>NC_060141.1:444207084-454207084 GCF_021461385.2 Schistocerca piceifrons | reverse complement strand
CATTATGCTGTTACAATTTTACGAACACCCGGTGTAGCAATTTCTCCATTTGTTGAAATACGAGTAGCACAAAAACTTAAAAAATGTGTATAAACACAACCTTTTCCTAAATCAGTTTGATTACCAACATAACAAATTAAAATTTAGTTAATATGAAAGCCGTGCAGACTTACGGGCTCTTAAGACGATCGAAGTAATTGTCAAATTGCTGATGTTTGTGAAATTATTTTGTTGCTATGTTTGACGAGTTTGCTAAACAAATACTTGATTTGACGTTTTTGAGAGAACTTACGTACGGCAGTCGATCTGACAAACAAGTTTAACCGTATACGCAAATAAAGGCAAGTTGCTTGCCACACGTCGAAGGTGACGGACCGTATGAATGCTGGTGTCTCGCATCGCATTTTGAGAGAAAAATACTATTGCAGTTTATATCTCTGAATCGTGAGTTTCCACAATTGTGGAAACATAGATCGAAAGCATTTTATGCCCAAAACCAAAACCCGAAGGCGATTGGCAACGTGGCAGATCTGTTGCATATTTCCCATCCAAATGTTACACAGGAAGACGTAAAAGAAAGAGCGGCCAAATACGAGAGACTTTCGTTCTGTACGTTCCGTGCAAAATTAGTTATGTACACTCTAAGAAAAAAAAATGCGACGCACTAGGATTGAATTATTCGAATAGGACGGAAATCAGGAGATGAGATGTACATGTAAAGACAATAAACGATTACTGTTTCAGAAATAATGGATGATCTTCTCAAAAGAAAGACTTCACAAAGTGAGCAACGAGCGGTTCCAGGCGCTTCAGTCAGGAACCGCGCTGCTGCTACGGTCGCAGGTTCGAATACTGCCTCGGGCATGGATGTGTGTGATGTCCTTAGGTTAGTTAGGTTTAAGTAATTCTAAGTCTAGGGGACTGATGACCTCAGATGTTAAGTCCCATAGTGCTTAAAGCCATTTTTAAACGGAAGCAAGTCAATAAAGCGTTCGTCCACCTCTGGCCTTTATGCAAGCAATTATTCTACTTGGCATCGATTGAAAGAGTTGTTGGATGCTCTCCTGATGGTACCGTGCCAAATTCTGTACAATTGCCACGTTAGATAGTCAAAATTCAGAGCTGAATGGAAGGTCCTGCCCATAACGCTCCAAACGCTTTCAACTGGGGAAAGATCCGGAGACTTTGTTGGCTCTGAATTTTGACTATCTAACGTGGCAATTGTACAGAATTTGGCACGGTACCATCAGGAGAGCATCCAACAACTCTTTCAATCGATGCCAAGTAGAATAATTGCTTGCATAAAGGCCAGAGGTGGCAAGCATGAAGACAAGAAGTAGAAACTCTCTCCGTGCGAGGGCGGGCATTATCCTGCTGAAATGTAAGCCCAGGATGGCATGCCATGAACGACAATAAAACGGGGCGTAGGATGTCGTCGATGTACAACCAAAGGAGTCCTGTTATGAAAGGAAATGGCACCCCAGATCTTTTTTTTGGTCATCAGTCTACTGACTGGTTTGATGCGGCCCGCCACGAATTCCTTTCCTGTGCTAACCTCTTCATCTCAGAGTAGCACTTGCAACCTACGTCCTCAATTATTTGCTTGACGTATTCCAATCTCTGTCTTCCTCTACAGTTTTTGCCCTCTACAGCTCCCTCTAGTACCATGGAAGTCATTACCTCATGTCTTAGCAGATGTCCTATCATCTTGTCCCTTCTCCTTATCAGTGTTTTCCACATATTCCTTTCCTCTCCGATTCTGCGTAGAACCTCCTCATTCCTTACCTTATCAGTCCACCTAATTTTCAACATTCGTCTATAGCACCACATCTCAAATGCTTCGATTCTCTTCTGTTCCGGTTTTCCCACAATCCATGTTTCACTACCATACATTGCTGTACTCCAGACGTACATCCTCAGAAATTTCTTCCTCGAATTAAGGCCAGTATTTGATATTAGTAGACTTCTCTTGGCCAGAAATGCCTTTTTTGCCATAGTGAGTCTGCTTTTGATGTCCTCCTTGCTCCATCCGTCATTGGTTATTTTACTTCCTAGGTAGCAGAATTCCTTAACTTCATTGACTTCATGACCATCAATCCTGATGTTAAGTTTCTCGCTGTTCTCATTTCTACTACTTCTCATTACCTTCGTCTTTCTCCGATTTACTCTCAAGCCATATTGTGTACTCAATAGACTGTTCATTCCGTTCAGCAGATCATTTAATTCTTCTTCACTTTCACTCAGGTTAGCAATGTCATCAGCGTATCGTATCATTGATATCCTTTCACCCTGTATTTTAATTCCACTCCTGAACCTTTCTTTTATTTCCATCATTGCTTCCTCGATGTACAGATTGAAGAGTAGGGGCGAAAGGCTACAGCCTTGTCTTACACCCTTCTTAATACGAGCACTTCGTTCTTGATCGTCCACTCTTCTGATTCCCTATTGGTTGTTGTACATATTGTATATGACCCGTCTCTCCCTATAGCTTACCCCTACTTTTTTCAGAATCTCGAACAGCTTGCACCATTTTATATTGTCGAACGCTTTTTCCAGGTCGACAAATCCTATGAAAGTGTCTTGATTTTTCTTTAGCCTTGCTTCCATTATTAGCCGTAACGTCAAAATTGCCTCTCTCGTCCCTTTACTTTTCCTAAACCCAAACTGATCGTCACCTTGCGCATTCTCAATTTTCTTTTCCATTCTTCTGTGTATTATTCTTGTAAGCAGCTTCGATGCATGAGCTGTTAAGCTGATTGTGCGATAATTCTCGCACTTGTCAGCTCTTGCCGTCTTCGGAATTGTGTGGATGATGCTTTTCCGAAAGTCAGATGGTATGTCGCCAGACTCATATATTCTACACACAAACGTGAATAGTCGTTTTGTTGCCGCTTCCCCCAATGATTTTAGAAATTCTGATGGAATGTTATCTATCCTTTCTGCCTTATTTGACGGCAAGTCCTCCAAAGCTCTTATAAATTCCGATTCTAATACTGGATCCCCTATCTCTTCTAAATCGACTTCTGTTTCTCCTTCTATCACATCAGACAAATCTTCACCCTCATAGAGGCTTTCAGTGTATTCTTTCCACCTATCTGCTCTCTCCTCTGCATTTAACAGTGGAATTCCCGTTGCACTCTTAATGTTACCACCGTTGCTTTTAATGTCATCAAAAGTTGTTTTGACTTTCCTGTATGCTGAGTCTGTCCTTCCGACAATCATATCTTTTTCGATGTCTTCAATTTTTTCCTGCAGGCGTTTCGTCTTAGCTTACCTGCATTTCCTATTTATTTCATTCCTCAGCGACTTGTATTTCTGTACTCCTGATTTTCCCGAAACATGTTTGTACTTCCTCCTTTCATCAATCAACTGAAGTATTTCTTCTGTTACCCATGGTTTCTTCGCAGCTACCTTCTTTGTACCTATGTTTTCCTTCCCAACTTCTGTGAGGCCCTTTTTAGAGATGTCCATTCCTCTTCAACTGTCCTGCCTACTGCGCTATTCGTTATTGCTGTATCTATAGCGTTAGAAAACTTCAGACGTATCTCGTCATTCCTTAGTACTTCCGTATCCCACTTCTTTGCGTATTGATTCTTCTTGACTAGTGTCTTGAACTTCAGCCTACTCTTCATCACTACTATATTGTGATCTGAGTCTATATCTGCTCCTGGGTAAGCCTTACAATCCAGTATCTGATTCGGAATCTCTGTCTGACCATGATGTAGTCTAATTGAAGTCTTCCCGTATCTCCCGGCCGTTTCCAAGTATACCTCCTCCTCTTGTGATGCTTGAACAGGGTATTCGCTATTACTAGCTGAAACTTGTTACAGCACTCAATTAGCCTTTCTCCTCTTTCATTCCTCGTCCCAAGCCCATATTCTCCTGTAACCTTTTCTTCTACTCCTTCCCCTACAACTGCATTCCAGTCGCCCATGACTATTAGATTTTCGTCCCCTTTTACATACTGCATTACCCTTTCAATATCCTCATACACTTTCTCTATCTGTTCATCTTCAGCTTGCGACGTCGGCATGTATACCTGAACTATCGTTGTCGGTGTTGGTCTGCTGTCGATTCTGATTAGAACAACCCGGTCACTGAACTGTTCACAGTAACACACCCTCTGCCCTACCTTCCTATTCATAACGAATCCTACACCTGTTATACAATTTTCAGTTGCTGTTGATATTACCCGATATTCATCTGACCAGAAATCCTTGTCTTCCTTCCACTTCACTTCACTGACCACTACTATATCTAGATTGAGCCTTTGCATTTCCCTTTTCAGATTTTCTAGTTTCCCTACCACGTTCAAGCTTCTGACATTCCACGTTCCGACTCGTAGAACGTTATCCTTTCGTTGATTATTCAATCTTTTTCTCATGGTAACCTCCCACTTGGCAGTCCCCTCCCGTAGATCCGAATGGGGGACTATTTTGGAATCTTTTGCCAATGGAGAGATCATCATGACACTTCTTCAATTACGGGCCACATATCCTGTGGATACACGTCACGTGTCTTTAATGCAGTGGTTTCCATTGCCTTCTGCATCCTCATGTCGTTTATCATTGCTGATTCTTCCGCCTTTAGGGGCAATTTCCCACCCCTAGAACAAGAGAGTGCCCTGAACCTCTATCTGCTCCTCCGCCCTCTTTGACAAGGTCGTTGGCAGAATGAGGCTGACTTCTTATACCGGAAGTCTTCGGCCGCCAATGCTAATTATTTATCAAAATTTAGGCAGTGGCAAGGGATGGAACCTGGGACAGAAGACGTTTTGATTATGAATCAAAGACGCTACGCCTAGACCACGGGTCTCCTGATTATTGGGGCGTAAGGCGGGCGACAGTCAATTTCGTAACCCGCCACCACCTAGAGTCCCTCCAAACACTCTTCGCTAGTCGTCGAGGCTCAGTTCGAAGCGGGACTCATCACTTAAGACAAAAAAAAAAAAAAATGGTTAAAATGGCTCTGAGCACTATGGGACTTAACATCTGAGGTCATCAGTCCCCTAGAACTTAGAACTATTTAAACCTAACTAATCTAAGGACATCACACACATCCATGCCCGAGGCAGGATTCGAACCTGCGACCGTAGCGGTCGCGGGGTTCCAGACTAAAGCGCCTATAACCGCTCGGCCACAACGGCCGGTCATCACTTAAGACAATTCTGCTCTATTTGTCTACCTGTGTATGTACACTCTTTGACATAAAACTCGACCGGCGGCCGGCCGCTTCAGAGGCTAAGTCCGCGCCGATCGCGACATGGGACAAAAGAACCGGCCATCTCGCTAATTCTGTAAGTCCGGTTATCTGCACAATCTGGCAACACCGTAGACTGCGGCACTTCCTGGAGGAAAACTTGTTCCATGATAGAGAAACCACAGGCTAATTACCTGGCATAATATATTTTTATAGCCTCTTCTGTCTGAATGCTGAAGACGTGAATGTAATGGTAGCGCAGATTCAATCTATTTCGCTTTCTGACACACCGATATCAAAATTTTATCCAGTAACGATTTTGGGGCAGATTTCCTGCAGACTGTCCTCCTCTGGACGCCGTATGCGGCAAAGCTCTGGGATCCATTTGCTGGCTACTGGCAGCGGCCGTGGCGACAGCAGCGGCGCTGCACTCCCCCGTTCTTTATCGAAAGCGCCTGCTACCGCTCATCGCTTTTGGTAATTTAAAACGCTTTATTATTAAATGTTGCTCCACAGAGAATTTCTACAATTTCCATTCACGCTCAAAAGCAACAGAGACAGACGGGAAACCACCTCACTACATTCGATGAATTTATAAATGCTTCATACCTCGTTTCTTTTCCTTTCAAACTCAATTATTTGTGCAACTTTTGGTCAATGTTCGGATGTTTTCGTCAAGCCAGAGTGAGCGTCTGTGGTGTAAAGTGTATTACAGTTCTTGTTTCATTCCTTATGGTAAGTCTATGCGATAAACTGTGGGAATACCTTGCAATGCATGGTCTGTAGCAGTGCAGGAACACTGCACATTCGGAGTTCCATCTATGGATTCATGAAGTATTTAATGTTGATCGGAAGTGATAGTTAAGGTCATCAGATTTAAACCAGAAAAATTTGTAGTTTTGGAGGTTTCAGAGAACGGAAAGGAATTGCTAACGCCGGTGTTAGAAAACGTCTATAGTTAAATGCTATTGCAAAAATTTAGAAGAGAGGAACTATATTAATCAAAATATGCACTTCATGAACAACCTCCTTACATGTTAGACCTATATGACGAACAAAACTCAAATTTATATCGTTGACAGTCGGTTTGAATCTTTTCAGGATCTATTTTACAGTGAAGCACCTTGGCATTTGCAAAGCAGACATCCATGATATTAACTTAATTTACTAAGTCGAAATCGGACGAAGATTGATGTTTAAAGGCACTCTTCAGATTTTGTATAAGGAATTGTTACTAGCAGTTTGCAACTCCATTAATTAAAATGGAAAATAAAAGGTTGCAGTCAGTGGCTTCTACCGTGATTGGAACTGCTATGTCATATAGTACGAGCACTGCAACGCACAAGGGAACCTCTGAGCAAACGACACACTGGCGGCAACAGGCGGACTATAGTCACTGCGATGTTGCCTGAGCCTCAAAACGCAACCTTAAACACACAAACAGATGAGGAGGAGATTACTGTTTTAACGTCCCGTCGATAGCGATGTCGTTAGAGACGGAACAGAAGCTCAGATTAGGGAAGGATGGGGAAGGAAATCGGCCGTGCCCTTTCTAAGGAACCATCCCGGCATTTGCCTTAAGCGATTTAGTGAAATCACTGAAAACCCAAATCAGGATGGCCGGGCGCGGGATTGCACCGTCGTCCTCCCGAATGCACACACAAACAGGTGTTACTTATGTGAAGAACGCCGTTCTTGGAGTCCGTAAATTAAATATACTTTCTAATTGTGTCATCTTACAGTGGATTATATCGTACGAGTCTTCGATGTGGAAAACGAATGTCAAGTGAATTTAGCGAGGTAATGCCGGCCTGCACCCGGAAGCAAATGCACTATAACAGTGTTGACAAATACTTGCTACGACGCTGCCATTTCTCGGCTCTCTTACGAGGTAGCTCTTCAGCGAAATGCTTGCCGTGATTCTCCGATACGGTTCTTCAGAGTGGAGAGGCGCGCGCAAGTTTGGTTTTTATGCGCCGTTCTCACCTGATGGTTTCTGACGTCGCCTTGTGGGCTATGTATACATTTGAGACATTCAATTATCATTAATCCAGAATGAAACAAGTTTCAGCTTCCGGCGTGGAAGAAGGCTGTTGACGCCGACATTTTATCATTTCAACGTAGGGAAAGCAAAACGGATCATCATTCAATGTTTCTCATTCAACATAAAGCATGTGAGATAATTTTCCGTAACGTTCATAATCATCTAAAAATACAAACGAATTAAAAATACATCGGAAGCTTATTCGAATTGAATATAATGTAAGATACCAAACGCTTTGCACCTCGATGTCGAATTTGTCCACGTGCAATCTTTTGCAGCATACACATAGAATGTCATGATTACCACGAGAATGAAGAAATATGTTGGTAAGGATGGAAGCAAGAAGAGGCGCAGTCAACAAATATTCGATTCCTCATGGCATTCATTTCATTTGAGACGTAAGAAGAGGTAAAGCGGGATATTACTTTCGTTAACACGAAAGATATGCCGCACATATTGATAACGAGGAAATCTGCGTCTTCATACATTTCCTCCTTGAAATCTGTATGCTCTGTTATATACTAAGTAGCCTGATCATTGTTTGAGTAATGTTACCCTCTTGTTTGACCCCGTAACGCTGAACAGATTCCAAATGCATGTCATGGCATGAAAGTAGCTGTTCGAACCCTTCCTGGGTTGTTTTTTGCGTTTTATTGCTTGGAATTCCTGAAGCAGACCACTATGCCTTCCCCCCTCGTGGGTTAGGTCTCAAAACTAAACCGCTTTTTATCCAATGGCATAATTTATTCAGACAGCATCAGCACAAGACTATCAAACAAGGCCTTCCATTTGCAGTTGCAACAGCCGGCCGCGGTGGTCTAGCGCTTCTAGGCGCTCAGTCCGGAACCGTGGGACTGCTACGGTCGCAGGTTCGAATCCTGCCTCGGGCATGGATGTGTGTGATGTCCTTAGGTTAGTTAGGTTTAAGTAGTTCTAAGTTCTAGTGGATTGATGACCACCGATGTTAAGTCCCATAGTGCTCAGAGCCATTTGAACCATTTTGAACAGTTGCAACACTCTAACCAGCAGCTGACCGAAGTGTAATCCACGGTCATGATCCGAAATTAGCAGCTGTCTGCTACTGTGGCAAAGTCCGTACTACACTTTCGATTCCACAGCACCATTTTATCTGGTAACACTGTGTAGTTGCAGAGTTGTGCCAGCATGTCTGTCCTCACACTGTGAACTTTATGTATCTCACTTCTCCTGTAGCGTTGATCAGGAGGAGCCGAAGTAAATGAGTGTATTGTGTATGACGTAACCTTCAGTATTCCCTTCTTTCATAGCCACTCTTCATGTGCATCGATACCAAATAGGAATGTGAAAACTCTTGCGAGTGAGAGAATGACAACAACAATCGTGACAAGAACAAGCAAATAATGAATGATGTTTATTCCAATGCAGAACGAGAACGGCTTTAAATATAAAAATCTATATTTATATACATATCTATTGATCTTTGAGTTGGCACAATGGAAATATATTCTTAGCATTTAGTTACTGAATTTAGTTCTCGATGTTTGCAGAGAAAAGGAAAAGTCAGTACTTCTCGCTAGTGTAATATAATGTGAACCAGCAACTACCCTTTCCTTAGAACACGACTCAAGCAGGTCCCCAAGTAGTTACCAAGGCACTGCTGCATTCTGTTCCCTGACATTGCTCTGATGACGGTTAATGCAGATAGTTCCGATTATGAAATACAAAACGTATTGCAGTTTAGTTCCTAGGATAGTAACATTAAATTTGCGTTGTAGACGGCACATGAACGTGACGACTATCCATATTACTCATCAATATAAGAAGACAATATTATGGGAATTTAGCAGGATTACTCAACATGAATACTGAAATTGGGTGACTGACCGCACAGGTGCTAAACGTCATCAAGAGTATACGATGTCCTAATCACATTAGGAATATGAAGATCGTCTTCTACAGCTCGCAACTTTCACATTGCTGTCTTCATCCTACTACAGACAGCCCTCGGTGGAGTTGCACTACGTTGCCGATGTAATGGAAGGCCTTCAAACCGACAACAGAACCACATATTGAAAGATACAAGCGAATTCTCTTGCAGCGTAAGCTTATTGTAACTAATCTAAAAATTATTGGAGAGGAACATTGTCCTATTCAAGAAAAATAAAATGTTACACACTGTTGACGTCAAACGGACATTATCTATGTCCTGTCTTGTGTCCTACTCATCTATAATATCAAGTGTACTATCAAAATGATTATATATAATGGATGATAATGTAATGCATTGATACCAGATGGTGGGTTCACAACAGTATTGATGCGAAAATAAAACAGAAGTTCGCAAAAGTGCAGTTGTGCATTTTCGTACGTTTTCACCTCGAGATGTACCACAGATAATGCATACTAACAAACTTGGTCACTGTCCCTGTAGTTATTTCCCCCTTATTTCAGACCGAGTTGATTAAAAAAGTACAAATTCGTGACTCTTATAGATGCTTCGAATCTGTTCAGTAATTTTGTCATTAATTTCGATGTGACTTGAGATTACTGAAGTCTACGGTCATGGCAACCCCTGCGATGGTGCTAGGACACACTTACATGTGACAGGTAGCACGTGATTTAAAACTTACCGAAATGAACTGATACATCTTTTGCAGCAAACCTGGAACTGCTTTCGGAGGCAACTACCATTTTATAAAGTCACTACTTTACAACTACGCTGCCAAGGAATTCCTGCATAAACACTCTCATTGCCATCTTAGGCAATGTATAACATTAAAACACTTGATAATGGCATTTAAGCCGAAATCATGATCGTGTAAATGTAACACCGCAAATAGAAAAAAATAGTCTAGTGGCGGTACTGACTTTAAAGCCACACGTAATTGCTAGAATACCTTGCTACGTCAGGTATCAACTACCCGTTATCAGACGCTCGATCTGAGTTGTTAGTTTTTATTCAACCAACCTGCTGTGTTAAGGAAACTGATCAGAGCAACTGGATGAGTTTATTATTTTGGTATAATGTATGAAAACCCACTATTCCCACTTATCCTATCCTAAATAGTGGACGATTGAGTTGAGAACAAGGTAAATAGTATGAAATGTGGATAACATCGGAGAGAATATTGAAACGAAATTATTAGACTCATGGGAAGGCAATGACGTATCGATATGTAGCGACATGAGAGTTTTCTGAGTTAAAGGTCTGTCTCTGACATTGGAGAGACGGGGGCCTAAGTTTGTCTGTATTCTTACGTTTAGCTCATTGAGTAGAAAAGCGCAGGCAGATTTCACTGTGTGCTGGGGAGAAGACAGCCAGGAGTTTCAAATGCTTGAAATTCTGGAGCCTTGATTGGCCAGGACGCACATCACCCTGGCAGGGAGAGAGCGGTAGCGTGACTTGCCTCGGGACGACTGAAGCAGCCGGATGGACTGAGGAAGTGGCGGAGCAAAATACTCTCCGCAAAGGGAAAGGAAATGAGTTATTTAAGGCTGTAATGTTCCACCTCACATAGAAACCATCTCTTTCAGGGTAGATTTAATTTAATATAATATTTTGGAGGGAACCAAATTGTTTATAGGCAGGTAAAAGATTGGCGAATGTGAGGATACTATGTTGCGACCGTGAAGAGTAAAATGAAAGTTAACGGAATTTGATATTTCGTTTGAGTAATTCGATGAACAGTAAAGTGTTAGAATTCAACTGTAAAGCAGGTGCGACCCAAACAGGATGCATGTGATGAACTATTATAGCCTTGGCACTCACCACGTGGTGCTGATGAAGAAAATGATGAAGTGTGGATGACTGAGTGCTAGGAACCATTAGTTTATAAGTAGGAATGTGTTGATTTACCATAATTCTTTTTAGTAATGGTCAATTTACTTTCATGATTTTGGTCAGTTTGTTTAAAAATCTGATCTGGAAGTGCAGGAAAATAGTATCTCGTGGCTTTAACTAATCGAGCTGCTAACAGAAATTCATGGTAGAGAATAATGCTCTTAATTATGATCTGAAACAATTGGTTTTCAAAGAAGCCATTTGTAGCTTGCGTGTGTTTCAGTCTGTAATTTGACGAGTTTCTGAAATTCATGGATAAAGGCAAGGTTGCTAATTTAATATGAAAGAATAAGAAGTCGCCTTTTGTGAAATGAGTCAGTAGAAATTTACGTGTGAATCTGATTCTTAGAACAACGGGACTTGAAAGATACGTGGGAATCAGTTAGATCGCTTTCCTGACTTAAATAAAGGGAAAATGGCATTATAGTAATTTGTGTAGCCATGCTACGCACGCTATACACGAACTGTAAGTATTCTGAAAAGTACTGTGTGTGTATTTATGCATCTTTTGGAGGAGAGATTCTGCATGGTATATTTTTTAATGGTGCCGAGATATAATTAGGAAATCAGTCTAAGTAAGTTGTGGAGTTTTTTTTCAGTTGCAATAACGTGCCGCGCACGAATATGAGGGGAACGTAAATTTCAGAATCGCGATCGCGCGAACTTTCCAACCACGCGAGACTTAGTTAACATCGAGGCACGTCAATAAGTGAGAGGTGTTTCTGGGATCAGACAGTGATTGAAGAAGTTACAGAATATTTCTAATACTATTCCGCGTGGAGATAGGATAATTGCTTTGGCCAATGGTAATAAGAGTGATAGTGTGTTGTTGTGAGGCTATGAATCAAGCAGTGTGGGCTATACTTCATTCCTTCTCGTGGGTGAGAAAAAAGTTATCTTCGTAAGAGACCATAGGAAGTAGAAATATCTTTATATGTGCTGCTACAAGATCAGCTGTTAGGCAATTTAATCCTGTATGTTACTGGTAATGCCGCTATTATGTTTCGAGAGATGAAAGTAAGACAGAATGAAAAGAAATAGCTTACAGAACGGAGAAGGAGCTATAATGCAGGTCCAGTTACGATTCCGGTTTCTTACGCGTTTTCTTTAAACACAGGCGGGTAATTAACAATGTACCAAATTTGGGGTTAATACTACAAAATCTAACTTTTATCCGTATCGCATACATTTGTTTATTTATTTCTTTGAGTAAAGAATTTAAATAGTAGTTGCTATGTGTAAGAATCACGCAGTGACACATTTAATGAGAATACATAAGGACCATTTAGCTTTAGTAGGTTTCCGGAACACTTTAAGACCTCGTAACTGGTTTGACCTTTATTTTTCTTTCAGTACCCTACCCATCCTCCCTCGTTTTCTATAACTGCTCGAAGGCGTCTGGGAAGTGATACGGCTAAATTCCTCGAGAGATTGTGATAATCGTCTATCTCCCACCATGTATTCTCTATATTTTCCCACAGAGTTTCTGAATTCCTTGACCCAGGTGGTAACGCCCTCGTAACCTTCCCCCACGTATTTTCAATGGTGTTTAGGTCTGGTGATTTTGGCACGAAAGGAAGAAGTTTTATTCTCTGCTGACCTTGGAACCAGTTCTGGACGACTCTGCTATTATGAATCGGGCTATGGTCCTGTAAAGAAATGATCATCCATTAACTTAGAAATTTCAATACTTCTAATACTATGACTACTTAATTTCGACAACTGCAAAGGCTGTGTAGTCTAAGCTACAGGTTACAAATTATTCGGAGGATTCCACATTCCAAAATACTTTCCTGACAGCTGTTGACAAAAACCAAATTGACAAGGGGAGGGTGCTGGGACGGAGATCAGAATACAGACTGAATGATAATATAGTTTAAGGCGCCAGTTATAACAAGAAGGTAGGCCTTCGTAACTGTCCTCCTATGCTTTGGTAATGATGAGGTGGGGTGTAAGTTGTTCAATACAGTGCAGCAGTCTGTTGAACTGTTAGACTCTGTTGCATGGTTGTAAATCTAATCTGCTTCGCTTATTCAAAACGATTGCTAGCCTTCACTATGGAATTCTTTTCTCTATCTTTCCACTGACAAAGATATATAGAAGCAACAAATCTGTTTTATAGCGAGATATTCTCTACGGACTTTACATTTGCTCGTTCGCTCAATGTGTTGCATTTACCGAAGACGACCGTGGCCGGTGACGTCGCCTGTTCACACCTCGTGTCAACGCGGCCCCGCGCTCGGAGTAAACGCCTGCAGTTGAGATAAATAGCTGATTTTGGAATTGTTAATAAAATTAGTCTTCCCTTCACATTAGTAAGAACTAGATACCACTACGTGTACGTAGTGAACAATTCGTTCATGCAACGTTGCTGTTTTGACTAAGATCATAAAATCTGTAAATCGCAACCCAATTCATATATTTGCATGCACCTACAGGATATTAAACATGAAAACAATTTGTTTCTTTGTCATATAATTTTTAATCAAGGCAATTCGGGCAGTTGCCAGCTGATATCAAAACTGAATGTAAAGGAGGAATAAAGGAAAAGGTATACGAGAAACAAATCTCGTACCCATGAACAACTGTGTACTATCCTGGAAACGTGCTGATGCGGCTATCTGACAGTTTCAAAGGATGAGAAAACCATCCTGTCCACTTTTCGAGGATGACATTTCCTGACAGAAAGCACACTAGGGAGAACGGCTTTAGGTTGAGACACCAGGAACCTCAAACTACGTTACCAGTACGTTCACACTCTGATTCCTAGCCCCGTCACCACGCACTTCCCATGTCAAAGTGGCTGGCAGAAACGAGCGCGATGGGATTAGGTGATACAGTCCTCGCCTCTCCTGTTTGACAGTTGTGTTATCATTCACCCATGCCAGGAGGTGAGGAAATACACTTACGAAAACGCTGAACACATTTTAATTTTACATGTGGACATTACTGCACAATTATATTCTAAGTTACGAGAAGTGACCTGGAGAAAAAGAGTGTGTACCTTGGGGGATATGTTATAGATCATGATTGTAATGTTAGTAAAGTACTGTAAAGTATATTTTATCTTATGCTTAACTTTAAAAGAAAAATCAGCCAAGGCAGTCAACAGTGAAAACTACAGCATGCCTCCAAGAAACGTACGAATATCGTACAATTTTAACAAAAGGAAATATAGATCGGTTTATTGGGGCAGGCCTATTCGGGAACAAAGTAAGAACAACCAAATCAATTACAGGTTTGTATGTTCTGCTAGTTAAAAGAGAAGAAATGAACCGATAAAGAAATAACTCCTTCATTTATTTAGGAATGGTTCGAAATGGAAGGTGTAATTTTACTATTATAAAAAAGGCCTGGATTGAGTTGATTAGTTCCAATTTTTGAATACATTACAGCACAATAATCAATAGAAATGGAATAAAATAGGAATATAACGTTTAGAAATGAATAAGCGAGGACGTCCTTTGTCTACGTATCTGCTTCGAATATAGGGTATTAAAAACAAGTAGTCCATATTTCGAGAGCTGATAGGATGGACAGAAACTAGACAAACATATCCAGTAAACAAGAGCAATGAGTCTGAAATGAATATCTTAAGAACAATGAGCATTTCTTCACCTTTACCACTGTGAAACACATCTGTTGTTCTACTTAGAACGCTTCTCTTGTACTGAAGAAGTGCGTGTAGCTCTTCCGATATGCACTTTGTCTTGTTTCAGTCCATCCTACCGACTCGCAAAGTGTGGAATACCACTTTCCTTAACACCGTGTGTTTATGTATTACAGAAGCAATACAAACAACGGAACAGTTAACATTAACAGTTAAATTCAATTGTGAAAAGATACGCTGCATCACATTTGTTACCAATTTCGTAATAGTTCCATATTTAGAAACAAAATGAACAACATTTTGCAGGTATTATCCGAAAATCGAGAAAATAATAACCCTGAAATGTAAGAACAACAACAAATGGTAATGGCAATGAGAAAAAGTAATAAGCACATGAATACAGCAATAAAAACTGATGCCATTACAAGTATGGCACTTCAGCCACGTCAGGACAAGAATGAGAGAGAAATAGATGCTTAACAAAAGTAAAACGAAGAACAGCGCTAGCAAACCATTTATGTTTACGAATAATGTTCTTTCAAGTAAACATACAAGTCACAGAAATATAGAAACACACTGCAAAATGGATTATGTAGAGTACTCTTTTCTTTGTAAGTGAAAGATGGGATCTGAAAAAATGAAGTATGGTCCACCTACAGGTAACATGATACTGAATGTAGTGGAAAATGACCAAAACAAGGTAGAAGGAGATAGAAACGCATCGCAGAGTCGTATAAGAAGTAACTGTGGAGAGAAGCCTAAGAAGAGAAAAGGTAAGTAGGAAAATGAAATTTATATATATATCAGTCATTTATACACAGCGTCTTCCTTACGCATACAATTATGGAACGAGGCACTAAGGAAGAAACTAAGATGATGCCCGGGAAAGCTGTATTTCACGGCCATCATATCAAAGCAAGGTGGAGAAATCAAAATTATACAACTGACAAAGTAGAGTAGACGCTTCGATAAGAAGTAGAGCTTATCAAAGTAATGAATAAATCGTAGGAAAAACCGGAAATACTCTAAATTGTTCCACACGTCCACTGTTCATACCTGCAGAAGATATATTTCACAGTCTGGGTACGGCATTTCAGCACTCGGCTTCGTAATGAAATTCAGTATGTTAATGTAGGTCTCTCCGTTGAGAATTCCCTCTGTTCTCCAGAAAGGACCTGCCTCATGAGCCGAAATATAGCTGCATACAGCTACAGAGAACCGTCCACTTCTTTGTCTTTCGTTAAGCTACATTGGCTGGAAGCGTTGATCTCGTGGGCAGTGTACCTAACGCAAAAACAATTTGCGTGTTAATGCAAATATTCACAAATTCAGGGGACATATTCACTTATCAGATGAGGGATCAACTACTAAAATCGTGATATAGGGAACTGTTTATATTTATTATTTTGTGCCTAGTACAAATGTAAAGTCACTAACAGCATAAACTAATAAATTTATGAAGAAAATTTAGTGTGTCTCCTAAACAGGGGCGTCGCTACTGGAAGAAAATATTTTATCATTCGAAAAGATTACTCCAGTCCAATCAAAGTCGATATATTCTGCTGCAAAAACCATGCGATCAATCCTCTGATAGTCGGTCAACGGCTGCTTCATAGCAGCTCTCCGACAATATAATCCGGCGTCTTTCAGTCTCCTCGCAACAGTCTTTCTGCTGCCGGGAAACTATCTCTTTCAGGCCACGGCGACTGAGGAATGGATTAGCACGTATATTCTCCAAAACACGTTGATCATCTGCTGCAGTAGACACACGGGGCCGGCCACTTCCTCCTTTCCGCCCTATATAGCCCCTTTCCTGGTATTCTTTCCACCAGCGTCTAGCTGTTCTTGCCGGTACTCCACACTTTTCTCCAGCTTTTGATGCCGAGTAATTACCATGCACAATCAGTGCAACCACACGCACCCTACTCTCTCGATTCCACTGCGACTGCATTGCGATGTCGCCCTTGTGACGTTACCACGCGTTTTATAAAGAGAACCATTTACAGCTCAGTGGAGAAACAAAGACTGAAAAAATAAAATAAATTCTTTTTTCAGTTATTGACACACAAAAGTATAAACTTCGTTAAAGTGCTTTGTCAAGAATCGCTGTTAAGAAAGAAACGATAATCATTAGGGAAGATATTAAACGATGCTGTTGTTCATTTAGGTCAGACCACAAATAAGCAATGAAAGGTAAATTAAGGTTTCTGTCCCATTCATGTAATCCATTTGACTTATTACTTGAGTAACATGTTGAAAAAACACCGCGCCCTCTTGACACTGCCACTCGCAGCATGTGACGTGGTGAGCAGTGTGCCCAGCCACGTGGTGTTTGTGTTGACGAAACGGGAACGCTGCGGCAGCCACTGTGATGTAGAAACAGCACTCGGTCTTGACCATCATCACATCACTCGACTACCCAAACACTGATTCCCATTCTCAAATCCAACGGAACTAGTGAAATCTGCGTTACCCGACTTTTTATCATCATAAAACACCCTTCCCATACACTACCAGACTCGAAAGCATTCATGAAATGAGTTTTTCGAAAAGTATATAAATCACTTCTGCATACATGGGTATTGTTACTGCCCACAGTGTTGTATCCCAGGACCTGCTGACAGCAGGCCCTTGTTCAGAAGTGGTCTTCTGTATTTTCGAATCGCTGCTCAAATGATTTGATGCTCTAAAGCAACTCAGAGCTTTATGGGTGTCTAACTTACGGTGTGACTAACACTCGATATAACGCTTTAAGAAATCTCTGAGGCCGGAAACAATGAGAAAATTTCGAAAACATTTCAGTGAGACGATGGTAGTCTTAGGCGTGGTTTCCAATGTTGGCAGCAAATTAACTGCTGCCGCAGAAGTAAGAAGGATATGAAATGTTGTCTCGAAATAGAAACAATAGCTTTATTGAAAAAGAAAACCTGCTACATCCAAAAATGAATTCAAATATCAAGGCGTATATTCCGAAAGTATATTTATCTCCGTTTCTGCTGTTATTTGATGATGTAGGTAAGCACGAACAGTGGTAATACATGGGCTTAACCATGATACGAGTCACAGAAGTGGGAATACTACTCAAAGGGTTAACAATTAGGTTTTCTGCTCTTTTAATACATGTAGGCATACCGCCATATCTGTCATTCGGACTGCATTGTATCCGCATCCGTTCGTGAAGAATTTCTGCTAAGGAAACGGAATCTTCTTGCTACTAACGTAGTCAAGGACTCACAACGTCGTACGCTTTTCTTGGCAACTATGTTGGTATGAGAATGATTTGCGGTTGTGGGACTACATTGTATCTGCTACATCCATTTAATATTTTCTTGTCATCTCGATCAAATATTGTCAATAATTATCACAGAAGGAGTGGTTTTGAGTTAGGAAACGTATTTCAGTTCAGAATGGTCGCTTTATGCAAAGGTGGTCGTACTCTTCATGTTTCACGTTGGGAGCTGTATACGTCAGCTACGATTGTGGTAATGGCAGTATTTACTACTGTGCGAACAAGGCACTGCTGCAGTAAAGTGCTCAATTTATATAACTATAGGTGTTTTTTTCATTAGTTCCAGTTTTTCTGCGGAAACTTGATCTTATCAATTCCTTCCGCTAGTGCTCTTTTTTAAGTTCTAATGCCTAAGGGACCAAACTGCTAGGGTCATCAGTCCCTAGACGTAGAAAATACTTAAACTAACTTATTCGAAAGACAACACACACATCCATGCCCGAGGGAGGACTCGAACCTCCGGCAGAAGCTGCCGTGAAATCTGTGACACGTCGCACTAGACCAAGCGGCCACACCGGGCGGCAACTACTATTCTAAAGGTCAAAACAGAGAGACTATTCTTAACCATCCGTATCATATGTGTTTCGAAAACCTCTCAGGATTTGCGACAGTAGTATTCTTCGCGAATACCAATTTACAACAACAACAAAACAAGGCTAAGTACCTGAAGAGACTAGAATTATCTGTCAGGGACCCGAATTTGTGTTGTTTACATCATCTTGGTGTCAAACAAGACGGTAACAGTCACTGAAGCAATAAACGAGGTTATTATTGATGTATTAACTATGGCAGCTATATCCTAGTCATGTATAACAAATTTCACTGAAGCTGATGAGTATAAGTACACAATTCATTGGTAGATTTCAGCGGTGTAATGTGCTATCGGGTTGGCGTCTGGCAGCGCAGCTTCACTAGGACTGACAGAAACAAGCTGTGGATAGCTGTGACGCCTTTCTATCCAATGCCTTACTCATATTGCTGCTGGTTTTGGTACTTGGCAGACGTTTTGAAAGGGTTTGGCACGCATGTGGTCATTCACTCTCTTTCAGGACTGGTGCCGAAGGACCATGCTCAATTCCCAAAATATTGTCTTTTTATATTGACGAGTAACCTGGATGGTCGTATCAAGTTCATGTGCCATCTACATCGCAAATTTAATATTGCGATCCTAGGACCTAACCTGCAACACGTTTTGTATTTCATAGTCGGAGCTATCTGCATTAACCGTCATCTGAGCAATGTCAGGAAACAGAATGCAGCAGAGCCTTGTTAGCTACTTGGAGACCTGCCTGAGTCGCGTACTAAGGAAAGGGTAGTTGCTGGTTCACATTGTATTACACTAGCGAGAAGTACCGACTTTTCCTTTTTCTCTGCAAACATCCAGAACTAAATTCAGTAACTAAATCTAAGAATATATTTCCAAATATCAACCTATTTTTATAGATTTTTATATTCACATCCATTCTCATTCTGCATTGCAATAAATTTCATTCATTAATTGCTTGTTCTTGTTACGATTATTATTGTCATTCTCTCACATTCAAGAGTTTTCACATCCCTGTTTAGTATCGGTGCACATGAAGAGTGGCTATGAAAGAAGGGAATACTGAAGGTTACGTCATACACAATACACTCATTTACTTCGGCTCCTCGTGATCAACGCTATAGGAGAAGTGAGATACATAAAGTTCACAGTGTGAGGACAGACATGCTGGCACAACTCTGCAACTACACAGTGTTACCAGATAAAATGGTGCTGTGGAGTCGAAAGTGTAGTACGGACTTTGCCACAGTAGCAGACGGCTGCTAATTTCGGATCATGATTGTGGATTACACTTCGGTCAGCTGCTGGTTAGAGTGTTGCCACTGTAAATGGAAGGCCTTGTTTGACAGTCTTGTGCTGATGCTGTCTGAATAAATTATGCCATTGGATAAAAAGCGGTTTAGTTTTGAGACCTAACCCACGAGGGGGGAAGGCATAGTGGTCTGCTTCAGGAATTCCAAGCAATAAAACGCAAAAAACAACCCAGGAAGGGTTCGAACAGCTACTTTCATGCCATGACATGCATTTGGAATCTGTTCAGCGTTACGGGGTCAAACAAGAGGGTAACATTACTCAAACAATGATCAGGCTACTTAGTATATAACAGAGCATACAGATTTCAAGGAGGAAATGTATGAAGACGCAGATTTCCTCGTTATCAATATGTGCGGCATATCTTTCGTGTTAACGAAAGTAATATCCCGCTTTACCTCTTCTTACGTCTCAAATGAAATGAATGCCATGAGGAATCGAATATTTGTTGACTGCGCCTCTTCTTGCTTCCATCCTTACCAACATATTTCTTCATTCTCGTGGTAATCATGACATTCTATGTGTATGCTGCAAAAGATTGCACGTGGACAAATTCGACATTGAGGTGCAAAGCGTTTGGTATCTTACATTATATTCAATTCGAATAAGCTTCCGATGTATTTTTAATTCGTTTGTATTTTTAGATGATTATGAACGTTACGGAAAATTATCTCACATGCTTTATGTTGAATGAGAAACATTGAATGATGATCCGTTTAGCTTTCCCTACGTTGAAATGATAAAATGTCGGCGTCAACAGCCTTCTTCCACGCCGGAAGCTGAAACTTGTTTCATTCTGGATTAATGATAATTGAATGTCTCAAATGTATACATAGCCCACAAGGCGACGTCAGAAACGATCAGGGGAGAACGCCGCATAAAAACCAAACGTGCGCGCGCGTCTCCACTCTGAAGAACCGTATCGGAGAATCACGGCAAGCATTTCGCTGAAGAGCTGCCTCGTAAGAGAGCCGAGAAATGGCAGCGTCGTTGCAAGTATTTGTCAACACTGTGATAGTGCATTTACTTCCGGGTGTAGGCCGGCATTACCTCGCTAAATTCACTTGACATTCGTTTTCCACATCGAAGACTCGTACGATATAATCCACTGTAAGATGACACAATTAGAAAGTATATTTAATTTCTGGACTCCAACAACGGCGTTCTTCACATAAGTAACACCTGTTTGTGTGTGCATTCGGGAGGACGATGGTGCAATCCCGCGCCCGGCCATTCTGATTTAGGTTTTCAGTGATTTCACTGATGATGCCTTGCAGAAAATAAAGGCGAAACGCGTATGGCACTAAAATTGTGTTTTATTCAGTTGCTGTCAGACGGTCCATAAGTAAAAATTATCAATATACCGTAATATTACACGCAACTGACGAAGACAGGACTACAAAAGTTGAAGATGTCAATACAGCTATGTCAAGCATTCCCTGTCAACGTGTACAACACGTTCAAGAAAATACATCTGAGACTCCATAAGACGATACAGCACATAAAATTCAACAAAAGATGCAAAAAGAACGCTTTAATTCCAAGTTACATTAATGTAAAGGTTAAAAACAGTTCTACAGTGGCACAAAAGTCGAAATCATTTGCAGAACGATATTGGTTACTACATGAAATTAAGATGCTCTATTCGAAAAAAAAGCACCTAAACATGATGCTCTATGAGACTCATCTAGAATTGGCAAAAAACGTAGGAAACGCCGCAGTTTTCGTGGCACTAGTAGAAAAAACTGAACACAACACATACACAGCAATGAAACATTTACAAAACAAACATAAACAGAAGATAATGAAACTAACAGTAAAAAAGACGCAAAAATACATTTACATTTTAAATGTGAAACCACATGAACTCCAACACACATTCCATCCACGCTTAGTTAACCTAACAGAGACAGAAGTACACGAAAATGAAAAAAATGCTCTTGGAAAAATGTTTGAAACACTGCACCAATAGCAAAGTGAACAATCAGTACATAGAAAATCTCATAGTAGAAATTGAACACATCCTTACACGCGAAGAACAGCAAAATAATTGTGAAATAAACATAGGACTGACAAGAGAGCTAGTAAAAGAAGAAATAAAAGGCATAATAAAACAAACACAGCAGACGCACAATAAGAACAACCAAACAGAAGCAGCCACTATGAAAATGTTAAAACAAAAGTTAACAAACAATAATGTATTAATAACAAGAGCAGACAAGGAAAATGTAACAGTACTCATGGATAAAGAGCAATACATCACAAAAATCAAGGAATACATAAACACCAATGCCATACTAAAACTGAAGTCAGATTCAACTACACGATTCCAGGCAAATGTGAAACGAACACTGAAAAACATTGAACACATACTCACAGACAAACAGAAATACTACTTAACACAGAAAAACCCACAAGCACCAACACTCCGCAGTCAACCGAAAGTACATAAAGACGGAATGCCAATGAGAGCTGTTATCAACTTCAAGAAAGCCCCAACATACCGCATAGCCAAACACCTCCAAAAGTTAGTTACAAAACACTATAAAGTAGAAAACAACAGAACAGTGATAAACACAGGAAACCTAATAGAAAACATACAGAACATATAGGTACCACACACAGCATCACTGATTTCATTCGATATAGAAAATATGTATACCTCCATCCCTATAACAGAAACAATAAAAATCATGGAACAAAATCTCTCATCTCACAGCAACCTCACCAGAGACGCAATAAAAGAAATAACAGATATGCTCAGACTGACAACTGAACAAAACTACTTTCAGTTTGAGAAAGAATATTATCTACAAACTGATGGACTGCCCATGGGATCCCCAATATCAGGAACACTAGCAAATATTTTCATCAGTCACCTAGAAAATCAGATATTTAAAAAGATAACCACAAATGAAAGTTTCAAAATCATATATTGGTACAGATACGTGGATGACATTATTTGTCTGGCAGATGAGCCAAGTGAAAAAGTAGATGAACTCCATTCAGAAATAAACAAAGCTCATCAGAACATAAAATTCACACTTGAAAAAGAAAAAGAAAATCAAATAAATTTTCTTGACATTACAATTAAAAAAGAAACTGGCAAACATACATTTAACATCTTTAGGAAACCAACAGGCACAGACACAACAATACATTCCACATCCTACCACCCCCACAGCCAGAAACGTGCAGCACTAAGACACATGTTACATAGATTAAACAGAATCCCACTCAGCAAGAGAAACTATGAGCAAGAAATGAGTACAATCATACAAATAGCAAGGAACAACGGGTATGACACACATGTGGTGCACAGGCTGAATCAAAAAATAAAAACACAAATAAAAAACAAACACAACATTTCCAGAATACAAAAGAACTCACAAACTGAAAACTTACGAACACACCCAACAAACACACAATGACAACACCACACAGAAAAGAACCAGATGGTACACCATGACCTACACACATAAACTAACACACAGAGTTGCAAACATCCTAAAGAGACAGGGCTTCAGAATAGCATATAAGCCTGGGCAAACCCTTCAATCACACCTAAGCCAGCCAGCTACCAAGAGGGACAAATTCCAACAATCAGGAATATGTAAACTTGAATGTCAAAGTTGTGATGCAGTATACATAGGCTTGACATGCAGGAATTTTGAAACAAGATACAAAGAACATATCAGATGTTGGAAGTATGAAACAAACCATTCCACATTTGCAGAGCATTTAAAACACTACAACCATCATCCTACAAACATGGAACAAGAAATGAAAATAATGACAAACATCTTATACAAACACAAGAAAACGTCCACATCCAGAAAGCCATAGCAGAAAACAAACATGTGATAAATGAACAAACACACAACAGCTCAAGCTCCCTACTACACTTAATAAAGGAAATGATAACATAAAACAAGAAAACTCTTCCCCACACCATCTGGACACACACACACACACACACACACATACAAAAAAATATATACCACACCAAAATAAAGACACACACACACACACACAGCATAAAAAAATATATCTCACACCAAAACACACACACACACACACACACACACAAACGCACACACAAATGCATAAACGAACAGACCAGAGATACTTTAACAATTACACTCATAAGTTTTGATCTTTGGCAAAAACATTTGACAGTCGGCAACAGAAACCAAAACATTGCGTTAAAACAAGCGTTCAGTGCATAGTGCTGTGGAATGTGGAAAAAACCGCAAGTTGGCGTTCATAAGAAGAAGAACAACACCAAAAATGCAACAGGAGCGTAATATGTAAGAAATTGTCCACGCAACCTGTAAGTACAGTTCAAAACATTACTACTTAATAGGAAATAGCAACCACCAGAACTGTTTATAACCTATAGGCACAGTGACAAAAATGTAAATAAAATAGCTAACATATGTACATATTCCAGGCCACTGATGATGCCTTGCAGAAAATAAAGGCGAAACGCGTATGGCATTAAAATTGTGTTTTATTCAGTTGCTGTCAGACGGTCCATAAGCAAAAACTATCAATATACCGTAATATTACACGCAACTGAGGAAGACATGACTACAAAAGTTGAAGATGTCACTAAATCGCTTCAGGCAAATGCCGGGATGGTTCCTTAGAAAGGGCACGGCCGATTTCCTTCCCCATCCATCCCTAATCCGGAAATTGTAGAAATTTTCTGTGGAGCAACATTTAATAATAAAGCGTTTTAAATTATCAAAAGCGATGAGCGGTAGCAGGCGCTTTCGATAAAGAACGGGGGAGTGCAGCGCCGCTGCTGTCGCCACGGCCGCTGCCAGTAGCCAGCAAATGGATCCCGGAGCTTTGCCGCGTACGGCGTCCAGAGGAGGACAGTCTGCAGGAAATCTGCCGCAAAATCGTTACTGGATAAAATTTTGATATCGGTGTGTCAGAAAGCGAAATAGATTGAATCTGCGCTACCATTACATTCACGTCTTCAGCATTCAGACAGAGGAGGCTATAAAAATATTTAATGCCAGGTGCTCTCGATCCACTGCCGTTATGAGCAGAAACAACGGACGCTACCGCTAGACCACAGGCGTGATCAGGCTAGGGTTTCTCTATCATGGGACAAGTTTTCCTCCAGGACGTGCCGCAGTCTACAGTGTTGCCAGATTGTGCAGATAACCGGACTTACAGAATTAGCGAGATGGCCAGTTTTTTTGTCCCATGTCGCGATCGGCGGGGACTTAGTCTCTGAAGCGGCCGGCCGCCGGTCGAGTTTTATGTGAAAGAGTGTACATCACATGTACCGATTTCCGTGACATTAGGATAATTGCTTTCTCGGTGCGACGTTCTTCATTTTTTGCCTTACAGTGTATACAGATAGCTCATCCATCCCAGAATCACGAATCTCGACGATTTTTCGTGTTATCGATGTCGATACTGGCAAGACATCGCTTCCGCAGATTCTAGACCTTCAGAGAATGTTTTATTTTTAAGTTTAAATGTTTATGTTATTTCGCATTAGCTGTTGTAATTCCTGACAAAATGCGGTCTTAACTGGCGGATAGACAGAGATATAAAAATATGACAAAAATGCTTTTTACGTGGTAATAATTACAAATTAACGATTTTTGGATATTTTTCTTTACTTATACTGTGAAACCTTGCTGCTTTCCAAATTTCATGATTCTAGGTCAACGAAAAGTACGCAGCAGGTTTTGACGAGTGAGTTTGTAAGTAGCAAAATACAGAGTGGTTACAATTAACTTCCGCTACTTTAGAAGATCCCAATGGAAAGAGACAATAGTTAGACAATGAAACTGTGCGGAAATATTTGTAAGGACATGCGGAAGAGAAATTACGAATAAACCTTTGAAAGAAACAGATTTTAATTACCACATGAGTGGGTGACATTAGCTAACGGCGTACCTTGTCTACGTTCCAGATTACAAACGTCACTCAACGTGTTCACTACCTGCATCCCGAAGCAGCGGTGGACCGTGGAGTGTTCAACTGTCGTGCACTCGCGCCCAGCATTCTCTGCCATGACAACAGTAACGTTTTCAGCAATTTGTGGCGCAACTGGTCGTCGACCCTTACCAAGGAGAAATTTCAAAATCGTCATTTACTTCGAACTTTCGAGTCACATTCTTCAACCCCGGTGCGGAAAGTGGATCTGTTTGTGTTCCTTTAAAGCATCAATATTGGCGAATAGCAGCAGCACTACTGCTGTTGTTTTGGTACAACAGCTTAATGAGTAAAGCCCAACTCATCTGGTCTAGACCCATGTTGACTGTCTGCAGCTGTAACGCACACTGATGCTTGTGTTTCAACCCTACGTCGCAGTACTGGTACCGGCGCCTAAAGCCAAGTCATGACACTTAACACTACTAAAAAACTAAACTCCACTCGAACAGACCGTGAAGGCCCAACCGCACCGACCGGCCGCCTCGTCATCCTCAGGCCACAGGCGCCACTGTATGCGGATATGGAGGGGCATGTGGTCAGCGCACCTTTCTCCCAGTATTATGTCAGTTTACGAGGCCGAGTAAACACTACTGATAACCCAAATACTGTAGCGCACACTCTTGTAGTTCCTACACTACTGGCGATTAAAATTGCTACACCACGAAGATGACGTGCTAAAGACGCGAAATTTAACCGACAGAAACAAGATGCTGTGTTATGCAAATGATTAGCTTTTCAGAACATTCACACAAGGTTAGCGCTGGTGGCGACACCTACAACTTGCTGACATGAGGAAAGTTTCCATCCGATTTCTCATACGCAAACAGCAGTTGACCGGCGTTGCCTGGTGAAACGTTGTTGTTATGCACCATGTAAGGACGAGAAATGCGTACCATCACGTTTTCCACTTTGATAAAGGTCGGATTGTAGCCTACCGCAATTGCGGTTTATCGTATCGCCACATTGCTGCTCGCGTTGGTCGAGATCCAATGACTGTTAGCAGAATATGGAATCGCTGGGTTCAGGAGGTTAATACGGAACGCCCTCTTCTCACTGGCAGTCGAGATGACAGGCATCTTATCCGCATGGCTGTAACGGATCGTGCAGCCACGTCTCGAATCCTGAGTCAACAGATGTGGACGTTTGCAAGACAACAACGATCTGCACGAACAGTTCAACGACGTTTGCAGCAGCATGGACTATCAGCTCGGAGACCATGGCTGCGGTTACCCTTGACGCTGCATCACAGACAGGAGCGCCTGCGATGGTGTGCTCAAGGACGAACCTGCATGCACGAATGGCAAAACGTCATTTTTTCGGATGAATCCAGGTTCTGTTTACAGCATCATGATGGTCAAATCTGTGTTTGGCGACATCGCGGTGAACGCACATTGGAAACGTGTATTCATCATCTCCATACTGGCGTATCACCCGGCGTGATGGTATGGGGTGCCATTGGTTACACGTCTTGGTTACACGTCTCGGTCACCTCTTGTTCGCATTAACTTTGAACAGTGGACGTTACATTTCAGGTGTGTTACACCCCATGGCAATACCCTCCATTCAATCCCTGAGAAACCCTACATTTCAGCAGAATAATGCACGATTACATGTTGCAGGTCCTGTACGGGCCTTTCTGGATACAGAAAATGTTCGGCTGGTCCGCTGGCCAGCACATTCTCCAGATCTCTCACCAATTGAAAACGTCTGGTCAATGTTGGCCGAGAAACTCTTTCGTCACAACACGCCAGTCACTACTCTTGATGAATTGTGGTATCGTGCTGAAGCTGCATGGGCAGCTGTATCTGTAATCGCCATCCATGCTGTGTTTGACTCAATACCCAGGCTTATCCAGGTCGCTATTACGGCCAGAGGTGGTTGTTCTGGGTACTGATCTCTCAGGATCTAAGCACCCAAATTTCGTGAAAATGTAATCACATGTCAGTTCTAGTATAAAATGAGACAAAGAGATCCAATGACTTTTCCGTTCCGTCTTTACCGATTGAAAAAATGGTCTGTTCTACACACGACATATGAGCTAGGGTGCAACAAAATAATATTTTATTTCAATCATTTATTGATTTTCATGTTACCAGCATACGAGGTGCAACGTAGGATACAAAATCTGAAGTTTCTAAATCTGCTCCCGTTGCCAGTAATCTCAAAGTTACTCGAGTAGATAATTTTCGAGTAACATGAATAAATTTTATCATAACTATGCCTTCTTCTATGATGCGAGGGCGAATTAATTCTAACAAATTTAAAAGTTAGTCTGTCCATTTAAAGAAAGTTGATGTAGTCATCAGATTTTGAGTGACACACACTCTAAGAGGCGGAAGAGAACACGCACCACGAAGGAACTATCCGAATGCGACGGAAATCGATAGCTGTGATGCACATGTCAAGAAAAATAAATTATTACAATTTCAGAAAAATTCCATGATTTATTCAAGTGAAAGAGCAAGTCAATGACGTGTTGGTCCATCTCTGACCCTCATACAGTCAGTTTCGTATTGATTATTTCGACCTGGAATCTCATTGTTTGGAGGAGAATTGTCTTTAGCGATGAGTGCCTCTTCGAAATGAGCCACAATGACGAGATAAGACTTGTTTGGAGACACCCCAGAGAGTGGTGGAGTACCAAACCGTCTGTCTTCCGCCGTACGGCCCGACACCTACTAGTGATGTTCTGGGGTGTCATTTCATTTCATAGCAGGACCCTTTTGGTTGGAGTCCGCGGCACCTTTGCAGCACAGCGGTACATCGATGATATTCTACGCCCCGTTTTGTTACTCTTCATGGAAAGTCATCCTTGGCTAACATTTTAGTAAGATAATGCTCGCTTGCACACAGCGAGAGTTTCTAATGCTTGCCTTCGTGCATGCGAAACCCCACCTTGGCCATCAAGGTCACCAGATCTCTCCACAATTGAGAACGTTTGGAGCATTACGGGCAGCGTCCTCCGACCGTCCCGGAATTTCGACGATCTAAGGTGCCAACTGGGCAGAATTTGCCACTATATCCCAGGAGGACATCCAACAACTGCATCAAACAGTGCTAAGCCGAATAACTACAGGCGTGAGGGCCCGAGGTGGACCAATGCATTATTGTGTTGCTAAGTTTGTGAAGATGTTTCTTGAATAAATCTTCCCCTTTTTTTGAAAATGTAATCCTTTGTTTGTCTGTACATGTACACCACATCTACTAATTTCCGTCCCATTCAGATAATTCTTTCACGGTGGGTCTTTTTTTCTAGAATGTATTTCGTATTGTTGATTTTCTTGGGCATATTTATCTCTCAGTTTAAACAGGTTCTTGGAGCATCGTCTTTTTTACATTCTTTATATACAGTGGCAAGGTCAACGCAATAAGTGTTCTTCATGCATTGGTAGCAGTTCCTACTAGTGTCAGAATACTTCGCTAAGCGATGCACATAGCGTGGAGAGCTGCTTCAAAAATGAGGTTACGTTTGACAAACTAAGTTTGTAAGTCTGAATGTTTGTATGACAAACCAGTCAAAAACAGTCGGCGAATTTGAGAAACAAATTTGATCGTTTACAGGGGCCTTTAGAAATGTAGCACGTGCTAAATATTTTCGGTGTAAGGAATGAGAACGCAGCGCGTTAACCGGACACGACGTGGAGTGGCCGAAGAGCAGCGGTTGGCTACAATTGGCGCTGCCGGAAGCCTGCAGGAGGCGGACGGATCCAGCGGCGGTTCCGTGAGTGCACCGTGCCGTGCCGTGCCGCCCCAGCCAATTAGCGCCAGGGCGCCTCTACCCGACGTGCGTGTTGCTGTCCGTGCTGCTGCTGCTGCTGCTGGCAGCGGACTGCCGGAGCAGTCCTTCTCCAGACTCTCCGGAAACGGTACCCGGACCGTGACTGGAAACGGGACCTTCCAGCTACTACTGAGACACCTGGTCTACACCTTGCATAGTGAAATTCCAGTTCCCGTCATTTTCTCAGGTGAATTTTCCAGAAGAGTCGTCGAAGAGATGCCTAGAATTAAAGTCTTTACCGCTGACGCCAGTCTTTTGTAAAATTATTGTACAACTGTGAAATTTTAGCACAAGTGTATGAAGTAGAAACTGCGATACTAACTGTCGACTTTGACCAGTGACGTAGTGAACGTGGGACAGAGCATTCAAAGATAATAGCGACTCTAACGTCATCTTGAGGGCGATATTGTGAAACAGTTTTATTGGGTAGAAAAACAGTTCGCATTTTGTAAATGAGACTATCATTACTTTGAAACGAAACGAATCGAATATCTAAGAGCAAGTTCTACACTATAACAGACGTTATGACACACAGTACAAACTAAAAAATATTTATCATAAACTTGCCGTTTACCCATGGTTTCGCCCACATATGTATTCGACACATGTTGAATACACTTGTATCCCCTCTCTCTATCCACCTCGTCCTCATTCTGTCTGCTCACCTCACTCTGCCACCTCTACCTACTCCTCCTCACTCTCTCTGTCTCTTTATCTTTTCCCACCATTTCCTCAACCCTCTCTTTCTAACTATATCCTCACTGTCTTTCTGTCTCTGCCTCCCCCTCTTATTTTCCCATGTGCCCACTATCTCTCTACACCTTCCACCAACCTCATGCATCTCCCCCTCATTCCTCTATCCATCCATTTCCTCCTCACTCGCTGGCCGCAGTGGCCAAACGGTTCTAGGCGCTTCAGTCTGGAACCGCACGACCATACATGACAGATACGTTGGGTAGGAAGAGTAACAGCCTGCCAAGTCAACCTGCTGTGCAGAGCAGCCTACATGTCAGGACAAGAACTCGTTTTTGGGACCCCAACATGTAGGCTGCCCTGCATGACAGGTGTATTGTGTTGGCAGATATTGACCTGCTTTGTCTTCCTGCTTTGCTTCATGGCCTTTAAAGCAGGGGCAAATAAGTGTTTTTCAAGCCCATGAAATATAGCTTGCCATGCATGGCAGGCATGTTGTTGGAGTAGTATCAGTCTGCTTTATAGAGTTATGTTTCAGGGGCTACATGTCCCAATGAGCGTGGCTGATAACAGTTTTAGACAGATAGAGAAAGGGCTGGGCAGAGTCAGAGGGAGAGGCTCTGAGCACTATAGGACTTAACGTCAGAGATCATCAGTCCCCTAGATTTAGAACTACTTAAACGTAACTAACCTAAGGACATCACACACATCCATGCCCAAGGCAGGATTCGAGCCTGCGACCATAGCAGCTGCGCGGTTCCGCACTGAAGCACCTAGAACCGCTCGGCCACACCAGCTGGCATATACCACCTCTCAGAATATAGAAAGCATAGTGTTTTCAGTAAAAGAGATGCATCTGATAGTGATGATATCTCTGAAGTGCCCGAAATACTAGTCTCAGGAGTAGAGCTCATAACTTCACATTGTGACTCTAGAAGTGAAAAGCAGGTCAGTAGGCCACAGCCAGGTGGAATGCCAACATGGACAGCTGATATCAATGCAATATGGTCACAAAACGGAATTAACTGCTACATACCATAAGAGGTAGGTGTCGACAGCGCCATTACAGCAGAGTAACGTTGTACTGAGAGAAGAATGCCATCCTTCTGTTGACAGTGCCGAGTGAAGTAGTAAGGCATAAGTCAGACGAAACCATGATTATTCAGAGCACTGACGCTGCAGAATGCGTCCACCACTGCTTCGGAAAGGCAAAGTTAAGACAAGTTCAGCAACAGCCGAAGCGTCCAGAAAGCCAAGCAATAGCAACACAAGGAAGCAGTTCTGCATAGATATTACCCTTGTCCAATGGCGTGATCTACCTGTACTCAGTTTGAAGCCGATCACCTTGGAGTTTGGACCTTTCTCAATCTATCCTCCACCCGCCAAGGCAATCTGTGTACTCTGACGGAATAGTGAGTCCTGCCGGGGGACTGTGCCGCTGCAATCGCATTGTTGCCATTCGAATCATCCACCTTACTGAACTCTCTGGACAATGTGTCTAAGGCGTTCAGCCTGACCAGGTTGCCCCCAAACACGTCTCCGACGATTGTCTGGTTGGAGGTATAAGAGACACTCATCGGTGAAGAGAACGTGATGCCAATCCTGAGCAGTCCATTCGGGATGTTGTTGGGCCCATCTGTAGCGCACTGCATGGTGTCGTGGTTGCAAAGATGGACCTTGCCATGGACTTCGGGAGTGAAGTTGCAGATCATGCAGTCTATTGCGCACAGTTTGAATCGTAACACGACGTCCTGTGGCTACACGTAAAGCATTATCCAACATGAAGGCGTTGCGGTCATAATCCGGAGATAGCGGTCATGCACTGTAGTAGTAGCCCTTGGGCGGCATGAGTGAGGTATGTCATCGACAGTTCCTGCCTCTCTGTATCTCCTCTACGTCCGAAAAACAACTTTTTGTTTCACTCCGAGACGCCTGGACACTTCCCTTGTTTAGAGCCCTTTCTGACAAACTAACAATGCGGACGCGATCAAACCGCGGTATTGACTCTGTAGGCATGATTGAACTACAGATAACACAAGTTGTGTACTTACGTCCTGGTGAAATGACTTTAACTGATCAGCTGTCGGGCCCCCTCCGTGTAATAGGCGCTGCTCATGCATGGTTGTTTACATCTTTGGGCGGGTTTAGTGACATCTCTGAACAGTCAAAGGGACAGTGTCTGTGATACAATATAGACAGTCATTGTCTATCTTCAGGTCTTCTGGGAACCGGCGTGATGCAAAACTTTTTTTCATGTGTGTAATTTGTTATATCCTGGAGAATTCATAAAGTACTGTTACTATTTTCAGACATCAGCAATGTATCAAACAGACCAATTATAGGGATTCTCCTTCAACACAACCGCTCGGCGCACTTTTCAAATCGTGGAAGGTCTACCTACATGAAGATCTAGTTACCCTTTGATTTCACGCGCAAGTGACACACCCACCTTACTTCCGGTCACATTCGCTACCGTGCCTTGGCGTCCATAACAACTTACCGGCTTCTGCATGTGTCGTTTCTGAATGTATCTGCACAACATTACTTCACGTGTCCTCTCCTACGTGAATGCTGAAATATCAGGCAGAATGAGCTACGAAATTAATAGATTAACCATGTTACCATTTGGATGACGTGATTTCTTGTCTTTAACTTTAGGTGAAGCTTTTAACTGTTATTTTTAATCAAATTATTAGTTATGCATAAGCTCGGCTAATCCCGCGCGGCATTTAGGATCAATTGCCAAATTTTGCACCATACAGATTGTAAGTAGGCTGCTTGGGTTTTCTTAGCGCTCTGTGTGAAAATCACTGGCTGCGCTGTGTGCAGTCTGTGGCTGGTTGGCATTGTTGTAATACTCGCCATTGTAGTGTTGGGCAGATGGATGTGAACAGCGCGTACCGTTGTGCAGTTGAAGGTGAGCCGCCAGCAGTGGTGGATGTGGGGAGAGAGATGGCGGAGTTTTGAAATTTGTAAGACTGGTTGTCATGAACTGCTATATACACTCCTGGAAATTGAAATATGAACACCGTGAATTCATTGTCCCAGGAAGGGGAAACTTTATTGACACATTCCTGGGGTCAGATACATCACATGATCACACTGACAGAACCACAGGCACATAGACACAGGCAACAGAGCATGCACAATGTCGGCACTAGTACAGTGTATATCCACCTTTCGCAGCAATGCAGGCTGCTATTCTCCCATGGAGACGATCGTAGAGATGCTGGATGTAGTCCTGTGGAACGGCTTGCCATGCCATTTCCACCTGGCGCCTCAGTTGGACCAGCGTTCGTGCTGGACGTGCAGACCGCGTGAGACGACGCTTCATCCAGTCCCAAACATGCTCAATGGGGGACAGATCCGGAGATCTTGCTGGCCAGGGTAGTTGACTTACACCTTCTAGAGCACGTTGGGTGGCACGGGATACATGCGGACGTGCATTGTCCTGTTGGAACAGCAAGTTCCCTTGCCGGTCTAGGAATGGTAGAACGATGGGTTCGATGACGATTTGGATGTACCGTGCACTATTCAGTGTCCCCTCGACGATCACCAGTGGTGTACGGCCAGTGTAGGAGATAGCTCCCCACACCATGATGCCGGGTGTTGGCCCTGTGTGCCTCGGTCGTATGCAGTCCTGATTGTGGCGCTCACCTGCACGGCGCCAAACACGCATACGACCATCATTGGCACCAAGGCAGAAGCGACTCTCATCGCTGAAGACGACACGTCTCCATTGGTCCCTCCATTCACGCCTGTCGCGACACCACTGGAGGCGGGCTGCACGATGTTGGGGCGTGAGCGGAAGACGGCCTAACGGTGTGCGGGACCGTAGCCCAGCTTCATGGAGACGGTTGCGAATGGTCCTCGCCGATACCCCAGGAGCAACAGTGTCCCTAATTTGCTGGGAAGTGGCGGTGCGGTCCCCTACGGCACTGCGTAGGATCCTACAGTCTTGGCGTGCATCCGTGCGTCGCTGCGGTCCGGTCCCAGGTCGACGGGCACGTGCACCTTCCGCCGACCACTGGCGACAACATCGATGTACTGTGGAGACCTCACGCCCCACGTGTTGAGCAATTCGGCGGTACGTCCACCCGGCCTCCCGCATGCCCACTATACGCCCTCGCTCAAAGTCCGTCAACTGCACATACGGTTCACGTCCACGCTGTCGCGGCATGCTACCAGTGTTAAAGACTGCGATGGAGCTCCGTATGCCACGGCAAACTGGCTGACACTGACGGCGGCGGTGCACAAATGCTGCGCAGCTAGCGCCATTCGACGGCCAACACCGCGGTTCCTGGTGTGTCCGCTGTGCCGTGCGTGTGATCATTGCTTGTACAGCCCTCTCGCAGTGTCCGGAGCAAGTATGGTGGGTCTGACACACCGGTGTCAATGTGTTCTTTTTTCCATTTCCAGGAGTGTATATTATGACTTTTGAACACTAGTAACGTAAATACATTGTTTGTTCTCTATCAAAATCTTTCATTTGGTAACTATGCATATCAATAGTTAGTGGCTTCTGTAGTTTGAATCTTTTATTTAGCTGGCAGTAGTGGCACTCGCTCTATTGCTGTAGCTTGAGTAACGAAGATTTTTGTGAGGTAAGTGATTTGTGAAAGGTATAGGTTAATGTTAGTCAGGGCCATTCTTTTGTAGGGATTTTTGAAAGTCAGATTGCGTTGCGCTAAAAATATTGTGTGTCAGTTTAAGCACAGTCGTATATAATTTTTCAAAGAGGACGTTTCATATGTCGACCCTTAGCCGAGGATAGTGCACTGGAATCTTCTAATTTTTCTTGTAGTTTGTGTAATTAGTGTAGATTTTGTTTATTGCTAGCGCGTAATTGTAGAGAGAATCTCCTTTGTAGTTGCAGTCTTTCATTGTTGTACAGTAAAACAGGTGTGGCACGCATGTAAATTTGCACCAAGTATTTCGCAGCTTGCAATTAACTAGATATTGTTTTCAGCGCTATGTTAATGTGTTCTCTTATTTTCTGTGTTATCGTGTGAAATATTGTGACAATAATGCGTGTGAAAAACGTAACACTACGCTCCAAAGTAAACTGAGAAATAATAGTGATGACGAGCGTAGCTTACCAGCACCGCTGTGTAATGAATTAACAGACATTCAAAGTAGCAATTTGGTAACTGTGCATGGGGAAATGGAGCGGGCGTCAAATAATGGTGTAGACAGTGAAACAGGTAGTGAACAGGGAAACATTATCGATCGATCGGTCGGCAACAGCTCACCTCAGGAATCGGGAATGACGGAACACAAGATTGCAAATACTGTAGACTCAGGTTTTGGGTTCTCACCGTTTTCTCAAATGAGTCAAGACACATTTTCCGCTTGTCAAAATGTGAATGTTGCCGGTGCAAATTCACTGCCGAAAAGCACTGAGGAACATGTTTCAGACACCAGTGCATTGTTATTACAATTAATGCAACAAATGGGACAAAAGCTTCAAAAGTTAGACACAATGGAACAAAATCAGAGACAAACACAGCAAAAGCTTCAAAAGTTAGACACAATGGAACTAAATCTTCAAAAGTTAGACACAATGGAACTAAATCTTCAAAAGTTAGACACAATGGAACAACACCAGAGACAAACACAGCAACAGTTAGACGCAATGGAACAAAATTTTCACACCACGCTTGAACAAACACGTGAAGATTTAACTACTGAGTTACATAAAATCGAATCGAAATGTCAAAAAGTCTGTAATGACGTAAAAACACACATTTGTGAGCATTTTCAACCTATTATTTCGCGGCATGAATATGCATTACAGAATCACGAAGCAGCCATAAAAGAGCTGCAAACTATTGTTCATGAAAATCATGAGACCTTGCAAGCCAAAAGTGACTCAGTTGCATCTACGATTCGGCAGGAAAACGTAAAGGACACAGTAGATACTCTGAAAATTGGTTCAGTAAGACACATGGAGGAAATTAGTTCATTATCAGAGAAAGTAGTGGAACTTTAGTTGAACTTTCGGATCTGCTAAATAATTTATCTACGAAGGTAGATGATAATCTGAATGACACAAAACTGGTAGTCTTTAATGACACAGAAGAGTGCGAACAAATTAGGAAATTCAAACAAAATCAGAATCAAATTAATACATAACACCAAAGAGAAATCCGGGAAGTACAAGATCGGTTCACTCAGGTAATACAAGAATTACATATTTTAGAGGAAACTCGCGCTCCAATACGGGAAGGGGAACACAGAAATAGGGAACAACCACTAAATAATAACACAGCGCATTTCGGAAATTATGAAAGAAATTGGCAAGGTGCACCGAATTTTGAAATGGAACCGCCGAAACGACGTAACAATGACCGACATGCGACTCACCGACACGATGATTTTGACTATATGCTGTTCATTACTACACATAAATTCAAAACATTTAAGAATTCTGGGAACGACATTCATCCACAAGCGTGGCTTCATCAATTCTCTCATTGTTTCCCTCGCAACTGGTCATTAGAGCACAGATTAGAATTTATGTGTGGCTACTTAGAGAATGAACCAGCTGTAAGAATGCGATCAGTCATTCACGATAGCCACAGTGAAGGAGAATTTTATTATGCCTTCCTCTCAACATATTGGTATCAAGCCACACAAGACCGAGTAAAACATAGCAACATAATGATGAAACATTTCGAACAATCTGAATTTTCCAGTCTTGTGAAATATTTTGAAGACATGTTGCATAAGAATCAATATCTTTCAAACCCATACAGCCCTTCAGAACTCATCCGCATTTGCTTAATGAAATTGCCTGAACATTTAAGAAATATTATTTTAGCAGGACGTTGCAAAGACGACATTGAAGCTTTTCAGGGACTCTTACAAGAATTAGAAATTGACAGACAGTCGCAGGATGCGAAAACAGGAAAACAATCACAACAGGTCACATCCGTCACAATTCCGTGATGACAGAAACAATAACTGGACACGACAAGTCTATTCTTACAACGCAAATCGTGACCAAAACAGACACCACCCATATGACAACCACTGGCAAAGTAATAATAGTTACAGAGAAAGATCGCATTTCCTTAGTAATGAATATGACAGAGATTACCTTAGAAACAGACAATATGGGAACCAAAACAATTATTATCAAGGGAGACAGAATAACTTTAGACGCAACGGACCAGCGCGCAGTTACGATTCAGGGAGAAGTTCTTCACCACGTGACCAACAAGAAAGAAAGTATGGAATCTTCCGACATGACGACAGACGATATGATCGTAACGACAGACCTGAATTGGATCAGAACTGGCGGGATTCAAACAGAGCAGGGCACTTTCGACAACGTGAATTTGTAGAAGCTAGGTCTCCTAATCCCAATAACGACGCGCGCCAACAAAGGAACAGACAATGACTCGCACCACAGGCAGCCGCGTGCACCGGCTGGCTCAGAGAAAAATAACATAGACGCTAACCTTGAGAAAAATTTTAGCATTCCTCGCCGACGTATACCGCATGATAATTCCATTCAAGTTGAACCTCTGCGTACTAGGAAGAGTAAAGGATTGCACCACATTTCACATGTAAAACCGTTTATTGAAAGATAATCTGCTTTTTAACTTTGTCTTTGCCATAAAACTTTTCACTTCACATTTCTAGTATGCTTTGTCAGACTTAAGAAACTGTTAACATGCAATAATGTTTGAAGTTAAATATCCAGTCTAGAACCTAGGGAACATTTTTAAACAGAAATTACGAATGCATTGTTATAGTGAACAGATGACACAGTGTTGTATTTGTACATTCTTGCTTGTTAGTTGCACGATTACGTAACGACTATCAGGCTTACATACTTAGGACATATACTGGTACTGCTAATGAGATTTTAATGCAACATTTTGGTTTACTTGAAAATACATTCTGGATTTAAAGTACTTTCAGTGAGATACCAGATGACATAGTGGTTAGTTTATGTGACAGCTACACGATTTTATCACGATGCTACTAATGAGTGACAATTTACAATGTTGCTTTTGCAGTGTTTCTGTTTTATATCTGCACAGTTTTCTGTTTTATTCTGGGAAGTAAAATATGTTTTAGTAGTAACTTTTGTGGTATAGCTACATTGTGACAGCCTTTTTCGTAGCACAGCAATACGTTACATTATAGTACTTTCTTGATCACGGTAAGGTACGTAATAACTACGATATCTATACGCCAAGCATTTCACTTTCGTTTATGATGAGGTAAGTACATTGCTTCAGCAGAACTTTGCTTACAGAGGACGATAACTACGACACTTCAACAGAATTATCTTACAGCAAGACGCACATTTAGCGCTACTGGACACGCATTTCAGTGATTAATTTTGTACTTAAAACATTTATTTTTAAAGATTTTTGAATTACAAAGAAAGTTTTTCGTGATACATTTCATTCCATTGCTGTAATCTGTAACACCTGACGGTATAATTACATTAATGCTCAGGGGGGTACACGCTTACTTTGTGTACCATGTGTGTGGCAAGCACAAGGATCCCTAGCTAATATGGTATTTGCTTATACAACTTTACACATCGGTACCATATTTCTCGAACACAGAATTACGCAGCTATCTGATTATTTAACAGAGAAACAAAAATTTTTTTATGTCAGTGACACTTGTTTACGCAATTAAACAGTTGGATAATTTCACACTTATGAAATTGTATTTTGTCTGTACTTTGTGAACTGTTCATATTTTTTTGGAACCATTGTGATACTATGAGAGCTTTGAATGATATATTTGGTATGGGATCATGATTTTAAAGTACGTGTGAGGTAGATGACACTATTGAAATGAGCAGAGAATTATTTTTAGGTTTTGACATTATTGCAGAAAGCTATGACGTTTTTGAGATTTGACTGAGGTGTTATGATGTTATTTTTACGACGACGATGTGTATTATGCAGTTAAGGTATGTTTATGATCAATAAGATGATGCTACCATATATGAGGAATTTGATTATGCTACGTATTTATTATGATGAAATATTGAAGAAGTGTCGACGAATATTGATATGTGTAACAAGGTAAGGAATAATGAGCAGTGGTTAGGGACTCTGACTTGTGAAAATGTATGTTGGAAACCAAGAATCGTACTTTAAGAGTTATGAAATGTGTCTAAATGCATGAATGTATCACAATGCCTACGAATATTTTTTGGACACTGTTACATTTATAGGATTTTGTTTCTACAGATTTGCAATGCAAATTCTCGAACTGTGAAATTTTTATATGAGACTGTCAAGTGGTGAAAACTGGTGTCGTAAATATTTCGGTAAGAAAGCCAAGTGACCTTGACGTAATGCGTCTTGAGCGGCGAGCTGTGTAAGACGCCTGGGGAAAAAACCATTAGAGTGTGCCTTTTCAGAGGAAGAGGTAGAAAAAAAAGAGGCCATTATCCTCACTATTGACAAAAAAAGAGGCCATTATCCTCACTATTGACATTTCTTTGTCGAAAGCATCGGAAATACGACACGCTCAAACTTGGAAACATATAATTACACTGTGGAGCTCTTAATTTATGATATTTAATAAAATGCCTAATGAAATGATGAGAAACATTTCACGGCTATTGTCTTGCGAGTTGAGAGAAATGCCATATGGCTTGCTTTATGTATTTATTTACTCAATTTGTTTAATATCTAGTTTCTAGCTGCACTGCAGAATTGGTTAAAATAGAAGTTTGTAGATGTACTAATATAAATATTTTCTGTCTACAGATCCAGTAAATACTAATTTTGTAATACACTTCCAAAAAATTGAGGGAGCACAAAGACATTTCCCTTCACAGGAACTGCATACATAATTTACTTTTCAAGTACTTGGTAATTTTTATGGTAGAATAAGTTGTGGTGCACCACTTTAATTACATAGACATTAAGATGTGAATATACGTTTCCCTTGTCTGCATTGTTGTCTTTAGCATAATATTTTTTCTGCTTGAGCTATGTCATATTTAGATATAAGTTATTGCATTTGCTGCTGCTGTTTGCCAGGCATAGTGCTACTGAATTTGACTTTGTATTACGCTGTTAAGCCAGTTTTACTATGGATTTATTTTTCTTGTTTGCTGCACAGTGCCTTATATTAGTTGTAATATTGCAATTGCTTCGCCAATTTGAATTTTTTTGTCATTGATGTTTGTGTTTTTTGTTTTGTGCTGCTGCATTGCCTCGTCCCTTAGTTTAGCATCTGAGCTCAGTAGATTTATGTTAGCTTAAGTGGGAGTAGACTATATAAGAGAATGAGTTGCGATGCTTTGGAAGAAATGCATTGAGACGTTATACGAAAAAAGTACAGAAAGCAGGTATAGGTAGGATTTCCTTGGAAATAAATGATGAGATAAGATAATGGAAAATAAATAATGAGGTAAGAAATATGTGAACATATAAATACAGAAAGCATGCTTGGATAGGATTTTTTTTTTGGTGGAAACAAATGTTGAAATAAGACGAAAGATCTATGGAATGAAGTTTTGGGTTGGACTGCAGTACCAAATGTCACACTGAAAACAAACCCTGTCCTGTATTTTTGTGTTATTACACTATGTGAATTTGTCTTTTCCATGTCTTAATGTGTTACATTGTAGAATTTTTCTGATAATATGTTATTTTCTTTGTAAAGATGTTTAGACATTATTTATTCTGTTCTGTTTTAATGCTCATGTGTGAAGTTGATGTTTCGAAAGTTATTCTGATCTTTTATGTATGCACTCATGTCATAATTCCTGTAACACTGATGTATATGTTATTATGATTCCTTTGTAAAGCCTGTACTACAAATATTATTTGTATTGTTATGTTTTTTAATGATGTATTTTGTACCGTTGTTATTGTATTCTTATGTTATAAAATTGTAATTGATACCAGTTCATCATATTATTAACTTGTAAGTTACATTTCACTGCACACGTTTCTGTTGGTCGTAGTATATGCACAATATGTGACAAAAAGGAGGACTGTTAGTGTTTGCACGTGTGTTAATAATTCAGCAAGGGACTGGATAACAGCATTGCTGGTTCTAAGGACATTTCAAAAAAAATTTTTTGTGAGTGCACAAGTGGTGATTCATGGACTTGCTATATATATCCACAAGACTCTTCCTTGGCGATTGTGCACCTGCACAGTCACAACAGATGGCTGCTGGCCATCTCTACAAGGACTACAGTGGGTCTGCATCTTTGATGACCCACCAATACCATTATTTCTACAAGGACTGCAGTGGGTCTGCACCTCTGGTGGCCCACCAATACCGTAATCTCTACAAGGACTACAGTGGGTCTGCTCTGTGATGACCTACCTACCAATATTCTTCAAAACTTCGAATGACTCTGCTGTGGGTTTGCTCTGTTGTGGGCCCATTACCTGTCTACATGTCAAGAGTCAGCACGTCTTTCCATTAGAAGGACAACACTACTTCTTCAAGACTGCATGGAAATCCACTACTTCTGATGGAAATCCACTACTTCCATGTGCATTTTCTTTTAGTGCTCAGACTTTGAGAAAAACACTGCGATTTTACTGTGATGAACGATCAGGACTGTCTTTATGGACTGTGAGAAAATTTTAGCTTTTGACCAACATTGTATCAATAAGTGTGTGCATTTGATTTCTTTGTTATTGTAATTGTGAAAAAATTTTAACAAATATGTATTGGCCAGTGCCCAAAACAATTTGTAAAATTTTTTGTGGGGAGCATGGGGGCTATGTAAGTATGCTGTTTGGGTTTTCTTAGCGCTCTGTATGAAAATCACTGGCTGCGCCGTGTGCAGTCTGTGGCTGGTTGGCATTGTTGTAATACTCGCCATTGTAGTGTTGGGCAGCTGGATGTGAACAGCGCGTAGCATTGCGCAGTTGGAGGTGAGCCGCCAGCGGTGGTGGATGTGGGGAGAGAGATGGCGGAGTTTTGAAATTTGTAAGACTGGTTGTCATGAACTGCTATATATATTATGACTTTTGAACACTAGTAAGGTAAATACATTGTTTGTTCTCTATCAAAATCTTTCATTTGCTAACTATGCAAATCAATAGTTAGTGCCTTCGGTAGTTTGAATCTTTTATTTAGCTGGCAGTAGTGGCGCTCGCTGTATTGCTGTAGCTTGAGTAACGAAGATTTTTGTGAGGTAAGTGATTTGTGAAAGGTATAGGTTAATGTTAGTCAGGGCCATTCTTTTGTAGGGATTTTTGAAAGTCAGATTGCGTTGCGCTAGAAATATTGTATGTCAGTTTAAGCACAGTCATGTACAATTTTTCAAAGGGGACGTTTCAAGATATCTTTTCTAAATCGTTTTGTGATTTGTTTTAATCTTCTGATGACTGTACTAGTCGATAAATGACAGCATCATCTCAAACAACCTAAGACGGCTGCTCAGATTATCTCCCAAATCTTTTATATAGATAAGGAACAGCAAAAGTACCTATAACACTACCGTTATACGTGCAGAACAAGCACTAAGCATTAAATGGATCAAACTGGAACAGACCTGTTGTGGTTAGCAATAATTACAACAGGTGAACAACTTTATTTTGAGATCCATAAAGCGACAGTCACTGAGGCGGGCATAACATAGCGCGAGCGATACCAACCATTGCTAGACACAGACATCGTTATTCCATAATTTCAGATGAATGCAAAATGACAGCATGCAAAACCGCACAGTATGGACGTAAGGGTGGACAACTCAGCTGAACCACTGAAGGACGTAGTGAAAACTTCGATACAGCCACTAACGGTGCACTCGCAACTAACCAGTCTCCGCACAAATAGAGCCAACGGTCCACGCAGCGACGGACCGATCACTGTCCGTGTTGCCCTCTCGCCACGCACCCAGACAGCTCCCCAGTACACACGCTCCGGCGTGTTTTCAAGACCCGCACCAGTGACAACACAGTAAGCTAAGGGTAATTCATGCCGCCAAGAAGGGTGTCACCAAATGACGAGGGAAGAAAAGATTAAATGAAGCAACCACGGCTCAGTCGGAAGCTGGAATCTTAGCTACGTCGAGGAAGAAATTTGGGTACGAGCTCATCTAAAGCAACGAAGGAAAACTAAATGTGCAGTGTAAATTTCCGTGTAAATTTTCTGATTCAATGCATGCTCCCTCGTAATGGTATGTCCGCGTCTGTAAAATATTGAGGAAAATTTTATAAACTCTTAATATGTCTGTCTCAGTCAGTTTGCATCGTTTAGATGAAACAGTAGACAAATAGGCTGTCACATCAATGAGCGTATTTGTTACTTACAGTTTGACTTAGTTGCACGAAGCAGTTCAAGTCTTTTGGCACCATGTTCTTAGCTACTTACAGTTTATAACAAGGTGTGTGATTTGAGAATGGGCGAGTCAATCTCGAAACCGGTAACCACTGCAGCAATAAATTGCATATTCATGTAACTGAGACAGACAAAATCAAAATAAAATTCATCGAATTTTTTGTAAATATTTGTTCAGATTGTTCTAGGAAGGCCTCGAGTCGAATTTGAGGCGGATTAGTTAAATGAAGGAGAACGAAGCGCCCCGAAATAATAGGCTTCTGAGTGGACTAGAATTTCTGAACTCTTTCGTTGGTAAAGCAAGAGGGGTACAAGTAGTTCAGTACACAACAACCAGGTAGATGGCAAACGAAGAAGTACAGCGGATGTTACGTGCAACACAGCCGCAAGACACATTGCTACACTGACAAGAGATTTGTACCCAAAGCTCCAGTACAGCTGAATGACATCGTTGACCAGAGAGAACGAAGTAAAAAGGCATAAGTCAGATGTAAAAACGATTATTTAGAGCACCAATGCTGCAGAAAGCATTCAACAGAAAAATGACCGTTCAAGAAAAGCAGGTCGAGTGAAGGGGTTATCCCCTTGCAATAGCAAGGCTCACGAGAAGTTTCCTGTGTTGATATTGGCTCTATCCAGTGGCTTGATCTACTTACACTCAGTTCGCAGCCGACCAACCAGGAGGTAGGACCTGTATCGGTCCATTGTCCGTTCTGTAGCACTGATGGCGAGTCCTCGCCAGCAGTACTTTGCTGCCAGCCGAAATACTATCGTTCGAATTAAGACTGATTGGAGCTTTGGGTAACATTCCCTACCAGGCCTTCTGGAGGCCTAAGCGGTGGGGGCAGGAAGCAGTCAGCAATCATCTCTGAATGACATGCCAAGCCGCCACCCGCCTTCCATCCCCGATGCTAAGGACCTTCCTTCTGTCGAAAGCTGCAGTGCGACCGAGACCGACATCGCACACTCCGTTCAAATGGCTCCGAGACTATAGGACTGAACATCTGAGGTCATCAGTCCCCTAGACTTAGAACTACTTAAACCTAACTAACCTAAGGACATCACACACATCCATGCTCGAGGCAGGATTCGAACCTGTGACCGTAGCAGCAGCGCGGTTCCTGACTGAAGCGCCTAGAACCGCTCGGCCACACACACTCCGTGTGCAATCAGTGGGATCGCTGATTACGATGTCAAGGAAAGCACTCCTGCAACCTTCTGGTCCTGAGGCCAACGTGCCGCAGGGATATATAATGAGGTGATAAAAGTCACGTGATAATGATATGAACCACACAGATCGCGAGAGTATCGCATACACAAGGTATAAAAGGGTGAAAGAACAGTGCGTTGGCGGAGCTGTCATTTGTACTCATGTGATTCATGTGAAAAGATTTCCGATGCGATTATGGCAGCACGACATGGCTATACAGAATTAGACACCGTAGATAGTTCGGGAACTCAGTATTCCGATATCCACAGTGTCAAGAGTGTGCCGAGAGAATATCAAATTTCAGGCAGTCCCTCTCACCACGGATAACGACCGAGAGAAAAGACGTTTTCGTAGAATTGTCGGTGCTAACAGACAAGCAACACTGCGTGAAATAAACGCAGATACCAATGTGGGATGCACGACAAAACGTATCTATTAGGGCAGAAATCTGGCGTTAAGTTGCTATGGAAGCAAACGACCGACGCGAGTGCCTTTGTTAACAGGATGACATCGCCTGCAGTGCCTCTCCTGGGCTTGTGCCCAAATCGCTTCGACACTAGACGACTGGAGATACGTGGCCTGGTCAGGCGAGTCCCAATTTCAGTTGGTAAGAACTGGAGGTGGGGTCCGAGTGTGGTGCAGACCCCTCGAAGTCATGGACCCAAGTTTTCAACAAGGCACTGTACCAGCTGTTGGTGGTTCCATAACAGCGCGAGCTATATTTATATGGGATGGGCCAGGTCCTCTGGTCCAACTGGAAACGATTATCTTCGATTATTTAGAGACCATTTGCAGCCAGACATGAACTTTATGTTCCCAAACAGCGACGGAATTTTCATGAATGACAACGCGCTGTCACCGGGACACACCATTGGTTTAAGGAACTTCTGAACAGTTCGAGCAGTTATTTGTCTAACCATCGAACATTTATTGGAGATAATCAAGAGATGAATTCCTGCACAAAGTCCTGGCCCGAGAACACTTTCGCAATTGTGGACGACTATAAAGGCGCCATGGCTCAATATTTCTGCAGCGAACTTCGAACAACTTGATGAGTCCAGTCCACGTCGAGTTCCTGCACTACGCCGGGCAAAAGGCGGCAGGATATTAGGAGGTATCCATGACTTTTTCACCTTAGTGTATGCATAATATAATAGTCGTGAGGGACATTTTCTCTGATGTTACGGCAGGTCTTTGGAATTTCATTTTTGCTACATGTAGGTGGAATCAACCCACACGAATACTGCTCTCCACGTCTTTCAAGCGAAGCATAATGTCGACGGAAAGTTTCAGTTTGTTTCCTGTTGTAAACAAAACAGTTTTTAATGTAGAATTTTAGGTGCCCACTCGAAAGAGCAGTCTCAGATTGGTCTAGTGCGATACTCGTTTTATCGATATGTACGTATTAAGGACAGTAAAATACGAAGAATAATCAGCACTCCAGTTACGACAGCACCGCCAAGACCTGAACTGACTGCATCGTCATACAGGAGCGTTGCCTCTAAGTGGTATGAGACACTGGTACTTGAAGGACCTACAGCCAAATACGCCATAAGTGGCTTACGGAGTATCAGATTAAATAAATAAAAAGGTTAAATAAAAAAATAAAACAAAAGTATTTGTGAGTCACTGACAATAGCGCTTTCAGTTACATGGGTGGAAGCGTACTAGATACCGGATGATCAAAAATTGACACACATGCTTGGAATGATATGGGGTTTTATTAGGAAAAAAAAATTTATCGGGCCTTTTTTCTTCGAGGAAATGCGTGATTCTGGTTTTGTAACTGCTACCTTGACGGGTGAGAGGTACGCCGATATGTTACAGAATCCCCAGCCTGGCTGATAGACACCAGCTGGAACGTACGATGTTTATGCAGGATGGCGCTCCACCCCATATTGCTAGACGCGTGGAAGATCTCTTGCGCGCGTCGTTTGGTGATGATCGTGTGCTCAGCCGCCACTTTCGTCATGCTTGGCCTCCCAGGTCCCCAGACCTCAGTCCGTGCGATTATTGGTTTTGGGGTTACCTGAAGTCGCAAGTGTATCGTGATCGACCGACACCTCTAGGGATGCTGAAAGACAACATCCGACGCCAATACCTCACCATAACTCCGGGCATGCTTTTACAGTTCTGTTCACAACATTATTCCTCGACTACAGCTATTGTTGAGGGATGATGGTGGACACATTGAGCATTTCCTGTAAAGAACATCATCTTTGCTTTGTCTTACTTTGTTATGCTAATTATTGCTATTCTGATCAGATGAAGCGCCATCTGTCGGACATTTTTTTCAACTTTTGTATTTCTTTGGTTCTAATAAAACCCCAAATCATTCCAAGCATGTGTGTCAATTTGTACCTCTCAATCTACATTATTCCGTGATTTATTCAGTTTTCAAATTTATACTGACTTTTTGATCACCCGGTGTAATTTGTGTCGAGAATTATCAGGGAGTGTGTGGGAGAGTAGAGAGCGGTACTGTCGAAGGGGAGTGGTTCGATGAGCCCTCTGCCAGGCACTCGAAAGTCATTTGCAGAGTATCCATGGATATGTAGAAGGGGAGAATTGTGATACGTAATAGAGGAAGCAGGGAGAGAGAGAGAGAGAAAGAGAAAAATACACTGGAAGCTTACATCACAGCCTTGGGAAATGCCTATTGCTGCGACTTTATTTTATGAAGCTAAGTTATTCGGCATCCATAACGGCTCGTGCTGTCACCATGGTTCACGTTCCTGCGCAGCTGGCGGGCTCTCGGATGCAACTAACGCACGGGAATGCAGACCTGCGCAGCGGGACCTTTCAGGCTCTTTAATGAACTAAAATGAACGACGAAAATTAATCCGTGACTCAGGCATAAACTCTCTTCAATACGAAGATAAGTAAATTGTTCTCAGAGAGATTCCTTTTCTTATTTTGCCGTTGATTTCGATGTATAAATTTCTCTCAGGGGGAAAAAGCAACAAAAATGTATAAATGGGCAATGTCTGTTGAAAACACTATCAGAGACCTGAAATGAGAAGCTCACACCTTCTATACTCTTGAACAGCAGCAGTATTTGCTTTCACAAGAGTTTCTTTGCTGACTGAAGACATTAGTTTCATTATAAAAACAGATTCTGCAAAAACACTCGCATTACGAACACAGTTACTATCATCGCGCTGCTACGAGAAATTTTCAAGTCGTTGCAGATTTGAAAACTTACGAGGTTCCCAGTCTAGTGAAGAACCAGGAAACATGTATTCGGTTCAGTATTTGCCCAACTACGCCTGTCCAGGGAGGCTGCATCATTAGGATACTAGGCCAGATACGAGTACATTGTTGACAACTGCAATTGCGAGACCAGGAAAGACAGCAAATAATGAAATTTTACTTATTGTGCTTGTTGAGTATAGGAGGAAGAACACATTATCAATTTTTGGGATAATTTGGGAGCATAGAGGGAGCGAAATTCAGCACACAGAGCTCTGATGACAGCTACAATACATCATTCCATACTGCCTTCAGTTCTGTGCCAGAGTTTATCGGTCGTGGTAGATGGCGGGATGAGTAGTGGAGTGTAACTCTCGCGGAAAGCTGCGATCAGTTGTTTTAGATGGGTGAGTGATATGTAGAAAGCGCTGGCCAGGGCAGTGTCTAATGATTATGTTTTACTAGTGGTAAATCCATCCTTCCTGCAGACGTGGGACAGCGGCTGACAATATACGTAATGGAAATGCACACCTTAGTCGTATTTGCAAAGTATTTATTATTCACACGAGTACCCTCAACGAGACATTTGCATCATCTTCACGACTTGTTTATCAAAAAACAACGTATATGGTTACGATCCTGCGTCTAATAACCTATCTGACGTAAAGAATAGTACACCACAGATGTTTTAACATCATAGAAGGAACATAACACCATGAAAGTACCCCATTTGTGTAGACATCAATAGCTGGAAGGGCTTTATATATATGATTCTTTTTTATATTTTAAAAGAAACTTGAATTATAAAATGGATAAAAGCATGTATAACATAAACATACAATAGAAAATTATCGTAGTAATCATACTTGAAGTTATTAGCATAGCCGGCAGGAGTGGCCGAGCGTTTCTAGGTGCTACTGTTTGGAACCGCGCGACCGCTACGGTCGCAGGTTCGAATCCTGCCTCGGGCATGGAAGTGTGTGATGTCCTTAGGTTCTAGGGGACTGATGACCTCAGCAGTTATGTCCCATAGTGCTCAGAGCCATTTGAACCATTTATTGGCATAGGTGAAAAAGGTGGAGGGTTCTAAGATAACAGCTGAGTTCCTTTAAAACTATGAAGGAGCCATATGAAACTAATAAGATTATTGATTTACTTTCTTCGTACATAGTTTTTGTAAGGTCACGATACTTTTATTATTGATTTCGTAGGATTCCCTGTCCACACTGCGTTTGTTTTTCTTTATGATTTAACAAATGTAACTGTCCATTACTCTGTCACATATGATACATTAGCATCTAATTGTAGTTTAATTCTTGTTGTGCCGATTTCTCAATATTATATAAGGATTTCTTCTACTTGGAGCTTCCCAAATTCTTGTACTGTTTTTTGTCATGTACACCTTTCTTTGAGAAATTTCTGTTATACATATGACTGACTATTTTTCTGTCTGCTGTATATGGTAAGAGTTTAGTGGAGTACCAGATAGTGTTTTATACCTGGCCCCCACATTCGATTCAACATTAGCTGTAGACAGCCAGATAAAACCGTACTACGTCTCTGTAGTACTGCTGCAGGTACATTGATCGTGACATTGTTTAACCAATTTTACATAGGATGATTTTATTAAATGAGAATTAGGAGGGAAAGATGCATTTTTGATGTATATTTTTATTTTAGTTTTTTTTACATTTACGAGTTTTTTTTTTGTTTATTACGTGTAGACAAAATAGTGTACATACATTTGGGACTCCAGCATTCACAGTTATTTATAGGTCTTTTCTATTAACCAGGGGCTTTAGTCAGGTTGCAACGGATTGGCTGTATAATCCCATTTTCAAAAAAGTTGTTACTTTTGTTTTTTGGATGTGGCCTTTCCCAAATATCGTATTTACGTATGTTGTTACGTATTCATATCTTGCCTGCGGCTGAGCTGCACCATACCTTACACAATTTTTGCAACCTTTTACATATCATGTCTGTTGTGTATCACTGTATATTTTTCAGTTTGATCATGTCTGATATTTTGCTCTTTTCAAATTTTGCAGTTGTAGAGGACTATGTTGTTTTATACTATCACAATTTTAAAGTTAGCCAATAGTTAACTTAGAACGCTACTCTCTTTGGTTATGTTCTGGCCCTTTTATGATGTTAAAGCTGTCGTAATATCTTCTTTTTTCATTAGTTATTAGAGGCAGGCATTGTAACTATGCCAGTTGTTTTCTGATAAACAGGACCTGAAGACGACACAAATGTAGCGTTGCAACTATAGTCTACATAATAAATACTTCGAGAACACGGCTGTGCTGTTCCATTACATTACTTGTAATGTTTATACTTCCTGCAATGAAAAATTTGTGGTTTATTTTCGATGGTGAAGTGTTGCACAGTGATGTGACGTATAAGCTAAGTAATGCTGCGTCGTCTGTAGGATGACCAAACAAGGAAACGATTCAGGGTGACCACTGATAGAGGCAGCGAGGAAGTTGATTTGAAGGTTCAAAGTAAAAATGTCCTAGATACTAAAACGGAATGAAATTAATTAAACGAAAAAATATATTAGCCAAAGACAATGAGAATGTGTAAATTACATGTATGTAAGAAAGGATTCAATTTTTTTTAAATTCTTTATTTAAATTTTATTATTATACATCTCAACCCACTACCTAAGTACATTAGTGGGTCCTAATTTCATATTATTTTACATTTGTGCAGCTTAATTTCTAATTTTCAATTTATTAGAACAATAGTAATAGAAAAAAGACATGTGGCAGTCAGTCTGGGTAGGTGAATGAACGACGAACAGCCGGCCTTGGTCTTCGCGGGGCAGGCATAACGGTGGACAACGGGAGTCTAGACGTGGGCTAGCGTTGTGGTGGATGGCGGAAGCGTTGGGTCGCGAGCGCGAGTGCGATGGCGTCGTACAACCGTCGTTTTTAGCAAATGAAAGCGGCGTTACGTGCCGCGACTTGAGCGTGACTGCGGAGTTCCAATTGTGCGCACTTTGGAGAACAGACTCCGACTGCATACATAGAATGAAACGTGCGCAACAAGAATTGTGTTTACGGGCTTGGTACCAAGAACTGTGAACTAACTAGCGGCAATAGTAGGAAGACTGTAACACGCCAAGAAACTCGATGACAAACATGAGCGGTGTCTTTATCACCTTGTTCAATAGGGACTGTTTTCTATATCCACGGGAACTGTCCAAATGAGTAAATTCATTTTTGTCTGGACACTGATCGCAGTTTGGAATGATTTACAAGCAGTACTACCGATCCCCTCGCACCTATTACACTTGATAGTTCATCTCCAAACTAATCTGAAGGCCTGTTTCTAATATGCAAACGTCGTACACCAGACACCGTACTCCGTATGGAGTAGTCACTGGTCGCTGAGTGTGCTGTGCCTTTGATATCGCCGAGAAATAAATAGTAGCCACCACATTAGTGACCGATGAGTCAACGTTTATTGCATCAGTTCAATTAATACTTCGTATCTGACTTAAAACATGACGAATTCCAGTTTCTGAGAAGCTGAATAAAACTCAGTTTATTCCTATTAAGGTCTGAGTGGCTAAATGAATTACTTTAATTGCAACTATTTCCAAGAGCGTAACGACTGAGGTAATTTCTCTTTTTTCGTAATTTAGTAAATGGGTCAAATGGCTCTGAGCACTATGGGACTTAACAGCTATGGTCATCAGTCCCCTAGAACTTAGAACTACTTAAACCTAACTAACCTAAGGACAGCACACAACACCCAGTCATCACGAGGCAGAGAAAATCCCTGACCCCGCCGGGAATCGAACCCGGGCGCGGGACGCAAGAACGCTACCGCACGACCACGAGCTGCGGACCGTAATTTAGTAGTTAGATTTGTGTTCATGTACGCGGTTCCAGAAATTTTCACGTCTGGATATTACCTTTCGCCGTTTCTATAGTCGGCGTTGCTACTTATCTAGCGAAATCGAGCAATATTGTTTAAAAAGTACGATCTGTAATTAGTTTTTACCAACTAAACAATTATTTGATTAGTGAGAGCGCATTGCATTCCTTTAACAAACTGCATTAGGATTCAGCACACTCGGCTGTGACGTTTAATGTTGTTCTTTGCTGGTGGGTGTTTTGATTTGGGGGAGGGAACCAAACATCGATGTCATCGGTCACAGCGGATTAGGGAATGAAGTCTGCCGTGCCCTTTCAAAGGAACCATCCCAGCATTTGCCAACAGCGATTTAGGAAAATCACAGAAAACCTAAATCAGAATAGCCGAACGCGTGCTCTCCCGAATGCGAGTCCAGTGTGTTAACCACTGTGCTACCTCGCTCGGTGGGTTTCAGTGACGGACCCAAGGGGGTAACAACAACAGCATCAGTCACAGTTCTAAAAAATACTACATATTACTTAATAAAACATGCGTCAAATGTAATAAGACATTAAACCACTGCATCTTAGTGAATCAGTGGGATGACACTGACGAATTAGTGCCAGAAAACCTTACTTCAATTGTTTGGATTATTTCTCATAAATGGTGGAGGCTTCTGTTTGAAATTCAAAATTATATACAGCTATTAAAGTAATGAGTTTAACAAATGTAAAAGCAAACAAAAACCATAACGTTCGCTGTGACACATTGGCTTTACACAACGAAGTGGCTAGACGTTGCTTGAATGTGTCTTGTTCATGCCCGACGTACTCAAAGTTGTATATATTTTATGATAGAACACCGGGAATCTCATTGTAAAGCCTCGATTTTTATGCATATTGCGTAGTTCTCAAGCGACAGAGTGATGTATGCTTTGTGTGATGTAACTACCACTGCCCAGTTTGATGGATCTGAGGATGGCATACATATTGCCGAAACTAGGAATCCAGTAATTGTGTAATCTTGGCAAATAAGTTAGATTTCAAAATTATAGGTCGCCTCCTGCACTGAATGATTGTGTCAGATAACCATAAAATGTATTCAGTTCGTAGACGAAGATTTATACAAATTTTCTTATTTCCTTTCCATATTTTGGTCGCAGGAATAGCCTACAGCTAAGGGAAATAACAAATAATTTCTAATTCTGGATAAACTTATTTCTTCCATATGTGGAGCCGAACGATGTGGAGCAGTGTTACTCGAGAGAAGAGCAGAGTTCAAAACCTCGTTCAACCAAGCGATTTAGGGTACCGATACATTTTCCTAAATTGTTTAAGGCGACTGGACAAACTGACACGATCGATTTCCTTTACCATTCTTATCTAACCCAATGTGGAAAGCTCCTATTTTGTACCGCGCTTCTGGACAGCTACCAAAAGACAGTTAAACAAAGTTTTTGAACATTTAAATTCACACTATAGTGAAATTAAGTTTACAGTGGAGTCACAATCAACGCTCAGACTTTACAAAAACGCTTATTTAGAATATACATGAAATTAACATTTGATAAAGCTGTAATCAACTCGAAGGTTCGTTCGTACACCACTCTACTTTAGTAGGCGTGGTCCCGACGGAGGCAGTGCGCCATTGTCTTCGTCTGACCGTTAAACTGACTCACCTAGCCAGCTGTAGGAGGACCTATAGTTGAAAGTGGATTCCGAAGTACGGTGCAACTCGGCATTTTCCTGGCCGACAAAAATGTGATACCTACCAGATACCAGCTATCTGTAACACCCAAAAAAGCAAGATTAACTCTCTGAAATGAACCGAATTCTATCTTTGCCACAAATCAAATAATATTTTCAAAATAAAAGATCTCAAAGACATTTTATACAGCGGTAGCCCTATCCTGTTTGATAATACACCTGAGAGAAAGAGCAGACAGGGTATAATAGCGTCAAACCAACAATAACAGGTCTCAGCGTGATATGTTGGCAGGACTTCACAAGTACATAGGCGTCCGCTAAGATGAAACTCCTAATCGCGTTATGTTGTGTGCGGTGGGAGTACGTCAACTCAACTCTTGGCGGGAAGTAGGACTTCCTGCCAACAGTCGAGATGATCTAGGTGATAAGAAACTTCAGTTTAGCAGACACCGATGATTTGGAGCTGCTACAGAAAGACGTAAATGATTCCCAGTAAGAAACAAAGTCACTCAGGGTCATAAAGCGTCTGAGGATACTTCAAGGGACGTTTCTTGGTACATGAATTTCGAGAATACTTTTAATTTGTATATTATATAATTTATTCCTTAACTGCATTCAGGGACATAACTGCATAGAATATTACTGTCAAAGTATCCAAAAGTCCTGGAATAAGGGTCTGACATTATATTACAAATAATGGCTCCTGATATGCAATCTGACATTGAAAGGTTAAAGATTTTTGATGTGAAATCTGACTTCAAAGAAGTCAAACAGCCGGCCTCGGTGGTCTAGCGGTTCTAGGCGCGCAGTCCGGAACCGCGCGACTGCTACGGTCGCAGGTTCGAATCCTGCCTCGGGCATGGATGTGTGTGATGTCCTTAGGTTAGTTAGGTTTAAGTAGTTCTAAGTTCTAGGGGACTGATGACCACAGATGTTAAGTCCCATAGTGCTCAGAGCCATTTGAACCATTTTTTGATGTCAAACACTCAAGAACGTTATCTTGCTGTAAAGTAAAATGGGCAGCTCAGGAGATGAAACTGGCGAAAATGCGTCAAACAAGCTGTAGTTGAAATCAAGTCATTAGCAAATGCAAGTCTGAATTGGGTTTTTAACTTTAATAAATGAAGCTTATGAATCATTGCTTACTCGTGCAGTTAATTCCCTACCCCCAAATTTCTGCTGGTTTGGTCTCACCTTGTTACCGTCGAGTTACCGACGTGTGAGATGGCTGCAAATTGTGAAGTATTACGCCGCCTGGTGTGGATTTATAAATCTCACGAGGGCTGCACGGCGATAGACAAGTACGGCAGGTGTTGCGGAGCGGCGCTTCCCGGATCAGGTTAGCAACAACAGTCTTACTCGACGGCAGCAACAAGGGTCATTTCTGAAACTGCGAGATTTACCTTTTCGTTTCGGTTTATGGGGGTGAGCTGCCTCTGGGGTTAGGTAGCGCGGACTTCAGTGAGTCGGCATTGTTGTTACTAGTATAAGCTTCTCCTTCCTATACTTTAATTTATTTTGGTTAACGGTCAGTGTTTCACGCGGCGGAAATGTTCTCTCGACTCCTACTTCGCCGTCTCCACCCATCAGTGACGATCGTTTCCAGTTCCAACATTTACTTTCCTGTTTACCACCAGTCCTAGCGATTATAACTATTTTCCGTCTTCCTCTGGGTTCATAGCTCTTTACTCGACTGTTTGTTGCTGTTAATGAATGGAAAGCTTGCATTTCAAGTGGAAAAAATCCCCGGATTCTGGTTTTCTTTTCACGTGGCTAAAAGTGGAAAAATTCTATTTTTGGGCATAACCTGCATCCTCAAGAGCTGTCAGGTGTGTGCATCTGACAGTCTTGCGGCTTGAGCACTTCCTTACAGTGAACTGGGTAAGCTTGCTTTACTTTGCACCAGCGTGGTTCCGCTAATGTCTCCGGATGCGCATTGTGTCCGAAGCCGCTGGGATGGCCCAGTGGGCCTCGAACTTCCGGCTTGCCCCAGGGAATGAAAGCGTCCAAGGCAACACAGCCAAGCTGGAGTTCCCGACGTGAATTCACAGACTACTGTTATCTGGATCTTCATCTTCAAGTGAAACAAATGAATCGTAATAGTCTGTACCATAACTGACTTCCTACCAAGCGAGACTGCATATCATTCATCTCATCGTATAAGTTCATAGCACTGGGGCAGAATAATACTCTCTGACTGACATTCTGAGGAATTCGTATGTGGAGTTACTATCAGGAATAACCGTGACTCCACATACTGTAACACCGAAAGCGGTTCCATGTGAATAAAACTAGTAAAAATCTTGACGGATTTTAACCTTGCTACGTATAATTTTAATTCGTTAAGGTGAATGCTTTTTTCCCAAGTGCAGCAACTTCATCTGACACGATAGAAGTACCGACCTAAAGGAGAGAGCTGGATCGTCTGCACGTGGTGTATGGGGCGGAGGCTGCCACCGCGGGACAGCGTGTCCAGCCGGGGAAGAGAGAGAGAGCGCCGCAACGCGGAGAAAATGTGTAATTGCCGCACGGCCGTTGCGTGACCGGGGCGCCGATTAAAGGGGCGCCAACTAGAGCGTGGAGGGCCCCGCGTGATTTTCTGGTTAGCCGCTTCCTGGCGCTACCAAACGGACCCGCGGCGAACTGCGGCCGGGCCGGACGGCAAACACAGCTTCCGGGTTTTGTACTCCACTTCATGTTTTGCAGCTAAATTCTGACTTCGCGGTTTCACTTACGGGGCAGTCGAAGATGAGGAAAAAATGGTTCAAATGGCTCTGAGCACTATGGGACTCAACAGCTGAGGTCATCAGTCCCATAGAACTTAGAACTAATTAAACCTAAGTAACCTAAGGATATCACACACATCCATGCCCGAGGCAGGATTCGAAACTGCGACCGTAGCGGTCGCGAGGTTCCAGACTGAAGCGCCTAGAACCGCACGGCCTCTCCGGCCGGCGAAGATGAGGAACGTCGTTTCTCCAAGCAAATATGAAGGTCACAGCCGAACCATTCCGACGAGGCCATCATGGCCTATGATTCTAAAATCACACTCCTATCTCTGTATTCGCTCTCCCCTAGATCAAAAGTAAAATGATCGAACACTTGTTGTTCACAATGATGTATTACACAAAAATAAAAAATAAAATATTTATTATGTAAGTGATAGTATCTTCTATAGTATCATTCGATTGTGTCAACCCTGAATAGGTGTGAGCTTAGTGTTAATAATTCCACGCCTCAACTCCTCTTATCTCGCTGTAGTAGGCAATGATCATTGGTTACAATTACGTTGCAGGCGGCATTTTCTATTTCTTCTTTTTCGCAAATCTTTCCCCTAAGAGAGAAAAATTTCCAATGCTTCTAATCACAGTTTGGTGAAAGCCCCTTCGCAACACAAGTAAACAAAATTATTAAAGCTTTCCTGGCAGACGCGTGGGATTAGCCGAGTGGTCTAAGACGCTGCAGTCATCGGCTGTGCGGCTGGTTCCGGCGTAGGTTCGAGTCCTCCCCCGGGCATGGGTGTGTGTGTTTGTCCTTAGGATAATTTAGGTTCAGTGGTGTGTAAGCTTAGGGACTGATGACCTTAGCAGTTAAGTCCCATAAGATTTCACTTGAACATCTTTTGCTTTCGTGGCCACTTGTTGCCAAATTGCCTGTTGGCTTCAGTCCCGCGTCCTTCGGCCGACATTTGTGTGATGATTTTTCTGACGTTTCGCCAACACGAACGGCTGGCATTGTCAAAAGCCTCACTCTCTAGCCCATCACCAGCAATGGAAGGCGCAGCTTTGACAATGCCAGCCAATCGTGTTGGTGAAACGTCAGATAAATTATCAAGCAAACGTCCGCCTAAGAACCCGAGACGGAGGTCAACAGGCAACTTGTCACATACAAAACAGTTAAGGAACTGCTTTGGGATTGCATAAGTAAGTTCCCAATCGATAATTGCTGTGTTTACTTCGTTTTCATTTGTGCGAAGCATTTTATAATCAAAATTCTTTCGGAGAAATCTGAGTAACTACGTAACACCGTAGCATTTTAATCAAAAAACTCAGTGATGTGCATTTAATAACGACAAGCACTTTTCATAATGTGTTCCAATAAAAATAGTCATTCATGGCATCACTATCACAGCATGACCTCATACAGCAGCCTGCATCTGTATTCTTGAATCGCCTCGGTCCCTTTCGTGAACCGCGTGTCTTATAAACTAAAGAAGCTTAGAACGGAAAAGGCTCACAAAGCATCATATATAAAGTAATGCTTTAGTACATTAGCATAAGTTAGTTTAAGTAGTGTGTAAGTCTAGGGACCGATGATGACTTCAGCAGTTTAGTCCCACAGGAACTTACCACAAATTTAAAAATAAATAGATAAATAAATAGAATAAAATGCAACAGCCGACGTGCATGAGAGGGATTCGGCTGGTAATATGAGAATTACATTAAAATCTGTAGTGTTGTGCAACTAAGAAGGTGGCAGCGCGATGCGTTTTGCACAGAGACGCAGAATACTTTGCGATGTCGCCAGTGTGTTCGCTGTGTCTGTCCCACGAGTCCAGCTCCAGCCGTTTTGCATTTTGGTAACTGGCGACGCTGGAGTTAACCCCACACCAGGCTATTGTTTCTACTTTTGACCCTCCGTACAGTCATTTATGTGCTGGGAAAACTATCGGTATCGCTTTTTAACGTAAAACTTGTAGTGTTTGCATTATGCCATCCACAACGAACACTATAGTTATAACAGGGCTCCTGAAAATTAAAGCCAAAACTACGCACATGCCAAAATGCACGCCAGAGATAGACGTGGCAGAACGAAAGCCTCAAGGAAGTTTTCAACAGGTCAATATGCAGTAAAGTGATACTGAACGTAAATAAAACAGATGTTATGAACGTCTGTTTGCAAAGGGAAAATGACACTGAGAAATTAACTGTAGATGGCACCTCTGCTGACTGCGTAAGAAACACAAAATATCTAGGAAGCAATACTGATTCTTAGTTGAAGTGGTATAAATACACAAAGATACGTGCAAACACTGTTTTAATTACGTTTTTTTTTTTTTTTTTTGGTCATCAGTCTACTGACTGGTTTGATGCGGCCCGCCACGAATTCCTTTCCTGTGCTAACCTCTTCATCTCAGAGTAGCACTTGCAACCTACGTCCTCAATTATTTGCTTGACGTATTCCAGTCTCTGTCTTCCTCTACAGTTTTTGCCCTCTACAGCTCCCTCTAGTACCATGGAAGTCATTCCCTCATGTCTTAGCAGATGTCCTGTCATCCTGTCCCTTCTCCTTATCAGTGTCTTCCACATATTCCTTTCCTCTCCGATTCTGCATAGAACCTCCTCATTCCTTACCTTATCAGTCCACCTAATTTTCAACATTCGTCTATAGCAGCACATCTCAAATGATTCGATTCTCTTCTGTTCCGGTTTTCCCACAGTCCATGTTTCACTACCATACAATGCTGTACTCCAGACGTACATCCTCAGAAGCTTCTTCCTCAAATTAAGGCCGGTATTTGATATTAGTAGACTTCTCTTGGCCAGAAATGCCTTTTTTGCCATAGCGAGTCTGCTTTTGATGTCCTCCTTGCTCCGTCAGTCATTGGTTATTTTACTGCCTAGGTAGCAGAATTCCTTAACTTCATTGGCTTCGTGACCATCAATCCTGATGTTAAGTTTCTCGCTGTTCTCATTTCTACTACTTCTCATTACCTTCGCCTTTCTCCGATTTACTCTCAAACCATACTGTGTACTCATTAGACTGTTCATTCCGTTCAGCAGATCATTTAATTCTTCTTCACTTTCACTCAGGATAGCAATGTCATCAGCGAATCGTATCATTGATATCCTTTCACCTTGTATTTTAATTCCACTCCTGAACCTTTCATTTATTTCCATCATTGCTTCCTCGATGTACAGATTGAAGAGTAGGGGCGAAAGGCTACAGCCTTGTCTTACACCATTCTTAATACGAGCACTTCGTTCTTGCTCGTCCACTCTTATTATTCCCTCTTGGTTGTTGTACATATTATATACGACCCGTCTCTCCCTATAGCTTACCCCTACTTTTTTCAGAATCTCGAACAGCTTGCACCATTTTATATTGTCGAACGCTTTTTCCAGGTCGACAAATCCTATGAAAGTGTCCTGATTTTTCTTTAGCCGTCCGCAGCTCGTGGTCGTGCGGTAGCGTTCTCGCTTTCCACGCCCGGGTTCCCGGGTTCGATTCCCGGCGGGTCAGGGATTTTCTCTGCCTCGTGATGACTGGGTGTTATGTGCTGTCCTTACGTTAGTTAGATTTAAGTAGTTCTAAGTTCTAGGGGACAGATGACCATAGATGTTAAGTCCCATAGTGCTCAGAGCCATTTGAACCATTTTTTCTTTAGCCTTGCTTCCATTATTAGCCGTAACGTCAGAATTGCCTCTCTCGTCCCTTTACTTTTCCTAAAGCCAAACTGATCGTCACCTAGCGCATTCTCAATTTTCTTTTCCATTCTTCTGTATATTATTCTTGTAAGCAGCTTCGATGCATGAGCTGTTAAGCTGATTGTGCGATAATTCTCGCACTTGTCAGCTCTTGCCGTCTTCGGAATTGTGTGGATGATGCTTTTCCGAAAGTCAGATGGTATATCACCAGACTCATATAGTCTACACACCAACGTGAATAGTCGTTTCGTTGCCACTTCTCCCAATGATTTTAGAAATTCTGATGGAATGTTATCTATCCCTTCTGCCTTATTTTACCGTAAGTCCTCCAAAGCTCTTTTAAATTCCGATTCTAATACTGGATCCCCTATCTCTTCTAAATCGACTCCTGTTCCTTCTTCTATCACACCAGACAAATCTCCACCCTCATAGAGGCTTTCAATGTATTCTTTACACCTATCTGCTCTCTCCGTTGCACTCTTAATGTTACCACCGTTGCTTTTAATGTCACCAAAGGTTGTTTTGACTTTCCTGTATGCTGAGTCTATCCTTCCGACAATCATATCTTTTTCGATGTCTTCAAATTTTTCCTGCAGCCATTTCGTCTTACCTTCCCTGCACTTCCTATTTATTTCATTCCTCAGCGACTTGTATTTCTGTATTCCTGTTTTTCCCGGAACATGTTTGTACTTCCTCCTTTCATCAATCATCTGAAGTATTTCTTCTGTTACCCATGGTTTCTTCGCAGCTACCTTCTTTGTACATATGTTTTCCTTCCCAACTTCTGTGATGGCCCTTTTTAGAGATGTCCATTCCTCTTCAACTGTCCTGCCTACTGCGCTATTCCTTAGCGCTGTATCTATAGCTTTAGAGAACTTCAAACGTATCTCGTCATTCCTTAGTACTTCCGTATCCCACTTCTTTGCGTATTGATTCTTCCTGACTAATGTCTTGAACTTCAACCTACTCTTCATCACTACTATATTGTGATCTGAATCTATATCTGCTTCTGGGTACGCCTTATAATCGAGTATCTGATTTCGGAATCTCTGTCTGACCATGATGTAATCTAATTGAAATCTTCCCGTATCTCCCGGCCTTTTCCAAGTATACCCCCTCCTCTTGTGATTCTTGAACAGGGTATTCGCTTTTACTAGCTGAAACTTGTTACAGAACTTAAGTAGTCTTTCTCCTCTTTCATTCCTTGTCCCAAGCCCATATTCTCCTGTAACATTTTCTTCTACTCCTTCCCCTACAACTGCATTCCAGTCGCCCATGACTATTTGATTTTCGTCCCCCTTAGTTACGTACAGTTCATATATACACTCACTTCTTAACTATAGAATTATCTTCTGAGGAACAAATTATTAACATAGTTTTCAAACTACAGAAAAGGGCCAAAAGAATAATAACCAAAAGTAGTAACCGAGCTCGTCCTAAAAATCTTTCCAAAACACTGGGGATTTTAACCACACCATGTGATTATATTTACTAATGAGTTGTACACGTACAAAATGCATCTGCTGGATAAAAATTAGTTTAAACAGTTCTGTAATTCATAAATGATTTTATTGAGAGACGTTCACCGTATTACTCAGTATAATAGCCCCGCGTCTCGATCGCCTTCCCGCACAGAGACGTAAGGCGTCGTACAGCGTCTGCGCTGTCACCTCTGTCGATATCTCAGCAGGACCGCCCATGCCACGGTTGATGTTTTCTCTGGTGTTGTAGCACGTGCCACGAAGAGATTCCTTAATTTTAACTATCAGATAGTAATCCCACGGACTGATAACGGATGAATACGTTGAATATGAAACTTCCTGGCAGATTAAAACTGTGTGCCGGACCGAGACTCGAACTCGGGACCTTTGCCTTTCGCGGGAAAGTGCTCTACCAACTGAGCTACCCAAGCACGACTCACGGCCCGTCCTCACAGCTTTAATTCCGCCAGTACCTCGCCTCCTACCTTCCAAACTTCACAGAAGCTCTCCTGCGAACCCTGCAGAACTAGCACTCATGGAAGAAAGAATATTGCGGAGACATGGCTTAGCCACAGCGTACGGGTTGTTTCTAGAATGTTCGAATGTATATGACCACCACTCACGCGGGAACTCCTGCACGGAGTTAACCGTGTGGCATCGTACACTGCCATGAAGGACGATGGGATGCAGTGCCAGACAGTGACGTCGCTTTCATATCAGTACGGGACGAAGGTGGAGTCACAAGAAACTGCAGTAATAGGCTGCAGTGAACGTCTGCCCCTGCAGTGTTCAGGCGCTTGAATTGACCTCCCGCACTTTCACACAACACGCACTGCAACTGACTCAATCGCAGCCAACTCCGCTCACTGCACTACTTCAACTGACCTTCTGCTCTCAGGTACAGGCAGCGCGTATGCCATTTGAAACACCCACCTAATATCGATAATTACCACATAAACAGCTCTGTTCATTACCACGGAACAAGAACAAGACTGAAGTTACTTTTACTGAGAGAGAACAAAAATAAAACTCAAAACAACATTTTCTACCAAGGAATAAAACTGTACAATAAAATGCGCAGGGAGATTAAAGACATTATTGAAACGAACTTACTTAAAAAGCCAGTTAAAAAGTACATGATAAGAAATACATTCTGTGCCCTCAAAAGCAACGTTAATAGCTCAGAGTAAGAATTCGGTAAAAATGCATCACTTATAAATAGTAATAATTATTATTATAAAACAAATCATTTCACATGGCACTTTTACACTATTTTTACCTTCATATTTTTCTTTTCTGGAAGAAATTTTCCCAAAAGTGTCCAGTGAGTATTAGCACCACATTATCCTCTGCCAGCTCAATATCTCTTGACTTACAGAGGGATGGTTAGAAGGATGCTGACGCAGTTTTTCAGGATAACAAATGAGAAGCTGAGATACACAGAATGGAAAACAGGCATCGTCGCTTCGGTCCTGACATCAGCTGCGTGTCACGAAATAATGAGTGTGTGTACTGTCTGCAGTGACACGGAGCGAGAAATAGATGAACGGTGCAGGACTAGCATTTGACATTATGAAATAAATTATTTACAAAACAATCTTGTGCAATAGGTGGTGCTGCTTTAAAGAGACTGGCCTTGTATTCGGGAGGCAGCAGGCTCTGTCTTCATCCGGCCATTTCCTGTAATTGTTACGTTACATAAAGTCACGTAGGAAAAATATGATCATATCGCAAATCAATAGGAGTACTGAGAACCGGTGCATTGCTCGTTAAATAAGAAGTCACCAGCTGATAACCCAATAACTTTATTTGGCGCTTTTCAAGTAGAACCCATCCTCATATTGTGTGCAAACCAGAAATACGTAGCAAATAATAGAAAATGTGACTATAAAAAGGATATGCAATAGTATGAAACGACAGGTATCCTCACAGTTGTTTAGCTGAAATACACACCATAAGCATCTCAGTGATCAGACACATAAAGACAGTGCGTAACAAAACTATCCTGCCACACTAACTGACAAGCTACAACGCGATAACCAAGAAGACAATTTAAGCGATCAGAGAGCGGTGATGAATACTAAAGGAGGGCCGCGTAGGAACAAAAGCAGATTTTTTTTCCCTTTATAAGAAATGTAGTAAACAAAATTGCACTTCTGCAAAAGTTTACGGTGTGTGAATAATAAAATGAACTAACAATAGAAATTTTGCAGTATACAGAAGGTACCATCGATAAAAAAGATGTACATCGCAAATGACAGATAAATTGCATAAAAATTTCCGAACAGTTAAATAGATTCACACCTTCATACACAATTACATAAATAAAACAAGTGAAGGAAAACAGTTTAGTTAGGTACAATGAAATAGAGATAATAAAAGTGGTCGTAAGATAGGGAAAGGACTCAAACCCTGGCAAAGTTAGGGGAGGGAGATTGTGCAAATAGTCTCATTAAAAGATAAAATTAATAATCTAATAATTAAGACCAGAGGAACGCAAAGGAAAGAAGAGGGCGTAATATACTTTCCAAAGGCATTAGGCTAAGCGCTAACAACCTTCTGGGTACAAGAACAGTAATTATGGATGCTGGGGACTCAAACTCTAAAGAAATACATATAACAAAAGTGGTAAGTGCAGGAAATGGTTGCTTGTAGTTGGAGGTATGAAGAATGAGATAATACGTGTGCGAGTGATTAAATTACAGCCCCAGTACTTCACTGAGGTACTTTAAAGAACCACTTGCGTCTAAAATACATACATCGGTAACGTAAGGTGCCTCTCTTGTAACAAATGGCATATTTATCAGGCTTGTCATCAACAGAATTTCTCAAAAAACATCCACTTTTTCCGCATACGAAAACTAATCTGCAATTTAACTTTCCTAAAAGCACAGGGAATAGATAGAAGTATGTAGTGATTTTCCTGAGACTGTATTACACTGAAGATCTCTTTAACCGAAGACTTACCTTTTTCTCAATGCTACGCATAAAAGAATCTCAATAACCACTGGCTCGACATACCTGTATGATAATATCAGTATCCTCATTCAAACATTCAGTGCTGAGATCTAACGACTAATCTATTGTACAGGGTGTCCCAAAAAGAATTACCCGATTTTAACTTGTAATAATATTGAGACAAATGGTCTAGGTAACTGAAACAGCGCTAGATGCAATCGGCACGGTCTGGAGTTTCAGATAAAATTCACTAGATGTCGCTACGAGCGCTGACCTGGAGCGTGCAGCCAGTCTCGCGCAATATGGCGTCCACGCAACGGAGGGCGCATTGTGTTATTGAATTTAGTCGTACTCAGACAGTGATCGCAGTTCAGCTGGCGTTTTATATTCGATTTCGTGCTAAACCACTACCACCAAAGAACATTCGACGGTAATATAAACAGTTTGGAGAAACGGGGTGCCTCTGTAAAGGCAAAAGTCCTGGCCGGACACGCGTTCCTGAACAAACAGTGGAACAAATCCGATGAGCATTTGAGCGGAGGCCACGCAAGTCTACGCGTCGTGACTCTGACAATTTCATCTATCAGCGAGATGGAGCACCACCGCACTGGCACAACGACGTGCGCAGTTTCCTCAATGTCAACGTGCCTCAACGTTGGATAGGGCGTACAGGTCTGCGAGACCAGGCTTTACACTCTTGGTCTCCTAGGTCCCCTGACTTAACACCATGTGATTTCTTCATGTGGGGATATGTTAAACAATGTGTTTACGTTCCCCCCGCACCTCGTGAAATTGATGAACTAAAAACCAGAATATCAGCTGCTGTGGCTTCATTGACAGAAGACACCTTACGCTCAGTTTGAGATGAATTCGGCTATCGGCTAGATGTCGTCTGTGCAGCCAATGGAGGACATGTTGAACATTTATGATGGATTTTTATATACTTCTTTCTTTTCTGAGTAATTTAGTATGTAATTTGCTGGTGTTAAGCGCTTATTCCTAATAAATAATTCTATTTAAAATCGCGTCATTCTTTCTGGGACACGCTGTACATCGAATGAAAATATGCATAACGATGATAATATCAATGACTGTTGATCCAACGTAAGTGAAGCATCCTCTCTCTTTATAACAAGATCCAGAAAAATGAGACGCTTATTATTCTCTAATTCAATAGTGAAACAAATTTTAAGATAGATTTGGTTCAAAGCCTGTACGAAATTCAAAGTATCCTGTTCATTACAACGGTACACGATCACATTGTCGCCCACGTTTTTACGATAAGTAACAGTTTAATCCATGATTGGCAAATTATTTTTGGCGAAGGTGTTCTCTAAGTCGTTAATAAAAATTTAAGCTAGAATACGAGACATAATACATTCTCTCGCAAGCACATCAGTTCGATTATAAATCTTGCGACGTAACACAATATAACTGAGCAAAGGTTGAGACAAATAAGCTCGAGAAGTTCACATGCTTCGCAAGTACTTAATTTTCAGTTTCAAAGCATTCTGACCAACCTTTTCCAAAGTTTCGTTAAACGGAATTATAGTATAAAAACTGGTAATGTCAAATGGGGCTAGCATGGAATGTTCTGGCATAGCACAATCCCTGATTAATGCTGCCATTTCGTAGGTGTTCTTAACGGTCCCCGTGTTACAGAAAACCAAAGGTTTTTTCAGTTTGGTTAAGCAAAAACTATTTTTTAAATAATTTGAGCTTTGGCATTCATTCAGGATCGGTTTCGCCGGAAAATCTTATTTGTGAAACTTAATCTGTGACCTTTATTCAGACAATTTTGGATTCATAATAGAACGTCTTTTTTTAGCAGAATGTGAAGAAAAGAAAAAATACAATTATCCACACATTTTTCTTCAAATCGTCAGTAAGTCTCGGCATATGATTTATATTTATTTCCTTAAGACAGCTGCTTTCAGAAAATTCTAAAGTCTTAGTAAAAAAGCATCTGAAATAAGTACAAGCGGACTGCCCTCATCAGCTCTTGTTACGCTAACACTACTTTCACGTAACTTTGTGTTAAGAATCCTGACTGAAGATAGAAAGGCTTTGGATGTGACTTAATGAGGCCTTGCGTGTTTATACTGCAGTGTCTGCTTGAAGCCTTTCGGAAATTTTACACTATTCACAAACGTTTCTAACTTCAGCGATGACTCTCGAGACACTTTGGCTATTCACCGCTGTTGAAAGGTTACAGTTCAAGTCTTTGATTGGCAAGTGTTTCTCATCAGAAGATAGCTCAAGGTTTGATAAGTTAACAACTCTGGTTACAAAAGGATGTTTGCACATTGTGTGCTTAGTGCTGCTATCGTTACTGTTTCTTCGTGCTACAAGTGCACGTGACTTAAGTACGTATCTGTGCGATAAGACAACTCTTTACCAAAACATGAAATCACAAATCAAATTACACTTCTTGAAAAATATTGAAAAGGATGAAGATTGTGATAAACTGTGGTTTTAATTAGATGCTTAGCTCTACATGCACTCCGATTTCACACTTATCTGTTCACATCTACTTTTAATGCGTTGAGAAATAACAGATAGATTCATTAACTTTAACTTTGCATGTTTGCGAATTATCGCACTGAGAATATACTGCTTATTAAACGCGATCTTGAGTTGGTTAACTGTAATTCTTCTTTTTGCTAAATACAAATTTCTGTCTGCCTGTAAAGACCAGCGCGCCACAATAACTTGATTGCGACATAAAGTCACGGAGGAAGAATGTGACCATATTGCAAATCAATAGACATTCTGCATAATTGCTGTATTGGTCACTAAACTGATAAACCAACGACTGTATTTGATGCATTTCGGATAGAACCCATCCACAGATTGTAATGAACATCTTGGTTATCAGGTAGATAAAAACAGTATGTAACAAACAAAGTTGTCGTGGCCATACTGATTTAGCTTTCCCATGATTTCCCTAAATTATGTCAGGAAAATGCCGGGATGTTTCCTACTACAAAGCCACCTCCCGGCTTCCTGTCCCATCCTCGTCACGCTAGACTTGTAAGCATTTAAATGCCTGTATAAATGAATTACATTTTTGTTGCTCTTAAACTGTAACACCAAGACGTCTCCATTATCGTTGTAAAAGTGATATACGGACGAATATTACTACTATTATTACTACTAACGACGCCATTGGCTGGAGCGCCAAGTGGCACTTTGCTTTTTGGCACTGTGAATCGCTCCACAACCCAAAATGTTGCGTGCGGCAGCCTGTCACAGAGCGGCTATATTCCCAAGCTGTCATGTTTTGCTGTCACTTTTTCATATTTGCTTACATTAACATCTGGTTTTCGTATCTCAGTCAGACTTGTCTCTTTTTTTTAAGCTACTTTTTCTCTACTGAACGTTAGTTTTTATTATGAATGTAATACTCTAATTACCTCTGATTTGCTGAGACGGTATTTTGTGCGCAACCGTTGCTGGCAACCCCTGGGAGGACTGTTACAGGTCCTTACTACTCGTGGTAAACTATGTGATCAAAAGTATCCTGACACACCCAAAAACATACATTTTTCATATTACGTGCATTGTGTTGCCACCTACTGCTAGGTACTCCATATCAGGGACCTCAGTAGTCATTCTACATCGTGAGAGAGCAGAATGGGGAGATCAGCGGAACTGACGGACTTCTAACGTGGTCAGGTGATTGGGTTTCACTTGTGTCATACGTCTGCACGCGAGATTTCCACACTCCTAAACATCCCTAGGTCCACTGCTTTCAATGCGAAGTGGAAACTTGAAGGGACACGTACAGCACAAAAGCGTACAGGCCGACCTTGTCTGTTGACTGACAGAGACTGCCGACAGTTGAAGGGGGTCATAATGTGTAATTGGCAGACATTTATCCAGACCATCACACAGGAAATCCAAACTGCATAAGGATCCACTGCAATTACTATGACAGTTAGGTGGCAGCTGAGAAAACTTGGATTTCATGGTCGAGCTGCTGCTCATAAACCACACATCATGCAGGTAAATGACAAACGACGCTTCGTTTGGTGTAAGGAGCGTAAACAATGGACGACTGAACAGTGGAAAAACATTGTGGGGAGTGACGAATTACGGTACACAATGTGGCGACCCGATGGGAGGATGTGGGTATGGTGAATGCTTGACGAACGCCATCTGCCAGCGTGTGTAGAGCCAACAGTAAAATTCGGGGGCGGTGGTGTTATGGTGTGGTCGTGTTTCTCATGGACGGGGCTTGCACCTCTTCTTTTGCTTGACACTATCACAGCACAGGCCTACATTGATGTTTCAAGCACCTTCTTGCTTCTTACTGTTGAAGAGCAATCCGTGGATGGCGATTGCATCTTTCAACACGATCGAGTACCTGTTCATAATGGACGACCTGTGGCGGAGTGTTACACGACAATAACATCCTTGTAAAGGACTGGCCTGCACACAGTCCTGACCTGAATCTTATAGAACACTTTTGGGATGTTTTGGAACGCTGACTTTGTGCCAGGCCTCACAGACCGATATCCATACCTCTCTCAGTGCAGCACTGCGTTAAGAAATAGGCTGTCATTCCCAAAGAAACCGTGCAGCACCTGACTGAACGTAAGCCTGCGAGAGTGGAAGCTGTCATCAAGGCTAAGGGTGAGCCAACACAATATTGAATTCCAGCATTAGCGGTGGAGGGCACCACGAACTTATAAGTCATTTTCATCCAGGTGTCGGAATACTGCTCTAAAGTCTGGCCATCAGACTGGTCCTTTCCGAGAACCTGCAGCGCCCGGACGTGTGGCGTTCGTTGCAGCCGCTCTGTCCAGCACAGACACCCAACGCACGGAAACGAAGTTCCCAGTTTCTTTAATGTATTTTAATAGCTGAACGGTAGGACTGCATCATTACAGTGTGTTCTTAGAAGCCCCGGAGGGTATATTTTTCTTATTATCAACACATCCCAGCAGATTTTGTGCCTCAACTGAAAATCAAAAACTGCATTCCCTTTTGGTTGGCTTGATGGTTGGTTCACTTGGGGGGGAAGAGCCCAAACAGCGAGGTCATCGGTCCCATCAGATTAGGGGAGGATGGGGAAGGAAGTCGACCGTCCCCTTTCAAGGAATCCATACCCAGCATTTGCTTGAAGCGATTTCGACGAATCCCTGAAATCCTAAATCAGGATAGCCGGACAATGGTTTGAATCGTCGTCCTCCCGAATGTCAGTCCATTGTGCTAACAATTGCTCCACCTCGCTCGGAGCATTACCTTTTGATTCATAGCTTATTCAACGAATGCTGCATTTTGATTCGTCAGCTGTGTATATAACAAAATACTGCTAGTTATTCAGGTAAAGAAAAACACGTCACTTTTCATAACGCATTGCACAGATCTTCTAAAAACCCCAAGAATTGTTGCTGCTGCTATCTTTGGGATTTGTCTGACTCTCATACCTCGCGAAGTTCGAACGCTGTCATGCCTTTCAAGTGGCCCCTGTTAAATTTTTTGTACAGACAGTGAGTCCCAGTAAATTAGAGCTGCTCTATGGCGTTTGAAAATAACTACAAGTCGTTTTCGCATAAACACAACATCGTTTTGCTATCAAGCAACACTGACTTTAGGTGTTACTTCGGTCTTGTTTCGTACGCTAACTTCGAATCTCATCTTTCGGATAGAGCACAAACTATTTTTTTTCGCGTTTTCTATCATTACAGCACACGTAAGAATCTGTAATGGGGAAGGCACAGGAGGATAATAACTAAATTAGGCGTGAGACTCGCCTTTTTTTAAAACGTCTCTAGCTTTTATCTGATGTAGACCACACTGAACAGACACACCTTTTATATACGATCTGCTTGTGCGAGTCAAGCGTCAGATACATTGCTCTAATGAACTGTTAGTACTCTGTTCAAGCATGATTCAAGACATACGTTATTAGAGCAGCGAAAGACGTGACATTATGTAACCCAAGCCGCCTGTATGTAACAGCACAAAGATACGAGAAGTATCACTCCAGAAAGGAGAAAGCACGTTCTTAGAAGTTATTTATATGAGAAACTTTTTTAGAGGAATGCGGTGAATGCAGTGCGGCGGTGCGTTTCCACAGTAACCTGAAAAGAGCTAAAAATGTTATTATCTTTCGTTTCACTTCCTTAGTTGGCAAATCTTCTGAAGTATACGAACGCCCGTCTCGTGCAGATGATTGATAATATTCGTTTAAATATTCTTCAAGTTACGTAATGAGGACAGCGACGTAAATGATAACAACATATTAAGGAAAAATAGTTTCAATACTTTCCTTTGGAACATGATGGATAACAAGTACTTCACAAGTAGTTCTTAACGTTTGCATAAACGTTCTAGAATTATGTAATGAAGTACCTCAAAGAACTTAAGGTATGTAGATCAAGTTAAAACACGGGAAGATGTACACTAACAATGTTCAGATTAGCTCGCCCAAAACTGGAACAGCACTGAAAGGTATCCAATTAAAATTGACTGAGTCATCTACAGAGAGCTAAGAAAGTTACCATGTCCTTACAGGACAGTTCGTGAACAGCTCTATGTAGAGTGTTCTACAGCCTTATAAATTGCGTTGCTCAAAATTAAAAAAGAAAGTTCTGTGTGCACATGTCAGAAAAATAAATACTTGTTGAGGTATGGTTCACCCTACCCTATCAGAGCTAACCATCTATTGACAATATAGGAGGTTCTCAGTTCTGGCATTCGTGGTCAGTCTTGAACCATTCTTTTCGAATACCCCTGAGCTCATACGAATAGACCTGGTTGACCTCGTATTCAATAAATGCATGCGACACACGCATCTGTAAAGTCTGCAACTCGACGATGCGTGTAAAATTCTCCAGTTTCTTTAAATGTGTCCCTAGTCATAGGTATCGAGGGTCAAAGTCAGTTACACGAAACGACTATGAGACGTACCGGCTCGATCAATTCATGGGTCATTAGTGTTAGGTACTTTTGTACGAGGCAGAAAGAGTGATGTGATGCCTTCTCGTACATAAACCACATCAGCTGTCTTCCTGCAAGGATAACTTTGTCCAAAACCGCCAGTAATCTCTGTTGCAGAACTGGTGGTAGACTCTATTGATTTGTGTGGTACAGTGTATTGCACCACGAGTGTTTCAGCAGCAATCCCGTCCACATATTTACACTACAGTGAATCTGATGCCTTGTTCCATGGATTCCTTTTAAGGATCTGTATCCATCCACAAGTGTTTGTTGTGGGAATTTATTATCCAGCTCCGAGTGAAGCCTGTCTGGAGGATGTTGAACGCTTTTTCCCTGGGTTGCTTACACTTAAAGGAAACGTCAAGGAAAAATTTCTTTATCAGCCTGTACATGGAGTATTGGACAGCACCTGTCAGCCGCGCTGGTGGAAGAATGGAACACTCCCACAAGAACTCTTTACCAACCTTGTGGCCAGCATGGAAGCATGCTGTAGTATACACTGCTGTCCGTAGTGAACACACACCCCATGAAGAAGCATGTCGCCTCTTTTGTAAATTCCAGGGGACCATCATAAACCGAGGTGGGTTCAATATAATTATTCTCTGAATAAAAGTGTAACTTCATCTCATTGCAAATTTCTTTCAGTTACTTTCTGTACTACATTGTATCAGTGCTTTCTACGTGTGACGCAAACTTCATCGAGCTATATTACTTGCCACTGACCTACCATGCGGAACTTACTTCCATCCTTAAGTTTCGCACATCAGTGTATTTTGTAGGCTAATTATCTCGCAAAATTGTTCGATTATCTTTATCATGGACTGTGGGAAAACCGGAACAGAAGAGAATCGAAGCATTTGAGATGTGGTGCTATAGACAAATGTTGAAAATCAGGTGGACTGATAAGGTAAGGAATGAGGGGGTTCTACGCAGAATCGGAGAGGAAAGGAATATGTGGAAAACACTGATAAGGAGAAGGGACAGGATGATAGGACATCTGTTAAGACATGAGGGAATGACTTCCATGGTACTAGAGGGAGCTGTAGAGGGCAAAAACTGTAGAGGAAGACAGAGACTGGAATACGTCAAGCAAATAATTGAGGATGTAGGTTGCAAGTGCTACTCTGAGATGAAGAGGTTAGCACAGGAAAGGAATTCGTGGCGGGCCGCATCAAACCAGTCAGTAGACCGATGAGCAAAAAAAAAAAAAAAAAAAAAAATCTTCATCATTACTGTTTGTGAAAACAGCAATGGCCAGGAGGTATGGTCTGAATCACTCCTAAAAGGAAGGACGTGTAGAATAGTGGAACCATAATAAGTGACTAAGATGGTGGAGAAATGGCGTGCATATAGGCCCAGAAGCGCCCTCTTTTATGTGATTACTCAGTCGGTGCCAGCCTTCAAATGCAGTGGAAGTGTGCACCAAAATGCTAGAATGCCTTGCCGACATCAAAGTGCTCAATATCAGTATGGGAGTGCGTTAGGGCGGGGCAGAATGCTCTGTCTCCAGGAAAAACGTTTCTCATATCCTGACTTTCGATTTGTACAGGACACGCTGCAATGAGATGCATCTGTGTAACTAATGGATAGTAGAGCGTCAGATAAAGCGATGAGCGGATACTGGACCACAGAATGTGACTAAATCTTGGGATCACCGCTATGTTGTCCGCATGGCTGTAATCGACAGAAGAGTTTGGCCTACAGTGTTGGCTCAACGTTGGAGAACCGCAACAGGTGTGGATATGAATGTATTGACAGTTCGACGCCATCTGCTGAGGACTGGAGTGGTGGCATGCATGCCATTTCGTCTGCTTTCATCGACCGCAAACCACTGATGCCTCAGATTTCAATAGACACGTAAGTGGCAGAATTTGATGTTTCCGAATTACCCACGTTTCAGCTTGTCCCACACTGATGACAGCATATGTGACTCACTATCGTGGTGAACACAATCAGGCAGACTATACTGGTGAGTGACACAGCGGACAAACGTGAAGGGTGATGGGTCACGGCCCAATAACATAAAAAAATGTCTAAAAGGTAGGAAAGCAGGTTTTAAATCCAACCTAAAATTGTCGCTTGTGGACAATTGGTTCCATTACACGGACGAATCTCTATTTAAAAATTGATAGCCTGTAAAAGCCATCTTCTTTTTAAGTGTAGTTGCAAGAGAAAGACCAAAAAATGTGTTAGTTAGTGCTAACACTAATCATGTATGTGTATGTTTACGCTGTTTACCAGGGGCGCCCAAGGATTCGGCTCACAGGCCATATCCTGGCTTGCATGCTGTAGACCTCAGCCTCGCCGCACATTTCCCCCACCGCCACAGCACGCTGTCGGAGGCAAGAGCGGAAGACGGTGAATGCGCCACATTTAGACCGCAATGCAGTCGCACTGCATACAACTTGATTTAATGTTTCTCAACAACATAGACCAGAAACAGAAAAAAATTTCAGTTTTATTTAATTATTTTTTGGAATGCTAAAGACCTAATATAATTTTTATCTGGTACAAGTTTTTTTTTTTAATTTTGTGGTAAGATCTTATGGGACCAAACTGCTTACGTCATCGGTCCCTAAGCTTAGGCACTGCTTAATATAACTTAAACTAACTTACGTTATGGACAACACACACACCCATGCCCGAGGGAGGTTCAAAAATGGCTCTGAGCATTATGGGACTTAACATCTATGGTCATCAGTGCCCTAGAACTAAGAACTACTTAAACCTAACTAACCTAAGGACATCACACACATCCATGCCCGAGGCAGGATTCGAACCTGCGACCGTAGCAGTCGCGCGGCTCCGGACTGAGCGCCTAGAACCGCTAGACCACCGCGGCCGGCTCCCGAGGGAGGACTCGAACCTCGGACGGAGGAAGCCGCGCGGACCGTGACAAGGCGCCCCAGACCGCGCGGCCGGAGTGACCGAGCGGTTCTAGGCGCTAGAGTTTGGTGCCGCGCGACCGCTACGGTCACAGGTTCGAATACTGCCTCGGGCATGGGTGTGTGTTATGTCCATAGGTTAGTTAGATTAAATTAGTTCTAATTTCTAGGGGACTGATGACCTCAGAAGTTAAGTCCCATAGTGCTCAGAGCCATTTGAGCCATTTGAGCTACCACGAGCGGCGGTACAAGTTTTCGCCGTATTGACAGACGTATAATTTCATAGACTGCCGCACTCAAGTTTCCACGTAGTTGTGTCATTTATTTAGTTTCATAATCGCATAAAGGTCTGTAACACATGTATTTTCATCGTAATATTGTATATTTTTGCAACCTCATTTTGCAGACGTGGAGACTGTACCTGAGGAAAACAATGTATATGACCTGGACAGTTTTAATGTAAAAGGATATGTCTCAAAAATAGGAATGACGCTGCAGATTAATCAGTTACATCTGCAGAAACACAGGGGCGCTTTCCATTTGCACAGCAAACGGTCTGGGAAACAGCTCGAAAACAGATGTAAGACAGTCTCCTCAAAACGTTTAGAAAACTATCCTTGTAATACTTTTCAAGGAACAATGAATTCTTCGGACATCGCATTGTTCTTAACGGCAGTGAGCTTAGGGGGAGAGGACTGTTTGTCAGAATTTTTCCATTCTACAATGCGATTATCTTTACAAACACATCCCCTTCTTATCAGAAATAAGTTGTCTGTCACGTTGCAGTGTTTTACTGTGAGCAGTGCGCAGTCATGTCGCCTTAAAATGTTGAGGTCTGTAGTTCATTTCAGATGTTCTAATTTTCGTTCCTTCGCAAGTTCAACAACAGCGAATTTTAAATTGAAAAAAAAAATCCACCTTGACTTAACCAAATATATATGAAGTATTCATAATCCGTATTCAGTTCCATCGAAAACTATTACAACTGAAAGTGAAATAACCTCTGTGACATCAGAAATTTTATTGTTCGTACCATTAATTTGTTTACGTACTCCACAACTGCAAATTTAGCGCAGAGTGCTTCTTAATGTACAGAACAATGAACCCCACCAGTCAATCGCAGTAATTTTTTGCTCTTTCATTATCAACCAAATCTTTAAATTATTCCCGCATGATAGCGTAATGTCTTTTCATAGTAAATTTGCAGCGCCAGTCGATTATGTGACTGAGTAATAGATACTGAGAATTATCATCCCTCTCTTCCGTCATTCCGAATCACTTTTTAAATGCTTGTGACGACAGATCGCTATACTGCCTATTTTTGCGCAAACAGCAACTGGATCTTCGAACGTCCTTCACACCACAAATAAACAACGAAGGGTAAACTGCGTTGACACCACTATTCCGCCGAATTGAAGAGAGTTGTCATGACCGAAAAATGCCAACCCGCAACATTAAATGTAACTTTCGAGGGGGACCGAGCAAAGCCGAAAGTGACCGAGCATGAGGCGGCACCCGGCCGGATATCTGGCTCTCGTACGGTATGGCATGCCGTGGCCGGTCCTGCTGTAAGCTGCCTCGTTCCACATCATTTCAATAAAACACCGTTCAAACGATATATGGAACATGTAATTAGCTATCAAACTAACCAACATGCGATATCGCCTCACTCATGTGGAGGGCAGTCCTAACGTAACTGCTACCCCAGGAAGGCTGGAAGGTTGCCCCTTCCTGCAGGCGGCTTCACATAGCATATTTTAATAGGACAATTACCGTGCACATGTGGCGAGGAATATTCCAGCTTTCTTTGAATAATTGCGGTATCATTGTTTCTCTGGCCTGCACGCTCACCTGACAAAACACTCATTGAGCATGCCTAGGATACGGTCATTCGTCAGCTTGTTTGTCCTGGTCCTTCTGCAACTACTGTCGATGTTTTGCGGGCACGTCTACGTACAATATGCGTCACAGTGTGTTCCCAGCAACATATCCAGGCCCTTTAAGTCCACATCACGACGTCTATAGACTCTAATTTTTTTTTTTGGTTATCAGTCTACTGACTGGTTTGATGCGGCCCGTCACAAATTCCTTTCCTGTGCTAACCTCTTCATCTCAGAGTAGCACTTGCAACCTACGTCCTCAATTATTTGCTTGACGTATTCCAGTCTCTGTCTTCCTCTACAGTTTTTGCCCTCTACAGCTCACTCTAGTACCATGGAACTCATTCCCTCATGCCTTAGCAGATGTCATATCATCCTGTCCCTTCTTCTTATCGGTGTTTTCCACATATTCCTTTCCTCTCCGATTCTGCGTAGAACCTCCTCATTCCTTACCTTATCAGTCCACCTAATTTTCAACATTCGTCTATAGCACCACATCTCAAATGCTTCGATTCTCTTCTGTTCCGGTTTTCCCACAGTCCATGTTTCACTACCATACAATGCTGTACTCCAGACGTACACCCTCAGAAATTTCTTCCTCAAATTAAGGCCGGTATTTGATATTAGTAGACTTCTCTTGGCCAGAAATGCCTTTTTTCCCATAGCGAGTCTGCTTTTGATGTCCTCCTTGCTCCGTCCGTCGTTGGTTATTTTACTGCCTAGGTAGCAGAATTCCTTAACTTCATTGACTTCGTGACCATCAATCCTGATGTTAAGTTTGTCGCTGTTCTCATTTCTACTACTTCTCATTACCTTCGTCTTTCTCTGATTTACTCTCAAACCATACTGTGTACTCATTAGACTGTTCGTTCCGTTCAGCAGATCATTTAATTCTTCTTCAGTTTCACTCAGGATAGCAATGTCATCAGCGAATCGTATCATTGATATCCTTTCGCCTTGCATATTAATTCTACTCCTGAACCTTTCTTTCATTTCCATCAATGCTTCCTCGATGTACAGATTGAAGAGTAGGGGCGAAAGGGTACAGCCTTGTCTTACACCCTTCTTAATACGAGCACTTCGTTCTTGATCGTCCACTCATACTATTCCCTCTTGGTTGTTGTACATATTGTATATGACCCGTCTCTCCCTATAGCTTACTCCTACTTTTTTCAGAATCTCGAACAGCTTGCACCATTTTATATTGTCGAACGCTTTTTCCAGGTCGACAAATCCTATGAAAGTGTCTTGATATTTCTTTAGCCTTGCTTCCATTATTAGCCGTAACGTCAGAATTGCCTCTCTTGTCGCTTTACTTTTCCTAAAGCCAAAGTGATCGTCACCTAGCGTATTCTCAATTTTATTTTCCATTCTTCTGTATATTATTCTTGTAAGCAGCTTCTATGCGTGAGCTGTTAAGCTGATTGTGCGATAATTCTCGCACTTGTCAGCTCTTGCCGTCTTCGGAATTGTGTGGATGATGCTTTTCCGAAAGTCAGATGGTATGTCGCCAGACTCATATATTCTACACACCAAAGTGAATAGTCGTTTTGTTGCCGCTTCCCCCAATGATTTTAGAAATTCTGATGGAATGTTATCTATCCCTTCTGCCTTATTTGACCGTAAGTCCTCCAAAGCTCTTATAAATTCCGATTCTAATACTGGATCCCCTATCTCTTCTAAATCGACTCCTGTTTCTTCTTCTATCACATCAGACAAATCTTCACCCTCATAGAGGCTTTCAATGTATTCTTTCCACGTATCAGCTCTCTCCTCTGCATTTAACAGTGGAATTCCCGTTGCACTCTTAATGTTACCACCGTTGCTTTTAATGTCACCAAAGATTGTTTTGACTTTCCTGTATGCTGAGTCTGTCCTTCCGACATTCATATCTTTTTCGATGTCTTCACATTTTTCCTGCAGCCATGTCGTCTTAGCTTCCCTGCACTTCCTATTTAGTTCATTCTTCAGCGACTTGTATTTCTGTATTCCTGATTTTCCCGGAACATGTTTGTACTTCCTCCTTTCATCATTCAACTGAAGTATTTCTTCTGTTACCCATGGTTTCTTCGCAGCTACCTTCTTTGTACCTATGTTTTCCTTCCCTACTTCTGTGATGGTCCTTTTTAGAGATGTCCATTCCTGTTCAACTGTACTGCCTACTGCGCTATTCCTTATTGCTGTATCTATAGAGTTAGAGAACTTCAAACGTATCTCGTCATTCCTTAGTACTTCCGTATCCCACTTCTTTGCGTATTGATTCTTCCTGACTAATGTCTTGAACTTCAGCCTACTCTTCATCACTACTATATTGTGATCAGAGTCTATATCTGCTCCTGGGTACGCCTTACAATCCAGTATCTGATATCGGAATCTCTGTCTGACCATGATGTAATCTAACTGAAATCTCCCCGTATCTCCCGGCCTTTTCCAAGTATACCTCCTCCTCTTGTGATTCTTGAACCGGGTATTCGCTATTACTAGCTGAAACTTGTTACAGAACTCAATTAGTCTTTCTCTTCTTTCATTCCTTGTCCCAAGCCCATATTCTCCTGTAACCTTTTCTTCTACTCCTTCCCCTACAACTGCATTCCAGTCGCCCATGACTATTAGATTTTCGTCCCCCTTTACATACTACATTACCCTTTCAATATCCTCATACACTTTCTCTATCTGTTCATCTTCAGCTTGCGACGTCGGCATGTATACCTGAACTATCGTTGTCGGTGTTGGTCTGCTGTCGATTCTCATTAGAACAACCCGGTCACTGAACTGTTCACAGTAACACACCCTCTGCCCTACCTTCCTATTCATAACGAATCCTACACCTGTTATACCATTTTCTGCTGCTGTTGATATTATCCGATACTCATCTGACCAGAAATCCTTGTCTTCCTTCCACTTCACTTCAGTGACCTCTACTATATCTAGACTGAGCCTTTGCATTTCCCTTTTCAGATTTTCTAGTTTCCCTACCACATTCAAGCTTCTGACATTCCACGCCCCGACTCGTAGAACGTTATCCTTTCGTTGATTATTCAATCTTTTTCTCATGGTAACCTCCCCATTGGCAGTCGCTTCCCGGAGATCCGAATGGGGGACTATTCCGGAATTTTTGCCAATGGTTCAAATGGCTCTGAGCACTATGGGACTCAACTGCTGAGGTCATTAGTCCCCTAGAACTTAGAACTAGTTAAACCTAACTAACCTAAGGACATCACAAACATCCATGCCCGAGGCAGGATTCGAACCTGCGACCGTAGCGGTCTTGCGGTTCCAGACTGCAGCGCCTTTAACCGCACGGCCACTTCGGCCGGCTCTATTGCCAATGGAGAGATCATCATGACACTTCTTCAATTACAGGCCACATGTCCTGTGGATAGACGTTAGGTGTCTGCATCCTCATGTCGTTGATCATTGCTGATTCTTCCGCCTTTATGGGCAATTTCCCACCCCTAGGACAAGAGAGTGCCCTGAACCTCTATCCGCTCCTCTGCCCTCTTTGACAAGGCCGTTGGCAGAATGAGGCTGACTTCTTATGCCTGAAGTCTTCGGCCGCCAATGCTGGTTATTTATCAAAATTTAGGCAGTGGCGGGGATCGAACCCGGGACCGAAGACGTTTTGATTATGAATCAAAGATGTTACCCCTTTTTTATTTTTTTCGTTTTTTTTAAAGTTTAGAATTGCTTTTTTTAAGCAATCTTTTGGGACAAAAAAGAAAAAAAACTTTCTGAAAGCCAAAATCAAATTTGTTTTTCCTTTACGCAAATTATGAGGAATAAATAAGGAAAAGTTTTTTTTTCAAAAGAAAACAAAGACTCCAATTATACTTGTCTCTCCTTCCAGGAAACAAAAATGAGTCTCCTTCGTCTTGTTGGCGAAGAAGCAATCTTTTGGGACAAAAAAAGAAAAAAAAGTTTCTCAAAGCCAAAATCAAATTTCTTTTTCCTTTAAGCAAATTATGAGGAATAAATAAGGAAAAGTGATTTTTTTTAATTAAAGTCGTAGTGCGACTTGTAGTTAAAGTCCAGTTCTTACAGGAGCTCCTGAAGTGTATCCGCCTACAGCATGCCAGCTCGTCCAAACGTGTCTTCTCATGTCGTAGGCGTGAGTTCTGGGTAGCAGATCTATTCAGTTCGGTTCGGTTTATACAGTTTTCAGCTTCTCAGGGCTTGGACGTTCCAGCTACTAGGTGGGTCATCGAAAGTGCTCCGTAAGAAATTGGAAAAATATTGTTTATAGCGTGGGTTGCGTATCAGGACGCAGTGTCGTTCGCTGAGATAGGTCCAAAATCCTAGCGTAGACTTGTCGCCAGAAGTAAAAAGATAGCGGATCGTGTGCCCACAGATCCAATTCACAGAGTGAGTTTTGGCGGAGGGGTAGAAAGTCTTATCTGGGTACAAAAGCATGTGGACGTCGATCTGAGCCGGTGTCTGGCGAGTAAGAAACGCCAAAATTCGCCGCGCAAGTGTCCAGACGTCGAATGCTGTGCCACAGTGGAATCGGTGGACATCCGTGTCATCCACTCCACAGTGGGTGCAGAGGGATGAATCGGCGAGATGGATGCGGTGCAGACGATCTCGGTTAACTTGTGTGCCATTCACGGTGATGTACCACGCTGATTGAACGTCTGATTCGAGAAAACGCGCATGGATCGCCTTCCATATGTGTCGCCACACGTACTGTGGATACTTACGTTCGATGGGGTTGGGCGGGCGGCACTGTTGTAACAATTCGGAGACTGTTTTCGTGAGGTACAAACGTGTAAGTGGTAAGGACCGGTAGATATAACTGAACTCCAGGAAAAATCGTTGGATGTAATAAAAGGGGGTTGGAATGGTCGATACCAGTACTGGGGCGGACAAGGAGGCCGGTGCAAAATTGTGAAGCAGGAGGCTAGTAAGGATCTGCGGGCAACGATGCCAAAGTTTTAGTTGGGAGCTGACGTATAGTGCCTTGACACGAGTCGGCACGTGGATGAGTCCCACCCTGCCACGATCTCGTGGCAGTGCAAGGGATTCATATTGCACCTTGAATAACATCCGCGAGCTGACGAAGGAGCCGAAAGCTATCAACAGTCGTCGCGCCAGGAGATTTGGGACTTGTAGTACTTGAGCCACGAGTGGTATACGGGAAGCTTGATACATATTCACGTAGTGCGCGCGTTGGATAACGTCGAGAGCTCGTAGCCGGTGATCTGCGAGATTTGCTCTGATTGTCTGTAGCAAGTGTCTACCATTGATAGTCGCTGAGCGGCGCAGGTCTGCTGTGAAATCAAGTCCAAGACACCGTATGGTGGCGGCGACACTAAGGGGAGCAACGCATCTCTCCGGCAAGCCCTCACCAATGAGCAGGACCTTGGATTTTGACACGTTGAGGCAGCTCCCCGTCGCTTCTCCGTAAGTCGCCACCCATGTCAGTGCTGCTCGTACTTCATCTTCACTGCGCAGATATAGTACTATGTCGTCTGCGTAGGTTGTACAACAAAAACGGTGGCCTTGCACAGCCATGCCTTCCAAACGTTGGCGCATGCCCTGGAGCAGGGGTTCCAAGGCGAAAGCATACAAAATCGTGGAAAGAGGGCAGCCTTGTCGTACAGATCGTGCGGTGACCAGGGACGGTGTAAGGCGACCATTGTACATGATTTTAGAGGTTGCACTACTCAACAGGCGCATAACCACTGTGACAATACCGCCAGGAAAACCCATAAGCTGAAGAACTGTTCGTAAATAGAAGTGGTCAACACGGTCGAAAGCCTGGCTAAAGTCCAGTGAAGCTAAGGCGCCAGGGAGACGCTGATAATGCGCTAATGCTATCATGTCTCTGCAACGGCAAAGAGCCGTACGGATGTTGTTGTCGCCTTCTAGGGAAGTCTGGTCGCAGGATGTGACGTAACGGGCGACCTTCTTGAGTCGCGATGCCAGTAGCCGTATGAATATTTTCATGTCGCTGTTGAGCAAAGTAATTGGTCGATAGTCCTGGATCCTCGATAACCCGCGTGGTTTATGTACGGGGATAATAATGTCTTCTAGAAAGGCGCTCGGGACCACTGTCATCGGTGACATCAGCTCTTGTGCGATTGCCGTCCACGTGGAAGCCAACAAATAGTGAAAACTTTTATAAAATTCGATGGGTATACCGTCAGGTCCAGGAGATCTGTTATCGGAACCCGCCTTGATAGCGTCTACCACTTCATCTGTGGTTACGTCGTCTTGTAGGTCATGCACTGCATCCTCCGGAAGAGTGTTCGTAGTAAGCTGAGCGACTTCTGTGATCAGTGCTGCAGAATGCGGTACTACTGCGTATAGCCCGGCAAAATGAGCATGGAGAGTACGACCGATGCTTTGTTGGGTGTCGTGCCGGCGGCCTTCCACATCAGTGAGGACTTGGATCAGAGCTCGTCGTCGTCGTTGTCTTTCCTGAAGGAGGTGGAACATCGACGGACGTTCTTGAGGGATGCGATTAGAAGCTCGAGAACGGACTACAGTGCCTTCCAAGTTACGCCGCATGATCAAGGAGATCTGCGCCTTCGTGCGATGGACCATCGACTGCCGGGCTGGCGAGAAAGGCATCGTCGTACAGTCACGTAGAATGGTGTAGTAGAAGTGCAGGGTATGAGTTTGCCACGCCTTTAATTCCTTCCCATAAATCATCAGAGTCTTCCTGAGGGTCGGCTTTGCACAGGAGAGCCACCATGATAAGGTGGAGTCATAGGCTTCGCGACGACGGTGGCAGCGTGCCCACGCTTCTTCGACCATACGGCGACAGTCTGAGGAGATCAGGTGAGCGACATTGAGTTTCCACAGACCACGACTATGCCACACTTGCTGTCGGGCGAGAGTGACGTCACAGAGGTACGCATCATGGTCTGAAAAGGCCAAGGGCCAGACTTCCGCATGACGTGTGCCATCAGCAAGGGAGCGAGTAAATTAGATGCGATCTATGCGGCTTGACGAGTGAGAGGTGTAGAATGTATAGCCCGGTTGAATTCCGTGGAGCTTCTTCCATGTGTCAACAAGTCGTAGACGGTCGATGACCACTGAGAGAGATGCACAAGGGGAATGTCGCGGGAGTTGGTCGGCGGGTTCTTGTGTCGAGTTAAAATCCCCACCGAGTACCAAATCGTCCTGCGGACCGGTGAAGAGGGGTGTGACGCTTTCGGCAAAAAAAGTTTGTCGGTCACGACGGAGGCCAGTGCCGGACGGAGCGTAGATATTAATAATACGCACGCCGAACAGTGTGAGGGCCATACCCCGCGCAGTGGGGAGGTAGATGACGTCCTCTGCAGGGAGTCCGTCGCGTAGCAGGATGGCGACGCCGCTGCCGGTATCGGATGCGGGGGAAACATGGGCGTTGTATCCTGCGGGAACTAGGAAGTCAGCCACAAACACCTCTTGTAAGAGTGCTATATCCACATCCGCAGAGTAAATAGTGTCTCTGAACATGGCCAGTTAATGGGCGGCACGAATGGTGGCAAGATTCATCGTGGCGATACGATATTGCTGTGTACGACCATCCTCAGTATTTGCAGAACGTGCGGTAGAAGTAGCCGGCAGGTGGAGACCCGCCGGTGGTCCCGCAGTGGTGATAATTACTGGCTGGGCGCCAGCCCCAGTGTCGCCGAGGTGGACTCCTGTGCAGACACGCTGGCAGTCTGTTCCGCTTCTTCTTCAACGTCATCGGCCCAGGAAGCTGACGACGTGGACATGTGACGGTCACGTACTTCCGGAACGGGTGTTGTGGATTCCGCAACATGTGTGGCAGGGGGACCGCCGTCATCATTCGTTGAAAACGGCGAGGACACGTCCCTGGCTGGGAGAGTAGGCGGCACTGGAGGGGCGCCTGTTGCTGCCACATCGCGTGACTGGACGCAATGTGGGAGAGCACCGTCAGACATCAGGTCGACATCTCGCGGGGCCGTCTGAGAAAGGGCGTCTTCGGAAGGCGTTCGTCGTCGTTTCCTGTGTTTGCGAGGCGACCGTTGTTTTCTGACGTGGCCTTCTGAATCAGAATGTGGTCGCCCGTCGTCGGACGCCGAACCCGTCTGGACAAAGGCAGAGTTCGGCACGACACCGAGGTCGACGTCCATGGTTCCAACAGGAACATCGGTTTCGGTCTGCAACCCGGACGGTCCTGAAGCGAGCACGGGAGGCGACGCCGTGCTTGTGTCATCGGCGCGTTGTGCTGCGGCGGGTGGCGTTGACGATGCTGCTGGCGCAATCGAGATTGGTACGACGGGGTCCTGTGCAACTTTGGTGTAGGTGATGGGTAAGGACGTGATCGTGGAAGCCTGGGTCTCTTCACGTAACGGCGTCTGTATTAAACGGCGGTGTAAGCATTCGGAACGTTCATGTCCCTCCTGGCCACATCCTGCGCACGTTCGTGGCTGTCCATCGTACATGACGATGGCCCTCACACCGCCAATCAGCAGGTGCGATGGGACATGTTTCGTCAGCTCAATTTTTATTTGCCGGACGCCATTTAATACGGGGTAGGTCGTAAATGTTTGCCACTTCTCCGCGACGTGACCCAAGACGGTGCCATATGGTTGGAAAGCGGCAATGACCACATCCTGAGGCACCTCGAATGGGAGCTCAAACACCCGCAATGTCCGGAGACCGAATCCAGCATGGGCGACTGTGACAGTACCCGTATGTCCATCAGAGTGTTTAAATTTCAGTCCGGTGGCATGACGGTGAATGATGTCATTGCAAATTTCCTCCGTCGACATCTTGATGTAGACAACACTTCCAGTGATGGAAAAATGCATGCCGATTACGTCCTGGGGGTTCAAACGTAGATCCTCACGTATGAACTGTTCGACTTCGAAAGCTCTGGGTCGTGGATGTTCGGCCTGAAACGTTACTTTGATCGTTGCATGGCGGTACGAGTGCGCCATGGAGTACGTTAGTACTGGACTCGATAGACACAAACACCGCGACGCGGAAGTAAACACCGCCAAGAGCGGAGCGGCACACGGCGCGCGGAGCAGCTCCGCACGCTAGCACGGCTGCGAGCCGACTGTCACCCCTAGACCACGGGCGGCTTTACGCTGTTCCAAACTCTCATAGCGAAAGTGTGTATTCAGGTCTGTAATTTTTTTGTATACTGTCATGCCTTTAATCTGTGGACTACATGTCACTGTAATCACAGGCCTTTAGGTGTTTCAGTTTTCACAAACAGTATTATACAGTTTTGTTACGTAATAGGCTGTGATTTATATTTTATAATCACATCAGCCAAATGTTCTGTTTCTTTCATTATGATACATAATTATAACTCGTGAAATGCACTGTGCCTGAATCCACTAAAAATAAACAGAAAAAATTGAAAGCTAAAAAAAAAAAACATCTGTTCAACGCGAGCATAACGCCTTAACCACCGCACTACTTCATTCCGTTTCAAAGACTGACATTCGTCTGTACTTTCAAGGTGAAGGCATGTAGCCCAACCAGCGAAGTAATACTTACCCGTGATATCACGGAACATATAGTAGCAGCTAAAAGTGCTTGAAATCGTTCTTAAAACTGAACATTTTCTCACTGAATGTAGAACTATTCATCAGAGTCGTAGTGAATTATGAAACAATGGCTGAAAAGCAATTTTCTAACTGTACCGCAGGGTATAAGAACTATCACAATCGATTGTTTCCTGACGCATTCTCACGGCGCAATTTTGCTATGATTAAGTGGTCCACTGTTGGCAGTATATCTTCGCTATTAAGAATACAGCTGACCCGGAGAGGCTGCTAAGTCGATTCATTAGTAACTAATGGCCATTAGGGGAGTTTCAGGTGTCCCTAATGACCGCGGGCTATCGATCTTGTTGAGATTTCTGTCGATCTGGCGGGCGTCTGCGCGCGCGCTTTGGACGGATTTAGCGGGTCGGCCCAGTTTATGGGTCTCCTTATAAGGATGGAAGCGTCGCCTGCGGCAGGCTCGCATTATGCCCGATTAATTGGACAGGTGGAGAGTCAACGACCAGATGCCTGCAACGCCCCTGAACCGTTATTCTGGCGTCCTTCTGGGCCGCTCACTTCTGCGGCTCTTCCTGGGGTCAACCACAGCGGCCAGTTCAGAACCCGGAGCGGCGGAGGAGCATCCGGAGCAGACTGTGAGGCCGCAATCAGTGTAATAAGAGCTCTGTCTCAGGAAGTACCAGGACAGCCAGGATATAACTGAGTCCGGAGAACACAGAACACGACCAACTGACGGCATTTACGAAGCCTACATGTGTGTAGACTCATGGTACATTTAGAATTTGTCATGCTTAGATCTTAACTCTGGACTACGCATAAGTATTAATCAGAAGAGTTGCTGTTTCGAATCAGTTTCTTTTTCTCTTCTTCCCAATACTTTTTCATTCTTCCGTTCTGCTGCTATTTTTTTGTTTGTTTGTTCCTGTTTCAAGATTCTTTTCGTACTCTATTTTTCATGAAAGCCCTTGAAGTATTTATTTTGATTCTAATTTTTTCTCTGCTTTGAATAATCTTCAATTACTTTCAACAGTTCGAAAGCTTCCTGAGGATCTTTCATCCACTGATTTTTGCTATTTCCGTAATTGAAATATTGCAAGAGTCTTTTCATTACTGTGCTGCTCTTCAACTTTTTCAGATGTCTTAAACTGATTCTCCTCCTCTGGGTTGTGTGTGGGGGTTTGACAGAGTTCCTTATTTAAAACGGTATTAGAGTCTATATGTACCCCTGTATGTCGTAATTCTTCTCCTGATGACTGGTTAACTGTCGTTTTGACAAATGGATCTAATACGAACAGCTACACTATGTGATCAAAAGTATCCGGACACCCCCCAAAAACATACGTTTTTCATATTAGGCGCACTGTCTTGACACCTACTGCCAGGTTCTCCATATCAGCAACCTCAGTAGTCATTAGGCATCATTAGAGAGAAGAATGGGGCGCTCAGCGGAATTGACGGTCTTCGAACGTGATCAGGTGATTGGGTGTCACTTGTGTGGTACGCCTGTGCGCGAGTTTTCCACACTCCTAAACATCCCTAGGTTCACTGCTTCCGATATGATTGTGAAGTGGAAACGTAAAGGGACACATACAGCACAAAAGCGTACAGGCCGACCTCGTGTGTTGACTGACAGAGACCGCCAACAGTTGAAGAGAGTCGTAATGTGTAATAGGTAGACATCTATCCAGACCATCACACAGGAATTCCAAACTGCATCAGGATCCACTGCAAGTACTACGACAGTTAGGTGGCAGGTGAGGAAACTTGGATTTCATGGTCGAGCGGCTGCTCATAAGACACACATCACGCAGGTAAATGCCAAACGAAGCCTCGCTTGGTATAAGGAGCGTAAACAATGGACGATTGAACAGTGGGAAAATGTTGCGTGGAGTGACGAATCACGGTACACGATGTAGCGATCCGAAGGCAGGGTGTGGGTATGGCGAGTGCCGCTGAACGTCATCTGCCAGAGCGTGTAGTGCCAACAGTAAAATTCGGAGGCGGTGGTGTTATGGTGTGGTCGTGTTTTTCATGGAGGGGGCTTGCACCTCTTGTTGATATGCGTGACACTATTACAACACAGGCGTGTATTGATGTTTTAAACACCTTCTTGCTTCCCACCGTTGAAGAGCAATTCGGGGATGTCGACTTCATCTTTCGACACGATCGAGCACCTGTTCATAATGCACGGCCTGTGGCGAAGTGGTTACACGACATAACATCCCTGTAATGGACTGGCCTGCACAGAGTCATGACCTGAGTCCTATAGAACACATTTAGGATGTTTTGGAACGCCGACTTCGTGCCTGGCTTCACCGACCGATATCGATACCTCTCCTCAGTGCAGCACTCCGTGAAGAGTGGGCTGCCATTCCCCAAGAAACCTTCCAGCACCTGACTGAACGTATGCCTGCGGGAGTGGAAGCAGTCATCAAGCCTAAGGGTAGGCCAGCAGCATATAAATACCAGCATTACCGATGGAAGGCGCCAAGAACTTATAAGTCATTTTCAGCCAGATGTCTGGATACTTTTGATCACATAGTGTACCTGTTTGCTTAGGATGTTGCTCCAGTTCATGAACTACCTCTTTTTGGCTTTCCTATTGCAGACTGCTATCAACAGGCATGTAACAACAATAAAAAAAAGACATGAGGGTGACTACGATAGAACAACTTTTCTTAAAACCTCACTGTCTTGCGTCCTACTTAAAAACAACATGTACATACTTGGAGACATTCAAACTCTCAAACACTTCTGGCACAAACATAACACATAACGAACAGTAAAGGTTACAATAACAATAATAACCGAATGCCTTCCAGAGTGTGTGTTTCACATCAGAGTGTGGTAAACTCCCAGAAAAATCTCCTCTTGTGAATAAATACGTAACTAACATATCGTACTTGAGGCGGCTTTAACTGTCCTCATGTATTTAATAACGTATCTGTAAAGTGACGCCACCGAATAAATTAAGAGACGAAGTTCTGTCACGAAATTTTAAATGGAAGTTAACTTGCAATTGATGCACCAAGGAAACTCAAGGTTAAATTGAAACTGACTGCTACTCTAATGCAATTTTGTCGAAAACTGACGTTCTGGGCCCGTGGCTGTGTGCAAAACATAGATTGACTCTTACTGAGAAGGCAACAGCAACCAGCCACTTTTCACAATGCTACTTATTTAAATAATGCTGTTACTGGTTTCGAACCGAAAGGTTCATCTTTAGACGGCTAGTTCACGTTATGATACGTTTTACATCAGATTTCACCTTTTGTTTTCCCAAATGATGAAATTTCTTTGGGGTGGTGGTGTCGTTGGAAAATCACGCCATAACGTTCCAGTTCTGACTACCTATGATCAGTCAGCAGCGAAGAATGTATGATGCACTTTTTTTAATCTGAAGCACCACTCATCACACCAAGAAATTTCACCACCATCATTTGGGAAAACAAAAAGTGAAAGCTAATGTAAAATGTAGCATAACGTGAACTAGCCGCCTGAAGACGAACCTTTCGGTTCGAAACCGGTAACGGCGCTATTTAAATAAATAAATAGCATGGTAAAAAGTGGCTGGTTGCAGTTGCCTTCTCTGGAGGGGTCACCCAATCTGACTGCTACTCATCGTAAAGATGATGCGGAGAGATGCAACGAAAAGACTGTTGTACGCTGAGCTTTCGGCCAAAACCTTCTTCGGGAAGGAGGGGAAAACACACATTCACACAAGAAGGGACACCACACACACACATACGCACATGAGCGGCCAGGGTTACATTTAAAAAGTGCCTGATGTGTGCCCTATGCTTTGGGCAAGGTGAAATGTGTAGCAGTCTTTTCGTAGAGCCTGTTCGCAGTTCAACGTGTCATCTTTACGATTACTAGCAATGTGTCCGTTTATGATTGTTGGTATTCCAACCTGGTAATGTGTGTTTGTATACATTAAGTCAGCAGAACTAACTGCAAGCGAGAATCTTGCTTATACTGTAACACGAATATATTCACTGCTGACTGGCTGTTCACTGTCTTTAAAGTTTTACCTCTTACATTACGTGAATTAATCGCGTTAAAATTGTCTTTGAATGTCTATAGCGTTCATACAGTTGTGGACTGGCAGTCATTTTATTCTGATTTGAAGACCAACGGTGTGACAACAGTGTGTTCCGTATCTTGCAGTGTCGAAATTCCACTGCTACCGGCTATTGACGAGATGGTCTCCAGACCCCAACTCCCCAAATCCGTCGTTGATTAGCGCTAATCGCTATATGGCGAAGTATCGTCTCAGAAATTAAATAAGGTTACTGGAAGTTTCTTGAACTCAAAACACGGCTTTGTAACGCTCTTCCGCATTTAATTATCTTAAGTGACTGGGAGCAAATGTATTCAAAGGTTTCACTCTGATGTATATTCTATGCCCTTACAATCATAAAAGTAGCACTAGTTACTTTTTAAATTACGACAGACTTCAGATCACTTGATTTGACCCCGATAAAGCACAATCTAAGGCACCTATCCTCTATTCGCATACACGTTTTCGCTTATGCCGACAAATGACAATTTCATGTCTACACTTGCCGTTAAACCCACTCTTTCTGTCTGCGCCTTGCCAATAAGAGTCGAAGCTGTTACTAATTTTCTGCAGGATAACGTAATTGCTACCTACCGTTAATATTTCTTGTCTTCTTTTCTTTTCTTCTGTTTCCTATATTTCTTCTGCGTCGACTTTATTCTTCTTCTGGTTCTGTTATCTTCTGTCTCGTCATGCGCACTTCTCTCTTGAACTCTTTAGAAACTGATTTTACTGTCTCATTATAACACGATGCTATTACACAAACAGCCTCTTCGCTATGCTCATTACTAATAATCCAAAACAGCATTAATTTAATATTATCCCGTAACAGTTCCTCTTCCTTCTTCTGCTGCAAGTTCATTGTCCAATATTTGCCTCTAAAAAAATTCTTCTCCTCAGTTCCCGGAATCGTACTTCCCCGATCACGTCTGCAACAAAATCTCTCCTTACTCAACACCTTCACTTGTCTTCGTTATAGTTTCAGGGATATAAATTTTCTCCTAATATGCGTAGCACTCTACATAAATCACAAAGTCTCCATTGACATATAAAAACACAACAACAACTCATACATTTACAGAAAACAATTAAGCTCAATGAAATATAAACTCAGGTTAGGATTTTTGTGGAAAAAAGAACATTAAAAATATAATACGGCAACATTACAACCATAGCCAATAAATGAAAAAGGTAGTATTTGAATCGATGTTATACAGGAGAAAATCTTGGTCGCATCTTGCTTCTTTTAATTTGTAACTGCCATTTCCGGCTGTGGTGGATCACACAATTATTTGAGAATTTTCCCTTCATTTACCTCATTATTTTCTGTTTTCCCTTCTATAAGTGTGGAAATTCAGTGTGCTGCATAGAACACTTGAAGTTTTATTACTGTTTTATGGTAACTAATTTTCGTATTAACGTCGATTAATTTTCCGTTGTAGATGTCCTTGGAAAGTTGATAACCCTACTCCATCTTCTGGAATCCGGCGACATTTATTATACGTTTGAATGATTTCTCCGAGATATTTAAATTTTTGAGGTTTTTAACTTTTCCAAAATCTGCTTTAAACAATTTGAGGCACCTGTTGTATTTGTCATGTATTGGGTGTCGAGATTTGAAGGCCTGCTTTCTCTTATATTCTTTCGAGGATGTTTATTTTGGAGATAGCCGATCCTGTACCTCTGACAAAGATTAAATGGTCATCCGGAAAAGCTAGGCAGTTGATTTTGATCCCTTTGCCTTTCGTTCCTAATTTTATTGATCTATTCCAGCTTCTTGTAATGCAGTTTTGCATTCTCTAACATTTTTTTAACGCAATTAAAGATTGTTGGAGTGAGTTCATTCCCTTGTCGATCTCTTGCTGTGATTTCAAATAATTCAAATACTTCCCCTTGTAATATAACTTTTGATTTAGGGTTCGTGAGAAATCGATTAATCAAATTAAGTAGTTTAATACCTACTGCAAATTCTTGTTACGTAGAAAGCAGGGATGATCTGTCGATATAAGCATGAGATTTTTTTAAAAACCCACAAAAATGATTACGTATTTTTACCTCTTCATCGTGTAGTGCCTTATTTTGAAACTGAGGTTCAAGATTTGTTCCACACATGATCTTCCTTTGCGGAAATTTCCTTGATATTCTTCTATATGTTGATTGATTTTTTCACATTTTTGCTTTCCAAGTACACATTACAGTTAAAATACTACATTTCTGTTCCGGAGTCTCTTACCTGACAGCCAAAAGCTAGGCACAGTACCGGCTAAAATATTATTATAATTCGTGAAGTTTCTTTCAGTACACCACTGATAAAACGTTAAGTGTGTAATCTTGCCACACTTTATTGTAATCAAACATACAGAAACAACAATTTACGGTTGTTACACGTATGATGGGAACATGTATCAGTCATAAAGTTACGTTTGTTGTGCTTTCAAGAAAGATATTTATGAGGGTGTTTCTCAAAGCTGTTACGTGTTACACATGTATTTCGTGAGTTTAACAGTAAGTACAAGCATTTCATTTTGAAGCCGTTAAGGTCATATACTTGTAAATGTGCCTTTAAGTGTTAGTTGTTCCACGCTTAGCGTCTACACAGTCTCGTTTGATTCTATTTCGCAATTTACTGATCAGTACTCGAGGCCATGGCTCTTATAAATAGCAGCACATAACGTCAGGCTGTTTTGAAGTCAGTTTAGTTTTTAGTTGCGTTCAGTAATCGACTATTTCTCTAGAAATACTATGTGTAGGTTGTACGGAGCACAAGCAGTAACCAGTGTATCCAACATTTTTTAATTGATATTGATGTTCAGTCAAGTAAGACTTTACTCTCGCTATGTATATACATCGAAATTTGATTTTTAAATCGAGCTGTGGAATTTAACATATATCAATACAGTACGACCATTCGAACTGATCTGGTTGAAAAACTGGGCTGATGTTTAGTACTGACAGAATATGCATTATTTTCAGTAGGTACACGATTTTTTTCTTACTAATTGGTACTTGTTGTATGAGAACAAAAGAGAGTAGAACCGCCACATAAGCACAGGCACAAAGTCGCGTTTTTTGCCGAGATATAGTTTTTAGGACAGCTGTTAATTGGAACGATAAGTAGCAGCTTCGTTTAATACCTTCCAGTAACAGGTTTTGACGCATTCCATTCATCTTGCCACATCCCAATATATGGCAGACATGAAAAAAGTAATACCTGAAGGTATATAGCAACCATAAGTAATGCGTTTGTAATAAATGCATGACGTGGAGCCCATATAAGTGAGAAGGAAAACATTTGACGCCGGATACAAAGAGCATGTAAGGACATGAAGGAACAAGACAAATCATTCAAGTTTTTCTGAAAGCCACATCTACAGCAACACAAAATTAACACCAAAGACGCAGACATGAAAATCACATGGATAAACAAGAAAAAGTACCCCCTAACACTACAAGAAAACTAAGATGCTTTCCGTAAATGAATACATCAGTCTGGGAAACCACACATTCTTTAACAGACCACTCAGTATAGTATCAAATACAGATGAATGACCTGGGTCACTACCAACCCACCAACCCCTCCCCCCAACCCCTATCATGTCCTCCCCGCTGCTTTTCATGTTATCACCATTCCCCTACCTTTCGAACTCAAACCACCATTTTGACCCCCCCCCCCTCACTCCCCCCACTCCCACTCCATTCATTTCTCTCTTGAACATCTAACACATCTTCTCTAATTTACTCACTCTCTCTCTCTCTTTCACACACACACACACAGACACACACACACACACACACACACACACACACACACACACAATACCACACTACACCACACGACTGCGAGAAACAAATTCTATTTACAGGTTGGCCATACTTACAACCTATACAGAAACAAATAAATACACACACACACACACTATGCTGAGTGAGGAAAACGTGTAACCACAGTACTATTCCTGTTTCGAAGTTCACAGAAATGTTTTTTAGCATATTTCAGCCCCGTCAGCAACTGTGATAGACTAATATTTTGAAGAATCAGCCTCAGTTGCGCAAATTTTCTGGTCTTTACCAGGTTTCGGCATGTTATAGTAATGTTATGCTTCTGAAGAAGGCTAGATTAATTTAGCCGAAACCTGGTAAAGACCAGAAAATTCAAAATATTAAAACATTAAATATCATATAAGTGTTACGAAATAAACAAGGAATAAAGAAACACAAATACAGCCAAGAAGAAGCAAGTTCAAGAACAACGAATAGTTGCAATAAGCGAATGTACGACAAAGTTTTTGACCTCAGCCTCCACCAACAACAAATAAAAAGGAAGTGGGCTTCAGAATATGTAAACAAAAGGCAAAAGCACTGTAAGTAAAAGTACGCCACTGTTATAAAGAAATACTGGTCTTATGTAGAGATATTATGTATTTCCAGAACGACCACAGGAGATGCATCTTAAATAAAAACGATCCGTCTGGTGAAAAATACTCTTTAAATGAAGTTAGGTTAAGATTGAAAACCTGTAATTGCTTCATCCATCCCAATATACGTTTTAGGCTTTCACTGATCTTCAGTTCGCTTATAATAGTTCAATTTTTATCGTCATTGTAATTACGTCGACTATGTTCTGAAAGCTGTACACTCATGTGCATGATAATTATTTCTTTAGCCACCACGTTTCCCGAGTCACATAATTTCGACTAATTTACGATTACCGTGCACTTCCTTTTATACTGTATCTCAAATGGAAGTACATAGGTAGTATTTCAATGGCTGAAATGGAGGTTTTTTTTCCACTCACACACATACTTGTATTAAATCCAATAATGCAATTGATTTCAGAAATAATTTGTGAAAATAAGAGGATTTTGAAATTTGATTTAAGTTGCAGTTTTCAACGTAATCGCCTGAGTAGCCAGCACGCTTCATGCCACAGTTGTACACCAGCGTAAATGGAGATGTGTAGATGTGTGTTGAAAAGATATTAAGGTTACTTAAAACTAAAAGGCTCCTGATCCTCTTTTTCTTGTGACTTTGCCCAGTATTGGCGCAGCGTCGGCATCGTTGTTAACGGACTTGGCATGGTTAGCTTAACGGCTGGCCGGATTCTCTTCCTGTTGCCATCCCTTTACCACGTCCCCCCCCCCCCCCACCCCTCTGCAATGGAGTACGCCTTCATCTAGTGCTGCGAAGTTTTCGACATGTTTGTGAATAGTGTAACTGAGACGGGAGTTCGGTACCAACCAGCCCAGTACTCCCCTATTGGGATGTGCAAAAGTGCTTGAAAACCACATCCAGGCTAGTCGGCACACCAACTCTCCTTGTAAATCCGGGCCGGCGCCCCTACACATCCCGGATGCGTCACTTTAACACGCACGGGTATATGGGGGAGGGGGATCGTGGAGGGGGGGTTCGATTCTGCTACAATACACCGCGGAACTAGCTCGCTTAGTAAGATGTTTATTGAGAATCTCTTGCTCAGCGATTAGCTCTGTGCAACAGGAAAAGAGCGCAGGTAACAGCCCTTTACAAAACCGGGTGGTAGTTTCAATGCACGAAATTACAGACCATTATCACCTACAACCATCTGTTGCAGGTTCCAGTCCGTATTGATATATGAAAAAAACATTCAACAGCCTAGATCGCATAAAATACTTCTTTATTTAAGACAACCGGCTTCGGCAGATTTTGCTGTCATCTTCAGGTCTTAACAATTTTTTGTTGTGAAACGTGTTCATTTTACGCTTAACCTCACGGCAAGTTATCCACTTGACAACTTGGCGTGAGCTTCAATGTAAAATGAACACGCTCCACAGCAAAAATTTTGAGGACCTGAAGATGACAGCAGAGTCTGTCGAAACCGGTTGTCCTATATAAATAAATATGTTATGAGATCTAGCCAGTTGAATACTTTTCAGCAAGTAAAACAGATCACTCCTTCAGTACTGTCAAAATGAGAAAATTCACCGATACCTGAAACTTTATGATGTTTCGGGACCAAAACAAGTCCGACTCTATAGCTGAGAGATAAGCATGGCGTTTGCTACTTGGAGGAGACGCCTTGGATTCCCGGTACTGCCAGGGATGTTTCCTTGGTGGGAGGGCTGGAATGGGGACCACTCAGCCTCTTGATGTCAACTGCGCACCTACTTGAGTGAGAAGCAGTGACTGCAATGTCAGAAAATCCGACAACGGGCCAGGGGAGCGGTATGCTGACCCCGTCCCCACCATGACGAATCCAAATAACACAACTGGCTGAGGATGACACGGCGGTCGGTCTCCATTGGCCCTTTTGTGACAGAACGGCGGAGCTTCGCTTCGCTTTGAAGGAAAACCAGCTCACAGAGTCAGCAAGGGTTTAGGAACACCTATTCGTGTGAAACGCAACTTGCATTACCTTCATACATGACATCTTGCAAACAACAGCTGAATAGTTAAATAGCGATTTCCTAGATTTTCGAAAGGCGTTCATCGCTGTGCTACATCGTTGACAGCTAACGAAGATACGTTCTGCACAAAGATGTGATTGGTTCTAGGGATATCAGACCAACGGAAAGTACATAATGCTGGACGGCGAATGCTTCAAATAAACGAATAGAGTTTTACATAAACGATTTATCAGACTGATCATCAGCACTACAAAACTGCAAAATTGTCTAATTTTTTTCAGTCAGCAGGATGCAAAGTCACTCATCTTCATATCAGAGTAACATGTCATAAAGAACCTATCAGATCCACTATCATTTGATTGTATAAGACAGTGAACTGGTAGTTCCTTCACGATTGGTTCCTCTGTATCTACAACATACGATCCGAGGATGGGTAACCTTGTCCGAAGTTGGTAATTTTCTAAATAAAATGTAGTTATCAGCAGACTGAAAATAATGTGACAGTTTTGTATAATTAAGGATCGTGGATAACTCCCTGGTGACAAATATCCTCCCCTCTCTCTTTGAACATTTCCTCCTTCCTACCTCTCTCGATGCACCATCTTCTCCTGCCTATCTTTATCCATCTCCTCTTTCTCCCCCCCCCCCCCCCTTTCGCTGATCATCTCTTCCTTCCCCTCTCTGTCCATTTCCTCTCCCACCAGACTCGTCTCCATCCTCTCCCTTTTCTCTGACCTTCAGTCTTCTGTTTTGATACTGCAAACGAAAACTTCGTTTGGAACTGAAGTCATTTAAAATGAAAGAGTAAATCAGCTGGGATCATTGATCTACGAGGTACGAAAGAGACCTCTCCAGATGCTGGGTATATTGGGCTAGTTATTTCAATGGGAGTATTTCGCGTAGTTTTGATCTGTGAAAGGGTAGGATTACAAATGTTTGGACGTTTTGGATTCCGTAGTAGTATTCTGACCATAAGCCGATAACCCATTAAAACAAATTAACTGTTTTGTGTTGAAGCTGACTGCGAGAATGAACATGCTCTGCTGGGGAAGCATAGCAGAGAGAGGAGGTGATGGACAGGGGGGAGAGGAAATGGGCATGGGGAAGGAAGAAGTAGTCAGCGAGAGGGGGTGGAGAGGGGATGGATAGAGAGAGGCAGGAGGAGATGGTGCATTGAGAGAGGCGGGGAGAAGGAGAAAGTCAAAGACAGTGGGGCAAGGATATTTATCACCAGGAAGTTATCCGTGATCCTTTTTCAGTCTGCAGATCGCTACTTTTTATTTCCATATTACCGGTTTCGGACAAAGTCACTCATCCTCAGATCGTACACTGTAGTTACAGAGTAACCCATCGTGAAGGAACTGTCAGTTCACTATATAATACAATCAAATCATAGTGGAGTGATACTTTCTTTACGACAGGTTACTCTGTAAGTACAACAATATGATATGAAGTTTGGTGACTGTGCCAGAAACTGGACATTTGGAAAAATAAAGCAACAACACGCAGACTGAAAAAATTAGACAATTTTGCTATCTTTTAATGTTGATGATACAGTCTGATAAAGCTTTTATGCATAATAAAAGCATAACATGTGCTATTACGCTTCCTTGGGGCACACGCAGTGTCACTTTTCTGTTTGACAGGCAGTTTTAACTAAGATAGCAGAGTAATTGAACCATTAGACACACTGTTTCTCCCATAGATATTCTTTCTCCTTATACATAAACAAAATTCTGTATACAACAATGTGTTATGATGGGCAGTGAAATGAAAACCGAACACCCGCCACAACAGCACCACGGAATGGTTCCATTCAAAAGCAGTCATAACACTCGTTAAAATAATGTGTGTGAAATCTTATGGGACTTAACTACTAAGGTCATCAGTCCCTAAGCTTACACACTAAAAAACCTAAATTATCCTAAGGATAAAGACACACACACACATGCCCGAGGGAGGACTTGAAACTCCGCCGGGACCAGCCGCACAGTTCATGACTCCAGCGCCTCAGACCGCTCGGCTAATCCCGCGCGGCACTCGTTAAAAAATTTATCCCACTGGGAGACGAGACTGTCTATTACCGTTTCGTTGGAGTCGGTCAACAGCTGAGGGATGCACAACCGCCGTCTGAAACCGATGTCCACCCATATCTTCCTGCAGGTCACCAAATATGTGGAAATCACTCGGTGGAAGATCCGGGCTGAACCGTGGCGGTTGCTGAAGCGCAGTGGCGGATACAGAAAAACCTCAAGGAGGTGACGTCAAAGATATCTTGAGATACCGTTACTTTTAACGTAACAAAAAGTAATCAAGTCACAATAAAAGTTTAAGAAAATTTTATTTAAACTGATTATACACATATACAAGATAATGCCATCTTATGATGTAAAAAAGGTTACAAATGCTTTTCTCTTCCTTAAATGATGAATTCATTGGGCCTATTCTTTCTGCTGAAAAATCGGTTAATTACATCGTCAATAGGACAATCAATGTCAGGGTGAATATTCAACAGAGCTAAGCCATTAAGTCGATCCTCCTTCACTGTTGACCTCTGCCATGTCTTTGTACACTGAACTGCTGAAAACCTTCTTTCTACTGTAGCAGTAGTGCAGGTGGACAAGCAAATAGTTTGTACCGCGTGTGCAAAGTAGGGTTGTCAGATCTAGGGCAAACAGAGCAAATACCTACTGTGAATACGACAAGCCAATATTACCTTACGACGTATAATATAAGGGCTAGTTTCCAATGATGACGTCATCTGGCAATTTATGTATGTGGAACTTTTATTGTCGATTTCTTTCCTTTGTAGTGCATTCGACAGAGGGTCTATGTAGTAACAATGTGCTTTCAGCAATCTTCTCGAAAGTCACTATTACCGGAGATATACGCATCAATATTTTCCCATACCTTAATCGTATTATGAGAAGCCATTGTTATGTTATTACTAATAATATTGTTGCGAGCCGCGCACTATTATTCATACTTCACAATCAAATGATAATTCTCACTCTTGACTAATCTTCACACTTGCACTTGCTAAAATAGGACTTTTTACTTATTCCTTTTTCAGTCTTAATATATCTGCTTCTGAACGTAAACTAGCTTCCTATTCGGCGAATTGTCCGCATTTATAACGCTAAGTATCGAAGGTTCTCTGTACAAGAAAACAGTAGAATATTCGCGAGTTTTCTCAAACAAATGCATGACAGAATAATGTATCGAGATCACTAGAATGGCTGCTCTACGTGGCATACAGAAACGTATAAAATACACTCCTGGAAATGGAAAAAAGAACACATTGACACCGGTGTGTCAGACTCACCATACTTGCTCCGGACACTGCGAGAGGGCTGTACAAGCAATGATCACACGCACGGCACAGCGGACACACCAGGAACCGCGGTGTTGGCCGTCGAATGGCGCTAGCTGCGCAGCATTTGTGCACCGCCGCCGTCAGTGTCAGCCTGTTTGCCGTGGCATACGGAGCTCCATCGCAGTCTTTAACACTGGTAGCATGCCGCGACAGCGTGGACGTGAACCGTATGTGCAGTTGACGGACTTTGAGCGAGAGCGTATAGTGGGCATGCGGGAGGCCGGGTGGACGTACCGCCGAATTGCTCAACACGTGGGACGTGAGGTCTCCACAGTACATCGATGTTGTCGCCAGTGGTCGGCGGAAGGTGCACGTGCCCGTCGACCTGGGACCGGACCGCAGTGACGCACGGAAGCACGCCAAGACCGTAGGATCCTACGCAGTGCCGTAAGGGACCGCACCGCCACTTCCCAGCAAATTAGGGACACTGTTGCTCCTGGAGTATCGGCGAGGACCATTCGCAACCGTCTCCATGAAGCTGGGCTACGGTCCCGCACACCGTTAGGCCGTTTTCCGCTCACGCCCCAACATCGTGCAGCCCGCCTCCAGTGGTGTCGCGACAGGCGTGAATTGAGGGACGAATGGAGACGTGTCGTCTTCAGCGATGAGAGTCGCTTCTGCCTTGGTGCCAATGATGGTCGTATGCGTATTTGGCGCCGTGCAGGTGAGCGCCACAATCAGGACTGCATACGACCGAGGCACACAGGGCCAACACCCGGCATCATGGTGTGGGGAGCGATCTCCTAACCGTCATCGAACCCATCGTTCTACCATTCCTAGACCGGCAAGGGAACTTGCTGTTCCAACAGGACAATGCACGTTCGCATGTATCCCGTGCCACCCAACGTGCTCTAGAAGGTGTAAGTCAACTACCCTCCGGATCTGTCCCCCATTGAGCATGTTTGGGACTGGATGAAGCGTCGTCTCACGCGGTCTGCACGTCCAGCACGAACGCTGGTCCAACTGAGGCGCCAGGTAGAAATGGCATGGCAAGCCGTTCCACAGGACTACATCCAGCATCTCTACGATCGTCTCCATGGGAGAATAGCAGCCTGCATTGCTGCGAAAGGTGGATATACACTGTACTAGTGCCGACATTGTGCATGCTCTGTTGCCTGTGTCTATGTGCCTGTGGTTCTGTCAGTGTGATCATGTGATGTATCTGACCCCAGAATGTGTGAATAAAGTTTCCCCTTCCTGGGACAATGAATTCACGGTGTTCTTATTTCAATTTCCAGGAGTGTATGATGACGCTGACGCGCGTGCTACATAGAAAAGTACAACTACTCGATAACTCGATTCAGTCGAGTCGACTGACGAAAGAAACGAACAAACAACGTGCGGGCTGACTGGCGGGGGCGGCGAGGGTGGCAATGAGGGCGGCCCCGTGGGGGGGGCGAGCTCCCCCCCTCCCCCCCTTACTCCATTTGTATCCACCACTGCTGAAGCGTGGCCTTCAGCCGATAGCAGTGTGGGAGCGGGCGTTGTAATACAACAAAATGATTCAGTTCTCCAGCATTGCTGTGTGTTTTATCTTTACGGCGGCTTCACAGTTTCTGCACAGTGTCTTCATAGCGTTGTGCGTCGATTGTTGTTCCACGCTTTAGGAACTTGACGAGTGGAGGGCTCCTGCTTCGATGAAGAATGTCAACATGATCTTACCTTACTGTATTTATGTGGATATCTGTAGTTTCTTTGTTGGGAAGATGTGCTATGTTTCCACTGTCAGCTTTGCCGTTTGCCCCTGGGCTCTCGGAGAGATAACAGATGGAATCATCATTTTGCATGATAACGCCCGGCCCCACAGTTGCAATCGGACAATTTGGTTGGAAAACACTGCAGCATCCTCCATACAGACCGGATCTTTCACGATGTGATTTTCACATCTTTGGTGATCTGAAGACAGGCAGACATTCGTGGACGTCGTCTTCAGTCAGACGAGCAGCTGCAAGAGTGCGTGACGGTTACTGATCCATCAGTGGCCGACCATGTTCTATGAAAAAGGAATAAGATCTTCTCGTCTACCAGTTGGATAAATGTCTTAACGCTTGTGGTGATTACTTTTAAATGGAACCATTCAATGACCCCACTGTGGTGTGTGTTCGCTTTTCACTTGACTGCCTCTTGTATTTTGTTATCTGCCTCGCAGTCGGTTCTAACAGAAAACGGGAAAGTTGCCTATATGCCTTTTCGGGTTACGATTACATTACTGCTGCGGCGTATGAGTAGTCCGAAACTTTGTAATCCTACCCGTTCGCAGATTAAAACTTAGCAAAATATTGTCATTGAAGCTACTATCCACACAGATCGATCACCTCGAGAGGTGTCTCTCGTACCCTGTATACCAATGAAGCGACTATAAAACTAATGAAGTTTTCGTTTGGAATGAAAATAAACAAGGCAGATGGTCAGAGTGAGGAGGGAGGCAAAAAGAAAATGAGGGGAGGAAGGAAATGGGGAGAGAGAGGAAGAGATGGACAGGGAAACGAAGAGAAAAGAGATGGGCAAAGAGAAGGGGTAGGAAGAGATGGGTAAAGAGAAGGATAAGAGGAGAGGGAGGGGGAGTGAGTAGCACATAGCCAGAGAGATGGATAGAGAGTGATTGATGGAGGAGGTGAACAGATAGGTGGCGAGAGGGAAATTATATGATGATTCAGCTACCCCTGAGTACAAGTGCTATGCAAGCCGCAACGCTTTCAAATAGCATGAGCAGATTTTCACACTCTCACTCACTACGCACAAACTATTAGAAAGAAAAAACGAAAGAAAGAAAGAAAAAAATGATCATAACCTTTTTGGAGGAACTTTAGTGTAGTTAAATTTTGCCCTGGAATACTTTTTTGCAAGAGGTAATGCTCGAATTATTTAAGAAAAACATACAAAAGTGAATTTCCAACCTGTTGTTCTTGAACAACTGGAAAACTGTGACCTCTGCGAGGTCGTATCGCTGTACAAAGTTACAAATTTTTTCTGTAGGACTAAAAATTTATGTGTAGCGAGTGAGAGAATATGAAAATCTCATGCATGGTTTATTGATGGTGGAATGTTACGTAAAATCCAAGCTAGGGGTGGCTGAATCACCGAGCGTCTTATAAAAACTGAGCACGTCTCTGACCTCCTTCTGTGGAATACATTCATATCATCCGCCAATGACTTGGTGGTAAGCTGATGCTGGCAATGATCCCTCGAGTATAACCTAAGGTTGAGATACATACTAATTAAAAATTATTATTTATCTTGCTTTCATAATAAGACAGAATCCATCTGTAATTCCCTGTTTTAACAGTTGATCGACTTTTCATTATCAGTTATTGCTATTGACTGTTATTCTATTGGATGAAGTCACTTTCAGTATTGTGTTTACGTCTTCTGTTATTATCGTTATACTGAAATGTGTCTCCTCCTTACAACAGTTGTTTTTTTCGAGAGCTTTTCGTACGTAAATTGCAAGCACGCACGTGACATAGCGAAGAGTCACGGGACGGGAAGGGAGCAGGAAGACGCCGCTGCTTTCGCCGACCTATTCTCGAGAGGCATAAATCACGGCTGTGGAGGCCGGCTAGCAGCTAGCGGGCGACACGCCGCCGCCTGCCACGCGACGCCCACCCGCCAGCTAATTGAGTTGCTCTGCGGCCGCACACCTCCCCGTATGAGGCGTACGGAATAATTACGGGCCGGCGCTTATGCCCCAGCTCCCGCCGCTCCTCTGGCCTCGTTCCAGCCAGTCCTTCCCCGCCAGCCGACTAGGTGCAAATATGGGGTCTCCACCTGCTGTTCCACTCGGCCACAATTTCTGCACATCGCACCTGAGGTAAGTAGTAACTTTTAAGCGTAGAGACAACGTTTTTATTCAGTGCTAATCATATCTGCCGGGCGGGGTGACCGAGCAGTTCTACCCGCTACAGTCTGGAACCGCGCGACCGCTACGGTCGCAGGTTCGAATCCTACCTCGGGCATGGATGTGTGTGATGTTCTTAGGTTATTTAGGCTTAAGTAGTTCAAAGTTCTAGGGGACTGATGACCTTAGAAGTTAAGTCCCATAGTGCTCAGAGCCATTTGAACCATTTGCATTAATCATATCTGTCCACGCTTTGCTGTTGCTTAGTCTGCTCGAATGAGAAAGGAAGAAAACAGAAAGCACACGTTTCTCATGTGTATGGCATATGGAGATATGTCCCAGTCTCCTTCTCTCCTATCTTTATCCGTCTTCACCTTCCTTTGTCCATCTCCTCTTCCCCCTCTGTCCATCGTCTCCTCCTCCACTCTCTGTTCACCTTGTCCCCCCTTCTCTCCGCATCTCCCCATGCACCCCCTGCTTCCCCGCTCTCTCCCCCGTTCTCTGTCCTTCTTCTCCACTATCCCCTCTATCCCCTCTTGCTCTCCTCTCTGTTCATTTCCTCCTTTCGTTTTCTATGTTTATTCTGTGCCAGCCTTCTGTCCAACTCCTCTCCATCCCCCCCACCCGCCCCCCTCTCTGGCGTTGAGCCATGTTTATTGTTATTATAAAAGTTCAAATGTGTGTGAAATCTTATGGGACTCAACTGCTAAGGTCATCAGTCCCTAAGCTTACACACTACTTAACCTAAATTATCCTAAGGACAAACACACACACACACACACACACACACACACACACACACACAACACACACCGTGGACGCTAGTGCCGCCACAACGTCAGAATTTACCGATAGTGAAAGTTAATAGCCAACGGTTTAACAGATGAGGCAGTATTAATCCTGTTCCTCTGGTTCGTTTTTTTCTTTTTTAACAAGGGAGAGAGCATAATTCCACGTAGAATTTAAACAAAAACCGCCATCTCTATTTACAAGGTTACGTACTAGCTTAATCTCAGTTGCTTCCTTAATAACTATCTCAATATTTGGATGTGCATGCCAGAATATTCACGTTGTTATATTCCGTTGGATCATCAGTGCCAAGGCAATGTTCTGCAGTGGCAGATTTACTCGGTTGTAGTGAGCTTGTGTGACGTTTATGCTCGGTACACCAGTCCTCCACAGTCTTGATAATCTGACCAATGTACGACATGCCCCAACTGCAAGTAATGCGGTAAACACCCGCCATATGAAAACGAAGATAATCCTCTACGGAATCTAAAAGGCCCCTCACCATATACATGGAGGTCGAAATACACGTAATATTTCCGAAATTTACTACCAATCGTGTCGAAAATGTTCGCTGCGTATAGTAATTAGTCCGTAGACTTTGGTCTCACCTCTATATTAACGTCACTCACCCGATGCACGGTTAGTCGACAGCACAGCGCACGTGTGGTCTGTCTTTTGCTGTAGCCATTCTGACGAAAGACGACCTCAAGGTCGGATAACACAGCACTCCCAGCACTCGAGAAGACGTGGTCCTTGTAAAGTAAGGTACGAAACACCTCTTTACTCTGAGCCGGATGCTGACAACTATCAGTCTGTAGATACAGATCAGAGTGAGCAGGTCTCCTGCAAATATCACATGCCAAAATACCATCAACATTCCTCCTGACTTACACATGAAGGAAGGAAAGCCACCGGCCGGTGTGGCCGTGCGGTTCTGGGCGCTACAGTCTGGAACCGCGTGACCGCTACGGTCGTAGGTTCGAATCCTGCCTCGGGCATGGATGTGTGTGATGTCGTTAGGTTTCAGTAGTTCTAAGTTCTAGGGGACTGATGACCACATATGTTAAGTCCCATAGTGCTCAGAGCCATTTTTTGAAGGAAAGCCAGCCATCCTTTTCCGTCACCATCGTGAAGAAAATATCAGGGCGAACTGAATTCAGCTGTTCTAAAACGTCGTTCAAATTGTCACTCCCATGAGGTCAAACAACAAAAGTGTCGTCTATACATCTGAAAAAGAATAAAGAAAAACACATAGGTTTTCAAAGCCGCCAACTTATAAATAGAGATGGAAGTTTTTGTTTAAATTCTGCATGGTATCCTGCTCCCCCCATTGTCAAAAAACAGAGGGGCAGAATTAACGGCATCCCCGTGCTTATTCCCGCAATTTATGTGAATATTGTGCATTGGAAATCATGTTGTTCAAAAATGGTTCAAATGGCTCTGAGCACTATGGGACTTAACAGCTATGGTCATCAGTCCCCTAGAACTGAGAACTACTTAAACCTAACTATCCTAAGGACATCACACAACACCCAGTCATCACGAGGCAGAGAAAATCATGTTGTTGTCAAAGTTATTTTTGTGTTGATTTTGATATTTTATAATGGTGGTTGATAGTCAGAAGTTCAGAGTTACTGAGTAATACGTAGGATATCAGAAAGAAATTAACACATATCACCCCACGGCAAGACCATTGCCCAGCAGTGGTTCGCACACTGGCCTCGCATTCGGGAGGACAACGGTTCAAACTCGCGTCCGGCCATCATGATTTAGGTTTTCCGTGATTTCCCTAAATCGCTTCACGCAAATGACGGGATGGTTCATTTGAAAGGGCATGGCCTACTTCCTTCCCCATCCTTACTTAATCCGATGGGACCGATGACATCGCTGTTTGGTCCCCTTCCCCTAATCCACCACCAACCATGAAGCAACAAAAGGCGGTTCTTACTTTTCATGTGATTCTACATTTTCTGAACATGTTTTAAACATTTAATCAAACAAGAGCTGAATCGCCTCTTGAGCCAAAAAGGGTTCAAATGGCTCTGAGGACTATGGGACTTAACATTTGAAGTCATCAGTCCCCTACAACTTAGAACCACTTAAACCTAACTCACCTAAGGACATCACACACGTCCATGTCCGACGCAGGATTCGAACCTGCGACCGTAGCGGTCGCGCAGTTCCAGACTGAAGCGCCTAGAACCACTCGGCCAAACAGGCCGGCCCTCTTGAGCACATACCTTCTCAACTGATGTCTTGTTGCACACCATCTGTTACTACCAAGAACCAAAACAGATAAACATAAAATATTACAGAGATCAGAAAAGATAAGAAAAGCATGACCATATAAAAAATGGAAATACCGCGAGAAATGCGTGCTTGAATATAAATGCAGAAGCTAGCCAAGCGTAATGGGCGCGATTTCGTGTTTGGCCACGAGCGTCACCTGTGCAATGACAACAGTTCGTTGCAAGCATCAGTCGTGGCGAGAACAGTGCCGTGTATAGTTGTGAGTACAGTAAGTTACAACTATGAGAATTCCAAAGTGGTCAAATTGTGGGGCCTCCCACAACCAAGAGAGACGAAAGTCTTTGGTGTTTCTTTGACACCACATCAAAAATTATACCGCTTACAGGTGAAGTGGAGTCATCCGCTAAGTCACAACGCAGACGACAGTGTTGGTAGAAGGATAGTGACAGACGATCATTGAACGACATTGTGACGAAAAACAAGTGGACGGCAGCAGCAAAATCACTGCAGGACTTAATTTCACACTCGCGAACATTTCCGGCACTAAAACAGCAAGAAACGAGCTCCATAAGCAAGGAATTGCACAGCGAGTTTGAATTAAAAACCGAACTGTCCAATGTCCATGGTGCAGAAGTCATAAAACCTGGACCTGGGCGCAATGGAAGAAATTCATTGGGTCTGTAGGCCCTTGTTTCACACTGTTTACAACTCGTGAACGTGCTTACGTCCCAAGAGCGAAACGTGGCGTGGTTCGGTGGTGGCTTGGTCAGTCGTATGGTGGTGTTCCATTGGCCTCGTGCCTTCTCTGCAAGGCCTCATTATTGCAAAGAATTATATGACGGGTTTGGCTAATCAGGTCCATCTCATGGCACAATTTTTGTTCCCCAATGGCGACGCTCTTATCTACGACGTCATAGTCCCTGTCCACAGGGCTCGCATCGTCCAGGACTGGTTTCGTGAGAACGAGGATGAACTGTCGCATCTTCCTTGGCCACCATACTAACCGCATCTCAGTACTACTTAATCTTTGTTCTCTACTTTGTGTTGAAGAGTGCGTGACCGCTGTCTGTCTGCATCATAGTTGGCTAAACTTGCACGGTATTTTTGAGGATCAGTCTTATAAGAGTACCTTGAAAACAGTATTGGACCGGTTTTTATCCGTTGTGAGAGGAGTGGAAACTGTTTTGGATGACAACGGGTTTCCTGTGCCGTACAAGGAATGGTAATGTGTTGTGTTTCTGGTGTTTCCAAATTTTTGTCCAACCCCTGTATAATAGCCATTTATGTGCAATATTTCACTGAACTCCATCGTTGAACTGCTCCTATCATTGTTGCTCCAGAATGACAGATGTCAGATGTCAGACATCCATTACAGCCCCCAGTACCCATCGGGACGCCAAATAAAGGAGCTCAGGTTATCTAGAGAATTGGCAAGTAACTTCCACTCATGTTCAGCTTGGAGACAGTTGATTCATTTTTTCATTTGCAACAATTTTCTCCAGAAAACTCGGACCCAAGTCCGTCGAATGGAAGGTGGATGTCGAACCCATACTCCTCATTGTATGAAAAATACCTGGCCTAATATTGTAGCTACCTTGACCAGAATTGCTGCCCGGCGGTGAGGACTGCATTAGATGCTGGCGTGGCTGCCTGGCGGAGATATATATCGTTAAGTATGAACCATGGACCTTGCCGTTGGTGGGGAAGCTTGCGTGCCACAACGATACAGATAGCCATACCATAGGTGCAACCACAACGGAGGCGTATCTGTTGAGATACCAGACAAACGTGTGGTTCCTGAAGAGGGGCAGCAGCCTTTTCAGTAGTTGCAGGGGTAACAGTCTGGATGATTGACTGATCTGGCCTTGTAACACTAGCCAAAAAGGCTTTGCTGTTGTGGTACTGCGAACTGCTGAAAGCAAGGGGAAACTGCAGCCGTAATTTTTCCCGAGGGCATGCAGCTTTACTGTATGGTTAAATGATGGTGGCGTCCTCTTGGGTAAAATATTCCGGAGGTAAAATAGTCCCCCATTCGGATCTCCGGGCGGGGACTACTCAGGAGGACATCGTTATCAGGAGAAAGAAAACTGGCATTCTACGCATCGGAGCGTGGAATGTCAGATCCCTTAATCGGGCTTGTAGGTTAGAAAATTTAAAAAGGGAAATGGATAGGTTAAAGTTAGATATAGTGGGAATTAGTGAAGTTCGGTGGCAGGAGGAACAAGACTTCTGGTCAGGTGAATACAGGGTTATAAATACAAAATCAAATAGGGGTAATGCAGGAGTAGGTTTAATAATGAATAAAAAATAGGAGTGCGGGTAAGCTACTACAAACACCATAGAGAACGTATTATAGTGGCCAAGATAGACACGAAGCCCATGCCTACTACAGTAGTACACGCTTATATGCCAACTAGCTCTGCAGATGACGAAGAAATTGAAGAAATGTATGATGAGGTAAAAGAAATTATTCAGGTAGTGAAGGGAGATGAAAATTTAATAGTCATGGGTGACTGGAATTCGACAGTAGGAAAAGGGAGAGAAGGAAACATAGTAGGTGAATATTGATTGGGGCTAAGAAATGAAAGAGGAAGCCGTCTGGTAGAATTTTGCACAGAGCATAACTTAATCAACACTTGGTTCAAGAATCATGAAAGAAGGTTGTATACATGGAAACATCCTGGAGATACTAAAAGATATCAGATAGATTATATAATGGTAAGACAGAGATTTAGAAACCAGGTTTTAAATTGTAGGACATTTCCAGGGGCAGATGACTGTAGATTAAAACTGAAGAAATTGCAAAAAGGTGCGAATTTAAGGAGATGGGACCTGGATAAACTGACTAAACCAGAGGTTGTACAGAGTCTGAGGGAGAGCATAAGGGAACAATTGACAGGAATGGGGGAAAGAAACACAATAGAAGAAGAATGGGTAGCTCTGAGGGATGAAGTAGTGAAGGCAGCAGAGGATCAAGTAGGTAAAAAGACGAGGGCTAGTGGAAATCCTTGGGTAACAGAAGAAATATTGATCTTAATTGATGAAAGGAGAAAATATAAAAACGCAGTAAATGAAGCAGGCAAAAGGGAATACAAACGTTCCAAAAATGAGATCGACAGGAAGCGCAAAATAGCTAACCAGGCATGGCTAGAGGACAAATGTAAGGATGTAGAGGCTTATGTCACTAGGGGTAAGATAGATACTGCCTACAGGAAAATTAAAGAGACCTTTGGAGAAAAGAGAGCCACTTGTATGAATATCAAGAGCTCAGATGGAAACCCAGTTCTAAGCAAAGAGGGGAAAGGAGAAAGGTGGAAGGAGTATATAGAGGGTCTTTACAAGGGCGATGAACTTGAGTACAATATTATGGAAATGGAAGAGGATGTAGATGAAGATGAAATGGGAGATACGATACAGCGTGAAGAATTTGACAGAGCACTGAAAGACCTGAGTCGAAACAAGGCCCTGGGAGTAGACAACATTCCATTAGAACTACTGGCGGCCTTGGGAGACCAGTCCTAACAAAACTCTACCATCCGGTGAGCAAGATGTATGAGACAGGCGAAATACCCTCAGACTTCAAGAAGAATATAATAATTCCAATCTCAAAGAAAGCAGGTTTAATAAGTTTAATAAGTCACAGCTGCAAAATACTAACGCGAATTCTTTACAGACGAATGGAAAAACTGGTAGAAGCCCACCTCGGGAAAGCTCAGTTTGGATTCCGTAGAAATGTTGGAACACGTGAGGCAATACTGACCCTACGACTTATTTTAGAAGGAAAATTAAGGATAGGCAAACCTACGTTTCTAGAATTTGTAGACTTAGAGAAAGTTTTTGACAATGTTGAATGGAATACTCTCTTTCAAATTCTATAGGTGGCAGGGTAAAATACAGGGAGCGAAAGGCTATTTACAATTTGTACAGAAACTAGATGGCAGTTATAACAGTCGAGGGGCATGAAAGGGAAGCAGTGGTTGGGAAGGGAGTGAGACAGGATTTTAGCCTCTCCCCGATGTTATTCAATCTGTATATTGAGCAAGCAGTAAAGGAAACAAAAGAAAATTTTGGAGTAGGTATTAAAATCCATGGAGAAGAAATAAAAACTTTGAGGTTCGCCGATGACATTGTAATTCTGTCAGAGACAGCAAAGGACTTGGAAGAGCAGTTGAACGGAATGGACAGTGTCTTGAAAGGAGGATATAAGATGAACATCAACAAAAGCAAAACGAGGATCATGGAATGTAGTCGAATTAAGTCGGGTGATGCTGAGGGAATTAGATTAGGAAATGAGACACTTAAAGTAGTAAAGGAGTTTTGCTATTTGGTGAGCAAAATAATTGATGATGGTCGAAGTAGAGAGGATATAAAATGTAGACTTGCAATGGCAAGGAAAGCGTTTCTGAAGAAGAGAAATTTGTTAACATCGAGTATAGATTTAAGTGTCAGGAAGTCGTTTCTGAAAGTATTTGTTTGGAGTGTAGCCATGTATGGAAGTGAAACATGGACAATAAATAGTTTGGACAAGAAGAGGATAGAAGCTTTCGAAATGTGGTGCTACAGAAGAACGTTGAAGATTAGGTGGGTAGATCACGTAACTAATGAGGAGGTATTGAGTAGGATTGGGGAGAAGTTTGTGGCACAACTTGACTAGAAGAAGGGATCGGTTGGTAGGACATGTCCTGAGGCATCAATGGATCACAAATTTAGCGTTGGAGGGCAGTGTGGAGGGTAAAAATTGTAGAGGGAGACCAAGAGATGAATACACTAAGCAGATTCAGAAGGATGTAGGTTGCAGTAGGTACTGGGAGATGAAGGAGCTTGCACAGGATAGATTAGCACGGAGAGCTGCATCAAACGAGTCTCAGGACTGAAGACCACAACAACAGGTATGAGAACTGTCAGTCTAGCTTCGTGTGCATCGGCAGTGGAGACATCTGGTAATGAATCCGAACCACAGATATTGCTGGCAACGTCTGGTGTCAGCGGATGCCTCAGTTCGACCCCCGACTCCTCAGTGTGTGGCTGAACCCTTCAAGCAGGAAGTCCCATGGCGATGGAGGCAGCTCCAGTAGATGGCAGGTGAAGGACGATGGCTGCTGGCAGTATGCTGCTCTACAGCAGTCGCCGATTTGACGCGACTCGTCAGCTGGATGACCAGTACTTACACGTGCCAAGATGGACTTGTTGGTAAGACGCCCCGTAATGTCACATACTCCACCTAAACCTGCCACAATGTTTCGGAAAGTGTGCCGCGTTTTAGTCATACCATAGGTTACTGACAGTGTGGTTGTGCCGGTGTTGATCGTCCAGGCTCATGCTGTTACACCCATGTCGTTTTCAACCCCACAGCCTCTGTAGTCAAAACTTTGTGGATTGATACTTTTTTTAATCTGCCTGTCATTCGTAAGCAAGTAGCACGAACTGCCAGAAAACAGTACAACGCACAGAAATGGTTATAAAAGTAAGGTAACAAGTCCTTTGTGGGAAGAGGTTTATTCAGGACACAAAAGAGGCACATAAAGCCACTAAGGTGGTTTATTACTATTCCACTATGATTGTTTATGCATTTGTTCCAACCTGAACATAAAAGAAATAAGTCTTAGAGCCACTTAACAACAAGCTACTGAACGTCAGTATCGGTTGTGAAGCACTGACCAGTCAGGTGCTTCTTTAACTGTCCAAAAAGATCAAAATACACTACTGGCCATTAAAATTTCTACACCACGAAGATGACGTGCTGCAGACGCGAAATTTAACCGACAGGAAGAAGATGATGTGATATGCAAATGATTAGCTTTTCAGAGCATTCACACAAGGTTGGCGCCGGTAGCGACACCTACAACGTGCTGACATGAGGAAAGTTTCCAACCGATTTCTCATACACAAACAGCAGTTGACCGGCGTTGCCTAGTGAAACGTTGTTGTGATGCCTCGTGTAAGGAGGAGAAATGCGTACCATCTCGTTTGCGTCTTCGGTAAAGGTCGGATTCTAGCCTACCGCGATTGCGGTTTATCGTATCGCAACATTGCTGCTCGCGTTGGTCGAGATCCAATGACTGTTAACAGAATATGGAACCGGTGGGTTCAGGGGAGTAATACGGAACGCCGTGGTTGATTCCAACGGCCTCGTATCACTAGCAGTCGAGATAACAGGCATCTTATCCGCATAGCTGTAACGGATCATGCAGCCATCAATCGCTGAGTCAACAGATGGGGACGTTTGCAAGACAACAACCATCTGCACGAACAGTTCGACGAAGTTTGCAGCATCATGGACTATTAGCTCGGAGACCATGGCTGCGGTTACCCTTGACGCTGCATCACAGACAGGAGTGCCTGCGATGGTGTACTCAACGACGAACCTGGGTACACGAATGGCAAAACGTCATTTTTTCGGATGAATCCAGATTCTGTTTACAGCATCATGATGGTCGCATCCGTGTGTGGTGTGACATCACGGTGAACGCACATTGGAAGCGTGTATTCGTCATCGCCATACTGGCGTATCACCCAGCGTGATGGTATCGGGTGCCATTGGATACATGTCTCGGTCACGTCTTGTTCGCATTGACGGCACTTTGAACAGTAGCCATTACATTTCAGATGTGTTGCAACCCGTGGCTCTACCCTTCATTCGATCCCTGCGAAACCCTACATTTCAGCAGGATAATGCACGACCGCATGTTGCAGGTCCTGTACGGGCCTTTCTGGAGACAGGAACTGTTTGACTGCTGCCCTGGCCAGCACATTCTCCAGATCTCTCTCTAATTGAAAACGTCTGGTCAATGATGGCAGAGCAACTCTAGATGAACTGTGGTATCGTGTAGAAGCTGCATGGGCAGCTGTTCCCGTACACGCCATCCAAGCTCTGTTTCACTCAATGCCCAGGCGTATCAAGGCCGTTATTACGGCCAGAGATGGTTGTTGTAGGTACTGATTTCTCAGGATCTGTTCACCCAAATTGCGTGAAAATGTAATCACATGTCGCCATCAGGAAATCTTCTGGAGTCCCATCATAGGCTGTCCTGGGGCAGTCTTCTATTATATATTTGTCCAATGAATACCCGTTTATCATCTGCATTTCTTCTTGGTGTAGCAATTTTAATGGCCAGTAGTGTAGCTTGTGCGAGATCCAGGTTGTATGCAGGATGTTCCGAAGCAGCCCACTGAAACTGCCAATCAAATTATACATAACCGAAGCTGTGTGTGGTTAGGTGTTGTCCTTCGGCAAGATGGCACCTTTGGAAAGCAGTCGCTTTCGTTTCTTCCTCTCCAGGCGCGCAGTAACTGTCAGCGTTCTTCATCTCTTCACGGTAGAGGAAATCAACCAGTAGTCCAGCCTACGTGTTCCAAATAATTGTGGTCATAAATCTGCTATATTAAATATTGCTGCTATATTAAATATTAATACTTATGAAATGACAGATAAGCCAGTCTTTCTTCAAGAGGAACAGCAGAGGGTGCTGTATGCACTCCTGCAAAGTTTGCCAGCTGAAATTTCCTTTATGGTGAAAGCACCGTTTAACGTAGCTGTGGCGACTGCAGCTGAAATAGACGCGGTGAGCAGATCTAGGGAGAGCAGCATGGTTCTCAATGTCGGAATCTCATGTTGTCAATGTGGCCAGTCTCGTCTGATGTTTAATGAAAACTGGAATATTGTGGCCAATATGTGACTTTCCCAGTGAGTATGAGCACAAGGGATCCATTTGCAGAATCAGTGACAGATTATTCTATGACTGTCTGCGTGGAAGGAAGTGCATGCAAACAGTTATTGGTTCAAAATGGCTCTGAGCACTATGGGACTTAACATCTATGGTCATCAGTCCCCTAGAACTTAGAACTACTTAAACCTAACTAAGCTAAGGACATCACACAACACCCAGTCATCACGAGGCAGAGAAAATTCCTGACCCCGCCGGGAATCGAACCCGGGAACCCGGGCGCGGGAAGCGAGAACGCTACCGCACGACCACGAGATGCGGAGAAACAGTTATTGAGTACGGGATCATAGGTATCCGTGGCAAGTAAAGGCGTACTTGGAATAAAGAATTTCAACACCCCTCATTGTGGATCGATGCTATAGGTTGTGTGTAATGTTCATTCACTCGGTTAAGCAATAATGAATTGCAAAGTGGGAGGGAAAAGCTTCTGGGCATGCACGAAATTACGTAATTGCCTGGTAAACAGCTATGTCATACTTGGAATGGATTTCCTGTGTAAGCATCACCAAAATGTCGATCTGGAACAGTACGTAATGGGGTTGGGTGGTACATAGTTTCGTTTGGTTTATACTGCTGAAAAAACCCGAACTGCCACAAGACACTTCCATACGTCTCTAGGACCTAGCAATACTGCATGCACAGTCCCTTAGGATCTGCTCATGGGATAAAATACAGCAGGGAATAGGGAAAATAGTCCGGTTAGACCTAGTAGCAGATCTGGCAATCAATACTTTGTGTACAAACGAACCTTTGGTAAAAACGAGGAACTGGTCTAAGCACAGTGTTTAATGCACAACTGTTTAGTATACATGAGAGACATTGATGGAAGCCTGGCTTGTCAGCATGGACAGTTTTTATTCAATCGTAGTAGAGCTGCAATAATTTTCACTGATAGCCAGCCTAGAAATACTGAAGGAGGAAGGGTTGAATAGCGATTTGAATTCAGAACATACTAACATTCAAGCTGGAGCAGTCGACAAAAGTAGCTGCACTATGGGAATTAGTGTCATGTTTACAAGAATGTGATAATCTGGGGACGGCGAAGTGGTTAGAGGAACGTGGGGAATTGTTTAATCTACTCCCCTCATCCTGTCCCCAAACAGCTATCAGCAACTCTAATAATGTATCGTAGGATTCCCTGGAGATTTAAATACCCTGGAGAAGGAGCCATACTAAGTTCTATCCCTTTCCAAGTTGGAGTGGGAGGAATTTATAAATCAACAGCTCCTTGATTACAAAGAAGAATACCAGCCCTCAGGTCAGTTTCAGTACACAAGAGTAGCTCTGATGGAGGCAGTTCATCTAGATTTTGTTGTGACTGTTGGTATTTGAGTCAGAGTACAGTCATGGATGCATACCTAATGCCTAACATCGCAGAAACTTTTATGACCATGGATTTACAAAATGGGTACCATCAGTTGGAAGTAGCACCAGAAGATCTATCCAAGATCATGTGTAGGGTTCCCCTGCTGTTATGCCATTCAGATTGAAAAATGTGCCTGTTAGATGGAGCGCTATAAGGCCTAAAAACCAAATCTGTGCGGTATACTCAGATAATATCATAGATCTTTCTAAGGACATCCAAGAACAAATAGTATGTTTACAAAATACGTTTAGTCAGTTATGAAGGACACAGATAACACTAAGTTTGAAGTAGTCATTTCAGGTTGTTATTGACAGGTATGGTAGATGTATGAAAAGACCCCAGGTTGTGCAAGCCTACTCCTGGTATGGAAAAAGAGTGAAGTCCTTTTTTTAGGTTTGTATGATCATTACAAGAAATTTGCGCCAAAATGTGGGGAAGTCTCAAGATTCCTTACGTATCCGTTGGAGAAGAGGATAAATTTTCACAGCAAAGCAGATTGTGAAGAAGCCATTTTGTGGCTAGAGGATTTATTGACCTCTGTTTTTGTCCTTACATTTTCGGATCATCAGGATCAATTCATGTTGTCTTGTGACACCTGCTGCTACACCTTGGATAGATGGAGCAGATCATCTGATAGCCTATGTTTCCAGGCAACTAAATATGGTGGAGAAAATCTACCACAGACAAGGATAAGCTCAACTTCAGTTACAGCATCACATATTTCTGGTGTACTTCTGTAGCGTGCCCTTCGTTGTAACAGATCAGACAACTGGAAAATGGCGTGTGGGACTGAAGGATCCGATTAACTGCTTGACCTGATGGGCTTTATCGGTTAGTAAACTCGACTTTGAAGATGTACACTGCCCCAGAAAACTGCAAAGTAGTGCCGACAGGCTATTTGAAAAATGCATGCTACGGAATGTGTTGGCTGTTTTGCAGACGAATGCAAAAGAGGCCGTCAGATGGTCATGATGGACGCATAATTCTGTACTGATGACAGGAAATTGTGTAAGTAGACCAAGTGTGTATGACGAACAGTCATACCACCAAGTTTATGATATACTCCAGGCAGTACCACGATTCTGTCTTGGCAGGGCATGGAGGTCGATGAACTACGCAACTGCATGTCCCCGACTTGGTGCAGGACATTGACATGGACAAGAAGCAATTTATCTAAAACTGTGTACCCTGAGTGCAAGGAGTGGATGCTAGCCACCAGTGAGCTCTACTGCAGAGATTGCAGAAGGGCATCCAATCATACCAAATAATTTGTATGGATATTTTTGGACCTTCACAGAAACATCAGCAGGTAATCGATGTACTCGAACCCTTACTAATCACTTTTCATACTGTGTATATAAGACGGCCTTATTGAATCAACAAACAGAGATAGCAGCTCAGGCAATGGTTTACCACTTTTCTTCAAGTTTGGGACACAATAAACCACGACAACCAGCCAGAGTATAATCTTGTGTCTAGGCTGTTGAAGCATTTATGTCTACTCTTTTACAAGTTGAGGGCAAGTGCACAATATCTACAGGCTAATGGGAGGATGGAGTGAGTACCACATACGAATGTTATTATGTGAGTAGTCACCATAGTGACTGGAACACTCTGTTACTGGTATGTGGTAACAGTTTACAGTTCAAAGGAGCATCAGAATATATGACGCTGTGTATGATATTTATTGATGGGAGATACCTTCCGCTCTCGAATTATACCAAATCACCCGCCCTCCCCCCATTATGGCTGAAGGCCTAGTTAAGAAAACTTACGATACCTCCTGGGCTGAAGGCCCAAAACCACACCAAAAACAAGAACGGCTGAAGGCCTGAACAAGAATTATAAAAAAATTGCTTTAAAGAATACACGCAGCTGAAGGCTTTACTTAAGAAAATATTTCATGTAAATACTCGGTTGAAGGCCACACACAAGACATTGAACAACTCAAGGCTTAGGGTCTGAATAACAAGAATTTCAGATTGAGCAAACATTCAGAATTTACAGAATGAGATTTTCACTCTGCAGCGGAGTGTGCGCTGATATGAAACTTCCTGGCAGATTAAAACTGTGTGCCCGACCGAGACTCGAACTCGGGACCTTTGCCTTTCCCGAGTTCGAGTCTCGGTCGGGCACACAGTTTTAATCTGCCAGGAAGTTTCATTCAGAATTTAATTTTAAACTACTCAATCTTCAAATTTTAATTTAAGCCGGCTGAAGGCCTTATTTTAAAAATGAAACAAACTAAAGGGCCTTGCACAGCACTTCAGACTAAAATGAAAGTCACAATATAAAACCAACAGAACAGTGGTGCTCAGAAGTGTTCCAAGGGTCGGCCTGAGAAGGTAGCTCTAACGTAAGGTGAAGTGAGACAGGTAGCCAAGAGTAAGGTTAAATAATCGGATAGCAACCCGACCCAGGGACGGCTGAAAAACCGACCAACAACCTAATCAATTCCCTTCTGCCCGACCAGCGGTACGAGAACGGAAAATATCAGCCGAGGATGAAGATACCTGCCACACTACATCTTCAAAATTGACGTCTAAAAACAGCCAAGGAACAACAACCACTCTTAAGAAAAAAAAATGAACATAGAACTAAAAGGCTGTCGAACTGCATGCCATTCTGGACAGCATCAACACAGCGAGGAAAAACGCACTGCTGGAAAACTACGCTAACAACCAGGGCAGGTAACTGGGGCGTTAACGGCCACAAGGCAGAAAATATCGCTGGTGCACTTCACTGACAAGTAACAACCAATTTAATAGTTAAAGAGCACACAGGAAGACAGCTGCAAATTTCGCCAACTCCAACACACCATAAGTTGCTGCTACCGGAACAGCCCAGGAAGCAACTACTGACAATGAATGAAGAGATGTCACAGCAGTTGTGGTTTCATAACAGGTTAACTGATCACTCAACTTCAGTGTCCAGTTTCAGTGGGCAACGAACTTTGTAGCTCTCGCAGCTAGCGCCTCACAATCCGACCGCCAGTGCACGGAGTCAGCGGTCTCGGCCTGACCTCACACCGTGGAGACTTCGTCGCTGCTCTGTCCCAACCAACCGACTGTGACACACACCACGACACGGAAATAAAGCGGTAACACCAAAGATGGTACAGCAGTACTAATATCGATAAGCGCCGATTGCAACAGACTGACAAAGAAAAAACGGCATGAACGTGAGCCAGCCACGGCTCACCCTGGACCAAAATTAGCTACCCAGAATGGACAGATTTGAGTGGAGCAGTTATTTTGGAATGCAAGGCAGCACCATAAAGAACATCAGCATAAACTAATTACATTAGTAACTTCAGTGTAATTTGCACTCCTGGTCTTGATCACAATAGGCGCCCTCTTTAACACTCCTGCCAGTGGATGTTAGCAATAGTGAATCAGAGGCACTATAGTCATATTCATATTGTGCCACCATGGACACCAAATCACATGGTCTGACCCACAGTCACGGATTAAGCCAGCCACCGCAGTTCTGTCAACTGCATGCACTCAGTTCAGTCAGACTTGGATGTTATTCAGACTTCGCCTCTGCTTTGGGTTTGGCCATTCTGGGTCTTTGTTCAGTGCTCTGCTCACAACAGTTCTGGCTTTGTTCACGGATCCCGTGTTTGCATCAACCACGGACTCTTTACCATATATTGCTGCCTCAAGAGTAGAGATTCTAAGATCCTGCCCCTATTATCTTTCTGCCTGCAGACCCATACTAAAAATGTCAGCATTATGAAGAAACAGCAATACCACTGGAAAGTTACAACTGTGTCTCCCTACTGTGAGGCAAAAGCAATGAAAATGTGTTTAGCATGAACTGCATAAAAATAGACCAGTGGAAGGAAATCCGAGGGTCAAACCCTCCAGGGGAGGGAAGAGTTTTGCGGCGTGGGCCTGCGCAAGTGTTCGTGGCTGTATTGCGCTGCTTACATAATCAGCTGACACAGCATTTCTCTACCATACCTGTCCTGATGCACCGACACGACCACTCACTCAGTGACCAATGGTACTACTGAAACCCAAAACACCTTGGTGGCATTGTGACAACTGAGGTGTCTGCTGACCAACAAACCCAACATGGTGAGCACAAATATTGGCTATCCAGCAAGCAAGTTGCATCACAGCAGCGGCTACTGCAGAGCGTTCAACCGCCGCGGGACTGTAATTTTCAGCTGCCATCTCTGCAGCAGCTATCACCATTCGCCTCCTATGGGACTGCCTGCTTGAGGATCTGGATTTTATGAAATTCGTCCCAAAGAACCAAAGTGGAAAAAATGGGATACTGAAGTACTAGAGGAATGATGCGTCTCTATTTTTCTGAGGCTGTTGATACTGCGATAACGAACACAGTACACAGTTGAGCCAAAAAGGAATTTTGTCTGTAAATGGCATAAACTCATAGTGTGAGTCCACGATTATTATTAATAGCCACGAAAATTGTCTATCTCGATCACTACTTATATGTTATTTTTTAGAATTATACACCGTAACGCGTTTTGGTCACAGCTATCATCAGAATCGTCCAGATAAACAGAACAGATCAGAAGTAATATTTCTGCTACAAAATGAAGACATGTTGTTGTTGTTGTGGTCTTCAGTACTGAGACTGGTTTGATGCAGCTCTCCATGCTATTCTATCCTGTGCAAGCTTCTTCATCTCCCAGTAGTTACTGCAACATACATCCTTCTGAATCTGCTTAGTGTATTCATCTCTTGATCTCCCCCTACGATTTTTACCCTCCACGCTGCCCTCCAATACTAAATTGGTGATCCCTTGATGCCTCAGAACATGTCCTACCAACCGATCCCTTCTTCTGGTCAAGTTGTGCCACAAACTCCTCTTCTCCCCAATCCTATTCAATACTTCCTCATTAGTTATGTGATCTACCCATCTAATCTTCAGCATTCTTCTGTAGCACCACATTTCGAAAGCTTCTATTCTCTTCTTGTCTAAACTATTTACCGTCCATGTTTCACTTCCATACATGGCTACACTCCATACAAATACTTTCAGAAATGACTTCCTCACACTTAAATCTATACTCGAAGTTAACAAATTTCTCTTCTTCAGAAACGCTTTCCTTGCCATTGCCAGTCTACATTTTACATCCTCTCTACTTCGACCATCATCAGTTATTTTGCCCCCCAAAAGCAAAACTCCTTTAGTACTTTAAGTGTCTCATTTCCTAATCTAATACCCTCAACATCACCCGACTTAATTCGACTACATTCCATTATCCTCGTTTTGCCTTTGTTGATGTTCATCTTATATCCTCCCTTCAAGACACCATCCATTCCGTTCAACTGCTCTTCCAAGTCCTTTGCTGTCTCTGAAGACATACCGTGTTTAAAAACTATATACACTGATTCTTGTTAGCTCAACTGTACACTTTTACCATGAAAAGTGCTGTTTAAAGAGGACTGCCTGCCTTAAATAATAATCAGTGACCGTTAGGTGCCGTTAAATGCAATTTTGGACTTGTCAACTAAAACTCCAGTTGAAGTCAATAAATTAAGCTTAGTCACTTCACAAAATAATCTATAAGTATCAGTGGAACTCTTACGTCTAAAAATTAAACACAAAATCAATTCATAAGAAACAGTACATATCCATTTCATAAAATGTAATGATTAAAAATAAGATGGTCAACTATGTTCTTAAAAACAATTTAGTGTGTGACATTAAAAATTATACAAGGCAGAGCTTAACCTTTTCTCTCCGTTGGTCGAAATATTTAGACCTTCGTTCAATTTTTTTTAAATCGGTAAATTTTTTATTTTAGACCAATAGACTGCGAATGTGGCTCTTCTAGTTCTTGTTTTAATACCAGGGCACAGCATCTAACAAGGACCGATTCGTGATATCGTTTATAGTAGGTCGGACATAAAAAATGATTACTTTTAAAGGTCGAAAAGACATATATCTGTTACGCCTAAATATTAGACGAAAATCTATTTTTTACCTAACGTTTGCTAATTGTTCTAGATGTTGAGAATTGGTTCAAATTTGTATAAATATTCTTCCTTACGAAGAAACAACCTATTTTCAGAATGTCCTCCGACGTGGACATAGCCATTATGCATATGTGCTAATTTCAATTTGGCCTTCGATAGTGGAATCCTGAAATAACCGTTATTTCTATACTCTACAGCAATGCGTGAAGTATTAATAGGTGAGAAATTGGAAGCTCTTCTTAATGACAGAAATGAGGAATTATCTGATTGGGAAAACGACGAATTCTCGTTTTTTTCCTGAGGATTGTTCTACGAACTTGATGAAACAGACTGGCGATTGATAAGAACGTTAAGATTTCGTGCCAGTAGCTAGGAGAAAAGGACGTCATAGTACAGTGAATTCCTCTGACAGTGAAGGTGTCTATGATGTATAAAATGTGAATAAAAAGCCAAGAAGAGCTTTGTGGAAACCAGTTTCAGAAAGTAGGATATCCAATATTGTTAAACTACCAATGTTCCTTCGGGCAAGGAGTACCTCTAAATGTAAAAAACGTGGCTGCAATTCCAGGATAAGAGATATGTGTGTGTCAAATGTGAAATGTATTTACAAACAGTAAAGAATAATTGTTTTGAAGCTCATTATAAAACGTTCTGTAAGGAGTTGTTTACTGGCAGTATCAAAATACTACATGCCAGAAATTATGGTGCGATTATTATTTTCTTGCACTTACGGAACTGTTTTAGCACATTAGCAAAAACGTGTATTAGGAATTATATTTCAAAAACGTCAAAAAATATTAATATTATGAATGATATTATCTGTGTGGATTAGCATATATGGTTTACTGTTCCAGGTGTTTCCGGAGGAGTGTGGAAAAATGTGTCAGGACATAGAGAATACTCCAGTGAACAATATGAGATAAAGAACTGGGGTCGGAGAAGCCAGCTTAAGGAGATATGGAAGTAAACTTGTCTACCGCTTTGTCTAGCATTACTATTTTCCAGCTTATTTATAACTAACATGCGTACAAGTTTACACGTGCTGTGCTGTTTATTTGGGTTTACATTCTTTATTTCCTGCAAGGACCCGCGGAGGACGGGCATTGCTTTACTTGTCCATAAGGTGGCTCTGTTGTATAGAATGTACACTGTCCCTTGACAGAACGTGCCATGAATCGACGACAGGCCCATTCATTACTATGTGCCACTCAGAGACGTACAGTGCAATACGATGGAGCAGTACCAGAACAGCATTTCCTTGTTGCTGGATTGGAAGGGGAGGTTCTATTGCATAGCCTGCGAGGTCACCTGACCTGATTCCGCTTGATTACTTCCTACGGGGATATCTAAAGCCACTTGCGTATGAGACCAAAGTGGACACGAGTACGGAATTAGTTGCCAGAGTTGTAGCTGCCTGTGATGTGATTCGAAACACGCCAGGGATATTTGTCAGGGTGCGTCAGAATCTTGTTCGCCGATGTCATGCTTCATTGAGGCTGATGGCCACCAGGTTCAACACATTTTGTAGGATACAGTACAAATGGTACGTTCATGTGTCACACACGCACACATGTATGACTAGCACGATTTTACAACAAGCGAGACTTGAAACCTGCCTGTGTGGATCTCCATCTATGCCTTAGTGAAACACCAAAAATATATTTTATTTGTACTAAAATGATCGACGTTTTGACCCCTCTGCTGAGATCTCCCTCAGGATCGTCTGGTGTCCACTACTGCTAGAACAATGTCAGAGCCGAGTGTCGCGTCCTCTTATAAAGGGGAGTTTTCTCGCGTTCGTGCTGCAGAAGTGATAGTATATGGCTACCATTGGTGGGCCATAGTCATAGGCTAATATTCCTGCTCTGATGTACAAGAAGGGGCTATGTTGGCTAATCTCCTGTGGATACCGTTGGCGGGCCATCGTCATTGGGTAGAAAGGCAGTATTCCACACTTACACTGTAGAAGGGTTATTGGTTGAAATTACTGTTACTGCTGTTGGTTGGTCGTCATCGTTGGCTAGATTAGAAACGGACAGAGCAAGAGAGGGGGAATGTTTACCCAAAATATTACTGTCCGCCGAGGTGACTTGCAGCGCGTTGTTTATGTCGCTCGCACACCGCGGTCGCGTATTCACTTCCTTGATGACGGGGAGCCACGATGCCGGAAGCCTATAGCCGTCCTCTCTATTGAAATTACATGCATTCTTGGAAATTTCAACCGCTTCTCGGACCTTCCTTTACAAGATGACGCGACACTCGTCTCTGACAGTGTTCTAGCAGAAGTGGACACCAGAAGAGCCTAAGGAAGATCCCAGCAGAGGGGTCTAATCGCCGGTCATTTTAGTAGAAGTATGACGAGGCCTAATAACCCGGAAGATATTTTATTTGTATTTGTGTCGCTCTTGTTTATTGTTTTGCTGGAAAATATGAAAGATTTCTGCAATTTTTTTGTTAGGAGTGAAGAGGTTAATGTAGATGCAATGCAAAATCTTTTTCTTTTCGTAAATTGAGAATATAAAACTCAATGACTTTATTATAAAAATACGGCTTTCTACTTTCTACTTTGGTCCCTTTTCCGTCTGTCGTATGTTGATTTTACTTGTGGAGTGGCACTGCAAAACGTGGCCACACACGCGCCGGCCCGCGTGCGACACTCGCACTATGGACGGCAGGCGACCACCTTAGCCTGCCCAGCCCGACCCGATCGCAGCACTGCTGAACCACTAAGTCTTGGAAGACGTCTAAACAACAATTTGCTCTGTCGTCTCTCTGCTCATTAAATGGGCACTGTAGTTGAATAAAGATTTACGTTTCTTCTAATACATTTAGGGTGTGCGTTTAGGTCTTAGAAATTTCACACAAGATACCTAAAAGCTAAGTTATCTTGAATACGGCCTATTTTATGTTTATTGGTGTTCAGACGATTACGGAGGATACTCATATGTGTGATTTTAAATATAGCTGTACACATTCCTACCCCTTTGGCCTGCATATAACTTGTTTCAGTCTTGGCAGTTATAAATATAGCCAAAGCCTTGCAGACAAACAAAAATTACGCGAAGCGAAACGTAGTGTGAGGAGGGCTATGCGAGAGGCGTTCAATGAATTCGAAAGTAAAGTTCTATGTACTGACTTGGGAGAAAATCCTAAGAAATTTTGGTCTTATGTCAAATCGGTAGGTGGATCAAAACAAAATGTCCAGACACTCTGCGATCAAAATGGTACTGACACAGAGGATGACAGACTAAAGGCCGAAATACTAAATATCTTTTTCCAAAGCTGTTTCACAGAGGAAGACTGCACTGTAGTTCCTTCTCTAGATTGTCGCACAGATGACAAAATGGTAGATATCGAAATAGACGACAGAGGGATAGAGAAACAATTAAAATCGCTCAAAAGAGGAAAGGCCGCTGGACGTGATGGGATACCAGTTCGATTTTACACAGAGTACGCGAAGGAACTTGGCCCCCTTCTTGCAGCGGCGTACCGTAGGTCTCTAGAAGAGCGTAGCGTTCCAAAGGATTGGAAAAGGGCACAGCTCATCCCCGTTTCCAAGAAGGGACGTAGAACAGATGTGCAGAACTATAGACCTATATCTCTAACGTCGATCAGTTGTACAATTTTGGAACACGTATTATGTTCGAGTATAATGCCTTTTCTGAAGACTAGAAATCTGCTCTGTAGGAATCAACATGGGTTTCGAAAAAGACGATCATGTGAAACCGAGCTCGCGCTATTCGTCCACGAGACTCAGAGGGCCATAGACATGGGTTCCCAGGTAGATGCCGTGTTTCTTGACTTCCGCAAGGCGTTCGATACAGTTCCTCACAGTCGTTTAATGAACAAAGTAAGAGCATATGGACTATCAGACCAATTGTGTGATTGGATTGAAGAGTTCGTAGATAACAGAACGCAGCATGTCATTCTCAATGGAAAGAGGTCTTCCGAAGTAAGAGTGATTTCAGGTGTGCCGCAGGGGAGTGTCGTAGGGCGGTTGCTATTCACAATATACATAAATGACCTTTTGGATAACATCGGAAGTTCACTGAGGCCTTTTGCGGATGATGCTGCGGTATATCGAGAGGTTGTACAAATGGAAAATTGTACTGAAATGCAGAAGGGTCTGCAGCGAATTGACGCATGGTGCAGGGAACGGCAATTGAATCTCAATGCAGACAAGTGTAATGCGCTGCGAATACATAGAAAGAAAGATCCCTTATCATTTAGCTACAATATAGCAGGTCAGTAACTGGAAGCAGTTGATTCCATAAATTATCTGGGAGTATGCATTAGGAGTGGTTTAAAACGGAATGATCATATAAAGTTGATCGTCGGTAAACCAGATGCCAGACTGAGATTTACTGGAAGAATCCTAAGGAAATGCAATCCGAAAACAAAGGAAGTAGGTTACAGTACACTTGTTCACCCACTGCTTGAATACTGCTCGACAGTATGGGATCCTTACCAGATAGGGTTGATAGAAGAGATAGAGAAGATCCAACGGAGAGCAGCGCGCTTCGTTACAGGATTATTTAGTAATCGCGAAAGCGTTACGGAGATGATAGATAAACTCCAGTGCAAGACTCTGCAAGAGAGACGCTCAGTAGCTCAGTACGGGCTTTTGTTGAAGTTTCGAGAACATACCTTCACCGAGGAGTCAAGCATTATATTGCTCCCTCCTACTTATATCTCGCGAAGAAGAGACCATGAGGATAAAGTCAGAGAGATTAGAGCCCACAGAGAGGCATACCGACAATCCTTCTTTCCACGAACAATACGAGACTGGAATAGAAGGGAGAACCGATAGAGGTACTCAAGGTACCCTCCGCCACACACCGTCAGGAGACTTGCGGAGTATGGATGTAGATGTAGATTTTCGGAAAACCAACGAACCTAGAGACAGTTATAAATGTCGACCCTAATCATTGAAATAGATATAAGTGAGCCTAATGTGGACCAGCAACCCATAGGATCTTTCTTAACCTTCTAATTGGAAATGAAGCATCTGAGAAAGAACGTAGGACGTGGCGAGGGCCAACGGATAGAAAGCACAAGATATGAAGGAAATGTTCAAGCTGAAAGAAAAAGAGAGGAAACCAACGATTATGAAAAGCATGCTCGTGATGATAAATATACAGGGTGAGTCACCTAACGTTACCGCTGGATATATTTCGTAAACAACATCAAATACTGACGAACCAATTCCACAGACCGAACGTGAGGAGAGGGGCTAGTGTAATTGTTTAATACAAACCATACAAAATGCACGGAAGTATGCTTTTTAACACAAACCTACGTTTTTTTAAATGGAACCACGTTAGTTTTGTCAGCACATCTGAAAATATAAACAAATACGTAATCAGTGCCGTTCGTTGCATTGTAAAATGTTAATTACATCCGGAGATATTGTAACCTAAAGTTGACGCTTGAAACCTCCGACGTTCAGTTGCATGTTGTAACAAACAAGGGCCACGGTCGGCGAGCAGCATCTGCAGGGACATGTTTACGATGACGACCGTGTTTACGAGTGTGGCTGTAGTGCACTGTTGTGGTTTGGTCTAGCTGTCGCAGTGTCCGCATGTAGCGCTTGCTGCTATTTTTATTCTGCATTCGTCTCCGCACGCAGACCAACTGTAGTACACCGTGTTACCAGACGTCTGTGATAGTGTAGTGTTGTAGGAACTGTGACCATGGTGTATTCGAACTCTGAAAAGGCGGAAATGATACTCATCTATGGCGAGTGTCGACGAAATGCAGCTGAAGCCTGCAGGGTGTATGCAGAACGGTACCCGGACAGAGAGCATCCAACGTGCCGCACATTGCAAAACATCTACCGCCAACTGTATGCAACAGGTATGGTCGTAGCACGCAAACGGGTCCGTAACAGGCCCGTCACAGGAGAAGCGGGTGGAGTTGGTGTGTTAGCTGCTGTTGCCATGAACCCACTTATGAGTACACGGGACTGCGAGAGCCGGTGGACTGAGTCAAAGAAGTGTCATGCACATACTGCATCGTCAACGCTTTCATCCGTTTCATGTGTCGCTACATCAGCAATTACATGGTGATGACTTTAATCATTGAGTGCAATTCTGTCAATGGGCATTAACAGAGAATGCGTTGCAGTTCTATCTGTTTACCGATGAAGTGGGTTTCACAAACCATAGGGCAGTGAATCTACGGAACATGCATTACTGGTACGTGGACAATCCTCGCTGGCTCAGACAGGTAGAGCGACAGAGACCGTGGACTGTAAATGTATGGTGCGGAATCATTGGCAACCACCTCATTGGTTCTCACTTCATTCACTGCTGGGGCCCAAACAGCTGCAACATACATCGCGTTTCTACAGAATGATCTGCCAACGTTACTCTAAAATGTCCCACTGGAAACGCGTCGACGTATGTGGTATCAGCATGATGGTGCACCTGCACATTCCGCAATTAACACTAGGCTGCCCCTTGACAGGATGTTCGACGGGCGTTTCATAGGACGTGGAAGACGCATAAATTGGCCAGCCCGTTCTCCTAATCTTACACCTCTGGACTTCTTTCTGTGGGGTACGTTAAAGGGGAATGTGTACCGTGATGTGCCTACAACCCCAGAGGATATGAAAGAACGTATTGTGGCAGCCTGCGGCGACATTACACCAGATGTACTGCGGCGTGTACGACATTCATTACGCCAGAGATTGCAATTGTGTGCAGCAAATGATGGCTACCACATTGAACATCTATTGGCCTGACATGTCGGGACACACTCTATTCCAGTCCGTAATTGAAAACGGAAACCACGTGTGTACGTGTACCTCACCCTTCATGGTAATGTACATGTGCGTCAGTGAAAAAGACCAATAAAAATGTGTTAGCATGTGGACGTAATGTGCTGTTCCAGTCTCTTCTGTACCTAAGGTCCATTACCGTTCCCTTTGGATCCCTACGTAACGAACAGCGGAGGAGTGGTACTCAAGCGTCAACTTGATGTTACAATATCTCCGGATGTAATTAACATTTTACAATGCAACAAACGGCACTGATTACGTATTTGTTTATATGTTCAGATGTGCTAGCAAAACTAACGGGGTTCCATTTAAAAAAACGTAGGTTTGTGGTAAAAAAACATACCTCCGTGCATTTTTTTATGGTTTGTATTAACCAATTACACTAGCCCCTCTCCTCACTTTCGGTTTGTGGAATCGATTCGTCAGTATTTGATGTGGTTTACGAAATATATCCAGCGGTAATGTTAGGTGACTCACCCTGTATGGCAATAACACACATGGGTGTTGTGAAAGAATTGTGCGTTCTAAAAAGCTAAAGTGAACACAGGCTTTCGCACGAAAGGAGTCTCAGGAGCAAGTCTACGACACAAAATCGGCGAGAAACGTAATTCATTCATGAAATAGATGTTACAAAGTAAATTACCAAGACAGTAACAAATTTTACATTGGTCAAACAGGCAGTGACTTTGCAATTAGATTTAGAGAGCGCACTTATGATAAGAACAAGAATTCCCGCGGTAATCATCTGAACACAGATGAACGTGAAATAACCCATATGCTAGGTAATTTAGAAAGCTTACGGCAAACACCTAAAAGCTACAGTCTAAACGTATTAGAAGAAATGGGAATCCTTGTCCACAACAGAAGAGAACTGCAGTGCTTGCTTAACGAACAAAATGACTTCAAATTGAATTGGGAGGTTTGTGCCTCTCAGTGATCCTCTGAGCTATGCTCCTGGTATGGTCACCCATGCCAGACTGGTCAGCTGGCGAGATTCCAGACAAACCGTAGTCCTCCCTTGGGCGGTCACGCCTTGCGAGTGAGGGAGTGGCAGTCAAGGGCGCTTAGCTAAGTCTGGTATTACTTCCCCTCAATTGTGTCAGGCTTTCCTAGTAGCCTCCCCTGGTCAACTCTTGACTTTGTCAACCGCGACGGTATTGTTTCGTAGCCCGAGGATGTCTTTCCTTTACCATTTTCTACTCTTATTAGGTTTGCGAGGATGACTAAGGTTTGCAGCTCCCCTCCCCCCTCCAAATAGCTAACCTGGCTACAGGTCTGTAGCGGGGGAAATAAATCATTTAGTCTTCACGAGCAAGAAACAAAAGCTGGACTAATGCTAGGATGACGACCAGGGCAACGAAAAGCATTAAATTATTGAAGAAAGCCACATGGAATGTAAAGGGCCTATACAGCAAAGAACGAGAGCTCAATCAAAAGCTACAGATTGCAAAACTGATACAGGAGTGATAAATGAAACAAGAAACAGCGGAGTGGATATCTGTAAAAGAGCAAGTGCTGGTGTCGATATAGTGGTAGAAACGAGTTCGAAAAGTCGCATACACACACACACACACACACACTCCAAGTAATGAAAAAATTACACATCAAAGACTTAAATGAAATTAGAGTATTAACATCATAGACTTATATGTGCCCGAGGAAAGCAGAGTCTGTGGTGAATATGCTATCTAGTCATGAGGATACCATAATCGCTGTGGATTTTGACGGAAGTATAGCAAACACGCCGTCGAAAGGGATAACACTCTGACTAACGGAGAAGATTATGAGAACTGGAATGGTGAACAATTAAGAGACTTTTCGAAACATTTAATAATCTGAGGGTAGTAAATGGGTTTTATCGTCATAAAAATGTCCATAAATTCACCCGTGTATAAGAGGAAGCAGATCGATCATTCAGTATATTCTCACAAATTACAAAATCACACCTTTAGTACAGGATACTAGCCCAACGAGAGTACGATGTGCGTTCGGACCACTTCTTGATGATATCTAAAATAAAGAATCATACAATACAATGTTGATTTTAAAACTTATAGATCGAGAAATGAAGTCTTCTAAGTAAATCTTTTGCAAGATTGCAACGTCTACGGAGAATGGGTGAAAAGTTAAAAAATTCAAAATCAAACATAAATGAGGAATGGAGAGAAATTAGTGATCTAATTATAAATTCGCCGTGTCTGGAGTGAAGACGTAGCAAAGATGATTAAGAGAAAGAAAGATACTTATTTAAAATAAGATATATCAATACAAGAAGTGTACAAAATGACATTGAATGTAAAAGACAGGCAGCACTACTGAAAAGAGAAACGAGAAGAGTGAAAAGGCAGAGTTCAGAGGCATTCCTGGTAATGGTAGAATACGATATCCGTGGAAAACAACAAAGAGCTCATAAAATAATAACAGGTCTCAATGAAGGCGAGAAAGAAACCTAAAGGAATAACGTATCTGATGCAGCATGGTTAGACTACTTCCAAAACCTATGGACATGGAAAAAAGAAAATATTTTAACTGCTCAATCAAATATGAATGCAGATCCAGACTCCTTGGGAGAACCAGAAGATGCAACAGGGTCCATGAGAAACAGAAAGTGTCCAGGAGAAGAGAAAATAAATTCGGAGCTTATTAAATATGCGCATAGAAATCTTAAGATTAGGCTCCTATGTTTTATCCGCCGATGCTGGAAAAATGACCATCTTCCAGAAATTGGTAGAACCCGGTAGCCTTGTGTACATTTAAAGGAGGAGACCATAATGACTGTAGTAACTATAGAGGTGTAATCCTACTAAATTGTGACATAAGGTTTGTGCCAAGATACTTTCCAACAGATTTAACAGAGACTTTTATGACAGAAGACCAAAACGGTTCTAGGCCGGGACAGATTGTGTTTTGTCTTTAAACCGGGTAACAGAAAAGCGCGGAAAATTTATTCTCCGAGCATGCATAGTTTTTCTGGGTTATGAAAACGTCCTCATCCGAGTGTTGAAATGTAAATTGTGGAAAACTTGAAGAGAGTATGAGATAAGGTCAGTCCAGAGTTTGTATGCTGGTAACAGTATCAAGAGGCGCAAAACATCAACCATTAACGCATGAGCGAAAAAAATCACGGCAAAAACTTTTCGATTTTGTTTTCAGCGTTGTCGTTAACTGCGCTACTAAGTGCACTACACCTGTCAGTGTAGACTAACGGTTCTGCGTCAACACATCCACAATTCAACACCCGACCTGGTAAGCGTTAATGGCTTGCTTTTGTCACACATGCCTGGAGGTAGTAACGAATCTAAAAATATACGATTTGTAAAAGCTATAATTATTAGTCTGCAAATGACGTAAATACTAATGTAATGTTGTTCAGTACACCATCCTCCGTCACCAGTAGAAATATCTGCACTTATACCCTTTACACCCTGTATATTAAACGGTGTGGGCGATAAAGAACACCCTTGTCCGAGACCCTGTGTAATTTTTTCGCTCCTGCGTTAATGGTTGATGTTATGCCCATCTTGATACTGTTATCAGCATACAATTTCTGGAAGATGGTCATTTTTTCAGCATCGGTGGATAAAACATGGGAGCCTAATCTTAAGATTTTTATGCGCATATTTAATAAGCTCCGAATTTATTTTCTCTTCTCCTGGACACTTTCTGTTTCTCATGGACCCTGTTGCATCTTCCGGTTCTTCCAAGGAGTCTGGATCTGCATTAATATTTGATTGAGCAGTTAAAATATTTTCTTTTTTCCATGTCCATAGGTTTTGGAAGTAGTCTAACCATGCTGCATCAGATACGTTATTCCTTTAGGTTTCCTTTCTCGCCTTCATTGAGACCTGTTATTATTTTATGAGCTCTTTAACAACGATACAAACTCGGTCACAGATTTATTGAGACATTGTTACATATTTAGATCGAGGTCTGGATCAATTGGCGCGTGCAAAAATGTTAAACTACATACGCAAAGGTTCAGAAGAAAAAGCTTCGATATGTACTAGATTTTTTGCGTACTGTTTGCAAAGAGTCACAAAAAATTTAAGTACAAAACGGAGCATTTTACCTGCCCATTACCTTATACATTTCAAGCACTTTCATACGGGGATTTATAGGACTCATAAGTGACTGGACGGCGGTGTCTTTCGCAGAAGAAACTGCGCGCGCGTGTTGGCGCGCGTGTGCGCGGAGGAGACGTTTGAGAGAAGCGCACAGTCACCTGGAAGAATTGCCGCCCGGGATGACGGCCGCCCAGCCGTTGTTAATTTGAGACAGCGAGGGCCCCACAGCCGGCGGCGGTGCCTGAGCCCCACCTACCGGGCCCGCGCCGTTTAAATCTCTCAGTCTCTCATTTCTTCATTCAGGGCTGTCAATGAGAGGCGACCGCATCAGGAGAGGTGGAGGAGTGGCGTTGGGCGAGGGGGAGGGGGGGGGGGAAGATACACACACAGGGAGACGGCGAGAACCGGGGTATTTCTTCTGGCCGTGGATGCTCCTTGAGAAAGCGCTCCTCGGTCGGAATCCGATTCCAATTATTGGTAGAATAAATCGTCGGCTAATCTGGCAGCTCAGTGTAGGATTTGGGAGGGGGAAGAATAGTGGTGGAGCTACGGGACGAAGGGGAAATTTTTTCGGTGTCCTGCGTGCCATTCAACCTCGGAGGCTATCCTCGTCAATTGTCGGCAGGAGGCTCCGAAAAACGAGTCTCACGCGCGCCTGGAATGCGGAGCTCGCATCGATTTCCGACTCCAGGTCCAGTTATCTATGTACTGCGGCGATGCGAATTTGTCCAGAGAGAGCCGAAACCGTTAATAATTTATACCTCGCCTCTGCCTCCCAGTCGATAAATGGCGAACACTACAAGTCATTAGCTTTTTTTCCCTCCCCTTCATTTTCGTTCGAGGAAAGTTTTAAAAATCACTGAATTAAAATTCTACACAGCTACTTGCAATACCCCCGGAAACAACAGAAAAAAGGTCGCTTTCTGGATGTCTTGCCGAATAACACGCCTCTTTCTGTCGGAACAGTTACATAGAATGGAGCAGTTTATTTCATCTGTTTGTAATTGTCTCGCTTGTTGAACATAGTAAGCAGCAAAAAAATCGATTTTCAATATGTGATTATCATTATTTGCCAATCCGTCTCTCTGAGAACAGAAGAGAGGCAGCAAAATGTATAATGTGGTGTGTTTCGTGCTTTTCCTTTCCACTTCTGTCCTTAAATAACTGAGAACAAATGCTTTGTTGGTTTATTCAGTATCTGTGTACACAGTTTCCTTAGTTTGCCTATTCCGCTGCCTCTGCAAGCAGCTGATATGTAACAAATAAATTCTCTGAGTGATAGAACATGACAGTAGGTGGCCTGATCACCAACATTCTACGGAAAAGGAAACAGAAGCAACACCATTTCTGTATGCTAGCGAACGGGTATTTGTCAGCCGAAACAAAAACTGTTGCATTGTCTCGTTTATTGGCAAAATTTCAGACAGACTCACAAAACAGTCAGTCTCGGATCTAAAGATGTGAATTTTATAACAACGACAAAAGATCTAAATTATTATTCAATAGTAAAGACACAAATAAACTTCAGATACAGAGTAGTGTGTATAAAATTACTTAAAAACACTGTAAAAAGCTGTATGTTGATCTGTCAGGTAGAGCTGCAGTAGTTAGAAGCTGAAGACTAGGGAAGAAAGATTCAACCTTTGTGGGGCACCTCTTAACAGGAAACTACCCATGTGATGCAGAGGGCGACGTTTTATGTACCTCTAAGAAAAGCAGAGGTATGAAAGTACATGAAATTACTGAAAATATGATAGAATTTTAAATTAGCAAACATAATTTCCCTTTCTCACCACTGTTACATTAACTATCAGTTACGCAAATGTGAGCTTACGACACTACAATTTCAGTCGAATAGTGTATCGACAAACGCCTGGTGGCTGATCCTAGTCGGTGTCTTAATGTAGAGATCGATTTTAAAAAGAATGCGCACTAGAAACCGCTATAAGCAGTTTCCAGCATTTTCTACTGTTTTCGTTGTAGTGAGACATAAGGTTGCGTTTTGTGCAGCGGTTGAAACTATTACGACCTCTAGACATTTAAGTGCTCTAGTCGTATAATACACTATGTGATGGAAAACATCCGGACACCCTCAAAAACATAAGTTTCTCATATTAAGTGCATTGTGATGCCATGTACTCTAAATCAGCGACCACAGTATTCACTGAACATCGTGAGAGAGCAGAATGGGGCGCTCCGCGGATCTCACGGACTTCGAACGTGGTCAGGTAACTGGGTATCACTTGTGTCATACGTCTGTAGACAAGATTCCCACACTCCTGAACATCCCTAGGTCCACTGTTACCGATATGATAGTGAAGTGGAAATATGAAGAGATAAATACAGCACAAAAGCATACAGGCCGTGCTCGTCTGTTGACAGACAGAGTCCGCCGACAGTTCAAGAAGGTCGTAATGTGTAATAGGCAGACATCTATCCAGACCATCACACGGAATTTCAAACTGCATCAGGAACCACTTTAAGTACTATGACAGTTACGCGGGAGGTGAGAAAACTAGGATTCCATGGTCGAGCGGCTGCTCATAAGCCACACATCATGCAGGTAAATGCCAAACGACGCCTCGCATGGTGTAAGGAGCGTAAACATTGGACGATTGAACAGTGGAAAAATGTTGTGTGGAGTGACGAATTGCGATCCGAAGGCAGCGTATGGGTATGGCGAATGTACGGTGAACGTCATCAGCCACCGTGTGTAGTGCCAACAGTAAAATTCGGAGGCGGTGGTGTTATAGTGCGGTCGTGTTTTTCATGGAGGGGGCTTGTACCGCTTGTTGTTGTGCGTGGCACTACCACAGCACTGGCCTGCATTCATGTTTTAATCACCTGCTTGCTTCCTACTGTTGAAGAGAAATTCGGAGATGGCGATGGCATCTTTTAACACGATCGAGTACCTGTTCATAATGCACGGCCTGTGGCGGAGTGGTTACACAACAATAACATCCCTCTAGTGGACTGGCCTGCACAGAGTCCTGACCTCAATCCTACAGAACATCTTTGGGATGTTTTGGAACGCCGACTTGGTGCCAGGCCTCACCGACTGACATCGATACCTCTTCTCAGTGCAGCACTCCGTGAAGAATGGGCTGTTATTCGACAAAAAACCTTCCAGCACCTGACTGAACGTATGTCTGCGAGAGTGGAAGCTGTCATCAAGGCCAAGGGTAGGCCAACAGCATATTAAATACCAGCATTACCGATGGAGGGCGTCACGACTTGTAAGTCATTTTCACCCAAGTGTCCGGATACTTTTGATCAAATGGTTCAAATGGCTCTGAGCACTATGGGACTTAACATCGACGGTCATCAGTCCCCTAGAACTTAGAACTACTTAAACCTACTAACCTAAGGACATCACACAACACCCAGTCATCACGAGGCACAGAAATACTTTTGATCACGTAGTGTATATTGACGTTATTTGGAATATTTTGTTACACTTTTAGTTAGAAACTTTTATGATCAGTAAAATTATGTATATTTTTAAAACTCGCTGCACAACATGTCGACTGCTAAGCAATGCTCCATTTTATACCCTGAAATGAAAGGTCTGTTTACCATGAAACACGTAATATTTGCAAATGAACTGAATTTCTTTAAAATCTTAACAGTTTTCCCAGTCTAAAAAATGGAAATGTGTTAGCTGTCAATAGCTTCCTTTTCAAAATGGTTTTAACTTTTAACTGGTTTTCGATAATACTTCTTCTTCATTTGATTTGACTTGTTGATTACTGGGGTGTAGTAGAGGAATAATGTGACAATATAGGCTATTAAATACGCATTGACAAGATTTTATCGATCGTAGCACTTTGTCCCTGGACACATGGCCATTTACGTTGCCGCAGTTTTTCACATTTGGAAAAGCTTTGTTTTTCCGAAATAATTTTTGTAACTTCAGAAAAAGATTGCAGCGGGCATAAACTGAACGCTATCATTCCAAAATGGAATAAGAAACTATGTTAAACATACGTTACAGGACTGGCTAGAGGCGAAAGCCTGAAAAGTGTCCCAAGGTACAACACTCTCTCCTACTTCGTAGATACAGGGTGTTTCAAAAATGACCGGTATATTTGAAACGGCAATAAAAACTAAACGAGCAGCGATAGAAATACACCGTTTGTTGCAATATGCTTGGGACAACAGTACATTTTCAGGCGGACAAACTTTCGAAATTACAGTAGTTACAATTTTCAACAACAGATGGCGCTGCAAGTGATGTGAAAGATATAGAAGACAACGCAGTCTGTGGGTGCGCCATTCTGTACGTCGTCTTTCTGCTGTAAGCGTGTGCTGTTCACAACGTGCAAGTGTGCTGTGGACAACATGGTTTATTCCTTAGAACAGAGGATTTTTCTGGTGTTGGAATTCCACCGCCTAGAACACAGTGTTGTTGCAACAAGACGAAGTTTTCAACGGAGGTTTAACGTAACCAAAGGACCGAAAAGCGATACAATAAAGGATCCGTTTGAAAAATTTCAACGGACTGGGAACGTGACGGATGAGCGTGCTTGAAAGGTAGGGCGACCACGTACGGCAACCACAGAGGGCAACGCGCAGCTAGTGCAGCAGTTGATCCAACAGCGGCCTCGGGTTTCCGTTCGCCGTGTTGCAGCTGCGGTCCAAATGACGCCAACGTCCACGTATCATCTCATGCGCCAGAGTTTACACCTCTATCCATACAAAATTCAAACGCGGCAACCCCTCAGCGCCGCTACCATTGCTGCACGAGAGACATTCGCTAACGATACAGTGCACAGGATTGATGACGGCGATATGCATGTGGGCAGCATTTGGTTTACTGACGAAGCTTATTTTTACCTGGACAGCTTCGTCAATAAACAGAACTGGCGCATATGGGGAACCGAAAAGCCCCATGTTGCAGTCCCATCGTCCCTGCATCCTCAAAAAGTACTGGTCTGGGCCGCCATTTCTTCCAAAGGAATCATTGGCCCATTTTTCAGATCCGAAACGATTACTGCATCACGCTATCTGGACATTCTTCGTGAATTTGTGGCGGTACAAACTGCCTTAGACGACACTGCGAACACCTCGTGGTTTATGCAAGATGGTGCCTGGCCACATCGCACGGCCGACCTCTTTAATTTCCTGAATGAATATTTCGATGATCGTGTGATTGCTTTGGGCTATCCGAAACATACAGGAGGCGGCGTGGATTGGCCTCACTATTCGCCAGACATGAACCCCTGTGACTTCTTTCTGTGGGGACACTTGAAAGACCAGGTGTACCGCCAGAATCCAGAAACAATTGAACAGCTGAAGCAGTACATCTCATCTGCATGTGAAGCCATTCCGCCAGACACGTTGTCAAAGGTTTCGGGTAATTTCATTCAGAGACTACGCCATATTATTGCTACGCATGGTGGATATGTGGAAAATATCGTACTATAGAGTTTCCCAGACCGCAGCGCCATCTGTTGTTGACAATTGTAACTACTGTAATTTCGAAAGTTTGTCTGCCTGAAAATGTACTGTTGTACCAAGCATATTGCAACAAACGGTGTATTTCTATCGCTGCTCGTTTAGTTTTTATTACCGTTTCAAATATACCGGTCATTTTTGAAACACCCTGTAGCCTCGTCTGACGTGGTGTATGAATACTGGTGACGTAATGACACAAATCTACCTCTCGATACTTGATGTGTCACTGAAAACCGAATGTTATGGTACGTACTTCCACCCTCGCTTCGGGATAACGTTTCCCCATCCAAACTACCCGGTTCCGCGATCTGTTTGAAATACTGCAGTCTTGACGACATACGACGCTGGTAACAACCACACAAATGTCTTATCCTTGTCGATGCCTCAACAGCGCTTTTTAAATTTTTTTCTTTTTTTTCCCCCAGAATTTCAGTTGCTATTATGCCGTACCCTATGACTTACTCTCCTCTACGAATGTATGCAGTTCGGAATAGCACTTCTTTTCGAGATATTTCAATTTCGTCTCCCCTTTTAATTACTGTTTTCCATGTATTCCTTTCCTGCCCGTTTCTGCGGAGAAGCCAGTTACTTATCATCTTATTAGCATTATGTAATGCCAAATCTGAAGCGTCTCAATTTTATTCTTTACTGTTTTCCCACAATTCATTATTTACGTTCATAGAAATGTCTTTCTTAACTTAAGGCCAAAGAGACTAAAAGTTCTTTCAGTGAAAAATGCTGTCATCAGATATGTTCGGAAATAGCCGTTAGTCAGTACGCTGGTTGATAAATTTGCTATCGACAGTATTATACATTTTTTGAGAACAATTATTTGCTCGTTCAGAAGACTGCATCTATTCTAACAAGAGAGCAACAAGTTCATCATGTATGTTACCGTTACGAAACACTAAAAGCAAGATGTTATATTCTTCTTACTTTGATCAATGCGTTGTTTGTTGAAGGCTGAATTACATTATCATAGTATTCATTCAGCGAGTTTTACTTATCAGTGACTGAAAATTCATGTCTGTTATTTCATTTGAAATATAAAACTAAAATATTATGATGTGTTGTTAAGTTTCACATTTAAGATAAAAATTTATTTGTTTAAAGTGTGATAACACATACCACGATCGCAAGGACACTATCATCAGATGTTGCTTTCTCCACAAAATTTTGGTAGAAGCCGACCTTGGGGAAGATCAGTTTGGATTCCATAGAGTTATAGGAACACGTGAGGCTAAAAGCTAGATTAAGAAAAGGCAAACCTACGTTTCTAGGATTTGTAGACTTGGAGAAAGCTTTTGACAATGTTGACTGGAATACTCTCTTTCAAATCCTGAAGATGGCAGCGGTAAAATACAGGGAGCGAATGGCTATTTACAATTTGTACAGAAACCAGATGGCCGTTATAAGAGTCGAGGGGCATGAAAGGGAAGCAGTGGTTGGGAAGGGAGTGTGACAGGGTTGTAGCCTCTCCCCGATGTTATTTAATCTGTATATTGAGCAAGCAGTAAAGGAAACAAAAGAAAAATTCGGAGTAGGTATTAAAATCCGTGGAGAAGAAATAAAAATTTTGAGGTTCGCCGATGACATTGTAATTCTGTCAGAGACAGCAAAGGACTTGGAAGAGCAGTTGAACGGAATGGACAGTGTCTTGATAGGAGGATATAAGATTAACATCAACAAAAGCAAAACGAGGATAATGGAATGCAGTCGAATTAAGTGGGTGATGCTGAGGGAATTAGATTAGGAAATGAGACACTTAAAGTAGTAAAGGAGTTTTGCTATTTGGGGAGCAAAATAACTGACGATGGTCGAAGTAGAGAGGATATAAAATGTAGGCTGGCAATGGCAAGGAAAGTGTTTCTGAAGAAGAGAAATTTGTTAACATCGAGTATAGATTTAAGTGTCAGGAAGTCGTGTCTGAAAGTATATGTATGGAGTGCAACCATGTATGGAAGTGAAACATGGACGATAACTAGTTTGGACAAGAAGGGAATAGAAGCTTTAGAAATATGGTGCTACAGAAGAATGCTGAAGATTAGATGAGTAGATCACATAACGAATGAGGAGGTACTGAATAGGATTGGGGAGAAGAGGAGTTTGTGGCACAACTTGACTAGAAGAAGGGATCGGTTGGTAGGACATGTTCTGAGGCATCAAGGGATCACCAATTTAGCATTGGAGGGCAGCGTGGAGGGCAAAAGTCGTAGAGGGAGACCAAGAGATGAATACACTAAGTAGATTCAGAGGGATGTAGGCTGCAGTACGTACTGGGAGATGAAGAGGCTTGCATAGGATAGAGTAGCGTGGAGAGCTGCATCAAACCAGTCTCAGGACCGAAGACTACAACAACAACAAGATGTTATACGATTTGAAACAGAGGTAGTCTGAAAATGCACAAGGGGGCGCAATTAGCTAATAGCTTAAGTATTAAACTAAGCGATTATTTAAAAAACAGAAGCATTTTACGCTGGAAAATGGCTTCTTTCAAGTAATATAATGTTCTCGCTGTTTTTGTCGCATGAGTCAGTCTAAATAGCGCGACGTATCGGCGAGTGCCACTGATATTACGTGCTTGATTGATTGGGTTGTTTGGGGGAGGAGACTAAACAGCGAGGTCATTGGTCTCATTGGATTAGGAAGGGACGGGGAAGGAAGTCGGCCGTGCCCTTTCAAAGGAACCATCCCGACATTTGCCTGGAGCGCTTTAGGGAAATCACGGAAAACCTAAATCAGGATTGCCGGACGCGGGATTGAATCGCCGTCCTACCGAATGCGAGTCCAGTGTGGTAACCACTGCGCCACCTCGCTCGGTCTATTACGTGTCCAGAAGTTGATGGGAGTGACACTCATCGAAAGGTTTTGCTGTTCCAACGAAACTCATCCACCGGCCGAAGTGGCCGTCCGGTTCTAGGCGCTGCAGTCTGGAACCGCGAGACCGCTACGGTCGCAGGTTCGAATCCTGCCTCGGGCATGGATGTGTGTGATGTCCTTGCGTTAGTTAGGTTTAACTAGTTCTAAGTTCTAGGGCACTAATGACCTCAGCAGTTGAGTCCCATAGTGCTCAGAGCCATTTGAACCATTTTTTTTTAAACTCATCCGCCCGAAAACACGAGAAACTTTAAATTACTACACCAGCTAATTTTTCTCCTATTTTCAATTACAAAAGATTGTTACTGAGCCGTGTGTAATGATCTCATGCGGCGAAGCGCTTCCAAGCTCTGGCATTTCTCAACGAAATTAAGAATTAAAACGCTGCTACTCGTCACGTAAGAGGACTCAGCTTTCTTGTTCCGTTGATACACTTTCTTGACGTTGATTTCTGTGTAAAATACTATCCTCCAAGGGCGAGCATGTAACTTGAATTGGCCTCCGCTGTGTAAGCTGCGAAAGGAAATTGTTCCTATGGATTTCATACTGATTTCACCGCCTCAGAAACTGCATTTTAAAAACTTATTTATCAGCGTTACTATCAAATTTCGATTCAGACTGGGCGCCTACGTACCAAAAAAAAAACAAAAAAACTTTAACCCCAAACTCCTTTAGGTGCTGAATTCTCAAAAATCGTTTCTTAGCGTACGTCTACGTCAAAGGAGTAACATTTCCTGCAAAGCTTATGTTTCTAATAGGAACTGTTCAGACTAGACGTTGGTCTCCCGCAACTACAAACCATTTCACCCCTCGTCTGCCTCGACAACTGACAAGGGAAGCTCCCCATCGCACCCTCCTCAGATTTAGTTATAAGTTGGCACAGTGGATAGGCCATGAAAAACTGAACACAGATCAATCGAGAAAACAGGAAGAAGTTGTGTGGAACTATGAAAAAAATAAGCAAAATATACAAACTGAGTAGTCCATGTGCAAGATAGGCAACATCTAGGAGACCGTGGGTTGATGAGCGCCGTGGTCCCGTGGTTAGCGTGAGCAGCTGTAGAACGCGAGGTCCATAACTCAGGACTTCCCTCGAGTGAAAACTTTAATTTTTTATTTTCAGTTTATGTGACAGACTCTTATGTTTTCATCATTTTTTTGGCAGTGATTACCGCATCCACAAAAAACCTAAATCGGGCAAGGTAGAAGAATCTTTTTAACCATTCACCAAGTGTACAAGTTAGGTGGGTCGACAACATATTCCTGTGATGTTACGCACATGCCGTCACCAGTGTCGTACAGAATATATCAGGCGTGTTTTTCTGTGGAGGCATCGGTTGACCTGTGACCTTGCGATCAAATGTTTTCGGTTCCCATTGGAGAGGCACGTCCTTTCGTCTGCTAATCGCACTGTTTTGCGGTGCGGTCGCAAAACACAGACACTAAACTTACTACAGTGAACAGAGACGTCAATGAACGAACGGACAGATCATAACTTTTCGAAAATTAAGAAAGAAGAGAGAAGACGAGAACCCAGGACCCCGCGATCCGCAGCTGCTCACGCTAACCACTGGACCACGGCGCTCCTGAGCTCACACTATCCTTAATGTTGCCTATCTTGCGCATGGACTACTCAGTTTCTATATTTTGCTTTTTTTTCATAGTTCCACACAACTTCTTCCTGTTTTCTCGATTGATCTGTGTTCAGTTTTTCAAGGTCTATCCACTGTGACAACTCATAACTAAATCTGAGGAGGGTGCGATGGGGAGGTTCCGTTGTGAGTAGCTAATGCGGCCAAATGCAATGCAAATGGCCCGGGTTCGATTCCCTGTGGGGCAGAGATTTTCTCCGCTCGGGGACTGGGTGTTGTGTTGTCCTCATCACCATATGATCCCCATCCACCCTCAAGTCGCCGAAGTGGCGCTAACTAAAAAAGACTTGCACCAGGCGACCGGTCTACCCTACGTGAGGCCATAGCCACATGACATTTCATTTCACCTCTTAATCCACTGAATGCAAAATCGTCCATCAGTAGCGCCTGCAATAAATAGTGTATATTCCCACAAAATGTCATGTTTCTAGGATCAATGGCTTGGACTGGGACTCATGCGAGAAGAAAACTTTAAACGCCAGTTAATTCAATTAGGGACTGACTTCCGAAAAATCCTTTCCTAACATGCACCTACGCCTCATCAACAATATTCTCCCCAAATTTTATGTTTGCAAGACCAGTACTTTGCGCTGTGCATAGCTACCGAAGTCAGTTTCCAATATAGAAGGAACCGTATGTACCTTGTTTCTTAAATGTAACCATCTCCTGTTGATGACTCATGAGGGCGTGTAAAACATAATGGTGCACTGTGCATGTTATTGATAACAATAAAAGATAGAAAGTTTTATTCCTCTAGGATAGTACTTACTAAAGGTGCTGCTGAACATAACGTCATCATTCGACAGACGGTTCACCAGTAAATTAATTTCTGGCTGCAGAGAGGTACAAGTCAGGTTATCGGAAATTTTTTCCTAGATTCAGATTCAAACTGGTTACCTCCGCTGACACGGTAGAGTGCATTAAGGGCCTCAGTTAAGGAGCCTGACGTGTTAGGTAACACGAGAGTAATAACGTTTATAGCATTACACACAACGAGCTTCTGCTCGCAAAAAGGGGCCCCGCTGTTTAGCGTTGCCACAGCTCGGAATCTGCACGCTGCTTTCCTGCTGTGGTTTATGACGACAGTAAATGGGAGAACGCCATTCCGGAACCGGTGAGTTCTCTGATCGGCACCATTAGCCGGTCAGTCTGTCAGGGCGATTTTCACACCGGCTCTGCGGCGCTTGCGTACTGCTGCGGATTCTTTAAGACGTGTGGCAGAAGCAACAGCAGAAGCAGCGGCAGCGGCAACAGGTGGCCTGTGGGAGAGCATTTCTTGCAGGACGACGGCTTTTGCGGGTGTAGGCTCGCCGGTTTTTCACCGCACGTCGTTAACGAAGCTGCAGATCCGGCAACATTCCTCGAGCGAAGTGCCTTCCCAGCCAGGAATCCGTGGCCGTGGGACAGGCACGACTTTCGTCCCATCACCCTATTTGCTTATTTTGGCAAAGAAAGTAATAGCAGCCGGCCGAGCGAGCGTTCTTGTTAATTTGGAATTTAAGTGCACACTTTGTGGTAAACGCCGAATCGCCGATACGGCTTGAGAGCGGCTTGTTTACCGCGCTGATCGGCCCGGGTCACAAAGTGCACCGTGACGGTCAATAGACACCTGGTTCCGGTCCCGAAAATGTGTTTTAGCACCCACTGATCCTAAATTCGCGTGCGCTCAGGGAAAGCGAACGTGGGAACTGTTTACGCCCGTAGCCTTGCTTCAATTTGGGAGTCGAAACTGTGGTTATCAATCCACGAGGGTCAGACTGTTTTAGAGTGACACTTTCTCTCTGTAGAGGAGAGTGCGCTGTAGAGTTTGGAAGCTAAGAGAGGGATATTGTCGGAAGTAAAGCTGTGAGGTTGGGTCGTGAGTTTAGTTGGATAGCTCAGTCCTTAAGAGCACCCCCGCGAAGGCAATGTCCTGGGTTCGAGCCCTGTTCCGGGATACATTCATCTTCCAAGAAATTCCAATGCAGCACACAATCCGTGGAACATTCATTCTAGAAATAACACCATAGGCTGCGGCTAAGCCATTTCTCAGCAGTTTTCCTTCTATGAGCGCTATTCCAGCAAGTTACCGACGAAAGCTTTCACATCTATACAAATAGCCTATTTCGCAAACCACCATAGAGTGAAAATTGAGGGAGGGGAAAATTACATTCCGCCGTAGGAGCTCTAATTCTTCTTATTTTGTTCACGCGTTCAATACATGAGATGTTCACTGGTAGCAGTCGAATCACTTAGCAGTCAGTCACATAGGCCGGTTGTCTAAACAATGTCGATAGTGTTTCACGAAAACAACGTCTTCTTTCATCCAGAGATTTCCATCTGAATTGACTGAGCATTTTCGTAGTACTCGCTTATTGAACGAACCTGTTGTTGTTGCTGGCTTGAGTCCAGAGACTGGTCCGATGTAGCTCTCCATGCAGCTCTGTCCTATGGAAGCCTCTTCATCTCTGAATAACTACTGCCACCTACATCCTTCTGAATCTGCTTGCTGTATTCATCTCTTAGTCTTCCTCTACAATTTTTACCCTCCAAACTTGCCACCAGTACTAACCTGGTGATCCCTCGATGTCTCAGAATGTTTCTTATCAAGGGATCCCTTCATTTAGTCAAGTTGTGCCACAGATCTCTTGTCTCTCCAGCTCTCTTCAGTACCTCATCATTACTTACACGATCTAACCATCTCGCCTTCAGCATTTTTCTGTAGCACCATATTCCAAAAGCTGCTACTCTCGTCTTGTGTAAACTGTTTATCGTCCATTTTCAGTTCCATACATGGCTACACGCCAAACGAATAACTACAAGAAAAGCTGTAGGTCTATACTCGATGTTAACCAATTTGTCTTTTTCAGAAGCGCTCTTATTACCATTATCAATCTATATTTTAACCTATCGGTTACAAATCTAGCTGTACGTCTCTGAATCGGCCCGTCTCTTGACGTCGCTGTCGATGGGATGTTCAACTCTAATCCTCCTTCCTCTCTTCCTTCCTTTTTAATTGCTTCGATGTCTTCCTTTAACCCGACTTGGCAGGGATCCTCAACATTTCAGCAGTACATAAGAATGGGTCAAATTTCAAATGGCTCTGAGCACTATGGGATTTAACGTCTGAGGTCATCAGTCCCCTAGAACTTAGAACTACTTAAACCTAACTAACATAAGGACATCACACACATCCATGCCCGAGGCAGGATTCGAACCTGCGACCGTGGCGGCCGCGCGATTCCAGACTGAAGCGCCTACAACCGCTCGGCCACTCCGGCCGGCAAGAATGGGTCACACAAGTTTTCTATACGTGATCTCCTTAAGAGTCGGGCTATACTTAAGTAGAATTCTCACACTAAACCGAAGTCAACGTTCACCTTCCCTACAACCCATCTTTTGCTCTCGTTCCATTTCATATCACTTTGCAACGTTATGTATAGTAATTTAATCAACGCGATTGTTTCAAGTAGCATATCATTAGCACTGTATTCGAACATTACAAGATTGTGTTTTTTACCCATCTGAAGTTTGCAAGGCTGGAGAAAGATAGCAGTGAATGTGTCACGTAAATCATGCCTGCAGAGCTTAGTTGTGAAGAGCACTGCCCGCGAAAGGAAGGCTTCCTGTTTCGGTTCCCTGTCTGGAACACAGTTTTAACCTGTCACTGTTCCATACTGACGTAGACTTCCATGCATCTCTTTAGGCAGATATCGAAATAGCGCTACGAAACAGCTATGTATAGGAAAAGTAAATTGACAGAGGCATCAGATGCAGAATAAAGAGGAAAGTGAGAACGAAGGAGGGAAGAAATATTTGGGTATAACGTTCCGTCAATGCCAAAGTTATTAGAGATGATGTAACCTGAAGAAAGGAATTTGGCCGTTTCCTTTTCGAGGAATCATCCTGGCATTTGGCTAAGGGGATTTAGTGAAATGCCCTGACAGATATTTGAACTGTCCCCCTCTTCAATACCACTACCCCACAAAGCGCAGTAATTAGGATGAGCTAAACAAGTGGAAGGGGAACCAGCAGGTGAGGGCCAGGTTTCTATTGTAGAGGTCACAGTTCGTTACTCCCTCCCCACAATGTAACAAATATACCCACGGGTACCTAAGATTTTAATAGTAAAATCAATAGAATAAATAAATTTTTTAATATAATATTTTTTTTATACATCGGTGATTAGTGCATCACTTCAGCATAACTTTGAAGAAAGTGGAGTTCAGAGAAGTACATCGTTCCTCAAAGCATTCATTCGCGAATTTGTGTCGTACAATCAATTTACGAAATCAGGTATTAACAGGCTCTCATGACTTTGACAACGTTATAATTTACATGACACAAAATCAAAGTATACATATCAAAGTATGCATTCATCATCAGTATTGAGATTTGAGACTGAGACTACACGAGAGTTTAAATTCTCATTCAGTGTTGTTACTATCTGCCTATACTCAGGAAAGCGTTTTTTTTCCACTTAGTCGTGGGTGTTTCTCTTTCGGATAATTACATGAAAACTCTGATTGGTGAAATTTGCGTCCAGTCAGAAATCTGTGAAATTTGCGCGCAGTATTTCTGGAAATTACCTGCTTGCTATGTGACGAAGTGAAGTGGAAGGAAGACAAGGATTTCTGGTCAGATGAGTATCGGGTAATATCAACAGCAGCAGAAAATGGTATAATAGGTGTAGGATTCGTTATGAATAGGAAGGTAGGGCAGAGGGTGTGTTACTGTGAGCAGTTCAGTGACCGGGTTGTTCTAATCAGAATCGACAGCAGACCAACACCGACAACGATAGTTCAGGTATACATGCCGACGTCGCAAGCTGAAGATGAACAGATAGAGAAGGTGTATGAGGATATTGAAAGGGTAATGCAGTATGTAAAGGGGGACGAAAATCTAATAGTCATGGGCGACTGGAATGCAGTTGTAGGGGAAGGAGTAGAAGAAAAGGTTACAAGAGAATATGGGCTTGGGCCAAGGAATGAAAGAGGAGAAAGACTACTTATGTTCTGTAACAAGTTTCAGCTAGTAATAGCGAATACCCTGTTCAAGAATCACAAGAGGAGGAAGTATACTTGGAAAAGGCCGGGAGATACGTGAAGATTTCAATTAGATTACATCATGGTCAGACAGAGATTCCGAAATCAGATACTGGATTGTAAGGCGTACACAGGAGCAGACATAGACTCAGATCACAATATAGTAGTGATGAAGAGTAGGCTGAAGTTCAAGACATTAGTCAGGAAGAATCAATACGCAAAGAAGTGGGATACGGAAGTACTAAGGAATGACGAGATACGTTTGAAGTTCTCTAACGCTATAGATACAGCAATAATGAACAGCGCAGTAGCCAATACAGTTGAAGAGGAATGGACATCTCTAAAAAGGGCCATCACAGAAGTTGGGAAGGAAAACATGGGTACAAAGAAGGTAAGGTAGCTGCGAAGAAACCATGGGTAACAGAAGAAATACTTCAGTTGATTGATGAAAGGAGGAAGTACAAACATGTTCCGGGAAAATCAGGAATACAGAAATACAAGTCGCTGAGGAATGAAATAAATAGGAAGTGCGGGGAAGCTAAGACGAAATGGCTGCAGTAAAAATGTGAAGACATCGAAAAAGATATGATTGTCGGAAGGATAGACTCAGCATACAGGAAAGTCAAAACAACCTTTGGTGACATTAAAAGCAACGGTGGTAACATTAAGAGTGCAACGGTAATTCCACTGTTAAATGCAGAGGAGAGAGCAGATAGGTGGAAAGAATACATTGAAAGCCTCTATGAGGGTGAAGATTTGTCTGATGTGATAGAAGAAGAAACAGGAGTCGATTTAGAAGAGATAGGGGATCCAGTATTAGAATCGGAATTTAAAAGAGCTTTGGAGGACTTACGGTCAAATAAGGCAGAAGGGATGGATAACATTCCATCAGAATTTCTAAAATCATTGGGGGAGTGGCAACAAAACGACTATTCACGTTGGTGTGTAGAATATATGAGTCTGGCGACATACCATCTGACTTTCGGAAAAGCATCATCCACACAATTCCGAAGACGGCAAGAGCTGACAAGTGCGAGAATTATCGCACAATCAGCTTAACAGCTCATGCATCGAAGCTGCTTAAAGAATAATATACAGAAGAATGGAAAAGAAAATTGAGAATGCGCAAGGTGACGATCAGTTTGGCTTTAGGAAAAGTAAAGGGACGAGAGAGGCAATTCTGACGTTACGGCTAATAATGGAAGCAAGGCTAAAGAAAAATCAAGACACTTTCATAGGATTTGTCGACCTGGAAAAAGCGTTCGACAATATAAAATGGTGCAAGCTGTTCGAGATTGTGAAAAAAGTAGGGGTAAGCTACAGGGAGGGACGGGTCATATACAATATGTACAACAACCAATAGGGAATAAGAAGAGTGGACGATCAAGAACGAAGTGCTCGTATTAAGAAGGGTGTAAGACAAGGCTGTAGCCTTTCGCCCCTACTCTTCAATCTGTACATCGAGGAAGCAATGATGGAAATAAAAGAAAGGTTCAGGAGTGGAATTAAAATACAGGGTGAAAGGATATCAATGATACGATTCGCTGATGACATTGCTATCCCGAGTGAAAGTGAAGAAGAATTAAATGATCTGCTGAACGGAATGAACAGTCTAATGAGTACACAATATGGTTTGAGAGTAAATCGGAGAAAGACGAAGGTAATGAGAAGTAGTAGAAATGAGAATAGCGAGAAACTTAACATCAGGATTGATGGTCACGAAGTCAATGAAGTTGAGGAATTCTGCTACCTAGGCAGTAAAATAACCAATGACGGACGGAGCAAGGAGGACTTCAAAAGCAGACTCGCTATGGCAAAAAGGCATTTCTGGCCAAGAGAAGTCTACTAATATCAAATACCGGCCTTAATTCGAGGAAGAAATTTCTGAGGATGTACGTCTGGAGTACAGCATTGTATGGTAGTGAAACATGGATTGTGGGAAAACCGGAACAGAAGAGAATCGAAGCATTTGAGATGTGGTGCTATAGACGAATGTTGAAAATTAGGTGGACTGATAAGGTAAGGAATGAGGAGGTCCTACGCAGAATCGGAGAGGAAAGGAATATGTGGAAAACACTGATAAGGAGAAGGGACAGGATGATAGGACATCTGCTAAGACATGAGGTAATGACTTCCATGGTACTAGAGGGAGCAGCAGAGGGCAAAAACTGTAGAGGAAGACAGAGATTGGAATACGTCAAGCAAATAATTGAGGACGTAGGTTGCAAGTGCTACTCTGAGATGAAGAGGTTAGCACAGGAAAGGAATTCGTGGCGGGCCGCATCAAACCAGTCAGTAGACTGACGACCAAAAAAAAAAAAAAAAAGTGACGACTTACCTGCTCCCCGAGGACTTGTCAACAGGGATCGCTCCTTATTCCCAGATTGAGCCATCGTGGCGCCATGTCTAAACCACGTCGGTGCTGGCAACAAATAACTAGCAACGTAAGAAAGAAAGCATCCTCCAGCCTCAAGAAAGGCTAGAGTACCACCAACTGACGATATACGGTTCTACTATATGTCTTCTTACGCAAGCACATGGCTCTCGTTCTATTTGTTTTAGCGTTTAAATTTTGCATTCCCTTCTTTTACTAAGCATACTCTGTCCTAATATGAAGAATCGTTACGCACTGCCACCTACAATTTTTTTGTTGCGTAAGTTATTTTGTTATGAATACACTGTCCTATTAAAATAAATCTTAGTAAATATACGGGGTGATACCGTGATGATGTTAAAAACTTTCAGGGATGATGGAGGTGAGAGGTAATGGTCCCTAGTCGGGAAACAACCGAGTCGAAAGTTACGTATAAGCGAAAATAATTACGATACCTCTGACAGTGGACTTCTTCTACTGCTAGCTCTTTGCGTTGCATATTTTGGGAGAAGGTAATATGAACCAAAACAAAAAAAAAGTATCTGGTGAACATGAACCTTAAGAGTTACGAGCACTTGTTAAGTGGAAGAGATTTTGTTTCACAGCAGCAAACATGAACAAGTTCTTGTAGCTCTTAAGGTATTCACTTTAGAACCCAAGTTAACTGGGGTTTTTTCATTCGGTCCACCCAACTTCCTCCCTAAATATGGAAAGCAAAGATACTGCAGTTTAAGACGCCCATTGTCAGAAATATCAGAACGAGTTTCACTTATAGCTTTCAACTTGGTCGATTCCACATGAGGATCCCTTACCTCACGTTGATACATGTACCTTCGCTACCACCCCTGAAAGTGTGTAATATCATCACGAAATCAACCTGTGCAAACTGATAACGTTCAAGTTTCTTCACTTGGTAATAACGGCAATGATATGTAACGTTATCCAGGAGTATTGCTCCCATTTAAATCTGGCACCGCTGTAAAGATGAGGATATACGTATTACTTTCAGTGGTGCCAAGAAACAACTGAAGTCAGCAGAACTGAACAAAGCTTCACGAATCGATGGAATCTCTCGAGCAAAAACCCCTGCCCAGATATTGGAAGAAAGTGCGGTTTACACCAACATATAATTACAACAGGGGTACTGGAAGAGAACCGCAAAATTGTCCGACATCCCTTACATCCATTTGCTGTAGAATATTCCGAACTCTGACATAATGGTGTCTCGAACAGAATGACTTCCTCTATGACAAACATCGAGCATGTGAAACCCAACTCGCAGTTTTCTCTATGACATTTTGAAAGCCGCGGATCAAGACAGTCAGGTGGATTTCTGAAAACGTTGTCGCTCGGTACCACTTCTTTTTCCTGAGCCTTTGTGCTGCATCTACATGAGGTTGACATGGTTACGAACTGACTTGGCATGGTTAATTTAAGGGGTGACCTGATGTCCTTCCTACCACCATCGCATTAATTGTAATTCGGTTTTAATGTTTTCCAGTATATTTTCAAAACATCTGGTCGTAAGTAAAAGAAATTATTATTGTGTTCGACAGAAAATAACTAAAAATTATAATCACTTCCGACTGCAAAGAATTACAGTTCTTGTTCGAACATTTCCAGACCTCTTCATCGTACATGTATGGGCTCTCGGCTCTTCCACCTGACAGGAAAGTCGTAGAGTTGAGACGAGAGAGAGGAGGGGGGGGGGGGGGGAGGCGATTAGCATACCCTTCCTTAACCTTTTGTTGGCCAAATTTCACTGGGCGCGGCGCAGATTTCGCTGGGTGCCGTTTGAAGGACACCTTTTCTTTCTGCCCTTGCCTTAACTTCCTGTCACTTGCCGGTTTCATCTGTTGACTCAAGAAAACCCGTGACGGGTTTGTTTGTTGTTGGTAGCAGAATGTTGAACCTGTGAAACGTCGCCTTTACGTTAATGCAAGCCTATCCACGTGGACAGACTCTCACACTAGACAGTGAAATATACCCGTGTTACATGCAGAATGGAATTTTCTAGAATCTATTACATTTTCGTCACTCTTAGTTTTATGATTTCTTTATTCATCGAAAATTATGAGATAAATTTTGGAATTGATATTTAGACATCAGGTACGCTGTCAGATGAGAATGCTAATTTACTGCTACAAGCTAGCCAGACGCAGTAGAGTTCTGCAAACATATTACTATTTGCGTGCGTCATGTTGGGGCTGCTGGCGGTACCTGTGCAAATCGACACTCCTTCACACATCAATGACCTTATTTATCACTCTCTACATGTTGCAAAAAGTACTGCTACGGACGTTCGTCCCGATCCAAATCTGAACTCTCCGTCGCACAGTTCCGCGCTTCATGGGTGCTAATATTCGGAAATTTCAAACAACGTGAAATGAGGCATTGTGAATCTCGTAGGCTATCGGTGGTCTTTGAACCGGGTTGGATTATATGTCTATGTGTTGCTCAATTTACTAAAACCAATTACCGTTTCGGCTCTGCAGCCGTCTTCAGATCCTTAAGTTACAACAGTTGCACGTAGACGAGCAGTCGGTACATAACAACGATCTTCATTCGACCATTCGCAAAACCAGCCATATTTTAAAGATTTTACATACAAGCAGTACATAATTGGATAAAAATCGTTATATTAACGTTATACAATTCAGAACATTGTACATCACTTACTAGAAAGCAGTGTCACTGAAGCCTAAGCAGAGATTATTCTCGCATGGGCGCTGCCCATTTCAGAGTGTCACACTATCACAGCAGACAGAGAAATGAATATTCGAAATACTGTTTGCCACAATATGTACACGGGACGCGCAGTGATGCTACGTGCGATTTACATATGAGAAGTGCAGAGCGTCTGCGTCCCACTTCTCGTAACTGAATTGTCGTCAACTTGCTTACCTCGCGTCTCGTAGACGTTCCCCCAATTGGTTTCTTCTTCGTCGGTCCCGATCTCTAACTCTTGTGCAATATACAGTGCATAATAATATGGCAAGTGGGTAGGTCTATTGCTGATCGTAGTGAGAATCGTAAAATGTTGCGATTCCAACTAATTCTGTTTTATTTGTCCAATTGCAAGATTCTCGGTCATTAATCATTAGTTACCGAGCACCGTAAAAGTCATAGAAATGCTTAAAAGGGCCTTAGAATAAATATGAGCTCGCAGAAACATGTTTTCCGAGGGAGCTTCAACAATTAATTCCGCCTTTACGCGGAGTTGCACTTCACACAACAGTTCGCGTGTTACCACCTCACAAACCGATCGTAGACTGCTTTGGATTAAAACAACATCCCATAAATACGCCATCCGAGGCAATTTTTCAACAAACTGTTCCGTCTTTACATGAGATCAGATTTTATACATAGATTCATATATTACCTGTGTATTGTACTGTGTACATTGAACTGGGGACCTAGAAACGACGGGGAGGCTTCATCCGGCCTTAGCCCCCAGTGGTTCACAACCCCACAACAGGCCACAGCAGACCGTCCAGCCCACCGCCGCCTCACACCGAACCCACAGATATTGTGCGGATGGGGCTCCAGTGCCCCCCTCCCCGGGAGCGTCTCATACCAGACGAGTGTAACAGCAAATGTTTGCGCCGTAGAGTAATTATGGTGTACGCGTACGTGGAGACAGTGTTTGCGCAGCAATAACCGACGTAGTGTGAGGCGGAATAAGGGGAACCAGCCCGCATTTGCCGAGACAGGTGGAAAACCGCCTTGCAAACCATCCACAAGCTGGCCGGCACACCGGACCTCGCCACCAAGCCGCCAGGCGCATTCGTGCCAGGGACCGGCACGTCTTCCCACTCGGGAAGCAGAGCGTTAGACCGCGCGACTAGCCGGGCGGGTTCATAAGTTACCTCCTTGGAAGCGATCGAAGACTAGTAGTGAGCTATCTGAGCAGTCTGGAGCCTGCACTCTCTGGGTACAGTTGTGATTGGTCCATCCTTTCCATCAATAAGCACTGAAACTAAAACTTGTGATTAGCATTTCCTAATAAATTGAGTCATATTCAAATTATTAACAAGCTATCAGCACGGTTGGAGCTATATATTAATAATCATACAGTAAATATAAATAATAAAAGAATCGCTGCTTGGTATTCACTGGTACAGCTTAATCCCCACTGTCTCTCTCTGTTACAGCACGATAAGGCTGTTACTCGCCCGGCTGTTTTCATGCTACGTGACCATCTGACGCGTCGTTCGATGAATCTGCCTTGTGATCCTACCTACTTACTAGCCTCCCGTAACAAAATCTTCGTATATTGTACATTAAAACATAGCAAGAAAACAGTAATAAACGTATGCAAAATTCGTAGTAGAGTATTAAGCTTAAAGTTAGATGTCATTATGCGGTTAAAGACAACTGCGAGTGGTCGATATATGAGTCAAAAGTTCAAATAATAATAATAATAATAAAAGAAAAATGTCTCCGTCGCCATGCCATGAAGACCAATGGATGTCGACCAGCCTCTGCCATTGGGCACGGATGTGTTATGCAGAGGCATGGAGTCAGCACGCTGCTGTCCCTGCCGTTCTTCTCATTCAAGTAGCTCCTCAGTTGACATCACAAGGCTGAATGCACCCAGTTCCATCCCTCCAATCAAGGACAAATCCATGGAAGTGCCGGGCATTGAACCACAAATAGTAATTCATAACTACACCTCTGCAGAATAAAAAGAATTTCTCCTCTCTTTTTCCTATGGGTGATCGTCAAAATCTTAACTTGAGGGTATGACCTGTGACACCTTGGAGCGAGTAAATGCCACCAACTGAAGCCAGCACTTCTCCTCCTACAAAAGAGCAAAGACGTGAAGAAAACATCTTCCATCGTCAGGATATGAACCAGATACCGGTGACGACTGCCCTACCAGAGCATGCGTTAGCGGTGTCTGCTACTGAGTCGGATGACATATCTGAAGCGGATGTATGAATGCGGTCCAGGATGTTGTTAAAATTTTTCGCCACCTGATCGTGTGGAGTTGGGTAGTGCTGCCGCGGAACTCCCAACCGGCTGCTGCGGCAGCACAGCCGTGGCCTGTCGAGGTCGTGGCGGACAGGAATGCCGTCCCGTCCGTCAGCGCCGGAAGTGCCACGTCATCCAAAGCGTCCACTCGGGTCTCAGGCTTCTGATGGCTCATCTGCGATCCCTGCGCCAGAACGCGGAGCGCCAGTGATGTCAACTGGAATCCAAGGTGACCCTAGGACGAATTTTCCAGTCTACCTCGGAATGTATGGCATCGAGAATGTTCCTCGCAGGTTAAACGTCGTTCCCGATGGTGACTCGCCTCTGGACCTTGCCCTTTGTGAGCGGTAATCCTACCAAGTGGGCAATACAGGCAAGTCTCAGCACAGCTGAACCCTTTCGCGTGAAACCATTGATGCTATTGCAAGACATAGACTTCAAGTGGTACAATGAGGTACTTCTTCGAATGTAGTGCAATGTAGCAGTAGATTATTATGTTCAAAGCACCAGTCGTCGTGGAATTGTTGCTAAATGAGATTAGTTTCTTTAAATTTTTGCTACATAATCCACTTAACGTGTTGTTATTGCCCAGTGATTATATTAAGACCATTGGCACAGAAAGTAAGTGCATTTTGAGTGATCGTAATGTAAATTGATTTCGACTGAAAACCATTCAGGCTGTGTGCACTTTTATAAGTAATTTTGAGATTATACCTAAAATTATTAAATTTTAGAGCCGTTTTTTGCTTCTAATTTAGGACTAATTTGTTTTAGGCATTATCAGACCGTAGAAGTTTCGAGACGTCACCCGACATCTAAACATCGTCTTTTAGAAGAAGAAATTCGAGTGATTTGATTTCATAGACATCTGAGACCGAAAGTGACCCAGAGGATGCTTGTGTGAATGTCCACCATCAGGCAAGTCTGTCAGGAACTTATATTCTTTTGTCAGATCCTGAACTACTCATTTAGTTCATTACGATGTTAATGACGACAGTAATAAGTTTGGAAATTTGTGGTAAGTTCCTATGGAACCAAGCTGCTGAGGTAATCGGGACCTTAAACACTACTTAATCTAACTTAAACTAACTTACGTTAAGGACAACACACACACACACACACACACACACACACACACACACACACACACACACACATATATATATATATATATATATATTTATATATATATATATATATATATATATATATATATATATATATACCCACTGGCGTCAAAATGAAACCTCCTCCATAAAACAAGCGGTTGTATCCTTTTTGTGAATTTTTTGTTGTATTCCTAGCCAATAAAGGTTAATTTTGTGAAAAATATAGTTTTCCATCTTGTTGGGACTCAAAGGGTTAACCACCCAGCTGAGCAGGATGATTCCAGAGAAACTTGGAGAGAATCTCAATCAGACTGAATCTGAGAAGTCGCAGATGAAACTGGTCTGGACAGGTTATTCCTTAATACTACTGCCCGGAGGATGTCTGACTAGTGTCGAATTCTCCACTACTGGCCATTAAAATTGCTACACCACGAAGATGACGTGGTGCAGACGCGAAATTTAACCAACAGGAAAAAGATGCTGTGATATGCAAATGATTAGCTTTTCGGAGCATTCACACAAGGTTGGCGCCGGTGGCGACACCTACAACGTGCTGACATGAAGAAAGTTTCCAACCGATTTCTCATACACAAACAGCATTTGACCGGCGTTGCCTGGTGAAACGTTGTTGTGATGCCTCGTCTAAGGAGGAGAAATGCGTACCATCAAGTTTCCGACTTTGATAAAGGTCGGATTGTAGGCTATCGCGATTGCGGTTTATCGTATCGCGACATTTCTGCTCGCGTTGGTCGAGGTCCAATGATTATTAGCAGAATATGGAATCGGTTGGTTCAGGAGAGCGATACTGAACGCCGTGCTGGATCCGAACGGCCTCGTATCACTAGCAGTCGAGATGACAGGTATCTTATCCGCATGGCTGTAACGGGTCGTGCATCCACGTCTCGATCCCTGAGTCAACAGATGGGGACGTTTGCAAGACAACAACCATCTGCACGAACAGTTCGACGACGTTTGCAGCAGCATGGACTATCAGCTCGGAGTCCGTGGCTCCTGTTACCCTTGACGCTGCATCACAGACAGGAGCGCCTGCGATGGTGTACTCAACGACGAACCTGGGTGCACGAATCGCAAAACGTCATTTTTTCGGATGAACCCAGGTTCTGTTTACAGCATCATGATGGTCGCATCTGTGATTGGCGACATCGCGGTGAACGCACATTGGAAGCGTGTATTCGTCATCGCCACACTGGCGAATCACCCGGCGTAATGGTATGGGGTGCCATTGGTTACACATCTCGGTCACCTCTTGTTCGCATTGACGGCGCTTTGAACAGTGGACGTTACATTTCAGATGTGTTACGACCCGTGGTTCTACCCTTCATTTGATCCCTGCCTTGGCCAGCACATTCACCAGATCTCTCACCAATTGAAAACGTCTGGTCAATGGTGGCCGAGCAACTGGCTCGTCACAATACGCCAGTCACTACTCTTCATGAACTGTGGTATCGTGTTGAAGCTGCATGGGCAGCTGCCTGTACACGCCATCCAAGCTCTGTTTGACTCAATGCCCAGGCGTATCAAGGCCGTTATTACGGCCAGAGGTGGTTGTTCTGGATACTGATTTCTCACGATCTATGCACCCAAATTGCGTGAAAATGTAATCGCATGTCAGTTCTAGTATAATATATTAGTCCAATGAATACCCGTTTATCATCTGTATTTCTTCTTGGTGTAGTAATTTTAATATCCAGTAGAGTAGAATGGCATATAGACATTCATCCCATTGACGTAACCTCAACGATAGATTTATTACGAAATTGATTCGCTGATTGTGGATTCGTTGACGTCATTTGTATTGGGTATCTATTAGTGACTCATGAAAATATGTGCCCGACCAGAATTCAAACCCGGATTTCTCTCTTATCACGTACTCGCTTCGGCAGTACATATACTAAAATTGGAACGATACAGACAAGTTTAGCATGGATTATTATGAGCGATCGCCCTAACGAATTCGGCTGTCCGTGAACGCACCCCACACCGATCCAGATTTCCATATACCTCCACTTAAGCAGTATTTATTAAGACTATTCTTCGTTGTACAACTAGTTTCAGCTTTCGTTATACAATGCTTATCTGTGTAAAAAAGCGCACTACATAACAGCTAAGAACGGGAACCCATGGTGAGAGCGTACTCATTGATAGACTGATAGAAAAAGTTGCCTTACATATGAAAATGATAGCGTACGCACCTTATGCGCTATCGTTCGCTGTTGGTTTACTTATGTTGCTGGTCTTGACTTTTAGCAAATGTTTGGTGCAAATGAGACGGGAAATGAGGAAGATTCTTTGACCAAGGAATATAGATGTAAGCGGACAAACAATTCCACAAATCTATGCACCTATATTTGGATGTATACTCATAGTAAAACGTTAGTAGCAATAACAAAAAGTAAAAGTGAAATTATTGGAAAGATACAGTATAGGAAAATGGGAAATCTTAAAATTATAGATTTCGTTTAATCTATATAATATATAAATACCTGCTCGTATAGCATAACGCGAGTGTGGTAGCTTACGAGATGTGGAGGTGATCCATATCTGGATCGAATTTGCGTGGCGAATAGTGCCCATGGGCTGGTATATCGGTCTGCCTGAGTGTGGTTTCGTGGCGGTTTCCCACTATCGTTTAGGTGAATGTTGGGCTGGTTCCCAAATTCCGCCTCTGCCAATACGATACACAAACTCTTAACATACGACGACACTCAGATCAAAGTTTACACTATTCAAAGACAGATGGTGCAAATTACTTCTCTCCCTAAGGTTGCGTTAACGATACAAAGTTAAATAATAAAATACAACAGAGCACTAATACGGTGGCACTAAATTATGTTAAGGATTTGAAGATGTAAATTAATGTTTACCGAAACTAACCGTCCACATATGCATTTCGTACGATCTGAGTTAAAAAAATTTCTGCAATCAAACAATTATATTTTTCACAATAATACTATATATAGTTTGGCAAGTGCTGAAAAACCGGACCCCGTACTAAACAAGATAAACGATGCGGTGCGGGGGGGGGGGGGGGAGAGGGGGGGGGGAATAAGACACAAACCGTATATAGGGCGCTAATAAAGAGTATTCCATATTTTTGAGACCTAGTAGTATGGACCAAAATAAGTAAAAAACGTACAGTGAACAAGCTCTCTAAAATGTAAACCGTAAGAGGTACGAGCAGTCGTTCGTCTTCGCTACTGTGAAACATCTCTTTTGCTGCAAGCTGTCTGCTATTACGAATGGTCTACAGTTTTCAGTAAACAAATGTAGGCAGATCCCTCTGTTACTGTCCATGGTTACAGCTGGCAGTAAACATCCGTTAGTGTTGTTACTGTAAACTGTACTCACAGTAAGTCCATAGCACCCATTTGTTCTTAAAGAGCAAGTGGATAAGATTGCGAAATGGTTTATCATTGTAGTTTTTGCTTTGCTACACCAGAAATGTCAGTTTAAATAGGGTGTATGCAAGCCACATTAATGTTGTACAAACACTACAGGAACTCGTCATCAGTGACTGACAGCGCAGTTTCACCAAAACTAGTCTATTTCACAGAGTGTATGACTCTAAGACGTCGGACAACAGCATGCCTTTATATAAGTGGTCACCATATTGAGCACCTCCTTTAACAACGGCTCAACAGCACAGGTCTGCTGTTTCGCGGTAACACCATAATATGTTCTCATTAAATTACCCATTTGTTTCTTACGTTGTGTAGGTCATTAGTAACGGCAAAGAGTTTGCAGTGGAAGAAATTTGTTTCACAGTAGCGAAATTCAACAACTCCTCATAGCTCTTAAGGTATCCATTTTAGAGCCCATGTTTACTGGATTTCTTTTTGTTGTTTTGGTCCATACTACCACCTCAAAAACATAGACTACTGTTTTGATACTCAATATATAAACCTATGAATGAAATTACTAGCTCTCATTAGCCGTAAACAGAATGTCAGTAACATAATACACTACTGGCCATTAAAATTGCTACACCAAGAAGAAATGCGGATAATAAAAGGGGATTCATTGGTCAAATACATTATACTAGAGCTGACATGTGATAACATTTTCACGCAATTTGAGTGCATAGATCCCGAGAAATCAGTACCCAGAGAAATCAGTACCCAGAACAACCACCTCTGGCCGTAATAGCGGCCTTGATACACCTGGGCATTGAGTCAAACAGAGCTTGGATGGCGTGTACAGGTACAGCTGCCCATGCAGCTTCAACACGATACCACAGTTCATCAAGAGTAGTGACTGGCGTATTGTGACGAGCCAGTTGCTCGGCCACCATTGACCAGACGTTTCCAATTAATGAGAGATCTGGAGAATGTGCTGGCCAGGGCAGCAGTCGAACATTTTCTGTATCCAGAAAGGCCCCTACAGGACCTGCAACATGCGGTCGTGCGTTATCCTGCTGAAATATAGGGTTTCGCAGGGACCGAATGAAGGGTAGAGCCACCGCTCGTAACACATCTGAAATGTAACGTCCACTGTTCAAAGTGCCATCAGTGCGAACAAAAGGTGACCGAGACGTGCAACCAATGGCACCCCATATCATCACACTGGCTAATACGCCAGTATAGCTATGACGAATATACGCATAGAATGTGCGTTCACCGCGATGTCGCCAAACACGGATGCGACCATCATCATGCTGTAAACAGAACCTGGGTTCATCCGAAAAAATGACGTTTTGCGATTCGTGCACCCAGGTTCGTCGTTGAGTACACATCGCAGGCGCTCCTGTCTGTGATACAGCGTCAAGGGTAACCGCAGCCGTGGTCTCCGAGCTGATAGTCCATGCTACTGCAAACGTCGTCGAACTGTTCGTGCAGATGGTTGTTGTCTTGCAAACGTCCCCAGGTGTTGACTCACGGATCGAGACGTGGCTGCACGATCCGTTACAGCTATGCGGATACGTAACCTCAGAGATTTTGCAGATGATGCAGTTGCCTCTGATGAATTACTGTCGGAAAAAGAGTTGCACAAATATCTACACAGATCTTAATAGGATTTCGCAGAGGATCAACGATTGGCAGTTAGGTTTAAATATTATATCTAAAATATCAATGAGCCGCAGATATAATGAGTCAATTTATGTAAATACTTTGGTACAAAATTTTGTGGCGACGTGAAATAGAATAGGCTAAGTCGTAAACACAGTATAAATATAGCAGACGTGGCTGCTGTACGCTGCTACCGTTGTCATCTCTGATTATTTCTTTGATCCTGTTGAAACTAGTTCGGAATGATTAATCTTCTAATCTAATGCTACACCACTCATTATTTCTCTAAAATATTGCATTTTCTACATTTACTGCAAGTTGCCAGTCTGTAAGAAAACGAAACCTGTGCATAACAGGGATTAGTACTGTTTTCTTTAGATAACTAATAGTTGCACCATCATAGATGAATGTGAGATTTATTTGACAAGTCATTGGTGTCCAGTGTGACAGCAAATTATTTGTCTATTTCATAAGACTCTGTTTTCACCTATACTGAACAGAAATATACTACGTGGTCTTACTATAATTTCAGTCGTACTAACTGTGTAAATCTAACAACCGTCTTATATTCGTGTGATGTGAGTCCGATTTGTAACGCAATAGCCGTTCAAGTAGTCATCCCATTAACTCGAAGCATTCCAAGGAGGAGCAGGTGTTAGATAACTTGCAGCTATAGTAATGTACAATCGTGGACAAAACGAGTGAGACCCCTCGCCTTCTCGTTATGCCGATCCGCACAGCTTTAAAGTCTGCTACACAGTGTAACAGGCAAGGCGACCAAGTGCTACCAACATACTATGCACAGGCGTGAAATTGAAAAACCATCCGAAATTTGTCAGACTGTTTTCAGTCATGTGTAAGACTATATTAATGCTAATTAGTGTGTTAACCACAACACCTAAATATAAGATATAAATGAAAGAAAAAACGGTAATTAGTATGAGCTGTACTAATAAAAATGAATTTCGGCTTATCGAGATAACATATTTGTTTTAGTAGGACAAAGAACCCAAGATCGTTACGAATTGGCAAAATATTCTGCGCATTCGGCCGCGAAATGGTCTGTGTCAACGGTCAGACCAGTCATACTGGATTACCATTGCTGACCTACCATGAAAGTGTGCAAATTTAGCAGTGCGTGAAGATTCATGACGATATTTAGTTAAAAATCATTCAGTGCCACACTTAAGTCAATGCGGTTATTGACAGAAGCGGAAAAATAGGCAGTAACAAGTATGAAATTCTACAACAGTTCCATGTCGACATCCACAGAGCGCCGGTACATAATAAAGGTAGCAATAAAACGTATTTGGGACGAGAAAGTTTCTTAAAATTCCTTTACTGATAGTCTATCTGCGTCCATCGAGATTAGAACCGAAAACAAACCAGACCTCCCTTGCAGTAGCAAACACCTTTCACTACGCTAGCAGACAACCCAGGCAAACAGCCCTATATTATTACCCCAGACATGAATAAGCCGGCAATTTCGCAATGAAAATGGTAAAATGATCTGCAGTTTCTGTTGCATAGAGCTTTCTGGACTCAAAAACATGAATTGTCTACCTTTATATCACCGCTTATGTGACAATCATTCGGGATTTTTATCGAAATAACAAAAAACTGTTATTAGCGAGTAAATTTAGTATGGTAATTCTGTACCACCCCAGGAAATAAACGGCGACGTAGCTGCCAAACGTATTATACAATGTTTCGAATTCTCCATTAGACGTGCCCCAGCCAGAAAACGTTCATTAGCCGAAGTGTTCCTAAAGGTAGCTAGAAATGGGAATGCTCGCACATCTAAAACGCGGTGGCACAAATAGTGGGATCTGAATTACCACGTGTATAGGCAAATGGATTTTATTTGCATTCATGTAAACGTGATTTGGATCGAAAGGGTAGGTAGCTACGATTAATATACCGATGTATCGACTGCATGTGGAACATTTCCAATAAAGAGTACGGGAAATTATTATGCGACCCTCATCTTCAGTAACTGTGGTAGCTATTTTCGTTGTTAGGATTTCGTCACCTAAATCGTCAGCTCATTTAAGAAAGAATAACTAATATATATTTGATGTTACGGAAGAGGAAGAACGCCTAATTCATTTCCCCTTGTCCTTATTCATGATGTTAGATTCGCAATCTGAGCATTCCATAACCACACCTTAGATCCAAGTCATAGTCACAGATATGTGAACACAACGCATTGGCTTATACTTGAGGTATTTCGTGTCCCACGAAGTGGTGGCAGACGATGCTGTGGCGTCTTAGAAGTGCGAGTTTCTCCAGCTATATCAGCACATCAGCTGAGCGAACTTGCATAGTATGTTGGTAGCACTTCGTCGCCTTGCCTGTTACGCTGTGTAGCAGACTTTAAAGCTGTGCGGATCAGCATAACGAAAAGGCGAGGAGTCTCGCTTGTTTTGTCCACGACTGTACCTCCACACTTTCGGCTGCATGTCATTCCTGGTGGAGATACAGGATTTTCAGTACCCCAACGTCGATTGTTGTATAGAACTATATGCTAGAAAGAACGTATTGCGCAAAATTGGAAGAAAATCCTGGGGTGTAGCAACAAAAACAGTTAAAACTATAACTCAGCTTTCCTGTTACCAAGCTGGGGAATAATTTGGCACTGTCTGATAAAATTCTGTCCATGCAAAATAAGTAAATACAACTCTCGAGTCGTGCAGACTCATTTCTGGATATCTGACGCCTACACCGTGGGATGAAGTTCACCGCTTAGTTGTAATTGCCCCTCCAGACATCATGCGTGAGATAACTACACGCTGAGAAAGGTATTAGTGTGTATCTCCGATAAACACACATTATATGATCGTCATGCTGCTCCTTGGGGACTGATGCCCAAGGGAAGTTTCATGAGGGGGAACAAACAACACTGACGGACTAAGGTGTTTCCGATAATATATGTGGAAGATGAGGTCTGAACATCATAAGATAATGTAGCCGCTGTTTTCATGGAAGACTGGCTCGTGTGGGAAAATCTGACAGGGCTAAGAATAGCGGTTGCATGGCAAAAAGACAATAAGCATAAATAAGGCTATTTCACTTCACCAGCCCTTCGTGACTGTGGAGTTCAGCAAACAACGGGAAACGTAGCAATGCAGACTGCGTCCTGCAAGGTGTGCCATTGATGATCTGATGTACGCAAGTTCTAAAGCCGTAGAGATTGCCAAACACTGGGGTAAAGATGCTTAAATTGTGATCTTTCTCTTTAGTTTTTTTCAATATCACCCGTTGTGGCCGAGCAGTGCTAGGCGCTACAGTCTGGAACCGCGCGGCCGCTACGGTCGCAGGTTCGAATCTTGTCTCGGGCATGGATGTGTGTGACGTCCTTAGGTTAGTTAGGTTTAAGTAGTTCTAAGTTCTGGGGGACTGATGACCTCAGATGTTAAGTCCCATAGTGCTCAGAACCAACCTTTATACACTGTCCTGTTACATTAATGTGATCACCTGTCAAAAGCTTCAATAAACACTGCTGCGAGACGTACAGGAAGAGAACCAATGAGGTTCTGGTAGGTACCGAAAGGGATGCAGAGCCATAGCGATTCCAATAACGCGGTTGGGAATCAATGCCGCGAACATCCCCGTCGAGGTGGTTCCACAGATTCTCCATTAGGTGTAAACCCAGGGAGTTTGGTGTCCAGGGGATTACGGTATACTCATCCTGGTGCTTTCGAACTACGCACGAACAGTGCGAAATGTGTGGCACGTTCCATCGTCCTGCTGCTAGATGCCATCGTGCTGTGGCACAAATTGGATGTAGGGGGTGGACATGGTCCCCAAGAATAGATGTTTGCTTGTATTGGTGCATTGTATCTTCCAGAATGGTGAGATCACCCAGACAATGCCACGAAAACATTCCCCACACCACAAGGCTCCCTCCTCCGGCCTTCCGGCCTTCCGAAGGTTGTTGCAGGTGTCTGCTTTCAGACGTTTCAGGACGATGGAGCCACTTTTGACATGCGCGGTGTACTATAACAACAGCTGGACACGAACAGTTTACAAACTTAACCGTTTCGGAAATATTTCCACCATTGGATCTAAAGTCAATGAACATGTACTTTTGGACGTCAGATAAATTGCTCCGTTTCGCATTAGACAATGACTCCACTGCTATCCACGCCCCCCCCCCCCCCCCTTCTTGCATTACATACCCTCCATTTCTGGTGCTGCCACCAGCCGTCTGTGAGTGGTTATTGCACTTTGATGTAGAACATAGCACTCCGTCCTCAGGCCACACGTGGCCCATCGGGACCATCCGACCGCCGTGTCATCCTCAGTTGTGGATGCGGATAGGAGGGGCGTGTGGTCAACACACCGCTCTCCCGGTAATTACGATGGTTTTCTGTGACCGGAGCCGCTACTATTCGGTCGAGTAGCTCCTCAATTGGTATCACGAGGCTAGGCACCCCGAGATGTAGAACGTAGGCAGGGGTCATATTAATAGGATTGGGCCGAGTAGATTTTTCAAATTCCAGTTTAGCGTTAGTTTGTAGGAGACGACTAGTATGGTTTCAACATAGTACCAACGTAGAGTGTCTTGCAAAATGTGCCACTGTCTTGAAATTTTAAATTAGTAATTAGTTTATAATTGCTATTATGTATAAATACGTATGTATCTTGTACGCTGAAACGTGTTGCTTTTGACTCGAATATTCAGGGTGAAGCGAAATTCGCGCACTAGGGGTTCGCAGCGCGACTCCTCACATGCCAGCGATAAAAAAATGTCTCTCACAAAGTTTTTTCTGGTGCTGTACAGTTGGTGCTGTGGAAAGTGTTTTGGGTTAGCATGCAGGAAGTCGAGGGTTCGATCCTGGGTTCAAGCATATGTTTATTTGGTAAATGTAGTCCAGGTGATATCTGGCATCTTAATCGTCAACAGCGATTGCAGGGGGTCCTCTGGAAAACATTTGCACTTACATACTACAATCGTAGAAATGGAAGATTGGTCAGCTTTGAAAGAAGCCCTTTCCACGTCTTGGGCTCGAATTTATTCGCACCATTTCATCTACTAGATGTGAAACCTCTTTCCTTTGTACCTTGCTCTAATGTTCACGTAGATTAGTACCAACTATTAATCTTGCCTCGTTCAGGTCCCTTGCATTTCGTTGGGGCCTTACGTTACCAGTGGGAATAGCAACATGCTTTGCGAATAATGTCCAAACTCGGTTACTAGTTCTACGAGTTATCATTATGGTCGCACTAATTGTTTCAACTGTCTATTTCTTACTTATCTAACCACGTATCTGTTGTGTTCATCATTACAAAATGTTGTAAATTTAGGATACAGGTGACATAAGAAACGGTATATATTACAGTATGAAATGTCAGAATGAAATTAGCAAATAAAAAAATGCGCCGCAAGCCAGGATTGAACCCTCGAGCTCCTGCACGCTAACCCAAAACCCTATCCACTGCACCAAATGCACAGCGCAAAAAAATCGTGCTGTCAGAGGTAGTTACCGTTCATGTGGTTACAGTGCTGCCAGACTGTCACTCTTTAACGTCCTTTTTCTGCCAGATGTAATCACTGCACAAAATTTTGTGAGAGAGATTTTTTGTCGCTGGCATGTGAGGAGTCGCGCTGTGAAGCCGAGTGCGCGAATTTCGCTTCACCCTGTATAAATAAATCAGAAAAAGAATAAGCATTTCAGTAACAGCGTCTCCATCGCGAATAGACAGTTGTAGTCGAACAGAAGTATCTGAACTGAACAGTCATTGCACTACCGTTATTATGATAGATTCCAATATGGGCTGGCGCAGAACTCTGTGAGCAAATGCTACAGACACACCAGTATGACAAAATTATTTATCCGGACTCTGTTCCACAGCCGCTCATAACTCGCCGGGTTACATCTCGGTTAAGATAACGGCCATCTGTCACTCTGTCCGTACAACTGGTTGGAGCCTCGTGCCGTGATCGTAACCAGCCTGTGGAGGTATTGGTTTGCGCAATGTTGGAAATAGCACTTTCGTCGCGCGTGAAACGCTTTAATTATCTCAAAGTGAACGAAGATTGGAAACGTCAAACGTTTTAAGTACTATTGTTTCACGAAAAGAGTTTTCAGTGTTGTTGTGTTCCCGGTACTCTGTTGGTAGTCCCTTGGCTTATTCCATGTACCAGATGATGGAGAAAACGTTTCAAACAATCATTTTTAAATGGCACGTGCGGTCTTTGTGCCAAGCTACACTTCCCTCTGGACTTCTAAGAACCATACATCAGAGCCTTTGTTCTGAAAAGTTTATACAAGATCGTTGTCAGTTAAAGCTATGAACAGATTCAATGTAGTTTCAACGTTCACAGACGACGCTAGGTTTACGAGAGAGGGCAAGTTCAACAGTAGAAATAGCTATGTGTGATATGAAGGAAATCGATATATAACGCCCCAGCGTCCCCGTATATACTTATCACGAACATTTTTATAGTTGTTATGAATTAATGAATGGGTGACTTTCATGAAACTAGCGAATAAGAAAATCAATGAACATGGAATGTGAGATTGTGAATTCTACGAAATGTTACCTTGGACAAAACCAGTGACAATAGAGGCTTGATATAATGTGCTACGAACTGTTTCTCTGACTCTGTCGCTTACTGTATTTTACTGCTAATAAGAAGAATTTAATGTTTTTCCCGCTGATAATATTAAACTCGTTGTTATTGAACTAGTGTGTGTACTGTCTCTGTTTGCATGTCCGAAGTACTACCTCGATCGGCGTTGCCTACTCCGTCAGCATACGTAATTTCATAAACGTAGACAAAAAAATGGCTCTGAGCACTATGGGACTTAACATCTGAGGTCATCAGTCACCTAGAACTTAGAACTACTTAAACCTAACTAACCTAAGGACATCACACACATCCATGCCCAAGGCAGGATTCGAACCTGCGACCGTAGCGGTCGCGCTGTTCCAGACTGTAGCGACTAGAGCCGCTCGGCCACTCCGGCCGGCAAACGTAGACAACTTACTCTCGTAATGAACAAGCCCGTTGCCTGCAAAATTCTTGAAATGTAAGAGAAAGAAAGCTTCTATAGGATCTTCTCGAATTGGAACATGCCATTCGCATTAGGTCATTCGATGATTGTCTGCGAATGAAATGTTTTCCTTTTCGCAGAGAAAACTTTCTCTGTGCTTTTGACCGTGTTATTGAAGTAGGTTCTACATCAAACATCGATCACCAAATGTTCGAAGTCCTAGATAAGCTTGTAGTACACAATAGATCACCACAGAGTCCTTTGATCAAAATTAAATACCCGCAATTACCTTTGAAAAGTAACAGACTGTATTATGGCCGTTACTTAACTGCACATTAACATTAAATAACGCTTGTGAATCTCAAAAGGCACGATTATACAATATGGTGGCTAAAATGACTGTTTCATCGAACACACTTCCTACACGTTCTCTCGTTATGATGTCTCGTAACAAAGTCCCGTCACATTCCGATTTTCGAATAAACATTTCGGTCGCGCTGGCGAAACGCGCCATCTCGAGATGTATGTTCACTTTAAACCAATTAACAATCGAAAATTCGTTCAACAGACGCGGCAGAGGCCAGGGGATATAAATGGTGTTGTTAGGACGTCGTTCCACACCCTCCAGGCATGCGCGACTGCATAATGCGTCATCAATTGCAGAATAACTTTTAAAGGATGATTTGCAATGCCCTCATTTCTTTGTTGCAATGTCCCTGTGTCCGCAACATCTCAAGATCTGTGATATAGCCGCCATTACGCGGTTAATTTGAATTTAAATATCCTTCTTTACAGTTGAGCAACTGTTCCTTAGTTAATACAACATTTTATTTTCACAGGAGCCTGCGGGCCTGGAGGAGATTTTATTTACATCCAAACAAGTAGGTGTACAATAAATGATTGATTTTCCAAAAAAAAGTGGCTCTTAGTACTATGGGACTTAACTGCTGAGGTCATAAGGCCCCTAGAACTTAGAACTACTTAAACCTAACTAACCTAAAGGACATCACACTCATCCATGCCCGAGGCAGGATTCGAACCTGCGACCGTAGCGGTCGCGCGGTTCCAGACTGCAGCGCCCAGAACTGCTCGGCTGCTTCGGCCGGCTTGATTTTCCAGCTGGCCTGCGGCTGCTTCGGCCGGCTTGATTTTCCAGATGGCCTGGCTACGAACCAGTAAAGGTGTAATTTAAAATGATGTTATAATGTAAAAGTGTGGGACTGTGCACTGTTAGGCCAGTATAGTGAGAAATATTTATAACGATAATCATTTAAAGTGGCGAAAACTGGTACTTTACGCAAACGAAAGTTCTAGACTCAGAACCATTGCAAAATTTTACGAACTAATTTCTAAACAATACTTGGATTTATTCAAAGAAAACCATAAAAGCATTTAATTATAGAAAACTCGAGGCACCAAAACACTGGCGCCCTACACTTGCAGGACAGAACTGTATATGCGTATGTAACATATACTATATATTTTTGTATTATATACTATTGCAACGAATATTAATTGTATGTATGTTCTTTTTTAGAAAATAAGTACGACATTTTTCACGAGATGATGCTTGTACCCCTGAGAGAAAAAGACTAGCCGAAAAATAAGTATAATAATATACGAGGAATCAACAGATAACGGCGGAAATGTCGAATTTCCTGTTGTCGTTTAATTACTAAAGTGAAAGTACAGAAGATAGTTTTTGGTATTTGTGAGATTGCTTGTAGTAGTTCAGCACTGAATCATTTACGTGTGTGTTGTAGCTTCTTCTATAGAAATTTAGTGTGTTTTACACTAAACGCGTCCTGTATTTCGTCTGACGAATCATGGTTAAGTCTAGGAAATAGATAGAACAGTAAGCTAACCAAGGCACGTCTTCGCCAGAAACTGTGCAAGACACCGAAGTAGATAACGTAACAGGACATACTGAAGCCGATACTTGGTAAGGAAGCGAAATAATTAGTGGACTGGGTGCCTCATCTGTTACAGAAATTAATACGACAGAATTCACAGGTGCTGAGACACCGAAAAGACATGTTTTAGGAAGGCAACAGATGGGTTACAGAACATGCCTTTGTGATAGCCTATAACAGATCCGTTCTTTGTACTTCGACGTTAAGTTAGAAGAACGTGACAAAGAACGCGAACGCTTACAAGCAGAACGTGAAAAGGAACACGATCGCTTGCAAGACGAACCTGAGAGGGCACGTGATAAAGTATTGGAAGAAAAATTAGTCAAACGTGAAAATGAAAGCGATCGCTTACAAGCAGAAAGTGAGTGAGAGTGTGGTAGGAAATCAGTCTCTGAAATGAAAGAAATGAAGGATGGATTTGCAGAATAAAAAAGGAGTTGCAACGATTTACCAGAATTGGTAGAGTCGTTGTCTACGGAACTAGAAACTTTACCAGCCGGACACTTGGTTGTAGAGGAGGAAGTAGCGCAACTAACTGATCAGTTCAGAAACAGTTGCAAATAAAAATGTCGAACAAAAATTTGTTGAGGAAGCAAAGAACAGAAAATCTGAATTCAATAAATTGTAAGATGGCAAAAATAACGAGATTACGTGTCGGGTAGCAATTCAACTAAAGTGTGCGACACAGCGCGTAACAAGTGAAATCACGCCTACACGGGTTCCGCTACAGCTGAATCAGACGACACAGCGCACAAAAACAAACATAGCAACACGCTCTGGCAGCCAAGCACTGCAAAGTGTATTGACACGAATCGCAATTCAGTGGGCAGTAATAGACGTATTTTAAACTGTGGTGTGATATGTGGACGTATGTATGGTAACGAGGGCAATTTTCCGTGCAAATTCGAGCAGCAGTGAGCATGCACACCGAGTAGTCACACTCCAACCACTAGACAACATCAACCAGCTGTGTGGTGAATGCCTGCTGTTTCTGATTCACCACTTGAAGAAAGCGCGATTAAACATAGACAATTTCAACCTTACACTGATGCAAAGAAATCTTTTCACGTGGTTATTTTCGTTCGAGATTTTAAAAAGTATATTACGTAGTGCTTGGAGTGAGAGGCAGAAAATCCAGTTTATTTTGTCTCACATTCAAGGCGAACCAGTATTATGGGCCACGTAGTTGGCAGAGACTTGTCATACACAAAAACAATTCGGAAAAGCATTTCCAGCGAAATTCTGATCAACCGGTATTCATGAGCGCTTACGTAAACAAATCTACAGCCTAGAATTATATAACTCAAAACCGGATTCTTTGAGGATGCATTTCGAAAACCGGCCGCTGTGGCCGAGCGGTTCTAGGCTCTTCAGTCCGCGACCGCGCTGCTGTCACGGTCGCAGGTTCGAATCCTGCCTCGGGCATGGATGTGTGTGATGTCCTTAGCTTAGGTAGGTTTAATTAGTTCTAAGTCTAGGGGACTGATGACCTCAGATGTTAAGTCCCATAGTGCTTAGAGCCATGTTTTGAGAATTTCGAAAGGTACATAAATAAAACGCGTTACTTTGATGAACCGATCTGTAATAGAGACGTCATTCGCTTGTTGAAGGACGGGGTACCTCGCAATATCAAATAAAAGTTGATCAATTTATCCGAAAATGATCGGCAATTTATGTCCCTGCTTGACACTCTTGACCTTATACAAGACGACATAAGGCGTAGTAGTGAGCAGTAACGCATCTCCATCTAAGCGAGATAAACGCAACCATTCACCGCATAGTAACAGCAATGGAGGTAGTAGGAAGAGTGATTACAATCACTCCAACAATAGACAATAAACCGATCACGGCAATCAGTCATTTAACCGGAAGAGGGGCCACTGGGAGACAAACCACCCAAGTCCTAATAACAATGCGAAATGGGAAAATAATGATCGAGCAGTATATTCCGGAACCCCGAATACAAATCATGGAATACCGCCTAGTAATTGAAGATTGAAAGTAGTAATAGCCAACCAACTTCGCGAGGGCTAGACTCGCATGCACAACAATGGCAGAATTCTAATCAGAGCGTGCGTATACAGGAGATTCGGCCGCAGTACGCTTGTTGGCCACGCGGCGGAGTGAGAGCGACATGACTCACTCCAATGGCAATGATATATCAACGGTGAAGGAAAATGGTGCCCTCGACATACAGTAAGATTCCCATAATTAAATTTTCACTCTGCAGCGGTGTGTGCGCTGATATGAAACTTCCTGGCAGATTAAAACTGGATGCCGGACCAAGACTCGAGCTCGTGACCTTTACCTTTCGCGAGCAAGTGCTCTACCAACTGAGCTACCCAAGCACCACTCACGGGCCGTCCTCACAACGTTACTACCGCCAGTATACGGCAAGATTTGTTGAATGAACAGCGTTCGTGTCCGAAGACGGAAAGAGAAATGGTTCAAATGGCTCTGAGCACTATGGGACTTAACTGCTGAGGTCATCATTCCCCTAGAACTTAGAACTACTTAAACCTAACTAACCTAAGGACATCACACACATCCATGCCCGAGGCAGGATTCGAACCTGCGACCGTAGCGGTCGCGCGGTTCCAGACTGTAGCGCCTAGAACCGCTCGGCCACTCCTGGATTGAGAACTTGTGCAGGTTGTAGTACAAGGGACATGTCGATATAATCATAGACACATGTGCCTCTACGAACGTAATGAGTGGAGAAATATTTAAGAAAATTTCTCAGGCCCAAAAACTACCGACGTTATGGGCAAAGACTGTAGGGTGACGGGCGCTATTGGCGTCCAGTCGCACTTGATAAAATACCAGGTTCAGGTTGTAATGATCGTAGGAGAGGACGCACCTTTCTCGTAGTCTGAGGACTTTCGGTCACCTGCATCCCGAGTTGTGAGTTTCTCTGGGAGAGGAAAGCAAATATCGACTTTTTCAAAGATGAACTAAGCTTTATCAATGAGGAAAGAATAGTGTCACTGGTAATTCTTAGGTATTAGGTATCTGATGTCAACAGTCTTAAAATCATCCTACTATTAGGTTCCATTAAATGAAGCTTCTAAGACGTATACACCATTCATATCTTGTGATAGAAGCTACGAATTTGGAGTGCTACCATTCGACCTGAACTTTAGTGCAGTTGTATTTATAACAGCACTGAACTCCTGGATAGAGTGATGTTATAAGTGGATGACATGCTTATTGCCACCCCAACAAGGGATGAGCATGTAGAGATTTTAGAGAAAGTGTTCCGAAAATTCGCAGAAGCAGGGATGACTGCAAACCTCGAGAAATCGAAGTTTGGCAGGCACCAAATCAGATTTATAGGACACGTCATTTCGTCCTTAGGCAACATTCCTACCTGTTCCTAAGAAAATGCAAACGATTGAGGAATTTTCTCAACCGAGAAGAAAGAAGTCAGATTTGTTTGTGAAAGTGTTTCCAAGTTACTGTTATGTTAGTGAAAGTTTGTGGTGACCAAGAAAGCCAAGAGAGATACGAAAATCGAAAGATCTCAGCGCATCACAACGAGACTGCCGCGCCAAAAGAACAAAGTGAGTGATCGTTACAAAACATTTTAGTGCAAACATCAGTCCAGCTTCCAAAGTGACATCGCCTCTTACTAAGTTTTATATTCTTCCACAGGATGACTACAGAATTTATAAAAAGACTATGTAATATCACTATGACCTTATTGTAAAGTTGTTCTTGTAATGCCATTTAGCCTGAAGATGAGGTATTCCCTCGAAACATGTCGCTAAATAAATAAGTAATACAATAGTTGACAAAGTTTGTGACTGGTAACGGTAATTTTAAAAAAGCTTTTACATATTTCTTGAGAGAGTCACGGTCGAAAAATGGTCAAAATGACGATATATTTTATCGGATACAGATGGAATCAGGGAATAGGGAACTAAGTAGGTGTTATTGTCAGCCTACCATCGAAAAGCAAGTCCAGTGAAGAGAGTTTTTAAAGGATTCAACAGATTTATACGCAACTGCTTAACTGTGCTACTGGATAGTCACCAGCTGAGGTGTTAATAGGTAGGCAGGAAAGAAACGAATGGATTCTTCCATTACTTCACTTACCAAGAAAAGTCCAAAGAATGGAGATAAGCAGAAGTCTTGACTAACTTATCGAAGTGTGTCCAAGCTAGGAAATTAAAATATGACCGCAATGTGAGAAATGCACTATCATTTGAAGTAAATGATATAACGTTACTAAAGACTCACTTGATGGCATTTATTATGCACGAAGGAAACCAGAAATGGCAATTGCTATATGTAGGTCCATACAGGATAATAAGAATATCACAAGAATGTAGCAACCTGTTATCTGAGCCGGCCTGGGTGGCCGAGCGGTTCTAGGCGCTACAGTCTGGAACCGCGTGACGACTACGGTCGCAGGTTCGAATCCTGCCTCGGGCATGGATGTGCGTGATGTCCTTAGGTTAGTTAGGTTTAAGTACTTCTAAGGGACTGATGACCTTAGAAGTTAAGTCCCATAGTGCTCAGAGCCATTTGAACCATTTTTTGTTATCTGACAACAAAAAAAATTAATCAAATGATTTGTAGCCCTACAAAGACTTAAAAATATGTACAGTAGTTGTAGGTTGTAAACAATAAATATAAGTTTAGAGTAGGGTAGTGTATTGTGTTTAGTATGTATGAGTGTGTTATTTAGTCATCAGCCTGGACTTAACATGTACAGATAAGGGAAGAACTTCCTTCAGCAGTGTAATGTACAATAATTTACTAGAGGAAAATCTACCTGATAGACAGGACCCACTACAGGTCAAAGTAAATATTTAATTGAAAAGTAACGTAGAATTCGCTAAACGATAATTAACATTTTTCATTTGTGTTGTACCCTGCCTGCTCGTCAAATATAGGGTGCCTAGGAAACTTGCTTTCTCAGATCGTTAGACAACAATTCAAGCAAATCGTATTAATGAAGTTTATTACGAAAGGAAATGATTAAAATACTTAACTTTCTGTTAAACAGATGTGTCGCAAGAACAGGGCGACAGACAAAATAAGAAATTTCTTCAGTATAGACGATGCTACATAACTGAAGCGAAATGGATGGTCTTGATACAGTTCTTGAACTTGCTACTTTAGAACTGGCAGAACTGACTAGCCATCAACTAGGCCGCGGCCAGGCGGCGTGGTGCTTATGTCATCTTCGTGTAGAGGGCGCTGCCGTCGCGTTGTCCTGGAGAGGGGTCGGTCAGCGAGCAATTGGCTGACGCCGTCTCACAGCTCTCTCTGCTCTGACGTTACCGCCTGGCGTGCCGGCGCTTGACTATATACACTCCTGGAAATTGAAATAAGAACACCGTGAATTCATTGTCCCAGGAAGGGGAAACTTTATTGACACATTCCTGGGGTCAGATACATCACATGATCACACTGACAGAACCACAGGCACATAGACACAGGCAACAGAGCATGCACAATGTCGGCACTAGTACAGTGTATATCCACCTTTCGCAGCAATGCAGGCTGCTATTCTCCCATGGAGACAATCGTAGAGATGCTGGATGTAGTCCTGTGGAACGGCTTGCCATGCCATTTCCACCTGGCGCGTTCGTGCTGGACGTGCTGGACGTGCAGACCGCGTGAGACGACGCTTCATCCAGTCCCAAACATGCTCAATGGGGGACAGATCCGGAGGGTAGTTGACTTACACCTTCTAGAGCACGTTGGGTGGCACGGGATACATGCGGACGTGCATTGTCCTGTTGGAACAGCAAGTTCCCTTGCCGGTCTAGGAATGGTAGAACGATGGGTTCGATGACGGTTTGGATGTACCGTGCACTATTCAGTGTCCCCTCGACGATCACCAGTGGCGTACGGCCAGTGTAGGAGATCGCTCCCCACACCATGATGCCGGGTGTTGGCCCTGTGTGCCTCGGTCGTATGCAGTCCTGATTGTGGCGCTCACCTGCACGGCGCCAAACACGCATACGACCATCATTGGCACCAAGGCAGAAGCGACTCTCATCGCTGAAGACGACACGTCTCCATTCGTCCCTCCATTCACGCCTGTCGCGACACCACTGGAGGCGGGCTGCACGATGTTGGGGCGTGAGCGGAAGACGGCCTAACGGTGTGCGGGACCGTAGCCCAGCTTCATGGAGACGGTTGCGAATGGTCCTCACCGATACCCCAGGAGCAACAGTGTCCCTAATTTGCTGGGAAGTGGCGGTGCGGTCCCCTACGGCACTGCGTAGGATCCTACGGTCTTGGCGTGCATCCGTGCGTCGCTGTGGTCCGGTCCCAGGTCGACGGGCACGTGCACCTTCCGCCGACCACTGGTGACAACATCGATGTACTGTGGAGACCTCACGCCCCACGTGTTGAGCAATTCGGCGGTGCGTCCACCCGGCCTCCCGCATGCCCACTATACGCCCTCGCTCAAAGTCCGTCAACTGCACATACGGTTCACGTCCACGCTGTCGCGGCATGCTACCAGTGTTAAAGACTGCGATGGAGCTCCGTATGCCACGGCAAACTGGCTGACACTGACGGCGGCGGTGCACAAATGCTGCGCAGCTAGCGCCATTCGACGGCCAACACCGCGGTTCCTGGTGTGTCCGCTGTGCCGTGCGTGTGATCATTGCTTGTACAGCCCTCTCGCAGTGTCCGGAGCAAGTATGGTGGGTCTGACACACCGGTGTCAATGTGTTCTTTTTTCCATTTCCAGGAGTGTATAACCATTAAAATTGCTACACCAAGAAGAAATGCAGATGCTACACGGGTATTCGTTGACAAATATGTTATACTAGAAATGACACGTGATTACATTTTCACACAATTTGGGTGCAAAAATGGTTCAAATGGCTCTGAGCACTATGGGACAGCAGCTTTGGTCCCCTAGAACTTAGAACTACTTAAACATTGGTGCTCGCGTTGGTCCAGATCCAATGAGTGTTAGCAGAATATGGAAACGGTGGGTTTAGGAGGATAATACGGAACGCCGTGCTGGATCCCAACGGCCTCGTATCACTATCAGTCGAGATGACAGGCATCTTATCCGCATGGCTGTAACGGATCGTACATCCACGTCTCGATCCCTGAGTCAACAGATGGGGACGTTTGCAAGACAACAACTATCTGCACGAACAGTTCGACGACGTTTGCAGCAGCATGGACTATCATCTCGGAGACCATTGCTGCCGTTACCCTTGACGCTGCATCACAGACAGGAGCGCCTGCGATGATGTACTCAACGACGAACCTCGGTGCACGAATGGCAAAACGTCATTTTTTTCTGATGAATCCAGGTTCTGTTTACAGCATCATGATGGTCGCATCCGTGTTTGGCGACATCGCGGTGAACGCACATTGGAAGCGTGTATTCGTCATCGCCGTACTAGCGTATCACCCGGCGCGATGGTATGGGGTGCCATTGGTTACACGTCTCGGTAACCTCTTGTTCGCATTGACGGCACTTTGAACAGTGGACGTTACATTTCAGATGTATTATGACCTGTGGCTCTACCCTTCATTCGATCCCTGCGAAACCCTACATTTCAGCAGGATAATGCACACCGCATGTTGCAGGTCCTGTACGGGCCTTTCTGGATACAGAAAATGTTCGACTGCTGCCCTGGCCAGCGCATTTTCCAGATCTCTCACCAACTGAAAACGTCCGGTCAATGGTGGCCGAGCAACTGGCTCGTCACAATACGCCAGTCACTACTCTTGATGAACTGTGGTATCGTGTTGAAGCTGCATGGGCACCTGTACCTGTACACGCCATCCAAGCTCTGTTTGACTCAATGCCCAGGCGTATCGAGGCCGTTATTACTGCCAGAGGTGGTTGTTCTGGATACTGATTTCTCAGGATCTATGCACCCAAATTGTGTGAAAATGTAATCATATGTCAGTTCTGGTATTATATATTTGTCCAATGAATACCCGTTGTCATCTGCATTTCTTCTTGGTGTAGTAATTTTGATGGCCAGTAGTGTATGACCGTGGCACTGAGTGTTTGCAGAATGCAGTGTATCGGAGAGTCCGCCCTCAACGAATTTACAACTGATACAGAAGTTATGCGACCACGGCGCGTTTAGGTACAGGCAATTATGCGCAGCGCAAACCAAGGCATACTAAATAAATGTGGAAGGCGTGTGAGAATAAATCGCCAAGCCAAATATTCTTTGGAACTGGTCCTAAATAAACAACAATAATGCATAATCCTTGTGTGTTTCATCCTGCAGCATGAAACGTTTAAGTTAATCGGTGTGTAAGGCTGTACTTCAGTCATTTTCATAGCAACGAATGACAGAGCTGCGCAGTCGAAAGCACTCAAAGTTCTTCGAAACGCGCCAGCAACAAGTTGGCGGCAGCAGCTAAGCAGTCATCGCCTGGCGGGTTCGGTGTTCGACCCAATGTTCCTGCCACGCGTTTCTCAACTTCTACACCGAGACCATAACGACGCGGCAGTAAAACTTTGCCTACGCCGTCAGAGGCTTCATACGACAGAGAAGACCTTCGAAAAAATAAAAAAAAATATTTGTATTCTATAATTTGAAAGAGAAACTCTTTGGAGAAATTCTGTAAACTTCATGCTTGGAGCAAAAATTATTATGCATTCATGTGTGGTGTGTAAGTTTATACACAGCACTATAATGTCAGCACAATAGCTCTCACTGAATCAAATGTGTTCCAAATACTAGAAAAAAGTAATACCTCTGCCAATTAGGAGTGGAGATTGGTCTTTCCTGGTTTTTCCAGCCGTTTTCCCTGGCATCCGCGCTCTAATGGGAGGACTACAAACTTTTTAGCTGCTCAAGCTAGTAAATCTCCACTCCAGACAACGTAGTAGGTAAGAACAGCTGCAAAACTGTGTACTTTCAAGCAACCTTAAAAAGTAGACGCAATTAAGTTTTAATAATATACATAATAAGAAGCAGCAGCAAATACTAGTTATACGTTTCAACCGACCTTTGTGACCGAGAGGTTCTAGGCGCTTCAGTCCGGAACCGCGCGACCGCTACGGTCGTAGGTTCGAATCCTGCCTCGGGCATGGATGTGTGTGATGTCCTTAGGTTAGTTAGGTTTGCTCTCAACAAGATAAATCTGCAATTTAGTAGGATCGCAGACATCACTGCTCCAAATGCTCCAGAATTTTTGAATGAATATAAAAGCGCCGGCTGCGGTGGCCGAGCGGTTCTAGGCGCTTCAGTCCGGAACCGCGCTGCTGCTACGGTCGCAGGTTCGAATCCTGCCTCGGGCATGGATGTGTGTGACGTCCTTAGGTTACTTAGGTTTAAGTAGTTCTAAGTTCTAGGGGACTGATGACCTCAGAAGTTAAGTTCCATAGTGCTCACAGCCATTTGAATCATTTTATACGTTTCATAACCCTTGATTAAAACCTGTGAGAAGGTAGATATGACGATATGTCATGCAAATTTTCATAAACTGAACATTAGCGAACAACATGGATGTTATGTGCAGCAGTCTGGGTACAATGATCGTACCACGAATTGTTAGTGAATGTGAAGGCAAACCGTGAGATACTATTTACGTGGTGCATGTGTTATAAAAAACAGGAACACTAGAGAAATGCTCGATACAGACCATATTCAACTGCATGCATGGCAATTCCGGGGGACTGTATAGCGTCCCCACGTTATTTATGAAGAACATTTTTATATTTGTTACAAATTAATGAAACGAGTGTCCTTGATAAAAGAAATTCTGTATAATGTTACAACTAGGGAAAAGAAAATCAGTGGACATGGAATATGGGACTGTTAATACTAAGAAATGTGACTTTGGGGAAAACCAAAGACAATGGAGACATGACATAATGTGCTACGAAATAGCATATTTATATCTGTGACTCCCACAATTTAGTACATATATAGAAGCGCCATTGTGATGGCGTCTATTTCCTTAACATTATCTCTCTGGCGCTCTTTCTCTGACTCTGTCGTTGTCGTAATATCGCTCTGAGTCGTCCAGGTCTGCACGATTGTATAAGAAGTTATTAATTCCGAAATGGATGTTTAACTTAAACAGTTATTTAATGCTTTCATTTCGTAGTTGTAATCGCCCTGTGCCAAACAACGAATCATTTACAGCATTCTAGCGCGTTGGGCAGTCGAGACAACGTAGCATCGTCAAGAGATTGTTTTTATCTTGGTCATTACTTACAACAGCATTTACGCCACGGAATCACAATAATTAGAAGCAAGGCTCAATTCATGATTGTTAAAGTAAATCTGACTAAGAATTTTACTGTAATTTACGTCGCAAACGAAAGTGGTAGTCTCATAACCCATGCAATATTTTACGAGATTATTTCCAAACAAAACTTGGATTTGTTCAAAGAAAACCATAAAAATATTTAACTGCAAAAACAAAAATAATTTTTCCAAATTCGAGATACCAAATACACGGGCAGATATGTCGATCCTATCAACAGAAATTTTCTTTTCATATATGGGATGGTAGTGTCAACGAATGTGCTATTAGACCTTAGCTACTTCCTGATACACAGAATGGAGTCGCGTAAAAAACGTTCCTACAACATGTTCTCCCACAGTTGCTAGAAAATTTACCACTGAGAATTCGTCAGCGTACATGGTTTCTACATGATGAGACACCGGTACTTTTTCCAGTAGACGTAAGGAACCACGTTAAAGTACAGTTTGGATAACCGTGGATTCGTCACGATGGTACAGTTCCGTGGTCATCTCGGTCACGAGACACGACACCAATGGACCTCTCCTATTGGGGCATGTGAGGAGCCTTGTTTACAAGACTACGGTCGATACTCTCACGGACCTGACTGCATGGATAATTTCAGCCGTGGTGCGGAAGCAGTACGCAATGCTCCTGGAATCACTGAGCGTGGAAGATGGTTCAAATGGCTCTGAGCACTATGGGACTCAACTGCTGAGGTCATTAGTCCCCTAGAACTTAGAACTAGTTAAACCTAACTAACCTAAGGACATCACAAACACCCATGCCCGAGGCAGGATTCGAACCTGCGACCGTAGCGGTCTTGCGGTTCCAGACTGCAGCGCCTTTAACCGCACGGCCACTTCGGCCGGCGCGTGGAAGATAGTCGACGGTGCTGCATCGCTGTACTCTGCCGTGATCATGGTGGTCGAAATTTATAACAATACATGTAAAGGGAAGAGCTGTGCATTTGTTATGTTTCTGTATTGTACAATGGCAGATCAGATTGAACACAGTGTGATAAAAGTGTACGTGTTTCGTCTGAGGGTTGTTGCATTACTCTACGTTTCGGTTACTGCAGCGAAACAAGAGTGATTGCGGTAACACGCCGAATAAATCATAATTACATTATTACCTTGTAAGGAATCGCCGGTGACTGGGTGACCCTTTCACCAAAATGTTCAGAAGACATCCCCGTACAACATATGAGGATTTATCAGTGGAGTCTAGTTTACCCTGTGTGACTTCATCATCTCAGTGAGAGACGCGCAGAGTAATAACATGAGAGAAACAATAAGTTTCCTCTAATAATGTACAGTCATCTCATTGAAGCTAAATAACCTAGTCGAGTAACCGCATTACCCGTTCTTAACTCATCTCGGAGGCAGGAGCAAGCTACACGGTGAGCGGTGAAACTGAAGAAAAGCCTAGTCAGTCCAAGTCGCTATAATTCGTGTGCAATAGTGAGATACAGAACGGAGACCGGTAGGCGCCACATGAGCTTCCCCGTGTAGCAGCGTGTAGTGATCCGCGCTATCGCGGTCCTTGATCGCGTCTCACACGGCTGCCGTATCCGGCGACCGCGACGCCACGGCCGTTGAACGGTGGCGACACGCGCGGCCGCATCACGAACTAATCGCGGCGACGCTAAGACAATGGCGGCTCGCAGATAGCCCGGCCGCCGCAGCCGCCGCCGCCGCCGCCGCAGTTGGGCCAAATTGTTGATCGCCGATAGCCGGCCCGGTCGGCAGTGATTAAATATCAATCTTATCGCCGACCAACAATGGCGACTCCACATGCAACGGGGAGCCGGCCTCCCTAACAAGCGGTAATTGGCCGTCCGGAGATAATTACACAGATTGGGAGCCGTCGCCCTCTTGTTAACATCGGCGTGTCCGAGCCGTGTCCACAGCAGATCTGGGCTTGCCCCGCTTACTCTGACAGTAGCTGAATATTTTCTCTGACAAAGAGCGTCTCTGATTTGCTGGCAGTGTTATTCAGTTTGTTAGCCATTTTCCGTGCGTACTTCTAACAATGATGAGGTTTTTATGGTTGTGGCCTTCAACCCGGAGGCTAATTCGATGTAGCCCTCCACCCTAGTCTATCCTGTGCAAGCATCTTCGTCTCTGTATATTGAAAGCTAAATCCTCTTGTTTGCTGTAAACAAACTTTGGTTTCCCTCTGCAAGTTCACATTTTCCTCCATCACCGATGAATTATCCCTCCGTGCTTGACAACGTCTGCTATCAAACTAACCCTTCCATTAGTTATAATGAGTTCTTTTCGCGTCCTCAAGAGAGGGTTGGGAGAGGGCTGGGGGGCAATATGACCAATTGGTACTCCCCGTCGGTTCTGGAGGTATCGATTGTATATTCATTCAAAAATTCTGGCGCATTTGGAGCAGTGATGTCTGCGATCCTACTAAATTGCAGATTTATCTTGTCGAGAGCAATGGAAAATATTGTAGTTTTTGAAAATTTATTTCTGTTTCTTCACTTGCAGGGGCATTATTTTGTAAAGTTTTCTTTAGTCACTGAAATTAATACCATTGATTTAATCATAAGAAGGATTTAAATTCAGATTACTGAAAGAAAATACAGGTGTTAATATTCACATAGATAATATGGAACTACGCACTTACAAGGGAAACTCCCCATCGCAGTAGTAAGGTGGCATAGTGGATGGCCCGTCAAAAACTAAACACACATCAGGCATGGAAACAGGAAGAAGAAGAACAAACAGTGGAAAAAAAACAAGTAACAGGTGCAAACATGTAACTCTTTTGTATCGGTTATGAATAAATAGTTGCCTCTATTTAAGTTCCAACCCTCGTATAACCAGTGTAAAACACTGGTTCAAATGGCTCTGAGCACTATGGTACGTAACATCTGAGGTCATCAGTCCCCTAGAACTTAGAACTACTTAAACCTAATTAACCTAAGGACGTCACACGCATCCATGCCCGAGACAGGATTCGAACCTGCGACCGTAGTGGTCGCGCGGTTACAGACTGAAGCGCTTAGAACCAGTGTACAGTATGACACCTGCCAAGACTACAGAAAGAGAACAAACATTTCAATGGCAGCACGAACAATTCATAATGTTATAAAAAAAATGAAATAAATGACACGAGAGAGTTTTGAACAGAGTTCGTCCGGTTTACAGCCAATCATGGCGATCACTTACCTAAAACGCCGTGGGTGTTTAGCGTCTGTAGACATTGCACTTGTTAAGCTTGGACCTCCACTCCTTCTATTTTGCTTTTTTCCCACTGTTTGTTCTTCTTCTTCCTGTTTCCATGCTTGATGTGTGTTTAGTTTTTGACGGGCTGTCCACTGGTCCACCTTACTACTGCGTTGGGAAGTTTCCCTTGTAAGTTCTAACAACCCTACCACAACAAAGGTCAAAATTTAATAATGATTGTGGTGTTGCTCATGCTGCTAAATACTGCGTTTTCGGGCAACAGCAAAGTTATTATGTGGCAGGTGTCATTAGAGCACAGTTAATAAAGTCATTTCATGTAATAATGAATAAACTAGGCACTCATCTTTTCGTGTTTCCCACGCTGGTCTCGTTGTAAAATCATGGCTCAATCGTCGAAAATCTAGGTGGTGATGATTCCAAGCTCGGATGCAAAGAGGCCTAGGTTTTATTCTGCTATATTCAAAAGTTTTGTAGATGTGCTTCACAAACCATTCTTGAAGATTACACTTTTGCAGGACAATGGTGAAGTAAAAAAAATAATCAGCACTCCGAATTTAAGTTACACTTCCTTTTTATTGCTTTTATTGCAGTATCGCGTAACACACAAAACATCACTTCACAATACAAAACATAATTGAAAATATCTTCCTCAGTGTGAAAGTTCACATTTTAATAGCTGACTACGTTATGCGTCTTTCCAACATGACGTCCAAGACTTGACTTTCTCAAGGTCCGACTCTCTAACTAATTAATAATCGCTTACGTGCCCAAAAATCAGAGTTACATGTACGTCAAAGATTATAGTGACAAAAGAAAGAATACACATAAGTATAATATCAATGCAATATAAACATATCGATGGATCAAAGTACCTCTACATTAATGAAATCAAATCTGTATGTTGTCTCAGAAATATGTCAACTACTTTACAGAAACACAGTACAGTATTGCTGGTATCGAGAGGTTGAGTTGAGGTGCCATAATGGTTACGTAATTCAAGAACCATTACAATGTGCATAGTTCCATATTATCTATGGGGACATTAAAGCCTATATTTTCTTTCAATAATCTGAATTTACATCCTTCTTATGATTAAATCAGTGGTATTACGAGTAATTTCAGTGAGTAAAGAAAAGTTTACAAAATAATACCCCTGCAAGTGAAGAAACAGACTCTGCTTACGGTATACTACGCCTTCCACACCGCTGGAAACGGGTTCCACACAACGCTGGTGACTACTTTGAAGGACAGTAACAGGTGCAAACATGTAACTCTTTTGTATCAGTTGCGAATAAATACTTACCATTATTTAAGTTCCAACCCTCGAAGAACGTGAGGCATGTGGTAAGAATACGTTACAGACGCAAGTAAAGGTCTCATAGAAATGAAGACAACAAAAAACGATTGTGAACTATGTTACAACGAAGGAATTCAAGAGTCAAAACTTCCGAACAGAATGCCACTTCAAGAACTATGACAGAGAACAGAGAAACTGTGTGATCGTGAGACTGTTGCGTTCTTCTGTTCCAGCTTACATGACAAACTATTATTTTGTCGTGCATTTTCAACTAGTCCATTAAATTTGGGACAAATTATATTTCCGCGGCTGCATGCCCGAAATTTAATGGACCGTTGTTATGTCTTCATCATTTCCTTGGGAGTGATCACATTCACACGGACACCTAAATCGGGCAAGGGAGTATATTGCGCTGACTTACTAGGCGCACAAATTGGTACGTCGATAACAGATTCCTATCATATGACACACTTACTGTGTCTAATGCCGTGTATGACATGACACACCAGACGTGTTTTCCGGTGGAGGATTTGGTTGACTTGTCATCTCGTCATCAAAAGTTTGCTGTTCGTATTCGACAGCCACTTCCTTTCGGCAGCTAACATAGGAGTTGGGTAGAATCAACTGTCATTATAGGTCCCTACTTCACACCTCGCTATTGCAGACTGACGTTACACCACGACACAAACAAAAATTTGAATACAGCGAACAGCGAACAGCGAATAGTTATATATTAAAAAAAAAAAAAAAGCACGAAGGACATTTGAATCTGACTCGCCCGCCTGGTAGTCTAACGCCGTGGCCACTTAACCACGACGCCGATGCTCTTTTACACTCCTCTGTATCGCACATCTTATCCTGGTACCGTTCACTGTTTCTATTTTTTTTTCCACAGCTGAGTGCACCTTCTTACTGATTTCATTCTAAACGGTCTCAAATTCACCGAATCGGTTACGTAGAAAGTGACAGTTTTAGAATCACGACCACTCTTGGACATGTCCCAGATTCGATTCACTCATCTAATTCAAACTTTATACTGTTCCACCACAATTCAAAAGCTTTCGTTCTTTTCTTGTCTACACAGTTGATTGTCCACTTTTCACTTCCATATAATGCTATCCTGCAGACAAATCCTTCCAGAAAGGTTTTCGTGAATATTTAATTTGTATCGATAACATGTTTCTCTTTTTCAGAAAGGCATTTCTCACCGATACCAATCTTCATTTGTCCTCTGTAGTTCTGACATAGGCAATTACTTTGTGACCCAAATGGCTAAACTCGTCTATTGGTTTCAGTGTCTCACTTTATAATCTAATAATGACAGCATCGCTTGATATTATTCGATTGCACTCTGTTACCAAATAAGTTTGCGGATAATCTTACAACCTCTTTTAATTACACTATCCATTCCGTTCACCTGATCTTCCCGTCCTTTGTTGAGTCTGACATCGGAAAAATACGAAATTGGTGGGGTTAATGAGGAAAGAATAGATAGTGTAAAAATTGTATAGATGTTACAGGATCCTACTTAAAGCGTGTTAAGCTCTGGAACCAATTGTCGAGAATGAATATTTCAGAAAATTGTGAGAACATTTATCGTGGAGAACAGCAGTGCAAAAATTACTTTAAAAAGAACACAGACAGTCTCGACTGCGGTCTTACTTGCGTTCCATCATAGGACACAAGCTTCCAAGGTCGGTACTTATATCCTTGGTGAACTGTGTTTTGAATGTGGTTCCGTAATTTTAAAAACGTAAGTTCAAACAAAGTTTAGACCAAAGAGGCAGTTCCAAGCTTGCGGATTAGGAGAGGTGCTGGGATTTAAGTACTGATTTAAAAGAACTTATTTTCTGTTCTAAATATGCGGGACCGGTTATTTTAAAATTGCAACTGGCTGAAATTTCTTGCACTTTAAGCAATGGGTTCATTTACTTTCCTTACCAAACACTGTCCGTTAAAGTGTGAAATTAAGTAAACTTTACAATGAAATACATATCCAAAATTCTGAAGTACACTTTACAACAAATAAAGAACATCAGACATTCCAAACTTTCAACCTCCAAAGGTTTAATAAATTTTAAAAACCTTTAGGTAAAACTTAAATTTAAAAAAAAATATTCAAAATTTGTCAGTAACTTTAAATCACTGGAAAAATAAGCAGTGAAATGACAATAGGCCAATTCCATCCACAGTAAGTGGAAATATGACGCCTTGTTTACCAAAGGGACACAGTTTCCGTGACGCCATTAACTCTAGATTGGTCGCCTAGGTCGCATCGCTTGTACATGCCACATCCATAGTTTCCTTAAGTATTTACAATAGCCGGGCAAAGTGAATCATCAGGGCTTAGAGTAATTAAGAAGAGACAGAGCTAGACAGGTTAATTAATTAAATCAAGTAACAAATTTAAATATCTAACTTGGCGCACCGCACCCTTTAAATTTAAGGGAAGGTCTTTCTTGGCAAGTTACAATGCAAACACTGAATTACACAGTTTTACTTTAACACGTGTATTTATAGTTCGGTAGCGCTGATTAATAAATAAACTCTCACTGCCTCTTTCATACACAGTAGCGACACTTAGAGGCCCATCCGAACCTGACTGCGTTCCACATCTTATCAGTAATAACTTGTTCCACAACCTATATCTGGAGCGGTGCCTTCAATAGAAAACATACAGCGGCTGCATTTACCGAAAGCGCGATCCACACTTACAACCCAGCGCAGGTAACAGGCGCCGAGTACAGACACTAAGACACTGAGACACTTCGCTCAGCCTGGCGGAAGCAAACACCAGCACATATGACCACCAGTCCACACAGGACGAAACACACAGCGCGCTGCGTACGGTAATTGCATAATGACCCCAACCCTTCTCTCCGCAGAGGAATACTCGTTCTTGGGTCTCACTCTCTCACCACCGTTCTCACGGCAGAGATCCTATAGTAATCGGAGTTTCAGTTTAGCGCAGATATCGAATGAACATTACCACTAAAACAAGGTCGACCGCGCCACAACTCAATATGTTCCAAGGCATATATCTGAGCATACTATTTCGTCTCCTAATGCTGGGATATCATCATAGGCTATAAAGTTTCAGATAGCACTTTCAAAGTCAGACATGCCCAGCAAGCTGTTCGTATGTACCCACTACAATCTCAGCAATACATATCGGCAACCGTATGATGACGTCACAACGCGGTCGTTACTTGGTTAATAATAAACAGTTCGCACTCAGTCCTTGTGAGACCAGTTGAGAAGGTACTTGATTAAGAAGTAGCAGCACCGGTCAAGAAAACAACGGCTGGGAGAGCGGTGTGCTGACTACATGCGCCTCCGTATCTACATGCGGTGATGCCTAAGGGCTGAGGATGACACGGCGGACGGTCGGTAACGTTGGGCCTTTAAAGCCTGTTCGGACAGTGTTTGTTTTGATTTTTATAAACAGTTCGACCTGCCAAGCTTGTTTAAGTTTCAAATTGCTATCTGAGTTTACAGCCTCTCATGATGTCTCTAGCGTTATGAGACAGTGGCATACCTATCGTAAAACACTTTTTTTATCATTCAAATTTTCTTAGTTCCAGCGAAGTAGTTGTTAAGAATGGCGGTGTCTTAACGTCGCACCTTTTTTGATGAAACTGCCCAGTTGGAAATCCGATAGTTCTACGTGTATACTCTGGGAAAGGCAATGAGACTGTAACAGTAAGAGTTTTACCATCTCCAGAGTATATATCAAACAGGAACGAGATTTCTCGAAGTGCCTATCCTCGCATTATGTCATGTAATTGAATTCTACTGTGATGCATCAGTTTGGTAAGTAACCTTAAGTTGCAAGCAGTACATTGCAAAGAAAGTGCTCTCGACCCTATCCCATCTTCATGCGTACCTCGGCAGCACACACATAAATCATTACGTATCTATATTTTCCTCCCATAGAATCGTGTAAATCTGAGGCTTTATAAGCACAACCTAACTATTAAATACACCGACTGACAAAGTTAAGATATATCTACAAATGCCGGTACATTTTTCAAATCACCGTGAAAATGCAGTGCGTGAGACACCTGAACCGCAATTGGGAGGGGTGGAGGTCAGTTAACCGTACAGATTCAGGTTTTCGGTAGTTTCTCTTACTAGCTCAAGACAGATTTCATGATGGCTTCTTTCAGAAGGGCACGTGCGAAGTTACACCCTAATTCGAGTTTGTGTGCCGTTGCTAACAACATAGCAACTCAAATTATACTAATGTCCGTCTCGGCAGCTGCGCGGTCAGCAGGACGAGTTGCTAATCAAAGGGGCCTGGGTTCGATTCCCAGCTGAATGGGACATTTTTTTCCGCTAGGAGACTGGGTGTGGTGGTGTCTTCACGTTCGTGTCGTCCTAACTGAGGTTCAACCTTTGAGACGGCAGTATCTCGAAAACCAATTAAAAAAATTGAAACTAACATCAGCTAATATAATTTGTCTGGGATTGAGCCTTCTGTATGCCTTTAGTCACGTTTCTTATTGCCTCTGTACAGTAGTTGACCTACCACACCGATGGAGCGGCATGTTTTCATTTGAATGATTTGATTTGCGGGATTAAGGCCATCGCAGTTACAAGGGTACAGACAATACATAAGGGAATATAAAACCCTAACCTCTCTTTTTCCCGCTCTTCTTTTCATAAAGACAGTAAATTTTATTTGTAGGCTAAATGTAGAAACGAGCAATTTGCTAAAAAGAGCCGAATACTACATAAGGTGATGTATGAAAAAAATCTGCTCACAGAGACGGTGAATCCTCAGAGCTGATCTTTCTACTTATTATTGAAGTTTCTGCAAGGTGCATGAGTGTCCTCGCGCACAGGCGTTGACGCTCACACACTCACCGAGGTTTGTCCGTTACTTTTTTTTATTTGTCTGTTAAGTGTACACGCGAGCGAAGATTGAAGTGACAAATAATGATACGAAGTTCTTAAAAAATTAGTAACTTAAATATGACAAATGCCGAATTGGAGTATTGTCGCTTGCGGAGAGAAATGTCGGGTGTGTTCGTGAAACGATTCCGCAGAATCACCTAGGGAAGACTTACCTATTTGTCCCATGTCTAGATGTTAAAGAGTTGAGGCACTTGATAAGATATCACAAACTCAAGCTAATTACACAGACTAGCGTACTATTAAAGAGCGCCGATGCGTCACTTTCAGACCGAGCTTACATATTTCTTCAGACATTCATTTCCTGGGATCGTTAAAGGCGTAATGAACAGAAAGTGTTCTTGTTCTAGAGACCAGATGGTGATGAGAGATATCTGACTTCTCAGAACTGCAGTTGATAATAACAGTGTCTTGTGTAATGGTAAATACTAACGAACAGAAAGCTTACGAGAAAACCTCGGAGTGAGAGAGTAGAATTCTATTTATAATACAGATTTACAGAAAAAACTAAAATCGACGTTCCAAGGTCTGACCAGAGAATGATCTTCGAGGATTTACGTAAACTTTAGTCGGATATTCTTTTATGCCTAATCGATATGTTGTGATATCGGTCTTTGATGCTATAGAACTATTTGCTCTCACTGCGTATTTTATTCCCACCCCGTTTAAAGGTCATGGAAAAAATATTTTTGCACGAACAGTCGCAATAATTTACTCCGTCCTTCAGGATCAGAACAGCAAGGCGGTATATCTTGTTCTATCGCTTACAATAATACAAATGCGGTTTAAAAATTAAATATTAATTTTGAGTACAGTGAATATCAATAACTGACGTGTTTTAGTTAAGCACACAGAATGAAAACGATGATCTGCATTTTTTATGTTGATTGCATGATGATGTATTCTCTAACTAGTAACATGAAATCTGAAACCTTATGTTGTAAGTCATGCCTCGGGAGAACAGTTGGTATATATATAAAAAAAGTCGGTTAGAGCTTTGCTCGCGAAAGGTAAGCTCCTGGTTTCGAGACCAAGGCCAATGTAGAATTTTAATTTGGCAGAAAGTTGGGGAGCGTAAGTTTCATTAGGGCAAAATGAAATTTATTCCCTGATAGTAACGAGATGAAGTTCCATGGTCTATGCTTAATAGTTATGTATATTTAAAACTGGAAAGAATTTATGACAGTATAACTTCGTACGAAACAATCTAAAAAATTTACGAAAATATAACTTGGTTCTTCTAAATGTTATTTGGAACGCTAGTGGATAAAGTCAGCACATATACATAGGTTGAGACGGTAAATTTTGCAGCTACTCGCAAGCAAAACTATAGTCGAAATCGCAGGCTGGTTAATCAAGAGCAAAGAAAAATCTGAAAGTGACTGTAATAAAATTAAAACTTCAAAAATTAATTGCAATTTAAGAAGATGGAAAACGGAAACATTGTTTTATTTGTGTTCTTGAGTACTAAAATCGACACAAGAAAACAGCAGAAACTGAAGAGAACATTCGGCCATGAATATGAGACCATTAACCACACCACAGACAAATGCGTCATTTGAAGCGTGTTAGTATTACATTTCCTTAAAAATATTTCAACAATGGTTACTGATCGCACGTGTCTATAAAAAATAAAACAAGTAAAATTTTTTGGTAGGTTGATTTTATCGTTTGATTTCAGAGTATTGGTTATATTTATAATTTAGCCGTGACTAGGATGCTAAGTGGGCTGAATACTACTGACAAGACGAAAAGAACTGCCCCTAAAATATTTACAATTAGACTGCCACAGGATTAAACATTGCTAAAGAAAATAACAGGCGACGCTGGAAAAGGTGACCGTTGCATCGATGCAACCCCGTTTTCGGTTTATCGTACTGAGACACCCGTAGCAGCTCTACCTGAGAGATAGCAGGAATAGCGTTTTCATTTCTTCTGCTATAGGTGTGTGTAAACATTATTTGAGTACACCTGACCCTTCAGTTTGCCCCCACAAGTAAAAATGACAGGTGATCGAGGTGGCCGGGAGATTGAATTGCCTCTGCTGATTGTCTTCTCTTCAGCGAACACGTCATGCACTCTTGACAAGGTTGTCATGAGGGTGTCTGCTGTTGCTCCGTCTTGCCTAAAATACCCGTACAATCTTCCATCTTCTGTGAGCTGACCCACGTCTGGATTAACCATCTTGTGGACATTAACATTGAGTTTGATGACAGGATCATGTTACTATGCAGACACCAACCATTGCACACCAAACACCAATCATGATGGTACTCGTGGGTTCTTCAAAGAACTAATAGGCACTCTCTGATGCATAATGGCGCGTATTCCGTGGATTCACATACTGTGACAGATTGCTGAAACAGACGTCATCAGAAGAAATGAAAAACTGAGGATCCAGAAGTTCTGCTTTCAGTTCACTCAGAAACCACCGACCGAACTCAATGCACGTAAGACCCCCTGTACGCCTTATGCCACGCACTACAGTAACATTGTAAGGAAACAGCTGCAGGTCCTTTCTGAAAACGTTTCGAAGCGGAGCTCTGTTAATTCCCACTTGCACAAATAAACGCCGTTACAATTTCGATGAACTTCGTTCCTGGCTTTCCTTCGCTCGAGCGATGTTCTATGGTGGTTTTGCGTGGCATTCTTTTCTAGAGGTTTTGCCAAACCACTTCCAGTCTTAAAATCTTCAGTATGGCATTCCGCTAGTTTTCCAGGAATTGTGTTTCTCATAACATTCAACAATGAACACAAGTAGTTTTATCGTGAGCACCACTCTGTATGGCATTCAAGTGGTCAAACAATGAACGATTTCACGACCGGATGTTTCAGCTGCTGAGAATTTTTCCGGGTTGTATGGCCGTGGTCCATGGAACTCTTCAATCCCTGACGTTTCGTCCAAGGCTACGTTGGACATCTTCGGAGGTGCTCCTGGTAGTGCTGAGTCTTGCCGACTGACGAGTCGGACGTCGAAGAGCGGCCTAAATACCGTGGAAAGTGGGCGTGGTCTAGATTTCACGTGATAGTAGAGATAAACCTTGTCAAAGATATAAAATTTTAACTATCGATCATAGTACGACAAAGAGAAAAACTTCTCATCGATTCTGCAGCGCCACAGTCCATATATCACTGAGTTTGATGGCTTCTTCTTTTCTGTTAAAATTATTCCAATGTTTATATATTTCGATTGATTCTCTATGTAGCTGTGGGTAATAGTTCGTCATAGTACATAAAACTTCAGTTTCCGAAAATTTCACTGCGTGATCACCTGATGTTCCGATATAGCTGATTTGTCTGTTTTCCCTAGTCGGCAAAGACTTTTATGTTCCTTCAGCGGTGTATTCACACTTCTCTTTGTAGTTCCAATGTAGACCTTGCCACACGTACACGGAATCTTATATACATCACTTGCAGGCAGATGGGGACGTTTATCCTTAACGGAACGAAGTGCTTGACCTATTCTCTTAGTTGGTCTGAAAATCGGTAGAACGTCATGTTTCCTTAGAATCTTGCCGATTTCATCCGTTACCTTTCTGATGAAGAGTAGAGAAACCGTGTTCTTCCATCGCTGTGTCCTATTGTTATCCTTAGGCCTCCTGTTATTCGGTCGCAAAATTCTATTTTATGCCTTCCTAGAGTACCAATTCTTCTCAAAAGCGTGCTTTAGATGTTTTAACTCAGTGTCCAGGTGTTCCGGCGTACAAATCCTTTTAGCTTTGTCCACTAGACTTTTAATTACACCTCTTTTCTGTTGTGGATGATGTCTAACCTTCCGAAAGACTTTATGTTTCAAGCTGCCATCAGTCTGTCCCATGACGAAGAAATCCAAGAAGGATACTGCATTGTCTTTCTCTATTTCCATGGTAAACTGGATTTTTTGATTTATACTATTTAAATAACAAAAGAATTCCTCTAAAGCTTTTTTGCCATGTGACCAAACAACAAATGTATCATCTACGTATCGATACCATCGACATGGTTTCTTACTCGCTTTTTCCAGAGCTAATTCTTCGAATTTTATCATGTAAAAATTAGCAATTCAAGTGGTTACTACATTCGTCTGCTCCTCTCCCTCACCCAAACGCAATGACATACCGAAGTACTCGGGACAGAGCTTGTGGGAAACGCGCATGCGCGCACATGTGACACCAACCGGTTGGTGCATCTCACTCCCGCTTACCAGCATTTTCTCTGAAGGCCAGTTCTTCTTTTCATTAACAACGATCAGTTCTGCCGTGTCGTCTGCAGAACGATGTGTCATTCAAAAGCTGGCACCTTATGAGGGCACTGCAAGCAAAAACAGTCCCTCGGAAGCATCAACGAATCAGGGGCGTCGGTGTAGACACTGCCCCAAGCCTTTACGCCACTGGAGCCAGAAAGTTAAAATTTATGTCCGAGCGCAGTCTCGCTCACCTTACTCTACGTAGTCACGCAGTCTCTATGTAATCACCGACCACTTGTAATCATCGTTAACGGCAACGGCGTCACCTTAGCACAGCTCTGGCTCCTTACTAGTAGAACCGTTATTCTGAACTACGTATCACGTTAAAGATTATTCTATTTTGAAGTGTATCTTACATTCTGGAATGAACGAAGTGCTGTTGTTGTAAGTGTCAGCGACAGCATCAAATGCATATCATCTATGTACAATAACTTTACGAAGTTAAGTATTAGTAGAATCATGCTCAAACTTTAATAAATTACTAAAAAAATGTGTGTGCGTTGTAGTATCTGCTCAACCCCCTCCTGAAATAATCTGGTTGCTAAAATACATCACAAATTCCGCGTCAGTTTTGTAAACATTTTCCGACGCATCTTTATTTTGACGTCCTTCATTGGAACTGTAAACATGGCTGCAACAGCAACTGTTGAATTTCTTCACGATAAAGGATGACAGCCAAAAACAGTTGCAGGATAAAAATTTATTAAAATTTCTTGACCAAGGTTTCGGTACATATAAATATACCTTCATCAGAAGTAAAAAATCTGAAATTACATCATGTAATGGAGATTAATAAAACAATTACATGATGTAATTTCAGATTTTTTACTTCTGATGAAGGTATATTTATATGTACCAAAACCTTGGTCAAGAAATTTTAATAAATTTTTATCCTGCAACTGTTTTTGGCTGTCATCCTTTATCGTGAAGTAAATAAAGAACTGAGTTGACCCTGGTGCTTCTGTTCCTACGGAGCGTTAAAGTCACCTCACGGGGCTATCCTATCTTTTCTGAGTGGACAGTACACAGCAGTCTTGCCGTGAGGTCGGTAGTTTCAGCTCTCAGAGCCCCTGAATTGCCCGCGAGCGGAGGTTACTAAGACCGAGCTGGCGATGATTGTAAGCTTTTTGAGGCGCGTCAACGCGAAACGTGCAAGTTAAGTGGCCGGCTAGCTGCACGCTAACAAACTGATGGGTCCGAACCGGTGGTCGGCCGATGATCTTCTCTCCGCTCGTTACTGATGTTCACTACATACAACAACAGACCTCTTTCTAATGGCGCTGTTGTTTTCCCGCTTTCTCACGCTCTCGTGTAGGAACAGTTAGAACACACAGACTGCTCCACTAAATTTGCGACATTGCCTCTCATATTTAGGTCTGACATGTAGCTAATGCAATACAGTTCAACAACTGTTATCTGTAAGTCAAATTACTCAGACTGTATTCTGGAGCTACGCAAATTATCACTAGTTTGTATCATGTATCAGACCGAACTACGCAACTGTATACTAACTTTACTGTTTTGAAAAATGTACTTGACTTTATTATTACACGATTTGTCTAAATTTTAAGAATGTCGATGCTGCACTGCTTTTTTTACGAGCCGTATCTTCGACATACCATCTCATAAATATTCTGAAGATAATTATGTAACTTACCCGTCATCTAATATAAGTGCTTCATCCCAGAAACAATTCTGTATAGGACCTGCGGTGACCATAATTAGGCAGAAACCAAATATTAGCATCGATTTCGATGGTATGTAATTCTTGGGATGGTATTAAAGTCACGGACGTTGCATCTTCCTCTGCCGGTTGTGCATCTTTTCCGGTGGTTTGTTATCAGAGTGTCAGTGTTGGTGACCAGTTTTTCCAACCTGGCTTTAACCCGCGTTCTCCTCACGAGCTTGAAGTTCGTGATTAATGTAACTTATGTCTTGTACGTATAATCACCCATTTTTATAAGTAAAAAAAATGTGGCTGGCTGCTGCTGTGTACTGGTAACGAGATGTGGTTTTTAACACAACAAATGTGAACAAAGGAACGTAGCATTCTGCCATATTTTTGTAATTTTTTGCTTGGTGTACGCTGGTTGAAGGCAAGCAATACAGCAAAAGCTGTTCTCCGAAAGTATATCTGCAAGATACAGTATGATGGTGAAGTAAGAAAAAATACATTGAAGGGACAGGTCGTGGACTGGAGAGATCATGATGAAGATGATCTTTTTTTGTCAGTGATGAGAATGACAACATGAGTGATGATAGAGAGTGTGACTTTAAATTTTGAGCAACCTGAAAGAGGTTGGAACACAGCATGCCACTTGGAAGGAAAATTAACAAAAAATATGAATTTATCTATAAATACGAGAGAAGAATTTGTTCCGTTATTAGATTAATACTCCACCGTCAACCATAAATAATCAAGGGATATGAATATCAATTACAGGCAGGAGAAGATGAATCATTTTACATGACACCTTGTCTTTTTACTGTCACCTAGCAGAGAAGTCAAAAGAATGCTGGACACTAGAACCACAGAAAAATTAGTCCATGAAACTATCTACGAAATATCTAGGCTCAAAAAGTCAGCAGTATATGCTTCGTCACTGATAAAAATTGGAATTCCTAGGACAGACAGGATAACAAAGGAGTCACGGAACAGGCCGAAGTCGAAGACGTAATCGTGACTCCAGTGAAAGTGATGTGAAGGTGGCCAGGACAAGTATCCAAGCGAATGCAAGATAAGATACTTTGACGAAGGCAGTTCTTTGCTAGCCCAAGAGGTAACAGGGGTGCAAAAGACGACTTAATGGAAGGTAAGTAGATGGCATATGAAATAATGTGACAGTAACGTGGTTGCATACAGCAGAAGAATGTAATGTTAGGAAGAGTCTAGAACAGGTCTTCATTCAACAGCAGACGCCAAATAGAGAACGAAAATAATATAAGTAATAGGTCTACAACTTTGCTTCCACCGTTTTTTCTCTAAGTTTGGTGCTTTATTGTGGAAAGCTTACAAAAAAAATTTGATTCATACTATTTCCCATCGCTGGCCACTACATTTTTCTATCTTTCAGACAGCATCTGAATCCCGTGGCGGAAGAACTGGGCGTCTTTGGTGGGGATCCATGAATCGATTCAATTGTGCACTTGTTCATATGATCGGAAGTGCCAGACTGTATGCCACTGATCGAAAACGGTAGTAGTCAGAGAGAGCAACGTATGGAGAACACGGCGGGAGAGATAGGACTTCTCATTTCAGCGTTTCCATGAATATTTTGACGGGTTTTGCGACATGGGGCCGAGCACTGACCTGCTGCAAAATTAACTTTACGTGCCTATCGCTGTATTGTGGCCTTTTGTATTTCAGTGCTGGGCTCGAACGCATCAGTTGCTTTCGATAATCATGTCTTGTGACTGTCTTCGTCTGTTTCAGTAGCTACCAAAACGTTCTGTCTTCCACCGCCATGCCGGTCTTCGACATCAAAATCACCGTTCTTAAGGCGTTGAAAACATTCTGTGCACGTTCTTCCACTAATAGTTCCCTCACCATAGGCCTTACCCAGCAAATTAAGAGCCACAGCCTCAGATTTCTTCATGTTAAATCAAAAAATTAAAACTTCCCGCAAATGGCGAGAAATGGGTACGTAAGTGACGTACATTATCGAGAATAAGCATATGATGCAATCACAAATCGACTAATGTTTTTATGGAATTATGTTTACAGATGCCTAAGCTTATTGTATTACACCAATGACCAGCCACCAGAACCGCACTTGCCTCTGCTACCGTCTATTGCAAAACGGCGGAAGCAAAGTTGTAGACCTAATATTAATACAATATAGCACAGTTTGCAGCAGCACGGACTGTCCCCGAGGAACTGACTAGCGTTTGTGGGAGTGCATACGTATTGTAATAGAATTTAACTTTTACCTCAATAGATTTATTTGGAACTCTTAGAGTGGATACAAATATAAAAACAGTTCCAAAGACAAAATATTCTTTTAAAATGTTCATAGTAATCAGAATAATCTCAACTGAAACACTTAAATAAATTCCAAGGAAATAGGCAAAAACTTCTGAGAGTGGGAAGTTAATACCACTAACTCAAATAACAGAATTAAATTTCACATGAATCCTACGTTACAACATCCGTAAAAGAAATTGAGTTATAGCTTGAGCTTCTCAAAAAAGCTCAAAAAAATTAAACAATACTTTGAAAACCAAACAACACCCTCACGATTAAGATTTAAGTTACACTAAAGATTTCAAGTTCGGTAAGCAAGTGCATAACCAAGAAAAAAGAAGAGAATTTGCGAGCCACAACAATTTTTACAAGAACTGCATGGGTTAATGTCAGGCAGGAGGTTCGAAACCCTTAATAGCTAAACACAAAATCACTTACAGATGGTCAGCTTAGAATTAGTGTTGAGTCAGCACTTGGCCGTACAGCCGGCGGACTTAAGAAGAAAACCCGTACTTGTTCTTGGGAAACTCTGAGTACAGGGCACACAGTGCAAGAAACTGTCACTGTTCGTGCACTAGGAACAGTCTTCTCGGACAGCAAGTCACGGAGTTTTGCTCCGTGGGTTTTCCGATCAGAGCCTCCACTGTCGCTGATTTATGCCAGTCGTTCATCAGCAGCAGATGTGTTGTCACCGTTAGTCAGTCAGCCTACTGCAGTTGTTTCCGTACAGAGTCGCAGTCGTAAGCTACTTGAGTTCTATAATCCTGCCTCGGGCATGGATGTGTGTGATGTCCTTAGGTTAGTTAGGTTTAATTAGTTCTAAGTTCTAGGGGATTGATGACCTCAGATGTTAAGTCCCATAGTGGTCAGAGCCATTTAAACCATTTGAGTTCTATACACTGTGTGTAATGGAGACAATTACAACGAAAGGGAAGCCATTTCTTGTCAAGGGTGGTCGCCGTTATCGGGTGCACAAAAAGTCTGAATAGTGTGCCAACTGATTATCTGTGAAATTCCGAAAGGAGTAAAATCCGAGGCCATTTAAAAAATGCAAATGGATGAGTAACGGCTGACCAGCAGCATTCCAGCACTCCTCACGAAGCAGATGTGTACATTAAAAACGAATGCTTAACAGCAGAAAAAAAAGTTCACTAAGAAAAGACAGATTTTTAAAGAATTTCCAGATTTGATATATATAGGTTTCGATTTCGTCGCAAACATGCAAAAACATGAAAACTCTAAGACTGGATTATGTAAAGACACTATGAAATTAACTGAAGGTAATAGTGTTTCTAAAAAACTGACGTTGGATCCATCGATAAAAGAATTCCGGTGTTCAGTTTGTGAATAAGCAGAAACAAAAAAACAAAAACAAGAAAAACTGTGTGAAAATGGAAATTTTCTTATCGACTGGACATTTGACAGCTGTTTCGAACAATTCAACCAAGCGAACACCATACTCTCTGACGTGTACAGTACAGAAAAAGAGCCTAAGGTATTTCCGGTTTTAATTTGCTTTGCTCCCAGACAAAACTGAAAACAAACATTGAAAGAGGTTTTTCTGGATTGAAAAATAAGATGCCGTGTGGTTACCGAATATGAATAAAGCTATGAAGACAGTGTTCCTCGAAACATCCCTTCACGGTTGTAGAGTCCTTGAGGCTTGCATTCCTACTTCCAAACGATGCAAGAATTGATACACTAGCTGTTACATTTTATGAAAACAAAATTCATGTGACTGCATCTGTTATAGTGCCTGAAGATGTATGGTATTACAAAATTACAAACCTAACTGTGAAGCTTTAATTAGACAGTTTAGGGAAGCATGCAGAGATTATATATTTATGCCGAATACTATAAGGTGCTCCAATAGGTATTATGATTTCAATCGAGACCTCTGTGGTATCAATATTAGAGCCTCAATAAATTAAAAACCGCAAAAGTCATCCCTCAACACACACACACATCCGAAAGCCGTCCTAGAATATGACCTTGTGGTTACGGAGGCCTCTTAGTTACAGCGAAAGATTTAAGTTAACATATGATGTTATACCAGAAAGACCAAATTGGACAAGTAAATGGGAAACAAAGTGGCGTGAACACTTCCACTGTAGGGTTTTGTAGGTATTGAACCAAATTCTATCACTTCCAGGATGGTGCACAACATACGTTCGGCAGTTGGGGCCTCGAGGAAGGAAATGCGGTGACTTCGGGTACTGGAAGAAGTGGAATGTAGTTCGTTTAGCAGTAGGGCATCGAGAGGATACTAAGGTAATGCTCCATCTGATGCAGTGGAACAAGAATGGGATTTGCAGTTGCTTACCATACCAAGCATTCTATTGGCAAATGGACAAGCATCAACGAGCGCCCCGCTCTGAAGACTGCGCTGTGTCGCAGTCCTCTGGCTCTAGTATTTTGTGGAAGAAAATATAAGAAGTGGGACTAACGTAGTAACACAGAGATAGAGCGGTTACTTAGACACATGTGTGCTACAGTGGCACATCATCCACTGAGCAGTATCGATTAAGCGTCGATGATAACAATGGAGGAAATACCCACTGGAGAAAAAGACATGAAATTTGCAGACTTATGGTCAATCAATCGATGAAAACTCTTAATATACCAACTGCAATGTTGAACGTTTTTAATCAGAGGCACAGGATCACGCAACTAAACTCCTTAATAAATGAAAAACATTCAGAAGTATATTTTATAACAAATAAGCTGAAGGAAGAATGTGCTATACTCGAAATTTTAAAAAAGTTAACTGTCTTACCTCTTCAAAAAAGAAGGAAAAGATACGTAGATCCTGATAAAAGGTTAAAAGAAGCTATTTAATGCCTCGGGATCTCTTGCAAAAAACTGAATGAGAAAATTCATAACCTAAGAAAAGAATTCGCTGGAGTAACCTTGTAGAAAGGAAAATGTAAAAAATTATTTTTCAACATGCCAACGTACTATGTGCATAGTCATTTCTAAGCCAGGATAAAGTGTGATGTTGTTATCACAAAACGGTCGGCGGAGCCTCCCCACTTCGTTTGATGGTCGAAAAATCCACGATTAAAACATCTGTGGTCGGAAACGCTACGTTGACGTCACGGATCGCAAAGCCCATGGTCGGAAAGCCCACGACAGCCGTCCTCGTCGTGTCTGGGACAGCTGACTGTGTCGTCAGCTACCAGCCACCAACCGTCTTCCAAGGCGAGCTCCCCAAGTACCACGATCTCCGCTCCTCGCTGACAGACTGACCAGGATGGTCGCGGTCGTTGTCTTTGTGGCACGAGTGGCGCTTGCGGGACACCTCCGTTGATCCCTGCGTCCTTTCGGTGAAGCGATTAATCTGATCCATCCTTGGCGTCACCTGCCTAGCGTAGTGGGACTAATCGTCCCGCGGAACCACGTCACAGAGTCACTGATGTTAGCGCACTATGCTGCTAAATTGGCCTGTCAGAAATGTTTGTGAACTCATTTGTTGCGTACTGCACCCCCATTCGCCTTAATAGCGGTGGTGAACCGTCAACGCACAAGGTCCATGAGATCGTAGAGGCTTCGTGAAGTCAACCTGCTGAGTGATAGTTGAACTAGAGCCCACACATCTCGCTCGATGGTGGTCCACATGTGATGAAGATACTCGGGGTGACGTAACTTCAGAAACCAGTGAAGCACCCAGATATCCATGAAGCTTTTGATGAAATATTTAAGAACCACTATGAGCTACTTTATTCACTATCAGTTTCGATCAGCTGATCATTATTAGTAAAGACAAAATTGGTTATATGACTGTGTATGATATCGTTATTAGTGTGGCGTCAAAAATAAATAAATAAAAACCATCCTGCGTCACTGAAACTGCCGCCAGCGGTAAAAATCATTTATTGAGGTACATAATTAATGTATTTTACTATTGAGAACAGTTTCAGTGACTAGAAATATTTTTTATTTATTTACGAGGGGTATTCGGAAAGTAAGGTCCGATAGAGTGCGAAACGGAAGTGAAAATCCGATGAACCTTTGTGCAGATACGTTGGACAGTGTCTCTAGTATGCCTGTCGATCGTGTCACGTCGCTATTTTTAGTTCTGAGTGCACATTGAGCACGTAAAGATGTTTAGAACAATACTGTCTCCCGCCAAGTATGAGGATCTGGTGTGATATTTCGCCTGATGTCATGCAGACCACATAACATAAGTGTCATACATGCCTTCTGCATGACAATTCCCGGGGCAATGAAGATGCTCCTGCAGCGTTTACAATGGCAAGTATTTGATCATCTACAATAGTGCCCGTAATTGACTCTCCCTGAGTTTTGTCTCTGCTCACATGAACCGCTGGCTATGAACACAACGTTTTGGCACAGACATCATGCTGTAGATCAGCTTAGAGAACTGGCGGAAAGCACAAGTGGCTTGCTTCAACGACGAGGGTATTAGAAAGTTGGTACAAAATGTCTAAATCGGAGTTCACAGTAGTTTCCATTTTGCCACCAATCGGACCTTACTTTACGAATAGGTCTCATATTTTTGATGCTACAGTATGAACGATAAATCATGGGATGACGGACATAATTTTATGATACCTGGCAATGATACGCTGATCCAAACTAGTAATGAATAGAGATTTACTTCATCAGCATCACATTACGGCCAGCTACTTAATAACGTGTTGGTCCCATTTGGACGCAACACAGCAGTGATTCCACGTGGCATGGATTCGACAAATTCCTAGGAGCTTTCTGGAGCTTTGTGACAGACGTCTATTCACAGGCCACGTGATTCCCGTAAATTACGGGCCAGTGAATTGTAGTCGCGCTGTTGGCGCCCGATAGCGTCCCACATGTGATTCATCTGTTTCAGCTCAGGCGAATTTGGTGACAAATACAACAACGTTAGTAGAGTGTCATACTCCTAAAGCTACGACAGTATGTTCCTGGCCTTGCAGCACGGACATACACTCCTGGAAATGGAAAAAAGAACACATTGACACCGGTGTGTCAGACCCACCATACTTGCTCCGGACACTGCGAGAGGGCTGTACAAGCAATGATCACACGCACGGCACAGCGGACACACCAGGAACCGCGGTGTTGGCCGTCGAATGGCGCTAGCTGCGCAGCATTTGTGCACCGCCGCCGTCAGTGTCAGCCAGTTTGCCGTGGCATACAGAGCTCCATCGCAGTCTTTAACACTGGTAGCATGACGCGACAGCGTGGACGTGAACCGTATGTGCAGTTGACGGACTTTGAGCGAGGGCGTATAGTGGGCATGCGGGAGGCCGGGTGGACGTACCGCCGAATTGCTCAACACGTGGGGCGTGAGGTCTCCACAGTACATCGATATTGTCGCCAGTGGTCGGCGGAAGGTGCACGTGCCCGTCGACCTGGGACCGGACCGCAGCGACGCACGGATGCACGCCAAGACCGTAGGATCCTACGCAGTGCCGTAGGGGACCGCACCGCCACTTCCCAGCAAATTAGGGACACTGTTGCTCCTGGGGTATCGGCGAGGACCATTCGCAACCGTCTCCATGAAGCTGGGCTACGGTCCCGCACACCGTTAAGCCGTCTTCCGCCCACGCCCCAACATCGTGCAGCCCGCCTCCAGTGGTGTCGCGACAGGCGTGAATGGAGGGACGAATGGAGACGTGTCGTCTTCAGCGATGAGAGTCGCTTCTGCCTTGGTGCCAATGATGGTCGTATGCGTGTTTGGCGCCGTGCAGGTGAGCGCCACAATCAGGACTGCATACGACCGAGGCACACAGGGCCAACACCCGGCATCATGGTGTGGGGAGCGATCTCCTACACTGGCCGTACACCACTGGTGATCGTCGAGGGGACACTGAATAGTGCACGGTACATCCAAACCGTCATCGAACCCATCGTTCTACCATTCCTAGACCGGCAAGGGAACTTGCTGTTCCAACAGGACAATGCACGTCCGCATGTATCCCGTGCCACCCAACGTGCTCTAGAAGGTGTAAGTCAACTACTCTGGCCAGCAAGATCTCCGGATCTGTCCCCCATTGAGCATGTTTGGGACTGGATGAAGCGTCGTCTCACGCGGTCTGCACGTCCAGCACGAACGCTGGTCCAACTGAGGCGCCAGGTGGAAATGGCATGGCAAGCCGTTCCACAGGACTACATCCAGCATCTCTACGATCGTCTCCATGGGGGAATAGCAGCCTGCATTGCTGCGAAAGGTGGATATACACTGTACTAGTGCCGACATTGTGCATGCTCTGTTGCCTGTGTCTATGTGCCTGTGGTTCTGTCAGTGTGATCATGTGATGTATCTGACCCCAGGAATGTGTCAATAAAGTTTCCCCTTCCTGGGACAATGAATTCACGGTGTTCTTATTTCAATTTCCAGGAGTGTATATACTGCTAGAAGGTGCCATCATCGTCAGGGAAGACGTCATGCATAAAGGGATACGAGTGCGGCGTAGTAAGATTCACGTAGGCCACAGCTGTCTGGTGCCTTCGAGTACTACCATAGGTCCCTCAGAAGCTCAGGAGTATGCTCTCCATAGAGTAATACTGCTCCCACCCTCAAGCCTCCGTGGCGCGGAGCATGTTTTCAGTTGGCATTCGTCTGAATGACAGCGTATCTTGACACAACCATCGAACTTTTGTAACAGGAATGATGACACTTTTTAACTGATCCGTGATAAAATCTTAATGATTTCATTCCCACTGCAATAGTACGAGGGTTGTCCAGAAAGTAATGAACCGAATTTTTTTCTCGCACGAAAAAGACTCGTGAATGAGCGCGCCAAGTTTCCGTCGCTTCCGAGAGGCAGCGTAGCTGCAGGCAGAGGCAGGTACAGAAAACCTCAAGGAGGGGGGTGCTAAATATGTCTTGAGCTATATTTACTTTTACCGTAATAAAAAATAATCAAGTCACATGCAAATCTTAAGAAAGTTTTATTTAAACTGATCATGCACATATACAAGACAATGCCATCTTATGTTATAAAAAAGTTACCACTGTGGTTCTCTTCCTTAAAAGACGAATTCCAAGCGTCTATTCTTCCTAGCAAACTGGTTAATTACATCGTCAATAGGACAATGAATGTCAGGGTGAATATTCAACAGAGCTAAGCCATTAAGCCGATCCTCCTTCATTGTCGACCTCAGCCACGTCTTTGTACGCCACAATGATGAAAAACTTCTTTCTACAGTAGCAATAGGTGCAGGTAGACAAGCAAATATTTTGTACAACATGTGCGAAGTAGGCTAGTCAGATCTAGCACAAACAGACAACGCTTGCATATCAAATCACGATCACTAAGGGCGTTTATGCTCGTTTGCTTGTATTGAAGAATCTCTCCCATTAGTCTCTTTTTAATCACAAAGAGTGATTCTTCTTCAAAGAACAGGGTGGCGTGGGAGGTGGACGGCGGGGGGGGGGGGGGGGGGGGGGAGGGGAGGGTGCGCCCCGAGCGCGCCCCATATGTAACCGCCATTGGCTGCAGGACAGTTTCAAAATGGCGTCTGTAGGTGATGTACGCTACAAGCAACGTGCTGTCATTGAATTTCTCACTGCAGAGAAAGAAACTGTGGGGAATATTCACAAACGCTTCTACAAAGTCTATGGAGCATCTGTTGTCAACAGAAGTGCAGTTAGTCGCTGGGCACGGAGGATGAGGTCATCAGAAGGCGGTTCGACGGAGGTGCACGATATACAGCGGTCAGGGAGACCATCCACGGCTGTCACACCTGACGTATTGCAGCGAGCTGATGTTATTCGCGAGTGAACCGTGAATTTACTTTCAAAACCATTCTTAAGAATTTACTTTATCTACTAGCGATTCATCAAGAACATTAACACATTTAATCACACTATGTGAGCGTGAGAGGCAGAAAGAACAAATTTTTGACTGTATGAGCTTTTGGGCTGAGAACTTTGCCGCTCCCTTTTGACACGGCCGAAGGACTACACTGGTGCAAATCTGCACCACATCAGATTACTTTAAACTAAAAATTTTAACAAGTCACACAAGCACATAAAGACATAAAGTATGCACCCCGTAGGTGGGATGGAAATGGTACAAAACACTAACATTAAAAGATTAACTTGACACCGAAGGTGCAACTTGATTTTAAAAAAAAAGTCTTACAGCGGAAGGTTGGCAACTTTATATACTAAAATGACCATTTAAATAAAAACCCATGAAATGCATACATAAAATATACAAGGTTGGCCAAACATGCTCTACATTACACATATACCGCCTCTCAAGATGATAGGCAAGATAAAAACATATTTCAGGAATTTGGCCGTTACACTTCAAGCAATATATTCGTTAACACCGAATCCAACAAACATGACAGAGGCAGCTATTAACGTACGGCAGACCGACAGACAGACAGACAGACAAACAAACACTAACAGCCTAATAAATGCGGACGAGAGACAGACGAGCAAGCTGGGGACGAGAGACTGACCAAGAAAACAAGTAGAATTTAAGTAGTCAATGAAACAACATATCACGAAACACTTAACTTCTAATAAACTGCGATTTCTGGCGTAGACCGGGCGCAGCACCCCCAAAACGCTCTCCCAAAACCGTCCGCTGCCAGCCGCTTCAACGGACGCAGGAAGGCGCACCGATCTCCCGTCACGGCGTCGCAGCTCGCACCGGCCAGCCCGATGTCGTGGGTTGACTCCTGTTGCTCTCGTGTCGGCCACGAAGCCACCATCCCTCGCTATACGGCGCGGCCCACTGGACTCACGTGGCGACCTCACATGCGCCAACGCTCTAGGCGGACAAGTCATCTTGTGTCTCAGTGCGCGACCGACCAACCGATCGATCCAACTGCCAATGACCGTTGCCCGAGCAACTCGAGCAGACTGGCGGCCTAACGCGCAGACTCAGATGCAGGAACTCAGCCCCGACCGGGCGACCACTACCTGAGTTCTGTTACTGGCGGAGTGGCAAGACTCTCATTCTACCGGCTTTAAAGTTTGATCCAAACGACAGACATACTAGCACTCCGAACGACAGACAGACACTAACTGCCGCACAAATGCGAACGAGACAGACCAGCGACTGGTGACTAGTGACTGACTCAGACTCACTCCGTCTGACCAACTGACCGACTGGTGGGCTCATAGCGTCCCTTAAATGCACGTCAACAGGCAACATTTCCCCTTTCCCACCAGAGGGAACCACCAAAGCAGAGCCCGACGTTAAAAATGTGCGCCGAACGGTGTGCTCTGAAACACTTGTGCAAGAACGGGCATTGTATTCTGACACAAAACGTCGCCTTTCTTGCTTTACAGAGCGGACGAGCCTCCAGCCCCCAGATTCTGTGATGAGACGTCGACATTGAACGCCTTGTCGCCTGCTCGTGGCTTTCACCACATTCCATAGATGCGCGCGACAGTAATACGCGAACAGAGGACCAGCTTCGCCGTTTCTAAGATACTCTTTTGAAGGCGCCGAGCTGAAACAATCTGCCCTTAATGAAAGTAGCTTTAATCAGTGGATTTCATCATTTGCGGCCCGCCAGCAACACCACCACTCAGCATTCAGTCTTACGGTAGATCATCAGTGTATAGTTCTTTTATAACGGTATTATCCATCAGTGCTCTGCGTTAAATACCAACTATGTCGCCGCATCAGATACTGTATCTGATAATCCATCCCTTATTAGGGCTTTAAGATCTCCCCCCCCCACCCCACCCCCATGGAACTATCCGAAAGAAATACAATGAAGAGCCGAAGCAACTGGTACACGTGCCGAATATCGTGTAGAGCCCTTGCCAGCACGCATGAGTGCCGCAATACGACGTGACATGGACTCGACTGATGTATGAAGTGCCGGCCGAAGTGGCCGCGCGGTTCTGGCGCTGCAGTCTGGAACCGCGAGACCGCTACGGTCGCAGGTTCGAATCCTGCCTCGGGCATGGATGTGTGTGATGTCCTTAGGTTAGTTAGGTTTAACTAGTTCTAAGTTCTAGGGGACTGATGACCTCAGCAGTTGAGTCCCATAGTGCTCAGAGCCATTTTTTTTATGTATGAAGTAGTGCTGGAGGGAACTGACACTAAGAATCCTGCAGGGCTGTGTCCATGAATCCATGAGAGTACGAGGGGATGGAGATCTCTTCTAAACAGCATGTTTAAAGGCATCCCAGATATGCTCAATAATGTTCATGTCGGGAGGAATTTGATGGCCATCGGAAGTGTTTAAACTCAGAAGAGTATCCCTGGAGCCACTCTGTAGGAATCCTGGACGTGTGGGGAGTCGCATTGTCCTGCTGGAATTGCCAAAATCCGTCGGAATGGACATGAATGGATGCAGGTGATGAGACAGGATGCTTACGTATATGTAACCTGTCAGAGTCGTATCTAGACGTACCATATGACTCCAACTGCACACGCCCCAGACTATTACAGAACCTTCACCAACTTGAACAGTCCTCTGTTGACATGCAGGGTCCATGGACCTATGAGGTAGTCTACATACCTGTACATGTCTGTGCACTCGATACAATATGAAACGAGACTCTTCCGGTCAGGCAACATGTTTCCAGTCATCTATAGTCCAATATCGGTGCTGACGGGCCCAGACGAAGCATAAATCTTTATGTCGTGCAGTCATCAAGGGTACACGAGTGGGCCTTCGGCTCCGAAAACCCGTATCGATTATGTTTCGCTGAATGGGTAGCACGCTGACACTTGTTGATGGCCCAGCATTGAAATCTGCAGCAATCTGCGGAAGGGTTGCACTTCTATCACGCTGAACGATTCTCTTCAGTAGTCGTTGGTCCCGTTCTTGCAGGACCTTTTTCGGGCGCAGTGATGTCGATTATTTGATGTTTTACTGGATTCCTGATATTCACGGCAGACTCTTGAAATGATCGTACGGTAAAATCCCCACTTCATCGCTATCTTGGGGATGCTGTGTCCCATCGCTCTTGTGTTGAAACTCACTTAAATCTTGATAACCTGCCATTGTAGCAGCAGTAACTGCACCGGACACTTGTTGTCTTCTATAGGCGTTGCCGATCGTAGCGCCGTTTTCTGCCTGCCTACATATCTCTGCATGCCTATACCAGTTTCCTTGGCGCTTCAGTGTATGTTATGTTTCGATATGTTGTACCTGCTCTGCACCTATGTAAAGTATTAGGAAAAATCATAGCTGGGTGGTTAAGAACATACGTAGAAGAGTATCTAGGAGACTAGCATTGTGGTTTCAGAACCAACAAATCCACTACAGATCAGATTATCACTAGCAGACAGATCTTTGAAAAATGTTATGAGTATAACGTCGATGTCCACAAGTTGTTCATTGATTTTAAACAGGCTTGTGATAGTATCAAAAGGGATCTACTTTGGAAGCCAATGCAATAGGCAAGAGCCCCTAACAAACTGATAAGATTGGTTCAAATGACCTTGAGAAGAACAATATGCAAAGTAAAGATCGAGGGCACTTTATCAAAGGCATTTGAAGTTAAACAAGGACTGCGGTAGGGTGATGTGCTCCACTATTCTGTTTAATTTTGCCTTGGAGAGTGTAATGCGAAAGACACAAAGCAACAACCCTGGGGGGAACACTGTGTAATTGAGTGACTCGGGAGCATGGCTATGCGAATGATATTTATTTGTTATCCAGGAGGAAACAGGACCTGGAAGAAAAGCTTGAAAAAGTAGAAAGATATTGTGCGGAGATGGGGCTGACCACTAATCAGTCGAAGATCAAGTATGCATTAACATTTAGGGAAAGATATAGTGAACGGGAAAGAAGCATGACTTTGAACGGAAAAGAATATGACCGCTGTGAGGGCTTTAAATATCTTGTGTCACTGGTGACTGAGAATAATGATATGAGGGAAGCAATACATGCAAGGATTGCAGCTGGTAACAGGACCTGCTTTGCACTAGTTAAAGTGTTAAAAGCAAGGAGCCTTAGTACGATTCTGAAGCTGACTGTGTATCGTACAGTAGTTAAGCCTGTAGTGATGTATGGTTTGGAGACCTGGACTATGACACAAAATGATGAGGAGTTGTTGCTGAGATGGGAAAGGAAAATAACTAGGAAAATCTACGGGCCAGTGAATGATAAGCGTTTTTGGAAAATCAGAAATAATAAGGAGATAAGAAAGTTGTACAACAAACCATATATCCTGACAGAAATAAAGAGTAATAGATTACGTTAGTTGGGACATGTAGAAAGAATGGTGGAGAACAGCACAGTCAAGAAACTTTTCAAAGGAAAACCCGGTGGACGTCGTATAAGGGGCAAATCAAGGACCAGATGGCTAGACAACGTGGAGGAGGACTTGAGAAGGATGGGAGTTAGACGATGGAGAGCCAAGGCAACCAGCAGAAAAGAGTGGGCGGAGGTTGTCCAGGAGGCCAAGGCCCTACAATGGCTGTAACACCAAGGAGAAAGTAAGTAAGTATATTGTACCTACTTTTCTGTTCTCTCATCCAATCAACATAACATGGATTACCTTACTGTTTCGTAGCGTGAGTAATGAAAACACTATCATTTTCTTGAATTATATGTTACAGCAGTTGAATCTCGTGTGCAGCGTGAACTTGCTTGCGGTCTCGATGAGAGCTTCTGCCAAAGTTCCAGTGGGACTTGCTGATCCGCAGCACTGTATCTAGAGATCGCACAGGCCAACGAACGGTCAGCTAATTTAGCAGTGGAGTTTTAGATTGTAAGGATGTCGTAATTAATGATCCATTGTTAAGTTCCCGCTCCACAGAAAGGTGTCATGTATAATATACGGTTAGTGCAATAGATTAATGAGGCACGTATCTAGGGTCACGTGTCGGGGAAATTTTTCCGAAGTGGTACTAAAAGAGGATTTCCTGCTGCGCACACAGCTGGGCGACATTACGGGGAGAGCTGAGAGGAAGAACAGTAACTGCTGGTCAGTCTTCATTCCTTTGCAAATTACACTGCTGCCTCCACTTATTGGGAGATTAAGTCTGCAGATTAAATATTTTACTGCATTCCGCCTCCCGTTAATGCGAATATGACGACAGATAATGCTCGCAGCGTCAAGCATTTTACACACTCCTCCGCGACGCTTGTTGAAAAGACTAAAAGAATACTCCGACTAAATACCCGTCTCAGCACCTATTTTATTTCTTATCTTTGTTCTCCCCTTTCATTAGCTTTGACCTTTTTCTCTCTTCTAAGTTACACTTCAACTTTTTCTTCTGTCTAAGAGAAATTTTACATTCCACGCAAACCTTGTAGATGTGAAGAAATACTTGAAAATACTGAAGATTTAGTGACGCAGATGCATTAGAATGATCGATCTCCGAGTAGAAGTCACAGAATTAAGTTCAGCAAACAAGAAGCACAGATCAAAGAGAAGAGCAGAGAGGTTTAAAATAATTCTCATTTATTTTTCTGTCTCAGTCGCACATTTTAAATTACATGACATGTTTCGATCAGTCTGGTTCATCTTCAAATCTAAGTAGCTGCGTCAGCAACACGTCTTGTCTGTCCACAGCCTCATATAAGAGAAAATCATCCAGAGTGTACGAAATATGTCATGTAATTAAAAACGTCCAATGGAGATTGAAAAATAAATGAGATTAATTTGAAGTATTAATAAAGTTGCTGCTTCTCTCCGCGCGAATATGTTGGCTATGGTGAACAGAGAGGTTGTTATTGGTCTGCGATGGAAGGATTATTAATGAGTTGACAGTGAACTTCTGAAGCAGTCCTACGACAGAGAAATTACGAATGAGTAGAAAAAGAACAGAAAGAATTAACAAAAATACGCGAAACAGATTAAGTAAAGAAGATTGGGGCAAGACGACAAGTCCAGACGTAATCTCCCCCTCCTTCCATCTTCCACCTATTGTGTACATTAGACAAGGTCCAGTCCAAGCAGATTTCTAGACTTGCGCTATTGGGTGGGGAATTGTAGGACGCCCCTAGATTGGTCAGGGGTGCACTATACAAAGGAAACGGCTACTCGGGTAGCAGAGTACTTGTGGCGTGCACATGGGGGTTTTTTAGGCTAGGCAGTAGTGCGAGGTGTCCTGATGAACACTCACCAGTCGACGTGCAGGCAGGGAAATCAGGACGCGCTCACTGTGAAGACACTTCAGCTGTCAAGATGTTAGCAGTAAATTTTCAGAGTTTTCGGAATAAAGTTCCTGAATTGACTGCCCTCCAGGAAGCGTGTGGCGCGTAAATTATTCTCGGGACTGAGACCTGGCTGAACCCTGAGATAGGAAGTTCTGAAATATTTAGCGAGGGTTGGAACGTATATCGGAAACACAGATTAGTCACCGTAGGAGGTGGTGTATTCATTGCAGTTGACAAAAATATTGTGTCTACCGAGGTCGAAGTAGAGTGTGATTTTGAATTTATCTGGACACGCTTAACAGGACTAGGAGAAATAAAGTTAATTGTTGGGTGACAGTTCTAGAATCATTCAAAGGAAGTCTACACTCTGTATCGCAGAAGTACCCGGATCATGCTATATTAGTCGGAGGCGACTTCAACCTAGTATAGACTGGGATGTCTATGGATTCATTACAGGTGGTACAGACAAGCCGTCGTGTGAATTACTTTTGAACACATTATCCGAAAACTGTCTTGAGCAGCTAAATCGACAGCCAACGCGTAATGGAAATATTTTGGATCTGGTAACCACAAACAGACCAGACCTCATCGACGATGTCAGTGTTGAGACAGGGATTAGTGATCATGATGTTGTCATTACGATTATGGTTACGAAAGTTAGAAAGTCGGTCAAGAAGGCTAGGAGAGTATTCTTATTAGAACGAGCAGATAACCAGTTGTTAGCATCCCACTTAGTAAATGAATCGACTTCATTTACTTCCGGTACGATGGACGTGGAAGAATTATGGGCAAGTTTTAAACACATTGTAAATCACGCATTGGAGAAGTATGTGCCGAAAAAGTGGGTTACGGACGGAAAAGACCCACCGAGGTTTAACAGCGCAATTCGGAGAATGCTCAGGAAGCAAAGACAGTTGCACTCGCGGTACAAGAAAGATCGGGAGAATGAGGACAGGCAAAAGTTAGTAGAGATTCGTGCTGCTGTAAAAAGAGCGATACGCGAAGCATACAGCCACTACCACCGTCATACCTTAGTAAAAGATCCTGCTGAAAACCCAAGGAAATTCTGGTCTTACGTAAAATCGGTAATTGGGTCGAAGGCTTCCAGCCGGTCACTCACTAATCAGTCTGGCCTGGCAACGGAAGACAGCAAAACGAAAGATGAAATTTTAAATTTAGCATTTGAGAAATTTTTCACGCAGGAGGATCGTACAAACATACCGCCGTTCGAGTCTCGTAGAGATTCCCGTATGGAGGACATAGTGATAGACAACCCTGGGGTTGTGAAGCAGCTGAATGGGTTGAAAATAAATAAATTGCCAGGTCCTGATGGGATTCCAGTTCGGTTTTACAGAGAGTACTCTACTGCATTGGCTACTTACTCAGCTTGCATTTATCGCGAATCTCTTGCCCAACGTAAAGTCCCGAGCGACTGGTAAAAAGCGCAGGTGACGTCTATATATAAGAAGGGTAGAAGGACGGATCCTCAAAATTACAGACCAATATCCTTAACATCGATTTGTTGCAGGATTCTCGAACATATTCTCAGTTCGAATATAATGAATTTCTTTGAGACAGAAAAGTTGCTGTCCATGCATCAGCACTGCTTTAGAAAGCATCGCCTCCCAAACGCAACTCGCCCGTTTTTCACATGATATCTTGCGAACCGTGGATGAAGGGTATGAGACGGATACCATATTCCCAAACTTCCGGAAAGCGTTTGACTCGGTGCCCCACTGCAGACTCCTAACTAAGGTACGAGCATATGGGATTGGTTTCCAAATATGTGAGTGGCTCGAAGACTTCTTAAGTAATAGAACCCAGTACGTTGTCCTCGATGGTGAGTGTTCATCGGAGGTGAGGGTATCATCTGGAGTGCCCCAGGGAAGTGTGGCAGGTCCGCTGTTGTTTTTTGTCTACATAAATGATCTTTTGGATAGGGTGGATAGCAATGTCCGGCTGTTTGCTGATGATGTTGTGGTGTACGGGAAGGTGTCGTCGTTGACTGACTGTAGGAGGATGCAAGATGACTTGGACATGATTTGTGGTTGGTGTAAAGAATGGCAGCTAACTCTACATATAGATAAATGTAAATTAATGCAGATGAATAGCAAAAAGAATCCCGTAATGTTTGAATACTCCATTAGTAGTGTAGCGCTTGACACAGTCACGTCGATTAAATATTTGGGCGTAACATTGCAGAGCGATATGAAGTGGGACAAGCATGTAATGGCAGTCGTGGGGAAGGCGGATAGTCGTCTTCGGTTCATTGGTAGAATTTTGGGAAGATGTGGTTCATCTGTAAAGGAGACCACTTATAAAACACCAATACGACCTATTCTTGAGTACTACTCGAGCGTTTGGGATCCCTATCAGGTAGGATTGAGGGAGGACATAGAAGTAATTCAGAGGCGGGCTGCTAGATTTGTTACTGGTAGGTTTGATCATCACGCGAGTGTTGCGGAAATGCTTCAGGAACTCGGGTGAGAGTCTCTGGAGGAAAGGAGGCGTTCTTTTCGTGAATCGCTACTGAGGAAATTTAGAGAACCAGCATTTGACGCTGACTGCAGTGCAATTTTACTGCCGCCAACTTATATTTCGCGGAAAGACCACAAAGATTAGATAAGAGAGATTAGGGCTCGTACAGAGGCTGTTTGGGAGTGGAACAGGGAGAGAAGGTGCTAGTTGTGGTACGAGGTACGCTCCGCCACGCACCGTATGGTGGATTGCGGAGTATGTATGTAGATGTAATTAATAAGCAAAGTCTTTTATGAAGATTTGAGAAGAGCGAAGACTAAAATAAACTTTCTAGTTGACTTAGCTTGTCAGGTTGAGACGGCTTCAGTTCTTCTTGTCAAGGGGTCTGATTCTTGAAATTGAATATCTAACATCAGGTCCTCCCGGTTGGTTTCAACTAAATAAATTGGAAGACTGTTGTTGCAGAATTTTTGTACGTAAATATATTTTCCAAAAATTTTCTCACATTTTAGTATATCCTACAGTATTTTTATTTTGTCATATTAACAAAGCCGAAATTGCATTATTCGCAGCTATTATACAAAAATACGTCCGATCACATCAGAGGAAAGCTTACGACTCTCACACTCTGCGGAAATATTAATGTTCCAAAGGGTTTACAGTTTTTCTTAGCAGATGAATTCCTAGTAGTTTTCGCTATATTATATTAATTTCGATTATCACTTCATAGATAAATCCAGAAATAAACATAGTAAACGTTACAGGATTGGGCAATTAATAATAGAAATTTTAAGTGTTCAAATGATTCGTTATTTCAAATGTTTCTAAAGAAAAATAATTTTAACTGGACATTCAGAACTAGTACTTATCGATTACAACATCGAAATTAAAATGTTTTATAAAGTAATTCCTTTTCACAAATTTTAGCTTGAAATATAGCATACTGTGTATAAAATTATACGAAAATTTTCATAAAAACAACTGAGATAATACTGACCTATCCAAAATTCGAAAAAAAAATACTGATATTGACAAATGCTGTTGAGGAAAAGTAATACTAGAGGAGGATGTCCCGTTACAACGTGCAGTTGGTGTAAGATATTAACTACAGTAATCAGACAAGAATAAAAATCTAACACTAGAGCAAAAGTGCAGAGAAAAATTTGGCAGGAGAAAAATAGATAATAGAGAAGAAAACCAGGATTGAAATGTACCGTGTATTCCGGTTCAAAAAAAATCTTATCAGCAGTTTCAGATATTGGGAGAGAAGTGCAAAGGCTGCTCCAGTGGAAGAAAAAAGAAACGTACGTTGAACCGAGAGTTATTGCAAGATTTGTTCAAAAAAAAAAAATGGTTCAAATGGCTGTGAGCACTATGGGACTCAACTGATGAGGTCATTAGTCCCCTAGAACTTAGAACTAATTAAACCTAACTAACCTAAGGACAGCACAAACATCCATGCCCGTGGCAGGATTCGAACGTGCGACCGTAGCGGTCTTGCGGTTCCGGACTGCAGCGCCTTTAACCGCACGGCCACTTCGGCCGGCAAGATTTGTTAGGAGGAGTAATAAGGACAAATAATAATGATGATTACTGGAGGAAACGGGGTGTTCACCCTCCTATTGTCAGATAATGCGTGACAAACGGAGTGTGAACGTCTACTTGTCCGGCCTCTGATGACACAGCTCTGACCGACTACTGTTAGTGTGAGGTACAGCTTCTACTATTTCCTGAAAATTGTACTGTTAATTTCTCATCGCTTAACTTACATTCCGATGCTGTAGCAGCTATACCTCACGCTAACAATAGTCGACCAGAGCTGTGTTGTTAGAGTCCGGACATGTCACGCAGTATCTGACAATAGGAGGGTAAGTAAGAAACAGCTGGAATCTTAAAAAATGCGCTTGCACGTAATTTAAAATTAACTGTATATGTCTCAAGTTTCTCTATGGGAAATCATAATTATGTAGCGTGAGTGTGACTTAGAATTTGAAAAATTTAGCCTCAAGATGGATACATGTGCATAGAATGAATTTTACACCATAGGTAAGACACAAATGATCAGCATTACAGAACATTGGATGAACTGTAAATTTTATGATATTGTGTGATGTGAAGCCACCAGTTGCAGCCATCAGTGGCTCCAGGAGCCGCGACATGAATTCAATGACGGACGGATACGTTTATAGGCATCGACAGTGGCAGAGGGCTACGACCAACAAGTTACCGACCAGTCACAGCACAGACTTGTTCGGTAGACGCAGTGTAAGCTGGTCGTTAAGGGTTATTTATACCTGAGTCTCTCCGGATACATTTTTCCCAATCCTTGCCGCATGTAGGCAGTGACTGTCCCGTTGAAATACTGTGCATGGAGTTTGGTACTTGAACCTCGATCTACAACATCTCTTTCATCGCGGTAACACCTGCCACACTGAGGCTAAGTTTTCATAAAATGGAAAGCATTCACCCTAGAAAATAATTCGTACGTCTATGCGTATTTTTATTGTTTCTATGTTTTACTCTCATCGCTTTTATAATGAAACGTAGATTTATTGGTATGTACTAATTTTAATTTCAAGTCGCATTGCATTTCCCCGAAAGATAAAAGAACCAATTTCATTACTTTTGGGTTTTTGACGTTTATCAATAATAAAGAAGTAAATCTTTCAAATGGGTATTGCATTTTGCATTGCGAAACGTTACTTACAATTTGTACAGAAAGCAGATGGCAGTTAAAAGAGTCGAGGGGCATGAAAGGGAAGCAGTGGTTGGGAAGGGAGTGAGACAGGATTTAGCCTATCCCCGATGTTATTCAATCTGTATATTTAGCAAGCAGTAAAGGAAACAAAAGAAAAATTTGGAGTAGGAATTAAAATCAATGGAGAAGATATAAAAACTTTGAGGTTCGCCGATGACATTCTAATTCTGTCAGAGACAGCAAAGGACTTGGAAGAGAAGTTGAACGGAATGGACAGCGTCTTGAAAAGAGGATACAAGATGAACATCAACAAAGGCAAAACGAGGATAATGGACTATAGTCGAATTAAATCGGGTGATGCTGCAGGAATTAGATTAGGAAATGAGACACTTAAAGTAGTAAATGAGTTTTGCTATTTGGGGAGCAAAGTAACTGATGATGTAGAAGTAGATGATGAAGTAGAGAGGACATAAAATAGAGACTGGCAATGGCAAGGAAAGCGGTTCTGAAGAAGAGAAATTTGTTAACATCGAGTATTGGTTTAAGAGTCAGGAAGTCGTTTCTGAGAGTATTTGTATGGAGTGTAGCCATGTATGGAAGTGAAACATGGTCAATAAATAGTTTAGACAAGAAGAGAATAGAAGCTTTCGAAATGTGGTGCTACAGAAGAATGCTGAAGATTAGATGGGTAGATCACATCACTAATGAGGAGGTATTGAATAGAATTGGAGAGAAGATAAATTTGTGGCGCATCTTGACTAGAAGAAGGGATCGGTTGGTAGGGCATATTCTGAGGCATCAAGGGTCACTAATTTAGTATTGGAGGGCAGCGTGGAGGGTAAAAATCGTAGAGGGAGACCAAGAGATGTGTACACTAAACAGATTCAGAAGGATGTAGGTTGCAGTAAGCACTGGGAGATGAAGAAGCTTGCACAGGATCGAGTAGCATTGAGAGCTGCATGAAACCAGTCTCAGGACTGAAGACCGCAACAACAACATCTTCGTTTAGTGTACTTCTTCCGTCAGCTTTAGATTTCCACTGAGCGACGTGGCGCAGTGGTTAGCACAGTGAACCATTCGAGGGACTAGGTTCAAACCCGCGTCCGGCCATCCTGATTTAGGTTTTCTGTGATTTCCCCAAATCGCTTCAGACAAATTCCGGGGTGGTTCCTTTGAAAGGGCATGGCCGATTTCTTTCCCCAATCTGTTGGGACCGACGATCTCGCTGTTTTGCCCCCTCCCCGAAATCACCCAACCAACCTTTATATTACTTCTGCAGCATTAATTACGATGAGTTCAAGGCAGAGAAACAAATAAGTCTTCTTTTTGACTAGTCACTAGAAAATAGAGCAATGCTTCATAGTTGCTAAACATAAATGGGAATTAATACACGACCTAATCTTTTTCTTCCCCTCGCTGTGTCCATCATCTCCCCTCTCCCCTCCCCGCGATCCGCTATCCATCTCCTCCTCTTCCCTCTCACCGTCCATCTACCCCTTCCCCTTCTCTATGTTAATTTTCTGTTTCCCCCTTCTGTCAATCTCTTCCGCACACCTCTCAGACATACAGCCATGCTTACTGTTATTGCAAATTCAGGTTTCGTAATAGCAGTCTAGTCATAAGCTGATGAACCATAAATACAGCTTTCATGTTTCCTGTGAAAATACATTGTGAGGAAGAAAGCAAAACAGGACGGTGTTGTTACGGCGTGAAGTCAAGCGCCGACACGCCAGTCGGAAACGAGAGAGCAGAGAAGACGTCAGCCAATCACATGCTGACCGACCCCTCTCCAAGACGACAACGCGACAACAGCGACCTCTACGCGAAGATGACACATGCGCCGCACCGATTGGCCGCGTTGAGCGTAGAGATTATACACTTAAAGACCAGCGACTTAGGAATTGTATATACTGAAGAACATTGTTTATTTGGCCTGTCGCCCTTTGCTTGGACACATATGTATTTCTCAAAGTTAAGTATTGTCATTTATTTTCTATAATACAACTCATTAATATGATTTGCCTGAACTGTTGTCCAGTGATCTGAGAAAGCAGGTTTCCTATGTAGGCCATATCTGACGAGTAGGCAGGATTCAACAGTTGTGCACAAAATTTTTGTTTGAAATTGTATGTAGTGAGAAAGAATGTGAATGGGGGAAACAATTTGTCTAGTCTAACGGTATCAGTGCTCTGGAACAGTAATTAGTAGTGACTACAAGAAAGGAAACAAAACCGCGCATTTTCACAGCAAAGTGAAGCACATCATTTCCTTTTTCGCAGTCGGCTCTTATTCAGAATCCTCTGACCATTGGCAGTTCTTATCCCGCTGACCGGAGGCCACACTCCCACCCGCAACAGCAGCAGTAGCCTCGCTCCACTGAATATGTCGGTTATTTGCGCACATCTTGGTCACTGTTATGTCAATGAGAAATAACCATTTCGCTCCAGCGAATATGTTGGTTATTAGTTCACATCTTGATACCTTTTACCGTCAATAAGAATTACCATAACCGTGCTTCTACGTACGCAAAGAAGGATATAAAATTGTTCTTTGAATATATAAGTAGCCTATGCCTGTCCGAACGTTTATTAGAGTAACGTGTAAAAAATTTGAAGTGAATCCGTCAAGAACTCTTCGACATTTCTCGTACCAATGTTAGGTAACGATTTGTCTTTACATGGTATATAGATATGTGTCATCGAGTAGAAGGCACGAAGTTACACTCTCATTGGAAAGTCGTATACAGGACGGTCAGAAACAGTTTGAGAAGCTTGTGAGTGTGTAGCAGGGTATTTTGTCCTGAGAAGTAATTGTTAAGGAAAAATTTGATATCTTGGCCGTTTCCGAGTTAATTGGCATTAAAGCTAGCCAATCAGGCCGTTGCGTGCGCAGATTCAAGCGGCCTCCCATACACAATTAGCTGTGTTCACAGCACGGAAGATAGCGTACGAGAATGCTCAGCCTTTGGCCGTTCTCCGCCTGCCCACCCTGTCTCGTTGATTCCGTAATATGAGATAAGTGAAATTGAGCAACAGAAAAGCTTCATAGGACGTGGAATCTCTTTCATGATGTACGACTGGATGTGCCTTCGTGACACCGAAATGATGATTACGAAACAACTGTCTTTGTTAGACAGGTGTAGCATTTCTGATAAAGAAGTTGTACGAACAATAGTAGCAGTAGCAGAGGTTTTAGGTCATGACCTATAGAATTGTAAGCAGATGTTCTGTACCGCTCCACAGACATCAGCTGCGACAACAAGCAAGTAACTTCTTCAAACACATTTCCAAGTGTCACGGTGTACAATCGTGATATCGTGAGGAAACCGAGTAGCCGCCAGCACCAACCGTAGGGGTAAACGCTATAACTTTTCTCTATTTTCTTTTAACGCTAAATGTAATGATACTGTTTGTCATTTTGCTACAGCTTTTTTCTATCTTATTTTAACGCCACATGTATTAGTAATGTTTGTAACTTTGCTGTTCGTACCCCTATAGGGCCAAAAATTCTGAAGATGGCTTTAGGATAAGCCGAAACCGGTAAATAAACAAATATTATTTCGATCTCGACTTTGATTTTAACCTAAATATAGCACTTGATTTTAACCTAAATGTAGCACCAGATCGCTGCACTCCTTCGACAATGTTGTCTATGTTTATGAACGCTCAGGAATTGCAGAGAGTTGTTATGCAGTGGGATGAGAAATACTTTCCGATTTGTAGAGTGAAGGAAATATAGAACGGGTTATAATTTGGAGATTTGTGACAATGAACAGTTAGCGGAGTTGCCCAGTTTGAAAATGGTTCGATTATTAGTCAGGTAAAAGTTTTATTATAGAGACGTGAGAACTGGAAGGTGGTAAAATAGTCAGATGCATTTGATACAAAGGCAGTAAATACTGGTCGGCTTTGAGGAACCTGATTTTTGCTAGACAAATTACTGGAGGAATACATTTTGTATTTGTCTTGTCGTCACCATATTCCAGAATATTTCTGATTGCAAAGTGGGCACAGCCACTGGCCCACAACTAAATAGTTCAGAAAAATTCCATGCTGATTCTAGAGAAGACAAGAGTGGTGCAAAAAATAGTTACAAGTAGTAAATGACGAATATGTTTGCTTTGACACGTATGCAAAGGAAAATTCAGTACAAAAGTGATCATTTTTAGACAAAGATCTTTTCGTGTATCTGTTGGACTAATATTGTTGTTCATAGGTTTTAAACTGCTGTGACCTCCAGAAGACGCAGAGCACAGATATATATAAATGAGCACCGAGCTGCTTAGTATGCAGATGCTGCTGACAACGAAACATTCCCAAATGTTAATAAACAATGCAATACTCATGTTTTTACTTGTGCCCAATTTAACGTTTATGGGGTAAAATACACGCCGAAAGGTAATTTGGCATACTAGGAATGGAGTGAATATCTTCGAGACGATGATATACAAAAAATGTTTCTCTTATAAAAGTTGATATATAACCAACGTTCTTGAAAACTGTTTAATCGAATTTTCTAATAATTTCAAATTTTAATTATTAATTAAAACTTTTATTACATTAATTAAAGAAGCTTTCAAACTACTTACATCCACGTGCAATAAAGCTGGTTTCTGTAAAAACATTTTTTGAGAGTATAAAATGTTTAAATGTATGTGAAATCTTATGGGACTTAGCTGCTAAGGCCATCAGTCCCTAAGCTTACACACTACTTAACTTAAATTATCCTAAGGACAAACAAACACACTCATGCCCGAGGGAGGACTCGAACCTCCGCTGGAACCAGCCACACAGTTCATGACTGGAGCGCCTCCGACCGCTCAGCTAATCCCGCGCTGCTTGAGAGTATACTAACACAACTTACTGTCAGAGTATTTTCGACATATCTACTTAAAAGTCTAAACATTCGTTATTGATCTAGTTGTTTATTTTACTTCTATTTGTTTTATGTTTTAAATTTTTATTTTATGTTCTAAATACTTTTTTCTTGTTTTTTAGGTTACTTTTTCACGAAAGTGTATTATGTTCATTGAAAATAGTAACTCATTATTACGATATGAAATCATCACAGTAACGATGATCTGTAAATATATGCTTAAAACATAAACTTTTCTTATACCACAAAAAGAAAATGAACGAAATTCCTCGCCTAATATACATGACAGAGAACACAACATGAAACAGAATTCAGTAGAATTTAAAATTGTCGCGGGTGATCTAAATATCCTGATTTGTATCAGGCGTATATCAGTAGAATGTTAAGCCGTGACGAAGAGAACTGCTTATGTACTAGTGACCGCAGCTTAACTGTATTGTTTCCCAAGTGTTGATTGACATCAAAATCATTCAACAGATTTAGACCTGAAAATCTTTTCACAGAGTTCTTCCAGTGTGGAAAGTCCTATCATCTCACGTCTGAACTTGTGCCGTCGAGTCCCTTGGGGGGATAAGCAGATGAACAAGTTTCTTGCCCTCGGATGTGATGGTCAAAACGGTTGTTTCGTACTGGCCATTCGCCTCTTCATAGTTTTAAAAGAAACTAATGGTGAGTTTGTAAGGAGGAATAGAGAAGTTTTTTTTGAAGCCCCAAATGTCCTTGTGACAGCAATGAAATCTGGTAAAGAAACGTCTGAACAGAACACAAAGTGTTTCTAAGATTTTTTATTTCCCAGTGAGGGAGAAATATCTGTATTGTTGTTATGTTCTTAGGGCTCTCAGTGTGAAAGATCCCTATAGAGCACCGTATCTGAAGTCTAAGAACTTGTTTAACTTGTGATCCCCAAGCGTTCAACGGCACGGGTACAGTCGTGAGATGTATACGGCTTTCGATGTTGGAGGAGCTTCCTGAGAGGGTTTTCAGATCTAGTTCTGTTGAATGATTCTGATGTCAATCAGCACTTGAGAAACAATATAATTAAGCTGCATTCACTAGAACACAAGCAATGCTTTTCGCCACGGCTTACCAATGAACTGAAATATGTCTGATACAAATCAGGATATTTAGGGGATCGCCCACGACAATCTGAAATCCTGAATTTAGTTTTATATTGTGTTCTCTGTCGTGTGTATTAGGTGAAGAAATTTCGTTCATTTTATGTGCATGGTGTATGAAAACGTTATGTTTAAGCATATATTTACAGATTATAATTATTACAATGATTTTGTATCATTTTAATGAGTTATTTATTATCTTCGATTAACAACGTACACGCATGTGAAACAGTAAGCTAAAAAAAGCTAAAACATAAAATAACAGATTAAAACACAAAACTAATGTAAGTACAACAAATAACTAAACTATTATAACGAACGTTTAGATACTTCAATTACGAACGTTAAAAATACTCTGATTGTGTACAGCATATTTTCCAAAAACAGTATTTCAGAAAACAGCTTTATTGCGCATGGATGCAAGTAGTTTGAAAGCTTCTTTAGTTTCTGTTGTAACAAAAGTTTTCAATTTTAGAGTTACTGGTGGTGAGGTATTTTGTAGATTTCGAAATTATTACAAAATTCGACTATACTTCTTTCAAGAACGTTAATTACTTATCAACTTTTATATGAGAAACATTTTCTATGTATCATCGTTTCGAAGATATTCCCTCCAAACCTAATATACCCTTAAAAATTCAACTGGGCAGACTAACCTCCAACAAAGAGAGCCCGAAACTAGAACTATTTTATGCTTCCGCGATACGTCATTCATATTGTTCCCAAGTGCACATCCATTCACCAAACACGGATATAATCGGACAAACGCCTCCACTCTGCAGTCAGCAACAAAGTTATCGCACAGTACCTCAAGACATCATCAAGACTAAGTCTACAGTCGGTTTCAAGAACAGCCAAACTGGATATTCTACATGTGGTCATAATTATCGTTAACTAGATTCTGGACTGACCAGAATTAATGGCACATCAGTGCATACGAAAATCGAATATTTTCACACACTGTCATCAAACTACAGTTAAGTACGAGGGGCGTTCAACAGTAATGCATTTTTTTTCTGAAAGCAGTTTGGTTTTATTCAGGATTTGAATACACTATATTAGTCCCCACTCTTGTAGCTACAAAACCCTGTTTTCCAACATAATCTCTGTCCAGTGCGAAGGCCTTAGTGAGAGCGCCTACGTGCATACATGGTACCTCTCTACTGGTCGGCGTCGGAGCCAACGTCTTGCTCCATCAATAACCTCCCCGTCACCCACGTACTGCTTTCTTCCTTAGGCCAAACAGATGTATGTCCGAAGTTGCGAGATACGACCTGTAGAGTAGATGAGGATGAAGAACCCAACGAAGTTTTGTGAGCTTCTCTCGGGAGACGTGCAGCTGTGCAGTGAGGCGTGTGACTGTGATCCGTTGATCACCCCGAAAGAGAGTGTGCGCACGTTCGAACGTTTCAGAGTCACAGCTGTGTTCCACCGGCCGGCCTGCACGTGGGGGATCGGAACGTTTGCTCTACCTTGTTACAGACGCCTAGCCCAACGACTCACCGTGCTTTTGTTTCTGCAATATCTCCTCATGTGTTCTGCAAGCACCTATGCCTATCTTGCATGCTCTCCTTCCCACCAAAAGAAACTCTGCTTGGAACGGACCTCAGTTACAGACGTCGCTTTGGAAGGTACGTAGCCGGCCGGAGTGGCCGAATGGTTCTAGGCGCTACAGTCTGGAACTGCACGACTGCTACGGTCGCAGGTTCGAATCTTGCCTCGGGCATGGGTGTGTGATGTCCTTAGGTTAGTTAGGTTTAAGTAGTTCTAAGTTCCAGGGGACTGATGACCTCAGAAGTTAAATCGCATAGTGCTCGGAGCCATTTGAACCATTTTGAACTGAACTTCATGAAAATATAAGGGATGAAGCGGGAGTATTCCATGATGTCCCACAAGAAATTCTACATTTTTCAACCCTAACTGACCGAGAAAAAAAGTGTTGAAGTATTTTCTGAACTCTCCTCGTATTTGTTAAGTTCCAATTAATAAATGATGGTAAATTTTTGTTAGTTTTTGCTGCCTTCATTTTTCCATAGATATTACCTGAAGCTGCTTGTCCCTGTTACGAGGCTGTGTGGTTGACATCTGCATGTAAGCCACCTCATGACAACTAGTTCTTTCGGTAGTAAGGTTCGATGCTAAAAATATTTGCTGAATATAACATAAATCGACAAAATTATTAAATTATGATCCTAATGTATCGCGAGAAAAACAATGTAGTTTAGAAGCTGAGATGTTCATTACTTCGTTAGACTGGATAACATTTGCATAGGTTCTCAGGAAACGAAATGATCGTATGGCATTTTTGGTTGGGAGACCCCATCAGGGTACGTTCGGCCGCCTAGTAAAAGTCGGTTTTTGACTCCACTTCGGCGACTTGCGCGTCGATGATGACGAAACAATGATGATCACAGCACTTCCAGAGGCGTACAAATTCTGCTTCTAGCGTGTCTGTCCCTATCTCCGCCGCAGCCATTAAATCAGCTCAAGCAGCTGCAACGGAGACGCGAGAGTACATGTGCGCCGAAGCGCAATTGTTAAAGCAGGCCTACTTGGATTTCTGTAATCTTGGTGAGCTCCACCGGACCCGTTCAGCCTGCTAAACCTGACAACAGTTTGCGCTATCAATCCAACATGGCTAGCCAGGCATATGTTTGCTGCTGCTTATTTGTCACAATAGTGGGACCAGAAAAATGAACAAACCAGACTTAAAGGAGACAGGAGGTATTAAGAACTGGAGAACGGGTCCCAATTGCGAAAGGGATCCAAAGTCTAGCAGTGGAAAAGTTGTCGGGTACTTACAAGGCAGCTTCAAATAATTCGGTCCGTTTCTCCAGATGCAAATTATGTGAAAAGTTAGTAGTCATTCAGGATCTCGAGTATGTTACGACATCGATGTAAATTTGGTCAGCAGTTTGCTCGCTTCATAAATGTTTTCAGAGAAGGAAAACATTTACTACCTGATAAGTGTGTGGAACTATGTGCTACGGACTTCAGGCCATCTAGCAGTATATGGACTTTTTAAAGGCTGATCCCAGCGGCGGTTCGAGTCCTCCCTCGAGCATGGGTGTGTGTGTTTGTCCTTAGGATAATTTAGGTTAAGTAGTGTGTAAGCTTAGGGACTGATGACCTTAGCAGTTAAGTCCCATAAGATTTCACACGCATATGAACATTTTTGACTTTTTAAATTTAGGGCAAGCATTTACTGAAATAGGAAAAAAGTATGACTCAGTGGATATTGAAAACCATCGTCACATGCAATGTGGTGTGAAGAAAGCTTTGTATGAAAGAAAAGCTTCCTCTTACAGACATGTAGCTCTTAGATTAATGTAATATAAAAAACGAATTCGTGTTTGCTTAAATGCGTTTGGGGAGTTTAGAATGAACTATTTTGCCTCAGAATGAATCCAACGAACCCGAAGTATACTGTAAAAAGTAAAGAAAAGTAATATAACTGAGGTCATATTTGCTAGAGTACACTAAGGTTACAGACACTAAATTTCCAAAATATTACTGTAGTTGTTGTTGCAGTACAATAGACACTTTCAGGTTTTTGGGTGCAAAGGATCTCGACATTCATAGAAGGTTCTCATTATTACAGAAAACATGCATCAGAGGTGACCTGATGTTGGTTCAAATTGAAAAGCAAGTACTAGTCGAAAGATAGTGAAGTTTCATAGAAAACTATTCATATCTAAGTAAATAAATAAACCGGAAATACGCCTGAAAGGAAAAATAGAACAGATAAAATCCACCATTTTCTGACCTACAATGACCCAAAATAAATATATTTTTCATTGAGCATCGTGTTTTGGTGTTCGGGTATTTTCATCAACTTCCAGACCATAGTCACAACACTCAACTGGTACAGAATAAACTGCTACATAGCGTAGCACAGCGGGAAGACAGCCAGTCAAGAAAGGCTCGTTCGGCCTGCTTTGGTTGAGCACAGCTTGGCTTGGATGGGAGTAAAACTGCCTGCCCGTTCTGCTCATAACGTGCGGCAGGTTGCCTGCCTGGCTACCAGACAACCATGGGCAGGTTAAAAGGAGAAGATGTACACCTCTGAATACAACACCGTGTCCCCGAGCAGATACAATCTCCTACCCGGCCGGGAGTCGAAACGTGGGCCCCTGCGTGGCGGTCGGACGCACTGAGCACTCAGCTACAGAGACGGATGTTGTTGTTGTTGTGGTCTTTAGTCCTGAGACTGGTTTGATGCAGGTCTGCATGCTACTCTATCCTGTGAAAGCTTCTTCATCTTCCAGTACCTACTGCACCCTACATCCTTCTGAATCTGCTTAGTGTATTCATCTCTTGGTCTCCCTATACGATTTTTACCCTCCACGCTGCCCTACAGTACTAAATTGGTGATCCCTTGATGCCTCAGAACATGTCCTACCAACCGATCCCTTCTTCTCCCCAATTCTATTCAATACCTTCTCATTAGTTATGTGATGTACCCATCTAATCTTCAGCATTCTTCTGTAGCACCACATTTCGAAAACTTCTATTCTCTTCTTGTCCAAACTATTTATCGTCCATGTTTCACTTCCATACATGGCTACACTCCACACAAATACTTTCAGAAACTACTTCCTGACACTTAAATCTATACTCGATGTTAACAAATTTCTCTTCTTCAGAAACGCTTTCCTTGCCATTGCCACTCTACATTTTATGTCCTCTCTACTTTGACCATCATCAGTTATTTTGATCCCCAAATAGCAAAACTCCTTTACTACTTTAAGTGTCTCATTTCCTAATCTAATTCTCTCAGCATCACCCGACTTAATTCGACTACATTCCATTATCCTCGTTTTGCTTTTATTTATGTTCATCCTATACCCTCCTTTCAAGACACTGTCCATTCCGTTCAACTGCTCTTCCAAGTCCTTTGCTGTCTCTTACAGAATTACATTGTCATCGGTGAATCTCAAAGTTTTTATTTCTTCTCCATGGATTTTAATGCCTACTCCGAACTTTTCTCTTGTTTCCTTTACTGCTTGCTCAATATACAGATTGAATAGCATCGGGGATAGGCTACAACCCTGTTTCACTGCCTTCCCAACCACTGCTTCCCTTTCATGTCCCTCGACTCTTATAATTGCCATCTGCTTTCTGTACAAATTGTAAATAGCCTTTCGCTCCCTGTATTTTACTCCTGCCACCTTTAGAATTTGAAAGAGAGTATTCCAGTCAACATTGTCAAAAGCTGTCTCTAAGTCTACAAATGCTAGTAACGTAGGTTTGCCTTTCCTTAATCTTTGTTCTAAGATAAGTAGTTGGGTCAGTATTGCCTCACGTGTTCCAACATTTCCACGGAATCCAAACTGATCTTCCCCGAGGTCGGCTTCTACTAGTTTTTCCATTCGTCTGTAAAGAATTCGCGTTAATATTTTGCAGCTGTGACGGATGTAGGTTCCCGAATTCCCATGGTAAAGCCTCACATAACTCATTTTTCATATAACTCAACTGGCTATGTAGCTTTCTACTCAGTCTTTTCCGATAAGAATTTCTCCTCTCAGATCGATGAGTTTATCCTCCTACATCGTCTTTGAAAATTTCCATCATCACAGCGACGCCCCGTAGATGATGAAGTTACGATCTCTCTGAGAGGCCAGGAACTCAGGTGGTAATGGACGTAAGGTGAGACAGCATGTGCTGAGCATCCTGGTAAACCTCGAAGTTACAGAAGAAAAGACTATCAGTTGTATGAAAATACGTAATATGAATACTTGGCACTAATTGATTACGACATCGTAGATCTCATGTATGTGCTGATGAAAAGTTTGTCAAATCCAGGTCGAAAGGAGGACTCTAGCAAGCTTACAATTACTGCAGACTATACTCTAAAGGTTGGTAAGCACACGAGAGAGAAAGCGAAAATGTCATCGGTTCGATAGCGAGTAATCACTTAGCGTTTATCTCATACACTTTAGCGAGTTATGAAACTGGTTTTCAACAAATTTGATGTCACGGAAATTTGATGTAATTAAAATTCTCATTTACTACTAATCATTAAGGCGGTAGAATAATTTCTCAGGATTACAACACTGGAGGGAGCTGGAATCATGGACGTTTGTGACGAAAATTACGTTCTTTGTAGGCGCTATCTCGGTTTCTGCTCGGAACATGCGAGTTGTAATCTGAGAAATCTTCTTGCCGATTCCATGTCACTCGGTGCACTTTAGAAAAACGTTCGCTTCAGCCGCGCATTGGCAGAGTCGCATTTCTTAATGTTATCTTCAACTCGAATCGAATTCTCTTGCCTGGGACGCTTTCATCTCTGCAGGAAGTGTTTAAGGATATATAAAATTGGCGAGGGGTGTACACGTGCAGTCTCTAAAAGGTGGCAAATATTTATCCGCCGTGAATCTCGCCGGCGTTAAACAGGTGTGGCCGGCACCATAGCTCAGACGTGCCTGTCGCGCTGGACTTGTATACGGCCGCGCTCGGACGTCGGCTGCTTGTTGTTATTGCCGCATCGTAATGTGTACCTCTTCTCTTGCTGGCTCCTAAATCCGCTTCTCTCTTGCAGCTTACATCTAACAAGGACGTCGGCGCTCAATGTATGCACAATTTTACTTACCGTGTGGCTAATTGAATATCTACGTACGAAATTTGTTTCACTAACTACTACAGTAAACTTCCGAAATACGAAGGAAGACCAGGGTTTAATGTCGCGTTGATAATCAGGTTATCAGAGACAGAGCAGAAGCTTGCATAAGCAATATCAGTTGTTTCATTTTGAAAGGAACACTTGTGGCATACAAGGTAAAGGATATAGGCAGACCTCGGGAAACCTGTATCTTGTGTGGCAGATGAGTTTTGAACCCATCTCTTTCTGAATGCGTGTCCCATTGTAACATACCATTCTTTTGTCCGTGCAGGTGTTGTACAGGACGATGTTATTAGCTTTCAGGGATGATGAAGAAGGTAAATGTTCCAATTTGAGGTAAGGGACCCTGGCCCGGAAGCCACCGAGTCGTTATAAGCGAAAATCGTTCTGGTACCTCTGAAGTGCACCTGCTACAAGCTGTTTTCGATATTCTGGGAGTCGGTAATATAGATCAAAACACGGGATAACTTCCAGTAAACATGGGCTCTAAAGTGCATACCTTAAGAGCTTCACTTATTCATCTTTGCTAATGTATAGAAGATGTCTAATGTCAGAATCATCGACTCGGTCATTTCTGGAACAGGCTCCCTCACCTCCGGTTGATATTTTTATCTTTCTGCATCATCCAAAAAAGTTTTCAGCAGCATCATGGACTCATCCTGTAGTGGTCTCGACAAGTTTCCGGCGTCACCGTGAAGACAGCTTTTGTTTGGCCTGAAGAAGAGTGACTGGATTTTCGCTAATCCTTCTAAACGGGTGCCGGACAGAGCAGATTCGTCTGTTTTACAGGAAGAGGAATTTCTACCATGAGACGGCCGTTGCAGCAAGAGTTCTTGGCTCCCTGATAATACTGAATGAAATTATGCGGTTCCAGAGACGTTTTCAAGTCTCAAACATCTATATTGCAAGTATATGGAGCGACGAATGAAAATTGTGCCAAGGATTCGAATCCCGGCCTTGACACAAATTTTCATTCGTCGCTTCAGCCCTGCTAAGAAGCAGGACATCACAAGAGGACGGTAAGTAGCAACGTGGAAATGACCACAGAGAATGCCTACATTTTGCTCCTGTTTTCTGAATGGCTGAAAAGTGTATCAATTCAACAATTCGTGGAGTGTCCGAGAGCTCATGAAATCTGCTGAGAGCCTTCAAGGAGCGAATGGGAGCATTGGTCTTATGTAGGCCCTAAACAAACCAGCCATTTGGCCTAGCGTCCTTATGAAACGTACCACGTAAATTGTGACCCAAATGTAAACAAACAACTCACTTGTCCTCCTGTCCGCAGCACGTGGTCATGCGGTAGCGTTCTCGCTTCCCGCGCCCGGGTTCCCGGGTTCGATTCCCGGCGGGGTCAGGGATTTTCTCTGCCTCGTGATGACTGGGTGTTGTGTGATGTCCTTAGGTTAGTTAGGTTTAAGTAGTTTTAAGTTCTAGGGGACTGATGACCATAGATGTTAAGTCCCATAGTGCTCAGAGCCATTTGAACCATTTTTGAAATTGTCCTCCTAGTTTTATTTACAGAAGTATTACTTAATCGCTAAATCCTTTGAGTCTTATCTGATAAATGTCTTCTTAATTAGCATAATTTGACCCAAAAGGACCACCAACCTCCCCGGTCCAATCATGATGACCAAAATCTGTGAAACAGTAAGACTGGCAAGTAGCTCACTTGTGTTCTTATGTCAGACTCTTCTTGGGGAGTCTGATAAAGTCAGCTACACTTTTTAACACGCTAATAATACAGACATAAGTTCCATATAGTGAAACATAGACTTGGTACATAGCAGGATTATGTTAGTTGTTGAATGATGCATTCCGGTAATTGTTTAATGTGGGGTATTGCTGTAATTTGTTAAAAGCCACACTGTGGTAATCGTTAAACATTTACAGTATCGTTATTATGTGTTTCTTTGTAAGACTAAGGGAATCCACAAAATTGTTCCAAAATTGTAAATAGAGTCATTTGTTGACATGCTTGCAGGAAATGCCATTGGGCACAAAGCTGGAAATTGTGAAAACGAAATTGCTTATTAAAACTGTTGCCTCTGCTTCAGTTAATCGACCGACATACACAGCACATATGCGAAATACATCTCATGATGCTGCGTGCACTGAAAAAGTGTGGGATGGCGGTGGGGAGGGGGGGGGGGAGGAAGAGATCAACAGGGAGCAACTATGCGACTGAATGAGGGAGGACCGCAATTTTTGGAGCATAAATTATGGTAGTTGAGGTTTGTTTGAGTCATCAGTCTTCTGACTGTTTTCATGTGGATTTCTCTCCTGTGCCAACCTTTTCATCTGTGAGTAGCACTTCCACCCGACGTCTTCTAATTATTTCCTGGATGCATTACAATCTCTGTCTTCCTCTGCAGCATTTACCCTCTACAGCACCCTCTACTACCATGGAAATTATTGCCTAATGTCTTCAACAGATGTCCTGTCATTCTGCCCCTTTTTCTCGTTAGTGTCTTCTGCACATCCTGTTTTCTACACATCTCTTTCATCGTCAGTTTTCCGCAGAACCTCCTCATTCCTTACCTTATCAGTCCACCTAATATTCAATAATCGTGTGTAGCACCCTACTCATATGTTTCGATTCGCATCTGTTCTGGTTTACCCACAGTTCGTGTTTCACTACCATACAATGCTGTGCTCCAAATGTACATTCTCAGTAATTTCTTCCTCAAATAAAGGCGTATATCTAGTAGTTGACTTCGCCAAGATTAGACTTGCGTAAAAATAACTGAGAGGGTGGTGGTCATTTTGGGTAATCAGTTATGATATTTAAAATAGTAAGGCAGAAAAAATTTGGCTATTAAGTGACATGTTTGTATACAAAACTAACAGCACAAGTGAGCGGTTTATACATGATGGTCCATTGATAGTGACCTGGCCAAATATCTCACGAAATAAGCATCAAACGAAAAAACTGCAAACAACGAAATTCGTCTAGCTTGAAAGGGGAAACCAGGTGGCGAAAACACATTTAACTTTATGCCTCCTCAATAGTCTTCCTATTTTTGAAGAGACACCGCCGATATGTGGCAAGATGACCATTCCCCTTTGTTCTTCGCCTTCTTCCACTCCATCTGCGTACCATTTTCCAACAAAATGGATATTCCGAACGGGAGATTCGCCGTGCCTTACAACCAAAGCGGGTTACCCAACGTGAGGAAGTGGAAGAAGGCGAAGAACAAAGGGGAATGGTCATCTTGCCATACATCGGCGGTGTCTCTTCAAAAATAGGAAGACTATTGAGGAGGCATAAAGTTAAATGTGTTTTTCGTCCGCCAGCAAAACTCAGAGCTCTCTTGGGCTCGTCTAAGGACAGCCTTGGCCTAAGAAGACCCGGTGTTTACGAGATTCCTTGTAGCTGCGGCATGTCGTACATCGGACAAACTTGTCGCACTGTAGAAGAGAGATGCACTGAACACCGACGCTACACTCGTCTGGAGCAACCAGAAAAGTCTGCAGTGGCCGAGCATTGTCTCAGTACAGGACATTCTATGAATTATCAACATACAAAAATTCTCGCATCGACGAGTTCGTACTGGGACAGTGTTATTAAGGAAGCAGTGGAAATACGTAGCTCGACGAATCTTGTAAACAGAGACACGGGCTTTCAGCTTAGTTCAGCATGGGATCCTGCACTGGCCATATTGAAGTCGCTTCGAGCAGAGAGGAATACTATTCGTCATAAGACGGACGACGATTCGCCAGCAACATAAATATTCTGTTGACAACGGGAGGATAATCAAGGCGCCTACGTGGACGCGCAGTTTTGCTTGCGGCTTCCGACAGAGGTCGCTGGGGCGGCCGATGGCAGCACAGAGTAACAGCGGCAGCCTCCGCCCTTGCGGCTTCCGACAGAGGTCGCTGGGGCTGCCGATGGCAGTGCAGAGCAGCGGCGGCAGCCTCCGCTCGTGCGCCGAAGTATTTGGTCCTTCATCCTGTAGGTGGCGTTACTGTCCTTCCAGCTATCAGTTGATATCGTCGCTATTGGCCATCGAATTTGGCGCCTCCACGCATGCGCACTTCCTGCCTAAAACTGGCATAAATAGGGGGCCCTTGTGCTGCCTTAGCAGTGTGTTCGTCGCACCTGAAGATGTCGGCCAGTTGCGCTGACGAAATATTGTGGAGTTTTCACTATGACATCCGACGTCTCGCCCGAGAACCATACATGCAACATGTCCGTCGGGAAAGTCTCAAGCAACACAGGCGTGTACTATGTATGCTGCTCGGTATCCTGGACGACATCTTCCAAGTGTCCGGACCGTTCGCCGGATAGTTACGTTATTTAAGGAAAAGGAAGTGTTCAGCCAAATGTGAAACGTCAAACACGACCTGCAACAAATGATGGCGCCCATGTAGGATCTGTTTTGCAGGAATTGCAGGATCTGTTGAATGAAATGTATCGTCTAATGAGTAAAGAATGTGGATCGGGTGTAAATAGGACGAAGGTGAAAGTAATGAGAAGTAGCAGAATTGGGAAGAACAAGAAACATAACATCAAAATTGGGAACCACGAAGTGGATGAAGTTAACGAATTCTGCTATCTAGGCAGCAAAATAACCCATGATGTATCGAACAAGGAGGACGTAAAAAGCACGCGGGCACTTGCAAAAAGGGCATTGCTGGCAAAGAGCAATCTGCTAATATCGTTCATAGACCCTAATTTGAGGAAGAAATTTCTGAGAACGTACGTTTGGCGATCGGCATTCTATGGTAGTGAAACATGGACTGCAAGCAAGCCGAAGCAGAGAAGAATCGAAGCGTTTGGCAATGTTTACTGGTTTTGCTCAGAATTTGACCATCTTAGACAATTTATACCATGATGGTAGGATGGTTGGCGGTGGCGGTGAACGGGGCAGGTGTTGCGACGAAACGAACGTCAACCTCTTCTATGAAGACATTACATTGTTGTCTAGTTCTTCACTACTTATTTTCCGGTGTTCCCATTCTCCGGCTTCAGATCATTTAGCGCTACTTCTTCTTTGATCTTCGTAAAGCAGTTGGTTCATAATGATTGACTATTTTTGGGAGTGTGTTGAAGCCATTTTTTCTTATAGCCCTTTACATGTTATTCTTGCTTCTGCTTTCAGTTATCTTCATATAGCGTCGTTCCTTTCCGCCTCATTTATTCCAAAGAAAATTCATTCTTTTCACGGACTTAGAATAATTTCTGGATATCTCGTTTACTACTATTCGTTTGTACGTGACGAAATTAAAAAAAAAAAAAAACCGGCACAGATTTAGGGAAACAGGATCGTCTATGAAAGTCTCGCCCTTGTTTGCAAATTTTTCGGGGTAAACTCCAAAACCCAATCGAGTTTATCTCGATATGGCACATAACGCTCAACGGTGTGAACGGATTTAATATATGTTTTTTTGTTACACACAAAGAGTTCAAGATTTATGGGACTCACTCCCAAGTCACTGACAAGTCACGCCAGATCTTTGAGGAAGACGTCTGAACAACTCAGAAAAAGCGGAACTGTGGTGATTAAGGCTGTATCGAAACTAAAGGATGTAAGTTCACCGGGCAAAAAATTAGTCACCCTCCAAAAGAATCCTGGCTAATACCTTTCGACGAGATAGAGAATATAGAAGTTTCACGGGGTATGCTACATGCAGCTAGAAGCCATTTATCGTTGATTAGATCCCATAGAACCATCAACTGCTGTTCCAAAAAGCGCCAGCCATTTTCTGTGGATTAAGATTCGGTGATTTACCGGGACTAATTGCGGTTAGCGTCTGAGCGTTCGTCACGAACGTGTGCATATACCTCTGTGAGCAATTACTACAATCTTTACAGTGTGTCCACAGCTTACTTATCATGAAGATGTAGAAGGAAGGGAAACACTTAATCAAGGAAACTGTTAAAATAAACATCATGGTTCATATTCAGGGTAATCTGAGTGATTGGGTCCAAGTCATGGTACGAAAAACACTGGTAAAACATCACAGGACCATGACTGGCGTGAACTAAACCCTCTACGGGTTGCGGGCTAATCGCATGTTTAAACCGTGAATGCACTCTATGCCTTGCATCATGTGAAACGAGGCAAAACAGTGACTGGTCGGACAGCCCTATATGGCTGCAGTCAGTTACTGTCCGGTTACGGTTTTGTTTGGTGCACTGAATACGTGCAGGTTTATGTGCTGCTCAGAATAATTGCCTCTTGCGAGGTACTCGATTCCAGATATCCATTACATGTAGTTATTTTAACAATATTCGTCGGTAACTGGTTGAGGAGAATCTGCAATTACTGGCAGCAGTATTGCATATCGGGCTTGAAACCGATTGTCACTGACAAGAAGTGATGCTCTTTTCTGGTCTCCGTCGGTTAAGATACTTTACGACCGCCGTTCTTACACCGTACTACGTGGTTGTGAGTTGTACACGATTCTTTGTAAACACAGTGGACGGTCTGTAATAATACACCAACAAATCGGGCAACTTCGTTCACGGTGAGGTAATGGGAACGTCCAAACACGACGTCTGCTTTCCGCATTATGTCACTCCTCCACTTTGATCCATGTAGCTGCCCTGATTACATGCAACTTAACAGCATATATCATTCATGAACTTCGCCAGCGGTGGAGGTTCATCTGATTTCCTACTAACATGTCTACTTTATCTCAAGTTCAAAAGGGAGAACTACATCCGTAAAATGTGTGGTAATATGCTATTAGATCTCAAAAGAATGTCGCCCTCGTGAAAAGGCTGGCAACGTACTCTTAATGTGAGGACATGCAAACTTGTAGTTTACAAAGACTATCATAGGCATCACATGATGCAGACTCAGTTGTAGCTAAAACAAATGTTTCACTAATCAGATACGGGGAACTTGTAATTTGGCTACAAAAAAGGTTAGTTAGTTTCATGGACTAATCCCGATGATGTGGAAAGATTCAGTTTACATTCACATTACACGTTCGTGTTTAAATATGTTAACATGGTGATCATCTACAAGGTTGTTTGTGGATTAGGGATTCCTGTCCACCAGCAATTTTTCGACGGAATGGAAGGAGAAACATCTTCAGATTGTTTTCAGATTTAAGCATTTTGTCTGTCAGATATTATATATCATTGGGTAAGCGATCAAAAATTTTTTATGGCAGATGTGTTCACCACTTTTTATCCTAAACACAACCTTAATGTGGAATAATGAATGGAACTTTTTCTTATGGTGCAATTATGTAAACCATTGTTCGTTTTGAACTGCAGTGGTTTATTTACAACAATCTTCACGAGGGAATCAATATGCTGTGAAGCAGTAGTCAAAATGCCTAACACCTTAACCAGATGTCTACAAGAAGATCGTTGGTAAGCATTACATATTATTCTTACAGCAATTTTTAGAGCGAAGAACACTCTGTTTCTTAAAGTTGAGTTACGAGAGAAAATTGTTCCATATTGCATTACTAAGCGAAAATAGGCAAAATCTGTCAACTTACTAATGTGTCTTTCGCCAAGATTTGCTATTATTCGAAGTGCAAATGTGGCTGTACTAAGTTGTTTCAGGAGGTGCAAAACGTGTTTTTCTTATCCAGTTTAAATTCTCACCAAATGTAGACATAGAATTTTAGAAGTTTCCACCCTACTTGTAATTTCCTCCACATATATTACATTTATTTATCATTGATGTAGTATCTCTAGATGCGTCTTTACGAAACTGACAGACAAAACATTTGCAACTGCATGCGAAACATTTTTCCTGCGTACACCTTAGTACTGGTCAAACGTATGGGAGGCACAAAAGGCCTAACTAAGAGCGTAGGCACACGTAACGTACAACGAGGGAAACGGCGAATGGTCACAGGCTTGTTGACTGACGTTAGAGTTTAAGAGAAATGTTGAAAAATCTTAACTAAAAGATACGGGGAGAAAGACACTCTACACCTCACGAAAATTTGCTTAGAAAATTTAAAGGACCGGCTTTCAGGGCACGAATATTCTTCACTTTAGATACTGCGCAGATGAAGTTGCGTACGTAACAGCACTCACAAAGGTGCATCGGAACTCATTTAATGTACATAAAACGTACCCTCCGACAAGCACCTCACAGCGATTAAAATAGACGTACTTGTGGAGCACACAGAGCCTACAGATGCCCGGCTATAACCTGTGGAATTTGGACAAGTTGTCTGAACCCTTGACAATGCTGTTAGCGCCATCTGTAGACATTTGGAACCGTAAGGCGAGGAGCATCATCTCGCTGAAAGGTTCCGTCTTCCCCAGGAGAGAAATTCATCCTACTAGCAGAAATTTATCACTGGAGATAGTTTTGCAAAAACGGAACTGTGTGACCCTTTAAACGTTTATTTATTAATTTATTACATCGAAGATCGCTTAAAAATTACAATGATCACATTGCCGGCTTCAGCAGTTGATCGTCATCTTCAGAAGTGATTAATCCCCTAACAGCTTCGTCATGACATTGAAAAATTCCAGTTAAGCACTCTGAACATCGTGAAGTTTTATAAAAAATGTCAATGTATACATCTTATGGCCACATTTTAAAAGAAATTGCTTTTTTCAAAAGTTGCAATGTTCACATTACCAGTTTTAGCCCTTTCACAATCCACAGAAAAACTGCGTTTGTTGAGCAAGCCGCCTGCTGTGCAGTCACTCATATGAAAGATGAAAAGTGAGGTTAAGAGGGACTGTGTTCATCACTAAGCGTCAAAAAACAATAGAATTAAGGAGATAGGAATGATAGGAATGATAATGCAGTCTATTGTAGACTAAAGTATCATTCATAGGTGATGTTCTTGACAAAAGACATGCGATAACTTATCCATACTGCTGAGAGCTAGAAGAAACTTTTATCTAATTATTTAGTTACTTACGCACAGCGTAGGGTTTTCTTTGTCCAGGTATAAAACCTAAATACATTTTTGCATTCAGAAATGGTCTGTCTTGTGGGAGGACACTAGCAGGAAAACTATCACGTCCTCATCCAGCCCTATCAGTGCGTCACGAAAACAAAGGAAACAATGAAGAAAACAGAAACAATGCACAAAAGCGGCTACAATAAGTGAGCACGGCGAGAAATCATTGACTCCATTTCTAGCGGACAATATTACAGTCCCCTGTATCCTGCGCATGCGCAGTCTTCAGCATACTCAGAATATTTGAAATCCACGCTCCGTCTAGTTAAATGATGCTTCACGTTATTGACGCGTTACTTAGGTGATCAGCGGCTGATTTACTGGCAGCATGTCACGCGCACTTGCCACGAGTAGCAGAATATGACCAGAGGGTCGCTTGTGGTAATAATCCTGTGGGAACACCTCAGCAAGTGTGGAACGTGCGAAGATAACATTACACTAGATACAGATTTTTTTCGTTTTCCTATACTTTTCTTTTGCCTTGTTTTCTGCTTTATTTTCTTGCTACATCGGAAGATTCATTTTAGCATGAGTTTTCTAACTTCTACCTTTGTGCAACTTCGTTTCTCTTTACGTCATGAAGTTGCTACTGATCTGACTGCTATTTTTATTTCTTATGATGTGGTGTGCTGGCACGTTTATTAATACTAGTGCCGTCTGTAGTCGAAATCCGACCAGTTGCGTCACTGGACCTGTGATAGCCATGATGAATCTTAAAGTGCCTGAAATTTTAGCCGTGAACTGATCCGTGGCAAATGCTTCATTTCTTGTTTATTCTTGAAATAATTATTTAATTTCTCTTTAGTTCCCCAATCATTTGAAGAGAGTCTTTTATACATGCCATTAAAAATAAATTTCGTGGTAATAGAGGAAAATTAACTCTTCCTTTGTGACAACACAATGTAAATGCCGTTGATCGCGTAAAGTCACAGCGGACGTGAAATTAATTGCACTTTTGTACTGCAGATCTGCTCTGTAAACTCTTCAAACCGCAATTACAGTTCTCAAAATGATTTGGAATTATGTTCTGTGCATATTTAAATGTATCTTTCAGAAGGACAATAGACTTATCGTTATCAACATCTGAATTATTCCTAATACTTTCTCTAAGAAAAAATTATGTCACTCTTTCTCTTCGTCTTTCGGTCCGAACCGTTAATGTTCTTCTTCGAGGCATAGACTTAAACTAATGTAGTTTCCTTATAATAAGGGACGTTGTAGCTACTCAAAATGAAGATACTGAGAATTAGGAACACACTAAATTTTGTGGCGACGGCGGCAAGCGAACACAGAGTTCTAATAAGCAACGTTTGTTGACCGCGAAGGCTTCGTTACTACGATTCGTTTTCGACTGTTGCCAACATCAACGACGAAGCAGTTCCAGCGTTGCACCCGCCCGGTAAACGTGTGTTATTGCAAATGAACTTCGTGCAACATTTAAACATGACCATCCCTAGAATCCGACTTCACTAAACGCTGTTAATTTTGTGTGTACTTTCTACAATAGTACCTAATCGTTAGGCGTGATAGAAGTTGGTAGGAATACCAGAGACAAAGGAAAACATTTTTCATTTGTGTGTGTCTGTTTCCTATTACCTCTCCTAATAGCTGTGCATACACAAGACTGTTTTCTTCTGTGTGCATCTAAGGCAAGTTCCTCTCGATTTATAAAGGTTTCGGTAATTTGCAAGAATGATTGCCTATCGAAGTCGCTAGGCACAAACGATACATATCGAACGTAGAGATGCAAATCGATCATGCGACTCCGGTGGCTGGCGTAGTGATCGATTATTTGCGATCGCCATTTTTATCTGTTTCTCGTTGTTCCCGTAGTTACTCTAAATTGCATACCTCCGCGAATTATTTGTGAGTGGCTAGGGACAGCCAGACGATTTATGTCGTTAGTGAGTGGGATGTCTGGTGTTCTTGGTTTTTCTTCGGCGGATTCTCTCACATGGAAAAATCTAATTCCATGTTTATCCAGCGTAGAAAGTTGTTTGACTTTTTGTCGCAAATATGGAGTACTACCAGACGAGGGAAAAAGGGACTGTGTAGACTGGTGGTGCGAAGTGTGTAAAACTTCGTAAGAACAGTTTCGATGCTGAAATACCGGTACAGTTTCATTGCGGACAGTGCGGAAAACGAACGAGTATCAGGAAGAATACATGGTACGACTCTTCCAAATTATCCATCCAGACCACCGTAATGGACTTTAACATGACGACAACACCGACGACGAGTAAGGTAAGTCGTCTCCTTCGCAATTGCAAGTACTTTTGTAACGCTCTTCTTTTGTCATTGCTGTAGTGACCATCGTAAACATACTCATAACGTCCACCACCAGAGTTGCATGATCGATTTACAATCGCATGTTCTGTATATATCGTTTGGACCCCGCGACTTTGATAGGCAATCATTCTTGGAAATTACCTAGGTTTCATTGTCCTCTTTGTATAGTTAATTTTAAAAATAGGTACTTCAACTTTCGATGCTCACATATTAATATTATGATCGTTAAATAAAACAATGCATTACCATTATGTATGTCCATATTGCTATTACTTTCTCTACCGAGAAACTGTGTCCGTTTATCTCTGCGTCTTTTATTCTGACCCATTAGCATTCTCCTTCTAGGTGTACCCTAAAACAAATATAGTTTCCACATTATAAGGGAAGTCGGAAGTTGTAGGTACTTAAAAAAAATTAAAAATTAGGAAGTTACTTCAAATTTTCTTTTGTTGGCAGCAAATGACCACACAGTTACTAATACAGAAAAGTAACGACGTCGATGTACAAAGTTATTTATAGACTTTGTTACTACGATGTTGATTTTCACCGCTGACATCATCGACCTAGCTGTTGTCGAGTTATAGCTACCGCTACGAATGTTCTACTGCAATGAACCATGTAAACATAAAAGCCCCTAGAATGCAATTTTAGGAAATGTTGTTACCTTCCACTGGAAATGAGCCACGTTAACATAAAAGCCCCTAGAATGCGATTTCAGGAAATGTTGTTACTTACATGTATCATTTTTACGACTTCTCTAGGCGCGCAGTCCGGAACTGCGCGACTGATACGGTCGCAGGTTCGAATCCTGCCTCGGGCATGGATGTGTGTGATGTCCTTAGGTTAGTTAGGTTTAAGTAGTTCTAAGTTCTAGGTGACTGATGACCACAGTAGTTAAGTCCCATAGTGCTCAGAGCCATTTGAACGACTTCTCCTTATCCGTGCGCAGGGCAGAGGTTAGTAGCTCTTAAATTTCCGATGTTCAGGTACTGGAAATTTTAATGCGTGATAGAGAATGTAACATCAGTGTTGTGAATGTGAAAGCTTCTACTTCCTTTTACTTCTCTTAACGGCCACGCGGTACGTACACAGACCATTGTTTCTTTGTGCATATCTATGGCTAAATACTGTATATCTATGGCAAAACATCTTTCGAATTATATATCATTGACCATTTTGTACAATTAATATTAAAAATCGGTACTTCAATTTTCGTGTTCACGTTTAAATATTATGATTATTTTATTTAAATTTATTTTCTATGAATTTAGTAATGTAAAGCTGTGTCACTGTATGAATGAAATCGTAATTTGATGTGCTCGGAATTTTTGAAACTGTAATGTTAGGCGAGTTGTGCTGAGCTGTAGAAACATATCGATAGGTCGATAGAGAGAAACATCAACAAAGAGTCTGGAGCGAGAACAGGAGGTGATTGTCATGGCACGTAAGTGCAAATGTTGTGTGTCCTTGGCGGATAGCTCCTTGATCGGTGTCTTCGGTGTGTAGCGTGTAGAAGGATCTAATAACCAAACATGTCGCATCGCTTGTCATCCAAAATTGCTACTCACCGCATTATTCTTAAAACTTGGTGTGCAGATCGCCAAGCCGGGTGAATGCTGCACGTGTACGATTCTGGTCGTAAACAGCACAGATTATTTAGAACATACTTCTGACCGTCATATTAAACTTGAAATACTGTAAAGTATTTTTTTCACGTGAACTGATACTCAAAAAAATTAATCTTGAATTTACAGCACACCGATCGGCGCGCGTTTGATAGTGAGGGACTATTAAGCACAGTAGGACTGTTTGACGTGTACCGAGGATTGTTAAATTAAGTTACTGTACTTTTTATTGCGAACTGCGGTATTTTATAATGTTCCGAACGGTGATCGAAAGGGAAACAGTAGATCCAAAACTGCGACGTTATTAAGCGGACATGAGTACCGAAGCTTGTCTTACCTACGCCGGTAGCCATAAATACATCTACATCTACATCTACATTTATACTCCGCAAGCCACTCAACGGTGTGTGGCGGAGGGCACTTTACGTGCCACTGTCATTACCTCCCTTTCCTGTTCCAGTCGCGTATGGTTCGCGGGAAGAACGACTGTCTGAAAGCCTCCGTGCGCGCTCTAATCTCTCTAATATATTCGATACCTCATCCAGAAACGCACCCTCTCGAAACCTGGCGATCAAGCTACACCGCGATGCAGAGCGCCTCTCTTGCAGAGTCTGCCACTTGAGTTGGTTAAACATCTCCGTAACGCTATCACGGTTACCAAATAACCCTGTGACGAAACGCGCCGCTCTTCTTTGGATATTATCTCCTCCGTCAACCCGATCTGGTACGGATCCCACACTGATGAGCAATACTCAAGTATAGGTCGAACGAGTGTTTTGTAAGCCACCTCCCTTGTTGATGGACTACATTTTCTAAGGACTCTCCGAATGAATCTCAACCTGGTACCCGCCTTACCTACAATTAATTTTATATGATCATTCCACTTCAAATCGTTCCGCACGCATACTCCCAGATATTTTACAGAAGTAACTGCTACCAGTGTTTGTTCCGCTATCATATAATCATACAATAAAGGATCCTTCTTTCTATGCATTCGCAATACATTACATTTGTCTATGTTAAGGGTCAGTTGCCACTCCCTGCCCCAATTGCCTATCCGCTGCAGATATTCCTGCATTTCGCTACAATTTTCTAATGCTGCAACTTCTCTGTATACTACAGCATCATCATACACTTATCGAAAAGATTCTACAAATATCGGGTGATCTTGTTGCAACCAGAACGGGCGGCTACGATCAAGGGGGTCATCGCGACGACAATAAGTATACTGGACTTCATGATCCTGTTTTATGGTTCCACAACGCGGTCATCAATGGCATGTCGACAACACCAGCTAAGTGAAGATTGACTTTACACATGAAAAGTTCAACCCTTGCGAACTAATACTGAAAACATATTTGAATTAAAGGTTTGTGTTAAGTTACGTTGCTTCTTAATAATCACTGCGTTTCAAATAATTATAGTTTCAGAATTATATAGTAACTTTGAGAAAGAAAGATTTAAATAAATTTCGTCCTTAATTGTTGATATAGATGACACTTCTTTGCAAACCTAGCATCTTCCTACAGCGTTCCCATATCACAATTATTAGCTGAGATACCAAAGTCTCCAGTCACTATTTCTCGATCATTTTTTAAATTCACATTTGCATATTTACTTCGTTTACGACTGTTATTTGTTGCACCCGCATATTACCTTGTTTTTGTGCCAGTTTTCGTGTTATTAATTGTCGTATGTCGAGGATTCAAAATCAAATGACTCCAAGCACTATGGACTTAACATCTGAGGTCATCAGTCCCCTAGACATAGAACTACTTAATCCTAACTAATCTAAGGACATCACCCACATCCATGACCGGGGCAGGATTCGAACTTGCGACCGTAACATTTGTAGAGGATATACGTGCATTGTACAGCGTCCGCCATTAAGCTAACAGATAGTAGGCCGTCACGATGCGTTTAGCGTGTTTGGTGAAGTATTTCAGTAGCAGGAATCGAGTAAATACTCGAGGGAGACCTCTTTCATCACATATGTCTCAATTAAGTGACAGACTGAGTTCCGGACTGAGTCTTCGAAATTCCTCCATAGCAGACAATAAAAATCCCCAAATATCTTAAACACACTTTTTCCTTCTAATAACTGTATATTATCAGTGTTGAAGTTTGAAGGGATGGAATGAAATGTTCAAGGCTATAAAACCATAGTACGTATCAAATAATTAGAGTACATAAACTAAAATTTTTAATTTGTAATTAAAAACACATAGGATGTTCAGAAAAATAAAAAAAATCTGCTTTAGGAGCGTCGCATTTGCATTTTTATGTGTTTTATTTGACTGTTCTATTGATTTACGATTAGCGCACCACCTAATCTTACCTCGTAATTCCCATCTCTATCCACTACACACAAACTTTATGCCGTGTTTTCTACTTACATTTCATTAACGCTGTTACAGTAACCGCACATCTGTCATTAATTTATATTTAAGTATAACGAAGACAGCAATACGGAATCGTTTTTGAGAGTATCCTCAGTATTTGAAAAAGTATGTATTGGTAGTACATACATTATAGTATAAAACTCATCAAATAAAAGTTTCAACTAAAACGACGAAATCAAATATGACGTCTCCTCAGAGCTCGATATGATCACATAGCTCGATAGACATCGCATACGGTCGAAACTGGGCGTGTGCACGTCATAGTGATGTCATGCAGAGACTAAAATATCACAGATGGCATTAGTAGTAAAGCTAGGCAAGTAAAATACATCCCTAGTTTCCCCAGTACCGAAATTTTCTTCTTCATAATTTTCCCCCAGATTTCGTGTTTCCTCCTTAGTCCCACAAAAAACTAACGTTGGAGATCGGACGCACTGCGACCAAGCTGTCCGATGATTTAGGAGACAATCAGAGCAGCCATCTTAGGTTGTTTGTAGATGATGCTGTCATTTATCATCCAAAAAAAACATCGGAAGATCAATTTAAGATATCTATATGGTGTGAAAATTGGCAGCTGACCGTAAATAATGATAAGTGTTAGGTCATCCACATGAGTGCTAAAAGATATCCGTTAAACTTTGGTTACACAATAAATCAATCAAATCTAAAGGCCGTAAATCCAACTAAATACCTAGGAATTACAGTTGCGAACAAGAATACATAGAAAATATAATGGGAAAGAGAGACTGGGTTTTATTAGCAGAAGACTGAGAAGGTGCAACAGATCTTCTAAAGAGAGCGCCTACATTACATTTGTCTGTCTTCTTTTGCAGTACTACTGACCGGTGTGGGATCCTTAGCAGATAGGATTAACGGAGTACATTGAGAAAGTTCAAAAATGGGCAGCACGTTTTGTATTTTCAATAAATAGGGGAGAGAGTGTCACGGACATATTACAGGTTTTGGGAAGAAAATCATTAAGACAAAGGGGTTCTTCAATGTGACGGTCTTCTCACGAAATTTCAATCACCAGCTTTCTCCTCCTAATGCGAAAACGTTTTGTTGACACCGAATTACATAGGAAGAAACGATCATCGTAATAAAATAAGGGAATCGGTGCTTGCACGAAAATATATAGGTGTTCGTTTTTTCCGCATGCTGTTCGAGAGTGGAATAATAGAGAATTAGTATGAAGGTGCTCGATCAAGCCGGCCAGGGTGGCCGAGCGGTTCTAGGAGCTACAGTCTGGAACCGCGCGACCGTTACGGTCGCAAGTTCGAATCCTGCCTCGGGCATGGATGTGTGTGATGTCCTTAGGTTAGTTAGGTTTAAGTAGTTCTAAGTTCTAGGGGACTGATGACCTCAGAAGTTAAGTCCCATAGTGCTCAGAGCCATTTGAACCATTTTTTTGCTCGATAAACCACCAGTCAGGCACTTAGATCTGCAAAGTTGCCATGTGGATGTAGGTGTGCACGTACGGTCATCGGGCGACCTCTGGCGACAGCGTTTGAATATCGTCGTCGAAGGCACTGTGAGCACAGCCTTAAGGGAAACATTTTGGCACAGATAACGAAATACAGACCAGCGTTGGGAATTGGCGGAAGGGAAAAACGTCTGTCTTCTTTTATGCGGGTGTTGCAAAGTGGATACAAAGCTACGACAAACGTCTCACGTAGAGAACACGGCATGTGCCACGACCCAATTTCTCAGAAGTTTCACTCACAAGGGGAGGCCGCCAATTGTGAAATTCAGATTGGATTCATACTGCGCATAATAAAAGCTCATGGCCAGAGGTGTAACGTGGCAAAGCACCAAGATGCACTTCTCAGCCGTTGTCGAGAAAATCGACGGTTAAAAGAAACCGTTGCGGTGAAATACTCTCTACGATTAAAAGATTTCTACAGCGTCGTGGCGCAGCGGTAAGCGCTCGGGTTCGTAATCCGAAGGTCGCCGGATCGAACCTCACGCCATGCAATTTTTTTTAGTATTTGTTTTTTGTAATTAATATATATATATATATATATATATATATATATATATATATATATATATAAACTATTAATGAATTGCTTATGCATGCTGGTGAAGGCGGATCTCTCTCCAATTGTACCGCCTCCATTTTTCCGTTTTTTTTAATAGGGTGTACCAAAGCTCTCCCGTCCCCACTGATTTTCGACAATGTTATAAGTTGCGCTAGGGACCGCATCTACCTTCTTTCGAAGTTAGCAGGCAACTACGCTGTTATGCGGGGGCTCGTTTCGGCCCATTCAACATCTGTCCTTCAAGTGTAACGAGCGAGTAACGGAGTTTATATTTCATACCTGCCACAGCGAATATGTGTTCGTGGGGTCTCTATTCTAATTCGAACGTTTGACTTACGCTATACGTATTCGTTTCGGAATATCGTTTCTACGTCTTCCGTTAACTATACGTGGTTAACATTATGAAGACAATTAATAACATTTGTGAAATACAACTTTGTTTGCGGAAAAAATAATGATGTTCGAAGTCGCCAGTTTTTCCACGACAAACGACTTTCAACAACTTAATATATGCATAATTGTTGCAACTGATTGCCGGGAATTATATATATATATATATATATATATATATATATATATATTTGAATTACAAAAAACAAATACTAAAAAAAAAGTAATTGCATGGTGCGAGATTCGATGCGGCGACCTTCGGATTACAAACCCGAGCGCTTACCGCTGCGCCTTTGCCACATTACACCTCTGGCCATGAGCTTTAATTATGCGCAGTATGAATCGAACCTGAATTTCGCAATTGGCGGCCTCCCCTTGTCAGTGGAAAAGGGGTAAAACAACAAGCGAACACGTGTCTCAGATTATTCGTATACTCGGCCGTTTCTTAGAAAAACATGGTCAAAGGTTGACACGTGCAGTGAACTACATACTCTCGACCACAGGATTCTCTGCTGAACTGTCTCAGCTGTTTAGCAAACAAGTGAACAAAGGCTGAGCGAAATCAATCGAACCGCACCTAGCCATTCATAGCCGGCACGGTGGCTCAGCGTGTCCGGTCAGAGGGTTTAGCTACCCTCTGTAATAAAAAAAACTGAGTGAACGGAACAACGAACAACCTGAGCGGGTGTCAGCGGACGTATAAAAAAAAGCGGTGGCATAAGGGTTAGCATTATGAGTTTATAATTTTGTACCCCGTGTTCGAAAGCCGATTATTACTTTCATTTTTGTTTGTTAGTTTATCTACCTATGACTGGAGAAGAGTGCTACACGAATGTTGTACACTGTATGTTGAAATTAGGTTGTTCTTATTCGTCTAATAATTGTATGTCTGGTGAATAAATTTAAAAAAAAGAAAAATAAACAATAAAATACTTGAAACTGTTTTCGGTGAAATTCCTACAGTGTATCTTGATTCATAATCAATTGCAAGCACCAGTTTCTGGAAACGTGATCCATTATCCACGGTTTGTATCTTGATTCATAATCAGCTGCAAACACCAATTTTCGGAAGCGTGATCCGTTACCCGTGCTTTGTATCCTGATCAATAATCAACTGCAAGCACCATTTTGCAGAAGCGTGATCCGTTATCCGTGTTTTGCTGTTAAATTATTACCATTGTGTGAAATCTTCAGCAATGATAACGACTTTCTTTTCGGAGTGAATTTATACGAAGTAATGTTGGAGTGGCAAACCTGCCTTCTCGCAATGCTCAGAGTGTTCGAAATTTCTAAGTTTCGAATGCTTGTACGATCGGTATCACATAGGGAATGCACCAAATCGTCCTGAAGAACAAACATAAGAATAAAATATAGGAATTAAGAAGTGATGTAAGAATGAACTGTAAGAATATGAAAATTAAAAAAAAATTGTAACCACTGGCACCACCATACGTATATCATACAATGAAGAGCCAGAGAAACTGTTATAGGTATGCGTATTCAAATACAGAGATACATAAAAAAGGAGAATACTGCGCTGTGGTCGGCAACGCCTATATAAGACAACAAGTGTCTGGCGCAGTTTTTAGATCGCTTACTGCTGCTATAATGGCACGTTATCAAGATTTAAGTGAGTTTGGACGTGGTGTTATCGTCAGCGCAGGAGCAATAGGACACAGCAACTCGGAGGCAGCGATGAAGTGAGTATTTTCCCGTACGACCATTTCATGAGTGTACCGTGAATATCAGGAATCCGGTAAAACATCAAATCTCCGACATCGCTGCGGCCGTAAAAAATCCTGCAAGAACGGGACCGACGACAACTGAAGAGAATCGTTCAACGTGACAGAAATGCAACCCTTCCGCATATTGTTGCAGATGTCAATGCTGGGCCATCAATAAGTGTCAGCGTGCAAACCATTCAACAAAACATCAACGATATGGGCTTTTGGAGTCGAAGGCCCACTTGTGCACTTGATGACTGCACGACACAAAACTTAACGCCTTACCTGTGCCCGTCAACACCGACATTCGACTATTGATGACTGGAAGCATGTTTCCTGGTCGGACAAGTCTCGTTTCAAATTGTGCCGAGCGGATGGACTTGTAAGGGGACGAAGACCACCTCACGACTCCATGGACCCTGCAAGTCAGTAGGGGACAGTTCAAGGTGTTGGAGGCTCTGTGCAGTTGGAGTGATATGGTACCACTGATACGTCTAGAACGACTCTGACAAGTGCCACATACGTAAACACCCTGTCTGGACACCTGCATCCATTCATGTCCATTGCCAATTCCGACGGACTTTGACAATTCCAGTAGGACAATGCGACACCCGACACGTCCAGTATTGCTACAGAGAGGCTTCAGAAACACTCTTCTGAGTTGAAACACTTTCGATGGCCACCAAACTCCCCAGACATGAACATTATTGAGCATATTTGGGATGCCTTGCAACGTCCTATTCAGAAGAGATCTCCACGCCCACGTCCTCTTACGGTTTTATGGACAGCCCTGCAGGATTCATGGTGTCAGTTCCCTCCAGCACAGCTTCCGAAATTAGTCGAGTCCATGCCATGTTGTGCAGCGGCACTTAAGCGTGCTCGCGGAGGCCTTCACGATATTAGACAAGTGTACCAGTTTTTTTGCCTTTTCAGTGTAGTAAGTTGATGGCACGTATTGTGAAACCCAATTGTAATTTTACAATTAATGTAACGTCCTTGTATTGTAAGAAGCATTAGTGTAGTAACCTCCTACGAACACATGACTATATAAATGAAAATATTAAAATAAAAAAAAGAAATAACCGGGTTTCGAACACTGGACGCAAAACTGAACGTCCGCGACGCTTGCTGATCCCTTTTAGCTTAAATATCGATAATTGACACATACCTTATTGGCGGTAATATACGTAAAAACAATCGATATATCGGTTATCTATCGATTGTTTTGTGCACGTGTTTCAAATGAACAAAATTTTCTAAGATTTTTTTATTGTTTAAGATATGCAGATTTTTTTAATAAAAAGTAAACACGTTTTCTTTTTGTCTGTTTCGGTTTTCATTAATTATTCCTTATTCCTCTTGCCTTAGCGAAAACCGTCTCTGCAGGAATTTAAGACGCTGGACAACACAAATACTTAGTGGCCATGAGATGCAACATAATATTAGATTTTTCCCAATATTATGATACACAAGCATGCTTGTCCGTTAGAGGTTTTTCAGAATACTGACATAGGTCAATTATGGAATCGCTGATTGATGTAACGATATCGATGTTACGCTGTTGCTGATTGAGCAAAAAAAGTAGATAGTCCGACTGCAAACTTGTAGACTTATCAGTAGACGTTTTAGCACTACTCATGGATGCTTCTGTTTCAGGTACTCTTCTTGTGTTGATGCGATAGTAGCAGCGTACTCTTTTCGAAGTAATTATGTAGCGTTGTCGGCTTCTTGAAATTCCATGAAATCGCATTTTGTAAATCTAGCATCTAATAATATCGCAAGCGAATTAACTGTTTATGACTCCCCTAAGATTGCTGTTGTTGCTACTTCAGATAGTTCATCAACACATATTACCTCTTGTATAGCTAAGTAATTTTCTGTTGTGAGGGACGGCGGTGCTTTTGAACTTTCATTGATCACTTTGTACTTGCGAAGTTCTTCTGAGCATATGAGCAGTTTCATCGAGTCGGCATCTCTTGTATCAGTTTCAGTTATTTTTTGGTTCAAATGGTTCAAATGGCTCCGAGCACTATGCGACTTAACTTCTGAGGTCATCAGTCGCCTAAAACTAATTAAACCTAACTAAGCTAAGGACATCCCACACATCCATGCCCCAGGCAGGATTCGGACCTGCGACCGTAGCGAGTTACTTGTTGTTTGCGGTTTTTTTAGCATTGCCCAGTTTGTCACTGGCTAGTGTAGAGTTGTGATAGAAAATCACAGTAGCCTTTGTTTTCAATATGGAAATGAGCGTATGGCATCGTTGGCCGGGAGGCCCCTATTCGGGGAAGTTAGGCCACCAAGTGCAAGTCTTATTTCATTTGACGCCACATTGGGCGACTTGGACGCCGGTGATGAGGATGAAATCATGATGAGCACAACACAACACCCACTCCCCGAGCGGAGAAAATCGTCAACCCGGGTCCGCTTGCATGGGAGCCGAGCGCGTTACCACCCAGCTAAGCAGGCGGACTTGTTTTCAATAAAATTTCGGAAAATGATTCCACTCTGAAACAGTCATGTGACGTTAAGTTGATGCAGTGGGCAAAATAATTTCGGCAATTTTTTTTCAATAACTGCAGTGTTGGCTGTAACCACTACTACTGTCTTATCACGAATATTTCATTCTAGTAAGATATGATTAATGATCTGGAAAAAAGTAATATTAAAATCAACTGCCAATATGTCCGAAATTTTGCAAAACATTCTCAAAAAATTTCTTTTTTTTTCAGTGTCTTGTTATCTGAAAAGTTAGTTTCATAAACGAAAAATTATTCTCATAAAAATCGGGCCAACATATTATCTGTCCAAGCTAAGTTGAGCTTCAGGGTCTGAGAAGCACGTGAAAAGGAGGAAGAGAAGGAGGAACAAAAAAGAAGAAGAAGAAGAAGGTCACCACGAGGAACAGGGATGCGGAAGGGTAAATGTTTACTGGTGTGCCACGCAATGCTGCTCAAATGGTTCAAATGGCTCTGAGCACTATGGGACTTAATATGTGAGGTCGTCAGTCCCCTAGACGTAGAACTACTTAAACCTAACTAACCTAAGGACATCACACACATCTATGCCCGAGACAGGATTCGAACCTGCGACCGTAGCAGGAGCGCGGTTCCGGACTGAAGCGCCTAGAACCGCTCGGTCACAGCGGCTGGCCAATGCTGCTCCCTTAGATGTGCATGCTTACTGATGAACTGCAGCAGATATAGTATAAACTGCACACGGGAGTAACAAGATTTAGTGACAGCGCACTGAGAAGACCAGGGGTGGCTTCATCGCTCATTAAGTTTTTTTTCTTAGTTGGACTGACATTCAGTACAAAACAATAGGGCCATCACTCTACTATAGTTCTATAGCTGCTGCCTCACTGAAGACGACAGCACTCATACTCTTAATGCAGTCGACATAAAGTGCTTGTAGGAATATTCTTGGGAGTTTCGCGGTTCGCCGAGAGAAGCGCACTGAACAATATAAAGAGCACAATAGTGTTATGAAGGCTAAGGAAAGATGTGGAGAGAGGTAGCAGTACTGGCACCTTCACTCATCATACCGATTTCTTCGGGCCGTTCAGAATTTGCACTTGACAGAACCTGATAGTTAGCGTTTACGTCGGCTTCGCTGTGGTTCCGACACAACAGCTTCCGTGACACAATAGCTGAGAGTTTTTCATTACCATTGGAAAGTTCCGATTCGATTAATACGGCCTATTTTTGGCTAAAAATATGCATTAATATTGATCACCAGAAGTTTTAATTCTTTTCCGATTCGCTAACACAATGGAAAACACTTCCGTATAAATCGCACTCCAGAGCACGTTGCTTATATACTCGGAAGACAGCAACACAGTAATTTAACGCCACGACCAGCTGATTTTGATATTCTGTATTAATTGTGGTTCAGATGGTGTTGGGGTTCACTTTCGTTTCTCACTTCGTTTTCGTAAGAGCTTGAGATGCTCCTCTCAAGTGTAAATTTTGCGGTCTGCTATAAATGACGCACCGAAGTAACAATGTTTTAAGAAAGCATAGAGACATCCTCGTTCAAATTCTTTGTTAATTTGTAGTAATGAATAAGAACATAAATTAAGCCTGTTTAACAGAATTATTCATTGTTTTGTTAAGGTCGGCAGTATCTGCAAATAGAACACAAATGACACGGCGGCTTCAGATTTCTATCGACAAGTCAAGAGGAGAGGAGTGGGGGGGGGGGGGCAGGGGGCGGAGGGGAGGGGGGGGGGGGGAAAGGTGAAGCTGCCAAGAGAAACGTTACAAGTTGTATGTACTCGATTTCTACCAATATGTACCGATCACAAGAATCAACCGAAACTCAGCATGTAATTGACAAATTGAAGAAGAAAAAATTTAAAAAAAATGTTACTTATATGTGTGATAGATTTAGCGTTGTGATGACTTGCAACTTTTGTCACTTTTACTTCGGGCGAAACTAATTCCGTCCATTATAAAATGGCAAGTCAACGCCAATATGCCTTCATTTGCGTTGCATGTCCATATGTTCGTTGTAACACTCAACAAAATGGTTTCAGTCTTTCTCAAAAAATTGTTGCTTCCGGGCGTCCTTTACAGCGGACCGCCCAAATTTTACACTGGAGAGATGTATTTCAAGTTTTTACGATAACACAGTAGCAACTGAGAAACTAAAGCGAACCGCAACACCGTCTGAACCAAAATTAATACAGCGTATCAAAATCAGCTGGTCATGGCGTTTCAGTTACTGTATTGATATCTTCCGAGTATATAGACAACAACATGCTTTGATATGAGATTTATACAGAAGTTATTCCCATTGTGTTAGCGAATTAAATCTTCTGATGCTTACTACATGGCGTTAATATTAATGCATGTTTTTTGCCAAAAAAGACTAATCAATTAACTTGCAAATATAGGATATATTAAACGAACCGGAACCCTCCTTATATAGTTTTGGGTTCAGTGAACATTTAAATGTGAATTTATCTGGCAACTTATATCTGGTGTCTAAAGACTGAACAAATATTTCGAATCTTGATGGTCGATGTTGTAAATGGCAGCATACTGACAGCGATCTTTTCTGCATCAAGATAATCAACTTCCTTTCTGACTTTTGAACAGGTGTCGTACAAGTGACTTCTGTGAAAATAATTTTTTATAGAGCTTCTATATCTTTTTGGTTGCACCTCTTGCACTTGATATATGTAGCACATAAGCTGTTCCCCCACCTTTCAATTCTATTACTAATTCATGATACTCTAGTTTTCACAAATGCTTTCTTTTCAAGTTGTCTCTTATACTGGTCGTATTCCCTGAATGTTTATATTCTGTGGCAGATTGTGGTCACCCCCTACGATACTCTGAAGAGCAAGAAGCTTCAGGGGAAGAATCATTATTAATCAGATCGGAGAATGCTGTAAACTTGGGAAAAAAATAAAAATAAATAAAAATATCAACAGAATTAGGAGCTTTTTCCAAAACATTACCCAACATTCGCCTTGGCAAGAGGAGATTAGTTTTGTCTGACATTTCGCTCGAATTACTTATGACTGTGCATTGCAATAATGTGAAAGCAGATATAGTGTAAATACAGCTGTATATTTTAATGATTAAGTCCAGCCACTAGACAAACAAAACACTTGACACAACAGGTTGTGCTTTTACTATATTCAGCTTTTTGGGTGCTGGTGTGTCCTTGAAGGAACAAGTTTCGCTAATCGAACGCAACGCAGGCAACGAACATATGAAGCATATTTGTGGTCCTACAGTAGCACAAGTGACACAGGGGCGTGAGGGCTGCGTCGATGTTCTGTGTTTTCTCATCACCTTATACATTAACATACGCACTTCAAAACACTTGTAAGTACAATGAGGACTCAGTAACAGAAAAGTACAAGATTGGGTCTGTTTCATTGGCTGGCTCTGATCACTATGGGACTTAACATCTGTGGTCATCAGTCCCCTAGAACTTAGAACTACTTAAACCTAACTAACCTAAGGACATCACACACATCCATGCCCGAGGCAGGATTCGAACCTGCGACCGTATCAGTCCCGCGGTTCCGGACTGAGCGCCTAGAACCGCTAGACCACCGCGGCCGGCGTTTGTTCAATTAATAACGATATTCGCATATATTGTGAAACATATTATGCAATACAATTGCAAATGCTGAACAAATCTTTAAAAGTCATTTTTTTCTCTGCTGCCTGCGTTGTATTATAACAGTAGTACTTACATTCGTATTCTGTGCTACAAGTAAGTATGACCACACATTTGCAGATGGCCATCTGTATAATGTGCACTATGAATCCATGTTACGTGCATGTGTAATTTTTACCTGATCGGTACGAGGTGCGCACTACAGTGAGTTGTCATCACTGGAAAACAAACAAGAAAAATTCCCTCTCTCACGTGCCCTCCCCCACAGCGCCCAATCTAATAAGAACACACGTACTCGCATATGAGCACCATAGCCTGGCTAAGGTGCCACCATATTTGATGTAGATTAAATATCTTCATGCAGTCTACCTTCCCGCTACATCCACAGGCCGTGAATGTAATAGGATCCGACAATTCCTCGTTCGCCAGTTATAGAAGAACTACAAGATAAACGATAAGACTATCGATAGTTAAGTCTACTGATAGTGACAATAGTGACGACTATCGATTAATCAGAGTTTTTCGATGTTTAAGTAACGCTTTTTCCCTTCCATTTGGGCTCACCTTATTGCGAGCTAAAGGGCGTTTAAATGAGATCGAAAAGTGTGACAGTCGTTTTTTTCAGAAACGGTCGATTATCTACGAATAAGTCGAGACACGTCTTCGCTTATTTTGGCTCCTCTTACACTGAGCGAAGTTTCTGGGAAATCGGGTTATGGCACCTGCCGTGTTCCCCTCGTAAGTTGGAGGGGCGATTACATAGAGAAGTAGCTGGAAAGTGTAGCTAAATGTTGCAAATAAAGCATTTTTTTTATCTTCACTGTGGTTTCCATTTCGCTACCGATGGGAATTTGAAAACATAAACAGCTCTCGTATATGTGAAGGAAGTGGCAGGTGTCCTTACTGCCATTGTCAGTGTCGCGGGCGGACACGGAGACGGAAAGTAATACATACAACCCGGTGTGTGGGTTGTGCGAACCGGTGGCGGTTGCTGGAGAAAGTGAGGCGGTCGTCGGCTGTCGGGCACGCACTCTGGGCAGCGCTGGCGGCGGCCGTCGCGTGGAGCCCGCGCCGCGCGGCAATTACTCGTGCGTGCGGGCCGCGGCCCCCGGCGTGGGCCGGCCGCGCCGCGCCGCGCCGCGCCACACGTTCACCTTGGGCCGGGCCGCTACTCGCCATGCGGCAGACATCCGCCCCGCCCCGGGCGCTGGCCAGCCGCTACGCCGCCCGCGGCGCGGGTCGGCTCCTCTGCCGCTCTCTGCCCAGCGCCGTACCCTATTGTGCCCCGAGGCGACGCCCAAGCGGAAGGTCAACCAGCGACAACAGATTTTTTTTTCGCAATTTTTGGGAACAATTATTTTTGACGGGAACTTCACGGGAAACGGAAACCTTGGCGAAAATTTTGAGGAAGAAATTTCTGTATTGTGTAAATTGGGAAGTTTTCCATTTGCCAGGTCTTACTACTACTGACATCTCTGATATATTAGTCTCCCGTGACATCACTAAGACGTCTACAGCTGGTTAGATTAACCTCCTATGGTGGGATGGACACCATGACTCCTCTGTTCTTGAGCGTTGCATTGAGGTTTTTGCTCTTAAAATGCGCCAGTTGCGCGTGAATGAGCTATACCTGTCTCAAAAAGAACGTAGTATTGTACACTATCCTCAGTTATCGGAGAAATCGGACAAGTTTTACTAATATATGAGATGATGGGAGAAACGCTCTGTTAAATAGTCTAGATGCTTCGTGGTGTCCTTGCTTGAAGATTACAAATATTCTATTTCACTGTATGTACACTACTGGCCATTGAAATTGCTATACCACCAAGACGACGTGCAACAGACGCGAAATTTAACCAACACGAAGAAGATGCAGTGATATGCAAATGATTAGCTTTTCAGAGCTTTCACACAAGCAGAAAACTTTCAACATAGCTGCTAACATTCAGTGACCGTGTCAGAATTATATTAGAACAAATAAGTCCTCGGTCACAAATATTGAGTCAAAATTGACCAGGTTTCGACGCTACTATAAGCCTCGTCTTCAGAATTAGACTAACTGTGCTAAAACATATTAGGTATATAATACATTAATAAAATTAAAGTTTGTACTGACTGGAAAAGTCGACGCTCATAGTAGCGTCGAAACCTGGTCAATTTTGACTTAATATTTGTGACCGAGGGCTTATTTGTTCTAATATCATTCACACCAGGTTGGCGTCGGTGACGACACCTACAACGTGCTGACATGCGCATAGTTTCCAACCGATTTCTCATACACAAACAGCAGTTGACCGGCGTTGTTTGCTGAAACATTGTTGTGATGCCACGTGTAAGGAGGAGAAATGCGTACCATCATGTTTCCGACTTTCATAAAGACCGGATTGTAGCCTATCGCGATAGCGCTTTATCGTATCGCGACATTGCTGCTCGCGTTAGTCGAGATCCAATGACTGTTAGCAGACTATGGGATATGTGGGTTCAGGAGGGTATTACGTAATGCCGTGCTGGATCCCAACGGCCTCGTATCACTAGCAGTCGAGATGACAGGCATCTTATCCGCATGGCTGTAACGGATCGTGCAGCCACGTCTCGATCCCTGAGTCAACAGATGGGGACATTTGTAAGACAACAAGCATCTGCACGAACAGTTCGACTGCGTTTGCAACAGCGTGAACTATCAGCTCGGAGACCATGGCTGCCGTTATCCTTGACGCTGCATCACAGACAGGAGCGCCTGCGATGGTGTACTCAACGACGAACCTGGCTGCACGAATGGGAAAACGTCATTTTTTCGGATGAATACAGGTTCTGTTTACAGCATCATGATGGTCGCATCCTTGTTTGGCGACATCACGGTGAACGCACATTGGAAGCGTGTATTCGTCATCGCCGTACTGGCGTATGAGGCGGCGTGATGCTATGGGGTGCCACTGGTTACACGTTTCGGTCACCTCTTGTTCGCATTAACGGCACTTTGAACAGTGGACGTTACATTTCAGATGTGTTACGACCCGTGCCTCTACCCTTCATTCGATCCCTGCGAAACCGTACATATCAGCAGGATAAGGCACAACCGCATGTTGCAGGTCCTGTACGGGCCTTTCTGGATACAGAAAATGTTCGACTGCTGCCCTGACCAACACATTCTACAGATCTTTCACCAATTGAAAAGTCTGGTCAATGGTGGCCGAGCAACTGGCTCGTCACAATACGCCAGTCACTACTTTTGATGAACTGTGGTATCGTGTTGAAGCTGCATTGGCAGCTGTACCTGTACACGCCATCCAAGCTCTGTTTGACTCTATGCCCAGGCGTATTAAGGCCATTATTACGGCCAGAGGTGGTTGTTTTGGGTACAGATTTCTCGCGATCTATGCACCCAAATTGCGTGAAAATGTAATCACATGTCAGTTCTAGTATAATATATTTGTCCTATGAATACCCGTTTATCATCTACATTTCTTCTTGGTTTAGCAATTTTAATGGCCAGAAGTGTATTTGAAGTCGTGTATACTTGGCGGGCCGGTCGGAGTGGCCGAGCGGTTCTAGGCGCTTCAGTCTGGAACCTCGCGACCGCTACGGTCGCAGGTTCGAATCCTGCCTCGGGCATGGCTGCGTATGATTTCCCTAGGTTAGTTAGGTTTAAGTAGTTCTAAGTTATAGGGGACTAATGACCTCAGATGTGAAGTCCCGTAGTGCTCAGAGCCATTTGAAGCATTTTGTTTGTTTTTCAATAAACTATTGATTTCAGCCTACAGACCTGAAATACATCTCGATTACGGTATTTTTCATCCTCAGGATGCCACAAACATACTTATCTTTTTCTCACAGCCCAAATTTAGTATGTAGCAACGTCGGTCGATTTGACTGAAGAAAAGTAACATTTGAATTACGCCGAATGTCGTGCAAAGTCTGTAGACTCCAGCACCCAAGTGTACAAGTCTAGAACTGCCGCCTCCTTCCTTAGCCATGTTACTCGTTGTTCCTAACGTGTAAGTCTACACCTTGTCCCCAAGGATACATTTTCGGAACGTCGTGTACACGTTGAGTATGCAAGTCGATATTTTTGTAAAGCTGCTATTTACTCATATCGAAACATCAGAGTGGTCTAGGTTCGTATTTATGGAACAGTTATTGTTATCTTGCGCAGATAGAATGAAATTACGTTCTGATTATACAGAATTGTGGACTAAAGGGTTCGTTTTACCTCATGCTCGTACGAGCAAATGTTTACCTATGCTTGTGTTTCACAGCTTTTTAGACATGGCGGACGCAGTTATCTATGCAGCATTTGCAGGGACAGTGTCTGGCATAGTCGTTTCGAGAATGGCAGAAGACGACGTAATGCCAGGAATAGGAGTTGGATTCGGTCCTGGCTGGGAAGAAGGGGTGAAGGCACGGAAATGGTTCAAACGGTTCTATGCACTATGCGACGTAACATCTGAGGTCATCAGTCCTCTAGATTTAGAACTACTTAAACCTAACTAACCTAATGATATCACACACATCCATGCCCGAGGTAGGAGTCGAACTTGCGACTGTAGTAGCATCGCGGTTCCAGGTTGAAGTGCCTAGAACCACTTGGCCGCAACGGCCGGCGAAGGCACGGATATATACTCCCTGTTGATAAAGGAGCTGAGGCCGAAAGGTCCACGGGAATTTAGGAACTTCGTCAGAACGCGTGTGCCTCGTTTTGCGAAGCTGCTGTCGATCGTTTATGATAGAATTCGCGCAAGTGACACAGTAATGGGGGAAGCTATTTCATAGCAGTGCCACTGGAAAGATGCAAAACGGCTTTTGCAGTCCTCACTGTTCGCGGCTGGCGCAACTTCTCTGACTATCGTGGCTATTCTCTCAGCACCACTCTTTTCGGCATGCAGAAATAATACAAAGATTCAATCAAATCAAATACGCGAAGTGCTTTCACTAATTTACTTGATACGTACATACAGGGTGTTTCCGTAAGAGCGTGCAAAAATTTAACAAGACATAGAGGATGCTCTACTGAACAGTTTGAGGTAGGGAAGCTAGGTTCAAATGGTTCAAATGGCTCTGAGCACTATGGGACTTAACTACTGTGGTCATCAGTCCCCTAGAACTTAGAACTACTTAAACCTAACTAACCTAAGGACATCACACACATCCACGCCCGAGGCAGGATTCGAACCTGCGACCGTAGCAGTCGCGCGGTTCCGGACTGCGCGCCTAGAACCGCGAGACCACCGCGGCCGGCTAGGGAAGCTAGGGTCGGATAAGGCAGCTTAAGGAGGTAATGGGAATAAAAACACATTACTGGGTTCGATTTTATTTATATTGGTTACAGTTATGCAAATACCGTCATTGACACAATGAACGTACCATTTGTACTGTATCTTACAAAATGTGCTGAAACCGACGGCCACCAACCTAATGCAAGGATGACATCGGTGAATTACATTCTGACGCACCCTGACAAATATCCCTGGCATGTTTAAAGATCACGTCACAGGCAGCTACAATTTTGGCAGTTCCTTGTTCCCTCGTGTAATAAAGAATTTACATGTAAATAAACATCACAGTACGTGTAAACTAGTACTCATGTTAGTTGTAAATAAGCTGGAAAACAGTAACGCTAGACAAAGCGGTAGACTAGTTTACTTCCATACCTGCACATTTACTCAAAACATATAAACTCAGAATTAAATATTTGTAGACCTACCTTATTATGGTACAGCGTATCAAGATCATCATAGATACCTTTCCTTGCTGTATGCCTCAATAAGCACGCTTCTTTGTTTCACTCCATTTCTACGATAAGAAGCTAACAGTTTTTCTCAACGGTAAAACAAAAAAGAGAATTTTCATTTGTTTTATTTCCGTATTTATATAAAATTACTCCCAGAAAAATTTGTAGAATATCTCGTACAATAGCCAAAAGAATCCTCAAGAGCCTACACATTTTTCGTCTGCTGACCACAAGTGAAACAATAAGAAGCAGGGAGCCCGCTAGAAATACACATACTGCGCATGTGCGGTTCCACTGCAGACTAGGACGGTTCCTATTTTTCCTGGCAGATAACATATTTGCTAAAATCGCTGATGCATCCGTTCTCCCACTACGTTGGTTCAAATGGCTCTGAGCACTATGGGACTCAACTGCTGAGGTCATTAGTCCCCTAGAACTTAGAACTAGTTAAACCTAACTAACCTAAGGACATCACACACATCCATGCCCGAGGCAGGATTCGAACCTGCGACCGTAGCGTCCCCCTAGGTGACAGGCTATATACACATGACTTTTATACGTTACGTGTGTCATGTAATACCGGCTTTATAGCCAGTGGTTCGTGTGATCAAAGAGATGAAAATCAGAGGGAGCCAAGACTTGGCTGTATAGTAGGCGATCAAACACTTCCCATCGAAAGCACTGCAGGAGTGTCTTTGTTGCAGTTGCAGTTTGCAAACAGAAGGACAATCTCTCATTTCGCTTGTTCTGAACTGTCCTTCACAGATGATTTTCTCAAGTCGTCCAATCGACTCACTTAATAAATCTTCGATTGACAATCGCTTCCTTCCCTGACCGCCTGCATCGAGAACGTCTGTGTATACTGCTTCAAAATTTCAGCAACATTGCTGCCACGCATCACACTTACGTTATTATGTGCTGCGTGAAATCAGGCGGTCTCTCCCCCCCCCCCCCCCCTGCCCATCCTCCTGGCGTGAAGAATTCGAATAAAAGCTCGCACTTCACACTTAGTGGGAGCGGAATATCATCGTATTACTTGACCATTGGAAATTTAACGCAAGAGACTGCGAGGTACGCCTTTTACAATTACAGGGTATTCGAAAATTCCCGTTATAAACGTCTAGGCATCTTTACGCCCTCACTGTGAGCTCAGAACAGAAAATTACACCTGATGTGATCGAAGAATATACTAGAGACACTGTGCAACACATCTGCTCAAAATGTCATCGGATTTTCACTGTACTGATAATTTCACGTCTACTGGTCCTCGAAAAAACTAAAATAGCAGTCGTTAATCAGAGGGTGCATGTTTAAACTTACAATGACGCGACGTAAAGTTTAGAATTAAATGTGGATTCAAAATCAACTAATCGGTTTATCAAGTAACCACAATCAAACTCTACATATCGAATCTTTTAACTAGTAGCGAGATAATTGAAACCTAAATGAACCCGAAACATATCGGTGTTGTTTTTTAGCTATGAAAAGACGTTAAATATTGCTTTATTTCACCAGTAGCGAGATGTGCGTATGTGTTAACTAGAAATAACGTAATGAAAAGCTCTCCGCTGGCTGGGGGTTGAACTCCGCACTTACGGCAGTTGCTGACTGCATACGTAGATACATTTACTAAGGAATTCTACCACTGTAACATTTGAACGTGAAATGATGTGATGAAAATTCAGAGCGACAGGGAGTCGAGACCATCACCTTTGGTTACCATTGACAACGCATCACGAGACGTTAAAAACGTGATTGCTTTACATCTGTATTCTGCAGTGAGAATGCTACAGCTTGAAACGTCATAATGAAAATTATGCGCTGCGTAAGAATTCAAACACAGAGTCGCGTCGTTCGTAGAGAACTTGAAGAGTTTGAATCTTGGGGAAACAACGAAATGATGAAACTGCATCGTTCTGAAGCAGCCGAATCCGGCGAATCCCAGCCCACCATTAATATTTTTTGTCATTTCTAGTTCAAATACAATAAGCACTTAGTGCCCTGTGACCTTATATGACGAGTGGTTCATTAAACAAAATAGAATTTCTAGTTTAAAAAAGTTTACTGGTGACAGTTTCAAACTGGTGCAACTTTCACTTCTGTCGTGGCCCAAAGTAAACCAATTCTTGTCTAGTCAGCAGCGAACGGACAACGCGTTTAATTTGAATTTGGAAGCACGGTGCAACAAAACTTTGTTTACTTAACATTAACATAGACGAAAAAGAGCTTTTTCGCCGGTTAAAAATCGTTGCCTGAAGTGTTCAAATGGTTCGAATGGCTCTAACCACTATGGGACTTAACAACTGAGGTCATCAGTCACTTGGACTTAGAACTACTTAAACCTAACTAACCTAAGAACATCACAAACATCCATGCCCGCAGCAGGATTCGAACCTGCGACCGTAGCAGCAGTGCGGTTCCGAACTGAAGCGCCTACAACCACTCGGCCACAGCGGCGGCACTTGAAGTGCGAAACGTGCCTGTGCGTTAAGTGTACTAAGCTGTAATCAGTCCAACAGAGCATCAAACTTGCCGTATCCATGGCTCATTATTTTATCGTAAGGAAGACCGCGCCACGCAGGAATGATACAAGTGTTAAGTGGTTCCTGATTTCTAATAACGTTCTTCCTATTCTTTCATGGTATTAATTGACCAGTGGGGATTTAACCCAAGAGGCTGCGATGTACGTCTTTTACAATTACAGAGTACAAAGAAATTCCCGTTACAAAAGTCTAGGCAAAAAGGGAGTGTGGTGGAGTCGGACGTTGTGGATAATGATCTTGATAAAGGCAACGACCAACTCTTCCATTCAGAAGGACCATTTCGGTATATTCTGTAGACGTGTATTCAGCCATGTTACTCTAACACTCCAGACACGTCAACTAGAGTCGAACCAGGTCAGAGAGGCAGGACAGACGTCAAATGACACCAACCGATGTTACGTAACCACTGTCCACCATGGCTACCCTACGTAGCAAACATGTTTTCAGACGGCTGTAGCACGGATAAGTTAAGTTTATAAACATGGGTACTCAGTCCCCGCCCGCCCAGTTAGCCGCGCGGTCTAACGCACGGCTTTCCGGAGTGGGGAGGAGCTCCTTGTCCCTGGCACAAATCCGCCCAGCGGACTTGCGTCGAGGTCCGGTGAGCCGGTCAGTCTTGGATGGTTCTTGGGCGGTTTCCCATCTGCCTTGGCGAATGCGGGCTGGTTCCCCTTATTCCGCCTCAGCTACACTATGTCGGCGATTGCTGCGCAAACAAGTTCTCCACGTATGATTAGACCACCATTACTCTACGCAAACATAGGGGTTACACTTGTCTGGTGTGAGACGTTCCCCAGGGAGGGAGGGGGGGTCCATTGGGGTACGAACCGCACAGTAACCTTGGGTTTGGTCTTCGGTCTGGGGTGGCGGAGGGGTGAAGTGGACTGTGGTAGCCGTCGTGAGGTTGTGGACTACTGCAGCCGCGTCGGGGCAGAGCCTCTCTGTCGTTTTTAGGTCCCCAGTAAACATACAATATACAACTCAGTCCCCTCTACAATACACAGAAGTTTGTAATGGGAATTTCTGAACACCCTGTGTAAGTGGACGGGGGTGCACCACAATTAGGTCTTTTTATTTAAAACATTTGTGGTGTGGACAGTCTTGTTGTGCAGTCTCTAGGCTGCAGTCGGAGATCCTGGCTGAAATGCGGCTCAGTATCTGGTAGATCTGTCTCTCTACTCCGCTAACCACATGACGGTGGGTGCCGCAGATCAGTTTGTAACCACTGGAGAGGGCGCACACAGTAGTTTTCATGGCGCAAGTCGCAGAAGAGGGCCACTGGCCAACCTAAGTGTTATACATATGTGACGCAAAGTGACGTGCTTGGCAAAACAGAGGTGCACAGCTGAGTATAAATCGATGTTGTTTTCTAATTAGAGTGATTCAAGTGTGACAGCTCTCCTGAATTGCAGGGCATATCACACCGCCAGCAACAGGTGGGGCGACAGCATCCCAGTCCATGACGGGTCGTTGATTCGACCCTTTGAGGCAGATGCGGGGTCCGCAGCCAGCCAGCGGCGGGCCACTCTTTGGCTCACTACTGTGGGCAGTTGTCTCAGCTCCCGACACACTCCGGATAATTCCGAGGCGAGGGCCGCAGATTCGGTAGCCGGATCGCGGGCGGTCGTTGCCGCTGCATTCTCAGCTATGCCAGTGGGGAAGAAGCAGCAGCAGGACCGGCCTATGGCTCCTGGCGGAGCAGCGCAGAGTCACTGGGGGGACAGTGGCTGCAGAGTCGGCTGCTGGCACAGCCGTCCTAGACATCATCAGAGCTCAGTGGGCCGGCCAAGGACGGCACAACACAGCATTACATTGAAAAGCCCGCTGGGGTGCTGCCTCAGTATTGCGGGGCCTTGTGATGCACACCAAGGTGAACGGAGTGCTGTAGTGGAAACAAATAAATCATTTGGAAAGTTCTTGCTGAGTTTTAATACGGCACCTCCTGGCACCCACCCATTACATTTGGTGTCTTCCTGCTACATTTGGTCATCCTAATCCTGGTACATTCGGTGGTAGAAGCGGCCACAACACTTTAGCTTTACATGGTTGTCCAACATTAAACGTCTTTGTATGTATAGTTCCAGATATGATCATACAAAAGAATGTTTTCATTTATTTATGCTCAATGAAGTACATCTGTTATTGTTGAGGGTTAAGTGCCAATTCGTGGAAAAGGTGTCGATTCTCTGCGGGTCATCTTCTTTACTTCTTTATATAAAACAGCATTGTCCTGCAAACAGCGACATGGAGTTGCCGATTTCATTTACTAGGTCATCTTATCCATATAACACTTTCTTAACGTAAGTCTAAAGCTACTTTTTGTTTGAATATTTCTCTTCTTTAAGAACTACCTGCTGTGATCTCTATTATAACGAGAGGAAGAATCCTTTGTAAGACACGATATGGCATTAGGGATGCTGAAATTCTCGTAGAAGCGTTCTGGTTTCGACTTTGATCCCTGCATTGTCTCTAGTGCAGGTGAATGCAGAGATCAAAAGTAAAGGTCACAGCCCACATTCTCGATTTTTTTTTCAGACTGTAGTTGAAATAGGGACAGTATTAATATCTAACACATGTTCAGTACTCTTTTTATGCCTGGCAAACAGCCGCTACAAATTCCTTTTAAAGAAAGTATTTTTTTCTGCATGATGCAGTTGTTTGTGTTTAAAATAAACATATTATCTTATTTCACCACTGTGTCTCCTTCTACATAGTCGACTCACGTGTCATATTGTTAGTGCAAACAGTGCACAATAAAGCTTATGTCTCACTTTAACAATACACTTACGCTAATTCTGTTTCTGAAAATGTCTCCCTTTCTGAACAAGTAACATGTTATCAACGATGAAAAATTATGTTTTAGAGTTTGCATGATAATTCTGTTTGCATGCTTACTTTCGGATAACGACTGTAATGTGTCGAACAGATCTCAAAATGTTAGTTTATAGTTAATAAATCTTTTTATGAAAACTTGGTTGTTATCGTACAGTGTAGAAGCCTAGTCTACTCAAAGTCGCCTTGGACCCTTCACTATGCGCATCAACATCTGCACATAAACCCCACAAGTCATCATATGGTGCGTGGCGGAGGGTACCCTGTACCACTACTAATCACTTCATTTCCTGTTCCATTCGCAAATAGAACCAGAGGAAAACGACTATCTATATGCCTCCATATGAGTCCTGATTTCTCGTATATTATCATTGTGATCATTACGCCAAATATACGCTGGCGGCAGTGGAATCACTCTGCAGTTAGCTTCAAATGGCTTTTCTCTAAATTTTTTCAACATTTTTCGTCGGAAAGACGTCGTCTACCCTCCACGGATTTCCATTTCAGTTCCCGAAGTGCTTCAGTGATAAACGCATGTTGATCGAACCTACCGGTAACAAATGTAGCAGCCCGCCTATGAGTTGCTTCATGTCTTTCTTTAATCTGACCTTATACAGAACCCAAACGCTCGGAAAGTACCATACACCTTCCCAAGACGTGCTCGTTCCATTTCATATGGCATTGTAACGTTAGGTCCAGATATTTAAATGACGTAATCGCTTTAAGTCAGCCACTACTAATCCGGAGCTGACCATTACCGTTTTGTTTTTCCTACTCATCAGCATTCATTTACATTTTTCTACATTTAGAGCTAGCTGAGAAATGCGACTCATACAGTCACTTAACTTCGACACATTCCCGTACACCACCACATCATCAGCAAACAACCACAGAATGTTGGCTACCCTTTATACGAGATAATTTATGTACTCGTATACAGAAAATAATAGCGGTCCTTTCACACTTCCCTGGGGCACCCTTTATGGGGACATTGCCTCTAATGAACTATGTAATGGAGTGCATATCTATATAACATTTTTGTTCTGTACTGTAAGCCGACATTCTGGGAATTTTCCTTCTAGAAGATTATCTGATGGAAACTAGTCGCTGAAAGAAAATCATTTGCAGGATATCCTTCATTTATTATAATGAAGACGAAGAATACCATTTTAGAAAAAAAATATTTTGGTGCTGAAGAATTCAGTATAGCCGTATAAAGAAGCTGGTAATCCATAAGTAGGCATTTAATTTAAAGCGTCATAGCAGGACTGTCAGAGATTTTCCAGGTGCCGGGAAATGTACTGTCAGCAGAGTCTCACTACAAATAATGCTTTTCTGACTTTTCTTCACAACATCTTCGAATCTGTATAGGAAGCTGGGTAGATAACGGTTTGAGTAGGAAATCCTTTTCTATGGTCGTACAGTTTCCATAATACAACATCAAACACGTAGCGTTAATGTTCTCACTCAGTTCGAAAAAATATCAGAAAGTCTACGTGAACAACGCTAAAACAGTGAAATTCTGGAGCCAAACGAAGAGTAAGAGGAGGAGTTTTCTTTTTAGTCATGAGTTTCTGATAGGTGTGATGCAGCCCGCCACAAATTCTTCTCCTGTGTCCATCCTTTCATCTTAGACTAGCATTTGCAACCTACATCCTCAGTTATTTGCTGGATGTATTCTAATCTCTGACATTATCTACGGTTTTTACCCTCTACAGATCCCTTTAATATCATGGAACTTAATTCCCGATGTCTTAACGAATGACCTAAATCCCTTTTCTTGTGAGTATTTTCTATGTATTAATTTCCTCTCCGATTCTGCAGAGATCCTCCTCATTCCACAGCCTGTAACTCTACCCAAGTTTCAACGTTCATCTGCAGCACCACATCTCAAATGCTTCGACTCTCTTTTGTTCCGGTTTTCCACAGTCCACGTTTCACTACCATGTGATGATATTCTACAAACGTACAGTTTCAGAAATTTCTTCCTCATATTAAAACTTATGTTTGATGCTAGCAGATTTCTGTTGCCCAAAAAAGCCCTCTTCAGCGGTGCTAGTCTGCTTTCAGTGTCCTCCTTGCTCCGTCCGGCATAGGTTATTTTACAGCCTAGGTAGCACAATTCCTTAACTTCATCTACTTGTGGTCACCAATCCTGATGTTAAGTTGGTCGCTGTTCTCATTTCTGCTAGTTCTCATTACTTTCGTCTTTCTTCGATTTACTCTCAAATCATATTCTGTACTCATTAGACTGTTGTTCCATTCAACACATTCTGTAATTAGCCTTCAATTTTACTTGAGATAGTAATGGCATCAGCGAATCATATCACTGATATCCTTTCAGCTTGAATTTTTATCTCATTCTTGAACTTTTCTTTTATGTTCATCACTGCTTCTTCGGTGCATAGATTGAATAGTAGGTGCGACAGACCACATCCCTCTCTTATACCCTTTTCAATCCGAGGAATTCGTTCTTGGTCATCTAGCCTTATTGTTCCTTCTCGGTTCTTGTACATCTTGTATATTACCCGTCTTTTCATGTAACATAACCCTATTTTCCTCATAATTTCGAAAATCTTCTGCCATTTTACATTATCAGTCACGCTTTTTCCGGGTCGACAAATCCTATGAACTCGTCTTGATTTTTCTCATGGCTTTTCTTCATAGTGCTTTTCATACACTACCATATCTCATCTTCACAATACGCATTCAAAAGTCTCTTCCTCTGGCAAACTTGAATACATTTACACTGGGCGAAACCTGAACATAACTTGTGGATTTTGTTAGCTTACTCAGGTACTAGACGATAAATCATGATTGACAGAAGTTGGTCAGTTCTCAAATAAACCCTCTTGCGTGGCAATACAGAGCATGGATAAGCGAGAAGTCACTCCTTCACATTACTTGAACATAGCGTAGTAGGAATGTGCACGCAAAGAGAGAAGGGTTCAAATCGCAGTGCAATTTACTGAAGCACGTAAATCACTGCAGAAACAGTGCAAGGCCAGGCGCTCACAATTCAATCCTCAGAGCTGGCAGTCTTGGGTTCAAAACTGCAGATACCCTCCAGTGCAACAGTATAAGTCACAAGCAACGGACACTATCACAGGGCACCAACCACATCTGAGGCAAACATATCCGCTACACATTAAAAAGCGATCCCTTTGTACGAACAAGCGCCCCGCCCATAATGCGGAACCATAACGTTTTCTGTAGCCCACCAGAAGCCGCACTGCCTCGTTACACCGCAAACCACTTCCACCAACGACGATAAGTAAACCTCTCCATCTACGGAGATTTTTTTTCCCTTTATTTTTACTTCATCCCCCTCGCCTGATGTGGGAAGCGGATGGTCTGTCAGCAAGTGAACTAAAAAAATAACGAAAATGAGAAAATACAGAAGGGGTGTTTACGTACTTTAAATCAAGAAACGAACACAATTAAAAAACGAAAATATATACACTTTAAAAACAGATCGCAGAATGGTGGAATTCTTCTGAGAGAAAAGACTGAAGCGTTGCGCTTTCACTTAAAATCTACTCTGGATGAGAAGTATTTCGGGAGGAGAAAATATGTTCTTTAGGGTTGAGGGGTCTGGACAGAAAAGATAGGGAGTAGAAAGGTAAGAAAACTATGGAGGCGAAGGTGGGTTGGTGTGGATAGTGGGAACACAGACAATAGGATAGGTGTGTGGGTAGTGTAATGGTAACAAGAAGAAACAGATGGGGATGCATATAGAAGGAAAATGAGAAAATATAGGTGGGAAGAATAAAAGTTGGTCCCATTGTCTGGGCGAATGAGTTGGTTGAGGAGGGTGTGTAGGTGTCGGGGCGGCGGGTTGTGTTTGTAATGACACGGCAGCAGACCAGGGTTGGTGATTACGCGGAGACGACGGGTTATTGAAATCTAGTTTCTGGATAGTATGGGAGATGTGGGGGTGTTCGGTATGCGTGAGTTGGGCTTAGAATAGAATTTGATGATATGGTAGTGGATCCATGTGGGGGGGGAGGGGGGGGGGGGGAGGGGGGGGGGGAGGGGGACGTAAATGGACGCGAGAAGCGAGACGAAGTATATGGCCTTCAAGAATTTGAAGGAACTTGTGGAACTTTGGTGTGATGGATACGCATGGAATATTTGCGTAGCAGAAGATGGTTGAGATCAGGGTTTTGTAGCTGTGAAAAGCATCTATGGAGCTCATACTCATGGCTGAAAGTTGTGGCGACATCAGGGCGCTGGAGATGACACCTGCGGCATCTTTGGTGCCATCGGAATCCCCTGGTGACTTGGGTGTCGCTGCATCTTCTGATACGCAACATCTGACCTGGCCGACCTCATTCGAGAGTGGGTGGCAGACAGTGGTGGGTTCACGTATCACTGGGTGGAAGGCAAGAGAGGGAGAATATCACGTGGAGGCTCCCTACACCTTAACAATGATACGAGGTGCAACCCATTGTTGATGATAACTTTGAGCCATCACAGGATGCCTCTCGTGTTGGGCCAGTGGTCGATTTTCCTGCCACTCCGGAGAAGTGAAGAGGGTGGGTATGTTTGTCATTGGGAGTTCCAATGTAAGACAGGTGGTGGAGCCCCTCTGGGAAATATCAGGCAAGGCGGGAAAGAATGTCAGTGTGTATTTGGTATGTCTGCTAGCGGGTCATGTCCGTGGTGTGGTGGAGGGACCGCCGGCGGCTATCGAGCGCAATGAGTGAAACCGACTGCGTATAGGGGCGCACGTTGGCACAGAAGACGCCTACCGCATAGTTCTGGGGCCATCCTCGGCGCCTTTCGGCGGATGGCTGGTTTGGTGAAGACATCTAGCATCGCACGTGGGGTGCAGGCTAAGCTGCCTATTTGAAGCATCGCGGTCCTCTGATTTGGAGCAGACTGGAAGGTCTAAACTGAAGACTTAGACGGCTCTCTGACGGTATAGGAGCTGAATTTCTCGACGTACACATCGGGTGCAGAGTCGTAGGGTTCCTTGTAATACGTCAGGCGGGTACCACGCGCAGTAAGCGGAGTACGTGTGGCGTGCACATGGGGCCTTTTTAGGTTATAGAAACCCTTCCTTGGGATCAAGGACGATTTGCCTGATAAATTAGCCACAATGTTCTCAGAGCATGTTCGTCGTCGCAGATCAGAGATAGAAAAGTTAGTTAGTATCGCTTACTGAAGGTTATAATGAACAGATAGTATTAGCAGCAGAAAGATGGTTGAAACCGGGCGTTAATGACAACGAAAACTTAAGTTTAGATTGGAGTATTTAGAGTAAGGATAAGGTATTCGCCAATGATGGCTGCGGGTTTATTGCAGTAAAAAAGTCGATACAATCTAACGAGGTTATCACGAATTCCGAGTGTGAATTAATCTGGATGAATTTAACTATCAAAGATCTATCAAAAATGGTAATTAGATGCATTTATAGACTGTCTGTGTCAGGAGCTCTAATGGTAGAGTGCTTCAGACTGAAGGTGCAGCGTATCGTTAATAGTTTTGATGATAGTGCTGTTGTATTAGGGGTGACTTAAACTTGCCAGGTATAGATTGGGAGTGTCATGCCATCGAAGCTGGTGCCGGAGACAGGGATTCGTGTGACATTGTTCCGGATGTCTTGTCCGGAAACTAGTTTGAGCAGATAGCTAAGAGAACCAAGTCATGAGGGTAATGTGTTAGACCTCCTGGCAACAAACGACCTGAACTTATCGAATCAGTTACCGTGGAGGAAGGTCTCAGTGATCATAAGGCTGCAATAGCAACTATGAATGTTAAGAAATGTAGAAGATATTTTTGCTTAAGAGTGACAGGATACAAATTTCAAATCAGCATCAAATAATCGGTGATGAGGATAAAGATGTGGACAACAAATGGAAAAAAATCACAGGCATCGTTTAATATGTCCTAGACAACTATGTTCCGAGCAAGGTATTAAGACCCACTATTATTTAATAGCCATTATAGAAAACTGTTAGGTTAACATAACGCACTTCATCTCAGATTCAAGAGAAGTAAACATTTGGCTGACAAGCAAACGCTGAACAAAGCGAAAATGAGCGTAAGGAGAGCGATGACAAAAGCGTTCAATGACCTTCAAAGTGAAACTTTGAAAGAATTTAGTAGTATTTAAAATCAGTAAGTGGGTCAAAATCATTTATCTATTCACTCAGTAACCATACTGGCACCGAAACGGAAGATGTCAGACAGATGGTCGAAATACTGAATTTGGTCTTAAGAAATTGTTTGAGTACGGAAGATCGTAATACGGCCCCTCCTTTCAATCGTCGTATGACCATCGAAAGCCAGCCGATTTGGGTGAACGGTTCTAGGCGCTTCCGTCCAGAGCCGCGCTGATGCTACGGTAGCAGGTTCCAATCCTGGCTCGGACATGGATGTGTGTGATGTCCTTATGTTAGTTAGGTTAAAGTAGTTCTAAGTCTGGGGGACTGATGACCTCAGGTGTTAAGTCCCATAGTGCTTAGAGCCATTTGAGCCATTTCTGAACTTCGAAACGTGTCCTCGAAACGTGTCGTCGAAATGGTAGATATTGAGATAGCAGATAACGGAATAGGAAAAATAACTAAATAAATAAATTCGCTTAGTGTTGGAAAGGCATCAGGACCGGATGAGACACCTATAAGATTTTACAAAGCTTATGCGAAAGCATTTGCACCCTTCTAAGAAGGTCCATAGGATAGATATACACAATAGGGTATTCGGCTGTTTTCTGGAAATTGTTTTAAATGATTAATGATGGCATTTTATGCTTCTACATGCTTTTTTTCCTCTTAAATTTCAGTATTATTTTATAAAAACGAAAGAGAAATTCAAATAATTTGAAACCCCACTAAAACTCTCCATTCGAATCGTGTGATGCCTGTGGCTATCTAGCTTGCTGCTGCTACTACCTTAATGCTAATTCGCTACGATGTTTTGGAATTTGTGTTTCGGAATAGTGTTACAAACCGTGTTGAGTACCATACTGTACAAATACATCTATAAAAACGCCTGAAAATTTGTTTTTGTGTATTCCAGAGAATGAGACAGTGCATAAAATGTGGTTGCACTGTGCAACCAGCAAACTCCACACGGGGGTGCAACAAAAATATGTTGCACCCCCGTGTGGAGTTTGCTGGTCTCCCATCGGGCGCCTCGCCAGGTGGCGGATAGGGGAATGCTCACCAGATATGGTGGGTACCGGGGAAATAAAATACCCGGGGTGGACCAAAACTAGCAACTGCTGCCTTGTAGTATGATATTGGCTTATCAAAGGCTAAAGGAAGAAAACCTTGAGTAAAAATTACCTGGTCCTCCAGGTTGGGGGTTGTGCAGTGGGCCAGCTCCTCACTCACATAAAAACAGAAAAATGCTAAAAAACCTAATAATACGCCTCGGAAAAATTGGAACTTTGGACGACGAACTGGCAATGAGAAACGGAAAATTATGTTTGGATGCTGGAATGTGCAAGGTATTTCCACTAAAATACATTTACTCCCTGCAGAACTTGACATGTCCAACATGGATGTTGTCGTACTCTCTGAAACAAAGAAGAAAGGCCAAGGAGAAGAAGAACTGGATAATTATGTACATATCTGGAGTGGGGTATCAAAAGCAGTAAGAGCCAAAGCAGGAGTCTCCATTATGATAAAAAAAATCATGGAAAGAAAGAATCACAAATTGGACATTCATCAATCAACGTATAATAACTGTTGAAATGACGTTATTTGCTAGGGAAGTTGTGATTATTGGCGTATATGCACCTACGAACGACACAAAAGATAAGGAGAAAGATACATTTTGGGACACCCTCAGGGAGACTATTGAAAAAATCCCAAGAAGAAAGGAACTGATTATCATGGGAGATCTGAATGGAAGGGTAGGAATTAGAGAATCTTGTAGAATAGTAGGAAAACATGGAGAGGACGAATATAATGACAATGGAGAACGATTGATTGCAATTTGTGAACAATTTGATCTAAAAATTACCAACACATTTTTCAAACATAAGGACATTCATAAATATACTTGGCAACAGAACACCAAAGAACTTCGTTCTATAATAGATTATATTATCATTAGGCAAACAAGTAGTTTCAAGGCAGTAGACGTCAGATCTTATAGAGGAGCCCAGTCTGGATCAGACCACTATCTAGTTAAAATGAAGTCTTTCTGGCCATGGAAGAATGCAAGGAGTGATACAAGTAACATAAATAAAACGAACCAGACTGAGAAAGATGAAAATTTACCTTTTAATATTGACAGCCTACAAGACGAAAGTATCAGAACACTCTTTGCGGCCAGGATGGAAAGGAAACTGGTTGAATCATTTGAAGGAAGTACAGAGGAAATATATGACTATATAAAAGCTAATGTGAAAATCATAGCAACAGAGGTGTTGGGTATCATTAGAGAAAAACGAAATGCGTTCCTTCAGTGGTTGAATGATAAATCAGAAGAAACAAGGTCAATATACAAGGAAAAGAAGAATGAAGTGACGAAAAAAATAAGGATGGCAAAAAATGAAGCATGGGAAAGAACATGTGCCAAGGTGAATAGCAAATTAGGATTTGGGAGAGCAAAAGAAGCATGGTCAGTATTGAAAGGGCTTCGACAGGATACAAAAAGCAAAACTAATCTCCAACTGATAACACAAAAGGAATGGGAAGAGTATTTCCAAAAATTATTAAATGAGGACAGAGAAGAATATCTAGAAGACGGAACAGGGGAAGATAAAGGACATGAAGATGATGAGATCCATATTTTAGAAAGTGAAGTACTTCAGGCGTTGAGAACAGGAAAGAATGGTAAATCACCGGGACCAGGCAATATCAATCTGGAGTGTCTGAAATATGGTGGTGACAAAATTGTGAAACTGATAACACAGCTCTTCAACAAAATGATACATGGAGATTCAATACCCAACGAAATGAAGCTAGGTTACATTAATACAATATTTAAGAAAGGGGATCGCAAAATTTGTTCAAACTATCGAGGAATTTGTGTTACAAACACATTAATGAGAATTTTTGCGAAAGTAATTAAAAACAAACTGGAAAAAAATTTTAGAACCCAAGAAGAACAATGTGGATTCACGGCTGGGAGATCATGTGTAGACCATATTTTCACATTACGACAGATTTTGGAAAAACATAGGGAAAAATCAAAAAGTATAGGATTAATTTTCATAGATCTAGAAAAAGCGTATGATACTGTTCCAAGAAAATTACTTTGGAGAGCACTACATATGGCAAACATAAACCCTTCCTTGATTAAAATAATACGACAGATGTATAAAGACAACATTTGCCAAGTGAAAGTTGGTAATAAACTTTCACAGAAATTTAGAACAAGCAAAGGCCTTTTACAGGGCTATCCCATGTCACCATCATTATTTAAAATCTATATAGATATTAGCCTTAGAACATGGTCTCGTAAATGTAATAGTATGGGATTAGAAATAAGAGATGGAGTTTACCTACATCATTTATTATTTGCTGATGATCAAGTAGTCGTAGCACAAGATGGGGAGGATGCTAACTATATGTGCAATCAACTAGCAGTAGCATACAAAACTTGGGGTTTGAAGATTAATTACCAAAAAACAGAATACTTGACTAATGATTCAGATGAGCTTTACATTGAAGGAAAGAAAATCAAAAAGATAAACACTTTCTGTTATTTGGGATCCATTTTAGAAATCGAGGGAAAATCAGACTCAGAAATCAATAAAAGAATTAGTAGCGGACGGAGGGTCATTGGGATGCTTAACTCAGTCTTATGGAGCAGGAAGGTAATGAGCAGAACTAAAAAATTAATATACAAATCCATATTAGAGAGTGTGGTTCTGTATGGAACGGAGACCTGGACAATTAACATGAAGCACATTAAAAAATTACAAGCTCTAGAGATGGACTTTTGGAGAAGATCGGCAAGAATCTCCAGGAAAGAAAAGATAAGGAACACCGAAGTAATAAGGAGAATGGAAATAAAAGAAAGAATATATGACGTAATGGATAGGAAGAAATTACAGTGGTACGGGCATGTACGACGAATGGAGGAAGCCAGAATACCAAAATTGATACTGGAGTGGGAACCGGAGGGGAGAAGAAGAAGAGGACGACCTGTGACCACCTGGCTCCAAAATGTACAGCACACAATGAGGAGAATGGGCACAGAGGAAGAGGCCACACAAGATCGAAACACCTGGAGAAATATTTTGAGAGTATAGTTTAAGAACGTTTATTGTTTGTATTGTCGTTTCCAGGTAAATTATTATGTTGGAGATAAGCCTCTGTAATGAGGAAAAGCTCAAAATAATAAAAATAAATATGTTGCACCGTAAAATTAACAATACTGAAGTCCAAGATAAGCTTTCCCACTGTTACAACGAAGAATAGCGTCATTCAACGAAATTAAACTCCTAGTGAAAACTGTCGGTTTACCAACCTACATCTGAATTATTCGATAGCACAATTGTTAGAGCGGTAGATCTTCGAATTTTGTAAGATAATGTTCATAGATCACTGGTTCTAATCTAACCCGAAAGAATATTTTAACTTATTTTTAAAACGACTCTATAGTCCTCTCGTACGAAAACCAAATCATAGTTATAAAATTTCATCTCACCAATCAGAAACAGAATATTATTGTTTTCCTTCCTGTTTATATGGGCTTACATTTGCAGTCGCTGTTCGCACATGTCACGTTCAGAAAGATTTTTCTAGTTTCTGTGACCACAAACTTTTTACTTTATTAAAAACAATGTTTTTATCTTCCCACTGTCCAGCTAGGATCCTTATTATTTGGACTTTTGCAGTTTCATCATCTTACAGAAAGATGAAGTACGTCTGCTTCAGACGCTAACGCTAGTTTACATCCACAAACAACACAACACAACGTAGGCTTCCGTGGCCACCCTGAAGAAGGTCGCTTGCCACAGGGACCAAAACTTCGGTAGTTTTATATATATTGACAATGCAGTCACAAGCCCAGAAAAATTTTATTGAATGGCACAGCCCTTTTGTTTTTGTCACCTGCCTGTTTTACACGCTTTATATCTCTCCGTATAACGTCGTTGTACTGTGGACGTATGATGATATCTTCACTACTAGCAGTATTTTTCAAAAAGTGAATTTTTTGTACGCAAAGTAAATGCATTTATCCTCTGTTGTCCATTTCTCAGACTACGATTAATGTGAAGCACATCCCAAAATCGAAACAACTGCTACAATCAGTTCTTGCTAACGCAATTTTGGTATTTTGTGTAACATTTTTAAAGATATGCGACCCTTCCATGATACGAACATGTGACCTCTTAATCTGCGTTCGGATACACTATCGAACGCTTGCTGGATGCAAAATCTGAACCTCAGTGGCTTCTAAGAAGAAATTTCGCACTAAGTTTGACCAAGGATAATTTGGTTGTGTTTTGGGTCGCAGCTCATGACTGGCAGTCGACAATCTAGTTATAATATACGGACCCACTTGCGTAAGTTCTACAGTTCCTTAGTTTTGAACGAGCTTAATCATTTTGCAGGGAGCAGGGAAAAGAATGTCAGCCGTCGCCCATATCGCCGCTCTAAATGGCTGGAGCATAAGTGCATCAACTTTCGCAAGGCTTCCGATTTTACTTAAAAGCTGTAATTGCGTTTTTCATCACTAAATAGCTAAACTGTTTGCAGGAAAAGTACGTAAAAACCACGTTAACTTCGACTAACGCACCTATAACACACGTATTACTCCTGGTCTGTGACGTCGCCAGAGCATCAGCCAGTAATAGAGCATTATCGATCACGTGACCAAATCTTGATATTTAATGATTTTTAAACTTTAATTACATAAAAATAACAAGTATATTGCGAGAATATTGCCCGTAAATGCTATTTAAATGTTATAATCAATCAGAATAAAAATAATCCGAACCATATTTTTAACATAGCAAAATAGCCTGTTATAAACCTATGTCGTTAATGCCAGTCTGTTTTAGATTTATGGAACATGTTTTATGCTCAACGATTATGATGTTTTTGGAGAATGAAAATCTCCTCTATAACAATCAACATGGCTTCCGCAAACAGAAATCCCGTGAAATTCAGTTGGCTCGTTTTCTCCATCAGATCCACAGCGCCGTATGTTGCCGTGTCCTTAACTTCAGGTATGAATTTGATACCGTCCCGCACTGCCGTTTAGTGAAAGAAAAAAGAGCTTATCGAGTATCGGAGCAGATTTGCGACTGAATTCAAGACCTCTTTGCAGACGTCGCTCTTAACGAACCAAAGTCGACAGATGTAAAGGTAATACCGGAATACCCCAACGAAGTGTGACAGGATCGTTACAGTTTACGATATGATCTAGCCAAGGCTGCTCGCAGGTGATGCTGTTGTCTATAACAAAGTAGCAGCACTAGAAGATAGTAACGGTTTGCAGAATTACCTCCAGAGTATTGATGAATGGTGCAAGCTCTGGCAGTTGACCTTGAACGTAGGTAAATGTCACATATTACACACACGTAGGAAAAGAAATCCACTACTGTACAGCTACACTATTAATGACAAACCGCTGGAAACAGTATCTATCATAACATATCTAGGAGTAACTTTCCAGAGCGACCTTATGTGGAATGACTATATACACTCCTGGAAATTGAAATAAGAACACCGTGAATTCATTGTCCCAGGAAGGGGAAACTTTATTGACACATTCCTGGGGTCAGATACATCACATGATCACACTGACAGAACCACAGGCACATAGACACAGGTAACAGAGCACGCACAATGTCGGCACTAGTACAGTGTATATCCACCTTTCGCAGCAATGCAGGCTGCTATTCTCCCATGGAGACGATCGTAGAGATGCTGGATGTAGTCCTGTGGAACGGCTTGCCATGCCATTTCCACCTGGCGCCTCAGTTGGACCAGCGTTCGTGCTGGACGTGCAGACCGCGTGAGACGACGCTTCATCCAGTCCCAAACATGCTCAATGGGGGCAGATCCGGAGATCTTGCTGGCCAGGGTAGTTGACTTACACCTTCTAGAGCACGTTGGGTGGCACGGGATACATGCGGACGTGCATTGTCCTGTTGGAACAGCAAGTTCCCTTGCCGGTCTAGGAATGGTAGAACGATGGGTTCGATGACGGTTTGGATGTAACGTGCACTATTCAGTGTCCCCTCGACGATCACCAGTGGTGTACGGCCAGTGTAGGAGATCGCTCCCCACACCATGATGCCGGGTGTTGGCCCTGTGTGCCTCGGTCGTATGCAGTCCTGATTGTGGCGCTCACCTGCACGGCGCCAAACACGCATACGACCATCATTGGCACCAAGGCAGAAGCGACTCTCATCGCTGAAGACGACACGTCTCCATTCGTCCCTCCATTCACGCCTGTCGCGACACCACTGGAGGCGGGCTGCACGATGTTGGGGCGTGAGCGGAAGACGGCCTAACGGTGTGCGGGACCGTAGCCCAGCTTCATGGAGACGGTTGCGAATGGTCCTCGCCGATACCCCAGGAGCAACAGTGTCCCTAATTTGCTGGGAAGTGGCGGTGCGGTCCCCTACGGCACTGCGTAGGATCCTACAGTCTTGGCGTGCATCCGTGCGTCGCTGCGGTCCGGTCCCAGGTCGACGGGCACGTGCACCTTCCGCCGACCACTGGCGACAACATCGATGTACTGTGGAGACCTCACGCCCCACGTGTTGAGCTATTCGGCGGTACGTCCACCCGGCCTCCCGCATGCCCACTATACGCCCTCGCTCAAAGTCCGTCAACTGCACATACGGTTCACGTCCACGCTGTCGCGGCATGCTACCAGTGTTAAAGACTGCGATGGAGCTCCGTATGCCACGGCAAACTGGCTGACACTGACGGCGGCGGTGCACAAATGCTGCGCAGCTAGCGCCATTCGACGGCCAACACCGCGGTTCCTGGTGTGTCCGCTGTGCCGTGCGTGTGATCATTGCTTGTACAGCCCTCTCGCAGTGTCCGGAACAAGTATGGTGGGTCTGACACATCGGTGTCAATGTGTTCTTTTTTCCATTTCCATGAGTGTAATACAAATAGTGGGTAAATCAAATACCAGACTCGGATTCGTAGGAAGAATTTTAAGTCAATGTAACTCATCCACAAAGGTAGTGATTCCTGAGTATTGTTCATCTTCTGGGACCCCTGACAGACAGGAAGGATAGAAGAGAGAGAGATAAGATCCATCGAAGAGTGGCGCGTTTCGTCACGGTGTAAGTAGGCTGTTTAGGTTTTTATGTTGGTAACGCCACTAGCGCTCTGTATGAAAATCACTGACTGTGCTGTGTGCAGTCTGTGGCTGGTTAGCGTTGTTGGAATATTCGCTATTGCAGTGTTGGGCAGTTGGATGTGAACAGCGGGTAGCGTTGCGCAGTTGGAGGTGGGCCGCCAGCAGTGGTGGATGTGGGAAGAGAGATGGCAGAATTTTAAGAGCAGACGATCTGGACGTATGTCCGAGAGAAAGAGTAAATTTGTAATACTGGATATCATGAACTGATGTATATGTTGTGACTTTTGAGCATTATTAAGATAAATACATTGTTTGTTCTCTATCAAAATCTTTCATTTGGAAACTATGCCTATCAGTAGTTAATGCCTTCAGTAGTTAGAATCTTTTATTTAGCTGGCAGTAGTGGCGCTCGCTGTATTGCAGTAGTTCGAGTAACGAAGATTTTTGTGAGGTAAGTGATTCATGAAAGTTATAGGTTATTGTTAGTCAGGGCCATTCTTTTGTAGGATTTTTGAAGGTCAGATTGCGTTGCGCTAAAAATATTGTGTGTCAGTTTAGTGTTGATCAGAATAAGTAAAGAGAGTAATGTCTGAGTACGTTCAGGCTCAGCTGTTTGAAAATCAAATAACGTAGAGGTTTCTCAGAACAATAATTCATTAATTTTTCAAAGGGGATGTTTCAACGGGATCGTTTATCTGGCGTTGCATTGGCAGATGTTACAAGAGAGTCGTTGTGCATCGCGGAGGCACTTACAATCGAAATTTCGAGGCCGTACTTTCCGGGAAGAATCCGACAACATGTTACTTCCCCCCATATATCTCTCGCGCAATGACTGCGAGGAGAAAATTCGAGAAACTAGAGCCAATACAGAGGCTTACCGACAATCATTCTTCCACGCGCTATTCGCGATTTGAGCAGGGTTTGAGGGCTCAGTTAGTGGTACAAAAAGTACCCTCTGTCATACATCATTAGGTGCCTTGCCGAGTATGACGTAGATGTAGAAGTAGAGGTAGATGTTACGCAACCGACTCCCACGTCGCTGCCCCCTACTGAGACGCAGGCGCGCCAAACAGCCGACAGACTCTCAGAGACTATAACCCCACAGAGACAGGCTCATTTTCATTAGTACAACGACACAGGAAGATTAGCCTTTTTCTTTCTTTTTCTTACCAACGAAACTTTCAAGTCGGAATAATCTCTTATATTTCCACATTTACATTTATATGTAATTTATCAGACTTCTCGGACATAATATTTCATCTCTTGATTGTTTAGCTACAATTTATGAGTTTTCTATAAGTCATTTATTAAAACTGGTATCAAGTTATTTGCACAAGTATATTCTGAAAGTCAACGAAATAGCTGTCAGCAGGGATGTTCAAATGTTCAAATGTGTGTGAAATCTTATGGGACTTAACTGCTAAGGTCATCAGTCCCCAAGCTCACACAATACTTAACCTAAATTATCCTAAGGACAGACACATACACCCATGCCGCGACCAGCCGCACAGTCCATGACTGCAGCAGGGATGAGCGCATCCATCCGAAAGTAGGAATAGTTTGCTTTTTCTGGGCGTCCTTCTGATTCTTGCAATGTGCAATGAACTACGATTCATTGACCATCTTCTGCAACTGAAACTAATAAAACCTTAATATCACCACATGATAGGAAGGGGAAGTGGGCAGAAGCACCTCACGCAGATATTACACGATCAATTGCTGAGGCCGTGAACGGCAACATGCATGTTCTTCAAAGATCGGTAATTTCTATTGCGGCAATGGATCAAATACATCAATCGGAGCCGCGCGGGGTAGCGGCGTGGTCTCAAGCGTTTTTCCACGGTTCGCGCGGCTCCCCCCGTCGGAGGTTCGAGTCTTCTCTCTGGCATGTGTATGTGTGTGTGTGTGTGTGTGTGTGTGTGTGTGTGTGTGTGTGTATGTGTGTTGTTGTCCTTAGCTTAAGTTCGTTGAAGTTAGATTAAGTAGTGTGTAAGCCTAGGGACCGATGACCTCAGTAGTTTGGTTCCATAAGAACTTACCATAAATTTCCAAATTTCCATCAGTCGGAAAGAGCGTGAACTGCAATAGTCTGAGTGTCTAATACAATCACCGTAATCCACCATAGGTTTGCGAAGATACGTTTGCGTTCTTTGTCTTAATTCACATTATCCGTTCAAACGACCTCTACAACTGCTGAAGAAATCCGTCAACTCCCTTCATTGTTATGGTGTACAGTTTATTAAAGTCTCTGATACCAACGTTTTGCGCCCCCTGTGTTAAAAAAGTAGTGGAGTGGTTCTTTGTAGGACATTGTAACACTCCAAAGGGCATAATGACTCTACCTCAAATATCTTCAATGAAAAAAAAGCGTAGTGTTGCAATGGTTAAGACACTAGACTGCAATTCTGGGAAAAGCGAATTATCCCTATGGCAGTCTTCATTTAGGTCTTTATGGCGTTGTTAGTTGAATGGTACTGACCCACTGGCAAGGCAAAGGACTAAATCGTAGGCTCCATTATGTACAATGTCCTCAGAACAACTGTCTCGTGTATAGTGAAAAATGGAGAGGGCTTAAAATTGTTCTCTGACACAGCTGCGAAAATATATTCCTCCGTAGCCGAGTGGTCAGCGCTTCTGTCTGAAGTGAGGACCCGAGTTCAGAGGTTATCCTTGGTGGGAGAACTGGAAAGAGATGTACACAGAATCGTGATCACATTTGAGAAGTTGACTGAATGGCCATTAGCGGCTCTAAGGTCTGATAAGCCGGCTTCGGCCAAGTGCCGACCTTATGCCCACCCATACAGCGTATGGCCGGTCGCCATCGAGTGGCCTTCAGACGTGTACGAGGAGAGTTGTGAAGATATTTAAATCTCATGCCTAGTGGACAACAGAAATTATAACAATGAAAAAACTATCGGACTGAAAAAAGAGATGGAGATAACAATAGGGTGCGTGAGGCAACTACACTCCTGGAAATTGAAATAAGAACACCGTGAATTCATTGTCCCAGGAAGGGGAAACTTTATTGACACATTCCTGGGGTCAGATACATCACATGATCACACTGACAGAACCACAGGCTCATAGACACAGGCAACAGAGCATGCACAATGTCGGCACTAGTACAGTGTATATCCACCTTTCGCAGCAATGCAGGCTGCTATTCTCCCATGGAGACGATCGTAGAGATGCTGGATGTAGTCCTGTGGAACGGCTTACCATGTCATTTCCACCTGGCGCCTCAGTTGGACCAGCGTTCGTGCTGGACGTGCAGACCGCGTGAGACGACGCTTCATCCAGTCCCAAACATGCTCAATGGGGGACAGATCCGGAGATCTTGCTGGCCAGGGTAGTTGACTTACACCTTCTAGAGCACGTTGGGTGGCACGGGATACATGCGGACGTGCATTGTCCTGTTGGAACAGCAAGTTCCCTTGCCGGTCTAGGAATGGTAGAACGATGGGTTCGATGACGGTTTGGATGTACCGTGCACTATTCAGTGTCCCCTCGACGATCACCAGTGGTGTACGGCCAGTGTAGGAGATCGCTCCCCACACCATGATGCCGGGTGTTGGCCCTGTGTGCCTCGGTCGTATGCAGTCCTGATTGTGGCGCTCACCTGCACGGCGCCAAACACGCATATGACCATCATTGGCACCAAGGCAGAAGCGACTCTCATCGCTGAAGACGACACGTCTCCATTCGTCCCTCCATTCACGCCTGTCGCGACACCACTGGAGGCGGGCTGCACGATGTTGGGGCGTGAGCGGAAGACGGCCTAACGGTGTGCGGGACCGTAGCCCAGCTTCATGGAGACGGTTGCGAATGGTCCTCGCCGATACCCCAGGAGCAACAGTGTCCCTAATTTGCTGGGAAGTGGCGGTGCGGTCCCCTGCGGCACTGCGTAGGATCCTACGGTCTTGGCGTGCATCCGTGCGTCGCTGCGGTCCGGTCCCAGGTCGACGGGCACGTGCACCTTCCGCCGACCACTGGCGACAACATCGATGTACTGTGGAGACCTCACGCCCCACGTGTTGAGCTATTCGGCGGTACGTCCACCCGGCCTCCCGCATGCCCACTATACGCCCTCGCTCAAAGTCCGTCAACTGCACATACGGTCCACGTCCACGCTGTCGCGGCATGCTACCAGTGTTAAAGACTGCGATGGAGCTCCGTATGCCACGGCAAACTGGCTGACACTGACGGCGGCGGTGCACAAATGCTGCGCAGCTAGCGCCATTCGACGGCCAACACCGCGGTTCCTGGTGTGTCCGCTGTGCCGTGCGTGTGATCATCGCTTGTACAGTCCTCTCGCAGTGTTCGGAGCAAGTATGGTGGTTCTGACACACCGGTGTCAATGTGTTCTTTTTTCCATTTCGAGGAGTGTAAAATTAGTGGTTAATTTTTTGCTTGTCTCTCCCTATGCTTATCTCTTTTCAGAAGTAAGTAATTTAAAGTATAATTAACAAAATTTATTGGAACAGCGTTAATAGTTTCAGAATAATGCTTAAAACTGTAAACCACGCATTCGTACGAAGCTGTAACTTCTCGTTGTGCCAATTCGCTAGGATTTTACAGAAGTATTAGTTGCATCACTCAATACACCACAGACAGCAAAGATAAAAGTACATAATAAAGAAAAAAAGCGAATGAATAACGATACTACGAACGATTCCTTCCTTCACCTCTGACCAACTCTAGCTTCCAATTCAATAGTCTCTTATTTGCCTTTTCGTCCACATTTCTTGAATGAATCGGTGTTCATCTTTCATCTTATGTTACTGGGAACTTTGAGTGGTCATGAGCTGATATAACAGATCCTTCATTCTGTGACCGAAATGGACAACACAATGAAACTTTTCGTAGATGAAACCTGCGAGCAAAGTTGGGACCCGAAACCGGACGATTGCCTTAGCCAACAACCCAGTTGTCAGTTCGGCCGAGTTAGCCACACGGTTCGACTCCAACTTACAGCGCCTCGGAACTTCTCACCTGCTTTTTGAGGCTACATAGGAGCTTGTATTCTTCTTCCTGCTTTCTTATTCCATCTATTCCCCACATTAAAGCCCTTTATGAAGGTTTGAGAAGAGCAAAAGCTACAATAAACTTTCTAGTTTACTTAGCTTGTCATGTCGATATGACTCCAGTTCTTCTTCTCTAGGAGTCTGATTCTTGAAGGTGAAAATGTCACATTTTTGTTCCTCACGGTTCGATTGAACTAAAGAAATTTGAAGATCGTTGTTGCAAAAGTTTTTTGTTTTTACGTAAATATATTTTCTCACATTTTAGTATATCATACAGTCTTTTGATTTTTCACATTAACAAAGCAGAAATTACATTATTCGCACAAAAATTCGTCCGATCACATCAGAGGTATGCTTACGACTCCCACACTCAGCGGAAATAACGATACTCCAAAGGGCTTACAATTTTTCTTAACAAACGAATTTCTACTAGTTTGTGTTACATTATTAATTTCGATTATTATTTCATAAACAAATGCAGGAATAAACATAGGAAACAATACAGGCTTGCGTAATTAATAATAGAAATTTTAAGTGTGCAAATATTTAGTAATTTCAAATATTTCTAAAAAAAATAATTTTAACTGTACATTCAGTCATACTTATCGATTGTAACAGTAGGACTAAAATTTTTATAAAGTAATTCTTTATCATAAATTTTAGCTTGAAATATAACATACTGTGTTTAAAATTATATGAAAGTTAAAAAAAAAGCAACTGAGATAGTATTGACCTGTCCAAGATTCGAAAAATGGTACTGGTACCGAGAACTACTGTAGAGGAAAAGTAATGCTAGAGGAGGATGTCCCGTTACAAGCTGCAGTACGGCTACATACAGTACCACGCTGCACTATGAAGCCCAGGAGACAGGAAGTGGCAGGCGTTGACTTAGACACATTATCTCAACGTAGGGGTTGTTCCCAGAATGAATGAATTAGTGAAGCTTCGAAAACTAAAGAGGGTACCTGATATTTTGAAACAACACCAAGACAAAGGATTGTTTAAACAATGATCTGTTCATCACATCTCGAAAGGAAATGCAATTTGAGATGTGCAGAGCGCTATGTTTGAAGATAACGCCACTGAAATCAGAGAAATAAAGAGGATATAAAATGTAGACTGGCAACAGCAAGAAAAGTTATCCGAGAAAGACAAAGCATTACTACGTCTAACATATATTTCATCAAGAGTTAACTAAAAATATTTGTCTGGAGAGTAACATTGACTGTAAATAGTACAGACAAGTAGACAACAGAAGCTTTTGAAATGCGGTGCTACAGAAGAATACTGAAGGTTAGATGTGTAGATCGAATGGCTGCCAATAAATCAAAGAACAGTTTTTTTGGTAATGGAAGAAAGTTCTGGGGACAAAATATGTAAAAGAAGACCAAGTTAATAGATCCAAGGGGAAGCAAACTGCATTATTTGCAAACGTGAAGAGATTTGCACAAGGTAATCTTGTTTCTTTTACTGTGCTGCAATTTGGGGCGTCAGAAATTGAATATTTCATAATGGAGTACAAAGGCTATTCTGTTAGTATTTTTCCTCGCTCGGGTAGAAATTTTTGCACTTAACTGCACCAAAGGATGCTTTATTGCTTCAATCGTATGTATGTGAGTTGGTGTACCGCGTAAGTCACTGTGCTAAGATGCTTCAGTACGAATCTGTAGTTGCTTCGATATCGGTATTCGAGAAATAAAGATGATTCTGCGTGACGCAAGTCTGGTGCAAGTCATTCAATTGCACGCAACGTTGTCTCTAACCTGCCGGGGAAACGAGAGCTACAGTATAAAGTGGAACTCCAACCACGAGTAGTTCCTGGAGAATCCTCACGTCTCCGAGAGGTGAAAACTAAAGACATAAGTAAATATTTTGTGGTTGTATCGGGATTCGATGCCGTTACCTTTCCGTTTCGATTTACTTGATTTACCACTGGATTACGTTACTCGACTATTAAATGAATAAAAAACAATAAACACTTCTGAGTGGAGAAAGAGGGGAGTGTCTCTCCTATGGGTGGTCAGGCGCATTTTTCTGATGTTTCTGCAAATATTTTCAACTTCGTGTTAACCCAAACAAATACTGCTCTTCACGTCTTTCATACTACGCAAAGCGTCGACGGAAATAGTCGTTTCCTTGCACATTACCAACAAAATACGTGCCCATTCGATAGAGCGGTCTCAGGTTAGTCCACTGCGTTATTCTTTTTATCGATGTGTATTAACAGGAACAGTGAAGCACGAAAAATACGAGTACTCCGGTAGCGACTGAGTAGCGCTTCTGCATGGCAGTGGGAGTCACTGCTGGGGAACTGGTTATTCTTCGTATTTCACTGTCCCTGTTTATACACATTGTTAAAAGGAATATCACGCTAGACTATTTTGGGACCGAGCTGTCGAATGGACGCGTAAAATTCCGCTTTAAAAATAATTTTCTTTGGAACAGGAAGCAAACCGACGCTTTCCATTGACAACTCTAGACCTATATCTCTAACGTAGATCAGTTGTAGAATTTTGGAACACGTATTATGTTCGAGTATAATGACTTTTCTGGAGACTAGGAATTTGCTCTGTAGGAATCAGCATGGGTTTCGAAAAAGCCGACTGTGTGAAACCCAACTCGCGTTATTCGTCCACGAGACTCAGAGGGCCATAGACACGGGTTTCCAGGTAGATGCCGTGTTCCTTGACTTCCGCAAGGCGTTTGATACAGTTCCCCACAGTCGTTTAATGAACAAAGTAAGAGCACATGGACTATCAGACCAATTGTGTAATTGGATTGAAGAGTTCCTGGATAACAAAACGCAGCATGTCATTCTCAATGGAGAGAAGTCTTCCGAAGTAAGAGTGATTTCAGGTGTGCCGCAGGAGAGTGTCGTATGACCGTTGCTATTCACAATATATATAAATGACCTTGTGGATAACATTGGAAATTCACTGAGGCTTTTTGCGGATGATGCTGTAGTATATCTAGAGATTGTAACAATGGAAAATTGTACTGAAGTGCAGGAGGATCTGGGACGAATATACAGAAAGAAAGATCCATTATCATTTACCTACAATGTAACAAGTCAGCAACTGGAAGCAGTTAATTCCACAAATTATCTGGGAGTAGGCATTAGGAGTGATTTAAAATGGAATGACCATATAAAATTAATCGTCGGTAAAGCAGATGCCAGACTGCGATTCATTGGAAGAATCCGAAAGAAATGCAGTCCGTAAACAAAGGAAGTAGGTTACAGTACACTTGTTCGCCCACTGATTGAATACTGCTCAACGGGGTGGGATCCGTACCTGATAGGGTTGATAGAAGAGATAGGGAAGATCCGACGGACAGCGGCGCGCTTCGTTACAGTATCATTTAGTAATCGCGAAAGCGTTACGGAGATGATAGATAAACTCCAGTGGAAGACTCTGCAAGAGAGACGCTCAGTAACTCGGTACGGGCTTTTGTTGAAGTTTCGAGAACATACCTTCACCGAGGAGTCAAGCAGTATATTGCTCCCTCGTACGTATATCTCGTGAAGAGGACAAAATCAGAGAGATTAGAGCCCACACAAGAGGCATACCGACAATCTTTCTTTCCACGAACAATACGAGACTGGAATAAAAGGGAGAACCGATAGGGGTACTCAAGGTACCCTTCGCCACATACCGACAGGTGGCTTGCGAAGTATGGCGATGTAGATGTAGACAATGGGTGTCGCTCGGTAGACGTGATGACCAGTACGTGATTGGGCTGACTCCAGTTACACGCTGCAAAAATGAAACTGCGAATAACTGCCGAAACACCAGAGAAGAGGCGTCTGACGAATCCTAGGAGACACATCCTGTATATTTACTTATTCACCATACAAAAATCGTCTGATATAGACCATCCTGTAGAGCTGCATCGAACCACTCTTCGCTCTGAGACGATTAGCATAAATATTAATTGATCTTTTGAGTAATATACTTTTGAATCCTAGACTGTGTCGCTATAGCAGACTCTTAAGGCAACATTTTGACCGCTGTTGTAGCGGTTCATTTCGTAATGGCTGAAGCAGTTTAGTCACTCTGAAGAAGACCACTGGAAATGTTACTCGAAACGTCCACTTTACAGTTCCTGTAATGTCCCATAATGACGCAGCGTAACACCAAAATTGACACTGACCGTGAAAGTCCATACACTTGTATAATCTCTATTGTTTCAAAACTGCCGTTTGGTGCTTTGAGTAAAAACAGGTCATTTGTTACCTGCAAAAGGAGTCCCGAGAGAAACGCGATGCGATCTCTTTCGATAGCCAGCCGATGCGATTCAGCGAACAGAACCGCCCCTCCCCACTTCCACATCCACCTCGCGCGAGCACCTGATTAGCGCCCGCAGAAGCACTTACCCCTGGACAATGAGCGCCGCGCGCTGAATAAACAACCTCATTGTGGCCGCCGACAGATCGGCCCAACGCCGGGCCTCTATCGGGCTTGACAATCTGCCTTTTTTTTTCCACCTACCGATAAAATTCTGAGCGCACCATTCGGACGCTTTCTTATTCATCTCGCGGCGAGCGATATTCAGCACCCCGCCTCTCGGTGTTCCGTTCCCTTCTCCTTCCGCTTCTCTTTCTCCTGTTTTTCTGCCGACGTATTCGGCTACCGCTGCCTCCCACGCCGCTTTATCAGGAAGCGTCTCGCTGTTGGATCGGCTCAAAGCTGTTCTCCGAGCCTCCCTTCCTCCTTCCCACCCCCCGTCCATCTACCTTTATAAACGGGCGCCGATCGAGAAAAACGATACACGGGCGGAATTAAAAGTCTTAATCGAGTTTACGACGGGGGCGGCGAACAAAGGCTGACGCATCGCACGCTGCTGCCGCTTTTTCCGTCGCTGCCGGCCTTGCGTTGCGTTGTCGGTCACAGAACGCTGTGGCTCACCGCCACTCTCTCTCTCTCTCTCTATCTCTCTCTCTCTCACACACACACACATACGTATACTGAGGTAAGAAAAGTCGTGGGATAGCGATGTGTGCATGTACAAATGGCCGTAGTATCGTGTACTCAAGGTACACAAGGGCAGTTCGTTGGCGAAGCTGTTATTTGTACTCAGGTGACCCATGTGGAAAGGTTTCCGACGTGGCTATGGCCACACGACGGGTGTAAGACGTGTATATTTCTATTGTCTATTATCAAACCACAATTTATGAAAGATGTTTATATTTCATTAATAGGATTAAGTAGGAATAATTAATATTTGTCATGTTGGAAATAATTGTGGAAGCAGGGAATGTCTGCACGAAAGTATTGTTGGCAAGAGAGAGCGCAAACTGATATAATTTTAAGAAGGGCGGGAGAGACCGCGTATGGATACATTTTAAGAAAAGAACGGGAAAGACCGCGCATTGAAACATTTTGTAATGGTAGCAGGGATTGTCCGCACCAGAAAGCATTGTTGGCAGCAGAGACCGCACTTTAGCGTTCGTAGGAAGTCAGTAGTAAGCGAAATGTGTAGTGAGTTGGTAGCAGGTCTGAAGCGAGAGGTTGAGAGGAGCAGTGTGCCTGCCAACCACCAGCTATGATTTACAAGAGATTATAAACAGATGTACAGAGACATCAGCTAACTATTATCATAAGAGGAACTAATATTATTGAATTATTTTCTTTGCGAAACTCAAGACTACTGAAGGTATGCTTGCGCAATGCTAGTTGTAAGATAATTGTAAACACTAAGTCCCATTTGAACGTTTGTAAAATCATTTCATTACCAACAGTAAATATTTGAAGCGTTTTCAGAATATAATTAATTTTTGCCAGCAATGTTGCATTGCTGATTATAATCCATCCGAAATGCCATCAACGTAAAATTTTGCAACAATTTTATTGTTGTCAAGAAAAACTTTAACCATGAATTACGTAACTTCAGTCAAATTAATTAAAGAATAACGTCAGCTTTGCTATTAAAGAATAACGTCAGCTTTGGTAATAAATACAGTCATTTATTATGACAGCCCACCAGCAGTTAATAGAGTATAGTAAACGAGAGTAAGTACATTCATGTCGCAGTTCGATGTAGCAGTCAGATGGCGATCCAGTAACAGTAAAAAAGGTAAGAACGGTTTTGGGTTATTGCAGATAACGACTGAGGGCCACGACGACGACACATTCTATGTTTCGTCGAAATAATCAGAAAATCACTTTTAATAAGCAGCAATTAAATTTGTATGCGAAGATTGAGAAAGAGAATAAATTTTAAAGGGAAGATTTCATTTGTTATTATTAAGCAGAGATAGAGATCCTAAGGAAGGGTTTCATAGGTTATTGTAGAAGGGAAAGTTGCGTAGCGTAAAAAAAAGAGATATAGAGGAGACGGGAAGGTTTCACGGGAATTAACAGACTTTGATTGCGGAATGGTAGTTGAAGCTATACGTTTGAGACATTCCATTTCGGAAATCGTAAGGGAATTCAATATTCCGAAATCCACAGTGACAAGTTCCTGCCGAGAGTACCAAATTGCAGGCACTAACCTCTCACCACGGACTGGGCAGTGGCCGGCGACCTCCACCTGACGACGGAGAGAAGAGGAGTCTGCTTGGAGTAGCCGGTGCTAACAGACAAGTAATACTGCGTGAAATAACCACAGAAAACAACGTGGAACGTACGACGAACATATCCGTTAGGAGTGTGCAGCAAAATTTGGCGTTAATTGGCTATGGCAACAGACGACCGACGCGAGTGCGTTTGTTAACAGCACGACAGTGAACCGTAGACTACTGGAAGACCGTGGCCTTTTCAAATGAGCCTCGATTTCAGTTGGTAGGAGCTCATGATAAATTTCGAGTGTGGCGCACACCACACGAAGCTATGGATCCAACCTGTCACCAAGACATTGTGCAAGGTGGTGGTGACTCCATGGTGGTGTGCGCTGTGTTCATATGGAATGGAATGGGACCTCTGGCCCAGCAGAACCGATCATTGATGGCAAATGTTGTTCGGCTACTTCATTTATAGCCATTCATGGAATTCAAGTTCCCGAACAACGATGGAATTTTTAAGGCTGACAATGCGCCATGTATCCGAATACGTCGTTCTGAAGAACATTCTGGACAATTCGAGAGAATTATTTGGACACCCAGATCACCCGACATGAATACCATTGAACATTTATTGGACATAATCGAGAGGTCACTTCGTGCACAACATCCTGGATCGGCAATGATGGAGGACTATACAGGCATCATGACCCATTATATCTACGAGGGGCTTCCTACGACTTGCAGAGTCCATGTCACATCGAGTTGTTGTACTAAGCGGGGCAAAAGGAGGCCCGTCACGGTAGGAAGAGATAGGCTATTCATGACTTTTGCCAGCTCTGTCTGCATCCTGCGCGCGCACGACCACACACACACACACACACACACACACACACACACACACACACAACCGAATATCTGTCTGTATATCGAATTTATCCAAATGACCCTACGCTGTCGAACGTTATTATGAAGTCACCTCACTGATATTGCATCTGACTCGACGGTATATCAGTGCTCGTTAAGGCACCCCTTCCAGTACACGGGGAGGCTAGCATGTCCTAGGGATGGGAAACGACCGGCCAGTTAAAACCGGTTGGTATTTTAATTCTGAGCAACCATTACTTTTGAGTATTTGTTTGGTCTCTGTTATAACAGCCTTAATATTTTACTAACAACCGAGTGAAAAGAGTGCTGGATCAACTTTGCATAGCAGCAGTGTTAAATTATTCGATTTTAAGTAGAACTGTTTGAAAAAACGAGTAATATTTGTTCGTTAATTATCAATTTCTTTGAAATTTTACATCACTTAAATATTGCGAAAAGCGTTCACCACCATTTCGTATAACAACTCCTACAGTTAGAAACTAGCAACAAACACATGACATAAGAACTGGTACAGTATTGTAAAGACAATATGTACCTGCTGTCGTGTGGCGTGGCCTATTAGACGGTGCACATTGTAACTATACCACCACTTGCGAAGTAGGTTAGAAATTAGATTAATAATGTTGCTCACGCAGCATATGTTAGCTCTATCGGGCAACAACAAAGCTATAGACTGTGGATGGTATCGTCAGAATGGAAATAATGTGACCGTAAAAAAGTCATTAATATGGCACTTATCTTGAATGGATTCCCACGTAGATTTCGTCGAAGTCGTTATGGCTCATCTTGTTGATTCTAGGGTGATTCCACTTTGACTGCTAGAAGGACCAGATCTGTATTTTAGCAATATTTGAAGACCTAACAAATGCGTTTTTTCAGGAATTTCTTAATGATCAAACAATCCGAGATCAGAACAACGGTATGGTAGAAGTAATTTTTGACTTGGTGTTCACAATCCACATTTTTATTATACTTCTTGTAAATTCACATATACTTCTTCTTAATTGTCACATCATCAAGAAAACAGTTTTGTATCAATCTTCATATATTTAATTTCCATTTTGACCAAACACAAGACTTGACTGTTCTTTTACAAAGCGAAATAACAACTTAACTTCTGCCAAAGTGAAACAAAAACTGCTCTGTGCGCATTCGCGCCAAAACGGTTACAAGTAGGTCAAAGATTATGACAGTCTCACAGAAATGAATACAGACAAGAAACATATCACGGTAATATATCGATACATCGGAGTACCTATACATTAATAAAACCATATGTGAATATTGTCAAAAAAATATGTCTGTTACTTCGCAGAAAAGTAGTACAATATTACTGGTATCGAGAACTGGGGTTAGAGTGCCGTAATGGTCACGTAAATAGAGAACCATTACAACATGTACGTGCTAGACTTGTCCCACCTGGTCTATACGGTAGCCTCCCGCTGTGGTCCTAACACACTAGTGACACAACAGAATGGTAGCATCCATAGTTTGGCAGCAACGAGTACAATTCTCCGTTTGCTTTAAAAGATTAAAAATGGGAGGAAGCACATAAACTTGAGACATCATATAAGAAGAAGACATCCAAAATGTTTATTGGAACAGAAAGCAAATTTAACTGATATATCTGCAATTTTACTGACGTGCTATAAATGTGGGATACTAACTGAACGCTTGAAAGGTGGCTACACTGAACCACAGCGCCAGAGATTGCGCCAAAGAGTATTATTCAGCCGCCTCCACTGGCAGTTCTTGTCGACAAGTCGTGGTGGAGAGTGCTTGTCGAGATGTGGCAGTAGAGTGCTTCTTGAGATGTAGTAGGAGTGAGTCGATGTTGAGATGTTGTAGTAGGGAGTGCTTGTTCCATGTTTTATGCAGTTGTTTGATGGGCTAGACAGCAGATGTTGTTCGAATGGAGATATTGTAATGATCAGAGTGGTTTTCGTCAATATATATGAAGGTAAAAAAAAATTCCCTTTTTTTTCATTATTTCAATGTCTTAAATAATGCGTCATTACAGGTTCAGTCAACAAAGCATCTGGCTTGTGTTCTTGTATTAGAGTGTAATTCTGGTTTCTTGCGCAATTATAGTATTTCTATTTTTTTTAATTACTTCAGTATAAATGGTATTTAAAATTTCTTGTCTTATTGAAGAAGAACCGTGCCAGATGTGTACGTTGAATCATACTTCCACACACAGAACAGTTACACTTGTGCTTTGGTTTCGTACGTTTTGTAGTTGCTGGGGACTTAATTAATTAATTGTGTTAACGGAAATTTTCTTTCATTCTTTGTTGTTATACTATGCAGTCAGATTGCGTACTAAAACTAGTCAGGGCCAACCGTTTACGAGACTTCGTAACCGAACAGGCAGCTACTAAATCAAAAAATTAAAATTATTTTCATTTATATAATTAAGCCCCCATGCACGTGGCGACCGCTGCTTCGGATCGTCCCTTGGAATTCTTCTGACTGTAAAAATAGTAGACAATAGTATTGTTGTAGTAATTTGTAGTTTAGTAATTGTAGTCTATATTGCATGTGTAGATTTGGTAATTGTCATTCTTCTAATGGTATCTTTTGCAGAATTTAATTTTTGTTGTCTTGTATACGGGTTTGACAATTTTGTGCAGTTAGGAAGATTTCAATTGTTCGTTAATCGTGTTTGAGGGAAGCATTTCGTGTGAATGATATTGTTGATGATAAAGTGTCATTGTGTGTAATTTTCATATAGTGACGAGTTTTGTATATTTTGTAAATGATTACGCGATCGATGAAAAAGGCAAAAATGATGGATAGTAAGAATGACGAAATTGTTGACATGGCGAACTCGCCAACACAGGACAACAGTATGATGCATAATGAAGTTGAAAACAATTTAATAAGTCGGGAAAATAGTCCGGAACCAATTCAAATTTTTTCACAATCAAAAAATTTTCAGAATACGAGATTAACGACAGAAGATTCTGGAACAGTATCGAACACAGATAGCTTTACAGCTATGACGAAGGAAGCTGGTTTTGTGGGAAATGTTATGGGCGAAAAGAATTTTGAACCAGTTAATATGGAGCAGTTGATGGGTGTAATATTAAATTTGGGATCTGAATTAAAAACAGTGGGATCACAGTTACGATCTGAATTTAAAACAGAGATGGGAACTTTGGCAACACGGTTAAAAACAGATATAGGAACAATTAAAACCAAGATGAAAGCAATGACAACACGGTTAGACTCACGAATAGAGACATGTTTCAAAAACATGAAAGATGAATCAAAGAAAGAAATTAGAGAAGAAGTACAACCGATTTTGAATGCTCACAATAATAGTTTAATTTCAATAGAAATCAGACAAATGGAACAGGATAGAGAACAGGAAGAAAGAGATCGCGTGATAGTACAAAAATTTTCAGAGTTAAATTTTCAATGTGCACACGATAAGGAATAAATACTTGAAAGAATCGAGGAATCCGTACCAAATGGCAGAATAAATAACTTAACGCAACAGTATGAACAGTTAACTAGTAAATGTGACAATACCGAAACCCGAGTCGCAACACTTACGGAAGACGTAAATAAACAGAAAGAAAAAATAGGTGACTCATCGGAAAGAGTTGAGGAGATCTCAGATAAACTGACAAGTCTTAGTTTAAATGGGGACAGAGATTCAGATGATACAGCACCATTGCCATTTGCAGAAACCGAAGAGTACCGGAATATAAATAAGCATGTTGAAAATCAGGGAAAATTTAATGAACGCGTTAAAAGGGACTTTGAGGCATTACGAAAGCAAGTCAAACAAATTGAAGGCGAAATCGTAGGAAAAGACAGCAGAAGAAATTTAGAATCACAGATAGCAGAGGGCTTTGAAGAAAATAATTTGTTTCATTTACGGGATGCAACAAGAGAGCGCCAGGCGCGCGAACTTGACAATAATCGATATTGGGACTGGGACAGACGCGGTAGGTCTTTGACGCCACGAGGAGAAAACTTTGACTATAAACACTTATTAACTGTTCGGAAATTTAAGATCTTTCGCAAGTCTAAGAATGACATACATCCATGTTCATGAATAGATCAATTTATGTACGCACTTCCACGAAACTGGCCACTAAGTCACAAACTGGAAATTATGTGCAGCTATTAAAATCCTCAGGGGATTCGCTACACTAAGTGAATATGTGCCGTAGCGCGCTCAGGGCCCCGAGCTGTAGTGGTGCTATTTCCCTTTTAGTTTTCTGCACCGCCGCCTACTCTTTTACTATTCTTTGCATCTGTCAAAACAACTCTTCGACTATCAATCTATCTAGAGAGTCGGTAAAGAATAACCGGATATGACTATTTTACCCAAAAGTGATTTCGGAAATTACCGTTTGGACTTACTATATCTTCTGCAGCATTCATTCGTAGTTTAAACGAAATTTTACCTGTTTATCTTCGTGACGATATTACTTCATATGTTGACGATATTCTTATTGCTAAACGTTCTTGGAGTGAGCACAACAAAATTTTGGATTCATTATTACGTATTTTTGCAAGAGTTGGCATTACAGTTAACTTGGAAAAATCTGAATTTGGTCGTTCTCAGGTGAAATTTCTTGGTCATATTATTTCCACAGAAGGTATCCTTCCTGATCCAGAGAAACTAGATGCTATTCGTAATTATGCTGTTCCTACTACAAAACGTGATGTACGTAGTTTCCTTGGTGTCTGATTTTTCTTAGACGCTTTGTTAGATTGGACGATTTGGGCACACCTCGTTTATGTGAACTATCTGGAAAGAAATCTAATTGGTGTTGGGATGAGGAAGCTCAGTCAGAATTTGAACAACTTCGTGATGCTTTAGTTGCTGCTCCACTTCTTTCACATCCGGATTTATCTAAAGAGTTTTGTTTGGCGACGGACTCATCATACAAAGGCCTCGGTGCACATTTATTTCAAGAGATAGAAGATAACGGCATTGTAGTGCAGAAAACTATTGCCGATCTGTTCTTGCCAAATGCAAATTATGTCAAAAGGCTAAGCCGCCAACTATTTCTCACAGAGTACCATTGTTTCCTATCATTCCAGCGAAATTAAAGGACATGGCTGCAGTCGATTTGTTCGGTCCAGTGGTTCGTTCTACTAATGGTTTTGCGTACATTTTCGTAGCAGTGGAATTGACATCAAAATATGTGTGTTTTACACCTTTACACAAAGCAAGAGCTCGTTCAGTATCTAATGCTTTCATCAAACATTTTCTTAAAGAAGTGGGTCATGTTGATAAGGTTATATCAGATAATGGATCACAGTTTCGCTCTAAAATTTGGCTTCGTACTCTACGGCGTCGTAAGATTAAACCAATTTTCATTTCACTTTTTCACCCTCAATCTAATGCTTCAGAGAGATGGATGAAGGAAATCAATAAATTGTGTCGACTTTATTGTCATCAGAATCACAGAACATGGGATCAGTACCTTCATATTTTTCAAGACATTCTGAATGAACTCCCTAATGATTCAACTTCTTTACCGCCAATACTGATATTAAAAAACAAAGCACCGACAAATCGCATTTCAGATATCGTTCCTTTTCCGCCTGCACGGAAACTGCGGCATTCTGAAGTTGTCAACCTGGCCCTACAAAATATTGCATCTGCGGCTGCTAGAAGAGAGAAATCAGCTAAACATCCTGGTCATTTAAAAACTTTTTCAGTTGGCCAAAAGGTGTTAATTAAGTCTCATCGTTTGTCTCACAAAGGAAAAGGCTTGTGTCGCAAATTTTTTCTGCTTTATAATGGTCCATATAGAATTCGCAAAATTATTCATGATAACACTGTCGAAGTAGAAACTCTTAAATCTCGACGCTCTAAGGGAATACATCATATGTCGAACGTTAAAATTTTTGTGGAACGACATACTTTTGAGACATCAACAGTTACACGTAAACACACGGAGAATGCAAGGATACCGCGCCGTGTTCCGGCGGCGGCACATACTCAAACAAACAGTCAAGTCTGCGCGCCGCACAAGGCAGTCGTTGACCGCAAACAATTACTTCCTACGTCACGCGCCTACAACTGATCGAGCGCTCAGTGCAAATGCACTGACAGCCGTAAACAAATACACAGTCTAATTTCTCCGATTAAATTCAGTATAAAGCTATAGTGCCTTGATGAATTATGTTATTAACGGTCAGTATTTTTCAGGATACGGTTGTGAAAAATATTAAGAACTTCAGGTAAATTCTGTGTGTGTCCGACGTTAAGAGGACTTGCAATCGAGAAATTTTCAGGAAGAATGTCATTTCGAAGAAGAAAGTAATAAACTAAAAAGGTAACTATTAATTGAGTTCATTTTTCAGGTAACATATTTCCACTTAGGTACGTACTTTAGACGTAATTTGCTGCTCGCGATTACGTGATTTATACGTTGTGTTAACTGATTTTGACAATGATTGATTAATGAACAGGGTTGTTACTTATGTATATTATGCATCGCTTGGCTGCTATGCTTTTTCATCTGATGTCACATTATTTTTTTTATGTGCCTGCTGTGCTTATTTATTTAAATTATAATTGTCGCATGATTAATTGTGCTGATATGGCTATGCATGTAGGTTATACTTTGTGATGTATCTGCTTGCGCCTTCATGTTTACTTATTAAGATTACATATGAACATTTATTTGCTAATACTGATATGATGCTAATGACCTGTTTATTATGTAAGATACATGTTTGCTGCTTTGCGTATCGATTGCATATTTACACATTTCTGTTTTGTTGTCATAACTACTCTTCAATTTAGAATATAGCAATGCTGATGTACAGTGTACGAACATAGAGTTTAGCTCACACTATGGTATTAATTATAGATTGTTCGCTTGGCAGAGTTAGAAACACATATAATAGGTCCCTCAAACTTGATAGACCGCTGGTCTTGGAATTTGACATTAACAGTAAATGATTTTCTCTCAAATAATCTCTTCAATTCACTTGAATACTCGCGCCACCGTTTCCAATCAAACTCTTCAAACAGAATTACCTTGTGATAATCAAATAGATTCTGAAATGCATAATCACTGGGTGTTGGATAATAAACATAATCAGCATTCTTATCATAATCAATAATTTTCTCGATGAGACTACTCTTTCCAACACCAGGCAAACCATACAAATACAATGCTTTCTTAAAACCGCAGATGAGGCCTTCATTCCACCATTCTATAACTTCCTTCGCCCAGCCTTCATAAATGAACATATAGGGCTTCAGTATGATAGGTGCTTTACGAGTAGACCAAAACTCTTTATGATATGACTGAATAAATCTATATTGATTATTATGGTGAACTACAAAAGGATCTGTCAGCCGAAACACTGGATGATTCTTACAGTAATAATATAATTGTATATTAAAAGCAAGTTCAGAAACACGAACATTGAAGTATGCATCAACATCATCCTGATGTACAGTGTACGAACATAGAGTTTAGCTCACACTATGGTATTAATTATAGATTGTTCGCTTGGCAGAGCCTCGTTGTAGGAATTGTGCTGCATCCACTTGTTGACATTCTGTTCTCCACTGGTATATTTACTCGCTATTGCATGTTTTGCTTACGCTCAGTGCCTTATATTTTTAAGATAAGAAAATGAACCGCTATAATTCGACGAACGACATTAGTACAAGAAACTTCATAGAAGTCACATGAGCTGGAGGTTTTATGGAAGCCGTATAAATTTATTCTAATAGAAAGGAAGCTAACGACATGAAATACCAACACTAGGTTTAGACCATTGACAGTTATTACACTGCATTCTTCGTGAGCAAATGAAATAGTAAGTGACACTTGACACAAGAAATACTCCACATGTTTGCTTCTGCCATGATTCTTGAAGTGGTGTACACACTGTGAAATATTATGATCGTTCACACTCCGTAATCGTACTTAATTACTGAGAATTATTTGAACTAAAGTCTGTTAGAGGTCATGTATGCATTTCTTTTATTTTATGATGGACAAGGTAACCGAAATGTATCTTATAATTCATAATGAGTAGAAGATTTGGGTCAGATGGATTACACAGAGGTTGTATGTGGATATTGTGTCTATGGATTGTATGGGATGATGAAGTTTGCACTAGGATTTTATCTGTACTTGTTCGAGGAGACTGACTAGTGGAAAGAGTTGTTATGGCAGTGAAATGATATTGGTAATAAGGTTTATATGTATCGACGTATTGAAGAGGTATTATTGAGGTATTGAGATTATGTGAAGTTGATGATTATTGGAGTTTTAGTGGACAAGAGGTAAGGTAAATGATATTGATGATAAGGTTTATGTGTATCGACGTAAGAGGTATTATTGAAGTATTGAGATTATGTGATGCTGATGATTATTGGAGTTTTTGTGGATAAGAGGTGAAGTAAGTGAGGAGCATATTTTTTTTTTTTTTTGTTGGTTTATATGGAACAAGGAGGATGAAGATGGCAGACTAGAACACTCAAGTAGAAGGAAGATTGTCTACACACACACTTTGTTAAATCACTAAGCAGTATATACTTTTTTTGGAGAGAGGAAGTAATTGCATATCTTGGCACACTGACAGTTGTTCAGCAACCGTACATTTGATTTGGCTTGGCAAACATTGGTCTTGACATGATGACTATGACGTTGACTAACTATTATTGACTGTTATACATTGCTGCCACTACTACTTGATACACATGATGAACATCAAATTTTGACAGAATTGCATTCACACAGTTAACACTATTCAATTACACAGTAGCACTAATGTGGACGAAAGATGAATGAGTGTGAGAGCATTGATAATAATTTTGTAAAAGCAGTTGTGTGTGCATTCAAACTGTTGTTCACACCTGCACCTGTTCAACATTGATGTGTGACACTTAGAAATGTTTAACTTCTGCTGATGAACTATGTGATTAGTGATAGTGAATATTATGGACTGTTACTTGCACTTTTTCTACATGATTGGTGCCACTAGGACATGTTTAATTTCTGCTGATAAACTCTGATGAACAGTGTGATTAGTGATAGTGAATATTATGGGCTGCTGTCTGCACCTGCTCAACATTGCTGGGTGCCACTGATGAAACTGTTTCTACTGACATAATGTCACCTGTTGGTGTCTGCACTTGCTCAACATTGCTGGGTGCCACTGATGGACTGCTTCTACTGAGATAATGTCACTTGTTGGTGTCTGCACCTGTTCAACATTGCTGGGTGCAACTGATGGAACTGCTTCTACTGAAATGAAGTCACTTATTGGTGTCTGCACCTACGTAACATTACTGGGTGCCACTGGTGGACTGCTTCTACTGAGATAATGTCACTTGTTGGTGTCTGCGCCTGTTCAATAATGCTGGGTGCCACTGATGGACTGCTTCTACTGAAAAGATGTCACCTGTTGGTGTCTGCACCTGCTTAACATTACTGGGTGCCACTGATGAAACTGCTTCTACTGAAATGTCACTTGTTGGTCTCTGCACTTGTTCAACATTGCTGGGTGCCACTGATGGAACTGTTTCTACTGAAATAATGTCACTTGTTGGTGTCTGCACTTGTTCAACATTGCTGGGTGCCACTAATGGAACAGCTTCTACTGAAATAATGTCACTTGTTGGTGTCTGCACCTGTTCAACATTGCTGGGTGCCACTAATGGAACTGCTTCTGCTGAATGATGTCACTTGTTTGTGTCTGCACCTGTTCAACATTGCTGGCTGCAACTGATGAAACTGCTTCTATTGAAATGATGTCATTTGTCGGCGTCTGCACCTACTCAACATTGCTGGGTGCCACTGTTGGAACTGTTTCCACTGAAATGATGTTACTTCTTGCTGTTAGCACCTGTTGACCATTGCTGGGTGCTACTGCTGGAACTATCAATTACTTGTTTTTTGAATCATTGAAAGCATTTTATGTGAACATTTGTATAAACTGATTTTCTGTGTATTGTGTAAACTATTATGTAAAGTCACATGTATGAAAGAATTTGTATTGCTTACTGCATTTTATATATTAGGTTATTGAAAGGTCAGTGCAAAGCCAAAATTTTGTCTAATTATGTGATATTTACGTATTAATATTATCTTTTCTTTTTGTCTGTATTTTTGTGGACGAATTTGGTGGTATTTTCACCACCAATGCTGGCAAAAATACCATCAAATTCTGGCCCATGGAGGAAGGGCATATGAAAGGTGGCTACACTGAGCCACAGCGCCAGAGATTGCGCCAAAGAGTATTATTCAGCCGCCTCCACTGGCAGTTCTTGTCGACAAGTCGTGGTGGAGAGTGCTTGTCGAGATGTGGCAGTAGAGTGCTTGTTGAGATGTAGTAGGAGTGAGTCGGTGTTGATATGTTGTAGTAGGGAGTGCTTGTTCCATGTTTTATGCAGTTGTTTGATGGGCTAGACAGCAGATGTTGTTCGAATGGAGATATTGTAATGATCAGAGTGGTTTTCGTCAATATATATGAAGGTAAAAAAAAATTCCCTTTTTTTTCATTATTTCAATGTCTTAAATAATGCGTCATTATAGGTTCAGTCAACAAAGCATCTGGCTTGTGTTCTTGTATTAGAGTGTAATTCTGGTTTTCTTGCGCAATTATAGTATTTCTATTTTTTTAATTACTTCAGTATAAATGGTATTTAAAATTTCTTGTCTTATTGAAGAAGAACCGTGCCAGATGTGTACGTTGAATCATACTTCCACACACAGAACAGTTACACTTGTGCTTTGGTTTCGTACGTTTTATAGTTGCTGGGGACTTAATTAATTAATTGTGTTAACGGAAATTTTCTTTCATTCTTTGTTGTTATTCTATGCAGTCAGATTGCGTACTAAAACTAGTCAGGGCCAACCGTTTACGAGACTTCGTAATCGGACAGACAACTACTAAAACTTAAAAGTATTTGCATTTCATATTTAAATAATTAAGCCCCCATGCTCGCTTTATCTTATGGTTGCTTGATACCATCCAAAATTGGCGGTGCAGGGGAGTCATAAACTTGGGACCTTTCGATCTCGCTGTCGCCGCGTCGGTCACCTTCACCTCTGCAGTGGTTGGTGGAAACACCGACACCGATTTCTGCTGCAGACTCGCGGAATATCGATAGCGATTACTTATTCCATCACCTTCATTAAAGTTTTTCAGTAATTGCCCAAAGTCTATGATTATTACACCAAGTGATAGCAATAAAGAAAAACCAAAAATTGTCTATTTCGGAAAACGGTTATTTCTGAGCGGTTTTAGATGCCAGATTAAACTGGAGACGAAAAACACCGGTGTAGAGCGCCAGATTTGCACCTGGTGGCTGAAATTGGAACTAATTTTCTCACAGTATCAAACGGTTCTGCAATAACTTTTGCTGTTTTACGATGATTACGGCTAACAGTGGACCTCTGTTGCTAGCTGCGCTTTAATCATAACCACCTGGTATCTGCCGTACACTGAACTAAAAAGATAAACATGGTGACTGAAACTGAACTATTTCTTATGCCACCAAACACAAGACGTTATTACCTATCAGGTACCCAGTTGTAATCATTAACACAGCTAGTCTCACTGTTTGAAACTGACAGTTTTTCCCCATACTCTGTCAGTTAAATGTTAGCCAAAGCAGAAGCAAAGGAGTAGTCAGTGCTACAAAAATGAATTTCTACGGTTATCATTAATGACAAGTGCGTTTGCAATAAAATATGTATAGCTCTAAGTGGGGGCTGGTCACGGTTCTTGATGTTTTACAGTAAAACAATGTTAACTTGTCAAAGTCGAACGATAAGATTAATAATTATGGAAAACACGTTTTTGTTTCACTTTGGGGTTAGTACTTCGAAGAAACTTGCTACAGATAATTTTATGGCTGCGAACGGCGTCATGCAACCTCTAATGTTATTCACCAGATCATTATTACATATCTCAAACAGTAACAGCCTTATCACAGTTCCCTGGGGTACTACGGAACCCACCTTTACGTATATAGATTTTATTCAGTTAAAAACGACGATGGATTTCCATCTGCATGAACGTCCTGATTCCTGCCACAGATCTGCTCTAATACTGGGTATGTTCGTGTTCTGTTCCCTAAACCAGACTGCGTAACTGCATTGAATACATTCTTAATGTCAACTAAAATGGCATCAATGTAGACGCCGTTGTCTATAGTACGCGGGATCTCATGGACGAACAGAGCGAGATGTGTTGCAAGAGCTCTGTTTGAGCAGTACATTTATTTTTATAGCGGAAATTTTCGTTTTGTGGAAACATTACGATACCTTGCAAAGTTCCAGACTGATGAAAATGTTCATGAATTGCTCTATATGAGAATTTCGTTAGCTAACTTTTACTTGGGTGAATGTCACTTCTTTAGGGTTGCTGCAGTCTGCGACTTGTCATGAGTACTCGTTTTACTTCCAGCATATTCTTAGATGTTTTGCTGTTGTTACTGTTCTAGATTGTTGCTCACTGTTAGGTAACAGTGAACCTACTTGTAGCGAGAATTCGGATTTGGGAAGGTTGGTGCTGGGGTGAGACATGTACACACACTTTAAGCACATTCATTTCTCCAAAGAATCCCCACTCCAGGGGAGTGCGCACTCAGTTCGCATTTATGAACATACAATTGTCCCACAAAATATCAAAACAGTTTCTTAACTAAATTAAACATTAGCATAATTCCTAAAAGCTCAAATACGAAACCAAGAAATTAGCCTAATAAATTTACAATTTTCATAACAAATCTAACAAACTGAAATTGGTTAAGCACCAACTACAGCACTCTCAAATTAATATCTTTTAATGATTAAACGTTTTTCCCAAGTTTCTCAACCCACAGCTTTTTTATTCTTTAGTCATCAGTCTTCTGACTGGTTTGATATGGCCCGCCACGAATTCCTCTCCTGTGCCAACTTCTTCATCTCAGAGTAGCACTTGCAACCTACGTCCTCAATTATTTGCTGCATGTGTTCCAGTCTCTGTCTTCCTCTACAGTTTTTGCCCTATACACCTCCCTCTAATACCACGAAAGTCATTCCCTGATATCTTAACAGATGTCCCATCATCTTGCCCCTTCTCCTTCTCAGTATTTTCCACATATTCCTTTCCTCTCCGTTGCTGTGCAGAACCTCTTCATTCCTTACCTTTTCAATCCACTTAAGTTTTTCGTTGTCACCACGAATGTCGCATATGCAGCCGTTTCCTTGATGTTCGTGATAAATTATTTATCATGTACGAGTGATGAATCGGAGGTCCATTAAGCACCCTTGCCTTGCTCTTCTCAATGGAGAAATCAGGAAGAGTATTGACCACATATTGGAAGCATTCAACGTCTCTATCTAATGCTTTAACAAACTGTTTATACAAACTTAGCCTGATATGGAGCGGAGGTACAATTATTCTCTCTCGTCTGGCAAGTGGATTGCTGACGACATTTAGCATACCGGCTTACAGTCTCTTTGGTTCCAAGGCCTACCTCGTGCTCTGCTATCCACACTCTTTCCTAGAAAGAAATTAAGCTTTTCGTGGTCCACGCATACTGTCCAGTTGTGCTCCTGGTATTTTAATGGGTTAATCACAGTCTTCATGTCATTCTGCTCTTTTCGTAAATCGCAGAATGATCACCTGGAAGAGGTGCACAGACATTTCCATTATGTAGCAGAACACAATTCAGACTGTTGGGACTGCCTACAAATAAACGCCAATCATCTGGATTGTATAGTGTAATCTCTAATTCCTGGACAAGACCTGAGACATTACGTCACTAAACAGTCTTATTTTCCTCTATAAAATATGGAAGAAAAAGCTCTTCCCACTTTCGGTAGTATGAAACTTTTACAGTATCAGTACACATTTTTCTTGCACTCTAGAGGCTAACACTTCAGCTGAACGTTTGGAGAGACCTAAAACACGCACAAGGTCATTCCGCTCATACTCGTTAAACTGATGAAAGTTGAGGATTGTGACGGATTAGAGGAATAATGTCAATGGCACTTTCTTCACCTGTCTCTGGGTTCCGGCGGGTATCCGCATCTGCAGATGGAGTAAGCACTGTAAAAACTGGCTGGAATAGTTTATCGGAGTGCAGACAAGGTCTAATTGCTGTTTCTCGAACCAGTTCCCTTTTTATTAACAATACAAAAGTAGCAGTCTCATGTGTGACTGACCGGGTCTCACCAGGATGTAGGGATTCCTAAAGGTTACTCCTTACGCTTTACTTTAGTCCGGTCATGCTGTATTTCCTCACAGCTCTTACATACTGTATGTCCGATCCATGTTTTATCTTGGTAACCAAGAGTAGGTCCAAATTCCGATTTGTAATTACGATTTACAAGTTTGCCTCACAAAGGAAGTTGCATTATGTCATTGAAGAATAAGGTTGTAGTATCCACAAGTATAATCAGAACTGTCTGGATGATTGTTACATTGACGTCTCTCTGTAGCCACGATAAAATGACATCAGATGTTGACGGAAAAGAGATAAAATATTACAACCCTGTCGATAACACAAACACGTAAAAAATTAGTCTAAGAACAAACAAATGGAATGGAATAGTTCGAATTGCTTGGAAACCAGAGCATGGAAAGAAAATCCGAGTTAAGATTGGAAATCAAAGGTCAAAAAAAAAAAAATTAAGAATCAGTAAAAAATCTCATGCAATTGTGAATTCGAAAAAAATTATTGAACAAATGTATTCATTCATTAAGCTCTCATGTCGTGCTAGTATTTTAATCATCGTAAAAAATATGCAGTATCCATCAGCACCACACACACACACAGGACAATGACCAGGAACTGGAAAAATCTCAAACGGTGAGTCTTTCATTACACCTTCACGCCGCTAATTACAAGTAAAATGACTCGACGCCGGGTGAGAGAAAGAGTCCTGCTGTTACGGAACTTAATGTCCCTGCATTTTTTATGCGACGATGCATTACTTGAAGCTTAATAGAAGTCTTTATTGTACAACATAAAACCGCAATCTATAATGGAAGTGGTAGTAACAGGCCACTCCTGATGATGGGAGCTTCTAAAGCTATATTTTTCAATAAGTATCCTGTTTTAAGTGTCAAATGGGGACTGACAGCATTTTAAATATGGAAGTTTATGGGGACTATATAAATGCAGAGACATAAAGCCTAAATATCAGCGATAAAACAACGTTATTAATCTTAGGTTCATTTCATGGTGCAGTCGCACAAAGTATACAATAAACGTACTTTGATTATAAATGCGTATATAGGGCAACATTATTCGTTCTGTCAAACGACTTAACATATAAATGTTAAAGTCTGCTCTTCCTCGGATGGGAATGCTTCTGAAAAGAAAAAAAAAAAAAAAAAAAAAAAGCCAATCTAAGTTCGGACTGGGAGGAAGCAGTAAGTTTCGTATGTCTCTTCTCTAAGACTCTTATTCTTTTCATACTATTAATTATAGATGGCTTGATCTCGTTACATCGTACATTCTGAAGTCACACGGAAAAGGACCCTGTACCAGTTTTTAGGTTTTTGGTAGCTCGCCCTACTCCTCTGTTAATCTCTTTATCTCAGAGTAGCACTTACAAACAACGTTCTCAGTTATTTGTTGAATGTGTTCCAATCTTTGTTTTCCTACATAGTTTTTACCTTCCACAGCTTCCTCTAGTACAACGGAACTTGTTCCCTGATGTTCTAACAAATCTCCTGTCATCCTGTCCTGTTTTCAAACCAGTGCTTACCTTATAGTCCTTTCTTTGCCAATTTTGCGTGAACCTTCCCACTCCTTACTTTAACAACCCACCTGACTTTCAACATTCTTCTGTAGCACCACATCTTAGTTGCTTCAATTCTCTTCTGTTCCTGTTCCCTAGAGTCCATGACTGACTACCTTACAACGATCTGCTCCAGACGTACTTTCTTCGAAATTTACTTCTCAAAATAAGGCCTGTGACTGATACTATCAGACTTCTCTTGGCCATAAATACCCTCTTTGCCTGTACTAGTCTCCTCCTAGCTTCGTCTGTAATCGTTTTCTTGTAGTCGAGGTAGCTTATTTCTCTAACTTCTTCTGCTTCGTCTCTGGTGATCCGTTGTGGACGTGGGACAACGGCTAGTCTATATTTAACAAAGAAATGCACCAAAGAGCGGTGAAAATTGAGAAGTTCTTATTTTATTTTCGCTACCTGTTTCGGCAATTCAATATGCCATCTTCAGGCCCCATGACATTATCGATATTTGCTTACTGGGGCCGTCTGTTTCAGGATGAAGTGAATTCTCAAGTGCTTTATTCGAAGACTTGACTGCAACTAAGTCTTCTTTGTTAAACTTCTACTTTGTGATCACCAGTTCTGATAAGTTTCACGCTGTTCTCATATTTTCTACTTCTTATTGCTTACCTCTTTCTTCTATTTACTGTCGATCCATATGCAGTACTCATCAATCGATTCATTCCATTCAACCGATCGTGTCATTCGCCTTCACTTTCGCTGAGGACAGCGATGTGGTCAGCAAATCTTATCTTTGAGATCTCTTCACCCTGAATTTTAATCCCACCCTTGAAACTTTCTTTAATTTTCGTCCGTGTTCCCTCGATGTAGAGACTGAACAACAGCGGCGAAAAACTGCGTACCCATCTTACGCCATTTTTAGTCCGAACACTACGATTTTGATTTTCTCATTGTTCCTGAATCGTGTCGCAAGTCGATAGGTTGCGTCCAGGTTTCATGTGGACTTAAATTTGGCCAGGTGACGCGCACATGTGGTGAACAGAGGCTCTGGGGAACTGTTAAGTCGAACCAGCAGGAAGTGAGGTCGTGGTAGGGAAGTAAGCGGTTCGGTATGCCGCGTGGCTGATATGTAGCGCAGGGTCGTATTGGCCGTTCTAAGAGTCGTGGGTTCGTCGCTGTGCTGCTCTGCCGGGCACGCGGGACTTGTTTTGGCGGAAGTTGGAAGAAAACGAGTTAAAGAATCAGTTCGACGTGACGACGCAGGGCCAGGAGACAACCGTTCCGTCTGCACCTCCAAGCTGTGTATTTTCCTGGAGCGTGCTTGCTAGCATATCGCGTTTGCCAAATGAACGTTTGTGGTGCCAAATTGTCATTGTTGATACCATAACCTCCTGCCCTGTTTTGCCTAACTTCAGGTGCCCATGAGAAAGATCCTTCTGAAGTGTTTACTTGTTTATTTAATGCCACCGCCATGATATATGTATTTATTAATGTGCTTTGAGATGAAAAAAGTCAGTGGATACTCCCTAATACCGTGTCGGACCTCCTTTTGCACAGTGAAATATTGAGCCATACTGCCTCTATAGGCGTCCACGATTGCGAAAGTGTTGCTGGTGCAAGATTTTTTGTACAAACTGACCTCTCCAGTATGTTCGATGGGATTCATTTAGGCCATCTGGTTGACGAAATCATTCTCTAGAATTTTCCAGAATGTTCTTCAAACCAGACGCGAACAAATTCCCTAATAATACGGCGCATTGTCATCCATAAAAATTCCGTCGATGTTTGGAGACATGAAGTCCATGAATGGCTGCAAATGGCCTCCAAGTAGCCGACCGTAACCATTTCCAATCAATGATCGGTTCAGTTGGACGAGAGAGCCCAGTCCAATCCACGTAAACACAGCCCACAGCATTTCTGAGCCACCACCAGCTTGCACGGTGTCTTGTTAACAACTTGGCTCCATGGCTTCGCGGGGTCTGCACCTTGCTCGTACCCTATCATCAGCTCCTACCAGCTGAAATCAGGACTGCCTGATCAGGCCACTGTTTCCCAGACCTCTAGGGTCCAGCCAATATGGTCACAAGCCCAAGAGAGGCCCTGCAGGCAGAATCGTGCTGTTATCAAAGGCACGCACGTCGGTGGTCCGCTGCCATAGCTGATTAACGGCAATTTTCGCCGCACTGTCCTAACAGATATGTTTGTCGCACGTCCCACGTCGATTTCTGAGGTTATTTCACGCAGTGTTGGTTATCTGTTAGCACTGAAAACTCTGCGGAAACGCCGTAGCCCTCTGCCGTGAAGTAAAGGCTGTCGACCACTGCGCTGCCTGTGATGAGAGACACTGCCTGAAATTTGGTATTCTCGGCACATTCTTGACAATGTGGATTTCGGAATATTGAATTCCCTAACGATTTCCGAAAGTGATGGACTCATGCGACTAGCTCCAACTACTATTCCGCGTTAATGTCTGTTAATTACAGTCGTGCGGCCGTAATCACGTTGGAAACCTTTTTACACGAATCACCTGAGTACAAATGACAGCTCCACCAATGCACTGCCCTTTTGTATCTTGTGTACGCGATACTACCGCCATCTGTATATGTGCATATCGCTATCCGGCCTCAGTGTATTTGGTGGTTTATAAATTTAATGACTGTTACTAACGGCTTTGCGCTTAGCTACTTGCTTGTCACCGACTGCGCGTGCGGTGTGTTCTGACTAATTGTCAGTGGACGTTACTTGCCTCACGTAGGGGACGTGTTCTGTTTGTGAGTGTTATTTAGTATACAAACTATTTCCGTTACTTGAATTATCATAGGGAAAGAGAGATTCCCTTAATTAACCTGCGGGAAACTGGGGCTGACATATCGCTGTTGCATGATTAAGTGTACCTTTTCTATTGCTTTTAAGATGGTGTTTTATGTGTGTTTTAAAGGCAACTAATCTGAGCTGCTCGAGTGGGCTGTAGTGAGGAGTCCCGCTTAGTGATGACGTCATAGCCGATGTTGTCCAATTACGATCACTTCAGGAGTTGTTCTGAGAATTTAATTCCCGAAGTTACGTCATTTACGAATATTGAAATTTGTATTCAAAGTAATTGATACTAATTCCCGGTTAATCTGTTTTGCGTCTTCCCAAGATTAATTAATTTTTTATTCAATCTTTTCTGCTTCGAAGATTTATTTTTCAGCTTAAATTTAACTGGCTGCTTCTGTAATCTTATTGACTTAATCAAAACACTTGCTGTTCTTCTAGCTGTTTTAAGTGATTCTGTACTTGGCAATAAATGGTATTTAGTACTATCTCCGTAACGAATGATATTCAATCCCTACTCCCGCAGTCCGTCTGTGTCCGAACCCAATGACCATGCGTCGGCACTTTAAGGAAATTTCATTAAAAAGAAAAATCAAATAATCATAATCATAATCATAATCAACAGTTACCTTTTCTTTAAATATTTGTTTTTTAGTTAATTTTTTAGTTAATTTGCCTTTCTTTCCTTCTGTATGTACGAACTTTGTTGTAGAACCTCTTATTTACGTGTGGTAATAACAATTCATTTACACAGAATTAAGTACATTTAAAATTACGTGAATTCATATTAACTGATTAAGAATATTTAGTTGAGAATTAAATCCTTTATATAATTCGGCCTTGGCACACATTTTCTAAATGCAGTGGTTTTTTTTAAAATATTTACTGAATTCTTTCCCGGCGTTAGCTATGGAACGCAAGACTGTCTCTATTGGCAGAAAATGGTTAAATATTGCCAAGCCGACGTTTAATTATCATTGATAAAACACACTTCACTATACATTTAAGTTATTTGAAGGAACCAAAATTGTTAAATTTCAACGTTAACTATCCGCCTATGAATGCACAAATGTGAAACTAGTAATAAATTCCGTCAGTCTCAGGATCGCTGTAAAAGAAAAACATTTTCTTAATTCACTGCTAATTTTTATCTGCTCCCGATTTACGGGTTTGGTTAAATTTTCCTAGCGGGACAATTTTTTAAATGTGCCGCCGCTGCAAATCGTTCGGTCGCGGCACAGCCCAGCAACACCGCTAAAAATGCTGAAAATTCTTTAAAGAAATATTATAGATGACATGGGCAAGCTAATTTATATTAATAATACACACTTTTGATAAATTATAATGTATTTAGACCACAACATTAATTCAACTTACATTAGTTTGTAATTTCTCCTCTAATGGCGGCTAAATCTAGATACAGACAAAAGAAGTCTACCCATTCATAAAATGCTACGTCACAGCTTGCTCTCACTTTCAGCTCTACAGGGAGACGACAAAGAATACACACTACGTGGTGGTTTTTATACTACTGCTGACCATTAACATCTCTTTGTAATCTTACAACATTATTTTCCTCTGTGGCTGAATTTTACAATTTTGTTATCGCAGATATTGAACCATTTCGCAATTACATTATGTGTATAGAAATATTACCATTCTAAATACATCGAGAACATTACTACAGAAAATATTACAATAATAACGAATGTCCTTTACATAAAATTAAATAATAATTTTTTGTTAAATAATTACAGTATATACAAATTGCTTCATAGCGGCGTATATGGTACAATTAAATTTTAGTTTATCAATAGTGCGAGTTTGCCAGGGAACGTTACAGCACGCAACAGTCCCTTCTTGGTTCTCGTAAACATTGTATATTACGCGTCTTTACGCACAGCCTACTATTATACACGCCTGGAAATTGAAATAAGAACACCGTGAATTCATTGTCCCAGGAAGGGGAAACTTTATTGACACATTCCTGGGGTCAGATACATCACATGATCACACTGACAGAACCACAGGCACATAGACACAGGCAACAGAGCATGCACAATGTAGGCACTAGTACAGTGTATATCCACCTTTCGCAGCAATGCAGGCTGCTATTCTCCCATGGAGACGATCGTAGAGAAGCTGGATGTAGTCCTGTGGAATGGCTTGCCATGCCATTTCCACCTGGCGCCTCAGTTGGACCAGCGTTCGTGCTGGACGTGCAGACCGCGTGAGACGACGCTTCATCCAGTCCCAAACATGCTCAATGGGGGACAGATCCGGAGATCTTGCTGGCCAGGGTAGTTGACTTACACCTTCTAGAGCACGTTGGGTGGCACGGGATACATGCGGACGTGCATTGTCCTGTTGGAACAGTAAGTTCCCTTGCCGGTCTAGGAATGGTAGAACGATGGGTTCGATGACGGTTTGGATATACCGTGCACTATTCAGTGTCTCCTCGACGATCGCCAGTGGTGTACGGCCAGTGTAGGAGATCGCTCCCCACACCATGATGCCGGGTGTTGGCCCTGTGTGCTTCGGTTGTATGCAGTCCTGATTGTGGCGCTCACCTGCATGGCGCCAAACACGCATACGACCATCATTGGCACCAAGGCAGAAGCGACTCTCATCGCTGAAGACGACACGTCTCCATTCGTCCCTCCATTCACGCCTGTCGCGACACCACTGGAGGCGGGCTGCACGATGTTGGGGCGTGAGCGGAAGACGGCCTAACGGTGTGCGGGACCGTAGCCCAGCTTCATGGAGACGGTTGCGAATGGTCCTCGCCGATACCCCAGGAGCAACAGTGTCCCTAATTTGCTGGGAAGTGGCGGTGCGGTCCCCTACGGCACTGCGTAGGATCCTACGGTCTTGGCGTGCATCCGTGCGTCGCTGCGGTCCGGTCCCAGGTCGACGGGCACGTGCACCTTCCGCCGACCACTGGCGACAACATCGATGTACTGTGGAGACCTCACGCCCCACGTGTTGAGCAATTCGGCGGTACGTCCACCCGGCCTCCCGCATGCCCACTATACACCCTCGCTCAAAGTCCGTCAACTGCACATACGGTTCACGTCCACGCTGTCGCGGCATGCTACCAGTGTTAAAGACTGCGATGGAGCTCCGTATGCCACGGCAAACTGGCTGACACTGACGGCGGCGGTGCACAAATGCTGCGCAGCTAGCGCCATTCGACGGCCAACACCGCGGTTCCTGGTGTGTCCGCTGTGCCGTGCGTGTGATCATTGCTTGTACAGCCCTCTCGCAGTGTCCGGAGCAAGTATGGTGGGTCTGACACACCGGTATCAATGTGTTCTTTTTTCCATTTCCAGGAGTGTATTTCTCAAATTTCGAGCACCTTGTACCTTGAAATTGTCGAACGCTTTTTCCAGGTCGTCAAATCCAATGAACGTGTCTTCATTTCATTTTAGACTTGCTTCCATTATGAAGCGCAGCGTCCGCAGCTCGTGGTCGTGCGGTAGCGTTCTCGCTTCCCACGCCCGGCTTCCCGGGTTCGATTCCCTTCGGGTTCAGGGATTTTCTCAGCCTCGTGATGACTGGGTGTTGTATGCTGTCCTTAGATTAGTTAGGTTTAAGTAGTTCTAAGTTCTAGGGGACTGATGACCATGGATGTTAAGTCCCATAGTGCTCAGAGCCATTTGAACCTTTTTTTTTTTTTTTTTTTTTTTTTTTTTTTTTTTTTTTGAAGCGCAGCGTCTGGAATGCCTGCCTGGTGCCGTTACTATCTAAAGCGAAACTGATCCTCGTCAAATAGATCCACAATTTTGTATTCCATTTTTCTGAATATTATTCTGACAGCAACTTGAACTTTAGCGTTTAAGCTGACTGTGCAGTGGTTCTCGCCCTTATCAACTCTTGTTGTTTCGGCGTTGCGTGGATGATGTTTCTCCTAAGCTTTGATAGTCATAGACTCTAAACATAAACTTGAATAGCCATTTGATTGCCACTTCCCCAAGCGATTTGATAAATTTCGATGGATTGTTATCTATCACTTCTGCCTTATTTGATCTTGAATCTTCCAAAGCAATTTTATATTCTAGCTCTAATACTGAATCCACTGTATATCCTATATCGAGTCACATCCTCAGACAATTCCTGCTCCTCACAGAGACCTTCTGTGTGCTCTCCTCCGCGTTTAACAGTGGCATTCCGACTGTACTCTTAATGTTTCCGCCCTCAGTTTTAATTTCATCAAATGTTGATTTGACTTTTGTATATGATAAGACAATCATTTCGAGGAGCATTTCTTTTTCTATTTTATCACATTTGCATTTTACGCAGACATTTCGCCTTTGCTTCCCTGCACCCCTATTTTTTCGATCCTAAGTGATTTTTAATGCTGTACACCTGCCTTTCCCTGAACATTTTTGTTCTTCCTTCTTTCGCCGATCACTTCAAGTATTTCTTCTGTTATCCAAGGTCTCTTCACAATTAGCTTCATAGTACCTATGTTTGTCTTTCTGACATCCGTGATTGTTTACTTTAGAGATGTCCCTTCCTCTTCCACTCACTTGTTTGCTGTGTTATTCCTTATCGCAGTATCCACATATTCAGAGAAGTTGAAACCCGTTTCATCATACCTCAGAATTTCACTTCCTTCTGCAGTGATTCTTCCAGACAATTCTCTTAAACTTCAGTCTACACTTCATCATCAATAAATTCTGATCTGAGGCTATATCTGCTTCTGGGTATGCCTTACAATCCAATATTTGTTTCGGAATCTCTGTCTGATCATGATGGTGTCCATCTGGATTCTTCGGTACCCCCGTACCTGTTCCACGTTTACTTCCTCCCATTGTGATTCTTGAACAAAGTATTCGCTTTTACTCTCTGGCTCTGAGAACTATGGGACTTAACAGCTGAGGTCATCAGTCCCCTAGAACTTAGAACTACTTAAATCTAACTAACCTAAGGACGTCACACACATCCATGCCCGAGGCATGGTCACGCGGTTCCAGACTGAAGCGTCTAGAACCGCTCGGCCACACTGGCCGGCATTCGCTTTTACTATCTGAAATTTAGTGCAGAACTCAATTAGTCTCTTCCTCTCCCATACATAGCACCAAGCTCATATTCACCTGCAATCATTTCTCCTATTTCATCCACAACAATCGCATTCCAATCCGCCATGTGTAAAAGTTTTCATCTACCTTTACATAATTAATTACCCTTTCTGTATCCTCATATATTTCTCTATCTATTTATCTTTTGCTTGCGATGTGGGCGTGCATACGTGAATAGTTGTCGGTGTTTGTTTGATGTCGATTGTGATGAGAATAACTCTGTCGCTCGCTGTAACTCACTCTCAGCCCTACCTCCTTATTCATAACAAATCCCACTCTCGTTATACCATTTCTGCTGCAGTTAATATTAACTTACGTATCACCAGAAATTCTTGTCTTCTTTCCACTTCACTTCGCTGACACCCATTGTGTCTAGAATGATGCGTAGCATTTCTCTTTTCAGGTTTTCTAGCTTCAATATTACGTTCAAACTTCTGATATCCCATACCCCAACTAGAGAATGTTGCCCTTTCGTTGGTTATTACATCTTTTCCTCAGGTCACCTCTGCTTGGTAGCCTCCTTTCGGAGGTCCGAATGGGTGACTAATCCAGACTCCTTTTCCAGTAGATCATCACGACACTCTCTCAGTTACAAGCCACATATCCTGTGGATACACATCATGAGCCTTTGTTGCAGTTGTTACTGTTGCAATCCCCATGTCGTTGATCTTTGTTGATTTATCCGCATTTTAGGGGCAGTTTCCCACTCAAGGGCAAGACAGTGCTCTGAACGTCTATCCACTCCTCCGTCCTCTTTGAAAAGGGCCGGAAATCTTGGGCACCCATTGCTGATGATTTTTTTGCAAAATTAAAGCAGTGGTTAGGTTCGAACCCGGGACCCAGGACGTTCTTGAATACATAAAAATAGTTTTCTAGGTATGGGCTGTGTTGTAGTTGTCTCATGTTTCACGCCTTTCCCAGTCTTTCTAAAGTACAAAGTTCTTGTTAGCCATAGGCGTGTAGGTCTGCTTGGGGAGCTGTTACCACTTACTTCCTCCTCAGAATTAGGAATAACTTTTTCGTCACATCAGTTCTGAATTAGTAGCGTTTCACGAAAACAACATTCACTCGTGTGGATATAGTAGAATCACCAACACCTTTTCGTGGCAGGCTGACGCTCAGTTCTGTAGTCGAATATTCGTTCGACTCTCTATCAATAAGGCCTTGAACATACCATCTTTGCAACCACAATGGTTGTCCATAATTGAAGTTTCAGTTTAAAAACCCTGTAGAAAGAAAAATACTGATCAGAATTGAACATCATCTTATTAACAAAGGGGGAAACGTCATGGAATTTAATAAAAAAAAAAAAAAAAACAGAAGTTTGACCAATCGATGAGTCTCTAGGCGTCAGAATATGCGCACCAACAGACGTGCAACACACGGCTATTCCTAACATGACTGTATTCATGATAGTGCGATGCTGGTAAAGCTGTTTTACAAGAACGGTGACTCTCCGCCAGTAGTCCTGCAGAAGTTTCGGACACTCAAGAGTACGAAAAAACTCAAAGGTACGATGTCAGCTAAGTCAGGAGACAATTATTAAAAAATTCGAAAAGACAAGAAGTGCAGTGTTTTAGGGAGGAAAGCGGTTGGTCCGACGTCTGACGAAGATGTGGCCAGAGCATTGCAAGAGGCACAGAGCTGTTGTGTGTAAACATGGACTGCATGGGAATTGCGCGAACGTTGGACATGCATGTGGGCGCTGTGCATAAAATTCTACCAAATAGCGTGCATTGCTATCTATACAAAATCTCCCACGTTCAGGAGATGCTTTCTGCTGACTTGCCAGCAAGACAAACGTTTGCTCTGGAAATATTTCTTTTGTAAGTAAAAACCGCCTCTTCTTGCTGCACTGTAATTTATTTTTTATTTCTCCCAGAACCGTTTCGCTCTCTTTTTTAAAGTATTTACTTACAGTTCTTTGCGCCGGCCGTTGTGGCCGAGCGGTTCTAGGCGCTTGATCCGGAACCGCGCTGCTGCTAAGGTCGCAGGTTCGAACCCTGCCTCGGGCATGGATGTGTGTGATGTCCTTAGGTTAGTTAGGTTTAAGTAGCTCTAAGTCTACGAACCCTGCCTCGGGCATGGATGTGTGTGATGTCCTTAGGTTGGTTAGGTTTAAGTAGCTCTAAGTCTAGGGGACTGATGACCTAAGATGTTAAGTCCCATAGTGCTCAGAGCCATTTGAACCATTTTTGAACAGTTCTTCTCGTTTTTACTTGGCATTTGCAGTTTCTCTCATCTGGTCTTGAGGTCACACTACCACTTCGTTTACGAAACATAAGCACACTTCTATATTCCGAATTTTTTCCTTCATGCTGTTCGTCGTGGTTACCCTTATTTTTTTGATGCACTATTACTCTTTTGCCACTAGTTATAGATATTTTCGAACTAATTTTGCCGCTTTGTTGAAGTGAAGCGAAAATTTTCTTCTTGATTTATTTGCGATTAGGAATGCATGGCACAACACACAGTTTGATAAACAAATTCAGATATGCTCCACTTATTCGATATGGAGACGCACTTAGAGTTTGTTGGCGATAATATCAGTGTAATATTGAAGTGGATACTGAAACTGAAGAGAACCATCCTGAAGAACCAGTGTGAAAAGAAGTGGTATGCTAAACTACTGAGAAGTGATGAAGTGCATTTAAAGATTTCTAAGGCTGTGGGCTATTCGAACTCCGCCACCGCTTAAATTCTGGATAAAAATCATCAGCAATGGCGGCCGAAATCTTCCGGCATAAGAAGTCACCCTCGTTTGGCCAATCACCCTCTGTCTGCCAAGGCCTCGTCAAAGAGGGCGGTGGAACGGACAGAGGTTCAGGGCGGTCTCTTCGGGGAGGGGAACTCCCCCTAAAGCTGGAAGAACCAGCAATACCAACGTCAGGAAGGAAGGAAGATTGGGTTTAACGTCCCGTCAGCATCGAGGTCATTAGAAACGGAACACAAGCTCGGATTGTGTCGAGGATGAGAAAGGAAGTCGGCCGTGTCCTTTCAAAGGAACGACCCCGTATCTGCCTGGAGCGATTTACGGAAAACACCAGTCTGGATGTTCATACGCGGGTTTGAACCTTCGTCCTCCCGAATGCAAATGATCAATGGCATGAAGATGCACAAGGCAGTGGAAACCATTTGCATTGACCACACGTAATGCGTATCCACAGGACAAGCGGCCTGTTATTAAAAAAGTATCATGATGGTAGTTCCATTGTCAAAAAAATTCCAGACTAGTCCCTTATTCGGATCTCCGGAAGGGGACTGTCAAGGGGGGAACTGACTATGAGAAAAAGATAATGTTCTAAGAGTCGGGGCGTGGTATGTCAGAAGTTTGAACATGGTAGGGAAACAAGGAAATCTGAAAAGGGAAATGTTATGGCTCAATCTAGAGATAGTGGGTAAATGGTAAGAAGACAAGGATTCCCGGTCAGATGAGCGTAGAGTAATGTCAACAACAGCAGAAAATCATATAACTGTAGCAAGATTCGTTTTCAATAGGAAGACAGGGCACAGAGTGGGGTGCTATGAACAGTTCAGGGATATGATTGGTCTCGTCAGAATCGACAGCAACATCGACAACGATAGTTCTAGTATACACGACGACGACGTCAAAGTCGAAGATGATGAGACAGTGGAAGTATATGAAGATATTGGACGTGTAATTCAGTTCGTAAAGGGAGGTGAAGATCTGTCATGGGGAATCGCAATGCGACGATAGGGGAAGGAGCAGAAAAAGGGTTAAGGGACAATATGGGCTTGGTACTAGGAATATGAGAAGAGAAAGACTAGTTGAGTTCTGCAATAAATTTAATATGGTAACAGCGAGTACTCCAGCTACTAAGCTGGTAGTCATAATGTTCTGGCTCATAAGTGTATTTTGGCTCAAATGGCTCTGAGCACTATGGGACTTAACATCTAAGGTCATCAGACCCCTAGAACTTAGAACTACTTAAACCTAACTAACCTAAGGGCATCACACACATCCATGCCCGAGGCAGGATTCGAACCTGCGACCGTAGCGGTCGCGCGGTTCCAGACTGAAGCGCATAGAACCGCTCGGCCACACCGGCCGGCAAGTGTATTTCGCTAACTACTATGAAACGGAGGTGGTCTTCGTATACCATACATTTTCTCTTTCTCGCGTAACAACTAACAATTAATACGCGCAGATCTGTAGTTGAGCTGTCTGGCTTTGTCGCAGAAAAAGTCATACAGAAGGTGAAGAATGACTTCATTGAGAACAAAGCATCATGACGCGTTTCGGAATTATTTCCCTCTTCAGAAACACAACTGCAAAGGTAGCAGAAGGCGAAGAGCGTCACGAGTTGTGGGTGTAACATGAGATGACAGGAATAATCTATCACCTAACGTTACGTGCACAACTGATAATTCGGTTGTCCTTGTGCTTCCTTTGCACTTGCGTTTCTGAAGGCGGAAATAATTCCGAAACCTGTTGTGCATACTTTGTGGCCAATTAAGTCATTCTTCACCTGCTGTACGACTTTTTTTTGCGACCTAGGCACTTAAATACAGAGCTAGGCATATTTACTAGAATGGTCGCGTGCTTCCAACGTGACTTTATCACAACTTTGTAACTAACACTCAGTTTTTTTAGTTATCGTTACATTCATTACTTTTCCTTGGACTCTGAAGTGTATTGCAGTCACTGTGGAGATTTCGTTCCCAAACACCTAGTACCATCGGGGAGGGGGGTGGGAGTTGACGTGCAATGAAAATTTCTACTAAAACACTGAAAAACATTGAGTTTGAACAACGCGAAACGAAGCTACAGCTTATCAGGCGAATGTACATATACTTATCAACTGTTCGGAAGGGCTTTCAGTACCCCGAACAATCACATATTGTGCTTCTAGACTGTATCAAAGAGCGCACGTAAGCCACTGCACAGATCTGAAACGAAACTGCTGTTAGCCGTCCATTTATGGACATACGACTGAAACCTAATAGGGTTACGCCGACGGAAAGCCCAATTATTGGTTTGAGAAAATTATACTACTTCGCACGACTGTCCCGGCGAATCTAATTTTGAGATCCCGGGGCACGTATTGTAGGGAGTAGCCGAACAAGAGGCGCAAGTTGCAGCGTACACACACACGCTCACACACACACACAAACAGACAAACGCACGCACACGCAGGCACGGCAGTGGCGAGTACACGATCGCCGGGCGCCTGGGCGCGCTCCCATACAAATTACGCGTGCCGCTAAGAGCAGCTTTTCGCCTTTAAGGGCAGCTGTAGGTGGTGTCCGGGCGGTGCTTGTTATCCCCGACAGCCGCTGCTATCCGATTGTGTGCGCCCACCGCCAATACACAACAGGTTTCCACCGGCAGGGCTTTAATTAAGGAAACGTGCCTCTCCCGAAATGGGTCACGGAGTATTTATTAGCGGCCTGCCGTGGCGAGGCGAGGCGAGGCGAAGCGAAGCGAGCTGCCAGAACGGCTGCCTGTGTCACTCGCCTCCGGGCACGGAACACGGATTTCCCACGACCTGGCCGCCACATGGGGACGCACTCACCCTGCGCTGACAGATCATGCCCCGACGTTTTGGCGGAGTGGGTGATGTGTACATCCGGCGTTATGAATATACAGGTTGTTACAAAAAGGTACGGCCAAACTTTCAGGAAACATTCCTCACACACAAAGAAAGAAAATATGTTATGTGGACATGTGTCCGGAAACACTTACTTTCCATGTTAGAGCTCATTTTATTACTTCTCTTCAAATCATATTAATCATGGAATAGAAACACACAGCAACAGAACGCACCAGCGTGACTTCAAACTCTTTGTTACAGGAAATGTTCAAAATGGCCTCCGTTAACGAGGATACATGCATCCACCCTCCGTCGCATGGAATCCCTGATGCGCTGATGCAGCCCTGGAGAATGGCGTATTGTATCACAGTCGTCTACAATACGAGCACGAAGAGTCTCTACATTTGGTACCGGGGTTGTGTAGACAAGAGCTTTCAAATGCCCCCATAAATGAAAGTCAAGATGGTTGAGGTCAGGAGAGTGTGGAGGCCATGGAATTGGTCCGCCTCTACCAATCCATCGGTCACCGAATCTGTTGTTAAGAAGCGTACGAACACTTCGACTGAAATGTGCAGGAGCTCCATCGTCCATGAACCACATGTTGTGTCGTACTTGTAAAGGCACATGTTCTAGCAGCACAAGAAGAGTATCCCGTATGAAATCATGATAACGTGCTCCATAGAAAGTAGGTGGAAGAACATGGGGCCCAATCAAGACATCACCAACAGTGCCTGCCCAAACGTTCACAGAAAATCTGTGTTGATGACGTGATTGCACAATTGCGTGCAGATTCTCGTCAGCCCACACATGTTGATTGTGAAAATGTACAATTTGATCACGTTGGAATGAAGCCTCATCCGTAAAGAGAACATTTGCACTGATATGAGGATTGACACATTGTTGGATGAACCATTCGTAGAAGTGTACCCGTGGAGGCCAACCAGCTGCTGATAGTGCCTGCACACGCTGTACATGGTACGGAAACAACTGGTTCTCCCGTAGCACTCTCCATGCAGTGACGTGGTCAACGTTAACTTGTACAGCAGCAACTTCTCTGACGCTGAGATTAGGGTTATCGCCAACTGCACGAATAATTGCTTCGTCCATTGCAGGTGTCCTCGTCGTTCTAGGTCTTCCCCAGTCGCGAGTCATAGGCTGGAATGTTCCGTGCTCCCTAAGACGCCGATCAATTGCTTCGAACGTCTTCCTGTCGGGACACCTTCGTTCTGTAAATCTGTCTCGATTCAAACGTACAGCGCCACGGCTATTGCCCCGTGCTAATCCATACATCAAATGGGCATCTGCCAACTCCGCATTTGTAAACATTGCACTGACTGCAAAACCACGGTCGTGATAAACACTAGCCTGTTGATGCTACGTACTGATGTGCTTGATGCTAGTACTGTAGAACAATGAGTCGCATGTCAACACAAGCACCGAAGTCAACATTACCTTCCTTCAATTTGGCCAACTGGCGGTGAATCGAGGAAGTACAGTACATACTGACGAAACTAAAATGAGCTCTAACATGGAAATTAAGCATTTCCGGACACACGTCCACATAACATCTTTTCTTTATTTGTGTGTGAGGAATGTTTCCTGAAAGTTTGGCAGTACGTTTTTGTAACACCCTGTACAAATGAGATGTGCTCGAGGGCAAAGTTACAGAAATGAAGAGCACGGAGATTAAGATGAGGCGGGAGATATGATACTTCGAGAAGAATTTGACAGAGCATTGAAAGACTTAATCCAAAACAAGACACTGTGATGTAACAAAATGAAACTGATGTTGTTATTCAATGGAAAAGTTGGAATTTGAGATTTCACTTACTGTTTTATCAATCACAATTGGCGTAAGAATCATGGATTAACCATTGTCATAAAATATTGCATTATGAAATGTGAATAGTCTTTACTTGCAGTTTCGCGTGGCTTGAAGCAGCCACAGCTAGCGTGCTATTGATTAAGAAATTGCATTATCTTCGTTCTAATTACTTCATGATCGTAGATACGATCATACCCGGTCTTGAAGTTATTCTTATGACAAAACAGTTTCCTAAGGGACCAGAAAGTTTTTAATGGCCCAAAAACAGCTGTAACATCACAGAAAAGGGATATTCAATATTAAAGCTGATGCAAGAAGACGATAAAACAGTTTTCTTTTTGTCAGTGTAACATGCACATTGGACTGCTGATCTTGGTGTCTGTAATCGTAGCAAAATGCATAATTAAAATGAAAATAATACTGAGGAGATGATAGGAATGAGCAGTGCTAAATGATTCAGTATTTCCAGAACAAATATTTATTATAACTAAAACATGTATCGTATCTTAAGCTTAGTACTACAATGACGGTAGATTTTTAAGTCCATTTCATGTCCATTGAGCGCTCTTTTATATAGCCATTGTTCTCCTGAGTCGCTCGTGCGTAGTCACGATAAGTTATAACAGTTCTTCGTTTTACACTTCACTCAAACTTAGACGTAACACGTTTTTATACATTTAGTAAAAATTAGATCAGACTGCCACAAATCTGCGTCCGTCTTACTTAAGAAAAACAGTACAAGTCTCTAGCGCTCAAGGCTTCATATGATCTCCAGCGAACAAAATAGTGAAGGATCGCATATCCATCCGTATTTTTTTTTTTTTTGTTTATATTGCCGCCCAAAGACGACGAATTACATTATTTAGAAAATTCCACAGTCGCTATGCGACGCCTTATTATACATTAATCATTCTTTATAAACAAGTATCTGCCTTCTGGCTGAAAGTATTAACTATTTGCTGTTTTAAAGAAGCCAAAAATAGCGAATATCACAACAGCCAGACGACCTCTGTCAGAACTACTGATAACCTTGGGACAACCAGCCATGACGAAACTCTTCCATGTGGTCTGCAACATGTATGAGACAGGCGAAATATCCTCAGAAGAATATAGCGTTTCCAATTCCAAAGAAGGCAGGCGCTGACGCGTGTGAATAGTATCGAACTATTAGTTTACTAACTCATGGTTGCAAAATACTAACACGAATTCTTTACAGAAGAATGGAAAAACTGATAGAAGCCAACCCGAGGGATGATCAGCTTGAAATCCGGAGAAATTTAGGTACACACGGGTCAGTACTGATCCTACGACTTCTCTTAGGAGACAGTTTAAGGAAAGACAAACCTACGTTTAACCAGACAACAATTATAAGAGTCCGCATGAAAAGAAAGCGGTGGTTGAGAAGGTAGTGAGACCGGGCTGTAGCCTGTGGCCGACGTTATTAAACATGTACTTTGAGCATTTTGTAAAGCCTCGTCGCCAGTTTTGTAAAGGCCTCGTTGCTACTATTGTGGAGGCCAAGTTTGCCACTACTACGGTAGGCCGAGTTTGTGAGTTCGTGAAACGGCTTCTGGTGAAGTACACGCTAAGACAATTTTTCCCTGCAACTTTTACACAGCTATGCCCCAGGGTCTCTAACAGCATAGGAGAACGAAGGTTCTAGAACATTCCAACAAATTAGCAACGAAATGACACAGATGAGTTAAGACGGTTTACTTGTTGAACGATTAAGTCTGCAACACTGTGTGTAAAATAACACAAAAAAGGCCCTCAATGGTAGTTCATATCAGATGCAATTTACAACTGTCTGTTCACTTCAAAGAATTCAATAAACGACGTTCCCTGTCTAAGGCAGCCTTGGATGATGATCTGTAACCAAGTGGGCGAGAGCTGCTTTTCTATATTTCTAGTAGGCTTCTATCCGTTACCGCCCGGTTATGGGGGATTGTACCCGGTCAGCAATTGGTCGAGGCGAAGTCGGTATCTTCGTCCTCAGCGCCGCCCATGGCGCAGGTGAAACTTGCGCAAGTGCTGAGTCTCTATGGCACCGGCACGAGATCGCAGCTTCACACCTGTGGAGCTTTTGCACTGTATGTGTCTTATTCGGACGACACAGCAGAGCGAGCAGTAAATTTGGAGACAGTGCTAAAATCCAGGGCGAAGAAATACAAACCTCTAGGTTTGCTTATGACATTTTAATTCTGTCAGAGACAGCAAAGGTCTTGGAAGAACAGTCGAACGGAATGGACAGTGTCTTGAAAAGGGGGTATAAAATGAACATCAACAAAAGCAAAATAAGGATAACAGAATGTAGTCGAATTAAATCAAGTGATTCTGAGGGAATTAGATTAGGAGACGAGAAACTAAAAATAGTGAATGAGTTCTGATATTTGGGCAGCATAGTAACTGATGATGGTCGAACTAGAGAGGTTATAAAATGTAGACGGGCAATGGCAAGAAAACCGTTTCTGAAGAAGAGAGATTTGTTAACATCGAGTATAAATTTGTCAGGAATTCTTTTCTGAAAGTTTTGTATGGAGTGTAGCCATATATGAAAGCGAAACATGGACCGTAGACAGTATAGGGAAAAAGAGAATAGAAGCTTTTGAAATGTGTTGATACAGAAGAATGATGAATGCTAAATGAGCAGAATACGTAACTAATGAGGAGGCACTGAACAGAACAGAGGAGGAAAATAATATGTGGCACAACGTGACTAGAAGAGATCGTTTGATAGGACACAGTCTGAGACATCGAGGGATCACCAATTTAGTAGTGGAAGGAAGTATGGGAGACTGGACGGTGACTAACGGGAGGTAATGGGCCAGGGTTTTAAAACCTTCATTCACACTTTTATTACACAGTTTTATTGTCCATTAAATTTAACAATTTAATCAGTGACTAAATATTTTTGGCAAAATGGTCAGCAAATATTTTTACAGTATTAATAAATGTGAACAGAAATTTTGCGTGCCCTTAGTTAAGAAACAATCAATTAACATAGAAGAGGCGTAAATCCCAAATGAAAACTAACGCGATTAGTTAAACTATAATTGTATATTAATTTAATCTTCGGTTAGAATCTGGAACAGAATTTCAGCATAAGAAAGAGACCGTAAGGCTCCAACCCCATTACAAAGAAAACAAGGTATAAACTTACGATAGCATGAGCAACAATGCGGAACAATTTCCGGTCTACAGACACTCAGCAGTATATGAATATTACATTGCCATTAATGAACGGGATAATAAGATCGCTAATACTTTAATTCCTACTCCAAATTTTTCTTTGGTTTCCTTTACTTCTTGCTTGGTGTACAAATTGAATAACATCGGTGGTAGCCTACAACTATGTCTCACTCCCTTCTCGAACCTTCTTTCCCTTAATAATCCTCGACTCTTATAAGTGGTGTCTGTTTTCTGTACAAGTTGCAAATAGCCTTTCGCTGCCTGTATTTTGCGCTCGCTACCTTCAGAATTTCAAAAAGTGTTTCCAGTCAACATTGTCAAAAGCTTTATTTTAGTCTACAAGAAAATTTTGATATTAAGGAAAACAAGGGTAAACAACGGTGCCTATAAATGTATACAGACTAATGGACAAGTTATTAATTGATCTCTTGCTCCATTAGGACCAGAGGATCCTTGAGGTGGTTGGACTATATTAGCAGACACCAAAATATCTGAGAATGATCCAGTAAGTAATTTACCTTCCATCCCGGCTCTGTCGGCATTGTCTCAAGTTCCGCAACCGAACACAGGACCAAGGAAACTCTAGCGCGGACAAACTCAGCCGCGTCGTATTCAAATTCCGTCCGGCCGGTCACGAAAGACCAAACACGAAAGCAAATGCGTAGAGAGAGTTGGTCACGTTATCCGCAACAACTATTCCGTCCTAGGACTAATGTATTTGAGAGGTGGCTTACTTGGCATACAAATCACAGATCAGTACATTGAGATAACTACGTTAAAGATAGCATACAAAGATCAGGTGTAACGAACAAGAAACCACTAGACAATTGATTATAGGATTCAGTTCTTTCGGTCACCATGACCCATTGACTTATAACCAATCATAAATTCAAACTGAAATCTGAGTAGCAATATGTTCTTATACATGAACATACAAGAACTACACTGAAGCGCCAAAGAAACTGGCATAGGCATACGTACTCAAATGCAGAGATACGCAAACAGGCAGAATACTGCGCTGTTGTCGGCAACGCCTTTATAAGACCACAAGTGTCTGGCGCCGTGGTTAGATCGGTTATTGTTGCTACACTGGAAGCTTATCAAGATTTAAGTGAGTTTGAAAGTGGTGTTATAGTCAGTGCACGAACGATGGGGTACAGTATCTCCGAGGTCTCGATGAAGTGGGAATTTTACGGTACGGCCATTTTACAAGTGTTCTGTGAATATCAGGAATCCGGTAAAACATCAAATCCTCGACGTCGCTGCGGCCGGAAAAACATTCTACAAGACGACAAAAGAGAATCGGTCAACGTGACAGAAGTGCAATCCAAAAAAATGTCCAAATGTGTGTGAAATCTTATGGGACATAACTGCTAAGGTCCTCAGTCCCTAAGTTTACACACTACTTAACCTAAATTATCCAAAGGACAAACACACACAGCCATGCTCGAGGGAGGACTCTAGAACTTCCACCGGGACCAGCCGCACAGTCCATGACATCAGCGCCTTAGACCGCTTTGCTAATCCCGCGCGGCAAGTGCAGTCCTTCCGCAATTTCTGCAGATTTCAATGCTGGGCCATCAGCAAGTGTCGGAATGCGAACCATTCAACGAAATTTCATCGATATGGGCTTTCGCACTGAAGGCCCAATCGTGTACCCTGCATGACACAAAGCTTTACGCCTCGTCTGGGCCCGTCAACACTGACATTGGACTGTTAATGACTGGAAACATGTTGCCTGGTCGGACGAATCTCATTTCAAATTGTATCGAGCGGATGGACTGTATGGGTATATAGACAATCTCATGAACCCATGGACCCAGTATGTCAGCAGGGGACTGTTCAAGCTGATGGAGGGTCTGTAATGGTGTGGGGTGTGTGCAGTTGGAGTGATATGGGACCCCGGATACGTCTAGACGCGACTCTGACAAGTGTCACGTATCTAAGCAGCCTGTCTCATCACCTGCACCCATTGATGTCCACTGTGCATTCTGACGGACTTGGGCAATTCCAGCAAGAAAATGCGACACCCTACACGTCCAGAATTGCTACAGAGCGGCTGCAGGAACACTCTTCTGAGTTTAATCACTTCCGCTGGCCACCAAACTTACCAGACATGAACATCGTTGAGCATACTTAGGATGCCTTGCAATGCGCTGCTCAGAAGAGATTTCCACCCCCTCGTGCTCTTACGGATGTGCGGAAGCTCTGCAGGATTCGTGGTGTCAGTTCCATCCAGCACTACTTCAGACGTGTGTCGAGTCCATGCCATGTCTTGTTGCGGTACTTCTGCGTGCTCGCGGTAGCCCTACACGCTATTAGGTAGGTGTACGAGTTTCTTTGGCTCTTCAGTGTATAACCCCAGGTGAGATTACTTTACCTAGTATAGTACAAATTAGCAATCATTAAAAAATACAAATATAAACTCAAAACCTAATTTAAAAACACTTACAAGACCAAATTAATTATTATGCTGCAAATGCAATGATTTATGAACTTGGAGTAACTGAATACATACAGCACTTAATCTGTTATATTAAATGTTACATACGATAATTGTTGACAAGGGTAGAGAACATAGACAAATATTTTAAGCTTATGAGTAGGAGAAACAAATTAACAAACAAATATATCACCCACTTTCCGTAAACAAATAGCAGTAACAGACTAAACCGAGACTTCGTAAAAAAAAAAGTTTAACAAACAACTTAGTAAAATATAACATATAAATGGCAGAATACCACAAGCAGAAATTTAATAGCGTGACAAATCGCTTGACGCCACTGCTCGGGAACAGGCCAAAGGATCAATCACTTAATTTTCCTGCAGACAAGCACTTCCCTTTCTCTCTCTCCTCTCTCAAACACGGGGCCATCAGCTTCCCCCAAGTGTCGACTGCCAACATGCTTCTTCATGCGACGGGGCCTAACTTTTAGCTTCTACCCCAATCGCCGTCAGAGCGTGCAACAACACCCGTCTGCCACGCCCTCGTAGACAAACCATGAACTTAGGTGAAGAAGCGATAACCAGATAGCCGCAATGTTTCTGGGATAAAAACTGTAGAGGGAGACCAAGAGAAGACTACAGTGAGCAGATACAGAAGGATTTAGGTTGCAGTAGTTCTTTGGAGACGAAGAGGCTTCCACAGGACAGAAGAACATGGAGAGCTGTATCAAATCAGTCTTCGGACTGAAGCCCGCAACAATAAAAACAGCAAAATTGTCACAAAATTGAAACAAAAGCGAAGGAGACATCTAGCATACAAAAATAAACGGACAGTCACCAACATTCAGACGGAGACACACAGGACACATACACAGAACGTAAACACATAGAAGACAAATACACAGAACCCACACAAAGTTACACATGAACGAGATGCACCCAAAACAGCAACACACAAATGGTACACTCTCACTTACACCAACAAAGCAGCCCACAGGATATGCAACATAAAAAAGGACTAGAGATAGACTGCAGAACAGATAATGCAATAAAGAGGCAACTAATGAAAACCAAGACAAATACAGATAGCTGACATGCCAGACTTCAAAATAGTTTGTATTTTACAGACAAGCAGAAATTTTAATACTAGTTACATAGAGTACAGAAGAGCACTTATAACTATTAGGTTGGTCTATGAGTTCATAGCGTATTAGTTTTACCTGTTGATGTTCCGCTTGCTATGGGTTTGTTTGTAGTTCACTGTTGCTGTTTGGGTTGAAACATTGAAATTTTGTCACTTGGTGACAGTGAGTGAAGCCTTGGACGCTAAAAAAATGGAGTGCCAAGTGGAGAAATCGAAACATTCCGACATATTCTTCTGTTTAAGTGCAGCAGAGTGGTGACAGCCACGGAGGGAGCCAAAAAGTTTGCGGCGTGTCTGGCGATATTGCAGTTGGACAGAGCACGCTAAAACAAAATTTTTATCGTTTTAAGGAGGATGGTTTTGACATTACTGACCCTCCACTTTCAGAAAAACCTTCGGGGTTTGATGAAGATAGCTTAAACGCATTAATCCAAAATGATCAACATCAGCGTAGTCGAGAACTGGCAAATGTGGTGAACTGTGCTCATTCCACCATCGTGCGACATATAGAGACAGTGGGGAAGGTTGAAAAATTGGATGTGTGGCTCACGCATATTCTAAGCCAACATCCAAAAAAATCAGTGGATGGCCATATGTGCCTCTCTGCTTGCTCGTCATCTATTTACTCGTCAACAACACTGACTATTCCTACCCTGTATGCTTAGTGGTGATGAGAAATGGTGTATTTATGGTAACATAAAGAAAAAAAAGGAATAGTTGAGCCCAGACAAAGCATCAGTTCGCCTTACAAAGACCTGTGCGTATCCACAAAAGATATTGTAATGTATCTGGTGGAACAGCGACGGTGTGATGTACTACGAATTGCTTCCCACTGCTGGCGTTTGTCTTGACTTTGAGACTTCTTGCAGACGCGGTCCAAGAACAAGGAAGAGGAAAACTGCGTGATGCGATATTACTCCACAATAACACCCACCTTCATTCTGCAAGAGTGACAAAAAACCCTACACAGGAGCTGGGCTGGGAAGTCGTTCGACACCCACCTCATTCATCCGATCTTGCGCCGTCAGATTTTCACGTTTTCCGCTCTCTATCTAACAGCCTTCAAGAAACTTACTTTCCAGATGAAAATACGCTCAGAACATGGCTCTACGAGTTCTTCGCATCAAGACCATGTGATTTCTACAATCACCGAATTGGAAAGTTACCCCAGCGATGCAGAGTGTTGTAAAAAATGAAGGAGAATATATTATTGACGACTTAAGCCTCTGTTATGTACATCTGCTGCGTGTGTTAAATTCGTGGAAAAACGCTACGAACTTACGCACCAGCCTAATAACTGTCATTCTACGTTTTCTGAATATTTTATGGAAATGAAATACAGCCCAACAGAAATTATCACAGCCTCGATAATTCTCAATTGCAGCAACAGCCCACCACCGAACCTAGTAATTGAGGCATAGGTGAAGGAAAGTAAATAATAAAGGAATGCGCAGTTTTACGCAAGGAACAGTGGAACTCCGTCCTCTGCCCTCAAAGGACTACTAGATAGCACTAACCCACTAAAACACACACACACACACACACACACACGTACATACATACACACACACACACACTTTGTCAGATGCACCTCGCAAAGATTCGAATTTCGATCGAGAAAACACTCAACTGCTCAACTGCCTGCCATTTTAATTTCGCAGTTTGTAAACAGTGACAACGAAAGTTTACCTAATGCAGTTTTCCACAGTGAAGATAATGGGGAAACCAGAAAAGTAAGAGAAACGTATTGTATAGACAGACACAAATACACAAAAACACAAAATCTTCCAGACAGAATAAATTAATGTCAGACCTAACTATATCCTTCCCAGTCGTTACATTTCCGCGTAAATAACTTTTGTACATTGAGTCCTACAGTATATGAGTGCAGATACCGAGGTGCGAAAGAAAAACAGCTGTAATGCAAAATATAAAAAAAATAAAAGCTTCAGCATGTGGTACCAAGGCATGTATAAAAATCTTGACTGTTTTCAGATTTCATGTACAGCATTGTTTCAAACATGTGTAGGTAACGGAAGAAAAAAAAAATGTGTTTTACCCAAGGTGGATCCCATCCAAAGTGAAATTTATTCTACAAAGCCATAGCTTTATTCTTCTGCTGTAGACAGATCCGAATTGGATGATATCTTGTCATAGTTCAGGCTCACTTATTTTCACAGCTTTAAATAGACGTATAATATATTTTATGATTATGGGCATGTGATTGTGATATGACACTTTACTATTCGGCGCACTTTTCATAAATCAGAGCTATATTGTAACGAACCATCTGTTCCAAATCGATTGCTCCAGAAGAAAACCGCTATGTTCGTAATGACCAAGATTCTGTGTAATACAAGTCGTTTCTTGTAGAACATAACGGACGCTTTTGACCGCTACGTGAAACTGAAGATTTTGGCAGTAAGGGACAGTCAATAACAGACATAATTATTCCCTGTAAAGTATACTGCGAGATGTGCTTTATTTTAATCGAAAAATGGCAGATCTGTCTCATTTGATATTCTTACTCATGGCAACTTTGTCATGGTCTGTGCATGTAAGCAGTGGCAAGTTAAGTAGCAATATGTGGCGTGTTCGTGTCAGGAAAACGCTTTTCAGGGGCAATTTGTACAAATCCGAGGATGATGTGGATAACCAAGACTACCATATTTTACGTGAATTTACGTGACACGGAGATGATAGTAATGTTGATGACGGTAAGGATCGAACATGGAACCCGAACCCAAGGCTGAGCTGTCTCGTGTGATATCACCTACGCTATGAGGACAACTGGCATTAATTGTATCTCTGTATGAACACTGGTGAGCAGAACTTCCGGACGGAAGTAAGTTTCGCACAACGTTGCTAAAGAAATACGCAATGAGAACAGAAATGACACTTTTATTTAAAGACAATAATTACACTGAAGCCACGGCGATTCATGGTGGTTCTGGACATGGTTCTTAATAAAGTATGTGATATCCGCCGGTGCCAATGTATGATCTCCAATGGGTTCCCATGTTGGCTATAATGTTGCACGATATCTCGTAATAGGGCGTTCCACTCCTCAACCAGCGCGGTCGACAACTGCTTATTGCAAGTGGACGTGCTGTAAACCGTCTCACCAACGCAGCCCATGCGTGCTCGATGAGACTGAAGTAAGGAGAACGGCAGACTAGTACTTTGGCCGAATATCCTCTCGTTGCGTGAGCTCCTAAACCTGCGCAGTTCGATGCGATCGTACTCTGTCTACCATAAAAATGAAGTGAGAGCCGAATTCACCCCTGAAAAGCCGCACATGGGTAATGAGTACAGTGTCACAACAACTTTGACAGGTGAGTGTACCGTATTCAAGGATTTGGAAGTCAGTACGCCCATGCTACAAAGGCGTTCAAAAAGTTTTGCACAGCTGTCTGTAATCGTTATATTTTTTACAGGATGAGAATGAATTTTTTTGTGAGCATACTTGGAACATTTAGCTATACATTGGGCCTACTCAATGTAGCCTCCATCAGCTGTGATGCACCTGGCCCCAACGTTCTTTCCACGAAGTAAATGCACTTTTGTACAATTCTGGGGATTGACTTTTACACCATCGCTTGACACAGGAAACAAGGTCTTTCTCGCTATCAAATGTTTTAGAGCGCAGGGTGGCTTTCAGACGAACAAAGAGGTAAAAATCAGACGGAGCCAAGTCCGGACTGCAGGGCGGGTGAGGAACAATTTTCCAACCCCTTTTCCTGATTCTCTCCTGTGTCATAAGGGCTGTATGGGGTTTGGCATTGTTATGGTGTAGTCTGATAAGCTGACCCTGAAGCTCTGGTCTGTGGGTCTTGATGGCATGTCACATCTTGTTCAATGACTAACAGTAACGGTCCTTGTTAATTGTGGAGCCAGGTTCCAAACAGTCAATGAAAATGACACCACGCTGATCCCAGAAGAAGGAGACCATTACCTTTCGGCCTGCTGTTCGTGAAAGTCTTGGTTTCTTCTTTCGAGGGGAACCTGGATGACGCCACTTCATGGATTGGGTTTTGTTCTCAGCTACGGACAAAGACAACCATGTCTCATCCTGGGTGATGATGACGTCAGAACACTGTTGCCACTCTTCAGTAAAGGTCTTCATGAGACCCTCGCACACATTCTTCCTAATCGTTTCCATTTCTCTTGTCAATAATCTAGGCATCCAACGTGCACAGATATTTCTGTGCCCTAGTGACTGTACCAGTAATACCACACTACCCAGTGACAAACGCGTCATTTCAGCAAGCTGTCGTGTCGTCACACGTCTATCATTTTGGATGATTTGATCAATGGTCTCCTTATTCACATCACTCACTGCCGTCGATGGTCTACCGCGTCGTGGATTGTCCAGTAGAGAGAAATCACCTTCTGAAAACCTCTGCAACCACCCCTGGATACTGCTGCAGTCCACTGTATCCTTCCTATAAACAGGGATCAACTTCTTGTGAAGCGATGTGGCAGAGTCATCGCCGGTCTTGAAGAGGAACTCCATCCCGACCGTTGTCGCAACCTGACATCTACTTAACGGTCCATTACGGCTCACTTGTAAATAAAAGAAAATACTCTTATAAACCAACCTACAGCTAATTGTTCCAAGTATGTTCACAAAAAATTTTCATTCTCCTCCTGCAAAAAATAAAAAAATAGTGACGACTGTGCATTATGTCTTCCCACACCATAACACCTGGACCACCAAAACTATCACTTTCTACAACGCTGGACGCACCCTCAAATGGCAAAAGGTGGGAACGTGTAATGCACCCAGGAACATTATAGAACATGATCGTTTCGTTGATCCAGGTGTTATGGTGTTCTCAGCCTGTCTACAACAGCAAGTTCTTTGTAGATGCGTTTACTCTACAACACAGACATTTTGTAAATGCAACTGGAAGCAATTCAGAGTTTCTGTTATTTGCGTATCAATAAAAGTTTTAGTGACAGGATAATTATGGATACGATAAAAAAAGAAAGCAAATAAGCTACCTGAATCATCAGACTGACCGCGTATTAAGATTCGCATTTATCATTTCTAGTTTCATTACTTTCTGGCTTCTACGACATCCACGATGGCAAACTGTTTGTCAGATCTCACTCCTACACGAAAAGTGTCAGTTTGTGATATAATACGATACTGCAGTGCCTGTGTTATTCTGATGACGATGCACTGCCACTATCACAGCCGTTACGAAATACATCAAATAAATTCGCAATTGCAAATAATGACTACCAACAGCTGTAGAATGGGATAACGACAGTGAAAATTTGTGCCGGACCGGGACTCGAACTCAGCTTTCCCGCTTATCACGAGCGGTCGCCTTACCATTTGGCTATCCGTGCACAACTCATGGCCAGAACCAAACTTCCACATGTCGTCAACCATACGTCTACGATTTGTACTCGCACATCCGTTGTGTGTATTCCCGTACAGAAAAGATCAATTGCCGGCCGGTGTGGTTCAAATGGCTCTGAGCACTATGGGACTTAACATCTGAGGTCATCAGTCCCCTAGAACTTAGAACTACTTAAACTTAACTAACCTAAGGACATCACACACATCCCTGCCCGAGGCAGGATTCGAACCTGCGAAAGTAGCGGTCGCTCGATTCCAGACTGTAGCGCCTAGAACCGCTCGGCCACCTCGGCCGGCGATGTCCTTAGGTTAGTTAGGTTTAAGTAGTTCAAAGTTCTAGGGAACTGATAACCTCAGCAGTTAAGTCTCATAGTGCTCAGAGCCATTTTGTTAGTAGGCGGGTCTCATTAATTATTCAGCTCATAACTGTATGTGGCCGAGCGGTTCTAGCCACTTCAGTCTGGAACCGCGCGACCGCTACGGTCGCAGGTTCGAATCCTGCCTCCGGCATGTATGTGTGTGATGTCCTTCAGTTAGTTAAGTTTAAGCAGTTCTAAGTTCTAGGGGACTGGTGACCTCAGCAGTTACATCCCATAGTGCTTAGAGCCATTTGAACCATTTGAACCGTCAGATCAATTGCAAATTCATCTCATGTGTTTGGTAACGGCTGTGGTCGCTGCAATGGTCATCAGAATAACACAGGCACTGCAATATCTTATTTACTTGCCGATACCGGGTATGCTACTTTCATGTTCAACGTCTGATATGTACAGGAATAAACGTAATGGATGTGAGAGTACAGATCGTAGATGTATGGTTGAGGACATATGGAAATTTGGGTCTGGCCGTCAGTCGTGCACGGATAGCCAAATGGTACAATCGGCCTTTGGCTGTGAAGCGGTGCGGTACGTCAGAGCCACACCGTGACGCGTTTCCGGGTGTGTTGTTGTTTAACGCGCCACCGTGCTACTGTTGAGTGTCATAATTACGTTCCTGACACCCGATGGCCCTTTCGTATCGGAAAGCCAGGATAAAGGTGCAGTTTGACACTACGTACTCTCTACACAAGGCCTCCGAAGTAGAGAGATTTTTACGCGACGTGATACATGATGACCGAAAGAGCTGCTGGGTATACGTTTATCTATGTCTCCAGAGTTGTCTACCTTAATTTCACTGACGATGAGGTCTGTGACAACCTTCTCGGACGATCGACGGAAGGTTGTAGGTTCTGCCACTCTGGAGGAAGCATGGCTATGATAACGCTCGACCGTGCTGGACTGGGAATAGAAAATGTGCGAGTGTTTGAGCCACCATTTAAAGTTCCAGCGGATTTGATCACCCTTGCTCTTCGACCCTATGGCACAGTCCTCGGCCGTACGGCTGAAAAATAGAAGATCTTCGGAACATACCATGTCCTTAACGGGGTGCGGCAGGTGTGTATTGAATTGCACCGCCATATACCCTCGTATCTCACGATCGCTGGTTGCCGGGCGATAATTATTTACGACAGTCAGTTAAGGACCTGCCCCGGATGTGCACAGGCAGGACATGTGCGTACCGAATGCCTGCAATGACATCTCGTGCGGACGCCGTCTAGGCGGAGAGACGAGAGGCGCCGGCTGGTGCAAGCCTTGGAGGTCCCTGCAACAGTTCCTGAGGAGCCCCCTGCGTCTTCCAGCGCCGATGCCTCTGTTGCCCTCTCGCCGATTCCAGGCGCATTACTACAATGACAAGCCGACGGTGCGATGGAAGTTGAAAAGGATGGCGCATACGCCCCGTGCCCTGCCCGAACACAGAGATGAGACACCGTATACAGAAATCGCCGAAGCGACATAAGAAACGGCGCTTAACGACCGACACAGTAGAACGGCCCGAGGAAGCCACGATGGATGATGTGGTGCGTCAGCCGATGAACCGATCCGACACGGCCGATACTAACGTATCACACGGTTCCCTGTCTTCTCCCGTTACCGATGGGTCCGCGCACTGTGGGATGTGGGAGATCACGGCAGCCCCGTCCCCGGGGATGCTCCCACGACTCCGTCTGCCTCTCGAGATCCAGTGGTATTGACCTCCCTGGGAGACTGGGCGCAGGAGGTGCAGGACGCATTTCAGGACCCTAACGATACACCGATGCCGTTGGCAACGTCTACGTTGACGGCGACAGACGCCATCGTGTCCAACAACCGTCTCTTCTTGTCTCTAAGCCCACGCGGCTCCCCCCGTCGGAGGTTCGAGTCCACCCTTGGCATGGATGTGTGTTGTCCTTAGGGTTGTCTTTAGGTAAGTTAGTTTAAGTTAGATTAAGTAGTGTGTAAGTTTAGAGACAAATGGCCTCAGATGTTTGGTCCCGTAAGACCTTACCACAACTTACCAAAATTTCTGCATTTTGTTTTCCTTCAAGAAGTCCGATCAGGACTCTGTATCGATACCTGCGGGTATGACGCCTACGGTATACCTTCAGATGTGGGCGGAGGAGGTACGGCTGTTGTGCTGAGGGAAGGGATTATGGCAACTGATGTATCCTATTTACCGTCGGCCCATGAGGGCCGCACTCACCGTTAGGAGAGTTCGTCTGGTGAACCTGTATGCTCCCTCCGGCACCGACAGAAGGGGAGAACGCCGCACCTTTTCTGCTGAAGACATAGCACTGCTCTTCCAGGCAATGCTGACCACTTGCTAGTAAGCGGAGATTTCAATTGAGTGCTCAGACCATCCTACCAGATGCCGCACTTTACCACCTGCCTAGTACTTCAGGCTCCGTCAGACACATGGGTCATACAACACGGAGGCCGAAAGGCATACACCTACTTTACTAGTCATTCCGCGAGCCATTTGGATAGAGTTTACGTCACACGCGGCCTAAGGTCGGCAGTTGTCGACGCTGAGATGTGGCCGGCAGCGTTCACGGACCACGTAGCGTATGTGTGTACTCTCACCCCACCCCGCCAAGGCGTTCGACGTAGTAGACGTCCGTCAAACCTCAATGTGGCCCTTCTTGATGAGGTAAATTGCTGACGCAAAGTTGAGTCCACACGGAGCAGATGCCACCGGCGATTACCCGCCTACGGTTCCATAGTTCAATGGTGTTTGCTGTGTGTCAAGTCCGCCTTGTGCCGCACCAGCTATGGACGAGATAGAGCGCGCTGGTATAAAGCGACCACTGATTTCTACTACACTGCGCTCTGCGAACTGTCTGTGTAGCCGCCGTCGCCGGAACGACAATTAGCAGAACACCACGTCAAGGCACAATTGCTACGTATCACGCCTGGGTGCGTGCGGGGAAGGAAGTCGGCCGTGCCCTTTCAAAGGAATCATCCCGGCCTGGAACGACTTAGGGAAATCATGGAAAACCAAAATCAGGATGGCCGGACGCGGGATTGAACCATCGTCCTCCAGAATGCGAGTCCAGTCCCCTAACCACTGCGCCACTTCACTCGTTGTGTCTTTACATATCATAAAGTCTTACGACGACTCCACATAGAAGCTCGCCTCAACAAATTTAGATTGTTGGACATTTTGCAACACGCTCAGTACGTCAATGTGTACATGGCTTCTTAACTTAATCATTACGCCCACGTATTACCGATGACAGACACGATAGCTTCCAGGATACAGGCAGTGTTCGAAAACGTGGTGAACGTTGGTGCAGTTTTTAAGATCCGTTTTGTTACTATTATTACTTTACCCTTCCACAAAGGAAGTATTGGACTCACTCACGTCAGGCACAGAGCGTTGGCGCTCTACCTTCGCTCAATGCGGCGACTCTGCCTTTCACCAACAGACAATCCTCCTTGCATCCTGACAGCAGAGGTGGCCCCACACACGATGAATCCGGCTAACGACATTGTTCGACGCCACCCAACGGTCTAATGGCCGCGGGTTTGGCGAACCATCCAAGTGCCCTTCCTATCACTTCAGTGGGGTCGATGTGATATGTGGTCAACAACGAGACATTTCCGAACCGACGAAGATTACATGCCATTCACCTAACTGACAACTCCATGTGCCTCCGTTGCGCGACAGAAGATACGGACGAACACAGACTGAACTGTGGCCCCGCACACGAGTGCTTTCCTCCTATGCCTCCCCTATGTTTCGATTCTGCCGCTGGACCTCTTTCATCCCGACGCCGTCTATTTCCCGATGACGCGGATGGCTGCGGTAAATTGGGTACTAGGAATAGCGATACACTACATTTACCGCAACGGCAAAAAGGAAGTCCTCGATTTGTGGCATTTTCATGATCCACGAGTTCCTGGTCTTAACAATCAGAACGCGATACCCGAACCTTTTTGCTTTCTATTTGGGACCTCTTTCATCCCGACGCCGTCTATTTCCCGATGACGCGGATGGCTGCGGTAAATTGGGTACTAGGAATAGCGATACACTACATTTACCGCAACGGCAAAAAGGAAGTCCTCGATTTGTGGCATTTTCATGATCCACGAGTTCCTGGTCTTAACAATCAGAATGCGATACCCGAACCTTTTTGCTTTCTATTTGGGACCTCTTTCATCCCGACGCCGTCTATTTCCCAATGACGCGGATGGCTGCGGTAAATTGGGTACTAGGAATAGCGATACACTACATTTACCGCAACGGCAAAAAGGAAGTCCTCGATTTGTGGCATTTTCATGATCCACGAGTTCCTGGTCTTAACAATCAGAACGCGACACCCGAACCTTTTTGCTTTCTATTTGGTACCTCTTTCATCCCGACGCCGTCTGTTTCCCGATGACGCGGATGGCTGCGGTAAATTGGGTACTAGGAATAGCGATACACTACATTTACCGCAACGGCAAAAAGGAAGTCCTCGATTTGTGGCATTTTCATGATCCACGAGTTCCTGGTCTTAACAATCAGAACGCGATACCCGAACCTTTTTGCTTTCTATTTGGGACCTCTTTCATCCCGATGCCGTCTATTTCCCGATGATGCGGATGGCTACGGTAAATTGGGTACTAGGAATAGCGATACACTACATTTACCGCAACGGCAAAAAGGAAGTCCTCGATTTGTGGCATTTTCATGATCCACGCGTTCCTGGTCTTAACAATCAGAACGCGATACCCGAACCTTTTTGCTTTCTATTTGGGACCTCTTTCATCCCGACGCCGTCTATTTCCCGATGACGCGGATGGCTGCGGTAAATTGGGTACTAGGAATAGCGATACACTACATTTACCGCAACGGCAAAAAGAAAGTCCTCGATTTGTGGCATTTTCATGATCCACGAGTTCCTGGTCTTAACAATCAGAACGCGATACCCGAACCTTTTTGCTTTCTATTTGGGACCTCTTTCATCCCGACGCCGTCTATTTCCCGATGACGCGGATGGCTGCGCTAAATTGGGTACTAGGAATAGCGATACACTACATTTACCGCAACGGCAAAAAGGAAGTCCTCGATTTGTGGCATTTTCATGATCCACGAGTTCCTGGTCTTAACAATCAGAACGCGATACCCGAACCTTTTTGCTTTCTATTTGGGACCTCTTTCATCCCGACGCCGTCTATTTCCCGATGACGCGGATGGCTGCGGTAAATTGGGTACTAGGAATAGTGATACACTACATTTACTGCAACGGCAAAAAGGAAGTCCTCGATTTGTGGCATTTTCATGATCCACGAGTTCCTGGTCTTAACAATCAGAACGCGATACCCGAACCTTTTTGCTTTCTATTTGGGACCTCTTTCATCCCGACGCCGTCTATTTCCCGATGACGCGGATGTCTGCGGTAAATTGGGTACTAGGAATAGCGATACACTACATTTACCGCAACGGCAAAAAGGAAGTCCTCGATTTGTGGCATTTTCATGATCCACGAGTTCCTGGTCTTAACAATCAGAACGCGATACCCGAACCTTTTTGCTTTCTATTTGGGACCTCTTTCATCCCGACGCCGTCTATTTCCCGATGACGCGGATGGCTGCGGTAAATTGGGTACTAGGAATAGCGATACACTACATTTACCGCAACGGTAAAAAGGAAGTCCTCGATTTGTGGCATTTTCATGATCCACGAGTTCCTGGTCTTAACAATCAGAACGCGATACCCGAACCTTTTTGCTTTCTATTTGGGACCTCTTTCATCCCGACGCCGTCTATTTCCCGATGACGCGGATGGCTGCGGTAAATTGGGTACTAGGAATAGCGATACACTACATTAACCGCAACGGCAAAAAGGAAGTCCTCGATTTGTGGCATTTTCATGATCCACGAGTTCCTGGTCTTAACAATCAGAATGCGATACCCGAACCTTTTTGCTTTCTATTTGGGACCTCATTCATCCCGACGCCGTCTATTTCCCAATGACGCGGATGGCTGCGGTAAATTGGGTACTAGGAATAGCGATACACTACATTTACCGCAACGGCAAAAAGGAAGTCCTCGATTTGTGGCATTTTCATGATCCACGAGTTCCTGGTCTTAACAATCAGAACGCGACACCCGAACCTTTTTGCTTTCTATTTGGTACCTCTTTCATCCCGACGCCGTCTGTTTCCCGATGACGCGGATGACTGCGGTAAATTGGGTACTAGGAATAGCGATACACTACATTTACCGCAACGGCAAAAAGGAAGTCCTCGATTTGTGGCATTTTCATGATCCACGAGTTCCTGGTCTTAACAATCAGAACGCGATACCCGAACCTTTTTGCTTTCTATTTGGGACCTCCTTCATCCCGACGCCGTCTATTTCCCGATGACGCAGATGGCTGCGGTAAATTGGGTACTAGGAATAGCGATACACTACATTTACCGCAACGGCAAAAAGGAAGTCCTCGATTTGTGGCATTTTCATGATCCACGAGTTCCTGGTCTTAACAATCAGAACGCGATACCCGAACCTTTTTGCTTTCTATTTGGGACCTCTTTCATCCCGACGCCGTCTATTTCCCGATGACGCGGATGGCTGCGGTAAATTGGGTACTAGGAATAGCGATACACTACATTTACCGCAACGGCAAAAAGGAAGTCCTCGATTTGTGGCATTTTCATGATCCACGAGTTCCTGGTCTTAACAATCAGAACGCGATACCCGAACCTTTTTGCTTTCTATTTGGGACCTCTTTCATCCCGACGCCGTCTATTTCCCGATGACGTGGATGGCTGCGGTAAATTGGGTACTAGGAATAGCGATACACTACATATACCGCAACGGCAAAAAGGAAGTCCTCGATTTGTGGCATTTTCATGATCCACGAGTTCCTGGTCTAAACAATCAGAACGCGATACCCGAACCTTTTTGCTTTCTATTTGGGACCTCTTTCATCCCGACGCCGTCTATTTCCCGATGACGCGGATGACTGCGGTAAATTGGGTACTAGGAATAGCGATACACTACATTTACCGCAACGGCAAAAAGGAAGTCCTCGATTTGTGGCATTTTCATGATCCACGAGTTCCTGGTGTTAACAATCAGAACGCGATACCCGAACCTTTTTGCTTTCTATTTGGGACCTCTTTCATCCCGACGCCGTCTATTTCCCGATGACGCGGATGGCTGCGGTAAATTGGGTACTAGGAATAGCGATACACTACATTTACCGCAACGGCAAAAAGGAAGTCCTCGATTTGTGGCATTTTCATGATCCACGAGTTCCTGGTCTTAACAATCAGAACGCGATACCCGAACCTTTTTGCTTTCTATTTGGTACCTCTTTCATCCCGACGCCGTCTATTTCCCGATGACGCGGATGACTGCGGTAAATTGGGTACTAGGAATAGCGATACACTACATTTACCGCAACGGCAAAAAGGAAGTCCTCGATTTGTGGCATTTTCATGATCCACGAGTTCCTGGTCTTAACAATCGGAACGCGATACCCGAACCTTTTTGCTTTCTATTTGGGACCTCTTTCATCCCGACGCCGTCTATTTCCCAATGACGCGGATGGCTGCGGTAAATTGGGTACTAGGAATAGCGATACACTACATTTACCGCAACGGCAAAAAGGAAGTCCTCGATTTGTGGCATTTTCATGATCCACGAGTTCCTGGTCTTAACAATCAGAACGCGATACCCGAACCTTTTTGCTTTCTATTTGGGACCTCTTTCATCCCGACGCCGTCTATTTCCCGATGACGCGGATGACTGCGGTAAATTGGGTACTAGGAATAGCGATACACTACATTTACCGCAACGGCAAAAAGGAAGTCCTCGATTTGTGGCATTTTCATGATCCACGAGTTCCTGGTGTTAACAATCAGAACGCGATATCCGAACCTTTTTGCTTTCTATTTGGGATCGTCATTCACGGACCGTAAGGTAACAGAAACAGTCTCTGTGTACGGCGGCCCCGGACACTCCGACGGTTGCTGACTAGTGACGCCCATTGTAATGACGACCGCCTCTTACTTGCCGCCCGCTTCGATAAGGTGATGCACCGAGCAAGATGGCCCTTTTTAGCCCACATTATCGTCATAACTTTTGGCGTACGACTTCCTTATTTTTGTTGCTTATTATATTAAAATAAAAAAATGAGATTGTGCGCTTCGGTGGTATGGCGAGGGAGACATCGTGGCCGCCTTGCCTCCTCCCGCCTGCCGCTGACTGTGCTCCTCACAAAAAAAGAAGGAAAAAATAAATAAAACAAAATAAAAACAGAAAAACATAAAAAATATCTTGGTAGGGGGCCCGGGTTCGATTCTAGCATGATCCATTTGTTTTTTAATTTACTGTTCCGTTTCCGTGTGCAAGAGGTAGACGAAATGAAGTAATTTTTTTTTGCAATCAAACAAACCAAGCTTCTCACCCTTTTTTCAACAAAAAAATAAAAATATGGTGGAGCACTTGCAAAAAAGGAAAAAAATAGGAGAAAAACAAAAAATGGTAAGGCGACGGCTCGCGATAAGCGGGAGATCCGGGTTCGAGTTCCGTTCCGCCACAAATTTTCACTGTAATCGTTCCGTTCTACAACTGACGGTAGTCATTATTCGCAACTGCGAATTTATTTGATGTATTTGTGATGTATTCCTGACGTGAATTGGATGGGTATAAGTGTCATGTGGAAGGGTGAATTCATTTAATGGTGTTTTAAGTAGGTTAACATTTACCTCTCTAGAGAAAGCAGAGATAAATTTTACCGAGTTTTCCGATTTCTTTCTTCGTCGTTCACAGCCATATCTGGAAAGCAAAGGAAATCACAAAACTACAGATTCCGTAATCACAGCGTTAAATTCTCTCGCTCGTTAAACAGTATTCTGCAGAATAGTCACGTGCATTACGCGGTCGTTAAATGTTTTTTTTCCTCTTCTCTCAAGTTCCTTGGCACTCATGATCCGCGTTTTATATCTACCCATCGACATTCATTCGTTTCCCTGTTATCAACATTCATTCGCTTCCGTGTTTCAGTTATATTCTCTAACTTTTTTATTTTCTCTTTGTGCAAACTGTCATTACGGGATTCTAAATGTTTAACACGTATGAGTATTTTTTTGTAATTTGTTGTGAAATGGGTGTATTAAATATTTTATGAGTCTCATTTTCATCAGTCAGGTGTTGTGACAACCCATTGTTTCTATTCAATTCCACCTTGTGATGTCTGTCAGATACAGAAACGCTAAATTTTCAGCTCATATCTTTCGGCCTTGCCGAATATTGCCACTAATACCGTCTTGCAAACTTTAGTTATTAAACATTCGCTTATTCTTTCAGCAGGCTTCTGAATGCTTATTTATTTATTACTTTGGGGCATAACTACAGAATCTGATTATGCTGGGTTTTATATTAATTTGTAATCAAATATTTTTCATTTTATTCTTTGTTTGCTATATTATTAACACTATTTTCTTCTCGGGCTGGGCAATAATGGACTACGTGACACTTTCTATTCCTTATTTGTTATTGTCTTCTTTTCTTCCGATATTCTTTCATCTGTTCATTTCCCCTGTGTTCTGACCTCTTCAGATCCGTTTTTTCCCCTCTTTTCTATCTTGCAGTTCTTCCGTATTGAATAATTTTCCCCTATACGCTTTGTTAGCCATTTCTTCACTTTTTATTTTTTAAATACTTTTTTGTTTCATGTATCCGACTTAACCCAAATATTTGAAGACATTTTTGGTTAATCTACTGGCATACATTCAATATAAATGTCCAAGAAATACCAGTATTCTCTCTCCCATTATTTGTGATGAGTTTTCCATGTTTTGTAGAGATGTCATCATTATCACGTAATTTACAACCTCCCATAGTTTTTCATAGGCCTAATATTTTCCTGCTGATTCGCATGTCTGTTATTTCTAATTTACCTACTTCACATTTTAATGCTAGATGTGCACTTCATATAGACATTCTGGTTTCAATACTGCACTATAATGGCTCATTTTGATTTTTGGACAGGTATTTTTTCTTGTTAAAGTCCTTAGTTATGCCATATGCCCATTCCTCTATAGCAACTTTTTCCAAACCATTTCTTTCAATTTATCTCCCTATAATATTTAAATTTTTCAACCTTTTCAATTTGGGCAATATCCGTCTTCAAATTTTGGTGTATATTCGATGTTTGTAAAGAATTTTCTTTTTCTGCAGAAATTCTTAAGCCGATTCTAATAACTATTTCTTCTTAAGCATTTATTTGTGTTACAGCAGATGTCACATTTTAGAAAGTAAAGCTAAGTCATCTGAAAATGTGAGACAACTTATTCCTGTATTTTTGTGTACTCTTTCCAGTCTTACTACGACACATTATATTCATTCAGTTTTTCTTTCCAAAGCGTTTTTCCTAGAACGCAATTAAAACGAGTTAGAAATAAGTCATCACCTTGTCATACAATGTGTTACACAAATTAAATTCACTAACTTAGACTTTAAACCAAATTATCGGGTTATTTTATCCGTTGTTTGTCTGTCAACAGAATCAAAGTTCTTTTGGGAAACAACGAACATTCGAATCCAGTAATCAGTGACGAATGATTTCTTCAGATTAAATATTTGTTCTGAATGCCATTGCTAAAACCATATTGATGTCCACGTAATAAGTGTCCAGTGTTGTTTGTACTCTGTTTATTAAGTTTTGGAAAATGTTTTACATGCCTCATAGCAAAGAAATTTATCTGTAGTTGGTAAAGTCTTGTTTATTGTGTCTCCTATGAAGTGGTTTTTGAAAGGCTACCTTTCACTCATCTGAGATTTTTCCTGTTTTCCATATTTCCTCTTTTCTTTTCTTCAATTTTATCTGGTTCTCGGAGGTAAATCATCTAGATTTTCAGAAGTGGTTGAGAATTTCAACTTATGAATTTTCCCTGGATGATTAAAAAGTCGATAAAAATAGTTTGCAAGTGAATGCTTCTTTTAACTGCCAGTCGGTCTCGAAATGGAAACCACAGCCAGTTTTTTTTTCTTTGCATCATTTAGCTACAATTTCTAGCTACTTCTCTAGATAGTCGCCACTCCGACATAGATATTTGTCTTAGCGTGGTACCAGCTTACCAATACCCTCTTCATATAGGGCCAGTGGTTACCGACAGCTCACCATGCTGGTGTGCTGATCGTTGTCTATGTCCAAATGCAGTCTTCATAACCAGCAGTTCATATGAGCAAAGAGATGAAAATCAAAAGGAGCCTAGCCTACGCTGTATTGTGAGTGACCAACCGCTTCCCAAGGAAAACGCTGCAGGAGTGTCTTTGCTGCCCCTGCTGTAAGAGGCCGAGAATTGTCACGAAGAAGAAAATTCATGACATTTACATTATGTGTCCCGTATGAAATCAGCGAAAAACGTCATCATGACTTCACGCTTGGCGGGAGACACCATTTTATAGGCATCATTACGTGCTCACTGTGCGCTCAAAACTGATAGACAATCATACTAGAGACACTGTGCAGCACATCTGCACAAAACTTTTCTGAATGTTCACCGTGGCTCTAATTTTGGGATGAGGTTAAAAAGCAATAGTTTTATACTATTTTTTCAATATTGCTTAAGCGAAGTCTGCCACTTTCATTTATGAAACTCGGTCTTGTAGTTTGGTAACTATTCTGTTCGCCCTTAAATATCTGATAAATATTATAGGTATTAATTTTTGAAAAGTATTCCTCAGTTTCCGTACTTTTCCTCTTCTCAGAATCTATTCTATTTCTTGTAATTACCCTTGCTGCTTCCTCTATTTGCTGTTTAATTTGACCGCAGCATTCAATTTTTCTTGAGGTATATCCACTTTTTCCATTTCTTGGTCCTCCCTGTTAATGCTTCTTCAGGTATTTCATTCTACAATATTTTCCATTTATTTTTGATTGCCCAAAATAGATTCTGTGCAGTATTATTAATTCCTTCAGGTAATTCTGGCCAGTTGCCATATTCAGCTATTTTAATTTCATTTAGATATTTAATAATTTTATTAAATTATCGACCGTTAGGCAATGTGTTTAATAGTGTATTTTAAATACGACATTATGCCATCTTAGGCACTGTATAACATTTGTAAAACAGCACTTGATACTGGCACTTTGAAGCCGAAATCATGATCGTGTAAATATAACACTGCAAATAAAAAACAGTCTAATGGCGGTACTGACTTTAAAGTCATCTATATATTTTTGAAATGATTGTTTTGTACAGTAAATCTGTCTGCACTACATTTCATAAGTTTTTGTGATTTTAGTTTCACCTTATTAGGTAAGAGCTAGATCTTAACTATGCAGCTAGTCCTCATTACTTTCATATTCACAATTACGTTAGTTCCTTTTTAGGAAACACACACATGATCTAACAGAAATTCTTCCAACATCAAGTTTAGAGCTACCTATGTTTTAGCATTTCTTGGGAGCTTCCTGTCCAATGTCGACATTAGTTTCAGTTGAGAATTTTAATATGGACAGATCTATCTCACATCTCTTCTTTTGATTATTTTGCGGGCTGGGTAATGCCCTAATATGTTTCTAAATTAGTTTTCCCTGCCTATTTAAAGTCACCCCAAAGCAATATGGCGTTCATATTCGATGTTTTGGATTTATCGGTTTCTAAAACGTCCCAAAACTCTTCTACTTCTTTTTTCGGATTCTTCCTGTGTCTTCATTTATCGGTGCATGGCAATTAACAAATGTAAATTTTCTGCTTTTGCATGTAATTGATAGGACAGATAGTTTTTCTGAGGTGCCTTAAAACTCTTCCCTATTATACTTTTAAGAACAAAGAAAGCTGTACCCAGTATTGGAATCCCTCTAATAATTATGAGTGCATGTTTGCTTTTCAAGATTCTGTAGTTATGATTGTCTGTTACATTTTCTTCTGGGAATCTGGCTTCTTGAGTTGACAGAACTTGAATTTTATTTTTCCCTAAAAGCATTTCTAGAGCTATTTGTTCGCAAGTTTTGAGTAAAGAATTTACATTTAAAATGCATAAAAAGAATTGCTTTATAAACTTTATTATCATAATGGTTATTATTACTATCATCATCATTTCATGAAGCTGAGAAACATAATTGTATTGTCATATTACTTAAGGTGCGTTTGCTCCATATGTTTTAAGATATTAGGAAACAGGTCATGTATATGGATAACCTCAATAACATTTTATAAAATGGCTCCTTCAACTCATTTCCCCAGAAATTGGCACTGTAATATAAGGAAATCTTAGAAACAAGGACAGATGTGTGAATGAAAGCAAGCTTTTGGATCCGACACTCTAATAAAATCGCTTGTGCCCTCTCAGGCCTCAGGTCTGGTAAACAGAACACTGAAGGTTTAACGGCACAGACACTACAATCATCGTCTCATTCCAAGGAGAAGGTGTCTAATCATCTGTTCTGGTGTCTATTATTCCATCTCTTATGAGGTCTATCTAGTTCTCTCTTTCCAATCGTCCGATAATTCGTTGTCGCGCGGGATTAGCCGAGCGGTGTCAGGCGCTGCAGTCATGGACTGTGCGGCTGGTCCCGACGGAGGTTCGATTCCTCCATCGGGCATGGGCGTGTGTGTTCGTCCTTAGGGTAATTTAGGTTAAATAGTGTGTAAGCTTAGGGACTGATGACCTTGGCAGTTAAGTCTAATAAGATTTCACAGACATTTGAACAATTTTTTGATAATTCGTTATCATTATTCGCAATCTATTTTCTGTCAATCTATCAACATGATCCTCCCATTTCATTCTACTCTCTTCTATCTTGTCATTAACTGAAAAGATTTTGAAATTTGATCTTATTGTTTCATTCCTTATTTCATCCATTGTTTTACAGCTTCAAACATATCTCATGAATTTCATCTCTGCTGCTTGTATGCGTGATTTATCTCTATTTTGTAACATTCTATGATTTGGAACATATACAAGAGTAGGTACAGCCATAACTTATAGAATTTCATTTTTGGTATTACATCCTAGATAACTAAAGAGGGATACTTGTTCTAAAATGTTCTCATTTATTATTAGTATTTCAGATGGGACTAGATTTTTTTCCTTTGAAAGCCGATAGCGTTGTCTTACTTTCAGATATAACTAAGTTGCAATATATAAAGTTTTGGCTCGATCTATATACTGCTCTTTGTAAATTACCTTCTGCTTCCAGTATAATTATCTGGACATCAGCTTATAACAGAGTATTTAATGATACGCTAGATTGTATATTAATTTATAGGTATGTTTCATCTTGGTCATCAATATATAAATTGAGTAAAGTGGGTAATAAACTGTACTCCTATCTAACGCCACAATTTACTAAAATTTTCGACCCTTAACTTGTAACTATTTTTGGATTTACGAACAGATTCTTTATGATATTAATAAGCTGTTTAGGAAGACTTTTAATTTCCAATATTTTCCAAAACTTTAGTCTTTGTGCCTTATCTAAGACTTTTTCAAACTCAATAAGTGCTAAATGCGTTTCTAGGCAAAATTCCCGACGTATTTCGATCAGTTGTTTTGTTGTTGTTGTGGTCTTCAGTCCTGAGACTGGTTTGATGCAGCTCTCCATGCTACTCTATCCTGTGCAAGCTTTTTCATCTCCCAGTACCTACTGCAACCTACATCCTTCTGAATCTGCTTAGTGTATTCATCTCTTGGTCTCCCTCTACGATTTTTACCCTCCACGCTGCCCTCCAATACTAAATTGGTGATCCCTTGATGCCTCAGAACATGTCCTACCAACCGATCCCTTCTTCTGGTCAAGTTGTGCCACAAACTTCTCTCCTCCCCAATCCTATTCAATACCTCCTCATTAGTTATGTGATCTACCCATCTAATCTTCAGCATTCTTCTGTAGCACCACATTTCGAAAGCTTCTATTCTCTTCTTGTCCAAACTATTTATCGTCCATGTTTCACTTCCATACATGGCTACACTCCATACGAATACTTTCAGAAATGACTTCCTGACACTTAAATCAATACTGGATGTTAACAAATTTCTCTTCTTCAGAAACGCTTTCCTTGCCATTGCCAGCCTACATTTTATATCCTCTCTACTTCGACCATCATCAGTTATTTTGCTCCCCAAATAGCAAAACTCCTTTACTACTTTAAGTGCCTCATTTCCTAATCTAATTCCCTCAGCATCACCGGACTTAATTAGACTACATTCCATTATCCTTGTTTTGCTTTTGTTGATGTTCATCTTATATCCTCCTTTCAAGACACTGTCCATTCCATTCAACTGCTCTTCCAAGTCCTTTGCTGTCTCTGACAGAATTACAATGTCATCGGCGAACCTCAAAGTTTTTATTTCTTCTCCATGAATTTTAATACCTACCCCGAATTTTTCTTTTGTTTCCTTTACTGCTTGCTCAATATACAGATTGAACAACATCGGGGAGAGGCTACAACCCTGTCTTACTCCCTTCCCAACCACTGCTTCCCTTTCATGTCCCTCGACTCTTATAACTGCCATCTGGTTTCTGTACAAATTGTAAATAGCCTTTCGCTCCCTGTATTTTACCCCTGCCACCTTTAGAATTTGAAAGAGAGTATTCCAGTCAACATTGTCAAAAGCTTTCTCTAAGTCTACAAATGCTAGAAACGTAGGTTGGCCTTTCCTTAATCTTTCTTCTAAGATAAGTCGTAAGGTTAGTATTGCCTCACGTGTTCCAGTGTTTCTACGGAATCCAAACTGATCTTCCCCGAGGTTGGCTTCTACTAGTTTTTCCATTCGTCTGTAAAGACCATTACGTGAATGTCCCTTCCTGAAGCTTCGTTTTTCTTCTGAGATTTTTGCATCAGCGATAGTTTGTAACCTTTGATTAAGAATTTTCCTGTAAGTTTTACATACATCATTTAGTAAAGTTATTCCTCTGTAATTTCCTGTGTCTTTCTTATTGCCTTTTAAAATATAGAAATTACTTCAGCAGTGTTTCATTCTTCAGGTAGAGAACAAAACAGTTCTTCCAACATATATTTAAAAAACGAAGGAAGCTAAATCGAAAATGGTTAATTCATATTTGATTAATTCACTGTTAATGCCTTCTAGGCCAGTAACTTTTCAATTTTTTGTTGCATTTAACACTGTTTTTAATTCTTCTGTGTCTATTTGATCCTCAAAGTTATTATCAGTTTTTATAGAATAGCCTTCTTCACTGGCTTCATCATACCATAAATTTCTGTAATGATGTACCCATTGATTTTCTGTTATTGTATTAATGTTTGCAGTATCATTCTCCGTTTCATCCATACGCTTCATAAGTTTAAAATCACTAAAAAATATAACAGTGCGCTGCAGAAGGCACAATGGCAGCTGCAACAGGATCTCTACTATGAACAGAGATGCGTCACCAACTATATATCACGTTCTGGCAGGAACTGGGTAGAGAAATCGCATAAGAGTAGCAATCGCTTTCATGAAAGACGGTGAGATCAATCGTCAACATACTGTGTGAAAAGATGGAGTCGTTATGCCAGGAAATGTCCAACCTGTCAGTGATGCCTAAAAATGTAATTTTGGAAAAGTGCACAAAGATATACAGGGTTATTACAAATGATTGAAGCAATTTCACAGCTCTACAATAACTTTATTATTTGAGATATTTTCACAATGCTTTGCACACACATACAAACACTCAAAAAGTTTTTTTTAGGCATTCACAAATGTTCGATATGTGCCCCTTTAGTGATTCGGCAGACATCGAGCCGATAATCAAGTTCCTCCCACACTCGGCGCAGCACGTCCCCATCAATGAGTTCGAAAGCATCGTTGATGCGAGCTCGTAGTTCTGGCACGTTTCTTGGTAGAGGAGATTTAAACGCTGAATCTTTCACATAACCCCACAGAAAGAAATCGCATGGGGTTAAGTCGAGAGAGCGTGGAGGCCATGACATGAATTGCTGATCATGATCTCCACCACGACCGATCCATAGGTTTTCCAATCTCCTGTTTAAGAAATGCCGAACATCATGATGGAAGTGCGGTGGAGCACCATCCTGTTGGAAGATGAAGTCGGCGCTGTCGGTCTCCAGTTGTTGCATGAGCCAATTTTCCAGTATGTCCAGATACACGTATCCTGTAACGTTTTTTTCGCAGAAGAAAAAGGGGCCGTAAACTTTGAACCGTGAGATTGCACAAAACACGTTAACTTTTGGTGAATTGCGAATTTGCTGCACGAATGCGAGAGGATTCTCTACCGCCCAGATTCGCACACTGTGTCTGTTCACTTCACCATTAAGAAAAAATGTTGCTTCATCACTGAAAACAAGTCTCGCACTGAACGCATCCTCTTCCATGGGCTGTTGCAACCGCGCCGAAAATTCAAAGCGTTTGACTTTGTCATCGGGTGTCAGGGCTTGTAGCAATTGTAAACGGTAAGGCTTCTGCTTTAGCTTTTTCCGTAAGATTTTCCAAACCGTCGGCTATGGTACGTTTAGCTCCCTGCTTGCTTTGTTCGTCGACTTCCGCGGGCTACGCGTGAAACTTGCCCGCACGCGTTCAACCGTTTCTTCGCTCACTGCAGGCCGACCCGTTGATTTCCCCTTACAGAGGCATCCAGAAGCCTTAAACTACGCGTACCATCGCCGAATGGAGTTAGCAGTTGGTGGATCTTTGTTGAACTTCGTCCTGAAGTGTCGTTGCACTGTTATGACTGACTGATGTGAGTGCATTTCAAGCACGACATACGCTTTCTCGGCTCCTGTCGCCATTTTGTCTCACTGCGCTCTCGAGCGCTCTGGCGGCAGAAACCGGAAGTGCAGCTTCAGCCGAACAAAACTTTATGAGTTTTTCTACGTATCTGTAGTGTGTCGTGACCATATGTCAATGAATGGAGCTACAGTGAATTTATGAAATCGCTTCAATCATTTGTAATAGCCCTGTACAAGTAGAGAATGAATAGGTATCGTGAAAACAGAAGCAGATTATTGAAACTGAACTTTAGAAGAAAACAGTTAAATAATTTATACAGGCTGAACCATAACCGCATGTCCAAAGATACAAACACATGTCGACAAAGAGGATGAAGACCATGAGAACTAGAAAATTTGGAAAGAACGGAATGGCCATTGAGAAGAATGGCTTTAACAACCAGCACAGAGCAGTACATGTTGAAAGATGACGGAGGAGAGGGGAGGAGGATGGCGAAAAGAGAACGAAAATAGTAAGATAGTTACGAACTAGTTCTGTGAGTGAGTTCGATATATTCAAAGCGTAACGACATAGGCTTTGCACATTGACGTGAAAAAGGTCATGGGATACCTCCAAGTGTCAGAGAAGGAACTCGGCGTGGCATGGCTCAACAAGCTGTAGGAAATCCCTTGCAGAAATATTGAGCCACGCTGCCGTCCATAATTTCGATTGTGTTGCCAGTGCAGGATTTTGAACACAAAGTGACTTCCCGATTGTATCCCGTTAGTGGTCAATGGGATACTTGTAAGGAGGTCTGGGTGGCAGATCATTCCTCGAATTTTCCCTAATGTTCTTGAAACAAATCATAAACACTTGTAGCCTGGTGACATGGCGCATAAAAATTCCATTGTTGTTTGGGAACAGGAAGCCAATAAATGGCTGAAAATGATCTCCAAGCAGCCGAACAAAACACTTTCGAGTCAATAAGCAGTTCAGTTGGACCAGAGGACCCAGTCCATCCCATGTCAACACAGTCCACACCATTATGAAGCCACCGCCAGCTTGCACAGTGCCTTGTTAACAGGTTGGGTCCATGGCTTCGTGTGGTCTGCAACGCCCTCGACGATTATCATCCGCTGTTACCAACTGAAATCGGGACTCATCTGACCAAGCCGCGGTTTTCCAGGGTCCAACCGATATGGTCACAGCCTAGGAGAGGCGATGCAGGCGATATCGTGCATTTAGCAAAGGAACACTCGTTGGTCGTCTGCTACCATACTCCTTTAATGTCAAATTTTGCAGCATTGTCCTAATGGATACGCTCGTCGTATGTTCCACACTGATTTCTGCGATTATTTCACGCAGAGTTGCTTGTCTGTTAGCACTGACAGCTCTGAGAAAATGTTACTGTTCTCGGTCGTTAGGTGAATGCCTTCTCTCACTGCGTTGTCTGTGGTGAATGGTAATGCCACTTATTTGCACATTTTTTATGGCACGCTCTTGACATTGTGGATCTCAGGATATTGAATTCGCTACGATTAAACCTTATAACATGAATCACCTGAGTAGAAATGACAGCTCCGCCAATACACTGCACTTTTATATCATGCATATGTGCTTATCGCATATCGCCTCAGTGTATGTTTTGTGATATTTCTCACATTCATTTGTACTTCAGCCGTCCTTGTCGGAATTAATGCAGTGGGCTCTCAGCGCTGGCGGGATGTTATATTCATAAAAAGAATCCCCTCTCCGTTCCGAGAGGCGTTTAAATCGTGGCTTTGGGACAGTGTATCACTCCCACACCAGATGCATTCAGTAGTACACATGCCACAAAGCTCTCTGTCGTGCGCAGACACTGAGCTGGGACTTGACTGCCCGAAAAGATACGGAACTCTCCAGGGAAAATAGGGACTGTTGGCACGCTCTGCTGTGCAGCTGTGACGTAAGGAGGCGGCCGACCGGTTCGGGAAGCGTAAATGAGTGGGTGTATCAGCGATAGACGCGCCTGCTGTTCAATTATTAGCCTCCACAGCGAGCATTACCGGCACAGTAAACGCCTCCGTGACGCACGAAGCAGCTGCAGAGGTCTGATCGACCGTTAGTCTGCAGTTGTACCATGTTCTGCAATGTTGTATTCCTTCTATTGTACTTACTAGTTCCCGTGAGACCAATCGAGATAGCTATTGGTGATGGAACGTGTCAGCACATAATTTACAGAACCTCTTCCTCCGTCCGAAGAGGCCACGAAACTCCCAACTCTACCGACCGACCACCGAGTCATCCTCAGGCGGTAGGCGTCACTGGATGCGGATATGGAGGGACATGTGACGGTTGTCAGGTTTCTTGATCAGAGCCGCTACAATCAAGTAGTTCTTCAGTTGGCCTCACAAGGGCTGAGCGTACTACGCCTGCCAACAGCACTCGGCAGACCTAGACGGTCATTCATCCAAATGTTAGCCAAGCTCGACAGCGCCTGCATAGGTGATCTGACAGGAACCGGTGGTACCGCTGCGGCAAGGCCGCTGGCTGATTTACAGAACGCTGGTTAGAAAGTCTGTAAATAAAAGAAACCAAAAAATTAATAAAACACAAACAATTCGTGAGCGTGCACCGGTATAAGTTAAACATTATAGAAAAAACGTTCTCAACTACTTCGAGAGCTCCTGCACAGGACAGAAGGAATGAGCCACCAGGAAACCTTTCAACTCAGTTTTAACGCATTGGGCTCTATAATAAAATCTTTTTCAGTTATGCTGAACGCCTCTTGAAACCTGCTGAGTAGTGCTCACCTTATGCTTATGGAAGTATTATCCAAGAACAAATCGTTTTCCCGTGTCAGGGAATGAATGTTAAAGTTTCATATGAATGAGTCAGTACTGTAACTGCAATTCCCATTCTGTGAATATTACTGTAGGTGCATCTTACCTGGGTACGTGTGCGTAGTATAAGTGTTTATGTAGTTGTGGGTAGTACGAAAGTATTAGCGAGGCTTCAGGTTAAACTTCCAGTTCGGCAGGGCCAGAATAATATCTGTAGTACTTACACTACACTCCCCCAGGTGGGTGGTACAAAGATGAACCTCAGCGTTACTGAAAATATGTTACGAAATATTATGATAGGAAATGTATTCAGAGATCACTGTACGGGAACGTTCAAGAGAGTTTTTGCCAAGGCGTGAAAAGATTTTACGGGATATTAGGAGCAATTACAGCAGCATCATAACTTAGAGAATTTTCGGTCAATTCAGGATCATAATTCTAGTTTTATAATGTTAGTAAGAGCTCTAACGTTTTAAATGAAGACTTATTCTGAATGACGTCGTAGAAGATGTGCATTATAAGAACTACATGTGAATCTGCAAACAAATCTAGAAAACCAAATTTCAAGGAGAATGATACTTCATACTAGCATTAGCGATTTTCATTTTATTGAGATAGCACAAAATGTTACACAGACTCTACTAACAACAGTTCTTCAAATTTATGATTTTTTAAATATTTCTTCCATGTATTCCTGTTTAAGTTCCTTGGGCATCTCTGTTACACTTTCGTGTATACTGACGTCTTACGATCTTATCATCTGTGAATTCGTTCCATTTCTGCTGCGACTTCCACTTGGAAAGGCTGCCAGACAGTGTAGCAATATTCTAAAACTGTTCAGAGAAGCGATTTGTATGAGACAGCTTTTACAGATCACTATCCTTTTCCAGAACCACCTGCGAGGATAGCCGAGAGCGCTAACGCGCTGCTTCTTGGACTTGGCTAAGCGCGCCGGCCCTGGGTCGAATCCACATGGCGGATTAACGGCGACGGCCGGTGTGCCGGCCAGCCTGGATGTGATTTTTAGGCGGTTTTCCACATCCTACTAGGTGAATATCGGGCTGGTCCCCACGTCCCGCCTCATTTACACGATTCGCAGACATTTGAAACACATTCACACTATTTCACGATTTACACTAGATGCAGACAGCTGGGTACACTAGTTCCATCCCAGGAGGTATGGGGTGGCAGCATGAAGGGCATGCGGCTAACCCTTAAAATTAACCGTGCAAATTCCGTACTTAACCCTGCCGACCCTGCGCACAATGCGGGATGAAGAAAGAAGAAAGAAAGGAAGATCCTTCTCCAGAACCCTCCCAACAAATCAGAGTCGCTTTCCTAGTACAGACTTTATGTTCCATATCACATCTTAGCATTTCAACTAAACCCACTGGTGTGCAAATCTTAAGACTGAAAATAACCACCGGGTGTGGTAGCGCAGTGGTTATCACACTGGACTCGCATTTAGGAGGACGACGCTTCAAACCCGCGTCCGCCCATCCTGATTTAGGTTTCCCATGATTTCCCTACATCGCTGAATGAAAATGCTGGGATGGTTCCTTCTAAAAGGCATGGCCGCTTTCCTTCTCTGGCCTTCCATAATCCATGCTCGTGCTCCTTCTCTACTACCTCGCTGTCGACGCAATGTTAAACCGCAATGATGAAGGAGTTTAATGTCATCATTTTTGTGCAGAGTTAACTTGGAAGAAGGAGGAATGGCAAACGTGTAAAAGTTGGACAAAACTTAAAGAAGAATATTGAAACAAATAATTTTGTGATTATTAGAACCTAGAAACATGTGATTATAAATTTTTACTGTAGAATACTTCTATGACAATTGTACAGTCTACAGGTCCCCTCCAGAAAACGTACAGCTTTTTACGAGAAGTGTGGTTGTGTTATTGAACTACCTGTCAGACAAGAAAAAACAATTAGTAGTTTGTCGAGATTTCAACGTAGATTTCTTAAAAGATACGGAAAAGCAAAACTAATTAGAATGATTATTTGAATATTTAAATGAAATTTCAATAGCCAATTTTCCAGTTCATGCGAGGCGAGATATCAGGCCAGTAGTCATATTTTTGTAGATAGTTCTCGTACTGAAACAAGTAATGTGTACGCCGTTGTTAATCGACTACCTAATCAAGATACATAATTAACATAACTAAACAATGCAGCCGGGTTTTAAATCAGCCAACGCTTAAATTTAGAAAAAAAATCTTCAGCAATGGCGATCGAACACTTTCTGCATTAGGTCACCCTCATTCAGCTGTAAGGTGCAATATTTTTGGTTTACTTATTCTAGGATTGAAGGCAACTGTGTAAGTTGAAATGACACGTTTAATGTTGCAATATTAGCACAAAATACACGCTTTTACACAATTTTCAATGTGACAAGAAAACACAGTTGTGAGGATAACGCATCTCATCAACATCAAAAAGTGAAATAATCCTAAACACAGTATTAAATATTAACTCTCAGTAGGTTAATTATCCTAAACACGACAATATCAAAGTTTAACTAGAAGTTCCATTACAAAATTGTTCCTGCACATATGTTATGATGTTGGTCAGTACTATTTTTAGGATGACAATCAAGTCTACGGTGGATGGTTCGTTATGTGACAAACTGAGCAAAAGATTACCCAAGGTCGCTCGACTTTACAGTGGACGAAAGCTGGTGAACCATCAAGTTTACGCCTCTGCACGCGGTATATACCTTAAGCTGCGATGAGCTGTCGTCTGCTAGGCCGCTCTCTTCCGCTGAAATTCTTATAAAACTAATTACACCTTTGCTGAATTTTCCAGCAGAAACTTTCCCTATGTTTCTCGTTAAGCAAGAGGACAGGTACTCATCGCTAGTCTTAGAATGTGGAGATGTACATGCGTATGGTTGGAGCAGCGTGCATATTATAATGCCCTCTCAGTTCTCGCAAGAACAATTAACTAATTGGCTGGTTCGTTTCTTCACAGTTGGAGCTAAACGTTGCTACAACTAATTTGTAGCTGGATATCAGCCTCTGTGAACGGAGTGTTCACACAAATTATTCTGCGTCGTACAGAGTGTTATGCGTTCCGTTCTGCACTTGAAGCCAATTCAGAGAAGAGTCTACGAAAATTTCCGCTTGCTACGTATCGTCCTCATTCCCCGTAACTACTACACCGAACATAATCGATGATCTGCCTACACATCTCTGTTTGCCCGTTCCTTTAGCCTCTTCCGCTATTCCTTCAGCTACCGTTTTCAGCAAAGACCCATATGCAACCACCAACATCTCTTCCATTGACCGGGTTCTTCAGTACACTGTTTTCCTCATAGAGTCGCTGTATGACGTTTCAGTTTTTTGCAGGATAAATCCATTTTATAGACAGTGACCTACGACATTCTGTTTCGCACCTTTCCAGTTGTTTCATTTATATATTCTTCATAGTCCATGTTTAGCACCAAGATAGACTTGTTCTTTTAATCTGAAGGTTATTATTTTTCAACTGTAGCAACAGTTTCCTTTTATAGAAAACCCTTTTGCCTTGCGCCCTACTTGGTACTATATATCCGTATCCGTAGCAAAACTGGTCCACGTGTTCAAGAAACTCTCATCCTAATTTAACCATCCAACATCTTAACCTGAAGAGATTGAAATAAATCAGCCAACCAGTTTTTTCAACCCCTTCAGATTTACACAGTTGCTGAGTCGCTGTCATTTTAAGGTTGTGAAACATGTTAACCTATTGTCCACACCATTTTGTTAGTATTCTTTCCCTCTATACGCACATTACAGGCATTAGCTAGCATACGTTCTATTTCATTAACCAATTATTGTTCACTTTGTAATGAACTTTGTTAGGAATCCTCCCAAGACCGCCACATGCCATGATGCACACATCGGTGGCCGCATAAGATCGAAAGCAAGAATGAGTCGAGTAGAAATCCATTGGTAATACAGTAAGTCAGGTGGGAGAATCAGGACTCACTGATGATGAACAACCTGTCGTGGTATTCGTAATTCACTTATGAATCTTATTTCTAAGTTCTTAAACATTCAGTGGCGGATTAAACCATCAAAGAAATCGCAGAGAGGAACGGAGCATTATGATGGTAAATGCTGACTTGCTGACCAAACGAAATCTGGAAACATACTAAGAGAGTTAATAATTTACTTAAGGTGGTAGCAACTATTGTGACGACACTGATTCGTCACCTGTCGCTAAGTAACAATATATATCATAATTTTATATTGTATTCTCGTAAATTTTCGGAATGAAAAAGTAGGTCCTGCGAATTCTGGCATATTCACTCATATTTTCCTTGGTTCATGGAATTAGGCAAGGCGTGGCACTTGCAGGTCTTCGGTAGTGGATTGACAAAAAATGGGAATCCGAGAGGTTTCCCACTGGAACTTCGCACTGGCGTCGGCCGGAGTGGCCGTGCGGTTCTAGGCGCTACAGTCTGGAGCCGAGCAACCGCTACGGTCGCAGGTTCGAATCCTGCCTCGGGCATGGATGTGTGTGATGTCCTTAGGTTAGTTAGGTTTAATTAGTTCTAAGTTCTAGGCGACTGATGACCTCAGAAGTTAAGTCGCATAGTGCTCAGAGCCATTTGAACCATTTTTCGCACTTGCAGCGACCGCGCGAGTTAGCCGCTTTGATTGTCTCTTAGGTCATAGTGCTACAAACGCACCTTTCAACGCTATGCCAGCCACGTGTCGTCCTGAAAGATTTGAACAAAGTCCGTAGTTTCTCTTGAAAATGGAAGCAGAAAAGCAGGGCCAGTGGGGAAACCGAACTGATGTTTATGCAGCCAGATATATTTCCGTCAATTATGAGGGGGCGGCCAATATTCTGCGAACAGTTAAAATTCTGCAGGCTATCCCTGCATGCAGCAAGAGAGGGTGAGATTTGCCGTGGTCACTGTGGCAAACCTTGCAATTTTCTCCCGTGCTAAGATAGTACTGAAGAATGTGAGACACACTGTGAGTGGGGATTCGCTTGATGGTAGAGGAGTAGTTTGCGGGGCCACCTCACAGCGGCTGCTCGTGTGACGTCAGTGCTGAGTTGCTGAACGGTGTGCACCTTCAATTTGGCACGCAATGAATGGTTTTTGGAGTAAGTGTCGCGTTTAGCGTTTGGGTTTGTCTTTGTATTGCTTAGCCCACAATTTGCGAGTCTACTTCGCAGCTTGTGATTGCATTTTTCGTTATTTATTTATCACACTGGGGTCTTGAGTTAATGCAATTCAGTGTGCGAGCGTCTTGTGAGTTGCACAAACTCTCGAAAGTGGTTTGCATCTCAAACTATAGTCTTCCAGAGAGTATTAGTTGCCTTTTGCACAGATAGAGCTTTCATAAATTTGCCTGTCATCACGCTGGTGATCGAAAGAATCCTTAAGTCTGTAAGCATATTGCTATTTACGCTTTTATACACCGAAGCGCCGAAGAAACTGGTGTAGACATGCCTGTTCAAATACAGAGATATCTAAACAGGCAGTCGGCAACGCCTATATAAGACAACAAGTGGCTTGCGCAGTTGTTAGATCGGTTACTGCTGCTATAATGGCAAGTTATCAAGATTTAAGTGAGTTTTTTAATGTTTAATGGCTCTAAGCACTATTTGACTTAACATCTGAGGTCATCAGTCCCCTAGACTTAGAACTACTTAAACCTAAGTAACCCAGGGACATCACATACATCCATGCCCAAGGCAGGATTCGAACCTGCGACTGTAGCAGCAGCGCGGTTCCGAACTGAAGCCCCTAGAACCGCTCGGCCACAGCGGACAGCTAAGTGAGTTTGAACGTGCTGTTATAGACGGCGCACGAGCTATGGGACACACCATCTCCGAGGTAACGATGAAGTGGGGCGAGTGAACCGTGAATATCAGGAATCCGGTAAAACATCACATCTCCCACATCCCTGTGGTAGGAGAAAGATCCTGCAACAATGGCACCAATGATACTCGTTCAGTGTGACTGAAGTGAATCCCTTGCGAAATTTCTGCAGTTTTCAATGCTGGGCCGCCAACAAGTCAGCGTAGGAACCTTTCAACGAAACATCATCGAAATGTGCTTTCGGAACCGAATTCTCAATCGTGTACCCTCGATGACTGCACGACACAAAGCTTTACTCCTGGACTGGGCTCGTCACCACCGGCATTGGACTTTTGATGACTGGAAACATGTTACCTGGTCGGACGAGTTATCGTTTCGAGTTGTATCGAGTGGACGTGTACGGGTATGCAGACAACCTCATGAATTGATGAACCCTTCATGCCAGCAAGGGGACAGTTCAAAGTGGTGGAGGCTCTGTAATGGTGTGGGGCATGTGCAGTTGGGGTGATAAGGGACCCCTGATGCTTCCAGATACTATTCTGACAGGTGACACATATGTAAACATCCTGTCTGATCACCTGCGTCCGTTCGTGTCCATTGTGCATTCCGATGGACTTGGGTAATTCCAGCAGGACAATGCGGCACCATGTCCAGAATTGCTGCAGAGTGGCTCTTCTGAGTTCATACGCTTCCGCTGGCCACCAAACTTCCTGGACATGAACATTATTGAGCATATCTGCGATGCCTTGCAACGTGCTGTTCAGAAGAGATCTCCACCCCATCGTACTCTTACGCATTTATGGACAGCCCTGTAGTATTCATGATTTCAGTTCCCTCCAGCACTACTTCAGACATTAGTCGAGTCCATGCCACGTCATGTTGCTGCACTTCTGCGTGGTCGCGGGGGCCCTACATGATATTAGGCAGGTGCGCCACCAGTTTCTTTGGGTCTTCAGTGTATATAGGAAAAGGTCGCCCATCAGAATGTTGTGGGAGGATATATCGTCAGTGAATTCTCGCTCACGGAGTTACGATCTCGCTGTGACGGTGTTTGTAATGTTATACAGGTGTCATAATGAGAAACGTGTTGTTTTCTTTAAACTCGAAAGTTAGCTGGGTCATTTTAATTAATATGAATTAAATTAAATTATTGTTCTTTGCTAATGAAATTCAGGTGCATTATCATTTAGCAGTGGGGACAGTTATCAATTTAATAGTTGTACAATTGTATTAGAATCTATCTGATCGTAGAGTTGATTGTTTGGTGTTGAGTGTGGCAGATAGTTTGCACTAGCGACTGCTGTACACCTGTCGACTCCCACGTATGCACAAGAGAGGTAATAGACAACATGAAAGTGGTTCATGTTTACGGCGACCGTCTTCATTATAGACAAACGCCTATGGGTGCAGGAAAACCCTCAGCTCCGACAGTTGAGACTGTGCCGGGGCAAGGAACTTATGGGGCAAAAAGGACGTGGCTAATTTGTACGTCCCAAAAGGCGAGCCCCAACAGCGTCTTCTCCCACGAGCTAGGCGCCGGCGGTATTTGCTGTAGCCGTAGGCTTAGTAGAGCGTGGCACCAGTCACTTTGTAAAGCATCTGCACATTAACTCAATCGTCCCATAAACCCCTACTGTGGGCAGAAGGTGGAGGAACCAACGTCTGATCCTTCAGACATGCTTGGGCGTTTGCCCAATTCGCCCAACAACAGCCATCCAGCTCATTCCGTTCTTCCGATACCGACCAACAGCTGACGCCTCATCACCGTTGACGGGAATATGTTGCCAAGGGCATTTACCGCCGTGAAGTAGTAGAGTGTATTGTTCATCACTTTGAACAGCACTTAGCAATGTCTCCAGATTTCGTTTGCTTGAAGATTAAGGGTATTTCGTGACACGAGCGCAGAGCATCAGCATCAGCCATGTGATAAGATTCATCGAAATCTCCTCCCCCCCCCCCCCTTTACCACCGTGATCTGCTGCTACTCATGATTCAGAATTCTCGCTAGGATTTGTTCTTAGTTGTGTGTGTGTGTGTCTGTAGCTAAGGCTAAATAGTAATCTTCCATTTTGATTTCCGAATATACCTCTGTTTTTATTACTTCTAAATCTTTTTCTTATCAGAGTTGCCTTTTCCCAGTATCGAAACTAATCCATGCCCGCTCCCCACCCCTCCCCCTCACCCTGCTAGCACTGACGAATAAAAATAGGTTGCACACACACACACACACACACACACACACACACACACGCACACACACACACACACACACACAGAGACAGAAACACACACACACACACACACACACACACACACACACACACACACACACACATACACACAAACACACACAGAAACACACACACACACACACACACACACACACAGAAACACACACACACACACACACACACACACACACACACACACACACATACATACACACAGAAACACACACACACACAACAAAACAGAACAAAATCCAACCTCCTAAACCCCCACCCCTTTTTTAACTAATCCCAACGCACCCGTACCACACCTACACACAACACCCAAAGAGAAATAAAACAAACAAAAACTAAAACCATTCATAAATTGTAAAAAAACGAGTTCTCAGAAAACAAAATAACTCCTCAAAAATATAGAGCTGAAAGATAACAAAAATAATACGTAAGTAAAACCATCGCAATGGCGACCAACCAAGATTTTTCGTCCAGGTTCCCCGTCAGATAGATCGCCAAATATTGTGGCCACAAGAAAGGTGTGTGACTTCCTATGGGACCCAACTTCGCTGAGGTCTTCGGTTTCTAAATTACACGCTCCTTGAACTAACTTACGCTAAGGACAACACAAACACCCGTGCCCGAGGAAGGACTCGAACCTCCGGCAGGAGCGGACCCTCGATTCGTGACACGGCGCCTCTAATCCGCATGGCCACTGTGCGTGCCAAATATTGTCACGACGACGCCGCCACATATACAAGTCCTTGAACTGAGTAGTGAACTTCTTATTCTATTCTCATTACGCACTTGAGAACTGACGCAGTCGGCAGTCAAATCGAACCGCTGCAAAAACCTTATCGTCGTCGTCATGTAATCGCCCAGTGCCACCCCGAGCGAATAACTACGAAGAACTACTAAATTTTCCTGTCACACCCATCTCTAACAAAAAACACTATTGCATCTCGATCCACAAAAACACACAACACTAATCCTAACTAGCATCAATGGGAACGCATAAGCCCCGCAAAAATAAATCAGCGTAACATACTGGTGACGCAACACACTCTTCCAACGACTGCTTCACAGAATGATAACACAAAGTAAGATAACCGAATACAAACATAACAGAAAAATCTTCAAACACGAACGTCCACCACATGAGCGCGCCATCAAATACTACAACACACCATCTAAAATCACGATCTGACTCAAAAGCACCACGCCACAATGACATCATACGACACAGCATATTTACGTCACTGGTCAAAGCAAACGGGTCAAATGGAATCGCACGCTTCCCTTCATCCCCGGCATTTGACACTGTTGGATACCGGATGAGGAAACAAAATCCCGGCGGCCTGGTAGTATTAACCCTCCCCCCAGCTCCAAAACAGGAGCAAGATCTCTTCATTTAAGTCGCTTGGGATTACTGTAATTGTGCCAAACGGTTACGGTGTTGTGGCACAAATTTCCACGAACCGAACCTGCTGATCTGTTGGTGAGAAACAACATCAGTACTGAGACAGTCCTTCTCTCCCCTCGCTGCCCGTTCAGTGTAGTCGGCCAGTATGGCCGTGCGGTTTTAGGCGCTTCAGTCTGCAACCGCGTGACCACTACGGGTTGCAGGTTCGAATCCTGCCTCAGGCTTGGATGTGTGTGATGTCCTTAGATTGGTTAGGCTTAAGTAGTTCTAAGTTCTAGGGGACTGATGACCACAGATGTTAAGTGCCATGGTGCTCAGAGCCTTTTGAACCAACCTTCAGTGTACAAATCAAATATTAGTGGCGACTGTTACGAACTTTGCCTTACAATGAGGTGATAAAAGTAATCGAATAGCGATATGCGGTAGTATCGCATACACAAGGTATAAAAGGGCGGTGCATTGGTGGACTGCCATTTGAACTCAAGTGATTCATGTGAAAAGGTTTCCCACATGATTATGACCGCACAAGAGGAATAAACAACTTTGAACGCGGAATGGTAGTTGCAGCTACATGCATGGAACATTCTATTCCGGAAATCGTTAGGGAGTTCAATATTCCAAAATTCACAGTGACAAGACTGTGTCTAGAATACCACATTTCAGGCATTACCTCTCCCCACGGACAACGCAGTGGTAGAAGGCCTTCGCGTAAAAAAAGACGGTAGCGGCGTTTGCGTAGAGTTGTCATTTGTAACAGACAAGTAACACTGCATGAAAAAACCGCAGAAATCAATGTGGGGCATACGACGAACGTATCCGTTAGGACAATGCGGCGAAATATGGCGGTAATGGGATATGCCAGAAGACAACTTACGCGATTGCCTTTGATAACAGCATGACATCGCCTGCAGTGCCTCTCCCAGGCTCGTGGCTATATCGTTTGGACCACAGACAAAAGAAAAGCCGCGGCCTGGTCAGATGAGTCCCTATTTCAGCTAGTAAGAGCTGATGTTGGGGTTCGAGTGAGGCGCAGACACACGGAGCCATGAAGTTTGTCAGCAAGGCACTTTGCAAACTGATGGTGGGTCGATAATGCTGTGGCCGGTCGAGGAAGCCGAGCGGTTCTAGGCGCTACAGTCTGGAACCGCGTGACCGCTACGGTCGCAAGTTCGAATCCTGCCTCGGGCATGGATGTGTGTGATGTCCTTAGGTTAGTTAGGTTTAAGTAACTTCCTGGCAGATTAAAACTGCGTGCCCGACCGAGACTCGAACTCGGGACCGAGTCTCAGTCGGGAACGCTGTTTTAATCTGACAGGAAGTTTCATATCAGCGCACACTCCGCTGCAGAGTGAACATCTCATTCTAGGTTTAAGTAGTTCTAAGTTCTAGGGGACTGATGACCTCAGATTTTAAGTCCCATAGTGCTCAGAGCCATTTGAACCATTTGATAATGCTGTGGGCCGTGTTTACATGGAATTGACTGGTCCTCTGATCCAACTAAACCGATCATTGACGGGACAGGCTTACGTTCGGCTACATGGAGACCACTGGCATTCATTCATGGACCTCATATTCTAGATTAACGGCGCGCCATGTTACCGGGCCACCATTTCTTGCAACTGGTCTGAATAACGTTCTGAACAGTGCGACTAAATGATTTGGCCACCCAGACAGCCCGAACTGAAAATCGTCGAACATGTATGGGACATAATAGTGGTCAGTTCGTCCACAAAATCCTGCACTGGCAACATTCCCGCAATTATGGGTGGCTATAAAGGCCACATGACTCAATATTTCCTTAGTTGACTTTCGAAGACTTGTTGAATCCATGCGACGTCGAGTTGCTGCACTATTCCGACACGATATCAGGAGGCATCTCAAGACTTTTATCACCTCAGTGAACATCTTACCTGATTTTGGCCTCTCGCACTGTTCTGATAATTCAAGTTCTGATAATTCAAGAACTTAAGAAATCAGAAAGGGCCGAGTTACTGACAAGGGAACCTCCCCATCGCACCCCCCTCAGATTTAGTTATAAGTTGGCACAGTGGATAGGCCTTGAAAAACTGAACACAGATCAATCAAGAAAATAGGAAGAAGTTGTGTGGAACTATGAAAAAAATAAGCAAAATATACAAACTGAGTAGTCCACGTGCGAGATACGCAACATCAAGGATAGTCTAGGCACAAAGTCGCCGTGGTCCCGTGGTTACCGTGAGCAGCTGTGAAACGTGAGGTCCTTGGTTCAAGTCTTCCCTCGGGTGAAAAGTTTACTTTCTTTATTTTCGCAAAGTTATGATCTGTCCATTCGTTCATTGACGTCTCTGTTCACTGTAATAAGTTTAGTATCTATGTTTTGCCACCTCACCGCAAAACCGTGCGATTAGTAGACGAAAGGACGTGCCTCTCCAATGGGAAGCGAAAACATTTGATCGCAAGGTCATAGGTCCACCGACTCCTCCACAGGAAAACACGTATGATATATTCTATACGATACTGGTGACGGCATGTGTGTCACATGACAGGAATATGTTGTCGATGCACCTAACTTGTACACTTAGCGAATGGGTAAAAAGATTTTTCTACCTTGCCCGATTTTGGTTTTCTTGGTGATTTGATAATCACTGTCAAAAAAGTGATGACGGACGGATAATAATTGTCTGAAAATAAAAAATTAAACTTTTCACTCGAGGGAAGACTAGAACCAAGGACCTCTCGTTTCACAGCTGTTCACGCTAACCACAGGACCACGGCGACCTTGTGTTGATACCGCGTGGACTTCTCAGTTTGTAAATTTTGCTTATTTTTTTCATAGTTCCACACAACTTCTTCCTGTTTTCTTGATTGATCTGTGTTCAGTTTTACAAGGCCTATCCACTGTCCCAACTTATAACTAAATCTGAGGGGGGTGCGATGGGGAGGTTTCCTTGTGAGTATCTTATCAATTGTCTGTTTAGTAATTGTTTGAAAAAAAGTGGTGTATCATCTCCCAGGCCACTGATCGTTCCTGGTGTGCACGAAACTCGAGATTTGACAATAAGGAATTACAGGAAGATATGGTCACGAGTCCTTGGCGAACCGGGTCAAACTCTGAGGCTGCAGTTTGCGTGCTCTGGAACAATGACCGGAAGAGACGGTGGCCGCTAGAAAGTGTGCTCGGCTGCCGGTCGGCCCCCCGACTTTTCAGGCGCCGCGATCGAGCGGACGGTAAGTCAAGCGGCCGCCTCGCCGGCCGCTGACGCTAACTGCCCAGTTCCCAGGCCTCGGGCCCGCCGCTCGCAACTCAAGGAGCCGCAGCCTCCTCCGGCGCTGTTGTCTTCAGACGTCATCCACTACAACGTCGTTTACAAATTTCGTTCGCCTCTGCATCCTACAGTGACAACGTATCACTACATACAGTTTCGGAAGTTTAATCATATGCTGTATAAGTATGTTGTGTCTGTCATTACAGTCAACAGTCATTTATATTCACTTTAGGTACTGGTCACTTAGAGAGCTCTAGATATACAGGTGTAAACCGTAATTGTTTACAAAGTACCACGGAGGACTAGATCCCTCCACTATCCTTCACACCTACAAAACCTTGACCTGACCCATCCTATGCAAATGTTGCACGGATATCTGTACCGCTCCTCTCTCCCAAAGTTCTATAAGTGTTTCTAAATCCTCGAACACCATGCACTCAGTATCCCTTTCGGCATCCTTCCCCCATGTGGTCCCTCTATCACCTCAAATTCCCAACACTTCTCACCCATATCGAACACCTCCATGTCTCCTACACTGTCCACAAACTGGATTGCAATAACCCCTCTGACCACCAACCCTGGTATGCTGCTGTGCCTTTATAAACACAACCGACTGTCCCTATGCGAACACATACTTCATGTCCTATGCCAACGCAATTTCAACCGACTCCCTCTCCCAGACAAGTAACTCCGCTCCGATATCTATACATCCTAGCAGCTTTAGCTACTTTCTGTTCCACATCAGGGCTCCTACTTCTGTCCTCCCTCTCCATTTCACTCCATCCTTTCCTCTCCTGAGACCATAGGCCCGCCCATTCACCAGACTCATCCTCTCTTTCCTTCTTCCCAAAATCCACCCTAACATCTTTCCACAGGCACCACCCAGCAGCTTAAAAATAAATAGCATCTTATAGCCATTTTATTAAATTTTAAGAATCTTTTTAAATTTTTCATCCACAATTTTTAAAACATAAAATTTTCACCCTGCAGCGGAGTATGGGCTGACATGAAACTTCGTGGCAGACTGAAACTGTTCGCCGGACCGAGATTTAAACTCCATTTTGCGGACAAGTGGTCCTTTAATTTGCCAACAAGTTTCATCCTTAAATGTTGTTTCTATTCATTCATCTACTGTACAATCTCTTACATCAACAGCGGAACGCTATTCCGATGGCAGCCCACCCAAGCCCCTCCCACATGGCGCGAGTGAGGAAAAAAAAATACTACCGAAGTGGTCTACGGGAACTTGAGGCTAACAATTTGATATAAGACACTTGTGGTCCATCAAGCTAGGCAACAGGCGCTAAATTTTTAAATATCATCTTGCCTTCTAACGTCACCGGCTTTCGTTAAGTTCAGTAAGTTAACCATTCGTGTGAAGATAATGAAAGGAAAAGACTTCTGAACATGTTACCTAAGCCGGCCGGAGTGGCCGAGAGGTTCTAGGCGCTTCAATCTGGAACCGCCCGACCGCTGCGGTCGCAGGTTCGAATCCTGCCTCGGGTATGGATGTGTGTGATGTCCTTAGGTTAGTTAGGTTTAAGTAGTTATAAGTTCTAGGGACTGATGACCTCAACTGTTAAGTCCCATAGTGCTCAGAGCCATTTCAACAAGTATTTGACCGGCAAGGGGATGAGAGTTGGTGGTGAAACGTTCCTGCTCGCCAGACTTGGCGCCAGTGTCTTGATTCAAATCCAAACGTGTCCATAGCGCCTCATGAAGCAAGGACATATGACACTGTCGATGATGATCCGTCCGTCGGATGGGGACATTTAGTTCGGCAGCCTCCCTGGTGCTATTCGGAACGAGTAGGCTATGTGCCCGCACTAGGTTTCACACTCCATCATCATCATCATCATCATCATCATCATCACCATCATCCAACACGAATATTGAACCACACACACACACACACACACACACACACACACACACACACAAATAGACACAATCATATAATACATACACTTAGTATTATAAATTTTGTAACGGAGCATGATAGGAAAAAAAAGAAGAAGAAAAAATGACCTACTTGACGTGGATATCCAAACAGTCTATGTAGCAGAGTGACCTCACAGAGAAGGGAGCATATTGTCAATTCTTTGACCAGGCACAGCGAAGTAACGATGTGTAATTTGAACACAAGTGTGGCTTAACAGCACAAAGACGCTGCAGAAATAACGAAACTGAAAGCCTGAAGGAAAGCTGTGACAGCACGACACGGTGCAGTGCACTGATGAGTTCAGAAAACTAGAGCATATTCGGTCATTCTTGCCACGTGATGATGTCATTTGCGTTGGATAACACCTTTACAAAGGATGTAAAGATAAGGAAACGTGAGCGGACAACCCAGAGCAGTAATGCCATTTGTGGTTTGATTACATTTATTCAAATAACAACAAACAATATTAAACAGAGTAATGATCAGACTCCCTGTTAACAAACAACAACCAACGGGAAAATATGTCAAAAATATATAACGGAGGTATACATACAATAAAGAACAGTAGCATTCCACATTAAGAAAACGGTAAAAATGATGCCTCGGGTATAATTCCCACATTCAGTCTACACTCGACGGTGCTACGTTGCTTATCGCAGAAACTGCTATAATTTAGCCGGCCGCGGTGGTCTAGCGGTTCTAGGCGCTCAGTCCGGAACCGCGCGACTGCTACGGTCGCAGGTTCGAATCCTGCCTCGGGCATGGATGTGTGGCATATCCTTAGGTTAGTTAGGTTTAAGGAGTTCTAAGTTCTAGGGGACTGATGACCGTAGATGTTAAGTCCCATAGTGCTCAGAGCCATTTGAACCATTTAAAGAAACTGAGACCAGGCAAAGCCAAAAGGTTTCGTAGGACGACCACTGTGCATCATAGGTGCAAAAGGCGAAGGCAAGTTGAATATTGTCAGGACAGCATTAAATACCAGTCGCACACAGCACTGAATCGCCTGAGTCACATACCACCAGGCTCCCCAGAGGTCTAGCCGACGGCACCTGGCGAGCTTCAAACTACGATCATCCCGAGGGAGCACAGTGGCTGCCGCCCACAGACCCGTATCTAAGAGCAGACACCGGCATCGCTGGCCATCTCTCGCTGAGGGACTATCTCGTGCAGAGCTGGTGGGTGCTTTTTCTTGGGCACCATCTACGTCAAAGAGAGCGTCCTGGTAATCTACTGACTGTGCAGCGGACTTGGGGCATTTGTGTGGGCGGAAGTGGTCGACCATAACGTTGAATGCCCTCACGTTCCTATGCTGTCCAACGTCAGGCCTCTGCCGCAGCGGAATGCCCCACAAATCAAGACTCGTATTCGATCAGAAGACCAAATGGAGACCCACATTTTCAAATTTCTGTCAGGTGTTGATAAATCTGCCTCAGGCTGTGTGCTTCGCGGTGACCACTGAACATCGGTCGCCGTTCACTCTCCTTGTATACCCTAACGGGGCTGGTAATGACACTAATGCCCTCTGGTGGCCGTTTTAGTGTCACAGAGCGTTGCAGCTGTAATCATTTACGTAGCCACCAACGGTTTAAACGTGTACGAAACTACACTGAATCACACTATGTCTTTTGAATGCTTCAGTTTCTGTCAGGTAGCGTATTTATGCAGGTGGAAGTGTAGGTAGAGGTGAAGAGCTGCTTGGAGAAGTCATATGGGAATCTTTGGAAAAAGGCGATGTTGGTATCGGAAAACTTGTTACACGCTTATGGAGGAGCATAGACAGTCAGTTTATTCCCTCGCTGAATTCAGGAATGGAAAGGGCAGAAAATAGATAATATTGGTATGAAGTACTCTGTTCGCTCATTGTATAGTAGTTTTCGGAGGACATAGAGAGTGAACTAGAAATCCACTGACAAACTTTCAGAGGTGATAGTATGGAGTAAACGAGAAAAAAACTGGGACTCTACTCTGCCTACCTACACGTGTTCAGTAGATGAGATGTGTTTCAAACCAGCAAATATAAACAAGTGCTCACAGCCCTGGAGGTATGCACTTCAGAGCCCAGTTTAATGAACACTTTATTCTTGTCTTGGCCCACGCTGCTACCTCTGAAAGTTTGTCGGTGGCGTTTTGCTCCACCCTTGAGGAAGATGTAGTTGAATACAATAGGTTATAATACGAATGCATGTATTACGTTTACACATTGCAGAGAACTATGAAACCAGACGGCTCTCTTCCACGCGATAACAAACGATAATGGCATCAGAATTAGCTCACAGAGATAAAATGATTAACAACTTGCCCCGCTTCTTGCAGCGGTGTACCGTAGGTCTCCGGAAGAGCATAGCGTTCCAAAAGATTGGAAAAGGGCACAGGTCATCCCCGTTTTCAAGAAGGGACGTCGAACAGACGTGCAGTACTATAGACCTATATCTCTAACGTCGATCAGTTGTAGAATTTTGGAACACGTAATAGTTCGAGTATAATTACTTTTCTGGAGACTAGAAATCTACTCTGTAGGAATCAGCATGGGTTTCGAAAAAGAAGATCGTGTGAAATTCAGCTCGCGCTATTCGTCCATAAGACTCAGAGGGCCATAGACACGGGTTCCCAGGTAGATGCCGTGTTTCTTGACTTCCGCAAGGCGTTAGATACAGTTCCCCACAGTCGTTTAATGAACAAAGTAAGAGCATATGGACTATGAGACCAATCGTGTGATTGGATTGAAGAGTTCTTAGATAACAGAACGCTGCATGTCATTCTCAATGGAGAGAAGTCATATGAAATAAGAGTGATTTCAGGTGTGCCGCAGGGGAGTGTCGTAGGACCGGACCGTTGCTATTCACAAAATATATATATATATATATATATATATATATATATATATATATATATATATATATATATGCACCATGCGTCAATTTGTTGCAGATCCTCCTGCATTTCACATTTCGCTACAATTTTCCATTGTTACAACCTCACGATATACTACAGCATCACCTGCAAAAAGCCTCAGTGAACTTTCGATGTATATCTCGCGAAGAGACCATGAGGATGAAATCAGAGAGATTAGAGCCCACACAGGGGCATACCGACAATCTTATGACCTTGTGGATAACATCGGAAGTTCACCGAGGCTTTTTGCAGGTGATGCTGTAGCATATCGTGAGGTTGTAACAATGGAAAATTGTAGTGAAATGCAGGAGGATCTGCAACAAATTGACGCATGGTGCAGGGAATGGCAGTTGAATCTCAATGTAGACAAGTGTAATGTCCTGCGAATACATAGAAAGAAAGATCCTTTATCATTTAGCTACAATATAGCAGGTCAGCAACTGGAAGCAGTTATTTCCATAAATTATCTGGGAGTAGGCATTAGGAGTGATTTAAAATTGAATGATCATATAAAGTTGATAAGATGCCAGACTGAGATTCATTGGAAGAATCCTAAGGAAATGCAATCCGAAAAGAAAGGAAGTAGGTTACAGTACACTTGTTCGCCTACAGCTTGAATACTGCTGATCGATGTGGGACCCGTACCAGATAGGGTTGAAAGAAGAGATAGAGAAGATCCAACGGAGAGCAGCGCGCTTCGTTACAGAATCATTTAGTAATCGCGAAAGCGTTACGGAGATGACAGATAAACTCCAGTGGAAGACTCTGCAAGAGTCGCTCAGTAGCTCGGTACGGACTTTTGTTGAAGTTTCGAGAACATACCTTCACCAAGGAGTCAAACAATCTATTGCTCCCTCCTGCGTATATCTCGCGAAGAGACCATGAGGATGAAATCAAAGAGATTAGAGTCCACACAGCGGCATACCGACAATCTTTCTTTCCACGAAGATTAAGAGACTGGAAAAGAAGGGAGAACCGATAGAGGTACTCAAGGTACCCTCCGCCACACACCGTCAGGTGGCTTGCGGAGTATGGGTGTAGATTTAGATGTAGATAGGTTAGCTGTCTGCTCACCATAACTAAGCCATGCGGAGTGGCTGCGCGGTTAGAGGCGCCATGTCACGGATTGCGCAGCCCCTCCTGCCGGAGGTTCGAGTCCTCCCTCGGGTATGGGCGTGTGTATTGTTCTTGGCGTAAGTTAATTTAAGTAGTGTGTAAGGCTAGGGACGGATGATCTCAGCAGTTTGGACACTTAGGAATTCACACACATTTTAAAATCATAACTAGGCTCTGGCACAGCTGAGCAAAGAATGAAGAAAGAAGTATACATGTTCAGATGTACATTCGTACCTTAATAACCTATTGCTTAATGAATACAACCAGGCTGCTACAAAATGATCTGTGTTGCAACTTTCTTTCATAATGCAGACAAGATCTCAAATTAGTAAGAACAAATTACTACGGAGAGTACGAAAAGCAAAGTGACCGTGGCAGCCGAATATTAATTAGTCTCTCCCATTTCGCGGCAATTATAGCTTCGCTAATTTATAGCCAGGCACCATTCCGTCTGTCACGTGGCCCGCAGGAGACCATGCGTCTTCTTTGCACAGAAGTATGATTTATATCGGCGGCAGGCGGCAGCGGCAGCAACAGCGACTGCGGCGTCGGCATATCCGACGAGACGGGACGCCTCCTACGCGCCGGTTTCGCGCTGGCCCCGCGATACTATTGAGTTATTAAATCTGACCGGTTATAAATTATTTCCCGGGCGGAGAAGCACGTTAGCAATGCGCGAAGCAGCCCAGGTGGACGGAGCCGAAAATAACCGGGGCGTGCGGCGGCAGGCGATCGGCCGTATCGGAATCCGGACGCGTCTGACGGCCGGCGCGTCGCATTCCACGGCGCTAGCACCCCGTCGAGATCTGTCGGCCGAGCGCCCCCTCTCATTACAGTCGCCTTCTGGACGGTGACGGAGTCCTCAGGCTGTCCCTGTCCTGTTGTCGTCCTCGCGACGGATGACATATCTTACTTATTGATTAGCGTTTGTAACATAGACCGCAACTGGAATATTGCATTGAGCACCAAATAGGCATCAGCATAGTACACCGTCACTGCACACATAGGATACTCTGACTGACACACGTACATGCACACATTCACAACGAAGACATACACTAATTTTATATTTTGTCTGGTACAACTGAAGACAATTAATTACACATTCATGAAATACACTGCCGGGAAAAATTTTTGTCTATCGGTAAATATGACGTCTATTTTGATCCGACGAAGGCATATGCCACCTGTGAACGTACTGATAATGGTTTGAAGGACGTCCGCCAATAGACAACGTTGTGGCGTTGCCATCAGAATGCCATCTGTGACTACCCTTTAATAGGGAATGCTCAGAGTGGTGAAGAGGTGTGAACTAGGCATGTAGCCGAGCCACGGAGATTTGCTCGTGCTTCCTACAGCCAACGTAGCGAGTATGAAAGGGGTCAAATTGTGGCTAACGGAGTGGCGGAGTGGTCCTTTCGGAGAACTGCGACAGGAGTGCTGCGATCAGTGGTCAAGTGAACATACTCACACCCGTAAACGAAGCTCTGGACATTTACGAAATATAGAAGCTCGCCAGGATAGTCGTATTGTAAGGGCAGCAGTGGCAGGTTGTACAGGTACCATGGAAGAGATAAGAAGGCTTGTGAGCACAGACGTATCACCACGAACTGTTACGAACCAGTTATTAGCTGTGGGACTACGGGTCATCGTATTGTAAGGGCAGCAGAGGCGGATCGCACAGCTACCTAGCACATGTAAGAGGTTTCTAGAGGACATTGTTCTATGGAGATAAGCAGCGACTAATTTGCTTACAATCAATTATTCAACATGACAGTCACAATCACATTATTTATTTTGCCACCAACCGGTTTCAATCCCCGATGGGGTCATCTTCAGGGCAATTTACACCATTTGGTCGCTCGCTGGAGTATAGGGAGGCTTGATAGTTACCAACCGTGGTAACTATCAAGCCTCCCTGTACTCCAGCGAACAACCAAATGGTGTAAATTGCCCTGAAGATGACCCCATTGCGGGTTGAAACCGGTTGGCGGCAAAATAAATAATGTGATTGTGACTGTAATTTTGAATAATTGAATTGTTACATTTCATTCTCTGGGTTGTGCGGCGGCTCCATGCTAGGTGCTATGTGGATGCAGAGTGTGTGGTTTGTTCAGTGTGGCTGCCGCCGTTGGATAAGCAGCTGCCAGCAGCAGGTCGTATACTCTTAGCTCACTTATTTGTTACATAGCTTAATTCTAAATTTTTTGCGTGTTTTTGAGTACTTGCATTGTTTAATTCATAAATTTCGGGCGTATTATAGTATTTGAGAATTGCAGCATCGCGCTTTAGTACCTGAATAGTGTAAAATCGCGTAGTCTCCTTTTGCCGCCGAGCAGTGTGTCACCAGTGAGCAAGTAGCAGCATTACTGCATTTACTAGGCAATCTTGTATTTTAATAACCATTTAAATTTTGTGTCGAACTGTTTGTGCTCTCTGTAGATTAGTTCAAAAAATGGCTCAAATGGCTCTGAGCGCTATGGGACTTAACTTCTGAGGTCATCAGTCCCCTAGAACTTAGAACTACTTAAATCTAACTAACCTAAGGACATCACACACATCCATACCCGAGGCAGGATTCGAACCAGCGACCGTAGCGGTCGCGCGGTTCCAGACTGTAGCGCCTAGAACCGCTTGGTCACCCCGGCAGGCGTAGATTAGTTCAGACGATCTTTGCACAACAGTGTTTAGCATGGATAGGGACTGCGACTGCTGTGTTCGGATGCGGACTGAGTTGGCATCCCTTCGCTCCTAACTTCAGGCAGTGTTGGCTTCGGTCACACAGCTTGAGGCTGTTGCCAATGGGCATCACTGTGGGGGTCCAGATGGGCGTGTGTCTGGGACAGCCAGCTCGTCCCACGCATCCCCCGATCGGACTACGGCTGTGGCTGCCCGGGATACTGCCCACATTGAGGGCGACCCCTCACCCAAGGTAGAGTGGGAGGTCGTCTCGAGGTGTGGCAGGGGGCGAAAGACATTCCGCAGGGCTGAACGGAAGGCCGCTCCAGTTTGTCTGACGAACCGGTTTCAGGCTCTGTCCCAGGCTGATACTAATCTTCAGCTGGACATGGCTGCTTGTCCTGTTCCAGAGGCTGCCCCTCAGTCTGCAAGATCCGGGCAGTTGCAGAGGGTGGGCTTACTGGTAGTTGGGAGCTCCAACGTCAGGCAGCAAGAGAGGGGAAGAAAACCAATGTGCACTCCGTGTGCATACCGGGGGGAGTCATTCCAGATTTGGAAAGGGTCCTTCCGGATGCCATGAAGGGTACAGGTTGCACCCATCTGCAGGTGGTCGCCCATGTCGGCACCAATGATGTGTGTCGCTATGGATCGGAGGAAATCCTCTCTGGCTTTCGTCGGCTATCTGATTTGGTGAAGACTGCCAGTCTGGCTAGCGGGATGCAGCATCATCGACTGACTGCGGACCTTTGGTACAGAGCCGAGTGGAGGGTCTAAATGAGAGGCTGAGACGGTTCTGCGACCGTGTGGGCTGCAGATTCATCGACTTGTGCCATAGGGTGGTGCGGTTTCGGGTTCCGCTGGATAGGTCAGGAGTCCACTACGCACAGCAGGCGACTATACGGTAGCAGGGATTGTGTGGCGTGGACTGGGCGGTTTTTTAGATTAGATGGCCTCGGGCAAGTACAGAAAGGGCAACAGCCTCAAAGGGTGTGGGGCAAAGTCAGGACATGCGGGGACCATGCAGCAATCGGCATTGTAATTGTAAACTGTCAAAGCTGTATTGGTAAAGTAGCGGAACTTCAAGCGCTGATAGAAAGCACCGAAGCAGAAATCGTTATGGATACAGAAAGCTAACTGAAGCCAGAGATAAATTCTGCCGAAATTTTTACAAAGGCACAGACGGTGTTTATAAAGGATAGATTGCACGCAACCGGAGGTGGCGTGTTTGTCGCTGTTAGTAGTAGTTTATCCTGTAGTGAAGTAGAAATGGTTAGTTCCTATGAATTATTATGGGTGTACGTTACACTCAACAACCGAGCTAGGTTAATAATTGGCTCCTTTTACCGACCTCCCGACTCAGCAACATTAGTGGCAGAACAACTGAGAGAAAATCTGGAATACATTTCACATAAATTTCCTCAGCATGTTATAGTCTTAGGTGGAGATTTCAATTTACCAGATATAGACTGGGACACTCAGATGTTTAGGACGGGTGGTAGAGACAGAGGATCGAGTGACATTATACTGAGTGCACTATGCGAAAATTACCTCGAACAATTAAACAGAGAATCGAGTCGTGAAGATAACATCTTGGACCTACTGATAACAAACAGACCCGAACTTTTCGACTCTGTAAGCGGAGAACAGGGAATCAGTGATCATAAGGCCGTTGCAGCATCCCTGAATATGGAAGTAAATAGGAATTTAAGAAAAGGAAGGAAGGTTTATCTGTTTAGCAAGAGTAATTGAAGGCAGATTTCAGACTACCTAACAGATCAAAACGAAAATTTCTGTTCCGACACTGACACACATACAATGTTGAGTGTTTATGGAAAAAGTTCAATGCAATCGTAAAATGCGTTTTAGACTGGTACGTGCCGAGTACAACTGTGAGGGACGGGAAAAACCCACCGTGGTTCAACAACAAAGTTGGGAAACCATTGCAAAAGCAAAGAGAGCTTCACTGCAAGTTTAAACGCAGCCAAAACCTCTCAGACAAACAGAAGCTAAACGATATCAAAGTTAGCGTAAGGAGGGCTATGCGTGAAGCGTTCAGTGAATTCGAAAGTAAAATTCTATGTACCGACTTGACAGAAAATCCTAGGAAGTTCTGGTCTTATGTTAAATCAGTAAGTGGGTTGAAACAGCATATCCAGACACTCCGGGATGATGATGGCATTGAAACAGAGGATGACACGCGTAAAGCTGAAATACTAAACACCTTTTTCCAAAGCTGTTTCACAGAGGAAGACCACACTGCAGTTCCTACTCTAAATCCTCGCACAAACGAAAAAATGCCTGACATCGAAATAAGTGTCCAAGGAATAGAAAAGCAACTGAAATCACTCAACAGAGGAAAGTCCGCTGGACCTGACGGTATACCAATTCGATTCTACACAGAGTGCGCAAAAGAACTTGCCCCCTTCTAACAGCCGTGTCCCGCAAGTCTAGAGGAACGGAAGGTTTCAAATGATTGGAAAAGAGCACAGGTAGTCCCAGTATTCAAGAAGGGTCGTCGAGCAGATGCGCAAAACTATAGACCTATATCTCTGACGTCGATCTGTTGTAGAATTTTAGAACATGTTTTTTGCTCGCGTATCATGTCGTTTCTGGAAACCCAGAATCTACTATGTAGGAATCAACATGGATTCCGGAAACAGCGATCATGTGAGAGCCACCTCGCTTTATTTGTTCATGAGACCCAGAAAATATTAGATACAGGCTCCCAGGTAGATGCCATTTTCCTTGACTTCTGGAAGGCATTCGATACAGTTCCGCACTGTCGCCTGATACACAAAGTAAGAGCCTACGGAATATCAGACCAGCTGTGTGGCTGGATTGAAGAGTTTTTAGCAAACAGAACACAACATGTTGTTTTCAATGGAGAGACGTCTGCAGACGTTAAAGTAACCTCTGGCGTGCCTCAGGGGAGTGTTATGGGACCATTGCTTTTCACAATATATATAAATGACCTAGTAGATAGTGTCTGAAGTTCGATGCGTCTTTTCGCGAATGATGCTGTAGTATACAGAGAAGTTGCAGCGTTAGAAAATTGCATCGAAATGCAAGAAGATCTGCTGCGGATAGGCACTTGGTGCAGGGAGTGGCAACTGACCCTTAACATAGACAAATGTAATGTATTACGAATACACAGAAAGAGATTCGAGCGTGCATGGAGGATTTCCGGCAGTCGTTCTTCCAGCGAACCATACGCGACTGGAACAGGAAAGGGAGGTAATGCCAGTGGCACGTTAAGTACCCTCAGCCACACACCGTTGGGTGGCTTGCGTAGTATAAATGTAGATGTAGAATATATTGGGGGCTGCTTTGTGTTTGATAGAGGCACGTGTGTCTCGAAGGGATCTCTCAGCATCCCGAAGAACTAGTGGTATTGTCGAATTGTGTGTCACGGAGTCTTCTGGAGCCTGCAATGCAATGATAACGATGTGAGCGACTATTACAATAGTCTTGTCCATTCTTCGTCACTCTGGTAGCGCCTGGCCGTGATGTTATTACTGGTTGGTCTTAAGAGCTAAGCTATGATGCAGTCGCTCCTGTCTTCCAGGTCCTCCAGAACCCGCTGACAAGGGAACCTCCCCATCGCACCCCCCTCAGATTTAGTTATAAGTTGGCACAGTGGATAGGCCTTGAAAATCTGAACACAGGTCAATCGAGAAAACAGGAAGAAGTTGTGTGGAACTATAAAAAAATAAGCAAAATATACAAAATGAGTAGTGCACGCGAAGGTATGCAACATCATGGACATTCCGAGATAAGGAGCGCCGTGGTCCCGTGGTTAGCGTGAGCAGCTGCGGAACGAGAGGTCCTTGGTTCAAGTCTCCCCTCAAGCGAAAAATTTCTCTTTATTTTAGCAAAGTTATGATCTATCCATTCGTTCATTGACGTCTCTGTTCACTGTAATAAGTTTAGTGTCCGTGTTTTGCGGCCGCACCAGTTTAGTGTCCGTGTTTTGCGGCCGCACCGCAAAACCGTGCGATTAGTAGACGAAAGGACGTGCCTCTCCAATGGGAACCGAAAACTTTTGATCGCAAGGTCATAGGTCAACCGATTCCTCCACAGGAAAACACGTCTGATATATTCTATACGACACTGGTGACGGCATGTGCATCATATGAGAGGAATATGTAGTCGACCCACCTAACTTGTACACTTGGCGAATGGGTAAAAAGATTCTTCTACCTTGCCCGATTTAGGTTTTCTTGTGGATGTGATAATTACTCCCAAAAAAGTGATGAAAACATAAGAGTTTGTCACATAAAGTGCAACAAATAAATCCAAAAGTCTCACACTCACACACTTTTCCCTGTGCTCTGTCAAAACATATGTTTTTTACGTTTTCAAATTTTTCCGTGTGTAGACCGTCAAATCCTGCATATGTCCAAGCAGATCTGGTCCTGGAATTTTGGAGAGCGAAGTTGATTATGTGTGAGTGCCTGAACTTTGATAATTGCCTGAAAATAAAAAATTAAACTTTTTGCTCGAAGGAAGACTTGAACCAGGGACCTCTCCTTCCGCAGCTGCTCACGCTAACCACGGGACCACGGCGCCCCTTTTCTCGGAATGTCCATGATGTTGCCTATCTTCGCGTGCACTACTCAGTTTGTATATTTTGCTTATTTTTTCATAGTTCCACACAACTTCTTCCTATTTTCTCAATTGATCTGTGTTCAGTTTTTCAAGGCCTATCCACTGTGCCAACTTATAACTAAATCTGAGGGGGTTGCGATGGGGAGGTTCCCTTGTGAGAATTATTGTACTGATAATGTTATTCCCATGTCCTGGTTACATTTGAAATCCGAGTAACACGTTTGCTCTCCCGTCAAGGTCAGAACAGTGTCGTGACCTCACGTTTGATACTTCTGTTAAGTTTTGAATCAATAGCCATACTGTGTAACCGTTGCAATTATTAGTGTGCCATTCAAGTTGTGTGTACTGTGGGGTTTGTTAGTTAAAGAAATTTGCAATTTAGTTCCAAGTTGCCATTACTATTTTTAAATCTGTATGACTGAACTAGGTGTCTTGTCATACAGTAAATCGGCTCCTACAGCTAGACACCGTTTAGAAAGGCTATGTACCAGTCATTAATATTATTTCGTATTAGACTTTAAATTTTAAGTGTTGTGCACTAACTGAAGTTAATCTCTGTTGCGTGTTTTCTTAATCTGTTCACGGCATAGAACTTGGGGGTAACGCCATTTACGAGATTTAGTATTTCAGATTGCAATTGTAAGTTGATATTTAGTGCAGTTATCTCCAGATCTTACTTGCTCGTCACATTGCTCTGACATTTTATGGTTTTTACCTAACATTCTGTAAAACTCATTTGAGTTTTGACCCCTTTTCTTTTCCTGAGCTATAGTTAGTGCACAAAGTTTGTGGTTACAGCTTAGTTTCATATGAATCACCATCAGACTGATAACATCTATTTCTTGAAGCAAGATATAATCAGTAATTGTAACGTGAAGTGTAGAGCAAGAGTTACTCATTCTATGAAAGTTGAAACAAGGTTTTTGGTGTTAATATTAAAGTTTTAAATTTTGTATAATATATTATTTTAGGCAAAATGCGTAATGCAGTTTTGGCCCAGCACCTTACTACCCCCTTCCCGTTCCTACCACTTCACTTAGGTCACAGATGGTAGTGGGTGAGGAAACTCAAATAGAACAACAGTATGTCATAGATATCCTGTGCCCTCATGCAACAGCTTCGTGGCGCCATTTTTCAACAGGACAATGCTGTCTACACATTCAAAATTGCCTCCATGAACTGTCTGTGTGATGTTGAGGTACACTCCTGACCAGCATGGTCCACAGACCTGTCGCTTACAGAACATGTGTAGGATCAGCTCGGTCATCATATCCATCCCTAGAGCCAGTATCCAGGCCATCAGGGACCAGTTACAATAACTTGGGCTTGTTTCCCTCAGAAGAGCATGCAGCGGCTTTGTGACACATTTACCAACTTAGTAAGTGCATCAGTCAGGTCAGAGATGTGCAATGTCAAACTGATATGTTGCCTAATACTGCCAAGTTTATTCTAAATGAGATTAGATTTTGTTATCACTAAAATAACATCACATAACCTCTCAGTTTCCAAAGTTTCATTTCGTTTTCTGCTCCCTTTCTAGGGTGCTTTTTTTTTGGGGGGGGGGGGGGAGGGAAGAGCAGTTAGATAAAGTGCAATCCATGAAGTGTGTAGTGCATTACACCTAGCATTCATTCACAAGCTCTGGTTTATTCTCTTTCCTGTCACATACATTGTTTAGGAAGAATGACTCTATGTGCACTGTAATTAGTCTAATCTTACCTTCATGGTCCTTGAGGGAGCAAAATGTGGGAGACTGGAGCATTATCTCAGGTTTCTCTCTTAACTGTACCAATATCATGGGGGTACATTGAGCACACTGGGGGGAATTCTCATGAGCACATTTTTTGTGGGCCACATTTCCAGGGAAATTTTAAAAAACTGCCACTCATGTCTAAAATAATATTACTGGAGTAGAAAATAATTTGGGGCACAAAAATCATTAAATCAGAAATACCAAATAATAAAATTCGTTTCTGTATTAATTTTTAAGTTTCTTCATTCTCTCCTGTCTTACTTTAACATTTTCAACTTAAAAAAATGAAAATTCCTACCAATAATTGATTTATGTGGTTAAATAATCTTGAACTTTGCTCTCTAAAAGTTTTTCCTCCATAAATCGAGTATTCAGATATTCACTACCAGTAATGTTATACAAAACATTTAATCTAACTCACTTATCTACTTAAACAAACTGGAATTATCCTCAGTAGTGCTTCCATTTATGTAGAAACATTTCAGGAACATAAAAATTTGTGTTATAAATGGAGAACAGTGTAAAAACTGGGAAATTTGATATGAAAGATTTTAGTCAAAATAAATAATATTATTCAAGCTATAGGATTATTTAATGTATATCACATTCTTTAAAAAGAGCAAAAATATTTAAATGAAAAAGAGAAAATATTTACAACTATTGCTTAAAAAATAGCTATACCACACAACTCTGATAGGAAAAACAGAATTAAGTTATTATTCTTACAAAGAGTATATAACAAAGCCTATATGCAAAATAGGAATATTTATGCATTAATCATGATGTTGTTCGAAAAATGTTAGAAGAGGAATTAAAAGAAGAAAGAGTGTGTTACTTATTCTTAATGAAACCTCATAAGGTGAAAAATTATTTTTCAGGTTTTGTTACTTTCTGGTTCTCAATATTTTTTTTATTCCCAAAATAGTGAATTCAAGGATTGTAAGAGAAACCAGAGGAATCAGATTTAGAAAACAGAAAATACAGTAAAAACCATTACAGCATATATAATTGTTTTAAGGAAATTTGCAACCAAAAATTTATTTTTACAACATAAGATGTAGGAAACTTAATTTATTTTATCTTATTAAATGATTTTAATATCTATGGGCCACTGTATCATAGTCCCACACAACTTCTCTTGTGTTACACTGAAATGAGAATTCTTTATTAACTTGCTTGGTGATTAAATTTTCGTACTGGAATCTCTGACTGTCTGATTGTATTCTAATTGCATATTTTACTTCATTATCATTGATTTTATCATAGAATCGCCATTTACCTTCTGAATGCCCTTATAATTTAAAGTAAAACCCTTTATTTTCCTCACAGTATGTGTTTCATTTTTTTCAAACTATCAACTTTTAGATCCAGCTGATGCCCAATTTTTAATCCTGTTATTTTGATCATCAGTCAATTCACCCATCATTCAAACTGTTTCCACAGTATTTTTACCATAATCAATAATCTATACTGCCCGTATAAAAATATGTAACAAATTGTCCAAGCTTTTCTAATACAGAATACAACATAAGCCTTGCATTTGATGTAGTGAATGCTACTACAAAAATATTGGTAGCAGTGTTATTTTCTACATTATAATGATTGAAGTTGTACTTCGTTTGAACCATATTCTTATTAATAATGTTGATATCTTTGTTCTCCAACTGATCATCAAATAATATCTCATATTATTGTTGTAAATTGGTAACATACTCAGCTTTACTCATATTTTGTCATTGTCCAAATTTTCCCCATGTCTCACCTACAATATGTTTTCCTGGATTTTCCTTTATCTTATCTAAAACCAATTTAATACCCATTTTTCTTCTTTCGCTGGTTTTATGTAGAGCTGTTGTTTCAAAATCATGTGGACTAATTTTTCATTTGCATGAAGTCTCTTACATAATTTTTAAACAATATGTTGCTTTTTTCTACAATTCCAAATGTCATAGATATCTAAAATTTTATATTCTTTTTATATGGCTTTATGTACTTCATCAGTTGTCGAAGTTCCAATAAAACTTCTTTCATCATCAATGTGATTATGTTTATTTATTTTCTCTTTTACACACAAAGGAAAGAACAGTTTTTAATTTTTATCAATCTTGTTAGATAAGGAATATACAAATCAATATATTTTATTTTTGTGCTACCACATCTGCTTTTGCTCCTAATTTTGTTGTATTAGTTAAAAGGCATCTCTTGCAGCTTCATTAGGAGACCAGATGTATCTTTCAACAAAAGGAATTTTCGCTGGACGTCTACCTTCACAACACACAGACAGCCTATCTACAACTGTCTTGTTATATATCTGATACTGGCAGACATAATAATCTTGGTATTCTCCATTAACATAACATCAGTTTTCAGTATATTTCTGACACCCATTAATTCTAATTTCTTCATCAAACTTTCTTTCACATACACCACTTTTTGCGTTTTTTATTGCATGTACCATCCATTATTTTTAATTTTCACTAGTAGTTGACAGATTCTACATCTTTCCTGGGTCTGTCAGGAGATCTCAGTGAATTCGAACATAGACATTGGATGTCAGTGGAGTAACAAATCCATTTACGATATTTCAAGTCTTTTAAAGTTTCCCAAGACAACTGCTGGTGATGTGACTGTGAAGTGAAAAAGCAAAGAAGCCACCCCAGTTAACCCTTTGGTGGTTGATGGGATACCTAAGTCCCCCTAAAGCTATAAACAGTTTTGAGCGTTGGGCGTCTACATCTCATATCTGTCTAGTGATAGCTTGTAGCATGATGCTTTCGGAACTTAGAGAAAACTTCCACGTATAGAAGGCGGTGAGCTATCAAATAGGGCGGCGTGTGTTTGTTCTGTATCTACACTCCTGGAAATGGAAAAAAGAACACATTGACACCGGTGTGTCAGACCCACCATACTTGCTCCGGACACTGCGAGAGGGCTGTACAAGCAATGATCACACGCACGGCACAGCGGACACACCAGGAACCGCGGTGTTGGCCGTCGAATGGCGCTAGCTGCGCAGCATTTGTGCACCGCCGCCGTCAGTGTCAGCCAGTTTCCCGTGGCATACGGAGCTCCATCGCAGTCTTTAACACTGGTAGCATGCCGCTACAGCGTGGACGTGGACCGTATGTGCAGTTGACGGACTTCGAGCGAGGGCGTATAGTGGGCATGCGGGAGGCCGGGTGGACGTACCGCCGAATTGCTCAACACGTGGGGCGTGAGGTCTCCACAGTACATCGATGTTGTCGCCAGTGGTCGGCGGAAGGTGCACGTGCCCGTCGACCTGGGACCGGACCGCAGCGACGCACGGATGCACGCCAAGACCGTAGGATCCTACGCAGTGCCGTAGGGGACCGCTCCGCCACTTCCCAGCAAATTAGGGACACTGTTGCTCCTGGGGTATCGGCGAGGACCATTCGCAACCGTCTCCATGAAGCTGGGCTACGGTCCCGCACACCGTTAGGCCGTCTTCCGCTCACGCCCCAACATCGTGCAGCCCGCCTCCAGTGGTGTCGCGACAGGCGTGAATGGAAGGACGAATGGAGACGTGTCGTCTTCAGCGATGAGAGTCGCTTCTGCCTTGGTGCCAATGATGGTCGTATGCGTGTTTGGCGCCGTGCAGGTGAGCGCCACAATCAGGACTGCATACGACCGAGGCACACAGGGCCTACACCCGGCATCATGGTGTGGGGAGCGATCTCCTACACTGGCCGTACACCACTGGTGATCGTCGAGGGGACACTGAATAGTGCAAGGTACATCCAAACCGTCATCGAACCCATCGTTCTACCATTCCTAGACCGGCAAGGGAACTTGCTGTTCCAACAGGACAATGCACGTCCGCATGTATCCCGTGCCACCCAACGTGCTCTAGAAGGTGTAAGTCAACTACCCTGGCCAGCAAGATCTCCGGATCTGTCCCCCATTGAGCATGTTTGGGACTGGATGAAGCGTCGTCTCACGCGGTCTGCACGTCCAGCACGAACGCTGGTCCAACTGAGGCGCCAGGTGGAAATTGCATGGCAAGCCGTTCCACAGGACTACATCCAGCATCTCTACGATCGTCTCCATGGGAGAATAGCTGCCTGCATTGCTGCGAAAGGTGGATATACACTGTACTAGTGCCGACATTGTGCATGCTCTGTTGCCTGTGTCTATGTGCCTGTGGTTCTGTCAGTGTGATCATGTGATGTATCTGACCCCAGGAATGTGTCAATAAAGTTTCCCCTTCCTGGGACAATGAATTCACGGTGTTCTTATTTCAATTTCCAGGAGTGTATTTCACGCAAATCAGATCAAATCACTGTCTTCTGTATTCCAAGAACGACTGAAACAACTAACTGTTTTTTCTTATACATCATAGATATTATTTCGAAGCACAACTACACAACTCACTAAATCTACTGGTTTGTAAATCATGTGAATGCTGTGGCACATATATGCCTCAGAAAACTTTATAAAATGTAGAAAACATTGGTATGTGGTGTGCCAATGCCGTCTTCCCCCGTTATGCTGAAAAGTTTTGTGATATTTCATCTTTTCCATTGTCAGGAGAATAAATGTGTTTTGGTACTAATTTGACGACAGTTGTCATCCTGATAAAATTGTTCTAAAATTAAACATCTAATCCTGAAATTCCTTGGTTCACATGAAACCATGGTTTAGTTAGGTTCGTGGGACGAAGTGCCCATTGCATTGACTTTCAAAATAGGTCAGCTTGAAATTCTTTGTAGTAGAAGTGTATTATTTACCACAAGAGAAGACAGGTTTTGACCTTTTACTTTTCAAATATACGGAGAATAAATTTTAGCGCTGAAAAGGTTAAATTAAGACCAGGCACACTTCATGTATTGACAGATATGGATCGTCGAACATTGGATGATTGTAAAGAGTAGCATGACGTCAGCGAAAGGAATCACCCGTGACTTCCAGAGTGCTACTAGCACTCCAGCTAGTATATTGGCTAGGCGTAAAGTGTTAAAAATAGTGCGGTGCGATAGTCGTGAAGCTCCGCACGAACTGTAGATTCCTGTAGTCAACATTAACCGATGTTCGAGGTTATGTAAAGATCGTTGCCACTGGACAATGGATGACTGGCAAGGAGTGGTTAGGAATGACGAATCACACTGTACCCCGCAGCAAACCGATGGAATGGTTTTAGTTTGGTGAATGCTTGTAGAATTTTACCAGCCGTCTTATATAGTGCCAACAATGGAGTAGAAGGAGGTTTATGTGTTGGTATGGAGGTAGGTTTCGTGATTAGTGTGTGTTCGACTTATTGTGCCCATGAAAGTGCTAAATGTGGAAGGATATCAACACATTTTATAACATCATGAACTGTGTATGTAGTTGAACAGTTCGGAAATTGATTGTATCGACATGATAATGCATCGTATTATAAATTATCACATGTGAGGCAATAATTTGAGGAAATAACGTTTCTAAAATGGACTGGCCGCCCAGAGTCCCAACTCGAAACCAATGGAACACCTATGGGATGAGGTAAAACGTCGATTTCGCTCCAAAGCCCGGAGACCAACATCACTACCTTTCCTGGTTTCCGCAGTTGAGGAAGGATCTACTGTCATTCTTCCATCTCTTTGAAAGTGTCCACTGCGCAGTCAAAGCCGTCATAAAGGCGAAGAGTGGACACACCCCATTTAAGGTGCACTAACAGGTGTCCAGATAGTTTTAATGACACAGTGCATGATGATGATGGATGAATCATCAGAACTTCAACATGCAAATTAAAAACGAACCGCGATCCCAAGGAGGGCTATTGAGGCGTTGGCATGGGGAAGTAAATGAAAAGTAAATATGGTAGAAGCAAGAAACGATATGGACGCTACGAAATACGTAGTTGTATTTACAAGATGGAAACACAAACTCCACATTAACTTTACAAATATATTTACAGCAAGCTGTTACATTGGGAGGCGCAGGAGGAGGAGATAAAAGTTTAACGTCCCGTCGACAACGAGGTCAATAGAGACGGAGCACAAGCTTGGATTAGTAGCAGAGAAGAACACCCCGGCATATGCCTGAAGCAATTTAGGGAAATCACAGAAAACCTAAATCAGGATGATATTCGTCGAATTGGTGGTAGTGAACGAACTGCAGCAATCTTCTGAGAGATTTACCCTTTTTTCAAATGTTCTTTCTCCACAGTCCCATATCATTGGACAAAACTTTTGTATATATTATAAGCTTATCCCTTACAATTCTGATTCAGGAAGCAGGACATATCTTCACTGGTGATGTATGTAAGAAGGTAGTGCATACCGAAGTGAAGTCATAGAAATCCTTCTCCGTCATCTTTGAGATACTGAATGGTTATAGGGTCTTTGCTTATCTAATTATATCAGCTATTTCGTCAGGCGTCATTGGTTGTGAAACCTTCTTCCTCTTCTCTATTACGCTGAAATCTCGGTCACAAGACACATACGAATGCCCCAGCAGTAGAAATTTAAAACTGGCATTATAAACCATACTGTTTACCACTGTGTAGATTAAAGGCATTAAAACATCCGACTTTTATTTTGACCAGCGCAGTTGTCACACCAAACAGTCAGAGTCAGACTCAGTGAGAGATATTTGTTTTCTGCTCCAAGCACGATCGTCGATATTATGCAGCCTTGCTTGTTTAATCTACACCATGCTGATTTAACCAAAAACGAAATTCCCTCGACTTATCTAGTAATTTTAGTTACAAAACTGGGTGCACCTTCAAAACTACGGCAGTTATATTTGCATTTACAGATATTCTGCACAAAGGAATTATGCAAATCGGTTATGTCATAATAAAACACAGAACTAGGTGTTATCACTGAATGTAGTCAAATTTCATTGCAGACGGAAAATATGAATTAGGAGCTTGTATGTAATAGGTTTCGAAGGTATTTTGTCGTAATAGCAAGTCATACTAACTTCACTACCAAATCAATAACATGGTAATGAAAGATCGGTCATAGAATAAAAGCTGGCAACTCGGTGCTCGTTGACTTACTGTCATATGCACCCCAGCTCACGTAACGTTGCTAACAAGTTGTGAGGTAGCAGGCGAGTTGTGGCGCCCTGGAAATACTCTATGTTCGGAGTTGGGGTGGCTGCACAGAACGCTGCTCAAAGCAGCGGCTCGTTAGCAACCACGTGATGCCATACAATAGCTGCACCACGTGATTCTTAGCTGGCCGCGTGGCTGGGAATTCCTTGGTGACGCTGTGTCGATGAAAGAGACTTGTACGCCGAGAGTGCCAAAGATGGCGGACTTTGTGAAACGTTAATGGCATACATTTCACCTCTTCATATAGTGATTTATAGTAGCCAGAGGAATAATGATACGTCCGCAGCTCGTGGTCGTGCGGTAGCGTTCTCGCTTCCCACGCGCGGGTTCCCGGGTTCGATTCCCGGCGCGGTCAGGGATTTTCTCTGCCTCGTGATGACTCGGTGTTGTGTGATGTCCTTAGGTTAGCTAGGTTTAAGAAGTTGTAAGTTCTAGGGGACTGATGACCATAGCTGTTAAGTCCCATAGTGCTCAGAGCCATTTGAACCATTTTTTAATCATGATACTTCAAAAAGAAACATGTACATTAGCATTATTTGCACGACGATTCTGATAGTGTAATCAGATTTTCCGTATCTTTATTAGTTTGAAGTTTAGTATCTGACTGTAAATTGTACGACTAACCCCGAGTATCGAATTTCCAAAATCTAAACGGTTCATCTGATTTTGTCGATCGACGTGTCTTTAGAAAGTTATTAATGTAGACCTAAATTGGTATCCGATTTTGTTTATCGACGTGTCTTTAGAAATCTGTTAGTGTAAACCTAAATTGGTATGGATTACAGGCATGTAACTTGTATAGTACATCAGTTATTGGAGGTTAAAGTGGCTGATTAATATCGATCGCGACATGTCGTAAGTACTCCACAGTTACACGAAAAAACGGTAGCAGCATGCTTATAAATATATTTATTCATCTATGTCCTTGTTTATATCCGATATATCCTATTCATGAAGAAATTGGTCAATAACTTACTGAGTTTTAAGAAAGCACAGAGACGTTAGGCTACTGGCCTAATTTTGTTTCTATTCCATTGATATATGTTTATTTAATTTGTTTATGTATTTAATAATGTGTGTTAGAGCGTGTCTGTGGTCCAGCCGTAGGAATATTTATTTAATTTCAAGTTATTTAAATGTAAATCCAGTATTTCGAATGTGTTTCAAAATGTTTGTGAGTGTGCGTTGGCATGGAGACATGACGGGAGCGCTATCACCAATCACAGCGCTCGTTACTAAGGGAGGCGACTACCGAAGTGAATGGAGGGACAGTTCTGAATGCTGCGACGCGAAAGACAAGTACAGGAGAGGACACGAGAGAGTGCTGGACGACGAGGCGCGACGGGCAGAGCATATTTCATAGTGCCGACTTGTGCACTAGTGAGATTTCCGTGGCTTCTAAACTGAACATGTAGTATGTGTTTAGAAGTGAGTATCTCGTGAGCTATATTGTTGTTCGTAACTAATTACGTGAAGTAAGAATCTATTGTTTCCCTGTTATTCAAGTTATATTTTATTTAATTGCTGGACCGTCGACACCAATAAGTATTTTCTAGTAATAAATAGCATTCCTATAGGTACATCTACTATTGTACTCATTATTTAAAGTCGTTAAGAATAGCACCTGCAGATTTTATTTAATTGCAATCTTTCATTTATAAATGTGTATTCATTCAAAATTCGCAATTGCCGAGTGATAGGAACCTTGTGATAGGAACCTTCGACCATTCGATTCAAGTATATATTCATATTGTATACTTAGACGCAGCAGTATTTGACCTGTAACGCGGCAACTAGACAACGAAACCAGCCAAAACTTTTAATACTTCATTTCTGAGTCTGAGGGTACGTAGCTGAGGGCCACACCACACCCATAATTTCATTCTTTATTTGAAAGCCCGCAAAGTGCCGTCTTGCGTCCTTTATAAGAATGAAAGCACTCACAGCTTTTTCTATGAAATTACAACCGTTAGCTGCTTACAGACGTTGACATACGTCAACGGGGACAGACGAAAATGCGTGCCCCGACCGAGACTCGAACCCGGGATCTCTTGCTTACATGGCAGACGCTTTACCCATCCGAGCCACCGAAGACACAGAGGATAGTGCGAATGCAGGGATTTATCTCTGACACGCCTCCCGCGAGACTCACATTCTCAACGTATTATCCCGCACTACATTCGTAGTGCCCCCGCCCATTATACTCATTACTCGCGGCCCGTTGCCGATTCCCGTAAGAGTTCGGGAACTGTTTGTGCATCCGCACAGAAGAAGAAGATGGTCAAGCGGTCGGTGAGCCTTATATATATATATATATATATATATATAGAGGGAAACATTCCACGTGGGAAAAATATATCTAAAAACAAAGATGATGTGACTTACCAAACGAAAGTGCTGGCAGGTCGATAGACACACAAACATACACACAAACTTCAAGCTTTCGCAACCAATGGTTGCTTCGTCAGGAAAGAGGGAAGGAGAGGGAAAGACGAAAGAATGTGGGTTTTAAGGGAGAGGGTAAGGAGTCATTCCAATCCCGGGAGCGGAAAGACTTACCTTAGGTGGAAAAAAGGACAGGTATACACTCGCACACACACACATATCCATCCGCACATACACAGACACAAGCAGACATTTGTAAACCTCTTAGTTCATCCCTATGAAATCCCCAAACCACCTTCCCTACCCTCTGGCTCCTACCCTTGTAACTGCCCCCGGTGTAAAACCTGTTCCATGCACCCTCCCACCACCACCTACTCCAGTCCTGTAACCCGGAAGGTGTACACGTTCAAAGGCAGAGCCACGTGTGAAAGCACCCACATGATTTACCAACTGACCTGCCTACACTGTGAAGCTTTCTATGTGGGAATGACCAGCAACAAACTGTCCATTCGCATGAATGGACACAGGCAGACAGTGTTTGTTGGTAATCAGGATCACCCTGTGGCTAAACATGCCTTGGTGCACGGCCAGCACATCTTGGCACATTATTACACCTTCTGGGTTATCTGGATACTTCCCACTAACACCAACCTGTCAGAACTCCGGAGATGGGAACTTGTCCTTCAGTATATCCTCTCTTCTCGTTATCCGCCAGGCCTCTATCTCCGCTAATTTCTAATTTCAATTTGCCGCCGCTCGTGCCTCACCTGTCTTTCAAGAACATCTTTGCCCCTGTACTTCCGCCTCGACTGGCATCTCTGCCCAAACTCTTTACCTTTACAAATGTCTGCTTGTGTCTGTGTATGTGCGGATGGATATGTGTGTGTGTGTGCGAGTGTATACCTGTCCTTTTTTCCCCCAAGCTAAGTCTTTCCGCTCCCGGGATTGGAATGACTCCTTACCCTCTCCCTTAAAACCCACATCCTTTCGTCTTTCCCTCTCCTTCCCTCTTTCCTGACGAAGCAACCATTGGTTGCGAAAGCTTGAATTTTGTGTGGATGTTTGTGTGTCTATCGACCTGCCAGCACTTTCGTTTGGTAAGTCACATCATCTTTGTTTATATATATATATATATATATATATATATATATATATATATATATTGGTATCTGTTCTTTCGGACATGTCCGAAAGAACCCATACCAATATTCGTATACTCATAACTTTGACATTCAGCTTCTAAGCTGCTGGTGACGTGTATTACTACCTTTTCGACATACAAATTTGAAAAATTATTTGTTTTCACTTACTACCTTTCCGACATCAATGCCTCAATTAACGACGAAGGTGGTTCTGCACGTAGACTGTTCGGCAGCAGACACTGCAGAGCAGCGAGCGGTATTCCGCACGCAGAGCGGGAGGAAATCCCTGGCGATGTATGTGGGACTATAAAACTGGCCGGCGGGGACGTGCAGGCCTGAATGGAAAAAGTCGGTGAGGCGGCGGTGCGGCGCTGGCTGACGACCAGAATAACCGGTCCCTGGGGGCGCCGCGCTGCGTCCGTCCGACGAGCCGGCACCGCACGGTACACAGCGACGCATTCCTCCGCCAGCGCCTCCCACCGCCACCTCCTCCTCCTCATTCAGCTACTCCACTCACTGCTGCTTCATCGTTTCGTCCCTGCGACATAACGTTATCATCAGAGGTCTGCGCAGGTGCGGATATCCGCAACAATGACTTCTTTGGGATTACAAAAAAATGGTTCAAATGGCTCTGAGCACTAAGGGACTTTAATTCTAAGGTCATCAGTCCCCTAGAACTTAGAACTACTTAAACCTAACCAACCTAAAGACATCACACACATCCATGCCCGAGGCAGGATTCGAACCTGCGACCGTAGTGGTCGCGCGGTTCCAGACTGTAGCGCCTAGGACCGCTCGGCCAACCCGGCCGGTTTGGGATTACAAGTTAAAGGGCAGCATCAGTATTAAAATTTTCGTATACTTCCACTACCAGAGATCAATAATAAGAAAACAAGGTTGTGTTTTTTTTTTTAATTTGTCATATGATATCTCAAAAATACGTGTTCTATAATCAATCTGTGACGCTAATTCCGGAAATTACTTTTATATTGTCGTATCACATTAGGCTTTTTCACAAAATAGGACCTAATACTTAAAACATTTTAACTAATGTAAATTTTTACCAAGGACTGCAGTTTCATAATCATTGTTTCTTTGGCATATGCTAGTATACAGTTAAGAATGAAACAAACACGAGGCACCGGTGTAATATTCTACAATCCAAACTGAAGGGCCAAAGAAACTGGTACACCTGCCTAATTTCGTGTTTGGTTCCCGCAAGCACGCAGAAGAGCCGCAACACGACTTGGCATGAAACCGACTTATGTCTGAAGTAGTGCTTGAGGAAATAAACAAAATGAATCCTGCTGGGCTCCCATAAATCCATAAGAGTACGAAGGCGTGAAGATCTCTTCTGAACAGCCCAGTGCAACGCATCCCAACTATGCTCAATAATGTTCATGTCTGGTGAGTTTGGTGGCCGGTGGAGGTGTTGAAAGTCAGAAGAGTGTTCCTGGAGCCACTCTGTAGCAATTCTGGACATGTGGGATGCCGCATTTTCCTGCTGGACTTGCCCAAGTCCGTTGGAATGCACAGTGTACATCAATGAAAGCAGGTGATCAGACAGGATCCTTACGTACGTGTCACCTATGAGAGTCGTATTTAGACGTACCAGGGAACCCATATCACTCCAACTGTACACCCCCACACCATTATAGAACCTCCACCAACTAGAACAGTCCGCAGCTGACAAGCAGGGTCCATGGATCCATGACGTTGTCTCCATACCCGTACACGTCCACCCGCCCGATACAATTTCAAACGAAACTCGTCCGACCAGGCAACATGTTTCCACTCATCAACAGTCTAACGTCGGTGTTGACGGGCCCAGGCGAGGCGTAAATCTTTGTGACGTGCAGTCATCAAGGATACTCGAGTGGGCCTTCGGCACCGAAAGCGCTCATCGATGATGTTTTGTTGAATGGTTCGCACGCTGACAATTATTAATGGCCCAGCGCTGAAATTTGCAGCAATTAGCGGAAGGTTTGACCTCTGTCACGTTGAACGTTTCTCTTCAGTAGTCAGTCGTTGGTCCCGTTCTTGCAGGATCTTTTTCCGCCTCAGCGATGTCGGACATTTGATGTTTTACCGGAATCTTGATATTCACGGTACACTAGTGAAATGGTCGAAAGGGAAAATCCCTACTTCATCGATATCTCCGAAATGCTGTGTCCCATCACTCGTGCGCAGACTATAACACAATGTTCAAATCACTTAAGTCTTGATAACCTGCCATTGTAGCAGCAGTAATCGATCTAATAAACCTACAGACACGTGTTGCCGACCGCAGCGCCGTATTCTGCCAGTTTACATGTTTCTGTATTTGAATACACATGCCTATACAAGTTTCTTTGGCTCTTCAGTGTGTTGTTTTACTAACCGGTTTTGGATTCTTAAAAAATTTTAACAGTGTTGAAAATGAAAAGTACTGTCAGTATTCAATAACTTCTACTTAAAAATGTATATAACTTGTAACTGGTTTTTTATAATACGTTTGCTTAATTTGATCTCACTTACTAATTGCTGATGTGTAGTAGAGTACTAGCGTACCAGGCTATTAAATACAGTATTGCAACGACGCTTTTAAATTTCAATCAAATATTTGTTCCTTAGTACATGACCGTGTTGTACCTTGGAATATGTTTTCAAACTTGGAAAAACTTTAATTTTTTCCTAATAACCTTTGTAATTTCACTAAAAAAGTGCAGTGTATAGAAATTGAATCCCATCAGTTAAAAACATAACAAGGAAATATATTAAACTTCTTTTACAGCGCTGGCTAGAGGCCAACATACGTATAGTGTACCATTCCATTATGAAAAAAGTGTAGATAATAGGAACAAACTATATTGTAAACAACATAAAAACTATTTTAGGAACACATATTTATTTTCATTCGTCTGACGCGATGCAGACTGGCATAATTATTATTGTTTGTCACTATTATTACTCACTCGGAACGGGCGGCCGCTAAGTTGGTCTGAATGCACAATTTCCCAGAAACAGTAATTGTTTTGGATAGAAAGTTCATTATCTCGTAACTTCAGATTAGGGTAAAATCGCAAGCTTTATATGACTGCCTCCATATGCGATACAAACAACATTAAACAGACAAAGAATCAGCTGGACCTTCTGGCTGCCCGGTCAGAGAAAATCTCGCTCTGAGAGTACCAGGGATTTTTAATACACCTTGTGAACGTGGTAGCAGTTATGGGGCGGCTGTATAGACTGTCGCCGATCGCTGTGTTGAGAATCAGTGTCACCTTCAGTTCAGAAATTTTGTAGAGTCAGTTGTGGCCGAGCACGGTCTAATGAATAAACACAAGATTCCACTTAAACAATCTAGGATTCTGGTACATTCTTCGAACTACTGAGACTGTGTGATTAGAGAAGCGGTTGTTATCACACAGACTGCATGGAAACAATTTAAGTAGAGATATCGACCATGCGTTTAGAAACGCGTGGAAACATATAATGAAACGAAGAAAACTCAGAGGGTAAGACTTCACAAAGTGTGCCGCCTGATATGAATACTGCTACAAGTAACACTGGACAGCGAGTACAAGTATAATCTATGGTTGCAGAGGGCGCTCTCTTCACGGTGTCGTCGTGGCGCAGTCTAGCCAGTCAGAGCATAAAAGTGAGAGTCTCGGCAGTTTTATGACTATCGTAACCACATGCTAGGGGCTAATTCAGAGACTCATCAGTAATCTATCAAACATAAAGCGACTCTGGGGTTGTCACCAAATATACACCAACTTTCTATCTTCCTTCTATGTGAATCATGCGCCATGCCGAAGTGACATGGCTTGGGTCCCTCAACGATACAGACAGTCATACAGAAGATGCAGCTTCAACGGAGGAATACCTGTGGGGAGGTGAGACTATCTTATGGTTTCTGAAGATGGACAAAAGCATATCCGTTGCTGGGTCAACAGTCTGCATGATTGATTGACCTGACCTTGTAACATCAGCCATCATCACATTGCTATGTTGGTACCGTAAATGGTTGACAGCAAGAAGAAACTACAACTTTCGTATTCCGAAGTATGGCTTAACGGTGATGCGATTCTCTTGCGTAAAACATTCCAGACGTTATTCCTCCATTCGGAACTCAGAGAAGGATATACTCAGGACGATGTTGTCATCATGAAAACCTAACTACCGTCCTAAGGATTGGGGAATGGAGTTTTCGATCACTTAATCAGATTGGTAGGTCAAAGAATTTATGAAGAGAAGTAGCTGGGTTGGAGTTATACTTAGTGAGTTTTAGTGAAGTGCGGTGGCAAGAGGAACAGGACTTTTGGTTAGGTGAATATCTGGTCATAAATACAAAAATAAACAGTGGTAATGGCGGAGTAGGTCTAATTATTAATAAGAAAATAAGATTTCAGGTAAACTATTATGAATATTATTGTGAACACATTATCCGTAGCCAAGACAGATTCGAAACCAACACCCACCACCATTGAACAAGTTTATATGGACAGACTGAAAACGTATGACGAGATAAGAGAAAGAATTTAGATAGCTCAGGCTTACGTGGATTTAAATGTGATAAGGGACGGGAAGTAAATAACAGGAATAGGAAGAGATGGAAGAAAATAATAACAGAATACAGAATGAAAGAAAGGAATGAATCCTCCCACCTGGGAGGATTTTCCACAGAGCATAATTTAATCATTATCTATAATTGGTTCAGGTATGGTGAAACAAGGCTGTGTACGTGGAAAAGAGCTGGAGACACCGGAAGGTTTCAGATAAATGATGTAATGGTAAGGCAGAGATTTCCAAATGCAATGTCAAATTGTAAAAAAATTCTAGTAGCAGAGCGGGGCTCTGACAATCATTTGTTGCTTATGCACTACGGATTAAAACTGAAGAAATTTTGAAAAGGTAGGAAACGGACCTGGATAAAAGAACCAGCGGTTGTCGAGAGTTTCAAACTGAGCATCAGGCAACGATTGACCGAACCAGGGGGAAGGAATACATAAGATCAATGGTAATTTTTGAGAGATGAACTAGACAAGGAAGCAGAGAATCGAAAAGATAAAAAGACAAAGACTAGTATAAATCATTGAATAACGTACGAGATATTGAATTTAACTGCCGAAAGAAGAAAATATAAAAATACAACAAAATAAGCAGGTAAAAGGGATTACAGACGTCTGAAAAGTGAGATTAAAAGAAAATGCAAAACGGCAACGCAGTAAGGGCTAGAGGAGGAATACAATTCAATAGAAGCGTTGTTGGCTGTTAGAAAAATAGATACCGCCGAAAGAAAAAAATAAGGAGATCTCTGGAGAGAGAGAAAACAGCTGAATGGATAAATTCTTTATTGTAATTCCGTCAAAGTTGCGTTTAATGTGCTGGCGACTAGTTTCAAAGTACAAAGTTTATTCCTAAGCCAGGCCAGTCAAAGCTAAACACTAATTTTAAAAATCAGAAAACATAAAGAAAACAGTTCTGGAAATTTCTTGAGTTGGTCACTGAATTACAACATAGCTGCACTGAAAGTGCTTGATTAGGGGACAGTCAATTTACAGATACGTAACACACAAATAATACATAGTCACATGGGATGTCAGACCACTTTCACATTGTACATGTGTTCATAAAGTGCTGCTAAACGAGACAAGACTAGTGCTGAAGACAGTTACCTAAGCAAACAGCTGATGTTGTTAGTGTGTCGTTTAGTATCCGTGCGCGCGCCTACAGCCATCGTCACGTCCCATCACAGGTCAAAACTATTCATACACGTCTCTGTATAGCGCGTCAAAATTTTATTTTGCTCCATAGTCAAAATTAACTGTAGTCTTCATATATAAACTACGCAACATTTGTATGAACCAAATCTACGCTATCACAATTCCAATTACATAATTTATAGTGTCATTTACGTACCACTAACAGCTAGCTTGTAAAAATGACGTAAATATACTGATAAACGTAGACTCCAGTGTATACATCCTTATAACAGAATAACACATATTAAACAAGTTTGACATACATGTCGCTCATATGTGAAGACATCTACATTGTGAAATTGATGTGACATTCCATGTGACTATGAATTGTGTGTGTAAACTGTCACCCAACCAAGTAGTGTTAGTGTAGGTATGGTAAATTTAGTAAACAATTAATGAAGTTTTAGGATCTGTATTTTTAAGTTTTCTGATTTTTATGGCCTGCCGGGTTGGCCAAGCGGTTCTAGGCGCTACAGCCTGGAACCGCGCGGCCGCTACGGTCGCAGGTTCGAATCCTGCCTCGGGCATGGATGTGTGTGATGTCCTTAGGTTAATTAGGTTTAAGTAGTTCTAAGTTCTAGGGGACTGATGACCTCAGAAGTTAAGTCCCATAGTGCTCAGAGCCATTTGAACCATTTTCATTTTTATGTTGTCTTACATTTTTGACCTCGCTTTAATAGCCCTTTCTTGAAAATGAGCCTTGTACTTAGAAATTATTCGCCAGTATAGTTAAACGCCGCTGTGGCTGAATTACGACAAAGAATGTATACTAGCCAAGTTGCTGGTCCTGTACCGAATTCATGCTGGAAATGCGTATGAATGTCTGGAGGTACTAAGAACCAAGCAAAGATGAGAAAGTTGAAAGATGCAAGGGTACAAAGAAAGACTCCCCACGAAAAACTAACTTGAAGACAATACTACAGAAAGGGAAAAGCAAGTCGATGTAGATAAGATGACAGATACGATACTGCGAGAAGAATTTGATAGAGTACTGAAAGACCTAAGTCGAAACAACGTTTGTGGAGTAAACAGCCTACCCTCAGATTTACTAATGTCGGAAGGGAGACCAAGACCAAGACGGTAGTACTGGACGTTAGGCGATTAAAGGTGCGACACAGGCATTTTACACAAAGAATCAATCATCGCAAAGCGGAATCTGCTGCATACTGGGAAGATTATAAGCAAAGAGTATTTTTCACTGAAATAAGAAAAAGAAATTGGCCTATTTGGTGCGCTGAATGTTGCTGTAGGTGAGACGTGGATCCACCACTTGACTGGAACGCAAAAGGGGTTCTTCTGATGGATTGTCTTCAAGAAACAACAATTGGCAACCAGTATCCAAATATTCTGCAATCGAAAAAGGACTAGAGAAACGCACTGACTGAGATATCAAATTCGCTGGCCGATTAATAGGAGAAAAAAATTAATGGGCATTTATAGGTACGCCGTGCCACAGGATGTAAACCTAACAAGTTCCAAATAAAGACCAAGAGAAAGTGGGAGTGGAAGAGAGCGAGTGATATTGAGACAGTATATGACAATGACATCGAGGAAGAGAGAGATAGCGAGAGTGAGAAGAGACAACAGCAGTAGGAAGGAAGGTACGTTCAAAAATGTTCAAATGTGTGTGAAATCTTATGGGACTTAACTGCTAAGGTCATCAGTCCCTAAGCTTACATACTACTTGACCTAAATTATCCTAAGGACAAACACACACACCCATGCCCGAGGGAGGACTCGAAGCTCCGCCGGGACCAGCCGCACAGTCCATGACTGCAACGCCTCAGACCGGTCGGCTAATCCTGCACGGCAGGAAGGTATGAGGTATTAGATGTAAGGGAGGGCAAGATGGAGGTAATGACAATGAGAGGAAACTGCAATAACACGATAGAAAGAAGGGGACTGTGGTTGTGACATAGGGGACAATGTCAAAGCGACACAAACAGATAAGGACAGTGAAAGAGTGAGTGAGAAAGAGCAACTGGAAGCGGATGTGTATGAGCGACATAGTGCGATGGTCTAGTGGGAGTGAGTGACTTACAGTTACGGGAGCTTATTTGTTAAAAAAAGAGCGAATATGTTCGTAAGCGAAACTTTTTGGGAAAATATTTAAAGGTGCTGAGGAAGGTAAAATGAGGCAGCTGGTACAACATTTTTTGTCACTCTTTTAAATGAAGAGGAACATATTCGCCTTTTGTGTGTTCCGATTAGAGGATTTCTCTATCATACTCGCCTTCTAAAGTACTAGTCAAATTTTGCAAGAAGTTAACCGATCTGAAATGGGAATCGTCGGTAATAGTGGATTTCTGACGTAAATAACTACAGTCTTTCAATGCCATTCCGAGTGTCATTTCCAAGCGTGGAATGTAATGAGGATATAAGTGGGGGAAGAAAGAACTGTGATGTACGAAGTTATTCTTTGTCCTGGTTAAGAATATGATTAGGATTTGATCTGTCCACTGGGTAAGTCCGTCACTTCAACATCAGCATTCCCCACTTCTCCCCGTTTTCTGTCATTCCTTTCGTAACCGTAAGTGATGTATTTACCTTTGGGTCGTCAAACAGTTGCTGTCTTCTTCCAAGTGACAGTTCTTTGTATTGCATTACTCGTTATGCAGTCTCTTTTCATCCACTGTCGTCTAGTAACCAATTCAATATCTTCCCTCCTCTTAACTGTTTCTAATATATGCCTGTTCTCATTCACACGGTGTAGCATCGCTCCCTTTCTCGTTTCATGTTTCCATTTCACACATTCCATTCTTCTCCAAGGAGAAATCTGTAAAGCCTGTAAGCATTTCTCTCTCCGCCGCAGTGTCCATATTTCAGTATCATACAGGGCGTCACTCCAAAGAAAAAACTCCACTAATGTATTCCTTAATTGTTTATTTAACGGACCTCTATACTTCATACGTGGAGCACTATTTTGCAACAAGCATTGGTGGTTTTAACTCTTGATTACATTACATGTCATGTTATTAATTATTTTTGCAACCTAAGCACCCGGCTTTATGGGCTTGTTCCACTAACTCATCGCATTCTTTCACTTTAACCCTGTCTGACTATCTTGTAAACACCTTTTGCCTTAATCTTCCTCACATCTATTTTCCTCCTATGTTCTTCACAGCTGGTGCTCACTCTTAACAAATTGTGATTGTCTTTTCATTTTTGTGTAATTATACCATGCCATCAACAAATGTTATACATTTGATTAGCTTTCCTCGTATTGTCACACCACACTTTTGTTGTAAGCAGTTTGTAACTTAATCATGCAAACAAATATTAAGTGGAGTTTGACGTTTTCTAATTCACTGCCACAGTGCCACCAGGTATGAAATCTTGCAACTCGCGTATAGAAAGGAAATTTATTCTCAAGTGGTTCGTAAATTTGGACTCTTCAAAACGAAAAACGAATCACTGCATTTATTCTTAGGGTGTTGTTGGAGCGATCTCTGCTTTTGTGCCCGAGGTGAACTCCCGGAGCTTTACATCGCTGAAATACGACAGGTGACGACGCTGTATACAGCGGCGCGGAAGGTCGGCGGTATTGGATGCTTACGGTTTAGGCGACACCCGATGCGGAGGCGTCGCAGCATGGTGCCGCTGCACCGGCCCGCAGTTGGTCGGCCAATGGGCGAACGGAAATTTATTGGATCATACGCGCCTTGTAAAGTGGTCGCCGTATTTCAAGCGCGGCGCGCATGCGCGCACTTTGGTACCTCGCCGGAGACGTGTATTTGTCTCCTCCGCGTTGCTCGAGCACTCCGTAACAGGGCCCGACCGCGACATGCCGCAGATGGGATAAAGGATGGCGCGAGGGATGGCCGTGTTTATTGAAATCTGCGTCGCGGCCGGCGTAGTTCCCGGGATAAGCATCTCGCGGCCCGCTCGCCTCACAGCCGCGGCCCTAACGCCGTGACTGGTCGCATGCGAGGCGGAAATCTCGCAGCGCGGTTCTCCATCTGCACGGCATACCTCCGCGGTAGCGGCTGTCTGTTCCTCCCTGCAAGGCTCCCACGGAGTCCACAAGCTCCCTGAGCCACTTGCTTCCAGTCAGATACAATCGTGGTTTTGTTATCACTTACCAACATTAAAGCAAAAAGCAAAGCTAGCCGTTGCGCCAATCTGGACCGATCAACCGCCATGTCATTCTCCGCCTGTACCGTCACTGGATGCGGTGTGGAGGAGCAAAGTGTCAGCACCCCATTACCGCTCCTGGAGCCGCTACTTATCATTCAAGCAGCTCCTCAACTGGAATCACTAGACTGAGTGCACCTCTCACCAATCCTCCCACCAAAGCAAAATCCCTATCAGTAACGGGAAATCAGACTCGGATCCTCTTCAAAACTGCCAGACACGCTCCCAACTCAACTACGGAAACGCACACAGTAATATTAATAACAAATAAATCCATCAAGACGTTTCTTGTGGTAGGTCATTTTCCTGCGCTGGCTACTCTATTTTCAAATAAAAACACAGCCCACGCAGAAAATGACTTCCAACCAGAAATCCAGAGTGGCTGTGGATCCGTTTGTAGAGAAGGGTGTGAAGACATTTATTTGCAGCATTTAAAGCTGTGATTGTTAAGGGAATGAACAATGACTAAAAACGAAAATGAAACATTATAAGAAATAGAGACGTGGTTATGAAGAACCAAAAGGCATCATGGGCTGAAAGAAAATCCAATGAGCAGGTCCAAATGGTGGGAGACACAGGAGGATGACGACATCAAGAAGTCTGTGCGTGTAGTGTCTTTGATGATCAATATTAATTTGGATCGATTGAACGATATACGTCTAGGAAGCTCGATCTCTCTTAAAATATAGAATACCATTCAGGCCGTATATTTCTTTTAGAATAAATGTAATCCGTTTTCAGAATGATATAATACGGTTTCTTCATGTCTTCTCCTGTGCCAGAAGGCCATTTACAACCAAAATCATTAATTATTTGTTTATTATATTCAAATCTCTGTTTACCTCCACGTTCTGCGCTCTATAGCTCCTCCTAGTGGCATGGAAGTTACACTCAGATGTCTTCATACATGTTCCCATCCAGTCCCTTCTCCATGTGAATGTTTTCACAATTTCATCTCCTCGCCGATTCTTCTTCTTATCAGTCCACGTAAATTCAGCATCCTTCTATTTTACTACATCTCAGACACTTCGATGATGTTCATTTCTGAACTTTGCAATGTCGATGATTTACTTTCATGCAGTGCTGTGCTCCAACATACATACTCATAAATCTCTTTTAGAAATTAAGGTCGTGTTTTATTCTAGTAGAATTCTTCTGGTAAGGAATAACCTTTTGTACATGTGCTGGTCTGGTTCTTATATCCTCTGTACGTCGAGCATCATGCGCTGTTTTTCTCCCAATGTAGCAAATATCATTCACATCATCTACTTCGTGGAACCCAAATTTATCGTTTTTCTTATCTCTGTTATTCCTGATTACTTTCCTCTTTTCCTGGTTTATACTTACAATTCACGTTTAGTGCTGTTAGACAGTACATTCTACTCATCAAATGCTGTGATATTTCGTCGCTTTTAGTGAGGATGACCGCGTCATCAGCCAATCCTGAAACATCCGAATCTACCTTCCTGATAACATTCCTTCTTACGTTTTGCTGAAGAGATGTGGATATCAGCTTATTTCCTATTGTTACGTATAATCATTATTTTCTTTTTAGTTTGAAATTAATTCTATTCTGCTATATTTGGTGATGTTCATGTATCATGATCGATTAGTTTCTTCATCATCAGGCACCTTTGATATTAATACAAAATCATTACACTTATTTATATACCCTTTAAGGTGATAAATACAGATTAAGTATGATGCACATAAAGAAAAACTCCTCCCGCACAGGCCATGAAGACCCAACGGTACCGACCGGTTGCCGTGTCATCCTCAGCCCACAGGCGTCACTCGATGCGGATATGGAGGGGCACGTGGTCAGCACACCGCTCTCCCAGCCGTATGTCAGTTTCCGAGATCGGAGACGCTACTTCTCAATCACGCAGCTCCTCAGTTAGCCTCACAAGGGCTGAGTGCACCCCACTTGCCAACAGCTCTCGGCAGACCGGTTGGTCACCCATCCAAGAGTTAGGCCAGTCAAACAGCGATTAACTTTGCTGATCTGACGGGAACCAGTGTTACCACTGCGGCAAGGCCGTTGGCACATAATAGCATTAAATCAATTTAGATATCTAAGTCACATTTTTTTTTGGTACAAATTAGATATTAAAAATGGAAACGTAACAGAAACGTACCGATATCTCTCTCTCCCCCAAGCCAACTTCTTTCATTTGCAATTTCTCATATTGATTACTATAAATTAGTATCTGGACATCTAATATTATATTTCGTTTTTAATACGAAAACCATTCAGAAATTCCAAGATTTGTCGTACCATCAAACTAGTTTCTTTATCCCTCCATCAAAGAATGGTGCTACCTGGCACTTCAGCCAGAAAACTTGGAATATAGGGAGAATTCTGACAAACTTATCTTATAAGTTTGAGTTTTTCCTTCGATTCACAGTATGCGTTTATGCATTGTCATAAGAGAGAATGGTTCCTTTCGTAATTATCCCACGTCATTTGTATTGAATTGACCTTCGGAGCTTAGGAAGAGCCAGTATAAACATATGATGTCCCAGTATTTTCAAGTGATGCTTTCACAAAACTGTAGTTGAAATCCCTTTGCGATCCCAAGAAACTGTAACCATCCTATTGCCGTTTGACAGCGTCCACTCTCATTTTTTGGGATTTTGTTTTTCTGAGAATGAATACGCATCCACTTAGTTTCATATTTCACTTAGTGCACCTATGTCTCGTGCACAGTCACGATTCTGTTCAGATTTCTCATGATAGCGCTATAGGAATCTCTCTCACAATGTTAAGGAGGTTTGTCCTTGAAATCCGATACACGTCTTCCGAAAGGTCAGAAATTGTAAAGCAACGTCGCCGCACCGATAATTTCGTCAACATGTTGCAATAGTTCATCAGTCACATCTGAACGTCTTTCCCGATCACTTTCACCACGCACATTTGTGCGACCGGCCTTGAACTCTCTGTAGCCCATCCTCACACATTCTCTCAAGACCACCTCCCCATATAGACATCACTGTAGAGGATAAATTTTGGCGGCAGTGACTCCATCTGTTTGCAGGAAGCGAATGACAGAACGTAAGTCGCAACTGGCGGAGGTGCAACTCCATTTCAGTAGCTTGCTGCTTACACACTGAAAACATAACAGAAGGTTGACTGCCGCAATGTGATCTTCAAAGCCTCCTTTTCTAATCACAAGCTCTATGAAGCCACAAGCTTAGCCAGTCAGAGAATATATGAATAACCCTCCTACAGGGTGTCAGGAAGAACGCTCTTTTTCGGTTGTCTATTATGACTGCGGGTGCACGTGTTGGTAGTCGGCGGCACGGTAGCAACGGAGTGGAAAATCCAGTTACGACGGAGAAGCGGAGTGTGCAAGACCGGGTCCATGTGGTAGAGCGACATGTTTTCATGATTCATAATTCTGTCGTCCCTGCGTTACAACAGCATCCCCTCCAATCACATGTTACCAACAGGACGGTGCAACAGCACACACCGTTTGTCTGTCAATGGACGAATTGTATGAACCGTTTCCTGGACGTCTAACCTTCCGACTGGCTGATGCACCTTGGCCGGCACATTCACCCGTTCTGATAGCTTTCGACTGCTTCGTCTGGGGCCATCGTAAGTCCAGAATGTTCGAAAATCTGCCTGCAAAGCTCCAGACGCTGGACGCCAAAATCATGAGAGAGAATAATTCCTTCAGTAATCACCCCACGTCGTTTGTTTTGGATTGAACTTCGGAGCTTAGGAAGACCCAGAATGAAGCTATGAAGGCGAAGACGCCGGTATTCGTGTTGTTGAACTGGAGAACACTTTCACAGCAGCTTCGCAACTTGTTTACATGACGGCTCCTATAGCGGTGGTGCTCATCTGCTCATGTGATCTTTGAGAAGTGAGTGCTGTACACCACAAGAAACTCCAGACACTCACTAACACGTCTGCATTTGTAAATCACGAAGACCGGTGTTAGTAAAGCTTTCGTAAACTGGTGAAAAGGGGCGTTCTTTCTGGATCACCTTGCATTTGCAGAATATGCAAACAAACGTCCCCTTAATAGCTTTATATATGTCCTTACAGGCAGTTGAACTAGAATTTTCCTTATTAGGAGGGAGCAACGTTAGTAAGAAACTGAGCGGCGCAAGTTATTTGCCCGCAGAGTGAAAAGATCACGAATGAGCAGAGCACCTGGCAGCCACGGAGTACAGAGAAGTGGGAAGTGTCGCAGACACTTGTTGTCAGTCGGGCTGAAATAGACCACCTCGTCCACGGCCTGTTTACTGCCTCTGTAGAAGAGGAGGTGGAGAGAGAACACCCATCAGTTGTGACAGATGCGTCCAAGCGGAGGTGTGATGCAGCGTTGGTCGGGGCGTAGGCTGCGCGTCGCGTGTCGAGCAGCATGCGGAAGAACACCGTTAGTCGACAGCAGTAAGTTACGTGCGGCGCGTCGCTTTATCATCTGGCTCATATGCATTTTTATTAATTATTAATCAGCCGCCGTCTCGACTGGTTCTGTTATCGACACGCGACCGTCGCGCCTTGTAACTGGCACTGTTCAACTCCTCACGATGACAGACACGGCGCTGTCTAAGCGACATCTTCTCTGGCAGAGCAAGTAACACACGTATTTAGTGCCCTGTTAACAGTAGTGTGTCACCGTCTGAACACTTCCAGCCTTTGCATAACTGGGTGGAGTGGACCCTTCCTAAGCAGGACTTACTATGAGCTACAAACAGGACGGTTCGGGCAACAATAAACATTCCTAGAATCATAAAGAGGATCCCTGAAAGCTGGTCGAAACGTTCAGTTTTGTTTTACAGCATTTCATTTCACAGTATAATGTGGTCATATATGTAACATGATTTGGCGTCTACATCTGCATTTAAGTCTTCAAGCCACGTAATGAAGTGTTCCCTGTTCCATTCGTGGCCGGTGCGTGGGAAATACGACTGCTGGTGTGCCGCAGTAGGCTTTAGGATGATTTTCTCGTTGTGGTCATTTTGCGAAACGTACACTACTGGCCATTAAAATTGCTACACCACGAAGATGACGTGCTACAGACACGAAATTTAACTGACAGGAAGAAGAGGCTGTGACATGCAAATGATTAGCTTTTCAGAGCATACACACAAGGTTGGCGCCGGTGGTGACACCTACAACGTGCGGACATGAGGAAAGTTTCCAACCGATTTCTCATACACATAGTTGACCGGCGCTGCCTGGTGAAACGTTGTTGTGATGCCTCGTGTAAGGAGGAGAAATGCGTACCATCACGTTTTCGACTTTGATAAAGGTCGGATTATAGCCTATCGCGATTGCGGTTATCGTATCACGACATTGCTGCTCGCATTGGTCGAGATCCAATGACTGTAAGCAGAATAGGTGGTTCAGGAGGGTAATACGGAACGCCGTGCTGGATCCCAACAACCTCGTATCACTAGTAGTCGAGATGACAGGCATCTTATGCGAATGGCTGTAACGGATCGTGCAGCCAGGTCTCGATCCCTGAGTCAACAGATGGGGACGTTTACAAGACAACAACCATCTGCACGAACAGTTCGACGACGTTTACAGCAGCATGGACTATCAGCTCGGAGTCCATGGCTGCGGTTACCCTTGACGCTGCATCACAGACAGGAGCACTGGCTGTTGTGTGATGTCCTTAGGTTAGTTAGATTTAAGTAGTTCTAAGTTCTAGGGGACTGATGACCATAGATGTTAAGTCCCATAGTGCTCAGAGCCATTTGAACCATTTGAACAGACAGGAGCGCCTGCGATGGTGTACTCAACGACGAACCTGGGTGCACGAATGGCAAAATGTCATTTTTTCGGATGAATCCTGGTTCTGTTTACAGCATCATGATGGTCGCATCCGCATTTGGCGAGATCGCGGTGAACGCACGTTGGAAGCGTGTATTCGTCATCGCCATACTGGCGTATCACCCAGCGTGATGGTGTGGGGTGGCATTGGTTACACGTCTCAGTCACCTCTTGTTCGCATTGACGGCACTTTGAACAGTGGACGTTACATTTCAGATGTGTTATGACCCTTGGCTCTCCCCTTCATTCGATCCCTGCGAAACCCTACATTTCGGCAGGATAATGCACGACCGCATGTAACAGGTCCTGTATGGGCCTTTCTGGATACAGAAAATGTTCGACTGCTGCCCCGGCCAGCACATTCGCCAGATCTCTCACCAATTGAAAACGTCTGGTCAATGGTGGCCGAGCAACTGCCTCGTCACAATACGCCAGTCACTACTCTTGATGAACTGTGGTATCGTGTTGAAGCTGCATGGGCAGCTGTACCTGTACACGCCATCCAAGCTCTGTTTGACTCAATGCCCAGGCGTATCAAGGCCGTTATTACGGCAAGAGGTGGTCGTTCTGGTGAAAGGGTACAGTACCGCCCGACATTGAAAATAGGTACAACATACTTCATTATATTTGTCAGAACAACACATTTTTTTGTAAAATAACTCAATTTCGATTAATACAGCGAAGCCGGATACCAGTGTGGGAAAGAATGATAATTTATTTATTTAATTGATCACATGTGCACTCCCACAAAATAAATCCCTACATCCAGTTTGGTGAGATCTGTGAAATGAATGAATGTATGGTCGTCTGCTAACCGCAGATAGTGAATGTGAATATATGATCATCTTTGAGACGATCCTTTGGCCACCTTTGGTGGAACCAAAGAGATGAAACTTACCGGAGCTTTGAGCGCCAGAAATGTGGCTGACCAATACGGTAGCATGGTCTTCCCCCACCTCGACAGAGGTGCGAGATGACCTGAAGAACGGCCATGTTTCAGCACTCTGCCGCTGGATCTTGTGTTGTTAAGACCTGTCTTAGTTGTGCTCCGTAAAGACAAAAGAGTGGAGACATGGTATGCATGTGGAACATTTAAGAGTAGTTTGTGGGGAGAATGAAATGTCAGGCAGGTAATATTAATGGGATCGTAGTAATCTTTGGAAGTGACCAACGGTCACAATGAAACCACGTGTAGCAATAAGTTGAAATACTTCCGTGTGCTTAAGTTAAGCTGATTACTAGCGTGTGTACTATAAGTTGAAATATTTAAGAAATAGCGTGTGCAGGAGTTGAAATTAGAGACGAGTACTTCCACGTGGTGAGTACTGTGTGAGTCTCAATCTGTGTATGAGACAAAGGATAAAGAGAAGTACTTGTCCGTGGTATCAGTTGAGGACTCGCGTGTGTGATGAATATGTTCTTAATATTACTTTGCGTGATATGATTCCGTGTGACGCTAGATTCAAACTCTGAGAGAGAAGCAAGGTGAGTCGGCCGTCTATCCAGCAACACCACTTGGCTTGCATTGCACAGGAAGACGTGCATGTATCTCCAGATTTCATAGTAGGAAAGTAGAATTACAAAGTGGGGCAGTGTCGTGTGAAACTGGGATAAATACTAATTGAAGTGGGAAAGCTGAAAGTGATAGTGTTGTGACTATTTATTGTATTGTATTCCATGTTGCAGTGTGGTGTATGTCATGTAATTTGGGTATGTGTGGTTTGCATGGGAGACTAGCAAGGTAGTTTCAAAAGATTAGTGGGTAATGCTTGTTCCTTCTGTACCGCTCGATCTGGAGGAAAGTTTCGTGATGATGATTGTGAGAGTCGAAGTGTGAGATATAATAAAAGATCCACCATCCTATCCAGAAAGTGCACTGTAGCGTTAAATAATTACGAGACCATAAGGTAGAGAATCACCAATGTAAAGCCATGCCCACTGGGCGGAATTTCTCATGTGTTATTGTTGTAGGTTATAGAATTTGTGTGTTTAGGTTATAGAATTTATCGGAATAAATAAGATAGTGAAAGGAAAAGATTGGTGGACTTTTCCTTCGAACTGTATGTTGTCATGATGTCCCGAATTTATAATGTGTGCGCCATTCATATTCAGTGCGGTGGCCACGTGTTGATAAAAGCCGTTAAATAAAAGACAAAAAGAAAATGTGGTATTGTCAGTGCGTAGTGAACAGTCAGAGTTCTGTAAATTACTGATAGTAAGATATGCTTTTCCGTTGCGTATTATTCATACAGGAGGATAATTTGTAACTTAATTGAGAGTACGAGAGTTCATATTACTCGATAAATAAGAATGAATCCACTCGCTTGGCAGACCACCCATCTTGCAGGCCTAACTGCTTGATGCCACAGTATGAGCAAGGCATGTGGGTGCCTCTCACTGGGTACTGACTTTTCAGGATCTATGCACCCAAACTGCGTGAAAATGGAATCACATGTCAGTTCTAGTATAATATATTTGTCGATTGAATACCCATTTATCATCTGCATATCTTCTTGGTGTAGCAACTTTAATGGCCAGTAATGTATATTCGAGGCAGTAATAGGTTGCCCAGCTGCTCTTGGAATGTACTCTCTGATTTTCGGTAATAAACTTTTGTGATGCACGATGTTTCTTTTGTGGCGTCGCTCGCTCGAGGTTGTTTTGTGCGTCTGTCATTCTTTCACTCTTACTTAGCACTCCCAAGACGAAATCTGCCACTCTTCTCTATTTCGTCTGTTAATCGTACTTTATAAGGCATCTAGCCACCGGAAGGGTCTGTCGTATTGGCGGTAGCTTAAGCTTTTGGCTGACAGCAACTAGCGGCAACAGTGATCCACTAGCTCTGTCCATTTGCAGTTGCCCAACAGCGTCACGGGGCGGTGCGGGATTCTGAGCCTATTAGCCGTGGGCCACTTGAGGCGCCAGTCCTTAGAAAAATGAAGACACGCTCCGTAGGATTTATCGATTTACCAAAAACTTACGACAAAGTAAGGGCAGGGAAGGGCAGATGAAGTGGAAGTAGGATATGGTTGGGAGGGGAGAGGGGGGAGCAGGGGTGAGGGGGAGGCAAGTAAGGAAATAGGCAAGTGACGATGAGAACGATGGCGGTAGCGGAACGAGGAAGTGGAACGAAGGGTAGCATCAAGGAACGTAGGAGAACCAAGAAGGAACTGTGGAAATGTTATATTAATGATACATTTTCGCGGAATTTTATGTAATAAAAATATGGTCATTACGCTTTCGTATAACTTTAAATATTATTCTATTACATAAAATTCAGTGAAAATGTATAATTGGTATAGCATTCCCCCAGTTCTCCTTTGTTCCGCTCCATTCCCCAGTCTATCTTAACACGGCTATAAAATCTGTTATTTATAATGAGGTTTTGTTTGTTTTGACATGAACCATCTATGAACTCAAAAGTTTGGCAGTTGCTTGCTCCATTTGAAAAACAATTTAAGAATTGCATATGGTCTTCCTTTATAATTATGTCCTTCACGTTGCTGTCTCTTGGTGGAATATTTGGACAGTGTGCATAGTGTGCTGTACGTTCTTTGTATAGGGTGACAACTATTGAACTATGTGAAAAAAAGTCAATTAGCTACAAACTACGGTGTGCACACACTTTACTCAACATGTAAATGTCGCTACAGATATTCGGCTTTAGGTTGTGACATGTTCGATATGCCCACCATCGTGATTTGGCGCAGAAGAACTGAGAAATTCTCCATGACCCGCTGAAATGTGGGAACATCGATGCTGTTAATGATCTGCTGACTGGCTGTTTTCAGCTCAGCAATGGTTTTGGGATTATTGCTGTACGCCTTGACTTCAAAATGACCCCACAAAAAGCAGTCACATGTGTTCAGATCGGGAGTATATGACGGCCAATAGACGCCCATGCCAGTTGCCTCTGGGTACCCCAGAGCGGGAATGCGGTCCCCAAAGTGCTCCTCCAGGACATCACTCTCCTGCTTCGATGGGGTCGAGCTCTGTGTTCCATGAACCACATCTTGTCAAAATCAGGGTCACTTTGGATAACGGGGATGAAATCATCTTCCAAAACCTTCACATACTGTTCGGTAGTCACCGTGCCTTCAAGGAATATCACATTATTTTTTCCGTGACTGGACACTGCACACGACAGTCACCAGTTAAGGGTGAGGAGACTTCTCGATCGCGAAATGCGGGTTTTCAGTCCCCGAAATAAGCCAATTTAGCTTATTGACGAACCGATCCAAATGGAAGTGGGCTTCGTTGCTAAACCAAACCACATTCACAACAAAGTCCTGCTCTTCAAATCTGTGGACAATAGTGCTGATGAAACACAACCGTTGCTCCATTGCCCTGGGGCTTAATTGCTGATGGGCTTGAATTTTGTGTGAGAAGAGATGCAGGTCTTTAACAATGATTTATCGCAATGTCTTTCAGTTGATTCCCACCTTCTACGCCTCTCATCTGATCGATTTCCTGGGGCTGGTTTGAAACACAGCACGTGTCTCCTCGATGTTTCCAGGCGTTTTCACTCTTTCTGGACGACCGACACTGCGAACACTGTCATCACGAACAGTACCCGTTCTCTCAAACTTGCGAATCAAATTCTTGATTGTTAGCACGCTTGGACTGGTTGTCTTCATCTTGAACTCGGTCGTAAACTTCCTTTGAGTCGCAGTTAGGCTATTATAGCTCGCACAGTAGGCCTTCACAAGCGCAATGCGCTCAGGCACGCTGTGCCGTGACATTTTCACGTGCAAATGGCCGACTACAACAAGGCGCATGCGCATACTAATTCCCATCATGCTCCGCAGCCCACCATGCAATTTGAACGTACTAACCCAAACTGTTCAGAAGTTATGACGATTTTATTTCATATAGTTCAAAATTGTCACCCTTTATATGTCCCATGACGGGTTTTATTCATAACGTATCATACGTTGTTATATTTTTTATTGACGATATTGCGCTTATTGCAACAGATGTAATGTGGTAACGGATTAAACGTTATGTCCTGGTATGTTTCGATCTTTAAGATCAATGCCATTAGGGGACATGTTGAAGTAGCACGACTCTCGAGTCTGCTGCCTCCAGTCTGGCATGCTATGTCTCAAAGTATCGTCCTTTGAAAATACATTTAACGGCAATTGCAAGTGGTAGTGCAAATTTTTCTTGTGTTGCTCACATGTATGAGCTTTCCTAACCAAAAAAAAAAAAGGCTCTGATCATTATAGGAGTTAACATCTGAGGTCATCAGTCTCCTAGACTTAGAACTACGCAAACCTAACTAACCTAAGGACTTCACACACATCCATGCCTGAGGGAGGATTCGAACCTGTGACCGTAGCAGCAGCGTGGTTCCAGACTGAAGTGCCTAGAAGCAGTCGGCCACAGCGGCCGGCCTTTCTTAAGCATATTGTGAGTAGTTATACTCAGTAATTTCGTTCTTTATGTGACATTGGTCTTACAGTATTTGTATATAAGATTTTATAATTTTCTCTTTTGTGTTAATTTTAGTCATTTATATCTGATGAAGATTGTTCGAAACGTGTCATAAACGAAGTATTTTGCGATCACGACGTTTCCGAGGAATTACTACATGACATTTAATGATGTGGTTTCCATTGCCTCCTGCATCCACTTGCGGTTGATTATTGCTTATTCTTCCTCCTTTTACAGGCATTTTCCCACTCCAGGCGCAACAGAGTGCCCCGAATATCTTTCTGTCCCTACGTCCATTTTCACAAGGCCTTTAACAGGACGAGGGTGACTCCTTCTACTGGAAATCTCCACCAGTTATTACTGAATATTTTTATTCAAAATTTAAACAGTGGTCTGGATCGAACGGGGACCGAGAACGTTTTGATTAATAATCAAACACGCTACCCATTCAAAATGTGTACACCTTATGGAAGGGTGAGAACATACAAAACGAAAGAAATAAGTAACTAGAAAAATACCAAGATAAAAATCAAACAGTATGCCATCGTCATGTATGTTAAACGAGTCTGTTTAATCAAAGGATTACTAAATTAAAATTAGATTTTGTGTAGCCAAAGTACAGGGTGATTATTTTTTATTTATTTATTTATTTTATTATTTTTTTTATTTGAGCTAGCGTACTCGGATATTATTTAGCGAATGGGTATCCAGCTTTATAGGAATGATATTCAGACTATGCGCTGCAGGATTAGCTTTGTTGGTATTGTTAGTGTCATGACCTGCCGTTTGGCGCCGGTACTGGCACGGCGAGGTAGGGCTGTAACACAAACATCAGTGTGCGTTACAGCTGCAGGCAGTCAACATCGGCCTGGACCAGATGGGCAAGGCCGGCCAGAGTGGCCGAGCGGTTCTAGGCGCTACAGTCTGGAACCGCGCGACCGCTACGGTCGCAAGTTCAAATCCTGCCTCGGGAATGGATGTGTGTGATGTCCTTAGGTTAGTTACGTTTAAGTACATCTAAGTTCGGGGGGACTGATGACCTCAGAAGTTAAGTCCCATAGTGCTCAGAGCCATTTGAACCAGATGAGCAAGGCTTTATTCGTAAAACTGTTTTATCAAAACAACATCAATACTGCTGCTGTTCATCAAGAGTATAGACGCGTTAAAGAAATACGATGAGGTCCTCTTTCCTCACTGGGGTTGAAGAACGTAGTTCGGAAGTTTACTGACGATCTGGATATTGCTCCTGGGAGAGGCCGACAGCCAGTCACGCCACAAATTGTTGAAGTAGTTACTATTGCCACGGTTGAGAATGCTGGACGCAACACGCCATCTTCAAGCAGTGGACGAGCTGTTTCCCGACAGCTGAACATTCCATGGTCCGCAGTTGGAAAAAGGCTGCGAACAATTGTAACATGGTATCTCTAGTGCGATTGAAGGCTGTCGTGGATGAAGGTGTTCGTCTCATTGAGCAGTTTTTGTAACTTTGAGTATAAACGTAGTACACAGTTAATGAACATTACCCTCTCAGGAGTAGATAAAACTGTGTTTCTTTCAATGATTTACTCGTTATTTCCCTTCCGCATATCCTTTCAAATGTTTCCACAAAGTTTCATTGTCCTGTGACTGCTCGTATTTCATGGGGGCCATCTCAGGAAGCGAAAGTTTAATTATAACCATACCGTATTACGACAGATATTGACGAATCTTCAGCAATGAGTTAATTAATTAATAGTAACTAACCATCGTCTTCTAAGTGAAGCTAGTTTCCACAGTCGGTGTATTTTGACCTCTGACTTTTATTGAAACACATCAATTACTTCAAAATCCTTTCTTAAATAAGTGGTGAAATTAAGTTGAAGAGCATACTCTTACCAGGATTTTCAGGACTGCTTGAAAGTAGACATCTCCTACAAAACCTATTATGTCACTCCGGGTGAGTGTTGGTTCTGACTTCCAATACACGTTAGTAAAGTTGGGAATAATGTCTCAAGGAGAAATGAAATATGGGAAAAATAACCACATGAAGAAAGCTGATAAAGTAAGTACCAAAGAAAAGATCAATATGAGAAGTGAGGGATAATTCAAGCAATTTGGTGTAGTGGCCGAAAGTATATGTTACGTTACATCAGAACTAATTTTTGTTATGTTATCTTTAGATTATGGCCAAAAAAGCGGTTCCCACGTGAAGCAGTCGATTTGGAACAGATTAATTGGACGCAATGGAATTCGGACTAATGAAAATGGTGGTGCATTGAGTAAAATCATATCACAACAGTTGTCAGAAAACATCTTCGGTATAATTCTGTTTCGCGTTTTTTTTTTTCACAACGTGCTGTGCAGATACTTTGGCTGTTGTTTGAAGGTAGAGGGCGCACATTACCGTACTGACGATCAACATACCTTAACTCCTGCTTTCGCCGTCTCCTCTGGAAAAGCTGTGCTCTTATACTCGACTTGATGTCCCTCTGCTCACGGAGCGACAACCCAGCTGCGAGACAGACACACACCGACACTTGCAAGTCACATCCGGTGCAACTAAGTGGTTGTTACTTTCCTAGTCTCTCATTATTTGACTGGAAACAGTTGGTGGGTACCTATTGTTAGGCCGTTCCTAGGGACGGATGTTTCAATTTTTCTTCGTAACGTTTTATGTTTCTTCACTGTTATGTGTGTTGCCAGGACACTAGTGCTGCTACAGTGCGATGTACAATCATTCGCGGCGTTCATTACAGCCTTTTAAGGTCAATAATTGAAAGTCGATGTCTATATTATGTTTCAGTTGAAATGTGACAACCACCTTCATCCAAGACAACCTTGAATCGCACTAGAGATACCATATCACAATTATTCGCAGCACTTTCACAGCGGTGGTCCATTGAATATTGAACTGTAATGACGCAGTTCGTCCACAGCTTGTAGATCGCGCGTTACGCCCAGCATACTCAGCCATGGCAATAGAAACTTCTTGAACAATTTGTGGCGCGATTCGTGAGAACGATTTCTCTGTTGCTTCCTTAAGAGATGTTGAAATCAGTTTTTGTTGTGTTTACAAGGTGTCAGCCAGCTCAATGTGTGTGTCATATAATGTGCGATGCCTGAGGAAAAAGTCATTATGTTTTCACTTCGAACAAAATGTTGCTATAAGCTCAGTTTTATGTTCACAGTCGACAGAGTGGATTCATATTAATTTGGTGCGATATTCACTTCGACATCTGCTGGCAACAGCAAAACATGAATAAAAGTAACAGGGGCTGGTTGCCTTTTACAGTGCTCAATACCGTATCTTCTTACGTCACTGAATGAGACCAGTAAACCCTTGACTCTCTGAAGAATGGAATTCCAATTTATAAAACAGCTTCAAACGTCAGAGTACTTTAGAAATGAGTTAATTTATTAAATATTTGATGTTAAACATGTAAGCTTGTTAAATGCGTATTTGAGAAAAAGCTAAGAAAAGGTTTGAAATTATGTTTAAAAGTTTGTTGGCAGCCCCTATGTTCTCTTATTATGAAACACTTAATGAATACCTCCCGGGTAATTTACGCTCCATTTTCACCAAAAGTTAGTTCTTCACTCATCTCAATGATTCTGTCATATCTCCTGAACTACCTCAATGATTCTGTCATATCTCCTGAACTGTGGGTCGTACAATGACATAATGCTGCAGATAAATTTAGTGGTATATGGGGATACTATCCTAAAAGTGTGTTGCATATAGAGTTAGTGGTAAAGGGGTAAAACGTAGTGCCTGATGAAGTTCCACTGCACACCATTTTTAACAAAAGCCAGTTTTTCACACATATCAGTGCGTATGACGTCGTGTCGTACAATGTTATAACTTTGCAGCTATGTTCAGTGGTATATGCGGATTCTGTCTGTAAAATGTATTCGGAATAGAGTCTGTAGTAAACAAGTAACACATTAAAACGTTAGCCTGATGCTGAAGTTTTACTGCAAGGACATTTAAAATGTAATAAGTAACAAACATTTTTCCAGTCGTCATTTTGTTTCGGATCGCAGAGAGAAAAAGTTTAATTAGGTTTGAAATTATGTTTAAAGTTTGTTGTACGAGGGTTATTCGCAGAGTAAGATCCGATGGCGTACGAAATGGAAACCACAGTGCAAATCCGAGGAAGCTTTGCACAGATGTGTTGGGCAGGGCCTCTAGTACGCGCTCTTTTCAGCTATGAGGACAAAGTGAGCACGTAAAGATGTTCAAAACAATAGTGCCTCCGGCCAAGTATGAGGGCCACGTATGAGATTTTGCCTGATGTTACGCAGCCCAGGTAACGTGGCTGTCATGCGTTTCCTTCTGCATGACTACTCTCGGCAGCAATCTGTAGGTGGAATGAAGATGCTCCTTCAGTGTTACTGATGGGAAGTGTTTGATCATCCACAATAGAGCCCGTAATTGACTCTCCCCGAGTTTCATCTCTGCTCACATGAACCGGCGGCTATGAAGACAATGTTCTGGAACAGTCAACGAGCTGTAGATCAGCGTAGAGAGTTGGCAGGAAGCACAGTCGGCCGCCTTCTTTGACGAGGGTATTAGAAAGTTGGTACAACGCTACGACAAATGTCTAAATCGGAGCGGCGACTGTGTAGAGATCTAGCTGTAAGGTGTAGCTAACTGTTACAAATAAAGCATTTTTGATTTTCGCAGTAGTTTCCATTTTGCGAGCGATCGGACCTTACTTTCCGAATAGGCCTCGTATTATGTAGTACCACGTTTAAAACACACACGTGGTCTTAAAAGAAAATTACAGTCAATTGCTGTTTGTTGTTGCTAAGAACTTGGGAGAGAATTGTAACTTCTATATTATTCGAGATCTGGCAGCCAGAACAGAATAACGCAGCGACGTGAAACTGATCAGGTATGCAACGCATTCGGATATTTTTCTGCTTACTCATGACTGAAGTCCAGGAGAAGTTTTTACGCTTGACTGAAGTCCTACGTGATGTACTATTATCCCACAGATTATTGTATTGGACGAGCAGATATTCTCATGGTAAGCTAATGAGATGGGACTATAGACTTGCAGAATGATGGTTGGTGTTTATCTCAGTTTAATCGGGAGAAGAACAGTTTTATTATCGTATTCTTCTTCGTAGTTTATGCCTTAATGTATTTACTTATTTATCACAGTTTAAATAGCTGTTATATCATTCACTGACATTGTTGTTGCTATACTAATCAGTTCAGATGCCTTAAAACATTTCCGTTATCCTTGGTAGTTGCAAGGTGGTCAGTTTCAATGCAACAGCCAAACTTCTAACCTCCCCTTCTACGACTAGTAGAACTTATGTGCTGCCTAAAATTTTTGTCGTTTATGCTTATTGTAAATAGGATGTTTTATTCTGTAAATCTTTAGATGTTATGTGTTAATTAGAAATATGATCTGTGATGTAACCTCCATAAGTTATTTTGTATTATGGTTTTTCTGGGTTGGTGCCGTTAGGGAACGTTAGGAAAAACAATATCATTGGTAGGGAGTAAGGAGTTGTGTTGCAGCGCTCTCTCTGTACGCGAATGTGACGTCAAAGCATAGTGTGCAGGGAACTTACTTGGTTGTGAGACGTAAGAGTGAGCACACACACCAAGTGGCGTGCACTGTCGGGCCTATGTGAGGCACAGTTGTTAGCGACGCACCAACAACATGAAAAGTGTGGGCAGATGTAAGAGGTTCCAATAACATCAAGATCCTGCCCCATTAGTAGTCACTGCGAATCATGGTGTGCTTGCAGTATTGTATGGAGCAGTGGGAGCAATGTATACGACAACGGAGGCGACAGATTAACATCTGCAACGGACTGTAAGATTCTTTTATTTTCGTTCAAGTTAGAAACTTTGTGAGGCATTACCCAGTGCTGTACGTAAAACTGTACTGCAGGGTGTATACATCCCGGGACAACCGGGAGATCCGGGAAAAACCCGGGAATTTTTTCACCCGGGAGAAAACCGGGAAAAACCCGGGAATTTTTTAGAATCCCGGGGAGTTTTCATTTTTTAGTTTTTGGTTAAATTTTTGTAACTTTGACTGGTAAGAACCAATACTCTAACAAAGAACATTACTGTATCTCGCTACTGCAGAATAATACTGCAGCAACAAAACACGAATGAAAAAAAAACGAAAATAGAGAAAAAAACGAAAATAAAAATTAAGTTGTAAAGGAAATGCACCATATACAAGAACGAAACACAGTGCTCATACAAGCGTCTGCTAACAGCAAAATGTGTCAAAGGCTTTAGGAAGACTATGCAATGTTTCATAACAACAAATTGCCTCCGATGAGCGTGACGTCACAACTGTTTACATTAAATTCGTTGCAGCGGTTGCGAGCGAGCTTATGAGCATGTGCAGATGAGTCGCGTATGAGTAGCACCTTCTCCCGCTTCTGGCTACAGAAGTGTGGCAGTTAGCTGTAGAAGCAACAGCAGTAAGCAGCCAGATGCTATCCGGAAAAATTTTACTGGTGCGCCTAAGCTGCCAGATTCACGTATGCGCAACAGGCCCGGAACTAGAGGGCGGGGGCAAACCGGGGTATCTGCCCCGGGTGGTAGTTTCAGAGGGGGGGGGGGGGGGGGAGGGTGGTGGTGACAAATTCATATTATTGAGGAAAAAGACCTTGTTTCACAATGCGCCAAGCATCCAGCGCACAATGCTCTATTTATTACTCATATGATTTTGAACGCATCTACATCTACATCCATACTCCGCAAGACACCTGTTGGTTTTTGAACATTTTTGATCAAACTCTAAGTTGATTTCTGAATGAACCGTAAATTGATTTTTGAATGCATGCGTAGTGTATGTGATGTCTCTGCCAGGGGAATCCCCGTCGCATCTAGGAATAAACCTTCCTGCAGACAAAAGGGGACGAACTGAGCGAATAAAGCCGAGAGGGTGAATGACAACCGCTGTATATGTGGTTGACCGGGTTCGCAAATGATCAGCGCTGTTATAATTCCTAGCGAATTCCATAGATTAAGACTATCGGAGTGGAAATAAACAACTAACAGGAATAACAGGCAACAAAGATTACGTATTGTCTTCTCGGGGTATCCAAGAAAATGAAATTTTGACAGAAAATTTTTGGCCAGACCGCTACACTACTAAGGGACACAATCCCCGGCTAGCAACTGCTTAAATTATATTCTGGGAGTAGCGCGGAAAATGCGTTGTACGTACACGTAATAACGCCTAACCAGAGAATAAATGCGGGATAACTATACCGGCTATTGTGGCAGGGTTAGTGAAGTTAACCAGAGAATAAATGTTGACACTGGCAGCAATAGTTACAGAATTAGTGATGACAAGATTGTTAGACGAGGAAGGAGAAGAAATGGGGACTCACACAAATTACGGAAGAATATGACAATTCCAAATTTATATAAAAATTTCGTGCTACTACTTTTCGATCTCATGCTTCAGAAGCTAGAGAGTAAGAATGAAATGTGAAACTATTTACTAACATAAAACTTTTCGCTTGTAGTAGGCATAATAAGCATCTGATATTGGTACTCCGTGAATTATATTCTGTCGTGTTATAAAAATGACCATTTGTGCCAAAACAGTCTCGTTTATTTGGTGTATGTAACAATTGCTGCAGTGACAAAATACACGTAATCAGATCGAGAAACCACACCAGTCCTGGGTGCTATTTGTATTAACAGATTTTCTAGTAGTAGACAACGACATTTCGTTTTTTCATATACCAAACGTTGACGAACTTTGATGAGGTAATAGATTCTTTCCCAGAAAGGAAAGTACGCCATATAAAGCTGTGGCAAGATTAGAGACGAAGGAAAAGCTAGGGCTTAAGGACTGAAGAAATGTGTACTGTCTTGCTTGTCTCTTAACTTTACTCGTTTTATGTATCATATATTTAATTTTATGCCACACGAAACAGCAAGTTATTTGCTAATAGGCAGTAAAGACTGCAAATTTTATGAAGAGTTCTTGTTCTGCCGGTTACAAATAATCCCATCCAGCATTAATTGCGAGATTTTTTTAAGAGAGGCAGGATGTCAGACCGACCGACTGGGAGCAGGAGGGGCACCGCAGGACATTTTCATTTTCACTGGCCCGAATATAGTTTGATTGCACCCATTACAAAATATTACACGTTTGAATTCCACACAGGGTAATACAGAGACGTGCGATGGAAGAATGCTGTGTGAAGAGGCTTGGCAGTGCACTTCGGCACACTTTAAGACCAAATAACATGTGTTACGTTCCCTCGACATATATGTTTTATGAGACTATTCAGAAAGATATGCGCTACAAAATGAAGATATTTTTTAAAAGTCGATTTTTTTAAATTTTTGGCGTCCCACCTCAAACGCTCGAGGGAGGGGGAGCGCCACTATCTAATATTGTCCCGGTCCGGAAATATCGTAGATCCGGACCTGATGCACAGAGCAGTCTGAGTTGTAGTGGGGAGGTGGTAATCTCCACGTGACCCGCGTTTACGTTAAGTGATTTTGTTGTTTCCTCTTCGTTTATTGCTCTCATGTCAGATGAAAACAAAACGGATTTCTGTGGCCGGGAGCTATCAAGTGAATTAAAATACATTCACATAATTACGGAAGGCTAAAATATATTATTAGTTTCAGATTTTATTTTGTTTCCACCTTTCTGACAGTCAAGCGTTAATCGCCTTGCAGAACAATGAAGTTATTTTTGTCGGTTTGTTAAAGAAATTTGACTTTTATTAATCTTTTCTGCTGAGGCCAATTTATTTGAAACGAAGTGTTTAATTCCACACTGTTGGCTAGTTTCAATTGTTCGCTGCATTTCAAGTTCACGCTTTCATCTTCTAGCATGTATGGTATTATGCCATAATAAAGAACCAAACATTAGATAATACGGTACTGGTACTCAAAGTATGGTTTTAGTATGGTTCACAAAATTCCCATGCTTTTGGAGTATCCTCTAATGTCTTGTTTCTTTTATGACATAATGTAAGAGATTTTTAATGTTTTACATGTACGAACGTACGGACTTCCTTCGTCATCGTAACTGGGCAAGTGCGGCGACACTTGTCATCTGGTGCAGCTGTTGAAACGAATCTATTTCTACCAGATCGCGGGAAAATATTCCAAATGGTTGTTTGAAAAGCGTTATTTTCAAGTAAAGTTAATTTCCTTTTACACAAGATGAATTTCTTAAATCACAGAGCGTTTCACTCTCATTCAAAAATCAAATCCTTGAGAACGAACATTTAGAATATTTTCGGGCCCAGAAGATCAGACATTTACGTCGGTTTTAAAAATTTTACTGGCAGATTTGTGTGATGTATCTTAAAGTGTAACATGCGCAAAAAAGATCAATACTATGTGTGAAAGCTTAGCTTCTCTTGCAGCTTATTAATCTTAGATACCAACATTATACGTGAAAGCTTTTCTTTTCTTGTAGCAACACTATGTATAGTAATTTAAACCATTACCTTTCCCTGTTTTTGTGTTCGCGCTACTTAACAGTGATGTAGCTATTGCCTGACTGCATCACGTGTCCTATGCTCTGAATATCCGCTGTCATCGGTTGGCGAGATCGCTTGACACGAGCAACGACTGGCTTACAAAAGCGAATCGCAATCTCGATTTCAATCCTTCGGAAAGTAACATGCATTGTTTGGTGGAATTAGAATTTATACTTTCGTAATACGAAAATATGCAGTGTACATGTTGCTGCACATCAGACATCGTTCCGAAACGTGTTTTATCGCTTGAGTTTCGTTTTCTAAAGTGTCGGAAAATTCTACGCCGGTGTATAAAATCACAACCATTGAAAGGATTGAAAGTTTTACAGTTCCGAGGAAAGGTATACTGTTACTTAACATGGAAAAAATGTATTTTCATCCGGGAGAAAGTGCATTTTCAACCGGGAAATCCGGGAAAAGTCCGGGAATTTTTTTTCCTTGTCCACGTATACACCCTGTGTAGACACCTGATCTTGTTATTATCCTCAGTCACTGCGACCTGCTTGGATCCCCAGTCCTTTCCAGTTATGGAATACCCGAGTGTCGTTGTTTTAACAGCTACAATGGAAGTAATAAAAATCATTGCCACTTTTGTTTATTTGCTAAAATGATAATTGAAAGTAATTAATAATGAAGCTTCAATAAGTTACCAGCGTTGTTCAATAATGTTTACAGGCAAAATCATTCTAATTGATTGAAGACAAAATTAAGTAAAGTAACTAAAATTGAAGCAATTCCAACAATTCCAAAGCCAAGAAAAGAATAAAGTAAGTACACATATTCCATATCTGTGTCTATTGTAATAATGCTGTGGCGTGCTGCCATGTTTCATATGTTACCGTTGTTGTAAGCCAACAGTTGCTTATTGGATCTAGTAAATTTCCATAGTAATTACAATCTATTCGAAATTGGCATATCTAGAAATCTAGTGCAAGTAAGTAAACATTGATATGAGGTTACATAAATTAGTGGTGTAACAAAAGTCAGCCACCCAGCGTTGAACGGTTGTTTATTTTTCACAGTCTTATATCAGGTAATATGTTACCCCTTAGCAGCTAAATGTCATAATGACCTTAGCCTCTCAGGTTTTCTACAAATTCTCTCAGCGTTTTCCAAGTATGATGGATGTGACGGTCGGCGAGATTTTAATAAATTGAGCGTAAACGCCAAGTTTCTGCGACAGCATAACTAAGGAGTCCATCTAAAGACGTTAGAGAAACCTAATAAAGAGGGACAGAAGTTTCAATTTGAATAAAGCTTTTGGAAAACGCAGAATATCAGTGCCAGTTTTGAGAAACAAAAAAGCGTCAAAGCGCATAATGCCCATCGGGAATCGAACTCGACAACATGTAGCAGGGTGAACCAATAATAGTTCACAGTATGAAAGTCGCAATATTATGCAGAAAATGGAAACAACTCGCCCCGGAAGTACGCTGTTTGTCATGACTGTTATTGTTAACCTACCGAAAGTGACACTAAGGATTCGCCGGCCGGGGTGGCCAAGCGGTTCTAGGCGCTATAGTCTGGAACCACGCGACCGCTACGGTCGCAGGTTCGAATCCTGCCTCGGACATGGATGTGTGTGATGTCCTTAGGTTAGTTAGATTTAAGTAGTTCTAAGTTCTAGGGGACTGATGATCTCAGAAGTTAAGTCCCATGGTGCTCAGAGACATTTGAACCATTTTGAACTAAGGATTCGACTCTGATAGCGTTTGTTATCGATTACTCCAACAGTAAGTTTTCTACGGATGTCTCATGCAAAATAATATTTTTTTACCACGTACAAAGTTACACATGTGCATAAAGTTTGGTGAAACTGCCCCAGGTGTTCCAGAGTTATGCTTACACATCATCAATCTCATACGCAACGAATAGGCTTGCTTGGAGCATATTTTCCCCAAAAGAGTTTTCTTTCGAGATAGTAAGCAAGCTGTTTGTAAAACATGACTTCGTGAGGTGAATGAGGCGTAGAAGTCTGCATAATTTTTTAAAATAAATCTTAATTGTCTTGATCGGAACAAAATATAACTTGATGATTGCCAGTTTCGGTTGACCAGCAACCATCCTCGGAATACACCAATGAATTCGTATATAGGTACAGTATTGGCCACAATAACATTTTTATTAAGTGTAACTCGTCTATATTAAAACTTTTTAACCCTTGGATGGATGACTGGCTAGAGTCGCATAAATGTATGCGAGGTAAGACCTCTATCGCAGAACCAATACAAAAACTTAAGCCCATATTATAGAAGTAAGATAGGTTTCCTGATATAGGATGAATGTATTTGTTATTGTATTCTGACCTTCATTTTAGTGTATGTAATAAAACATTATAATTTATGTTATAATTTATGTGATATAACAAAAAACCTCCAATTTTTCAGGCCTTATATCACAAGTTCTGATCTTTACAAAAACCTACTTTAAAAATAATTACACTATGACTTTGGACATACTTTTAGTACATTATCTGCATACTTGATCACATTTTCAGGTTCTGTACATCAATCGGTAAAAACAGAACCCTTATAAGCTCACTTTATTGTCCGTTAGTCTGTACGTCAGTTTCTCTGATCGACAGCTCAAAACTCTTTCTCTCAGGAAAGGTAGGACGAATCAATGTCAAGTACTGAGGTCTATAGTCACTTGGCGGGGTGATAAAAATAAGCTTCTAAGTTAATGCATTCAAAAGATACGGCCATTTGTTTCTCATATTTTGATACTTGCAAACTCACTCATTAATGTAGAGTTTTCTTAAGGTGAGATTCAACAGCCTAAAGTATTTTATAAAACGCATTTCAACCATCAGATGTTTATTGTCCAATTAGTCATCTACCGGTTTCGGCTATTAACCTCATCCTGGATGTAGGGCACAAAAGATTAACTAAAAGCATCCCATATTGTTTTGAAGCTGATCCATATCGAAATTATCCATAACTGTATAACCAATGTATCCTAGAATGCTGACAGTCAAATTTTATGTCAAACAAGAAGACATCACAGGCGAAACGAGATATCTTGTTATGCAGTTAAAATATGATCAACATTCGAAAGAATATGTAATCTGTTTGGTTTCTTGTGGTGTTTATTGACGACATAGATGACGTGATACGTACCTTTGGAGGGAGGGGAGGGGAACACAGAGAAATATGCTATACATAGAGAGAGATATAGAGTGCGTAAATAAATTTCTCTTACAGACTGACAGGACCCTCACTTCAAAATAAAATAAACATCTCTAGTAAACAATTGCTCTAAAACGCATGCCTCAAGAGCTCTGAGCGCATGTCCATCTGCGTTACCGTGAAACACATATCTTCTATTGCAATCTCTTTGCTTTCCATATTTTGAGAGGAGGTAGTTTGGACCAAAACAAGCAAAAAAGTCGAGTAAACAGGAGATCAAAAGAGCGTAGTTTAAGAGCTACGAGTACTTGTTCAGTGAGTTAAGTGCGTATGTGTTCCAGACCTTACTCCGCAGCACATTATGTGGCTGCACCTCCGTGACTCCTTATGTTGTATAATTCACCACAGCACATTTGAAACAACACACGTGAAGAAACGAATCGCAAGTGGATATAGCTACTCCAGAGCAATCACTTCTAGCATTCAGATGAACGAAACTATTTTCATGGTTGTCTAAACAGTTGGTAATAAATTACAGGCATTCATTGCAAGACGTTTCATGTACGCCCGAGCAGAAACGAATCACCAAACAAAAATTTTGCGCGGTGCGCATCGATCTGCACAGCAATTATCTTGCACGTCTTTCGCTGCAGAGGGAAAAACAAGGTGGAAGGAGATGAACAGCGGCCTCGGGCCCCCTGACCGCTCAGCAAAGATGTAATAACACGCCGCAACATGCGTGTGTGCGCCGACCGCTGCACCTGATTAAGACGCATCAATCATCCCGCTGACGTCCCACGATCGATGGAGTCGTCCGTCAGGTTCTCTTTGACGGCTTTTGGGCAGAACGACCGACGTGGCCGTCTTCGTTGTCCTGAATAACAAGCACGCCTGCCCAAAGAGCACGAAATTGACAAAAAAAAAAATATATCTACAAATTACAAGTAATATTCAAAGGATGAGTTTTAATATTCTCTGTGAAATTCTCTGCGTTGTTCTTATAGTATTTATTCATTTTTAAGTATTAATTATTTAATATCACCAAGAGCTTATAACGTACAAGTCTTCTGCTTTATGAGGTGGACGTTGTGTGAATGTGTGGAGTATTTTCTTTCGAATATATCCAAAAGAACAGATAGCAAGTGGGATCGGCAGCTGTGATACATACTCACTTCAAAAAAAGTTTTGCGTCACCCTGGTTCCCGGAACTCCTGAAGATAGACGTTGACTGTGAGTATTGTGTCACAGACACCGTCCCTTTGACTGTTCAGAGATCACTAAGCCCACCCAAGGATGTAAACAACCATGCATTAACAGCGCCTATTAGAGGGAAGGAGTCTGACAGCCGATCAGTACCAGTCATCCTACCAGGAAGGAGGTATATGGTTCGTGTTGTCTGTAGTCCAACCATGCCTAGACGGTCAATACCGCGGTTCGACCGCGTCCGCATTGTTACTTCGTGTCTGGAAGGGCTCTCAACAGAGAAAGTGTCCAGGAGTCTCGCAGTGAACCAAAGCGATGTTGTTCGGACGTGGAAGAGACGTAGAGAGACAGGAACTGTCGATGACATGCCTCGCTCAGGCCAGCCAAGGCCTACAACTGGAATGGATGACAGCTACCTACGCATTATGGCTCGGAGGAATCCTGACAGCAACGCTACCGTGTTGAATAATGCTTTTCGTGCAGCCACAGGACGTCGTGTTACCACTCAGACTGTGCGCAATAGGCTGCATGATGCGCAACTTCACTACCGATGTCCATGGCGAGGTCCATCTCTGCAACCACGACACCATGCAGCGCGAACAGATGGGCCCAACAACATGCCGAATGGACCGCTCAGGATTGTCATCACGTTCTCTTCACCGATGAATATCGCATATACTTTCAACCAGACAATCGACGGAAACGTGTTTGGAGGCAACCCGGTTAGGCTGAACGCCGTAGACACACTTTCCAGCGAGTGCGGCAAGGTGGAGGTTCGCTGATGTTTTGAGGTGGCATTACGTGGGGCTGACGTACGCCGCTGGTAATCATGGAAGGCACCGTACGATATATCTTCCGACCTATAGCCATCTTCCGACCTATAGCCCAACAATATCGGCAGCATATTGGCAAGGCATTCGTCGTCGTAGACGACAATTCTCACCCCCATCGTGCACATTTTGTGAATGACTTCCTTCAGGATAACGACATCGCTCGACTAGAGTGGCCAGCATGTTCTCCAGACATGAATCCTACCGACAATGCCTGGGATAGATTGAAAAGGGCTATTTATGGACGAAGTGACGCAGCAACCACTCAGAGATCTACGCCGAATCGCAGTTGAGGAGTGAAACAATCTGGACCAACAATGCCTTGATAAAATTGTGGATAGTATGCCACGACGAATACAGGCAGGCATCAATGCAAGAGCATGTGCTACTTGGTATTAGAGGTACCGGTGTGTAGAGCAATCTGGACCACCACCTGTGAAGGTCTGGCTCTATGATGGTACAATAAGCAATGTGTGGTTTTCATGAGCAATAAAAAGGGCGGAGATAATGTTTATGTTGAGCTCTATTCCAATTTTCCGTGCAGGTTCCGGAACTCTCAGAACTGAGGTGGTGCAAAACTTTTTTGATGTGTGTTATTATGTAAATTTAACGGTGGGTCGGTGGGAGGGGGTGGAGAAAGGAAAGGCAAGGAAAGGAAAGGAAGGAACTAATTATATAAACGTATCAACTGCATCTGGACTTTGTGCGGAATCAGAGGCGAGGGGTGAAAATCCGGGGTCGAGTCCTGGCGCAGCACGCCTTTTCATTCGTCATCGTTGATTCCGCACTTAGTCTTATGGACCTGACATCATTTGTTGATTCCCTTTTCTTTCTCTCCTCTCCCCCTCCAATTTCCATTTTAAATATTGCTTTCATAGAATGCTGGTCCCTATTTTAACTAGGCCAGAGGTGGGATCCTTCCTACACATCAGTTGCTGAAACTGGTTGCAAAAACAAAATGACAATTGGAAATTTCAGCGGCTGAAGGTGTTTTGATTCGACATTTTATCTCAGCATAACGTCGTATCGTGTTCCTTTCAGTGAATCCGTACACCAGTTGCATATCGGCCAACTATTCACCAGTAAATCTGTCCACAATGCTGCATATCACTACTGACGTACAATTAACATTACCGGGAAAACCAAACCCGAGACAGAACTGAGCAGTACTGAATGTAAGCTTAAGGATGAAACGTAAAGTGAGCATTCCTGTTGTAATCTGGAAGTAGTGTGAGTCAACGGAATAAGCAAAACACGCAGCGCATACTGTCAAATTTGCACTGCTGTACAGATATTTTCAGTGCACTACAAATACTTAAAAAAAATGGGAGTAAGAAATCAATCGAAATTCAATTGCTCTGTAAGGAGCCCCCTGAAGCAACAGGCCCCTTATCCAAAAATACTCTGGAAACATCGCTGAAAATACTCTGAAATTTTATAGGTTTTCCTAGAGATATAAGCCTCACAAAAAATATTACGTTCTAGTTGATTATGCCTGTCCGCAGCTCGTGGTCTCAAGGTAGCGTTCTCGCTTCCCGAGCACGGGGTCCCGGGTTCGATTCCCGGCGGCGTCAGGGATTTTTCCTGCCTCGAGATGACGGGGTGTTGTTGCGTGGTCTTCATCATCATTATTCATCATCATTACGGTCGGAGGAAGGCAACGGCAAACCACCTCCACTAGGACCTTGCCTAGTACGGCGGTCCGGGTCTTCCGTATCGCTCCCCTACGCTCTGTCCTAGAGTATGGGACTTCATCATCATCATCAACATGATTATGCCTATCAACAGGAGAACATAGTTTGCATCTTACAGTTTGCGTCTGTACTGATTTAAAACTGGAAAAGATTGATTCGATGACAAAAGTGGTAAATTTATCATGGAGGCAGAGAAACAATCTTTATTTTGAAGTCTTGTTGCTCGCTGTTCCTGATACTTCTCCTGTTCTTTAGGAACTTTGTGGTAAGTTCTACGCGACCAAACTGCTGAGGTCATCGCTCCCTAAGCTTACAAGCTGATTAATCTAACTTAAAGCAACTTACGCTAAAGGCGTCACACACACCCATTCCCGAGGGAGGACTCAAACCTCCGACGGGGGGAGCCGCGCGGACCGTGACAAGGCGCCATAGCCGCGTGGCTACCCGCGCGGTTCCTGTTCTTGGTTTGTTTTTTAGCACCTAGTAACTCCGACTGTGCCGTTTAATCATATTGGAGAGTTAAATTTACGGCAAATTGAAAATCTTCAATTCGTACGAAATATTATATGTTTCGGGAATAGCTGGTTTGGTTTAGTATTTTCACGACTGTGAAAGTTTGAAACATTTCAGATGGGATAATTTAAATGGTATTGGCAATAACACTTTTTAATTAACTGAAGAGCATTACTACAGTTCGTAGGTATCTCGGTGAGATGGCCGCAACGACGCTGTGCAAACTTCGCCCAAGCCGGTTATTGCGGTTTATGCAACACTGATGCACTTTACCACTTGGTAACCCGTTAATGGCAACCCCGACTAAACATCGCCCATCCCAAACCAAACCGCTTAGGATAGAAACTAGAAATTTGGAGAAGGTGTGAATCTTATACCGTAGTGTTGTTTAAGAAGAAATTTTTCGAAATGCCAGCCATAAGGGGTGAAATAAGTGATGAAGTTTTCTTTAAAGAAATCGCTATTAAGGCAATTTTGAAGAAAGACCTACGAAAATTAGTATTTGATTTCTGGGTCAGAAATATGGGGGTGAAATAGTGGGTGAAAGTTTTTTTTCAAAATATATTATTATTAAAGAAGTACTAAGATATTTTTAAAGCTACATCTATATACATTGGTATTTGACTTCTGGGTTACAGATAAAAAGTACGGGTTTCAGTGTTTTTGGAAAGTCAGCAATTATGGCGTGGAATGGGGGATGAAAGTTTTTATGGAAATACTTAACTGTGCAAGCAGTTTTGAAGCTAACTCTATGGAAATTTCGATTAGGCTTCTCTGCTGGAAATAAAACATAAGCATGTCACCGTTTTTGGAAATTGAACCCTATGGGGATGAAATAGGGGACGAGTTTTCTTTTCTGAAAACAGTTTATTATGAAAGCATTTTTAAAGCTACATCTATGAAATTTTAAATTTGTCTTCTCACTTAGAAATAAAAAAATAGGTGTTTCACTTGTTTTTGGAAATTCAATCCCCAAAGGGGGGGTGACATAGGGGGAGAAAGGTTTTATAAAAATATTCATTGTGAAAGCGTATTTGAAGCTAAATCTTTGGGAATTGGTGTTTGGTTTCTTGGTTATAGATTAAAAAAGGTGGAAGTGGCGGTCAATCTGGGCGGCAAGCGAGAGAGCACGGTAGGTAGTCAGTGGCCAGCAGTCGCTTAGTCAACACCGCAGGTGCCAAGTGAGGCGTTCTGAAACCAAATCTATGATGGAATGGCCTCAGATGTGGTTCTCGTATTTGGAATTGTTCTAAAAATGATTAACTCAACGCCAAGAAGAAATAGAGCATTAAACCGCCAGAGGCGAGATCAGATATCTGCACGTGCCTGCCACCGCTATTGCGCCACAGCTTCAACTACTTCGGAAAACAGATATCTGTACCAATGTGCTTGTGTGTGTTTTTGCAATAATAATTCAAGTGTTGCAAGATTTGTGTTTGTCCATTGAAATTGTCCACTTCATGATACCAGGTAGGGTCCTATCCTAAAGGTGCTAAACGCCGAGTATCCTGTTTGTGAAGAACTAATGATTTGTTTTTAATTTAAATGGGCTTAAGTTTCAGTGCTAAAGAGCATAAATGTTGTTAGTTATAACTACTTGCTTCACAAGTAGAAAAAGAGGCACATAATATAATAAGTTAAAATCACTTGCTTCACAAGTGGTGTTATAAGGCACTTAATTCTGATCATATTTGAAATTTAACTCTTAATTTAAATCATCTTGAAGTTAATTAAGTATATTGTCAGTGCAAATCGTTATAAATCTTTGCTATATAATTAATATCAGGTGGGATTGGAAATCATTATTATTGTGATGGTAAATATTTCTGTAAGATGTGCATAGTTGATGATAAAGGAAGGAACAGTTTAAGGGCCCACATTTTAAATTTAACCAGCAGGAGAAAGTAATTGAATCTGGATTTTGCTCATGAATCAAACAGTACCACTGTGGAATGAATATAAAATGTGTTATTTCAGTGTCATATTATTGCTTTTGTGATGTGTATATGTAAGTTAGTTAAACTTGAACTCTGGTCATGTACCATTTAGTCTCGTGTTGTCTTTGGGAACATTTTGTGCTGAATTAGTTAAAGGCTGAAGTAATGACTGTAGTTAACAAGGGTAAAGTCTCTATTTACATTTCTGTTATTGCTAACCTACACTGTTGATAACTACTTCTACCCACTGTGTAGTTCGTCTGGACGTTGTAGGAGTTCATTGCACTTTACTAAGAAAGAATTTAAAAAAGTCCCCTTTTGCAATAGTATATTTAAACCTACTGAGAATAATGTTTTCATATTATTATGCCTAACTAGTCTGGCGACCGTTTATTATTTCTTTAACAAAAAAATTTTCACTTCTTTCTTTATTGTCTAAATTTTAGTCTTTCTGCTTTCTACTAATTACCACAATACGAAGTGCTTTTTCGCTTCCCTCTGTCCGTTAGGTTAAAGCACGGTCAAACTTTTCAAAATTCCTCCCAGAGGGCAATGCTCACTTCATGTTAAGATCATTTTTGGCGTTTAACATACCGCGGTAGAAAACACGCTGCTGCCGTGTAATATCGATTCTAACGCTTCTCGTGGTATAATTCGCTGAGGAAGAGAGACCTAGATATTTTTCGAGTACACTATAGGCGGCTGAAGCTACTCAAAGATATTCATTGATGATTAGATTGCATATCACTGCAAAAATTGGCAGATGCTGACTGGTATGTTCATTCGCTGTTCTACATAGAACTAAATATTTTTATAGGATTAAGATAGAGTGATTAAGCGTGTCAGTAAAGATGCTTTAGGCTGACCAAATATTCGTAAAACCTAATGATGTATTGTAAGCCGGGCTACCTTTTGCGTTAGTTGCATAGCATCCAAGTATGTTGCATTCCGAAATATGCCGTATGTGAAGTTTAGACCCATGATTAAAATGATAACGCTGACTGCAAAGGACGTAGAGGAGAACCATCATTGAAAAATAGTAGTAACCATCGCGCATGGAACACCTTATCAGCGCCCATGGCGGACCCTGTTCCTACTAGGCAAGAGGATACAGTGAAGCATCCCCAACTCTCTTGTGGTTCGCTTTTTAGGTACTCCACGTCGACGTCTGCTCGTAGATACGTATCGTCAGTAGGTTTTCCGTCTTTGACGTCCCCACTCCCTCCGAAAGGTGGCGCAGGCTGTCTTAATCATAATAGTGGAGAGTTTTAGCCGGACAAATTACCAAATAAAAGCATATTTGACTTAGCCTTTTGACATACCACAGCCGGCCGAAGTGGCCGTGCGGTTAAAGGCGCTTCAGTCTGGAACCGCAAGACCGCTACGGTCGCAGGTTCGAATTCTGCCTCGGGCATGGATGTTTGTGATGTCCTTAGGTTAGTTAGGTTTAACTAGTTCTAAGTTCTAGGGGACTAATGACCTTAGCAGTTGAGTCCCATAGTGCTCAGAGCCATTTGAACCGTTTTGACATACCACACAAGTTTGTAATACTCGTTGCACTTCCCTTTTCAGATTTTTGAAGTAACAATGTACACTAATTCCCGCTGCACACCTCTCACGTCCACAATGTCCCCATAAATGATGAACATATCAACATAGATCGCTAACATGTACCAACACCTCGGTTCAGTTTACAGTGATAAAAGCTACAGAAAGAATAATTTAAAATTAAGAATAGAATTTTTGGAGGGGAAAATAGTGTAGAATCAGTTTAACGTCTAAGTACAGCAAAGCCACGGAAGCTCCGTCATGGAGAAGGCAGTGACGTTAAATTCTTGTGATGAAAAACCTATAAATAGGCCTGATAGGCACTACTGCCGCCTTTTTTCCTTGATTGTTTCGTTAAAGGGCGGGGAACCCGTGTCAGTCAGCGAGACAATAATTAGATTGGACTTTATCGTGTTAAGATTCGCGGTAAACTGTTACAAAATCACGAAGATTAAAAGTGATGTAGTGTACGATCTCTGACTATTGGTAGCAACGGAGTATTAATGGGATTTTAGGGCTTTAGTGACGGCAGAAACTCAAATTATATGCTGATACGAGTGAATTCAGGGGTACCGGTATTCAGATATTAACGTGTGGACTTTGGAAAGTGTCGTGTGCCGTTAGTTGCGAATCCGGACGTAGAGCGCGTGCATATCGGCATATGCGGACTATTTAGATTCCTCCAGGCTAGGAACCTTTTAAATAGACTATCATCCATCACCATCTTAATCCTTGAATATACAGTGAAAGTGAAATACAAGAGTGTTGTACTTATTTCATTTACCTAGTACTAATCAGTGATGGTTTCACTGAATCAAAGCTATTCAGCAGTACGTCAGCACCATCTAGCGGAACGCGTAGGCATTAACTAACATGCTAACTGAAGTAAACGTTCACGTGTTTTACAGACTGCTTAATATGAACTTTTGTGACTCTTTAACGTCCCCACTTCCTCCAAAAGGTGGCGTAGGCTGTCTTAATCATAAAAGGGGAGAGTTTTAGCCGGGCAAATTACTAAATAAAAGCGATATTTACGACTCGCATTAATAGCAAAACACAAGGCTCGCACCTCATCGGAGAGTCGTTGCTGTCACATCGGGTAGTAAAACCGGAAAACCTACCGATGATATGTATCTACGAGTAGAGGTCGACATGGAGTACCTAAAAAGGCAACCACAAGCGAGTTGGGGATGCTTCAAAATGCCACCTTCAAGGTGTTCCTCCAAAGATTGGGTTGCTATCAACAGATCGTCCACGTAAGTGGTCACAGATTGTAATAATTCAGGACCTAGGACCGTATCCAGGGCCGTGAAAAAAACTCCTCTGCTGATGTTGACGCTGAAAGGCAAGACCCTAAACTGATAACTGCGTCCGGCGAAAATAAATGCCGTATACTTCCGAGAATCTTCTGAAATCATGACCTGCCAATATGGACTTCTGAGGTCAATTGAAGATAATATCTTTACTCCATGAAATCTCTGTAACATTTCCTCTAAATTCCCAGGTCTTGTCATTATGAGTTTTACTATTTTACTAATGTTGCGGGCATCTAAAACTAGTCTAACACTCTCATCAGATTTAATAACTGAAACTATCGGGCAACTGTATGATGAATTCAAGAGTTCAATAATCTTCCACTCTAACATTTTCTTTATCTCTCTCGCTACCAACTCCTTTTTTGATGATGGTACAGAATACAATGGTCGGCAGTACGTTTGGTGGGGATATACTTCAAACTTGTATACAGGGTGCTACGAAAAGATACGGCCAAACTTTCAGGAAATATTCCTCACACACAGTTAAAGAAAAGATGTTATGTGGACATGTGTCCGGAAACGCTTCATTTCCATGTTAGAGCTCATTTTAGTTTCGTCCACCTACGCTCAATGGAGCACGTTATCATGATTTCATACGGGACACTCTACCTGTGCTGCTAGAACATGTGCCTTTACAAGTACGACACAACATGTGGTTCGTGCGCGATGGAGCTCCTGGCATTTCAGTCGAAGTGTTCGTACGCTTCTCAATAACAGATTCGGTGACCTATGGATTGGTAAAGGCGGACCAATTGCATGGCCTCCACGCTCTCCTGACCTCAACCCTCTTGACTTTCATTTATGGGGGCATTTGAAAGCTCTTGTCTACGCAACCCCGGCACCAAATGTAGAGACTCTTCGTGCTCGTATTGTGGACGGCTGTGATACAATACGCCATTCTCCAGGGCTGCATCAGCGCATCAGGGATTCCATGCGACGGAGGGTGGATGCATGTATCCTCGCTAACGGAGGACATTTTGAACATTTCCTGTAACAAAGTGTTTGAAGTCACGCTGGTACGTTCTGTCGCTGTGTGTTTCCATTCCATGATTAATGTGATTTGAAGAGAAGTAATAAAATGAGCTCTAACGCGGAAAGTAAGCGTTTCCGGACACATGTCCACATAACATATTTTCTTTCTTTGTGTGTGAGGAATGTTTCCTGAAAGTTTGGCCGTATCTTTTTGTAACACCCTGTATAAAATCTTTAATTATGCCTGGTTTAGTAGCAAACACTTCCATATTATTTATTGAAATCTCGCTGAGTTCTACCCATTGATTTTCAGACGAATACTCGGATTCATTAACGTTGTCTTTAATGGCTTGCTTTTTATCCATGGTTTCTTGAGCACTCAAATAACATAGTTGGTTTAATCCATTACAATCTTCGATCATGTCAGATGTCTCAGTGATTACCTGAAAACTACGGGAATACTTTCCGGTAAGCTCGACCCACTCTATAAATTTAATTTCTACTATTTGGTCGTTAAGTACTAGAGCACATGTTCCTTGATTAAGGTTCAGTATTGCCTGGTGATCCCTTAATAAATCCCAACCCCAAATGCAATCGTAGGATAGTCCTGTGGTGATTAAATAATTTACATTCAATTTATGTCCCTCTAGATCTTTCTCTACTATGGTCTGGAGGTTAACGGGTACTGAACGGGCTCCTACAGCACCTGACACCACACAGTGAGATACTGGTAACATAGGTAAAGCTTCCATTTTCCTAAGTTGATCGAACAAATTGCGGCTCGTAACACACGTGATATCCATCAGAATATCAATATCTCTTCCGCAAATGTTCACTTTTATGATGGCCTGTATAACCTCATGTGTTAATGGAGCTTTCTTTGTTGGTATATCTAATAATTACTTTCTAATGTCGACGCCGTTATTAAACTTCAATGCTGGAATGGTTGAATTCATTTTGCCCCCATGCCCATCACCAGTCCGTGTCGGAAGGCTTACAAGGACTGGGCTAAGTTTGTTGGCGATTGACTTGATGTACCTGGTTGCTCCTCGACCACTACGACCCGTACATCGTGATTTTGATTACCCCATTCACTACTATTCATATATGGCCTAGTCTCTGTTTCTCTTTGCTCTGGCACCATTCTATTTCCGGGATTACCACTTGGGATATTTCCTAACTGTTGTTTCCAAGGAGTTGGCGCTGAATTATTCCACCTTACCGCTCTGTGTTCACCACCATCCACTGAATTCCCTTCCAACTTCCGTTTCCGGTAACCGGTATTAACAATCCTACTACTATTATTCCCATTATATTGATTATTCGAGCCATATCCTTTGAAATTATTATGTTGGTTGCTTCTCCTATTAAAATTCCTCTTTCCGTTTCCATTGCTATTACGACCATTATCAGATCTATTACCCTTGCAACAGCCGTTGCAATAATGACTATTGGCAAAATTACCTCCAGAATTAACATTAAGTCCACAGCTACCACAATTATACTGCCCTAAATGCTTTATGTCTTCGTACATTACGTCTATCGTCTCTACTACTGATAAGACATTTTCTAAATCTTCATCTGGCACGTTAATAAACTGTTCTCTAATACTGGTCGATAATTTTGAAATTAGTATACGCAGTAACTCTATGTGACATTGCTTCATCCGAGTAATGGATTTTTTTGAGATATTTTTCAAAGTATTTTCTCAAACTACCCTTTTTTGGGTTATAATACTCAGGATTATAAATTTTATTGCTTAAGTGGCGCTGTCTACTCCTTGACCAGTATTTAGCTACGAAAAACTGTTCAAATTCCTCGCACGTATGACAATTCTCAGCTACTTCGGCCGCCCAAACTACTACTTTTCCTGCCGTTTTGGACGCAGTAAAGTGTAATTTGTCACTCTCCGTCCAACCTCTTGGTAATATATTCCTAAACGACCTAATGAACACCACTGGGTGTATGGATCCCTTCTCGTCGTCAAAGATGTGAAATTGCCTGGACTCATAGAGTAAATATCTCTGGAGTGAGCACTCACATGCGCAGAACAGATTTTGTGTTGTCAACATACATTGCCGGCCTGGTCACGTGATCTCGGGACGTCGTGTGTTTGTTCGTATAGCGCCCTGTATATTTAAAATGTCACTACATCCCTAGTACAGACGGATTCTTTTCGTACGTGTCGTGGATTATTTATATATGTTGCGCAGACATTTTAACAGTATCCATTTGATACCGGGAATAAACCAGCTACGTAACTTTTAAGGGCAAGTGATATTACATTCAGCTTCTTTGCGATAGGTGTCATAGTTCAGATGCACTCGATTTTTGGTAGTTTTTGGTATGATACCGCACTTTATAGTATTACAGAGCCTGAAGTACATTTTTGCAGTGATAGTCCTGCAAAACGACTTGACAGTACGTTAGTACTTTCACAAGTGTCCGAAAAACACTGAATTTACCACACATTAGCGATTATATCCCTGCTAATTCGTCCTTTTTTCTTGAATTTCTGCGTATTTATTTTCTCGTTTTTGCGACCTAAAGCACAATTTTTCTTACTGGTGGCACTTTGAGGTATTTATTTAACGCATTTTAAGTACTTGCTACCAGTTCATTAAATAAATAGTAGACGGAGTAATCTATATACATAATTGACAAGTCACTGATAAATGCATGGAGGACAGTATTTTCTGAAACAACTACCTTTTCCCCTTCCTGTTCCACTAGCAAATTTACGAGAGGAAGCGATTGTTTGTAAGCTTTTGTACGAGCCGTAATAGCTATTATATAGTCATAAATCATCAACATCATCATCATCATCATCCTTTAAGACTGATTATGCCTTTCAGCGTTCAGTCTGGAGCATAGCCCCCCTTATACAGTTCCTCCATGATCCCCTATTCAGTGCTAACATTGGTGCCTCTTCTGATGTTAAACCTATTACTTCAAAATCATTCTTAACCGAATCCAGATACCTTCTCCTCGGTCTGCCCCGACTCCTCCTACACTCTACTGCTGAATCCATGAGTCTCTTGGGTAACCTTGCTTCTCCCATGCGTGTAACATGACCCCACCATCTAAGCCTGTTCGCCCTGACTGCTACATCTATACAGTTCATTCCCAGTTTTTCTTTGATTTCCTCATTGTGGACACCCTCCTGCCATTGTTCCCATCTACTAGTACCTGCAATCATCCTAGCTACTTTCATATCCATAACCTCAACCTTGTTGATAAGGTAACCTGAATCCACCCAGCTTTCGCTCCCATACAACAAAGTTGGTCGAAAGATTGAACGGTGCACAGATAACTTAGTCTTGGTACTGACTTCCTTCTTGCAGAAGAGAGTAGATCGTAGCTGAGCACTCACTGCATTAGCTTTGCTACACCTCGCTTCCAGTTCTTTCACTATGTTGCCATCCTGTGAGAATATGCATCCTAAGTACTTTAAACCGTCCACCTGATCTAACTTTGTTCCTCCTATTTGGCACTCAATCCGTTTATATTTCTTTCCCACTGACATTACTTTCGTTTTGGAGATGCTAATCTTCATACAGGGTGTTTCAAAAATGACCGGTATATTTGAAACGGCAATACAAACTAAACGAGCAGCGATAGAAATACACCGTTTGTTGCAATATGCTTGGGACAACAGTACATTTTCAGGCAGACAAACTTTCGAAACTACAGCGGTTACAATAGTCAACAACAGATGGCGCTGCGGTCTGGCAAACTCTATAGTACGATATTTTCCACATATCCACCATGCGTAGCAATAATATGGCGTAGTCTCTGAATGAAATTACCCAAAACCTTTGACAACGTGTCTGGCGGAATGGCTTCACATGCAGATGAGATGTACTGCTTCAGCTGTTCAATTGTTTCTGGATTCTGGCGGTACACCTGGTCTTTCAAGTGTCCCCACAGAAAGAAGTCACAGGGGTTCATGTCTGGCGAATAGGGAGGCCAATCCACGCCGCCTCCTGTATGTTTCGGATAGCCCAAAGCAATCACACGATCATCGAAATATTCATTCAGGAAATTAAAGACGTCGGCCGTGCGATGTGGCCGGGCACCATCTTGCATAAACCATGAGGTGTTCGCAGTGTCGTCTAAGGCAGTTTGTACCGCCACAAATTCACGAAGAATGTCCAGATAGCGTGATGCAGTAATCGTTTCGGATCTGAAAAATGGGCCAATGATTCCTTTGGAAGAAATGGCGGCCCAGACCAGTACTTTTTGAGGATGCAGGGACGATGGGACTGCAACATGGGGCTTTTCGGTTCCCCATATGCGCCAGTTCTGTTTATTGACGAAACCATCCAGGTAAAAATAAGCTTCGTCAGTAAACCAAATGCGGCCCACATGCATATCGCCGCCATCAATCGTGTGCACTATATCGTTAGCGAATGTCTCTCGTGCAGCAATGGTAGCAGCGCTGAGGGGTTGCCGCGTTTGAATTTTGTATGGATAGAGGTGTAAACTCTGGCGCATGAGACGATACGTGGACGTTGGTGTCATTTGGACCGCAGCAACACGGCGAACGGAAACTCGAGGCCGCTGTTGGATCACCTGCTGCACTAGCTGCGCGTTGCCCTCTGTGGTTGCCGTACGCGGTCGCCCTACCTTTCCAGCACGTTCATCCGTCACGTTCCCAGTCCGTTGAAATTTTTCAAACAGATCCTTTATTGCATCGCTTTTCGGTCCTTTGGTTACATTAAACCTCCATTGAAAACTTCGTCTTGTTGCAACAACACTGTGTTCTAGGCGGTTGAATTCCAACACCAGAAAAATCCTCTGTTCTAAGGAATAAAGCATGTTGTCCACAGCACACGTGCACGTTGTGAACAGCACACGCTTACAGCAGAAAGACGACGTACAGAATGGCGCACCCACACACTGCGTTGTCGTCTATATCTTTCACATCACTTGCAGCGCCATCTGTTGTTGAAAATTGTAACCACTGTAATTTCGAAAGTTTGTCCGCCTGAAAATGTACTGTTGTCCCAAGCATATTGCAACAAACGGTGTATTTCTATCGCTGCTCGTTTAGTTTTTATTGCCGTTTCAAATATACCGCTCATTTTTGAAACACCCTGTACCATAGTCTTTACATTTCTGATCTAGCTCTGAAATATTACTTTGAAAACTTTCAATCGAATCTGCCATCACAACTAAGTCATCCGCATACGCAAGACTGCTTATTTTGTGTTCACATATCTTAATCTCACCCAGCCAGTCTATTGTTTTCAACATATGATCCATAAATAATATGAACAACAGTGGAGACAGGTTGCAGCCTTATCTTACCCCTGAAACTACTCTGAACCATGAACTCAATTTACTGTCAACTCTAACTACTGCCTGACTATCCATGTAAAGACCTTTAATTGCTTGCAAAAGTTTGCCTCCTATTCCATAATCTTGTAGAACAGACAATAACTTCCTCCTAGGAACCCGTTCATATGCCTTTTCTAGATCTATAAAGCATAGATACAATTCCCTGTTCCACTCATAACACTTCTCCATTATTTGCCGTAAGCTAAAGGTCTGGTCCTGACAACCTCTAAGAGGCCTAAACCCACACTGATTTTCATCCAATTGGTCCTCAACTAATACTCGCACTTTCCTTTCAACAATACCTGAGAAGATTTTACCCACAACGCTGATTAAAGAGATACCTCTATAGTTGTTACAATCTTTTCTGTTTCCATGTTTAAAGATTGGTGTGATTACTGCTTTTGTCCAGTCTGATGGAACCTGTCCCGACTCCCAGGCCATTTCAATTATCCTGTGCAACCATTTAAGACCTGACATTCCACTGTATTTGATGAGTTCCGACTTAATTTCATCCACCCCAGCCGCTTTATTGCACTGCAATCTATTGACCATTTTTTCCACTTCCTCAAATGGGATCCTATTTCCATCATCATTCCTATCCCATTCTACCTCGAAATCTGAAACATTACTGATCGCATTTTCACCTACATTGAGCAACTCTTCAAAATATTCCCTCCATCTGCCCAAGGCATCCACAGGATTGACCAGCAGTTTTCCTAACCTGTCCAAAATACTTGTCATTTCCTTCTTACCTCCCTTTCGAAGACTGCTAATTACACTCCAGAATGGTTTTCCAGCAGCTTGACCCATAGTCTCCAACCTGTTTCCAAAGTCTTCCCACGATTTCTTCTTGGATGCTGCAATTATCTGTTTGGCTTTGTTTCTTTCTTCAACATAACTTTCTCTGTCTACCTGGGTTCTGGTTTGTAGCCATTTTTGATACGCCTTCTTTTTCCTTTTACAGGCTGCCTTGACTGTATCATTCCACCAAGCTGTTTGCTTCATCCTACTTTTACACACTACTGTTCCAAGTCATTCTTTAGCCACTTCTAGTACTGTGTCCCTGTACCTTGTCCATTCCTTTTCCAATGACTGTAATTGACTACATTCAACTAACTAGTACCTTTCTGAGATCGCTGGGAAGTTTCTCCACTCTTATCCTCCTACATATGGACCTGACCACCTTCACTTTCGGCCTCACAATCCCAATTTCACTGCAGACTAAATAAAGATCAGTGTCATCAAAGAATCCCCTGAATACACGTGTGTCCCTCACAGCCTTCCTGAATTCCTGATCTGTTATTATATAGTCAATGACAGATCTGGTTCTCCTGCCTTCCCAAGTATACCGGTGAATGTTCTTATGTTTAAAAAAGGAGTTTGTGATTACTAAGCCCATACTGGCACAGAAATCCAAGAGTGTTTCCCGTTCCTGTTGGCCTCCATATCCTCTCCAAATTTACCCATAACCTTTTCATACCCTTCTGTTCGATTTTCAATCCTGGCGTTAAAATCACCCATGAGCAGAACACTGTCCTTGTCCTTTACTCTAACAACTACATCACTGAGTGCCTCAGAAAAACTATCCATCTTATCTTGATCTGTCCCTTCACAATGCGAATATACTGACACAATCCTAATTTTCTTGCTAGACACTGTCAAATCTATCCACATCAGTCGTTCGTTTACATACCTTATTGCAACTACGCTGGGTTCCATTTCTTTCCTGATGTAAAACGCTACACCCCAATATGCTATTCCTCCTTTGACTCCTGACAGGTCATAAAATCGTAGAAAAATAGGTCAACAGAATCAAGTCTTAATTATAATGCATCTCGAAATTTTTAAACATATACAGTGTCTCTTAATAAAATGAAAACTATAATTAGAGCTGTATGGAATGTACCCATGAAAAGTTACTATCCGTCCTTTCACATATTTTTCTTTGCATCCGTAGCAACAACGTAATTCACCATCGCTATTACACTATCAACAAAAGGCACAGTGAAGTCCCGAGATCAAGTGACAATCCTGGTTTAATGTTGACAACATGCGCAGAACGCAATGCTCACTCCAGAGATATTTACTCTATGCCTGGACTTCAAGATATTATTCTATACCTTCGTCCTATCACACAACGAATAACACGACTCGTGATACCTATCAGGATCTAAACTCAAATCACGATTTTCACTAGCACGATGAACATTAAATTGTACCCTCCTATCTTCAGTAACATTCTCTTGCAGTCGGTCAGTGTTCAATCGTTTATTATTATTGTGATTCGGAAATTCAAATCATTCGGTGACGTTCGTCAGAACCGATCGTGCATTGTCTGTTTCAACGCGCGCAACCGTAATCTCTGCCACGATCGAGTCTTTAATCGATTTAAGTTCATCTGTACATCTTTCCACAAAATCAGGTTCGCTAGCGTTATGTACATTGTCCGATATAGATGGCTTTCCTTCCGTTAAAGCCTGCATTACTACCTTTTCAACTTCAGCGTTTTTCGTTTCTAGCCACTGAGCCATATCCGTTTTCAATTGATCTGACTGTTCAGTTAGAAACTCCTTGACTACTGCTTTTGTCGCAGTATTTAATTTTTGAAACTTCTGCATTAAAACTGATACATTTTCCCTCGTTTGGTTTTGATCTAATTTTATATTTTCTAGCTCTTCGTTAATTTGCTCTACACTCTCGTTGATTTTTGCTTGCATTTCAGAAACCTTTATTGCCCCGTCTTCCACTTCGATAACTCTTTCCTCTCCACGCTCCTTAAATTGATTATAGCGCCGTTCGTGCGCTTGAATAATATCATTAAGTCCCTTTTTAAATGATTCGTCCCTTTCCTGCTGCTGTTCTAAAAATTTTGCTAACAGGTCATCTCTACTCTTATCAAGATCTTCCCTTTCTTTTCCTTTCTCTCGTTCTCTAGCTTCCCTTTCTTTTTCCTTCTCCGTTTCTCGTGCTTCCCTTTCTTTATCTCTAACGCTCTGTCGAAGCATAAATTGACGTATCTTGTCCTCCACACTATTACTCTCAGTGCTAGTACTACCTTTCGGTATCTGTTCACTATGAGTTTCATCTCGGGTATTGAGATTATCCGCTACGGTCGGGCAAGAACTAGTCCCTTCCACCGCCCCCCCCCCCCCCCCCGCCCAGAATCCACATACCTTTCTATTGCAGTAACGCGATCTACAGATTCTACCTCACTTGCACTATCATTCACACGTTCTACTAATCTAACACTCATAGAATCACCACCTCACGCATTCCGATCCACATTCCTATCGCTCCCGTTCTCCTCTAAGTCGTCAATTGATCTTAACATATAAATCCTTTTTAACATAAGGACACACACTGATTACAAAAAAAAAATCACGCTTCTAAAACATACACTTAACAATACAACAGGCACAGTGGTTGGGAAATCAAATCAATACCTCATACTAGTACATTCACAATGTCTAATCTATGACAAGTATAGGAATGAGTTGTGCTGCTAGTCAACGACACTACGCAATTACCTCAAATAATCAGCCAAGTCGTTGGATAACGATTACAGTACCTTGTTCCTGCACTCGTGTTCACGTTCGAGGTTGTCCACTCGACCTCGTTTATAACCTGGTAGTCCACTTAAACACTGGTATTCTCAGCACATGGAACAGATAAAGGTCACACACAAACACAATTAGTCACTGTTATTAATTCCAACAAATGTTATGTAACACATACAAGATTACAATAACTTGATTCACGTACCTTTTCAATTTATTGACTATCTGGCCCTCAGACAGGCAGGTTTAACTCACAGTTTGGCACCATTGTTTGTTAGTGAATTATTTTCTCACAGATAACTCGTTCCTTCTTCTGTTTCTTCTTTCCCATGCCGGTTTAGTGCCGTCTTCTTCTTTCTTCGAGCCCCACGTTCGGGCACCACCTTGAAGCATCCCCAACTTTCTTGTGGTTCCCTTTTTAGGTACTCCATGTCGACGTCTGTTCGTAGATACGTACCGTCGGTAGGTTTTCCGGCTTTACTACCCGACGTGACAGCAATGACTCTCCGATGAGGTGCGAGCCTTGTGTTTTGCTATTACTACGAGTCTTGTAAATGTCGCTTTTATTTAGTAATTTGCACGGCAAAAACTCTCCTCTTTTATGATTAAGACAGACTGCGCCACCTTTCGGAGGGAGTGGGGACGTTAAAGAGTCACAAAAGTTCATATTAAGCAACCCGTAAAACACGTGAACGTTTACTTCAGTTAGCGTGTTAGTTAATGCCTACGCTTTCCGCTATATGGTGCTGACGTACTGCTGAATAGCTTTGATTCAGTGAAACCATCACTGATTAGTACTAGGTAAATGAAATAAGTACAACACTCTTGTATTTCACTTTCACTGTATATTCAAGGATTAAGATGGTGATGGATGATAGTCTATTTAAAAGGTTCCTAGCCTGGAGGAATCTAAATAGTCCGCATATGCCGATATGCACGCACTCTACGTCCAGATTCGCAACTAACGGCACACAACACTTCCCAAAGTCCACACGTTAATATCTGAATACCGGTACCTCTGAATTCACTCGCATCAGCAGATAATTTGAGTTTCTGAAGTCTATACGTCCGTAAAGTTCCAATCTAGCACTAAAGTCCTAAAATCCCATTAATAATCCGTTGCTACCAACAGTCAGAGATAGCACACTACATCGCTTTTAATCTCCGAATATTCTAACAGTTTATCGTGAATCTTAACACGATAAAGTCCAATCTAATTATTGTCTCGCTGACTGACACGGGTTCCCCGGCCTTTAACGAAACAATCAAGGAAAAAAGGAGGCAATAATGACGATCAGCCCTATTTATAGGTTGTTCATCACAAGAATTTAACGTCACTGCCTTCTCCATGACGGAGCTTCCGTGGCTTTACTGTACTTAGACGTTAAACAACTTGCTGATATAATATAAATTTGATCTGCAATTACCGAACTTTGATTCTACACTATTTTTCCCTCTAAAAATACTATTCTTAATTATAAATTAGTCTTTCTATAGCTTTTGTCGCTGTAAACTGAACCGAGGTGTTTCAACATGCAGTACTGACGTGACTGAAATACTAATTATTTCTGCCGAACACACTGATCCACAAGTCCTGTCTATATGAAAGTCCTATCTCCAGTCGTTCAAGGTGTTCTGTCTTTTCTGAGCAGGAGTGTACGAGCATTACGTTTCTTCCTTCGTCCTTGCTTTCACGTCCCAGACTAGGGCACAATGGTGAGAAATGGTGAAATGTGTGAAACCAACCTCTGTTGAGGTGGTAGAAACACCGAGCTCCTCCTGGTCTCCAGTGTGAAAGGAGCTGGAATATTGTTTCGCTCAATAGTTATTATTATTATTATTTGCAAAGAAGGGACAAGTGAGAACCACATTCCAGTTTCAGTCCTTTACTCGTTGATCGTTTTTTTCAGTACTCTCATCTGTTCTCTCTATTTTTTATATCTGTCTTATGACCACATCTCACAAGTTCTTTTCACTAAAAACCTTGCTATCCTTCCATACACAGTACTTATTCCCGAGAAGCTTCTAGCACTTGTTTCTTCAGATTTTACATTATTTTTCATTTTCTTTTACTTCGTAGATCCAACATTTCTTATACCTTTCAACTCACAAATACTTGGAAATCTTTTTGGTTAATCTGCTATCTTGCATTTCATGTAAATGTTCGGAAAATACGGTTTATTTTTCTCCCTACTTCTGATGTGTTTTCTGTTTCGATAAATTTCATCGTTATTTCGCAATTTCAAACCTCCCATAGTTTGTCGTCAACCATATATTTACCTAATTATTAGCTTTTGTAGTATTCCTGCTTCATTTAAACTGTAGTTTACCCTTAGACACTCGGTTGCCTTCCGACGGTATTTCAATAGCTTATTTTCGGATTGTACGATAGGCTTTTCTTGTTGTAAAGGTATCATTTATTCTGTAGGCTTTCGAAACCATTTTTTAACTTTCTCTATTTGGCCACTATCCGAATTCCGTAATTTCAGTGCACTTTTAATCTTTGCTAAAAACATTTCTGTGCATATTCTCAAACTAGCCGTACTGACTATTTCTTCTAAAAGATTAGTTTGTATTGCAGCAAAGCCATCTCCGAAATCGAGTCTGTTCACAGTTTATTCCATTTCTTTTGTTTCCTCTTTCATTTCAAATTTTTACCATTATTTTCTAGAGCACAGACTGAATTGGGGATAGGCTATCACCCCTTCGAACACCTGTATATATTTGGAAGGATTGAAATATTCCTCACTTAAATTTCACTTTAGATAATTGGCTGTATGTGTTTCAAGAATTAGATTCATTAATTTAGACTAGCCTAATTTACAACACGGAAACATTTGTTATTGACCTCACTCGTTGCGAACTGTACGGAAACTACAATCGTAACTAAACGCTTCGAGAGTGCTGAAATGACAAAGAGCTGACGAGCAACTAATATAAAGGGGCAGAACTTGAGAATGTGTGCTTTGTGCAGTGCCAGCTCCCTCTTGTCCCCTCGAGTTGTACACTAACGTGGTTCATTTTGCGGCAATCACGCAGCATCTTCTCACAGGAGGCCTTTGTCCCTCCGTGTGTAGATTCTGGGACTCCTATTGTATATTCCCAGCACCATTACGTTGCTAATTGCTTTTCCACAATCTCCGATGGGAGGAGTGTCAGCAGAATACTGGAAGCCACCAGCAGCTGCCATTACCGCAAGCAATTAAACGCTCGTATTGTCGGCTGAATTGCAAACCGCGATTAGCTGGCGCGTCTTCGTCATTCTACGCAGCGACCGATCGTCTTTTACCGCCAGCAGCCGTCGCTGCAACAGGAAAAAATTGTTGGAATGCCAGAGGGCTGGGAAGACGACTTGTACCTTGCGTCAGGTCGATGACGTGAATCGACCTCCGCAACGAAAATGACCTTGAAAAATTTACAGTTGCGAAGGGGGCTTCGTAGATACTAAGGTAATGATGGCAATGACGGTGAGACACTAACACCCCGTTATTTTCATGCCACGTTGGGGCCACAGTGACTGAGGTAAAGAATCTGTAAAATTATTCGTAAACGTCGGTGGACACAGATTTTCGTCGTCATGGAGTAGACCAGCAGTTCCCAGAATCCTTGATAAATCACTTTCATTTAGTGGAACCCAATGTAACACAAACATGTGACGAATAGCAATTAACCTGCAAAATCAGTACCAAACAGAGTTTCCACTTGTTATAATTTTTACAAAAAACCGTCCATGTTATGACGATGTAGGATTGTATTTTGTAAGCCTCCTACTTTTTTTGTAACCGAACTATGTACATAAGAACACAGGACTTCAGTAATATGCCCTAGACATGTACCCTTTCTGTATCAAATTTTGATCTAAGAATAAGTTTCGTAAACATGTTCAAGAGCAGGGGATGTTTACATTGCGCAACTGGAAGGAATGGTGGCCTGGATGAATATTTGAATGAAGTTAAGATCACAATTACTTCCAGAAGTTTCATAACTTTATTGGGTGAACGTATAGTAGACCAAGTCCTATGAAGATATGAGCCTCAGTTTAGTAGTCCGACACCAGTCCACACAAGAAGATGAAGTATAATAATAAAGCCGAAGGTTAGTAAACAGTAAATGGTCTGGGGGCCCAGCTGCGCTTCTTACCTTCTTAGCTGTGAAGGCATGCTTAAATTGAAACAGGCTTTTGCCGATTGGAGTTCAACCTCGAATTGCTTAATAAAAGGACGATCAAAAAGATTCTGTTTGAGGGCGTTACCGCAAATTATATGCAACGCAGCACAATCCCGATGCGGATATAAAAGCACCGCCATATAGACAAGCGACTAGTGTGACATTGTTGTCTTCCTGACGCGAGTGCAGTAAATGCGGAAACGTGAACTATGGTTGTTACCAAATGTGTCCATACAGGACCACTGTGTGCTATTCTCTCCTTCGCACTGGTAGACATCCTTCGGAGTGCCGAGAATGTGTGTAGTGTAGCATGTCTGTCGAAAACCACGATTGTGGAATGGTGCAGCAAATTTCTTGCTGGTCGCGATTTTACGACCCCACATCGCAAATTTCGTGACGCTGAAGTTACGCCAAGTCAAGTGGGAGACACTAGAGCACCCGTCTCAGGCGATTATCACACATTTGATCTTTTAGAGAACACCTTGAAAGGTCGACTATTCCTGTCGGACGAGGATGAGGAGCGGGCAGTTAAACGCTTCTTCATGCAGCAGGACATGGTATTTTACGAAACGGGTATCTTCAAACTAATGCGTCGGTGAGATGATTTCCTCGATGCACACGGTGATTTTGCATGGCTAGCATACTTATTCTGGACGTATGGCCTATGAACGAAAGCTTTTTGATCGGCCCTTATATTTTTGCTGAGTTTTCAGTAAAGCTGGTGCTCAAATTAAATGTGGATTTTAGAGTGTATATAAGTACACTGGGAATAGAATTTTTGCATGGGGTTCATTAAGTAACTGGGGAAGTAAAATAAATTGTAGAAACTTCAGTTAGTAGTGGGTTAATGGCGGCAGCAGGTCATTTTGCGAGTGTGGGTTGCCTACATCAGGAGCAAGCTTACATTCTGAGGCAAACTCAACTTTCTGCTCCATGTCAACACTTAACCTATCTTCCTATTTTGATTGACAGGTCCGGAACTTATTCATATATGACACTTTATATCAAATTTATAACAAATAAATAAATTAATTAAATAATCATCCTACTAATGATGGCATGGGTTTTCCTGCTCTTCCCCTCCCCTGACGATCCTTGCCCCACTTTTTGAATTTCGTGTTCTTTTGAATGGGGTTTTGCAGCCACTTCTCTTTGTCACCAACTCCTCTAGGAAATTCCAGGCTGCATGATGTGCAACTTCACTCCCAAATTCCATAGCGAGGTCCATCTTTGCAACCATGACACCATGCAGCGCAGTACAGATGGGCTCAGCAACATGCCAAGTAGACTGTTCAGGATTGGCATCATGTTCTCCTCACCGATGAGTGTCACATATGCCTTCGACCAGACCATCGTCGGAGACGTGTTTGGAGGCAACCTGGTCAGGCTGAACACCTTAGACAAACTGTCCAGCGAGTGAAGCAAGATGGGGGTTACCTGCTGTTTTGGGGTGGCATTATGTGGGGACGACGTACTCCGCAGTGGTCATGGAAGGCGCCATATCGGCTGTTCGATACGTGAATGCCATCCTCTGACCAATAGTGTAACCATATCGGCAGCATACTGGTGAGGCATTCGTCTTCACGGATGACAATTCACATCCCCATCGTGCACATCTTGTGAGTGACTTCCTTCAGGACAACGACATCGCTCGATTAGAGTGGCCAGCATATTCTCCAGACATTAACGCTATCGATAATGCGTGGGATAGATTGAAAAGGTCTGTTTATGGACGACGTGACCCACTAACCAATCTGAGGGACCTACGCCAAATCGCTGTTGAGGAGTGAAACAATCTGGACCAACAATGCCTTGATGAACTTGTGGATAGTAAGCACAACGAATACAGACACGTATCAATGCAAGAGGACGTGCTACTAGGTATTAGAGGTAATGGTGTCTACAGCAATCTGGACCACCTCCTCTGAAGGTCTCATTGTATTGTGATACAAAATGCATTGTGTGGTTTTCATGAACAATGATAAGGGTGGAAATGATGTTTATGTTGATCTCTATTTCAAATTTCTGCACAGGTTCCGCAACTATCGGAACTGAGGTGATGCAAAATTATTTTTGGTATGTATATACAGGGGAAAAGGAGGGTTGATCCTACAATCACTCTCAGAAAATTCAGCAAATAAAATGTCAGTGATTTTATAATTAATCACTCAAATGCACTATAGGAAGGACTATGGTCCATTACTATACTTCGATAGTCATTCAAACCTCGTACACTTTTACTTTCACAAAGCTAAGTGTCCAGTTCCATTCTTACATTCAGTTTAACGTCCCTTCATATAGTTCACAGATCCTATTATCAGTTATTTGGCATGTAATAGAATTTACTACTGAACACTACTTTTTCTTGCGCACACAGTTCCTGAGATATTCTTAGTCTGTGACATTATGGCAAAAGTCTGTCCCATATAAATTAACTATAGTCAATGTTCTTGGAGTTTAACAAAAGTGACCTGATCCCTTCCGTAGCATGTCACACGGAAATGTCAGCTATATCGCAAGCCGCAGCCACGTAGACTTATTCAGAGCTTAGAAAACATGACAAGAGGACTGACAATGCCAGTGTGTGGTTTATATAGTAGAATTTAGAAACAAAAGTAGCCACGTTAAAGCCTCTCTGAGGCGCTACTTTGCTGTGGGCGTTATTCTGACAAGAGATTATATATCGATAATTTTAAATTAATATTTTTCAATGCTATTAATTTTTTCCATATACTAGAACAAGCCTGGTAATACTGTTCTCAATTAAAAGAGCTGCTATAATGAGTAGCATATGAATGTATCGAAAGTTCTAATTGCTAGTGTATTACTAACATCTTTCCGTCCACCAGAGGTTTTTCGATTAACCAGTGCTACCGACTGCAAGCAGGCAAACGTAGTCTTTTAATTTCGCTGCTCAACTGGAGATGCCAAGGTTCATAATTCTTGCGTTTCATACAAAAGAAGAGGGATTATAGTCAATGATTTCACCATATCTGATAACTGGAAGTTAACTAACCCCAGAGTGCTCCTAAACTCTGAATTCTATCTGTATGATAATTTACACCTGCAGTAGAAATCAAATGTATACAGTCTAGCATATGATATGTATGCAAGGTTCTATGCTTTGTACTATGAAGAGGAGGGATGACAACTCAGTCCATGGAAATTCAAGGACCTGGCATTAATCATCATCACATAATATACTGCACAAAACTAAACAATATAATTATCTCGACTTCTAGATGTAAGAATTGAATTCGAATCTTCAGTAAATTTCCCAGAATGCACTGCAGCATATCCTCTAGTTCTTAATGACTGTGTGACAACTACTGCCCGCTCACCGGCGTTGTGCAACGAGCTGCATGAATGACCAGATGCTGCGCTATACTCAGATCACTCCACTATGGTATCTCAAGGTGTGAACATCATTGCAGACAATCAGGGTTTTTATGATGATGACAGTAGACAGTTCATATTTGAAGATGTTGCATTCGTAGCATACACAAAAGACGTGGGAATAATAGAGACATTCTCAGCAAACATCGCATCACCGAGGTCATTCAAGTATGTGAAAAACATTAGATCATGGAAGAGAGCAAAGTGGTTAACACATTTCTAAAAAGGAATTCACTGTGATATTACTGGCATACCTTGCAAAGATATGGTGATGTTACTTCTATGATTCGACTACACAGATATCGTCATCTATGTCAAAGGAAGCAGAAGATCACATAGATGCATTGAACCTTCAAGTTTGCTGCTACTCAAGACCTGGAATTCTATGGGTGTCACGCTCTCCAACGACTCAAAAAGAAGATGTGTCAAATTACTTTTAAGTTGGGTGAGAAATAAATGAATTGTTTTGCCCCAGAGCTTGTGCTTAATTTATCTTCACTCTGTTCCCACTTATAAATTGATACTAATATATAAAAATGAGAACAGAGGGAAGACAAATCATACACAGGTGTGTGTCTATATATGTGTTTGTGTGTGCATGTGGATATTAGACCTATCCAAACTCCGTATGTACCGCTTTCAGTATGAGTTTGTGAAAACTCATTTCGCAGATCCTAGATTACTTTATATGGACAGCTTCGTCTATAGGGCGAAGAACTGCAATCCATGTGAAATAATGAGGCACTATGGAGATGTCTTCATACACGGCCGATAATCCTTATGGTATTATTCCACAGAACAAGAAGGTTATAGGCCTTATGAAAGACGGAGCGAATTGATTGCCGATGGTGGAGTTTGTAGGTCTGCGATCAAAAAATGTAGGTGTATCACACATCGGAAGGTGCCACCCACAGGTGGGCTCAGGGTGTGCTAATATGATATAGAAAGCCCTCTCTATCGAGGACTATTTGCAGAGCCTCTACAGAGGTGTTCGCAATGCTGCACCATAAACTAGTATTTGATCGAGAGGACTTGAGATGTACACCATGCTGCAGTCTAAAATAGACCTGTTGCCTCATGGCAATAAGTCATTTGTGATGACAGGATTGAAACTCTCCTGTACTCAGACTACTCACTTCTAGTAAGAGAAGTCGTAGGGAACTCTGATTGAGTGAGAGGGGGAAAACGAGTTTTATAGAGAGAGAGAGGGAGGGAGAGAGAGAGAGAGAGAGAGAGAGAGAGACTGTGTCTGTAGTAGAATAGCATGACCCTATTATCATAGTGTAAGTAATTGTGTGTGTGTGAGTGTGTGTGTGTGTGTGTGTGTGTGTGTGTGTGTGTGTGTGTGTGTCTTGTATTGTTTGTGTAAGTATTTATTTATTTACTTGTGTATATGTACCACAAATACACACACACACACACACACACACACACACACATATATATATATATATATATATGGGAACAGAGTGAAGACAAATCGTACACAGGTATATATATATATAATGTGTGTGTGTGTGTGTGTGTGTGTGTGTGTGTGTGTGTGTGTGTGGTACATATACACAAGGAAATAAATAAGTACTTACACAAACAACACAACACACGCGCACGCACACACACACACACACACACACACACACACACACACACACACACACACACACACGCACACACAATTATAGGGTCATACTATTCTGCTCTCTCTCTCTCTTTCTACTGCAGTCTCCACTACCTCCACAGCAACAAAGATCTTACTGAAAACGGTGACCCCTTAAAATTTGGTCACTTGAAGTACTTTTTTATGCCCCAACACCCATCCCATTCGGTTCTAATCAAAATTACCTCAAATTCTCCATCAATTTGCCGAGAATTGAATTATTCATTAGTTTATTAAAACTTACTCAAAGTCACATGTCGCAGAAGCTCTCTGTCTAGTATTCAAATCAATATATTCCTTCAACTAGCGTGACTGCTTGAAAGAGAACCCCTGTGTGATTCTAATGAGCTCCATCCCCACTGCTGAAGATTACGATAATGTATATCTCCACTTATTCCCCAGCATTGTCATCAGTTTTGGGGTGGAGCCTCCTCATGGAACTAGTCGCTCTGAACACAGCAGCAAATCAGCCTGAGTGTGATGCAAAATAATAGAGTACATAAGATCTTCCTCGGCCACATACCCCACATCAGAATCAGCCACACATACCCTTGATTTTTTCACCTAATCCCTTGCATTCGCCTTGGGGCACCCATTGAAACTCATCAGTCGGCAGTGATTGTTGTATGGTGTGCCTGTATAAATTATTTACCTTGAGATACCTGATGTAACTCAAACCAATGGATGGTTTGAACCTGTCATCCACCTGTGGGTTATTTGTCTTGGCATGTCTATGGACACATTGGCAAAGACCCCACGGATCCCTTACTCAAAGGAAAGAAGCATGTCAGCACTGGTCAGTAATTCAGGGCTTCACTTTGTTTTCTTGAGCACTGCATCCCAAGAAAACCCAGGTGCCATGAAATAAAAGGCAAATATCTTGTCATGCACGGATCCCAGAATTTCTCGAAAACATCTGCAAGCAAGTGGACATCTGTGTCCATGTAAAAACAGACCTACTTTCCTAAAGTGGTGATGTTGAATTCCTGCCAGATGTCCACAGCATGCTCAGACTCTGCATCTCTTATGGCATCACCTATAAGGTTGCTGGAGAATGCAGTTATGTCGGGTAGCCAGGTTTCATTGAGTTTTGCCATATCATCCAGATACTCATATGGGGAAACCCCCTTCCAAGTCACCAGTTGAAACTTTTCTTCATCGGGAAATAGAGATCGAATGATATGCGTATCCTCCCAAGGTAGAGTTTTGATGAGTTTCTGGAGTGGTGCCAGCATTAATCATATCCTGTCTTCATTAGGAGAGTGAAATATATCTCTCAGTGCTCTGAGGTAGGACACTGACTTCATCTTTCTCCATGCCAAAATCAGCCAAGTGCTCAACAAGAAAGTGAGTGACACACCCATTTAATGTTCAGAAGAAAATAGGTATGTGCTTTGTTAACTGGTGGATTTGCGAAACCACTCAGTCACTGATGTGCTCCACGTTATCACACCATTATCCTCCAAAGATAATGAAATGCGACTTTGGCTTGGGAGGACCGGGGAGGGGGCGGGGGGGGGGGGGGGGCGTGCGACAGTTCGAAGCACAGCATCACGCCGCATTTAATGGAATTCTTGATTACCTTGAGGAGCTCCATTTCCACAACAGTAACACTCCTAGAAACCCAATAGGGTCGCGGTACTCTCATGCCAGATTCCTGATCCTTGTGAACAAGATTTTCTCCTCAAGGGAGTCTGCAGTCAGCAAATATTCTAACTGTTGTGTGGTGTCACTGATCTGAGGTCCTCCACTAAAAGGGTGGGAGAGGGAACTGCTGCTAACCACAGGATCATCTTTATAACCAATACTACTAGTACAATATGATGACTCCGTCCACCCCATTGGTGAATGTGGTTGTGGTGAGTTGTTGATGATATGTGCCATGGTAACATACCTTCCATTGATGGCGAGGATGAGATGGTGGAGAAGGAGAAGATGCTGCGATACCAAGCCATCTGAGCAGTAGCTTGGAGCTTCTGCTGCTGCAACCCTGACCGTTTTTCCAGAGGGAGTGTGGCCCATGGAACGGTGCTGGTGCAGCATCAGGGATGGTGGCGGGAATGGCGGCGGCGGCGGTGGCTTCCCTCACGACGACTAGCAGCATCTTGACCCTTCAGGTATGCCTTAATGGACCCCATTTTGATGAAGCAGGCCTCGCCACCCCCCGTACCCACGCTATGTCATGTTGCATGAATTGTTACCTTTACATGGCCGCTGTAGAAGAGAGAGAAAATAATGAAAACAATTAATTACAACATCACAGACATCACCAACTGGTGCAAGGAAAGAAATATTACAGAATATTATTATTATTTGTATGTGGAATGAGTAATTACCCATTTCACTCTGGCTTCTTCACATCTCCCTTATCTCCTCACAACAACAAAAGTCTCTCTCCATTTCATCCATCCACTATGGCATTTTGTTCTCGCCTGAACTGGGGAAGAGCAATCGTCCAGTTCTCCTAAATCACTTGCAACATAATGTTCTAGTAACAAAAACATACAAATGCATAAAATCTATGACCAAAAAAATACACTTGCAGGGGATCTGTGATGGCTCCAGCTTATCCACAACCCATACCCCACCCTGTCCATATTCTTCTGCCACAAAATCATCTACAACAAAGAATACGTGACATGTTTTATGTATATGATGAAATTTTCGTCAAAAAGCAACATATAAACAGTACTAGGAAGATGAAAAATATATATACCACTTACAATACTGTTGCTGCTGCTGCTGTTACTGTTAGTGGCTTTTAGCAGCCAGTACGTCAGTTACGTGCTGGACACATACTGAAACAAAACGAAATTCTTAGTGAAAAGTAAAGCAGTCACGTTTACCTATTTGATCCTCAAAATCTTCTACAACAACAACATATTACGTAAATATTGAAATTTTTTTAGAATGAAATTTCTTGTACACGATACTATGACGAAGAAAAACTGGACATACAGGAAATTTTCAGTGAAAAAGCAACATTTTTGATTTTGAAGCACGAAATCATGTAAAACAGAAAAGACTCACTGACTGACCACTAAATAACAGTAACATATTATGTATATGAAGAAAAATATAGAAATATTACTTACGACAATAACGTTGCTGCTGCTGCTTCTGTTGGACCTCCAACTCTTCGACAATTTGGTGGATATGCACTGAAACAATAAAATATTAAATACTATCAAATTTTTAGGCTATAGGGACAAAGTTACAGTTGTTGATTTCAATCTGTACTTACCAAGTAATTGTCATTCCTGAAACTGACTTGGATGTTTGCTGTCACTGCCAATACCACTGCTCTTGCCTGATGCTGCTGCAGAACGCTTCATATTCCTACAGAGACAATGATGATGACGAAGCAAACAAATAATGCACGCAACTAAAGAGCAAGCTGACCTGACTATGAACGATAGCTGACTGAGACCAGGAGTGGAGGGGTTAGAATTAATACACACAATTTTGGTGGGAACCAATCAGAATGTAGTATTCAAGGATCTCATAGTTGACAGGTTCAGATAGGTTGGTTCATGCTTCCACAAACAGGAAGTTACCACTTGAGGTAGCTCGTGACGGGAATGTGCCTTTCTTCAGCGGATTAGCGCAAGCCCGAGTGCACTGCTCCTTGCAGCGTCTCAGGCCCTAGCCAATGTGGAGCGGCCTGGCAACCGATGTGTGGTGCAGCCTGGCCGACGACAAGTCATGATCGCCAGATATACAGGGTGTTTCAAAAATGACCGGTATATTTGAAACGGCAATAAAAACTAAACGAGCATCGACAGAAATACACTGTTTGTTGCAATATGCTTGGGACAACAGTACTTTCGAAATTACAGTAGTTACAATTTTCAACAACAGATGGCGCTGCAAGTGATGTGAAAGATATAGAAGACAACGCAGTCTGTGGGTGCGCCATTCTGTACGTCGTCTTTCTGCTGTAAGCGTGTGCTGTTCACAACGTGCAAGTGTGATGTGGACAACATGGTTTATTCCTTAGAACAGAGGATTTTTCTGGTGTTGGAATTCCACCGCTTAGAACACAGTGTTGTTGCAACAAGACGAAGTTTTCAACGGAGGTTTAATGCAACCAAAGGACCGAAAAGCTATACAATAAAGGATCTGTTTGAAAAATTTCAACGGACTGGGAATGTGACGGATGAACGTGCTGGAAAGGTAGGGCGACCGCGTACGGCAACCACAGAGGGCAACGCGCAGCTAGTGCAGCAGGTGATCCAACAGCGGCCTCGAGTTTCCGTTCGCTGTGTTGCAGCTGCGGTCCAAATGACGCCAACGTCCACGTATCGTCTCATGTGCCTGAGTTTACACATCTATCCATACAAAATTCAAACGCGGCAACCCCTCAGCGCCGCTACCATTGCTGCACGAGAGACATTCGCTAACGATATAGTGCACAGGATTGATGATGGCGATATGCATGTGAGCAGCATTTGGTTTACTGACAAAGATTATTTTTACCTGGATGGCTTCGTCTATAAACAGAACTGGTGCATATGGGGAACCGAAAAGCCCCATGTTGCAGTCCCATCGTCCCTGCATCCTCAAAAAGTACTGGTCTGGGCCGCCATTTCTTCCAAAGGAATCATTGGCCCATTTTTCAGATCCGAAACGATTACTGCATCACGCTATCTGGACATTCTTCGTGAATTTGTGGCGGTACAAACTGCCTTAGACGACACTGCGAACACCTCGTGGTTTATGCAAGATGGTGCCCGGCCACATCGCACGGCCGACGTCTTTAATTTCCTGAATGAATATTTCGATGATCGTGTGATTGCTTTGAGCTATCCGAAACATACAGGAGGCGGCGTGGATTGGCCTCCCTGTTCGCCAGACATGAACCCCTGTGACTTCTCTCTGTGGGGACACTTGAAAGACCAGGTGTACCGCCAGAATCCAGAAACAATTGAACAGCTGAAGCAGTACATCTCATCTGCATGTGAAGCCATTCCGCCAGACACGTTGTCAAAGGTTTCGGGTAATTTCATTCAGAGACTACGCCATATTATTGCTACGCATGGTGGATATGTGGAAAATATCGTACTATAGAGTTTGCCAGACCGCAGCGCCATCTGTTGTTGACAATTGTAACTACTGTAATTTCGAAAGTTTGTCTGCCTGAAAATGTACTGTTGTCCCAAGCATATTGCAACAAACGGTGTATTTCTATCGCTGCTCGTTTAGTTTTTATTACCGTTTCAAATATACCGGTCATTTCTGAAACACCCTGTATCTAGCGTGATCTGTTACAGTGTAATTGTGTGTTTTGGAATAAAAATGAAGCGCTGAAATTCCACACACTGCCTTGTAGCCCATAAATTGTTTAATCAATATTCCACACACTAGAGTCAATTTCTCGCAAACCGAACAATATTTCCAGTACACACCGAGGAAAACTGAAGGATAGCAATGAATGAATTTAACAGAGTGAGAGGTAGGATATTAGATCAACAAGAAGCAGCTCATGAATACTGAAAGTAGCACAGTAGCCTATTTCCGACCAATTTTTTTCGATCAGTTTAATTATTTTGTCAATTAATTTGATGTCGAATTCCCAGTGGGGGACAAAGAAAAGTGGCTCAGAAACCCAATTCAAAAGCGCATGAAATTTAGAAAGTGAAGCAGACACTGGCGGAGGAGGGAGGAGAGGGAAAATCAGTGACATCTTCAGAGGGGGAGGTTAATGAATTACTCTGATATAGTTTGATATAAAGTGGCGTATAACAATAGGTTGAGGACCTGTCAAAAAAAAAAAAGAGAGCAATAAGCTAAGGGCTGACATGTAGCAGAACAATGGGTTTTCCAGTGACTGTATGCTTGCTCTTGATGTACGAAACCTGTTCTAACAAAACTGCCTGTTGTTGCCATTTAATTTGATGTCAAATTCCCAGTGGGGGGACAAAGAAAAGTGGCTCAGAAACCCAATTCAAAAGCGCGTGAAATTCAGAAAGTGAAGCAGACACTGGCGGAGGAGGGAGGAGAGGGAAAATCAGTGACATCTTCAGAGGGGGAGGTTAATGGATTACTCTGATATAGTTTGATATAAAGTGGCGTATAACAATAGGTTGAGGACCTGTCAAAAAAAAAAAAAAAAAAAAAAAAAAAAAAAAAAAAAAAAAAAAAAAAGAGAACAATAAGCTAAGGGCTGACATGTAGCAGAACAATGGGTTTTCCAGTGACTGCATGCTTGCTCCTGATGTACGAAACCTGTTCTAACAAAACTGCCTGTTGTTGCCATTACCCCCCTACTTTAATTATATTCCTGATATTGAGAAACATTTTAAAAAAATGTAAGGTTGCACTTGTCCTGTGATGGACCACATAGTGTATAGGGCCATGATGTATGAAAAATTTAAAGAAAAGTTCTAAATACACAAGCCAACGCTGAAAACACTTCAGTTAACAGGAATGGGGTGTAGTGGTGTGGCATCTGTGTGGATGAACGAGATGTAAAAACCATACTGTACAATGTGTCTCTCTGAACAGCAGAAGTTAAGCTTGAACACAAAGTAACGCAAATTTAGACCTAAAAGTTCTGCAAATAATACGTTAAGCCTATATAAAAGAAAACATGGTCTGTTGCAGGCTGTAACGTTTACTAAGGGCCATGATTTCTTTTATAACGTATTTAGAGGCTGTGGATACCAAAAAGAAGTGCCCAGCTACAAGTGGCCATCAGGAAGTAACTCCAGTGCCAATACACAACATCAATAAGCAACTTGAATTCTCTGACTGCCGTGATACAGCTATTTCCTTGTTCCTGAAGCTAGTGTTGCGAATCATACGCCATGTTTACATTCACACATGGACAGCACGATAGTTACCACTGTCAGTCTCCTTGCATTTAAATGTAAATCGGGCGTAATAAGCACTGGAGACATGAATGGCTAAAACATGACGACCTACTTTAATGTGTACACGACTACAGGAACGATACATATCAACACATAATGATGGCGTGTAAGGAATGCCTGGTTGCTGGAGCACACTGAATTAAGCAATAATTTTTTATTTATCTGAAGATGGCGCATTAATGACGTGAAATTGTTGTTGTTGTTGTGGTCTTCAGTCCTGAGACTGGTTTGATGCAGCTCTCCATGCTACTCTATCCTGTGCAAGCCTCTTCATCTCCCAGTACCTACTGTAGCCTACGTCCTTCTGAATCTGCTTAGTGTATTCATCTCATGGTCTCCCTCTAAGATTTATGCCCTCCATGCTGCCCTCCAGTGCTAAATTGGTGATCTCTTGATGCCTCAGAACATGTCCTACCAACCGATCCCTTCTTCTAGTCAACTTTTGTCACAAACTCCTCTTCTCCCCAATTCGATTCAATACCTCCTCATTATTTATATGATCTACCCATGATCTAGCACCTTCAGCAGCTTCTTTTCTCTTATTGTCTAAACTATTTATCGTCCATGTTTCACTTCCATACATGGCTACACTCCATACAAATACTTTCAGAAACGACTTCCTGACACTTTAATCAATACTCGATGTTAACAAATTTCTCTTCTTCAGAAACGCTTTCCTTGCCATTGTCAGTCTACATTTTATATCCTCTCTACTTCGACCATCATCAGTTATTTTGCTCTCCAAATAGCAAAACTCATCTACTACTTTAAGTGTCACATTTCCTAATCTAATTCCCTCAGCATCACCCGACCTAATTAGACTACATTCCATTATCCTCGTTTTGCTTTTGTTGATGTTCATCTTATATACTCTTCTCAAGACACTGTCCATTCCATTCAACTGCTCTTCCAAGTTCTTTGCTGTCTCTGACAGAATTACATTGTCATCGGCGATCCTCAAAGTTTTTATTTCTTCTCCATGGATTTTAATACCTACTCCGAACTTTTCTTTCGTTTCCTTTACTGCTTTCTCAATATACAGATTGAATAGCATCGGGGGAGAGGCTACAACCCTGTCTTACTCCCTTCCCATCCACTGCTTCCCTTTCATGTCCCTCGACGCTTATAACTGCAATCTGCTTTCTGTACGAGTTGTAAATAGCCTTTCGCTCCCTGTATTTTACCCCTGCCACCTTCAGAATTTGAAAGTGAGTATTCCAGTCAACATTGTCGAAAGCTTACTCTAAGTCTACAAATGCTAGAAACGTAGGTTTGCCTTTCCTTAATCTTTCTCCTAAGATAAGTCGTACGGTCAGTATTGCTTCACGTGTTCTAACATTTCTACGGAATACAAACTGATCTTCCCCGAGGTCGGCTTCTACCAGTTTTTCTATACGTCTGTAAAGAATTCGCGTTAGTATTTTGCAGCTGTGACTTATTAAACTGATAGTTCGGTAATTTTCACAGCTGTCAACACCTGCTTTCTTTGGGATTGGAATCATTATATTCTTCTTGAAGTCTGAGGATATTTCGCCTGTCTCATACATCTTACTCACCAGATGGTAGAGTTTTGTCAGGACTGGCTCTCCGAGGGCTGTCAGTAGTTCTAATGGAATGTTGTCTACTCCTTAGGCCTTTCAGTGCTCTGTCAAACTCTTCACGCAGTATCATATCTCCCATTTCATCTTCATCTGCCTCCTCTTCCATTTCCATAGTATTGTCTCATACATCTTACTCACCAGATGGTAGAGTTTTGTCAGGACTGGCTCTCCGAGGGCTGTCAGTAGTTCTAATGGAATGTTGTCTACTCCTTAGGCCTTTCAGTGCTCTGTCAAACTCTTCACGCAGTATCATATCTCCCATTTCATCTTCATCTGCCTCCTCTTCCATTTCCATAGTATTGTCCTCAAGTACATCGCCCCTGTATAGACCCTCTGTATACTCCTTCCACCATTCTGCATTCCCTTCTATGCTTAGAACTGGGTTTCCATCTGAGCTCTTGATATTCATGCAAGTGGTTCTCTTTTCTCCAAAGGTCTCTTTAATTTTCCTATAGGTAGTATCTATCTTACCCCTCATGAGATAAGCCTCTACATCCTTACTTTGTCCTCTAGCCATCCCTGCTTAGCCATTTTGCACTTCATGTCGATCTCATTGTTGAGACGTTTGTATTCCCTTTTGCCTGCTTCGCTTGCTGCATTTTTGTATTTTCTCCTTTCATCAATTAAATTTAGTATCTCTTCTGTTACCCAAGGATTTCTACTAGCCCTCGTCTTTTTACCTACTTGATCCTCTGCTGCCTTCACTATTTCATTCCTTAAAGCTACCCATTCTTCTTCTGCTGTATTTCTTTCCCCCATTCCTGTCAATTGTTCCCTTATGCTCTCCCTAAAACTCTGTACAACCTCTGGTTTTTTCAGTTTATCCAGGTCCCATCTCGTTAAATTCGCACCTTTTTGCAGTTTCTTCAGTTTTAATCTACAGTTCATAACCAATAGACTGTGGTCAGAGTCTACATCTGCCCCTGGAAATGTCTTACAATTTAAAATCTGGTTCCTAAATTTCGGTCTTACCATTACATAATCTATCTGAAACCTTTTAGTATCTCCAGGGTTCTTCCATGTATACAACCTTCTTTCGTGATTCTTGAACCAAGTGTTAGCTATGATTAAGTTATGCTCTGTGCAAAATTCTACCAGGCGGCTTCCTCTTTCATTTCTTAGCCCCAATCCATATTCACCTACTACGTTTCCTTCTCTTCCTTTTCCTACTGTCGAATTCCAGTCACCCATGACTACTAAATTTTCATTTCCCTTCAGTACCTGAATAATTTCTTTTATCTCATCATACATTTTATCAATTTCTTCATCATCTGCAGAGCTAGTTGGCATATGAACTTGTACTACTGAAGTAGGCGTGGGCTTCATGTCTATCTTGGGCACAATAATGCGTTCACTATGCTATTTTTAGTAGCTTACCCGCACTCCTATTTTTTAAATTATTATTAAACCTACTCCTGCATTACCCCTATTTGATTTTGTATTTATAACCCTGTATTCACCTGACCAAAAGTCTTGTTCCTCCTGCCACCGAACTTCACTAATTCCCACTATATCTAACTGTAACCTATCCATCTCCCTTTTTAAATTTTCTAACCTACCTGCCCGATTAAGGGATCTGACATTCCACGCTCCGATCCGTAGAACGCCAGTTTTCTTTCTCCTGATAACGATGTCCTCTTGAGTAGTCCCCGCCCGGAGATTCGAATGGGGGACTACTTTACCTGCGGAATATTTTACGCAAGAGGACGCCATCATCATTTAATCATATAATAAAGCTGCATGCCCTCGGGAAAAATTACGGCTGTAGTTTCCCTTTGCTTTCAGCCGTTAGCAGTACCAAAACAGCAAGACCTGTAACTAGTAATCAATAAAGGAATTCAGCAGTCTTGACGTAGGATTTTTATCCACACATTTTAACGTGATATATCTCCTGTCTTCCAATTTGAAAATGTCAAATGACAACATAAGTCGCTTATGTTTGGGCTGGGGTCCAATTACAAAAGTGTGTAATACCTCTGCAATAAGGTTTTAAAGAGTAAACGCAAATACAGTATTTTTGAAAAATTTGGATTTCTATTGGAAGAATGATATTATGAATTGTTGATATGGAAAGAGGTGCTTTAGATGAGGTGAGGTTCTCTTGAAGAGTCGTTTCACAAGAACAGTTATGAGATGACAATATCTCTGGTTTGTGGAAATTACGTTAAATTACATTTCGAGTAGGCTCGATTTTCTGGTACTGAGTGAAAATGATATTCGAGAGATTATTTCATGGTTAAACAGACTTTGTATTCCTTCTGGAAAGGAGAAATATAGAGATAACGGTGAAGTAAGTTTTCAAATGACTGTTCGTAAATTATCAGAGGTAATCTTTGCGACTGAAGTGAAGTTTAAGGAGCACCGATAGAAACATCGATGGACGCTATAAATTACTAAAAATGCAATATTAATGTGAAATATCATTCATGAGAGAACTATGATAAATTTCTTAAAACTAATGCATTCCCTAAAACATATGCTGCAGATTGATTAAATTTGTAGTTCGTGAATTAATCACAGACTATTTCAAAACTGCATATGAACAGAGATATTTAATAGCGCCGGGTTCACATGAATTTAGTATTTATGAGTTACTATCTCAACAAAATCAACGAGACTGTGATAAGGTGATTTTCAAAACTCTAATATTGCAACTGATAATAATGATAAAAAAGCTTAAACCGCTGACGATCGACCATCAGAAAGGGATCTGCAACCTAATTAAATATTTTATTCAGAACTACACTATGATGCCTGCCTGTGGTACGAATTGAACACTACCGCAGTAGTAACTCGTAACTGACAGGTGGCGGCACATTCCGTTATGGTGGAGCTCTTCGGAGGCACTGTAGCGGTTCAACAGCCTGTTAGACACCTGGACTAGAATTTTTGTTTTCTTTTGTGTTCCCAAGCTAGAGAACAGCGCGCCAGAGACAAGACATAAGACTTAGGAACTGGCCAGAACATTCTTAACTGCAAGTTTCTGGAATGGGGCGACACTGCGCTTCACTTCGATGGCCACATTTTTCCTTTTTTGGTGGAGTACAGAGACGTCAGCTCAATTTTCTCATTGACGGGATTTAAATTTCGCTTTCTAGTTGAGAATTCCTACTTTAGGCGCGAGAGAACGTAAGTAGAAAAGAGGGACTCTGCTTCCCCTTCCGACACTTCGGTTTCTTCTCTCACTTGTTAGTTGTGACACTTTGGTCAGGGCGCTTCGGGCGGAGACTTCACCTAGCAGGATTCTCGTTCTGACCTCGTCCGAGGGCGATGCAGCACCTGCCCACAAACAGAAGTAGGTAGTGAGCCGACGCCACTACCCTCAACCAACACATTCACACTTCAGTGATGGTGAGATAGACATGCAGTACTGGCAGTACAGATCACGATAAATTTAGTAATCTTTCATAATATCACGGTTAGGTTCCACTTGGCCACTGGAGCAGACAAGTTGCACAATAGATATACTTCTATTTCGAGCATGATAAGCAATCACCCTGTTGGAGTCGTAGAGTTTGTTCTGTCTGTTTTAATACGTTCGAAATTTGAACTAGTCATCGCTATCCTAAGCTTTTACAATCACAGTTCATTCAGATTTTGCTTTTTCGTTCCGTTATTAATGTTTGTCATGTCAGGAGCAAGTTTTTGCATAATTATTTGACAATTTTTGAAAATCAATTATTGTTAATTAACTCAAGGAGTCATTTTACCTTTGAATTTCCTTCCGTAGTTAGTCCTCCTTTTCTGTAATCAGTGAAACTTTGCGGTTACTCCCAATCACTGAGACACTGAAAGTTAGCGTTTATTAATTACGTTGTGCACCTTTCTTTTGGTAGTGTTTTGTTAGGCAGAGACCTAGGTAGGCTACTAGCTTGCATGATTAATCTCTCTTGACCTGACGAGGTGTTCGCAACAGATTGTGGAAAACGCCTAGGACAATGTAGGGACCCAAGCCTATAACCCAAGTTAAGAGGTTCTGACCACAACCCATTAAGTAGAAGAGAAGAAATACTGCTCCGTCATTTGTAAGCTGAACAAAACGTCCCGTCCACCAGGTACCGGAAACTGGCCCCAGTGTCCGCAGTAACAAACAGGACGAACATACAGGAAATGATACACTATCTGAACAAAAGTATCTGTATATCAGTTAGTGGAGGTTAGCCCATCCTTCGGCTTTACGACGGCTTCACCTCTGCTGAAGAAAGTTTCAAAGGAGTGTCTGACTGTCTGTGGAGGAATGGCAGGCCAATCCTCAAGGGCCGAAACCAAAGAAGGTAGTGATGTTCCATACTGGGGTCTGGAACGAAGCCGACGTCCTAATTTCAAAGGTGTTCCATTTCGTTCAGGTGGAGATTCTGGCATTCCAGTCCATTCTTGAATGTTACCGATCACAAACCAGTGCCTCAGAGGTATTGCTTTATTAGAGGGAACATTGTCATACTGACAAAAATCATCGTCTCCAAACTTTTCGCTGTTGTATTCAGCATAGAATGCTATAAAACGTGTACTTAGGTGTTCTTCATCCAGAGTTCTCTTAAGTGCAGTGAGGAGGCGACACCCTAATCACGAAAAGCACCCAATACCGTAACACCACCTCCTCCGTACTTTATTACTGGAACTACACATGATGGTAGGTAACATTTCCCAGGTTTTCGCCAAAGCCAAACCTTTCCATCCGATTGCCACTGGCAATCACCCCAAATCAGTCGTTTCCAATCATTCGTTAACGACTGACGTTGCGCTTTACACCACTTCGAACGCCCCTTGACATTTGCAACAGAAATCTATAAGTTTTGAGGATCTTCTCGACTCTTCTAATTCATTCTCTTAACTTTATACGCACCCTTATTGCCCACCTAGCACCTACGCACGTTTACTGTCCACTCCTGATACAAAAGCGTAAATTATAAAAAGAAAAGGAATGTAACCTAATAGCTAGAAACAGACAATACTAAAACTACAGGGTCATTGTAGGCGTGGCCATATGGCTGTTGCCCAGGTACTTTATACAGGTCGGATATAATCTGTGGGGTGGCTTATACACTCCTCAGCCGCTCCATCCATGTAAGACGTCAATTCCACTCCTCGCGTGTAGGCGTAACAACTTACCTGCTGTCAACATGCAGCATCTTTGCGCCGATGTTGCTGCTATCCATACCCGCTGAGACGGCGATACTAAATCTCTACCTCCATTAATCAGCATGTAGTGCGGACAGTGGCTGGGTTTATGCCAGTGCCGGCAAGATAAAGAATCAAGTGACGTGGCTTCTTCTGGAATGTGGAGTGGCCAGACGTGGTCCTCCAGGCAGAATGTCGATGGCCGAAAACTATGGTGATTCAATGTGTATGAGGGGTTAAGAGGGTGGGGGGGGGGGGGGGGGCTGGGCAATGAGAGTTGTTTCGTGACCATGGGCACCCATAGTCTAGACCAGTGGTTCCCAACAGGTGGTCTGCGGACCCCCAGGGGTCTACGAGCTATGCTAGAGGGGTCCGCAAGATTCTATTAGAATGAAAATTATATTAAATACAGGGTGATTCAAAAAGAATACCACAACTTTAAGAATGTGTATTTAATGAAAGAACCTTAATATAACCTTCTGTTATACATCATTACAAAGAGTATTTAAAAATGTTTTTTTTTTTCACTCAAAAACAAGTTCAGAGATGTTCAATATGGCCCCCTCCAGACACTCGACCAATATCAACCCGATACTCCAACTCGTTCCACACTCTCTGTAGCATATCAGGCGTAACAGTTTGGATAGCTGCTGTTATTTCTCGTCTCAAATTATCAATGGTGGCTGGGAGAGGTGGCCGAAACACCATATCCTTAACATACCCCCATAAGAAAAAATCGCAGGGGGTAAGATCAGGGCTTCTTGGAGGCCAGTGAAGAAGTGCTCTGTCACGGGCTGCCTGGCGGCCGATCCATCGCCTCGGGTAGTTGACGTTCAGGTAGTTACGGACAGATAAGTGCCAATGTGGTTGATTGTGGAATTTGCAGCTCTCTGCTAGCTCTGCGAGTCGATTTTCCTGGGTTGCGAACAAATGCTTGCTGGATGCGTGCTACATTTTCATCACTCGTTCTCGGCCGTCCAGAACTTTTCCCTTTGCACAAACACCCATTCTCTGTAAACTGTTTATACCAACGTTTAATACACCACCTATCAGGAGGTTTAACACCATACTTCGTTCGAAATGCACGCTGAACAACTGTCGTCGATTCACTTCTGCCGTACTCAATAACACAAAAAGCTTTCTGTTGAGCGGTCGCCATCTTAGCATCAACTGACGCTGACGCCTAGTCAACAGCGCCTCAAGTGAACAAATGTACAACTAAATGAAACTTTATAGCTCCCTTAATTCGCCGACAGATAGTGCTTAGCTCTGCCTTTTGTCGTTGCAGAGTTTTAAATTCCTAAAGTTGTGGTATTCTTTTTGAATCACCCTGTATATTTCGTAAGATAACAGATTTCTTTGTTTTGGCTGCTCAATATTTTTTCAACAATGAATATGTCAATGTTTTTTTCTAAGTATCAAAAATAGAAAACGTATAAAAAGACTCTTAATTTGGCTTTTTTAGGTACTTGATACTGTGATATGACAAGGTACCAATCATGCTCGATGAGGGTGTCTTCGAGAAAATTTTGTTGGGAACCCCTGGTCTAGACCATTCGTCTGCGTGCTTACCAGTGGCGTAGCAGTGGCGCTGTTTGTACTGGTTACTGGTGAGAGCGCGGCGGAGGCGGCTCAGGATTACTAACAGTGGCAGTGAGGGTGACTGTGTGCGTCAGATCCCTGGGTAGAGACAGCCAGCGTCAGCGGGAGCACTGTTTGTGAATGCAGCGCCGCGCGGAGCGGCCGCGCGGTTTTAGGCACCATGTCACAGGTAGCGCAGCCTCTTCCACCGGAGGTTCGAGTACTCCCTGGGGTATGGATTGTGTGCTGTCCTTAGCATAAGTTAAGTTAAGTTAGTTTAAGTAAGTCTATGGACCGATGACCTCAGCAGTTTGGTCCCTTAGGAAATCACACACATTTGAACATTTTGTAAATGCAGCCGCAGGCGTGGCTGGTTTGGGTGGCGGCTCTGAGCTCGAAATCGGCAGAGACGTCGAACAGTTAATTACCAAACACCTAGTATGAATAGTGTCGTGTGCCACACTACGTCATCGTCGTGTAATATGCAAGCCCGAATAAATTTGTCTTATGCCTTTTTTTGGGGATACGTTCTTTAGATGCCCTGCCACCGGCTGATCGTTTTATTTCTTCTCTCTCATGTGTGTGTGTGTGTGTGTGTGTGTGTGTGTGTGTGTGTGTGTGTGTGTGTTTGTGTGTGATGCCAGGGTCACGTAATTATCTTTTAGACATCGGGTACCATCGCCAGCACTACAGCAATCACAATGTAAGGTGAATGCATTTCACAATAATACATCCCAACACAGCTGCCGAACACGAAACGTGTAGGCAGGTTCAGTTATAGTCATTTCGAGAACATATCTGATCAGTTGGTATTTCTACACACAAAAAGATCAGAGTAGGCCTATATTCGCTCGCTGGTGACTTACTATTATAGGTAGTGTTTCAAACTCTTGGCGAATCACATCTTTCTATGTCGTCTCTCATTACAGTTTACTCACAAATTTTGTGACAAATACTAATGAACAAATGCTAGACGAAGCGCATGGTTACTCTTTAAATCTTTAGAACCTATTCCATTAAATTAACTTAGTGTCCAGTTAGTGCAAACATCCTCCGTGGCGTGTAAATTATGCTTCATAGGAGTCCTCGTTTTACCAACGAATTTTTCGACTGATGAGACAGGGGTTGAGGACGTTCTCTACAGAATCGGCTACGAACGGAAAAAATGGAAAAAAGACGGGACGGAATGACAGGTCATGTGTTAAAGAACGTCAAGAAATAACTTCCATGATCCGAGATGGGGCTGTGAAGGGTAAAAACGGTAGGAAAAGAAATGGAGAACTTTGATGCAAGTGTTACTCTGAGACGAAGGAATTGGCACAAGAGAAGAACTCGCAGCGGGTCAGATCGAACAAGTCAGAAGAAGAAGACTGGTGCTTAAAAAAAAAAAAAAAAAAAAAAAAAAAAGATGATTTAACATTTGAAATTTCATGGAGAGCCAATAAAGGCCGAAACTAGGATCATATTTAAATAAACAACAATGCAGTAAAATGGCGATGTGCTCATTTAAAAATTATTGTATGACTGTTGCTCATCAACATCAAAAACTGTTTAAAGAGAAAGATCTGGAAATAGAACCTAAATTCTATGGGCATGTAAAGAAACTAGAACCAAGCACACTAACAGGAGAGTTTGTGGAGTTATTTGAAAGAATCAGTAAAGGTAAAATTGAAACAATGAAATGGGTCGATGCATTAAAGAGAGATCTGAAGGAAGCAGGAACACGTTTTGATGTTCCAAACACAACAATTTATAGGCAGAAAATTAACGACTGGGGAGGTGGCATGGCAGAAAAATCCAAGAAGACTAGAACAACCTGATCTGACGACCGGAGAAAAGTCCATTCTGAGAAAATGAAAGTAAAATGAGTAAAGCGAAAAGATGAAACCAAACTGTGAAAACGCCCTTTGTTGTGCATCGTATGGACCAGTGGGGCCCACAAGTGAATAAATAATATTACGGGCGATTTTTACGGCAATGAAATCGCCGCCACTACTGGTGACCACCATTAACTTGCGATCAATATTTGATTTAGAATTTAATGTTTCACTGCTATTCGAGTTCAAGAGCCCTTACTGCACGTTATCCTGTGTTCACGTTTGACAATATTATGATTTATTTTAACTGCTATTATCCTTGACCTTTCATCCAATAGTGACATTAATCCACACGATGATCAGATGAGCTGTTCACCTCAAATATTTCCGGAACCGCTTAAGATATCGCAGTTCTGTTTAATGTAGATGTTTTGTGTGAAAATATTCACTAAACTGCATACAGCCTCTTTTCATGGATACATGAATTACAAAAATAACCGTATTCCTTTCGCTTTTTCAAACAGAAATACTTTTATTTCAGCTGCTAGTATCATAGTTCTCAAACAGAAAGGTTAAGTAGCGTTTCAGTCTTCAAAATCAGATACTAATTTTGCAGTAATTAAAATATATATAGCTTAGGATTGATCTGTTCGCGCATGAAACCGATTGTTGTGTGGAGTGTCACGTCGGATAAGGAGGAAATAGAATGTCTTACCACTCCGATACGGGTGTAATTGGGGCACAGAGGAAATGAAGCTTTCATCACATTAGAGTCATGGATGCAACGGCGAGAGTACAGAGTAGGCCGATCGCCATCTAGCGAAGCTTGCCGTCTCCCTCCCCACTTTCCACAACGCCACCATTGGCTGTTGCAGCGTCGACGAACCAGGTTTTTAGAACGGACATTGCAATGGATTACGAGTTGGACAAGATTGTCTTGCCAGTACCGGAAGATGAATTAACCATTATGCCACCAAAAGCAGGAACTGCCTTGAGAAACAAAAGAGTAGCCGGCCGCTGTGACCGAGCGGTTCTAGGTGCTTCAGTCCGGAACCACGCTTCTGCTACGGTCGCAGGTTCGAAAACTGACTCGGGCATGGATGTGTGTGATGTCCTTAGGTTAGTTGGGTTTAAGTAGTTTCTAAGTGTAGAGGACTGATGACCTCAGATGTTAAGTCCCATAGTGCTTAGAGCCATTTGAACCAAACAAAAGAGTTCCGGTTATCGCCAGCAGTATAGAAAGCTCGCGAAGGGGAGAAAAGGGAAGAAGATGTCACCGGACGTCGACGGCTTTGTAATGGAGATGGCACTCGAGATCTGCACTTCAATATGGACCCAGATCACTTGAAGGTAGAACCTGAAGCTCTGCACTTTTCTGCAAGGGTGGTCGTAAACCTCGAACATCCAAAGACAACACAGTATACAGCCCCTACCACTATTGGTAATTGCAACTGACAAAGCGGAAAATACAAGGCTTTCCAACTGAGTCGTCTTGCCAATCTCTCGGTACGAGCATAAAACCAAAGAGCACTGGCAACAACACAAGCTGTGATTGTCCTCTACCAGTATATTCGACGCCAACACGCACACTGTGCGGCGAGGGAGAACATCTGACTAGCTACAGCGGTTGCACCTTGTGCAAACGCGCTATACGCTATATCGTAGCTCACCAACGAGGGCAGACCACTCAGCTGCAACAACACATGATGGCCAAGACACGCCTTGGAGTATCCTACGCCGCAACTGTCGGGTCCACAGCACTGTAGTATCTGCCCTGAAGTACCCAAGCACACCACACACGGCAAACGTCATAGTAAGCACACGGAAGACTACTCCGAAGACGCCTCAGGATGCTGACAACTCTTCGCAGCACCCACGCAAAGCAATGAAGCAGTTTACATTTCATACCTCGCCGATGCAGCCTAGCACTGCATCTCGACTTAAAGAGGCCGAAATAACGATGAAGACCAGAAGCAAATCTCATCTGAAAGTCGCACAGCCATGAGCACTGCAGGTTAGTTCTGCATATCAGTGCTTCACTGAACAGCGTACCTAAGCTGACAGGGCTCCTTCAGCAGCGAATTAATGTTACAGTGATGTTAACTGCACAAGAAATCACCGCATCTACACCATGACGTCTCCATTATGTACGGCATTAATGGACTGACAATGACTTCAGTTCTCAAGCTGGTGTAATTCGCCAGTTTCTCCGAGACGAGGCTGTTGACGTTGCCTGGTGCGCGAAACATATCTAAATCGCGGAATTCATATTGGTGCACCAAACTATTCATGTTTACACACAAAGACACCGACGTCAGGTTGCGGTACATCAATATAAGGCGAAACAGTATCCACTTCAACACAATGCAGCTCCCGCCGCTGGCAACCCTGCAGGTTACTGGCAACGTCGTCCGTTAAGTCAACGGTATGTATCACGTTTATCGCAGCATACAGACCGCCGTCTCGTCCTCTGGATCGGAATGATTTCGAAGCCTTTCTGCAATTCCTGGGCCGTCAAGTGGCGTCTTAAATTTAACTTTACCAAGACGCAGTTCTTGGTAGTTGTTGGTTGGTTGATTTGGGGGAGGGGACCAAACAGTGAGGTCATCGGTCGAGGTCATCGGCCCCACCGGGTTAGGGAAAGAAGTCGGCCATGCCGTTTCAAAGGAACCATCGCGGCATTTGCCTGAAACGATTTAGGGACTCGCAAACAGCCTTGTTCGACGGGACCGACACGGTACGCTATCTTGGTGTCTCTCTAGCCCACTGTCTAACATGACGCCAGTACGAAACAGAAATCATGCGCAAAGCCAACGGTCGATGAGAAGGTTTACCGATTAGTGAATGCATCTTCCATACCACCACCGCAACTTGGTATCATATTTGATGGAGCGCTGCACAGCCGTCATGTGGGGTCAAGTCGCGTCAAAGACGCTACAAACTGTACACAATCGCGAAATGCGGTTGGCTTTGCAACTGCCAGAAACCTTCCCGACAGCTCAACTGCATGAAATGTCTGAGGTGACGCGTCTAAGAGACCGTTGTAAAGAGGTAGTCTGCATCTTCTACAAGAAAATGTGCCAGTCACACAGTACTAAGTTGTAGGCTCTAGGCCGAAAAATTCAGCGCAGCCCCCAAATGATATGGCCACAGCACCTAGGCGCATAGGCATTTGCTAGTGACTATGAACAAATTCGATAAGCAAGAAGATAGTCATAGCCGATGGGCACTAAAAAATGCGAAAACGATGTCCTACACAAAGCAATAGAAACTAGCTGAGGTACTTCTTTACCGAGATTCCAGAAATCACGTGAAGAGAGCACGGAATTGATTGTACATGCAAAGTATCCCGACAGACGGCATCCAACGAGAAAGATTATTCAGCGAATTTGCAAAAAAAAAAAAAAAAAATAAATAAATAAATAAAATATTATTGGAAGAGCTCTGGAATACTTTGCAGACGGTGAAGCGGTCCTCATATTGACCGAACTACTTTATGTGATCAAAAGTATCCGGACACCTGGCTGAAAATGACTTACAAGTTCGTGGCGCCCAGCATTGGTAATGCTGGAACTCAGTATGGTGTTGGCCCACCTTTAGCTTTGATGACAGCAGGCATATGTTCAGTCAGGTGCTGGGTGGTTTTTTGGGGAATGGTAGCCCATTATTCACGGAGTGCTGCACATCGATGTTGGTAGATGAGACCTGGCGCGATGTAGGCGATCCAAAACGTCCCAAAAGATTGTCTTGCGTTATGAAAAGGAGCTCGATCCTGTTGAAAGATGCAATCGTCATCCCCGAATTGATCTTCAACAGTGGGAAGCAATAAGGCGCTTTAAACATTAATGTAGGCCTGTGTTGTGGTAGTGCCACGCAAAACAACAAGGGGTGCAAGCCCCCTCTATGAAAAACACGACCACACCACAGCACCACCGCCTCCGAATTTTACTGTTGGCACTACACATGCTGGCAGATGACATTACCGGGCATTCGCCATACCCACATCCTGCATCGGATGGCCACATTGTGTTCCGTGATTCGTCACTCCACACAACGTTTTTCCACTGTTCAGTCGTCCAATGTTTACGCTCCTTACACCAAGCGGGGCGTCGTTTGGCATTTACCGCCGTGATGTGTGGCTTATGAGCAGCCTCTCGGCCATGAAATCCAAGTTTTCTCACCTTTGAGCGGGTGGAATTCCCGTGTGATCGTCTGGATAGATGTCTGCCGATTACACATTACGACCTTCTTCAACTGTCAGCGGTCTCTGTCAGTCAACAGACGAGGTAGGCCTGTACGCTTTTGTGCTGTACGTGTCCCTTGACCTTTTCACTTCATTATCACATCGGAAACAGTGGAACTAGGGATTTTTAGGAGTGTTGAAGTCTGGTATACAGATGTATGACACAAGTGACATGCAACCGCCTGACCGCGTTTGAAGGCCGTGAGTTCCGGGGAGCGCTCTCTCACAATGTCTAATGACTAATAAGGTCGCTGGTTGATCACATAGTGCAGCTAATGTTGACGTAGAGCTGTACGAGTTGTGTGATGTCACTTACTGTTATTTCACGTTGAGGAGCCAATTCCTCACGTGAAACACAAAATACGTTCTCCGATATTTCGGCAATGTGCTACGAAACTTTGGATCAATAAGAGGCATGAACGGTCTGTGCGTGATAAGTAGAAATTGCGAGACACCATATTGTATTTGCCAATTCCATTTGAATGCCGTATTTGATGGGTTGGACCGAAAAACATCGACTAAAACAGAAATGATATCCGGCGTTCCTCAAGAAAATGTTATAGACCCTCTGCTGTTCCTAACTGAACAGAAGATTTAGGAGAAAATCTGAGTCGCCCTCTTAGATTTTTTAGATGATGCTTCCATTTGTAGCCATTAAAGTCATCAGAAAGTCAAATCCAAATCCAAAATGACTCAGACACGATATCTGTAGAGTGATAAAAGTGGCAGTTGTCACTGAATAAGGAAAAGTGTGAAGTCATCCACTTTACTAGCGAAATTAAATTTCGGTTACACGATAAATCACAGAAATTTAAGGCTGTCATTCAACTAAATGCCTAGGAATTACAATTAGGAACATCTTAAATTGGAACGATCACTTAGTGTAGGGTGTATAATAATTATGTATTATAATTATATATTATTAATGGTTGTGTGCAATAATCATGTGTCATGCAATAATTATGTGTTATTTATGCTTGTTCAAACAGAGATCCGGTAGAAAAATACTTAAAGACATATTATAGGTTAAGTGAACATTCTAGAGGCTTTGCCGCGTTAAGTGGAGTTGAAACGCCCTGTCCCGACAATGTTAAATTTAGTGACTTGGCTTCCCTGTATTTCATGAACCACTGTAGCCATTAATATGAAACTTTTACAGGACATTAAGCTGTATGTTCTCAGTCTACTCAACTACAATAATTGCATTTTAGCCACTGTTTTCGGAAATACAATTTCTTAATTACACTGTTAAAATTTCGTGTACTTTTTTGTACTTTATCCTGTATAATTTTAATTGTACATAACACTATGTTCTTCTTTTAGTTCAGTAGACTCAGGATATGTATGTTATTACTCTCTGAAAATTTGAATACTCTACTTGAAGTGGTTTCTGAGAGTTAGGGAAAAATGCAACAGAAAATTTAAATTTTCAAGAACGGCTTCTAAAGTTTCAAAAGACTGTAACTCACTTAATACATGCTTAATTTTTTATTTTTATTCACTCAGAAGCACTATGCACCATACTTTATATCATTCTCTTAATCTTTTTCCAAGTTTTTCCTTCTTTTATCTTTCTGCGCTCCTTAGTGCCCAACTGTGCTGCATACTCTGCTTTATTAGTGCGAACCTTGTCCATCCGTTCAAGTTATCTGATGCAATTTGCTTCAGGATTAATTCCCATATGCTGTAGCACTTTCACCCTACCAATGTTACCATCATTAAAAGTAGTAACAGCATCACTGCCCCCCTCCCCGCTTTAGTGTCTTCATTCCAACAAAGACATTTTTTGGGTAGCGAGTCCATATAAGATTATTGAACAACTCATTGGGATTTCGTGTCTGACCATGCAGACACTTCTTCAGAAATTCAGGATTTGTCAGTTTTCTGTAAATAGGTTTTATGATATCAATGACTGCTGCTGGGATGGAATGTTCATGGCTGTATCGACTGTTTGAGTACTGCGCACTGCGGTAATGGCACCATGAATCAGATCCAGGAGGGCAAAGGTGGTGTACTGGTTTTTCATCACTCGACAGTCTGTGAAAGAAGGTAGCCCATACTGCCTGCTACATTTCCAACAAATGCTCAGTATTATTTCTGATGGTCATCACACAATACTGCTGTAGTTCATCAGTCATTTTGTCTGTCAGTCTGCCTCCTAGGGTTTTAAAATCAGAAAGTTTCTTGTCTGCAAAACTTTGTTTCAACTTCCTCAACCTGGAGCCCATCCTCTTCTGGGCATGACCAGCACATTCTACTTTTGTGATAATCTTCTCACCATAAGGCTGAGCGGCTAATACATGTTATATGCTTTTGAGTCTCCATCGCTAACAATTTAGCGTAACACACTCACCTTCCGTTCACAGATCGACTAAAAATTTCAACAGCTGCAGAGGCCTCCATACCACCACTTGTTCCTTAAAATTTCTGTCACAGATATGCCCTTATTCATCCCTGATTTACACTTATAACAATGTTGGGTTAAAATTTGGAAATCTGTTACCTTTCCAGTATCCACACTGGTCACTGCAGCAAGAGAATTCTTAGGACTGTAGCCGCAAGAGCCATGAAAAGCTACTGGGATTCATCCACACCATCATTTATTTAAACAGCTTCGTTTGCAGCATCCTTCATTGGCTCACATGCAACAGATTCCACAGCAGTTCCAATAAACCCTGCATACTTGTCAATTTTACAAGGTGGGCGTGGCATATTCATTGCGGCACACATTGTTTCTGCTGCAATGTGTCCTTTGCCAATAGCTCTCAATCCATAAAACCACCTAAAATTAATTCAAAATAAGTATCTTTACACTTACAGAATTCCAAAATGAATGAGTATATTTACAACTGGCACAATTAATGATACGTTTCCTGGCCAGTCCATTTGATACCTCACTGTCTTCTTGTAAACTAACTGGCCCTCCACATATTTTACAACACACACATTCACCTCACCTACCATTTACATCACTTTTGTTTGATACAACTGTGTATCACAACGTTTTATTTTAATCTTCGAAGCACTAATGGGTGTTTCTCTAGATACTGATGAGATTGCCTGTACTTCATTCTCTGTAACTTCACACGCCGCACGTTGAACACAATGTTTCCCTTTACTCGCAAATCTATTACCATGAAACCCACGTTTCTTAAAACACTTCGTTTTGGCGTCATACTTTACTTTTTGAGAGATTTACCAAGCAATTCGTCACTTTTCCTCGGAAAAACGTTAGTTCTTCGACGTACATCCCGTTTTTATACTACGAAAGGATACGATACTGTTTTTGGCAGTGCTTCCAATACAAATATCTAATGTAGCCTTCATAAAATGGCAATCCACAGCCTTCCATACAAAAAATTACCGATTTTATTAGACCTCGAAGTAATGCACATAAAAATTTTAACATTTTCAGCCATATTTAAAAATAATAAAGTAAAATACTTCCCATGTGAGTTTATAAGTAACATATACATCATTTTAGGAAAATTGCAATTTTATAATGAGATAAAAATCAGAAAATGTGAAAAAAAATTCCGCTCTAACTTCCGTTAGGCCACAATATTCGGAAACGGCAGCAGTCAAACAGGGAAAGCCGCCAGGTGTGTCGACATTGGTCACTTTTCTGCCCAAAGTGAGAAGGCCGATGAGCAGCAGAGTTTGCACAGCAGTGATCAGCAATTCGACAGATTGAGCAGACGGGCAATGCTTCCAAGGAGAACAACTACCAGCGCAATTTGCACATCAGCGGTCAATGCTTCAGGAACTGTCAGCATACTGAACTCATGTGTGTGTTGTATCTGGCGATGCAGAGGCGGACGACAGGGAAATGCCACTCCACGCCAACGTAAAGGTAAAACAAGGAAAGCTGCCACTTGTGTCCACATTGGTCACGTTCCTGGCCAACGTGAGAAGCATAGATCAAAGACTGAAGTGGCAGTCGCCGCCCTAGAAGCTTTGCGACATTGGTGAAAACACTGAATAAATGTCTCCGACGAACGGGCGTGCGGGGGTCCATCGAGGGGAGAAAGAAGACATGAAGAAACGTCACCTGGACAGACGGACCAATGGTTAGTCGGTGGACGTCATATTCCCCTACAGCGACTTAGCCGCTGTTGTGTCTAGGAATCCTGCATACTCAGTTTGCCAGACAAACAATCAAACAACTCGTATTAACGAGTTTTATTACAAGAAGACAAGTACAAATACTTAACATTGATCTGGAAATTGTTGTAGTCCTTTACACGTGATCACCCACAAGTGCAATTCGACAGATGTGCCGCAGGTGAAGGGCAACGTACAAAATAATCAGTCTTCTTCAGAATAGACAAACAGAAGTAACACTTCTGGTCCTAACGACCGCTACTAACAACAGTCTGTCAAGTGAACTGCAGTGACTGCTGATCTCTAACTGAGCTAATGAAGAGGCTACGGTGCGTCGACTAACGAAGTGGCTAAGGTTGAAGCTGCTATCAAAGTGGGCTCCCGCCAGTCAGATGCGTTGTTTATGTCGTCTTCAGCTAGGTGCGGTTGCTGTCACGTTATCGTCCTGGAGGGAGGTCGGTCAGTGTGTGATTGGCTGACCTCTTGCCACAGCCTCCTGTTCTCTGTTGTTCCCGACTGGCGTGCAGCGTACCGCGGCAATAGGTCAATGCAGAAGATGCCATCCCAGATGTTAACAGGATGAAGATCGTGTGGTAGTTACCCAGGTGGCTGGTGAGGACGAAGGGATTGTTGCCTCATCAAATGGTTCACCTGTTAACCTTGAGGTTGATGAACTCCGCCAGAAAACGCCGAACCTGGGGGTCGCTGGTTCAATTCCGGAACGGAGCACCTCGCGCCACGCTGTAACCGCTTGTTAATAACACAACGACAGAATTCACAAGAAGACCGCGCCGCCACCGCAGTGAGTCACGGGTACGGTACTGAATGGAAGAATACGACGGTCTGGCGCTCCGCTGCAGTACGAGCTGTAGCAACACCAGCGGTCACTGGGACCAGTACGCTATGTCTCCGCGTGGCATTGCCGCCGCGAGGAACTGAGCGGGTTAAAACACAATGCATTACTCTGCTTGTTTGAAGGGTCTTATGTGTCAATAAAGGACTGTTAGGGGAACCACCAATGTTTCACACACACTGAGCCAAATAAAGAATCCATTCCACCGCCCACAAAGTGTCGCTTTCCCTCTCGCCATCCCTGACAAAATAATGACCTTTGCTCCTCTCCGTCACTGATGTCCAATACCTAGTGTCACTAAATCCCGACCCGCTAAATAGATAACGTTCTGGGGAAGGCTAACCAAAGACTGCATTTTATTGGCAGAAAACTTTGAAGATGCAACAAGTATATGAAAGGGACTGCCTACACTAAGCTTTTCGTCATCTGTTAGAGTAATGCTGTCCGAATTGGATTCTTGCTAGATGAGATTGACAGGCAACATAGAAAGGTCCAAAGAATAGCCGCTCGTTTTCTACTATCGCGAAATAGGAGAGACTGTATCACCGATTTGATGAGTGATTTGGGGTGGCAGTCGTTAAAACAAAAGCGTTTTGTGTTGTAGCGATATCTTTTCATGAAATGTCTGTCTCAACCTTGTTCCTCTGAACGTGAAAATATGTTATTGTGGCCAACGTACGTAGGGAGCAATGATCATTGTAATAAAATAAGAGAAATCAGAGCTCGTACAGGAAAATTTAAGGGTTCATTTTTCCCACGCGCCGTTACGGAGTGGAACGGTAGAGAAATAGTTTGATGGTGCTTCGAAGAAGTCTCCGCCGGGTGTGGATTGAAGGGTAATGTTGTAGACGTGGATGTAGATGCTTTTTATTATTACTTTCACCCTATAAATATATGCTGTTGCTAGGCACCAGCACGTTGACGCTCTCTGGAAAACGCGTCGCTGTTGGTACGATTTGTTGTAGTAAAATGAAGAAACGTCATGTTTGTAGTATAAGAATTTTCGTATTCGGTTATTTTCGTGTTATAACTAGTGTCTGATACAGAAGTAAGCCGTTTTAACGTAATGGCACATGGAAGAGTCATCAGAAGCGCATTGTTCTTGGTAGGATTTGTTAGGATTAAATGCCAGTTAATACTATATCGGCAGTTAAAGCCTTCAGAAGACCGAAAATAAGGTACCAGGCGTTTTTTGTTGGCATTTAACGTAGCATGGTTCGTAGACGCACCGAATTTCGGAAAAACGTGTAGCAGGTTCACGTCCTGTGTCTTTTTTTTTTCACAATCGCATTCGTATTTTTCTAAAAGATTTTGGGTTTTCTTACTACATAATAGTAGTATTTCTTGTAATATTCGATGTCACGTAAGTATAAGTTTGTTCTGTCGGGAGTGAGTGAGAGCTGACGCGGCTTGAAATCAGAGAATAGTTTATTCGGAATTGAGTTTGTCCATTTTGTGAAGTTTGGAAGCTGATGTCCTTACCGACTGGAAATGGAACTTGGCTTCTTCTCTCATAACTTGTTCATGAACGTTGAAGTTTTTATCTATAAAGGGTGTTACAAAAAGGTACGGCCAAACTTTCAGGAAACATTTCTCACACACAGAGAAAGAAAATATGTTATGTGGACATGTGTCCGGAAACGCTTACTTTCCATGTTAGAGCTCATTTTATTACTTCTCTTCAAATCATATTAATCATGGAATGGAAACGCACAGCAACAGAATGTACCAGCGTGACTTCAAACACTTTGTTACAGGAAATGTTCAAAATGTCCTCCGTTAGCGAGGATACATGCATCCACCCTCCGTCGCATGGAATCCCTGATGCGCTGCTGCAGCCCTGGAGAATGGCGTATTGTGTCACAGTCGTCCACAATACGAGCACGAAGAGTCTCTACATTTGGTACCGGAGTTGCGTAGACAAGAGCTTTCAAATGCCCCCATAAATGAAAGTCAAGAGGGTTGAGGTCAGGAGAGCGCCGAGGCCATGGAATTGGTCAGCCTCTACCAATCCATCGGTCACCGAATCTGTTGTTGAGAAGCGTACGAACACTTCGACTGAAATGTGCAGGAGCTCCATCGTGCATGAACCACATGTTGTGTCGTACTTGTAAAGGCACGTGTTCTAGCAACACAGGTAGAGTATCCCGTATGAAATCATGATAACGTGCTCCATTGAGCGTAGGTGGAAGAACATGGGGCCCAATCAAAACATCACCAACAATGCCTGCCCAAACGTTCACAGAAAATCTGTGTTGATGACTTGATTGGACAATTGCGTGCGGATTCTCGCCAACCCACACATTTACAATTTGATCACGTTGAAATGAAGCCTCATCCGTAAAGAGAACATTCGCACTGATATGAGGATTGACACATTGTTGGATGAACTATTCGCAGAAGTGTCCCCGTGGAGGCCAATCAGCGGCTGATAGTGCCTGCACACGCTGTACATGGTACGGAAACAACTGGTTCTCCCGTAGCACTCTCCATACAGTGACGTGGTCAACGTTACATTGTACAGCAGCAACTTCTCTGACGCTGACATTAGGGTTTTCCTCAACTGCACGAAGAATTGCCTCGTCAATTGCAGGTGTCCTCGTCGTCCTAGGTCTTCCCCAGTCGCGAGTCATAGGCTGGAATGTTCCGTGCTCCCTAAGACGCCGATCAATTGCTTCGAACGTCTTCCTGTCGGGACACCTTCGTTCAGGAAATCTGTCTCGATACAAACGTACCGCGCCACGGCTATTGCCCCGTGCTAGTCCATACATCAAATGGGCATCTGCCAACCCCGCATTTGTAAACATTGCACTGACTGCAGAACCACGTTCGTTATGAACACTAACCTGTTGATGCTACGTACTGATGTACTTGATGCTAGTGCTGTAGAGCAATGAGTCGCATGTCAACACAAGCACCGAAGTCAACATTACCTTCCTTCAATTGGGCCAACTGGCGGTGAATCGAGGAAGTACAGTGCATACTGACGAAACTAAAATGAGCTCTAAAATGGAAACTAAGCGTTTCCGACACATGTCCACATAACATCTTTTCTTTATTTGTGTGTGAGGAATGTTTCCTGAAAGTTTGGCCGTACCTTTTTGTAACACCCTGTATACTGTATGTATTAGTGACAGGCAATATGACCGGCATATGGATAAGGGAGGAAATGTACTTTTTAATACAGCTAACGTAGGAATTTTACCCGAGTCCTTTTTCGTAAACAAACTGCTTGGTTGGAGAGACAGGTATGGTCGACAGCTGCTGCTGAACAACAGTCGCAAATCATGTTAACTAGATCGTCAAATGTGACGTGTTCGCTCTCTCGCTATGTTGGATTTGTTAGCTGCCTCGTCCCGTGTGAGAACGACTTCCTTCTTTCGGCTCTGACTCATCAAGACAATAGTTTCTCCCTTTAAAGAATTCTCCTAACGATGAAATACCTTTGCAAGTCATGGAAAGCTGAATGTAATTTTCTCAAAAATCAGCACTGGCTGAGGCGCTTGAACATCAGAGGCAGAGGAGCGTACACGTTTGGTGCGGAATTATAGGCGACAGTCTGATCGATTCTTACTTCACTGGAGAAAAGTGAAGAGGTAAAAATAATGCATTTTTTCTCACTGAAGTGCTACAGTCTCTTCTACAAGAAGTGCCACTTTAGATACGTAGATGCGTGAGTTGCTACAACCACTGCGGGTGCCCATCTCACTACTCGCTTGTGGCTACGAAAGCGCTCACCCATATGTTTTCTTATCGCTAGATAGGACCTGAAAGCGTTGCCAGTTGGCTTCCATGTTCACCTGATTCGACGCCACAAGACATTTTCTCTCGGGTAAATTCTAAAATGAAGTCTATGCACAAATGCAGGCGACCCAACAGGGTTTAAAACATCTGGTGCAACATGTAGAATGAGATCAGAAAAATATATTGCGTCTGTCAAGAAGTCCTTGCACTGATGACTGCAGGTGTGTATTGCAGTAGACGACCGGTACTAGGAACACTTGACGGCTTAAGTTTAAACGAAGTGTTGCTTACTTAATTCAGTAAAGTAAGTACATATACTGATATGAAACTGCTGATGTGAACGATCCAAAATACTGCATTGCTGCAGCATGTAAAATGTCATTGAAGAAATCTCTTCAGTCCGTCAAGAAGTCTTTGCACTGGTGACTGCAAGTATGTATTGCAGTAGACGACAGGTACTTCGAACACCTGATGATGCAAGTTTCAAGGTTGTGTTGCTGCTGCTGATGATGTAATTTTGAAATTTAAGTAATAAGCTACTTGTCTATCCCGATAAGAAATTGATTAGGCAAACTTAAAAACTAACAATATTTGTACCTTTATTCCCTGTACTACTAATCTGTTCAATTTGTGAAGTGCACCTTTGTTCCAATGCTCTGTCAAAACCAAGAGCAGTGCTCCTACTGTAGTTAACTGGTAAATCATCCTTGGCTGGCACGATCTTCACCTTCCAGTTGGCGTGCCGGTACAACTACGCGTAGGCAAGTGAGATTAAAATTAGTTTTACACGTATTTTCCTCCTTTATTGTGCTTTTGTAACTAGACGCCTTAACTGCTTCAATATGTTTATATGTGAGTACGTATGGGAAAGCCACCCCGATGGTGCGTTTGCACTCGGTGAATGTTGGAGGATTTTCTACCTGTTTGGCTCTCGACCGTTCCACTCTCTAACAGCGCTTCGAAAAGACGAACACTTAAATTTTCCTGTACGGGCTCTGATTTCTCTTATTTTATTACGATGATCATATATCCCCATGTATATTGGCAACAATAAAATATTTTCACGTTCAGTTTGGTGATAGAAATTTTCATCTTAGCGAAGAACGCTTTTGTGACAGTGATCGCCATCCGAACTCGCTTATCATATCCGTGACACTCTCTCCACTATTTAGCGGTAATACTAAACGACGTGTTTTACTGAAGTTTCTCACTGTCCACTATCAATTCTATTTGGTAAGGATCTGCTATGACCAGACTAAACTACAAGGAAGCTGAAATGCTGAACTCTGTTTTCTAATATTCTTTTACAAAGAAAAATCCAGGAGAACTGCGTCAATTTAATCCTCGTACCACTGAAGAGATGAGTTTAATAAGCATTAACGTCAGTCTTGTTGAGAAACAGCTGAAATCGTTAAAACTGAACAAAGGTCCAGTTCCGAAGGAGTCAATATCAGTTCATATACTGAATTTGCTGTTGAGTTAGCACCTCTCGAACAAAAGAAAAATACGCAGTTCTTGGAAAATAGCGCAGGTCAGACCCGTCTACAAGAAGATATTAGAAGTGATCCACAAAACTACCGTCAAATGTCCTTGATGTCGGTTCGTTGCAGAATCTTAGAACACATTCTGAGCTCAAACATGATGACGTACCTTGAACAGAATGACCTCCTCAATACCAACTAGTATCGATTACGTTTTCATCATGTGGAATCCAACTCGCATATTTCTCACATGACGTCTTTTGATCAAGGCAGTCACATACATGCATTGTTTCTTGAGTTTAGAAAAGTATTTGACTCAATACAATATCTACCCTTGTTGTCAAAAGTACGATCATATGGGGTATAAAGTGATATTTGTGACTGGATTGAGGACAGTTTGGTAGGAAGGACGCAGCATGTTATCTTGGATGGACAGTCATCGTCAGATGTAGAAGAAACTTCAGGTGTGTCCCAGGGAGGTGTGTTGGGACCCTTTCTGTTCATGTTCTATATGAATGATATTGTAGACAATATTAATAGTAACCTCAGACTTTTTGCAGATGATGCAGTTATCTGCAATGAAGTATTGTCTGAAAAAAAGCTACATAAATATTCATTCGATCTTGGTATGATTTCAGAGTGGTGCAAAGATTGTAAACTTACTTTAAATATTCAGATGTAAAATTGTGCACTAACCGGCCAATTAGTACCAATTGTTGGATATAACACTTTGTAGGGATATGAAATGGAATGATCACATGGGCTCAGTTATGAGTAAATCCGATGGTAGACTTTGGTTTGTTGTTAGAACACTGGGAAAGTGGAATTAGCCTACAAAAGATATAACTTACAAATCACTAGTGCTACCGGTTCTAGAATATTGTTCAAGTTTATTGAGACACGTACCGTATAGGATTAACGGGGATTGTTGAACTATACAGAGAAGTGCAGCACGAATGTCCAGGTTTATTTGATCCATGTCACAGACATACTGCAGGAACTGAACTGTAAAATTCTTCGAGACATACGTAAACTGTTCCGAAAAAGTCTATTAACTAAGTTTAAAGAAGCGGCTTTAAATGATTATTATAGGAATTTCATTTTTTAAGCCATTTCTGATTTAATTCTTCCCCACCTGGAGTGATTTACGAGGTCACAAGCTATTAGTCAGAAAGAGCCTCTTCGCTGAGCCGTTTTGATGATAGGATGTTTTTCTGTAACTTGCTTGTACTTCGCATTGTGTAATCAGTGTTTATGAATCTCACCAAGAACATGTCCTCACTTCCCCATTTCTTTACGTTATTCATTTGAAAGTGGGTGAAAGTTTTCTAAATGTTTTCAGATCGTTTAACTGAGTCGAGAGTCTGGCACCAGCCAGGTATTCATCTAGTGGGATGTGGGAAACCACCTAAAAACCACATACAGATTAAGCGGCACACCGACCTTAGTTATTAATCCGCCTGGCGGATTCAATCGGGCGCCACCGCATCTCCCCATCCCGGAAGCTCTGACGCAACACGCTCGTACCTCTACTGTGCCAACGTTGCGTAATAGATTACAAGTACTTATTAGGTCCGAAAGAGAACAACCTCCTGCCAAGGTCCCAACGTATTTCTCATTAAGCGTATTCCTGTCAGTTTATGTTGACAATAAGGGCTAACGGTACAATAAATTTTGCTCATAGATGGTTCAGTCGGTGACCACTAACCACAAATCGTTACAAAATCCAGGTCCTTTCATTTTTTTGTTTAAATTATCTCAAGGGAAAATTAATTGGATTCAGTTATTTAGTCTGGCCTAATAATGTTGGGAGGTTGCCCGCATCCTTATACCTGTTCCCTCTGTGCCAACGTTTTCCGTTGTGCGATCCTTATCTCAGAACTCCGTTGTACCATTGCCCTACAGGAGGCAGTAGATCTCTTTTTTAATCACTTTTTTAAAGAACGAAAAAATCATCCAAACCTTCTATTGACCAAAGAAAGATACCTGCAGCACCTAAATGGTTGAACAGCACCTGGCTGGAGAAGGTGTCACTCTATGTATCTTAAGATTGTGCAGTAGGTTCCATGGGTCATTTCTACAGTTCGTGGTTGTGCGGCAGGGGGGCACTGAGTCAGTTTACAGGTTATTTAACATAATCAGTTTTTAAACATGGCTGTATGCTTGCGGTTTGCAGTAGTTTACTTCTAGTTTATTAACTTGGCTGCTGCTGGGCCCTCCGCCTGTATATTTCTAAAAGGAGATCATTATTTCTTTATCTGTTGTACAAAAATTATTTATTCTTAACTGTGGCTGACAGTTTCGTTATTTACACTGTTTTCAAGCTCTTGAACTGCATATTTGGAATATAAAAGTAATAGTAAAAGACTTATAGAAATATCAGTATCTATACGTAGATACCTTACAGAAAAGCTTTGTGATAGCTACACAGTATCATTGATAAGATACAGTCGGCGTTTAGTTCGTTTAATAGAACGTAGGTCGTGTCTAGCACAAAGTGGAGTCATGTTGTATCTCCTTTTCTATAGTGTACCATACGTCCAGTCCACATAATAACTGGAATGTGAACTTACTTTCCGTATGGACGTGCAGACATAAATTTTTAGAACAGCCAGCACTGAATAATAACTTCTTAAAAAATAGACCGTTTAGTAACCAGTCGGTATGAAATTATTTCGACTATACAAGAAAATAGTTTTAGAGTAAATTTTTGCAAAGCAGGGGAAGGAATTGCGCAAATAGATATTCGCCTTACTTTCAAATTTAGCTTTGCTACCATACATTTTATGGCCATTAATTAAATGTTTTGACTTTAGAATTGTTCATCCCTTTCTAAGCAGAACTCAATGTAAGGAATGAACATGGTAGCTTTCGAATCCAGTCTTATTTTAGAAACGGATGAAACTCAACCCTCCCAAAGGCTTTGAGATTAATAAACTTCTGAAACAGCACAGGGACTTCACTGGTTTCTAAGATATTAAAATAATGTTAAATTTTCCTCTTTCTTAAACGCACTGTAATCGCTTCAACCATTGATCACTGTTTCCCATATATCTTGTTCTTTCCTAATTTATTTTGCCAACGACCTTGGCGTAATGGTAACACCGATTCGCATCAGATCACCGAACTTAAGCTCTGTCGGCCTCGGCTAGCATTTAGGCTGGTAACCGTCCGGATGTGCCATCGCTGTTGACAAGCGGGGTGCACTCGGACCTTATGAGACCAACTGAGAATCTACTCGACTGAGAAGTAGCCGCCTCCGGTCACGAAAACTGACAACGGGCGGTGGAGCGATGTGCTGACCACATGCTCCTCCATATTCGCATCCAGCGGCGCCTTTGGGGTGAAAGTGACACGGCGGTCACTCGGTACTGTTAGGCCTTCAAGGCCTGTTCGTAAGGAGTACCTCCAATCTACTTTAACTTGTATTTACTTTATTTTGATTTCTATATGTACTTTACGTTGATTAATAGTGTGTTGTTTTAGCTCATGTATATCTTCCTTGTTGCTGCGTATATTATTCATTGTCAGAGCTGCTCTGCTACTACTACCTTATAAGAGGAGGTTTTTTCCTGAATAACGAATTTCAGTTTCGTGTGATTAGAGGTGGGAGAGGTGTGCCAAAGTAAAAAGGTTAAATGTACAAGGGTGGTGTCAAGATTATAATGCAATTCATTGTTTTCTTCAAAATATCTCAAACATACGTACAAAAAATAAATTATTTTGTGCCACTGTTATACACTAAAGGAAATGAGTTCAGATTTCTTACAACGATGTTAAGATATTACACTTGCTAATTCGTAGTTAATCGTAAGAAGATGGGCTTGATGTGTAATTCCTAGCTTGAAAACTGGATATTGGATTCTTTTTACTGTCTGCCTTGAATTAATTTAGTGTAAAACGTATGTTATTAAACAAAGAAAACAATCAGATATGCTTTGGTATTCCGAATGAGTTGAAGCAATTTGCAAAATTTTCGTGTTCGCAGATGCGAGTCGAAGAGTTGGTGATTCGAATTGGATAAGTAGTCAGCAAAGACTTCTAATTCTAGCTTAAAGTCTCCCTTCCTTAACACTTTATATTTATTCAGTCTTAGTTTTAACGTTTCCTGCAATTACTAGATTGCATTGTCGAAGAAATTTTATCACTGGAAGTTTTTCTTTCTCCTTCATATTCATCAGTCTCTTGTAACGTCATATTTCAAACGTTTCTAGTCGTTTACGTCTAAAGAAGGCGGTGCCTCAAGCATAGATCTTCATAAAACTGTATTTTTGGACGCAATAGCTCTTCCCTTTTTTAGAAAGTCCGTTTGACATGCGCATTGCTTTCTGCTGCATATTTCTTTTTAGCGACGAGGGAATTCTGAAGAAGAATGCCTCCGAACTTTTTACGTCAACACTCTTAAAACTTTTAAGTAAAACAAACATTGTTAGCATTCTACACCCTTATACTTAATGTTTACATATTTGTTTCTCAACATAGCCATCCTGGTGACGAACCCATTTCTCCCAACGAGAGACCAATGTGTTGATACCATCACCGTAGAATGTTTGACTTTGTTGACGGAGCCACAATCTCACCTCTGCTTGCACAGCCTCATCGCTATGAAAGTAACGCCCTCTTTAAGTTTTGGAAACAGGCGAAAATCGGATGGGTACCACTCGGGACTGTGTGGAGGACGATGGATGGCTTAATCGGACTGTGGCAGACACCGCAACGCTGGTGCGTGGTGTGGCAATGTCATGCTGAAGCACAGCGTGCTACATGTGTAGACGAACTCTTCGAATATGAAACTCGATTATAGCACGCATTTGTCACGCAGCGGAATAGCTACGTTACACACCGCCATTTTACACGCTACAACTCGGAGAGGGATGCAAACATGTAGACTTAAAGAATAACGATGTAGACTGTTAATAACACTTTTTTTTATCAAAAAGCTTTAAGAGCTTTCACATAAAAAATTCCGAGACATTCCTTTTCAGGACGCCTTTGCAGTCTGGACCACCTGCGGACTTCGGCGTTTTTGCTGTGCTGCTGTCGCCTGTCGCTTCTGGTGCTCCTGGCGATGTCTAATAGCTGTTTTCTTGTTTGGAACTTGAACTTTTCTTCCTAATTTTCCTGCAAAACTCAATCATACGTTTCTTGGACAATTCCTTGGTCTCACTGTCGTTAACTTCTGTAAGAACTTTGTGGAGGGTATGATTTTAATAGTTAAATAATAAGCATCCTTGTTAGTTATATCTTGCCTTACATGATGTTTTGCAAGGTCTTTATCTAATGGGCTTGATCCACAGGATTCTAGTGGCTTTATCCTATTGTCTGCTTTTAAGGTGTTGTAGGACAACCCACTGGGGTCTTTTCTGTACCGGTGAACATTGGTGACCATAGAAAGCTAATCGTCTTCCTCTTTTGCCATCGGTGAGATTTTTTTTGGTGTTGGTAGAGTTCACGATTAGGTTCGTACCATCGTCTTCCATCTGGTAAGATCTTTGGTCCTACGACCTTTACATGAATTTCTTTTCTTCTAATTCGAAGATTCTTATTGGAGGCTGCACATTTCTTTTTAGCTTCAATGTCTCTGAAGAGGACTGACTGTCTGACTATAGTGTTATAGTGTTTTCACTTGATATATATCACAGGTATTTCGAGCTATGAATTTTTTTGCAAGAATAATGTGCTGATCTAGTGCTATTTTCCATTGTTCGTGAGTTACCGTTTCGCTGAGATCATCTGAGATCTATTCTCCAAGGTTATTTACAGTTTGGGCTCCCTTCATATTCAGTCACATCGGTTTATGAACGTGAAATGGATAGATATGCTGTACATTCGTAACGTATCACTATGTACCTCATAATTTTACGAAAAATCTCCTTAAATGAATCAGGTCTTGAAAACACTGTTGAATCTATCAGAATGCTTCTGTCATCTCTGAAATTCACCGAAATTTTCTGTCCTGGCCTCTTAAGCTGAAGTGAATTTCATACACAAGTGTTACTCGATTGTCAATGTATATACCGTTTTCTATGATCCTCAAACATTAATCAGTTGGAAATTCTGCTCTTCTTAAATGTTTTTATGATATAATATAGCTTTCTTTAAATGAACAAAAATAATTAAATAAACTAAACAGAATAAAAGAGATGTTCTCAGAAAAAAGAATCCAATGAGGAATTCTCAAGCTAGGAATTACAGATTTGCCTTGCGTCCAAGATGTGAATAAATTTCGTTTTATGGGTTAATATATTTGAGGAATGCCAGACACTAAGGTTATGCTGTTTTTACGAGTAGCATAGCATTGTTGTATACGTAACTTTATTTTGGTGCGTTATCTATTTTGCAATGGGGAGCTCGTTGTACGAAGCCGACTGAAAAGAAAATACGTCTGGAGCTGTTTGTCTGACAAATTTTCTGATTCGTCGTACATGGACGGCTGTAAAATGTATGCCTTACCAATGCTATCCACTATCGCATTTGCCGTAAATGCGCTGCCGCGGGAAGTGAGTTTATAGCCACCTGCCTGACCCTGCACCGAGTACTTAAAACATATTTTACAGCTTAAAACCTCACACGTGTCACGGATACTCCGCTATAATACTTTTATTGTGATTCAGAGTTCGTAAAAGAGTAGTGGTTGGCGGAAACTGAGGTTCATTCAGCTGCCATGCTGGTAATTAGCACGCATTAAGGTTAGTGCGTTTACATCCCTTGAGGTGATGCTATATGACATATACTTCATTACAGCTTCGTGTCTCAAGCCTGTCTTTCAAGCCACATTCCCTAATGGTGTTGGTTTTTTTCTTTACGTCTTGATTCTCGCAAATTCACCTGTGCGGTTTAATGTGAATCTCTCGGTGTAGGTAAAGTGGAGGAATTTAGCACAACTTGATTATAAATTTTATTCTATAATACCTGGAGGCTCAAATTTTCGTATAACATTATCCGCATGTGTTCACTGTAACATACCTTAAGATCATAAATATACAGCTACACGATTTGGAAAAAAGACCTGATAATTATAACATCTTTACACTGCGATATTTTACCCGAAGTCCCATGTAAAATAACACAGTGATTGCGGTAAATTGGCGCAAGGAATGGAATAAGGTATTTAATTCCACATATATTATAGTACAAAAGGTACGTATTCAGTATTATGTTAATTAAACAAAACACTGAAAAGATGCCATTCTGAAATTTTCCCGGCGTATTTCTTCTTTCATTAATTTTCGGGTTTGCAGCCGGATCACATCAACATTCTATCACGTCCGGCTATCCTCAGGTGAGTAGACGAAGTACTGCAGAGACATGTTGCGGTCATGCTATTTATAGCGAATTCCCCGCATGCGAATCGTACTGGCGGCTCACAGCGCATGTGTTATGACGTGACATGTTCGAGCCAACCAAGTTGTGTGTGCTGCCCTCAGTGGTGAAGTAAGAACTATCTAATCGCTGAGTATCGACTGAGCATGTCGATTCCATTGTGACTGCATAATTTCAATAATTGGATTTCAATTATTATCCAGCTGAAAGCCGTCATTACGATTCATTAAATTATCAGCAAGAAGTACGGATTCTTTAATTACAGAGTTCCAGGAGCTGGAAACCGGTGCTAAAATTTTGGTATTATTGTATTCCATTGAATGTGCCATGGAAATGAAATGTTCTGCAACTGCTGATGGATGGATGTGTCTTTCGTGGTCCACACTTCGTTCCTGGACCATTCTTGTCGTCTGAGCTATACATGCAGAGCCACACTCACAGGGAATTTTATAAACACCCGCTACCCTGAATTGTAAATCGCCTGTAAGGGATCCAACTAAGGCCCTGATCCTTGTTGGTGGACGGAAGATGACATTTATATTATTCTTCCTAAGCAATCTGCATATTTTAGAAGACACGTTCCCAGCATATGGAAGGAACGCAGTTGATTTATAGTCATCATTCTCCACAGAGTGTTGTTTCTTGTTGTTATAATTGTACATCGCCTTCCGCATTTGACGCGAGTTATAGCCATTCTCTTTAAGAACTGTGGACGCGACCCCAGCCCACTACCCTACAATCCCTTCCACCCACACCTTCATCCTCTCCAATCCTGACCCTCAATTCCTCGACACCCACACCCTCATCCTGGCCATCCATAAATACTTCCCCAATGCCACTATCTCCCTTCTCATTCCTCGAAAGCGCTCGGTCGTCATAAAATCCCGCAATGCTTTCTTCCACATTGATCTCCTCTCCAAAACCCCACATATCCAATTTGGTCCTTCGAGCCACCGTTACCCCCTTCCACACCCCGTCCTCTCCCCAACAGCTTCAATGTCTCTGACGTCCACCAACCTTCACGGCCATGATCACGAAGCTTAGCCCTGTGATCATGGAGGCTGAGGTGCTGGCGGAACTAAATTCCCATCCTGACATTTAAATCCGCTCAGTCCATGGCATCTTTAACGATGCCAGGCAACTTACCTTATACACCTACGCAGAGAATCCTCCTCCTCCATCAACCACATCCTTACGGAGGGAGCCCTCATCTACAACTGACGTCACAAAGTAGAAACCTCCCATTTCCCGCTCCAATCCTACCGCTGCCAAAGCTATCTGAAGCACCACTGCTGCCTTTAAGAGCCTCCCCCCACCTGTCCCCACTGCGAAGATTCCCACTTCCTGAAGAAAAGCCCCAACCTCGCCTCTCCACCATCCTGTAATACCTGTAATGAATCCCATCCTACCTACTCCTCAAAATGTGAAGCTAAGCCCCCTCCTGTCTCCTCAGAGCTCACCATCCCTGTCCTCCCTGTCGATGACCCCATCCACTCCAAAAACTCACTATGCCCTCTTCCTACTGCAAAGGACATGATCCACTTTGTCACCATTGTCCTGCAAAACATCCACCCCTTCCAGCACCCCTACACTCTTTCCCAAATCGCCCACACTACCCGCTCCATCTTCCACCTCACCACCTATGCTACCCACTCCCACAACCAGGCCCACTTCATCTTCACCCTCCTGAACACCCTTATCTAAATCTCCCCTACCATGGTGTGACAACATTACAGCATCCTCACCATAATATCTGCTACCTGCCCACCCACAGGCTCCTCTTCCTCCACACGCTCAATCAACACCTTGTGGATGCCTTCATCCTAAATGAAACCCTCGTCCAACCCCGTTTCTCTGTCAGCACTCCCCCTGACACCCTCCACCCCCTGGTGCATGGCAGGGTTGCTATTGGCCACCTCAAGCATCTCCCTGTTTGGCCCCAACCTCTCCTCAACAATCCTGCCGAGCATCTCACTATCAGCCTCTTCTCCCCCACCCTTACCGCCACATGTGCCACCATTTACATCCGCCTTCGTACCACCATCCTGTACGATTTCCTGGCCCACATTGACTGCACCTTATCCAATTTTGTGATTACTGCAGACCTCAATATCCATAGCTATGCTCCTACCAAACTTCAGTGGTGGAATCTGTTTATCACCGTCTTCCAGGAAGACCTGGCTCCTACAACTTTAAACATAGCTGTGTGCAGCAACTGTGAAAATAATTTTTATAGTCAAGACAGCCCACTGGTTGCAATGGATTTTATAGTCGGTTTGAGCATAGTTTCGGCTCCTAAACTAAGGGAGTCTTCATCAGAATTTATATTACCTAAAATAAGGGGGATACAAAGTTAGTCATTATTAAGAAAAATACAAGACAGTAATAATTAATTTTCGTATATAAAGATGTACTTACATACGTAAGAAGTTTAGCATAACAGCTCTCGTCATACAATTTCAACACCAAAAAGGGCACATCAAATAATAAAATATCCTACGTAAAAGTTTTTGTGTCATTTCTAATTAAAAATTAAAGATTGCCGCTAAGGGTTGCTTGTGTATATTGAAACAGGTGGCATCAGACTGGGTGGCGCGTGCGCCGGCTGTAGTACGATGTGGACATGAGGTGTCACACCATCTAGTGATGATAATTGGTAACATCTGCTTTACGTGATAGAAAGGCTACAGCAGTTTGTATAGCAGATGTGTCTACAACTTTTTAACATTTTATAGTATGAAGACATATTATAATTTAAAAGCAGTAAGAAAAAATTTTTTCAGTAATTTGTTACAGTATAAAATACAGTACGTGATTAAACTGCAATGAGAGTATGGGGAGGAAAACAACATTTCAGAAAAAACACGAGGAAAAATTGACATAGATGAAAAATATATTTTAAGGATCCTTCAGTAAAAGTTTGAAGCCACTGAAAAAAATTCTTGTTACCTAATTGTAACTGTTCATTGAGAATAAGGTTATCATGGAGAGAGAAGTATTTAAATATTTCCTTTTCCTCAAGAACATCACGCCTACGGCCTTTTTTCTCTGTGTGCAGAATATTAATTTCATTAATTTCCTTAGGTTTGTGGCCTATGATCAGCGAAAGAAGATTTATGAATGTTAGTGCCTCTTTTCCCCAATAGATGCTCTTTATATCTGACTCTAAAAGCTCGCCCTGTTTGTCCTATATAATATGAAGGACATGTGTCGCAAATGATTTTATAGACTCCTGAATGTAACAAAGGGGAACGTACTGGTTTTAAATTGTGAAGGAGATTGGTTTTGCAGGTTATTATTAGCGGAGAATGTAACATTGCAGTTCTATCTGATTTTAAGGAGGCGCTGGATTCTGTAAGAGATAGGCCCTAAAAACGGAATGGAAAAATATTTCTTTTCTTGCTGTTCGGTACTGGAGGAACCGAGAGTAGTAACTCTGTTGTTAGTTTTCTGCTTGAAGATATCATCTACTACAGTGGGTTCGTATCCATTATAAACTGACATAGTTTTAATCAAATTTATCTCAGCATTGAGGTTTTCAACAGATAAGGCTGTAGAAACAGCTCTGTGTATGGAAGAATGAAAAAAGGCATTTTTGTGAGACTGTGGGTGTGTGGAACTAGCTGGTACGATTTGATCTGTGCAAGTTTCTTTTCGGTAAACGTTGAAAGAAATTTTATTGTCGCTTAAAGTTAAATCCAGATAGTTTAATTGATGGTATTCATTTTCTACTTAAACTGTAAAATTGTTTTTTCTCGTGAAATTCATTGAAGATCTTAACTATATTGTCTATACCGTTAATAGGTCCTTTGTAAAGAATTAAAATGTCATCAACGTATCGGGAATATGAAAGGATGCATAAGGTTGCAGATGAGAAATTTTTAAAAACTTTTTCTTCTAGGGAGTTAATGAAGATGTCTGTAAGGATACCAGCTAGTGGGTTACCAATAGCTAGACCATCAGGTTGCTGATACAGTTGTCCGTTAAATTCAAAATTATTATATTTCACTACAATTTGAATGAGATTCATGAAATCGGTAACTTGCTCATCAGAGATTTCTTTTTTGAAGAAACGTAAATTATTTTCTACTATATTCAGCGTTTCCCTCCCAGGTACAATCGTATAAAGGTTTTTAATGTCAAGTGAAAATATTTTTGTATCTAGATCACAATGCAAGTCTTTAATTTTTTGAACAAGAATTTGACTGTTAGGGACCGAATAATTGTTCTGAAAAACGTATGAATTTTCTAATTTATGGTGTAAAAAATTTTGCAAGGTCGTGGTAGGCACTGTTCATACTGTTTGAAATAGGGCGGATTGGGTGGTTTTCTTTGTGAAATTGAAATTGTGACCATAATTTAGGAGATTGGGGATTCATGTTAATCAATTGCTTTTTGTGATAGGGTTTAAGCATGAATTTCGCATTATTAACGGCAAACTTAATTTCTTTTTGCAAAGACGGAGTCGGATCCTCGTTTAGTTCGGAAATATTGTTTTCCTCGAAAAATTGTAAGGTTTTAGTTACATATTCACTTTTACTTTATCGGATTTTGTCACTAAGGCATCATTTTCTTTAAGCTTCTTATTAATAGCTGTAACTAATTTCCTCTTGGTGCTTACAGTATTTTGTACAGTGGTTAAATTTTTATTGATGATGTTACATACATCACAGGCTATTCTGATTTATCGTGAAGTTTCGACTTTAGTATAATCAAGACCAGTTTTATACTCTACAATCAGATTTTCTACGACTTTTGAATCTGCTAGCGTAGGCGAAATAGTGCATTTAAAGCCTTTTTCTAATAAGGATATTTCGTCTTTAGTAAAACTGATGTCAGTTCTTTAACAATTCTACTATAAAATTTACGGTCACTTTTTTGAAAATTGTTATCAGATGCCATCTTTGTAGGTAATAAACAAAATAGATTTTTAAGCTTCTTTTCGTGTATATTGAAGATAGCCTGTTTACAGTTACCTAAGTTTTCATTAATATGTCTCCAGAAATCGTCAATTTGAAAATTATATTGCATGTGAAACATTTTTCTAAGCTCAAGATACAGATAATATGCTTCTTCACTTAAAGCATCTTTTTTAGCGTAAAGAGAACTAATTTTGTCGAAAATGATTTTTTGTTCTAATGGCTTAAATATTTTAGGTTCTTTTTTTGAAATAATGATTGAAATTCAAATAAGATTTTACATAATTAGGGACAAGTCTCATTTTATCACAACGTTTGTTATATTTTATAGCCATACCTGTGTTCCGGATTTTCTGTTTTATATCTCTAAATTTAGAAACAGCTTTTGATGCCTGGGTAGGCCAATACTTACAACTTTAAACATAGCCGTGTGCAGCAACCGTGAAAATATTTTTATGGTAAAGAGAGCCCACTGGTGGCAATGGATTTTATAGTCGAATTGACCATGGTTTCGACTCCTAAACTAAGGGAGTCTTTATCAGAATTTATATTACATACGTAAGAAGTTGAGCATAACAGCTCTCATCATACAATTTTAACACCAAAAAGGCCACGTCACATAATAAAACAGCCTGCGTAAAGGTTTTACTGTCATTTCTAGTTAAAAATTAAAGATTGCCGCTAAGGACATGAATCCAGCACCACTCCTGACGTGATCCTAGCCTCTCAAAACCTCCTTGAGCGCATCACCGCAGAAGTCCTTGACCTAAATGGCAGCTACCATTCCCCTGTCCTCCTCACTATCTCTGATGGTCGCCATTCCCACCCCGTTCCTCGCCCTAACATTTCTCCTAAACTTGTCCACAATTACTCCTGCACCAACTGGGATGCCTACCAGGACTCCATACACACCCAGATCAAATACCATGACCCTATCCTCCAATCTCATGATGACATCTCCCGAACTGCTGCCTTCCTCCACCAGACCTGTCTGAGCTGTAGTCACCCATGTCCCCAACAAAGCCCTCCATCCTCACCACCTGGCCCTGCTCCCACAGGCCATCCTTCCCCTTCATGAATCCATCGCATGTACCGATCGTTCCTCTGCACTTGTGACTGGGACACACTCACCTGCCACAGGCAATTACAACGACACATCTGTAACATGTGTACTGTGAAGAAACGCCATGCCTAGTGACAGACATGCAAACAACTCAAAGCCACACTCCCAGTAAAGTCTTTCAAGAATTGGCCTGCTTTCCATTGCTTTACTGGGAACCGCCCTATCCCACAGTTCCCTCTCCTCCTTGAAGACCGTCCCTTTTCTGACAACTTCAGTAAGGCAGATCACTTTGCCTCCCACCTATCTGATGTCTTTTCCATTCCAGACGATCCCCAATTTGATTATTCCCTCTTCCCCAACATCACTGAAACTACAGATACCTCTGCTCTTCCCCTTGCTTCTATCTTTCAGTACTTGGGCCACACACAACCAACAGAACCTAACACTCCAATCACTACACAGTGCATCAGTCTCACACCCTGCACTAAACACAACACTGGCCCTGGTCATGACCATGTTTCCTACTGCCATCTCAAAAAATGCCCTTGATTCTTCCTTGCAGGCTTTGTCAGCCTCTACAATTTAATTCACACCACTGGCTTCTGCCCTGATCTGTGGGAAACCTCCCATATCCTGATGTTCTCCAAACCCAACAATCCCGCATCTGATGCCTCTTCATATCGCCCTATATGTCTCACCTCAGCATTCATCAACCTCTTGGAATCCATCAACACCATTTCCTCCCCAACGCCCAAGATGGCTTTCGACCTTCCTTCTCTGCCAATAACCAACTCCTACACCTCACTAATCTCCTCTCCCTCCAGCTTAACTCCGTTGCTTCGCCATTTTTGTCACCCTATACCTCAAAAAAGCCTATGACCACATATGGCATTCTGGTCTCCTGTTTAAACTCCAGACCTACGCCCTTCCTATCAACTATGTCCATCTGATTACCTCCTTCCTCTCCCACCACCCCTCCTATGTTACCATCCATAATGCCAATTCCCACACCTTCTACCCCTCTGCGGGTGTGCCCCAGGGCTCTGTCCTCTCCCCTCTCCTCTACCTCCTGTACACAGCAGATATGCCCCAAACCCCCTACAGTCCACCTCCTACAGTATGCCGATGACACTGCCTTCCTTGCCCTCACGCCTATCCTTCAATGATCCCAACACCTTCTCCAGATTCACCTTGACCTTTCTGCTACATGGTGTAACCAGTGGCTACGGTAGCGTTCTCGCTTCCCGCGCCCGGGTTCCCGGGTTCGATTCCCGGCGGGGTCAGGGATTTTCTCTGCCTCGTGATGACTGGGTGTTGTGTGATGTCCTTAGGTTAGTTAGGTTTAAGTAGTTCTAAGTTCTAGGGGATTTATGACCATAGATGTTGAGCCCCATAGTGCTCAGAGCCATTATTTGTAACCAGTGGATCTTCAAAATCGATCCTTCCAAGACCCAGGCAATCCTCACAGGTCATACCACTTGCTCCTTATGGCTCCTTGATTTTTCTCGCACCATTGTCTGCTGTGAATGCACATTACCTGCTTTGCTCACCTGTCTCAACCCCTCTCCTACCGTTTGCTTCTGTTTCGGTTCGGAAAATACTGACGCAACCTCTTGTGGACCTACAAGTGGAATCTCATGACTTTTTTTGTGTTTCGGCTACTTCCACGGAAGACTACATAACTGACTTGGTTTGCTGTGGATTTTTCTCCACCACTATGTCGGATGGTACTACCGATTCCGTCAGCTCACTACTGCTTTCTGTACAGTTCTCAATGCACTGCTTCAGTTCTGTACAAAGCTGTTCATACTGCCGCTGATTTTTCGTGACACATGCGTGGATCAATTGTTTTTAACGCGGCTCACGTGACACGTTTTCTGACATTGAGTTCTTTCACGATTTGTTGCGCCTTACCAGACGCCTTACGTCTAAATTATCAACTCTTTGGTTGATATTAGATACTGCATCCCGCACCTGGTCAATGTCAGAATGCATCTTTTTTCTGGTCAGCCATTTGCGATTGAATTAGTTCGTGAGAGTCTCTCGCCTCTTTCCGGATTTTAATAAACTGTTCATTCTCTTCTGTTCTCGACTTTGCTGATATTTGCGGACTTTTTCAAACCCAGTATTTGTTTAAAATTTGAGACCATTTAATGCAGCATTTGTTTCTGTTTTTAAGTCTGCTAACTCTGCTCTCATCTTTTCACTTGTTTGCTTGACAACAATATTGAGTTGCTTCAATATTGCGAACACACTATCAGACTCTTCAGCATCGTCACCTGTCAAAATTTGGTGTAAATTTTGCCGTACGCGTCTTTCACGTGACTTCTAACCAACTTCTGTGCATAGTGCTGACGCACGTACACACATTATTTCCGTAGGAAACTGTCCCGTTTGATTCAGATTTACAACATCTGGTTCAAAGTACCGAAGTTGTCATTCCTCTGATTCTGTATCTGAACAACTAGATCCGTCATCTGTTCGGTTTTGTGCGGTCTCAGACTGCGATACCAAGTGCGAAACTGCCACCATTCCCTCTGCATTGTCACACCGTTTGCTTTCGTGACTTACACTCGATACCTTTTGTTGTTCGTCAATTTCTATCCTATCAATATCTTCAGTATATGCGACTTCTGTGCATAGTGCTGACGCACGTACACACATTCTTTCCGTAGGAAACAGTCCCGTTTGATTCAGATTTACAACATGCGATGATCTCCATCCATTCGCCTTCTCAGACCGTCTAACTAACCACTGTCTTTCTCGATTTGCGCGAGCCTTTACTCTAGTCAACATAAAGTTGTATGACCTGACACGTTTCCAAAATATCATACAAAGTTTCTTATACTATGAACACTTCATTAGCAACGCCGTTCACTCTTTGTGGATATCCCAAACAACTGAACAACTCCTTGAATAACTTCTCTCGCGCCAACAAGGTCGTGAACAAGATAGTTTTGCACAAACACAAAACTTTTCCTTTACTCGTTAATACAACTTTTTCTACTCTGTGGATCACACATTTACAGTATTCTGACCACTATGCAGACACATACCCTGAGTAACTTAGTCAAAAAAGAAATTATTTTCAATACCAAATTTTAATTACTCTTTCTAATTTTACTAACTACCACCCTGACAGATCAGTTGTCATCCTGGCACAGTCGCCATTCTCTGTCACTCCACTCCTTTTCTCTATCGTCAGATATCTGCTGAAACAGCCTGTGAGTGCGTTAGTATCTATAGAATAAATAACTGGGGTTAGGAGTGGACCCTTATTCCATGACAGCGCGCTTGGTGTTTTGTTTTTAATTCAAGATTATTGTCAAAGAAATAGACGAATTTACGTAGGTTGTATCATGACAATGTTAGGACTGTTGTCAAGATAACGCATTACGTCCTGTTCAACCGAAATGGCACTGAAAGCAACAATAGCGAATTTTAATCAGAAAGTTCATTACAAAATTATTCATACTACTACATTGCGAAGTTGGCCAAAATTATGACAAATCATCCTATTCCGGTTCTAAGTTCGATACTATTTAGGATGACAATCAAGTCTACAGAGGATGGTTAGTTTTTGCGACAATCAGAGCAAAAATTACTCAAGGTTGATCGAGTTCACAGTGGACGCAAGCTGGTGAACCAACAAATTTACGCCTCTGCTAGTGATATTTACCATAGCTACGACGAGCTGTCAGCTGCATGGCAGCTCTTGTGCTCTGAGTCCTATAAAAGCTAATCAAGATCTTTGCTGATTTTATCAGCAGAAACTGTCTATGTTTCTCGTTAGGTGAGAAATCATGCACTCATCCCTAGGTTTTAAATATGGCGATATGCACGTGCATGGATGGAGCGGCATGCATATTACAATGCCCTCTCTGTTCTCACAAGAACAGTTAACTACGTTGCTGTTTCGTTTCTTAGCTGTTGGAGCTCAACGACGCTACAGCTAATATCTAGCTGAATGTCAGCCAAAGTAAATGCAGTGTTGACACAAAACTCCTCCTTTGTGTCATACAGAGCATGATGCACCCCGTTCTGCACTTGACGCTGGTTCAGAGGAGTGTCCCCGAAATTTTCGGTCTTGTGTCTGTCGTAGCAAAACTGTACCCCAACTGGGTCCTTTCATGCTCCATGTCACAGCTTTCCTTGCTGTCAGACTAAGACGTTTCCACCAGCAGCCTTTTTCTTCTCTTGCTCACTGACATGCAGGATTTACGTTCGGTGCATTAATACCGTCGACTGAGTGTCATCTCTTTGCTTTGCATACTGTACTTTTTAATAGGCAAATCTACTCATTTTCGCCGAAGTATGTCAGGTGACATATTCACCTTCCTGTTATGATGTATAAAATCTCTCATGTAAGGTGCTAAATTGATGTTCATTTAATCTGCAACCTTACACCCTCTCTCTAACTTCTTTCTCTCCCCCAAGACCATCTTCTTTCCCCTCCACTGCCTTCCCCACTCCTTCTTGCATCCGCCCAGTAGTTTTTCTTTGTCCTCCCTCTTCCTCCATCGCCCCCCCCCCCCCCCCAATTTTTGCTTTTCCTCTTCTCCCCCCTTTTTTCCCTCATCTGGCAGAGTTCTCCCAACGCCCGCATATGCCTTTGTACTCTATAGTGCAGTTTTCTGTAAGTGTTCTGTTGTGCATCCCCTTTTTAAGTGAGGCGAACAGCCACCATACTGTCGTTAGGTGTGTTTTTGAGTGTTGCGAACAGAATCCAGACTGCTGACATGTTTTTTAATTATGCCTATTTACTATGTGTTTTAATGAGCATCACTGACCCTCTGTTTTTATATTTTCTTCGCAACTTTTTCGGCATGTTTCAGTTTTTAACAGTCACCATTTTATTGCCTGTTTTTATTGTTATGATATCTTCTAATTCTGTTTTTAACTTTTCTGTAGGCTGAAGAGCGACCTATTATGCAGCTGCCAGCCCCCTCCCCCCCCCCCCCACACCCCCGTCTGGGTGGGAATCGAAATCCAATGAAGAAAAACAAACAAACAAACAGGACTCTTCAGTACTTCGTCGATTCACCTGAGAATGGCCGGACGTCTCCGCGCCGAAATATCGTGGCAGATTGTTGATGGCATCCGGCTTTTGACACAGAAATCACTCAAAACATAATTTACAAGCAAGAAGAAAGTAACAAAAGGTCACCTCAATTAATTATGGAATAGAAACAAAACAATAATAATAGTAGTCTTATAAAATAGAGACAAAGATTAAGAAGAAGACACCAGTATGAGTGTATTCAGTAATTGGTCTTTTGCATACCTGTAAAACGAGCACGGATTAATGAATAAACACAAGGTTACGCTTGAACAGTCTAGGATTCTGGTACATTCTTCTAAATACTGAGACTGTGTGATTAGAGAAGCGGTTGTTATCACACAGACTGCATGAGAGGTTGGTCCCGGCGGAGGTTCGAGTCCTCCCTCGGGCATGGGTGTGTGTGTTTGTCCTTAGGTTAATTTAGGTTAAGTAGTGTCTAAGCTTAGGGACTGATGACCTTAGCAGTTAAGTCCCATAAGATTTCACACACAATTCACCTCATACGAAGCAAAGATCTTTGCCTATGGTATTTTGTCCTGGATGGCGCTCTGTCAAATAGAAATCGCATTATGAACAGCACTGATGGCATTTCTTAATTCACCCTCCATCCCAGAAGCTCTCTCTGTTTAACAGGTGTACGTCTTCGGCATCTGAACAGAGCAACCGATTCTTACAAAAATGATGTACTACATTATTTTTACTTTCGTTAAATATACGTTAAGGTATCTCACTAGCGACCTACTTTCATTAATACGAAACTGAGGTGGCGTAAAATGACTCTCTTGGCCTCTGTGCATCAAATTACCCCAACAAGTATAGCTTATATAAAACTATAGTTCCACATTCGCGTTTTACTTAAGAAAAATTATATACATAACCAGCAGTGTTAATGACTAGCTCGATAACTCGACACTCCGGGAAACTTGAGAAGCCTGACATATTTTTTGGCTCTGAAAAAAGAAACAAAACATAAATACACACGGTATTTTCGTAAAAAGCTATTTTAATTTACAGTAATAATCATACTTATAGACTGTTACAGAGCAGTGAATATATAGCTTTGAAAAGACTGAAATTATATTTAAATAAATCCTAAACTATCATTAAAAGAATAAAACATAAAATATTGCTGTCGCACAGTAATAGCACTTTGATTAATAAGTAAAATAGCTAATTTGGGCTTACTTTGAGTAAGGCTCGGAATTAGTTAAATAAAAACAATATCTCAAAGTTAATGCTTTAATACAGTTAATAAAGTTAATACAGTATGCCTAATACTTTCAGTCAAAAAGTATGTAAATAGTGGGTTTTAATTGGGTCTCACACCCTAAAAATATTTAAGTATTTGAAAATAACTAATACAGTACTATAGTTATACAGTACTAAACTGGTACTAATATTTCTAAACTGAAAATTTAACATTATGTATGTATTTAATTCTCTGTTTTACAAAGATTTTCAATGTTGCTCTAAATGCCATTATTAGGACTAGAGTGTATTTAGAAAGGTGCAAATGTCGGCCGTCTGCCTGGATTACTGAATATGAAGTCGTTGATGAGTGGTCGGATATCCAATTCACAAAATATCTCGGTGGGCATGAAGAACAGCCAAGTTGTTCAAGCGCTTCTGTCCCATTGTTGATCGGAGATATGACTTCAGACGTGTAAGGGCACTAAATGACCGTTCTGCTGTTGCTGTCGTGATTGGAACTGCTTGGAGAAGCTTAATGCACTTCACTAATTCACATTACATTTCTCACACTGCAGACTCTTGTGTAATGTTCTTTCTTACATCACACATGTTTTTCAAGACCAGTTGTTTCTTATTAGCTATATCGGCTAACATATTCAAGTGTAAGCGCAGTCCCTCAACGTCTAGGTCATTTTTTAAAAACTCAGTTGATTTTTTTTCAAATTTGTTTCAGCTCTGTTTGCTAAAATCAAGCACTCTTGTTCAACTGCAGTGACCTCTGTGAGTCCAGTTGAAGCAAACCCTTCAGTAATGCAAGATCGCACCGTTTCACAAACTTCAATGTAAAAAGCTTTGCAGTATTCCTTTGGGGTTTTGAAAGTGTGCGGTGAGCTGGCTTCATTGTTTTCATACCTCTTTCGTAAACTTCGATTCCGAGGAAGCGAAGGATCATCAAATTGTGAAGGTTTTTCTTTTAAACACAATTCCCAAAAGTGTTCAAAACTCTCACGCCTTCCATTCAATACACAAATCAAGCCCTTATATATTTTTTCTGCTTCAGCACCACTTAGATGAGGGCATTGAATTTTTTCATTGACATCCTCTACTGGGTTCATTGCATGACAATAAAGATGTAAAAAGAAATAAGTCTTGAATTGTAACATTGAATCAAGGTAGGCTGCACATTTGTAACTTGCCTCTGTTTTGTCCTCTACAGAAAATGTTTCAAAAAAAATCTAGAAATTCTTTAAAGTTTTTCAATATTCTCAAGATACTCGCATAGTCCATCGAGTCGGGCAAAAGGGGTCGTAGACCAGCTTGGTCATTGGCGCTCTCACAGCGTATGGTTCTGAAAAGTCCCATCCTTTTATTGGATTCCCTTACGGTGTTTATTACATTCTTGGCTAAAGCCATAATATCCCTCGTAGACGTAAGATGGCGGAGACTGTCTACAACTGCCAAGTCTAAACTATGATCAGTGCAGTGCACGTAGCGTGCTTTTGGTTGAAAATACAAAACTAACTTTTTTAGTCCTTTGAACTTACCTCTCATATTCGAGGCACCATTATAGCACTGTCCTCTTACTTTATCCAATGACAAATTAAGACGAGCAAAAACGTCTTTCAGAATACTAAACAGAGCTTGTGATTCGGTGTTGGGGATCTCGTATAAGCCAATAAAGTCTTTGTTGAAGATTAAGGTTCAAAAAAATGGTTCAGATGGCTCTGAGCACTAAGGGACTTAACTTCTGAGGTCATCGGTCCCCTAGAACTTAGAACTACTTAAACCTAACTAACCTAATTACATCACACACATCCATGCCCGAGGCAGGACTCGAACCTGCGACCGTAGCGGTTCCAGACTGTAGGTCCTAGAACCACTCGGCCACCATGGCCGGCTGATGATTAAGGCACCATCGACAGTATGAATACACAATAACACTTGTTCGTGAAACGAAGAATCACTTTTTCGTCAGCCATAATAGTAAAATGTTCAATCTTCTTGATTGAAGCCAATACCTTTCTCGACACAAACTTTCCTGGTAGATCAACGATCTCGTTTTGAATATCATGGGATGTCCACTTATACACTGAACGCCCTAAACAATCTTTAAACTCAGGTATGTCATTCTTTTGGAGTTCCAACAATTGAAAAGAATTTTAGTTTACATCTTTGTGCTCTCTAATTGCTAGTCCTTGTCGGGATAGAAATTGCACGGTAGTAAAATTTGTCTCAAGAGCTAAATGGCCCTTCTTTATATCACTATCTACCTGTTCCTTCAATTAGAGGCCATACTTCGGTTAGTGATGGAATTTAGTTTCAGAACACCTTCTTTATGCGTAAACCTATTTTCATAAAGACGGGATTTTTCCAAAGCCTTTTCCCAGTTAGAAACCCCTACGGAAGCAAATTCAACCTCTTTTTTTGAAGAAAATTGTAATAGATTTTTTAGCATCTGCCTCTTTGCAAGTTTTGCAAAAACTTTTTCGGTAGATGCTTCATATTCTAGCCATGTATATTTGATCAACCAAGACTTCTGAAATGATCAACGCTTACCGGATTGTCCAGGTTTCGGCTGTGAACGGTTCTCGCCTGAAGAAGACGAAGCAATTGATGACACAATAATTGTTGTAGGTTGACTTGCAGTATCATCACCTTCCAAGCGCGTCTTTTTGGTAACAGATTTATCCATTGCAAACTTAATTCACAATACACTAAGAGACTAAAGTAAACGAATAAAATATAGTCGTATAAAATAGACCATTAGATACTAAAGTCAGAACACTAAACACGTCTGCAGCATGCACTGAACGAAACTATTCACAATGAATGATTCCGACAGCAGGGTGGGCTGTACATAGACGTGGCATAGTAATGACTTGAAGCGTCAAGGCGACGCGAAGCAGAGGGTTCCAGGCGCTTCTGCTCCAGTTCTTTTGATGTCGCCGCGGCCGCAGCGCTGGTCTACCAGCGCCAGACTTTACCCAAAGGTCCGTGCACCAGAACAAATTCTAAGTTTGCCATCAGCACCGTAACACTACTATGATTCACACCACTCGTTTTCAGTTAACTTGCTTACTACTATATTAATTATTAGTTTTAATTCATTACTGAATGTGTTTTAAAATGGTTCAAATGGCTCTGAGCACTATGGGACTTAACTTCTGAGGTCATTAGTCCCCTAGAACTGAGAACTACCTAAACCTAACTAACCTAAGGACATCACGCACATCTATGCCCAAGGCAGGATTCGAACCTGCGACCGTAGCGACTGTAGCGCCTAGAACCGCTCGGTCACCCCGGCCGGCAATGTATTTTAAAAGGTAACTATCGTCAAACAAGGAAAATAAAAAAAATCCAACATAATTTTGTGTTTTTACAAAGCATAGTATAACTAATAATTTTCTAAATTATTGGGGGAGCTCCGCCCCCTCCCTCCCCCAACGAATTTTTGAGGGGGCTCAGGCCCCCTGCAGTCGGCGTCTGTGCTAGAGGTAGTCATAACAACAGAAACTTGTGTTTTAACATAAAAGGAAATGGGTTACTTCCTAAAAACTAGAGATCAAATATTAGAAGAAACAAAGTCAAAATACAAAACACCGTCTCTCTTGTTTCTTGCGCCGACAACTGGCAAGTAACGGCTCCCGCGTTCTGTAAGTTTAGTTGTATAACTGAGCACCAGATAGCAGCACCGATCGGATAAGACTAGTTCTTGCAATTAAAGATACATTGTCGTGCATCATTTTACCTGCCGCACCTTATTCCACCACTCTCACCTACGTTGCTTTAGGTTTTCTTAAAGATAACCGGACAGTCTGTATAGAAAAGATCATGACAGAAGACCATTCCATTCATTATTGTCTATCTAGATATCATGATCACATTTCTGCACAACTAGTTCCAAGTGTAACGTTAATTACTTGAAAGAAAGAAGTTTCCTGTCGAGGCTCTTTTTCATTTTCATGCTATTTTTATTTTGTGTACTATGACAATTCTGCTGTGTTCTTATTCTTAAGCAAAATGTGTAACCTGTTAATTATATATGTTTTGGGAAACAATCGTATAACTTCATGGGCAGTCAGTGGCAGGCCGGTCTTGAGAGCTATAGCCGTGTTATTCATTTCAGTACCAACAGTCTGTACAGAGCCATGACATTTAGTATTGTGAGTGAGCTCTACATCTACAACTACATATATACTCCGCCAGCCACGAAGCGGTGCGTGGCGGAGGGAAAAATTCTCGCCAAAGTCATATTTCCCCCCTCTGTTCCACTCGCGGAGAGCACGAGGAAAAACGACTGTCTGAACGCCTCAGTACGAGCTCTCATTTCCCTTATCTTTGAATGATAATCATTACGCGATTTGAAAGTTGGTGGTAATAATATATGCTCTACACCCTCGGTGAAGATGGGATTTCGGAATTTAGTGAGCAGCTCCTTCTGTTTAGCGCGTCGTCTATCTGCAACTGTGTCCCACTTCAAACTTTCTATGGGATTTGTAACGCTCTCGCGACGGCTAAATGTACCAGTCACGAATCTTGCCGCCCTTCTTTGGACCTTCTCAATCTCTTGAATCAGACCCAACTGGTAAGGGCTCTACACAGACGAACAATGCTCTAAGATTGGACGAACTAACGTATTGTAAGCTATTTCCTTTCTTAAAGGACTGCATCGCTTCAGAATTCTACCAAGAAACCGCAATCTAGAGTTCGCCTTACCCGTTACTTGTGTAATCTGATCTTTCCATTTGTGATCATTTCGAATAGTCACACCCAGATACTTGACTGATGTTACCGCTTCCAAAGACTGATCATTTATTTTGTACTCATACATTAATGCGGATTTTCGCCTTGTCATACGCAGTAGGTTACACTTACTAATATTGAGAGATAACTGCCAGTCATTACACCACGCATTTATTTTCTGCAAATCCTCATTGATTTCTTCACAACTTTCGATTGATACTACTTTCCCGTAGACTACAGCATCATCGGCGAACAGTCTAAGGCCGCTGTCAGTACCATCAACCAAATCGTTTATGTAAATCGTGAAAAGCTGAGGACCTATTACGCTGCCCTGGGGCACAACTGAAGTTACTCTTGTTTCTGTTGAAGTTACCCCGTTCAGGACGACATACTGCTCCCTGTCTGTTAGAAAACTTTGTATCCAACCGCATATCTCATTGGATAGATCGTAAGCGCGTACTTCTTGTAGCAAGCGACAGTGCGGAACTGAGTCGAACGCCTTTCGAAAGTCGAGAAATATGGCATAGAAATATGGCATCAACCTGGGTGCCGGTATCTAGAGCCTGTTGTATACCATGCACAAAGAGGGCCAGCTCTGTCTCGCATGACCGCTGTTTCCTAAAACCCTGCTGGTTTCTGCAGATGAGCTTCTCAGAGTCTAGAAAGGTCATTATGTCTGAACACAAAAAATGTTCTATGATTCTACAACAAATCGATGTCAGTGAAATTGGCCGGTAATTATGTGTATCCGATTTTCTACCATTTTTATAGATTGCTGTGACCTGGGCATTCTTCCAGTCCCGTGGAACTCTTCGCCGTTCCAATGATCTCTGACAGATGACGGATAAGAATGCTGCTATATTTGTAGCATAGTCAACATAAAACCTTACGGGGATACCGTCTGGACCAGATGCCTTTCTGGCGTCTAAGGATCTTAACTATTTTACAATCTCAGATACACTAAAGACTATGTCAGCCATCCTTTCGTTTGTTCGATAATTGAAAGGGTGAATGGTGCTGCAGTCCTCTATCGTTAACGAGTTTTTGAAAGCTAGGCTTAGAATTTCGGCCTGCTGTTTATCATCATCAGTTACATTACCCGTACTGTCAGCAAGAGAAGGCATTGAAATATTTGTAGCGTTCATAAATTTTACGTACGACCAGAATTTTTTGGGGTTATTTTTAGAATCTGCAGATAAATTATTGCTTTCAAATTCGTTAAAAGAGTCTTTCATTGTCCTTCTGACAGCTGCTTTTATTTGGCATGATTTCTGTTTGTCAGTGGGGCAGTGACTACGCTTAAAACGACTGTGCAAATTATCTGCTTTCTCAGCAACTTCTTAATATGTTTGTTGTACCAAGGTGGATCCTTTCCCTCCCCTATACTTTTGCTAGGCACATACTTCTCTAGCAGATGGTGGACAATACCTTTAAATTCCGACCAAAATGTATTACTGCTGCTGTACATCTGTTCATCGTATTGTTTTGACTAGTGTGACACTGCAAGAAAATTGTTTTTACCAAAATCGAGTATTTCTTATCCTCAGGTGACTTACTTCCAGGCTACGAAATGGACAACTTGCCATTTTAGATGCAAATTTTAAATGATTAACCTCAATGTGATCCATCATGCGCAAATCAGAAGCGCGTATTACATTTTGTAGTTCTAAAATAACAGCATAGGAAGCCAGTCAAAACAGCCATACCACAGAGTAGTTGAAGGTCTTTGGTCAGTTGTGGCATCACCCTATGAAAAGAAAAGATGTTTTTCTTTATTCTTTCCATTCAGACATGTGACAGTGCCTATGTGTCATGCTTATGTGTGATCTTTAGTGAGTCGCTTTTTTATGGGTAAATATGATACAGATGACTTTCCTTTCAGGATCTTCGACCGGTGTTTGTTTAATGGTTTTTCTGACGTTTCGACAGCTTGAGTCGAAGATTCACCTTCTTTTACCAGCAACGGACTGACGACAATGCAGAGTAAATCTTTTACTTTGACAAATGAAGCATTAGAAAAGTCATGACATAAACGTCGTCAAAAGATGCCGAGATGGAAGCCACCTGTACAGTATTCTCCTATAAAAAAGCGAGACTCAGTAAAGATGACACATAAACTTTAGTCCTGATACGCGTCCGAATAAAAATAAAGAACATATACTGTTTAACATAGGGAGGTCTTACAGGACAATATAGTCAACGGAGCGCACGAGCTAGCTCTTAACAGCAGAAACGAGGCACAAAGCAATGTAAAACTGGGATTTTTAAGGACAATGAGCTTACTGTAGAAACCCAACGGTGTTATACTAGAGTTTAATGGAAAAGAGCTATTTCTGCTTTCTTCTCCTCTTTTTAGATAACCAAACAAAGTCTGCCTCAAAAATTTATAATTGCTCCATTATTCTGCAGAAACAAAAGTGTTACTGTAAAATAATCCAACACTAGTTATTACAGGACACACACCATATGTTGAACACTGAATGTGACACTACGTGTACCATTGGCAGGACCTTCCCATGTGAATTTATTTACATCTACTTGGGTCCCTAGGCCAGCGATACGTCGGGCTGAAGAATACCTACAAATTCTACACTTTGCCCAATATTTGTTCTTGAAATTTTGCAAGTACGAGGACATGCTAAAAAGTAATGCCTTTGATTTTTTGTATAAAATCTCTTGAAGCTTTTTAAATAACACGAACGTTATTAACATTTTAAATCTTTATTCCTCATACCTAGACATCTGCAGCACCCGATACCTAAGCGTAGCCTCTTTGATCAGTAATTAAAACGTCCTCGGTCCCAGACTCGCTCCACGCCACAGCTTAAATTTAGATTAAAAGTCATTAGCAATGGCGGCCGAAGACGTTTGTCATAAGAGGTCAGCCTCATTCAGCCAACAGAATTGTCAAAGACGGCGGAGGAGCGGATAGAGGTTCAGGGCAATCTCTTACCCTTGGGTTTGGAAACTACCCCTAAAGGCCCTGCCGGCATGAAAGTTCAGCGTGTTTGGTCAGAGGGTTAGCAACCCTCTGTAATAAAAAAAAAGTAAGTGAATGGATCAACGATGAACTTGCAACGGGTGTCATGGGGTGTCCACCCCGCAAAAATGCAACGACTCATGACGAAAAAAAAAATGAGATTAAAAACCGGCGGAAGAATGAACTATGATCAACGGAATGAGGGTTCAGAAGGCAATAGAAACCACTGCATTAAAGACATAATGTGTATCCACAGGATATGTGTCCTGTAATTGAGAAAGTATCATGATGATATCTCCATTGGCAAAAGATTCCGGAATAATCCCACATTCGGTCATCGAGGAGGGGACAGCCAAGGGGGAGGAGACCATGAGAAAATGACTGAATAACCGACGAAAGGATAACGTTCTACAAGTCAGAGCGTGGAATGTCAGATGATTGAACGTAACAGTGAAGCTAGAAAATCCTGAAAGGAAATTCTAACGACCAATCTAGATAATTAGGGGTCAGCAAAGGGAAATGGAAGGAAGAAGTGGATTCCGATCAGAGGAGGATAGGATATTACCAACAGCTGCAGAAAGTGGTATAACAGCCGTAGGACTCGTTGTGAATTGGTAGGTATGACAGAGAGTTCCTGTCAACAGTTGAATCAGAGGGTTATTATCATTAGTATCGACTGCAAACCAACATCGACAACGACAGTTCAGGTACACATGCCGACGTCGTAAGCCGCAGATGAAGAGGCTGAGAATTGTAAGGGTAATTTAGTAGTAAAGGGAGATGAAAATCTAATAATCATGGGGGCTGGATTGCACTTGCAGGGGAAGGAGTGAAAGAAAACATTAGAGGAGAATATGGGCTTGGGACAAGAAATGAGAGAAGAAAAAGACTAATTGAAATCTGTCATAAATTTCAGCTGGTAAGAATGAATATTCTTTTCAAGTATCACGAGAGGAGGAGATGTACTTGGAAGCGGCCGGGAGGTACGCGAAGATTTCAGTTAAAATGCGTCATGGTCTGGCAGAGATTCTGAAATCAGTTAGCGGATTGTAAGGCGTATCCAGGAGCAGACACAGACTCGGGCGACAGTATAGCAATGAGGAGGAGTAAGCTGAAGTTTAAGAGATCAGTCAGGAAGAAATATTGCGCAAACAAATGCGATACGTTTGACGTGCTCTAGCGCTATAGACAATGCGACAACGAATAGCTCAGTAGGCAGTACAGTCGAAGAGGAATGGATATCTCAGAAGACGGCAATCACAGAGGCTTGAAAGCAAACCTTAGGTACAAGGAAGACAGTTGCGGAGAAACCATGCATAACATATCAGCTACTTCACCCGATTGAAGGAAGAATGAAGTACAAAACTGTTCAGGGTAATTCAGGAATACAGAACTACAAGTCATTTGGGAACGAAATAAATAGGAATTGCAAGGGGCTGAGGAAAAATGGCTGCATGAAAAATATGAAGAAACCGAAAAAGAAATGATTACCGGAAGAACGGTTTCCACGTATAGGATAGTCAAAAGAACCTTCGATGAAATTAAAAGCAAGGACGGTAACACAAAGAGTTCAGTGGTAATTCCACTGTTACATGCAGAGAACAGAGCGGGTAGGTGGAAATGGTACACTGAAGGCCTCTACGAAGTAGAAGACCTGTCTGGTAACGTGATAGAAGAAGAAACTGAAGTCGATAGGGAAGAGACAGAGGATCCAGTATTATAATATAAAAGAGTTTGGATGACTTAAAATAAAATAAGGCAGCAGAATTAGATAACATTCCACCGGAATTTCTAAAATCATTGGGGGGAGGTGGCAACAAAACCACTGTTCACCATGGCGTGCAGAATGTGTGTAGCATGTAAGAGACTGGCGATATGCCAGCAGACTTCCGGCAAAACATCATCCACACAGCTCCAAAGATAGCAAGAGCCAACAAGTGCGAGGATTATCGCACGGTCAGCTTTAACAGCTGACGAGAATAACACACAGAAGAATGCTAAAGAACATTGAGGATCTGTTAGATGACGATCAGTTTGACTTTAGGAAAGGTAAAGGCACTAGAGAAGCAGTTCTGATGTTGCGGTTGATAACGGAAGCAAGTCCGAAGAAAAATGAAGACGCGTTCATAGGATTTGACGACCTTGAAAAAGCGCTCGACAATGTGAAATGGTGCAAGATGTAGAGGTAAGTTATATGGGAAGGCGGGTAATATACAATATGTACGTGAACCAAGAGGGAACAATGAGACTAGAAGACCAAGAACGAAGTGCTCGAATTAAAAATGGTTGAAGACGGGGATTATTAGTTTGTCCCTACTGTTCAATCTATACATCGAAGAAGCCAAGGGCGTAGCCAGGATCTGGAGTGGGGGGGTGGGGGTGTGGGGGCAGGTCATACTAGTCTCAGGAAACAAGGACTCGATACAACATACAGCACTTCTTATTAAATAAAACAGTAAACTAGTGAAAAACTGCTTTCAATAAACATTTTAAATATAAGAATGCACTTGTTTAAAAACACAACTTTTTAATTCAGTAATAATCTTCTAGAATTTGCCGACAGTAACGTGCCGAAGACGAAAAAATTTACTCCCGGATCTGCGCGAACGAATTCAAATATATTCTAGGGGGGGGGGGGGGGTCAAGCTGCCCCCCACCCCCTTGCACCTCCCTGGGTACGCTCATGGAATAAGCAATGGGGGGAAAGGTTCAAGAGTGGAATTAAAATTCAGAATGAATGGATGTCAAAGATAAGGTTCGCTGATGACCTTTCTGTCCTAGAAGGACTGCAGGGTATATTTAATGGAATGAACAGTGTAATCAGTACAGAATGTGGACTGAGAGTAAATCGAAGTAAGACAAATGTAATGAGAAATAGCAGAAATGGGAACAGCGAGAAACTTAACATTACAGTTGGGGACACGAAGTTGATGAGGTTAAGGTGTTCTGCTACCTAGGCACCTATGTCGGACAGAGCAAGGAGGACATAAAAAGCAGACAAGCACTGACAAGAAAGGCATTCCTGGTCAAGAGAAGTCTGCTAGTATCAAATGTAGGTCTTGAAACTGGGGAAGAAATTTATGAGAATCTTCGTTTAGAGCACGGAACTGTGTGGTAGTGATACATGGACTGTGGGAAGACCAGAATAGAAGAGAATCGAAGCCATTGAGATGTGTTGCTACAGAAGCATGTTGAAAATTAAGAGGACTGATAAGGTAGGGAGTGAGGCGTTTCTCCGCAGAATCGACGAGGAAAGGAACATATGGCAAACACTGACAAGAAGAAGGGCCAGAATGATAGGACATCTGTTAAGCCATTAGGGGATAACTTCCATGCTACTAGAGGGAGCTGTAGAGAACAAAAACTGCAGAGGAAGACAGAGATCGGAATACATCCAATTGAGGACATAGGGTGCAATTACTACTCTAAGATGAAAAGGTTGGCGCAGGAGAGGAATTCATGTCTTGCCGCAGTAAACCACTCAGTAGACTGACGACTTAATACATATCTGCAGGCGTCTGCCTCTAGAGGGCTCTGAATTTTAGTGTATAACATGGCGGAATCTAACCTAACTACATCGTCGGTAAGTGAGAAACTGCGTGCTCTAATTGAGTTTCGAATTCGACGAGTTCGTCAACACGTGGAGCACACACTCCATGAGCATGACAATGTGAGACCACACATGAGCGCTGCGACATCTGCAACGATACGATGCCTTGGGTCCATTTTGATCCATTATCCCCCATACACTTTCCAATTTGCCACATCCGGTTTTCATATATTTCTAAAAGTTAAAAAACATTTTCGACGGAATCACTTTGATACTGATGAAGCGGCCCAAGCTGAGGTAAGGTTGTGACTCCGTCAACAAAATCACACATTCTACAATGACGGTCTCAGCAAATTGCTCTCTCGTTGGATGAAATGTGGTCGTCGTCAGGGTGACTATCTTCAGAAATAAATACGTAGAGATGAAGAATGAAAACGTAAAGTGCTAGGAACATTTCTCTATTTAAACAGCTTTAACAGTTTTGACGTAAGAAATTCGGAGGCATTACTTTTCAGCCTGCCCTCGTACGCTAACACTGAACAATTTGCGTCCGTTTTCAAAATTCTGCCAACTGAGGTTTCTCAACAAGTCAGTGAAGCTCTCTCTCTAGTCAAACAAACCAATGACCATTCGTAACGTCCTTTTTGTATACACGTTCAGTATCGCCACTTAGTACTATTTGAAAGAAAAGAAAGGAAGGAAGACTGGGTTTAGCGTCCCGTCGACGTCGTGGTCATTAGAGACGGAGCGCAATCTCAGACTGTGTCAAGGATGGGGAAGGAAATCGGGCGTACCTTTTTAAAAGGAACCATTCCGACCTTTCGCCGAAGCGATCTAGGGAAATCTTCGAAAACCTAAATCAGGCTGACGGGACGCGGGTTTCAGCTTTCGTCCTCCCGAACGCGAATCCAGTGTGCTAACCATTGCGCCACCATGCTCGGTAGTTTTATTTTATATAGGTCCCAAACACTTGAGCAGTATTCTAATACTGGACTCACAATAGAATTGTAAGCACTCTCCTTTGTTGACTGAGGTTCGTATACCGGGCCGGCAAAAGCTTTGATCTTCCATGGGGTTTTTCATAATGGTGTTTCCCACATTACTTATTGCGCCAGGCACCCTCCACCTACCACTCCCCCGTCGGTCCCGTTCTTTTGTCATTAGTTTTCTGAGGGATTCGTGTTTCACCATACCCTATGCCTTGACAACCTTCTAAGCTGAAAGTAGCATTTGCATCCATTTTCTGCACGTATGTATTAGATATATTCCCATTTCTGTCTTCCCCTCCAACAAATGTAAGTAATTTTCTGATGCCTCATGTCCTCTAATACTTTCCCTTCATGCACTCAAGTTTTTACATATACACTCCTGGAAATGGAAAAAAGAACACATTGACACCGGTGTGTCAGACCCACCATACTTGCTCCGGACACTGCGAGAGGGCTGTACAAGCAATGATCACACGCACGGCACAGCGGACACACCAGGAACCGCGGTGTTGGCCGTCGAATGGCGCTAGCTGCGCAGCATTTGTGCACCGCCGCCGTCAGTGTCAGCCAGTTTGCCGTGGCATACGGAGCTCCATCGCAGTCTTTAACACTGGTAGCATGCCGCGACAGCGTGGACGTGAACCGTATGTGCAGTTGACGGACTTTGAGCGAGGGCGTATAGTGGGCATGCGGGAGGCCGGGTGGACGTACAGCCGAATTGCTCAACACGTGGGGCGTGAGGTCTCCACAGTACATCGATGTTGTCGCCAGTGGTCGGCGGAAGGTGCACGTGCCCGTCGACCTGGGACCGGACCGCAGCGACGCACGGATGCACGCCAAGACCGTAGGATCCTACGCAGTGCCGTAGGGGACCGCACCGCCACTTCCCAGCAAATTAGGGACACTGTTGCTCCTGGGGTATCGGCGAGGACCATTCACAACCGTCTCCATGAAGCTGGGCTACGGTCCCGCACACCGTTAGGCCGTCTTCCGCTCACGCCCCAACATCGTGCAGCCCGCCTCCAGTGGTGTCGCGACAGGCGTGAATGGAGGGACGAATGGAGACGTGTCGTCTTCAGCGATGAGAGTCGCTTCTGCCTTGGTGCCAATGATGGTCGTATGCGTGTTTGGCACCGTGCAGGTGAGCGCCACAATCAGGACTGCATACGACCGAGGCACACAGGGCCAACACCTGGCATCATGGTGTGGGGAGCGATCTCCTACACTGGCCGTACACCACTGGTGATCGTCGAGGGGACACTGAATAGTGCACGGTACATCCAAACCGTCATCGAACCCATCGTTCTACCATTCCTAGACAGGCAAGGGAACTTGCTGTTCCAACAGGACAATGCACGTCCGCATGTATCCCGTGCCACCCAACGTGCTCTAGAAGGTGTAAGTCAACTACCCTGGCCAGCAAGATCTCCGGATCTGTCCCCCATTGAGCATGTTTGGGACTGGATGAAGCGTCGTCTCACGCGGTCTATACGTCCAGCACGAACGCTGGTCCAACTGAGGCGCCAGGTGGAAATGGCATGGCAAGCCGTTCCACAGGACTACATCCAGCATCTCTACGATCGTCTCCATGGGAGAATAGCAGCCTGCATTGCTGCGAAAGGTGGATATACACTGTACTAGTGCCGACATTGTGCATGCTCTGTTGCCTGTGTCTATGTGCCTGTGGTTCTGTCAGTGTGATCATGTGATGTATCTGACCCCAGGAATGTGTCAATAAAGTTTCCCCCTCCTGGGACAATGAATTCACGGTGTTCTTATTTCAATTTCCAGGAGTGTAGTTTTGTACACAGACACTGAGAAGAACGTGCTCGTTTCTTATCTTATCACTCTACTTAATTTTCATCGCTCACACATGACTGCTAAGTTTCCGAGGTCGTGTGTGTAATGTGGAAGTTCACTATCGCAGAGACGATGTTTCCATGTAGTGCTCAAAGCTCTCCATAGGTCGCACAGAAATACGCCGTGTAGCCTCCGCAGAATCATGTGGGCAGATCAGTCATCGCTAGTGAGTCACATAGCCGCCCATTTGAGTGTGAGGCGTCAGAAACACGTTCTAGCTGTACTATAGGAGGATACCACAACGGCTTCAGTAGCCAACGACTGAACATTACAGAGACATCCGACGACTTTCGACCATTCACTACTTCATCAATAGGAAGATAAAATGGCAGCTATTTTGTACTAAAGCGAAGTAACTACTGCGAAAGTAAATGAAGTCGAGCAGCTGCTTTTAGCGTCGCTGTGCGTTGCTTGTTACTTACCTTTGCCCAGCATATCATTTCATTCAGTAATTGGCTCGAGTTTAACATGGAATTGGAATCACTGGTGGGTGCCAAAGTTTTTCAAGTGAAGAAAATCAAGTGAAATGCCAGAAGAAATCTTAGAACTAACAGAGGACAGAATTTCAAATATTACGAGTACATTGCTCTACTATTTCATGGAATTAGTTTTTTTAAATAAATGATCACCTATAAAGTCTAATTATTATAGTCTTATCGATTCAGATATCTGAAAATTTTAGTAAGCTAAATGCATGTCCTAATACTGCTTTTACAAACGTTTCACTTTCCTGGATTGTCATTCATAGCAGTAAATACATTTATCTCGCACAATCTCGACAGTCTTCGTTTAGTTCTCGGTATGCTGCGTGTGATAGTTATTGCTAGCAAACAACGGACAAGATTACAGAGCAATTGCTGTTATTGCACGAGTAGTTTATACATTAAAATCTTCAACATTAAAAGAAGCGAACCATTTCAAAACTCCACGTACTTTTTATTAATTTAAATACCAGGTATCAATGTTATTTAAAATATAGAAATAAACAGCATACGTATCATCCCTACATACTACATTCAAGTGTATCTTACATATGGTTTCGGTATTGTAACTCTTAAAATACAGGTGTGTGCAGGCAGAAACCTCGAAACGCAAGTCTTCTGCTGTCGTGGGTGGAAACGGATGCCTGGAAGAAAGAGGCGGAGCTACTTGTGCCCTGACGATGGGGCCACGCCTTGGCGAGCATTATCCTTCATCAATCACGGCGGCCGCCTTTCTCCCGTGACCTCTTTGGTTTGGTGCGTTCTGTTCCGGCACACTCCTCCGCTCACCTTCTGACAGCAGATTTGTTTGCGCCGCCCGACCGTTCACTGCGTGTGCCAATCTGTTCTGAGTATTGCCTTTCGGCCGGAAGCGTGGGAAACGCCTCGTCTGTGAGACCAGCAGAGGACGGCGTGGCATCTAACGCCGGAGCGTGCCACTCGCGAATTCGTCTCAGTGCGGTGTGGCGCGGTGCCACGTGATTGCACTTGCGTCTACGGTTGGCTGTCGTTATCAGCGGAAGGGGGGCAGGAGGTGGGAGGGAAGGGGTGTGGCTGGCTGTGGTGGGGCGGACCGTTGGCTGCACGCCCAGTTCCGGAGCCACTCTGCCGTTTTAGCCACGCCGAATAGACGGTTTTCTAACAGCGGCTCTAACGAAGGGAAGTCAGACCGTGTGATTCTCCCTCCAACGAGGGAGTTGTTTAGCTAATATCTGGAAACTCCAAGTACGCCCACGCGAAATCCATTCCACCTTCCTAGGACGCACCAGTCAGCGTTTCTATTGTACAAATTTCCACCTTTCCATCGACAACAAACACATCCCTCTGAGCGGCTTTCTTTGTTGACGAACTACATTTCCTGAGGATTCCCCAATGAATCTCAGTTTGTCATCAGCCTTACCTATAATTAGTTTTATCTTGTCGGTCCACTTTAAATCGCTCCGAATGCATACTCCTAGATATTCGGCGGAGGTAACGGCTTCAAAAATCTTCAAATGTGTGTGAATTCCTAAGGGACCGAACTGCTTAGGTCATCGGTCACTAGATTTACACTACTTAAACTAATGTTAACTAACTTATGCTAAGAACAACACATACGCACATGCCCGAGGGAGGACTCGAACCTCCGGCGGGAGGGGCCGCGCAGCCCGTGACATGATGCTGTGGCGTTCGCTGTGTTATTCAGTGGTTTGGTATTTAACTAATTTGTAAATGAAAATGATAATCTTATTTCATTACATTGAGTAATTACTAAATAATTTTTTTTCTCCCTGCCAAAGATTTGGTCAAGTTGCTAAAGAACTCCAAGTTAACGTTGTGTTAAAGTGTTGTCTGTAAGCTGTGTAAGTGTCTCTAAATCACAGTTCATACAACAGATTCTATACAACTATTGATTATGATGGAAACAGTTATCTTCAGCGAAATGATCATTAAAACCACCGAATATCAGCCGCGCACAACACTGACATATGTTACCTGAAACAATATTCTTCGCAAATCGTGCCTAATAAATTTCGGCTCCATACATCAGCAAGAAAAGTTTGATATATGGATCGTGCTATGAGCACTGTTTTTAGTGAACCAATCTGATTCGAATTATTTTTCATTAAAATGAGTTCGGGACCACCGGTGCACATTTATTTTTACACAATTTTATTACCTTCGGCATTTATGTCTGCAGAGTTGCGTAATTTGAATTTGCCGCTGAGATAATTGGTAAGATGGTAGCAGACAATTGATAGAGACTTTTTATTGTTAGAGTAAATTTTCTTTTTAATAGGGTAAGTATTTGAAATGCTTATTAAACTTTACTTTCATATTGTGCACTATTTAGACTAATTTTCATCAAGCAAACTTTTGATTTTTTTAAGGAAAACACAGATAAAAAATGCCATGCAAATCGCTATCATCAATGGCTGCGCTCCTTGCAGCGGAAAGAAATAATTAACTTAGATAATGCTTATTGAGAGAGGAATTAGAGTTATAAATAATTATTCACTCATATTTATAATAATAATGAACTCTATTCTCAAGTAATAATTAACAAATAATTACAGTTTCTTAACTGACCTCAGTTTGATATACGTCTTGCGTCCACAACCTACAAAAGCTAACCAACAAAAGGTAAAAAAAAGGAAGACAAACGCAGATCATAAAAGGAATTTACAATTATCATTGTCATTGTGTGATACACATCGATATGTCCAATTACATCATAAAATATTATATAAATAATTAACATTTATTTCACTGTTTTTTCATATGTCGGATAGATAATGTTTATAACTGTTAGAGGCATAATTTCCTCTCGTCGCACTGTACCTAAAATTTATCTCGTGGATGTTGCAACGCCCTAGACCGCGCGGCCAATCCGCGCCGTTGTAACTGCTTCCAATGATTGTTCTTCAATTGTGCAATCTTGCAATAACGAGTCTTTCTGTCTATGTGCGCAGAATGCGATACATATGTATACGTTGGATGTCAGTTGACACTCTCTGCGCCAAGCGTTGTTCCTCTGCATATCGCTACAATTTTCTAGCTTCGCGGCTTCTCTATATACAACAGTAACATCCTCAAAAAGCTTCATGGAACTTCCAGTGTTGTCTACTAAGTAATTTACGTACGAGTATATACGAGTGTATAGAGTCTACCATGTAATTTATATACGAGCATATAATGGGTGAACATTAATAAAACCGACAAACTGCAGGAGCTGCTTCCTGACTGGAAATGGAGGAAAAGGGGTTCTATGAACATGCGTTCTGAAATGGACGTTGTGGGTGCAACGACTACAAATCCTCCCGGAACACAATACAGACCTGCATCGCATCCACGTCACAACAGGTGTTCAAAGTGGTCTCCATGGGATGCAATGCGCGCAGGATACACATAATCGTACTCTCGCTTACACTACGTTGGCGGGGAACGTGCCGGGAGTTTGCGCTAGAGTTCGTCTCAGAACACGGTCCTCCAAGTATGGTGTAAACACAGTTCGCCGTCTTCCTGCACGTTCGTTTGTCTGAAAGGATCCATGATCACAAAAGGGCCCAAACAGGGCTTGAAATGTTGTCGCGTGGTTGGTGTCTCTAAAGGTACTTGTTTTGATATAGCCGTGCTGCCTCTCGACAGTTTGCATCTGCGTTGCCGTGCACAAACACTATCTCGGCTTATTCCTGACACAAATACCGGACCATTCCGCTGCTTAAGTACGCTGCGCCAGCCACAAACATTACCAACACAAAAGAACACAACCCACGTGGTCAGAGGAACTGTCATTCATTAACGATACCTACGGTGGCAACGATGCATTTCCGGACTCATGTACATAGGGCTTTTCTTCTTCCATTTCCTGTCAAGAATCCGTCCCTGAAGTTTGTCGGTTTTAACAATACTGTGAAAAGTAATGAAGCTATAACACACCTTTCGGGTAAGCCCGGAATTACTTTTATGTCTGTAGACTTCTCTCCACTGCGAGTGAAATCCTGTGTTGTATTGCTGGAAGCCGTTCTATCCAATCACACAGCCATCTGTCTAGACACTCTGTGACCATAATGGCACTGAAACTGATGACGACACAGTAAAGGCCGAAATACGAAACATCCTTTTCCAAAACTATTTCACAGAGTAAGATCGGATGATCGGACTGTAGTACCTGCTTTAAACCGTTGTACGAACGACAAAATGGCGAATGGTGAAATAAGTGACCAAGGGATAGACACACAACTGAAATAGGTCAACAGAGTGAAGAACACTTGATCTGACGGGATACCGATACTATTGTACATACAGTATACGAAAGAACTAGCTCCTCTTCTAATTTGGTCATTAGGCGGCAATGCGAAAGTGTATGGAATGCCTTGTGGAAGTCAAGGAACGCGGCACCTACATGGGCCCCGTTATCTTACGCCTTCTGGGTTTCGTGGATCAAAAGAGTGAGCTCTGTTTCACACGATCGTTGTTTTCGGAAACCATGTTTATTCCTACGGAACAGATTTTCGGTCTTCATAAATATCAAAATACGCGAACAAAAACCAAACCGAAGTCAGTGATACAGGCCTAAAGTTTTTGTGCCTCCGTTTGACGACAATTCTTGAAAATGGGAATGACGTGCTTTTTTTTTCCTGACCATCAGAAACACTTTGCTCTCACAGACCTACGGTACGCTGCTGCTAGAAGACGGCCAAGTTCTTTCACACACTCTATGTACAATAGTACTGGTATTCCGTCAGGTCCAGTGCTGTTTTGACCGACTTCAGTTGATTTTTCTATCCATGGTGACTTATTTAGATATTAGCCATTTTGTACTTCGCACAATGGTTTAAAGCAGTTATTATAGTTCGATCTTACTCTGTGAAACGGTTTTGGGAAACGATGTTTAGTGTTTCGGCCTTTTATGTGTTGTCCTCAGTTTCAATGCCATTATGCTCAGGAGTGTCTGGAGAGATGGTTTGAACCAGCACTATGGGACTTAACTGCTGAGGTCATCAGTCCCCTAGAATTTAGAACTACTTAAACCTAACTAACGTAAGGACATCACACAACACCCAGTCATCACGAGGCAGAGAAAGGTGAAGAACAGATACCCTTCTAAAGCGACGATGGAGGGATGTAATCAACTTGCCACCTTTCGTTCTCGCTGTCGCCATGGCCATCTCCTTCGCCCACCCCATATCAACCGTTGTCTCCTACTATTTCACCCCAGAATTTTCCAGTCTCTGTTGGAAGTCCCCGTTTATTATTGGGAAATATAGCAATAAAAGAACCATAAGTGTTTCAAAATTTTAAACATGGCTGAAGCAGTAACTGTTGAAAATCTTCATCAGAACGTATATTTAGATATACCGAAACCGTGGTCTAGGATTTCAATAATTTTTATCCTGTAACTGGTTGGCTGTTATCATTTACCGTGAAACCGTAAATGGATTATTTAAAAAAAAACGTTTATTTTGAGCCGCTTTATGTCAGGTTAAACTGGAGGCGGAAAGAACCGATGTATCCAAAAACCGGTTGCTTCAGCGGTAAACGCAATCTCTAATTTCATTGCACGTACAATTTCTTAATTATTCATGTTTTACAAAAGATTCTTAATGAAAATCCTTTAAATTAAAAAAAAGCCTTCGGAATTAATTTTTTACTTATTTATGAATAAAATGGCTCAAAAGGCTCTGAGCACTACGGGACTCAACATCTGAGGTCATCAGTCCCCTAGAACTTAGAACTACTTAAACCTAACTGACCTAAGGACATCACACACATCCATGCCCGTGGCAGGATTCGAACCTGCGACCGTAGCGGTCGAGCGGTTCGAGACTGTAGCGCCTAGAACCGCTCGGTCACAACGGCCGCCTATGAATAAAATTTTATGGAAATTCGACTGGTATATTCCACTAGTACGAGGGCTGGAACTCGAACCCTCGTCGTCCACGCTGCAGACGAGAATTCTACCACACAGTCATGCAGACCACCATAAAGACAAGAATTAAAGTCGTTCGGAAAACTTCAAAATCGATTTTCCCGAGAATTTTTGCGAATAATATATATATATATATATATATATATATATATATATATATATATATATATTGTTGTGCGTTCTCCTTGTTAGTGTAACCCATTACCCTGCGGGTTGATCCGTCAGTCAAATGAGGCAGGTGCCTGTGAATGAGAAGAGAGGCGGAATGCCTTTGGGAACTGCCTGACCGTCACGGCGGATTTGCCGCCTGAGTAGGCATTTGGCACTGACGCCGCCATTGTCTGCGGACTTACCGGCGAATTTAAAAGGGGCGCCGGCTGCTGCGAAAACGCCCGCCTGTCTGCGGCCGCAAGAAGTCGCGCAAGTAAGAGGCGGCGCCGCCGCGCCACACCGATTCTGGGAAAGCACGCCGCCTCAGCGCCGCACGGCACGGAGCGGTCCACAGGCAGCGGCCACGCCCGTGGCCAGGCAGTTACCGCTGAAACAACCCGTTTTCGGGTATATCTGCTTTTTTTTTTCAAACGCCAACTTAATCTGACTATTAAAATCGCTCAAAGTAAACGGTATCTGAAACAACCAATTTTGAGTTCTTCGTTCCTATTACACGACCAACCAGAAGATTATGACCACCTACCTAATAGCGGCACGTCCACCTTTGGCACGAATAACAGCGGTGACTTGTCTTGGCATGGTAGCAATGTGGCATTGGTAGGCCACTGGAGGGAGCTGGTACCACATCTACACACACAAGTCACCTAATGCCCATAAATTCTGGGGAGGGCGGGAGGGGGGGGGGAGGATGAGCTCTGAGACCACGTTTAATCACATCGTTCCTCGACCCACTCCATCACACTCCTGACCTTGGGAAATAGCGCATTATTTTGTTGAAAAGCGCCGTACCCGTCTAGAAACATGACCGTCATTAAGGGGTGTACGTGGTCTGCAACCAGTATACTATAACCCTTGTTATGCCTTGTACGAGCTCCACTGGACGCTTGGTAGGCCAAGTGAACGTTCACCAGAGCAGTAAAGGTGCCAAGGAGCTGTTCCCCTGAAAGACGACGGATTAGCGCTTCCTATCGGTACGACGAATAAGGTATCGGGATTCAGCAGACCATGCAACGCTCTGCCATTGCGCCAACGTCCAGTGCCGATGATCACGTGCCCATTTCAGTTCAAAAATGGTTGAAATGGCTCTGAGCACTATGGGACTCAACATCTGAGGTCATCAGTCCCCTAGAACTTAGAACTACTTAAACCTAACTAACCTAAGGACATCACACACATCCATGCCCAAGGCAGGATTCGAACCTGCGACCGTAGCAGTCTCGCTGTTCCGGATTGAAGCGCCTAGAACCGCACGGCCACCGCGGCCGGCCCCATTTCAGCCATAGTTGCTGGTGTTAACATTGGCACATGCATGGGTCGTCAACTGCAGAGGCCCATCGTTAGGAATGTTCTTTGCACTGTGTGTTCAGACACACTTGTAGTCATCTCAGCATTAAAGTCTGATGTTAGTTTCTCCACAGTTCACCGCCTGTCCTATTTTACCAGTCTGCCCAGCTTACGACGTCCGACATGTGTAATGGGAAGTGGTCGCCCAACTCCACCGTCCGTGGTTTCACCTTGGTTTCGCTACTTGTTGAAGACACTCACCACAGCACTCCTCGAACAACCGACAAGTCGTGCTGTTTCCGAAACGCTCGTGCCCAGCCTACGGCCATCACAATCTGCCCTCGGTCAAACTCAAATATATCCCGCGCCTTCGCCAGTCTACACACGACAGCACGCTCACTGATACTACATGCACCGACCGTGCGTCTGATCAGCAGCCATTCCTCTCCAAGTGACGCTGCTAACGCCTGGACGGGTTTGTATCGACAGTAGTAAGCTTTGCCTTTAAAAGTGCTGTATGTTATATTGGAATTCATGGCATGCTCTACACATGAGACGTGGCTATTATTTAAGTAATGACAGATGTGACGTTGTGGTCTGAACTGTTTTAACCGTAATCCCTGAAGGTGGTCTGTGATTGAAACCGGTCAATATTTGGGTTTTAATCAAAATAGCAGATGACCATCAAACATACATGTTATACTTTACTTGACTGCTGTTAGTAGCCACCTTCCAAAAAAGAGTTCGATAGAGTTAAGCTGAGTGAGCAAAAGCTACGTTGTTCCGTTTGAGAAAACCAGGCAAAGAAGAATTTCTGCAACATAGTCTCTGGCACTCTATCTTCAATGCTAATTAAATCGGAAATGATGCAACGTACCGAATTTTTTTCTTAACAATTATTTCTCAGAGCAACCTAACCTGCAACTCCCTTTCAAGCACGTGGAACTGTTTCTGGTCATCTTGTATATGTCCATTCCATATTTTTAGTCAAGCCTTTCTCCCGAATTTCCTTTTCTTCTGAGTAGCTACACACGCTGGTATGTTCGCTGAAAGTTATACTTTCCCATTATTTGTTAATATCATTACTTGTTGGAATCTCAACTAAGTATTGCTGCAATCGGCTCTGATATACGTATTTTATAATCCCTTGTCAGTCTTCCCTTATTCTCTTATTCCACCTGTTAATTTTCATAGACCAATGAGTGCCTATAGAATCCTACCGAAAGCCACCGAGGAAATTTTAAAATTTCATTTTTGTGGGGGTCCAGAGCCTCAACGAGTTTCGAAATTGAAAACATGGTTCATTGTAATTATCTATGCGATTGGCCAGTTTCAACCTTCGATCAATTTCTAGCACGCTTTCCCGTCCTCATGTACCAGTGGTATATTATAATGTGAAATGTAGCTGGAAGCTGAAGATACTTGCGTTGAATGTGACCGAAGGCTGAAAATGGACAGTCGCAAAGATAATTAAAAGAATGCGTCCTACCTGGACAATGTTTTCATTCCCATCGAGGAAAGCCAACTGTAGCTCTAACATGACGTAGAGATACTATATAAATATGACACGTCCATTCTAATTCATGTACGAGAGACAGTCACAAAGCTTTATCACCTCGAGAAAGTCAAACCGCGCTCACGAAACTTAGTGCCAGTCCTTCTCTACGTTTTCATCCTTTAATACGACACATTTCCCCCAATGACGGATGATTTTGGACGGAGGCCTTCACTACAGACGTCTCCATTTTGGCTGTTGAAGAAATACGATCCAACTCGAAAATCAACTCGTCTTCATTCTAAAAATCACCGCCATACAGTGGTTTCTTCATCTGAAGAAAGAGAGAGCAGACAATGGGTGCCATGACAGGATCAGACAGAGGGTTAACACCTCGTAGGTCAAGCCTGTTTTTAGCTCCGGCCACGACTTTGTGTGTGCACCGTGCCTGAGCATAGGTTGGGCTGTGATTTTCCCGATGCGTGAACCGTCTATCGCTCGAAAACTGGGCTCATAGCGTACGAGAGCAATTTTCGTACGTCTCGCTACTCGTCCCTTAACTGGTGCTGCCTTCTATTGTTAATTTGTAGAGTTATTTCGAAAGAAACGTTAGCGAATTAGCAGCTGCTATCGCGATTGGCTGAGCCTGTGCGATAGCACTAACTAAATTTCGTGCGTGTACTTCTTAGGATTCGCAATTTGTTGTAATTTTGCTACAAATACGTCATGTTTGTTGAGTGAGCAAGCAATTTTGGAAGTTAAAGAGGAAGAAATTGATCAATAACTCATCTCGCACCGAGTTTTTGGAATTATAATTGTACATTCTGTCACCATATTTTACAATTGGTCATCTATCAAAGCACTAAATTACAAGTATGAAAAATAAATCTTGAAGCTTGTTCTGTTTTCTTCTTCTTGTTCTTCGAGGGATGGGGAATGTGTTACTCTTGAAGATACATCAGTTACATATGTCACAGTAATGCTTTAAGTAATAGCATAAACTGCCGATCTCCTAGGCATGATATTCCTCTAAGCAGGTGCTCTCCAAAGTGTTAATAGGCAAAGAAGTAGCATGTATGATTGTGCCCATGCAGAAAGAGCTGAGGCGTTCTCGTGGAGCAGAAACATTCTGTTCGACAGCTTCGTGTTACATTTCGCCTAGAAAGGCTCCTGTAATCTCGGTAGATTTCTGTAATACGCTCCTGTACAGACTGCTCTTTAAGAGCATAATCTGTTAGCACCACACCATGCCAGTACTTGAAAACAGTATCATTCTCCCCGATGTTGTTCGGGTCTTCGTCTTTCCAGGTGGTGGTGGAACCACATCTTTCCACTGCTCGCTATTCTCTTTTGATTCGCGTGTGAGGAAATAGAGATACACGCAGAACACGACCATAGTTCCGAGGTGGCTGGCCTGACGTTGGAGCAACATTTTTGCTGCCATCATTTCCGCTGCTGCCTCGGTGCGGCAGCCTTTTTGAATGGGTGCTGGAAGCACTCGCCGCAAGGATTTCCCAGCCGTCAGTAGAAGAGGCTCTACAATCATCTGTTTTACTGTACTTAACTTAGCAAACACAAATTCAGGTAGGGTTTGTGTGTTTGTACAGGTGTCTGACAAAAATATGAAAACACCAAAGACAGCGGCGCGGGATTAGCCGAGTGGTCTGAGCGCAGCTGTCATGGACTGTGCGGCTAGTCCCGGCGGAGGTTCGAGTCGTCCCTCGGGCATGAGTGTGTGTGTTTGTCCTTAGGATAATTTGGGTTAAGTAGTGTGTATGCTTAGGTTCAAATGGCTCTGAGCACTATGGGACTTAACTGCTGAGGTCCTCAGTCCCCTAGAACTTAGAACTAATTAAACCTAACTAACCTAAGGACATGACACACATCCATGCCCGAGGCAGGATTCGAACATGCGACCGTAGCAGTCGCGCGGTTCCGGACAGAGCGCCTAGAACCGCGAGACCACCGCGGCCGGCTGTAAGCTTAGGGACTGATGACCTTAGCAGTTAAGTCCCATAAGATTCCAAACACATTTGAACATTTGAACACCAAAGACACAACTCCTAAAACGCTGTAAGAAACACGCTGGCATTCAAAACAGTCAGTCACCTCGGAACGGGTAAATACAGATCCTGAATGTTTTTTTAAGAGAACCTTATACCTTCTTCCTAAAAACAGTGACAAGTTCAAGTAAAGATGACAGATATGGAGAGCGATCATGTACATTTCTCTCCGAAGAAGACCAAAAAGACTCAATCCCGTGACTACGGCGCCCACGGAAGATGCGACAGTTGATCCTGCGCTCACATAATCAGTCCTGGAGGATGCGAGCTGTACAGACAGGGGTCCTGTCGTCTTGCAACACAGCATCACTATTGGGGAATATTCCACCTTGGGATGGACCTGACCAGCCAAAAAAGTCACATAATCGTTGGGAGTAACGCGACCTCGCAGAGTAACCACGGGACCCACGCAATACCACAATATGGCGGCCCAAAATCATCAGCGACTCCCCACCATGTTTCACTCTTGCGTAGTAAACTCTGCCAGAAGTTTGGAACAGTGTGCAGCAAGACTCATTCGACCAAGTGACTTTCTTCCACTGCTCCATAGCCCAGATTTAAGGTTTCGGAGTCAAATTTTCCATTTACGGGAATTTACATCACTGAAGAGTGGTTTTGAAATCACAGCTCACCGTGAAATCCCATGCTTATGGAGCTCCCTAAGTGTTGTTTTGGAGCTGACGGGCGTCGCAAGTGCGATATTCGGTTCTGCACTGACTTTTCCAACTGTTGTCCTCTTATTTTTCGTCACAGGCCTTTTTCTTGACAGTCACGATTACTCAACACGAAGTTCAGCCCGCGTTGTGACTTCGTGGATGATGTTTTTCCGCTTTTTCTGTGTGTGGTATAAATCTTCGATAGAGCGCCTCGTGAAATAACGAAAACTTGAGCTACACTAGTTACGGATGAAACCTTCCCGTCTCCTCTAATCTCTTTTGTTATGCAACCTTCCCTTTTACAATACCCTATGAAACCTTCCCTTAGGATTTCTACCTCTTGCTTAATAATAACAAATGAAATCTTCCCTTTGAAATTAATTCTCTTTCTCAATCTTCGCATACAAATTTAAATGCTGCTTATTAAAAGTTATTCTCTGATTATTTCGACGAAACATAGAATGTGTCGTCGTCGTGGCCCTCAGTCGTTACCTGCAATAACCCAAAACTGTTCCTTACCTTTTTTACTGTTACTAGATCGCCATCTGACTGCTACATAGAACTGCGACATGAATATACTTACTCTGTTTTACTATATTAGCTGTTGGTGGGCTGTCATAATAAGCGGCTGTATTTATTACGAAAGCTGACATTAATCTTTAATCAATTTGACTGAAGTTACGTAATTCATAGTTAAACTTTTTCTTGACAACAATAAAATTTTGCAGAGTTTTACGTTGATGGTTTTTGAGATGGATTATAATTAGTAATCCAATATTGCTGGCAAAAATTAATTATTCTGATTGAAATGATTTTACAAACGTTCGAATGGGACTTACTTTTTACAATAATCTTACAACTAGCATTGCGCAAACATACCTTTACTAGTCTTGAGTTTCTCAAAAAATTAATTCAATAACATTAGTTCCTCTTATGATAATAGTTAGCTGATGTCTCTGTACATCCGTTTATAATCTCTTGTAAATCATAGCTGGTGGTTGGAAGGCACACCGCTCCTCTCAACCTCTCGCCTCAGACCTGCTACCAACCCGCTTCACATCTCGCTTACTACTGGCTTCCTATGAACGCTAAAGCGCGGTCTCTCCTGCCAACAAGGCTTTCTGGTGAAGACAATCCCTGCTACCATTACAAAATGTATCAATGCGCAGTCTTTCCCGCTCTTTTCTTAAAATGTATCCATACGCTGTCTCTCCCGCCCTTTTTAAAATTATATCAATGTGCGGTCTCTCTTGCCAACAGTACTTTGGTGCAGACATTCCCTGCTACCACAATTATTTCCTACATGACAAATATTAATTATTCCTACTTAATCCCATTAATAAAATATAAAAATCTTTCATAAATTGTGTTTTGACAATACACAATAGAAATATACACGTCTTACACGGAAACATCCGAAATACGAGCGCCAACAATTTGCCCACGTTCCCACGTTCAAATTCACTTGTTGTTGTTGTTGTGGTCTTCAGTCCTGAGACTGGTTTGATGCAGCTCTCCACGCTACTCTATCCTGTGCAAGCTTCTTCATCTCCCAGTACCTACTGCAACCTACATCCTTCTGAATCTGCTTAGTGTATTCATCTCTTGGTCTCCCTCTACGATTTTTACCCTCCACGCTGCCCTCCAATACTAAATTGGTGATCCCTTGATGCCTCAGAACATGTCCTACCAACCGATCCCTTCTTCTGGTCAAGTTGTGCCACAAACTTCTCTTCTCCCCAATCCTATTCAATACTTCCTCATTAGTTATGTGATCTACCCATCTAATCTTCAGTATTCTTCTGTAGCACCACATTTCGAAAGCTTCTATTCTCTTCTTGTCCAAACTATTTATCGTCCATGTTTCACTTCCATACATGGCTACACTCCATACAAATACTTTCAGAAAAGACTTCCTGACACTTAAATCTATACTCGATGTTAACAAATTTCTCTTCTTCAGAAACACTTTCCTTGCCATTGCCAGTCTACATTTTATATCCTCTCTACTTCGACCATCATCAGTTATTTTGCTCCCCAAATAGCAAAACTCCTTTACTACTTTAAGTGTCACATTTCCTAATCTAATTCCCTCAGCATCACCCGACCTAATTAGACTACATTCCATTATCCTCGTTTTGCTTTTGTTGATGTTCATCTTATATACTCCTCTCAAGACACTGTCCATTCCATTCAACTGCTCTTCCACGTCCTTTGCTGTCTCTGACAGAATTACAATGTCATCGGCGAACCTCAAAGTTTTTATTTCTTCTCCATGAATTTTAATACCTACTCCGAATTTTTCTTTTGTTTCCTTTACTGCTTGCTCAATATACAGGTTGAATAACATCGGGGAGAGGCTACAACCCTGTCTTACTCCCTTCCCAACCACTGCTTCCCTTTCATGTCCCTCGACTCTTATAACTGCCATCTGGTTTCTGTACAAATTGTAAATAGCTTTTCGCTCCCTGTATTTTACCCCTGCCACCTTTAGAATTTGAAAGAGAGTATTCCAGTCAACATTCTCAAAAGCTTTCTCTAAGTCTACAAATGCTAGAAACGTAGGTTTGCCTTTCCTTAGTCTTTCTTCTAAGATAAGTCGTAAGGTCAGTATTACCTCACGTGTTCCAACATTTCTACGGAATCCAAACTGATCTTCCCCGACTTCGGCTTCTACTAGTTATTCCATTCGTCTATAAAGAATTCGTTTTAGTATTTTGCAGCTGTGGCTTATTAAACTGATAGTTCGGTAATTTTCACATCTGTCAACACCTGCTTTCTTTGGGATTGGAATAATTGTATTCTTCTTGAAGTCTGAGGATATTTCGCCTGTTTCATACATCTTGCCCACCAGATGATAGAGTTTTGTCAGGACTGGCTCTCCCAAGGCCGTCAATAGTTCCAATGGAATATTGTCTACTCCGGGGGCCTTGTTTCGACTCAGGTCTTTCAGTGCTCTGTCAAACTCTTCACGCAGTATCGTATCTCCCATTTCATCTTCATCTACATCCTCTTCCATTTCCATAATGTTGTCCTCAAGTACATCGCCCTTGTATAGACCCTCTATATACTCCTTCCATCTTTCTGCTTTCCCTTCTTTCCTTAGAACTGGATTTCCATCTGAGCTCTTGATGTTCATACAAGTGGTTCTTCTATCTCCAAAGGTCTCTTTAATTTTCCTGTAGGCAATATCTATCTGACCCCTAGTGAGATAAGCCTCTACATCCTTACATTTGTCCTCTAGCCATCCCTGCTTAGCCATTTTGCACTTCCTGTCGATCTCATTTTTGAGACGTTTGTATTCCTTTTTGCCTGCTTCATTTATTGCATTTTTATATTTTCTCCTTTCATCAATTAAATTCAATATTTCTTCTGTTACCCAAGGATTTCTACTATCCCTCGTCTTTTTACCTACTTGATCCTCTGCTGCCTTCACTACTTCATCCCTCAAAGCTACCCATTCTTCTTCTACTGTATTTCTTTCCCCCATTCCTGTCACTTGTTCCCTTATGCTCTTCCTGAAACTCTGTACAACCTCTGGTTCTTTTAGTTTATCCAGGTCCCATCTCCTTAAATTCCCACATTTTTGCAGTTTCTTCAGTTTTAATCTACAGGTCATAACCAATAGATTGTGGTCAGAGTCCACATCTGCCCCTGGAAATGTCTTACAATTTAAAACCTGGTTCCTAAATCTCTGTCTTACCATTATATAATCTATCTGATACCTTATTCACTTAGCTCCGACATTATGTGCTCACAGCTACACAGAACACCGCTCGCATCACGACTGACACTCGCTACGTATTAAGGGGGAACGACACGGTGCCGGTCGAAAAAATTAGAAGTTTTTTAGTACAGAATTCTAATCCATATACATTGAAGAATTATTCCCCAAAATGTTATACGGAAACTCCAAAAAGTAACGATTGTGTGAGCTTATGAAGCCGAGCGTTCACGGCACGCCTCGGCGTTGGAGAATCAGTTCCGCGCTCACGCTTCCTAATTATAACGATCTGAGTAAACCTGATTTGCTGAAGCGTTGTTTGGGCGGTTTTACGCGAAATGTAAACGAAAGTCTCAATAGTCTCATTTGGAGGTACGCTCCAAAAATAACATCCAGCCGAAGCGAAACGGTAACATTATCTATTCAAGGTAGGGCAGACTAGATTAATGCACGTGGCAAATGCCCTTCAAATCAAAATCGGAGATGAAATGCTCCGATTGTGTGAAGATAGAGACGCCAGCGGCCATGTGCTCAGCGACAAAGACAGCTTTGAGCAAGAAAATGGGGGCTAATCTGGTCAAAGTAGCAGAATGCGGCCATCCACTAGGTGGGGCGACAGTTATTATGGATGATACCCCGTATGTTTCAAGATTTTTGCTTTTTTTTATATGATGAATACTTGTGAAACTTAAAACAAGTTTCTCTCAATACCTTGTTTTTCGGCATGCTTGTCGCTCACGTTATAATTTTCATTCGATTTTAATAATTTTTGGTCTCCCTTGAAGCAAACTGAATTCCCTTCAGTTGATCGGAGCCGATGTTTTTTATATTGATATTTAGTATTTTTTCGGCCAAGAACGGTGGGTCCAAAAACTGCCATTTTTTCAAACATCTATAATTTCGTCAAAACAATTTTTTTACAAATCTTACGAAGAACAAAAATTACATCTACAACGGTCAGGGCGATATGTTGATTTCATATTTCATCTAACAACAACCGCAGTTGCAGCGACAACCGTCGATCTACTTCCTTTCAGAATTCCCTCGGAAAAATCCCAATTACACAGTGAAGACATTAATATTTTTCAATAACATTAAACCAGTAAAAAGTCAATGTATGCTTCATTCATTACAGCAAATCCCATTTGTCTACTACATTCCTGAATTTGAGAATTTATTATGTCCGTGGCCCTGTCGTTACCCCCTAACGACAGTCTACATGTGCCGTTCGGGATCAAATACAACAGTGCAACCTGTGTGCTGCGCTGACATCTGCATTTATGTTCAGGCATGAATTTCTCGCCGTGTTTCCATATTTTTTTCAACGCTTGGGGTATATTCAAATGGTTTAAATGGCTCTGAGCGCTATGGAACTTAACTTCTGAGGTCATTAGTCCACTAAAACTTAGAACTACTTAAACCTAACTAACGTAAGCACATCACTCACACCCATGCCCGAGGCAGGATACAAATCTGCGACCGTAGCTGTCGCGCGGTTCTAGACTATAGCGTCTAGAAGCGCTCGGCCACCCCGGCGGGCTTGGGGTATATGCACATCAACTTGATCAGTCTGTGCTGTGTCATATAACGATAAGGCAACTTTCTCGTAAAGCTGTTGATACTTTCACACTGCCCACGAAAGCTGAAAATGTGGATACGTCTTTCATTTATGTCGCATGTCGCTAAACTCTCAGAGCAGCGGTTCAGTTGTCTGTACACAGCTATTCTGATACCATATTCATATATTATTTAATCACCGGTAGTCACTGGAAGCAAAGTGAGACCGCAGGAATTTTATTGAGGCTGCAGTAGGTGGTTGTTTTACATGTCATGTCAATTTGTTAATTGTCTCATTTCAGGGAGATGCCGTGATGCCACGAATGCCAGGTGATGATGTGATGTCTCAATACAACCACGCTTCCAAAGAATATTCGTCGCAATTTAGCAAGTATGCCACAAAAGGCAGCAGGATAACAAGACTTTGGGAAGCTTCTCTGGCACAAACTAAGCACCTCGCGTGTTCTCCACCCGTATCCGTTTCACGCACTTCCGATATTTGTGAGACAGACCCAGCTTTCAGCTGGTTCGCACCAGTAGTTGTCACAGTTACATTCCCCCACGCAGGACTTCCACGTAGCCCGCTGCGCCAGGAGACACATTTTACGGAGAAATATTCAGCTGCAGGCTGATGTATTTTCGGCTCGCATGCAGATCGTGTGGTGCGGCCGCAGCCGCGGCGGGTTCCATGCCAAACAGCGGGGCAGCTCGCATTCGTATTTCGTAGAACAGCCACAGTTCTCCGAAACTCCATATTTCTGCCGGTCATCTTTGCGGACTCGTAAACGCCATTCAGAATTTTCAAGTCACTCTAGCATTGCTTCCCAAGCCTGTATATTTGCACAATAAAGTACGTGCTTGATCATTCAAATGTTACATACATTGCTTTAAGATTCCTGTGGCAGTCTCGGTGCACTCAACGTCTTTTACTTCTATTAGTTAAGAAATCTTAGTAATCCACAAAAGAACGTTGCATCGTAGTGGCAATATGTTGACTGCCATGATCTGTGGTATTTGTACGTGGAGGTACTATTAGGCATAAACGCGAGTCCACTTGTTCCATATGCAGTCTCTGGTATAGACAAGCTACGCTTTCTTAAAATACTCGCAATAAACCGAGAGGATCATTCGCCATGTCTACTACCGTATATCAGGGACTGTGGGCCCGAGTGTATGTCACCCATTTATGGGCAGGATCGACCACGCGCTACATCCAGTGTCATGTCTCCGAAGGCTTCTAACCAGTAATGCGTCAACTCTGGCTAGAACCATCGTTGCAGCCAGCCAGTCACGGATCCTGTCAACCTATGAAATTCCTATTTAGAGAGTACCTTTGGTATCTCTGTGACCCTTAAGGTCGATTCACACTGGACATCACGGAAGGGAACGATAAAAAAATTTACAATGCATTTCATATGGCGCATTTCACATAGGCTGTTAATGCGAGGGCAGGAACGGGACAGAATGGAACGTCAGCTTTAACGATGATTGCATCGTCTGCTAAAACTGATTGTTAATCTAATTTCACCGTTCGCACTTCCTTTACATCAGTGCATTTTGTGCACTCGCATTTTATAAATTTTATTTTATTGCTTGCCTTGGTTTTTCTTCAGGACTTGGATATTTTTGTTATGACTGTTCTCCCACAAAAGAAACCAAAGATTTGAAAGCAACTAACATTTAGTATTCACAATACCGGGACAAAAAGAGATCTGCACTGTGCGTAACAAATAGATTAAATAATTTTTATAATTTTTTTTCTTTTAACACTATAAAAGTTTATTTATTAAAGGAGGAAAAAAGAGTTGTGTTTGATGCTGTTTACATCTACATCTACATCTACATGGGTACTCTGCTAATCACATTCAAGTGCCTGGCAGAAGGTTCATCGAATCACCTTCACAATTCTCTATAATTCCAATCTCGTATGGCCCGCGTAAAGAATGAACACCTACATCTTTCCGTACGAGCTCTGATTTCCCTTATTTTATCGTGGTGATCGTTTCTCCCTGTGTAGGTCGGTGTCAACAAAATATTTTCGCATTCGGAGGAGAAAGTTGGTGACTGGAATTTCGTGAGAAGATTCCGTCGCAATGAAAAACTCCTTTCTTTTAATGATGTCCAGCCCAAATCCTGTATTATTTCAGTGACACTCTCTCCCATATTTCGCGATAATACAGAAGATGCTGCCCTTCCTTGAACTTTTTTTATGTGCTCTGTCAGTCCTATCTGGTAAGGATCCCACACTGCGCAGCAGTATTCTAAAAGAGGACGGACTAGCGTAGTATAGGCAGTCTCCTTAGTAGATCTGATACATTTTCTAAGTGTCCTGCCAATAAAACGCAGTCTTTGGTTAGCCTTCCCCACGACATTTTCTGTGTATTCCTTCCAATTTAAGTTGTTCGCAATTGTGATCCCTAGGTATTTAGTTGAAGTTGGGGCCTTTAGATTTGACTGATTTATCGTGTAACCGAAGTTTTACTAGTTCCTTTTAGCACTCATGTGGATGACCTCACACTTTTCACTGTTAAGGTCAACTGCCAATTTTCGCACCATTCAGATATCTTTCCTGAATCCGTTTGAAATTTATTTTGATCTTCTGATGACTTTATTAGTCGATAAACGACAGCGTCATCTGCAAACAACCGAAGACGGTTGCTCAGATTGTCTCCCAAATCGTTTATGTAGATAAGGAACAGCAAAGGGCCTACAACTACCTTGGGTAGATAAGGAACAGCAAAGGGCCTACAACTACCTTGGGGAACGCCAGAAATCACTTCTGTTTCACTCGATGACTTTCCGTCAGTTACTACGAACTGTGACCTCTCTGACAGGAAATAACGAATCCAGTCACATAACGGAGGCGATATTCCATGAGCACGCAATTTCACTACAAGCCGTTTGTGTGGTACAGTGTCAAAAGACTTCCGGAAATCCATAAATATGGAATCGATCTGAAATTCCTTATCAATAGCACTCAGCACTTCATGCGAATAAAGAGCTAGTCGTGTTCCACTAGAACGATGTTTTCTAAACCCGTGTTGACTGTGTGTCAATAGACCGTTTTCTTCAAGGTAATTCATTATATTCGAACACAATATATGTTCCAAAATCTTGCTGCATATCGACGTTAATGATATGGGCCTGTAATTAAGTGTATTATTCCTACTACCTTTCTTGAATATTTGTGTGACCTGTGCAACTTTCCAGTCTTTGGGTACGGATCTTTCATCGAGCGAACGGTTGTATGTGATTGTTAAGTATGGAGATAATGCATCTGCATAGTCTGAAAGGAACCCAATTGGTATAAATTCTGGACCTGAGGACTTGCTTTTATTAAGTGATTTAAGTTGCTTCACTACTCCGAGGATATTTACTTCTACGTTTCTCATATTGGCAGCTGTTCTTGATTCGAATTCTAGAATATTTACTTCATCTTCTACCGTGAAGCAACTCGGAAGGTTGTGTTCAGTTACTCTGGTTTGGCAGCACTGTCTTTGATATCATCTCCATTGCTATCGCGTAGAGAAGGCATCGATTGTGTCTTGCCGGTAACATACTTCACATGCGACCAGTATCTCTTTGGATTTTCTGTCAGGTTTCGAGACAAAGTTTCGTTGCAGAAACTGTTATAAGCATCTCGCATTGAAGACCGCGCTAAATTTCGAGCTTCTATAAAAGATTGCGAATCTTGAGGATTGTTTAAGTTTGGCATGTTTGTTTCGTTTTTTTTTTCAAGTGTTTTGACCCGTTTTGTGTACCAAGGAGGATCAGCTCCGTCGTTTGTTAATTTATTTGGTATAAACATCTTATTTGCTGCCGATACTATTTTTTTTCATTCAAGCCACATTTGGTCTACACGTATGTTATTAATTTGGAAGGAGTCGAGACTGTCTCTCAGGAAGGCGTAAAGTGAATTTTTATATAATTTTTTGAATTGGTATTGTTTTCGTTTATTTTTGGAGGATTTTCGGGTTACAGTATTCAATCAAGTAATGACAACTAATCCTTGAATAGGTTTTGAGGCTCGTTATTAACTCAGGATTATTTGTTGCTAAGAGGTCAAGTGTGTATTCACAACCGTTTACTATTCGCGTGGGCTCATGAACTAACTGCTCGAAATAATTTTCAGAGAATACGTTTAGCACAATTTCGGATGATGATTTATGCGTACCTCCGCAATTAAACACGTATTTTCGCCAACATATCGAGGGTAAATTAAAGTCACCACCATCTACTGTATAATCGTATGAGTCGGGTACGTCTTTGAAATCAAACTCAAGTTTTCTTTGAACTTTTCAGCAACTGTATCATCTGAACTGGAAGGTCGGTAAAATGACCCAATTATTATTTTTCTCTGGCTGTCAACAATGACCTTTGCCCACTCTAACTCACAGGAACTATGTACTTCAATTTCGCGACAAGATAAACTACTTCTAACAGCAACAAACACGCCACCGCCAACCGTGTTTAGCCTATCCTTTCGAAACACCGTTAGGTTCTTCGAAAAAATTTCTGATAAATTTATATCCTGCTTTAGCCAGCTTTCAGTGCCTATAACGTTTTGAGCATCAATCCTTTCTATTAGCGCTTGGAGTTCTGGTACTTTTCCAACACAGCTACTACAATTTACAACTGTTATACCGATGGTTCCTGTATCTACGTTCTCCCTGTCTTCGACCTGCACGCTTTGTCACTGAAGCCCTTCTTGTGCTTTCCCGAGATCCTCTAACCTAAAAAACTGCCCAGTCCACGCCACACAGCCTCTGCTACCCGTGTAGCCGCCTCCTGCGTATAGTGGACAACTGACCTGTCCAGCGGAACAGGAAACCCAACCACCCTTCGGCGCAAGTCGAGGAATCTGCAGCATATACGGTCGCACAACTGTCTGAGCCTCTGATTCAGATCCTCCACTCGGACCTGTACCAGCGGTCCGCCATCGGTCCTGTCGACTATGCTGCAAAAGGTCAGTTCTGCTTTCATCTTGCAAGCAAGACTGGCGGGCTTTACCACTGCTGTTAGCTGCTCGAAACCAGAGAGAATCTTTTCTGACCCAAAGTGACACACATAGTTGGTACCGACGTGAGGAACCACCTGCAGTGGGCTGCACCCTGTGCTCTTCATGGCATCGGGGACGACCCGTTCCACATTTGGAATGACTCCATCCGGTATGCAAACAGAGTACACATTGGTTTTCTTTCCCTTCTTGGGAGTCACGTCCCTTAGGGACCCCTAACGCGCCTAACGTTGGAGCTCCCAACTATCAAGATACCAGATATAGACTGGGACACTCAGATGTTTAGGACGGGTGGTAGGGACAGAGTATCGAGTGACATTATACTGAGTACACTAACCGAAAATTACCTCGAGCAATTAAACAGAGAACCGACTCGTGGAGATACATCTTGGACCTACTGATAACAAACAGACCCGAACTTCTCGACTCTGTAAGCGCAGAACAGGGAATCAGTGATCATAACGCCGTTGTAGCATCCCTGAATATGGAAGTAAATAGGAATATAAAAAAAAGGGAGGAAGGTTTATCTGTTTAGCAAGAGTAATAGAAGGCAGATTTCAGACTTCCTAACGGATCAAAACGAAAATTTCTGTTCCGACACTGACAATGTTGAGTGTTTATGGAAAAAGTTCAAGGCAATCGTAAAAGGCGTTTTAGACAGGTACGTGCAGAATAAAACTGTGAGGGACGGGAAAAACCCACCGTGGTTCAACAACAAAGTTAGGAAACTACTGCGAAAGCAAAGAGAGCTTCACTGCACGTTTAAACGAAGCCAAAACCTCTCAGACAAATAGAAGCTAAACGATGTCAAAGTTAGCGTAAGGAGGGCTATGCGTGAAGCGTTCAGTGAATTCGAAAGTAAAAACTCTATGTACCGACTTGACAGAAAATTCTAGGAAGTTCTGGTCTTACATTAAATCAGTAAGTGGCTCGAAACAGCATATCCAGACACTTCGGGATGATGATGGCATTTAAACTGAGGATGACACGCGTAAAGCTGAAAACTAACACCTTTTTCCAAAGCTGTTTCACAGAGGAAGACCGCACTGCAGTTCCTTCTCTAAATCCTCGCACGAACGAAAAAATGGCTGACATCGAAATAAGTGTCCAAGGAATAGAAAAGCAACTGGAATCACTAAACAGAGGGAACTCTACTTTATCTGACGGGATACCAGTTCGATTCTACACATAATACGCGAAAGAACTTGCCCCCCTTCTAACAGCCGTGTACCGCAAGTCTCTAGAGGAACGGAAGGTTCCAAATGATTGGAAAAGAGCACAGGTAGTCCCAGTTTTCAAGAAGGGTCGTCGAGCAGATGCGCAAAACTATAGACCTATATTTCTGACGTCGATCTGTTACAGAATTTTAGAACATGGTTTTTGCTCGCGTATCATGTCGTTTCTGGAAACCCAGAATCTACTCTGTAGGAATCAACGTGGATTCCGGAAACAGCGATCGTGTGAGACCCAACTCGCTTTATTTGTTCATGAGACCCAGAAAATATTAGATACAGGCTCCCAAGTAGATGCTATTTTCCTTGACTTCCGGAAGGCGCTCGACGCAGTTCCACACTGTCGCCTGATAAAGTAAGAACCTATGGAATTTCAGACCAGCTGTGTGGCTGGATTGAAGAATTTTTAGCAAACAAAGCACAGCACGTTGTTCTCAATGGAGATACGTCTACAGACGTTGAAGTAACCTCTGGCGTGCCACATGGGAGTGATATGGGACCATTGCTTTTCACAATATAAGTAAATGACCTAGTAGATAGTGTCGGAAGTGCGGCTTTTCGCGGATGATGCTATAGTATACAGAGAAGTTGCAGAATTAGAAAATTGAGGCGAAATGCAGCAAGATCTGCAGCGTATAGGCACTTGGTGCAGGGAGTGGCAACTGACCCTTAACATAGACAAATGTAATGTATTGCGAATACATAGAAAGGAGGATCCTTTATTGTATGATTAAATGATAGCGGAACAAACACTGGTAGCATTTATTTCTGTAAAATATCTGGGAGTATGCGTGCGGAACGATTTGAAGTGGAATGATCATATAAAATTAATTGTTGGTAAGGCGGGTACCAGGTTGAGATTCACTGGGAGAATCCTTAGAAAATGTAGCCCATCAACAAAAGAGGTGGCTTACAAAACACTCGTTCGACCTATTCTTGAGTATTGCTCTTCGGTGGGGGATCCGTACCAGATCGGGTTGACGGAGGAGATAGAGAAGATCCAAAGAAGAGAGGCGCCTTTCGTTATTTGGCAAGCGTGATAGCGTTACGGAGATGTTTAGCAAACTCAAGTGGCAGACTCTGCAAGAGAGGTGCTCTGCATCGCGGTGTAGCTTGCTGTCCATGTTTCGAGAGGGTGCGTTTCTGGATGAGGTATCGAATATATTGCTCCCCCCTACTTATACCTCCCGAGGAGATCACGAATGTAAAATTAGAGAGATTCGAGCGCGCACGGAGGCTTTCCGGCAGTCGTTCTTCCCGCGAACCATACGCGACTGGAACAGAAAAGGGAGGTAATGACAGTGGCACGTAAAGTGCCCTCCGCCACACACCGTTGGGTGGCTTGCGGAGTATAAATGTAGATGTAGATAGATCAATAATCCCACACTCTGCGATTGCCCGGATCTTGCAGGCTGAGTGGTTTCCTCTGAAACTGGACAGGCGACAGCATCTGGCTCAGCGACAGTGTCAGCCACAGAAAGCACCTGGAACCTGTTTGTCAGACAAACCGGAGAGGCCTTACGTGCGGCCGCCTAGGAACTCTTTCGCCTCCTGCTTCGCCCCAAGGCGACCTCCCACTCGACCCCAGGTGAGGGGTCAAGCTCAGTGCGAGCACTAACTCTGCTGGCCACCGGTGAGGACCGATCGGAGGACTCTGACGTGGTGGACTTCCGTTGGATCCCCAAAGCCGGACCACAACAGTGGTTCCCATCCACTGCAGCCTCAAGCTGTGTAACAGAAGCCTTCACAGCCTGAAAAGCTGAGAGCAAGTGTCACCAACTCGGCTCGTATCCGCATACAACAATCGCAGATAAACGAACTACCGGCACATGCTGCGCAACTCTAGTGTAGACCCTGACGAAAACGCAGAAACTGTGTCGAATAAATTAGATTAATACGCAGAGGTCCAAAAACCTAACTACCGTAAGCATTCAGATGAAACTAAATAATTCGCCCCTGATTAGGAACTTGTAAAATGTTACAAAATCTGTTTACGCGAGGACTGTGGCTATTAGATATTAAATAAACTCGCAGAAACTCAAGAAACTAAACCATTAAAGCAAACAGATTATATTATAAAATTCTCTCCTGGATAGGAACTCGTAAAAGTCACAAAATCGTTTACGTCCCTGTTGCTGCTTGTGTCTCACCCTGCAACTGCTGCCTGACTGACTGACTACGTGGGAAAAAAACAAGCACGCTACGATTGATGCGTTTATTTGTCTATAATACCTCGTGCAAATACACACATCACAAAAAGGTTTGCATCACCCCGGTTCCCAGAACTGAAGATAGACGTTGACTATGGACATTGTTTCACAGACACAGTCTGTTTGACTGTTCAAAGCTATCACTAAATCCGCCCAAAGATGTAAACAACCATGTATGAGCAGCACCTGTTAGACGGAGGGGGTCCGACAGCCGATCAGTCATTCCACCAGGAAACTGAAAATTTTTGATAGGTTCCTATGGGACCAAACTGCTAAGGTCATCGGTCCCTAGGCTTACACACTACGTAATCTAACTTAAGCTAACTTACGATAACGACCCCACACACACCCACGCCCGAGGGAAGATTGTAACCTCCGACGGGATTCTACCAGGAAGGAGGTACATGGCTCGTGTTGTCTGCAGCTCAACCATGCCTAGACGGTCAGTACCGCGGTTCGATAGCGTCCGCATTGCTGCTTTGTGCCAGGAAGGGCTCTCAACAAGAGAAGTGTGGAGGCATCTCGGAGTGAACCAAAGGGATGTTGTTCGGACATGGGGGAGATGCAGAGAGACAGGAACTGTCGATGACATGTCACTCTCAGGCCTCCCAAGGGCTACTACTGCAGTGGATGACGGCTACCTACGGATTATGGCTAGGGACATCTGCATCTACATCTACATTTATACGCCGCAAGCCACCCAGCGGTATGTGGCGGAGGGAATCCTGACAGCATCGCTACCATGTTGAATAATGCTTTTCATGCAGTCATAGGACGTCGTGTTACGACTCAGACTGTGCGCAAGAGGCTGCATGATGCGCAACTACACTCCCGACGTCCATGGCGACGACGTCCATGTTTGCAACCACGACAACATGCAGCGCGGTACAGATGGACCCAACAACAAGCCGAATGGATCGCTTAGGATTGGCATCACGTTCTCTTCTGCGATGAGTGTCGCATATGCCTCCAACCAGACAGTCGTCGGACATGTGTTTAGAGGCAACCCAGTCAGGATGAACGCCTTGACACACTGTCTAGGGAGTGCAGCAAGGTGGAGGTTCTCTGCTGTTTTGGGGTGGCATTATGTGGGTCTGACGTACGCCGCTGATGGTCAGGTAAGGCGCCGTAACAGCTGTTCGACACGTGAATGCCATTCTCCGACAGATAGTGCAACCATGTCGGCAAAATATTGGCGAGGCATTCGTCTTCATGGACGACAATTTGCTCCCCCATCGCGCACATCTTGTGAATGACTTCCTTCAGGATAACGACATCGATCGACTAGAGTGGCAAGCATGTTCTCCAGACATGAACCCTATCGAACATGCCTGGGATAGATTGAACAGTGCTGTTTATGGACGACGTGTCCCACCAACCACTCTGAGGGATCTACGCCGAATCGCCGTTGAGAAGTGGGACAATATGGACCATCAGTGCCTTGATGAACTTGTGGATAGTATGCCACGACGAATACAGGCATGCATCTGTGCCAGAGGACGTGCTACTGGGTATTAGAGGTACCGGTGTGTACAGCAATCTGGACTACCATCTCTGAAAGTCACGCTGAATGGTGGTACATCATGCATTGTGTGGTTTTCAAGAGCAATAAAAAGAGCGGAAATGATGTTTATGTTGATCTCTATTCCAATTTTCTGTACAGCTTCCGGAACTCTCATTACCGAGGGATGCAAAACATTTTCTGATGCGTGTAAATATGGATGTTTGGTACTGTTAGGACTACAGTTTCAAGTTTCGTTCAGTTTTCAGCAAAGTCTAAAATTTACAGTACAACATTTATCAAGAACTTTTGTTATTAACTTTGCTTTGAGCACTAATAATCTTCACTATCGTTGATAGTTCCTTCATTGTGATACCGTATTTAATTTTTTGTATCACAGAGGCCTTCTAATAACTTCATTTTGTGGGTAAAGCGAAGTGACATTGTTGAAACAATAGGAAGCCTGAATCTGGGAGTGGTAAGGTTCTGGATGTGCAAGACTTAAACATTTCATACCTTTATTATTATTCTTTCCTTTCTCAGACGTTATGTCTGGTTAAAAATGGAAAGTGACGCGGACCTTGATCAAGCGTGACTTCCTTTTAACTTTACGGTATTGTTACATTGCATATTTGTTATTGTTATTATTACTATTATTATTGTTATTGTTATTGTTATTTTCTTTTTTGTCCTCAATTTTTAATACACATGATTTCTCAGATATAAAACACACTTAAGAACTTGCCATATACGCATTCAAGACTATTAACAATGATTTAAGAAAAAATTTTCGTTGAGTGACACAAACACTAAGAGTTAACCAAATCGGAAACATTTGAGAAAATGTAGATTGACAAGAAGATTCACTACTGAAATTTATAAAACTTTTAGTTATACCTCAGGCAATCTTTTAAACTGACTAAAACAACAAAAGTTATTAAGTTACAAAAAATTTTAAGTAGTTAAATCACTTCGAGGCAAAAGTAAGTGCTTCGATTAATAGATTCACATCGCAGTTAAAAGGAAGCAGAAACTAAATTAACCAAAGCAGGTTACTGGCTTGAGCACAAGCCACGCATCAACCAGTTTATTGGTTCGACTCAAGCTCTTAAAACATATACAGCATACACATTAAAATTGTATAAAAGGTACAAATTACACATAACATGAAGGTGTTTGACTTCAAAACAAGAAAATTTTGCCCGTTCAAACCCACCAAAACTGCCGATTAAACATACAAATATTTTACAACATTTGATCACTTGATCTTTTAGGCCGAAATGAAAAATAGTTTCAACCAACCTACGCAAGAGCGCTTTAAATGCAAAAGATATTTACACGGTTTGAAACCCCGAATGCTCCTAATAAATGCAAAAGATATTTACACGGTTTGAACCCCCGAATGCTCCTAATAAAGCACAGGAAAAGATTTTAAGGAAACAATGTATATACTTAACCAGGTAATGATGGAAATAAAGCTGGCCAAAATGTGGTCCCGTTTGCTAAAGTCTTAAAAAAACTGGATTCCATAACGATTTACGAAATCGAATATCCCATGCGCTTATCTCAAACTACCTTTCCGCTTTCAAAGTCTGTTAATTCCCGTCGTGTGGCCATAGTCACGTCGGAAACCTTTTCACATGAATCACCTGAGTACAAATGGCAGCTCCTCTAGTGCACCACCCTTTTATGCCTTGTGTACGCGATACACCGTCATCTGTATGTGTACATATCGCTGTCCCATGACTTTTGACACCTCAGCGCAAAAGTGCTGGACGAAACATTCTACATACAGGCTCACGACATGCAGCCTTCTCCTCGCGCAACCGACACATCTTCCGGAACGGCATACAGATCGCGCGACCTTCGCGAACCTAAGATTTTCCTTGCAACTCCAATGGACTTACAACAGGCACAGAAACTGTCATTCGGCGGGTATTCACATACAGTATTCACAGACAGTAATGTCCCGCCCAACGAGTAAGTATTACGATAAGATGTTACGTCCAGTGCATGACTGCCCTTACCTGCGACGTGTGACAGCAGTTCTTCTCATTGTGGTTGGAGAATTGGAGCATAAACACTGGGACTGGACAAGAACACGACCTCCACAAAACCATCTCCTCCCCAACACCCATTGTGGCTTTCGACCTTCCTTCTCTGCTGATGACCAACTCCTCCGCCTCACTCACCTCCTCTCCCTCCAGTTTAACTCCCGTCGCTCCGCCATTTTTGTCTCCCTTGATCTTGAAAAGGCCTACGACCATGTCTGGCATCCCGGTCTCCTGTTTAAACTCCAAACCTACGCCCTTCCTATCAGCTACATCCGTCTCATGGCCTCCTTCCTCTCCCACCACCCCTCCTATGTTACCATCCATAATGCCAATTCCCACACCTTCTACCCCTCTGCAGGTGTGCCCCAGGGCTCTCCCCTCTCCCCTATCCTCTACCTCCTGTACACGGCAGATATGCCCAAACCCCCCCCCCCCCCCCCACCAGTACACCTCTTGCAATATGCTGATGACACTGCATTCCTCGCCCTCGCTCCTACCCTCCAACGGTCCCAACGCCTTCTCCAGAATCACCTTGACCTTTTTGCTGCATGGTGTAACCAGTGGCTCCTGAAACTCAACCCTTCCAAGACCCAGGCAATCATCATAGGTCATACCACTCGCTCCTTCCGCTCCTGGATTTCTCCCTTACTGTCTGCACCCGTCCTGTCCACCTCACCCCCACCCTCACCTACCTTGGCCTCACCATTGACCATCACCTCACCTGGATTCCTCATCTCCGCTCCATCCAATCCAAAGCCCACAACTGCCTAAGACTCCTCAAACTCCTCTCTGGCCAGACATGGGGGTTGCACCCCTCTACCATCCTCCACACCTACAAATCCTAAATCCTTCCCATCCTCTGTTATGCCAGTCCTGCCTGGATATCTGCCCCCCCCCCCCCAAATTCTATAAATCCCTCCAGATCCTTGAGCATCATGCACTCCGCCTCGCCTTCCGTATACGCCTCCCGTCCCCCACGCGGATGCTCTATAAACTCATTCCTTTCCCCCATCTGCTCCTATTCCTCGAACATATCCACATCCTCTACACCTCCCGCCATCTTGAACCCCCTCACCCCCTGGTTGCTCCTCTCCTCTCCCATCCCTGCCCCCTGCCATGTCTTCACCATTGTGTCCCCCCTACCCTCCATCTCTACACCCTACATCTCCTTTCCCAAGGTGGCTTCCATCAATTCCCCCTCCCAGATGATGCCCTCTCTCCCCCCATTTATCCCTCGAATCAACTCTGATCCTCACTCCCCCTCCTTTCCTCTGTCCTTTCCCTGGGCTCCCTCTTTCCCCCTTCCGTCCTGTTTTCTCCCCACTAAACCTCTCCCTACCTCCCTTCTCGCCCCCCCCCCCCCGAGTCCTTTTGTATTCCCCTCCTCTGCATACCCCACTCCCTGCCGCGTCTGCCCAGCAGCCCCCACCACTCTTATGGGTCCTCATCCTCCATCAGCTCCTTTCCCGGCTCCCCCCTTTTTTATTTTCCCTTCATCTGTCCAGTTTCCCCCACCTGCTCTCGGCTGTGGTATGTCACATTTGCCAACTTTTTAGTGCAGTGTTCCAGTGCCCGTTCAGTGTTGTTCGTCTTTCTCGTGTTGCGAACAGAAACCATGCTGTCACTGGGTGTGAATTTTACGTCTTTTTCGAACAGAAACCAGACTGTTGCCGTGTATTTTTAATTGTCTGTCTATTGTTTTACCTGTCTGCCTTGTATGTATTTTCTTAGCGTCATCATCCCTCTGTTCTTTGTTTTAAGATCCACGATCTCTTTTCGCCGTGTTACTCTTTAAGTCTCCGATTTCATCGCCTGTTTTTATTATTTATTCTCTTCATCTTTCTAACAAAGTCTGTAGGCTGAAGAGCGGCATACTAAGCTGCTGCCAGCCGGCCCCCTTCGGGGGGGAATTGAAATTCAATAGAGGAAAAAAAAAAAGAACACGAAGTAGAGTTATCAGTCACAGTTAAAGTCCAAACCAACAAACTATTTGAATAAACATAATTAATGTGGCTGTTGTTCACACTCTAACAGACAATATCGGTAAATAAAAAATGAAATGTCGTGTGGCTAGGGCCTCCTGTCGGGTAGTCCGTTCGCCTGGTGCAGGTCTTTCGATTTGACGCCACTTCGGCGACCTGCGCGTCGATGGGGATGAAATGATGATGATTAGGACAACACAACACCCAGTCCCTGAGCGGAGAAAATCTACGACCCAGCTGGGAATCGAACCCGGGCCCTTTGGATTGACAGTCTGTCACGCTGACCACTCAGCTACCGGGGGCGGACTAGACAATATCGGTTATTACACGTTATTATGAGTCAGTCTGTGAAGAATGCTGCTGTCCTTCCGACACTTTGTGTAATTTAGGAAACTGCTTGACGCTCCAGATCTTTACCAAAGTTAACTAAACAATCACTAAACACGATGAAAGTCACTTTTGAGTAAATTTACCATTTAATCCAGAATTAATCCTGTTATTTCTGTCCAAGCTCACCGCGCTGTTGCCCTTTCCTACTTCATAGAATTTTACAGCTCTGCATTAGTTACGCGACACCCCGCCGGCCGCTGTGGCCGAGCGGTTCTAGGCGCTTCAGTCCGCAACCGCGCTGCTGCTACGGTCGTAGGCTCGAATCCTGCCTCCGGCATGGATGTGTGTGACGTCCTTAGCTTAGTTTAAGTAGTTCTAAGTCTAGGGGACTGGTGACCTCAGATGTTAAGTACCATAGTGCTTAGAGCCATTTGAACCATTTGAAGAACCTTCTAGCATACATGTATCATCGTGTCTTGGGTATTTATCATACCTCGAAGATCCCTAATGAGCAAGAATCCGCAGTAATTAAAGTGAAAGCAGTGGACTTATATTCCCGTGGGATGGGTTCAAATTCTAGCCTCGTTGAGCAGATTTAAGGGTTTCTGTTGGCTCCGTAATTGATTGATGAAAATTTCGGGATGGTTCCTTCCATATCCCTGCATGTCCGAACTTCGTCTACTACGGGAAGTTAAGAATTGATCTTACTTGTTTTTCTCTCTTTTCAATTCCTCTTTTATTCTATAGTGAACGTTACGTGTCATCTTCTCAGTCACGTCTTGGTTGTGAGTCGTCTTCTTCGACTTCCACGCATATTAGTCGACATCAGAGAAGGCAAGATTGCTGGGTACATAGCCCAAGGAGGGAGAGCTGGGACCATACTGGATATTTACAGTATTGCACTTCTGCTACAGATTAATAACGGATATTTCTCAGCCTCTGATGAAATGAAAGTAATTAATGCTGGAAGTGGCCGAATTATTGGTAGCTTCTTTAATTCCACGCCCTCCCCCTATGGCTGTAGATATGACCATATCTCCACTACATGTATTGTACATCCTAGTGGAAAGCAGCAAATAGCTCCTCGTTCTAGTCGTAGTGACCACGCACAGACACTCAAAAGCCTCGTGAGTCTATCACAGATAAATGACTTTTAGGATAACTCATCCAGATTCGTGAACCGGTTTTAATTTGATCTGCATTCACCTGTATTGTTATATTACGTCCACCTGGAACTAATAACCTCTTGTTCTTGGAACCAAACCGTATGCACTGAATAGCAAACACAGACTGGTAATTGACTATCGCTGACAGCTACCCGGAAAAAAAATCATACATCGAGATAGTCTTTTTGAACTGTGTAACCAATGGCTTTCTGTGTCTTTCTCAGCTCTGGAAAACTAACAAATGAAAACAAAAACTATGAAAGACAATCTGCTGATGATAGAGATCTGTTTATTTATTCACGCCATGGACCCATTCCTCAATTACAAAAATTGTTTTCGTGAGGCTCCATTGTTATATTCGTGGATACCAGTATCAACAATACTACGAATAATATTGTTTGAAATACCATTCTCTGTGAGACTTTACACTGAATTATTTATTGTTTCTATTTTTGACATCTAGAATTACAAATACACGATGGTACTACTTTAATGTTATCGGTTTTTCTCATTGTTTCCTTACTACCGACATCCTTCGTTTTACTACTGTATGTTGTTATATTTTGTAAGCGACCAGTGGCTTGTATTGTATGTAGGTCAGGAGAACAAGCCCATGGTAGAGAAGCCCGTTACCCAAAAGACCTGACACGATTTACAGACGAGCAAGACAGGTTGACAAAGTTCTTTAAACAAAGCATACTTCTGGAGTGGAAATTTTTGTAAGAATGTACTTTTTTCATCTCGGGAGTTGTGGACGTTCACAACTGAATATCAGAAAAATAGTGTCACTGATATAATACATTTACGTAGACAAAATAGCAACTGGCATAATTTCAAAACATACAGAACAAAGACATTTTTCAGCACGACAATCCCTGCTACATTCTGCCTGCAAGATATAAACAAGAAGGCTGCAGGGAAAATTATGGTGAACAAAGCGACCAAAACTCCTTTGAAGCCAGAAAACATGAGGAAGGAACTGGACTCCATCAAGAAAACTGTATTGGCTAACCGCACGCCCAACTCACTGTCAAAATCCAGAGACAAGTAGCATAACAGAAAGGAATTACTGGATCTCTGGAAGAAGTTAATGATGCAATGAAATTTGTGGCCCGAATTTCCTTGTACGTAGCACTTTCCAAAAACAGCAAATTTATTTGGGTCACTTAAACTGAAAGTAGCTTCCTTCAGAAGCAATAAACTACAACTGAAATTTGTTCGCACTTTCAACACTAAGGAAAATAAATTCTTAGATTGAGAAATACGTAAAAGCACATCTAAAATTTGCTCAGGCTACCACGAGGAATGTTCAGTACATAATTTTAAACGTTACATATGTTTTTGGATGGGATCCACCGTAAATAAAACACAATTTTGTTTTTTATCCCAAACATGTTTCACTGCAGTTGCAACGTCATCAGCGGGCTTTTATTTCATGGCTGTTAAACATAAAGAATGTTCGTTACTGTTTGTACACAAATAAATATTAGCTTTTAAAATCGTAATTGCAAATTTTTGAAGAACACTTAAAATTATGTATTCATACCTTTTTACCACATGGCGTGGTTTTCTAGAGGTATTGTGTTTTTATAGTGTATCTTTGCTTAATGTTGTATACGGTTGCAGATGACAAACTTTGAAAGAAAAGAGACGCTTTAAAGCATAATACCTCTAGAAAACCACACCATGTGGTAAAAAGGTACGTATACACAGTTTTTAAATATTCTTCAAAAATTGTGTAATTACGATTTTATAAACTAATATTTACATGTGTACAAACAGTAAAGAACATTCTTTATGTTTGACAGCCATGCAATGAAAACCTACTGATGATGCTACAACTGCAGTGAAACATATTTCGGATAAAAAACAAAACTGTGTTTTGCTAAAGGCGGCCCCCATCCAGAACCATATGTATTGTTAAAGAAAACACGGACAAAGGAACTTCAATCTCAAAATGATTAATCAGAAACATTTTATTTTCCCTCCTGAAAGCAGGTTGATTTTATTCAAGAGTCCAATATACCTAATCATTCCCCTCTCTTTTGGCTACCAAAATCTATTTTTCAACATAGCCTCCGTTCAATGCGACTGCCTGACACCATCCTACTGGGACGGCCTGTATTCCCTCATGGTAGCACTCCACTGGTCGTCATCGGAGTCGACGCCTTGCTGCCTCAACAACCTCCCCATCATACACTTACTGCTTTCCGCTGATTGCATCCCCCATTGGGTCAAAAACAGGAAAGTCCAAAGGATTTGAGATCCGGGCTGTAACGTATGTGAGGAAGAAAAGTAAAATGAAGTTTTGTGATCTCCTCTCTGGTGCACAGACTTTTGGAGGCCTTGCCCTGTGATGGGGAGTAAGTTCTTTTGCATTTTTGTGGCAGCGAAAACGCTTAAGTCGTTTCTGCAATATCCTGAGCACGAGTGCGGCCGGCCGGCGTGCGGGACCTTGATGCGATGACGTCCCTCCCAAAACCCACCGTGCTCTTGTTCACTTTCAGGTCTCCGTAGACATTCTGCAAGTGCCTATGAATATCTGTTATGCTCTCGTTTTCCGGCAAAAGGAACTCACTCACAGTTCTCTGATCGGAATGCATCTCTGTTACGGAATCCATATTGCTTGTTACGTATAGCGCCGCCACCTGTCGGAAATTTTTGAAACTGTGGGAGCTGAACCGGGAATATTCCACGATGCCCCACAGCAAGTTCCGCATTTTTCAACCGAAATTATCCGAGAAAAAGCAAGTGCTGCCCGTCGGGTATAATTGTTGTCATTTTAATCTTAATGCTTGACGGATACGTGTTATTGGTTTCAGAATAAGTTTTGCAGAAGGTAACTGCAGTAAGCTTAGTCATGGTCCAGAATAAGAGTATTTTCGAGAAAATAAAAACAAATATAATATATTTTAATTGCGATGACAGAAGAGATTTTTATGCATGAGGTTGGTGTTCGTAAGTTTGAAACATTCACTTTAGTTTGTTAATATCGCTTAAGTACTTTCGCTCCATTGGGCTTTATAAAGCTCCGTCAGACAAAACATTATGTTATGCTTATAGTATTCCATGAATGGAAATAATCTCGTAAAGATGAGGCTAATACGAATTGTTCACAGCATTAGCAAATACTAGCACAACCAACTAGCAGACATAGAGAGAAGAAAAGTGGATCTGGGCTGGAATTATGTTATCGTATGCTAAACTGAAAATAAATTAAATTACACAACCTTAAATTACAATCCTGCAGCTGGAACACCAAATCCTCTTTCTGACACTGAAAATTATGTACTGAAGTGAACTTGTTTATCATTGACAAAGATGAGTAATATACCTTAGTTTCCCATTCTGGGTAATGGAATAAAATCCAACGACCCATAAATTAAGAGGCAAGAAAACTCACTATAAGCTCCTTAAACCTTAAAACCGCCAATATTAGTATCATTTGTCGCCTTACTTGTTGGAAAAGTGTTATAATTCACTGATAAAAATGCGTAAAAATTAATAACTTTTACTTCTAACTAATTAAGATGTTTGAGCATATTAACTCTAGTCCTTTTTTCTGTTTTTGTTTCGTGCTGTTAATTTTTTCTGCTGCACAGCTGTATGCCTTTGGAAATATTTAGACATGCATACGAAACTAAAGGTGACAGCATTGCGGAAGAAGTGGTATTAGTTATTCATGGGGAATGAAACTGCAATTTTTTACACATCCAACTCAAAGACCAACAGGGTTCCACCGAATACAGTGACAGTACGCAACTTGCAAATAGGACTGTATAATGTTTGTGCATTATCATCAAAACAGGACGCTGGCTAACGGCGTCTTCGAAGAAAAGAACATTTGCGTCAGGTGTTGGCCGGCGACTACAGGGGGACAGAATAAGTAAGCATCGCGAACAGTGGGAACGGCTGCGAGGGGAAACACAAAGACGAGCGGCTGAGCAGGAGGTATTTGTGAGGGTCGTCGACTCCGCGGGGAGCGTTCCCGGTAAGAAGCGCGCAGATCGCGGCCGCATTGTCATTTCCGGGCACTCCGCGGCCGCCACGCCGGCGCCTGCCTTGCCTCCGGGTCACGAACCCCGCGCTGTCACGAACTGCTGTCCCCAAGTAGCACCGACCGGTGCACTATGGCGAGACACAGTGGGGATGCCCGCAATGGCTCATTAAACGGTGGTAGTCATTCGAGATCCCGATAAGAGGCACACAGAGATACGCTACATGACCACAAGTATCCCGACACCCGTACGTGGTGCGGAAATGGCCGCTAGATGCCACGAGAGACGGACCCGCCAGTGTACAAGGAGGTGGGGGCATCGTGCTGTCAGTAGAGGAGCACTAACAGCTGAATGGTTCGCTCAGGAGAGCTCAGTGACTCCTAATGTGGACTAGTCACGCGATGTCAGCTGAGTAACACTTCCATCAGGGACATTTCGCCCTTTCTAAACTTGCCCAAGTCGACAGCTGAATACTGACTGCGAAGTGGAAACCCGAAGGATGAACCATAGCCAAACCAAGCCAAAGCAGATGTCAAGTAGTGAGAAGAGGTTACAGAGGGTGATAGTAAAATGCCTCATATAATCAAGGGAAGGAGTCACACGTTACATCCAATGATACCAGCGATCCAGCTCGCGCAAAGTTACAGAGAATGGGATACAATGGCGAGCAGCTCATCATGAGACATATATCTGTAGTCAGGGCTCCTCCCATGAACTATGGACGTTGTTGTTGGTGGGGAGGCTTGCGTGCCTCAGGGATACAGATAGCCGTACCGTAGGTGCAACCACAACGGAGGGGTATCTGTTGAGAGGCCAGACAAACTTGTGGTTCCTGAAGAGGGGCAGCAGCCTTTTCAGTAGTTGCAGGGGCAACAGTCTGTATGATTGACTGATCTGGCTTTGTATCATAAACCAAAATGGCCTTGCTGTGCTGGTACTGCGAACGGCTGAAAGCAAGGGGAATCTACAGCCGAGGTTTTTCCCGAGGGCATGCAGCTTTACTGTATGGTTAAATGATGATGGCGTCCTCTTGGGTAAAATATTCCGGAGGGAAAATAGTCCATCATTCGGATCTCCGGGCGGGGACTACTCAGGAGGACGTCGTTATCAGGAGAAACAAAACTGGCGTTCTAACATATCGGAGTGTGGAATGTGAGATCCCTTATCCGGGCATGTATGTTAGAAAATTTAAAAATGGAAATGTATAGGTTAAAGCTACATATAGTGGGAATTAGTGATGGTCGATGGCAGGATCGAGGACAGGTAAATACAGCGTTATTACTACAAAATCAAATAGGGATAATGCAGGAGTAGGTTTAATAATGGCTAAAAACATAGGAGCGTGGGTAAGCTACTACGAACAGCATTGTGAACGCATTATTGTAGCCAAGACAGACACGAAGCCCACGCCTACCGTAGTAGTTCAAGTTTATATGTCAGCTAGCTCCCTAGATGTAACTGAGATTGAAAAAATGTACGATGAGATAAAAGAAATTATTCAGATAGTGAAGGGAGGCGAAAATTTAATAGTCATGGAGGACCGTAATTCGAGAGCAGGAAAAGGAAGAGAAGGAAAAGTAGTAGCTGAATATGAAAATGGCTCTGAGCACTATGGGACTCAACTGCTGAGGTCATTAGTCCCCTAGAACTTAGAACTAGTTAAACCTAACTAACCTAAGGACATCACAAACATCCATGCCCGAGGCAGGATTCGAACCTGCGACCGTAGCGGTCTTGCGGTTCCAGACTGCAGCGCCTTTAACCGCACGGCCACTTTGGCCGGTCAGATGAATATGAGTTGGAGTAAGGAATGAAAGAGGAATCCGCCTGGTGGAATTTTGCAAAGAACATAACTTAATCATGCCAACCGCACTGCCGCAGTAGTAACACCGGTTCCTGTCAGATCACCGAAGTTAAGCGGTGTTGGGCTGGGCTAGCACTTGGATGGGTGACCATCCGGTCTGCCGAGCGCTGTTGGCAAGCGGGGTGCACTCAGCCCTTGTGAGGCAAACTGAAGAGCTACTGGATTGAGAAGTAACGGCTCCGGTCTCGTAAACTGCCGTACGCCCGGGAGAGCGGTGTGCTGAGCACATGCCGCTCCATATACGCATCCATTGAAGACTGTGGGCTGAGGATTCGTGGCCTATTCGGGCAGAGTTAGTTAGTTTTTGTAACTTAACCATAGCTAACACTTGGTTTAAGAATCGTGAAATAAGGCTGTATACGTGGAAGAGGTCTGGAGACATATGACGGTTTCAGGCAGATTAAATAATGGTGAGACAGAGACTTAGGAACCAGGTTTTAAATTATAAGACATTTCCAGGGACAGATGTGAACTCTGACCACAATCTATTGGTTATGAACTGTAGATTAAAACTGAAGAAACTGCAAAAAGGTGGGAATTTCAGGAGATGGGACCTGAATAAACTGATAGAACCAGAGGTTGTACAGAGTTTCAGGGAGAGCATTAGGCAACGATTGACAAGAACGGGAGGAAGAAATACAGTAGAAGAAGAATGGGTAGCTTTGAGGAATGAAACAGTGAAGGCGGCAGAGGATCAAGTAGTTAAAAAGACGAGAGCTAGTAGAAATCCTAGAGATATTGAATTTAATTGATGGCTCTGAGCCCTATGGGACTTAACATCTGTGGTCACCAGTCCCCTGGAACTTAGAACTACTTAAACCTAACTAACCTAAGGACATCACACACATTCATGCCTGAGGCGGGATTCGAACGTGCGACCGTGGCGGCCACACGGTTTAAGACTGAAGCACCTAGAACCACACGGCCACACCGGCCGGTAAATTTATTTGATGAAAGAAGAAAATATAAATACGCACTAAATGAAGCAAGCAAAAAGGAATACAAACGTCTGAAAATTGAGATCGACAGGAAGTGTGAAATGGCTAAATAGGGATGGCCAGAGGACAAATGTAAGGATGTAGAGGCATATATCACTAGGGGTAAGATAGACACTGCTTACAGGACAATTAAAGAAACCGTTGGAGAAAAGAGAACCACTTGTATGAATATCAAGATCTCAGATGGAAAACCAGTTCTAAGCAAAGAAAGAAAGGCAGAGAGGTGGAAGGAGTGCATAGAGGGCATGTACAAGAGCGGTGTGCTTGAGGGAAATATTATGGAAATGGAAGAGGACTTGGATGAAGATGAAATGAGAGATATAATACTGCGTGAAGATTTTTGTAGAGCACTGAAAGACTGAAGTCGAAACAAGGCCCCGGGAGTAGACACCATTCCATTAGAACTACTGGTAGCCTTGGGAGAACCAGCTCTGACGAAATTCTAACATCTGGTGAGCAAGATATACGAGACAAGCGAAATCCCCTCAGACTTCAAGAATAATATAATAATTCCAATCCCAAAGAAAGCAAGTGTTGACAGGTGTGAAAATTACCGAACTATCAGTTTAATAAGTCACGGAAACAAAAGAAAACTTTGGAGTAGGAATTAAAGTCCAGGGAGAAAAAAAAATGACCTGGAAGAGTAGTTGAACGGAATAGACAGTGTCTTGAAAGGAGGATATAAGATGAACGTCAACAGAAAACAAAACGAGGAAAATGGAATGTACACTGCTGGCCACCGTAAATGCAACACCCTGAAGGAAGCACCCGAATCAAGTGAAATTTACACCATGGGTTTGCAGCGATGAGATATGCAACTGATTAGAATTTCAGCGCAGACGCACATCACGCGCGCCTGTGGCGCCACCTCATAGCGCCATTTAAGGCTTGGCGATTTCGACGAGTGTACGTTCGGCACGTGTGTTTACCTTGTGGTTGTTTTACAAGACGATCAGTTATGCCTCGTAGACATCAGCGAACATCGTTTGATCAAGTATCCGAGTTCGACAGAGGAAGGATAGTGGCTTACCGAGATTGTGGATTATGATACGGAGAAATCGCTAGTCGTGTTGGACGAAACCAAACAACTGTAATGCGGATATGTGACCGTTGGATGCAGGAGGGTACGACGGACCGACGTGGTCGATCGCATTCACCTCGGTGCACCACTGCACGTGCTGATAGGCAAATTGTGCGCATGGCAGTGACGGATCGCTCAGTGACATCCCGAACCATAGCACAGCACATTGCGGCTGTAACGCATCATCCAGTGTCTGCGCGTACCATTCGACGCCGTTTACAGCAGAGTGGTCTGTCCGCAAGACGTCCATTGCTTCGTCTACCATTGACGCAGAACCACAGACGTCTCCGTCGCCAATGGTATGATGACAGACGGATGTGGACGGCAGAATGGAATGACGTTGTCTTTACTAACGAGGCACGCTTCTGTCTGCAGCACCACGATGGTCGGATTCGAGTGTGGAGACACCGTGGAGAGAGGATGCTGGACAGCTGCATTATGCACCGCCACACTGGTCTTGCGCCGGGTATTATGGTATGGGGCGGTATTGGATATTACTCTCGCACGCCTCTAGTACGCATTGCCGGTACTTTAAATAGCCGGCGCTACATATCCTAGGTGCTGGAGCCAGTTGTCCTTCCTTACCTTCAGGGCTCGGCCACAGCCATATTTCAACAGGATAATGCGCGACCACACCTGGCACGCATTGTCCAAAGGTTCTTCGTCAATAACCAGATTGAAGTGCTTCCCTGGCCGGCTCGCTCTCCGGATCTTTCGCCGGTAGAAAACATGTGGTCCATGGTTGCTCAACGAGTGACCCAGATTACATCCCCAGCTGCCACACCAGATGATCTTTGGCAACGTGTGGAAGCTGCTTGGGCTGCTGTACCCCAGGAAGACATCCAACGTCTCTTTCACTCAATGCCGAGACGTGTGGCAGCGGTGATCTCCAACAATGGCGGCTACTCTGGCTACTGATTCTGGCAGGAACCACATGTCACAGACGTCTGTAAACGTAATCATTTGATACTTGGTCAACATGTTATCTACAAAATAAATTTTGTTGTGCTACCTCTTGTCTTTCTTGGTGTTGCATTTACGGTGGCCAGCAGTGTAGTTGAATTAAATCAGTTGATGTTCAGGGAATTAGATTAGGAAATGAGACACTTAAAGTATTAGATGAGTTTTGCTATTTGGGGAGCAAATTAACTGATGATGGTCGAAGTAGAGAGGGTATAAAATGTAGACTGCCAATGGCAGAAGAAGAAGAGAAACTTGTTATCATCGAGTAAAGATTTAAGTGTCAGGGAGTCTTTTCCGAAAGTATTTACATGGAGTGTTGCGATGTATGGAAGTGAAACACGGACAATAAACAGTTTAGACAAGAAGAGAATAGAAGCTTTCAAAAGGTGGTGCTACAGAAGAATACTGAAGATTAGATGGGTGGATCACGTAACTAATGAGGAGGTACTGAGTAGAATTGGGGAGAAGAGGAATTTGTGGCACAACTTGAGTAGAAGATGGGATCGATTGGTAAGACACGTTCTGCGGCATCAAGGGATCACCAATTTAGTATTGAAGGGAAGCGTGGAGGGCAAAAATCGTAAAGGCAGACCCAGAGATGAATACAGTAAGCAGATCCAGAAACATGTGGGTTGCAGTAGTTATTCGGAGATGAAAAGGCTTGCACAGGATAGAGTAGGATGGAGAGCTGCATCAAACCATTCTCTGGACTGAATACCACAACAACAACAGTCACGGCTGAGCGAAGCTTGAACATTTGTGAAGTTGACTGGCCTGTCCAAAGTCTTGACCTGAACGCAGTGGAACACCATTGGGATGAGTACAATGGTACCTTCTCTGGTTCGGGTTTAGAGGAAGAATGGGCTGCTGTTCCCCCATTGAAAGGGTCCCCAGCACAGTTCAAGCCGTCATAGAAGCGAAGGGTATCCGGATGCTATTGATCAGATACTGTAAACCTGAAAAGTAAAGAAGACCATAACAAAAATCATAACTCATAAAACGCCCTAAAATTCATTTTACTGACATAAATAACCTCTGTGATTTCTCATAAAGGTCTTGCATGAAGTAGCAAAATGAAAATGGTTGGAAACAATGCTGAAAGCGAAGATGATGGGAATGTTTCAGCCCTCCCCGACAGGACGGTGACACAATTGAAAAAATGTGACAATTTAGAGAAACGAGGCGAGTTTCTCTATCGCTGTGCCGTCTGTCTCCATTCTGTGGGAGAGGAAGCGGACTGATGCTGTACTCATTCAACATTCCATAAACTCGTTTAACATCATGCGCGGTTGGTGCATAGTTGATAAGCTACAACTATAGTGCGAGAGCTATTTGAGAATTTTTTTTCTGTTTCTATGGAATCCTCTGAGTCAACGACTCCTTTTAATCTAGCGAGACTCTACACTAATCTCAAAAAATTAAATCAAGCGTTAACTAGTAACTTAGAAGCGTTTATTACTGACAATAAATTTTATCGTGGCACAGATTTCTTTTTTATAAAACAGTTCATTTGGCTGGTGGGCAAATCGATCTGTTTGAAATCTGCTACACTGTAGCACCTGGTCTGTTTGGATCTTCGAAGGGAGCAGTGTTTTTGTGGGATTATTTGGCAGGTAGTTACTAGCTGCGGCATTTATCTTACTGCCAAGGAAATCATTCACAGCCAATTTGTAGGATCTTGCAAAGTGAATCTAATATTGCTGCTGACTTATTTTTTATTACATTCTTCTCATTATCGGCCCTGAAAAGCAGAGCAGGCCGTTCGAGATTGGACATACCATAGTTGTTCAGTTCTTTCACCCAAATGTCAGGGAAGTTGGCAGTGAGGCAGAGGATTCATCTAGGAATGTTTTGAAGGGGAATCACAGTCAGGTTATCGCCCTACAACAAATAGAAACTTCTCAAAAACAGCAGTCGCCATTTATTTTGTAGCTTTTATGTTATACTCTAAGGAACAGACTATTGTTTGAGAGGATAACCATTATAGACTCGCGGTTCTTTCAGCTATTTTCCACGCGAGCTTGAAAGGTAGCGGGGTTCCAATTGTCGATGAATGAGTTGTTGTTGTTGTGGTCTTCAGTCTTGAGACTGGTTTGATGCAGCTCTCCATGCTACTCTATCCTGTGCAAGCTTTTTCATCTCCCAGTACCTACTGCAACCTACATCCTTCTGAATCTGCTTAGTGTATTCATCTCTTGGTCTCCCTCTAAGATTTTTACCCTCCACGCTGCCCTACAATACTAAATTGGTGATCCCTTGATGCCTCAGAACACGTCCTACCAACCGATCCCTTCTTCTGGTCAAGTTGTGCCACAAACTTCACTTCTCCCCAATCCTATTCAATACTTCCTCATTAGTTATGTGATCTACCCATCTAATCTTCAGCATTCTTCTGTAGCACCACATTTCGAAAGTTTCTATTCTCTTCTTGTCCAAACTATTTATCGTCCATGTTTCACTTCCATACATGGCTACACTCCATACAAATACTTTCAGAAAAGACTTCCTGACACTTAAATCTATACTCGATGTTAACAAATTTCTCTTCTTCAGAAACGCTTTCCTTGCCATTGCCAGTCTACATTTTATATCCTCTCTACTTCGACCATCATCAATTATTTTGCTCCCCAAATAGCAAAACTCCTTTACTACTTTAAGTGTCTCATTTCCTAATCTAATTCTCTCAGCATCACCCGACCTAATTAGACTACATTCCATTATCCTCGTTTTGCTTTTGTTGATGTTCATCTTATATACTCCTCTCAAGACACTGTCCATTCCATTCAACTGCTCTTCCAAGTCCTTTGCTGTCTCTGACAGAATTACAATGTCATCGGCGAACCTCAAAGTTTTTATTTCTTCTCCATGAATTTTAATACCTACTCCCAATTTTTCTTTTGTTTCCTTTACTGCTTGCTCAATATACAGATTGAACAACATCGGGGAGAGGCTACAACCCTGTCTTACTCCCTTCCCAACCACTGCTTCCCTTTCATGTCCCTCGACTCTTATAAGTGCCATCTGGTTTCTGTACAAATTGTAAATAGCCTTTCGCTCCCTGTGTTTTACCCCTGCCACCTTTAGAATTTGAAAGAGAGTATTCCAGTCAACATTCTCAAAAGCTTTCTCTAAGTCTACAAATGCTAGAAACGTAGGTTTTCCTTTCCTTAATCTTTCTTCTAAGATAAGTCGTAAGGTCAGTATTGCCTCACGTGTTCCAGTGTTTCTACGGAATCCAAACTGATCTTCCCCGAGGTCGGCTTCTACTAGTTTTTCCATTCATCTGTAAAGAATTCGTGTTAGTATTTTGCAGCTGTGAATTATTAAACTGATAGTTCGGTAATTTTCACATCTGTCAACACCTGCTTTCTTTGGGATTGGAATTATTATGTTCTTCTTGAAGTCTGAGGGTATTTCGCCGGCCTCATACATCTTGCTCACCAGATGGTAGAGTTTTGTCAGGACTGGCTCTCCCAAGGCCGTCAGTAGTTCTAATGGAATGTTGTCTACTCCGGGGGCCTTGTTTCGACTCAGGTCTTTCAGTGCTCTGTCAAACTCTTCACGCAGTATCATATTTCCCATTTCATCTTCATCTACATCCTCTTCCGTTTCGATAATATTGTCCTCAAGTACATCGCCCTTGTATAGACCCTCTATATACTCCTTCCACCTTTCTGCTTTCTCTTCTTTGCTTAGAACTGGGTTTCCATCTGAGCTCTTGATATTCATACAAGTGGCCCTCTTTTCGCCAAAGGTCTCTTTAATTTTCCTGTAGGCAGTATCTATCTTACCCCTAGTGAGATAGGCCTCTACATCCTTACTTTGTCCTCCAGCCATCCCTGCTTAGCCATTTTGCACTTCCTGTCGATCTCATTTTTGAGACGTTTGTATTCCTTTTTGCCTGCTTCATTTACTGCATTTTTGTATTTTCTCCTTTCATCAATTAAATTCAATATTTCTTCTGTTACCCAAGGATTTCTACTAGCCCTCGTCTTTTTACCTACTTGATCCTCTGCTGCCTTCGCTACTTCATCCCTCAAAGCTACCCATTCTTCCTCTACTGTATTTCTTTCGTCCATTCCTGTCAATTGTTCCATTATGCTCTTCCTGAAACTCTGTACAACCTCTGGTTCTTTCAGTTTATCCAGGTCCCATCTCCCTAAATTCCCACCTTTTTGCAGTTTCTTCAGTTTTAATCTACAGGTCATAACCAGTAGATTGTGGTCAGAGTCCACATCTGCCCCTGGAAATGTCTTACAATTTAAAACCTGGTTCCTAAATCTCTGTCTTACCATTATATAATCTATCTGATACCTTTTAGTAACTCCAGGGTTCTTCCATGTATACAACCTTCTTTCATGATTCTTAAACCAAGTGTTAGCTATGATTATGTTGTGCTCTGTGCAAAATTCTACCAGGCGGCTTCCTCTTTCATTTCTTAGCCCCAATCCATATTCACCTACTATGTTTCCTTCTCTCCCTTTTCCTACACTCGAATTCCAGTCACCCATGACTATTAAATTTTCGTCTCCCTTCTCAATCTGAATAATTCCTTTTATTTCATCATACATTTATTCAATTTCTTCGTCATCTGCAGAGCTAGTTGGCATATAAACTTGTACTACTGTAGTAGGTGTGGGCTTCGTATCTATCTTGGCCACAATAATGCGTTCACTATGCTGTTTGTAGTAGCTTACCCGCATTCCTATTTTCCTATTTATTATTAAACCTACTCCTGCATTACCCCTATTTGATATTGTGTTTATAACCCTGTACTTACCTGACCAGAAGTCTTGTTCCTCCTGCCACCGAATTTCACTAATTCCCACTATATCTAACTTCAACCTATCCATTTCCCTTTTTAAATTTTCTAACCTACCTGCCCGATTAAGGGATCTGACATTCCACGCTCCGATCCGTAGAACGCCAGTTTTCTTTCTCCTGATAACAACATCCTCTTGAGTAGTCCCCGCCCGGAGATCCGAATGGGGGACTATTTTACCTCCGGAATATTTTACCCAAGAGGACGCCATCATCATTTAATCATACAGTAAAGCTGCATGCCCTCGGGAAAAATTACGGCTGTAGTTTCCCCTTGCTTTCAGCCGTTCGCAGTACCAGCACAGCAAGGCCGTTTTGGTTATTGTTACAAGGCCAGATCAGTCAATCATCCAGACTGTTGCCCTTGCAACTACTGAAAAGGCTGCTGCCCCTCTTCAGGAACCACACGTTTGTCTGGTCTCTCAACAGATACCCCTCCGTTGTGGTTGCACCTACGGTACGGCTATCTGTATCACTAAGGCACGCAAGCCTCCCCACCAACGGCAAGGTTCATGGTTCATGGGGGGGAATTAAAAAACAATGGAAACATCCCGAAGACGGAAATGGGGGACTGGAGCTGATTTTAATTTATTTATGAGACAATGATGTCCATTGTCCCAGACAAAAAGAAAAAGAAAATGCAGTGCTCAGGACGTAGAATTCCTGTAGACTATGGGCTTATGATGTGTCGAAACAGAGCGGGCATCCGGTTCAGATCACGTGAATTTGCTGGCCATGCAGCAACTCGAGCTCACCATCATCCTCCTCAAGGGCCCTCAGTAATGCTCACGTAGTTCACAGCTTCTGTTACTGACACAGGTTCCACGAGGCCCAGGTGAATGCCCCATACAGGATTATGGTAACACACGCCTGCGTCCGTGGCGCACTGCATGTTTCGAGCAGTCATTCGCTTGTACGACGGCGTATCCGAACGCGACCTTCGAAGTGGTGCAAATGAAAAGTGATTCATGCGGCCACGCGACACGTTTCCATTATCCATGGTGTAATCTAGGTAAGACCGTTTCCACTGAAATCTTAATTGACGTTATTGTGGGCTCAACATTGGGCACGTATGGGTCATCTCCTGGGTAGCTGCTTATTCGAGAAGGTGCACAGAATGGTGCGCTCCGAAATACTGCGGCCTGCTGCAACACTGTACCACTGTAGTGAGATCTGCCACAGTTCGCCTCCTACCTAGCTTTACAGAGCGACCAAGCCTCCGACCTCTAGCTTCTGTGATGAGGCATAGACGATCTACACATTACTCGTATTGCCTACTCGTGGTTTCACCGTCCTTCAACCACTTTCCATTGATTGTCATTGTCAATAAAATTCCCAACAGCTGTGTAACTTAAGATATTACTTTATTTTATTTTATTTCAGAATTTCGCTTTGCCATCTTCAGGACCCATATGCATCTCTCCAAATAAATGAAAATGTCATGTGAATCTATAAATCTCTGAATGTCATGAATTCATTCGAAGACTTCATAGCAACTGAGTTCCATAATTCACGTCTGTACTGAGTCATTATGAGTGATATTATGAGACATGCAGTGTCAATTAGTCTGGGCCAGGATTCGTTTTCACTATGCAGAAAAATCTCTCCATTTACTTAGTGAATTCCCCATGTGTATCACACCACATATATATGATTATTAAGTTTCTCCTGGCGTATTTCTTGCTCGAACAGTCCACAGATGTACTGCCGCTCCATAATGTCCAATGGGCACAATATTTCGGCTATCAGACATATCGACATCGTCAGGTGCGCTGACGAACTGAGCTCCTGAGGGCAGGCGGCGAGGGGAGGGGATTTAAGACGGCCGCCCGCCCTCAAGCCACTCGGCAACACAACAGCTCCTCCGCGTCGTTGAATACATAACACACGGTTACAACACAAACAAAGCAACTGGGGCGGTGTCCCTGGACATCGAAAAGGCCTTCGATCGTCTATTGCACAATGGCCTCATACGCAAACTGAGCAACGCAGAGTTCCCCGACGGGCTCGTACGTCTCATACACTCATATCTCACGGACAGGAGTTTCAACACCGACTTGTAGGGCAAAAAATCGACATGACATGGTATCCAGGCAGGAGTACCCCATGGAAGCATCCTAAGGCCCTTACTATTTAACCTCTTCATTAACGACCTCCCAGCTACACACAACACGACCGTGGCAATCTACGCGGATGACAGTGCCATCCTTGCGCAAGATTGGAAGCCGTCTAACATTAACTCACGACTACAGACTCCACTTAGAGCGGCAGAGTCTTGGCTGGTGAAATGGCGTGTTAGAGTAAACGTCGACAAGTGCGAAGCTGTTCTGTTCACTAGAAGACCGAAACTACTGCGCAAACATCAGCACTTCAACCCAATAACACTACATGCACGCCCAATACGTTTTCGCGAGGTCAAATACCTCGGTGTCTGGCTGGACCGGAAACTACTCTGAGGGGACCACATTCAACACGTGACCAACAAAGCAAACGCGAGGCTCAAACAACTCTACCCTATTCTTAACAGGCGTAGCACACTGAATACGACGGTGTCTAGGTCCATGTACGTGACACTTGTTCGGCCCCTGATGACGTACGCAATCCCTGTCTGGGGGTACGCTGCGCCCACACGCCTGCGCCGTCTGCAGCTCGTACAGAACAAAGTATGCAGAATCATAAGCAACGCACAGCGCTACATACGCACCGCGGACCTTCACCGGGGATGTCGGCTAGATACCATCTTGCAGGTATTCCAACAACGCTCCACACGACTGTACAATAACACGAGACACTCGCGTAACCCGTTTATCCTTTCTCTGGATAACTACGACCACAACATAAATGGAAACATAATAGACCAAAGACACTATTAGAAAGAAACTAAACATCTATGGTCCACACCACGCTAACACGACAGTATTGGCGAGCCCCTGCAACACAGATACTACTGGTAACCCTAGATAATCGACCCGCCGAAAAACAGACAATCGCAGGGAAACCGTACTATACACAGTACGCAAAGCAGCCACACACACCCCCTACACTGTGAGCTGATCTATAACCAATCGCCCACTAATGTATGACGACTTTGAACTGTTACAGGGACGCAGAAGCTGCAGCAAGCCCTACAACGAGCCTCCGCAACGACAAAGGTAACAATGCACGATACCTCGCACTAACATAACCACACCTTGTATGCACTGTCGCAGCTAGCAAGCCGCTACTGCCCTTACTACCCGTCCTACTGTCGCAAAGGTTTTTTCTCCTTTGGCTCTTGCCTTGGCACTTTTTTCTCTCTGTCCTTACAAAACGCTAGCCTGCGATCACTTTCGTCCACTTTCTGTCTCCTGATGGACCATGTCAATGAGGAATCCTACCCAGACGCATGGATGACATCACAGCCCGCACCCTGTGACTCACGATTGGAAAACTAATGTCTCATACGGAGGTGACAGTAGAATTTTTGGTTTGGTCACCACGTGGGACTCATCTGACCACGCTGGTCAGATGAGTCCCAATTTCAGCTAGTGAGAGCTGATGGTAGGGTTTAAGCGTGGCGTAGACCACAGGGGACCTTGGACACAACTTGTCAACAAGGCACTGTGCAAGCTGTTGGTGGTTCCGTAAAGATGTGGGCTGAAGTTACATGGAATGTACTTGGTCTTCTGGTCCAAGTGAATCGATATTTGTCTGGAAATGATTATCTTTGGCTATTTGGAGAGAATAACGATGGAATTTTTGCAGATGACAATACGCCACATCACCGGCTCACAGTTATTAGCGATTGTTTTGAAGAACATTCTGGACATTTCGAGTGAATGACTTGGCCGCTCAGCCGGCCGCGGTGGTCTAGCGGTTCTGGCGCTGCAGTCCGGAACCGCGGGACTGCTACGGTCGCAGGTTCGAATCCTGCCTCGGGCATGGGTGTGTGTGATGTCCTTAGGTTAGTTAGGTTTAAGTAGTTCTAAGTTCTAGGGGATTTATGACCTAAGATGTTGAGTCCCATAGTGCTCAGAGCCATTTGAACCATTTTTGAACTTGGCCGCTCATATCGCCTGACGCCATTCCTATCAAACACTTACGGGACATAATCGAGAGCTGAGTTCGGGCACAAAATCCTCCACTGCCAAAACTTTCTCAATTATGGACGGCTATAGAGGCAGTATAGTCTAATGTTTCTGTAGGGGACTTCCAACGACTTGTTGACCTTGGGCTGCTGCACTACGCCGGGCAAAAGGAGGTCCGACACAATACTAGGAGATATCCCATGACTTTTGTCATCTCAGGTATTCAACCAGTATTGGACGATCAGAGCACTTTTTAAATCACAAAATAACGAAAAAGTAAATCTCTTGCTACATTTTCGCTCTTCGTGCAGCAAAACTTCACACTGGGCGTGCCGTTCTACTTGACTGCTCTTTGCTACCAACTCTGTTCGCAACACATTTTGTAATCAGCGTTGCACTTCGCAGTCAGCACTCGCATACATTTCTGAATGGACCTACAATAGATGCCGGGATAAACACCAAGTATGATGAAAAACTAGCTTTTCTTAATACAAAGCTGTTTTATATGTGACAATCTGATTCTTTAAAGAACTGAGAGTGGAGCTTTACTGGTACATTTCTATATAGAGGAAAATATCGACTGCACCATTAGCCGTCCACCAATCCATCCTCCCACGCACACCTGCCGTTCTCACTCTCTCTTTCACGCATACACCTAAATAGCATATGGCACTGTAATGCCGTCATACCTAGGGACGCATAACATTAAAGGACAAGGTGTACACACTCACACATACACAAACACAAACACAGTCGCGTGACGACCTGCAGCCTTTAATAAAGCTGTGTGATTGCAGATCCCTCTAAGAGGGGGAGAACTTGTCTGATGGCGTGATAGAAACTGAAACAGGAGTCTGTAGGGAAGAGAGAGAGGTTCCAGCATCAGAATCAGAACTTAAAAAAGGGATGTTGGACTTAACATCAAATGAGATAAATGGGATAGATAACATTTCATCAGAATTTCTAAATTCATTGGGATAAGTGGCAATAAAACGACTGCTCACGTTGGTCATAGAATTTACGAGACAGGCGATGCACCACTTGACTTTCCGGAAAACATCATCCACAGAATTCCAAATATTGCAAGAGCCGACAGGTGCGAAAATTATCGCACAATCAGCTTAACAGCTGTTGCATCCAAGTTGCTGACAAGAATAACATACATAAGAATGCGAAAGAAAATTGAGAATCTATTACATGACGACCAGTTTGGCTTTAGAAAAGGTAAAGGCAGCAGAGAGGCAGTCCCGAAGTTGCAGTTTATAATGAAAGCAAGACGGAAGAAAAATCAAGACACGCTCATAGTATTTGTCGACCTAGAAAAAGATTTCAATAATTTAAACTGGCGCAAGATGTTCGAAATTCTGAGAAAAGTTGGGGTAAGCTATAGGGAAAGACGATTATTATAGAATATGTGCAAGAGCTAAGAGGTAAAAACAAGACTGGATGAACAAGAATGAAGTCCTCGGATCAAAAAAAGTGTAAGGCTGGAATGTAGTCTTTCGCCTCTACCGTTCAATCTCTAAATTGAAGAAGCCATGGCGGAAATAAAAGAAAGTTGAATAGTGGGTTTAAAATTCAAGGCGAAAGTGCATCAGTCATATAATACGCTGATGACATTGCTATCCTCGGTGAAAGTGAAGAAGAATTTCAGAATGTATTGAATGGAAGGAACAGTCTAATATGCACAGAAAATTGATTGAGAGTAAATCGAAAGAAGCGAAACTAATGAGAAGTAGCCGAAATGAAAACAGCGAGAAACTTAACATCAGAGATAATTATTACGATGTAGTAGTAGTTAAGGAAATCTGCTACCTAGGCAGCGAAATAACCCATTACGGAAGGAACAAGGAGGATATAAAAGTGGACTACTACTGGCAGAAAGGCCATTACTGGCCGAAATAAATCTACTAGTATCACACATAGGCCTTAATCTGAGGAAGAAACTTCTGAAAATGTACGTTTGAAGCACAGCACTGTACGGCAGTGAGATATGGACTGTGGGAAAACCGGTACAAAAGAGAATCGAAGCATTTGAGATGTGATGCTAAAGAAGTAGTTTAAAATTAGGTGGACTGATACTGTTGTAAGCGATTACATGGTTCTCCGAAGAATCGGTGAGGAAGGGGATATACAGAAGGCACTGACAAGTAGAAGGGACAGACACCAGAGAATAACTTCCGTAGTGCTAACCGGAGCCGTAGAGGGCAAAAACTGTAGTGGGAGACAGAGAATGGAATACATCCAGCAAATAACTGAGGACTTACGCGGCAGTTCCTACTCTGAGATAAAAGATTTGAACAGATGAAGGACTTCGAGGCGGGCAGCATCAAAATAGTCAGAAGGCTGATGACCCAAAAGAACCACACGACCAGTCGTGTGCCAATCTGCAACGCGTAACCGAAGTTAAGAGTGGTAGCTGTCGAAGTACGTTTCGTGGAAGCAAAGCTGTGTGATTGGCGGCAGCAGCTGTTTCCTTGTGTATCATCACAATTTCGCAGCCAGCACTTTCTGAACAACAGCTGAACGTGGGCGAAACGAATCCAGGGAAGCGTAACAGGGCCAGCTGGTTAGCCGGAGCTGTGCCCTCGGCCTCTGGATAACCGCTGACCGCTGGCCGTCCCATTGTTAAGCGATCGCTATCGGCGAGCAAAGTGTATCACGCGGGAGGGGCAATTAGCCGAGGTGAAAGCCGAGGGCCGAGGGCGTGGGTACTGCGCAGCCGGGCCCGGGCGCTCCTTTGCGCAACTCGCCACCAACAGGCTTTCGTGCAGCCGAGTGGCCCCTGGTTTGGAGAACACTCGTTGACCCCTGTCCCCCTAGTTTCCGTTACTGCACTGTTGGGCACCTTCTCCACCACCAGTAAAAATCTAACGATTTCAAAACCAGGTTCTGGTTCAACAAAATCACTGCTCATTTTCCAAATTACGTTTGCTTCTAAAGAAGATCTGATCCTCGGAATTTTTTTGTACAGCGGCGAGCCTGAAGTTCATGGATTTATTGTATCACGATTTCGCCAATTTCTACGAAACGCTTGTGCAACTGCAGCATTACCTTTGTAACCCGTCTGTAGCCAGCGAGTGTGCTCCGGCTGCTACAGCAATAATTATTCGATGCTTTAAAAAATGAGGTGAGATATCATCCTACTTTATATGCGATCCAAATCCAAATCCCATTCCCCAATACCGTTTCTAGCTGGACATGTAAACACTATTTTGACGATCGTGGAAATTCGATTTATGATGACTACACTATCAATTTGTTAACACAAACAAATGCCTGGATGTAACGATCCGTATGGATACAAAAGGGAGCGGTCGTATCGGCTCAGTACAGGCAAAGCAGCTTGCAGGCTTCGCTTTGTTGGTTGGATATCAGAAAAGAGGAAGCAGTCTACAAAGGAGATTGCTAACAAAACACTTGTATGACTGATCTTCGAATGTTGTTCAAGTCCCTGAGACAGTACTAAATGTGACTAACAATGTATACGTGGAAGGACAGTATGAAAGGCGACAAGTTTCTGTGACACACAGGAGAATGACACGGAAATGCTGAGAAACCTGAGTTGGCAGACGCTTGAAGGAAGATGCCCACAATTACCCAGAAGTCTACGTTCAATCAGGAATCAGTATAGGCTGAAAACTCTAGGAATATACTGTAGCCTTCTACAGTTCATTCTCTTAGGGGCCGTTAAGACAATATTACACTGATTACAGCACGCAAAAGGCATTTAAACTATGTTACCAGCTCTCTGTATATGAATGGGATGGGAAGAATCGCTGATAACTTTCACAATGGGAAGTACCCTCTGCCAAGCACTTCACGGTGGTTTTCGGTACTTAGATGTGAATGTAGTTGTAGGCTTAAATGAACAGAAGGATATTTTAGCTTTATTACACGAAAAGAACACTACAAACGCTGACAAATTTGCCGAAATTAGAAAAATCGAAATGATTGATGACAGTTCTGTGTTCTGCACAACTAGACCTATCGACTCTTTCTTTCACTCACGAGATCTCTCGTGTACGAGCAATTGCTGGTCACAAACCATTTTATAAGTGCACAGAAATAGGAGTACGCCTATATTCGATTTCATGACATTTCGAGTCTCCAAATTTTGGAGTACACGAATATTCCAGTAACGATCGCACGTTTCCCACGATGTAAGTGCTTTAGGTGAGTGTAAAAAACAGTTTCTCATCTGTTAACTGGCTTGGATAACATTTTTAAACATCTATTCAACTGTATCCTCCTCGTTACAAGTTCTCTGACACTGCATTCCGCTGGCTAAATCGAAAAAGCACCGTTCGTGAAAGCCAACTGGGACCGTTCACATAAAAACCATTGTGTGGCCGGACCAACAAAGTAATTTAATTCCTAATGTGTAAACACGTCAGAGAAAGTGGCTAACATGAGAACAAGCTTCCGCTGGGATTTCCGGGAGGCATTCCGAAATGCACGGGAGCCGAGATACCTGTTTGTCAAAAGCAGTTCAAGGATGGCGAACGTTCCCAAAATCCGATTATATAGTGGTACTCGCAAATGCTTTCACTGCACAGGATATTCATTGAGTTACCTGTGTCGTTTTGAGAACTTTTCCGGCATTTAGTTCGCCATATTTGATTAAGATTTCTTCTATCAGGAGGCTGCGCTGAATAGGGGGGTATGCTGAATCAATAACAAACCAGTGGGCAAAAACAGGATCACCATTCTACAGTCACATCACTGACTGGCTAAGAGGCCTCAGCGTTCAACAAACCTTCTCGTCTCGCATATATGGGGAGTCGATGGCAGACTCTTCCTTCTGAAGGGAAAAAGACTGGCGAAGGGGAAGACTAGCATGGAGTGTTACTGGTAGTTTTGAGTGACGTAGGTGAACGTTTTCATTTTCGACAGGTGTACATGGCCTGACTGCGGCACCTTTGCCGTAGAAGTTACCAACCGGCGCTTGTGACCAACAAAATCGTAGTGACCTGATCGAAGTTGGTTGCTTTTGTGCGACGGCAGTTGTGTCAGATCGCGAGTATTTAGTACACAGACGGAAAAACAAAGATGATGTGCGACACAAACGAAAGTTGGTAGGCGTGGTTCTACATCTGAAAGATGATGTCTATTCAGTTTCACGCCAGTAGCTAAAGAGCGGCGATAGTGACGCCAGTAAGAGGATGGAAATCAAGTTTGCTATAAATACGTGCTGTAAGGGTCGTGAGCGTTAGTTGCCTTTGAGATCGGAAGTGGCGAATTGATGTTAGTCAATAACGCCTTTAAGGCGACAAAGACTCCATTATCAGTACCTCACTGAGTTTGAACGAGGTCTTGTAATGGGGATACGAAAGCTGGACGTTCCTTCCGTAATTATGCAGAATGAATTGGCAGGAATGCAGCCATTGTACATGATTGCTATATGCGGTGGTCGCGGAAGGGTATGGCGGCACCGCAAGAAGATAGGGCTGCGGACGGCCTCGTGGTACTACCGAGAGGGAAGACTGTCGTGGTTGGCGTAGGGCTGTGGTGCATCATATTACTTCTGCAGCAGCAATGCGAGCAGCACATGACACCACAGTGACACAACAAACTATTACATTGATTATTTCTTGATGTTCCGATTTTTTTCCGTAAGTGCACTTAGATGGGAAAGAAATTAGTATGAAACGTATTTGGAAATATTTATTAACGAACTTCAGAATCTCCACACGAGCTTAAGTGCCAAATCACAATTATATTCTGAATGGTGGACTATTGGGCCATTGAAACTGTAGTTAGAAGGTTGTCCTCTCATTTCCAGTATCTCTCTGACCAGACGATTTGTGGGGCAAAGCCATTTTTCCGTGTGAGTCTGTACTCTATTCCTAAAAGGTGCTCGTATCAGTTGATTTATGGTTCTTCTGTCTCCTTATTTATACTATTAAATACCACGAAGTCCTTTCTCATGGGTTAATTTTATTTCTTTTTTTGTTTCGTCCAATAGTTCTTCTTAGGTATTCCATTTTCACTATTTCTGTAGCTCCCTTGTATTTTATACTCCGATCACAATTGGCAGTATTGTGCAGCAGCCTAGGCTCTATCATAGCTTAATCCGCCCCGATAGCTGAATGGTGCCGGCGCGGTAGCTCAGCGTGTTTGGTCAGAGGGCTACTCGCCCTCTGTAATAAAAAACTGAGTAAAGGAGTCAACGCTCAACTTGAACGGATGTCTTGTGACGTCCACCCAGACCAAACGCAACGAATAATACCGAACAAAAGGAAAAAAAAAAAAGGTTTGCGTGACGGACTGCCATCCTAAGGGGCCCGGGTTCAATTCACAGCTAGGTCGGGGATTTTCTCCGCTCAGGGACTGGGTGTTGTGTTGTCTTCATCATCATTTCATCCCCATCCGGCGCGCAGGTCGCCCAATGTGGTGTCGAATGTAATAACACCTGCACCAAGGCCGCCGGACCTGCCCCGGGCTCCCGGCCAATGACGCCAAAAGCGCATTTCCAATTTTCATCATCGTTTAAAAATTTTGGTTTTTCTGTTCTTTCTCTTTGCTCCTAAGCGTTATGTACTAGGGGCGCTCAGTAAGTAATGCACCCGAAAGCAGGTGCGTTTTATCCGACATTCCAATACGCCATGCTATTCCCCACTGGTTTGGCAATGTGGTGACACCAAGTCTTCTAGGGTCCAACCCATACGGTCATGAGCCATGGGGACGCGCTGCAGAAGATGTCGTGCTGTTAGCAAAGGCACTCGCGTCGTTCGTCTGCTGCCACAGCTCATTAACGCCACAATTCGACGCAGTGTCCTACCGGATACGTTCTTCCTAGGTCCGATTTTGATTTCTGCGGTTATTTCACGCAGTGCTCCTTGTCTGTTAGTCCGACAACTCTATGCAATCGCCGCTGCTCTAGGACGTCGGCTACTTCGTTGTCTGTGGTGAGAAACAATGACTGAAATTTGTTACTCTCTACACTCTCTTGACACAGTGGCTCTTGGAATGTCGAATTCCCTAACGTTTCCCAAAATGGAATGTTCCATGCGTGTAGCTCCAATAACCATCAGTTTTCAAAGGCTGTTAATTCCTATCGTGAGGCCATAATCACGCCGGAAACCTTTTCGTATGAAACACAAATGATAGCACTACCCGTGTATACATCGTGTACGCCGTACTACCGAAATCTGTATACGTAGATGTCGCTATCCCATGACTTTTGTCACCTCATTGTATAATATTTGTGCTTTACACGCTGTGCGTTGTGTTGCGTCAAGCACACTCAGATTCTAGCTTTAATACACGTCTTATTGTGGTGAAACTCTTTCGTCATACAATTCCCCTTTTTGAGGAGATTTTATATTCGGTTAATAATTACGTGAAATACTGAAAATCGATTTTTCGTTGCTCCTAGAGGCCATTAGATAGTCAACCTGCAATTGTCTTTGCTGTTTTAGTGGTATAGAGAAATTGCAAAGTCATCACAGGCTCACTGAAAACAAGATGACACAACTGAGACTACCCATTGTGTCCGTAAATCATTCAATTATACCTACAAACAGTTGCCACTAGACAGTAAACGAATTATTTTCTTGTTTTGACTACTAGCTTTGAACTATTTTCGTCTCATTTTGAAATGAGGTTTGCAGAAGGTGTACGTAATTGTTCGCAAAGCACTGTGCTGGGCAGAAGTTGCTTTACTGCGACAAAAGATAATAGTACGTGTAATCCAACGCCCTCAATGGTAGTTACTGTGCTGTTTGTATCGAATGTTAAACTTATTCATTTTCTGAGGCAGCATAGGTGGCACTGATTTCGCTGCCAATGCTCTGTTGGAGTAATCTCTGTAGCTGATTTGTAAATATGATGTGAAGCCAAGAGAATACCAGATAAAATTCTCATAGATTGTCAGGAACTGTTGCAAAAATGATTAAAATGGCTCTAAGAACTATGGGACTTAACATCTGAGGTCATCAGTCCTAGCCGGCCGGGGTGGCCGAGCGGTTCTAGGCGCTACAGCTACGGTCGCAGGTTCGAATCCTGCCTTGGGCATGAATGTGTGTGATGTCCTTAGGTTAGTTAGGTTTAAGTAGTTCTAAGTTCTAGGGGACTGCTGACCTCAGAAGTTAAGTCCCATAGGGCTCAGAGCCATTTGAACCATTTCATCAGTCCCCTAGACTTAGAACTACGTAAACCTAACTAACCTAAGGATATCACACACATCCATGCACGAGGCAGGATTCGAACCTGCGACCTTAGCAGCAGCGCGGTTCCAGACTGAAGCGCCTAGAACCGCTCGGCCGAACTATTGCGGAGAAAGGATATTTAAAATAGTTTGTTAAAGGAGATTGATCGAAAAATAACTACCAAAGTGCAGTTCTAACTCTCTTTATTTGGACCAGAGTTGTGGGATAGGGGAGTACTCTGTTATTAAGGATAGCAGATGAAGTACATCAAGCTAAAGAATGAATTACATATGCTGACAGTTTGTTCGTAGCAACAAGGAACTTCAGGACAGTGTTCAACGAAGCAGGTCGAGGTATTATGGTATGGCTACCGCGCGGACCGAGTTAACTTTACATGATATAAAATCGAAGTATTTCAGGCCACAAGGCAATGCTCTGAAAATATTGACAACGGTGTCTGCCTGTTAAGACATTTACATGGACGGCAGCATATGTGTTTACCACCTGTTTTTCCAACCAGTCTGAAGATGCCCTGAACAAGATGACAAACATTATTGACAAAATATAAAATAATAAAGCCTATTTTGCAGCCAAGTCTGTTTATCTCCTCAAAACATTTATCATTGGTTGCTGTGCACCATGCCGCCATGAAGTGGAAAAAGTTCTCGGAATAATTACAGATAGATATCTTCCACTGTCTTACACTCTCTACCCATTCATCTCAAAATTATTGGAAGTTCATAATCAAAATTTACAAGTAGGTAATTAAATCAAGAAGCTATTCATTACATTTTAGGCCAAAGCATTTCACTTGCACTTTAGAGCCCCCACGTCCCTTGCACATACCGGAAATTCCATACCCACTTCAGATCTCGAAATAACATACTAATTACCTTAACCATAATATTATCAGTTAACTAACGTTTTATTTACTGCCAGTGCTTTCTACAAAAGCAAAATCTGGACTTTACTTTGACGGCGTTTTGAATGACGGCATGACACCGCACGAAAAGTTTCGTCATCCAATGGCCATAAAAGAGTCCGTTAATTGAAAATAGACAGTTAATTGTTTGAAAATTTTGTTAGTCCTATATTAAGGCCACGCACTTACCTTGTTCAGATTGCAGCAGCTAAGAGACGTTCTGTCGCATCGTAGCTACAATAACCAGCCATTACAAACATCTCCCAGGAAAGTTACTGATACGGAAAGTATATCTTCAAACTGAAAAGATTTTCGTTACTGGTATACATATAGCTCTGATATCTATAAATGAAAGCAGCTCGTAATGTTTTATTGTTTGGAATAAGTATTATTCAATAATTTCATTAAGGGGCAGTCAAATGAAAACGAGATAGATGGAGAAAAGTAAGTAAACTGTTTATTGTTTCAGAGGTCCTACAGTGAGACAAGTAGGTCAGTGTCGTGAAGGAGAAACGTTAGCGGTTGCCTAAGAAACCATGATTGTACCCACCACGGGAGAGAGACATTTGTGGCCGTCGATTTGCTTGGAAGTAGATGTGCAAGCATGGGTGCAATCATGGTCTCTTACCAACCGCATTTTTCCATGAAGATATTGATCGTCTTGGCTCAGCGTGGGGTACGTATTTATTTGAAATAATTAACAGTTTAATTTCTTTGTTTCCATTTACCTTGCATTCATGTGACTATCTCTCATATTTTCACTGAATTAATGTTTTCTAGTTAATTCCATATCAGTAAAAAAATACTATTTGGTAAGTAAATTTATCAACACAAAAACTGGTTACTAATTAAAATCTCAGTTCTTCCGATAACACTCCAACTAGAGAGAGGCATGCATTTACAGGCTGTGTGTACCTTATGACAACAGCAAATCCATAACAGTTTGTTAGTACATAAGTACTGTGAAACAATTCACTTCTACCGCAAGTTCTTTGCTTTCACAATTTGAGAGATGGATCATAACAAGGACAAATGTCCTGAAACAAGGGCTCTGGAGTGCATATCTCAAGAGCTATCTGCGCTTCTTCATAAAACATATCACTTCTCTTCACAGTATCGAAGACGAAGTAGAATTCATACCTCTTAGCAGTTTAGTGCCCATGTTTACTGGACTTCATTTTTGGTTGGAATGAACCGTTCCCTTTGGGACACGCTGTACATATAGGTGGAAAAGACTGAGAGGAACAGCATTTCCCCCATTTACATACCCACAGATCCACAGACTGAAAATTTGTGCTCATAATCGTTTAAAACAATGCATAAAAGATGTAAGAGTGTAGTTGCCCCTGTCGAGTATTAAGGGCACTGGGCGAAGTCCCTCAAAACTCGAGAAGGGCAGCTACCCGTTGATGTTCTTTATGCATTTTAAACGTGACTTCCCGTGTACTCATCACTGTTTTATATCAGACACCACGAAATACTCTGAAAATACTGCCTGCTAAGAGATATGCCTGCTAAGACATATGCACGGATGGCAGCATATGTGTTAAGTACCTGTTATACCAGTTAATCTGAAGATGCTCTAAAGCAGGCTAAGCCCGTTATTGGCAAAATAATAAAAGCAGCCAAGACTGATTATCACTCCAAAACTACTCTGGCAGTATGAAGAAACCTTGCTATTTCACAGACGCGTCAGTAATCCCGAAAGGATCCATCACTTTTCCAGGTCAGGCAGCCTCATCCCACACGCCACCGTGGCGCAATAGCAACGTGTCGGATGAAACTTACGCTACTCCTACGAGATTAGTGAAACTTTAGGAATTTTCTCGGTGCTCCAACGTTATTACTTATGGTTATAAGCTGATGAATTTCATAAACCTTGCCTGTATCGAAAATTTAAGTGGGCAGAAAGCATCTCATCAAGTTTGCACAATTTTAGAAGGCAAATTCAATGTTGAGATCCCATGACGGCAAGCAGTGGTTGCCCAGCGGAAACTTACGGATACAGTAGAAAATGCAACAAATCCAGCTTTATCTCACTTGAAAAATTGCCGCAATAAATAAATAACCATGTGATGACAGAGTACTGGAACCTCTTAGGTCGGCAGGAATATTCATTATTAATCACTTCCATTGTTCAACCGATACTTCTACTAGAATGAAACATGCTCCTATCATAGCACAAAAAAGGGCGAATATGTCCTGGGCAGAATTAGACATCTAAAAGAAGACAACCAGCTTCTCGATGTGTCTGACAACTTCAAAGACAAAACATTCTCGCATATTCGCGCTTTTTTACTTGTTGGTATTAAAACACACGTCATGTAATATAATGTATAGAGTCAAATAAACTAACATGATACTTGGTGCCGTATCACATAACATGTCACATATTATCATATCACCCAGCATGGCATTTGTCATGTCATGTAATATGACGCTAAGCGTTATTAAAGTTTAGGATGTATGGATACCCACTCTAGGAGCTCGCAACAAGACTCAGCTAAACTGCAATTCTGGGCAGTAACGCTTCCTTTGTATCACGCTCGGATGCAGTAAAACCTCCTATAAACAGTTCGAGTAGGCTGGTTACACTGATGAACCAAAACATTATGACCACCTATTTAAAAGCTTGTTTGTTGTCTTTGGAGCGAAATAAGTTTGCGTATCAGGGGTCATACCGTATGTTGGTAGGTCTGTGGAGGTATGTGGCATTAGATGTCTTCGCACAGGTCATGTAATTCGCGTAAATAACAGGCCGCTGATTTGCGTAAACAGTGATGGCTCCTGATAGCGACCCAGAAGGATTCCATGGCATTTTCATCAAGCGAATTTGATTGCCGAGACATCAACGTGAATTCATTATAATGCTCCTTAAACCACTGTAGCACGGATCTGGCTTCGAGACACGGACAATTGCTGAAAAATGACACCGCCGTCGAAGAAGACATGAAGCAGGAAGGGATGCAGCCGGTTGGAAGCTGTCAGCCTGTCTTCGATCGCTACCAAAGGTCCTATGCAAAAGCAGGATAATGTCTCCCATAGCACAATACTGCTCCCATCAGCCTGCGTCCGTGACACGTTGCATGTTTCGAGCCGCCGTTCACCACGACGAAGGCGTTTGTGGATACTACCATCGACATTAGTGTAGCAAAAATGTGATTCACCCGACGAGCTTACAGGTTTCCATTGATCGACGATCGAATCCCGATGGTCTCATACCCTCTGCAATCGTAAGTGACGATGTCGTTGGGTTTTCAAGCGGACATGTAGGGGCGGTGTACTTCGGAGCTCCATGTTCAACGATGTAAGATGAACGGTGTGCTCCGAAACACTTGGGCGTGAACCAGCCAAGCTTTTCGGGAGAGATGCCACTGATCACCCTGTATCCTACTTTATAGAGCAGAAAAGTCTCCGAACCCCTCGTTCCGTGAAGAGTGGTGGACGTCCAACCTTTTAGAACCTAGTTGTAGTCTCACAGTCCTATCTCTTCCCGTAAATGCTCACGACAGTAGCACGTGAGCATTCGAACAACTCCGCCGTTTTCGAGATACTCTGGCTCTGCGTACTAATAATCTGCCCTTTGTCAGAGCTGCTTATCTCAATGTATTTCTCTATTTGTAGCCCCTTTCTTCGCTGGGGTGATCCCCCGAATATGTCTGCTCCGCTTACATACTTTTATTACCGCGTCATGTGCTCGCAACGCCACCATGCGGCGTCCGTCGTCGAGGTGGACAATGGTCATAATGTTTTGGCTTATCAGTGTATGTACCATTAACAGTCCGTCAAGGTTTTTTATATTTGTACTACATCAATAAATGGCTGTTAAAACGTCGGATGGTTTTCATTCGCTAATTATCCTCTGGGTACAAATCTACTCTTTTGGTCTTTTATATAGTTCAGTTGAAGACTGTCGAAACTACAGTTCACCCTTGGCTCATTTTCCCTGTCCTCCCCCGGAAGCATAGATTTTTTAGTAATTGGCATTTCTTGCCAGCCTTGAACTGCTTCAAACACACAGCCTCAGTGTGCTGTTCTGGCCTAAAACCATTGTCCTCGAACAACTATTTTTGGGAAACAGGCAAAGACACTACAGCACCCTAAAGTTTTCCTGCACACTTTGAATAATATTGCTTTCAGTAATTTGCGAGAGCCTCCTGTTCATATTCTACTAATTGCTTTTCGTTATATTATTGTCACGTTTCACAGAATTTTGGGCTGCTTGGCCAATTCATGCTCTAGTTATGCTCATGTCTTTGGAGCTCAGCAAACGTGTTTACTCCTAACTTGAATTACTGAACTATTATTGGTACTGTGTTATTTTACGGCATGTTTACACGTTGCTGAAAATTACCGGTCCTTCTCTAACTGCATTGTTTTCTTATTCCTGTGGCTGATTGCAGAAATTTTTATTTCTGGTAATTTTTTTTCACTATTCATGATTTCAGTGTTGTGCTATTGCATGTTTTGTGCTAGTACTTATTCTTATTAAAAAATACACAAGGTGTCAACCACGTAAGTGCATTCCAGTAAATAGAAATTTTTGTTCCTTTGTATCTTGGCACAGACAGCTTCACCGTAAAGCGAAATAGATCGACTTCTTTTTAACTGATGTACCTATTCGATTGTACTGTGAGAATATCTGTGAATACCGTCTTTGGTAACTAACTGCTTTTCAGTTTGGAGGTCGTTGACTTGCAAAGAACGCAGGCGAGCTCTTGAAGAGCAACGTGACTGAAATGTAGAGAGTAAGCTGCAGAGCGAGACCAGCTCACAGGAAACACATAAATAAGCCCCGCGGGCTATGAGATGGCCGATATCTACGTGATTATCTGCCGCAGCACAGAACTAAACTAGGGGCATGCCCGTCACGTCGCCAGTGCAGATGGCAGTCAGCGAGGAGCCAGTTCGTGACTAGGGAGGTACTGCACCGCCGCGGGTATACGAACAGTACGCGGAGCCTGCGTGCGGATTTCACGACAGTGACCTCAACAGAGTACTTTAATTAGTTCTAGTAGCTACTTCAAGGACGAGTGCGAAATAACTGTCCTGGTTGTGCTAGTCTGACATCAGATACTGTATGTACGCACTTGCGAACAGTATTACTGGCAATGTTATTAATAGCCAATAAGTCATGGGCTGTCCGTGACTGTAACTTGATCTTGATGATGAAACAAATAGTTAATAGTAACGGAAATTCACTATCCACAATTGATTAACCCCTTCAGAATATGAAAAAGAAATAAAACAGTAATGGAAGACCATACTTGACACCAACAGGCACAAAAACCATAAAATATTTCAGTATTCCATCCATTGGCAGAGCTTGGTATACAACTGGCAATCAGTTCAACAGATTTGGCTTTGAAACGATGTATTACACAAATAACAAAATGATATATGTCCTTCAAAAAATGGTTCAAAAGGCTCTGAGCACTACGGGACTTAAAATCTGAGGTCATCAGTCCCCTAGAACTTAGAACTGCTTAAATCTAACTAACCTAAGGACATCATACACATCCATGCCCGAGGCAGGATTCGAACCTGCGACCGTAGCGGTCGCGCGGTTCCAGAGATATATGTCCTTCCTCTCAGCTGTAATAGACTTGCCAAACATAAGTAACCATCTCTTCCCAAAATCGCATGCCCAGACTGTCTCCGTTTTTAATCAGATAGGACTAGCAGATCGTTTGCCAAAGAGCACAAAAAAATGGTTCAAATGGCTCTGAGTACTATGGGACTCAACTGCTGAGGTCATTAGTCCCCTAGAACTTAGAACCAGTTAAACCTAACTAACCTAAGGACATCACAAACATCCATGCCGAGGCAGGATTCGAACCTGCGACCGTAGCGGTCTTGCGGTTCCAGACTGCAGCGCCTTTAACCGCACGGTCACTTCGGCCGGCTCAAAGAGCACATATCAGTTCTAAGTTTAAATATGCATCATAAATCTGCAATGGCAGCTCATCTTTATGAAGGCAAACTGCGCCTTCCAGAAATCTATAAAAATCTCACACAAACTGCCATATACAGCCATCAGGCACAAAACTCAATAAACTAGAGGGATTAGAAATAAGCAGACAAAAGATTTTTCAACCCACTAATATATTGAATGAACAGACAGGAAGTGAATACAACAATTACTTTCTGTATTCAGTAATGACTGTCTCTTAATGCAACAACCTCACAAGAAGCAATTTCTCTATCCTTGTCTCAGACTCAAATATACCGTATCAGCCTCATCTGATTTCACCTACGCTGGTCTCTCTCTCTGCCCTGTTCATCCTCTCCTCCATCCCTCTCATTAACTGCTAGATGGTACTCACTATCACTCTGCAAATAGCTTCATTTCAACTGCAGAAATAACTAAAATAATATGATGTTACAATCTCAACAAGTGTAAGTCATATACTTCGAAAGAGAAGCAATAAATTATAACGAGTATTTAGAATCATTCTGATTGTTAAGAAATATGTCAGATCTCGTGTTGAATATGTAAGCATTTAAAACCAAAACTATTAACTGTCACTCAACTACGCATTTTTAATTTTTTTTTTATTTTTTTTGCCAATATATACAAACGGAAACAATACGAAAGTAAACACTCCATCATATCACAGTAACATAGATTACGTATGCGGCGTATGAGTTATATAGCACTGTCGTAAACATATTAAATGGTTCGAAAGGTAAGTGCAGATGTGAAAGTTTTCTACAAACGTGGTATGGGTAAACGCAGGTAATGTTACAATACCTCATTTCCTCTTTTCTTTGGCATTTCTTTTGTTAATCCCGCCTGAGTCTACCTGTTTAAGTAATCAAAATTTTCTAAAAGACCCTTGTGCCTCAGATCGGTCTGGTCATTAAGTGAGGAGAGACTCTGAAGATTTCAACCTCTTCCAAAACATTAAGGGTGTTGCCCTTACTTTCTAAGTGTAACACCCGCATGTTGTTTTGTATAGCGGTGATATGGTGACCCGTTTCCCGCAAATGCGCACCTACGGCCCTTAATTTTTTGGAAGAGGTTAAAATCTTCAGAATTCTGAAGAAATCCCCTCTCTCCTCACTTAATGCCCAGACTGATCTGAGGCACAAGGTTCTTTTAGAAAATTTTGATTACTGAAACAAGTAGCCTCACCCTATAGCTTACTTGTTAGTAGGTCCTGTCCAATATATTTTTATGCGTACGCCGGGCCTTACGCATTCAGAACCACCACATTTATTATTCTTATGGTTTTAACTAACTGCCCATTTTGTATATTGGGCACCTAGTATGGTATTAAACTTTAAAAAAAGAAATAGATATAAGGAACTGTTTATCAAATGTTGAGCACCCCCAACTCTTCACACCTTGACACGTCTCCGGCCTCTGGCGATTCTGGCGCCACTGTACGAGCGCCTTCCGGGTTTCGGCCAGTCATTCAGGCCGTGTCCGCTGCCGCGTGGCTCAACATGCACGGTATGTTCTGACATGTTTACAGGGCCCGAATTCCGCTGTTTGTTCATGCTAATGTTCTGCTCTTCGTTGTTCGTGTTCAGGGGAGTTTTATCAGAATCGTATTTTATTTTTATTTTCTAGGTCATTACCTCTCCCATCATTTAAAAATTTTTTAAAAAATATTTTTAAATTCTAACTACCGTTCTCATCAGATGACAGTATATTGGACTTGAATGCTGGGGAGTTGCTACAGGGCAATGTACAATGTTACTATGTTATAGATAGCGTATGTGAGTACTTTCTCGTTTCATTAAAAAAACTGGCTATTTAATTGTTTAATTTACACCTCAGAATTGGGGCATCGAATATTTTATATGAGCTCTTATTATATTATTTTTTGTACAGATTGCCTGAAGATGCAACGATAAGTGGTGCGAAACCGGTCGCAGATTTAATAAAAATAATTCATACAGCCAGTGCGGAATTTTCTTTGAAAAAACATTAATATTAATTATCCAAATACAAAGTTCGCGAGGTTGCAATGTATGTATAATTTTGTTTATAAAAGATCGAGGACCCTTTAAGCAAGCTCTCTCTGATATACATTTATGATGTCACGAAAAATGATGACGTTCCAATTACATTTACATGATGCCTTTAAGTGCCCAGTACACATTATTTATTTATGAAAGCATCTTGATATACATGATACTTTCTGGAGTCATATGACGACAACAAAAGTAGTGAATATCCAAAAGTTGCACACATTTAAAGGAGGAGGAGGAGGAGATTAGTGTTTAACGTCCCATCGACAACGAGGTCATTAGAGACGGAGCACAAGCTCGGGTTAGGGAAGGATGGGGAAGGAAATCGGCCGTGCCCTTTCAAAGGAACCATCCCGGCGTTTGCCCTCACATTTAAAGATAACTGAAAAAAGACCTCCAAAATGAACCAAGGTAAATTATAAAAATAGCTATACAGTACAAAACCTTAGTGATGCTCAGTACCTACCAGACCACGTGGGCCTTCGGCACCTGAAACCAAGTGAACAACCGATTACCGAAAACAAAGGAAATTACCATAAACAAAGAGAAAATCAGTTAAAATTCCTGAGAGGAAAGAGGCACAATAACTAGACGCGAGCGACAGGTACTAGTAAAATACTTTAGATCAGAGAACATTAATATGCGAACACAAGTAACTGAGCAGGATACAATGAAATTTCACCATTTGTTTGTCAACATGACACAGCCTCACAGCTCTTTCAACAGAACTCTCAGCCTGGATCCAGGAAACGTACTACTAGTCCCACTTGACCGACTCACTCTCTGAAAGTCCCTTTGATAATCTTAGCTAACAGAGGTTTCTGGTCGACCAAAGATTTTGGGATGAGCATAATCGATAAGGATGTTACCCTACATGATTTGGAGGGAAAGAAAGAGAGAGAGAGAGAGAGAGAGAGAGAGAGAGAGAGAGAGAGAGAGAACAACTCTATTATAATAATAGAGAGATTTTCAGACAGTTTTATTCTGATTTCGAAAAAAATTTAGTTCCGTAACTGCTATTTTCCTGTTTTCCAGCCGGCCGCGGTGGTCTAGCGGTTCTAGGCGCGCAGTCCGGAACCGCGTGACTGCTACGGTCGCAGGTTCGAATCCTGCCTCGGGCATGGATGTGTGTGATGTCCTAAGGTTAGTTAGGTTTAAGTAGTTCTAAGTTCTAGGGGACTGATGAACACAGATGTTAAGTCCCATAGCGCTCAAAGCCATTTGAACCATTTTGAACCTGTTTTTCAGACTCATGTCTGCAAGCCTGGTACACATTGAAACCTATGAGACACATAACCGTAGCACGCCTGGAAGAGCCAAAATAAGATGGCGGAGTCCAAGGACAATGGTCAAGTATCGAGCTGCAATTCGACTTCTGCATTTAACAAGGAACAACGCCGCAAGGAGTCATGCTTAAAGATGTTTTTTACGTCCGTCATAGACTGACATGAATGTTTTATACAGATGAATTTCGTAGATTACATTACTGTCCAGTTTCCATATATGGTTGTTTCGGTGCAATGTATATTGCCATATTTAAAATCTTCCCAGCAACGTTATATAGCGTGTTATGATGATCGCTGCATAAGAAAAACTTTGACAGCCTACGATGGACATATAGTTCTCCTAGTATTCACAAGTTATGTCGAGGCTGTGAACCCAGAAATGAAGAAATCAATTGAAAAATGTTCAAATGTGTATGAATTGCCAAGGGACCAAACTGCTAAGGTCATCGGTCCCTAGTGAACACACTGCTTAGAGTAACTTACGTTAAGGGCAACACAACACCCATGCCCGAGGGAGGACTCGAACGTCCGAAGGGTGCAAAAAAATCAATTAATTCTGGAAATGAAAATATTGTCCAGCTAGGCTGTATCCTGTTTATTATCTATGCGACTGGCCAATTTCAAGCTTTAGTTTCTAAACTTCTAGCTTCATTCTACATTATAATACATCGTTAGTGCATATGGACAAGAATACACCTTACTTCTGTGCACAAGTTGCACAAACAAAATACTTACCGTCCATGGTTACGTCTATTAACCGGCACAAACAGAAAGACCTTATAAAAAGAATACAGCCTACCAGGACCATGTTTTCATTCTCAACATATGTTCAGGCTGTGGACTCTCACAAAAATAAAATTAAAAAAAAAATGGTTCAAATGGCTCTGAGCACTATGGGACTAAACATCTGAGGTCATCAGCCCCCTAGAACTTAGAACTACTTAAACCTAACTAACCTAAGGACATCACACACATCTATGCCCGAAGCAGCATTCGAACCTGCGACTGTAGCGGTCGTGCGGTTCCAGACTGTAACGCCTAGAACCGCTCGGCCACACCGGCCGCCAAAATTTTAAAACTAGGATAGAAAAGGTTTAGTAAATGTTCGAAATTATGCTTAAAGCTTGCTGAAAGTCGGTAAGTGCTCTCGTCACGAAATACTGGATGTACATAAATTTAAGACGTCATATCTCCTGAGTATGTCTCTCCTGAATATGTGTCGTACAATTATATAATTTTGCAAGAGCAGTCACTGATATATATAGAAACTCTATGCAAAATGTGTTACGAATAGAGTTAGTAATAAAGAAGTAATCAATTAAGACGTCGTGCTTGATGTTGAAGTTTTATTGCGCGGCATTTTAAGCAAACGCCAGTTTTTCATGCATATAAATGTTTATCACGTAATATCTCCTGAACTATGTGATACGAATTTAGACGTACATTTAGTGGTATATGTGCGTTCTGTTTATCCACTGCGTTGCACTTGAGTTAGTAGTAAAGAAGTAATGAATTGAAACGTCACGTCTGATCCTGAAATTGGCTGCATGCACAGCGAAAATATAATAAACGATAAATTTATTTTTCTTTCGCCAATTTTTTGGGGTGTCAAGGAGAAAGAGTTCTGCAGAGATTTGAAATTACGTTTAAAGTTGGTTGGAAGTCGCTAAGTGCACACATTCTCAAATACAGGGTGAATATAGTCCGGGTATTTGCTCGCCGTCAGTTACGCTCTCACTGAAAGAACACAGTTTCTAACAGCAATACTTTTCTCATTGTTTTAAACTTTTAACATTATATCTCTTAATGGGTAGATTATGACAGGATTTTAAATTTTTAAATTCAGTCGATATTTACGCGAAGCACTAGCTGCAACTCGTTCAGGATTCGGGAATCGGATTCCAGCATAGCGTTTTAGTGATAGAGATGAGTTGTCTGCTTGTGTGTTGTCCTACTTGTCTTGCCCTGCAGTCGTCTTTTTATAGTTTTGCTGCAACTGCAAAACCGTAAAATATAAAATTTGGGGTTTTTGCGCACTAAAGTTAGAAACAGTATTTTTTTTTTTGTGTGTCTACTTACAAGTTTACGTGCCTCCTCCATTACGCAGAATGGTTCAAATGGCTCTGAGCACTATGGAACTTAACATCTGTGGTCATCAGTCCCCTAGAACTTAGAACTACTTAAACCTAACTAACCTAAGGACATAACACACATCCATGCCCGAGGCAGGATTCGAACCTGCGACCGTAGCAGTCGCGCGGTTCAGGTCTGAGCGCCTAAACATTACGCAGAATACACACACACACACACACACACACACGCACACACACACCCTCATGCGCACACAAACCGTCGCTCACAATGTTGTTCCACGTAAAATCATAGCGTGATACAAAGATAATGTGAGACCGAGCGGGGTGGCTCAGTGGTTAGCACACTCGACTCGCATTCGGGAGGACGACGGTTCACTCCCACGTCCGGCCATCCTGATTTAGGTTTTCCGTGATTTCCCTAAATCTCTCCAGGCAAATGCCGGGATGGTTCCTTTGAAAGCCCACGACCGACTCCCTTCCCCGTCCTTCCCTAACCGATGAGACCGATGACCTCGTTGTTTGGTCTACTCAAAAATGTTCAAATGTGTGTGAAATCTGATGGGACTTAACTGCTAAGGTCATCAGTCCCTAAGCTTACACACTACTGAACCTAAATTATCCTAAGACCAAACACACACACCCATGACCGAGGGAGGACTCGAAACTCCGCCGGCAACAGAGCTGTCCTATACGCAAGGGCAGTTCAATGAGTAATGCAATACATTTTTTTCTTGGCCTCTTGTGGTTAAAAAATGCAGAATTTGTTTTGGGACGTTGTGGAATATTCGCGCTTCAAGCCCTTTAGTTTAATGAGATTCCGACATGTGGCGGTGCTGTACGTAGCCTTCAAAATGGCGTCTGTAACGGAGGCGTGTTCTAAGCACAGAGCTTTTGTAGTGGAATACCATGGCATTGCAGATATTCATAGGTGCTTGCAGAATGTCTACGGGGACTTGGCAGTGAACAAAGACACGTTGAGTCGTTGGGCGAGGTGTCTGTAATCATCGCAACAAAATCGCGCAAATCTCCCCTATCTCCCCATGCCGGCCGGCCATACACAGCTGTGACTCCTGCAGTGTTGGGACGTGTGGACACTCTCATTGTTGGTGTTCCATGAATCAAAACATCTAGCTGCTCAACGGGACGTCTCTTTTGGTAGTGCTGACACATTTGTCCACTCAAGGGTGTGCCCGTTGGGTTCCTCGCCGCCTAACGGAAGACCATAAAGACTAACGAAGGACCTTCTTTTTGGCCCAATGAAGGACGCTCTCCGCGGGAAGCAGTACGTGGGTGATGGGGAGGTTATTGATGCAGCAAGACGTTGCCCCCGTCGTCGACCAGCAGAGTGGTTCCATGCGGCCAGACATGCCCTCCCAGTAAGTTGGCGTAAGGCAGTCGCACTGAACGGAGATCGTGCTCGAAAAACGTTTTTTGTAGCGAAAAGAGTGGCAAAAGATATGGTGTACTGCTATTTTGACTAAAATCAACTTGCTTTCAGGTCCCTCGAAGTAGCCCGAGCAAATCTGACATGTATTCCTGAATCGGAGAATTTATTTTTGTTATTGTTTAAAGTGCGAACAAATTTCATTGGTAGCTTATTGCTTGTGGAGGAAGGTACTTTCAAATTTACGTGACACAAATAAATTTGCTGTTTTCTGGGAAGCACTACCTAGAAGGGAATGCTGGCCACAAATTTCATTGTATCATTCATTTCTTCAAGAGATCCAGTAATTCCTTCCTCTTTTGCTACTTGCCTTCGCATTTAGAGCGTCGGCGAGCTGGACATGCCATTAGCCAATCCACTTTGGTTGATGAAGACCAATTCCCTCTTCCTGTTTCCTGGTTTCAAAGGAATTTTGTTCGCTCTGTTCGCCATCATTTTCTATGCAGCCTTTTTGTTTACATCTGGCAGGCATGATGCAGCTGGGATTGTCGTAACGGAAGGTATCTTTCTTAAGGTACTATTTTCCTGGTATTTAGTTGTGAAATGCAAACTTCCACAGCACTTAATAACGAGAATAAATTCCTGGAACGTGTCGTAGTATGCATGAAAAAAAAGTAACTGGTGCAATTTTTTTATTATATGTTACTAACATATAACAACGTAGGCTTTTACAACCAGTATTAGCGTTCCTTGTGAATTTTGTTCGTGATCCAAGGGATATTTCTCCTTAGTATTAGGAAAACAGTCCTAATCGCGTTTGTTTTACTTATTTAGTGCCGACCGGTTTCAGCCCATCGCAGGGGCCATCTTCATGGCGAACATAATGTGAAATTACGATATACACTACTGGCCATTAAAATTGCTACACCACGAAGATGACGTGCTACAGACGCGAAATTTAACGGACAGGAAGAAGATGCTGTGATTTGCAAATCATAAGCTTTTCAGAGCATTCACACAAAGTTGGCGCCGGTGGCGACACCTACAACGTGCTGACATGAGGAAAGTTTCCAACCGATTTCCCATACACAAACAGCAGTTGACCGGCGTTGCCTGGTGAAACGTTGTTGTGATGCCTCGTTTAAGGCGGAGAAATGCGTACCATCACGTTTCCGACTTTGATAACGGTCGGATTGTAGCCTATCGCGATTGCAGTTTATCGTATCGCGACATTACTGCTCGCGTTGGTCGAGATCTAATGACTGTTAGCAGAATATGGAATCGGTGGGTTCAGGAGGGTAATACGGAACGCCGTGCTGGATCCCAACGGCCTCGTATCACTAGCAGTCGAGATGGCAGGCATCTTATCCGCGTGGCTGTAATGGATCGTGCAGCCACGTCTCGATCCCTGAGTCAACAGATGGGGACGTTTGCAAGACAACAAGCATCTGCACGAACAGTTCGACGACGTTTGCAGCAGCATGGACTATCAGCTCGGAGACCATAGCTGCGGTTACCCTTGACGCTGCATCACAGACAGGAGCGCCTGCGATGGTGTACTCAACGACGAACCTGGGTGCACTAATGGCAAAACGTCATTTTTTCGGATGAATCCAGGTTCTGTTTACAGCATCATGATGGTCGCATCCGTGTTTGGCGACATCGAGGTGAACGCACATTGGAACTGGTATGATGGTATGGGATGCCATAGGTTACACGTCTCGGTCACCTCTTGTTCGCATTGACGGCACTTTGAACAGTGGACGTTATATTTCAGATGTGTTACGACCCGTGGCTCTACCCTTCATTCGATCCCTGCGAAACCCTACATTTAAGCAGGATAATTCACGACCGCGTGTTGCAGGTCCTGTATGGGCCTTTCTGGATACAGAAAATGTTGGACTGCTTCCCTGGCCAGCACATTCTCCAGATCTCTCACCAATTGAAAACGTCTGGTCAATGGAGGCCGAGCAAATGGCTCGTCACAATACGCCAGTCACTACTCTTGATGAACTGTGGTATCGTGTTGAAGCTGCATGGGCAAATGTACCTGTACACGCCATCCAAGCTCTGTTTGAAAAATGGTTCAAATGGCTCCCAGCGCTATGGGATTTAACTGCTGAGGTCATCAGTCCCCTAGAACTTAGAACTACTTAAACCTAACTAACTTAAGGACATCACACACATCCATGCCCGAGGCAGGATTCGAACCTGCGACCGTAGCGGTCGCGCGGCTCCAGACTGTAGCACCTAAAACCGCTCAGCCACCTCGGCCGGCCGCTCTGTTTGACTCAATGCCCAGGCGTATCAAGGCCGTTATTACGGCCAGAGGTGGTTGTTCTGGGTACTGATTTCTCAGGATCTGTGCACCCAAATTGCGTGAAAATGTAAACACATGTCAGTTGTAGCATAATATATTTGTCCAATGAATACCCGTTTATCATCTGCATTTCTTCTTGGTGTTGCAATTTTAATGGCCAGTAGTGCATATCTTACACAAAACTACTGACAAATAGTGGATTACGTAAATGTAATACTTTGCCCGCTGGTCGACTGCTGGTGGCGTCACGTCTACCAAGGTGCGGCAGGACACTGTAAAGAATTTACCTTATACCTGGGTTTATATAGCAAGCTATGAGCACATGAGTGTAAGCAACGCCTGCAGCGGTGACTAATGATAGACGTCTAGGCTTAAAAAAATGAAGTATAAATACAATTTGTGTTAAGTTTACAATTTAATGAAACCATGTTCATTAAAAGAAAACCACTGTTATATAAATAAATATAAAAAAGTATGTGAAAAACTTTTCAACCTCAAATTTATAAAAGAACTTTAGTAAGTTACATTATATTCATTCGCAATATACTATGGGGGAAGGAAACAATATCCTGTCTGTATTCTATTTACTTTGTGCTTATTTATATCCTATTTCTATTGTTTAATAACGTAACATGTTTGAGTGTGCCTATCTGTAATCGTATCTACAGAGCCCCGTAGTCCAGCTACTATGGACGCTGTTGCCATGGCAGCAGCGCAATATGGCTGCCCCTTTTGCCACCCTGATGTCCGTCGCCTTGGCAACGATAGGATCGATGCCACACTTCGGAGGGGATCCATCGTCATAGCGCAGAAGATATTGGCAGCCTACACTGTGTGTAGACGCGTCCGCCCAAAAGTACGAACTTTTTGCCTTTATATTTAATATGATTGTATAAACGATTTTAGTGAGTGACGATGTATTGATTTTTATTTAATCGGATGTCGGTTGTTGTATTGCTGTTAGTTGCGTAAAAGATAATAATTTCTAAGTAGTTATGTAGTTGTCAAACTATACATTATGCTGCGAGAAGTATCAGCTATATCCATTACTGGTTTATGGCATGGATATCATGATTAGGGCACTGTCGCGTACGTGTCACCAGGATTATGACAAAGCTATGAAAAACCTAAAGTCAATGTCTCAAGGTCATAGTTAGATGTCATGTAACTAGAAAGCTTATGGACATCAGTTACAAAGGAAAACATAATGGTGAGTGTCATATATATAGGATGATATATATATATACATATTTTAGTAATAATTAAAATCGAAATTTCTCCGCCTAACGTTTCGTCGTGTTATGCTGGAGACATCTCCAAAAGCTATAAAGACGCAGATATCAGTTTCAGACTAAAACAAGCTCAGCGAGTCGAACTATTTATGCATATCCACGCAACAGACGGATCATAACGTCACCAGACTGTTGCCTAAAATCGCGCAGTCGTGCCGACGTGTGTTACGAAGTATTTAGCGTACAAGGTTGGAAGGAAGAAAGATTAAAGTTTAGCGTCCCGTCGATAACGTAGTCGTTGAAGACAGAACAGAAGCTCGGATTAGGGAGAGGTTGTGAAGGAAACCTTCCGGCATTTCCCTTAATCGATTTGAAGAATTAGCGGAAAACCTAAATGTGGTTGGCCGGACTTGGATCTGAACCGTCGTCCTCCCAAATGAGAGTCCACCTCACTCGGTGTTTTAGTGTACACAGACACTACAAATATATGTCTTAATATCAGGCTTAAGGAAGACTAAAACTACTGTCGTCTGTGAATTCACGGATGCAACGGCAGCAACTGATCATGCACTGGGACCAGAGAAACATCAGATTGCTTTCTGCGATATTAGATTGCATGCAGATCGAATCATTACTGTGCTAGGATGTTTACAGAGAGACCATAAGAATTTAAAAAAAAACACCCTAAAACAGCTAGATCAGAAAAAAATAAGGATATTGTAAATGCTGTCGGCCTCAGTGCTACATAAAGCAAGCAGCACTAATTCTTATCCACATTAGAAACTCCACGGCACACAGGGTCGCAACTCCGAGAACTTAAGTCGTGGGCACAAGGGAAGTGAAAGCACTTGTGGACAAAGAGTTGCTCAAGTGTTGTGACGTCAAAACGTGGATCTTTACGTACCAGAGTAGTCTGGAGCGTGAAAGTCTGAATAACACAAATCAGATTTCTGCTTCGTTGGAAGGAACGTACCAATGAGATGCCAGATAGGCTTCTACGTCACAAGCAGAACTTGGAAGACGTCATATTGCACTTCTTTAATTGTAGTTGAAACCCATACTTGAGGGTTTTTGAATTTTACCTCACTTCTCACGGATATGTGAGGCTTCAAAGCAAAATCCCGTTGAGGATCTCTCGAAAACGCGTCGTTTTTGGTACGATTTGGGAAATGCCATATTCCCCGTTAAAGAATTTTTGTTTTATAACTTCCGTGTTATGAAAGCATGCCATTTCAAGGCAAGGTTCATTGAAGATTAAATGAACACCTATCATTCTTGGTACTATAAGTTTTAATTCCAATTAATGACATATTGGCGGTTAAAGATTTCATGACATTGTAACATCACAGGCACAGACTTACATTAGTCTAATTACTATTATTAGTTCCTCTTTTAATCTAAATAATTTGAGGGATATATACAGGGTGTTCGGAAGGTCCCGTTACAAACTTCTAGGACTTGCATATTTTGAATAGGAAACCATGTCCAGAGACGTACATCTAGGGGAGACAGGTTACGTCACGGAGAAGATTTGTTGTCATAGACAAAATGTTCGGTAGGCATCTTCTATTGTTGACAATGCTCCTGACAGGCAGCAGGACGTACGCAATAAGAGTATGTGGCGTGGATGTGCAATTTGTGCTGCCTACAGACGGTCATATGCTCCGCATGAAAAGTGGTAGGCTGAGGAAAATTAAGTTTGTGATGCGCATCTGAAATATATTTTCCCGCTTAGAGCCAGGTTTCCTTATTGAAAATCACTCTATCAGTTTATTGGGCTAGGTATTATGCAACACACCTGGTTAGTAAAACCTGCTAGTTCGCTGGAATCTCATCGTCCCAGGACCGGCGAATACGAAATGACACCTAGTGTCGCAGGGAAGCGTCAGCGACTGGTTTTGTCTCTAACAATAGTTGTTCCTCGTGGCGTGCTCTATCAGCACTAGACATTTGACGCAAAGACTTTGAAACACTTTGTATATGTGTTTTGTGGAGCGGAGGACGAGGAGATACTACAAAATGCACACAAATTGTCAGCAATTTATTAAAACTTGAGAATTGTAAATACTTAACTTAAAGAATTACTGTCGACACGGATTGCTAGTAATCGATTCTTTCGCTGACACTTGAAACATTAGCACTAAGTTCATTGCAGAATGAAAGATTCAAATTGGAGTACAGTTGCCCTTCGTGTGTTATAAAGTTCATAATAACTGTTCTGTTCGCACGTGCCGGATATGTGCTAAGGCGATGCTTTCGTCCTTAGAGATGATTACAAGTGGTCACTGATTACATAGACTGATTGATTACGTAGAGACTGAGCAACGCGGCATTGTGCTCGAACATAAATAACTTCGCGGCTCCGGTGGCATAAAGGACCACATAGGGCTGTGTTTGCGCCAACGCCTCTGATTCGGTTTTAGGTGTGCACCAACCACGATGGAAACCACGTCTGGCGCGCTACATGATGAAATACATGTCTCGTGTGAGATCTTCTTCAGACAATGGTCTGATGATATCAAGACCCGACCGTTCTTTCGATGTGAACAAGCAGTCTGGCGTGCTAAGTTTGTGTGCTTTTTGTAACTGCAGAATCTTTAAATCCTCTGATAAGATCTCCAGCACTAAGATACGAAACGTTAGTCACAGAAAAATGCCTTGGAGAATTCCGTAATTCCCACGAAACAAAATTCATCACGAATATTATTGACATACCTGCAGACTTTCGAAAGAAAGCTTTTACTTTTACGCGGCCAGGCGTAACGGACGGAACGCTGCTGTGCCATAAGTGGCATAGTTTGAGTAACATCTACACATTTCTCTGGTCGCCATGTCAAAATTTGCTTCTTTTGCCGAAACACAGCGGAGTTTACACTGTTTCACCCCACTAACATGTTGTCCAGACACTACTGCGAGAGAATTCTTTAACAGAGGTGCATTATGTTTATCGAGTGAGGTACCGAGGAAAGTAAGATCAGTAGCTCATGAAAAAGTGCATCCTCGGTAAAAAATAAACGTGTAATATCTTCCCTTATGTTGCTCAAAAACCCATAGCATTCCTCGTTTCACCAGCTATCGATAGCCCAAATTACATTCTTTCACCGAAAACGTCTGTAGTTAGAGTAACACCGTTGCGTGCCACGTGCCACAGGGGAGTGTTATTGGACCATTGCTTTTCACAATATATATAAATGACCTAGTAGATAGTGTCGGAAGTTCCATGCGGCTTTTCGCGGATGATGCTGTAGTATACAGAGAAGTTGCTGCATTAGAAAATTGTAGCGAAATGCAGGAAGATTTGCAGCGGATAGGCACTTGGTGCAGGGAGTGGCAACTGACCCCTAACATAGACAAATGTAATGTATTGCGAATATATAGAAAGAAGGATCCTTTATTGTATGATTATATGATAGCGGAACAAACGCTGGTAGCAGTTACTTCTGTAAAATATCTGGGAGTGTGCGTGCGGAACGGTTTGAAGTGGAATGATCATATAAAATTAATTGTTGGTAAGTCGGGTACCAAGTTGAGATTCATTGGGAGAGTCCTTAGAAAATGTAATCCACCAACAAAGGAGGTGGCGTACAAAACACTCGTTTGACCTATACTTGAGTATTGCTCATCAGTGTGGGATCCGTACCAGATCGGGTTGACGGAGGAGATAGAGAAGATCCAAAGAAGAGCGGCGCGTTTCGTCACAGGGTTATATGGTAACCGTGATAGCGTTACGGGGATGTTTAACAAACTCAAGTGGCAGACTCTGCAAGAGAGGCGCTCTGCATCGCGGTGTAGCTTGCTCGCCAGGTTTCGAGAGGGTGCGTTTCTGGATGAGGTATCGAATATATTGCTTCCCCCTATCCTCCCGAGGAGATCACGAATGTAAAATTAGAGAGATTCGAGCGCGCACGGAGGCTTTCAGACAGTCGTTCTTCCCGCGAACCATACGCGACTGGAACAGGAAAAGGAGGTAATGACAGTGGCACGTAAAATGCCCTCCGCCACACACCGTTGAGTGGCTTGCGGAGTATAAATGTAGATGTAGATGAATCCTGGTAGTCAAGGAAGGCAGGATTCGGTTACGATTGTGGACGGGGCCGTAATCAGTTACTATTGGTTGGCTTTTTTATCGTACACATTTTATTCAAAATCAGCAAAAAATAAAAATAACGGCAATAATTTAAGACTTGTTTCACGGCTGAAAGCCTTATAGGCATAAATTAAGAATTGTTTAAACTTGTTGTAACTTACAATTACATTTATTAATATATAAAAGACAAATCACCAAAGATCTTAAAGCTCACTGCTAATATGCAATTACCAAATTAGGATTTTAAAACAAGTAACCATGCTCTCGGCTGAAGGCCTCAATGAGAATAAATTAAGAATTGATTAAACTTGCTGCAACTTACAATTACAGTTATTGAAATATAAAAGACAAGTGACCAACGGTCTTAAAGCACGCTCCAAAAATACAAATTCTAAATTTGAATTTTAAGACAAGTAATGACACTCACGGCTGAGGGCCTTAATGCCAATAAATTAAGAATTGTTTCACGGTTGAAGGCCTTACTGGCAATAAATTAAGAATAGGTTCACGGCTGAAAGCCTTAAACGCCAGGAATGGCAATTATTAAAATTTAACAAACATACTGTCAAACAGCAATGCAATAACAAAAGTTACTTTAAAAGACAGACAACTGATCACCAAACAGGTAGCACAACCGTTTAACTTGTTGTAACGCCAAGAGTGGCAATTATATTTAAAAATTAGAACATACAATAAAACAGCAAATATAATAACACAGTTAATTCAAAAGAACAAGCAACTGGTCACCAAAAGGAGAGACAGATGATGGTAACTTGGCAAAACAATAATAAAATAATAACAATAATAAAACACAAGGGCCAGTCATAGTCGGTGGTCTAGGAATCGACCTCTCAGTAGATCAGTCCAAAAACACTTTCGCAACCAGTGAAAAAGGCAGCCAAGACTTGCATTCACATTACAAGATGGTAACTCAGACTAGTGGCAGTCTAACGAATGACTAATAATAATCTGCTGAAGCTACCTAACGTCCGATAACCAATGCAGCAATGGAACGAAACGCCAAGGCCGGAACTGGCAGTCAGCACTCCGTCCTCAGACTGCTGTGTTTAGAGCATGCGAAAAGAGAAAGGAACCTCTACTACCAGAGCATAAGAAACACCAACCGACCTACAAATCAAGGAAACTAACAGAACTACACGCCTTACTGGACAGCAGCGGCAAGACGAGGAAATGTACAATGCTGTTACATACACTAACCTCCAGGGCTGGCAACTGGGGCGTTAGCGGCCATCAGGCAGGAAAAATACCACTGGTTGAACTTAACAAACAGTAATACACAGAACGCAGCAATTAGTAACAAGAAGTCGAGGAAATCTAATTATATCCGCGTTCTCCAAGCACTCCACTCGCTGCTCTTCGTCTCGGCGACACTGCGAGCAGCAACATGAACTCAAGTCACTGGAGAATCGCGAGATCTCACAATGGTGGAGGTTTCACTACTCGGATTAAAATCCACTCAAGGCTTGTTAGATGCAGTTGACGACTAGGTCGTGTACCCTCACGACCACAGCCCTTCCATCCGGCAGTGCATGCGTGCCGCCAGCGGTCCCGGCGTGTTCTCGCACTGCACTCATGGCTCCTCGTAAGTCCCCCACCGAACTGCTCACTCACACGACCCGGAAGAACAACCACGTCGCCCAAAGATAGGTCCACAGTTACTAGATATCGATGCTGCCACTAGCGGACAGGCAACGCTTGTGAAACCAAGTGGCGCCAGTCAACACGAGAAGAAGACGAACAACCGCAACCACGTCAACCAAACGATACAGTCTGGCCTCCAACAGAGGACAGAAACCTACAAATAGCACCAACGCCAGCTGCAGCACGGCTCAGCGGTAGATAATGAAGTTTTACATAATAACAATGTGGTACAATACTCACCCCTTTGCATGCTATCATTTGTCAAAATCTCGACGTCTGAAACTATTTATGAAATATGAGGAGTGTAGTGGATATTTCACTCTCGCTTTATCGTTGGCGCAGCACGATCGCAAATCAGTGTGCTACATCAGATCAATTTTTTCAAGATTGGTGACAAATAGATACCTCTACCAAAGTCTAAAGAAAAGTTCAATATGTTAGTTAGATTTCATATGCAACCAAATGCAAAATCATAACGACCTCTATTTTTCATTGGACTTTCCGAATTTCGTGCAGTGTCTTGATTTCACGTAAATATCACAATAACTATGACCATTAATGAAATGATGGGCACATAATCATGAACCTGACATATAAAGCTATAAGTAAAGCAAAAATGACTTATTTTAGCAAATAGTGTCTGCAAAATCGTTTGAGAAAGATTGCAGGGAATGACCATCGATTCTGTCATCCCTGACCGGCCGAAAAGTGGAAAACGCTCACCGGCCTCCCCTTCCAAACAAGCAAGTGAACTCGCCCAGCCCTTTGGACGAAAACTGGTCACTGTATATTGGCCACCATATTCTGTGCAAGCTGTACCTGCTGATATGAAATCAAGGAGCTTCTGTGTCTACCTGTCGTTTTCAATCCAAGGCACAAGTCCAATCCTGCTATACGGCGTCTTGGTACAATTCGTCTAACTCGTGGTTGTGCCTGATCCCCCATTCACTGGTGTTTGGATTCAACATTGGATCAAAGATCTTCTGCACCACTTTTCTTTCAAATACGAGAACTTTATGGAAGTCCTGCTTTTGAACACTCCACGTCTCACATCCCTATACTATCATGGGTTGGGCCGGTTTTCGAGTGTTTTATGTAGCTGAATCTACATCTGTCTCGAGAGACAGCTGGACTGAAGCAGTTGTGTTAGGACGTAGAAGAATCGGTCTCCTACCAGTGTCCTGGCATTGATCTCTACTTTGTACGACAAGTACTCTGTGAAAATCGCTCCCAGGTATTTAAATTCATGGACTCTCCTGCAGGACCGGTCTCCCACCCAGAGTAACTGTAGTTGTTCATTATACTGACTTCGTCGACGAACCCGTCTTGGATTCGTTTATGAGTGGCACAAATTTTCTGGCAGCCATCTCCAGTGCCCTGGTCATTTGTTTCAATTCCTCTCCAGAGCCGCTGATTATGGAGGGATCAATTGCGTCGGTAGATGTGCCACGTTCTTCCCTTCGTCAAGGGTTCCTTCAAACTTCTGTTTAAAAACATCACATATGATCTTCTCAAGGACAAAACTGAACAGGATAGGAGATAAATCATTTCCTTCCCTGCAACCTGTCACAATTTCCAAGTCACTCGTTAGTCGGTTCTCCATTTTCACCTCGCCACGTGTTTCACTCAGGCAGATCTTTACCAGTTTGATGAGCTCCTGTAGCATCATGAACGCTTTTAGACAACTGAACATTCCCTTGCGGCATATGCAGTCGTAGACCTTCTATAAATCTACAAATAAAGTGTTTGTTCTTTATTTTGCTCTTTCAGGCTTTCAGTGAGCTATCGGGGAACGAAGACACAACCTACTGTTGACTGCCCTGACTGAAAATCTCCCTGATATTTGCCAGTTACTAATTCTGGCAAGGGTTGAGTACGAAGTAGTTCGACAAGATCTTACAGCATACACTACGCAGGAAACCTTCTCATTAGTTGTCACTGGATAGAGCAGAGCCGTTTTCCATTCTGTTGGTAGTTCTTCTTTGGTCTAGACTATTTGTATCATCTGGTGGAGTCTGACTGCAAGTTTCTCGCCTACTGCCTGAATAAATGTGGCCTGCATCTTCGCCTGGTCTGTTATTCTTCTTAAGCCATTTGATATGGGCTTTATCTCATGCATTGTGGGTAAGGGTGGACTGGGTCAGCTGTGATTAGAGCCTGGAAATCAAGCCGTCACAGTTGAGGAGCTAGTTGAAGTACTCCTTCCATCTATCAGAGATTTCATTGTCGTTGATCAGGATTTTATCAGCTGAGTGACAAACTTCCGTCTGGCGTGGTACACTTTACTAAAACGATTCACCTTCTGGAATATTTCCCTGGTCTTGTTCCCTCTAAAGTCTGACCCACCTCAGCGATGATGTCCTCAACATATTTTATCTTCTCAGAGCTGTTCGAATCTCCTCAAATTGTCCATCACCCTGCACCAGATCTGTCTCCTGTAGCCCCTGTCTCCCAGCTTGCTGTCTCCGTTCAAAGCATCAGTGCATTCCTTTCCATACCAGGTCTTCTTGCGATCTGGGTTTCTATTGATTGTTTCCTTTGCAGCGTCAGTCACCGAGCTCCTGACGGTTCTCCGCGTTTGTTCAGGTGGATCGTTCACGGTGGATGAAATTAAATCGCGGTGGGCGCTGCTGCTGCGTCGGGCCGCGCTGTATCTGGAGCGTCCAGCGGCGCACCTGCCCGGGCCGGAGCGGGCCACGCCGGCCGGGGTCAGAGGTCACATTCCGCCGTGCCGCGCCGCGCCACGCCGGCCACCCTCCCACCCACTATCCTAGCCTGGGCGGGACCCGGCCCAGCCAGACACCGCCACCGCCCAGGGCTGCCACAGCGCCGTGCCAGTGGCACACTTCTCTTCTCGGAAGGCTCCACCTGGCGCGCTGCTCTCTGCTGTCGGGCCATTCATGTGGCGACCACTGTGGAAGGGAACTTGGCTGTGTCATTCACGCGGAGGACTTTTCGCACGGTCTCTGCATGACGTCACTCGCGTGCCGGCTGCCTGCCGCTTTTTACGAGGGGCATTCAAAAAGTAATGGCAGTAACGCCAATACAGGACGTAATTATCAAGGCAGAAGGCGAGAAACTTGCCATCAGACTACACAGGTTGATACAAATAATTTAGATCAAAGAAGAAATATCGACGGAATGGGAAACGGCTCTGGTATATCCAATCCAGAAGAAGGGTTTCTAGAATGAAATTTTCACTCTACAGCGGAGTGTGCGCTGATATGAAACTTCCTGTTATATTAAATCTGTGGGCCGGACCAAGACTCGAAATTGGGACCTTTGCCTTTCGCAGGAGAGCTTCTGTGAAGTTTGGAAGGTAGGAGACGAGGTATTGGCGGAATTAAACCTGTGATGACGGAGCATGAGTCCTGCTTGGGTAGCTCAGTTGGTAGATCACTTGCGTGCGAAAGGCAAAGGTCCCGATTTCGAGTCTCGGTCCGGCACACAGTTTTAATCTGCCAGGAAGTTCCATGAAAATGGTGACAAATTGAAATGTGACAACGAACGAGGAAACTCCCTGCTTAGTGTGTGCTACAAGATCTTTTTCAACTGCCTCATACATGGAACTGGAAGCAGTTTGGATTAATTCAGGATTCTAATACTCCATATTGGTTACAAAACCGGTTCAACATAACCTTCGTTCACTGCGACGGCCGTACGCCATTTTACTGTGAGGGCCTTTATGACCACATGATACTATCCTACTTGTCGATGTCGGGTCAACGTCTTGCTGCATCAGTAACTTTCCCATCATCTACATACTGCTTCCCGTGGAGTGCGTCCTTTCAATGGGCCAGTCAGACGTAAGTCCAAAGTGCAAGATCCCAGCTGCAGGGTGCAAGAGGAAGAACAGCCCAGTGAAGTTTTGTGAGCTCCTCTCGGGTGTGTCAACATTACCAACAGAGTCGTCCAGCTGAGCAGCGAGGCGTTTGACTGTGATCCAACGATCACCTCAAATGAGAGTGTCCGCACGTCCCAACATTACAGGAGTCACAGATGTGTGCGACCTCGTTTCGATGGTGACAGACTCCTCGCCCAATGATTGACCGCGCTTTTCTTCACTGCTTGGTCTCTGTAGACAATCTGAAAGCGCCTATGAGTATCTGTGGCGGTCTGGTTTCCGACCAAAAGAAATTCAATGACATCTCTGCTTGCAACGGACCTCTGTTACCGACGCCTCTTTGTAGGCTACATATAGTACCGTCAACTATGGGGATGAAACTACACATGACGAGAAAAAAGTTTTTCGCTATATGCATACATGGAAAATGCTGAAACAGTAACCTTTTGTGCAACCCATTGTAGAAGTTGCGTCTCATCTAGATCAGCTTAATGGGAAAGGAAACAAAATTTTTCGGTATTAGAACAACTTATTTCCTCGGAAAATAATTATTCATTTTTCTTATAGATTTTGAAAGAAAAACTATGATGCACTTTCTAAGTTCGTTGGAGTAAAAGAAACGAATTTTGGGGGGTCGAAATTTGTACGTATTTGTGCTTATATACAAACACTGGAGAGAAAAAAATTTCAATTTCCATACTGGTTCAAAGCACAAATGGTCTTCTTTGAAAGAAGACGTAGAGAAGGAAGATGTGTTATTTTTCGACACCTGGAACAGTATTTCTGACTTACACAATCAGCTGTTCCTTATTCGGGACTACATATTCACGCAAGCAATCATTTTCAAGCGTCAACCGTATGAAGAGTAAATTGAGAAGTCATCTTATTGATGATAACCTGGATTCGTGCCTAAAAGTAAAAACCACTACTTCCAGGCTTCATTTGGATGAACTTTCCACGGAAGTGCAAGGCCATTAATCATTATTTGTCAGTTATTTTCAAGATTTAACTCCACAAATAATTTTTAACTTTGACAGTAAAAAAATACAGTTATTAAGAACGATATAAAGTTCCACTCAAAGCAGCTACAGTTTAATAAAACTTGAAACTATAACTAAAGTTTATTATCTTAATGTCAAGCAGCGCTGTAGAGTGAAAGATGGTTTAGTGCCTAGTACTGAGACGGGATTACCAAAAGAACATAGACAAAACAAGTATAAAAGTTGGGTTCAGATGGGTCAGTTGGTAGGGATCGACCTCAGCGAAAGAACATCAGTCAGATTGAGGATGTTTTTAACGAAGGTCAGCTTAGGCGCATCCTTACTAAGCTAATAACAATGTACCTATCTGTAAAAAGTAAATATTCACGGGCGGAAATGCCACAGTTAATAAAATGTTCCGGACTGTTACGCCGTGGTCGAATAGATTTCATCTTAAAACCGAACGTTTCGTCCCCATTTGCGGAGGACATTCTCAAGGAGGATCGTAGCTTCTTTGAATATCCGATTCATACCCTCACCGCTACTAACATTGTTAATTTATCTATCTATAAAATTTATTTTTAAGGATTCGCTCTCAAAAGATATCTCAGTCGTTATATTGTTGATATTTAGCTTTTTCGACTAAAGAGTTCACCGACCACTTGTGTAGGCGATCGTTTCCGGTCCTGAACCTGAGTTTATCAGCTCACGAAAAGCTATTCAGCCTTGGATTGAACAAGTGGATAATAGCCAATAAGACTCTTAATATGTTCTATTCGTAACATAGCTGCCCGCTTGTAGTAGTTATGTCACGCGCTTGTGTGAGCTCCATTCTCTCACCTTGAAGCTGTGAGAAGGTGAGAGAACAGGGCTGACACAAGCGCGTGCGACGATTGCATAACATAACTATCACAAGCGGGCAGCTATACTTGTATTGGAACATTTTAAATGTTCTATTGGATGTTCCAATAGTGTAGCGCATAGCTGAATACCTTTTTGTGATCCTAGGATGGTCAGATTCACGGCCGAAATCGACAGCCTTTAATAAAAGTTAAGAGGCGCTGCTATTACACTACGTCATTTTTAATGATAATACTAAATCAGTACTACGAATTTAGTAGTTTTTAGTATTTTAGCACATACAGGAATTCTTACATTTCCCTAAACTTTACGTAAATACATAGACTAGGCTTACTGTCGTAGGAAAACACAGTGACCGTCTTATTTTCATCACAATTTTCAACCTCAAGTCAGAAGAATGGTATTACCGACATCGAAATACTATCAACTCATAGTCGAAAGATTTACACAGTAAAGCATCAACTTACGAGGCCCAGAGAGGCGCTCAGAGTTTATTATGCCGACGCTATTTCCTTTACTTTTCCCAAGTGTCTCCCCTGACAGAGATTCAGTAAGCAGGATGCAGCTCAACAGCAAAAACAAAAACTTGTCTCTGAGGTTCGGCAGAATTTCTGAACCTGACACTTAAATACATAATGAAAAATATTCTCTCTCTCTCTCTCTCTCTCTCTCTCTCTTTCTTTCTCCCACCCCCTCCTCCCTCTCTATCTCTCTGAAATAACAAAAATGGTTCAAATGGCTCTGAGCACTATGGGACTTAACATCTGTGGTCATCAGTCCCATAGAGCTTAGAACTACTTAAACCTAACTAACCTAAGGACATCACACACATCCATGTCCGAGGCAGGATTCGAACCTGCGACCGTAGCAGTCCCACGGTTCCGGACTGAGCGCCTAGAACCGCGAGACCACCGCGGCCGGCTCTGGAATAACAGCTAGAATAAAATTTTGTATGAAAATGGTGTGGAAATATAGTTTCCAGATGCATTCATACGATTATTCGAATGTGGAATATTAACTAAATATCTTTTTAAAGTAGTAGTAACATTAACATGAAAGTGCACTTGATGTCTACTTTAATTTTATCCATCAGTCATCTCTGGACGATTTCCCAACTTTTTCCACAGTAAACCACGTAAAGTTTAGAGTTCGTACTTCATTTTTACAAAAAAAATTACTGTTAATTGTGACCACAGTGATTAAGTATTTCTATTGTAACTTTCATTAAAACAAGTTGTATTTTATTCTGTTACTAGACATTATTATTTATTTCTTAGGCAAAGAAAAGTCAATGCAACAATTATTTCAGTTTTTTGTTTTTTTTTTTTTTTGTGTGCTACAAAATTTTCGGACGATACGCAGGATTACTTTGGGTGGCTTGCATGCCTGTAAGATACTGTTAGCTGCATGGTAGGTTTTTGCGGAAATGACAGACTAACATATGGGCCCTGTACAGAGACAGCAAGGGTAACAATCCCGATGATCATTGATCTGGCCTTGTAACATCAGCCAACATTATTTGCTCGATATATCGCAGTCTCTGTCTTCCCTTACAGTTTTTATCTTCAACAGTTCTCCCTAGTACCATGGGAGCTACTCCCAGATGTCTTAATCGATGTTCTACCATCCTGTCCCTTTTCGTGTCAGGGTTTTCCATTTACTTTCCTCGCCGACTCTCCAGAGAACTACTTCATCCCTTACATTACCAGTACACTTAATTTTCAACATTCTTCTGTAGTACCACACCTCTAAATCTTCGATTCTCTTCTGTTCCGGTTCTCTCACAGTTGATGATTCACTGCCATACAATGCTGTGTTCCTGAAGAACATTCTCAGTAATTTATCCCTGAAATTGAGGCTTATGTGTGTTAACATTAAACAGTCATGGGCCTGGAGCGCCTCTTTGCCAGTGTTAGTCCGCTTTTTATGTCATTCTTGCTTCATCCGTCACGGGTCATTTTCCTTCCTAGCTAGGAGAATTCCTCAACGAAGTCGTGAGAATCGATTTAGATGCTCGAACAGTCCACGGGTGTTCTGCCGGTCCATTGTGTCCAACGGACACAATATTTCGGCGATCAGACATATTGCCATCGTCAGGTGCGCTGACGAACTGAGTTCCTGACGGCGGGCGGCCATCTTAAATCCCCTCCCCTAACGAGGCATTCTTTCCGCAGTCCGTGCCCACGCCTCAGCAGTCGGTGAGACGCTGGCGTCGGCATCTGTGGTGGCGTCGGTGTAATTGCTTCATCCACCCCAGTCGCCCGTTCATTTCCTTTGCTGAGCGTCTTTTTAATTAGACTCAATGCTGGTTCCCATGCCCTGCTGAGGTTGTGACCGCAATCTCGGTTGATGAGGCCGTCCCTGGTACGAATTTCGATAGCCTCTCTAACGACGTTGTCCCGGTATTTAGATGTCTTTGCCAAGACCCTGGTATGTTGGTAGTCCTTTTCGTGATTTTCGGACAGACAGTGCTCTGCGACCGCCGACTTGTTGGGGTACCCAAGTCGAGTGTGCCTCTGATGTTCTCGGCAAAGATCTTCAATGGTGCGCACTGTCTGTTCAATATAAGTCTTTCCACAATGACACGGAATCTGATATATGCTGGCCTTCCGCAAACCGAGATCGTCTTTGACACTTCCTAATAATGCTCGCGTTTTATTTGGTGGGCAAAAGACAGTTCCTACTCAGTGTTTCCTCAATATTCGTCCAATTTTCCCCGATAGAGCTCCAGTATACAGTATATAGGCAGTGGTTATCTCTTTCTCCGTAACTTCTTCCGTCTCCACTCGCTGTACTGTAGAGGTGGGGAGGAGAGCACGCCTGAGCTGCAATTCCGAGTTACCGTTTTTCCTGAATACAGTTTTGAGGTGTTCCAGCTCTTGGGACAGACTCTCTGCGTCAGAGATGGTGCGCGCCCTGTGCACCAGTGTTTTAAGAACCCCATTCCTCTTCGCATGGTGGCGGCAGCTATCCACTTGCAAATACAGGTCGGCGTACATTTTCTTCCTGTATACCCCATGTCCCAGGGTGCCATCCGCTCTTCTTTTGACCATGATGTCCAAGAATGGTAATCTTCCTTCTGCTTCGGTCTCCATAGTGAAATTGATGTTCGGAAGTATGGAGTTCAGGTGTGTAAGGAAGTCTAGGAGCTTGTCCCTTCCATGGGGCCACATTACGAACGTGTCATCCACATAACGTAGAAAACAAGTAGGTTTCCATTTGGATGGCGCCAAAGCTTTCTTCTCCAAGTACTGCATATAGAAATTCTCTACCACAGGCGAGAGTGGGCTCCCCATTGCGACACCTTCTGTTTGTTCATAGTGTTCACCATCAAAGAAAAAATACGTGGAGGTCAGAATGTGCTTGCAAAGGTCGATCGTCTTCTCGTCAAATTTCTGTGCAATAAGCTCAACCGACTTTCGAAGAGGCACCCTGGTGAATAATGAAACAACTCGAAAACGCCTCGCGAGGGGAGGGGATTTAAGACGGCCGCCCGCCCTCAGGAGCTCAGTTCGTCGCGCACCTGACGATGGCGACATGTCTGATAGCCGAAATATTGTGCCCGTTGGACACTATGGATCGGCAGTACACCCGTGGACTGTTTGAGCAAGAAATACGCCAGGAGAAACTGAACAATAACATCGATTTTGATGTTAGCTTTTTCACTCTCCTTATTTATGCGACTTCTCACAACATTTGTCGTTTTCTTGTTTTTTCTGTATCCATTTTCTGTGCTCATTTGCCTGTCTATAGCTTCCACAAATCCTGTGATTATTCTTCACTTTCATCAAGGGTAGCAATTTCAACAGCAGATCGTATAACTGAAAAACCTTCACCTTGAATTTTAATCTCACTCTCGAATTTTTTTTTATTTCCAACGTTGCCTCTTCGATTCATAGATTGAACATAAGAGGCGAAAGACTACATTCCCGACTTACAACCTTTCCAATCGACCACTTCATTCCTGGTCTCCCAGCCTCGTAGTTCCTTCTTGATTCTTGTACGTATTGTACATTACCTGTCTTCCCTGTAGCTTACTCCTATCTTTTTCCGAATTTCATACATCTTACACCATTTTAAATTGTCGAAAGCTTTATCTACGTCGATAAACACTATGAGCTTGTTTTGATTTTCTGTTCAGTCTTGTTTCCGTAATCAAGTGCACAGTTCGAACAGCCTCTCTGGTGCCTTTATGTTTTCTAAAGCCAATCTGATCATCTAAGAGATCCTCAGTTTCCATTTTTCCGTATACTGTTCTTGTCAGCAACTGGGATGCATGAGCTGTTAAACTGATTGTGCAGTAGTTCTCGCACATAGCTGCCTCGCTGTTTTCGGAACTCTGTAGATGATATTTTTCCGAAAGTCTCTCCTCTTCGTTTACCACTGGATTTCTCATTGGACTCTTAATAATATCTTCTAAGGTTGTTCGAGTTTTCTGTATGCTGTCAGTCCTCCCAAAGATCATTTTTTTCCATTTCTTCACCTCTTTCCTGCAACCAATTCGCCTTGGCTGCCCAGAATTTGTTATTTACTTCATATCTAAGGGATTTCTGTTGCTATATTCCTGGAAATTCCTTGGAATACTACGCCCCGGGAATACTACACCCTGAGACTTACAGTTCTTCTGTATGGTTTAATGGTGACGGCATTCCGCATGTCGAATAGTCCTCCATTCGGATCACCCCATGGGGACTGCTGAGGAGGTTGTTCTCACTCAAGAAAAGTGGAATGTTAGATTGGAAGTCGAGAGAATTTAAACAGAAAAATGGGTAGGTTCAAGTTATGTGTAATGGAAATTAGTAAAGTGCGGTGGCGCGAATAACCTGCCTTCTCATCACGTCATTATAGATTTATCAATACAAAATCAATTAGGAGTAATGCAGAAGTAGGGCTAACGATGAGTAATAAAACAGGAATACGAGTGAGCTACAATGAATAGCATTGGCAGTGCATTACAGTAGCCAACATCCACACAGTAGTTCTCATAGTTTTCATTAATATGCTCAATAGCTGAGCACTGGCCGTTGCCTAGCTATGTATTTATTCCAGTCTCCTGTTACTCCAGCTCTTTCTTTCTCCTCTATCCGTCTCCTCTCCTCCAGTCTCTGGCCATTTCCTCCAGCCGGCCTGGCTGCCCACTTGCTCGTTCCCCTGCCTTGTCCACCTGCTCCTCTCCTTCTCTCTGTCCATCAACTCTTCTCCCCTTTTCCTCCTCTCTCTTCATCGCCTAAGTATATCTCCGCATCCATCTCCTCTAAGTCAATCCCCTCCTCCCGCATCATCTCTCTGTCCTTTTCCTGTTGCTCTGTCCGTATCATCCTCCACTTCTCCCTGTCATCTCCCCTTCTCCGCTTCGCTATTCAACTTATCAGCCCCACCAGGCTGGTGGTTCTTACACCCATAGAATTCCTTCCAGGTAGTAAATAATATGTGTACAAAGTTCTCTGAAATCGATCCATGTGTTTAGGTGGAGCTTTTTACCAGCAGCTTTGCCAGAGTACGCTAATGCCACATGTATTTCATATATATTTAACATATTTCACACGTATTTGTACACAATCTTCACCTGTATTTGTAGCGAATGTAGCCCTGCAGTTTCTTTTACACGGAGCTCAATATTTATGTTCTCACATCTCCTGAAAAATGTGTCGTACACTGATATAATTTTGCAGGTACGTTCATTGGTATATTTGGATACCGTCTGAAAAGTAACAAATTAAAACGTCTTGGATGATGCGACAGTTTTTCATGCATCTCAGTGTCTATGACGTCATATTTACTGATCTACGTGTCATGCAAAGAAATTTTGTAAGTACATTCAGCAGCATATGTGGATACGTCAGCGAAATTTATTGTGAGTTGCTTTAGTAGAAAAGAAATAATGAATTTAAAAGCCATGCATGATGCAGCAGTTTTTAACCCATCTCAATGTTTATGACATCTCCTGAACTATTTGTCGCATAATGATGTGATTTTTCAGGTACATTCAGTGGTATATGTCAATACTGTGTGAAAAACGAATCACCAATTAATTTAGTAGAAAAGACATAATAAATTAATGTCATCTCTGATGCAGCAGTTTTACTGTGTGAAATGGGAAAATGTAGTAAGCGTTGAATCTTTTTCCTTTTATCATTCTGTGATGGCTATCAGCGAGAAAAAGTTTCACAAATGTTTGAAATTACATATAAAGTTTGTTGCAAGCCACTAAGTCATTCCGAAATACTGGATGAATGAAGTCTGGGTATTCGCACGTCGTGGGTTACACTTCTTTTTTACCCCCTTCCCCATCCTTTTTGTAGGTAAGTGGTTCTTAGCCCCACAGCGATTCTTTCAGACACTGAATGATATGTGTACCAAGTTTGGTTGAAATGGGTGCAGTGATTTAGGAGGATATATGGAACATACATTCGTAAATAGATACATTCGTAAATAAATCCATTTTTATAATACTTATATGTGGATTATCTCCGCAGATAATGGAAAGATTGAAGGAACGTATAATGAACTAAAATTATTCAAATAAAGAAAGGAGACAAAAAATTAATTGTGGTGGGATACCAGAATTCGATAGTAGGAAAAGGACGAGAAGAAAAAACAGTGGAACAAATATTGGGGGAAAAAATAAAAGGAGAAGGCGCTTGTTAGAATTCTGCACCGAACTCCTGAAAGAAGATTGTGTACGTGAAGGAAATCTGGATACACCGGAAGGTTTCAGATAGATTTCATAAAAATACGACAGAAATTTCGAAACTGGATATTAAACTGCAGAACATTTTCAGAGGCGAACGTAGACTCTTATATAATTTATTACGTATGAACTACTGATAAAACTGAAGAAACAGGGGATAAGAAATTAAGATGCGACCATAATGAATTGCAAACACTAAAGGCTGTTCAGAGTTTCATAGCGAGATTTAGGTAACGACTGAGTAACAAAGGGGAACTGAATACAATAGAAGACGAAAGGGTAGCATTGAGAGATGAGGTAGAGAAGAGAGCAGAGGATCAAATGGGCAAAAAGACGCAGAGTAGATGTCCTTGGCCAGCGCACGAGATATTGGGAGCTAATAAGAAGACATACATATATTTTTGATTCCAATGAGAGTATATCTCTCTTTCTTTCCCTTAGGGAAGTTGTTTATTTTTTTTCCACAAAGAAGCTCACTTCCCCAAAGGAAGAGTGGAATACGCTGCAGGACAAATTCTGTAAGGGAAATTCAGTACAGACCACAAACATGATCCGGGGAAAAAACTAAATAGTTATAGCAACTTCTCGCTAAGATCAGTAAATCCAGCTTCGATTCCCAGTCTGCCACAAATATTCGTTTGTTATGACGTATTGATAATCGCTCTGAATGAAAACCAGTTGGGTATTAGGTCGCGTCAATTCGTTGCTTGTAGTCTTGCGAAACGATGCAACTTAAAACGCAAAAGGATTTTATTCAAATTGACAACAGGAGTCAGGATTACGCTCTTGTATTCGAACTATGTACAACGTTGTGAACTTGTTCTGTTTTTAATTGACGGATAGGTAATAAGGACTCGAGATTGCTTCAGCCGTCAGCATACGGACCGTGTCTTCGAACATCAATGTTGAGCGTGCCGCGTTCAACGTTCTGCTGAACACGCAGAAACGGTGCGATTTGTGCTTGTAATCCATGTCCCTGAAAATGGTGCAAGTGATCGCAGCGCTCTCCAGCGGCAGTTGTCGGCTGTATCAGGCTCGAAACGGATGATTGTAAAATCCTACGTTAGCTCTATTAAAACACACATTTCCACCCTAGCCAATACGCTAGTCATGTTGTTATGTCTGCAGTACACATAAACAAGAACTTCAGTACCCAAGAACATGTTAGAAGACCAAAAGGAAAAAACCATGACCACTCAATAAGGACACTGCCTCACTAAAGTTCCATCACGAATAGTGCATTACAAATTTACAACAGTTCTCAAGATAAGATACAAGTTATTTCACTACTCTCTCCTTTTAGTAAAAAGCTAAGGTCATTCTTACTAGAAAACTGCTCCTAATCAGTAGCATAATCCTTACAACATGCGAAATGTAAAACTGGAAACATGAAAGTGGAAAACATCTTTCTTCAGATACTCCAAGCAGTATTGTAGATCAAGTCAACCGAACAAAGACACTACTCAGAGAGAGCGCACGTATATGTGCATAACATCGACTGTTACAGAATACACATTTATTAAACCACTCTAATCATTGCACCATACCAACCGCGAGTGGTATACGACTGTGCTTTTCATCTTATAGTTCCCTGAAAGCTTTAATCGTGGATATGTTATTAACTGACATTTCATTATGACAAACTGCACCAAGAACATTGCATTTGTTATGGGTCCTGAGTATGCCGTTCCCTTGAAACGGCATGTTTACGTAATACGCAAGTTAAAATAATTCTTTGACCACCAGTATGACGTTTCCCGTAACGTTATACAACAGTTCATGCAATTAACGACAGGCTTTGGAGAGATTTTCAATTTGCTGATGCTTCAACTGAAAGCCAACACGGCACCTCGCGGCTCTGTACTGAGGAGAGATGGCGTTAGTGTCACGTAGGTGGCGTCCTTCCACCTCATTGGTCGACGTTCAAACATAATTTCAGAACATCTGTTACGCTAGATATCGTTCCGCTCGTTTGGAACGAACTCCCAGTTTGCTTTTTCCACGCTATGACGTCAGAAACTCGGCACGTTCAACGTTTGAACACACAGTCCTTGTGCTGACGCTTTAACACACCTACATTCAAACTATGCATAACGTTGTGAACGTGTTGTTGTTACGTTTTTAGTTGACGGATGGGTAATGGGGTCTCCACATTGCTTAGGACGTAGAGAAGTGGCAGCTGGAGAACAGGCGTGTCCGTACCGCACGGTGTGGCTGCGCCTCCTCCTGTGCCCCGCTCCTCGTTCACGTTCACGTTCACGTTGACGCCGCACGTGCCCGCTCTTCCCACGGCCGCGGCGGCACCGGCCGGAAACTTGCGCACGAGCGGCGCCGCTACTCGGAACACGGAGCGGGCTGTGGCCTCTCGCCTGTCGACGCTTTTTCCCACTTCCAATTAACTGCGCTTTTTCGCGGGGAAACCAATCAGGAGGCCGGCAAGCCTTGCCGACATGGCTCTGAGTGACTCGGGGGCACACCGTAAACACTTTTTCAGAGGAGGCTGCTGGAAGCCGAAGGTTCGTTCAGAGGAGCGCTAAGTCTCCGCATTTCCAGAACATATCAGCATATCGTGCGACTCGTTACGATACAGTAGAATCTGCACTCCAGCGTCTGATAATCTAAATAGCAATATATATATATATATATATATATATATATATATATATATATATATACACTCCTGGAAATGGAAAAAAGAACACATTGACACCCACCATACTTGCTCCGGACACTGCGAGAGGGCTGTACAAGCAATGATCACACGCACGGCACAGCGGACACACCAGGAACCGCGGTGTTGGCCGTCGAATGGCGCTAGCTGCGCAGCATTTGTGCACCGCCGCCGTCAGTGTCAGCCAGTTTGCCGTGGCATACGGAGCTCCATCGCAGTCTTTAACACTGGTAGCATGCCGCGACAGCGTGGACGTGAACCGTATGTGCAGTTGACGGACTTTGAGAGAGGGTGTATAGTGGGCATGCGGGAGGCCGGGTGGACGTACCGCCGAATTGCTCAACACGTGGGGCGTGAGGTCTCCACAGTACATCGATGTTGTCGCCAGTGGTCGGCGGAAGGTGCACGTGCCCGTCGACCTGGGACCGGACCGCAGCGACGCACGGATGCACGCCAATACCGTAGGATCCTACGCAGTGCCGTAGGGGACCGCACCGCCACTTCCCAGCAAATTAGGGACGCTGTTGCTCCTGGGGTATCGGCGAGGACCATTCGCAACCGTCTCCATGAAGCTGGGCTACGGTCCCGCACACCGTGAGGCCGTCTTCCGCTCACGCCCCAACATCGTGCAACCCGCCTCCAGTGGTGTCGCGACAGGCGTGAATGGAGGGACGAATGGAGACGTGTCGTCTTCAGCGATGAGAGTCGCTTCTGCCTTGGTGCCAATGATGGTCGTATGCGTGTTTGGCGCCGTGCAGGTGAGCGCCACAATCAGGACTGCATACGACCGAGGCACACAGGGCCAACACCCGGCTTCATGGTGTGGGGAGCGATCTCCTACACTGGCCGTACACCACTGGTGATCGTCGAGGGGACACTGAATAGTGCACGGTACATCCAAACCGTCATCGAACCCATCGTTCTACCATTCCTAGACCGGCAAGGGAACTTGCTGTTCCAACAGGACAATGCACCCAACGTCCTCTAGAAGGTGTAAGTCAACTACCCTGGCCAGCAAGATCTCCGGATCTGTCCCCCACTGAGCATGTTTGGGACTGGATGAAGCGTCGTCTCACGCGGTCTGCACGTCCAGCACGAACGCTGGTCCAACTGAGGCGCCAGGTGGAAATGGCATGGCAAGCCGTTCCACAGGACTACATCCAGCATCTCTACGATCGTCTCCATGGGAGAGTAGCAGCCTGCATTGCTGCGAAAGGTGGATATACACTGTACTAGTGCCGACATTGTGCATGCTCTGTTGCCTGTGTCTATGTGCCTGTGGTTCTGTCAGTGTGATCATGTGATGTATCTGACCCCAGGAATGTGTCAATAAAGTTTCCCCTTCCTGGGACAATGAATTCACGGTGTTCTTATTTCAATTTCCAGGAGTATATATATATATATATATATATATATATATATATATATATATATTTGGATAGGGTCCGCCTTTAGCAAAACACAGTTTTGTCTTTTAACCCAAACATGTTTCACTGCAGTTGCAGCATCTTCAGTGGGCTTTTATTTTATGGCTGTTAAAGATAAGGAACGGTCTTTACTGTATGTTTTCATGTAACTATTAGTTTTTATATCGTCATTACAGATATTTGAAAGAAAAACACATAAAATTTTGAATTCATACCTTTTTACCACATGGTGTGGTTTTTCTGATATGTTGTGTTTCTACAGTGACTGTTTTGTTCCACAGTTTGTCATCTGCAACCACTTACACCTTAAAGTAGATAACTTGCTTAAGTCAAAATTACGATTTGAAAATTGTTATTTCTATGCCTGAAATTAATTAATTCTGTTTATGTGTACTGTCACTGTTGCACACAGACACACACACACACACAAAATCACAGAAGCCTCCGAAAGATTCAGAACAACCGCCGGGAACACCTTCAACTGTTCCACTGTCATCAATCTTGTTTTTATAAAAATGGTTCAAATGGCTATGAGCACTATGGGACCTAACACCTATGGTCATCAGACCCGTAGAACTTAGAACTACTTAAACTCAACTAACCTAAGGACAGCACACAACACCCAGTCATCCTTGTTTTTACACCTTCAACTGTTCCATTGCCCGCCATGTTCGTTTTTACAGCTTGTAAACAGTGACAGTGAAAACTCAGTATATAATGTTTGACAGTGATGAAGATGATGAAAAAGGAAATTTAAGTGAAACATAATGTAAACAGACATACACACACAACACACACACACACACACACACACACACACACACACACACACACACACACACAGAATTAATCAATTTCAGGGATAGAAATAACAATTTTCAAATCGTAATATTGGCTTAAACAATCTATCTACTTTAAGGTGTAAGTGGTTGAAGACGACAAACTGTGGAACGAAGCAGTTACTGTAGAAACACAACACATCAGAAAAATCACACCATGTGGTAAAAAGGTATGAATTCATAATTTATGTGTTTTTTTAAATATCTGTTATTACGGTATAAAAACTAATAGTTACATGTATAAAACAGTAAAGAACATTTTTTATCTTTAAGGGCCATAAAATAAAAACCCACTGAAGATGCTGCAGCTGCAGTGAAACATGTTTGGGTTTAAAAACAAAACAGTGTTTTGCTAAAGGCGGACCCTATCCAATAACATACATATTGTTAAAGCAAACACGGTGAAAAAGAGCTTCAACTACAAGATTCTAAAAACAATATTCAACACCACCGGCTGTAGATGACTGTGAAGTTGGCCCGATACCAGTACCCAGGTACCAATGCAGATCTACAGTGAGGAGATATAAATAATGGGCTGTCTCCTAATGCCGTGTCGGATCTGCTTCTGCGCGGCGTACTGCTGAAACTCGACGTGGCCTGGACTCAACAAGCCCTTGCAAGTCTCCTGCAGAAATATTGAGCCGTGCTGCCCCTATATCCCGTCCATAATTAGGAAAGTGTTGCCGGTGCAGGATTTGTGCACTACATGGCTTATTGATTATGTCCCATAAATTTTCTATGGGATTCATGTCGGAAGATCTGTGTGGCAAGAGCATTCGCTCGAACTGTCCAGAATGTTCAAAAAACAATCGCGAACAACTGGGGCCCAATGACATGGCACATTGTCATCCTGAAAGATTCCATCATTGTTTGGGAACAGGAAGTCTATAACAGGCAAATTGCAAATTTGTGGTAAGGCCATATGGGACCAAACTGCTGAGGTCATCGGTCCCTAAGCTTACACACTGCTTAATCTAACTTAAACTAACTTACGCTAAGGACATCACATACACCCACGTCCGAGGTAGAAATCGAACTTCCGAAGGGGGGAGCCGTGCAAACCGTTACAAGGCGCCTAGGACCACTTGGCTACCCCGCGCGGCCAATAACAGGTCCCAAATGGTCTCCAAGTAGCAGAACATAACAAATTCCAGTCAGTGATCGGTTTCGTTGGATCACAGGACCCAGTCCAATCAATTTAAACACAGCCCACACAATTACGGAACTACTACCAGCTTGTACAGTGCCTTGTTGACAACCTGGGTCCACGGTTTCGTGCGGTCTACACCACATTCGAACCCTCCCATCAGCTATTATCAACTGAAATAGGGACTCATCTGACCAGGCCACTGTTTTCCAGTCGTCTACGATCCAACCTGTATGGTCACAAGCCCAGGAGAGGCGCTTCACGCGATGTCGTGCTGTTAGCAAAGGCATTCGCGTCGGTCGTCTGTTACCATAGCCCATCCACGGTATCAAATTTCGCCGCACTGTCCTAATGGATGTGTTCGTCGTACGTGCCACATTGATTTATGCGGTTATTTCACACCATGTAGCTTATCTATTAGCACTGACAGCTCTAAGGAAACGCCGCCGCTCTCGGTCATTAAGTGAAGGCCATCGGCCACTGTGTTGTCGGTGGTGAGAGAGAATGCCTATTCTCAGCACACGCTTGACACTGTGGATCTCAGGATATTGAAATGCCTAACGGTTTCCGAAATGGAATGCCCCTTGCGTATACCTCCAAGTATCATTCCACGATCAAAGTCATTTCATTCCTGTATCGTAGCTATAATCACGCCGGAAATCATTTCACGTGAATCAGCTGAATACAATTGACAGCTGCCTTGTGTACGCAAAACTGCCGCGATCTGTGTATGAGCATATTGCTATCCCATGACTTTTGTTACGTCATTGTAGGGCAAGAAATTCTACTGGCCAGCTGGAAGGTCGGTCAGTCATGTATTCGTGTATCACGAACTGCTATCGAAGGCCTCGATATCGGTGTATACTGAGTACTGTGAAGGTTGGTTTGGATAGTATCCTTCGACCTATTTCCGACCCATACATTCAGCATTTCAGCGATATCTTCAAATTCACTGTGGAACCACGCGCACCTCATACACACTTCCCTACACGGACAAAGAGCTTGGAATCGCCTGCGATATCTACTGACTTGAACCCAGCTGAGGATTCTCGGGACCAGATGAAACTGCAGCGCATTGTCACGGCAATCCTTGTCACATACTGGATGATATAATCAGGGCTACTACTGAAAAGTCGTTGTGACCGTGCGGTTCTATGCGCTTCAGTCCGGAACTGAGCGCCTGCTACGGTCTCAGGTTCGAATCCTGCCTCGGGCATGGATGTGTGTGATGTCTTTAGGTTAGTTAGGTTTAAGTAGTTTCTAAGTCAAGGGGACTGATGACCTTAGATGGTAAGTCCCATAGTGCTCAGAGCCAGAGAGTAAAAGCGAATACTTTGTTCAAGAATCACTGAAGAGTGGTATATGATTGAGCAGAAATATCCAGATTTCCTTGTGGAAGCATGCCAGGTATGATACAGTCGTGTTACAATGCACAAGGTAGGCTGAACATTATGGAGTTTTACCCTGCAGCAGATTTTTATTTCACAGTGAAGGTTGTTTTTTAGCTTCTTGAGTCTTTCATCTCCTGCTTCCACTGAATCTTAGGGCACACACGTCCACTGATTTGCAGCGTGTGCAAAACTTTTTTTGTTCAAAAAATGGTTCAAATGGCTCTGAGCACTATGGGACTTAACATCTGTGGTTATCAGTCCCCTAGAACTTAGAACTACTTAAACCTAGTTAACCTAAGGACATCACACACATCCATGCCCGAGGCAGGATTCGAACCTGCGACCGTAGTGATCACGTGGTTCCAGACTGAAGCGCCTGGAACCGCACGCCACAACGGCTGGCTTTTTTTTTTTTTTTTTTTTTTTTTTTTTTTTTTGGTTCTCGGAAGACTATTCCGAAGGATACAAATCACCAAATGTTACTTAATAAGACTAAATAAACTTCGGATACGAAACATGTGAATTAATATTTTCCAATTTTTTGTTACAAGATTAAAATACAGATAGCAACCTTTGCGAAACTTGCAGTACAGTGAGAAGTCAATGCTTGGCGTATGTACGATGGTGATGCGGGACGGAAGGAGGGTTGGAGAACGGATACTGGAACGGTACATAAAAGTACCTCAAAATTCTTACTTTCCGCCGGAGGGGCCTGATAGAAGTCACAATGGCACAATATTTTGAATTAACTGACAATTCTTATTCTTCCAGAAACGTCAGTACAATGTAATTCTTTTAGTGACTGCTGTTTCACGTGTCCGGCACTTTTTATTCCACCTCTTCAGTGTCGTGAAAATGCTGTCCTTCGGCGTCTCATTTTATTCGATTAATAAAATATATGACCTAGGGGGGCAGTATCAGTTCGCAGACTGTGTACCAATCCATTTCGACGTTTGGCCAAGAGCTAAGTTTACACTCGTGGAACCAAATGGTTCAAATGGCTCTGAGCACTATGCGACTTAACTTCTGAGGTCATCAGTCGCCTAGAATTTAGAACTAATTAAACCTAACTAACCTAAGGACATCACACACATCCATGCCCGAGGCAGGATTCGAACCTGCGACCGTACCGAACGCTCGGTTCCAGACTGCAGCGCCTAGAACCGCACGGCCATCCCGGCCGGCCTCGTGGAACCAATTCTCGTCCCAAGTCAGCGCTTTTAGTTTAAAGTACCTCATGGAATCATTTTATCGTTTGAAGGTGTTAATGCTTTTTAACTGTGACACTTTCTGGAGAAAATTCATGTCTCAAAAACAAACCAATATTGTTTTCACGTTAGTTGTCACCTATTTTGCAGTCGTGGGTCGTGGCGATGTAGTCTGCCTCAGACACTCCTGTGGTTAAGATTCTCGATCATAAGCTCAACGCCACGACTCATCGCCTTTAATAACTTTTGACAAATTTTGGTGCTGGGTCGATGTTCCGTTATATTCTAAATTACAAAATTGCCTAATACTGCCACCAAAAGGTAAATATTCTTGTCTCATAAGGAGAACTACTACCGTGTCAGTAAGACTTTTTCATTTAGTAATTAGGAACAGAAAAGTTTGTTCAAAAATTACCACTTCAGGGATTATGTTCAGCTCTGCAATCTTATTCATTTATGCTTAATCATGTACCTGTGTCGTAACTTCATTTCAGTTACATATATCCTTCTTGGCAATGCAGTTTTCACAAAGATTAGAAATATTGACCTTTCTTGAGTACAAGTGCCTCCACGTCTGTTAGTTTATATTAAACTCCTGAAACGGAAGTGAGGAGGTTCAATAGCGATTCTTGTATTTCATTAGGAAGGAACATGTCAAATTACTTCTTCCACGGATGTACTTAAGCGTATTATTTACCTTTTAAGGAAATTTTTGTTACAACAGAGTAATTGTTACAGGAATGACACGGCTAACATGGCTACATCATTCTGTGTTGTCGTACAATAATGGATAATCCGAGAACAACATATAACATTTCAAAGAGTAATGTGGTTTAGTTGCATTTTGTCACAGATACTACAATGAAATCAATTCTTAGATAAAATGTTGTTACCAACTGTTTCTTCAACGAATTTCGATGTTGATATACCGCAAATGTTAGCCATTCTCCTGTATTACGCTGTGATTAATACATTTAAAGAAAAGTCATTCACAGAAAGACAATACGAACAAAGTGTGACGGTGTCTAGATTACAGGAGAAACTACTTAGGTGAGCTATAAAATCTGTAATATAAGGGACGATCAAATTGTCGCCGTTCGGAGGCCGTACGGTTCAAAATAGGTATGCCAGTCAGGCAAAATCACCGTGTACATTGAGACAATTATCCCACCGATGCACCAGGATGAAGAGAAGCGTTTAGTAAAACACCGTGTCTTGCTGCGTAAAGAAGTCCGTCACTGACCGCTGCCCGTCCTCGTCCGACACGAATCGTCGACCCTTCAAGGCCTTTTTTAAGGGATCGAACGGGTGCTCGAGCGTTTCTCTCTTGAGGTGACGTTACATCTGCCTTCCAGATCGATCCGCGTCCTGTGTCGAATCGCGACCAGCACAGAACTAGGAGCACAATTCCACAATGGTGATTTTCGATAGCTGTGTAGTTCCATACACATTCTTCATTATCCAATGTATGTCTTCTGGTATTTGTCCCAAGAAATGAACAGCAGCACGTCAGTTCTGTTTGGACGTCTTTAGTAATATGTCGCCATCTTCAGTCATCCGAAAACATACGGATGTTTGGCGATTTTGCAGTGGTAAATATTTGACCGTTCACTGTCCCGTGTCCATCATGGATCGACAGAGATTAAAAGCCAAAAGGCTTCTTTAGGAAATCATTGTAGAGACGAATTTAAAACTGAATGCAAAATGCGTATTAAAGTAAAAGGAAATGACAGATTTCGTAATTCATCCAGATTTCTTTCTCTACGTTGCATAAGAGAACATTTTTCTAACATGTAAATCACGTATGCGAAATGTCACATTCTTTCTTTGGCCATATTGGCGGAAACAGCATACAAAATTATTTTTCGATCTTTATATCACTACCCTTTTTACTTCAGCTATAAACTATACACGGAGAGTCAGCTAAGACTTGTACCATTTTATTTCGTGAGCTATTCAAGATACTGAACGTACATGTTCGGCGTATTATACTATGCTGAGGGGTACGCACTTTTGCCTGTGTTGCATGTTTAATCAACAGATTTGCCAAAGCAAGTATATTTTTAAGAGCGGTGCCATTTTCTAATGTCTTTCGTCAGCTCTTGAAGGGTTGAGTAGCTGATGTACCTCTCGTTAATGTTGGTATTAAAACTTTTTACAAAAGTATACGGAAAGTGGCCTTAGTTGATAGGCAAGTTGGCCGGAGTCGGCTATTGCAGTGTAAATTCGGACATGTAGGACTGTAACGCCAGGCTCTGTCGTTATATCTAGCAAGAAAACACGCCTACATTACTAGGATAAAACGTATTTCCTCTTGCCCCTACATTATACCACGTAGATGGAGAGTAAACTGTAATTGTTGTTATGCTAACTTCTGGCATTTTAGAAGGAGCTTAGGAAATAAATTTCAAATGTATGTACGTGCTCCAGTTTGAGTGAACATCTTCCATGGAAAAAAGTAAACAATAGAAAGGGTTAAAACAAAGATGGTTGCCAGCATGAAAGCCTAAAATTGCGGTGTTTGTATCACAATAGCAGATTCCGGCAACTTTGCTTTCAATGTTAGCTCATTTCTCGGAAACTTTTGCGAAAACTTTCAGCACCAGCATTAATAATCGATATGTCATTTCATTCGTCTGGATCTCAAATATCTTTGAAAAAAAGTACCGTTTCATTGAAGGAGCCGGCCGGGATGGCCGAGCGGTCCTAGGCGCCACAATCTGGAACCGCGCAACCGCTACGGTCGCAGGTTCGAATCCTGCCTCGGGCGTGGATGTGTGTGATGTCCTTAGGTTAGTTAGGTTTAAGTTGTTCTATGTTCTAGGGGACTGATGACCTCAGAAGTTAAGTCCCATAGTGCTCAGAGCCATTTGAACATTTTTTTTCATTGAAGAAATATTTGCTTCGTTATCGCGGTTGGTGCAAGATGTGATTAAACAGGCAACAGAATTATGTGCTCATCTGCGTTCCGTCATTTGACGGGAACCTTCTTTTTGATGTACTGAACGATTCGTGACATAAAAGGAGTGCGAGTTTAGGTGATCCTTCCTGTGTCATGTTATTGAGAATAGGGCTGAAATAGTCGTTATTAACATTATGTGACAGTTATCTGGAGCATTTTTTTTCGCTAACGTTGCCAAAAAGTAACTTGGTGCTTTCAGTACTGAACATTCAAAACAGTTTTTCTTGTGGGACATCCTCAACTGCATAAGTCCTTTTTTGTAAAATGAATCAACTCCACAACAGTTGCTGAATCAACAGTCTTTTACTGCATGCACTACCGGTTTCGGAATACCTAAGGTTCAATAATCCAGTGTAAAATGTTATAATGAAAATATTGTGTTACAAGACATCAGGAGGGCTCCTCAAGTTTTTCTGAAAAACTGTCAGATAAAAAACTACACAGTAAAAATTTCCAAAATAAATTGAAGCAGAGAACAGGACGTTACTTACAAATAAAATCACTTAGCCATCTGAGACCATCCTCGCCCCAATTTTGTCTTTGAACAAAAGTTACGCGTTAAAAGAGTAAAGAAAAAGGGGGGAGGGGGGAACTAGAGAAATCCCAAAAACCGACATCTCGATCAGACACTGAAAGTCATCAGAATTATGAAACGTGTAAGATGCAATAAAGGCAAGTAGAGAATAAACACATTGTGTGGAATTACTTACATGAATTCCATAAAACCCGTTCCCCTCATGCCACTGACCGGGAACACTAACAGGAAAACCATGTGCAGTAAATACTTACTAGCCTTGAGTAATGAGGGCACACACGACCGATAAGGAAGTCACGGTGTGAAACAGATATGTGATTGGTGAACTTTTTAAACGGGAAAAGCGGGAAGTAACAGCAAAAAGGAGAAGGAATCATCCCAACATTAGGACGGAAGAGAACCTATACATCTAGAAACAGGGAAAATATTACATTTACATTCACACCTTAACTTGCCTGAATAGTGTCATAATTAGCAAAAATATTTTTGTGATAAAGGTCGGTGCGTTTATTAATAGTATCAACACAATGGGAATGGAGACTTCTTAAGATTTCAGTTTCTTCCAGGACAGTGAGTATCCGATGTTTCTCTGCGGTGAGACTGTTAAGTTGTCGCTAATTTGCTGCAGCTGATGTTGGTTGTCACTCAAATTGAGTGTCAAAGTTGACCTTGAACTGGCCACGTGTTTGTGTTCTTTAAATCTCGTATCAGAATTCCTACATGCCTGGCCAATATGAATGTTGTTACACATCTGGCTTGTATCGCTGGTCGGGCGGCGTGGAGGAACGGTTTTTATGTAATTTATCTAAATAATTCAACACAATGTGTTTTCTCTTCTTGTATTTATTGGGTCTTACATGTTTTATAATTCTGATGACTTTCGATGTCCTCTTGTGATGTTGGTTTTTGGTTGTTTTTTTTCGGGTCCCTCTTTCACTCTCTTTAAACGGAACTTTTGTTCCAAGACAACATTAGGGCGAAGTTGATGTCGGATGGTTAAGTGATTTTATTTAGTAGTGGTATCCTGTTATCTCCTTTACTTTAGTTTAGAAAGCTTAACTGCATAGTTCGTTATCTGATTTTTTTCAGAAAGCTCGAGGATCTCCTTCCATTATCTTGCAATATAATATTTTCATTATTACTATTTACACCAGACGATGGAACTTTAGGTACTTCGAAACCGATAGTATGGGCAATAACAGATTGTTGATTCAGCAACTGTTCTGCAGTTTCTTCATTTGACAAAAAACTGAATATTCCTTTTGGATCAAGCGATACATTTACCTTTTTCCTTATTTACAGCCCAAGTCACATTTCATAGTCATATTCGTTCTTTTTGACGTGTACGTAAATTAATATTTGAGCAATATCAATTTAAGAGTATATACTGGATTTTGATAATGTCTAAAATGAACTCTTTCAGTTAATAATGATCTAGTCGCAGACTAGTTAGTTACAATATTTCCTTAGGGAATATCGGTAAACAGTTTGAAGTTCCGAGTGCTATTGCAGGAATATGCCCTCATATATACATTCACGTCACGAGCGCCTATAAATAGGACACCACCTGCAGCTGATACACCAGTATGTTAACAACCAATTGCAATGCCTTTGCAGCGTATTTAAAATGTTCGCAGATAAGAGAAACTGACTTTTGTTTGGCCTTTTTATCGCTCTTGTTTCTTTTCATAACAGTTGACGATACCATCAGCGAGGACGGAGAGCACGGTCGTTTGGGGCATAGGATGGCTGTCTGGAGAAGACGATAACATCTTACTGATTACGATCGCACACCGGCTGTTCATCGAGTGTGTATCGATAGTTAGACAGATCGTCTCGCTCGCTAACACAGTTAAAAAATATGATAGCACCGAATAAAATTATTACGGAGTTGTAGTTTATTTAAAAAACTTACATTACTTTCAGTTTTAGAGGACCATTCAGACTTAGAGACTATATCAATTTATAAGCAAATTTTTATCACCACCCTGACGAAGAAGTGCGCTTGAGAAACCGTTGAAAGAGTCAGTCTGTATTTCTGTTATTAATACATAATTAAACGTTCATATATTATTGTAAATCTGCAATACTGCAATCAGGAATGAGAATATAGTTATATATTGGTGTGATCTGCATGCAAGTCAACGTTCCTTTCCCCTCGCGGCGTAATTAAATCTGGTATCACACATTGGGGCATACACCTTCACGCAAAGTATAACGCACATTATGTAGTAATTAGTTCTGTAACTTCCATCCGTAAAATTCAAGATCTAAGAGTACACAACTTTTTCTCTCTATTCTTTAAGGAGAAAAACATAATTCAAATGTGGCAACGGACCTCGGGGATTTTTGATTTTAAAAGATACAATTCCTCTGAAATAATTCCTAATTTCTTGAGGGACATTCTGCTACTCCTCAAGAAGATCAGTCTAGCAAGGCGGCCTTCGGATTTTATTAGTTAAACATCTCTAATTCCAAGAAACTTTTACCCCCAGGCCCAATGTCGAGTCACAGCTAACAGAATACAAACATATATGAATGTGTTTTGTTTCAAAATGAAATCTATGAAATTAGGAAATGTAATTAATTTCTAGGTTGACGGCTGTGTGATCATTGCTTTACAAGGAAGTCCATCTAAACTTCATTTTCATAGTATGTTCCGTAACATTTGCGTGGGAATGCTGCAGATCTTCGTTTCGGCACTACATTATTGGTAAGCATCCACAAAAATACAAAATGCAAACGACATAATAAAAAAACAAAAATAATGCTAAGAAACGACGGTGGTGGCATTCAGATTAAAACTGATATCGTATGTATTAGTTGAAATGAAAACAGGAAATTTTAGGGTCGCGCGGCTTCCCCAGTCGGAGGTTCGAATCCTCCCTCGGCCATGGGTGTGTGTGTTGTCCTTAGCGTAAGTTAGGTTAAGTTGGATTAAGTAGTGAGTAAGCCTAGGGACTGATGATCTCAGCAGTTTGGTCCCATACAACCTATCACAAATTTCCAAATTTCCAGGAATCTTTAAAATGAATTTACTGCCAGCAGCCGCAATTTGTAACGAATACGAATCGATACTCAAAATTCTTAAACTGCTCTTTTCCCAAATTCATATTAAATCTATTCACAGTTTTCAGTAGTTACAATCTCACAAATTAATCATAGATCTGTTAGTTAATTTACTATAACGGACGTCATTCAAAATTACGACCGCTTTTCGCCACCTTCGCTGGAAGAGCATTTCCTTCTTCGAACTTGTTTGAACAACCAGTTACCAGTACCGTTATATTTTAGTAATTTATTCACAAAGAGGCCATTCAATATGTTCAAAACGATACTAAGCTGTAGCGCAGTTCTGTGCATTGCCGACGTTCAGAATGAAGTTCACTCTGAGTCACCAATAGACTACCCTCTTCCTCTCTCTCTCTCCCTCTTCCTCTCTATCTCCCTCCCTGCCTCTCTGTTCCTTTGACAGGTTCGTCGTGGGCCGCCATCAACTCCTCTCTTGCGTCAATTTCTTCATCTAAGACCATCACATATAACCTACATAATCAGTTATACGTTGTGTGTATCCCAATTTCTGTCTTTCCCTGCTGTGTTTACTCTCTATAGCTCCTTATAGTTACTAGTACCACGTACGTTATTCGCTGATGTCTTCACACACGTCCGATCATCCTTCCCCTTCTTCTTGCCAGTCCTTCATATGTTTCCTTCCTCTCCGATTCGTCGGAGAACCTACTCACAAATTTTCTACATCATTCTACAGCGCCACATCTCAAATTTCCGAAAATTAGTGTTTCATACAACATTGCTTTCCAAACTTACACTCTTAGAACTTCCTTTCTCAAATTAAGGCTGATTTAATATTAATGGATTTCTACCGGACAGGAATTTCCTTCATTCCCGTTTTCCTATTTTTATGCCCTCCTTGTAACGTCTCTCATGTGTCACTTTGAAACGTCCCCTTTGAACAATTCTTACATGACTGTGCTTAACCTGACACACAATATTTTGTTAGCGCAACGCAATCTGACTTTCAAAATTCCCTACACAAGAATGGCCCTGACTAACATTAAACTATACCTTTCACAAATCACTAAATCACTTACCTCACAATAATCTTCGTTTCTCCCACTACTGCAATACAGCAAGCGCCACTACTGCCAGCTAAATAAAAGATTCAAACTACTAAAGGCACTAACTACTGATAGGGATAGTTAGCAAATGAAAGATATTAATAGAGAACAAACAATGTATTTACCTTGATATCATCATATATAAATATTGCAATTCATGACAAATTACAAATCTCCGCCATCTCTCTCCCCACATCCACCACTGCTGGCGGCTCACCTCCAACTGCACAATGCTACGCGCTGTTCACAGCCAGCTGCCTAACACTACAATGGCGAGTATTACAACAATGCAAAGCAGCCACAGACTGCACACAGCACAGCCAGTGATTTTCATACAGAGGTGGCGTTACCATAAAAAAACCTAAACAGCCTACTTACATAGAGAAAACATAAACAGCCTACTTACATAGAGAAAACATAAACAGCCTACTTACATAGCCCCCATGCTCCCCACAAAAAATTTTTACAAATGGTGTTGGGCACTGGCCAATACAGATTTGACAAAAATTTTTCACAATTACAGTAACAAAGAAATCAAATGCACACACTTATTGATACAATGTTGGTCAAAAGCTAAAATTTTCTCACAGTCTATAAAGACAGTCCTGATTCATTACAGTAAAATTACAGTGTTTTTCTTTTTTTTTTTTCAAAGTCTGAACAGTAAAATAGAATGCACAAAGAAGTAGTGGATTTCCATGCAGTCTTGAAGAAGTAGTGTCCTTCCATCGGAAAGACAGTGTTGACTCTTGACATGCCGACAGGTAATGGGCCACAACATAGCAAACCCACAGCAGAGTCATTCGACGTTTTGAAGAACATTGGTAGGTAGGTCACCACAGAGTAGACCCACTGCAGTCCTGGTAGAGATTACGGTATTGGTGGGCCACCAGAGGTGCAGACCCACTGCAGTCCTTGTAGAGACGGCCAGCAGCCATCTGTTGCAAATGTGCAGGTGCACAATCACCATCGAAGAGTCTTGCAGAGAATATAGCAAGTCCATAAACCACCACTTGTGCACTCACAACGTTTTTGGAATTGTCCTTAGAACCAGCAATGCTGTTATCCAGTCCCTTGCTGAATTATTAACACACGTGCAAACACTATCAGTCCCTACTTCTCACATATTGTCCATGTACTATGACTAACAGAAACGTGTGCAGTGAAATGTTACTTAATTTGAAGAACTGGTAACAATTACAATTTTATAACATGAGAATACAATAACAAAGGTACACAATACATCATTAAAAACATAACAATATAGATAACATTTGTAGTAATAGGGGCTTTACAAAAGAATAGAAATAGACATTTACGTCAGTGTTACAGGAATTATGACATGAGTACATACATAGAAAATCAGAATAATTATTGAAACATCAACTTCACACATGAGCATTTAAACAGAATGAATAATGTCTAACATCTTTACAAAGTAAATAACATATTATTAATGCCAATTATATTTGAGGATAACAGTATTCCTCATCATAGTGAATGTAGCTTAATATTAAAAGAAGAAAAAATTCTATGAAACTACACAGAGACAGGAAGAAAACAAATACTCAAGGGTACACAAACACATAGTGGGATAACACCAATAGGAAAGGACAGGGTTCGTTTTCAGTGTAACATTTGGTACTGCAGTCCAACCCAAAACTTCATATATCTTTCCTCTTATTTCATCCTTTGTTTCCACCAAAAAAAATTCTAACTAAGCATGCTTTCTGTGTTTATATGTTCACACATTTCTTACCTCATTTTTATTTTCCATTATCTTACCTCATCATTTATTTCCAAGAAAATCCTACCTAAACCTGTTTTCTCAATGCATTTCTTCCAATTCATCGCAACTCATTCTCTTAGAGGCTACCCCCTCTTAAGCTAACTTAAATCTACTGAGCTCAGATGCTAAACTAAGGAACGAGGCAATGCAGCAGCACAAAACAATTAACACAAGCAGCAATGACAAAAAATACAGATTGGCAAAGCTAGCAGCAGCAAATGTAATAACTTATATCAAAACATGACATAGCTCAAGCAGAAAAAATAGTACACTAAAGATAACAATGCAGATAAGGGAAATGTATAATCACATCTTAATGTCTATGTAATTAAAGTGGTGCACCACAAGAAGTTATTCTACCAAAAAGTTACCAATTACTTGAAAAGAAAATTATGAATGCAGTTACTAGTTCCTTCTTATTGTTCTTTCCTTTCCAAGTGCTCCTTTTTTAAAGTATGTGGATCATAAAATAATTATTTGATAGATCTGTTGACAGAAAGTGTTCACATTAGCAAATGCATTTAATTTTATTTTATGAAACCAATGCTGCAACACAGCTGGAAAACAGATGTCAAATGAAATAAGCAATTACGCAAACCAAAGCATAAAAACATCATTCAATAGCTATGTGGCATTTCGTAAGTCAGTAGCTCTCAATTCTCGTAGAAAGACACTTGTCATTATCAGGTTTGCAGATGTAAGAATATTTCCAAGGATAATGGCCTCCCCTTTTTTTTTGTGCTACCTGTGCCGCTGAAAAGGGCTCGCAATAATGGCTTTTTCTCCAGGCGTCTGACACAGCTGGGTGCCCGCGACGCATTACGTGCAGGTGGTCACTTAACTTTCGTACGGAAATATTTACGACAGGAGATTCTGCTACCGTGGTAGTCTCATATAAAAATATATCACAGGTCAAGAATTAGCGTTGCAAATCTGTAGAAACAAAACCCTATAAATATAACAGTGTCCAAAAAAATTTTCAGTGGCATTGTGATACATTCATGCATATACACACACATTTCATAACTCTTAAAGTACGATTCTTGGTTTCCAACAACCTTTTCATAAATCAGAGTCCCTAACCCCTACTCCTTATTCCTTACCTTATTACACATATACATATTCATATTCATCAACACGTCTTCAATATTTCATCATAATAGCTACATAGCATAATCAGATTCCTCATATAGCATCAGCTTGTTTATCATAAACATACCTCAACAGCATAGTACACATCGTCGTCGTAATAATAACATCATAACACTTCAGTCAAATCTTAAAATCGTCGTAACTTCCTCCAATAATTTCAAAACGTAAAAAAAATTCTCTGCTCATTTCAATAGTGTCATCTACCTCAAACGTACTTTAAAATCATGCTCCCTTACCAAATATATCATTCAAATCTCTCATAGTATCACAATGGTTCCGAAAAAATATGAACAGTTTACAAAGTACAGACAAAATAAAATTTCATAAGTGTGAAGTTATCCAACTCTGTAATTGTGTAAACATCTGTCACTGACGTAGTAAAAAAAATGTTTGTTTCTCTGTCAAATAATCAGATAGCTGTGTAATTGTGTGTTAGAGAAATATGGTACCGAAGTGTAAAGTTGTATAAGCAAATACCATATTAGCTAGGGTTCCTTGTGGTTGCCACACACATGGTACACAAAGTAAGTGTGTACCCCCCTGAGGATAAATGTAATTATACCCTCAGGTGTTACAAATTACAGCAATGGAATGAAATGTATCACGGAAAACTTTCTTTGTAATTCAAAAATCTTTAAAAATAAATGTTTTAAGTATAAAATTGATCACTCAAATACGTGTCCTGTAGCGCTAAATATGCGTCTTGCTGTAAGATAATCTCTGTGGAAGTGTCGTAGTTATCGTCCTCCGAAAGCTAAGTTCTGCAGAAGTCAATGTACTTACCACATGATAAACAAAAGTGAAATGCTTTGCGTATAGATATCGTAGTTGTTATGCTTATTGGCGTGATGAAGAAAGTACTGTACAGTAACGTATTGTTATGCCACGAAAAAGGCTGTCTCATTGTTGCTATACCACAAAAGTTACTACTAAAACATGTTTTTCTTCCTAGAAGAATTCAGAAAACTGTGCAGATATAAAACAGATACACTGCAAAAGCAACATTGTAAATTGTCACTCATTAGTAGCGTCGTGATAAAAATCGTGTAGCTGTCACATAAACTAACCTCTGTGTCATCTGGTATCTCTCAGAAAGTACTTTAAATCCGGAATGTATTTTCAAGTAAACCAAAATGTTGCATTAAAATCTCACTAGCAGTACTGGTAAATGTTCTAATCGTGCAACTAACAAGCAAGAATGTACACACACAATTACACTGTGTCGTCTGTTCGCAATAACAATGCATTCGTAATTTCTGTTTAAATAATTTCTCTTGGTTCTTGGCTGGATATTGAACTTCAAACATTGTTGCATGGTAACAGTTTCTAAAGCATACTAGTAACGTGAAGTGAAACGTTTTATGGCAAAGACAAAGTTAAAAGGCAGATTATCTGTCAATAAATGGTTTTACATGAGAAATGTGGTGTAAACCTTTACTCTTCCTAGTACGCAGAGTTTCAACTTCAACGCAATTATCATGTGGTATACGTCGGATTCTGTAAGGTCCATTGTAAACTAGAAAGAATTTGTGACTCAAGTGTTTCTTCTTATGTGACAATGAATGAGCTTTAATGAGAACTTTCTGACCAATATACAACTTCTTTGCATTTGCTTTACCGTGTAGTTTTCTCCTTTTGTCTGCTGCAGATTTTATATTTTTAAGAGCCAAATCAATTATGTCTTTGTGTCGAAGTTTACGTGTATTCGGGAAAGGTACAAGCTCTCTGATTCTGTTCGGTGGTTCTTCATTCTTCAGTACAAGAGTAGGTGGTAAAGCAGTGGAGTCGTGAGGCATTTCATTCAGCACGTTTTGAAATAAGTGTAAATATCTGTCCCAATGCTGATGCTTTCTGTGACAATAAAGTCTACAAAGCTTATTGATTTCTTTCATAATCCGTTCGGAGGGGTTACAATGTGGTGAGTACAATGAAATAAAAACAGGTTTGATTTAATGGTTGCGAAGCACACGTGACCAAACAGCAGATCTGAATTGCGGTCCGTTATCTGAAATGACTTTGCTAACGTGTCCAACTTCACGTAAGAAATTTTTAACAAAGGCGTTGGATACAGACCGTCCAGTGGCTTTACGTAACGGTGTGAAAGAAACAAATTTTGAAGTAAGTTCAACAGCGACTAGAACGTACGAAAATCCATTAGATGTTCTGACAAGCGGTCCCAAGAGATCAACAGCCGCAAATTCTTTTAATTTAGGAGGAATAATAGGAAACAACGGAGCACGATGTGAGACAGTAGATGGTTTCGCCTTTTGACAAAGTTTACAAATAGACAAGACTCTTCGAATTCTTTTTTCCATATTGTTAAAATAACAAGTCGTTCGAAGAATATGATAACATTTTCGTGGGCCAAAATGTGCGTAGCTGAAATGAATGTACCAAATGAGCTTATTAACAAAATCGTCTGGAATGCAAAGTACCCATAGCTTGTCATCAACAGTGCAGCGTTTGAAGAGTATGTTGTTTCTAACCAGGTAATAATGCCGAATCTGTGTGTGTGTCTTTTCATGCCATTTGCTCTTGATGTCCTTCCAAATCGGATCTTTATCTTGTTCATGAGCAATGTCCTTTAAAGATGTGGTGATGAAGTTTTGAAAGGCGACTTTCTGAATGTAAAGAATACTGAAATTTTTCTGGAGGTTGCCTTCTGTGGTACTTTTCTCAAGCCCAGCCGGTGCGCGTGACAGTGCGTCCGCAACAATGTTCTCCTTGCCGGGAATGTAGACTATTGTGAAGCGGAATTCTTGCAGAAACAATGCCCAACGTTTTAACCTGTCATGATTTAATTTTGAAGACATAAGAAATTGTAATGCACGATGATCACTGTATACTTTTACGTGCTTACCAGAAAGAAAGAAACGGAATTTGTTAAATGCCCAAACGATAGCTAAAGCTTCTAATTCAGTAACGGAATAATTTTTTTCAGATTTTGTTAGCACTCGGCTAGCAAAAGCAATGGTTTTCTGAATGGTAGTGTCATTTTCTATGGCTTCTTGAAATAAATGGGCACCAAGACCGACTTTAGAAGAATCCGTGCTAAGGCAGAAATCTTGTGACAGATCTGGATGAGCTAAGATTGGCGCGTGAAGTAACGCTTCTTTCAAAGAATTGAATTCCAACTGTGCTTGTTCGTCCCAGTTCCAAATAGTATTTTTTCCAGTGAGAGAACAAACTTTTGGTGTAGCTAGAATTTGCATATTCAGAAAACGACGGTAAAAATTTACGAGACCTAGAAAACTGCGGATTTGTCTTTTTGTGGATGGCACTGGAATGGCTCTGATTGCTTCTAACTTTTCAGGATCCGGCTGAATGCCTTCAGAAGAAATAATATGTCCCAAAAACCTCACCTTTGACCTACCGAATTCAGACTTTTCCAAGTTAACTGTAATTCCAGATTCTGCAAAAATATGTAACACGCTGTTGAGGATGCGATTGTGTTGTTCCCATGAGGCTTCTGCTATCAGAATATCGTCTACATATAAGGTGATGTGACGTTTTAAGAACTCAGGTAATATGGAATTTAGCCCGCGAATGAATGCTGCCGAAGAAATGTTCAAACCAAAGGGAAGTTTCCGAAACTGATAACAAACGCCGAAACAAAGGAAAGCTGTGTATTTTCTACATTCTGGATGAAGTTCGATCTGATAAAAGCTGGATCTGAGATCAATGGAAGACAACACTTTTACACCATTAAAATTTTGAAGAAGTTCTTCTAACGTTTGCGGCCTGTCTGTTTCAGGAATAATGATCGTATTGATTTGTCTCGAATCTAAGACAAGCCTGATCGATCCATTTTTCTTCTCAACAACATGTAATGGATTGTTGTATGAGCTTACTGCAGGCTCAATAATGCCCTCATTAAGCATAGATTGTATTTCTGTTCTAACACGGTCCCTATAATGCGCCGGAATTACGTATGGTCTAACACAAAATTTAGTATGCTCACGAACACGAAATTGGTATTGAAATCCCTTGATTGTTCCTGTTTTGTGAGTAAAAACTGTGGAATGTGCTTGTAAAATCTCAAAAAGGTCTTGCCTATCATTGTCATTACAATTCTCAATTGTTTGAATTTTATTCTGAATTAACTTATTAGTGTCAAATGCGCCGTCGATATCATCCCTGTCAGTACTTGCAGAGTGATTGTTAGTGTCTAGTTCCGTAGAAAAGTCCGAACTGTTGTCTAACAGAAGGTAAAGCTGATTAATTTCCTCGTCATGGTTTGAGAGCCAATCTTCAAATTTCAAAGCTATTGACTTACCTTCTTTCTCTAAACTTATTTCAGCATCGTGAAAGTTTAAGATTGCTTTGTATTCATTCAAAAAGTCTACTCCCAATATAATTTCCGTCGACAATAATGGAACAATGAGAAAGTTCATAGAGAAGCTGTGGCTTTGACAAAAGAATTCTAAATTGGTTTGTTGGCGTACATCTACACTTTTTCCAAAGATTGCACCTTGTAATTTAATCTTACGTAACGGAAGTGTGGGGCAATCGTTCGATTTGTTGCATTTGCTAAAGGCTGTTTCACTGATTACTGAAATGGGACTGCCAGAGTCAAGTACTGCCGTAAATTTTACGTCATTTACTGTAATGTGAATCACAGGATATGCAATGTTGTTATGTTTTACGTCGTGTTCTTGGAGTAAAATGTCCCTAATGTCTTCCATTTTTACGTAATTACTAGCTACGGCAGCTGCGTCGTTAGTTTCATACGTGCGTTTTGTGGCTGCCTGCGGTATGAGTCATTGCCTATTTTCTCTTTGTTGGCGCGCGTCGTTATTGGGATTTGGAGACCTAACTTCTACAAATTCACCGTGACGGGAGGGCCCTGCTCTGTTTGAATCCCGCCAGTTCTGATGCAATTCAGGTCTGTCGTTACGATCATATCGTCTGTCGTCATGTCGGTAGATTCCATAGTTTCTTTCTTGTCGGTCACATGGTGGAGAATTTCTCCCTGAATCGTAACTGCGCGCTGGTCCGTGGCGTCTAAAGTTATTCTGTCTCCCTTGATAGTATTTATTTTGGTTCCCGTATTGTCTGTTTATCTTATTGTCTCTGTGATAGTCATTACCACGGAGAGGTGATCTTTCCCTGTAGTTATTACTACTCTGCCAACGGTTGTCATACGGATGGTGTCTGTTTTGGTCACGATTTGTGTTGTGAGAATAGCCTTGTCGTGTAAAGTTATTACTTCTTTCATCGCGGAATTGCGACGGATGTGACCTGTAATTGCTGTGTTCCTGGTTTCGCGTTCCGCGATTGTCAGTGTCAATTTCTAATTCTTGTAAGAGTCCCTGAAATGCTTCAATGTCGTCTTTGCAACGTCCTGCCAAAATAATATGTCGTAAATGTTCAGGCAGTTTGATTAAGCAAATGCGGATGAGTTCTGAGGGGCTGTATGGGTTTGAAAGATACTGATTCTTATGCAACATGTCTTCAAAATATTTCATAAGACTGGAAAATTCAGATTGTTCGAAACGTTTCATCATTATGATGCTATGTTTTACACGGTCTTGTGTGGCTTGAGACCAATATGCTGAGAGGAAGGCATGGTAAAACTCTCCTTCACTGTGGCAATCGTGAATTACCGATCGCATTCTTACAGCTGGTTCATTCTCTAAGTAGCCACACATAAATTCTAATCTGTGTTCGAACGACCAGTTGGGAGGAAAACAATGAGAGAATTGATGGAGCCATGCTTGTGGATGAATGTCGTTGGCAGAATTCTTAAACGTTTTGAATTTACGTGTAGTAATGAACAGCTTATAGTCAAAATCATCGTATCGGCGAGTAGCATCTCGGTCATAGTTACGTCGTTTCGGCGGTTCCATCTCAAAATTCGGCGTACCTTGCCAACTTCTTTCACAATTTCCGAAGTGCCCTGTGTTGTAATTTTGTGTCTGTTCCGTATTTGTATGTCCCTCTTCCCGTATTGGGGCGCGAGTGTCCTCTGAAATACGTAATTCTTGTACTACTTGTGCCAACTGATCTTGCACTTCCCGGATTTCTCTTTTGTACTGTGTATTGATTTGATTTTGATTTTGTTTGAATTTTCTAATTTGTTCATACTCTTCTGTGTCAGTGAAGGCTACAGGTGTTGTGTCATTCAGATCATCATCTACCTTTGTAGATAAGTTAGTGAACTGATCTGAAAGTTCGGCTACTTTATCCGATAGTGAAATCATTTCCTCTGTATGTTTTTCTGAACCAAGTTTCAGAGTGTCCATTTGTGTTGCAATCGTGTCTACTGTGACCTTTAAGTTTTCCTGAGTTTTTGCAAGTTGCGTAACCGAATCGGTAGATGCAACTGAGTCAATTTTAGCTTGCAAGGTGTTGTGATTTTCATGAAAAATAGTTTGCAGTTCTTTTATGGCTGCTTCATGATTCTGTAATGCATTTTCATGCCGCGAAAAAATAGGTTGGAAATGCTCACAAATTTGTGATTTTACGTCATTACAGACTTTTTGACATTTCGATTCATTGTTATGTAACTCACTAGTTAAATCTTCACGTGTTTGTTCAAGTGTGGTGTCTAACTTTTGAAGATTTTGTTCCATTGTGTCTAACTTTTTGAGATTTTGTTCCACTGTGTCTAACTTTTTGAGATTTTGTTCCACTGTGTCTAACTGTTGCTGTGTTTGTCTCTGGTGTTGTTCCATTGTGTCTAACTTTTCAAGCTTTTGCTGTGTTTGTCTCTGATTTTGTTCCATTTGTTGCATTAATTGCAATAATAATGTATTAGTGTCTGGAATCTGTTTCTCTACGCTTTTCGGCAGTGCATTTGCACCGACAACATTCACATTTTGACAAGCAGAAAATGTGTCTTGACTTATTTGAGAAAACGGTGATCACCCAAAACCTGAATCTACAGTATTTGCGAAATTGTGTCCTGTCATTTCGGATTCCTGAGGCGAGCTGTTGCCGACCGATCGATCGATAATGCTTCCCTCTTCACTAATTGTTTCACTGTCCACGCCATTGTTTGCCGCCCGCTCCATTTCCCTATGCACAATTACCAAATTACTACTTTGAACATCAGTTAATTCATTACTCGGTGGCGCTAACACACTGCTCTCATTTTCACTGTCATTTCTCAGTTTACTTTGGAGCCTAGTATTACGTTTTTCACACGCCATTATTGTCACAGTATTTCACACGACAACACAGAAAAACACAATTTGAAGAGCAAAAATAAGAGAACACATTAACATAACACTGAAAATAATATCTAGTTAATTACAGCTGCGAAATACTTGGTGCAAATCTATATGCATGCCACAACTGTTTTACTGTACAACAATGAAAGGCTACAACTACAAAGGAGATTCTCTCTACAATTACGCGCTAGCAATAAACAAAAGCTACACTAAATACACAAACTACAAGAAAAATCAGAAGATTCCAGTGAGGTATCCTAGGCTAAGGGTCGACATATGAAACGTCCCCTTTGAACAATTCTTACATGACTGTGCTTAACCTGACACACAATATTTTGTTAGCGCAACGCAATCTGACTTTCAAAATTCCCTACACAAGAATGGCCCTGACTAACATTAAACTATACCTTTCACAAATCACTAAATCACTTACCTCACAATAATCTTCGTTTCTCCCACTACTGCAATACAGCAAGCGCCACTACTGCCAGCTAAATAAAAGATTCAAACTACTAAAGGCACTAACTACTGATAGGGATAGTTAGCAAATGAAAGATATTAATAGAGAACAAACAATGTATTTACCTTGATATCATCATATATAAATATTGCAATTCATGACAAATTACAAATCTCCGCCATCTCTCTCCCCACATCCACCACTGCTGGCGGCTCACCTCCAACTGCACAATGCTACGCGCTGTTCACAGCCAGCTGCCTAACACTACAATGGCGAGTATTACAACAATGCAAAGCAGCCACAGACTGCACACAGCACAGCCAGTGATTTTCATACAGAGGTGGCGTTACCATAAAAAAACCTAAACAGCCTACTTACATAGAGAAAACATAAACAGCCTACTTACATAGAGAAAACATAAACAGCCTACTTACAACTTTGCTTCCGAGGTAGCAAAATTTTTTCATCTATTTCGTGGTCACTAATTTTGATGGTACGTCTATCGCTAATCTCATTTCTGCTACTCCTCATTACCTTCGTTTTCTTTGGGCTACCCTCAGTCTGTAATCTCCGTTTGTTAGATGATTCATTCCATTCAACACGTTCTGTAATTCTTCTTCATTTTCACTTAGGATTGCAACGTCACACACGAATCTTATCATCGGTATTCATTCACCCTCAATTATTATCCTACTCTTGAAACTTTCTTTAATTTCCGTCATTGCCTCTTCGTCCCATGGATTGAACACTCTTTCTAATCCAAGCACTTACTTCAAGATATTGCGTACCTATATTCCGTTTCAGTTCTCGTACACATTGTATCTTATCAGTCTTCCCTTACAACTTGCTTCTATTTTTCTGAAATTTTCGGACACGTTACACCGTTTTACATTGTCGAACTCTTTTTCAATTTCAGCGAATCCTATGAACGTGGCACGATTTTTCCTAAGTCCCTAAGTCTCTGTTTCATAATCATGCACAATATCTGAACCGCGTCTCTGGTGCCATTTACTTTTCCTCACATCAGACTGGTCCTCGTCTAATAGAACCTGTGTAATAGTTCTTGCACTTGTCTGTCCTTTCTATCTTTGTGATTGGGTGAATGATATTTCTCCGGAAGTCTGACTGTGTTTGAGACTCAAAGTTGTTCCACATTATTCAATAGTCGCTTTGTTTCCCCTTCCCCCAATGATTTCAGAAATTCTGAAGTACTTTTATCTAGGCCACCTACGTTATTTCACTGCAAATCTTCCAAATCTCTATTTATCTGTTCAAAAATGGTTCAAATGGCTCTGAGCACTATGGGACTCAACATCTGAGGTCATCAGTCCCCTAGAACTTAGAACTACTTAAACCTAACTAACCTAAGGACATCACACACATCCACGCCCGAGGCAGGATTCGAACCTGCGACCGTAGCGGTCACGCGGTTCCACACTGAAGCGCTTAGAACCGCACGGCCACACCGGCCGGCTATTTTATTTATCTGTGAATGGTTCTATTTATTTCATATCAATTTCCATTTCTTCCTCAACCACACATATCATCCACCTCCTAGAGACCTTTAATATACTTTTTCCATCTTTGCACTCTGTTCTTTGCGGCTAACAGCGCAATTCATGGTGCACTCTTGATGTTGCCGTTTGAATTTTCTGTATACTGATTTAGTCCTTCCAATGACCGTTTCTTTCCCGATTTCTTCACATTTCTCCTGCAGCCATTTCGCATACACCTCATTCCCAAGTGAATTAATACTTCTGTATTCCTGGAGTTCCCTGAATGTTTTTGTACTTCCTTCTTTCATCGCACAGTTGAAGTATTTCTTCTGTTGCCTAGAAGCTACCTTCTTTGTACCTGTTTTTTCTGTCCGACTTCTTGATTGACTTTTTTACAGATGTTCGGTCAACTGCATTACGAATTTGGTATTTACTGTCGTAGCCTGAGAGAACTTATAACGCTTCTCATCATACCTCATTACTTCAGTATCCGACTTCTTTGCACATTAATTCTTCCGGACTAGACACTTAAGACCTCAGGTTAATCTTTATCATTAATTATTAAACTGTTATCTGCGTTTTACAATTTAATGTCTGATTTAGGAATCTCCAGGCCTTTTTCGGGGCCTTTTCTTTTTACCTTGTGACTTTGAACAGTGTATTCACTACTACCAGCTGAAATTTATTGCAGAACTACCCTTTCTCCTCTCTTAATGTTCTTCCCAAGCCATACTGTCCCGTAAATTTAACTACTATTCATTCCGTTGCTACTTTGTTTCAGCCCCCTCGATTGTTAGATTGGCATCTCGTTCTGGGATTTGAATTACCAGTTAAGTACCCTAATATTCTATCTCTCCCCCCCCCCCCTCTTTCCCTCTCTTCCTCTTCTGCTTGTGACGTCTGCATGTATACCTGAAGTATTGTTGTCAGTGTTGGTTTTTCTGTCGATTCTGACGAGAACGACTCTATCACTAAATTCTTCAGAACAGCTCAGTCTCTTGCCTACTTTCCTATTCATACGAATCCTACTCCCACTAAACCTTTTTCGCTATTATTGTTATTATGCTATGTTCATCTGCCCTAAGTCCATAATTTCTTTCCTTTTTCACTTCACTGATCCCCACTATATCTGGAATGGGGCTTTGCATTTCTCTTTACAGATTTTCTAGTTTTCCTACCACGTTCAAACTTTTGATATTTTGCGGTCAGAATCGCAGTATGTTGCCTTTCCGTTGGTTTTTCAATCTATTCCTCATGGCTATCTCCCCCTTGGCAGGCTTCTCCCGGAGATCCGAACGGGGTACTAATTCTGAATCTTTTGCCAATGGAGAGGTCATCATGACACTTTTTCAGTCAGAGACCATACGTCCAGTGGATGCACATTGTGCGTCTCTAATAGAGCGGTTTCCACTCCCTTCTGCATTCTCCTGCCGTTGATCGTGGCTGATTCTACCTCCTTTTAGGGACAGTTCCCACCTCAATTGTAAAAGGTTGTCCTGAAACTCCTTCCGCTCCTCCACCCTCTTTGATTAGGCGACTGGCAGCATGAGGGTGACTCCTTATACCGTGAACTTGAGGACACTGTCGCTGACGATTTTTCATTAAAATGTTATCAGTGGCTGGTTTCGAACTCAGGGCTCATTACATTTGAACTACTAGTCAAAGATGATAGGTTAGCACATCATTTGCGAATGAACGAAGTGTTCAGATGTCCACAGATGCGTCTTTGTAAGGACTCGCTTATGTCTTTACATAAAGCGAATTCGAGAATGATAAAAGGGGACAGAGAAGAATTGATTTCACTAGTAGGGTCTTACATGAACCGGAGATCAAACATTCTATTGTGGTAAAAAAGGAACTCGCTGTAGTATTGGGTTCTACGAGGTTCCGACATCTTCTAGCAGGAACAAAGAGGATTGTTTATATCGAGCGTAAAGTACTCACATTCTTAACGAACAGAAAACTGTTATTCTTAGAGGAATTTACTTCTGAATCCTGCTACGTAGACATAAAAGGTGTAGAATCGGACGTGTAGTCTCGACTAGCATAGGCTTAGAAAATCTATCAGATATGGAATAGGAAGGAAAAGAATTTAGAATCGAAACCTGATTCACTGGCTGTAATTGAAAAATCCTTAGCATTGGGCATTAATAAAGAGCAGCATTAAGATCCTTATTTAGAAAATATTGTAAGCTGTTGGGACAGTAACAATTTGCTCAAGGAGAAAAGAGATAATTGATTAAAGTGTGAAGGATTATTGTAGAAGTAGTTTACAATACACTGTGTTGAGACTTTGTATATCAGACAATGTAATAGGAAATCTTATGAACTCTATCCCGGAATTAAAAAACGTTTAACTCCTATAAACAAATTTTGCTATTGTCCGCCTTTGGGTAGACTGGTGAGAGTTAATGTAATGAGCTGTGTAATATCTCAGTGGGCGAAGAAACGACTCCTCCGTTTCAATATAAAATTTATGCTGTAATACAAAAGTAATTGTCGGATTATATTGCTGTTGTCTTTTAAGGCCTTTACCTCGAGGAGCTAGTAGTTTTACTTACATAATAGCAGTACTGAAATGTTGGATAAGTATGTGCGATTACATCTGCTAAGATTTGCTTCGTTGGGAAGTGTAATCTGATGTTTGGAGAAGGATATTTCATCTTAATTTTACATTATAAAAAGATTATTATCAGACAACGTAAAGCTATTTAAGGGATTATTATTCAAGTAATTTTTGGTGAACGCGAAGAGAATTTCCTAATATCCATTTCCTAATATCATCCATGGGGAAATCCCATTGAAGGACTATGAAGGAGAGAAGTTATTTAGAATGTACTGTGCCAGTAGTCAAAACAAGTGAGTAGAGAAACTACATGAACTTGAAACAGAACTGTATGAACTCCCACATGTAAGAACAGTGTTAGTGTTCTTAGTGTAATGAGGAAGAAATATAATTAATGAGACTCTGATGTCAAAACTGAAGTGTCCACCACATAGTCAAGAGACTATGGACTAAATACTAGTGGTGTGAAGTGTCTGAATAGTGTCGAGCACCACAGCCAACACTAACGTTTATAATTGACAGAAACACCTAAGCTGTATTACTGCACATTTATTGTGTTGTTAACGGTTTCATCCATAGAACATCGTCGGGTTGCCTTATACTGAATGCTCACTGAGTTGTGCGAAAGTCATGACATAAGTGGTCAGATTGTCATATGTAATGTTAAAGACGAAAATTCAGAAACATTGATCGTGAACACTCTGCCGACCGTCTGGCGGAAGTGCGGCGAGGAGACAGGGGAAAGAAAACATGATGAGGTGATCCACGAACCTGAATTATGTACTCTATTTGATCAATAGTAACCGGAAACCATTTTATAATGCAGCCTTGACCACTAAATGTCAACATGTGAGCTGGAACCCCCAATATAAAAGCAGGTGGGGAGTTTATTGTGTTGTCAACACAGAAGCAGCAACAGCAGGCAGGGTCAATCAAAAGAGCTCTTTGACATTTAAAGTGCACTAGCCATTGGATATCACCTGAGTAACAGACCCATCAGGGACATTTCAATCTTTCTACAGCTGCCCAGATCGAATATTGCTATGTTATTCTGAAGTAGAAACATGAAGGAACAACCACTGCTAAATTGAAATCAGGCAGACCTCATGTACGGACAGACAGAAATCAGTTGGAGGAATCAGTAGTTAACACGAAAGAGTTGTCAGCATTTCAGCTAGCACAAGACTCCATAGGGCATTAAAAAGAATAGGGTACAATGGTCGAGTAGCTCCTCATTTCTACAGTCAGAGTAACGTCGCTGGGCAGTTGTTGACTGGAAACGAGTCATTTATAGTGGTGAATCATGCAGTGTCTTCTGGAAATCCAGTGAGAGGATTCGGGTTTGGTTAATGCCTGGAGCAGGTTATCTGCCAGCAGAGAAGTACAGAGCAGGTAATGTTATGGTTTATGGGATGTTTTTCGTTGTTAGGATGTGATCATCTTATTGCATTTAAGAAGATGTGTATCTGATTACAGTGTGTTTTGGCAAAGCGCAAAGTGCTTTTTTCGACCAAACTTCTGAAAATATGTGTTATACATTACTGGCCATTAAAATTGCTACAGCACGAAGATGACGTGCTACAGACGCGAAATTTAACCGACACGAAGAAGATGCTGTGATATGCAAATGAATAGCTTTTCAGAGCATTCACACAAGGTTGGCGCCGGTGGCAACACCTACAACGTGCTGACACGAGAAAAGTTTCCAACCGATTTCTCATACACAAACAGCAGTTGACCGGCGTTGCCTCGTAAAACGTTGTTGTGATGGCTCGTGTAAGGAGGAGAAATGCGTACCATCACGTTTCCGACTTTGATAAAGGTCGGATTGTAGCCTATCGAGATTGCGGTTTATCGTATAGCGACATTGCTGCTCGCGTTGGTCGAGATCCAATGACTGTTAGCAGAATATGGAATCGGTGGGTTCAGGAGGGTAATTCGGAACGCCGTGCTGGATCCCAACGGCTTCGTATCACTAGCAGTCGAGATGACAGGTATCTTATCCGCATGGCTGTAACTGATCGTGCAGCCACGTCTCGATCCCTGAGCCAACAGATGGGGACGTTTTCAAGACAACAGCCATCTGCACGAACAGTTCGACGACGTTTGCAGCAGCATGGACTATCAGCTCGGAGACCATGGCTGCGATTACGCTTGACTCTGCACCACAGACAGGAGCGCCTTCGATGGTGTACTCAACGACGAAACTGGGTGCACGAATGGCAAAACGTCATTTTTTCGGATGAATCCAGGTTCTGTTTACAGCATCATGATGGTCGCATCCGTGTTAGGCGACATCGCTGTGAACGAACATTGGAAGCGTGTATTCGTCATCACCATACTGGGGTATCACCCGGAGTGATGGTATGGGGTGCCATTGGTTACATGTCTCGGTGACCTCTTGTTCGCATTGACGGCACTTTGAACAGTAGACGTTACATTTCAGATGTGTTACGACCCGTGGCTCTACCCTTCATTCGATCCCTGCGAAACCCTACATTTCAGCAGGATAATGCACGACCGCATGTTGCAGGTCCTGTACGGGCCTTTCTGGATACAGAAAATGTTCGACTGCTGCCCTGGCCAGCACATTCTCCAGATCTCTCACCAATTGAAACCGTCTGGTCAATGGTGGCCAAGCAACGGGCTCGTCACAATACGCCAGTCACTACTCTTGATGAACTGTGGTATCGTGTTGAAGTTGCATGGAAAGGTGTACCTGTACACTCCATCCAAGCTGTGTTTGACTCTATGCCCAGGCGTATGAAGGCCGTTATTACGGCCAGAGGTGGTTATTGTGGGTACTGATTTCTCAGGATCTATGCATCCAAATTGCGTGGAAATGTAATCACATGTCAGTTCTAGTATAATATATTTGTCCAATGAATACTCGTTTAACATCTGCATTTCTTCTTGGTATAGCAATTTTAATGGCCAGTAGTGTATTTACGTCTGCTACACAACACCTCATCAGGATGCTGAGAAAAAAGGGCTTGCCACACAAAAAATATGAGAAGCTACCACTACGAAATGATACGCCAGTAGTCCTGCACAAGCATGCAAACAGAATGTAAAGATTATGTAATGCAGAAACCCACTGATTATGGCACAGAGGTGCTGAAACGTGTTTGGAAACTTTGAAAAAACGGTGTATTGCATAATTGGTGGACCTTAACCAACAATTTTAACTGCAAACACGAAAAATACAAGAGCAGCAAATCCAAATGATGAAAAAAGAAAAAAGTGCCACGTAGCATAAAACCTACCATAAAATGGAAATGTATACTAACAATCAAAGAAGCTTCTTAATGATAAAAGGATGTCTGCCCCCGGTAGCTGAGTGGTCAGCGCGACAGAATGTCAATCCTAAGGGCTTGGGTTCGATTCCCGGAGGGGGTGGGGTGGGCGGAGATTTTCTCCGCTCAGGGACTGGGTGTTGTGTTATCCTAATCATCATCAATTCATCCCCATCGACGCGCAAGTCGCTGAATTGGCGTCAAATCGAAACACTAGCACCGGGCGAACGGTCTACACGACGTGAGGCCACAGTCACGCGACATCTATCTATTGATAAAAGGATGATGATTTTTAGGATACACTATCACAAAATAGTAAGTTTTATGTTACATGTTACTATTTGTTTCTTTGATCTTGCGTCACTGCCACGGTGTGAGAAATGCTTGCTTGAACATAAATGCAAATGTTAGCCAAGCCTGGAGTTTGCGCTGTGGTATTTGATCACGAAAGGCAATTGTGCGATGTCCTCAATACGTTGCAAGTATCAATCGTGGTAATAACAGTGTTCTGTGTAGTAGTGAGTTCATTATGTCGGAGGTAAATGAATTCGAACACAGGAAAATTGTTGGTGCTGGTATGGTGGCTGCAACCATAACCAAGGTAGCCGAAGTGTTTGGTGTTTGAAACGGCATCCTGTGGAAGATTTATACTACATACAACGAAACCGGAAAACATCATCCGCGAACTCAGAACGCAGACGAAAGTGTGTGTCGAGCTATCATGATGGACGGTCATTGAAGGTTATTGTGACGAAAAATAGGACGACAGCTTTAAAGCTCACTGGAGAACAGGATATCGCGCTCGCGGACGCTGTCAGCACCAAAATAACACGAAGGGAGCTCCATAAGCAGGCAACTGTAGAACTGGAATTCCAAAACCGCTCATTAGTAATGCACTCGCCCGTAGCTGGTAAACCTCATCTCTGGAGTAAAGGATGTAAGTCATTTGGTCGGATGAGTCCTGTTTCACACGGTTTATAATGTTTGGCCGTGTTTACGCCCCAAGAGTGAAACGCGACGGGCGTTCGATGATGATTTAAGAAGCCATATTCTGGAACAACATGAGGTGAGATGCTGTTTTCTAAGAATATAGGGCTTCTGCTGACACAGCACGCATCGTCAAGGTTCAAAAAATGGTTCAAAAGGCTCTGAGCACTATGGGACTTAACATCTGAGGTTATCAGTCCCCTAGAACTTAGAACTACTTAAAACTAACTAACCTAAGGACATCACACACATCCATGCCCGAGGCAGGAATCGAACCTGAGACCGTAGCAGTTGCGCGGTTTCGAATTGAAGCGCCTAGAACCTCTCGGCCAACGCGGCATCGTCCAGGACTGGTTTTGTGAGCTCGAGCATGAATCGTCAGTCTACCCTGGCCACCACAGTCATCAGATCTTTGTGGTCTATTTTGAACAGAAGAGTGCGTGATCGCTATCCATATCCATTACTGTTACCTGAACTTGCCAATATTTTGCAGGAAGATTCTCTCTGAAACCGAACAGGACCTGTATGTATCCATTCCGAGATGACTGGAAGTTCATTTGAATTCCAAAGGTTTTCCTACACCGTATTAGTAGTTTGTTTTGCTGCCTCCATATTACGATCTCCCCCGCCCCGCTGCCGCTCCCCCTACCCCCTGTAATATATTCTGGTCCAATGGTTGGACTCAAAATCTTGCTGACTGCAAATGATACACGTGGGGCAAATCAAAATAGCCTGGAGAACAGAGTTCCAGGGTACAAAGAAACACAGCAGCGGAAAGGAAATACAGTAATAATTTATCTATAGAAGATCTCAAAAGTGACCACCATTTTTGGCACTTTTGGGTCCTGATCAGAAAACTGCTGAAGGCGAATTGAAGTTGGACTAAGACCGATGACCTCAGCAGTTTGGTCCATTAGGAATTCACACACATTTGAACATTTGAACATTTCTGAAGTTGGACTGTTGAAATTGCTGCAGTCTCGTCCGAAATGTTCTGCTGTAGTTCTTGAAGACTGTGAGGGTTGTTGCGATATACCTTGGACATGAGGTTTCCCTCACTCAAAGTAATCACATACTGAGAGAACAGGTGATCTGGGTGGCCAGTTAGGGCGGCGACCAAACTAACCTCTGCTGTCAGGTGTGAAGATTGTGTGAATGTGCTCCAAGGTTCGGCAGATTGAATTGGCGTTTACTCCATCGTGTTGGAAGTAACTGTAGGTCTTTGCCTCCTCCGTTAAGTGTCACAAATGGTTTACAATGTTCGCAATGTAACGCGCCTAAGTCAGCGTCTAATGAAGGAAAATGGGACCAATAATGCAGCGTGCAGACACTGCGCATCGAATCCCAACCTTCTGATCATGCAGTGGTGTTTCGTGGATTCTCCGCTGCACAGAACCTGTGATTTTGTGAGTTGACATAACCACTCAGGTGAAACCAGGATTCACCAGAAATAAAGAACAGATCCATGTCCATGCCATTCATTGTTATTTCAGTGAACAGCCACTCACAGAACTGGATCCGCTGAGGAGTATCTGCTGGTTTTAATGTATGAATAACAGACACTTGGTTGGGACATACATCTTGTGATCAAAAGTATCCGGACATCTGGCTGAAAATGACTTACAATTTCGTGGCGCCCTCCATCGGTAATGCCGGAATTCAGTATCGAGTTGGCCAACCGATAACCTTGAAGACAACTTCCACTCTCGCAGGCAGGCGTTCAGACGGGTGCTGGAAGGCTTGTTTGGGAATGGCAGAACATTATTCACGGAGTGCTGCACTGAGGAGAGGATCGATGTCGGTCGGTGAGGCCAGGCACAAAGTCGGCATTCCAAAACAGCCGGAAGGTGTTCTGTAGGATACAGGTCAGGACTCTGTGCAGGCCAGTCCACTTCAGGGACGTTATTGTCGTGTAACCACTCCTCCACAGGCCGTGTTTTATGAGAAGGTGCTCGATCGTTTTGGAAGACGCAATCGCCATCCCCGAGATGCTCTTTAACAGTGGGAAGCTAGAGTGTGCTTGAAACATCAATGTAGGCGTGTGTTGTGATAGTGCCACGCAAAACAACGGATGCTGGCCCCCTCCATGAAAAACACGACCACACCGTAACACCACCGCCTCCGAATTTTACTGTTGGCAGTACACACGGTGATAGATGACGTTCATCGCACATTCGCCATACCCACACCCTGCCATCGGATCGCCACATTGTGTACCGTGATTTGTCACTAGATACACTGTTCAAACGTCCAATGTTTACGCTTCTTTCACCAAGCGAGGCGTCGTTTGGCATTTGCCGGCGTGATGTGTGGCTTATGAGCAACCGCTCTTCCATGAAATCCAAGTTTTATCACCTCCTGCCAAACTATCATAGTAGTGGATCCTGATGCCGCTTGGAATTCCTGTGTGTTGGTCTGTCTAATACACATTACGACCCTTCAACTGTCGGCTGTCTTGTCAGTCAAAGACCAGGTCGGCCGGTGCGCTTTTGTGTTGTACGTGTCCGCGTTTCCGCTTCACTATCACATCGGAAACAGTGGACCTAGGGATGTTTAGGAGTGTGGAAATCGAACGTACAGACGTATGACACTAAGTGACATCCAATCATCTGCACAAGTTCGAAGTCCGTGAGTTCCGCTGACCGCCCCATTCTGCTCTCTCACGAGGTCGCTGATATGGATTACCTGTCAGTAGGTGGCAGCACAATTCACCTAATATGAAAATCGTATGTTTTTGGAGGTGTCCGGATACTTTTGTTCATATTGTGTATTTGCAGGTCCAGGTGGAGTATACGTTCGCAAGATCGATGCAATATGCCGGTCTCTTCCGACAGGCGTCTGATTGATTTGCTAGACTCCGATGCATATTCTCGTGATTTGCAGTCACGTTTTCTGACGTGCGGGCAGGTTTCGGAATGTTTTTCGACTTGCTCAAAACAAAGCCTGTTTGGTACCATTTTCGAACTAAGCAACACATCGCATGGCACTCTTTACTGTCACTGTGACACCATTAAACTTCTCATAAAACAACTAACGACACCGTTTTTACGACTCTGTTGTCGCGTAACTTTCCACAACGAACACCCACTGCTCCACTGTAAGTACCATCCTCCCCTTTGCACTTCTCCACACACACACAATGACTCAGCCCGCACTAAGCTCTTAACCGGTGTGAATCACGTGGCGAGTGTGTGGTGTGTGCATCACGGGCTGTGGCTGTATGCATAAATTCACGTCCTATCGTATTTACTTGTCCGGGCCGCCTATATTTGTCCTACATTGTAGTCACAGGGATTTCAGTCCATGTCTCGCGGCTTAAAGCGACTTGGCTAACCCTTGTTTCTTAATTTTTATTTTTATTTTATTCGCGCTTCTCCTCACGTTGTCCAGAGCAGACACGACTAGACTGGACTTCGAGTGACGCCAGAGAAGCTCCGAAGGAGCACTTTACGTTTTGATACCAATACAGTATTCACTTTCTGCATCAACGAACTTAGGACGATTAATAAGTAGTTGTCTCACAATAATTTAATCTGTGCTACTCGCGTAGTGTTCAATACTGCGATGGTAAACCATACTGGAGTAATAATTCAGAATTGCGACACTTGACGTAACACTGTCATTAATATAAGTTAATTGTCTCTTCAACAGAATACACAAGGATTTAATGACAGTTAACAACACACGCTGCTGTCAGACGCCAAATAAAATATTTACGAGATACTGGACGTAGACGGTAATATTTTAAAAAGAGACATTTTTCAATGTTGAATTATAATATCAAACTCGAAGCATTCATACAAATAACGACGAGACGGTAGGTGAATATATAACGACAAATTTCTCTGCAGGAAAGAATTATGTGCATTTTCCGTCGTATGCTTGTTTTCTTTCAGTTATGAACTTCACTGTCCTGGTTGGTGCGTATTACTACACCATTTTTATTACAAATATGTTTCTGTTAATTGACTAGTTTCGACAGACGTTGTTCGCAGTCGATAGAAACTCAGATATGGCTGTTTCTGCTACTGCTGCTGCTGGTGGTGGTGGTTTTTTTTATCGACAGTGAGTTTCTCCCATACAGAGCTAGGTTTGTACACTGAACAGAAAGTGACTCCCATTTACTACAAGGAATAGTCAGTTGTTCTTAGTTAAAGAATCGCAGTGAGTATAATGTAGAGCCTGACGGTTTTATTCATCCTCACGCTGTCTAAATGTAATGTGTGATAACACTCATGTCGCGTAAGAAACAGGAGTAACGTCCCATTATCAACCGCCATTACGATCATCAAAATTATTTATTGCCTTATAAACTTCTCTTTTAAGGAAGTGGTTTGACACAGATATACAGAACGCTTAAAGACACAGGTGTTATGAATATTATTCTACAACTTCCCTTGTCTATTATCCAACTGTTCATTCGAATGGAAGTAACCTGTGCTTCTTTTGGAGTCTCTTTGAATTACTCGTTTAATGATGAAGTAATAGGTATATAGTTAGGCGTTGACTATGTTAAGTGTACTTCAATAGCCGGCCTGGGTGGCCGTGCGGTTCTAGGCGCTACAGTCTGGAACCGTGTGACCGCTACGGTCGCAGGTTCGAATCCCGCCTCGGGCATGGATGTGTGTGATGTTTAAGTAGTTCTAAGTTCTAGGGGACTGCTGACCTTAGAAGTTAAGTCCCATAGTGCTCAGAGCCATTTGAACCATTTTGTATTTCAATATAATATATTTGTTTGGATTACAATCATCCGTAGAAAGTGTCCAATTACTTGAGGTTTTCCCGACGTATATCACTTTCCAATTATTGTTTCTCAGTTGTGTCAAATGTACTGGAAATTGAAGAACTCTTTTAACACAATAATTTTGTTTTTAGTCACAAGATATTCATAGTTGTTACGATATCATGTTGAAATTATTTACATTTTTTTATGACAAGTGCTTATTGATTTCAGTAGAATGAGAGGTTAGATTCGAACTTGCATTGCATATATTCGCCAATTTCATTTTTACTCACTTTTGTGGAATTTACGTGTTTATGACGATGGCACTTACAGACTTGAATCCTTGGCATTACCAGCGACTCTGTCAACGCCTTTTGGCCTGTTCGAGTTTTTCACACAGGGATGTATTTATCGAAACATGCGAGAAGAATATAAATAACCATCCACATCGAAGGAACAGGAACGACACACATCTCATGGGATTTTCAATTTACAATATACGCTTGAAATGAGAGAAGAAGGCGAAATAAGTCATTACTGCTCCATTGCTGGACAACTGAGTATTACAGAAGCACTGCTATTATGGGGACTAAACACCACGTAAGTTCGTCACAATATTTGTTATTCTGGTTACGAGTTTCGACCTGGTGCACAAATCATTTTCATATCCAAGACTGCTGTTGTCCGCAAGGGTGCAAAACCACAAGCAAAATCATTGTGCCAGTTTCACACTTGTGGGAATTGAGCTTCGCAGCATCAGTTTTCTATTTTAAGATGATCTGTGCACCAGATCGAAGCGGCAGTGAAGATTGCAAATACAGAGAATGGCCCAGACAGTGTTGTTTCATTATCTGATACTAAATGTATTGCAATATTTTTACAATCATGTTTCTCACGTCATGTACGTGCAATACCAGCGATATTACTCGAAAAGCTTTAGAACCACTGTAATTTGACACGAAAATTTTTCATCGCCAAAAGCACTGGAAGTATTAAGAATGAGTGTAAAATGTTGGGAATGCAAGCTCAATGTGTAGAGACGCTTGGAAGCTCACGAATTAAAGGCATCTTTCATCTCGTACATTAATGAGGAATTCCTGCACGATTAATTGAGATGACTCGATGGCCAGACACTGAACAGTTGCTAAACGAGACAAGAACGCGCCCTAGCGGCAGCTGCAGGAACGTGAGCATAACGAATGCACGTATGCCGCAGAAAAAAAAAAAAAAATTGCAAATAAAGAGAGTCAGCGACTGGGAAAAGCAATTAATTTCGCCGCTACCATAGCATACGTCCGAGTTCCTGGCACTTTGCTTTAGGGATTATTATATCGGGTGAGTATAAATAGTGAGCACGAGACAGATGCTTCGGCCTTACGCTGCTTTACTCCCGTTGAAAAAATTTTCCGCGCTGCGTAAATTTCCTCGGGCATCCGCGCACTAACCGTGCTCAGGAGTGCAGCCACCTGCGCCTGGGAGCACCACAGGGTTACCAACGTACCGGCATTTCTTTTCAGCGTTTCCACACAATTAATTACCTAGAGCACACTCAGACTGGAATTGTTAATTTGTTGCCGCTGTCGAGTTCTTTTCGCATGTAGCACATCCGCTCTTCTCATGAGAATCTGCGGAGAAACGCGGAAAAACCTACCCACACAGCACTAATGACCTTACAGTTAATGAACGATTGTGCTATAAAAGAAAATGCACGTTAAAGTGAATTCTTCCAGGTAAGTAATATGAAGTGTTCAGAGCGACCTCATGCAAATAAAGTATTGCTTGGAGTTCTCCGATCGACGATTGCAGCAAAAAAAATTCGGAAGCCGTCGATTCCCTTAACATTTACTTCTGTGTGATTATACATATTTACCAACGCATGACAAGAAACGAATACTGGATCAGTGTACTACACTTATCAATCGTATGAGAATTTTTGGATCACACAGAATCGCATCAAAGTATTTTATAAAACAATAAACTGGTACCCAGGATCGCAGTAATTCTTTTTATCCCATGATTACCGGTTTCGGCGAACGTAAAGCCGCCATCATCGGATCTAGGGGAGGACAGAAAGCGCTATGAAATTGGGCTTGGATTCCACTTATATAACATGTATACATATACATTTAGTTACATACCTTATGACACATACAGGTTACAACATCAAGGCAAACAATGGTGATATTAATAGTTGCCAATAACATGCAGGCCTTACAAAATTGTTGTAAGTAGCACATAGGCGTCCAAGAGAGATGACATTATAAAAGTTAAGTGTCTCCATCACATACTAGCGCAAGCTAGGTACTACTGCAACTTCGGTTCTGTTCTTACACTACAGGCCGCATCGCGAGATGGCGCTAGCAGAAGAGGCGCCAATGAATGTCACAGCTCGCGTCATAGCAGGCTCTGCGTTTGTGGTAACACTACGTCGTTACGGCTTGTACATAATTCTAGAGATTACTGTATCACGTAAACATATACAAAACTTATGAAAACTGCAGACCTACTCAATAGCACATCTGCCTGGTCACATACACGACATATCGAAACGCAAATGCAGATTTCATGAGAATTGCAGAATTACAAAAAATGTAAATCTGTCTGGTCCTGTACGTAATACGATATGATCATACACACATCTCTGGTGGTACCTCGAAAGAGTACCGCCCTTCGATAACGGCATAGCCACTTATCGAAGTGTTAGGTGTTCCAGGACCGTCCAGCCATCCATCCATCCATCCAGCCAGCCAGCCAGCCAGCCAGCCAGCGATCGAGCCAGCCAGCCAGTGAGCGATCCAGGCCCAGCAGCCGAGCAACCCAGCAGCCCCTGCGGTCACCTCCCGCCAGCGGCAGCGGAGTGGGGCTTCGGCTCCAGTCAGCGTTTCGTCCGTCTACGTCTGTCTTCGTGAGTTCCTTCTTTTCTCACTTAGTTTTGTCCAGTCCTGTCCTGTTCTTTTCCTTCTTTTCCCATTGTAATCATGACGACCCCCACCACCACTACCACCACCACTGCCATTGTCTATACCTCTCCCTCCGCCGCCACTACCACAATTACGTGGTGTGCCCAATCATCCCCCCCCCCTCATTCCATCCCCCCACTTCTCACCCTCCCTTCTCCTTCGCTCTTTGTAGCCCCGTCTCCTGCTCCTTCCTCTCTCACCTCCTCCTCTGATCCGTTCCCTCCACTCCCTCACCCTGTTCCCAGCGTCTCTGCAGCCCCCGCCAGGGTGGTGGCCACGGCCCATGAACCACTCTTGCTGTCACCATCATCTACGCCAACGCCATCGCCATCACCATCCCCATCTTCGGCGCCAGCACCAGCATCCACATCGGGACCTGTCACCTCCCGCCATCTCCCACATGCTTCTCCTCCTCGCTGTTAAGCGCCCCAGCAGCACCCCTGCCTCCTCCACTCCCAAAAAGTCCCGGCCCCGTCCTCTCCCCCCCCCCCCCCCAGGATGCCATGGATGTCTCCCTGCCTGTCCCTTCTGCCTTCTCCGCTACCTCCTCTTCCTCCCACTCCTCCTACAAATACCTCCTGTCTCGATCTTGCCCTCACTCCTCGAGCCCCGGAACCTCACACTGTTCCTCCGTCAACATTATCCTGGAGCCCCCATCTCCCTCCTCACTCCCCATCAGGACTCTGTTCTCATCACATTCCCTAGCCCCAACCTTCACTCAGATATCCTCTCCCAAATCCCCATCACCTACTTTGGCCCCAACGCCTCCCTCTCCCCTGCTCCTTCCCCTTTGCCCTCCTGCCAACCCCAAGCCATGCATCATCCACTGACCCTCACTGCCGTGATCACTCGGCTTAGTCCGACGATCAAGGAGGAGGAGGAGCTGGCGGAGCTTAAGGTGCATCCCTAACTAGATGTCCGTGTGGTGCGCCGGATTTTCAATCCTGCCGGCCCCACCCGCCTTATGTGGGTGTTTTCTGAGCATTTCCCCTCCATCGACCTTCTCCTGAATGAGGGTGCCCTTCTGTTCTATCGCCGGTACAAGGTCGACCCCTCCCATTCCCCTCCTTAATCCATCTGCTGCCAGAGGTGCCTGCGCTACAACGCACACCCGACATCAGAGTGCCATGCGGCCCCCGTCTGCCTGCACTGCAAGTAGGTGAACTTCCTCTGGCACTGTCCCAACTTCCAGTCCCCTCCCTCCTGCAACACCTGCAACCTCCCGCAACTCCTGAACTCACTGTCTGCCCTCTGGGCGCCTCCACCCCTCCTGGCAACTCCCCTCCCTCCCCCCACTGCTGAGGACATCATCAGATTTTTCACCATCATCCTCCAGAATGTCCACCCATTCCAGTGCCCCCACACCCTCTAGCAGGTAACCCTCACTGCCTGTTCCATCTTCCACCTTCACACTTATGCCACCTATTCCCACAACCAAGCCCACTTCACCTTCTCCCATCTCGACACCCTTGTCTGAATTCCTGTCATGGCGTGCTGGCACCGTATCTTGCTTAACAACATCCACTCCCTACCCACCAACAAGAACCTCCTCACGCACATTCTCACAACCCACCACGTGGATGCCTTCCTCTTAAACGAAACCATTGTACAGCCCCAGCATACTGTCCACACTTCACCCTACGATCTCCACCACTCCAATAATCCCCTCCCAATAGTGCGTGGCTGAGTAGCCATCGGCCACCACCGCCAGATCCCTGTTTGGCACCAACCTCTCCTTCCTGACCCCACAGAACACCTGATCCTTAGTCTCTTTTTCCCTGGCCTTACCATTACCTGCACCACCATCTATGTCCCCCGTAATTCCCCTATTCCTTTTGACTTCCTTTCCCACAGTGATCGCACCTTCTCCTCCTACGTGATCACCACCAACCTCAACATCCACAGTCGTTCCACCGCCCAGTTGTGGCGGTGGCATCAGATCTTCTCCTCCCTCCAAGGTGACCTTATTCCCATTCCCAAGCACACCCGCCCTGAATCCAATACCACTCCGGATGTCGTCCTCTCCTCCCCTAACCTCCACAGCCACATAGCGGTAGACGTACTTGACCCTATTGGTAGTGACCATCTCCCTGTCCTCCTCACCATTTCAGACAGTCGTCGCCCCCATCCTGATCCTCGCATCGACCCTCCCCCAAAATACGTCGATGATTAGCCCCATGTCAACTGGAATGCCTACCGGGATACCCTCTCTACCCAGGTCCACCAACGTAATGATGTTAGCCATGCCACCTCTTTTCTCCAGCAGACCTTGTCTGAGGCCATGGAGGCCCATGTCCCTACCGCCGCCATTCCCCCGTCACCCTTGACTGTCACCTTTCCTGGACCCCCCATCTCCAGACTATCCAAGCCAAGGCACACTCCTGACTCCGTCTCTTCAAGCTCCTTTCTGGCCACACATGGGATCTGGCCTCGTCCACCATCCTCCACATCCATAAATCTCTTATCCACCCTATTCTCTGCTACGCTCATCCCACCTGGATCTCTGCCCCTCCTACCTTTTACAAATCCCTTCAAATCCTAGAGCGCCATGCGCTCCGCCTCGCCTATCGCATCCTTCTCCCATCCCCCACGCAGATCCTATATGACCTTATTCCATTCACGTACCTCCTCCTCTTCTTCAAATGGATACCGATCCTTTACCCCTCCCACAAACATGATCTCCCTCACTCGCTTGCCTCTCCCATCCTCTCCCGCCCCCGTCCGCTGCCATGCCTGCATTCCCACATCCCACCTGCTCTCCATCTCTCCACCCTCCATACCCTCGCCCAAGGTGGTTTCCACCAACTCCCCCTCCCTGATGATGCCCTCATCCCCTCCATCTATCCCTCCTACCAACTTTGATCCTCCTCTGCCACACCCTGTGTTTTTTCCCGAGGGCACCCTCTCCCCCTTCTCTCCCTCCTACCATCCTCCCTCCCTCCTTCCCCTACCCCCCTACCTTCTTTCCTCACCCTCCCATATCCCCTGCTATTGGCATCTACACCCACTCCCCTCCACTTTTTCCCCCTTTTGGCTGGTCCCCTGACTCGTACACGTATAGTGACCTTTCGCGTGCTGGATATCATCGTCTAGTGTTTGTGTGTGCCGTCGTGTTCGTGTTCCAGTGTTCCCGTGTTTCTTCGTTTGTGTTCAACGTTCGAGTGTGATCTGTCATCTCTGTGCGTGTCCGCATTTCTGAACATTTTTATTTTGGGCTCTGCGCCCGTGAACGGCTCCGTGTGTTTTAATTTTGTATGTCTACGTTTGTATATCCACCATGTCTGTTCTGCGATTGTCTACTTTTGTCTCATTAGTTTTATCTGTGGCCGAAGAGTGGCGTAGTATGCCGCTGCTGGCCTACCTGTATCAGGTGTGAAAATAACAATAAAGAAAAAAAAAGGATAATACACAGATATTTTATGGGCTCTGCAGGGTTATACACAGAGCATCAGTCTGGTGATATATAAAATCTACCGAGAGTATATACAAATTAAAGAACATTGCAGGGTGCACAGTGCATAACAGTCTGGTCATGTATAAAAATGCCGATAAACCACACCTTGCATATGAGCGCATATTTTTCCGGTCGTATCAATTGCACATCTGACTGGTTACATGTATAATATACCAGAGAGAAATGCAAATTTTCTGGGACGGCCGAGTTACACAAGTGCACATCTGTGTGGTCATATACAAAACCTACCAAAAGTCATATATAAATTTAAGAACACTGCAGGGTTACACAAATTCACATCCGTTTTGTTTTATATTAAAAAACATACCGATAAAATACACATTTCGTATGAACCTTAAGAGAACCGCTTAATATAAGAAGTACAACTATGTGGCATCCTCATGTAAATGAACCATAATCAACTAAAAAAACCAATATCAAAAAGTTGTGCCACCTTGTGTCGAGTATATACTTATGTAGTCGTAAAAGACCCTGTTCTGTGGTGTACTCGGCAATCACCGGACCAAAATCAGGAAAACGTAATCGTGGAATAAAAAGAATTCCTGCGATCTTGGCGACCAGTTTATTGTTTTACAAGCATCTAGATCGCTCCCTCAAGAGCACAATGTGCTCCCTACAGAAAAGCATTTTATTCCACTGTCCAATGCGGATCGAATATCAGAGTGAACGGCATTCGGAGCAGGCTTCTGACAGGTTTGATACGGTCTGCCACGAAGTCTTTTCCTGTGCCAAACTCTTCATCTCAGAGCAGCAATTGCAAGCTACGTTCTAAATAATTTGCTTTATGTATTCCAATCTCTGTCTACCACTACAGCTTTTAGTCTCTACAGCTCCCTCTGGTACCACAGAAGTTATTACCTGATGTCTTAACAGATGTTCTACCATTCTGTCACTTCTTCTTGTCACTGTTCTCCGTATACTCCTTTCCTCGCCGATTCTGCGCTGAACCTCCTTATTCATTACCTAATTAGTCCACCTAATTTCAAGCATTCTTCTGTAGCACCACATCTCAAATGCTTCGATTCTCTTTTGTTCTGGTCTTCCCACAGTCCATGTCTCACTACCATTCAATGCTGTGCTCCAAACGCACAATCTATTAAACTTATTCTTCAAATTAAGGCCTATGTTTGATACTAGTTGACATTTCTTGGCCAGGAATACCCTTTCTGCTGATGCTAGCCTACTTTTGATGTGTTCCTTTCTCCGTCCGTCTTTGGTTATTTTGCTGTCTACGTCAATCTTGATGTTACGTTTCTCGCTGTTCCCATTTCTGACACTCCTCATTACTTTCGTCTGTCTTCGATTTACTATCAATGCATATTCTGTACTCAGTAGACTGTTTATTCCCGTATTTCCTCTTCGCTTTCACTGAGGATAGCAAAGTCATCAGCGAATCTTATCATTGATGTCCTTTCACCTTGGATTTGAGTCCCGCTCTTCAATCTTTCTTTGCTTATTCGGTGTATAGACTGAATTGTAGAATCGAAAGGCTACACTCCTGTCTTACACCCTTTTGAATTATTCCTCTTTCTTGGTCTTCGCATCTCATTATTCCCTGTTGATACTGCATACTATCCATCTTTCCCTACAACTTACCCCTGTTTTCCCAGAACTTCGAACATTTTGCACCATTTTGACATTTTCGGGCGCTTTTTTCGTGTCGACAAATCCTATGAACACTACATTGAGTTAAAGGAAGGTTCCACGTCGTCGTTTAACTCGATGTAGTTGTAATCCGTGACTTGAAGATATTCGCCTGGACTAAACTGAGAAGTGAATAGATTGTAGGATCCTCAATGAGTCATGTTTTGCACATAAGTATTTACTTTCTATACACTAGTTACTTATTCTTTCACGTCATTGATAGTATTGACCTCCAATCCAGTGGGTAAGTGGTAAACCTCTGGCGCGTAACAAAAAGGTACGTTGTGGCATCGTTTAACGGGGGAGTTGTTTTTAGTCCGTGTGCGTAAATTATCCTTGGCTGGCATTCGAAGAGCGTAAACATTTGTTAGTGACAACTATAGTTAACGATTTTCTCACGCTCATGTTGGCGACAGAATGTGTAAAAGCTTAAGGCAAAGACGTGCAGTTGTGTAAAGTGATGAAATATCAGTGTAAAAGCTCTGACAATAATCAGGGTACAGGTACATAGTAGACTGCTGCGTGTGATGAGATTAGCATAATCATTGACGGAAGAATAACGAACTACTTTTTTGTTCGTTTACTGTGTTTCATCATGTGTTCCTACTAAACAGTCCCGATAAAAGAAGGAAATGTGAATGATGGCAGGACAACAATGAGCGATAATTGTACGTGCGAAATGAAAGCAATAATCACAGCTGATTTTAAACTTGAAATCTGCTGAAGGACATCTTACATTGCGAAGTAAGGCGAAGGAATATAATAAAATACAGGACAGGATAATATTACAAAGAAGAGCCAGGTGGTCCATTTGGTGTGCATGAATTTTCTAGATCCAGAAAATTCATGCATACCAAATGTTAAGGTATTTACAAAAAGAAACGATCTGTTGTTTGAACTAAAAATGCACATAATCTTATAACAATTTAACAAAACTGTTCATATTGCAGAATAAATAAAAACGAAAACCCACTGATGATGGCACAGCGGTGCCAAAACATGTTTGGGTGGTGAGAAAAACGGTGTTTTGCATAACTGGCGGACCTCACATCCAAAAATTTTAACTGCAAACACGGCCAGTACAAGGAGCTGCAAATGAAAATGATGGATATCTCACGGTCACCGTTATGATGCGGAACGTGTCAAGTGCATAAGAAATGCACACATGAATCAAGGGCCTTTTTTAGCTTAATATTTTTATTACTTACCCCAGCCCCTTAAATGACATAAAATGCCTATATAATACCTACAGATTTATTTATTCCTATTCAGGACTTGGTATACAAGGAGTTGTTAAGGAGATGCCATTTCAATTTATTTTTGACACAAATACTGCTCTCTATCAGACGTTTTATTTCATCTGGTAATTTATCGAAAAGTTTTACGGCAGCGTATTTCACCCCTTTCTGCGTCAAAGTTGGATTAAGTAGAGGATAATGTAAGTCTTTCTTTCTTCTGGTATTAAAATCATGAATGTTGCTGTTGTTTTTAATCTGGTACATGTTGTTGAGAACAAATTTCATTACTGAGTAAAAGTACTGTGAGGCTGTTATGAGAATCCCTAACCTTTTAAACAGGTGCCTGCAAGATGTTAGCTTGTTGATTCCTATATCCTCAAAATTGACAATTATTCTGATTGCAAACGTTGCTGAACTTAGTCCCTTTAGGAGATCCAAAAATGTATTTTCCAGTTAAGATTCTCATCTATATATACGTCCAAAAAGTGTGCTCTACCATGGCTATTGACTTCTGTTGATGTATTATATTTATTGAAGGAACTGCACTCCTTGCATCAGAATATTGTATGTACTGTGCTTTTTCGAAGTTCACAGCAAGCCCCTTCACAGGAAATTAGTTATTAATTTTTCCAAAGACATTATTTGCATCATTTTCTATTGGAGTTTCTTTTACTGGATTAATAATGATGCTTGTATCATCAGCAAACAGTGTCAGTTTAGCTTCTTTTTTCAGATAAGGAGGGAGGTGATATTTATTTACGGTAAGGTCTTATGGGATCAAACTGCTAAGGTCATCGGTCCCTAAGCCTACACACTACTTAATCTAACTTAAACTAACTTACGCTAAGGACAACACACAACCATGCCCGAGGGAGGACTCGAACCTCCGACGGGGAGATCCGCATGGACGGCGAGAAGGCGCCCCGCGCGGTAAGGAGGGAGGTCTTTCACATTTATCAAGCACAGAAGAGGGCCCATGATCGAACTCTTTGTAACGCCTGATGTAATTTCCCGATCAGTTAGACGCAGTGGCAAACTTATTTAAATCATTCAAGCCATATAAAAACTTTATGCTTCCTGTTCCATTTGTACCATAGAATTGTAATTTCTGTAACATAATGTCGTGGTTCAAACAATTAAATGCTTTGCATAAGTCACAGAAAATTTCTATTGGTGATTTTTTACTATTTAAAGACTCTATTATATTGACAGTGAAAATGTATATTGCTGTCTCAGTGGAACAGCATTTTTGAAATCCAATCTCTGATCTACTAAGTATCTCATCACTGTTGAGTCAGGTAACAATGAAAGGGTACAGTACCGCCCGACATTGAAAATAGGTACAACATTCTTCGTTATTCTTGTCATAACAACATATTTTTTGTAACAATAACTCAATTTCAATTAATACAGCGAAGCCGGATACCAGTGTAGGAAAGAATGACAATTTATTTATTTAATTCATTACATGTGCACTCCCACAAAAATAAATCCCTACATACAATTTGGTGAGATCTGCGAAATGAGTGAATGTATGGTCGTCTGCTAACCGCAGACAGTGACTGTGCAGTATATGGTCATCTTTGAGACGGTCCTTTGGTCACCTTTGGTGGAACCGAAGAGAGGAAATTTACCTGAGCTTTGAGCGCCTGAAACGCGGCTGACCAATACGGTAGTAAGGTGCTCCCCCACCTTGGCGGAGGTGAGAGATCGGCCATGTTTTCGGCACTCTGCCGCTGGATCTAGTGTTGGTAAGACCTGTCTTAGGTGTGCTCCGTAAAGACAAAAGAGTGGAGACATGGTATGCATGTGAAATACTTAAGCATAGTTTGAAATAATAATTTTTCTATTTCAGGAACTTTTGTGGGGAGAATTAAATGTCAGGCAGGTAATATTAAGGGGATCGTAGTAATCTTAGGAAGTGACCAACGGTCACAATGAAACCACTTGTAACAATAAGTTGAAATACTTCCGAGTTAAGTTGAATTACTAGCGTGTGTACTATAAGTTAAAATATTTAAGAAATGGCGTGTGCAGGACTTGAAATTAGAGACGAATACTTTCACGTGGTGAGTACTGTGTGAGTCTCAATCTGTGTATGAGACAAAGGATAAAGAGAAGTACTTGTCCATGGTATCGGTTGAGGACTTGCGTGTGTGATGAATATGTTCTTAATATTACTTTGCGTGTTATTTTTCCGTGTGACGCTTGATTCAAACTATAATACTCTCAGAGAGAAGCAAGATGAATCAGCCGTCTATCCAGCAACGCCACTTGGCTTGCATTGCACAGGAAGACGTGCATATATCCTCCAGAGTTCATAGTAGGAAAGAAATGTTACGAAGTGGGGCAGTGTCGTGTGAAACTGGGATAAATACTAATTGAAGTGGGAAAGCTGAAGGTGATGTGATTTTAACGTTGTGACTATTCTTTGTATTGTATGTTGCCAGTGTGTGGTATTTCATGAAATTTAAGTATGTGTGGTTAGTATGGGAGAGTAACAAGATAGTTTCAGAGGCAGTGGGTTATGCATGTTCCTTTTTGTACCACTCGGTGTGGAGGAAATTTTCGTGATGAGTGGTGTGAGAGTCGAAGTGTGAGATATAGCAAAAGATCCACCATCCTATCCAGAAAGTGCACTGTAGCGTTAAATAGTTACGAGATCATAAGATAGAGAATCACCAATGTAAAGCCATGTCCACTGGGCGGAATTCCTCATGTGTTATTGTCGTAGGTTATAGAATTTGTGTGTTTAGGTTATAGAATTTATCGGAATAAAAAAAGATAGTGAAAAGAAAAAGATTGGTGGCTTTTTCCTTCAAATTGTATGTTGTCATGATATCCAGAATTTATAACGTGTGCGCCATTCATATTCAGTGCGATGGCCACGTGTTGATCAAAGCCGTTAAATAAGAAAGAAAATGTGGTATTGCCAGTGCGTAGTGAACAGTCAGAGCTGTGTAAATTACTAATAGTCAGATGTGTGTTTCCGTTTCCGTTGCGTAATATTCAAACAGGAGAATAACTTGTAACTTAATTGTGAGTGCTAGAGTCCATGTTGCTCGATAAATAAGAATGAGTCCACTCGCTTGGCAGACCACTCATCTTGCAGGCCTGACTGCTTGATGCCACAGTATGAGCAAGGCATGTGGGTGCCTCTCAACAACTCTTGAGTACATTACTTTCTCGACGATTTATGAATATGTAATTCTCTCAGAGACAGCAAAGGACTTGGCAGAACAGTTGAATGGAATGGATAGTGTCTTGAAAGGACAAAATAAGGTGAACATAAACAAAAGCAAAACGAGGATAATGGTATGTAGTCGAATTAAATCAGGTGATTCTAAGGGAATTAAATTAGGAAATGAGACACTTAAAGCAGTAGATGAGTTTTGCTATTTGGGCAGCAAAATAATTGATGATGCTCGAAGCAGGGAGGGTATAAAAACTAGATTGGCGACGGTAAGGAAAACGTTTGTGATGAAGAGAAATTTGTTATTATCAGATATAGATGTTAGTGTCAGGAAGTCTTTTCTTAAAGTATTTGTATGGAGTGTAGCAATGTATGGAAGAGAAACATGGACGATAAATAGTTTACACAAGAAGAGAATAGAAGCTTTTGAAATGTGATGCTATAGAAGAATGCTGAAGATTAGATGGGTGGATCACGTAACTAATGAGGAGATACTGTATAGAATTAGGGAGAAGAGAAATTTATGGCATAACTGGACTAGAAGAAGGGATCGGTTGGTAGGAAACGCTCTGAGGCATCAAGGGATCATGAATTTAGCATTGGAGGGAAGCGTGGAAGGTAACAAATCGTAGAGGGAGACTTAGGGTTGATACACCAAGCAGCTTCAGAAGGATGTAGGTTGCAGTAGTTTCTCGCAGATGAAGAGGCTTGCACAGGGTAGAGTAGCATGGTGAGTTGCATCGAACCAGTCTTTGGACTGAAGACCACAACAGCAACACTTATGTCTTGACCACATTTTTATTTTACGGCAAACTTACGCGTTTCGACTTTCCGTCGTTATCCAAGGCTACAAAAATACAACACAAAACTGGTATAAGGTGGTATGAAAATATGATACATTTCGCTATTGACAAAAGACATATTGCAACGACTACAATATGGCTTCCCAGGTTACCGGTGCTATGTCAGTCATATAAAACATTGGATGTATCGTATCACGTCAAAATTACCGAGCACGAGACAATTGCAAACTGTTACCGCCATTACGTGAAAGTTTTAGAAGCAAAGTGAACTAGACCGCTAGGCGGCGCTGAGTACGTGGTACCCGCTAAAATTTGGTTCCGTTTACATTCATAATTATCATTGTTGCAAGGAATAAAATGATTTCATCAGTCAGCATGGGAAAATGTTTTACAAAAGATATACCTGTACATAACACTGTGTTACAGTTTCTTCGTGTAATACACTACTGGCCATTAAAATTGCTACACCAAGAAGAAATGCAGATGATAAACGGGTATTCATTGGACAAATATATTATACTAGAACTGACATGTGATTACATTTTCACGCAATTTGGGTGCATAGATCCTGAGATATCAGTACCCAGAACAACCACCTCTGGCCATAATAACGACCTTCATACGCCTGGGCATTGAGTCAAACAGAGCTTGGATGGCGTGTACAGCTAGAGCTGCCCATGCAGCTGCAACACTATACCACAGTTCATCAAGAGTAGTGACTGGCGTATTGTGACGAGCCCGTTGCTTGGCCACCATTGACCAGACGTTTTCAGTTGGTGAGAGATCTGGAGAATGTGCTGGCCTGGGCAGCAGTCAAACATTTTCTGTATCCAGAAACGCCCGTACAGGACCTGCAACATGCGGTCGTGCATTATCCTGCTGAAATGAAGAGTTTCGCAGGGATCGAATGAAGGGTAGAGCCACGGGTCATAACCCATCTGAAATGTAACGTCCACTGTTCAAAGTGCCGTCAATGCGAACAAGAGGTGACCGAGACGTGTAACCAATGGCACCCCATACCATCACGCCGGGTGATACGCCAGCATGGCGATGACGAATACACGCTTCCAATGTGCGTTCACAGCGATGTCGTCAAACACGGATGTGTCCATCATGATGCTGTAAACATAACCTCGATTCATCCGAAAAAATGACGTTTTGCCATTCGTGCACCGAGGTTCGTCGTTGAGTACACAATCGCAGGCACTCCTGTCTGTGATGCAGCGTCAAGGGTAACCGCAGCCATGGTCTCTGAGCTGATAGTCCATGCTACTGCAAACGTCGTCGAACTGTTCGTGCAGATGGTTGTTGTCTTGCAAACGTCCCCATCTGTTGATTCAGGGATCGAGACGTAGCTGCACGATCCGTTACAGCCATGCGGATAGGACGCCTGTCATCTCGACTGCTAGTGATTCGAGTCCGTTGGGATCTAGCACGGCGTTCCGTATCACCCTCCTGAACCCACAGATTCCATATTCTGCTAACAGTCATTGGATCTTGACCAATGCGAGCAGCAATGTCGCGATACGATAAACCGCAATCGCGATAGGCTAAAATCCGACCTTTATCAAAGTCGGAAACGTGATGGCACGCATTTCTCCTCCTTACACGAGGCGTGATAACGTTTCACCTGGCAACGCCGGTCAGCTGTTGTTTGTGTATGAGAAATCGGTTGGAAACTTTCCTCATGTCAGCACGTTGTAGGTGTTGCCACCGGCGCCAACCTTGTGTGAATGCTCTGAACAGCTAATCATTCGCATATCACAGCATCTTCTTCCTGTCGATTAAATTTCGCGTCTGTAGCACGTCAACTTCGTGGTGTAGCAATTTTAAGGTTCAGTAGTGTACATTGGAAGAACGTGTGATTGGCACTGGGGCCAACAGTCTGTTAACAAACAAGTCTTTTGTTTTATGTACAACTGACAGCACACAAATTACTAAAATCAACAAAAGTTAATAAATGTTTAATAAAAGTTAAAATTATATAGATTGCTAGAGGGTTGTAAGGGAACTGGTTAAAGTTGGCACACTTAGGATATCGTAGATAAGATCTTTCATGGTTGTATGACCATAAAATTTTTTGTGTCTATAACAAACATTGTAGATCGCCATGTCGTAATTAATTCTACAATGCTTGTTATTCACAGAAAAACAGGTTTACAACCAAAGAAGAGTTTATGTACGTTACCTTAATTATGCTGATGGAATATTCATATGCGGCTGCTCAGCGCCTCGCGCTGCATGGCAAAATTTGAAAACTGTTGACAACAGCACTACTATAGCTGTTTCACATCGCTTTCACGTTATTTTATTTAAGCCGTCATTTTATAAACATTTGTAGTCACAATATTACAGTTTTATAGTTTTTTTTAATATGTCGGGATTAATATTGGTTATCCCTTGACCCTTCCGTCCTTCGCTTAACACAGACTGGATTACTGGATTAGGCTATATGTATTGTCATATTCAGAGCCATAAAAAGAAAATTGTCGAGGTTTCAGGCTTTCAGTCATATAAAAAATATAGCAGGAAATAGACCACGGCGCAGTGACAACAAAAACATAACCATGAAACTGGGCAATATACCATATAGTGCCTATAAAACTGTCACAATAGGAGTACACTATATCGTATAAAGTAATAACTTCCACAAAATTCTACTCATATGAACAGACACAGCCCGATGTCACAGTATAACAATGAACACTTCTAACAAGTAAAATTTGAATAAAAATGTACTATATGAAAGTCGAGGCGTTACAATGACTTGACAGGTGTACTCAGGTGTATTATCATAATAGATACACAACTTGCAGCACGATAGGCACGAACGAGAGAGATACATGTCACATAATCGTTAATTGTTATTCTTACCTTGCAGCAAAACTGACAAATAAGGTGAAACCCTATTTCATAAATATTTAAATTTCGACTGGAGGCTTTCTCCTAAAGCAAATTATGTTACACGTTTTGTTAGTTTACGTAATGTATTATGTCACCATTACGTTACAAAATGTTTCCAATCTTTTTCTGATGGTGTAGGCAGCCATCCATGACACTTTATAGCATGCTGTATCTTCGTTATATACAATTTCTGTAAACTTACTCAGTGTATACCACTTTGATGTTATATTCCTCCTGTTAATTCCAATGTTAAGCAAAAGTGTGATCCTCTTACATTAGTTGTAATTGATGTGATGCAGCGCAGACCGCCATCTGGTGGCCTCTCACCACTAGCTTCCGTTATACTCGAAAACAATTCGCTGTTTACTTTGTCGCAAACTACATGGCATTACGCCATTCTTACTGAAAGCTGTACATATATTATGATAGCACGCATGGCACATCATTTTAATGCCTCGACTTTCTTATGGTATGATTTTGTATTTAAAGTTTACTTATTAGAGGTATTCATTATCATGTTTTGATTCTGGATTATATCTATTCATGTAAACAGAACATTATGAGCGTTATTATTGTACCACATTCTGTACAGTCCTAATATGACAGAGTAGTTTAAGTATTGTATGACGTAACTACCACTGCCCGGTTTTATGGACTGTAATTTTCGTCATTGAGTGCTTGCGTATAACCTACTACATTTTCTTTTATTTTTACAGATCTGAAGATGGCAGTATATATATTGCTGAAATTAGTACTGAAGCACCCACCCAGAAAGAGAGGAGGAAACTAAATTAAACTTCACGGTCTGAGAGATTATGTGATGTTATTTTCTTTAAGGGACAGAAAAGTGTTAGTTGATTTACTTAACCTTGAGAAGGCTACATACAATTGTCCATGAGTAAAGACGAGGTTTTTAAACACAATCCTGCTTTTTGAAGTGTTTCTCCCTGGGACTTGTTTATAGTGATCACAAATGTAACTCTAATAGGAAACTTTCTTCCTGTCAATTGCTTTGACAAAGGGTGTTAAATTTATCCTTGATATTGCAACAGTTTTCCCAGTGTCAACCAGATGAGCATTAATTGCAAATTAATTGAGCTTTGTTACAACCACGCGTGCTCCAACGACTAAACCCTGTTTAGCGTTCAGGTTTCTTCTCAACATGGCAGCAGTGTTCTTCTTCACTATAAGTTTATGTTATTTTGTCGGAAACTGACATGCTGAGCCAGTGGCTGTGTACAAAATGTAGGTTCACTCTTACAGAGACGACAACAGCTACTTCTTACAACGCTATTTATTTATTTAATTTTACCGGTTTCGAACCGAAAGGTTCATCTTCAGACGGCTATTTCACGTTAAGATAGATTTTACATTAGTAAAATTCACAACAAGTGAAAGCTAATGTAAAGTGTATCTTAACGTAAACTAGCCGTCTGAACGGTAACGGCGTGGTTTAAATAAATAACTAGCATTGTAAAACTTGGCTGGTCTCTTTTGTCTTCTCTCTAAGAGTCAACCTATCTAAGTTTATGTGGAGGTAATCCTGACAGATTTAAGGAAAAAAAGAATTCTACATGATATTTGTAGTTTCGGAAAGTATATTCGCTTAGAAGAGTCAGTTTGTACAACAGGCAGAAGTAATGGACTACGCAATGGTCACGGTTGTAATCTATGACAATGATGTATACAAATAATCCAGTTAATACGCACTTTGAAACAAATACAAGGTGTGCAACTTTGCTTCTGCCGTTTTTTCCCCCACAAATGACGCTTTAATGAATTGTTACACATGTATCATTCAAAGCATTTTCCATCGATTGCCACTACTTTCTCTCATCTTTCGGACAGTGTACGAATCCCGCGTCGAAAAAATTGTTCATCTTTTGAAGAGATCCACGAATCGATCCAATTTGTGACTTCTTCAGGAGATCGGAAATGTTGGTTAGCCAGGTAATGCGCCATTGATCTAAACAGATGATAGTCAGAGGGAACAATGTCTGGAGAATACGGCGGGTGGGATAGGACTTCCAATTTTAACGTTTCCAAGTACGTTTTGAACTCTTTTGCAACCTGGGGTCGAGCGTTGTCGTGCTGCAAAATCACTTTATCGTACCTCTCGCTGTATTGCGGCCGTTTGTCTTTTAATGCTCTGCTCAAACGCATTAACTGCGTTCGATAACGAGCACCTGTGATTGTTTTCCTCGGTTTTAACACCTTATAATACACGACGCCGAGCTGGTCCCACCAAATGCAGAGCCTTGAATATTCGGTCTGGCCGACGTCGTGGAAGCTTGGCCGGGATATCCCCATGATTGTTTGCGTTTAGGGTCATCGCAATGAACCCATTTTTCGTCCCTGGTCACAATGCGATGCAGAAATCCCTTCCGTTTTTGCCTCTGGGGCAACTGTTCACAAACACATAAACGCCGTTCAACGTCTCTTGGTTTCAGCTACACGAGACCCAAGTTCCTTCTTTCTGAATCATGCCCATAGCCTTGAGACGTTTTGAAATGGCTTGTTGTGTCACTCCCTCTAATCGTGCCAATTCTTCTTGTTTTTGACGCAAGTCTTCACTCGCACTGTCTCCAATGCTGCATCTTCGTAAACATTCTCTCTTCCACCACTATGCCGGTCTACGACGTTAGAATCACTGTTCTTGAAGCGTTGAAACAACACACGACACGTTCTTTCACAAATTTCGCCCTTACCATACGTACCTGAGAGCATTCGATGAGACCCAGCTGCTGTTTTCTTCACACTGAAACAAAACAGTAACACGTCCCGCAAATGACGAGAATTAGGCTCGTAAACTGACATTTTCAATCAAGAACAGCTTTGTTATGCAGACACAAATCAAATAATGTTAGAATGAGATTTTGTTGACCGAGGTCCAAGCTAACTGCCTGACGTCTGCGATCTGTTTCTCTCGACCGCTACTTACCGTTGTCGCCAACTATCGGTAAACGGCGTAAGCAAAGTTGTACACCTTGTTAAACGAGGCAATATGGCAGTATGCGCCCACTTGTCAGTACGATGTTGAACCCCGCTGGTCTGAACGCGTGAGTTGATTCGATTGGGAAGTGTGTCCCAAAGCCATGGTATCCTCTGAAGGGGAAGGCTGGCGCACAATTGTTCTGATTGGTTCTTGATATTCTGAATATTAGCACGGAGAGGGGGAGGAGGTTCGAATTGGTCCCACACACGTTCTGTCAGAGACCGACGGGGGATCTTGTTCACCACAGCAGCATCTCAGCGTAATGCAGACAGTTCATAGACACGTATACCTTGTCTAAATAATCATTGTCCTGTTGGAAAATGGCACCGTAATGCTGTCGCATGAGAGGTAACTGATACAGCCGTATCGATACCTGACAGCAGCTCATCGCTGATGCAAAGATTTTAGCCTCATCCCAGTCAGTACGTGCACCCACCTATGAGAAAACATCTTAAGGTGTCGTGAATCAAGCAAGACGGCGGTCACAAGGCACAGGGGGCGCTGATCCTAAAGTCGGCAGGAAACACTTTGGTGTCGCTGAGGTCACGTGATGGATCGCCGGGCCTTTGTTGTCAAACAGGCCGACGATCCGTCGAGTCACTTGTGGATGGACAGGTCCTTGCGTTGCTGATTGCTCGGGACTGAGGTGACAAGCTGCACCTATCGACTTCTTTCTAATGTCAGTGAGCCTGCTCGTTTCGTTTTTTTTTTTCGGCTGAGGCTCCTTGGGTCAGTCTCTGTCAGACTATATTTACTTGGAGATTTCTTGTAATACTGCTAGAATCCATGCGCTCACTCATGTGGTCTTTAAAAAAGGCGGCACGAATGACATGTGTGCACGGTGAAATTATTAGAATCAGTTGTTTGTGTGCCTAAAGTAGCCATGTTGAGGTGCTCTCAGAAGATACTGAAGTTTCATACCCTTCAGCTGTGTCTCTCCTCTGTTGTAGAATCCTACGAAAATTGGTTGGCATTAAGCGTGGGCATGATTACCTACCGGTGGCGACCCTTCGCACTCATCGGTGCTGCGGAAAGTTAAGTTAAGGGTGCTATAAGATTTTTCCCAGTTACAGGACAGCTCCTATGAACTTTTATATGTATTTACTTTGTGACGGGTTGATAAATGGGCGAAACTCAGCAGAATTCATTACTTATTTGCCTGTGAATTACTTCTGTAACGTAATCGATAGCAGCTTAACGAATTAAGAAATTTCTAAGTGCTGTGGTTATTTTTCTTAAAATAGGGCAGAGTCCGATGCCTAGTTTTGTGCGGACTGTGTGTTTTAAAAAACAGCGACTTCCCCTTAGTTTCTTGTTACGTAGCAGATTAAGAAATTTTCGTAGTTAGATAGTTGTATGAATTTTAAAAAGGCTAAAGTTAATTAATTGTATGCTTCATGTTCATTTTGTATCAAACTGTTATCTTCAGATGGGCAGAGCTCGGAACGCTTAATGAATAAGCAAATAGTCACAAACCGTCCTGCATCAATTACTTCGCGTCCAACCAGCTATTTTAAAGCCATTTTTATTTTTGTGATTACAATAGACACACGCCCCACCGCGATTTTCAGTCACGTCTTCGATACCTAATTCGCTCTGATGGCCGTCTTACCTGTAAGAGAGAATTTCGTCTCCATTCATTTACATGCCTTCTGATGGTGTATATGTGTACGATATTACGTTGATATCCGACATATCTTCAAAGTACTTCACATTTATTGCCAGGCAGTATATTTAACTATGCTCTTTTAAATGTGGTCGTAGGCCTGCAGACTATGTCTTTGTAAGTGTGTCATGGGGAGAATGCGTTACGAAGCCTGTCTTCCCGGTTTCTTCCGTTAGCGCAGAACTTTTACCTTTCCGGCTCGCCTTATCCAAATTCCTAACTTTTCTAGTTCCATCTGCAAATTCAAAGTCCTTGCCGGATGGTTTGTTGAAAGGTCGTGTCCCGACAGAGGAGCTATCAGCAGCTTTGACGAATGTATGCCCAACGTACCTCAATCAGGTCATTCATTGACAATCTGAGCTGAGGTCCACTATGTGACAATTAATGGAGTGAGAGGGAAAATATACCTCACGAAGCTTTACGCATGTGAGTTTGGAACAGAGAGGAGAAGTTGTTGGCTTTGCAGGAAGTGAATAAGAGTGAAAACACCTATGGATTCAATGTAGGAGGAATTTATTTCTCAGTAGTTCAGCCATATTTTGACAGATTTCTTACGATGGCTTTACATCTTTTCAACTCAATGAGTGCATCCTACCACTCTATACTCGAATTCTTTCCTGCAACTGCAGTATCCTGACTTTCCTGACTAGATAATCTGAAAGAGGAAATGCTACGGCTCAGTCTAGATATAGGGGCAGGGGGTCATTGAAGTAAAATGGGAAAAAAGACAAGGATTTCTGGTCAGATGAGTATAGGGTAATATCAACAGCAGGAGAACATTTTATAATGGCAGTGGGATTCGTTACGGATAAGAAGGTAGGACAGAGCGTGAGTTACTGTGAGCAGTTCAGTGACAGATTTGTAGTAATCAGGCACGCAGCTGTGGCCGAGCGGTTCTAGGCGCTTCAGTTTGGTACCCTGCTACCGCTACGGTCGCAGGTTCGAATCCTGCCTCGGGCATGGATGTGTGTGATGTCCTTAGGGTAGTAGGTTTAAGTAGTTCTAAGTTCTAGGGGACTGACGACCTCAGATGTTAAGTCCCATATTGCTCAGAGGCATTTGAACCATTTTGTACTCATCAGAATCGACAGCAAACTGACAACTGTAATTCAGGTATACATGCCGACGTCGCAAGCTGAAGATGAAAATATAGAGAAAGTATATGACGATGCTGAAGGAGTAACACAGTACAAAAAGGGAGGAGGCTGGAATGCGGTTGCAGGAGAAGGAGTAGATGAAAGGGAAACAAAAGAACATTGACTTGGTACTAGAAATGAGAGATGAGAAAGACTAACTGAATTCTGTTTCAAATTTCGGCTAGTAGTAGCGAATACACTGTTCAAGAATCAGGAGTGGTGGAGATACACTTGCGAAAGACGTAGAGATACGGGAAGGTTTCCGTTAGATTACATCATGGTCAGATAGAGATTCCGAAATGAGATACTGGATTGTAAGGCGTACCCAAGAACAGATATAGACTCAGATCACAATTTAGTTGTTATGAAGAGCAGAGTGAAGTTTAAGTGACTAGTCAGGAAGAATCAATGTGCAAGGCAGTGGAACACGGGAGTGCTAAGGGATGACAAGGTACGCTTGAAGTTCTCTGAAGCTATAGATACTGCGCTAAAGAATAGCTCAGTATTTAGTTTAGTTTAAGAGGAATGGACATCTCTAAAAAGGGCTGTCACATATGTTGGAAACGAAATCACATGTATGAAGAAGGTAACTGCGAAGAAACCAAGAGTAAAAGAAGAGTTGATCGACGAAAGAAGGGAGTAGAAGAGTATTCAGGGGAATTCAGGAATACGGACATACAAATCACTTAGGAATGAAATACATCGGAAGTGCAAGGAAGCTAAGGCGAAATGTCTGCATGAAAAAATGCGAAGAAATAAAAAAGGAAAGATTGTCGGAATGACTGACTCAACATATACAAAAGAAAACAGAACTTACCGTGAAATTAAAAGCAAGGGTCATGACGTTAAGAGTGCAACGGGAATTCCCCTTTTAAATGCAGAGTAGGGTTCGGATATGTGAAAAGAGTACATTGTAAGCCTCTATGACGGGGAGGACCTGTCTGTGACATGGTATAAGAAATAGGAGTGATATAGAAGAGAAAGCTGATCCAGTATTATAATTTGAGAGAGGTTTGAAAGACAGCAGGAGCTGACATGTGCGAGAATTATCGTACACTCAGCTTAACATCTCATGCCTTCAAGTTGCTGACAAAAGTAATATACGGAAAAATAGAAAAGAAAGTAGTCATGTGTTAGTGACGATCAGATCGGCTTCAGGAAAGGTAAAAACACCAGAGAGGCAGTTCTGACGTTGCGGTTGAAAATGGAAACAAAACTAAAGAAAAATCAGCGTTTGACAAGGTAAACAGGTGAAAGATGTTCAAAAGTCCGAGATAAACATGGGTAAGCTACAAGGAAAGACGGGGAATATGCAGTATGTACAAGAGCCAAGAGGGAACAATCAAAATGGAAGATAAAGAACGAAGTGCTCGGATTAAAAAATGAGTATGACATGGATGTAATGCTCCGATTAAAAGGGTGTATGGAGAGGATGTAGTATTCTATCCTCAGTAAAAGTGAAGAAGAATTACAGGATGTGTTGAATGGAATGAACATTCTAACGAATACAAAATACGGATCGAGAGAATATCAAAGAAAGACGAAAGTAGTGAGCAGTAACAGAAATAAGAAAAGTAAGAAACTTAACATTTGTGTTGGTGATCAGGAAGTAGATGAAATTTAGGAATTCTGCTAACTGGGCAACAAAATAACCAATGACGGAAGGAGCGAAGAGGATATGAAAAACAGAATAGCACTGGAAAAAAGGGCATTCATGGCCAAGATAACTCTGCTAGTATCAAACATAAGCCTTAATCCGAGCAAAAAATTCTAAGAATTTACGTTCGGAGCGCAGCAATGTATGGTAGTGAAATATGGACTGTGGAACAACCGGAAAAGAGGAGAATGGAATCATTTGAAATGTCATGCTAAAGAAGAATTTTAAAAAATTAGGTGGATTGATAAGGTATGCAATAATGAGGTTCTGCGCAGAATCGGCGAGGAAAGAAATATGTGGGAAACACCGACAAGAAGAAGGGACAGAATGATGGGACATCTGTTAAGAAATCAGGGAATGAATTTCATGGCGCTAGAGTGAACTGTAGATAGTAAAAACTAAAGCGGAAGGCAAAGATTTTAAACGTCCAGCAAATAATTTAGGACATAGTAGTCAAGTGCTACTGTGAGATGAAGAGGTTGGCACACGAGAGGAATTCGTGGCAGGCCGCATCAGACCAGTCAAATATATATTATACACACATCAAAAAATGTGTTGCATCACCTCGATTCCGAGAGTTCCGGAACCTGTACAGATAATTGGAATGGAGATCAGCATAAACATCATTTCCGCCCTTTTATTGCTCATGAAAACCACACATTACGAGTTGTACCACCGTACAGCGACACCTTCAGAGTTGGTGGTAAAGATTGCTGTAGACTCTGGTACCTCTAATACCCAGTAGCACGTCGTCTTGCATTGATGCAAGCCTGTATTCGTCGTGGCATATTATCCACAAGTTCATCAAGGCACTGTTGGTCAAGATTGTCCCACTCCTCAACGGCGATTTGGCGTAGATCCCTCAGAGTGGTTGGTTGGTTACGTTGTCCATAAACAGCACTTTTCAATCTATCTCAGGCATGTTCGATAGGATTCATGTCTGGAGAACATGCTGGCCTCTCTAGTCGAGCGATGTCGTTATCCTGAAGGAAGTCATTCACAAGATGTGCACGATGGGGCGCGAATTGTCGCCCATGAAGACGAATGACTCGCCAATATGCTGCCGATATGGAAGCGCTATCGGCTGGAGGATGACATTCACGTATCGTACAGACGTTACGGCGTCTTCCATGACCACCAGCGGCGTACGTCGGCCCCACATAATGCCACACCAAAACAGTAGGGAACCTACACTTTGCTGCACTCGCTGGACAGTGTGTCTCATGCGTTCAGCCTGACCGGGTTGCCTCTAAACATGTCTCCGACGATTATCTTATTGAAGGCATATGCGACACTCATTGGTGAAGAGAACGTGATGCCAATACCGAGCGCCCCATTCGGCATGCTGTTGGACCCATCTGTACTGCGCTGCATGCTGTCGTGGTTGCGAAGATGCACCTCGCCATGGACGTTGGGATTGAAGTTGCGCATCATGCAGCCTATTGCGCACAGTTTGAGTCGTAACACGACGTCCTGTGGCTGCACAAAAAGCATTATTCACACGACGGCGTAACTGTCAGGGTTCCTCCGAGCCATAATCTGTAGCTATCGGCCATCCAATGCAGTAGTAGCGCTTGGGCGGCCTGAGAGAGGCATGTCATCGACAGTTCCTGTCTCTCTATATCTCCTTCATGTCCGAACAACATCGCTTTGGTTCACTCCAAGAGGCCTGGACACTTCCCTCATTGAGATTCCTTCCTGGCACAAAGTAACAATTCGGACGTGATGGAACCGCGGTAGTGACCATCTAGGCATGGTTGAACTACAGACAACATGAACCGTATACCTCCTTCCTGGTGGAATGACTGAAACTGATCGGCTGTCAGACCCTCTCCGGCTAATAGGCAAAGGGACTGTGTCTGTGATACAAAATCCATAGTCCATGTCTATCTTCAGGAGTTCTGGGAAACGGGGTGATGCAAAAACTTTTTTAATATTTTTGTATAACTAAAAAAAACCTCAAAAATGTGCACAGCACTCACTGTCAGAGATGAACGCTCTATTTGCATTCCGTTCCAACAATACACAATCAAGTACTTAAAAAGCACAATGGAAGGCAGGTGTGACAGTTCTTGTTCCTCTTTGTATTCTGACGCACAGAAAACGCCAGCTATTACACGTTGGTTCTTCCCGAGCCAATATCTACAGAACTTATCCTTTTCTAATGAGCGAAATATTTACAGAACCTTCTATAAGGTTCTCAAACCTTCTGGCTCTATGCCAGCATCACCTTGATACCGGAGCATGATGTCCTCGCCCAGCAACTACAACACCACTGTTTTCTCAACAGGCAGTCTACAAATCCGACTTCATTTGGAGTGCTGGCCAGCATTCTGATTTCTACCTGATACCAAACCTTGTGGTCTTAATATTACTCTTAATAAAGTTTCTCACCTTTCGCCACAGACATGCTTGACTGTTACATTAATAAAATTTGGTATCCACGACACCCCTAAAATAATGAGCCATAAACTAATATAAATTTACAAATACATTTGTTTTTACGTGATATTTCTTATAACCTGGTTAGATGCTACCCATGCTTCTTTTCTGTTCATCAAGCAAACCTTACCTTTTGCTTCATGAGGTTGACTCTCGTAAATGACATCAGCTGTCCTTCTTAGTGAGTATAGTCGGCTTTATCAACTGCAGTAGTCTTCAAACATACTGACTGGCAACAATTTTCGTCGCGAACAGGTTGTAGAAAAATACGTATCTAGAACACGGGCACTGTGATCAAAAGCAAACTATAGTTAGTTTATGATCATGTATGTGGCTGTATAATAGTGTTGGACTCTTCTCTTATGGTCCATGTCCCTTCGCTGTTTGTCAGTAATTTTCCAGATACCTATAGGTCGTCTAAAGCAATCAGTACACATCTTAAAAATAATTCTAATAGAACCTCCGATATATTTTTTTCCGTTTCTTCTAATAAGCGCATGGGAAATCGTACTTAACAATGTGTGGTGCTAGGATCCCTTTTCGTGCATGCACCACGGCACTTATTAACTATTTGTACTCTGTAATTAATTGTTTGAATAATGAGACGTATTGAATCACCTGTTCAATGATGGTGACGAACGTGGCTATTCTCTTTGGGTCTTGGATATATTCATACCATTCTTCAGTATTTGCTCAGTTGTTGCCATATAGATTACAATATGATTCAACCTAGACATTGTTGCTCTCATCCGGCGATATTACTATCAGTTTCATTACTTAAAAAATTTCATTTCGTTCTATCGTTATTGAATTTACTTAATCTTTCTCTGCACTCTTGGGCAGCCTTGTTTCCTGCTTCGGCCACTTCTTAGAACTTCTCGTCAAGCATTCTCATGTTCACTTATGTCACAATTTTTCATTTTCTGAATCCCATCTAATGTGTTTGTTGTTTAACAATAAAGCTTCATGTGGTTTGGATCTAATATATCTGCTTATTTCTAGGAATCTTAAGTGTCACATTGAGTACGTCTACTGTAATTGCTCTATAAGGTCCTTGCAATTGTGCACCTAGCTTCTTAGAATGACCGCTTCATACAGCCTCATCATACAAAAATCTTATATCCTTTCATAAACATTCTAGGATGCTCCGCCTTGTCATAGTGAGCCTTACCCATTTCTTTCGTCTCTTTTATCCTTTTTATTGTTACTCGGCGTGTTTCCTGCATTCTAGTTCACAACTAATATATATAATGATCATCATTATGTCCCACAATTCTTTTTTTCTTTCTTTAAGGAACGTTCACTTTTCTCCTGAACATTAACTGTAGTGCTGCGTTCCCAGAGCTACTATGTAGTTTTCTGTTAAAAGCAAAAGTAGTATATGGTATCCATAGTATAGCAAATATTCCACCATCAGTCCGGTGAATTCTTTCGACTGCCCCACTCGTGTATGTATGACACGCTGTGTTGTGGATGTTGTGGGTCCTTAATAATTTACACACTCTCTTGAAAATTACGCTAAAAAGTCGACACCTTGTCAGTGAGCGTTACTGATGGAATTCCGCACCTCAGCACGATTTCTTCTACAAATTTCTGTGCCACTGTCTTAGTGTCCTGCCTCTCGATTGGCACCGCTACCGTGAACTTGCTCACGTCATATTGGTATGTAAAGAAGTACCGTTTGCCAGTTGTGGTTTTATCTAACAGATCTACAGTGTCCATGTTACATTTTTTCAAATACTGTCGTCAATGCGTTTGTAATAAGCAGAGGCATATTTTTCTTGTTCTGAGTGAGTTTACTCCTTTCACTCTTGTCACTCTTTTTAATGTATTCTTTTACGTCTCTTTTCATGTCTTTCCACTGCTTATAATTATTTTTTCAGTCTAATATCCTTTGCATCCCATTGCGTTCATCTAACGAATTGTCATGCATTTCCTTCATGATTTCGGCCTTATCTTCTGTGGTAATGTCCTCGTTTTCTTCTTCTGTTCTACATTTTCTGTAACCACTCTTACGTCTCCTGTACGTTTAATTATATCTTATAAATCATCAGACTGTATTCGACTTAACGCATTTGCATTTGAATTAAGCTTTCCAGGTTTGTACCCAATGTTATAAGAGCTCTGGTTTCAAGCGCCATTCCAGTAATCTTCACATTGGATATTTGACACTAAAATCCACATCAATAGCTTGTAATCTGTTACTGAGCTGCTTCGTTGCTCAAACGATTGCTAAGCACTCTAACACAGTTGTAGAATTGCTCCTTTCGGCCTTATTCAGTCAAAGTGAAGCACAGGCGATTGGAAAATCAGCACCTGCCTTGCCTTGTGACAATTGCTTCCAGTGCTTCTTGTCTGGACTCAGTAGTCACAATAAATGGTTTCTTGAAATCTGGTTAACTCAGTATGGGAGGATTTATTAATCTCTCTCCCACTTTCTCATATGTCGCATGCTGGTGATCTCCCCATTTGTATGCTACTACGGTCTAGAGCAATTTATGTAATGAATTTCCAATTTTACTGAACTTTGTAATAAACTGACTGTAGTATCCAGCAAGCCCTAATACCCTAATTCGTTCTTGGATTTCGGAACTGGGAAATTTTTTTACCTTTTCGACATTACTCTCTCGTGATTCTACACCTTTGCCCATTAATTTGTGCCCTAGGAATATTACCTCCTTTCTCAAGAATTCGCATTTCTCTGGTTGTAACTTTATCCTATGTGCTCTTAATCTGTTCAAGATTTTCAGCAGCTTCCCATTACGTTATTTTAATGAACTCCCATACCAAGATATGCCATCCAGATACACTAAACACTTGGTCTCTTTCAAACTCACCAAGGCATCATTCGTTAGTATATGAAATGTACTGACACACACTTTAGCCCCATTGGCATCCTATTGTACAAATAATGCTGATAATTTGCACTGGATGAAGTCTTGTCTTCGTCTGCTGGTTCCATTGAAATCTGATAATATCCACTGGGCAAATCTGAAGTGGAGAAAAACTTGGGCTTCCTCAGTTGGTCCAATACATCACTTTTGTTGGAGATGAGAAAGTCTTCCCCCTGAAATTTGACTCAACTTTCTCGTCTCGTCTTTTAGTAGTAGCAACACAGGTGCGTTCCAGAGGCTCTGATTTTCAACAGTTTTATCTTTGTTAACCATTATCTCGATTTGCTCCTGTTATACCTCCTTTTGCTCTTCCCATGTTCTTTATGGGCATATATTCACAACCTCCCCGTTGTATTCTGACAACGTTGGGAGAGCATGCCTTAACGTCTCTGGGTATGACAATTTGCTACCTTTTAGATAAAAGTTCTACAGAGATTTTCCAGTTCCCATTGTCCTTCTGTATTCAAATGATCAGTTTGGATCTCTTCTCCAACTCGTGTAATGCGATTTCTGTACATGTCCAGGTCCTTCATTGTCTTCTGAAAGGCTTGTAATGGCGTCACTTTCTCTATCAAATTCCCATGGTTCTTCTCTATTCAAATAATCAGTTTGATTCGCTTCTCTAACTCTTACAATGCGACCTCTGGAAATGTCCAGATCCTTCATTGCCTCCTGTATGGCTTGTATTAGTGTCACTTTCTCTATTAGTTCACCTAATACTCTTGCTTTGCACAGATCACGTTCAGCCTTACTTGTATTCAATATACTGAGAACACAGTTCGATTGCTATATTTTTACCAAAGATTTGGCTATATTACATGCCTCGTCTGTCCTAAGTTCTTGTTTGGTAGTAATCATTTCCTTTCCATTACTGGGATTCGATCCTGTTTCTATGTATATTCTTCAAATATTTTGTTTCCTAGAACCCATTTTTATGTCCCTTACTGATTCCAAACTATTTTGCTTTAAAGCTAATTCATCATTTTTCTTTGTGAACCTCGCCTGTGGCTTTCCTTTGCCGTTCTGTGACGTACGCTGTTTCATTTTATCTCTGTTTCGTAGACTCCTTTTTCCATCTACTGTTCCCTTTCATTTCCTCTTATTTGCAGTCTGACTTACTAACTGTCTCAAAAAATGCCTTGTGACGGTTTGTTCCATTCGTTTTTTATGTCTGAATAAGGAAGATACGCAACCCTTTAGCCCTCTGTGTACTGCGGATGGACAACCTGAACCTAATGATTCCTCCACATGCGCTACAACCTCCACACAGCCTTTGTGGACATACTACGATGGATCTCGTGGTTTGCCAACGCAGCAACGTTTTTGACAGCACTGTGACATCTACCAGTACTGCAGAAATGACTAACATGGTGGTTGCATACAGCAAAGTAGATTGTGGAAGAGCTGCTGCAGGATTATATGCGGCATGTTTTCCAAACAGAAGTACCCCACATCATTCCATGTTCGCAGCCAGTGAAAGATGCCTCAGAGAAGACAGAAATGTTGCGCACAGGTTTTTCCAGCCTGAGGTGTGTCTACTATACAGTAAAGTAAAAGCACTTTGCGCTTGGCACTAACAAATGCTATCCACAATCTACTGTTATTCTATGGTCTGCTGTTTGTCCTCTGATCTACTGTTTGGTCGGCTCGAACGCTACAGCAGGAGGAGGATGTGTTGACAACGTTCGATCCTCTCACTCGTCAGTGAGCACAGGTGCTGCACGCTGGTAAAAGTGCTTTGCGGAATGTTGTCCATGAACACCGACTCCATCCATACCATCTGTAAAAAGCCCATGCATTATGGCATGGGGTTTGCCCACGACGGGTACAGTTTGCGCAATGGTATTCATAGCAATGCATCTCCCAGCCGCAATTCCAGAGCTTGCAGCTATTTACATACAAATGCAAAATTTGCTAGGGGCGGCATATTAAACTCGCACAACATGCGTGTTTAGGCGGACAAAAACCAGCATGCAGAAGTGATTCAAAATCAACAACACAGGGTTGGTATTAACATCTGGGCAGGGATAATTGGTGACCATATCATTGAGCCATATCTACTGCCAAACAGACAAATAGGACCTATTTACCTAACATTTACTAGAGATGTTTTTCCTACACTATTGGATATAGTGCCATTAAATGTTCGGATGGACAAGTGGCTGCAACATGACGGGACTCCAGCATACTTCGATGTCAGTGTGCGGGATCACGTCAATCACCAATCGATGGATTGGTAAGGGTGACCCATTCCATAATCAGCACGGTCGCCAGTTGTGATACATTATTTTCTGTAGGGCAGTAAAGAGTACAGTGTATGGCAAACCTGTAACGTCAGTGGAGGACCTTACGGCTCAAGTCCATAGAGCCACTGACGCACTTAAAAGACAACCGCAAGCATCGGCGCTATAGTCTCTGCATTGACGTAGGAAGTACACAGTTCGAAGCCCGTTTGTAACGTACTGTAGACAGCGTGATATGACGCTCATGTTAGATTTATTGACGTAATGTGGAAGGCACGCCCATCTCAGACTTCGACACTCTCCAGCGCCCAAGCCGTGCATTTCCGAATACCGTTTCCTTCTTGCAAACCGATCACTGTGCCATTCCACACAATATACTGTCCCCCCCCCCCGCGCCCCCCCCCCCCCCACCCTGCCACTCCCTCTCCTCCTACCCCGTAGGATCCGCGCGATTTGATTGCACACAGCACTCTTTAAGTTTCCTTGCTAAGTTGTAGCGTCTTTTGATATCGGAACGAGACTCAGCAGGTATTTCAGATATAAGTGATCAGATCTAGCAGTGGCGTCTCAGCCGAGTGGTCCAGGCATCCTTGAAGGCTGTAGAGCCCCACCGAGGCCGTTTCTCTTGCGGAGCATCGCTCGGCGGGGTCACGGCTTCGACCCCCTCTCGTCTCTCGGCGGGCAGTCCGCGCGATCCGGCCGCCTGCCTCCGTGCGCAGACCGCGGCTCGGTCACTTGTCATTCCGATGACGGCTTTATGGCGTTCTGCCGCAGCCGCCGCGCCAGCACGCCGCCGGTTGCTGTACCAAGCAATTACGCCGTCCGCTGCAGGTGCTGGCGCCGCTTCGTTCGCGAAACACACAGGCCCCCTCGAGACGCGCCGGAGATATATTAGGATTTCCCCAAAATGAAGTGCCTCGATTCTAAATGGTGGAATTTCTGAAGGTCTCTCCGCGCTCCTGCAACGACCGTGTTCGGTGAATATTTTCTGCCATGTGACCTCAACGGAAAGGAAAAAATATGAAAGAGTAATCACCACTAAATTTCTGTGAATTCCGACACCCGTTCCAAACGTGTTGTTGAGACAGACCCGTCGTTGTATGGCATTTCTTAGCCACTTTACTTTGATACACAGCTTTTCTCACATAAATAAGAAATAAAAGCTTAACATACAAAGCTACTTTTCATTTTCGTTTAATGCTATTTTATAATTATCTACATCGCCTTCACACAGAGCACTTGAATTCTGGTTTGATTTTCGTTGTCTCCGCAAAAGATATCGCTACAAGAAACTATTTATTACCATGTTTATTTTTTTTACTTTATTTTTTGACATGGTAGGCTATGTTTCCTCGGAAATTGTGACAAACCTTAGTGCAAGACAATACACTACAGTTCTTTACTGCAGCAGTTATTTATTTAATTACGTATTTCCTTATGGCAATAGGTACATTTTTTTCTCATTTCATACGAACTGAAGTACTTTATCATTACTGTTGTAATAAATAATAAAATAACTGCTCTAAAACAATACTAATATTAGTCTGTGGATGTTATCGCCTTATTGCAAGAAGTTGTCATTAGTAATTTGAAGATTTCAGGATACGTGGGAATACTGCGTGTTTCATTGGAAAAAAATGTGGAGACAGCCTTTTTAAACAAAAATGTGGGAGCTCAACTGAAACTCAAAGATTAGAATCCGGAAGGGCAGTAGGCGTAAAGGTTTTAGACCTCACCCTCATTATTCTGTATGCCCTTCAGGAGCCTCAAATAGGTTAGACAGTGCAAGGGTTTTGAAGAATAAATATTTATATATCTGTTCTTTCGGGCATGTGCGAAAGAACAGATGCCATCGGTGACCATGAAGCTCGTTAGAATGAAATTACAATGAAATGAACACCCTTAGCTTGGCGTATGTCAACGCATGTAAGCAGCTAAGGATGTTCATTTCATTGTAATGAATAAATAGTTTATTTATTATCGAAAAAACCAAAAGATGTTTTAATTGGAGGTGATTTTAAAAGTGTTTAAAACAAGAAATTTCAGACTTCCCGTTTCCATGCCTCTGTTGACTAAATCACCTAGTTACTGACTTACAACGTAAGGGCGCCTGGAAAAGTTAATATCCCACTTTTTTTTCTTTTTTAGACAGGATCTGCATGCTACGAGGTCTGGAAAGTCCTTTTATTAAAATTAGGACAAATCTCGTATATCAGATGACCACTGCAGTGGGTTAGCTTGCATGTCTCCAGCCACAGCCGATTCGATGATTCAGAAACCAGTGGATTCTAAACACATCACTGATGGAAGAAATTTCTTAGAAGAAAGCCTGAATAAAGCATTGGCATTATACCTGCGCTTGGTTGACAGGCAAGCGTCATTGTCAGAATGGTGGTGTAACAAGGCGAAACCAAAGTTGAAAGTTACCATTCAGTACAGCCAGACATAGACACGTGAAAAACGAAACAGAATTTCATAATATACTGTTAAAGAACTTGCGATCGCGAAAAAGCGTCAGCATTCGCTTGGAAGATAATATCAGGATCAAATTTCTTAACGTTAAGAGAAACCAGATGGACGGACTGTAATCAATATCCATGGCCAACACTTTATCGGAGGATGAAACTTCTCTGTATCGCCTCTTGAGGCATGCCAAGAACAGGCGAAGAACATTGTTTGACGAAAAACAAACTAGACATGGGACAATTTTCACTACTCAGAGAGAAATAACGAATGAGGTTCGTAACTATTACGAAAATCTCTATTCAGCAAGTCGGATATGTGGAGAGACCCTTCAAGAATTCCTTGACAACACGGTCACACAGCTGTCGGAAGAGGGAAATGAAGATCTTATTACGGAATTCAGTGAACAGGAAATACAGGACGCCATCTGTACGTCTGTAGCTTACCATTAAAATTTTCTCCAAGACAGGATAGCTTGTCTACCGACCTTTTTATACGGTAATGGAATATAACGGATGCTGTAATTAACGTGCAGATACTCACGGGTGTCAGTCCGGGATGTAATTAACGTATGGCAGTAAAACTTGGTAGATATGTTAATGTATTAATGCGGGACCGATTTGCGCTGAAAACAGTTCCAATTTTGCCCACCAGGTGCAAATCTGACACAACGTTGATTCTGTTGCTAATCACCACTTACACTACTTGTTCAATAGGAGCGCCGGGGACTCGACGAAATGCTGCATACATAAAACGACATGAGCAACAGTTGCTCGTAGCAGTTCCGGCGGAATCTGAGCAAAGTATTCCTGTACACTGGCCTTCAGATCAGGTAGTGACCGATCGTGCCCCTGGCAAAAACATTCTCTTATATATCGGATCCGAATCCTGTTTTCTCTTAGATACCCCCAGAGCCAATGTCACATGGAATCAGATCAGCTGATCTTGCAGGTAATGCATCAGGAAAACCTATGGAGACAACAGATTCGTGGAAGACCGCACCAAAGAGCAGACGTTTCACTGGGTGAGCAACATGAGGTGCTGCCCCATTTCATTTGAAAAGAGTGGTTTCCACACAGTTGCGCTCTTCTAGAACAGGAATCACCTGCTGTACAAGGAGGTCTCGATAATGTGCAGACGTCATGTTGCACCTGACAGGCTCCCTGTTTGTTTTCTCTTCGAAGAAGAACTATCCGAGATTAAAAGACCTTGTGAATTAACACCACGCAGTCACATACGGTGAGTGCAATGGTTCTTCGTGCACAACACGTGCTTGAACAGTACCTCGAACTCACACCTGCCAGTAGTGTAAAATTTGCCTCGTCACTCCATAGAATAATGCGCAGGCCTCGTCATCAGCTTCGATCCTGTCAGAAACCGAAGAGCAAATTCAGATCGTTACTGCGGATCACGATGTTTCAGTGGTTGGCAGTCTGGATCTTGTACGGCTACCAGAGTAAGACAGACCACAAAACTTTGTGTACTGTTGACCATGGGATGAAAAATTACCATAACACTCCACAAGCTCTAGCACAACACGGGGCACGTGCTGTCTGGTCGGTTACACCAACAGCCACCTCGTCAGTAACTTCCAAATGGCTCTGAGCACTATGGGACTCAACTGCTGAGGTCATTAGTCCCCTAGAACTTAGAACTAGTTAAACCTAACTAAGGACATCACAAACATCCATGCCCGAGGCAGGATTCGAACCTGCGACCGTAGCGGTCTTGCGGTTCCAGACTGCAGTGCCTTTAACCGCACGGCCATTTCGGCCGGCAGTAACTTCCAAGCGATAGGACGCCTTCCTCTTACAAGTGCCACAGCAAGCTCACCGATGTTTTAGAATTTCATTAACATATTCTTAAACCATGGATCTTGCCGTTGGTGGGGAGGCTTGCGTGCCTCAGCGATACAAACGGCTGTACCGTAGGTGCAGACACGCGTGTGGTTCCTGAAGAGGGGCAGCAGCCTTTTCAGTAGTTGCAGGGGTAACAGTCTGGATGATTGACTGATCTGGTCTTATATTATCAACCAAAACGGCCTTGCTGTGCTGGTACTGCGAACGACAGAAAGCATGGGGAAACCACAGCTGTAATATTTCGTGAGGGCATGCACCTTTACTTATGGTCAAATGATGATGGCGTTCTCTTGAGTAAAATATTCCGGAGGTAAAACAGTTCCCCATTCAGATCTCCATGGGGAACTACTCAGGAGTATGTCGTTATCAGGAGAAACAAAACTGGCGTTCTACGGATCTGAACGTGCAATGTCAGATCCCTTAATAGGGCAGGTAGGTTAGAAAATTTGAAAATGGTAATGGACAGATTAAGGTTATAGTGAGAATTAGTGAAGTTCGGTGTCAGGAGGAACAAGACTTCCGGGCAGGTGAAGACAGGGTTTTAAATACAAAATCAAATAGGGGTAATGCAGGAGTGGGTTTAATAATGAAACAAAAAAAAATAGGAACGCGGATAAGCCACTACGAGCAGCAGCATAGTGAACGCATTGTTGTAGCCAAGTTAGACACGAAGCCCACGCCTACCACAGTAGTAGAGATAGTGAAGGGATTGACGAAATGTATAATGCGATAAAAGAAATTATTCAGATAGTGAAGGGAGACGAAAATTTAGTAGTCACGGGGGACTGGAACGTGATAGCAGGAAACGGAAGAGAAGGAAAAGTAACAGGTGAACATGGACTGGCGGTAGGTAAGAAATGAAATGGGAAGCCGCCTGGCAGAATTTTGCACAGAGCATAGCTTAATCATAGTTATCACAGGGTTTAACAATCATGAAAGGTTGTGTACATGGTTGAGACCTGGAGGCACTGGAAGGTTTCCCATAGATTATAAAATGCTAAGACAGAGATTTAGGAACCAGGCTTTAAATTGTAAGACATTTTGAGGGTCAGATGTGGACTGTGACCACAATTAAGTGGTTGTGAACTGTAGATTAAAACTAAAGAAACTGCAGAAAGGTAGGAATTTAAGGAAGTGGTACTTGGATAAACTAAAACAACCAGAGGTTATAGAGAGTTTCAGAGAGAGTGTTAGGGTACGATTGACAAGAGCATGGAAAGAAATACAGTAGAAGTAGAATAGGTAGCTCTCAGAGATCGAATAGTGAAGGCAGCAGAGGACGAAGTAGGTAAAAAGACGAGGACTAGCAGAAATCCTTGGGTAGCACAAGAGATATTGCATTTAATTTTTGAAAGGAGAAAATACAGAAAAGCAGTAAATGAAGCAGGCGAAAAGGAATAGAAAAGTCTAAAAAATGAGATCAACATTAAGTGCAAAATCGCTAATCAGGGATGGCTAGAGGACAAATGTAAAGATATAGAAGCATGTATAACTAGGGGTAAGATAGATACAGTCTACAGGAAAATGAAAGAGACCTTTGGAGAAAAGATAACCACCTGTATGAATAACAGGATCTCAGATGGAAAACCAGTTCTGAGCAAAGAATGGAAAGCAGAAAGGTGGAAGGAGCGTATAGAGGGTCTATACAAGGGCGATGTACTTGAGGGCAATATATTGGAATTGGAAGAGGACATAGATGAAGATCAAATAGAAGATAAGCTATTGCGTGAAGAATTTGACAGACCAGTAAAAGACCCAAGTCGAAACGAGGCCCCAGAAGTAGACAACGTTCCAGTACAGCTACTGGTAGCCTTGGGAGATCCACCCATGACAAACCTCTTCCATGTGGTAAACAAGATATATGAGACAGGCGAAATACCCTCAGACTTCAGGAAAAATGTAATAATTCCAGTCCCACAGTAAACAAGTGCCAACATATGTGAAAATTATCGAACTATCAATTTAATAAGTCGTGGTTGCAAAGTATTAATACGAATTCTTTACAGACGAATGGAAAAACTGGTAGAGACCGACCTCCGGGAGGATCAGTTTGGATTCTGTAGAATTGTTGGAGAACCCGAGGCAATACTGACCTTACGACTTACCTTAGAAGACAGGCTAAGGAAAGGCAAACCCACCCCATTTGTAGACTTAGGAAAAAGTTTTGACAATGTTGACTGGAATTCTCTCTTTCAAATTCTGAAGGTAGCATGGGTAAAATACAGGTAGCGAGAGGCTATTTACAATTTGTACAGAAACCAAACAGTAGTTGTCGAGGAGCATGAATGAGGAGCAGTGGTTGGGATGGGAGTGAGACAGGATTGTAGCCAAGCACCGATGTTATTCAATGTGTATACTGAGCAAGCAGTAGAGAAAACTAAAAAAGAAAAAAATTTGGAGTAGGAATTAAAATCCATGGAGAAAAATAAAAGCGCCAGCCGCTGTGGCCGAGCAGTTCTAGGCGCTACAGTCTGGAACCACGCGACTGCTACGGTCACAGGTTCGAATCCTGCTTCGGGCATGGATGTGTGTGATGTCCTTAGGTTAGGTAGGTTTAAGTAGTTGTAAGTTCTAGGGGACTGATGACCTAAGATATTAAGTCCCATAGTGCTCGGAGCCATTTGAAACATTTTGATAAGTAAAAGCTTTGAGGTCTGCCGACGACATTGTAATTCTGTTAGAGACAGAAAAGGACCTGGAAGAGCAGCTGAACGAAATGGTCAGTGCATTGAAAGGAGGAAATAAGATGAACATCAACAAAAGCAAAACGAGAATAATGGAATGTAATAGAATTAAATCAGGCGTTGCTGAGTGTATTAGATTAGGAAATGTGTCACTTAAAGTAGTAAATGAGTTTTGCTATTTGGGGTGGAAAATAACTGATGATGGGCTTAGTAGAGAGGGTATAAAATGTAGACTGGCTATGACAAGGGAAGCGTATTTGAAGAAGAGAAATTTGTTAACATCGAGTACAGATTTAAGTGTCAGCAAATCGTCTCTGAAAATATTTATATGGAGTGTAGCGATGTATGGCAGTGAAGTTTTGACATGAAGAGAGAAGAAGCTTTCGAGATGTGGAGCTACAGAAGAATGCTGAAGATCAGGTGGATAGATCACATAACTAATGAGGAGGTACTGAATAGAAATGGAGAGAAGAGGAATTGTGGCACAACTGGAGAAGAAGAAGGGATCGTTGATAGGACACGTCCTTAGACATCAAGGAATCACCAATTTAGTACTGGAGGCCAGTATGGAGGGTAAAAGTCGTAGAGGGAGGCCAAGGGATGAATACAGCAAGCAGATTCAGAAGGACGTAGGTTGCAGTAGTTACTCGAAGATGAAGAGGCTTGCACAGAGTAGAGTAGGATGGAGAGCTCCATCAAACTAGTCGCTGGACTGAAACCACAACAATGGCAATAACCATTCCATGTAGACTTTCACGGCCGGCGTCTTTATCAGTAAACTCTTCCGGGCTAAGTTGCCGTGGTCGATCTGTAGAACTTCTTCTCCCTGACGTTTCGTTCTCAACTACGGAGAACATCTTCCGAGGTGAGTCGACTCACCTCGGAAGATGTTCTCCGTAGTTGAGAACGAAACGTCAGGGAGAAGAAGTTCTACAGATCGACCACGGCAACTTAGCCCGGAAGAGTTTACTGACAATGGCAATAACATTCGTAAAACCATTTAATGGCATCGTGCCTCCTCTCAGAACTTTCAGTTGGCTACACTCAATCAATGCAACATTGTAATTGCTACCGTTCACATAAAAGAGTTTCGCAAACAACGTGCGGTCTCCCTTCCCGACAGCTATTCTATTCACTCACGTTACGACGCGAGAAAAGACACCGTGGATGTCATACCGACATGCAAACAGTGCACAGTGCCAAATTTCCACCTAGTGACCATAATCGGACCAAATTTGTATACTAGCATAAATTCATTCCGCATTCACGGATAGGCATATCTGTCAGGTTTAACTGCCACATGAAAATTGCATCCCACACAGGACATCCGTGAGCAGCTACATTTTAATTACCGCTACCTGGTACTTACTTCACTAGGATCAAGAATTACTTCATTTAGAGAAAACCCACACCTGCTAAAATCAAAGAGAGTACAATAGCATCAGCCCCACAGAATATAGCAAACACAAACTTTCGCCCTACTTCCCTGCTCACATATGGGCAAACGATTATAAATCAACATCAGCCACTTGTAAGTGTGTAAGATCCACATTTGAAAGCGTAGCACAATAGAGACATGTAATTGTTGCAGCCTCTGCGACTAACATAAAATGTGCAACAATATTTATTGATTTTCATAAGGATAACGTTCTATGACGCGGGGCATGGAATGTCAGACGTTTGAACTTGGCAGGGAAGCTAGATAATGTAAAAAGGGAAATGAAAAGGATCATTATATATATAATTGGGGTCAGTGAAGTGAAATAGAAGGAAGACGATGATTTCTGGCCAGATGAGTATAGGATAGTATCGACAGCAGCAGAAAAACTAATAACGGGAGTAGTATTCGTCATGAATAGGGAGGTAGGGCAGTGAGAGTGTTATTGTGAACAGTTCAGTGATAGGGCTGTTCGCATTAGAATCGACAGCAAACCAATACCGACAACGATAGTCCGATATACATGCCGACATCGCAAGTTGAAAGTGTAGAGAAAGTGTATGAGGATATTGAAAGGGTAATGCAGTATGTAAAGGAATATGAAAATCTAATAGTCATGGGAGACTAGAATGCAGTTATAGGGGAAGGAGTAAAAGAAAAAATTACAGGAGAATACGGACTTGGAACAAGGAATGAGAGAGGAGAAAGACTAATTGAGTTCTGTAACATGTTTCAGATAGCAATAGCGAATACTCTGTTCAAGAATGATAAGAGGAGGAGGTATACTTGGAAAAGGCCGGAAAATACGGGAAGATTTCCGTTAGATTACATCATGGTCAAGCAGAGATTTCAAAATTAGATGCTGGACTGTAGGCGTACACAGAACAGATACAGACTCAGATAACAATTTAGTAGAATGAGTGTACAGACACGTGGGATACGTAAGTATTAAGAAATGATGCGGTATGCTTGGAGTTCACTAAATATATAAATACTGCCATAAGGAATACCTCAATAGGCAGTTGAGTTGAAGAGGAACGAACACCTTTATAAAGGGCAACCGCAGAAATTGGACAGAAAAACATATATACAAAGAAATTAACTGAAACTAAAGCATGTGTAACAAAAGAAATACTTCAGTTGATCGATGAAAGAAGGAAGTAGAAAAACGTTGAGGGAAATTTAGGAATACCGGACTACAAATAGCCTAAGAACAAAATAAATAGGAAATGCAGGGAGGTAATGCGAAATGGCTGCATGAAAAATGTGAAGAAATCGAAAGAGAAATGACTTTCGGAAGGACTGATTCATTATGTAGAAAAGTCAAAACAACGTGTAGTGAAATTAAAAGCAAAGACAGTAGCATTGAGACTACAAGCGAATTCCACTGTTAAATGCAGAGGAGGGAGAGTAGATAAGTGGAAAGAGTGCACTGAAGACCTCTATGAGAGGGAACAGTTTTCAGATTTAATAGAAGAAGAAAACAGGAATCAATATAGAAGAAATAACGGATCCAGTATTAGTATCAGAATATAAAAGAGCTTTGGAAGAATTAAGATCAAATATCGTATCATCATACATATCTTCCCCACAATTCCGAAGACTACACGAGCTGACAAGTGCGAGAATTATTTGTTCAACAATCAGCTTAACAGCTTATGCAGCCAAGTTGCTCACAAGAACATTATACAGAAGAATGGTAAAGAAAATAGACGATGTGTTGGATGATGGTCAGTTTGGCTTTAGGAAAGGTTAAGGCACCAGAGAGGCAGTTCTGACGTTGCGGTTGATAATGGAAGCAAGACTAAAGAAAAATCAAGACACGATCATAGGATTTGTCGACTTGGAAGAATGTTAAATGGTGCAATATGTTCCAAATTCTGAGGAAAATTGGGTAAGCTATAAGGAGAGAAGAGTAAAATACAACATGTACAAGAACCAAGACGGAATAATAAGAGTGAAAGATCAAGAAGCAAGTGCTCGGATCAAAAAGTGTGTGAGACGGGAATTTAGCCTTTCGCCCCTACAATGTTCAAAGTATACAGTCAAGAATCAATTACGGAAATAAAAGTTTAAGAGGGAAATTAAAATTCAATGTGAATGGATATGAATGTTAAGATTCGCTCGTGAGATTGTTATCGGCAATGAAAGTGAAGGAGAATTACAGGACGTGTTAAGTGCAATGCACAGTCTACTGAGTACAGGATATGGACTGAGAGTAAATCGAAGAAACCTGAAAATAATTAGAAGTAGGAGACATGAGAACTACGAGAAACTTAAGGCCAGGATTGATTCTCACGAAGAAGTAGAAGTTCAGGAATTCCGCTACTTAAGCAGTAAAACAACCATGACGAACGAAGCAAGGAGGGCTTAAAAGAAGACTTGCACTAGCGAGAAGCGCGTTCCTGGCCAAGAGAAGTCTATAGTATCAAACATAGGCCTTAATCTGAGGAAGAAATTTCTGAGAATGTTCGTTTGGAGCACAGCATTGTATGGTAGTAAAACAGGGACCGTGGAAATATCTGAACAGAAGATAATCGAATCATTTGAGATGTAGAGCTACAGACGAATGTTGAAAATTAGTTTGACTGATAAGGTGAGGAATGAAGAGGTTCTGAGCAGAATCGGTAAGTCCATTCAGCCTTCCGTAGGGCACAACGTAACTCCTTTCAAATTACTGAAGCTATTCAGTAGAAGTAGGTACTCGTCGGTGGGGCATCATTGTACCCTTGCAAATACTGGTCAGCTGTAAGAACCACACTGTTACTGCCAGCAGAGTCCAAACAGAGGGCGCCCAGGTAGATCTCCTGAGCGCTATCTCATCCCCGATGAGCGTGACAAATGAATCGCTGACACTACAACCCCTCAGTACCCACATACTATACCCTGGTACCACTGAAAATAGTCCTCGGGGCTGTTGTTTTTCTTTTTGCGACATTGTACTTAAAGGCTGTTATTTCTACTGACTATTGTTAAGAGCAACTCATATTCGAGGAACATGACTCTCTTGAAGTATTCTTGTTCCTCATTTGCAAATTGTTGCTAAATCCACACGTCCCGCTCACTTCGTCTGTGACACGTTGCGTTTTCCACCAGCTACGGAACACCAGGTGAACTATATTTTGATTTAGCCTACATCATATGTTAGCTGACAGCACCAAAACAGAACATACATTTTATAGAATATCGACTACCGATACCAGGAGTAACGATTTCATATTACCTCGGCCGTGAGTAATGTGGCACCGGGCCAGTCCGCTTGCCGCTTCCCTGTTCATAAAATTTCCATACACGTGTGTGGACCTCTTACATCAAAACCAGATTCTTGTGATGTTTACGACCTCCTGATATACTGCTGAAATTATGGGGGAGATGCATTGCCGCCGCTTAGGCACAAAAATGTGAGGAAAACAAATAAATTAGTCTAAGTGCCTCGCTTAATTAAAGGTTCTATGTTGAATTGTCGCTTTAAAGATAATGCTCACTGGCCATAGCTTACTGTGGAATACTCCTAACTCGCGCAACAAGATATATAATGAAGATTTCTAACAATTTTAATTACGTTTTCGGGCAGGAATACAGATTAAGACATCCTCCGGCGCGGTTATTCATAATTCGTGTAGCGCAATAACTAACTGGCGGCTGCCAAAATAAAACGAGATGGCCGCTCCGCGCGTACAAAACGAAGACGATAAATTACTGTGCAATGTGGACAAGAAATAATAAAGCAGAAACCCGAGACCTATAATCAAAGGCCCTCAGTTTCATTAACAGTGTTCCCTTCGCAGTCGAGGACTCTGTATAGCAGGCACGCGATAGGTCGAGAAAAAGGATTTCGCGAGCATCCTTGCGCCGCAGTCTCTTGTGCGATGTAACATTACGATCCGGGAGCATCTGCTATTACGACAACGAAAAGAGAGGAAGAAATCTGGTGGAACTGAGAGAGCGGCACGCACCGCAAAGTCGTAACGAACTCTGCCGTCATAGTCTGCTACAGTCAGAACACGTGATTCTGATGAGTCCTCTCTCTCGAACCCAGGCTGTAATGTCAGGGTAGTGATTCATCGTAAACTTTTATTTTATTGCAATTATTTATGCATTTATTTTGTTTTGAATGTTGGGTCATGCACTGAAGAGCCAAAGAAACTGGTACACCAGCCAAATATCGTGTAGGGCCCCCGCGAGCACGCAGAAGTGACGCAACAAGAGATGGTATGGACTGAAGTAGTGCTGGAGGGAATTGACATCATGAATTCTGCAGACCTGTCCAAAAATCCGTAAGAGTATGAGAGGCATCCCAGATATGCTCAATAATGTTCATGTTTGGGGAGTTTGGTGACCACCGGTAGTGTTAAAACTCAGAAGAGTGTTCCTTGAGCCACTTTGTAGCAATTCTGGACGTGCGGGATGTCGCATTGTCCTGCTGGAATTGTACAAGTCTGTCGGGATGCACAATGGACATCAATGGATGCAGGTGATCAGACAGGATGCTTACGTACATGTCACCTGTCAAAGTCGCATCTAGAAGTTTCAGGTGGTCTCGTATCACCCCAATTGCACACGCCCCACACCATTACAGAGCCTCCATCAGCTGGAAAAATCTCCTGCTAACACAGAGGGTCCATGTATTCATAAGGTTGTCTCCATATTTGTCTCCATATCCGTACACGCCCATTCGCTTGATACAATTTGAAACGAGACTCGTCCGACAAGGCAACATGTTTCCTGTCATCAACAGTCCAGTGTCGGTGTTGACGGGTCCAGGCGAGGCGTAAAGCTTTGTGTCGTGCGGTCATCAAGGGCACACAAATGGGCCTTCGGCTCCGAAAGCCCGTATTCGTTGAATAGTTCGCACTCTAACACTTGTTGAAGGCCTAGCACTGAAATCTGCAGCAATTTGCGGAAGGCTTGCACTTCTCTCACGCTAAACGATTCTCTTCAGTCGTCGTTGGTTCCGTTCTTGAGGATCTTTTTGTGGCTGCAGCGATGTCAGAGATTTGATGTTTTACCTCCCGGATTCCTGATATTCACGGCACACACGTGAAATGGTCATACGGGAAAATCCCCCTTTCATCGCTACCTCGGTGGCAAGTATAACACCACCACGTTCAAACTCACTTAAATCTTGATAACCTCCCTGCAGCAACCGATCTAACAACTGCGACTGACGCTTGTTGTCTTACATAGGCTTTTCCGACTGCAGCGCCGCATTCTGCCTGTTTACATATCTCTGTATTTGAATACGCATGCCTATACCAGTTTCTCTGGCGCTTCATTTGTGTAGGTCTACTTCACAAATTCATTGACAAGCGTGAAGTTAATAGCATTAATTTTAAGAAAGAACAATTACGACGTCTTTTTTTACGCCGCACATCCCTTTTAGCGTCGTATGTTTCTCCTATATGAGGCATAGGTAATAACTGCGTGAAGGCAAAAAGATATGTAATACGTAAATACATTAGACAAGTGCTTTTTCCATGGAGTAATTATATCAGTTGTAGCTGACGAACATGATCGTTTTTATTGTTTACGAAGCAAGACGCAGTAGATTTAATCCTTACCAAATATTTATTCATCAAGCGAAAATTATTAAGTTGAAATGACAGAGCATGTGACTGTGTGAATCTTCTGTCGTATCCTAAATCTCAAGATAATATACGCTTATTGAATAACTTATTGGAGTCGAAGTGAGTTTCTCGTGCTATACTGACGACGCTGGTAATACTGAGGAGATACGTATAAAGCAGCTGATGATCTCATGAGCGTCACCAGCATCAAACTGCTGAGGGAGGGGGGGAGTGGGGAGGGGGGCGTGACTCAATAGATATAGGTCAAAAAGGAGCATAAACGGGGGATCCCTTGAAAAGAAAATTCTGGATGCCTCAGACCATACATTCATTGCCTTTTAAAACTCCTCAAGCACTCCATTTTAGGTTTGAATTAAGACATAGTTTACGGTAGCTGAGTGTAAAGAAGTTGTGTAATGTTAAAATTTAAATTTGTTGACAGTGTGCGTATGATTATTATGCATTATGGGCTAAACAACTGTGGAAACTGTTTCAAATTGAATAGTTTTACAAACAAAATTCATAGTCGTACCAACACAATTTATGAAAACTTGGAATATTGTCTTTCTTGTGAATACTGTGGATTTGATTTACTGGCGCTTTAGTAAATCCTGCAAGCCATTAATTCTTACTGCATAAGGGTTTTAGTATAGGTAATTAGTTAACATTTGGATATATTCGTTCATCGGTGTCAGGTTTCGTCAAGTAAGATTCAAAAGATTAAAATTTGCTTTCCAGAACACATTTGGGCGGGGGAGGGGGGGGGGGGGAGACATTTTCCTCTGTCACCACGACCGCTCCTTCTTTTTTCTGGGAGGTTATGTTAATTTCACCGAATACCGTGGAGTGACTTGTCAACATTGTGTCCCCTCCCCCAATCCCCTTCATATACATGTCGTGAAATAGGAGATAAAAACCGGGTTTTACCGCACATATGGAACAAGGAAACCGAAGAGTTATATTAGTATATAATACACAAAAAGGGCTTCCGTGGCAAAGGGTGCAGGCCGAACACAGTAAGAACGTAAATACAGGAACCATCGGTATAACAGCTGTAAGTTGTTGTAGCTGTGTTGGAAAAGTACCAGAGCTCTAAGCGTTAATAGAAAGCACCGATGCTCACATCTTTATAGGCACTGAAAGCTGGCTAATACCGAAGATAAGTTCAGCCGAAATTATTGCTAACAAGGGAACCTGCCCATCGCATCCCCCTCAGATTTAGTTATAAGTTGGCACAGTGGATAGGCCTTGAAAAACTGAACACAGATCAATCGAGAAAACAGGAAGAAGTTGAGTGGAACTATGAAGAAAATAAGCAAAATATACTAACTGAGTAGTCCATGTGCAACATAGGCAACATCAAGGATGCTGCGAGGTCAGTAGCGCTGTGGTCCCGTGGTTAGCAGATCTACTAAGGAAACTGCCTACACTACGCTTGTCTGTCCTCTTTTAGAATATTGCTGCGCGGTGTGGGATCCTTACCAGATAGGATTGACGGAGTACACCGAAAAAGTTCAAAGAAGAGCAGCACGTTTTGTATTATCGCGAAATAGGGAAGAGAGTGTCACTGAAATGATACAGGATTTGGGGTGAGCATCATTAAAGCAAAGATGTTTTTCGTTGCGTCGGAATCTTCTGACGAAATTCTAATCACCAACTTTCTTCTCCGAATGTGAAAGTATTTTGCTGACGTCGTCCTAGATAGGGAGAAACGATCATCATGATAAAACAAGGGAAATCAGAGCTCGCACGGAAAGATATAGGTGTTCGTTCTTTCCGAGCGCTATACGAGTTTGGAATAATAGAGTCTTGTGAAGATGGTTCGATGAACCATCTGCCAGTTTCCAAATAATTTTCCTTACTGAAGCTAAGGAACTTGAAGTTTTGTGCCCTTACCACCCTAACATCATCATCATCACCATCAAATACTGATTACGCCACAAGACCTCGCGCCCACAGATAACATCAAGACATATGTATCAACGTAAGAAGACAGCAAAGAAACATTATACTACGAATCATTGAACAATTTGAGACCACTTCAACTGACACATAACTGGTAATAATTGAGCTGTGTGCACTGGACTTGGTGATACGACCAGAAGTTGCCTGTTGTCGGGTAAGGAAAACTAAATTCGACACACAGAGAAAAATAAGTAATAAAATAAAAGTTAGCAACCCGTAAATTAAGAGGCCACTGGGAACTTCATGCAGATCGTTGAAGTTTTGAACTTCCTTATATGTGAGACATAACAGTAGACTTTTTATCATTCGGATCGTGGGAGGTGCACTTAGTGGCGCTTTTACATCGTATTTGTGCAAGATATAGAAAAGGGTGACACAGGATTGTGATTTTTGTGCTCTTGAAGGAACGACAAATCACATAGTACTTGACAACCGTTTACACGTGCAGATGGTAACAGTACAAAGGGAGATATTACCCAGTAAATACACTCCTGGAAATGGAAGAAAGAACACATTGACACCGGTGTGTCAGACCCACCATACTTGCTCCGGACACTGCGAGAGGGCTGTACAAGCAATGATCACACGCACGGCACAGCGGACACACCAGGAACCGCGGTGTTGGCCGTCGAATGGCGCTAGCTGCGCAGCATTTGTGCACCGCCGCCGTCAGTGTCAGCCAGTTTGCCGTGGCATACGGAGCTCCATCGCAGTCTTTAACACTGGTAGCATGCCGCGACAGCGTGGGCGTGAACCGTATGTGCAGTTGACGGACTTTGAGCGAGGGCGTATAGTGGGCATGCGGGAGGCCGGGTGGACGTACCGCCGAATTGCTCAACACGTGGGGCGTGAGGTCTCCACAGTACATCGATGTTGTCGCCAGTGGTCGGCAGAAGGTGCACGTGCCCGTCGACCTGGGACCGGACCGCAGCGACGCACGGATGCACGCCAAGACCGTAGGATCCTACGCAGTGCCGTAGGGGACCGCACCGCCACTTCCCAGCAAATTAGGGACACTGTTGCTCCTGGGGTATCGGCGAGGACCATTCGCAACCGTCTCCATGAAGCTGGGCTACGGTCCCGCACACCGTGAGGCCGTCTTCCGCTCACGCCCCAACATCGTGCAGCCCGCCTCCAGTGGTGTCGCGACAGGCGTGAATGGAGGGACGAATGGAGACGTGTCGTCTTCAGCGATGAGAGTCGCTTCTGCCTTGGTGCCAATGATGGTCGTATGCGTGTTTGGCGCCGTGCAGGTGAGCGCCACAATCAGGACTGCATACGACCGAGACACACAGGGCCAACACCCGGCATCATGGTGTGGGGAGCGATCTCCTACACTGGCCGTACACCACTGGTGATCGTCGACGGGACACTGAATAGTGCACGGTACATCCAAACCGTCATCGAACCCATCGTTCTACCATTCCTAGACCGGCAAGGGAACTTGCTGTTCCAACAGGACAATGCACGTCCGCATGTATCCCGTGCCACCCAACGTGCTCTAGAAGGTGTAAGTCAACTACCCTGGCCAGCAAGATCTCCGGATTTGTCCCCCATTGAGCATGTTTGGGACTGGATGAAGCGTCGTCTCACGCGGTCTGCACGTCCAGCACGAACGCTGGTCCAACTGAGGCGCCAGGTGGAAATGGCATGGCAAGCCGTTCCACAGGACTATATCCAGCATCTCTACGATCGTCTCCATGGGAGAATAGCAGCCTGCATTGCTGCGAAAGGTGGATATACACTGTACTAGTGCCGACATTGTGCATGCTCTGTTGCCTGTGTCTATGTGCCTGTGGTTCTGTCAGTGTGATCATGTGATGTATCTGACCCCAGGAATGTGTCAATAAAGTTTCCCCTTCCTGGGACAATGAATTCACGGTGTTCTTATTTCAATTTCCAGGAGTGTATATTAGTGAGATGGGGATTAATTTGCCAAAGCAATGTCAGCGTCAATAAATATTCAAAACTTTTTTCAAATCTTGGACATTAGCTTAATCTGACAATACGAGGAGGAACGTCAGTTTCTGCAGTATGTTACACACCATTGGTAAATGAAGGGCCACGAATGTCTGGACTGTCGACAGACAACTTGTAACTATCGTAGTCGAAATGGATGGAATTGCCGTTATAATGTGGCACCAGGCATATTGATTTACACTGACATTAAATTGCAGGGGAATATTAGCGACATTTACTGAAATATTTTAATTTTTAGTATATTTAGAATGGTTGTGGATTCTTAAAGCACCAAATACTATGTAGCTGTAGTGACTTACAATAGAAGCTCCCCCTGTTAGAAATGGAAATCCTAGTAACGTGGGGCACAGTAGCCATACATGTACCGGTAAATAAATTTGTGTTAAACAAAAGTAATTATTATAATGAAACAGGGATAACAACACATATTAAAACAATATTGCTCTGTTGAAATGTACCGTTAATAAAGCCAATTTTAGGTATTAGGTAATGAGGTTAACGTAGTTTAATGAGCTTAACGTAATTGCATCGTGGAAGGAAAACGTGGAAGTGTAACAATTGTAGGATTTGAACATAAAGTACCAAAACGTGTTAACCAATAGCTAACAGAAAATCGGAGAAAAAGCTGCAAGTCGCAACATGGAACCTGGGGCATGTGACACGATTTGAGCCATCGGCGGCAGACCAGATGAATCATATGTAATTCTGCGGGCCGATGGCAGAATGGGTGACTCGTTTGAGTTCTGGGGTTTGAGACGTCTGCAGAGAAAGCAGAAAACTAAGCCTAAAGCTAGGGTGCTTTGCAAAAGTTCCTTTGTTCAAAATAAATCGTTGTAAGAGTATTGTCTCCCGGAAGAGTATCACCTCCCTCAGTAACTGTAAAGCAAGAATTGTATTACTAGGAGCTGATTCATAATATACTTCACTAAAACGCAAGCTTTCAGTCTGCTTCCTGCACAAATGGATGGGAGCAGTTTCAAAACTACACTTAGTGGCCTATAATCGCAGATGGATACCATATAGCCCCAATGTTCTAATCTTATGCGAAAATGAAAACGTCATAAACGAAATCATTCGTGTGCATAATGCTGATCAAATACTCAAGCAAGCGAGCAATTTGACGACTGGCATAAAAAATGAAATATGGCTGACTAGGTAAACGGCAAGTCACTTCTAAGCTATTCGCGCTCTTTTCTGATGGAATATTATACGACCTGTGCTGTATTTCAGAAAATAAAATGAAAACCTAAAACAAGCAATAAATCGTTACATTTCGGAAGGGCTGTAACAAATATGTACGTAAAGGCGGCGTGCAGAACCGTGATTTGAGAGGTCTTGGTGCCCGTTTGCTATTTGAGCTAGGAACAAGTAGTTAAACGTTTTTGGTTTAGTCCGGACTATCAGCCATCCGTATAGCCATTCGAACATCTGTCTTACTGTACTTATGGTATCGTATATTAAGCAAGGTTTGAACAACGGACCGGAGCTGGCGCCCAGACAAATTGTGCGATACGACTAATTTCTTTTGCAAAAGATGTTAATTGGGCTGAAATTAATGCTCAGCTGATTTTACATGCAAAAATAGTCACCCTCGTTCGGATTTTGCATGCAAAAACAGACACTCTTAAATAACTCCGACTGGTGATAGACTGATGATTCAAATTTGGTCCACCGCTGTGTCAGATCATAGTCTAAGGTAAGCTTCAACCATCTGAAAAATTTTGTATCGTTTGCATTTTACGTGTAAAAATTCGGTGCTACTATACTTTAAACTTTTAGGAATCGGTTCGAACCTTACACGAAGGTTGATAAATGGATAAAGTCAAAACGAATTTTTTATCCAATAACCTTTCTCCGTTCTCGAGATACGATGGTTTAAGGTGGAGATAAATGTAGCAAGAATAATTCGTTCTTACGTAAATTGAATGCTCGGAAACGGTTTAAGGCGAATCAAATAAATAAAAAATGCATTTTTACAATAAAATTGAAAACTCGCTTTCAAAACTCTAGCTTCAGTCGGATTTTATGTTAAAAAAAGCACGTTTTCTGTGAGTTTTCCTCCACGCACCACTTCTGTGTTAGGAAGTTGTGCGAATGGATTCACATTTTGTAAGAAGATTGACAAATATATGTAATTAATGGTCGTCCTGTTGTTTTGTGAAAGCCGTCCAGAGTGGCCGAGCGGTTCTAGGCGCTACAGTATGGAACCGCGCGACCGCTACAGTCGCAGGTTCGAATTCTGCCTCGGGCATGGCTGTGTGTGGTGTTCTTAGGTTAGTTAGGTTTAAGTAGTTCTGAGTTCTGGGGGACTGATGACCTCAGAAGTTAAGTCTCATAGTGCTCAGAGCTATTTGTTTTGTGAAAGCTATACCCTTGTCTCGATATAGCAGTTTGAAAGTGAACATAAAATGCACGTAATGTCTGGTTTTAAAGAATCTCACGTTCTAAGACAATTTAAAGTGATACAGATGATAACAAAAAGTATATTCTTACGATAACTGTAAGAAGCGCGGTGCACAAATCTTCCATCCTTCGGGTTTTACGTGTGAAAAATCACACGTTTGCACATGAAACTGTGTTTCGTAGAAATGCGTTGCATGTTAAAGCGGTGCATGTGAACATAATTTGAAAAAAAAAAACTAATTGTTAGAGTTGATTATCGTTTTCGTTGTTAATGCGTCAAAGATGTTATTCACCTCTTGCTTAAAACCCGCGACAAATATTTGGACACAAAAACAGTGCATTTACCAAACTATAATATTACCCAGCCCTGTACAAAATATGCTATTTGATCGAGCATTTAAGTTTTTTCCGACGACAATGCAGGAAATTAAACTAACCCAAAAAATGCTGTAAAAATAATTGTCGGAAAAACACACCCTATTTCTAACCATCATAAAATGTTTTATCACGTTTTCTTCAAAAACTTCTATGCTGCCTTGAAGAAAATTTATTTTCAGAAAAATCAAGCTTAAGTTCGTCAATTTTCATACAGGGTTGAGAAGTTAAAAGTGTTTTGTCTTGCAAACATTGTTTCACAGTTATTCTGCTTATTTCAGCCAATCATACTCAGATTCCATTGGTTGTTGCAACATTTGGCGCCAAAATTATTCGCGTGTGATATTCTATCCGCGGTTTCTCGATTTCCAGTTTTTATTATTGCGTACTTTAAACAAATAATGTCAAGAATTTTGAGATGAGCGATACTCTCAAGATAAATGCTTTTTACTAGTATATTATTTGCTGAGCGAATCGTTCAGCTAGCTGCTGATAAGCTTTTATGTAAGCGTAGTAAAGTACTCGTTCAGACAGCGTATATGTAATTTTTGGTGAAGAAATTTCGACCTTCTGTTTCGCAACCTTATCGGCACCGACAGCTGATCAACATCAGCCATACGCTGACATTCGGCAGCTCCATCTTAAGGAATTTTACCCGTAAGCCTTGGCAGTTGTGAAGTGTTTGTTAAGCATTTTTCTGAGTACAAGTCAATCTTTGTTTCCTTCTCCCTTAGGAAATCGATGCCGAAAATGCATTACACTGTCGACCCACTTGCTATTAGGTAAGTGCATTTTATAGCTCCATTACCTACTACAACTTCCACCTGGATTGGACTCTGGCAGTTTGCGATGTAACAACTATTGCTCCAGTAATCTGTTCTGCACAGGAAATGTGGTTTGCTTCGTGATATGACGAAACTTACTAAATCAATTGGATGATATAACGTTCACCACTGCACCTATGTCCGGAACAATTACAGCTCATATCGTACATACAATATCATTTACAGCAGCTTCACTGTGGTCACGGCATTGGGGTAGTGGTCATTCGTTAATTTTTCCCTAGTGTCAATGTCATTGTCGTGTCATAATAGATTTACGGAGTTTCATAAATTGCCACCATGCCACACTATGGCTTACAGCTCACATCTAAATGTCGTGGCTCATCCCCCCCCCTCAGTCACAATCACGGAATGTTTCTGTTTTTGCCACTTGGTATTAATGGCACAGTTTTGTACTGAGATTTCTTGCAACTGAGTATGGTTTAATTAGTTGTGGGATCCACGTTAGGAACGCCACTGATAGTCATTGTCACCAGTTTACCATAGTATTAAACCAACACGGTTGTACCAGTTTGGTATTTGTTACAGTCCCTCAATTTCTTAACACAATATGGTGGCGTACTTTCAGCATGATGGTCACTGTGACGATTGCATCGTCAGCTTGGTCACAGGATTGATGTGATAAACTTTTGCTCTGGTCTGAGTGTAAAAGTTCATGTACGGTGCAGAGAAATGAGTAGCACCACTATTTTTATTCCTATTGTTTTTTGTATTGGTTGTGAACACCTATATATCTGTTCATTTTCGAACAGGTATTCATGTAATAAAATTGCTGCCCTCACTCCATGTGGTGTATGTTTGAGTGACCGACCAGTGTGATGTGTTTTGTGTATATACATTTAATCTGATAGTGAAAGACATATATTCTCACTACTGACTCTAAAAAGAGTGGCTAGTGTGTCAGTTACTGTTTGTTTTTCAACTGTGCGTTTCTAATTCATGATATAATAATATCTTGCAATTACTTACGTCATTTTCAGTGGGATTTAATTCAGTTTTAACTACTCCTTCCAAAGCATCATTCTAACATAAGACTTCGGTATCAGACTGTTTCACTACATGTGGCAGTTCTGAATTTGTTTTTTCATTATGACTAAATAACATCGCAGAGAATATAACTTTTTGTTTAGATGATGTAACATCAGGCTTAAATATTTCTTGTTTTATGTTAGAAATTGACATTTCGTTCTACATTGCTTCATATTTAGTTGAACTTCCATCTCTTATTTGTTCAAAAGGTGCTTTTATCGTGGCGCTGCCTCATGATAAACTGTGTTACGTTGATCTGGTGTACAGATGAAGGCCGGATTAAGTTTCCTATTACTTGCCTTAGTTTCCACTGTGATGGTATTCCCTACTTTTACCGTAACATATACGCTGATTGAAATCACGTGTTTAAAATCACATATTTCAGTTTAATATCAGTTTTGCTGATCACGAACATTCTACAAAGGCTATATTAACTGGTTGAAACAAGAAAGAGGCACTGTGGCATTACAGCTCTCGTTATACAAAGTCTACCATCTTGTGAAAACTAAATACAATACCTTTAAAAATATTTATTACAAATATTTCAAAATAATTCAGTACCTAATAAAATAGGGGAGTGAATGATCGCATCATTGTATAGCAGAAATCCATTCCGTGCGTAAGTAAAGAAGAATGATACTCTTGCCCTTGCCTTTTTGTTGCTTTCTAACCTAGATCGATGTCATCAACGTTTTTTCCATTCTTGTGATCTAGTTATTTGTTCTTTTTTAAATAATTATTTACCTCTTTATTTCACAAATTTTTGTTCCATGATTCATCGATTTCATTTAACATTAAACAATGAAAGAAACACAAAGAAATTGTTTAGAGTATAACGTTAATAAAATTTACCGACAATGTGCGTACAAATTTTAGTCCTTTCACAGTGTAATTTATTCCAGAATATAAAATGAAAAGCCAATGATATGGCTGTTTAAATTTGAATGTTCGATCACAAAGACGACAAAAAAGAAAAAGCATTTTGCTGCTGACCGCAGTGATATGACATATGAATGTCTCTAATGCAATGTTTTTTTTTCTCGTTGTAATTTTATGATTCTCAAAGTCTTGGAAAAAAGTGAGCTAGGTGATGCCCGACCGCGTAACTGTTACGGTGGATGCAAATAATCAGCTCTGCATGAAGATAATGACTGTAATTGGCTTTCCTTAATTTTATAGACTGCAGGCTCGAATGATGTAAGTAGTAATTTGGAAATGATAGCACGCTGATGGCATGTGATCGTAACGTCACCAAACCGACCTGTTCGAAATAGCTTAATATGCTGAAATCACATAAAATGTTAATAATTAGTGGAGCGGGATATTAGGTATACGTCGACTAAATAAAACAGACATAAATTTTCAATACATTATAATTATTTCATTATCAGATACGGAAATGAAAGGTACGTAACCTTCTCATCCTAACAAGAGTTGCAACAAGTGTCAGGTGTACATCGATTTTTAAAGCAGTTGATAAATCAAATTTACTGAGCTAGTATTACATACGCTAGGATTATTATATCTATGGCTTTAAATTATATTATAATGATTTCCTATACTTATCAGGCAGCGGTGTGAAGATGGCACAGATCAGTTCCGTGCGCTGAAATCCTATTTCAAACGAGCCACCGGAGCCGGACTCAGTTCGAATATCCACTGGGGTGAACATTTTGATACACAGAACATGATGTTTGTTGGTAACACACTCTGCCTACTAGGTCATATGATAGTGTGGTAGTTCCTATGATAGTAACTGTTCCCCCTTTCACTTACTTTAGTTAGCACGTGTAACAGCAATAACCACCCAAGTTGCTGTTAGTATACACAGGGTGGCCAGAAACAGTCTGAAAAGCTTGTAAATATGTTGCAGGGTAGGTAGTGCAGAGAAGTGTTTGTTAAGAAAAAGGTTTGTTACGTTGCGTCATTTCCAATTCACAGGGTGACAATTATTGAACTATATGTAATAAAATCGTCATACCTTCTGAACGGCTTGCGTTAGGACGTTCAAATTGCACGCTTGGCCGCGGGGCAAAATGAGAATTGTATGGTTTTGTTTAGCGACGAAGCCCACTTTCAATTGTATGAGTTCATCAATGTACAAAATTGGTGCGTTTGAGGCAGTGAGAATCCGCATTTAGTGATTGAGAAGTCTCTTCACCCTCAACGGGTGACTGTGTGGTGCGCAATGTCCAGTCACGGAATAATCGGTGCCGTATTCCTTCATGGCACGGTGACTACCGAACGGTACGTGAAGGTTTTGGAAAGTGATTTCGTCCCCATTATCCCGAGTGACTCTGATTTCGACAAGACATGGTTCTTGCAAGACGGAGCTCGACCCCATCGAAGCAGGAGATTGATGTCCTGAAGGAGCACTTTTGGGACCATATCCTGGCTCTAGGGGATCCAGAGGCCACTGGCATGAGCCTCGATCGGCCGCCATACTCTCCAAATCTTATTTTTGTGGGGCTATATTAAAGACAAGGTGTACAGCAGTAATCCCAAAACAATTGCTGAGCTGAAAACAGCCATTTGCAAGATCATAGCATCGACAGCATCGATGTTGCGACATTTCATTTGGTCATGCAGAATTTCGCTATTCGTCTGCGTCACATCGTAGCCAATCATGGCAGGCATATCGAACATGTCATAACCTTAATCCGAATATCTGTAGTGACGTTTACGTGTGTACACGCCGTAGTTCGTAACTACGTATACAGTTCAGTAGTTGACACCCTGTAATTAACACTGAAGTTAGCCATCAGTTTGTTGCACGCAAATTCAAGCATCCTGCTAGAGACAGTGTTACCAAACCTGTTCTTCGTCTGATGTCCTAAATATGAACAAGAGAACTGTACAAAAATTAGACGTGGATTGGTAGTAAGGATCGAACTCGAGTCAACGACTGAGCAGTCTCCTGCGCTATCATCTTCTGCATGAGAACAACTGACACTAATTGTAGCTGGCAGGCTGCTCGAACCAGCGCAGGCAATGATCTAAATGGCTAATTTCAATTACAGTTAAATAGCAAACGGTGCAAAGTACAGTTTCAACACTGTTACAAGCTTCCTTTCAGACTGTTTCCAACTACCCTGTATAAATGAGTAAAATCACGACAAATGAGTGTAATTTTAAAGTTTCGTTCTTAAGGCGGCATGTGAACAATGAGCCCTACACTCACACCACTGAGCTAAAATATTACGACAGCCTGGTTAATAGTGTGTTGGAAAACTAAGAACACAGTACAACAGATATAATGAATGGTATAGTTTCCACAAGTTCTTGGTACCTGCGTGGCACCTACTCACAGGTCATACAAGTTCGTAAACTACCAACTGGTGTTTTATGGGGTTGAAGCTTACGACCACTTGCGTCCCAGAAGTCTTCCCACATGCTCAGATCGATTCTCGGACTGTAATACAGACAGTTATCCGTCGTCGGGGAACACTTCAAGCATGAAAGGATGAGTGTGGTCCACTGAAAAGTTCACGTAGATTACATCTGTCCACTACCATGGGTCCCGTAGAAGCCTAGGTAAATGTCCATTACACCATAATGCTGAACTTTACAGGTATCCGTCCATGGCACGCACATGTGTATACAGGGGGCAAAGAAAGATGCCCAGGAGAACAGAGTTCTAGGGCACAAAGAGACGCAGCAGAGGAAAGGAAATACAGTACTAACATGACTATAGTAGATATTGAAAGTGACCACCATTCCTCTTTTGGCACGTTTGGGCCCTCGTCAATAAGTTTCTGGAGGTGGATAGAAGCTGGACTGCTGGAACTGCTGCAACCTCTCCCGAAATGTTCTGCTGCAGTTCTTGAAGACCGTAAGGATTGTTGCGATGCACCTTAGATGTGAGGGCTCACCACACAAAGCAAACGCACGCTGACGTACCAGGTGACCTGGCTGGCCAGCTAGTGCCGCGACCAGACTGACCTCTGCTAACAAACCTGTCGGGTGTGAAGATTGTGTAAATGTGCTCCAAGATTCGACCAGCTGTACGGGCAGTTGCTCCATACTGTTTGAAGTAACTGTAGGTCTTTTACTTCTGCTTGTACGCATTCAGTCACGTCCAATTGCATCCACTCGTGAGGATAACTTTTATTTGCCGCACCGCACCCTGCTGTATCTACTCTTCTCTTGGACCCAGACACGGCCGGCGGGGTGGCCGAGCGGTTCTAGGCGCTACAGTCTGGAACCGCGCGACCACTACGATCGCAGGTTCGAATCCTGCCTCGGGCATGGATGTGTGTGATGTCCTTAGGTTAGGTAGGTTTAAGTAGGTATAAGTTCTAGGGGACTGATGACCTCAGAAGTTAAGTCCGATAGTGCTCAGAGCCATTTGAACCAGCCAACACGAGCGGGAGTCAGTAAGTAGTGTAGAATGCTCCACATTTTTGGGTTTACACACTGATGAAAAAGTGAACTGGAAGATGCATATTACGGAGCTTCTCAAACAATTACGTTCAGCTACTTTTGCGCTGCGTATATTTGCTAATCTTGAAAACAGAAGTTAAGTCCCATCGTACTCAGAGCCATTTGAACCATTTGTACTTAGACCCGACCACCTACCAGTGGGACAAGAATCGAGATTCATCTGACAGGCGAAATGTTTCCATTGATCCACGGTCCAATCTCGATGTCACCCTTGGCCGTTGAAATTAGAACTGACGATGTCGTTGCTACTGCATGAGAACACGTGGAATCATATGTTGTGGAGACCCATGTTCACCATCGTGCACTGAACGGTTTGTTCCACAACACTTCAGACTGCACCAGCATCGTATCCACGAGAGGTCATCAAAGCAATCTGCTCTAACGTCTGTTGTGTCACAAGTCGCTCGCTACCCTGCTTTACGGAGCAGACAAGCCTCCGACCTCCACGTTCTGTGATGAAGCGTGGGTGTGCAACAATTTGTCGCCCATGAGAGTAACAGGCGAACAACCGGTCAGCTTCGTCGTTCCCGAGATGTTCCTTCTAGGTGTCAGGCCATAATAATCTACCCTCCGTCAGAGTCGCTTATCTCAGAGGATTTGCTCATTTGCGGCCCTCATCATCGCTAGGATGACTCTCAGTTCGTCTCTTATACTCTTATACAATGTGATTTAGTGTTGATGTCGATTTTCAGGGATGATGGAGAAGAGTAAATGTGTCAATTTGAGGTAAGAGATCCTGGATCGGAAACGTCCAAGTCGACAGTTACAAGCGAACGTCGTTCTGCTACCTACGACAGTGGACCTCTTCTGCTGCAAGCTCTTTGCTTCCCATATTTTGGGAGGAATTCGTATGGTCCAAAACGCGAAATACTGTTTTATAAATATGGAGTCTCAAATGCATACTTTAAGAGCTATGAGAACTTACTAGAAAACTTACAGTAGCAAAGATGAACAAGTCCTCAGAGCTCTTAAGGTATACCACAGTAGTGCACATGTTTACTCGACTTTTTTTTTGTTTTGGTCCACTACCAAAATATGGAAAGCAGAGAGCTCCCAGAAGAGAAGGTCCGCTGTCGGACTATCAGAACGAATTTTTCGTATAACTTTGGACTCGGTCGTTTCTGGATTAGGGTCCCTTACTTGAAATTAAAGTTTGTTACATCATGTAAGAATCAATCTGTATCCTTTTCTTATCACCTCAGATCTCTGCAACGCCATAAGCCAGCATTCAGTCTCGCAATGAGCACTGATGATTATATTTTCGAATCATTACTGTTAGTCCATCGACAATTCAGATCGCATGTTGGCGACATGTTCTGTACTCTAAGCTCATTAAACACGTATTCCATAGCTTAACGTCACGCTCTGCCACTGGCACCAACAGTTACAGCTTCGATGGTAACGTTACTGGCTACAATCCCTACACACACCGGGGTGACTGAAATCATGGGATAACGATAAGCACGTACAGAGATCGTGGTAGCATCGCGTACACAGGGTATAACAGGGCAGTGCATTGGCGGAGCTGTCATTTCTGTCAGGGGATTAATGTGAAAAGGTTTCCGACACAATCGTGACCCCATTACGGAATGGTAGTGGGAGCCAGACGCTTAGCACATTCCATTTCAGAAATCGTTAGGGAATTCAGTACTCCGATACCCCAGTGTCAAGAGTGTGTCGAGAATAACAACTTTTAGGCAGTACCTTTCACCACAAACAAAGCAGTGTGCGACGGCCTTCACTTAACGACCTGGAGCAGCAGCATTTGTGTAAGTCATCATTGCTAACAGACGAACAACACTGTGTGAATTAACCGTAGAAATGTATGTGGGACATACGACGAACGTATCCCTTACGTCTGTACGGGGAAATCTTGCGTTAAAGGACTATGGCAACAGAAACCAGGCGCGAATGCCTTTAATAACAGCACGACATCGTCTACAGCGCCTCTCCTGCTCTCGTCACCATATCGGTTTAATGCTAAACAACTTGAAACCCGTTATCTAGTAAGATGAGTCACGATCTCAGTCAGCAAGAGTATCCGTCATCTAGAGTTAGCGATTTTGATTAGCAAACGAAATGCTCTAGATCCCGGTTAAGAACCGCGCGGCCAATTAAATTCCGAATTAAAATTACCAGCGATGGCGGCCGGAGACCGCTGGCAAAAAATGTCACCCTCATTCAGCCAACGCTTTGTCAAGGAGAGCGTAGGAGCGGACGGATGTTCAGGTCACTCTCTTGCCCTTGGTGTGAGAAACTGCCTTAAGGTGGATGAATCAGAAACGAACTACGGAATGAGGATGCAAAGGCAAAGGAAATCACTGCATTAAATAGACATAATCCACAGGACACGCAGCCTATTACTGAAAAAGTGTCATGATGATCTCTCCATTCGAACCTACGTTAGGAGACTGCCAAGAAGGAGATTACCATGAGAAAAAGACAATTACCAACTAAAGGATAACGTTCTATGAGCCAGGGCCTGGAATATCAAAAATTTGAACGTGGTAGGAAAGCTATAAGATGGGAAACGGGAAGAAATAATACAGATATAGTGGGTATCAGTGAAGTTAAAGGGAAAGATGACAAAGATTTCTGGTTCAAAATGGTTCATATGGCTCTGAGCACTATGGGACTTAACATCTGTGGTAATCAGTCCCCTAGAACTTAGAACTACTTAAACCTAACTAACCTAAGGACATCACACACATCCATGCCCGAGGCAGGATTCGAACCTCCGACCGTATCGGTCACGCGGTTCCAGACTGAAGCGCCTAGAGCGCACGGCCACACTGGCCGGCAAGATTTCTGGTCAGATGAGTATGGAGTATTATCAAAAGCAGCAAAGAATGGTATAACTGCAGTAGGATCCGTTATGGAAAGGAAAGAAGGGCAGAAAGTGAGTTACTGTGAACAGTTCTGGGACAGAGCTATTATCGAAATCGACAGCAAACCAGCACCGGCAACGTTCTCATATATACGCCGACGTCAGAAGCCGAAGATGAAGAGATGGGGAAAGTATACGATGATACTGAGAGGGTAATTTGGTATTTAAAGGGAGGTAAAAATCTAATAGTCATGGAGAACAGGAATTTGGTTTTAGGGTAAGGTGTAGCAGAAATGGGTTACAGGAGAATATAGCTTTGCACTAAGAATGAGAGAGGAGAGAGATTAACTAAGTTCTGCAATAAAGTTCAGCTGGTATTATGAGATATTCTGTTCAAGAATCAAAAGAGGACGAGGTATGCTTGGAAACAGCCGGACGTTACGGGAAGAGATCGGTTAGATAACTTCGTGGTCAGGCAGAGATTCCGAAATCAGATAGTAGACTGCAAGGCGTGCCCAGGAGCAGATACAGATTTAGATCATAATTTACTGGTGATGAAGAGTAGGCTGAGGTTTAAAGGACTAATTAGGAAGAATCAATTTGCAAATATTTGTGATAAGGGAGTACTAAGTAATGGAAAGGTTCTCTGAACCTATAGATACTGTGATAAGAAGTAGCTCAGGAGGCAGTTCAGTTGAAGAGGAATGTAAATCTGTAAAAAAGGCAATCGCTGAAGCTGGGAAGAAAAACGTAGGTACAAAGAAAACAGACGAGAAGAAACCATGGGTAACAGAAGAAATGCTTGAGTTGATCGATGAAAGGAGGAAGTAAAAATATGTTCAGGGAAATTCAGGAATACAGAAGTACAAGTCACTTAGGAATTAAATAAATAGGAAGGGCAGGGAAGCTAAGACGAAATGGCTGCAGGAAAAAATTGAAGACATCGAAAAGATATGATTGTCGGAAGGACTGATTCAGCATACAGGAAAGTCAAAACAACCTTTGGTAACATTAAAAGCAACGGTGGTAACATTAAGAGTGCAACGGGAATTCCACTCTTAAATACAGAGGAGAGAGCAGATAGGTGGAAAGAATACATTGAAAGCCTCTATGAGGGTGAAGATTTGTCTGATGTGATAGAAGAAGAAACAGGAGTCGATTTAGAAGAGATGGGGGATCCAGTATTAGAATCGGAAGTTAAAAGAGCTTTGGAGGACTTACGGTCAAATAAGGCAGAAGGGATAGATAACATTCCATCAGAATTTCTAAAATCATTGGGGGAAGTGGCAACGAAACGACTATTTACGTTGATGTGTAGAATATATAAGTCTGGCGATATACCATCTGACTTTCGGAAAAGCATCATCCACACAATTCCGAAGACGGCAAGAGCTGACAGTGCGAGAATTATCGCACGATCAACTTAACAGCTCATGCATCGAAGCTGCTTACAAGAATAATATACAGAAGAATGGAAAAGAAAATTGAGAATGCGCTAGGTGACGATCAGTTTGGCTTTAGGAAAAGTAAAGGGACGAGAGAGGCAATTCTGACGTTACGGCTAATAATGGAAGCAAGGCTAAAGAAAAATCAAGACACTTTCCTAGGATTTGTCGACCTGGAAAAAGCGTTCGACAATTTAAAATGGTGCAAGCTGTTCGTGATTCTGAAAACAGTAGGGGTAAGCTATAGGGAGAGACGGGTCATATACAATATGTACAACAACCAAGAGGGAATAATAAGAGTGGACGATCAAGAACGAAGTGCTCGTATTAAGAAGGGTGTAAGACAAGGCTGTAGCCTTTCGCCCCTACTCTTCAATCTGTGCATCGAGGAAGCAATGACGGCAATAAAAGAAAGGTTCAGGAGTGGAATTAAAATACAAGGTGAAAGGATATCAATGATACGATTCGCTGATGACATTGCTACGCTGAGTGAAAGTGAAGAAGAATTAAATGATATGCTGAACGGAATGAACAGTCTAATGAGTACACAGTATGGTTTGAGAGTAAATCGGAGAAAGACGAAGGTAATGCGAAGTAGTAGAAATGAGAACAGCGAGAAACTTAACATCAGGATTGATGGTCACGAAGTCAATGAAGTTAAGAAAATCTTTTACCTAGGCAGTAAAATAACCAATGACGGTCGGAGCAAGGAGGACATCAAAAGTAGATTCGCTATGGCAAAAAAGGCATTTCTGGCCAAGAGAAGTCTACTAATATCAAATACCGGTCTTAATTTGAGGAAGAAATTTCTGAGGATGTACGTCTGGAGTACTGCATTGTATGGTAGTGAAACATGGACTGTGGGAAAACCGGAACAGAAGAAAATCGAAGCATTTGAGATGTGGTGCTATAGACGAATGTTGAAAATTAGGTGGACTGATAAGGTAAGGAATGAGGAGGTTCAACGCAGAATAGGAGAGGAAAGGAATATGTGGAAAACACTGATAAGGAGAAGGGACAGGATGATAGGACATCTGCTAAGACATGAGGGAATGACTTCCATGGTACTAGAGGGAGCTGTAGAGGGCAAAAACTGTAGAGGAAGACAGAGATTGGAATACGTCAACCAAATAATTAAGGACGTAGGTTGCAAGTGCTACTCTGAGATGAAGAGGTTAGCACAGGAAAGGAATTCGTGGCGGGCCGCATCAAACCAGTCAGTAGACTGATGACAAAAAAAAACACGTATATTATCGTGACCACCAGGTGTTATCATTGATTTATCACGCAGGACGCTCAGCACCAGTAAGGGCGAACGCACCCCGTGCGTTTTGACACAGCACAATATCAATGATAAGATTCGTTGATGACTCTGTTGTAGATAGTGAAAATGATGAAGAATTAAAGAATCTGCTGAACGGAATGAACAGTCTAATGCGACTAAAACATGGATTGAGAGTAAATCGAAGGAAGGTGAAATTCATGAGAAGTAGCAGAAATGAGAACAACGAGAAACTGAACACCATAACTGGCGATCACGAGACAGATGAAATTAACGTATTCTCTTACCTAGGCAGCAAAATAACCCATGAGACATGGAGCAAGAAGGACGTGAAGAGCAGACTATTACTGGTGAAAAGGGCATTCTTGACAAGGAGAAATCTGTTAATATCAAAAATAAGTCTTAATATGAGTAATGAATATCTGAGTATGTACGTTTGGAGCACAGCACTCTGTGGTAGTGAAATACGGACTGTGGGGAAAACCGGAACAGAAAAGAATCGAAGCAATTGGTTCAAATGTCTCTGAGCAGTATGGGACTTAACTTCTGAGGTCATCAGTCCCCTAGAACTTAGAATTATTTAAGCCTGACTAAGGACATCACACACATCCATGCCCGAGGCAGGATTCGAACCTGCGACCGTAGCGGTCGCGCGGTTCCAGACTGTAGCGCCTAGAACCGCTCGGAAACCCGGGCTGGCTCGAAACATTTGAGATGTGGTGCTGAAGAAGAATACTGAAAATTAGTTGGACTGATAAGGAATGCAATGTGGCAGTTTCCCGCATACTCGGGAACAAACAACCATGAGTCAGTGCCAAAGTCAATAACTGTTTGCATAAGGGCCAGACGAGCACAAACGCGTTACTGACTTGCTCAATTTTCGAAGCTCTTTCTTTTGATTAAATCATCCATTTTTATGAACTTGTAGTCATTTGTTTGTCTGTACTTGCACATGACATCTACCGATTTCCGTCCCATTCGAATAATTTCTTCGTGGTGCGTCCTAATTTTTTATTTTTATTTTGTCTTAGTGTGTGTTTGTTATCGTCTAAGAGGCGGCAGGGCGTAGTTAATCTCTAAGGTCCGTTTGCATTGTGTGTTGCCTATAATCCAGTAAACTGCTCCATGTGAAACGGGATAAATCAACAGAATTGAAGTCACTAATTCGCTTGGATGCTACTACTAAGGTTTTATTGTTGAGACTCACTCTGTCACTTTACTAGCGTAGTTAGCATTGCACACGCAGTACAACTGGTTAGCAGACCCTGATAATTAGGTGAAATCTCGTCGTCTCAAGACGGGCTAATGTTAAAGGATGCGTAGCATCGCCGGGAAGCGTCGGCGGACGTTTATCTCTAAAGAAAGTATTTCCTCACTACGTGATATCAGCCTTCTATGTTTGCTTATAACACACACCTCATGATAAGCAGCCGAGCCCTCTACTGAGGTTGCTAAATTTCAGCGTACAATACTAGACTGGTGGCGTACGTTCCCTGATCAATGTATTGCTCATTGTCTCCTCGAAATGCTGCCTTGTGACAGTGTAGTAATTGTAAAACGAATCTTGTAAATCCAAGTCATGTCATGGCGTAGCTCTTTAATAGCTATAGTGCGCACACCTATGAAGTGTGTGACAGTGGACTTGTGGAGCCTCTAGTTAGTATGCTCATCATTTTTAAGGACATTTATAGAGCTTTGTAAAGGTACCAGAACTATGACACATCTGCATCTAGAGTGTCGCAAGGGAGCACCATATATTCCTTGTAAGATTTCTGGTTTGTCAACCTTGATTTCCTTGTAGTGGCGGTGGTTGTTATTTCTGTGGTCGTTTGTCAAAAGACTGGTTTGATACACCTGTTTACGCTAGGCTGTTCTGTGTAAGCCTATTCATCATTGCATAACTACTGCAACCTGTTTTCATTTGAACCTGCTTGGAGTGGTCAAGTCTTGCTCTCACCCTGTAATTTTCACACCCGCCCTCCCTCTCCACATTTCCCTCGATTATTAAATTATCTGCTTCTTATCGCCACAGTATTAATGCTATGAACATGTCGCTTCTTTTAATAAAGTTGTGCTATAAATTTCTTGTCTGCAGTTTGATTATGTACCTGTTCATCGATTATACGATCTGTCTATCTAGTCATCTGAAGTCTTCTGTTCCACTACATTCCCCAAGCTTCTATGCTCTCCTCTTGTCTCTACTATTTATCGCCTAATTTTTATTTCCTTATAATACTACACACTAGACAAATAATTTCGGAGAAAACTTGTTTTACTTTTGTTGATATTCATCTTTCCGAAACCTTATTCTTACCTCTGGACTGATCTTGTACCAACCACTTTGTCTTATCTTAGAGTATAAAAATTTCTGTTTCTTCTCTTTTACTACAATTAATTTGAAAATTTCGCCTTCGTTAACTTTGTTGCTTGCCTAAAGTACAGAATGAACAGCCCCCTTTCAATTTCTTAAATTAATTACTACTCTCTGATTTCTGTACAGGTTCCAGATGACTTGTCACACCATTTATGACTGATAACTTCAGAAACGTATTCCACTCAACGTTGTTGGAAATCATTTCTAAATATAAAAATACCGTAAATGAAGGTTTATCTTTTTTCCGTCCGTCTTCTAAGATAAGTCGTAATGCGCGATTCTAGATTCCTGCGGAACGCAAATTGATACTCCACACCATAGTTTCTGCTAGTCGAACTATCAGAAGGTCTTTCACAAATCTGCAGGTGGAATTGAGCACATGTGAATACCAGTGATGGACATAACACAAAGATAGTTGGCTATCTATCGCGTCCACGCGTTTTTCGGTAACATGAGCGATTTTTAATCTGTATGTAGGATTAAATAATTAGAGAAACGACAGACCGCACGCACTTACAGATAGTCCATAAGTCAATAGACAAGTTGCCAGATATGCAATTTTGTCATATAATGACATGTTGGAGACCGTGGCTGTTTTTGAAGACAAATGTTGATCGTGTTAGGACAGCAACCAGCCACAAATTTACTTTGAGTTCCTTTATTCAAAGGAAACCAAAACATGTGGTGCGTGGTTGGAATGAACTCAGTGACAAATCTAAAGTGTACAGTGAGAACTATTACGTGTGCAACAATGAGGATGCAGTGGGAATGCATTTACGTCGATTGGATGAACGTTATAGAAACAATCACTCGAAACCGACGTTTCACGTAAGTCACATGCAACGAAAATCTGCAACGCAACCATCTGTGTGTGGCGTGTTTGTAATTGTGTTTTATTTATATTTTAGGACAATTAATCTGTAAAAAACACACCAAATGTAGAAAGAAAGCGTGTAAACCGTCTGATGATGAATCGCAACGATTCGAAACCGGTAACGGTTTCCTTTGAATAAAGGAACTCAAAGTAAATTTGTGGCTGGTTGCTGTCCTAACACGATCAACAGTTGCCAGATAGTTTCAGCTTTGTGACCTGAGTTGTCATGCACCACTCAATATGTTAAGGCGTCTGCATTTTAAAGTGTAATACTTAAATGGGGTTCAGTATTCGTTCTTAAGGTGGTGATCGGCTTATATTAGTCTTATTTACATTTTAGTTTGTTTCACCGTGCTGTTTGCAAAAAATAAAGATACTGGTCTACGGAAGAAAAGGGAAAAAGGAAAATTTCAGAAAAATTAGATGATTTATTCAAGAGAATGAGTTTCACAAAATAGAGAAGTCAGTACATCTTTGCCCTTAACGCAAGCAGTTATTCGTCTTGGCACTGATTGACAGAGCTGCTGGATGTCCTCCCGAAGTATATCGTGCAACTTCTGTCCAACTGGTGCCTTATATCGCCAAAACGCTGAGCTGGTTGGAGGGCCCTGCTCCAAACGTTCTCAACTGGGCAGAGATCTGGCGACCTTGCGGGCAGAGGCAGGTTTTAGCAAGCACGAAGATAAGAAGTGGGCAGACGTTATATTGCTGAAATGTAAGCCCAGAATGGCTTCAAACGAAAGGCTACTAGATGGGGCGCAAAATGTCGTCGACTTACCTCTGTGCTGTGACAACCAAAGGGGTCCTGTTATGAAAAGAAAAGCCCCCCCCCCCCCCAGACCATCACCCCTGGCTGTCGGGCCGTGTGAGGGATGAGAGTCAGCTTGGTATCCCACCGCTTTTGTTCCGTCTCCAGACACATGTTCGCTGGTCATAGGAGCTTTATTCGAAGCAGATCTCATCACTGGAGACAAGTCCACTGCGGTCAATACGATTCCAGGCCGAAGACGTGCCTGGAGACACCCCGACCAGCGGTGAAATACCACCCTGATTGTCGCCTGTGATACGGCCCGACAATTAGGAGCGATAATCCAGGGTGAGGTTGTGGAGCTGTTTGTGTTGAATACATCATCCATTTTTTCTGAAATTTTATCGTTTGTTTGTCTGTTCAAATGTTCAAATGAGTGTGAAATTTTATGGGACTGAACTGCTAAGGTCATCATCCCTAAGCTTACACACTACTTAACCTAAATTATCCTAAGGGCAAACACACACACCCATGCCCGAGGGAGAACTCGAACGTCCGCCGGGACCCGCCGCACAGTCCATGACTGCAGCGCCCTAGACCACTCGGCTAATCCCGCGCGGCTGTTCGTCTGTATATGTACATAAAATCTGCAGGTTTCCGTCCCATTCGGATAATTTCTTCGTACTGGGCTGTCCTTTTCCTCTTTTTTCTTCTTTTCTTAGACCATATACTGGGGTGACAAATGTCATGGGATAGTGATATGCACATGTACAGACGGTCGTAGAATCGCGTACACAAGGTACGAAAGGGCAGTGCACTGTTACTGCACAAAAAATAGGCCTACTAAAAATTTATAAACAAAAATCGATAAAATTGATGCTGTATATGGTGTTCTTTGAGGGCATATGAAACCAACACCCTGTTACCTGTCCTTACTTTCATTTCCATATTCATCCATAGCATGTACATGCAAAGTGTTTCCCTGACGTTCGTTTAGACCAGAAGTAGACAATCATTTTTACTTACCGCCCATTCTTTTGTCTCTGACAATAGTAAAATTTTCTAGCCATACACCAGCTCAACAAAAACGGTGATTCATTCACTGAGCAGGCAAGAAACTTTATAAAAGTTACAAAACAGAGTCACTGAAAGTTGAAGCATAAAGTAGTAGTTGTATGTATTTATTGAACTGGGGACCTAGAAACGACGGAGAAGCTTCGTCCCCGCCGTAGCCCTCAGTGGTACACAACCCCACAACAGGCTACAGCAGTCCCGTCACCTCACCACACCGAACCCAGCGTTATTGTGCGGTTCGGCCCCCAGTAGACGCCCCCCCTCCTCCCCACCCCGTCCCTGGAACGTCTCACACCAGACAAATGTAACCACAATGTATGCGTGGTAGAGCAATTATGGTGTACGCGTACGTCGAGAAAGTGTTTGCGCAACAATCGCCGACATATTGTAACTGGGGAGGAATGGGGGGAAGCAGCCCGCATTCGTCGCTGCAGATGGAAAACCGCCTTAAAAACCATCCACAGACTGGCCGGGACATCGGACCTCGACACTAATCCGCCTGGCGGATTCGTGCCGGGGACCGGCAAGCCTTCCCGCGCGGAAAGCAGTGTGTTAGACCGCACGGCAAACCGGGCGGGCTAAGTAGTAGTTACTTACCAAACACTTTCTGTCAGATGTACATGAAATTGCATGAAAATATTTTTATAACCCTACCGTCTACCGCCCACCATGAAACCCCCTACCCGCTAATGGGCCATAGGGAACAGGTTGACTGTCACTGGTTTTCGATACAATATTGTAGTGCCTGTATTGTACAGAAATACGATGCAATGTTCCTTTGGACACGCTTGTCTGAAGGAAAATTGCGTCGTACTGCTGAACAACACAGGCTCTACAATATCGTATTTATTCGCCGGTACTGGGCAAGCGACTCTCAGTTTAAAATGTTCTACGGGCACCGGATTATACAGGGTGGGGAAAATAAAAGTTGCCAGGAGAACAGAGTTCCAGGGTACAAAAAATAGAGCAGAGGAAAGGAAATACAGTACTAACAGCAGATGTTGAAAGTGACCACCATTCATCTCATGGCACTTTTGGGCCCTGTTCAGCAAGTTCCTGAAGACGGGTCGAAGCTGGACTGCTAGAATAGTTGTAGTCTCATCCGTAGTGTTCTGCTGCAGTTCTTGGAGACTATAAGGGATATTGCAATACACCTTAGAGACTCCCCATACAAAATAAGCGTACACTGACATATCAGGTGACCAGCTGGGGTCACGAGCAGACTGTGTTCTGCTAACATCTCTGTCAGGTGTAAATGTTGTGTAAATATACACCGGCTATATGAGTAGTTACTCCGTCCTTTAGGAAGTAACTGTATTCCTTTGCCACCTCCATTAATGCTGCTACAAACGGTTTCAAAATATCGGCAATATAATGCGCCGAAGTCAGCGTCTGACGAAAGAAGATGGGACCAATAATGCGGCATGCAGACAGTGCAGATCGAACCATAACCTTCTGATCATGCAGTCGTGTTTTGTGGAAGTTATGGGGGGTCCTCCGCTGCCCAGAACCTGCGATTGTTTGAGTTGACACTTCCAATCAGGTGAAACGAGGCTTCATCACACATAAAGCACAGATCCATGTACGTGTCATTCATTATAGTGTCAGTGAACAGACACTCACAAAAGTGGAGGCGCCGAAGAGCATCTACTTGTATTAATGCATGAACGACAGACACTAATTACTGCCCGCCAACCATGTGGAGCACGTGTTAATCTCACTGCTGGCTACTAGACTGAGCCACACACAACTGATTTCATCAAAATGTACGGGCTTGAAGATGGCGTTGACGCAACGTCGAAAGTAGTAGCGAATCAAATATAAAATCTTAAGTACACTCACTCACTCACACACTCACTCACTGGTCATACCGGACTCGAGAGTCCATTACCGCAGCAACGTTCTCTCACTGTGCAAAATGAAAAGCCGTTTCGAGTATTTGAAAACAAAATTTTGAGGAAAACTTTCGGAGCAAAAAGGGATGACATTAGCGGAGAGTGACGAAAACTGCATAACGAAGAGGTTCACGAACTCAATTCAGGCCCTGACATGATCAGTGTTATTAAATCACGTAGGCTGCGATGGGAGGGTCACGTAGCTCGAATGGATGAGGACAGGGCAGCGCGCAAAGTACTGGTAGGGCACTTAGAGGGAAATCGTCCTTTAGGGAGACCAAGGCGTAGACGGGAGGACAATGCGAAGGCTGATTTGAGGAGCTTAGGTATTGAAGGTGAATGGAAGGAAATAGACCAAGACAGGGACAGATGGCGAAAAATCTTAAGTACAGCTGGAGGAATTTCATTTTTAATAAAAATTATACAAGCTGTGTCTCACCTTCATCTAGTTTAAATATGGATGTGCGAAGACACTAGGTAGGGATGCTTCTGCAGGTACAGGTAGAGTATTCGTCTGCATGATGGACGTGATAAGTCCGCCCCCGGTAGCTGAATGGTCAGCGCAGCATAATGTCAATTCAGGTTAGATACCCGGCTGGGTCGAAGAATTTCTCCGCCCAAGGACTGGGTGTTGTGTTGTCTTAATCATCACCATTTCATCCCCATGGACGCGCAAGTCGCCGAAATGGCGTCAAATCGAAAGACTTGTTCCCAGCGAACGGTCTACCCGACGGGAGGCCTTAGTCACACGACATCTACATTTTATTTTATCTTCGTGATATGCTGGTTTTTGCGACAGGCGTCGGGTTGATTTGGCAGGACTCAGAAGCATTTTTTGGTGAAGAGCAGCCACATCTTCTGGTGTACGGATAAGTTGCAGATTTTTTTTTTTTTTTTTTTTGACATCTTCAAAACAAATCCTACGTGACGCTATTTTCGGACTAAGGGTAGCATGGTACTCTTTGTTGGCACTTTAACACCATTAACCTTCACAGCAAACATCTGACCACACCGTTCCCACGACTCTGTTGTAACGTAACTTTCCATAACGAACTCCCGCTGCTCCACTGTTAGTAGCATCGTCATCTCTGTAATGCTCTACTTACAGTGACACAGCCCGCGCTATGCTCTGAGCCAGAGTGGATCACGTGGGGGGTGTACAAGTGGTGTGCGCGTCTAACTTTTATTTGCCCCACCCTGAACAATATGGATGTACCGAGTACTAGTTGCAGACACATGGTTGACGACATACAGAAGTTTTGGTCTGGGTGTGAAACGTGCTCGGATAGCTTAATGGAAGGTGGCAGCCCGCGCCAAGTGGGAAATCCTGGTTAGTGTCCTGGACTGGTACGGAGTTTCAGTGTCATAATTCCATTACACGGCTGAGGGTTGTCCACACCCGCAACTGCGGAATACATTTCACGTACTACTAGTGTAGGCCACCTATACCACAATGCCGTACTTATTATACAGCATACACAAATGAGATCTACAAAATGAGATACCAGCTCTTCGGGGTCCATGACTTGTGGCGAATTCTGTGTAGTCACCAAGGGACGCACGGTTCCTGTATTTCCTACATTACTGACTATTCTGCGTACTGTCGAACTAAAAATAGATTTTTTTTCTGGACTGATGTTTCACACCACATTTGTACACGTCGTAAGCAGATCGGATGCGTGCATCTACATAGGCAAGTGCAGAGTTTCCTCGAAGGCATTAGGCAGCGTGCGTTTCGGGGAAGGTGACGACAGAGCGGGGTGATGCCATCGGCCCAGTGGGAGGCAGCGGCAGAGTCGAGGCCCGCCGCCGGCGCGGACTACTATGTCGGTTTTTTACCGTCGCGCCGCTCCGCGCCGGCGGGCGAGCCAGCGAGCGGGCGAGCGGGCGCAAAACGAAGGCGCAGCCGCGGGGCGCGGGGCGTGTCCGGGCGCGGCGTGGCCGGCTCTGATTGGTAGCCGCAGCCGGAGGCAATAACCGCTGCCGCGGGTCAGCCGCGGGTCACGCGCCATGCGATGCGCTGCCGCCGCAGCCGCCTCAGCGCGCGGATCGCCGGCCGATAGCCGCGCCGCCGCCGCCGCCTCCGCCTGCCCCTGCCCGGAGGGTCAAGGCTTCACCCTGCAGCGCGGTTCGGCCCGGCCACGTGTGCCCTGCCCCCACCTGGCACTCCGCGCCCCGACCTGTCACCAGCTGATGCGACCGTCCGTTGCTCGGCGTCAAACCTTTCGAGAATATAAGAGCGATGAAGCAATCATTCCATCGCCCTGAGGAGGACAACCGCAAGGACGGCCGAAACGGCAATTTTATTTTACAAACTCAGCTGGAGAGGTATTAGCCATTCCCTTAAAAAGGCGCGCTGGAGGCTTTGGAGCAGGTTAGATGGTGTGGACCGAGCAAGGTGACACAATTGTTAGCAGACTCGACCCTCATTGTGGAGAACGAAACGTGAACGCAACTGGAGAGGTATTAGCCATTCCCTTAAATAGGCGCGCTGAAGGCTTTGGAGCAGGTTAGATGGTGTGGACCGAGCGAGGTGACACAATTGTTAGCAGACTCGACCCTCATTGTGGAGGAAGAAACCTGAAGTCCCTATCTGGCCTTCCGGGTTTAGGTTTCCCATGAGTTCCCTATATTGCTGAAGGTCGGGTTGGTTCCCTTGAATAGGCACACCTATTTTCCTTCCCCATACTTAACTAATCCGGCTTGACCTCGGTCTCTACTGAATTCATCCTCAACGAGACCTTAAAACTCTAAGATTCACTCATTCCAGATGAGGTGGCAGTGGTACAAAGGGATCACCACTAATAGTTATCAAAGTGACCTTCTGTGTACATGCCAATAGAGAGTTGGAACCAGCGTGTAACACGCCCGGGAGGAAAGGGGGTACACTACTAATAAAAGTGCCTTTAGCACTCGATACATGTACAACACTCCCTAGACACAGGAACGGGGTTGGATATTTAACGACCTTGTGCCTAAACCCACGTACCTGGTCCTTCCTGTGGCGTTTGATCTGCTTCTCCCTGCACTGCCTACTAATTGTCTCCTCCGATAACTATTGTCTAGCAGGGAGAGGGGCCACTCATACCAACAATACCAACTTGATATGGTAGAATTCACAGTATTCTCTTAAACACTCGCACAGGGTGGTGCTTCACTGTTCACAGTTAACATTATTCCAGAATGGATGTGACATATAAGGTTGTGACGTATAAGGTTGCTGTCTAAATGATGGCATCAAATGCAAAAACACGGGGCATAGAACACAAATCACTGTTCGACGGATGTTATATCAGTCGATGATTGGCACAGTTCTTCCAACAGTACTAAGCAATTGAATAGCTTATAACAAGAGCTTGCGCGTCACCAAATCATGACGCATATGCTCCATAAAATTTCGGGTAAGGTATACGAACGAGAAAGTACCTGCGCTAGTGATATTCAGCCAGTCAAAACTATTATTTTTCCGTAACCGTCGCGACGCGGATGATCGTTGTCCTTCCAGCACGACACACGAAACCGAGAAACATCACCTTTGGACAAACATTGTTACTGCAATCTGAACATTGAAATTAAATGCAAAATTTGTGTGGCAAACATTTTCAATTACGTCGCCATTACTTGAAAGAAACGTGCTACAGCCACGGTGTCAACACAACACTTTGCTCACGCTCCACGAAAGCTACGCCACCACTCCCCCCTGTTGCTATGCGCTCGGCAGAGAGGCGACTGTCGATAGTCAACGATACAGCTCTACGCTTACAAGTGCAGTAAGAAGTGTTGACATAGAGACATAACTGAATGGCAGAAAGGAACTTTGGTGTTTACCCGAGCTCATGACCACACCACGAATAATCTATTGGTGAACCAACACAGGCTGTTCAAGAGGTCTACAAGGACTGGGGCACCAGTCGCAGCCCTGTAATAAGGTTGTTACAGTTTGTAAACAGACCCTAACCAATAGGGACTGAGGACGAGTATTACAGCGTGTCAATGACAAACGGATTCAATCCAACAGAGATTGCTGCTTTTAGTGAATGCAGGGCCCTCTCAACCAGTTATCGAGTGAACAGTGCAATGGATATCTGGAGTTGGGTACCCCGTAAAACGCCAGTGCTCACATTGGCCTTTAAAGCCTGGCGTACTATGTTCTTAATCCTATAATGTCAGGAATTGTATAAAACAGTGGACGAGAGGAAGTAGTCAGCATCCTGTTAGTCTCGTAGCTCTGTGGAATCCAATCATCAACAGGTGGCATACCCAAAGAAACTTACGGATTTTCTTGCTCGCCGAATCAGGCCATTCTTAAAATTACAGGCGTTACAAGGTATTTGTGAGATAGTTGCTAAGTTTTTTTCTTTTTTGTGTCCAGTTTCATTAGTTATTTCTCTGTTACAGAAAGAAGTGACTCGGAATGCCTTTGCCATGTATCACAAGTGATGCGTATGTACGCAGGGAAATCCTACAACATAGTAACAATGAAGTAATAGCGAAGCGAAAGGACTGAGTCAGCAAAAAGTAAGGGTGGTGACATTAAGAGTGCAACTGGAATTCCGCTGTTAAATGCAGAGGAGAGAATACATTGAAGGACTCTGTGAGGGGAAGACTTGTCTGGTGAAGTGGTAGAAGAAGAGAGATAGAGGATCAAGTATTAGAATAATGATGTAAAGGAGCTTTGGAAGACTTATTAATGGAACTGGCAGCGAAACGACTATTTATGTTGGTGTGTAGAATGAATAAGTCTGGCGATATACCATCTGACTTCAAGAAAAAGATCATCCACACAATTGCGAAGACTGCAAGAGCCGAAAAGAGTGAGGATTTTTGTGTATTCAGAGTACAGGTTCGTGCACCCAAGTTTTTGATGAGAGTAGTATACAGAAGAATGGATGTGGTGAATGGAATGAATAGTCTAATGAGTGCACAATATGGAGTTATAGTACAGCGAAGGCGACGGAAGTAATGAGAAGTAGTAGAAATTCGAACAGCGAGATGCTTAACATCGTAACTGGTGATCACAAAGTAGATGACGTTAAGGAATTAATCTACACTATGTGACCGAAAGAATCCGGACACCACTAGAAAACATACGTTTTTCATATTGGGTGCATTGTTACCCTGTAATGGACTGACCTGCACAGAGTACCTACCTGAACCCTATAGAACACCTTTGGGATGTTTCGGAACGCCGATTTCGTGCTAGGCCTCACCAACACACATCGATACCTCTCCTCACTGCAGCACTCCGTGAAGAATGGGCTGCAAATCCCCAAGAAACCTTCTAGCACGTGACTGAACGTACGCCTGCGAGAGTGGAAGCTGTCATCGAAGCTAAGGGTGGGCCAACACCGTATTGAATTCCAGCGTTACCGATGGAGGGCGCCACGAACTTATGTCATTTTCAGGCAGGAGTCCGGATACTTTTGATTACATAGTGTATCTAAGCAACAAATTAACCAATGGTAACCCATGACGGACGGAGCAAGGAGGACGTAAAAGGCAAACTAGCGCTGGCAGAAAGGGCGTTCCTGGCCAAGAAAATTTTGTTAGCGCCAAATATAGGCCTTAATTTGAGAAAGAAATTTCTGGGAATGTACAGCATTCTAAGGTAGTGAACCATGGACTGTGGGAAAACTGGAAAAGAAGAGAGTGAGAGCATTAGAGGTATAATGCTACAGAATAAGGTTAGGTGGAATTATAAGGTAAGGAATGAGGACGTTCTCTGGAGAATCGGCGAGGAAAGCACTGAGAAGAAGAAGGGACACGGCGATAGGACATCTATTAAGACATCACTAATACGAGGGGCGTTCAGAAAGTAAGCTCCGATCGGTCGCGAAATGGAAACGACTATGAAAATCCGATAAAGCTTTGCACAGATGTGTTGGGTAGTGTCTCTAGTATAACCCCAGTTAGCAGCACGTCGCTCTTCTCATTTCTGAGCTCGCAGTGAGTGCGTAAAGATGTCTAGAAAATAGTGTCTGCCGCCAAGTACGAGGGCCTGGTGAGAAATTTCGCCTGAAGCTATGCAGCTAACATTACATAACTGTCGTGCTGTTTCTTCTTCAAGACAATTCTCAGCCGCATTCTGCAGGGGCAATGAAGATGCTCCTGCATCGTTTTCAAATGGAAATGTGAGATTACCCACAATACAGTCCGCAATTGTCTCCCCCTGAGTTTCATCTCTGGTCACATGAACCGCTGTCTTTGAAGACAACATTTTGACACAGACAACGAGGTGTAGGCCAGCGTGAAGAATTGGCGGAAAGCACTGGCGGCTGCCTTCTATGATGAGGCTATTGAAAAGTTGGTACAACGCTATGACAAAAGTCTAAGTCAGAACGGCGACTACGTAGAGAAGTAGCTGAAAGGTGTAGCTAATTGTTACAAGTAAAACATTTCTGATGTTCCCTGTGGTTTCAATTTGGCAATCAATCGGAGCTTACTTTCTGAACAGGCCTCGTACATCCAGCAAGTAGTTGAGGACGTGGATTGCAAGTGCTGGAACTTTCGATACTACAAAATCAGGAGAGGAGATTGATGCGATAAACTACAAGAGGTTTACGGGACACATGTAACTGTTACCTTGTAACATATCAGTATCTTACCACGCTTGTGTGCTCATCATGTTCAGTATCTGTCGGTGAGGGTGGAGGGTGGGGGGAGGGGGGAAGGCAGATCAGCTCTGGTAACTCTCTGTCTGGAAGTGATGGGCAGGTCTCTTCCTGATCTGTGTATGTGGGTTATCGTCTATTACGGTCTAAAAGTAATATACTTGCTTGACTCCATGTCAGTGGGAGCTTTCTAGTACCGACTGGAAAGAAACTTCTGAAACTCCAGGTAAGAAGCAGAAGTTTATAGATCAGCACTATTAAGGGGAACAGGAAACAGCTGACGAAACTAACTGGTAGAAAGGTCTATACGCACAAAAAATAAATTTAATGGAGTGGTTTGGAGATTGCAAAGTAGGAGGTTGGCCTAGCAGTAGTCGCAGAGTAAGTAGTGTGACATCGGGGGACGGAATTCTTGTTCGGGTACCGGAAGTTACTAGCCCTTGCTGATCAATGAGATTACTTTCCCAGTACGGAGAGTGCACAAGCCTTCGAACGGATGCTGTCATGCAGAGGCGTGGAATACTACTTACAAACTGTGCGGTTTTTGGAGGTAGCTGTCATAGTTTTTGAGCGTGCGCGAGCTCGGCAGGTAGTGCCTTTACATCATATCTCGGAGCCAGTAGATAGTCTTCGGATTGATCCCGCTGAGATTTTTGTAAAAACGACCCAGTTCCACGCTGTCATGCCGCCACAATACAAACCTATCAGCCACGTACCGGAACCAAACACTCCATTTCTTGTTCGCAATTTCCAGTGCCATTGAGCGCAGTCATAGCAAACTTCTTTATGAGAAAGGTCAGTTACCATGCAGGCAGGTGGAAGATTGAATTTTCTTAATGTGCTAGGTTTCAAGAAAGAAGATAGTAGCTTGGGCCACGCTGTTTACTCCTTTGGAGGTTCGAGTCCTCCCTCGGGCATGGGTGTGTGTGTTGTCCTTAGGGTAAGTCAGTTTACGTTAGGTTAAGTAATGTGTAAGCCTAGGGACCGATGACCTCCACAATTTGGTACCATAGTCCTTACCACAAATTTCGAATTGCACTGTTTACAGAAAACCCAAACACACAGAGCGTTACCTACGCCGGAATTCGAGCCATCACCAACAGCAAAAGCAAGCCGTCATATAAACGTTGGCAGATAGAGCAAGGAAAATCTGTGAACCAGACGTGCTTGACGCAGAAGTAAAACATCTCACCAGTGCATTGCTGAAGAATGGTTATTCATTCGCCGAACTGGAAAGAGTGTTAAGATCATCGCAGAGAAATCATAGCGATGCTCACACGCAGGTAAATTCTAAAGTTTTCCTGACTTTGATACACGACGTTACTGACCCCACAGGAAAAATCATGAAGAAGCGGAGCATCGCAGTAATCTAGAAATACACTCGGAAGACACAAGATCACCAAAAATCGGCCAAGGATGCTCGTGAACCGCTGGAAAAATCTGGAATTTGTAGGTTCCGTGTAGTTGTGGGGAGGTGTATGTGAGTAATACTAAAAGAACAGTCAAAAAACTGTTGAAAAAGCACAATGGCAGTTGCAGAAGAGAGGAGATTGACAGATCAGCTTTTACGGAACATGCTTCGCAACAAGCAGACCACCTCATTCATTTTGATAGGACTCAAGTACTGGCAGCCACAAGTTAATACCATGAAAGGCTACACAGAGAGGCCATAGATATTGTGAAACACTCCAGGAATTTCAATAGGAAGGAGGAGGGCGTGAAATTGAACGACATCTGGATTTCGGTGCTGAAGAAGGTGTGAGCCACTCTTCCACCATGGGGTGTTAGCAACAGCGGACGACGGCAGTCGACAGCAGTCGACAGCGACAAATTGCGCTCGCGTATTCGAAACGAGGCCTACGAGAAAGACTGGCCGCGGCGCGTACGTCACCGAGGTTGGCTGGGCTCGCTAGCTCGCTCAACTCAGCAGACAAAATGCGTTTCCAAACCTGTTAACTTGTAACTGGGTGTGTACTTACTAAAGAGAATTCTAGCTTTACTGGATCTACTATTATGAAGTCTGACTGATTACCATTCGTACAACAAAACTTAAGGTCAATTCTCCACATAAATGGTATAACGGCTTTTTTTATATCATTTAGTCTCTTTTGAGTAACTTCTCATTTAATACAAGATGTGGTGCAACTGATAATCACTTTGGTATGTTTTTAATTTTACTGTATCCCGGTACAGCGGTAACAAATTATTACTAATAGGCTTATGGACGTCCTATCGTTGTGGGACTACTAAACAATAACACTCCATAATACTGGGTTCCAGTAGAGGATGCAATTCTAGTTTGTACATACACACCGCAGTTACGAGTTAACAAGTGTAGAAACGCAGTTTGTTTGCTGAGCTGAGCGAGCGAGGAAGCCTACCTTCGTGACGTACGCACCGCGGCCTGTTTTTTTCCTAGGCCTCGCTTCGAAACATGTGACGTCACGTCACTACACGAAAGCACTCCAAAGTGAGGTTTTGCTGTAGTTAGTAGCGATCCAGGGTGTGAATCGGGCATTCAAAGATGCTACGATCCCCCTTGAAAATGGCCTCCACAGATGGGGATGAAACGTTGTGTTTTAACGAGAAATCCACCGCCGAGGAACATTTTAATTAACTGTGACATTTCCGGCCGTGAAAGTTTACACTTTACAAATATTGTCAGCTGCATCAATTCTGCTGTTATCGGTACCCTTCAATATCGACAGTTGAACGCTCCTGGATTAACTCCTAGCTTCTGTAGAGTCCATAGTCTGCCAAGATTAGCATAGTTAAGAACTAAAAAAGCATCATACGCTGCAACTTCATCAGCAGGTGTGAAAACAAATATTCTTCTGAGGAACGGTTTCTCCTATCAGAAAGCTGTAGTTTTCATTTCGATTTTGAGTTTTTCCATGCACACACTTTTGTAGAAGTCCTGGCTCTGCTGAGTGCTGAACTATTCCCCACATTGTGATTGCATAAAACTGGAAGAAAATACCACAGGAATAAATAACATGAGGGGATACAGAACAGCATAGGGACGTGGCCCCTTGCAAGCTTTTGTTAAATATCGCAGGAGTGGAACTAGAACGTAATGTTCACAAACTGAAATTTCAGTACAACGTAGTAAATGAAGCTCTTACTAAATTTTTTTCACAATTTTGGTCACCTGCACATACTGCTCACCTTAACTGAACTAAAGTTTCCTACATTGCAATTATTGCAACTGATTTATGTTTTCCGAAGTTTCGTTAGATGAAATCGGGTGTATTCGTGGATAACCCCTTGGAGATAAAAGGAGTAGTAACTTTGAAAATTCAGTGCTGGAAGTTTCTTCAAATTGTTTATTCCAAAGCAGTTACAAAAAATTGTCATATTGTGACCGTTATTACTGCTTCGAAGAAAGACTGATGGTCGTGCAAGTAACTGTATAGTTGTCACAGTAGGTCCAGACGGATCGAATCAACTAGCAGTGCCGGTTGCATACACGCCAGGAATACGTTGCCATTTCACTTGCTAACAAATCGGTATGTGGTTGACGAGCCGCGCCTAACCTCACAACCGGCCGAATAGAAAATTACATGTCATATGAAACTAAAAAATTAAGCCATTGTTTAGTATAAATAAGTAAAAATAGCTCATGTGGCACTACGGCTTGGTGCAAGTCTTTCAACTGAATGCCACTTCGGCGACTTGCGTGTCATTAAAACCAGCGGCACCTGGTTTTTCCCGAACGGTCATCCATAAAACTAATAGTCCGTCCCAACGTTGTTCGGCTTGGGTTTTCGGGCGGGAACTAGCGTTACCAATATGACTATTTTCATTGTTTTAAGATAGAAACCAATGTTCGGAAAACAATATTCATGTAGTACGAGGTCTTGAATGAAACAAGCGTTTCTAGTGTGTATTAGTAAACAGCTTACGTTTCGTCTCGACGTGAAAAGCCACACAAATTCGTCCGTGATATGTACAAAGTGGAGCCCACCATTCTTTGTGGCATTATTTGTTAGGAGAAATTGTAGATATGGATTTAATACTTTTGATCGTATTAAATTGTTGGTATATGTAAATCTGCTAGAAAATGAAGATGAAATGTTCTTAGCTGATTGCATCATTTTAGAACAATGCCATTTCATTAGCCAGTGCAATGCACTCATTACAACTGGCGATATGATATAAGCTTACGTTGCTGCTGTAAGTTGTTTATGTCAATAAAGAAACCTAGTATTGAAGAAAATTACTATCAACGGCTCGTTGACGACGAGATCACTGCAGGCATAAAAAAATAAGAATCAATGTCAGACCATTAGTTCCTCACCTCAAAGTACTCATTTTACATGTAAACTATATTTGTCTCGACTTGCGTGTCTATAAAACAATAAGACAGGTTTTGATTACGCTAGCAATAATCTTGAGATACTACGCTCTGTGGAGATTGCAGGATACAGCGAAGCAGTGCGATTTTCAACGAAACGCATCACATCGCTTTGCTGTGTCCAAGATTCAACACAAAAAGTGAGATCTGAAGATCATTTATAGCACAGCAGAAAACAGTCATATCATTTTATAAACTCGCGATCTGGAGTGTATACTCAAAATTAATATCGCTTTTCCAAATTCTTGAGCACGCTTTCAAGCAAATATACTAGCCATCGGTGAAACCGGATTACACAAGACATTAGGTCAAAAATCTATACGACGCAAACTAAAAAGAAACTGTTGACTCGGACGGAGTCAACATGCTGAGCCACCTCCGAATAAAAGTGCAACAGCTAATGTCTTTACATATTATCCATAGGTTCCCCAGTCTGTAAAGCCATGGGTAAATAAATCACCATAGACTGTATTGTCAATGAGAGCATCTCATAATTTGATAAGGCAACAGAAGCAAATTTAAGTGAGAATATGTTCTTTGTTTTAGCATGTGTGGCATGGCTTCTAAAATTTTTCTTGTCATTTGGACTAAAATGTGAGGTTCCTGGCTGGGGGTTTTAGTACATTTTGGACTAGCTGTCTCATTATGTTTTACCACAGTGATCAAACAGCCACATTCATTTGTTGTAGTGTTTTAGATCATTCTGATGAATGTCTCAGTTTTTTGTGGTGCAATATTTTGAACTAAGGAACATCATATCAGTGTGTGTGGGTGTGTGTGGGTGTTTGTGTGTGTGTGTGTGTGTGTGTGTGTGTGTGTGTGTGTGAGTGTGTGAATGCGCATGGTGTTCACGACATTTTTATATTTTAATTCTTCCTGAATTTTTACTGATTACCACACTTTACCACCCTCTTATAGTAAAAGACCTTGGTATGGTTGCTAAAGGTCTGGTTGTTGTGCGCCCAAACCAACATATAATCAAACATTCCGACGCAAGCTCGGAACATCATGTAACGGAAGGCTCCTGATGCTTGCAACAAGTTTGCTTATAATTCTCCTTTGAGACTGAATAGAATCTTTATACATATCAAATACTCATCAAAGCTGAGGTGCTTCCCGCCCAATGCTCCTATAAGCAAATACTGCAGAGTGTCATTTAGTAGCGCTTGCTGTACAGACAAGTAGAGTATTCACAAAATCTTATGAATATCCTGGTAAAAACGACTCATTTTAAGCGACTGTCTTCTGGGTTTACGTGGAGGAAATCTGGAGACACTGGAATGTTTCAGTCTGATTACATAATGGTAAGGCAGAGATTCTGAAACTTAATTTTAAACTGTTTCCACGGCAGATGCGATTTTTGACGATAAATGTTTGCCAACTGCAGCTTAAGACCGAAGAAATTGCAAAAAACGTAGAAAATTAAAGAGATGGGATCTAGATAAATTGAAAGAACCAGTAGTAGTTGAGATTAAAAAGGAATATTTAGCTACGATTAACTGAAACAGGCGAAACGATTGCAACTGAAGACGAATTGTTAACTTTGAGAGATGAAACAGTGTAGGCTGCAGGGGATCAAACAGACAACAAGCCACGGCTTAGCAGAACCCTCTGGATAACACAGGAGACACTGAATTTAACTGATATTAAAATGCAGCACAAGAAGCAGGCGAAAGGTAATACAGACGTTTAACAAATGAAATTGTCATACAAAGTGACTAATAAGGAATTTCTAGAGAAAAATGCAGCGCTGTAAGAGCACCCCTAACTAGGGAAAAATAGATGCCATCTGATAGCAAATTAAAGGAACCTTTCGAGAAATAAGAAGCAGTGGTATGAACGTCAAGAGCTCAGATGGCAAATCGGTTCCAAACAAAGAAGATAAAACTGAACTGTGGAATGAATATCTGAAAGGGCTTTTCAGCGTATATGAACTTTAAGAGAGAATTATAGAAAGTCAAGAGGAAATCAATGAAGAGATCGGCGGTATAATGCTGCGAGAAGAATTGGGCTGAGTACTGAAGGACTAAAGTCGAAATAAGGTCCCTGTAATAGAATTACTGAGATCCTTGGGAGAGTTATGAGTGAACTAATCCACCAAGTATGCAAGTCTGAGTCAAAAGAAGGAAGGCGCTTACAAGTGTGAATATTATCGAATAATCAGTTTAATAATAATAAATAAGTTAGTAAAACTACTAACAGAAATTATATATGAAAGAACTGAAAGATTGGTAGAAGAGGCATCGGAGAAGATCAGTCTGAGTTCCGGAAAAATGTAGGAACATTCGAGGCAATACTGAATCGTCGACTTTATAGCGGAAGGAGGTAGTGATAAGCATTACCTAACACATTTTACCAAAAAATAATTTATTACACGACGACTGGGTTTTAATACTAAAGCTCAAACCTTAATTTTCATTCACAATTAAACGTCACATACCCTTACTTCGTACTACAGTTTCTAATGGCACCACGTTACAGGAATTACAGCTTGACAGTTCGTTGCATGAAATTAAGCTCAAATTAAAAATTTTACGCACTGACTGTAAATCGGGAAAAGAAGGTTTCAAAACTGATATCAGTTTCATAGAGCTTAGGCAGCTACTCGTTATTACCATATAAATTATTAAATCTTGTAAAAGTCGTTATAGCGAAGTTCACTGCAGTGAAGAGCAACAGCACATCTTCAGTTAGTGAAAACTTTAAAATGTGTGTAGATGAAATACACAAATACCAAACAAAGTAAATCTCAGGCGAATAGTCTTTCCAAACAGTATCTGCCGAAAGGAGCTGCTACATCTCGTTACAAATAGCGGTAGTTCCAAGAAAACAGCTGAGACAGTTTGGAATTTAATAGCTGGTAACTCATACCAAGTAAAAATTACCATTGATTAGCTTACAGCATGACAAATAATGACTAGCTTACAACACGACAAATTAAAACTTAGATTACTTAATTTACGAGCCTGGCTGAAAATAACACACAGGTACAAGCCCCACTATCGAATGACTGCTTCTTGGTTTTTAACAAAACATCAGTTATCAAGGTGGGTTTTACAATGTGTTAACGAGAAGATCATTTGGGCAGAAATACCTGAAACATATGTTTATTACTAACTGCAGTCAACATAACTAACAGCGATGGCACTTATACATTTGTTACGTGCAGTAGCGACTGAGCCGGCCGGAGTGGCCGAGCGGTTCTAGGCGCTTCAGTCAGGAATCACGCTATCGCTACGGTCGCAGGTTCGAATCCTGCCTCGGGCATGGATGTGTGTGATGTCCTTAGGTTAGTTAGGTTTAATTAGTTCTAAGTTCCAGGCGACTGATGACCTCAGAAGTTGGAAGTCGCATAGTGCTCAGAGCCATTTGAACCTATAGCGACTGATTTGATTGTTTACAAAATTCTACCAACTTGAGGTCACAGCACTGTTCAAACGGTGACATGAGAATAAACTTAATTCGGCTTTCAGGTGTAACCAAGGCGCGGGAGCTGTATAAGTAGTACTAAATTTCTTACCGCTTTCTGGAGGAATCGGTGGAAGAAAACCACCGGCACATAGCTTAGCCCCCGAAACCAGCTAAAATTAACACAGTGGCGACAGTATACCAGATTAAGAATAACAGACAAAACTCCCACAATAGTCTGACGTAATATCATCAGTCCACTGCAAGCTCCACAAGAGTTCGCCACACAGAATTCCAAAACACCACCCACTCTCCTGCTCTGCTCCTCAGGATGCTAAAAGAGTCCTTAGAGACTTACGTGCCTCCAGCATTGGCACGCCGCTCGCTGCACTAGAAAACCTCTGACGGGGAAGTTTCTAGAGACAATCGAATTATTGAAGAAGTTAGAAGGCGCAGCAAAACCATCGCAAAAGGATTTGGTAGAAACAAGCCGGACGGCACAGACGTATTCTAGAAGATAGGTCGAAGAAAGGTAAACTGTCGTTCACACCATTTCTATAGTCAGAGGAATCTTTTGACAATATTAAAAAAACAGCGACTGGAGGGCTATTTGTAACTTGTACAGAAACCAGATCCCAATTATGAGTCGAAGGACACAGTAGGGATGCAGTATCTGAGAAAAGTGTGAGACAGGGCTGTAGCACACCCCCGATATTTTTCAATCTGTACAGTGTAAAGGAAACCAAGGAGAAATTTGGAGAGGGAATCGAACTTCAGGAAAAAGAAAGAAAAACTTAGAAGTTTGCAGTGGAATAGAATGAATAGTGTCTCGAAGAGAAGTTCTGAATTGAATATCAACAAAAGTAAGTATTCGAATGAAATCGGGTGATTCGTAAGGAACGTCAGGAAATGGGACACTACAAGTAGTAGCTGAGTTTGCAGATTGCACAGTAAAATAACGGATCATTGCCGAAGTAGGGAGGATATGATGTTCAGCCTGGCTATAGCAAGATCAGGATAGGACTTTGTTAACATCTATTATAAATTCTAAGCGTTAGGAGGTCTTTCTAATGATGTATGCCTGTAGTGTATCCTTATGTGGGAGGGACTAGAACAGTATTTTTTAAAATATGGTGCTACAGAAGCCTGCTGAGGATTAGGTGAGTAGATCGAATAACTAACGAGGAGGCACTGAACAGACTTGGGTGAAAGAGAAATTTATGCACAACTTGACTGAAAGACGGGACCGCTTGATGAGACACATCCTAAGGTGTGAGGGAGTGGTCAATTTGATATTACAGGGAAATATGTCAGTCTGTGGGATGTCTACAGTAAAAAAATTGAAATGGATATATATTTCAGTAGTTAAGCTGAAATAAAGAGTCTTGCACAGAAAAGGCTATCGTGAGGAGTTGCAGCTAACCAGTCTTCGGACTGAACACACAACAATAAACAACCATAATGCGTTGACAGTTCCCGCGAGTCTGTGTCCACTGTTGTGTCTCGCTAGTCCAAGTTCACGACGCCCATTGCTGGATACCTGCAACAGTAAATAGTTGACGAAAGTTGAAAGTTTAGTTGGTGTAACTGTGACCATCGTCATAAATCAACGAGAGCTGTGTGGAGTTACTGTGTTCTTGAATTGCTCGAATGCAGATGTTGAAGGAGTGCAGATATAGTTGGATGACAGACCGTATCTAATGCTTTCAGTCACTTCAGGACACGGCTATGCTTACAAGTTATTACACCGTCTACAGCTGTGGAAGTAAAACTTCTCTATTTTCGAGAAGTAAATGGCAGCTCCTTCTTACTGCTGAAGTATTCTTTCCGCCTCTCCCCGTGTAGAACGTAGTACCGAAGTTTTACCATTCACTTTTATTACGAATTTTAGAAATGGGATTTGAAGATTTCCACTCTGTAGAAGAGTGTGTGCTGGCGTGGTAACCCACGGCAGTCAAAACGGTGTGTTGAGCTGGGACTCGAACCCAGTACTTTGCTTTTGGCAGGCAATTCTCTTACAATACACGTTGTTAAATAAAACCAGTCTAAGATAGCATGTAAGTTGTTAAAATTTTAAATTTATTAATCAGGTGACTGGTCTCGATCGCGGTACCCATTTATCGCGCTACATTGCGAGTTGCTCTTCGCCATTCTCTCCGGCCGTCATCACGGGATTTTAATGGTCTGATTATCATCATACCACTATCGAAACCGGTCGCCTGAATAATAAATTTTAGCAACATTCATTCGATCTTAGACTGTTTTTATTTAAAAACTTTAACCATAAATTTTGAGCCTTGTTTCCCACGAAAATATGTTCTTATAGGCAGAAGTATCCGGTTGTAATTCATGACCTACCCTCAGATTTCTAAAGTTGTGTCCCATTATTTTGTCGTACTAATGAATTACACATAAATGACATTTTTGTTTTACTTTTCACCTAAATGTGTGTCTCAAGGTAAGACAATGAACAAAGTAATGTAGTTCCATAGTTGCAGTTTTTCAACAGTTGAATTGTTACACTACCGATCGAAGTATATTATTCCCATAAACGGTTCTATACCGCATAGGATACAGGTTACAACTGACTTTCACAATTTTAAAGCTCAAACAATCAGTAACAAGAGATATGTTTGAAATAACTACCGTAAAATCATCTGCACTACTGTCTTCTAGGCACAGAGTAACTGTACCCAAGTTGCTTGTGCTTGGCCCATACCACTACCCTGCGAAGCCTACAAAGACAGTTGTTAATTTTCTTTAAATCGTCATAGACCAAAAACAGTTATGGGCGACACACCAAACATTCAACAGAATTAATGCTACGGCGGAGTAGTGGTGGAGAAACTCTTAACGCAGTTGCGGGTGTTCGTGTGATCAGTTATTCACTGGGATAATCTTTCATTCGCCTCTCCTAGACAGTGTTGCAGTCATAAAATTAAAAGCTATCCACTTTCACAGTGAAGGTTGTAGAAATACTAGCAGAAGCGCGTTCTACACAGCAAATTTACAGGAGCTAGTAGATTCCCAACTGAGACAAGCATCGTGATGGTGGAACTCGAGGCCATATCAGGAGTACTACGACTCTGTTAGTAGACAACAGCTACCTACCAGCCACCACTCAGTTTCTTTTGCATTCACCATCTTAAGACAGTGCAAGCTATTTTAGATCTCGGATTTTTCCAGCAACATCCCAACGAACTGTGGCTGCAACGGACTACTAATTACAAAATTGGAATTATATATTAATACCTTCAGCTGCTGACGGGCGTTGATACATATCAACGGGGACAGGTGAAAATGTGTGTCCCGACCGGGACTCGAACCCGGGATCTCCTGCTTACATGGCAGATGCTCTATCCATCTTTTATTTATTTATTTATTTAATCTCATTTTTGTTCGCTTTTGTTCGTTGCATCTGCTGGGGCCGGACGTCGTAAGACGTCCGTTTAAGTTCGTTGTTGATCGATTAGCTCAGTTGTTTTATTAGAGAGGCCCGCCAACCCTCTGATCGAACATGCTGAGCTACCGTGCCGGCATCCATCTGAGCCACCGAGGGCACAGAGGATAGTGCGGCTGCAGGGATTATCTCGCGCACGCCTCCCGCGAGACCCACATTCTCACCTTATATGTCCACACACTACATTCGTACTGTCCCTACTCAACACACTCATTACTCGTGGAAGACATTCTTACCAAGTCCCGTAAGAGTTCGGGTAATATGTGTGCATCCGCGCAGAAGAGGAAGGTCATGGCCGGTACTGCCAGAACTGTATACTTATATGGATATGGTGTCTGTTCTTTAGGACATATAACTAACTACAAAGTTCTACTACTTACCACGACGGGTAGAGGGGACTGTCTGACATTCGTCACATTGTAGTCCTCTATTGTTTCTTACAAAATTCCAGAGATTTCGGGTAGGACAAAGGGTTTGCCAGTTCGAAATAATTGCGACGTGTTACTGTTAGTTACGATATTTTTCTTAGAACCTAGAGAAGCTGCCGAAATCTTGGTAGGACCAAGGGAATTGGAGCTATTTTTGAGTTGATTCTAGGATGAAACGTGTCATAAATTATTGTGAAGAACTAATGTACACTTTTGCATATCTGTTATTATTATTATTATTATTATCATTACTATCATTCACGTATGGATCCAATAGGTCCACGCCAGGTACAATCAATCAGTGTTGTTTTTCATGGTCGGCCTTCCTCTGTGTCCAAATTTCTTTCATCCTTTCAGAACGAAGTCTCTTTCATCAGACCACGGTGTTCCAGTCCGTTTTCCAATTTCTGATCTTGATGTGAGGAAATGGTAAATCTGATATCTTCGCTTGGGTATTTAAAAATGTTCTGTAATCAAGGTTTTTCGCAATTTGATTCAACAGTTTTGCGGACATAACCTGAAACACGGAGGTATACACAGCGTAATCTAGAAATGTGCGTTAGATTTACTTGGAACAGATTATAGTCTTGTGCGTTATTACTGCAGTAGTTATTAGGTTACAAACACAGCAGTTACTAGAGTTTTCAATAACTTACTATGGCTCTGTCAGCCATAGGACGTTGAAGAGCGCTTAACTAACTATGTTTGTTTCTGTAGCGTGAAAGTGGCACGACTTCGGACAAGGATTCCTGTTCTAGCCGTTATCCACCCGGCGAACTTAAGACGTAGAAGACAGGTTGGCAGTTTGTAGCTCTAATAAGGAAGCTGACGGAAGAGTAAAGCTTCGACGTGCAGCCTCAGATGCTTCTAAGGTTGTGCTGTGGACTCGTACCACCGGTTAAATGGCAGCTATGACCACACGTTCATAAAACGATAAGTAATTACTGTGTAACCTAGCCCCTTCCCATCACCCTAGCAGTCAGCTAAAGTTTGTGACGCATTGATACTCATTCACTAAACTATCGTCGTTTTCGCAGAGCTTCCCTTCAACTTGCCCATTTCTAGCGGCTGCTATAAACACCGCCTCTCGGCTGCCAGGCAGTAAGTTGTGTATGGGAATGACGTGCAAGTGCTTTTTTTCTCACTCTGCCGCTTTTCAAGCTTTGTAACAACAACGTTCGGTGCACGGATTGCAGGAGAGTGGCCATTATTTACCGCTCCAAGGCTGCATCCAACCGAGGATGCGACCTGATGAAGTGCATAAGCTCACGGTACGCCGCCCGTAACAACACTCCGCTGAGCTCTGTGAGCAGAATTAACGCCCTTGTGCGGGCATCCGTGTCTGCGCTGCCTGCTACAAGGGATTTACGGTGTCAGTTGCGGCTTTTAACTACGGTAGTAACATTTGTCTGCGCGACCACAAAAGTCGTGGAGGAAAGAACATGAAGGCAGGGCGCAGATGTTCTCAGCTTGTAGCACCGATACAGGTGCTCATATGGGGAGAGACTGTGAGAAATGAGAGTTAACGCTGGGAAAAGGATGTGAACATTAACAACGAATGTACCTGTTCTTCCAGAGGACATTGAGTAAGTATCAGACACCATCCGTCAACGAAACAAAGAAGCTTTCTGACAGTTTGTATGATACAGCGCATGTTCGTAAAGAAAGAGTGACGTCAACAACCTCTTATTTTGGATAAATGAAAGTTGACATTTGCTTGTGCCTTATAGTCTGATCTACAGAAAAAAAATTTTGTGTGCTTACTGAAAACTGGAAATTTTTGCATAATTTGGGAGGATGTAGTGGAGTCTGTTAAGAGCGGGAAGCCTATTTGTTGACTAATTCATGTTTTTGTTTAATGACATTGTGCTCTAGTGCAATGTTGTTAAACATTCCTATAATCAAACGATAATGTAGACTCACACGAACTGTGCTTCAGTGGCCAAGGAAATACAAGAGTATTGCCACGGTCTAACATCTACATCTACATACGCCGCCCGAAAAGTAATTGCAACACCCTCTAGGACGAAGACATTTTATTGACAAGTGAGATAACAAGTAGTTCATCAATGTAGGATAAGACGATATGTAATTCAGAACAAATGAAACATATCCTACAGTACAGAGTGCGCAAACAGTCGCATCAGTACACTGCGTAACTTTCTGGAGGAAACGCAGGTGTGCATTTTAGCATGCATATGATCGTAACACATTAGACTATGCACTGTAATTCGTTGCCCTACGATAATTCTATTACTAGTTGCACTTTAATTATAACCACCCGGTATACTCCACAAGCTACTGTAGACTGCATGGCAGGATCACATAGTGCCAATATCATAGATTTTCTTTCGTTTCCCTTTCGAATACTGTGCGAGGGTAAGTGATTGCCTACGTGCCACTGAACGCGCCCTGATGTCTGTTATATTATTCTCCCCACGTAAGTTGATGACAGAAAAGTAGTTAAAATCTCTATCCATTTCGTTCAACTAACATCCAAGTTCTTTGCCACCTCTGACAGAATTATGATCTCATCGAGAAACATTAATTAATAATATTCCGTCTTCAGTCAAAATATTTTTATTTATTACATACTGTCCAGCGCGCTTCGGAGCTATTTTGCGTTCTTCTGTACACAAATAAGCATGTCAAATGCCATGTTAACTATGAAAGAATGTAAATCTAAAATTGTTTGATGTCAGTGCTCTAAGTGCTTCTTAATTTCTAATTTTATTTTGTCAATCTATGTAAAGGGAAATAAGAGGAAACACAGTAATCCATCAACTCACTGTAACGTAGGTTAAGTATGCGACATATGAGTCATGCAGGACTGACATAAACCTAATGACTCGTTCAAGATGTAACTGCAACTGTGGAAGTTTTCCAGCAATGCAGAAGACAAATGTTATATGGTTACACGCAGTTAATATGTATGTTATGATACTTTATTTCTCTCTTTTCTGTAGCATCTCCCTTATTAAGCCCTCATAAGACAATTTTCTCGTTAATTCCGACAACTGTGTTGTTCCGTTACTGCCAGATGAAAACCTGAAGCAGACGCAAGCCCTGTTACGAATATACAGTCCTTGAAAATGCAACTGTATCTCCGAAACGCGCTGGACGGCAAACAGAAAGTAAAAATATTTTGATTGAGGACACAGTAGTATTAATTAATATACCTCTAATATATAAGTTACACTATTGGACAACCTAAGACTAAAAGTCTACTAACGACACAAAGATTTTATTTCTTCTTCCTGAACTTCAATTCCCTTTCCATATTTCTCCTTGTTTTCATTCACTACTCACCCATTGTCGATAGTGGATAGTGTTGAGGACAGGCTGCAACCCTGACGGACTCCCATCTGATATATACAGTATATCTCGCGAGGGGTCCTTGACGTTTATCCCAGTGCGGATCCAGCAATATTGTTCGAACACCTACGGGGATCAATACTTCTTGAGAAGGGAGTTAATGGACGAGGGATGCTGCATTGCAGCGTGCGGTAAGTTGACAATTTGAGCTGCTCAAGGACCATGTACTGACGACCGAAGCGGAATAACGACAGGGAGAGACTGCTCTGGAACCGACAAACGATGGACATCTATTAAGCGCTTCTCCGAGTATACATGGTGCTCCCACGATCCTCCGATGGCCGGGTGGAGATCCATCGTGCCAAACGAAGATTCTCACCTTCATGCACTATGGGCTTGAAAGTGTCGTGGAGGGAATGAGATGCTAGGACAAGATCGGCGGAGAACTTCCCTCTATGCATCGCCTTGTCTCCGAATGACGACGAAGGACGAAGATGAACGTTGGTACATGCTCTGGATCTCCCGGATGGTAGCTGTGTGACAGCCCAGGCGCACATTGCACGTGAATTCGTCGACCACTTTCACCGACTCTATTCTAACGCGCACCGGCTCGTTTATTGTGTGTGTTTCTTATAATCTCGATTTTCGCTACTAAATTCTTACCTCTCGTCTGTGGAGGTTCGTGGTCAGCGGCTATGGAGACCTATCAGTGTTAATGTGTGCAACGGTAAACTTTAAACTAAGGCGATCTTAAAATATGGCCATGTCACTCATAAATACCCTCTGTAGCTAATGTTGGATCACAAATTACAACAGTAATCATAACGTAAAAGAAGGATCAAGGATAATCTATAATGCTACTGGAAGGATAAATGCCGGCGCCTGTGGCCGAGCGGTTCTAGGCGCTTCAGTCCGGCAGTCCGGAACCGCGCTGCTGCTACGGTCGCAGGTTCGAAACCTGCCTCGGGCATGGATGTGTGTGATGTCCGTAGCTTAGTTAGGTTTAAGTAGTTCTAAGTCTAGGGGACTGACGACCTCAGATGTTAAGTCCCATAGTGCTCATAGCTATTTGAATCATTTTTTAAGGATAAGTGCTAATGTTTCCTATACAGTTTATTTTAAGTAAAAGCGTGTAAATTTACTGACACAAGTAACAACACATGTGTTGTGGACTGAAACAATTGTGAAATAAATGAACTCAACTAATTTTGGGAACCTTCTGCCTGCTACTGTCAAAAGTGGATAACGCGATATGATAAATACTACGTGATACGACTGACTGCGTCTGACGTACCAAAATCTAGAAAAGGCTACCGGAATCGATTGATTGCCATGTAACCTTTGTGGAGCGAAGTAACCTTTATAAGTGATCCCAATAACTGTAGCAAAAGCGTGCTGATTGAATGCAGTGGTGATATTCGACGTAACTGCTGCTGGCGACAAAGCCGCAGATCCTCAAATGTGGTGAGAGCTGAAACGAAGACAGACAGCAGACTTCTATCTACACTTGCTAAAACAAAGCTGAATTTGATCACTTTACTACTAGCAACGAACATTGCGGAATTCACCAACGCCTTCAGAGCAAGGGAATAACAGCAAAGCGCTCTCAAGAACTTTAAGGCAGACGCAAAAAGAGGATTCCCAACACAAGGTGGAGTACAGTATCTTCTTTAAAAAATACAGGTCTTAAATGATCTCTAAGACAGAAGATCTGCTTTGCACTGAGGCTACAATAGAATTCTTCTGTGTGCTTGGGAGCAAAGACAAGAAAATGTTGCGGGCTTTTCGAGAACTGAGACTGGGTCTCCGGATCTTCCAAAGTTCAAACAGTAAATCCTAGCTAAAACTGCCAGCTCACCAACTCGTCTCTCTTTACCTCCTCCCTAGGTACAGGCGAACGAAATCACAGCACATACTCACTCTCCCCTCAAGCGAAACGGCTCTGGCAATCGCACTCACGTTTTCGTCGAGTTTCCAAAAGGCATCCCTCCTACCAAAGCCTTAAGGAAATGTGCCAATCCGGAACGTCCGACTCAAAGTTTTGCGGGACGAATCTGGTGTACACGCCAAAACAGCTAACTGCTTGAGGTGCCATCCAGTCGCCTGGACCCTTCCAGTTCGTCACAATATTGTTTAAAAGAATTTGCCTCCACCACTACATGATACCGGTGAGCCTGCACCAGTCATTGTGGCTCTCGCCATTCGTACAACACCTGCACTTCTCGAAAACACGGTGCCTCAACCCTCAGCTGGGTCAGTGAAAGCATTTATACACTGTTCCGCGTTTCGGCGACAGCACAAGGCGACCGTCCCACTAAGAACCAGCTACTGCCGCTCTGCGACACCACCTGGGCCCCTTGTCTGCCCCCAGTAGCAACGTGTGCCTCAGAACCAAAGCTCCACTAAGCTTACACAGCCAATCTATATAAAAGCCCATCACCTAAAAAATAAGTGGGCTACTAGTATTAGTACACTGTGTGATCAAAAGTATCCGGACACCCCCAAAAACGCACGTTTTTGATATTGGGTGCATTGTGCTGCCACCTACTGCTAGGTTCTCCATATCAACGACCGCAGTAGACATTAAACATCGTGAGAGAGCAGACTGGGACGCTCCGCGCAACTCATGGACTTCGAACGTGGTCAGCTGATTGGATGTATCTTGTGTCATACGTCTGTACGGGAGATTTCCAAACTCCTAAACATCCCAAGGTCCGCTGTTTCCGATGTGATAGTGAACTGGAAAAGTGAAGGGACAGGTACAGCACAAAAGCGTACAGGCCGACCTCGTCTGTTGACTGACAGAGACCGCCAACTGCTGAGGAGGATCGTAACGTGTAATAGGCAGACATCTATCCAGACCTTCACATAGGGATTCCAAACTGCATTAGGATCCACTGCAAGTACTATGACAGTTAGACGGGAGGTGAGAAAACTTGGATTCCATGGTCGAGTGGCTGCTCATAGCCACAAATCATACAGGTAAATGCCAAACGACGCCTCGCTTGGTATTAGGAGCGTAAACATTGGACGATTGAACAGTGGAAAAACGTTGTGTGGAGTGACGAATCACGGTACACAATGTGGCGATCCGATGGCAGGGTGTGGGTATGGCGAATGCCCGGTGAACGTCATCTGCCACTGTGTGCCAACAGTAAAATTCCGAGGCGGTGGTATTATGGTGTCGTCATGTTTTCATGGCGGGGGCTTGCACCCGTAGTTGTTTTGCATGTCACTATCACAGCACAGACATACATTGATGTTTTAAACACTTTCTTGCTTCCCATTATTGAAGAGCATTTCGGGGATGGTGATTGCATCTTTCAACAAGATCGAGCACCGGTTCAAAATGCACCGTCTGTGGCGAGTGATTACACGACAATAACATCCCTGCAATGGACTGGCCTGCACAGAGTCCTGACCTGGATCCTATAGAATACCTTTGGGATGTTTTGGAACGCAGACTTCGTGCCAGGCAGCATTTTCCGACATCGATACCTCTCCTCAGTGCAGCACTCCGTGAAGAATGGGCTGTCATTCCCCAACAAACCATCCAGCACCTGATTGAACGCATGCCTGCGAGAGTGGTATCTGTCATCAAGGCTAAGGGTGGGCCAACACCATATTGAATTCGACCATTACCGATAGAGGACGCCACGAACTTACAAGTCATTGTCAGCCAGGTGTCCGGATACTTTTGGTCACATATTGTATATGGGTGAATTTGACGAAGTTATTCTTACACGTCACCTTAGTAAGCGATTCCACGTCTACCAACAGATGTCTAATCACTATATAATCGCATGTACAGGAGTGGAACGGAATCTATGTAAGTTGCCAAATTACTGCCACCTTACAATATCATGAGGTGCTCCACAATGAGGTGGCTTTGGCAGCAGTCCCCAACACCCTCAGAGCTACGCCCTGGCCAAGGAGGCTGCTAATAAATCACCAGGTCCAGACGGTTTTCCGTTGGAATTCAACCGGTGCTTTAAGGATTTGATGTCCCCACGGTGGATGAGAAGTACCAAGAGTTGCTGACATTAGCGGTCCCCATACTGCCTCCTTTCATGGAAAGCCTCGTTATTCCAGTGTCCAAACCAGCTGGAGACACGAGGTTTGAACGTTACCCTCTTCAACTGTGATTTCAATATTTTGACCAAAATCTTGGTGATTTCATTTCATATGAACAAACATCTTAGGAGGCGGGGTCGTGGCAGTAATATCCAAGCAGCCATTAGCGACTATCAAGTTGCGATCACCCTTGTGGGGTGCCCTGGTCTCTGTGGCATTGATCGCGCGTTTTATAAAGTGAGCCATTTTTTCCTGGCTGTCGTGATGGATCGTACGTCCTTCCCTGCCGCCTTTACCTGCGTAATCCTGCGTATTGTCCATGGTGTCTCGTTGGGAACTATGATTAATCGTAGGGTGGAGGGACACATTCCCATCTTAAGTTCAGTCCAATAAGGCTGTGCTATCTCCAGTGATCTTCTGTGCAGTACAGCCAGTTCTAATTGGACTGAAACAACATCTTCTGGGGATCACGTTCAGAGGACACAATTTCCAATTCACTCTGAATAGCTACAGTCAACCAACCATTACCATGAGTAAAAGAATCGTTAATGTCAATGCTAAAATTAAGTCTACATCCACAGAAAACACACGGTCCGTCGACAAGTGCAGTAGGAGCGGTATTCTTCACTGTATTCTTCTTCTTGTCTGCGGCTGATGTGGAGAATTCGATGTTCTCAATTGTTTTGTAAATTGTCTGTTTAGAACGACGACGTAGTCTTCTATAAGGCATCGTAGTAAAAGAATCGTTAATGTCAATGCTAAAATTAGGTCTACATCCACAGAAAACACATGGTCCGTCGACAAGTGCAGTAGCAGCGGTATTCTTCACTGTATTCTTCTTCTTGTCTGCGGCTGATGTGGAGAATTCGATGTTCTCAATTGTTTTGTAAATTGTCTGTTTAGAACGACGACGTAGTCTTCTATAAGGCATCGTGGCGGCGTTCAATGCAGTTGCGTGTGCGGCAGCAGCAGCGCGAATGAGCCGCTGCGCGGCGATCGCTCGCTTATATATCATGCGGCAGCTTGGACTTAGAATATTTTCACACTGCCAGCAGCGCGTTATCCCGGACGGGAGCACTAGGCCGTACTAGAGTGCTCCCGTTGGCTTACTGAAGCCATAGTACGAGGTGGTATCGGAGTTCCGTCTGTCGGTGGCCTTGAGAGAACTTGCAAATAAAGACTTTGGTAAATCTGTGTATATGTCACCTTCTGCATTGTCTTTGTATACACGTAGTAAGAGGAAAATATCTGTAAATGAGTCTGTGTTCATTTGGATTAAAGGTAAAAAGGTATAGGAGCCATGTATTTTCTGTGGATGTAGACTTAATTTTAGTATTGACATTAACGATTCTTTCACTCATGGTAATGGTTGGCTTACTGTAGCCATAGTACGAGGTGGTACCGGAGTTCCGTCTGTCGGTGGCCTTGAAATGACGCTAGGATAGATCGAATGATATTGGAATGCAGAGGCAGCAACGTGCCATGTTAATCAGGAGGATGGGAAAGCAGCCTCACACACTTCGGATTTGGGCATCATATTTACGAAAGATATCCGTCATATGATTGTGCTAAAATAAAAATTCGTTTTACAAGCTCTCCACACTGGCGTCCGAGGCCCCTTCCTCCGAGCTTTAGATATGGACCAAAAGGTCACCTTCATTAACACGCCTGTGGCGTCCCAGATACATCATTTGGCACAAATCCTACCAAGGTGTCCAATGACGGCATAGCGGACCCAGGTGGCCTTTAGCTACTTCATTGGAAATTGACTTCAAGATACTCTCATCCCTCGCATCGGAAGACTGGGAGAGGGAGCGTGTGTGGCGGCTGTTTACATCAAAACCATGCTCAAGATGTGAATCCATCGTCTGCACTGTTCTGCCGGTCTCCTCATTAACGAACTGGCGCCTCCGTCCTGCCTGCCACCCGTTTCACTCGCTCACATCGTGCCTGCTCTCTCCCACATCAAAACTTTATTCCTCGATCTCTCTCGAATCCCCCGTGTACCAGATACCCACTACTGTGATGTGTACGACCCACTGATAACGTATTACTCTTGGAATGTGGTTGAAAGACACCACCCAGGAGTGGTGTGGCTTGCGGTGCGATGAGTGAATCATCAAAAATACTTTACGACGGAATTCCGCACCTGGTGATCAACGAAAAACTTCCGAGAAGATGCAGATTGCACAATATTGCTCTAGCTGACTCCCTAGTTTTCATATTGTGCCATGACAGATAGGGATGAACATCGTCTGGAAAGCGGACCTTCAGTGGATGTGCGAGTTTTGATTCACAAGATGCTCGCCTCACACGATCGAGCGCGGAATGCTCCTATGCTCTGTTAAGACTACTTTTCGCAATCAAAGACACATGCGTTGAAGAACATCAAGGGACTTCCTGTGTATAACCTTTTTCGGGACGGTTTCAAAGATGTGCTTGACTTCTGGATTTTCTTACAAAAACGATTTGATCAAATGCGGTACAACCGCAGATATCGTCAGTCGTCAGACTCTTGTTGATTGCTTAAACACGGAATTCACAGGTCGCCCCCCCCCCCTCCCACCACCACGCAGGGAAGGGAGGTAAGACTGGTGGACACTGGTTAAACCTCGGAATGGAACACTGAGCAATACTAAATTCCTCGAAATTGTATCCAGGTCCCCGCAATGGGATAGCGTTTATTTTCTGATGTTTTCGAGTGGTCGTCGTTCTTATGTTGTACTACTTTTCCAGATTGTATTGTAATTTTATTATGTACACTATTGCTGGACCATGTGAGCACACTAACTCATTAAAAACTGAAAAACAAACAACGAAAGCTGTCAGTGTCGCATGAGGAAAAATTAATGATATTTCTCATGTTCAGATTGTAGAGTTCATTGTTCACCTTCCCTTACTGTAAAATTTTTGTGTTTGTGGCGGATTAAAAAAAAAACTAGGAAATGAAAAGCGTCGAAGATCGGGGAAAACTAATACAAAATTCTATCTATATATGCATAAAAAAGTAGCGGAACAGTGCCTAGCGTCGCGACTTCACACTGTTGAGTCCTGTGTTGAAAACCTGATTAGTGTTTTAATATTTGTTATTTATTTTTAATACAAGTAAGCGTTTGAGGCAACCGCTCATGAGAAGTGGTTAATCCTGGTACAGCAAAAATTTTCAGCTTTCGTAACTGCATTACTACAATACCCTGTGCTGCTGGAAGTCATGAATCCCTACCCATCCTTTCCCTTTCTATCCCAATTCCCTGTTTCGTATAAGCTACCTTCGGCAAGGACAGTGACACAACTCAGAAATGCACTTCTGAGATAAATCGACTTAAAGAATTCAATAAAACGTATACTGAAATAGTGTAAGGGTCCTTCAAATTTTAAATAAGTAATTTTGCCAGGAACTTTCATTGTAGTCTATGCAACGGTAATATGGGCATGGTTCTGTTCTCGTTGAATGTGAGGAGTTATCAGGTAATTATAAATTAATTATTTGCGTTGTGTCACTTTCCTTGATTTTCTAAAAACTATCTTGTTTGTCTTCAAATGAATTCGCAGTTACGAATAAGAATTACAATCAATTGTGGAATGGAATGACGACGATGAAAATTTGTGCCGGACCGGGACTCGAACCCAGATTTCCCATTTATCGCGAGCGGTCGCCTTACGATTTGGCCCGTTCCCAACCGGCAATAACCGAGGAAAGCATAGGGAACGTGGAGTAGAGGTGCAATGAACATCGTTTATCTTTTTTTCTTCTTCTTTTCGTTCTTTTATTTATTTAGTTCTGGCGTTAATACCACCGAGAATATCAGCAAACCGGCGTCACACGAGCAGGAGGGCGTAGCAAGACGTCAGACTGAGAAAAACATTCCGATTAGCAGTGCTTATATCGCTTATAAGTGTGGAAGAGGTGGGGATCAACTCTTCATGGCAGGAACAGCCGCTGCGTTTGGGTAGCCGCGAGGTCTAGGGCGCCTTGTCACGACCCGCGCGGCCTTCCCCCCCCCCTCCCCCGCCCCTTCCGGCGCAGTTTCGAGTCCTTCCTCGGGCATGGGTGTGTGCGTTGTCCTTAGTGTAAGTTGGTTTAAGTTAGATTTAGTAGTATGTAAGCTTAGGGACCGATGACCTCAGCAGTTTCACCCTATAAGACCTTACCACAGATTTCCAAATTTCCAGGAACAGCACAGATCTCGAATGGGCTAGGGAAGACACTGCAGAGGAAATTGGAGAAAAATGGTCTGTATTTTGGATTGCGGAGAACTGCAGAGTGGCGTTCATTAAGCAGTAGTTTGCTGCGTGCCCACAAACCTATCTCACAGAGCTCGTCTTTGCTTGCGGGAAGTATCCCGCGTCCGGAAAGAGGAGAAGTTGAGTAGGTATCTGATGAGGAGTCGTACGGATAATTAGGGACACCATCTGTCACACCAAGAGCCAGACATCTCTCGCCGATCTGCACACCAGACGGTGCTCGTCTGCGTCCATAACATCACAACCGACACACAACGGGATGCCTGTGGGGTGAATCCTGTGAAGGCGTAACCGGCATACTTGCTTCCCATTGACAGTAGGTACCATGCAGATGGACGTCAGTGTCAAAATAAGGAGTGCACACTGATCGACAAACGGCAAGCTAGTCGAGGTGGGGAAGCTTTCTCACAACCAAATTCGATGACCTGTGCTGCTAAAGAAAACCATAGATCGCCAAGTTGGATAGGCACTGCGAGAGAGTGTGCTGCAAGGGCATCCAGCAATAGTCTGGTAAGGCACGTAGGACTACGGCGCCACTACGTCATGTGAGAGCCAATGAAAAGCGCTATCGCTCTGTCAGGCACATGATACAGACCTAAACCGCCCCTGCGCCGCTGGAGGGTGAGGGTTTCATACCTTATCTTGAATAGTAAGCTGTGACAAACAAACGAATAAAGTGCTGTTAGCATGCGGCGGGTGATGGATGGTGTAATAGGAAATGTCTGTGCCACGCGGGGGATACGTGACGCCAAATATACATTTACGCATTGTATGCGTTGCAGAAGACCGAGTGCTCGTAAATGGTGATCTAGGAGCCCAGTTCGTAGTTGTGAAAGTCGACATCTGCAGTTGAGGGTAATTGTCCGCTGCAGATCACTTGCGAAATTGAGTCCGAAGAACAGGAGAGAATCAGCTACACGCAAAGGAGCAGTACTGTGCACCTTTAGCCACGGCGCTCGATTTTCGGACGTTAAGGCAGCTACCAGAAGCTTCGCCGTATGTCCATGCCAGTGACTCCCTTACCTCATCACCGCTAGAAAGAACGATGACGAGATCGTCTGCGTATGCAGTGCACCTGAATACATGGTCACCGAGAACCGAGAGAGATCCCAGTGAGGCGTTGACGGAGGCCGCACAGAAACGGTTCCATGGCGAATGCATACAACAGTGCAGACAGCGGACAGCCTTGACGCACTGATCGACTGATCGAGATGGGAGGAGTAAGATGGTCGTTATAGAGTACAGAGACGTAGCTCCACGAAGGAGACTCATTACGACGTCGACTGTAGTCTCAGGGTAGCCCATATTGCGGAGCGCTCCTTCCATGAAGTCGTGACAGACGCTATCGAACGCCTGGCTAAAGTCAAGAGCTGCCAAAAGTCCAGGCATACGACATACGTGAGGGAGAGCAATAAAGTCCCGATAGCGGCAGAGATGGCAGTGCCGATGTTATTCATACCCCCCCCCCCCCCCCCCCCAAGAAGTTTGATTGGGGGAAACCACGTACCGAGATGCCCGTTTAAGTCATGCAGAAAAAAACCGGTGAAGATATTTGTATCGCTATTGAGTAACGTCGAGGGGCGGTAATCGCATATCCGTGAAGTACGCCGAGGCTTGTGGATGAGAATGAGGAAACCATTGAGGAAACCGTCTGTAATCGGCACGAAAGGTGACACTGGTGCCAGAAGCGGACGAAATGTCCGATAAAACTCTAGTGAGAGGCCGTCAGGAACAGGGGACCTCTTCGTAGAATCCGCCTGGGTAGCGCCATGGACTACGTCCTCCGTAACGTTAGCAATCACATCCATCGTCTCATCTACGGGAACAGAGCCAAAGGACGGTGATGTGGTTCAGAGTACAGCGTAACATAATGTCCGTGAAGGGCAGACCCGACATCCCCCTAGGTATCAAAACGGTGTCCGTCATCAGTCGTAATAACATAAGTCAAATTCCTCCGACGCTGGCATCGTACTGCTATGACATGATACAATATGTGATCAAAAGTATCTGGTCACCAGGCTGGAAATGACTTAGAAGTTCGTGGCGCCCTTCATTGAAAATGCTGGAATTGAATATGGTGTTGACTCACCCTTAGCCTTGATAACAGCTTCCACTCTCGCAGGCATACGTTCAATCAGGTGCTGGAAGGTCTCTTGGGGAATGGCAGTCCATTCTTCACGGAGTGCTGCACTGAGGAGAGTTATCGATTTCGGTCGGAGAGGCCTGACACGAAGTCGGCGTTCCAAAAAATCTCAAAGGTGTTTTATAGGATTCAGATCAGGGCTCTGTACAGTCCAGTACATTACAGAGATGTTGTTGTCGTGTAACCACTCTGCCACAGGCCACCCATTATTAACTCGCTCTTGTTGAAAGATGCAGCCGTCATCCCCAAATTACTCTTCAACAGAAGCAAGAAAGTGCTTCAAATATCAATGTAGGCCTGTGCTATGACAGTGCCACGCAAGACAATAAGGGGTAAAAGTCCTCTTCATGAGAAACACGAGTACACAATAGCACCACCGCCTTCGGATTCCAGTGTTTGCACTACACACACTGGCACATGACGTACACAGGGCTTTCGCCTCGCCCACACCCTGTCATCGGATCGCCACGTTGTATACCTTTTTTCCACTTTTCAATCATCCAATGTTTACGCTCCTTACACCAAGCGAGTTATCGTTAGGCATTTAGCGGCGTGATGTGTGGCTTACGAGCAGCCGCTCGACCATGGAATCCAAGTTTTCTCACCTCCCGCCTAACTGTCATAGTACCTGCAGAATATCCTGAGGCAGTTTGTAGTTCCTGTGTGATGGTCTGGATAGACGCCTGCCTATTACACATTATGACCCTATTCAACTGACGGGGGTCGCTGTCAGTCAACAGCCGAGGTCGGCCTGTTTGCTTTTGTGATGTATGTATCCCTTCACGTTTCCACTCCATGTCATGCCGGAAACAATGGATCTAGGGATGTCTAGGAGTGCGGAAATCTCCCGTACAGACCTGTGACACAAGTGACACCCAATCACCTGATGACGTTCGAAGTCCGTGAGTTCTGCAGGGCGCCCCATCCTGCTCTCTCACGATGTCTAATAACTACTGAGGTCGCTTATATGGAGTACTTGGCTGTAGGTGGCAGCACAATTTATCTAATATGTAAAACGTACGATTTCGGGGGTGTCCGGATACTTATTACCACATAGTGTACATAGATGGACGCTCTTGCACTAACCCATCGTGTGTGCGTGACCTGACCATAACTCCTTCAAGGTGGTGGCGAGAGAGAGAATGAGCTATGCCTTGGCACGATTCGCCATCTCCTGGCGCTCTGGCGAATACAGCGTCATAGAACATTCCCGGAGAATGGCGAAATATAATTCATAAGCCCGTCCCCGCCACGCTGCAATCTCCCTTCCTTGACCAATCAAGGCCTTGCACAGAGCACCCACCATGACAGGGCTGACTGATAGATATCACGGCGTCGACAACAAGCTGTCCACATGATCTCGATGAGCTACCGGCAGTCGGATGAAGTAAGATGGATCGTTTTCTATTTCCATGGTCGACGGCCGCTCCACTGCCTTTGGCGGGCCGCGCGGAGTGACCGTTTGGTTTGAGGCGCCGTGTCTCGGATTGCGCGGCCCCTCCCGCCGGAGGTTCGAGTCCTTCCTCGGGCATGGTTGTGTCTTTCTTAGCATGAGTTAGCATAAGTTAAAGCAGTGTGTAAGTCGAGGGACCTATGACCACAGCAGTTTGGTCCCTTAGGACTTCACACACACACACACACACACACACACACACGCACGCACACACACACACACCCTTTGGCGGCGGAGATTGGTGGCGCAGATATATGCGTCATGGTCAGAGACCGCAGTAGGCCACACTTCAGCAGCCCTGCGGGAGATGTAAACACGAATGGCTAGTGAAATGTGTAAACCCCGGACGATCGCCATGAACATGCTCCCAAAAATCCACTAGGCTGAGGGGAGAGTGACGTGGTAGTTGGTCACTTTGTGCCTGGGTGCAGTTGAAATCGCCTCCCATGATCAATGCATCCTGCCGACTCAGGGAGAGAGGTGTGACTGTCTCTGAGAAGAAGATGGAACGTTCATGCTACGACCCGAACCAGGTGGCTATCGTCCAACATGTGGCCAGATGGCAGAAAGGCAGAGATAGGTACAGCTCCATTATCAACAACCATGGCGTCGGGAAAGACAGCTTGTACCTGCTGATGGTCGTCGTTCATTCGCAATGTCTCCAGAAGGCGTGAGGAGAGACAGGCGAAGCGCCCATCGCGTCGTCGAGAGGAGCCGACACGAGTATGACAGGTTCAGAGGGGGCGTAGCACGCAGCACCACCTCAGACGCATAAGACGGAGGTAACACAGTGGGCGCCGTAGGAGGAGCGACGTCTCCGATCGGCATCTGAACGTCGGAGGCTTTCAGAACGGACATGGCCTTCCTGTCCACAACCTGAACAAGTGTGGGGCTGCCCATCGTACATGACGACAGCTCTGCAGCCGGCAATAACCAAGAAGGTTCAAAAGGTTCAAATGGCTCTGAGCGCGACTCCGTCACAGGCCCTGGATTATGAACAGTTGTTAGATCGTGTTGAAAGATCCAATCGCCATCCCCAAAACAGCGACGTTTAGGGGTGTGGAAATATCGCGTACAGACGTATGACGCAAGTGACACCCAATCACCTGACCAGGTTCGAAGTCCGTGAGTTCCGCAGAGCGCCCCATTCTCTTCTCTCACGATGCCTAATGACTACTGAGATCGATGATATGGAGTACCTGGCAGTAGGTGGTATCACAATGCACCTAATATGAAAAATGTGTGTTTTGGGGGGAGGGGGGTGTTCGGATAATTTTGATCACAAAGTGTAGGTCCTGGACACCTTATCTGTACGAAATTTGAAAGAATCTCAAAATGCAAACGTAAGAATAACCGACATTTTAGAAAGAGGCACCTTCAGGCACAAAATAGACTAATGGAAAGTTACGTCAGAGCAATAAAAACGAAAACAATACACACTAGAGTGATGGGAATAACGTAATCAAGCCTTCTCGTAAAGAATGAAAGCCTATTGGAACGACAAGAGAAACTTAAACAAAAGCTGATTGAGTTATTTTCCTAAATTCTTCCATTTATGGGGATGATTCTCTAATAATAAAAATAATAATAATAGTATTGATACCAGCAACAATAATAATAACATACTGCTGAGCATTTTAATTGTAACATCAGCAAGGATATCAAATAGGAAGAGTGTACTGATTGTACATATACAACATAGTATGAAGAATACATAATTAAATTTGCAGGCGATTTGGGGTATAAATAGTACTACAGTACACACAATTGTTACCTCTGGCAACAACGACTCAAACTGGCTGGGCTGAGTCTAAGGTTGTAAGATATACAGATATCTAACGCAGACTGCTGTAGCTCTATGCCACGTGTGACGATGTGAAGTCCAACCATTGTAATATTTTAATTGACTTCTTGATGTTTAAAATGCCTAAATGTATTTGTCGCCCATCTTTACCTAGCTTTGTTGTGCACTTATCACAACTGACGGTCGCTGCTACTTTCCGAAACAGGTAATATGAATGTTTCACGTACATTTAAGTGATCGTGATGCACTGCGTACACAAATTTCTGCATATTTACTTAATGGAAAAACGTGCTGATTATTTAGTTTTTAGGTTCTTCGGGCGATTAATTGATTTCATGTGGCCCGCAACATCCTCTCATAGCAGCTCCTTACAACCAATGTCCTCAATTATTTGTCGGATAAATTCCAGTCTCGGTCTTCCCTTACAATTTTTATCCTCTCAGCCCCGTCTAGCACCATGGAAGATTTTCCCTGATATCCCTTCTTGCTGTCGGTATACTCAATATTTCTTTCTCTCTCCAATTTGGCGAAGAACCTCCCAAATACTTATCAGTCCGCCTAATTTTCAGCTTCCTTCTGTAACATCACTTCTCAAACGCTTTCGATTCTCTTCCTCTCAGCCTCCCCCAATGTTCATGATCAAGTTCCATACAATGCTGTGCTCCAGCGTACATTCTCAGAAACTTCTTCCTAAAACTGAGGCCAAAGCTTAACATAGGTAGACTTGCTTTTGCCAGGATTATCCTGTTTGCCTGTGCTAATCTGCATTTCGTGTCCTCCTTGCTTCTTGCGACATGAATTATTTTGGGTCCAAGGTAGCAGAATTTCATCACTTCGGCTACTTTGTGGTCTGTATATTTCATGATAATTTCATCGATAATCTCATTATCACAGACTTTCATTACTTTCGTCCTTCTTCGGTTTACTCTCAGTCCATATTCATTGTGCAGTGGACTGTTCATTTCGTTCAGTATGTCCTGCACTACTTTGTCGGTATCACTGAAGACAGTAATGTTATCAGCGAAACCTATCGTTGATACTCGTCCATCTGAATTTCAATATTATCTTTTACTTACAACTTTTCTCCTGAGCATTTCGAACCCCTACCACCATTTTTCTTTGTCGAACGTTTGTTCCTAGTCCACGAATCCTATAAACGTGGTTTTATTTTAACTCTTGCTTCCATTCTCAGACACAACGTCAGAACTCCATCTCTTCTGCCCCTACCATTCCTATAGCTATACTAATCGCCGTCTAGCATATCCTTAATTATCTTTTCTGTTCCTCTGTAAATTATACTTGACAGCAAGTTTGTTGTAGGAGTTTTAAGTCGATTATACAACAGTTCTCGCTCTTATCCGTCCTCACAACCTTCAGGATTGTATGGATGGTGTTTTCCGAGAGTCACTAAGTATTTCTCCAGTCTCTTGACGGATAATATACAACCAAGAAAGAACATTAAGAATGATGGACCAAGAAAAAGTTCTCTGATTAAAAAGAGTGTAGAAAAGTGATGCAGCGTAAAAGCTATACTGAAATTCAGGTGAAAGATAGGTTTCGCTGATAACATTAATGGCTTCAATGATAGCGGCAAAGTATCACAGGACATTCTGAACGAAACGAACAGACTACTGCACAATGAATATGGGCTGAGAGTAAACCGAAGAAATACGAAAGTAATGACAATCTGATATCGAAAAATCCTTACGAATGCTATCTGTTCCTGATTTGATTGCTAGTCATTTATACTGCAGTACAGTATAACCTGTGTCATCCTTATCGACTTGCAATTTTTCTACCATATCATCAGACAATTCATTACTGTAGTAGAGGCTTTAAGTGTGTTCTTTCAGTTTATGCTCTCCTCTGCAGTTAAAATTGGAATTTCTATCGCACTCTTAATGTTTTCTCCATTGTTTTAATTTCAACGGAAAGCGTGTTCAGCTTTCTATATGCTGAATTAGTCCTTCGACGAACATTTATTTTTAAATTTCTTAATTTTTCTTTCTGCTGCCATTTCGTCTTGATTTCCCTAAACTTTCTATTTAATTCATTGCTGAGTAACTTACATTGCTGTAATTCTATCTTTTGCTAAAGATTTTTGTACTTCCTGCTTCATAAAAAAAAAAAAATACTTGTTCTGTCACCGAAGCAGTTACCTTTCTTGCACTTATATTTGTCATACTTCCGTGGCTGCCCTTTTTTTAGACACGTCCATTCCTCTTCAACTGAACTGCCTCCAGTGATATTCATTGTCGCAATATCTACAGCCTTAAAGAACTTCGAACGTACGTCATCGTTATCAGTACTTCAGTATCTCACTTCTTCCCACGATGATTTTTTCTGACAATTCCCTTAGACGTCAGACTACTTTCAACATTAGTAAATTGTGACCTGATTATATTTGCTACTGAGTACACCTTAGAATCCAATATCTGACTTAGGTTCAAAATGGTTCAAATCAGTCCCCTAGACGTTAGAACTACTTAAGCCTAATTAACCTTAGGACATCACACACATCCATGCCCGAGGCAGAATTCGAACCTGCGACCGTAGCGGTCGCGATGTTCCAGACTGAAGCGCCTAGAACCGCTAGGCCACAACGGCTGGCTCTGATTTAGGAATCTCTGTCTGACAATGATGTAACCCAGCTGGTGTCTTCCTATGTTCCTTGCTGCGTTACACGTTCCCTCCTCTCGCCTTATAAGGGTCATTTAGCATTATCGTTTTGGTGTTCCTTATATTACTGTTTCGGGAGGTGTAATGTAGCCTGGGCCTAATATTTGAACACTGACCAATATTTTTGTAACACAGAAGTCATTCTCCGAGTGTGTCTTCTCAGTGATGCATTCTGCCCTAGCTTCATCTTCACGGATGTTTATGAGAGGCCGCGTCGAACAGTGCAGGTGAAATGGCTCTTGGAACGAGAGGTTATTCGTCGAATGGACTGGGCTGCTCGTCCTCTCAACTTAAATCTCATCGGGCAGGTGTGGGATGCAATGGAGAGACGTACTGCACCACGTGCACATTCACCAACGACCATCCAGCAGGCACCAACCGAACCGGTGAAGGATTAGAACTCTCAATCATAAAGATTCCGTAGCAAACTTCTGGCCAGCATGGGAGCACGTTGCAGAGCATGTATTTCAGTCCGTGGTGATTAAGTATTAGGAACCGGTCTCTGGAACCGTCATAAAACGTGGTGACTTCAGTGTAAGTACTCTCTTTGATGAAGTCTTTTCTGTTTGTCTCAGTGTGTGTTTCTTTCAGTTGCCTTCCGTATAACAGTGCAGCAGAGTTTTCTGTGTATGATCCAAGTTTTGGGGAGCTGTTACTTAGCAGTGAGAAATCATGAGAAAGTTCCTTCAGTCCTTGATTTTTGCACTCTAGTATATGGAACAAAAACAGATCAGATGCGAATGAAGAATACTGATATAATTTTGCGACGATGCTTACTCGCCGTTGGGCAGGAGGAATAACGCCTTCATAAGACAGTGTTGCGTATAAACTGGATGTATTTAATACGAAATAACTGGAAGAAAATTGATGTCGTTCTCCTGAAACGTTGGTGTATTCAGCTACTCAGTAGAAACGATCAACTGTGTCCACATTTTTTATAAAACCTATTTGAATGATTAGTGGGTATGCAGTTCTTTTTACTCGTTCCCTGTACGAGTGAAAAAAGAATTCGACGAGTAATAGCGCTGCAAAGCGCCCGCAAACATGTGCGGTGCAGTAACTAGGGCAATAGTCGAATCGATGCAGATGTACGATTATTTAAATTCGCAACACTGAGCAACCGTACATTTTATTAAAATAATCGCCGGTCCACGGAGATGTTTGCTTGAAAGTTCAGCAGCATGTCAGTAGGGAAGCACGTGTATTTCCTTACCGAGGCGCTCACTCCACGGCTCAAGTCGATGACCTAAACGAAACAACGGCAGTATCGCCTCCAGGATGCGTAAGAGTGACACGTTATTAGCACTTGAACAACGGCGCTATTAATCAATTATTGCCAGAAGCTGAATGACGTTGCTGTTTCTGCTATAATTATGCCGCTCCTCAAATGGCTTTGCCAGAGGTCACCGGTCTGAACACAGCTTATTAAAAACTCTCCTACCCCGAAGAAACCGGAGAGTAAAATGAGGACGGTTCTGGGAATTCGGAGTGGGTCTCCGGAGCCACAGGGCCTCCAGCATCCACTTCAAAGGGAAAAAATTCACATAATTCTTTCTTTCTGTTACTCCATCAATAGTTCATAGACTGCAAATCGTGCAGATGCTTAGTTTGTTAGGTAGAAGTGTGTTAATTGTAGCGCAAGATACGTCGTTTAGAATATATGGGACATAATGAATAACCATTCATGTACTAGATCTCAGGCCCTAGTAACTGTTTAGTAGTTATTTTCAAGTTAAATATCCGAGTTATAAATTTGACATAGGAAACCATATGATTTTAATCAAATACTAAAGTATAAAAGTAAACTGACACCCTTCCTTCCCCCATGAGCCATGGACCTTGCTATTGGTGGAGAGGCTTGCGTGCCTCAGCGATACAGATAGCCGCACCCTAGGTACATCTACAATGGAAGGGTATCTGTTGAGAGGACAGACAAACGTGTGATTCCTGAAGAGAGACTACAGCCTTTTCAGTAATTGCCGGGGCAAAACGGCCTTACTGTGCAGGTGCTGCGAACGGCCGAAAGCAAGGAGAAAATTACAGCCGTGGCATGCAGTATTTACTGTACAGTTAAATGATGATGGCGTTCTCTTGCGTAAAATAATCCGGAGGTAAAATAGTCCCTCATTCGGATCTCCGGACGGGGACTACTAAAGAGGACGTCATTATCAGCAGAAAGAAAACTGGCATTCTGTGAATCGGAGTGTGGAACGTCAGACTCCTTACTCGGGCAGGTAGGGTAGAAAATTAAAAGATAAATGCATAGTTTAAAGTTAGATATAATGAAGATTAGTGAAGTCCGGTGGCAGGAGGAACAAGACTCGTGGCCAGGTGAAGACAGGGTTATAAATACAAAATCAAATAAGGGTAATGAAGGAGGAGGCTTAATAAGGACTAAAAGCTACTACAAACAGCATAGCGAACGCGTTATTGTAGCCAAGATAGACATGAAGCCCACTCCTACCACTGTAGTACAAGCTTATATGCCAACTAGCTCCGCAGATGATGAAAAGACTGAAGAAATGTATGATGAGATAAAAGAAATTATTCAGGTAGTTAAGGGAGACGAAAATTTAATAGTCATGGGGGCCTGTAATTTGGTAGTAGGAAAAGGAAAAGTAGTAGATGAGTACGTACTGGGCATTTTGTACAGAGGATAACTTAATCATAGCTAACACTTGGCTTAAGAATCATGAAAGAAGGCTGTATACGTGGAAGAGACCTGGAGACATCGGAAGTTTCAGATTGATTATATAATTTGCAGTGACTTACCTCGTGCTTATACTAACCTCAGAACTTGAAACCTTAAGCATTTAAATATGTTATCGAGGCAAATGTATTGCCGAAATATCATTAATCTACAATAATTATTTCTTGATTGTGGTAGTTTCTACCTTATCAGTTCAAGTAAGCTCTCCTTTACCAAAGAGGCAAATTGAGGAATTCGTGTAGGGGGATTGGTGAAACCTTCTTCGAACTTTTCTGAATTGCGGAGTTTGTGCCTGGCCGAAATTACTTTCACTCTCTGCAGTAAAAATGAGCGAACATAAACTGCAGTTTACTAATTGTGTTTACACATACTGAATTCTTGTAATAGAGTTAGTAATAAAGGGTATATAAAAAGACACTTCACAAACTTCAGTGAAGTATTCTTGACATTAAAACGTCACAAAATGTCGATATGGACATGGGTGCGCAAGTCTTTCGTTAGGAAAGTACAAAAGAAATTCCGTATAGTGACTCATGATTGTGTAATTTACCTCAGATAAGCATCTATGCACACTTTCCTGTTTATTGTTGGTCATGGTATTGGTTTTGTTTTTTCTGATTGTCTGACTGTCGTTTCTCTTGTTTTAACTTCTACCACAAGATACCCCAATGATGTATTCAATGTCTGAGACAAAGGATGTGTATGTTCCAGCAGATGGGAATGCGGACGCAGCACGTCTCCTTTATGCTGATTGATGAGAAGAGTGTTGCAGATGATAGCAGAGCACGGATGTGAAACACATGAGCTTCAAGAAAGGGTTCTCCGTACCGTGGCTGAAATTCCATCAACTAGCCCAGGGAGAACTGCAAGAAGGGATCACATGACAATTTGACACATACTTCATGAACATCTTCTGTACCCACACACCTTCAAAGGGTGCAAAACTTAAATAAGGAAGACCTTAAGCCAAGCACAACTTTCTGTCAGGGCAATGTGCTGCGTTCCTGCAGTTCTTAGCATGTTCCACATTCACTGATGAGGCTGTCTTTCCTTGGGATGCTATCATCCTTAATCAAAACAAACACGTCGGGGCTTACACTGACGAAGTGTAACAAAACAACTCCGTTTACCGGCTCAAGGAAACGAGTCGCTCTGTGCTTCCTCTGAACCTTGTTACGATGCAAAGAGTGTGCGGCGACCCGCTAGGCTGCAGTGGCTCCCAACCTTTCGTACAATATTACCCCTAGGTGCGATCAGACATTAGCAAGTAACCTCGCTCCCCCCCCCCCCCCCCCATCCCCATCATATTATCACCAACTTAAGCATCTAACTAAACTATAGAATGCAAGATTTTCCTTGCAACACATTTGTTTTTAAAATGATGAAAGATGAATGATATTTAGTTTTTGTGGGTATTGTTTGGAATAAATGACGAAGAAATTTTTAATTTACAATTTTTAATTTACTTACACTGCAAATAAACCGAGATAGTGCAAAATATATTGTATCTGATTTGATGAGATCCTAATGGAGAACAAATTCCTCCCGTTAACTGACTTTTGGGGAGGACAAACAAATCCACAACTACGACGATCTTTTTCGAGATGGAAGACTGTCGTCGTGCTGTTTTAAAGTAGTTCCCGCTCTCGCTCCTCCCCCAAATGCACACCACTGGTGCAATCCTGCGATGTCAATTTTTACCGCAAGGTAAAGAATTTTAACGAAAAGCTCCACAGCTGATCTTATCTCATGAGAGAGAAAAATAAATTACTCACCGAGAAGATTGCATCAAAATACATTCCACTGTACATCACCAAGTATCCTCGCCAACATGTCGTTTTCTGTCAAACTGGTCGATGAGAGAGAACCTTGCTTTCCTACAAAAGCTTTAAAACAACCAGGTAACTGTAAAACCACAGAACTTGTAATACAAGCAAGATGCCGAGAGAATTACTGCTTTCCCTGTTTTCACGACACCCAGCGCGTGTAAATGATCAACCGTAAAATAATGAAAGTATCTAATTTTATACAGGAAGTTCCCGAGTATACTTTACAATCACTACTCCGAAATTTATTTACTATCCATAGTTTTCCTTTGCCTTTCTTTTTCATGCCTTTCATGAAAATATTAATAACTGTTTTATTGTAATATATTTTATTATGATATGTTGAACAATATTTCTGTTTCTTTGCAGCGTAAGTAATGTGAGAATTAAGAATTAAAAAGAAAGTTTCCCAGTGCACTCGGGATACCGTTCCGTATTTTTTCCACTGCGCCAGCCAATTGCAAGCTGTGACAGTGAAAGTGGCTCATGCCTCACCCGAACCGCTCCAAAAGGGCTATTTTTTTCCTAAACACACGGTCATCTAGAGCTCCTTCTTTAGTTACTTTAGTTCTGCACATACCATAAGGTTGGATGAAATCATTAATGGCGTTTAGCCGCGGTTCAGTATGTGTTCCTCGTAGTGGTTTGGATTCTTAATCAGCCGCCGAGGTTCAAGTGGTACCACTGAAACGGATTAGGAGAAAGTCGGCTATTTGGGGAGGTTCTTTTTAAGCAGGTTGTAGAAGAAAATGGAAACCATGTATGTTAGCACACACGCAAAATATACTTTATTTAACACGCTATAATGATGATACTTGTTCAGTTTATGCTCTTGCTACAAATTTACGTTACATAGGCTGAAAAACAACTAATGTTGAAAAACATTCTCTCTTGCAAATGTTTTTTTTTCTTTTACATGAACACACCATCATTTGACTGTAATGTAGTTTATTTAATTGCGGCCTATACATACAGAGTGGTCAATTGATAGTGACCGGGCCAAATATCTCACGAAGCATCAAACGAAAAAACTACGAAGAACGAAACTCGTCTAGTTTGAAGGCGGAAACCAGATGACGCTATGGTTGGCCCGCTAGATGGCGCTGCCATAGGTCAAACGGATATCAACTACGTTTTTTTTAAGTAGGAAACTCCATTTTTATTACATATTCGTGTAGTACGTAAAGAAATATGAATGTTTTAGCTGGACCACTCTTTTCGCTTTGTGATAGATGGCGCTGTAATAGTCACAAACGTATTAGGACGTGGTATTACGAAACATTCCGCCAGTGCGGACGGTCTTTGCTTCACGATACACTACCCGTGTTAAAATGGACCGTTTACCAATTGCGGAGAAGGCCGATATCGTGTTAATGTATGGCTACTGTAGTCAAAATGCCCAACGGACGTGTGCTATTAATGCTGCTCGGTATCCTGGACGACATCATCCAAGTGTCCGGACCGTTCGCCGGATAGTTACGTTATTTAAGGTAACAGGTAATGTTCAGCCACATGTGAAACGTCAACCACGACCTGCAACAAATAATGATGCCCAAGTAGGTGTTTTAGCTGCTGTCGCGGCTAATCCGCACATCAGTAAGCAGACAAATAGCACGACAATCGGGAATCTCAAAAACGTCGGTGTTGAGAATGCTACATCAACATCGATTGCACCCGTACCATATTTCAATGCATCAGGAATTGCATGGCGACGACTTTGAACGTCGTGTACAGTTCTGCAACTGGGCACTAAGAGAAATTACGGGACGATGACAGAATTTTTAAATGCGTTCTATTTAGCGACGAAGCGTCATTCACCAACAGCGGTAACGTAAACCGGCATAATATGCACTCTTGGGCAACGGAAAATCCACGATGGCTGCGACAAGTGGAACATTAGTGACCCTTGGCGGGTTAATGTATGTTGCTGCGCATTATGGGAGGAAGGATAATTGGCCCCCATTTCATCGATGGCAATCTAAATGGCGCAATGTACGCTGATTTCCCACGTAATGTTCTACCGATGTTACTACAAGATTTTTTACCGGCATGACAGAATGGCGATGTACTTCCAACATGATGGATGTCCAGCACATAGCTCGCGTGCGGTTGAAGCGGTATTGAATAGCATATTTCATGACAGGTGGATTGGTCGTCGAAGCACCGTACCATAGCCCGCACGTTCATCGGATTTGACGTACCCAGATTTCTTTCTGTGGGGAATGTTGAAGGATGTTTGCTATCCTGATCCACCGACAACGCCTGACAACATGCTTCAGCGCATTGTGCGAACATTACGGAAGGCGTACTACTCGCTGTTGAGAGGAATTTCGTTACACGGATTGCCAAATGCATTGAGGTTGACGGACATCATTTTGAGCATTTATTACATTAATGTGGTATTTACAGGTAATCACGCTGTAACAGCATGCGTTTTCGGAAATGATAAGTTTCACAAAGGTACATGTATCACATTGGAACAGCCGAAATAACCTGTTCAAACGTACCTATGTTCTGTATTTTAATTTAAAAAAACCTACCTGTTACCAACTTCTCGCGTAAAATTGTGAGCTATATGTTTGTGACTATTACAGCGCTATCTATTACAAAGCGAAAAAAGTTGTCCAACTAAAACATTCATATTTCTTTACGTACTACTCGAATATGTAATAAAAACTGGGGGTTTATGTTTAAAGAAACGCAGTAGATATCCGTTTGACCTATGGCAGCGCCATCTAGCGGGCCAACCATAGCGCCATCTGGTTTCCCCCCCTTCAAGCTAGACAAGTTTCACTCTTTGTAGTTTTTTCGTTTGACTCTTATTTCGTGAGATATTTGACCCGGTGACGGTCAATGGACCGCCCCTGTATAATACAACAGTTTATCAGTTGGAAATGGCATAAACGGCTGAAACCTAGGGCGTAATTAAGTAAAGAACAATAAAGTCAAACACAGTGTGTTCATTTAGAATTTATTGTATGACTGTTGCCTAGCAACCGCAAATACTGTTTCTTGTAAATGGGTTCAATTGGTTTCCAAATTGGGGAGGTTTTATGACCATTGTATATAAACCAAGTAATCAGATTTTTTTATTTTATCCATATTTTGCAGCTTCAGACGTGAGTGTATTCGATACAGTAGAAGTATGAAATGCATTTCACCTTATTCGAGAGAAGAAATAAAGCATGTATTAAGACATATTACACCTGATGATGGACATACAGGGTCTGAAATGAATCGTGTACTTAATAAAACACGAAAAGTTGTGACTGCAGACATATTTTAATTCATACCTCCAGTGAATCCGATATTTGACGCCTGTAGCACATTTAACGACACGTATCACAAACATAAGCCTTTCTTTAGAAGGAGCACATGCTGTATGTGCCCATTTCATAGGTTTTGAGCACCGAATCCAGTTCTCTCCAGTGTGATAGTCTCAGAAGATCTCTGCGCAACAGATGCACTCCACGTCTTAATTGTCGTCGCTATCTTCGCTTTCATCAGACAGTTCAGTTTCATCTGCTTCGGACCCTGAGGAAGATATAATGATCCTCCGTCGGTTTGCCACATCCAGTGCCTGGTTTGATATTCTGTGCTTACTGTGTCCTGCATTCCCAACTTGCTTGATGTTACTACTCTTTGTTTTAAGTCCGTTAACTTATAAGAAGACCCAGTGACCAGCTGAGCAGAGAGCAGGATCCTCTGGAACCTATCTGACATAATTTTTTGAAGAGAGCTGATGTCAGTTGCCATGACAAATCTGGATCTTGGAGTTTGAGGAATAGCAGTTTCTTGAGATAACTCTGTTTCAGGAGAATCATTTTTTTGTGATCCCCACGAAGTTCCTCCTTGTGGCTCGTCATTTGCAGGTAGACTATTCTCAGGAGCAACAGCCATTTCTTCTACAGTATCAATTTATAGGGTCGGAAATTCTGAGGGTTGCATGGAAACAGATCTGCCATCTTTAAACCTTTTCCTTTCCGAAGAATGTCGCTAACTTGGTACACAGCTACAACACGACTAACGTGGCACTTGATCCAGGTCTCAATCTCTTAAGCATAGGATTTCAGTGACCCCATAAACGAAACGGCCAGTGACTGCATTTTATGGGTGCTGCGAGATGGCAGTGGCGCAACGGAGACACGGTTATTTCTGGCCAAATTAATCACGTCATAATCTCTGAGATGTGGGAAATGTCCACCCACGACAAGAATCGTAGGATCATATTTTGCTGGTTACACATGGAGCAAGAAATGGCGACACAGTTATGTAAAGATGTCTGAATCCACCCTGAAGGATGGCATACACAGATGGGTTGTGAAGAAGTACCATCCATTAATTGTATCTTCATATTCTGCCGTGGGAAAATCATCAGAAGCGGTATGAAGTGCCTGCTGGGCTCACGCATGTCAGTGTATCACTAGTGTTATGAGCTCACCCCTCTCAGCAGTCTGTAGAGAAGTGGTCTGTTTCCCAACCCCGCCCCCTCCCCCTCCTTTTGTTTTAAGTCAAGGAACTTGCTGACAGTTTCATCCGTGAAACCCTTAGCTCTGAAGAATGAAAGTTCTTAGGGAGGCCCAACAGAGAGTTCGGACCTTTTAGGAAACTGGGTAACTATTTTTAAAAGCTTGCAGTTTTTATTTCGAAAATGGGTATTATTTATCGTAGTAAGCTGATAGGCAAGTCTTCGGACACCTCTTCTAGAAGGAACACAGAATCGCTGTTCCATTTGGATGCAGTAATTCTTCAAGTCCTTTTCCAGTTCTCGAGGAACCCTATTCTTCTTTTCTATTTATCTGGACATTTGTTTTCTGTAACACAGCTTTGCAATGTTGTTTCGAGTAGCATTGAAGATGTGAGATGCTTTATAGCTCCCCATTTCTTTACTGTGCATATCTAAAAAGGCAGCCTTCATTTCTTTGGGGTGCCATCTAAAAAAGAAACGTAGACTTTTGTTAGGGACTCTTCCTCTGTTTCTGTTAAAATATTTTCTTTGGCATGTTTGGGGAGTCTCATATTGGGAATCCCAGACTTCCCTAATTGACGTACCTGCACTTGCTGACAAAACGTGTTCCATTAGTGTACTTTACAGTTTGTGTACAATGAAACTATTTACGTCATTCAAGTCCGAAAGCGGTGTGAATTTGAAGATGTATGATTAGTTAAACATGTTCCCACGTCATATAATATTTCCAGCTGTCTAACAACGATCGTGAACAATGCTTTCCTGCTTGTAGCAATTCAATACAACGGCGTTCAGCTGAAAACGTAGGCTTCCAACGTCAGTCACATGCCTGTCCTGCAACTCCGATGTTCATCGCATAGTGGCACCACCTACTTGACAGAAATACGTGACCTCCCCAAATAGAAGATTCTCCCCAAAATAGGAGACTTTCCTTACTATTTTCCTTTTGTTTGGAGGTGACCGATGTTGTAATTTTACCCAATGTTAATTTGAGGCACCATTGAAGGAGACGCACTGGAGCAGTTACAGCCCTTTCAAACAAGTTGTCGTTGGGATAATCCCAGACAGATAATACTTGCCAGAACAACACTAGCTGATGCTTCCTCCATTTACCGCACAGCAAGTGGGACACCACTTTTTATTATGGTTTTATGGCGCAAAACAGCTATGGTCATAAGCCCCCGTGAGTTACGACAGTGAGTTGCATTCTGAAGCAAATGTTTGAACTTTCTGTTCACCACCATGACTTTTGTACTCAACTAACTGTTGTTTCGTCTGTCAAGCATCATTTGGTTTGTCCATGTTGTTATGGGACTGTCTGCCTTTGGTGGTGTTTTCAACTGTGATTTACTAAATTGTTATTTATTATAGTTCCACCTTGGAATAAAGAAAAAGGTTATTTTATGTCTTAGGCCATCAATGGTTTCGCAACATTACGTGAATAAGTTACTACATCCCGCCGTTCTAGCATTATTTCTTGTTATGGGGCTTTAGCAAGTGTTTGTATGTAAGGTTAATGCTTCCTTGTTTAATATTACCAGCCTCATGAATTTATATATTTCTCTGTTTCAGAATCCTAAAAGCCTTCTTATTGTCTGTATTAATTCCTTTTATTAAGAGCGCTTAATCTGCCTACATCTGTTCTAGCAAACATGTACGGCGAGTTTAATTCGCTCAAGGCTTAATGACCAACACCAGATGGTCTTTGTGTGTTGGTGCATTAGCGCGCGTTTTGATAAAATTTTGGTTCCACTGGAACCATTGATTAATTCGCGCTATATTTGTTTGTATTTATGACTAAAACCTCAAGATCATTGAATTGTGAAGATTCTTTCGTTTTTGGCGCGGCATTGGCCTCAGATAATAAATTAAAAAAATTCTTGAGATGATTTGTGTGTGTACGTGTATGTGTGTGTGGTGTGTGTGTGTGTGTGTGTGTATGTAAGGGAGGAGTGGGTTTGCCCTTCCGCTCCCAGCTCCTCTCTACCTTTTCATGGGACACCACCAGAAGTCCAACCACAAAGTGAGGGACCGTATCATTCATGCTCATCTCATTTGCCCCTACTGCTACCCTCAACGTTTTACTGTACAAACATATCTGCCCGTTTTTCAGACAAGAGTTGCTTCATTTACTTGATGATGTACGTCTAAATATCGGACAACAAATGTGGTTCATGCATGATCGTACTCCACCTCACTTTACACGCATAGTTCGTTAGTATCTCGATAACCAGTTTCCGAACAGGTGGAGAGGTCTGCATGGCCTGCACGATCGTCAGATTCGAATACAGTGGATTTATTCCTTTGGAGTATCCGAAAATCAAGTGTATTCAACTTCCGTGCCCAATGTCGATGTTCTGATGGGGCTTATCGAAAATGTAATTGACCAAATACGGAAAACATCAGGATTTTTCCGAAACATGCTGCAAACTGTGGGCCGCAGGATCAGGAGACGCATGGAACCAGGAGGTCGTCACTTTGAGCAATTTTTGTAACTGTAGATGTGGTGTCTAAATGTATAATTTTTGTACTATGAATTCATTCCTCCCTAACGACCGTCTTCCTTCCTCTTGTCAATGAATTTCCAATATTCCTTTCCTCGCCGATTCTGCGGAGAACTTCCTGGTTCCTTATCTTTCTAATCGACCTAAATTTCAACGTTCCTCTGTAGTACCACATCAGAATGCTTCTATTCTCTTCTGTTCAAGTGTTCCCACAGTCCATGTTTCACTACCATATGATGCTGTTTCCGGACGTATATTCTCAGAAGTTTCTTCGTCAGATTAAGGCCTATATTGATGATAGCAGGATTGCCCTTTTTGCCCAAGAATGCCCCTTTTGTCACTGCTAATCTGCTTTTTATGTCCTCATTACTTCATTCGAAATACGTTATTTTGCTTCCAATGTACCAGAATTATTTAACTTTGTCTGTTCCTTTAGCATCATTTTTTACGTTTTCTGATAATTTCATTTATGCTGCTCCTAATAATTTTCTTCGTTCTTTGGTTACCCTCAATGCATATTCCGTACTCTTAGATCATTTCATTAAATAGCTCCTGTAACTATTCTTCACCTTCACTCAGCATAGCAACGTCATCGGCATATATTGTCATTGACATCAATTCCATTTAATCCCACTCCTGAACCTGCCTTTTATTTCCGTCATGGCTTCTTTGATGTATAGAACAGCAGGGGAGAAAGACTGCATTACTGGCTTACACTCTTTTTAGTTCTACCACTTCGCTACTGGTTTTCCATTGTTATGGTCCTGTCTTGGTTCTTACGTATATTCTATAGTGTCTATTGTTCCCTACAGTTCGCTTCCATTTTTTTCGAATTTCGAACGTCTTACACCATTTTACACTGTCGAACGCTTTTCGCAGATCCACAAATTCTATGAATGTTTGTTGATTTTTCTTTACAGTTGCTTCCATTAACAAGGGCAGCATCAGGATTGTCTCTCTAGTGCCTTTACTTATCTTAAAGCCAAACTGATCATCGCCTAACAGATCCTCAATTCTCTTCTCCATTCTTGTCAAAAATTTAGAAACTTGAACTTTTGAGCTTATTGTGCCATAGTTACCGCACTTATCAGGCCCTGCTATCTTGGAATTGTACTGAAGGTGTTTTTTCTAAAGTCTGATGGCATGTCGTCATTCTTACAGCTGGTATAGTCATTTGGTTGCCACTTCCCCCAAAGGTTTTTAGAATTCCTAATTGTATGTTATCTGTTCCTTCTGTTTGTTGCTCTTTTTAAATTCTGACTACACTCAATCGTCTATGTCCTGAATGTGGACCTAAATTTCTTCTTCTATAACATCAGACAATTCTTCCATCTCAATGATACATTCAACATACTCTCTCCACCTATCCGCTCTCTCTTTTGCGTTAAAATTGAAATTCTCATTCCTTTCTCGAGTTTCCGCCCTTGCTTTTCATTTAATCTAAGTTTGTTTTGACACTTATATGTGTTTAGTAAGTCCTTGCGACTATCATTTCTTTTTCGATTTCTTCACATTTTTCTTCCAGCCATTTCGTCTTGGCTGCCTTGCACTCCCTATTTATTTTGTTCTTGAGGTACTTATACACTGAAGAGCCAAAGAAACTGGTACACCTGTGTACGGCCTCCACGAGCACGCAGAAATGCCGCAACATGACATGGCATGGACTCGACTGACGTCTGAAGTAGTGCTGGAGGGAACTGACACCACGAATCCTGCAGTGCTGTACATAAATCCGTGTGAGTACGAGGCGGTGGAGACCTCCTCTGAAGAGCACGTTGCAAGGCATCCCAGATATGCTCAGTAATGATCATGTCTAGGGAGCTTGGTGGCCAGCGGAAGTGTTTAAACTCAGAACAGTGTTCTTGGAGCTACACTGTAGCAATTCTGGAGGTGTGGGGTGTCAGATCGTCCTTCTGGAATGGCTCAAGAGAATCGCAATGCACAGTGGACATAAATGGATGCAGGTGATCAGACATCTACATCTACATCCACATCTACATTTATACTCCGCAAGCCACCCAACGGTGTGTGGCGGAGGGCACTTTACGTGCCACGGTCATTACCTATGGTCCAGTCGCGTATGGTTCACGGGAAGAACGACTGTCTGAAAGCCTCCGTAGGCGTTCGAATCTCTCTAATTTTACATTCGTGATCTCCTTGGGAGGTATAAGTAGGGGGAAGCAATATATTCGATACCTCATCCAGAAACGCACCCCCTCGAAACCTGGCGAGCAAACTACAACGCGATGCACAGCGCCTCTCTTGCAGAGTCTGCCACTTGAGTTTGCTAAACATCTCCGTAACGCTATCACGGTTACCAAATAACCCTGTGACGAAACGCGCCGCTCTTCTTTGGATCTTCTCTATCTCCTCCGTCAACCCGATCTGGTACGGATCCCACACTGATGAGCAATACTCAAGTATAGGTCGAACGAGTGTTTTGTAAGCCACCTCCTTTGTTGATGGTCTACATTTTCTAAGGACTCTCCCAATGAATCTCAACCTGGCACCCGTCTTACCAACAATTAATTTTATATGATCATTCCACTTCAAATCGTTCCGCACGCATACTCCCAGATATTTTACAGAAGTAACTGCTACCAGTGTTTGTTCCGCTATCATATAATCATACAATAAAGGATCCTTCTTTCTATGTATTCGCAATACATTACATTTGTCTATGTTAAGGGTCAGTTGCCACTCCCTACACCAAGTGCCTATCCGCTGCAGATCTTCCTGCATTTCCCTACAATTTTCTAACGCTGCAACTTCTCTGTATACTACAGCATCATCCGCGAAAAGCCGCATGGAACTTCCGACACTGTCTACTAGGTCATTTATATATATTGTGAAAAGCAATGGTCCCATAACACTCCCCTGTGGCACGCCAGAGGTTACTTTAACGTCTGTAGACGTCTCCCCATTGATAACAACATGCTGTGTTCTGTTTGCTAAAAACTCTTCAATCCAGCCACACAGCTGGTCTGATATTCCGTAGGCTCTTACTTTGTTTATCAGGCGACAGTGCGGAACTGTATCGAACGCCTTCCAGAAGTCAAGGAAAATAGCATCTTCCTGGGAGCCTGTATCTAATATTTTCTGGGTCTCATGAACAAATAAAGCGAATTGGGTCTCACACGATCGCTGTTTCGGGAATCCCTGTCGATTCCTACAGAGTAGATTCTGGGTTTCCAAAAACGACATGATACGCGAGAAAGAAACATGTTCTAAAATCCTACAACAGATCGACGTCAGAGATATAGGTCTATAGTTTTGCGCATCTGCTCGACGACCCTTCTTGAAGACTGGGACTACCTGTGCTCTTTTCCAATCATTTGGAACCTTCCGTTCCTCTAGAGACTTGCGGTCCACGGCTGTTAGAAGGGGGGCAAGTTCTTTCGCGTACTCTGTGTAGAATCGAATTGGTATCCTGTCAGGTCCAGTGGACTTTCCTCTGTTGAGTGATTCCAGTTGCTTTTCTATTCCTTGTACACTTATTTCGATGTCAGCCATTTTTTCGAATGTGCGAGGATTTAGAGAAGGAACTGCAGTGCGGTCTTCCTCTGTGAAACAGCTTTGGAAAAAGGTGTTTAGTATTTCAGCTTTACGCGTGTCATCCTCTGCTTCAACGCCATCATCATCCAAGAGTGTCTGGATATGCTGTTTCAACCCACTTACTGATTTAACGTAAGACCAGAACTTCCTAGGATTTTCTGTCCAGTCGGTACATAGAATTTTACTTTCGAATTCACTGAACGCTTCACGAATAGCCCTCCTTACGCTAACCCTGACATCGTGTAGCTTCTGTTTGTCTGAGACAGGATGCTTACTTGTGTGTCACCTGTCAGAGTGGTATGTGGACGTTTCAAGTACCCCATATACTCCAACTGCACACGTCCCACACTATTACAGAGCCTCCACCAGCTTTAACAGTCACCTACTGACATGCAGGGTCCATGGATTCATGAGGTTGTCTCCATACCCTCGATACGATTTCACACGAGACTCGTCCGGCCAGGCAACATGTTTCCAGTCATCAACAGTCCAATGTCAGTGTTGACGGGCCCAGCCGCGGCCTAAAGTTTTGTGTCGTGCAATCATCAAGGGCACACGAGTGATCCTTCGGCTCCGAAAGCCCATATCGATGATGTTTCGTTGAATGGTTCGCACGCTGACACTTGTCGATGGGCCAGGATTCAAATCTGGAGCAATTTGTGGAAGAGCTGCACTTCTGTCACCTTGAACGATTCTCTTCAGTCGTTGTTGTCCCTGTTCTTGCAGGAACTTCTTCCGGCCGCAGCGATGTCGGAGATTTGATGTTTTACCGGATTCCTGATATTCGCGGTGCACTCGTGGAATGGTTGAACGTGAACATCCTCACTTCATATCCACCTCGGAGATGCTGTGTCCCGTCGCTCGTGTGCCGACTATAAAACCGCGTTCAAACTCACTTAAAGCTTCATAACCTACCACTGTAGCAGCAGTAACCGATCTAACAACTGCGACAGACACTTGTCTTATATAGGCGTTGCTCACCGCATCGCCGTATTCTACATGTTTCTATATCTCTGAATATGCGTGCATAAACTGGTTTCTTTGGCACGTCATTGTATTACTGCACTCCTGTCTTTCTCTGACCATTTCTCCACATCGTTCTTCCGTCGATGAGTGGAAGAATTTCATCTATTACCCATAGTTTCTTGGCAGTTATCTGCCTAATACGAATGTTCACCTGGGCAAAATATGTGATAGCTCTTTTCAGAGATGTCCACTCCTCATCAACTTATCTTTCTACTGTAGTAATCGTTTTCGCACTATCCACATCTGTACTGAATTTCAATCACTATGGCTCTCTCCATCATTACTAAATTGTGATCTAAGTCAAATCTGCACCTGGGTACACGTTAGATTCCAATATCTTATTTCGGAATCTCTGAGTCTCCCCGCGTTTCTGGGTCTTTTCCATGCATACTTTCTCCTCTTGTAAATCTTGAAACGAATATTCGCAGTTGATAGGGAAATTTGTTATAGATTTCAGTTAGCGTTTCTCGTCTCTCATTCCTACTACCAAGTTCGTATTCTACCGAGATCCTTTCTTCCACTCCTTCCCCCACAATCGCGCTCCAACTCTTCGTGACTATAAGATTTTCATCTCCCTTCACGTACTGAATTACCCGTTCAGTAGCCTCTCATACTTTATCGGTCTCTTCATCTTCTGCTTGAGGCCTCGGCATGTATATATGCTGAAGTGTTCACAGTAACTCAGTCTCTGCTCTGTCCTCCTGTTTATAACGAATCCTACTCAGGTTTACAAGTTTCTGCTGCTGTTGACATTCGTCGGGCCAGTAATTCATTTGTTCTTTCCATTTCACTTCGCTGACCCCCCGCCCCTAGATCTAGATTGCGCCTTTGCATTTCCCTTTTCTAAGTTCTTAGTTTTCCTGTGACGTTCAAACTTCTAACTTCTCACGCGCCGACTCGTAGAATTTTATCCTTTTGTTGGTTATTCAGTCTTTTGCTCCCGTTTGGGAACTAATCCAGAAACTTATACCAATGGAGACATCATCATAGCACATTTTAATTTAAAAGCCATATGTCCTTTTGATACACCTTATGTTTCTATAATGCAGTGGTTTCAATTACCTTCTACATACTCATGCCTTTGATGATTGCTGATCCATCCACTTATTACTGGCAGTTTCCCATCCCAAACGAAGAGAGTCTGCTGAACTTCTATCAGCTCCTCCACCCTCTTTGGCAAGCCGGATGGCAGAATGAGGGATCTTCGGTCCCTATTTCTGATGGCTTTTATTCCAAATTTAAACAGTGGTTAAGTTGAAAACCGGGACCCGCAACGTTTTTGTTGGAGCCTGGGGTCCAGGACATTTTTATTCGTAATGAAAGGTGCTATCGCTAAACCAAAGGGACACACGTGGCTATTATGCTTAAATTCGTTCCAGTCCGGTTGTTTCTGTGTGAAAAATATTAGGTAGCCCATGTTTTTGTTACAGTTGGATGAGCCGTCACTGGCTCATGCTATGCTTTGGATTAAATCTTAGTTCCTATTCCGTGTTTGGTCTCCCGCAGTTATCGCGTTTTTGCTGTTATCCTCTCTTTCCGTGGGTGTTAGCAGCGGTGTGCATCGATATCCGCACCTTGGACTATTTTTGGCCTGGCGCATATAGTTTCAGGCAGGGCTGTGTGCGGGCAGTTGGTTGGTTGGCGTGGAGCAGTGAGGAAATCTCCACGGCACATAGTTTGGTCGGGCCCGCTGGCGGCCTCTATGCGGTGTTGGAGTGTGTGGTGCTGTTCCCATTGCTACGAGGTTCGTGATTCACCGATCTGGACATGACAGTTGAGTTTTGACTTAATCTACCAGAAAGTCACAACTGTTCACATTGTGCCGTTTGAGTTCGTTGTCAGCTGTTGGGATATTCCTATGAGCAACAACTTGTGTTTTCAAGTTGGCAAATTTTAGTCACACTACGGTGGAGTTTAACTGTACTTGTTTATTTGAATTGAAGTGCACCAGCGGAATCTTCTGCCTTGTGGCCGTTAACGTTCCGGTTACCTGCCCAGGCCGTTGGCGTAAACTCAGGCAGTGTATATTCCTCGTCGTGTTGTCGCTGTCCAGCACGGTGTGTAGTTTGACAACTCAATGTATAATTGGTTGTGGGCGCCAATACCTTCTATGTTGTTGCATTGAACTCTCTGTTGTGGGCTGGTCGTGTGAAGCGTAGGTTAGCTTGTCGGTGGGTCTGTTGACTGTCTCTCGGTTGGGTTGTCGTTGGATCGGCAGTGTTTGGGCCGACTGCCTGTCTCACCTAAGCAAGCGGTAGTGTTTGAATTCCAGGCCGACCCTCGGAACTTCTGAGCGCCCTTGGGTGTATTGCCTTTTCTTGTTTTTCTTGTTGTTAGTACTTGTATGGATTCTAGCCGATTTTTAGATTAAGGTTGTTTTTCCCTTAAGGTGTCAGATGGTTTGGGCCTTCCGCCTAATTTTAGAACTGCTTTACCTAAAGACTTTGGTATTTTTAAAATTAATGTTATTGACACTTAAGTGTTGGACCTTTAGCCGATTTTGAATTTAAGTTGTATTGCTCTTAAAGTGTCAGATTCTTGGGGCCTTCAGCCTAATGAAGGAACTGTTTTAAGATGAGGCTTTACCTTTTAAATTTCTGATTTTGGTTGAGCTTTAAGTTATTGGCTTTCAGCCGTTTTTAAAGTGGTCTTGCGCTTAAGGCATGAGATTGTACGGCGCATTCAGCCACTAATTAAGTTTCAAAACTAAAGCTGTGTTTTTCTTTAATTTTTCTTCCCTCTTGTATTGTTTGATCAAACAAAAGGTTGTATGTTCGAGTGTAACTGACAGCCGCTTATTTTGGCTGCTTTTCCACAACTTAAACTACCTGTCCTGTCCTGCACTTTTAGCAGGGCGTCTCATTTGTTTACTTCAAACAACACTTCGATGTTATTATTTATTTCATATTTTTATTATTGCCGTGTCTACTTACGTGATTAATTCAAAGTAACATGTCATTCAGTTTCCCCGTTCGTGAACTTCTGTCATTTGTGTAACCCAAGCCTGGAGAATCTCTGTGGCTGAGATTTCCGAGGAAGGCTGCCGCGGTTTCCTTCCCACGCCTTGATGCACTGTGTTGCTTCGTTTTGCTGTTGAAATGAGCGCACCGCTATGGTGCTGTTGTTGAACAGTTCGTTTGCCATCCAGGTTTCTGACTTTCGTGACAGTTGTTTTCAAGGATGAGTATAATGCAAACATTAGCTGTGCGCCCTTCATACAATAAGATCTGTTCTACCTGTTTGAGTCAATAGGTAGACGATTACAGCGCTTGTACGGTCGTGGACAAAACGAGCGAGACCCCTCGCCTTTTCGTTGTGCTGATCCGCACAGCTTTAAAGTCTGCTACACAGTATAACAGGCAAGGCGACGAAGTGCTACCAACGTACTATGCACAGGCGTGAAATTGACGAACTATCCGAACTTTGTCAGACTGTTTTCAATCATATGTAAGACTATATGAGGGTTGGAACTTAAATAGTGGCAACTATTTATTCACAACCGATACAAAAGAGTTTCATGTTTGCACCTGTTACTGTCCTTCAAAGTAATCACCAGCGTTGTGTAGAACCCGTTGCCGTTACTCACTAATAACAGTATTTTGTTATTTCGATAAACATCCCGGATGATTGTCACATAGGCGGTGACATAAAGGTAGAAAATTCATGTTTTAGAGTCCAGAAAGCTCTATGCAACAGAAACCGCAGATCATTTTGCCATTTTCATTGCGAAATTGCCGGCTTATTCATGTCTGGGGAAATAATAGAGGGCTGTTTGCCTAGGTTGTCTGCTAGCATAGTGAAAGGTGTTTGCTACTGTAAGGGAGGTCTGGTTTGTTTTCGGTTCTAATCTCGATGGAGGTAGATAGACTATCAGTAAAGCAATTTTAAGAAATTCTCGCGTCACCAATACTTTTTATATCTACATTTATTCTCTACTAGTGCCCTGTGGATGTCAATATGAAACTCTTGTAGAATTTCATACTTGTTATTGCCTTCCTTTTTCCGATTCTATCAATAATTGAATTGACTTACGTGTGGCACTGAATGATTTTTAACTGAATTTCGTTATGAATCTTCACGCATAGCTAAATTTGCACACTTTCTTGGTAGGTCAGCAACGGTAATTCACTATGACTGGTCTGAAAGTTGACACAAACCGTTTCTCGGCCGAATCCGGACAATATTTTGCTAATTCGTAACGATCTGAGGTACTTTGTCTTGCTAGAACAGTTGTGTTATCTCGATAAGCTGAAATTCATTTTTATTAGTACAGTTCATACTAATTAGCGTTTCTTCTTTCATTTATATCTTATATTTACGTGTTTGTGTTTAACACACTAATCAGCATTAATATAGTCCTACACATGATTGGAAACAGTCTGACAAAGTTCGAATAGTATGTCAATTTCACGCCTGTGCATAGTATGTTGGTAGCACTTCGTCCCCTTGCCTGTTATGCTGTGTAGCAGACTCGAAAGCTGTGCGGATCAGCATAACGAAAAGGCGAAGGGTCTCTCTCGTTTTGTCCACGACTGTACCACTGAGGACGTAAGGGGTTAATGTTAATCCCCGTTTCGTGCTTCAGATGTACCTCAATGACACAACGAAACGCTTGTTTAGATCTCTCAGAGTTTAATAAAATGACCCCTCGACGGTTACAAGCAACGAAAGATTAAATACGGAGGATCATTGTTGGAACTTCGTGGCACATTAAAACTGCTTGCTTAATCAAGAATAGTTGGCGCAACCTTGCCTTTTTTAGGCAGTGCCTATACCCAATAAGCTATCCAGGTACGACCCATGGCCCCCACCCATTCCTCCCCCCAGCTTCGCTTCTGCCAGTATACCTCCTCTGCAAAAACCCATAGATGCACTCTTGCACACTTTTCTGTATGAGTAATCTTGCAAAGGAGATGTAGTCCCACTAGGTACGCAGGAGCATTGGCTTCACTGATACCTGATATCTGATATTGGTAGCTTAGGTCAGAAGCTAAGGTCAGATTCAGTGTATGTGCAAGCAGGCTTCAAGTGCCACGTGATAAAGTTGACTAAGAACAGCAAATTATGTTTGCTGAAGATTAATTCGTGTTCAGTTTCAGCGTTTGGTCGAATAGCAACCTGTGGCAACTATTAGACCATCTGATCACTAATATTCAGACAGATCTATGTAATGCAGAATTGACCATTAGACATCACGAGAGGCGGACCCACATGCACAAAGCTAGGCGGGGAGTATTGCGTTGTCAGCAGACAAACCCTAACAGCAGAATGGGTCTGTCAGGAGAGCTCATAATCAGTGCCTTCGAACATAGAGTAGTCACTGATGTCATCACTGATGTCACAGTGTGATAAATACACCAGAGACATTTCAGCCCTCCTAAACTTGCCAAAGTCGGTTGTTGGTCATGTGACTGTGAAACGGAAACCTGAAGGGGCAACGAAAACTAAACCGAGATCAGGCAACCTCATAATCTGACGGACGGGACCGTTGACCATTGCAGAGGATCGTTGTAAAAATTCGCATGAAATCATCGGAAGGAATCTCTCGTCAGTTCCAAACAGCAGCAGTACCGGCAGTCTACCCAGCTCACTGGCTGTGCGTTAGAAGATAAAAAGAATGTGGTTCGATGATTTAGCAGCTCCTCATAAGTCACACATTTCTGTTGTCAACGCCAAGCGTCACTTGAGGTGCTGTAAAGAACGACGTCAGTGGTAGTGGATGTCTGGCAAAAAGTGATTTGGGGAGATGAAATATGCTATATCCTGTGACAATCACTTGGAAGGGTCTGTGCTTGGAGATCGCCTGGAGAACGTTACTTGAAAACGCACCCTGTCATAAACTAGCATCTGCAAAGCAATGGTTTCCGCCCAATAACATTCCTGAAATGAAGTGGCCTGCCCAGAGTATCGATATTAACACAATGGAACGCCTTTGGGATGAGTCAGAGTGCAAATTTCTTTCCAGACTCCACCGACGAAAATCACTGCTCTTTCTAGTGTCGGCTCATGAGGGAGATTGGGTTGTCGTTTCTCCACGGAAATTCACTTACCTCTCTGAAAGTGTCTCCAGCAGAGATGAAGGTGGCAAGAGGTGGATGCACCCAATGTTAAGGTCCACAAAGTGTCCGATTCTTTTCATTAGACAGCATCTAGCAATATTTGACATGTGTTCGAAGACTAACGAGAGTTTTGGAGTTTCATGTGTTTTGTTAGTCCGATTCATCCTAGTTTTACCTTGTTGTGTTGGTGAACATAGCTGAAAAATAACTGTACAGCGTTAGCCTCATCGGACAATTAATCTGCTATCAGGTGCCAAAAGAGTTACATGTGTTTTGCCAGTATCTGCCACTTCATATAAAAGTGGATCAGAGGATTTTTATTAAATTTTTCTATATGTACGTAATAAAGAACATTTCAATTTTAAAATCGTTAAAAAGAATGTAGCTTTTGGTGGGTCTGCAATGAGTAACACAAGGGTTTAACAGCAATATAATCGTTGTCAAAAAGATCCTGAAGACAATGAAGATGACGAGCAGCCTGGACGACCCAGCTATCGCGATACGACAATTCGCCGATGATCATAGTGTGTAAATTGGCTCGCGCCATAATTTTTTTTATGTTTTGTTTATGATATGTGTGATAGCAAAATTAGTTCTAAAATTGATGAATTTCTAACAAAAACAGTAAATGTTAGATGCTCAGGAGGCACTAGATGCAAACAACAAAGGTGTAGAGCAATGTAACTTGTCATAACAGTTGATGAAACATAGCTTGATGGAAATGTTGTGGGAACTGAGGGTCAGTCGTCCCAGTGGAAGCATTTTGGATGGCAAACACCGAAACACCCGAGATGTGCAGTCAAATATGCATGCGAATATGCTCATAGTGTTCTTCGATTTTAACGACATAGTGCAGCCAGAATGTTTTTATCACAAGTTCCATCCATAACTCGCGCTGCCGTCTGGGTAAACTCATCCGAAAATGGTTCAAATGGCTCTGAGCACTATGGGACTCAACTGCTGAGGTCATTAGTCCCCTAGAACTTAGAACTAGTTAAACCTAACTAACCTAAGGACATCACAAACATCCATGCCCGAGGCAGGATTCGAACCCGCGACCGTAGCAGTCGCGCGGTTCCGGACTGCGCGCCTAGAACCGCGAGACCACCGCGGCCGGCAACTCATCCGAAAAAGAATCGAGATTTAAGACGAAATAAATCATTGCTTTAGCACCACTATGAAGTACGTGCTCACACATCGATGTATATTCGGGAATTTTCGCCCAAATGGATTTGTTGCTCTATTTTCGTCGGAAATGGACCCATGTGACATTTTTCTGTTCCCTAAACTAAAGAAAAATGTAGAAAAGTCGTTTTACAAGCACAGATGAAGGCAGAAAGGCGTCGCTTAGACAGCTAAAAGTTATGATCAACATAAGAAATCGAGAGGTGTTTGGGGGAGTTGAAAGCGATACAGCGCTATTCAGCAAATAGTTCAAAAATGGTTCAAAGTGCTCTGAGCACTATCGGACTTAACTTCTGAGGTCATCAGTCCCCTAGAACTTAGAACTACTTAAACCTAACTGACCTAAGGGCATCACGCACATCCATGCCCGAGGCAGGATTCGAACCTGCGACCTGCGACCGTAGCGGTCGCGCGGTTCCAGACTGAAGCGCCTAGAACCGCTCGGCCACTCCGGCCGGCAGCAAATAGTCTTAATGTTTTGGCTCATCAGTGTATTTTTCATATAAGTACGGATGGTGTCTATTGCACTAAAGATTCAATTCAAGTTGCTATGGAGAAAGACCCAATTGCCTTATGAACGACTTTTTGTATGTCAACTTTGTTTTAAGGGACTGTTCATTTTTGAAAATGAAAGACAATTTGTACTTCTGTATTGTTCCACTTGAATGAATAATTCCGCACCAACAAGACCTGATGGACAGGTTTTACACTACGTGATCAAAAGTATCCAGAGCCCTGGCCGAAAATCACTTACAAGTTCGTGTCACCCTCCATCGGTAATGCTGGAATTCAGTATGGTTCAAATGGTTCAAATGGCTCTGAGCTCTATGGGACTTAACTTCTAAGGTCATCTGTCCCCTAGAACTTAGAACTACTTAAATCTAGCTAACCTAAGGACATCACACACATCCATGCCCGAGGCAGGATTCGAACCTGCGACCGTAGCGGTCGTGCGGTTCCTGGCTGTAGCGCCTAGAACCGATCGACCACCCCGGCTGGCTCAGTATGGTGTTGGCCTAACCTTAGCCTTGATGACAGCTTCCACTCTCGCAGGCATAAGTTAGATCAGGTGCTGGAAGGTTTCTTGGCGAATGGCAGTCCATTCTTCACGGAGTGCTGCACACTGAGGAGAGGTATCGACGTCGGTCGGTGAGGCCTGGCACGAGGTCGGCGTTCAAAAACATCCTAAAGGTATTCTATTGGATTCAGGTCAGGACTCTGTGCAAGCCAGTCCGTTACAGGGATGTTATTGTCGTGTAACCACTCTGACACAGGACGTGCATTATGAACATGTGCTCGATCGTGTTGAAAGATGCAGTCGCTATCCCCGAGATACTCTTCAACATTGGGTAGCAAGAATGTACTTAAAACATAAATGTAAGCCTGTGATGTGATAGTGCCACGCAAAACAGCAAGTGGTGCAAGCTCCCTCCCTGAAAAACACGACTACACCATAACACCACCACCTCTGAACTTTACTGTTGGCACTACACACGCTGGTAGATGCCGTTTACCGGGCATTCGCCACACCCACACCCTGCCATCGGAATGCCACATTGTGTACCGTAATTCGTCAGTCCACCCAACGTTTTTCCACTGTTCAATCGTCCAATGTTTACGCTCCTCACACCAAGCAAGGCGTCTTTTGGCATTTACCGGCGTGATGTGTGCCTTGTGAGCAGCCGCTCGACCATGAAATCCAAGTTTTCTCACCTCCCGCCTAACTGTCACAGCAACGCTGCTGCTACGGTCGCAGGTTCGAATCCTGCCTCGGGCATGGATGTGTGTGGTGTCCTTAAGTTACTTAGGTTTCAGTAGTTCTAAGTCTAGGGGACTGATGACCTCAGATGTTAAGTCCCATAGTGCTTAGAGCCATTTGAACCATTTTTCACAGCATCTGCAGTGGATCCTGATGCTGTGTGGAATTCCTGTGTGATGGTCTGGATAGATGTCTGCCTATTACACGACCTTCTTGTACTGTCGGCGGTCTCTGTCAGTCGACGAACAAGGTCGACCTGTACGCTTTTGTGATGTACGTGCCCCTTCACGTTTCTGTTTCACTGTCGCATCGGGAACAGTGGAACTAGGTATGTTTAAGACGGTGGAAATCTCGCGTACAGACGTAAGACACAAGTGACACCCAATCACCTGACCACATTCGAAGTCCGTGAGTTCCGCGGAGCGCCCCATTCTGCTCTCTCACGGTGTCGCTGATATGGAGTACCTGTCCGTACGTGGTAGAATAATGCTTTTAATATGAAAAACATTTGTTTTTGGTGGTTTACGGATACTTTTGATCCGATAGTGTTCATGTATTGGGGAATTTTCCAACAAAGGGGAACGAAGCAGGGTTTATAATGAGGTCACTGTTGCGGTATTTCTTTTCTTTCATTGGTTTTTCCAGAGGCTGTAACACCACACACCTAGCGACAGGTCACTGACAAGGAAAAATTCCAAGATAATTAACAATCAACACGTGTCATGGCAAATTTCGGATCCATTTGTAACGATAGACTCACTGGTGAATTTTTTATGACGTAATTCATTTCGAGGTTCTGCAAACATTAAATTCATATTTACATCTGATGAAAATTTCAGAGAGAAAAGAGAATGTAGAAGATTAATTCATGGGATAGAAACAATATGCCAGAATTTTGATAGAATTTAATTATTTGCTGAAGGGGACAGCAAGTAATTCAGACAAAAAATGAAACTGCTTTTTTTCTTCCCAGAAGATGCGCAGTGCTAAAAAATACTAAAATAATACAATAAAACAATAAAACAAACAGTGATTCGGCGGTTGCAGTGAAGGGAGGAGGGACTCCGTGGACCAAAGTCTATGTTTGTTGTCTAACTTAAAAAAAAAAAAAAATAGACGCATCACGAAGGTACTATCCAAATGATACGGAGATAGGTAGATATGACGAACGCATAGAGTCTAACGAATGATTTTCTGTTGCAGGATTGTTGGATGATTTATGCAAGAGAAAGAGCTTCACAAACTGGGTAAGTCAACAACGCGGTCAGTTATTCCTCTTCGCATTGATTGATAGTTGTTGGATGTCCTTCTGAGCAATATCGTCAAAGTTCAGAGCTGGTTGGAAGTCCCTACCCATAGTGCTCCAAATCTCTCATCTGGGAATAAATCCGGTGACCTTTCTGAGCAATGTAGATTTTAGCAAGCGCAACGACAAGTAGCAGAAACTCTCACCGTGTGCATTCGGGCGTCATCTTCCTATGGATAATAAAACTAAGAGGGCTTGCCATGAGAGGCAACAAAAGAGGGTGTATCATGTCGTCCACGTACCGCTATGTTGTAAAGGTGCCGCTAATAACAACCAAAGGGGTCCCGATATGAAAGGAGACGGCACTCCGGATCATCACTCTTGGCTGCTGGGTGACAGTGCTATCTCACTGCTGTCTGGTGCGTCTCCAGACACTTCTTCGCTGCTCATCAGGTCTCAGCTCTAAAAGGACTCATCACTCAAATTACTCTACTGCAGTCAATGATATTCTAGGTCGAATGTGCGCGACACCACTACGAACGGGGCTACAGACGTCAATGGCAGTAAGCGCAGGCGGCGCCATGAGCACAGCCCCTTTCCGTGATCCGCTTATCAATGGCCCCTGTGGTAACTGAAGCACCAGTTGTTCGTCGGATGGATGATAATGATGAATCTGGGACTGTGAGTGCCTCTCTGATTACTGATCTACCCTCTCGTTCTGTTGTCTCCTTACGTCAACTACTTCCTTCTTCACGCTGTGTTCGACAATGGTTCACCCGTTCCTGTCAACATCATCGAATAGTGGCAACGTTTTGTGTTCAAATGTCGAGCCTCTCGCCGATTACTCCACCGGGATTTTTTGAGCCCAACGTAATATTCTCTAAAATGTTGACATCTGCATATATTGTTCATGCGCTTGTCTGCGAGGCACATTTGCTGGCCAGCTGAGTACATGGAATGAAATTTGCAAAGACTTTATGCCCTAGCATAGTTATGTCTTCCGTTTACTGTCCTTGCCAGCTGCGCGGTGAAATTGCTCTGCAGCGTCACACATTCCTCCATCGGCCGCGAAAATTTACAGTTTGTCCCTTCGTAGGCAGTCGCTTTTGTTTTTCCTAGGGTGTACCAGCAGACATTCCTCGTCGGCAGCTCACCACGGATGTTGAGAAACCACAAAACGTCAGCAGTCGACCCAGCCTCAGTGTGCCACACTGTCTTGGGACCAGCGGTTGCAGAATGACGACTTGGACGAGCACGCGATGTATTCCCGGCACTGGCCGCCTTGAGTGATAGTAATATTTGCCTGTTCATCATGCCGATAGCGTAATCGCGCGGCCGTTTACACCCTGTTCGGCGAGCGTGACTGTGTCGCGCTCATGCAGTTAAGACGAAACACTCCGCATTGTGGTGAGCACCCCTTTTTCGTCACTTTGATTGCTACCTCCTGCTTTTTCTATGTTATGAGTCTCACATGAATTCACCCCTCTCCTGTACTGCAAACTTCATGGATTGTTTAAGTTCTTATCTGTACGAGGACGTGCTGAAAAGTAATGCCTCCGAATTTTTTATATGAAATTTCTTAAAACTTTTTAATTAAGGCAAACAATATTAACATTCTAAACCTCTGTTCTTCACGGCTGCTTATTTACTTCTCAACAGTCACCCAGGCGACGAACCCAATCCTCCAACGAGACACCAGTTTGTTGATAGCGTTATTATAGAATCCTGCCTTTTTTGACGGAGCCAAAACTTCACCTCTGCTTTCAATTCGTCAACCCTATCAAAGTGTCCTCGAATGTGTTCTTTAACTTCTTAAACCGACGAAAATCTTATGGGCCCAAGTCGGTATAATATGGAGGATCATCGATGACGGTGAACTCAAAGCGCCGGATTGTTGGTGATGTCACAGCGGCCGTGTGTGGCTTAGCATTGTCATCCTGAAGCAGAGGGTGCTCCATATGTGGACGAACTCTTCGCATTCGAAACTCGATTAATGCACGCTGTTCCTTACGCAGCGACAGTTACGTTACACCCCGCCGCGTTACACGCTACAGTTCGGAGCCTTCTAGCGGCAAAAGGCTGGAAATACGTTGACACTAAGGGCAATAATCCAGTATGTTAATAATGTTTACTTCATTTAAAAAGTTTTAAGAGTTTTCACATAAAAAATTCGGAGATCTTACTTTTAGTTCCTGCATTCATTGAATACTGGTTCAAATGGCTCTGAGCACTATGGGACTTAACTACTGTGGTCATCAGTCCCCTAGAACTTAGAACTACTTAAACCTAACTAACCTAAGGACATCACACACATCCATGCCCGAGGCAGGATTCGAACCTGCGACCGTAGCAGTCGCATTGAATACCGTTTTCTATGTCAATTTTTTGTTTGGTCACTGAAGGCTGCTATTGGCTGTGTGGTCGTAAATTCTACTGTTTACCATTCAGCTATTTTGGTTAGAGTAGTATTCACTGTGCAATTTCCTCAGTCTCCTAATTAACTGAGGCCTCACCGAGTACGAACGACGCTGATTGTCTTCCACCGTCTGGACGAAATAACTTCTCCATTAGCATTCCGGGCAGTCTACAAACATCCAACCGAGAGGCAGATCCAGTTGCTACGAACTGAGAACTGTGTGACATTCGAGCGGACGACGGTTAAACCCCGCGTCCGACCATCCTGATTTAGGTTTTCAGTTATTTCCCTAAATCGCTCCAGGCAAACGACGGAATGGTTCCTTTGAAAGGGCACGGCCGACTGCCTTCCCCATCCTTCCCTAATCCGATGAGACCTATGACCTCGCTGTTTCGTCTCTTCCCCCAAACAACCCAACCCAACCAACTGTTTGCCAAGCCTTTTAAGCCCATCCAGCTCGTGGTTATGGACACGACATGGCGGTGAGGATGGGAGATGTGATTCAAGGAACTCTCAATGGGATGGTAATAATTGACAAAGTTATAGAGTTGATAGAGATAGTTCATTGTTAAAATTTATTTCGAGGTATAGAAACTGACTGCAGGTGTGAATAATAAAGAGTTATGCGGATTATTCACGTGAAATTAGAACTACGGAAGGCTTTACAACGCAACATTCTGCAAATGACCCTTCTCTTAAATTTCTTCGCTGGTGTTTTCCTTTCTGAATACCTGTATTAATATCCAATGACATTCATTTCCGAATTACACGATAAGTTCAACTATACAAAGTAGTATAATGTTTAATTCTAGAATGGACTTCAGTTTTATTAGTGTACGTGAATATTATTTACACTGTCGCTATGATTTCAATATAAAATTGTGTTTAATCTCTGATTTCGTTGCAAAATCTTTGTCTTTATACCACTGACAATATCATATCATCATCTTTACATTCAATGCTATCGCACTAAAAATAGAGTTAATAATCTCAAATCTATGTTTTACGGATGAAAAACATTCGTGGAATTTAGGCTCCAGAGAGATAACTTTTAATCTAATTTTAAAAGATGTTCTCAGAGAACTTAAATACAATACATGCTGCGGGGTAAATTCAAAGAATTAGTGTTCAAGATGGACTGTACTACAGTACCACCATCGAAAATTTACACGAAACGAAGTGAACTGGGGACAGTTGATATTTGCACTAACTATACACCACCCCGCTCTGTACATTGGACACTGGCTTGCAGAGTATATTCGTAAAAGGTCACTGCGAAAACTCCACGCCTTGGTAATTTTGATTTTATGCTCTTGACACATGTTGCGCAAATTGTAAAAATGACGTGTGTTGAACCAAAGCGAATGGATATGTATAAATAGATGCTCCCATATTTTCAACAATTAAGTAGTGATTAATTCATATGTGGCTTTACGTCTCCTGAACCACTTAAAGGACGTACCAATACTGAGAGTAAAGAAAGAAATTGAGAAATATTGGGATTAAAGGTATTTTAAATCATAGCCCCTTCAAAAGTAACACAACAGTACATTTTATGTGAAGAATTAACTACGAGTAACTTTTTGAAACACGGATGCTGGGATTGTTGAATGCTGGCTGACATTATATTAAAAAAAAAAAAAACAATTAGTCGTTTGAACGGTTTTGAAGGAATCAAACGGATTCTGTGATGCGATATGTTACTGTGAATGACAAGTGAGTCGATTAATTAATACTAGGAAAAGAGCAGCAGGGAAGCTGGAAGATGCAAGCTGATGACTGTTTCATCTGTTGGAAGCTGGACCCTGTTTGGATGGGAAAGACACTATTCCTGGTGATTACCTCGCAAAGAACGAAACAATAACGGGAGAAATTATTCAGGTATTATGGATCAAAAAATGTGTGTGAAGAGCCGTCAACTGAGAAACAAAAACGTCATTTTTCGTTAGGACAATGAACCTTGTAATATATCGCATCTTCCCCGGCAGCGATGTAATTCTTTCCGTTAAGTTTTCTGGTTTTATGTAGCGTTTTCATCTTTGTGTTTCGCATCAGGCATACTGTATAATTCATTACGCGCTCAGTAGAAGTTAAGCTAGGCAGACGCAGAGTCACACTCACCTTTATGTAACATATTTGCTCAATAAACGGTGAGTATCACAATAATGTGTTTAGGACTGCTCTGATTAGTAACCTATTAGAAGTTATCGTCATTATGTTGGTAGAATGAGGACGCACAAATGGGAAGTTATTGAAATCTGGTTTCGCAAGACAGAGAAAATCGGGTTATAGTTGTGGAAGGGGGTCAGGATCAGTTACTGTCAGTTCCACAAAACATACAAACTTTATTTTCCTAAAACACTTATTCACACTTGCTCTTAAAAGCATTCAAAGATAATACGGCTGAAGGCCCGAACACAAGTTATTAAAATTTTCTTAAGGAATACACACGGTTGAAGGCCTTAGTTACAAAATTTTACATGAAAACTCGTCCGAAGGCCACACACTGGAGATAGAAGTACTGAGGGCTTAAGGCCTGGATAAAAAGAATTTCGGATAGAGTAGAAAATTTTAAAAGGTTTTAAACAAGTGTCTTTTCAAATTTTAATTTAAAACAGCTGAAGGCCTTATCTTAAAATATTTCACATAAAGTTCGGCTGAAGGCCACATACTGAACATAGAACAACTTAAAGCTTAAGGCCTGGCTAACAAGAATTTCAGATAGAGAAAAATATTTTCAAAGTCTGAAACAAGTGATTTTACAAATTTGAATTTAAGACAGCTAAAGGCCTTATCTTAAAATATTTCATGTAAAGTTCGACTGAAGGCCAAATACTGAACATAGAACGACCCAAAGTTTAAGGCCTGAATAAAAATAAGGATTTCCAATCGGCAAAATCCCCCCTTATACACTCCTGGAAATTGAAATAAGAACACCGTGAATTCATTGTCCCAGGAAGGGGAAACTTTATTGACACATTCCTGGGGTCAGATACATCACATGATCACACTGACAGAACCACAGGCACATAGACACAGGCAACAGAGCATGCACAATGTCGGCACTAGTACAGTGTATATCCACCTTTCGCAGCAATGCAGGCTGCTATTCTCCCATGGAGACGATCGTAGAGATGCTGGATGTAGTCCTGTGGAACGGCTTGCCATGCCATTTCCACCTGGCGCCTCAGTTGGACCAGCGTTCGTGCTGGACGTGCAGACCGCGTGAGACGACGCTTCATCCAGTCCCAAACATGCTCAATGGGGGACAGTTCCGGAGATCTTGCTGGCCAGGGTAGTTGACTTACACCTTCTAGAGCACGTTGGGTGGCACGGGATACATGCGGACGTGCATTGTCCTGTTGGAACAGCAAGTTCCCTTGCCGGTCTAGGAATGGTAGAACGATGGGTTCGATGACGGTTTGGATGTACCGTGCACTATTCAGTGTCCCCTCGACGATCACCAGTGGTGTACGGCCAGTGTAGGAGATCGCTCCCCACACCATGATGCCGGGTGTTGGCCCTGTGTGCCTCGGTCGTATGCAGTCCTGATTGTGGCGCTCACCTGCACGGCGCCAAACACGCATACGACCATCATTGGCACCAAGGCAGAAGCGACTCTCATCGCTGAAGACGACACGTCTCCATTCGTCCCTCCATTCACGCCTGTCGCGACACCACTGGAGGCGGGCTGCACGATGTTGGGGCGTGAGCGGAAGACGGCCTAACGGTGTGCGGGACCGTAGCCCAGCTTCATGGAGACGGTTGCGAATGGTCCTCGCCGATACCCCAGGAGCAACAGTGTCCCTAATTTGCTGGGAAGTGGCGGTGCGGTCCCCTACGGCACTGCGTAGGATCCTACGGTCTTGGCGTGCATCCGTGCGTCGCTGCGGTCTGGTCCCAGGTCGACGGGCACGTGCACCTTCCGCCGACCACTGGCGACAACATCGATGTACTGTGGAGACCTCACGCCCCACGTGTTGAGCAATTCGGCGGTACGTCCACCCGGCCTCCCGCATGCCCACTATACGCCCTCGCTCAAAGTCCGTCAACTGCACATACGGTTCACGTCCACGCTGTCGCGGCATGCTACCAGTGTTAAAGACTGCGATGGAGCTCCGTATGCCACGGCAAACTGGCTGACACTGACGGCGGCGGTGCACAAATGCTGCGCAGCTAGCGCCATTCGACGGCCAACACCGCGGTTCCTGGTGTGTCCGCTGTGCCGTGCGTGTGATCATTGCTTGTACAGCCCTCTCGCAGTGTCCGGAGCAAGTATGGTGGGTCTGACACACCGGTGTCAATGTGTTCTTTTTTCCATTACCAGGAGTGTATAAAAAAATAGTTTAATCAAGAATCTTCAAAGTTTTAATTTAAGACAGCTGAATCTTCACATTAAAACCAACTAAATTAATAGACGGCTGAAGGCCTTGCGCAGTACTTGAGACTAAAAGAAAATCGCAGTCTTTTAGCAGGACACTGGTGCTCATGAGTGCTCCAAGGATCGGCCTGAGGAGGTAACTCTAATATAAGTTTAGTTCAGACAGGCAGCCAAGCGTAATATTAAATAATCAGATGGCAACCCGACCCAGGAACGGCTGAAGAACCGACCAACAACCCAATCAATTTCCTTCCGCCCGACCAACAGCACGACAACAGAAAAATCAGCGAGGACGAAGATACCAGCAGCACTAAATCTTGAAAATTGGCGTCTAAATACAGTCAGGACACAATAATCACTCAAAAATATGAACAACACCAAAGGCTATCGAACTACACGCCATGCCGGACAGTATCAACATGGCGAGGGAAAACACATTGCCGGAAAACCACAGGGCAGGTAACTGGAACGTTAACGGCCACAAGGGAGAAGATACCGCTGGTGCACTTCACTAATAAGTATCAACCAATTCAATAGTTAAACACCATACAGACAGACGGCTGCAAAATTTCGCTGACTTCAACACACCGTACGTTGCTGCTTGCGGGAACGGCCCAGAAAGCAACAACCGGCAGTGAATGGAGAGATATCAGAGCAGTTGAGGTTTCATAACAGGTTAACTGATCACTCAATTTCAGTGCCCAGGTTTGGTGGGCGACGAACTTTGTAGTTCTTGCAGCTAGCGCCTCACAAATCCGACCACACATGCACGCACCAGCGGCCCCGGCCTGACCGTACGCGGTGGAGAATTTCTCACTGCTGTGTCCCAACCGATCGATTGCCACATACACTACACACGGAAATGTAGCGGTGACACGGAAGATGGTACAGCAGTACTAGTATCAATAAGAGCTGCTATGGAGGCAAGTCAGCAACTCGTTATGGCAGTAACTCAGGGAGAAATAAGACGCCACTCAATTGTAACAAATGCCAAAGAACAAGGCATCAATGCAAGCTGGCCATGGCTCAGTTATCATGAAGAAAAGATGTAAATGGACAATTATTACGAAGAAAATATTTCTTCTACGTGATGTTTCTTATAATGGACCCTGCCCTGCTACAGCAGTGGGCTGACTGAAACATTGAAGTATAAATTTTCGCAAGGTGTTCACTATTTCTTAATGTTCCCCGTAAGAAATTCACTGCTGGACATGGTTTGAATCTGTTACGGAGATTGTGGCAGTAGAAAATTGTAGAACTTGCAGAATCGAATTCAGAGGATGTAATCTACTCACTAGATCAACGGCCTTGCCGCAGTGGTAACACTGGTTCTCATAAGATCACCGAATTTAAGCACTGTCGGGCTGGGCTAGCACTTGAATGAGTGACCATCCAGTCTGCCGAGCGCAGCTTGAGAACGGGGTTCACTCAGCTCTTGTGAGGCAAACTGAGGAGCAACCTGATTGAGAAGTAGCGGCTCCGGTCTCGGAAACTGACACACAGCCGGGAGAGCGGTGTGCTGACCACATTCCCCTCCATATCGGCATCCAGTGACGGCTGTGAGCTGACGAAGACAGGGCGGCCGGTCGGTCCCCCAAGGCCTGTTCAGACGGAGTTAAGTTAATCTACTCATTGAAAAACTTCCGACCTGTGTACTGAATTTTCAACCAAAAACCAGTCTGTAACTGATGAGGAGAACACAGAGAGTGCCATAATCCGATTTCTCAGAAATATTTGCCGAGTGGAAGAGGAGGTGAATTACCAAACAGATGTCTGAGTTTATCCCTCGAGACTCGACCGTTTCTAAGAAAACGGTGGTCAAAGTTTTCAAAGTACTTTTGATACCTTTTAGTGCACGATAATATCGGCCGTAATGGCGGCGCATTGGCTTGCTTGCGGCATGTCACATTTGCGCATCATGACAAAACGTGGTTACCGTTTTTATATATTTACCTTTTCCATTTATCTAATCATGTCCGTAGAAGGCTACTATGCAAAAGTTTCTTATACCGTTAAAGGGTACTAGGCCGTTCTATTAATTGTAAAATTACAAATATATGAAAATTACAATATATGAATGTGTATGGCACTTTCCGGGGCTACAATCTTTTTATATTCTCATCCTCTTATATTTCATTGTGATATGAATTCCTAAATTAGTTCTTATATTTTACTCTTATCTTTATTCCTCGGGAAGATTTCTTTCTTTAGATTGTGTTGATCGTAAAAACATTCAGAACATCGCGTGAAGGTAGGTTTTCGACAGAGACATTTCTTGGTATGAATGTCACTCGGGAAAACAAATGTTGTTAACATTGCTGAAGATTTCATGAGATGGCAATAATGTCACTGCAAGCCACGTATATCGGATAACTTTACCTTAAACTGGCTTTTACAATGGATTTTGAATCAAAATACACTACAGGAATTTCACCGAAAACAATTTCCAATAATTTTTTCATTTATTTAATGTTTTTTTTTAATTTATTTGCCAGACATGTAATTAATAAACGAATAAGAACGGCGTTTTTTCAATACTTCGGAAGACATTCATGTAGCAATCTTCCATGGCCATGTGTAAATAAATTAAAAACCAAAATGAAAGCAATACTTGAGTTTCGAATGCGGGGCAGGTTGAACAATTTACTTGCTAAAAGTCACATGGAGTTCCTCGAAAACTTTGACCGTCGCTTTCTGAGAAACGATGGGGTGGGTATCTCTGAACAGGCCGAGAAATGGGTTCGCTTATTTTGAGTTCTCTCTCACTGAGCGAAATTCCTAGGAAATCAAGTTATGGCACTTGCCGTATTCTTCTCTTGAGAGGTGGACATCTGTCCACGTAACCCTTGTACATGCAGAACAATACCTATTTCACGGAGAGTCCGTGAGCGCTGCTGCCACCGCGGCCTGCCCAGTGAGGGGGTAACGACCTGTCAGCAGCGGGTTAGCACCTGCAACAGCGGCCAGCCGGATGCACAGTGTCGCAAGCGGCTGGCCCAGGCCGCAAGGTGGCAAGCGGCCGGCCGCCGCGGCACGACAATTAATAAATATTCCGCCGCGAGGAGAGCCGCAGTGCCGGCGTTTAACGACGCCGGACTTAATGAAACCCGATTTCGAGCCCATAAAACCTGCGGGCCGTCCGGCGGGCGTCCATCATGCCGCGGCCAGGGCTCGACGCCAGCAGGGTCGCCCATTAATTACCCCAGCAGGCCGAACGCCGCGGAACCCCGGTCGCTGGCGCTTCTGCCCGAGAGCCAGCGGACGCGTCTATGCGCTGCTTCCTCCGAAAGTGGCGGCAGCGTTCCTGACACTGGCGATTTCCAGCTTTGATAGGTTGAAGAAAGAAGAGACAAGCAACAGGAAAAAGAAGAAAAATCTCAGAAATCACGTTTCAATTACCGCTTAGCAATCAGTTTGGCTTGCTACATGAAGTAGGGTAAGAGTCTAAAGCTGCTTTAGACCTTAATGGGGTGCAACAGACTCTTGGGAATAACTTTATGTCAGTAGATAAGTAACATAAGCAGAAGAGCGAAAGAAAATGGTACACCTGCCTAATATCGTGTAGGGACCCCACAACACGACTTGGCATAGACTCGACTAATGTCTGAAGTAGTGGTGGAGGGAACTGACACCATGAATACTGCATGCTGTCCATAAATCCCTAAGAGTATGAGGGGGAGGGGAGGGTGCAGATCTCTTCTGAACAGCACGCTGCACGGCATCCCAGATATGCTCAATAGAGTTCATGTCTGGGGAGTTTGGGGACCAGAGGAAGTGCTTAAACTCAGAAGAGAGTTCCCGGAGCAATTATGCACGTGTGGGGTGTCGCATTTTGCTGCTGGGATTGCTCAAGTCCTTTGGAATGCAAAATGGACATGAATGGCTGCAGATGATCAGACAGGATGTTTAAGTACGTGTTAACTGTCAGAGGCGTACCTAGACGTAGCAGGGGTCTCGTATCACTCCAACTGCACACGTCCCACACCAGTGCAACGCCACCACCAGATTGAACAACCCCTGCTTCTCTCAGTAGAAATAACCAGCGACCAATTTAACCATGGAAGTCAATCACCCTGCGTCGAACGTATGGCTTTCCTTAGACAGATAACTTCACCTAAAAAAATTTTGGACACAACTATTATTGACGTAATTTGTGCCAGTGCAATGTTGCATGTGTGTGTGTGTTTGTGTGTGTGTGTGTGTGTGTGTGTGTGTGTGTGTGTGTGTGTGTGTGTATTAGTATGTGGCAGTCGGTTGAACCGTATCAGCTCAGTAAGTCAACAGAATGACAAAAGGGGACTATTGTGTTTGGATGTGTCTGTGACCACACCGGGAACGAAATTTGCCGAGTTTTTGATGTATCAATGCGAACTAAGATGTCTACAAAATGTGGTTTACCTCTCGCATCAAAGTAATACCGCGTAAGAACAGTGGTCGTGAGAGGATCCTAAGGTAAACCAGTCAGAAAAATATGCAGTAGAACTGAATGAAACTGAAGAAGATCAGTGAATTACACATTATTAAAATTTCTTTTTACAAACAAGACGGGAATGGTATGTGTTTCGTACCATAATCGTCAGAGTTTGCAGTCAACCTATACTATGTCAGATATCACAGCGATTAAATAATGAACTAGTGTAACTAGTGTAACATTTTAGCTGTGGTTCCGCAATTGGAAGGCTTTAGTCTTCCTATTGCTCTGAGGCAACCTTCGGGCGGAAATCACAATTTTCAGTCGCTAGCTTCGTGTAAGTCGTCAGCCATACCATCAATGACAACTCTTAAACCCCAGCCTTTCTGTTACAATTTTAAGCGTTTCGCATTAGCTACAACTCAGAAATTTCTGATCAGTAGGTAAGTAAACGAGGTTTCTGATATATGAACTTCATAAAGAATACATTTCTCATTTGTAGCACGGCTGAAAATACTATATGTCCTTAACAATACTTGCTTCACATGATAGAATGCTGAGAGAATATCTCTCCAATAACCTGCCGCCATTGAAAACGTGCGTAACATTCGTTATGTCCTGCTGAGAAAGTGGTTTCATGGAGCACTATGGGTTTTAAAAAACGTGGCACGTGACATTACTGATCCTCTAACCGTTGGTGTTACGAAGGAATAGACCACTCCCAATTCAAAAAACAATTAGTCCGTTTTGGAAGACCATAAAAGTCCGAAAATTGTAAGCTCAACCTTAACCACCACGGAAATTTTAGAATAAGTGAATGTGTAATAATTAAACACAAATGTAAATAACAATAACTAGTCACTTTTGAAATATTTACTTACATAAACTAGTTTTAGAGACTTTTCAGGCTTATCTTCAAATGGGAGTAACGTCTGCATGCTCCCTCTGAAGAGGAGTCCGAAAAGGCTCGAAAACTACACTGAGGCGCCAAAGAAACTGTTATAGGCATGAGTATTAAAATAAAGAAATATGTAAACAGACAGAATACGGCGCTGCTGTCGGAAACGCCTATATAAGATAACAAGTGTCTGGCGCAGTTATCAGATCGGTTACTGCTGCTACAATGGAGGGTTATCAAAATTTAAATGAGACTGAACGTGGTGTTACAGTCGGCGCACGAGCGATGGGACACGGCATCTCCGAGGTAGCGATGAATTGAGGATTTTCCCGCGCGATCCTTTCACGAGTGTACCGTGAGTATCAGGAATCCGGTAAAATACATAGAAATACATGGAAAGAAGGATCCTTTATTGTATGATTATATGATAGCGGAACAAACACTGGTAGCACTTACTTCTGTAAAATATCTGGGAGTATGCGTGCGGAACGATTTCAAGTGGAATGATCATATAAAATTAATTGTTGGTAAGGCGGGTACCAAGTTGAGATTCATTGGGAGAGTCCTTAGAATATGTAGTCCATCAACGAAGGAGGTGGCTTGCAAAACACTCGTTCGACCTATACTTGAGTATTGCTCATCAGTGTGGGATCCGTACCAGATCGGGTTGACGGAGGAGATAGAGAAGATCCAAAAAAGAGCGGCGCGTTTCGTCACAGGGTTATTTGGTAACCGTGATAGCGTTACGAATATGTTTAACAAACTCTTAAGTGGCAGACTCTGCAAGAGAGGCGCTCTGCATCGCGGTGTAGCTTGCTCGCTAGGTTTCGAGAGGGTGCGTTTCTGGATGAGGTATCGAATATATTGCTTCCCCCTACTTATACCTCCCGAGGAGATCACAAATGTAAAATTAGAGCGATTAGAGCGCGCACGGAGGCTTTCAGACAGTCGTTCTTCCCGCGACTGGAACAAGAAAGGGAGGTAATGACAGTGGCAGGTAAAGTGCCCTCCGCCACACACCGTTGGGTGGCTTGCGGAGTATAAATGTAGATGTAGATGTAGATGCTGACATGCAGGGTCCATAGGCTGTCTCCATACCCGGAGACGTCCATCCGCTCAGTACAATTTGAAACGAGACTCGTCCGTCCAGGAAACATGTTTCTAGTCATCAAAAGTCCAATGTCGGTGTTGGGCCCAGGCGAAGCGTATAGCTTTGAGTTATGCGGTCGTCGAGGGTACACGAGTGGGCCTTCGGCCCCAAAAAGCCCATATCGATGATGTTTCGTTGTATGGTTCACCCGCTGACACTTGATGATGGCTTAGGATTGAAATCTGCAGCAATTTGCGGAAGAGTTGCACTTGTCTCACGTTGAACGATTCTCTTCATTCGTCGTTGGTCCCGTTCTTGTAGCTTCTTTTCCTGGTCGTGGCAATGTTGGAGATTCGATGTTTTACCTGATTCCTGATATTCATGGTACAGTCGTTAAATGGTCGTACGGGAAAATCCCCACTTCGTCGCTGTCTCGAAGATGCATGTCCCATCGCTCTTGCGCCGACTATAACACCACGTTCAGACTCACTTGACAACCTGCCATTGTAGCAGCAGTAACCGACCTAACAACTGTGCCAGACACTTGTTGTCTTATCTAAGCGTTGCCGGCCGCAGCGCCGTATTGTGCCTGTTTTCGTATCTCTGTATTTGAAGACGCATATTCATACCAGCTTCTTTGGTGCTTTAGTGTAGAAAGAAAGGACGCTTGCTACTTGGTAGCACTTATGGGAGACGTGTAGACTAATTGCTGCAGGAAAAGCTAGGCGAAGAGTGCCACGTCTCTCACATCGCGAAGCCCAGCGCCAAGCTTTGTCAGGTGACAGAGAATAGAGAGGCCTTGTGAAGAGGTTTTGATTCCAAGGATAAGGAACTTACAGCAGGAGGAGCAGGAAGCAGGCTGGCTATCTGACGTAATTATTTTACTTGCAATTAATGTGGAAGGAAATTTCGGGTTGTTAACTATTTTTATATTATAATTAAAAGCAATGACGGTAACGTTAAAAGAAACTGGGGCCTTCTGCATTAAATGACTGACTTAATTCTGTGCTTAATATGTTTCCTTGCCGAAATTAGTATTAAATTGATTACCCGAATTCCTAATATTAAAATGATTGCAGGTCCCATTGTATTTCACATAAAAAAGATTAGAGTGCATGAAATGGCGCACGCGAACTATAATAACTAAAAGAAATGCTTTCTTATTAAATGCTTTCATATTCAAGAAAACACACAAAATTATGAATTTGTAATGGAAAGGCACGCATTTCGTATTCTGATTACTAGTAACAGCTCAAGTAGCAACTAATTAAGTTACAGTCCAAGAAAGATCTTCTATGACCATTGCATCAAATCTACAGAATGAATTGCGTGACATGACTCAAGCTTACCGAGAGAGACAAGCACAATGGCAAGAAAGTAAAAAGCAAAAAGGAAAGAGCAGAAGAGCAGAGCAAAAAGAGAGCGGTGCCCTTGTTTTACTGCTGTTTGTAATAGTTACACATTAGGATCTTTGTAGGATTATCGATACACGATACATTATCCAGTGGTGTCTGGAATAGTTAGATTACTTTGGGTAAATTTCGTGTAAAAGTTTGTGACGTTATACTAGCAACTTAGAACATGGCATTAACCTTGCAGTAGGTGCGTGCTGTATCGTTACGGGGTTAGACGTGTGGGGGACTCCTGTCCCCCCTTTGTGTTTCTTAATTACTCATTGAAATGATTATCAGACGTTCTTTAGTAGCTTTTTCTATGTTTGTATGTGTATAGAGATGAAAATAAAACACAAATTTCCAAAAAAATATTTCAATAATTTATTACAGAGGCAGTTAACACACACGGTATGTAAATGAGGCAAACACATCCACCTTTCACATTTATGACACCATTTTCTAGTTTACTTGTCGTTCTGCCTTCCACACTCGTAGCATTGTCCTTTGGAACCTTCTCTGGGATTGTCTTGTGGTGTAACTGCTGAATTTATGTGCAGTAGAACACTTGCACACAGCCGCAATTCAATGTTAATTTGAGGGACAGCAGATCTGTAGTGAGTTTGAGTTTTCATCATTTCCCAGGCCAACCTCTGCAGAAACTCCGTACTTTTCAATTATTTAGGTGTCCTAGAATTTTCTCGGTATATGCACAGTGCGTTCATGGCAGAAACATTAAGTAGATTATAGAAAACAACCATAGGCCATCTACGAGTCTTTCGTGACACATAATTTTTTTTAATAAGTTGATCATTTAAATCCACTTTAATCTTTGTCATACAGTAAAAAGTTACAATTTCTGGTTTCAGTGAATGTCTTGTATCTTTATAAATGGTATCATCATGATGTAATGTAAATATCAAGAGAACAGCTTGATTAACTTAAGTGCAGTATGAAACTAGCGGACAATTCTCTTGGAAGTCAAACAAAGAAGAATATTGAGGTTTTTGCTCATTACGTAAAAACTCCTTGAGAATTTTCTTCTTGTTTTTCCGGAGCGTTCCAATGTATGTCAGTCCCTTGTCTTCCAGTAGCTTCTTAGCCACTGCTATACTGCTGAACCAGTCATCACCAGTAATGTTACGTTGAGTCCCACTGACAGGTTCCACTAATCTCATTACTACATCTGTAGGAGAATTACTGTGCTTGAAAGAACCCTCTCGTTGAGGGCCAGCGAAAGTTTCTAAGTTGAAAGTATAGGCAGTCTTAACATCTACCAAATCAAATGTCTTACTGTCGTATTTGGCAGGCTTTTTAGGAAGATACTGTCTGAATTGGCATTTTGCTCGAGAAGAAAGTAACTGTTCGTCGACAGTCGAATATTCACTTCGAACAAAGTGTTTTGAAAAATTATGAACAACAGTCTCAATAATGTCTTTAACTGGGGCTAATTTATCAATTTCTCTTCGAAGACTTCTGTCCCTTACGTCATCAAAACGTAAATGTCTCAGAAGTAATTTAAATCTTTTTTCACTCATTGTAAGATAACAGGACTCTAAGCCGTTTCCTCTAGAGCTATACCACAACATGCTAGTGTTTCTTCTAGAACTTCTTAGGGTTCCTGTTAGGTAGTGTACGCCGAAAAGAGCTCTTATTTCAGTCTTATCACGGAGTCTAGCATCTCTATGTCTCTGATATTTGCTTTTCAAATTTCTTACATAAATATCTGTTCAGTTAACTATAATTTTGTAGACACTGCTGTCTAAGAAAAGAGCTAATAACTTTTTTTCTGAAAGTGTTGCTGATGTTTGTATCTTGGGGCCAGGTAGGTGAGTTATTCTCTGACAATATTCTCACGTTTCTTTTAGCAAAAGATTTCGACCTTTTTATTTTACTGTCCTTCCCAAGGTAATAAGAAATGCTAGGCTCACCTTTCTTATTATCGCATTCATCTGCAGATTGTTCAGTTTCAGTATCATGATCGCTTTCTATTAGTTGGTCATCTTCATTTGAATCAGATTCTTCAGAATCAAATACGTCATTTTCATCACTCTCTGCATCTTTTTCAAGGCACCTCATCCACACTTCGGGGTCGGAAGACACATCCACTCTTCTCTTCTTTGGACCTGACATCAGTAAAATAAAAACGTGTTTATGAGTATCACTTTCTGTAAATTACAGTACATGTTGAAGAATGTGTAAGTAATCATTTTAGTTAACATAGTTATTTTATTCAAATTAATAAAAAATTTTAGGCACTGTACTTACAAAGAATTTAGTATTAAAAATGTTAAAAAAAGAGAAAACGTCTATCTTAAGAAATTGTTACGTAGATAGGCGCGTGGTAGACAGTTCTATCCTAACTCACTTCATCGTCCTGCTACTCTCTGTTTAGCTGCCCAACTTACGTAAACGGATCTTCAACAATGCACCAATTTGTAAGGTACTGAGCATGGGAATGCTGCAAATTTTATACGTAGTGGAAATAATCACAATGTAAAACCGCTGGGTGACAGGAGTACCCCACACGCCCACTCCAGGGTTAAAGGTGACGTGCATGCAGGAAACAGGAGCACCAACAGCTCACCTTCGTGTGGGTTTATAGAAGTTTTGCGGCGACGTGACCAGACCTGGGTTAACATGGCTGTTCGCTGTGTATACGAAGAGCTGAGCGGACTGCTTTTGATTGTAACAAAGACTCACATATGTGGCGCGCTTGTTGCTGCAATTAGAAAATGGGGATACATTAAGTATGGCCTGTATCTGAATAGGAAGGGAAAGGAAGGATTAACTGAGCACCTTGCAGAAAGTGCAAGGGGGGCCATAAGCACATAAACAAAATCCCTGTGATTATTGGATTCAAAGGGGCACCTTCTTTAGGTAAGAGTCACGTTACAGACAAAGAGTATTGAAAAAAATTAGAGCAGTACAAGACCTTAAAAAGTGTAACAGTTTCCAGAAAAATAAAATTAGTTTGTTTCACCAGAATATCAGAGAGTGGAAAAACAAGACAGATGAGCTTATTGCATGCCTAGGAGACACGGAATATTCTGAAGAGATGCATCTCCGAACACCAGGTAACCACAGGGATGGAGAAGTAAAATATCAGGGATTACAGGTTTCGGTAAGTTCCATGTGGAACCTAGAGGCATGTGCTTGTGAGTTGTTACTGCAGAATTCGTCTCTGTTAACTGTAACAGTCTACGAGTACAGATCCCCTCTAGAAAACTTTCAGCTATTTATGAGAAATCTAGAAGTATTATTGAGCTGCTTGTCAGACAAGAAGAAACAGTAGTTTGTGGAGATTTTAATACTTTTTTTTAAAAAATAAGGACGAAAAATGAACTAGAATTATTGTTTAAGTGTTTCAATCAAATTTCAGCTGTCAATTTTCCAACTCATGTGCAGCAAAATAGGACACTGACTGATATCATTTTTATAGAGAGTGCTCTGACTGAAACAATTGATGTATCCCAGTCGTTAATGAACTATCTGATCATGATGCACAATTAATGAAGATAAGCATTGTGTCACCTTACCACCCATTTGCAAGTTCATGTAAGGCAGTGAGGCTTATTTGTGAGAATAGTATACAATATTTCAAGAGTGAACTAAAAGGTGTATGGGATGAGGTATATGTAGAATGAGATATTAATGTCAAATTCAATTTATTCCATAGCAAATTTGTGTCAATATTTGAAGGTTGCTTTCCAAGAAAAATTATCCAGTAGATCCATAAAAAAAGTAAACCATGGATAACTACGGTAATTAAAGTCTTGTGTAAGGGGAAGAGAGAAATATACGTAAAGGCAAAAATAAGTAGAGATCCAACATTACTTCAGAAGTATACATCTCGTGGCAGAAATAAATAATGCAGGTAATAAGGTTAAAACTATATAGGACATTGACGGATGGGAGACAGGACAGCCAGTCAATCTACAAGATTCCATAACAACTAAACGAAATTACGGGGTTGTGACTGATGATTAACAAGTTGCAAGTAGTTTTAACAACCTCTTTCTAAGCGCAGCAGGAAATACATACCTTTACTAAATTAATTCAATTCTAAAAGTTCTAGAAAACAAAAGCTCTTGTGGGGTTGATAAAATTCGAACAGAATTCTGAAATGTTGTTCCAGTTTAATAAGTAATGTCCTAAGTGATGCAAAACATCAGTGGCACAGGGAATTTTTCCAGGCAGGTTCAAATATGTAATTAAACCAAAAGATAGACTTAAACAGTTATCGTCCAATTTGTTTACTGACATATTTTTCCAAAAATGTGGAGAAGTAATGAACTTCACTGTAGTTGCATATTTAAGTATGAACAATTTGTTATCACAGTTTGGATTCCAGGAAGTCTGCTCGACTGAGAATGCTATTTATACATGTTAGACGAAACTGGGGCGGGAAGGTTTTGGAGCTGGAAGGACTGGAGTCCCCACATCGTTGCTGCAGATTGCAAAACGTTTAGAACAAAGAAAAAAATTCTTAAGACGAATTCCAAGCAAATACTATTTCAAGGATTTTAATGAATTACCATCAAAAACATATCAGAGTACAGTCCTTCAACAAACAAACAACGCTGACTGAATAGTCAGCTGCAGATGTAAGTTCACAGAGAAGTTAGCTGAATGTCTGAGACACAGCTGCTATTAGAGAAAGGCAAAGGCAGTTCATTTAACTTGGGCAGGACGGGGACGTTCTTCCGCTTATTAAGACGTCAAGAGACTGGACCGAATCCGCTAGCGTCGAACCAGTTAAAAACAACTTCAAGAACCCTTCGGCTCCAAACTACGCTAAGATGCCCACTAACAGAATCCACTTGGTGGAACAGACAGTGACCGCTTGTGAACCAGACGCTCCAGCGACATCAGGCTTGCCGATTGAGCCCCGCACTATAAAAAGCCTCGAGCCGCTCGTAGTTACAAACTTCAGTTTCTCACCAACCTCACTGGTCACGAAGGCTTTCCGCATCGCACTTTTATCGTCAGTGAGGGTACCACTAGCGAGACCCAAAGTTAAAAGACAAAGACCACCCTAGATGGACGAAATCGATTGAATATTGGGCCTATAATTACCAGTTAGTATCTTTTTGTGATTTCCAAGGTGTTTGATTGTGCAGATCATCTCACTCTCTTAGAAAAACTCAACTTTTATGGAATAGATGGCTTTACACACGGCTAGGTTGAATCATACTTTACAGAATGCAAAAGGTTGTGCTGAATAATTCAGACAACAGCGGAAAGCTAGAAAATCTTAGTGACTGGGATAAAATTACAAAGGGCATCCCACAAGGTTCAATTTTTGGTCAATTCCTATTCCTTAGATATGTGAATGTCCTTTTCTATAACATTCAAGAAACAAAATTTGCACATTTTGCTGCCAATACCAGTGTTATAATTAATCATATGCATTATCGTCATAAGCAATTACTCGTTGATGAGTATGAAGTGTCTTTTGGTAGCGTTATCTGTCGATTCTTTGGCGGCTAAATAGTCCTGTTCTGGAGCCACAGATTCTTCCGCAGTAGTGGCATACCCAGTTGGGGTTGACTGAATGCTGTAACAGGCTTGTTCCCCTCAAGAGGTCTTGTTCTCTCCTACAATCTCCCATTTTCCTCCTGCAACTGTATCTGTTTTTCTAAATTAAGTGTCCCTTGGTGCACAATTTGTCGCCATTTGTATCTATCTAGGGCTGCAGTTGGCTGAGTACATCTTTATATCGTTTTGTTTGCTCTCCATGATTACGTTGGACATTCTTCAATTGGGAGAACATGAATTTCTTACGGGGACGGGAGACTGGCATGTGGATGATATGACCAGCCCAGCGAAGATGGTGTATGACAATTTTTGCTTCAATGCTGGTGGAGTTGGTTTCTTCCTAAATGCCGTTATTCATTTGCCGATCCTGCAGCCTTATTTTCATCATTGTCCTTAGGCAGCGTTTTTGATATTCTTCTCAGGACTTTAAGTGACCCCTGTACGTGGTCCAGGTTTCACATCCATAAAGAAGTGTAGGCCTTGATAATGGCATTGTAGAATGCAAACTTATTTTTAACACTCAAATCATGGTTATTCGACACTCTTTTCAAAAGACGACCATATGCAGTACTTGCACACCTTACGTGGTGTTAAATTTCTGCATTCATGTTTGAATTTGCAGAAAGATGACTTCCAAGGTATAAAAAATACTGTATAGTCTCTAGAGGTGTTCCATCAAATGTGATGAGATGCTGCAGTGGAATTTGGGCCTGGCTGATAGAGGACTGCCGTTTTGTCTGTGTTAAGCTCTAGACCAATTGATCTGTATGCCACACTGAATGCTTTTAGGGTAGTTCGTAGATCCTCCTCTGTGGTTGCCAAGATAGCGTTATCAAGAGCGCTCTGAGGTTCGATGACAGCTTTTGTAGTTATTTTGTAATTCGTTCGGAGGTTGCTAAGGTTGAATAGCTTACCATCATTCCTATAAGATATTTCAACATCCAACGGTAGGTTTTCCTCAACAAGGTGAAGTGTGGTTCCCACAATTATCGAGAATAAGCTAAGTGCAATAACACATCCATGCTTGACTCCTGTGGTAATCTTAAACGTTTCTCTAGGTCCATTGCTGGCAAGGACAGCAGCATTCATATTGTCTTGTAGAAGCCAAAGTATTTTGATTTATTTTCCAGGACATCCATCTGAAGCCAGAATTTTCCAGAGTGCTTTTCGATTAACAGAGTCAGAGGCGTTGTCTATGAATACCATGTCCAGAAGCGGTTGGTTCTGTTCTTCAGATTTTTCTTGCATTTGCCTTGCACTGAAAATCATATCCACCGTGCCTCGATTAGATCTAAAGCCGCACTGAGTTTCAGGTAGGGTTTTTTCAGCCAGAGGAAGTAGCTATTGGAGAAATCCTAGCAAGAATCTTTCTAGCTGGAAGAGTAGTGATCCGCAAGTATTGTCTCAGTGTTCCATATCTTGGTAATAAGGATCTCAAAGTTTTTGATTCATTCGGCGCCGCTATTTTTAAATAGTTCAACCGGGATTCCATCCAGTCCAGGGGCTTTGTCATTCCTCAGCTGGTGAATAGCTTCTTCAACGTCTTAAAGGTAAGGGGTATCACTCATATGGCCTCGCATGGGTTTTTGTGGTATTTTTGAAAAATCGTCCTCGTGCACCTCTGAATCTCTGTTCAGAAGTTCTTCAAAGCACTCCTCCCACCGAGAGCCGCTTAAAAAGTTGTGTACCGTCTTTAGATCGAAGGTGGTTTAGGCCTTTTCTGGAGGGGCCATAGATCTCGTTTGTGGCCATGAAGAAGGCTCTGGAGTTGTTGGTTGCTGCTAAGTTTTCCGTTTCGGTTGATTTTGTTGTCAACCATTGGTTTCTGAGACCTCTGGTTTTCCTTTGAACATCAGCTTTGGCGTGGAGACACGCTTGTTTTCTGTGGACTGATTTTGGATCATTTTGGCAGCCGTTGTAGGCCTTTCATTTTTTATCTAACATGCTTTGAATTTCATCATCATTTTCATCAAACCAATCTCGATATTTTATTTCGATCAATCCAGCTGATTCCTGTCAAGCTGAAATCATAAAGGTTTTCAATATTGACCAGTGTTCTTCAACATTGTCAGGATAGCAGGCAAATTTTGCTTGACAGTGTTCTGGAAATTCTTTTGGACCTTACCTTTTAGTCTTTCAATATTTAGTAGATGTTTTGCTTCTTTCTTTTGCTTCCACCGACTGGGTGGCACATGTAGAGCCATTACCGAATGGACCATTCGATGATCTCTCCACCAGTTATCAGCTGAGCTACAGTTCTTATGATCCTCATATCACGTCGATCTGTTGAGTGTTTGTAACGACGAGATCGTATTCTGAGTATTTAGCGAGAAGAATGGTTCCATTAGGGTTGCAATTGCCTGTACCCTTCTTACCAATGATACCTTTCCATAGGGCATAGTCTCTGTCAACTCGTGCATTGAAGTCACCTAGAGGAATAATTTTATCTGACCGAGGTATGGTTGATAAGAGTCGGTCTAGTTGGTTACAGAGCTCTCCCTTTTTATCAGGCTCTGAGTCTAGAGTTGGTGCGTATGCACTAATTATAGCAGATTTTTGGTTGTTCACGAGTTTGAGACGAAGGGTCGTAAGTCTTTCAATTATTCGAGAGGGCAGTTCGTCTAGGTCATTATCAAGTTGATTCCTCACAGAAAACCCTATCCCATGGATACGAAGCTCATTTTCATCTTTCCCTTTCCAGTAGAAAGTGTAGCCTCCACTATGTTCTTTTCGTTGACCCTTGACCGCAAGTCTTCTTTCACTGAGGGCAGCAATATCGGCGTTAGACCTTTTTAGTTCGCAAACCACAATAGCTGTTCTTCGTTGTCGTCGGTTGCTTTTCTCTGAGTCAATGAGAGCTCGAAAATTCCAGGTACCAATATTTAAGTTTTGTTTCTTCTTTTTGTTTCTACTGCATTTGGTGTACGCTCTGGACCCGGCCATCAATTCAAGTTGGTTAGGCTGACTATGTTTAGGGCACCTTTTCCAGCCCCATTCCCATGCGGGGTGAGCAGACTGGATCCTGAATAGGCCTGCTCAGTCACAGGTGTAGCACACGAGTTACTCTAAAGCCTCATCGAGTAAAACGGCTATCACACACCTGCCGCCTACGTGCTGGTTTGTCACTAAGAGCTTCCAGATTACACAGTCCTGTTCCCGTCGCAACTTGTCGATCGCTGCAGGGCTTGTCTGTATTGGACTGATGGTGTGGTCCTCCAAAAAACGCCTGTGCGTGTATTTTTTAATGTGTAAATGTTCCTGCACAACAACAATCACACGGTCCCTGACAGCCTTGTAATCTTGGCCCAGTGACATAGTGTCTACGACAACTGGAGACACAAAAACCGCTGAGGCTTTTCGGGCCCCTAGGACAGGTTGTGGTGGAAGGAAGGAGGGATGGGTACGGAATGAAAGGAAAGACGGGTCGTTGTGAGGCACACTTGGTCTTGCTCTTCTGCTGAGATCAGTCGGCTAGGTTGGACCTGCTAGTAGCTACGCTACCCCCGGCATAGCTCCCAACTTCACTGGAGCACACAAACTGTTTCGCCCTCACGGAGAGTGCAACGGTAAGGCGGTGCGTACTAGGAGGCACCGACTTACCGCAGCAGCACAAGAGAAAGAAAGCAACACAAGAGTTACTAAACAACATTTTGTAAGGAACTGATAAGTGCTTCTCTCAAATCGGACTCGCCCTAAATTTATAAAAGCACTCTAGATTCAGGTCTGTGCAACAAACAGAGTCATACCAACAACTGAACAACTGATGCAGAACACGAGCAGGAGTTAGAAAGTAGTGTAGAATGTTTCACGTTTTTGGGTTTACATACTGATGAAACTGTGCACTGGAAGATGAATATTACGGAGCTTCTCAAATAATTAGGTTCAGCTACTTTTGCACTACGTATAATTGCTAATATTGAAAACGTCTTGTATGAATGCAGAGTCTCACGGCGATAACATTGAATAAAATGCTCTCGGGTTTCCAACCGCGTCAATTGGTTAAAACTACACGAGCTTTCGGCCAAGCACTTCTTGCCCCACATAAAATTTGACGATACCTCTGTCGTGGCTCGCACTAACGGCTTCTGGGACAGTTTAATACAGGAAGCTATTAAAATAGAAATTACCACAAACACCCTGAATAGAGACGGTGGCTTACAGCTCAGCGCTGCGTGGGATCCAGCGATCGCGCGGTTTAAGAGGTCACATCGAACGCCGACTCAAAACATGCCCATATATGGCAATGTTACGGGCACCAGTGACGTCACAGCCAGCAGCTAGCGTATATGAGGGCGCACCAACAGCCCTCTGGCAATCTTAACACTTGACAATGGCCAAGGAGTGCTTGGCCGAAAGCTCGTGTAGTTTTAACCAATAGACGCGGTTGGAAACCCGAAAACATTTTATTCATATCAACGTCTTAGCACACTTTTGCACTTGTCCACTTAATAATATTGTGCAGAATAATTTTCTGGGGTAACTCATCACTTAGAATGAAGTTATTGATTGCACAAAAGCGAGCAGTAAGAGCAATATGTGGTGTTCATCCACGGACTCATGTAGGTACCTCTTGAGGCAGCTACGCATTTTAACTGCTCAGTCGCAATGCATATATTCGCTAGTGACATTCGTCATAAATAATCCATCAAAAGTTCATATGCACTTAACTATTACACTAGAGATTGACATGACCTTTATTACCGATTGCTAAAGCTGTCAGCGGCTCAGAGAGAAGTTCAGTTTACAGTAACAAATGTTTTTGATCAATTTCCCAATGAAATAAAATGTCTGACAGGTTGCGGAGCAAGTTTTAAATATAATTTACACTCATTTCTCCTTGACAACTCCTTCTATTCCACTCACGAACTTCTACTTAGAAATTCGTATCCAATAAAAAACCTTGTATCTAAGTGCAGTTGCATGAGTAAGAATAAAATAATAATGTGTTGATCAATGTTAACACTAATCATGTATACATAGTCTGTAAACTGACTCGTTCCACATCATTTCGATAAAAGAATCGTTCATATGATCTATGGAACATCTAACTGACTCACCAATGACATCATGTTTCTAGAACTGTGATAGGTACATCGTTCTTACGCGTCACAGCAATTGTTGACTCGCAGTAAGGTATAAGAGTAACAAATTTGATGGAAATCGGCCCAGTCGTTTACAAGGAGAGATGGAATATATACACATACATACATAGAAACGTTTTTATCATAAACTGCGGTGTCGAATCATTAAGAAAATCCGGTTAGGTGTAAGAGACGGCCAGTTGAACTAATCTAGCCAGCTGAGTAAATGCGTAGGTAAATAGTGGTCGAAAAATAATATTTCAGGAGGAACGAAGCGTTTCGTGCGAGGAATTTGTTTCTAAATAATATTTACTTTCGTGACAGCTAACTGCCACACTGAAATTAGTGACACTACCTCCAAAAATAATCTACAATCAACTGTGATGTATCCCAGAAGGAGCTAACAACGGATTATTCAGTGCTTACCTACCTGAAAGAAAAGGATATTGGAGGAATTGCGGTAACACTTTACCTACCGGTACCGTTCGTTGTAATGTGTGCACTGCTAATGGTAGTCATCACTCTGAATTGTTGATAAGATCGTAAGTTGTCGCTAGGTAATGTAGGTTGTGTATTTCAATACAAAACGTAACCTGACATAATTACTTCCTTCCTCTACCATCCGTAGAAATTTGAGCATAAGAGCCTGGGAAATTCGGCAGCGATCGTTAATGTTCTTTCGTTCTAGTTTCCTTTTTCGGCGATTATAATACAATTTGGAAGAGTGCTGTATATACATGAGAAATAGTCTCTGCAAGCTACGCTGGTCCAATACGAAATTAAGAAGAGGTCTGGATGCCATTAAGGATTTGAATCTTCAGTTCTCGAAAGTTTAAAAGTAGTTATAGCATTAGAATGAAACGAGGTAACTCATCATCCAATGTTCGTATCGATGTGTGTTCTGCACCCTCACTGCCATCGGTGCTGCTGACAATTAACGGTGGATTATTGAGACCTGTGTATAGGGATGAGGAGTGTAGGCAGTGGTGGATACATATAGAGGGCGCTCGGGGCGCGCACTCCCCCTTGTGGAGCCGCCCGCATTGCCACCCGTGCCGCCCCCGCCAGTCAGCCCGCACGCTATCCGTTCTTTTCTTTCGTCAGTCCACTCGACTGCATCGGCTTATCGAGTAGTTTTACTTTCCTATGTAGCACGCATGTCCGCGTCATCGTATTTTATACGTTTCTGTCTGGCACATAGATAGCCAACATATACCTATGAGAAAAGTCGCGACCATTTTAGTGTAACTTTTTTATATCATAAGATGGTATTGTCTTGTATATTTGTGTAATCAGATTAAAAAAATTTTCTTAAACTTTACATGTGACTTGATTCTCTTCCATTACGGTAAAAGTAAAGTTAGCTCAAAATATCTTTAGCGCCCCCTCCTTGGGACTTTTCCGAGTGTAGGTGATCATGTCAAATTTCCCGATGAGGTGAATAAGCATCTAATCCCAGTGGTAGTGGTCTCGGAATTCACTGTCCATCTACACTCCTGGAAATTGAAATAAGAACACCGTGAATTCATTGTCCCAGGAAGGGAAAACTTTATTGACACATTCCTGGGGTCAGATACATCACATGATCACACTGACAGAACCACAGGCACATAGGCAACAGAGCATGCACAATGTCGGCACTAGTACAATGTATATCCACCTTTCGCAGCAATGCAGGCTGCTATTCTCCCATGGAGACGATCGTAGAGATGCTGGATGTAGTCCTGTGGAACGGCTTGCCATGCCATTTCCACCTGGCGCCTCAGTTGGACCAGCGTTCGTGCTGGACGTGCAGACCGCGTGAGACGACGCTTCATCCAGTCCCAACTTGCTCAATTGGGGACAGATCCGGAGATCTTGCTGGCCAGGGTAGTTGACTTACACCTTCTAGAGCACGTTGGGTGGCACGGGATACATGCGGACGTGCATTGTCCTGTTGGAACAGCAAGTTCCCTTGCCGGTCTAGGAATGGTAGAACGATGGGTTTGATGACGGTTTGGATGTACCGTGCACTATTCAGTGTCCCCTCGACGATCACCAGTGGTGTACGGCCAGTGTAGGAGATCGCTCCCCACACCATGATGCCGGGTGTTGGCCCTGTGTGCCTCGGTCGTATGCAGTCCTGATTGTGGCGCTCACCTGCACGGCGCCAAACACGCATACGACCATCATTGGCACCAAGGCAGAAGCGACTCTCATCGCTGAAGACGACACGTCTCCATTCGTCCCTCCATTCACGCCTGTCGCGACACCACTGGAGGCGGGCTGCACGATGTAGGGGCGTGAGCGGAAGACGGCCTAACGGTGTGCGGGACCATAGCCCAGCTTCATGGAGACGGTTGCGAATGGTCCTCGCCGATACCCCAGGAGCAACAATGTCCCTAATTTGCTGGGAAGTGGCGGTGCGGTCCCCTACGGCACTGCGTAGGATCGTACGGTCTTGGCGTGCATCCGTGCGTCGCTGCGGTCCGGTCCCAGGTCGACGGGCACGTGCACCTTTCGCCGACCACTGGCGACAACATCGATGTACTGTGGAGACCTCACGCCCCACGTGTTGAGCAATTCGGCGGTACGTCCACCCGGCCTCCCGCATGCCCACTATACGCCCTCGCTCAAAGTCCGTCAACTGTACATACGGTTCACGTCCACGCTGTCGCGGCATGCTACCAGTGTTAAAGACTGCGATGGAGCTCCGTATGCCACGGCAAACTGGCTGACACTGACGGCGGCGGTGCACAAATGCTGCGCAGCTAGCGCCATTCGACGGCCAACACCGCGGTTCCTGGTGTGTCCGCTGTGCCGTGCGTGTGACCATTGCTTGTACAGCCCTCTCGCAGTGTCCGGAGCAAGTATGGTGGGTCTGACACACCGGTGTCAATGTGTTCTTTTTTCCATTTCCAGGAGTGTATATTTACACAACTCGACTGTAATATCTAGTCCCGCTAATGATTCTTTGATAGGTATCTACTTCGTTAGAATGGCTTGGATAGCGCAACTAGCTTCGTTCATTTTATCCTAACACACTTCCATAGATAAACCAGGCTTGGGCCTTTTTCTACACCCAGTCTGGACGACCACCATAAACATAATCTTTTCTGGACACGCCATTAGATGGCATCCATCCCCTATCACAGTGTATTTCAACTTGTTGGTCGTGACCCCCCTGGGTGGGGGGGGGGGGGGGAGTCGGGTGTTCGCAAATCCTTGCTCAGGGGATCGCTATAGCAGCAGAAAGCGTTGCAGCATGGCTGGTAACGTATGTTTCATGACGATCATCTGCTATGGTATAACTGTCACACGTAAGTGACAAAGTTTTGTGAAAGCACCTTGCGAATTCGCTCACGTTCAGATCTGGTACTTATTTATAATAATGAATACGAAATTAATTAAAACCTGTTGAACAGTTCAAACACACAAACACTTGCAGCACTGAGAAGCAACACAATGTCTATCGATCTCTTCCCATTTCTGCGGAATGAAATTAGGGTGGCGAGAGTCACTAAATCTTTTACAGATAGTATTTACCTCTGAGAGTTTTGCAGGGAGGGAAAGGACCACATAAACTTCCGAGCTGGAACGCCTGTCCAGTGGCAGCGTCTTGTGTATTACTGACTACTTAGTTTACGTGCCAATCATCTGATGTGACAAAAATATCATACGGAACGAGAACAATTTATGAAAGCGCATTTAAAAGATGCTCACGTTCAAACTTGATACAAAATAGCTGCAACAACACGCAGACAACTCACGTGCAGGATTTGGCACCACAGTTACTAGAATACATTTCAGTAACAAGGTCCGAACCAAATAACAGATCGCTAAGATTGGCAGCAATGAGACAAGGCACGAAGTACAGCCATTTCTACGGAGCGGATCTAGGATGCCTGAGCTCAGCTCAGACATCAATTCACACACTGCATGTTGACGTTCTTTCTATTTTCCTAGTTCTGTGGCTTCATCGGGATTCCCAGAAAATCGTCGTTGCTGGTCACCTGGTTAATTTCTCATTTCTTTCGTGTAATTAATTGTGATGATTGCCATGAATGAATCATTGGTTTTTTGATAGTGCTTTATAAAAGAGTTGAAAAATCTTATAAAAAACTAGTACCATCATTTGTAGAAATATACACTACATATTCTCGCAATTAATTAAAAAGAAATGTCTTCTATTGAACTGAATAAAAGTAAATGAAATAATAACCTTGCTACATGTCTCAAAACTAGGGGTTCTGTAACACAAAAACATAGGCCTATGGAAAATAGTATTTATTTTTTATTAAAATTACCTAATTCCTTGTTTAACATTAATTCTGAATTGAGCACAATGTAGATTTTTTATAATAAACACATCGTGTTAATGATAAATAAACGCAAAACTGGAAAACTGTTTTCAGGACCCGATCGATAACTAATTGAAGAAGATCCTATTAGTAACTGTGAGAAATTCGAAAAAAGATCTCCTTGTTTACAAATTGACTATACAGTGGGACCTTGTTTAACGAGGATAATTTACAACTGAGTCTTACCTGGACTGCGAAACACTCATTATGTGAAAAACATTTTTCTGCTGGAATTCACGTAAAAAAAGGAAAATACATTCCTTCCGAAAAAATACTAAAACTGTTTATAAAACATACATCCTTTTTTACAAGAAGTCGTCTAAAGACATTTGTTATTACCTTCTCTTAAAAATGAGTCATAAATATACAACACGGATAGCTGAATGAAACGTATGCCTACGTATTGGTGAATGTGTAGCTTTATTTGATTCTTGTTCGTTAACGACGACATATATAAAATGGAATTCATATAGAGGTATTTAGAGGCCATGAAATAATTTGAGTCTTGTTTGTAATACTGTCACAGAGAATTTGGCAACATCGTCGAGAAGACCAGAGAGGAGGTATCGGTTACAATAATTGCAAACCGAGAAGTGTCGCTAACAGTACAGCTGAATATTGCATTGTCGGCGACGTTGACTTCGTCGGAGCGTCTAATGTACTTTGCTCGTCGTAACAATAGTAATAATAACAACACTGACGTAAAACATCACGATCTTTTTTCCTCCGCGTTTTCAGTTATTTCATTGTCATTTCTTACCCGTGGAGCATAAGTCATACTATCAAGAGTAAAGTCAGTAACAATAATGGTACGATCCAGCGATTATACGCAAATGCACTACACTTCATCGGCACAACTGCAGTTTAATGCCTGATGACTAATTTCTCTCATTTGTATTATTAAATAGCATACTTGACACTTATTAATTTTTTATTGTTTTGGAAAGTTTTTATTCATAGGGCGACACTAGCGATATCTGCCACTTAGCCAGATGAAAGTAAGCAAGACTAGACTACAATAAAAATACAACAGTTTAAATGACAAGGTGGTGCCTGTTTATTTGTTAATAATTTGTCAAATCGTGGTTCTATTTTTGATATACAAATCACCAAATCATTTTCTAGTTGGCGTCTATTTCTCTTCTTAGTTTTTATGTTCACCATTGAAGACAACGCTAATTCACGAAGATATGAAGTGGCGAACGGCACTAATAATTTCAAAGCTTCCTTTGCCAGCTATGGATACTCTTCTTTTCTCTTCATCCAGAAGATGTCAGTCTTTTGCAAATTTAATTCCATTTTATGCACCCCGCCAGCGGCTAAATCTATAAGTGTTTCTTTCATCATCATGCTCAGATCAGCTAGTTGTACTGACATACCTAAGAAACCATTTAGTATCCATCTATGAGCGTTGTCATTGTCAGAGTTCAGCTCTGGAATGTAGCTTATCAGTTTCTCATCCAGATTGTGCAAGCTCGTACCATGTAAGAAATGTGAGAACTTAGTGTCATCGACTGGTCCATTGCAATTTCTTTGACAATCGTCTGAATACAAGGGAAAGACTCAAACATCATCTTTCGTAAAAACATTGACCACAAACCAAGTTTTTCAAGGAATCCTTTGATTTTATTCTTAGGTGTTATAATGTTTTCTTCTTTCACTTGGAGGCTCTTGTTTAAATTATTTAGGTGGTTAAAAATGCCCGCGATGATTGTTAATTTCAGTGGGCAAACAGCATCACAAAAATAATTCGCATATCCAGATTTAGAATCTTGTAACAACATTAACAGTTCGCCTTTTACTTCCACAACTCGTGTCAATACCTCTCCATTGAAAAGCCAACGGACCGCTGTGTTATAAACAAGATTTTGATGGAGCGAACCCATGTCTTCACAAATGATCCTAAACAGTCGAATTTGCAACGCTTTTCCTTTAATAGAGTTTACAACTCTGATCACCTCTTTAAGCACATCATTTAAATCAGAAGTTAAAATCGTGGCTGCCAGAGTTTGTCGATGAAGAAAGCAGTGTGTCCACGAAAACATTGGCATTAGTGATTCTAATTTCGCCAATTTTAATGTCAGTCATAGTTTTAGCATCATCACTAGAAATGGCGATACATTTTGTCGAATCAGTCTCGTAGTTGCGAGTGCTTTCTAAAAACATGTCACACAAACATTGGCCAGTAGTGTTCGCTGGGAGTGCTTTGCAAAATGAAATGTCTTCCGTGATACTTTCATCTGTTTCAAAGCGCACAAATACTATAAATTGAGTGCAATCTGAAACATCAGTAGATTCATCAATCTGCAAAGCAAAATCTATGCTGAAACTTCCTGGCATATTAAAACTGTGTGCCGGACCTAGACTCGACCTGGGGACCTTCGCCTTTTACGAGCAAGTGCTCTACCGACTGAGCTACCCAAGCACGACTCACGCCCCATCCCCACAGCTTTAATTCCACCAGTACCTTGTCTCCTACCTTCCAAACTTTACAGAAGCTCTCCCGCAAACCTTGCAGAACTGGCACTCCTGGAAGAAAGGGTATTGTGGAGACATGGCTTTGCCACAGCCTGGGGGATGTTTCCAGAATGCGATTTTCACTCTGCAGTGGAGTGTGCGCTGATATGAAACTTCCTGGCATATTAAAACTGTGTGCCGGAGCGAGACTCGAACTCGGGTCCTTTGCATTTCGCGGGCAAGTGCTCCATCGTCTGCCAGGAAGTTTCATATCAGCGCACACTCCGCTGCAGAGTGAAAATCGCATTCTGGAAACATCCCCCAGGCTGTAGCAAAGCCATTTCTCCGCAATATCCTTTCTCCCACAAGTGCTAGTTCTGCAAGGTTCGCAGAAGAGCTTCTGTAGAGTTTGGAAGGTAGAAGACGAGATATTGGCAGAATTAAAGCTGTGAGGAGGAGACGTGAGTCGTGCTTGGGTAGCTCAGTCGGTAGAGCACTTGCCACCGTAAGGCAAAGGTCCCGAGTTCGAGTCTCGCTCCGGCACACAGTTTTAATCAGTCAGGAAGTTTCTTACCAGCGCACACTCCGCTGCAGAGTGAAAATTTCATTCTGAAAATGTGCGCTCTCCTTCAATTTTTCGACTAACTGTTCTCGAATGTCACCGGCCATATCGCTTATTCTGCGCTCAACGGTATTATCAGAAAGCGGCATGCTTTTTTAGTTTGTTTGCCTCTTGCATAGGCTAACATAATTTCAACCATATCCAGGGCTGCTGGCAAAATAAGATTTTCTGCATCTACATGCGGCTTCCCTGCTTTAGCGACTCGGAATGCGACTCCGTAAGTGGCGAGTAACGCTTTCTCTGTGACACTGGATACCTAAAAAACAGATAAAAATATTGTTAAATCATAAATACGAATAAAGAACCATAAACTTTAATACTATTTTAAATCAACAAATAACATTACTATTTCATTACCTGAATCATAGTGGTTTGCTGCTGGCTAAGTGTTTTCAGTTTCCTTTCGAAGAGATTCAATGGTTTATCGACTTCGGCGGAATGTTTAGATATATTGTTGAGATATATTGTTAATGACAGTAAAACCATACTTCAGATAACTGTCGACATAAAGTCTGTTTTTTCGATTTTGATTCGCTTCCGCAATTTCCATTCTTACCAGACGTGGAGGGTTGCACAGATCTTTTAAGAAACTTGTCCATTTTGTGCTCGCTGAGAGCGAAGCGCGAAGACAATAATCACGTCCGTAATTGCTGGCGTACTCGGACTACTGATTTTAGTGACCGAAAACGTGCGACTATGTCCAGGCTGACCCCTTCTCACCCCCCTCCCCCCCCCCCCCCACGCCTCCATCGCGGCATAGAATATAATTACATCTCTCCCCACAGAGCACTGTGATCTCTTTTCACATTGCATTTGATTTCTGTATCAGTATAGCATCAATTGAAATAAAATTAAATACGTTGCCTTTGAAATCGTTGACAAACTTTTTTTTATGGTTCTGGGGATCGCCAGAATATTTTTGCTTGGGAAGGGGTCTCGTATTCAAAAAGGTTGAAAAACACTGCCCTATCATATGGAAGTTCTAAAGTGACAGTAGATCTAGTGGAAAAGCGATGCACTCCTGCTTGCTGTCTTTACTTTCTCTTCTAATCTGCTATACGAGTTGGAATAAATATGTTGCACGCGTCACTCGCGTAACTGTCAAATCAGCATTGTTTGATCAAGACTGCAACAGGATAACCAGTTTATACCGTGCGTGTGTGTATGTGTTTGTGTGTGTGTGCGTGAATTCCTAAGGGACCAAACAACTTAGACTTACACACTACTTAAACTAACTTAAACTAACTTATGCTAAGAACAAGACACACACCGATGTCCGAGGGAGGGCTCGAACCTCCGGCAGGAGGGGCCGCGGAGTCCGTGACATGACGTCTCAAACTACGCGGCCCCTCCGCGCAGCGTTTAGGCTGTCAAATGTGGTTACGAAGGAACGAAAAGTTCTCCCGTCTCTCACTAACCACGTGACATGAGCTGTAGGTGCAACGATCTTCGTTGTGAAACTCGACGAATTGTTTAATATAGCTTGGTATAAAAGCATAGAATAGAAATACTAACGGAATGAGCGTAGAAACTATGAAATAATTTCAATGCAATATTATCTGTTTACATTTTGTATTAAATCAAAACTATCACATTACACACTCCCTGTTTTTACGTATTTGTTTGTTAGTGACAACAACAATTACTAATATTAGCGAAGACGGATGCAAATCGAAATATGTCAAATTAGAGAAAGTTAAATACAGCAAAGAAGTTCAAGGAAACAATAAATGTTGCTATCATTGCACCTGTGGTCTGGGGGTAGCGTAGTGATTAGTAATCTAAGCGTCGTCGGTCCCAATTTCAAAACATGGATCTACTTAAATTTTGATTAAGAGTCAGCACTGGCGGCCAAAGACTTCAGGTAAGAAGTCACCCTCATTCTGCCAACGGCTTTGTCGAAGAGGGAGGAGAACCAGACAGAAATTCACCGCACGCTCTTGTCCTTGCGGTGGGAAACTACCACAAAAGGTCGAGGTATCAGCAATGATCAGAGGCATGAGAATGTAGAAGGCAGCGGAAATCGCTACATTAAAGACACATAACGTGTAGCCACAGGACATGTGGCCTGTAATTGAAAAAGTATCGTGATGATCTCTCCATTGGCAAAAGATTCGGGTCTCCGGGAGGGGACTGCCAAGCGGGAGGTGACCATTAGATACAGATTGAATAACCAAAGAAATGATAACGTTCTACTGGTCGAGGCGTGGAATGTCAGAAGCTTGAACGTGGAAGGGAAGCTAGAAAATCTGAAAAGGGAAATGCAAAGGGGCAATCTAGATATGGTAGGGGTCAGTGAAGTGAAATGGAAAGAAGATAAGGATTTCTGGTCGGATGAAATAAACAGGTCCAGGGAAGCTAAGACTATATGACTGTATGAAAACGTGAAGAAATGGAAAAAGAAATTACAGTCGGAACGATTGACCCAGCATATAGGAAAGTCAAAACAACCCTCGGTGAAATTAAAAGCGGGGGTGGTATTATTATGAGTGCAACGGGAATTCAACTCATAAATGCAGAGGAGAGAGCGGACAGTTCGAAAGAGGTCTCTGTAAGGAAGAAGGTTTGTCTGGTGTGATAGAAGGAGTCGATTCAGAAGAGATAGGAGATCCAGTATTACAATCAGAATTCAAACTAGCGTTGGAGGAATTGACATCATAAATAGCCGAAGATATAGATAACATTCCATCAGAATCACTAAAATTATTTGCGGAAGTGGCCGGAAAACGACTTTTCACGTTGGTGTGTAGTGTGTGAGGCTGGCGACATACCGTCTGACTTTCGGAAAAATATCATCCACAAAATTTCGAAGACTGTAAATGCTGACAAGTGTGAGAATTATCGCACAATCAGGTTAACAGCTCATGTATCCAGATTGCTGACAAGAATAATATACAGAACAATGGAAAACTGAATATGTGTTACTTGACCATCAGTTTGGCGTTAGGAAAGGTAAAGGCATCAGAGAGGCAATTCTGTCGTTGCGGTTGATAACGGAAAAAAAGGACCAAAGAAAAATCAAGGCACGTTAAAAGGATTTGTAGACCCGGTAAAAGCATTCCACAGCGTACAATGTTGCAAGATGTTGGAAATTTTGTGAAAAATAGGTGTAAGCTATAGGGAGAGACGGGTAACATGCAGTATGCGCAGTAGTCGAGGATGTAAAACAGGGATATAGGCTCTCGCCCCTACTGTTCAATCTGAACACCGAAGAAGCAATGATGGAAATAGAAAAATGGTTCAGGTTGTGATTAAAATACAAGGCGAAGGGATATCAACGACACTATTTGCTGATGACATCGCTATCCTGAGGTAAAGTCAAGAAGAATTACATGATCTGCTGACTGAAATGAATACACTAATGAGTGCAGTATATGAACTGAGAGTAAAACGAAGAAAGACGAAAGTGATGAGAAGTAGCAGAAATGAGAATAGCGAGAAACTTAACATCAGGACTGATGGTCACGAAGTAGATGAGCTTAAGGAATTCTGCTACCTCAGCAGCAAAATAACCAATGACGGACGGATAAAAATGGACATCAAAAAGAGTCTAGCACTGACAAAAAGGGCATTCCTGGTCAAGAGAGGCGCATTAGTACCAAACATAGGCCTTAATTTGAGGAAGAAATTTCTGAGAATGTATGTTCGGAGCACAGCGTTGTGTGATATTGGAACATGATTTGTGGGAAAACCGGACCAGAAGAGAATTGAAGCATTTGAGATTCGATGCTACAGACGAAAATTATATGGACTGGTATGATAAGGAATGAGGAGGTTCTGCACAGATTCGGAGAGGAAAGAAATGTGTGGAAAACACTAGCAAGGGGAAGGAATACGATGATAGAATTGTTAAGACATCAGGGAATGATTTACATGTTACTAGAAGGAGCTGCAGAGGGCAAAAATGTAGAGGTAGACGTTGGAATACGTCCAGCAAATAATTGAGGATGTAGGTTGCAATTGCTACTCTGAGATGAAGAAGTTGGCACAGGAGAGGAATTCGTTCCGGGCCGTATCTAACCCGAAGAAAATCATTGCACCGTGAAGAATCTCATAAAAGGGCCATAAATCTGATTAAGCCATCATGATGATATCTTTAAAGATGAATTTTTCTTTCTAGTTCGAGTAACAGATATTAAAGCTATAATTATTCAACAGTGTCACCGGATGCTTTCCTCTCTGCAGGAACACACATCTGAGCCTCTGAAAGGTTATTGAATCGACCGGCCAATAATTAGTTTACTGCTCAATGCTACACGAGATTAGAGAGCTGACCAGTTCAGTTAATGACAGCTGTACACAGATCGGTAATCGAAGGCAATAAAGCGTCCATTATTGTCACTAATGCAAGCGATAACAACCCACGCCTTGATAATAACAGCTTGTTTGCTTCGTGAGTTTTCTGGTCAGTGTCGATAGTAATGATGGTAATTTATAAATCGCTCCAATTAATACGCAGGTGTGGTATAATTCCTACGTAGTCGTGTCAGTTGGAACGGGTGCAACGCTGTGACGCACATCTGGCTGATTGCATTCTTTACATTCTCAAGTTTTTTGCGCTTCTGAAACTTTTTATTTCTTGCTTCGTAAAAAAAGTTTGCCGGCCTGTAGGAACATTCTTCAAGCAATTCTCTGTAACTGGAGGGTGTCCGCGGCGCCTGTCTGTAATGTCTGACGCCTCAGCAATTACGAATCGCCTTTCCAGCTACGAAATTAGCTCTTACGGTTACAAGAACTGCGCAGTGTAGGGAGCCTCCACCAACAAAGGATATGTGTAACAGTTATTAAAGACTATGTAATTGTGTGGGCATTTTGGAACATGTTAACATAATTAATCCCACCTTGCAAACAAACAGAAGTAGTTAGGAGTAATTCTACTGAAGTAGACACCGTTTCTTTAGAAAACTAATACGCATATGTGTTACACGTAGGGCCCATAGTGCACAAGAAATTAGAAAGTGAAACGTACAGTAGTTTTTACCATCCTTTTAAGTTAATTACACAGCAAGAGAAATGTTTGCGTATTATGCGACAGGTATATATTAAAAATTTCATTGAGGGGTTCTGTGAAGAATAGACTGTTCGAGCTGTGGCTCAGGCGCTGTAAATATAACGATTCAGATTGACGTTTGATTATATCACATTTGCTTTGAATAAAACCTCTCTTTCGACTCGTCACCGAAAAAATATAAAATAAAAACATGGGTGGTGCGACATATTGTGATTTTTATTAATAATAATTATATCGCGCTTTTAATCTGAATTAGAAATATATGATGTTCTATGAACGTTTCGTTTCCAAAAACATTGGTCATTTATTGGGGCACAACCTGCTACATCTATCCTTGAGAGCTGCTACGTGAGGTTTGGTTTGCAAGCTGTTATGTGAAACTTAGAAACGCAATTGATTTTAATACCTTTCATTCACGAACCATAAACTGCAGAAAAATGAGATCCGAAGACAAGTTATTGGAGTTGGAAGAGGAGTTTAACAACAATAAATGGAATCTGTCAATAATATAAGCACTCGAAACCAGGTAAGACAATAACAAAACAAGGTGTCGTAAAGGTATGTAGGGCTGGAGCATGTCACCGTTTCTTTTTAAGAGACGTGAAGAAGGAAGTCCGAGAAGGTACTGAGCTGAAAAGTGACTACTAACTTTGATGTTACGATGTATGAAGATGATGCAATTCTATTACAAAGTACAGAGATAGTCTTACAACACCCTATGTATAATTGAAATTGTTAAAAACCATTCAAAAGCCAAGACCGCACAAAATATTTTTTTATTCAAGACCGGTATCAACACGTCCATATACCTATTGATCACAGCTGCTTGTTACATGATAGAAATACGGTACACATATTGCACCTGTGGGCAATATGTATGTACATGGCCGTTTGGACAAAAGGCTGTGTGTTTTTAAATATTTTAGCGGTGACAAAAGTTTATAATTTGCTGAGTTTTACCCACTTGATATCTTGTTCATGAGGTCAGTGTAAAATGAACATTATACTCAAAAAAATCTGCTACTAAAACAAAAGTCATTGCTTCTTATGGAAAATTCCCTGTTCGATATAAGGTTGTTATCAAAGACCAGATATTTGAGCAAGTCTCCCGTTTCAGTTACTTAGGCTGTGACAGACCAAGACATAGAAAAGAGAACCAATTGTTTTCAACATATACGTCGACTATAAACAAAACTGTAAAAAATAAAGATAGCAAAGTCACAAAATTGAAATTGTGTAAAAGAATAGTCGTGCCTGTGCTATTTTATGGCAGTGAATCGTGGATTGAGCGAAAAAGAGATAAAATAGCATACAATGAGCAGAAACCATATTTTAGGAACTGTAAAAGGTTTCTCAAGTATAGACCACATAAAAAATAAATGGTCAGAATATGGAATTTATCATTTAAATGACAATATTGAAGACTTCAGGGATGAATGGAGACAATAGTCCAAGCGGATGGATGACAACAAAATTCCAGTCGTTGTAAGCAAGTACAAGCCCTCTGGAATAAAAGACGTAAGACGGACGAGAAAGAGATGGAGTTAATTATGTGAATTCAGAAAAGACATATTGCTGAAGCCCTGAAATACATAAGAAGAAGAAGAAGAATTTTCAAGAAAGTCTATTCTTCAGTGAAGGGGCTGGCTCTGACACTGCTAGTTTAAAGCGTTGATCGTGAACTGTGCTGCCGGCCACTGTGGCCGTGCGGTTCTAGGCGCTACAGTCTGTAACCGCGCGACCGCTATGGTCGCAGGTTCGAATCCTGCCTCGGGCATGGATGTGTGTGATGTCCTTAGGTTAATTAGGTTTAAGTAGTTCTAAGTTCTAGGGGACTGATGACCTCAGCAGTTAAGTTCCATAGTGCTTAGAGTCATTTGAACCATTTTTGTGAACTGTGCTTTCAGAAAAACTCCCGTGCGCTGAAGAGGTAGACAGATAGATACACACAAGAAGAGAGAGGGGCAGAGCGCAAGTCACAAAAGGAGAGACCAAAGAGGCAGTCACTGAGTAAGAGATATGTGTCTGAACTTGTGGGCTCGCCTTAAGAGGCTATGATTCGTTACACCCACCAAATCTGTAGTTAACGAAGTGACAGATCCAATTATCACGGAGACTTCCACGAGTAGCTACATTGGCCATATAATGGGTATTGACATCACGTTAGACTTCTGGTGGCATGAAGGTTCGGTGTAGGCTCGTTACCTGATTTCGTTTCCTGAAACAAGAAATTATAGTTTCAGAAGATTGTACTTAGCGAAATTCGAAAACGTCTTGTAATAGTGACATGAAACTTATTTTATTCTACTTGTTAGGCACTGAAACTTTCCACAGTGTTGCCAAACCAAAGGCAGAGGTGAATAGTGCAGAATATTACATCTGATTTCATTTTACATCTAATTCCATTCTTCATGCTAGCAACCATCAGTTGTGTAAATATTCGAAATCTTCATACGATGCAAATTAGCCTCGATGGCGTAAAGGATTTCAATAATGCAGATGTGATTCCCATAGTTTGGTAGCAAATGTTATACTTTTTAAATGCCTGTTGCGTGGCATCCACACGTTTCGTGCAGATTCATTTAGTAAGCGTGGAAGCTTACTAAATGATGCTCAGCCAAATGTAATAGCAGGTTCCATAATAAAGGCCCTGTGCGTCATGATGTGGTTTACTGTTACTTCATATATCAAACGAGAAGGTCTTGAACGTAAAATTAGATAGACTCCTCCTACCACAGAGGCCTGTCAACAGTCTTTCTTCCAGCGGAACATTAGCAACTAGAACTTGTAAGGGGGTGGGGAACGACAGTGGTACCAAAAGTGCCCACCGCCATACACCATAAGGAGGCTTACGGAGTGCAGACTTTCTTATAGACTCAGATGTGGAAAGAGAAAGTGCAATTATTGTTAATCTTTAATCTGACAAATTCGACCGGTTAACTTGGCTACTCTATGTCTGATAACGCTAACTTTCCATACGTTTAGTCTCTGAATCAAGCAGAAGACATCTGCCATTGAAATATTGTATTGGAGCTGGATACACAGTACCATCAAAGTATTTTATATGGAGGCGATTAGTCCCTTAATTGCACAGTTACCGAAAAGTCTGAGGCAATTTGAAACTCCTTTAATCCTTAGATTCTGCCACTACAATGAGCAAAATGCACCCAAGTAAAACAAATAGTAAATAATAAAAGAATTCTAATTTTTATGTTTTCTGCCATTCAATTGTTGATATAGAATAATAATAATAATTATTATTATTATTATTATTATGAATATTATTATAGTAGTAAGTAGTAGTAGTAGTTATTGTTATCATCATCATCATCATCTTGGGGTAGTGATCCTTGAGTGTAATTGAATAAAAGATTGTTTGTTTTTATCTGTTACACAGTTTTGCTTTCTTTTATTTACGTGGCATCCTCACTGGTCTGTAGTAATTTTTTCTTGTATATGGCCCTGTTTAATGATTCCAGATACACTTAAGAGCCAAAGAAACTGGTACTCCTGCCTAATATCGTGTACAGCCCCTGCGAGCTTGCAGAAGTGCCACACTACGAAGTGGCGTGGACTTGACTAATGTCTGAAGTAGTGGTGGAGGGTACTGATACCTATGAGTGGGTGGAGAGGTGTGGACTCGACTAATGTCTGAAATAGTGCTGAGGGAATTGACACTGTGAATCCTACAGGACTGTCCATAAATCCGTAAGAGTAGGAGGGGTGGTTATCTCTTCTGAACAGGACGTTGCAAGGCACCCCAGATATGCTCAATACTGTTCATGTCTGGGGCGTTTGATGGGCAGAGGAAGTGTTTAAACTCCGAACAGCGTTCCTGGAGCCATTCTGTAGCCCAAGTCTGACGGAATGCACAATGAACATGAATGGACGCAGGTGATTAGACAGGATGCTTACCTACGTTTCACTTGTGGGAGTCATATCTAGACATATGAGGAGCCCCATATCACTTTAACTGCACAAGCGCTGCCACATTACAGAGCCTCCACCAACTTGAACAGCCCCTGCTGACATGCAGGGTTCATAGATTCATGCTGTTTTCTCCAAACAATACACATCAGTAGGGAGGTAAAGAGAGACCTGTTGCATTTTGTTAGTGTGTGTTGCCTACATCAGGGGCAGGTAAGCACTCAGAGGCAAACCTATTGTTCTCCTTTGATTGACAGGTCATTAACCTATTGTTCTGCTAAGAGGATTCTTCCTTTTGATTGACAGATCATCAACCTATTGTTCTGCTGAAAGGGTCCTTCCTTTTGATTGAATGATCCCTAACCTATTGTTCTCCCCCCCTCCCCCTCTCCCTGCCCCATCCCCCTCACAAAACCACCATCCCACTCTCCCCTTTCACTGCAAAGGGGAGAGAGTGGGTTGGTGGTTTCTTGAGGGTTGGCAGAGGAGGGGGAGGGGGGACAAAAATAGGTTAAGGATCTACCAATCAAAAGGAAGAACCCTTTTAGTAGAACAATGTGTTAATGATTTGTCAATCAAAAGGAATAATCTTCTTAGCTGAACAATAGTTTAATGACCTGTCAATCACAGGAGAACAATAGGTTTGCCCCTGAGTTCATACCTGCTCTCGATGTAGGCAACCCACACTAAGAACATGCATCAGCTCTCTCTCTCTGACCCCCTACTCACGTCCATCCATTCGATACAATATGTAATAAGACTCGTCTGATCAGACAACATGCATCCAGTTATCAATAGTCCAATGTCGGTGTTGACGGAGGCAGGCGAGGCGTACAGCTTTGTGTCGTGCAGTCATCAAGGGTACATGAGTGGTCCTTTGGCTCTGAAATCCCATATCGAAGATGTTACATGGAATGGTTCTTATGCTGACGCTTGTTGATGAGTCAGCATTGAAATCTACAACAATTTACTTAAGGGTTGCACTTCTGTCACTTTAACGATTCTCTTCTGTTGTCGCTGGTCCCGTCCTTGCAGGATCTTTTAGGGCCACAGTGATGTTGGATATTTGATGTTTTACAGGATTCCTGTAGCCGGCCGAAGTGGCCGTGTGGTTCTAGGTGCTGCAGTCTGGAACCGCGAGACCGCTACGGTCACAGGTTCAAATCCTGCTTCGGGCATGGATGTGTGTGATGTCCTTAGGCTAGTTAGGTTTAACTAGTTCTAAGTTCTAGGGGACTAATGACCTCAGAAGTTAAGTCCCATAGTGCTCAGAGCCATTTGAACAGGATTCCTGATGTTCACACTACACTCATGAATCTGTTGTATGGGAAAATCCCCACTTCTTCGCTACCCCTGAGATGCTGCACCCCATCGCTCGTGTGCTGACTATAAGCCTTTTACTTAGTTACATAAAAAGACAACGTATCCATGAAAGAATAAGAATCAAAATGAAAATAATAGTACACTACTGGCCATTAAAATTGCTACACCAAGAAGAAATGCAGATGATAAACGGGTATTCATTGGACATATATATTATACTAGAACTGACATGTGATTACATTTTCACGCAATTTGGCTGCATAGATCCTGAGAACTCAGTACCCAGAACAACCACCTCTGGCCGTAATAACGGCCTTGATACGCCTGGGCATTGAGACAAACAGAGATTGGATGGCGTGTACAGGCACAGCTGCCCATGCAGCTTCAACACGATACCACAGTTCATCAAGAGTAGTGACTGGCGTATTGTGACGAGACAGTTGCTCGGACACCATTGACCAGACGTTTTCAGTTGGTGAGAGATCTGGAGAATGTGCTGGCCAGGGCAGCAGTCGAACATTTTATGTATCCAGAAAACCCCTAAAGGACCTGCAATTTGCGGTCGTGGATTATCCTGCTGAAACGTAGGGTTTCGCAGGGATCGAATGAAGGGTAGAGCCACGGGTCGTAACACATCTGGAATGTAACGTCCACTGTTCAAAGTGCTGTCAATGCGAACAAGAGGTGACCGAGACGTGTAACCAATGGCACCCCACACCACCAAGCCGGGTGATACGCCAGTATGTCAATGTGCGTTCACCACGATGTCGCCAAACACGGATGCGACCATCGTGATGGAACCTGGATTCATCCGAAAAAATAACGTTTTGCCATTTGTGCACCAAAGTTCGTCGTTGAGTAAACCTTCGCATGCGCTCCTGTCTGTGATGCAGCGTCAAGGGTATCCGCAGCCACAACAACGTTTCACCAGGCAATGCCGGTCAACTGCTGTTTCTGTATGAGAAATGGGTTGCAAACTTTCCTCATGTCAGCACGTTGTAGGTGTCTCCACCGGCGGCAACCTTGTGTGAATGCTCTGAAAAGCTAATCATTTGCATATCACAGCATCTTCTTCCTGTCGGTTAAATTTCGCGTCTGTAGCACGTCATCTTCGTGGTGTAGCAATTTTAATGGCCATTAGTGTAGTATGTTTCATATGGGACAGAATAGGAAAATTGGCTGTTCGGAAGTCCAGGAGCAAAAGGCGATAAGGTGATTACAATGGCGAAAGAGCAATAGGTATGTTGGACGCGCCCAATAAGGAGATCTCCTGATACACTGAAAATCTGGCGAACGAGGGCAGGAAGAGTAGGCTCTGAGCACTATAGGGCTTAACTTCTGAGGTCAAGAGTCCCCTAGAACTTAGAACTACTTAAACCTAACTAACCTAAGGACATCACACACATCCATGCCAGAGGCAGGATTCGAACCTGCGACCGTAGCGGTAGCGCGGTTCCAGACTGTAGCGCCTAGAACAGCTCGGCCACTACGGCCGGCCAGGAAGAGTAGACTCATATTTTCTTTCATTTCAGAGATGGATTGTGATAGACTGGCCAGACAGATTCTCGCTTAGTGGGAAAAGAAGAAATTCAGGCTATTACGATTGACAGATGTGATTAAAGGTATACTCGAGTGGGATAAACAATGGAACATAATGGGCGACCCACCGATCCTCTTGCAGACATGGTCAGACAAAAGAAAGCTGTCATAGGTCGCTCGCTAGGACCGCCGAAACTTGGCAGGGTGCTAGAAGCATGAAAATAAAGGGAACATATTTTCGCTTAGGTGCTAGCACGCAATAAGTTCCAAGTAAGTGATAGACAATGTTTCGACGCTTCTACATCAGATACTCGCCCGACGTAAAACCAAGTGTGGTGGTAGAGCAGTGGCTAAAGAGCACAGTTCCGAATTTTGAGCCTTTTTCAAATCGCATGTTTTGGTTTCTTCTTTTGTTGTGTGGAATTTTGTGACTTCAGTACTTTTATGACATTATGAAATCAATGGAATGAATGGCAAGATAAATAAAGATTTCAAATCCTATTGAAACAGAATTTTATCATCATAAATGACACGGTCTAAGACCTAGAAACTGCTACCAATATAGTTTTCATCCGTTTCCAAGAAATGAATGTCAAATTTGGTCCCTGATTCATCAAGACGTAAACCAATTAATGAAACGACATCAGAATGTGTACGAAACACCCAAAACATCTGGAAAGCTCGTAAAAGAAACCTATCATTAGTTTCTGCACAATGTTTCACGGCCTCACGTAAAAGCGGGGTCGTTTCTGTACATTACTGACTTGTGGGTGGGCGAAATGACCCTTTCGTATACGATGGGCAGTTTTTCTATGAAACTGAAATACCGATGTTACGGCGTAAAGTCAAGCTCCGGCACACCAGTCGGGAACGCCGGAGAAGAGATGGCTGTGAGAAGACGTCAGCCAATCGTATGATGACTGGACTTCCTTCCAGGACGACAACGACAACAGCAGCCCTTATGTGAAGAGGGCATAAGCGCCGCGACCGACTGGCGACGCCCCAGATCAATGGCAGCTTCAAGACTAGTGACTTGGCTTGTACTCTCTATGTAGCACAGAGTTGGAACTGTTTATAGGGTGAAGACGATTGCTTATTTTGTATGTCGCCCTTTGCTTGCGGCGCACCTGTGTTATTGTGAAAGTTACGTATTGTTTCATTAACATGATCTGTTTGAATGTTTGTCTAGTGAACTGAGAAAGAAGGCTTCCTAGGCACCACAACCGACATGATCATTACAAGTAATTCCATAAAAATCCTACAACATATACTTTTTCTGGCAGGTAAATAAATACATTTGTCCAGTATAAAAGTGCACTATTCACACTACACAGCAGAGGGAAATAACAAGTAGAAGTGCTGCAACTTAAATACACACCTTGATCAATATTCAGTTGAGCTTTCGAGAAAATGCTTCAAAATGCTTTGTTTACCTCGAAATTATCGCCAGATCGTGAGGTTTCTTTCTAACGATATTCACATACAAAAAGAAAAATGTGTCTGTGGCACACGTGCTTTCGCAAGTTGCTCCTAATTTTTATGCTTCGAAAGTTTTTATGAATATATTGCTTCTCTTGAAGTACAATAGCAAGAAACCATTACTGTTAACTATGTAAGACTTGTGAATCTAATTTTAGTATGAATTGAAATTATTATTTCCTGTATCAATAAATAGATTATTCACTCAGGAACGTTGAGAATACCGCACTCAGAGAGAAGAAAGGTACAAACGCGAAATTTTGCAAATACGTACATTGGGATCCGATACGCAGATGCCACAGAACCTGCAGTGACACAGTAGTCGAGCAGGGGACCCTATTTAAGTTGCGCATAGTGGACGAATTATACACGTGTTGACCACATCCCCACTTGAGGAGGAGGTTAGTAGGCGCAAAATGAAACGCAGACGTGTTAGACGGCACTTCTCACAGTTACACTAGTTCCAGAAGGGCCCTGTCATCGGCATGAAAACCGCAAGCTGACGACACCAATCGCGGCTCGCCAGATCGATCGTTGAAAGTGTTCCGTCAGATGATGTTGGGGGCTGTGGACACGGGATGACAGCCACGTTCAATACACCGGTTCTGGGGTGACCAGGAAGACGACGAGAGGATAGAAGGATCGCACGGTAAGTGATCAGGGATCCTACAGTCACTCGAACCACGACACGGGCAGATGTGCGGGTGCCAGCTTTTTCACAAGTCACTCACTCTACGATAGTGCCTAGTCAGAATGACGTGGCGTTTAATAATAAATCCCGATTCGTTTCGGAGACGGATGATAACCGCATATGGGTGTGCAGGCAGCGTGGTGACCGGTACAGTTCCACCCCATGCTCTCGCCAGCCACACCGCCCGCGCAGCTGGCGTAATGGTGTAGGTGGCGATAGCCTACGACAGCTGGCCCCTCTAATTGTAGGACCTAGAATTTCAAAGGGCCTGCGTTATGGTGATGTTCTCCAGCCACATGTGGGGCCTTTCCTACATAGTCTACCAGGGGCACTTTTCCAGCAAGATAATGCTCAACCGCATACAGTTAGAGTTGCTCAAGACTTCCGCCTCTTCCATGGCCGGCCTGCTCCCCGTACCTGTCCACTACAGAGCTGAAACGCCAGATGCTGCCCTGTCACCCTGTACATGATTTGGAGGACGCTTTCAAGATTTGAGGGCCAGTCTGGCTCAGAACAATATCATACATCTGATCAACTCGATGCGGAACTGTGTTGCGTCATGTACTGTAGCAAGTGGTGGTCCATAGCGTTATTGATGTTGCGTTGTATTTTTCTACTTGTACTCGCTGTATTTGTTTACATGTATTAATTTTGGGATCATGTGAATATCTCATCTGTGCCATTATTTCTAATAAATTTTATTTTAATCCAGTGTTCCCCCTTGGTACATTCCTAAGTGTCACAAAAGGTATTGATGTCACGTACTTCCGCGACAACAAAAGAAAAACCAAACATAAGATTCGACTTGAATACGGTGCGCGAAATTTCGAAACTGCGCACTACTAACTACACTGCGAACTCACTTCGTTTCATTACAAACGAATGGACTGACGAAGTGGCGTCGAAAGTTTGACCGTCATTTTCTCGAAAGCTATTGAGTGTTTGCACTTAAGCCGAAATTGCTATTTCTTTATTTTCGGCCTTGTTTCACCCTACCAAGTTCTGACTGTATCACAAAGCGATCTATGGTCGGTTTCCCGTGTGAACTACAAGAGATTCCAGGAATATGGAGGCAAGCAACCCTTCTCGACACGGGAGCGGAAGAAAGTGTAACGAAGAGAATGTGTAATTACAGACAAATATGAAGAGCAAATCCAAACTAAAAACCCGAATACTATAGTACCTCATTGGATTAACTGTGTGCTTCGTAGGTCTGAATTGCGAGAAAGATTAACTTTGTATGCATCATTTACAAGAAGGTGCAGGCAACACGATAACGACTGGTGCCAAAATCGAGTCATCGAGAGAGGACGCGATCTAAATTCGGTCCGGCGCTACGCCCCGGTGCACGCGCAGCTGTGGGCTGTGCTGTTGACGCGACCGTGGCGCCGCGCCGCGCCGCCGTGCGTAATGTAGTGTGTGTCGTGCGGTCGACATGCGAGCGCGCAGCGGCGCTATTAGTCGTTCAAATATTTATACCGGACCGCCGACAAGGCGCGCTAGCCCGTGGTCCGGAACGCATGCGTGTGCACGTGTCAGAGGCGACGCAGCGTCCGGATCCCGTCGACGGCTCAGCCCGGACAGCCCCGTGAACCACGAAACCAACCGCCCTGCACACCACTAATCTCGCACAAACGATCGCCGCCTAACTCCAAATTGGTTGACACAAAGTATATGTCAGTAGTGCGGAAAAACCGAGACTATGCAATGTTAGTTAGAAGCGACTTTAACATACCAACACTCATGCTCATAATTTAAGGACAATTGCCACACAACGTGCCACTACGCGAAACTGGTGCTAATAGCATAGGCACATAAGGAATACAAACGACACAGATCTGTAAGTCCACGGTATTGGTGATAAGTTGAGAAAACCGTCCCGAAACACATGTGCTACAAAACGCCACTGTTTCCTGCGCATGTACCCCGACATCAATATGGGATATGATCACTATGCACACGTACACAGGCCGCACAACGGGTTGGATTACTCTGGTCGAGTAGCTGCTGTAGTATAGCCTCCCATTCCTCCACCAGTGACTGTCGAAGCTCCTGAAGTGACGTACGGGTTTGAAGACACGCAGCAATACGTCGACCGAGAGCATCCCAGACGTGCTCGATGGGGTTTAGGTCTGGATAACAGGCAGGCCACTCCATTCACCTGATATCTTCTCTTTCAATGTACTCCTCCACGATGGCAGTTCGGTGGGGCCGTGCGTTGTCATCCATCCACTGCAGCCCTGAAAAGGCGGACATACTGGTGGAAAATGGCGTCCCGATACGCTTGACCTGTTACAGTTCCTCTGTCAAAGACATGCAGGTGTGTACGTGCAACAATCATAATCCCACCCCACACCATCGAACCACGACCTTCATACAGGTCCCTTTCAAGTACATTAAGGGGTTGGTCTCTGGTTCCTGGTTCAAGCCAGACGAAAATCCGGCGAGAATCACTGTTCAGACTATACCTCGACTCGTCCGTGAACATAACCTGGGACCACTGTTCGAATGACCATGTACTGTGTTCTTGACACCAGGCTATATGGGCTCTCCTGTGACCAGGGGTCAGTGGAATGCGCCTTGCAGGTCTCCGGGCGAATAAAACATGTCTGTTCAGTCGTCTGTAGACTGTGTGTCTGGAGACAACTATTCCAGTGGCTGCGGTTAAGGTCCCGAGCAACGCTACCTGCAGTACTCTGTGGCCGTCTGCGGGTGATGGTGAGATGTCGGTCTTCTTGTGGTGTTGTACACTGTAGACGTCCCGTACTGTAGCACCTGGACACGTTTCCTGTCTGCTGGAATCGTTGTCATAATCTTGAGATCAGACTTCGAGGCACACAGAGGGCCCGTACTACGACCTGCCCTATTTGACCAGCCTACTGTCGCCCTAGTATTCTACCCCTCATAACGTCATCAATATGTGTTTTTTGAGACATTTTCAACACACAGTCATCATTAGCACGTCTGGGAACGTCTGCACAACTACTCGCTGGACCGTACTCTGATATGCACCAACACACCTCTGCGTATGTGGACTACTGCTGGTGCCATCGTACGACGACCGCTGGTCAAATGGACCGCATGGTCATACCCCGAGGTGATTTAAACACGCAAACCGCCCACCAGAGCGTTGTTTCACCATGTATCAGCATTAGCCTTAATTTATGAGCATCAGTGTAGCATAGACTGCGACGTCTATGGGCTCTTTGCTAGGGTTACAGACAGGCAGTCTTGCATTTAAACACATTTTTGGAAAACAGTCTTGTGCATCTAGTTCGATAGCCAACACGCAATGGAAATATTTTAGACTGCGTAGCTACGAAAAGGCCTGACTTAATCGGCAGCATCGGTACACAGACAAGGATTAGTGACCATGATATCATCATAGCGACTTAAGTTAATAAAGCAATTAAGAAGGCTAACAGGGTTTTTCTGCTAGAAACAGAAGCTAGGCAGTTGTTAGCATCCTTTTTAGACAATGAATTGACAGCAATTAGTTCCAGTTTATGGGCAAAATTTAAACGAACTGTAAATCACACTCCGGAGAAATATGTGTCGAGTATGTGGATAAGAACGTATAAAACCAACCGTGGTTTAACAACGAAATTCAAAAAAATTCTGTAGAAGCAAAGTCTGTTGCACTCTCAGTTCCAAAGAGAATTCGCAAGTGACGACAGGCAAATATTAGCAGAGATTCGTGCCTCTGTAGAAAGAACGATACGTGGGGCTTACTACAACTGCTACCGTCGTAAATTAGCAATAGATCTTGCCGAGAACCCGAGAAAATTCTAGTCCTACGTAAAACTGCTAAATGTGTCTAAGCCTCCCATCCAGTCTCTCTTTGACAAGTCTGGTATGGCAGTACGAGGTATCAAAAGTACACGCCCAGGGTTTAAATTTCGCACTGAGGAACTCGTCCACATAAGATATCGTACAAACATACCGTCGTTCCACCATCGCACGGACTCCCATATGTTGTTGTTGTTGTTGTTGTGGTCTTCAGTCCTGAGACTGGTTTGATGCAGCTCTCCATGCTGCTCTATCCTATGCAAGCTTCTTCATCTCCCAGTAACTACTGCAACCTACATCCTTCTGAATCTGCTTAGTGTATTCACCTCTTGGTCTCCCTCTACGATTTTTACCCTCCACGCTGCCCTCCAACACTAAATTGGTGATCCCTCGATGTCTCTGAACATGTCCTACCAACTCCCATATGGAGGACGTAATAATAATGGTCTCTGGTGTTGACACACAACTGAAAGAATTGATAGGAAATAAATCGCCATATCCTGATGGAATTCCAGTGCTATTTTACAAAGATTATACAGCACGGGCATAAGAAATGAAGAGTAGAAGAACGGACCTGCAAAACTGCAGACCAATTTCTTCAACATCGGTTTGATGCATAATCCTTTAACATATTCCCAGCTCGAATGTAATATATTTCCTTTAAAAACAACGTGGTTTTAGAAAACATCGCTCGTGTGAAATTCAGCTTGCCCTTTTCTCACATGAGGTCCTGCGAACCGTGGATGGAGAGCAGCAGGTGGATTTCATATTTCTAGATCTCCGTAAAGCATTTGACAAGATGCCACACTCTCGACTGTTCGGAAAGTACAAGCATATGGAATAGGTTCCCAGGTATTAGAGTGCCTCGAAGACTTCTTAAACCACAGAACCCAGGATGTTGTCCCAGACGGCGAATGTCCGTCAGAGACGAGGACATCGTCAGGAGTGCGCTAGGGACGTGTCACAAGGCCGCTGTTGTTTTCTATACAGGGTGTTACAAAAAGGTACGGCCAAACTTTCAGGAAACATTCCTCACACACAAATAAAGAAAAGATGTTATGTGGACATGTGTCCGGAAACGCTTAATTTCCATGTTAGAGCTCACTTTAGTTTGATCTAACACCCACGCTCAATGGAGCACGTTATCATGATTTCATACGGGATACTCTACCCGTGTTGCTAGAACATGTGCCTTTACAAGTACGACACAACATGTGGTTCATGCACGATGGAGCTTCTGCACATTTCAGTCGAAGTGTTCGTACGCTTCTCAACAACAGATTCGGTGACCGATGGATTGGTAGAGGCGGACCAATTCCATGGCCTTCACGCTCTCCTGACCTCAACCCTCTTGGCTTTCATTTATGGGGGCATTTGAAAGCTCTTGTCTACGCAATCCCGGTACCAAATGTAGAGACTCTTCGTGCTCGTATTGTGGACGGCTGTGATACAATACGCCATTCTCCAGGGCTGCATCAGCGCATCAGGGATTCCATGCGGCGGAGGGTGGACGCATGTATCCTCGATAACGGAGGACATTTTGAATATTTCCTGTAACAAAGTGTTTGAAGTCACGCTGGTATGTTCTGTTGCTGTGTGTTTCCATTCCATGATTAATGTGATTTGAAGAGAAGTAATAAAATGAGCTCTAACATGGAAAGTAAGCGTTTCCGGACACATGTACACATAACATATTTTCTTTCTTTGTGTGTGAGGAATGTTTCCTGAAAGTTTGGCCGTACCTTTTTGTAACACCCTGTATATAACCAGGCGAACAGGGTAAGGAGCAGCCTGCGGCTGTTTGCTGATTATGCTGCTGTGTTTGGGAAGGCGTCGTAACTGTGCGAGATACAAGATAAACAAAATTTCTAGTTGGTGCGATGAATGGCAGACAGTCTAAATATAGAAAATTTATTGCAGATGACTAACAAAAACAAATTCTAATGTTACAATACGGTATTAGTGGTGTGCTGCTTGACAGTGACGTGGATTAAATATTTAAGCGTAACTTTGCAAAGCAGCATGAAATGGAATAAGCATGAAAGGACTGTAGTGGAGAAAGCGATTTTAATCTCTTAAGCAGACCATATATAGGACACTAGTTCGACCCATTGTTGAGTACTGGTTCAAATGGCTGTGAGCACTATGGGACTCAACTGCTGTGGTCATAAGTCCCCTAGAACCTAGAACTACTTAAACCTAACTAACCTAAGGACATCACACACATCCATGCCCGAGGCAGGATTCGAACCTGCGACCGTAGCGGTCGTGCGGTTCCAGACTGTAGCGCCTTTAACCGCCGGCCTGTTGAGTACTGTTCAAGCGTTTGGGATCCGCACCAGGTGAGATTAAAAGAGGGTATCGAAGCAATTCAGAGGCGGGCTGCTGGAATTGTTACCGGTAGGTTCAAACAATACGTCAGTATTATGCAGATGCTTCTGGAACTTAAATAGGAATCACTAGAAGGAAGACAACATTCTTTTCGAGGAGCACTACTCAGAAAATTTAGAGAATGACGTTTGAGGCTGACTGCAGAACGATTCTACTACCGCAAAAGCACACCTCGCGTACGTACGATTGAGATAAGAATAGAGAGCGTAGGGCACAAAGGAATACATATATACAGTCGTTTCTCCCTCGCTTTCTTTGCGAGTGGAACAGAAAAGGAAATTGATAGTTGTGGAACAACTAAGGAAAACTTTTCTCATTGACAACATCAAAAAAATGAGGAAAGCAAAAACGTTTATGGCTTATTACATTTTTGTTGGTCATGCAGGAAAACTGGTGCATCAGGTTGAATTTTTTAATTTATTTCTTCCTTACTACAAACTGTATTCACAACACATCTTGCAGACAGTATTCACATGTACCACTGAACAAACTTGCGAAATGATAACGTATTACGCTCCATAGTTCAGAAGATATGATGATATAAACACTGAGATACATGAAAACAGCCACTTCATGCAGGACCCTCCAATTTACTGCTTGTTTGTGCAAATATTATTCGCAACACATTTCGCAGACAGTATCCACATATTTCGCTAAATATATCTACAAAATTGTATCATACGACACATACTTCATGACGTTTAAATTTATTACTTTTTTCTACTAACTGTATTCACATTTCGCGGATAATATACACATATTCTGCTAAACGTACCGACAAAATTATATCTTTATACGATACGTAGTTCGGGAGATATGACGTTATAAACATTGCACTGCATAATAGCCAAACTCCAGGGCGAAATTCGCTAGAGATACAGGTGAACTATATGTACAAATATGTGTGAAATGTGTTAAATATATGCGACACATGCGTGTGCGTGAAAAGCAATGGGTAAAGTTCCTCCTAAGCTCCTGGATTGATTTTAGCAAACCTATTAAATACCTTACTTACTATCTGGAATGAAATATCGTGGGGGTAAGAATCAGCAATCCCCTTTTGGAGTAGGGGTGATAACGGGAAGAGAGAAGTGATTAGGAGGAGATGGACACGGATGCGACACTATCAGAAAGGGAAGACAAGGAGATGGACAGAGGGGAGAGATGAAGATGGACAGAGAAGGGATGGTGATGGAAAGACCCCTGGGGAGGGAGACATGGACAGAGAGAGGGAGGAGGAGAGGATGGACAAAAAGAGGGGGAGGAGGAAATGGACATTGAGGGGGTGAGGAGGAGATAGAGGAAAGGAGACTGAGAAAAGGTGACCTACTTAGAGCGGGCAAGGACAGGGGCAGAGTAGGAAAGGGCAGACAGATAGAGGGGGCAGGAGGAAATGAACAGAGGGAGTTGGATAAAGACGGTGAGGGTATGGTAGTCAGAGGGGGGGGAAAGGAGAAGCTGGACAAATAGAAAATTGGAATAAATACATACCCGTGCAGCGCCAGGAACTCAGTATCATCTGCCAGGCATTTAAATGTGATTTTCAGAGTATCCATGTAGATGTAGATGATGTGATAAGACACAAATGACTTTCCCCAGCATCTCGTTATTGCCTCTGTGTTCTAAAGGAATGAATTGCAAGTAGACTGCAAGAAAACATTAAATAGAGGAGGTTTACACTTTAACTAAATTTGGGTTCCTGTTTTATCTGACGTTAGGATACAGCTGTCCCCGACAAGTTCGGCAGAATGTGTCGACAGCGATTCTTCATTGTTATCAGCTGTCACCACTGGAGACCTTTATGTGGCAGCATAGACGGTTTTTGACGCCCACGCTGTTGGTATTCCGCGGCGTATAAAAATGACCAACGTTCAAATAATGAATCATTTCCGGCGAGAATGGCAAATAGCGTTCTCACCTGAAGATGGCGGCCAGGTGGACGTAGTAAATATTGAGTAAATGATTGCATTATCCGGCTCATCTGTTAAATGCGGGGAAAGTCTTCGCAGTCTTCTCAATGATTTGATGGGGCCTGTCATGGGTTTCTCTCCCGTGCCAAACTCTTCGTTCAGTGTAATATTTGGACCCGACCTTCTGTGCGGCTCCTTCAAGTACCATTCAAGTTATTTCTTAATGTCTTAACACGTGTCCTCTCATTCTTTCCCTTCGTCTTTTTAATGTGTTCCAGATGTTCCTCTCCTTGCTAATTATGCAAGGAAGCTCTTCTTTTCTGGTTTTCACTTAGTTGATGATTCACTTCCATACGCTGCTACGCTCCTAATTTCTTCCTCAAATTGAGGCCGATGTTTGATAACAGTGAACTTCTTTTGGCCGGTGTAGTATTTTTAATATTATGTGTAGAAAGAAGAGAACGCCTTTCATCACAGGGAAGATTAATATTATAAGGAAACAAAAGATGTGTACCTTACAAGTGTCTTTTGTTGAATTTAACACTCCTTGATGTATTTTCACACATTGCGTAGCCGGTGTTATCTTTCGGAAGCTTTCATTTTCCCTGAAGGTTGTAGTTTTTACCATTTTCTTAAGCCGTGTGCAATCCTAACGGATGGCAATCGGACTTTTTAGTTGCACTTTCTGCTTTTCGGTCGATGGTTAATATGTGCATTCAGGTTTTAAATAACTTTCAGATACTCCTTCAACTTCCTTGAACTACATTTTAGTACAATGTAAAAATTTTAACATGAATTATTCAGATAAGCATTACTTAACCTGCGGCTCATTCGAGAACACAAAACAGATGACAGGAGATAAAAGAAGATCGTAAATGTTCAATTTTTATTAAGAGTCACTTGATCTTATATTACATCCTCACTTTTCTATACATCTTTATACAACGTAATTACAGATTGTCAATAAACATTTGCTTTTATTCGCAGTCCTTGTACCATTCGTTGACACGTTGTACTTACTGGAATTAAGGAAAACGTAGGAGGAGCCAACAATATAACTTTCTTTTCACACAAGCTGTTTATTTGACAATACATAACCATAAAAGTTTCCTTAACAATATGAACAAATTTGCAAAATTCTTTTGACCTTAAAATTTAAGTTGAATAAGCTTTTACAAAAGAAATCTGAAGTGCTGTATTGTAAAACAGCAAACAATAAGACAATAATTACAAAACGGCTGGACCTCCAGCCGCCCATTATCGGGTGAAATAGCGTTGTTTACTGGACACAGTCTGTCTTATTAAATGCCCTTCTGCAACACATCAAAACTACATAATCAACATTGATGACAAGAGTGATTCAGTTACTCAAAACAAATGGCTTAACTTTTAATTTGAAAGCTGTATGTCGAAATGTTCGGGGGTTAAGATTCGCACCTGTGCTTAACAACATGGCAATGATAAGGCTTACTTCAAAGCAACCAACTTCTTAATTTCAATCGGCAACCAAGGTGCGACTGGACCCCAACCCGTCCCTTCTGACAATTGACTAAAGCCCTGGTGACAGTTGGCTGTTAATATTTTCGAAGTTAAACTGATTTTCAGTATTAGGACTGCTCTGAAGGAACGTCTTAAAACATCACTTATAAAGACTTATTCCAAGAGAACTCACTTGACAGAACCAGAAGTTCCAGCTAACATACACCAACAATGACCCGGTCTTAAAGCAATGAACAGCTTAGTAGAACAGGTTGTTCAGATCATAACTAATGACTGAGAAATGCAATTACAATCAAGGAATTGGATCGGTTAACATCTAAATCTAACCACAAGGTCCCTCTTTTGTTTAACGGCAACCTGTGCCTTAGTGCAATTGTTCCGGCTGTACTTACGATCAGGAGCTGATTCATTAGAACATTAGTGATCGGATACAAACCAGAAAGAAAAGACAATAAAATAGCGGGACAAATTTTCAAACGGCAACTAGTATCTTAGAACAATACTACGGCCTATATTTACGACCAAAGAGCCGACAGAGTAAAACTCTGAGCGTCGGGTACAAACCGGAAAATAATAAGGAGGGCAGGTAGACCACGAGGATTATAGAATGTTACTCCCCTTTATCAGCAAGCAGTTCCATGAATCTACGGTGCGTCACAGCGGTTACTGAGTGGTGCCGCTGAAAGACAGGTAGAACAGGGCAGCCAGGCCACGAGCGGTCGTCCGACACGAATGTTGCCAACCAGCTGATGGGACGTCGGCCTGCTGCTTGTAGTCGACGCTGACCCCGGTGAAGTACTCCGGTATCTTCGCTCTGCGCACTCTCTCCTTGCGCAGCTCGTGGCTTCGGCCGCTCGGACCTTGTGACCACCTCCTGTCGCGACGCTACCGCCAATCCCCAAACTTTCTTTGTGCCTCTTTCTCGGGCCAGTGAACCCCATATATATATATATATATATATATATATATATATATATATATATATATATATATCGGCAAGAAAAGACCTTTTAAGGACACAACCCACAATACCAACTCTACCTTATAGAAATTGACAATGGGGCCGCAAGAGTTATAGTCGATACTATACCTGAGCCAGTGGCGCCAGACAGAACAGTCTACTAACTCAACGGCGCCATGGGTCTTTTGTCATTAAAATTTTCATTTCATTTTTCCCGTACATACATTAGAGCACACCGTACACACCTTTGACTGTACAAGTCCGCTTTTTCTGCCCTCCTTCCTTCGCCCGTAATGCGTATTTCCCTTCCAAGGTAGCAGGAAACCTTCACTTCGCCTACTTTGCTGTCCGCAGTTGTGATTTTAAGTTCACCGCTAATTTCATTTCTGCTAATTCTCATTAAATTGGTCTTCCTTCGTTTTACTCTCATTCCGCAATTCATGCTCGTTATATTGTCCAATCCGTTCGACAGATCCATATTTCACGAAGGAATAACATCAATGAATCATATCAGTGCTGTCCTTTCACCCTATATTTTAATCGCACTTCTGAGCCTTTCTATTGGTACCGTCATTGCTTCTCCGATGCACAGATTGAACACTTTGCGTGTGTGTGCGTGTGTGTGTGTCTAGTGTAATGTTTGAGTTGATGATGATGATGAGAGAAGGGAGAGTATGAGACCCGGTGCTGGCATATAGCCCACTCCTTACGAATAGCGTCAAGGGGGCCGCCAAAGTTAACTATCCCATCCGAAGAACCTATCACCGTCAAGTGTCATCAGACACTGCGGAATCATTTGGTATTTAAACCGGGACGTTGGCGCAAAGTCCGCCGCTTCTCCTCCTCTTACCGGCCAACTACTGGCATTGGAAACATTTTCCACCAGCAGTATTCGAACTGGCCTACCCCTAGGTCGAACCTTAGCGTCTGTTCTTCATTTTTTGAGTAATCTTTACTTGTACAAGCATAAATGCAACGCAAACAGTACAGTCGAACAGGGTCACAAAAACGGTGAAAGTAAGCTAAGAGGTGTGACGCTGTAGGCAAAGGGGGGGGGGGGAGAAGAGACTGTTGATGGTAAGACTTGCTGGCATCCTCCTGCTCACCAGATGGGGCGTATGGGGCGAAATGGGCAGGCACTACCGTAGAGGCACCCGATGAAAGCAATAAAGAGGGTGGAAAACCCATTCGGCCCAGTACGAAGAATAGGAAACAATGCTGGAACTTGTCGAATGCGCTATCCAAATGAAGGACAGCACGGAGTCTGCATGCCGCTGGCAGTGCGATTAAATCGTGACATTCCCCTGTGGCCATTTGTACGAGTATATCAACTGAGCCACACGAAGCTGTCTCTTCAGGGGATAGAATGGAAGGGAGTGTCTTGAGGCCACGCGTCGCCAGAAGTCGTGCAAAAGTTTTATAGTCTGCGTGAAGTAGAGTTAGTGGGCGGATAAGTGCAAAATAGTTCAAATGGTTCTGAGCACTATGGGACTTAACATCTAAGGTCATCATCACCCTAGAACTTAAACCTAACTAACCTAAGGACACCACACACATCCATGCCCGAGGCAGGAGTCGAACCTGCGACCGTAGCGATCGCGTGGTTCTAGACTGAAGCGCCTAGAACCGCTCGGCCACACCGGCCAGCGGTAAAGTGCAGTCGTCGCTCTCGAGATGTCGGTTTGTGCTAGGGTATAATAATTCCCGTGACAAAGAATGGTTGTGCAGCATTGTCCATTTTCAACAGTTCATGAAACATTGTCGTCTACTGCGTCACTATTAGCGTAAGGAACGTTCAATAAATTTCTACCACCAATCCGTCTACTTCAGGTGACTTTGTGAAAGCACCTTTATCGATTGCATGCTGGATATCGCTAGTAACCGTCATCGTCAGCTCGCCCGTCTCGTCGCTGACGAGGGCGCGTGTGACATATGATATCACAACCCTCTCACCAAAGATGTTAACAGGCTCCATCTGGTACAGTGTGCGGCAGTGGTCTACAAAGGCATTGACGATTTGGACCTGACAAGTGACGTGCCGGGCGCTATAGGTGTAGACTTCGATGACGAGCCATTGTCCTCGTCGTTTCTCACTAGGAGTGATATGACGCATGATGGGGTGTTCCTGTTCCGCCGCATCTCGACGTCCGGTCCTCACCATCGCCTCCGGAGCCTACGACGCGTCAGTGTCACCATTTGTGCTGTGTTCCCTCTGGGTTTCTGGGGTAGATGTGTGAGTTCTCGGAGGTCTTGTCGGACCACACGGACTCTGTAGCTTCAGTGGGAGGTGAAATATCTTGTTCTGAGACCGTACGGCGTCTTCAAAAAAAAAAAAAAAATGGCTCTGAGCACTATGGGACTTAACTGCTGAGGTCATCAGTCCCCTAGAACTTAGAACTACTTTAACCTAAGGACATCACGCACATCCATGCCCGAGGCAGGATTCGAACCTGCGACCGTAGCGGTGGCGCGGTTCCAGACTGTAGCTCCTAGAACCGCTCGGACACTCTGGTCGGCTACGGCGTCTTCTCTTGCACCGTTTAGGTGAATGTTGTTTGCGTATGTCGGAAGATGGGAGTCGCGGCGGACCGGGAGAAAGGCCGTCGCGGGCACGATAAGCGAACCGACTCTTTCATCGGCCGGGAGGGGATGGGCAGCAGTCGTTACTGTTGGTAGTGGTGCTGGAATCGCATCAGGTTGTGAGCGCGACGCTTCACCCCGGCGTTATCCGTGGCAGTTCGAAGGGACACTGGTACGTGGTCCAACTGACGGCTGGCGGGAGGAGAAGAGAACGCCGATGCGTAGGTGATCGGTAAAACCGTTGTCGGAGTCGGAGGCACCTCGGTAGCGGCCGGCAATTAGGTAATGCACCGCTGAAGACACTCAACCTAAGGTGGTTTTCTTTGCCGCACTCGGAACAGGTCTTGCGTTGGCTGTCTTATAAAGACCGAGTGACATCGGCGTGGCAACAGAGACTGATGGTAAACTGTCGTACACCGCTAAGAAAGGGCTACTTTTGGAACTGCGTCCATGGTGTTAGGTAGTGTGATCGTGAACAATGCCCTAGGGACGGGAAGCCGCGATGACGTCTCTCTCCCCGGGAGCACGAATGGTAGGTGTGCATGCACAAGCCTGCGTGGTCAACAGTGACCACTCCGACATTGCCGTCGGCGTGTCAAAAGCGTAGCCCATGTTTGGTGTCACGCAGTAATCTCTTGGACCCGCGTCATTGACGACTTTAACGTACGCTGTACTGCTTAACATGTGCAAATGAATGCCCAAAATGCAGGAAGCTGTGATCTTAGCTACAACGCTTAGGAAGCGTTCCACTTCCAAATCCTTTGGTTGGGTGTAATCATTGCAGAACTTGAATCGTAGTGTGGATTTTCGGAAACAGTTTGCCTTGGTTATAATACACGTACAACACACTAACTGACGGCCGCTGAAAGTGAAAAACAGCGAGCGTGCGCCCTCCGCAGGCGGAAACACACAGCACGTCCACATTAGACGGCTGAGAAAGCCGGATGACGGGACCTTGGCCACGGAGGCTGGTGGGTAACGAATATTGTGTCTGTTTGTGTAGTGACATTTTTTCCTCGCATTAGTATTATTTATTTATCGTATGATGTGTACATTGATTTACATTTATATACAATATTTTCAGGACTAAAATGTACAATCACAAGTTCGTACAATTTTACAGCTCTATGTCTAGTTCTTCAATCCACTTGACTGCTTCGTCCGATGTACGATGAATGTCCATTAAAGTTCCTCTGAAAGTACGATGAGGGCAGTCAGCAACAATGTGATGAATCGTCTGTGAGGGGGCACCACAGTCACAATTTGCAGAGCCAACCCATCCCCATTTGTGCAGTAGATAGCCACATCTGCCTTGTCCAGTTCGAATGCGGTTAATGATCCTCCACTGACGCCTTGGAAGATCAAATCCTTGCGTCTGCTTGGAAGGGTCCTCGACTAGATGTTTATTGGTTACTGAAGACTGATCCCACTGGAGTTTCCATGAACTGTTAATGTTGAAAGCAGATCCTTCAAGGTCGAGTGCTGTGCGCCATGGTGGTTTCCTCGATTTCAAGCGTTGGTGTGTTCCTTGTACAATATCTTGATGGATGGGGAGCTGGGGGTTCTGCTGAATGTTTTTCCACGTCTTTAGGAGAGCTTCTGATCTTCTTAGGGCTGGAGGTGGGATATTGCTTAGAACCGGCAGCCACAGCGTGTTTGTGCTCCGAATACATCCTGTGATTAATCGTATTGCCTGATTGAGTTGCACGTCTATCTTCTTAGTGTGAACACTGTTGATCCAGGTTGGGCAGCAATATTCAGCAACAGAATATGACAGAGCTAATGCTGTAGATCTCAGGACGTTAGTGTTGGCTCCCCATGATGTACCAACAAGCTTCTGAAGAATATTATTTCTAGTTTTAACTTTAGCAGCCACATTTGATAAATGCTGCTTGAAAGACAGAGTTCTATCTAGTGTTAATCCCAGGTACTTTGGTGTACTACAGTATGGCAACACTTGGTCTCTGAATACAACTTCTGGTTTGTAATTTGACTGTCTGTTACGTAGGTGGAATGCAGATATAACTGTTTTCTGAGGATTTAGGTGGAGGCACCATTTCTTGAAATATTTGTCTAAGGCTTCCAGATCAGTGGATAGAATAGTTTCAGCATCAGCAAAGTTGGAGCACTGAGTCACCAGACAAATATCATCAGCATATATGAATTTCCTTGAAGATGTTTCTGGTAAGTCGTGTGTATACAAATTGAAAAGGAGGGGAGCCAGAACAGACCCTTGAGGTAAGCCGTCATTTAGTTTAAACATTCTGCTCCTATCATTATCTGAGTAGATCTGAAAGTACCTATTGCTTAGCATATTGTTGAGTAAGGCCGTGAGTTTACGACATGGGATAACACTCACAAATTTTAAAAGGAGTCCTTCTCGCCAGACAGTGTCATAGGCAGCAGATAGATCCAAAAAGGCAGCCACACTTACTGATTTCTTCTCATACCCATTTTCAATGTGCGTAGTGAGAGATAGTACCTGATCGTTACAACTTCTCCCCGGTCTAAATCCTGCTTGCTCGATAGGAATATGATGGTTGATTGTTTCACAGATTCTGTTGTAGATCAGACGCTCAAGGAGTTTATAAGTGATACTTAAGAGTGCTATTGGACGATAGTTTTCCACTTTTGTGGGATCTTTATTTGGTTTCAGTATGGCTAATATTTTTGATTTCTTCATCAGATGTGGGATGTTTCCAGTTTGCAGGAGGTTTGAAAGGAAGTTGGTCAACCATTTTACTGTAGCTGGTCCACAGTGAGCCAGGAATTCTGGGTATATTCCATCATATCCAGCTGCTTTTCCAAGTTTCATACTTTTGATTGCAGCTTTAGTTTCCTCTTCTTGAAATGGAGTAGAGAATTCGGAAGTCTGTAGGGCTGCTCTTTTCTTGGTGTTCAACTGTAGTTTGATATCCCTTTTGGCTTGCTTGTCCTTTATATTCTTTGTGACTGACACAAGGTGTTTAGCATAGTCATTCAAATTGATGGCATTTTTTGATCTTTTTGTTGTAGGGTTTGAAGAGTCTAATTTCCTGATGATAGACCAGGCTTTTCTGCTAGAATGGGTGTAATCTAGGGACCCCACAGTTTCATGCTAGATCTTTCTTCGATTATCATCCAGGGACTGGAGGAGGCTTGTTGCATTGTCAGAGTTAGGATGGTCTTCATATTCTTTTAGTAACTCCTCACTCTCGGAACTCCAACCAGGGATATACTCTTTACGGTACTCTCTAGGAATACATCGTCTGGCTGCACCTTTGATAACCCCAACAAATCTGCTGTAGTTGTTGTACGTTGGTTTGATCCATCTGATATTGGAATCTGTTTGCTTTGCAAATTCAGTCCAGTTGGCTTTCTTGAAGTTCCACCTCGGTTTAGGATGTGATCGTACAACAGGTATAGACATCCCCACCTCCAATATAACAGGTCTGTGTTGACTATGTGGGAATTCCTTGAGCACAGTTCGTCGTACTTGATTTAGGGAATTATGAGACTGAGTTGTGAAGCACAGATCTGGGGTATAGCCTTGGGACCAGCGAGCTGAGTGGAAGGTAGGCAGATCTTTAGCATCGTAAATTAAATTCAGGTTTTCAGTTTCCATCCAGTCCTCAAGCGCTTCACCGTTGAGGTCATTCTCCATATATCCCCACAGGTGATGATGACTGTTGAAATCACCGAGGTATATAGTTGGATGTTGCAGAGACGGTAGAACGGGATTAGGCCAATTAGTCCCTGGGGGTTTGTACACGTTAACTATCGTTATGTTTTCAATTTTAACAGCAGTTGTAAAAATGTCATTTTCAGAATTTTCTGACAGCAGCTGGTAGTTTGTTATGTGATTCTTGACGTAAGTTGCAAGGCCATAATTTTGATGGTGATTAGAGGCTATCAGTTTAAAGCCCGGTATTTTCCCCCTACTCTGTAGCTGTGGTTCATCAGCTGTGTGCGTTTCTTGAAGTGCGATGATATCAACTGCATATTTCTGTGTGAGCCTGGAAAGATACTCACATTTTGCTCGACTTATCCCTTCGATATTCAGTTGACAGATGCGCAGAGATGGTCCAATTCTACGAGCTTGTGGGTCCTGAATAGGACCGCACGTGTCCGTCGTCATTCTTTGACCGAGAGCTCTTTTCAGACAGTTCGGTCTCATCTTATCGTTGTTGCTTTCTTAGCACCACCCAGGGGTCACGTGTAGGGTATTTAAAGGTTATACCTACGGACGTGAAGCAACGCAGACCCCCAATCCCTTATTTTTTTTTTTTATTAGTATTATAAAAAAATGTTACCGATTCAACGTATACCAATAATGTTACTTTAAATCCGTCTTGATTGCAAAGACGGATTTAAAGTAACATTATAAAATCACTGATTGCTGTTATCCCATAAGACATTATGTCTGTTTTTGCAAAATATACCAATAATTTTTTGTGAAAATATCACTAAACATTATTATCACAAGCCTCACGTATTTTCCTTCGAAATAATTAGTTTAATTTGACAATTTTTATTGGGTTCAGCTGACTTGACAACACAATAGGTTTACATTCCAGTAGCGATCTTCTTTAACTACAATGAAAATATTCAAGAGGCGCCGAATTACTGGTCCATTGGAAATACCGCGAACTTGATATAGTTTACGCCTCTACGAAATCTCATCAACATGAAAGGGGAAAACATATGTCTGCACTCGATTTCATTGGCATCGGAGCACTCGACGATATCGACCACATAACGAGAGTACCTGCTCACGCACGATCTTAATTCGACCCTCCAGATGCGAGAACAGTGACATGATATGGGATGACCCTCAAGTCCTCTGCTCTCGATGTAAAAGTAGTTAGTGGAGGAACCTTTAGATCTGTCTTAACCTGCGATTAATGTCCGCGGCGCATGCTACGGCCTGGCTTGAGACGTAGCACTTCTGCTGTTAAGGATTTCTCAAGTATTTTGTACCTTTCTTTTGCATAACAGTTTTATGTGAAGTCGTAAATAATGATACAGTGTAAATCGAAATAGCTTATTGATTTTACAATAAACGGTATAGATAAGCATTTCTAACGTCAAAGCTCGAGTGTGTAATGTCTACACCTGCTAACATCGTGCCACAATAAATTGTCCATTTATCACCTCAGTGAAAGTAGTTTCCTCGAAGCTGCAAGATTTGTTTGCTGGAATGGGCCGGATGCACATTCAGAGCAAAAGTATATTTCATACACACCTGTCCCGCTTACCACTGCGCTATGCTAAACACACAGAACGCAACTCGTTTGAGAAGTTGTAATAGCAGTTCCGCTGTCGAGATGAAGTATCGTAAGATTTAGTGTTACAGGATGCTAAAAATTATGTGGACTGGTACGTTAAAGAAAAGAGAAGGTTGCCTACAGGAACGACGAAGGAATCAGTGCTTGGGAGATACTGACGAGACCGCGGGAGAAGAGATTGGAATATGTGTCAAGACATCAGAGAATAACTTCCATCGGCCCAACCAGAGCCATAGAGGGCAAAAATTCTGGAAGAAGTCATGATAAAGAATATGGAAAATTATTCAGGATCTTGTGTGTATTTGCAGCTTCGAGATGAAAAGATTGGCACAAAACAGGAATTCTCGGCGCGTCCATCGAACCAGGAAGATTGATAAAAAAATATATGATAATGAAAAACCTTAATCTACAAACAATTAACACGAAGACATAAAAATCGTACAGAGAGTCTCAACAAGAAGTTGCACTCAACAGTTTCTGATGGTCAGATGGTGTCAATGAAAAATCAAAACTCTGCAGTGTTTAGTGCGCTGTGGGATTGTGTGATAAAGTCGATGTTGAACTGTCTATCGAAAGGAAGGAAAGAATATTAGATTTTAACCTCCCGGTTGATCCCGAATCGATTCCAATTAGCTGCCACTCAGTTTATCCAACAGTGGACGTAGTCGTTCTCATTAGTTGCAATCTTATTTTTCCATTCCGATAAGCTACCAAGAATGCCATAACGTTTTCCTTCCCATTTTAAGCAGACTATCTACATGCAGCAGGTATGGTTAAAATTTTTTGACTTTTTGGTTTCATTACAAGTAAAGTTGCACTTCAGTATAAGTAGTTTGGGGGAAATTTGTAGCAGTTGTCTTGAAGATATTCATAACAAAATGGCTCTGAGCACTATGGGACTCAACTGCTGAGGTCATTAGTCCCCTAGAACTTAGAACTAGTTAAACCTAACTAACCTAAGGACATCACAAACATCCATGCCCGAGGCAGGATTCGAACCTGCGACCGTAGCGGTCTTGCGGTTCCAGACTGCAGCGCCTTTAACCGCACGGCCACTTCGGCCGGCGATATTCATAACAGGTAATTGTTTAATTGGACAGCTTTTAGCTTTTCATTTGTTCTTTTGTGTAGTTCGGCTAGCATCTTTTGGGAGTACTTTTCTACTCCCTTTTCATTTCAACGTAGGTTTCAGTTTCAACACCCTTTTTAATGTCTCTAATAGATGGAATATGTTGGGGTGGAGGCAAACGTAAGCAATTGCCTGGTAAAACTGCTGTTTCAGAGTGAATGTGTATAATGTCCGTATTTCCGTTAGCTGCAATTAAAGACAAAGCTTCCTTATATTTTTCTTTTCTTGGAACAAAAACGAAACAATTTGAATTGTTTTTCCTTACCTGTGACTAATAAATGGTGGTGAAGCAGACTAGAGCGACTGTTGAAGGTCCCATCTATAAATAAAGTTTTAGACTCTTTCAGAATATTCATATTCTTCAGCCTTTCCGTTTAATAGACAAGAGTCATCCTTCTCGTGATATGGTTTAATTGCGAATTCTAACTGAGAACCATTAATACGATTTAAAGAATTTGGTTTGACGAAGCACTTACATGTTCCCCTCGTACACTTGTATTCACCAGCGCTGTCGACAAGACACTTATGGAAACACAATTTACAACTGTCTGTAACCCTTTTCACTCGTCCTGATACTAGTTTCCATCGCTCGCACTCAGTGCACTCTCTGCTTTTAAGCATGACTGGCTTGTCTGCACGGTGGTGGAATAGGGCACCGAAGCGCCGCCAGCCCAGAGTTAGCAGAATCGACACGGATGTTATTCTTCGACGAACTTATCGGAATTGGGAATTAAATCCTTCACTATTCGAACGCAGGAGGACGCAAAACGGAATCAGTGAACCTCCCTTGGACGAAGAGATAATTAGAGACGAAACTACGTCTAAGAATGGGAAGGAAATGGACCCTGTCCTTTCCAGGGTAACTATACCACCATTTCATTTAAGCGATTGAGGGAAAACGAAAAAAAACATAAATCGTGATAGACGGATAGGGATTTGAACCACCGTTTTTCCGAACGTGAGTCCAGTGTGCAAACGACTGCACAACCTTGTCCCAGCCGGCAATCGAATGAGAATGTTGATGACACCGGCTACAGTTGCTACGGTATACACTTTATACATCATTGCACGAGCATTCACCCTAGTCAACGCTGCACAGGTACTCATGTGATCACTACGCAAAAACAAGGCAGCATTATCTGGTATATCAGTAAGTCCAACGGACATCGATGAAAAAAGAAACTGCTTCCGAAGGAATGAGCGACGTTCTGTCCAGAAAAAGGCAGTCGTGAGTCCACAATATTTGCCTGAAACTATGTAAGATTACGAAATAGTTACTTTACGACGGAGGAACGTGAATTTGAACACCGTTCTTTTAAGTGCAGTACCACCAAAACAGGCAATGAGTGGTCGAATCTATATAGCTCATGCTGTCCACTGCTCATAGACCTACAAATATACGATCTTCTTCATAGACCAAGTTGTCGAGCGGTTCTAGGCGCTTCAGTCCAGAACCACGCGGCTGCTATGGTCGCAGGTTCGAATCCTGCCTCGGGTATGGATGTGTGTGATGTTCTTAGGATAGTTAGAATTAAGTAGTTGTAAGTCTACGGGGCTGATGACCTCAGATGTTAAGTACCATAGTGCTTAGCTCCATTTGAACCATCATAAACCAAGATAATGAAACGAGAGTGATGTAACGAGCCACGAGACACATCTGCTCATCTATGCATTTATCGGTATACCTAGAATGGAGGAGTTTCTGAATGACCACCACCGAGATTGTTGGAGCACCGTCATGCTAAAACCACGCTGCGATCCGGAAACAGCAGAAAAAAAACGTTCAAATGTGTGTGAAATCTTATGGGACTTAACTGCTAAGGTTATCAGTCCCTAAGCTTACACACTACTTAACCTAAATTATCCTAAGGACAAACACACACACCCATGCCCGAGGGAGGACTCGAACCTCAGCCGGGACCAGCCGCACAGAACAGCAGAAACAGTTAGCACCAGTTTTATCTCAGTACTGTAAATGGAACGATCTGAATGGGACGATCACCTGTGAAGACTAAGAAGTTGCACTGCACTTCAGGATCTGCCCGCTAGAAGCCGGACTTCACACAGCTCATTTGAGAGGAGCGAGTCGCTGTTACTACAGTGGACAGAGCTCGAGCGTAACAGTGTGACGGACGTAAGTAACTGTTTTTACGGTACTGGTACTACCACCTAATACCCTGGATGCGGAAAAACTGTTCTGTGTAGTTATCTTCATAAAGGGGGCACTTAACCGGATAACAGCTTATGGAGCCAGACAAGATGAGAATATGGTGAAATTTGCGTAAAAAGCACGGTACACTATTTACGAAGTTAGAGGACTCTGGATTAACCCACTGCAAAAGATTACATGAAATGAATTAAATGACATGAATGGGTCGATGATGAAATCAGTGAAGAACCAATGACGGAAAATCGTATCAGAGTACACTCTTCAGATGTACGGAAACTGCAAAGCAGTCAGCCGGCCGGAGTGGCCGTGCGGTTCTAGGCGCTACAGTCTGGAACCGCGAGACCGCTACGGTCGCAGGTTCGAATCCTGCCTCGGGCATAGATGTGTGTGATGTCCTTAGGTTGGTTAGGTTTAAGTAGTTCTAAGTTCTAGGGAACCTCAGAAGTTGAGTCACATAGTGCTCAGAGCCATTTTTTGCAAAGCAGTCAAATATTGTGATAGCCGAAAATTTGTGCCAGATAGGGACTCGAAACCTAATTTACAGCTTATCGGAAATTGTTACCTTAATCATTAGATTGTTCATCCCCCTGCGTCTGGTAGTTATGTAGATCATAACCTTCTGTAAACATTTCACACAACATTTGCGCGATGTCGCTTAACAGTTTGCAAGAGAGCCGAATCAGATAATCGCTAATAAAATGAAATGAACTGTTCTTTTCAAATAAAAAGCAGCCTCATGCAGGAAAATTGGCTTCTTTCATAACTGCGTTAAGTTCGTTGTGTTTACATGCATCGAAATCTCCAGACCTTTCGGACCACAAATCCATTTGGCATATAGTTTTAGCACTATTCCTTGAGTGCTTGTGCTAAAAGATCACCAACGTCTCCTCTTCCCACCTTCCATCCGCGGTATATTGTGTCTTTTTTGCTCGTAAAGTGCTAAATGTCTCTACAGTGCATATTACTGAAGAAAAGCGATGATGCCTCTGCGTTCTATACACATTAAGATTTCATGAAACGTCAGGGCCAGATTTAATTTAGCCACCTCGTACTAGAGGTTTCTTATGTAATTAAATGAAAAATGAGTCTTGAAAATATAAAGAAAACTATCTACAGTCTAGTCTGTTCTCATCGTGGTTTTTCAGAAAATATTAATGTAAGAATTTAAACGCACTGAAAAGTGAGGAATCTATACAGCACGTTTTGTGTTGTGCTGTTTTCAAGTCGACCAGTGTTCAGCAGTCGTCCGTGCAAGCTGCCTGCCACACTCGAGAATTCAACACACGAATGACCCAACAAGCAATTCTATGCCTTGATAATACAACACAGCTGTACATTTGTTACAATGATAATTATTCACGCTAATAAGTGCTAAAGCAGCTTAAGTTTCAGTGTCACCAAAATAAAATTGAATTAAATTTTTATAATCGAAGAGCACCCAGCAATGTTTCGAGATTAAGAGAAAAGAATTATTTACCGTAATGGCACCTGTATTACATTAGAAATATCGTCGCAGAGAGACTGCTGTTCGGTGGCGATATTTATATACCGAAAAGATTCGCCTCATCCGAACGCTGAGCGAGGAAATGATGGGGTGAGAAAGAACTATTTTCAAAATAGTAATTCATATGCCCTTAGTCAATAATGTCCAATTAATTTACAGTTACTTTCATCAAAAGGTAAATATCAATATGCAGTTTCCAAAGTCTGGGCCACTCACAAAAGGCGCATGCACTGAGGTGGCGAAGGTCATCGGATGGCTTCCAATATCGTGTCGGACCTTTTTTTTTTGACCGGCGTAGTGCGGCATCTCGACGTGGCATGGACTCAACAAGTTGTTGGAAGTCCACTGCAGAAATACTGAGCCACGCTGCCTCTAGATTTTTGCTTTATATATATATATATATATATATATATCATCAGTTTTCTGATGATTTGATGCGGCCCACCACGAATTACTCTCCTGTGCGAACCTCATTATCTCAGCATAGTACTTTCAGGCTAGATCTTCAATTATATGCTGGATGTATTCCAACCTCTGTCTACCACTACGGTTTTTGCTCTCTGTAGCTTCCTCTGCTACCATGGAAGTTTTTCCCTGATGTCTTATGTTGAATCCTGCCTAGTCGTCGAATATGGTGTGCCTAGGAAACCTGCTTTTTCGGATCGCCAGGTAGCAATCAGGCAAATCGGATTAATGACTTTTATTACAAAATGGAAAATATTACAATATTTAACTTTCTGTTAAACAGATGCGTCGCAAGCAAAGGGCGACAAACCAAATAATCGAGTTTCTTCAGTATAAAAATTCCAAGCTTGAGCTACATAGAATGTACGAGTAAAGTAATGAGCTTTGACGCTTCTATTCAAGTCGCTGGTCTTGAAGCTTCTCGTAGAATTCGGCCTCGGGCAGTCAGGCGCGGCCCTTATGTTCTCTTCGCGTAGTGGTCGCTGCTGCCGCATTGTCGTCCTGGAGAGGGGTCGGTCAGCGTGCAACTGGCCAACGTCTTCTTCACAGCCCTCTCTGCTCTCTGGTTCCCGACTGGCGCGCCGGGGCTTCTCTTTCCACCTTAACATCTTAGCAGATGTCCTATCATCCTGTCCCTTCTCCTTGTCAGTGTTTTGCACCTACTCCTTCCCCCTCCGATTCTGCGCAGACACTCCTCATTCCTCACCTTATCAGTCCCCTTAATTTTCAATATACATCTGTAGAACCACATCTCAAATGCTTCGGTTCTCTTCTATTCCGGTTTTCCCACAGTCCGTGTTTCAAAACCATAAAATGGTATGCTGCAAACATATGTTCTCAGAAACTTCTTTCTCATATTAAGACCTATGTTTGATACTAGTTGGTTTATCTTTCCCAGGAATGCCCTTTTTGCAGTGCTAGTCTGCTTGCGATATCCTCCTTGCTCCGTCCGTCATTGGTTATTTTGCTGCCTAGGTAGTAGAATTCCTTAACTTCATCTACTTCGTGACCATCAATCCTGATTTTCAGTTTTCCGCTGATCTCATTTCTGCTACTTCTTATTACTTTCATCTTTCTTTGATTTACTCTTATTCCATATTCTATAATAGTTAGACTGTTCATTCCATCCAGCAGATTATGTAATTCCTCTTCACCTTCAAACAGGGTAGCAATGTCATCAGCGAATCGTATCACTGATATCCTTTCACCTACAATTTTATTCCCACTCCTGAACATTTCTTTTATTTCTATCATTGCTTCTTCGATGTACAGATTGAACAGTAGGAGCGAAAGGCTGCATCCCTGTCTTACACACTTTTTTACCCGAGCTTTTGATCTTCCACTCTTGTTACTCCCTCTTGTCTCTTTTACATGTTGTATATTACCGGCCTCTCCCTACAGCTTATCGCTATTTTCCTCAGAATTTCGAATATCTTGCTCCATTTTATATTGTCGAACCCTTTTTCCTGGTTGACGCATCCGACGAATGTCTATTGATTTTTCTTTAGTCTTGCCTCTATTGTAAACTGAACGTCAGAATTGCCTCTCTGGTACCTTTACCTTTCCCAGAGCCAAACTAATCGTCGTCTAAAACATCCTCAGTTTTCTTTTCCATTCTTCTATATATTATCCTTGTCACAAACTTGGATGCACGAGTTGCTAAGCTGATTGTGGGATAATTCTCGCACTTGTCGGCTCTCGCAGTTTTCGGAATTGTGTCGATGATATTTTTCCGAACGTCGGATGGTACGTCGTCAGTCCCATACATTCAACACACCAACGTGGATAGTCATTTTTTTGCCACTTCCCCCAACGACTTTAGTCATTCTGATAGACTTTTATCTAGCCCTTCTGCCTTATTCGATCTTAAGACATCCAAAGTTCTCTTAAATTCTGATTCTAATACTGGGTCCGTTATCTCTTCTAAATCGACTCCCGTTTCTTCTTCTATCACATCAGACTAATTTTCTCCCTCATAGAGGCCTTCAATGTACTCTTTCCGCCTACCCACTCTCTCCTCTGCATTTTACAGTGGAATTCCCGTTGCACTCCTAATGTCACAACCCCTGCTTTTAATTTCACCGAACGTTGTTTTGACTTTCCTATATTTTGAGTCAGTCCTTGCGACAATCATTTCTTTACGATTTCTTCACTGTTTTCCTGTCTCTATTTTGTCCTAGCTTCCGTACACTTCCTGTTTACTTCATTCCTTAGCAACTTGTATTTCTGTATTGACTGTGAATTTCCCTGAACATTTTTATACTTCCCTTTTTCACGATCCACTGAAGTATTTTTTCTGTTACCCGTGGTTTCTCCGCAGTTACCTTCCTTGTACCTATGTTTTCCTTTCCAGGTTCTGCGGTTGCCCTTCTTAGAGATGTCCATCCCTTTTCACCTGTACTGCCTACTGAGCTACTCCTTATTGCTGTATCTATATCCATAGAGAACTTCAAGCGTATCTCGTCACTCCTTAGTGCTTCCGTATCCCATTTCTTTGCACATTGATTCTTCCTGACTTCATCACTAATAAATTGGGATCTGCCTCTATAGCTGTCCATAATTTCCTAAGTGTTGCCAGTGCTTGATTTTGTGCTGGTCTCTAGATTATATCCCATAAATGTTCGATATGATTCATGTCGGGCGATCTGGGTGCCCAAAACTTTCAATCGGTAACAATTGTGGCATCCATAAATATTCCATTGTTTATGAACAAGAAGTCCATGAGTGGCTGCAAATGGTCTCACAGTAGCCAAAGATAACCATTACCAGTAAACGATCGGTTAAGGTCGACCAGAGGACCTAGTCCATTACCTGTAAACACAGCCCCACGTCATTATAGAGCCACCACCCGCTTGCACAGTTCCTAGTTGACAACTTGGATCCATGATGTGGTGTCTGCGCCACACTCGAGCCTTACCATCAGCTATTACCAACTGAAATCGGTGCTCATCCGACCAGGCCACGGTTTTCCGGTCGTCTACAGCCCAAACGATATGGTCACGAGAGCAGGAAGGGTGCTGTAGGTGATGTCGTGCTGTTAGCAAAGGCACTCGCGTCGGTCGTCTATTGCCATATCCCAATGACGCCAAATTTCATCGCACTGCCCTGCGGGATACCATCGTCGTACCTTCCACATTGATTTTTGCCTTTATTTCACGCAGTATTTATTGTCTATCAGTGCTGACCAATCTAGTTAAACGCCGCTGCTCTCGATCATTAAGGCCGTCGGTCACGCTTTGTTCGTGGTGAGAGGTAATGCCTGAAATGTGGTATTCTCGGCACACTCTCGGCACTGTGAATCGCGAAATGCTAAATTTCCTAACGACTTCCGATGTGGAATTTCCCATGCGTTTAGGTCCAATTACCATTTCGTACTCAAAGTCTGTTAACGCCCGTTGTACCATAATCACTTCGGTAACCTTTTCAATCAATCACCCGAATACAAATGACAGCGCCAACAGTGCACTGCGCTTTTATACCTTGTGTCCACGCTATCACCGTCACCTGTATATGTCCATATCGCTATCCCACCGCTTTTGTCACCTCAGTACATGCTGCGCAGTATCGACTCTTGATCTCAGCATGACGGAGATCTATCGATAAAAAGCAGCCCCATGTTACGAAAGAAACTCGCAAATTGTGAGAAATGCAGTGCAAAGACAGTGCAAATTCTACACTTGGCACTTATTCCAAAACAGCTGGAGACGCGTCAAGTTGAAGCTGGGCACCGAACACCAACTGTCTAATGACAAGGCACAAACAACCATGATGTACTCGCCCCAGAGCTGCTGCTGATCAACCGTCTACTCTCACACACTCCTCAAAATTACCGTATGAGAGGAGACAATTGCCTGGTTTGCCACAGTGTCTACTGAAAATTGCTCTCTCTCTTCCCGTATGCAGCGAAATCCTGCATAATTTACTTCTTCAGCGCTTATTGTGTTCTCTGTTGGCGAACTTGGCAGTACAGTGGCCCTGTCCTTATGATTGGCGGAGAGATGTCTGGGCATGAACATGCTGTTTACGGATACATGGCGGCGACTCTTTGTCTGCATCCGCTTCTAGGAAAACCTGTAGGCTTTTGTGCAACGCCTAAGGCTTGTCGACCCAAAGCAACAAGTGGGAAGAGCAAGAGCTAAAACACCACCATTCATAAGTCCTGCTTTTCCAATCAGAAAGCTTAAGAGACCACAAAATAAAATTATTATGTATATTGCACTGAGCGGCGTGTGACAAACCAGTGTCTCGTCCTTCGAAAAGCTCCCTTCGTGAGTTTCCTCAATAGTCACTGTCTACTGACCTTGGCAGAGAAGAGAATTCCTTTCAAATTTAGAGGCAAAATTACACACGAATAAAGTGAACTGCTAACAATCGTCCGTTAAACAACCTGAGAAAAAAATATATGGTACTCAATCCATGTATCAAAATGAAATTAGTGGAACTTTGTCCATTTTTCATACCGAAAATACAGAACTCTTTTAAAAATACGGAACTTTGTCGATGTAGTACGAGCGAAAACAAAAAACAATAATGTCATAGGCACAGCTTCAGCTTTCATGTGCATAGTTTCAGACATAATTTAAGTTTAAAATGACAAATTCTTTTTAGTAAATTGGGTGCCCTCTCCTATAATGTAATGCCGGCGGTTCTAGGCGCTACAGTATGGAACCGCGTGACCGCTACGGTCGCAGGTTCGAATCCTGCCTCGGGCATGGATGTGTGTGATGTCCTTAGGTTAGTTAGGTTTAAGTAGTTCTAAGTTCTAGGGGACTGATGACCTGAGAAGTTAAGTCCCATAGTGCTCAGAGCCATTTGAACCATTTTATAATGTAATGTCACTTGGACATACAAAAATCTATTTTGTGCAATAGACAAATAAATGTGCACTATAAGTAACATGTAATATCGTTGCTTTTATGAGCATGGATAAAAAACAGATACTACGACATAACGAGGAGACTTGTGTTAGCAAATTGTGTGCAAAACACAAACATAAGTGTTCGTCTCATTTGACAAATCCCAGTAATAACCAAAATAATAAAAAATTGTGTCTAAATCATTTAACATTAGTGGTTAGCACACTGGACTCGCATTCGGGAAGGCTACGGTTCAAAACCGCGTCCGGCTATCCTGATTTTCCGTGATTTCCCTAAATCGCTTCAGGCAAATGCCAGGATGGTTCCTTTGAGAGGGTACGGCCAACTTCCTTCCCCATCCTACTCTAATCCGATGGGACTGATGATCTCGCTGTTTGATCCCTTTCTCCAACTCAACCAACCAACCAATTTAACATGACCGCTGTTTGGTCTTTAGAAAGAAGTATATCCTATAATTAATTTCATGAGTAATTTGGTGTCATAGTGTGTGGTATTGTTAAGACAAAAAGGGAATGCATAATTCATCAAATAGTATATGCAGTGTAAGGTTACAGGTATGCTTACTCTTTGAGTATCGACAACCGTACCTTGGATCATCCGCACACGGGTCGATTCGCACTCGTCGTGACGCGAATGATTCTCGACGCGATTCTGTCCCCGTTCGACTGCCCGTGTAAGTGAAAGGGTGGCCGCCAGCGTTGCGTCCTGCAGTGCAGGGGAAAGTTCGAGCGTGATGCGGGGATCGCAGGTCATGGAGGTAATTCACCATATATTTGCCCTTTTTTTATTTTTTGGAGTCCATAAGATCCAAGTGCAAAAACTGAAATGAACATTTAACAAACAAGTAAGTACTTAATATATAATATGATCAGGAAAATGCGCGAATTTTGGATCATGTTCTCAGAATCAACAACTAATTGTTTCATATACAGAGTCCGCCAGAATAAAGTATATACAGTTTAAAGAACGAAATGTTTACTTATGTGTTTATTTTACATTTAATAATTGACCACTTATGTTGTACAACCTTCAGTTTAGCACATGGTTACTTTCAATGTTCAAATTGTCCATCGTTGGCGGCTATACACATAACATAACGCCGGACTGTCCCCACAACCACGGCAGTCAATGTTACAGTGGAGATCTGCACATGTCGCTATAATCTCCTGGCGAAGTTCCTTTAGTGTGCGTGGATTACGTCGGTAGACGTTATCTTTCACAGTTCCCCACAAGTAAAAATCCATAGGTGTTAGATCTGGCGACCCTGGAGGGAACTCAATGGGCCCTCTTCGTCCAATCCAATGCTAGCCGAGGGGTCTGAGACGCTGCAGTCATCGACTGTGCGGCTGGTCCCGGCGGAGGTTCGAGTCCTCCCTCGGGCATGGGTGTGTGTGTTTGTCCTTAGGATAATTTAGGTTAAGTAGTGTGTAAGCTTAGGGACTGATGACCTTAGCAGTTAAGTCCCATAAGATTTCACACACATTTGAACATTTTTTTGTATAATCCAGTGCCCTGGAAAATTGTCATCCAGGAAAGCTCGTACGCCTAGGTAGTAGAAGACCTCTTCATCAGCTCCGTAAGGCGCACGTATAACCGGCAAAATTGATGTGTGTAACATTTCCAGGTACACTTCTCCAGTGACAGTAGCATCAAACAAAAACGGTTCCACTAAGCACCTAGATTATAGTCCACACCACACATGAACCCCTGGTGGACTGACCGCTTTATCCACATAAACATGTGGATTTTCCGATGCCCAGTACATACTTTTATGCCGACTCATACGGTTCCATTAGGTTTAAATTGTGCCTCGTCACTCCACTCTACCTTCATCACAAATTGTTCGTCATCAGTTGCCATTTGGGGATACCATTCGCAAAATTGCATTCGCCGATCAGGATCATCATCATTAATCGCGTGCAGTAATGGTGGAATGTAAACTTACCACTTTGCAGCTTTCAGTATTCTTTGTACATTTGTACTACTAACCCCCACTTCATGTGCATATTGCGTAGCAGACTTCTGTGGAGAATTAACAAATGCTTCCAACGCGAGAGCCGACGAAGCAGGACTTGTAGCTGCACGCTGTCTTCCTGATCTTCGTTTGTGAATATCACAAATCGTTCCATGTATGAAACGTCCCCTTAGAAAAATTATAAATGACTGTGCTTAAACTGAGACACACTGCTCAACACTACTGTAAGTAGGCTGTTTAGGTTTTTTTATTGGTAACGCCACATAGCGCTCTGTATTAAAATCACTGGCTGTGCTGTGTGCAGTCTGTGGCTGGTTTGCATTGTTGTTTGTTATTGTAATGCAGGGCAGCTGGATGTGAACAGCGCGTAGCGTCGCGCAGTTGGAGGTGAGCCGCCAGCAGTGGTGGATGTGGGGAGAGAGATGGCGGAGTTTTGAGAGCGGATGATCTGGACGTGTGTCCATCAGAGAGAGTAAATTTGGAATACTGGATATCATGAACTGATATATATAATGACTTTTGAACACTATTAAGGTAAATACATTGTTTGTTCTCTATCAAAATCTTTCATTTGCTAACTATGCCTATCAGTAGTTAGTGCCTTCAGTAGTTAGAATCTTTTATTTAGCTGGCAGTAGTGGCGCTCGCTGTATTGCAGTAGTTCGAGTAACGAAGATTTTTGTAAGGTAAGTGATTTGTAAAAGGTATAGGTTAATGTTAGTCAGTGCCATTCTTTTGTAGGGATTATTGAAAGATTGCGTTGCGCTAAAAATATTGTGTGTCAGTTTAAGCACACTCATTTATAATTTTTCTAAGGGGACGTTTCATATGTCGACCCTTAGCCGAGGATACCTCACTGGAATCTTCTGTTTTGTTCTTGTAGTTTGTGTAATTAGTGTAGCTATTGTTTATTGCTAGTGCGTAATTATAGATAGAATTTCCTTTGTAGGTGTAGCTTTTCATTGTTGTACAGTAAAACAGTTGTGGCATGCATATAGATTTGCACCAAATATTTCGCAGCTGCGCTTGCAATTAACGAGATATTATTTTCAGTGTTATGCTAATGTGTTTTCTTGTTTTTGCTCTTCAAATTGTGCTTTTCTTGTTATCGTGTGAAATAGGTGATAATTATGGCGTGTGAAAAACGTAACTCTAGGCTCCAAAGTATATTAAGAAATGACAGTGAAGACGAGAGTAGTGTGTTAGCGCCACTGTGTAATGAATTAACAAATATTCAGAATAGTAATTTGGTAACTGTGCATAGGGAAATGGACCAGGCAACAAATAATGGTGTAAACAGTGAAGTAATTAGTGAACAGGGAAGCATTATCGATCGATCTGTCGGCAACAACTCACCTCAGGAATCCGAAATGACAGGACAGAATCTTGCAAATACTGTAGATTCAGGTTTTACGTCGTCACTATTTTCTCAAATAGGCCATGACACATTTTCTGCTTTTCAAAATGCGAATATTGCCGGTTCAAATGCACTGCCGAATAGCACTGAGGAACATGTTTCAGACACCAGTGCAACGTTATTACAGTTAATGCAACAAATGGGATAAAGGCTACAAAAGTTAGACACAACGCTTGAACAAAATCAAAAACAAACGGAACAAAATCAAAAGCAGTTACAGCAACAAATGGAACAAAATCAGAAACAAATTAAAGAAACACTTCAACAAACAAGTGAAGATTTAACTACTGAGTTACATAACACTGAACTGAAATGTCAAAAAGTCTGTAATGACGTAAAAACGACATGAAAATGCATTACAGAATCACGAAGCAACCATAAAAGAACTGAAAACTATTGTTTGTGAAAATCACGAGACCTTGCGGGCTAAAATTGACTCAGTTGCATCTACCGATTCGGTTACGCAACTTACAAAAACTCTGGAAAACTTAAAGGACACTGTAGATACTCTGAAAATTGCTTCAGAAAGACACATGGAGAAAATTAGTTCATTATCAGAGAAAGTAGTCGAACTTTCGGATCAGCTAAATAATTTGTGGTGTCACCGCCAGACACCACATTTGCTAGACGGTAGCCTTTAAGTCGGCCGCGGTCCATTAGTATACGTCGGATCCGCGTGTCGCCAATATCAGTGATTGCAGACCGAGCGCCGCCACACGTCAGGTCTAGAAAGACTTCCTAGCACTCGCCCCAGTTGTACAGCCGACTTCGCTAGCGATGGTTCACTCACAAAATACGCTCTCATTTGCCGAGACGATAGTTAGCATAGCCTTCAGCTACGTCATTTGCTACGACCTAGCAAGGCACAATTATCAGTTGCTATTGATATTGTAAAGAATGTACAGACAAGAGCTACGTTCAACATTATTGTGTAAAGTTAAGTATTCCACCAGTTACCTCCTTTTTTTCTAAGTTCTAATATCCTTGTCCTGTTCCAGACCTCACGCCAGCCTGCGTGAGCTTAAACGGGTGCCTTTCGGCTTCCTCTCAATTTAGTGGGTTGGTCTCCCACCAATCCACAACATAATTTATCTACGAAGGTAGATGATACTCTGAATGACAAGACCGGTAGTCTTTAATGACACAGAAGAGTATGAACAAATTAGAAAATTCAAACAAAATCAGAATCAAATCAATACACAGTACAAAAGAGAAATCCGGGAAGTACAAGATCAGTTAGCACAAGTAATACAAGAATTGCATATTACAGAGGACACTTGCGCTCCAATACAGGAAGAGGGACATAAAAATACGGAACAGCCACAAAATAATAACACAGGGCACTTCAGAAATTATGAAAGAAATTGGCAAGGTACACCGAATTTTGAGATGGAGCCGCCGAAACGACGTAACAATGACCGGCATGCGACTCGCCGACATGATGATTTTGACTATAAGCTGTTTATTACTACACGTAAATTCAAAACATTTAAGAATTCCGGCAACGACATTCATCCAGAAGCGTGGCTTCATCAATTCTCTCATTGTTTTCCTCCTAACTCGTCGTTAGAGCACAGATTAGAATTTATGTGTGGCTATTCAGACAATGAACCAGCTGTAAGAACGCGATCGATCATTCACGATAGTCACAGTGAAGGAGAATTTTATCATGCCTTCCTCTCAGCATATTGGTCTCAAGATACAGAAGACCGAGTAAAACATAGCATCATAATGATGAAACATTTCGAACAATCTGAATTTTCCAGTCTTGTGAAATATTTTGAAGACATGTTGCACAAGAATCAGTACCTGTCAAACCCATACAGCCCCTCAGAACTCATCCGCATTTGCTTAATCAAATTGCCTGGACATTTACGACACATCATTTTGGCAGGACGTTGCAAAGACGACCATGAAGCTTTTCAGGGACTCTTACAAAAATTGGAGATTGACACTGACAGTCGCGGAACGCAAAAACAGGAGCACAACAATTATAGGTCACATCCGTCATAATTCCGCGATGTCAGAAATAATAGCTGGACACGACAAGGCTATTCTTACAACGCAAATCGTGACTAAAACAGACACCAGCCGTATGACAGCCGTTGGCAGAGTAGTAATAATTACAGAGAAAGGTCGCATTTCTATAGTAATGAATGTGACAGAGACAACCATAGAAACAGACAATATGGGTACCAAAACAATTATTATCAAGGGAGACAGAATAACTTCAGACACAACGATCCTCCGCGCAGTTACGACTCAGGGAGAAGTTCTCCACCATGTGACCGACAAGAAATTAATTACAGAAATTACCAACATGACGACAGACGATACAATCATAACGACAGACCTGAATTTCATCAGAACTGGCGAGATTCAAACAGGACTACGCCCTCGCGACAAGGTGAATTTGTAGAAGTTAGGTCTCCTAATCCTAATAACGACGCGTGCCAACAAAGAGACAGACAATGGCTCCCACCGCAGGCAGCCGTGTGCACCGCCTGGCTCAGAGAAAAATAACATAGACGCTAACCTTGAGAAAAATTCCAGTATTCTTTACCGACATATACCGCATGATTATTGCGTTCAAGCTGAAACTCTGAGTACTAGCAAGAGTAAAGGTTTACACCACATTTCACATGTAAAATCGTTTATTGAGAGATAATCTGCTTTTTAACTTAGTCTTTGCTATAAAATTTTTCACTTTACATAACTAGTATGCTTTGTCAGACTTAGAATCTGTTAACATGCAACAATGTTTGAAGTTAAATATCCAGTCAAGAACCAAGAGAACTTATTTAAACAGAAATTACGAATGCATAGTTGCAGTGAACAGACGACACAGTGTTGTTATTTGTACATTCTTGCTTGTTAGTTGCACGATTACGTAACGAATATACAGGTTACATACTTAGAACATATACTGCTAATGAGATTTTAATGCAACATTTTGGTTTACTTGAAAAGATATTCTTTATTTGAAGTACATTCTGTGAGATTAAAGATGACTTAGCATTTGGTTTCTTTGATAGCTACACAATTATATCACGATGCTACTAATATGTGACACAATTTACATTGTTGCTTTTGCGGTGTATCTGTTTTATATCTGCACAGTTTTTCTGTATTATTCTGGAAAGTAAAACATGTTTTAGTAGTAACTTTGTGGTATAGCTACAATGAGACAGCCTTTTTCGTAGCACAACAGTACATTACAGTATAATACTATCTTGATCACGGTACTGTACGTAATAACTACGATATCTATATGCATAGCATTTCACTTTTGTTTATTACGAGGTAAGTACATTGATTCTACAGAACTTTGCTTATGGGCGACGATAATTACTACACATGGCACATTTTCACCGTTAAATAATGACAGAGATTATGTTACAACAAGACGCACAGTTTAGCGCTGCAGTACAAGTATTTGAGTGATTAATTTTGTACTTAAAACATTTATTTTTAAAGATTTTTGAATTACAATGATACGAAGGTTTTCCGTGATACATTTCATTCGATTGCTGTAATCTGTAACACCTGAGGGTATAACTACATTAATCCTCAGGGGGGTCACGCTTACTTTGTGTACCATGTGTTTGGTAAGCACAAGGAGCCCTAGCTAATATGGTATTTGCTCAAACAACTTTACACATCGGTACCATATTTCTGTAACACTGCATTACACAGCTATCTGATCATTTAACTGAGAGAGACAAACATTTTTTTACTACGTCAGTGACATATGTTTACGCAATTACACACTTGGATATCTTCATACTTATGAAATTGTATTCTGTCTGTACTTTGTGAACTGTTCATATTTTTTTGGAACCATTGTGATACTATTAGAGCTTTGAATGATGTATTTGGTATGGGATCATGATTTTTAAAGTATTTTTGAGGTAGATGACACTATTGAATTGAGCAGAGAATATTTTTTAGGATTTGAAATTATTGCTGGAAGCTACAACATTTTTGAGATTTGGCTGAGTTTTTATGATATTATTACGATGACAATGCGTATTATGCTGTTGACATATGTTTACCATCAATAAGCTGATACTATATCAGGAATTTGATTCTGCTATGTATTTATTATGATGAAATATTGAAGAAGTGTCAACAAATATGTATATGTGTAATAAGGTAAGGAATAATGAGTAGAAGTTAGGGACTCTGGTTTGTGAAAAAGGATGTTGGAAACCAAGAATTGTACTTTAAGAATTATGAAATGTGTGTACATGTGTGAATGTATCACAATGCCGGCGAAAATTTTTTGGACACTGTTATATTTATAGGATTTTGTTTCTACACATTTGTAACGCAAATTCTTTACCTGTGAAATTTTTTTATATTACACTGTCACTGTAGCGCAAACTGCTGTCTTAAATATTTTGGTAAGAAACATAAGTGACCTTGACGTAATGTGCTGTAGGCGCCAAGCTATGCGACAGTCACCTGAAAAAAAAAGCAGTGCCTTTCAGAGGCACAACGAAAAAAAGGAGAGGCCATTAACCTCACTATTAACATTCCTTTGTAGAAGCATCGCAAATATGACACGCTATTAGTTGGAAACATATGGATATACTGTGGAGCACATACTTTCTGATATTTACTGAAATGCCTAATGAAGTGACGAGAAATATTTTATGTCTATACACCTGATTATGACTACTGTCTTTCTAGTTGAGAGAATTTCTACTAACTTATGAAATGCCACATGACTATTGAATGATATTTTTATGCTTTGCTTTACATAACTGCTTATTTCATTTGATATCTGTTTTCCAGCTGTCTTGCATCATTGGTTTTATAAAATAATATTAAATGCATTTGCTAATGTGAACACTTTCTGTCAACAGATCTATTAAATCATAATTTTATGATCCACATTCTGCAAAAAAGGAGCACTTGGAAAGGAAAGAACAATAAGAAAGGACTAATAACAGTAACTGCATACATAATTTAATTTTCAAGTACTTGGTAATGTTTTTGTAGAATGAGTTGTGGTGCACCACTTTAATGACATAGACACTAAGATGTGAACAGACGTTTCCCTTATCTGGATTGTTGTCTTTAGTGTACTATTTTTTCTGTTTGAGCTATGTCATATTTAGGTATAAGTTATTGCATTTGCTGCTGATGTTTGCCAGGCATAATGCTACTGAATTTCACTTTGTATTACTCTGTTAAGCCAGTTTTACTACTGTTTTTTTTCTTGCTTGCTGCACATTGCCTTTTATTAGTTGTAATATTGCATTTGCTTTGCTAATTTAGATATACTGCTGCTTGCTTTGCCAGTTTCCATTTTTTTGTCATTGCTGTTTGTGTTAATTGCTTTGTGCTGCTGCATTGCCTCATCCCTTAGTTTATTATCTGAGCTCAGTAGATTTAAGTTAGCTTAAGAGGGGGTAGACTATATAAGAAACTAACTGTGAGGAATTGGAAGAAATGCATTGAGAAACTATAAGAAAATGGTTTGGTCAAAAAAATGTAGTTTACAGAGGAGAATAACTATTTTGACAGAGGATATGAATAGAATACAGAAAGCATGCTTGGATAGGATTTTTTTTTTTGGTGGAAACAAATGATGAATTAAGAGGAAAGATCTACGGAATGAAGCTTTGGGTTGGACTGCAGTACCAAATGTTACACTGAAAACGAACTCTGTCCTTTCCTTTTGTGTTATTCCGCTATGTGTTTGTGTACCCTTGTGTATTTGTGTTCTTCCTGTCTTTATGTCTTTAGCTGATAAGAATTATGTTGTAGAATTTTTCTAATAATATGTTATCTACTTTGTAAAGATGTTTAGACATCATTTATTCTGTTTTTTGCTCATGTGTGAAGTTGATGTTTCAAAACTTAGTCTGATCTTTATGTAAGTACTTATGTCATAATTCCTGTAACAATGATGTACATGTTATTTCGATTCTTTTGTAAAGCCCATATTACTGCAAATGTTACATGTATTCTTAAGTTCTTTAATGATGTATTTTGTACCTTTTCTATTGTATTCTCATGTTATAAAATTGTAATTGACACCAGTTCATCAAATTAAGTAACTTGTAAGCATTCATTTCTCTGCACACATTTCTGTTGGTCATAGTATATGCACAATATGTGGAAAAAAGAGGACTGTTAGTGCTCGCACATATGTTGATAATTCAGCAAGGGACTAGTTAACAGCATTGCTGGTTCTAAGGGCAATTCCAAAACTTTGTGAGTGCACAAGTGGTGGTTCATGGACTTGCTATATTATCTGCAAGACTCTTCAATGGTGATTGTGCCCCTGCACAGACGCAACAGATGGCTGCTGGCTATCTCTACAAGGACTGAAGTGGGTTCGCACCTCTGGTGGCCCACCAATACTATCATCTCTACCAGGACTACAGTGGGTCTGCTCTGTGATGACCTACCTGTCAGTATTCTTGAACTTCGACTGACTCTCTTGTGGGTTTTCTCTGTTGTGGCCCATTACATGTCTGCATGTCAAGAGTTAGTACTGTCTTTCCGTTGGAAGGACAACAGTACTTCTGCAAGACTGCATGGAAATCCACTACTTCCGTGTGCATTTTCTTTTACTGCTCAGACTTTGGGAAAAAAAAATTTACTGTGATGAATGATCAGGACTGTCTTATGGAATGTGAGAAGATTTTAGCTTTTGACCAACATTGCATGACTAAGTGTGTGAATTTGATATCTTTGTTAGTGTAATTATGAAAAAATTTTTAAATCTGCATTGGCCACCGCCCAAAACAATTTGTAAAATTTTTTATGGGGAGCATGGGGGCTATGTAAGTAGGCTGTTTAGGTTTTTTTATTGGTAACGCCACATAGCGCTCTGTATGAAAATCACTGGCTGTACTGTGTGCAGTCTGTGGCTGGTTTGCATTGTTGTTTGCTATTGTAGTGTTGGGCAGCTGGATGTGAACAGCGTGTAGTGTCGCACAGTTGGAGGTGAGCCGCCAGCAGAGGTGGATGTGGGGAGAGAGATGGGAGTTTTGAGAGCGGATGATCGGGACGTGTGTCCATCAGAGAAAGTAAATTTGTAATACCGGATATCATGAACTGATATATATATATATATATATATATATATATATATATATATATATATATATATATTATGACTTTTGAATACTATTAAGGTAAATACATTGTTTGTTCTCTATCAAAATCTTTCATTTGCTAATTATGCCTATCAGTAGTTAGTGCCTTGCAATTCAAACTTGTCAATGATGCGTTTAATTATTATGTGGGTTGGCGGTTATTTTCAAACTCCCTTCTCCACTGACGTTGCACTTCAACGGCATTATCAAATTTGAAAAACCACTTCACAATACATTTTCATTGCTCGTATGTCCAGCGTGCTCCAGCTATCTTGCTTTCGCAATACCGAGATGAAAGTACTAACATCTGTTGAGTCAAAGACCGTACTACAACACATGCGTAACTCAGATCGAATGACAATATCTGCATCTCGGTATAGCCTGACAAAGAGTGTATCAATTTTTCTGGCAGATTCTGTACTACATGCCAACGAAATCAGATCCCACAATGGATATTAGCGACTCGACAATTGCCTTCAATGTTCTCTACAGATCGTTTCAGAAATGCGAAATAATGTCAATAACAATAAAAATGAACTTCTTCTTCTACATACATAAAAAAAGTTTTGCATCCCCCCGGTTCCCAGAACTCCTGAAGATAGACATTGACTGTGATGTAAACAACCATGCATGAGCAGCGGCTATTAGACGGAGGGGGTCCGACAGCCAATCAGTTCCAGTCATTCCACCAGGAAGGAGGTACATGGCTCATGTTGTTCAAGCGTACCTAGATGGTCAATATCGCGGTTCAAACGCATCCGCATTGTTACTTTGTGCCAGGAAGGGCTCTCGACAAAGGAAGTGTCCAGGCGCCTCGGACTGAACCTAAGCGATGTTTCTCGGACATGGAGGAGATAGAGAGAGGAAGGAAATGTCGATGACATTCCCCACTCAGGCCCAACGGCCCAACGGCTACTACTGTAGTGGGTGGCCGCTACCTACGAATTATGGCTCAGAGGAACCCTGACAGCAACACCACCATGTCGAACAACTCTTTTCAGGCAGCCACAGGACGTCGTGTTACGACTCAAACTGTGCGCAATACGCTGCATGATGCGCAACTTCACTCCTGACGTCCATGGCAAGGTCCATCTTTGTAACCACGACACCATGCAGCGCGGTACAGATGGGACCAACAAAGTGCCGAATGGACCGCTCAGGATTGGCATCACGTACTCTACACCGATGAGTGTCGCATATGCCTTCAAGCAGACAATTGTCGTAGACGTGTTTGGAGGCAACCCTGTCTGCCTTAACGCCTTAAACACACTGTCCAACGAGTGCAGCAAGGTGGAGGTTCAACGCTGTTTTGTGGTGGCATTATGTGGGGCCGAAGTACGCCGCTGGTGGTCATGGAAGGCACCGTAACGGCTGTACGATATGTGAATGCCATCCTCCGACCGACAGTGCAACCATATCGGCAGCATATTGGCGAGACATTCGTCTTCATGGACGACAATTCGCTCCCCCGTCGTGCACATCTTGTCAATGACATCCTTGAGGATAACGACGTCGCTCGACTAGAGCGGCCAGCACGTCCTCCAGACATGCCTGGGATAAATGGAAAACGGCTGTTTATGGACGAGTGACCCACCAACCACTCTATCTATGCCGAATCGCCGTTGAGGAGAGTGACAAGCTGGACCAACAGTGCCTTGATGAACTTGTGGATAGTATGCCACGATGAATACGCGCATACATCAATGCAATTGGTCGTGCTACTGGGTATTAGAGGTGCCAGTGTGTACAACAATCTGGACCACCACCTCTGAAGGTCTCGCTGTGTGGTGGTACTACATGCAATATGCGGTTTTCAAAAAATGTGGAAATGATGTTTATGTTGATCTCTATTCCAATTTTCTGTACAGGTTCCGAAACTCTCAAAACCGAGGTGATAGAAAACCTTTTTTGATTTGTGTAGTTGTATAGTACAATATTGGTGGGAGTTATGGAGAAACACGCTGAACTATACGATTGCAGCCTCCAAAAATATTCAAGAAAGTACTGTACGGTGTAAGCGTGGAATAGGATTGCCAAAGTCAACTACTCAGTTATTTATATTCGTCTTTATTTTTGCTGTATATTTACTCCATAGCTCAGTACATTACTAATACAAACAAAGCATATACATATAAAGATGATTCAAATCAAAAATATACAATCAGGTATAATGAACAGCTACTTACACCCACAAATATCTTTTAAATGCAACAATTTCGCAGCCAGCGCAGTAATGTATAGGAGTCAGAAAATTAGTTGCTAAATAATCTCTAACAGTATTAGGGTATAACGGTTCATTATTTTGGCTCCAAGTGGCAACGGAAAGCAATGGGGTTTGCAGAATCACTGATATTGACATTTTGATTCACTTGTTGTGCTGTGTATTGAAACCTTTATCTCTTTCTAACATAGTTAAGACGTACGCAAACACATTTTATGATGTTATTCATTGAGTTCTCATCCCAGCATCATATCGCTGTACCAAATATTTGGAATTTTTCAGTCATCATACCAAACGTGCATTCAATTGATTTTCTATCCCGGTTAAAGCGGTAATTAAAATCCGTTTTGGTGTGTGTTTTGTATTGTCTAGAGCTTGTTTTGAGTAGTGTCTTCGGATTCATCTCCTACAAATTAATAAGGAAACACACAGCTATCTTGGTCTTCTAAGGAAAACTCAGGCGGCGTTGGTATGTTAAGTAGTGAATTAGATAACAAGCTTTCAATTGCTGAGGGTCTGACAATACCCCCATCACTGTTTGTGCCGGCGTACCCGGTTGCAATCATCGTTGAAATTCCATCGGCATCACAGAAAACTAGTAGTACGGCAGAGTGGTAAGATTTATAATTAAAATTATTCCAATCAGAATTAGGATTTTTCACTATGCGGACATGTTTCTCGTCTATCGCCGCTATACAGTTTGGAAGGTTTCTTAAGGACTGGAAGTGCGCAGCCGTTCTTTTCCATTGGTTTTGAGTGGTGCGTTTTATGTAGGGGTCTTTCAACTCATTCCACACGATTTGCGTGGTTGCAGATACAATTAGCCCAACTGTAGTGTTTCGCCGACAGAAATAGAGTCCCAGAGGGACAAATGAACACCCTGTAGCCAAAAATTCCAAATTAATCATACAGTTAAGCAAAAAGGTTATTATCTTCAAAACATGGTTAGAAAAAGTATTTATTTGTACATATATATCAATCTCTTGAAACAGACCCAACTGGTAAGGGTCCCATACAGACGAACAATACTGTAAGACTGGACGAACTGACATATTGTAAGCTATATCCTTTGTTGAAGGACTGCATCGCTTCAGGATTCTACCAATAAATCGCAGTCTAGAGTTCGCATTGCGCGTTACTTGTGTAATCTGATCATTCCATTAGAGATCATTTCGGATGTCCAACAAGTTATGAAATAAAGCTAGGAAATGTCCACAAACATAATAAATTCGTACTCTGATAGTGTTAGTTTGAAACTGAAATTTGGAAATGTAAAATAGGAAAAAGTCAGAATGACACAACCCCTCTGGCTATCCTTAAGAACGCCACATTAACATCCCTGGAGGTAGATAAACAGAAAATACACAATTTAAATAGGCTTCTTCAACTTTGATACTATCTGTAACTCTTTGTTCGCATGTAAAATTTCACAGATGTTCACTTTAATAGATTTATTGCGTTAGTTTCATGATTTCTGATTTTAGTGCCGACCAGAATAACTGAAGTTGAACAAAATTTTCGCGTTGACTAGGTCGAGTGCAGTCCAAGACTGTGTGAAACCTCCCAAAACCATCCTCGAAATGGTCAGTAGAGTCAACATTTAGCAGCCTAGGATTGCATCAAGGTAACATTCGTATCTTCATTTTGTCGCATTACTGTGCATCATCATGCCAACTGGAATGCAGCATTCGTAGCTTTGTGACGGCACATAGCGCTGTGATGCACCCTGAAAACGTCCCAATCCTAGAGAGCATATATTTTCGTCCTTCAAATTTCACAATTTTTCTCCCTCTCTTCTAGAGCAGAAAATGGTATTTGACTTTTTACACTGATGAGTTTGGATTTAAGTACGGACGTAAACAAATACAATGTAGCATAGCTGTGTTATCTGGAGTGTAATACAATAGCTCTGTCACCTAAAACTGAATGCAGAATCAGCAAACCGTGGTGGGCTTTCTTTTCACACAGACAAATGGTGCATAACTACCATAAATCGGTTGTGCTTCAAGGGGAGTAGCCGCTCTTATGGGAGTTGTGAACGGTGGAGAGGCACGTACGCTACTGCGTATTTATATGTTAGGAATGGCTGTCGGAATCTCTACGCCACTATGAGAACATACTACTTTCTGCCACTCCGTAAAGGCTGAACGAGGAAGCGTCATAGCAAAGACTGAGGATATTACTGCGGCACGGTTCTGGAAACCTTCATGTCACTCTTGTCTGCAGAAATACAAAGAAAATTCCTATGGTTTTCTCTCTATTATGCCCTTGTTTAGAACTCAAAATTACAGTTATGTAAAAGAAAATAGGCTTGAGGACTGTAAGTTAAGTTGATTATTTCAAATTTGGGGTTTCACGATCTTTTTCATTTCTTCAAGACACGGCACTATATGCTGTTCATTAATAAATTCTGTGTCATTAAGCTGCACAACAGATATTCACGTAAGCAGAATGAATTGTTAAACGTTTAACTTAGGACTAACAGGCCAAGAATAGGTGAAAACATTGTAAGTCCCAGAGAAAGTTCAGTTTGTGTGGCAATTGGCAACGTGTACACCGGTTTGGAAATGTCTGTTATCAAGACCGGGTGGGATGCTTGCTGTGCGGACCTTTCACCCGTGATTGAGCCGGAACGCCGGATTCCGACTTGCTCTCTGGAGCCACACGTCGTGACCGGTCGGTCCTTTGCGTACTTTCTACCCATGTATTTTCCTTGTCGTCTTGCGGTCAGTTAACTGTTCTTATACTTTGCAAACTCGACGTCGTAGCCAGTTTTCCTTTATATTTTGGAGACCGCATCAATGTTTTACAACAGCTATACATTCGCTTCAGCTGTAATCACAGGTGAAGGTAACTAACCCAACTGTTGTAAAGCCAAATGGACTTTCACTCTTTCGCTCTAACGGCCTCTCTGCTACTACTTGTTACCCCAGTACAGCGACAGAAACATTCCTCCCTTGTACAGCCAATAATGCCTCTTTTATTTACAAAAAATTGCAGAAAACTGTCGTTACCAAACAATACTTCAGGCTATCGAACAATGAAACTTGATGTCCATTACAAAATTACTAACACTCGGATATGTATGTTTTCTTATGCACAGTGCAATGACAAGAAAAGTAGTAGAATGACAGGAAAAGTATTAATGTGACGTATTACTCTCTGTCTCTATCTATTTATGTGTCTATCTATCTCTATCATACATGCAAATACTGACGAAGACTTGACAAATGTAACATATTTAAATATAACTAAAATTCACGTATGCTGACATATTATTCAAAGTAAACGTGAAAGAGGAAATCGTACTTCACAGTAGTCTTATAAGAAATATTAAGTGGTTTTAAATTTACTTTAACACAGCCTTTCAGGAGACTCACCAGACCCTAATGAACTTTTGGGATATTAGTGCAAACTAGTGCAGAAGATTTCTTCAACAGAACTGTCAGCAATGGTAAAAATTCAAAATATGAGACCTAACTTTCGTCGTTGACATTACGTCCCAGTATTTCGTATTGTTATAATTTGACTAACGACATGAAGGATTTCTAAGTTAGTGGTTTAGGCACCAGTGAAATATTTAGGTCATTCTGATTGCCACGATTCATTTATTCAACCATACTTACGCCATCGCTTTTATCAGTGATTTAATTTTTGTGGCAACTTAGCACTGGCTCCGACGACATTTTCTACCAGGAAAACAAACACCTCCAACATCTGAGTGTGAATGCTTGATCATCCAGCTGTATTATCCACATCTTATCTCGATGATCTGCCATCAGCGTCGGCTGTTATTTGCAGGTTGGCAGCATGGTCAACACGGTGTGTTCAGATCTTTACTTTGCTGCTTTGCCTGTCTCAATCTGAGCACTCAGCAACCAGTATTATGCGAAAGTAATCAACCATAGCTACAGAAAGACATACAAAGCAACTTGTGAAGAGCAACTGTAATTGAAATAAATAAATCACTAAAGGTGTCCCCACTTAGTGTTTGAAACTGATACCCACGTTTTTATTTATAATGGGTATACTGAGAGAAGTGACGAAGTTGTTATACGGTGGAAACGTAGTCGTTCTCATTTACTCATATGGCTATACAGATTTGAGTTCTTCTTGAATTCCCTAAATCGTGTAAGGCAAATATCTGGCATGGCGAATACCCATGGCAAAACCGAGCCTGCACACGATCTGTGACGACTTGGTGGACGGTCTGAAGTTCAATTGCTTCCTTTAGTTTTTTTTTTATATTGTAATCCAAGAAAGGTTATGCAACATGGCTAAATCACAGACGACATGAAAAGGAGACTGGTGCAGTGAGACAAAGCTAGAACTCTTCGTGTATTAAATAGTGCCACATAGCGAAGGAAATGTTGAACTCCATGTTTCAAATAGACTGTTACGCAGTAAAGTAAATAAATTAGAAGCGTGAGAATACAGGAGAAGAAGGGAGTGATATACAGGGTATTAGAAAAAGGTACGGCAAAACTTTCAGGAAACATTCCTCACATACAAATAAAGTAAAGATGTTATGTGGACATGTGTCCGGAAGGGCTTAATTTCCATGTTAGAGCTCATTTTAGTTTCTTCCACCTACGCTCAATGGAGCAGGTTATCATGATTTCATACGGGATATTCTACCTGTGCTGCTAGAACATGTGCCTTTACAAGTACGACACAACATGTGGTTCATGCACGATGGAGCTCCTGCACATTTCAGTCGAAGTGTTCGTACGCTTCTCAACAACAGATTCGGTGACCGATGGATTGGTAGAGGCGGACCAATTCCATGGCCTCCACGCTCTCCTGACCTCAACCCTCTTGACTTTCATTTATGCGGACATTTGAAAGCTCTTGTCTACGCAACCGCGGTACCAAATATAGAGACTCTTCGTGCTCGTATTGTGGACGGCTGTGATACAATACGCCATTCTCCAGGGCTGCATCAGCGCATCGGGGATTCCATGCGACGGAGGGTGGATGCATGTATCCTCGCTAACGGAGGACATTTTGAACATTTCCTATAACAAAGTGTTTGAAGTCACTCTGGTACGTTCTGTTGCTGTGTGTTTCCACTCCATGATTAATGTGATTTGAAGAGAAGTCATAAAATGAGCTCTGACATGGAAAGTAAGCGTTTCCGGACACATGTCCACATAACATATTTTCTTTCTTTGTGTGTGAGGAATGCTTCCTGAAAGTTTGGCCGTACCTTTTTGTAACACCCTGTATTTGGAAAAGTTGTACAACAGAAAGATAATAAAATTAAGAAACAGTGTGAAATGAATTTCAGTTTATGAACTGTTTGAAACAAACATCATAGGGAAGCAAATCATTTTCGTTGGTGTAGGTAGTTTCTTAAACGAGAATGCACAGAGAATATCTAACATACGTGGCGCACAAATGAATGTCTGATCAGATCAATACAAAGACACGCATTAATTTTGAACATCCAGGATTCCCATGTACAGCATTGAAGAATGTGTTTTTCTTAAGCGATAGATAGTTTACCGAGAAACTATAAATAATCAGTGTTCTGACTATTTCATTTATTTTTTCCTATTCTTCTTTCGCATTTCTGTTGACGTTGATCTTGATTCATCGGCAGCAAAGACCATCATTTCTGATTAAGAAGTGGGACACGCCTAGGCAACTACATCCACCGAGAACAGCAGCACCCTCATGGGATCAGTTTTCACTGCTTGTTAAAATCAGAAGGAACTCTTGTTTCATCCACTAGTTGTCCTAAATAAATTCTTCATTGATTGAACAACGTTTTCCTGAATATCATTTATTGTTTTCTGTGTGTCCAAACCAGGTCACAAATTGGCGGAATATAAATGAAAACGCATACTGGTCTTACGGTTAAGAGTCATCAGCTGAGGGTTTGAAAGTGGCTAATGTACACCAACGAAGAGAGGGTAGAAATGCTACTCGCTGTGGAGAATGTAGGGTAGTAGGATAGTATTTGCAATAATGTTCTCTTACCTACAAGACAGAAATGTGTAGTATAGTTCTAGTATATTAAACGCTATGTTGTGTAGGGTAAAGGAAGTCCTTCATTAGAAACCAACTTTGATTCCATTACAAACTCGACCATCGTTACTTTTATTATGATTGAAGGAAGGAGTAATGCAGACAGAAGAACTCTAAAGAGAGCGATATCCTGACAAGACACCTCCAAACATTTCCACGGCCCTCATCTGTCAGCTCAGACTCAAAAAGGACCATTAACAGTCGCCATAGAGTAATTCTATCTCCGAAACCCTGGTTTTCCATTCTCCAGAGTGATGTGTCAGTACATGACATCCTTTTATGTGAACGTGTTCAGCTCGTTGGTGCTGCCATTATTCGTTGCTCTAATCTAAGACTTCGATGGTTGCACTCACAGAGCTGGAAACATCGAAGATTGTTTGAGGTATATTAGTAGGGTTCGGATAAATATATATTAAAAATTATGAAATACGTACATATAACAGGGGTTTAAAGCATAAAATATGGAAAAAATATAGAGACAAAGGAACTACTATTTTCAAATAAATCACACTTTATTATACCAAACATAAACTATTTTACACTTCTTAAATCTCACTGACATTTTTATTGTTGCAATACACAATCATGTTTTTCTAATTTTCAAAATTAAAACCATTTCGGTTTGAACACAACAATATGAAATATTACTATATTACAGTACTAATATAAATTATAAAATTACTCAATACGTTAAGTTTGTGAGTTCTGCAGAGAGATTCATCATTCGTGTACAGAGGGTTTACGGACAGGAAGCGCTGAATAATGACTGAATAATCTGCCAACGTCGCAGCATGTGACTGGAGCAAACTTAAATGAGCACTATTCGAAGTGAGTGTGAAACGTCAAGTTTGTCACCCATTCTTCTGCGGAGCATACTATTAATTTTTGTCAGCAGCTTAAAACCTTTATTTTTCTCAAATACATTGCTTCATATTTTTGCTTTAACAACTCGGCAACAGCTCCTTCTGCTTCGCTAATTTTGATTTTTATATCTTAGACAATCTTTATACTATCAGTGATGATACAGGGTTTTCTAGTGCCTTAATCTGAAGTGATATAAAACAATTATTGCTTTTGATGTTCACTAAATCACACTGTAGAGTATCATTTTTAAAAAGTTCTTTTGCATTCAAAATACAAGCAGACTCGTCTTCAAATTGAAAAATAATGGTTTTATTGTCCCTGAAATGCTCAACGTAGTATTCAACTGCCGCTTTCCATGTACCCCAACGTGTCAACACTGGTTCTGGTGGCAAAATAATATCGGAATACATCTCTTTAAATTTTGAAATCCTGCTGGGAGCTTTCAAAAGTATAATTTTCCCGTTCGATATTAAACTATCAACATTTTTTTGTAATTTATCCTTGTGCATTCAGCTAATCTATTTATTCTGTGTGGCAAACACGTTACATGGATTATTTTAGAATATAAAACATTCAGGACATCTGCAGCTTTAACCACATGAGGAGCAGCGTCAATAACTAACGAGAAAACTTGCTGATGGTTTACACCATTAGGCCAGAAAACACTCATAGCATCAGTAAAGAGCTTTGCTGATGTTTGGTGGTTGCGTTTAGGAAGTTCTTCTCATGACAACAGAAAGTATTTGCTCGATTTATGTTAAAATAGTCGTCCAATTACTACAATGCCAATGCTTTGCCCTTGGGTGCCCGTAATCTCGTCGACTGCGACCCGCACAGGACTATCCTGAATTACATCTCGAATCGACGCCAAGCAATCCTCGTAAATGCTGCTGAGATAGATTTTTGTAAGTGTGGGTTCGTCAGGAATATGTTTGCCTGAATACTTCTCTAGTAAGCTTTTAAACACTGGGTCACTTAATTTCCATGAAGACACATCTGCACAAATCGGGGCACAACACAAATCTTTCGAGGAGGAAAAACTTTAGGAACCACTGGCTGTTACATCAGAAGAAAACTATTACTTGAATTTATTCTTCCTTGTAATATTTACTTTAGATTTTGTGATAGGTATATGCTGTGACATTAGAAGCCGTTGCTCTGTCGACATGGATTTTTCACAAGCATTACAAAACAGTACCTTACCACCTATCGTCAAAGACTGGTTTCAATATATTTTTGCAATTTGAATCACAACGGTTGCTTATCCATCGGAACTTTTATGTATATATAAAAAACCAGATGTACACAGACTCAGATATGCAACTTCTACAATCCAAAGAACGCAGATGAGTAAATAACCCCAATGACACGTAGCGACAAATCTCGTCGTTATCAACAGTGAATGGCACGGACGTCAAGTTAACATACATACGGCTAACGTACTCCTTGTGGAGGTGCGCTTCAGATGCTGCCCGTTGAACGAAACACTCGAAGTATAACAATGAGGAAACGTTTAATTCTGCAGCCTTATTGTTCACATCGCTGGCATTAACTAGTCTGTTTGATTGTAAGGCCAAATTGTTTTGCGTTCCACGCGAAAGACAATCGAATGACGAATCAGAAAACATGGAGGAATAGAAGTTATGTAATATGTCTACGACAAACGTGGCATACAAGGTACCGTTTTTAAACTTCTTACTGAGCCCTTGCACCCTGTTTTCTACTGGTAGATTTCACGTACGTATAGCGTACCGACAACCTTTGTCATCGAAATAAATTGCGTTTTAGCTGCCTTAATTTAATATCGTGTTCATTACTACAAACAATTACCACATTTGGTAGTATCATGTTCATAAATGTGCTTTCACAAAAGCTTCTGACTTTCGTGAGCCATTTTCAATACAGGAGATGACTGGTAGGGAAGCGTATGTTGACAGCAATGGACAAGAAGTCAAAAACAGCTCCCCCCTTCCCAGCTCTGCGAAAACATAATTACAATGCTACACTCTACGGAAGACATTTTGCTTCTTTCCTTCTTTCCATAATCTCCGGGAAGCAACTATAACGCTTGCCGGCTATCTGAAAGCCTAGGGTGCTTCAGATGGTGCGATTTGTGTTTTCGGATCGCCCATTCCGAGTTCAGGAACCGCGTTTTGAAGTGACATTTAATGGATTCTTTAATGCTGTTACGCTTTAAAAAGATCAGTTTTATATAACGTAGTGTTGATGACATGGATTTAGGTAATTTTCATATAAAATATGGGCTTAACTTTGAAATATGAAAAAATGCGAACTAATCGTTGAAATATGGTTCAAATGGCTCTGAGTACTATAGGTCTAAACATCTGAGGTCATCAGTCCCCTAGAACTTACAACTACCTAAACCTAACTAACCTAAGGACATCACACACATCCATGCCCGAGGCAGGATTCGAACCTGCGGCCATAGCGGTCGCGCGGTTCCAGACTGTAGCTCCTAGAACCTCTCGGAAACTCCGGTCGGCGTTGAAATATGGAAAAATACGTTTGCAGATTCCAAACGCCATGATTTATATACAAAGCTACAAAAAGTTCGAAAATTACTTAAAACGAAAATATGTATTTACATATTAATACGGGCCCCAGCCAATAGGATTAAGTTATTTTTTATTTTTACTTTTCATGAAGTTTGCCGTATTACTTGTATCCAGCAGAGAAAGATTCCTGGAACGAGGAAAAAAATCGGTTATGTGCATTACAGTGAAATGAATTAACAGTATATTACTACATTACAGTACTGATATAAATTATAAAATTACCCAATACGATAAGTTTGTAACTTCTGGAGAGAGATTCTTCATTCGTGTACAAAGGGTTTACCGACAGGAAGCGCTTTAATTAATTCTTTGATTCCATTACTTTCAGTATACTCAAACGCTTTCCCTTTCTCTTCATCTTCTTCTTATTACGTCGCAAGTATACCTGAAGTACTGTTGTGGGCGTCGTTTTGCTATCGATTCTGAAGAGAATAATCCTATCACTAAACTGTTCACAGATACTCACTCTTTGCTTACCTTCCTATTCTTGACGAATTCTACTCTCGTTACACCATTTTCTACTGCTGTTAATCCAGTATATCGCTATACACGTCTGGTCAGGAATCCTGTTTCCATTTCAGTTTACTAATCCATACTATGCCTATACTGAGCCGGCCTAGATGACCGAGCGGTTCTAGGCGCTACAGTCTGGAACCGCGCGACCGCTACGGTCGCAGGTTCGAATCCTGCCTCGGGCATGGATGTGTGTGATGTCCTTAATTAGGTTTAAGTAGTTCTAAGTTCTAGGGGACTGATGACCTCAGATGTTAAGTCCCATAGTGCTCAGAGCCATTTGAACCATTTGAACCTACACTGAGCCTTAGCATTTCCCTCTCTTTTCTATCTTCCCTCTTTCAGATACATGACATTCGACAGTCCTACCCTTTCATTGGTTTTCCTATTTTTTTTCATGCTCACCTCCTCCCTGTCAGTCCCCTCACGGAAATCCGAATGGAGGAATAATCCGTCAATTCACATATCATTACACTTTTCTCAGTTACAGATTACATGCCTTTTAGGCGGTGTTTCCCACGGGAAGGCTTTGAAGCCAATTGATGATGATTTCTTTTCAAACATTAAGCAGTGGTTGGGTAAGAACTCAGGAAAGACAGAGGGGAAGAACAGCCGACAAGTAATGTAAACAACGTAGATGGAATACAGACGTGAAGAGCCGACTGAAGGTGAAACTATCGATTCGAAACCGATAACGGCATTATTTGAGTAAAAAGATAGGACTATCAACATTTTCTTTTTGCTATTTTCCTCACTGCAACTATCAACTTTTCTTAATACGCTGCCATGGTCTCAAATATCAACAAAGTAGACTATTTAAAAATGCTTCGCAGTAATATTCTTTAAAGTTTGCCTACGTAGCTGAGTGCTCATCGCGACTGACTACCATGTGGTGGACCCAGGTTCCATTCCTAGTGCCGGTAGTGTTTTTTGCTGGTGGAGACGGCTACGGGGTCCACTCTGGGCGGTGATGCCAATTTCGGAGCTACTTAAATGAGAACTGCAAGCTGCAAGTTCCACGTTACGAAAATTGACAACGACTGTGAAAGTGGTTTGCTGTCCCAAACCTTCCCCTCCGTCCCATGCCGTATCCTGTGACGCCGTACGCAAAGGATGAAAAGGCGGTCGGTCATTGGCGATGGGCTCTTCCGGGCCTGTGGACTGAGTTTCTTTAATCTGTTTTTACAAATTCCATAGAGAATAGAGGTTTCTTCTCTGTAGCATTGTGTGTGCTGTTTGAAACTCAGTGGGAGATAAAAGTGTGTGACTGAGCAATTATCACACCGACTAAGCAATCGAGGTACGACTAGCGAGCCATCCTGAAACTTCACATCCAGCAATAGCTCTCTCCTACCGACCAAACTCGAAAGACGTTTCTCTGCGTAACGTGCGGGAATAGCACTCGTCGAAGAAAGTACGAGGGCATCAACCTCCGAAATTTGTAAGTGAAAAATGTCAAAGCGTGTTGAATAAAACAAACTCCATTAATCAGGTTACCCTCCATTCAGAGGCTGTTGCACGCAGCGACTGTATTTTTTTACTTGTAAATAATAGATTTCAGTTATCAGTCGTCGTTTGGAATTTTTATTTTCAGATCTAGACTTCAGCTAGCTGAAATCTAGATCTGCCAATAAAAATTCCAAAGGACGACTGATAACTAAGCCGGCCGGAGTGGCCAAGCAGTTCTAGGCGCTTGAGTCTGGAGCCACGCGACCGCTACGGTCGCAGTTTCGAATCCCGCCTCGGGCGTGGATATGTGTGATGTCTGTAGGTTAGTTAGGTTTAAGTAGTTTCTAGGGGACTAACGACCTCAGAAGTTAAGTCCCATGGTGCTCAGAGCCATTTGAACCATTTGAACTGATAGCTGAAATCTATTACTTACTAGTCAAACTTTATTAATATTCTGCATCTTTATTGGTCATGTCTACACATTTCTTTCTCAACACAGTCACAGTGGCAACGAACATCTCTCTCCCAATCAGAGACCAGTTTGTTGACACCGTTTGACTTTGTTGACGGCGTCACAGCCTTACCTCTGTATCAAAGTGAAGTCGTGGAAGGTGTTCTTTAAGTTTTGGAAACGGATGAAAATCACACGGGGCCAAGTCATTTAATTATGGAGGATGACCTATGATTGTGGACTGAAAATGTCGGATTGTAGCAGATGTCTCGACGCTTGTGTTTAGCCTATCGCTGTCATGCTGAAGGACAGGGTGCTCCATGCGTCAACGACGTCTCCATACTCGACACTCGATGCTGTATCTGACGTCACACACCGCTATGTGACAGTCTACAATTCGGAGGCCTCTAGCGGCAGAGGATCGGAAATATGTAGCCATGAACAGTAGTGATGTATAATGTTAATGTTATTAAATTTAAGTTTTAAGTGTTTTCACATTAAAAAATCGGAGGCATTACTTTTCAGCGGACCCTTCTATATTGCATAGAAATGGATTAAGAGCATCCTAACAGAGTTTCCACAATTCTTTTACGTTGGAGCGAAGAGGGTGCTATTTTGAAACTTACTACACTACTGGACATTAAAATTTCTACACCAAGAAGAAATGCAGATGATAAACTGGTATTCATTGGACAAATATATTATACTAGAACTGACATGTGATTACATTTTCACACAATTTGGGTGCATAGATCCTGAGAAATCAGTACCCAGAACAACCACCTGTGACCATAATAAAGGCCTTTATACGCCTGGGCATTGAGTCAAACAGAGCTTGGATGGCGTGTACACGTGCAGCTGCCCATGCAGCTTCAACGCGATACCACAATTCATCGAGAGTAGTGACTGGTGTATTGTGACGAGCCATTTGCTCGGCCACCATTGACCAGACGTTTCAATTGGCGAGAGATCTGGAGAATGTGCCGGCCAGGGCAACAGTCGAACATTTTCTGTATCCAGAAAGGGCCGTAGAGGACCTGCAACATGCGGTCGTGCATTATCTTGCTAGAATGTAGGGTTTCGCAGGGATCTAATGAAGGGTAGAGCCACGGGTCGTAACACATCTGAAATGTAACGTCCACTGTTCAAAGTGCCGTCAATGCGAACAAGAGGTGACCGAGACGTGTAACCAATGGCACCCCATACCATCACGCCGGGTGATACGCCAGTATAGCGATGACGAATACACGCTTCCAATGTGCGTTCACCATGGATGCGACCATCATGATGCTGTAAACAGGACCTGGATTCATCCGAAAAAATGACGTTTTGTCATTCGTGCACTCAGGTTCGTCGTTGAGTACACCATCGCAGGCGCTCCTGTCTGTGATACAGCGCCAAGGGTAACCGCAGCCATGGTCTCCGAGGTGATAGTCCATGCCGCTGCAAACGTCGTCAAACTGTTCGTGCAGATGGTTCTTGTCTTACAAACGTCCCCATCTGTTGACTCAGGGATCGAAACGTGGCAGCACGATCCTTAAGAGCAATGAGGAAAGATGCCTTTCATCTCGACTGGTAGTGATACGAGGCCGTTTGGATCCAGCAAGGCGTTCCGTATTACCCTCCTGAACCCACCGATTCCATATTGTGCTAACAGTCATTAGATCTTCACCAATGCGAGCAGCTATGTCGTGATACGATAAACCGCCATCGCGATAGGCTACAATGCGATTTTTATCAAAGTCGGAAACGTGATGGTACGCATTTCTCCTCCTTACACGAGGCATCACAACAACGTTTCATCAGGCAACGCCGGCCAACTGCTGTTTGTGTATGAGGAATCGGTTGGAAACTTTCCTCATGTGCCCGCCGCTGGTGACCGAGCGCTTGTAGGCGCTTCAGTCTGGAACCGCGCGACCGCTACGATCCCAGGTTCGAGTCCTGCCTCGGGCATGGATGTGTGTGATGTCCTTAGGTTAGTTAGGTTTAAGTAGTTCTAAGTTCTAGGGGAGTGATGACCTGATGTGTTATGTCCCATAGTGCTCAGAGCCATTTGAACCATTTTCTCCTCATGTCAGCACGCTGTAGGTGTCGCCACCGGCGCCAACCTTGTGTGAATGATCTGAAAAGCTTATAATTTGCATGTCACAGCATCTTCTTCCTGCTGGTTAAATTTCGCGTCCGTAGCACGTCATCTTCGTGGTGTAGCAATTTTAATGGCCAGTAGTGTAATAGATGAAAACTGTGTGGCTGACTGACGTTTGGAAAGCAAGAGAAGAGAGTAGCATTGGTGGAAGGGATGTTCTGAGGACCTGTAGTGACTGGATCGCTCAGACGGTAATGGCACTGCCCCCAGAGACATGTTCCGACTTCGAGTCCCAATCCAGTACACAATTTTAACCTTCCAGGAAGGTTCATCTTGTATTAACTTCGCACATTCCGGAGCAGTTCTGCTTTTTAAAATGCCCCTGGTAAGCTGGAATCTTTTCATTCCTGTGCGGGTGTCGCAATTTCGATGCTCACTAACGACGCGTATCTCACCCGCGATTTGTCTTGTAGCGGACAACCCGTGCGAAGATGCTCAAGAGCGCGGCCAGAAGGCGGCGGCACGCAGCGACGGCGGCCTGCGGTCGGCCGGTTGTCTGAGAAAGCGCAGATAGCATCTGCGTGTCCAGCGGCGCGGCACTGCCGGACAAGGCCCCCTGCCTGTCGCCGTCATACTCCACTAGTCTGGCTAGGCACGGCGAGGCGAGGCGAGGCGGGCGCCCACTGCGGCCAGGGGCGGGACAGTACCGGCGGCGGCCGGGCGCTCCCCTCACCTGCTCCTTTCCTTCCGGATCCCACCGTGGGCCATCTCAGCCGTTATACCGCTACACTGGAGTCGTAGGACTGGCCTGACCTACGAGTCATCCATAAACTTCAAAATTTTCGCCTTTCGCGGGCATGTGCTCTACCAATTGAGCTACCCAAGCACGACTCACGCTCCGTCCTCACAGCTTTACTTCTGCCAGTACCTCGTCTCCTACCTTCCAAACTTTACAGAAGCTCTCCTGCGAACCTGCAGAACTAGCACTCCTGAATGAAAGGATATTGCGGAGACAGAAGTAAAGCTGTGAGGACGGGCGTGAGTGGTGCTTGGGTAGCTCAGTTGGTAGAGCACTTGCCCGCGAAAGGCACAGGTCTCGAGTTCGAGTCTCGGTCCGGCACACAGTTTTAATCTGCCAGGAAGTTTCATATCATCGCACACTTCGCTGCGGAGTGAAAATCTCATTCTGGAAACATCCCCCAGGCTGTGGCTAAGCCATGTCTCCGCAATATCCTTTCTTTCAGGAGTGCTAGTTCTGCAGGTTCGCAGGAGAGCTTCTGTAAAGTTTTGAAGGTAGGAGACGAGGTACTGACAGAAGTAAAGCTGTGAGGAGGGGGCGTGAGTGGTGCTTCGGTAGCTCAGATGGTAGAGCACTTGCCCGCGAAAGTGAAAGGTCCCGAGTTCGAGTCTCGGTCCGGGACACAGTTTTAATCTGCCAGGAAGTTTCATATCAGCGCACACTCCGCTGCAGAGTGAAAATCTCATTCTTCAAAATTTTCGTATAATTGAACATCGAAACCATTTTTATAATAAATTTCCGCAAATTTAAAAGTGGCAGTGTTTTTACATTTGCAACGTTCATCTCCTTTAATATAGTGATAGTCTCTGAATGAGGCCAAAATTGCAAGGCTTTGCAATAGACGTAAGAAAATTGAAAAACAGACCGTAAGGATACCCACATAATTTTAAAAGCACTGGAACAACAAAATTACCCAAGGCTACTCACTAAAAAAAGCACAGGTAATAAAAAATGCATCACGGACTTAAAACAGGTTATTGTGTCTAATCCAAAGCACCATAAGAGACTGCTATAGTGCGACAACTCTTACAGGAAAGCTTGCTCTAAATAATGGTATACACAGTCTGGCCAATAAGGCAGACATGAGCAATACCGATGCAATTTGAAAATATACCAAAATTAACAGATGTTTTCAGCAGTTCACAAAATAATTTAGACTTTGTTCACAGGATGAATTTATGGTTGGTTGTTTGATTTGGTGGGGAGGGGGTGTGCAAACTGTGAGATCATTGGTCCCATCGGATTAAGGAAGGATGGGGAAACCTAAATCAGGATGGCTGTACGCGGGTTTGAACCGTCGTCCTCTCGAATGCGAGTCCAGTGTGCTAAACACATCGCTCAGTATGAATTTATGATAACATTAGCCAGAAGCAACAAACCTTCAATCGCAATCATGCACGGTAAAAACTTAATTTACGAAAAGATGGTTTCGACAGATTTTGCTGTATCTTCAGATCTTCAAAAATATGTGTTATAAAATGTATTCATTTTAAACACATTTTATAAGACCAATTTTTGAAGATCTGAACACATTTTGCGACACAAATTTTTGAAGCCCTGAAGATAACAGCAAAGTCTGTCGAAACCGATTGTTTGTAAATAAAGAAATTGTTATGTGATCTTAGCTTTAGAAAGTTTTTACCAAGTAAAATAGGCCACTGCTTCTGATTTATCAACATGAGAAAGTTCAAAGCATTCAGTGCAAGAGACGATGACGACAAAAGCACACTAGAAGGGTTTGTTTCAATTTTACTTGCTAACACAACCTGGCAACAGGAACAATCACACACATGGTTCATTGAGTACGGTTGCCCAACTGCACTGGAAAAACAACAAATAACCATTCGGAGCAAATACACGCTCTCCTTTAAGCTAAAAACAGTAGCATGAATTCGTTAGACAACTTTTAATTAATCTAAGACTTTTGAAAAAAAATTCCAGCCCTTAACAATAGAAAAATCACAGATCGGAAATCGTGAGTGAGGCTCACTTAGCTTTCTTCTTTGTAAGATACAACAGAATACAATATTTGTTACATAAAAAACTTCTTCCGAACAGGCCTTGGAAGGTCAACGGTATCGACCGGGCGCCGTGTCATCCTCTCAGCCCACAGGCGCCACTGGATGTGGATACGGATGGGCGTGTGGTCAGCACACCGCTCTCCCGGCCGTATCTCAGTGCTCTTCTTACGGATAAAAAGTCATCAACCAATAACCCAGCACCTGAAGTGACCCATTTACTCGCCAAACCTCAATAATATAGAGGACATTTAGGATACTTGGACAATGAAATGTGGGAGGAGGCCGTCGAAGGGCACCATTGCTGTTTAGTCCTCCTCGCCAGTCCCTTGACGGACTGAGAATAGACTTGAATCGAGAAGAGTAGTATTAACTACCTACTGGGTTGGTGTCCACAACAACACAACATCTAAAAAAGAACACAGGTAGGCACTAGTTAGAATATCAAAAAGAATTAAAAGAATTAAGAATAAAATATAACTAATGACTTCATTTATGAGAATACTGAAGTTCTGAAGGAGAGGAGGCTGTGAGAATGATCAGTGAAATGACTGACGCATGAGAAACATGTAGGTGATACAGACCTAACTATTAAACATATCTGTGCAGGAGTAGGAGGAGATTAGTGTTCCATCGACAACGTGATCATTGGAGACGGTACCGTATTCCCATAAAGCCTTTAATATTCGGCGAAGGCAATTGCTTCACATTTTTACTAGTTTATTTGTTGATATTTATGTATGACTTACCACCTCGGCGTTAAGAGCGGTCGAACTTATTTCTTTTCTCAATCGTCCACTTGTGCTGGTTAATAGTACGTAAGTAATTAACCGGTCACGTGAACTTTAACGTATTTATGATCTGTAACATCTAATTATTGTACTTAGTAAAATGTTGTTCATAACCCATTATAAGTATAGTTCTTGTGTACAAAGGACAGGTAAAGCGATAGAAAGTGGAAACCACTAGGCTACTTAATATGATGAAGTTAACTTTACCCTATTCTGATTACAGTAATTACTGAAGAAGAAAAGAAAAGAAAGGTAATAGAAAAGAAATTCTTCCGAACAACGTACACGAACGATGGCGAGACTCATAAATAATCATTTCGATTAAGCTGAATGTTTTGTCGAATATTAACGTTCCCAGATATTACACCAAGCCGTAAAGCAACTGCAAAAATTTTTCTACAGGAGTATAACAGTTAAGATTTATGGGCTGCCCAGAAGTTATTCCACGCTTAAAGGCTGGAATTCCTGTAGTATGGCAAATCAAATTAAATTCTGTGGGTCTGACAACTTACTGAGTAAACAGAAATCGAATATGAATTTCAGACAGATGCTTGGAGACCAGTAGTCAAACACGTTTTAAACGAGTATCGCAAAAAACTTGTTCTGTGTAAATGGTGTGCCACGTGATCAGTTCTTTACGAATTAATTAGAAAAAATAAGCCATTAATTTAAGCTTTTCTGCATACTTTTTATACTCAATGAATTTAGATAAGCCTTATTCAGGAGCTGATGACTCTGGCTTCCATGAAAATTACGCTAAGAGTAAGACATGAAGTTTTGTTACCCCAGCAAGTGAAGTGACATAATAAATTTTTTGTTTGTTAGCGGGTACGTGTCTGCAGTCAAGATAAACATTTAAATACCGGCTCCATAGTCCCATAGTGCACCTTCTGACGAACCAAAAGAAAATACTGCACGGTAATGTGACTTCTTTAGCCCTGTACTAGGACTAAAGACATGTACCTTGTCCAGAAAATACCTTCTTACACAGCGTTAAACTGTACAGAAATTGTCTTCTATAGAGCAATGGAGCAGAAATCAAAGGCAAAAACATTACTCGCTCTACCGCTTAGAAACCACAAACAACGTATTGCATTCTCTTTCGCTTGAATAACTTGCAGCTGTATCTCAAATTAAGATTGAACAAAACAGTTATTTAGTTTCCAACAATTGTTGTTCATACAGCTCCATCGTTCTGCTTAATTTTGAGATGTTTCCAGATTGAGATTTTCACTCTGCAGCGGTGTATGCGCTGATATGAAACTTCCTGGAAAATTAAAACTGTGTGGCGGACCGAGACTCGAACTCGGGACCTTTTCCTTTCGCGGACTAGTGCTGGGAGTACTAGTTCTGCATGGTTTTCAGAAGAGCTTCTGTGGTTTGGAAGGTAGGAGACTAGGTACTGGCAGGATTGAAGCTGTGAAGAGAGGTCGCGAGTCGTGCTTGGGTAGTTGAGTTGGTAGAACACTTTCCCACGAAAGGCCAAGGTCCTGAGTTCGAGTCCCGGTCCAACAAACAGTTTAAATCTGCAAGGAAGTTTTAATTGTAAGAGTCCGGAAAAGGGAACTATAAATTCGTCTCTCTCAGTCTTTTGAGAATGATTGAATGTAATCAGTAGTTTCTAGTACACGGTATAATAGTGTCAGTGATGCTAACGCTGTCACGTTTCCATGCATCTATTTGTGATCAAGATGGTTACTTAACTGCAACTTGAACTATTTAAGAGCATTATTGATAATCTCCCATCGTAGTTCCCTAAATGCCGTATCAAAAATTGTTTCCTATTCAGTAATGGTGCCCTTGATGATATAATGGGTACAGAGCTAGCTGCTAGCCCTGAAGGTGCCGGGTTCTAGTGTGGGTAAGAGCAGGAATTGTCCTCGGCCCAGTCACTTCAGGATGGCTCAGGGTCCCCCTACTATTATCGAACTGAGCACTAGAGAGTTTTCCCAGGGCGAAAAGGAGAATGGGGTGATGGGCTCATCACCCTACATCTGCGAGTGCCGTGGCGAACGAAAGCTACACTCTGCCTGCAGTCATATCAGTAACTCGATAACGGGTTGGGCGCCACAGACTTTCCATTCTTTACTTTTACGATTCAGTAACGCGCTTTTGCCATTATTAATGTCTCTTTTTTCTCAAATAAACGCAGTTGGAATTGTGAATATAATCCTATGGCCACATACAACCTCTAAACAAACGGTTGTTTAACAATCGCACAAACAGGCAGCCTGGGTGGCTGACTAAAGGGATAAGAATATCTTGTAGAACAAAGTGGCAATTATATCAAAACGTTAGAAACAGTCAAAATCTAAATGCAGCAGCCCATTACAAACAGTATTGTAAGGTGCTTAAAAAAGTTATTAGGAAGGCAAAAAGTATGTGGTATGCAGATAGAATAGCTAAGTCTCAGGATAAAATTAAAACCATATGGTCAGTCGTAAAGGAAGTGGCTGGTCTGCAGAGACAGGTCGACGATATAGAATCAGTGCGTAGTGGGGATGTCCGTGTTGCTGATAAGTCGCATATATGTACAGTACTTAATAATCACTTTCTGAATATAGCAGGTGAACTAAATAGAAACCTAGTCCCAACAGGGAATCATATAGCGCTCTTAGAAAAAAGTGTTCCGAGACTGTTACCTGAAATGCTCCTCCATGATACTGACAAAAGGGAGATTGAGTTAATAATTAAATCACTAAAGACCAAGAACTCTCATGGATATGACGGGGTATCTAGCAGAATACTGAAGTATTGTTCCACGTATATTAGCTCAGTACTTAGCCATATCTGTAACTTTTCCTTTAGCAGTGGTCGGTTTCCTGACCGATTAAAGTACTCGGTAGTGAAGCCACTTTATAAAAAGGGAGACAGGGATAATGTTGACAATTATAGACCTATTTCTATGCCATCGGTGTTTGCTAAAGTTATCGAGAGGCTTGTATATACAAGGTTACTGCAGCATTTAAATTCACATAATTTGCTGTCAAATGTACAGTTTGGTTTTAGAAATGGCTTAACAACTGAAAATGCTATATTCTCTTTTCTCTGTGAGGTTTTGGACGGATTAAATAAAAGGTTGAGAACGTTAGGTGTTTTCTTTGATTTAACGAAGGCTTTTGACTGTGTTGACCACAAAATATTACTGCAGAAGTTGGAACATTATGGAGTAAGGGGAGTAGCTTACAATTGGTTCGCCTCCTACTTTAAGAACAGAAAGCAGAAGGTAATCCTCCGCAATATTGAGAGTGGTAATGATGTTCAGTCCCAATGGGGCACTGTTAAATGGGGCGTTCCCCAAGGGTCGGTGCTGGGGCCACTGCTGTTCCTTATTTATGTAAATGATATGCCTTCTAGTATTACAGGTGATTCAAAAATATTTCTGTTTGCTGATGACACCACCTTGGTAGTGAAGGATCTTGTGTGTAATATTGAAACATTATCAAATAATGTAGTTCATGAAGTAAGTTCGTGGCTTGTGGAAAATAATTTGATGCTAAATCACAGTAAGACTCAGTTTTTACAGTTTCTAACCCACAATTCAACAAGAACTGACATTTTAATCAGACAGAATGGGCATGTTATAAGCGAGACGGAACAGTTCAAGTTCCTAGGCGTACGGATAGATAGTAAGCTGTTGTGGAAAGCCCATGTTCAGGATCTTGTTCAGAAACTAAATGCCGCTTTATTTACCATTAGAACAGTATCTGAAATAAGTGACATTTCAACACGAAAAGTAGTATACTTCGCATACTTTCATACGCTTATGTCATATGGTATTATTTTTTGGGGTAATTCTTCTGATTCAAAAAGGGTATTTTTGGCTCAAAAACGGGCTGTTCGAGCTATGTATGGTGTAAGTTCGAAAACCTCTTGTCGACCCCTATTCAATAGTCTGGGAATTTTGACATTGCCCTCACAGTATGTATTTTCTTTAATGTCGTTTGTTGTTAGCAATATTAGCTTATTCCCAAGAGTTAGCAGCTTTCACTCAGTTAATACTAGGCAGAAATCAAATCTGCATGTGGAATGCACTTCCTTGACTCTTGTGCAGAAAGGAGTGCAGTATTCTGCTGCATCCATTTTCAATAAGCTACCACAAGAACTCAAAAATCTTAGCAGTAGCCCAAACACTTTTAAGTCTAAACTGAAGAGTTTCCTCATGGCTCACTCCTTCTATTCTGTCGAGGAGCTCCTGGAAGAGATAAAAAATTAAGCAAATTCCAGTGTTACATTCTTGATTTTCTTTATTTAAACTAACGACTTGTTTCATTTTATGTGTTTCTACAATCGTGTTATAATTTCATGTATTGACTCGTTCCATGACCATGGAGACTTCTCCTAAATGTGGTCCCACGGAACAATAAATAAATAAATAAATAAATAAATGAAGTATGATACATGAGTACTAGGGTGGCTGATTATTTCAGTCTCTTCAACTGAATTTATACTCAGGTCACATATCGCGTTGATGATTGGGTGATGCGACGAGTCACTGTGTAACAGGCAAGTGTAGCAGGTACAACTGTAGATCGTGGCGTTGCATCTGGGCAGTAGGTTTATGGGGTGGAAATGAGATGTACTGCCTGTCGCTGTTTCCCTAGCAGCAGATGTAAACATTCTCACACGCTAGTCTTCTGTTACCTGGACAGTGGAGACAGAACCATCATTATCTACAGCAAGGTATTCTGTTGCCTTGATAAATTACTTAATAAAGTGAACAGAGTGTGAACTACAGACCAGTAACACAAAGTGAACTGAAATTTAAATCAAATATATTCGTGATAAAAACTTATAAACATGAGTTAGCCTTATCATTGATAGGATTTTTTATTTAGATTGCATTGCTTGTTGATGTGTTGCAAGCGTAAAATTAATGTAGACAGGTATGCCGAAAATGATAACATATTGGACGATAGATCGGTACATGGCAGTCATTTACTACCAGGCTGTCTCAGCATACAAATATCGTCCTAGCACTTGCCCAGTATGATGATTTCCGCGTGGCTTAAGAGGCAGCGAGGTATGGCGCTCAACTTCGCTGTGCTCAGAACTAGATAAGGTGGTGGCTTCGAGGATAGGCATTAGGAAAGGTGTCGATGCCTCGGCAAGACAACGTGTTAGTCGACACCTTTTTAAATGCCATCCAGCTCAAGTACGAAACTAATTTCCTTAATTGTTAGCAAACCGTTCACCGCCACTTGAAGGATTCTGGTCTTAGAGCCCAAAGGGCTGTTGATAAAGAGGCCATGGCTGATGATGGGACCGCCTCGATACGATACAGTATATTGCTGGATTGGTGTGCCTCATATGTTAATCACAATTTTATTTGCAATCATTACAGTTTCAACTTAATTCCCATGGATTAACAGCTGTAACGAATCACATCAATGACTGACAGAAGAAGCCATCTACCACTATAGTAACGCGTTCTTATACCATGGAGGTTTGGCATTTAATTTGCTCTGTAGCCCAATTGAGTGTATGATGAGCCAAACTGGATGGGCCACGCCAGTGACCCACTGTTAGACGCGCCTTTCCGGAGGACAGCACAAGCAGTAGCGACCGCTTGAGCCAAGTAGACAATGCCAACCACGTCATCATCAGGGGTGGTGACGGCCTGCATCTTTCTGCCAGTTTCGCGTAGTGTTTTGGGTGACATGAGTCCAGTACTACTTTCACAGACATAGCTAACGTGGCGTGACGAACACCTGCACTTGCGGGACAATTTTTAGGAAGAGGGAGATCTGGGCAAAATTAAATTCAAAGGAACTTTGTTTTGAGCCAAAAAGTCGCCTGCTGGGAATGCGGTTCGGGGGTGGGGGTTGGGGGGGGGGGGGAAGTAATGATAGACAAAACACCTTGGCGTGCAGAGAACGGTCAGGCCTCCTACTGTGAACAGAAACTTCTTCTCTTTGAAGACGACAGGTCCCACTTGCTGTGCCACTTTACACGAGCTGACCTCTGGCCTACGTGGATGTAAAGGGCCTACCGATTGGCTAATCTAAACAAATATTGGGGAAAGGGAAGGCAGGACTCCTATTTTCGAGACGCACATAAGTGGAGGTGACCTCATTGGCTAAAACGTGTAACTGGCTGAAAAGTGGGAGAGTAACCCAGTATTGTTAAGAATTCTAGCTCGGGTGTGTGACGATTGGTTAACGTTGATTTGCTAACAAATGTAGCTTTTGCCAGCACTCTGCAGAGATGTTTTTTGTCATTGATGCACAAGAACTGGGCAGATTTTCAGACTTACTTCTAGACATGGACAACACTTCTGTTCGAGGTACTGTAGAGATCATTTCTGTTTGAGGTACAGCGCAGATCACTTAATTTCGAGGAATGATAGAGCAGACTTCGGCTTGAAACATGGTGAAGGACACTTCTGGTTGAAGTACGGACGAGAACACTTTACATAGATCAGGAGACTGGAGACAGAGGTTATGTTGCAGTTTGTGACATTCCACAGTACCCACTACGCTTCACGCATCTGAGTGAAGAACGTGACGAAAGAATGGAGTTGAATCGAACAAGGCGCAAGAATTAAAGTGCATTTGTAGGTACGGTGTCAGGATTAGCTTCACTTCAGGTTTCAAAAATTTCACGAGAAGCTGAAGGGCCATTACAACGCAATCGAAAACGCTAGATGTATGGGTAGTGTTTTCATCGTTCTACAAATTCAGGCAGTCACTGCACGATCAACACAAAGTTACCTCCCCACAATTTGTGTATAATTTGTGGCATTTCACTGAATTATCCAATCTTTCCGGAGGTATTCAAGCACTAGATATGTACTGATCCATGTTAACAACTGATAGTTTTCTTATCTCCTGCATTATTTATGATACAGCTAACCCTGCAATAATCTGTTATTCGTGCGTGACAGTAGGGTACCTTACACTCAACAAGGATTAATATGGACCACTGTTTCATTTCATAGAAGCACACACTGTTTATTATCTTTTAAGAGTCACAGCATCCATGTCTCGTGTTTCCTAGGGTAACCCCTGGCCTGTTAGTTACCCATTATGTGACTCTTTTTTCATCAATTGCACATAAATCTGTACAGAGCGGTCCGACTGTCGGCCAGTGCAACCGATGCCGATTATTCTGACACCCACAGGGGTATGCCGAAGACTCTGCGGCAACCTGACACTTTTACTGGATTGAGTTCAGGGTGTGAGTGGCACCGCGTCACCTTTACAGACGAGTCAATGTTCAGCTCAATCAATGAAGGTCCAGTGATGGTCTGCCGGCCGCAGGAAGCACGTAACGACCCACAGTACGCTGCGCATCGTTTGTATGATGGCTGCACCATTCTTGTACTGGGGAAGGGTGTCATCAGATGGAGCAGGGATACTTCATCGAATTTATGGTAATCATACTGCTTACCAGTATATGCACGTCATGAATCATACTACGGTGCCGAGTGTAAGGATGCACTTTCCCAGTGGAATGATCCAATTCCAGCAGTACCTCTCCCTGGCTCACATATGTCAATCTTCCTGCAATGGTTTTCGCAACCAGCTGAAATCGACCTGGTAGCTGGCTTGTTCCAGCGCTGGACTTGAATTCAACTGAAAATGTATGGGCTAAAATAAAACGTCACATGAACTTACACAGACCGAAAAAGACGCCACACACACCTGTTCAGCCAGCCGTTGTGGCCGAGCGGTTGTAGGTGCTTCAGTCCAGAACCGCGCAGCTGCTACGGTCGCAGGTTCGAACCCTGCCTCGGGCATGGCTGTGTGTGATGTCCTTAGTTAGGTTGAAGTAGTTCTAAGTCTAGGGGACTGTTGACCTCAGATGTTAAGTCCCACAGTTCTCAGAGCCATTTGAACCATTTGAAGATCTGTTCAGCAATGAGACGTAGTGTTGGATGTATGGGAGAGTCTCGCGGATGATGAGATATATTTCCAGAGGCTGACGACCTCCATGCCTCTTCAGATGAGGCAGGTAATTGGCGCCAGTGGTTGATGGACCTTATATTAGCCTCATCCCTGATGTGAAACTGTCCTTGTCTCAAATCACTTCAATTTAACATTTGGTATAACTGTATGTCTGTCAATTTGAAATATGGGTGATATCATTGTACTTTAAATTTTATTTAGTGAGATAATGCTCCTTAACACTTGATACATCATAACTTGAAAAAAGGACGAATACATCAATTTGAATATAAATAAAATGGTGTCCTCGTATGAGACACAGGAAACACTTAATATCGACTTAAAAGAACAGATAAACTCAAAAATAATAATATTTTTTATTTACTGCATGCGCAACATTTCCTACGTTTATTGTGCATAAAAAGTGCAGTTAGAGCATATAAAAGCTATTTATCAAGTTAAAAGTCTGCTTGAGCCCGGAAACGGCATTCCATTCACTGTGTCCATTTCTCTACGATGTGCATTCAAAATCTTCTTCAAATTTTACATCTGAAGCATTGTTTTCGAATAAATTTGGATGAGAAACTGGTTGACTGGAAGAATGCTTCCTGTGTTTCCCAGTTTTTTCCAAGGACAAAACTTTCACATCTGTCTTCTTTGCTTCCGCTGCAGCTTTATGCACTTTGAATTGTTTCTGACGTTCACAGCAAGGGAACGATGTTAGCCACTTAAGATTCAGAATGTGCTAATTTTACTCGAACCGGTGGCTGTCGATGTTCATTGATGATGCTGGGAGCTGGCTGGATACCATTTGGACCTCCGTTTGCATCTTCTACGTCAAACTCATCATGTTTTGCAGAGTAAGTGTCTCTATATCATGTGTTTTAAATGGTAAGGGTTCCGGTTTCCAGGCGACGTTTATAGCATTTTTCCATTGTTACTGTTCTCAAGTAGGCCGCTCCAAATAACCCCTTATTCAAAAACTAGATTACTACTTGATATGGGTTACTTGACTTCCAGAACATAAACTGCATTTTTGTCAAACTAAATTCCAATTGTAATAAAGCAAAGTGTAGCGCATTCCGTCGTCTGGCGCATTTATTTTCATAACCGCAGATAACCAAAATTATTTATATTTCCCTTGAAAATTAGAAATATACGAACCGTAATTTCCGTTGGAAAAGCATATTCTACACTTGTCCTGTCAACTGGAAAGTCATACAGTTTTGTACCTGCTTACCTCGGGTCCAACCGGATTTTAACAGATATTGTCTGACAGAATTATAACGCTTGGTTGAACATATATTTCCCAGCACATTTTTCATTTTACTCAGAAACTAAAATTTATCAGCTCATCGTGCTGCTCAATTTCATCTTAATGATTTTTTCTCCTTCATCGGGGTTGCCGTTCTGTCTGCTACATCTGCGAAAAATTTTGCGCACACGTATAAAAGTTTCCCTTCGGCAACTTTATGTGGACCTGATTGTTTTCGAAATTGAGTGCGAATGTGAATTTCAGTGTTTCGGAATTTAAGGGCGAAAGAATTGCTGTTGGTCTTGGCGCTTACATTTGAGTAGGCAACTGGAAAAAAAAATAAACAAATCTTTATCCGTAAAAGAAAAAAGTTTCCTAGAAACCTGACTGACCTAAAAACACTTACTTCAAAAAATAATACTATCACTTTTATAAAACGAATGCCCTTAAAATAACTTGAATGAATTTTCTTTAAAATTTTGTGATAGTTTTTGTTAACTCGCTCTTACTAGAATAGGTCTCTTAAAGACCACAAATGGTGTTATACTCATCACAAAAAGGCAAGCTACCACAGAAATGTCGTTGGCACTCACCACAACGGGGACAAAAAAAATCGGCCCGATGGCCGAACCGATGTCTAATTCAACCAGTGACGACTAGGCAGTTTGAAGTAATCGCGCAGCGACGCCAAAACCTCCTTCAACTGCAAACTACTGCTGCTAGTCAAACCACTACATACTTCGTGATAGTTGTCGACGTCCTATAGTTCCACGTATAATGTTCAGTTTCATTAATTTCCAATGTCATGTATAGGACATCTCAGTGGTATGACATATGGTGACTATAACTCAATCAGGGCAATAACGGGGCGAAAGTGTTGGCACTGTGCCAAGGCTATCAGTAGTTCTAACGGGATGTCATCTATTGTTGTGGCCTTGTTTCGACTTAGGTCTTTCAGGGCTCTGTCAAATTCTTCTGGCAGCATCATATCTCCCGTCTCATCTTCATTTACGTCCTCTTCCATTTCTATAACATTGCCTTCAAGTTTATCTCCCTTGTATAGACCCTCTGTATACTCCTTCCACATATCAGTTTTCTCTTCACTGCTCAGGACTGGTTTTCCATCTGAGCTCCTGATAACCATGCAGCTGCTTCTCTTTTCTCCAAAGGTCTCTCTAATTTTCTGTAGGCGGTATCTGTCCTTCCCCTAGTGAAATATGCTACTAAATCGTAACGTCTGTTCCCTAGTTGTTCCTAGTTAGCTATTTGGCACTTCTTGTCAATCTCATTTTTTAGACTTTTGTGTTTCGTTTTGCCTGCTTCATTCGCTACATTTTTATATTCTCACCTGCCGCCAATTAAATTCAATATCTCCTGTGTTATCTATCGATTTCTTCTAGGTCTTTCAAAGCTGCCCAATCGTCTCCTACTACATTCTTTTCCCTTGTAATAGTCAATCGTTGCCTAACGTTCGCCTTGAAACTCGCAGCAACATCTGATTTTTTCAACGTAGGATCAAATAGGTATAGAGACAAGGGCAGGTGAGAATATTAAAAATGTAGCGAATGAAGCAGGTAAAAGGAAACAGAAAAGTCTAAAAAATGAGATTGACAAGAAGTGCCAAATAGCTAACTAGGAACAGCTAGAGAACAGACGTTAGGATTTAGTAGCATATTTCACTAGGGGAAGGACATATACCGCCTACAGAAAATTAGAAAGCCGTATCCAGCTCCAATCTCCTTAATTTTCTACTTTTTTGCTGTTTCTTCAGTCTTAATCCACAATTCATAACCAATAAATTGTGATCAGAGTCCACATCTGCACCTGGAAATGTCTTACAATTTAAAGCCTAGTCCCGAAACCTCTGTCTAACCATTATACAGGGCATATCAAAAAGAATCATCCGATTAAAAAAAAAATCATAACTATTATGTTATTTGGGAATGCTGGAAAGAGCAGACTCTAGAGTTTTACATACTTCCCCTTAGGTAGCACAATGTCATCTGGAATGCGGGAATTTTTAAATCAAAATATTACTGAACTATGGATCATTCGCATTGGACCAAATGGTTCAGCCTCACATTACTGGTCACCAGACCTGTCTTCACTGCATTCACCTGACCACAAGTCCTATTCATCCCGCCACTGAACTCCACTAACTCCCACTATATCTAATTTTAACCTATCCATCTCCCGTTTTAAATTTTCTAACCTACCTGCCCGATTAAGGGATCTGACTTTCCACGCTCCACTCCGTAGAATACCAGTTTAGTTAAACCTGATAACGACGTCCTCCTGAGTAGTACCCACCTGGGGATCCAAATGGGGGACTGTTCTACCACCGGAATATTTTACCAAGAGCATGCCACAATTATTTAACAATAAGAATTGACGGGCATGTAAATTAACTGTGCACCAAAGCATTACATTAAATGTATGAGACTGAATGATTAATTGGCAAGAAGCTGAGTTCCAACAAAGGAGCCGAGATACAGGTTACCAAAATTAGGAGCTGCAGAGAAGTCGAAACAAAATTGGCGTGGAAAATATTCATGCACGCAGCATAAATGTAAGTTGGGTTGGCTGGCTTTAGGCGCCTGCAATTCTGTTGTTGCGATTGATAATGGAAGCAAGACTAAAGAAAAATCAAGACACGTTCATAGGATTTGTCGACGTGGAAAAAAGGTTCGACTATAGGAAATGGTGCAGATGTTAGAAATTCTGAGACAAATACCGGCAAGTTATGGGGAGAGAAGGGTAATATACAATAGATACAAGAGTCAGGAAGGAATAACATGAATGGACGACCAAGAACGAAGTGCTCCGATTAAAAAGGGTGTAAAACAGCGATGTAGACTTTCGTCCCCGCTGTTCAATCTGAACGTCCAAGAAGTAGTGATGGAAATAAAAGAGAGGTTCAGGAGTGAAATTGAAATTCAAGGTGAAAGGATATCGATGATACGATTCGCTGATGACGCTATCCTGAGTGAAAGTGAAGAAGAATTACAGGATCTCCTGAATGGAATTAATTAATAAGTACAGAGTATGTATTGAGAGTAAATCGAAGAAAGACGAAATTAATGAGAAGTAGCAGAATTCAGAACAGCGAGAAACTCAAGATCATAATTGATAATTGCGTAGTAGAAGTTAACGAATTCTGCTGGCTAGGCAGCAAAATTATTCAGGACGGACGGACGAAGGAGGACATCAAAAGCAGACTAGCACTGGAAAAACGGGCATTCTTGGCCAAGACAAGTCTATTAGAATCAAACATAGGCATTAATTTGGGGAAGAAATTTTTGAGAATATACGTTTGGAGAACAGCATTGTGTGGTAGTGAAACATGAACTGTGGGAAAATCAGAATAGAAGAGAATATAAGCATTTGAGATGTGGTGCTAAAGACTAATATTCAAAATTAGATGGACTGATAAGATATGGAATGAGTATGTTCTTTGCACAATCGGAGAGGAAAGCGATGTGTGGAAAACACCGACAAGAAGAAGGGACAGGACGATAGGACATCTCTTAAGACATCTGGGTATGATTTCAGTGGTACTAGAGGGAGCTGTAGAGGGCAAATACTGTATAGGAAAACAGAGATTGGAATACATCCAGCAAATAACTGAGGAAGTTGGTTGCTAGTCTGAAATGAAGAGGTTGGCACAGGAAAGGAGTTCGTGCCGGTCCACAGCAAATCAGTCAGAAGACTGATGACTCAAAACGATATATTAAATGAAACAACAAGTTTACTGTTACCAGTCACCGTTTTATTTTTTCCACGACGCGTTTCGAAGGTTTAAACCTCCATCATCGTGTGGATTTACATTAGTTAGTATTACATATGTGTGTATGTTGTGTTACGACATTTGGAGGAACTTGTGGCACTGCCTAGTGGAGAAACAAGACACTATTTCAGAATATGGTTTTGGATAACTTTTGACAAAAAATTAAACTGATATTTAATGGTGAACTTTAATAAGTAAACTAGAGTACCTCCAGTGGTCACAGGTTCCTTTTTCTGTCGTAACACTTCGCATGTATACTGCCACATTTGTAAACAAATATGGCGTCTGGAATCAGCTGGGTGCAAGGTTCGTACAGCAGAAGAGAAGACATAATCGCAAAGTGCAAAGAATATACATTGTAACAACATTATTACAGAATAATCGTTTAAACCATTTGGAGGTGTTTGTTTTGAGGTGTCAAATATATGTGTGTGTACTTCAGGTGGTATATAAATCCAATTTTGAAAGGTTAAAACAGCTAAACATTCGTACTCGTTTATGCAATCATGTGAAAAGGAACCTGTGACCAATGGAGGTACTCTAGTTTACTTATTAAAGTTTACCATTAAATATCAGTTTAATTTTTTGTCAAAAGTTATCCAAAACCATATTCTGAAATAGTGTCTTGTTTCTCCACTAGGCAGTGCCACAAGTTCCTCCAAATGTCGTAACACAACATACACACATATGTATTACTAACTAATGTAAATCCACCCGATGATGGAGGTTTAAACCTTCGAAACGCGTCGTGGAAAAAATAAAAAAAAAAATAAAACGGTGACTGGTAACAGTAAACTTGTTGTTTCATTTAATGTCAGTAACAGTCACGGTAAAGCATAACCTAAATATGTTCGCATTTAAAACAATATATACTTTTTCCGAAACAGCTTTATTTTGTTCACCTTCTGTAAGCATCATCAACAGAGGAAACTACACAAGCAATCTGGAAAATTGATAAATGTTCATAAGCAAAAAGAAGCAGATTTTGTTTTTCTAAAAAATTGTGGTCATAGCACTTGCTAATGATTTGCAGATCATTACTATGGAAGAAAGTGTTCAGTCCTTAATCAGCGATTAATAAGGGGACAAAGGTTCATGAGTGGAATACATAGCCAGTTATTTGTGAAAGAGAGAAGACCTGACTGAGCACAGGCAAGCGGTAAAAGACGAGACTAAACTGAGTATGAACTCCACAGTTTTAAACGTTGTTTGTTTAAATAGTACTTACTGATTTTCCACGTAAATATCTTTCAAAATGAACTTCCACTACTTATCCAGCGCACATTTCGGTCCCTTATCTTAGAGTGGGAAAGAGCCGACTAAAACTCCTGCTGAATGATGTTTTCAGTCCTGTATTAGGGCATAAATTTTCGACAAAACTGCATCCAATACGAACATGTTTGGATATGTATGTTTTATGCTAGAAAAGTTTTGAAATATGATGCCTTGCTTTCATCTGGCATGTAATATTTACGTGAAATCACAATCAGAAGTGTTTTGACGGAAAAAATAAACTGCAAAATTACAGCTGCTATTATAATTTTGGTCTGAAATTGATGATCATTCCATACAAAATCAGCACAGAAAGACAAGGAACACTTGGATCACGATGATGTTTCTCGAATCGATGACTCTGTTCGACATAGTTTTTAAAAACACCGGGTTAATTATTATATTTAATTTTCAGAACCAACAGTGATAGCTCTTGTCAAAGCATCACCTCGTTGTGTATCGTTCCGTGGGGTGTCTGAAATTCGCACTCAGTGAAATTCGCACCCATTTTAATTTCGCACCCAGAAAAAGTCAAGGAAAGGTCCTCTCATCTCTCCGATCTCGGCCCAACACGTAGAATCGCCATACGGTAGGTAGGAGAGCCGAAGGCCTTATTTTACGGCAATGTGTGGCCGCAATAGTGTTGCCAGCAACATTGCTGCAACGCGTCAATGGCCAGGCCACGTCTCCGCAGCTCGTGGTCGTGCGGTAGCGTTCTCGCTTCCCACGCCCGGGTTCCCGGGTTCGATTCCCGGCGGGGTCAGGGATTTTCTCTGCCTCGTGATGACTGGGTGTTGTGTGCTGTCCTTAGGTTATCTAGGTTTAAGTAGTTCTAAGTTCTAGCGGACTGATGACCTAAGATGTTAAGTTCCATAGTGCTCAGAGCCATTTGAACCATTTTTGAACCCAGGCCATATCCGTTTCAGTTCTTATCTGTATGTGTCTGCCTCTCTCTCTCTCTCTCTCTCTCTCTCTCTCTCTCTCTCTCCGCCTCGATTCTCTTTCCTCGGCCAACAGTGCTGCTCTTTCAAGTCACGTGAGACAGCATTATTTCGTTCTTGGAGATTAGATTCGTCTAATGAATTACACGAACCTCTGCTCCAAGAATAAAGAAGCAGCTACAGGTATGTAAAATTGGGCAAACGAGACAACCAACGAGGAACCCATGAACGTGATAAATACATCTAAATTTAGAGAGAAAGAAACAGAAAGTAATGTATACGAAGAGCGAGTTCTGAGAAAGGACATTCTCACTAGACTGAGATTTTCACTCTGCAGTGGAGTGTGCGCTTATATGAAACTTCCTGGCAGATTAAAACTGAGTGTCGAACCAAGACTCGAACTCGGGACCTTTGCCTTTTGCGGGAAATTGCTCTACCAAACTGAGCTACCCAAACACGACTCCCGCACCGTCCTCACAGCTTTACTTCTGCCAGTACATTCTCACTGCTATCATTTTAGAAGATCTGCAGTACTGAACTGAAATTTTATTCTACATCGGTTATTAAGACCCCTGGACGGTTTTGAAACTTCATCACTTTGCCAACTATTATTATTTTATTGCAATGGTTGTATACATTACTTTGCACGGCCTATAACTCCGGTCAGCTCTGATCTACTACTTTAATAAATTCTTTGAGCCCTTCCACCAAAGCATTGCCAATACCTTGTACCAAGAAGCACATGGATGAGAAATGAACTTTAAAGATATAAAAGTTTCGGTGTGTCGTATCCGGCAGCTCAAAAATGTGGAAGAAAACACATTTTTAAGCATTTGCAACAAAGTTGCTAATTAATTATTTAGTGTTGGTTGACTAGTTTCAGACTTCGCTCATTTTCACAAGCCACTTCTTACACAGAATAAACTCTGTTACGACTGGATTCGTTGATCGTAGATAATAAAGGTATCATAAATAATATGGCTCATATGGTAACTATTTGCGTATTTTGTATTTAGGATGTGTTTGGTGTGGACATTTCTGTTCAGGTCACCACACTTGAATGTATCTCAAATCTGCGTGTGAAGATTTCACAAAGATATTTACACCTTAATGTATCGTATTATGTTAATGTATGTGCATATATATATAATTGTGGTACCTTCATTACCCAGCGTGATGTGATCCACGTGACAACGAATTTTTATATACAGTGGAGAATTTGTTCTCATTGGATTACTCGGCTTTTTTTACAGCAGGCATTATCGCAATTTTGACGGAAACACACTCGACACCAGTATCATTTATAAACTAGCCAAAACATGACGATATAACTATTCTGGCTGTTAAAAAAAAACGAATGTAATAAAGCCTACGTTGGACAGGACGATGTTTAATGGGACCTGAACATGAAATGACTGAAATGTTCGAAAACATATTTTTGTCACCATCTGAAAGACAAATTTCTTCCGTTTCAAAAAATGTATTTTTCATCTACTTTTCAATACCTAGTTGACTTGGTCTTAAACGCTCTTTGAACAAATGTCTGCGAACCAACCACTCTCACGCGACAGGCATGGAATCTACATCTACATCTACGTGATTGCTCTGCTATTCACAATAAAGTGCATGGCAGAGGGTTCAGTGAACCACCATCGAGCTGTCTCTCTTCCGTTCCATTCTGTAACGGCGCGCGGGAAAAACAAGTACTTAAATTTTTCTGTGCGAAACCTTATTTCTGTTATTTTATCATGATGATCATTTCTCCCTGTGTAGGTGGGTGCCAACAGAATGCTTTTGCAATCGGAGGAGGAACTGGTGATCGAAGTTTCGTGGGAAGATACCAACGCAACGAGAAACGCCTTTGTTTTATTGATTGCCACTCCAATTCACGTATCATGTCTGTGGCACTATCTCTCCTATTTCGCAATAATACAAAGCGAGCCGCCCTTCTCTGAACTTTTTCAGTGTCATCCGTCAGTCTTACTTGATGCGGATCCCACACCGCACGGCAATACTCCAGAATAGGGCGAAGAAGCGTGATGTAAGGAGTCTAAGTCTTCTGCAGTCTTAAGTGTTCTGCCAATGAATCGCAGTCTTTGGTTTACTCTACCCACAACATTATCTATGTGATCGTTCCAATTTAGGTTATTTGTAATTGTAATCCCTAAGTATTTTGTTGAATTTACAGCCTTAAGATTTGTTTGACTTATTACGTAATCGAAATTTAGCGGATGTCTTTTAGTATTCATATGAATAACTTCGCGCTTTTCTTTATTCAGGGTCAATTCCCACTTTTCGCACCATAGAGATATCTTATCTAAATCATTTTACAATTCGTTTTGGTCATCTGATGACTTTACAAGACGGTAAATGGCAGCATCATCTTCAAACAATCTAATAGGGTTACCCAGATTGTCTCCTATGTCGTTAATATAGATCAGGAACAATAGAGGGTCTATAACACTTCCTTGGGAGACGCGGGATATCACTTCTGTTTTACTCGATGACTTCCTGTCTATTACTACGAACTGTGACGTTTCTGACAGGAAATCACGAATCCAGTAGCACAACTGAGGAGATATTGCATAGGCACGCAGTTTGGTTATAAGAAGCTTGTGAGGAACGGTGTCGAGCTTCTTGTCTTGTTTCTGGCTCTTTCTGATTTGTTTTGGACCGTTGCATGTATAATACTCTCTTCTTTGCTTGCTGCTCTGGAATTTCGGTAACAAATTCATACCTTCGATTGTGCAAATCACCTAACTTTTCGGTATATATTTTATAAATCGAAGTCTCTTCCTTTCGTGATCTCTTCTTCGCCTTATTCAATGTCTTTTTTTACTTCTAAGCGAGCGTCATCCGGTGGCCCCACATTGATGCTTATTTGAGCTATGCACGGTACAGTCTTTGGTCTTAAGCATTCCTCAGCAATGTTTTTCTATGTTTCGAACAGCTCCATGTAACGGTCCCATCTACTTTGGTTCTCTTTAAGATGTACAAGTAACCATCATAGTGGGCACATGGTTTAACGTGTATGGTTGCTGACAGTTCCAAGTCGAACGTATAAGCACACACAGACACAAAAAGAATGACCTGAACAGTCCGAAAGTTAGACTCACACTGACAGTGACTAGCCAAGCTGTCAGTCACTTGAGTGACTGAGGACTTTCCAACTTCAGGTAGGCCGTGCAGCACATGGATCGTTTCCGGTGGATGACAACTCCCAGGGGCGCAGGTAGGTTCTGCCCCTCAGCACGTAGCGTCCAGCAAAACTGGGCGCGAATTTCACAGATTTCTGGTTGGGTGCGATTTTCACATATCCGTTCCGTGGCCCAGCAACTATCAGTCATACAATATGACCGTGCGAGGTGGCGTAGTGGTTAGCAAACTGGACTCGCATTCGGGAGGACGACAGTTTAAACCTGCGTTCGGCCGTCCTGATTTAAGTTTTCCATGATTACCCGAAATCGCTTCAGGGAAATGCCGAGGTGGTCCCTTTGAAAGGGCACTGCTGAATTCCTTCCCAGTCCTTCCGTAATCCGCTGGAACCGATGACTTCGCTGTTTGGTCCCCTCACCTGAATCAGCCAGTCAACCATGCAAGATGGATGGCGAAAATTTTTCGTAATGAAAATGAATTACCACCACATGAAGAGAATGCAATTTGTTATGTTCGTATTTTTTCTTATCGTTGTGTATGTTCAATCATTCTCCATGCCTTTTTTGAAGCTTAAGCGCCGTACACAAATTTTAAAATCTTTCCAAAACTTTAAAAGTATGAGGTTGTCAGTTGTGATATCTGTTGTGTGTCTTTACAAAAACTGGAAAACATTTAAAGACTTTCTCCTTTTCTATTGCCTTAACCATATTTCATTCTAACTTGTCTTCAGACTGAAAAAAGGTAAGACACGATGCACATAATGGACGCAAAAGACAAAGCCATCAGAAGAATATATTAAAGTTCAAATAAGAGTCGATCCAATCTCAGAAATGATAAATCACGGAGTTGAAAAATTCGTTTCTAATCAAATGTGAGAATTTTTAACATATTTTACTTGAATAACGTTTCTCAACACAGATCCTGTGCGTCTGCAGTGGCATGAACTAGGCCTCAACCGCTTAGAGGACTAAAAAGAGAGAAAGAGACAGAAAAAGAAGGAAACAGTCAGTGTTCCAGTTTTGATGTGAGAATGTGATTCCAAGGGACAAAAGGTGATTTTCACACGGTCTAAGAACTTTTAAAGGAAAATGTGAATCTCTCATCACATTCGCCTCACAAACACTGCAAATTGTCCTGTAAGTAACAGTGATTAAGAACATTCTAATGGGCAACTCCTTTAACGTCACTGAAGCGTATCTTCACATTAAATCCTAAAATTAGTCTATTAATTTCTGAAATAACTGATACTGTGATACTATAATCATACAGAAACTCAGGTAAATTCATTGCACCGCACTTACTTAAAATATACGTAAGTCATTTATTTTCACATCCCATATACCACTCTACACAGTTTCAAGGAATCAAATGTTTGTAATTAAGGATACTGTTCAGTACTTGAAGACACCGTTATTTTTGTGGCTGGTAGCTGGTATGTGGTTTGAAATGTATTTAAAAGTTTTACGCTTATTCACAATGTTAACAGCAAATGTATCTAATGCTAACTGGGCCCTTACAACGTTCTGCCAGACGTACGAGTTTGGTGGTGAATAGAAAACTCTGGTAAGGTTTTTCCCCTTATAGGATCTTTTGTCTTATAACTGTTTCTGTCCTGCACTTTCTTTAATGTGATCCGTTATGGAGATTATTATCAATAAAATTTTAAGTACAATCACTCAGTCATGATTGGGAGGGCATTATACAAAATTTTCAATGTCGATATGTTCCAGATCTGAAGTGGATACCGATCAAAAGGAAGTTCCAACTCATGAATGGACTTCACCCACAGGGATCAGATCCACCTCTTTTGATCCAGACGTGATCTACACCTGCAGACTGAGTGTGATTCGTGATGGTACAATACATATTTTCCGCCTACTAGTACTAAGCTGATGTAATGCAAAATTTTTATGGTAATACTATAAAACCAGTATTAGAAACTGATACTGGACAAGACCAACCATTTTTCAGATACCAATAAATGTAAAATACAAATATCGGTGCAGTAAGTTATTTTATAACTGTTCGAACTCTGATCATTGGTTACGATTGGTTCATATCAGAGTATCTGTTTCTGACGTATCCTGAACATTTGTAAGGCTTACAGCAAAATAACAAATTTCCTTCGAGCTTTGGTGTTTTGGGTTCATTCATAATATCATCACCAAGGTATGCTATTGTTACACTGTTCACATTGCTCTTTCGCTTTGTTTTTTTTAACAAATAGATAAAAATTACTGTTTACTCCAATGACAAAATTTCATATACTCAACGCAAACAACCGCAAACGTGAATTGTAACGGATTACGATCCATTACAGCTGCTACTACGTATCCTCAAATTTTACGTTTGGATATACAATATTTCATTGTAACAGTGCTTTCTTAATTGAGAAACACAGCTATGTTTTTAATAGTATGTAATATTTTTGTTGAAATCTGATATTAAACTGTCGGAAAAAATTCTCACAGCCTTTTAAGGTTTCATATTCGCTCAATATTTATTGTTGCAACAGTGCATATGACCTACATGAAACTACTACATTTATATATCAGTAGCGCAAGCGGTTCTAAAATTCCAGGTGTCGATCTATGCTGGAACACCCATATTAGCTTCCACGGGCAGCAATGTAGGCTCTGACTGACATCTAATCGATCGTGCAGATGGCGAATACTGTCCTGGGATACATTATGCAACGCCTGCCCGACTTATTGACGTAGTTATGAAAGAGTTCGGTAGATGAGTCGGACGAGTCAATTCTCATCCCTTCATACCACACACGTACTCAATGGGAGACAAGTTTGGATATCGTGCTGGCCAGGGAAGTTGTTGCACGTCCTGCAGAGCTCTTTGAGTATAAGGGCAGTGTGTAGACGATCCTTATCCTGTTGTAACAATGCCAAAAGAACGGTTCTAACAAAATTCTGCATGTACCGACCGCTAGTTAGAGTCTCCTCCAGAAACACCAAAAAGTGAACGTGAATTGTAGCTTGTCGCACCCCAGACCATAAGACCTGGAATGAGGCCTCTGTGTTTTGGACGAATGCACTGTACGAGACGGTGCTAACCAGGTTCACGACGTCCGTGCAAACGACCATCACTTGTGTGCACGCAAAACCTGTTTTCATAGCTGAAGACAACGGTACACCATTCAATTTCTGCTCGTAGATGCTGTGGCTTGAATGGAGGACTGGCTAGAGGCGTGCGTATCGGTAATTGCACTCCTAATAACCGGTTCACAACAGGCTGTGTTGACAAGCTTTGGCTCACAAGCCATTGTATCTGTGAGGTTGTAGGTGTACCATCTACCATTGATAACAATACGAGACAATCTGGCAGGCGTCTGTGCTGCGTGCAGAACCTCGTATTCGTGAACACTGATACCAGAATCGTTGCACAGTTTACGTAAAATGTCCAACTTGTGTGGAAATTCTCCGAAAGGACCATCGGCCTCTCGAAAGGCCACAATTTGACCCCTTTCAGACACGGTCATTTGGTTGTAGGAAGTACGAGTGTATCTCTGTGGCATGGTTGCCGGATTGCTTCACACTTTTGCAGCACACTCAGCCTTCTGGCTGTGAGCATTCCCTGGCGCTCTGTTAGCTATGCGATTACGATATATGTTGGCGGACGGCGTGAAAACCATTATAATTACATCTACTATTCCCCATGTGATACATGCCGTCATTCGATCAAAATCAACGTTGTCTCTTCAGGTGTACTAATTTTTTGCGGCAGTGTTTATTCTACGTAATGTCTAAATAAATACTGTGTCAGTAAAACAGAATGGTTTTCACCAAAGTACGCATTCCTTTTTTGAACGAAAGCTTTATTCTGGAAACACGGCCTGGGCTGCAGCTACGTCATTCTCCGCTGTACTTCTGTCATAACGTTAGTCGGAAAAAAACGAAAGAAAGCTTCTGTGGGACTAGGCACATAGAAAAGGGATAATAGAAGATGAAAGTAGTGAGGGAAACATCGCCTGGGCTGCAGTTAAGCCATTATCTGTTATACCATTTCTGCTTATAGTGTTACTTGGGCCAAAAATTGAAAAAAGCTTCTGTAGGATTAGGCTGGTATGAAAGGGATACTGGGAGATGAAAGCAGGTAGACGTGGTTTGATAACTCGGTGAGTAAGAACATTACCCGCAGTAATGAAGAGCCTTTTACTGTTTTCACCAGCTAGCTTCAGCTAGAGCTCACTTTGTTATAATTGGCTTTATAACGGATTTAGTTGCAAAGAGGAACTGAAATTGGCCACTGTACCACTATCGCAAACTGAAAGATGTAGAGCAAATGTGAGACTGCCATCAAAACCAGTGACAACCAGCTGAGACCAATTACCGACATGTTATCTGTTGCCACGTCCCCCCATGAACCAAGGACCTTGCCGTTGGTGGGGAGGCTTGCGTGCCTCAGCGATACAGATAGCTGTACCGTAGGTGCAAACACAACGGAGGGGTATCTGTTGAGAGGCCAGACAAAAGTGTGGTTCCTGAAGAGGGGCAGCAGCCTTTTCAGTAGTTGCAAGGGCAACACTCATGGATGATGGACTGATCTGGCCTTGTAACAATAACCAAAACGGCCTTGCTGTGCTGATACTGCGAACGGCTGAAAGCAAGGCGAAACTACAGCCGTAATTTTTCCCGAGAGCATGCAACTTTACTGTATGATTAAATGATGATGGCGTCCTCTTCGGTAAAATATTCCGGAGGTAAAATAGTCCCCCATTCTGATTTCCGGGCGGGGACTACTCAGGAGGAAGGCGTTATCAGGAGAAAGAAAACTGGATTTCTACGGATCGGACCGCCTAATGTCCGATCCCTTAATCGGGCAGGTAGGTTAAAAAATTTAGAAAGGGAAATGGATAGGTTAAAGTGGAAATTAGTGAAGTTCGGTGGAAGGAGGAATAAGACTTTTGGTCAGGTGAATACCGGGTTGTAAATACAAAATCAAATATGGGTAATGCAGGAGTAGGTTTGATAATGAATAGGAAAATGGAAATGCGGGTAAGCTACTACAAACAGCATAGTGAACGAATTATTGTGGCCGAGATAGATACGAAGAACACGCCTACGACAGTAGTATAAGTTTATATGCCAACTAGCTCCGCAGATGACGAAGAGATTGATGAAATGTATGATGAGATAAAAGAAATTATTCAGATAGAGAAGGGAGACGAAAATTTAATAGTCATGGGTGACTGGAACTCGATAGTAGGAAAAGGAAGAGAAGGAAACGTAGTAGGTGAATACGGAATGGGAGTAAGGAATGAAAGAGGAAGCCACCTGGTAGAATTTTGCACAGAACATAACTAATCATAGCTAACACTTGGTTTAGGAATCATAAAAGAAGGTTGTATACAGGGAAGAGGCCGATACTGGAAGGTCTCAGACAGATTGTATATTGGTAAGACAGAGATTCAGAAAACAGGTTTTAAATTGTAAGACATTTCCAGGGGCAGATGTGGAATCTGACCACAGTCTATTGGTTATGAACTGTAGATTAAAACTGAAGAACCTGCAAAAAGGTGGGAATGTGAGGAGATGGGTCCTGGATAAACTGAAAGAACCAGAGGTTGTAGAGAACTTCAGGGAGAGCATAAGGGAACGATTGACAAGAATGGGGGAAAGAAATACAGTAGAAGAAGAATGGGTAGCTTTGACAGACGAAATACTGAAGGTAGCAGAGGATCAAGTAGGTAAAAAGATGAGGGCTAATAGAAATCCTTGGATAACAGAAGAGATATTGAATTTAATTGATGAGAAAATATAAAAATGCAGTAAATGAAGCAGGCAAAAGGTAATACAAACGTCTCAAAAATGAGATCACCAGGAAGTGCAAAATGGCTAAGCAGGACTGGCTAGAGGACAAATGTAAGGATGTAGAGGCGCATATCACTGGGGGTAAGATAGATACTGCCTACAGGAAAATTAAAGAGACCTTCGGAGAAAAGAGAACCACTTGCATGAATATCAAGAGCTCAGATGGAAACCCAGTACTAAACAAAAAACGGAAAGCAGAAATGTGGAAGGAGTATGTAGAGGGTCTATACAAGGGCAATGTACTTTGGAGCAATATTACGAAAATGGAAGAGGATGTAGATGAAGATGAAATGGGAGATATGATACTGCGTAAAGAGTTTGACAGAGCACTGCATGACCTAAGTCGAAACAAGGCCCCGGGAGTAGACAACATTCCATTAGAACTACTGACGGCCTTGGGAGAGCCAGACCTAACAAAACTTTACCATGTAGTGAGCAAGATGTATGAGACAGGCGAAATACCCTCAGACTTCAAAAAGAATATAATAATTCCAATCCCAAAGAAAGCAGGTGTTGACAGATGTGAAAATTACCGAAGTATCAATTTAATAAGCCACGGCTGGAAAATGCTAATACGAATTCTTTACAGACGAATGGAAAAACTGGTAGAAGCCGGCCTCGGGGAAGATCAATTTGAATTCCGTAGAAATATTGGAACACGTGAGGCAATACTGACCTTAATTTATCTTAGAAAATAGATGAAGGAAAGGTGAACCTACGTTTCTAGCATTTGCTGAGTTGCAGAAAGCTTTTGACAGTGTTGACTGGAATACTGTTTTTCAATTTCAGAAGGTGGCAGGGGTGAAATACAGGGAGCGAAGGGCTATTTACAATTTGTGCAGAAACCAGACTGCAGTTATAAGAGTCGAGGGACATGAAAGGGAAGCAGTGGTTGGAAATGGAGTGAGACAGGGTTTAGCCTCTCCCCGATGTTATTCAATCTGTATACTGAGCAAACAGTAAAGGAAACAAAAGAAAAATTGGGAGTAGGTATTAAAATTCATGGAGAAGAAATAAAAACTTTGAGGTTCGCCGATGACATTGTAATTCTGTCAGAGACAGCAAAGGACCTGGAAGTGCAGCTGAACGGAATGGACAGTGTCTTGAAAGGAGGATATAAGATGAACATCAACAAAAGCAAAACGAGGATAATGGAATGTAGTCGAAATAAATCGGGTGATGCTGCGGGAATTAAATTAGAAAATGATACGCTCAAAGTAGGAAAAGAGTTTTGCTATCTGGGGAGCAAAATAAGTGAGGATGGTCGAAGTAGAGAGGATATAAAATGTTGACTGGCAATGGCAAGAAAAGCGTTTCTGAAGAAGAGAAATTTGTTAATATCGAGTATAGATTTAAGTGTCAGGAAGTCGTTTCTGACGGTATTTGTATGGAGTGTAGCCATGTATGGAAGTGGAACATGGACGATAAGTAGTTTGGACAAGAAGAGAATAGGAGCTTTCGAAATGTGGTGCTACAGAGGAATGCTGAAGATTAGATGGGTAGATCACACAACTAATGAGGAAATACTGAATAGATTTGGAGAGAAGAGAAATTTGTGGCACAACTTAACAAGAAGAAGGGATCGGTTGGTAAGACATGTTCTGAGGCAGCAAGGGATCACGAATTTAGTACTGGAGGGCAGCGTGGAGGGTAAAAATCGTAGAGGGAGACCAAGAGATAAATACACTAAGCAGATTCACAAGGATGTAGGTTGCAGTAGGTAGTGGGAGATGAAGAAGCTTGCACAGGATAGAGTAGCATGGAGAGCTGCACCAAACCAGTCTCAGGACTGAAGACCACAACAACAACATCCGTTGCCAGCAGCTTTAAGGTTGCACACTACAATGGCAGTCAGATCCTTCGGAGACGCAACGAAATGCACGCGAAGTCACTCGGAGAGAAACCAGTTGCAGACGGGTGGCGGTGCGTGGGACGGTCAGTGAGTCAGAGGCGGGCGCAGCGAGGGCGTGAGAGCGCAGGTAGCGGACTCTGCACAGCACTGTGCGACAGCCGCCCAGCCGCCTCCTTCAGCTGCAGCACCGCCACGCGCCGTTTTCCGTTCATACCGTACACCTCACAAACACGTGTAGTGATAGGATCAAATAGGTCACAACTTAAGGTTTTAATATTTCGAGTTCCACAAGGGCCAATATTGGGTCCATTATTATCATATATTAGTTTTATGTCAGCAAATCTTCACCAATTGCTAGCATTATCTGTTCCATGACTTGTCTAGGTCACACAACAGAGGAAATACGATTAAACCTGCTGCGATACGTACACGGAACTACATACTATAGACTTTTGCGGAAGAAATTTCGCATCTTATACGGTAGGTTGCTTGAGGAACGCTGTGTTCCAAGTGACTGGAACAATATGCTGGTAATTCCCGTTTTCAAAAAAGACCATCTAACAAGAGCGTACAAACGTCGAGCGATGTCACTAATGTTGCAAAATTATTTGCGTACTCGCGTATTACGGCGCTCCTGAAGGCCGAAAATCTGTTCCATAGGAATCAACATGGATTCTGCAAAAAGTAGTCACATGAAAATAAGCTGTTCTGGTCGTTTACGAGACCTATAAGGCAGCTGGTACCGATGCGCAGATGGATGCCATGTTCCGCGACTTCCGGGAGGTCTTCGATACAGTTGCCTACTGTCTCTTAGAGAACAACATACGAGGGTTCGGAATATTCGAGCAGCTTGGTTATTGGACAGAGGATTTCCTAGAAAATTATCTGCCGCAAGTCACTCTTAACGTTGGTAAATCTTCAGAAGGAAAGCTAACTTTCGGCACACTCCTAGGGAGTGTTATAGGACCATTACTGTTCATAATATCTGTAACTGACCTAGGGAATAACTTCGGATGCTCAGTGAAGCTTTTCGCATGTTCAGTTGTTCTATATAGAGAAGACGTAACGCTAGGAAGTTGTAGCGAAATGCAGGAAGACCTGCAGACGATCAGCACTTAGTGCAGCGATTGGCAGTCGAACCTTCACATAAGTAAATGTAATGTATTGTGCATAAACAGGCAGAGAGACCCATTATTGTATAATTCTCTGAGTCCCAAACCGTCTTCGTAAACAGGAATATCCATTAAATATCTGTCAGTATGAGCACGGAACGATCTGAAGTGAGAAGACCACATAAGACAAATTCTAGGAATGGCAGATGCCAAATAAATTCAAGGGAAGGAGACTTATCAAGTGTAGTCCACCCACGAAGGGGCGTATTTTGAGTTACTTTTCTTGACGACGATGAATATTTAAAGTCCGATGATGGCCATGTAAGCCGCAATACGGTTAACAAAATAAATTAACAATGTGGAGCATGCACAATGCTGAACTTTCCATTGGTAATTATCCTAACCTTTCAGATGTATGTAACTGAACCACAAATACGCGTGGATATTGTGAATGTTTTTTAATATTTTTTGGTTTGTATAGTTCCTGGTTCAATGTAAGAAAAGGGTTTCCTTAGTTAACTGTCCAGTAGAAGTACTTTGCTTTTTACCCTGGAAAATTTCATCTCCCCTGATAAAACTTAGTTACTGATGGACTCTATAACACCTGCTTCTCAGAGTAAGGTCAACATGGATGTTCCCCTCTGTGTGCTTACGTTAGTGAAACGGTGTACTTTTTTAATCCGAGAAACATGGTTTCAGCATGTTCCCAGTGTTCACAGAGCGCTCTTTCTATCACGACGTCAGTAGTCAGACTTTCGTATCATCAAGGAAATTTCTCTGAGCATTACATGGTATCATACGAGATGTTCTGTCAGGATTAGCGCGCTATAGAAGCTACAACTATTGAAAGAGGCGACCGGAACAGTGAGAATACCACTGGCGGAGGAAAAAAATCCTATGCCTCTCGCCACAGTTCTGATTGACTGAAATGGACGAATGCTCTTTCTGGAAAATTCTAGGAATTTGGTAGTAAAATCTTACAGATTGCAAGACGTGTTTTTAGTGTTCTGCAGTGTACTCCTACGGACACGTGCTGTCGTATTCTAAGTGCAGGTGTCCAGTTTGTGTCACCAAATCCTGATTGCCTGTATAGTATGCCACTATTACATCCGCCTATGAGGTTGATTCTCTGTTATACCACATGGTTCTCGACTTTCGCTAAAAATTCCTTTCCTGCATTTTCGTGGGTGCATAATGCTCTACTTCGGTCTGTGTCGCATACTCTTTTCTATGGTACTTACTCCTCACTTTTTGCCAGAAATTCCTGGCTCTTTCAGCGTCCCTCTTCCTCCAGCATCCCTTCCTTCCTTCCAGCCTTCTTGCAATTGGTAAACCTCTGTCTGCTTCTCTACTGGAATAGCCGCTCTCTCGCCCGGGAAGTGACACCAACAGTCCCATTGCAGTCGGCGCTCTCTAACCTAGGAAGTGGCACCAACCACCCCACACGGTTTTTGAGTGCACTGGACCGCATGGACAACATTGCGTGTGCCATACACGACACCAGGAACAGATCCTGCTGTCCGCAAAAGAACTCCGGTGCCGCCACAGAATGAAGTCCACCGCGCGCCGCCACTCGCAGCCCAAGACCCAATTGTTTTGTCCGACTCGTCCTCTTGCCAATCCAAGATGCCGACTTGAGTGCAGGTCCGCCCAAGACTCCGTGCGCCAGTCTCTCGCTGCCCCACCCAAGCTCGGAGCGACACCAGCAGCGACACAAATGTTGCCAACCACTTCCTTTATACAAGTGCTAGTGCGAGAGCATAGCTAATGCGGCAGGAAACAAGAGGTGACGCGAATTACAAACTCGCGACACAGAATCTACATCCTATTCGACTTAGATAACTTAACAATTCATTCCCCACTTGACATTTGTTTTAAGGACATTAGACCGAAGTCCAAGCCATGTTTCTGTGTCTACTGTTTCATGCTCTACTGCGGGAGGTATCCTCAGCAGCTGTAAAATCTGTAGTTATTTTAATCTTCAAACGCAAACTTGTGTAGCTTGCTGAAACAGCCAAACTATTCATTGGTAAATGCACAGTGGTCCAGATTTACCACTGCCAAAAATCGTGGAGCCATTCGTTCCGGTGTACAAACTTCAAGGTATGTGTTACTGGGGCTTCCCAGTCTTTGGCAGTAAACGGATGAAGTCATGATGGACTCTAGCTCGGTCACCAACGAACATATAGGAAAAACACTCCGAGGAAGGCCATTTGCAGTAGTGGTCGAAGCGCCAGAGGTATTTTACATATTGATATTATGATGATGTGTCCCGAATAATATTATGGAAAACGGGTAGGCAATTTCGCAAGTAAAACAAACTTGCTTTTGAAAGTTACCCATTTATACTTTTAAAGCCTCTGATGACTTTTCCTCTAGTAGGGCATGAAGCTGTATGTATAGAAACATGCCTTAGATCGTGATTAATGTCCATAAAACTAATCTTCGTCTTCTTTCCCAGTGTTTTTTTTTTTCCCAAAACACACCAGGGTGTGCATTTTTGGCTCTTTATCTCTGCTGGGCGCTATTTATTCTTGGTCAGAATGTAGACCTGCTGAGATGTAGATGGAGACTACCCAGCCAAACCGGCCCCGGTAGCTGAGTGGTCAGTGCGACAGAATGTCAATTCTATGGGCCCGGGTTCGAGGGTTCGATTCCCTGCTGGGTCAGAGATTTTCTCCACTCAGGAACTGGGTGTTGTGTTGTCTTAATCATCATCATTTCATCCCCATCGACGCACAAGTCGCCGAAGTGGCGTCAAATCGAAAGACTTGCACCCGGCGAACGGTCTACCCGACGGAAGGCCCTAGTCACACGACATTTACATTTACCCAGCCAAAGTTGCCCCGGAGACCTATCAGATCGTTTACCGACAACAAAACACGTGTTTTGCCATTATTTCTTGACCTGCTCCAAGTATGTGTCCATAAATTGCAGACAGCTTTCCTTCATCTTGTCAACGACAAGTGGCACTGCATGCCAAATGTGGATGTCGTCATTAGTCACACAGTGAGGCAACACCATTTAGCCACCATAAAATTAAGTTTCTGTAAAGTCTTTTCCATTAATATTTGTATTAGGTCATATCTAGGAGTTAACTAAAGCTGAGCACTGACAGAAATGGCGACATGGGCAACATGTTCCTCAGAAGCCGCTATCGGTTAAAGGGGGGCTTTCAAAAAAGTTGTGTACTGCAGGGGTGGTCATTTCCTGCCCTGAGAGAAAGCAGAGCAAGGATGCAGCAGTTTACAACGCTGGAGGCTGGAGAATCACTGTAGCGTGGAGAGTGAGGGCTGGACGCTACATTCTGGTGACTCCCCCCACCCCACCCCCCACCTCCCCCCCCCACCCCCGAAAAGAAAAAAAGGATTCAGTGTAGTGTACCTGACAAAAGAGCGTCAGGGCAGTTCAAGCTGAAAAGACCTCCTTTTTAGTGCAGAGGAATGCACAGGACACAAACGATGGTAACGAGCTGATCTCCGAGAAATCTTTTCATGGGAAGCACAAGGGCATGCTTCTCACTGAAAATCAGGCACGTATATGTAATTGACGGAGTGCTAAGGATGTAAGATGGTTCAAATGGCTTTGAGCATTATGGGACTTAACACCTGAAGTCATCAGGCCCCTAGAACTTAGAACTACTTAAACCCAAATAACCTAACGACATCACACACATCCATGCCCGAGGCAGGATTCGAACCTGCGACCGTAGCGGTCGCGCGGTTCCAGACTGAAGCACCTAGAACCGCTTGGCCACTCCGGCCGACAAGGATATAAGAGGGGATATGGAAATTTCCAGAAAACCTTCTGAAAGGAGTATAGCTTCATGCGACTGACTGGCAGATTCATGACCCATGTGTTGGGAGGTAATGTATTTGTAAAGGCTGCTGGGATTCGTCACCTGCCTGTAAAAATTGACACCACATGTTCCAGAGGAAGCGGGTGAATTCGTGGACTTCCATGTAGGGATCACTTCACTGGTTACACACATAGTGGAAAATGGGTCAGAGAGATTTTGAGAAGTGTTGATTTCACCACAAGGAGCGTGTGAAGTACTTTCTCTGTGAGCGTAATTAGTATTCCGTTTACTTGAGAAACAATTCTTTACTTCTCAATGGGGTCTGACACACATTGAAGGGCTTCTTTGAAGAATGATACTTAACTGGATTTCTGTCCCTGGTTAGGAAGCGAACAGAAATCTTGACTCATGTTCTGTCTTGTATTGAGTTAATTTCAGGGCTAGAAGTTTGCAGACGGAGTACTGCGTCCACTGTTTAGACAGAAAGTTACAGGTGATGATGATGAGATCCCGTACTCCGAGGACCGTAGGATACGATGAGGGAGACCCGCACAGCCGTACTAGACAAGGTCCTAGCAGAGGTGGTTTGCCATTGCCTTCCTCCGACCGTAATGAGGATGAATGATGATGATGAAGATGACACAACAACACCCAGTCATCTCGAGGCGGGGAAAATCCCTGGCTCCGTCGGGAAGCGAGAACGCTACCGCAAGACAGCGAGCTGCGGACAAAAATTACAAGTACGTGACGTATATCATCTGCACTGTGATCAACGCCCCAACGAGCATATAATCGGTGCAGTGTAACTGCTGTCCGTACTTCAATAGGTGATGTGTGAACTTCGGTTTGGCAGATAGGGAAACACTCACAGTAAGTATGTTGTTCATTGAGCTTTTTCTGCAAGTGCCAGTAAGCCTGTAGGTCTTCTGTTTCTCACCGCTAATTAGCATCAGCCAACTGGGTAGAATTTCACATTGAGTACTTCATATTAAGTTGCCCTTTATATGTTTTTGAAAGTAAATCATTTACTGTATCGCTGTTGTGACTCATTAAAACAACATCCTGATTGCAGAAACTCTGCAGCGGCGTGTGCGCTGATATTCCTGATTGGAATAATTGGTTTGATTTATTAAGTTGAAGTAAAATCACAACACCATACTTCTTTTTATGGAAATCCCTAGGTGTAGGTTGTCAGTGGCAACGTCTTTAATCATATGTGGCAGGGAGAATACCAACAACATTAGGCAACCACACAAACACACGGTGTATGTTACAATCACCACGTGGTTTACAACATGATTGGTCACATGCTCACAGAAGCATTTTGGTTCCTTTTACTGCAAATCGTTGTTCTCCTTTTGCTACGAGCGGACATATTGAATTTACTATCGAAAAACAGACCACTGTTGTCCGTCATTCAAGCCATCCTTTGCGAGCGCGGTTTGTAATTTTGGGAAGAAGTAAGCCGTCGGCAAATATTTTTGAGACACGGTAATTGAAAATACTGTCTTTGGCAGATCTATACCGTCAATGTTGATGGTGTCGTATTCTTTTCACCTGTTGGTAGGCATTCTTCTTTTTTATATCTAAGCCTAACCCGGATTGTTCGAAGCAGCTCTTCAATGCTTGGTCTCGTCGTTACTTTCTTCTACAGCCAGATAACTCCGGTGACCGAGTCTATTATTACGAAAAAAAGAAAGAGTTTCTTTCTGATGGACAGGTAAGTTATCTTGAGGTGGCATGAGCCCTCTCTCATATTTCTATCTTACTCTGAGTAATTCGATTTTCCTCTTTAATTGCATGCGGTGAAAAGTTGCTATTCCTTCACATGCGGACTTCTCACGCAGCGTCTCTCGTCACCCAGGTGGTCCGGTGACAGGCGAGTTCTGCGGAGCTTGAAAGGGTTAAGCCGACGGGTGTGAGGGAGTCGAGTGGATGCTTTCCAGACGCCGACATTGTCATAAGAGCGGGAGCGGGAGCGACACGCCCAGAAGGGCCGGAAGGGGCGGCTGGGCTAGAGATTCCTTTACTTCGCAGAAACTTAGTGAAAACCGTTTCTGGCACGCTACCAGCGAGGCGTGGGAATGACTTGTGTTCCCAGGCAGCCTTGGCGGGCTAATTCACGCGTTTTCTGCAAAATCGTAACTGCGATTGGCTTGCTCAAGGCATAGCTCCGTGACGTAGCAAAATCTGCGCAGAAATTGGCACCAAGAATCTCCATTGGTGGAATGGTAGTGCTTCGGCAATAGAGTGGAATTTTCCGCCGGTTTTCGAGTTGCTGATTGGAATGTTTAACCACGGCCACTGTCGTGGGGGCGGGAATGTTCTGTGTTCGGTATGTACGGGTGCTCTTGAGAGAGTCGGCTCTCGCCTTTCGGTCGAGGTAGGTTACAAGACTGAGCTCTCGCTGCTCTGGAAAGTCTGCCTTTCGTTGGCTGTTTAATATACTTTCATTTAATTGTAACTGTTTGACGAAGTTGCTGAATTTTCGATTTCAACGTAACTTTCCAAGTACAGTTGGCAATTGAGCCTTCACTGTATAGCCATCCATAACTGTAATGGATGTGCACTAAACGCCAAATCTTTTGCATGTGTGGAAGTAGCAGCTGGAAACAGTAGCTGGAAACGGCTGAATTGTCGTTTATGGAAACGAGCATCGCTGTTACGGAGCCAGGACAGCGCCTTACATCTTCATCAATCTGGGAGACCACCGGCGCGAGTGGATGTGCTGCCTCCGACAGTGCTACCTCCTTATTTAGGCGTTCGTTACAAGACGGATGGCAGGAGGCCGCGCCGCTGGCGTTAATAGTGCGACTGCCGGACTGGTGGACAGAGCGGCGTGTGACCGGTCGTTACGGAGACGCTTCCAGCACTTCCCAGGGCTGCACAGTAGCCGCCGCCGGCGTCAGCCGCGCCGCCCTACAGAGATTGATCAGCTCGCACCGTCCACAATCGTCGCCCATAGCCTCTTGTATAGTCTCTTTGTCGGCGTATCTCCAATCGTGAAAAGCTACAACGAATTACACCAGAGACTGAAATGAACAAGTACGAGAGCGAGATGGAAAGTTGTTTTATTCCAAAAATGTACTATTTTTGACTAGTCCCATGGCACGCCCATACTTGTTGTTCAGAGATTTTCCAGCCAGTAAATTGCACCCACGACTGGTGACTCTGGAAATCTGGAAAACACCCATCTAAAGCTGTCATAACTTCATTCGAATGTCACGTATTCTTAATAGATGGGGTAACATGTCACAAGCGGAAAAGTGTTCCTATCGCAGAAAAAAAATAAACATGTTTCTGTTTATTTAAAAGACTGACTGAAAATGGGGTACTAGCTGCCTCATTCTACCTTCCTCAGTCCCTTTCCAAACTTCCCTCGAAGTTTGGCATGCGAACATATTCGCAACATGCAACTCACCTCGAACTCAAACAAGCTCCCCTAACTGTAAGTCACTGACACCCACTAGTCCATCCATGTAAGTCGTTCACACCCATCCACTCCCAATTGCTATTTGGCTCAAAAAATGGCTCTGAGCACTATGCGACTTAACTTCTGAGGTCATCAGTCGCCTAGAACTTAGAACTACTTAAGCCTAACTAACCTAAGGACATCACACACGTCCATGCCCTAGGCAGGATTCAAACCTGCGACCGTAGCGAATTGCCATTTCTCACTCACTCATTCAGCTCAAGTCATTGTCATTACCTCCTGTATCATTGTCTCCTGTGTCACAGCTACAGTCCCTTTCGTTCTGTCCAATTACTATAGTCTCCTCTCAGTGTCACTGTCTCCCTCTTGCTCTCTCTTACTGTAATATTTCATTCCCTCTGAAACGTCCCCTTAGAAAAGTTATAAATGGCTGTGCTTAAACTGACACACAATATTTTTAGCGCAACGCAATCTGACTTTCAATAATCCCTAGAAAAGAATGGCCCTGACTAACAATAACCTATACCTTTCATGAATCACTTACCTCACCTTCGTTACTCGAACTACTGTAAAACAGCGAGCGCCAATACTGCCAGCTAAATAAAAGATTCTAACTACTGAAGGCACTAACTACTGATAGGCATACTAAGCAAATGAAAGATTTTGACAGAGAACAAACAATGTATTTACCTTAATAGTGTTCAAAAGTCATAATATATATATATATCATTTCATGATGTCCAGTACTACAAATTTACTCTTTCTGGCGGACACACGTCCAGATCGTGCGCTCTTAAAATTCTGCCATCTCTCTCCCCACATCCACCACTGCTGGCGGCTCACCTCCCACTGCGCAACGCCACGCGCTGTTAACAGCCAACTGCCCAACACTACAATAGCAAATTCCAACAATGCAAACCATCCACAGACTGCACACAGCACAGTCAGTGATTTTCATACAGAGCGCTAAGTGGCGTTACCAACATAAAAACCTAAACAGCCTACATACACCTCTTCTGCTGTCTATTCTCACTGTCACTATCTCTGTCTTTCTCGTTGTCATTGTCGTATACTCTTGTCTCTCATTATCAATGGCTCTCACCCACTTCCACTTTCTCTTTCTTTTTCCCCACCTGACTGTGTCTCCTTCATTATTTACCTGCCGCTGTTCTGTCACTATCAACAATGTTCCACTGCCACTGTGTCCCACTCCACTCACACTGCCATGGTCCCTTAAGCTCTTTCTATCAAACAGCCACAGTATTTATTACTCTTTGCCACTGCACTGTCTTCTTCTCTCTCAGCATAAGAAAGTGCATGCCAGAATTTTTGGGTAAATTCTTATAGATGCTAAGGAACGTAGAGTGAGGCAACTGGTAACCCACTTTTCAGCCAGACTCTATTAAACAATCACATGTTTTGTGCTCCGATAGGAGCATTTTTCCGCTGGTTCCCTTCTTTTCCTTGTTGCAGCAGGGCATGCAACTCATATGAAAATAAATGTATTGGTCAGTAAAATTTAGATAGGTTACTTATGTGAAATTGAAATAACGCCTCAGTGTGCCATTTACGTGCAAGAAATTTCTGCATGTTATTGAGTACTACAACATGGGGTTCGTAGACGATAACGGAGAAACATTACAGCATATTTCTCCGTGCTACATCACTTTATATACTACATTTTGCCTCACACCGCATTTTACGTGTACAAACATGGTAATTTCGAACCTTTGTGTCTCGGAGACGGATAAAGATATGAAGAAATTTTCAAAGTTGTTCGAAAACAGGATGTTAGTAATACATAATAAAAATTACTAACGTTTTCTGCGCATGGCCCTCTCTGAATCCACCGCTGGGTTTTGCTACCCAAAAAGTCAAAATTTTGCAATTTTTCTTGATAGTGGATGAAAATTTTTGAAAACAGGGAGACATCTCTTCTATATAAATGCTAAGCGAATAAACCGTTAAAATTTGAGGAGTTTGCTGCGGTCTTTTATTATTTGGATTTCGCCTCATAGCGAATTTTACCTGCAGAAGAAGCGTAAATCTGAACCTTTGTATCTTGGAAACGGATAATAATATCAAGAAAATTTTAAAATTCGTTAGAGCTCGGTATCTTATGAAAACAGCGTAAAACTTTCGGCTATGTGATGTGCATAGCCGTCTTGGAATGCTGGGCTGTGTTTTGGTCCGCAGGTGATCTCGAAAGTACAATAAAATATGTTTTTTTTTTTTTTTTTTTTTTTTTTTTTGGAGCCGATCATGAGCTAACGGTGCCTTCATAAGTACCAATAAGCCCACCATAGACCTCATAAAATACAAAACTATCAAAAGATTTGCTCCATTTACCTCATCAGAAGGATGTGTGTTGGATTCATACTTTGACCCTGTGCAGTTGGTACTGACATTAAGACGATACTTCTGTTGGGTATGCAAATGGTCCCTAGCGCAAGGGCTATCCAAACCCTTGTCCCTACCTTTTAATCACCAACAAAACCCGAGGTATGAGCACCTGGAAATCCCGTTTTCATGTGCGGCGTTTTGAAACATACTAGTTACGCATGCTGTCGCATGCATATCGATTTGTGGATCGCTCCTATTTGCTCGCTTCTCTGGTTATTGTCTACGCTAGGAAAAAAGATTTTTCTCCAGCCTAGAGGTGATAGTCCAGTCTTTCACTAGTTCCTCTAAATGTATAGTGATCTGAGGTTATGACGCCGATGCAAGGGCTAGCCCCTTTCCCAAGGTGGCCGGCGTTTTCCACACACTTTGCGGAGAAACTTCTAAAAGTCCTTTCTGAAGTGGGAGCCGTAAATGATCATAAGGATGTTTACATTCTGCTCCTGATTCTGACTGGGTGCAAGACTTAAATCTGAAATAACTTCGTGTAGTGGTTTGAAGCTCGAGAAATCAAGGCGTCAGCAGCCCGCGTGTGTGACAGTAGCCGTGTTTTCTCTGGAACGATGTTTTCGTAGTGTATCTAAGAAGTCGGGAGGCGATGGTTCGTATTCAACCGACTACTTTCCAACAATGTGGAAAATTGAGAGCATCCAAAACTGCGTTCATGTGCTCTGTCGTTGATCTCGTTTGAACCATTCCGATTTTCTAGGCGAGCGTCGCCGTTTAGCAAGTAAGCATCCGCTCACTAGGAAGAGACTTCATTAAGTCCTGGAGCAGGGGCGTGCTGTGATATATAACGCTGGGTATGTCGGAAAAATGACTTTGAGCTTTGTGACAGTGTACAGAAGGGATGCCAATAAATATTGTATTACTCAAAGACAACATCACATTTATTAAAACTTATACTTGGCGAGCTTGAAGTAATGTTCTAGATTTTACAAATAATGCAATTAACTAAGCTAATTTTAGTCACTACTAGTATGTAAACTCCAGTCTTCTTTGGTGCCTGGTGTATTCAATGATTACATCATTATGGAAGCTATGGCTACTTTTTATATTATGAAGAACATCCGCTTCTATGGGCAGAAATGCCAAACCTGAAAGACACTGTTGACTCTGTGTACATCTTCGATACGATTAAATTTTTCATAGTGCAGAGGAAGATCATTCTATTGATTCAATTGTGCGTGGAGCAGTAAAAATAAATAAACCAAGCTTACACACTTCAGGCAAAACCGTATTTAATTAGCTGCTTGTCAGTGAACTCAGAAGTTTATGTGAGTGTTCATTATTAAAGTTTTCATATTCATACAACGCGGTTAGTGCATTTTTCATTCGAATGAAATCAAACACATCCTTATAAGTTTGTTTCAGTTTCTCTAATGCAGATGTAGGAAAATTTTTTCTGTACGTTTCACACATTTTTGGGTCCAGCAAAGACATGAATTCACGTTGACCCAATGATTCAAACTTCTCTTAAGTCTGCACAAATAATTGTCAAAAATACCGCAGCAGAGAGACTTTTTCAACTTTCTGACATCTATATTATACAGTAGCCGTGTAGCATGAGGCTGATTTACAGTATCAACTTGTTGTGCCAGAATCTCGCTCCTGATCAACTCATTCTGGTTTCTGAGGTTCAGTATTCTCTTTTTGATGTTTTGAATCGGTTTGTGATCAATATGGGATATCTAGGTGTTTGGGCAGAAGGATTTTGAAAAGTGTGTCTGTGAACAAAAAATTCTGCTGAATGTCAGTAATAAAAAAGTAGTTTCACGGCTGGTCAGAAATTTCAAAAAGCCTTGTTTCATTGTTCCAATTGTAACTTTCTTCCAGTCTGTGTTGAAAGAATTTAACAAATGATACTCTGTGATCTTCTACAGTGCTAACCAAACGGGATGAAAAGTTCTACTGTGTTGGGGCACGGGTTGGAATTCTTTTCATTGTAAATTCATTCCTGTATTCTTTCTGAGGATTTGTGGGAAAAAGAACTCAAACACGTTAACGCCTGAAAAAAAATGTTCTGCATTCTTTTACGCAAGAATCAGACTCAGATAGATTTAGACGTAAGCTTTGGCTAAAAGAATTAACAAATATAGCCTATCGGTATAACTCTAGAAATTTAGTTGTTAGGCTACCCGAATGGCTGGCCATCACAGCTACACCGTCAAATGTTTATGCTACGAACTTAAGACTTAGATCAAATTCGTCAACTATCTTTACTACGGGCTGAAGCAACCGATTAGCTGTTCTATCTGTACTCACATCAGTAAATGAGATGAACCTTTGACGAACTTTTCAAGTTTAAGAATTGACATATCTTAGAGCAGATGAGAAAACTCATTATATCTGATACATCATGTAATAAGGAACAAAGAAATATTGACTGTATAATTTCTTCTTTACTTTTTTCAGACGTACTTCACTGACAAGTACTACGTCATTTTGAAATATGACTTAAGTCAAGCGAAATGCAGTGGAAGTTTCAAGATGATTATTTGATCCTGCAACATAATGCTAAAGTAAGCCAATAAGCCCAAGTAAACACCCTTGTTGAGAGAATCTTCTCCCTCAATACATCCGCGAAACGGAAGCTCGTGAACAGCAATGACATATGCAACGGTAATTAATCTGTTCAGCACTTCTCTATTTTTTCTAACATATTGATTATGATGTGGAACATCAGTACCTAATGTCTATAAGCCTAGCGCCTGCAGCAAGGAAAAACTGTCAGATTGAGACTTGCCTTGTTTCTGTATGGCATTGCGTAAATTGTTCAGATTACTATATCCAGTGTTTGATCATAAACTTTGTTCATTTGCGAACAATAAAAATGGCCAGCAAAAAAGTTTAAATCTCAAACTCCCTGCGATCTATTCTGTCCATCTACCGGGTGATCAAAAAGTCAGTATAAATTTGAAAACCGAGTAAATCACGGAATAATGTAGATAGAGAGGTACAAATTGACACACATGCTTGGAATGACATGGTGTTTAATTAGAAGCAAAAAAATACAAAAGTTCAAAAAATGTCCGACAGATGGCGCTTCATCTGATCGGAATAGCAATAATTAGCATAACAAAGTAAGACAAAGCGAAGATGATGTTCTTTACAGGAAATGCTCAATATGTCCACCATCATTCCTCAACAATAGCTGAAGTCGAGGAATAATGTTGTGAAGAGCACTGTAAAGCATGTCCGGAGCTATGGTGAGGTATTGGCGTCGGATGTTGTCTTTCAGCTTCCCTAGAGATGTCGGTCAATCACGATACACTTGCGACTTCAGGTAACCCCAAAGCCAATAATCGCACGGACTGAAGTCTGGGGACCTGGGAGGCCAAGTATGACGAAAGTGGCAGATGAGCACATGATCATCACCAAACTACGCGCGCAAGAGATCTTTCACGCGTCTAGCAATATGGGGTGGAGCGCCATCCTGCATAAACATCGTACATTCCAGCAGGTGTTTATCAGCCAGGTTGCGGATGATGCGATTCTGTAACATATCGGCGTACCTCTCACCCGTCACCGTAGCAGTTACAAAACCAGAATCACGCATTTCCTCGAAGAAAAAAGGCCCGATAACGGTAGATGTGATAAATCCAACCCATCCCGTGACTTTCTCGTCGTATAATGGAGTTTCCACGACAGTTCTACGACTTTCGGTAGCCCAACTTCTGCAGTTGTGGGCGTTGACAGACCCTCGGAGCGTGAAATGAGCTTGATCGGTCCACAACACGTTACTCAACCAATCATCATCTTCCGCCATCTTTTGAAACGCCCACACCGCAAATGCCTTCGCCAGTTAACAGTTCATGATGCCGATAGATTTTGTACGGATAGCATCGGAGGGTACGCCTCAGTGCCAACCAAACATTAGTGTATGGAGTGCCGGTGCGACGTGCGAGTGCACGAGCGCTAACTTCCCCACGCATAGACGAACCCGCTACAGTCTCCATTTCTTCCTGAACTGTCTCAGCAGCATTACGCCTTGTGCTCGGTTGGCCACTACGGGGTCTATCGCCTAACAACCCGTGGCTTCGAACTTCGAAATCATTCTCGCCACAGCTGCATTTGTCAATGGATCTTTACCCGTTCGAATCCCCTTCCTGTGGCGATAGGATAGTAACGCTGAACTAGCACATTCCCCATTCTGATAATACAGCTTCACTAAAAGCGCCTTTTCAGGTAACGTCAACATGCTGCAACTGCTGGCGCCTCTGATTCTCTCTCTCATTACAGCTCCTTTTATACACGATTGTCATGCGCAATCACTGACGTTTTGCTGTCCAGCGCCATCTGTCGGACATTTTGTGAAATTTTTTTTGGTTCTAATAAAACCCCATGTCATTCCAAGCATGTGTGTCAATTTGTACCTCTCTATCTACATTATTCCGTGATTTATTCTTCTTCTTCTTCTTCACGCGATCAGGCCCAGAGGACCGTGCGCCACCACAGTTAGAGCTCTCCATCCGTCTCTGTCTTCTGCTGTCTCCAGTTTTCCGTGACTCCCAGCTGCAACAGGTCTTCTCTCACTCCATCGATCCACCTCTTTCTAGGTCTTCCCACTGATCTGCTGCCTGACGGGATGCAGTCCATTGTGATTTTGGGCCATCTTGTTGCCTCCATTCTAACAACATGTCCAGCCCATTGCAGTCTTTTGCTTCTCATCACTCCTAAGATGTTAGGCTCCTTGTACAGCTCTTCTAATTCAGTGTTATGGCGTCTTCTCCATTCTCCAGTAGTCTGATCTCTGACTGGTCCAAATATTTTCCTGAGGACTTTCCTTTCAAATGTTAGCAGTCGCTTAAGGTCTTGTTTTCGAGTGCTCCAGGTTTGAGAACCATAAAGTACTACTGGCATTATTAATGTCTTATACAACCGTAGCTTTAGTTGTTGCGAGACACTTCTACATTTTAATATAGGGTCTAGAGAGTGATAGCATCTGTTTCCCGCCTGCAGTCGTGCTTTTATCTCTGCTTCAGTTGATATTACTTCTGTGAAAAATGATCCAAGGTATTTGAACTCTTTCACATGTTTATACCTGGTGTTGTTCACAATTAAATCTTGAGAGTTCTGGATCTTTCTTCCTATGGTCACATACTCTCTATCTACATTATTCCGTGATTTACTCAGTTTTCAAATTTATACTGACTTTTTGATCACCCAGTATATTGAGACAAGTGGAAACGTCGAATGTACTCTTGACTTTTGCCTTCATGAACTGCCTTCAGTTTAAGCAGCTCTGAACCGGGTCCACCAGACAGCACAATTTCCAGTTTTCCGTTTAGGGTCTTTAAGCGTAATAGTCTTTGCAACAGTTGTTCTATTACACACTCCGAATCCATCTTACTGAAACAGAGAATAAAGAGGGATGTAATTGTTGATCGTACTGTAACCGCCCAATCAACACAATGAAACGTAAAATTAACACGCTGCTGGAAAAAACTAGTACACCTGGAAAAACGACGTCGAGTTTTGATCCGATGACGGCATGTGCCACCTGGTCGATAGTGGATGCACTGATAATGGCTTCAACATCGTCCACCGAAAGATAGGGTAGTGGCATCGCTACCAGAGTACCATCTGTGTCCAACCTTTAATAGGGAATGCTCACAGCCAGGAGCCTCAATGCGAAGCAAGCAGTCAACCATGCTGCAGAGAAATGCTTCCTACAGCCAACTGAGCGAGTCTGGAAAAGGTCAAATTGTGGCCTTCCATATGGCGGGATGGTCCTTTCGGAGAACTGCCACACAAGTTGGACGTGCTGCGTGAGCTCTGCAGCGACACTGGTAACAGTGGTCACGTGGACATTCTCACACCCGTGGACGAGATTCTGGACGTCCAGGCATCAAAGCTGCCCGCCAGGATCGTCGTATGGTAAGATGAAAGGTCGTACAGTGGCAGCTCGTACAGCTACTGCAGCACAGACAGAGGGCTTGTGATCCCAGACGTATCAAATTGAACCGTTGCGAACCGATTATTAGCAGTGGGACTACGGGCATGCCGCTGGCCAGTCTTCCCCAGGGCATCGACGTAGACGGCTTAACTGGTACCGGCAGAGTATCACTTGAAAGGTGCAATGGAGCGTTGTGGTCTATAAGGATGAAGGAATTTTCTGCCTGCACTTAATCGACGGTCCTCTACGTGTACGATGTAGACCTGGTGAGCTCTGTCTCGTAGAGTGCATTCGTCCACAACACACTAGCCTCATCCAAGGCCTTACATTCTGGTGGGCGATAAGCTACAATTCTCGTTTACTTTGGAGTTTCTAGAGGGGACGCAGACCAGCACTCATTAGATGCTAGACAAGTTCTTTTGCCGTTCTTGCAACGGGAAGATGATGCGTTGTTCCAGCCTGATAATGCTCGCTGATACATTGCCGATGAAACTGAACTTGCTCAACAAGATGTGCAGCAATTTCCTTGGCCAGTAAAATCTCTGGACATGTTTACAGTTGTGCGGGTGTGGGATATAATGGGAAGAGAAGTGACTCTGCTGCTGGCAACACATAGAGCATTTGTAATAACATAGCTAAAACTTTAAGAATTGTGTTTTGCAATTTATACCATGTTTGTAGTATGTTTTTATCAACAAATATGGAGTTTTAAGTTCAGGTCATTCTCACTGAAGCGCCTCGTATAACGCTCAAGTTTTTCTATTGTCAATAGACTTTTAGGACAGTTGAAAGAAATGAAATGATCGTATGGTCACCCCAAATCTTTCTAATTGACGCCATATCAGGGATTTATGTGTCGATTACTATGATGAGATAAGGCCAACACCAACAGCATATCCCCTATCGGAGAAAATCCCCAGCCTTGGAAGGAGTCCAGTCCAGGACCCCACCCGAGCGTCTAGCGGCAGCAGCGGTAACCACTAAATCACGAACTCCGAGCTGGCCAGGTGCACTGCACTGGTGAAAGATCTAATTTCTTTTTAATATTTTGCACAAGTATCACATTTATAGATAATTTTATGATATCACTTTTTTCCCCTCTCTAGCATATTTTAGGGTTCTTCAAATAGAAACTCGCCAGTGGTTGTAAAATAAAAACCCCTGAAAGGATTGTAACGTTGTTGACTAAGGAGGAAGATCTGGTTCCGAGGTCCCAAACTCGCCGCTGGAGAGACAGAGCGAGCACGTGCATGCATCGACCGCACGCTGCACTCAGTCGTACTGAAAACGATGAAATGGAGGTTTGGGTAGTAGAGCAAAGTGATGTAGTGTGTTTACTGACAGAAGAGGGAGTGTCGAGAACGGAAACTCATCAAAGAATGGCACCAGTGTGCGGAGAGCAATGAATGTCCGTTTACAAACCCAACGCTCAGCCTGACTTCTGACACAAAGTCTGTCACCTCAGCTCGTCGTTCTTAAACAATGCGGACATACACCTGCTGGAAGGTCGTCTCGGTAATGCTGTGATGTTTTGTTCTAGAGCGTGCGTCATCGATGAAAGACGTTCGTCCCCCCTTTGCGTCACTTTTGCCGCGTCTTGTCCCTTGCAACGGACATGCAATGCTATTGCTACACTTGCGCCATTTTTTGATGAATTTCTGTTCCCGGGTTCTCTGGGCTGACATTAAACGTACCACTCGATTTTTCTCTTCTATTGAAACCCCCATGGCTGATTTCAGCACGAGTGCACTGGGCGATCGACGCGCGCATATGTTCGCTCCGTCGTAACGACGGTGTACTCGTATGTCCCTCTAACGGCGAGTTCGGGGCCTCAGCGTTCTTACAGGAACCACACCAGCTTGTTTCATTTTCCAGCTTCTGGTTCGTTTCCTTTTGAATAACCGTAATATATTTGTTACTCCACTTTGCCTAGAATACGTAAGTAACATTCGTCACTTTTATCCCTTTCAAAACAATCAATTACAAAAGCAAAGCAAAGCTACACGTTCTGGCTCTCATGGTCGGTGTCGACCGACAGCCGTGTCATCCTTTGCAAAAACTGTCATTGGAAGCAGTATACAGAGACGTGGGCCAGTACACTGCTCTACTTGTCGTTGTCTGCTCTCTTAATCAACGAGCCGCTAGTTCTCACTCAAGTAGCTCCTCAGTTGGCATCGAGACATTGAGCACACTCCAAAACAATCAATAAAATGAATCCCATTTGTATCCCAGAAACAGCCTGCCGGTGTGGCCTAGCGGTTCAAGGCGCTTCAGTCTGGAAACGAGCGACCGCAACGGTCGCAGGTTCGAACCCTGCCTCGGGTATGGACGTGTGTGATGTCCTTAGGTTAGTTAGATTTAAGTAGTTCTAAGTTCTAGGGGACTGATGACCTCAGATGTTAAGTCCCATAGTGCTCAGACCCATTTGAACCATTTTTTATCCCAGAAACACTCGCGATACATTTTCCAGAGGATTGAATCTACTTTCTCCTTATTAACTGAAAGTCATGGACTTCAGCGCTATGTATTCATTGATGTTTCGTTTCTCGTAGACAACTTATATCGCATCCATATTACCAAATCAGTTTACTAAATTTTAGAGCCGTCCAGACACTGGTTTCCACATTTGATTTTATCAGCGTTGAATAAATTTGACCTATTTTCCGCAAAGCTGTCTTGGTAAAATTTACTGATCATATTCATTGCACTTCTTCATATCAGATACTTTTGTCGTTACGTATAACATCCACTAAAGCGTTGTTGAGGGCAATACAAATGGTCGACTCAGTTTACTGGGAGAATTTTGGGAAAGTGTGGTCCATCTGTAAGGGAGGTCTCATGTAGAACACGTGTGCTTGAGTATTGCTCGAGTTTTTGGGAACTCCTCCTGGTCGGATTAACGGAAGACATCGAAGCACTTCGGAAGTGGGCTCCCAGTTTTGTTACAGGTAGGTTTCATCAACATGCACATGCAAATGTTACAAAGATGTTTCCGGAACTCGAATGAGAATCAATGGAGGGAAGGCGAAGATCATTTGGGGGAACGCTGCTGAGAAACTTTAGAGAAGCGACATTCGAAGCTGACTGTAGAACTATCCTATTGCCGACAGTGTACATTTCGTGTGAGGACCACGAAGATAAGAAAAACTGGATCTTTTTTGGAGCCATATAGACAGTCGCTTTATCCTCGCTCTATTTGAGAGTGGAGCAGGAACGGAAATGATTAGTGGTGGTACAACGTACCCTCCGCCACTTACCGTACAGTGACTTGTGGAGTACGCATTTAGACGTAATCATCAATCGACAAAAATTTGCAGTGTACATTTTCTCGATATTTTCATTTCCTGTTATAATTGGGAATGATCTTCAAGACACCATTTTCAAGTGAAACATGTTCACCTTTGAAGTCAACCATCCATTTTTTTTTTAAATTGTAGAAGGTGGAAGAAGGGAGAAGATACCACCTTAACGTCAAATTTACTATGAGATCACAAAAGGTACAAGTTTAGATAGGACAAGGGAAAGGAATGAAATTGGCTGTGTCGTTTTCAAAAGTAACTGTTTGTTAGCTTTAAGAATTTTAAGAAAGACAGAGAAATCGTCAATTTGACTTGCTGGATAAGTCTTTGCTTCCCATGTCTCACAAACACGTGGCATGAATAGTGCCCTCACCACAGTGTTGAACTCGCGTATAACTCTTCAACGACTTTGGTTTCCATTGACGATAGGCAATTCAAACCAACAAAACTGATGACGGCACAATGTTATAGTTTACCCGTTTGAAGGAGACACAAGAAATGAGACCAATTGCATGTTTCAAGAAAAAATAAGAAACAAACTCAAGGACATCAAACATATACCCAAATAAAAACAGAGCATCGCACACAAGAATCCAGATGTATCATCACTCAGGAGTCAACACAAAATTCACAAACCACGTATTAAGTGACATCTGTGATTAAATTTATGAAGTCACTATCGACTATGTGCCAAAATCGATGAACGAAATCTCAATGCACACTATGAAGTAGAGAACAGTAGACAGTGAAAAACACAAATGAACACGTAACACAAACAAAAAGCTTACATATTCCACAAACAGCATTATTTATTTATTTTGAGATAGAGAACACGTACATCTTGAAACTCACCATAGGCACAATAAAACAACTGAAGGAACTTACTAACATACAACAAACTAGTTGCAGCTAATATTAGTGAAATAACAAAAATAAATCTGAAGAATACGAATCAATGTCTCTGGGAATGACATACAGGAAGTTCACAACTAGGTATGAAGAACATATAAGAACCTGGAAGCATGATAATATCCATGCTGGACATATGGACATAAAACATCCAACATGGAACAGAACATGAAGATTATTAGAGTGAGAAACTACAACAAAAAACGTTAGAGGGAAACTTTCATGAACAACGTGCCCTTGCAATGATTAAGAAAGTAATTACCGACAAAGTAAATACAAGCAATAGCTCACTGATCATGTTAGTCTCTCTCTCTAAATCTCTTTCTAAATATATATCTTTAATTATCTCTGTCCCACACAAAGACATACACACACACACACACACACACACACGATTAAAATATTTAAAAAAACCAGTCCACTGTCACAAAGAATAACACACACATATAAGAACATACGCACATAACAATACTAGCAGGCACGTAACAAATGAACAAATATCAAACCACACAAACACGCGACACAAACGAAAGACGAAAAATGAACAAACAACGACAGTGAAAGCACTACACACTGTAGACACACACATACAGCACATAGCGAGAGTGGAAGTGAAATGTTGAAGTAAATGTTGTCGAAAAAACGCCGGAAATCGGCCATGACAAGTATGCGGATCGTCTAAAATATATCTCCAGGATGACACACAGGGATTAACAACATCAGAATTCGTAAGTAATACCAGCTGATAATTTAACCTCAGAAACTCGAAACTTGCGCTGCAAAACTTGTTTCTAACTGGGGAAACTAGAGAAAAAGTAATATAGCAACATATTTGCAACTGTTATATAACGCATTTATTATATACATAAAACAAATGTGTAACACGCCACTAAAGATGCTCCACAAATAAAAACAAGCGAAACGCGTGTGGCAAAAAAACTGCTTTTCATTTAGCTACAAATACGGAATACAGCTTCGTGAATTTTGAAGCAACTAAGAAAGAAGGGAAAACAGATAAAGTGACAAAAGTAACACTATTTTAAGAATACGCATGAAATTGAAAGTTCAAGAACTGCAAAGAAATCTGTTAGTTTTTGCCTTCTCAACTTCTTTTCCAGAGAAAAGTCGCGTTATTAATGACAGATTGAAATATCACGACGATATAACACAATTTAGAAATTCCTAGGAGTCCGTGAATTTCGGGATTGTAACCGGATAACGTCGACTTCTTGCCAACATATTTCGTCTGACAACCGTTTATCAGATAGAGACAGCCTTGCAGAGGAGCTAGAACACCTACAATCAGCGTTAAGAGGTAATGGACATTCTCCACAGCAGGTCAGCTCAGTTTTAAGGAAGAAGAAACGCAACCATGCACGAGATCAAGAGAAGAAGGGGCGGTTCAAATCCAGGGATTTCCTCCCGTACGTCGGCGATATTTCGTCGAAATGAGGTAGAATCTTAAGGAGGCGTCATGTCAAAGTAATCTTCTTCGCACCTACAAAGGCTTGTGCTCTTCTACGATTGGCAAAGGACGATTTGGGATTGTGGAAGTCTGGAATCTACAGAATGCCTTGTCAGTGTGGCAAGCCTGCAGGGAGCGAAAGATGCGTTGAACACGATTGCTACACTCGCCTTTCGCAGCCCAGTAAGTCAGCCACGACCAAGCACTGTATAACCATAGGACATTCCATGGATTATTCTGCTACGGAAACCTTGGCCTCTGCGAGATCCTTCTGGGATTCAGTTATTAAGGAATCGGTGGAATTACGTGTAGGGTAAGATCTTACTAAAGGTGGTGGCATCTTTCAACTCGCTAAGGAGTGAGACACGATGATTTCTTTAATTTCATCAGAGTGAAAACAAGTTATGACCAAAGACACGTCTAGCGATAGCTAATTTTATTAATTCTGATATCAGAATTTTAATACCATGTTGCAGTGGCTGTGTTATCCCGAATTACGATGCAAAGTTCCTTTGGACTTGCATGTATGTCCAAAGGAACAGTCACTGCGGTGACTACAGCCGTTATGAAATACATTAAATGAATTCGCAATTGCGAATAATGACGACCATTAGCTGTAGAATGGAATGACGACAATGGTGATCTGTGCTGGACCAGGACTAATATTGATTAGTATGTTTGCCTATAAAATTGCGAATTCATTTAATGTATTTCATACATGCTTGCATGTCCAAATGATCTTTAGATCGTAATTAGAATAACACAGACATTGCAATATCTTATTTATCTGCCGATACCGGGCAAGCGACTTTCAAGCACAATATATGCTTGCTGCGGAGGATGGACACACAAAGAAACTTGTTGTTCAAGTACAGTGTCTGAAATGTCCTGGAATACACATATTGGATGTACGAGTACAGGTTCTAGATGCGCCGCGCGGGACTAGCCGAGCGGTCTAGGGCGCTGCGATCATGGACTGTGTTTCTGGTCCCGGCGGAGGTTCGAGTCCTCCCTCGGGCATGGGTGTGTGTGTTTGTCCGTAGGATAATTTAGGTTAAGTAGTGTGTAAGCTTAGGGACTGATGACCTTAGCAGTTAAGTCCCATAAGATTTCACACACATTTGAACATTTTTTTTCTGTTCTAGATGCATGGTTGACGACATATAGAAGTTTGGGTCTGGCTCTGTGTCGCGCAGCGATAGCCAAATGGTAAGGTGATCGCTCGCGATAAGCGGGAAATTTGGGTTCGGGTCTCGGTCCGACACAAATTTTCATTGTCGTCATTCCAATCTAAAGATGATGGTTTTCTATAGTCGCTATTGCGAATACATTTAATGTATCAGAATTTTAAGTCCGCGAGTGCGCATTCCGACAGAGGCGACGAGGCTATGGTTGTTTTGGTTGCGTATGAAGTACCACTGGGCTGTGCCTGTCTGACTTCAGAATGCGCTAGGGGTTTACGTGAAGTTGAGGGATTGGGGTTGTGTGCGTGTAAGCTTGTGTTTGGTGTTTTATGTGTGTGTTATTTGTCTCTAAAAAGGCGTGTAAAGGTTAATTTTGGGTGTTTGTGCCCGCATCTCGTGGTCGTGCGGTAGCGTTCTCGCTTCCCATGCCCGGGTTCCCGGGTTCGATTCCCGGCGGGGTCAGGGATTTTCTCTGCCTCGTGATGGCTGGGTGTTGTGTGATGTCCTTAGGTTAGTTACGTTTAAGTAGTTCTAAGTTCTAGGGGACTGATGTCCATAGATGTTAAGTCCCATAGTGCTCAGAGCCATTTTTTTGGGTGTTTGTGTGAAGCTTCTGTTGGTTCGTTTCCTGAGCCGTGCACGGCTCGTGTTCGTGTCACATATTGCTTGACATCTTGTCATTGCCGTACTGCCGTCCCGTTTCTCATTCGATTTACTGGCGTCACTAAGTTGTTGGCTTGCCTGCCCGTGAGTGGCAGCAGCAATGCTTATCGATAAGAGCACTGTCGTGCTGTCTTTGGAGCGAACGCTAGTATTTCCTGGTCGTCGTGTGTCGGGAGTTCAGTCGGGACGGAGCAGCAGTGAGGTCAGGACAGCTATGACTCGCCCGACCGTTGCCGAAACGCATGGGTTGAGTCGGGACGACCGTGGTTGGTCGTTCGGTCGGTTGTCTCATCGGACGACGCGTATTTGGTCGCCGACTGCTTCTGGGTTCTCCGTGTGTGTCGACTTGTGATTCGTCCTTGTTGTTCCACAGTCACTGGTTTTGGTATTGTTCGAGTTGTCTGTTGAACTGTTTTCGTGGAACCGTGTGTAGCTTGTGGTTTTGACTGAGCAGCTATTTTAATGCTTTCTGCATGCTGCATGGTGGTCAGCTGGTTGGGACGGAGCAGCAAGGAATTCTCCGAGGCGCAAGGCCAGGCCGGAACCGCTGTCGACTCGTGAGGTGCTAGCTGCGAGAGCGATAAAAGTCCGTTGCCCACCGAACCTGGACGCTGAAGTTGATAGATTAGTTAACCTGTTATGAAGCCTCAACTATTGTGACATCTCTTTGTTCATTTTCGGGTTGTTGCTCTCTGGGCCGTTCGGGCTGGCAACAATGTATGATGTGTTGGGGTCCGCAAAATCTTGCAGCCGTCCTCCTAGATTGTGATTAATTATTAAATTGACTGTTACTTCCCAGTGAAGTGCACCAGTGGTATTTTCTGCCCTGTGTCCGTTCACGCCCCGGTCGTTGGCGTACTTTTCCAGCAGTGTGCCTTTCCTCGTCATGTTGATGCCCCACGGTGTGTAGTTCGACAGTCTATTGACCTTCATGCGCTCGCGCTAGACATAGTCTCGTGTTCGGACCTATTTGAACTTGTCCAGAGAAGCAGAGAGGTGCGACTTGGACGAACTTTGAGCAGCATCTGTCGGAAAAAGGTACAACTAGAGAATAAATGTCCCTCCCGTCGCCTCGTTACCTTAGTGGAGTAAGTATGGAGCGAAATTGCAAAAAGGCGGCGGTCACTTCACCGCCCGCGCGAGCGTTTGAAGGTTAAGTTGTATGATTCATATTTGCTTAGAGCGGTTATTGTTCCCTTGGCTGTTTTTGAACGCCAATTTCTGAAGATGTAGTACTGCTCGTGTCCTCGTCCTCAGTCGATATTTTCCATTGTTGTGACGTTGGTTGGTTGGAAGGAAATTGGTTGAATTGTTGGTCGGTCCCTGGGCTGTCCCTGGTTTGGGTTGACATGGGATTATTTAACTTTTAGCTGCCTATCTCACCTCACCTTACGTTTGAGCTACCTTCTCAGGCCGACCCCTGGAACACTTCTGAGCATCACTTGTTCTGTTTGTTTTCTTTGATTAGACTTTCGGCCGTTCTGTTGTAAGTTTAAAATGGAATTTCTTGGTTGCAAAAATTGTTTATTAATGTATTTTAATTGTAGTTGTCCTTCAGACGTGTAGTGTAGGCCTTCACCCGCTAATTGTCTTCAATTGCATGTTTTTTGTTTAAAAGAAAAAATTACCTTCTGTTTTTAGTTGCTTTTGATTTCTAAGCCAGGCCTTCAGCCATTCTTATTTTTGGTGAGGTTTTGGGCCTTCAGCCCAGAAAACATCTCAAGTTCTTTAACTAGGCATTCAGCCGTATTGTTTAATTGTGATCTTTTAAAGAAATGTGTAAATGAGAGGTTCTTAGAAGAATAAAATAATGTGTTTGGTTGGGTAACTCACAGTAACTGTTTACGGCCCCATCCACAAACTTAACCTTATCCTGTGCGCTCTCTGAGTACCTTACCAACCAGGTTTCGTTTCCTAAATTTCGAATGAGAAAGGTGGGCAAAGTTTGTGTTATTTCGTAAAATTTTGTCGATTTGTCTGGAATGAATGTGTAATTGGTGGGTTGGCCTAAGAAGTCTCTTGTGTGTTGGGGACGTATCTGCCAGCGCCTGAGATGAGAATCACGCCATAGATGGAGCAACATTCGAAGGGAGCGCGAAATACGACGGAGGTCACTCATTTAGCGACTGCCTTTGCGCATGCGTCTCCCCCGCTAAGTTTTTGGTATAAAAGTATTGATGTGAACAAGCAATCTCTAGTGCAGAACACTCTCCTGAAGAGGGGTGAATGGTTGTTGAGGCGTTAGGACTTGCTACTTAAATTTTTTGTTTTTTTGTTTTTGAAATCACCCACCTTCTCAGTACTCGCAGCGATGTCAGTGTCGAGATAGGGGTTGGAGTCTCTGGTCGCCGTATATCTTCGGTGAGTTGGCTTCCCGCGTGCCGCGAGGCGACAGAACGAGTGAGAAGGGGATTACTGGGTGTTAGTTCTGGATGTGCGTGAGGAGCGATGTCCGTGTTGGAAGGCAAGGCCGCTTGGTCGGTGTACCCCGCGGGAGAGAGTCAAAGAGAAGGTTGGCGAGGCAAAAGCAGGAGGTAAAGGGGGGGGGGGGGGGGAGTGGGATCCCGGGAAAAGGACAGAGAGAGGGAGAGGGAGATGACGACCAGGGTTGATAGTTCATTATTCAACAGACTGTTGGATAAATAATGCTCCAGGAACTTTCAATTACTGTTTTAAAATCAATAAAGTTGTAAAATTTTAAGGTAAAAAAACTTTTGTTAGAGAAACGGTGACTACCCGTACTCCCCACAACTTCCACATATTCAAGATATTGGCTTTCGGGCGTTGTCTGATGTTTTCCACGGTATCTATCCCAGCTAACGCCTGCGGGGCCACGTCAGTTGTCAGGCGAAATATCGTGGCAAGAAGTCGACGGTATCCAACTACAACCCTCAAATATTATGGAATATTCCTACGCCAGGAAATTTACTGAATCACAAATTTTTAACAATTTACCTCTGTGTACCGGAACACCACTGTAATGTTTATCTACGCATTTCCCCTTTTGGTTCCTTGTTAGAGTGTTGGCCCGGCACACAGTTTTAGTCTGTTAGGTCGTTTCAAAATGGAGCACACTCCGCTTCAGTGCCAAAGATTTAGTCTGATAGTACAACCTAATCCGAAAGTAAGTCTTCTACGCAGCTCTACATACGCTATGTGATCAAAGGTACCGACCACCTTCAAAAACACAATATTTTCACATTAGGTATATTTTGCTGCCATCTACAGCCAGTTACTCCATATCAGCGACCTCAGTAGCCATTAGACATCTTGAGAGCAGAATGGGGCGCTCCGCGGAACTCACGGACTTTCAATGTGGACAGGTGGTATAGTGTCACTTGTCATACGTCTCTACACGAGATTGACACACTCCTAAACATCCCTAAGCCCACTGTTCGGATGTGGTAGTGAAGTGGAAACGTGAAGGGACAGCTGCAACACAAAAGCGTACAGGCCGACCTCGTTTGTTGACAGACAGAGACAGCTGACAGTTGAAGAGGATCGTAATGTGTAAGAGGCAGACATATGTACAGACCATTACACAGAAATTCAAAACTGCATCAGGATCCACTGCAAGTACTATGACAGGTGGGAGGTAAGAAAACTTGGACTTCATGGTCTAGCGGCTGCTCATAGGCCACACATCACGCCGCTATATGCGAAACGACACCTCGCTTGGTGTAAGGAGCGTAAACACTCGACGATTGAACAGTGGAAAAACGTTGTGTGGAGTTACGAATCACGGTACACAATGTGGCGATCGGATGGCAGGGTGTGGTTTGGCGAATACAGTGTGAACGTTATCTGCCAGTGTGTGTAGTGCCAACAGTAAAATTCGCAGGCGGTGGCGTTATGGTGTGGTTGTGTTTTTCAAGGAGGGGGCTTGCACCACTTGTTGTTTAGCGTGGCACTATCACAGCACAGGAATACCTTGATGTTTTAAGCACCTTATTGCTTCTCACTGTTGAACAGCAATTTGGGAATGGCGATTGCATCTTTCAACACGATCGAACAACTGTTCATAGTGCACAGCCTGTGGCGGATTGGTTAGACGACAATAACATCCCTGTAATGGACTGGCTTGCATAGAGTCCTGTCTTGAATCCTACAGAACATTTTTGGGATGTTTTGGATAGCCGACTTCGTGCCAGGTCTCACAGACCGACATCAACACCTCTCGTCAGTGCAGCATTCCGTGAAGAATGAGCTGCCACTCCCCAAGAAACCATCCGTCACCTGACTGAACGTATGGCTGCGAGAGTGGAAGCTGTCATCAAGGCTAAGGGTGGGCCAACACCATATTGAATTATAGCATTACCGATGGAGGGCGCCACGAACTTGTAAGTCATTTTGAGGCAGGTGTCTGGATACTTTTGATCACAAAGTGTACGAGGACAGACATATAGTATAGATGGTCTGTCGATGTCTCCTTCTCAATGGTAAAGACAATATCACATGTTGCTCATATCCTACGAATGACTACGCAGTGTACGAAAGAATAGACAGGAAATGTTGCTTTTCTTAACTAAATATTTCCTAAATAATGTTGTTGCATGTCTGAAAAGAAAAGTCTGCAATTAGTCTGCGTTACAACTTTTGATTTACGACAGTGAGACGGGTTTCTAATGCGTAAACCTTTAAATTACACCAGCTAGAAAGGGAGTGAGGTGTCTCGGGAATGAGTATGAAAACAGAAGACACAAGAAGGAACAGACCAGAATTAAAAATGTACCTACAATCGTAAAGAAAATTAAATGGAAGTGGACAGGATATGTAGCCTAAAGAATGATAGTAGATGGACCACTTTGCCATTTTGTAGGAATTTAAACAAGTGGGGCAAGATTCTAAAATTGCCAGATACGCAGAAATTTCTAAATTCATGGTATACTCTCCCTGCGATAGGCCACGTAATGCAGCAACTGGCTAATGGAGAGGCTTATCAGAAACACTGGACATCATTTATAGCAATGTATGAGAACCCAGTACTCCAGATCCCAGCGGAGAGGAGTCTTGGGGGGGGGGGGGGCGATGGGGGGAAGGGGGGGTGGGCGGACAAGCCCTCTCTTGCCGCCTCCTCCCTCTTGCCTGTGTATGCCAACTTCGTTGGCTGCCGACCAATATGAAAAGAAAGGCGACGTCTTAAATGAAGAGGGCGGCTGATGACGTCAGAAAACATATAACTGCAGCAGCGATTCGTGTAACTGAAGACCGTGATGCGTTGAAAAGTACAGATCAGTCCGTCATTTAGCTGATAACAAATGGCTGATAATAGAGAAACGCATTCTGTACGATATTTACTCTTTACGGCTATACTGACATCGGTGTTGAATAATGCGACAGCCGAAATCAGTCATTAGCGACAGTTGCAGATCGTGGAAATATCTGAAATTTGCTCTGCAGCTTTATAGAGACAATATCAACAGCAGACATGAAAAATAAAAGTATTTCAAGAAACAAAAGAGAAATTCCATATGTCGCCAAATATTCGTCTTTATGGAATGGAACTGACAAGAGAGGAAATTAAGAGAGCGTTCTATCTTTGGAGAGTTGGATGCAGACATTATTAACTGCTTACGTGGTTGATGTGTCATATGCAATTACACATTTAAAATCACCCCTAATAGGAACTATGTCATTGGAACAATGTTCACAATTCATTTAGATACATATATTCTCAAGCAATTGGAATTAGCTTCATTTTCTTTACTTTGTACTTTTGAAGGAATTTATTGGAATGCTTTTGACGGTTCAAATAACAATCCATAAATAGGAAATGACTGTTTTTGTAACGTGAAGGTGCAATACTTGTCAGCACTTTCGCAAACAAATTTTGATGTTTCGCATTGTTAATCTGTTAACGGATTTCTTAATTAATGAACAAAAGTGAGCTATATTTGTAGTGCAAAGTAAAATCAAAAAGCACGGAAAAATACATTTGTATCATATCCTTTTCTTGCTCTATTTTGATTTGAAGCATGTTAACGTTACGTAATAATGACTTTAGATTATGAGGTATTGTTTGAAGCTATTCTTGCTTTCAGTTTCTCACTTAAATTCAATCTCTGCTGGAGATAATTTCAAACTTGGTCGGAGGTAAAATGTTAGAAACACTAGAATAGTCGTTAAAGAGTTAGCAAATGATAGTTCACTCTGCACAAACTATTTTGTCAGATGTTTAGCTTTTCACTCTTTCCGTGAAATAGCTGTGATACGTTGAAAAGTGTTCATTACAGGATGAAAAAGCGGAACTTACGAAACGTTACAGTGTGTCAAGGGTATACTTACGTTGATATGAAACAAACAAATTATTACACTTAGAACTAGCGTTTGCATTTGTGTTAGAGCGTTTAACAGACAGACTGCTGTGCAAGAACGGAAGGCACAAGAGCTAAGCTGCAAACACAGTCCACGAAAGCAAGACATCGCCGTGAGAAACTCAGAAGTTCCTGCGCTAAAAAGCGAGGGTGGTCTGCAATTCAGAACAGCTCCGTCTGTTATTTTCTCATTACGACCTTCATAAAGACCTTTGATAACGCTCATTACTCGCTCTTCGCAGTCGTATTTGACGCCTGTGGCGGTGCTTTTCATGTTTCCATAAAGGTCGTTGATAACTTTCATTATTTGCACTCGCCAGTCGCTTTTGGTGCCCAGGTTGGACCTTTTCATGTTATATACTTGTAATAGCCTTAGTAATTACACGCTATAAAAGACCTCTCACCATTATTCCGTGTCTTTTATGTCTCCCTTTCGAAACCCAGAAGAAAGTGAATACCTTTCGCTCCGTTCCGGAGTAGAAACCTGTTCCACTTGAAGAGGCGTCGTACCTGACACAATAAGAGGAGCATTTGCGCGTATTAACTGCAGAAAGGGCGATACTGGAAAGGAATAGCACGTTCAGATTTGAAAATAAAGAATTTGCTACATCTAGGATTGTATATACCTGACAGTATTTTTAGGACTGCGGCTTGCTCTGTAGGTTGTCCACGTTCAGCTGAGTAATGCGATTTCATTGTCAAAGAGACGAAACACATATACTAGCATGATTAAAGTTGTTGAAACGAACGTCCACTTTGGTGAAAACTTGAATTTCCTTAAAGCGCAAAGGTTCTAAACGTATGGTGGATGTAAACACAGCAGTACTTTGCCAGAAACTGGGTGTCGTGCTCCTTAAATTTCATGGTAAGCAACGAACGAACACAAATCTGTCTTCAACCTGACCACTAGTTTAAATATCAGTGGTTTACTAGACATAGCCCCGTTGGTGTTCGTATTCTGTAGCTTTCCCCCGAGCTTTGAACTGACATAGCAAGACCATTATGGACGGATCTACAGTTCAACGTCAACTATGTACCATTATGCAGCTGTGCATTGTTTCAGTTGCACAAACCATTATCAGGGGTGAAAGAAGCGAGTAAATGACACTAGACATTCTAGTTATTACTGAGAACTGAATCTCATACCCAGTCTGACGCTTATCCACAGAGCCACACCAATATCTGAACGAGAGTTTCTGGCAGAATATCAGTGACAACGCAGACACCATTGACTGTTGTTACGGTATTCTTTTGGTGGTTACAACTAGTATAGCATAGAATCTATAGAATAAAATGAAATGGTTATAGAATCACTAAATCTGAATTCAGACATTTTGTATAATGCCAGAATGGGATTTTCACTCTGCAGCGGAGAGTGTGCTGATATGAAACTTCCTGGCAGATTAAAACTGTGTGACGGACCGAGACTCGAACTCTGGACCTTTGCCTTTCGCGGGCAAGTGCTCTACCGACTGAGCTACCCAAGCACGACTCACGCCCCGTACTAACAGCTTTACATTTTAGAAGTGGATCTTGACTACTCTGAGAGTAATAAGGATTTACTTTGTGATTTAAGCTTACATTTGAAAAATAAAATGCCTCAACCATTCAATACAAAGAACCGAAAGAAGTAATTTTCAACTTTATATGACACTAAATACAGACCATACAGGAACCTAAAACAATGATTCCAGAATGTACTGGTTTTAAAAAAGTCACCGAACTGCAGCGTTTAGAGAAGCTCCATGGATGAAGCCATCTATTGAGATTAGGACGCTAAATTTCACGACCTCGAGCAGTAAGTTTGAGAAGAATGTATTACAAACTGATCAGTAACTGTGTGTTTCAAAAAGCCTTGCAGAATTTGTAAAAGATGCGGGACTGCAGACTACCAACACCCTGAGACTGAAGATTTGGGCACCTGCGGTAATTGACAAACCAGATTTTCGAAGGAGCGTTTTTTTTTTTTTTTAAGAAAATGTAGTCACCGTAAGACGGAACTTGCTTAATGTAGTCCTTGGTGAACCCATTCCGGTAGAAGTAGACATGTTGTTGATTTTCATTATGGCCATATGTGCATAAAATACGGATTTATGTATCATGTGGCCACCTAAAATACTTATGCTATTAAAAGTAACGTGAATTGGTGATTTGACACTCTCCCTTACTCTAAATAGGAAGATTAGGGCTTAAAGCACCATCGACATCGAGGTCATTAGAGACGGAGCTCAAGCAAATCAGCCATGCCCTTTCAAAGGAACCATCCCAGAATTTGCCTGGAGTGATGCTGGTGAATAATAGGAAACATAAATCAGCATAGCAGGACGTGGATTTGAACCGTTGTCCGCCCTAATTTCACATTATCCTGATAGTTTGGGTTTTGAAAGATGAACATACTGTTGAATTTGTTGGCCTAAAAACAGACTGAGTCTGAGTGTAGAGCAGTGCAGTGCAAAGCAAAAGGTCTAAGATAACCTTCTGACAGTGGTTTAAGTATAGACGATAACAGGCATTGTGACTTAGATTGAGAAGTAAAAGCCACTGTGCAGTGTTTCATTCAGTCGAAGCAACATGTTGTTTCCGCTATGAAACAACAAAAATAAGCTTTATGAATATGAAGATGGTATCTGTTCTTTCGGACATGTCCGAAAGAACAGATACTATCTTCATATAGTTAAGGCTAACTGGCCATTGACCTCCTTCTGTGCGGATGCACACGCATTGCCCGAACCCTTACGGGACTCGGTAAGTTTGTCTGCGCGACTAATTAGTATAATAAGCAGGGGCACTACGAATGTAATGTGTGGAGATTAATTTGGAAATGTTAGTCTCACGGGGAACGGGCAACGGATAAATCCCTGCAGTCGCACTATCCTCCGTGCCCTCGGTGGCTCCGATGGATAGAGTGTCTACCATGTAAGCAGGAGATCCGAGTCCCGGTCGGGGCACACTTTTTCAACTGTCCTCGTTGATGTATATCAACACCTGTCGACAGCTTAAGGTTGAAAGGTCTCTGTTGGATTCCTTTCATGTTAATTTCTTAAATCTGTTGTCATTTACGGCATAAATTCCTCTTCTAAATTTACTGTGGTGTTTCTGATTATCTGGGAGGAGACTGAGCAGTGGAACGTGTTACTTTTACACATAAACAAGAACGATCTGTCACACTACTACACTTTAAAACACAGTTTATATGTAATTCATGTCACACAGTCTCATACGGAACCTGCATCCGCTTTCTTTTATGTACTGTATATGATAAGATACTGTCAGCCCCCTTCCCTTCTGTGTGAGAGGATGAATGAGCAAATGTATTTCTAGTTGCGTGCTGGATGCTAGCAAAGAAGCCTGTCTGCTAAACAACAGTAGGACCAACGTCGGAACAGGTAGCTACGCTTTCTAAAAGCAGAGAGGTTTCTATTCTTAGCATGGTCCTGTCCGTCCCTTGTCATGTTGGTATAGGATGCTGCCTCTCTGGTCACTTTCGTTTGTATCTGTTAAGCACGCTCGGTAGTGGCCCACGCCAGTCTGTCCGCGGCGAGCGTCTGAAGTGGTAAGATCTCCGGCTAAGTGCGCGCCTGCTAAGTCCGTAGGATAATGGATTTCTTAAGTTCAGCCTAACTGAAAATTTAATCACATTCATTTCAGGTTTAGCTCTAAGTTATCTAATGTTATCTTACATTGCAACACAGTGTAATTCGAGTGTGGAGTTCAGAATATCATCCGGTAGTTGCTTTGACAATACTTTGTGAGTAAAGTGGAACCACGTGTTGATCAGTAACTCTAACTAAGATCATCAGTCTTAAATGCGAATGTGCGTGAGATTATAACGTCTCGTCTTGACAATATTTTTCAATATAGCAATTTTTCTTTATGTTCAACCCACGTGGGGTGTACTTTGTGAGACCAGTACCACGTGCTTATACAATTGTTTGACCCATCAGGTTAATAGTAAGACGATAGTAACCAGTTCGAGATTTTTCTTTTGTAAATTGCGTTTCGATGTAATTTATTTTAATTATCAAAATTATTGGGGAGTTACACTCTTTGTGTAAACCAAGTTGACTACGTGAAGCATGTGGTATAAGCATCAAAGTAGCCCTCAGCTATTCTTTTCGGGAAGATTACACAGAGAGTTAGTATGAATTTAGTATATCAGTGTGTGGTAATTTCATGACGGACAGGACTGCGCTACGAACGTAACTTCTTTGGGTGAAAATTGAATCGGTTGGTTGTGGTTAATTTCCTCTTACATATGTTTCAACGTTCTTCGTGTGTTATTTTATGAATGCGGTGTTGTATGTACTCTCCCAATCTTGGCTCCCTATTTGATGTGTTCCGTAAGATTACAAACTCACATTTACACAATCCTAAATAAGGCACCAGTTTAGTTATGAATCAAGTTTGATATGCTGAAATTTTAGCGGAACAATGATCAATGTTAAAATAAATGTCCAAATATAAACTGATTTATTTCTTATTATTTAAATTGTCTTTATATATATATATATATATATATATATATATATATATATATATATATATATATATCTCACCGGTTATCGTAAGATGAGTACTAAAAGATTATAATTAATGTTAGTCTGGTTGGGAATTTGGTAAGCTAGACTGGATACCTGGTGAAATACTTGCGCAGTAATGCAAGGTTTACTTCCTCAGATAGCTCACAGCTTTTAACCCACTTTTATGGTCTTGAATATCAGCACCGCTTTCAGAACAAATTAATGCAACAACATTACAAGGTCTTCATTTAATTGTTATTTCAAATAAGCTTTATCTGCACAAGATGATGGGTCACTAGTGTATGAAAATTGATGCCTGATTTTATTGTAAAATCTTGTAAGAGAAGGTTTATATGAGATAAATATAAGTAGATAAAAAATGAGTTTGCCAGATCCTGCACGACCACTATTGACGTAGGATGGAGTCTTGCATTCCCCTTGCCATCTGTGATTCGCCGATAGGGTGGCATCCATACATGTTGTTGTTGTTGTGGTCTTCAGTCCTGAGACTGGTTTGATGCAGCTCTCCATGCTACTCTATCCTGTGCAAGCTTCTTCATCTCCCAGTACCTACTGCAACCTACATTCTCCTGAATCTGGTTAGTGTATTCATCTCTTGGTCTCCCTCTACGATTTTTACCCTCCACGCTGCCCTACAATACTAAATTGGTGATCCCTTGATGCCTCAGAACATGTCCTACCATCCGATCCCTTCTTCTGGTCAAGTTGTGCCACAAACTTCTCTTCTCCCCAATCCTATTCAATACGTCCTCATTAGTTATGTGATCTACCCATCTAATCTTCAGCATTCTCCTGTACCACCACATTTCCAAATCGTCTATTCTCTTCTTGTCCAAATTATTTATCGTCCATGTTTCACTTCCATACATGGCTACACTCCATACAAATACTTTCAGAAATGACTTTCTGACACTTAAATCTATACTCGATGTTAGCAAATTTCTCTTCTTCAGAAACGCTTTCCTTGCCATTGGCAGTCTACTTTTTATATCCTCTCTACTTCAACCATCGTCAGTTATTTTGCTCCCCAAATAGCAAAACTCCTTTACTACTTTAAGTGTCTCATTTCCTAATCTAATTCCCTCAGTATCACCTGACTTAATTCGACTGCATTCCATTATCCTCGTTTTGCTTTTGTTGATGTTCATCTTATATCCTCCTTTCAAGACACTTTCCATTCCATTCAACTGCCCTTCCAAGTCCTTTGCTGTCTCTGACAGAATTACAATGTCATCGGCGTACCTCAAAGTTTTTATTTCTGTTCCATGGATTTTAATGCCTACTCCGAACTTTTCTTTTGTTTCCTTTACTGCTTGCTCAATATACAGATTGAATAACATCGGGGAGAGGCTACAACTCTGTCTCACTCCCTTCCCAACCACTGTTTCCCTTTCATGTCCCTCGACTCTTATAACTGCCATTTGGTTTCTGTACAAATTGTAAATAGCCTTTCGCTCCCTGTATTTTACCCCTGCCACTTTTAAAATTTGAAAGAGAGTATTCCAGTCAACATTGTCAAAAGCTTTCTCTAAGTCTACAAATGCTAGAAATGTAGGTTTGCCTTTCCTTAATCTTTCTTCTAAGATAAGTCGTAAGGTCAGTATTGCCTCACGTGTTCCAGTGTTTCTACGGAATCCAAACTGATCTTCCCCACGTCGGCTTCTACTAGTTTTTCCATTCGTCTGTAAGGAATTCGTGTTAGTATTTTGCAGCTGTGGCTTATTAAACTGATACATATATTATTTAAAACTGTAAAAATTTGTCCAGAGATATTGTATCAAGTTGCCATCTGCACTGTTTCATCATTTAAATTTCATATTTTTTCTGTCTTTGCACCCATCACTAAATTTCATCCCATGTAGATGTGTGTGTGTGTGTGTGTGTGTGTGTGTGTGTGTGTGTATGTGTGTGTGCGTGTGTGCGTGTGCAGAAATATTTATATTTATAGATCGCAGTAAGCCTGACATCTTTCCTCTTCTGCTTTGTGATTGTGTCATCTCTCAAGTGTGCGTGCGTCCACACAACACGTAAAAGAACCTCAACTTGTGCCACGTTCAGAAAAATAAACATGCGCGGTCTCTCACGCTTTTAAGTTAGTAATATACAAGCGCGTGCGCGCGCTCACACACACACACCCACACACACACACACACACACACACACACACACACACAGATTTTATGGGCGTCAGTGCAGGGCCGCTTGCTGCACATGAGAGACCATTGTGGACAGTTATCTCCAAATGTTTCAGCGGTTCTGACAAGATGCAGCCCAGCTGACTCTGCTAAGAGAGAGATACATACGATAACTCCCTTGTGCCACGTTGTACGAGGCAGTCGCTACATTGAGACTGGGAACGAAAGAGAAACTAAAAAATCTTTACAAGTACAATTTGTTACAAATTTTTTATCATAAAAATTTTCTACAATGAATGCTACTTCACTGTCTGAGCAATTATATGGATCATTAAATTTCCATGGAAAAGTGTAAGTCAGAAAGGTGGCATTTATAACGCCCCTCCCTTCCCCTCCCCACCCATCCATCCATACCCCCTCTTCACGGCCTCAGCATATGGCCATATGTGATAGTACAGATATCAGCAAAATACATTCTAAGACAAAAAGGAAACGACGCACCGTGAGAAAGAATTATCCATATCGGATGGAAATCAGTAGATGTGACATACGTACACACAGAAGAAGCAAATTATTATGTCAGAAAAAATGGATGATTTTTCAACAGAAAAGACTTCACAAACTGCGTAAGTAAGCAAGTCATTGGTCCACATCTGGCCCTTATGTAAGAAGTTTTCAGCTTGCCGTTGATAGTTCTTGGATGTCCTCCTGAGGGATACTGTGCCAAATTCGCTCCAATTGAGCATCAAAATCCTGAGCTGGTTGGTCGGTCTTGCCCATAAAGCAACAAACATTCTCAGAGTTCGCTGGTCAAGGCATGGCTTCGAAATGTGCCATGATGGCCAACAAAGACGTGTCTGGAGGAGTCCCAGACGGTGGTGGGATACTTGCTGCGGATGGCTCCCATGACCAAATCCTCCTGCTGGTCGGTCCAACTTCGAACATAGAGCATCCCTCTGAAAGTGATGTATGTTCGACCCACCTTCGAGTCCTATTTCAGGTGTTACATATTGCCTCTGAGCATCGCTCTGGATATAATATGCGGCAGATCCACCTTCAAATCCTACCCCGCATGTGGCATAATGTGGGTCCACATCCCAATATAGCTCTGGGTATAACGTGTGCGGATCGACACTCAAACACTAACTTGGGCCTACTCTGCAACACACATGCAAACACATACATACAGAAAACAGGAGAAAACGTACTGCAACTGTAGAATATGTGGTTGGAGGTGATATGCGTATATACTTTGGTGTATATATGTTCAAGAATTAATAATGAATGGACGCACTGCTCACTCATCTATCTACATTCGCAGTCTAGTATATGGAACTGGAAAAGTAGTTGAGTAGTGGTTTAGCGATAATACAGAAATTGGGAAGCATACTGCTGTGTCGTTGGGTGGCATTGAAATGGCAGCAAAACTGATAAAATTGCTAAAATTCATTACACTAACGACTGAGGTGCTTTTCTAGTACATCGATGGTGTCTTTTCCGTCCCACCCATCCGGTAGTATGCTGTTGATTACCACATAAAGTTTGACTGACATCACTTGTTTGAGATGGAGAAAGTCTTGGTGGGATCAACACCTCTGGGGAATGGGCCACACCGAAACAGTGATTGCATACATGACTGCAATATGAGGAATCAATTGAAACGGAATGCTGAGATACTGCTGCCATGTAACTGTCAAAGATGAGTTTAAATATAGAGGTCATCAATAATCTTTGGACAGCCACTTGGAAACACTCCACATGCCGCAAAACTCTTCCAGTTTCAACATGTTGCAATGTCTTCTGCATGTTTGCAATGAGAAACATCACCTTTGTCTTTTATTTCAAGCATCCTATATCTTGTAGGAGCAGCAGCAGCAGCATAATTTACACCATGCAATGTCCAGTTTTCTGTAAGAGCCAATCAATTAAATGTGTTAATGTCAGTTTAGAAACTAACACAGACATTGACATCTGAGTACAAAGCTGTAGTCATACACTGCTTGGATGTGTTACAGCAAAAAAAAAAAGAAAAAAAAGTGTATCAAACAACATCCAAGGTCCCTCTTCTGCGACTAATAGTCCGTGGGATATAGACCTCACCCAGTACAGGTTATGAAACCTTACACTGGGCTGTGCAAGTGACTTCGATCATTGGCCACGTGCTCCAGTGTCATCTGCTATCAAATTTTTAAAAATATAAGACTAGTTATACCCATGCCAAAAGCAATGTATGTGAAATATGCTGCACAACATAAAAAAATAAAAATAAAAAATTTATTAAATTGACATTGATTATTATAAAAACTATTAGATCGATGATTTTAAAAAATTTAATCAGCAGTATCATCAGTTATTCAGATATACATAATGTGGAACGTACTCGTAGCTGCTACCCTACTGCTATAAAGAATATTGCTATAAAAACTACAGTTAAAATAAGACGATTCTGCAGCATCCAACAAAGATGCAATTGTGATGTGGGCGACTCGGTATAATCGATATATACCACAACGCCAAGGACTGTCACATCTTTGATGTAACTGGCACTGTAATAGTATTAAGGTTGCCCATAGAGGGCACAACTATTACACATCGTAGTTCACTGTTTTTATCCAAAATATAAATAAGCTGTAGATATACTAACTATCTGTTAATCAGACATTTAAATGAATCAGTTTTATGTTATTAGTGTATTTCCTACTTTTATACTTTGACGATGGCGTCATATTATGAACGCTGATTGGCAGTTGTGAAGTAGTGTGACAGGAAGTAGGCGGAGCCTCTGCATATTTAAGCTTGTGCTCAGCACTCATAACCATCAGTTGACTGCGTAGCAGCGAGGAGAGCTCCGCCTACCATCCTAAGGGAGCCATGGGTATAATTAATTTTATTTTATCTTGTTAAATTTTGACATCATTAGACACTTTCATTTTATTTAAAGATTGGTATCTAGTATTTCTTAAAATTTATCCACAGGTCTGATGATGGTTTTGTAGAAAGAACCGAAACCGGTTATCTATATCATTAAAACATACATGATGTGATCAAGACTGAACTTTAGTCAAAATATAACAATTAATTGATCACTGCTTTCCAAAAATGTTTACCAAAATTTTACCTGTATATTTAATATGATCGCTACATACGTTAGATGACAGCACACAAATGGTATTTGTTTCCTGATATATCGGAAGAGAGGGATGTGGTACTATCTTATTGAGTTCTCTAATGGGTGATGTTACTGGAGATTTTATAGTTCATAGGTTTTTCTGTTGAATGGTACAAAATAAGAGGATTTGGAGAATGTTTGGTTGACAGACATGTATGCACTCTGAGAGACACAGATCTTCTTTGGATGGCTGTACCTGTATGTAGTTTGGAGGTGCACTGCCATACAGTAGCAAAATCCTTGTCCTTCTTCCAGTTCTTGTATGATGTGGACTCTTCCTGATTCTCTAAATAAGAAACACCACCATAACTGCTTGCACTTTCTACTATCTCGTACTGTAGGAGGAAGCTTTGTTGGGCGCTGGACTTATGCATTGTAACTTGTTGGCTGAGCTATGGCAACATGTTTCCATTTCCATAGTGTTCTAAACACGGTTCTGTCGCACTAGCTCGCTCTCTGTGTGGGATGAGAAGGCCTTAGATATCGTGCTCTGCGACTTCTCCTTAGTTTTAACTTAAATTGGGACGATCACACTGACTAAGTTGCAGGGAGTGCAGGGAAGAGACTGAGGAATAGTTACATTATGCAGAGAGACTGTCTAAAAATCTGCTTTGGAGTTTTGCTGTAGCAAATAGGTTTGAAAAAAGATGACTTGTTTCGAGATAAGAGGGTGTCATGAATGCCAACGGCCTTGCCACAGCGATAACACCAGTTCCTGTTGTATCACCGAAGTTAAGCTCTGTTGACATGGACTAGCACTAGGATGGGTGACCATCCGGTCTGCCAAGTGCTGTTGGCAAAAGGGGCGCATTCATCCCTTGTGAGGCAAACTAAGGAGCTACTTGATTGAGAAGTAGCGGCTCTGGTCTCGTAAATTGACATACGACAGGGAGAGTGGTGTGCTGACCACACGACCATATCTCCATCCAGTGATGTCCATGGTCTGAGGATGACAAGGCGGCTGGTGAGTATCTTTGAACCTTCATGGCCTGTTCAGGTGGAGTTTAGTGTTTTGTAGTGTCACAAATATGGTTCATTAAACAACTAAACTTCATCCTAACAGGCCATGAAGACCCAAAAGGACCGAATGGGCGCCATGTCATCCTCAGCCCGCAGGTGTCACTGGATGTGGGGGGCGGGGGACCATGTGTTTGGCACTCCGCTCTCCCAGCCATATGTCAGTTTATGAAACTGGAGCCGCTATTCTCAATCGAGTAGCTCCTCAGTTCGCCTCAGAAGGGCTGAGGGCACACTTCTTTCCAAAAGTGCACAGGAGACAGGATGTTCACCTATCCAAGGGTGAGTCTAACCTGACAGCGCTTAACTTCAGCGATCTGACCGGAACCAATGTTACCACTACACAAAGGCAGTTGGCTCATATGATTCTCTAGTAGCTGTAATCATTAAAAGACAGCTCCATAGGATCCAATGCAGGTATGTGGTTGAATTAATAAGCTTGGTTCCAAATCACTAACAAAATTTCTACCAGAAAGTGCAACACTATCAACGTCTCTTGTGTGTGCCTGAAGAACGAAGATTGCTTTTTATGCATGCTGACAGTAACATGCTGGTTATGGTCGTGTTTTTAATAGTGCAGTCTTGGCGTGAAATATATGTTGCTGGCAGTAGAATCCTTCTGCGGTCGGATTCAAATGTCGATCCCCAATCGTGTTCCTCGAAAAGAACATCTTCACTCTAGGTATTCCCTTTTGGGCGACCTGTTGAGTTCAGTATAGTTTAGTTGTTATGTCATATTCTGTAGATCATTTTCACGATTATTTTATAGATATGATGTGGAACAAGTCAGATTACAAGATATATATACACACACACGAATAGTGCTAATATTAATATTTCTGAAATTTTTAGTTCTACACATGCAACTACATTTAGAGGTACAACACTTTTTTAACCTGTTCTGAAACAGAAACTCGTCCATGGAATAGAAGTTGTCCAAAAGAATGATTTTAAGCTAGATTTAAAACTTGATCTGCTACTTGCCAGACACTTTATGTTGTTGGGCAAATGAGCAAAGATTTTTGTTACTGAATAATGTACTCCTTTTTGAGCAACTGACAGCTTCAATAACGGATAGGAAAGGTCATTTTTCCCTCTAGTGTTGTACGTATGAACATCACTATTCTTCGCAAATAGAGATGGATTATTTATAGCGGATTTCATTAGCGAATATATGTACTCTGATGGTGCAGTTAAAATACCTAACTCTTTGAATAGGTGCCTACATGACGTCCTTGGGTGAATACCACTTATTATTCTCACTGCTCTCTTTGTGCAATCAGTACTCTATGTCTAAGTGGTGAGTTACCCCAGAAAACTATTCCATAAGACATTATTGAGTGGAAATATGCAAAGTACATTAGGAGGCTGATCTGATTATTACCAAGACTAATAATTGTATGAAGAGATGAAGAGCGAAAGAAGCTGAACTTAATTGTTTGAGAAGCTCAGTAATTGCTTCTTCCAGTTCAAGTTGTAATCAGTGTGAGCACCCAAAAATTTGGAGAAATCTGCTCTGTTAACTGAGCCCTGTTCATATGCTACATCAATTGTCAGTACGACTCTATTCCGTGTACAGAACTGGATATAGTGAGTTTTTTCAAAATTAAGTGAGAGTCCATTTTCCAAGAACCACTTAATAATTCTTTGAAAGACACCCTTAACAATATCTTTAGCTGCTTTTTCTGGAATGGGATTTATTATAACACTCTTGTCATCTGCAAAAAGTACTAGTTTGGCTTGCTGAACATTGAGAGGTCATTCACATGAATAAGGAACAGTAGAGGACCCGAATTGAACCCTGTGGGACTCCGTTTATGATAACTCTCCATTCATTAGAATTTATCACCCTCCCAACATTATTTGTGTTATTCAGTACAAATTTTAGCTTTCTGTTCATTAAGTATGATTCAAACCAGCTGTGTGTGTATAGCCTACAGTTCCATAAATCCTGATTTTTTTTTTTTTCTAAGAGTATGACATGATCCACACAGTCAAATGCCTTGCAAAGATCACAAAAATACCAACTGCGGATAATTTGTTATTTAGGGCTTGTACTATTTGAAGGGGTAAATGTGTAGATAGCATTCTCAGTCGAGTAACCCTTCTGGAATCCGAACTGTGATATGATAAGTAAATTATTTTCAGTTAAATGTGAGACTACTCATGAATACATAACTTTTTCGAATATTTTAGAAAATGAAGTCAGCAATGACACTGGTCTATAATTATTTAAGTCACTCTTGTCCCCTTTCTTATGAAGAGGTTTGGCAATTGTGTATTTCAATCTGTCTGCAAAAATTCCCTGTACCTGTGAAGCATTACATAAATCACCAAGGACTCCACTTATTAAATTGGAATAAGGTTTCAAAATTTTGTTAGACACTCCATCACCACATGAGCTTTTGTTTTCCAGTATATTTATACTTCCCTTAATTTCAGGAGGGGGGGGGGGGGTTGGTGCTATTTCTAAAGGCCTAAAGTCCTGGGGAACGACATTTTTAACATATTTTTTTTGCTTCATCAACTGAACCCTTTAACCCTATTTTTGCTGCTACATTCATAAAGTGATTGTTAAAAATACTTGCAACTTGTGAATTATCACTCACAACATCATTTAGCTTTATTGCTATGGTATGCTGTGCACTGTCAGGCTGCCCCTTCTCCCATTTGACAATATTCCATATAGTTTTAATCTCATTACCTGCATTATTAATTTCTGCCAGAACACATAAGCTTCTCGACTTCTTAATGGCTCTCCTTAAAATATTACAGTATCTTTTGTAATAATCAAGTAATGTCAGATCCTGACTTATTCTGGCCTGTCCATATATTTCCCTCTTCCTCTTACATGATATCTTAATCCCCTTAGTAATCCCTTGGCTTACTTCAATTTGTAATGGCTTTTTTTTTTTGGGTAACCTTTCAGGAAATCAACTCTCAAATATTGAGACACATTTACGGTGGAATAAATTGAATTTGGCACCAGCATCATTTTCAGTGTATACTTCATCCCATTCTACCTGTTCTAGGCTGCTCTTAAAACTCTCTACCTTGTTCGCATCAATAAGCCTCCCTGCCATGTATGAACCTGCCTGTAGCCTGTGAGATGCTATATGTGTTACTTCCATTAACTGTGCATCATAATCAGATAGCCCATTAACAACTGGGTACACATTAATTGTTTCTGCCTGAGCACTGTCTATGAAAATGTTATCGATAAGTGACCTACTATCCTTTTGCACACGAGTAGGAAAATTTACAACCAAACAAAGATTCTAGCTCATTTTTCCTATCCGTATCTTTTAAGAAATCTATATTAAAGTCACCACAAACCACTAACTGATTCTTTTTGTCTGACAGGTAGCTCAATAATGCCTCTGGATTTTTCATGAATAGCTGAAAGTTACCTTGAGGGGATCCTTAGATTGTTAAAATTACTATAGAAGTATATTGCAGTAGCAACTCACAAGCACATGCTTCAAGAATCTGATCTATACAAAAACTATTTGTTTCAATATTTTTGACTTTGTGTCTAGTTTTTATATGAGTAGCAACTCCTCCTTTTCCCATGTTAACTATACATGATGCTAATCTGTAATCCCTTAAGGTTAACTTCTCCATCCCTGCGGTTACATGGTGTTCAGAGAGTCACAAAACGTCTATACCTTCAGAATTTACCCCATTTTCTAGGCATACAAGAAGCTCTTCTACCTTATTTTTCAATCCTCTAATGTTATGTTGAAACACACAAATTTTATTTCTTTGGATACTGCTACAGACATTATGGCACCGTTCTGTTTTAATCTCTCTCAATACTCTCTGTCTAAAACCTGACTCTAACCTAAAAAATCTATCCCTCTGACTCTAGTAACCACAGGTATTTTGACCTGTGTGCATGTGGCCCGCCTTACATTTTCTGCAAGAAGATCAACTAATCTATCCTTCCAATCCTATTCAGGTGCAGGCCATGACAAGTGTAAACCCATCTCCCAATTGCATCAACAGGCACAGCACAAATATGAGATTTAGTTTCTACCAACAATAACCCCCACCCCCCCTCCACCCCCCTAGGTCTCTGTTAACACGGTTTACAGCCATTAACCCAGAGCTGGTCGTTGGTCATGGCACTGAAAAACATCCACAAACCCCACACGAATGTGAGCCGTTGCTGTTCCTATTACATCCAGGTCACACCTAATACTATAGTCCGAATTGCTGTCTAGGCTGTTTCCTGCTCCTACTTTAGCAACATGTTTCTCACCGTCAAAATTTTTGCACAAGGATCGTAGGTTTTCTGTAACGTGGCTAAGCTTAGCACTAGGTTTCACAGTGATTGTGATCTAGTACTTGACTCCTAGCCTATCCTGTAGCAACTGGCCTACGCCTTTCCCATGACTGCTACCTAACAGCTGCACTCTTTTCCTTCTGTTTGACTTTACTCCCGACCTAGCATTACAATTGTTGCTACGAGTCCGCTGCACCCTACTTTGCTCAAAAACTGTTTGAAGCTCTTCTACTTCAGTAAACAAATAAAATTGATTGCTCACTGGGATCTGAAAAGTAATTTCTGGGTTTTTCTCCTTCTGACTACGAACTGTTACCTGTTCCCAGCTCCCATTGTCTCTTCCCCCCTTCAACCTGTCTAATTCGAAGTACATAATTTCTAGTTCAGCATGAAGGGCACAAATCTTTCTTCCCTGTTCCACGATTTTCTTGTCACGGCTACAAAATCTAAAACTCTGCTGGCGAGCCTCATCCGGCACTACAACAGCTTCCCCGCTACAATCACGCCAGTGAAACACCAACACACAATCCTGACAATTCACTCGCGTGCTCACTAATCTACGACAACATCCACATATTCCACACATGATGGCAGATTAAGCTACAAAAATTACACTACAAACAAACAATTCAAATACAAACAATACAAATTACACTTGAAACAATTCCGGTACACCAATTAATAGTTAGTAGAAAGTAACTTAGTTTCCGGTGAGATGAGCAGAGAAGTTCTGGACGTCAAGCGAATGTAGCAGCAGGCGAATGAAAACAGCGCGAAGTTAATTACTGGCGCAGGTTATAGTGGCGGAAATCACGAAACTGGTAAGAAACGGAAGAGGCTCGATACTTTCTAACGACAAATTTGAACAGACTGCATTATATATAAATACTCTAATGGAAACAGAAACACCACTTATCGACTTTACTGCACAATATGGAAAATTAACTGTACAGAAGTATAAAACACGAACCGAATGCAAACTACACACACACGATACTCTTCACAATAGAGCTACCCAGACACTGCCCGGAAATTATTGAATAATCGCATAACTCACTGCGGTCGATAACGACAACAAACCCACGCCAACGGCTTGCACTTAAGAACAGCTATCTTTTCACGAAAACTTCCCAAATAAAAGCGAAACCTTCAATATATAGATCACAATAGATACTAATTTACTTATTTAAGCTACAATGTTGCCTTAACAAATAGTTTTTCCACGAGTAAACACGTATATCTACGAGCGCACTCAGTAAACACACGCCTGTTCCAAAGAGCAGAAATAAACTGAGTTAGCCCGAATTCGCTGTTTCTGGGCAAGTTTTCTGGAAGGTTTCCCTTGGTTACCAGACGAACGCAGGAACTGAAAGTCACCCCCCAAATATTCCATACTGGGAACTGCTCTGCCCCATTATCAGCTTGCTTGTTATTTGAGTGAAATCCGACTGCATAAAAAGAAATTACTCAGTTTACAAAGTGACTCTATTGATCAGTTTAATTAATTAGCGTATCAATTTCTATCAGTGATGGTGAGTGGAAGTGATGGCTAGGGTACAACGGGTATGGTTCTTGACTTGGAGCGCTAAACCGGCGTGCTTTTTCGTTGCGGGGTATCTTTTAACGATACTTCAATCTTCTACCTGCACAGGGAGAGACGACCATCTTAATAAAACTAGACGTTTTATAGAATTTATAAAATGATACGTAGCATAAACCTGATATTTGCAACTTCTCCGTACTGTTGCCTTAAGAGACTTCGTATGTGGCAAGGCTTTTGGCGACTTTAAAAGGGAGTTCCAAAGTGAGGAGGTTTCTGGTGACAGAGGTAGATCTTAGCAGCCCATCATGAGCCAGAAATGAGTTTAATGTTCTAGTCTTGTGATGCATGACATAACAGATAAGAACAGATTTTTTTCCTACCTGATGAGAAAAATATGTAGAGGAAATGCAACCTATGCCACACCATTACAGGATTTTTACAAGAAGTAACAATACTTCAGCGATGTGAAAAATCATGTATGCCCTGATTTCTTCGAAAATGACTTCTAAAAAAGAGAAATCTAAATTTAATCTGAAAAATTCGAGGTATGTGGTCAACATCACCGCTGTCTCGGATTAGGTGAAGTGGATTTTAAACTGGGGAGGGGAGTCTATACTGAGGTGGAATTCATTAGAACTACTGTATACATCAAAGCTGCAGCTGCTTGTTTCGCAGTGCATCGTGGCTGCCTGCAAGGGTGGTCATGAGGAGTCAGCAACCAGAAGCAGCAGATTAGCTCAGCCTGTGATTGGGGGGGGGGGGGGGGTTAGTTATAAAGAATGCACTGACCTGTCTGATCTAGTCTGATGTTGTGAGGGCTAGCAAAGTAACCAGCGGCCACAGAAGCGGACGTATGTACAGAGTGAAAGTAGATTTAAATGACAAGTGTTTGCACAGGATTTACTGATAACAGCCGAATTCCAGCCACTGCAATCGTATGTGATGAACTTCATGCCCGAAGGTGGTGAAATTTGGCACAAACGCACGTTCACGACTGTGGCTATGGCCACAGCGATAGTTTTCACCTCTGAGCGTTGGCGCCAGCAGCGTATGAAGAGATTGGCGCACTGCCTATGGCCTTGGGGACATGAAAGTGCAGGTTGTGCGAGTGTTTCAGTGATCTCTGATATCTACCCATGACAATTTATTACTGCGGATTGCATCACAGTTTAAGTGTGTTGCGTTTAGTGCTTCTCAGTACATCGCAGTGGACCCCACCTTGCAGAAGTGTTTGTTGCTGTTTTTTCTTTCCCATCCCATTGTAGACCCATTCATCCCTCATTATTCGCCCTGGTGTAGCGAAGTGAACCGATTTTGGAGTACCATAGCGCTTTACAACACAAGAAAATACGCTTAGCAGCCCTTTTGTGGTTGGAAATTCTATAACTATGATGGTATAAATTCATGCCGGAATTTGAAATTCCAACTATCATTTCAAACATCACTGCTTCCAGTCGTGACATCAAATAATAGTAGGTTAGAATTATTTAATGAAATTTCTCATCAAAAAACAGAACACTATTTTTTAACTATGCAAACTGCTGTGCAGCGTTAGTCTGTTTTTTATCATCAGTAGTTTTAAACTGTGTTCGTATGTCAACTGCAAAGCAAACTACAGCTCCCTCCCTCTCTTTGTATGCGACAATTTTTTTTAAACTGTATTTCGAATCAGTTTTGTGACATCGTCAATTTGTGTGTGTGGAATAGCTACCGTGACTGCCTTATATCACCTACATCATCATCTTGTGACCGGCAATTAATTATTTATTAACTTCAGCAGAGTTTCTGGAACGATTCCGTGTCGGGTATTTGGTTTGGAAGAAAGGCATCTCTCGCATGCACTTTTATCCGACATGTTGGTCCATGCATACAGCGTTCTTTAGATGGCGGTGGATGCGGTGGATGCTGACAGGAAGTGTGCTTTTGTTCAGGGAGGGATCAGCTCGATGCCACTTCTAGCGGCTAGCACGGACTCCATCGGTTCCACCGCATGAGCCAGAGCGAGCCGCTGCAGAGGTCTGCACGGTGAGGCAGCACACAGCCATCGCGGGCCCTGGGTTGTGGTGCAGCCGGGGCAGCCTGCACAGGTGGCAAGACACGAGAAAGTTTTCAGATACGTTTAAGCGATCTGTGATGACGTAATTACATGTTTCCTTATACAATCGGAATGAAAAAAGTGCCATAATTGTTGAAATATTTCACACACAATAATAAGTGAACTGTATTCCATACATCACCTTGTATCCTGTTAATTTTTTCAATAAACAATATTCCATACATTGTCTAAATTGTTTAAAGAATACTCCGCACGCTGCAGAGGAACAATCAGTATTCCCAAAAGGGAGGGGGGCAAGGAGTGATATCGATTCAATTAATTAATTAATAAGTCAAACTGACACAGTGTTGCGGTGGCTACTCAAACAAGGTGAAGTAGCTCGTGATTACCGAAAATGACACGATGGAGCTGTTTCTCGCCCATTTTTTTCAATCAATTTCATTAATTAGTCAATTAATTTGGTATTAGAAATGATGCCGCACAGGTTTTCCAGAGGGTGAGGAAGGGGCGGGGGTGACATGGAAAACCACTTAATCGAACAATGGATTAAGGATGTATTATCCCCAGCGGTTTGTAATCCTCAATCAAAAGAGACAGATAAGTTTGCCTCTGAATGTACGCTTGCCCCTGAATGTAGGCAACTGCGTTAATGATTATTGACTGACGCCGCCCCTATTCCACTACTTACATTCTGTGCAGCGTAGAGGATGCTGGTCACTTCAAGCTACGGATGCATGAAATGACATTACAAGTTTTCTGTAGAACTCTTGGGGAGCTATTCAGAATTGTGACCAGAATTTTACTTTCGCAAATCGGAAAATATTCTGTTATAACATTAAAATGTTCCCTATTACTAGCGGTTTCTTCGCGAAATACATCAATTTTAGTACAGAAAATTCTAGAACTACAGCATATCTACCACGAATTTTGAAACAAAATTTATTTTTCTCGGCAGTCGGATGCCAACTTCGCGTGATGGTGAACATAGGTCCCTCATTATTGCAGTTATTCTATATACAATTACCTGGGCAAAAAATTCATTAGGAGTTTTTGTAAATGTCTTGTGGAGCTATTCAGAATTGTGACTTTTTTGTGCAAATTTAGTAACTAACTTTTTTATAAGATTAAAATTTTCCCAAGTATTATTGTTTCCTTCACAAAATTCTGTAAAACTACAATTTTGTAGAGGGAACTCTATAGCTATGGTATACCTATTAAGAACTCTAAATAAATATATATTTCTCGAAATTCGGGCGCCAGCTTCACCAGACTGTAACACAGGCATTGCAGTATCGTATTTAGCCGCCAAAACCGGGCAATGGACTACAAAGTAAAATGTTTTCACCTGTACACGAATATACATAACGGATGAACGAGTACAGGTCGTGGACAAGTAGTTGTGAGGTAGCAGATATCGACGCATGCTGAAACATCCATATTAATACGAGGTGTGTGTGTGTGTGTGTGTGTGTGTGTGTGTGTGTGTGTGTGTGTGTGTGTGTGTGTGTGTGTGTGTGTGTGTGCGCGTTGAATCGGGGACCTAGAAAAGACGGAGAGGCTTCACCCGACCATATCCCACAGTGGTCCACAACCCCATAACAGGCCGCAGCAGTCCACCACGCCGCAACCCCGCGCCACCCTGAACCCAGGGTTATTGTGCCGTTCGGCTCCCAGTGGACCAAATGGCTCTGAGCGCTATGGGACTTAACATCTGAGGTCATCAGTCCCCTAGAACTTAGAACTACTTAAACCTAACTAACCTAAGGACATCACACACACCCAGGCCCGAGGCAGGATTCGAACCTGCGACCGTAGCGGTCGCGCGGTTCCAGACTGAAGCGCCTAGAACCACTCAGCCACACCGGCCGGCCCCAGTGGACCCCCCCCCCCCCACCCCCACCCCCCACCCCCTTTCCCCGGGAACGTCTCTCATACCAGACGATTGTAACCCCAAATGTTTGCGTGGTAGAGCAATTAAGGTGGACGCGTACGTAGAGACAGCGTTTGCGCAGCAATCGGCGACATAGTGTAACTGAAGCGGAATAAGGGGAACCAGCCCGCATTCGCCGAGGGAGATGGAAAACCTCCTTAAGAACCATCCACAGGCCGGCCGGCACATCGGTCCTTAGGCGGCGCAGCTAGCCGGGCGGGCTATATATGGTGTTGTCTCCACAGCGGTAATGGTGGCATCCAGACGATTGTACAGATGGCGAATACTGTCCTAATCCCGTAAAGGAATACGTTATGCCTGCTTGATCTGTTCTGTAACAGTTATGTGTGTGTGTGTGTGTGTGTGTGTGTGTGTGTGTGTGTGTGTGTGTGTGTGTGCGTGTTTATGTGCGTATGTGTGCGTGTGTGTCCGTGTGCATGTGTGTGTGTGTGTGCGATTGTGCGTGTTTGACTGTAAGTGTGTGTGCGGTCAGTCTTCTGACTGGTTTGATGGGGCCAGACACACCAACTTCTTCATCTCAGTGTGGCATTTGCAAACTATGTCCTCAATTATTTGCTAGATTTCCAATCTCTGTCTTCCTCTTCAGTATTTACCGTCTACAGCTCCCTCTGGAACCATAGAAGTTAGTCCGTGACGTCATAACACATATCCTATCATCCTGTCCCTTCTTCTTGTTAGTGTTCTCCCTATATTCCTTTCATCTCGGTTTCTGCACAGAACCTCCTCATTCCTTACCTCATCAGTCTACCTAATTTTCAACATTAGCTGGAGAGCCACATCTCAGATGCATCTGTTCTCTTCTGTTGCGATTTTCGCACATACAATTTTGTGCTCTGAACCGTACACTCAGAAATTTATTTCTCAAATTAAGATCTATGTTTAACATTAGAAGACTATCTTGCCCAGTAATGCCGTTTTTGTCAGTGCTAGTCTGCTTTCGACGTCCTCCTTGCTCCACCCATCAAGGGTTATTTCGCTGCCTAGGTAATGGATTTCCTTCAGCTACTTCGTGACCTTCAGTCCCGATATTAAGTTTCTCGTTGTTCTCAGTTCAGCTACTTCCCGTCACATTCGTCTTTCCTCGATTTACTCTCACTTAATATTCTGTACTCAGTAAACTGTTCATTCAGTTCAGCAGATCCTGTAATTATTTCTCACTCTCACGAAGCACAGCGGTGCCATAAGCAAAACTTAACACTAATAGCCTTTTACTTTGAATTTCAATTCCACTCTCGAACCTTCCTTTTTATTTCCAACATTGCTTCTTCGATGTATAGATTGGACAGTAGAGGCGAAAGACTGCATCACTGTCTTACATCCTTTTTAATCCAAGAACATCGTTCTTGATCTTCCACTCTTATTATTCCCTCTAGTTATATATAATCCATGTCTCCCTATAACTTACCCCTATTTTCCTCAGGATTTCGAATATCTTCCACCATTTTAAGTTGTAGAACGCTTTTTCTAGGTCGATAAATCCTATGAAACTTGATTTTTCTTTAATCATAATTCCATTGTCAACCGCAACGTCAGAACTGTCTCTCTGGTGCCTTTACCTTCCCTACAGCCAAACTGATCGTCATCTAACATATCCTCAGTTTTATATTCTTCTGGATCTCATTCTTGATAGCATCTTGGATTCATGAGCTGTTAAGCTGATTGTGTGGCAATTTTCGCACTTGTCAGCTCATGCTATCTTCGGAATTGTGTGGATGATATTTTTCCGAGAGTCAGATGGTATGTTGCCAGACTCATACATTCTACAAAACAAAGTGAATAGAAGTTTTTTGCAATTCCACAATGATTTTAGAGCTTCTGTTGGAATGCTATCTATCCCTGCAGCCTTGTTTGATCTTAAGTCTTCCGAAGCTCTTTTAAATTCTAACACTGGATCCACTATCTCTTCCCTATAGAATTCTGTTTCTTCTTCTACCATATCAGACAAGTCTTCCCCCACATGGAGGCCGTCAGCGTACTCTTTCCATCTATTCGCTCTCTTCTCTACATTTAACAGTGGAATTCCCATTGAACTCTTAATGTTAACCTACATTGCTTTTGATCTGACCAAAAGTTGTCGTCACTTTTCTATGTGCTGACTCAGACCTTCCGACAATCATTCCTTTTTCGATTTCTTCACGTTTTTCGTGTAACCATTTCGCCTTGGCTTTGCTGCACTTCCTATTTATTTCAGCCCTCAGTGAATTTTATTTCTGTATTCCTGAATTTTCCTAAACATTTTTGTATTCCCTTCTTTCATCGATGAACTGAACAATTTCTTCTGCAACCCATTGTTTCCTTGCAGTTACCTTCTGTGTACCTATTTTTTTCGTATTTTTGTGACTGCCCTTTTCTCTTCAACTGCACTACCTACTGGCTATTCCTTACCACAGTATCTATAGCCTTAGTGAACTTCAGATGTATATAATCATTCCTTAATTCTTCCGTATTCCACTTCTCTGCACATCGATTCTTCCTGACTATTCTCTTAAACTTCAGCCTACTCCTCATCACCACTAAATTCTGTTCTGAGTCTATACTACTCGTGGGTACGCCTTACAATCCAGTATCTGAGTTCGGAATCTGTGCTTGATCATGATGTAATAAAACTAAAATCTTCCCTTACGTCCCGGCGTTTACCAACTATACTGCCTCCTCTTGTGATTCTTGAACAGAGTGTTCGCTATTACCAGCTCAGATTTATTGCAGAACTCAAGCTTTTTCCCCTCTCACTGCTAGTACCAATGCCATATTCTCCTACAACACTTTTTTTATTCCTTTCCCTACAACGACATTTAAGTCCGCCATGACTATAAAATTTTCTTCCCTCCGTACATGCTGAATTACCCCTCAGTAACCTCATATACTTTCTCAGCTTGCGACGTCGGCATGTATACCTGAACCATTTTTGTCAGTGTTGGTTTGCCGTCGATTCTGATGAGAGCAACCCTATCACTGAACTACCCACAATAACACACTCTCTGCCCCAACTTCCCGTCCATAACGAATCCTACACCTGTCATAGCATTTTCTACTACAGTTGATATTACCTTATATTCATCTGACCAGAAACGCTTTTCTTCTTTCTATTTCATTTCACTGACCCCCACTACATCTAGATTGAGCCTTCGCATTTCCTTTATCATATTTTCTAGCTTGCCTACCACGTTCAAGTTTCTGACACTCTACTCCCCAACTCGTAGAATGTAATCTTTGAATTGCTTACTCACTCTTTTTCTCCATGTCACCTCCGCCTTGGCAGTCCCTTCCGGGAAATCCGAATGGGAGCTATCCCGTAATCTTTTGCAGTGAGAGAGATCATCGTGACACTTTTTCAGTTACAGGCCGCCTGTCCTGTGAATACACATTACGTGCCTTCAATGCAGTGGTTTCCATTGCCATCTGCATCCTCATTCCGCTGATCATTGTTGATTCTTTTGTCTTTAGAGGCAGTTTTCCACCCAAAGAGCAAGATAGTATGTACTTGAAACTCTCCTCGGTTCTCTGCCCTCTCTGAAAACGCCGCAGGTGACTTTTTACGCCAAAAACCTTCGGCCACCACAGCTGATGATTTGTATTCAAAATTTAAACGGTGGAAGGGTTCGAGCCCAGGACGAAGGCGTTTTGCTCACTAATCAGAGACACCACCTGTAGACCACTGGTACAGATTTGCGTGAGATATTTGAGACTGGAGACAAGTCCAGAGGTCGTTGCGGCCAGAGAAGTTGCTGCACTTGTTGCAGAGCTCGTTGAGCTTCACAGGCAGCTGGTAGGCGTGCATTATCCTTTTGGAGCAACAAATCATCTCCTGTTGCAAGAACGGCAAAAGAATGGATCAACAACAATCTGCACATACCTAGCGCTGGTTAGCGTCCTCGTCGGAAATAGCAAAGGTGAACGAGCTTATCACAGCCAGACCATAAGGCCAGTGATGCGGCCAGAGTGTCTTGGATGAATACACTCTATGCGGCAGTGTTCACCAGGCCTACATAGTACGCGCAAACGACCACCACTTGCGTGCAGGAAGAATCTGCTTCCATCGCTGAAGACCATGGCGTGCCAAATGGTTCAAATGGCTCTGAGCACTGTGGGACTTAACTTATGAGGTCCTCAGTCCGCTAGAACTTAGAACTACTTAGACCTAACTAACCTAAGGACATCACACACATCCATGCCCGTGGCAGGATTCGAACCTGCGAGCGTAGCGGTCGTGCGGTTCCAGACTGTAGAGCCTAGAACTGCTCGGCCACCCAGGCCGGCCATGGCGTGTCATTCCATTTTCCGAGAAATCCTCTGACGACACCTGTCGAGCTGTGCACGTCGATGCTGTGTTCTTAAGATGGGCTAGATGTGCACACGCCCGTAGTCCCACTGCTAATAACTGGTTCGAAACTGTTCGTGTGGACACATGTGGGCCACAAGCCCTCTTACCTGTACTGCAGTTGCTGTATGACCTGTCACTGCCGCCCTTACGATACGACGATCGTCGGCCGTTGTGACCGTGCGGTTCTAGGCGCTTCAGTCCGGAACCACGCGGCTGCTACGGTCGCAGGTTCGAATCCTGCCTCGGGCATGGATGTGTGTGATCTCCTTAGGTTAGTTAGCTTTACGTAGTTCTAAGTCTAGGGGACTGATGACCTCAGATGTTAAGTCCCATAGTGCTTAGAGCCATTTGATACGACGATCCTGGCAGGTGTCTATGCTGTGTGGACTTCCGTATATGCTGTGTGGACGTCTAGGAACTCGTTTAAGAATGGAGAATGTTCATGTGGCCACTGATACCAGAGAAACTGACACAGCACGTCTAACTTTTGCAGTTATCCGAAAGGACCATCCTGCCATTCGGAAGGTCATAGCTTAACCCCTTTCAGAGTCGCTGATTTGGCTGTACGAAGCACAAATGCGCCTTCATGGCATCGATGCCTTCTTTCTTCACCCGTTTGCACCACACTAAGCCTTCTGGCTTTGAGCATTCACTATTAAAGGTAGACGTAGATGGCGTTCTGGTAGCTATGACATTACGCTATCTGTTAGCGGATGACACTGAAGCCATTTACTATCTCCCAGGCGGACCGGATCAAATTCGACGCCGTCTATCGACGCAAACTTTTTTTTTTTTCCGGCAGTGGATTTTATTTCTGTTGGGGAGGGTAATGTGTGACTTATACATCTCAACAGGTTATCCGCATTACTGCGTGATCTTCGGCACGTCCTTGGTGAGGGCTCCCCTGATTAATTTTCCAACGAGCCACGAATTATACATGCAAGAATTCCGCCGGGACTAATGGCGTCAGCAGCGGAACAAGCGAAGCGTTTCGGAGACGGCGGCGCACAGCGCGTCGCGCGGGACGGCTGCCAGAGGCGTCGCCCGCCACCAGAATACGGGAGGCGCTGCGTCTGCAGGGCACGGCGCAGCGCGCGGCCTTGGAAGGCCGGACGCCGGACGCGTGAATGGCATTCCTGCCGAGGGCAGGACGGCGCGCTCGCGGTTTTTCCCAGGCGGCGGCTGCGGCGGCGGCGGCGCGGGCGCAGACGGGCGTCGGGTTTCCGGCGCAGCCAGGCGACCCTAATGGCAGCCGACCGGCGCGGCGCTCTATCCGATTTCACGGCGTCTCACTCGCCGCAGCTTACCGGCTGCCGTCTCAGTCGCCACCTAACGGAACCGGCGCGCACTGTCCGCCACCTGCTGCGTCTACGCTGTCCTCTCTTTCCTGACACTCTGCCGCTTACGATCCACCGTTCTCATCTAGGAACAGTTCCTTATATTTACACTGATTCGTCAAAACATTATGATCGACCCCCGCAAGACAAAAAAAAAAAAAAACAAAAAAAAACCGCCTGGTGTAATGAGAGCATGTGACGCGTTGGGGGAAGTGTATCAGCGGAGCCGAGACAAATGAGGACTCTAAGAATTCTCATTGCTCAGTCCTACTTGCACAGTTTTAATTAGATTACACGTTTCGATCAATCAGAATTATCTTCAGATCTAAAACAAAAACAAAACAAAAACTAAATTTGTAGCATCTAATATTTTACGATAAGTAAAAACACAGAAATTGAACACACATGTAGAATTTACGTCAGTAGCTGCGTCGGCAACACGTTTTGTCGACTTAGGGTACCGTGTTTTGCAGCTGCAGTCGGTCTTTTAAATAGGTATGTGTTGGAGGTAGGGGAGAGAGAGGAAGGGGTAAGAGGAGATGAAGTGAGAGTGATTGGGGGAGAGAAAAGGAAGCAAGGAGGTACACAGCATAAAATACTAAAGTTATAAAATAGAGCGAGTTGGTCTGAGATCTGTTTACATTTTACATATACATTGTTCAATATTAGTGTTTTAATGAGAACTTTTACGTAATAATACCTTCTACAATTTTAGTAAGACACCTCTTGTTAAAAATGTGATTCCCCTTTCCACCCTCTTTCTACTGCCTTTCCCCTTCCTCAGTCACCTTAACTCCATTTTTCTTCCCCCTTCGCCCCTCTCCGCTACCACCAACATACACCTACCTGAAATATTGGCCACAGTTGCAAAACACAGTAATTTTATGTGTGGTTTTGATTAGGCAAAAGCCGGCCGCTGTGACCGAGCGGTTCTAGGCTCCTCAGTCTGGAACCGCGCGACCGCTACGGTCACATGTTCGAATCCTGCCTCGGGCATGGATGTGTGTGATGTCCTTAGGTTAGTTAGGTTTAAGTAGTTCTAGGTCTAGGGGACTGATGAACTCAGTCCCATAGTGCTCAGAGCCATTTGATTAGGCAAAAAGGGTTGATGACGCAACTACTTAGGTAAATTCTACATTTATTTACAGTTTCTTCTTTCCTTCTATTTCTTGTAAAACATTAGTCTGTCATATACAGTTTTGTGTTTTTTAGATCTGAAGATGATAATGAGTGATCGAAACATATAATCTAATTAAAATGTGCACCCGAATCTGAATAGTAAATGACAGTTATCTTAAATATCAATATAGTTGCTGAATTTCACCAAACGAATACGTAGACTATAATGGAAATGAGGAATCATTCTGGCAACGACACGAGCAGCATATGGGGAAACCCCTAAGACTGACTATTTTTAGATATGGCAGATGACCCGGGGCAGCACCAGTGGTGTAGGTTAGCCATTGCACTCCCTTCACCAGGTCAATGCGCCCTTGTGTCCACTTTGCGCAATAACTGATTCTGACTCGCATCGGTTGACATGTGGTACGGCGGCTGCATGTTGGCTACTTATGCAACAAATGTTAGCCCTTGTCTTACGACGGTCCCCACGTCGACTGATTCTGTAGCTCTATTTCACTCACATGTCGTCCCGTCTACTTCCCAGCTGTCAGGATAAATGCAGGCAATTACATTAGGGGAATGGTACTGTACAATTTCTTCCGCGACGGTGACAAAGATGTGTGAGGGTATTGGTCCTTCCTATTGGACAAACAGTCGGACTTACAATGCCGGACGAAATACCGGTCCTGTTTTGCCAACCACCTGGGTTCGTTGTTAATCGACCCTCTGGCTAGCTGCAGTGTTCCAGGCACGAGAAGAGATACATGACGATGGTCCACGATTCAAGATCTATCTCAACCTGTGTACACAGGGGACAGTACTCCTCATCATATCAAAAGACGACTTGGACGATCTTCAAGCTCAGCTGCTATAGGGTTCACCTAGTTATTACAATGGTATTTAATTTATAATTAACACGAGAACAAATAAACAAACAAATAAAGACAGCTTCCGGATTCGAAACCTGCCACAGATTAAGTTTTGAATTATAATTAGTATTGTCATCCGAAGACTTCCGGCGTAAGAAGTCACCCTCACTCTGCAAACGACCTTCTGAAAGAGGACGGAGGAGCCAACAGAGGTTCAGGACACTCTCTTGTCCTTTGAGTGGGAAACTGCCCATGAAGGCGGAAGCACTGGTCAAGGCATGTGGATCAACTGCATTAAACAGTATCAACAGGACATGTGTCCGTAATTGAAGAAGGGCCATGATGATCACTCCATCGGCAAAAGATTCCGGAGTAGTCCCCCATTCGGATCTCCGGGAGGGGCTGCAAAGCCGGAAGCGACAATGAGAGAAAGATTGAATAACTAACTAAAGGGTAACGTTCTAAGAGTTGGGATGTCGAATGACATAATTTTGAATGTAGTAGGAAAGCTAGAAAATTTGAAAATGGAATTGCAAAGGTTCGATCTAGATACAGTGGGGGTCAGTCAAGTGAAATGAAAAGAGAGGATTTCTGGTCGTATGAGTATAGCGTAATGTCAATAGCGGCAGAAAACGATATGATGGGAGTAGGATTCGTTATGAACAGGAAGGTGGGATCACAGAGTGTGTTACTGTGAACAGTTCAGTGACAGGGTTTTTCTCAGGAGAATAGACAGCGAACCAACATCGACAAAGTTCGGGTATACATTCCGACGTCCCAACCTGCAGACGAAGAGACAGAGAAAGTACATGAGGATATTTTGAACAAGTAATACAGTACGAAAAGGGAGATGAAGATCTGTCATGGGTGACTGGAGTGAGGTTGTAGGGGAAGGAGTAGAAAAAAGTGTTACAAGAGAATATGCGATTGGTACTAGGAATGAAAGAGGAAAAAGAGTAATAGAGTTTTGTAGTAAATTTCAGCTAGCAATACCTTATACTCTGTTCAGGAATCACAAGAGGAAGAGGTATGCTCGGAAAAGGATGGGAAGGACGGGAAGATTTCAGTTAGATTACATCAGGGTCGACAAAGATTTCGAAACCAAATACTGGGTTGTAAGGCACACCCAGAAGCAGATACAGTCTCACATCACAAAGCAGTAGTGATAAAGAGTAGGCTGAAGTTTAAGAAGTTACTCAGATAGAAACAATACTCGAAGAAGTGGGATAAAGAAGTACAAAGGAATGACGAGATACGTCTGAAGTTCTCTAAAGGTTTAGTTTCTGCAATAAGGAATACGTCAGTAGGCAGTTCAGTTGAAGAGAAACTGATATCTCTACTAATCACAAAAGCCGGAAAGAAAAATATAGGTACAAAGAAGGTAACTGCGAAGAAAAGGGTGGGAGAAGAATACTTTACTTGATCGATGAGAATTGGAAGTAAAGTGATGTTCAGGGAAATTCAGGAATACAGAAGTACAAGTCACTTAGGAATGAAATGGATAGGAAGAACAGGGAAGTTATGACAAAACGGCTTCATGAAAATTCTGAAGAAATCGAAAAAGAAATAATTGTCGGAAGGTCTGACTCAGCATATAGGAAAGTCAAAACAACGTTCGGTGAATTAAAAGCAAGGGTGGTAACATTGAGTGTGCAATGGAAACTCCACTGTAAAAAGAAGAGGAGAGAGCAGATAGGTGGAAGGAGTAGCCTACACTATAGGCGTTTATGAGGGGACGAATTGGCTCATGTGATTGAAGAAAAAACAGAATTCGATAGGGAAGAGACAGATGATTCATTATTAGAAACAAAATTTAAAAGAGGCTTGGGAGACTTAAGGCCGAACAAAGCAGAAGGGATAGATAACACTCCATCATAATTTCTAAAATTATTGGGGAAAGTTGCAACTAAACGACTATTCACGATGGTGTGTGGAATGTATGAGTCTAGAGACATACCCTCTCACTTTCGGAAAAATATAATCCACACGATTGCGAAGACGCAAGAGCTAATAAGTGCGATAAGTATCGCACAGTCGTCTTAACAGCTCATCCATCCAAGCTGCTGACGAGGAAAATATACAGATGAACGGAAAAGAAAATTGATTATTTGATACATGACGACTAGTTTGGTTTAGGAAAGGTAAAGCATAGAGGCAGTTCTGGCGCTGAGGTTGATAATGGAAGCGCAATTAAAGCAAAACCCAGAAACCCTTGCTTTGTCGGCCTGGGAAAATCGGTCTACAATGTCAAATGATGCAAGATGTTCGAGATTTTGAGGAAAATATGGGTATGTTATAGGAATAGATAGGTAATATACAACATGCACAAGGGCCAAGAGGGAGTAATAAGAGTTGGAAACCAGAAATGAAGTGCTCGGATTAACAAGGGTGTGAGACAGAAATGTAGTCTAGCGCACAAATTTTTCATCGAATACGCAATGATGGAAATAAAAGAATGGTTCAAAGAGTGAATTAAAATTTAGGGTGAAAGGTCGTCAGTGATAAGATTCGCTGATAACCGTTGCTACGTTGCTGTCTTCAGTGAAAGTGCAACAGAATTACATGGTCTGCTGAAGGGAATAAACAGTCTAATGATTACTGAATATGGACTGAGAGTAAATCGATAAAAGACGATAGTAATCAGAATTAGCATAAAAAGAAACAGCGAGAAACTTAACTCAGGATTGATGGTCACGAAGTAAATGAAGTTAAGGATTTCTATTACCTTGGCAGCAAAATAAGCAATGACGCACGGAATAAGGAGGATATCAAAAACTGACTAGCACTGACAAAAAGGTATTCTTGGCCATGAGAACTCTACTAGTTCCAAACACAGGCCTTAATTTGAGGAAGAAATTTTTGAGAATGTACGTTTGGAGCAAAGCATTGTATGGTAATGAAACATGGACTCTGGGAAAACCGGAACAGAAGAGAAACGAAGCATATGAGATTTGGTGCGACAGGAAAATGTTGAAAGTTACGTGGACTGATAGGGTAAGGAATGAGTGGATTCTGTGCAGAATCAGAGAGGAAATGGATGTATGGGAAACACTGAAAAGGAGAAGCGACAGGTACTAGAGAGAGCTGTAGAGGGTAAAACTGTAGAGGAAGACACAGGCTGTAATATATCCAGCAAATAATTGAGGACGTAGGTTGCATGTGCAATTTTGAGATGAAGAGGTTGTCACAGGAGAGAAATCCGTGGCGGACCGCATAAAACCAGTCCGAAGACTGATGAATCAGAAAAGATGATGAGCGGCGTCCGGGAAGGGGGCCCTAGCCATACGATTAAATTAAAAAAAAAAAAGAAAATCGGGATTTGATAGTGCATCAGAGGATGTGCGTCGTCTCGTGAGATTATTTAAGTTTGTTGTTACACAGGTCGATCAGAGTCCTCTCACACAGAGCCTTCTATGTACTCTTTCCATCTATCCGCTCTCTCCATTGCCTTTAATAGTGGAATTTCCATTGCGGTCTTAATTTTACCACCCTCGCCTTCAATTTCACCGAAGGCTGTTTTCACCTTTCTGAATGCTGAGTCAGTCCTTTTCGACGATCACTTATTTTTAGATATCTTCACATTTCGAAAAATAAATGTCTCTGCGCTTATAAAAATGTCTGAATGTAAATCTGGTGGCTGCAAGTGGCAGAAGAATCACAATACGAGGGCTGTGGTTTCAGTTGCATATTACACCATTCGTACTGTTCAGTGACTATACATGTCCGGCAGTCAACAATTGTGGCACTATTATTCAGGTAAAGACTTTCACCACAACTAGGTAGTGCCACATCAGATGGGGAAAATCGGTTTGTACGTGTAATGAGGCTAAAAACCACAGGAGAAGCAAATCGATATCGGTTTCTAACTCTCGTGAAACTGGCGCAATGCATGTACAAATTTAAATCGAGAAACAGCATATTTCACAAATATAGGAGTGTCTTGTGGGTCACATTAAGCATGCTTTGCGCAACGCTTGCCTCCAGTTCAGCTACGGTCGTAACTGGAGCGTCTTTCAGGTAACTCCACAGCCAGACCTCACAGATTACGATCAGATGATGTGGACTGCGAGGCTGTAGGGAAATCATCACTGATAATTCTAGCATTTCCAAAATTCCTCTGCTGCAACCAATGATGCCGTCAAACGGCACCACATAGTCACCTTTACAGAATGAAATGGTACGGGTTGATGCGCGTGCCGGTTTTCCGTTACCCATATTCTGCTATTCAGCCTACTGACATGACTTAGCAATCTTTTTCTGTCCACTGAACATTCCACGGTCATTCATTGTCCAGTTTTATGCCGGCAAGAAATTCTAGAGCGAACGTTTGTCCTGCTGGCAGGTCAGCTGGAACATGGGTGATTTTGTATGGATAGCAATGCAGGGTGTTTCGTAGGGTTTTATGCATCGTGCGCGCAGGCATGACCGACGTTCGAGCAATTCCCCGTGCACTGCATGTTTGGACAACACCGCTCGAAACCTCCTGCTACGCAGTGGCCGCATCTTCCGCTGACGTCGGATGAACTACTTTCATCCCTTTGTCACACTGCACTTCAAAAGCAGCTGTCTTTTCGAATTTTGTAATCATTTTCTCCAGAGGCTTAGCAGACATCAGACCAGTTCCTTTTTTTCATACCCTTCACTGTCTGAAACTTCGGCAGGGCTGTTGGCTCACAGTTATCTTTCCTATAAAAGAGCTTTACCTCACACAGTGCGCGATCCTTCTTGGAGACAAACGTGTTGGGCGTCTGGGACGCAAACTGAAGAACAGCCGTCTCTCGGGCGTCTGTTGGTGTATATACTTTGACGCTATTGGTCAATTCTATTTATTTTTTCGATGACATTTTCCCCAGCGTCAATAATATGCTTTCCAAATTTGATGTCATTCTGCGCAGCGGTTCTCTTTCTACAGCGTTTTGGAACAGGAACTTTTAATTATGGACGCCCTCTATGCTTATTATGAAGCATGTTACATGAAGTGTTACATGTAATGTGTGATACAAACCTTACAACCAGCACTCAGAATTAAATATTCCACCGTTCCTTCCTATTATGAACAATGAGCAACATTTCATTGTTTCCCGTCCCTCCTGGCGTTGTAGTGTAAGTGATCAACAATGTACCCCACTGAAGATGTACAAATTCTCTCTATGTGAGTCCTTACTTCTAATTGCCAAGATTTCGATCAACTGCGAGCGACTGAGCTACACTGGAATGATAAGTCACTGGATAGCGATATGCACGTATACAGATGGCGAAATATCGCTTACACAAGGTATAAAAGAACAGTGCATTGGCGGATCTGTCATTTGTTCAAATGGTTCAAATGGCTCTGAGCACTATGGAACTCAACATCTTAGGTCATAAGTCCCCTAGAACTTAGAACTACTTAAACCTAACTAACCTAAGAACATCATGCACACCCATGCCCGAGGCAGGATTCGAACCTGCGACCGTAGCAGCCTCGCGGTTCCGGACTGCAGCGCCAGAACCGCACGGCCACCGCTGCTGGCTGTCATTTGTACTCAGGTAATTCACGTGAAAAGGTTTCCGTGATAATCGCCGCAAGATTGGAGCTAGACGCAATCGTTAGGGAACTCAATATTTCGAGATCCACAGTGTCAAGAATATACCGAGAATGCCAAATTTCAGGCATTGCCTCTCACCACGGACAACGCAGTGGCCGACGACCTTCGCTTAATGACTGAGAGCAGCGGCGTTTGCGTAGAGTTGTCAGTGCTAACAGATAAGAAACACTGCGTGAAACAACTGCAGAAATCAGTGTGGGAAGTACGACGAACGTATCCGTTAGGACAGTGCGGTGAAATTTGGCGTTGATGAGCTATGGCAGCAGACCACCGACGCTAGTGCCTTTGCTAACAGCACGACACCGCCAAAAGAGCCTCCCCTGGGCTCGTGGCCATATCGGTTCGACCATAAGCGACTGGAAAACCATGTCTGACCAGATGTGTCCCGATTTCAGTTGGTTAAGAGCCGGTGGTACGATTCGAGTGTGGCGCAGACCCCACGAGGCCAAAGACCGACGCTGTCAACAAGGCACTGTGCACGCTGGTGGTGGCTCCATAATGATGTGGGCTGTGTTTGCATGAAATGGACTGGTTGTTTTGATCCACTTGAACCGGCCATTGACTGTAAATGATTGCTCGGCTACTTGGAGACCATTAGCAGCCATTTATGGCCTTCATGTTTCCACAACAATACGCCATGTCACCGGGCCACCGTTGCTTGCAACTGAAGAACATCCTGGGGAATTCGAGCGAATGAACCACCAGGGTCGCCTGATATGAATCCCATCCAACATGCATGGGACATAATCGAGAGGTCATCAATTATGGACTGCTCTGGAGGCAGCACGGCTCAATATATCTGCAGGGGATTTCTATGCGAATTGCTGCACTACGCCGGGCAGAAGGAAGTTCGAGACGATATTACGAGGTAGCCCATGAATTTTGTAACGTAATTTTATTTGACATTACTTTCTACTTCTCTTTAATATTCATCACTTCTACCATGCTAAACAACACGCTTGATAAAGTGTTCTCTACCTTTTGTAGTCCGAGCCTGTGCTGTGACTCTAATGACCACGCTGTCCACGGAATGTTAAACTCTAATTTTCCTTTCTTTTTTAACCAGTTCTGTGACCGTAATCGTGCATCCCACTGCGCGAACGGATAATAATAAATAATTCCAGTGAGTCGTCGTTGTTGTTGTCTTCAGTCCGAAGACTGGTTTGATACTGTTCCCCATGCTAGTCCGTCCTATGCAGTGTTTCTCATCTCTGCATAATTACCATGACCTACATCAATCGGAACCTGACTGGTTTATTCCACCCTTGGTCTAAAATTGTGACTCTCCCCACCTCCCCCTCCCCCCTCCCTTTCCCCCCTCCCCCCCCCCCTACACAACCCAACTTCGTTCCATTACCAAATTGACAGTTCCTTGATATCTCAAGATATCCTGTGAACCGAACCCTTCTGATGGTCAAGTTGTACCATATATTTCTTTTTTCCCGCAGTTCGATTTATTATTAGACCTATCCACCTCGTCTTTAGTATTCTTCTGTTCTTCTGCAACAGCTTTGTCTGATTTGCCTATCATCCATATTTCACTTCCACACATGGCTTAACTCCAGACAAATAACTTCAGAAAAGACTTCCGAATAAATTTGGTTTATTTAATGCAAGGCCATCTCAACTGCTAATAAAAGCTTTATTACGTCCACCACCGTTTTCAGCCTTTGTATCACACCATTGTTTAGTGGCTTTGAAACTGCCATCGTCAACCAGTAATAATATATATATATATATATATATATATATATATATATATATATATATATATATATATAGGAGATGAAAGACAACCTCATATAAATATTTGGGCTTAAGTGCAGAAAAAAAACATAACTTACATCGGGCTGTAGAGAAGTAACGACAGCTGACAAAAATGTAAAAGTTAGGTGGTTTTAAAAATTTATGTATGCAACGACATTCTGAGAAAACATTACCTCCGATTAGAAAGAAACTAATAGTTTCAGTTATATTAGATGTTAAAAAATTCCTCTTTTCTGGAAATGTTTTTCTTGCTATATTCAGTCTACATTTTTATCTTCCCTACTTCTGCCATCATCAGTTAGTTTGCTGAACAAATACAAAACTAGTTTTAGTATCTCAAGTCCTAATGTAATTCATGACAAACAGTAATTTTTCGTTGTTCAACCCACAGATGTTACATGAGGCGTACTATCTACTGTTATGTGATGTTCGCTCCATCACTTTGTTCACAGTGACTGACAGGGTACATAGTTGTGTGTACATTAGGAACCTACTCCGTTTGGTAAAAATGTAAATGCTTTGTGGCTAGGGCTTCCCGTCAGGTAGACCTTTCGCCTGGTGCAAGTCTTTAGAGCTGGCGCCACTTCGGCGACTTACGTGTCGATGGGGATGAAATGATGATAAGGACAAGACCCAGTCCCTGAGCGAAGAAAATCTCCGACCCAACCGGGAATCGAACCCGGGCCTATAGGTATGACATTCCGTCGCGCTGACCACTCAGTTACCAGGGGCGGACAGCCATTTGGTAAACCCTATCATTAAGCCAACTCTGGTATTCCTCTTCGCCCTTAGGCTGCACTGTTTTTCTGAAATCTATCCCTCGTAGTCCCTGTTGCCAACGTACTTAACTTTCCAATGTTGTGTTCCTAATAATTGCTACTCACACAAGCATGCCAATGAATATTCACAAAATGGTAGCTCTCATTCGTCATATGTTAATGTACTCTCCGTAACTCATCCGTAACCCACGGGAGACGTGACGCGAGTGGGATACAACGGTATGTAAGCTCACTCGACAGAATATTAGCCATCCACTTGAAAGATAGCATTGGTCGCGCTGGAGCACTGTAGATGGCATGTCACCCTTCACCACTGCCGTGAAGGTCACCAGTGTGAATCTGAAGAAACATAGACGATTGAATGTTAGCTCATGTGCCCAAGGATGGAGTTTGTTTGCACAGCTGAAGATCTGTTTTTGTGTAATGACCATCATTAAAACTGCAGAGTTTTGGAGGAAGGGAGTTTAGATGCTCTCCCCCGGACTCGGAAAGTACAATAAGTACCACTATATAATTTGTAACATTTGTGGCACTTGGAACCAGAAGCTTTATTGTCACATATCACATCTCAGTTGACCGAAGATACAATGCATTAGCTGACAATATAATACGATAATGTCGAGGGTGGTAAGAATGATAGATACTACTACCAGGATAAGCAATCGTGGAAAATAGCGCCAATTGAATAGACTTGTGTTCCCTTCCGTCTGCTGTATTAAAATATGAAGAGATTACCCTCTGCCACGTGTGCCACAACTCTTAATTCCTTTCATTAGTTATTACGTAATTGACATTTTGATTTTGTTCGTCACAATATGGGAGAAGCACTTAATACTGTGCTACGTTCCATCACAAACACATCGTTTTTCTTTCAACTTTTAGAAAACATTCGAAAAACTAGACAGAGTCGAATCACTTCCTGTGTCATCCACTTTTTGGACTTCGACTGCTAAGTAGTTTTTACCAAAATTAGTAGAGGAGCCGAAAAGCTAATTTGGATGGAATGCAGTGCTCGGCTAAGATCTCAAATTCCGAGAAGAATTATAACTGAATTTTGAAAACTGTAATTTAGTCTGCGAAATATTATAATATTTTTTACTATGTTGTCAAGTGAGAAGGAGTTTTAATTTGAATTAAAAGAATAATTACGAACTTTAAGCGTAATTCCTGTAGACATACACTATATGATCAAAAGTATTCGGACACCTGGCGGAAAATGACTTAAAAGTTCGTGGCGCCCTCCATCGGTAATACTGGAATTCAATATGGTGTTGGCCCACCCTTAGCCTTGATGACAGCGTCCACTCTCGCAGGCTTACGTTCAATATGTGCTGGAAGATATCTTGGGTATGACAGCCCATTCTTTACGGAGCGCTGCACTGAGGAGAGGTATCGATGTCGGTCAGTAAGGCCTGGCACGACGTCGGCGGTCCAAAATATTCCAAAGGTGTTCTATAGGATTCAGGTCAGGACTGTGTGAAGGCTGGTCCATTACAGGGATGTTATTGTCGAGTAACCACTCCGCCACAGGCCGTGCATTATGAACAGTTGATCGATCGTGTTGAAAGATGCAGTCGCCATTCCCGAAACGCTCTTCTACAGTTGGAAGCAAGGAGGTGCTTAAAATATCAATGTAGGCCTGTGCTGTGATAGTATCACGCAAAACAACAAGGAGAGCAAGCCCGCTTCATGAAAAACACGACCACACCATAACACCATCGCCACCGAATTTTACTGTTGGCACTACACACGCTGGCAGATGTCGTTCACGGTGCTTTCGAAACACCGACAAGCTGCCATCGGATCGCCACATTGTGTACCGTGATTCGTCACTCCACACAACGTTTTTCCACTGTTCAGTGCCAATGTTTAGGCTCCTTACACCAAGCGAGGCGTCGTTTGCCATTTACCGGCGTGATGTGTGGCTTATGAGCAGCCGCTCGACCATGAAATCCAAGTTTTCTCACCTCCCACCTAAATGTCATAGCCCTTGCAGTGGATCCTGATGCAGTTTGGAATTCATGAGTGATGGTCTGGATAGATATCTGCTTATTACACATTACGACCCTCTGCAACTGTCTGCGGTCTTTGTCAGTCAACAGTCTTGGTTGGCCGGTGCGCATTTGTGCTGTAAGTGTGCCTTTATGTTTCCACTTCACTATCACATCGGAAACAGTGGATCTAGGGATGTTTAGGAGTTTGGAAATCTCGCGTACAGACGTGTGACCACGTACGAAGTCCGTGAGTTACGTAGAGCACCCCATTGTGCTCTTTCACGATGTCTAAGGACTACTGAAGTCGCTGACATGGAGTACCTGGCAGCACAATGCTCCTAATATGAAAAACATATGTTTTTGGGGTGTCCGGATACTTTTGATCACATAGTGTACGTATTCCCATGCAAGGTTATTGTTCAGTTCATTATGGTATCTGGAGGAATGTGCATAGTTAAAAGGAAAAAAAAGGCATCCTTTTAAATTACAAACTTATTATTTCAGTAAGAAGTAGCCTCTGTGTTTTAGCAGTTTTATTAAGACCTTGAAACTGTCTACAGTCGATTGCAGACAGTCTTGCTATCGACACGTGGGGACAGTTATGTACGGGCAAGTGAATGTGGTGGCTTAGCACCGTACGGTCTGCAGTGGTTTTTTGAAGTTGACATTACGGCAGGTATGACGCGGTGTAGTGCCAAAATATAGTTTGAAACTTATTAAACACACCAGTGGAAGCTGAGCAATGTCGTGACGTCTTACTAAACCGTCGTCTACGGGCTTAGATGGAAATCGTCGCTCAGCGTGAGGGAAGTTCCTCACTGCAGCGGGTCGAGTGGACTGTTGTAACCATACTGGGCAGCGACATGTGGTGGGCCGCTAAAGGTGGAATACGATTAGTGCTAAGCGCGTTTAGCTGATGTCACGTTGGGAAGGTATTGTGTGCTGATGGAAAGATTTTTCTATGTGGCTGAGCGGAATTCAGATTTGATTGGACATGATATGGATGAGCATCTGCAAGTCGATAAGAATTTGTTCATTACCCGTGCTTTCAATGTGTAGTGTGTTTTCTCGTGCTCCTAACAGCAAAAAAAAAAAAAAAAAAAAAAAAAAAAAAAAAAGTGGCGCTGAGCACTATGGGACTTAACGTCTGTGGTCATCAGTCCCCTAGAACTTAGAACTACTTAAACCTAACTAACCTAAGAACATCACACACATCCATGCCCGAGGCAGGATTCGAATCTGCGACCGTAGCTCCTAACAGCACTGAACTTTATTAGCCATACGTTAATTAGGAATATGATTGTGTTGGTAGCTTTTCAAAAACGGTGTTTTACTTTCATCTATTTGTAAAGTTCCTTTTAAAGCTTTTGTGTGATTCCGATTTTTATGCGTTACCTTAAGCAGGGCGAGTTTTTTTCTAAAGTACGCTTTTGTTTAATTGCCTGAAATTTGCAATCATTGGTCCACTGGCTTATCGTACGAAATAAAGACAGTTAACCTAACCGGCACCTCAGCACAGACTGAAGCACCCTCATAAATTTAGGAGGAGTGGGGTGACGTGAGAGAGGGGAGTGGAGAGGGCAATAAACATCCTATCGTGCTGATGTTGTGAACTAGGTCAGTTGGTCTGATGAACACACAAAATTTGATATCCCCACCAAAAAATTTCAATTTCCCGGCATTTCAATGGTGTGTTGCGGGGGGGGGGGGGGGGATGGAGGGAGAAAGGATTGGTGAGGGGTGCGGATTTATCAGAAGGGTACAGGAAGGAACCTGCCTGCCAGCTTGGAAAAACATATGATGTTATCAGGGGATGGGGATAATTAACTGTTCAAATTAATTAATTGGCGTAATTAATTTGATATAAATATGATCTAAATTGTCCCTGTACCGCCATTACCCTGCTACTTAGCTAATCAACACACCGATGTATTTTTGTGCTGTAGGTCAATTAGATGTGAAAGTAAAGTAATGATTCCAGCAACTGCTGTGGCATACTGCAAAATTATCAGACTCCAGATTGATTAAGAATAATTCTAACCTGCGACTGTGCCAAAGTCAGTCTAAAACTGTCCAAGATTCGTCAGAATCCAAATATTTTCAAACAATTGGGTCGCGGTTAGACCGCCGCTCATAACGAACGTCTCCGACCCCAGACTCACGAGGCTGTCACCGACAGAGAGACCACCATAGACAGACAGACCACGAAGAATCCGGCAGCAGATATTTTAAAGTCTCGGTCACTCCCTTCAGAAAACTGACCCTTTCTCTAACTCTCAGCGTCTCCCACTCGCGAAAAGAGCATCCAAGGACGTCACACGGGTCGCTCATGTGACCACCGGTATAAATTTACAACTTTTTATGCATACGTTTAACTGAATTTCCGATTTCGCCATTACCTGCACGCTAAAATTCTATTTCCAAAACACATATCATAATAAATTCTAAGTACCGTAGTTTACCTGTAGATCAGAGTTAAATAATGCATAATTTGAGACTTGAGCAGTGACAGTTGTTTATGTTCATGGCAACTTTGTTATTTAGTTTAAAATTACAAATGGTACATCATTTTCAGCAAGTTTTGTATCCTCTTTTCATTGCTGTATTCAGAATTTACGTATTCTTCATGAAAGTAAAACTGCGTAAATTTATCGTTAAAACATTAAAAAATGGTTAGTAAAATAATAATAATCTCACATTCCAAATGCTGTATGTTATTACTAGTATTTGTTGCCAGCACACGCTGCCATGTTGTCAGTTTATCTGTCTTCGTATATGAATAATGATGAATTCCGTTAATCTCCAACTAAATTGATTCTCTCATCTTAATTATTAGATTTATTGATCATATTATTATGTCACTCGCTGCAACAACATGATTAATCAACTTGTTTGGTGGCGTGGTTACATTAAAACTTATAAATTGTCGGGTGCATATGAGTACGTTATAAGTAAATCTGTTTGTTTGTGTAACTTCATCTGTATACAACACTCAGATGATATCTGTATGCCATGAGATGGTAAATAAACCATGTTTCATGTGACACCTCGTGTGTCTCTCTTCGTAGTACGGTTTGCGCTGCATATGCGCAAACGCAAACAATACTTTCATATTCCGTAACTGTCAACGGCTTACTGACACCACGGGATAGCGAGAAACCCACACGTGTTCTGCAGTTTTTCTTAAACCACGTGGACGGACCTCGAGGCGACCACGAGGCTCCGCGGCCGTAACGGCTTCCGGCAGAGCAGAAGACATCCCAGAGGCAGCGTGCGCATCACAGACATGGAAAAGACAAATTTTAATCAGACGAGTACGAGGACGCTCCCACAGATGTGACGATCAAACCGCAATCGACACATAAAAGGCGTACACTACACCTGTGATAGAATATGCTGCAGCCCCCGTTGGGGGCATACATAAACCGGTAGCAGAACGACTTTGGACGACCGAAAGAAGACTTTAACGTAGAATCTCCATACCGCCGAGGACGACGTATATGACATCACTGGTGTGAAGCACCTACAGACCAAACTGACTAAACTCAGAGCAAACTATAGGAGACACGTATTAACTAAACGCACAGACATGGAAGATATCCTGATAATACCGAGAACAAACAGACGACCAAAATTAAAATATATCCAGTCAGCGCGTACAGTAGCACACAACACCAGCATAGAATAGCCAGACCTTGCCCCCAACCATGGAAACCTTAAACCAAGATCTTCCATTGCCCCCACACATGGACAGAGCAACTAACCACATAAGTCACAAAACACACACACCGCAAAGAAAGACACACACGCACATGTACGATAGCGTTACGCTAGCCATAAAACCTCGCATACATTAAAAGACTAAAAATTTCTAACTGCCCGCTACTGCTACTAATGTTGCTCACCTTTGGTGACAAGAGGACTTGATGTAAACACAGGAATAACTTAAATAAGCATAAAATTATCAACTGCACTCTAAGTTCAATTGTATATTATACAAATTATCCTCACTTCCCACCAGTAGCGTACACTATAAAGCAGCGTAGCATCGTTAAGAAATAGTGTAAGTAGTAGCCTAAAAGAACACCATCAACACAAACACACACAAAACAAAGCAACACCACAAAAAGTACACCAATACCCATACATCAGTCAAACAAAACCTGTAACCTTAACCTATACCATCACTAAACCAACTGTAATAATCAAACAAATTTTGTGTAACAATCAAAATCGAAAATATATCATCTTAGAAATCACTGATCCTACTCATATAATGTATTCTGGTAGATACGAACAGAACAATTACAGTGTATTATATTTTATTGTATCTTTATTGTATCTCAATATGACTCAAAAATTTAGTATTGAACAAACTAATTAATTTCACTTTTGCAAGACATCTGAAAAAATGAAGATATGAAATGTACCTATAAAACAAAAGGCAAAAGGGTAATGCAAGCCCTCAAAGTGCCCACCCATACCCCTCAAGGAAGGGAATGAAAAGCGACAGAAACTGGACAGTAGTTGACTGAAGCGTGGTGCCGCAGTATTCCCGCTTTTCCATTGATACAAATCGTCGATTACATCGACGGTTCAGAGACATTTAATCTGCTGTACATGGAGACTGTAATTTACGATTTTTTGGTTCTACAATGTCTTGGAGGGATTTTCGTTTGGGTCTGATCATTCAGGTTACCGTGAACATGAACCAAGATGTTTGGAAAGTACACGATAAGGTACTGCCAGAAGTAAATCTATTAGCGGGTTTCGCGAGCTGTGCTCATCTTATAGAGGCCCGTGAAAAGCAAAAATCTGGCACATCTTACGACACTAAATATTATGAATGAGTCATTGTATTGCGATTAAGATGAGATAAATGATAGCGGATTCCCATTGCAAGACATGAGATACATCCACAAAGAAGACTTACTACAATGAAGAGCCAAAGAAACTGGTACACCTACTTAATATCGTCTAGGGTCCCCCGAGCTCACACAAGTGCTGCAGCACAACGTGGCATGGACTCGACTAATGTCTGAAGTAGTACTGGGGGGAATTCACAGCGGACATGAATGGATGCAGGGGATCAGACAGGATGCTTATGTACGTGTCACCTGTCAGAGTCGAATCTAGACGTAGCTAGGGCTTCACATCACTCTAACTGCACAACCCCCATACCATTCCAGAGCGTCCACCAGTTGACATGCAGCGTCCATGGATTCATGAGATTTCTCCATACCCGTACATGTCCATCCGCTCGATAGAATTTGAAATGAGACTCGTCCGACCAGGCAACATGTTTCCAGTCATCAACAGTCCAATGTCGGTGTTGATGGGCACAGGCGAGGCGTTAAAACTTTGTGTCGCGCAGTCATCAATGATACACGAGTGGGTCTTTAGCTCTGAAAGCTTATATCGAGGAGTTTCGTTGAATGGTTCGCACGCTGAGGCTTGTCGCAGGTCCCGGCGGAGGTTCGAGTCTTCCCTCGGCCTTGGGTGTGTGTGTTTGTCCTTAGGATAATGTAGGTTAAGTAGTGTGTAAGCTTAGGGACTGATGACCTTAGCAGTTAAGTCCCATAAGATTTCACACACATTTGAACATTTTGAACTTGTCGCAATTTGCGGAAGGGTTGCACTTCTGTCACGTTGAACGGATTCCTTTCAGTCGTCGTTGTTCCCGTTCTTGCAGAATCTTTTTCCGGCCTCAGCGATGTCGGAGATTTCAAATTTTTCCGGATTCCTGATACGATTCACTCGTGAAATGATCGAACGGTAAAATCCCCACTTCGTCGCTACCTCGGAATGCTGTGTCCCATCGCTCGTGCACCGACTGTAACAGCACGTTCAAACCCACTTAAATCTTGATAACCTGCCATTGTAGCAGCAGTAACTGATCTAATAACTGTGCCAGACACTTATTGTCTTATATACGCGTTGATGATCGCAGCTCCGTATTGTGCCTGTTTACGTTTCTCTATATTTGAATACGCATGCCTATACCAGTTTCTTTGGCGCTTCAGTGTATATAGTAGTCACGTAACTTGTCTGGTTGCTACCACCCTAATTGGGCGTGTGAAGAACTGACATGATCAAGTAGAGCGATGCATGAGACGTCCATTTTCTATACAATCATATAACACCACAAATCACTGACAATTATCCAAATACGAGACCGACATTTATAACTTACGAAGAAGCTCGATGAAGCCGCGAATAATTAAGACGCAAATATGCTGTTCTAGAGGTATTAGAAGATAACCAGCCGCTACATAAGCATTTCAAAATACACATCGCTGTATGTCGCTACCTTCATGTCTCTCGCACTTACGACTCAGTCAAAGATTTAATTAACATACGATAAATGAGGACTGTGATTCTATAAATATTCAGTGGTACGCTTGAGTTGCAATTACCAGAAAAGAAACACTGGTAAATTAAGTATCTTGAGAGACAAGGATTATCGAATGGCACAATTGTTATTGCGATTATCCCTCAGCTTTTCTCACTGTTTATCCAAAAAGAAATTCGAATATTGCTTCCTTCGTTTGTACTGATCTGCTACAATTCCAATAATGTATTTCACTTTTCTTCTGTATCTGTCCTCAAGTCAATATAATGTTAACTCCAAACATTATGGCAGAGGTTGGTTGGCATGATACACATCGACAAGTCCGCCAAGCAATGCCGCTATAAGCCTCTCCATAAAGCCATTGTTTTTGAACGAGAAGCCTCGAGGTTTAAGCTATCTTCCTCGTCTGCAGACATTTGATAGAGCACAGTGGACGTGACTAAACTTAATCCACAGCCAAAAAATTTTCGGCCGCACAAGACAAAGTTTTACTACGTTCTGTATCATACTGAATTCGCCAAAATATTATGCTTTATTCTGCTACTTTATTAGAGGGAACATTTCTTTGGAAAGCGTGTCCTAAAGATTGAAAGCTAGGCGTTCGTTTACGTCTACAGTAACCTCAAACACAACCTTTAATACTATTGTGGTTGGGTCCTGGAGTTACATGACCTACTTCACTTACTTACTCGTTTGGTTCTAAACTAACTTACGTGGACATGCTAGGAGAGAGGATGAAGAATATAAATAAGTAAACACTGGGTATTAAGGGACTATGCAAGGCACTTTAATTTGTGAGAAAATATCCCTCAATGTTCTAGAAAAAATATTTTGTACACAAGTACAGCCTTGCGATAGACGTGGTCGTACCATACAAAACAAAGGTAGCGAAAATGATGAAAATTGCATCCGTTGCAGATCTGGAATGGAGCATAGTAGAAACAATAGGAATTGTAATTAAAAATTACCCATACAACCGTCTTAGCTCAGGAGAAACCGAGAATCAGCCCCTATGTTTCTACAACTTGAAGACTTCACTGTCTGGTCAAAAGTATTCTTGACACCCCTTGATCTCACAGCAGACTTCTAGTACTCAGCCACACACAATTGATATCATCAAAGTGTACGGGCCTGAAGAAGGCGTCGACGCAACGTGGAAACTAGTAGCGAAATAAGTATGAAATCTTAAGTACAGCTGGAGAAGTTTAATTTTTAACAAAAATGATACCAGCTGATGTCCCACCATCATCCAATTTAAATATGGATGTACGGAGGTTAATATTGGGTGTCACCACCGCCTTTATGATGGTCTGAACTATGCAGGTAGCACATTCAATGAGGTGTCTGAATGTCTGTGGAGGAATGGCGGCCTTCTCAATATCCGAAACCAGAAAAGACAGTAACATTTGATCCCTAGGTCTGGAGTGAAGCCGACGTTCTGATTTATCCCACAGGTGTCACACTGGGTTGCGCCGGGACTCTGGGCAGACAAGTCCATTTGAGGAACACTACCTCACAGGTGCAGCTTTATGACATGGTGCACTGTCATGCTGAAAAATCATCGTCTCCGAAATGTTCCTCTCCTGTACGCTTTACACAACGGCGTATAATGTGCTCCATCGTTCCGCTTGTACCATTTTCTTAAACGCAGTTAGCGAACGACACCCTAACTAGGGAAAACGTCCCCGTCGAACAAAATCACGTCCTGCGTACTAAACATGAAGGCAGATAGCGGTTTATAGGTATCCGCCAACTCCAGGCCCTTCCATCGGATTGCCGCAGAGTGTAGCGTGGTTCATCATTGCAAATCCGTGGTTTGCAGTCATCAATTCATCAATTGCATAATTGCGTCACTCTCTATAGCACTCCAGGCGTCGTTCGGCATTGACTACAGAAATTCACAGCTTATGAGGAGCTGCTCGACCACTCTACCCCATCCTTTTTAACTCCCAATACACTGTCATTATGGTAGCTGAGCTGTTAGATGCACGAATGGTACATTCCACTGACTTCATACGATTTTTTACAACAATCCTCTGCAGTTCTCGACGATTTGTAGGAAGTCAATGGCAAACTACCTCCGCTAGGACCTTGCCTAGTCGGAGGTGCGGGTCTCCCGCATCGTCCCCTACGCTCCTCGGAATATGGGACTTCATCATCACTCGACGGTTATTGTCCATCAGTACATGAGGTTTACTCCTACGTCAGCCACAACACCAAGAGCCGACGTGGGCAGCTTTAGAAAGCCTGTACGGCCCTGACCGATTTTTTATTTAAATACAAGGTGCACAACTTTGCTTCCACCGTTTTTTCCCAACATTTGAGACCTGAATGAAACAAACTGATTACACATGTATCATTCAAAGTATTTTCCATCTCTGGCCAACGCTTTTTCCCATCTTTCGGGCAGTGTACGAATCCCGCGCCGAAAAAATTATTCATCTTTTGAAGCGATCCACGAATCGATCCTATTTATGACTTCTTCGTGAGATCGGAAGTGTTGGTCAGCCAGGCCATACGCCATTGATCTAAGCAGGTGATAGTGAGAGGGAGAATCGTCTAGAGAATACTGCGGGTCGGTAGGACTTCCCATTTTAACGTTCCCAAGTACGTTTTGACCTGTTTTGCAACGTGTGGTCGAGCGTTATTTTGCTGCAAAATCACTTTATCGTGCCTCTCGCTGTGTTGCGGCCGTTTGTCTTTTAATGCTCAGCTCAAACGCATTAACTGCCTTCGGTAACGAGCCCCTGTGATTGTTTCACTTGGTTTTAACACCTCATAGTACACGACGCCGAGTTGATCCCACCAAATGCAGAGCATGATCTTGGAGCCGTGAATATTCGGTTTGGCTGTCGACGTGTTTTTTTTACGTTTAGGGTTATCGCAATGAACCCATGTTTCGTCTCCGGTCACAATGCGATGCAGAAATCCCTTCCGTTTTTGCCTCTGAAGCAAATGTTCACAAACACACAAACGCCGTTCAACGTCTCTTGGTTGCAGCTCACACGGGACCCAAGTTCCGTCTTTCTGAATCATGCCCATAGCCTTGAGACGTTTTGAAATGGCTTGCTGTGTCACTCCCACTATGCCGGTCTACGACGTTAAAATCACCGTACTCGAAGCGTTGAAACCACTCACGACACGTTCTTTCACTAATGGCGTCCTTACCATACGTACTTGTCAACCTTCGATGAGACTCAGCTGCTGTTTTCTTCATATTCAAACAAAACACCTCCCGCAAATGACGAGAATTAGGCTCGTAAACTGACATTTTCAATCAAGAGCAACTTTATGATGCAGACACAAATCGACTGATGTTTTAATGAGGTTATGTTGACCGAGGTCCAAGCGAACTGCCTGACGTCTGCGATCTGTTTCTTTCGACCGCTAGTTACCGTTGTCGCCACCTATCTGCAAACGGCGGAAGCAAAGTTGTACACCTTGTATCATCCAATGACTAGGCCACGTTCGAAGACCCATCTCCTTTTATGCTGGCAGGACCTCCTCGTAACATCTATTGGTCAATTCCCCATAATAAGGATGCGTCCGAATATAAGTAATACAAGTAGCGACATACCAAGAATAAAAAGGGAATCGTTTTACAAATGGCTCAAATGGCTCTGAGCACTATGGGACATAACATCTGTGGTCATCAGTCCCCTAGAACTTAGAACTACTTAAACCTAACCCAAGGACATCACACACATCCATGCCTGAGGCAGGATTCGAACCTGCGACCGTAGCGGTCACGCGATTCCAGACTGAAGTGCCTACAACCGCACGGCCACTCCGCCGGCGCGAATCGTTTTACAAAAGTGACGTCAGACGCCTAAATTATTTTGACAAAAATATCTCAGAAAACCACTGGCGTGATACTCGGTTGACATCATCCCACAGCTGCGCTATGAACAACATGGATCCAGCCATTACTCATTTACATGAGTTCAGGTCGGCTGTCGAGCAACCATGGATTGGATTGACTCGCCAACGTCTTCAGTGCTTTGCTGCATCATTAGGAGGATGACAAGGATGTTCCACGCAACCAGCCCCACATCTCTAATTTCATTGCGCTTAGTGCAATTGCCGCGTTTCTCTCAGTTTGTAGTTCAATATAATGCACGGCAAACCCTTTGTGTTAGGTACTACACTGCTGGCCATTGAAACCGCTGCGCCTAGAAAATCAGCATACAACATATTCGGCATGAAGCGTACATTTTTTGATATGAAAATGGTTAACAAGAGTAGGTATATGTAATGCTGCCTACAATGAGTGTACTAGGAAAGATTACACACTGAGTTCCTCATTCGTAAATCACAGAGCAATGGTGGTCGTTTCTGGGAAGATTGTATAATGCCTAAAGTACGAATGAGAAACGTCTTTATGAACATTACGATGAAGCCCGAAGCCCTTCGTTCTGTCTTCACTGTAACCATTGTTGAGACAGCAGAAATAGATGGATCGACAGTGGTAGGCCCAATTAGACACATGGCACCGTTTTTTTCAGGCGAATCCTGGTTCTGCGTGTAGAATGGTGATGGATGTATCTGTATGTGGTGGGTCTGAAGAGAATGATCACTGCGATATTGGATTTGTCGTCGTTATGCATCCCCAGCGCCTTGCATTATGTTATGGAGTGCCATTGACTACAATGAAGGATCACCTCTGACTTGCGTATCTGGTAATTTGGACAGCAGCAGTTAGACACGCTAAGGCCATTTTCTATGTTGAGTCTTTGAGCTATCTCTGCCACTACCATTCAGCAGGATAACGCAAGACCTCTGCTGTTTACATCTACTTCGAAGCAACGGGTGCACGTCCTCCAGATCTCTCACCCATTTCAACAGGATAACACAAGACCCATGTTGTCTAGATATATTTCGATAGAGAAAATGTTCGACTGTTGGTCTGGTTAGCACATTCTCCAGATCCCTCAACCATTGGAAACATACGGTGATGAGTTATCGAGTCACCAGCCACTGTGATTTATGAGCTCTGAGATGAAACAGCATCGAAAACATACCCGTATCGGTCATCTAAGCTCAGTTGTATTAGAGCCGTTGTTGATGCCCCACAACCACGTACAAATTTGACTCTGTATTCTTCTTTCTATACCGTACGTGTACAACAAGTAAAATTTAGGTGATGTAATTTTAAAGTCTATCAGTGCGTTTTACGTAAAGGACACTTTCTCCTCGTGTGAATCCATGAAATAGTAGATAAAATCCGAAGGGAAAGGCCCTTGTACGATTAGCATCACTTAATAAGCAACATGTTCTCCGTAACGACGCACCGCAGCCGGGAATGAGATCAGGCGCGTATCGGTGGCCTTTGGTTCAATGCTCTGCAGCGCTGAAAACGAAAAGGGCGCGGTGACACAGGACGGCGTGGAGACGGCGCGCCAGATAGCCGGCGACCGGCGCGTAACGAGCCTCTAATAGAAGCGCCGCCCGGGACCGATAACCATCCGTTTCCGCGTCCCGGCCTCTCGTTTGTCCCGCTAAGGCTGCGCCGTGCTCTACCGGCCGAGTGCTATCTGCCGCCCGCTAACGGTGCGTCACCCGCGCGATAAGGCTGGCCAGCTGCTGCTGCTGTTGCAGCGAGGGCCACGCTGGGATGCGACCGAAGACCACCATGCCAGCTTCCGGGGTCCCCCGGGTTCGTTCGACACCTGCTGCGTTGACACGACCACAATAGCCTTCTCCCAGATCACAACTGAATTATGGACAGGTACTCGAACCTTAACCCATGCTCCATATGGGAAGTGCTCTTATCGACTGGGGTCTTCAGACATCACAAACTACTCATCCTGACAGCTTCAATTCTGCCAGTACCTGTTTGAGAGTCTCGAATTTAGAACATAGAAAGAGAATTACAATCAGAAAAAAAAATGAAAATAGTCAACACTCCACTTCAGTGTGCAAGATTTACCCTCAAAAGGTACTGTAAAGTTGATGCATTAAGTTGTTCTGAAAGCGGTGCTGATGTTCAAGACAATAAAAGCGGGTTAAAAACCGTGAGCTATCTGGGAAAGTTAACCTTGCATTACTGAGCAACTGTTTCAGCAGGTATCCAGTCTAGCTTACCAAATTCCCAACCAGACTAACATTAATTATAATCTTTTAATAGTCATCTTACGACAACCGGTGATACATATATAAAAAGAGAATTTAAATAAAAAGAAATAAATCACTTTATATTTGGACATTTATTTCAACATTGATCATTGTTCCGTTAAAATTTCAGCATATTCCACTTGATTCATAACTAAACTGGTGCCTTATTTAGGATTGTGAAAATGTGACTTTGTAATCTTACAGAACACATCAAATATGGAGCCAAGATTGGGAGACTGCATACAACACTGCATTCATAAAGTAACACACAAAGAACGTTGAAACATATGCAAGAGGAAATCAACCACAACCAACCGATTCAATTTTCACCCAAAGATGTTAAGTTCGTAGCGCAATCCTGTCCGTCATGAAATTACCACACACTGGTATACTAAATTCATACTAACTCTCTGTGAAATCTTCCTGGAAAGAATAGCTGTGGGCTACTTTGATGATTACACCACATGCTTCACGTGGTCAACTTGGTTTACACGAAGAGTAACTCCACAATAATTTTGATAATTAAAATAAATTACATCGAAACGCAATTTACAAAAGAAAAACCTCGAACTAGTTACTATCGTCTTACTATTAACCTGATGGGTCAAACAATTGTATAAGCACGTTGTACTGGTCTCACAAAGTACACCTCACATGGGTTGAACATAAAGAAAAGTTGCTATATTGAAAAGTATTGTCAAGACGAGACGTTATAATTTCACGCACATTCGCATTTAAGATTGATGATCTTAGAGTTACGGATCATCAACACGTGGTTCCACTTTACTCACAAAGTAGTGACAAAGAAGCTACTGGAAGATATTCTGAACTTCACACTCGAACTACTCTGCGTTGCAATTTAAGATAACATAAGATATTTTAGATCTAAACCTGAAATAAAGGTGATTAAATTTTCAGTTAGGCTGAACTTAAGAAATCCATTGTCCTACAGACTTAACAGAGACACACTTAGCCGGAGATCTTACCACTTTAGACGCTCGCCGCGGACAGACTGGCGTGGGCCCCTACCGAGGGTGCTTCACAGATACAAACGGAAGTGACCAGAGAGGCAGCTTCCTATACCAACATGAGAAGGGACGGACAGGACCATACTAAGAATAGAAACCTCTTTGCTTTTAGAAAGCGTAGCTACCTGTTCCAACGTTGGTCCTACTGTTCTCTAGCAGACAGGCTTGTCTGCTACCATCAAGCATGCAACTAGAAATACATTTGCTCATTTATCCTTTCACACAGAAGGGAAGGGGGATGACAGTATCTTATCATATACAGTATATAAAACAAAGCGGACGTAGGTTCTGTATGAGACTGTGTGACATGAATTACATATAAACTGTGTTTTAAAGTGTAGTAGTGTGACAGATCGTTCTTGATTATGTGTAAAAGTAACACGTTTCACTGCTCAGTCTCCTCCCAGATAGAGTCAGAAACACCACAGTAAATTTAGAAGTGGAATGTATACCGTAAATGACAACAGACTTAAGAAATTAACGTGAAAGGAATCCAACAGAGACCTTTCAGTACCCTATGTTGTTGCCAGGCCGTTTCTCTGCGATATGTTTTGTTTCAAGTGTGCCACTCAAGTGACGTTTGATGTAAGGCTGTGAAGTTTGGAAAGAAGGGTAGAGTTATGGGTAGAACTGAAGCTGTGAGAGTGGACAATGAGACAGAGCACTGCACGTTTGTGTCCTATCATGGTCCTCAATTTTGATATACCATGTGAGTCAACCACACCAAACCAATAAAAAAATCTTTACCATTTCTTAACGGCGGTGGGATGTTAATCATATTCCACAAATCCATAGCAATTGAAAATCTGTGGAATGTACGTAATCATTTAACGATATTTGAATAAAAGCAGCCACAAGACGATTTATTATTCCAAATACAGATACGCCAAGCTCTCTATCCTTTCTGCCTCCATGCAGTTACACAGTACAGAAGTAATCCGTTACTTATATCACAACCTTTTTTCTTCAAATATTTTTTATGATCTCTAGTAGGAGTCGGCTATACTTATGAAACTCAGACGAGCTACATAAGCGACTGAAACAGAAAAAAGTGTACAGACGCTAAACTAAGCTGATCAGTTGGTAAGACCATGCTCACGAATGCGAGGCTTCTGGGTTCAATTGCAGGTCGAGCACATTGCTATATTCCATCTGAAACTAACAAAATAGAAACAATGTTTCCTCCATTACAGAGCGAAAGGTTCGTTTTACGGTTCACCTTCTTCTTGTGGTGAATTTGGAATAATTTTGGGGAAAATAATTACCATTGGTTGTTCTCGTTCATATTATGACTTACTCACCACAGTATCGATTTCTGTTTAGTAGAAATCGGGCCGGACACATCAGGTATATTCCACAATACTCGAAGTGCACAACGTACATCGAACACCTCAGTGTGACACTGCGTTCCTTCTGATGCTACTGAAGTTGTCCGTAGCTAGGACTTTTAACTAAGAACTGGATCGTGGCTGTAGAGATACAAAAACATTTGGGACTCTTTTTAAGACAACTATTTCATAAAGCTATGATGAACATACTGTAATGACCAAACAAGAATTATATGAACCAATCAACCGATCAGCCAATCTATTGCTGTTGCCTGGCACATACTCTTACCTGGAACAGTTTTCAGATGCACTGCAAAGACAAATGTGGGTTATGTGGGTCGTCCACTAACACTGACTGCTTGATTATGGCGATAGTGTCCCAGTGCAGCAGCACAACAAAGACAATATTACGGAACGGAAGTGGAAGTCAATGAAAATGAGATGGAAAGTGTGAGAAGAGCAGTGAAAGCCCTATGTCGGAACAAAGCACTTGGAGCAGACGACATTCCACCAGATTTATTAAGGTCCTTGTGAGAGTCAATTATCACAAAACTTTAACTTCTATCGGCAAGACACATTTCCACCTATTCTTTGATTACTGAATCCAGAAAACTGTAAACGGGAGCTAAAATTTTTGTTCTGTTGTATTCCATTGAGTGTCCCATGGAAATAGGGTTCTGATACTGCTTTTTGAACGGTTGCCGTGTTTTGTATAACGCTCCTGAACTGCTTGCGTCGTCTGGCCTATATATGCGGCACGACACACACGGAGAATTTCGTAAATTCCCGCTTTTTTCAGTTGTAAGTCGTCTTTTCCAGCAAGGGCCAAGCTCTCCGTTGGTGGACGAATGATAACCTTGATTTTATTTTTCCTAAGAAATCTGTCTATTTTAGAAGACACATTCCCGACATACGGAAGGAACGCAGTTGATTTACAGTCATCAGTATCCTCAGTACGCTGCTTCTTCTTCTTATTGTTACTGTGCGTGGCCTTTCTTGTTTGAGGTGAAGTGTAGCCGCCTCTTTAAAAACCTTCTTCAAGTACTCCACTTCTGCGTGGAGAGTTTCATCGCCCCATATTGTGCACCCGATGTATTTAGGTACTAAGAACACCTGAAATATAGTGCGTGGGTTTTTGAACAATTTCTGAGTACAATATATAGGTCAGACGACAGGAACTGTCCAAGAGCGTTGTACAGAACACGAAAGATACAACCGACTTCGGCAACCGTTAACTTCAGCAGTAGCACAACACTGTATTTACATGAGACACTCAATGGAATACAACAGAATAAAAATTTTAGCTCCAGTTTCCAGTTTTTGGGATTCAGTAATCAAGAATCGTTGGAAATACGCCTTGCCGATAATCTTATATATCGTGACAATCGCTTTCCACTGGATAAAAATTGGAATGCTGTAATTGAAACTATCCAGTCACAGAGGAATCGACGGGATTATTTGATAATAAATATATCGTGTCTCTCTTCCACTACCAAGGGCATCACACATAACTGTGTTGCCCCGAGCATGTCATCATCTGACGTATGCTCCGAAATACGCCAGCACATTTTGCATGCGTGAGATTCGGCATAAAACGTGAAAGCACCTGGGCTCTTCAGCAGTTGTCTACTCACCTGAAGATGGTCTGAAGTCTATGGAGCGAAATGTCGTGGCAGGCTGAAGACGGGATCCAGTTACACAACCGAAAATTATTAGAATTAATAATGGCCCTGACTAACATTAACCTATACCTTTCACAAATCACTTACCTCACAAAAATCTTCATTACTCGAACTACTGCAATACAGCGAGCGCCACTACTGCCAGCTAAATAAAAGATTCAAACTACTGAAGGTACTAACTACTGATAGGCATGACATTTCTTTGTAGAAAGCATAGCAAATACGACAGGCTCAAACTTGAAAACATATGATTACACTGTGGAGCTTCTAATTTATATTTATTAAAATGTCTAATGAAATGATGAGAAACATTTTGCACCTATTGTCTTTCTAGTTGAGAGAGTGCTCATTTTATTGATTGTCTTGTGCACTATGACCAGATAACAGGTATACTTGAAAAAAGAGACAGCGTTGGTCGTATATCTTTTACTATTGCAAAATCGATTTTCTGTCACTGAGTGACCATCTTCAGTGCTAGAAGTTAAAAAATTTTTTCACATTACGATCAGAGAGTACAACATAGAAAATCACAATTACATCTGCATATGAACATAACACTTGTTAGAAACAAACCTATATTGTATAACTTTAATTGGGATGTACTGTTGTCACTAAGCTTACGGCAGTCACATAGACTGAGGTCGCTGTTTACCTGCACTTGTTCAGAAGACCTCGGTGTGACGGGGCTTGACACGCCCTCTATGTGACATGCGTCACGTGAAGACATAGTATTATGAATTATTAACACTAAATAACTCTTGTACTTTTATGAATGGTGTAGTAATTCAAATTTAAAATGTACGTACAACACATAGCAGACGCAGGAGAATAGCTAAAAACATTGGCGTATTGTTTTTTATAAAATAGATCGATAATAAGTTGTTAGAGTGCAGAACATATAAAAAGCAAAAGATAATGCCAAAGAATAATAAATGAACAACATAAAAAGAGGCGCAACACAGGTCTTTCTTAAAAAACATAACACCCACCATCTGGTGTGGGAAGTCAAAAGTACAACGTTCGTAAATTATGTAACAAACGTTAATACCAAGGAGTCAAATATATAAAAAATAACGTTAATACCAAGGAGTCAAATATATAAAAAAATCACAGTACGAAACTGCCGTTACTTAATAATTAAAATACCGTGCAAATATAAGGTGTGAACAAGTAGTATACATCAATCATCGAGAAACCATCATGGGGAAGAACAAGTAATAGTGTCACTTATACCAAAATGTACATCGTACTTTAGAGAAATTAAACATAGACTATGCACGATATCCGGCACTTATTCAAATAGCAGAGGAATTGCTAACATACATTAAAAATAATTACGTAAAATGATAACCGGTTTGTATTACTTTGTGTCAACGCCTACGAGATGTCGACTGTCGTAAAATTATGTTCAGTAGGCGTCCATAAGTTCTGTAAATTACAGAACAAAAAAGAAAGAAGCATCTTTTAAAAAACCGAAATTAGTAATGTTATTAAAACAAACTGAAAACATGTGTGTCAATGTGTTGAGATAGTTGAAATAGCGGCCATTATACGTGTTCTCGTAGCGACTATGACTGAGCCGTTGTATATAAGGGATAACAAGCAGCTGACTATGAATTGCAAATTGCGATTAATGACCACAAGTTGACTTCATTTCATAGTAAATCGGAGAAGCATTCTCAAAAATGTGTGCTTCTCGATATCGTTTGCTCGTTAAGTAGCACGATATCAGGAGTTTTATTATGACAAAAGATCTCCATCTCTTCCATAAGGTCGAGAAGGCGACCTTTTTTACTCTTGTGCAACAACTTCAATTGCGATGTCAAATCTGGAGTTGTATGACCAGTTGCTACCAGATGGGCTGCGAAATTCGATTTTTCAGCAATATCTTTTCTCTCAAGTGCAACATGCTCACGGAACCTTGTTTCTAATTTTCGTCCTGTTTGCCCTATGTAACCTGCATTACACGTGGCACACATAAGTTTGTAAACACCTGATTAATGTAAGACTTTGCGTTCATGAATGTTATTCCTTAAAAGCACGCCCAGTCTGTTCGCCGTCGAGAAACCTACATTAATATTTCTCTTCTTGAATACACTGGCAATTTTATTGCTAATGGGACCATAGAAAGGCAATGTGATAAATTTTTGATTTTTAGTTTCGCTTGTCTCATTCCGCCTTAAATTGTCTTTATTATATTTTTTGGATGTCATCTCATAAATGTGCATGACATATTTCAACGGGTAATTGTTATTTCTTGCAATTTGTTTAACTACGTTTAACTCTTTTTCATAGTTTTCATTAGATAATGGTAATCGGAACATACGATGAAATGCAAAGTGGGAAAACGCTTTTTTGTGTTGGTCTGGGTGTTGTGAACAATAATCTAAGATGATATCTGTGAATGTTGATTTTCTGTAAATGTCAAATGTATGTTTTCCATTTTCCCTTCCAATGGTTAGGTCTAAAAAATTAATGACTCCATTCTGTTCTTTTTCAACCGTGAAAGCAATTTTGTTGTGTAAGCTATTAAATGTACTGACGACTTCGTCAATATCAGATTGGCTACCATTAATAAGCAATAGTGTGTCGTCTACATATGTATAGTAGTATACGATCTTTTTAGCTACTGTTGGAAAATCTTTTAATAATTTCAATTCAAGATAGTTAATAAAGATGTCTGCCATAATCCCTGATACAGAGTTTCCCATGCTGAGTCCGTCTTTTTGGAGATAAATTTTATCGTTAAATGCGAAGTAGTTATATTTTAAGCAGAATGATAATAATTCTATGAACTCGTTTATTTCCACGCTGGACATATTACTGTGGTTTCTGAAATTAGCGTCAATAATTTGTATTGTTTTATCAATCGGGATATTGGTATATAAATTGACAATGTCCAGCGAAAGAAACGTCATAGTGTCTGTAATAGGTATATCTTTTATTTTCTCTACTAATTGGGTACTATTTTTAATCGAGAACTGTTGCACAAATTTATAATGTTTATTCAAAATAGTTAGACATTTTTTTGGCGTTGGTGAATATTGCGAAAAAATGTCTAACTATTTTGAATGTGACGCATGTCACATAGAGGGCGTGTCAAGCCCTGTCAAACTGAGGTCTGCTGAACAAGTGCAGGTAAACAGCGACCTCAGTCTATGTGATTGCCGTAAGCTTAGTGACAACAGTGCATCCCAATTTAAGTTATACAATATAGGTTTGTTGCTAACAAGTGTTATGTTCATATGCAGATGTAATTGTGATTTTCTATGTTGTACTCTCTGATCGTAATGTGAAAAAATTTTTTAACTTCTAGCACTGAAGATGGTCACTCAGTGACAGAAAATCGATTTTGCAATAGTAAAAAATATACGACCAATGCTGTCTCTTTTTTCAAGTATAGTGCTAATTTTGTTTAATATCTAGTTTCTAGCTGCACTGGAGCATTGGTTAAAATAAAATTTAATATATGTACTAATATAGTTATTTTATGCCTACAGATCCAGTAAATAATAATTTTATGATCTACTTCCAAGAAAACGAGGGAACATCAATAGACATTTCCCTTCACAGGAATTGCATAAATAATTTTTTTACGATTTGGTAACTTGTCTGCTAGAGTAAGTTCTCGTGATGCATCACTCTAGTGTTAAGATGTGACATAGGTATTAAACATGGCAATTTTTACTGTAATATTTTTTCTGCTTGTGGGTTTGTCACATTTAGATATAAGTAATTGCATTTGCTGCTGCTGTTTGCCATTCCATGAATTTTACATTGTATTAAGCTAGTTTTACCACTGATTTATTTTTCTTGTTGCTGCTCATTGCCTCATATAGTTGTAATGTTGCATGTGCTTTGCTAATTTAGATATACTGCTGCTTCCTTTGCCAATTTGCATTTTTTGTCATTGCTGTTGGTGTTAGTTGTTTCGTGCTGTTGCATTGCCTCGTCCCTTAGTTTAGCATCTGAGCTCAGTAGATTTAAGTCAGCTTAACAGGGGATAGACTATATAAGACACTAACTATGAAGAATATGGGAAGAATGCAGTGAGAAGTTATATGAAAAAGATTTTGGCAAAAATAAGTGAACATATAAATACAGAAAGCATGCTTAGATAGGATTTTTATGTGGGAACAAATGTTGAAATAAGAGAAAAGATCCATGGAATGAAGTTTTGGGTAGGACTGCAGTACCAAATGCTACACTGAAAACAAACCCTTTTCTTTTTGTGTTATCCCACTATGTGTCTGTCTACCCTTGCGTATTTGAGTTCTTCCTGTATTTATGTGTTTATCTGATAAGACTTATGTTGTAGAATTTTTCTAATACTCAGCTACATTCACTATGATGAGGAATAATATTATCCTCAAATATAATTTGCATTTATAATATGTTATTCACTTTGTAAAGATGTTTAGACATTATTTATTCTGTTTTGTTTTAATGCTCACGTGTGAAGTTGACGTTTCGAAAGTTATTCTGACCTTTTATGTATTTACTTATGTCATAATTCCTGTAACACTGATGTATATGTTATTTCGATTCTTTTGTAAGGCCTGTATTACTACAAATGTTATCTGAATTTTTATGTTTTTAATGATGTATTCTGTACCTTTGTAATTGTATTCTCATGTTATAAAATTGTAATTGACACCATTTTATCAAATTAAGTAACTTGTAAGCATTCATTTCACTGCACACATTTCTGTTGATCATAGTATATACACAATATGTGAAAAAAAGAGGACTGTTAGTGTTTGCATGTGTGTTAATAATTCAGCAAGAGACTGGATAACAGCATTGCTGGTTCTAAGGATATTTCAAAAAAAAGTTTTGTGAGTGGTGGTTCATGGACTTGCTATATTGTCCACAAGACTCTTCAATGGTGATTGTGCACCTGCACAGTCGCAACAGATGGCTGCTGGCCATCTCTACAAGGACTACAGTGGATCTACACCTTTGATGGCCCACCAATACCATAATCTCTACAAGGACTACAGTGGGTCTACACCTTTGATGACTCACCAATACCATTATCTCTACAAGGACTGCAGTGGGTCTGCACCTCTGCTGGCCCACCAATACCGTAATATCTACCAGGACAACAGTGGGTCTGCTCTGTGATGACCTATCTACCAATATTCTTGAACTTCGACTGACTCTGCTGTGGGTTTGCTCTGTTGTGGCCCATTACCCGTCTGCATGTCAGAGTCAGCACTGTCTTTCCATTGGAAGGACAACACTACTTCTTCAAGACTGCATGGAAATCCACTACTTCCGTGTGCATTTTCTTTTACTGCTCAAACTTTGAGAAAAACACTGCAATTATACTGTGATGAATGATCAGGACTGTCTTTATGGACTATGAGAAAATTTTAGCTTTTGAACAACATTGTATAAATAAGCGTGTGCATTTGATTTCTTTGTTATTGTAATTATGAAAAATTTTTTCAAATCTGTACTGGCCACTGCCCAAAACAATTTGTAAAATTTTTTGTGGGGAGCATGGGGGCTATGTTAGTAGGCTGTTTAGGTTCTTATATTGGTAACGCCACCGCCACGTAGCGCTCTGTATGAAAATCACTGGCTGTGCTGCGTCCAGTCTGTGGCTGGTTTGCATTGTTGTTGGCTATTGTAGTGTTGGGCAGTTGGCTGTTAACAGCGCGTAGCATTGCGCAGTTGGAGGTGAGCTGCCAGCAGTGGTGGATGTGGGGAGAGGGATGGCGGAGTTTTGAGAGTGGATGATCTGGACGTGTGTCCATCAGAGACAGAAAATTTGTAAGACTGGATGTCATGAACTGATATATGTATTATGACTTTTGAACAGCGCAACGCAACGCGCTGTTAACAGCCAACTGCCCAACACTACAATAGCCAACAACAATGCAAACCAGTCACAGACTGCACGCAGCACAGCGAGTGATTTTCATACAGAGCGCTACGTGGCGGTGGCGTTACCAATATAAGAACCTAAACAGCCTACTTACAACTGCAGTGGCAGTGCATTTACTGGTGTAGTTTCTTGCGCATGTTCTATTATACGTCGTCATGACTACTGTGCTAAGTATGATGCTCACTCAGTCTTAACATTGTTGTTAAACAAATAAAAGGTTGCTCATTAACGAACTCCACTGAACCCAAACTCAGAGCACGACCACAAATCCACAAATGTAATTCCCTAATTAGACCAATTGTAAATGTACGAATACACCAGCATACAAATTTTCCAAATTACTAAATAATATCCTCTGGAAATTTTACACTTTGTAATCCACATATTCAACAAAAAATATGCATGAGCTAATGAGTTTCATCACAGATGTAAAAATCCACAAGGAAGCTAGATTTGCCTCATTTGATATTGTTTGTTTGTTCAGAAACACACATGTCAATAAGACAATTCAAATTGTTGGAATACTGAGATTTCAAATTTCGTCAATCTACTTTAACTGGTACTGTTACAATCTCGTAACTGATGCTGTCTTATTTAATGATAAAATCTACAAGTACAAATAAGACGTAGTTATGGATAACAACTCAAGCCTCCGTGATGACATATCCATACATACGTTTCCAAGAGAGAAATAAACTTGCTACAAAATAGTTTATTGCAGGAGATATGTTGATGACACTACTCATATTCGTTGGACCAAAGGATGAACTACGAGAACTTCTTAAATCACTCCAAAACAAAATAAGATAAAGTTTACAATACAGCACGAAACAGATCACTCGATAAATTTCTCACACCCTATAATTGTTAATGAACAATAGGAACACAGCTTTTACATCTGTGGGGAACCAAACTAAACTGCTATCACAAAACAAAAATCATCACTCCATACAAACATGTAAAAGTATGCTGCTGAAAGTGCTAACACAAAGAATGGATACCATCAAAGCAGATATAATTACTAATGGGTACTCAGTAAAATCAACTGACGAAAGTCCAACAAAATACAGGCCAACGTCAAAAGTAGAAACACTGCAGGAAAAACAACTGAAAACACAAATCCCCACTAGCATCCCCTACTTGCAAACAATGTCACATGAAACTGCTAACTTATTTAGGAACACGAGTATAAAAACATCTTTCTTGACAAACATCGAACTTGGTCATTACTTTCCACATACGGCAAACATAAACACGCTAGCAAAAGAACACAGTGGAATACGTACAGTGCAACATTTGCTAAAACAGGAAGATGTTTCCATGCATGATGCAAAGAGCTTATTCATGCTTTCAGGCTCAACCACTTTGGGAAATCCTCAGTAGCTAACTATATATATCTGAACATATACAACTAAATGTTCACAGCAGCCTATCTGTACTCCACAGGGAAATAATGGTAGAAAATTCGACCTGCTGGAACGACTACAAATACTGTTAGATGGAGAAAAATGTTATGGGAGCATATTAAAGGAACAGATTTTAATAGCGACAGTTTTCTCAACAGTTTCAAAAATTAATTTTTTTCCTACTGAATTTCTTTCCTAAAGAATATAATTGTTGTAGTCAATGGCAAAATGTCAGATCTGATGCCTCCAGGAATAACCCTTTCGCAAAGGACAAAAAAAATGTTCAAATGTGTGTGAAATCTTATGGGACTTAACTGCCAAGGTCATCAGTCCCTAAGCTTACACTCTACTTAACCTAAATTATCCTAAGGACAAACACACACAACCATGCCCGAGGGAGGACTCGAACCTCCGCCGGGACCAGCCGCACAGTCCATGACTGCAACGCAAAGGTCATCTGTGTGTAAAAATATCATCGCATGTTTGTACCATCTTAGTAACATCTTTGTGTATATGGATATTTATCATCTTGATATTTGAATATTCTCTGCCTTGTTTGAATTTACAAATGTGCTGTGGCACGAATAGTCTGTATAAGTAGACTGTGATTAAAAGCTATATAACCACTGATGGAAACAGTAAACAATTTTTCGTTTTTGTCTTAGTTAATTAAAAACTGCAGCCACAATGTGTCATTTTGTAATAAATTGTTTTTACAGGTCGAGTAGTAACTTATTTTTTTAAAAAAACTGTGTAAGCTCAGCAGGCACCTGGAGATGAGCCCCCAGAAGTCGAAATGCATCGTGTCTTAACATGATTTCTTACTGAAGGTAATCTTTTTCGTATGTAATAGTCATGGCAGTAGCATTGACACCAATGGATAAAAGCAAGTTGATATTATTGGCCTCCTGTGGCGGAAAGAGTGTGAACATTTATTGAAATTGCGTTTCAGCGGTGTAAGTAGCCTAGACATGCTGTTGTTTATTGCTGTAATTAGCAGTCATCGGTGAAAGTGGTGTGGATTTTTATTTTCTTCGTGCGGAAGATGCATCACGAAGCTGCAGCTTATGTTGGTAGCGCTCGCTTGTCGTTTGTACGGTCCGTTGGGCTCTGACGGCTGGCAACGAAGACGTACAAGCCTAAAGCAATCCTCTCTATTCATATTGTTAGGATACAATATGTCAATGGACTCTCTGATCTCGGGTATGCATGGCTAAGTACTTAGTTTTACTGAATTTTATTTGCTTATCGCATTCTTTACAGTGTTAGGTCACTGTACATTGTAGAGCTGCGCAAGGAAAATGTATCACTAGAAAACGAGACAGGTGCCCCTTCTTGCCTGCCGGTTTCTCCGTCGTGTGCTACTCCACACTCGCAGAGCACTTTGTACACGCCTGCAGTGTACAAAGCATGTCGTTGATGGAGTCTAACACAACATGTATCTTAGCGGATGCTGTAGAAGACGGGCTGGATACCAACCCAGTGAGGATGTTTACTATTTCGGTTCCTGAGACCCTTTATGTGAAGCCGCTGCGTTGTTGGTTGCAGTGTATCAATATCCTGCTTGACTGCGTCCTTTTATTAGCGATCATGGCAGTGCGTATCAATTTTGGATTGGAACCACTGGCATGTCCTTTCACAGTAACCATCCCGGCATTTGCCTGAAGCGATTTACGGAAATCACGGAAAACCTAAATCAGTATTCTTGAAGGCGGGTTTGAACTGTCGTCATCCCGAATGCGAGTGCTAAACACTGCGCGTAGTGCCAACTGTGCAGTATGTCAGGGGTTGTTCAATTGTACGGCAATGCTTTTTGTGTTTAGGGTCTGGTCAAGTCATCGCACTTAAGAAAATGCTAAATACGAAAGAGACGAACACATTTTAGAGATTCATGCACTGCCTACAGTAGAGCAATGATTGTATCGGCATGACAATATAAACTAACATAATGCTGTTCGCAGTTTATCAGCTGAGATGGTACATTGTGAGCACCGTTTAGTGTCTGTGACCGAGTGGTCACCAAATGCGTGACTAAGTTCTTAGACGTTGAGTTATTGTGACATTCTGAATGTAAATATCTGTTCACATGTGTTAGCTTTCAGTGTACTCTGTGCCGTCGTGTGTCAGCCTATGTTCCACATACAATGATCGGCCAGGACTTTATGACCTAATAAGCAGTAAGTCCATATCTGGCACTGATAACAGCAGCGACTCGCCGTGGCATGGGAACAATGAGGCCTTGGTAGGTCGCTGGAGGAAAGTGGCATCACGTTTTCACACCCAAGTCACCTAATTCCCGTAAATTGCGGGGATGTGGGGTGATACTCTGACGCCACATTCAATCACAGACCAGATGTGTTCGATTGCGTACAGATCTGGCAAGTTTGGGGGGGTGGGGCGGGGGGAGGGGGGGGGGGTGGGAGCAGCACACCAATTGTAACTCGCCACTGTGTTTCTCGAACCACTCCTGACCTTGTGGCACATTGCATTATTTTGTTGAAAAATGCCACTGCCGTCGGGAAACAGGAACGTCGTGAAAGTATGTACGTAGTCTGCAACCAGTGCACGAGACATCTTGGCTGTCATGGAGCCTTGCACGAGCTCAACTGGATCCATGGATGCCCACGTGTATGTTCCCCTGAGCATAATGGAATACCGCAAACTTGTCTCCGTCCCGCAGTACAGATGTCAAGGCACTATTCCCCTGGAAGACGACGGATACGTGCCTTCCCACCGGCATGATGAAGAAGGTACCGTGATTCACCAGACCATGCAACGCTATGCCTCTGCGCCAACGTCAAGTGGCGATAGTCGCATGCCCATTTCAGTTGGCGATGACGTGGTGTTAATATTGGCAAATGCATGGTTCGACGGCCGCAGTGGCCCCTCGTTAAGAATGTCCGGTGTACTATGTGTTAAGACACAGTTGCACTCTGCCCAGTGTCAAAGTCTGATTTTAGTTACGCCACAGTTCGCCGTCTGTCCATTTTTACCAGAATGCCCAGCCTACGACATCCGACATATGAAATGGTTGGTGTCCTCCCAACCCCACGAGGTCTGGACGTGATTTCGCCTTTGTTTCGCCACGTGTTGAAGACGCTCACCACGGTACTCCTCGAACACCCGACAGGTCGTGCAGTTTCCGAAACGCTCGTGCCGAGACTCCGGGCTGTCACAATCTGCCCTCGGTCACACTCAGACAGATCGCGTGCCTTGCCCATTCTACACACGGACAGCACGCTCACTCATACTGCATGCACTGTGCGTGTGTCTGACTAGCTGTCATTCCTCGCCAGGCGACGCTGCTATCGCCTGAGCTGGTTTATCAATAGGAAGTAGGTGACATAAAATACAACCACTGCATGTTTCTCTCCTTTGATCGTGAAATGGATCATCTACGCTATCAGATCAAAATATCCAGATACATATGAGTGCACATTAAAACTGTATATGTATCTGGATGTGTACTGGTTCACGTACAGGTGCACGTACAGCATCATGGTGTGAGTACCCATGAGTGGAGGCTCCGAGTAGAACGAACGTCGCCAGACTGCTTTCGCCATTGTCATACGCGCCCAGTATCTGCCGTAATGGTGTGTCTATATCTACTGCGTCTATACTCCGCAAGCCATCTTGCTGTGTGTAGCATCCATGAGGCAATGGTGTACGAAAAATAACATTCCTGATATGGTCTGTTTATCTGGACAAAATGGAACATCTTTATGGACGAGTTACAACTTGGACTCCACTGTCCAACAACACTACTTTCTCTGTTTTTGGCTGTGGACAAGAATGGGCTGGCATTGATCCACAGACATTCAGACACTGTGCCCAGTAGCATCGAAGCCCTCATAAAGGTGAAGTGTGAACACATCCATGGCCGCATTCTTTCCCCATCCTTCCCACGGGACCGATGATCCCACTGTTTGGTCCCCTCCCCCGAATCAACCAACCAATCAATACAGATGACGGCAGGCAAAGATCTCTAAGCATTCGCCAAACTCAAATACTTTCATAGAAAGGGCAAAGGGTATAGCGTGGTTCATCACTCGCCGTCGCTCGCCTCCAGTCGTCCACCTCGAGTGGCGTAACTCTTTCCACAGCCCGCAAGCGTCGCTTAGCACTGAGTTCGGAAATGTGTGGCTTACGAAGAGTTGCTCGACTATACTACATTTTTTCTTCACTCTTTAAGCACATTGACACCGCTTCCTCGACTATAGGTAGCACTTGCAACACACGAATTATTCTTTCCACTGATATCAAGGGAATTTTTACAATGAGCCTCTACGACATTAGTGTTTGCGTTCATTAACGTGTGTTATGTGAATATGCTAGCGATGGTTTCAGGAGGGCCATACTGACCGCTGTGCAGTATCTCAAAGGCACCAATCACCTTGTGCTCCGGTCTACTGACATGTTGTCCGCTCTGTCGTGCAGGATCTTCAGCCATGTCACGTAACTCAAGTCAGGAAGTGGGCTTGTTTGCAGAAAGACAAGTATCCCAAGACGGCTGGAGCGGCACGGACTGTCAGCGCAGTGACCGTCCTTTGATGCACCGACAGTGAGTACTGGTTCACGTAGAGTTGCGCTTACAGCATCATGGTGTGTGTATACAAGTGTGGAGGCTCCAAGTACAACGGACGTTCCCAACTGCTTTCGCCATTGTCATACGGGCCCAGTATCTGCCGTAACGGTGTGTCTACACCGACTATGTCTATACTCCGCAAGCCACCTTGCTGTGTGTAGCGAAGAGATCGTTGTATATCGCTGTCACTTCCCGGTTAATTTGCGGGAAGAACGATTGCGGATAAGCCTCTAACCTCTCTAATTTTATCTTCTCGGTCTTTTGATGAGCCAAAATATTATTACCATCTGCTTAATAGGTTGTTTGTCCGTCTTTGGGACGAAACACAATACTGATTCTGCGTGTGGGGGATCTGACAGTTTGTTGGTAGGTTTGTAGAGGTACACGTTATTAGATGTCTATGCACATGTCATACAGTTCGCGTAAATAAAGAGCTACTGACCTGCGTACGCGGTGATGGTGCGATAGCGGTCCAGATTGGTTCATGGAACGTCAGGCGAATTTGGTCGCAGAGACAACAACGTGAGTTCAATATATTGCGCCTGAAACCACTGTAACGGGGTTCTGGCTCCGAGACACGGACAGCTATACTGCTGAAAGATGACATGGCTGTCGGGCAAGACATCAATCATGAAGGGATGCAGGTGGTTCTCAGCCGTCAGTGTGTCTTCGTTTACTACCACAGGTCCCATGCAAGTGCAGGAGAATGTCTCCCATAGCATAATACTGCTCCCACCAGTCTGCGTTCTTGGCGCTCTGAACGTTTCAAGCTGCCGTACACCTCGCTGATGGCGTTTGCGGGACTACCTAGTGTAGGAAAACTGTGATTCATTGGAAGAGCCGACACGTTTTCATTGACCGACAGTCGAATTCCAGCCGGCCGAAGTGGCCGTGCGGTTAAAGGCGCTGCAGTCTGGAACCGCAAGACCGCTACGGTCGCAGGTTCGAATCCTGCCTCGGGCATGGATGTTTGTGATGTCCTTAGGTTAGTTAGGTTTAACTAGTTCTAAGTTCTAGGGGACTAATGACCTCAGCAGTTGAGTCCCATAGTGCTCAGAGCCATTTGAACCATTTTTGAACAGTCGAATTCCGATGGTCCAGTGCCCGCTGCGATACTACGTGACCTGACATGCGAACACGTAGGACTGTGCTGCTGCGGAGCTCCATGCTCAACATAGTACGATTAATAGTGTTCTCTGGAACACTTGCGCATGCACCAACTTTGTGCTCTTTCGAAATCCCACGTTCTTCTTTCTCTGCCTCGTGATGACTGGGTGTTGTGTGATGTCCGTAGATTAGTTAGGTTTAAGTAGTTCTAAGTTCTAGGGAACTGGTGACCATAGATGTTAAGTCCCATGGTGCTCAGAGCCATTTGAGCCACGTTCTTCGAAGAGTCGCGGATGTCCAACAATTTAGCGCCTAGTAGTCCTTTTACCTCTTACCCTAGATGCTCACCACAACAGCGGGTGAACAATCGATCACCTTTGCCGTTTTAGAGATAGTAGTTCACAGGCTCAGCATAGTAATAATCCGCACTTTGTTAAAGTAGCTTATCTGAATGAATTTACCCATTTGCATTCTATATCATCACTAAGGTGATCATCAGTCCGCGTTCGCTCCGCTTACATACTTTTGTTATCGCATCACGTGCACGCAACGCCACATGGCGGCATCCACCGTCGCGATGACAGTGGTCATAATGTTTTGGCTTACCAGTGTAATTTCTGGACAGTCTGACGTACTGTTCGCTCCATAGTGCAATATCTGCCGTAATGGTATATCTGCATCTACGTCTACACTCCACAGACCATCCTGCTATGTATGGCGTTGTGTACCACTGTCACTTCCCTCCTTTTCTGTTCTAGTTGCAAATGGTTCCCGAGAGGAAAGACAGCCACGAAGCCTTCGCGTGGGCTCGAATCCTTTTATCTTTAAGGCTATTTTGCGAGGCGAGGTAAACGTTGGAGAAAACAATACAAATTTGTTGACTCTTGTAGGAACGTACACACATTTCTGTGACATTTTCTTGCTTACTAAATGAATCTGTAACGAATCTTGGAACTTCTCTATTTCCTCAGCCAGTCCTGGCTGGTATGACTCCCTTACAGACGAGTAGTATTCGAATATTGATCGAACGAGTGTTTTGTAAGTTACTTTTTGATGAACTACATTTTCTGAGTATTCGTCCAATGAATATCGATCTAGCATCTGCCTTACTCACTTTGATTTTGCGTGTCCGTTCCACTTCAAATTGCTTCGTAGGCAATTTCAGTGATTGTCTTGCAATTGTGTATTCAAACAATGTAGGAAATTTCAGCCTTTAAGCAACAGTTTTCTAATGTCGAGACTTCTCTGTATACAACAGCATCACTGGATAAAAAGCCTCACGGAAGCTCTGACGTTATCTGCTGGGTCACTTACAAATATTGTGAAGCGTCATTGAATTCACAAAACTATGTCACCTCCTATTCGCATAGCTCAGTCGTGCCTAAGTATCTCGTGCGTCATGGTTGGACAGTGGGCGCCTGCCCTTCGTTTGAGCCAGCTGGCTTCGTCAGACGACCTGCGCACCTGCCCGGCCAGGTCCGGAGCGCTGTGTACACAAAAGGCGCTCTGTTTCCGTGGCTCGGAATTAATTGCGAGGCGAGGGCGGCTGTAGCTCCGCGTGCCTGAGCGACGTCGGAGGCCTCTGGGTCGTGTACGTCAGCACAGCGATCGCTGGCGCATCTAATTAAGGCGTGATGGCTGCAGAGTGGACGAAAGAACGCTAACTCTAAATTACATTCTGATTCCTTTTGATGATGTATCTGTAAATTCTTCGTAGCAGTATAAGATTCAATAGAAACAGTTTTTCACGTTCGCTGAAAATCGTCCCTAGAATAATGAAAAAGTAAATGTTCGCCTGGCCGCATCGGTCGTGAGACACTGTCGGGTCCGAGCGGTTCTACGCGCTTCAGTCCGGAAACGCGCTGCTGCTACGGTTGCAGGTTGGAATCCTGCCTCGAGCATGGGTGTGTGTGATGTCCTTAGGTTAGTTAAGTTTAAGTAGTTCTAAGTTCTAGGGGACTGATGATCTCAGATGTTAAGTCCCTTAGTGCTCAGAGCCATTTGAACCATTTTGAACACTGTCGGGGACTGTTAGGCCGCCCTGTGCAAATCTTGGTATTTCATGGTATTTCGACGAGTTTGGCGATTGTGATGAAGAAAATCGACATGGCCGGGAACTGAACCCAGGACGGACGATCTTCAGACAACACACTAACCATTTTATGTTTCCCGCATGTCCTGTCAGAACTTTTCATTTCAGTTATCTGTGCTAATTTACAAGTGAAAGTAATAATGAAAAGAGGGTCCTTTTTGTGCGAGGAATGTAAGATATCAAGATAAAATTACGATCTTCCTTTTTAGATTTACAGCTGTGTCCATCACAGCACATAAAATAAAATGCTCATAAAGTAGAAAAAATTTAAAGGGAAATTAAAGTGTAAAGTTATCACGTCTTGACGAACTGAATTTTATATCTTAGTTTTCTATTAGATGTATAGTGCAACTAAAACTATAAATGAAGATTGAGTCTTCTAGCATAATTGAAAAGCTCCGTTAGCTGTTCTTACATACTCAGTTGTTTGTGGGCTGCATTTCAATTATACACTACCGGCCATTAAAATTGCTACACCACGAAGATGACGTGCTACAGACGCGATATTTAACCGACAGGAAGAAGATGTTGTGAAATGCAAATGATTAAGCTCTTCAGAACATTCACACAATGTTGGCGCCGGTGGCAACACCTACAACATGCTGACATGAGGAAACTTTCCAACGGATCTCTCATACACAAACAGCAGTTGACCGGCGTTGCCTGGTGAAACGCTGTTGTAATGCCTCGTGTAAGGAGGAGAAATGCGTACCATCACGTTTCCGACTTTGATAAAGGCGGATTGTAGCCTATCGCGATTGTGGTTTATCGTATCGCGACATTGCTGCTCGCGTTGGTCGAGATCCAATGACTGTTAGCAGAATATGGAATCGGAGGGTTCAGGAGGGTAATACGGAACGCCGTGCTGGATCCCAACGGCCTCGTATCACTAGCAGTCGAGATGATAGGCATCTTATCCGCATGGCTGTAACGGATCGTGCAGCCACGTCTCGATCCCTGAGTTAACAGATGGGGACGTTTGCAAGACAACAACCATCTGCACGAACAGTTCGACGACGTTTGTATCAGCATGGACTATCAGCTCGGAGACCATGGCTGCGGTTACCCTTGACGCTGCATCATAGACAGGAGCCCCTGCGATGCTGTACTTAACGACGAACCTGGGTGCACGAACGGCAAAACGTCATTTTTTCGGATGAATCCAAGTTCTGTTTACAGCATCATGATGGTCGCATTCGTGTTTGGCGACATCGCGGTGAACGCACATTGGAAGCGTGTATTCGTCATCGCCATACTGTCGTATCACCCGGCGTGATGGTACGGGGTGCCATTGGTTACACGTCTCGCATTGACGGCACTTGGAACAGTGGACGTTACATTTCAGATGTGTTACTACCCGCGGCTCTACCCGTCATTCGATCCTATCGAAACCTTACATTTCAGCAGGATAATGCACAACCGCATGTTGCAGGTCCTGTACGGGCTTTTCTGGATACAGAAAATGTTCAACTGCTGACCTGGCCAGCACATTCTCCAGATCTCTCACCAATTGAAAACGTCTGGTCAATGGTGGGCGAGCAACTGGCCCGTCACAATACGCCAGTCACTACTCTTGATGAACTGTGGTATCGTGTTGAAGCTGTATGGGCAGCTGTACCTGTACACGCCATCCAAGCTCTGTTTGACTCAATGCCCAGGCGTATTAAGGCCGTTATTACAGCCAGAGGTGGTTGTTCTGGGTACTGATTTCTCAGGATCTATTCACCCAAATTGCGTGAAAATGTAATGACATGTCAGTTCTAGTATAATATATTTGTCCAGTGAATACCAGTTTATCATCTGCATTTCTTCTTGGTGTTGCAATTTTAATGGCCGGTAGTGTAGATTGTTTACCCAAAATGCCTTTTTTGCAGTTAAATAAAGTTATGTGCATTGAAGTTAGAAAAGTCGTAGGATAGCGATATGGACATATACAGATGACGGTGACGTACCGCACGCAAGTTGTAGAAGTACAGTGAATTGGCAGACCTGTCATTTACACTCAGGTTATTAATGTGAAAAGATTTCCTACGTGACTGTGCCCGCATGACGATAACTAACCGATTTTCAACGCGGAATGATACTTGGAGCTAGACGCATGCGGCACTCCATTTCGAAAATCATTAGGAAATTTAATATTCCGATATACACAGTGTCAAGAGTGTGCTGAGAACAACAAATTTCAGCATTACTTTTCACAACAGACAACGCAGTGGCCGACAGTCTTCATTGAGCCACCGAGAACAGCGGCGTTCGCATAGAATTGTCAGTGCCAACAGACAAGCAACACTGCGTGAAATAACGGCAGAAATCAGTGTGGGACGTACGATGAATGTATCCGTTAGAACAGTGTGCTGAAATTTGCGATTGCCTTTGCTAACAGCATGCTATCGCCTGCAGCGCCTCTCGTGTGCACGTGATAATATCTGTGGGACCCTAGACGACTGGAAAACCGTTGCATGGTCATATGAGTACCGATTTCAGTTGGTAGGGTTCGAGTGTGGCGCAGAGCCCACGAAACCATGGACCCTAGTTGTCAATAAGGTACTGTGGAAGCTGCTGGCGGCTCCATAATGGTGTAGGCTGTTTGCATGGAATGGACTGGGTCGTCTGTCCAACTGAACCGATAATTGACTGGAAATTGTTATGTTGGGCTACTTGGAAACGATTTGCAGCTATGCATGGACTTCATGTAACCAAGCAACGATGCAATTTTTACGGTCGACATTCCGCCATGTCACCGGGCCACAATTGTTCGCGACTTGTTTGAAAAAGATGCTGGACAATTCGAACGAATGATTTGGCCACCCAAATCGCCCGCCATAGGTCCATTGAACATTTCCGGCCTATAATCGAGAGGTCAGTTTGTGAGGTGCTGGCGTGGATAAGTGTGTGTAACACTTGGACTCAACTGAATTGAGAGCTGCTCTTACGTTCAACCAAACCCTCCCCTTTAATTACCACCTTAACTTATGCACAATGGAGAAATAAACTATTAGAGAATTAGTAAAATAATCCTGTAGATGACTAGTAAAAACGGTTGCATACGAACTACAATTTAAAGTTATTATCAATCTCTATGCCCAATAAGTACAAAAAAATAGCCAGAAAATGAAATTATCATGTGACTACTAAATGATAAACAAATTAAATATTACAGAGAGATTTATGTTGTTTAATAAACATCTAAATGTGTGATTCATTGAACAAAGGCACAAAATGCACAAAATAGTGGTGTTGAGAATAAATAGTTGGCAGATTTTTAAGCGGCACCTACTCTGAAATACTGAGTTCGGTAATTCATTATGAGTGGATCAATCAACAGAAATAATCATAAACCCCGACTGTGCGACAGAATACCCATCGTAAATGAGAACTCTGAGAAAAATCCACATGCAAAATTATAGGTACTGTAGCGCCAAAACGTGAGCATATACTGCCTAAAGCATTAGACAAGAATTGCAGGGCCCTATTATGGCGATGCTCCAAATACTTTACCACCAAGATCTCGGGCAGTGTATGGACATCAGATAGCATTCAGGTGGTGCAGCCACTGACCTCTGTACTGCCGGACTCTCTGATGGTCGATGATCACGGATAAAACTTGGTGAAATAAATTGTGGACCACCGAGACACCCTTACTCCTAAATCCGTGCAAGTGTAGCTCAGAAGAAGACACTTTTAATACATCTCCCCGGCGGTCCAGAGCAGACTCCCCTTCTCGCGCACAGCGCACGGACACAGAAAACTAGTGCCTGAAGATCCTACTACGTTAGAATGTTTCCTATCGTAGGAGGCTGCAGGAAAATGCAGCAGTAATCTGTGTTCCTTGCCGACCATAAAATCCTATCAAGCTGGATGGCAATTGCTTGTGCCCATCGTGGACGTTGACGACATTTTTCAGTAGGGCTCTCTGACGTCACATTGCTTCTTTAGTTGTCCAGTCAATCCCCTGTACTTTGCGGGAAGCGCGAAAGCAGCCGTGAAAACTGCTGCCGAAAACGAATCATCACCAGGATGCTAGGCGCCAGTGCGTCATGAGTTCCTTGGCTTCAGACCTCTGAGAACCACTGAAAAAATGCTATCACCTGTCGCTGGCAAGCGAATCCCAGCCTGGAAACATCAATAAAACGTTTAACGCTGGTTCAGAAAGTCGCGCTCGCCATCACTGCAAGCCTAAACAATGGCCAAGAGCCGTAGCAGGTCGGCCTTCCTGAGGCGCCGCCACAGGCTATTGTCCACTCCTACGCCTATTCGCAGAAATGTCGGCCCGACCCGACCTCACGTTCTTCTGCCACACTCAATGAACGTGGCTCTCGTGCAGCCCCAGCTCGCCCAAACAAGGACAGAACAACAAGCAATGTCCAAACACCGGTTGAAATATCGTGAACAAAAATCAGAGTCCTCATTACCGGTTTCATTTGCAGCACTGATCTTTCTCGAACCCACCCCACAGATGCACATTAATAAAATATCAAACAAACAAAATTGAAAAGAATGAGAGGAGACAGGCCAGAAGAGGCTTGTACACTCTCAAGCTCGTGCACAAAATACTGCACCCGCAGTACGTTCGCAATTAAGGACTACTCACTATTTTTGCAGGGTCGTTCCAACGACTTGTTGAGTCCAAGCCACATCGAGTTACTGCACTACACTTCGCAATAGGAGGTCGACACGATATTAGGACGACTCCCATGACTTTTGTCACGTCGGTCTATATATCCAAATGGGATCTCTCACATTTTAAAATTATTGAAATTAGATTTCCTTAGAAACTTAGGGCTACTACTGATATTTGTTTTGGGCCTTGGTCCTGTATCACAGAGTATATGTTTTATTTATTTCCTTTTTTGTTCCCAGTTTCGGATTGACTCGTATTTTCCATCTTTCTACCCTTAGGTGATCCTGGAAACCTTCATTCTGCTACATAGCTTTCCACATCTGTGCAGACCCGTATCTAAAGGGGCAAGGGAGGGGGGGGGGCGTCAATTTCAGGGGGCGCTAAATCTATATTATTGCAGAAAAATACCTTGTTTCACAAAGAGTCTAGCATCCAGCGCACGTTGGTCTATCGATTATTCACATGATTTTAAAGCAAACCTGTCGGTTTTTGTACATTTTTTAACACATTCTAAGTTGATTTATGAAGGAATCATCAGTTGATCTTTGAATGCGTGCATAGCGTACGTGATGTCTCTGCCAGGGGATTCCCCGTCACATAAAAAAGAACTTTCCCTCAGACAAAAGGGGACGGCGCTATACGAGCTGAGCTGAATAAACCCGAACGGGTGAATGCCAATAGCTGTTTGTTTGTGTGGTTAATTTTGTGTGTAAATGATCAGCGTTGTTAGAATTATTGGTTTCAGACTACCAGAGTGGAAATACACCGATAACAGAAACAATAGGTGAGAAAGATTTCATATTATCTACTCAGTGTATCCAAGAAAATGAAATTTTGACAGAACATTTTTGCAAGATCGCTTCACTGCTAAGGGCCAGTTAAACTGTCCCCGCTTAGCAGCCGCTTTAGTTCTATTTTCGGAATAGCGTGCAAAACGAGTAGTACGATCAGGTAATTACGCCTAACCGGAGATTAAACGCAGGATAACTAAACCGGTGATTCTGGCAGGGTTGGTGAAGGTAACCGAGGAATAAGTTTTCACGACAAGAATAGTTACAGATTTAGTGATGACAAGATTGTTTTTTAGAACGAGGAAGGGGAAGAAACGGGAGGAATATGAAGATTCCAAATTTATCTAAAAATTTCGAACTGCTACTACTTTCCCATCTCATGCTTCAGAAACTGGTACATATGAACTAAATGTGAAATTATTTGCTAACAACTTTTTCCTTGTAGTAGGTCTAATGGACACTTGATGTTGGTACTTCGTGAATTTTATTCTGTCTTGTTATTTAGGTAAATGGGGTAGATAAAAATGACCATCTGTGCCAAAACAGTCTCGCTTACTTAGTACGTGTTACAATTGCTGCAATATTAATAGGCCTGTTGCGTTATATCTAGCAAACAGTGACGCAACAGACGTAATCAAATCGAGAAACCACACCATTCTTCGGGCACTATTCCTATTAACAGCTATTTCAGTATTAGACAACGACATATTGGTTTTTCGTGTAGCAAAACGTTTGATGAACTTTGATGAGGTAATAGATTATTTCGCAGAAAGGAAAGCACGCCGTGTAATGCTGTAGCAAGATTAGAGAGAAAAAAATGCTGGGATATAGGGGTTGAAGAAATATGTACTGCCTTGCTTGTCTCATGTCTTTGCTGGATTTTTGTGTCCTATATTAAATTTTCTGTCACACAAAAGGGAAAGTTGTTACCTAATAGGCAATAAAGAGAGCTAATTTTCTGAAGAATTCTTACTTTCCCGGTCACAAATAGTCCCACCCAGTATTAATTGTTTTTTTCTAAATGGGGTAGGATTTCAATCCGTCCGACTGGGAGTAGGAGAGGTACCACAGGACATTTTAATTTTCACTCCCTTAAGGTAAGTTTGATGGCCTGCATTATAAAATACACACGTTTGAATACCACAGAACAAACACAGTGACGTGTGATGGAAGAATGGCGTGTGAAGAGGCGTGACACTCTACTTTGTCACACTTAAGACCAAATAACATGTCTTACATTTCCTCGAACATGAATGTTTCATATATCAAACTCTTCAGAAAGATGTGCACTACAAAACGGATATTTTTTGAAAAATCGATTTTCTTAAATTTTGGCGTCCTGTCTCAAACGCTCGATTGGGTGGAGAGTGGGGGGGGGGGGGGGGGGAGAGGATTCGCTACTATCAAGTTTTTGCCCCTGTTCGGAAATATCGTATATCTAAACGTCATGCTGTGACACATCATCATTACTTCACTGAACAGTTGAACTTAGGCTGTCGGTCCTCTGTGTCTTTTACCCAGGATGCAATGTATTGCCCCTAAGCATCTTCTTATTTGACATGCAACACAGAGACTGACGCGGTTTCATGGCCCTTCCTTTCCGTGTTTCTCGATGTTTCATATTGGAGTTTGGATTTCTCTTCTTAGCTTCTTGGCTGCTTGCCTTATCTACTCTGAAGAGGATACTGTTGTTGTTTTGTACTTTCGCAATCAATATTTTGAAGACTCTCCCGCAACTAGATCACGAGCTGCGGGCGAGAGAAGCATTGTGCATTACGGTGAGATTTACAATAGAAATTCCAAGTGAGTAGTGTCGGGCAACATATTTTCCTCTACTTACCTTTTACGAAATGCTCACAATGAGAGAAAGAGAGTAAACATAGCTAATACTGACGTTTACCGACAAACATCTTCCTATGCACCATTAGTGAATGAAACAGAGGTGAGGGGGAAAAGAAAGAAATACGGGAACTACCCTCTGCTGCTTACGTGATTTCCTGTTTTCTTTTTTGCTGTCCTTTCTCTCTCTCACTGGTGCGCATCTTATAGTGTGAAAGTTTCCTTGGCTATTTTACGAGACGACCGGTGATTCTGAAAAAATGCAATCATATCGTTGTTGTTGTTGTTGTTTTGGTCTTCATTCCGAAGACTGGTATGGTGCAGCTTACCATGTTACTCTATCATATGCAAAGATATTCATCTCCGAATAACTACTGCAACCTACATCGTTTAGAATTTACATACTGTATTTATCTCTCTGTGTCCCTCTACGATTTTTGCCCCCACGTTTCCATCTAACAGTAAACTAGTGACCCCTTGATTTCTCAGAATGTCTCTTTTCAACCGATCCCGTTTTTAGTCAAAATATACCACACATTTCTTTTGTCCCCAGTTCTATTTAGAACCTCCTGATTAATTACAGTCCGCAGCTCGTGGTCGTGTGGTAGCATTCTCGCTTCCAACGCCAGGGTTCCCGGGTTCGATTCCCGGCGGGGTCAGGGACTTTTTCTGCCTCGTGATGACTGTGTGCTGTCGTTATGTTTAAGTAGTTCTAAGTTCTAGGGGACTGATGACCATAGACGTTAAGTGCTATAGTGCTCAGAGCTATTTGAACCAATTTTTTGATTAATTACATGAGGTATACATCTAACCACCATCATTCTTCTGTAGCAATTAACAGTTGCAAAATCAGATCGCCACTAGGCTGTATCACCTTGAAAATATTGAAGGAAAGCTTGGATGACTTTCATGCTCAAGTGTTGCATACCGCTGGGCATATTATAAGATCATTTACTAACAAAATGCTCTGTTTGTTCCAGTAAAATCATTACACATTTAAATATAGTATAAATAACTAAACAAGCACAAATGTACTATAGAGCGTGATGGTTCGGCTACAACTAATAGATGAATCGTATTACAACAGCTAAGATGTGAGTTGCACATTAAAACAACTGTACTGTGCAAAGTGTATGACAAAACAAGTTTGGCGTTCACCAGTTGTGTCAGTTAGTTAAGCCCATCCACCGCGGCAAAACCGTATCACATCGGATGGAAAAAAAGGTTTTTAATTGCCCTAGAGGCAATAAAGCAACAATGAAATCGATTATCAACTATCGTGAGACTGCTGCATGACTTATTCAGTATGCTGCCCACTGTTTTCTACCACAAACTGAGATCTAGAAACAGCCTGTGGACAGGCGAAGCTCATTTTCGTCTCCAAGTACGTTTCAATACGCAAAATTGCATATTATGGGCAATGAAAAGTCTGCGCTCACATCAATCGATACCGGTTCATTTTGCCATGCATTCTGCCCATTTATTGCCCACTGCCACGTAAGAGAGAAAAGACAGTTACATAGACAGCTAAACAGAGGAAAGCGGGATTAGGTTAGACATTAGGGAAACGGATTGAGAAGGCTAAGTCACCTACCTCGCAGCATTTCCAATGGAATAGCTTCCGGCACGTGAAGATTTGGGTGCGCAGCTACTAAATGAACTCTTGCAAAGAACATAGGACAATAATATTCCTAAGAAAAAGATAAAGGCTACAACCTCTTGGAGCCCAGAACATTACACGCTGAGGCGAAGGGTGAGCTCCGGAAGAATTGCTTATCAACGTGCTGTAAGTCAATCAGAGCGCACTGCTAGGCTCCACGAACATAGGGAAATGAAGATGCACTACAATATTTTGTTTCAGGAGTCTAAAAGAATGCACTGGGAGAAATTTCTACAAAGGCAACTGCAACGTCTCATGTAGGAAAGGTCGTATAAATTACTGACTGAAAAGGTTCAGGGATCTATTACCATGTCCACAGTTCGTAAGGAATGGCTAAATGACGACTGGGAGTCAGCAGAGTACCTTCTTACCGCCCTACTTCCAGATGATAACACAGACACAATACTGAAATACATGCACAACTTAGTAGTGAACTAGAAAGTTAGTATGATATTCAGACCTTGGTGATACCTTTCGCTCAAGAAGAAGTTGCTGTCGCAAGTTACAAGCTCCTCATGACATCTACCCAGAGATCGTGCGGGTGGGAGGTCCACTGATAGTGCCATATGTGAGAACATTACTAAACGAGGCGTTGCGAATAGGTAGGACCGCGGCGTTATGGAAAACAGTTGGAGCAGTAGTGATTAAAACTGGAAAGGATAAAACCTGGTATCACCGAAAATCTATAAACCTATATGCTTATTAAACACCTTGACCTAAGTTCAGGAACTTCTGCTCTGTGATCGGTTGCAGTAGCACAGGGAGCTCTTGCGCCTAAACCCCTGTCAAGGTAGATTCAGGAAAGGTAAGTCAATATATATGGTTAATAGAGCTCTTCAGATTGTAGAAAATTCAAGAACGAAATATGCTGTTGCACTCATGATTGACATCGCAGGTGCATTCGACACTCTTTGGTGGCTTGCGATGTTCGCACGCCTTCGAGATCTCGCGGTCCCCAAATGTCTCTATAAGAGCTTTGTAGATTATTGTAGTGGACATAGCGTTCAGTAGCTTGCTGGGCAGAGGTTACCAAGGGCTGTCCTCGAGGTTCCATTAGTGGTCATCTGTTCAGGAATCATGGTATTGAACCCCTGCTACAGGTTAGACAGGGCAGGTGCTACTGAAGGCGTTGTCGCATACGTAAATCCTAATAGTTGTGTCTGCAGACTCCAGGAAGAGACTTGAGGGAAACGAGAATGATGTACTTGCTCAGACGCAGCATTGGCTCAAGAGCAAGAAACTGGCTATAGCTGTTCATAATACCACATACATACTTCTAAAGGGAAGATTTTTCTCTTGCTTCTTCACCGAGGCTCTAAGGAACATGTGTAAAACGCAGCACTCTTTGTAGATATTTAAGCTGTTGTGGCGTAACAAGCCAGTTACGCCACACTGAGAAGGGAGCCGAAAGGCACGCGTACACACACGCCGACTGGCGTCAAGTCTGGAACAGGATACGTTATGACTGCTATAAAGAAAATACGTAGCTTTGGAATATACTTAACTTTTAATCACTCCTTGTAATACATCTCTCTTGACTATACAAATGAGACTCGTAAGATACATGCACTGTTACAATTGGCGCCTTGCTAGGTCGTAGCCATGGACTTAGCAGAAGGCTATTCTAACTGTCTCTCGGCAAATGAGAGCAAAGGCTTCGTCCGTATAGTCGCTAGCAATGTCGTCCGTACAACTGGGGCGAGTGCTCGTCCGTATCTCGAGACCTGCCTTGTGGTGGCGCTAGGTCTGCGATCACACAGTGGCGACACGCGGGTCCGACATGTACTAAATGGACCGCGGCCGATTTAAGCTACCACCTAGCAAGTGTGGTGTCTGGCGGTGACACCACATAAGCATTCTTCTAGGTGAGAAAAGAAACTTCCTAGAACGAGTAAAATCTGTTACTCAGGATGCGGCCAAAATTATGCATAAGGTTGCCCTCGCTGGCTATACTGACTACAAATTACCGCTACATGTGGTGCAGTCGTATCTACAACGCCATTGTGGGATTCCCTGCCAGCATCAGGGCGCATCGCCTTAGGCTAGGCAGCTACAAAAGAAAACTGCGACAAATTCAGCGCAGCATTCTTTTAAGGCTTACCGTTGCCTTTCGACTAACCCTGAAGATGGTAACTGGTAATCTTCGGGATATGTCCGATGGATATCGTGATACGTTACAGGGCAGCGCTGTGTTGATTAGGATATGAGCAATGTGATCGTTTGTACCAGACCACGGGAACACATTTTACGGATAAAAGACATTTACGAGCCTGAATGTGAGATGAATGGCAGTCTGGCTGGGAAACTAGGAGCATTGCAAGGCCCGTTTACAGCGTACTCCCAAGCATCAAGAACCGGTTCAAACTGCGCGACATTGTCGCTGCTCGAGATATAGTGCCACTATTAACGGGTCACAGTCCATATCCCAGACATCTGCAGCGAGTGGGATGTAATAACGCACCAGTCTGTGAATGTTGAAAGCAAGGTTCTGCTGATCATGTCATTCACAGATGTCCTCTTTTTCAAGTAGAGAGAGAGAGAGAGAGAGACTGTAGACAGCTAAAATGTGATCTCCAAACAACTGTAGGTGACTAAAATTTGTGGACTAAAGTCTATATGATAGCACTTCGGTTATCTAGAAGGCAACCGCCTAATTTTTATAAGATCAAATGAACACTCTGAATCTCAAAATAATGTCATCAGGACAAAAGAAGCGTTTCCTCAATTATAGATAATGATAGGAACATATGAGTTTAATTAAGAAAGAAAAAAAGAAAAATAAACTAAAAAGACAAGGAAGAATGCTATGGCCACCCACAAGGGCATGCATAGTCTCGAGGATTGCCGAGGCCCGCACGTACCAGTGTGGGTGATGTTGAACAGTGTAGCAACAACAGGTCTAAAGGTAGGTGTAGTTGTAGTTAGTCGGAAATCCTCGAGTTCTTCCTAGTCTACCAGCAAAATATCTAGAACGTAAGATGGAAGTTATTTACTTGCAACTTGACTTAATTCCCTTTATTTTATGTTATTTTTTTAAACTGATTCTTGACCGGCCGTTGTGGCCGAGTGGTTCTAGGCGCTTCAGTCTGGAACCACGCGACCGCTACGGTCGCAGGTTCGAATCCTGCCTCGGGCATGGATGTGTGTGGTGTCCTTAGGTTAGTTAGGTTTAAGTAGTTCTGAGTTCTAGTGGACTGATGACCTCAGATGTTAAGTCCCATAGTGCTCAGAGCCATTTGAACCACTTTTTGAAAATTGTTTCTTATTTTTCTAACGTTCTGTTTTACTTATCTCTACATTAATATTACTATTGGTTGCTGTTAACATGATTTACTACTGTACACATAATATAAAATATTATATGTCGCCGTGATTAACGTTTATGTATGACCTGTTTAGAGTTTCCAAGGCCAAGAATTTTTGACAACAAATTGAACTGAATTGAAACTAACGCATATTAGATATCAAGGAATCACCAGCCCCCGGTAGCTGAGTGGGCCGGCACGGTAGCTCAGCGTGTTCGGTCAGAGGGTTAGCTATCCTCTGTCATAAAAGAACTGAGTGGACTGATCAACTAAGAACCTAACGGGTGTCTTCGGACGTCCGCCCCGAACAAATTCAACGAACAATGTAGAACAAAAGGAGACAAAAAAAGTGATCAGCGCGACAGAATGGCAATCCTAAGTACCCTGGTTTGATTCCCGGCTGGATCGGAGATTTTCTCTGCTCAGGGACTGGGTGATGTGTTGTCCTAGTCATCATCATTTCATCCCATCGACGCGCAAGCCGCGCGCAGTGGCGTCAAATCGAAAGACCTGCACACGGTGAACGGTCTACCCGACGGGAGGCCTAGTCACACGATATTTACATTTTCCCTATGGAGAGAAATGTGAGAGGCAAAAATACAGCGGGAGGCCAACAATGAATGTTGTTGTTGTGGTCTTCATTCCTGAGACTGGTTTGATGCAGCTCCCCATGCTGCTCTATCCTGTGCAAGCTTCTTCATCTCCCAGTACCTACTGCAACCTACATCCTTCTGAATCTGCTTGGTTTATTCATCTCTTGGCCTCCCTCTACGATTTTTACCCTTCACGCTGCCCTCCAATACTAAATTGGTGATCCGTTGATGCCTCAGAACATGTCCTACCAACCGACCCCTTCTTCTAGTCAAGTTGTGCCACAAACTTCTCTTCCCCCCAATCCTATTCAACAGCTCCTCATTAGTTATTTGATCTACCCATCTAATCTTCAGCATTCTTCTGTAGCACCACATTTTGAAAGCTTCTATTCTCTTCTTGCCTAAACTATTTATCGTCCATGTTTCACTTCCATACATGCCTACACTACAAACAAATACTTTCAGAAACGACTTCCTGACACTTAAATCAATACTCGATGTTAACAAATTTCTCTTCTTCAGAAACGCTTTCCTTGCCATTGCCAGTCTACATTTTATATCCTCTCTACTTCGACCATCATCAATTATTTTGCTCCCCAAATAGCAGAACTCCTTTACTACTTTAAGTGTCTCTTTTCCTAATCTAATACCCTCAGCATCACCAGACTTAATTCCATTACATTCCATTATCCTCGTTTTGCTTTTGTTGATGTTCATCTTATATTCTCCTTTCAAGACACTATCCATTCCATTCAACTGCTCTTCCAAGTCCTTTGCTGTCTCTGACAGAATTACAATGTCATTGACAAACCTCAAAGTGTTTATTTCTTCTCCATGGATTTTAATACTTACTCCGAATATTTCTTTTGTTTCCTTCACTGCTTGCTCAATATACAGATTGAATAACATCGGGGAGAGGCTAAAACCCTGTCTCACTCCCTTCCCAACCACTGCTTCCCTTTCATGCCCCTCAACTCTTATAACTGCCATTTGGTTTCTATACAAATTGTAAATAGCCTTTCGCTCCCTGTATTTTACCCCTGCCACCTTCAGAATTTGAAAGAGAGTATTCCAGTCAACATTCTCCAAGTCTACAAATGCTAGAAACATAGTTTACGCAAATTTAAAGGATGTAGGTCACAGTAGATATTCGGAGTTGAAGAAGCTTGTGCAGGATCGAGTAACATGGATAGCTGCATCATACTAGTCTTCGGACTCAAGACCACAGCAACAACAACAACAAGAAATACAACAACGACGAATTTGTTGTGTTTCAGCATCGCCATTTGTCTCGTACAGTTCAAGTGCTGGCGCGCCTGAGGCACGTCCACCGTGTCTTCTGGTTACTGCTTGTGTGAACCACTAACACTCGTCTTTGAATAGGCTGGCTTTCCTATCACCTCTAACACCTTCGAAACTCGTCAAAGAGAGACTGCCTCCTTCACCTCCACATTTCAGGCCTCCTTTCCTTATACTATCTTTCGTTGTATAAACCTTGTCTAATACCGGAGATATACACAGATCAGTCAGAAAGTTATGACCACCTACCTATTAGACGGTATGACCATCTTTGTTACGGATAACACCAATGTCGTGTCATGGCATGGAGGCAGTTAGGCCTTGGTAGGTTGACAGAGAGAGTTGGCAGCACAGCTGCAAACATAAATCACCTGATTCCCGAAAATTCTGGGGAAGGGAGTGATGAGCCCCGACGCCACAGTCAATCACATCCCAGATATGTCCAATTGGGGCCAGATCTTGCTGATTGGGGAGGAGAAAGGGTGGACAGCACATTAATTGGAACTCGCCACTGTGTTCCTCCAACCGCTTCATCACACTTCTGGCCTTGTGACATGATGCATTACCTTAGTGAAAAATGCCACTGGCGCCGAGAAACATGACCTAATGAAGGGGTGTATGTGCTCTGCAACCAGTGTACCGTACCCCTCGGCCGTCATGGAGCCTTGTACGAGCTCCACTGGACCCACGGGTGCCGATACGAATGTTCCCCAGAGAATAATGGAGTCACCGCTAGCTTGCCTCCGTCCAACAATACAGGTGTGAAGGAGTTATTTCCCTGGAAGATGACGGATTCCAGCCCTCCCATCGGCATTATGAAGAAGGTATCAGATCAAACTGCACTCTGCCATTCCGTCCATGTCCAGTGCCAATAGTCCCGTACCTATTTCAGTCGTAGTTGCCGTTATCTTGGCGTTATCATTGGCAGATGCATAGGTTGTGAGCTGTGGAGGCCCATCATTTGGAGTGTTTTGTGCACTGTGTGTGCAGGCACATATGTATTCTCCCCAAACTTAAAATCTGATGTTAGTTACGCTACAGTTCGCCACCTGTCCAGTTTTATCAGTCTTCCCAGCCTATGACGTCCGACGTCTGTAATGATGGGTAACCTCGCAACCTCGCAACCTCGCGACCTCCGGACATGGTTTCATCTTGCTTTCGCCACATGTTGAAGACACTCACCACAGCACTCCTCGAACACCAAACAAGTCATGATGTTTCTGAAATGCTCATGCAGAGCCTCCGGACCATCACAATGTGCCCTCGGTCAAACTCAGATAGTTTGTGTGCTTCCCCGTATTACATACAGACAGTGCATTCACTGGTACTAATTGCACCGTACGTGTGTCTGGCGCAGTAATTCCGCGCCTGGAGACACTGCTATCGCCTTGACGGGTTTATATCGATAGTAGGCGGGTGGTCACAGTGTTCTGGCTGATCAGTGTATGGCTCTCTTACTTATCTCTGTATCAAGCTATACATGTTCTTTATTGTTAAGTCACATATCTTACTATGTATATGGTGTATATATTTACTAATACGTGTTCTTCCCGCCAGGACAGCGGACAACTTCCCCCGTTTAGAATGTCTGTTAAACTTTTACTGGGAGAGTTTTGATGGATGATGGTTCGCTTGCACCGAAGAGTCACTACAGCAAAATGAGAAAAGGAAAAAGTGGAGGCAGGCGACAGCCTGTCGCTCCCATTGTACTCTGTTTGCTCTAAGTCCTGCAGATCACCTCCATCATCTAAAACTTCTCTCTACGTTCCCTTACCGATTTAAATGTTGATTATTTTCAACAGGTGCAACAAAAGCAGCTGAGATAATGGGTAAGACAGTCCACTCAGAAATAATACAGAAAGTCTGACCCACCGTCTCCAGGTTGGACAGAGACCCCTTCCATAGGATCCTTCAAACGGACCCTACTATGCACAATGTCCCATAGGTGTGGCGAGTATTACAATGTTACGGGGCGAAACCATGAGCTTGAACTACTCTGTCCTGTCGAAGTTGGTACTGACATAATCTTATGACCCAATTTGAAAACAAAAGGGACGTTCTACGGGGTAACGGTAAGCTGTCCAGTACTGGTCCGCGGAAGATGCAGGTAGGCGCAGAATGTCCGGAGCAACGGCCTTTCTCATGCCCGAGGCGGCAGAGCGCCGTCGGCTGAGCGCCGGCCGACAGCCGGTACATTGTCCCCGGGCCCGGGCCGCACAATGGGAGCCGCTCGGCCCTTCCGCGATATCTCTCGGCCGCGACAGCGCAGCGCTGGTCGTGCTGCGACCGCTGCCGCCATTGTTCTGGGCCGCGTGGGCGAGCGGATGAGCGCACGCCTTGCATCTCAAGCGGCCACATGTTTACAAAAGGTCGGCGCTCCGTCGTTTGCGAAGCCGCCAGCAAGTGCTAACTAGCTCTGTTCGACACGAGTCGCTCCCACACCCTGTAGCAAATGTTTTTGGTGAAGTCTACATACTGTGGGGCTTCTACGAAAAAATTAGTTGGTAATTTGCCGTGAGTGTCTCGCAGGACTCGAGGATTTCCTCGTTTTCTGACAAGTCCCGTGACATATTTTGAACGGTTGTAAGTGCATTGTGTTCAAACTACATTATTATGAAAAGCGTACCTATGTCTGTAGTTGAGTTCACTATGGATGCTTGTGATGTGGTGCTATACTCAGAGGTTGCGAATTGAATCCTGGTGGCAGAATAATCCTTGACTGACAGATTTGGTCAGCAACTGTTGAGGAGGTGGTGGTGTACAGTTTCTGCTTGGAATGTGGGTTTAATTTCAAACTTGTGCGCATGGTTTTATGTAACACTACCCATTGTGATCCATCAATCAGCTCAGCGGTTCCCTTACTGCTATTTGAGAGGCACAGGCTACGTGCTGGCACCAGGGTTTCAACCTGTCCCTCCTCTCTCCTCGTCATCGACAACATTACAGTAGTGCACACATGTCTCACAATCACTGAGCCGTGCGCGGCTCGTGCTCATGCCGTTTATTGCTTGGCATCTTGGCATTTCAGTTATGGCATCTCGTTTCTTATTCGATTTACTGGCGTCACTAAGTTACTGGCTTGCCTGCCCGTGACTGGCAGCAGCAGCGCTTATCGATACAGTGCAGTATTTCACCTCCTCGAAACACTTGGCACGTAAAGTGCCCTCCGCCACACACCGTTAGGTGGCTTGCGGAGTATAAATGTAGATGTAGACTTCACTCGTTGCCGCCAGGCTCAGTGGCCCTGGGAGCAACAACCCGCCGACCAAAGGCGAGATCTCAGAATAGTCGAGGTTGCATTAGTAGTTAACTCTTCACCCAAACGTCCAGGGTTCTGTGTGCCACGCAGCTACCCCTCCTCGATCCGGCAGTGGCAGCACGCTGCCAGCAGACCCGGCTTGCCCTCGCTGCTGCGCCCCCAACCGACCTGATGTCCGTTCGCTACTCTCCACTCGACACCACGCGACCCGGAAATATTAGCAGTCGCTCCAAAGTTAGTACCACAGTACTCATATCGGTAAGCTCTGCTGCTACCAGTCAATGGCATCCAAGCCAGAAACTTAGTGACGCCAGTAAATCGAATAAGAAATGAGATGCCATAACCACAATGACAAGATGACAAGTAATAAACGAAATGAACACGAGCTGTGCATGGCTCACTCACTTATACTCCATTTCATTGCAAGATAATATATTTGGCCAGTAAACTCTCAGTCACCTTTCTTGGTAATGGAAGTGAAAACAATTGAAGCCATAATAAACTCAAAAATGGGAGATCACTGATATCACAGTATTGCGGGCAGACCATGAACTGGTTACCTCAGCCCATAGATGAGCTGGCCAGTCGAAAGCGCCAAACTACAGACGTATCAGAAAGACAGAGCACTACAACTTCGATGGCTTGATTTCTCCGTGTCCACGACACTGCGATGTTATGAGTCGTGGGATAAGAAACTAGTACAGCAGGGTAACACGCTGGGGCCAATCTCATATAATTATTGCTCACTTTTGGTGTGATGAACCAGCCTGATTGGTCTACCATCAGCTTCTCTAGCTGTGTACACGCTTCTATGGAACAGCAAGTCCCAACTTAGGGACTTCAACACTCTTAGCCGCAGTATCGCCATCCATGAAGAGACCAATGGGAAGGTTTTATTCACCCTCAATCAGTGACCCACCTAGTGACTTATCTTACAGGTCCAGACATGCAGCTGCTCTTCCGCTAGCGGTAGTATGTGCGTTTCTGTTGCCCACATTCTGCTCCTGTGGACAGCCTCCACTTTTGCCTGCCGCTCTGCTGCCTGTAGGTGGCCGTGTGACACACCTTGACTCCACAAAACCGCTGCCTGCCGCTTGTGGCATGGCTGACACCCAGAGCCACCGCACTTCAGCAGCCTTGTACCACATCTGTCATCTCAGCAGCAACCACGTGAACCATGTGATGGCTTCAGCGCATTCCTGGCAAAGCACATTCCTCTTTTAATTACTATTAAAAACAGTCTTGATCACAATTTATTTTATAAGGTGACCGGTTTCGACCACTGCTGTGGTCATCTTCAGACCATTGAGTGGAAACCCCTTTCTGTTGTGATTCTCCAACAGAAAGGGGTTTCCACTCAATGGTCTGAAGATGACCACAGCAGTGGTCGAAACCGGTCACCTTATAAAATAAATTGTGATCAAGACTGTTTTTAATAGTAATTATTTACAATTTTATTGATCACTGCTGTTCCCATAATGCATTCAAAAGTAATACATTCCTCTTTTGCCTCGCTGTCCCAGGCAGCCTAGGACGCCATCACCACATCAGCGAATTATCGAACAATAAATGTTTGGTTCTTTAATACTGTTTCACTAAAGCCCATTGAGTATCAGAAAGGCACACACACACCAAGCTGCTATTGATCCCGTTGTAGATTGGCGTTCCATGGGATCCTGACCTGGACCTGCCTTCAACTTCCACCCCTGGGCTTTAGAAGTCAATGGATACAAACAACTTTGTGTTCAGGGCCATTGCAGATGTAAATGTACATCTTGTGGAGCGAAAGCTGAAACAGCTGTATGTAAAATCCTTCATTTGGAAACACAACCTGTTTCATAACTTGAAGCCACATCTTCAGGTGGGAAACATGTTAAAAAACGGGGACATTTTCCCAATTACTAACAGACTACTCACATGAATTACATCTTATGGGACCCAGATGTGGGGATGGACTGGAGAATGGACATTCACTGTCCAAATAATAGTAATCCACCAACTGTGTGTACTGTCAAACTGTAAGTAGGCTGAATGGTGCCATCAACATCCCTAGCAAATTGCGCCAGAACGTGTGACGTTATCAGGCCGGAAGTAAGAACCGCTGAATGTGGTCTCAAAAACAGCGCCCTCCATGTTGATTAAACTTACCAAAAGTTACGAACAACGTCTCATTGCACGATATGAGCTCCAGCAACAGTATATGAGTACTGAGTCTGCAGGAACAGATGGCAAGCTATCATTGTGTGGTGCATGTATGCCAGTGAGGTGCACACCGTGCCACCACATTATAGGACAAGAACCATGAGTTAACTACTAAAGGAATTGTACAGAGATAACAAAGAGCATACTGGAGTAGTGTATATTTTCGTATATTGGAAAAGAAGACTGGTAGATGATGGTCAGTTTGGCTTTCGGAAAGTTGAAGGGAACACAGAGTCGATTCAGACATTGTGATTCATAACGAAAGTAAGAGAAAAGAAAAATCAAGGCAGGTTCTTAGAATTTATCAGCCTATAAAAACCGTTACGCATTGTGAAATAATGAGAGATATTAGAAATTCTGAGAAAAATAGTAGTAATATGTGTAAGAACCAAGAAGTAACAATGAGAATGGAAGAACAAGAAAGAAGTCCTCGGGTTGAAAAGCGTGTAAGGCACGAGTGCAGTCTTCCACCCCTACTGTTCAGTTTGTAAAATGAAGAAACAATGACGGAAACAAAGGGAGGTTTCAATAGGGGAATTGAAATTCTGTGTGCAAGGATATTAACAATAAGATTCACTTTTTGTCCTCAGCGAAAGTGAAGAAGAATTACAGGATCTGTTTAGTGGAATGATCAGTCTAATGAACACACACTATGGATTGAGAGTAAGCAAAAGAAAGTGGAAAGTAATGATGAGCAGCAGAAATGAGATTAACAGAAATGGGATTAACAATAAATTTAACATGGCTGCTCTTGACCACGAAGTGAATGAATTCTTTTACCTAGGAAGCAAAATAACTCATGACAGACGAAGCAAGGAGGACATAATGAGCAGATTGGCACAAGCCGAAAGAAGCCAGCTAGGAAAGAAAAATTCTGAGAATGAACGTTTGGAGCACAGCACCGTATGGCAGTGAACATGAAATGTGAAAAAAAACGTAGAAACAGCGAAGAATGGGACGAACGAAAAACACTGGCAAGACGAAGGGAAACGGAAAAGATATCAGTGAATACCTTCCATGATATTTGAGGGAGCTGCGTAGGGTAGAAACTGTAGTGAAGACAGAAATTAGAATAAACTACTGTCCATTAAAATTGCTACACCAAGAAGAAATGCAGATGATAAACAGGAATTCATTAGACAAATATATTATACTAGAACTGACATAGATCCTGCATAGATCCTGAGAAATCAGTACTCAGAACAACCACCTCTGGTCGTAATAACGGTCTTGATACGCCTAGGCATTGAGCCAGGCGTGTACAGGTACAGCTGTCCATGCAGTTCATCTAGAGTAGTGACTGGCTTACTGTAACGAGCCAGTTGCTCGCCCACCATTGACCAGACGTTTTCAATTGGTGAGATATGTGGAGAATGTGCTGGCCAGGGCAGCAGTCGAACATTTTCTGTATCCAGAAAGGCCCGTAGAGGACCTGCAACATGCGGTCGTGCATTATCCTGCTGAAATGTAGGGTTTTGCAGGGATCGAATGAAGGGTAGAGCCACTGGTTGAAACACATCTGAAATGTAACGTACACTGTTCAAAGTGCCGTCAATGCGAACAAGAGGTGACAGAGACGTTTAACCAATGGCACCACATACCATCACGCCGGGTGATACGCCAGTATGGCGATGACGAATACACACTTCCAATGTGCGTTCACCGCGATGTCGCCAAACACGGATACGACCATCATGATGCTGTAAACAGATCCTGGATTTATCAGAAAAAATGACGTTTTGCCATTCGTGCACCCAGGTTTGTCGTTAAGTACATCATCGCAGGGGCTCCTGCCTGTGATGTAACGTCGAGGGTAACCGCAGCCGTGGTCTCCGAGCTGATAGTCCATGCTGGTCCAAACGTCGTCGAAGTGTTCGTGCAGATGGTTGTTGTCTTGCAAACGTTCCCATCTGTTGACTCAGGGATCGAGACGTGGCTGCACGATCCGTTACAGCCGTGCGGATAAGATGCCTATCATCTCGACTGCTAGTGATACGAGGCCGTTCGGATCCAGCACGGCGTTCCGTATCACCCTCCTGAATCCACCGATTCCATATTCTGCTAACAGTCATCGGATCTCGACCAACGCTAGCAGCAATGTCGCGATATGATAAACCGCAGTCGTGATAGGCTATAATCCGACCTTTATCAAAGTCGGAAACGTGATGGTACGCATTTCTCCTCCTTACAGAAGGCATCACAACAACGTTTCACCAGGCAACGCCGGTCAACTGCTTTTTGTGTATGAGAAATCGGTTGGAAACCTTCCTCATGTCAGCATGTTCTAGGTGTCGCTACCGGCGCCGACCTTGTGTGAATGCTCCGAAAAGCTAATCATTTGCATCTTCTTCTTGTCGGTTAAACTTCGCGTCTGTGGCACTTCATCTTTGTGGTATAGCAATTTTAATGGCCAGTAGTGTATAATTGAAATTCAGCCCACAAACAATTGAGTATGTTGGATGCATATCCTATCCCACCCGACTGCCATCAATGCCAGTTCATAGTAGACTTACGTGTGTACATTTTCACCCGCTATTTGGCGCACTTCAGCACTAGAACGCGGAAGCATGCGAATGGTTTTCTTTGAGTACTGTTATTACAGTGATTTCGTGCTACTTTGTCCATCTCCTGTTCGTGAGCTGTAAGTTCAAGGAGCGGTTCTTGTATCGAGTAATGTGATTGGAATCCAGATTGGATGTGGAGAAGTACCAGTAGTTCGCTAGCCTCCATTTATAGACAAAGTACAGCGGTGTCAAGACCTTAGCGAAGACGGGCCGAAACTCACACACGCATTGTGAGGTGAGATGAGCAACGAGTATCGTCTCGTGTTGGTTACGCTTAAGATGACTCGAGGCGTCGTGTCTGAGAAGACCACAACGATCCGTGCGGCAAAGAGGGCTTTGCATGTAATATTCTTCCAAGCCGATGCATGCAGGTCAGGCCAGAACGATCGACGATTCTTGGAGCGGAATGCAGTTCACATCTTAGACGATCACGGAAGTGAAGGCTGTACGAAATTTAAGCACGACCAAAAGGTACAGCGAGGCTTGCAGCTGTGATAGACCTGGGTGCGCGGCGGCCAGCGGCTGCAGACGGTGGTCCCGAAACCGCAAGAGCGGCGAGCTGGCCGGCCAGGGCCCGTGTGTGATGCCGCGGTCCTGCCGCTGCTGGCCACGGTAATGGGAGTGCTCCGTGAGAATGGGCAGTGAGGCACGGGGCGGGGCGCGCGCGCTTCTTGCGCCTCTTGCGGTCGCCGTCCCATTTCCTGGTGGTCACCGCAACATGGGCCTCCGCTGCTGTTTGTCAGCAGCCGCCGGGTGACTGCCCTCGCTGCGCCGGTGTCCCACGGCGATTATCCGTCCGGCTGCTGCAGCCACCGGTGTGCTCCCGTTTGCCGTACAGAAGGCAAAGCTTAAGACGAAGACAATCGAACAACTTTTTGCTCTACCAGGTGCTCGAGAGCGTTGTGGCTTTTGTACTGATGCCTTGTAATGGGATAGATTCTACAAGACCAGTTAGTTTATTAGCTTACTGTGGTTTTCAAAGCAATCACACCAATGATACATTAGGAATCCTACGATACCAGTTGGTATCGGTATCTTCGTTTAAATGGTTCAAATGGCTCTGAGCACCATAGGACTTAACTTAGAACTACTTAAACCTAACTAACCTAAGGACATCACACACATTCATGCCCGAGGCAGGATTCGAACCTGCGACCGTAGCAGCAGCACGGTTCCAGACTGTAGCGCCTAGAACCGTTTGGCCACACCGGCCAGCTATCTTCGTTTACATAAAAATAAAATCACATAACTTAATGTTCACGAAAATTAATTATTGCATGCTTAAATATTTATATTCCATGTGGTTAAAGCAATGTTGAAATATTTTACACAAAATTTTGTAAATTAATTTTATTAGTTTTGCTAAATGTGTACCAGAGATTATCTCTGACGAATATGTAAGCGCTTTAAATTGCATAGTATGTATATTCTTCTTCATTGCTTACAGACTTGACGGTAAGTCGTTGTAAATGGAAGTATAGTCATTTGTGAGACTACAGGAAGCAAGTGTACTACTGCCCGTGTTGTCCAAATCTCGTGGTCTTGCGGTAGCGTTCTCGCTCCCCGCGCAGGGGGTCCCTGATTCGATTCCCGGCGCGGTCAGGGATTTTCTCTGCCTCGTGATGACTGGGTGTTGCGTGTTCTTCATCCTCATTTCATCATCACTGACGCACGCAAGTCGCCGAAGTGGCGTCAACCAAAAAGAACTTGCAATACGGCGGCCGAACTTCCCCGCATGGGGCCTCCCGGCCAACAAAGCCATTCGATCATTTCACTTCCTGTGTTTTTCCAAATTTTGCCCTCATAATATGTGAAACTTTGCAGCTTGCAAACGTTTAAAAGATCAAATACTTTACTATTTATATTTACTCGACTTTATCCTTTCGTCAGTTAATTTTCTCTGTACTAGGAGATAAACCACGGTCATCATCATGCCTGTAAAGTACACTATGAAGCCAACATCAAACCAATCAGCTAAGCAAAACTTCATCTTTCCATATGTGAATTTGTCCTTCGATGGAAGTCACTTCAAAATTTTTTAAAGGACATCATTTCGCCGTTGACTGCAGAAATTACTTGTTTCACAACCACAGATTCCGCCTTTGAGTCATTTTCAAGTGTACTGCAAAAGCTAAAAGAATACAAAAATGAAATACAGAGCATACTCGTATATACAGAACTACATAGACATGTCATGTAGACAGTAGTATATTACAAAAAGGGTTAATATAATACATCACTTACTCTTTGCTTCAGTACATGTCAGATTTTAAAATTCTCCGACAAGTATATATCTCATCATGGAAAATACGCCTTTTTAGTGTAGAAATACAGTACCATCAGACGCGTGCGAAGCTCTGTGCACCTTAAAAATATGTAAATTGCGTGGTGTGTTAACAATGCTTCATTCCCTTAATTATTACCAATCAGTGTTCTGGGACACTGTTTACATGGAAACTATTTGTAAAGTAAATTATTTCTGCACTCAACGGCGAATATGACATCCTCTAAAAGATTCTATATGACTGTCAATCCCCACAATAATAAGTCAATCATTTCAAAATGATCACTAACGTCTGCTTTGCAGATAAGTAATTGAATATGCTGCATTGAAGAGGCAAATTACTGGTTGTAAGCACCTGTTGACAATTCCTTTTTTGTGTTTGAGAATGAAATGCTGCCTTCGCTAAGACACAATTTATAGATTAACTGTTACAATAAACTGAAAACATCAACCAGCCACTGTTAATAATGCTACTTATTGGAAACAAATAGCGTCATTTCCGGTTTCGTCCAAAGAGGACTATTCACAATTAAGATAAATTTTGATCTACATGTGAAGTTTACTGATTCTGATGAAAGTAACTTGGAGTTGTGGTGCCAACCCAAGGAACTTTCACCACAAATAATGAACATCACAAGCAAAGAATAACAATATTTTAAATGTGATCTGACGTCTGAGGATAAACCAGTCGATTCGAAACCAGTCCGGCGATATTTGTCTCCCATAAATAGCATTATTAACTATGCTTGCTGTTTTTGCTTTATTGTAAGAGTTAAACAGTATTTAATGCAGACAGGCTCTCACCGACTCAGTTTTCAACAAAATGACACAATATATTCCTTTTTCTATCATTTTCCCAAGCATGTTCTGTTACCCTGCGCCATTTACAGTGGGTTTTGTTTTATTTCTGGAAAAATGTTATCCAAAATTCATGGCTGTTTTCATTTCTGTTTCAGGCCTAAGTAATCGGCACAGTAACAGCACATGTCGACCAGTGGGACGAGATAAATTTTTCCTAAATTTCATCTGTGTGTAAGAAAACGTGTGAGACTAGGTGAGCCTGAAGTGAAAAAGGTGCAATAAAATTGCATATAATTGCAACTCAAACAAGGGGCACTACAGATGTACAATACGATAGAAAACCTAAGTACTGATCACAAACCACTACTCTTTTGGAAAAAAATATTGAAAAACAATAACTCTTTAAAGTAATTCGTCATTTAATTTGCAGATCACACTTTGACAAACTGTAAAAAATGCATAAAGGCGTGCAACCAGTACAGTTCCATCACCACAACTAATGTAGTTTCAGGTGACAAATGAGAACAAAACAGAAAATGCACAGCTTGTAGTTGTTGGACCTAAATTAAATCAACCTCGAACATCATTTATTTTCGTAGAAATAAAACGAGACTCACTGACGATGACACATAGATGTCGAAACACGTTTGCGAAAAGAAAAGAACTGTGTTTTGCAGAGGTCAGAGTTTGTCCTTGTAGTTGTTTTTGTATCTTCAGTACAAAGGTTTGTATCATGCAGCTATCCAAGCCTCCTTATTTCCGAACGATCACTGCATCCCATGTCCATTTTAATCTGCTTTATGTATTCATCCGTTGGCCATCCTCCACCACTACCTTTCCGCACACATTCATACACACTTCCCCTCCATCACCAAACTGACGCCAGCCGGAGTGTCCGAGCGGTTCTAGGCGCTACAGTCTGGAACCACGCGACCGCTACGGTAGCAGGTTCGAAACCTGCCTCGGGCATGGATGTGTGTGATGTCCTTAGGTTATTTAAGTAGTTCTAAGTTCTAGGGAACTGATGACCTCAGCGGTTAAGTCCAATAGTGCTCAGAGCCATTTGAACCAAACTGACGATTCGTTCATGACCCTCTATGTGTCCTATCAACCGATCACTTCTTTTAGGCAAGTTGTACAATAAATTTCTTTTCTGTCCAGTTCTGTTCAGTACCTCCCCATTAGTTACACGAGCTACATATTTAACCTCGTCGTTCCTTCGGTCGACACATGAGGACCACCGGTCATTTTCCTTTTCTCCGTGAATAAGCGTATTTTTCCGCTTATAGACCATTAGCCCACGAACGTGGACTGGGCCTAAATAATAGACTGATAATCGGTTTTTTCTCCAACTTTCGCGAACTGTCCCAGATTTGTATAAATTTTGTTCGTTAATAGGAAATAACCCATTTTATGAAGGTCCTCGTACGTGAACCCCAGCTCATAATGCATATTTACTAATTTCAATTTCGTATTCGATGATGGACTACTGTAACAACTGTCATTTCTACAATCTACAACAATACACGAGTAGAAGTTCTTTTTAATGACATCAATGTGGAATAATCTGATTGAACAGATGACGAATTCTTCTTTTTGACTGACAATTGTCCTGCTGAGATTGATCAAACTGATTGGTAAACGATACGGACGTTAAGATGTCGCGCCAGTAGTTACGAGAAGAGGACATCCATGTACAGTGAATTCCTCTTACATTCAAGATGTGGATGATGTAGTAAATGTGAATAAAAAGCCAAGAGGAGTTGTGTTGCAATCAGTTTCAGAAGTTAGGTTTTGATACGTTAGCTAACTACCAAAACTTAAGGCGAGGGATGTGTCAAAATGCGCGAAATCTGGCTGCAATCCAAAATAAGACACATGAGTAAAATGTGGAATGTATTTATGTATTGTGAAAATATTTCTTTTCAAGCTTATCACGAAACTTAACGTAAACATGTATTTACTAGCAGTAGCAAATTATTACTTGCCAGAAATTATTGTATGATTATCATTTTCTTTGTTTCAGGACATTAACAAAAACCTGTATTGAAATTCATATATTTCAAAAATATTAACATCAGGAAACCTATTTCCTGTTTCAAATAAAACATGTATGCATATACTGGTGAATACAATGTTTTATTGAAGAAAAGGGAGAGAAAATAGAAAGCAAAGATTAGTACAGTTTTAAGGTAAGTGAGGCTTGAGGTCCAGATATGTAGACCTCCATTCATGCCTTATTGAATGATCAAAATGTATTTAATTTCCATTTGTGTCAGTCTTGTTTGTTGTTTTGCTGGAAAATACGAAAAAAGAATCCTGCGATTTTTCTATTCCATTGAAATATCTTCAAAAAAGACATCTTAACACTTAAATTTATATTAGGTAGTAACAAATTCCTGTTTTTCAGAAATGCTTTCCTTGCTACTGCCTGTCTGCTTTTTATATCCTCTCTACTTCCACTTTTCTGCACACGTAGAAAACCCATCTATTGGTTTTAAAGTCTCATTTCCTCTTCTAATTCCCTCGGCGTCAGCTGAGTTCCACAACACATGTTTCTATTTTTATTGATGTTCATCTTATATACTCCTTTCAGGACACTGTCTACTCCGTTCAGCTGTTCTTGGAAGTTCTTTGCTACCTCCGACAGAACTACGCCATCGGCAAATCACATCGTTTTTATTTGTTCTCCTTTAAGTTTAATTCCCTCTCCAAACTTTCCTTTGGTTTACTGCTTGTCGATCTACAATACTGTCTCATTCCCTTCTCGACTAATGCTTCTAGACCATGTCATTTGACTATTTTAATCGATAAATGGTTTTTGTGCAAGTTTCTAATAACATTTCGCACCAAAACCCAAATTTTATTAACTTACAATACAATAACGCCAGTACCATATCCATAGATGAATAACTTCTTCAGAAATAATAGTTTCGTACTTCTTGGGTATTTATCTCGGAAGTAAGCTAGTATAGTAAACGGAACTAGTATGAGTATCTGGAGTATCAAACCAAATCTGAGACTGGACTGATTGAGGATGCAGCGTGTCACCTTGGACAGAGCCATCGACGGAACACATTGGGACCTATCTTCGTTGATCCATTATGGATCGTGGGACGACGGCTGGCATGAGCTTCTTGATGCAATAATTTACCAACAGCCGTAAAAAAAAAAAATAATCATCCTCTTTTCCACTGGACTTACGACTGTATGCAGTACATTTGATGTGTTGCATGGCCTATTTCAACTGTGTGGTATGGTTTTATGAATAATAGCGTATACATATGTTCATACATCATGCTATATTGGAGTAAAACAGTGAAAACTATTAACAACAGCATGACATAGGCAGAGGCATATGTGCCCTAATGTTACATATAGTTTTAGTGGTATAAAATATGTTTTTGAGCCACTTAAATAGTTATCATGATCCCTGTCAGTTGTTAACGTATGTTCCATATTTTTTTTTTATTTTTTTGTAATAGTACATTTCTTCTATTCATTGTACAGGGGCCTGAAGATGGCATCAATATAATGCCGAAACTGGAAGCACATAGAAGTTCATAAAATAAAATAAATTTCTACAATACAAACGGCTGTTGGTAAATTATTGCATCAAGAAGATATTGGGTGGGACCTATGTTGTTCACACACTATATTGACGACCTGACAGGCAGTATTGGTAGCAACCTCTTGCCGACTTCTATAATGAAGTACTCTCTGAGGACTGTTGCACAAATGTCGAGTCGGATCTTGATAACATTCCAAAGTAGTACAACAATGGTAAACTTATATAAGTGTATATAAATATAAAATGTAATACCCTATCACTGCAACGTCACTGAGTCACAACTGGAATCAATCAACTCATACAGATAACTGTGTCCAACTCATTGTAGGGATATGAAATGGAATGATAACATAGGCTCAGTCCTAGGTAGGGAAGGTAGCAGACTTCAGGTTACCGACAAGATAGTAGAAAAATCAGCCAATCGACAAAGGTTACAAATCACTTAGAATATTACTTAAGAGCGTGGAACACGTACCAGATAGGACTTACAGGAGGTACTGGAATTATACAAAGAAGGGAGGCACACAGGTCTGTTTGCCTCACTGGAGGCGATCACGGAAATGTTGCAGAACCCGAAATGGCACAACTTTGACGATACTGTAGGCGCCAGTGACAGCCTGCTTTCGCAGTTTCAATCAAGAACTGGTATTATGTGAGAACTCCAGAAATATCTTTGAGCTCTCAACGTATCGCTCCCACCAGGCTCCTGAAGACAACATTAGAGTAATCATTGCATGCACCGAGACGTTTAAGCAGTCGTTCTTCCCGCACTCCCTACGCACCTAAAATAGGAAGATACCCTCACACCGATACCGGATGGTTATAATTAAAGAGCAGCTACTCAAGAAGGCCAGTTGTGGGCTGTAATTATCGTATGGCAGGGAAACTGGGTAAATATGCTAATGCGTCAACGCGGAATTGACTTACGCAAAAAAAATAAAATGAAATAAATAAATTTGTTCCAGTTTTCGCCACAAGGTGCAAATCCGACTCTGTACACCGTTTGTGTATGACATCCATGCTGTGACTTGACAAGCCATAAGGCGAGTGAGTAGGATGGCTCGAGAGAAGAGAAAACTTGCGCTGTTTATGTGAACGGCAGCAATTACACTGCTGCCTTGAGAGAGCATCGCTGACTGAAGTGTCTGAGCAGGGGCCCGATATCATGCAATGGGGAAAAGAAGAGGATAATGAAATTCTCAAACATGGGTGAGCTTCATGTGGCACCTAGAAGAGGAAGGCGTCCTATCTCGGTGGAAGTCATTGACGAGTTTGCTGTTGCCGTAGCCGACCATTTAACACGTGCCCCGGATATGGCTAGAACCCATGTAGTGCCACGAGAATTGTCCATCCCATGGTCAGCACTATGGAAAGAGTTGCGGTCTACTTAACCCTGGTACAAGATACAGACGGTGCAGCAACTGAAACCTCATGAGCCGCAGCAATGTTCCGAATATGCTCTTCGGTTTCTAGCAAGATTCGAAGTTGATAACATGTGGCCGAATAATATACTATGGTGTGACGAGGCCCATCTTACACTAAAGGATGCAGTGAATTCACAGGACTGCCGAATCAGTTGTACTGTTAAGCCACTTGTTGTGCACTCACCTTATGTGACTACGGAGTATCGATGGACAAGCACGTTTATTCTTGGTGCATTCTTCTTTGAAGAAAATACAACCAGAGGGCCTGCCAGCTGTACTGTGGCGTCTGCAGGTTATCGAGACTTCGTCGTACAGCAAATGATTCGTGCTTCAAAAGAACAAAGCCGTATAGAAACCACTGTTTTCATGCACCTCATGTCTCTCGCCCAGTGAAAGATCTGCTTAATGCAACTTTCCACGAACATGTTATCTCCCGAGGATTTCCAGATGTATGGCTTGCTAGATCATCTGATCTGAATCAATGTGACTTTTGGCTCTGGGGCTATCTAAAAGACTGTGTGTACCAGGGACGCGTTCGATCTCTATCTGAAGCCAAATATACAGGAACCGCTGCGAGCAGCTATTGATTACATCGTTTTACGGGTGAAGTATCTCTTCGACGCCTTTGGTGCTCATATTCAACAAACTGTGCGAACGACGGTTAGTAATAAAAACATCACTACGCTTTTTCACTTGTTTGACAGGTACCGCTCCTAATCCGTTACATACAGAAACATTCCTGTACTTCTTTCTTGCATTCACTGCGTCAGATTCACGTTCGATGAACCAAACTGGAACTAAATCATTTTCAGTGCAAATCAGTTCATATTAATGAATTAGATTATCTGCCAAGTTTCGCTGCCATACGATAGTTACAGCCCACACTGGACCTTTGTGTGCAGCTGCACTTCAGTTAGAACCACCTGGTACTTGGAATGGCTGCAAGCAAGGGGAAACTAAAGCCGTAATTTCTCCCAAAGGTATGCTACTGCATTGTTGGATAAGGATGACATCATCTTGGGTAAAATATTACGGATTTGAATCTCCGCGTTGAGAGTACTCTGAAGGACGTCGTCATTTCAGAAAAATCTGGCGTTCTACAGTTTGGCGAGTAGAGGGTTAGATCTCTCAATCGGAGGAGTAGACTGAAGAATTTGAAAAGGAAACAGATTGGTTGAAATCAGATATAGTCGAAATTTATGAATTGCGGAGGCAGGAAGATGAGACCTTCTGATGCTGGTGAGTGCAGGGTTAAAAATAATGAACCAAATAGAGGTAATGCAGTAATAATAGGTCTAATTCTGAATAAGAAAATAGCAATGCTGGTAAGCTACTATGACCAGCAAAGTGAACGCATTAGCGTAACCAAGATAGGCAAGAAGCCAGCATGCATCACAATAGTACAAATTTATAAGCCAAACAGCACCGCAGGAAATGATTGAAAGAATGAATCCTTAGATTAAAGTAATCAGTCAGATAGTTAAGTGATATGAAAAATTTGATTGACTTGGGAGACTGGAATACGGTAGTAGGATAGGGAAGGAAAAACTGTAGGAGAATACGGACAAGGAAAAAGGAATGAAACAGGAAGCCATCTGGTAGAAATTTGGACAGGGCATAATTTAATCATCTCTAATACTTGATTTGAAAACCATGTAAGAAGGTTAAACGTGTGGAAGTGACGTAGACACAGAAAAAGGCGACAAACAGATTACATAATGATAAGAAATTTCGAAAGCAAATTTTAAATTGCGGAACACTCCCACGGCAAATGTGCAGTCTGATCATAATCTGTTGTTCATGAACTGTAGATTAAAACTTAAGATACCGCAGAATGAGAGGGAATTAAGAGGATGGTACCTGGATTAATTGAAAGTACCAGAGGTTCGGGCAGTTTCAAAAGAGCGTTAGGCAACGATTGACTGTAACAGGGATAAGAAACGCAACAGAAGATGAGTGGGAGGGCCTTGAGGGATGAAATAGTGGAGGCAACAGGGAAATAAGGGGAAAGACAAAGCTCAGTAGAAATCTTTGGATAACATACGAGATACTACGAATCTGATTAACGAAAAGGGAAAATAATGTAGCAAGTGAAACAGATAAAATGGAATACAGATGAAATGGAATGTTGGATAAAAAGTATCTCCTGCCTGGCATTTCACAGTGACCTACAGAGAAAAGGTACGTTTACAGGTATATGCTGAGACAGATACCAGTAGATCATTCATTGAAAGTGAATCGTTATCTTCATCTGAACATAACAGTTACTGTTATGCGCTTATCTTCCTACGATTTGTGCTTGTAAATATTTGGTACATGAATATACGAGGTGTGATCAGAGAGTAACAGGAATTTTTTAATTTCGATAGCCTTATTCATCCGATTTTTGAAACATTTTTTTTTCATTTTGTTGGCTCCTGATTTATCTTCGTGTTTTCAACTATTTTGAATATTTAGTTTATTGTTAACGGCCGAAAAGGTTACACGTGTGTTCGAGTGCTTGACGATTTTTAACTTTCATAAAGGATTGATCAAAGAAATTGCATTACATTTTGCTTGAAAGTGGAATTAAGTGCAGCACCGCACTCGGCATGTCGACTGTGGCTATGACAAATCCACTATCAGTAAGACAAGAGTTTACGAGTGGTATAAACGTTTCAAAAAGGGGCAAGAAAACTTTGAAAACGACGACTGCCCTTGACGGATTAGCACATCAGTTGCTGACTTTACTGTGGAAGAAGTATAGAAAATGGTTCTGGAAAACCACCGAATCGACATCATAGAGGTTGCTGATGATGCCAATATATTCTTTGTCCCATGCTAAGCAATTTTTTCGGATGTTTTGGGCATGAGATGTGTAGCAACGAAGTTAGAACCGAACTTGTTGAATTTCGACCAAACACGACGTCGGGTAGACATAGTTCACGAGTTAGCGAATGAAGCCGACAGCGAACCTGAACTTCTAAAGGTGGTTATAACAGGTGACGAAACGTGGGTATACGGGTATGACGTCGAAACCAAGGCCCAATCATAGCAATGCAAACTGAAGGGCCACATGTGAAGGTTCTTCCCACTGTTTTCTTCGATTCCAATGGGATAGTGCATCATAAATACCTGCCTTCTGGTTGTACAGTCAGTAAGGAATATTACCTGGCAGTTATAAGCCGTTTGCGTGAAGAAGTCCGAAGAAAACGACCAGAATTGTGGCAAAATCACTCCTGGAAATTGCTTCACGATGATGCTCCCGCTCACACCTCAATGCTTGTTCGTGATTTTCTGGTAAAAGATAGAACCGTAATGTTTTCTCAGCCACAGTATTTGCTTAACATGGGCCCCTGCGAAATTTTTCTATTCCCAAAGCTGAAGAAAATCATGAAAGGGCGTCGTTTTGCGACCGATGATGAGATAACAACTGAATCGCTGAAACAGCTAAAGATCGTAACGACAATTGAATTCCAGAAGTGCTTATAAGGCTGGAAAACACTCCGGCATGAGTATATTATAATCTGGGTGGGGTTACTTTGAATGGGACAAAGTTGATGTTAATGACTTAAGACGAATACTCCGTTACTTTTTTATCACACTTATTGTTATTGGGTTCAATACTTCCATTTTTTTTTCAGGGGTAAGACTTCTGTCAATGTAAGTGGTCACATTCCCCTGCAGCACAACAACAAAACACGTTTTATTTACTTTAGGCGGCAGACTAACGTCGGGTCCTATTGTGAAGCCAAGACAGTGTCTTCACTGTTCGGCGCAAATTTGGCTGGCGAGGAGAAAGTCGGCAGCAGAGAACAGAAGTCCAGGCAGTTAGCAATCTGGCTGGTGCGGTTACTGCGGGCGTGGACCACAGCTGCACAGACGAATGACGACGATTTGTCACAGCACAGCACGACCCCCGCCCACGGCTCTTGCTTTCTACTCCACTCTCTCTCTCTCGTGACCGCTGGGCTGTTCGTAATCCATCTCGAATCTGAAGAATGGATTATTATAAATTGTCCATCACTTAGCAATAAGGGGAACGGCCCCAGGCTTATGTTGGTTCTCATTTACTCGAAACGAAGGAACGTCCAGTGATCTACGAGGTCATTTGCGATGGAACACTTTCAGACTGGACAAGAATACAAGAATGGGGAAAGAAATCAGTTCTTGACTTGGCAGTGAATTCAGTCTGGCATTTGCCTTAAGAGGTGAAGCCAAACCACAAGAAAATCTAAATCGGTGACAGGAGGGCATTGACACACTGCTCTTCGTGAGTATGATGAAATGTGCTTCATGCTATCCCATATCACATGGTGTCATTTCATCTGACCTCAATTTGACGAAATCATCTCCATGCGAACGTTTCATTTGGGATTGTTGTCCAAAGATGTTTCACAGATTTGTTAAACCCCTTAGTGTGTAGAAGTTGTCGCCTCAAGCATGTATCATCACATTCAAAAATATCCGAACGACTTGAACTGCGTTTCGTTTGATTTCGGCCTGTGTTTATGGTTCGGTACTTGTTTTCTAGTTGAGTGTGGGTGTGGTGTACCAAGAAAAGGGGTTCATAAGGTGAGGCAAAATGCTACCTTTGATCCACCGTCCAGTTTCGATGTTTCTGTACCCACTGCAATCCTAATTGATGTTATCGTTGTGAACATGGAAACGTTCATGTTCAGCTATGTGCTGAACATTGTGCCGTGGAACACTTGTGCCTGCATCACTGTGTTATCATATCTGCCACAAACTGCCATTTATCTTGCTTTGCAGAGTGGGCAAGCATCGACTTCCACATTCTATGATGACGTTTGGACGTCCAACACCTTCTCGCCTGTAAGTGGTTTCACTGTCCTTCAACCACTTTCTATAGGCGTTCAAAGGCACTAGATCAGCACTGCCATTTTCTAGATGCTCGTTAGCAGGCACTCGGGTAATCTGCTCCTCGTAAAAGTTGCTTATATCAGTGTATTTCCCCATATGCGACCTGTATAGTCGATGCGATGATTCTCTATTCGCCTCTGCTTATGAATTCCCCCAACTGCATCACCCCGCAGCGCCTGCAGGTAACAGTCTCTTGGTACGCAGCGGCTGTAGTGTTTTGGCTCATAAATGACTGTCCCATTAAAACTATTTTAAAATATTTTTTATTGTTCTTGTCCGTCATTACTCTTTGTTACCTTTGCTTCTACTCCGTTCCGTTACATCTCTACCTGCTACTCGCCGACTACGAAATACTGACATGAAAAACTGGTCACTCTCCGTAAATCTCAGTTTCCCTTGAGATGACGAATGGCAGCATTCAGCTCTTAAGCCCTTGGCAGATTTTAGTCATCGCAGTAGTTCATATATTGAAAGTTTATACAGCTAGGTGGATAAAAAGAAAATCTCTGTAGAGATCGTATTTCACCTTACTGCTATTATGATGAGTGCACTCCTATCCTGCTCCCAACGGCATAATCCCCGATTGGCGGGCTTTCACCCTCTCCAACCAGCACGCCTTGCATCACAGTAACAATGCCACAGAAATCAGTTCTCCGCCAAAATACAATAAATTTACAAACTACACACATTATGGAATTTCAGAATTAACTGCAGTGCTTTCATACGCTAAATTATATTGCTTGTGAATTAAACACATTAATCAATTGCACTCATAAAGTACCAACACCCCTTGGTGCACCGTTCCATAACGGTGGTTTTCGACAGACCATGCTACCCCATATAAATTCTTCATTCTCCGATGGATATCTGCCGATGTTTTTCCATCGGTAACCAATAGAAGAATAACAGTACGTTATCCCCTTTGGACGCTTTAGGTAATAACATCATGCACGTTTTCACATTTATGCAGGCAAGGTGAAAAGACACGAATGTCACAGTAATTCCTTGCCTACATGTCGGTGCTCATATACTCGCATCGGAGTGTATATGCATTGCATATACATTGAAGGAACACCCTAAAAACGGAAACTTCTTGATTGCCCCCTTATATTTAGCGTAATATGTTCTGGGATTACGGTATCTCACTACAAAGTGGTTAAAGCTTCTATGTATTAGGCACGGTCTAAAGTAAAAAGCCAGCCGGAAATATCCATTGTCTACAAAGTGTGAAAAAAGAGTATGACGAGCCAACATGAAATGCTCAAATAAAAGTTTTACGTGTGCCAATGCATGTTTGCTGTCTTTTTTTGTTTTTACTTTTGACGGTACCTGATAAAACATCTCGTGAACAGAAAAGGGAAATGTATCTTACAGCTAGGAGGAGTAATGATCCAGAAACAATGAAACACTATAAAAACTACTGTATTAAGAAAAATTATTACAAAGTCCGTACATGAATTATGTCTGAGATTATCACATCTGATATTACAATTAAAACAACTTGGAATATTGTTAAAAGGGAAACAGGGCAACAGAGAGCTCGATGACACTCGATGATAAGTTTGTTACCAAGAATTTAGAAGTAGAAAATATTTTTAATAATCATTTTTAAGCATTGTAGAGAAAATTGGATCGAGCTCTCCGTTAGAAAATGCAAGACAGTATATGGAAGAGGCAATAACTATGCAATTTGATAAAACTGAAATTCAACCCACCTCTCTTACTGAAATTAGGAAAATAATAAATTCATTCAAAAGGAAATTGATGGCATTTCTAACAGAATACTAAAACCTTGTCCTCAACCGATAAGTAAGACTCTCAGCCACATATATGACAGCTCAGGGAAACAGGGCATTTTTCCAGATAGACTGAAATAAGCTGTTGTCAAATCATCGCATAAATAAGGGGATAGGGCTGATGCTAACAACTTCTGCCCAGTCTCACTTTTCTGACAGCTTTACCCAAAATTCTTGAAAAAGTAAGCTATTCAAGAGTAGCATCTCACATATGTAAAAATGAAGTGCTAACAAAATGTCAGTTTGGTTTTCAGATAGTCTTTTCAACAGAAAATGCTATATACGCTTTCACTGATCAAATATTAAATGCACTGAATTACCGATCATCACTCATTGGGGTATTTTGTGATCTCTCAAAGGTTTTTGATTCTGTGAATCATGAAATTCTTCTGCATAAGCTTAAGTATTGTGGTAAGAGTGGGACAGTGCACAAATGGTACAATTCATATTAAACTGGAACAATGCAGAAGGCTGAAATTAACAGTAGAGATAGTCTGCAAAAATCATCAGAGTCCCCTAACCTGGGAGGTATCAAGAATGGTCTCCCATAGGGTTCAGTCTTGGGCCCCTTATTGTTCATAATATATATTAATGACTTGCCATTCTATATTCATGAAGCTGCAAAGCTAGTTCTTCTTGCTGATGATACAAGTATAGTAATCATACCCTACAAACAAGAACCAGTTGAGGTAATTATAAATAATGTCTTTCAGAAAATTATGAAGTGGTTCTCTACAGATGGATTCTCACTAAATTTTGAGAAAACGTAGTAGTGGTGGTAGTTAGTGTTTAACGTCCCGTCGACAACGAGGTCTTTAGAGACGGAGCGCAAGCTCGGGTTAGGGAAGGATTGGGAAGAAAATCGGCCGTGCCCTTTCAAAGGAACCATCCCAGCATTTGCCTGAAACGATTTAGGGAAATCACGGAAAACCTAAATCAGGATGGCCGGAGACGGGATTGAACCGTCGTCCTCCCGAATGCGAGTCCAGTGTGCTAACCACTGCGCCACCTCGCTCGGTGAAAACGTAGTATATACAATTCTGTACAGTAAACGGCATAACACTATTGATAAAAGTCTGTTTCTAAGGCAGAAAATTCAAAATTTCTGGGTGTGTGCATTGATGAGAAACTGAATTGGAAGAAACACATCGATGATCTGCTAAAACAGTTGGTTCAGCTACTTATGTTACTAGCGTTATTGCAAATATCGGTGATAAGCATTTCAGTATATTAGCTTAATACGCCTATTTTCAGTCACTGCTTTCATATGGCATCATATTTTGCGGTAATTCATCATTAAGAGAAATAGCGTTCATTGCACAAAAGCGTGTAATCAGAATAGTAGCTGGAGTCCAACGAAGATCACCTTGCAGACATTTATTTAAGGAACTCTGGATATTCACAGTACATTCGCAATACATACATTCACTTATGAAATTTGTTATTAATAACCCATCCCAGTTCAAAAATAACAGTGAAGTGCACAAGTGCAGCACTAGAAGAAACGAAGATCTTCACTATTCTGGGTTAAATCTGACTTCAGCACAGAAAGGGGTTAAATCATGCTGCCACAGAAATCTTTGGTCATTTGCCAAATAGCATTAAAAGTCTGGCAGATAGTCAACCAACATTTAAAAACAAATTAAAATAATTTCTGAATGACAACTCATTCTACTCAATAGATGAATTTTTAGATATGAAGTACTAACTGTAAAAAAATAAAAAAAAGATATATTTTGCGTAAAGAAGACTTATGTTAAAGTGACTCATTCCACATCATTACGAAATGTCGTATTCATGATCTATGGAACAAGTATTAATGTATGTATGTATCTATATGAAGCTTTAAACCCTTTGCATTAGGATAGCGTAGCCCCGGATCATGTTGTGGTTAAATATATGACATATTTGGCTACTGGTGCGTAATATACTTAGTACTGCCGTGTCTGCTGGAAGTGAAAGAACGTAACAGAGCTAATCACCTTTGAAGGCTTTCGGGATGATATTTTAACAAGTGCTGCTACAATTGACAAATTACTCTTCCGAAAAATTATTTCTTCGGGCTTAGAAATGGTACGCCGCTCGCGCTTTAACTCTGTTAATACCATTTTCCAATTACTGAAATTATGTTTGCAGCACTCGTTCTTTTCAATTATTGCTCTTAAAATAAGTGTTTTATACGTAGCTAACAATAAGATAGACACGTCTCAAGATATCTATGATTGTGACCTGGCGTGCACTGCCCAAAACGGTAAAACGTTACTTGTGGCTTACTGACACACCTCTACGAATACCAAATTGTGATCACCGAAATATATTTCCTAACTTGATAAGCCTTATCTTTATTTCGTTTGTATTTCCCGAATAGTCGTCTCGAGGTTAAACTTAGGAAATTGTAGCTTAATACTGAGTGATGCAGACATTATTCTCCTCTCCCACCACGTATGAAGAGGAAGATGGAAAGTAACTGGGGCGTTATCTATTCTCTGCCACACACATTATTGTGACTTGAAAAGCTAACATGTAGATCCTGATGAGAGCAGCGACACACTGAACAATCTAACAGTGTGTCATGATATTAATTTATCCGGTACCCGCAGTAGGAGGTCTGTATAGAGGATATCACGTAATTAATCAATGTCGTATTTCATAAGAACATCCCTCTCTCGAGACTGAGCTGTGCTCACTTCCTGTCTGTGATTCATTACTGCCTTACGTGGGTCTCGATGTTTGTTGCTCTGTCGGCACACCCATTTCTCCTGTTTTCATTCTGTCGGTTTGAATAGCATTGAGAAGAACCGAGTGAATAAGTACATGAAACAGATATGACGAATTGACCTTTCCAGCAAACCCATTACGTCAACTCTAATTGCTATGGTTTCTCAACTAATTCAATTGAAAACTACTGACAGTTAGTCCCAGGCAACAGTCATACGTCGGCACACAAGAGCGCTGCGTTATAATGTTTCTACTCACGAACGTAACTATATCAATCGTTCGTTATGTGCAATAGAGCTTCGATTCGTAATGATATTACGAGTAGCCCGCATCTCGTGGTCGTGCGGTAGCGTTCTCGCTTCCCACGCCCGGGTTCCCGGGTTCGATTCCCGGCGGGGTCAGGGATTTTCTCTGCCTCGTGATGGCTGGGTGTTGTGTGATGTCCTTAGGTTAGTTAGGTTTAAGTAGTTCTAAGTTCTAGGGGACTGATGACGTAAGATGTTAAGTCCCATAGTGCTCAGAGCCATTTGAACCATTTGAATATTACGAGTAAACAAGCACGTGCGGATAGCATCGTTGTTTACTTTCTGTACATGTTTGAAGTATATTGAAAGCAATTATGGAATAACTTATAAACGCGCACAATAAAAAAGTGAACGATTAGAAGTCGTCTTTGTGTGGCTAGTACGTTCTGCGCACAAAGAGTTGTCCAATTTTTGTTTTTCCATTCATTATCTGGAATCGAGTAATGCACTCTGCAAAGCATACGATTTATCTGAAGCCGTTTTTACATCAATACATGGACTCTGCAAAGTTCAGTTACCCCCTTCTGTCATAAGACAGTTTCAGAAAGTAGTACCAATACGAAAAAAAAAATTCTCCTTTTCTAAAGGTCGGATGGTCCGAAGCTTCGTCTTGAACCACTTAATGGACGTTCCTCTGCTTGCTCGATTACAAATTTTCTTTTATCCACTAAGAGCCTGGACTACGAAACAATCATCGATAGGCAGAAAGTGCATTTCACACAACTTTCCTTTTTTTATGGGTAGCACCGACATTTTCTAGAAGTGTCGTGTGAGAGGCAAGAGATAACGTGGCTTCTTGCATGTGAGAGATGTAGAGAATGTGAGCTGCGTTCTGAGTTGGAAAAAAGAAAATGCTTTTCATAATATATTAAATGATACAATGTTATGGCTGTAACGAATTATTATTTCCGTAATGTAGCATTAAATATTATACAGGGTTACTGAAAATGATGTAGACACTTTCAAGTGATTTAAAAAAAGTCTACATTCAGATTAGATACTATAGATCGAAACAGCAACTCAAGAAGTTTTTTGTGCCATGTTGAGTAATGTTCGATATGCGACCCGTTAGTCACACGGCACACGTGCAGTCTACAGTCAAATTCAGCCCACACTCGCGCTAAAGTGTCCGCATTGATGTCAGTCACATCTGCCCTGATATGTCCTTTCAGAAAGTGGTGTTTTAGGGAATTGGAGGTGTGAAAACACTATTAGATATAACCCCAGCTAAAAATCAATCCGTGTCAGGTCCAGTGAAGATGGGGGTCATGCCAACAGCTAGAAATGGACAGCTGATGCACTACCGATCCATCGTCATAGTAGCTCAGTACCCACAACTCACTTTACGGAAGTGCAGTGGGGCACCGCCCTGTTGTCCTCTTGCAGATGCGTCATGAATTTTGGAAAATGCCATCTGTGTTGATCTGGCAGCCATGTTCTTGGAGATCACTATAAAAAAACAAACTTAGTGAATTGCTGTTTCCTCACCTTTAATCACATAATACCTTATCTCAATACAAAAATTTCTTACAACTACTTGAATTTAGAATAACCCGGTATTCTAATTTAACCTTACGATGAGTTACTGCCGTTCTTCAAACGGCGTTTGAAGGCGGAAGTGTCGTATGGCACTTGTCTGTAACAATGTCATATATTGAGCCAATTTTGATATCCTTCCTCCATTCTTTTTTATCTTCAAGATCTTGTTATTTAGAAGTTTATTCCGGATAATGTTGCAGTTGAAAAGTTCGACGTCCTTCGACAACATTGGGTGCACTAACGGATGGGACGATTGCTATTTTTGTTTTAACATTTTCATTCCATCCCAGGAAGAACACGATGGGAAATTTTACAATCTTTCTGGTTGACCTCTTCAGTCATAATACGCAAGATTTTTATTTTTTATTTTTCGCCCTCTTAGGAACTGACTGAAGCACTGGAGTCATCGTACGATCAACTTAAGTGTGCCCTGAGTCTGTTGAAGTTAGCTATCATCTGGTTTTTCTTTCCATTTTACACCGTTCATAATTGAAACTGCAACACAAAGATGGATAGTAAACAACGAAATATTGTTATTGTGGGTATGTAGGTGGGTACATAGGAAGACTACGTGATTAAATCTGGTGATGATTTGGGGTGTACAGGCACCTCTAGCAACAACATTGGCTCTAGCTGACTGGGCAACTGATATTGAATGAGAGATACGGGTACCTAATCCACGCTGCTTCAACTATACATTTTAGAGTTCACCAATCGTAGTTGCTAGTGAGTGTTGGTGTGCCCGTCCCTCGCCAACTTACGGCCAAATGTTTTCAGTGGATGAGAGAACTGCAGCATGTGTTAGCGGGCAAACCCCCTCCGTAACGTGGTATGGCAGGACAGCGCGGAAACTTGCCGTCTTCCGTTATGTTGCTGCTCTAACCTGCGGCACTTGCGTTGTGCGGCTACCTCGAGCGCCCACCGGCGATTATACACTCCTGGAAATTGAAATAAGAACACCGTGAATTCATTGTCCCAGGAAGGGGAAACTTTATTGACACATTCCTGGGGTCAGATACATCACATGATCACACTGACAGAACCACAGGCACATAGACACAGGCAACAGAGCATGCACAATGTCGGCACTAGTACAGTGTATATCCACCTTTCGCAGCAATGCAGGCTGCTATTCTCCCATGGAGACGATCGTAGAGATGCTGGATGTAGTCCTGTGGAACGGCTTGCCATGCCATTTCCACCTGGCGCCTCAGTTGGACCAGCGTTCGTGCTGGACGTGCAGACCGCGTGAGACGACGCTTCATCCAGTCCCAAACATGCTCAATGGGGGACAGATCCGGAGATCTTGCTGGCCAGGGTAGTTGACTTACACCTTCTAGAGCACGTTGGGTGGCACAGGATACATGCGGACGTGCATTGTCCTGTTGGAACAGCAAGTTCCCTTGCCGGTCTAGGAATGGTAGAACGATGGGTTCGATGACGGTTTGGATGTACCGTGCACTATTCAGTGTCCCCTCGACGATCACCAGTGGTGTACGGCCAGTGTAGGAGATCGCTCCCCACATCATGATGCCGGGTGTTCGCCCTGTGTGCCTCGGTCGTATGCAGTCCTGATTGTGGCGCTCACCTGCACGGCGCCAAACACGCATACGACCATCACTGGCACCAAGGCAGAAGCGACTCTCATCGCTGAAGACGACACGTCTCCATTCGTCCCTCCATTCACGCCTGTCGCGACACCACTGGAGGCGGGCTGCACGATGTTGGGGCGTGAGCGGAAGACGGCCTAACGTTGTGCGGGACCGTAGCCCAGCTTCACGGAGACGGTTGCGAATGGTCCTCGCCGATACCCCAGGAGCAACAGTGTCCCTAATTTGCTGGGAAGTGGCGGTGCGGTCCCCTACGGCACTGCGTAGGATCCTACGGTCTTGGCGTGCATCCGTGCGTCGCTGCGGTCCGGTCCCAGGTCGACGGGCACGTGCACCTTCCGCCGACCACTGGCGACAACATCGATGTACTGTGGAGACCTCACGCCCCACGTGTTGAGCAATTCGGCGGTACGTCCACCCGGCCTCCCGCATGCCCACTATACGCCCTCGCTCAAAGTCCGTCAACTGCACATACGGTTCACGTCCACGCTGTCGCGGCATGCTACCAGTGTTAAAGACTGCGATGGAACTCCGTATGCCACGGAAAACTGGCTGACACTGACGGCGGCGGTGCACAAATGCTGCGCAGCTAGCGCCATTCGACGGCCAACACCGCGGTTCCCGGTGTGTCCGCTGTGCCGTGCGTGTGATCATTGCTTGTACAGCCCTCTCGCAGTGTCCGGAGCAAGTATGATGGGTCTGACACACCGGTGTCAATGTGTTCTTTTTTCCATTTCCAGGAGTGTAGTAACGGGAAATTTAAGTGTAGTGACTCAAGACAATACATTACTTAATCGTACTCTGGGTATGAGTGCATAATTCACGCTACGTCGGCGTACTTGGACAGGTCGTAACAACAACCTGCACGCTAGAGGATTATGCCGAGATGTCCTAAAAACCTTCGTGTTTATCAGAGGCATCATATAAATTGCTGCTAAGACCAGTTACAACACTCCTTTGACGTTCGTAGAAATGTGCAGATTTGTCACAGCTCGACAAGAGGTCTCCTTCCTGCCGTCATCTACTGGTGATGTCCCTTTCGGAGCAGTTGACAGCCCCAGGTCGTGAACTCACAGACTCGGTACTATGTCGGAGTGTTTTTAAGTGAGAATCATAGGACAGTGAGGAAATTGGCTTCAGTAACAAACACTTCAAGCAAACTTTATGGGTGCCAGCTTTAATTCCTGTCCGCAATTCCTGCCGTCGCACTGATGTCACACAGCACACTGGTCCAATACTACTTAACATGATTTATAATGTGCAATGATTCTCGATCATCACATTTACCTCCGACTTAAAAATTACGACTGTCAACACTCTCGTGACCATTTATGTTGCCTTATGACTATGATATTGACTTTAATTGGCAATAATTAAAACATTATTCTACACTTTATGCGGCCGACCCCGTACATGACAACGTTCCCTTGGGCCGATGCCAAGAGGCTCACTGAGCAGTGACAACGGTGTTCCTGTCATCAAACCGTTCGGATAATCAAAGGTCTGGATTATTTTATGACCACATTCAGTTCTGGTGCTGTCAACCAATAGCTAGCGAGGATGTTGTTCGCATGTGAGTGACACCGTGCCACGTAGGCTAACTGCCTCACTGGAATTTCAATGTCGCCAAATGGCCATTTTGTCCTTTTCTCCAGATTGAAGGTCTTAGCCAGTATTGGACCACCTTACGAAACCCACTTAACGTAAGTGTTGCACAGCCGTGGGGTAAGCCACCGTAGACTGGGGCAACACAGATGATTTAAACACAAACTTTCCTGAGACGAACCAATGAGTTCCACCAACATTTCCTACAGGATCTGACTCCACGTTAACCGTGACCAACGCGAAAGACGAGTAAAACGCTGTTTTGCTCCATCACACCGAACTTCCCAGGACTTGGACGGGCTGTAGGTGTCTGGGATTTTTCGTCCGTCGGTCTTTATCTACGTCGAAAGCCAGACCTCATGGTGTAGTTAGTTGGATCAGCCGCATGCTGGGGGCGTCGCCTGACGTGCGAGATGCCTGGTTCCATTCGAAGCCCGCAGTATCGCAATGAGTGCTAACTGCTTGTGGGTTCACGACTGGCATGCCAACGACGAAAAGCGTGTTGAGGATCGGCCGCACCACCGACTCCTGCGCCAATCAATGTACGGTAGTTCTCACATTTATCTGCCAGTTATATCGTCTTCCGAAGTCAAATGGTATGTTCCAGTCTCATAGATACTATGCGCTAACATGAATTATCTTTTCATCATCGCTTCCTCAACAACTTTAAGGATTCCGAAGAAATGATGTCTATGCCTTTTGCTTTGTTATACCGTAAGTGTTCCAAAGTTCCTTCAGACTCTTATAATGGCTGGTAATGTCTTCCAAATCCACATTCAATAGTTCTTTTATCTCAGCAAGCAATTCCTCCTCTTCGTAGAGGCTCTCGATGTCCTACTTTAACCTTATATACTCTTTTAATTACGTCTAGCAGTAGAGTAGAATTCCCTTTGTCCCCCAACTTTGTAGCTCTTACTTTTAATTTCACCTAAAATTATTTTTGCTTTTCTGTATGTTGAATCTGCCCTTCCGACGATCATTCGATTCCTTCACATTTTCTTTATATTTCCCTTTAATTACATGTGATTATGTACTTTGCAGAAACGGACGAAGGACATACGTTATTTTAGTGTAGATTCTGCCAGATGATGACGAAATGGTCAACACTAATTACAGCAAAATAAAATTTTATAGTATCGTTTTGGTGATACACATAAAAATAAATACATTGATCAGCCAGAACACTATGTCCAAGTACCTAATAGCCGTGGCATGGAATCAATGATGCCTTGATAGTCGCCGGATGAAGTTGGGACCACATGTGCACACAGTCAGGTAATTCCAGTCAATTTTGGATGGGGGGGGGGGGGGTGGTGAGTTCTGACGCTACGTACAATCACATCCCAGATGTTTCTGATCGGTCTGATCGGGTTCAGATCTGGCGCGTTTGGGGGGGGGGGGGGGGGGTGGAGGCAGCATATCAATTGGAACTCGCCACTGTTGTCCTCGAACCACTACGTAACACTTCTAGACTTGTTACATGACGCATTATCTTACTGAAAAATGCCACTGCCGTCACAACCAGTGTATGATACTCCTAGGCCGTCATGGTGCCTTTCAGGAGCTCAACTGGACCCATGCATGCCCACATCAATGTTCTCCAGATAATAATGGGGCCGCTGCGAGCTTGCCTCCGTGCGACCGTACTGGTGTCAAGCAGCTGCTCTCATAGAAGACGACGGATTCGCTCCCTCACATCTGCGTGATGAAGAAGGTATCGGGATTCATGAGACCATGCAATGCTCTGCCACTGCGCCAACGTCCAGTGCCGATGGTCATGTGCCCATTTCAATTGTAGTAGCCGATGTTGTGGTGTTAGCATTAGTAAGTGCGTAATACTTTCGTACATTTCATTTTTGTAGATTAAATGTAGTATTTCCTTATAAAGTCGGTGTCCAATTTTCTTTTGGTTTCACCGCCTCTTGTTTACATGTTATGGTTTTCATTTCGTTGTCTTGTTCGTACATTCTCTCTTCAAAATTTTCGCGTTTCTTGAAACAACCTTTTCTTACGTTGCGTTACCATTATTTTCTCTTCACCTCGCTTTGTAGAACATCTATAAAATGAGGTGAAATGCAAGTAAACGCCACTGCACCGCAAGGAAAAGTGTTCAGACAAAAACGAATATTTGCCAACAGTGGCAGTGCAACCACGTTTTAGTTACTTGAGGTTATCTGAGTAGATACCCGATCTACATGTAGATATTATTTTTTAAAAATTTTATTAACCAAAATCCCTTGCAGAAATTATGCTAAACAGTTTCGACTATTATCGGTCGTCTCCAAATCAAAATATACACAGCTGTTTTTAAAATAAGTAAAAACTTTGTCAGTGGGGTATTAACATCCCCTTGCGCTGTAAACAGCCAATTGACAAAGCGTCCTCTTATTTTAGACATAGCTATATATATTTCGATCTCAAACTGTTCGGTAAAGTTTCAAACCAGTTATCAAATTTCGTACTTGCAATATTGGCTAGTAAAGATTTTAGAAAACAATCGACATTTACTGACAACCAACTTTCTTTCGACCTCAACCACAGCGAAGTAAAAAGCAGTGGTTCGCGTAGTAAGTAAGCAAGAGGCAGAAATACTATAAGAAAATTTCACGTCAACTTTATAAAATGGTTCAAATTGCTCTGAGCACTATGGGACTTAACATCTGAGGACATCAGTCCCCTAGAACTTAGAACTACTTAAACCTAACTAACCTAAGGACATCACACACATCCATGCCCGAGGCAGGATTAGAACCTGCGACTGTAGCGGTCGCGCGGTTCCAGACTGAAGCGCCTAGAACCGCTCGGCCACAACGGCCGGCAAACTTTATAAAGAAACATTGTTTTCAATCTATAAGAACCAAAATGTACGAATAGGTTATTCATCCTCATTTCCAGACTGACCGCAGAGGAAACTTTGTAAATAAAATCGAAACGGGTCTGGTGTATATAACACTTTTCGTTACTATAAGCTCAAATGTTCAAATGTATGTGTATTTATAAGGGACCAAACTGCTGAGGTCATCGGTCCCTAGACTTACACATTACTTAAATTAACCTAAACTAACTAATGCTAAGAACAACACACACACATCCAAGCCCGAGGGAGGACTGGTCCGCTGGGAGGAGCCGCGCAATCCGTGACATGGGGCCTCAAACCGCGCGGCCACTATAAGTTTAAGACGGGAAAACCAATAATAATTCATATGAATAATGTCAATTGACTTATTCTACAGATTCGACAACAGTTTTTAGCCTTAGTTCCTACTCTTCACTAACATATTACACTTCTGAAAGGAAAAAAAAATTTCTTATGCGCAAAGGACCCTTACAGCCTCTCAAAGAGACCACGTCCAGAATCACAAACAACTTCAGATGATATTACTTCGTGGGGCTCTTGATGAGAGGTTAGATTGTGTAACTGCATGGGAGAAGCTCATGTTGGATTATTTCTGTTAGATGGGCCGCATGACGGACTGATCGCCACAATAGCACTTTAACACTTCATCTCAGTAAAGAAGAGATATAGTAATTTATTCAGACGTATTGGTTGTCGAGTTAGTTTGTAAAATTATGGCTCCAGGGGACGTATAAAAACAAAAAATTAGTTGTTATATTCTTTTATTCATACATTTAGTAACAAATGTCATTAAATTCAAATCTTACAAATATGTACATCACCTGAACACAAATGTGTCAATGTATCACTGCATATCTTTTTTTTTAAGAGTCATTTTCGATTAGAGGGCCGTTGTAGCCGAACGGTTCTAGGCGCTTCAGTCTGCAACCGCGCGACCGCTACGGTCGCAGGTTCGAATCCTGCCTCGGGCATGGATGTGCGTGATGCCCTTAGTTTAGTTAGGTTTAAGTAGTTCTAAATTCTAGGGGACCGATGACCTCAGATGTTAAGTCCCATAGTGCTCAGAGTCATTTGAACCATTTGAATCATTTTCGATTATCAAAACTGAACAATCGAGGTGTAAAGTCAGTGACGATTATGTTGTCATTACGGAATGATTGGTGGTTTAGGTTTCATGTGAAGGGACACGAATCAAGCATGTAAATTAAGATGTGCATCGTACCAACGTGGACTGCAGAAATACAGCGATTACTACTGTATAAACTGGGATTGGTGCTTTATTTCTGAATGACTCAGTTTCGGTGCGTGTAAGGGACGCGTAATGGTGGGTCACTGGCGAAACAATGTGTGCTCGTGATCTCAGATTTTAACATTACGACGACTGTACTTTGATGTGAACTAGCTTTGAACTGTTTCGTGTCGCTCCATGAACTGAAACTGTTTCGCGGTTGCCAGTGATTCGAACGTCATAAAAATACACTCCGCAAATATTTCAGCATAGTGTATTTCAAGTTGTTCACATCCTATTACTGCAATCCCACGAAATCTGGCTTCGCGCGACGGGTGTGAAGTACGGGAATTGCATAATTACCTGGAACAGATATATGAGGGCTCTGGGTGCATTATTTTCAATTCAGAATCGTCAAAACACCAGCATCGCTAAATAGAATCAGGTTCTCAGATGCAAAAGTTGTGTAGTATATATAAGCCGTGTGGGGAGGTCGATACTTTGACCACCATCTTTGGGTATCTGGGGAGCCAGGCTCTTTGATAGAGGAACGGTGGAGGTGACAGTCGGGCGGAAGCTTGGAGGAGGATTGGTGAGCACGAGGCCGAGCGTACTTGTTTTTGAGATGGCGTGACCACCTACCGCAGTGTGCGAATTTCCAGCAGCGGGCCCTGTGTGCCGGTGCCGTTGGTATATACCTCTGCGGCAGTTATTGCGGCGTGCCATCCGTTTGACTAGTTTGAGCGGACATTTTCCCAGCTGGCTTGATCCGCTTGGTCGAAGATAAAGCTTGGGATCTTCCACTACCTGTTTTAATGGAAAGCATTCTTTGACATTTTTGTGACACTCACTCATTCTGGCGGCTCTTGTGTATGCTGCAACGGTTTAGTGAATATTGGTTGCTAGGTGCCTTAACCTTCCGCCGCATGTTTTGTAGCCCTGCTTTGGTAATGTTTATTTCTGAACTTCCGTAACGTGTGCTCGAACCTTCCCCTCGCAGGTAAATTACTGGATCTATTATGGCTATTTCCTCTTAAACTAAAAAGGCAAATATCGCAGCGAGATCAGTTTGCGTTAAGTCTTTTTGTGTTATTTGTTTTTAGCTCTTTCAAGGTTCAAATGGCTCTGAGCACTATGAGACTCAACTGCTGAGGTCATTAGTCCCCTAGAACGTAGAACTAGTTAAACCTAACTAACCTAAGGACATCACAAACATCCATGCCCGAGGCAGGATTCGAACCTGCGACCGTAGCGGTCTTGCGGTTCCAGGCTGCAGCGCCTTTAAGCGCACGGCCACTTCGGCCGGCGCTTTTTCAAGGGTCTTGCGGACTATATGCGTTGTTTTATTTTAACTGCTTGTGTTTGTTTTTCAAGAAGGAAGCTTGCCTTGGCAGTAGTAACAAGGTGTGCGGAAGTATTATTGATTTGTAATTCTTGTCAAGTCTTAGCTAATAGTTGCCTGAGTAAAACTCCGGACGTATTGAAATGTTTGTTACTTGCTGGCGTGTTTAACTCAAATTTCCTAGCCGAGCATTTGTTCGCAGTTGGGTTAACCGGTTACACCCTGAAAAGAGACCTTGCATTATTTGGAACGCCTGATTAAGTTTAACATGATTTTTTTTTTTGTTGAGATTGTTGTTTGTGTTTTGATGCTGTTAAATTTTTCGTGCCGACTTCTGCTGTAGCCTTGAGTACAGACTTTTTTTTGACGTGGACCAATGAACTATTGTTTATTGTTTTATCCCTGCTTTACTAAAGAGGAGTCTTAAGGATGTTGCAGTTAAGCAGCTAAGCCAGTTTTAACTTCACGCCTTGTTGCCCCGGATCAGGTTAATGTGCTCTCCGTGGTCTTGCACCCTGGTCTCACACCGAGCCGGTTCCTCATTAGTCATTGTGATCTAAGGAACCTCTTTGAGTAAACTGTTTTACAAGAAATTTTGGAAGCATAAAGAGAATATAATGTACTATACACGGTGAGTCACTAATTACGGCTACCTAAAATAACTCCGAGAGCATGATAGTAGCTGAAAAGTTTGTGGGAAAAATGTTGCATGGAACAATGGGGGCAATAATATGACGTTGTTATTTTGTTGCTAGGTGGGGTCACTTCAGAAATATGAAGGTCAACATTGTTTTGGGTATTTCTTTTTATGGGATGCTATAGTTTGGTACTTATTTTCTGATAGTGGCCATCGGGACATTTTTCGCTGATTGCCGTGGTATAGGGTAGTGTCTCTGATTCATAATCAAAACGCCTTCGTTCCCGGGTTCGAATCCCACCGTAGCTTAAATTTAGATTAATAATTAGCATTGGCAGCCGAAAACTTCCGGCATAAGAAGTCACCCCCATTCTACCAACGGCCTTGTCTAAGAGGCACAGGAGCAGACAGAGGTTCAGGACACTCTCTTGTCTTAGAGGTGGGAAAACGGCCTTAAAGGTGCAAGAATAAGCAATGATCAACGGCATGAGGATGCAGAAGGCAATGGAAATCACTGAATTTAAGACAAATAACATGTATCCTCAGGACATTTGGCCTGTCATTGAAGAAGTGTCATGATGATCTCTCCATCGGCAAAAGATTCCGGAATAGTTCCCCCGCCGGCCGCGGTGGTCTCGCGGTTCTAGGCGCGCAGTCCGGAACCGTGCGACTGCTACGGTCGCAGGTTCGAATCCTGCCTCGGGCATGGATGTGTGTGATGTCCTTAGGTTAGTTAGGTTTAAGTAGTTCTAAGTTCTAGGGGACTGATGACCCCAGCTGTTAAGTCCCATAGTGCTCAGAGCCATTTGAACCATTTTGAACCAATAGTTCCCCATTCGGATCTCCGGAAGGGGATTGCCAAGGGGGAGGTTACTATGAGAAAAAGATTGAAGAATCAACGAAAGGATAACGTTCTCCGAGGCGGGGTGTGGAATGTCAGAAACGTGAACGTGGTAGGAAAAGGGAAAATGCAAAGGCTCAATCTAGCTAAAGTAGGGGTCAGTGAAGTAAAGTGGAAAGAAGAAAAGGATTTCTGGTCAAATGAGTATAAGGTAATATCAAAAGCAGCAGAAAATGGTATAACTGGAGTAGGATACGTTGTGAATAGGAAGGCAGGACAGAGAGTGTGTTGCTGTGAACATTTCAGTGACAGGGTTGTTCTTATTAGAATCGACAGCAAACAATTGAAAGTAGGCTGTTTAGGTTCTTATATTGGTAACGCCACCGCCACGTAGCGCTCTGTATGATAATCCCTGGCTGTGCTGTGTGCAGTCTGTGGCTGGTTGGCATTGTTGTAATACTCGCCATTGTAGCGTTGGGCAGTTGGATGTTAACAGCGCGTAGCGTTGGAGGTGAGCCGCCAGCAGTGGTGGATGTGGGGAAGTGCGATGGCGGATTTTTGAGGGCGGATGATCTGGACGTGTGTCCATCAGAAACAGTACATTTGTAAGAATGGATGTCATGAACTGCTATATATATTATGATTTTTGAACACTGTTAAGGTAAATATATTGTTTGTTCTCTATCAAAATCTTTCATTTGATAACTATGCCTATCAGTAGTTAGTGCCTTCAGTAGTTTGAATCTTTTATTTAGCTGGCAGTAGTGGCGCTCGCTGTATTGCAGTAGTTCGAGTAACGAAGATTTTTGTGAGGTAAGTGATTTGTGAAACGTATAGGTTAATTTAGTCAGGGCCATTCTCTTGTAGGGATTATTGAAAGTCAGATTGCATTGCGCTAAAAAATATTGTGTGTCAGTTTAGTGTTGATCAGAATAGGTAAAGAGCGAAATGTCTGAGTATGTTCAGTTTTGCTCAGCTGTTTGAGAATCAAGTAATGTAAGAGATTTATCAGCACAGTAATTCAATAATTTTTCTAAGGGGACGTTACATATGTAGACCCTTAGCCGAGGATACCTCACTGGAATTTTCTGATTTTTTCTTGTAGTTTGTGTAATTCGTGTAGCTTTTGTTTATTGCTAGCGCGTAATTGTAGAGAGAATCTCCTTTGTAGTTGCAGTCTTTCATTGTTATACAGTAAAACCGTTGTGGTATGCATGTAGATTGGCACCAAGTATTTCGCAGCTACGTTTGCAATTAACTAGACATTATTTTCAGTGCTATGTTAATGTGTTTTCGTACTTTTCTCTTCAAATTGTGCTTTCCTGTGTTATCGTGTGAAATATTGTGACAATAATGGCGTGTGAAAAACGTAAGACTAGGCTCCAAAGTAAACTGAGAAATAACAATATAGTGTTTGCTCCACTTCCCTCTCCACAATTTTCCTGATAATTTAGAAGGTAGTAGGCATACGAGCTCCCATCCCTTCAGTGCATTTGCCATTGTCCGTGAATTCTGAGTTCTGTCGGAGTAAATAATTTACGCTGTGAAGTGAATTGATTAGGAAACCAGTTTTATACGGCGTGCTCACGTGGATTGTTCTGATTGTTCGAGAACGGTAACAGACATTGCATTCAAATTTGCTAACTGATGTGTATGTATTTGGGCCTCGTTGGCTTCAATTTTGTGGCAGTTGCTGAGTGGAGCACCTTGAGGCGTTTCGAACGACAGTGCATTTTTCAGTACAAGGTTGCTTATTATTCAACCTTATATACTTGTGAGAGCAACATATTTAAGGCCAGAGAAAGATGTTTGATTCCTTGAATAATGCTACAGGGTTGATGAATGAATATACATTTATTCCTTTTTACCTCAGATTTAGTCATGGACTGTGCGGCTGGTCCCGGCGGAGGTTCGAGTCCTCCCTCGGGCATGGGTGTGTGTGTTTGTCCTTTGGATAATTTAGGTTAAATAGTGTGTAAGCTTAGGGACTGATGACCTTAGCAGTTAAGTCCCATAAGATTTCACACACATCTGAACATTTTTTTACCTCAGATTTCCACACGTGAAATTAATCACACTTGGCTAAAAGGACTTTAGTTCATTCAGTATAACATAAAGAGATTAGGTGACACCTGTTCCTACCTTCACGGACTGTGTTCGATGAACCCGTTCCAGTTTCAGTTTCTTAAGTCCACCGTTTCCCGGGGCATCCCTTATACCTTTGAGTACATATTGCAACCCTTTTCTTAGGACATCTCCTTTGTTGCAGATTGTTTAGACTTTACTTCCATTTCTGTTTATAGATGTATATGTCGATTTTTCTGTCACTGCAAATATTTTCAGCTCATTTCTAATATGTTCATTTGCAGTGTTAAAGTTTTATGTAATTTCAGTTGAGTTTCTTTAGTTTTGCTGTGCCACGAATAGGTACAGGCATGGATTTGGGGAATTCTTGTAAATTTCGAGCAGCTAGGGCTGGAAGGTAGTGGTTAAGGAACCGATTGTCACATCCTATGGCAGATGCGGGTAATGTCGATATTTAGCAAACGATTATATGAGGCAGGTTTACGACACCGTTCACAGTCGAGATGCACGGTCCGGTGGGCACTGTATAGAAGTGTGAAGTAATCAGGGCAGCAGAATATACCGACGTGCTGTGAAGAACCCATACGTTGCCAGACCTTTGTGTAAGGACCAAGTAGGCTGAAGAAAGCTGACGTTATAATTATTAAAGAGCCTCCACTTGTCCCCTAGTGAGGAAGTAACCTCCGCTGCGCCAGATTTGTGGCAGGGCGGGCAGCACCTAGGATCTGCACCAGCACGAGGAGCGAGGGGGCTGCTGGCTTCCGCTCTCTGGATAACATCATCCCGCGGGTTGTAAGCTGCCATCCAGAGGAGCAGGGCTTGGACGCGTACTGGCGGCCTCCCTGGTGCAGAGCTCTCTGCGGTCACTGACCCAGCTGCCTCGGGCGGACGGCCGGAGCTGCTAAGGCTCACTTTAACCACGGTGATCGGCTATTTTCCTTCTACGCTCTACATGAGGTCCACGAGTTGCACTTGAGGGAGCAGCCAGCCGTGTCCTGGCTACCGTTGCAGCCAGCGTGCGCGGTGGCCACTTAGCTGTGGTTTGAGAAGGATCGCTACGTCTGCAAAGCTGGGCGACCGGACGCCGTCGCAGCCGATTCCGACATTGGAATTGGGGCTGACCCACGCACGCCGGACGGCCCTTCGCTGGAATCAGTACAAAGCTCGCTGTGTACGTTCGATGGAATAAAGTCAATGACACATTTGCTGGTGTTTCTCTGTAAGCTTCGGTGTGAGTCACTCCTGTCTCCCAGACCATAGCTCTCGGTCGTTCTAACAAATTGCAACCCCTGAGCTCAAGGAGTTGTAACAGTTTTCTTTCATTTAATGTTTCCCATTTTTTCACAGACACACTGAAACTGTGCTGATTTACTCTTTAGATTTTTATCATGATCAAAAGAAATGTTGCAGCTCAATTATTTTGTTTTGACCCCAACCTGTTCCTATTGGAATGCCAGACTTTTGCCCTTTCTGTAGATATTTTGAAATTATAATATTAACCAATTTGGTTTAATTTACAAATATTTCTTTTTTATTCTTCGTCTGAAGTGACTATTGTAGCCTAGTCGTCAGCACCTTTTTATATAATGGTCCTTATATAGTTTTAGGTCTTTCACGTTATTTGTTTCCTTATTCCCCTTTTCAGTCATGTCATTTATGCAGAGTCTGACCAATGTTGGGGAATGACAGCAACCTTGTTTAGGTCCCTGGTTAGCAAAAATGTCATTCTTACTTATTTTGTCCCCTGTTCTTATTACCAATTTAGTTTCAACGTATAAGCTTTTATGGCCAGTATCAAGAGGAGCGGGCCGGCCACTGAGGCCGAGAGCTTTTAGGCGCTTCCGTCCGGAACCACGCTGCTGCTATTGTCAGAGGTTCGAATCCTGCCTCGGGCATGGATGTTTGTGATATCCTTAGATTAATTAACTTTAAGTAGTTCTAAGTCTAGAGGACTTCAGATGTTAAGTCCCATAGTGCTCAGAGCCATCTGAACCATAGCCATCTGAACCATTTTGAACCATCAAGAGTAGCGGAATTCTATTTTCTTGTAACATTGACCACTTAATTGCAATCATTTTCTATTTAAATTTAGAGCAATCAACCTGTTGTGTTATATATCAAGTTCCATTGATCTACTTGAACTTTACGTGGGCGATCATTTTAGCTACGTCATCCGTAAGCACTACGATATGAAATCGAAAATTTCATAGCTAAGCAACCGTCTTCTTCGCACCCCACGAGAGGGCATGCGCGCTCTGTGTTGCGCCGACTTGAAGGCAACGCACTAAGCTAGGTCTCAGTCATTTAGCACCCATAACTGTAGGATAGCCAACTAAGAATGTGTCATGTGGTCACATGGACGCTAGAAGTTCAATATTATCTTGAGTAGGTGTATGTGTGATTTTCGATCCTACGGATTTACACGCCCGAGAAGAACGTTGCTTGGATTTGGTGCAAGATGGCCGCGGATCCTGATCTGGTATCTGGCGTCTACAGATTTAAAAGCGAAGTGTATTACTGAGCGTAATAATCGGCGTTTTTTGGACTTGTTTCGTGAGCAACTTAATGTGTAGACTACATAGAGAATACCTGGGAGCTCTCCACCGTGCTTTAGTTAACGCCCATTTTATTTAAACAGTTTACCGGTTACCATTTGGTGAACTGTCATCACTATCATTTGTGTTGGTTTTCCGCTATTTATTTTGTACTCTGAATTAATGTAGGTTGAATTTTTTTTTATCTGGTGTCTTATTCAAAGCCTTGTGGACGATCTTGTTTAAATTTAATTTGTGCCATCCTTTATGAAACTAGCTTGAGTTATCTGCATTCGACTTAAATAGGCGCAAATAATATTTCTCTAATAAACCTTAATATTATATTTTAAACTGTTTTATAGTTGCTCATTGACTGTTCTGATCTGCAGTGCTTGTACTCGTAGGTGTTAACTGATGCGTTAGTTAAATGTTTGGATATGCTTAATGTCGGTTCTGGAATATGTGTCAATTGAAATTTTTTTCTGGGTGTTGTAGTAGAGCCGGAATTCATACAGTGGTGTATTTAAATTATTTTGAGATAGAAGCTCAGCTCAAGGTTATGCTGTCAAACCTCAACTGAAAATTTCTCGAATTTCAGGTATTAAATTATATTCATTGCTCATTTTCTTATATTCATTTGAGACTGTTAAACTTCATTATTTCGTAAATAAATTTGTTTTTTCTGGGTGAGGGAGTGTGTTTTTTGTCGCATAGTATCTTACCACACACAGCTTCTCACTTGCTAAAATATAGGGTAGTTATAATTAAACCTTAACTACTTGAGCCAACGTAAAACTATTCACTACCTGGGTACCAGACTTCATAGGAATGATGTTCAGACTGTGCGCTGCAGGATTTGCGTTGTTAGAAGTCTTATTTTCAGGACATGCCGTTAGGTAGTACAGCGACGTAGTGTTAAAACACGAGCATCCATGCATCCAAATGCATTATAGCAGCAGACATTCGAGATGGGTATGACTCGGCAAGTAGGTCTTTACTCGTAACGCTGTTTTATCAAAACACCAGCAGTAGTGCTGCTGCTCGCGAATATCTATGTGTTAAAAGAACACGAGGAGGCCCTCTTTGCGCAACAAGATTGAAAAAAAGAGTTCCGGAAGTTGAAATTAACTGGCGACTTGAGAATTGTTCTGGGAGAGGCCAACGTCCAGTAGCGTCACAAATTGCTAAAGAAGTTACTGTTGCCATACTGAGAATGCAGGATGCAGTGTGCAGTCTTCAAGGAATGCTCAAGCTGTGTCAAGGCAGGTAAACATTTCGTAGTCCACTGTTCGAAAAGTGCTGCAAACAGTTGTCAAATGATACCTCTGGGGCGGTTCCAGTCTGTCGTGGATGCAGATGTTTGTCACATAGGGCAACGTTTATAATCTGGAATGTAGACATGGTAAGAAATTGACAAATGTTACCCCCTCGTGTGGAAATTTTTTTTAATGGTTTATTTTCTCCACACGTCCTTAGAAATATTTCCGCAAAGTTTCAATGTTATACGATCACTCGTTTTCCATGGGGACACTTTCAAGTAGCAGAAGTTTTATTACGAGGAGCGTTCAATAAGTAATGGAACATTTTTTCTGAAAGTAGGTTGGTTTTATTCAGGATTCCGGTGCACCATATTATGCCCCACTCTTTTGGCTACAAAATCCTGATCTCCAGTCAACGTGATGGCCTGACATCATCTGTCTGGGTGCGCCTTTATGATGTGTGATGACACTCTACTGGTCGACGTCGAAGTCAACGTCTTATTGCAATAATGACATCCCCATCACTCACGTACTGTTTCCTGCGGAGTGCGTCCTTCATAGGACCAAACAGATGGTTGGAAGATGGAAGATCAAGGCTGTAGGGTGGATGAGGACGAAAATTTCAATAAAGTTTCGTGAGCTCCTCTAGGGAACTACCAGGAGACCTGCATTAGTGATCAAAGTCATCACAATACCTGTGGACTACATTAACGTTATTTCGAACTATCCGAATCCCTTCACGGTTCATGTAATCCAAGATGACGGTGACATCTTCCAGCAGAACCAAATTGCGCTACCTTAACTATAAGAGCTTGATAGTGAACACACGTTGACATCTTTGTGATCAAGTTCATTTATAGATTACATCTGGGACACTGTCGGGTGCCAGAACCACGGCGTAATTTACTGTAATTTATGGGAACTGCATAACGTGCACATAGACTTCTGGTGCCACATTACCCCTGAAACCTACCAATGACTTGTGGAGTCCATGCCATGTAGAAATACTGCTGTGTTCAGTTACAAAGTGGACCAGCACACTGTTAAACAAGTGTTCGTAATGATTTGGCTAACACATACACGCACGTATTGGATGTGTTCAAGTGCTACCTTCATCCCTCTCTCTCATCGCCATCAACAACAAATATGAAACTATGTACACTATCTGTGATCCAGACACCACTATGTAACGCAGAAGTCACTACCAGATGTCATGAGGGGGGTATAAAGTTCTACAGCTTTTTAAAACAATTTTAAATAACTGATATTTGTCTAATATGTTGAACAAAAGTTCAGCTTGTACATAATACGTTTATTAAAACACGCGCATCAGCCTCACACTTTAATAGATGTCCTCATGGGCGCTAGAAACTAAACTCCGCCATGAAGGCCCACCGCTACCGACAGGCCGCCGCTGATATGGGTATGGAGGGGCCTGTGGTCAGCACACCACTCTCCCGACCCATGGCCTCCAAGAACAGAATATCTGCTCCCATCGCCTCTAAGAACAAGTTCTCTGTTCAATGTTCTCACAGTCCCTTTCGTCACCCCTTGCCTTATACCATATTGCCAGCCACAGAGGGTGGGTTCGCTACACAGTTGCAACTTAAAATACACTCCTGGAAATGGAAAAAAGAACACATTGACACCGGTGTGTCAGACCCACCATACTTGCTCCGGACACTGCGAGAGGGCTGTACAAGCAATGATCACACGCACGGCACAGTGGACACACCAGGAACCGCGGTGTTGGCCGTCGAATGGCGCTAGCTGCGCAGAATTTGTGCACCGCCGCCGTCAGTGTCAGCCAGTTTGCCGTGGCATACGGAGCTCCATCGCAGTCTTTAACACTGGTAGCATGCCGCGACAGCGTGGACGTGAACCGTATGTGCAGTTGACGGACTTTGAGCGAGGGCGTATAGTGGGCATGCGGGAGGCCGGGTGGACGTACCGTCGAATTGCTCAACACGTGGGGCGTGAGGTCTCCACAGTACATCGATGTTGTCGCCAGTGGTCGGCGGAAGGTGCACGTGCCCGTCGACCTGGGACCGGACCGCAGCGACGCACGGATGCACGCCAAGACCGTAGGATCCTACGCAGTGCCGTAGGGGACCGCACCGCCACTTCCCAACAAATTAGGGACACTGTTGCTCCTGGGGTATCGGCGAGGACCATTCGCAACCGTCTCCATGGAGCTGGGATACGGTCCCGCACACCGTTAGGCCGTCTTCCGCTCACGCCCCAACATCGTGCAGCCCGCCTCCAGTGGTGTCGCGACAGGCGTGAATGGAGGGACGAATGGAGACGTGTCGTCTTCAGCGATGAGAGTCGCTTCTCCCTTGGTGCCAATGATGGTCGTATGCGTGTTTGGCGCCGTGCAGGTGAGCGCCACAATCAGGACTGCATACGACCGAGGCACACAGGGCCAACACCCGGCATCATGGTGTGGGGAGCGATCTCCTACACTGGCCGTACACCACTGGTGATCGTCGAGGGGACACTGAATAGTGCACGGCACATCCAAACCGTCATCGAACCCATCGTTCTACCATTCCTAGACCGGCAAGGGAACTTGCTGTTCCAACAGGACAATGCACGTCCGCATGTATCCCGTGCCACCCAACGTGCTCTAGAAGGTGTAAGTCAACTACCCTGGCCAGCAAGATCTCCGGATCTGTCTCCCATTGAGCATGTTTGGGACTGGATGAAGTGTCGTCTCACGCGGTCTGCATGTCCAGCACGAACGCTGGTCCAACTGAGGAGCCAGGTGGAAATGGCATGGCAAGCCGTTCCACAGGACTACATCCAGCATCTCTACGATCGTCTCCATGGGAGAATAGCAGCCTGCATTGCTGCGAAAGGTGGATATACACTGTACTAGTGCCGACATTGTGCATGCTCTGTTGCCTGTGTCTATGTGCCTGTGGTTCTGTCAGTGTGATCATGTGATGTATCTGACCCCAGGAATGTGTCAATAAAGTTTCCCCTTCCTGGGACAATGAATTCACGGTGTTCTTATTTCAATTTCCAGGAGTGTATATCTTTCACCACATACATTTAAGTGGAGGCGGTGACATGTGATGTAATAGGGGGAACCATCAGTATAAAAGGGGACAGGGTGTTTTGTGCAAGTAAAGAAGAAGTAACAGCTGAATTGGTTAGACAGAGAGCTCACTGACTTCGAATGCGTAGTCATTGGATGTAAAAAATCCGTCAGGGCCTTTCCAAACCTTCTCAAGCTGCAAAAGTCGACGTTTGGTGATGCGGCTGTGAATAGACTCGCGGAAGAACAATCACAACTAAACCTATATCAGGCACCGCTGAGTATACCTAAGAATGATTGTGAAAGAACGCATAAAATTAGCAGAAGAAATCATTGATGAGTTCGAAAGTGCTACCAACAGTCTAGCTAGCACAACTACTGTCTGTGGTGAGTTGCAAAGATTGGGGCACGATGGTCGAGCAGCGCGTCTTAAGCCACACATTTCTGAAGTCATTGCTAAGTGGCGCTAGAGGTGGTGCAAAGAGCGACGCCACTGAATAGTGGATGCGAAGCGAGTGGTTTGGAGTGATAAAACTCTCTCTACACTGTGGCAATCCTATGAAAGGGTTCCCATAAGTGAGTAGTGCCAACAGTGAAGTACGGAGGAGGTGAGTGGTGTTACTGCATGAGGAGTTCGTGGTTAGGGCGTGGTCACCCTATTGCGTTTAAGAAAACGCTAAGTGCGGGAGGATATGAACATATTTTATAACTTTGTGCACAGCACATAGTGTAGGGACTGTTCGGAGAGGATGTCCTTTGTATCAGCATGATAATGCACCTTGTCATAAGGAGCATGTTCTGCCCAGATTCCCGACTAGTACCCAATGGAACAGCTGTGGAATGAGTTACATCCTCAACTTCTTTCCAGACCGCAGCTTTCAACATCATTAGTTTCTCTGGTTTCGGCTGTTGAGGAAGAATGCCAGCCATTCCTCCACAGACGTTCAGACAGCTCATCAGCAAAGTCTCATAAAGACGAAGGGTGATCACACCTCACATTAATATCCACTGATAGGTTTCCCCAAGTTTTATAGAGGATGTTAAAAAACGATACCGACAAACTTCGAGGGGTTCTAGAGGGTGTCTTGTGGAACAAAGCGAGGATCCAACAGAGTGTAGAAATTATAGGTGCCAGCCCCTGTCGCTAGGCCACCCCTTTGGCAGCAAATGTGACTTTGTATGCTTACTAACCACAGGCGGAACGTCAGCCAATGTTGTTTGTTATTCAGTGATCGTGACTAACTGCCCCGATCACCAATGGAGAAGACTGAGCTAACTGCTGTGTAGACAGGCCTTGTCCCCTTGAATGCCACTCCTTGTTGCCCCAGTGGATGATGGTTCACACACTGGTTTAGAACTGCTGGTCATTTTTCTCCTGGAACCCTCTAATCTCCAACTATTTTCGGTATACAGGAGAAAAATAAATTGCTAATGGAAACCCACGTCTGAAACCGTCATCCAGCAAGACAACAAAACATCACATTCATAGGGGAGAAGGCCAGTCTATCCAGCAGCTAGCTCCATCTCCTCCCCTGGTGATCCTCTCAAGCAGTTGCGATCATTGAATACCAAACATCATTGTGAGACGTTCCACCAGTGGCCTATCAGCGTACAAAATTACTTCGCTTCCGAAGCGGTGGCGTACTGGCTGGCGCCAGATCCTATAACTTAGACTCTCTACAGTGTCGTTGGATGACTTTTGTGGACACAGGTTCCCGTCCTCCATTTGTTCCTCAAGACACTCTCTACAACCCTTCGAAGTTTGTCGGTATCGTTTTGTAACACTCTGTATATCTGTTTGAGAGTTTTGGAAGGAAGAAATTGCGAGTATTACCGCACATCAAAGTATTTACTATCACTGTCGTACAATTTATGGCGTGGGGTTTTAAGTTACGAAATAGCATAGAAAATAGTTTGTAACATTGGTTCAGAGCAAAATCTTTGCTGACAAACTGCTGAATATATTCGTGGTGTATATACTAGCTCAAAGAGCTCGACAAACTGCAACTCTTCAATCGACTGTCCAGACAGCTTGAGTAGCATCAGCAGTACGTTGCTTATGATACGTCGTTACTATTAGACTAAAGTGCCCCGTCACCGCCACTATTTTTCACGTGCGGTGTTATATACGCCTCATCTGTATGTCGATCGCTATCGCAGAGGTACACGAGTTACTCCACTCGCAATTGCCCGGCACTCGCAGCCACTTTGGCCGTGGGATGACAGCCAATCACCGCCGACAGCCGCCGCCACTGGCGCCTTAACGGCCTCGTATCGCACGGGCTCTCTCTCTCTCTCTCTCTCTCTCTTCCCACACACGGCCAGCCGCCCCCGTTGCTACCGTTTGGGTGGCAGCGCCGGCGTGTCCCGCGGCGACTGCGCCGGGCCATTCATTTCCCCTGCGCGCTGCTTGCAGGTAGCCTCTGCGCCTGCACCGCGCATCCCCGACACTCGTAATTGATTTACATGTCCGACCGCCCCCGAAGATGCTATCTGCTGGCCGCGGCAGCCATATAATAACAGGGCGCACGCGTGTATGAGCCAGGCTCCCATTTCGCGTCTCACGCCGTCGCTATCACCGTCCCCATTGTTTGTGTCGCTGGTGCAACACTTCTTTGCAGGTCGACAGACATAGTGTACAAGTACGAGAGGGATAAATAATGAAAGGACTAATTTTAACCAAATGGACTCTGACACTACACTATACACGTGTATTGGAATCCGAAGTGGTTATACGATGTGGTTAAATAAGTAATGCAACACATTTTTTCTCTCGCCAAGTTCAGTTGAAAAAATTGTCGTGAGACTTCGTGGAATATTCCCGTCTCAGCCCCTATAGTTTCACGAAGTTCTGATAGGTCTCGGCGCTATATGTAGCCTTCAAAATGGGTGCGTTCTGAGAAGAAAGCTGTCATTGAGTTTCTTTTGGAGGAAAACCAGAGCCGCTTGCAGAATATCTATGTAGATCTAACAGTGAGCAAAAGCACCACAAGTCGCTGGTCGGGACGTCTGTTTTCGTCGCAACAAGGTCGCCCAAATATGCCCATCTCCCGCCTGCCGGGCGACCGCTCATAGAAGTGCCCTCTATAGCGTTGGAACGTGCGGACACTCTCACTGGAGATGGTCAACAGATTACAATCAAAGAACTCGCTGCACAACTGGACGTCTCTTTTGGTAGTGTCGCCACACTCGTCGAGTAGTTGGGGCAGTCAAACTTGTGTGTCCGCCGGGTTCCTCGCCACCTAACACAAGACCGTAAAGAGCACTGAAGGAGCATCTGTGCGGTACTACTTGTGTGTTACGAGCCTGATTGTGACAATCTTTGGCGAACTGTTACAGAAGATGAAACATGGCTCTCCTCCGAAGAAACACTCCAAGGCCGCACCCTCAGCCAGTAATTTCATGATGACGGATTTCTGAAACACTGAAGCGTTTTTTTCTGTTTGATGTCCTCCCTCGTGGTGCAACAATCAACTCTGAAGGGCATTGTGCTACCCTCAAGAAACTGAAGAAACAACTTCAGCGTGTCCGTCACCACAAAAGTACTACTTCTCCAAGAAGCCAACGTCCCCCACAGCATGATATTGTCCCTACCAACGTGCATCGACGACACAAAGCATGTTCTGAACAGACTATCACATGGATGATGTATCTTCTTACAACAACCGACCTGGAGTAATATGATATGTGATTCGTCTGGAAAGGAGGTCATCTGAACAAGAGGAGGTTTCCAGTGACCGGTAGTCCAACTTTGATGAACCCATCCCGTTTGTAACCATAACTGGCGATGTCGCTGGGTCAAGACAGGAACACATGAGGATCGAGAGCTGCTGAGCTTGGTGTAATAAGAAATGTGATTCATCCCAATAGGTCGCATGTGTCCACTGATCTTGAACTTCAATGCTCCCATCTCCACTATAGCCATAGATGACAGTGCTGTTGAATTTGCATGGATACATGTGAGTGTCACGAGCTTCAGAACCCAGTATAATAAGAAATGTGATTTATCTGCATGTGTGGTAGGATTTCATTGCTATGTACTCCAACTTTGATGATCCCATCCCCACTGTAACCACAGCAGTCAATGTAACTCGGTCAATAAGACAACAAATACGGATCAAAAACTGCTGAGTCTGGTGTAATAAGAAATTTGATTCATCCAAACAGGTGACAGGTTCCCATTGATCTGCAATCCAGCTCTGTTGATCCCACCCACACTATAACGATAGCAGTCCATGTAAATGTATCAACATGAGAACATGTGAGGGTCGAGAGTTGCTGAGTCTGATGTAATTAGAAATGTGCTTCATTTGAACAGGTAACAGGTTTCCATTGATCTGCAGTCAAACTTCAATGATCCCATTCCTACTGTAATTGAAGCTGACAACGTCGTTGAATCAACAGAGGGACAAATGGGGGTCGAGAGCCGCTAAGCGTGGTGTGATATCAAATGTGATTCATCTGAACAGGTGGCAGGTTTGCATTGGTTCACAGTCAAAATTCGATGACGCCATTCCCGCTGGACCCCAATAAGACAATGTCGCTGGATCAACATGGGCACATTTGGGGGTCGAGAGCTACTGAGCCTGGCAGAAATCTGATTTATCCGAACAGGTGACAGTTTTCTTCTGATCCGCATCGAACTTCAATGATCCCATCCCCACTGTGCCCATTGTCGACAATGTCACTGGATCAGTAGGGGAAATGGTGAAGGTCAAGAGCTGGCGAGCCTGGTGTGATATGAAATCTGATTTATCCAAATAGGTGACAGGTTTCCATTGATCTGCAGTCCAACTTCGATGATCCCATTCCCACCACAACCGAAGTTGACAATGCTGTTTAATCAACGTAGGGAAACGTGAGGGTCGAGAGCTGGTGAGCCTGGTGTAATAAGTAATATGATTCATTCGGATAGATGACAGCTTTCCATTGATCTGTAGTCCAGCTCTGATGATCCCATCTTCACTGTAACCATAGTTGGCAATATCGTTAGATCAGACTTAGAACACCTGAGGAGTAAGAGCTGCGGGGCCCCAGTTTCAACAATATGCACTGAACTGTGTGCCCCAAAACGTTTATAACTTGCTCTGCAGGGTGGAAAAGTCTCTGACATCCACATTCTATGACGAGGTGTGGACGTCCAAAAATTGACAGTAAGCTTTTTGCATCCGGCAGTTTGCCCGAAATGTCATGGAACAATCTATACGTTGGGGAAGGTTTAAATTTCTTATCAAGACTTTCTTGGTAATGTTGGTATTAATTAATTTTTGCAACCGTGAAAAACTTAACAACAAACTTGAATACATCATTAGCTATGTTCAAATCACGTAACTGAAGCCATGACTGAGAGATATATTGCTTAACTGCGACTGTTGGAAGTGCTGCTTGATATGTTGAAAGCTAGCATTACGAAAAAGATTGTTTGACATGTGTCTCTTGGCTCGATATATGAGTAACTTCCGACAAATAATAATAAATTGTGTTCAAGAGAATGGCCACTGCTTGGATTACATAATTTTCTTAAGTCACCACGTAAATTAAACTGACGATTCTTACCTTTGATTCTGTATAAATAAAACTTTCATTTTAAAAATCAACACATTACTGTTCATTTGAAATTTGATGTTTCCACTCACTTCAGTAACCTCCACACTTTCCGCTGCCTGATAGTGGGCGATACACAAAGTTAGTCAGCCAAGAAAATTTATGAAAACCTATGACTGTTGCATTGCATGTGTCCCTAAACTGCATGATATTTACTTTGAAATACGAAGTTCATTACACTTCTTAGGATTAGGGTCTCGAATACATAGAATACGTGTTTTAAAGAAAGAATAAGTATTCTCGAAATAGCCACGTCACAAAACTGCTTCCAGGTCCGAACTCTAACGCCAATTGCAATGCTCTACCTCACTGTTCAATGATTTTTGTTCGCTAAAAATATCGCACTCTCTTAGTTACTTTCTAAGTGACTTGTGCGTATAATTTCTTGTGAAAGTACGACATATTGTAAGGAAGACCTGTGTCACTTCATAAAATACATTATCAGAATCTCCCTTAAAAATGGATATCATACACATCTCCGGATTTGACTGCCCGAAATCTCGCTGTTCTCATCAACACCTTTCTGCAACGTTTTAACAAAATCATCGGAGTCCCTGCATTCACAAACTTACGCACCGGTGCTTCAATTACAACTCCCGACTGCAGACCGCACTGAGCACCTCCTTGCTCAGGAACGAGGGAACGCGCACTTCTCTGAGTAGTTGATTCTAGTGATGGCCAATGAGAGTCGTGCCTGTTCTCATATAACATAGAAAATCCCGTAACTGATCGATATTAACTCATAAGTGAAATTCATGTTACTTGCCAAAATATTATTTCGTAAGTGCCAAATTAACTTCATATATATAATCATATTGTTCTTCTCTTAAGGACCAGCGCTAAGATGTTGCTTCCTATTATAATTATCGACCCCTTTTCCAAGTACTTTGCTGTTTCTGACAGAATAATAATCTCACTGGCAAGCATCATAGCTCTTATTTCTTCTCTGTGAACTTATATTCCTACTCCAAATTTTTATTTGATTCACTTTACTGTTTGCTCAGTGTATGGATTACGTAACATTGGTGACAGCTACAACACTGTCACATCCCCTTCTCAACCACTACTTTCATTTCATGCCCCTCGACTCTCATGCGTGCCGCCTGGTTTCCACATAAGTTGTGAATAATCTCCCGCTCCCTGTATTTTACCACAGCTATCTTCAGAATTTCAAAGAGTATGTTGCAATCACCATTGTCAAACGCTTTCTCTACGTCTAGATGTGTATTAACGTAGATTTTCCTTTAAACTATCTTCTAAGATGAGACGTAGTGTCATTATTGTCTCGCGTGTTCCTACATTTCTCCAGAATCCAAACCGATCTTCTCTGAGGTTGGCTTAAATAAGGATTTCCATTCTTCTATAAGGAATTCATGTTAGTACTTTTAAACTGATAGTTCGGTAATTTTCACATCTATCATCATCACCTTTTTTTGTAACTGGAATTACTACATTCTTCTTGAAGTCTGAGGCTATTTCGCTTGTCTCATACATCTTGCACACCAGATGGAGGAGTTTTCTCATGACTGGCTCTCCCAGTGTTGTCAGTGGCTGTGACAGAATTTCATCTACTTTCGGCACCTTGTTTCGACTTGTGTCTATTAGTGCTCTGTTAATTTCTTCTCGCAGTATTATGTCTCCCGTCTCATCTTCATCTACGTACTCTCCTATTTCTATAATACAGCCTTCAAATTCATCTCTCTTGTATAAACCCTCTATATAGTCCTTCCACATTTAAGCTTTCTCCTCTTTGCTTAGAACTGGTTTCCATCTGAGCTCCTGAAATTACTACAGCTGCTTCTCTTTTCTCCAAACGCCTCTTTAATACTCCTGTGGGCGTACCTATCTTACCGCTAAAGAAATATGATTCTACATGGTTACATTTATCCTCTATCCAATCCCGCTTAGCCATTCTGCATTTCCCGTCAATATCATTTTCTAGACGTTTATATTCCCTCTCGCCTGCTTCATTTGCTGCGTTTGTATACTTTCTCCTTTCACCTATTAAATTCAGTATCTCCTGTGTTATCTCACGGTTTTCTGTTAGGCCTTGTCTTTTTTACCGATTTGATCCTCTGCTGCCTTCACTATTTCATCTCTTAAAGCTACCTATTTTTCTTCTACTGTATTCCTTTTCCACGCGCTGGTCAACCATTACCTAATGCTCCCTCTGTCACTCTCTACAGCTTTTGGTCCTTTCAACTTATCCAAGTCCTATGTCCATAATTTCTAAGTTTTTGCAATTTGTTCAATTTTAATCTGCAATTCATAACCAATAAATTGAGGCCAGAGTCCACATCTGCCCCTGGAAATGTATTAGAATTTAAAACTTAGTTTTGAAATCTCTGTCTTACCATCATACAATCAATCTGAGACCTTCCGGTGTCTCCAGATCTCTTCCTCTATACAACCTTCTTTCATGATACTTAAAGCAAGATGATTAAATTATGCTCTGTGCATAATTTTACCAGGCAGCTTCCTCTTTCATTCTTTCTCCCCAATCCGTATTCACTTGTTATTTTTCTTGATCTTCGTTTTCCTGCCGTCGAACATCATCCCCTATCACAATTAAATTTTCGTCTCCCTTAACAGTCTGAATATTTTATCTCATCACACATTTCTTCATTCTCTTCATCGTCGGCCGAACTGGTTGGCATGGACTATTTTACCTCCGGAATATTTTACCCATGACGACGCTATCATCATTTAACCATACAGTAGTGCTGCGTGCCTTCGGGAAAAATTGAGGGTGTAGTTTTCTCTTCAGCCGTTCGTATTATCAGCACAACAAGACCGCTTTGGTTGATGTTACAAAGCCAGATCAATCAACCATCCCCACTGTTGCCCCTGCAACTACTGAAGAATTGTACACTACTGAAAAAAATGTTCACAAATTCAGAATTCAAAATTCATTCTTCATGCATATTTCCTGTTCACACGACGAGTATTCTCCCGTTCCCTCCACGCGTATTCTAATAACGTGTGTTCTATAATTTTCTTTTAGCCACTGAGAATTTTGTTCTAAGGCACTTCATGTATCTCCAGAACTATGGAAGGTACTGAAATTTATATGTCAAAACAGTACTAAGTTTCATTTTTATTCATGGAAACTGGTAACAGAGCAGTGATAGTCTGGCGTATGATCTTGCAACATGATAAGAAGCGTTGCTTTTTCGTTTCAGAGTTTATCCGCACAAAATTGGGTTACGTTCAATGATTCCTTGCTTCCCTATCATAATTCATTGGGGTTCATTTGCTGAGAGCATTAGGGAGGGTGAGGAAATGTTCCATAACATTATATTCCATACAGTCACAACTGTAATTATATCCATCTGTAAGGCCCCACTTAACCAAAGTTTGCCTGCCTTGGCACGACGTCCGTTCTGATGTGTTCAAGCTCCTCCAAATCGTCCATCTCCGGTTCTCACCATTGGGCATCACCGGTTGTGAAAGATAGTCGCTTGGAAGATCTTTCTTCAAGAATCTCTTATGTGATTTATGTCTCCCAGGTCCACAGAAAGCTCCAAGTAACAAGCTTCTCAGTGTGTTCGTAACCATCTCTTCTGTAGTCAGCGTCCGCAAATCCAGTGGGTTTGTATACGGAAGGGGCTACCAAAGATTTCCTCTGGTGGAAACTTTAATAATCCTCGTACTTTGGTGGAAGACAGTCTTTATTTTGAAGGTCAATAAAATTTTAAAATATGAAAAAAACTTTTTTTACTTGGTGGTTTCTTCAATTTTAAATCATAACTAATAAAACAGAAATCATAGTAAAGATTTTAAAAAATGGGTATTGTCAAAATGTCGAAAACAAGCCACGTTATTAACAATTTTCGCGGAACGTTTATACTCCTCACGGAACACCTGTGTTCCGCAGAACACAGCCTGGGAAACCCGGTATACAGTACCGCGCAGGGAGAGGATGGAGGTGGTGGCATAATTAGTCGAAATGTTTCATTTTAGCTTTTGGCACGAACACATCTGGATCACAATAGGCAAACAAAAAAAATGGAAATGAGCGTATGGCATTGTCGGCCGAGGGGCCCCATTCGGGGACGTTCGGCCGCCGAGTGCGAGTCTTATTTCACTCGAAGCCACATTGGGCGGCTTGTGGGCAGGTGATGAGAATGAAATAATGATGAGAACAACACAACACCCAGTCCATAGCCGGAGAAAATCTCCAAACTGGCCGGGAATCGAACCCGTGCCCGCTGTACGAGAGGCAAGCATGTTACCAACCAGCTAAGCAGGCGGACTAACAGACATATTCTATTTTGGAGAAGTACAGTGCCTGGGTGTAGTTCGCAGCACATTTAGTTTCGCTCCAATTTGTTCTTGGCCTATTCTGTCGGTAGTCTTCGTTGCTTCTCACTGCGACTTGTTGACGGGTCTTCTCGCAGCGAAGACCAGTCCAATGACACCGACGTATCTTGGATTATCTGTGTATTGCAGAGTCGTGCCATTCCAGCTTACTTTCAGCAATTCGTTTGCTTGGTCGCAAATGGAAGGCGGAGACTTGTCTCTGTTAGAGACTTTGTGTAAGGGAATTTTTGTTATAGTATACCAGAAAGGTGCTAAGAGGGCGTCCCACGTTTTTTTCTATACCCTTAAAAGTGTGCCCTTGAGCTGTGATGGCCATATCGTTGGCCTACAAGAAATGAGTTGTGTGTCTTGGGGTTGGTGGGCCATGGTGTTTGGATTGAATTCGTGGGGGGTCACTACCCCGGGCGATCTAATTTTTCCGCCGTTGTCATAGGCTGCCTTCCAGCGTGAATAGAACATTCTATTTTGCAGCTGTGATTAGCTGATTCGCTCAGTTATTATTACAATGTTTGTTCCTTTATACATCCATGCAGACACTGAGGCGTATGGTGGTTTGGATCGGTCCTGGAAGCGTCCACAAATAGCCGAGTGGTTAAGGCAACCGCTCGCGATAAGCGAGAAATCCGGTTTCTATTCTCGGTGTATGACGTATTTTCATTTCCATGTCAGATGTAGCTGATGTCAAAAATATTCATAGCTGCGACAAACTTCTGTATGTTTCTTAAAGATGACACATTGCGTCGTGTGGAAACCAGATACCAGGGTCTTTCTCCATAAGGCATATGTAGAGGCCTTCAAAAAAGAAAGAAAGATTTCTGCACCGCAGTTGGTCAGCCCACAGCTGTTGCCAATTTTTATTATTAGAGTAATGAATGGTTTAAGAACATATACTACCTGATCAAAGATATCCGCAAACATATTAGTGGACATTAATATAGCTTTTTCACTGTTTGGTGAGGACCCTTTCAGAGCGGTGTCTCAATGTCTGCAGAGGCATGGTAGCCCATTCTTCCTCAAGAGCCAAACCCAGGTAAAGTATTAATGTTGGACGCCGAATTCTGGACTGAAGTGACGTTCTGACTCATCCCAAAGGTATTCACATAGGGACTCTGGGCAGGCTACTCCATTTCAGGAATGTTTTCCACAAACCATTGCTTCACAGTGGCTGCTTTGTAACGAGGTGCTGTGTCAGACTGATACAGTCGTCGTCTCGGAAATATTTATCTACCACAAGCAGAACACAATGCGCAAAAGGTGTTAACATCCTGGATACAGCATTTTCTTTATCTCAATAAGGAAACCATACCCTACCACAAAAAAAACACCCTATAGCGTGAGACCATCGACCTTCTCCTTACTTCAGTGTGTGGACTACATACAGGGCGTCAGTTATTGAACTATACGAAAAAAACGTAAATTAGTTACAAACCAAGGGTTGCACACACTTTATTCACATTTAAACGTCACTAAAGATATTCGGATTTAGATTGTGACATGTTGGATATGCCTGCCAACTTTGACGATGATGTGGCACAGACGAATAGCGAAATTCTACAAGACCCGCTCAAGTGTCGGAACACCGATGCTGTCGATGACCTCCTGAATGGCTGTTTTCAGCTCAGCAGTGGTTTTGGGGTTATTGCTGTACACCTTATCTTTAAATAACCACACAACAAGAAGTAGCGTGTGTCCAGATCCGGAGAATACGGCGACCAGTCGAGACCCATTCCAGAGGCCTCTGGTTACCCTAGATTTAAAATGCGGTCCCCAAAGTGCTCCTCCAGGACATGAAACAGTCTTCTGCTTCGAGCTACAACCTGCGTAAACAACATCTTGTCGAAATCATGCTCACATTGGATAATGGGGATGAAATCATCTTCCAAAACATTCACGTACCGTTCGGTAGTCGCCGTGCCATCAAGGAATATCGCACCGATTTTTCCGTGACTGGACATTGCACATCACGCAGGACTTCTCGATCGCGAAATGTGGTTTTCAGTCCCCCAAATGCCACAATTTTGCTTATTGAGGAACCCATCCAAATGAAAGTGGGCTTCATCGCAAAACCAAACCAAACAGCGCATACTAATTCCCATGATTCCCCCCCCCCCCACTCCCCCGGCAAACCGTGCAGTTTGAACGTCCTAACCCAAATCTGTTCAATAACTGTCGCCCTGTATGATGGTTGGTAGCGTTCTGCACGCACCCACGAAACCCAAACCCCTCCACCTGATTGCCGCAGATTATAGCGTGATTCGTCATTCCAAATCACTCGTGGTTGGTCATCCAAGTTGTCCAATGCCCTCGCATTCTACACCACTTCAAGCGTCGCTTAGCCCTGACGACAGAAACGTATGGCTTATGAAGAGCTGCTCAATCATTTACCCAACTCTTTTAACTTCATACGCACAGTCAGTGAGCTAGCTGGATAGCGGGTACCTTTGCAACTGACTTGAGATTTCTATAATGCCCAACGGTGTCCCCGCCCGTCAATACATGAGATGTACCTGGACTTGGCCGGCCGCTGTGGCCGATCGGTTCTAGGCGTTTCAGTCCGGAACCGCGCTGCTGCTACGGCCGCAGGTTCGAGTCCTGCCTCGGGCATGGACGTGTGTGATGCCCTTAGGTTAGTTAGGTTTAAGTAGTTCTAAGTCTAGTGGACTGATGACCTCAGATGTTAAGTCCCATAGCGCTTAGAGGAATCTGAACCATTTTTTACCTGGTCTTGTTTTAGTTTTGGCTGTTCCTTCTTGTTTCAACTTAACAATCACATCAGCAGTATACTTGAGCAGTTGTAGAATGTTTTGATTTTATCCATAATGGATATGAGGTCGTGGTTGTAAAAGATAATGTTAAAATGTTGGCTCAAACACCTATTTACAGTGCAAAAACACTACAATTTACGCGTTTCGAATGTCAAATCTTCACAACAACCTCTAAAAGCGACCTACATAAAACATAAATAAGAGCATTAAAACAAAATTACTTGGCTACTTCCTTTGCAGCCGTGTCACCTTAAGATGTAGATCAACGTCACTGGCAACTGATAAAATAGACTACAATGGAACTGAATATTTTCTACACTGATACACTACAGTAATTCTGATGATGAAGGCCTGATCTTCGAAACACGTAAGTTCTCGAAATTCTAGCGTTTTGTACACTGTGACTGAGGCGACATTTTAACATTGAGTTTTAGGAAGGTTGAAATGTCTCTGATAGACATGTTACTCGGGTGACATCGAATAAATTGACATTGGAGGTCACTGAGATGCCTGTCCAATGCTTCTCTATTGATTTTGTGCACTTACGGTGACAGCTTTCATGACATAGTGGTCCCATTGGTAGTGCGTTGGGGTGTCGGAATACTTTTGATCAAATAGTGTATTTCTACAGCACTCTAGATCTCCCTTTCGATGTTAGCAATCTTTATTTCGTGGCAAATATCAGAATGATGAAAGCATCTGCAAACTTTTATGGGTAGTCCGGTCCCTGTGTACACTGAGATGACAAAAGTCACGAGATACCTTCCAAAATCATGTCGGCCTCCTTTGGCCAGTCGTAGTGTAGCAGCTCGACGTGGCATGGACTCAACAGTTCATTGGCAGCCCCTGTAGATATATCGAGTGATGCAGCCTCTATATCCGTCTATAATTGCGAAAGTGTTGTCAGTGTAGGATTTTGTACACGAAATGACCTCTTTATGATGTCCCATAAATGTTCGATGTGATTGATGTTGGCACTCGAATTGTCCAGAATGTTCTTCAAACCCGTCGCGATCAATTATTGCCCAGCGACATGACGCATTATCATCCATAAAAGCTCCATCACTTTTGGGAACATGAAGTCCATGAATGAATCAAATGGTCTCCAGGTAGCTGAATGTAACCATTTCCAATAAATGGTCGGTTCAGTTAGACCAGAGGAACCAGTCCATTCCACGTAAACACAGTCCACACCAGTATTGAACCATCACCAGCTTGTACAGTGCCTTGTTCATAACTGGGATCCATGACTTCATGGTGTCTGCGCCACACTCGAACCCTACCATGAGCTCTCTCCAACTGAAATCGGCACTCATCTGACCAGGCCACTGTTTCCCCAGTCGTGTACGGTCCAACCAATACGTTCACGAGCCCATGAGAGGCGCTGCAGACTATGTCGTGTTGTTAGCAGAGGCCACTGGATCGATCGTCTGCTGCAGTAACGCCAAATTTCATCGCACTGTCCAACGAAAACTTTTGTCGTACGTCCCCCATTGATTTCTGCGGTTATTTCAGGCAGTGCTGCTTGACTATTGGCACTGATAACTCTACGCTAAGGCCTCTGCCCTCGGTCGTCGGCTACTGCCTTGTCCGTGGTGAGAGGTAATACCTGAAATTTGGTATTTTCGGCCCGATCTTGACACTGTGGATTTCGGAATGGTTCAAATGGCTCTGAGTACTATGGGACTTAACATCTATGGTCATCAGTCCCCTAGAACGTAGAACTACTTAAACCTAACTAACCTAAGAACAGCACACAACACCCAGCCATCACGAGGCAGAGAAAATCCCTGACCCCGCCGGGAATCGAACCCGGGAACCCGGGCGTGGGAAGCGAGAACGCTACCGCACGACCACGAGATGCGGGCGATTTCGGAATGCTTAATTCCTTAACGATTCCCGAAATGTATGTCTCATGCGTCTAGCTCCAACTAGAAGCTCGTCTGTGTGTGGCTGTTGCAAACAACGGAACTAGAGCAGAAATCCTGCGGCAGTCGGCGTGTACCACCTGAAGCACCAGTGACGTACCAGGAAGAGTGGCAGGCGCCGCCCTCGCGTGCTGAACACAACCCGGCAGGGCGGTAATGACGCAGGACAGGGTCTACCGGCACGCCTATTTCGTGGGCGCGTGTCGGTCGCAAGCGGAGCGCCTCGTACTCCGCCCAGACCGCCTACGCCTTTCTCTTCCCTCCCCCTCCTCCCTCCCACCCCGTAATTATCGGTGTAACTGGACCAGTCGTGACCGGCTGACGATGGCGCTCCTTCGCGCCACTTGCGGTCAGATATTAGGGGAATCGCTGCGTTCTCAAGGCGCAGTGGCGCAAGCGAGCGGACCGGTCGCCGCCGAGGACTTCTTAAGCGATTACTCACGCGTGTCACTCAGACAACGGCCGTACCTCTGGCGAGGTAATTGGGCGCGCCGTTAGTCGACAAGTCCAAGTATAAAAAGGACCCGTGTGGTCCTGCGCTGTGGAACGCACAAACGGACAGGAATTTAACTAGAGACAGACTTACTGGCCGTAGCTTCGGAATAGACAATAAATGCTGCGGTTGATACTCTGGCGTGATCTAGTGGTGAAGTGCTTGTCTGGAAAACGAAAAGTCGTAGGATCGAAATCCCGGTAGGACCATAGATTTTTTTTTTTCATTCCGCCTTTAACTCAGGCTTCACGTCTCAGTGATGTGAAGATTCGTCAGACACGATATGTGGCTCGGATTCCGCGTTAAGGTGTAGGTCATCTTTCTCTGATAGGGTTACTGGGGTAGGTTAGGCATACAGAAATCGCCTGATTGGGGTATAATTTAAAAACTTCCACCAGGGCGTTGAGAGGTATGAAACTAATTTATTTATTTATTTATTACTGTTTCTATCGTATTGACCAGCTAGGGTCAAGTAACAGCTTCAATTCCTCTTTTTTCCTTGTTGTTTGTTATTTTTCCATTACTCCTCCATTTCTTTATTCTGCCCATTATGTTTCCGATTTATTTCTTCCGCATTCAAAGCCTTCTAAATTTAGTACTTAAATATTAAAAACGTTTCTTTCTGCTATTTTAGAAGCCTTGACGTTATTTACTTCTATTTCGTTTCTTATTTCTCTGTCAACTTTTTCTTCCATGAATACAGGAATATTTGTTTCCTGAGCATGTTCTTATTTCTTTCGATGGGGGTATCCAAAAAGGATTAATCTCCATTTAGCCATTATTTCCGATATTTGCTCCATATTTTTGTAGATATCTCATTACTTCTCATTTTCCAACTATCTGTATATTGCACCCACTACTTTTCCAATAATCCGTCTTTCAAGTACCTCTATTCTGTACAGCTCATAGTTAGTTGTTAGGCATTCACGTCCATGAAAACATTCTGGTCGTACCATTGTGGTGTAGTGTTTCAGTTTTGGTTTTCTAGATATGCATTCAACAAAGTGCCTGTTGGCTTCTGTCTCGGGTTCTTCGACCGATGTTTGTTTGATGATTCTTCTGACGGTTCGCCAGCACGAGTAGCTGGAATTGTCAAAGCTTCCCCCTCCATTCTGGTGGTGGGATGGAGCCCAGCTGGTGGCCGTAGATTACATATACCAGGCGCGCTAATGTCCAAGAGTTTTTCCGTTATCATTTACTGTGTGGTTCTCATCTTGTTACCCCCAACGTCGTTCGCTGCAGCACGGAAATACACCATCTGTTCATCTTGAGGCTCTTTTCTTTCTTGTTGAAACTATTCTCGTGTTTGCGTATTTCTATAGCTTCTCTGAATTAGCAGGTGTGATAGCTCTTCTCTACAGCCAGAACTTCCGTGCCGGAGAATTTTACAATGTGTTCGGCCTCCCACAGCGAGTGCTCCGCCACGGCCGATTTCTCCACCTGCCTCAGCCTGCCATGTCACTTATGTTCGTTGATCCTGATGCTGATTAATCGCCTACTCATTCAACATAAATTTTTCCGCATGTACATCGTATGGTGTATATTCCCGACATGGCAAGTGGGTCTTTTTACTCCTTTGCCGATCTGAGGCACTCTTTGATCTTTATCTTTTTATAAATTGTACTTACGCCGTGTTTGCGCAACATACGGCCTATTCCGTCCGTCACTCTGGGAATGTATGTCAGAAAGGCCGTACCCGACATTTCTTTTTCCGATGTGTCACTTCGCCGAGTGTTTGGCCCTGTTATACTTCGAATATAATTTGTGGAGTACCCATTCCTCTTCAGAACGCTTTCCAGGTGTTGCAGCCGGCCGAAGTGGCCGTGCGGTTAAAGGCGCTGCAGTCTGGAACCGCAAGACCGCTACGGTCGCAGGTTCGAATCCTGCCTCGTGCATGGATGTTTGTGATAGGTTGATTAGGTTTAACTAGTTCTAAGTTCTAGGGGACTAATGACCTCAGCAGTTGAGTCCCATAGTGCTCAGAGCCATTTGAACCATTTTTTCCAGGTGTTGCATTTCGCGTCTCACGTATTGGTCTTTCTCGCGCTACGAGAGTATTAATCATACCTCTTTTCCGGTTCGGGTGGTGATCTGAAAGATACCTGACAATTTGTGCAGGTATCGGTCCGTATGTATCAGTTTACGATACATGCTGTGTGCCACATTTCCACCATCCCTTGTGACCAACTCACCCAGAGAGGGTAGTTGTTTGTCCTTTTCTTCTTCCATCGTAAATTTTATGTTGAGATGGAAGCTGTTGAAGTGTCTTAGAAAGTCACCGAGTTGTTTCTCACCATAGCTCCATACAACGATAGTATTATCGACGTACCTGTAGCACACCTTAGGTTTACCATGTGTCAAGTCCAGTGCCTATGCATCGAAATGTTCTATGAAGAAGTTCATCATCAATGGACTAAGAGAACTACCCATGCGAACGCCTTCCAGCTGTTCGTAGAAGTTGCCATTCCACGTTAAATAGCTCGTGGTGAGACATCCATGAAAGAGCTTGCCGATATCTAGGGGGAGAATGGAACCGATGTCGTCCAGAGAGTCACTGAGCGGCACTTTAGTAAACAAAGAAACAACATCAAAACTGACCAGAATGTCGTTTGGTGCACGTTTTAGTTTTTTCAGCTTCTCACTGAAACATCCTGCGTCTTTTGTGTATGAGTCAATCTTTCCCACTTCCGGCTGGAGTGGAGAGGCCAAGTGTTTCGCCAGTTCATACTTCGACGAGCCTGTAGCGCTAACTATCGGTCTCAATGCAACATTATTCTTATGGGTCTTTGGTAACCCATACAGCCGAGGTGGTAGGGCTTCTTTGTTGCACGGGATCCTTTGTATGTCCGCCGAGAGAGAAGACGCATTGATTAACCGATTTGTTTTCCATGTCATCCACTGTGTCGGATCTGCGCTTAGTTTTCGATACGTCGTCGGATCTAATAGGTCCTGGATCTTCTGATCATAACTGACGGACAGAATCGGCCGTATATTGCGCAAACACAGAGGAAAGACTATTTATAAAGCAACAAACAAGATTAAAGAATGTCTCAGATCGGCAAAGGAGAAATTTAACCCATTTGCAGTGTCGGGAACATAACACATACCACGTATATGGGTAAAGTTAATACTGGATTGACTGGACGGTCAGTAAGACCAGAATCACCGAACGTAAACGGCATTGCAGTTAGGGGCAGGTGGAAAAATTGGTAGCGGTTGACCACCCGCTGTGTGAGACCGATCTCATAGAGAAATTCGCCTACACTGTGGTTCTGGCTGTAGAGAACAGCTATCACATCACGGAAAGGCTCTGGGACGTTGGCGGGCCCGATACATATAATCTGGGACTGCGAGCTCGGCTCACCACCAGCAGGCAGTATGTCAACAAGTCGCCTCGATAACGTTAATATTTCCTGTTGTAAACGTTCTTTTTTGTAAAACTGTATGCTGGCTTCAGTTTTAACTCTGACATACATCTACTGCAAATTTTTCTACTCCATTCTCTTATGTACTTTCTCCAAGATATTTAAATTTACTTACTGGCTCTGTTTTACGTATTTATGTTTGTATGAATTTTTGTGCATTTTTAATGTATTTGTCATGAATTTGCTTCTTCGTCTAAAATTTCGAGCCCACTTCTATGTGTCATGTCCTTATTTGAACTACTGTGTCTGTCAGATTTTCTAAAAGTAATGGAAAACCGTCAGTAAAGGCCAGGCAGTTTATCTTCATTCCATTTGTTCTCCTTCCAAGAATTTCTCATTCATTCTGTGATTTTTTCTAGAACACATTTAAACAGTGAAGGTGATAAACTAGCCCCAGTTCTTATTTCAAACAATTTAAATGGTTCTCTCATAAATTTAACTTGAGTTATCGTCTTTGTTAGTCTACTGATTTATCTCTGTTAATTTTGCTTTGACACGAAAGTCTCGAAAGATTCTATCCATTCTTTCTCTCTCTTCCGAATCAAAAAACATTTTGTTTATAAATCTACACTACTGGCCATTAATATTGTAACACCAAGAAGAAATGCAGATGATAAACGGGTGTTCATTGGACAAATATATTATACTAGAACTGACATGTGATTATATTTTCACGCAATTTGGGTGCATAGATCCTGAGAAGTCAGTACCCAGAACAACCATCTCTGGCCGTAATAACGGCCTTGATACGCCTGGGCATTGAGTCAAACAGAGCTTGGATGGCGTGTACAGGTGCAGGTGCCCATGCACCTTCAACACGATACCACAGTTCATCAAGAGTAGTGACTGGCGTATTGTGGCGAGCCAGTTGCTCGGCCACCATTGACCAGACGTTTTCAGTTGGTGAGAGATCTGGAGAATGCGCTGGCCAGGGCAGCAGTCGAACACTTTCTGTATCCAGAAAGGCCCGTACAGGACCTGCAACATGCGGTCGTTCATTATCCTGCTGAATTGTAGGGTTTCGCAGGGATCGAATGAAGGGTAGAGCCACGTGTTGTAACACATCTGAAATGTAACGTCCACAGTTCAAAGTGCCGTCAATGAGAACAGGAGGTGCCCGAGACGTATAACCAATGGCACCCCATACCATCACGCCGGGTGAAACGTCAGTATGGCGATGACGAATACACGCTTCCAATGTGTGTTCACCGCGATGTCGCCAATCACGGATGCGACCATCATGATGCTGTAAACAGAACCTGGATTCATCCGAAAAAATAACGTTTTCCCATTCGTGCACCCTGGTTCGTCGTTGGGTAAACCATCGCAGGCGCTTCTGTCTGTGTTGCAGCGTCAAGGGTAACCGCAACTATGGTCTCCCAGCTGATAGTCCATGCTGCTGGAAACGTCGTCGAACTGTTCGTGCAGATGGTTGTTGTCTTGCAAACGTCCTCATCTGTTGACACAGGGATCGAGACGTGGCTGCAAGATCCGTTACAGCCATTCGGAGAAGATGCCTGTCATCTCGACTGCTAGTGATATGAGGCCGTTGGGATCCAGCACGGCGTTCCGTATTCCCTTCTGAATCCACCGATTCCATATTCTGATAACAGTCATTGGATCTCGACCAACGCGAACAGCAATGTTGCGATAAGATGAAGCGCAATTGCGATAGGCTACAATCCGACCTTTATCAAAGTAGCAAACGTGATGGTACGCATTTCTCCTCTTTACATGATGCGTCACAACAACGTTTCACCAGGCAACGCCGGTCAACTGCTGTTTGTGTATGAGAAATCGGTTGGAAACTTTCCTCATGTTAGGACGTTGTAAGTGTCGCCATCGGCTCCAACCTTATGTGAATGCTCTGAAAAGCTAATCATTTGCATATCACAGCATCTTCTTCCCGTCGGTTAAATTTCGCGTCTGTAGCACGTCGTCTTCGTGGTGTTGCAAATTTAAAGGGCAGTAGTGTATTATTATTATTATTTCTTTACTTTCTCAGATGTTAAGTCTGGTTAAAAAGGGAAAGTGACGCGGACCTTGATCAAGCGTCACTTATTATTATTATTATTATTATTATTATTATTATTATTATTATTACCCCAGAGTGTTGAAATCAGATTATTTTTGTAGGCCGTTGTACCATTTTAATTGCTTGTAGTTTGAGTCGGGTGCCTTTATGACGGTCAAAACCGCACATGACGTTTAGCGAAAAAAAATACGAACTTACTATCACACTAGACTGTCGACTGGAGTCATGACTTCTTTGCAAAAAGAATTCAACGTGTCGCCGCCAACGGAACAATATCGACTGATGTAAATGCAATTTCAGCAGTACTCTAAGGAAATGTGATAGGACCCTTATCACAAAGACTTTTCGCATATGATGTAATGATTATAAGAAGACAGCATCGCCAGAAGACTTGAATGAACTACAGGAAGACCTACAGAGAATTTCTGATTGATGCTGTGACCAGTAGCTCACCATGAAAGTAAATAAACAGGCGCAGAAGTCCACATCTGTGTTAATACGCTACTGGAGAAAACTTACTGGAAATATTCACTACAGTAAAATACCTAAGCGTAAGTATCCAAGTGGAATGGCCATATAAAATACATAGTAGGAAAAGCAAATTCCAGTATGAATTTATAAGAAGAAAATAAACTGCAAGTCACGCACAACACAAGTGACTCACAAGACATATTTTGTTCGACTGATTCTTGAGTATTGTTCAACAGCCTTGAACCCTTACCAGGTTGGCTCTCACATAATAGACATGATCCAACGAAGAGCGGCGCGTGTCGCCACATGATTCTCTGGTCCGCACAAGAACGTTACGAAGTTGCGCAAGGAACGACAGTGGCAGGCGCTAGGAGAGAGACGTTATGCTTAATGGAGAGTGTTTCTTCTGAAATTCCTAGAGAGTCTGTTCCGGGGAGAGTCGGGCACCATATTACTTCCTCCCACTTATTTCTCGTGAAATGACCACAACGAGAAAATAAGACAAATTAGAGCTGATACGGAGGCATCGACAGTCAGCCCTCCAACGCGCCATTCTTGAATGGAATAGGAAAGAGGCGAACAGATAGTGATAGCCGAAGTACTCTGCACTAGGCACCTAAATGTTTCTTGCTGAGTATAGATGTAGATGCTGAATTGAATTTTCGCGATTGTGGAAATACATAGCAGCATGCCTACTATTCATAATGCGAACTTTACTTGGGGTTACTCTTGGGTAAAATATTCCGGAGGTAAGATAGTTCCCCATTCGGATCTCCGGGCGGGGACTACTCAAGAGGACATCGTTATCAGGAGAAAGAAAACTGGCGTTCTACGGATAGGAGCGTGGAATGTCAGATCCCTTAATCGGGCAAGTAGGTTAGAAAATTTAAAAAGGGAAATGGATAGGTTAAGGTTAGATATAGTGGGAATTAGTGAAGTTCGGTGGCAGGAGGAACAAGACTTTTGTCAGGTGAATACAGAGTTATAAATACAAAATCAAATAGGTGCAATGCAGGAGTGGGTTTAATAAGGAATAAAAAAATAGGAGTGCGGGTAAGCTACTACAAACAGCATAGTGAACGCATTATTGTGGCCAAGATAGACACGAAGGCCACGCCTAATACAGTAGTACAAGTTTGTATGCCAACTAGCTCTGCAGATGTCGAAGAAATTGAAGAAATGTATGATGAAATAAAAGAAATTATTCAGATAGTGAAGGCAGAGGAAAATTCAATAGTCATGGGTGACTGGAATTCGATAGTAGGAGAAGGGAGAGAAGGAAACGTAGTAGGTGAATATGGATTGGGGCTAAGAAATGAAAGAGGAAGCCACCTGGTAGAATTTTGCATAGAGCATAACTTAATCATAGCTAACACTTGCTTCATGAATCATGAAAGAAGGTTGTTCACATGGAAGAACCTTGGAGATACTAGAAAGTTTCAGATGGATCATGTAATAGTAAGACAGAGATTTAGGAACCAGATTTTAAATTGTAAGATCCAGGGGCAGATGTGGACTCTGACCACAATCTATTGGTTATGAACTGTAGATTAAAACTAAAGAAACTGCAAAAAGGTGGGAATTTAAGGAGATGGGACCTGGATAAACTGAAAGAACCAGAGGTTGTACAAAGTTTCAGGGAGAGCATTAGGGAACGATTGACAAGAATGGGGTAAAGAAATACAGTAGAAGAATGGGTACCTTTGAGAGATGAAATAGTGAAGGCAGCAGAGGATCAAGTAGGTAAAAAGACGAGGGCTAGTAGAAATCCTTGGGTAACAAAACAGATACTGAATTTAATTGATGAAAGGAGAAAATACAAAAATGCAGTAAATGAAGCAGGCAAAAAGGAATACAAACGTCTCAAAAATGAGATCGACAGGAAGTGTAAAATGGCTAAGCAGGGATGGCTAGAGGCTAGAGGACAAATGTAAGGATGTAGAGGCTTATCTCACGAGGGGTAAGAGAAATACTGCCTACAGGAAAATTAAAGAGACCTTTGGAGAAAAGAGAAACACTTGCATGAATATCAAGAGCTCTGATGGAAACCCAGTTCTAAGCACAGAAGGGAAAGCAGAAAGGTGGAAAGAGTATGTAGAGGGTCTATACAGGAGCGATGTTCTCGAGGATAAGATTATGGAAATGGAAGAGGAGGTAGATGAAGATGAAGTGGGAGATATGATACTGCATGAAGAGTTTGACAGAGCACTGAAATACCTGAGTCGAAACAAGGCCCCGGGAGTAGACAACATTCCATTAGAACGACTGACAGCATTGGGAGAGCCAGTCCTGACAAAACTCTACTTTCTAGTGAGCAAGATGTATGAGACAGGTGAAATACCCTCAGACTTCAAGAAGAATATAATAATTCCAATCCCACAGAAAGCAGGTGTTGACAGATGTGAAAATTACCGAACAATCAGTTTAATAAGTCACAGCTGCAAAATACTAACGCGAATTCTTTACAGAGGAATGGAAAAACTGGGAGAAGCCGACCTCGGGGAAGATCAGTTTGGATTCCGTAGAAATGTTGGAACACGTCAGGCAATACTGACCTTACGACTTATCTTAGACGAAAGATTAAGGAAAGGCAAACCTACGTTTCTAGCATTGGTAGACTTAGTGAAAGCTTTGACAATGTTGACTGGAATATTCTCTTTCAAATTCTGAAGGTGGCAGGGGTAAAATAAAGGGAGCGAAGGCTATTTACAATTTGCACAGAAAGCAAATGGCAGTTATAAGACTCGAGGGACATGAAAGGGAAGCAGTGGTTGGGAAAGGAGTGAGACAGGGTTGTAGCCTCTACCTGATGTTGTTCAACCTGTATGTTGAGCAAGCAGTAAAGGAAACAAAAGATAAATTCAGAGTAGGTATTAAAATCCATGGAGAAGAAATAAAAACTTTGAGGTTCGCCGATAACATTGTAATTCTGTCAGAGACAGCAAAGGACTTGGAAGAGCAATTGAACGGAATGGACAGTGTGGTGAATGGAGGGTATAAGATGAACATCAACAAAAGCAAAACAAGGATAATGGAATGTAGTCGAATTAAGTCGGGTGATGCTGAGGGAATTAGATTAGGAAATGAGACACTTAAAGTAGTAAAGGAGTTTTGCTATTTGGGGAGCAAAATAACTGACGATGGTCGAAGTAGAGAGGATGTAAAATGTAGACTGGCAATGGCAAGGAAAGTGTTTCTGAAGAAGAGAAATGTGTTAACATCGAGTATAGATTTAAGCCTCAGGAAGTCGTTTCTGAAAGTATTTGTATGGAGTGTAGCCATATATGGAAGTGAAACACTGACGATAAATAGTTTAGACAAGAAGAGAATAGAAGCTTTCGAAATGTGGTGCTACAGAAGAATGCTGAAGATTAGATGGTTAGCTCACGTAACTAATAAGGAGGTATCGAATAGAATTGGGGAGAAGAGGAGTTTGTGGCACAACGTGACCAGAAGAAGAGAGCGGTTGGCAGGACATGTTCTGAGGCATCAAGGGATCATCAATTTAGTACTGGAGGGCATCGTGGAGGGTAAAAATCGTAGAGGGAGACCAAGAAATGAATACACTAAGCAAATTCAGAAGGATGTAGGCTGCAGTAGGTACTGGGAGATGCAGAAGCTTGCACAGGATAGAGTAGCATGGAGAGCTGCATCTAACCACTCTCAGGACTGAAGACCACAACAACAACAACAACTTGAGGTTGCAAAGGAGAAGAGGGCATTAGTGGCGGTGGGGGGGGGGGGGGGGAGGGGAACAGAACGTTCAATCTCCTCGTCCATCTATTTGCATTTCTTTCTTTATCCTTGTAACATAGCAAATAAAAAAAGTTATATAATATCTTTTCGAGTCCATTGGCTGGCTCATAGGGCAACAGTAACGATTTGTATCATAAAGAAAACAATCTTGGTTCCAAAATAATGATTATTTAATCGTATTTAGTAATAAGAAAAGGGAGAGACAGTCCTGTCATGGAGTTCTACAATGCGTAAAAAAGTAATTTTAAAATATTGTATGGGAAAACTTGCATATTCTGCAAGTAAGCACTCGTCAAGAAGCCTGCAGTATATGGCGTAGGCAAATATAGCGCTATGAAATTTTGAAATTAATATGTAAAAGGGACAAAGAACGCAAAGAAGCTAGAGTAGAAACCGCACACTAGCACACACACTAGCATTCGCAGACGTAGAAGTGCAGAAAAAGAACCATGCCTATAAAACTTTACAAATGTGGCATCATCTGCATACACAGCTGTATGCGAAACATACTGATGTGAAATCTGCACGGCAGTGCTGCCGTAAAATTAGTAGCGAGAGGGTATGCAGTAATATGAATTGCCAAGTAAGATATAATTATCTGGTAGGAAAATAATTGTAATTATTTATTTACTTGTAATCCTCTTTACAATTATTTGCTGCCAGATACTAGTCCAACACACGGGCCCCAGTTAATTTTCCAGTATACCTTCTGTCCGTATCGCTGCCCTAAGTGTCACTATGTGCCCAGTGAACCGCGTAGCTCATGCACTGTCAGGCCCGAAACATACAATGTCGGTGGCAAAAGTCATGAAATACTTCCTAATATCGTGTAGAACCTCTTTTTCCCCGGCATAGTGCAACAGCTCGGCTTGGCATGTGTTTTTACTTAAATATCGATATGCGTATCTCACACAGAACAAAATCATGCTGTTGTGTAATCTTTGACTATTGCTATAACGTCTTTGTGTTGCTGCACTGACTCTGCCTGAGAGGGCTAGCAAAGTTGTACACATTCTAAGTTGAGCAGTGTTGAGTAACAGACATATTTTGAAGACTGATCGGGAAATTTTCTTTGTAAGCGTGATATAACATTGATGGAATTAGAGTATGAATATTTTTGATGTCGTAGGTAGACGGTGATCTGCGAGTTTTTCTGGAATGTTGAGAGACTGAGGTAAGCACGAAAGCATGTAGAGTGTTTGCAGTTACTACGATTCTGGTAACGAATCTCAGATAATAGGACTGTTGCATGGATTGCTCCGATAGGAATATGAGATCCCCACTGCTTAAAGTTATTTCTTAAGGTCATATTATGTAAATACTATTGTTCACATTCAGTTGATTTTGAAAGTTTGCTTTTGACTGTAGACTTTTATTTGAATTTTGCCAGAAGTCATTTCTTCCCAGTTAAAATTCCCATCCTTTGTTCAGCTTATTATTATGTACGTAAGCACATTCCACGTTGTCGGAATTCTCAGTCGTAGTTTTCTGTTTTGCTTTGCCGCTGTATGCTGCAAAAATGTTTGCCAAGACACAAAGTAGTTTAGGGCCATGAATTTCTTTGCAAGTTCAGTTGCTCATTTATTTCAGAAGTCAGGTTACATTCAGAGTAGCATTGCATTATTATAGAAACAGCTAGCTTCAGTTTGTAGACACTGTTGAGCAAATGATATTAAGTCTTTATATAATTCATTGCACTCAGAGCTTTGCAGAGTACATGAGTTCAAGCTAGGAATTAGTCTGTTTGGTAATCAGTTTTGAGAGGTATTGATAGACAGTTTTAGGATGATTCTCTCAGGAAGAGAGGAGGAAACATGAGGATAAGCTACACGTTTCGATCTTTCTGCTAGGATAGTTCACTGAATCTTTTGAAAATAAGTAGTCAGATATTGTTGGATGTCTCGAACGCAAAAATACTGCAGCGCATATTTTCACTAATGCTGCAGGCCTACTTCTTTTCCAGGCATCACGATAAAATTTTTGTGTGTAATCTATAAAATCTCTGTGCAAATAATTGTGACAGTTATTGAAAACTTTATTACGTAGACGGGAGGCATTATAGTACAGGTTCCATGAAGGCTTCATTTATTGTTGAGAATTTGTGTGTATCATAGCATTAAAAAAAGTTGCTTTCTTTGGTCTATATACAGTAATTTGTTTCTCCCGCAACAGAATTTCATCATATTTGGCACAGCGGATAATAATACGAACTTCGTCGTAGCAAAAGACTACAGAGACTGTTGCAAAAATAATGGTTCAGTACAGGATGAAACGAGCCACTTCGAACACTTAGCACCAGCCAGTAATTTACACGAGATCGCAGGAAATATTGGTATTTGCAGTTACCAACGTACTTAGTGACGATGTTACAGAAAAAACGATGAGTAATGGAAATGCTAATTCTGAAGAAGATTCGGTAGGAAATACGTCTCCACAGTCTTGCGAAATATAACAACAATTGGTAACAAACACATCAGAATCAGATTTTCCACCAACGTCTTTTCAACGAACATAACCCACTTCACATTCAGTGAACAGTAATGTAGATCCACACTGCACGAATGCGACAAATTCTCTAGAATCAGTTCGTCAGGTGTTTGAATCAACACAAGGCGAAATGAGTAAGGAAATCGACAAATCAAAGGAAGAGAACAGGAAATGACAGGAAGACAATAGAAAATCACAGGAATAAATAAAATTGAAATCGCTAAATTTATCAGTTGAGATTAGGTAAGAAATTAAAAATGACCTTCAACCGATCACTAGTGGTTTTGCAACTAGATTACGTAACCTTGAAACAGAACACACATGAAAACAAGCTGGCGTAATGACAAGGAATAATTTTTATCTAAAATCAACACTGTAGTGTGCTATAGTTACGCTGATAAAATAACAGAACGAACAGTTTACCATAGCGTTAATAGAAACAAGCGAGCAAGCGGAAACTTTGACACTAAATTGTGAAGAAAAAAAAAGTAAAGCGCCATAAAAGTAGAAGTAGATGACCCGGCAACAAAAATGGCAAACTCGTCAACCAGTGCAGATAGAGATTCAAGTTTTACCAGTACAGTTTTCAGATACCGCACAGTAAGAGTCACTGAAAAACTTTAAAGACAACCAGGAGAAAATCAGTCAGCCACAAAAGCGAAATATGAACACTGTACATGAAAAGCTCAAATACATACAAAGAAAGCGTAACCACAACGATGAATTTGACCGTTCACTTTCACATTCTCATTTAGAAAATTTTGAAGATAATACCAACTCATGACCTGCAGGTGAGTTTGCGCGAAAACAGTACCACACATTCAGATATGATAATAAATTGCCGACGTGGCGCTATACGGAAAAGTCCGACTTCGACTACAAACGCTTTTTCCGACAGTAAGCAAATTTAAGCTTTTCAGAAATTATAGTAATGAAATACATCTTCCAAACCTGGCTTCATCAATTTTTACATTCTTTACCACTAAATGATCCACTAGAACACAAATTAGAATTTTTCTGCATATTTAGAAAATAAACGCGCAACAAGAAAGCCTTCCATCGTGAGAAACCCCCAGCATGTGATTTTTGTCGAGTATTTTTTTCAGTTGACTGGTCACAAACCACACAAGATCACGTAAAACACACGATTGTCACGTTAAGAAACTTTGAACACTCAGAATTTTGCAGCCTAAGAAAATATTTTGAAGACATGGTGTGCAGACATCAGTATTTAATATACCCATACAGCCCGTCAGATCTTATTCATACTTGTGTAACAAAATTACCTACGCATTTGAGACACGTTGGCTGGCAGATGTAAAACGCTTCAAAAGCATCACAGACATTACTTTAGGAATTGGAATTAAACAGTAACAACAGAAATCATGATAGACGAAATTCTTTTGCACCTCATGAAAACAGAAACGATTGAAACTCACAAAACAACTATAATAACAGAGACACTTAGAGACTGGACAACCGACATCGCCTGTACCACGTATAATACTCGCAGCTGAATAATGAATACAGCCGTAGAACTAATTTCCGTAGCAGTCGTGATAGTCAGAAGTATCTCAGCTAATTAAATACGACATGAACCACGAATAAGTCAGTCAGCCACAAAAGCGAAATATGAACACTGTACTGTACTCAGCTAAATAGATACGACATGAACCACGAGAAAGTCAGTCAGCCACAAAAGCGAAATATGAACACTGTACGTTGAAAGGTCTCTGTTGGATTCCTTTCATGTGTATTTCTTAAATCTGTTGCCATTTACGTCATAAATTCCTCTTCCAAATTTACTGTGGTGTTTCTGACTATCTGGGAGGAGACTGAGCAGTGAAACGTGTTACTTTTACACATAAACAAGTACGATGTGTCATACTAATACACTTTAAAACACAGTTAATATGTAATTCATGTCACACAGTCTCATACGGAACCTACATCCGCTTTCTTTTATATACTGTATATGATAAGATACTGTCATACCCCTTCCCTTCTGTGTGAAAGGATGAATGAACAAATGTATTTATAGTTGCATGCTTGATGGTAGCAGACAAGCCTGTCTGCTAGAGAACAGTAGGACCAACGTCGGAACAGGTAGCTACGCTTTCTAAATGCAAAGAGGTTTCTATTCTTAGTATGCTCCTGTCCATCCCTTGTCATGGAGGTATAGGAAGCTGCCTCTCTGATCACTTCCGTTTGTATCTGTTAAGCACACTTGGTAGGAGCCCAAAGGCAGTCTGTTCGCCGCGTGCGTCTGAAGTGGTAACATCTCCAGCTAAGCGCGTGTCTGCTAAGTCCTTAGGACAATGGATTTCTTAAGTTCAGCCTAACTGAAAATTTAATCACCTTTATTTCAGATTTAGTCTAAAATATCTAATGTTATCTTAAATTGCAACGCAGTGTATTTCGAGTGTGAAGTTCAGAATATCTTCCGCTAGTTGCTTTGTCACTACTTTGTGAGTAAAGTGGAACCACGTATTGATCAGTAACTCTAACTGAGATCAATCTTAAATGCGAATGTGCGTGAAATTATAATGTTTCGTCTTGACAATATTTTTCAATATAGGAACTTTTCTTTATGTTCAACCCACGTGGGCCGTTCTTTGTGAGACCAGTACCACGTGCTTATACAATTGTTTGACCCATCAGGTTAATAGTAAGACGATAGTAACCAGTTCGAGGTTTTTCTTTTGTAAATTGCGTTTCGATGTAATTTATTGTAATTATCAAAATTATTGTTGAGTTACACTCTTTGTGTAAACCAAGTTGACCACGTGAAGCATGTGGTGTAAGTATCAAAGTAGACCTCAGCTATTCTTTTCGGGAAGATTTCACAGAGAGTTAGTCTGAATTTAGTATACCAGTGTGTGGTAATTACATGAGGGACAGGATTGCGCTACGAACGTAACTTCTTTGGGTCCAAATTGAATCGGTTGGTTGTGGTTAATTTCCTCTTGCACATGTTTCAACGTTCTTCGTGTGTTATTTTATGAATGCAGTGTTGTATGTAGTCTCCCAATCTTGGCTCTCTATTTGATGTGTTCCGTAAGATTACAAACTCACGTTTACACTATCCTAAAAAAGGCACCAGTTTAGTTATGAATCAAGTTTGATATGCTGAAATTTTAACAGAACAATGATCAATGTTAAAATAAATGTCCAAATATTAACTGATTTATTTCTTTTTATTTAAATTGTCTTTATATTTATATATATATATCACCGGCTATCACAAGATGAGTACTAAAAGATTATAATTAATGTTAGTCTGGTTGGGAATTTGGTAAGCTAGACTGTATATCTGCTGAAACAGTTGCGCAGTAATGCAAGGTTAACTTCCTCAGATAGCTCACAGCTTTTAACCCGCTTTTATTGTCTATCAGCACCGCTTTCAGAACAAATTAATGCAACAACATTACAACATGAGCAGCTCAAACACATACTGTTCTCTAGCAGACACTCTTGTCTGCTACCATCAAGCATGCAACTAGAAATACATTTGCTCATTCATCCTCTCACACAGAAGGGAAGGGGTATGACAGTATCTTATCATATACAGTATATAAAAGAAAGCGGATGTAGGTTCCGTATGAGACTGTGTGACATGAATTACATATTAACTGTGTTTTAAAGTGTATTAGTATGACACATCGTACTTCTTTATGTGTAAAAGTAACACGTTTCACTGCTCAGTCTCCTCCCAGATAGAAACACCACAGTAAATTTGGAAGAGGAATGTATATATATAAAGAGAATTTAAATAAAAAGAAATAAATCAGTTTATATTTGGACATTTATTTTAACATTGATCATTGTTCCGTTAAAATTTCAGCATATCAAACTTGATTCATAACTAAACTGGTGTTCTCCCAGATAGAAACACCACAGTAAATTTGGAAGAGGAATATATATATAAAGAGAATTTAAATAAAAAGAAATAAATCAGTTTATATTTCGAAATTTATTTTAATATTGATCATTGTTCCGTTAAAATTTCAGCATATCAAACTTGATTCATAACTAAACTGGTGCCTTATTTAGGATTGTGTAAACGTGAGTTTGTAATCTTACGGAACACATCAAATAGAGAGCCAAGACTGGGAGACTACATACAACACTGCATTCATAAAATAACACACGAAGAAGGTTGAAACATATGTAAGAGGATATTAACCACAACCAACCGATTCAATTTTCACCCAAAGAAGTTACGTTCGTAGCGCAGTCCTGTCCGTCATGAAATTACCACACACTGGTATACTAAATTCATACTAACTCTCTGTGAAATCTTCCCGAAAAGAATAGCTGAGGCCTACTTTGATACTTACACCACATGCTTCACGTGGTCAACTTGGTTTACACAAAGAGTGTAACTCCACAATAATTTTGATAATTACAATAAATTACATCGAAACGCAATTTACAAAAGAAAAACCTTGAACTGGTTACTATCGTCTTACTATTAACCTGATGGGTCAAACAATTGTATAAGCACGTGGTACTGGTCTCACAAAGAACAGCCCACGTGGGTTGAACATAAAGAAAAGTTCCTATATTGAAAAATATTGTCAAGACGAAACATTATAATTTCACGCACATTCGCATTTAAGATTGATGATCTTAGTTAGAGTTACTGATCAATACGTGGTTCCACTTTACTCACAAAGTAGTGACAAAGTAACTAGCGGAAGATATTCTGAACTTCACACTCGAAATACACTGCGTTGCAATTTAAGATAACATTAGATATTTTAGACTAAACCTGAAATAAAGGTGATTAAATATTCAGTTAGGCTGAACTTAAGAAATCCATTGTCCTAAGGACTTAGCAGACACGCGCTTAGCTGGAGATGTTACCACTTCAGACGCACGCGGCGAACAGACTGCCTTTGGGCTCCTACCAAGTGTGCTTAACAGATACAAACGGAAGTGATCAGAGAGGCAGCTCCCTGTACCTCCATGACAAGGGATGGACAGGAGCATACTAAGAATAGAAACCTCTTTGCATTTAGAAAGCGTAGCTACCTGTTCCGACGTTGGTCCTACTGTTCTCTAGCAGACAAGCTTGTCTGCTACCATCAAGCATGCACTATAAATACATTTGTTCATTCATCCTTTCACACAGAAGGGAAGGGGTATGACAGTATCTTATCATATACAGTATATATAAATATACTTTCCCTTGTGGCCATACAACAAATGTGTCACCCAGACAGACGATTTTAAAGTATATCTCGGATTTACATAATGAGTTACGTTGGAATACGACGGTGTCAAAGAAGGAGCACAAAGTCAAAAGTCATCATAATTTCTACATCGTGTAAGTATGTTTACACCCTATACAGTTCCCAGCCGATTTTTGGACATCATGTTCTTTTTTAGCCTGATTGTGTTGCCTTATAACACCTGTCTTTAACCACAGCTCTGCTGTAAAATGGTCTTTGACCGAAAGGACCCTCTAGTTGATGAATACTTACCGTGTCACGCGCTGTTATTTGTAAAATACTGCTCTAATTCTGTAGCTCTCTACCTCTCCCACAGGGCGACATATTCTTGTCATGATTCTTCATTCAAATGCTGTCAGGTTGCTTATCAGCTTCTGTCATGTTAGAAATCCTATGAGAATGCTAGAGACTGCCACATTTCATTTTACGCTTATTTAACGTTAGAAATTACTTACATCCTTTACCTCCTGAGAGTATAATGTCTCTGATGAGAAAAAAGAAAAGGACAGTTGCAAAGTTCTTACTTTCCATTTCCTTTAATCCATTCATTTACAGAAAACTGAAGTATGTATTTGTGTCTGCATGAATGTTGCACATCTTTTCGTAAACCATTGGACCAATTTCAACCAAACTAGGTACAGATACACCTTCCTGTCAGGCGCCAATCGTTGTTGGGGTAAGAAACACCTACCTATCAAAGGGGAGGGGGCAGGGTTAAAAAGAATCGTAGCCCGCGACGCATGAATTCCTATACTTCATTCAACCAGTATTTGAGAATGAGAGCACTTAGCGACTTTTGCCAAACTTAACACACAGTTTCAAACCTTTAAGAATTTCTTTCTCGCTGATAATCCCTAGAGGATGATGAAAGGAAAAAATATTTATCGCTTACTATTTTTCCGGCGTTCATGCAGTGAAAGTACCGCTTCAGGCGTGACTTTATAATTTCTTACTTCTTTACTACTAACTGTATTCGTGAAACGTTTTACAGGCAGTATGCACATCTGGTGCTGAGTGTAAAAGCAAAATTACACCATTGTACGATTCATAGTTCTGGAGATATGACATCATAAACAATGGGATAGGTGAAAAACTGCCGTAACATGCATGACGTTTAGACTTATTACATCTGCGTTACTAACTCTGTTCGCAAAACATTTCGCAAACAGTATCCAAATATACCGCTAAATGTACCTACGTTATTCTATGTGTGTACGAAACATAGTTCAGGAGAAATGACGTCACTAGCAGTGAGATGCGTGAGGAACTGACACATCATACATGACGTTTAAATTTTTTACTTCGTTGTTCCTAACTCCATTCGCAACACATTTTGGAGACAGTATCCACGTATGCCGCTGAATGTATCTACAAACTTGTAGCTGAGATATCATAAACATTAAGCACAAGATGTGGACGTACGTTCCACATCTCCTCGACCACACTTGACTCACATATCACTTACTGTCAGCCAACAATCGCTGTGGGGATAAAAACCAACTACCTGCCATAGTTCAGCAGATATGACGTCATAATGACATGCGTGAAAAATACCACATCATGCATATAGTTTTAACACATTTATTCTTTGTTACTTAGACTCTCCAACAGTCGAATAAACTCCAGGAAATCCCTGACACTTGGCAGCGTTTTTGATTGCTTTCACTTTCAAAGAGCAAATGGTTGTAGGTGGAAACAATAGGCGTCTCTACAGCTATGAAGAAGCGTCGTCATGGACACGTTTACAAAATCACGTGAAGCAGCTGCGCCCAGCGCACAGGAACTGTCCAGCATGACCTCATATGGAGTCTACTGCAGGAGTGCATATAAGGTTTCGTTTCTAATAAAAACTGGCAAAATTTATACCTGGGAAATGCCTGATTTGTCAGATAGTTATTACAGTAAAGCACAACGAGTCCCCGATCATTTCGTGTTCGTGATGACCGGGAATCAAAACTCCGCACCAGCTGAACAAGACGATATGGCGTTGTCAGGACGTAACATATCATTTCCCGTCGACCTTCGGCGAGTGTGGTCGCCATTGTGAGTGGCTTCCGGTGGACGGGAACTGTCCTCGCGCATGAGGATAAGCGTCCCGTCTTTGCTTAATCCGGCTAAAGTGTGCTGGCTTAGCCCGAGCGGACGGTTTTCAAAGGCGGGTATTTCCCTCAGGATGTCTGGCGTTTCCTAATACCCTTTGGGAAACAAACTGCTGACAGTGTCTACTGTTTACAGTAGTCCTCCGAGCGTTACCAGGAAACGGCCAATCATAGTGCCAACTTGCTGCTTTCGAGAATGATTAGGCGAAAGGTATGCAATATAAATTAAGGGGGTGAGGAGGTTGGGACAGAGTCATGTAAATTGCAGCCAGTGAAATTTGTACCCAGAGAACGTCGAGGAAAGGCCCACTAATCCTCTCGTCCCAACGCTACGACTTGCCCGGCAGGTAGAAGGGCCGTCGGCACGCCCTAGTCCGCCCTTACGTGGCGCACGATGAACAGGACTGGAGACGTTCGAACAAGAACTGCAATACTTAAATTTTCACAGTCAATAGTTATTGTTTTTTTTATTTTCCATACCATCCATTTTTGTTTCATTTATTCATTTATTTAATAACTTAAAACCAGATCTTCAGAAAATACAATGGGCACCAGGAAAATTGAATTACAAACTTGGATTTTAAAACTCAGATCTGTTCTACTAGATATACTTTAAAACAGAATACGGTTTACGTCCGTGAATCAGCGGGTGGTATCTGTACTCTCCATAAGATTCGTTGTCATTCTAACGAAACGGAAATTTTGCATTTACGTAAGTGAACCCTTGGTCTATGGGATCCCGGCACAGTAGCTCACCGTCTTGGTCAGAGGGTTAGCCGCCCTTTGCAAAAAAAAAAAAAGAAAGAAAAAAAAACTAAGTTAATGGAACGACGATGACCTTGAACAGGCATTATGGGACGTCTACCCCGAACAAATAGAACGAACAATCACGAACAAAATGAGATAAAAAAGGTGTAGTGACTGATTAGTCGAGTCCCGTCACAGCTTCAATTTTTATTAATAATCAGCATTGGCGGCCGAAGACTTTCGGCCTAAGAAGTCACCATCATTCTGCCAACGGCCTTGTCAAAGAAGGCGGAGGAGCTTCATAGTACTCCCTTGTCCTAGGGATGGAAAATTGCCCCTTAAGGCGGAAGAATCAGCAATGATGAACGGCATGAGGATTCAGAAGGCTATGGAAACCACTCCAATACAGACATGTAACGTGTATCTATAGGAAACGTGGCCTGTAATTGGAAAAAATGTAATAATGATCCCTCCATTGGCAAAAGATTCCGAAATAGTCCGCCACTCGGATCTCCGGGAGGGGACTGCCAAGGGGTAGGTGACCATGATAAAAAGATTGAATAATCAACGAAAGGATAACATTCTACGAGTCGGGGCAAGGAGTGTCAGAAGCTTGAATGTGGTAGGGAAACTAGAAAAATCTGAAAAGGGATATGTAAAGGCGTAATTTAGATATAGTACCAGTCAGTGAAATGAAATGGAAAGAAGACAAGGATTTCTGGTCAGATAAGTATAGCTTAATATCAACAGTAGGAGAAAATGGTATAACTGGAGTAGGATTCATTATGAACAGGAAAGTAGGACAGAGAACGTGCTACTATGAACAGGTCAGTGATAGAGTTGTTCTTATCAGGATCGACAGCAAACCGACAACGATAGTTTTGGCATACATACCTACGTCGCAAGATGAAGATAAGGAGAGAGAGAAAGTTTATGAGGATATTGAAAGGGTAATACAGTACATAAAGGGAGATGAAAACCTAATAGTCATGAGGGACTGTAATGCAGTTGTGGGGAAGGAGTAGAAGGAAAAGTTACAGGAGAATATGGGCTTGGGACAAGGAATGAGAGAGGAGAAAGGCTAATTGAGTTCCGTTGTAAATTTCAACTAGTAATAGCGAATACCCTGTTCAAGAATCATAAGAGGTAGATGCATACTTGTGAAAAGGACAGGTGATACTGGAAGGTTTCAGTTAGACTTTTTACGTTTCTTATAATTAGTGTTACAATATTTGTAATTAGGTCATGTACAGTTGTTTAGAACATTGGATATTCGTGAATATTAAGTGGCTATCTACAGTCGTTTTAAATATGTATCTCCAGGGTAACACCTTTTCATAATAAATATGTTTTTAGCCTTTGGCTTAAGTATGCAGTTCATTTACACCATTAATTTCCTGTGGAAGGCTTTTGTACAGCTTAGGTCGTTATACAGCGTACTATTCTGTGTTTTTGACTTGTTTTTTCAGTTTAGGTGTAATCAGAGACTAGATCTAGTTTCATGGTAATGTATTGAACCGTTCGTACAATACAGTCAGGGACACGTATTCACATCGTACAGTCCTAATTTCTAATTTTTTGTATAAATCACTACAATGGGCCCTATTGCTACTACTTAGTGTTATCTGCGCAACTCTCTTCAGTACCCTGAAGACAGTATGTTCCCAGCAATTTTATTCAGTCGAAAATACACACGGTTAGCTTCCATTACATTCAAAGTTGATTTATTTTTCAGTGACGAGTTGCAGACATTTCGGGGCTGCATTAACCTTTTCTGTCAACTGCATTAGAGTTTTAGCAGCCTCACTATGTTGCTGTCACCAGGAATCAGTATTTTGTCACCACATCTGACACTTTGTGGGAAATTTATATTAATAATCAATCTGTAAGACCTTCGTGTGTGTCTGTTTGTCTTTGTACACGCTAATTTCCAGAACCACTAGACGCATTTTCATGGAGTTTTGGCAGCTAACTGGAGTGTATCTTGGGGCATGGTACAGTCTTCACTTCATCAAAATCGGATCACGGAAAAAAGATATCATGATGTAAAGTTTTACTAAAATTTTCTTCTCTCTCTCTCTCTCTCTCTCTCTCTCTCTCTCTCTCTCTCTGAACAAGCTATGTACAAAAACTACTAGACGGACTCTACGGTGTCTTCACTGGTAAGTTAAGCGAAGCTGTGGGCGTCATATAATTTCATCGAACTCAGATCACAAAAAAAAATCATAGATATTATAAAAATATATGTACTTATCTTCCATATCTCCGGAACCACTGGACCGATTTCAATCAAACTTCGTATACATGTCAGTTACTTCTGAAAAGAATCGCTGTGAGGCTAAGAACTAGCTAATCTGACAAGAGGGTGAGAGGGTAGGGTGAGAAGTGTAGGGCACGAAGTGCGAATACCGACTTCATTCATCCAGTATTTGAGACCGAGAGCGATTAGTGACTTGCAACAGACTTGACACATTATTTCAAAATGTTCATATATTCTTCCTTTTCATTCTGTTTTGACAATTTTATATCTTAAAGACCTTCAATATACGTAGCACTTCTTTCAACAGTGTGCCAAATATGCACATAAATGTCCCATAATTCTTTGGCTAAACAGTATGCATCCATTATAAAAAGTTTAAAGTTTTCTCAAATGTTTGAAATTCTGATCTGAAGGCAAAGAAAGTACAATTAGTCATAAAATACGTGTAGCTTGCTACAACATAATGCATTGACGAATCATTAGGAAATATTAGTGCTGAAAATAACCACAAAAATGTTGCATAAAACAATTTATTCAGAAATATGTGCCACACAGGTAGAGGTTTAAATGTATTTTAATTTTTTTACTTTTTTATCGGGATAAAATAATAATTTCAATTTTTGCAGCATTGTTGTGTGCAAAATATGCCAATTCTATAAGGTCCGATTTGTATACATGAAATAATTTGTTACTGAGATGCTTGCTTATACGGGATAAAGGGTGAGTACTAAAAGATTATCATTAATGTTAGTCTGGTTGGGAATTTGGTAAGCTAGACTGTATACCTGGTGAAACAGTGCGCAGTAATGCAAGGTTAACTTCCTCAGATAGCTCACAGCTTTTAACCCGCTTTTATTGTCTATCAGCACCGCTTTCAGAATAAATTAATGCAACAACATTACAACATGAACAGCTCAAACACATACAAAGAAAGCGTAACCACAACGAAGAATTTGACCGTTCACTTTGACATTCTTATTTAGAAAATTTTGAAGATAATACCAACTCATATCCTGCAGGTGAGTTTATGCGAAAACAGTACCCGAGTACAAACACTTTTTCCGATAGTAACCAAATTTAAGCTTTTCAGAAATTATAGTAATGAAATACGTCTTCAAACCAAGCTTCATCAATTTTTACATTCTTTACCACTAAATGGTCCACTAGACCACAAATTGAAATTTTTCTGCATATTTAGAAAATAAACGCGCAACAAGAATGCGTTCCATCGTGAGAAACTGCCAGCGTGTGATTTTTGTCGAGTATTTTTGTCAGTTGACTGCTCACAAATCTAACAAGATCACGTAAAACACACGATTGTCACGTTAAAAAACTTTGAACACTCAGAATTTTGCAGCCTAAGAAAATATTTTGAAGACATGGTATGCATAAATCAGTATTTAATATACCCATACAGCCCGTCAGATCTTATTCATACTTGTGTAACAAAATTGCCTACGCATTTGAGACACGTTGGCTGGCAGATGTAAAACGATTCAAAAGCATCTCAGACATTACTTTAGGAATTGGAATTAAACAGTAACAACAGAAATCATGATGGACGAAATTCTTTTGCACCTCATGAAAACAGAAACGATTGGAACTCACAAAACAACTATAATAACAGAGGCACTTACAGACTGGACAACCGACATCGCCCGTACCACGTATAACACTCGCAGCTCAATAATGATTACAGCAGTAGAAGTTATTTCCGTAGCAGTCATCGGCTAAACAAGTTACCACATGAACGCGACAGTCAAGACAATTATCAATGTCACTCAAATTAAGACGAGTACCACTTAAAGTGCAGACAACATTCGGATTTTAATGGGCAACATTGAAATTCAAATGGTGATCATATGAATTCCAATGGGTACAGTTCAGGCAGATCCAGCCCACAAACTACATGGCATAACAACAATAACGAAAACAGGGTTCAAAATCATCACACCTGTAATAAACCACGACCATCCACACGTTGGCAGTCCGTAAAATACGTGGCATAACAACAATAACGATAACAGGGTTCAAAATCATCACAACCGTAATAATCCACGCCCATCCACACGTTGGCAAAATTCTGGAAGTGCTACCCGACCGCAGCACATATAAATAGTTGGACGTTAGATAACTAAATCAACGACGAGGAAGCAATGCAAAACAGAAACACGCAACTCCAGCTGTCAACAATACTGTAGATCACACGAAACACTTTAAACAAACTTCATACGTTTTGAGCACACTGGAAATTTACTAGAGGGGACTGACTATGAACAAAATCCTGTAATACAACCAGTAATAAATATTTTAGTCGGTAACACTATTGTTTCCACTGTTTTTGATTCCGGTAGCCCTGTATTTGTAGTCAGTGACACTGCACACCACGAATGTATGAAAACAACAGATTGTCTGACTTCAACATTATGAAAGAATAGAATGAAAGATTATATTTCTTGAAAAAGTGTAGACATGAAGCATTTAAACTTTATGTGGCAAGGCTGTAAGTTTTGAATGAATTTCTTGATTATTCCTCTCTTGTCCACATAAATAATATTAGGTGTAGGTCTTCTAAATAAATACAAACTAGTTTTGAATGTTAATGACGTTGAAGTAGGAGTGGAAGTTGAAGGTAAGTCTGTGCATATAATATTTCAAGACTGGATTTCGACACAGAAAGAGGAAGTAAATTGCTTATGTTTTTGACAGGTGATCCCTCGCAATTTTCACCAAAGTACTTTTGTAACGACACATGCTACCCACATATCTTCTACAATGACAATGGTCATGCAATTGACATGCAAAATTGCATTCAGGGAAGCGTAGACAGAGTAGCACACAGCACCAAGGAAGATAGAAAGGATCTTTTTGACATTTAGCATACATTCAGTCGGTTTTGCATATCGTGCAGGGACTATTAAGGATGTACAATACAAATTTCAGGTTACAAAGCACGATAGATTTTGCGTTAAGGTATACTTCATTTTAGCTTACTATAGAGAAAAGTGACAGCAGAATTTCAGTCCATGTTCGGAAAAGGAATCATAGAATTTGCAGTCAGTTCATATAAAATCCCACTGCACATTGTGAAGAAAAACAGATAGATCGATTCGACTAGTATTGGAGTCAATACACATTAAAAATATTATTTCAACGCTAACAGATAGACCTCAAACGTTAGATGACTTTTGCAAAATTTCTGTGTAATAAAAATACCTTCTGTTGATCTGCACTCAAATTTTTGGCAGAGTCACACCCAGATGTTTCGAATTACTCTACCGGTTTCGTAAATTACCCTTCAGCCTGAACATCTCGTCAGCTGCCTTTATTCGCTTTTTGAACCCTATTCTACCTGATTACTTTAAAAGAGGTAACATCTTAACGTTGACAATATATTAACAGCACAAAATGGGTCACAGCAAAGCCGTGATTTGAAGAGTTTCTTGCATATTTTTAAGGACTCCGGAATCACAGTCAGTTTAGGAAAATCATTATTTGGGAAAACAAGAGTACAATTTCTCTAACAGGTGGTACTGAACCAGATTCCTAAAAACTTGAAATAATTACGGTAATTTCCACTCTTACACAAAACGCCAAATTCGAAGTTTTCTCGGTTTAATAAGCCTTTATCACCGTTTTGTAAACAAGAAAATTCTTGCACTCCTAAATTACGTTCCCTTACTGGGAAAAACACCCCTTGGTACTTGGATGAAGAAGCACAATTGAAGTTACAAAGTTAGAAATATGTACTTCATAATGCTCCGATAATTGCTCATCCAGCTTTATCACGAGATTTTTGCTTATCAGTTGAGTCACCAAAAATTTGACTTGGCACACATTTATCCCAAGAATTTGAGGAACATCGTGTAAATGTAGAGAGATTTAGGGTATTTTATAAATTTCGATTCTTCTTATTTGAGAAACATACTAGATTTTACACTGATAATCGAGTGCTTCAACTTTTAATGCCATCTAAATTAAATCATGATCAACTGGAACGATGGGCTCTGTATTTAGAAGTGTTTACCTTCACCATTGTTCATATTTCTGGTACTCAAACGTTGTAGCTGATACTTTATCGTAGGCTCCTATTAGTTTCGTAGAAAACACTACTAAAACTAATTTGGAAAAGAAACTTTAGCTTGTTGTATATACAAAGGTAGCCTTTGAAACCTCTAATTCTTCTTCTTTAAAAGACATTGCTCAGAAACAAGACAAAGACCCTATCTGTGAATCATAGATGGCATGACAAAATAAACACCAAAATAAGACAGTTCTATTTGGTATGTAAGAATATTCTTTTCAAAACATTCGCAGTCAGTTACTTTCTTTTGCTTGTGTGCATACCTGATGATTTTGTAGTAAGCTTATTTCGTACATGCATCTTAGTTATGCTCACTTTGGCTGGAGAAAATGCTTTTACAAACTTTGTAAAACTTCTGAAAGTTTTAGGAAAATGCAAATTATGTCATAAAGCCAAACCATCAACCATTACACATCGTGCACCATTATTTCCTATAGTCTCTTCTACACCGAAAGAGGTAGTTACAGTAGACCTGATAGGACCCCTTGTCACGTGAAACAATGGAGTTTCATATATTTGTGTTTCTGTTGAATTAACTTCGAAACGTGTTTCATTCGTGCTTCTTTGAGTAAAGCCACTGCAAGAACTGTATCCAAAACTGTTATCGAAAAATTTCGATGAAAACTTGGTCACACTGATCAAATCAATTCCGACAATGGCCCACAATTTTACTTACATATTTGCTTACGCACTTCTCGACGTCTTAAAATCAAACCCGTTTTTATTTCGCTTTATTAGTTACAAATTCAATCCTTCAGAATTTATAATGTGAGAAATCAACAGGCTTTGCAGATTATATTGTCATTGTCAACACCAGACTTGGGACAAACACATTCAGACTTTTCATGAAATTGTCAATGCGTTATCACATGATTCTACATCATTATCGTAATTACCTGTACTCAAAAACCAACAACCACCTGATCACATCAAAGGGTTAATATGTTTTCCAGCCTCGCAAAAATTGCATCGTAAGGAAGTAGTAAACTAGCACTAAATAATATTAAGGAGGCTGCAAAACAAGAAGAAAGAAATCACAACTTGGAAAAATAAACATTTAAAAACTACAGTTTGGACAGAAAATACTAGTAAAATCTCACCCATTATCCCGTATAAGCAAGCATCTCAGTAACAAATTATTTCATGTATACAAATCAGACCTTATAGAATTGGCATAATTGCACACAACAATACTGCAAAAATTGAAATTATTATTTTATCCCGATAAAAAAGTAAAAATATTAAAATACATTTAAACCTCTACCTGTGTGGCACATATTTCTGAATAAATTGTTTTATGCAACATTTTTGTGGTTATTTTCAGCACTAATATTTCCTAATGATTCGTCAATGCATTATGTTGTAGCAAGCTACACGTATTTTATGACTAATTGTACTTTCTTTGCCTTCAGATCAGAATTTCAAACATTTGAGAAAACTTTAAACTTTTTATAATGGATGCATACTGTTTAGCCAAAGAATTATGGGACATTTATGTGCATATTTGGCACACTGTTGAAAGAAGTGCTACGTACATTGAAGGTCTTTAAGATATAAAATTGTCAAAACAGAATGAAAAGGAAGAATATATGAACATTTTGAAATAATGTGTCAAGTCTGTTGCAAGTCACTAATCGCTCTCGGTCTCAAATACTGGATGAATGAAGTCGGTATTCGCACTTCGTGCCCTACACTTCTCACCCTACCCTCTCACCCTCTTGTCAGATTAGCTAGTTCTTAGCCTCACAGCGATTCTTTTCAGAAGTAACTGACATGTATACGAAGTTTGATTGAAATCGGTCCAGTGGTTCCGGAGATATGGAAGATAAGTACATATATTTTTATAATATCTATGATTTTTTTTTGTGATCTGAGTTCGATGAAATTATATGACGCCCACAGCTTCGCTTAACTTACCAGTGAAGACACCGTAGAGTCCGTCTAGTAGTTTTTGTACATAGCTTGTTCAGAGAGAGAGAGAGAGAGAGAGAGAAGAAAATTTTAGTAAAACTTTACATCATGATATCTTTTTTCCGTGATCCGATTTTGATGAAGTGAAGACTGTACCATGCCCCAAGATACACTCCAGTTAGCTGCCAAAACTCCATGAAAATGCGTCTAGTGGTTCTGGAAATTAGCGTGTACAAAGACAAACAGACACACACGAAGGTCTTACAGATTGATTATTAATATAAATTTCCCACAAAGTGTCAGATGTGGTGACAAAATACTGATTCCTGGTGACAGCAACGTAGTGAGGCTGCTAAAACTCTAATGCAGTTGACAGAAAAGGTTAATGCAGCCCCGAAATGTCTGCAACTCGTCACTGAAAAATAAATCAACTTTGAATGTAATGGAAGCTAACCGTGTGTATTTTCGACTGAATAAAATTGCTGGGAACATACTGTCTTCAGGGTACTGAAGAGAGTTGCGCAGATAACACTAAGTAGTAGCAATAGGGCCCATTGTAGTGATTTATACAAAAAATTAGAAATTAGGACTGTACGATGTGAATACGTGTTCCTGACTGTATTGTACGAACGGTTCAATACATTACCATGAAACTAGATCTAGTCTCTGATTACACCTAAACTGAAAAAACAAGTCAAAAACACAGAATAGTACGCTGTATAACGACCTAAGCTGTACAAAAGCCTTCCACAGGAAATTAATGGTGTAAATGAACTGCATACTTAAGCCAAAGGCTAAAAACATATTTATTTTGAAAAGGTGTTACCCTGGAGATACATATTTAAAACGACTGTAGATAGCCACTTAATATTCACGAATATCCAATGTTCTAAACAACTGTACATGACCTAATTACAAATATTGTAACACTAATTATAAGAAACGTAAAAAGTCTAACTGAAACCTTCCAGTATCACCTGTCCTTTTCACAAGTATACATCTACCTCTTATGATTCTTGAACAGGGTATTCGCTATTACTAGTTGAAATTTACAACGGAACTCAGCCTTTCTCCTCTCTCATTCCTTGTCCCAAGCCCATATTCTCCTGTAACTTTTCCTTCTACTCCTTCCCCACAACTGCATTACAGTCCCTCATGACTATTAGGTTTTCATCTCCCTTTATGTACTGTATTACCCTTTCAATATCCTCATAAACTTTCTCTCTCTCCTTATCTTCAACCTGCGACGTAGGTATGTATACCAAAACTATCGTTGTCGGTTTGCTGTCGATCCTGATAAGAACAACTCTATCACTGACCTGTTCATAGTAGCACGTTCTCTGTCCTACTTTCCTGTTCATAATGAATCCTACTCCAGTTATACCATTTTCTCCTACTGTTGATATTAAGCTATACTTATCTGACCAGAAATCCTTGTCTTCTTTCCATTTCATTTCACTGACTGGTACTATATCTAAATTACGCCTTTACATATCCCTTTTCAGATTTTTCTAGTTTCCCTACCACATTCAAGCTTCTGACACTCCTTGCCCCGACTCATAGAATGTTATCCTTTCGTTGATTATTCAATCTTTTTATCATGGTCACCTACCCCTTGGCAGTCCCCTTCCGGAGATCCGAGTGGCGGACTATTTCGGAATCTTTTGCCAATGGAGGGATCATTATTACATTTTTTCCAATTACAGGCCACGTTTCCTATAGATACACGTTACATGTCTGTATTGGAGTGGTTTCCATAGCCTTCTGAATCCTCATGCCGTTCATCATTGCTGATTCTTCCGCCTTAAGGGGCAATTTTCCATCCCTAGGACAAGGGAGTACTATGAAGCTCCTCCGCCTTCTTTGACAAGGCCGTTGGCAGAATGATGGTGACTTCTTAGGCCGAAAGTCTTCGGCCGCCAATGCTGATTATTAATAAAAATTGAAGCTGTGACGGGACTCGACTAATCAGTCACTACACCTTTTTTATCTCATTTTGTTCGTGATTGTTCGTTCTATTTGTTCGGGGTAGACGTCCCATAATGCCTGATCAAGGTCATCGTCGTTCCATTAACTTAGTTTTTTTTTCTTTCTTTTTTTTTTTTTTTCAAAGGCCGGCTAACCCTCTGACCAAGACGGTGAGCTACTGTGCCGGGATCCCATAGACCAAGGGTTCACCTTACGTAAATGCAAAATTTCCGTTTCGTTAGAATGACAACGAATCTTATGGAGAGTACAGATACCACCCGCTGATTCACGGACGTAAACCGTATTCTGTTTTAAAGTATATCTAGTAGAACAGATCTGAGTTTTAAAATCCAAGTTTGTAATTCAATTTTCCTGGTGCCCATTGTATTTTCTGAAGATCTGGTTTTAAGTTATTAAATAAATGAATAAATGAAACAAAAATGGATGGTATGGAAAATAAAAAAAAACAATAACTATTGACTGTGAAAATTTAAGTATTGCAGTTCTTGTTCGAACGTCTCCAGTCCTGTTCATCGTGCGCCACGTAAGGGCGGACTAGGGCGTGCCGACGGCCCTTCTACCTGCCGGGCAAGTCGTAGCGTTGGGACGAGAGGATTAGTGGGCCTTTCCTCAACGTTCTCTGGGTACAAATTTCACTGGCTGCAATTTACATGACTCTGTCCCAACCTCCTCACCCCCTTAATTTATATTGCATACCTTTCGCCTAATCATTCTCGAAAGCAGCAAGTTGGCACTATGATTGGCCGTTTCCTGGTAACGCTCGGAGGACTACTGTAAACAGTAGACACTGTCAGCAGTTTGTTTCCCAAAGGGTATTAGGAAACGCCAGACATCCTGAGGGAAATACCCGCCTTTGAAAACCGTCCGCTCGGGCTAAGCCAGCACACTTTAGCCGGATTAAGCAAAGACGGGACGCTTATCCTCATGCGCGAGGACAGTTCCCGTCCACCGGAAGCCACTCACAATAGCGACCACACTCGCCGAAGGTCGACGGGAAATGATATGTTACGTCCTGACAACGCCATATCGTCTTGTTCAGCTGGTGCGGAGTTTTGATTCCCGGTCATCACGAACACGAAATGATCGGGGCCTCGTTGTGCTTTACTGTAATAACTATCTGACAAATCAGGCATTTCCCAGGTATAGATTTTGCCAGTTTTTATTAGAAACGAAACCTTATATGCACTCCTGCAGTAGACTCCATATGAGGTCATGCTGGACAGTTCCTGTACGCTGGGCGCAGCTGCTTCGCGTGATTTTGTAAACGTGTCCATGACGACGCTTCTTCATAGCTGTAGAGACGCCTATTGTTTCCACCTACAACCATTTGCTCTTTGAAGGTGAAAGCAATCAAAAACGCTGCCAAGTGTCAGGGATTTCCTGGAGTTTATTCGACTGTTGGAGAGTCTAAGTAACAAAGAATAAATGTGTTAAAACTTTATGCATGATGTGGTATTTTTCACGCATGTCATTATGACGTCATATCTGCTGGACTATGGCAGGTAGTTGGTTTTTATCCCCACAGCGATTGTTGGCTGACAGCAAGTGATATGTGAGTCAAGTGTGGTGGAGGAGATGTGGAACGTACGTCCACATCTTGTGCTTAATGTTTATGATATCTCAGCTACAAGTTTGTAGATACATTCAGCGGCATACGTGGATACTGTCTCCAAAATGTGTTGCGAATGGAGGTAGGAACAACGAAGTAAAAAATTTAAACGTCATGTATGATGTGTCAGTTCCTCACGCATCTCACTGCTAGTGACGTCATTTCTCCTGAACTATGTTTCGTACACACATAGAATAACGTAGGTACATTTAGCGGTATATTTGGATGCTGTTTGCGAAATGTTTTGCGAACAGAGTTAGTAACGCAGATGTAATAAGTCTAAACGTCATGCATGTTACGGCAGTTTTTCACCTATCCCATTGTTTATGATGTCATATCTCCAGAACTATGAATCGTACAATGGTGTAATTTTGCTTTTACACTCAGCACCAGATGTGCATACTGCCTGTAAAACGTTTCACGAATACAGTTAGTAGTAAAGAGGTAAGAAATTATAAAGTCACGCCTGAAGCGGTACTTTCACTGCATGAACGCCGGAAAAATAGTAAGCGATAAATATTTTTTCCTTTCATCATCCTCTAGGGGTTATCAGCGAGAAAGAAATTCTTAAAGGTTTGAAACTGTGTGTTAAGTTTGGCAAAAGTCGCTAAGTGCTCTCATTCTCAAATACTGGTTGAATGAAGTATAGGAATTCATGCGTCGCGGGCTACGATTCTTTTTAACCCAGCCCCCTCCCCATTGATAGGTAGGTGTTTCTTACCCCAACAACGATTGGCGCCTGACAGGAAGGTGTATCTGTACCTAGTTCGGTTGAAATTGGTCCAAGGGTTTACGAAAAGATGTGCAACATTCATGCAGACACAAATACATACTTCTGTTTTCTATAAATGAATGGATTAAAGGAAATGGAAAGTAAGAACTTTGCAACTGTCCTTTTCTTTTTTCTCATCAGAGACATTATACTCTCAGGAGGTAAGGGATGTAAGTAATTTCTAACGTTAAATAAGCGTAAAATGAAATGTGGCAGTCTCTAGCATTCTCATATGATTTCTAACATGACAGAAGCTGATAAGCAACCTGACAGCATTTGAATGAAGAATCATGACAAGAATATGTCGCCCTGTGGGAGAGGTAGAGAGCTACAGAATTAGAGCAGTATTTTACAAATAACAGCGCGTGACACGGTAAGTATTCATCAACTAGAGGGTCCTTTCGGTCAAAGACCATTTTACAGCAGAGCTGTGGTTAAAGACAGGTGTTATAAGGCGACACAATCGGGCTAAAAAAGAACATGATGTCCAAAAATCGGCTGGGAACTGTATAGGGAGTAAACATACTTACACGATGTAGAAATTATGATGACTTTTGACTTTGTGCTCCTTCTTTGACACCGTCGTATTCCAACGTAACTCATTATGTAAATCCGAGATATACTTTAAAATCGTCTATCTGGGTGACACATTTGTTGTATGGCCACAGAGGAAAGTATGTTTATATAGAATGAGATTTTCACTCTGCTGCGGAGTGTGCGCAGATATCAAACTTTCTGGCAGATTAAAACTGTGTGCCCTCCGAGACGCGAACTCGGGACCTTTGCCTTTCGCGGGCAAGTGCTCTACAATTTGAACTACAGAAGCACAACCCACGCCCGGTACTCACAGCTTTACTTCTGCCTGTACCTCGTCTCCTACCTTCCAAACTTCACAGAAGCTCTCCTGCGAACCTTGCAGAACTAGCACTCCTGAAAGAAAGGATATTGCGGAGACATGGCTTCGCCACAGCCTGGGGGATGTTTCCAGAATGAGATATTCACTCTGCAGCGGAGTGTGCGCTGATATGAACTTTCCTGGCAGATTAGAACTGTGTGCCCGACCGAGACTCGAACTCGGGTCCTTTGCCTTTCGCGGGCAAGTGCTCTACCATCTGAGCTAACGAAGCACGACTCACGCCCGGTACTCACAGCTTTACTTCTGCCAGTACCTCGTCTCCTACCTTCCAAACTTTACAGAAGCTCTCCTGCGAACCTTGCAGAACTAGCACCCCTGAGAGAAAGGATATTGCGGAGACATGGCTTAGCCACAGACTGGGGGATGTTTCCAGAATGAGATATTCACTCTGCAGTTGACTGTGTGCTGATATGAAACTTCCTGGCAGATTAAAACTGTTTGCCCCACCGAGACTCGAACTCGGGACCTTTGCCTTTCGCGGGCAAGTGCTCTACAATTTGAACTACAGAAGCACGACCCACGCCCGGTACTCACAGCTTTACTTCTGCCTGTACCTCGTCTCCTACCTTCCAAACTTCACAGAAGCTCTCCTGCGAACCTTGCAGAACTAGCACTCCTGAAAGAAAGGATATTGCGGAGACATGGCTTCGCCACAGCCTGGGGGATGTTTCCAGAGTGAGATATTCACTCTGCAGCGGAGTGTGCGCTGATATGAACTTTCCTGGCAGATTAGAACTGTGTGCCCGACCGAGACTCGAACTCGGGTCCTTTGCCTTTCGCGGGCAAGTGCTCTACCATCTGAGCTACCGAAGCACGACTCACGCCATGTACTCACAGCTTTACTTCTGCCAGTACCTCGTCTCCTACCTTCCAAACTTTACAGAAGCTCTCCTGCGAACCTTGCAGAACTAGCACCCCTGAGAGAAAGGATATTGCGGAGACATGGCTTAGCCACAGACTGGGGGATGTTTCCAGAATGAGATATTCACTCTGCAGTTGACTGTGTGCTGATATGAAACTTCCTGGCAGATTAAAACTGTGTGCCCCACCGAGACTCGAACTCGGGACCTTTGCCTTTCGCGGGCAAGTGCTCTACAATTTGAACTACAGAAGCACGACCCACGCCCGGTACTCACAGCTTTACTTCTGCCTGTACCTCGTCTCCTACCTTCCAAACTTCACAGAAGCTCTCCTGCGAACCTTGCAGAACTAGCACTCCTGAAAGAAAGGATATTGCGGAGACATGGCTTCGCCACAGCCTGGGGGATGTTTCCAGAGTGAGATATTCACTCTGCAGCGGAGTGTGCGCTGATATGAACTTTCCTGGCAGATTAGAACTGTGTGCCCGACCGAGACTCGAACTCGGGTTCTTTGCCTTTCGCGGGCAAGTTCTCTACCATCTGAGCTACCGATCACGACTCACGCCCGGTACTCTCAGCTTTACTTCTGCCAGTACCTCGTCTCCTACCTTCCAAACTTTACAGAAGCTCTCCTGCGAACCTTGCAGAACTAGCACTCCTGAAAGAAAGGATATTGCGGAGACATGGATTAGCCACAGCCTGGGGGATGTTTCCAGAATGAGATATTCACTCTGCAGCGGAGTGTGCGCTGATATGAAACCTCCTGGCAGATTAAAACTGCGTGCCCGACCGAGACTCGAACTCTCGGGACCTTTGCCTTTCGTGGGCAAGTGCTCTACCATCTTTTTTTTTTTTTTTTTTTTTTTTTTTAAATACTTTATTGATACAACAACAACAATTATGAAACAATCAAATGAGAAGATATTATGATACAAAATGTTCAATAACAAAACATTGTATGCTACACACTAACCCACCACCTTATCTAATTAGTGGGTCTAGTTATTATACTAAGAACAAGCAGCTTTACTACATGATTTATGGCACTTCCTATGGACAGGATTAATCTAATTAAACTAATCTGGTTATTCTAAACCTAACTAACTACTCTGCAGCGTTACAGGTGTGCCAGTGTGAAATACAAACCTACCAACTGGCCTGCTCACTGAGCTAATCCCAGTGAGCATGCCCCTGGCACTGGGCTGGCCTACTACTTTTAAATCGCTGCAGTCCCTACCTATGTTAGTGGTGTTAGTTTTCTAGATGTACGATGTTCTAGTAACTACTCCTTATATTATCTTTAGTGCATATGTCAAGTCCGGGAATGGTGCTCCTGCTCCCCTAATCCAGTAGCGCGGCGGATTCCGGCTGTAGGACAGCCGGCCAGTACCGCGCCTGGCGGAATCGCAGGTGCACCTGAGTTTTCATCGAGTTGTTTTTTGTTGTCTATCCGTGTTGATTACTAATATAATCCCTCAAGATCTTCTGGGATATTTCATTTGCCAAATTGCTGAGGACATTGAAAGTCTCGGCACGTCGCAGTAGGTTATATGTATCTCTGTTTGGCAGTTGATTCCTAAGTTCGAGCGCCACATCGTCATACAACGTGCAGTCGTAGACGACATGTTCGGGTGTTCCATCCGGAGCACCACAGTCGCACGCTGGTGTTGCCCGTTTTCCAAATCGACATAAATATGTTGGATATGGCCCGTGACCTGTAAGAAAGTGCAGCAAACCTCTGCTCGGCTCAAAGTGGTTCATTTGAAGCCTTTCTCTGATATTCGGAAGTAGTCGATATACCCTTCTTCCCGTTTCTTCAGTTTCCCATTGCTGTTGCCATAACTCTTCGCCCCTTCTCTTTATTGCGTATCTATCCCCAACTTGTACCCCCAAGATTTCCCTAGTCTTTTCTATCTTTCCTTTTGATACCCAATACCATGCCCCTTGTTCTCTAATTTTTATGTCTAAGGGACATAATCCTATTATTGTCAGTAAGGCCCCCCCAGGTGTTGTTCGGTATGCCCCGATTGATCGCAACAGCATGTTCCGCTGCACCCTTCTCACAGTCACAGCGGGCACCACCCTCGTGAGCCTGTGTGCCCAGACCCCGCTCGCATATCCTACTAAGGATGTTAGGATACTATTGTGATAAAGTTTGATTAGGTTGGGAGGTAAGTGAAATCTTCTATGGCCTATACTAATTAGGTTGTTTAAAATTTCTAATGCTCGCTGCGTAATGTTTTCTATGTGTGTGTTGTAATTCCATTTCTCATCTATTGTGACTCCTAGATATCTAACCTCTCGACGCCGAAGAACTGGAGTTCCCTCAATTCTAACGGTTGGATTTCTGACAAGACTGCCTTTTAGTAGTAGATATGTTGATTAATGTGGTGCAACTTTCATCTTTGCTTCTTGGCACCATTTCTGAAGTATTGTCATGGCTTGCTCTACTTTGGGTTCTAGTTCCTCTCGGCTACGGCCGCCTACCAACAGGAGGAGGTCGTCAGCGTAGGCTATGGCGTCTAGCACGTCCTCGCTTAGTTGTAATTTCTCTAGGAGGGGCTCTATGTTTATGTCCCAAAAGAGTGGCCCCAGAACTGATCCCTGGGGACACCCCTTCGTGATGGTTTTGCTTGTTCTTCCGCTAGGCGACGATAGCCATACCTCCCTGTCCATGCAATAGCTCCTCAGACAGCCATAGAGGGGCCCTGGGCACTCCTTCTCTCGCAAGCGAGAGAAGAGCGAAGGCCACCACAGGTTGTCGAAGGCGCCACTGATGTCCACCATGATGCCTACCACATACTTGTGCGGGGTTGAGCTGCAGACCTCAGCTGCCAGGGCAATTGCGTCAGACGCCGATCGCCCCGGTCTAAAGCCGAACTGCCTGTCGCTCATCCCGTGTAGTATCCTATGCGCTGCGAGCCTGTCAGCTAGTAGCTTCTCTAACAGTTTCCCTAGATTATCGAGGAGACAAATTGGCCTATAGGATTTGGGTTCTACGGGGTCCTTATCCTTTCCTTTTTTAATGATTATTACGTTGGCCCTTTTCCAGATTTTGGGGAAGCTTCCTGTTCTTAAACATTCGTTGTACAGTCCCGTGAGAGACGCCACCAGCTGGGGGGCGAGGAACTGCACCACTTCTGCGATTATGCCGTCTGGCCCCGGTGCTTTGCCCTTTTTTAGTGATTTAATTTGCGCAGCCACTTCTTCCTCTGAGAAAGGGTACACCATGGTGTTATTGGTGTATTCGTTTAGGTCCTCCCTGCGAATTTGTTTTTGGAGGTCGTCCTCCTCATTTGCATCGTCATCTGGCAGCAGTGTGCGCAGAAGAACTTCAGCGGTTTCCTGCCATGACTCTGTCATTCTGTCTCCATCTCTGATCGTAGAGAGAACCGCAGGGGACCTGATTTTTTCCCTAACCAGTTTATAGGGTATTCCCCAAGGATCTATGGCTAACTGACCCAGAACATATCTCTCCCAACTTTTCATTCTTACTTGTTTTAATTCTTTTTGAAATTGTTCTTTTTCTTCCCTGTATTGCTGTAGCCAAAACTGTTTTTCTTGCCAGACGGCACTTCGCTGGTAGTACTTCCTCGCCCGTCTTACAGACTGACGCATGCGCTCAAGGTCGGCAGACCATGGTGATGGGGAAACCGCCACGGCTCTCCTCCTGGTTGGCACAGCGGCTTTGACCGCACTGACTATCGACCCTACCAGTTCTTCGGCGTATGTGTCTATGTCCAGGTCACCCTCTGGCAACGGCGGAATGTCACACTCCCGAGCCAGGCAGTCCCAATCGGTTTTATTATAATTTAACTGGATCTCCCATCCTAGGTCCCAGCGGCACCCTTCTTCTCTAAGGCAGAAGGTAATTAGGTTGTGATCACTTGTAGTGGCGTGTTCACTAACTTTCCAGCCTTCGATAATGCTGATGGCGTTAGCAGTTGCCAGGGTAACATCGATGTTTGATCCCTGCTCTCCACCTCCACTGTAGGTGGGGGGATTGCCAGGTTTGTTTGCCACTACAAGTTGGGAAGCCATGATTAATTCTTCGGCCTTCTCGCCATTTGCATCCCTTGTGCCGCTGTACCACATAGGGGACTTAGCATTAATGTCTGCTGTAACAATAATTTTGCGCCCGCGTAGTGTCGTGATGATTCTTGCAAGATGGTCTAAGAAATCTTCAAAGTTTCCTCCGTACTGAAAGTACATATTCACAAGGTATATTAATCCTAGCGGTGTTTGTAATTCGACTACATTGCAATGACTATTTGAGAGTTGTGTTAATGCAGTAGCCCTTAGTGCCTTGTTTGTAACTATCACGACTGCCTTTGGCTCTTCTCCGGTAGTGATAATCTGCCAGGAGGCAGACATGAAAGAGATCTGCCCCGCCCTGGAGTATGGCTCCTGCAGACAGACTACATCCAGTCTCCTCTCCTCCACTACTTTCCGGAGCTCCTGCATAACCAGCCGACTATTATGGGTGTTTAATTGTCCTAGGATGATCTCGGATGTCATGGGAAGTAGGTGTGGAAGTAGCAATCAGGCCATGGTTTGTTATAATCTGCGGCAATTCGGCCGTTCGCAAGTACAGATTGCACATAGATTTCCTGCATGTTGAAATCCTCACCTCTTCTCTCGAAAACCCTTCTGAGCAAGTCACGCAGAGCTCCGAAATCTGTGGGAAGATTCATTGACTTTAGCTGTATTCTATCCACAGCCTCCATTGTCGAGAAGGTGACCTTCCTGCCATATTTATGCCCTATACGTACGACGTGCCTGAGTGCTGTAGTAAGGACAGCCGGCTGCTCCAGGCGTGAAAGTTGCATTGCTAGCTCCAGGTTCGGATAGATCCTTCTAGGATCGGGATCTGGGGCTCTCGGAGATATTTCCATATTCATTGTACTTGTGATCGTACTATCTTGTACAATGGTTTGGAGAGGTCCTTTCCGGAGCGGAACAATGCTATTGCTTTCTTTTGGCTGTAAATTGTCTTCTATTTCCTCCTCTGGCTCCGTCTGTATGCATGGGTCGATCATATTTGTCTGTTTTGAGTTTGTTTGGTCAGTATTGGTGAAAAAGCTTTCTGCCTCTGGGTTGAGCGTCGAGTTGATACTCAGAAAATCCAGAGTCTTGGGCTTTGTTAAAATGTCTGAGTTATTCGTTTCTTCTATTTCTGTTTCTGCTTCTGATTCAGTTTGGGTACCTGTATCAACCACGTTTATTTCCTTTTTCTTGGTTTCCTGGAGAGATTTTAGAAATTCCTTGAATTTCTCTGCTCTTTCAGCGTCCCTTCTCTTTTTACTGGGAGACTTTTTTTTATTGGTTGATCTGATTATTTTATTGCTATCAGCCATAATCCGTTCTGGAGATTAGGCGTTGCTCTAGTAATTTATAAGTTGGGCAGTTCCTTCCAGTAGTCCCACATGTCTTTTTGCCCCTTCGTATACACGGTATGCATACAGCGGGTTTCTTGCAATCTTTTCTCACATGATTTTCCTCCCCGCATTTGGAGCAGGCCGACTTCCTCGTACAATATTTATGAATGTGGTCAATGTCCCCACAATTATGGCATCGGGGTACGATTAGGTAATCTTTCACGTTTATAGCGTGAAAACCCATGTACACCCTGCCCATAGCTGTCAGTGTTCTCCATAGTCCCCCTGTAACTTCGGCAACATGGTGAACTACATCCCTATCCCTAGGCCCTGTCTTAAATCTGAGTTTAAATTCTTTTAAAAAGGTTTCCATACTTATATTCGAGTTTTCCAGATTTTGTTGATACAGTGTCTCACAGAGGTCCTCGTCCGTCATTGACTTTGGGACATCGTACAGAATAACCAATGGGTTTCGCTTTCTAGGGGGTTCGCATTTTACTGACTTGCACAGTTTTTGATTTTCTAGAAGTTTATTTTTGTCTTCCTCCGAAGCTACATCTACTATGACTACGTTTTTAGTCGCTTTAACTTTATTTATTCTGATCTTTTCTCTAACAGGATTAACTGTAGTGGCAAAAACTTCCTGCATCTTCTTTATGTCCTGGCCGGGTAATGGTCTTAGGAAAACTGCCGTATCCGGTCGTTTAGTGACCTTTGCAATGGTCTCTCTAGTTGTTTGGGTCTTTGGCGCAGCTTGTGCTACGACACCAGCCCATGTCTTACCAGGTTGTTTTCTGAGTCGTTCGTTTTCCTTTTCTAATTCTTCGATTCTGCCTTCTAATTTCGCATTAGCTATCGCCCATGCCGCTAACTCATTCTTAATTGCCTGCACTGCGGCCTGACTTATTTTCCCATTCTTGATGTTTTGGTCTATAAGCTGTATGATCCTCATGTGTCTTTCAAGATTGCTTTCGTCAGAATTCCGATCCAAGCCTTCCTGTGGCGAGGGATCAGAGAGCATCGAAGCCCTTACGGGCGCACTTAAATCGCTTGTCTCTTCTGTGGCCATCATTATTGGACAAGCGAAAAAAAGGGTTGGAAGCCCGTCTCTTACCCCGGATCGGCTCCTCTGGCATGGGGGAGGACTAAGATGCAGCTCGCCCACCAACCTCGTCCTTAGGTCAAGGGCACCCCTGAGCCGCCGAGTTCAGTACACCGTTTCCAGTGTCCTGGTCTCCTTCAGTGGCCTCGTCATCGTCGATTTCTCCCAGCGTTTACCGGCAAGTGCACCCCGCACTCCGGAGAAGCGGATGCACTTCTCGTCCTTCGCCGTCTACTAGCCCGAGCTCCCACCTTGCAGGCCAAGGACCCGCTCCTACTCAGGTGGCGGGCCGGTCACCCAGTCGTTCGACGGTCTGGACCCAGCTAACCTGGCCCAGGCGATGTCACCACCCCCTGGGTTTGGCAGAACACGCCCCGGTTACCCACGGGCGCGGCGAAGCGCACTTGCCGACTCGCGCCGAGGTCCCACGCCGACAAACGTGGTCGCCCGCATGCAGAGCACCAGCTGGTATTGTGCCCTGCGAAAAAATGAAATAAGGAGGGACAGATGGATTGTCCCTCAGACACAGCTCCCCCTGTGCCACGCACCCTTCGCTTTCGCCTCGGGTTGGGGGAGTTTAACGTCCTACCTTGACGGGAGTTTAACGTCCTGCCTTGACACAACGACAACCCTCACCGTTCCACAGCCCGGAGATGTTATGAGAATGATGATGTGATGTTAATGATGGTATGGCCCGGGTCTTATGTTGTGGAGTTTGACATCATCGGGACAGTGCGGCACTCAAACCCGAGTTACGTTCCCCGGAGGGCCTCCACACGTACTGGGGGATCATGGCCGACCATGTCTCACCCACCGCTATTGATAATTCACGGTGGGCCAGTGCGGTTCATTGAGGATTGCACCCATTTAAGGGCTAGCCTTTTAACGTCATGCATAGACGGCCCTTCCCGTGTTAGCTTCACCCCATCTACGGGGGTTACTGAGCGCCGGGGCCACGTCAAGGCCACGGAATAGGACATTACGGTCCCTGCCCCACTCAGGTTCCTCTGAGCCACAGAGTACTTCAGACTTCCTGAAGATTTCCGGGAATCAGAGGGTCTCCTGGCAGTTTTAACCCAGTTACGGAAGGCAACACACCTTCCCCGGGTGGCGCCACGCAGACCGCTTTCCCGTGGGAGAACTTTTTTTTCTTTTTTTTTTTTTTTTAAATTCTTTATTCTCAATATTTTATATGATACAAACAACCCACCACCTTATACAATTAGTGGGTCCTATTTGATACATTTGTATTTTATATTAGTACTACAGCTAACACAATATATTACTTTTCTGTTGCTCACACTATGAGCACTTCTGTCTATCTTCCTACATTGTTTTATTCTACTTATGCTAAGCTACTTCTACCTGCAGCGTTTACATTTGTGCCAGAATAGTATAAACCTACATTGTTGGCCCTGTTCACCGAGCTAATCCCCGGTGAACGTGCCCCTGGCACCGGGCTGGCCGGAGTTACGGTACGCTGCAGTACTATACTAATGGTTTCTATCCTAGCTTATCCTACGTCTACTCTATCTTAACCTAGTGTCAATGTTGGTGAGTGTCTCAAATCGGTAGTTGGGCGCACCCCACCTCCTAATCCTAGGCATGGCGGATTCCAGCCGTAAAGCGGCTCTCCAAGTCCTCGCCTCGGCGGAACAGGTCAGGTGCGCGGAGTCTAATTTGGGAATAGTTAGATCTTAATTGTTGTTCCTTAAATAGTCCCTTATCACTTTGAGTGATATTTCGTTGGATAATTTATTCAAGATTGTAAAGTGGTCCTCATGCCTGAGCAGGTGATACGTGTCATGGTTTGGTAATTGCTGACGAAGTTGCGCGGCTACATCGTCGAAGAGGTGGCACTCATACACCACGTGTTCCGGGGTGCCTGGTGTGGCCCCACAGTCACACGCTGGTGTCGCCTGTTTCCCAAACCGGCATAGATATGCCGGGTAGGGTCCATGACCTGTGAGGAAGTGCAGCAGTCCTCGTGATGGTGTGAAGTGTTTTAGTTGTAACCTTTCCCTAATATTGGGCAGCAGTTCATGTGTTCGCCGACCGGTTTCCTCGTTATCCCATTGTTCTTGCCAAAGTTCTTCCCCCCTTCGTTTGATTTCAATTTTGTTCTCCACGTATATCCCCATCAAGTCAACTACTTTGTCCCTGTTTCCCTTTTTTATCCAGTACCATGCTGCCTGTTCCCGGATTTTAATGTCGAGCGGGCAGAGCCCCATCAGTACTGTTAGGGCTCCTCCAGGTGTAGTTCTGTATGCTCCCACTGATCTTAGTAACATGCTCCGCTGCACTCTTCTCACAGCCATGGCAGGCATAACCCTCGTGAGTCTGTGGGCCCAGATTCCTGATCCATAACCTACAATTGAAGTCAATACGCTGTTATGGTATAATTTGATTAGTTCTGGTGGTAAGTGGAATCGCTTATGTCCAATTGCAATGAGATGATTCAATGTTTCTAAAGATTTTTGTGTGACGGTGTCTATGTGTGATGCATATGTCCACCTCTCATCGACGACTACGCCCAGGTATCGCGCTTCATGGCGTCGAAGAACTGGTGAGCCGTCTATCCTCACAGTTGGATTTCTAACTAGTTGTCCTTTTAGGAGTAGATATGTAGATTTTGTTGGAGAAATCTTCATTTTGGACAGGTGGCACCATGTACTTAGGATTGTTATGGCCCTTTCAATTTTCGGCTCTAAGTCTTCGCGGCTACGGCCACCAACCAGCAGAAGGAGGTCGACCGCGTAGGCTATGCCCTCTAGCACATCGTCGCTGTTCTGAAGGTTGTCCAAAAGAGGTTCCATATTAACATCCCAAAAGAGTGGCCCCAGGACTTACCCCTGTGGACACCCCCTGGTGATCTTTTTGCTTACTCTTCCGCTAGGGGACGATAGCCAGACCTCCCTATTCTCACAATAGCTCCTGAGACAGCCATATAGCGACGCTGGGCACTCCTTCTCTCGCAGTCGAGAGAAGAGCGAGGGCCACCACAGGCTGTCAAAGGCGCCACTGATATCCACCATGATGCCGACCACGTATTTGTGCAGGGTAGAGGCGCAGACCTCCGCAGCCAGGGCGATGGCGTCAGACGCCGATCTCCCGGTCCTGAAACCGAATTGTCTGTTACTCATCCCGCACAAAACTCGATGTGCTGCCAGTCTGTCTGCCAGCAACCTCTCAAAAAGTTTCCCCAGTGTGTCTAATAGACATATGGGCCTGTAGGATTTGGGTTCTCGTGGATCTTTGTCTCGACTTTTCTTGATTATTACAACTGTAGCCCTTTTCCATATTTGGGGGAATTTCCCGAGCCGCAGACACTCGTTGTACAACTTTGTGAGAGGTGCCACCAATTGGGGAGCCAGGAATTGCACCACCTCTGCGGTGATGCCGTCTGGGCCTGGAGCCTTGCCTCTTTTAAGGGCTTTTATTTGTGTAGCTTCTTCTTCCTCGGAGAAGGGATATACCATATTGTTGTTTCGGTATTCCTCTAGATCTTGTCTCCGAATCTGCTGTTGTGCTTCAGAGTCATCATTTTCGCCATAGTCAGGCAGCAGGACACGGAGGAGGACCTCAGCAGTCTCCTGCCAGGTTTCCGTCATCCTGCCCTGATCCCTGACGGTGGACAACACCATGGGTGACCTGATCTTTTCCCGTACTAACTTGTATGGTACACCCCATGGGTCTGTAGCTAGTTGCGTTTGTACATATTTTTCCCAGCTCTGTAGCCTCACTGCTTTAAGCTCTTGCCGGAAGTTCTCCTTAGCCTCTCTATATCTCAGCAGCCAACGTTGCTTTTCTTCCCAGACGACACTTCGCTGGTAGTACCTCCTGGCTCTCCTGACCGACTGGCGCATCTGTCCCAGTTCGGTTGACCATGGTGACGGAGAGGCCGCTACGGCTCTCCTCCTGGTTGGTACAGCGGCCTTTACCGCCCTTACGACTGCTTTCACCAGCTCCTCTGCGTATCCTTCGACATTTTCGTCACCGTCGGGCAATGTCGGTATTTCACACTCCCTCGCCAGGCGATCCCAGTCAGCTCTGTTGTAGTTTAGCTGTGTCTCCCACCCCATGTCCCAGCGGCATTCTTCGTCTCCCAATGAGAATGTGATGAGATTGTGATCACTGGTTGTTACCTGGTCCCAGACCATCCAGTTTGTTACTCTGGTGGCGAGATTGGGCGTGACCAATGTAACATCAATATTAGTGCCCTCGCCCCCACCTCCTGCGTAGGTGGGCGGGTTTCCTTGCTTATTGGCGACCATTAGCTGTAGCGCCATGATGGTCTCTTCAGCCTTTTCTCCTCGGTCATCTCGTGTGCCGCTGAACCACAGGGGGGACTTGGCATTTATGTCTGCTGTAATAACACATCGACGTCCTCGCAACGCCGTGGTTACTTGTGTAAGCTTGTCTAGGAATTCATCTATTGTCCGGCCGTACTGGAAATACATGTTTATGATATATAGTACTCCAGCTGGTGTTTGTAGTTCCACGACGTTGCAGTGATCGTCGGAGAACTGGGAGAGAACTGTGGCTCTTAGCGCTTTATTGATGATCATTATAGCTGCTCTGGGTTCTGCTCCGCTGTGAATGACTTGCCAGCTTGCTGCCGCAAATGGAATTCGCCCAGCCAGGGAGTATGGTTCCTGCAAACAGAGCACATCCAGACTCCTCTCCTCCACGACTCTGCGGAGTTCCTGCATGACTAATTTGCTGTTATGTGAGTTAATCTGTCCTACGTTTAAATGGGTCTCGTGCATAATATGTTCTAATATGCGATTCGGGCCAGTTCTTGTTCCAGTCGTGAGCTATTCTTCCATTTGTTATGACAGATTGACTGTAAAGTTCATCTAGATCGAATTTCTCATTTCGTCTATCAAATACTTTTTTGACCAGGTCACGCAGGGCTCCAAAGTCGGTGGGGAGATTCATTGTCTTCAGCTGTATTCTGTCGACAGCCTCCATCACCGAGAAGGTGACGTCTCTGCCGTATACGTGACCGACACGTACCACGTGCCTCAGGGCTGTGGTGAGGACCGCCGGCTCCTCCAGGCGTGCTAATTGTAGAGCGTGTTCTAGGTTGGGGTATACCCTATTGGGATCTACGCCCGAACCTTTTTGTATGCCAGAGTGAACCAATTTTGATGCCACATAAAGATTAATAAACGCAACCCATTGAAGTGTGTCCTGGCGGCGCAAGAGGTTCCGGCGGACGTCGTTGCGGATGACGTGTAACAGGCGACGGAAATTCGTTGCCGCCGTGCGTGTGACCTTGGGGGTAAAGGTAATGCCCAGGTACCGGAAAGTCCGCACAAGCGGCAGTGGTGCCACTTCAGCCTCCTGGAGGCCTCGTCCAATGTGCATTGCAGAAGATTTGGCGACATTCATGGCACTGCCAGCGGCGGCCCCATAACGGGTAATCAATTCGAGGACATCCCGAATCTCAGAGCCGGAGCGAATGAGGAGGAGGAGGTCATCAGCATATGCCCGACAGCGAAAAGTATGTTGGCGTAGGGTGAGGCCAGAGAGCTTGGTCGTCAAGCCCCCAATAAGGGGCTCAAGGGCAATAGCATACAGGAGGGAAGAGAGGGTGCACCCCTGCCGTATCGAACGGCAGGTAGGTACCGGCCCTGCTATACGTCCATTGACTTGGACACGTGAAATGGCACCGTCGTAAAGACGCCGGATGACGTCGAGAAACGGAGGGGGGATGCCCATTCGGGCTGCCACCGAAAACAGGAAACGATGACGCACTTTCTCGAAGGCGCTGTCGAAGTCTATAGCGACGACCGCTGCCCGGAGCCTGCAGGCCGCCGCTATCGCAATTAAGTCGCGGCATTCCCCTGTGGCAGTCTGTATGTTAATCTGTCCGCCAGGCGTCGTTTGCTCTGGCGAGAGGATATGAGGGAGTGTAGTTCGGAGCCGCATTGCCAGTAAGCGCGCGAAGATCTTGTAATTGGCATTGAGGAGGGTGAGCGGTCTGTAACTCGTGACCATCGAACCACGAGCCGGTTTGTGGACTGGTATAATGATGCCCTCAGCAAAGGCGGATGGGATTGCTTGGTCAGATGTTATCAGTTCTTGATACATAGTCGTCCACCGTGGGGCCATGAGGTCCCGAAAGATACGGTAAAACTCAATCGGTAAGCCGTCAATGCCGGGCGATCTGTTGACTGCACCCTTGGCGATTGCGTTGTTGACTTCGTCTAGCGTGACCGCCACTGTCAAAGCATCCGCCTCCGTGTGGGGCAGGGTGCGCTTGACGTAATTCAAAATGGAGTCGTCTGCTGCAGTTTCAGCGTCGTCATCACTATAAGTACGACGGTAGTGCTCGACGAATGCGCGGACGATGTCATTCTGAGTGGTCACCTGCGTTCCATGAGGCGTGGTCAGAGGGCTGATGATCTGCCGACGACGCCTTCGTTTGTCGGGCACTATATCATGCATGGATGGAATTTCTAAATCCGCGTGATCGTGGCGCCGCGTCCGTATCACGACCCCTTGCAATTTCCGGCGTGCCAGCGCAATTATCTTCGCCTTAGTTCTTTGCCGTTCCAACTGGTTGTCCGGGGTTGGCGGTTGAGCATCCAGATCTCGGAGAATCGCGCAATAGAAGTCAACAGTGGTGCGATGCCAGTCGGCCATGTCCTTCCCGTATCTCATCAGTGTCCTCCGGATCGCCGGCTTGGCGCAGTCCAACCACCATGTCAATGTCGAGTGGTAGCGGGGAAGGCGTCGTTCGCAGGCTGCCCACGTTTCAGTGACTTGTTGGCGACACGCCAGGTCATGCAAGTGTGAGGTATTGAGTTTCCATGGCGCACGGCTGCGCCATACCGATTGCGGCGGAAGGAGGACCGTACAGATGTAAGCGCAATGGTCGGAAAAGGCCAGCGGCCAGCGTTCGGCGCCCCGTGTCGCAGATCTAAGAGTTTGTGAGACATATATCCTGTCTATTCGGCTTGCGGAATGACTTGTAAGAAAGGTATGGCCAGAAAGGTCGCCGTGTTGTACTTCCCAGGTATCGTGAAGCAGGAGGTCTCGCACCACTATATGTAGCTCCTGGCATGTAGTATAGTGGGGAATCTGATCTTTAGGATGCAGAACGCAGTTAAAGTCACCTCCTAGTAGGCAATGGTCATAACACCCTAAAAACAGGGGAGCGATTTCCTCGGAATAAAACTGGGCTCTTTCATGCCGTCGGTCGGTGCCTGAGGGAGCGTAGACATTAATGATGCGTGTCCCCATGGCAGTGAGTGCCATGCCCCGAGCTGATGGAAGGAAGGCGACATCGGTCACAGAAATCCCGTGGCGGACGTAGATGGCCACCCCGCGGCCCATAGGATCACTTGCGGAGGCGTGGGCGGTATAGCCATTAATATCCGGGAGACTAGCCAAGTGAACTTCCTGCAGAAGGGCGAAATCACTATCCGAAGCCCAGAACATCTCCTGCATAAGGCGGATTTTCACCCTGGAACGGATGTTGTTGGTGTTGATGGTTGCTATCCGGTAGGCCTGGTGTCGGATTGCTGGAGGCTGGTCCACTCCGCCGTCCGCGCAAGGGTGTGGGCGTCGCAGCGGAACGTTATCCCGCTGGGCCGCAGGGGAGTCTGGGGAGAGTATGATTAGTGGTGCAGCCGTGACGGCGCAGGGTCCCGTAACGGCTCCTGCTCCGTGACCTCCTCCTCGTGCCACGCCGTGGAAGCGGAAACTGGTGTATCGTCCATTTTGTCTGCAGAAGATGTTGTAATTGTGCGTGGTGTAGTGTCGCCTGTGAGACGTTCATGATTTAGTTCAGCGTCAGCACGGGGCGCAGGCACACCGATAGATGTCTCCGCGCTCATTACGTCTTCGTCAGCAGTAGCGGGTTCTGAGGCCTCGTGCTGGTCGACGGGTACGTCCTCCTCGACTTGTAACGTCTCCCCTTGGCCGGAAACGGTGCGACGTCTTCGCTTGCGACGTTTCGGGGAACGTTGTTTCCTTGTGCGACCCTCCGTGTCCGACGACGGAAGGGAGTCGCGTCGTTCTGGCAGAAAGGCCGCTGTAGGAACGATGAGCGAGTCGATCTCCATCGTGTTTCCGAGATCAGGGTCAGCGTCTGGTTGCTCGGCATCTTCGGAGCGGCGTCAATGGCCGGCCGAGGCGGCGGGTCGTCCGAGGCGCTCTCCGTGTCTGGTCGGGCTCGTTGGTGGCGTCGTTTGTGGTGACCGGGCGACGTTGCAAAGTGGTAGGAGAAGCCAGAGCAGCGGCATAGGTCACCGGTAGCACTGTAGGTTGCGACGTGGGTGGTTTTTCGGCAGCTGGAAGTTGCGTAATACGCCGTTGTAGGCATTCGGATCTAAGGTGGCCTTCTTTGCCGCACCCGGAACAGGTCCGAGGCTGGCCATCGTATATAATTATGGCACGGCATCCGCCGATCGGTAAGTAGGACGGGACATGGCTTCGGAGATCTATGGTGACCTGTCGGACCCCGTTTAGGACAGGATACGTCCGAAACTGTGTCCACTTCTCCGCAGTGTGGCCGTGGACTGTGCCGTATGGGCGTAGTGCCGCGACGACTTCCTCAGCTGGAAGATCGAATGGCAATTCGAAAATGCGTATCGTTCGCATACCTAAGCCTGCGTGGTCGACGGTTACCTCCCCCACATTGCCATCAGCGTGACAGAAGCGGATCCCCTGTTTGGTCTCACGTAGTATGCGTTCGCACACCGCGTCGTTAATGATTTTCACATAGACCGTGCTGCTCACGATGGACAAATGTATGCCGATAATATCGGTCGCTGGGATCTTCACTTCCTCTCGCAGAAAACGCTCCACCTCAAGTGCTTTGGGTCGGGCATCATCGTTGCAGAAAGTAAATCGGAGTGTTGATTTACGGTAACGGTTCGCCATGGATCGTACAAGGTAAGCGGGCACTTAAGCAACGGCCGTCAGAAAGTAAACAAGGCGAGCTCGCGCGCCACACGAAGTCAACACGTACGCGTCCGCTCTGTTGCCCTGCCGAAGGCAGACTTACCATCTGAGCTACCGATGCACGACTCACGCCCGGTACTCTCAGCTTTACTTCTGCCAGTACCTCGTCTCCTACCTTCCAAACTTTACAGAAGCTCTCCTGCGAAACTTGCAGTACTAGCAGTCCTGAAAGAAAGGATATTGCGGAGCCATGGCTTAGCCACAGATTGGGGGATGTTTCCAGAATGAGATATTCACTCTGCAGCGGAGTGTGCGCAGATATGAAACTTCCTGGCAGATTAAAACTGTGTGTCCCACCGAGACTCGAACTCGGGACCTTTGCCTTTCGCGGGCAAGTGCTCTACCATCTGAGCTACCGAAGCACGACTCACGCACGGTACTCACAGCTTTACTTCTGCCAGTACCTCGTCTCCTACGTTCCACACTTTACAGAAGCTCTCCTGCGAACCTTGCAGAACTAGCACTGCTGAAAGAAAGGATATTGCGGAGACATGGCTTAGCCACAGCCTGGGGGATGTTTCCTGAATGAGATATTCACTCTGCAGCGGAGTGTGCGCTGATATGAAACTTCCTGGCAGGTTAAAACTGTGTGCCCGACCGAGACTCGAACTCGGGACCTTTGCCTTTCTCGGGCAAGTGCTCTACCATCTGAGCTACCGGAGCACGACTCACGCCCAGTACTCACAGCTTTACTTCTGCCAGTACCTCGTCTCCTACCTTCCAAACTTTACAGAAGCTCTCCTGCGAAACTTGCAGTACCAGCAGTCCTGAAAGAAAGGATATTGCGGAGCCATGGCTTAGCCACAGACTGGGGGATGTTTCCAGAATGAGATATTCACTCTGCAGCGGAGTGTGCGCAGATATGAAACTTCCTGGCAGATTAAAACTGTGTGCCCCACCGAGACTCGAACTCGGGACCTTTGCCTTTCGCGGGCAAGTGCTCTACCATCTGAGCTACCGAAGCACGACTCACGCCCCGTACTCACAGCTTTACTTCTGCCAGTACCTCGTCTCCTACCTTTATATTTGCATTTTCTGATACCAGTAATTCTTATTTGTTTCGTGTGAAATTGGATACTTAAAAATGAAATTGTCTGAAATTAAATTAAGGTAATACATTTTGTTTACTATTCTCTGCTATAGTGGCTATTGGGGTATTTAGATGAAAGGGGAGGAGCAGTGGGTGGCACGAAACTGATGTCCAGTGATGTCCTCTCCTGGTGTGCAAGTGTGTCCCGTTGTCGATTGTGACTGGCACCTCACATTGTGTGGGCTGCAGACAGTTTTCCATCATTTATGTAGCAAAAATCGTATGATACACCTCTATATGATAGACGTTCACTTACGATTGTTGCGACACAAAGCCTCGTTTTTCATCTTTGGTACACTGGAGGAGCTGTTGTGTAACTTTATATTACTGTAATATTTGACCTAATTCACTGCACATATTTTTCTGCATACATGTAAACACTGTAAACATAATACAATATGATGGCCTTGTAGTATGTGGATGATTGTCGCATTTTCCAACTCATCCACAGGCCACAAAGCCGCCATATTTTATTAAGTTTACAGTGTTTACTTCTATATAGAAAATTTTGAGCTGTGATTTACGTTAAAAAACGGTGTCAAAATAAACAGTACTATAGTGTTACGTTACACAACAGCTTCACCAGTGTACCAAGAATGAAAAATGAAGATTTGAGACGACAAAATCGTAAGTGAACACTGTCATACAAAAAGTTTATCACATCATTTTCGCAACTATCTGAATCCCACAGAAGCTGTCGTCGCAATAAATAACGAGACACACCTCCATGCGAGGAGAAGACATAACTAGACAATAATATCTTCCCACCATTGCCCCCCCCCCCCCTCCCTCCAAATACCCCAATAGTCACTCCAGCTGAGAACAGCAAACAAAAATTAGTATATTAACTTAGTTTAAGACAATTTAAGTAACAAATTTTATTTACGGGTAAACGCCTGAATCTAGGTAGAACATGCTCGAAACGCATTGTTACATTAAATTAAAGATAAAAGTGACTGGCAGCAGAAAAAATACAAACAGTTATTCCCTACGGTCACGGTTCCCAAACGTAGCCAGTATGGCCACATGTTATCGGAAAAGAATAGCTTCGCAGACTACAATTTCTTAAACGACATACATCCCAAAATCAACTTCACTTTGAAGATAGTGAGATCGATTCTGGATGTGGTAGTCTACAGGAAATACGAAAATACTCTAGGAAAGTAAGTCAAATAGGTATTTGGATGATACTTTACACAATCATGCCACCAGAAGCAAGCAGTGCTCAAAATTCTGCCTTTCGTATCAATAATAATAACAGCTTTGAATCGGAGTTGAATTTTTCAAAGGAGGGACTGAATGCGAACTGCTATGACGGTTTGTCCATAGGTAGGTTTCCAAAATGAAATATTAATTCTTTATTTAATTTCTTGGCATATTTCAATGCAGATTATACTAATGACTAGTTTCGAATGTAGCCATTAGTTTTCAAAACAAATCTGTACTAAAAGTGCTTATCAAAACAAAATTCTATGTTCACGCTTCAGTAACGTTATTCCGGTATATTAGGATGATTTTGCTTTGATAGCACCCTTGGTCTAGGGGTAGCGTCTTTGATTAATAATGAAAACGGGCTTGGTCCAAGATTCAAATTCCATCACTGTTTGCATTTTGAATAAAATTTGTCAGCAATAGCGGCCGACGATTTCCGGCACCCTCTTCCTGCCAACGGCCTTGTCAAAAAGAGGGCCGAGGAGCGGACAGACGATTAGGGCACTCTCTTGTTCTTGGGGTGAAACTGCCTTATGAGGTGGAAGGCTAAACAATTATCAATGGCATGAGGAAGCAGTAGCTAATGGAAACCACCAAATTAAAGACACAACTACGTGTATCCTCAGGACATGTGGTCTGTAACTGAAAAAGTGTCGTGACGTTCTCCAAAAGATACATAAATACACACACAGTACTTTTCAGAATACTCACAGTTCGTGTATAGCGTGCGTAGCATGGCTACACAAATTACTATTATGCTATTTTCCCTTCATTTAAGTCAGGAAAGCGATCTAACTGATTCCCACGTATCTTTCAAGTCCCGTTGTTCTAAGAATCAGATTCACACGTAAATTTCTACTGACTCATTTCACAAAAGGTGACTTCTTATTCTTTCATATTAAATTAGCAACCTTGCCTTTATCCATGAATTTCAGAAACTCGTCAAATTACAGACTGAAACACACGCAAGCTACAAATGGCTTCTTTGAAAACCCATTGTTTCAGATCATAATTAAGAGCATTACTCTCTACCATGAATTTCTGTTAGCAGCTCGATTAGTTAAAGCCACGAGATACTATTTTCCTGCACTTCCAGATCAGATTTTTAAACAAACTGACCAAAATCATGAAAGTAAATTGACCATTACTAAAAAGAATTATGGTAAATCAACACATTCCTACTTATAAACTAATGGTTCCTAGCACTCAGTCATCCACGCTTCATCAGTTTCTTCATCAGCTCCACGTGGTGAGTGCCAAGTCTATAGGCTATAATACACTCCTGGAAATTGAAATAAGAACACCGTGAATTCATTGTCCCAGGAAGGGGAAACTTTATTCACACATTCCTGGGGTCAGATACATCACATGATCACACTGACAGAACCACAGGCACATAGACACAGGCAACAGAGCATGCACAATGTCGGCACTAGTACAGTGTATATCCACCTTTCGCAGCAATGCAGGCTGCTAGTCTCCCATGGAGACGATCGTAGAGATGCTGGATGTAGTCCTGTGGAACGGCTTGCCATGCCATTTCCACCTGGCGCCTCAGTTGGACCAGCGTTCGTGCTGGACGTGCAGACCGCGTGAGACGACGCTTCATCCAGTCCCAAACATGCTCAATGGGGGACAGATCCGGAGATCTTGCTGGCCCGGGTAGTTGACTTACACCTTCTAGAGCACGTTGGGTGGCACGGGATACATGCGGACGTGCATTGTCCTGTTGGAACAGCAAGTTCCCTTGCCGGTCTAGGAATGGTAGAACGATGGGTTCGATGACGGTTTGGATGTACCGTGCACTATTCAGTGTCCCCTCGACGATCACCAGTGGTGTACGGCCAGTGTAGGAGATCGCTCCCCACACCATGATGCCGGGTGTTGGCCCTGTGTGCCTCGGTCGTATGCAGTCCTGATTGTGGCGCTCACCTGCACGGCGCCAAACACGCATACGACCATCACTGGCACCAAGGCAGAAGCGACTCTCATCGCTGAAGACGACACGCCTCCATTCGTCCCTCCATTCACGCCTGTCGCGACACCACTGGAGGCGGGCTGCACGATGTTGGGGCGTGAGCGGAAGACGGCCTAACGGTGTGCGGGACCGTAGCCCAGCTTCATGGAGACGGTTGCGAATGGTCCTCGCCGATACCCCAGGAGCAACAGTGTCCCTAATTTGCTGGGAAGTGGCGGTGCGGTCCCCTACGGCACTGCGTAGGATCCTACGGTCTTGGCGTGCATCCGTGCGTCGCTGCGGTCCGGTCCCAGGTCGACGGGCACGTGCACCTTCCGCCGACCACTGGCGACAACATCGATGTACTGTGGAGACCTCACGCCCCACGTGTTGAGCAATTCGGCGGTACGTCCACCCGGCCTCCCGCATGCCCACTATACGCCCTCGCTCAAAGTCCGTCAACTGCACATACGGTTCACGTCCACGCTGTCGCGGCATGCTACCAGTGTTAAAGACTGCGATGGAGCTCCGTATGCCACTGCAAACTGGCTGACACTGACGGTGGCGGTGCACAAATGCTGCGCAGCTAGCGCCATTCGACGGCCAACACCGCAGTTCTTGGTGTGTCCGCTGTGCCGTGCGTGTGATCATTGCTTGTACAGCCCTCTCGCAGTGTCCGGAGCAAGTATGGTGGGTCTGACACACCGGTGTCAATGTGTTCTTTTTTCCATTTCCAGGAGTGTACGTTCATAGGATTATCGACGTGGAAAAAGCGTTTGATATGGCACGATGGTGCAAGATGTTCGAAAGTCTGTGAAAAATATGAGTGAGCTACAGGGAAAGACAGATAATATGTCATATATAGAAGAGTCGAGAGGAAATACTAATACAGGGAGACTAAGAACAATGTACTCGAATTAAAAAGGGTGTAAGCGATGTAGTCATTCGCCCCTACCGTTCAATCTACGCACCGAAGAAGCACTGAGGGAAATAAAAGAAGCATTCAGTGGTGGGATTGAAGTTCCGGGTGAAACGATATCAATGATAAGATTCGTTAACGACGTTGCTACCAATAGTGGAAGTGAAAAAAATTACAGTCTAATGATAACAGAATATGGATTGAGAATTAATCAAAGAAAGGCGGAAGTAATGAGAAATAGCAGAAATGATGCAAGGGGTCGCTTGCTTTAATTATAAATATGTGTCCAAGTGATAATAAATGGTATTATCTTTACATCTTCAAATCGTGAGCTACAAGCTAAATTTTTATATACGAAATTAGTGAATTTACTCATTTCGCTTTTGTTGCTTATGCCTGCGGTCACTTTCAGAACTCAAATTAATCATCAAATTAACTAATTTAGTACGACTGCATTTTGAATTGCAAGTTTATCCGTGTATCACCACATTAAAATAACAACAGTGGGTGGTTGGAGGAGTATGACTGAGAACAGTGATGTATTTAAGTTTACAAAAGTAATGACCAAATTTTATTCATCCTTTTGTAACTATAATCGATCTGAGAAATCTTACTAAAGAATGACAAACATAAATCAGAAAAAGGATGGTGCTTGACTGGCAAAACATTGGGGTGGAAACTGTACAAAGTCCCTCTTGAGTTAATTGCTTTTACAGTGCAATCAGACTTTGTTTACATGAATCCACTGTGAGACCGAATTCCACTCAAATGGAATCAGCTACGACCAAGTACACCACAGCCCGCCCGGCTAGCCTCGCGGTCTACCGCGCTGCTTCCCGAGCGGGAAGGCGTGCCGGTCCCCAGAACGAATCCGCCCGGCGGAATAGTGTCGAGGTCCGGTGTGCCGGCCAGTCTGTGGATAGGTTTTAAGGCGGTCTTCCATCTACCTCGGCGAATGCGGGCTGGTTCCCCTTATTCCGCCTCAGTTACACTGTGTCGGCGATTGCTGCGCAAACACAGTTTCCACGTACGCGTACACGATTATTGGTGGTATTTACTTAAAGTGATTTTTCAAATGGTTCAAATGGCTCTGAGCACTATGGGACTTAACATCTATGGTCATCAGTCCCCTATAACTTAGAACTACTTAAACCTAACTAACCTAAGGACATCACACAACACCCAGTCATCTCGAGGCAGAGAAAATCCCTGACCCCGCCGGGAATCGAACCCGGGAACCCGGGACAGTGATTTTTGCTTGGTTCTCGCCTACAAGAGGAAATGCTGTCAGCTAGCATGTCGACATAAATCACCTTAATTAAATACCTACAGCCTGTTGATTAACTGTTCTTCGATCTTAAAAACAAATCATATTGTAAACATCTTTGCTTACAGACCACTAATGATGCTTTACCTCAGTAAAGCGAAACGCGTCTGGTGAGGAAAAAAAACGTATTTTCTTGTTGTTGTAAAGACGAAACAACAATATCCTTAGGAACAAACGTACTTGTTTACTATAGCGTCGCCGCATGTTTCCGATAACAGCCACTGCAGGTCAAATGCGATAATATCGTGGTTGGGTGGGAAGCTAGCACTTCAAAATGGGTCAAATGGCTCTGAGCACTATGGGACTTAACAGCTGAGATCATCGGTCCCCTAGAAGTTAGAACTACTTAAACCTAACTAACCTAAGGACTAACCTAAGGACATCACACACATCCATGCCCGAGGCAGGATTCGAACCTGTGACCGTAGCAGTCGCGCGATTCCGGATTTAAGAGCATAGAACCGCTCGGCCACCGCGGCCGGCTAAGTTATCACTGCGGCATGAAGAAACCTTATGATAAATGTTTCCCCTCTCTTACTCCGTATGTTTTGCAATCTATCCAATAACGTCGCCCCTCCAGCACTATCCAGAAGTGTGCCACCCAGTAACTGTGTTGTGGACTGGCAAGACAGCCAATCCACAGTGACGGGTAACCGAAAGGCACGCGCTTCAACTCACGCAGGCTGGCGTGAGGTCTGAAACAGGATACGTAATGAATGCTATTAAGAAAAGTACGTAGCTGCTGGAATACTTAACTTTAATCCACAATTGGTGAACATTGGTCTTGTTACTGTACATGCTTCATTAGATACATAGCAAAGGATAAATGGCGCCTTGCTAGGTCGTAGCAATTGACTTAGCTGAAGGCTATGCTAACTATCGTCTCGGCAAATGAGAGCGTAATTCTCAGTGAACCTTTCCTAGCAACGTCGGCTGTACAACTGGGGCGAGTGCCAGGACGTCTCTCTAGACCTGCCGTGTGGTGGCGCTCGGTCTGCAATTACTGACAGTGGCGACACGCGGGTCCGTCGTATACTAGCGGACCGCGGCCGATTTAAAAGGCTACCACCTAGCAAGTGTGGTGTCTGGCGGTGACACCACAAACTGCTTTTTCGGAATAAGCGTGGGAAAACTCCCTTTGTCTTTGACAGAGTTCAGTTAACGGAGATCGTCAGGAGATCCTGAAGAAGATCAGAGCCGAGTTCTAAGTCTAGGGGACTGATGACCTCAGATGTTAAGTCCCATAGTGCTAAGAGCTATTTGAACCATTTTTAAACTTCAACATATTTTTGAAAATGCTTTTATTTGATGATGTTCGACGTAATACAATTTAACATAATGAACAGAACCCTTCCTTTCATACTAAGATTATGAAATGCGAAAGCAACTCTGTTACATTTTCACAACTAATTTCACGTAATATGGTAATGAGATAGATTAAAACCTGAAGAAGAACATAGACTTTAGAAAGATAAGTTATGGGCTCCTGAGGGGTTGAAGTGGGGAACGGACAACCACTTGCTCTGTCAGTGTCGCGACGTAGTAAGTTAGGGCAGCTGGTGGCGGTGGGCATACATCACGAACTATGCTTACCTAGACAGCCAGACACGTGAGGGCATCCGACGTTATTGCACGTACAATAACTTACTTATTTATCACACTCGCCATAAAAAGACTGCTGATATATCGGTAACAGCTGTTAATATGAGAGCATGCTGAAAAGTAATGCCTCCGAATTTTTTGTACGAAAACTCTTAAAACTTTTTAAATAAAATAGACGTGATTAACATTTATTTCTCAATACAGTCACCCTGATGACGAACACGTTTCTCTCAACGAGAGACAAGCTCGTTATATCGTCACTGTAGAATGTTTGACTAAGTTGACGGAGCCACAATCTCACCTCTGTTTGCACTGCTTCATCACTACCAAAGTGAAGTTCTCGAAGGTGTTCTTAAGGTTTTGGAAACAGATGGAAATCGGATGGGGTCAAGTCGAGACTGTATGGCGAATGATCGAAGGCAGTGAACCCAAGACGACGAATTGTTGCAAATCTCGCGATGTTCGTGTGTGGTCTAGCATTGTCATGCAGAAGGAGAGAGTGTTCCATGGGTTTATGAACTCTTTGAATTCGAAACTCTATTACAGCACGCTGTTTTTCAGGCACCAACACAGTTACGTTACACACCGCAATGCTACATGTTACAATTCGGTATGATCTAGCGGCAAAGGGCTTTAAATATATAGACATGAAGAATAAAGATGCAGAGTGTGAATAACATTTGTTTTATTTAAAGAGTTATAAGAGTTTTCACATGAAAAATTGAGAGGCATTACTTTTCAGTGCTCTCTTGTACATAATTTGTTATAATTTTTTTACAGCAAATTCCAAGGGGAAGATACAGTTAAATGGAGTAAAGGACGTGCACATAATAGAGGAAGGGTCAAACGAAAAAAAAAAAAATTTAGTTCAGCAGATAATTTTTTTATTTTATTCGAGGCCAGTCCCGCACCAAAAACCATAGAATGTGCACGATACCATTTCTGAGATAATTCATTCATAAATACAATTAAAATTTTAGGAACACGTGTTTTGATGCATGAAATATGTATTAAGCAGCTGGCCTTGGTCATGAAACAGGGTTAGTACAACGTTTGGCAAACTTTTGAGGGATAGGTAAACACATTGAGCGCACAGAATAATGGGAATAAATTAAAACAAACGATAACAAGAACTTCGGAATTCTGAAATTTAAAAAAATGTAAAGTCGTAAGGCTAGTAATGTTAAATAAAAGAACCAGCAACTTTACATAAAAACATTTGCTAAACCCAACAACAACAAACAATGCTAAAGAGCACTGGAACATAACTTATGCAGACCAATGATAACCAAAGACGTATAAAATCTTTCTCTTTATTTTAGTGTGTTAAAATTTCATAAACTGGTACTGAAACTCCACCAAGAGCAGAGAGTCCTGCAACAACATGAACAAATCTGACGATGGTTGATAGTTTAAGCAACCGTTAGTTGAGATCCACAAGTGTCGGTAGTAAACAGAAAGTTCAAACGTTTAATTCAAAGTGCCCTCACCGGCTTAATTCTTCTTTGGTGTTCCACCAGCTGTGCGGTGAATGAAGCAAGCGTTGTCCCGGCAGGTGGCATCAATGTGTAATCAGACAATGGTGCATAGTGGGTCAACTCGCTCCAAAGCCTGGACATAATTGAAAAATGCATGTAAAAATCTACAGCAGAACTGTGTTCTTTCTAGATTATTTAAGCAGCTCAATACGAAGTCTGAATTTCAAAATTCAAAATCGCGGATCCAATTTGGGGGATCAAAAGTTATAAGTTTAGCGGATTCGGGTATAAAGAATTATGAGGTCGCTGATAACGAATTAGCAGTCTAAATTGCCGCACTGAAATGTTTTATTTGATATTTTACATTTTTCAACCGGAATCATAGTCACAGTCGTCTCTTGTATCATAGTTGCTTTCACAAGGGCAGCTGTCATGGAGATGGATCGAAAAGCAGATCTTGTACGGCAAGTAGCATCTGTTTACCTTCTTTAATTGTCATTTTCTGGACTCTCGAGATGAATGGATCCGATGATGCCAGAAGCCTATGGAATACGATATACACCGTTCGAGGGACTATTCGCGTGTAAAATCTTCTAGGTAACAAGGTAACGCCGAGTATCGTTATTCCAAGCTTCCCACACATCTTCACATAGCCAACCTACCGGTAACGGAGCAGCTTCGATTATGAAGTATCCACGCATCAAAACTAACTGGACTTGTATCGGCATCGGGCGTTTCTGCAGAATATTGTGAGGCCTGTGAAAATGCCACCCGCCGCGCGGGATTAGACGAGCGGTCTCAGGCGCTGCAGTCATGGGCTGTGCGGCTGCATGGGTGTGTGTGTTTGTCCTTAGGATAATTTAGGTTAAGTAGTGTGTAAGCTTATGGACTGATGACCTTGCAGTTAAGTCCCATAAGATTTCACACACACTTGAACATTTTTTTTTTTTTTTAAATGCCACCGGACTTCCGAGAAGTATACACATTTTGTCAGAGTCCATTTGTTTCAGTTCTAATGAATCCTGTACAAAATTTGAACAGTTCTGCTGCATTTCACGAAAAAAAGCAGTATTACAAAGGGAAATTTTAAGCATGTAAAAAAAAAGTTATTTGCCAATTTGCGGAAAAATGTGATCGCAAACTCGAATGGCTCTCCCCAGAAAACTGGAATGACCTTTTTTGTGCAGATAGTAATCATACATAATTGTAATAACCAGAGCTCCATTGTTGCCGTGTGGCACTGCCGCGTGGTAGAAAAATGATAGCTACGAAAACGTGCAAATGCATGCAGTGCTAAGGTAGTAGGAAAGCCATTTACAAAAGTGGAGCCATGCACAGGAAAAAGTGTAGCCAACGATTTCGTGCAATATTGCTAGCAGTTGAGTTTTAAATCGATAACGTAATTACACCGGTTAAAAATGTTATACATATACCTTCCACAATGATACGTACGGCCGGCCGCTGTGACCGAGCGGTTCCAGGCTCTTCAGTCCGGAACCGCGCTGCTGCTACTGTCGCAGGTTCGAATCCTGCATGTGTGTGGTGTCCTCAGGGTAGTTGATGACCTCAGATGTTAAGTCCCATAGTGCTTAGAGCCATTTGCTACCTACGTTATTTTATCCTGACAGCTAGAAAGGTTCGTTGTCATGTATTAAATAGGCCACACAAACAATAGCTGAAAGGTACATCTATGTCCGGTGCAATGTTTACCGTCAACTGTCACGGAATGTATCATATTGACTTGAGGCTGGAATGGCACCGCAGTACTGGGCAAGTGTGCTACCTGTCTAGCCCATGCAAGATCTCAAGGGACTTAAAAGTCTGAGCTGTAATTCCTATTAAGCCAGCTGTACACGGGGAAGACATAGCTAAATTTAGCAGTCACGAAAAATGCTCAGATTATGATATGTGGAGACGATGCTAGATGACAGAACTTCCAGGAAGATAATCGACAGTGTTCGACCCAAGGAAGGGACGACTAGGAGCAAGATAGATGGACAGTCATATCCTAGGGCTGAGGACAAAATTAGAGTCGATGAAGAGGAGAAGGCCCATAAAGAGCTGTATTCCCAAAGAGGATACGATACTGACATTGTAATATGTGTAAAAAGCTAGTGGTGTCTAACATTAGAATATTTTTTGCGAAGTTTCGGTATAAGCTATTCTACTAGTGTTACCTACCAGCGTTAGGTGCTTTAAACTTATGTGTCATCTGCAGAGCAGTGAACGTCTGTTTGGCTAGTTAATGCTTCGCTACTCAGACCACCTCGCACAAAGCAGTTCTCACCTGGCAGCTGTCGGCCCGGAGACCACGCGCCATACCATCTGGTGGTCAGCAGCGGGCAGCGTGAGGTGCTAGCCGAGGCCGCGCGGCCGCTTCTTGGAACACGGGCAGCGTCCCGAGCGTAAGTCGGCGTCAACAGCGCGTGTAATGGCGTTTCCTCACTGATACGGCAGCGAAGGAATACTAATTTTGCGCCGAGAAGCTAGGGCAGGAATTTCGTTATGAAATCTGTGAACACACAAGTGGAAGGCAAACATATATTTTTTTTTGGTCATCAGTCTACTGACTGGATTGATGCGGCCCGCCACGAATTCCTTTCCTGTGCTAACCTCTTCATCTCAGAGTAGCACTTGCAACCTACGTCCTCAATTATTTTCTTGACGTATTCCAATCTCTGTCTTCCTCTACAGTTTTTGCCCTCTACAGCTCCCTCTAGTAACATGGAAGTCATTCCCTCATGTCTTAGCAGATGTCCTATCTTCCTGTCCCTTCTCCTTATCAGTGTTTTCAACATATTCCTTTCCTCTCCGATTCTGCGCAGAACCTCCTCATTCCTTACCTTATCAGTCCACCCAATTTTCAACATTCGTCTATAGCACCACATCTCAAATGCTTCGATTCTCTTCCGTTCCGGTTTTCCCACAGTCCATGTTTCACTAACATACAATGCTGTACTCCAGTCGTACATCCTCAGAAATTTCTTCCTCAAATTAAGGCCGGTATTTGATATTAATAGACTTCTCTTGGCCAGAAATGCCTTTTTTGCCATAGCGAGTCTGCTTTTGATGTCCTCCTTGTTCCGTCCGTCATTGGTTATTTTACTGCCTAGGTAGCAGAATTCCTTAACTTCATTGACTTCATGACCATCAATCCTGATGTTAAGTTTCTCGCTGTTCTCATTTCTACTACTTCTCATTACCTTCGTCTTTCTCCGATTTACTCTCAAACCATACTGTGTACTCATTAGACTGTTCATTCCGTTCAGCAGATCATTTAATTCTTCTTCACTTTCACTCAGGATAGCAATGTCATCAGCGAATCGTATCATTGATATCCTTTCACCTTGTATTTTAATTCCAATCCTGAACCTTTCTTTTATTTCCATCATTGCTTCCTCGATGTACAGATTGAAGAGTAGGGGCGAAAGGCTACAGCCTTGTCTTACACCCTTCTTAATACGAGCACTTCGTTCTTGATCGTCCACTCTTCTTATTCCCTCTTGGTTGTTGTACAGATTGTATATGACCCGTCTCTCCCTATAGCTTACCCCTACTTTTTTCAGAATCTCGAACAGCTTGCACCATTTTAAATTGTCGAACGCTTTTTCCAGGTCGACAAATCCTATGAAAGTGTCTTGATTTTTCTTGAGCCTTGCTTCCATTGTTAGCCGTAACGTCAGAATTGCCTCTCTCGTCCCTTTACTTTTCCTAAAGCCAAACTGATCGTCACCTACCGCAGTCTCAATTTTCTTTTCCATTCTTCTGTATATTATTCTTGTAAGCAGCTTCGATGCATGAGCTGTTAAGCTGATCGTGCGATAATTCTCGCACTTGTCAGCTCTTGCCGTCTGCGGAATTGTGTGGATGATGCTTTTCCGAAAGTCAGATGGTATATCGCCAGACTCATATATTCTACACACCAACGTGAATAGTCGTTTCGTTGCCACTTCCCCCAATGATTTTAGAAATTCTGATGGAATGTTATCTATCCCTTCTGCCTTATTTGACCGTAAGTCCTCCAAAGCTCTTTTAAATTCCGATTCTAATACTGGATCCCCTATCTCTTCTAAATCGACTCCTGTTTCTTCTTCTATCACATCAGACAAATCTTCACCCTCATAGAGGCTTTCAATGTATTCTTTCCACCTATCTGCTCTCTCCTCTGCATTTAACAGTGGAATTCCCGTTGCACTCTTAATGTTACCATCGTTGCTTTTAATGTCACCAAAGGTTGTTTTGACTTTCCTGTATGCTGAGTCTGTCCATCCGACAATCATATCTTTTTCGATGTCTTCACTTTTTCCTACAGCCATTTCGTCTTAGCTTCCCTGCACTTCCTATTTATTTCATTCCTCAGCGACTTGTATTTCTGTATTGGTGATTTTCCCGGAACATGTTTGTACTTCCTCCTTTCATCAATCAACTGCAGTATTTCTTCTGTTACCCATGGTTTCTTCGCAGCTATCTTCTTCGTACCTATGTTTTCCTTCCCAACTTCTGTGATGGTCCTTTTTAGAGATGTCCATTCCTCTTCAACTATACTGACTACTACGCTTTTCCTTATTGCTGTATTTACATTATGTAAATTGAAGGTTCCGCACGCGGGGGGGGGGAGAAAGGAAAGGTACTAATGATATCACGTGCATCGAGGTTTTCTGCGGAATCAACGGCGATGAGTGATGATGCGTGTCGGATCGGAAGTCGAACCAATGATCTGCTTACTCGACAGTTGCTTAACCTCTACGCTACCCGGACACAGCGTTTGTCGCTAATGCGTGCACTATCTCGGCATGCTCCCTAGTTGACCCACACTCCCACCTACCTCCACCTATCCACAGTCTCCGACCATGTCCTCCTTGCTCGCTAATTTCAAATTCCCGCTGGTGGTCGAACGCAAATTTGCACCCGAATGAAGGTTGTGGGTTCATTGCCATTTGAGGAGAACAAAATTATATGAACGCGTGGTGTATTCATGTAACTAATCACACTAACTTTTATCATACCTCTAGTACTTCGTCAGCCTTCAGCAGACGAAATACTTGCTGAAACAAAGATATCATGTCATGTGGTTGAAACCTGAAATTAATGGCTGTGAGATCTTTGGGGAAAATTTAAGTGTATATCGAAAGGATGGGCAAATGGGAAATTGAGGTGGTGTATTTGTCGCAGCAGACAAAAAACTCAAATCCACTGAGATGAAATTGAAGCTACATGTAAGACTGTTTGCGCACGACTATGTACCAGGGACGGGCGTAAAATGATAATTAGATTCTATCGCCCACCAGACTCACCTCCTGATGTAACCGAAAACTTCAGCGAAAACCTCAGTTCGCCAGTCATACTGTTGTAATCATCGGCAGAGGCTTTAAGCAGCCAACAATTAATTGGGTAAGTTAGAGTTCATGTCCACATCGAAATTGGTATCTGCGACTATGGCGCGGTTGTGGCAACAATGATTACCTCAGTACAAAGGAAAAATAAAACAAGCAGAAAGATATACATGTTCAGTAAAGTAGATAACAAATCAGTGGTGTCATATCTCAGTGAGGAACTAGAAACTTTCAGCACAAGGCAGGAGCATGAAGAGAAACTACGACTCAAGTTTAAAAGATTAATTGATCAAGCACTAGATAGATATGTACCTTGTAGAACAGTTCATAATGGGAGGGAACCTCCATGGTAAACAAACACTGTAAAGAAACTTCTAAATAAACAGAGATTACTGTATAATGGGTGTAAAACGAAGTGTAGGGCTGTAGATAGAAACTTGCGGAACGAAAGGCGTTTGGCTGTCAAGAGAGCAATGCGTGATGTCCTCAGTGACTACCGTTGCAGAATATTGTCAAATGATATTTCACAAAACACGAAGAAATTTTGAGCATATGTAAAGGTTTTTAGTGCCCAGTACCTAGTGAATGAGACAGGATCTGCAATTGAGAGTAGTAAAACAAAAGCTCAAATTCCTAACTCCGTTTTCAAATGTTTCTTCAGATAGGAAAACTCAGGAGAATTGCTTCAGTTTATTTTTCGTACCATGTAAAACATGAATGGAATAAGTATTAGTGTCAGTCGTGTTGAGAAACAGTTGAAATCGTTATAACTGAACAAAGTTCCAGGGGCCAATGGAATCCCTGTAAGATTTTTACTGAATTCGCGGCTGAGTTAGCCCCTCTTCTACCTATAATCTGCCTTACCCAATTCTTGGGAAACGTCATGGGTCACACCCGTCTACAAGAAGGGTAGTAAAAGTGATCCACAAAACTACCGTCCAATACCCATCACACCGACGTGTTGCAGAATCTTAGAACACATTTTGAGCTCAAACATAATATCTTGAACAGAATGACCAACTCAATACCAACCAACATCGATTCCGGAAATATCAATCATGTGAGACCCAAGTCACACTTTTCTCACATGACATACTGAAACCCTTGGATCAAGGCAGTCAGGTAGATGTAGGATTTCTTGATATCTGAAAAGCATTTGACTCAGTACCATAGCTAAGCATATTGTCAAAAGTACGATCACATGGGGCAACAAGCGAAATTTGCGACTGGATTGAGGACTTTTTGTTAGGGAGAACGCACCATGTTATCTTGGATGGCGAGTCATCGTCAAATGTAGAAGCAACTTCAGGTGTGCCCCAGGAAAGTGTGCTGGGATTGTTGCTGTTCATGTTGTATATTAATGGCCTTTCAGGAAGTATTAATAGTAATCTCAGATTTTTTGCAGATGATGCAGTTATCTATAACGAAGTACTTTGTGAAAGAAGCTGCATAATTATTCAGTCAGATCCCGATAAGCCTTCAGAATGGTGCAAAGATTGGCAACTTGCTTTGAATGTTAAGAGAAGTAAAATTGTGCACTTTACAAAACGAAAAAACATAGTATTCTCTGACTAAAATTTCAGTGAGTCACTGTTGGAATCGGCCAACTCATAACTAATATCGGGGTGCAACAGTTGGTAGGGATATGAAATGGAATGGTCATATAGGATCAACCGTGGGTAAAGCAGGTGGTAGACTTCGGTTTATTGGTAGAATACTGGGGAAGTGCAATCAGTCTACAAAAGAGATTGATTAAAAATTACTCGTGAGACCGGTTCTAGAATATTCCTCAAAAGTTGGACTCGTACAAAGAGGGGGATATTGAACATATACAGAGAAGGGCAGCACGAATGGTCACAGATTTGTTTGATCCGTAGGAAAGTGTCAGCTCGATACTCAAGGAACTGAACTGGAAGGTTCTTAAAGATAGATGTAAACTATCTTGAGAAACTCTATTAACAAAGTTTCAAGAACCGATAAATGATCATCTAGGACTATACCACAATCGCCTACATATCTCTCATATAGGGATCGTGAGGATAAGACTAGAATAATTACTGCACATACAGAGGCACTCAAACAGTCAGGCTTCCTGCGCTCCATACATGAAAGAACGGTAAGAAACTCTAATAACTGGTACAATGGGATGTACTCTCTGCCATGCACCTCATGGTGGTTTTCAGAGTATAGATGTAGATGTCGATTGATATTCCTGAAGCGAGAAACTTTTTTCGCACAAGACGTTTCTTAAATTTAGTCAGAGAGTGCAACGATAACTTCCATTTGCGCGAAAACGCAATGTAGTGGCGGCTTCTTCCACCGAATGTATCAGGATGACCAAATGTAGCGGTAAGACACAAAATATAGTGGATGCACGCCAGGAGGTGCCGTATTAAAACTCGGCGAGAACTTTGCAAATGATTTATTTGCTTCCACTACAGTGCTCCGTTCACCTCAGTGTGAGTCACAGGGCCCCGCAATGCTGAGGAAGCACCCCCGTGGCCTGTGCAGTGCAACGCTGTATTGTGCCAGCCTTGGCCAGCCCGCTGAGTTCCGATGATGTCAGGATGGCTGAGCAAGCAGCCAATTCAGTACTGCCACGGGCGGCCAGCTGCGTCCTTCTCCTTGCCGGCGTGGCTGAGATCGCGGCGACGAACAAGTGCCTGCTATCTGGTGACCGAATCTGCAGCCCTCGCCTCTGGAAATCTCCGGTATGTTTTGGGAGCCGAGACGACTGTCTGTGGTAGCGAGCAGAATAGTTGCATGCGTCAGCCACAGAGGGTCGAACCAACAACCCACGTTGGACTGGGATGCTGGTGCTCCATCTGCTGCTACATGTAGCTCAGTTGTTTGATATGCCCTGTCATCCAGGAGAGCTGCCACTCTTGAATGGATCTCGTTAGAAAGTGGCACCTATTTATACTCGGCTGAACACCTCTGTTTTGCCAAGCACAGCGCTTCACGTCACTTATGCATAACACTAAGCTTGGCCAGTGGCCCTCTTCTGCCGGTGACTTGTGCCATGCAAACCGCTGCGTTTACACTTTTCAGCAGTTCGACGGCCCTGTGGCCTCCATTCCACTTCCCAACTGCTGGTCAGCATAACTTACTGCAATCCAGCCCACCTGGCTGTAACCTGTGCACTCCGAAATATTGCACCAAATCTAACTTCTCTATCTTAAACTGTGGTGCCGCTACAGCAAGTTAAAAACATTTATTTGAGGGAAGGGGTGGGTGGGCGAGAGAGAGACATCAGTGGTGAATGTGAGATAAGAGAGACTGATTCCTGATGGCTTGCAGTGCAAGAGGTGGATGACGAAATCTCCATTATTCTTATGCAAGTTACATGAAATGCTCGTGCGATCAGGCAAAATTAAAGCCACAGTCCATCCTTTTATAATGGCAGAATCTCGATTAGTTGGTTTTAGAGAATCTTAATGTACGCGACAACGAATCGTTCTGGCCCACATAGATGTTCTTGGTTCAAATGGCTTTGAGCACCATGGGACTTAACTGCGGAGGTCATCAGTCCCCTAGAACTTAGAACTACTTAAATCTAACTAACCTAAAGACATCACACACATCCATACCTGAGGTAGGATTCGAACCTGCGACCATAGCGGTCTCGCGGTTCCAGACTGTAGCGCCTAGAACCGGTCGGCCACCACGGTCGGCATATGTTCTTGATTCCCATATACGTTCTCTGTATTCTCTTATGCCCATTCTCAACTTTTTTCAGTCTCTTTTTATTATTACAGCCATTGTAATCTGTTGCATTCAGTCCCGACTTCATTTTTATGGATGACAATAAGTGACACCACCGGACAGCGCAGGTGGAGGAGCTGTTGTAACGAGGGGATATTCGGTGAATGGATCGCCCTGCCCGTTCCGCTGACTTAAATCCCATCTAGCCCGTGCAGGGTGCGTTGGAGAGACGTATTGCCGCGTGTTCACATGTACCAATGACCATCCAATATTTGTCAACCGTGCTGCTGGAGGAATGGAGCGCCTTTCTACAAGAACTCCTCACCAACCTTGTGGCCATCATAGGAGCACGCTGCAGGGAATGCATTGTCATCTGTGGTGAACACACTCCGAATTAAGAACCATGTCCTGTCTTTTATAATGACCAAAGGACTATCATGGACAGCTGTGGCTTCAGTGTAATTACTGTATTTGTAGAAAAGTATGTTTTTTTCGTCTCATTGCGTATTTCTTCGAGCTACCGTCTGTACTATATTGTAGCAGTTATTTCTATGTGTGTTTCATTGAGATACGTTACCCGGCAGTGACACATCATGCGAAATTTACTTTCGTCCATAAGTTCTGCTCACCAGTGTATTTTCCAGTGCTTGCGTTGCTCTTCTATTTACTGTATATTCAAAAACGTCGAGCGCTTGTGATATTGACGCGAAGTATTAGCAGAGTACATGTGGTATAATGAATCCGCCGTTGCGTACGTTAGTTTCAGACAGTCAGGAATGTGTTGTGTTTAATCCAGAAGTAATGAATCAGGATTCTTCGTCATTACGGCGGCTTTTGTTACATTTTGTCCGATTTTGTCTTATCTGAAAGATTATTTCAGCAGTATTTTTAGATATTCGTGGTCATTTTCTGATAGAAATTTTGTCAGTTAGTTACCCGTTTCGTCACAAGATGCGACACATTGCGACAGCTTATCGAAAAAAGTGTGACTGTGGAAATACAGGAGTTTTTATGAGAGCCTGGATGACAGAGGGTATGCTGCGGAAAAACTACCGAAGATACAAAGTTGCTGCCTTCACTAAAATCACGAATTTTGTGAGAGAGAAATGGTAAGATTAATAGGCGTTTTATTTCTGCTACTTAACAACTGATTTGCTACACCAGTGAGAGAATCACCTGCTGTGTGTAAAATCTGGAAGATTTACTACCATTATCTTGCAGGAGAGACGATAATGAAACAGCGAGTAATCGGTTGATAATAATACAAACGATGCAGTGCTGAGCTAGGGGACGGCAGGTATTGGTAACACAAAAGAAGAAGTCGTTATATGTATGCAACAGATGAACTAACTGCAGTGTCTTAATGTTTCTAATTCATTTCCTTGTGTAGCAACAAAAATTATTGTATAGTTATTGACCTTAGATCTTTTTTCGGCGCTGAGAATTTGAAAGTTGACTGTAGAAAATCGAAGGTAGTGAACATTAGGGTAAGCTTAAATAAATATCCTGCTTAACCTAAAACAGAAGTAATTTTATTTGATCTATTCGGTAAGCTGAACACTCCGATTGTGGTAAAATTAGTGGACGATTTGGAAGACAATTACGTCCAATCGCTTTATACTGCTTTTTTAAAGATTTTATTTTCCCGCGAGTCGTCATTCTAGGCACCAACATCAAATGGTTGTTCTTGGCAGAAAACATATTTAGTGCAAAATGTTGCTAGTCGGTGGGACCACGGAGATTATTTGTAACCCTGCATGCTTTATGAAAGATCCATTACATTCCAGCGAATTTTCCACGCGAATGATCTCAGTTTCCATAGATACCATCTGCTATAAAAACAAGAATATTACCACTGCTTTATGAAGTGTTCTTCCATTCAGTCCCACATTTTAATGCAACCGACTTGCACAGAAGTTGCAAATTCTACTTTCTCTCTCTTTCTTTCCCTCTCTTTCTTTCACTAACAACATGGTATGTTGCTTAAGACGAATTCAACATTCAAGGAACGCTGATTGATGATGGAGGTATGTAGATAGCAACCACGTTATTGTGGGATCTCTTTAAAAGCATCAGAACTTGGTACCTCTCGTTAAAACACGAGCTCAACTTCTTTTTATCATCGTCGTCCTAATGGTCTGAATCAATAATGTGAATGGAGGCAGATGGAGTGGACACTACGCGCCGATTGATTTACAGCTGATGGGATGCGCGATACGCAGCCACATTAATGCTTTCCGCTATCCCACTGTTTTAAGCAAGCAGAGTTCTTCCATAGCTGACGTATTCCGCGTAATGAATTACATTTCGAAACTCCTCGAGAGATTCATAGGCCCTCCCCTACCTTCAATATAACACCTTTGTAACCAACCGCCAATGTTAGAACCAAGACCATAAATGACAAACTTTACCATCAGTCAAGACATCGGTCATCTTCATGCGAAAGACATTGAGCGAAGTGTTGTAAGGTTTGTGAAAGCAGGCTCGCATTTGGCAAAAACTGGGTTCAAATGGCTGTAAGATCAATTTGCTTAGTCTTTCCGTGATTTCTACATCTTCGGGAGAGTGCATTCTACATATTATGCCCGATTCGTTTCCCCATGCTTTTCCCGATAAGTACTCTTCCTCTAACGACTTCCATGTCAGCGAAACATCAGACTGTGACCTTATACTTCTCCTCTTAGACGAACTTGTAAAACACAAAATTAAGAAAAAATAGGAGCAGAAATATTATTTTTATCAGATTATTTGGTTATAAAACCAATTCCATTTTATCTTAATTTCTTGACGTACCTTTCACATAATGATAAATCCTGGAGCTTTTACGTTACTGAAGGAAATGATTAGAGACCAATACAACCCCTTAGCTCTCAGAAGACGGGTACAGTTTCTCATATCAGTCAAGATAAAGATACTCAAGTTTCCTGATTTGCCGCTTCAAATAGCTCTTCCAGATAATGGTGAACATAAGGATTGGGACTGTTACTGTCACTTCTTACTCTTTAGTAATGTGTCGTCCGACTTGTTTCATTTGGCTTGCCATGAATTCCTCTGTTGGGTCAACCTCTTCATCTCACCCTAACTATTTGCTGGATGTGTTCTAACGTCGCTTTTCTCCTACAGTTTGTGCTCTTTAGTACTGTCGAAGATATTTCCTGATGTCTTGACACATCCTGTCCTTTCAGCATGTCACAGTTTTCTATACTTTCCTTTCTTCGCCGATTTTGCAGAGAACCTTTTCATTCCTTATCTTACTGTGCACTTAATATTCAACATCCTTCAGTAGTGCCACATCTGAAATGCGTCGATTCTCTTCTTTTCTGGTTTTCCCAAGGTCCGTTAGACTGTTCATTCCATTTAGGAGGTCCGGTAATTCTTCCTCACATCCACTGTGTATAACACTGTCGTCAGCGATTCCTGTCACTGATATCCTTTCATCTAAATTCTGTGGAAGTGACTTTTCTTAAGGCTTCCTTCCATTATCAGTCACAATGTCAGAACTGCCTCTCTACTGCTTTTACCTTTCCTAAGGCCACACCGATCGTCATCAAACCGAACATTAATTTTCTTTTCCATTCTTCTCAGTGTTTTTATTTCCAGCAGTTTGGATGCATAAGATGTTAAGCTGATTGTGTGCTAGTTCTTACACTTACCTGCCACTGTCATCTTCAGGATTGTGAGGTTCCGAAAGTTTGACGGTGTCTTCGGTTTCATAGGTTCTGCACACCAACTGGAATAGTCGTTGGGTTGCCATTTCCCTCAATGACTTTAAGCATTCCAATGGAATGCCTTATTTCATTGCAAGTCTTCCAAAGCTCTGTTATACTCAAATAATGCAGACAGTAAATCTTCCATATGAGCTGCCATTTCTCTTTCTATCTCGAAGTCAGAAGCTGTTGTGTCGGTAGCTGGGCCGACACCGTGAAGTTTAGATGGCTGAAAATGCAAGCTACACTAACGCTGTAGCCGATAGGGCACGCACGGCTAAAGCAGACGGGCGTGAAGTCTGGAACATGAGAACTTATAAATGAATAAGAAGAAAAGTATGTAGATGCTTATTACTTATCTTTTTATTAGTCCTTGGAATACATCTCTCTTGAATACTCGTAAGCTATAGGCACTGATACAAATGGCGCCTTGCTAGTTCGTAGCCATTAACTTAGCTGATGGCTATTCTGTCTCTCGGCTAATGAGAGAGAAAGGCTTCGTACATCTGGTCGGTAGCTAGGTTCTCGTACAACTGGGCGGTAGCTAGGTTCTCGTACAACTGGGCGGTAGCTAGGTTCTCGTACAACTGGGGCGAGTGCTCTCTCGTATCACGAGACCTGCCTTGGTGGTGGCGCTAGGTCTGCGATTACACAGTGGCGACACGCGGGTCCGACATGTACTAAATGGACCGCGGCCGATTTAAGCTACCACCTAGCAAGTGTGGTGTCTGGCGGTGACACCACATTCCTCCCCCGCAAATCGGCGAACGGTCGTGTGATAAGGCTTCCGCCCGCCGTGGGGAGGACCACATGTTGACGTATGCGATGAGGTGGGGAGCCTAACAACAGGCGAGGCTGTGCCACCCGCACCCGGCCATCCGGTCCGAGGGGAGCTAGGAAACGCCTGAAAAACTAGTCCAGGGTGCACGTCAACATGCGGTGTATGCGCCCGTAAAGAGACAGGAGGTACCGAAGGGTCGACCTCCATTGCGTCGGGGTAGCCGACGCGCGATGACGGCATGTGGTCCGGAGCGGGCGGGAGTTCCATGGCGGAGGACAGCTGGTCACGGGAAGCGATCGGCGGCGCGTGACCCTGGGAGGCGCTTGGCGGCTGCAGCGAAGCGTCTAATGCGGGCGACGCCGGCGGGAGAACAAGCGGCGGCGGCGGCGGCTGCTGCTGCTGCTGCAGCGGCGGCGGCGCGTCGCCATGGGGCAAAATGGAAGGCATCGTCGGTAACACCTGGGGATGAGGCGAGCCAGTAGATGGGTCCCCAGGGCGCTGACTGGACGGCACCGTCGCTGAAAGCAGACGGGGAGCGGCAGAACCCGAGCGACGACAGAGGCGCAGCTGATTGAGATGCCGACGCACCTCACCAGAGGCCCCCAAAACCAAATACATCGCGCGGCCGAGGCAGCTAAGAATGCGCCCTGCGAGCCAACGCCGTGAACCTCGATAGTTGCGATAAAATACAACGTCGCCTGGAGCAAAAGCAGGAGTCTGCCGCCGCAAAGGAACCTGATGCGGCGGATGCAGCAAAGACAGTAAGGTGCGATGAGGACGACCGTGGAGCAACTCAGCCGGCGAGCGACCATCTCGGGGCTGAGAGCGATACGAAGACAAAAAGAGCAACAATGCGTCCTCCCGAGAATACGACTCTTTCAATTTCAACATCTGTGACTTGAAAGTCCGGACCAATCGTTCAGCGGCACCGTTGGACTGAGGCGAAAACGGCGCGGATGTCAGATGTTGAATACCATTGGCCTGGCAGAATGACTGAAATTCTGCGGACATGAATTGTGGGCCATTGTCGGAAACAATAGTCTGCGGAAGACCTTCAATGCAAAAGATAGCAGACAACGCTTGGATGGTGGCGGAGGACGTCGTGGAAGACATCCGGACAACAAAAGGAAAATTACTGAAGGCGTCGACCAGAACCAACCATCGAGCATTCCAGAATGGACCAGCAAAATCAATGTGCAAGCGTTGCCAAGGGGAAGTGGCTTTTGGCCACGCAAAGACTTTCCGCGGCGGTGCGGACTGTTGTTCGGCACACGCCGGGCACGAAGAACACATATTCGTAATCGCAGCATCGATTCCGAACCAAGTACAGTGCTGACGAGCAAGTTGTTTCGTTCGCACTATACCCCAATGTCCTTGGTGAAGAAGCCGTAAAACAGAGGACTGTAACGAACGTGGGACCACGACTCTGGACTGATCATTATCAGAACGCAACAACAAAACACCACGTCGAACAAAAAGTCTCTCCTTGTGAGCAAAAAATCGGCGAACCAACGGATCCTCGATCCGAGACTTTGACAAAGGCCATTGCGTAGCAACAAAACGTAAAACAGTAGCAAGGACAGGGTCAGCAGCTGTGGCTGTAGCGACACGACGAAAATCAATCGGAAACGATTCGACCACTTCATCGGTTTCCGAATCAATGAACATGCAAGCAAGTTCGGAAGAATCGAATGCTTTATCCTCAGCAACAGGCAAACGGGACAACGCATCGGCGTTTCCGTGCTTAGCAGTGGACCGATACAAGATATCGTAGCGGTACTGCGAGAGGAAAATAGACCAGCGAATGAATTTCTGCGCTGTACGTGGAGGTACAGGCTTGGTCGGATGAAAAAGCGATGTCAAAGGTTTGTGGTCTGTGATGATGGTAAAGTGACGACCATACAAGAAATCATGGAACTTAGTAACACCAAACACGAGAGCCAAAGCTTCTTTCTCTATCTGTGAATAATTTCTTTGCGCAGACGAGAGCAATTTGGACGCAAAGGCAATAGGGCGATCATGGGAGCCAACTTTGTGCGCAAGCACAGCACCGATCCCGAAATCCGATGCATCTACCATCAACAAAAGGGGTTTCTGGGGATCGAATGGCGTAAGGCAAGTATTAGAAAGCAACGCCGATTTCAACTGGCGAAAGGCGCGTTCACATTCCGTCGTCCAGACGAACGGAACACCTTTACGGCGTAAGCGATGAAGCGGAGCTGAAATGGAAGAGGCATTGCGCACATATTTATGGTAATAATTAATTTTACCCAACACACTCTGTAGCTGTTTCACATTTTGAGGGGAAGGCAATTCTTGTATGGCACGGAGGTGCTCTGGACTCGGATGTATGCCTTGGGCATTAATGACATGTCCCAGGTATGGTAAGTCACGAGCAAAAAACACACATTTGTCCTTCCTCAAGCGAAGACCATTTTGCCGCAAGACCTGAAATAATGTGCGTAAATTCGCAAGATGATCTTCTTCTGTCTGTCCGGAGATCACTATATCGTCCAGATAGTTTGCTGCAGTAGGGACCGAAGCACAAATAGTTTGTAAATATTGCTGAAACAAGGCAGGGGCGGATGCACACCCGAAAGGCAGTCTTTTGAAGCGGTACAATCCAAGATGCGTGTTAACCACCAATACGCGCTGGGATTCGTCGTCCACCGGTATTTGCAAGTACGCATCGGCTAGGTCCAACTTTGAAAAATATTTTCCGGGGCACAGTTTAGCAAAAAGATCTTCCGGGCGGGGCAAAGGAAAAGTAGCAGTCACTAGCTGTGGATTCACTGTGGCCTTGAAGTCCACGCAAAGTCTCAATTTTCCGGAAGGATTTGGCAAAATTACTAAGGGTGAGGCCCAGAGAGAAGCTTGCACACGTTCAATTACACCCTGTGATTCGAGATCGTGTAACGTTCTGGCGACCTCATCACGATATGCGTGGGGAACATTGCGCGCCCTGAAAAATTTCGGTTGCGCGTTTACCTTCAGTTCTAAATGTGCTTCATAGTTTTTAGCGCAACCTAAGCCCGGTGCAAAAATGTCTGCAAATTCGTCACACAGCCGAGAAACACTGTCTGTAGGCACAGTCTGATTCACTGATAGGACCTGATTTACAATAGACATGTTAAACAACTGAAATAAATCTAGACCAAACAAGTTCACTGGCGTAGAAGAACGAAGAACGTAAAATGACACAAGTTTTGTTTGTCCCTTGTATGTTGCAAGAAGGCTGCACTGTCCTAACACAGGAATTTTCTGTCCGGAATACGTAGTTAACTTAACATTTGCGGAACGCAACGGAGGTTTGCCCAGTTGTTTGTACGTGTCGTGATTGAGCAATGAAACTGCAGCTCCGGTATCGAGCTGTAATGGTATCACTTTGCCTTCAAAGTCTAAGTCCACAAAAAGTTTATTGTCCTGCTGACGACAAGAGCGACTGTTTTGTGCAATTTGAATAGACGCTGGTACAGAATCACTTGCTAATTGACGTGATTTCCGGCGACCGCGATGCACAGTTTTTGTGGGACGATCACAGTCACTGTTAGAGAAAGTGTCACTGGACGAAGTGGAATTAACGACATGAATGTCCATAGACGAAGGTCCACGAGCCTGAGTGTCCTTGGTTCGATTCCGGCGCGAAGCAAAGGGCCTGGAATGATTGTGATTGTCTGATCTGAGCTTTTTCTGGCAAACACTTTGAACATGTCCTTTCTTATTGCAGAAAAAGCAAATAGCTTGGCGTGACGGGCAATGATCACGCGAATGTCTAGTAGCACACCGCGGGCATGATTTCACTGCATTTGTGTGCTGGCGCGGCACACGTGGCTTAGCACGCGGTGGCCGCTGTGTCGACGTGCGCAAGGCCCGGTTACCGGGCCGCGCAGCGCGTCCAGCGGGCCGGTTAATGTTACACACGGCTGGCGAAGTTTCAAAAGATTCCTGAGCACAGTCAAGTGTGTCCTGTCTATCCAATATGTCTATCACTTGTTGAAGGGAGGGATTAACTAGTTTCAAAATTTGCTCCCGTATGCGAACATCAGAAACGTTCTGTGCAATTGCATCACGCACCATTGTATCTGAATAAGAAAGACCACAGTCACATTCAAAGGCACAGTCCCTAGTAAGTCCTTGCAATGTTGCTACCCACTCCCTATTAGTTTGACCGGCCGTACGTTTTGTACGAAAGAACGTATACCGTTTTGCAACCACATTAACTGTTTCTTTGAAATAGGCATCTAATGCAGACAAAATTTCCTCGTAGGACAGAGTTGCTACGTCTCGTCGGGGAAACAATTTCACTATCACACGGTATGTGGACACACCGACACAAGAAAGCAAAAACGGCTGCCGCTCATTACCTTGAATTCTGTAGGCAGCAAGGTGGAAGTTGAACTGGCGAGACCACTCTTGCCACGTCTCATCGGCTGCCACGTATGGTCGAAAGGGAGGTGCAACAGCGTTTAGTGGCAGCGGTAGCGAAGAAGCGGCGGCGGCCGCATCGGTTTGAATGGTACGTTGACCCTGGACGAGCTGTCCAAGGGCATCCAGTAACGCCTGCGTCTGCTGATTCTGCAAGCGATAAAATTCGGACAGTACATCTGGAGAATGTGGCGAAGCCATGACACAATTAAATGTAAGCAATCAGAACACTTTAAATCGTCGCCAATGTTGTAAACGAATTAATACAAACTCTTTTGCCCGTCGCCAATAAATGTTGTGTCGGTAGCTGGGCCGACACCGTGAAGTTTAGATGGCTGAAAATGCAAGCTACACTAACGCTGTAGCCGATAGGGCACGCACGGCTAAAGCAGACGGGCGTGAAGTCTGGAACATGAGAACTTATAAATGAATAAGAAGAAAAGTATGTAGATGCTTATTACTTATCTTTAATATCATTGTGGTACATCGATCTTGACGATACACAGGAGACTTTAAGTTCAATCACTGTATGGCTAATGAGAGAGAAAGGCTTCGTACATCTGGTCGGTAGCTAGGTTCTCGTACAACTGGGCGGTAGCTAGGTTCTCGTACAACTGGGGCGAGTGCTCTCTCGTATCACGAGACCTGCCTTGGTGGTGGCGCTAGGTCTGCGATTACACAGTGGCGACACGCGGGTCCGACATGTACTAAATGGACCGCGGCCGATTTAAGCTACCACCTAGCAAGTGTGGTGTCTGGCGGTGACACCACAGAAGCCATCAACGAACTTTTTCTATCTACCTACTTTATGCGTTTTAGAATATAATTTCCAGCGCAATGTTAATGTTGAGCCCTTGCATTTAATTTCACCGAACGTTGTTTGGACTTTTCTATATGCTAAATCAGTCCCTCTGACGACCATTTCTTTCTCAGTTTCTTCATATTTTTCTTCCAATAATTTCACCTCGACTTCCCTGATTAAGGTTCTTTTAAATACTGTGTACTGCATATCTCGGATAGTCATACTTGAGGAGGATAAGAAGATTGATGGACGTGTGTTGTGACAGTTTTGCAGGCACTCACTTTGAACTTAAAGAATCATTAAACCATCTAAGTCAACATACAAATCCTGAGAAACATCTTGATGTAACATCGTAGTAATGTGAGAGACCGATCCATACGATAGGTAACTAACAGTAACTTTCGAAGCACTATCCGTTGATACACCTTGTCCGGACCTGGATGTCTTGTGATTGTAACTCAGTATTTGATTTCTAGTACAGAACTCAGTATTTGATTTCTAGTACACAGGGACATTCATTGATGGCGAACACAGAGCCGCCGAGTTATGCATTTGTAACAATGAAATGATGGTTTGGATCGAAATACCTCCGGAAGAAGCAGACTGATAATCGTATATGTTCAACAGGATGGAGTCTTTACAATGTGAGACGATATTATACCTTTATAACACTAAATGACGATTCGGATCTAAATACCTCCGTAAGAAGTAAACTGATACTCAAGGGGGGTGGGGTCTATATATTGTTACTGAACACAAATAATTTACAAGCCCTCACTGATACTGAAAGCAAGAATTACTGGAGTCAAAGACATAGCAGATAATCGTAACATTGCGCTCCCAGAAGTACAATTCCGAACAAAGCAAAAGTTAATTCAGAGTTCATGAGAGGGTGCGACCTCGATTTTGCAGCACGACGACCTAAAAAGATAACATTATACTCTACAATCAGCTTCCCTCAGCCTCATCAACTCCTAACCATCGCAAATAATTGAAATGGCCTCCACGAGCCCATTATTCAATATAGAATCTCCATAAGAGCACAGATCACTACCAGCATATCCAGTCCTCTCTTCAATCACGGCTGCGCAAACTAGCATCCAACAGCACCAGGAACAGAGCATAGAATGGTGAATATTCCTTCAAAACAGGCCATCCTCGTAATTTTCAACTTGCGACAGCGTCCCATTGGTCGAAAGCAAACCGGCTCTCAGAGATGTCAAATCTCTGCAGCGAACATGCAAAGAGGTTGCTCGCAGTGCTTCTATCCATTAATGGAAACTGATTACAGTGGATACACGTAAAGCAATCCAAAGATAAATGTCGCAGTTTGTTAACAGCAAAATGTAATGAAATACATTGAAAGTCCTTCATGAATAGGAAAGATTCAAGATCTCTAATATTAGGGGTCTTAATAGCGTTGACATAGTAACGCTGCTCCTATTTCTTCACGCAATCCCTTACATTTACTAAAAAGATGAAATACTGAGAAAATTTAACGACGAAAAATAGAGACTTCTTCACTTGATCTTCTTCACTTGATAAATTAACTGGTAAATTACACAACATGTAAGATGGTAAGCCAATTATTATCCGAAAAGCAGTTATAAAATTTTTTTGTAACCAAATAGGAAACTCACAAGAACATCATTTTTCGACATAGTTTCCTTGCGTTTCAACGCACTTGCTCTATCGTTGTACAAAGTTCCTGATGTCTTCATAAAAGAAGGTTCTCGGATGAGCTGCGAGCCAGGTATGCACCGCTTCTTTCACTGCTTCGTCCGAGGCAAATCGACGGCCTCTTAATGCCTGTTTGAGTGGATCAAATAAGTGATAGTCAGAAGGGGCAAGATCGGGACTACATGAAGGATGATCCACTACTTCAAATTTGAGTTTCTGGAGCGTTTCAGCAGTGTGGGCAGCAGTATGCGGATCAGTATTGTCGTGCAACAACACAACACATTCTGACAGCAATCCTCGGCGTTTGCTTCCAATTTCAGACTTTAGCCTGGCAGTAAGCATCTCACTGTAACGTACACTGTTTATTGTTGTGCCCCTTTGCCCATAATTTTCCAGTACTGGAACTTGTGCGTCCCAAAAAACCGTAAGCATCAGTTTTCCTGCGGAAAGTTGGGTCTTGAACTTTTTCTTGCACGGCGAATTTGGATGTTTCCATTCCATACTCTGTCGTTTACTCTCTGGCTCATAATGATGGCTCCGAGTTTCGTCACCAGTAATGATACTGTTTAAGAAGTTGTTCCCTTCGTTACCATAGCGATCCAAATGTTTTTCGCAGATGTCCAAGCGCGTTTGTTTATGCAACTGTGGGAGTGGTTTTGGGACCCATCTTGCACAAACTTTATGAAACCCAAGTCTGTTGTGGATGACTTTTGTAGGCAGAACCGTCACTAATTTGCAGACGATGTGCCACTTCATCAATAGTTAATCGTCTGTCTTAGAGAATCATTTCACGTGAACGCTCAATGGTTTCTTCATTTGTGGCGGTAAACGATCGTCCGGCTCCTTCATCGTGCGTAACACTTGTACGCCCATTTCGGAATTTTTCAGTCCATTCGTAGACACGCCGTTGTGGCAAAACACTGTTCCCGTACCCTACCGAAAGTCTTCGATGAATTTCGGCCCCCGATACGCCTTCCGACCACCTTGCTCTTCTTTAGTGCAAATAGACAGCGGAGCAGCCATGATTAACAGCAAGGTAGCGATAATGAAACTAACCGAGCAGCTTGAAAATTACAAAGATATAACAACAAATAAGCAAAGCATGCGTCATCAACTTAAAGCGACAGTACTACCCAAATAAACAAAAATATAGCTAAATTGCGGATAATTGACTTACCATTGTGTGTGTGTGTGTGTGTGTGTGTGTGCCGCGCGTATGCGGTTCCTGTTCTTTCAACCCAACCAAAGTCACTTTAAAACTGAAACTCTTAACAACCACTTACGGTGCAAATTTCTTGTCACGAATAGATGCTGATACACCACTGGTGAACTGCGATTCATGTCCGAAAGAACAGATACCACACACACACTCGCATATATAGGGCGAGATGACCAATGATCTCCTCAGTGCACATGCCACTTCGTCAATAGTCTGTATAAGAGAATCATTTCACGTGAACGCACAATGGTTTCTTCATTTGTGCCCGAACTCTTACGGGAATCGGCGAAATGCCGCGAGTAACGAGGATGACAGACAAGGGGCATCACGTTTCCCATGTGTGAATAAATTAAGAATCTGGGTCTGGCTGGAGGCGTGCTAGGGCATTCCGTGCAGATGCAATGCCCACTGTGTCCGTATTATTCCGTGGTCAGAACATCTGCCTCGTTAGGAAGAGGGCCGGGTTCGAATCCTGGTCCGGCACAAGCTTCCAACTTTCTCCATTGATTTCAATCAATGCCTGCTCGCAGCCAAGGTCTGTAATTCCTTTGTGTGATTACAAATGTGATACTTAAGAACCTAAACATCGTAGAAACGTAACTGCACGGAGAAACACAGGTTCTCCCTCGATGCTACAGAACGATGTCCTCAGTTGCAGAAATTTCTTTTACAACTCAGTAGTAATATTTGACATCAATATTTGCGTTTTAAATAGAAATATGTAAAATAATTCACCTCCTTATCCAGCAAGGTTCTAATGTTTCTCTAGATTCAACCCTTTTTCCTAGATACTTTTCGTCCCACTCATGGATTACCAATTTTGATTTGTATTACATCACTATTTCCCTTTTGACACTCTTGTTCTCAACCTAGATTCCTCGCTGCGTAGACGGCCTATTACGTTGAATTACTGATCTGCTTTCTTCATATTTCGATGTTATCTGCGAACTCTGTTTATTATTGGTTGCCCACGTGATTTTATTTCCGTTTTGAAATTTTATTTCACATAAAGTTTAAACAAATTTAACTACACGAAAGTGTCGATAAGCTGAAACACTGCCTTTCCGATACGTAAGATCTCTAACGCACGCTCAATTCGATGTGACTAATGCGATTTCTAATTGTAACTAAAAAAAAAAAATTGCCAACATTCGCTCTGTAGAAGAAGGATGAGTGCTGGTGTAACAGACACTACATCAACGTCGTGGATTAAGTCGCAGCTCTCTCTACAGTGTCTTATGGAATGCGGGCAACTGATACTGGTGACTGTGATCCGTTTGCACTGGGTCATCAGCAAAAAGTCTTCACCTCATCCTCCTTGGCGCTAACTTCCCTTTTTGGATATTCTATTATATTGCTTCCTATCTGCAGGTTTTATATTCATTCTTCGTAAATTATGTACAACTCTGCATACTCACTCTTGTTACAAACAAAGATAATTTCGTCGACTCAACTGAAGTTACTTCAAAAGTGAAACTCTTATCAACCAATAAGGTGCAATCCTCATGACACGAATAAGTGCTTATACACCATTGTTGAAACGTGATTCATATTTTGGCGTAATCGCTGACGTATCCGTATCTGCTGCATGAATTCTTTTCCTCTTTTCAGGCATGTAAGAGATTAAACTCCATGATTAACTGGTTCATGGTGTTTGAAAACATGGAATGTAGCTCATAATCATGTTTTATACATAAATCGAGGAAAGGGTGTTCCAGATTCTTGAAATTAAATAAACAGTTGCTCGATAGAAACAAGTTTTGAAATTAACCTTGTTGTGAGAAAAAATTTCCCTCTGAGCAGTAAATTCTATAGACTGAGTTACAATGCGAGTCAGTAACATCACACGCACGGCATAATGGCAGGTGCTTCGGCAATATTGTTAAAAACATGAGTCGTGAACTCGTTCTGCGGGAAACCGTTAACAAATTACTTGTCTGGACGATTTGATTGCTCGTGATAACGATAAAACAGTAACGATTCTGTTATCCACCGAAGCTTATTTTACTTCACTTTCAGTCATTGTTCCTCTTCTTCTTCATGTTTTGAATGGGCCTACTTCGAACCACGTTTGTTCAACTGTTGGGCTTTGATCTCTGACCAGTATTGTCGCATCCTCTGTCGGTGTAACTTCCTCCTTTCTTACGTCCAGGGGACACCCTTCCTTCGGGGCTTTTCCTGAAATCCTCCGACTGCCTTTGGGATGTGTCTCACAGACTGTCTGCTCTGGAGATCAGTTATTCCCAATTCTTTAGTGTCCTTCTCGGTTTCTGTCAGCCAAGTGGTGCGAACCTTCTTGTTTTGCCAGAAGGTGAGCAGATCTGTTTGGAAACAATCTTGCAACATGGCTATAGAAAGCTACCCTTCTTTTTCTTGCATACTCAGAGAGCCTCTCGATATCTTCGTAGAGCCCCGAGTTATACCGCCTTCTAAATTCCCCAGCTTCTTCTACCGGGCCTAGGATCTTCCTGAGGATTCTTCTCTCTCTGACATCCAATTTCACCATCAGATCTCTCCGGTTCATAGAAAGACATTACATGGCATACAGGGCTCCTGGTCGTGTGACTGATGTGGAGTACTTAAGCTTCAGATTGCGTGAAAGGCATTTCTTGTTGTAGGTGTTCATAGTCAGTCGATAGGCTACTTCCAACTTGTTGACTCTCATGAATAATGAAGTTTTTTCTGATGTTCCTCTATTGACATATGAAATATTCCTTACCAGTAATTTCATAGCTTGCAAGAGGACATTCATTATGTCCCGAAATGTTTAATACTGGGATCCGTGACAGGTTTTATAGCGTCTAGTACCAGACGTATCAAAATGTCTTTCCCTGTATTTATCGTTTCTCGATGGACCGAATGTATTAGATGCATGTAATCAGAGATGGGCGGGAGATTTGGATCATGAATGAGGTAACTCTACTCGAACGGTAAGAGAATAGTATTTGCGAGGAACATTTGTTTTTTGTACAACTAAAACGACAGTTCTTAAACCAATTTTACACAATTTAAAGTATATGGAGCTTTGTGTAAACCGTGAGTTGGTGGTTTTTTATCAATCGATTATTTATTTTTTTCTGTAGAAGAACATTTACTCTGGAAGCAAGTTCAAACAGGAAAGGAAACTGTCAATTTCCACTGTAACTAGGTCACAAATTTTCTTGCACGAAATATTTTAAACTAAAAGCTTTTCCTTTTCGAGAGGCAAGCAGTAGTCATTCTACGTAATCTAAGTTCTCATTTAGTATGTTTAATAATTTCCTTACTCTACGTACTTCATTGGTACGGTATCTATTCGCAGAACTAAAAGAACCCACTGATTATGGCTACACGGTTCTGAACCATGTAAGATAGTCTTTTCGGGGTACTAACTATCTTAGTCAGCTGCCTCCGTGACTGTTCCAAAATAAGGGTGGAAAGTTACAATTTACTGCCCTGACAACGATGAAGTCATTATAGGTAAGTTTGATTGAAAAAATTATGGAGAACGGATATGGCTGCGTCCTTTTTAAAGAAACTTTCCCAGCTTTCGTTTCAAACAATTTTGGAACGCCACGCAAATCTAAATCTGGATGACCGCATGGAGTGCCGCGCGTGGTAGCCGCGCGGTCTTAGGCGTCTTGCACGGCCTGTGCGGCTCCCCCCATCTGAGGTTCGAGTCCTCCCTCGGACGTGGGTGTGTGTGTAGTCCTTAGCGTAAGTTAGTTTAAGTTAGATAAGTAGTGCGTAAGCTTAGGGACCGATGACCTCACCGGTTTGGTCGCATAAGACCTTACCACCAATGTCCGGATGGAGATTTGAATCGAGCTCCTTCCAAAAATGATTCCTGTGGCCTAACCACCCCGCTATCTTGCCAATTTCGGGAAGCATCATGTTCTCTTCTCCCGTAGTTAGACAGCTAAGCGAGAGGAGAGTATGCTTCGCGAAACGTTAGTGGCTCCATTCTGTTAGCGGTTCGATACGGTTTAATTGCAACGACAATACGCAAAACTCCCTTTAGCGCAATGGTGAATTATTCTAAAGTTGTTGTGAACTTCAGTTTGAAACTGGCAGGCAGCCCTCCACGCTAGTGTGTTCTGTGCAAGCCTCTTCACGTGTGCAGAAAAAAATGTTTCCCGTAACACCAAAAAAGGTCGAGATGACCGTCGCACAGCGTGTTAAAACACCGCAAGCCAAAGAAGCTGCCTAATATCGTGTAGGGCCCCCGCGAGCACGCAGAAGTTCCGCAACACGACGTGGCATGGACTCGACTAATGTCTGAAGTAGTGCTGGAGGAAACTGACACCATAAATCCTGGAGGGCCGTCCATAAATTCGTAGGAGAAAGAGGGGGTGGAGATCCCTTCTGAACAGCACGTCGCAAGGCATCCCGGGTATGCTCAATAACGTTCATGTCTGGAACGTTTGGTGGCCAGCGGAAGTGTTTAAACTCAAAGAGTGTCCCTAGAGCCACCCTGTACCAATTCTGGAGTTGTGGGGTGTCGCATTTTCCTGCTGGAATTGCCCAAGTCGGAATGCACAATGAACATGACAGGATGCAGGCGATCATACAGAATGCTTGCGTACGTGTCACCTGTCAGAGTCGTATTCAGACGTATTAGGGGTCCCATATCACTCCAACTGCACACGCCTCACACCACTACAGAGCCTCCACCAGATTGAACAGTCCTCTGCTGACGTGCAGGGTCCATGGATTCATGAGATTTTCTCCTTACCCGTACACGTCCATCCGCTCTATACAATTTGAAACAAGACTCGTCCGACCAGGCAACATGTTTCAAGTCATCAGCAGTCCAATGTCGGTGTTGATGGGTCCAGGCGAGGCGCAAAGCTTTGTCTCATGCAGTCATCAATGGTACACGAGTGGGCCTTTGGCTCCGAAAGCCCATATCGGTGATGTTTCGTTGAATGGTTCGCAAGCTGACACTTGTTGGTACCCCAGCATTGAAGTCTGCAGCAATTTGCAGAAAGGTTGCACTTCTGTCCCGTTGAACGATTGTCATCAGTCGTCGTTGGTCCCGTCCTTGGAGGATCTTTTTCCGGCCTCACTGATGTAGGAGATGTAATTTTTTACCGGATTCCTGATATTTACGGTACACTCGTGAAATGGTCGTATGGGAAAATCTCCACATCATCGCTACCTCTGAGATGCTGTGTCCCATCACTCGTGCGTCGACTATTTTTAACACCATGTTCAAACTCACTTAAATCTTGATGACCTGCCATTGTAGCAGGAATGACAGATCTAAGCCCGCATCTCGTGGTCGTGCGGTAGCGTTCTCGCTTCCCATGCCCGGGTTCCCGGGTTCGATTCCCGGCGGGGTCAGGGATTTTCTCTGCCTCGTGATGGCTGGGTGTTGTGTGCTGTCCTTAGGTTAGTTAGGTTTAAGTAGTTCTAAGTTCTAGGGGACTGATGACCATAGATGTTAAGTCCCATAGTGCTCAGAGCCATTTTTTTTTGACAGATCTAACAACTGCGCCAACCACTTGTTGTCTTATATAGGCGTTGGCGACCGCAGCGCCGTATTCTGCCTGTTTACATATCTCTGTATTTGAATACACATATCTATACCAATTTCTTTGGAGCTTCAGCGTAAAAGAACCGACTGATTACGGCTAAACGGTTCTGAACCACGTGAGATAATCTTTTCGGGGTACTAAACATCTTAGTCAGCTACCTATGTGACTTTTCTAAAAGAAAGGATGAAAAGTTACTGTTTACTGCCCTGACGACGATGTGTGGAGAGTAAGCGTGAATGAAAAAAATTATGGAAAACGGATACGGTGGCGTCTTTTTCAACGGAACTATTCCAGCTTTTGTCTCAAACGATTTTGAAACATTACGCAAATATAAATCTGGATATCCGCCTGGAGATTTGAATCGAGCTCTTCCAAAACTGGTTTCAGTGCCCTAACGGCCCACCCACCTCGCCGATTTCGGGAAGCATCGTGCTCTTTTCTCCCGTACTTAGACAGCTAAGAGAGGGGAGAGAACGCTTCGCGAAACGTTACTGGCTCCATTCTGTTAGCGTCCCGATAAGATTTTATTACAACGAAAGTACACATAACTTCCATTAGCACAATGCTGAAATATCCTAGTTGCTGTGATCTTCAGTTTGAGAACGGCAGGAAGACCTCCACACCGGTGCGTTCTGTGCAAGCGACAGAAAAAAAAATGTTTCCCAAGGCAGTGGCTGGAAAAAATGCTTCCATTACTGAGCAACCGTGGAGTTAACAGAGGTGAACTCCAAAAAGGCCGAGAGGACCGTCGCTCAGCGTGTAATAGCTGGCTCGTTAAGACAGAATCCGGCCAGCTAGGACGCGGCCGTTGTGCGACGCGGCCTTGGTCTGTTTTAATTGCGCCGCCGACGCCGCGGCAGGTACAGGGAGGCGACGGGCGAGAGCGAGCGGCCGGTAGCAGCGCGCGCACGGCCCAGACGGCGGGCTCCTTCAGAAGCCGCGCGCTGTCGTGTCCCCCGGCGCGACGCCACCGAGCTGCCAGAAAGCGGCGACTCATCTTCCGTAACGAAGCGGCTGCGTGGCGTGCCAGTCCGACTAACCGACAGACCTGGTGGCCGAAAGGGGGCACGCTCTCGACGAACCGCACACGAGTCCAGCGTCTGGCAAACAAATTTCTTACACGAGTTCAATAACAGGATAGGTATGTGACACAATTTTGTAAGACATAAATAAAAGTTCTAGACGACGACGACTACGATGATGATGATGATGATGGCGAACGAAACATCCATTATGATGCTGTACACGGAACAGGGATTCATCTGAAAAAGTGACTTGGTACAACTCTTGCGTCCAGTGCTGTCTTTCGGCAGTGCTTCGGCGTCAGGGGTAAGCGCAATAATGGTCACTGTGCTGACAGTACGTGATGGTGTGTACGCAATCGCACTGTCGTGTGGGTACTCGTCTTGTTGCAAACAAGTCCATTCCCTGACTCAGATTATGTGACACTGCTGCTCGATCTTCCATGATCGAGTGACCATTATATCTGTACAATTCATGCCACTTTGCCGCATGCCGCGTGCATGGTGTTGAGACTTTTATGGCCAATAATGCACAGGCGTAAAATGAAAATATGAAAACACCTCAAGAAATACACGCTTGAACTTGAATACAGATGCTAGTCAAGCCTGGAGGTTGTACTGCTATACTCGACGACGAATGGCACCTCTGTAGAGTTGTAAAACTACCGTAGGTTATTGTAGACTTCCATAAGTAAGCGTTGACTACGGTAGTTTTGCTAGTGCCGTTTGTCAGTTAAGGTCGTACCCTTGTTACATGTATGTTACATGTGTTGCATACCTATCGAGCATTAACACATAACGATCGCTTTCTTTATGTACGCGATCAGTGTCTTACTGTCCGCAGCTCGTGGTCCTGCGGCAGCGTTCTCGCTTCCAGCGCACGGGTTCCCGGGTTCGATTCCCGGCGGGGTCAGGGATTTTCTCTGCCTCGTGATGACTGGGCGTTGTGTGTTCTTCATCATCATTTCATCATCATTGACTCGCAAGTCGCCGAAATGGCGTCAACTAAAAAGGCCTTGCAATGCGGCGGCCGAACTTCCCCGCATGGGGCCTCCCGGCCAACAATGCCATACGATCATTTCATTTCAGTGTCTTACTATATTCCCCAAAAACTCGGATGCGGTAAAACATCTGGAAAATGAGTGAGGCTACATAAAAGACCATGTAACCTATGGAACTTTTTTTTCTACATCGTTATCCTAATTTCTGTTTTTATTCGAAAATTGTTGATTTGTAACGTGGAACGGAGGGATGTTGTAGAAAGAAAGCAGCACAGATTTACCATATATTGTTAGAAAACTCAAACTCGCCGACAAAAAAAGTAAAATAAAAAAATCCTGCAAAACCAAAATATATCTGACATCGCTTCAGTACTTCGGCGAACTTGCATAAAACTTGTTTCTGTTATTCATAAGCAACTTTCGCTTTTATCAATAACAACAACTCCTTCCTTTGATCGTAATGAAGAATGTTTCATTAAATAAAAAGTAACAACAATAACGATATATATTTGTGCATGTAAACTGTTCTGGAGTCAAAATTAATTGCTTTGGTTACACAAAAGTGCAGAAGTTACGTGATTAACTAATGTGTTCCGAAAATACATAACCAAGCCTGATACGAAAACCCTTTGCGTTAAAAACAGTTGCCAGTCTCTCTCAGTATGGTTTTCAGAGAATCTTACACTAATTTTCCTGGAAAGTAGCAGCAAGTACAGCTAACGATCACGCACCCTTCTCTCAAAGTAATCCACAAAATTGAGATCTGCTGATTTGAGGCCAGAGGAGATGTGACAATACACACTCGTACTCACAAAAAGAGGCCTGCAGAGCTCTGGCAATAGGAACTCCGTCATCTTGGAACACAGCATCACCATTGGAGAAAAAACGTTGTACTGTGTAAGATGGACCTTATTAGCTAAAACGGTCACGTACCCCTTGGCAGTAACGCGACCCTGCGTACTACCCTTATCGTCTGTGGAATACCACGATAAGGCTACCCAAATCACCACGAAACCCCTGCTATGTTTTACTCTTGGGGGATAATCTCGGCCATAAGTTGAAAAAGAGTGCAACAAGACTCATCCAACCAAATCACTTCCTCCGTTGCCCCATAGTCCAGGTTTATGGCTTCGGCACCAGGTTTTCCTATTAAGGAAATTTGCATAACTGATGAGTGGTTTTGAAATTCCAAATCGCACAGCATTTTCCTGCTTACGGAGCTCCCTTCGTGTTGTTTTGGTACTGACAGCGTTGGTGACTGCGACATTCGATTCTGCAAACCCTTTCGAAGCTGTAATCATCTTATTTTTCTTCACAATCCTCTTCAGTAACTGTCTGTCGCGATCAATCAACACACACTCTCGTCTGCAATGTGACTTCGCAGATTATGTCTTTCCCCTTTCCCTTCATCTTCAATATGGGGCCTCTTAGTACACTAAATACTTCAGCTAACGTGGGTACGGAGGCACCCAACACATAAGCACGAATAATTTTCCACGTTGGAATTCACTTACCGTCGACATAACGCACTCACAACTATACAGGACACTGTTCTGACGACAACTGACACTTGAAACGTACTGAGGGCATTCCACAGTTGTAGACTTGCTCTCTACTTACACTATGGTTCGGTAGTCTTGGTACACTGCATAAATGACGTAGTAAATGGTAGAATTACCGGTGGTACTGCTAGTATTGGTAGGGAAAGAAACATAACTAAATGTGTAACAGAGAAACTGGGAGGCGACGAATTCTTATCCTTTTGTTTTTATTTTGCATGATTATAACCGCATAACATTCAGTGTATGTCCAGTGTGTATTCCACATCCTTACAGAGTATAAATTGCATTTTATAAATAATAAAACTTAGTTGATCACGTAACTTCTGCACTTTTGTGTAACCAAAGCAATTACTTTTGACTCAAGAACAGTTTACAAGCACAAATATATATCGTTATTGTTGTTATTTTTTATTTAATAAAACATTCTTCATTACGATCAAAGGAAGGAGTTGTTGTTGTTATTGATAAATGCGAAAGTTGCTTATGAATAACAGAAACATGTTTTATGCAAGTTCGCCTAAGTATTGAAGCGATTGTTGTGACCGTAGAAAATTTTAATTTTTATTCTTGCTTTTGTGACCATACTAAGAGTCCAGGCTCCATAGGCAAACAGCCAGCCGACATTAAGAAATAGTCCACCAGGACGTAGGGACAAGATAAGCAGCGGAGGCTGCCAAGTGTGGCTTGTTGATCAAATAACTTAGTGTTTGATTTCCTGCCAGAGGAAGCAGCATGAATCAAACTTGCGCAATGGAAGACGCAAACACCAGGGCGGTAACACAGCAAGACAGAGTGTCAGCCACGTGCGGAAAAGACTCGTGTGGAACCAAAGTAAGTTTTGTGCAGCTAGAAACGAAAGTGTCGTGTGGAACAGAAGGCATTCTTGCACAAGCCGACCAATTAGAAACGAGAGTGTCGCGTGGAACCGTAGGCATTCTTGTGCAATCCGATCACTTAGAAATGAAAGAGTCATGTGAAACAAAATAACTCGTGTGCACCCAAGTACATGAGAAACGAAATAAAAGGCCAGGCAGCGGAATAGTTAGAAGGAGAGATTCAGATGCAGATTCAGAGCCAGTGCCGGCAGTTTGGAGATTCCGCTGCGAGACGCCAGCGGGGCCGAGTAGGCCCATAGCAGCCGATACAGCTGATAAAAGACTTCAACTGTGAGAAGACGGTGATAGAGTGTGGTGGACACTCAGAAACTACAAGTCAAGTAGGATTTTTAGAGTTTCATTGGAATAGTGTTGAACAGAGGCTGTCAGTCTTTGTCTCAATGACTTAGAGAGATTTCAGTGCTAACCAAGAACAAGTGATTGCTTTGTACTTGTTTCTTATATGTACCGGTAGTTAGCTTTGAAGTAGCAAGTCCGAATAAATAGACTGAATCTTACTAAGGGGTTTATGGTCCATCACCTCACATAAGTATATGTGAGAAAAACCTTGATAGAAACTAATCATTCTTTTCTGCCTATTGCACTTCTGTAACCTATTTTCAGGAAACTTATTTGCTGCAAACCAAGGAGATTCCCTAACTCTCATCTCCGATATAAAGGTTGACAGCAATTTATAACCAACCCATTGTCGTCAACGTCCCGATTACGCTACGCAGTTCGTACTTCCTTCATTCTCGTATAGTGAGGCTGTGCCGGGACGCGACACGATGTTATATATATTTTGGTTTTGCAGTTTTTTTATTTTACTTTTTGTGGACGAGTCTGACTTTTCTAGCAATATATGATAAATCTGTGCTGCTTTCTTTCTACAACATCCCTCCATTCCACGTTACATATCAACAATTTTCGAATTGAAACAGGAATTAGGATAACGATGTAGAAAAAATTGTTCCATAGGTTACATGGTCTTTTATATAGCATCACTCATTTTCTAGATGGTTTACCGCTTCCGGTTTTTTGGGGAATATAGTAAGACACTGATTGCGTACATAAAGAAAGCGATAGTTTAGTGTTAAGCTCGGTAGTTGTGCAACATACATAACATCATAATATACATGTAACAAGGGTACGACCTTGACTCACCAAAGGTACTAGCAAAACTACCGTAGTCAACGCTTACTTATGAAAGTCTACAGTAGCCTGTGGTAGTTTTACAACTCTACAAAGGTGCCATTCGTCGTCGAATATAGCAGTGCAACCTGCAGGCTTGACTTGCATCTGTATTCAAGTTCAAATGTGTATTTCTTGCGGTGTATTCATATTTTTATCTTACTCCTGTGTATTATTGGCCATAAAAATCTCAACACCTTATACACGGCATGCAGCAAAGTGGCATGCACTGTACAGATATAATGTTCACTCGATCATGGAAGACCAAACAACAATGTCACATAATTTGAGTCAGGGAATGGACTTGTTTTGCAGCAAAACGAGTACCCACACGACAGTGCGATGGCGTACACACCATCACGGACTGTCAGCACAGTGACTATTGCTGCCGCTTACGTTGACGCCGCAGCATAGACAGGCGTACCGACAGTGATCTGCCCAACGACAGCACTGGAAGCAAGAGCTGTACCATGTCGCCTTTTCAGATGACTCCCTGTTCTGTGTACAGCATCACAATGGATGTATCCGTGTGTGGAGACTCTGAGGAAAACGAACGTTACCAGAATGCGCTCACCATCATCATCATCATCATTATCATCATCATCGTCGTCGTCGTCGTCGTCATCCTTATCATATCTTCCTAGTGCCTGGAGTGAACGTATAAGGTGTCACTAGACACACAACGCGATTATCTCTGCTCCACAAAGCTGATAATTTGGACAGCGGGCTTTATGTTTCTGCCGTGTAAAGACTGGTGAATCCACCCCATCTTCGGAGTATCGCTCATCTGAATGGAGATATTCTTCATCAGAATGAAAATTTAAAAGTCCTATAAAATAATACACGGAAAAATAAGTTCGAAGGAAACAATAACTAAGATGAAAAAAATCGTAACATAGAAAGGTTATTTACATAATGTTACATTGTGAGAAGTCAATGGCAAAAGCCGACCTTGTTGATGATCTTTTTGGATTCAGGAGAAACGTAGGAACACGCGAAGCAATACTGACCCTATAACTTCTCTTAGAAGATAGCGTAAAGAAAGACAGACCTACGTTTATAACATCTGTAGGCTCACAGAAATGTACAGAACTAGTACAGAAACCAGACTGCCGTCATAAAAATCGAGGTGCGTGAAAGGGAATCAGTGGCCGAGAAGGGGATGAGAGAGGGTTGTATCTTAGCCCCGACGTTATTCAGTATGTACGTAGAGAAACCAGTATAGGAAACCAATGAAAAATTTGGAATAGGAATTAAAGTACACGAAGAAGAAATAAAATCTTTGAGGTTTGCCGATGATATTGTAATTCTATCAGAGAAAGCAAAGGACTTGGAAGGGCAGCTGAAGGGTATGGACAGTCTATTGAAAGAAAGATATAAAATGAACATCAACAAAAACAAAACAAGGACAATGGAATATAGTCGAACAGAAGTAGCTGATGTTAAGGGAATGAGATTAGGAAACGGGACACTTTAAGCATTAGATTAGTTTTTCTATTTGGAGAGCAAAGTAAGTGATCATGGCTGGATTAAGATCGAATACAGAGTTAAGTGTTAAGAAGTCTTTTCTGAAAGAGTGCAGGCATTTATGAAAGCGAAACATGGATAATTAGCAGTTTAAACAAGAAGAGAATAGAAGCTTTTGATATGGTGCTACAGAAGAATATTAAAGATCGTATGGGTAGACCAATTAACCAATGTAGAGATATTGAACAGCATCGAGGAGAAAAGAAATTTGTAGCACATCCTGACTAGAAGAATGGATCCGTTGATGGGGCACATTCTGAGACTTCAAGGGCTCACCAATCTAGTATTGAAGGGTATTGTATGTGTGTGTGTGGGGGGGGGGGCGGGGGGGGGGGGGTTAAATCATAGAGGGAGACCAAGAGATGAATAAGGTAAGCAGATTCAGAAAGATGTAGGTTACAGTAATTATTCGGAGATAAAGGGGCTGCCCCAGGATAGAGTACCAGGGATAGTTACATCGAATCAGTTTTCGGACTGAAGACCACAACAGGCTTTTTCCTTCACTGAAAGGAAAATAATATACTATTTTGCCTTTCAAACGATTACTGAAGCCGCGAAGACCTATTAATCTCTCTTATAATACAGGAGCAAGCAAACTGAAATTTTATATATTTTTTCACGTCCAGAATTACTACTAATTACGAAAAATTTACAATGAATTTGAGCTTTATTTTTTCAGGTTGTAACCTCCCGCAATAAAGTTAGTCAATATTAACTGAATAAAAGAAATGAGCCAAGCGTAACCTCCTTGCAAAATTAAAGAATAAAAATTGCGTAAATGTAAACTCCCCACAAAATATCGTTAAGGGATGAAGATTGATCACAAACCCACAATAACATTAATTAAATAATGAACCATGAACTGAATGTAACAACTCAACAGCAATAATTAAACCTGACAAATTTTATAAGGACAGCAGCGCTGTCCTACGGCCCTGTGAAATAATTAAACCAAAATTCTTACCTTAGTAAAATTGCATCTATATCTGCTCTTATTTTTCGGCATAGCTTCTTGCAATGTTGGCTTATATTTAATTTAAATTCTTGGAGGGAATGCATAGGAAACATTATTTAGCTTGAAATGAATCTTTTTCTTTAAAAAAGTTACTTTATAGAAAAATTATTATTGGGGCATTTTTTTGAACAAATTAATTACAATTAACATACGTTATTAGCTGAGCGCAATGCTGCTTCATTACCTTCTACAATAATATACATATCGTCCACCACATTCCTGACCAGACTCGTGGGCAGAGCACACCACGGACGCATGCCGACTCGCTACACACTAGCACTGTCGTCTCGCGCGATCAAGCGGAGACTAGCCACGATAAATAACTCTCTGGTCAGAGATTCTGTCATGCCTCGCCATCGCTGGTAATGAATACATATGAAACATACGCGTTTCAAGGTCAAATTGACGCAACACTGTTTCGGCTGGAACAATATTTCAGGAGTTCGATCATGTTGCACCTTCGTGGTCGAACGTACGAAGAATAGCTACAACTTTATTAGGAGGATATGTTAGATTATAAATGTGCTTTTAGTGACTGGAACATTAATATACAGCTTAGGGTCTGCACTACTGACAACTTTGAACTGGAGCAAATAATCACGTTTATGGTATGTCTCTTAGGAGAACTTCGTTTCCATTTGTTTACTTGTGCTGCCGCAAATAAACACATTAAAAAAATGTTTTGCATCACCTCAGTTCGGAGAGTTCCGGAAGCTTTACAAAAAATTGGAATAGGGATCTACACAAACATCATTTCCGCCCTTTTATTGCTCATGGAAACCACACAGTGCATTCATCGTGGCATACTATCCACAAGTTCATCAAGGCACCGTTGGTCCAGATTATTCCACTCCTCAACGGTTGGTTGGTTGGTTGTTTGGGGGAAGAGACCAAACAGCGAGGTTATCGGTCTCATAGGGTTAGGGAAGGATGGGGAAGGAAGTCGGCCGTGCCCTTTCAAAGGAACCATCCCGGCATTTGCCTGGAGCGATTTAGGGAAATCACGGAAAACCTAAATCAGGATGGCCGACTCCTCAACGGTTTTCGGCGTAGATCCCTCAGAGTGACTGATGGGTCACGTCGTTCCATAAACAGTCCTTTTCAATATATCTCGGTATGTTAGATAGGGTTTATGTCTGGAGCGATTTCGTTATCCTGAAGGAAGCCATTCACAAGATGTGCACGATGGGGGCGCGAATTGCCGTCCATGAAGACGAATGCCTCGCCAATATGCTACCGATATGGTAGCACAATCGGACGGAAGATGGCATTCACTATCATACAGCCGTTACGGCGCCTTCCATAATCACCAGCGTCGTACGTCGGCCCCACATAGTGCCACCTCAAAACAGCAGGGAACCTCCACCTTGCTGCAACCGCTGGACTATGTGTTCAAATGGTTCAAATGGCTCTGAGCACTATGGGACTCAACTGCTGAGGTCATTAGTCTCCTAGAACTTAGAACTAGTTAAACCTAACTAACCTAAGGACATCACAAACATCTATGCCCGAGGCAGGATTCGAGCCTGCGACCGTAGCGGTCTTGCGGTTCCAGACTGCAGCGCCTTTAACCGCACGGCCACTTCGGCCGGCTTTGGACTATGTGTCTAAGGCGTTCAGCCTGACCGGGTTGCCTCCAAACACGTGTCCGACGATTGCCTGGTTGAAGGCCTATGCGACACTTAACGGTGAAGAGAGCGTGATGCCAATCCTGAACGGTCCATTCGGCATGTTGTTGGGCCCATCTGTACCGCGCTGCATGGTGTCGTGGTTGCAAAGATGGATCTCGCCGTGGACGTCGGGAGTGAAGTTGTGCATCATCCAACCTATTGCGCACAGTTTGAGTCGAACACGACGTCCTATGGCTGCGCGGAAAGCATTATTCGACATGGTGGCTTTGCTGTCAGGGTTCCTCCGAGCCATAATTCGTAGGTAACGGTCATCCACTGCAGTAGTAGCCATTGGGCGGCCTTAGCGAGGCATGTCATCGACAGTTCCTGTCTCTGTGTTTCCTCCGTGTCCATACAACATCGGTTTGATTCACTCCGTCTGGACACTTCCCTTGTTGAGAGCCCTTCCTGGCACAAAGTAAAAATGCTGAAGCGATTGAACGGCGGTATTCACCGTCTAGGCATGGTTGAGCTACAGACAACACGAACCGTTTTATCTCCTTCCTGGTGGAATGACTGGAACTGATCGGCTGTCATATCCCCCCCACCCCGTCTAATAGGCGCTGCTCATGCATGGTTGTTTACATCTCTGAACAGTCATAGGGACTGTGTCTGTGATACAATATCCACAGCCAACTTCTATATTCAGGAGTTCTGGGAAACGGGGTGATGCAAGACTTTCTTTGATGTGTGTATATGCACCACACGTGCTAATAGGGATTGTGAGTTGGTTTATTTGTCAAGCGACAAGTATCCTTAGGTTCTATTAACACGATTTTCCTTGACGGTAATGCCCAGGTGCACTAGGTGACAGCAATGGCTGTTACGACCTCATCTCGTTTCAGGCGAGACACGACTACTTGCCCTGGCCAGCATGTTCCTCTACTGAAAACATTTGGTCACAGATTAACGAGAGACTGACACTACATTTAATAAAATTGACATATCTGTATTCATAAAGGAAACAAATTTCCTGCATGAGCCCGCAATCACAATTATAATGTCGTTTAGGTTACTGTTATCATCAGATCAGAATTTAGGACTCGAAAAACAAGGCTCACTACCATTTCAATAAAACCTACACCTAATTGGGGCGTCAATGTCATAACTAAAATCAGCTGCTGTACCGTCCCAAATTTAAAAACGCCATACAACAAAGGAACCACTACTCTCACCTTTTGCAATTTTAAGGCTTCATTTTATGTAGGAGGCAACGCACCGCGTTTATTGTTCAACAGGAACCAGAAAACAGATTGATTACGTAATATTGCTGTTAAAAAATAACTTAGATTGAGTGTAATAATCTGTAAACTGAGCAAACAGGCAGGGCTGTAACAACTTGACTGACTGAGTATGAAGGTAGCTAGAGATTACTTAAGTCAGGTTCCATGAATACATACTGAAGGACGCTCATAGACACGAAGTACACATAGAACTGCTACTTGTACCCAAAAAAGAGAAATGTTTTGCCTATGAGAACCATTTGCGGAAAATAAGCATTTAGCTAAAAACTCCTACCTAGTTTTAAGTGACCAATAACGGCTGAGCATATCGCCACACAGTGCCTGTCGACCAGCAACATACTCCCAGACCATAATTCCAATAATCACTTACATCTCTACAAACTTGTACTGTCGGCCAGTGTGACCGAGCGGTTCTAGGCGCTTCAGTCTGGAACCAAGCGACCGCTACGGTCGCAGGTTCGAATCCTGCCTCGGGAATGGATGTTTGTGATGTCCTTAGGTTAGTTAGGTTTAATTAGTTCTAAGTTCTAGGGGACTGATGACCTCAGCTGTTAAGTCCCATGGTGTTCAGAGCCATTTGAACCATTTGAACAAACATGTACTACTATAGAATTGTCTTATACTTTACTTTGTACACTACCTTTAGTATTGTATTCATATAACTGGAATACTTTAATACTGTGTCATTTCGTCGTGTGCTATGTTTGGTACTATGCATCTTGTAAATTATAATTGAACACTACAATTTTACAAGTTTGATTCAAAACATGGGTGATGGGCGCTCGATTTGAAATTACTCACGTAAGAACACGGCCATACGTTCTGAGCCTGTCTGGTTTCCTACACACTGATGTCTCTTATGGACACTAGTCAATTGTTTCCTGACAATGAGCCAATGACCTTAAAATCGGTTCGAAATAAAGAAATGTAAGTAGAACGAAATCGCAGTTTGTTTATTGTTCTACCTCAAATATGCATGGTACCCTTACTTATAACTTCGTTCGCTACAAAAATGTGCAAAACAGTGCGACGTTTTTTAAATAATATACTGCAGTTTTTATTGCATCATCCTTTTTCTCTCCTCAGTAACTATTACAAGGAATGCTTTCAGGCTGGAAAATGGCCTCCTGGTAGCCAAACAAAGATTACATTATAGTTAACTGCCGTTGGCAGCGGAAGTGCGATCTCTAAATTTGAGTAATGTAATCGTGTTAACAGAAAAGTTTATTTTTCCAGGCCGAAATAAATATATATGTGGTGTGCGTACTGTAAGACCTTCGGTACACACACCATCACATTATTTGACTTGTCGCTCTAACGAAGTAGGCGAGTGTCAGCAATATGTCTCATGGTCTTATCATGGCGGGTTTATCTTCTGCCGTTAGGTCAGACGATAGAAATGCCACTTGCACACTTAGAGTAGCAGATTGACGGTGACCAACTTTAAACAGAACTTGAATAATTTTCACACACATTTATTAAAATAATAAAAATCATAGATATTACGTAACTTGATTCTGGATGCTGTTTCCAATTGACAATCTGAAGTTCCTTTGGTCTTGATACTTGACAAAGTGTCTATACATTTCTCTTCATGGCTATGTACAGGAATATGGTAATCTTATTAGGCGCAGACTGAAACTTGACTTCAGACTGGTACAGACAAATGTATACTAATGCAGACTGACTAATTGGAGGTCTGTACACTCGTTATAATACCTCGAGCGTTCAGGTATCACTGTGCGAGTGTGATCCACAAGGAGAAAAGGTTCTACGTTAGCAGCAATCTCATTGGCTGCGTTACATATTAAAACACGGATCGGCGGAAGCAGAATTTGGTCCGTCTCTAAGACAGCGCCATCTCGTAGTGCGGAGACGGACGAGCGCTGCGCCTGCACTGTTGTGCTTAGCGGGGCGCGCTCTGTTGGGAAAGTTGTGTACGCGCTTACTACACGGAACTATGTACACAACAATATACATTGACTAGTTTCGGCAGGTTAAGTTGCCATCTAAGATCTCGTTGAAGAAAGCACTCCAGTGTAAAATTATACAAGGAAGTATTATAGGCCTCTGCTGTTTCTGACCTACATAAGCGATTTATGAGACATTCTGAGCAGTCCTCTTAGGCTCTTTGCATACGATACTGTCATTTACTGTCTTGTAATGACATCAGATGGTCAAAATAAATTGTAAAATGATTTAGATAAGATGTATGTGTGGTTTAAAAAGTGGAAAGTGACTCTAAATAAGGAAAAGTGTGAAGTCATCCACATGAGTATTAAAAAGAATCCGCCAAATTTCGGTTACACGATGAACCAAACAAATCTAAAAGCTGGAAATTCAACTAAATACGTAGGGACTACAGTTACAAATAACTTAAACTGGGGCGATCATACACAATGTTGCGGGGAAAACGAATCCAAGGGTGCCATTTATTGCCTTCACTTAGGAAACACTACAGGTCTTCCAAGGAATCTGCTTACACTACGCTTGTCCATCCTCTTCTGGAGTATTACTGTGTGCCTCAGGATTTACAGAGGACATCGAAAAAGTTCAAGAGAGGAAAGCTTGTTTTTTTACGATCGCTAAATAGGGAAGATAGTGTCACGGAGATGATACATGAATTGGGTTAGCAATCACTAAAGGGCGTTTTTCGTTGCTGCAGTATCTTCTCGTGAAATTACAATCACGAACATTCTCACCACGATGTGAAAATATCTTGTTGGCACCCACCCACATAGAGAAATATGACCATAATAAAATCAGAGAAATCAGATCTCGCACGGAAATAGTTGGGTGTTCGTTTTTCCCGCCCGCTGTTCGTGAGCGCAACGGCAGAGAAATAGCTTGAAGATGGTTGGACTAACCCTCTGGCAGGCACTTAACTGTATATTGCAGAGTAATAGTGTCAATTTAGACGTAGATGTAAATACGTTTTACAATACAACAATGATTGTGCCAAACACGCAAAAAAACTATGATCAAATACCTTTGTCTCATTGGGTACTGCCCGCAGTGTCCGTGTTGACACGGGAGCATTTTCTTTAACAAGATCTGAAGACGGCAATTGAAGTTGCCGAAACTATTCTACGTATATATTTACTGCGGTCTGGGAAAATGAACTTTTCTAGTAAGAAGACTAAATTATTCGAATTCAGAGACTGTCCTCTTGCTGGCTTGATAAATGGAGTACCCCTATTAGCATGTAAGTGTAAGAACCCCAGAGGCCATGAAGAAGGTTCTGCAAGATACTAGGTAGTGAACTTTGCAGAATGAGCACTCTTCTAGTGAATACTTTTTTTTTTTTTTCAGTTTAGATGCTACTCCCCAAATGGTTGTGCCACAGGGCAGAGTTGAGTGGAAGTACGGAGGAGACACGCCGATGCCTGACCGTTCTAAATGGGTCAGCGGTCACGGATCCGACAGGTGGGCCTCTCTGTGTAGCTAATAAGCGCGCCTGACGGCCGCATCGACAAAGGAAGAGAGGCTAAGTAGTTTACGGGCGGGCCGCCCGCCACCGACACCGGAGCCCCGCGCGATGAAACAGACCCGTCGGCGGCTATAAGTCACTCAGATAACATCGCCCGCACCTACGCTAAGAGGCTTTTATCTCGACAGTCGCACTGCGTCTTGCCGAAAAGAGAATGAGCCGAAAGCGGGGAACAAAAGCGCCAAGACTTCGCATGAACGTCAGTGCGACGGCCGCTGATACCATCGTTCGCACTGCACGGTAGTCTAACTGCCGCCTGATGACATGCTACCTCTGCCCACTAGGTTAGAGGCGAACAATAGGGCCTTGAAAGAAATGGGAGCTTGACAAAATTGTACAGGCCAACCTGAGATGCACAACTGGTCTGCTATTGTCAGAAGTGCCGTTCTCTATTACTAAAAACAAAAGAAGCACGCGCGTTTAGTTTAAAATTAATAATTCTTCGAAATGTATTAATGAAACATGTGAATAATAGAAAAAAGTAAATTAATATTTTTCAAGGAACAGGTGTTTCAATTTTCGAAGGGAAACAGTCAAATTAATTATAAGATGCATATAGTAAACATTTTTCATAGTAGTTGTTGCTGCTGAAGCGTCCTGCAGTCCAATAATTGATGTGATGCAGCTCTCCACGGTAATGCATTCTGTTCAAACATCTTCATTTCTGCATAATTACTGCGATATCCATCCATTTAAACATGCATACTGTAGTTATGTCAAGGTCTGCCACTACAATTTTTAACCTCCACACTTCCATTCATTACCAAATTGACGCTTCCTTGATATTTCAGGACGTGTTATAAATTTTAATCACGTTGTGCTAAAAATTTATTTTCTCCCCAATTCGATTCAGTACCTCTCGCTCCTTTCGTCCACATCAGCCAGAGGGTGGTAGGTCGGTTGATTTGGGGGAGGGGACCAAACAGCGAGGTCATTGGTCCCATCGGATTAGGGAAAGATGGGAAGGAAATCGGCCGTACCCTTTCAAGGAAACCATCCCGGCATTTGCCTGAAGCGATTTAGCCAGAAGACGGCAGATACTGGGGCCAAGGTAGGTGCCGTGTTCGTTGACCTCCGTAAGGAATTTGACATATTCGTAGTTCCACACTGCCGCCTTAATAAACAAAATACGAGCCTATGAAATATCAAACCAGCTGTACGGCTGGATAGAAGAGTTTATAAAAAATGGCTCTGAGCACTATGGGACTCAACTGCTGTGGTCATAAGTCCCCTAGAACTTAGAACTACTTAAACCTAACTAACCTAAGGACATCACACACATCCATGCCCGAGGCAGGATTCGAACCTGCGACCGTAGCGGTCGTGCGGTTCCAGACTGTAGAGCCTTTAACCGCGCGGCCACTCCGGCCGGCCCGAAGAGTTTATAGCAAACACAACACAGCACGCCATTCTCAATGGAGAGAAGTCTTGAGACGTAACAGTAATTTCGGGCGTACCCCAAGATAGTGTCATGAAACCATTACTTTTGACAGTCTACCGGGAATCTCTCGTAAGAGTCATCAGGCGTATTTTCTCTGGTGTTCCGTCAGATATTTGCAATTTCCTCTCTGCAACTTGTACCTGGTGTCAGCCCAAACAAATAACGCTCACCACATGTTTCGTGCGACACCCAGCGTCGACGGAATGCCTCGGTTTGTCTACTATTTCAAACAAAATTATTTTTAAACCACAATTTTACGTGATCATTTGATAGAACGCTACCAGATAGTCTAGTGCGATATTCCTTCTACCGACATGTATTAACAGGGACAGTAAAACACCAGGAATAGTCGATATTCCAGCAGCGACTGAACAGAGCGCTTCTGTATGGCGGTAGCAGCGCAGGTCAACAAGGTGTTGACGCTGCTGGAGTACGGTTATTGTGTTTCACTGCCCCTGTTAATACATTTCGGTAAAACGAATATCGCACTAGACTAATCTGATAGCGCTCTATCGCATTGGTACCTCAAATTCCACTTGAAAAATAATTTTGTTTGTCTAACGTGAAACAAATTGACGATTTCCATTGACGCTGGGAGTCGCATGAAGGACGTGATGGGCAACATTTGTTTGAGCTGACTCTAGCTACACTTTGCAAAAACTGAATCGCTCCCTTAGGGGAGACACCCTGCATATAAAACATCAAAATTCCAGGAGGCTTTTCGTGTATGATGCTGTTTTATCGCAACGCAATAAAATTGTAGCGAAACCCTAGAAGACCTGCAGAAGATAGACGCTTGATACAGGGGGTGGAAAATGACCCTCACATAAACAAATGTAACGTTTTGCGAATACGTAGACTGGCCATTAAAACTGCTACACCACGAAGATGATGTGTTACAGACGCGAAATTTAACCGACAGGAAGAAGATGCTGTGATGTGCGAATGATTAGCTTATCAGAGCATTCGCACAAGGTTGGCGCCGGTAGCGACACCTACAACGTGCTGACATGAGGAACGTTTCCAACCGATTTCTCATACACAAACAGCAGTTGACGGCGTTGCCCGGTGAAACCTTGTTGTGATGTCTTGTGTAAGGGGGAGAAATGCGTATCATCACGTTTCCGACTTTGATAAAGGTCGGATTGTAGCCTATCGCGATTGCGGTTTATCGTATAGCGACATTGCTGCTCGCGTTGGTCGAGATCCAATGACTGTTAGCACAATATGGAATCGGTGGGTTCAGAAGGGTAATACGGAACGCCGTACTGGATCCCAACGGCCTCGTATCACTAGCAGTCGAGATGACAGGCATCTTATCCGCATGGCTGTAACGGATCGTGCAGCGCCGTCTCGATCCCTGAGTCAACAGATGGGGACGTTAGCATGACAACAACCATCAGCGCGAACAATTCGACGACGTTTGCAGCAGCATGGAGTATCAGCTCGGAGACCATGGCTGCTGTTACCCTTGACGCTGCATCACAGACAGGAGCGCCTGCGATGGTGTACTCAACGACGAACCTGGGTCCACGAATGGCAAAACGTCATTTTTTCGGATGAATCCAGGTTATGTATACAGCGTCATGATGGTCGCATCCGTGATTGGCCACATCGCGGTGAACGCACATTGCAAGCGTGTATTCGTCATCGCCATACTGACGTATCAGCCGGCTTGTTGGTATGGGGTGCCATTGGTTACACGTCTCGGTCACCTCTTGTTCGCATTGACAGCACTTTGAACAGTGGATGTTACATTTTAGATGTGTTACAACCCGTGGCTCTACCCTTCATTCGATACCTGCGACACCCTATATTTCAGAAGGATAATGCACGACTGCATGCTGCTGGTCCTGTACGGCCCTTTCTGGATACAGAAAGTGTTCGACTGCTGCCCTGGCCAACACATTCTCCAGATCTCTCACCAATTGAAAAAGTCTGATCAATGGTGGCCGAGCAACTGGCTCGTCACAATACGCCAGTCACTACTTTTGATGAACTTTGGTATCGTGTTGAAGCTGCATGGGCAGCTGCACCTGTACGCGCCATCCAAGCTCTGTGACTCAATGCCCAGGCGTATCAAGGCCCTTATTGCGGCCAGAGGTGGTTGTTCTGGGTACTGATTTCTCAGGATCTATGCACCCAAATTGTGTGATAATATAATCACATGTCAGTTCCAGTATAATATATTTGTCCAATTCACCCGTTTATCATCTGCATTTCTACTTGGTGTAGCAATTTTAATGACCAGTAGTGTATTTATGATTAAAAATTCCATGGAAGCACTTACTATCTTAAAATATATGCAAGTACGCGTACAGACTGAATTAAAGTGGAACGACCAAATAAAAGCAATCGCAGGAAAGGTAGATGGCAGACCGAGGTTCATTGCAAGACGCCTCAGGAAATGTAGACCGTCAACAGATGGTTCAAATGGCTCTGAGCGCTTGGGACTTAACTTCTGAGGTCATCAGTCCCCTAGAAAACCGCTGACATTTTCTATAGTGTCAGGATCCTGTCAGTTTAATTACCGCAGAATTCAGTATTTTTTGGGTGGGTGGTTCATACTATTAGTTTTTCAGTCACATCCGTGCTTATACCGTCAATTGTTTTATTAGTACTATTAACATATGCCAATAGCATAAATACAAATCTGGAAAAGCTGTGTGAAATTTATGACTGTGGCTGTAGTTATATGCCCTTTGCTTTTTTTTAGAACAAGACTGACTAAACATATAAAGCACCACAATCTTGAAATAGCACTCTTATGACCTAATGTCAGTACCCATTAATTTTCAGTCCGCGCATTCATCCATTATTTTTTTCTCATGTTCGTCTTACAACCTCTCTTCGAAATACAGTCCATTCTCTCAACCGATTTTCCACGTGCTCTGGCGTCTCTGACCGAATTATTGTGTCAACAGCTAACCTCAAAGTTTTTTTTCTTCCCCATGTACTTCAATTCGTCTTCCAAATTCGTCTTTGGTTTCCTTTACCGCTTGTGCAACAGATTGAACAAGTTGGGGGTTAAGCTACAGACCTGTATACTCTCTCCTTCATTACTATCTCCGTTTCACGCCCTTCGCCTTTTATGACTGCACTCTGATCTCTGTACAAGTTATAGATAACGTTGACCTGATAACCAAGTTGTAGATAACCTTGTATTTTATTCTTGTGACCTTCAGAAATTGCGTGGAATCCTCTTAAAAGTAAAAGCGTTTATGCACCTTTGAGAAGACGTATAGAAAGCATTTAATGAGAGTTATGTTACTCCAGGATTTTCCGCAGAAATTAAGTCTGCAACTGAAGCAAAATAAACCTGACACTCATACAATGTAGGCTTTCAAGGCCGGTATTGTCGTCATTTAAGACTTCCGGGCTGATAGGCCGTGGTCGATGCATACAACTCTCCCCTGACGTTTCGTCACCGACTGCGGGAGACATCCTCCGAGTTAAAGCGGTGAAGTACCGGAGACAGGAACATCAGGGGAAAATTTTATGCATCGACCACCGCCTACCAGCCCGGAAGTTTTAAGTGAAAACCTCACATTGGTGTTACAACCGCTCATATATGCAGAGCATCACTTCCTCAATACTGATGTTCTAGTTCGGCAACCCGGGAGCAACTATCCAGACACTTCGATGAAAAAAAAAATACATTTCCTTTTGAAGCGTGCTCTAGTTACCGACAGCAGCTTGATCTGACCTATCACGAAATCAAGGTCCTAAAGCGTTGTTTCCAACTTCGACACCGAGGAGATAGAAAGAAGCTGAATGTCGTATGAAGCAGATTAGCACCTGAGCATAACAGTAGGCCTAAAAGCATTGGAGTGATTCTAGAGATGGTCATGTCCATCAATAAACATTATGAGAGCAGCAAGAACAAGGTTATATACGAACGTCACATGAAACAGATTTTCTGAGCGCGATAAAGAATGGTTAAGACACACACTCTCAATCGTAATGACGACTATTTGGTTCTCCAACCGGCGACTCAGATTTAGGGATCTTTTGGTTTCCTAATATTCCTAGAAACAACGACTTCATAGGCGGCAGGATGGTAATTTTTTTACCTTTACACAATTGCCATTCTCACTGAACATTCAGATCATTCGGTATAGCTCTGATTATGACCGTTCTAGCAAACAGTTGTGACAGCACCAAAAACAAGATCAGTGCAGCTAACAATGTTTAATAAGTAATATCACAAATGTGCTTGAAAACGACTAGTTAGCTAATCGCACAATTTAAATAAAGATCATCTACATTACAGTCACATACGGACCACGTTTTCTTTCATCAAGCTTATTGAGACTGTGGACAAAAAAAAAGGAAAAAAAACTAGTGAGGATATTGAGCGCAGAAGATAGATAGACATGAACCGATCAACACAAACTTGCCGAAACTCTTAAGAGTTGACGGACTTATAATAAGGAAGTGCTTCTTGTTTCGCTGGGCGAGGTAACACTATTTTGCAATTTCTCATACAGACAGGTCACAGTTAATCGATTACAAAAGGTAACTGAAACCAGGAGTGTTTGGTTTTGAATACGACACTCATTCAGCCTAACGGCCACGTAAGCGAAAGGAATTGACTTAGGATGATATTACACTGATCAAAGAGCAGAAGGAAAGTAAAATAAGGATTTATGTGTAGGAGAAACTGTTCTATCTTGGAATAATTTTCTGACTTTCGTGTCTAGCCAGTCCTGTAATAGAAGTTTAATACATTTTCTTATTCCATTATAAAATGATATCATTCACTTTGTGTGTGTTGCAATCTTTTCCTAAAATTATAAAAACTACTCCGAAAAATTAATGTTTTTTTTTCAAATGCTAAAAATTGTTCCAAGGTACAACATGGCCATGCATCTACGAAGACATACGCTATTTAAAGTGAAAAAAGTTGCAGTTGAATAAATGTTTTCAGTAGTGTATTTAGTAGTCTACATTATAAGTGATTACTGTACTACACACTAATAATCAATAAATGGAATCATATTAAGGTGAATTATTATTAAAAACCGTTTACAGGTTAGTAAAATATTGAAATAGACTGAGGTGATAAAAGTCATAGAATACCTCCTAGTACCGTGTTGGATCTCCATTTTGCACGGCGTAGTGCAGAAATCTGACTTGGCATGGACTCAATAAGTCGCTGGAAGTCCCTTGCAGAAGTACTGAGCCATGCTGCCTCTATAGCTATTCACAAATTGCAGAAGTGTTGCCAGTGTGGGATTTTGAGCAAGAAGTGATTGTCGATTATGTTCCATAAATATGGGATTCACGTTGTTGCCATATCATTCGCACCTATTGTCCAGAACGTTTTTCAAACCAATCGCGAACAACTGAGGCTCACTGACATGGCGCATTGACATCCATAAAAATTCTGTAGTTCTTTGGGAACATTGTAACGTTAGGAGTATGTGGAGAGCCTATATAACAGGCTGAATCGTTCTCCATATTTTCCCCATCTCTGAGGACTCAGCAGTGTTTACCTTCTGGGTGGTTAGCCTAGTCATGCAACTCATTACAGTATTTCTTATAAAATATTTTATAATGCATGTATGAAGTAAACCAAACAGTAATTAATGTCTATAGAGATATTTAGAATACTGCTTTCATATAACAGAGAAACTGAAACGTAATATTACACAGCTATAGAAAGATGGTCTTGGATCTTGCGTGAAAGTTTGGAAATATTAAATGTAATGAGCTACGAACTCGGTACCAATTTCTTCAAATGTGGATGTTACGCAGTAACAACCTGTGGCTATTTATTACTTTTACCTGTATACAGCAAGCTGTAAAAGAGGTGTTTATTTATTCAGAAGTATGTACTTCAAGAAATGCCGAATTTTTATTCTATGGAGGTGGGGGAAAGTGCAGTTTCATCTTACAGAGAAACGAATTTTTATTAATAGTTTCATCTATCATTTAACCAATATTGATTGTATGTACTTCACGACAGGTTTGTTGCTTGCTGATTTATGATAAAAACTTTATTTTTCGAAGGTTATGTTACTTGTGCATGTTCCTTCACAGTGACCTGTCCGCTATAAACATATCTTAGTCATCACTTGTTCTACCATGCCTATATAAGAAATTGGGTTGGGTGTTATTCAGTTTGTGTATGTATCTTTAGATATGACGTATACATACATCAAAAATATTCCTATCACTTTTCCAAACGCGAAAATATATCAGGAACTGAAAAATTTTGAGTCGAAATGCTTCAGGACAGTGTTCGACTGGAAAGAAACGCAATTGCATACAGCTGGTTTCCAATTTATAACTGCTTTTATTAACGTATATTTACCATACACAACTGAGCGCCGGGTGGTTGCCAATTGTCTCTCTGGCACTCTGCGGCCCATTTTTTTTTTTCATTCAGGCTCACTAGGAAATGTAAACAGGCGAAAACCATTTTTGCAATAGTTAGCTGAGCAGCCAACCACATTTACGACGAATTCTTCAATACATTTAGTTCAAAATCTCCACTTGCATCGTGCCTTACGTAAATGAATATCCTATATCTTCGGGAAGACACGGCACACAGTTCAGCTCATGTTTAGGAGCCTTAAGTATGTAGGCGAGTTATTGGTCCACCTAGGCCTGGTACTGAGGAGAGATGAATTTGTTACATGGCTGAACGCTCGCGGATCCAAGCCACAGGGCGCGCCGCGGCCAACCTGGTTAGTTGACCGTTTCCGCCCCAGGCGAGCTCAGGTGCAGACACAACGAGCGCGTCGCCGGAAACGGGTAAATCCCAGAGCTGGGCGTTTGGACGGCTGGTGCTCGCATTGCCTTTGTGCAGAATGTGCTCCAGGAAATGGCGGACTGTCAGACACTCTTAAAGTTGAGATTCGAAAAAACTCCTTTCAAATATTAATGAAAATCTGAATACATTTGAGATCTCAGAAAAATGAGGTGTATTCAATGTCGCAATAAGACCTCAATATCTTTAAGACCATGGAAGGTAATATCTCGCAATGAATAAATTTTTTCACAGTGATTTTCTGAATTAACAACTTTTAATCGCTTCAGGGGATTTCGACATACAATATCTCAGATGATAGCATTGCACTATAGCTTTCATTTCAGAATGCCACACATCTGTGTCTGTTTTGCGTATCGATTTACGAAGTCTTTTACATTTTTTTTTTTTCATTATGCATATGTTTGTCAGAACATCTTATTCCCCCACATTTACACACCAAATGAATGCTGCGTGAATACCTCATATTTTGTCATACCTGTGTTTTTATTTAATGAATAATTTACTGTTCTGCCAATAACTTTGTTTAAAATGTTGACTGCAGGTGCTATTAAAAATACTGTGCTATTTTAAATGTGGTAAATCGCACGTGTAAGCGGACGCAACAATTGAAAAGAGCGCCGGAAGCCGTTTCTGTCAAGCAGGTGTAAATAGCTGTATAAGTAATTTTTAGCGACAGTCTATTGTCATTTAATGTTGGCACACTTGCGCAAGAATGCTGGCTCATTTATTAATGAATAAAGCTTTATTTATAAGTATTGTGGATACTCAGAGTGTAACCGAATGCTTCTGATATTTCTTTATTTAAATATTGTTGTAGCATATTAGTTTAGTCCGGGAGGTGGTCAAAATGAGTCAAATCATATCTGTAGCTCGAATGAGCTATGTATTGTTTGTAAGGATGGTATTCAGCCAATAAGAGTTGGACAGTGGCGGAAGACTACTGGAGTCAAGTGGAGGCTAGAATTATGCAAGAAGGCAGACCAGCCTATGGTAAGGTGTGTGATTCGGTAGTGTGGGTGTTTGATTCTGGGCTGCGAACGATCGCTACCATATCACAGTTTCTGAGAGGACTGCGTATTTCGAGGGATGTGAATATGCTCTACAGTAAGGAGTAACTTTTTACGCTTGAAATTCGGAACTGTGCGTAGACAGAGTATGACTCACTGTTCTTCGTATCGCGTGTGTTAATTTGTGAATCATCATGCTGAACTCTGAACTATTTTTAGCTGGTGAATGTTTCGTGCACTGTTATTACAAAATAAACTTAGTTTTCTTGAGTCTTTGATGACTATTTATTTTGGGGATTTTGCTACTATACTCGTAAGGCAGACTTAACTTCACTGCATTCGATAAGGGAATTTTCTGTCCGTATTTTTATATTATTTCAGATGTCCTTTTTTGAATAAACGTTTTTCACCGTAATCCTGTGTCGTGTACTTCAGTTACAGCCGTTAGAATAGAACCCTTGTTACTCAGTTATTCATTTAACATTTATTTTGTATTTTACTAACTTGAAATTCTAACCAATGCAGAGACTATTTGATTGCAATACCACAGCTACAGGTTATTATTTGCAGCGAGTTGGCTGCAGAGCATGAAAGCAGATGTGTACGGCTCGACCCTGTGACTACATCGAGCTATTCTTTTTAAACAGAGCCGTGCGTAGCCCAAGTACCTAAAGTACTGGTAACTGCTTTGCTTGTATGGAGTGCTATTAGGAATAGCAACTATTCATCACTAACCGTTAGGTACCGTCGCAACATGAATTCTAAGATGGCTGTAAATGGTCTCCACGTAGCAGAACGTAGCCACCTTCAGTCAATAATCGGCTCAGTTGTCCACTGCATGTAAACATATCCCACTCCATTATGGAGCCACCACCAGCTTGCACAGTGCCCTGTTGACAACTTGGGTCCATGCCTTCGTGGGGTCTGCTCCACGCTCGAACACTGCAAGTAGCTCTTACCAACTGAAATCGGGACTCATCCGACCAGACCACGGTCTTCCAGTTGCCCAGGGTCCAATCGACATGTTCACGAGCCCAGGAGAGGCACTGGAGGCGATGTCGCGTTGTTAGCAAAGGAACTCGCTTCGGTCGTTTGCTGCCATAGCCCATTAGCGCCAAATTACGACGCACTGTCCTAATGATACGTTCATCCTATTTCCTACACTGATTTCTGCGGCTATTTCACACATTGTTGATTGACTCTTAACACTGACAACCCTATTCTCTGCATACTCTTGACACTGTGGATCTTAGAATATTTAATTCCATAACGATTTCCGTAATGGAATTTGCTTGCGTCTACTCCAACTACCATTCGGCGTTCAAAGTCTGTTAATTCCCGTCGTGCGGCCATAATGACATCGGAAACCTTTTCACATGAATCACCTGAGTGCAAACGACGGCTATACCAATGCCCTTTTATACCTTGTGTACGCGATACTACCTCCATCTGTATATCAGCATATCACTATCCTATGACTTCTGTCACCTCAGTGTGGAAGCTACTGGTAACTAACACAAATTTCCATTTCCAAGACAGAGATAATAGTCAGAAAATTAAAAAGGCTCCATCCATTTGTAAACATCACGTGATTCGTCGTAGGATACCTTATTTCTTTGAATGGTATAACGAATTATCCTCCTCTAACATTACCTTCTTTTATGGAGATAACTGATACCATGTATCCTATCGATCCTTGCATAGGTTAAAATTATCTCAGCTGTTTCACTAAAAGAATTCATATGATTATGTATACGATGTATTATATTTGTTGTGTTGGCAGCAGAGCCAACACCGTGTTACTGGTGGAGGCCGAAATGCACGAGTTTTAGCTCACGCAGGCTGGCGCGAGGAAGGAAGAACTATACTGACGTGAGGTCTGGAACATGACAAGGAATGAGAATTCAGAAAGCGGACGTAATTAGTTTGATACTTAACTTTAATCCATTAATGATGAACGTCGCTCTTGAAGGTGCATGATTAACAATATTACCTGTTCAGAACACATTCTTGAAGAATATGGCGCCTTGCTAGGTCGTAGCAAATGACGTAGCTGAAGGCTATGCTAAACTGTCGTCTCTGCAAATGAGGGCGTATGTAGACAGTGAACCATCGATAGCAAAGTCGGCTGTAGAACTGGGGCGAGTGCTAGGGAGTCTCTCTAGACTAGACCTGCCGTGTGGCGGCGCTCGGTCTGCAATCACTGATAGTGGCGACACGCGGGTCCGACGTATACTAACGGACCGCGGCCGATTTAAAGGCTACCATCTAGCAAGTGTGGTGTCTGGCGGTGACACCACAATATTACAGGCCGAAATGTATAAACAGGAAATTAATGTGTCACAATCGATATGTACTAACAGTTAAAATTACTCTTTCTTTAAGAGTAATTGAAATTAGGAAATTTCTGGCATACATAAAACTCCTATTATTAATTTCGCAGTCAAACCCTAATTATCAATTTTGTTTCTGGATTTATTTATGAAATAATGATATAATTTGCTAAAGATTCTTCTCCTGTCGAGAAAATTTGTAAACTCTTTGGAAAGTGTGAGTACCGCACAATGTAACTAATAGTGAGCATACCTCAGATGAAAGTAGGCGTTTTTATAAGTTTGTCATCACAATGTAATTATTGTTTTTTTAATGTGGAAATTATAAAGTCGACGTGATTTAGATGAATGGGAAAAAATAAAAGGATATTCATAGTAACAGGCAACTATTCATCAGTTATTTCGCCTTCAAGAATCCGCAATTTTAAATAAAAATTTTCGGCATCAAGAGTGTACTCCTAGAGACAACAAGATTTTGAACAACAATAACAACGAGATAATCAAGATAAGTAAAAAAGTTCTTCTTCTGTAATCTTACGCCTCTCAAAGTTTTCAAAACTTGTGCAAAGAATGAGAACTTTAATGGCCATGCGTGGGCGGGTAAGATCAAAATGGTACAGGATGGCGCGTGACTGACTAAGAAAGGCTTCAGCACTCGCTAGTTTTAAAAATTTATACAGTTATATTCACCACCAAACTCAACTGACGAACCAAGAATATCCTCCAAATAGCTTGAATACGTTATACAGCACTTAAATATGTAGAACTGTTATTATTTACAGATGCGGCACAAAACAGAATCTCAAGCTCACAACAATAAAATTAGTAGAAGATGCCGGACACTGCTCAAGGATGTTTATAGTGAGCATTCCTTCAAGCGATTCTAAAATCAGTCACTAGATTGAAAAAAAACCGACCCGGAAGTATCATATGTTCCTAGGTACACTATCCAGAGGACACAGAAGTCTCCCCTACTGTACTTGAAATAAGATCCTTACACTTCAGCTTCACATCTCGCTTTACTTCCAATATCGGATTCACATCCTCGTCACTAGCTGCATTCGGAGAGGGTTCAGATTTCTGTCACCCGGCCAGCAGTGGTACTAATCCCGTCCTGCATTTCCCCCTTTCAGGGCGTTAGCGTTCCCACACTGGTGAGCTAAGATCACGTCCTTTTAACTGTTCTTTCCAAGGTCTGCGAACGGTTTACGATCATTCACAGCGAGAACGAGATATATCAAGTGTCTAATCTTATCGCGAATGCAAGACGCAAGCCTCTTAGCATACACTCGCGAACTTAAGCGTCGTCACAGGTGCGTCATTATGCATGTGTGACTGCATCTGCGAAAAGCTTTCGCTCTTTTTCTCAGGCTGGTGTCCATTAACATCTGAACAGAAAAGAACATGTATAATCCCCTTGAGATGCAAATGTTTAACTACTTTTGCTGCAGTTTCAACCAATTTAGAGTCTACGGTTCAGGGTTACACTAGCTTCCCGTGATTAATGGATTGCTTACTTGAATTAAATAAACATCTCTACATAAGCTGCTCCCCAATAGGTTAGACAAACTGCAACACTACGTATGTGCTGGCTTTCTAGTAAAGAAAGAAAGAAAAATAAAATTAAAAGCACGCCAGGAAGGAGTACTAATTTAAGCATCGCATTCGCATTATATAAAGAAATCATCTTCGAGACTGAGACAGACAGTCCAATGTGTGCGTAGAGAAATGAGAAGAAAAATTCTGGCTTATTCTCTGACAAATTGCTGATCTCAGGCGTTGTTGTCTCTCTATCCCAATTAACTTTTTCAACGGCTCAAAAAATGTAAGTTACTTAGCTACAAAACTGGGAATACAAGAGTTACCCATTCCATCTTTGTTAGAGGTTCGAAAACAAGATCGTCTACCTGTCCCCCTAAAATTTTGTGAACTACAATGATTTATTGAGACCTTTGAACGTGACAGCCTACTATTGAAGACTAGTGTTTTTGGCCGTGGCACTTTTAGAATTTGGGAAACGCATTAAGTATAGTCTTTATGGCGCAATACTATGTTTTGACTTCTTTTCATTTTAGCTAGCCAGCAGGTCGACTAACTGTTGGAAGGCTTTTTTTTCGCTCTCTGTAACTGTATGTCACAGAAATTTATGTCCATTTTGATACTCTTTTGTATTCAATCAGCTCAGGCTCATGCACCGTGTCTAAGTGCATTTGTCATGCTGGTCAACGGTTGGGTGTGGGAAGCAACAATGTGTGGAGTATCATCCACAATGTCAAAACCTAGGTGTTCGTAATTTGGAACATGTAGTTTGCAATGAATGCTGCTGTCCGTACTCTGTTACTGCTTTCAGGTTTAACGGCTCTGTCTTGCATTAATCCATCATTAAAATTACACTCCTGTCCGTTGAAGCTGAGCCACACTGAATCTGGCATGCAGTGGACGTGAAACTGGCGTAAAGTGGATATGCAAATGATAGTGGCAACATTTCAGTGTAGCCGGTAGAAGTGTGTAGGAGTTACGACCAGTACAATGCGTGTTTGTGGAAAGGTAACACAGCCAGTTTGCCGTTGAGAAACTGCATCTGAGTGTGGACTGTGAGAAGTTCGTGTCTTGCTTCGTCTAAGAAAGAGAAATATTTACCAGCACTTGTCGGAATTCAAAAGTGGCAGGGTCGTGAACTATCGAGATTGCAATTTATTGTTCAGCGTTATTGCTGTTAGGGCAACGGCCTTGCCACCTTGAAACGCCGGTTCCCGTCAGATCATTGAAGTTAAGGGCTGTCGGCTAGCACACGGATGGATGACCATCTGAATAGGCCGAGCATTGTTGGCAAACGAGGTGCACTCAGTCCTTCTGAGGCCAATTGAGAAGCTTCTTCGAAATAGCAGCTCCGGTTGCGAAAATTCACAAGGCCGAGAGAGCGGTGTCCTGACCAGATATCCATCCATATCTGCAACCGATGACACCTGTTTGCTGAGCATGACACGGCGATCAGTCGGCACCGTTGGGCCTTCGAAGCCTCTTTGGACATAGTAACCTAGATACTGCGACTAGCGCCCGAGAAGACATATTCTTCGCTCGATTCTGCAGGGTCGTACAGCCACGGCGCATACCTCGAATCAGAGATTGTTTGGAGCAAGATAAGTATCCACATGGACACTGCAACTATGTCTGGAGCATTACGGACTGTCACCACGGCAATCATTGTCGCAGCTTCCCTATTTGAGAGGTGGACCGACAAGCTGGACGCGAGTGTGGAGAACGCAGTCATTTCATGCGGATCTCAGGACTTCGTACAGTGTCATGACCCCACTAGGTACACAACACAATCACCTCTACTTCACGTAGCTGGTAATTAGGATAGCAAGCGTTACATTTGTGACTTCTTAAGGTCAGCGGTTGTGTGCCCTGTCTTTGAGTTCTCCGTGACATTATCTTTCAACAAGATAACGTAAGACCGCATTTTAAACGTACTATCCTGCCCTACCTCGATACTCGGAACGATCCGCTGTGGCCCTCGTCAACACTTTGTCCAAATATCTCACCCACGGAAATCACTTGATCATGGGTTGCCGAGAATATTGCACACCACTACTTGACAGCCACTCTGATAGGTGAACTCTGGCATGGACTTGAAGCAGCATGGAATGACGTACCCGCATCTTTTAGCCAAGATCAGCTCGAACGTATGTTGAACTGGGTTAGAGTATTTGCTGTTCCTAGAGGGGGCACCTTTGTGCACTAAATAACCTTTCCTCTTTACTCTCGAATCACCTACAGATTTAATCATATAATCTTTCTGTTATGCTATATGGAAAGATTATACGATTAAATTTATAGGTGATTCGGGAGTAATCCTTCTGTTATGCTATATGGTCCCCCATGAACCATGGACCTTGCCGTTGGTGGGGGAGGCTTGCATGCCTCAGCGATACAGATAGCCGTACCGTAGGTGCAACTTCAACGGAGGGGTATCTGTTGAGAGGCCAGACAAACGTGTGGTTCCTCAAGAGGGGCAGCAGCCTCTTCAGTAGGTGCAGGGGCAACAGTCTGGATGATTGACTGATATGGCCTTGTAACACTAACCAAAACAGCCCTGCTGTGCTGGTACTGCGAACGGCATAAAGCAGTGGGCACCTACAGCCGTAATTTTTCCCGAGGGCATGCAGCTTAACTGTATGGATAAATGATGATGGCATCCCCTTACGTAAAATATTCCCGAGGTAAAATAGTCCCTCATTTGGATCTCCGGGCGGAGACTACTCAGGAGGACGTTGTTATCAGGAGAAAGAAAACTGCGTTCTACGGGTCGGAGCGTGGAATGTCAGATCCCTTAATCGGGCAGGTAGGTTAGAAAATTTAAAAAGAGAAATGGATAGGTTAAAGTTAGTTATAGTGGGAATTAGTGAAGTTCGGTGGCAGGAGGAGCAAGATTTCTGGTCAGGTGATTACAGGGTTATAAATACAAAATCAAATAGGGGTAATGCAGGAGAAGGTATAATAATGAATAGGAAAATAGGAATGCGGGTAAGCTACTACAAACAGCTTAGTGAACGCATTATTGTGGCCAAGGTAGATACGAAGCCCATGACTACCATAGTAGTACAAGTTAATATGGCAACTAGCTCCGCAGATGACCAAGAGATTGATGAAATGTATGATGAGATAAGAGAAATTATACAGATAGTGAAGGGAGATAAAAATTTAATAGTCATGGGTGACTGGAACTCGATAGTAAGAAAAGGAAGAGAAGGAAACGTAGTAGGTGAATATGGAATGGGAGTAAGGAATGAAAGAGGAAGCCGCCTGTTAGAATTTTGCACAGACTATAACTTAATCATAGCTAACACTTGGTTCAAGAATCATGAAAGAAGGCTGTATACATGGAAGAAGCCTGGAGATACTGGAAGGTCTCAGATATATTACATAATGGTGAGACAGAGATTCAGGAACCAGGTTTTAAATTGTAAGATATTTCCAGGGGCAGATGTGGACTCTGACCACAATCTATGGTTATGAACTGTAGATTAAAACTGAAGAGACTGCAAAAAGGTGGGAATTTGAGGATATGGGATCTGGATAAACTGAAAGAACCAGAGTTTGTAGAGAGTTTCAGGGAGAGCATTAGGGAACGATTGACAAGAATGGTGTAAAGAAATACAGTAGAAGAATGGGTACCTTTGAGAGATGAAATAGTGAAGGCAGCAGAGGATCAAGTAGGTAAAAAGACAAGGGCTAGTAGAAATCCCTGGGTAACAGAAGATATACTGAATTTAATTGATGAAAGGAGAAAATACAAAAATACAGTAGATAAAGCAGGCAAAATGAACACAAACGTCTCAAAAATGAGATCGACAGGAAGTACAAAGCAGGGATGGCTAGAGGACGAATGTAAGGATGTAGTGGCGCCTATCATTAGGGATAAGATAGATACTGCCTACAGGAAAATTAAAGAGACTTTTGGAGAAAAGAGTACCACTTGCATGAATATCAAGAGCTCAGATGGAAACCAAGTTTTAAGTAAAGAAGGGAAAGCAGAAACGTGGAAGGAGCACATACAGGGTCTATACAAGGGCGATGTTCTTGAGGACAATATTATGGAAATGTAAGAGGATGTAGACGAAATAGGAGATATGACACTTCGTGAAGAGTTTGACAGCGCACTGAAAGACCTGAGTCGAAACAAGGCCCCAGGAGTAGACAACATTCCATTAGAACTACTGACAGCCTTGGGAGAGCCAGGTCTAACAAAACTCTACCATCTAGTGAGCAAAATGTATGAGACAGGCGAAATACCCTCTGACGACAAGAAGAATATAATAATTCCTATTCCAAAGAAATCAGACGTTGACAGATGTGTCATTTACCGAACTATCAGTTTAATAAGCCACGGCTGTAAAATACTAACACGAATTCTTTAGAGACGAATGGAAAAACGGGTAGAAGCCGACCTCGGGGATGATCAGTTTGTGTTCCGTAGAAATCTTAGAAAATAGATTAAGGAAAGGCAAATCTATGTTTCTAGCATTTGTAGACTTGGAGAAAGCTTTTGACAATGTTGACTGGAATGCTCTCTTTCAAATTCTCAAGGTGACAGGAGTTAAATACAGAGAGCGAAAGGCTATTTACAGTTTGTACAGGAACGAGATGACAGTTACAAGAGTCGAGGAGCATGAAAGGGAAGCAGTGGTTGGAAGCGAGTGAGATAGGGTTGTAGCCTATCCCCGATGTTATTGAATCGGTATATTGAGCAAGCAGAAAAGGAAACAAAAGAAAAATTAGGAGTAGGAATTAAAATACATGGAGAAGAAATAAAAACTTTGAGGTTTGCCGATGACATTGTAATTCTGTCAGAGACAGCAAAGGAGCTGCAAGAGCAGCTGAATGGAGTGGACAGTGTCTTGAAAGGAGGATATAAGATGATTATCAACAAAAGCAAAAAGAGGAAAATGGAATGTAGTCGAATTAAATCGGATGATGCTGCAGGAATTAGATTAGGAATTGAGACGCTTAAAGTAGTAAAGGTGTTTTGCTATTTGGGGAGCAATATAACTGATGATGGTCGAAGTAGAGAGGATATAAAATTTGTTAACATAGAGTATAGATTTTAGTGTCAGGAAGTCGTTTCTGAAAGCATTTGTATGCAGTGTAGCCATGTATGGAAGGGAAACGTGGACGATAACTAGTTTAGACAAGAAGAGAACAGAAGCTTTCGAAATGTGGTGCTACAGAAGAATGCTGAAGATTAGATGGGTAGATCACATAACTAATGAGGAGTTATTGAACAGAACTGGAGAGAAGGGAAATTTGTGGCACAACTTGACTAGAAGAAGGGATCGGTTGGTAGGGCATGTTCTGAGTCGTCACGGGGTCACCAGTTCAGTATTGGAGGGGAGCGTGGAGGGTAAAAATCGTAGAGACAGATCAAGAGATGAACACACTAAGCAGATTCAGAAGGAAGTACGTTGGTAGGTAGAGACAGATCAAGAGATGAACACACTAAGCAGATTCAGAAGGAAGTACGTTGGTAGGTACCGAGAGATGAAGCAGCTTGCATAGGATAGGGTAGCATGGAGACCTGCACCCAACCAGTCTCTGGACTGAAGACCACAACAACAACATGCTATATGGGTACCTTATGTAACATTTCGTCATTTAACATCTCATGGTTGCGGTTCTCAGTCATGCTGAATTTTTTAAAGGTCATCATACTCGCCGTTGACTGTAGAAATTATTTATTTCCCAATTGCACTTAACGTCATAAGGCGGTTATCAAGTAGTACCTTCTAGATTGATTCGTTGTTGTAGACGTCGTCTCCGTTTTCTACACTGACATATTTTGGAGTTACCTCATAGGCTTCACATTGCTTATTAAACATTATAAACTCGATTGTCTTCAGTAATTTCATCTTTGTACACTGATCCTGATCAAAGCCCCATATGCTTGCCTACTGCAATTGTGAAATAAGTAGTTTCTACGGTCAACGGCGACTATGAAGTCCTTTAAAAATTCGAGATGTCTGCTAACCCCATTCTTTCATTAATTACCAAATTATCCGAGCTCTTGAAATATACGTCTTTACATTTTCGTATTTGTTTCTTTCTACATGCACACAACGTTGCAAATTGGTTTTTCTCCAAACCTGTATATTAAACATATTGGCTTTCACTCAGTTACATTTTTGCAGCAATAAACATTCACACCTACAGCTGTAAGTCACTGAGAAGCGACTATATGCCATGTCTTAAAAAACATGAGACGTTAAGAGGGTTTTCTGATACGGTTATCCACTTAATTATATTTGACGTTTTTCATACAGTATGATTTCCTCTTCGTTGAGCACACGGATCACTTAGCTTCACTTTGAAAATTATTGTAGACTCGAATATTTGTTAAAGGTAAGTAGCAGTTATTTACGATCGTCTAATTTTCTCTTTGAGTCATCAGTCTTCAATGGTGTTTTGTCCTGCAGGGCTTATATCTCCTACTACTATTTTTTTTTCTCTACATACCTCCTACTCCCATCAGCCTAATTTCCTGACAATTTCCTCAGTACAGCCTAAAGCAGGCTTAATTCGACTATATTCCATTACCCTCGTTTTAACTTAGTTGATATTCATTTTCTAATTTCTTTTCAAGACATCATCCGTTCCGTTCATCTACTCTGCGAAGTCCTTCGACTTCTCTGACTGATTTATCTTTCATCAAGAAACATTGAAGTTCATTTCTTCTCCAAGAATTTAAATTCTCTTCTTCAAACTTATTGGTTTCCTTCGTAGCTTGCTCAGTGTACAGACTGAATTCTTAACTGTGGCTCCTCTTTCATGTCCTCGACCCTTATAACTACAGGTTGGTTTCTTCACAAGTTATAAATAATCTTTCGCTCTGTGTATTGTATCCCTATTACTTTCAAAATTTCCAAGAACATATATAGTCTAGTCAACATTGTCAGAAAGGTTTTTCTAAATCTACACGTACTATAAATGTAGATTTCCCTCTGTTTAACCTACATTCTAGGAATAATCGTTGGGTTAATAATGCCTCGTATGGTCCTACATTTCTACGGAACACAAACTAATCTTCCCCGAGGTCTTATATCACTCTTTTGTATTTTTCTATAAACAATTCGTGTCAGTACTTTACAACCATGACTTGTTTAAGTGCTTGGTTCCACGCATTCACACATTTCACCATTTGCGTTCTTTCGAATTGGAATTATTACATTTTTCCTGAAGCCTGAGGGTATTTCATCTGTCTCATATCTCGCTTACTAGGTGAAATACTTTTGTTACGGCAGATTCTCCCAAGATTCAAGTAATTCTAAGGGGATCTCGTCTACTCTAATGGTCTCGTTTACAGTTTCAGTGGAATGATAGAAAACAAAATTGGAGTCGGAATAGAGAAAAAATCGTGGATAACATTCTTATTGAGGTTATTAAAAAGAAAGAATCGGTTAGGAAGTAGTGCATAAAGAATACTGGTCCGTTCAACCTGCAGATTGGGAAAAAGATTGTTTGTGTACATTTGGTGAGAAGCTGGAGTAGCAAGCAAAATCTTATGTCGTCAGTATGGCATGTCTGGTGAGAGAAAAATTAGAAGCTGAAGATGGTTTGTGCTGAAGAGGATTCCACTGCCGGCTGCGAGAGCGCTTGCAGATGTGTCCTTGCATCTTGCTGCACACCGCTGTAGTCCCACAAACCACAATGACGAAACAGCAGAGTTCCACTCTCTAGAAATCGTTAACTCCTGAGAAGATTCTCCCTTCAGCGCAATGAACAGCTCTTAAAGCTACTGCAGAATGGAGTTTCCTTATTCGCAGAACGACTTTCACTTCGTATTTTATTGCTCTAACCACAAAGCTTTCTGCTATCTTGTAGTCGAAAACAGGACTATAATGGATTGTGAAAGCGAAAGAAAAGCGTCATTCATTTCTGTAGTAGCTGCTTACAGTTGCCTTATTGGCAAGTAAGTTGGTTCTGAATGCTACTGCTGAAGAATTAAAGTTCGTAGATAATCATTAGCTACTTCTCCTGGATGACAACAACATGCAAATTGTATATGAGTGTACCTAATGTCAAATGACGAAATGCAGATGGTTAGAGATATTGATTCCGGAAGTAGCCATTAGACTCAGAATTTTCGAAAAGTACTAAATGCAAACTAGAAAGTTGAGAATGTAATTGTTGGTACACCTCAGGATCCAGTAAAGAAAGAACTTTTTCCACCCACGACGTTTGCTGAAATCCAGAAAGCTATTATGAAAACAAAGGCACTCTTGTTACCTGTTTCGAATTATGACAGACTTGCAAAAGTCTTTATTAAAAAAGAGCCATACTTCCCTCAAGTTAGAAAATTAATAATATACAAACCTGCCATGAACATGATCAAGAAATGGGTCACTGATCAGATTTCACCAGATTAATGAACTTCATCTTTAGGAATGGTACCAAGACAACTGTAAGTACTATAATGGAACCTCACTCTTGTCGACTTGAAGGTCGTAGATTAAATGGCAGGCCATTTTATCAGATTACATCCAAAATTCAGAGCGAACAGAGGCATTTTAGACATTATCCTCCCTGTGTGAAAACCGTAGGGATATCTAAAAGTCAAACTGTAAATAGATTTACAGCACGCATCGGACCCCATTAACCGTGGTTCCTTGTGGGAAATGTCTCCTTTGTGCAGTTGTCCAGTTAAGCTCATGAAAGTCTTGAAAATTCCTTCTCTGTTTAATTCTCAAATGCCTTGAATGCGTGCATGACATACTGTGAAAGGAAAACATTTTTTGAGAATGATTGATAAAAACCAATGAGAAAATTAAAAAATAGTCTCCATAGAGGAAGAAAATTATTTCGTGATAAACAAGTTGTTTTACTGTTTACTGCTGCTGTTATATGGCGTCTGTGTCCGAGAAGTAACGAATAAAGTGAATAAATATGCAAGAATTACAGGAGATTAGGAAGATACCAATTCCAATGTTATGCTTCGTAAACAGCATAGTATCCATAAATCGAAAGTAGGGACGCAATGAAGATCTACAGTTCCATGAATATCGATAAAAAATCACCGTCATCACTTTGAATCTTGGCTTGCTCATTTGAACTTCTATTGCTCTAGGTGAAGTTGGGCCCTTCCAGTGCATGGATTGGCGCATAGTTTCTGGATCTTAAGTAGAACTCTAAAATTAGCCACATGTTATCAGTCTTTCAGAGAAATTAGTATCATCTTCAATTATTTTCATGAGTTTCCTTTTGTTCCTTTCTGAGAATTGCATGCCTTACGCATTCTTTATCAATTCCTACAGTTTCATTAATTGATTGATTACTCAGACACCGTCAGTTTGAATCAAATTACCTATTTTTTTCATCTTTTTTTATGCTGAAGTGCGTCCCGAGCGTGAGTCATCTTTAGCGTCAACCGTAGCGGTGGCGCGGTTCCAGACTGAGCTCGACGTTTACATTGGCTCCCCATTCACTACGATGACGCTACAAAGACACTATAAATTGGATTCTGTGTACCTCTGCTTTGTTTCTGATCATTTCCTCCCCCTCTGTGTTGTTCATATTTACAACTGTAGTGTTTGCTGTTCGTGACGATGATCTTGAGACCACTTGCAAGTATGTTTTTGTTTATTAAAAGCTGTAAATTATGCAGGTTGTCTCAGGAAGATTAGTAAATGTTTTTAAAAAACGCAGTACTAACTCGAGCAAAGCATTCCATATAATATATGTCTAGCGAAAGCAGATGTTTGCGTTAGTTGATTTTCATAAATCCCACTGACGACTACAATGCACTTTCGAATTCTCATGACACCACTTTTGGCTCTTGTGTGATCGTCTTCGCATTCTTTCATGAGGACAGGACCATTCATAATTCGAAAGGTGATTTTGTCTCGTGCGTTTATTTTTTCTTCAACTAACTACACAGGGAAAAATGTAAACAGGAAAGATGCGGGGACTTTAGAGGCCAGGAAACGTAACAATTTCTGGCGATTTGTCTTCCGGGGAATGTTAGATTACGATGGTGCTCCAGCTGAGGGCTAGCATGTGCAGTGGCCCCATCATGCTGGAAGAATATACCCAATCTTGTAGCCAAAAAAAAAAACCTCTTTGAATAATGCTGAAGCTCGTTTCCAAGTAACTCAGGAAGACAGTGTGGTAGCACAAAAGGCCCTATCAACTGACAATCTCACCAAATCACAGACTTACAGATAAGCGTTCTTGAAAATATGTATCGACAAAGACATTGGGTTACGAGGGTGACTGATTCCGTCCTCAGTAAAAGTAGCTTCATCATTAAATAGTATTGATGGGATTACTCGGCAATTTGCAACTAGTTAACGATAAAATTCCAATCATCGACCGTTATCTAAATGTCGAATTTGCTGAATCCGCTGTAAATGATTGGGATAGGTCATTCATATGTGATGCCCGTCATATTTTTTGTCAAGCGATCCGACTAAAATTCCTAAGAGATTTATTTCAGTATGTGGTACGTAATCTTCTACTGAGTCCTCAGTGACCATAATGTCACCGAAACTATAAGTGACAGAGAGAAAGCCGAAATGTTGAATTCGATCTTCCGAAATTGTTTCAGCGCGAAAGATCGGAAGATCGTGATAAGGTCCGTCGTTTCGATTATCGTGCGAACTTCGGGACGGAAGGCATTGAGATAACTAACTGCGAAATATAAAAACAATTACAGTCGCTTTGAAGCGGAAAGGCGTCAGAACCAGATATGATATTTGTAAGATTTTAAGGGAGATTATTCGTAAGAACTCCCATCGAAGAGTACCTAGCGACGAGAAAAAAGTGCAGATCATTCCCGGTTTCAGGTGGGTTTTAGGACAGGTCAACATGACTACATCGTTGACGTCAATATGTTGTAGAATTAGGGAACATGTGTTATGTTCTTGTATTATAACATTTTTGAAAGAAAATCTCCTCTTTAAAAATCAAAATAGATACCGCAAATGAAATCCACAGCACTGTAGGTTCATGTCGTGTTCCTCGAATTCAGGAAGGCAACAGACACTATCCCGCACTGCCGTTTAGTGAAAAGAAATACCAGCTTACCGACTACCAGACCAGATTTGCGACTGGATTCAAGCCTTCACTGCAAATAAAATTCAACGCGCCGCTCTTAACGGAAAAAAATCGACGGTTGTAAAGGTAACTTCGGGAGTACCGCCAAGAAAGTATGACATGACCGCTGCTGTTTACAATCTATATAAACGATCTAGCAAAACGTGTAGGGAGCTTTTTAAGGTTGTTCGCAGATGATGCGGTTGTCTATAAGAATGTAAGAAAGAAAGAAGACAGTAACGATTTGCGGAAGAATCTACAAAGAATCGATGAATGATGCGGTGACCGGCAGTTGATCCCGGACGTAAATAAATGTAACATTTTGTACTTACATAGGAAAAGAAATTAACTACTGTACAGCCACACAACTGATGTCAAATTTATGGAAACAGTAACCACCGTGAAATATCTATGAGTATCTAACTAGAGCGGCCGTAAGACAATGACAACATAAAACAAATCGTAGGACTAGCGGATGTCAGATTCAGACTGATAGAAAGGAGCTTAAGAAAATGTGATCCATCCACGAAAGAAATGGCTTGCAGGGCATTTGTTCGATGAATTGTTGAGTTTTGTTCTTCAGTCTTGGACCAGGTAGTACTGAAGGAAGAAGGAAGAGATAGAGAAGATCCAACGAAGACCAGCGCGTTTCATCACGGGATCGCTTAGTCGATGCGAGAGCGTTACTGAGATGCTCAACATACTTCAACGGCAGACGCTACAAGAGAAGCGTTGTGTACCACGGAGAGATTTACATGACATTTCGAGAGAGTACTTTGAGAAATTAGAGCTAATACAGGGCTTATCGACAATAATTCTTCCCACGTTCCATTCGCAAATGGAACAACGAAGAGAGGATCAGTTAGTGGTAGCAGAAGTACCCTCCGGCAAACACCGTCAAATGGCTTGCGGAGTATTGATGTAGATGTAGATATTCTTCCGTGTGCTGTGTGGGACATTGATACTTGCAGAAATTACGCGTGTTCTTGTTGAAGGACTACGATATACCAACCGAGCATTCTCTTCTGCTTCATTCACACACTGTTCATTTGCAGTCAGGTGAAATAATAGAACAACTGTTAGGCAGTGCGCCAGTCTCATTCAGTTTAGTGAAAACACGAGTAACCACTCTTGAATCTACGAACAGTGCAGTGCCTGTGTTACTCCGAATTACTGCACAATCTCCCTTCGCATGCATGTCCCAAGAAACACTGCGGCGACTACAGCCGCTATGAAATACGTGAAACGTATTCGCAATTGGGAATATTGACAATCATCAGCTGTGTAATGGAAAGACGACGATGAAAATTTGCGCTGGACTGGAACTCGAAACCGGATTTCCCGCTTATCTTACCGTTTGGCTATCCAAGACAGACCCAAACTTCCACAAGCGACTTTCAAGCAAAATATCTCGCATGTACGGGAATGTATATAATAGGTGTAAAAGTACAGGTTGTAGACACATAGCTCACAACATATGGAAGTTTGGAGGCGTTTGGATGAGGCAGCCTAATGGTGAGATGATCGCTGGCGATAAGCAGGAAATCTGGGTTCGAGTCCCGGTCCGGCCCAAATTTTCAGTGTAGTCATCCATTATGCAGCTAATGGTTGTCCACATTCGCAACTGCGAATACATGTTATGTACTCTTGACTCCGGTACTGTGCGGTTAGGTAATCGTCTTCCACATTCTCTACCAGTAGCGGCGTTTCATTTGCAAGATCCGTACACAATTACTATATCGCCATTTTCAGCAAAAAAGGGACAGACAAAAGAAAATGAGACAGATGGGAAAAAAATTGGCCAGGTGAGAGTAGGACTCCCCCACTGTAGGTTCCGTACAAACTGAATTATGTATGTAGACTGTTAATCTATTCCACGAATCTAGAATCTCGCGGTGTTTTACATGTTATCAACACTGACACTGGTAGGATATAGGTCCCAGGGATTCGAAGACTTTAAAGAATGTTTTAATTTCAAGTTTGACGTCGGATAACAAATGACAAAATTTTGTGTGTGATATAATTACAAATTAACGATTTTCTGAAATTTTCTTTACTTGTGCTTTCAGACTTTGCTTGTTGCCAATTTTCATGATTCTACGTCAACAGGAAGTATACTATAGGTTTCGATGAATGAGTTTTCGAGTTTCAAACTGTACCATAGATGGCCGTGTCTTCTGACTGCGTTGACTTAGAAGCTTACAGTTGTTACAGAGTTAAGGGACCATAAATTTTAGTATCTAATAAAAATTTCAACCTGATACGCCTACTCTTTCAAATGTTCAAATGTGTGTGAATTCCTAAGGGACCAAACTGCTGGGGTCATCGGTCCCTAGCCTTACACACTACTTAAACTAACTTAACGCTAAGGACAACACTCACACCCATGCCCGAGGGAGGACTCGAACCTCCGGCGGGACGGGCCGCACGATTAGTGACATGGCGCCTCTAACTGCGTGGCCGCTCCGCGCGGCGCTTCTCTTTCGCGAGAAGCAGAGGTCTTAACAGACTGACGGACAGAGAGTCAGATAATAAATGATAATTTTTTTCGTTTAATATGGTCACAAATTTATAATTTTCGAACTTTTTTTCCTTTCGTTGTATTGTGAAACCTTGCTTATTTCCAAATTTAACGATTCTAGGCCAACGGGAAGAAGCCTATAATTTGTGATGAGTAACTTTTCGTGTATTAAAATATGTGACAAAAATGGCCGTATCGTTTGATTGCATAGACATAGCAGCTTCAACTTTTTACACCGTATGTGTCACTGATTTCATTGTGACGTCAACCTGTTCCTGAGATAGTCGATTTTTAAAAGTTGGACAGACAGACGGACAACAAATTGATCCTTTGAGGGTTCCGTTGCGGTACAGAACCCTAAAAATTATTATTTCAAGAGTAGTTGCCGTAATTGTTTATATATTTATCCCACAGGGAGACGAGATAGTCATTGCATTCCGTGTAAAAACGTTTGCGGTTGCCTATGGAACGACGATTGTCCCAGTCATGCACTTCTTGGTCCGAAGCAAATCGACGGCCGTGTATCTCTTGCTTCAAGGTCCCAAAACTGTGCATATCGCATGGGGAGGCATGGAACTGTGTGGAGGCTGCGTGAGGGCTTTCCAGCGGATTTTTCGCACCGTAGTCGAAACAACCTTGGCAACGTGTGGGCGGATATTATTCTCCAACAGAAGGTGGTCTTCATCAACATTCCTGGGCGTTTCGACTATACAGCGCACTTCAGGTTTTGCAAACTATTCACGTACGCCGTGTGTTAATTGTGGCGCCGTGTTCCGGAAAGGCAATTAGTAGCGGCCAGTTGGAGTGAAAGAAAAAGTTATCGTGACTTTCCCGGAGCTGGCGTGCATGTTGTTTCGACTAACCTGCAGAAATTTCTTTGGGGAGCCCTTACGCGTCCTCCATACAACCTTGGTCTCTCCCCATTTATTTTTGCAACCCTGAAGAATGACGTTCGTGGCCTTCCACTTTCATCGGACGAAGAGTTTCACGCCTGGATGCAGTCATGGTTCCATAGGCAGCCGCCAATATTTTGCCACGGAAGCTCTGACCGTCTTGTCTCATACACTACTAGCCATTAAAATTGCTACAGCACGAAGATGACGTACTACAGATGCGAAATTTAACCGACAGGAAGAAGATGCTGTCATATGCGAATGATTAGCTTTTCAGAACATTCACACAAGGTTGGCGCCGGTGGCGATTCCTACAACGTGCTGACATGAGGAAAGTTTCCAACCGATTTCTCATACACAAATAGCAGTTGACCGGCGTTGCCTGGTGAAACGTTGGTGTGATGCCTCGTGTAAGAAGGAGAAATGCGTATCATCACGTTTCCGACTTTGATAAAGGTCGGATTGTAGCCAGTCGCGATTGCGGTTTATCGTATCGCGACATTGCTGCTCTTGTTGGTCGGATCCAATGACTGTTAGCAGAATATGGAATCGGTGGGTTCAGGAGGAAAATACGCAACCCTGTGCTGGATCCCAACGGCCTCGTATCACTAGCGGTCGAGATGACAGGCATCTTATCCGCACGGCTGTAACGGATCGTGCAGCCACGTCTCGATCCCTGAGTCAACAGATGGGGACGTTTGCAAGACAACAACCATCTGCACGAACAGTTCGACGACGTTTGCAGCAGTATGGACTAAGCTCGAAGACCAGGGCTGCGGTTACCCTTAACGCTGCATGACAGACAGGAGCGCCTGTGACGGTGAACTCAACGACGAACATGGGTGCACGAATGACAAAAACTCATTTTTTTCGGATGAATCCAGGTTCTGTTTACAGTATCGTGATGGTCGCATCCGTGTTTGGCGACATCGCGGTGAGTGCACATTGGAAGCGTGTATTCGTCATCCCCATACTGGCGTGTCACCCAGCGTGATGGTATGGGGTGCCATTGGTTACACATCTCGGTCACCTCTTGTTCGCATTGACGGCACTTTGAACAGTGAACGTCACATTTCAGATGTGTTCCGACCCATGGTTCCACCCTTCATTCGATCCCTGCGAAACCCTACATTTCAGCAGGATAATGCACGACCGAATGTTGCAGATCGTGCACGGGCCTTTCTGGATACAGAAAATGTTCGATTGCTGCCCTGGCCAGCACATTCTCCAGATTTATCAGCAATTGAAAACGTCTAGTCAATGGTGGCCGAGCCACTGTCTCTTCACTATACGCCAGTCACTACTCTTGATGAACTGTGGTATCGTGTTGAAGCTGCATGGGCAGCTGTACCTGTACACGCCATCCAAGCTCTGTTTAATTCAATGCCCAGGCGTACGAAGGCCGTTATTACGGCCAGAAGTGGTTGTTCTGGGTACTGGTTTCTCAGGATCTCTGCACCCAAATTGCGTGAAAATGTAATCACATGTCAGTTCTAGTATAATATATTTGTCCAATGAATACCCGCTTATCATCTGCATTTCATTTTGGTGTAGCATTTTTAATGGCCAGTAGTGTAAATGTATTTACAGTTAAGGTGATTACTTTTGACGTAGTAAAAGTTTACTTATTTTGACCCGTCTGTTTCGTTTTCATTCGACTGCTCCCTTCATTTAAATACTTTTACCATGCTTAAACGTTAGAGTGGAATTGATTGGTAAATGAGACTAACAATCACCAATGAAAAATTCGATTAGATAAATTCAAGCGCAACTTAATAACTTGAATTTCAAAACAAAGTAGCACCCGATAAATAAACCCATAGTAAGTGGAGTACCACCCTGCGAAATGTGAATTTATCACTGCAACATGCTGTATGTCTGCAATGAGTAAAAATTGGACACGTTCTGTATGGAACTCTTTATTCGAATAACTCCATATTACCTCTACCTAAAATATTTACCGTTGTTCCTGAAACACGATTTGCTATGGTGGGTTTTAATTCTACCAGGTGAGTAAAGATGAAAATACGAGTAGAAAATAGAACGATGTGGAGGATATAAGCAAACTAATCGGGTGGTTGCTGTGTATCTTTGCCAAGTCTGGGCTTACTATTGGCCCAAATATTCAATTCAATTTGAAAGCTGCTCTGAAATTGTGAAATCAGGTATGTGTCGAGGAGTTGATTGGAGAAATGGAGGTGGTTTGTTTGGGACCTGGATCTAATGTGGATCTCGGCAGCTTCAGACTAGATTTACGGCATATAAGCTTTGTTATAGGCCGATGTGGCAAAACGCTGCGCGGCAGAGGCTGCGAATTGCATTATTTAAGCCCCACTGCAGTGGCTGGTGAGCTTGCTTTCATGAAAGACGTATGAATGTCTGTACGCTCATTAGATGTACAGATAGGTAGAGGTCACAAAATTAATTCCATATTTCATCAAATCTTAGTATGGGAACATGTGTCTTAGTGGATGCTACATGTTAATAAATCAGCATATTTGTGGCTTAACAAGTTCATCACAATCAATGAAAATCGTAACTGATTGTGACTGGTACCCTTTTTCTAGCCAGATGACAAGGTTCCTTTCTGCTCTGTAATATATTGACTAAGTTAAAATGTGAGTCTATTGCGACCTTGAAGACAGAAAAGAAATGTAAGGTGGGGGACTTACAGGTTTCAGCTTTGCTTCAGTAATACAGATTTCATTTGTGGTTTACAGTGTTGGGTGCAGTGTCGCGTAGCCCAAGCACACATTATTGTGTAACGGAAATTTTGTACTAAATCTGGGAGCTAATAGTTGCTGTAGGAGATATTCGCTGAAGAAACTGAATTTGAGAGGTGTTTTAATTGGCCATAAATCAGTTTTTTTTTCTTTTTGTATAAGTGGAAGCATTTGATGTTCGTGTGACTGCTTTCACATTTTTGGTTATATGGGAATTTGATTACTTTGCTGAGGTATCTCAGGAATTTGGGAAGACCAGATTGAGTTTAAACGAAGAATGTTAGCTTTTTATCTGTAACATAACATTTCCCGCCACATGGTGGGGGCCGTGTGAATGGTTTATGATCGAGACTTACTATGCTGGCTTAAAAGTCAGTGGATTTCCAAAGAAGGCAGCACCAGATGGAAACAAACTTGGGAAACGTGTCACAAGGCAACACCTTGCCGAGGTTTTCTAGCGGGAGCAGAAATCGGCAAATTAAACGTCTGTATTCTGTACCTGAGGGTGAGTCATTGGAAGGTATGAATGAAAATGTAATTTCGTGTACACTTTTGAAGGTTCCGTAAGTGAGGAATCTGTCTGCAGTGCTCATAGGCAACTCGTGAGAACTCAGCTGTTCCAAAGTGTTTAACATTTATGAAGTTGGGAGGAAATATTAATTTATTATTTTCCTAAAGGAGAGCCTACAAGAATTCATTAGTGCCTTCTTGTGTACGGGCATCGAATTCTGAGCATTCACTTTCCGATTTTATGACCAAGACTTGCGTTTTAGTAATAGAGTACGTGCCCGCCAAGAAGAGGCCAGTGAGCGCGGAGTCATTAGCTACTTACAGAGGATGTTTAACAAAAGATACGGATTGGCGGCCAACAAATGACATCTGAGTCCTTCGAAACTTGAAGTATGATATTTCTGTATGTTCTTTAACAATTGGCTTTGAACTATTTTGTGTCTGAATAGACTATTGGCGTAAGTTGCTAGGAACCTCTCGAGACGATGTATTACAGAAAGCGGCGAATATTTTCCAGTACAAGGCCAGCTTTCAGAATCTCTATGGGTGCAGCTACACCGTGTTAATTATTGCTTTTGTGTTAGTGCCGAATTATCCCTGTCTCCCGCGTCTGAGCGAAGCCTATGGCCATAATTTAGACTGTTTTATAAGTTTATTCCAATCCATTGTGGGGCGGTGGTACAGCAATCTTATATTGTGATGAATCTAAAAAAAACAGTCCTGGCATTCTACATACTAATACTATTTTTTTTAAATTGAAAACTGACTTATAAGTACAGTCGCTAACCTATGGCCTAGTGGTAGCGTCTCTGATTGCTAATGAAAGCGTACTGTGTCTCGGGTTCACAAACAGATACTGCTTACACTACGAATATGTGTAAAAAGCATGGGCAATGGCTGCCGAAGACGTCCGACATAAGTCACCTGCGTTCTGCCAAGGCCTTGTTTATGGTGAAGGAGCGGATAGAATTTCAGGGCAACATTTAGGAGTTACCGGAGGTACACCCTGTAACTGATCTCTTCACTGGCAAAAGATTGCAGATTAGTATCCCATTCGGATCTCGAGGAAGGAACTCTCAAAGGAGAAGGTTACCTGAGAAGAAAATTGAATAATCAATGTGTCAGTGCACGGAATGTCAAAAGTTTGAACTTGGGTCGGAAACAAAAATATCTGGGAAGGCAAATGCAAGGCTCAATCTAGATCAGGCATGAGGAGGTTCTCCTCATAATCGGCGAAGAAAGGAACGCACTGAAATCACTGACAAGGAAAAGGGACAGAATGACAGGATACGTGTTAAGGTATCAGTGAAAAACTTCCACGATGCTAGAAGAAGCTGCCGAGGGTAAAAAATGTCGGGAAAGGCAGTGAAACGTCCCCTTAGAAAAATTATACATGACTGTGTTTAAACTGACACACAATATTTTTAGCGCAACGGGACCTGACTTCCAATAAGCCCTACAAAAGAATGGCCCTGACTAACATTAACCTATACCTTTCACAAATCACTTACCTCACAAAAATCTTCGTTACTCGAACTACTGCAATACAGCGAGCGCCACTACTGCCAGCTTACTAGTGTTCAAAAGTCATAATATATATATAGCAGTTCATGACATCCAGTCTTACAAATTTACTGTCTCTGATGGACACACGTCCAGATCATCCGCTCTCAAAAATCCGCCATCTCACTTCCCCACATCCACCACTGCTGGCGGCTCACCTCCAACTGCGCAACGCTACGCGCTGTTAACAGCCAACAGCCCAACACTACAATGGCGAGTATTACAACAATGCCAGTCAGCAACAGACTGCACACAGCACAGCCAGTGATTTTCATACAGAGCGCTACGTGGCGTTACCATTATAAAAACCTAAACAGCCTACTGACATAGCCCCCATGCTCCTCACAAAAAATTTTACAAATAGTTTTGGGCCATGGCCAATACAGATTTGAAAAATTTTTCATAATTAAAAAAAAAAAAAAAAAGAGCCGCCAGCAGTGGTGGATGTGGGGAAGTGAGATGGTGGATTTTTGAGAGCGGATGATCTGGACATTTGTAAGAATGGATGTCATGAACTCCTATATATATATTATGACTTTTGAACACTAGTAAGCTGGCAGTAGTGGCGCTCGCTGTATTGCAGTAGTTCGAGTAACGAAGATTTTTGTGAGGTAAGTGATTTGTGAAAGGTATAGGTTAATGTTAGTCAGGGCCATTCTTTTGTAGGGATTATTGAAAGTCAGATTCCGTTGCGCTAAAAATATTGTGTGTCAGTTTAAACACAGTCATGTATAAATTTTCAAAGGGGACGTTTCAGCAGAACTGGAACACATCCAACAAGTATTTGTGGACATGAGGTTTAAGTACTCTGATGAGGCTGGCAAAACAGAGGAATCGTTAGCGGACCGTATCAAATCAGTCGAAAGATTGATGATTCAAAACAAAATTTAGGGGAAGAGTGCAGAAAACTGATCTTGGTTCACCAATAAATGTTCCACAATTAATCATACAAGCAAAACGTTTTGTAAATTTAACCACAGAGCCGCGCTTTGCGAGTAGTGTATGAATTCTGGCTGCGGCCTCGACTACGGCTTCAGACGTCAGCGAGACCGCTCTGGGAAGAGATGTAAAGAACGTTTCGGATTTTGGAATTTGAGTGGGACCGGAGATTGTTCTTCTTCATTATTTAACAATGGCTCTTCTTGAAGGCGTAATGTATATTTCATTCATTACGTTAGTGACCGGTATCCTTTTCTGCCATCACTAGATCCAAAACTTAGAGCTCGTGTAGCAGATTTTAGTTTCAGTTCCAATAAAACCTCGGGTAACTACTATGTAACGAGCAGTTGTCAGACTTGTGACAGTTTAATCTTTTTTATGGTGAGAATTTCCTATGTTCCTTTGAAATTGTATTAATACGAACCCCTGTTAATAACGTGGAAGACAAGTTCCACAAATAATGTGGATAAAATTGCCTTAGGGTTGTTGGTTTCTAGGGTTGCAAGTCCATGAACAAATTTTCTGTTTGAGATGTTTAATAACAACAAACAAAAATATTTTTTTTCATAATGCGGGGCCACAGTCATAATATATTTCTTTAAAGTCAGTACCGCCATTAGACTGTTGTTGATTTATTTGCAGTGTTACATTTACATTTACACTATCATGATTTCGGCTTCAAAGTGCCATTATCGAGTGTTGTAAGCGTTATACAGTGCCTAAGATGGCATACTCTCGTATGTAAAATACACTATTAGACACGTTGTCTAAGGGTAAAAATTTCTGGTAAAGCCTACTGCTTTGTTTCAACACTGCCATCCTAGACACTGTATAACACTTAAAACACTATAATGGCACTTTGAAACCGAAATCATATAGTGTAAATGCAAATGTAACACTGCTGATAAACAACAGCCTAATGGCGGTACGGACTTTAAAGGAACAAACAAAAACTTCACGGAATGTCTATTTGGCTTCCGGGCATAAACAAGAGTACAAGTGACGTACGCTGAACTATATCGCTGCATCAATGTTGCAACCTTCCCACAAGGCAAAAACAATACCCCACCTTCTAGAAAGACACGTACGTCTTTAGCTGTCAAAACGTCTGCTTGCTACACTCGTCACCGTGGCAAAACTCTGACTACAAATGTATCCCACGTATTACAGCTGAGGCTGCTTCACTTATTCTGGTAGCTTGTGACATTATTAGCGTGTTGTCACATAGATTAAGTTTCATATAATTTTAAGCTATGCAGATGGACAATTATATGGATACTTTTTTGCCTCTAACTTATATTCGGAGTCCCTCACAAACTGCTGATACAGTTCGCAAGCAATTCGTCTTTATAATACACTGTAAGAAAAAAAAGGGACGACGAAGGAATTATCCGAATGGCATGGAAATAGGTAGATGTGAGATACACGTACAGACAAAAAAATGATTAAAATTTTATAATAAAATGGGTGATTTATTCAAGAGAAAGAGCTACGCGAAGTGAGCTAGTGAATAAGGCATTGGTCCACTTCTGGCATTTATGCCAGCAGTAATTGGCTTGGCACTGATTTACAGGGTTGTTGGATGTCCTCTCGAGAGATATCGTGCCAAACTCGGCTCATTGGCGCCTTAAATCGTTAAAACCTTATCAACTAGGGAGAGATCCGGCGACCTTGCTGGGCAAGGTAGGGTTCGACAAGCACGAAGACAGTAGAGAAACTCTCAGCGTGTTCCCGCGGGCATCATACTGCTAAAATGTATACCTAGGGTAGCTTACCATGAAGGACAACAAAACGGGACGTGAAATATCATCAACGTACTACTCTGTTGTAAAGGTCTGGCAGATGACAAAAAAGGGGTCCTGCTCCGGAAAAAAATGGCACTCCAGACGATCACTCCTGGTTATCGGGCCTTATGGTTGGCCGCAGTCAGACTGACGTCTCACCGCTGTCCGGGGCGTCTCCAGATAAGCCTTCGGCCTGGAATCTGATTGACTGGAGTAGAACTGTCTTCACTTAAGCGTCCCGTTTCGAACTGAGCACAGATGACCAGCGACCCGATGATGTACTGGCACTCTTACGTGGTGAGGCAGAGCTACCAATCAGAAGAGGATAGTCACTAGCTTGACAACCACAAGAAAAGGACCTGATTTTACACCCTTCAGCTCAAAAGTGTCTGTGTTCTAAAATGCAGGTTGGCATGTGACCTGCTTCCCACCAGATCGGTAGGAAAAACATAGCTGGAGAACTGGAAAAACTCTGTTGCCATGTGAGACAGCGTAGGAGGAATCGGAACACCTTTCTCCGGGCGGCTCTGGTTCGCTGACGGCGCCAGGCGCTGCAGTGCTGCCAATTACGAAGGCAGGCCGCGGCCGCGCTCCGCTATAGTGCCCACCAATTACACGGTTCGCCACTTGTTACGTGCTGCGACAAGCCGGCCAATCAGGGCCAGCTCCAGTTTCCACGGATTTCGCAACCAACACTCGCGACGGCAGTCTGCTCTCCCCCGCAACGTGCGAGCGGCCCGTCGCGCTGCTGCCATGCTTGCCTGTCCCACGCTTGTAAGGAGACGTACTGGATCCTTGTCCGCATTTAGTTCGTTCTTCTGCGAACTGCACAAGTCGATTGTTGCATACCATGAAACACAGTGGCGTGGAAGATAGGTTTTACGTAATTTTCGAAATCTGTGCCACCTGCAGCTTCACACTGACTGATGGAAACACCATTCTGCGTCAGTTACTGCGGTTGCGTGAAAATAAAGGCAATTCGTTACTGAAATTAAAAAAACGAAACGGCCACATACACTAACCGTAAACATTACACCACCATCAAAGACTGTGCATAGTAGCACCTGGGTATGATGTGTGTATACTGTGGAGTTATAGTATTAGTGATTCATTTGTCACGGTCATCAGCGAAAAGATGGCGCTCAGGAGGTTTGTCTCTGCACTCTTTTTTGACTCTACAGACAGCAGTTGTTCTGAGTTTGTAGGTGGACAGTTCAAATGGTTCAAATGGCTCTGAGCACTATGGGACTTCACTACTGTGGTCATCAGTCCCCTAGAACTTAGAACTACTTAAACCTAACTAACCTAAGGACATCACACACATCCATGCCCGAGGCAGGATTCGAACCTGCGACCGTAGCAGTCGCGCGGTTCCGGACTGCGCGCCTAGAGGTGGACAGTGCTTACACCATTCATTCTAGGGTACAACCATGCCCTTGCACCATTCATTCTGGTATACAACCGCGCCCCACCGACGACTATGTATTCCTGTTGAGAAGCTGCATCCATTTGAACGGTGTCGCATTGGGGGCTGCTGGAAGATGGATGGACGTATCCATGGACTGCTGGACGTCTTGGGTAGCTGATTTCAGCAGAAGTCTGTGAAACATTCCCACACTCGTAGACCAGGATCTGGACTTCTGCGTAATACAGGCGCACGTCAACTTCGACACATTAAGTGAGCATCGGTCGCTGAGTGATCATCATCCAAGGACGAAACCCGGGCACGCACGTGTTGTACCTGCTGTGTCCCAGGAACTATTGGAAACCGTTTGTTGCAACAGGAGTAAGACACTTGTGCCTCTGGCCAAGCTATCACTGATACCACGACACCACGAACCATAACTACTCTAGTATCGTGAAAGAATCGCCTGATAGTGGAACGCCGCTCTGTTGTCTTCTGTGATGACAGTAGCTTCTGTCTATATCGGTGGCTTCTGTCTGAAAGAGAGTGATGGATGTAGACTTGTATGGCGTAGACCTTGTGTGGTGTCCATTCTAGAGAGCATTCGCCCTTGGCAAATGGATGCCATCCGAGGCTTCATGGTGTGCTTGGCCGTCAGCTACAACCCGGGATCACATTTGGTGTTTCTGCATGGTAATGCGCCAGTACCTGCCACACCGCACAGGTTGTTATACCCGTGCTACTGCCGTTTCTTCGACAGGAGGTTTGTGCGCTTTCTTCACCAGTACATACAGCTGCTGCCATGCTAAATGCTCTCCATGCTGTAAACAACTGCCCTGGACACAAGTTCAGCAGATCTCTCGTCAGCTGAACATCTATGGGACATGATGAAGTAGAAATGAGAACTTAATCTTTCTCCAAAGCCTGCAAAACACTTTGCCATATTACAAAGAAGGCGCAAGATGCTTGCAGCAGTCTATCGCAGGATGCCGTTCGGCATGTCAGTGTGAGAATATACGCCCGCGTTGGTGGATACATTGGGTACTGATGCGACTGTTTGAACATCATTTACTCTGACGTAAGCGTTTCATTTCATACGAATTTGTTATCATGTGCTTCTAGAATGATGAATTACCTGGCACATCACTTGTGAATGAAATGCCCTTGTCTTGGAAGGTGTTGCATTTTTACCCGACACACAAGTATATACAAAAGAGCCGATGTTGTCATTTTGCATGCTATTCTAAGACCACGAAGAACTCTACTAGTTCAATGGTTCAAATGGCTCTGAGCACTATGGGACTCAACTGCTGAGGTCATTAGTCCCCTAGAACTTAGAACTAGTTAAACCTAACTAACCTAAGGACATCACAAACATCCATGCCCGAGGCAGGATTCGAACCTGCGACCGTAGCGGTCTTGCGGTTCCAGACTGTAGCGCCTTTAACCGCACGGCCACTTCGGCCGGCAACCCTACTAGTGAGAAAAACAATCGACAAATATGGATGGGAAATACTCCCCACCCATAATATAGCCCTGATATGAGCCCACAAGATTTTCATTTGTTTCTGCGAATTGAAGGAATAAATGCGTGGAATACGTTTTATTACAGCTGATGGAGCTTCCAGTAAGATAGCCCGAGTAATCAGACAGCTTAGCCAGGAAGCTGCCCTATCTGTGATATAGAAGTTTCCAAAACATTGGGAAGCTGTCATAAACAAAAATGGAGACGGTATTGAACGCCTGTAATGTTATTACATAAAACAGTTATTTTCTTCAATTCTCCCTTACTGTGTGCAGAACTTTCGAAATGATCGTCATATATTCTCTGAACGAACTGAATTAGCCGATTCAGCCACTCTAGAGCACTTTCTTAGCTAATCTCAACCTTAAAATCTATATTGTATGGATAAAAGTCACGAAAAGGGTTGTCTAATTTGAAGATATGCCTTGTATGATGCCCAAATGTTGCAGCTAGCTCTTATGAATGACGTGATTACAGGTTCGATAACTGAGCACTTAGACAGCTGTGTACTGAACATAGCAGCACCCCAAGAGAAAACCGATTTTGTTTGTGGCAATGATTGCTTTCAAACTCATTGATCATAGAATACCGGACATTACCACAAGATTCGGGTTTCCGATATCAACAGTGTCAACGGTGGAGCAGAAACCATGTTTCTACACCCATAAACTGTCGCACAGCATGGCCACAAATGTTTGACGTGAGTACGTTACGTCCTCAGAGTCACACGGAACGGCCGACTATCAACCCTGTGTCTGATCGTTGCCAGTTCGAGTGTGGGGTGTCAGAAAGGCATTTCTGCCAGGACTGTGTGGAGGCAAAGGCTCCGTATACGCTTCGGTAGCCGATGAACGACCCGTGTCAAGTGCCTTACCATCACTTTTGGTCGTTTGCTGTAAATAAGGTTCAACTCTGTTGCTGCTAAGAATATTCATTCAGTGCTCAATACTAACCATAAAACTAAAAGATGGTAGCCTAAACAGCTGTAAAATGCTAGGAACTGTCTGTTAACTCCAGTCCAATGTTTGGCACCCATATGCATCAGATCACGCGTTTATCTGAAACGTCTAATTGACACACAGTAAGTGTGCGCTGTATGTTTACTGATGCGAATAACCGAATGAAAATTATCGATTCTGTCTTTTGTTGGAAAAACAATCGATTCATTCGGTTGTAATACTGCGTATCGGGTGAATTATTCACTCATTCTTTTGAGTGAAACCAGTCTGTGGGAGCAACCAATTGTAAGCAGTCGACTCAGTAGGTTGTAGCTTTACGTGTCGGCTGGACTGTTATTCATTCAGTTCTTTCTACTGCAACCAGTCTGTGGAAGCAATCGCTTGAAAAAGTAGGTGCAGTCCGGCGCATTCACTTCTGAGCGGAAACATTCGATTGTCTTGCCTTTGTTAAATGATTATTGTTGAATGGACTCTCTTATCGCCTGTCGTCACTTTTACCACCGTTCCTGTATTTTCTAATTATTCTTGAATTTCATGTTTATGAATAGTCGTTTTTTTAGCGGTGAACTTTGTGTATGGAGCGGAATACCGAAAACGTCAGTGGCGTCAGCCGTGGGAATGGAAGAATTCATACGACTGGATAAACAGTGACGATCCACATAAATTGAAAGCATACAGTATCTGCAAGGATGATTCATACTACGAAATTATATCAAAGAAATTCAAATAAAATTAACGAATGATGACAAATATTTCTCACAAAATAATACTTTCGGCAAGTGATACTATAAGCTTAAAGTAAGTAATTAAGTCATGATATAATTTAGAAAACTCTATGTCATGTGATTTCTGTTCACATCACCTCAGTATCAAACGAAATAGAATTATCGTTGATGACTGCAAAACACAAAGAAGAGAGAGATTCAATAAATTTGGTTAAAAAAGTAATTTGTGAAAAAGCAATTTCTACTGTGGCGCCAGTTATTAAAACTTTTAAAACCAAGTAAAAATCCATTTTGAAGGCCAGAAGTACGAAAATTTCGTATTTAAGTAGATATGTCCTTGAAATAAGATACGTTATTTGTCTCTTAAAAAGTTGACAACGTCAGTAATGGTTCATGTGTAACCGAAAAAGCTGAGAAAGTATGTAAATGTGATTGTCAAAGCCTGGAGACAGAGCGAAAATGTTCATATAACTGCGATAATTTCCAATGACTTTGTTCAAAATGATTCAAATGGCTCTGAGCACTGTGGGACGTAACTTCTGAGGTCACCAGTCCCCTAGAACTTAGAACTACTTAAACCTAACTAACCTAAGAACATCACACACATCCATGCCCGAGGCGGGATTCGAACCTGCGACGTAGCGGTCGCTCGGTTCCAGACTGTAGTGCCTAGAACCACTCGGCCACTCCGGCTGGCTCCAGTGACTTGTGTCAGTCCGATGTCTCACATTACGTGATATCACTCAAACTCAGAGAATGAGTGAAATAATTCATACAAATGGCATGGCTACAGAGATTGGGCTCTTTCTTTCGACAGAAAAAAACAGCCTGTTGCCCTATCACTATTGTGTATGTAGATCTGCATTCAAAAGCCGTATGTGAATGTCCTCATGATTGGAAAATCCTTTTCCCCGGATGTTCTTTCCGCGTGCCGAAAAGCTGGTCAATTTGCTGGAACCACTTCATTACGGCTGGACGCTACGTTTGTTCACATACCGCCAGAAATTTGCAGTTAGTGTGCGTGTAATTTAGACGTTTTGCCCACAAGAATCGCGCTGCCTCGAGTACTGCAACTCAGTGATGACTACAGTTGCTATCCTCCTGGATAGGGGAGGAAAGGGATGTTGACCGGGGCGGATGAGTGAATGTTATAGGCTTCAGTTTTCAGTGATACGAAACTAAAAATTAACAGCGGTATTGTTGTTGTTGTTGTTGCTGTTGTGGTCTTCAGTCCTGAGACTGGTTTGATGCAGCTCTCCATGCTACTCTATCCTGTGCAAGCTTCTTCATCTCCCAGTACCTACTGCAACCTACATCCTTCTGATATGCTTAGTGTATTCATCCCTTGGTCCCCCTCTACGATTTTTACCCTCCATGCTGCCTTCCAATACTAAATTGGTGATCCCTTGATGCCTCAGAACATGTTCTACCAACCGATCCCCCCTTCTGGTCAAATTGTGCCACATGGCTACACTCCATACAAATACTTTCAGAAATGACTCCCTGACACTTAAATCTATACTCGATGTTAACAAATTTCTCTTCTTCAGAAACGCTTTCCTTGCCATTGCCAGTCGACATTTTATATCCTCTCTACTTCGACCATCATCAGTTATTTTGCTCCCCAAATAGCAAAACTCCTTTACTACTTTAAGTGTCTCATTTCCTAATCTAATTCCCTCAGCATCACTCAACTTAATTCGACTACATTCCATGATCCTCGTTTTGCTTTTGTTGATGTTCATCTTATATCCTCCTTTCAAGACACTATACATTCCGTTCAACTGCTCTTCCAAGTCATTTGCTGTCTATGACAGAATTACAATGTCATCGGCGAACCTCAAAGTTTTTATTTCTTCTCCATGGACTTTAATACCTACTCCGAATTTTTCTTTTGTTTCCTTCACTGCTTGCTCAATATACAGATTGAATAACATCGGGGAGAGACTACAACCCTGTCTCACTCCCTTCCCAACCACTGCTTCCCTTTCATGTCCCTCGACTCTTATAACTGCCATCTGGTTTCTGTACAAATTGTAAATAGCCTTTCGCTCCCTGTATTTTACCCCTGCCACCTTTAGAATTTGAAAGAGAGTATTCCTGTCAACATTTTCAAACGCTTTCTCTAAGTCTATAAATGCTAGAAATGTAGCTTTGCCCTTCCTTAATCTAGCTTCTATTATAAATCGTAGGGTCAGTATTGCCTCATGTGTTCCAACATTTCTACGGAATCCAAACTGATCTTCCCCGAGGTCGGCTTCTACTAGTTTTTCCATTCGTCTGTAAAGAATTCATGTTAGTATTTTGCAGCCGTGGCTTATTAAACTGATAGTTCGGTAAATTTCACATCTGTCAACACCTGCTTTCTTTGGGATAGGAATTATTATATTCTTCTTGAAGTCTGAGGGTATTTCGCCTGTTTCATACATCTTGCTCACCAGATGGTAGAGTTTTGTCAGGACTGGCTCTCCCAAGGCCGTCAGTAGTTCCAATGGAATGTTGTCTACTCCGGGGGCCTTGTTTCGACTCAGGTCTTTCAGTGCTCTGTCAAACTCTTCACGCAGTATCGTATCTCCCATTTCATCTGCATCCTCTTCCATTTCCATAATATTGTCCTCAAGTACATCGCCCTTGTATAGACCCTCTATATACTCCTTCCACCTTTCTGCTTTCCCTTCTGTGCTTAGAACTGGGTTTCCATCTGAGCTCTTGATGTTCATACAAGTGGTTCTCTTATCTCCAAAGGTCTCTTTAATTTTCCTGTAGGCAGTATCTATCTTACCCCTGGTGAGATAAGCATCTACATCCTTACATTTGTCCTCTAGCCATCCCTGCTTAGCCCTTTTGCACTTCCTGTCGATCTCATTTTTGACACGTTTGTATTCCGTTTTGCCTGCTTCATTTACGGCGTTTTTATATTTTCTCCTTTCATCACTTAAATTCAATATTTCTTCTGTTACCCATGGATTTCTATTAGCCCTCGTCTTTTTACCTACTTGATCCTCTGCTGCCTTCACTACTTCATCCCTCAAAGCTACCCATTCATCATCTACTGTATTTCTTTCCCCCATTCCTGTCAATTGTTCCCTTATGCTCCCCCTGAAACTCTGTACAACCTGTGGTTCTTTCAGTTTATCCGGGTCCCATCTCCTTAAATTCCCACCTTTTTGCAGTTTCTTCAGTTTTAATCTACAGGTCATAACCAATAGATTGTGGTCAGAGTCCACATCTGCCCCTTAAAATGTCTTACAATTTAAAACCTGGTTCCTAAACCTCTGTCTTACCATTATATAATCTATCTGAAACCTGTTAGTACCTCCAGGCTTCTTCCACGTATACAGCCTTCTTTTATGATTCTTGAACCAAGTGTTAGCTATGATTAAGTTATGCTCTGTGCAAAATTCTGCCAGGCGGCGTCCTCTTTCATTTCTTAGCCCCAATCCATATTCACCTACTACGTTTCCTTCTCTCCCTTTTCCTACTACCGAATTCCAGTCACCCATGACTATTAAATTTTTGTCACCCTTCACTATCTGAATAATTTCTTTTATTTCATGATACATTTCTTCAATTTCTCTGTCATCTGCAGAGATAGTTGGCATACAAATTGTAGTAGGTGTGGGCTTCGTATCTATCTTGGCCACGATAATGCGTTCACTACGCTGTTTGTAGTAGCTTACCCGGGTTCCTATTCATTATTAAACCTACTCCTGCATTACCCCTATTTGATTTTGCGTTTATAACCCTGTAGTCACCTGACCAGAATTCTTGTTCCTTCTGCCACCGAACTTCACTAATTCCCACTATATCTAACTTTAACCTATCCATTTCCCTTTTTAAATTTTCTAACCTACCTGCCCGATTAAGGTATCTGACATTCCACGCTCCGATCCGTAGAACGCCAGTTTTCTTTCTCCTGATAACGATGTCCTCCTGAGTAGTCCCCGCCCGGAGATCCGAATGGGGGATTATTTTACCTCCGGAATATTTTATCCAAGAGGATTCCATCATCATTTAATCATACAGTAAAGCTGCATGCCTTCGGGAAAAATTACGGCTGTAGTTTCCCCTTGCTTTCAGCCGTTCGCAGTACCAGCAAAGCAAGTCCGTTTTGGTTATTGTTACAAGGCCAGATCAGTCCATCATCCATGAGTGTTGCCCTTACAACTACTGAAAAGGCTGCTGCCCCTCTTCAGGAACCACACTTTTGTCTGGCCTCTCAACAGATACCCCTCCATTGTGGTTGCACCTACGGTACGGCTATCTGTATCGCTGAGGCACGCAAGCCTCCCCACCAACGGCAGGGTCCATGGTTCATGGGGGCAGCGGTATTAACATTTAAAAAGGTATTAACATTTAAAAATCACCTCTAATATTTGACGCTTAAGTATAAATAATACTGCCTAAATGACTCAATTACCTTAAAGGATAAAATCATGCGAATCAATAACATAATAATAGTGCATGTAACAACTAACATTTACGCAAACTAATGCGTCGAGATCTTTTTCGGCACATATGTTGATGGCATCGTCAATGAAAATTTCTGTGGGTTCCTGGTCCTCTTCTGCTGACACCTCTACAAAAGTTTGAAGCGTGTCATGACCCACGCTATTTCCTAGTTTTGTTAACGTCCTTTTCATTGTGCTTAATGACTTTTCTCCACTGGAAGTGGGAACAGGAATGCAGAGCATACATTCAGAGAGAATTCTTAGTGCTTCACATTCGATGCTGCCCCTTAAGATAAAAGAAGCAAAATCAGAAGATGAATCTTCTATGACGAGCAACATACTTGAAAGGACGCAGTGTACACTAACAGCGTCAACATCTTTAAGTCCTAACATTAAGCACAGTTCTTTACAATCAATATCAATAATTCTTGAAATGTTTTAAGACTTTCAAAATGTGCGCTTATTGTTATCGCTATCACAGCTTTCTTATTGAACCATTCCTCAACTTTACATAGCTTCCCCTACGTTTTTCATAGTTTGTTCCTTGTCTTCCGTGAATAGCACACTTTTAACCTTTGTTGCGTCCGCTTGTAGTTTTTAAATTTTCAGTGTTTCATTTTCCGCACTATGTTCATCACAGTCGCAAAGGCAGTTGATGTGTCTTATATGTTTCAGAGTTTCACAAAAAAGTAACAGGAAGCTGTGTCATTTTGAGTGACTATTTTTGCAAAACCTTACCTAAATTTGATGCGGCGTTTAATGTATCGTCCAAAATCAATAAACCTTCAATATTACTGTGAGCCGCCATTTCTAACAAGATTTCTCTAGCCAAACTTGCTACATCCGCACAGTCCTTGTGTGTATGTTCACATGCCATAACAATGGATTTCTTGTCCGGGAATATACTGCGCGACACTTATTGAACTATATGAAAAAAGGAATTTAGTTACGAACTACGGCGTGCACACACTCTATTCGACACGTAAATGTCATTATAGATAATCGAATTTAGGTTATGACATGTTCGATATGCCGGCCATCATTGGCAATGATGTGCACACAAATAGCGAAATTATGCATGACGCGCTGAAGTGTCGGAACATCAGTGCTGTCGATGACCACCTGAATGGCTGTTTTCAGCTCAGAAATGGTTTTGGAGTTATAGAAATACACCTTGTCTTTAATATAGCCCCAAAACAAGGAGTCGCATGTATTTGGATCCAAAGAAAATGGTGGCCAATCGAGGCCCACGCCGGTAGCCTCGGGGTACCCCAGAGCCAGAATATGGTCACCAAAGTGCTCCTCCAGAATTGACACTCTCCTGCTTCGGTGGGATCGAGCTCCGTCTTGCATGAACCACATCTTCTCGAAACCAGGGTCAGTTTGTAATGAGGATGAAATCATCTTCCAACCTCACGAACGGTTCGGTAGTAACCGTATCATCAAGGCAAATCGCACCGATTATTCCGTGACTGGACACTGCACACCACACAGTCACCCGTTGAGGCTAAAGAGACTTCTCTGTCGCGAAATGTGGCTTCTCAGTCCCTCAAATGCGCCAATCTTGCTTATTGACGAACCCCTCCAAATGAGAGTTGACTTCGCCGCTAAACCAAACCATACAGCGCATACGACACTGAAGAGCCAAAGAAACTGGTACACCCGCCATATCGTGTATGGCCCCAGCGGTCAAGCCGAAGTACCGCAACACGACATGGCATCGACTCGACAAACGTCTAAAGTAGTGCTGGAGGGAATTGACATAATAAATCCTGCAGGGCTCTTCATAAATCAGTAAGAGTACGAGGGGTGGAGATCTCTTCGGAACAGCACGTTGAAATACATCCCAGATATACTCAATAATGTTCATCTCTGAGGAGTTTGGTGGCCAGCGGAAGTGTTTAAACTCAGAAGAGTGTTCCTGCAGCCACACTGCAGCAATTCTGGACATATGGAGTGTCGCATTGTCCTGCTGAAATGGACCAAGTCCTTCGGAATGCACTATAGACATGAATGGTTGCAGGTAATCAGACAGAATGCTTACATACATGTCATCTGTAAGAGTCGTATTTAAACGTATCAGGGGTCCCATATCACTCCAACTGCACGCGCCCCACACCATTACAGAGTCTCCACCAAAATGAAAAGTCCCCTATTGACATGCAGGGTCGATAGATTCATGAGGTTGTCTCCGTACCCGTACACGTCCATCCGCTCGATACAACCTGAAACGAGTCTCGTCCGGCCAGGCAACAATTTTCCAGTCATCAACAGTCCTATGACGTAAAGCTTCGTGTCGTGCAGTAATCAAGGATACACGAGTGGGCCTTCGGCTGCGAAAGCCTATGTCGAAGATGTTTCGTTTAATGGTTCGCACGCTGTCACTTGATGGTCCGGCATTGAAACCTGCTGCATTCTGCGGAAAGGTTGCATGTCTGCCACATTGAACGATTCTCTTCAGTCGTCGTTGGTATCGGTCTTGCAGGATCTCTTTCCGGCCTCAGTGATGTCGGAGATTTTATGTTTTGCTGGATTCCTAATATTCACGGTACACTTGTGAAATTGTCGTATGGGAAAATCCCCACGTACTCGCTACCTCGGAGATGATGTGTCCCATCGCTCTTACGCCGACTATAACACCATCTTCAGATTCATCTAAATGTTGATAAGCTGCCATTGTAGCAGCAGTACCTAACAACTGCGCCAGACACTTGTTGTCTATAGACATTGTCGACCGCCGCGCAACATTCTGCCTGTTTACATATCTCTTTATTTGAATACGCATGCCTGTACCAGTATCTTTGGCGCTTCAGTGTAATGCCCATCAAACCCCGCTGCAAACCGTGCAATTTGGACGTCCTATCGCAGACCGTTCAGAAGTGCTGACGATTTTATTTCATATAGTTCAATAATTGTCAACCTGCAGCATGAACTGTGCGTTAACTGCTCAACCAGCGAATGTCAACAGTTGTTCTGAAGTACACTGTATTTCATGCAATACATTTTCACATTTAATAGAAGCATGGAACATTTTATAAATGTTCTTAACAATATTACTTTATTATAGAATGTTCATTCCTACACCTGGTGGCAGTAATTGACAAAACTGTGGCTCTGCAGTGGATGCAGGGCATATCATTCTTCCCATATCATTCTTCCCTTTTTCTGGTAACCGAGCTCGAAACCCAGCGACAAACCACTAAAATTAGTAGCGCCATCGAAAGAGCATGTTACTAATTTGCCGTAAGAAACTCTTAGTTTCCTTAATTCACTATCAATTGCTGTAAATATAGATTCAGTAGTACTTTTCAGTTCAACCAGACATAAAAACCCTACCTTTGCTTCAAAAGACGACGAAGGTGCAACATGACAAATTAGTAGAGACAGTTCACTTTGGTTAGAAACACCTGACGTTAAGTAAGGCTATTTATCATGGAGAATTGTTTCATTTTGACTGTCTAGAACTCCAGTAAAGGAATTTAATAATTCCGACGCAGTATATTTGCTAACTCGTGTGGCCCTCTACTCTGAAATTTAACACAATTTTCAAGGTTAATTTAACTTTTTAGTACTATCTTTCGGATTGGAGGTTAATATTTTGTTGTTTGGAGGATTTCCTTCTTACCAAGGAAAAACTCACTCCGAAATAAAGTAGGCCCTGCTTGGAGATTTGACACTTTCTGTATAATTTTGTTTAATTATCTGCAAATGAAATGGAGCTTTAATATACGTAATTTACAGTTTTCAAGTGCAACGACTTTTGTGTGTTTATCTGACTTGGAGAGCTTTCCTGGTTCTTCTGCAATTCCAGAAGCTTCTCTAAATTTAGTAAAAGGCACAGTAATGAACATACTGCCTGTTTTTTGTTTTGTTTTTTTTATAGATCTTCTATATCACTTTTAAATGCATTTCCCACAATTTCCAAAAATTCCCACTCGTATCACTATCAAAATACAGTCAACTGTACCTACACTGCCATTTTTGCTGGTACTCAATTTTTTTTCTACACCTTGTTTAGCCGGCCGGGGTGGCGGAGCGGTTCTAGGCGCTACAGTCTGGAGCCGCGCTACCGCTACTGTCGCAGGTTCGAATCCCGCCTCGGGCATGGATGTGTGTAATGTCCTTAGGATAGTTAGGTTTAAGTAGTTCCAAGTTATAGGGGACTCATGACCTCAGAAGTTAAGTCCCATAATGCTCAGAGCCATTTGCACCATTTGAACACCCTGTTTAAGATGACGAATTAAGGATGGGTCAGAAATATCACATTTTACGTTCGAAGACGGGAAGAGTAACTGCGTGTTCAGTAACAAATTCGCCATCACATTCAGCAGCATTTCTTTAAATAGACTCACTGTGATCTATGTTTTCTGCGATACGCTGTCTTTTATTAGAAAAGAAACAAATAAATTGTGTTGTTTCGGCATTGTGATTTGTTACTAACACTTCGTTTTATACGACGAATTGACGAAGATCCATAATATCAGTTTTCCATAGTGAACTGTTGACTGATTAACCGTTAATGAAATTTCATGCAACAGTGGAAACTTATTGTTAGCCTTGTGTGCAGCAGGCAGTAGCCTTTATATTTAGACAGATTCCTTTTGTGGGTACCAGTATATGCAGAGTTATCACGATGTGTCCCTTCTTGATTCCCTAAACTTCATATACAGTGGCTGCCAGCACAGTTGAAATTTGCCAAAATAATACTAACTTTTTAGTTATTAATTTACATAGGCCCAGACGGTAATTTAAATTCATATAATATTTTGACTTTTAATGTTGTATACAAAGAGAGTGCTCGGCGTGTGTGTGTGGGGTGGGGGGGGGGGGGGGGTGGGGAACTTAGTAGAAGGTTTCCAGTTGTGGCGCCACTTCAGTCGACACTGTGATGCAACTGTTACCTGTTACATATACCACAGTGAAGCTGTGTCTACAGGAAGCTCGGAACATCTACACGTACCCTCTTCTTAAAACGCGTCCCTACTTTTGCGCAATGGTCTTATAAAGGGACGATGTGTGTGAGTTAGTTTCTGAAATTTCTACGTTTGTTACATGCACTTTGGATGTTTTAAAAACGACCACAAAGCTGGTGGTGAAGAAACAGTTTTTTTTCAGGAATGAAATATCCTAGGTGTAAGGTGTTCGGTTTCATACTTTGCAAACTTGAAGTAGTTTAAACATAATGTGGCCGGAAAACCAAGAGAGTTTCGTTAAAGTAGTTGTATTGTTTACGTTTCACCAACTTGCTGTCAAAATATATACAGCTATTTCGTAGCGTCTTATATACGTTTAGTCGTTGAGACTTTTTTTTTTTTGTCATCTGTCTACTGACTGGTTTGATGCGCCCGCCACGAATTCCTTTCCTGTGCTAACCTCTTCATCTCAGAGTAGCACTTGCCACCTACGTCCTCAATTATTTGCTTGACGTATTCCAATCTCTGTCTTCCTCTACAGTTTTTGCCCTCTACAGCTCCCTCTAGTACCATGGAAGTCATTCCCCCATGTCTTAGCAGATGTCCTATCATCCTGTCCCTTCTTCTTATCACTGTTTTCCACATATTCCTTTCATCTCCGATTCTGCGTAGAACCTCCTCATTCCTTACCTTATCAGTCCACCTAATTTTCAACATTCGTCTATAGCACCACATCTCAAACGCTTCGATTCTCTTCTGTTCCGGTTTTCCCACAGTCGATGTTTCACTACCATACAGTGCTGTACACTCTCAAACCATACTGTGTACTCATTAGACTTCATTCCGTTCAGCAGATCATTTAATTCTTCTTCACTTTCACTCAGGATAGCATGTCATCAGCGAATCGTATCATTGATATCCTTTCACCGTGTATTTTAATTCCACTCCTGAACCTTTCTTTTATTTACATCATTGCTTCCTCGATGTACAGATTGAAGAGTAGGGGCGAAAGGCTACAGCCTTGTCTTACACCCTTCTTAATACGAGTACTTCGTTCTTGATCGTCCACTCTTATTATTCCTTCTTAGTTGTTGTACATATTGTATATGACCCGTCTCTCCCTATAGCTTACCCCTACTTTTTTCAGAATCTCGAACAGCTTGTACCATTTTATATTGTCGAACGCTTTTTCCAGGTCGACAAATCCTGTAAAAGTATCTTGATTTTTCTTTAGCCTTGCTTCCATTATTAGCCGTAACGTCAGAATTGCCTCTCTCGTCCCTTTACTTTTCCTAAAGCCAAACTGATCGTCACCTAGCGCATTCTCAATTTTCTTTTCCATTCTTCTGTATATTATTCTTGTAAGCATTCAGATGATATATCGCCAGACTCATATATTCTACACACCAACATGAATAGTCGTTTTGTTGCCACTTCCCCCAATGATTTTAGAAATTCTGATGGAATGTTATCTATCCCTTCTGCCTTATTTGACCGTAAGTCCTCCAAAGCTCTTTTAAATTCCGATTCTAATACTGGATCCCCTATCTCTTCTAAATCGACTCCTGTTTCTTCTTCTATCACATCAGACAAATCTTCACCCTCATAGAGGCTTTCAATGTATTTTTTCCACCTATCTGCTCTCTCCTCTGCATTTAACAGTGAAATTCTCGTCACTCTTAATGTTACCAACGTTGCTTTTAATGTCACCAAAGGTTGTTTTGACTTTCCTGTATGCTGAGTCTGTCCTTCCGACAATCATATCTTTTTCGATGTCTTCGCATTTTTCTTGCAGCCATTTCGTCTTAGCTTCCCTGCACTTCCTATTTATTTCATTCCTCAGCGACTTGTATTTCTGTATTCCTGATTTTCCCGCAACATGTTTGTACTTCCTCCTTTCATCAATCAACTGAAGTATTTCTTCTGTTACCCATGGTTTCTTCGCAGCTACCTTCTTTGTACCTATGTTTTCCTTCCCAACTTCTGTGATGGCCCTTTTTAGAGATGTCCATTCCTCTTCAACTGTACTGACTACTACGCTTTTCCTTATTGCTGTATCTATAGCGTTAGAGAACTTCCAACGTATCTCGTCATTCCTTAGTACTTCCGTATCCCACTACTTTGCGTATTGATTCTTTCTGACTAATGTCTTGAACTTCAGCCTACTCTTCATCACTACTTTATTGTGATCTGAGTCTATATCTGCTCCTGGGTATGCCTTACAATCCAGTATCTGATTTCGGAATCTCTGTCTGACCATGATGTAATCTAATCTTTCCGTATCTCCCGGCCTTTTCCAAGTATACCTCCTCCTCTTGTGATTCTTGAACAGGGTATTCGCTATTACTAGCTGAAACGTGTTACAGAACTCAATTAGTCTTTCTCCTCTTTCATTCCTTGTCCCAAGCCCATATTCTCCTGTAACCTTTTCTTCTACTCCTTCCCCCTTGAGACTGTTACGCATTTTTAATAGTCTCCTTTGTGCACACGTCTGGTCGAGGCGTTTATGGTTATCTTTGCTGAGAGTACTTGCAAACGTGAACTAAAATAACTTGCTTTATTTTGCTTTCCACTTTGTAAAGATGCAGTACACAAATCTCTTACGAAATAGTTTATGTTATTAGTTGTAGTGCTTCAGTAGACCTGGTCTATAAGAATTTTTAACTTTTCTTTTTCCTTTTTCATGTAGTCCCATTGTATGAACTTTGACCATATGTCTAGGAAACTGCAATTAGCACTCAACATCCAATTTGTCAACAATGAATAAGTTTATTAAATGAAACATATAGTGGTGTCTGGTGGGATGATCGGAATCAATGGTTTATCTAATGTTATTTATAATCCGTCTTGATTGCAAAAAATGTTTATTCACATGACCGGTTTCGGTTCCTTTAGAACCATGTTCAGATCTGCAATTTCGGTTACAGGAGTAACCCGTCCATACACAGTAACATTCACATGCTACTACGAAACTACTTTGCTTCCAAGGGTTAAGTTAGGTTAATTTTATATCGAGGGGAAACGTAATTCGCCTTTCCATAAGGATTACAGAAGTCTTTTTTCTTTGATTACTCTTACGGGAAAGTTTGAATTAACAATGATAACGCAGCTGGTGACGTCAAAGAGTGAGAAGAGATTGAAAACTGCCGCGTTGTGCACTTGCTGTAGCTTAGGGGGCTTTTGTAGGATAATTTGAGGATGTTTCTCGCTTTGGTAGACTACAAGCGTCATGTGTCAAATTGTTCGACTCGACTTCCCTTCAAGAATGTAGAACGTTTTAAACAGTTATCGTTTAACCCTGTGTACTGGTTTCGTTTTGCAGATTCTCGACTGCAGAGTTTCAGTTCTTCGTTCTATAGAAAGTGTGATTATTTGACGTCTTGTATTTGTGGTCCACATACCCATCGCACGGCTTTATACATTTTCGTGTATGGTGGCGTTATATTACGCAGATTCGGGTAAATTCAGTCTTTGTTATTTTTACTTTTTCTTTTATTTTATTTTTGCTGTTCTTGTCTTAAATCTTTATACAAAACAGGGTCAGTCTAGTTAATGCACTACAAATTTAGCAGACCGCGTTACTAATTTGATTCATGGGTCTAAAAATTGTATGAGAGGGATATCTTATTTTAAATTCAGGGCGTATTCGGTCTTACTTTCGTAGGTAATCCGTGGTCTGAACCTACCAGGAGTCTGAGCAACCAACAAGAGCGTGAAGAAGTTAACAGCAAAAGAGGTTCAAAATTTTATCACTCAACTTGACCCCGGATTGTACATCGTCAGTGGAGAGACTGACGCAAACTACACAGGTAGCCCCCAGGTTATACAGCTAATTTTAAGAGGCAGTCAAATAAAAACCGAACACCCGCCACAACGGGACCATGGCATGGTTCGCTTCAAAACTAATGACCACATGCATTAAGACAGTTATTCCACTGCGAGAAAAGTTTATCATTTGCCTCCTACGTAGGGCCGCTGAAGGACCCACGACCGCACCCACTCTTGCATTTCCTCGACCAACTAAAGCCGACGCCCACGCATGTCTTTCTTCTAGTCCCCAAAGGCGTGAAAATCTCATGGTAAAGATCGGCACTGTACAGAGATACTGAAGAATTTCACAACCAAATCGCGAAAGTGTAGCCTTCGTCCGATTTGCAATACGGGCTTTATAGTGCAACAGGATGATTACATCCGACAGCCCGAAGACAAATGCTAAGGTCAGGAGTACGACGGGGTGGCGATCTCTTCTGAACAGCACGTTGCAAGGCATCCCAGATATGCTCAATAATATTCATATCTGCTGAGCCTGGTGGCCAGTGGACGTGTTTAAACTCAGAAGAGTGTTCCTGGAGCCATTCTATATCAATTCTGTAGGTATGGGGTGCCTCATTGTCCTGCTGGAAGTGCCCAAGTCCGTCGGAATGCACAATGGACATTAATGAATGCAGGTGATCAGGCAGGATCCTTAAGTACGTGTCAACTGCCAGAGTCGTATCCAGACGTATCAGGGGCCCCACATCACTCCAATACACACGCTCCAATCCATTACAGAGCCTCCTCCAGCTTGAAGAGTCCCCTGCTGATATACAGAGTCAGTGGATTCATGAGTTTGTCACCATACCCGCACACGTCTATCCTCTGGATACAATTTGAAACGAGACTCGTCCGACGAGGCAACATATTGCAAGTCATCAACAGTCCAATGTCGGCGTTGACGGGCCCAGGCGAGGCGTAAAGTTTTGTGTCGTGCAGTCATCAAGGGTATAAGAGTGGGCCTTCAGCTCCGAAAGCACATATCGACAATGTTTCGTTGAATGGTTCGCAAGCTGACACTAGCTGATGGCTAGGCAAAGATATCTGCAGCAATTTTCGGAAGGGTTGCACTTCTGTCACGTTGAACGATTCTTTTCGACCGTCGTTAGTCACCGCCTTGCAGAATCTTTTTCCGACCGCAGCGATGTCGGAGATTTGACGTTTTACATTATTCCTTATATTCACGGTACGCTCGTGAAATGGTCATACAGCAAAATCCCCACTAATTCGCTACCTCGGAGATGCTGTGTCCCATCGCTCGTGCGCCGACTATAACACCACGTTCAAACTCATTTAAATCTTGATAACCTACCATTGTAGCTTCAGTAGCCGATCCAACAATTGCGCCAGATACTTGTTGTCTTGTTGTTGGCGTTTTCCGACAGCACCGCCGTATTCTGCCTGTTTACATATCTCCGTATTTCTATACACGTGCCTATAGCAGTTTTTTTGGCGCTTCAGTGTATATAAGCGATTTTTTTAAAATTATGACTAATGTCAGAGCAGTCATGACAAAAGTGAATCTGGACAGCAAAAACACACCAATAGAGCAAGAAGTCCATTGCAGCCGTTGCCGAAATGATTTCTGTAGTAATAGTTTTTTCCAATACGCTGCCGTACTACACACGGAAAACTTTTACATTAATTGACTGGCCTCGGAAACCTACTCAGTTATACTATCACATAGCGTCAACACTGGGGAATTGTCTTACACACTCATTCTTAACCAAATTTGAAAATTCAAATTGGATGCCACTATGCAAATGTGAAATTAATTGAATGTAATAAAAAGCCTTGAAAAAGACACTGTGCTACAGAAACGCATGTTAAAACTAGAGCCGTACCGAAATTCGAATTCCGAACCCTGGCTTTCGTTGCCAATGATGTCCATGACCGGTTTCTCAGTAGACAAGAGCATTGCTCACGAAAGGCAAGGTTCCGAGTTCGAATCTCGGTCCAGCACATTGTAATCTACCAAACAAATTTCAGACCAGCGCACATTTCACTTAAAGTGCAAGTTTCTTTCTGGATCGCATAATAACTAATTAGTAAGCTGCGGCTGAAACAGAAAATTGTGTTTATTAGAAATACGAGTTGCTGTTGTTGTGATATTCATTCCGTTTAGTGGTTTGATGTGTCTCTCCACGTTAGTCTGTCCTGTGCTTGCCTCTTCATTCTCCACTCAGTAGTGGAAATCAGTATAAAGGCACAAATATTTCTAGGAAAATCACCATTGTCAGTTGGAATAATTGTGCAACTTATATATTAAATAACATGAGATCCAGTATAATGACAAATGCACTCAAATGGTATCACATTTTATGTCTGTAGTACAGTGTATAACGAGACAATAAATGATACAAATGGTAGAGGGTGGAACTCGGAATAAAGACAGACGCTTCTGTGCGGTGTTAGTGTGTGCATACGTGCCTTTCCTGTCGACAGGAAACAGACACCATTAATGACAGTGTTATTGTGTACATAAGCCACAACTGTGACAATTGCCTCGTGGAAAACAGCTGTCATGTGATGAAACAGCAAAAATTGATCCGTAAAAGGAAATGGGTCTCTCTAATTGTCAAATAGCCAACAGGTTGAACCGTTCAAGTAGAGTGATTTATAATTTCGTTAGATTGGGCGTTCAATATGGACAGAGTGGATAATGGAGTAGAAAATTATCTGAGCGATCGAAACGGTTACTGTCTAGCAAATCAAGGGACACAAACCGTTATTCTTCTCAACTTGTTTCTGATTTACAGTTGCCAGTAACTAGGAGACATGTACGACAAATTTTGCCGAATGACAAACACCTTGCATTCTAGAAACGACTGCAGAAATCTGCGCTAACACCTAAACATAAAAAAGCTAGATTAGAGGTTGCTGAAAAATATATATTATGGGCTTGAGAATGGGGTAAAGTGATCTTGAGTGATGAGAAGAAGTTTAATTTAGGGGGAGATCATAATTAAAGTTAAACTTTCAAAGGCCCCGCGGGGTAGCCGCGTGGTCTAGGCGTCTTGTCACGGTACGCGCGGCTCCCACCGTCGGAGGTTCGAGTCCTCCCTCGGGTATGGGTGTGTGTTGTCCATAACGTAAGTTAGTTTTAGAGTAAGTAATGTATAAGCTTAGGGACCGATGACCTAAGCAGTTTGGTCCCATAAGATCTTACCACAATTTTACAATTCTTTACAAACTTTCAAACTGCTGTAGAAATAACATCACTGGTCAGAATGACGTGAAATTCCAACGAAATATTATCGGTGAAGGGGGAAAACGTATGGCAGAAGAAAAATAAATAGTTAATGTAGCAATAGTTGGTGCTGTAAGCATCATAATTTAATAGTCCTCGACTACAAAGTGAATCATATAACAATGACTAAGGTGTACGTTTGACGTTAAACAGACAGTACCACTCAGTATGCATGGGTGGACAGGTGTGATACTGTTAGTTACGTGAGCCCATCCACCACGGCAAGATCATATCACATCGGATAGGGAAAATCGGTTTTCAATTGTCCTGAGGCCAAAATCCGCATAAAAAGCATCACTCACATCAGTTTTTAATTGCCTGAGACCAAAAACCGCACAAAATGCATCATTCACCTCGGTTTTTAATTGTTCTGAGGACAAGAACCGCATTAAAAGCATCAAACAAAATCAAATCTGATTATTAATTTCCGTGTGAGTGGGGCAATACTTGTACAATATGCTGTCCACCGATTTCCGAAACAAGCTCAAATTGAGAAACAGCATGTACCACAGTTGATCGAAATGTTTCCGGGTTCACCTTCAGAATCGGTTGCACAATGTATGCCTTCAATGCAGCTAAGTTTGCAATCGGAACAGCGAACACAACATTTTGCAGATAGCCCCACAGCCAGAAGTCACACGGATTAAGATCAGGTTGTAAGGTGTACGCTTCGCTGGCGATGGGCGAGGCATGACAGAATCTCTGACCAGAGAGTAGTTTATTGTTAGTTGTTGCTTGTCGCGAGTCTGCGCTTGTCTGCGCGAGTCGAGAGTAGTAGTCAGTCTGCGGTAGTAGTCAGTCGGATACAGTAGAAGTCAGTCTGCAGTAGTAGTCAGTCGGATACAGTAGCGAGTGGACAGTAGTAGTCTGCGGGAGTCGGCATGCGTCACTGTGTGCTCTGCTCGCGACTCTGGTCAGGATTCTGGACGATGTGTATTATTGTAGAAGGTAAAGAAGCAGCATTGCGCATATTTAATAATGTATGTTAATTGTAATTAATTTGTTCAGAAAAAATGCCCCATTAATAATATTTTTGTAAAGTAACTCTTTTAAAGAAAAACACTCATTTCGATTTAAAGAACATTTCCAATGGACTCCTTCCAAGAATCAAAAAAAAAAAAATATTTACGCCAGCATTGCACGAAGCTGTGTCGAAGAATGTATAATTAAGAGCAGATATATTTGCAGTTTTATTGAGGTAAGAATTTTTGCTTGTTTTATTCAGAATTCTGGGCCGAAGGTCAGCGTTGCTGCCCTTATAAAATTTACCAGGTATTATTATTTCTGTTAGGAGGTTACATTTCGTTCATGGTTCATTATTTAATCAATATTATTGTGTGGGTTTATGGTCAATTTTCATTCCTTAATTTTTGTGGGCAGGTTACACTTGGCTCCATTTCAGATTTTCATTTATCAATTTTTTGCGGGGAGGTTACACTTGGCTCCATTCTCATTTTTCATTTAACATTTTTGCGGGGAGGTTACACTTGGCGACATCCGGCCAGGATCGTATTTCTTTGTGAATCTTCTGAGAAGTAGTCATATATCTGCTCTTATTTACTTAAACGTAATTAGCATTTGGCGCAACGCATTTACTAATTTGTCACCCTTTCTTCCACAGATCATCGGCAATTTGTTGCTCTTTGTCGTATTTGTGTTTGTTGCATTTTTCATTGTGTTTGTTTCATTAGTGAATAATCTTGATTTGTGTAAAAATGCCGCGAAAAACTGTTAACGGTACATCGCGATGTATAATGAGTGAAATAGCCGACTTAAATAACTTGACCGATAGTACTTGCGACACTCAGTGTAATGATGACAATCCTCCATTTACAGACAATCAGTGCGTACCGACCACTAATAATGATTTTTATCCTAGTGATGAACAAACGAATTCGATTGTTAATTTAACGACAATTGATGACGCGGGGCGTTCTGTTGCAATGAACGCTGCCCAGCTTGACACACCCGGTTTGCAGGATTTACGTGACGAACAGACAAATTTTTCTAATGAATATGAGCAGTGTAATCAGAGTACGACAGATTTTGTTTAATTCCGGTGTAGTGACTAACAGTGCACATCTCATTAGCACACATTTTCAAGAATCGCAAAATAACCAAATGGTTACAGAAAACGTGACAATTGCAGGTGCGCCATTAAACAGCACAAAGAATACAGTAGCTAATTTTGACATGGATCGAATCATAGCATTAATGCTACAAACTAATGAAAATGTCAAACAAATTAGTGAACAGAACAAACAACTTAATGAAAATTTCAAACAACTTAATGAAAAACAAGACAACCTTAATGAAAAATTAGACAACAATTCCAGACAGCTTAGTGAACAGATTACAGCCGTTGCCGCGCAATGTCGTGATACTAAAAAACAATTACGTGGGGAAATTGAGGCTTGCGCTAGAAAAAGTAGTGAAGAAATTAGATCTGTTGCTCAAGAATTAAGGGATATGCAAACAGCTACAACAGAATCACTTAGATACGAAATTAGTGCAGTCGGTAAACAATGCTCTGAAAAAGCAACACAGTTACGCGACGAGTTTAAATTAATGACAGCAGAACTTTCGCGCACACTGGATGCAAAAGTAGACGCGAAATTCGACCAACAGAACAGTCAAATTGACGAACGTTTTAATCACCACCTACAAAACAGTGAAACGCGTTTCCGTAAATTTATACAGGAACAGAATAAAGTAAAACGACAAGTTATGGAAACAATTACCGCACAAAGACAGGAAGACAAACGTAAATTGTTTACGAAAGCAAAAACATACGTAGACAACAATATTGCTACAGTATCGGACGAAATTAATACAATCAAGCAGTTGAACACAGAATTGCGTGATGAAATTTGTGATCTTAAATCAAAAACAGATATACACACAGTAGATATTCAGACAGTGACAGACAGACTCGAACAATTAGAACTAACACAGGATTCCGATGCCATCAAAGCTGACGTTAAAAAACTGAACGAAACCACACGTAAATTACAAAAACAAATTAATGCTTCTGACACTAAAAACGATGATCAGGTAAAAATACTGACTGAAAAATATGATGAATTGGCCAGTCGTATTGACGTTATTGAAAGTAATAATGACAGCAAATCAGACGATACTTCACCGATTTCGTTTAATCAAACACCTGAATTCCAAAATTTACAGCAGACGATCAGTGAGATAGATTCGTCTAATAATACATTGCGTAGAAAATTGTCAACTTTACAACAAGAAGTGACAGAGATAAAAAATATTTCAATTAATAACACGTCACAGCATACGGCACATTCCGAACATTTCTCACAATCACACAGCCAGTATAATTTGGGTAATTTACAGAGAGTACGTGACTTAGATTCCGAACAGTCACAGGCAAATAGATTCTCATACAATCCTGAACCTGTTCAGACATACAGAGACGATAATTTTGATTACAAACATTTTCTATCAGTGAGAAAATTTAAAGTATTTAAAAATGACAGAACACAGATTCACCCGTTGGATTGGATACAACAGTTTAGCTTTGCTTTTCTACCGACTTGGCCTGTAACGCACAAACTTGAACTTATTTGCAGTTTTTTGGAAGGCGAACCGGCAACTCGTATGAGACCGATCGCGAGACAATGCTATTCGGTAGAAGAATTTCAGAATGCTTTTCTGTCAGCGTATTGGTCGAAGACGACACAGCGCGGAATTAAAGATCAACTAATTAATTTACCAAATTATGAGAACTCAAATTCTCCCAGTGTCATGCAATTTTTTGAGCACATGGTCCAACAAAACAAGTGAACCATATAGTGAATCTGCAATTATTCAATTATGTATTTCTAAATTGCCACAATCATTAAGAGTGTCACTTTTAACGGGTCAGCAAAAAGAAAATATTTCGACATTCAGAGATCTGTTACAGCTTTTGGAGGTGCAGCAATCGGATTATTCCTCTATAAACAAAAATTTTTCATATAATAACCAAGGTCAACAAACATACAGCAATTACGAACAGCCATGTAATTTCAATAGCAAAGCTAATAGACGCTTCAGGAACAATAACCACCTGAACTTTAATAACAGACAAAATTTCAATTATCAGTATCGTCAAAATTATCAGCAAGAGGAACCACATTTTGGTAACAATAGACGTTTTTCCCAATAACAGCAACAAAACCAACCGGTTCGCATACCTAACTAACAATGTAATGCACAAGGTCAACCAAGCTCTAATGTTTCGCCGCGTACACGTATAGTATCAGCTCCAACAAATAGTAACGCACAGCAACAAGGAAACCAGTACGTACAGAAAACGCACTATTTCAACTCCTATCGCAATGCACCGTTTAGAAATGATTATCAAGAGAGACGTAAAAATAATGAGCACAATTTTCAGCATACATTTAATAACAGTCTATCTTATCAGCAGCAAGAACATCAGCGACAACATATTATCATGAATGAACCAGACAGTAGGTATCATCCAGAACGTAAGACGTCAGGAAGAAATAACAGAACAGTACAAATAGTGGAAATGCCACAGCATCCTCCCGAAAATAATGACACGTCAGATGGAATTTGACTAGATACAGTACAGGTTGCATATTCCAGTAACGCAAGCAATACTTTTGACACACAGAATCTTGTTCACGAGAATGTTATTTGAAACATGCTTTGTTGAATGCACCACTTTTATCGCACCCAGATCTTACCAGAAATTTTTCTATTGCCACTGACAGTTCTAACACCGCTTTGGGCGTACATATTTTTCAGGAAATTGAAGAAGATGGTTGTACAGTAATTAAAAACATCGCTTTTGCAAGTCGCATTCTGTCACCTGCTGAACGAAATTATTTTGTTACAGACCTTGAAACGTTATGTGTTGTATGGCGTTTACCAGATTAGGCATTTTCTTTGTGGAAGACACACTACCGTTTACACAGATCATAGAGCGATACAATTTTTACTTTCGGCTAAATTTACACACGACAGATTAAGTAGATGGAATTTAATTTTACAATTGTTCACATTCCCGGCACACAAAATATTGTAGCAGACGCACTATCCCGTTCTCTTAACAACAATCAGCAAGACATTGCAACCAACTTCTGCAAAGCAAATTTCAGCGTCATGTACATTCAACAACTTGCATTTGAAAATTTCATTTCGTCGTCATTACAAGACATAGCACAAGAGCAGAGTAAAGACAACGTGTGGAAAGAAATTAAACACCTTTGGCAAGATAGGAATAATGTTACCATTAGAAACCATTACACTATACGCAATGACATTCTGTTTCGCCGCTCTCATCCTGACAGCAACAATTGGTTACTATGCATTCCTGACGAACTTGTTAACAAATTAATCTGGTATACTCATTTAAGTTACGCACATTACGGAGCCAGAAAATGTTTTCTTATAATGAGACAGAACTGTTATTTTACCAACATGGAGAAACGTATTCGACGAGTTTTAGCGTCATGTAAAATCCGCCAGAAAGCTAAATCAGACACGACTTCACATGTTCCTCCATTACATCCCATTGTACCTGTTAAGTTGAGATATATGGCCGCTGTAGACATTTTGGTCCGATTCCCAGAACTAATAGAGGTTTTTGCTACATCTTTGTCGCTGTTGAACTCACATCAAAATTTGTTACCTTCACTCCGTTACGCAAAGCTACTGCTAACACTGTTTCGAAAGCATTTGTAAAGCATTTTCTATTTCATGTAGGGCATGTGTTGAAAGTAATTTCCGACAATGGACCACAGTTTCGATCTGCTATATGGACACGTATGTTACGAGCTAGAAAAATTTCTCCGATCTATATATCCAGGTACCATGCTTCTTCGAACCCTTGTGGTGGTGGTGGTGGTGGTTAGTGTTTAACGTCCCGTCGACAACGAGGTCATTAGAGACGGAGCGCAAGCTCGGGTTAGGGAAGGATTGGGAAGGAAATCGGCCGTGCCCTTTCAAAGGAACCATCCCGGCATTTGCCTGAAACGATTTAGGGAAATCACGGAAAACCTAAATCAGGATGGCCGGAGACGGGATTGAACCGTCGTCCTCCCGAATGCGAGTCCAGTGTGCTAACCACTGCGCCACCTCGCTCGGTCGAACCCTTGTGAACGATTAATGAAAGAAATTGGTAAACTGTGTAGAATATACTGCCATAAAAAACATATTGATTGGGACACACACATACTCTCATTCCAGGATGTAATTAATTCCATACCAAATGAATCTACTATGCTATCTCCGTCTGTTATACTGAAAAATGTTGAACCACCTAACAAAATTAAAGAATTAGTAACCTTTCCTACATCTCGTCGACTACGACACCATGAAATAATTGACATTGCGCTGAACAACATCAAAAGTGCCGCAGAGCGCCGGAGAAGACAGCAAAAACAGGTTTGTACACGCCGTGACTTTTACGTTGGACAGAAGACGTACACACTATTTATCCAATAGAGGAAAAGGTAGGTGTAGTAAATTTGAACTTCTATACGCAGGTCCATATCGGATTGGCAGCATTCCTCACCCCAATGTAGTACACGTCGAAACTTTGAGAACCAGAAAAACCAAAGGGAACCACCACATGTCGAACACCAAACCTTTTATTGAATGAACATACTTTATGATTTATCACACTGTAATGCCATTTCCTAATTTTTCTATGACCACTTATGCAATTATATCCACATGAACACTTACTGATGATTATCGTATTTTTTCTTGGCAACTGCCCGGCAAGGTAAGGTTAGCAGGTCGCTTTTCTTGTCGTTACACATCAGACCGTGCATATTTTTCCAGATGAACTTACTCATTTTATGACCACTTATGCAATTATATTTATGTGACTACTTACTGACGGCCGGCCGAAGTGGCCGTGCGGTTAAAGGCGCTGCAGTCTGGAACCGCAAGACCGCTACGGTCGCAGGTTCGAATCCTGCCTCGGGCATGGATGTTTGTGATGTCCTTAGGTTAGTTAGGTTTAACTAGTTCTAAGTTCTAGGGGACTAATGACCTCAGCAGTTGAGTCCCATAGTGCTCAGAGCCATTTGAACCATTTTGAACTTACTGATGATTGTCGTATTTTTTCTTGGCAAGTGCCTGGCAAGGTAAGGTTAGCAGGTCGCTCTTCTTGTCATCATATATCAGACCGTGCATATTTTCCATTTTTCATGTATGTATGATTGTTCTCCTGTTTTGTTTGTATGCACTATGAAATAGTTAAGATATAACAAGCACCAGTTGACTTTAACATTTTTGTCATGTAATATCTCAACATCGTGACTATCTTACATTTTTTTTTTTTTTTTTTTTTTTTTGCTGCTACATTGTGATACACTGTGTACATTTTTGCTTCTGAACACTGTCAATGTTTTTGACATATTACGTTTTTTTTGCCATGCTATGCTGTATGCTTAATTATGTTACTATAAACCAGTTTTTATCTAATGGGTATATGAATTAAATGCAAGACATTAATCTTTGTTTATCATTTTCAGAATGAAATAACGTGTAAACGAAATAAATTAAACAGAAATGGGAATTTCACCTTCGGAATGAACGAAAGAGGATGCAATACCTCGTGATGAAGAGTAAATGGATCAGAATTAACAAGCATTAACAAGAATATACTATATACATCGTGGAATAGCAGTCTTAACTATTTTTTTCTTTCAGAATACGATGCGATTGATGCAGGCTGTCAGACAGAACTACACATCTTAGTTTTAGTGATGAAATATGATAGAAATAAGGTATAGTTGTATAATGAATAATGAAGTGATGAAGAATATGCTACTATGGATAATGAAGTTTTCTATACAGGTGATGATAATAATGGAGTTATGGTCATATGGATAATGAAGTTTTTCTTTGCAGATGAAAATAATGATGAAGTTTATATATTTGCTGTTAGTTAAGAGATGCTATGTAGTTATTTAAGTATTTGTTGCAGTTCGTTTTGACAGTATGTTTTATATCGTATGGTATGATGACTGAAGGTTTTGGAAAGGACAGCTAGAGAACACATATATTTTTATATACATTTCACTACCTGTTAATTCGAAGTTCACTACTTTTCAGCATAATATGCGTTTCTTCTTTCAGTTTAACAATCCATTTTGTGTATTTTGCAGGAGAAATTATTCATGAAATTAATGTGCTATAAGCAGTTGTTTATTAAACCTATTTCGTTTATGAATGTGATCACATATACTCTACTTGTTTCATAACCTTGCTACAGCTGACTCATGATGAATGACGTTACACATCTTCATTTGCAGCAATAACTCACAAGCAAACAAAGGAATTACCAGTCCCAAATAATGCTACTAGTTTAAGAGAGTTCTGAATAATACTGATCAGCTCTGAATAGTATGTCACTTCAATAATGACTTCTGAATAATACAAAAAAAATGCTTTGTAACTGGCCAATGAATGCCACTGTTTATTGTAATAAGATTACCTATGATGCCAATGATTACTATAATTAAGTGAATTATGTTAATACTATGCCATTCATTAGCTTCTGTTTTGAATGATGACTTCTGATGGTTTGTAACTGGACAATGAATGCCAATAATTACTATATTCAGTTAATTTTATGAACATTATTCTGTAATACTACATAGATGGTACAGAAATGTTCAGTAACTGGGTGATGACTGCCACCAATTACTCAAATCAGTTGTTAGACTAGTGTAATTCTCATTGAAGACTACTATGTGACTTAATGTCCTTCACCTTCTGACCTAATTACCAGAAATTACTGCAATATCCATTTGTCCTGTCTATCCTCATGATCATGGAGCACTATATTTAGTTTTTGTACTAATTCTACGTCGGTCTACTTTACAAGAACATGGTGTTGACACGACATGCTGTCCACCACCTTGAGCGGTGGAGATGTTATTATGGTCCCACTGTTTGGTGTACCTAGTGTACTACCAAAATGATAGCATGGAATATTATTACGACATTTCAGTGTCTTGGCTACACTGATTAATACTTCAAGGAAAAGAGCTTTAGATTGTCTCACTTGGTGTCGTGCTTCTGTGGAAAGATACGGACTTTCAGTGCAGCTGCATGCAACCTAAAGTGCTACAACCATGACGCAATCCTTCCCATTCCTTTCCTAATTCTTGTATAATGAAAAAGACATATACAGTGCGTGTGCACTTCATTTCATTTGTTAACAAGATCAGTTGTCCTAAAAATACTAAAGACTTCTATAGTGCATGTGCACTTTATTTCACTTCTTGATATGTTATGTGTTGTAAAAAATATTAGAGAATTTTACAGTGCATGTGCACTTTATTTCACTTTCTGATATGTTTATGTGTTGTAAAAATATTAGAGAGTTTTTCAGTGCATGTGCACTTTATGTCATTTGTACTCATTACGTATACATTTTTTGTGATTCCCAGATATGTTCTGTATTACGGTGCGTGTGCACTTTCGTCATTTTGTTAACATGATTTGTATTCATTGCATATACATTTTTGTGATTTGCTGATATGTTCTGAACTTCAGTGCGTGTGCACTTTCGTCATTTTGTTAACATGATTTGTATTCATTGCTTATACATTTTGTGATTCGCTGATATGTTCTGAACTTCAGTGCGTGTGCACTTTTGTCATTTGTCAATATGATTTGTACTCATTATGTTTATTTGTTGTAAAAATATTAGAGAGTTTTACAGTGCATGTGCACTTTATGCCATTTGTACTTATTACGTATACTTTTTTTTTGTGATTCCCAGATATGTTCTGTATTACAGTGCGTATGCACTTTCGTCATTTTGTTAACATGATTTGCATTCATTGCTTATACATTTTGTGATTTGCTGATATGTTCTGAACTTCAGTGCATGTGCACTTTTGTCATTATGATTTGTACACATTATGTTTATTTGTTGTAAAGATATTAGAGAGTTTTACAGTGCATGTGCACTTTATGCCATTTGTACTCATTATGTATACATTTTTTTTGTGATTCCCAGATATGTTCTGTATTACAGTGCATGTGCACTTTCGTCATTTTGTTAACATGATTTGTATTCATTGCTTATACATTTTGTGATTCCCAGATATGTTCTGAACTTCAGTGTGTGTGCACTTTTGTCATTTATCAATATGATTTGTATTCATTGCTTATGCATTTTGTGATTTGCTGATATGTTCTGAATACAGTGCGTGTGCACTTTTGTCATTTGTCAATATGATTTGTACTTATTATGTTTATTTGTTGTAAAAATGCTAAAGAGTTTTACAGAGCACGTGCACTTTATGCCATTAGTACTCATTACGTATACATTTTTGTGATTTGCTGATATGTTCTGAATTACAGTGCGTGTGCATTTTTCTCATTTGTCAATATGATTTGTACTCATTATGTTTATTTGTTGTAAAAAAAATGCTAAAGAGTTTTACAGTGCATGTGCACTTCTGCCATTTGTTAATATGTTTTGTACTCATTGTGTGTACATTTTGTCGTTGCTTGATATGTCTGTACTCAGTGCATGTGCACTATATTTTATTTCATGTTCTGCACCTATATATATATATATATATGTATATATTCTGTGATTGTAAAGTTAATTAATTATAAAAATTTGTTGCTCATGGCAAGTCCAATTGACTCACCATCGCTGCCAAATTTTTGCCCCCCCCCCCCCCCCAGTGGAGGGTTATGTAAGGTGTATGGGCGAGGCATGACAGAATCTCTGACCAGAGAGTAGTTTATTGTTAGTTGTTGCTTGTCGCGAGTCTGCGCTTGTCTGCGCGAGTCGAGAGTAGTAGTCAGTCTGCAGTAGTAGTCAGTCGGATACAGTAGAAGTCAGTCTGCAGTAGTAGTCAGTCGGATACAGTAGAAGTCAGTCTGCAGTAGTAGTCAGTCGGATACAGTAGCGAGTGGACAGGAGTGGTCTGCGAGGGTCGGCATGCGTCGGCTGTGTGCTCTGCTCGCGACTCTGGTCAGGATTCTGGACGATGTGTATTATTGTAGAAGGTAAAGAAGCAGCATTGCGCATATTTAATAATGTATGTTAATTGTAATTAATTTGTTCAGAAAAAAATGCCCCATTAATAATTTTTTTATAAAGTAACTCTTTTAAAGAAAAACATTCATTTCAATTTAAAGAACATTTCCAATGGATTCCTTCCAAGAATAAAAAAAAAATATATACTCCAGCATTGCACGAAGCTGTGTCGAAGAATGTATAATTAAGAGCAGATATATTTGCAGTTTTATTGAGGTAAGAATTTTTGCTTGTTTTATTCAGAATACTGGGCCGAAGGTCAGCGTTGCTGCCCTTATAAAATTTACCAGGTATTATTATTTCTCTTAGGAGGTTACATTTCGTTCATGGTTCATTATTTAATCAATATTATTGTGTGGGTTTATGGTCAATTTTCATTCCTTAATTTTTGTGGGCAGGTTACACTTGGCTCCATTTCAAATTTTCATTTATCAATTTTTTTGCGGGGAGGTTACAAGGTGATCGGACCAGCCAGGCTGTAGGGAAATGGCGGCTGATAATTCTAGCATTTCCGAAATGGCGCTTCAGCAGCTGCTTAACTGGACTTACAATGTGCGGAGGCGAGCCATCTTGCATAAAAATGATCCCATCTACACATCCACGCTGTTGGAGAGTTGGAATGACGTCGCTGTGCAAAAGACACTCATAGCGCTTACCGGTAACGGTACAGGTAACAGGATCTGAAGCACCTGCATCTTCGAAAAAATGTGGCCCAATGATAAATGATGCCGTAAAACCACACCACACAGTGACCTTTTCAGGATGATGTGGTACTGGTTGATTTGCATGTGGATTTTCGTTGCCCATGTTCGACAATTCTGTGTATTGATATACCCTGTGAGATGGAAGTGGGCTCCGTCTGTCTAAAAAATCCCCTATGGCCAAACATTTTCCACTTCCATTCAAGTAAGAAATTTTACAGCAAATCTCTCTCTCTCTTGCTGGCAGGTCAACAGGAAGCAACTCGTGCACATGGGTAATTTTGAATGGATAGCAAAGGATTTTACGCACCGTGCTCACGGGTATGTCCAATGTTCGAGCTAACCTCCGTGCACTTTGCGTTTACACACACCACCACTCGTCTCCTACCGCATTCTTGTGGCCACTGCTTCCACTGACGTCGATTCAATTCGTTTCCTTCCTCTGCCAGGTTGCACACCAAAAGAAACCGTCTCTTCGAATTTCTCGATCATTTTCTCTAGACCAACGCCTTTGTTCAAACCCTGCAGTGTCCGGAACTTCTGCAGAGCGACGCGTGCACAGTCATCATTCTTATATTACAGCTTTACAAGCAGCGCGCGATCCTACGCATAGACAGTCATCGCGAACGTCGCAGACGCGGAAAGAGGGAAATCCCTGTCCCCTGCGTGTTTATATGAACTTAATGTGTGGTGAGCATGTCAGGTGTTTTCTTTTATTTTGAATTTTATGCATAGTGGATGCTGTTGAACTCCGTGACTGTTTCTTTATAGGGCGTAGAAAAATTTCCGCTACCAGTCACAATAAAAGATTATTAATTTGTCACACGGGCGGTTTCGAACTTGTGCCCATCTTCAGGTCTTTATACATCCATGTACGTGTTTCTATTGCTGGAGATCACTGCGTAAATATGTTTAATCACGAGCAAATATTTTTTTGTATTTATACAGTGATCTCCAGCAATATAAACATTTACATGAATGTATAAACACGTGAGGATGGGCACAAGCTCGAAACCGGTCGTGTGGTAAATAAATAATCTTTTATTGTGACTAGTAGCGGAAAGTTTTCATTTACGTACTCTGACACATACAGTGCATCTATTGGTCAATTTTCACACTGTTTTTTTTTTCTTCTGCCCTACGATTTCCCTCTTCTCCGATAATATTCCGTTGCAGTCTGACGTCAGGCTGGCCAGTGGTGTTACTTCTACTGCGTTTTGAAACTTTACTTACAATCACCCTTAGATGCTCCAGTTGGATTACAGTATATTAGCTGAGAACAGAGTAGCAGATAAGAATGAGCGGAAACTGTGGTGGTGGAAGTGTTACGATTTGGGTAGCCTTCTGCACTAAAAGTAAACCACGCATTGCCTGGGTGAACAGTAGGATGAACTCGCTAAGTGAGAAGATTGGGCTACAATTTCAGTGCAACAACAACAAACTCTTACTTGTGTTATGAAAGAAACTATGTAATTTCGTCATGACTGTTTATGTCTTATATGTATTCACTATTTTCATAATAACTTTAGTACACGTATGCTTCAGACATTGTTTATTACTTTCGTAGGAACCCTGCCTTTATACTGATTTCCTGTACTGTAACTGCAGTAACATCCACCAATCTGTATCTGCTTACTGTATTCAAGCGTCTATCTGCCTCTAAAATTTTTGCCCCTACATTTCCTCCTATACAAAATTTACTAATCCTTGATAACGCAGGATGTATCCTATCAACCGATACTTTCCCTTAGTACAAGGAGAAATTTAATCTGTGTGTGTGTTTGTGTTTGTGTGTGTGTGTGTGTGTGTGTGTGTGTGTGTGTGTGTGTGTGTGTGTGTGCAAGAACGTAAATTATGTAGCACCCCGGCAAGGAAACCGAAGCAAGTCAAAAACGATAATTTTTAGTTTATGTCACTGAAAAGTGAGTGTGAAGTGCAACAGTGTGTACAAGAAACGTCATATCTCTATCTCGCAGTTTGTCCCCTTCAGGACAGGGGTGTCAGTTTTGCTGTAAGCTTCTTCATGACTTGCCACGGCGAGGAATGCGTCACTTCTATGTTGCTATTGGCAAGTATGCATGGGTCATTCAAGAAGAGACGTACATCCTGAGTTGCGAAATTTTTGGTGTCTAAGGTATGAGGAATGTTATTTCTAACACGATTCATTATTATAGTATCTGCGTTTATACAGTGTCTGTATCTTTCATTACAATTTTCTTCAGACATGCATGCATGTGTGAAGTGACAGACACTGTTGGATTACGGACGTTGTAAATATTACAAAATTTCGTGTGTCGCAGAGTACTAGAAAAAAAATGGATATTTCTGCTATAAATAAATTTCATATTGAATCCGTTATTTCGTCGAAATGTATTCTTCTATTATATAAGAACATTTACTATGTTTCCGTAAATTGTCTTCCATAACTTGTACAATACAAGTACCATAACTCTTATTAGGCTGTACACCAATAGCAAATGTACGGAAGGCTATAATATCTCTCTCATTGTAGCTCTCAAGTCCTCCCAAAGGTGTACCTACCTAATGATCTTTATTAAATATTATTAATTTTATTAATTTCTCATACACTATAATTTTGAATTTTATATTTCTCTAATAACAGTTTCAGTTATTTTCATTTTTGTTGAATCTTAAGTACTACGTTTTCCATATACAGGGTGGTCCATTGATCGTGACCGGGCCAAATATCTCACGAAATAAGCGTCAAACGAAAAAACTACAAATAACGAAACTTGTCTAGCTTGAAAGGGGAAACCAGATGGCGCCATGGTTGGCCCGCTAGATGGCGCTGCCATAGCTCAAACGGATATCAACTGCGTTTTTTTAAATAGGAACCCACCCCTATTTTTTATTACATATTCGTGTAGTACGTAAAGAAATATGAATGTTTTAGTTGGACCACTGTTTTCGCTTTGTGATGGATGGCGCTGTAATAGTCACAGACATATGGCCCACAATTTTAGACGAACAGTTGGTAACAGGTAGATTTTTTAAAATTAAAATACAGAACGTAGGTACGTTTGAACATTTTATTTCGGTTGTTCCAATGTGATACATGTACCTTTCTGAACTTATCATTTCTGAGAACGCATGCTGTTACAGCGTGATTACCTGTAAATACCACATTAATGCAATAAATGCTCAAAATGATGTCCGTCAATCTCAATGCATTTGGCACTACATGTAACGACATTCCTCTCAACAGCGAGTAGTTCGCCTTGCGTAATGTTCGCACATGCATAGACAATGCGCTGACGCATGTTGTCAGGCGTTGTCGGTGGATCACGATAGCAAATATCCTTCAACTTTCCCCACAGAAGGAAATGCGGGGACGTCAGATCCGGTAAACGTGCCGACCATGGTGTGGTGCTTCGACGACCAATCCACCTGTCATGAAATATGCTATTCAATACCGCTTCAACCGCACGCGAGCTATGCGTCGGGTGTCGATCATTTTGGAAGTATACCGCCATTCTGTCATGCAGTGTAACATCTTGTGGTAAGATCGGTAGAACATTACGTAGGAAATCAGTATACATTGCACCATTCAGATTGCCATCGATAAAATGAGGGCCAATTATCCTTCCTCCCATAATGCCGCACCATACATTAACCCACCAAGGTTGCTGATGTTCCACTTGTCGCAGCCATCGTGGATTTTCCGTTGCCCAATAGTGCATATTATGCCGGTTTACGTTACCGCTGTTGGTGAATGACGCTTCGTCGCTAAATAGAAGGCGTGCAAAAAAATCTGTCATCGTCCCGTAATTTCTCTTGTGCCCAGTGGCAGAACTGGACACGACGTTCAAAGTCGTCGCCATGCAATTCCTGGTGTATAGAAATATGGCACGGGTGCAATCGATGTTGATGTAGCATTCTCAACACCGAAGTTTTTTAGATTCCCGATTCGCGTGCAATTTGTCTGCTACTGACGTGCGGATTAGCCGCGACAGCAACTAAAACACCTACTTGGGCATCATTATTTGTTGCAGGTCGTGGTTGACGTTTCACATGCGGCTGAACACTTCCTGTTTCCTTAAATAACGTAACCAACCGGCAAACGGTTCGGACACTTGGATGATGCCGTCCAGGATACCGAGCAGCATACATAGCACACGCCCGTTGGGCATTTTGATCACAAGAGCCAAACATCAACACGATATCGACCTTTTCCGCAATTGGTAAACGGTCCATTATAACACGGGTAATGTATCACGAAGCAAATACCGTCCGCACTGGCGGAATGTTACGTGATACCACGTACTTATACGTTTGTGACTATTACAGCGGCATCTATCACAAACAGAGAAAAGTGGTCCAACTAAAACGTTCCTCTTTCTTTATGTACTACACGAATTTGTGATTAAAAATGAGGGTTCCTAGTTAAAAAAATGCAATTGAGATCCGTTTGACCTATGGCAGCACCATCTAGCGGGCCAACCATAGCGCCATCAGGTTTTCCCCCTCAAGCTAGAAGAATTTCGTTCTTTGTAGTTTTTTCGTTTGATGTTTATTTCGTGAGATATTTGGCCCGGTCACTATCAACGGACCACCCCGTATATATATCAACGGAAAAGTGGCAAAAGATTGCAGGAGGGGTTATAACAAAGACAACTTTTTTAGAAAAGGAAGAAAAGTTACACGACCTAAAGACCTAATTACAAATTATCTGATAACAACTCAAATTGGACGAGAACAGAACTGCATGTCTATATTACTGTTGTGTAGAATATAATGGAACTTACCGCCAAAAGTATTTACTTGAAATCTGAAGGAAGCTTATACTATATCAATCCCATTTTATAGAATTCCTTAAGACGATCTCAAGTATCACATTTTTGGTTCTGTCATTGTTCTTGTGAAGGTGCGACATGCCAACTCCAGTTATGTGTACTGGTTTGGTAGTACAGTACGACCAGTTCAATTGGTAGTCGACAGCTCGTTACAGCCTTACTTTGCTTTTCCGTTTACGTACGCATAAATACAACAGACATTTCATTTTTAGATTAAATCAGTACTTTCGAATCACCTGTAATTCACAGAGACCGCATTAAGGCGCAGAGGTTCGGCGGTGTCCACAGTCGCGTAATACGTCAGTCACGACGGACCTTGTGCGTTGCGTTCCAGGGACGAAGACATCAGCGGCTTCGCTCAAGGCATGCAGACGCATGCGTGCGCGCACACACACACACACACACACACACACTCAGACAGACACACACACAAACACACACACACACACACACACACAAGCACACCTGTGGTGTAGAGAACCGGGAGAAGTAATCATAACTTTGACACAGTCGCCATCCGCGCGAGGGACGTATAGGGTGGGTGGGGCGATACAAAGGAAGCCGTAACTGGGTGGCGGAGAAAAGGTACGGTAGCTCAGGTTTTTAAAAACAGCTTTAGCGGGAGTGGGTGCCTTCCTTAACAAGAGGGACGCTAGGCGCACAAAACAAATACCCCGAAACTGCTGCTGCGTTCACCCCTCCGCCAGACAAATGCCTCGAGGCGTAAGCTTTTTCTGTCGCCGACACAGGGCGGAGAGCGAGAGGCAGCGGCAGGGAGGAAGTCAGTCGTGCCACGAGGGCCAAGTTAAACGAGCCGAACGGCACGAAAGCGACAGGTATAGCGCCTCCGGATGAAGTAATTCCCAAGCAAATTCAGTTTCTCCGCTGTGAACCGCCTGTTAGCCTTACGAGAACCGTGGCCACGGTTTAGGGGAAACGGTAGTCGGATAATAACAATAGGCGGCGAAGGACTTTTCCTTTCTTTTTTTTCCGTTCTTGACAACCGTCACAGTCTAGCGTAGCAATAAGGAAGCGGGGAATCTCGTAGACCGCACCCTTCCAAATAACAGTCACAATGTAATGTGTATCTCATTACAGCTTCGTCGAATCGTTTAGAGAAGGAATGACTGCCTTTGTTCCGAGAACTACAGCAGCGCTTCGTAGTGTGCAGTAAATCCCGTCTATGTTCTTTCACGGCGCTAGTGCCCGGGCATTATAGCCCTTTTATCAGACGTATTCGCAGGCCTTACTTGCTCTGCCGGATTAATGTTCACAGGAACACTTTCTCGGCAAACAAGCTACCTCGTATACTTTGCCAGTATTGTTCACCATTATCTGCATTAACGTGTCTCCCTACTACATGCTCTGTTTCTTTCTAGAAGACACATTCATGTTCGTTGAACTGTAATTCTCTGTCCCCCACCCGCATAAAATCTCTTAATCAGCCTTCTTCTTCTTCTTCTTCTCCTTTTTTTTTTTTTTTTTTTTTTTTTTGCAACTAAATTATTTATTTTCCCCGTGTGAAACTCATTCTGCAACAAAACTGCTTACTACTCTTAAGAGTTAGTTTATACGTGACACAAATGTCTACCAAAGTTTCTGATGACTTTAAATTATGCACGTATCGAAATCATAACATTAGGAGAAAGCAGTTCGGGACAGCTACAATGTATATGGAGAACGGCATCATGGAATCATTAAAAGGTTTTGTAACTTCTGTTAATTCTCAGACATCCAGTATCGGTCTTCAACTAGTGGAGTAATTGTAATCCGCGAATTGATGATAGCTACTTGACCAGAAGTGCTTGCCTGTGCATAAATGTACGTTCCAGTAGCTGTTTGTGGTTCCATGATGCCGTTCATTTACAACAGTGTTCGTCAAGCTTTATTGCTCAAGAGCCAATATCGACTTCTTGGGGCGGCACCTAGGGGCTGTACATGTACATATCTCATTATTAACTGGTAACCTACATAAATATTTTATGGGCTCCCAATAGATAGGCTATAGCCACTGAGTGATAGTCAAAGGTTGAATATTGAGGTTTTTTTCTATTATTACCTCAGCTGTGGAATCCTTTTAACGTAATAATTATTCATTGTTCTTAAGTTATGGTGATCTTGGGAACACCGTAGTAGAATATATCTGAGAATACTCAACCATAACTATCTTAGTTTGTTTATTTCACTTATTCTAAGAGTTTTGAAGTTTTAACCAAAAACTGGGAGGAAAAGATCTGGTTTTAATTGACCTTTTGAATGTTTGAATGCGGTTTTTAATTATGTTCCTTTCTGACTGTTACAGAAATCTGTTATTTGTTACTCTATCCAATTATTATTCCTATTGCAAGGCGCCAGTTGCATTGTTATGACAACACTACTGAACCGAAGTATATTCCATTTATTGTTGTGGAGAAAGAACGATTAATTAATAGAGCTAGTTAAAGTCTTATTCCTTTTATTGTATGATGTCTTCGTTGATACTTGAGGTAAAGGTCGTTAATCAGTTAACTATCTGAAGGTTGTATTTGTTATAAATTTCCTGGCTATTTCTTCTACTTTCAACGGAGGTAATGTTGTTTTATGATAAAACGTGAAAATGTGTTTGCAAACAAATTTTGTATTGGTCATTTAGTAGAAGAACAGATTAATAAAAATTACGCCAGTGTCACAGATAAAATTATCCCTGACACCTTAACTCTTACCAATCTTCCCGCCCCCATCCCCTAACAATAAGAACGAGGCGTATTCTGGGACATTATTTTTCAGCACACTGTAGTATTGTGCCCTGCCCGCGACGTAATAGCATTTTCCTTTCCTATCGACATATCTAGGGTTAAAGATATAATTTAGCCACTGAGTCAATGAACTGCGCTGCAAGTCAGCGAATATGTACGCCTAGGATAATGAGAGCGGCGTAGTATTATCATCTGTATTTTGTTCTATAAGAATGCGGGCTCGTCTTTTCTTTATCTTCTTTAGTCGCGAGCCTTTCAGACAACATCTTACTCTATCAGACTCTTATTTCCTTCCATTTTGCTCAAATGAACTGAAATTGTATTCCTGTTAGGATTTTGTTCAATTGTGCCATTATTATCGCCAATTGCGATTACTGATATGACTTTACTATGAATTCTTTTTTCTTTCTCTCCAGAGTCAGGCTAAGATTATTGTAATTTTTACGTATTTCTCCGCAATACGACAAGAGTTCTTTGTTATGTCCAAAACTGTGAGATTAATGCACGAGATGTCAGACGTCTGTATAAAAAGCTACTTTTGTTAAATAATAATTATTTAATTTGGCATTTCTGCTTTCATTTCACAGTAACGATCGTCAATCCCCAATTTATAAATATTACAGATCTTGCTTTACTACATTTTTTCTTACGTCGGCAACGCGATACCTACGAAATTAAATCAAACTGTTCTGAATTTTCTCTCGGGGCGAGAAGACAATAATTTCGCTGAGATTACAGAAACCCAAATTAAACGTTTTTCAGCACGCCACGAGTCTACCAGCCTTCACTTCAAACAATAAAAAGGTAAAAAAGAGTAGAATTAACTGAGGAGTGAAGTGATTTTTTGTACGCAGTCGATAATATCGTGTGCATTTTCGGACAAAAAATAATTTTCATTGTAGAGACTAAGAAAGTGGCATGTGTGTTCGTATGAAATATATAGGTTCACTTTACTTTTCATTTAGTAGATTTCCTTTTAATTAATTATTTATTTAATTATTATCAGTTATTATTATTGTAACACCCCTGTTCTTTTGTTTGTTACTAAGCAGGAAAATACGCTATTAAGAAGCTCTAAACCTAAGTTGTGGCATTTGGATCCATCTGTTAGTCACTTGATGCATACTGTTATAAAATCGACTGAGATACGCGAGCCGCACCAATACTTGATTCGGGCCGCATGAGCCCCGCAGACCGTAGTCTGACAGCAACTGTCTTACAACATTTACGATTACGTAGTTTGTTGGATTGTTTTCAGAAATAAAAAGAAAATTAACCATAGAAACGGAATTCACTATGTGATTCGTGTTAGTGTTACCCATCTTCACAAAAATGTGATTTAGTATTTAGATTAAAACTTTTTTGCCGCATAAATACAGAGCTGGCCATTAAACTTGCAACGGCAGGAAAGAGCAAATTATGAAAATTTGCTTCTCGTGCGCATACAGTGTAGCAGATAGAACACGTTATTAAATTTTTAGGTGTTTTGAGGATATAAGGAATGCGAAATTTCGTACATACAACTGCCATCGCTGGCAGAAATAACGGCTCTATCGCGAATAGGTGTCGTGCTGAATTGAGCTTAGATGAAAGACAGGATTATCATTTCATGCTACTTCAGCTCTCTGCGAGACATCAACCGTAGTGGGTAAAGAGTGATGGTTAGCAGTCCCTCGGTAACCCATGGCCTGACATTGTCAATGTGTGAGAGATCTGAAAAACTTGATGGCCGGGGCAACAGCCATTGTGTCAAGGTAGGTCAGCACAGCACGCGCAACATGGGGCTTGTGTTATCTTGTTGAAAGCTAACACCAGAGACTTCCAAAACAGAGCATAGCTACTGGCCTTAACACGTCAGAAGTATAATGTTACGAAACGGATCAGCCTTTTGCAAATCTGGATTGACGTCAGCCGTTCCTTCCGACTTGTACGTGTGTCTGAACGACATGTTAATGCGAAGATACAGACACTGTATAAACGTAGACATTAGAATCATCTGTTAGTACAACAGCTACTGAGTAAATTACCGATTTTTTGAACCAGAAGTGTCCGTCTCATGCATGTAGGTGCTCCCTATACCATCACCCTAAGTGCTGGGACCACGTGACGATGATGAATACAATCTGCCAGCGTTTGCTCTTCCTGGAGACCCCACGTACGGATGCGTATAACGTAAACGCTAGATCGTACATTACCATTTGATGAGTTAATGTCGTATCAAGATAATGATGACCAAAATGACGTGAAATGTAATCGAGAAAATTGAAAATAAAAATTTGTTTTCAAAACAGATTACATGCTTCAGTCTGACTAGATTAAATTTCACTGAATTTTGTAAGACTTCATCAATCGTCGTCAGTTAAACGGGTTAGACGAACACTTTTGTGATCCTTGATCGTTTCGCAAGTCGCTAAGTCGTGCGAGCCACACCGAACGGATCCGTGGAGTACTCTTTCGACAGATCCTGTGCGCGGCGCGCAATTTGCCTCCCAATCAAACCAATTAATAAGCACGCCGCAAGCCAGGGAGGGTCACGTCACGTTTCTATGCAATCGTGAGGGTAGCCGTTTTCCCACGGCCCTTATCGTTTCCGCGAGTTGGCAACCTCTCCTTAGAGGCCCGGTATCTACAGCCAACGAGCGCTGAGGGATAAAGCGGTTTCCCACCCTGGCTTAGAAAAGACGCCTGAATTCAGTGATTTCTTAAGTTTCCGGAGTTAGGGCAGTGCACATTTGCTATTGTGAATAAATTTTATAGGAATCCTAGCTTCCTTCTCCTACAGTATTTCCGGTAAAATACGTAAATAAACGCATATCAGAATTGCATCTCTTCTGACAACAACGTGTGTTGGGGATCGCAGCTTTGGGAAGTTGATGACGCCATTTTCGTTCTATCCTTCTCAAATAATTCTACTTGATAATATTGCAAATGTGCTAGTCGGTTAGAATACCACATAAAGTCGCCCCCACCCAGTCGGAGAAAGAAAACCACACACCAGCTTCACAGAAACGTCTAACAAGGTTTAATAGTATTATAACTAACTTCAGGATAACTAACGCTTCATTTTATTTAATCAGTAAACAGACACGGTGGAGAACCTAAACGACGAAAATAGCGTTCTGTATGTTTCAGATAGGTGTTCAACTTCGAAGATCGCTGAAATAATTTATTCATATAATTACCGGCTTCGGCAGTACTGGAGGAGAAGATTGTGTAATAATGGAAACATTGATCCAAAGATGGCAAATGAGAGTTGCCGAAACCGGTAATCCATATGGGCAAATGATTTTAGTGACCTTGGCACCTAAAAATCTATTCAGTGTTCACAAACACATTGGTTACTGACAACTTAACAGAATTTCCTAGCTAGCTTTGGCGAAAACAGCGGCAAAATCACCCCATCTCTGATGTGTCTATATACCAGTAATGACTATGCATTGTGCGCCAAGTTTTCATTGCCAGAGTGTTCTTTCTAAACTGACTAACTTCCTCCTAAAAAAAGACATTCCACTCTGCCGCATAATTTCTGTGATTCTGCGGCTTTATACCGGACCGAAGCGTTTGAGATGCCTGTTTCACATAGTCCGTTTCTGGCGCCTATACTCACCAGCCTGGAAGTTCTGATCGTTAAGGACTTGGTACCAGTTACCAAACGCCACTTACTGTATTTACAGTTTGTGTTTAAGCTTAAACCTACTTACACTTCGGCTCACGCCGGACGGCGAAAAATTTCTGCTGACACGGCAAACAAATGAACTTACAGCGTAATAACATATTTATTTGTAAAATATGAGGAGAATTAAAAAAAGGCACTGTGATGGGGAAGCGACGAAAGAGTCCGTCTACCTACCGTCCGGTTTCACTGACGTAACCAATGCTTGACTTGCAATTTGACGACTGCTGGCGTCAAAATCTCCACTTACTATTTAAGATTAAACGAAATGTTTCCTATAACACAGTCACTGAATGGCCTTATAAATAAATTCTATGTGAGATAACATCTTCTAGGTGAATTTTGAAGGCAGAACTTGTCAAAGTTTTATCAACAGGTTTTTGGATAGTAGTGTACCGTCCTTGAGAATGATCCCTTCACCTGTTTCTCCTGGCCAATGTGGGCCGAAGCAGTCCGTTTATTCGCTACTATTGTATGTCAAAGCTGAAACACGGCGATCGGCTACCAAGCCATCGGATTGCCGCCGCCTCTCCAGCGTTCCAACTCCTACCCGGCATCTGCGGTGGGTCTGGCTGGAGCGTGAATATCGACGTCGGCAAGCCATTGTCATGGTAACCAATATAGCCATCTCTGCTACGACTATTTATGACGAGTTCATACAAATGCCTATAAAGGTCAGAGTGCACACAAAACAGATCAAATCGTGGCTGTTACTGCATTTCTTTTTTTAAAAAAAGATTTTGAAAAGCTTTGTTTGTGAACCATTATGCACAATGCATGTAACTTCTGAATATATTTTTGTAAACATTTTCGTTGTAAATTTTAGCTATACCATTTAATGCAACAAAAGTCTCGTGTTAAGTACATGCTTCGTTGCCAAAAATGCAATGCCGTATCCGGTGGGCGGGTCTTACAGTATACGGCGTGCTCGAAAATCCCGGTACAAACTTTAGAGGGGAGTGAATACATAATATTTTTAACAGGATTCCATGTATGGAAACGTAACGTTTAACACATCCTTTTCTGATTGAGGAATTAAATGAGATGTGACGCAGTATAACTATTAGATAACTATTCGAAAGGAAACATCTATTTATCACTTACGCACATTTTTTGTATTAACATTTAAACATCACTTGTTTATATTATTCCAAAACAGAAAAGAACCTAGCATCCTGTACGTACAAAACGGTACTGATGCATTGCAGAAGCAGCTCGATGCGGCAACTATCAACGTTGTTACATTCTACCTACAAAGCATGTTCTGGTACACACTCTCCATCCCACCTGATGTCTATACCATTTCTAGTGGAGCGGCCAGAATTCGTGCCAGAAAATCTTCTTATGTCTCTACAGGACTCTCGTAAACTAAAGTTTGCATACGACGTCACAAGAAGTAGTCTATAGGAGTTAATTTCGGCGGCTGCAATGGTCACGCGGTTGGATCAATTCGGCCTGTATATCTTTCACATAACCCCTGTTGAGATGTCTCCGAAACGCACGTTAGAAGTGAAGTCGTGCACTATCACAATGAAACCACATTTCCTGACGTACGTTCAGTGGCAAGTCATCCTGTCTACCCTGTTGCATACCAGGAGAAGCAAGTCTGACAAGGAATCCCAAGAGAGCGAGGTCGCAAAAGGCATGTATATGTACCTGTTAGTTGATCCAGTGTGTCTACATCCCCTTTGGTTGAATTATAATCTAAAATCATTTTTGGGTTCTTCTCAGGCCTTTCACTTATTTCCCCACCCTCACGGAGAGTGCTCATTAGTATAACATTCTTATTTCTCGTAGGAATATAATTGACCATCGTAGTGTCATTTGTGAAGTAAAATGATCTGTGAACCTCCTTGTTGATCATATTGTGTGGAAGCTCTGGCTTATTTTTACGTATGGCTCCTAATATTGTCACCTTATTTTTCAGGAGCAGCTGTCCCAAATTGTATGAAGTAAAATAATTCTTACATGCTACATTCTGACTTCGCAAATCAGAGGTAAGATCAGCAACCACTCTCATTCTCTGATTGTTTTCTGGTGCCGCTCCACTCTCCTTCCCTTTATAAATTGGGGCATTCAGTACATGTGAAGATTTGCCGTCACACAGAGTCTATATCTTGATCCCATATTTTGCCGGTTTGCTTCTGATGTAATGCTTGAATGGGCAGCGGCCTCTAAATGCTACCAGCTGCTTGCCGACGGTCACAGTTACAGTTTAGGAAGGACTTCTAACCACTTCTCCCAGATACTGCGAACTGCGGCGAGTTTACCAGTACGTCGCCTTTCCTCTCTCGTCGATTTTTTATCAAAGCGCAAAACGTGCGATAATTTAGAGAATGAAACTTCCTGGCAGATTAAAACCGTGTGCCCGACCGAGACTCCAACTCGGGACCTTTGCCTTTCGCGGGCAAGTGCTCTTGGTAGAGCAATTGCCCGCGAAAGTCAAAGGTCCCGAGTTCGAGTCTCGGTCGGGCACGGTTTTAATCTGCCAGGAAGTTTCATATCAGCGCACACTCCGCTGCAGGGTGAAAATCTCATTCTGGAATTTAGAGAACGTTTTTAGGGACATGGTTGCTCGAAATATGTTCCGTCCAGTACCCTTATCCCACAAACTTTTTATACATTCCCCATGTGAGTGATGTACACCCATTTCAGGTCATACAGACGCGAACGGAACAGCCCGGTTAACAAGTGAAAGTGATATTGCAACGGGTGTCGAGCCATGTAGTTCCACCCTTGTCAGTCAGGGAGCCACAAATCCCGTCTCTAGGGAAAGCAAAGTAAAGGACAACCATTGTCCAAGAAGAGCGTATTGTATTGAGCGTTTAAACCGGGGATCTAGAAACGACGGAGAGACTTCGTCCAGCTGCAGTCCTCAGTGGTTCACAACCCTGCAACAGGCCACAGCATTCCAGCCAACCCACTACCGCCCCACACCGAACCCAGGGTTATTGAGAGGTTCCGCCCCCAGTACTCTCCCTCGGGAACGTCTCATCCCAGACGAGTGTAACCCCAAATGTTTGCATGGGAGAATAATTATGGCGTACGCATACGTGGGAACAGTGTTTGCATAGCAATCGCCGGAATAGTAGAACTGAGGCCGAGTAAGGGGAACCAGTCCGCATTTGCCGAGGTAGATGCAAAACCGCCTTAAAAACCATCCATAGACTGGCCGGCACAACGAACCTCGACATTAATCCGCCGGACGGGTTCCTGCCGTGAACAGTCAAGCCTTCCCACTCTGGAAGCAGCTCGTTAGACCGCGCGGCTAGCCGGTGCTAAACGTAATTACGTACATGGAAGATCATCCGCAGCACAGTAAAGAAAAAAATTATGAACAGATTTCGAATCAATGAATAAGTCCAAATCAATAAAACCGTGTAGTGCTTAAGAGAAACTACAGGTATTCGATGAGAAGAGGGTGCACTTGTTACAAAAATTGGTGTTCGCGCGTTTCATGGATGCTCGATACAGTTTACAGAATGTGCATGTTAGTGACCTACTACGCTATGCACATCAAATTGCGAGCGACATAGATTACAGTGATTTCTAGGGAAGTATTCGATGGTTGCATAACTTCAAACAGTACTAAGGAATTGGAAGACATATGACAACGAAATTTCAAACAAAGTTTCAACTTGGCGATGCACAGCAAACTACGGTTGGCCCAGAAATTTGTAGATGAAACACACTAACTCTCCCATCGTTTAGTAAGGAATTTGTTTTCAGATCCGACCAATCGCAATATCAAGAGGAAATGCATATGAAAGGAACGCTAAAAATTGGAAGTACCAAGAGAGTACTAACATCAGTACTTTAACGCATTCATGTACAATTATACCGACTGTTATAGTCTGGATAGTAAATTGGCTGGAAAGTTATTTGCTGGGCTTCGAGAAGTTGGAGGTGCTCTGCCGCTTGTAAATATTTCTCGCGTGCGTGATCCTGCAAGGGCAGTTTAAAATATTAAAAAACTAAAAACCCGCCTCGATTGCGAAAAAAGCACCTAGTGTTAAGTGTTAACCCAGGTTGCGGCGTAGATAACTACACCTGCTTCAGAACAACAATGAAACCCACAAGTGCCTAAGATGACCTTTGTCAATGATTAAAAGAACACCATAGCTATACATTTATAAGCGAAAAAGAAAAGCAAAACACAAACAGTACATATATACAAAGTCAAAACCACTACTTAATGGTGTACGGTTCACCTCACACCGACCCATGTTCGATGGGCCATGACCCGCCATAAACTGCACCTACAAACGGTCGCTCACTTACATGCCTGACCCACTCACTCTCTCTCTCTCTCTCTCTCTCTCTCTCTCTCTCTCTCTCTCTAAAACACACACACACACACACACACACACACACACACACAGCATATAGCCGATTCTGTCTCTCATCCTTGACTCCCCCAATAAACATTATTAATGCTGGGGATAAATTCTAAAAAGGGGATCAAACACGAAAACTAGAATCACACGAACAAAATTGATGAAGTATACACTGAGGTGACAGCAGTCATATGGTAGCGATATCCACGTATACAGACGGCGGTAGTATCGCGTATACAGCGTAGCTGTGCATTGGCGGAGCTGTAATTTGCACTCAGGTGATTCAAAGAAAAAGGTTTCCGAGACGATTATGGTCGTACGACGGGAGTTAACAGACTTTTAACGCGGAATGGCGGTTGAAACCAGGCGTATGGGACATTCCATCTCGTATATCGTTAAGGAATTCAATGTTCCGAGGTCCACAATGTCAAGAGTGGGCCGATGATACCAAATTTCAGACTTATTTCTCACCATGGACATTGCAGTGGCCGATGGCCTTCATTTAACGTCCGATAACAGCGGCGTTGGCATAGAGTTTTCACTGCTATTAGACAAGTAACACTGCGTGAAAAAACAGCAGAAATCAATGTGGGTCGTACGACGAACGTATCCGTTAGGAAGTGCGGCGAAATTTGGCGTTAATCGGCTATGGCAGCAGACAACCGACGCAAATGTGTTTGCTATCAGTACGACTTCGCCTACAGCGCCTTTCCTGGGCTCGTGGCTATATTGGTTGGACCCCATGAAGTGTTGGCAGAAGACCCAACGCCGTGTTGCTAGAGGAGGCCGAAATGCACGCTTTTAAGCTCACGCAGATTGGCGTGAGGTCTGGAACAAGGTAAAGTAATTATCCTATAAAGAAAAGAACGTAGTTCTTGGAATCCTTAACTTTAATCCACAATTGGAGAACATCGCTCTTGTTTAGACATTAAGATAATCTCAATATAACTGGTAATGGCGCCTTGCTAGGTCACAGCAAATGACGTAGCTGAAGGCTATGCTAACTATCGTCTCGGCAAATGAGAGCGTATTTGTCAGTGAACCTTTCCTAGCAAGGTCGGCTGTACAACTGGGGCGAGTGCTAGGAAGTCTCTCTAGACCTGCCGTGTGGTGGCGCTCGGTCTGCAATCACTGACAGTGGCGACACGCGGGTCCGACGTATACTACCGGACCGCGGCCGATTTAAAGGCTACCACCTAGCAAGTGTGGTGTCTGGCGGTGACACCACACCCAAGACGACTGGAAAACATTGGCCTGGTCAGATGAATCTCGATTTCAGTTGGTAAGAGCTGATGGTAGGATTCGAGTGTAACGCACACCTCACGAAGCCAAGGACCAGAGCCGTCAACAAGGCACTGTGTAATCTGGTGGTAGCTACATAATGGTGTGGGCTGCGTTTACATTGAATGGACTGGGTCCTCTGGTCCAACTGAACCGATCATTGACTGGAAGTGTTTATGTTCGGCTACTTGCAGACCATCTGCAACCATTCATGGACTTTATGTTCCCAAACAACGATGTAAATTTATATGGATGACGATGCACCGTGTTACTGGTTCACAGTTGTTCACGACTTATTTGAAGAGCTTTCTGGATAATTAGAGCGAATGATCTGGCCAGCAAGACTGACAGACATTAATCCCATCGATCATTTATGGGGCGCAAACGAGAGGTCAGTTCGTGCACAAAATCCTACACAGACAAGACTTTCGGAGTTATGGATGGCTATAAACGTACCAGGGCTCAACATTTCTGCAGGGGACTTCCAAAGATTTGTTGAGTCCATGCTCCGCCGTGTTAATGCACTACGCCGGGCCAAACGATGTCCGACATAATTTTAGTAGGTACCCCACGACTTTCGTTATCTCAGTGTAAATGAAAAGGTTGATATTAGAGACAGATGACTGCTACTAATGAGAAGGCTACTCCAGTTGTCCTGTAAAACTTCATTTAGTCCACTACCAGTTTCGGCATTTTTGTTAACCCAGTTTCAAATGAAACTTCCTGGCAGATTAAAACTGTTTGCCTGACGGAGACTCGAATTCAGGACCTTTGCCTTTCGCGGGCAAGTGCTCTACCAACTGAGCTACCCAAGCACGACTCACGACCCCTCCTCACAGCTTCAATTCTGTCAGTACCTGGTAGAGCACTTGCCCGTGAAAGGCAAAGGTCCCGAGTTCGAGTCTCGGTCCGACACACAGTTTTAATCTGCCAGGAAGTTTCATATCAGCGCACACTCCGCTGCACAGTGGAAAATCTCATACCAGTCTTAAATGGATCTGAAAGGGGCATATGCAGTAAAACGTATTCAAATCGACCAGTGTATAATTCAGAAATGTGCCCAAATCGTACAAGTATTTCAGTCCCAACGCAGTCACTGCACTTTTGTATGCTGATGTTTTTGTATAAAGCGGAACGTGCCTAACGCGGAAACGGAAAGCAAATCTTAGAAAATACTTAATAATTCATCGTATAATGCGGAAAAGAGCTTATACAATACTACTGTATTATAGTTCATTAGTTATTCACGACTCTACAAGCACGTTACTTTTAACACCTCTGATAAGTGGCGCAAAACCAAGAAAAGAGGTCCAGCGGAGTGTCGATACAGTACATCAAAGTAAACTGTTCGTTCGTCAGCGTTCTGTTTGTCGGCTTTCTCGTTTTCATCATCACTGACGCACGCTGGCGCATACAGGAACATTGTTGCGCATCTACCAACACTCTGCTGCAATATGCGCAGTGAAAGATGTCGGTATTGTTCGGTTAAACAATGCTTTTACCGGGCAAGGTTATTATTCTCTGCCAGTTTCACTTGACTAATAGCACTTTAAGACTTACAAACGGTATGTGTCGTTAACACCTAACGAAAAGATTAATGTAATCGAGGCGAGCGAGAAAGACAAACTCTCTGTGCACGAAATTATGTTGCGTTTCAAATGCGTTAAAACACAAATTTATGAGACTTTAAGAAACAACTATAAGATCCGGCACGAATGGATGAAAGGGAAACGGGAGATGAAAAGGGAGGCGAAGAAGACCGGAAAAGAAGAAATTAACGAAAAAGTGAGGGAACGGTTCGTAAGTGCGCGGCAAAAAACTTACCTTTATCTGGCCCAGAGTGAGGCTCTGAAAGCCGCTAAAGAGCCTGGAATTATGGAGTTCAAGGCATTCACAAGATGGCCGGACAGTTTCAAAGCTAGGCATAACATCGTGTGGAATGAAGTATGTGGGGAAGCCAAGGATGTGCAGGAAAGCGTAGCAACAGAAAGGAAGACAACGGTGTCCAACTTAATTGTGAATTATGACCCGAAAGACGTGTTCAGTGCCGATGAAACAGGACTGTTTTATCTCTCACTGCCTTCAAAAATCGCTAGCAGTTCGACGTGAAAAGTGCACCCGTGGAATAATGTCCAAGGAAAGACACACTGTACTGCTGTGTGGAAACATGTTAGGTGAAATGGAGAAGCCACTGGTGATTGGGAAGACGGCAAAACCACGTTGTTTCGAAAACGTAGACGTCAGTAAACTTCCAGTCAAATGGCGAAGCAATAAAAAGCCGTTGATGGTGAGTGGCCTTATGGAAGAATGGCTGGGCTCTTTCAATGCCAAAATGAAAAAAGGAAATCGTCAAGTTCTCCTTTCCCTAGACTATGCAACCTGCCACCCGAAAGTAACGTTATCAAACGAGATATTGGTGTGGTTTCCTCCAGGTTCAATCAGCCTCACACAACCCAGGGACCATAGGATTATTTACACATTCAAGTGTCATTATAGGCGATTACTGATGTAATCTCTTAGTGTTGAAGAAGACGAAAGCGCTTTTGCTCTTGCACGGTCAGTTTCTGTCCTGGATGCAGTAAATTGGATTGGCTTGTCAGTAAAGGAAATAAAACACGAAACTATCACCAAGTGCTTCAGCAAAGCTGGGTTTGGGGCTCAAGAACTAGTCGCTTCTGTGGCCATCGAAGTTCAAGAAAATGCAGCACCAATTGTTGAATTAATGGAAATGCGAAACATTTCATATAGTGCAGAGAATTACATTTGAAGTGATGACTTTCTGTCAACTCACTCCACTTTCAGTTCAGCAACGGATTTACCAGAAATCCGCAACACAAAGGATGATGAAGAATAAACAAAGTAAGAAGAATAGGAGCAAAATTATGTCCCTAGAAAAATTAATAGGCCTGAAGAAGCCATTGCATGCTTAAACGATGTTACGGATAGCAATTTGTAACACACGCACAATTTCTCCCAACTTTTTGGAACTATTGTAAGGTGCAAAAAATCGCCTAGAAAAAAAAAATTTTTTAACATGAAATAAAAACAAGTTTCCCTGCTTGATATGTGGCGAAAAATGTGAAATGTAATGCAAATAAACATGAGAATAATATGTATGTGCAACAACAACAAACGAATTTTAAGTTCGAATAAAAATATAGAAATGCCGTGTTCTTCATCAGTTAGTGTAATAGTCCAGTGTTCTATTGTCCAATATGCAGTAAATGAACATCTACTGTGCTGGAGTGAAGGTACGTAAATATAATATACGCATAATTAAAAATTTTTACTGTACTTTTGTGCATAATACCCGACAAATTTTACGTAGCCCATTGAGTTTAGTGTAATCCGGAAACTTGTCCAATCTGGAAAATTATTTTAGTCACAGGCGATTCCGTCTTTAGCACGTTTTACTGCATATGGGCCAAATGGAAAACGCTCCTATCATATCACAAAGAGGGGGAATATGAACCGGGCAGAGTTAGGGATGTAACAGAAGGGAACTAGCTTTTCGAGTTACCTGCCAGCGTCAAAAACATTTAAATCAAAACATATTTTTTCTTGTTAGTGTTGGTATCCGTATCATATAATATAACGCATCGTGTTAAGTAAAGTAAGATGATATACGATGTCATTCCCCCAGGAACAAATCCATCTCCGTAAATTTTATCCTCCCGGAAAAACTTTTTAGTTATCACATGTATGCTCTTCAGCCATATGACATTGTATGTTGTTGGTAAGGCTAACGAATCTTCTTGATTTTGGGCGCAGGATCAGGAACAATAGACTATAAATAGCAAGACGTAAGTGTGCCAACACCTTACAGCTAAGAGAGCACACTGCACTGGGGAAATAGGGTTAACTCACAAAAAAAACGAATATGTCAAAATATTTTGATTTAAATGTCTTTGGAGCTGCGAAATAAGCCGAGAAGCTAGTTTCTTTCTTTTACATCCCTAACTCTGCCCAGGACATACTTGCCTTTTTCTGTGCATTTTTCATTCTATTTCCCAATTTTTATTCTACATAATTTTGACACGAGGATTCCATAGCTTGACAACCAATGAAGAGACTTGTTGACTTGGGCGACGACTGATCCAGTATAGATTTTCATTGTCTTTCGATCTATGCTCCTTATGTCGTGACAACGAATAAAGCTCTCACAAGGACGACCAATTACATTTACGTGTGTACCTTTTTGCAAAATTTGAAAAGATTCGCACAAGTCTGAAACGTAAGTGACGCGCATAAAAAACTCAAGAAAAACGAGTGTTTTGCGCTTAAAATACTACTGAAGCTAGATTTTTGAAAGAGAGTTTTCAATTTTTACGTAAAAATTCCTTTTTTATTTACTTTAATCAGTTTAAACTGATTCAGTTCACGTAGGAATGAATTTCACATGGTACATTTAATTCGACTTTAAACCATCGTATGTCGAAAACGGATAAAGATTATTGCACAACAAAATTTCGTTGCAACATTGTCCATTTATCTACCTTCGTGCAAAGTTTGTACCAATTTCCACTAGTTTAAGGTACAGAAGTGGTGTGCTTCACCCAGATAGAATTGTTTTTTGCGTGTATTTGTACGTAAAGTAGGAACAACACACATATGAATAGTGAAATTAGCTAAACATTAATTTCAGCCCAGTTAACATTTTTGCAACAGGAATTAATCGAGTCGCACAATCTGCCTGATCAGCAAATCGGGTTCATTGATCAGACCTTGCTTAATATAGTGTAACATAGCTACAGTAACACAGATATTCGAGTGGCTATACAAATTTTCGCTGGCCTGGGCGAAACCATAAACTTATTTCCCTATTAGGGAAATCACAGAAAACCTAAATCACGATGTCAACCGTCGTCCTCCCGAAAGCGAGTCCAGTGTGCTAACCCACCGCGCCACCTCGCTCGGTGCCTATGTTCCTAGCTCCAACACCAACCAAGAAAGACTCGTGCGGCCTTCTCAAACGTAGTTGCTACAGTGCTTCCACGCTGTAACGATAATTGTCTACTTGTATGTGACTGAAAAAGTCAACGCTTCCATATGGTTATGTGCAGAAGATTATAAAACTTACAGTGGAGAAGTAATATCTAAAAGATCTAAGTATAAGACTGGTGGATTTAAAAACTTGTTCATCTAGTGATGTCATGTAAATAAAAGACTGTGTGACTCATTCCACGACAAAAATTATGCAGATTTATGATATATTCGAATTTGCATGTTGTTTAAATAGAGTCTTCAGTTTTTTAATAAAAATACAACATCGTTGCAGAGGAAGGGGCATCCAAGACAAGTCCGAATTATACACCCAGTGTACAGAACTTTAATTACGATGAACTGCAAATCTTGTTGGCGTAGCTTGGATCTTAGCATAGATTGGATATCAGAATCGCTCAGATGTGTCGTAGACTGTTTAGAAACATTTATGTACCATCTAGATACAGTTGCAAATTTTCGTAGTAACTTCAAGAGGTTATCAAGAATGAGGAGGCAGGTGGTCAATAAACTGGGTGTTTTAGTGTGCATTACTCATTGAGTATTTCCTTTTGGACTTCTTTTAATCCGGCCGGTGTGGCCGAGCGGTTCTAGGCGCTTCAGTTTGGAACCGCGCGACCGTTACGGTCGCAGGTTCGAATCCTGCCTCGGGCATGGATGTGTGTGATGTCCTTAGGTTAGTTAGGTTTAAGTAGTTCTAAGTTCTAGGGGACTGATGACCTCAGATGTTAAGTCCCATAGTGCTCAGAGCCATTTGAACTTCCATTAAATGGGCATAAATTTATATCTCTTCAAAAATGTCCATAAAGTATGCTTTAATCACTGAATGAAGTATTACTAGGTTGTTTTCTGTGTTGTGCACTGTACGATTCTCTTGTAGTTTATAAGCTGCAACGTGAAGTAACGGTTGTTTAACATATTTCTCGCAAGTGTATATTTTCTCTTTTTACATGGTAACCGAAAGTGTATGTTCATGTGGAACCTAGAGGACGCTAAGATTTAGATTATATAGAACAAAGCACATTCCTTCTGAAACAGTCGAAAATGTATAGATCCCTTGTTATCATTCGATCTTTGACGATTACAGTAAACATAAAATAATCTATAAATCCTTGCCACGAAATGGGTTCTCCAAGAAGCTAGTGACCCTGCGACACACATCGGTGCGGAGAAAGTGACTTTCGGAGAGGCAGAGATATGTCGTAGGTGGCCTTGTGTTTGAGACAGGTCATTTCAAGGAGACATCAAAACTGCGACGGACTCAAACCTGACCCTACCTTCACCACGGCCAGTATCCTCGGTTAAGTGCTCCGTCTCTAATGAACCTCTCTTCTTTTTGTCGACGCCTGAAGAAAAGAATGCGAAAAAAAGTATACTAAGAGATTTTAACAGTCATATTTTGCACTGAAATCCCAGTGACGCGCATGCAGTAATTTTAATTACTGCTCAGAACAGCAAGGATACATAAAGATGCGCATATATCTGATGCTGGTAAAAGTCAAGAGATTGGAAAATTATTATCTCGTGTACAAACTGCGCCAACGTTTCCTGTGTAATTTATTTTAATGTGGCTCCAGATTTTATCGTTTCTCTGCAACGTCTGCCGGAATGTAAACTTTTAATGTAATAGCTACGTATTGTATTTAATTGCTTGCTGTTGTTACTGCTAAGAATGTGTAGGATTTACGCTTCAATAAACATTCCAGTCGAGAAGTCTTTAGTGCTACATAACGCCGACCTGAGCAATAAACAGAATAAAACTGATGTTGCAGTAGCAGTGTCAAAACGTACGAAACCTAACGTCAGTTAGTAAACATTTTGTTTGATGATGATGATGATGATTTTCATAAATTGAGCAAAATTTTAGAAGGTTATGGTAACATTTAGCCACTTTCTTTTCACATCACAACCACGTCCTATTGGCTACAAAGAGCAACATAATAGTTAAATCTTTTCTTTCTTAAACTTTTCCTTGATGGAGCTGAACTGTATTAAGAATTGGATTACTTGGCAAAATCTGATTTTGACCAATAGTGTAGAAACGACGTTTTACCAGTGGTGCCTTGTGAATGCTCTTTTCCTGGTACAGATACATAACGTAACGATTTGTATAAGTATACTCCCACGTTCCCCCCATGAACCATGGACCTTGCCGTTGGTGGGGAGGCTTGCGTGCCTCAGCGATACAGATGGCCGTACCGTAGGTGCAACCACAACGGGGGGGTATCTGTTGAGAGGCCAGACAAACATGTGGTTCCTGAAGAGGTGCAGCAGCCTTTTCAGTACTTGCAGGGGCAACAGTCTGAATGATTGACTGATTTGGCCTTGTAACATTAACCAAAACGGCCTTGCTGTGCTGGTACTGCGAACGGCTGAAAGCAAGAGTTTATCCAGGTCCCATCTCCTTAGATTCCCACCTTTTTGCAGTTTCTTCAGTTTCAATCTGCAGTTCATAACCAATAGATTGTGGTCAGAATCCACATCTGCCCCTGGAAATGTCTTACAATTTAAAACCTGGTTCCTAAATCTCTGTCTTACCATTATATAATCTATCTGATACCTTTTAGTATCTCCAGGATTCTTGAACGCAGTGTTAGCTATGATTAAGTTATGCTCTAAGTTATGCTCTGTGCAAAATTCTACAAGGCGGCTTCCTCTTTCATTCCTTCCCCCTAATCCATATTCACCTACTATGTTTCCCTACTGTCGGATTCCAGTCACCCATGACTATTTAATTTTCGTCTCCCTTCACTACCTGAATAATTTCTTTTATCTCGTCATACATTTAATCTATTTCTTCATCATCTGCAGAGCTAGTTGGCATATGAACTTGTACTACTGTAGTAGGCATGGGCTTTGTGTCTATCTTGGCCACAATAATGCGTTCACTATGCTGTTTGTAGCAGCTAACCCGCACTCTTATTTTTTATTCATTATTAAACCTACTCCTGCATTACTTCTATCTGATGTTGTATTTATAACCCTGTAATCACCTGACCAAAAGTCTTGTTCCTCCTGCCACCGAACTTCACTAATTCCCACTGTATCTAACTTTAATTTATCCATTTCCCTTTTTAAATTTTCTAACCTACCTGCCCGATTAAGGGATCTGACATTCCACGCTCCGATCCGTAGAACGCCAGTTTTCTTTCTCCTGATAACAACGTCCTCATTAAAGTGGTCAAACATTATCAAATTCATATAGCAAAGTTTGCATCATTGTTTAAAGCATCATACAGAAACGGGGCTGTTATATGCAAATATAACTCCAGCTTACATTATACGCTCTAACAACTTATAGGGCTAATTCTACCAGCCGACCTTAGTCGTTGTACATGGGCACACTACTAATGCTTGATGACAGCCCTGCGAATAGCAGTCTAGTACGTAAGTGCGGTAACATGGCGCAAGACAAAGAAAGGCACATTAACATAGCTGTCTCAACACAAACTACTGTTAGTAGTTTCTCTCAAATAATCATAATATGGTACAATCGAGTCACCACTAGTGCCTATCTGCTATGCCCAATACGGACTGAAAACCTTAAAGGAAGCTGGAACTTTTCAAATAACACTCATCATTCAGTAAATTCCTATTGTCACAAACCTAATTTCATACCCTTGGCTTCTTTACACAATAGCTCGGTGTCATTAACAGGTTGGGGCGTATGTACTTCTTCAGTGATATGTTCGGCAAACGTTGACCCGTTATTAGACAGCATACGTTCTTTACATCTTATGGCTATAGATCTGCCTGACTCCCCTATGTAATACGCCGGGCAATCATTACATTTCAGTTTATAAACTCCCGATAGAAATAGCTTATTATAATTGTTATCGCTAAAACAACATTCCTAAAACATTAAAAAATTCGTTTAAAGCTATTGTCGTGTTTTTGGAGCACACGTTGCATTTTATACGATATGTTACCTAGAAACGTAATAGCTATAAATCTCTTACGTTCATCCCTGTTACTCACGTGCCGCGTCAACGTGGAAACTGCCATTCTCGTCTTGCGCTCAACTATATCATCAACTATGTTGCGGCTATAACCATTATTACCGGCAATCTCTTTTAGGGTTCACACTTCTCTTTGAAAGTTAGCCTGGGTAAGAGGTAAATTTACTGCCCTGTGTAGACTCGAATTGAAAAAAGCCATTTTCTGCACCTACGGATGCGACGACCCATTGGGAATGATGCAATCCGTAAACGTAGGCTTTCGATAAATATTAAACTGTATCCCATCGTTGACAACCGATAAAGTCAAATCCAAGTAATTAATCTCTCTATTATTATACTCTAGTTTCATTGTGAATTTCATTTTTTCATGCATCGAACTGAAATGAGTATGTTACTGCTCCAGCTCCTCATGGGACCCATCTACCACAAACAACAAATCATCAACATATCGTGCATAGAATCTAATGTTATCTTTAACGTCCATAACGCTGCTGAAAAAACTGGTTTCTTTTGAATTGCGCCTAGTATAACATGTAGTGCTGGAAGACATACGGTGCCATATGTAGTTTTACTTACGATCGAAACAGACTTAGGTCTGTTGAAATTATTTTATTTTATGATCTTGACGCAGAAGCTGGGCAAGACATTTTTCATTTTTAAAAGTTTATGTAAGTAATATGTTACCACATACGTAATTTTAGAAGTTTATGTATAGATTGTATTACTTGTCTAGATGTTAGTTTGATCACTTTTTAGAACTTCTGAAGAAGGCTATATTATTACAGCTGAAGCCATGGTCAAGGTCTAGTTTCATCACTTTTTAGGACTTCTGAAGAAGGCTATATTATTATAGCTGAAACTATGGTCCAGGTTTAGAATAAACATAATTAGTGCAACTGTGGGCTGTTTTTCATTCGAGGCAATCTTTAATAAACCTTTTCACCTAGTTGATGTAACCTCCAGACATAGTGTGAAGGCTACAGAACTGTCAAGTGTTAATATGTTGAAGCAAAGTACCAGTAGCTGCAAACAGCAACAGACGTATAAAGTTTCTTAACCTGTCAGTGGAATGGTTACAATATCTGTGGGGTGGTCAGTCTGAGGCTAAATAAGAATTGGAAGGCTTTAAGGTTCCTTTCACAATATTATTATACAATTTTCTTCACACACACCACTGCCGCCAGCATGTGCTACCTAGACTACAGGCGGACACTGCGGTTAACAACTTCAGCATCGAATCTTATGTTATCACCTGGGTCACCATAGCTTCCCCAAACCAGTGCGGCATTGGCCAATAAGCCCCCATCTCTGATTCAAGAGAACTTGCGGGAACAATGTATCACTAGAACGCTTTTACAGGTCCTGCAATCCAGAGCGCTTGCTCTCACGGAAAGACAAATAACTACAGAGAATAATTTCGATAGAGCTATCGCTATTCCTCAAAGATAAAATTTCCTTCTTTATTAACATGAACAATTTACGCATAACAATTGGGGTGGTCCAGATTGCGGCATGTAACAGAGAGGAGCGTGTTCACAGATATCCTTCACTAAACAGGTAGAGTAAAGAGAATAAAATACAAGTACTTTGAATAATTCCGGTCATTACCGATGCGGCTATTGGTTGCAAATGATGCTGGTAACCTAGCCGCGTTCACAAATAGCCTTCCTCAGAATTAATTGTGCTACTGTCCTCGTTACGTCTCACGTTCGACTTGTTATTCGACAGTTCGTAGCTGCCCTAAGGTATCAGGTAGCATAAAAAATATCGGTTATTTAACGCATTCGTTCATACCCGATACCTACCATATCGAGATACGAGTAAGATTCTGACTTAAGTAAAACGGTGACGCATCCTGAATGTGGTTTACAAGTTTAACTACGCCGATCCGAGGGTGCCCAGCTTGCCGTTACTGATTAGGTAGCCAGAGTTGTTGACCCCCACAAAGTTACCTCAGAGAATGAATGACTGAATTGTTGGCACACGCCATCGAGTTCTTTAGCTCCCAAGGCTGAGGAGACGATTATATTTAACTATTAGTTTAAAAATGCATTCGGTTAAAAATAAAAATGTAAACAAAGGCTTAAAAGTAAAATCAATGTCCAAGAAGAAGGTTTTATAGTTGGTTGATCACTAAACTGAAAATTAGTGAATTAGCCACTCTTAAACAGTCTAAGACCCTCAAGCTACGAGTATAACCTAAGAGCTGGATAACTCACAAACTTTTGAAAGACGAACCACACTCGTCTCTTTGACAGATAAAGTAGAGGACTAGTCCCCACACAGATTTACTGATACCGTCTCGTTAGAATATACACTGAAGAGCCGAAGAAACTGATACACCTGTCTAATACCGTGTAAGACCTCCGCGAACACGCAGACAGACGTGACGCAACACGATGTGGCATGGACTCGATTAATGTCTGAATTAGTGTTGGAGGGAACTGACACCATGAATCCTGCATGGCTGTCCATAAATCCGTAAGATTACGAGAGGTTGTAGGCCTCTTCTGAACAGCACGTTGCAATGCGTCCCAGATAGCTCAATAATGTTCATGTGTGGGGAGTTTGGTGGTGAGCGGTAGTGTTCCTGGAGCCACTCTGTAGCGGTTCTGGACGCGTGAGCTGTCGCATTGTCCTACTGGAATTGTCCAAGTCCGTCGGAATGCACAATGGACATGAATGGATGCTGGTGATCAGATAGGATACTTACATACGTATCACGTTTCACAGTCGTATCTACACGTACCAGAGGTCCCATATCACTCCAACTGCACACGCCCCACACCATTACAGAGTCTCCACCAGCTTGAACAGTCCCCTGCTGACATGCAGGCTCCATGGATTCATGAGGTTCTCTCCATACCCGTACACGTCCATCCACTCGACACAATTTGAAACGAGACTCGTCCGACCAGGCAACAAGTTTCCAGTCATCAACAGTCCTATGTTGGTGTTGACGGGCGAGGTGTAAAGCTTTGTGTCGTGCAGCCATCAAGGGTACACGAGTGGGCCTTCGGCTCCGAAACGCCATATCGATGACGTTTCGTTGAATGGTTCGCACGCTGACACTTATTGATGGCCCAGCATTGAAATCTGCAGAAATTTGCCTTAGTTTGCGCTTCTGTCACGTTGAACGATTCTCTTCAGTCGTCGTTGGTCCCGTTCTTATAGACTCTTTTTCAGGCCGCAGCGATATTGGAGATTTGATGTTTTACCGGATTCCTGACATTCACGGTACACTCGTGAAATCGTCGTACGGGAAAATCTCCACTTCATCGCTACCTCGAGATGCTGTGTCCCATCGCTCGTGCGCCAACTATAATACCACTTTCAAACTCACTTAAGCTTGATAACTTGCCATTGTAGCAGCAGTAAGCGATCTAACAACTGCGCCACACAGTTGTCTTATAAAGGCGTTCCTGACGGGCAGCGTCGTATTCTGTCTGTTTACATATCTCTGAATACGCACGCCTATACCAGTTCCTTCGGCGCTTCAGTGTAATACACATTCAATAAAAATGAGATGGCTTGAAATACTTACTCCACAAGCTTCACAATCTGATGGGTTCTCTCGCTGGAGTAGAAAGCTATGGATCACAGGAGAAGACAATACGAACGTAGGTCAATGCCACTTCATGACGTATCTGTGAACAAAAGCAGGATCGTCACGATTTAAGAATATTAGGTGAAGAACGGAACTGAAATGCGCGCCCACGCGTTGATTGGAATTTTCCTTACTGTAATTCAGTCGGATATTAGGTTTGTTTCTTGAATAAGTCACCATCACTTAATCTCTTCGTCATCCTCTATGACTGCTAAAATATTGTAAAAGTCAGCGACAGCATAACAGTGACATCTTCTTCGCAGGGCCTGACATTTTTTTAGTGTCCGCTGCCATATGCCTTTCGTCTCAGTGGATGTACAGATTTCACGCACTAAGTCGTCTGTTTGCTCTGCTCACGTGAGAAGTATTACATGATGATCACATTTGACCACAGTTTTTGATCATCTTTTTCAATATTTAACCTACGGAGATAGATAAAGAAACTCATATCTAAGTTTATAGCATTTGCAAATTTAAAGAAAACTTTTGACAATGTTGACTAGAATACACTCTTTGAAATTCTGAAGGTAGCAGGAGTGAAACACCGGGTGTGAACATTTTTTTTTCACAAGTTGTACAGAAACAATACTGCAGTTGTAAGGGAAGTAGTGGTTGAATAACGATTGAGACAGGGTTGTACCCTACCCCAAATGTTATTAAATATTGGAAATTCTGTCACAGATAGAAAAGTATTTTGAAGAGCTGATGAACGAAATGTATAGCCTCTTGAAAATAGGTTATTTGATGAACATCAGCAAAAGTAAGGAATTGCCCTCGAATTAAATATTTTGTTGCTGAAGGGATTAGATTAGGAAATGAGACTCTAAATGTAGTAGATGACTTTTGCTGTTTGGGCAGCAATATAACTAATGGTGACCAAAGTAGACAGGATATACAAAGCAGACTTACAGGAAAAGCATTTCTGAAAAAGAGTAATTTATTTACATCTAATAAAAATTTAAGGGTTAGGAAGACTTTTCTGAAGACATTTGTCTGGTGTGTGGCTTTATTCGAAAGTCAAACGTGACAATAAGTTGTTCAGACAAGAAAAGAAGAAAATATTTGGAAATGTGGTGTTAATGAAGAACGTTGAAGATTAACTAGTGAGTAAATACTGAGCCCAGCTCTGGGAAAAATACATTTATGACACAGCTTGATCGATTCAGGGAATACATCCTTAGGCATGAAGTAGTTGTCAGTCTGGTGATGAAGGGTTGTTTGGGAGATAAAAATTGTAGAGGGAGACTAGAGGATGGATACAGTGAACAGGTTGCAATGGGTTTAGGTTGTAGAGTCTTGCACAGGGCAGACTAGAGTGGAGATTTGCATCAGACCAGTCTACGGATTGAAGATCACAACAACAGGAGTATGTTTGTTCAATGGTGGCGAGCAGGAGGAATTGGTAATTTTAATTATTGGCGTTCCGCCAGTAAGGGAAAGCTAGTGTCGAAGTCCCAACCACGAGACCGTGCAACAAAATATCCTAGGTTACACCCGTAACTCATCGCATTGTGCCACGGTGCGAGCGGATACTATCCTGAAATTACTAATTTACCTGACACCTGTGGACGTTGAACGGAGACAACTCATTAGGGGTAGTTAAGAGAAGCAGTAGACTCCGAGGTTCACTCTCCTCTTTCTTTTCCTTCTCTGTTCCGCAACAACAGAAACACTACTCAAGGCTTTATTACAGTCCTTCACAACATGCTGTAGCGTTTGTGTTGAAAAGAGCCAACAGCATGCTCGCTGACACACTTTCAATAAAAATACAAGAACTCACTTGCACATGTTTATGTTTACGTCAAGCGGTGTTTCTTTTTTTCTGTGCTAACTAAGCTGTGCTGTATCGAGCTTTCTGCATAATATACATTTACATATCTACTTGTCCTGTACAAATCACTTGCGGTGTAGGGCAAATGTTATCTACCGTGACAGCAAATTTTTCTTCCCAGTGCTTTCTCCGCTGCATCATTACCAAGCTTAAGACGTGATAGCACACATCGGGAGAAAGTTATTTCTTGTCTGGTGTAAGTGTCTGCATTTTTGCCGAACTTTTCACACTACCTTCGGAGATGCAAGTGGATGAACGACGTTTCACGGCGCGTCCCCCCTTCGATAGTGGAAACGCTACACAGATGTAAAACATAAAAGTCGGCATATAAAGGGAAAAAAAGAATACAGAAAAAAATTTTAGGATGTTCGTGTGCCAGACAGCTCAGGAAGAAAGGTTAAGCCATTCAGTGCAGTAGTATGGATCTCACGTTTTTAAAAACTTTCAAACAGTTGTATTTGGGGTAGAAAGACAGAGGTTTAAGGTTTACTGTCTCGTCTATGACAAGGTCGTTAGAAAGGGAATACAAGCTCGGATTTTGGTAGTGGATTGGGCGGGAGGAAATGGGCTTTGTCCTTTGAAAGGAGTCAACCTATTTTTGACTAAAGTGATCTGGGAAAACCACGAAAAAACTGAATCTGTAAGGCTGGGCGATGATCTAACGGACCGTCCCCGAATACGAGTCCATTGTCTTACTACTATGCCAACTCGTTCGGTAACTGATTGTTGTAATTTGAGGAAATATTTATTTACTCACCGCGTCAAAAGTGATTCAGAATACATATAGTGTTATCGATCGTGTTTTCGCACACATAGAAGAAGCGTAACAAAATACGCTCTTTAATATGTTTACTAATGCTGATCAGCTGATTGCTAATTTTAAACTTTAAATAAATTGCATTTTCTAATTAGTCACTATACTTTACGAATTACGCCGTTGCCGTTCCACAATCACGTGACCATTAACGTTTTTAATTTAACAGCATTGCTCTCGTGAAATGAAAGATGTCAATAATTTTGAAGTTAATTTGCAAAAGCGTTCTGCTTGACAGCTGAGCATTTGAGCTTCACTATCACACACGTTTTACAGCTTATTAGTTACTTATTTATCGTTTAGAATGAACTCTTGTTCGATTTTCCCTAATTAAAAGTCAGCAGCGTCATGTCCCTCTGTTGGTAGCACTCGGCGGATTCTGCATTGTGCTTGCCTTTCGATGTATACGTTGAAAGTTGGCTATTAAAGCACCAGTTTCAATACTCAATTTTAGTTTTCCTACATTTCAATTATTTCGCCAACTAGTTACCGCAGCACTGTTGCAACGATGATTCTGTACTCCGTGTTGAATACTGACATTGGCGCCTTATGAGATTTAACCCTTAACATGGACCACCCGCCTCACAGGCGGGTACAGATTCAACCTGTGGACACTGGAGTGCTGCAATTTCCGGTATTACCCTCAAATACCAAGAGAGACTAAGTCGCTCATGTGCGGTCGCGATCCCAGTGACTTATAAAGTCATAAATATCCCATCCTTAGGTGCAATAATTACCATAAAAAGTTTTAATGAAGTGGTCTGCTGGCATTTCAGATGAATAATGTGTAGGATGCCGTGGGTCAGTTTCTTCTCGAACGAAAAACATTATCGGCCATGATCACCCATATATGACGAATCTCAAACCTGTATAGAAGTGGATTTCGAAGACTCATATTTGCCAGGTACAGACGACATGCAACATTCTGTATCAGTTCTTCATCTGAGGTATCGGAAGCAGATTTAGAAGACGTAACTTCTGCAGCTTCATCAGATGATGATTACCGGCCAAATTGGGATCAGAGGTGTGAAAAACGATCCAGTGGAGATATAGAACAAGCTGTAATCTGTTCCGGAAAGCGATGGTGTTTTTCTTGGAATTCAAATTCGAAACCATTTTCCTCGAGAAACAGCCATTCAGAGACTAATGTTATGAACATACAGCTTTCATGCCTAAAGGAAGACTCTCGAAGATTACAAAATCCCGGTCCCGAAGATATTTGGCGTATCTACTTCTAAATGATATTGTGAGGTGGACTAATTCCAAAATACAATGTGTGAAGCAAAAATTAGAACATCTGGGCAGTGTTTCGTACAGGAACAACTCAACGTTTAGGAGCATCTGTAGTTTTTGGTCTCCTTATATTGTCAGGATTTTTCAAATCGTACAACGAGGACTTTTCATATATTTTTCTACCGGTGGAATTAGTCGTGAAATTTTCCGGAGTAATTTGTCGGAAAAGAGGTGTAAAGTTCCGATCAGGGCCTTGCGCCTTGACGATTCAAAAACAACGAAGCAGAGAGAGAAATTAGATCCACTTGCAGCCATTTCATTTCTTTTTTAGAATTTTATTTTGACGGTTGCCCGCGGAATTAAGAAATTGGAGCGTTGCACAGACGAGATGTTGGTTGATGCCGGTTCAGAATGCACATACACAACAAATCGGCCAGATACCGCATAAAGGTAATGTGTTTGACGGACGGCAGGGGTTCATGTGTGCATCGGCATAAACAGTGACGGCGTGGAGCTCACTGTCGAGGAAAATCAACTAAGCAAGCCCTCTCAAGCAGTAGTATGATAACCGAAGTGGTAAAAGGTACCCCCCGACCAGGCAGTTAGCAACCAAACTCACCCACACAAACAGTAAATCAATGTCGCGCTTCGTAGTGCCGCACACTATGGAGGTTTTGTGGTGCTCACAAATGCTCGTTGTGTTGACTGAGTACGCCATTCCTAGAAAGTGTGGCCTCGTCAGCGAACAACACGTCAGCTGGAAAATGCACATCTCGGTCAGTTTGTTGCAGAACCCACTGTGCAAAATACACGTGTAGGGCGGTCCTTAACTGCACCCTTCGGAGATGAATGTCGTATAAGGACTAGGTGTTCAAAACACGCAGGGCACATGAAACGTTCTTACGTCGGAGGCAACGGCACGCATACTGGTGCTTGGCTTAGTCTCCACGGCGTCTAACTTTCTTCCTTAACGACCGAATACGCCGATCGTGGCCCGCCTTCACCAACCCTACCATTACTTAATTTTGATACAAACGTGCAACAAACTGCAGTGCTGTTGATGTCTATCTGGGTAGCGTTCTCGATAAACGCGTCCAGCTGATCGTCCATTGCACTCAGCTATTCTATACGTGACGTGCACATCTGCAAGCTCACCGTTCGTATTCCGTTCCACGCTTCTCGTACGCTGGCCAGCGCTCGAATGAGGAGACCGTCACGCTACCCTCCAGTATTCTCATGTACGGCACCACCTAGCGGCGTACGGCGACGCTTACGGTCATGGGTTGCCATGCTATTCTCAGTTCTTATGGTGAGTCACCCCTCCCATAGAGCCGCGCGGGATTAGCCGAGCGGTCTAAGGACGCTGCAGTCATGGACTGTGCGGCTGGTCCCGGCGGAGGTTCGAGTCCTCCCTCTGGCCTGGGTGTGTGTGTTTGTCCTTAGGATAATTTAAGTGAAGTAGTGTGTTAGCTTAGGGACCGATGACCTTAGCAGTTAAGTCCCATAAGATTTCCCACACATTTGAACATTTTTGAACCTCCCATAGAAGTCTGTCGTAACACTTTAGGGACACCCTGTACCTGCACTTTCGTTAAGCTTCCGTAATCGAGTGGTCAACGTGGCTGACTACCACACGGAGGTTTGGAGTGCAGGTAGTGTCAGGGATTTTTCCTAGGTGGAGGAGGAACTGGTATGCCTTGTGCTCAGCTGCATGAGGCCAATTGAGGAGTAGGAGTAGGGTCCCAAGGTCAAGAAATCCGACAAAGACTGGGAAACCGGTGCGCTGATTACATGCCCGTCTACACTGCATCGAACTGACGCCATTGGCAGAGGATTACATGGCGGTCGGTCGGGAACGATTGGCCCCAGTGGGGCCAAAACGCAGAATGCCATATTTACCTCACTGTAGCCTGAGGACGAGCTCTTTATAGCGAAGCATGTTACTTCATTAAATGATTTAAAAAATTTGTGACTGATATCGGCCTGTAAACACCTTTTCGCAAGGTAGATATCTTCCAAGTAGCAGTCTCGCCTTGAGCACCGCATCGGAATATTCTTTGAGAATAGAACGAGGAGAGATCAGCGATGATGACCGGTGCTTACGCCACTGCCGCCGTCGCTCTTTCTAGGAAAGCCGGCCGGCACGCCGCGGATTTCTCGGAACGAGCGGCACTCGCCGGCCGCCGGATTTTGAGCGCTCGCCGCCCCGCCGCGTGTGGCAGCCGCGGGCAGGCGCGCACGCCACGCGCCGGCCGCATTCCCGCGTCGCTTTGTGCCACTGGCAATTACTCGATATGAGCGCCGTTAACATTCCGTCCCTGGAGCCAGCAGCCTTGGGGGGCTGCTATGCCCGCGGAATAGTGAGCAGCGACGCAAAACCCCGCCGCTTTCTGGAATGTCGCCGTCCGCGTCGGCGCCCTCGCTGCCCACTAGGACTGTGTGGCGCAATTCACAGTCTTTTCCTTGCTTCGTCGCCATCAGCTTATACCGATTAATCGGTGGCGGCGGCGGCGGCGTTTGCCCAGCAAGAGGCGGTTACGCACTGGCCGGCCTTGCTTATCTGGAGTGGGGAGCGCTCGAGTCTTCAGCTGGCTTCCATCCAACACGGATCATCCCGCACTTTCCATCACTGAAAATTGGAACACAGCTAGTACAATATGAAGCACTTTTTTAATGTACCATTTGAGCATTTGAGCATTTCGTAACACGAGGAGAATTTTTTTGTTTTCTTCATTGAGTTTCGATTCTGTCTGTGAAGGGGGCGGCCTGGCAGCAGCTTCACCACTCTTCAGCCTACAGAATTTGTTTTAAAAAGATGAAGGTAATAAACAAAAAAGCAGGCGATAAAATCGGTGACTTAAATGGTAAAATGGCGGAAAGTCGGGGAACTTAAAACAGAAAACAAAGGGTTGATGATGCTAATAAAATACAGATGAAGCAGACAGGTAAAATAATAGACCGACAACTAAAAACACAAGATGACAGTCTGGTTTCTGTTCGCAGGAGATATAAAATTCACACCCAGCGACAGCATGGTTTCTGTTCACAACACTTTGGAAAGACGAACAACACTGAACACTTACTTCAACACTACAAAATTGGCCAAATATGACATACCACAGCCGAGAACGGATAGAGGGAACCTGGACAGATGATGGGAAAGGAAAGGGGAGGGAAGGAGAGGAAAAAACGAAGTGGAGGGAGGGGGGAAAGGAGCCAATGGAGGACGAGGACCCATAAGACGGGGGAGTGGGGAAAGGCAGAGGAGGGGTATACGAAAGGACTCGGGGGGGGGGGGGGTCGAGGCAGAGAGAGGTTAGGTGTGGAAGAGGGGCAAGAGGGAGCCTGGGGAAAGGACAGAGGAAAGGAGGGGGGTGAGGATCAGAGTTCATAGGAGAGATAAATGGAGGGAGAGGGCATCATCTGGGAGGGGGAGTTGATGGAAGCCCCCTAGGGAAAGGAGATGAAGGGTGTAGAAATGGTGGGTAGAGGGGATACAACAGTAAAGGCGTGGTAGAGGGCAGAGATTGGAGAGGAGAGGAGCAACCAGGGGGTGAGGGGGATCAAGGCTGTGGAAGGTGTAGAGTATGCAGATATGTTCATGGAATAGGAGCAGATGGGGGAAAGGAACAAGGTCGTAGAGGATCCATGTGGGGGATGGGTGGCATATATGGAAGGGACGCGGAGTGCATGGCGCTCGTGGATCTGGAGGGACTTATAGAATTTGGGGGGCGTGGGGCAGATATCCAGGTGGGACTGGCATAACAGAGGATGGAACAGATTAAGTATTTGTAGCTGTGGCGGATGGTAGAGGTGTGCAACCCCCATGTCCAGCCAGAGAGGAGTTGGAGGAGTTGGAGGCGTTTGTGGGCTTTCGATTGGATGGAGAGGAGATGAGGAATCCAGGTGAGGTGACGGTCAATGATGAGGCCAAGGTAGGTGAGGTTGGGGGGAAGCGGACAGGACGGGTGCAGATGGTAAGGGAGAAGGAGCGAGTGGTACGACCTACGATGATTGCCTGGGTCTTGGAAGGATTGATTTTCAGGAGCCACTGGTTACACCAAGCAGCAAAAAGATCAAGGTGATTCTGGAGAAGGCGCTGGGACTATTGGAGGGTAGGAGCGAGGGCAAGGAATGCAGTGTCATCTGCATACTGCAGGAGGTGTACTGGAGTGGGAGGGGGGGTCACATCTGCCGTGTACAGGAGTAGAGGACGGAGCCCTAGGGCACACCTGTAGAGGGGTAGAAGGTGTGGGAATCGGCATTATGGATGGTAACATAGGAGGCGCGCCGGGAGAGGAAGGAGGCCATCAGATGGATGAGGAGAAATTGTTGAGTGAGGATATCTATACACCACGGGGAATGCTACAAATCTGGTCATGGACCATATCGAACGTACCTGAAAGCGATTAAGATGCGAAAGTGTGATGCGCCCCGTTAGTCCAAAAGGTTTCGAGACTGGACTGTAAAAAAAGAGAAAATTTAGGATGGTTGTTATAAGACTTCAATTTCTTCTTGGCTAATTTAGGTAGAAAAAATGCGGAATGTGAGTGCGACATCGTGGAATATTCCCACTTCTCCCCCTATAATTTCATAAAGTTCCGATAGGTGGTGGCACTATACGTACCCTTCAAAACGGCACTCTAATGGAGGTGCGTTCCAAATAGAGAACTGTCATTGAGTTTCTTTAGGCAGATCGCAGGTATTCATCGGCGGTTTCTACTTGGACTTGGTTGTGAACAAAAGCACCGTGAGTCGATGGGCGAGGAGTCTGTCGTCGTCGCAACAAGGTCCGATCTCCTGCTTGCTGGCCTACCGCGCAAGGTTGTGTCTCTTGCAGAGTTAGAACGCATGGACACTCTCATTCGACGTGATCGCCGGATCACAATTAAGTTCCTTACTGGTCAGCTGGACGTCTCTGTCGATGGTGCTGATGCATTCGTCCACCAGATGGGGTATTCAAAGATGTGTGCCCACTGAGTTGCTCGCCGCCTAACAGAAGACAAAGAGCAACGAAAGACCATCTGTGCTACATTACCTGCACATTAAAGGGCCGATCGAGACAATTTTTTGTCAGACACCGTCACAAGCGATAAAAAATAGGTTCATCATTTCGAACCAGAATCGAAACCGCAGTCCAAGGAGCGGCGACAGAGCTCTCCGTCGAAAAAAAAAAAAAAAAAAAAAAAAAGCTCAAAGCCGCACCCTCAGTTGGCAAAGTCATGGCGACGGTCTTCTGGGACTCTCAAGGGGTTTCTGTTTGATATTCTCTCCCTCAGTGCAACAATAATCTATGGAGTATATTGTACTACTCAGGGAACTGAAGAAACGACTTCAGCATGTTCGTCGCCACAAAAATGCAAGCATATTTCTTCTCCACAACAACGCATGGTCTCGCACAAGTCTGCGTTCTCGAGAGGAACTCACAAAACTTTGTCGTGCCGTTCTTCCTCACCCACCCTACAGCCCGGATCCCACACCTTTCGACTTCCATGTGTTGCATACTGTAAGGTGGCGGGAGACAGTCGAATTCAAAGGAAATTATGTTGAAAAATAGGGTTTGTGGAGAATAATACGGTGTATTGGAATCCTGAATAAAACCAATCTGCTTTCAGAAGAAAATATGTTGAATTACTTACTGTAGGCTCCACGTATGTAGCCTCCACCCCCACCCCTTCCCCACTCACTTGAGTACAACGCTCAGAACTTTCAAACAACCGCGTGAAACATCCTTCTGAGATATTGTTCAACTCTCCCGTTGCACTCGCTGGAGATATGGTTACTTCTTCAAATCGTCGAGCCTTGGTGTGAATTTGTACACTTTGTCGTTTTGTAGCAGGTTCGTATCGATAATACCAAGTCTCGTCACCCGTCGTGATTAATGAAGGAAAAGAATTGCTCACGTTTTGCATTTCATCAAGTCGCGGGAGGCATCCACGCGTTCGAGAGTCAAGGCGTGCTGCATGAACTTTGCACACACTTTCGCCCACGCTCACAACCGACTAGCCGAATGCACATTTGTTGTGCACAGCTGTTAGTTATTGCACTGACGTTGCTCATACGCCACAAGTAAAATCGGTCTCGGAACGGACGATTTATATGACTATTGGAAATTCGGATCCACAGCGCTGGTCCCTATGGAGAGTGCACTATGCAAGTATGTCAGAAGAAGAAGTGTCCATGGTGAGATATACAAGTACGTCTGATGCCAGGAGTGACATAGTGTACTATGTACTATGTACTTGTTACATTCACAAAAAACAGAATGGTAGCCACATTGCTTGTGAAACTGTCACTACGGAAGAGACTTCAAACACAAAAAGACAACAGGAATCTTACGTTACATCTGTGATGGTATCATTAGAGATGGAACGTGAGCTGGGACTGAGGAAGGAGGTCCATCGCGTGGTTTTCGAAAACGGTTAGCTGTCATTTGCCTTAAGCGATGTAGAGAAACGACTAAATACAAGAATGCGAACGGGAGGACGGCGATTTGAAGCCCTGGACCCCCAGAATATGGGTTTTGAATACTACTTAATCTGTCGACACAAAAGTTTTGTGGGTATGGTACCGCGTCATATTGTATAAAACTACTTCTGGAGAAAACCAACGTTTCGGCCACGGTTGCAGCGGCGTTCTTCTGAGTCTACTGGTGCGTTCTAGCTATGCATTGTCCATTGTATTTTGTTATTACTGTTCATTGCGCATGCCATTAAATCATAATTAAAATTATGCCGCACTGTCAACACGAGGAGCGAGCACTACCGGCGAGTAACTGCCGCCACGCGTGCCAGAGATAAGTCTTTGCAGTCGCACTGTCCTCTGTGTCCTCGGTGGCTCGAATGGATAGCGCCTCTGCCATGTAAGCAGGAGATCTGGGGTTCGAGTCCCGGTCGGGGCCTTCATTTTCAACTGTCCCCGTTGACTTATATCAACGCTTGTATGCAGCTAGGGGTATTCATTTCATTGTAATTTAATTTAGTTTAGCTTAAGTAGTGCGTAAGTCTAGGGACCGATGACCTCAGCAGTTTGGTCCCTTAGGAATTCACACGCACTCAACGTTACACAACGTCTGAACTGTAACGACTGCCACTGGCGTTGAGTGAACATCTCCATGACGGTTTCGCGCTTGCTAAACGAACGTGCTTGGAAGAACGCTACTTTTTTTTCTCTATTTCCTGTATAAGTCCTATCTGGTAATGGTCTCAGAGTGACGAGCAGTATTCTAACATCGATCGAAGGAAGTCTTTGTAAGTTTCCTCCATGTTGGGAGACTACACTTCCTGAGGATTCTGTCTTTTCTACTATTAATTTTATGTGGATGTTTCACTTTAAACTGCTGCGTACTCATATTGACAGATATTTAATGGATGTGACGACTTGTGCCTTTTCGGCAGTCGTGTAGTTATGCAAAAACGGATATTTCCACCTGTTTAAGTTCAATAAGTTACAACTGTTTATGCTGAAGGTCATCCCTGTGCCAAACGTCCATGCTCTGCGGATCTTCCGAAATTTCGCTACTATTTCTTAGCGTTACGAATTCTCTATATATGTTAGCATCATTTGTGAAAAGCCTCATATAGCTTGCGACTTTGTACATTTTTTCTGTATATTGTCAAGATTAATCGTCTTTTCCTTTAACGTATTACGCAATTCTTTTACGCCTGCAGAATTCTTTTCGTTAAGAATGAAATACTGTGTTCTGTTTACGAGGAACTCCTCCATACAACCAGAAAGCTTGCATGATGCTCTGTACGCAAGTATTTTGTTCATTAGGTGGCTATGCGGAACTGTATCGAATGTTTTCCGAATGCCGAGGAACATGGCACCAGTCTAGCTGCCATTGTGTACTGCCTTCTGTATCTCGTGAAAGAGCGATCCACGTTCACACGATCGTTGTTTGTGCCATGTCGGCATTTACTGATAATCGCATCAAGGGGCAATGACCACTCTTGGGGCTGGGAGACGCCGGAGGTTCTCTGGCGCCTCGTTCGACCGTGAGTTAGGAGGTGGTTGACGGGAGTGGAACAAGCCAGAAACGTGGAGGATGAGGCGTGGCTGCTGGACCGAGAGAACTGGCCGGGAACGAGTGGTGTACTGTGGCTAAATAGTGTTATAACGCTAAAAATAAAATAAAACAATAGGTGCGCTTGAAGCACAGCTCAAGCAGCTTTACTGCAGAAGTATCAATACTTGTTCGGGAAACATGATAACAGTACTTGTGGCGATGTAAGGACATAAGAAAGCCGAAGTTTCTGTTAAGGTATGGCTGTTCTGTGCTTCTGCTCAGAGTTTACTGAAGAAGACTCTTGAAACTGTTCAGCGCTCTTTGTCACGTCTCTCTCTTGTGACATGCCGAGTACTATTCTGGTTCGGCGACAAGGTGTTGAATTTAATAGTAGTTAGTCTTTTGCAGTGTGTCATTGGTAATTAAAAGGAACACTAAACGCGTTAAAGGCTCCCATTATAAGGCACCAGAGTAATAGCCTGGTGTTTCTCAAATAGTTTTCAAATTGGTTCAAATGGCTCTGAGCACTATGGGACTTAACATCTGTGGTCATCAGTCCCCTAGAACTAAGAACTACTTAAACCTAACTAACCTAAAGACATCACACACATCCATGCCCGAGGCAGGATTCGAACCTGCGACCGTAGCGGTCACACGGTTCTAGACTGAAGCGCCTTTAACCGCACGGCCACACCGCCGGCTCAAATAGTTTTGTAGTAATATGACCTCGTTACGGGTAACTGAATATTACTTGTTAAGATGATGAAATGCTGTTGTTTACAGTGAATAACATATGCCAGTCTGAGGGACCGCTATCAACTATCGTCGTTCAGCGGTTCCTGCTCCATACACAGCCATTATCCATCAAAATAACCATATGTCTGAAGATGGTCAGGTGGTGATCGAAACCAGTCATCTTTCAATAAATGTGCCTTGTGATCTAGACTGTTACAATGACTTTCAAATATTACATTTGGATCACTGTTATTTCCAGTAACACTTTCAAAACCAATCATTACGTTGCACTAGTTATGCCATTTACACTTGGGCTAGCTACGGTTTGTTTATGCATTTTATTACTTGGGTCACTATTGTGTAATTTTATCAGTGAATTTGCCCTTCTACACTACTGGCCATTAAAATTGCTACACCACGAATATGACGTGCTACAGACGCGAAATTTAACCGACAGGAAGAAGATGCTGTGATATGCAAATGATTAGCTTTTCAGAGCATTCACACAAGGATGGCGCCGGTGGCGACACCTACAACGTGCTGACATGAGGAAAGTTTCGAACCGATTTCTTAAACACAGACAGTAGTTGACCGGCGTTACCTGGTGAAACGTTGTTGTGATGGCTCGTGTAAGGAGGAGAAATGCGTACCATCACGTTTCCGACTTTAATAAAGGTCGCATTATAGCCTATCGCGATTGCGGTTTATCGTATCGCGACATTGCTGCTCGATCCCTGAGTGAACACATGGGAACGTTTGCAAGACAACAACCATTTGCAAGAACAGTTCGACGACGTCTGCAGCAGCATGGACTATCAACTCAGGACCATGGCTGCGGTTTCCCTTGACGCTGCATCACAGACAGGAGCACCTGCGGTGGTGTATTCAATGACGAACCTGGGTGCACGAATGGCAAAACGTCATTTTTACAGATAAATCCAGGTTCTGTTTACAGCACCATGATGGTCACATCCGTGTTTGGCGACATCGCGGTGAATGCACATTGGAAGCGTGTATTCGTCATCGCCATACTGGCGTATCACCCGGCGTGAAGGTATGGGGTGCCATTAGTTACACGTCTCGGTCACCTCTTGTTCGCATTGACGGCACTTTGAACAGTGGACGTTACATGTCAGATGTGTTACGACCCGTGGCTATACCCTTCATTTGATCCCTGCGAAACCCTACACTTCAGCAGGATAATGCAAGAGAGCATGTTGTGCTGTACGGGCCTTTCTGGATACAGAAAATGTTCGACTGCTGCCCTGGCCAGCACATTCTCCAGATCTCTCACCAGCTGAAAACGTCTCGTCAATGGTGGCCGAGCAACTGGCTCGTCACAATACGCCAGTCACTACTCTTGATGAACTGTGGTATCGTGTGGAAGCTGCATGGGCAGCTGTACCTGTACACGCCATCCAAGCTCTGTTCGACTCAATGCCCAGGCGTATCAAAGCCGTTATTAAGGCCAGAGGTGGTTGTTCTGGGTACTGATTTCTCAGGATCTATGCACCCAAACTGCGTGAAAATGTAATCACATGTCAGATCTAGTATGATATATTTTCCAATGAATACCCGTTTATCATTACATTTCTTCTTGGTGTAGCAATTTTAATAGCCAGTAGTGTATTATAGACTCAATCTACCAAGTGCACGAGTAGTTATTTTGGACCGAACTCCCTACTTCCGTAGCAACGTTGATTCCTCTATGGTACGTTTTCGGTCTCCAGAGGTGTCATAACACGCGACCAAAAAACATGTTCCAAAGTTGTACAACAGACTGATGTCAGCAATATAGGCCTACAGTTATGTGCGTCTGTTCGACGAGCATTCTTTTGAAACAGAAATGATGTGCATAATTTTCCAGTCATCCAGCGTCACAGAAAAGACACCTATCAGTAGAGGTGATTCAGACGCGTTTCCTCTGGTAAATGGCTTTGTCTAATTTCTATGCTGCTGTAACTCATTTCATTGCTTATCATTTCGACATCTGTGCGATATCGTTCGAGTAAGGCTCCTTTCTCGAGCAATCCGTCTTCGTCTGCGGCAATAGGCTTGTGGTATCTTACCTGTTTTGGCAATTTTGTTTTACCTTCTTTCATACAATTAAGATCTTTTCAATTTTTCTGAAATACATTCCCAACTTTAATGTTGAATAAGTTACTATACATCTTCTACAACACTTGACCATTTTCGTCTCCACTTTGTTTGCCCTTAACTTCGACTCTGTGTTTAATAAAATTATTTCAGTCGTATAATCCTCTAACTGTTCCCTACTTTCTATTGGCAGGTATGCATCATCGACAAACTTTATCTTTATATCTGTTCTTGTTTTGCCATCACCTGTGTTCCTGAATTTTTTCCACCTTCTTATTCGTTCGCTGTCAACTGCCGTCAATTGTAAATCGACTTCAGCAAGCGGTGGTGAGGCCGTGTAGGTAACCTCTCTTTTCAGAATGAGATTTTCACTTCCTGGCAGATTAAAACTGTAAGCCGGACCCAGATTCGAACTCGGGACCTTTGCCTTTCGCGGGCAAGTGCTCTACCAACTGATCTACCCAGGCATGACTCAGGAGTGCTAGTTCTGCAGGTTCGCAGGAGAGCTTCTGTAAAGTTTGGAAAGTAGGAGACGAGGTACTGGCAGAAGTAAAGCTGTGAGGACGGGGCCTGAGTCGTGCTTGGGTAGCTCAGTTGGTAGAGCACTTGCCCGCGAAAGGCAAAGGTCCCGAGTTCGAGTCTCGGTCCAGCACACAGTTTTAATCGGCCAGGAAGTTTCAACCTCTGTTTTGCCTCTGGATGTACAACTCATTAAAACAAAATTATACAACGATAAATAAATCTTCACAGTTGTTCAAAGCGTGTGTGTGGCATTCAACAAATACGACTAATATTACGCGACAAATGCAACGAACTACTATGAAAGACTTTTTGACTTTTCTACTTGATATACACTGCAAACTAACGGAGGAACGTGGCTGTCGGAACTCCTAGATAAGGCGCAGTTACTATTTCTGAATAACTCTGTGGGTAGATCGTAACTCGGCAAGATCTTGGATGGCGCCATTAGGCAGCCTACCGCAGTATCTCGCCTGTACCTCGTGTACCAAGTTACTGGCATTACCACACGCAGCAGTGTGGTGAAAGGGCCGGTAGAGTCGGTCTCGCAGCGCAAGAAATACGAGAAAGGCACGCAGGATAGGAGGAAAAATTAATATATCAAAGCGTACGTCCCAAACGTCGCCAGCCGGCGCGCGGTAGGGGCATTAGGCTCAGCTGCGAATGAAACGAGCGTCCATCACGGCGCTGTCAGCGTCTATTACGGCGGCTGACGGCCCATAAAACATGGCGCCGCGGTGGGAAAGGCGAGAGAGGCGTTGGCCGACGCCGCCGCCGCCGCAGCACTATACGTCCGCGTCACTCCGCATCCGTGACGCGGGGGCTTCTTCTGCGGCATCAGTGCGATCTCGCGTCTTCCGGCTCGGCCGTAGGCCACGCATTCTTTTGTTTGTCCGGTGCAGACAGCAAAGTCTACTCGCCTTCTAAACGTTACAAGACTACATTCTAACGACTTTACAGGCGGCTAACGCACAGCTAACATCTCTTGATGCCGATGTCTTTTCGGTTAAGCACTATGTTATATTCATTTGTACTGCAAACACCAATGGATCCAGGTAACGCCAATAGCACTTTAAATGGAGACAGCTATTTTACAGCTCGCATTACGTAATATGTAATACGTAATATGTTATATAAAATAACTGGCCAAGTGCGAGTAAGACCCATACACTGAGAGTTCCGTACAAACTTAATTATTTATATGGACATTTCATTCATCCTGAGAACCGAGAATCTTGAAGATTCTTGCCTGTTCTCGATATCGATACAATTCCTTACACTAGTCCGGACGCACAAAGGGGACTTTAGTTTAGATATGTAAGGCGAGAAGAGTTAATAAATTATTTTTATTTACTTAGTAGAACATTACTATGATTTACATTATATGTTTGCGTGTTGCAATACTTTTTTACTATGCTTTTGATGGATGCCGAATACAAAGTAAGTTCTAATGGCAAAACAATATTTTCGATGGGATGTAGCTACAATTTAACCATTTTCAAATTTTTCTCCTTTACTTGTGCTGTGAAATCTTGTTTCTTGCCCAATTTCATGATTCTCGGTTAGCGGGGCTGCTTTAACAAATTATCATTGTACTTCATAATGGAATAATGGCCGAAATCTAGAGAGCACAGAAGACAAATATCGTAATACATAGTGAAATGGCGGTTTGCTCTCCCAGATATTTTGCATGACTATGGCTCAGTACCATCGAAAGCTTTTTACCCTACAGGTTCTTTTAAGTGAGGTTGTGAGTACCAAAATATGTGACATAAATGGTCGTATCTTTCGATTGCACTGACATAGAACCTTAATTCTTTTTACACCGGCAAGGCCACCTTAGTAGTAGTTGTTGTTGTCGTCTTCAGTCAAGAGAGTGGTTTGATACAGCTCTCCATGCTGTTCTATCCTGTGCAAGCTTCTTCATCTCCTAGTACCTACCGCAACCTACATCCTTCTGAATCTGCTTCGTGTATTCATCTCTTGGTGTCCTTCTACGATTTTTACCCTCCACGCTGCCCTCCAATGCTAAATTGCTGGCCCCTTGATGCCTCAGAATATATCATACCAACCGATCCTTTCACATAGTCAAATTGTGCCACAAATTCCTCTTCTCGTCAATACTGTTCGGTACCTCCTCATTACTTACTTAATCTACCCCAGATCTTAGTATGTGACGTTAATTTTTGCTTGCTACGTCTTCCGTTCTTAAGAAAAATGGTTCTTAACAGTCGGACAGACACACTCACACACACACACACACACACACACACACACACACACAGACGGAGGGGCAGACAGCAGAGCGATCGTATGAGAGTTCCGTTTCTACCGACTCAGGCTGAACCGGTAGGCAGTCGATATTCAAAGATACTGGGGCCGCATCTGTTGGTAGTGCCTTTCCCGGTGTCCCCTAGGTGGCGGCGGGGTCGTACGATGAGGCTGTAGAGCGCTGTACGCGCATCGCCTGATGTGATGGGCTTCTCGCCTGCAGCGAATGCAAGACCGAGTGAGTCTTCGCATGTGGAAGTGATGCCGCGGAGTTGGCACAGTGTTACCTTGGACGGACGTTCGGCGGCAGCATTTGTATTAGATGTTCGTAGCGTCATCTGGATGTGAAGTTGAGTTCGAGCTATAGTTGGAGTTTAAACTGATCATTGACAGCAAGGTGTTATGCCTGCCGGCTCAGCCAGTTCATCGTTGAGATTACGAGTGTGTGTGTGTGTGTGTGTGTGTGTGTGTGTGTGTGTGTGTGTGCTTGAATGGGCTGGCTGTTCTAGTTACAGGACAACAGACGCAAAGAGTACGGCCCATGTTGTCTGTTAATTTGGCTGAATGTCGCGGTATTACCTGTGGATTTTCATCGTGGCGACAGGACGACAGCGCAAACAGATAAACGCTGAGCGTTACGGTCTTATATACAAACATTTGTCAGCGTTGGTACTAATGTTCGCCACCTATTAGAGTTGTATTAAGGGTCTCTAGATGTCCGAGAGCATTATGTTAATGTCTATATTGTGGGTGGTGGTACACTATGTCCAGACGCTTCCCTAGTTGTGTATTTTCGTTGTAACTCAGTGCCGTTACGTTCTGTGTAGGGGAGACAGGGATGGAATGGACTACCGAGACAGAACGGTCTCGTTGGTCGGATGTCGTCTAGAGGCACTAGAGTGCGATCATACGGACAAGTGTTTACGAAGTCAATGTCTGTCATCGTTTAGTAAGGTTGCAATTACTGTCGCGCTTCAGTTACGGAATCTGTCTACAAAAGTGAGCGTATTCGCTGTCCTGGTATAACTTACCGGAAATTTTCCAGCTAAGGTTAGTCTCAGTTTTTTCTTTACAGTCAACGTTTTGTCCACCTATTTCAGGATGTTCTTATCTATCTTTGTGTACAACGCAGTTGGAAAAAATATTGTTTGCGGTGGTTACTGGATATTTTCTCAATAGACACGCCTTTGGGGGACGAAATGGTCTACTGGTACACTGACGAATTCTACCGCATGTTTTTTTATTTCTCGTTTGCAGATGGTACGTCATTATGCACAGAAAACGGACAGACAAATTGGACCACGAAAAACATGGGACAAACTGTTGGATCGGTAATTAATAAAACGATGGCCCACTGAAAATCAGCAAAACAACTTGTCGTGCCTGTGACAACTTTAAAACGAAACGTAAAAAACGAGAAGGACAATCCCCAGTCATCAACTGACAGAACCTGCGGAAAAAAGTAATATGTTTTCAATAAGGAGCAAGAGTTATAACTTGTGAAATGTCTTAAGGATCTGCAAAACCCACGTATTGGTATGAGTATGAAGAACAGCGCAGATTAGCGTATCAGCCCGCAGAACGAAACGGATGCCCGCATCCATTCAGCAACGAAGCGGAAATGGCTGCAGAAGATTGTGTCCTTGGATTTCTAGCTCACCATCCTAAGTTTCATGGAAACAGAAGCCACATCTGGCGTGCGTGCTATGGGATTCATTTAAGTTGCAGTATCACAATTTTTTGGCTTATTGACTACATGTGTCGACGAAAAACAGAGTAACTCGAGAAAGAATTTACAACTGTGAAGGGACCAGTATAACTATCTTACCGAAATAGCACTCAGAAATTATTTCAAGTAAAGGACAACATCGAATCGGAATGGTCATACCTGAAGAACGTGGAAATACAGTGACAACTGAAATTTGTGGTTCAGCGGACGGAATATTCATGCTTCCGATGTTGATCTATCTTAGGAAGAGGAAACAGCAAGAATTCGAATCTGGTTTGCCATCAGGGCGTTGAGCCAAGCTCATGAATGCGGATGGATGACAAGCGAAATATTCTTATTCTGGTTTCACAGATTGATGGACTTTTCTAAAGCAAAGACAGAAAGTCCTGTTCTGCTCCTCTTTAATGGGCATGACTCTCACACGAAAAACTTAGTAATCGAACTAGCTCGGAGTGATGGTTTTATTTCACTAAGTTTTCCACCACATTGTTCGCATAAACTTTGCTCCCTGGATGTACTATTTATGAAACCCTTGAGCGTTTATTACGAAGACGAAATGAGGAGGTGTTTAGGATTAAACGCAGGGAAAGTTGCCACATTGTGGCAAATCTCATCCATGCTCGGGCAAGCTTTTTTGTATACTACGAACATGGGAATCGCAATGAAAGGATTCGAGATAAATGGTATTTGGCCAAAGAATCTGAACATTTTTTCAGACAATGCCTTTCTACCAGCAGCGACTCCGGCTGAGGCAGCAGCCTCCACCACTTAAAATACTTCAGTCAATCGTTCAGCAGACCCAGCCACTAATACTCCCATTGACACCTTAACACTTACAGCACGGTGCCCGTACGCCATACGGGCACGGCCGCCCTGACGTTGGCGACGGCGCCCGTATACCGTACGGGCGAGCCTTCATTTGGCTCCGTAAGCGCGTTTAGCGGGTCTCCGAAGCAGTTTCGCCAACTAATGTGGACGTATTTCGTTCTTCTTCCGCAAGAAGCAAGCACTTATCGGCTATCTCATCCTGGGAGCGGCTGTGAGCACTCCAAAGTCGAAATTACCTGCAGTTCATTCACAGGTGTTTACGATCGTGAAAACATCGCGCAGCGAGTTGACGGAGGCAGAGATCTTAGATATTCCTTATGGAGATGAAGGATCTGAAGTTGATGATTCTGACAAAGAGGATACTCTCCAGACGAAAGTATAAGTGACTATTCAGATATGTATATGTCTTAATTGTTCATAAAGTGAAGAGCCCGTTTGCCCGAAAAACTTTGAGTGGTGGTAAAAGCTGTTTTTCCACTTGTTTATAGTGTCAACTGTCAACAGTTTCATTTTATATAAAGAGAACACTAGGTAGAATGTATTCCTAGTAGACTTTATTCACAGAGTGGGGAAGAAATTGGCTGAGAAGGGCGGAAATATTTTTCAGCAACAAGCCGCTTCATCCTCACAAATTGAGAGGACATTTGCAAGGCACTTCCCAGAGAAGGTCCCACTCACTACAAACAAGGTGAATACTTCTAGGTATTGCAAAGTATGTTCAAAAAAGGGGAAGAAAGAGATGGGTAAGCGCATCAGGAAGGAAGTAGATGGTGGTGCAAGGACTGTGGCGTTGGCCTTTGCGTCTCACAGTGTTTCCAGGATTATCACACGAAGGCTAACTACATCTGAACTATTAAAATTCTCTAGTTTACAGGTACCGGCAGTTAGACAGTCAAGTGATATTTTTTTTTTAAATTTAGATACAGTAATAATGGCATTTCTCAAGAGAGAGATCATGTAAAACTTTTTTATCCGCTATATTTTTGTGTTTTCTTTTGTAATTATAACACCCATTTGTATTTTATATTGTAAAATAAACTCACTATCATGTAAAGCTCTTACTTTTTCCTTTTAAATGATGCAAGAACCATATTCCTATCGTTTTCCTGTTCTTTGCAATCTAATTTCAAACATTCATTAAACATGCCAGTTCACAGCCAAGTGCCGGGTGTAAAGCGGGTAGTGTTGAAAGTGTTAAACTCACCTGCCGAACTCGTACAAACTAATTGCAGTGCCAAATCGAAATCATTGAGCTGGAACGTAGCCCTCAGTGTTCTGTGATGTCTCATACTTCAAATGCATCCATGAAGAACTCCACTGAGTCAGGCTTCCCTGCTTTTAGTCCCGAAAATGTTACACCAATACACAAGGCCACCAGGACAGAAACGACAGACAAGAAGAATAGGTAAAACCGCTATTCCAACATCATCGCCCTACGAGAATGAGCGACAAGAGGCGGTGAAAAGATCCCTGGAAGCTAAAGAAGCTAAAGAGATCAGAGAAAAGATCAGACTGCTAGCTCGAGAAGAAAGGAAGAAAGTGAAAGGATAAGGTCTTCCGTCAAAGAAGGGAAAGACATAAGAAACAGAAATTGACTCTACAGAAATTGAAACATTCGAAGATGACGAAGATACTGCATGTATATATTGCAAGAAATTACTTTCCACTTTAACTGAGAGTTGGACCGAATGTCAGACGTGCAAAAAGTGGGCACAAACTTGTGTGCTGGCATAGATAGCAAGGACGATGGAGCCCAGCTTATTTGCAGGATTTGTCATTGAAGAAATAACAAAAGCGTCATCTATTCCGCACTGTGTACGGGACAGAAAGGACTTAAACACGCTATCTTAGTTTATTGATATAACAAACGAAAAATTTTATATTCAATAAAATTCTTCTTTGTTTGAGGCCGAAATGTCAACTATAAAATTCCGACATTTCGGCGACTGTTGCAAGACGCCTTCCTCAAAGTGTACTGCAAATATTAAATGAGATACAATAGTGTTGAAAATGCGGCCTCAAACCCAGAAGAGATCAACTGAATGTGACAACGGTCGGCCGTGGTGGCCAAGCGGTTCTAGGCGCTTCAGTCCGGAACCGCGCGACTGCTACGGTCGCAGGTTCGAATCCTGCCTCGGTCATGGCTGTGTGTGATGTCGTTAGGTTAGTTAGGTTTAAGTAGTTCTAGGGGACTGATGTACCCGTGGTCTAGGGGTAGCGTTTCATAATCAAAACGTCTTCAGTCCCGGGTTCGATCCCCGCCACTGCCTAAATTTTGATAAATAATCAGCATTGGCGGCCGAAGACTTCCGGCATAAGAAGTCAGCCTCATTCTGCCAACGGCCTTGTCAAAGAGGGCGGAGGAGCGGATAGAGGTTCAGGGCACTCTCTTGTCCTAGGGGTGGGAAATTGCCCCTAAAGCCGGAAGAATCAGCAATGATCAACGACATGAGGATGCAGAAGGACATGTGGCCTGTAATTGAAGAAGTGTCATGATGATCTCTCCATTGGTAAAAGATTCCGGAATAGTCCCCCATTCGGATCTCCGGGAGGGGACTGCCAAGGGGGAGGTTACCATGAGAAAACGATTAAATAATCAACGAAAGGATAACGTTCTACGAGTCGGGGCGTGGAATGTCAGAAGCTTGAACATGGTAGGGAAACTAGAAAATCTGAAAAAAGAAATGCAAAGGCTCAATCTAGATATAGTAGGGGTCAGTGAAGTGAAGTGGAAGGAAGACAAGGATTTCTGGTCAGATGAGTATCGGGTAATATCAACAGCAGCAGAAAATGGTATAACAGGTGTATGATTCGTTATGAATAGGAAGGTAGGGCAGAGGGTGTGTTGATGTGAACAGTTCAGTGACCGGATTGTTCTCATCGGAATCGATAGCAGACCAACACCGACAACGATAGTTCAGGTATACATGCCGACTTCGCAAGCTGAAGATGAACAGTTAGAGAAAGTGTATGAGGATATTGAAAGGGTAATGCAGGATGTAAAGGGGGGACGAAAATCTAATAGTCATGGGCGACTGGAATGCAGTTGTAGGGGAAGGAGTAGAAGAAAAGGTTACAGGAGAATATGGGCTTGGGACAAGGAATGAAAGAGGAGAAAGACTAATTGAGTTCTGTAACAAGTTTCAGCTAGTAATAGCGAATACCCTGTTCAAGAATCACAAGAGGAGGAGGTATACTTGGAAAAGGCCGGGAGATACGGGAAGATTTCAATTAGATTACATCATGGTCAGACAGAGATTCCGAAATCAGAAACTGGACTGTAAGGCGTACCCAGGAGCAGATATAGACTCAGATCACAATATAGTAGTGATGAAGAGTAGGCTGAAGTTCAAGACATTAGTCAGGAAGAATCAATACACAAACAAGTGGGATACGGAAGTACTAAGGAATGACGAGATACGTTTGAAGTTCTCTAACGCTATAGATACAGCAATAAGGAATAGCGCAGTAGGCAGTACAGTTGAAGAGGAATGGACATCTCTAAAAAGGGCCATCACAGAAGTTGGGAAGGAAAACATAGGTACAAAGAAGGTAGCTGTGAAGAAACCATGGGTAACAGAAGAAATACTTCAGTTGATTGATGAAAGGAGGAAGTACAAACATGTTCCGGGAAAATCAGGAATACAGAAATACAAGTCGCTGAGGAATGAAATAAATAGGAAGTGCAGGGAAGCTAAGACGAAGTGGCTGCAGGAAAAATGTGAACACATTGAAAAAGATATGATTGTCGGAAGGACACACTCAGCATACAGGAAAGTCAAAACAACCTTGGTTACATTAAAAGCAACGGTGGTAACATTAAGAGTGCAACGGGAATTCCACTTTTAAATGCAGAGGAGAGAGCAGATAGGTGGAAAGAATACACTGAAAGCCTCTATGAGGGTGAAGATTTGTCTGATGTGATAGAAGAAGAAACGGGAGTCGATTTAGAAGAGATGGGGGATCCAGTATTAGAATCGGAATTTAAAAGAGCTTTGGAGGACTTACGGTCAAATAAGGCAGAAGGGATAGATAACATTCCATCAGAATTTCTAAAATCATTGGGGGAAGTGGTAACAAAACGACTATTCACTTTGGTGTGCAGAATATATGAGTCTGGCGAAATACCATCCGACTTTCGGAAAAGCATCATCCACACAATTCCGAAGACGGCAAGAGCTGACAAGTGCGAGAATTATCCCACAATCAGCTTAACAGCTCATGCATCGAAGCTGCTTACAAGAATAATATACAGAAGAATCGAAAAGAAAATTGAGAATGCGCTAGGTGACGATCAGTTTGGCTTTAGGAAAAGTAAAGGGACGAGAGAGGCCATTCTGACGTTACGGCTAATAATGGAAGCAAGGCTAAAGAAAAATCAAGACACTTTCATAGGATTCTTCGACCTGGAAAAAGCGTTCGACAATATAAAATAGTACAAGCTGTTCGAGATTATGAAAAAGTAGGGGTAAGCTATAGCGAGAGACGGGTCATATACAATATGTACAACAACCAAGTGGGAATAATAAGAGTGGACGATCAAGAACGAAGTGCTCGTATTAAGAAGGGTGTAAGACAAGGCTGTAGCTTTTCGCCCCTACTCTTCAATCGGTACATCGAGGAAGCAATGATGGGAATAAAAGAAAGGTTCAGGAGTGGAATTAAAATACAAGGTGAAAGGATATCAATGATACGATTCGCTGATGACATTGCTATCCAGAGTGAAAGTGAAGAAGAATTAAATGATCTGCTGAACGGAATGAACAGTCTAATGAGTACACAGTATGGTCTAAGAGTAAATCGGAGAAAGACGAAGGTAATGAGAAGTAGTAGAAATGAGAACAGCGAGAAACTTAACATCAGAATTGATGGTCCCGAAGTCAATGAAGTTAAGGAATTCTGCTACCTAGGCAGTAAAATAACCAATGACGGACGGAGCAAGGAGGACATCAAAAGCAGACTCGCTATGGCAAAAAAGGCATTTCTGGCCAAGAGAAGTCTACTAATATCAAATACCGGTCTTAATTTGAGGAAGAAATTTGTGAGGATGTACGTCTGGAGTACAGCATTGTATGGTAGTGAAACATGGGCTGTGGGAAAACCGGAACAGAAGAGAATCGAAGCATTTGAGATGTGGTGCTATAGACGAATGTTGAAAATTAGGTGGACTGATAAGGTAAGGAATGAGGAGGTTCTGTGCAGAATCGGAGAGGAAAGGAATATGTGGAAAACACTGATAAGGAGAAGGGACAGGATGATAGGACATCTGCTAAGACATGAGGGAATGACTTCCATGGTACTAGAGGGAGCTGTAGAGGGCAAAAACTATAGAGGATGACAGAGATTGGAATACGTCAAGCAAATAATTGAGGACGTAGGTTGCAAGTGCTACTCTGAGATGACGAGGTTAGTACAGGAAAGGAATTCGTGGTGGGCCGCATCAAACTAGTCAGTAAATTGATGACCAAAAAAAAAAGGGGGGGGACTGATGACCTCAGATGTTAAGTCCCATAGTGCTCAGAGCCATTTTGACAACGGCTGCGGAAGCCTACGTTTACCTATTACTTTATGTCCATTTGCAAATCATATTACAAAAATTTTTGAACGAACGGTTACTAATTTTCTTCTTTATCATTGAGTACTAAAAAATATACTCCAAACATTACGTGGGCTGTCCCATCCCGGTCTCCCTTACTAATGTTGATGTTTATTCGACCAGTCTCTCTAAAAAATATACGTATATGAGCAGGCCCCTTGCCTTTCTAAGTATTTCTGCACCGAACTGTTTTAAAAGCAAATCTACTTTATAGCTCTGCCCTTGGTGATCTGTTGCCCTTAGAGAGATTTTGGCTAAACTTCTACTTTTGAAATAATATTGTGGTAAACTCGTTATAATCTTTTAATACCTGACACTGGTCCAAGCATTTGTTAAATGTTGTTACTTAAGCCATAGTTAACAGTAGCACTTATTTCGAAAGGGCCCCTGGTTTATGATTTGTTCTTGTTCCGTAGTGGCTTGTTTCATGTTAATACATGTGTTGTAACTGCTTCGTACGTGCGTTTTACATTATTGAAGAGTGTGATTCTCTCTGTATCACAATTAACCTGTTTGAGAGAGCCCATTGCATTTTTCAAGCTGCCTATTTTAATTAAAATTATTTGATAAAATAAAATTTGCTTAAAGGTAGTACATGTCTATTTCTCAGTGTATTCGTCTGGCTCCTACCACTACCGAATTGAATGTTCTGTCTTCTGCTAATTTTGAGAGAGCTCAAAGGTCATTTAGGACGGAGCAAAATATAAGGTTGGGAATGAATGAGAAAGGAAATACACTGTGCCCTTTCAAAGTATCCACCACGGCATTCGCTTTAACGAGTTTGGAAAATCATGGAAAACCTAGACTGTACACTATCTGCCTGCACTTGACTTATTACATCACCGATGGCTCTGTAGGCTGAGTGTTAAGAGAGAGCTAAATACTAATAAATAGAATGAGGCCTATGGAAAGCCCTTACCAGAAGAGGAGATAGGCTACAGTGACATGTGCTAGAATACAAAGAAATAGTTTACTTGAGCCTGGATGTAGGAATAAAAGAGAAAAATTGTAGATTTAGGAAAGACTGGCATATGCGAAACAGATTTTCGAGTATGTTGGATGAAGAAGGTATGTAGAGATAGTAACAACCTCTCTCCTCCTTCCCCTCCCACTGTAGCCAAACGCTGGGAACTGGGAGTATGTACGAGAAACTTCTTATGACCAGCGAATAGTAGACAACAATACACATTTAAAATACAAACACACGTTCTATATTGTAATACCCCACACAGTCCTCTTTCCATCATCTACCAAATTTTAAACAAGTTAAATGAAGTATTCCAAAATAAACGCCTACGTGTTATAAGCAGTGATCTCAAGAGCTTGGAACTTCGATGTGCCTGCAGATTCTCGTCATCTGCGCATTCCGCCATGTTGTAATTGGGCAAAAAAGAATTCCACCGGCCTGTACATGATAAAGAATTCCTTACTTATTCCTGGATTTGAACTTCATATCAACACGGGATGAATAGGCTGATGTTCGAGCAGAATCGAAAAGTATAAGTATTTTCATTTTTTTGCGTTCTCGTGACATTTCTTGGAAGCCACGTTGTAATTAGCAAGACATGAAATACGAGCATCTTTTTTCGGCCAGTTCAGACAGCAGGAGTTTGAAATCCCGATAATATCGAGGTCACTGGTAATAAACCCAGCAGGTGGTGCCATCTTTTAGTGGCATATGGAACTGTCTGTAAAAATGTTTTCATTTCCTCTCTGAGCGCAGTCGTAATTGCAAATATGATTCTTTTTGTGATACATTTTATATAAAGTTAAATGATAGAGAACAGTAGAATGTGTAATGTGACAAACAAAAGTACGTTAACAATTTTGTTAACCCTATGGTATAATTGCACTGGTTATGCAAAGAGCCCATTTATGCTAAAACCGTAGTGTATCGCTTATAATAATAGTCTGTGGTGTGCTGGCGATGTGGCGCCGCGTGTTCAAGGAAGGCAGCGGTGTGAAAATGTACCATTTGGAAGATCATCTGGCTTCTCGCAATCACAGTGGCGATACATCAAGGAGAGAAGAAGAGATTGGTTCCCTGTTTAACGAGATGTAATAGTCTCACAGAGCTGCCACCAAAATGCGCGATGTCCATGTGAACAACGCATCAAACCAGATAAATTTATCAAGAATTATTTCCTAAAGTGCAGCTTCTCTGTCGATTAGTTCTTACTTCTTTCGACATAAACGACAGTGTAATGAATTAGCTTTCTTTTATCCTACAACCTATCGCCATAAGATAGTAGTGAGTTTGGCACTTAAAGTCGTGTTAACACACTTCACGAAAGATTTTAGCCACTGCAGTAATGTAGTAGTTGTAATACTTGCATAGTATCTTTTCGTATAGTAGCATCATTGCCTATGCATGTTTAGTAATAAACTCTGAACTCATTTCGGCATGAAGGCGTTATTATTATTATTATATTATTATTATTACTGTATTGCTGTTATTTATCGTATGGTTAAAGTCTGCCATGTTGTTATGCATTGTGCCAGTAACAGGAATTGCCTCCGTCACCCTTCCATTTATCATGTGAAGAAGAATGAATTTCTCTCTTGTTTACAATTCCGATTTTTAAAAGTCTGAAAACACGTACAACTAAGATTCCATTACTACGTATGCTTGCAGCTCTTTCGTTGTAACACTGCACTGGGTAGCCGGATGCATCCACGTTCACTTTTCTAAATTAAGCAGGATAATTAAATAGCAGATCCCGACGTTACAGACTTGCGAGTCGTTTAGAAGGTAGGAGATGTATGGGAGGAAGTAAAGCTGTGAAAGCAGATCGTAAGTCCTGCTTGGATAGCTCAATGCTGGCACGGTAGCTCAGTGTGTTCGGTCCGAGGATTAGATGCCCTCTGCAATAAAAAAAACTGAGTCAATGGATCAACGATGAACGTGAACAAACGTCTTGGACATTCGTCCCGAACAAATAGAACGAACCATATCAAACAAAAAAAAAAAAAAAAAAGGTCAGAAGAGTGCTTTCCTGCAAAAATAGAACGTCCCAGGTTCGAGTACGAGTCCGGCGCACAGTTTTCATCTACCGAAAGTTCAAAGTACAGTACTATTCGGAGCAAAAAACAGATACTGCTATATTTCTTCTTACGGATTCTTGCAAATCTCTTAGCTTACCTCTAACCATAAAAAAAGAGTAGTCCTTGTCTCTAGAAATGTGGTTAGCACAACAATTTTTCTTTCAGACGGAAAGGTGTGTGTGTGTGTGTGTGTGTGTGTGTGTGTGTGTAAAGTAATACGGACTACCCTCATAGGTATTGACAGATAAGCCTTGGTGCTTTGGTGACATGCAGAATGCAAATTTCTAATGCTCAAGAGAACGAACTTAGTAACTCAGTCAGACTCGAAAACAGTCACACAACACACACGTTCATAATTACAGCCCAACGGAAAGAAATGGTGGCCTGCATATCTAGCATGTGTAGCCAGCACACAAACGAATAGGTTGTTACATTTCCGCTAATAGTGACCGGCTGTACAGTGGGGCTTTCTGTCCTTTTGTTCACACTTGGTAAATTCAGAATGCAAATAATTGTTATGATATTGATCAGTTGCAATAGTAATTCCCTTCGTAGATAACTTTATGTTAGATAAGTGAGGCTGCACATAAAGATGTCTCACATCAACGGCCAGCACTCCAAGATAAGATGAAACGCCCTTTACCGGCAACTGAAACCTAATTAGCATGCAGCGAAATCTTATAAACTATTGTTTATAGCTCTCAGTGCCACCAGCTCTGTATTCGAGTAGCTACGAATCAGAGTGACTGCGAATCGCGCACTTAACTTTCGTAAGACAACAAGACGGCGGTCCAACGGCGCGGCTGTTTCAAATAGATCTAATACCAAGAATGATATGGTTCACACATTTGAATTCGTAAGACTTGACTTTAACAAACGATGCGTTGTCTTTAATGCCAAGAGAAGAGTCATATTTCTTGATAAATTAATCTCGTAGGGATATTCCCACTTACTGTTCCGAGATTCAACTTTACAAACCAAAGCAATATCGTCCGAAATATCTGAGTCTAATATCTTGATAAGTTAATCTTATACTTCAGGAGCGGTTAACATCACGAAATGAAAGAAAGAAAATCTGATTCAATAATCCGATTGTAAACAGTTGGTGATAACAACCATTGTGCGGGAACACGTGGTCTGATACCTAGACGCAGAGTAGTACGAGCAAACTAATCTCCCAACGTGAAATTGGTCTACATCACAGTAAATAAGTTTGACAGGTCTCAATCAATCCTCATACAGTGTAATACCTGCTCAACAGCGAAGACCACGGCTACACAAAAGCAACTTCCTTCTCAACATCAGAAGCAAAGCACAAAGGGCCTCCCGGGCTTACCATTCCAAGTCCAGACAAGAAGTGATCAAGAGTAATGGCGAACCTCTTTCAAACGATAAAGACAGTATGCTCCACACCTGCGAATTAACAGTATTCGACGAGCAAATCGACTCACCAAAGAAGCTTGTCACAGTGATCAAGAAGAGAGATTACTAAAGAGCTAGTATCACTGTATCGTACCTGGTCACAGCGTGATCTCGTAGACTGTAGCAAATATAAACATCACGATATACAAAAACCCAAAACATACTGTGAGGAAACAAAGGGCTGAGTCACAGACACCTTCCACGACCATAGCTTATCTCTGACTTGAAGGATACATGAGCAAGTCTAATATCCAGGCCCGAAGTATTGAAAAGTGATTTGAAAGAGCAAGTGTATGCGTAGAGAGGAAGGGAATTTACATGGAGAGATGCAATCCCGACATAGATTCTTTATCTGGCTTGGTTGTGAAGTATTGAGTGTAAGTGGCAGCATCTCACATTATGGCAGCTACTGCGGTGGTAAAGTTCTATTAAAATCACGACGCTGTTGTTAAAATTTACGTTCTACAAATCATGCCTTAAAACGCAGAGGAATACCTGAATTTCTCTTTTGAACAACACGTGTTAAACTTGCGCATCAGTATGGGCCAGAAAAGAGGCCAATATGGACGTCCTAGGCTAATGAGCCATCTACTAACAGTCCATTTTCTTTGACCTGTACAGGACAACTGGTCTCCACCAAGGTTTAACACGAACGAAGTGCATGCACAGAATGCGGGTGAGACAAGCTTGATTTCCAAAAAACAGAAGACCGCCAAGGCTAGACGCCACCAATTTGTTAGCGCTGATGGAGCCAGCTCCTGCAGCCACTCATTGGACGTCGGAAGGGCCTGGAACTGCATTACTTGGCCGCCATTGTGCTTGAGGAATGGAAGTCTTATCAACGCACCAGCGTTCAAACGAGCAACGGCCGCTGCTCATTAGACGCCATCTTATTTTGTAGATTTTAATTATTAAAATAATGATTAATGCCATCAACCTGAAACTTCGAGTACAATGACTCTTGTATCTGTAGATGATATTGGCAGCTGTTGCTCAGTCCAATGACATTAAACGGGAAAAATTTGGCAATAAAGTTTCATTTAATCTAAACTAATTAGCACATCAAAATTTTTAAACAACATGATTCTCTTCCTTTAATGTTTATCAACTTAATCACACTTTTAATTCAGGGAAAGCTCTCGATATCTGAGGTGTTACAACGGGATCATAGATATTGGACTGTGGACTAGTGGGAACGTATCACTTGGTCATGTAAATAACATGCCTAGTCACAGGAGGTCGAGTCTAGATACACCATCATCCAGAGGCACGACTGCTGAGAACATGTAGCCCGTCATGGACGAAGGTCGGTGGTCAGTATTCCGCCATGGGCGACTTTCATCTGGGCTACCGAGGGACCCGTGTTAGCAATCGAATGCATCTGATGGCTGTGGACTACGTGACCGGTGTTGCGGAGGACCTGAATCCGTTCTTCTTTGATGTATTTCCCAACGCCGATGTCATCTTCCAACGGGTCTACTGTCCGTGTCAAGAGGCCAGAATCGTGCTACAGTGGTTTAAGGGACTTGATAGTGAACCCACATTGACATCTTAGCCATTAAATGCGTGCGATCTTTACTCGATGGAACACATCTGAGATGCTATGGGCCGCATGATCCGGCCCACTAACCTCTGGCGTGCAGTTCGCAAAGAACTGACTGCATAGTAGGCTTTCAAGAAGTAGTGCTGGATCATGTGCGAAAATATCTTGGCGCTTAGCACTTTGAAAGTAATAGCTTGTCAGGTGTGATGTACTTATGTCAACAAAAAGAGTAAATATTATTTCCCGATTATGAGTTTCTTATCGCAACGTTCCCAATATTAACGATTTCTTCCCTATTTTCAGCTTGAGACAAAAGACTCTGTGTGCTTCTGTAAGCGCCCGAAACGGCTCTTATCTTATTCTTATGGCCTCTACATGAGATACACGTTGATGTCAACGTAATGGCCGTGCAGTCGTTTTGAGTACAGGTTCTCCTAATTTACCAAAAAAGGTGTCTCGGAATGACTTCCTTCTTCCAAGAATTCCCATTTACGTATGAGGTACAGCGATCTGTTACGATGGTAGCAGCGCGTTTCTGAATTCGTTTGGTGTTTATTGTTATGCCTATTTTGGAAATAATCCAAACACTGGAACAGTACTCTAGAACTGATCGCAGTGGGGCACTGTATTGCGATTTCCTTTACAGATCCACTGCATTTTCCTCAGAATCCAGACAACAAATTTATGACTTCCATTGCTTTCCCTAATACCGATTTTATGTGATCGTCCCTTTGCACGCCACTTCTCAGAATCACCCATAAAAGTTTATATAAGGTGACGTGCTCTCGATGATCACTACAAATCATGTAATAAAACATTGCACGGTTCTTTCTCTATTTTGTAGGCACCTTTCATACATACAGTTCAAAACTGTAGCACCAGTGTGTCTGGTACTAATAAGTCGAACAGTGAGATCAGAGAGCGTGACAAAAACGTATTTTATTCCACGATAAAAGATATACAGTGAAATCTAGACGGCAATGGAATATGAAGACTGCAGAGAACCGATCTGGTGAGGAATTAATTAACATGTGAATCAGTATACGTATTAGCAATTAAGCGAGGAATGAGTATTGTATATTTCTCCTGTGGGAAAAGTTAAAAATCCCTAGTGGCCTCCACGTGATCCGACCAGTGTGTAATTACGCCTGCAGGGCACGGAGTGAACGCTCATCGTCCTCGCTCGCTACCTGTCGGCCATATGGCTTGATGTGTGGACGCGGTCGCAGCCGCAGGCGCCTCCAGAACGGTATCGCACGCCACACCGGCCTAATTGGGATGGGCGCGCCCTGGGAAAGTTACGGCGGCAGGTCCTTGAGGAACAGGCTTTGTGTTACATGGAGATTGCGTGTAGGAACCGGGCAGCTGCTATACATAATATTTCAAAGGGAAGTGTTACCGATTGTCTATGTACACTGGTGAGTGAAAACATAAGTGTAAATTGCGAGATAAAATGTCGCCTGTTGACGTTGCGGGTACGTGCATGGTACAGAAAGCATGTAAGTGGAGCAGAGACGAATAGAGGGTCATTCTTGTGTTGATACGAGTCGCAAATGGGGAAATTCACTGACACAATGGAGGCAGGTAGTATCAATCATCCCCCAGGGTTCAGTATTAGGTCCTGTACTCTTTCCATTGTATGTCAATGATATGCCACTGTCTGTGTTCTAGTACAAATACCACGTGCACGCTGACGACCTCCAGTTGTACCTCAGTTCAAAACCAATAAACCTGAGGATAACTATTGAGAATCTCAATAGCGATCTGTGTGCACATCAAAGTAGGCACAGGATATAGCGTAGACCTCAACCCATCCAACACCCAAGGCCTACGGTTTCGCCATTCTAGGCTCATTAGACCGTAATATCCGGAATGGGACAAATAGTCTAGGACTAATAATAGATGAGAATCTACACTGGATTGACGTTGTAACTGTAATGTGCAAGAAAGCATCAACATCTCTCCGTGCCCTACAAAAATATAGAAAACGCTTCCCTCTCGATTTGAAACAAAAACTTTTAGAAAATCTTATACTTCAAATTGTTGATTATAGGGATAGTATCCCGCAAATCCTTTCCCATGAAAGCTCACGGTGCCTAGAAGTGGTTAGGAATACCTGTGTACGCTAAATCTGCGATGGTCGACTCTTTTATTCTGTTTCAACATCAAATGCACAATTATCTTGGCAGCGTGAAGATAAGAGCAGAGTTTTCCATACCCTCTGCCTCCTTACTGTAACAAATACACTGTCCCTTACATTTCTCCTCGACCTTAAAACTCCTATCTGAGCAACATGGCACACGCACCCGTTCCAGCAAAATCCTTTCTGTCCCACTCCATATCTCACTTACCTTCTCGAAATCCTTCTCAGTAGCAGGAACCCGACTCTGGAACAACCTCCTGCATTGTGCTAGGAAACTGAATAATCTCTCCAGCTTCAGAAGGCAGTTAATAGTGTATTTACTATAGCAACAGTAATGATTACCATTGTCCCTGTACGCACTGCGTATGTTGAAATAAGTTATAATGTTAATAGATCGCTGTTTTTCCTGGAACAATGTTCCAAAAACTTTATTTTATTTCCGTCATTGCCTTTTCTATGTGTAGACTGTACAGTGGGGGTGAAAGGCTACCCCTCTGCCTTACACTTTTTTAATACAAGCATTTCGTTTTGGTCTTCCAGTCTTATTGTCCCCTCTTCGTTCTTGTATATACTGCCTATTACACATCTGTCCCCCCACCTTACCCTTATTTTCCTCTGAATTTCGAAAATCTTGCTCCATTTTACATTGTCGGACGAATTTCTAGACCGACAAATCCATGAACGTCTTTGATTTTTCTTCAGTATTGCTTCCATTATCAACCGCAACCTCAGAACCGCCTCTCAGTTGCCTTTGTCTTTCCTAAAGCCATACTGATTCTTATCTAACACGTCTTCAGTCTTCTTTCCCATTTGTCTGTGTACTAGTCTTGTTAACAACTTGGATGCATGAGCTGTCAATTGTGCAACAGTTATCACACTTACCTGCCCTTGCTATTTTTAAAATTTTGTGGATGATACACTACTGGCCATTACAATTGCTACACCACGGAGATGACGTGCTACAGCCGCGAAATTTAACTGACAGGACGAAGACGCTATGACATGCAAATGATTAGCTTTTCAGAGCATTCACACAAGGCTGGCAACGGTGGCGACACCTACAACGTGCTGACATGAGGAAAGTTTCCAACCGATTTCTCATACACAAACAGCAGTTGACCGGCATTGCCTGGTGAAACGTTGTTGTGATGCCTCGTGTAAGGAGGAGAAATGCGTACCATCACGTTTCCGACTTTGATAAAGGTCGGATTGTAGCCTATCGTGATTGCGATTTATCGTATCGCCACATTGCTGCTCCCGTTGGTCGAGATTCAATGATTGTTAGCAGAATATGGAATCGGTGGTTTCAGGAGGGTAATATGGAACGCCGTGCTGGATCCCAACGGCCTCGTACCACTAGCAGTCGAGGTGACACGCATCTTATCCGCATGGCTGTAACGGATCGTGCAGCCACGTCTCGATCCCTGAGTCAACAGATGGGGACGTTTGCAAGACAGTTCGACGACGTTTGCAGCAGCATGGACTATCAGCTCGGAGACCATGGCTGCGGTTACCCTTGACGCTGCATCACAGACAGGAGCACCCGCGATGGTGTACTCAACGACGAACCTGGATGCACGAATGGCAAAACCTCATTTTTTTTCGGATGAATCCTGGTTCTGTTTACAGCATCATGAAGGTCGCATCCGTGTTTGGCGACATCGCGGTGAACGCATATTTGAAGCGTGTATTCGTCGTCGCCATACTGGCGTATCACTCGGCGTGATGGTATGGGGTGCCATTGATTACACGTCTCGGTCACCTCTTGTTCGCATTGACGGCACTTTGAACAGTGGACGTTACATTTCAGATGTGTTACGACCCGTGGCTCGACCCTTCATACGATCCCTGCGCGTGATGACAGGGTGTTGTGTGATGTCCTTAGGTTAGTTAGGTTTAAGTAGTTCTAAGTTCTAGGGGACTGATGACCATAGATGTTAAGTCCCATAGTGCTCAGAGCCATTTGAACCGATCCCTGCGGAACCCTGCATTTCAGCAGGATTATGCACGACCGCATGTTGCAGGTCCTGTACGGGCCTTTCTGGATACAGAAAATGTTCGACTGGTGCCCTGGCCAGCACATTCCCCAGATCTCTCACCAATTGAAAACGTCTGGTCAACGGTGGCCGTGCAACTGGCTCGTCACAATACGGCAGTCACTACTCTTAATGAACTGTGGTATCGTGTTGAAGCTGCATGTTCAGCTGTACCTGTACACGCCATCCAAGCTCTGTTTGACCCAATGCCCAGACGTATCAAGGCCGTTATTACGGCCAGAGGTGGTTGTTCCGAGTACTGATTTCTCAGGATCTATGCACCCAAATTGCGTGAAATTGTACGTAATCTAGTATAATATATTTGTCCAATGAATACCCGTTTATCATCGGCATTTCTTCTTGGCCAGTAGTGCACATTTTCGGAAAGTGTCGAGTTTCTCAGATTCTACAAATCAACTTGAATAGTAGTTTGGTAAGCACTTCCCCCAATGATTTTATTAAGTCCGGACGAATATTATGTATCCTTTTACCCTACTTTAAGCTCAAGTCTTCCTAAGTTCTTTCAAATTCTGACTCTAATACTGGATCCCCGTCTGTTTCATATTGGATAATTTCATCTTCTATCAGACAATTCCTCGGTCTCATAGAGGCCTTCAACGTACAACATATAAATCTATGTAAATACTTCTCAAGGTACCGCATAGTGCATGGCAGAGTATACTTTGTACCACTATATTCTTCCCCTTTCCTGTTCGAATCGCAAATAGAGCGAGGTAGAAACGACTGTCTACATATCTCTACACATATCCTAATTACTCTTATGAAATGTATCTTGGAAGCAGATGAGTCGTTCTGCAGTCAGCTTCAAATGCCATTTCTCATAATTCGCTTCATAGTTTTACCAGAAAAGAACGCCACTCGAGTTCACGAAGCATCTCCGTAATACTTGTGCGTTGACCAAATCTCCTGGTAACAAATCTAGCAGCGCATCTCTGCATTGCTTTGATGTCTTCCTTTAATCCGAGCTACGTCGATCCCAAACACTCGAGCAGCATTCAGGTATGGGACGCACTATTCTGAACGTAATCTCCTTTACAGACGAACCTCACTTTCCTATAATTCTCGCAATAATACGAAGTCGACCATTCGTCTTTGGTACTACTGTCCTTAGTGCTCGTTCCATTTCGTATCGCTTTGCATCATTCGCCTAGATATTTTGAGAGAGATTTGCCAGACCCCTCTCATATCTTTTTACTTTTCTAAGCTGTTCATTATCTTTCGCCATTTGCTAAATGTTTGCGAGTATAACAAATCTCCCGGAAACAAGTGTGCCGTTGTGCTTTTTGGGTTTTAATGTTTGATAAATTATAATATGGTGTAATATCTCTTTATATTCTATTAATTATCCCTGCACGATTCTATGAGTGAATTACGTTGACCATCTATATACTCGCAGAATCGATGCGTGAAGTAGTACAGTACTAATACTATTCCATGAGCGCTTAATTACGCTTTGTAATATTCTCTCTGGTGTGCGTTGGGGGGACTTCTAGGATCTTATCTGTGCCGAGTAGCCGCATTCAATAATTGTAATTTTCCTATCGAGATTACTGGAAGAAAGAGATTGAAAATATATTGAATGCTACTCAAGAAAATACATACTGAGCATTTACATCAAAGGTCTGGAAGGAATTTCATTATATATGTATTCTCTAATTGGAAATTTGCACGGAGGCGTCGTTTCGTTGGTAATCAGAAGGGAACTTCCGATGAATTGGAAACGAACCTGCAATTATTAGATCCAAGAGCTCCATTATTTCATCGGATAATTAAACTCTATCAAAGCAAACTTTCCGCTTGATCTGAGGTTTCCCGACTGACTACGCAACGCAAGGAAACCAAGACATTTTATTTACACAGGACTGCAGATCGCTTCGAATCATCGAGACTGCGGACAAGGAGAGTCATCGTCCGATTCTGATTAAACAAGTAAAGCTTAATTATAACTTTCTTGAGCGACTGTGATATGGCTGCTTATGAATGAGATTATTAATAAAATACTAATAACTAACTTTCCTCCTCACCAGCAACCTTTATAGACACAATATTAATTAAAATTATAATGGTTCGAGACTCTTCGCTCCTTTTCTAATGCAGCTAATATGAAAATCTACTTCGACAGCGGCTGACAAAGATTTAGACTAATAAAGGGAAGGAGGGAAGATGCGGGCTTGCATCTTGTCTACTTACACTTTGACTGCAACACCCGCCTGCTATTATTGGAAATCTTTTAAGATTTGTTTCCACCAGTAATTTCAGTGCAAACATAAGTAGAGCTGAAATATTTGCAGCCACCTTCATTATTATGTGTGCTGCCTGCCGCCGTTGGATAAGCAGCTGCCAGCAGCAAGTCGTATACTCCTGGCTCACTTATTTGTTACATAGTTTCGTATAGGAGGTGTAATTTCGAGTTTTAGTTACTGTAATCCTAAATTCAGGCAGATTGTAGCACAAGGTCTGAGTTGGCATCCTTTCGCTCACAGCTGCAGGCGGCGCTGACTTTGGTCGCACAGCTTGAGGCTGTTGCCAATGGGCATCACTGTGGGGAGCCGGACTTGGGTATCACGGGGATGTCAACCTCGTCCCGTCTGTCCCCCGATCGGTCTGCCGCGATCTTTGCCCTGGTTGCTGCCCGCAGTGGGGCTGAGCCCTCACCTGTGGTTGATTGGGAGGTCGTTCCAAGGCGTGGCAGGCAGCGGAAGACGTCCCCGGAGGCTGGTCAGAAAACCTCCCTGGTGCGTCTGACAAACAGGTTTCAGATACTGTCTCTGGCTGAGCCAGATGCAGCTGCCTGCCCTGTTTCAGAGTATGATTCTCAGCCTTCAAGGTCCGGGCAATTGCAGAGGGTGGGCTTATTGGTAGTTGGGAGCTCCAATGTTAGGCGCGTAACGGGGCCCCTTAGGGATATGGCGGCTAAGGGGGGGAAGAAATCCAGTGTGCACTCTGTGTGCATTCCGGGTGGAGTCATTCCTGATGTGGAAACGGTCCTTCAGGATGCCATGAAGAGCGCAGGGTGCAGCGAGCTGCAGGTGGTGGCACATGTTGGCACTAATGACGTGTGTCGCTTTGGATCTGAGGAAATTCTCTCTGGATTCCAGCGGCTATCTGATTTGGTGAAGGCTGCCGGTCTTGCTTACGAGATGAAGGCAGAGCTCACCATCTGCAGCATCGTTGACAGAACCGACTGCTGACCTTTGCTGCAGAGCCGGGTGGAGGATCTGAATCAGAGGCTCAGACGGTTTTGCGACCGTGTTGGCTGCAGATTCCTTGACTTGCGCCATAGGGTGGTGGGGTTTCGGGTTCCGCTGAATAGGTCAGGAGTTCACTACACTCAGCTGGCGGCTACACGGGTAGCGGAGGCTGTGTGGCGTGGATTGGGCGGTTTTTTAGGTTAGAAGGCCTCGGGAAAGTATGGGTTGGGCTGCAATCTCAAAGGGTGCATGGCAAATACAGGACGTTCTTGGATCAAGGAACAGTCGGAATTGTAGCTGTAAATTGTTGTAGTTGTGCTGGGAAAGGCCCTGAGCTTCAAGCGCTAATAGAAAGCACAGAAGCTGAAATCGTTATAGATACAGAAAGCTGGCTAAAGCCTAAAATAAGTTCTGCAGAAATTTTTACGAAGTCTCAGACGATGTTCAGGAAAGATAGATTAGGCAGAATTGGTGGTGGAGTGTTTGTGTCTGTCTGTAGTGATTTATCTTGTAGTGAAGTCGAAGTAGATACTCCGTGCGAATTGGTATGGGTGGAGGTTATACTTAACAGCCGAACTAAGTTAATAATTGGCTCCTTCTACCGACCCCCAGACTCCGATTACATAGTTGCTGAACAGTTCAGAAAAAATGTTAGTCTCGTAACAAATAAATACCCCACTCATACGGTTATAGTTGTTGGGGACTTCAACCTTCCCTCGATATGTTGGCAAAAATACTTGTTCAAAACCGGTGCTAGGCAGAAAACATCTTCCGAAATTGTCCTAAATGCTTTCTCCGAAAATTATTTCGAGCAGTTAGTCCACGAACCCATGCGAATTGTAAATGGTTGCTAAAACACACTTGACCTCTTAGCCACAAACAATCCAGAGCTAATAGAGAGCATCATGAATGATACAGAGATCAGTGATCACAAGGTCGTTGTAGCTAGACTCAATACCGTTTCTTCCAAATCCACCAGAAACAAACGCAAAATAATTTTATTTAAAAAAGCGGATAAAGTGTCACTAGAAGCCTTCCTAAGAGACAATCTCCATTCCTTCCGAACTGACTATACAAATGTAGACGAGATGTGGCTCAAATTCAAAGATATAGTAGCAATAGCAATTGAGAGATTCATACCTCATAAACTGGTAAGAGATGGAACTGATTCCCCATGGTACACAAAACAGGTCCGAACCCTGTTGCAGAGGCAACGGAAAAAGCATGTAAAGTTCAGAAGAACGCGAAATCCCGAAGATTGGCTAAAATTTACAGACGCGCGAAATTTGGCACGAACTTCAATGCGAGATGCCTTTAATACGTTCCACAACGAAACATTGTCTCGAAATTTGGTAGAAAATCCGAAGAAATTCCGGTCGTACGTAAAGTACAAAAGCGGCAAGACGCAGCCAATACCTTCGATGCGCAGTGCTGATGGTACTGTTGCGACGACTGTGCCGCATTATGAATCACCTCTACGGGAACTATCTATTTATACGTAATTAGCATGGTTTCAGAAAACATCGTTCTTGTGCAACTCAGCTAGCTCTTTATTCGCACGAAGTAATGGTCGCTATCGACAGGGGATCTCAAGTTGATTCCGTATTTCTAGATTTCCGGAAAGCTTTTGACACCGTTTCTAACAAGCGACTTCTAATTAAGCTGCGAGCCTATGGAGGATCGTCTCAGTTGTGCGACTGGATTCGTGATTTCCTGTCAGGAAGGTCGCAGTTCGTAGTAATAGACGGCAAATCATCGAGTAAAACTGAAGTGATATCAGGTGTTCCCCAGGGAAGGGTCCTGGGACCTCTGCTGTTCCTGATCTATATAAATGACCTGGGTGACAATCTGAGCAGTTCTCTTAGGTTGTTCGCAGATGATGCTGTAATTTACCGTCTAGTAAGGTCATTCGAAGACCAGTATCAGTTGCAAAGCGATTTAGAAAAGATTGCTGCATGGTGTGGCAGGTGGCAGTTGACGCTAAATAACGAAAAGTGTGAGGTGATCCACATGAGTTCCAAAAGAAATCCGTTGGAATTCGATTACTCGATAAATAGTACAATTCTCAAGGCTGTCAATTCAACTAAGTACCTGGGTGTAAAAATTAGGAACAACTTCAGTTGGAAAGACCACATAGATAATATTGTGGGAAGGCGAGCCAAAGGTTGCGTTTATTGGCAGGACACTTAGAAGATGCAACAAGTCCACTAAAGAGACAGCTTGCACTACACTCGTTCGTACTCTGTTAGAATATTGCTGCGCAGTGTGGGATCCTTACCAGGTGGGATTGACGGAGGACATCGAAAGGGAGCAAAAAAGGGCAGCTCGTCTTGTATTATCAGGTAATAGGGGAGAGAGTGTGGCAGATATGATACGCGAGTTGAGATGGAAGTCATTAAAGCAAAGACGTTTTTCGTCGCGGCGAGATCTATTTACGAAATTTCAGTCACCAACTTTCTCTTCCGAATGTGAAAATATTTTGTTGAGCCCAACCTACATACGTAGGAATGATCATCAAAATAAAATAGGTGAAATCTGAGCTCGAACAGAAAGGTTTAGGGTCTCGTTTTTCCCGCGCGGTGTTCAGGAGTGGAATGGTAGGGAGATAGTATGATTGTGGTTCGCTGAACCCTCTGCCAAGCACTTAAATGTGAATTGCAGAGTAATCATGTAGATGTAGATGTATTAGCTTCCTTTAATAGAATCTACTTAGATAATTTGATACACCACTGTACACGGAAACGAATAAGCAAGTAAGATTTTATTGAAGTAACGGTACTGATGTTTTCGCCTAACCGAATTCTTACTCCGGTAGAGTGTCTGTGAGGGCTCAACGACCTTTTTGTGTCCTTCGGAGAATGGAGAGCCTCATGTAACAAGTATAGAGGAGGCTCTGCCAAAGGTGGTCGTTTTTGAAACTTTCCAGGAGTCCGGCAAGACAGGATTTTAGTGGAATGTGCTGTGGTGGAGTTATGCCTCCTGCGATGACTCCAGCAGCAGAGTGACAGTTTGGAAATTTTCGATCATTTACGCCCGCAAGTGATTTGCTGGCGTCATTCGAGAGTTGACAGTCTGTTGATTAAATATGAAGTTATAGCCTCACCAAATGTTTTACTAGACCCACGAAAACTCTCATAGTTTACTTAAGATGCTGTCGAAAATAGTCAGAATGACAAGAGAAGATGCAAGCATTTGCTCGTGTCCCATAGGCGAACGCCGAGACAAGAGCTCCCATGGGCCAGTAATGAGTGGCGTGGATCTTTCTGGAGCTCATTAGGAAATATGAGGGGTGTCGTATGGAAAATTATCTCTCTTCTGATAGGTCAACAAATAAGCACGAGTTCTGGTTGGCCGAGACGAGTTTTTGGTGGAATTATTTTTGGTGAGGCGCGAAAGTTAAACAAACGAAAAGTGTAGACGGCATTCGCCTTCAGATAATGGTTGAGAGAACTCTCTGTTTACAAGGGTGGTGGGGAACATCAGCTTCCTGTCTATGATATCGATTTAGAGCAGTTGGTCTTTTTACAAGATCTGAGACAGCAGCAGGTATCGTTAGTGTTCTAGAATGAGACGAGGTACTGGCGGAATTAAGGCTGTGGGAGGGAGCGTGAGTTGTGCTTGGGTAGCTCAGTCGATAGAGCACTTGCCCGCGAAGGCAATGGTCCTGAGTTCGAGTCTCGGTCCGGCACACAGTTTTAATCTGCCAAAACGTTTCATCGTTAGTGTTCTCTCTGCGGTTATAGGATTTAACTGAGATTAGCATCATGTGATTTTATGAACCTTGAAGTAGATTCCGTCGCGATCTCTAAAAGTAACGCCTCTTTTATACTCGTACTGTGTTTCCCTGTATCCTGCGGATCCAACATACATACTTTACTTGTAACTGAGACTGTTTAATATTTCAAGTAGCCCTTGCTGTTTTGAACGATGACGTTCGTCATGTTTCGTTTTTTCCGCGTATGAAGATCTTTGTGAAATTAACATGCAGTAATCGAATTCCTCTTGGTATCATTTCAGTAGCTAGTTAATCCCATGTCACTTGACTATAGATTAACCGAGGCCATCAGCCTCCCTTATTACATTTCAATCCTGAAATGTTCTTTTCAATAACCAGTAGCTTCCGATCAGCCTACAGGCCACAGCACAAGTTCCTTTATTTTGTATTAATCGCCTATGCTCAGGTATCTGGAAACCCTTATATTGATGCATTAGCAGAATCAAGCGGCAGCATATACAGGGTTATTACAAATGATTGAAGCGATTTCACAGCTCTACAATAACTTTATTATTTGAGATATTTTCACAATGCTTTGCACACACATACAAAAACTCAAAAAGTTTTTTTAGGCACTCACAAATGTTCGATATGTGCCCCTTTAGTGATTCGGCAGACATCAAGCCGATAATCAAATTCCTCCCACACTCGGCGCAGCATGTCCCCATCAATGAGTTCGAAAGCATTGTTGATGCGAGCTCGCAGTTCTGGCACGTTTCTTGGTAGAGGAGGTTTAAACACTGAATCTTTCACATCACTATGCGTTAAACTTGCCCGCACGCGTTCAACCGTTTCTTCACTCACTGCAGGCCGACCCGTTGATTTCCCCTTACAAAGGCATCCAGAAGCTTTAAACTGCTCATACCATCGCCGAATGGAGTTAGCAGTTGGTGGATCTTTGTTGAACTTCGTCCTGAAGTGTCGTTGCACTGTTATGACTGACTGATGTGAGTGCATTTCAAGCACGACATACGCTTTCTCGGCTCCTGTCGCCATTTTGTCTCACTGCGCTCTCGAGCGCTCTGGCGGCAGAAACCTGAAGTGCGGCTTCAGCCGAACAAAACTTTATTAGTTTTTCTGCGTATCTGCAGTGTGTCGTGACCATATGTCAATGAATGGAGCTACAGTGAATTTATGAAATCGCTTCAATCATTTGTAATAGCCCTGTATAGTCTCCACGTAGTAGCAGATATCTTTCATTCAGCCCGCCCTGCCAGGATATTATTCCCCTTAATAGATATGTTTCATTGTAGCTCACTCTTCCAGGACGCTTAGTTCCTCCCCACATGTTAATAGAATTGTTTCAGTTTGATCGACGTGAATGACTCAAGCAGTACACTACTGTATTCGAACATTACGGAGTTGTTTTTCCTACCCATCTCCATCAACTTAAGTTTTCCTACATTTGGAGCAAGCTGTCATTCACGCCACTAACTATCCTCCTACAGTCACTCAACGACCAAACCTTCCAATTCACTACTGCATCATCAGCAAACAGTCGCAGAGTGCTGCTCACCCTGTCCTACATAGAGAGTAAGAGCGGATGCACCACATTTGTCTGGAGACTATCTACACGATACCCTTGCACTTGATGAACACTCAAAGTGGAGGACAACGTGCTGTGGCCTGTTACTTAAGAAGTCTTCGAGCCTCTTACAGTTTTGAGAACCTATTGCGTATGCTCGTACTTTCGCTAGCAGTCTGCGTTGGAGCATTGAGTCAAGTGCCTTTCGCAAATCTAGGAATATGGAAACTGCCTGTTTCCCCCGTCATCCATCGTTCTTAGCGTATCATGTGAGAAAAGGGGAAGCCGGGTTTCGCAGGAGCGATGCTTTCTAGAACTGTGCTGATCCGCAGACAGAAGTGAAACATGGTTCTTAGGGAAAGGCAGGATTTCGGTGTGGACGGGGCCTTACTCAGTTCCCGTTGGTTGCACAGTCATTTTTTAAAAAAAAAAAAATCACGTACACTTCATTTGGAACCAATTGCATATACGGTTGACAATAAGGAACAACAATTATCAAAATTGACTGTTAAGATAATATGTAATTAAAAATTCTTTAGACAAATTGAATTCACAGCTGAAGGCCTTATTGACCAGAAATTTGTCGGCTGAAAGCCCCAATACTAATCACTTAAAACAGTTTGACGGCTGAAGGCCTAGATAGCAAATTCTTACTAAAACGTTACAAAAAAGGACAATCCTATTAAGAGACAATATCTAATCAATAATTCTTGAGACATACTTGCAAACCAAGTAAAAGAGTTATGAAGATCAGGTAAAGAACTGATTCGAGGACAGCTTTGGCGTTCAGGCACCGGTAGTCAACAACAGACCGAAAATCCAGCCCATGATCCTTAGGAACAAAGAATATGGGGGAAGCATAAGTAGATGTAGAAGGTCTAATAACTCCTTGCTCGAGCTTTCTAGAGATCTTTCCTCTAAGTATCTTCATCTTAGGCGATGAAAGGCGATATGGAGACTGCCTGACAGAAATACGGTCAGATAGACGAATTTGGTAGTCAAGAACATTAGTAACCTCAGTCTATCCCAGAGAAGCTCGGGGAACCTCTGCAACAAATCCCCTAGTTCAGAGGCCTACCATGAAGACAGTTGGCTGAGATCAAACTCATTAACCTTAGCATCAACAGCTAGCATGCTGGCATTTTGATGCACATTACGCTTAAAGCATTCACAGAACCCAAAGTTCTGAGCGGTAGCGAACTTAAAGGAGAAGGTGTACCCGAAATAATCCTAGACAAGACCAGTTTTACTGATAAAATCACATCCCAAAACCAAATCGACCGGCAGCTTCTTAACCAAGGCCAAAGACAAGGACCAGGAGATACTCCCTAACGCAACCGTTAATGAGTTGTTTCAGTCGTTTCCTATCCTTGAAACGATTTAGTTTTCTGTATTGTTCAGTGAAAGAACATAACAACAACAGTGTATTTAAGTGACACCACATAGTAGCTGTTGTAGTTACTGTATTGTAGTTACTATGTTGTAGTCCAAAATTAAATTCTCTACAACTTCTGTTGAAGACTTTGCTCAGTTGCCTGGAATTTAAAAACCAAATTGGGTGAAATAGTTAATAAATTAAAAGTCTTACGAAATTATTTCTTTGCTTCTCTTCACCAGATCAATCAGAACAAAATAAATGGAAATCGTGCTTAACTTTAACCTCGTGCAGTTTTGCGATGGCTTCGTATTAGTGAAGTTGCTAAATTTCTGGCAAAATCTTTTGTTAGCCGTAACTCCGTAACTAAACATTTGCTGACCTATGTTTATACAGAGGGTCCAAAAAAATGTATCCACTGTTTAGAAGTCCATAACTGGCCAACTAATTGACGGAGTTGTCTCATCTTTGATAGTGTAATAGTTTGGAGTTCTGGCAATCGCCACACAAGCGTTGTATTGCGTTGTTTTGTTTTGTCAGATGACAGTCGGTAGATAGTGTTTTGTTCTTAGTTGCACCTAGTTACCCGAGTAAACATGGCTGGAGCAAGGCTTACATTAGATGAAAGGAAGTCAGTTTGGAGTGGTATTTTAAGTACGAAAACATTAATGAGGTTCAACGGCAATGCCGAAATGAGTATCAAACAGAGCCACCGACACGTTTAGTGATTCGTCGCATTCTAGACAAATTTGAAGCCGAAGGCTGTGTTAAAGGTGTACACAAACAACGATCTGGACGACCTGTAACAGTAACAAGTCCAGCTAACTCCCGTCATGTGTTACAAGAATTCACTCCCTCATCACAGAAGTCTGTGAGACATTGTGCCCGTGAAACTGGAGTCAGTCGCTCAAGTGTACGGCGAATTTTGAAGACAGCAAAGTGGAAGTGTTACATCCCACGACTGCTACACGCAATGATCGAGGACGACCCAGATCGTAGAATGGAGTACTGCGAGTGGTTTGCTAAGATGATGCGCAACGATGAAGAGTTTGCAGAGATGATTGTGTGGTCTGATGAGGCACAGTTCAAACTCAATGGTACACTAAATCGCCACAATTGCATCTACTGGACCGCCGAAAATCCGAACGTCCATGTAGACAAAGCCGTGAATTTGCCAGGCGTAAATGTGTGGTGTGGGTTGTCTTACCGGGACTTGATTGGGCCATTCTTCTTTGACGGCACAGTTACCGGTGAGATGTACCTTCAGAAGCTTCAGACATCCATTTTACCTGCCATCCGAGACTTGTATGGAGACGGAAGAGTTTACTTTCAACGAGATGGTGCCCCAGCCCACTAGCAAAATCGTGTTAGGGCGTATCTTGACGAAAATCTACAGGAAGATGGATAGGCCGTAGAGGTGTTGTGGAGTATCCACCACGTTCAAAAATTCAAAATGGTTCAAATGGCTCTGAGCACTATGGGACTTAACACCTATGGTCATCAGTCCCGTAGAACTTAAAACTACTTAAACCTTACTAACCTAAGGACATCACACACATCCACGCCCGAGGCAGGATTCGAACCTGCGACCGTAGCAGTCGCGCGGTTCCGGACTGAGCGCCTTAACCGCGAGACCACCGCGGCCGGCTATCCTCCACGTTCCACAGACCTAGCTCCTCTGGACTTTTACCTGTGGGTAACACAAAAGGACGTCGTTTATCGACAAAAGCCACTCACATTGGATGAACTTCGAGAGTCCATCGTACATTCATGTGCAAATATCCAACTGAACACGTTGCAGTCGGTAGTTCGTGCTGCAGTTCTGCGGCATCGTTTGTGTTTGGATGTTAATGGTGACCACTTCGAACACCTACAGTGATATCTTTAAGTTGGACTTTAAGCTACACTTTCACCAAAAATGAGACAACTTTGTCAATTAATTTGCAAGTTATGGACTTTTAAACAGTGGATACATTTTTTTTTACCCCTCTGTATGAACTTTTTCTTTAGTTTTACTTGTAGAATAACATATTAAAATATTTGCATATCTTCGTGAATCACCCTGAATAAATTGACATGGACACACGACTAGGGGAGGAAACACCGGCGTTGAATTAAGAAAGTGAACAAGTGCAGTTTCTTGTCTTCTAACATCACGACACGTGTTTCTGCAAGTCTTATTCATCAAATAAGTAACCTCTTATATGTGACAAGAAAAGAAAGGTACAACGTTAGTAGCATTTGCCTAACTTCTGCTCCCTGCTTTACCCATATTACTGTCAATTCAGTCCCCCGTTACTTAACATGAATCTCATCTCCCTTACTTCCGACGTAAACTCAGTCCTTTGCATTGAGCAGTTCTTACTGTGGCTGACTGGTTACGGCAACAGACGGCACGGTACGGCTGGAAGTGTCACCCTCGCCTCGTGTGCCAGAAAGGATGCAACTGCCTCTGTTGCGCGGCAATGGCTAGGTGTAAAGTCTGCGTTATCACTCAGTGCAGACGGCAAATGTTTGGGAAGCCACAACATACGGAAAACTTTCTAAGCTCCATGAAATGAGTAACTGCTCTTTAGAAATTCTTTTGGACAAAAAATCTGTCCTCTCTTACCATCGAACACTGAGTATATGATCAGGACCGAAAATAAATCCATCCTCTTCAAAGTCCTAACCCCGAATAGCTGTTGCCTCAAGACTGAAACTTTCAACCTAGCTCGGAGCAATGTGTCGTTGCCTCACTCCAGACCAACTGCTGGGCAGATGAGAGACACGGCTCCCAATCATAATTATTTACAATCAATTATAACATCCCACTAGACTGTCCAACAAAAAAAAGGAACTCTTCGAACTCACACTCACTTTAGGCAGAAAGCATTCTCGAAACATTCCTCATACCCAAAATACTCCATCTCAACACAATGATGCCGGATTTCCTCTCCCAAAAGAATTAAGCCAAATACTAAACGTGTAATTCTAAAGACTTGCTTAATCTGAGCAGTCTGGAGAATATGCTCTATAACCTGGAATCTCTTCCACTCGGGCTTGACTGAAAAACATCTGGTACCCAGTCATGCGATCTCTACTACTGAAAGCTAGTGTTCTAGGAGCGCCACCCATATGGATTGTCCGTACATTTTCTCTATAGCGAAGGCGACACAATCGGTCCAGGCGGAGTAACAGCACCTGCTGTTTGCGTGCCCCCCTCAACTGCCTACACATTTATTGAAGCCGCCTGCATGACACCCAGACACTCGTTTTTGCAGCGTTCTCGAAATAAACTTGGCAGCAAGTGAGCGGGGCCATACGTTGGCAAGGGTGTTTCGTCTACATTGCAGAAGTTTCGCTGGGAAGTCCTTATACATACTTCACGCAGTCGTGATCTCTCCCCATGGGATTTACATATTTTTGGAGTCCTGAAGAAAGACATTTATGGCTGCTGATTAAATTCAGACGAAGAGTTGCGCGTCTGGGTACAATCATGGTTCCGCAGGCAACCACAAACATTTTTCCATGAAGGCCTTCACCGTTTTGTCTTATAGTGGGGTAAATGTATAAACAGTTATTATGGCAATAATCAGTTTACTTATTTTTTTCCAAGTGTCTCGTTTTCATGTGATTGCCCCTTATATAAAATTATACTCTTCTTCCTTCATCATGTTAGAGGGACTGTATCAGTATCGTATGGTATTTTGAAGAGAGAAGACATTTATCACGATCGTAATGGTGCATGAATTATTTAGTAATTTGAAGAAGTACATGAGCGAATAGTTACTCTTTGTCTGTGGAAAGCAGCATCAAGCTAGCTGACAGAACACTCGCGAAAGCCACAACCTTCCAAAGTCTCAGTGAACTGTAGAGGTGACTCTTTCCTACTACTAGGAGGACGCGTATTTCGTTAAGACTAGTTTCTGCGCTCAGGAACTGCCTGCTATAAAGGACAGTGGATACGCAAATATTTTTAAATTTTTGAAGGTTCATGGCGGAGACCGCAACCAACTACGAATACTTTAAAAAGGCTTTATTTTACCGCAATTTATGATTGTGGTAACAACTGTTTTATTAAAACGTCAGCAACCTGTCATCTGCTCCTTTAATTCGTTCGTGACGAATGTTACGTTCCTCCGCCGACAATATGATTATTTTTCAGATGCCTTAAGATAAATATTGTACCATGCACACAATCAGCAGTAGATCACGGCTCATTAATACCGCATAATATTTTTCTCCACAGTCGCAGAGTCAGAAATGAAGAATCCTTCCAGGATAAAAATTTTTGTATGCACATGAAAAATTGTTCCAACCAGCCGACTCTGACCAACGTTTTTTCGGGGCTTTTATTCAGTTGTAGGCCTAGCGCCGGAACTGGAAATCCCTTTTTAAATGTTTCCCAAGTGTTCCAATTTTTAGTTTTGTCTGGAACATGAAAAATGTTTCATTCAGTCCCTGGCTCCGATCAAAGTTTTACGGTGATTTTCTTTGGGCGTCGAACTAGTGCCGAAATTGAAAACCCGCAAATATTCTTAATTGGCCACCCATTTGTTAGATTCCGATTTCACTGTAAACTGTCTCAAAAGAACCATCATATGCAACAACTGACTCTGTCCTCTTGGGGAAAAATAGGATTGTTACTGTATATGGTTTAAAGAAACCTGCACAGGATTGCTAGCGACGGAGTTATGGGCAAGGGTAGGGAAAGTAAGGTAAGGAAGAAGTGGGAGAAGTACACAGCATCTTGATACCAAGTCGTCAAGCAGTGAGTTACGAATCGCATACAGTGATGCCGGATAAAATGCATGGAGAATCGATCAAATATTACAATTGCATAGACCTCCGCTATCAGAGTCAGTTAAAACAACAGTGTGACGCTGTACCATACCAAGATGACATTTGTATGTTATTAACAGATCAATCACACTGGCGGAATTGTTAACATCCTCAAGGAACTGTGTTCAGTGCCAACAAGGTATAATATAATATGTGCATACTGAGGGGTTTTAGTGTTAGTGATTCGTTTGTGCCGGTCATCGGCAGTCAGATGGCACTCTGCAGGGCTGTCTGCGAGGCCTCAGTTTGGATTCTGCAGGCAGTAACTGTGCTGAGTTTAGAAATGAATAGTGTGTGCAATAGTTGTTCTAGGCTACAACCATGTGCCGCTGACGAGCAAATGCCCCCGTAGCAAAAGTTCAGGTATTTAAACAAGGTCGCACCTTGACCTGCGGAAAGGTGGGTGGACGTATCGGCGCGTTGTTGCACGTGTTGAGAACAATCGGTGGTGTGTCGTTGCTTTTACCAGTGGTCTGTGGAACATTCCCACTCCTGTAGATCAGGTTCTGCATGTCTGCGTAGGCCGGCCGGTGTGGCCTATCGGTTCTAGGCGCTTCAGTCTGGAACCGCGCGACCGCTACGGTCGCAGGTTCGAATCCTGCCTCGGGCATGGATGTGTGTGATGTCCTTAGGTTAGTTAGGTTTAAGTAGTTCTAAGTTCTAGGGGACTGATGACCTTGTAATACCCCACCCGTCACTTAGCTGGTTTTGGCGTGTGTTCACCCCAACTAATTGACTAACAGATCAACAGAGAGTCCAAAACTGCCGCAATATCGGATAACGCAAAAACGTAATATGGCCCTGTGACTCCCGATTGAACTGCGGTGGCAGTGTTGACATTAATTTATTCAGAATTGATCACTTTTAATTAAAAAGGGGTGCACATTGATGTTATATTCAGCTATTGAACACCAGATGCAAATGTTGAACATGAAATTAATTAAGAAAGTGACTTGGGATTTCAACTACTTGATTGAAAACGGATGCAGTTGATTAGCACAAATTTAACTCCCGACCTTCAATCATCACATTACAAGACTCTTCTATAAGGCAGTGGTAATAAATTGCGTTTGCATGGAGTACAGCGCGATAACTCAAAAGTAATTCCTCTCGACCGACCCAGGCGCAATGCGAAGTGCAAGAAGAATTCTACAATACACGGTCCATGAAACCGTAGTGGAAACATTGCCGACGTGATCCAACAAATTAATCAGTGGCCGGAGCGGGCGCAGTATCACCGAATACAGCGTGGCGGAGCGGCGTCGTTGTGTGGACGTCGGCCGACCTCGTGGTGCTGCAAGGCTGCGCTCGTCTATTCACTCCTAGCTATCTTGTTCAGTACATAGCTGAACCAAAACTTCCTATGTCCAAGTTCAATCGTTCCATTTGCTAAGTCCTAAACTGCAGAGATGCTCACTCTTTCTCAGGCAAGCTGAGTAAAGAACGCCATGTCCGCACTCTAGGCAAGCTGGGAACGGAAGACAGCTACAGGGACTTCTCCCAGTCCGCTCTTCACCTCGGTTTCCCTTCCAGCAAAATCACTTACTCCAATTGCAGAGCAAGTCGCGTTAATTATGCGTTGCTTCCCAGCGCTGACCAATGCCTGCTGTGGGACGTGAACAAATTCCCACAAAATTTCCCTTCCTCTCAACTTCTGCTATTTACCTCCTCCCAGGCCACCCATCAAGGTTAGCGCCTGCACAAACACCAATTTTTCCGGAATTCTGACTCCCGGGAGAGAACTTCAAATTATCTTCTGGTAAATCTTCCGGGATGTAAGGTCGTGGTCCACGAAACTCTTCAGCTCCTAACGTTTCGTCCAGAGCTGCGCTGGACATCTTCAGAGGGGTCCAGCGCAGCTCTGGACGAAACGTTAGGAGCTGAAGAGTTTCATGGACCACGACCTTACATCCCGGAAGGTTTACCAGAAGATATGTCATCCGGTCGTGAATGCTTTCATACTACTTCAAATTCCTTGGTCCTACATTCCCATCGGCGGCTGGCGTATTTCATTCTGTCGCTCTTCACCTGATTTACTTCAGACTCTGCGGACCGTGAATTCAGCGTGTAGTCACGAACACGCAGTTTTGACCTCTGTTGAACCCTCTACAAGATGCATTGTGCCTTGACAGTCATTTTTGTTCAGCCCTACTGTTCGCTCAACATGAGTTAGGTGATCTTTAATGACTTCATGTAAGGGGCATAGTTCTTGCCATCTTACAACCTCAGCAGTTAAGTCCCATAGTGCTCAGAGCCATTTGAACCATTTTGTCTGGGTAGTACAGGCACACACCACGGTAGAGACTTTGTCAGAGCAGCAGTGACCGATCGAACATCATCCAGGGAACAAATTAAGGCCGAGGTTGCACCTGATTTGTCACCAAAGATCACTGGGAACCGTCTGCTTACAGCAGGACTAAGACCACGAGTGCCTCTGGCCAGGCTACGACAGACATCACGACACCGGCAAGTAGGGATACTCTGGGGAAAGAGTCGAGTGGTAATTAGAATGTCTCTCTGTTGTCTTCATTGATGAGAGTAGGTTAGTAGGTTCTGTCTGTTCAAATGGTTCAAATGGCTCTGAGCACTATGAGAAAACATCTGAGGTCGTCATCACCTCGAACTTAGAAGTACTTAAACCTAACTAACGTAAGGACATCACACACATCCATAACCGAGGTATGGTTCGAACCTGTCGCGCGGTTCCAGACTGAAGCGCCTAGAACCGCTCGGTCACTCCGACGTTCTGTCTGTAATTGAGTGGTGTGACATGTGTGTTTGGTATTCTTGTGAGTGATCTTTTCCGGAGTGCGTTCGCCCATGACAAACACGTCACACCCCAGGCTTAATGATGTGGTGGAGCATCAGTTACAACTCGTGGTTACCTCTACTGATTCTGCAGGGTAACCTAAAGTAACCAGTGCCCTCTGCACCGAATAAGTTGTTAGCCCGGTGCTACTGGCATTTCTTAGGCAGGGAGGTGATGTGCTTTTTCCGCATACGGCTGCAGCTTAGCAACGTGCTCTTTGTCGTTTAGGACAGCTGAACTGGCCTGAAAAAGATCTCTCGCCAAGTGAACACGTGTGGGAAATGGCGAAGCGGAAGCTAATTCCGTAGAGCCTGCAAGAGCCGTTGTAGGGTTGCAACAAAAGGTGCGAGGCGTTTGGGACAATCGGCACCTTTACGATCATTTTCATGCCGGAATACGCCGGCACGGTAGCTCAGCGCGTTCAGTCAGAGGGCTGCGTGCTCTCTGTAATTAAAAAAAACTGAGTCAAAGAATCAACGATGAAGTAGAACGGATGTCTTGCGACGTCCGCCCAGACCAAACGCAACGAACAATATCTAATATCGAACAAAATTAATTAAAAAAAAGAAAAGAATACACGCTTGCGTTGCCACCAACGGGAATACGGTGTATTAATACGACTTCTGGGCAACCTTTACTGTGACTTGTGTTTCATTTGGTCCACATTTGTTATCGTGTACTCTTACAATGATGAACTACCTGTCACATCGATGTCAGTAAACTGGAATTTCCCTTGAGAGTCATGCATTATTTTTTGCTTCCAGGAGCGCTCTTACAAGCGAGAAGAATCCACGCAAGGAATAATTGTTGCCAGCACCGTCTGGTATGTTTAACCACTGAGCCTCTGGTTTGTCTCGGCTCTAGTAGCAAATGATCTAGGACTAGCGTCAAATTTCTGCTAGTTAACGACTGGTGGCGTGTTAACGTTGCTTTATTAAGGCCGGCAGCTGGTGGCCGAGCGGTTCTGGCGCTACAGTCTGGAACCGCGCGACCGCTACGGTCGCAGGTTCGAATCCTGCCTCGGGCATGGATGTGTGTGTTGTCCTTCCGTTAGTTAAGTTGAAGTACTTCTAGGGGACTTATGACCTCAGCAGTTGAGTCCCATAGTGCTCAGAGCCATTTGAACCATTTTTTTGCTTTATTAAAATTTTTAGCCAGGATTCCACACTTGCGCAGAATATTTGACTCAAGGAACAACGTCACAGATGATGACGCCGAACTGCCACGGCAGCGGTAAGACCTGAGGCACATATCGTGCTGAAGTCTTGCCGCACTGGTGACCCAACCTACGGGCACGTCCAGACGCGTCCCCTCATTCTACATTCCTGTCCCACGAAGTCACTGTGCTGTGTTCACGAGATCCTTGTTGGAATTCTGTAGCAGTTAGTTCGGCGGGTAGCAGCGTGCGTATATCTTCTAAGTTTCTTCGCAACTGCCGGTAACGAAGGTCTACGTCGCAAGTTTCTCAAGGTCGGGACGGCCACGGGGACCGTCTGTGCGCGACGGTCGCGCGGCATCATTTGCGGGCCGTGTGAGCCGTACAAATGATGCGGCTGGTGGTTGCAGGCACCGGCCCCTAACGAGGGCGGACGTCTGCACGGCCCACCTGTGGCAGCGCAGCCAGCCGCCGGCCCGCGCTGGGAGCACTCGAGCGTGAGCGGCCGGCCCTAACAAGGCCGCATTATTCGCGACCACCGCCCGGCTAATGCCGAGTGCCATCCGGCCGCGGCCGGCTCCCGGTCGCCGGTCACTCCGTACAAGGGGCAAATTGTGCGCCGCAGGTGCCCGTCCCTCCTAGTCCCAGCCCAAGTCACCGCGACCGGTAACGACAAAAGCTATATGTAATCTTTACTATTACTGTACCAAATTTTCATGTGCAAGGCGGCAAAATTTTGCCACCAATCAGTTAATATTCTGCGTACATTTTCGATTAATATATGTATCAGATCAATGTTCACGATGAGCAATCGCATTATTAGCCATGTTACTGGCTGTAAATGGCTAGCTCCAAATGCTAAAAATTTCTGTACTTCATCTTGTATGTGGGTTAATTAGAGCCGAACACTGACAGAAAGCGTGACGAGAGCCGCGCGTTCTTCAGAAGTCTTTATAGGCTAAAGGGGGACAGGGAAGAGTCTTGATGGTGGTGAGACTGTCTCTGAGGAATCTTCTCACGTGCTGTGCGGGATACACGTCCCGACAAAAAGCAGAGATGTACATTTCATTGCTGAGTGCTAAGGATGTAGGAGAGGAAATGGAAACTTCCAGTAAATCTTCTGAATGGAGGATGAGCCACAGGTGATAGATTGGCCATGACCCATGTAGTGGCTGAGCCGTGTGCGGCTCGTGTTCATGCCGTTTATTGCTTATCTCCTTGTCTTCACAGTACTGTCGCCTCCTTCTTATTCGATTTACTGGCTTCATTAAGTTGCTGGTTTGCTTGCCCGTGGGTTTCACCAGCAGCACATATCGATAATGCGCTGTCGTACTATCGCTGGAGCGACCGCTAGTATTTCCGGGTCGTCGTGCGTCAAGAGTTCAGTCAGGGATGGAGCGCCGGTGAGGCGCGGACAGCCAGTACTTGCCGACTGCTGGCCAGACACATGAACTGTCCTACGGAAGGAGATTGGAACGGGGACGACCGCTGGTTGGTCGTTCGGTTGGTCTTCTCATTCGGCAGTGTATTTGGTCTTTTGACCGTTTCCGGGCCTCGTCAGTTGGTCATCTTGCCGGGCGTGGGTCGTTTCCTTCCTCGCGCAGAGATGTTGTCGCCGATGGGCAAGAGTTATCATGGATGGGTCCTAGCCAGTGTGCCCGGGTCGCCGTGTCTCCGAGTTCTGAACGGACATCGAGTTGAGTCGGGTTGAAGATGCAGTGAGCTCTGGACAGGCAAGACTCACCCAATCGTTGCCGGAACACATAACTTGAGTGAGGACGACCTTGGTGGGTCATTCGGTCGGTCGTCTCATCGGACGACGTGTATTCGGTCGCCGACCACTTATGTGTGTGCGACTTGTCATTTCTTCTTGTTGTTCCACGGTGATTGGTTTTAGGATTGTCGGAGTTCTTGGTGCAAGTGTTTATGTGGAACTGTGTGTAGCTTCTGTGATTTCCGCTGAGCAGATGAATGCTGTCTGCGTACTGGATTAGCCAGTCGGTCGGTTGGGACAGAGCAGCGAGGAAGTCTCCACAGCGTATGGTCAGGCCGGAGCCGCTGGCGGCGTGCACGCGCTGTCACAGTTGTCAGGCACTACCTGCGAGAGCTACAAAGTTGGTCGCCCACCGAACCTGGATACTGGAGTTGAGTAATCAGTTAATCTGTTACGAAACCTCAACTGCTGTCACATCCCTTTGTTCATTTCCGGTTGTTGCTTCCTGGGCTGTTCCCACAAGCAGCAACGTATTGTGTGCTGGAGTCGGAAAATTTTCCAGCCGTCATCCTCTATGGAGTTTTTTAATTGATTGTAACTTATTAGTGAAGCGCACCAGCAGTATCTTCTGCCTTGTGGCCGTTAACGTTCCGGTTACCTGCCCTGGTCGTTAGCGTAGTTTTCTGGCAGTGTGTTTTCCTCGCCATATTGATGCTATCCGGCATGGCGCTTAGTTTGACAGTTTGTTGTTGCTCTCCCTTCTCTTTTTCTTTGAGTGGTTATTGAGCCTTGACTGAGTTTCGATGTCAATTGTCTAGGTGTGGTGCTGCTGTGATCTTCGTCCTCGCTGATATTTTCGGTTGTCGTGCCGTTGGTTGGGTGGAAGCGAATTGATTAGGTTGTTGGTTGGTTCTACAGCCGTCCTTAGGTCGTGCTGCCACCCGATTATTTAGTGTTACGCTTGGCTGCCTGTCTCACCTATCCTGGTGTTAGAGTTTCCTATCCAGGCCGACCCTTGGAACACTTCTGAGCACCACTGTTCAGTTGTTTGGGATTGTGATTTTCTTTTGTCTTGAGTACTGTGTGAGACCTTCATCCGTGTATTAATTTAGTTTGTTTTAATGTTCAGTATGTTGCCTTCAGCCAAGCCTTATGTGAAATATTTTAAGACATGGCCTTCAGCCGTCTGAAGTAAAAAAAAAAAAACATCATTTGAAAATTTTCTCTCTATCTTAATTTATTATCCAGGCGTAAGCCTTGAGTTGTTCTATGTTTAGTATATGGCCTTCGGCCGAACTTTATGTGAAGTATTTTAAGATAGAGCCTTCAGCTGTCTAAGAAAGAAATCATTTGAAATTTCAAAATTTTCCTCTCTACCTTAGTTTGTTATCCAGGCCTTAAGCCTTGAGTTGTTCTGTGTTCAGTATATGGCCTTCAGCCGAACCTCATGTAAAATATTTTAAGATAAGGCCTCCAGCTTACTTAAATTAAAATTTGGAAGGTCTTGGTCTAAAACCTTTTAAAATTTTCTTATTGGAGTTCTCGTCATCCAGGCCTTAAGCCCTCAGTTCTTCTATTTTGTAACTAAGGCCTTCAGCTGTGTGTATTCCTTAACACAATTTAGTAAGTTGTGCTATGGCCTTCAGCCGTATTGTTTCTGAATTCCTTTTAGGGCACATGTGATTAAGTGTTTTTATCAAATAAAGTCTGTATGTTTGTGCAACTAGCAGCAACTGATTTGGGCCCCTTTCCACAACCTAATCCGCTCTGTCCTGCGAATTTCACTGGAAGATAATGTTTTTGTAATGCCTAATGTGATTCGTTGCCTATCCAGGAGGGAGCGGGATAGGGAGTGGAGATCCACTTCTCTGCAGGGATTGATCAAAGACACTACCCTTTAAGGACTGACCTAGAGACTTCATTGGCGACAACCACAGCGCATAATCTGGCGGTTAGAGTTTGAAAAGCATTGGTTGCTTGTGACACTAGGAGGGTATGAAGTCATTTCTCTATGAACAAAGTTGTTATTCTGTTTACTGGTATGATGATACTTTATCTCTCTCTGGAGTCTGACACACATTGAAATGCTTCTTTTTGAGTGAATTTCTGTTCCTGGCTAGTGAGTAAAAAGAAATCTTGGCTCATGTTCTGTCTTGTGCTTCGATAATTTCAACCCTAGGAGTTCGCGGACGGCATATTGCGTCCAATGTGTAGGCAGAAACTTGCAAGTATGCCACATAGAGGGGATAGGCAAAATAATGTGAACACCTGTATGTACTTGGGAATAGTTTATTAATAAGAGACTGGACCCCATTTGCCAGTAATTCAGCTGCAATTCTTCTTGGAATACTGGCATATAGTGATTGTATAGTCTCCAGTGGAATGTTATGCCACTCGTCGACCATAACCTTTTCTAACTCCTGTAGTGACGAGGGAGGCGGAAATCTGCTATGGAGGCTGCACCCCAATGCCGTCCGCAAGGGTTCGATAATGTCCAAGTCCGGGGACTGTGCTGACCATGGAAGACGCTGTAGTTACGTTTCATGCTCCTCATACCGCAATTGTAGTGTCCTGGCTGTGTGAATAGGTGCATTATCGTCCAGAAATATTGTTGGGGAACAACATTTGAATCATGGGGGGCTCCTAGTCACCTAAATTGTTCACATAATCGTTGGCTTTAACACGGCCTTTGTTAGTAATGAAGGAACCAGCAGAATACCATGATATGGCTGCCTACACCATCACACTTCTACCTCCATGCTTAACCATTGGAATCAAGCAATCAGGATTATGGGCTTCTTTTGGTTTCTCCGGACGAAACCCAGCCCGATGTTAGAATGACGAAAAGGTTGACTCATTGGACCATATGACGCGTTCCATTGACCTGCCATCCAGGATTTATGCTCCTGACACCATGTTTTAGGCTTCTTTGCGTTGGTTATCGTAGTTTTGATTTCGATATAGCAGCTTGTATATGAAAATTCGCTTTATGGAGTTCTCAGCTGACAGTGTCGATAGATACGGGGTCTAGAAAATGCCTATTGAGCTCTGCAGTTGACCCGTGTGCGGCTCGCGTTGGTGCCATTGGTAGGTTGACATCGTGTAGCAGGGATAGTGACGTCTCGTTTTCTTCTTCTGTTTACTGGCGCCACCACGTTTGCTGGCGTGGTCTGTCTGCGAGCGGCAGCAGCAGTGATTACCGACATCTAGTACCTGTACTGTCTTTGGAAGGATGGGAAGTGTTTTTCCGGGTCAGGTGTGTCGGCAGTTCGGTTCGGACAGAACAGGAGAGACGTCCGGCAGCGCGAGGACATGCCGGATCGTGGGGCTGTAGTTGCGAGGGTCACAACCTCATTGTCCACCGGACCCAGGACGTTGAGTTAGCATTAATCCAGTAGTGAAATCTCCACTATTTGTGATCACGCCATTTGTTCGTGTGTTACTGCTCGTAGGGTCGCCGTGAGAAGAACAGCAAGAAGTGGAGCATGCTGAGTTGGCGGAATCTATTAGCCGTCTTCTATTGGCTGTTATTAGTTTTTGAATTTTGTTTTAATATTGGTGAAGTACAACCAGCGGTATTTTACTGCCTAGAGGCCGCTAACGCCCAAGTCACCTGCCCTGGAGGTTAGTGTATTTTTAGGGCAGTTTACGTTTCCTCATCTTGCTGATGCTGTCAGGCAAGATGCGTAGTTTGACAGCCTCCTTGATTGTGGTGTGGATTGTGGTTTCTTCTGTCTACCTTGGTTGTAGTGGTTCCTTCTGCCTTTCGATGTTTTAAACATCGGATTCTGAAGACACAGTGCTGTCTGTCACTTCGCCCTCGCTTGAATTAATCCATCGTTGTACTGGTTGTCACACATTAGGTGGATTTAGTAAGAGGATTGATCAGCGTTTAAACTGTCCTTAGTTTAAGTTACCATCCTGTTATGTGACCATAACTCTTGGCTGCCTGTCTCACCGCTTACGCACTGTAGGAACTTTTCCCAGGTCGATCCCTGGAGCACTGTCTGTGCATCACTCCCTTTTTTATTCGAGCTGATTGTGTCAATTGTTTAAAAATAAAGTTTTGTTTAAATTATTCCTATTGCTTGTGGCCTTCAGCCGACAAATAATTTGAGTTCTTCTTAATAAGGCCTTCAGCTGCCAGTGTAACTTGTGTTACAGTCAATTTTTAATGACTGTTTTAAAAATTAATTAGGGTATTTAAACGTGTAATTATCTTCCTCATTTATAATTCAGGCCATCAGCCGCAAATTGTTCTAAAGTATTGTTTGTGGCCTTCAGCCGACAAATAATTTTGAATTCTTTCTTAATAAGACCTTCAGCTGTCAGTGTAGCTTGCGTTACAGTAAATTATTTTTAAATGATTGTTTTTAAAAAATGATTTTGGTATTTTCAATGTGTAACTGTCTTCCTCATTTGTAATTCAGGCCTTCAGCCATTAATTGTTCTGAAGTATTACTCGTGGCCTTGAGCAAACAAATAATTTGAATTCTTTGTTAATAAGGCCTTCAGCCATCAGTGTAGCTTGTGTTACAGTCAAATTTTTTAAAATGTTTTTTAAAAAATTATTTCTTTAAATAAAGTGTATGCGGTTACTGTGCAATCAATAGTAACTGATTAGGCCCCGTCCACACCTTTTCCTGCTTTCCCTAAGTCCCATGTCTCAGCAATCACTTTAGCCACAGTAGTTTTGTATCGTTTTGACACAATTTACCTTAGCTTACGGCGATATCTACCATTTAGTTTTGATTTGCGCCTACGATTACGTTTACACGACGACATCTTTCTGTATTTTGAGTGGGCTGTCATGACTGCTGAAACAGTTGCTCTTGAACCATTCAATAAGTTGGCTGTCTTGGTTACTGATGCTCCAGCTAATCGGGCCCACACAATCTGCCTTCTTCGGAATTCTATTGGGTCTTTCATTGCACGTCGACCTCGGCCTCTGAATGCAAATACGAAGTGTGAATCACTGGTAAACAACCTGCACTGATGCCTAGTCCGTATTGAACACGCAGAGTCCAGCGCGACATGTGCCTTCATGCGTTGTTGACCGTCGAATACAACCATCCCATTACTAACACTGTTCACATTATTTTGCCTGTCTCCTGTATATCATCTACACAGCGGCCACCGAACCAATGAACCGCGATCATCGGCTCATCGGTGCAATACACCTGCTGTCTGTACCTTTAATAGGTGATGTGCACACACCATTTCGGCTGATAGAGAAACACAATAAATGTCTTGATTTCCATTTGCTTGTCCACTGGATTTTTGCTTCCTTTTGGAGATGATGTGCCTTTTGTGTCCTCTTGCCTATGAACTGATATAGTAAAGCTTCATTTTACACCAGTAATTTTTGACGTTTCTAGAAGGCGAATTCGTTCTCGCTTCCCACGCCCGGGTTCCCGGGTTCGATTCCCGGCGGGGTCAGGAATTTCTCTGCCTCGTGATGGCTGGGTGTTGTGTGATGTCCTTAGGTTAGTTAGGTTTAAGTAGTTCTAAGTTCTAGGGGACTGATGACCATAGATGTTAAGTCCCATAGTGCTCAGAGCCATTTAGAAGGCGAATTATATCAGCGACTTTTGAAACTGCAGCTGTACGAGTGTGACAATAAAGTAATGAGACTGATTTTCTTTGCAAGATGTGGCAACCCTGCAGGCTTGCGTAGGCACAATATCTTTGACCTTGGTCTGTAAGCTGCTTTTAGTCCAAGCGGCACATCGAAGCAACTGCTCATGCGTCAGTTGTGCTGTAATAAGTTAACACTTGTTTGTGTCTCGTCACGGAAATGGAACCGCATAATATTTCGCAACGGTATGCCATTTCTTTTTGCGTTAAATTGGGTGAAAAGGAGACGACAACTTACGGTAGGCTTCAGTAGGCTTTTGGAGAGGAGGTTATGTCAAGAGCTCAAGTTTTTTGTTAGCATAAAATGTTTAGTGAAGGCAGAACAAATATTGAAGATGAAGACCGCAGTGGACGACCATCAACTTCACGGACGGATGTCAACTTGGCTAGGGTGCATGAACTCGTACGATCTGATCGAAAATTATCCGTGAAAATGATTGCAGAAGAACTGAACATCAATCGAGAAATGGTTCATCTAATAATAACTGAAGATCTTGGTATGAGAAAGATTTGTGCAAAAATCGTCTCCAAAAATCTCACACCACAATAGTGAGAAACACGGAAAAATGTGGCAGACAGTCTGTCAGAGCAAACGGAAATCAATCCAGAATTGTTGAGCCGTGTTATCACTGGTGATGAAAGTTGGTTTTTTCAGTACGATCCAGAGACAAAACGCCAAAGTTCGCAATGGTGCTCAAAGGGATCACCCAGACAAAAAAAAAAAAAACCTCGCATGTCATAGTCAAAAGTGGAATGCATGCTTGTGTACTCCTTTGATTTCAAGGGAATTGTTCATAAAGTGTGGGTGCCTCCTGGACAAAAAGTTAACCACTATTACTACAAAGAAATTTTAGAAAGACTTCGTAAAAGCTTCGTAAAACAATTCTTCGTGTCCGTGCCAACATTGCTTATAATTTGATTCTGCATCACAATGATGCGCCACCCCGTACTGCTCTGTCAGTACAGCAATTTTTAACCTCAAAACAAATTTCAGTACTACCACAGCCATGTTATTCAGCAGATATCTCTCTGTGCGACTTTTTTCTGTTTCCAGGAGTCAAAACGGCGGTCAAGGGACACCATTTTAAATCAACACAAGATGTCCAAAAAGCTGTGACGAGGGTCTTAGAGGATATTACAGAAGATGAGTTCCAGAAATGTTCCCATCAATGACAGAAGCGCTGGGAAAAGTGTGTGCAATCAGAAGGGAACTAGTTTGAAGGAGACAACACTAAACTTGACTAAAACGGTATGCAACATTTTTTTCCATATAGTCTCTTTACTTTACTGTAGCACCTCGTATAAGTACTTTATTGCGTTGTTGGTACGGTCGTCCCAAAATGGTACTGATAACATATGGCAAAATTGATCAATTAGTAAGGGGAGAACACCTCCGAAAGCTACTGCCGCTCCGTCGACAGAAGATGTCCCACAAATGTTTACCTGCAGACCAAATATAAACCAATTTGTAACTCAGTTACACTTATTTCAAACAGAGTAATCCCCTGTTTTCTGGACAGATCTAAACATTGCGCAGGCATTCGGTACAAAACCGTCCTCTCCACCAGCGTGCCTGGTGATAATTCTTTCTTTCGAAAAAGGTGTCAGCAAATCCTATAGCAATTATCAATCCATTCGTGCTATAATGTGTGACAAGTGTGAACACATGCCTTCTCCATATAGAAAATTGGACACTATTCACATCTGTACTGTCAGGCATTTTTAAGCAAGCAATTCGTTTTGCCGTCCACTGGAGAACTTTCGGTTACGGCCTTCTTCCTCCACCTAAATCCTAGAGTGCGAAGAATTTTACAAGGTATGTTTATACTACCTTCAAAACTTATTAAACTCCGAAACTTATTGCGAATTTCCTTCAAAGTGGGTCTTCTTTCATCTGTAGTGTAGAAATTATTCAGCACGCAGCTAACGACTTTCTCATTAAAATAGTCTAAACTGACCTTCCAAGCCCTTCTGGGTCTCGCTACGGTCGCAGGTTCAAATACTGCCTCGGGCATGGATGTGTGTGATGTCCTTAGGTTAGTTAGGTTTAAGTAGTTCTAAGTTCTAGGGGACTGATGACCTCAGCAGTTAAGTCCCATAGTGCTCAGAGCCATTTGAATCATTTGAACCTTCTGGGTCTTGCCGTATGAGGTGATGGAAATCCCGAAGTTTCACCTACTTGGAATCTCTTCAATTCAATAAACTTAAACAACAGCCGTACACTTGAAGATATTTTATTTTATTCAACAAGCAGTTTCGGCAATTCAGTTTGCCAACTTCAGGCCACTACATAATGAAAGAGTATACATGTAGTAATACAAGGATGCACAAATAAAGTTTGTGACAGGTAATCGTAATACCGCTTAAGCTTAAAAATGATGGAAGTATTGGTGTCAAATCAAATCTATGTGTAATCCAACACAATAGACTAAAACATGCGCATATATTTGTTAGTAGCATTAAACCAAATCTCTGTGTACATCCAGTACAATTGACTAAAACATGTGTACATATTTGTTAGTCATAAAACAATTTAACGTTACAGATTTACAAGGGAACAGCTAAATTCATTAAAAAGATCAACACTACACAGTGTATAATCAAGAGCTTCGTGGAAACAAAGCTCGTAATTTTTTTTATAATAATAAATCCTATAAAGTTCTTTTAGATAAGAAACCTCCTAGTACAAATGAGTACCAATCTTCATTTAAAGTAAAAGCTATGAAATACAATAGTATGCATATTTACAGCCTAGATAATACCACGGATGGGAAGACAAGCAGTTTTTACAGCGTCAAAAATAACTTGACACAAAACCCAACAGCAGTCGACATATTAAGAGAAAATAGCATTCATCGCGGACACTAAGAATATTCACAACTATCTTGTGGCCTATGTTATACAGTAAATCAGAATAAAAGATATGGTTTCCTTTGTATCACTTAACAGGTCGACATTACAACAGTGAAACAAATTAACAAGAAAGTCAAATCCTACTGAAGCAAGGCGAGTCCTCAAAGTTCACAGCCGACCACTTCATACAGTTTCACTGGAAATAAAAGGCACTACCTAACACGACCTATATAAAGATGCCAGACCATCTAAATGGTTCAAATGGCTCTGAGCACTATGGGACTTAACATTTGAGGTCATCAGTCCCCTAGAACTTAAAACTATTTAAACCTAACTAACCTAAGGGAATCACACACATCCATGCCCGAGGCAGGATTCGAACCTGCGACCGTAGCAATCGCGCGGTTCCGGACTGAAGCGCCTAAAACCGCTCGGCCACCACGGCCGGCAGATCATCTAAATTCCAAGACATAGCAAGGTGTGCCGCGATAGGGAAGGTGGGTACGGAAATCTTGGAATCTTTCCAGTTCTCTCTTAATTGGCCGAACTGACGCAAAGGATACACCTGCAGCCCCGGCCACTAGGTTCAATGTTGATTCTCATGTCAAGGGAGCACCTAACACAGCTTGTTTCTTCGTAAACTGGTAGACAGTTGAAACCACTTTGCGTGTCTGACTACGAAGAACTTTGCCCACCTACAAGCTCTGTACTGGTGGCACCTTCAGCTTAGTATGTGTCCTCCTGGAGTCTTTACTACTGGAGCGCTCCGCCTGACTCGATGGCAACACGTCCGACACTAGCAAGCAGAGTGTACTGCACATCGTGTATGCGGTGTTCACGTCTGTTTGCGTTAATTGTATAGTGCGGACACAAAAGATGGCTGTCGACCGAGACCGAAACGTGTGGAGGGACGCAGAACCCACGCCTCCCGCAGTCAGAAAATCAGGCGCCTTGACTGCCGGACCATCAAGGAGCCACCTGGAGGGCATGACCCAAGCCTCCGCGCTCGACTCAGCCAATCCCTTTCAAAATAGTTATCTGCATAAACACCTCTAGTCGAATCTGAAAAATATTTTTCGCATGTGTCACAAGCGAAAAGGAGAAAAAGCTCTGATTATCCTGCATGATGAGATCAAAAAACTTTTTTATTTTGTTTTTATTTTACTTTATTTTTAATGCGACTAGTCACGAATTCCTCCCCTGAGTCAAACACTTCATCTAGAGTAGCAATCGAAACCCACGTCCTCAATTATTTGCCAGATGATGTATTCCAAACTCTGTTTTCCTCTGCAGTTTTTACCTTCTATAGCTCCCTCTGGTACCATGAAACTTATTCCGTGGTGTCTTAAAAAACTGCCCGTCATTCTATCCCTTCTTCTTGTCAGTATTTTCCACCTGTTCCTTTCCTCGGCGATGCTTCGTAGAACCTCCTCATTCCTTACCTTATGAGTGCGCCTAATTTTCAACATTCTTCTGTAGCATCACATCTTAAAATCTTTCATTCTCATCTTTTCCAGTTTTCCCGCAATCCATGTCTCACTGCCACACAATGCTGTGTTCCAAACGTACATTCTCAGATATTTTTTCCTCAAATTAAGGCCTATGTTTGATACTAGTAGACTTCTCTAGGCCAGAAATGCCCTTCTTCCCAGTGCTAGTCTGCTTTTTATTTCCACCTTGCTCAGTCTGTCATGAGTCATTTTTCTGCCTAGCTAGCAGAATTACTTCATTTTCATCTTCATCATCATTTCTGATGTTAGATTTCTCGCTGTTCTCATTTCTGCTACTGCTCATTACTTTCGTCTTTATTCTATTTGCTCTCAATCCTTATTCCGTACTCATTGGACTGTTCATTCCATTCAGCAAATCCTGTAGTTCTTCTTCACTCTCACTGAGAATAGCAATATCATCAGCTAATCTAATCTTTGTTACCCTTTCCTCTTGACTTTTAATTCCACTCTTGAACCATTTTTTCTTTTATTTGGGTCATTGCTTCTTCGACGTATAGATTGAACAGCAGGAGCAAAAGACTACATCTCTGTCTTATACCAATTAAAATCAGTGCACTTCGTTTTTGGTCTCCCAGTCTCATTGTTCCCTTTTGGTTCTTGTACGTGATGTATATTACCCATCTTTCGTGTAGTTTACCGTTACTTTCCTCAGAATTTCGAACACTTGCACCATCTTACATTGTTAAATGCTACTTCCAGGTCGATGAATCCTATGAAAGTGTTTCGATTTTTCTTTAGTCTTGCTTCCATTATGAACCGCAATGTCAGAATTGCCCTAGCCGGCCGGTGTGGCCTAGCTGTTCTAGGCGCTTCAGTCTGGAACCGCGAGAGCGCTACGGTCACAGGTTCGAATCCTGCCTCGGGCATGGATGTGTGTGATCTACTTAAGTTGGTTAGGTCTAAGTAGTTCTAAGTTTTAGGGGACTGATGACCACAGATGTTAAGTCCCATAGTGCTCAGAGCCATTTCAGATTTGCCTCTCTGGTGCCTTTACCTTATCTACAGCCAAACTGATCGCGTCATCTAACACGTCCTCAATTTTTTTTTCATTCTTCTGTATGTTATTCTTGTCAGAAGCTTGGCTGCATGAACTCTTAAGTTGGTTGTGCAATAATTCCCTTACTTGTTGGCTCTTGTAACCTTTTGAATTACGAGGGTAGGAACTTCAATAGTGGCAATTATTATTTACAGCTCGTACAAAATAGATACGTGTTTCGAAGTTTTACTGACCTTCAGAGTAGTCACCAGCATTGTGTATAACCTGTTGCCAGCGATGTAGAAGTCGTAGGATACTCTTAGCAATGCCTGATGTGTTGACCGTTCGAGCGGCGCAGTCTATTGCCCGACGAATTTGTAGCAGTTCTGAAGCGAATGCCGTGAAGTGTTTCCTTCGGCTTAGAAATCGAGTTGAACTCACGAGGGCTTAAGTCAGGGTAGTGCAGTGGGTGGTACAGCACTTAGCAGCCCCATCAGTCAAAGAAATCAGTAACAGCTTGCACTGTACGTGCTTGAGCATTGTCCTGCAAAGTGATAGCCAGATTCTGCAGAAAGTGTCATCACTTCTATCTCTATGCTATTCATGTTTGGAGCTGCTGGCATCATCAAGGGGGGGGGGGGGGGGGAGCCTCGCGGATCGTGACAAGGCGCCTAAGACCTCTCGGCTATCCGGCGCGGCCTGAAAAATCAGAGCTCGTACGGAAAGTATAGGTGTTCGTTCTTTCCGCGCGATATACGAGATTGGAATAACAGAGAATTGTGAAGGTAGTTCGATGAACCCTCTGCCAGGCACTTAATATCATTTGCAGAGTATCCTTGTAGATGTAGATGCAATTTACAATTATAACTACATCAACGTCGAATCCGTGTTCCTTAAACAACAGCCCTTAAACTACAGTGCGGTGGCGTTAATGTCCCACTGAGAAATGCAGTACAAATAATGGTACGCGAGATGCAGAAGTAAAAAAAACTTCTCTGCTTTCAAAGAACTACTTAGAACGTGAAACACGTAACTTGTAAAATAATCAAGCAGCTGTACACTATAATCCTTTTGTCCTGCACCTACTTGTGAATTCGTCGCAGCAGATCGCCGATAGGAAATCCGAGCAGAAACCTACCGTACTGCGACTCGCACCAGGCTGCATACAACGTAACTATTCTTATAGTTAGACATAATATCTGATAACTGAACAAGCGTTTTAAAAACATTGATGTTAGGTTCAATTTCAACACTCATAAAGATCTGAAGAAAAGAATAATTCACGCTGTCCACAGCCCAAATGAAAAAGCTAGAGAATTCTGAATGTATAAAAACAAATGTTATCAGTATAGGAACTATCCATAGCAGAGACCACGTTGACTGTTAAAATTATAAAAACATAGCAAGTCAGCAGTAATGATGGATATCCGATAAACAAGTTATAATCTCTCCGCAGAAAAAATGAGTAGTCTTAATGTAGTAGGCACAATTAGAAGGCATGAGATTGCAGTTCCTGTGCTGGTAAGAAGAACCATGCATGTACGTCCGAAGGACCATTACGTCGTTCCTCTTATCAACGTAGAAAGTGCAATATCATATTTATCCGCCGATATCATGCAGCGACTCTCAGTTAAAAATGTCCTCGCCGCTAGGGGAATTAACAAGATGTGTGTACGAATACAGGTAGTGATGCAGGAACAACGACATATGAAAGCTTGGGCCTGGCCGTGAGTCGTGTACGGATACCCAAAATGGCTTTTGAATATTAAACTTACTATGATAACGAGACAATTCCGCGACCCGCGCCCCTTCTCCGCCCCCCCCCCCTTCAAAGAAAGAAAAAAAAAGAAAAGAAGAAAAGAAATTAAGACGATCGCTCGTGTAAAGCGTAATATCCTGGACCAACTCCTGTCCAGCAAAAATTTTCATCGTCATCTTTCCATTATATAGCTGATGGTTGCCTATATTCACACGTGCGAATACATTTTAAACAATTAGAAGAATGACTTTTTGAAACAAAAAGAAATTTTTATGTGTGCGTCCAGAGATGAAGAGCAGATGTTCAAAGAAATCTGAAAAAATCAACAGTACAGTATGACGTAAATACAGACTATAACGAGCCGGCCGCTGTGGCCGAGCGGTTCTAGGCGCTTCAGTCCGGATCCACGCTGCTGTTACGGTCGCAGTTTCGAATCCTGCCTCGGTCATGGATGTGTGTGATGTCCTTAGGTTAGTTAGGTTTAAGTAGTTCTAAGTCTAGGGAACTGGTGACCTCAGATGTTAAGTCCCATAGTGCTCAGAGCCATTTGAACCATGAGAACAGAAGATAACGAAATGTTATTTATGAGATACATACACGAGTAAGAACAATAACAAACTACTAACAATGATAAACGAAGGTTCCTAAATGAAGAATTTTTATGGACATCCGCTTTATTTCAACACTCTTATAAAATTAACAATAAACTTTAGTATGTACATTCAAATTTACTTAATAGTAATGGAATCTGAAGTAGTGTAATATTCGTATGGATGACACCCTTGTAAAAAGTGTGCGTCGGCAGTAGTTCACAAAACGATTGTTATTAACTTGCCTGTCATCCATTGTAAACTCGATTCGGTGTCGATTGTGACAGATTTCATTAGAGCATAATGGGTGCGTCATAAATAATAATATTTGCAGCAAGGAAGTCATAATGATTAACAAAAAGTAAAGCTGTAGTTAATAAATCTCAATTCACCATTCATATTGAAGTCAGCAGCATGAAAGCGGCCCAAACATTTCATCGAAATGTTTGTAGGCGTTCCAGAGGGCACCATAAAAGTGCAGTCTACATCATCATCATTACTCCTGACGACTTGTGTCGTTGCATAACTAATATTCTCCCTGCTGTACAAGACAATTTTCCAGCAGTAGCCACAAGGTCAAAAGTTTGGTTTTAGGAACATGACAATGAATTCAAGTTGAAATCGTGGTGGTCAGCGTTGTTAGATATTGATATTATCGGATACATATGAGAAGCCATTGAGTGTCAGTTATGGTCACACAAACAACGGCACAAAGACATGCCGCTCTAAAACGCTGTTATAAACTGCGTGCAGCTGTTCACATAATTATGCAAATTTGCACTCTCCGTCAATGAATGTGAGCACCTTGGCTTAAACCTGTCTCGCTTAACAAGAGGTAAGTAAAGTGGCCTACTTTTATTCATAACGTGTGTTACATGAGACGCTGGCTGTAGCAAATAAAATTATAAACGAGTAAAACCAGCAGGAAAAAGCATTCAGTAAGTTTTAATTTCACCGCTACCTGTTTAGAGGGGCAAAGATCAGCTCTAAATCCCTCGTATCCCTGTATGTATTTGTGAATGTCGTTACTATTCGGGGTAACCATTTAACGTTAGACTACAACAAAATATTTTAGTGAATACGGACGCACTTTACAGTGTTGGACTCCGAAACACGTTGTATAACGAAGTATGTGTATTAATGATAATTAAAGGAAAGCTGTTCACAAATGAGTGAAAGTATAATGTGTAAGTGCCTGAACGGGTGCACTCTTAAGGTAAATTACAAAATTTAAAACAACTGCCAAGTGTACAGCTTACGGCCTTCTGTTTACATGGCGTAACTGAATGAACCTTTCTACACTCCTGGAAATTGAAATAAGAACACCGTGAATTCATTGTCCCAGGAAGGGGAAACTTTATTGACACATTCCTGGGGTCAGATACATCACATGATCACACTGACAGAACCACAGGCACATAGACACAGGCAACAGAGCATGCACAATGTCGGCACTAGTACAGTGTATATCCACCTTTCGCAGCAATGCAGGCTGCTATTCTCCCATGGAGACGATCGTAGAGATGCTGGATGTAGTCCTGTGGAACGGCTTGCCATGCCATTTCCACCTGGCGCCTCAGTTGGACCAGCGTTCGTGCTGGACGTGCAGACCGCGTGAGACGACGCTTCATCCAGTCCCAAACATGCTCAATGGGGGACAGATCCGGAGATCTTGCTGGCCAGGGTAGTTGACTTACACCTTCTAGAGCACGTTGGGTGGCACGGGATACATGCGGACGTGCATTGTCCTGTTGGAACAGCAAGTTCCCTTGCCGGTCTAGGAACGGTAGAACGATGGGTTCGATGACGGTTTGGATGTACCGTGCACTATTCAGTGTCCCCTCGACGATCACCAGTGGTGTACGGCCAGTGTAGGAGATCGCTCCCCACACCATGATGCCGGGTGTTGGCCCTGTGTGCCTCGGTCGTATGCAGTCCTGATTGTGGCGCTCACCTGCACGGCGCCAAACACGCATACGACCATCATTGGCACCAAGGCAGAAGCGACTCTCATCGCTGAAGACGACACGTCTCCATTCGTCCCTCCATTCACGCCTGTCGCGACACCACTGGAGGCGGGCTGCACGATGTTGGGGCGTGAGCGGAAGACGGCCTAACGGTGTGCGGGACCGTAGCCCAGCTTCATGGAGACGGTTGCGAATGGTCCTCGCCGATACCCCAGGAGCAACAGTGTCCCTAATTTGCTGGGAAGTGGCGGTGCGGTCCCCTACGGCACTGCGTAGGATCCTACGGTCTTGGAGTGCATCCGTGCGTCGCTGCGGTCCGGCCCCAGGTCGACGGGCACGTGCACCTTCCGCCGACCACTGGCGACAACATCGATGTACTGTGGAGACCTCACGCCCCACGTGTTGAACAATTCGGCGGTACGTCCACCCGGCCTCCCGCATGCCCACTATACGCCCTCGCTCAAAGTCCGTCAACTGCACATACGGTTCACGTCCACGCTGTCGCGGCATGCTACCAGTGTTAAAGACTGCGATGGAGCTCCGTATGCCACGGCAAACTGGCTGACACTGACGGCGGCGGTGCACAAATGCTGCGCAGCTAGCGCCATTCGACGGCCAACACCGCGGTTCCTGGTGTGTCCGCTGTGCTGTGCGTGTAATCATTGCTTGTACAGCCCTCTCGCAGTGTCCGGAGCAAGTATGGTGGGTCTGATACACCGGTGTCAATGTGTTCTTTTTTCCATTTCCAGGAGTGTAGTAATCCTGGCACCTTTGAATGTGACGCTCCTTCTCATTCTTTGTCAATTATTGTTCCATGGCTGAAGCAATCTGCGATGCTAAAAGAATGACACACTAAAATTCATATTCGGTCTGTTAATTTTCTTTCGACGCAGAGATAGAAGGTACCTCTACTACCTGATTTACTGCACGGTGCGTACTTGTTTGTGTTCATGGATGATGATTCTGCGTGCAGAGAATTCCAAATTCAAAACGCCAGCGTTTGCTGGTTGACCTTGAACATAAACATGGTAAATATTGTCCATAAATGGGTGGTTCAAATGGCTCTGAGCACTATGGGACTTAACATCTATGGTCATCAGTCCCCTAGAACTTAGAAGTACTTAAACCTAACTAACCTAAGGACAGCACACAACACCCAGCCATCACGAGGCAGAGAAAATCCCTGACCCCGCCGGGAATCGAACCCGGGAACCCGGGCGTGGGAAGCGAGAACGCTACCGCACGACCACGAGACGCGGGCATAAATGGGTGGAAAGACATATTATTTCCCACTTAAATGTTTGATGATCAGACCTTGGAACTAAAGCATAAAAATCTAGGAATATGGGTCAGGAACACCTTTAAGTGAAAAGCAATATCCCAGACGAATTCATTCGAAAAATATTAACAAAATTTAATTCACCTATAGTACATGTAGCTTGCAAAGCTTAATCCAACTGAATTTTAAGTACGGTTCCCTTGACAGGGGATGAAGGATAATAGAAAGGAGAGCTGCCTGTTTCGTCTCGTATTTCTTTAGTAAGCGCGAGAGCCATGCGAAGATATTAATCAAATTCAAGTGACATACTCTGCAAGAGAGGGGGTTGTGCATCACGGTGTGATATCAAATTCTGAAGTGATTTCTACGAAGGGTCCATAAGCATCTTATTTTCTCTCCTCTACATCTCGCGAAACGACCATGACGGGACTACTAGAAAATTTCGACTACATACGTAAGCTTGCAGAATGTACTTCCATTGCGCTGCAGTCATGGACTGTGGGGCTGGTCCCGGTGGAGGTTCGAGTCCTCCCTCGGGCATGGGTGTGTATGTTTATCCTTAGGATAATTTAGGTTAAGTAGTGTGTAAGCTTAGGGACTGATGACCTTAGCAGTTAAGTCCCATAAGATTTCACACACATTTGAACATTTGTACTTCCATCCGCACACTACCACGGAAGGGGCAGGGAAGCTGATAAACTATAGTGGTGTCCGAAATCGCACCCGCCACGATTTATCAGAGCGCAAGTGTGGATGCAAATTCGCGGTTAGTTACACACGTTCTTCCTGATTCATTTTGTTTTTCCTGTCAAGAGCCGTGGAGTCCAGTATGCACATGTTTTTCCGCATGCTAATGCTTTGATCATCCTTAAGTGAGGATACTGTTTTACCATATTCGTATTCTCCATAATCTGTCTAGTGGTTGATCGTCTACCTGTATTTGCCTGGTCTTGTACGCTACGATAGCAGATCGTAAACCGCTGAAGTAACCGATCTTTGTTATTAAGTTTGTTCGTGATGTCCTCAAGATTGACATCAGCTTACCGAGGATGCATGTTCCAATCTGCTCCCAAATTTGTAGGTAATTTCGGTCACTAGAAGTTAGCGTAGTGGAACACCATCTTGATCACACATAGTGGCTCATTTGAAATCCGTGGAACAAAAAACAGTTATAGTGGTTATCGTTAAGGAACTGCAGGGGACTGTGAGACTTTCTTGGGAGACCTTCACATTTCGCAGATTTATATTCTTCTGGTTTTCCAAATTTAAGCTTGTCCGTAACAGTAAATGTAATTAGAATCTTTTGCTCTATTTGTTTAGATAGGAGTGGACGTGGTAGTCTTGCGGGTAGAGCGCTGGATTTCGGCTTTGGAGGCTCTAGATTCAATCCCAGTTAGGGATGGGGAAATTTTAGTTGTTCCAGTCCCCCAGTACGGCCAAGGGTTCATAAACGCTATTACACGTGTTCAGGCGTAGCATCTCCAGCGTCGTTTAGCATTAACCGCAGAAATTTGTGCCTTATGAGTTGCTGCTCGACTATTGTACACTATTTTTTTAACTCCATATGTACAGTCATAGTGGTAACGAGACTGCTGTTAAGCATTTTGGGACTCTCGGGTGATTCCTTCCGCTGATTTCATGTGATTTTTTATAAGCACCCTCCGCAGTGCTTGACGGTTCTGGGCCGTCAGTAGATCAGCTCTGTCTGGTCTTGGTTTAGCTGCGAATACTCCTGCAAAATGGTTCAAATGCCTCTGAGCACTATGGGACTTAACTTCTGAGGTCAACAGTCCCCTAGAACTTAGAACTACTTAAACCTAACTAACCTAAGGACATCATACACATCCATCCCCGAAGCAGGATTCGAACCTGCGACCGTAGCGGTCGTTCGGTTCCAGACTGTAGCGCCTAGAACCGCTCGGTCATCCGGCTGGCTAATACGCCTACGCGTTTCCCTTTCGCAAACACCTCACCAACAGTCTACTTGGGGTATTTCAGGCGGGTTGAAATGTTCCTGCTGGATTTGTTACGCAGGTGACATCCAATGACTAGTCCGCGTTCAAAGTGGCTGAGCTCTGCTCACCGACAGTTCTGTTGTTACTGCTGGTATGCTGACAACACGGTACTCCCCGCTTCCTCTTTCACTTGCAGATCCACCTCTCGTGACTTCTACAGTCGATTCCGTTTCCCTAAGGGCGTCCGGATACTTCTGATCGGATAATGTTGAGCTTTTTGCACTAACTAGGGACTACACAATATTAGGGTGAACTGGGAGAAAACTGGAGAGAAACAATGAATATTTATGTTTAATGTATCACCAATAAAATAAAATTACAGACCGTGAGCTGAAATATTTTTCACGCTTGGCGTTGCGTATTCCCAAGAAGTGAAATAAGTTTCACGGAGCAGCAATATTTTGCCTAATGAAAACATCGGAGTACCAAGCTATTAAACTTAAGTTACACTGCTGGCCACCGTAAATGCAACACCCTGAAGGAAGCATCCGAATCAAGTGAAATTTACGCCATGGGTTTGCAGCGATGAGACATGCAACTGATTAGAATTTCAGCGCAGACGCACATCACGCGCGCCTGTGGCGTCACCTCATAGCGCCATTTAAGGCTTGGCGATTTCGACGAGTGTACGTTCGGCACGTGTGTTTACCTTGTGGTTGTTTCACAAGACGATCAGTTATGCCTCGTAGACAACAGCGAACATCGTTTGATCAAGTATCCGAGTTCGACAGAGGAAGGATAGTGGCTTACCGAGATTGTGGATTATCATACAGAGAAATCGCTAGTCGTGTTGGACGAAACCAAACAACTGTAATGCGGATATGTGACCGTTGGATGCAGGAGGGTACGACGGACCGACGTGGTCGATCGCATTCACCTCGGTGCACCACTGCACGTGCTGATAGGCAAATTGTGCGCATGGCAGTGACGGATCGCTCAGTGACATCCCGAATCATAGCACAGCACATTGCGGCTGTAACGCATCATCCAGTGTCTGCGCGTACCATTCGACGCCGTTTACAGCACAGTGGTCTGTCCGCAAGACGTCCATTGCTTAGTCTACCATTGACGCAGAACCACAGACGTCTCCGTCGCCAATGGTGTGATGACAGACGGATGTGGACGGCAGAATGGAATGACGTTGTCTTTACTGACGAGGCACGCTTCTGTCTGCAGCACCACGATGGTCGGATTCGAGTGTGGAGACACCGTGGAGAGAGGATGCTGCTGGACAGTTGCATTATGCACCGCCACACTGGTCTTGCACCGGGTATTATGGTATGGGGCGGTATTGGATATTACTCTCGCACGCCTCTAGTACGCATTGCCGGTACTTTAAATAGCCGGCGCTACATATCCGAGGTGCTGGAGCCAGTTGTCCTTCCTTACCTTCAGGGCTCGGCCACAGCCATATTTCAACAGGATAATGCGCGACCACACGTGGCACGCATTGTCCAAAGGTTCTTCGTCAATAACCAGATTGAATTGCTTCCCTGGCTGGCTCGCTCTCCGGATCTTTCGCCGATAGAAAACATGTGGTCCATGGTTGCTCAACGAGTGACCCAGATTACATCCCCAGCTGCCACACCAGATGATCTTTGGCAACGTGTGGAAGCTGCTTGAGCTGCTGTACCCCAGGAACACATCCAACGTCTCTTTGACTCAATGCCGAGATGTGTGGCAGCGGTGATCTCCAACAATGGGGGCTACTCTGGCTACTGATTCTGGCAGGAACCACATGTCACAGACGTCTGTAAACGTAATCATTTGATACTTGGTCAACATGTTATCTACAAAATAAATCTTGTTGTGCTACCTCTTGTCTTTCTTGGTGTTGCATTTACGGTGGCCAGCAGTGTACATTTATATCTGCGTGTATATACGAGTACTTGGCAAGCCACACTGCAATGTATGGCGGATGGCAGTTTATACCAAGACTGCTCACCCCCTTCCGTATTCAACTCGTGTATGGAGTGAGAGGAAAATGATTGCCTGTATGCATTGGTATGCATCTGTTTCATCTTATGCTCATTATCCCTACGCGGAATATCTATGGTAGAAGCATTACGGAGTTTCCCCTCAAACGAGGTAGTCTAAAGCTACCCAACAGTTTATTGTGTCGCGTCCTCGCTTACAATGATTTCACTTCTCTGGCTATCTCTGACATAATTCCATGAATCTTACACAAATCTTTTTCGACACGAATTTTACGTCCTCAAATACTTTCACATTGCCTTGTTATGAATCCCAAATACTGAACGAGTACTCCAGAACAGGTTGCACAAGAATCTTACACTTACTGGGGTTAAATTTAAATTTTATGAGAAGTAAAAACAAAAGTGTTTCATTATGGTTTAGTGGTGACTCTAAATAATTTTCAAAATATTATTTAGTTACACTTTAACATTCAATAGACTGCAGTCCACTGACATTAAATAAACCATGTGGACTGAACATTTTCAGTTTAAGATAGAACCTTCTGTTCATTTACTTTGTTGTCGTTCGCCCTAAGTATGTGTCATTAATAAAATCTGTTCGGAAGTATCTGCCTCATTTGAACAAACGAAAAGTAATTTCTTTGGTTCTGTGAGCATTCTCCCTGATTGAAGGATTGCTTTCAGGTATTAAAATTGTTGAAACCGCATAATTCCTTGGACTCCGCAGAAAACAACAAAATAAAAATAGTTTTTTTTATGAAACTATTTTGATGAATTAATTTGGAGAAAGTACAGTGGCTATTATAAATTATCACAGTAAAATATATTAAGAGTACATAATACATTCGGTATAACTTACTGGTGTGAAGTTTCACTACTGCAGCAATGGTAACAAAAGAGATTAACAGACTGAAATTGGGCATGACTTACAATGCACATTGGCAAACACAAAACTGTGTGTGAAATGTAGTGTTTGAAATAAGCTGTACCAACCGATTTATTATTTCTTGGTCTAGCAAAAAATTTGCAGAAACACATGATTCTATTTGTCTGAATGTGTGTGTGTTGCTAGTCTTTCGTTTTTTTTTTTTTGTTTTTTCAACGTAAAAGTGTAAAGTTTTTTAATAAATACTCGTATAAAGTTTAGTTAGGTGCTATATTTTGTTCTGGTATTGACTGACATCTGCACTCGTCCAGGGGTGATGGTATCGTAAACGCTGAGAGTGACTGATCTGTCGTAAGATGAATGGTTCCCCACAACGTAAAGATATGGGAAAAAATTACCAAAATTTCTGTTAGGTTATACAGAGTTCTGTTCGAATAAACTTGGCCATAATACCGTCGGTAGTGTCACCAACCTGCTTGGCGACTTCAAAACCGTTGTATCCGGCACAAGCTTTGGTCGTTTTTAATTACTTTCGCAAGTCAATCATTTTTCACCTTCAAACCCATTCATACATATGCAAGATGTATGTTAACCCACCTTTTGTTTTCAGGTAGTATGCCGTATATGTATCAAGTTGGAAGTACAAACTGTACGTCTATTAATTTTGGCGGAATTTTCTCCTGCCATATCAGAAGTATGCTAATTCTTACCGCTCAGTTAGACCAAAAGTGTCGAACAAATATAGTAATTATTTTCCCTTCTTCATTAGTAGGTCTTATTGATACCATCTGTACATGAAACGCTCCAAGTACTTCAGGGCTAACATGTGTCACCTCCTCTCCATATCCACTCGAGTCATAGGGATGATACAGGCACAGCATTTTTCACCAGAGAGTAAATTATACGATGACGACCAAAAGATTGCGATCACTTACTTAATAGCTTGTTGATCCTCGTTTCCGTCGCAACAAAACAGTGATTCTGCGTAGCATTGATACAGAGAGACCTTGGGTAGGTTTCCGGAGATATGTGGCGTTATGTGTCTGAGCGTAGTGAAACAGGTCTAATATCTCAGCTCGTTCCATCACAGTACGTTGACTCTATTATATACCGACAGTGAGTGACTAAAATTCGAAGGGCGTCTGACATTCGGCTGAAATCAGAAATCGGTCACGTGATTTTCCTCACTCGCTACTTCTGGGATGGCAAATTGTGTTCGTCATATTTCAATTGTATCCGTATTAAAACTTGCATTTAATGACAGTATGCCTTTTTAAGACAAAGGCACAATAAAGATTTATTACTATAGGTGCGATTTGTTGCAATTGAATGTTTGTTTATGACAGATAATCTGTAGAAGTTCTAAGAAAATTCGAAGGTTTAACAGGTTTAAAGCATTACCCTGTGATTACCCTGTAATGACACACTAAAATTCATATTCGGTCTGTTGGTTCTAAGAGTAAAGTCGAAGGAAGTAGGCCCGTACCTAGATATGTATTAATATTTTTTTCGTTTTCGCATTTCTAACAAATTCTGGGAGTTTCTTATTCATGTAACAGAAGTATGTTCTGCAATATTCTGTGTTATTGATGTATGAGAGCTGGCTCTCTCAGTAATGAGTTTCTTTTAGTGACTGCACTCTGATTAAAAAACTAAAGATGAAACTGCTGCGAGTGAAACAACCACAAATGACGTTTCTATTCCTTCTCATCACAAATATTTGGCCGTTTTTAAGAATAAGCTGCAAATTTCAAGGGTACGGTCAGGTGGGAACCTTAAAGAACAGTTTAAGTAACTGTAAATGCAACGAGCAGCAATCGCAGATATACTCGTAGTCTTGCTTGTCACAAATACTTTGCTACGATCGAATCCTTAGCAACGTTTTGTACATTTATCGGTGAAGACAAAGTCGTACCACACGAGTGTGGAACGTCACGTGACCGCTTTCCGATTTCAGCCGAAAGCCAGATGTACTTCCGATTTTTAGACACTCGTTTCACTCTGTAATCGATATATTCGAATGGACACAAGTTCGTGGTACAGAAATATCTTTTACAATTCTATGGAGCAGCAGGTAGCCGGGCGAAAGACGCTTCTCATATAGTGCCGTTTAGATACGTTTAGCCGATCAGTTGTACGGTGAGTTCGATTCACAGAGGTTAAAATTTTGCAGTCAGTAGTTGCTCGTTCGGCGTCCTGGCTGTGATCAGTGTTCTGTCTGCGTTCTCGGTCTGTCGGTTCAGTGTTCTACTGGATGGCGTTTCTGTATTGAAATGAACGGACACAGTCGGAGTTGCGGATGTTGCTGGTGAGATCATCACATCCTTCTGACGTAGGGATTCCACTGCTATTACAATCTACTGCACTCGAGGATTTTCATTCCCAATATCGCTTTACCCATAGTAAATTCTTTCATTATGTTTGCTTGATGACCGAAACTAGAGCTTTGATTTCGTGAATAAGTTTGAGTCATGTGCTCTCATGATCTGGCTACCTCTCAACTGGTAGCAAGTTAGTAAGATTCGTGGAAATCTTAATTTAAGGTCTTATTCCTCAGTGTAACCCATTTCATACTTTCGTCGTGTTTGTTTCTTAAGACCAATTATGTAGATATTGTTAAAACGTTTGATTTTTTTTATGCTGCCCCGCATCGTCGCACATTTTGAATGGCGATGACTGCGCTTGGCATGGTTAATTTGATTTCGTGTTGCCACCCAGTAATCCCCAGGAGGGTTGCCTACGCCAACTGTGTGCGTCCAGTGTTACTCATGTGAAAGTGAGCGAAAGTTTTCGACGTGTTTGTGGATCGTGTAACTATAGCAGGGCGTCACCACCAGCACAGTAATTACCTAGTGGGATGTGGGAAACCGCCTAAAACCCACATCCAGCATGGTTGGCACACCGATCGCTCGTCGTTAACACGCGGGACGGATTAGATTCGGGGACGACGCATCTCTCCATCCCGGAAGCTGTGCTGTAATACGCACAGCTAACTAGGTGGATTTTGGTCAAACGTTTGATGGCCCGTATTATCAACTTGTTTCCAACGGAACATAAGTAAGTTTGATAAAGTATGTCCAGAGAACTCTCGTGCCTAAGAGTAAAATAATTTCTTTGATCGTAACCTGATCATATTCAATTGATGGATCCACGTGGTGTTGAACAGTGACCGTCACTGGGCACTTATTTGTCCTGCAAAACAAGTTTCTTGAGTACAGTGGAATTCCAACAAATCTTGTGTCGATCATCTCCCAAAATTTCTTTCGTTTAAGTGTGCTAACAGCACGGAGCAGGCGCTGTTATGCTCCCATTTCCCGTTTAAGTACGCCGTTCTCTATAAATGTTGCGCATCTTTCGCAGTGGGGCTATTTTCTCCTATTATGTGATTTTTCAGCAACAAAAAGGTAAGTCGTCAGTGACTGAAACTGGAAGCAACATGCAGCACAATAACCATCAGCCTTCTATCGCCTCTTCTAAAATATTTTATATATTTCCATTTGTATTCAGGAAAATTATTCTAACAGCATCGTAAGAAATGTTCGTAGACTCGACAGATTATACAAACAGTACTCACATGTGCATAGGAAGGACGATTCGTATAACGAAGGCACCATTTAGGCCTACACTAAATGTTCTCAGCTGCATTCTTTATAATTCATTTTTTACTGGCTGAACAATTAGTCTCGCACTTAATCATTTCAGGTAATACTTGATAGCCTCTGTTCCCTTGCGCATTACATTGCGAACATTGTTTTGTCAGGGGCGTAAATTCCAAATATTGCAGCCTGAAGTCAAAATATTTGACATATTTTATCAGATCACATAATTCCAGTAAATTACGGGCCGATGATTTGTACGTGCTTAGTTACCGCCCGATAACGTCACAGATGTGTTCCTTTGGTTCATACCAGGCGAATTTGCTGTCTCGTACATCAACATGATTTCATTGTTATGATCCTCAAACCACTGTAACATGATTCTGACTTTGTGACACTGGATGGGAGATGCCATCGCTGTCAGGGGAGACATCAAGTATAAAGGGAAACAGGAGTTTCCCAGTAACTTTCACGTAATCACCTGCTAACATGGTGCCTGCGATTACTACCGCGGATCCAGTGGAAGTCCAGACGAATGTCCCACGTACTAAAATACTGCCTCCACCGACCTGCATCTGTGGTGCGATGTATACTTCGAGTAGCCGTTCGGCAGATGAAAGTGCATCTGGATACGACCATCTAGTGTAACAAGAAATGTGATTCATCCGACCGTCTAGATGATTCCGTGCCCACTGCAACTGACGGTACCGTTGGATCAACATGGGAACACGTAGGTATCTTCTGCTGCGGAGCCGCATGTTCAACAATGAGCATTGCAACGTGATGGTTCAAATGGCTCTGAGCACGATGGGACTTAATATCTGAGGTCGTCAGTCCCCTAGAATTATAACTACTTAAACCTGACTAACCTAAGGACATCACACACATCCATGCCCGAGGCAGGATTCGAACCTGCGAACGTAGCAGCAGCGTGGTTCCTGACTGAGCAGCCTAGAACCGCTCGTCCACAACGGCCGGTTGCACCGTGCTCTCCGAAATACTTCTTGCTGCGTCAACATTGTACTCTGTGGTCAGACAGATGCTCATGACAGTAGCAAGATAACAGCGACCACCTTCGTCGTATCCAATATGCTCTTTCTCGCGCACCGGTCCATAACAATCTGCCCTGGGCCGCTGTCGCTTGCTCGTACGTCCCTGGATTTCACCATTTACGTGCCGTATCATCGTTTTAATGATTGAATATTCGTATGTCCTTGCTTATATACACTCCTGGAAATGGAAAAAAGAACACATTGACACCGGTGTGTCAGACCCACCATACTTGCTCCGGACACTGCGAGAGGGCTGTACAAGCAATGATCACACGCACGGCACAGCGGACACACCAGGAACCGCGGTGTTGGCCGTCGAATGGCGCTAGCTGCGCAGCATTTGTGCACCGCCGCCGTCAGTGTCAGCCAGTTTGCCGTGGCATACGGAGCTCCATCGCAGTCTTTAACACTGGTAGCATGCCGCGACAGCGTGGACGTGAACCGTATGTGCAGTTGACGGACTCTGAGCGAGGGCGTATAGTGGACATGCGGGAGGCCGGGTGGACGTACCGCCGAATTGCTCAACACGTGGGGCGTGAGGTCTCCACAGTACATCGATGTTGTCGCCAGTGGTCGGCGGAAGGTGCACGTGCCCGTCAATATGGGACCGGACCGCAGCGACGCACGGATGCACGCCAAGACCGTAGGATCCTACGCAGTGCCGTAGGGGACCGCACCGCCACTTCCCAGCAAATTAGGGACACTGTTGCTCCTGGGGTATCGGCGAGGACCATTCGCAACCGTCTCCATGAAGCTGGGCTACGGTCCCGCACACCGTTAGGCCGTCTTCCGCTCACGCCCCAACATCGTGCAGCCCGCCTCCAGTGGTGTCGCGACAGGCGTGAATGGAGGGACGAATGGAGACATGTCGTCTTCAGCGATGAGAGTCGTTTCTGCCTTGGTGCCAATAATGGTCGTATGCGTGTTTGGCGCCGCGCAGGTGAGCGCCACAATCAGGACTGCATACGACCGAGGCACACAGGGCCAACACCCGGCATCATGGTGTGGGGAGCGATCTCCTACACTGGCCGTACACCACTGGTGATCGTCGAGGGGACACTGACTAGTGCACGGTACATCCAAACCGTCATCGAACCCATCGTTCTACCATTCCTAGACCGGCAAGGGAACTTGCTGTTCCAACAGGACAATGCACGTCCGCATGTATCCCGTGCCACCCAACGTGCTCTAGAAGGTGTAAGTCAACTACCCTGGCCAGCAAGATCTCCGGATCTGTCCCCCATTGAGCATGTTTGGGACTGGATGAAGCGTCGTCTCACGCGGTCTGCACGTCCAGCACGAACACTGGTCCAACTGAGGCGCCAGGTGGAAATGGCATGGCAAGCCGTTCCACAGGACTACATCCATCATCTCTACGATCGTCTCGATGGGAGAATAGCAGCCTGCATTGCTGCGAAAGGTGGATATACACTGTACTAGTGCCGACATTGTGCATGCTCTGTTGCCTGTGTCTATGTGCCTGTGGTTCTGTCAGTGTGATCATGTGATGTATCTGACCCCAGGAATGTGTCAATAAAGTTTCCCCTTCCTGGGACAATGAATTCACGGTGTTCTTATTTCAATTTCCAGGAGTGTACTTTCCTTTTCGCGTCAGATACCCACCACGCCACTTGGTGTGCTTAGCGTTAATGTTTCGGCTCATAAATTTTCATGTGAAATTGTTCCAGCCGTTCTGGTTTTATGTTCATTTTTGCAATTCACATTCTTCTCAGCCTTGCTCGCACTTTTTCTGTGTCCTCTGTCAGTTCTGTACGGTAAGGATTCCATATTGCTTATCTGTACTCTAGAATACAGGTTACAGGTAATGTTAGTGGATTTTTTGCACTTTCTAAGTGTTCTTCCAATAAAACGCAGTTTTTGTTTCTACTTCCCCACATCATTTTCTTTATGACTGTCCTAATGTAAGTTATTTTGAACTGTTATCTATAGAGATTTGCATTGTTTAATGTGCAACAGAAGTTCAACTGAATTATTTTTGCCATTTGCAGGATATCAAATTTTCTAGTTTTCAATGTCATTTCGACGTTGAACGTCTTCCAGATATCTAGTCTGCTCATTTTGTTCTTCCTTTTTACCCTCTGTTGACTTAGACGCTAACGAGTAGTACTGCATTCTAGCAATCTTAGAGGGCTGCTGATATTGCCTACTAAATGACGCATATAGAACAACAATAGCGATGTGCGTAAACCAATTCCTTGCTAAACGCCAGATGTAACTGCTGTTTCACCAATTCTTTGACAGGAAATCACAAACCCATGAATATTTCGTATGATACTATTTTGATTAGAAGCTGTTTTCGGAGAAAGGTGTCAGAGCCTTCTGCACATCTGGAAAGAAGAAGCAAGATTTCACAGTTTAAATAAATCAAAATATCGGACAATTGTTGATCTGTGGTTATATAACATGAAAAATATGTATGGTTTCTTTCTAGCCATCTGTCTGTCTGTTCGTCTGTTAAGATACTGTTTCTCTGGAACAGTTCGGCGTATCAGTTTCAAATTCATGTCACATACTAAAGTCCCTTGGTAGCGTAAAAATTGTAAGCTTCGAAGTCAGAGGAGTCAAAAGATATCGCCATTTACGTCAAGCATTTTGATACTCGAGAACTCACTCACCAAACAAAGCAAGCATTCACAGTAAAAGCAACGTAAAAAATTTGAAACTTGTTACACTGTTATTATGTCAGCTGAAAGAAATATATTTTGTCATTTGAACATACACTGCATTCAACATCCGACAAAAGCATAATAAATAAACATTACTGCTTGAAAACATAAAATCTAAGTTCTAGTCTCTTTTTTCCCCTGCATTCTTCTTTTGTACGTCGGGCTAGTCTGAGGAACTGCTGTAGAGATTGTGGTACGGTCCTGGAATTCCCGGGACCAATATCTTAAGAGAATCGATATCGATGACAGGGTCTCGATTCACAGGATGAGAGAACTTTTAATTTGATGTTTTGTTTAACGAGTGAAACCTGATGAGGAATACTTATGGGCCCTGTCTCAGTTCAAAACACACTGACGGAAATCTAAAATATTACATGATGCCACAGCGTTGTCATATCCAGCTTTGTGGAGATGGTCATCACCCAGCTGGTATTAAGTGGTTAAACTTCCATTGCGTTGGGAACAGAGATCCGTCACCAGTATTAGTACGAAATGTGACTCCAACAAGCATGAATTACTCGCGAATTCGTTGTGGGGTGAAAACATACAACCTATGAATGTCATTTTTAGAAATTTCTTGCCATGCCTGAGACAAGTGCTGTTTCAGTTCATGAAAACTGCTTGCTGGAGACTGCTCTCCCGTCACATTCCAGACTTGCTGCACGGGTAGCAAATCAAGGAACTGTGCAGACCAGTCATGGACCTGTACAATCCTGCAGGCGTTTATGGTGTGAACTGTAGTGTGGGGCTTTACATTATTCTGCTGGAACGTGCCAGTCGGTACCTGGTCATGAAGGATACGACATAAGGTTCGATCCTTGCTTTCTAGCGAGTATTGGGCCTCCCTGCAGTCATATCCAGGAGCTCCCCACACCATGATTTCAGGAAGATATAGTTCTCGGTAATAACTGTTCCCTGTCGACTTTCACCAGGTGACGTACAGACTCAAATCAGAAGCACCACTCTATGTTCCAATCGGGTCTGGCTCTACACTATTCCAGTCTCTTCTCTGTGGTACGTAGGGACGTAACTAGGCTATGGGAGATGGGCCACCGCCAAGGGCCCAAGAACGGTCCAGTTTAAAAAGAAATATGTAAATCAACGAGAAATACGGCTTAAGAATATACCGGAAGATGCACGTCAGTTCTACAGCGCAGCGTGTTCCTGCCTTCTATCTGGGAGAAGAAACTTCCCTCAGCGCGAGACTGAACAGCTTTGGCAGTTCCGCCAGTGGCGCAGGATCACCTCGGTATGGCAAGAGAGTCTCACTCCTTCCGCCACAGGAAACAAACACAATAAAATATGAATTACTGACTAGACCCACGACAGCTGTACTGATACACATTTATTGTGTCACGACCAGTTCCGTTCCTTAGAACATCATCACATGCCGAATTGTGTCTATACCATGATTTAAGAGGTCTAGTTGTCTTACATGATGTTGGAGGCAAAATTCTATCAAGTAGCGTGCGAGATCCCGTGCTGACTTGACTTACACCATATATGGTATACTACATTTGAGGTCCTGTTAACGCGGTGTGGTATTGGTTGATACGGAGAACGTCTTCATGCCTCGCGGGATCCCACGTGCTACTTGATAGATTTGCTGAATTCTTTACATGATTGGTATGACTTTCTCGTACGAAATCAGGCGCCTGAAGATAAGGATTTACATCCTGAAACTCGGGTACGTGAACGATCTTATCCAAATAAAGGATTTGTCAAGTACAACCGGAACGGAATTATTCGTCATGAAAAATTTTAGCAGCCGTTGAGGATGTTCCGCAAACAATAAATTTAAAAAAAACTGCTTAAGATACAGTATAGGTGAAGCAATCTGTCAAATTCAGCTATTTTGTTGACAGAATAAGACACAGCTGCTAAGTTTGACTTCAGTGACACTATAGGTGAGATGTCTACACTCATAGCAAGAAAATCAAAGAAAATTATAATAAAAGCCCAGTTTGAGAAAAGGAGTGTTGTAAGTAGGCTGTTTAGGTTTTTATATTGGTAATGCCACGTAGAGCTTTGTATTAAAATTTCAGGCTGTGCTTTGTGCAGTCTGTGGCTGGGTGGCATTGTTGGGATAGTTGCCATTGTAGTGTTGGGCAGTTGGCTGTTAACAGCGCGTAGCGTTGCGCAGCTGGAGGTGAGCCGCCAGCAGTGGTGGATGTGGGGAAGTGAGATGGTGGATTTTTGAGAGCGGATGATCTGGACGTGTGTCCATCAGAAACAGTACATTTGTAAGAATGGATGTCATGAACTGCTATATATATTATGACTTTTGAACACTATTAAGCTGGCAGTAGTGGCGCTCGCTCTATTGCAGTAATTCGAGTAACGAAGATTTTTGTGAGGTAAGTGATTTGTGAAAGGTATAGGTTAATGTTAGTCAGGGCCATTCTTTTGTAGGGATTATTGAAAGTCAGATTGCGTTGCGCTAAAAAATATTGTGTGTCAGTTTAAGCACAGTCATGTATAATTTTCCTAAGGGGACGTTTCAGTGTGTTCGGAACACTTAATTATCTTTTATTCCCTATTACTGATTCTAACACTGTTGATACATTAGCAGGAGCAAATAAAATCTGTTCTATACTATACATCATTATAAACTGAATACACAGTAGCTGAAGTACAAAATACGTCACAGATTTTGTTTTAATTAAATTCGTTTAAAAAGTTTACAGAATAATAAATGAAAAGCACCAGTTTGCTTTTGTTCTACAATATTACTTTTATTGCTAACCGGTTTTCGGCTTACAAGGCCATCTTCAGACATTTACTGTGTATTATCACCAGAGAACTTAAATGTTAGCAGACAACATTGGAAGAGAAGTAACACATCTAGAGTGAAGTAGAAACATACAGTGAGTAACATCTTTAAAATGAAATGGTAAAAACTGAACAGTACATAAATAACAATGGAGTTGACAGGAAAACCTCTAGCACAAAATAGGAATAGCATGCCTACATAACAGTTTCTATTAATAAACAAAAGTAATAAAATAAGATAAAATTAGTACTAGACAAGGCTGCATCAAGAGGTACGAAACATGGAGAGTGATACACAACCAATTAAAAAAGAAGAGACAGTTGTCAATGTAAATACAGAATACATGAGGAACTTAAGAAATATCAATAAGATAAACAGAAATTAATAAATGCAGGAAAATTGAGGTGTTTGAGGGAACCTACAGTTTGATAGTGTGGTGGTACTGCATTTTAGCATTAACATTATAATCAAAGCAGTGGCTGTGTACCAGTTTTCATTAAATAAATGAGCAAAGTAAAATATGAACAGTATTTGATGAGACAACTACAAGGGGAGTTAAACATGGACAGTAATACAAGTAGAAAGGAAACCCTTAACTATTGAAACTACTGCCTATGTGGAATACAAAAACAACTGCAATAAATAAAACAACTTAATGACTACAGGAAAATAGGAATATGTAGGACGAGAGAATGTGGGAAGTAATGAACAACAAAGATGATTATGTGAAGTTCAGGAGAGGGGAAGTGTTGAGTTGTGTCTCGTCATTTAGGATGAGATCTGGACTGTGATCAAGATGTTTGTTAATTTCCAGGGCTTTTCTGTGACCGGAGCCGCTACTATACGGTCGAGTAGCTCCTCAATTGGCATCACGAGGCTGAGTGCACCCCTAAAAATGACAACAGCGCATGGCGGCCAGGATGGTCACCCATCCAAGTACCGGCCACGCCCGCCAGCGCTTAACTTCGGTGACCTGAAGGGAACCGGTGCATCCAATGCGGCAAGGTCGTTGTCAACGTTGTTGGCAAAATCTGAAAATGACATTCATGTAAACATTCTGACGAACGCCTGACGGAAGCATGGCGAGCAGTAATTGGATGCGATACGGCATCCTGTGTACACTAGAGCACGAGTGTAATAGTGTGGTGTACATTAGACTATGTATGAGTCTAGTAGTGTTTAGTGTGCACACACACCGTGTCGCATACAATTACTGCTCGCCGTGATTTTGCCAGGCGTTCGTCAGAATGTTTACATGGTGTCAGTTACAGATTTTGGCTCGTTATATAAGACAATTAGATCTCTCATATCGTATATTGGAACAGCTAGGGAACCTGTCGACTTTCTGACGAAGGAAACAATCGTGACTTATCAAATGTCTATCAGTGCACCTTTGGTGGTTCTCATTAATCAATTAGGTCAGTCGGCTATGAAGCTCAACATGATCAAGTTTATTTTCAATGCAGTTAAGTTTATAACTCCTTTCACCGCAGGAAATCAATAAAATCGTAGATTTTTTACAATTGTGACCTAATGCCATACCTAGTTGTGGGCATCGATGAAACGGTCACTACAACTGTTTTATTAAGTTAGCGTAATTTTACCATACCCAGAACATTTTTGTGTCAATTGATTATAGCTGTAGAGGCCTACCTCCTTACAGTTGCTTCCCTTTTTGCGATTGGTACATCAGTGACTGGCTCTTTGGTGAAGAGGAAGGAAGCGGTGATCCCACATCAGCCCCAGACAGAGCTCTGGGACCACGCTGCTCTCTTTAAAGCTGTCCTCACACGAGACGAGGCAGCTGATGTCGACGTCGATGGGGCCTGTAAAATTAACCACACGATACACAGGTCCCACGTCACGTGCTCGTTGCCATAATTTGCGACTGCAGCGCTCTGCAGAGGCAACTGTCGGCTTTATCTGGTTGGCAAATCACGCAGTTGCAAAAAATTGACGAACATAAAACTGCTCCTTACTTCATAAACTAGTAGTGTTGTTCTACCTCAAGTATACATAAATAATAACTTCAGTATCCTCCATGAACATGTTATGTAGCAAAAAGGGAAGGTCCATGTCCAGGCAGTAAGGACCAACTTATAAAAATCCCATTACAAATAGTGCAATACAAATTTATAATATTCTTCCAAAAATGGCTCTGAGCACTATGGGACTTAACATCTAAGGTCATCAGTCCCCTAGAATTTAGAACTACTTAAACCTAACTAACGTAAGGACATCACACACATCCATGCCCGAGGCAGGATTCGAACCTGTGACCGAAGCGGTCGCGCGGTTCCACACTGAAGTGCCTAAAACCGCTCGGCTACACCGGCCGGCAATAGTCTTCCACAAAAGACAAAAATTGATTAATCATTATCACTTTTTGTGAAACCCTAAGGTGATTCTTACTTCATCATTGCTATTATTGAACAGCAGAACTTTCAGAACGTGTGAAATAGAAGACTTGAAACAATTAAGTGCAAAATATCGTACCGCAACTAGTGAAACTGCTCCTGTAGATAAAGCAAGAAAAAAAGCAAAAAAAATTACTACTGTTATACTTTCTTTACTTTATGTAAGTGTGTGTATTTATAAAAGAATTATATGTCCCTAAGTTTTTCGATGAATAAATCACCTCTGAAGTGCAGAAAGCTATGTCAATGTAGAAGCAATCTTGCAGTTTGTTGGTCTATGTTTCTTGGCATTTTCACTAAATTGAACAAACTCTACAGACAGCTGACTGGCATTTACATAAAATTGAATATTAAAGAACATACTTCAATTAACATAACGAGAAAGCCTGAGACCCTTTAAGAAAGCACAAAGGCCAATTTTAAAAATTGTGGAAACAGCTTTAATCGCTAATGTCTTATTAACTAATATTTAAATACGTCAGATTGTACCAAGAACAAGGTGTTTTTGTTTAAGCTTCAATGTGCCGCTGCTTGAAACAATATACGAAAATTGTAATACGAAAATAACCAAATATGAAAATCTTTAGTCACCAATATGAAATAATTATCATTTCATTACAACAAATCTAACCAACAACGACGCGCTTTCATGAGTTCCTCAGTTGCTGGTGCTTTGGAACGGCGTATATTCATAGGACGTAAGTTGTAATATAAAATCCGCTAAATATAAACTTTGTCTGATAATGGGTCAGTCCAATATGGTGTCTCCCAAGACCTGCTTGTGACTTAAAGAGTATTCTTGCCTCTTATAGATTAAACGTTTCGTTGCACGTTACCGAAATATAGTAGACGTATTTCATGTTTCACGTATACCAGTGCTTCCTTCGTGAAATAACGTGAACTGACTTCACAAAACTAAAACTCGTACGGCTCCATGTCCACATCAGTTTTTACGTGTGGTGTGAGGATGGTTTAAGGCTACGTGTTGGACGCTACATTCGCAGGGTATCTCCGGAGCGTCGTTGGCGTCCCGAGACAACACGGTTCTCTCTCACGGCCGTTAAGACCAGTCGTGCTATCCGCGATGAGCAGGTAGCCGAGCGCGCGCGCCGTGAGTGTTCGAGCCGACACGCGATTGAGCTCGTTGCGCATGCGCGGCACCCTGATGGAGGCGCTAGTTAAGCCCGCAGCCGCCGCGCAGTATGTTAGCGCCACTATCGCCGGCAGCCATCTGTTGCACGCCGCCTCTGCCGAGCCGAACCGGAAATCGGAATCGCCTGCCGGCTGCGGAGGCGAGGGCAAGGGGCGGCTCGCCTCCGGAGCCGCGGCCCTAGAAGAAGAAGACGAAGAAGGAGAGGAAGAAAAGGAAGCGCAAAAACTGGTCCCGCGCGCAGCCGCCGCGGACGGATGCGGCTCGGAGCGCAGCGCGGTGCAGCGCTAATTAACTCGGATTGCTATCTATTGAATTCCTTGCGGGAGATGTGCCAGGAGTGACGGAGAGCGGAGGGAGTGGCAGCGCGGGCCGGACAGTCGCGTGACGCAGCGGCGGACCTCACCCCGCTACCTGCATTGTCTGCCCGGCCGTCGCGTCGCGACGCGCTGCCAGTCTCATCGCCCGGGAAACTACTGGTGACTTCCCTCTCATAACGCCACCACCACTACAATGAACACTGTTAAAAATCTAAAACAAGCTCGACATACTTGTATGACGTCTGTTAAATTGAACGTGACTTCGCTAGTGCCAGTAAACATTAAAGCACCACTCGAAAATGGCCTGATTAAAGATGACCTGCCCTCTTTACAAGTGAATAGAGTCGAAAGAAAATATTAATACGCGATCTGAGTATCACCAGGAAGAACTCATATGTACACGTAATGCAACGCAAATTTTCTTGGTATCTGAAACGATGCAGCAGTCATTACGCAGTGACCTGTTTACTGTTGGTATTCGAGCGGTCTAAGGCGCTGCAGTCATGGACTGTGCGGCTGGTCCCGCAGGAGGTTCGAGTCCTCCCTCGGGCATGGGTGTGTGTGTGTGTGTGTGTGTGTGTGTGTGTGTGTTTGTCCTTAGGATAATGTAGGTTAAGTAGTGTGTAAGCTTAGGGACTGATGAAAAACTGGTTCAAATGTCTCTGAGCACTATGCGGCTCAACTTCTGAGGTCATTAGTCCCCTAGAATTTAGAACTACTTAAACCTAACTAACCTAAGGACATCACTCACAGCCATGCCCGAGGCAGGATTCGAACCTGCGACCGTAGCGGTCTCGCGGTTCCACACTGCAGCGCCCAGAACCGCACGGCCACTTCGGCCGGCCCCATAAGATTTCACACACATTTGAACATTTTTGAACTAGTGTTATTGTCGCTTTGTTGGACGTTACGTTAAATGGCATCGTGATACGAAGAAAGCTTGGGTCTGCACCCGCAATGTGCGTATTACAACGACATATTTCTTGTCAAGTGTAATTGTGACGTGAACTTTAACTTATTCGCCATGGTGAACTAGTAATGTAACGTCGTCGCACTGCATAAAGAGACAACGAAACACTTTTCGCCCTGGAACTCTTGACACAAACTTACTTTCCGCGAGCTGAAAATAATTTACAAATGTCAAGAAATGTATCAAATTTGGCTAAATTTCTCGGAGCAGAAATGGTTCCTATTGAATATTCGATCTAATTGAAACACGATAATATTTGTGCAATTACCTCTGCATAAGGCATCAGTGCAAGCCTTCAGACCATTCAGCACTTCTGTCTTGCAAAAGTAAACCTTCAAGTAAACAGACAAAAAAACATAATGACAATAACGAATTGAGCTTTTCTTTTTCTCTTCAGGGTTATTATTTGGTCCGAAGAAGCAAAATTACTCTACACAAAACAATTAAATTAATATTACATGATTTACGTTGTGCTCTTAGCTCCATAATGTGGATATGAAAATAGGAAATAAAGTCAAAATAAAAAAATAAAAATATGAATGACATCCCTGAACTAGCAGGACAGAGCGGATGAGGTTATATTTGTGGAATGGGGTCAAAATAAGTTACTGTCAGTTGCACTCAACATACAAACATTATTTGTTAAATCGGCTGAAGGCAACCTACGAAAATTCAAGGCCCAAGGACTAAGCAAGGAATTTAGGTACAGGAGTTTTTCTGCAAGCTTCGCGCCTTTAAACAAATTTTTTCTTTCGATAAAAATCGGCTGAAGGCTATACATTAAACAAGAACAGTATTACGGCTTAAGACCAAAACAAAGATTTTCAATGTTAATTCTAAATAGGCTGAAAACTCGGCTGAAGACCGCATATCAACAAACAATTTAACGGCTTAAGGCCTAGGAAGAAGACATACTTGTAGGAAGAAGAGCTTCCAATTTGGAAAGGCTGGAGGCCTTATCTTAAAATATTTCGTGTAAAACTCGGCTGAAGGCCTCATACTAAAGAATAACAATCTTATGACTTAAGGGCAAGACAAAGATTTTGAATTTGTAATTGAAGAGAGACTAAAACTCGGCTGAAGGCCACACACAGCATGCAGAAAACAATTTTACGGCTTAAGTCCTAAAAGAACAGCCTTGCAATTTAAATAACCTAAAACTCGGCTAAAGGCCACACACAGTGCTTAAAAAATAAAAGGAAATCACTGTGTAAAACAGAAGGAGCAGCGCTCAGAAGGTTCCAAGGGTCGGCCTGGGAAGCAACACTAACGCACACTTAGGTGAGACAGGCAGCCAGGCCAAGAAGCTCTTAATCGGAAGGCAACACAACCAAGGGACGACTCACGACCGGCCGACAATCTGACCGATTTCCAACAGTCAGATCCAACTGCACAGATAATGGAAAATATCGGCCGATGAAGAGTACACCGAGATACCAATAACTTAGTAAGTAGGCTGTTTAGGTTTTTATGTTGGTAACGCCACGTAGTGCTCTGTATGAAAATAGCTGACTGCGCTGTGTACAGTCTGTGGCTGGTTGGACTCATTGTTGGAATATTTGCTTGTCTAGTGTTGGGCAGTTGGATATGAATAGCGCGTAGCGTTGGGTAGTTGGAGGTGAGCGGCCAACAGTGGTGGATGTGGGCAGAGAGATGCCAGAGTCTTGAGAGCGGACGATTTGGACGTGTGTCCGTCAGAAAAAGGAAATTTGTAAGACTAGATGTCATGGACTTTTGAATACTATTATGGTAAATACATTGTTTGTTCTCTATCAAAACCTTTCATTTGCTAACAATGCCTATCAGTAGTTAGTGCCTTCAGTAGTTAGAATCTTTTATTTAGCTGTCAGTATTGGCGCTCGCTGTATTGCAGTAATTCGAGTAACGAAGATTTTTGTGAAGTAAGTGATTCAAGAAACGTATTGGTTATTGTTAGTCAGGGCCATTCTTTTGTAGGGATTATTGGGTTGCGCTAAAAAATATTGTGTGTCAGTTTAGTGGTGATCAGAATAAGTAAAGAGAGAACTGAATCTTCCTGGCAGATTAAAACTGTGTGCCGGACCGAGACTCGAACTCGGGACCTTTGCCTTTCGCAGGCAAGTGCTCTAAGGCTGTGAGGACGGGGCTTGATTCGTGCTTGGGTAGCTCAGTTGGTAGAGCACTTGCCCGCGAAAGGCAAAGGTCCTGAGTGCGAGTCTCGGTCCGGCACACAGTTTTAATCTGCCAGGAAGATTCATATCAGCGCACACTCCGCTGCAGAGTGAAAATCTCATTCTAAAGAGAGAACTGTGTGAGTACGTTCAGTTTTGCTCATCTGTTTGAAAATCAAATAACGTAGAACCTTACCAGCACAGTCATTCTTAATTTATGAAGGGGGAACTTTCAACTTCAGACTGAGCCTCACCAAGATCAAAGCATGAAACATCACTCTAGATGAGTTTAAAAGAATACAAAAACACAAGTCACAACTGTGATGTCACTGCCAGAGGCTGGAGATTCCAGGCAAGAAAACACACGACTTGTTGTCACACGCGTCATGGGCTGAGAAAAAAATGGCAGCCCACCTTCACTGACAGCGGTCCCGGCGAATACCAACACCATACGAACCCAACTCTTCCCCGACCGATACTACTGTCAGTGCTCAGCAGACCACATGTCGCCATGCGACGACCAGCCAATTGACCGACCAACAGCCTTCCATCTGCGTAGACCACGGTCTCGGCGCGTACTCGCACTGTCCGCCTTCCGACTGAGTCTCTCGACTCACTGCTCCGTGCCTGACTCCACTCCTGGTCCAACTGAACTGACTCCCTTCAGACGGACGATGTCCCGAAGACACTGGCTCGGACCCAATCATGCAGAGCGGACACAGCCGACATTTCTGCACAGGATAGAACCGACCAAATACACGCCATTGATGAGACGACTGATCGAACAACCAACAACCAACCAACGGTCGTCCGCGCTGGTACTGGCTGTGCGGACCTTATTGGGGCTCCGTCCCCGACTACACTGCTGCTGCGCCCAACTGCCTTCCTGGTATCTCTCCAACTGAACTGCTGGTCAGTCTCCAACCAAAATGACTTCCTTCAGACCCAAACATGCAGAGGGAACACAACCGACATCTCTGCACAGGAAGGAACCGACCCAAATACACGTCGTCGATGAGACGACCGACCGAACGACCAATCAACGATCGTCCCCGCTGGTGCTGGCTGTGCGGTTCTCACTGGAGCTCCATCCCCTACTGCACTGCTGCTGCGTCCCGACCGCCCTCCTGGTCCGTCTCCAACTCACTTCCAGACATACTACTACCCGAAATACTATCGGTCGCTCCACAGACGGTACGACAGTGCACTTATCGATAAGCACTGCTGCTGCCACTTACGAGCAAGTAAGGCAGAAGTTAGTGATGGCAGTAAATGGAATAAGAAAACGAGGAGGCAGTACCTTTAAAGAAGACGACAGACAATAAATGGCATGAACACGAGCCGCGCACGGCTCAGTGAAATCGAAAACCTTTTTGGTGAACGAGATGTCAGCTTCCTAAGCCGATCACTACTACTACCTGGATATATGTCACATTGTTCGTAGCTGCGACTTTTTTCACTCGGCTACTTATTCGACAACCGCATTTTGCCAATATACATGGACCAGTCACATGAATGTGACCACCGCCTATGTTCGACGTCAACGTGCAATGACAATTTACAGATGGCAGATGGTAGCACTAGCAGTGTAGGGTGTATAAAGCGTGTCTGGGGACGCGGAAAAAACACTGCGATCGTTTTCCTAATGAAGAAACGGAGCGATTTATCTGACGTCCAATAGAAAATGATCATTGGCTTTCGGGCCAAGGGTGAAAGCATTTCCGAAACGGCTAAGTTTGTAAACTACTCGCTTGCTGCAGTGCTGAGCAACTGACCTCCCCAGAAGAACCAAGGGGCTATCAGCAGTGTCTTCTCAGTGACTATTCAGCTAGCATTGCTTCGTATGGGCCTCCACAACAGAAACTTGGTTCATGCACCCATCTTGGCTGCTGTTCATCGGCGACTGGAATTTGCACGCCAATATCGCAACTAGGGCGTCTACTGAGTGGTGATGAATCACGTTCTACGCTCCACTACACAGATGGTCGCTGGCGTGTAACACTTGAAAAGTCAGAAAGCAAATACCCTGCATCGGCTATGGTCTGAGAACGTTTTCGTGGCATTCCCCGTGTGATCGCCTCATTCTTGAAGGCAAAGTGCATCAACAAAAGTGTGCATCTCTCCTTGGGAATCACGTCAAACTCTCCATGCAGTTTGTGTTTCCTCGCCACGATGGCATCTACCAGCAGGAGAATGCAATGAGTCACGTAGCTCTCAGTGTACGCGCGTGGTTCCAAGATAACCAGGATGAGCTTACCGTACTACCCTGGCCACCAAAATCTGAGGATATAAGTCCAGTCGAGAAGCTGTGGGACCACCTCGACCGGACTGTTCGCGCCGTGGATCCTCATCCGAGAAACCTGGCGCAGCTGGCCACGCCACTGGAGTAGGCTCGGCTCCACGTTCCTATTGGTACCTTTCAGTATCTCACTTACGCTGTTCCTGCACGCCCCGTTGCGGTCCGCCCTGCGGAAGGTGGCCATTCAGGTTTTTGGCAGGTGGCCACATCAATGTGACTGGACAGTGTAGCCGATTGCTGCCTTTATGCACGGTTCCCCCTCTCTCATTAGCGCACCATATCACACACTAGCGAAACAGACCTTTGGAGCAGGCCAAACGGAAAAGATCGAAACATAACATCTTCCTTTCTTTGATAGCAAGCGGCCATGTGCGGCGACCATGCACTCACCAGACGCTGAGCGAAGCCGCCACTCTCCCCTCAAAACCTCGGACAGAGACACTCGTGCGGTCAAGACAGCCGGGAATGTGCGGTAGTCGATTTTTTTTTTTTTCTTTATTGTGATTTTAAACACCTTATACAAAGGCGGGCTGTCAGCAGCACAATACGCCGCTCTTCAGCCTTGAGTTTGACAACAAGTAGTACATAAAGGTGGCACAGAGTAGACAGTAAAAACGGTGGGCAAAAAATGTGGACACTAAAAATCGAAAAAACATGGAGCCGTTCACGCTGGACGAGAAACATCACTAACACGAGGCGACACGGTGCACATAACATGGATGATGGCGACGGCACGGGAACGGTGGTGGCGTGACGGCGAACAACACTACACACAAACGAAGGCACACACACGAAACACTGACGGCGATGATCTCCGGCGCGCGAATGTTCACTGAGCGTGTACGAGTCCGGGGACCTGCCAAGTGGAGGAGGAGGAAGGGGAAGGGGAATGGGAGAGGGGAGAGCAGAGATGCCATGGGCAAAGGAGAGAGGGGGAGGGAGGAAGGGGGAGGGGAAGCCCGGGGGAGAGAGGGGGGAAAGGAAAGAGAAGGGAAGTGAAGGGAGGGAGGGAGGGAGGGAGGGAGGGAGGCTGCCTAAAGGAAAGGACACGGGAGGTGGGCGGGGAGGATCAAAGTTGATAGGAGGGGTAGATGCAGGGGAGGAGGACATCATCAGGGAGGGGGAGCTGGCGGAAGCCAGTGGTAGTCGATCAACGTACCACAGATATACCTGTAATAGCAAAGAAAACTGTTGGCGAGAAAACAACAAAAACAGGATATATGGAAGATTGTAATGGACGCCTTTCGTTCTTAATCTCAACCACACAAACAGCAAAAATTAAACTTTCACCGACGGAAATATCACAATTAATAAAATACAGAGTGTCCGAAAAACAATGACCCGATTTTAACTTGTAATAATATTGAGACAGATGTCACTAGTTAACTGAAATGTCGGTAGATGTAATCGGCATGGTCTAGAGTTTCAGAAAAAATCCGCTAGATGTCGCTACGACCGCTGACCTGGAGCGTGCAGCCAGGACCACGAGACCAGGTTTTACACTCTTGGCCTCCTAGGTCCCCTGACTTAACATCACGTGATTTCTTTCTGTGGGGATATGTTAAACAAAGTGTTTACGTTCCTCCCTTATCTCGTGACACTGATTAACAAAAAACCAGAATATCAGCTGCTGTAGCTTCAGTGACAGAAGACACCTTACGCTCAGTTTGGGAAGAATTCAGCTATCGGCTCGATGTCGTTCGCGCAGCCAATGGAGGACATATTGAACATTTACGATGCATTTTTATGAACTTCAGTTTTTTCTGAGTAATTTAGTATGGAATTTGTTGGTGTTAAGCCCTTCTTCGTAATAAATAAGCTCGCGTCATTCTGTTTGGGACACCCTGTATTCCGGAGTATCATGACGTAGTCGGATGGATTTCACATTAAAATCTATTCGACCACGACATAATAACCCGGAACATTTCGTTAATTGTCAACCGCATGAAGCATTTTGGCCGCATACAGGGTCTCTCATGAGAAATAATAAATCCCAAACACTAATTTCAATACGACATTCCATATAACATCTATTCAGTTTTTGTTGGTTACAAATTCCTATTTCATGTGCTGGTACTCCAGCTGCAGTGCGTCTATTTATGATTATATCTTTTGGCCAGAAGTTTGAGTGGAGTGCAAACAAGACTCCCTGCAAAGTACACAAGGGGTTTTTGTCTCAATTTTCACATCCACAGAAAGAGGGCGAAGTGGACAAACGGCATATCAAACTGTCCAGTTCAAATGTTCAAATGTGTGTGAAATCTTATGGGACTTAATTGCTAAGGTCATCAGTCCCTAAGCTTACACACTATTTAACCTAAATTATCCTAAGGACAAACACACACACAGCCATGCCCGAGGGAGGCCTCAAACCTCCGCCGGGACCAGCCACACAGTCCATGACTGCAGCGCCTCAGACCGCTCAGCTAATCCCGCGCGGCAACTATCCAGTGTGAGGTTCACTTTCGCAATTAGAAAATTAATCGCTATAAAGTAATCAGGGTAATTAAAGAGAAAATTATTCGTGATTCGAGGGGAAATTTAAACATAACTCAATAATAAGCAACTAGTAGCAAAAAATATGTCTATGGCATTATTTGCGAGTGTCAAAACTAAGCATACAGCAAAATGTCGTGGTCCAAATATAATAATAACCAATTTTACACTCGCAAATAATGCGTTCTGAAGAAAGGCACTGAGTGCACGAAAAAGGTAAAGAAATTAAATCTCTTTTATGCAGTTGGTTGCTTATTAATTCGTTATATACGATTAAAGTCGCTGAGGACGAATAAAAGACTAAAATTGAAATATTTCATTAACAGCTATCTAATTCAGGGGTTCCCAGATGGCGATACGCGTACCACTTGTGGAAGACAAGAACATTTCAGGTGGCGCGCACTCATACGGGTAAAACCATTCTCGGGCGTTATTTTTTTAAAGTAAAATAATAATGCGAAAATTGATTAATAAAATTAACATCTGTACAATGTTAAAGAAAATGGATTTATCACAGAATGTCTGCCTCGACTGGCATCCAGGAACAGAAAATCGGACTGTATGCTCCCCACCGCTCCGTTTATTAGTCGTCGCTGCATCGGCCGAGAGTGATTCGTCTTGTTTTGATATTGAGATCGGGTGTTGTTGGTGGGTATTAGAAAGTTTTCGCGCAGCTTTGCAACTGCTGATAACTTACGGGTCTACCTACACGTGGCGCTGCAGCAGTCATTACGCGGTGAACAATTTATTGTTGTTATTGTCTCTTTGTTGGGCGTTACCTTAAATGTCATCGTGATACGAAGAAAGCTTGGATCTAGAACCGGAGTGTGCGTATTAAAACGAGACAATTCTTGTCTAGTGTAACTGTTACGTGAACATTAAGTAAATTGTGTCACTTATATGTGATTGTATTTTATGTTAACCAAGAACCGATCTTTAGGCCATGAAACTCCTTCTACTTACAATGATGCAGTTAAAAAACTTAAACCAACACTTTACCGTAAGTACGACGAAAGCTACATAAAGTTTGGTTCTACAGTAGAGGCCAGTAGAGAAACCAGTGATAACCCAACCCCTAATGTGTTTTATGCTTGAAACACTTACAAATCAAATCATGAAGCCTTCTTTATTTAAAGATCATCAATGTTCTAAGCACTCTGCGTTAACTTGAGGGGGAGGAAATCTGCTTTTTGTGAAAGAGAATGGAAATGAGTAACAACGCCGATACTAGCTTGATAAAACCCATGTACCTCAAAACAAGCCTTGCACATCAAAAATGAATACAGAAATAGACTTAGTGTCGAAGACTTGAGAGTTGAGTCGAGCTCAGTCAAGCCGGACTTTGAAGCACTGGTTACAGATAAATAGCAACATAAATCTCCAGCTGAAACATTTACATGTCCTTTCAACATAATCTAAATTTGAAAACTGTCTAATATTTTCCGGCAAAGTTTGATTCTATTCTAAATTTTGATTTTTGGACGCTAGTTAACTGTACTCCATGTTTAGTTTATTACTCTCTTGCTCAGCTTGTTTATATTATTTGTGATGTAACAATTTAACGAATATTTCAAATCTCATTCCTCTCTTATATCTTGAATATTTGTACAAGAACCAGCTTGATTTATTTTAATATCATTTATTACAAATAAGTACCAAATGTGAACATGAACGACACTAAGAAAATGCTCCCAGGAAACCTTATTACCTGTGAATATCTGTGTATTTCATGACGCAAAAACAATATGTGGCCTATTAGCATTGAACAAGACGGGGAAAATTACTTCCCCCCTACCGTTCTCTATCCCTGCGGCAGTCGTTGGTCAATATCCGCCCGCCCCCACCCCCGTCGTGTTCATTGAAAACTGGAAAACCTATAGTACTGTCAAATTTCTAAAGCTGTTCAGTGGCACGCAGTGACAAAAGGACTGGGTATACGTGATGTAATGAAATGCCAGGAAGTACATTTCTTCAGGGCCTAACTGTATTGTACAAAAAAACATTGGTGTGATATTTAACTGTCAGAATGGCTTTCTTCGAATCAGGTACTACATTCAGGACATTTCGAGAAGACGCTAGGAAAACAAATGAGATCAAGCTTTCTTAAGGAAACAATGAAAAGAAAATAAAAAGAATCTGAAAAATTGGACAAGTATATGATGAAATGATTTGTTTCAGGATAGAAAATAAGAGAGACTATAGAACAAGTGAAGTGCGTCAAATATTTCTCTAATCTATTTTATTTTTTACGTTTAGTCAAGTTATTTCACAAAACATTTGACCACCTTTTTTTACGTTCAAGTCGTGAAGCTGTGCCTGAATTCGCATAAATGAATTTTTCAACTATGATCGTTCACTGAGTTGTTCGCCGGTTTTACTGTATCGTTTAAGAATGTAACGCGTATTTTCAAATGCTAAGTATGTCGATATGGTATTTATGCAGATATTTTCTAATAGAAACGGTGCTACTGCTTGTAGAGAATAGATACACCATCTCCTAAACGCTGAGCAATGCATTACCGAGCGTGTAGCGAGTGGTATGCCCTCGCTGGGTGACAGTTTAACTATGGAATACTGTACCCATACGCATTACCCGTGGACGCTATACTGGGGGAACTGCATACTTCAGTTATCAAAATAATGAAATTCATTTATTCAGTTGTTGAAATTCAAGTGTTACTGCTGTGAAATTATTTCATAAAATGTATTCAGAGTTGTGTGATTTCCGCACAGGAAAGGCTTCTTTAGTTTTCACGTCAGGTTGCCTTGGCTTTGACATGAAATTCATTTGTGCAGTGTCTGTATTTGACAGTGTCCACCAAGTTCGATGCAGCGTTCCTTCGGGCAAGCATGCAAGTCCAAAAGAACATTGCATCGAACTTTACAGACACTGTCAAATGCAGACACTGCATTAATGTGTAAAATTATTGTGTGCAATCCAATGAAAACGTGTATCAGTTTTCATTTGACGATTTACGTACAGTCAGGGTCATAATTTGGGGCAAGAAAACAAACGAAATACAATAACGCAGTAACCAGCCGCCGGAGTCCTTATCTTCTGAGTACCAAAATACTCGAAGGTATCCCTGAACAAGTCAACGGCCTTTCCGCTGTGGTAACACCGGTTCCCGTCAGATCACTGAAGTTAGGCGCCGTCGGGCTGGGCTAGCACTCGGATGGGTCAGCATCCGGTCTGCCGAGCGCTGTTGGCAAGCGGAGTGCACTCAGCCCTTGTGAGGCAAACTGAGGAGCTACCTGATTGAGAAGTAGCGGCTCCGGTCTCGTAAACTGACATACGGCCGGGAGAGCGGTGTGCTGACCACGTGCCCCTCCATATCCGCATCCAGTGACGCCAGTGGGCTGAGGATGACACGGTTGCCAGTCGGTACCTTTGGGCCTTCATGATCTGTGCGGGAGAAGAGAGAGACAGAGTTATCCCTGAACAACGTCTGAAAGTTTGTCGGTGGAGTTCTGGTTCACTTTGTATGTACACAGTTGTAATTCTTTGTAAGTAACTTGTCATAACTTCGAAAACAAAACGCTAAAAAGAAATATAAACAGCATTACCCATTACTAAAACCGTCAATGGCTATGAAAGGAGTTCTGTACATAGCCACACAAAATTTTCATCATTTGTCCAGTAACATAAAATGTCTAACAAATCGAAATCATTTTTTCCAAACACCATCTTTCGTTCTATAGTCAGGTTTGTGATACAAAGGGTAAATACATTCACTTTTGCGTTTAATTACGTACTTTTGGAACATGAGCAGCATCAAAGACTAACATCTTCAGTTTCGTTAAATTTGAAAAATTATGATATTTACTAATATGTGAATGTCCAGTTGGCACCATGCACACAAACAAATTAAATATACATAGAACTGAAGCTAACCCTTTTTGTAAGGGGAAGTCAAATGAAAACGAGACGGCTGGAATTAAGTGAGTAAACTGTTTATTACTTCAAAGGTAATCGACATAACTGTTAATGCATTTATCCCATTGTGGGACAAGACAGGTCAGTGCTTTCATGAAAAAAACTTTGGGGTTGAAACTTCTTGGCAGATCCACGAAGCTTCATATGAGCGCACACTCCACTACAGAGTGAAAGTTTCATTCTGGGAACTTTAGGGTTGCCTACGGAATCACGATTGTACCGAGGAATGCACCACTTCGTCCGAAACAGAACGTCGGCCACGAACGACCTTCTTCAGGGGAGAAAAAACATGGAAATGACATGGACGGGTCCAATGTTGTCAGCGTTGTTTCGACTGTGCTACAGAAGTTTCGCTGTGAAGCCCCTACATATCGTCTGTTAAGTCTCCATCTCTCCTCATGCGTTTTCCATATTATTGGAGCACTGAAGAAAATCATTCGTGGCCGACGATTTACTTCGGACGAAGAACTGCATTCCTGTGTACAATCATGCTTCCATAGGCAACAGCAAATATCTTTTCATGAAGGCTTTAACTTGTCTGTCCCACATTCGGATAAATGTGTTATCAGTTATGGCGATTACTTTGTAAATAATAAATAGTTTATTTACTTTTGTCTCATCTGTCTCATTTTCAGTTGACTGCCACTTACAAGTGCCGGTAATTTCGTTTTGAAGTGAGCCAGTGATCTAAGAGTCATGGAATTACCTATTCAACTGAATACACTATTCTGTGGTTCTTTGGAAGTGGAAAGAACATTTCCACAGCGCGTGTAAAGTTTCGAAATATTTTTATTAATACGGCATGGATCTGCAGTTTCGTTGAAGTAGTTTGATGCTCAGTTGTCAGTCTTGTATGACGACTGATCTGTAGGCACAAGCTTAAACAATATGTAATCTGCTGGTTCCCCGAAAATTGGATGGCGCGCGGGATTAGCCGAGCGGTCTCAGGTGCTGCAGTCATGGACTGTGCGGCTGATCCCGGCGGAGGTTCCAGTCCTTCCTCGGGCATGGGTGTGTGTGTTTGTCCTTTGGATAATTTAGGTTGAGTAGTGTGTAAGCTTAGGGACTGATGACGTTAGCATTTAAGTCCCATAATATTTCACACACATTTGAACATTTTTTTTAAAATTGGATACATGATTTCCGTCTTTCTCGAAATATTCTGTACAACCTATGCCCTCACTGAGCCATGTTGCAGCTTGCGTTGATACTGTCTGTAAGTTTCCGCCTTTTGTTGGAGGCCGGACGGTATCGTTTAGTTGGCGTGGTTGCAAACCGTTTGTCTTCTTCTCGTGTTGACTGGCGCCACTCGGTTTTGTAAGCGTTGCCTGTCCGCTAGTGGCAGCAGCGGCGGTTATCGATATGTAGTAACTGTTGCCCTATCTTTGGGACGCGGTCGTTGTTTTGCAGGGTCCTGTGAATGGGCTAGTTTGGTTGGGGACTCAGGAGAAGCTAGGTCCGCGCAGTGCGAGAACACACCTGGACTGCTGGCGGCACGCATGGATTGCCGAATGGAAGGGATGTGGTCCCGAGGGTGCACAACCTGGTCGTAAACCGGATCCAGCAAGCTTTAATATGAGTGCATTTCAATCCAAGAAGAGAAACCTCCACCATTGTGATATTTCGCGATTCTCCAGTGACTTGGGTTCGTGTTGCTGCTCGTAGTGTCGCCGAGACGAAGAGCAGTGAGTGGAGTGCTTGGGGAAGGCGGATCTGATTAGCATTCCTCGACTTCTTATTACTATTTACAGCACGCAACTTGTTACAACTTAAGTTCAACCAGTGATTATTTTTCTTGCCTGGTGGCCGCTAACGCCCCAGTTACCTGCCCTGGGGGTCAGTTGGTGATCCTTATATTCTGGTGGTAGATTCCTTTCTCGTTCTAGGCGCCCTAAGCACAGTATTCTGGGGACATAGTACAGACCGCCGGTTCCGGCTTGGGCAAATTGTTTCATCGTTGGATTTGGTTTATCGGACGTCAAGTAGCTTCAGCAAGATTATCATTAGTCATTCGCTGGACTGCAACTAGTATGAGTTACCATCTTGTGAAGTGAATGCAACTCTTGGCTGCCTATCTCATCACTCGCGAAAGTGTTTGTTGCCGGACCTTCTCAGGCGTCGATTCCTGGAGCATCGTCTGTGACTGGTCCTTGTGTTTTATTATTGTATTATTTATTACCATACCTTGTAATGCCTACGTTAAAGGTTATGTATGTCTAGTTAATAATTCCGATCACCTTCTGGAATAGATCTAGCAGTGTAAGGATTGTGTTACAAGGTTACCATCGTCTTATTTCACCCGTTTGGTTGTCAGCTGCTTGTTTCATTTAACTAACCTTTGCTTGTATTTTCTGTTTAACAGCAGGTTTCTATTTTTTTTATATAATTGCCGTTCTTCGTGTATAAGGCCTTCAGCCATGATGGTAGACATTTGCTTTAAAAAAAATTTTAGCAGTAAGTCTTAAAACCTTATTTACTGCCATTCCTGGCTTCTGATACCTTCTGCTGTGTTTGTGGCCACTTGCATTTTAATATTTCAGTACCTGTAAGTTGTAATTGCAGCGAGTTCTTAAATATTCTTAATTTATTGTCATTCTTGGCGTTTAAGTCCTTCAGCCGTGATCACAGTGGCTTGCTTTTTTTTTAACATTATCTGTATCCGTATTTTATGGTGATTTGCTACATTGTAGCGCACTGGAAACACTATTATTTACACAGTTGTTATTCCTACATTAATGACGTTTGGTATTTTGTTATTTATTGTTGAGTCTTGAATTACTGTTTTAACAATAAATTGTGTGTAACTGTAAAAGGCAACCAATAGTAACTGATTACGGCCCCATCCGCAACTGTAACCGAATTCTGCCTTCTCTTGACTACCAGGTCACACTCACTTTACACTGAATTTTCTGGAGTTAGGCTCCAACGACAGCTGCATGTTTACAGGTGAACAGAAACAAACACACTGCTGAACGGTCTACTTCTGTTTTCGGCTCATTTTTAGCCTCCTTGCTGATACGACATTCCAATTCGTACTTCTTTGTTATACGACTAGCGCGTATTGTCAGATGAACTCGATGGCTACGTAGGAGTTTTTTTACCTCGAGAATATTCGTTTCTTTGCGATCTTCTCCCGCAGTCCACTGCGAACGTCGCATTCTCTACTGTCGAATAAAACAAATAAATAAATAGCCTGCAAGCACATGAATAAAATCGCGTGTCCGAAGCTGATGACGGTAAGGACCTGTTACGCAGCACTTTATCGGCGTCCACATTCCTCGCCGGAAATGGGGAAATGTACGCTGTCCGGCGCCCAGCGGGTGTTATTCAGCCTCGCGATGAAAGTTCGAAAATTATGCGACGCGCATCCCGATGAACGTCTTCTACGAGTGTAATGAAATTCATTGGGTACGGTTTTCAACATTCTGCCTACACAATATTGCCAAGATCCTCAGACGGAATTTTAATAACTTTTCGGGACGAAACCTGAAAAAAAGGAGGTAAAGGAACGAAACGATCAACTAAATCTCTCTAGCACCTCATTAAAACTTGTGGACATTAGGAGCAAAATGCTTGTCGTAATTGCAGGCAGTATGTTATCAATTATAATCTGACAAATTGTGAGATTCCCCCTTTGACATACACTACAGATAGTTGGAGGAAACGACAACAGCCTGAATAATTCTACAAAATCTTGGAAAATTTATACATTGTTCGCGAGTTGCGCATGAGATGTCTTCTGACTGGTTCATTGCAGTCCTCTCCTGTGGCAACATTTTCATCTCAGGGTAGTACTTTCAGTCTACGTCCTCAATTATTTACTGGATCTATTCAAGTTTGTGTCTTCCTCTACAGTTTTTTACACCATTTAGTTAAAAAATTGTTCAAATGGCTCTGAGCACTATGGGACTTAACTTGTAAGGTCATCAGTCCCCTAGAACTTAGAACTACGTAAACCTAACTAACCTAAGGACATCACACTCATCCATGCCCGAGGACACCATTTAGTTCCCTCTAGCACTATGGAAGCTATTCCCTGATCTCTCAACAGATGTCCTACCACCCTGTCCCTCCTTCTTGTCAGTGTTTTCCACATATCCATTCCTCGCCAGTTCTGCGGAGAACCCCTCATCCCTTACCTTATCGATCAATCTAATCTTCGAATTCTTCTCTAACTGCACATCTCAAATGCTTCTGTTCCTGTTTTCCCACAGTCCATGTTTCACTGTCGTACAATGCTGTGCTCCCAATGTACATTATCAGAAAGGGCTTCCTCAAATTAAGACCTATGTTTGATACCAGTAGCCTTCTCATGACCAGGAATGCCCTTTTTGCCGGTGCTAGTCTTCTCCATCCGTAATGAGTTATTTTGCTGCTTAGCTATCAGAATTACTTAACTCCATCTACGTCGTCATAACCAATTGTGATGTTAGGTCTCTATTTCTGATACTTCTCATTACTTTCGTCTTCATTCGATTTACTCTCTGTCCATATTCTGTACTCACTGGACTGTTCATTCAATTCTTCTTCACTCACTGAGGATAGCAATGTCATCGGCCGGCCGCTGTGGGCGAGCGGTTCTAGGTGCTTCAGTCTGGAACCGCGCGACTGCTACGGTCGCAGGTTCGAATCCTGCCTCGGGCATGGGTGTGTGTGATGTCCTTAGGTTAGTTAGGTTTAAGTAGTTCTAAGTTCTAGGGGACTGATGACCTCAGATGTTAAGTCCCATAGTGCTCAGAGCCATTTGAACCATTTTGAAACACCAACGTCATCAGCGAATCTTATCATTGATATCCTTTGACCTTGAATTTTAATCCCACCTTTGGACCTTCTTTCCATTTCCTTCAACATCTTATATGCATTGCAAACGTTAATCAGACTAAAACGAATGTTGCAGAATTGTTGTTGGAGTGTCGCAAACTTCTACATTAGGGAGCGAATTGTAATCTCAGTTTCAGTCATTATCTAAATAGAATTTTACCGTCTTATTTGTTTTCACTTTCAGACAAATAGTAACAAACGAGTAATAGGCATGACACAGGTAAGAAACAGAGAATGTCGAACTTGTAAAAATTAGTGTCTGCAGCAACAGTGATCTGAAAAAATAAATAAATTACGTCAACAGTTGATTTTTCCCACGGTTAGCCTTAACTTGAACAAAGTAAGAGTAAAGTTTAATAAAGGAAGTTTTATATTCGCTCATTTTTCAATAAATTAACGAATGTAAAGTAGAAATGACGGGAGCTAATAGTTACTTAGTGTCCTTAACGATTCGTTTTCCCTAGCAGGTTCCGCTATTTTCATGAGATCATACTTTTTTCTTTTTTTCTTAAACTTTGAAGGCGATTTCCTTCCTTGTTGTCACAGTCCTCAGTTAACCACGTGCGTGCCAGCTACCTGTGCGTCGCGTAAACTTTATTTTGTGTGTTATTGCATTTTATCTGTTTGGATATCGTATCTTCTGAGGCAGCGATTGTTGAAAAGTGCAGTATTTCGTTAAAGGAGCGTTTAAAACGGCCTGAAAACCATACTCAAGTTGTGGTTGTGCAAGACCGACGATCCTTAGGCTCACTTCCCTTAGCGAAAGCTAGCGCTTTGCGCAGTAGCCCGTATGAGCCGGTAAGTTATCGTTAACGACTAACATATTCAGGTTAAGCTCTTGTAGTAACTGAGTTACTCACATAACATATACTATCTGCCAGCACTAATTTCAGTGCCAAATCAAATAGCTATATCCACTCTCGTTAAGTATGGCAAAAGATTTCTTCTTCTTCTTCTTCTTCTTCTTCTTCGCCGCGCGGGGTGGCCTTGCGGTTTGAGGCACCATGTCACGGATTGCGCGGCCGCTTCCGCCGGAGGTTCGAGTCCTCCCTGGGACATGGGTGTGTGTGTTGTTCTTAACATAAGCTAGTGTAAGTAGAGTGTAAGTTAACGGACCGATGACCTGAGCAGTTTGGTCCCTTAGGAATTCACACATTTATTCTTTTTCTTCACTTTGCTACGTCTATAAATACGGGACCGATAGCCTTTGTAGTCTGGTTCCTTCAACCCCCACAAGCCAACCAACCAACCAACAACTACAAATAAATTTTGTCATATCACAGAAATCCTTTTATTTGTGGGTGGAAAAACTATACGTTCCCATTCAACATCCAAGTTACATTGTGACATTACAGCTTATAGCTTGTTGTTCCGCTTGACGCGCAAAATTGATGAATTTCCTCTCGGCGTAAGCTCTTAGCGTGTGACACAAAATAGATGGCTGCAGGCGCAGACATACAAACCACGTAACTCACCTACATTACACAGAGGCAGTCTGTGATCATGCTTCATGCTGGATTACGCCTCCCAATAGAATGGTCCAATCCGACGTGTCGAAAGCTACTCTCAAATTTTCCCACAGGAAGAGTACATAAAAGGAAACACACTGCCAAAATTTTAGCTGCTAAAGCGTACTGGAGGTATTTTTAAGAAAATGTTGAAGTACTCATTCTTACTGCATGAATAACAGCTTATAACAACTGTTTGTACAGCCCTTCCTGTCTAGCGCCCGAATTGGCAAAGATGCAGAGGAAGCCTTGACACGAGAACGTAGCGCAGCGCGAACTCCAAAGTGCTCACACGCGAATTTTATGCACTTGAACCGTACCAAGAGTCTCTCAAGTCATCATTTTTTGACAGCTAAACTGTTGCAAATATAATTGTTGTACAAGTGACTAGAAAATCAAGGTAGTTTATGTTGTCAGCTAAAGACGACTTCCACCAGTCGTGACTTCAGTTTGTTGACATGAAATATTTTATAAGAATTCCTGTAGCCAGCACTTAAGATAATTTTTTGAATAATGTATATTTTACCAATAACGAAACTTCGTTGTTTGTTTCCTGTAGTCGTCACAAAAATGCGAACTGTCTATTGGATGACTAAAACAAACATTTTCCTTACGTTAAGCATTCAGGTACTTCACTATAATTACTAATTTTATTTAGACAGAACTAAGATGGAGTAATAAATCATCGTGGCCGTTCTGCATATAGCGCTGTGTACTGGGCACTACTGGTCAAGTTCACAAAACGCGCTGATGCAAACTGACAATTCAGAAATGACTGATATTTAATATTACTGTCGGAAATTATATTTGTCTATTTCTAAGAAATACTTACGCTGTGGAAACATTTCTTTATCGAGAAACTGAATCACACTATTAGTTCAGAGTGTTTTCCGAATTATATTGTCATTTCGTTGTTCTCCTGAAGACAGAGGTGTAGTTACTTTCAGACCACGTGTCCAACAAAAGCAATGAATTAATTTCTGCAGCTGGCAAGAAGACGTTTCGGAAGTAATATTGATACTTATTCTCTCCTATTTTTCCAGATCAGTTACGAGATTTATGCAGCTAAACAGTTTCTTTAAGTTTTCGTCCTAATTTGCCTTGAGTTCATGAAGCTGCAGAAACATTAATCAACTGATATCCATCCTTGGCATTGTTGTGTACAAATGTACAATAGCGTTCATCGGCTGTACAAGCGACTCTGCCTTTATGTTTGTTCGAAATGATAAAGTGTAGTTTGCACGTAGATCTTGCAAGGAACCTGACTGTCTCCATTTCTATAAGATGTTCGGAAAATCCTGTTACAAACTTCTAGGAGTTGCAGAGGAGAGTGAGCAGATAATACCTTATTTGGAACCCATGTCGGGAATCGTACCGTTTCCATGCTACAACCATTTGAAAATTCGTCGGTAATGCGACAACTTACGCTAATAATTGATTAGGCGTGACCCAGTACATCACTTGTTTTACAGTTTCACTCATTACCAGCCAAAGAAATAGCTCCTGTAGTCATTGACGGACTCTCTTCAGCGTGATACAGTACCGCCTCTTCCAGTTCGCGTGTGCGGCGTCTCCTTAGAACACCATACTCACGCCTGTTGACGGTAGCCTTTCTCGAATCCGTTACGTAATTAGGGCGAAAAGGCTATGCGATGCATTCGGACGTCGTGGAGAATGATCTTGATAAAGATGAGGAGCAGCTTTTCCATTAACTTCGCCATTCAGAAGGATCATGTCGTTGTATTCTGCAAACGTCTACTCATTTGTGTTGCTGTAGCACTCACCGACGCGTGAACGAGGCTCGAACGAGGTCAGAGAGGTAGAAGAGACGTCAAATGGCATCAGCCGATCCGACGTAGCCACCGTCCACCATTACTACCCCACTGCATACCTCTGAGGATTTGACTTTCGCACACATTTCTTACTTCGCGTAAATCTTTCTTCCATTTGTACTCCAAACCTACGACCCAACGATGACAACTTTACCAACAGGTATGCATGCCCATTGTGCCATCCTACTGTTGCTGTAAAAAATAAGCAACACTGCCTTGACCCTCCACCTTTGAAGGTTACTCTTTTTGTGACGAAGCGAGGCGAAACGGATGAAAAGCGTTAAACAGATCGTCTCTTGGACCATGTCGAACTGGTATAACAAAGTACCATTCCTTGTGATGATCGTTTTCCAAAATCAAATATGGCGATGGTATCTCCCAGAATTAGAATCTAGGAAACGGCGAAGCTAGTCGGCTGTTCGCATGCTACTATCGTGAGCATCTGTGGTAAGTGACTGACGGACAGTGAAAGTACGAGTAGGTGATTAGGTGTTTGATGCCCAAGTCTCATCTCAGAACATGAAGATCAAGAAGTTTGACCTCTCTTTAAACCACTGACCCATACTTTGATGACTATGTGTAGACACCTGCTGCCACATAGTTCAAGAAATCACCAAGGACTTTGAGTATCCATACCACGCAGAATCACTGTTGCATTGCGACCCAAAAGTAATCATGATCTTATATTTCGTCTGTAGATTCGACGACGTAGTAAGTGATGGTGTAGGTGCAAGTGAAAAGCTATCAGTGTAGATTGTTGAACATGTGGCTTGCTACGTTTTCGCATAGTGACCCAATGAGACCACCAGATACGATTTCAGTGGGCAGGGGATCATCGTGGTAGGGCCTTGGATCAATGAAAACATGTTGCCTGCTCAGATGGGTCACGTTTCTTCTTGTACCAAGTTGTTAGTCGTTTCCAGATGCGCATTCATGAAAGGAATCAGGCCACAAATGTAGGCCAGGAGGGGGCATTCATCTAATCTTTTTGACTACGAGCTGTGTGAGGAGTTTTCATGTTTATCAAATAACAATATCGTCCCCTTCACAGTAGTTCTCTTTAGCAGCTATACACTGGCGAAGTCAATCTTGGAAGCAGTGCCGAAAGGCGTCAAGCGACAGGGCCTTTGACATGTCAGTCACATTCTTTTGAATTTAGGTCATTTTTTAATTTTGGGAAAAGAAAAAAAAATTGGAATGCAGTTTGAAGTCAAAAATGCTGCGATGGAAGTGGCCGTGTGACATGGGGCGTTGTCGTGATGCAGTATCCATTTGTCTGCAGTGTCTGGTCTCAGTCGATTCACATTTTTCCTGAGAGCCTTCAAGGAGATCTTTGTAAGACACTTGGTTGACAGTTTGTCCAGGGGGAACAATCTCACAAGAGCACACACACATCTGACATTTCGTCAGATTGCCAAGGTGAAGATTTCTCTGGGTGATGTTAATCTTCAACGCGATCTCCGCTATCCAAAAATGATTTGCGCCAGCAAAAAACTTGTTCCCTAAACTTCTGTTTCAACTTTTCAAAGATCACAATAGCAGATTCTCCGCGTTTAACACCAAACTTTCTGGCACAGAGTTGCCACGTTGCTCTAAATTCCGTGTTCCACTTTTATATCATGCAACGAAAGCACAACTTCACTGATGCCGCTCTCAAAAATCGTCCGATGGCTGCATGGAGGTTAAACTTTGTCTGAGCATCTGGAAGGGTAGAACATACCGGTCTACACAGGCAGAAGAACACAGCGTTGCCAGTCTCTTTACTTTTCTCAGATACTGCGTACTCCGCAATTCCCAATTAAGTGCTTGGCAGAGGGTTGAACGAACCACCTTCAGACTATTTTTCTACCGTTCCACTCCCAAACAGCGCACATGAAAAATGAACACTTAAATCTCTCTATACATACTTCGATTTCTGTTATTTTATTATAATGATCATTTGAGAGCTGCATCAAACCAGTCTCTGGACTGAAGACCACGTCAACAACAATAATGATCATTTCTCCCTGTGTAAATTCGTGTCAACAATATGTTTTCGCATTCTGTGGAGAAATTCTGAGACTGAAATTTCGTGGAAAGATCACCGCCACGAAAAACACCTTTGTTCGGATGACTGCCACTACAACTCATCTATCGTACCTGTGACATTCTCTGTCTATTTAGCGATAATACAGAAGGAGCTGCCTTTCTTTAGACTCTTTCGATGTCCACCGTCAATTCTATCTGATGTCGATCCCACGCTACATAGCAGTACTGAGGGAGAGGATGGACAAGCGTAGTGTTGGCAGACTCTGTACTAGATCTGGAGCACCCTCCGAGTGTACTGCCTGTAAGCAGGATTCGAACCTGCGACCGGAGCGGCGCTTCCGCATGCTCGAGGGGGCCTTACACGATATTAGGTAGGTGTAACAGCTTCTTTGGCTCTTCAGTGTACTTCGCTACCTGCACGTAATAACTCCGAGTTTAGTCTTCCACTCTGCTTCAAACCAAAGGACCGCGATCGGTTCCGGTAACGACGCTGCGACACGTGGTCTTCGTTTCTACTGACTTTACCAAAGCAACCATCCGCCTGTACAACCGAGGATATCCTCTCAACCCAGGTGGCAGACGTTATTTGTGTCGACAAGTGGCATTATTTGCAACTGGGTGCACCCCCCCCCCCCCCCCCCCCTCCTGCGGTCAATATGTGCAATACCCCAAATCTGCTTGTGAGGAGTGAGGTGACAACAGTGTGAGCAGTCCCCACTTTTACCTTCCTTCCACAGATTCACTACCCCACCTTTGTTGGCCATTCATAATCAGGTGAATATCGACCAGCCAGGACGAGCGAATCGGAAGGCGCTGCCATATCAGCGATACCCGGCGGCCTTATAGGCACCAGAGGTGCCTATGAATTACACTCAGGTGCCCCTAGTCCAGTGCAGCAAAAGGCAAAATGCTAAAGCCTACTGTATCTACCGTGGCTAGTACAGCTTCCAGCTGTGTCCGGACAGTCGCCATTTGCCCCGCATCTTTAAAGAAACGCAATCCCTCCATCTTTAGTTAATGTTCGTTTATACCACAAAGTATATACGGAGATACAGTAACCAAGGTAGACACTGGATGCAGTACGAGCTGCATATGTTAGTCATTACACTACAAAGTACGCTCAGCGACACTGATGTTCGAATAATATTCAAAACAAGATAGTCGACACTATAGTGCGATTAAAATTACTTGATGGTTGATTTCTGTCACGGCTATAGGCGACACACAAACACGGCAGGTCTCTTCATAAATGCTGTTAATGTGTAACGCGGAGCTATGTTGAAAACTGCCGCCGCGAAGTATGTCAGAAATGCGAGATGCTCTGTCGACAGCTGATTTTAATTGACCAATTATTGAACTGCGGCAGGTGACGCGTTTTTTAGCCCTGAATATAAACCACAAACTCATGATGTGCAATGTATCCGTGAAAATGGAGGTCAACAACCTGCAGCAAAACAAAAAATTACGATTTCCTTGTTCACGGTGATTAAAGTTAACCTCTACGGCCGAACTCAAGATAGATGAATTTCACCGAGTGAGGTGGCGCGGTTGCGCAGTGCCTGTCACATTGGACTCGCATTCAGGAAGACGGCGGTTCGTATCCGCGTCCGGCCATCCGTGATTTCCCTAAATCGCTTCAGGCAACTGCCGGTATGGTTCCATTGAGAGGGCACGGCCGACTTCCTTTCCAATCTTTCCATAATCCGATAGCACCGATGACCTCGCTGTTTGGTAACCTCCCCCCTGATCAACCAGCCAACCAACCTAATAGATAAATTTCAGTTTCAGAGCTAAAAGCGAACTGTAATTTCTCGCTATCATTGGTTACCTAAACCTATCTTTACACTGTCTTCACGAGCTGCCGCGTTACTAATGGATGAGCAGTCCTGGTTGTCAGATGGTTGCAGATTACAGGCGACGAAAGGCAAATTCCAAACGAAAACAGAATGATAGGAAAAAAAGTCAATACGACGATGAAAATGAGGCGGAAAAATATTAAAAATAAAACAAATATATTTAAACGAATTCATTGAAAAAAATAGTAAGGCTTTTGATTAAATTTAGAAACAAAAAGTATTTATCAGGTTGCCTTCCATTCAGAAAGCTGTTGCACTCAGCGACTGTTATATTGACTTGTAAATTATAGATCGCAGCAATCAGTCGTCCTATTTTAAATTTTATAGTGCAGATCTAGATTTCGGCTAGAAATTAGCCATTCTCAATGCACTATTATTTTCGCTCAATGTATGTAAGTCCGATCAACAATGACTTACATACATTGAGCGAAAATAATAGTGCATTGAGAATGGCTAGTTTCTAGCCAAAATCTAGATCTGCACTATAAAATTTAAAATAGGACGACTGATTGCTGCAATCTATAATTTACAAAAAAAATTTAGGTGCATTTGACGAAATTCGAACCGACGACCTACACGCAAGATTTCTAAGCTAAACAATGCGCTACACGAGATTGTTATTTTTATGATTTTAGTGGTCCAGTCACAACGATGGGCTGCAGCCTTCTGAAATACGGATTCACATAACGTCGTGCGAAGCTTTCTAATGTAAGCCAAGCTCCGTGATTATGATAACCTAATAAATAACGCTGAACCGCGTCTTCTGCAGAAGGATCCAGTAGTGTTTGATTACTGCTGTGTATGAAACGTGTGTATTTCGTTAGCATCTTTGTGTGCCTGTGTGTGTTGTTTTTCGTGTGTTTACCATGCACGATGAAATACGAAATAAAAGCGCCAGATCCTGAATTAGGGATCCAAACACTTCAACCAAGAAAGCCGGGTAAGGCACTGGAAGTGACCTGACCGCTTGTTGTGACAGTGTGGCGACGGCGAACAGTTCTGGCATCACGTTGAGAGCTCTAACTGACAGAAACCATCTCCAAAGCGTGAATGTCAACTATCAAGTAATTTTAATCGGACTACAGTAACACAGCTACATACAATGCTATTATTTACGCCTTCGCGGAAGCACTCGAGAGCAGTGAATGAAACAGGGGCAGAAGCTGTAGGTGCTGCTGATGCTGGTTGCCCGTGCGCTCGACTCACGCCTACGGCTAAACGTCTAGCAAGAAGGGCGCAAGTGATATGCAGTCATGTTCATGTAGTTTACAGCTGTCATGTCGTCTTCGTTTTCTACCACAGGTTCCATGGAAACCATGCCAGTTAAACTGCGTGCCTACAGATTAGGTCTCATAAGCAAGACTGGATTCGTGATTTCCCGTCAGAGAGGTCACAGTTCGTAGTAACTAACAGAAAGTTACTGAGCAAAACAGAAGCAATATCTGGCTTTCACCGAGGAAGTGTTGTAGGGCCTCTGCTATTCTGATATTCTTAATCTACATAAATGATTTAGAAGATAATTTAAGAAGCGTTCTTAGATTGCTTGCTGATGGTGAAGTGATTTAATGTCTGGTAAACTCATTAGAAAATCAATTGTGAAATGATTTAGGTAAGACATCTGTATGGTGCGACAAGTGGCAATTGAAACTAAATGATGAAACTGTGTACTAAAATAAGATAAACAACGCAAATGTAAAGGACGTAGTTAAATTAAATGCCCGCGCGACTGCTACGGTCGCAGGTTCGAATCCTGCCTCGGGCATGGATGTGTGTGATGTCCTTAGGTTAGTTAGGTTTAAGTAGTTCTAAGTTCTAGGGGACTGATGACCACAGATGTTAAGTCCCATTGTGCTCAGAGCCATTTGAACCATTTTTTTTTAAAACTAAATGCTTACGGATTACATTTACAAACAACATAAATTGGAACAATCATACAGATAATATTGTGAGGTTCGAATCCTACCTCGGGCATGGATGTGTGTGATGTCCTTAGGTTAGTTAGGTTTAATTAGTTCTAAGTTCTAGGTGACTGATGACCGTAGAATTTAAGTCCCATAGCGCTCAGAGCCATTTGAACCATAATCCTGCGGGCTGTCCATAAATCAATAAGACTACGACGTGTGGAGATCTCTTCTGAACATCACGTTGCAAGGCATCCCAGACATGTTCAACATTTATGTCTGCGGAGCTTGGTGGCCAGTGGAAGTGTTTAAACTCAGAAGAGTGTTCCTGGAGCCACTCTTTAGCAAGTCTGGACGTGTCGGGTGTCTCATTGTCCTGCTGGAATTGCCTAAGTCCGTCGCAATGCACAATGGACATCAATGGATGCAGGTCATCATACAGGATGCTTACTGACGTGTCACCTGTCAGAGTCGTATCTAGACGTATCAAGGGTCTCATATCATTCCAACTGCAAATGGTCCACACCACTTCGAACCTTCTACCAGCTTCAACAGTCCCCTGCCGACATGCAGGTTCCTGGATTCATGAGTTTGATCCATACCCGACACGCTCATTAGCTCGATACAATTTCAAACGAGACTTGTCCGACCAGGCAATATGTTACCAGTCATTAACAGTCCAATGTCGGTGTTGACGGGAAAGATAAGATTTATGTCGTGCAGTCATCAAGGGTACACGAGTGAGCCTCCCCGAAACCCCATGTCGATGGTGTTTTGTTGAATGGTTCGCACGCTGACACTTGTTCATGGCCCAGCAGTTTGCAGCAACTTTCGGAAGGGTGCTTCTGTCACGTTGAACGATTCTCGTCAGTCGCCATTGATCCAATTCTTGCAGGGTCTTTTTCCGGCCTCAGCGATGTGGGTGATTTGATGTTTTACTGAATTCCAGATATTCAGGGTACACTCGTGAAACGTTCGTACGGGAAAAACCCCACTTCATCGCTACCTCGGAGATGCTGTATCCCATCGTTCTTGCGCCGACTACAACACCACGTTCAAACTCACTTAAATCTTAATAACCTGCCACTGAAGCAGCAGTAAACAACCTAACAATTGCGCCCCACACTTATTGTCTTATATAGGCGTTGCCGACCGCAGCGCCGTAGTATTCTGCCTGTTTACATATTTCTATACATGAATACGCTTGCCTATACCAGTTTCTGTGGCGTAAACGTGTGGGTTTTGAGATTGGAGAAATCAGTCCATAGGCCCGTTTAGTTACATCGTCAATTGAGACAGGGAAAAATATACGACCAGTTAATCAAAGTAGCATTCATAATAGCAAATTGGAGGAAGATATTCTTAATTTAGGTGCGTCCATGAAAAGGGGACAGAATGTTGCTTGAAACCAGATGTTAACGGCAACAGAATTCTACATTCCGATTGGAAAAATATGTTGAACACTGATGAAGTAAGCGTGTTAACACCCGTAACTAACACGGTAATGTCTAGTGAGGTAGCGGATTACGAGTGTGCGATAATTTGGAGAAACAGAAATGTTAAAGATGGATAGACATAATAACTTGAGCCGGCCGGAGTGGCCGTGCGGTTCTAGGCGCTACAGTCTGGAGCCGAGCGACCGCTACGGTCGCAGGTTCGAATCCTGCCTTAGGCATGGACGTGTGTGATGTCCTTAGCCGAGCGACCGCTACGGTCGCAGGTTCGAATCCTGCCTTAGGCATGGATGTGTGTGATGTCCTTAGGTTAGTTAGGATTAATTAGTTCTAAGTTCTAGGTGACTGATGACCACAGCAGTTAAGTCGCATAGTGCTCACAGCCATTTTAGCCATAACTTGAAGTTTTTATCCACGGTGGGGTAAATAAAAGTGGTCTGGAGAGTGCGTACGACTGGACGTGAATGTATGCTTATAACAACACCCTGCGTAGCGCACATCACGTATACGCACACCACTTGATCCACACCACTTGATCCACAGCCGGCCGGAGTGGCCGAGCGGTTCTGGGCGCTACTGTTTGGAACCGTGCGACCGCTACGGTCGCAGGTTCGAATCCTGCTTCGGGCATGGGTGTGTGTGATGTCCTTAGGTTAGTTAGGTTTAAGTAGTTCTAAGTTCTAGGGGACTGATGACCACAGCAGTTAAGTCCCATAGTGCTCAGAGCCATTTGACCCCCCCCCCCCCCTTGACTTGATCCACAGCGGTTCAGAGCGTAGTGCGGCTGTGTCAGTGTGAGTGGAAGAGTGCAAAGAGGACGATGGTACTCACAGTGAAACAGCGAGTGTTCGTTGTTGAAAGTTACGTGGCAACGAATTTGTCGTAACGGTGTGGTCAGTTGTTTGCAGAGAAGTTTTATGGTGTCAAAGTGCCAGCAAAGAATGCCATGCAACGCTAAGTGCGAAAATGGCGTCAGACAGGATCTGTTTTGAACAAGTAAAAAAAAAAAAAAAAAAAAAAAACATTCCGAAAAGTGCCCGTGTCCAGAAAATATAGGTTTAGTTCACCAGAAAATGTTTCAGAGTCTTACCAAATCAAAGCGACGCCTGTCACAAGAGAACGGCACAGCACGTTGTCCTTGCAGGCGAATACTCGACCACGACATGCTCATGCACTCTTACCGATCGTCTGTTGTTCATTCATTAAAATCAGCAGATGTTATTCAGCGCCACCAGTTTTGTGAGCTTTTCACTGAAATAACAATGCGTGGCTTGGAGAGGGATCTGTTCTTTATGGCTGACGAAGACTGGTTTCACCTGAGTTGTTAGGTGAATTCACAGAGTCACATGTTCTCAGGAGCGGAGAATCCTCATAACTTCACGAAATACCATTGCGTGATCAGAAGTTTGGTGTTTGGTGTGCAGTGTCTCCCCCCACGTTATTCGTCCCACCTTCTTTCGTCAGACGCTTCCGCGTTTTACATTGCCTACGTTTTGAAACCATTTGTGGCAGTAGTAACGGAGGAGGAAAGGACCTACAGTTACCTCCAACAGGATGGAACTACTGCCCGTACGGCCGGCGGAACCTTGTAGCACATTTGCACAGTCTTCACGCCTGACAGAGCTGTTAGCAGAGGTCAGTTTGGTCACGGCGCTAGCTGGTGACCCAAGTCATCTGATCTATCAGTGCGCGATTACTATGTGTGGGAAGCTCTCAAGTCTAAAGTGTATCGCAACAGAACTTTTCGGATGAGCAATTCCAGTAACCCAGCTTTGATCGGCCTTCGGCAACTAGCTGACCAGGGCCCAAAAATGCAAAGACACGAATGTTAGTCACTTTTGACGTTACTATAGTCAGGTTAGTTCCGTATTTCTTTTCCTCTACTGTGTTTATTTTTACTCTGAAGCTCTGTTATACGGATCACTTTCATTTGTCCCACCATGTAGAACCCCTGTCTCTGGAGCAGTACCGACGAAACATTTGGGTGATATCTTGGAGAAGATAAATTTCGTGGTCGTATTATAGTATTAGCGGCCGAGTTCAACCAACCAGCTACAAACAAGTAGACACAGGTGATCAGGGCGGCTAGTAGGGAACGGAATCGCATGTAAAGTTTCTGCGCCGCAGCCGAAAATTATCTTGATCAGTTAAAAACCGACTCGTGAGGGTAACATCTTAGCTCTCCTGGTGGCCAACTGACCCGAACATTTCGAATCACTTAGCATATAATTGAGAATTGGTGATCATAAAGTCGGTGCATCACTGAATAAGGCTGTAAATTGGAATGTAAAGAAAGGTAGGAAGATAATTCTGTGTTGGATATGAAGTCAGGAACATAATTCAAAATATCTGAGAGGTCCAAATGAAAGATTCACCTCCAGTTCTGAAAATATGGAGTACAAATGGTATGTGCAGAATAAAGTTGTCCCACCATGGTTTGGCAGCCGTGCTAGACAGCTGCATCGAAAGGTAACAGGCTTTACTGCAAATTTAAATGTATCCAAAGTCTCATAAACAAACAGAAACTGAACGAAACTAAAACAGCTGTCTAACGATCTTATAGTAAAGCCTAATAATGGTATGATTCTGTGTTAAATGAGTAAAAGAATTGAGAATATCTGAACAGACACGCTGAGAATAAAAGCACTGAAACGAATAATGACAGACAGAAGCCCGAAATACTAAATTCCTTATTGATGGATTCTTCCGTTACTTCTTGGTAGAACATTAATTCCTTAGTTCTGTTCCACTGACGAAGATCGTACCACCGTTATTCTCTAAATCGTTGCACAAACGTCAAAATGACAAATATCGAAATAAGTGACTAAGGAACAGAAAAGCAACCGAAATCACTCAACAGAGGACAAATCACTGGAGCTGTTGTGATACCAGTATTATAAGTTGAGTTTGGGAACCCCCCCCTTCTAGCAGCAGCGTTCCGTAGGTCCCTGGAGCGGCAAATCACTCCTAGTGATTGACAAAAAGCGGAGGTTGTGGTGTCACCGCCAGACACCACACTTGCTAGGTGGTAGCCTTTAAATCGGCCGCGGTCCGTTAGTGTACGTCGGACCCACGTGTCGCCACTGTCAGTGATTGCAGACCGAGCGCCACCACACGGCAGGTCTAGTGAGACGTCCTAGCACTCGCCCAGTTGTACAGCAGACTTTGCCAGAGATGGATCAATGACAAATACGCTCTCATTTGCCGAGACGATAGTTAGCATAGCCTTCAGCTACGTCATTTGCTACGACCTAGCAAGGCGCCATTACCAGTTAATATTGAGACTGTAAAACATGTACCGTCAAGAGCGATGTACACCAATTATGGATTAAAGTTAAGTATTCCAGCAACAACGTACCTTATTGGCTATATTAATTACATTGTCCTGTTCCAGACCTCACGCCAGTTTGCGTGAGCTTAAACGCGTGCATTTCGGCCTCCTCTAGCTACACGGTGTTGGCTCTTCTGCCAACACAACAGAGGTCTTCACGTTTACAAGAAACGTCGTCGAACAGATGCACAAAACTATAAGCCTATGCTGGTGACGTCGGACTACTGTACAAAGACGGAACATGTTTTACGCTAGCGTATTATGGAAAATATCCTCTGCAGAAATCAACGTGGATTCTGAAGAAAACTATCATGTGGAACACAGATCGCTCTCTTCGTCCACGAGACTCAGAAAGCAGTTGTTACCACCGCCCAGGTTGATGCGTGTCATTGACTTCCAGAAGGCGTTTGATAACTGGTCGCTATGTTGCCTGACAAAATGCGAGCGTACGGAATGTGAGACTAGCTGTTTGGATTGAAGAGTTCCTAGCGGCAGCACACTGCAAATTGTTCTTAAGGGAACGAAATCTTCAAATGTAGAAGTAACATTGAGCGTTCTCCAATGGACTGTCATTGGAACATTACTTTTCACAACATGCACTAAGGTGACGAAAGCAATGGGATAACGATAAGTACATACTCAGATGGCGCCAGGTATAAGAGGGCAGTGAATTGGCGGAGGTGTCACTTAAACCCGTGATCATGGCCGAGCGACGACAGTTAACTGAACGCTGAAGGGCAGTTGGAGCTAGACGTATGAGACATTGCATTTCGAAATCGTTAAGGAATTTAGTACTCTGAGAGCCACAGTGTCAAGAGTGTGACAAGCATATCGTATCTGAGGTGTCACCCTTCACCAACGACAACGCAGTGACCGATGGCCTTCGCTTAACGACCGAGAGCAGCGGCATTCGCGTAGAGTTGTCATGCTAGCAGACAAGCAACACTGCGTGAAATAACCAAAGAAATCAATTTGGGACGTACGATGAACGCATTCGTTACGACAGTGCTGCTGAATTTTGCATTAGTTTGCTAGGCAGCAGACGACCAACGCGAATGCCTTTGCTAACAGCACGACATCGCCTACAGCGCCTCTTCTGGGCTCGTGTCCACATCGATTGGACCTCAGACGGCAGGAAAACAGTGGCCTGCTCAGATGAGCTCCGATTTCAGTTGGTAAGAACTGATGGTAGGGCTCAAGTGTGGCACAGACCCCACATTGCCATGGATCCAAATTGTCAACAATGGGCATTGCAAGGTGGTGGTGGCTCCATGATAAAGTGGAGTGTGTTTACATGGAATAGACTTGGTCCTCTGGTCCACCTTAACTGAGCATTGACTGGAAATGGTTATGTTCGGCTACTTGGAGACCATTTGCAGCCATTCATGGACTTCATGTTACCAAACAACGATGGACTTTTATAGACGACAATGCGCCATGTCACTGTGTCACAATTGTTCGCTATTGGTTTGAAGAAAATTCTGGACAGTTCGAGCTATTAATTTGGCCATCCAGATCGCCCGATGTGAATCCCATGGAACATTTATGGGACATAAATGAGAGGTCAGTTCGTGTACAAAATCCTGCACCGCCAAAACTTTCGCTATTATGGGTACGTGTAGAGATAGCATGACTCAGTATTTCTGCAGAGGAATTCCAACGACTTGAGTCCATGCCACGTTGAGTTGCAGCACTACATCGGGCAAAAGGAGGTCCGACACGATATTAGGAAGAAGCGATAAGTACATACTCAGATGGCGCCAGGTATAAGAGGGCAGTGAATTGGCGAACGTGTCATTTATACCCAGATGATCCAAGTGAAAAACTGACCGCCGTGATCATGGCCGAGCGACGACAATTAACAAACTGAACGCTGAAGGGCAGTTTGCCACCTCAATATGTATAAACTACCTAGTGAATAACGTCGGAATTTCCATGAAGCTTTTCGCGGATGATGCTGTTATATCCATAAAAGTCGCAACGCTATAAAACCGTAGCAGAATGTAGGGAGACTTGGAGAGGATCGACGCTTGGTGCAGAGTTTGACAACTGACCCTCACCATAAACAAATGTAATGTATTCCACAGCAATAGGCAGAAAGAGTCATTAATGTATGATTACAGAATAATCACTGGAAGAATTTACACTCATAAAATATCTATGAGTATACCTATTGAGCGTCGTTTAGTGGAGCGACAGCAGATGCCTGACTGATGTTGGTTGGAAGACTTATCATGAAATGTGGTCCACCCACAAAGGAGGTAGCTTACGAAACCCTCGTTCGAACAATGCTTGAATAACGCTCATTGGTTTGGGATCCGCACCAGATAGAATTGATAGTGTAAACAGAGATGATTCAAAGAAGGGCAGCACGTTTCGTTAAAGGTCCATTTCTTAGTAAGTGGGAAAGCGTCACGGATATGCTCGACCAACATCAGTGGCAGGCAGTAAAATACGGTATTCTGCGTCACGGCGTGGTTTACTTTTAAAATTTCGGGAGCATGCTTTCCTACAAGGAAAATGGAAATGAGCGTTTGGCGTCATTGGCTGGGAGGCTCCTTACTGGGTAGGTGCGGCCGCCTTTGTGCAGGTCTTATTGCATTCGACGTCACATTGGGCGACCTGCGCGCCGGATGGGGATGAAATGATGATGAAGGCAACACAACACCCAGTCCCTGAGCGGAGAAAATCCCCGACCCAGCCAGGAACCGAACCCGGACCCGTAGGATGGCAGTCCGTCACGCTGACCACTCAGCTATCAGGGCGGACTTCTTACAAGAGTCAGTCGACATATCGCTTCCTCCTAAGAGTATCTCACGAAAAGACGATGACAGTAAAATCAGAGCTATTCGAGATCATACAGAGGCTTACCAAAATGGTTCTACTCTCGACTGGAACAGAAAAAAGGGTACTGACAGATGTAGATAAAGTACCCTCCACCACACACTACAAGGCGTGTTGTTGAGTGTAGATGTACACGTATAGGTAGATGTTTTCTCCGACGTTTGTGACATCTGCATCAGGATAATTGTCAGTGTCCCAAGGGCAATATCGTGTTCTAGTGATTTGAAAAACTTGATAGTGAGCACACATTGATAATTTGACCATCACCTTTGCCTGAACTTGGCCCAATGGTATTCGTCTGGGAAACTGTCAGTCACTAGTTCCGCGTCCACAATCGACAGGCCCGAAATTTACGAGAATTACGTGATCTGTACGTAGACACATAGATTTATCGGACCCTTATCACACTTAATGGCTGCCATATTACGTTCCAAGCATTCCAGACGTGATCATACCTATTGGCTCAACAGTGAGTCTGTTCCGATTTGGTTAAGGAAATAAAATAATAATTCAGGAAACGAATGGGAGTCGTACAGTCTTAATTAGCTGAGTTTCGTTACGGAGGTCGGCAAGCACAAACAACTGTTGGATCCAGCTAAACTGAGCATTATACAGTCAGTACAAAACGCAACATGTGTTCTGAATCAACACAGACCATAAGGCACTGGACGGTGATATGTGCACTCTTGCATTCAGTGTGTAAGTCGAGAACATTTCCTACACAGCGTGTAGAGACTTTCGTTACATATTCAGCACCAGAGTGCACGAACATCTGAAATGTCCGCCGTCCGCGGGCATCAATATGGAGAGCTTAGTGAGACTGAACTTGCTGGCTAGTGTGTAGCGCTTCTCCGGGGCAACCGTCGAGGCGAGCATGCCGTATTGAGGCAAGGGGTCGAGAAGACAAAGAGAATCCGTGGGACAAGGAGAGGTTAGGCAGCGCGGCGCGGCGCGGCTGCGCATTATGCGCTGTGTCGTATGCTAATAGGCCGCGCACGGCCGCTTGTTTGGCCAGAGCACGCCCGACTGGTCCCAATGACGATATAATTAAGCAGGCTCGGCGGCGAGCATTTGTCTGTTTGCATCATGACTCGGAACCGACTACCTGCTCGGAAGCTCGCCAATTTGTGCTCCGTTTGTCTCCGCTGCCTCACTGTGTACGTCGTTCAGGTTCCTTCTGCGCCGTCAGTGCTGGTCTGTCCGTTGCGCATTATGCGTTTTCTTCTATGCACAAATAACTTTTCTGTTTATACTCTCGAACTTTAAGGGACAACACCACACTAGATTTTTCAAAAAATCATTTTTATTGGCTTAAAAGATGTTGTAAACCTTGTAAAATAGGAGCCAAAAAGACGAAGCACTGAAAAGAAATTGTGCTATAGAATTCCGAACTTACTACTCTAGTGCCTCGGATGACCTGCAGCCTACCTGCGCCTTGTCGATACTCGCAGTAGCGTCTGGGTATAGTTCGAAGCATTTTAAAACAATAATACGTTAGCTTTTCATCAACAAGTGTCAGTAGTGTACAAGACAATTATTTCGCTCCGAATTTTGATTTTTGTGTGCAGTATTGACTTATGATAGTTTATTTGTGATCTTATAGAATACAGTATTGTCTATTAACTAAGAAGGTGTGGTAAAGAAACTGTATTCGGGCAGAAAAGGTACGAAAACACGGTATCCAACTCGGCGTGGATGCAGCAATTATCAAAGTGTCCAAAGAACAAATATCGGACTGAGAACCGTTTAGAAAGAGGCAGTGCCTCTGCTAAGAAATTGGAAGACAGTAAACAGGATTTTGCTGTTAATTACGGATTGAGCTATACCATTATAAATTTTCTTACCGTTCCCTCTGTTATTTCTCAGTGCGTGAAATGTAAAACGAACACAGCAGACATCACGTTGTAAGAGCAAAGTCCTCGAGGGTTCGACTTCACAATTGCTGCTTGTTCAAACTGCGCAGAAGTTGTTATATCATGGAGCAAGTGTATATAGAACGCACATGAAATCAGTCGACGAATCGTCCTAGCAAAGCGCCTGTTTCGAGTAGGGTTAAACGGAATTGAAAAATTTTGCGAGTTCGTGGAATTTCCACGACCGATACTTCTATCGTTCTGTGATAAACTAGTGGATCTGATTTCTATCCAAAGGCAACAGCATGACAGACCAGTCCTGGGATAACAGATTAATAGTGAGAGATTTCTAAAAGTAGGATTTTCGTTTCTTCTTTAACACGTTTCAAAAATTCAAACGCGTTTTTCTCGGAACATTATTTTTAAAACCAAAAATTTTCAATCTTTTTGAGAATGAAATTTTTCCTTTCTGCAGCGGGGTGTGCGCTGATACGAAACTTCCTGACAGATTAAAACTGTGTGCCGGACCGAGACTCGAACATGAGACTTTTGCCTCTCGCAGGCAGGTGTTCCATCACGTGAGCTACCCAAGCACGACTCACGGTCCCTCCTCATAGCTTTACTTCCGCCAGTACCTCCTGTCCAGGAGGCGACGTATTGCCAGAAGTGAAGCTGTGAAGAGTGGACGTCAGTCGTGGTTGAATAGCTCAGTTTGGAGAGCAGTTGCCCCCGAAAGGCCAAGGTCCCCAGCTCGAATCTCGGTCCGGCACTCAGTTTTAAAATGCCTGGAAGTTTCAATCTTTTTATTTGAAAATTTAACCTCAGCTTTGAAATAACATTTCAAAGTGGGCCACGTAGGGAATTTTCAGTTAGTTAATTCAAACAATATTTATTATCAAATGATTGTCCTTTATTGGTGCAAATTAAACGACTTCATTCAAATATTCGCCAATTACACAAAGATCAACATTTCTAACATACCCAAGGGGTTCAGTAGGTACACTCAAATGGATTACATAGTTTTTTTCTTTTTTCCAGATGCACATTGGCACCAGTTAAATTATGTGCCACAGATCGCCACAAATTGAACATGACCCGGGAAATTTCCTGCATTATCACATTTCGTAATATCTCCCGACAAAAATATTTTGTAGTATGCTCAAATACATGCTCAAAAAAAAATAGTTCAAATGGCTCCGAGCACTACGGGACTTAACATCTATGGTCATCAGTCCCATAGAACTTAGAACTACTTAAACCTAACTAACCTAAGGACAGCACACAACACCCAGTCATCACGAGGCAGAGAAAATCCCTGACCCCGCCGGGAATCGAACCCGGGAACCCGGGCGTGGGAAGCGAGAACGCTACCGCACGACCAGGAGATGCGGACAAATACATGCTCAATAACTATACAAGTATTATTTGTCTATCACATTACCTTCCCACAAAAACTCTCAAGGAAACGAATGTTCAGGCCATTACTGTGGTGTTACCACTTAACCTCGAGGAGCATACCAGAAACTTGCCAGACTGCTTTACTCTCGATCTTCAGCAAACTATGATACGTGCTGTCAACGCAAAATCACCTGGTGTATCTTTTTTCTCTATCTTTTTGTATCGAAAGAATGCTTGGAATTTGGTAAACGGATTCTATATGGAGTAGACGATGCTGGTACCACATAGCTTGGATTTTCATTTCTTTCCCTGTCTCACTGAAGTCAGGAAACATGTAGTTTACGTAATTTGGTCTCACCCTAATCTACTCTGTATGCAGTGCCGGCTGATCGGGACAATTTGAAGCGAACCCTGATTTTAAACAATGCTGTGAAGTGGTCCAACTACACGGAGCTGTGGTGTGCAACATACACACAAAAGAAACGCTTAATTATCACACTGAATCTGCTCTCTCTCCTCTTTACCTTTTGAGGGGAACAATTACAGAAAGGGGAACATGAGATGAGGTGGAATGTTTATAAAACGATTATTATTGATACTAGCAATTTGTCATTGGGTTTCACATCCCACATCGAATATATTAACTAACATCGGACGGATCATCAGTGAAATTATAGTCCCTTACTTATATTATGCTAGATAAGCGCCCGTTGCTTCGCTAGCGTAGACTGCACTATGTGATCAAAAGTATCCGGATACCTGGCTGAAAATGACTTACAAGTTCGTGGCGCCCTCCATCGGTAATGCTGGATTTCAATATGGTGTTGGCCCACGCATAGCCTTCCTGACAGCTTCCACTCTCGCAGGCGTACGTTCAATCAGTTGCAGAAATGTTTCTTGGGGAATGGCAGCCCATTCTTCACGGAGTGCTGCACTGAGGAAGCGTATCGATGTGTGGCGGTGGGACCTGGCACGTCGGCGTTCCAAAACATCCCAAAGATGTTCTATAGGATTCAGGTCAGTACTCTTTACAGGCCAGTCCATTACAGGTATGTTATTCTCGTGTAACCTCTCCGCCACAGGCCGTGTACTATGAATAGGTGCTCGATCGTACTGAAAGATGTAGTAGCCATCCTCGAATTGCTCTTCAACAGTGGGAAGCAAGAGGGTGCTTACAACATCAATGTAGGCCTTTGCTGTGGTAGTGCCACGCAAAACAACAAGGGGTGCAAGCCCCCTCCTTGAAAAACACGACCACACCATAACACCACCGCCTCCGAATTGATTCGTCACTGCACACAACGTTTTTCCACTGTTCAATCGTCCAATGTTTACTTACTTGGTTCGCAAATGTCTTAAACTGTATGCGTACAAAGTCCAAATTGTTCGGGCATTACAACCAGATGACCACCCAAAACGTGAACAATTTGCAATGGACATGCTGAACTGTTTGGATGAGGACAATGTGTTTTGTAACTGCGACCGGGACGGTCGCGGTGTTGAAATGACGGAAAGCGCGGCGGGACCCGCGGAGAGGCCCGCGAACAACAACACAACGGGAGAGGACGGACACGACCAACGAAGGACAGAACAAACAACAAGAAGATCGAACAACGGAGTCACAAGGAAACCTAACAAACACGTCCACTCGTACACAGAACAAGTAAGTAAGTTGTCTAACGCGAGGCGATGTGTCAACAGACGTACGCGAGATTAGACTTTATTTATATTTTCAATTTCCCCCGAAGGGGGCGGGCTGGCAGCAGCTTAGTACGCTGCTCTACAGCCTACAGACTTTTCTTAAAAACGGAAGAAGAAAAGAAACAAGAAAAACAGGCGATAAACGGTGACTTGAAGTATAAAATGGCGGAAAAATGCGGAAAGTTGAAACAGAAAGCAAAAGGGGTTGGCAATATTAATAAAAGACACAGGAATCAGACAAGTAACGTAGTACACACACAATTTAAAAAAAAACATGGCGACAGTTTGGTTTCTGTTCGCAAGAGATAAAAAAATCACACCCAGCGACAGTTTGATGGCCATTCGCAACACTTCCCAAAAGACACAACACGGAACATTCACTGTAAAACACTCACTGTAAAACACTGCACGAAAATGGCGGCACAAAGATGACACTCCCGAGCCAAAGGCAGATGGGGGGGGGGGGACTTGGAGGAGGGGCAAAAACAAGGAGGGAGCCCCGGAAAAGGACAGAGGAAAGGAGGGGGAGTGAGGATCAGAGTTGATAGGAGGGGTAAATGGAGGGAGAGAGAGGGCATCATCCGGGAGGGGGAGTTGATGGAAGCCACCTTGGGAAAGGAGATGAAGGGTGTAGAGATGGAGGGTAGGGGGGATACAACAGTGAAGACGTGGCAGGGGGCGAGGATGGAAGAGGAGAGGAGCAATCAGGGGGTGAGGGGGATCAAGGTGGCGGGAGGTGTAGAGGATGTGGATATGTTCGAAGAATAGGAGTAGATGGGGGAAAGGAATGAGGTCATAGAGGATCAGCTTGGGGGACGGGAGGTGTATACGGAAGGTGAGGCAGAGTGCATGACGCTCAAGGATCTGGAGGGACTTATAGAATTTGGGGGGGGGGGGGGGGCACATATCCAGGCCGGACTGGCATAACAGAGGATGGGACGGATTAAGGATTTGTAGGTGTGGAGGATGGTAGAGGGGTGCAACACCCATGTCCGGCCAGAGAGGAGTTTGAGGAGTCGGAGGTGGTTGTGGGCTTTGGATTGGATGGAGCGGAGATGAGGAATCCAGGTGAGGTGACGGTCAATGATGAGGCCAAGGTAGGTGAGGGTGGGGGCGAGGTGGACAGGATGGGCACAGACAGTAAGGGAAGGAGCCAGAAGGAGCGAGTGGTACGACCTACGATGTTCGCCTGGGTCTTGGAAGGAATGATTTTCAGGAGCCACTGGTTACACAATGCAGCAAAAAGGTCAAGGTGATTCTGGAGAAGGCGTTGGGACCATTGGAGGGTAGGAGCGAGGGCGAGGAATGCGGTGTCATCAGCATATTGCAAGAGGTGTACCGGAGGGGGGGGGGGGGGGTTGGGGCATATCTGCCGTGTACAGGAGGTAGAGGAGAGGGGAGAGGACAGAGCCCTGGTGCACACCTGCAGAGAGGTAGAAGGTGTGGGAATCGGCATTATGGATGGTAACATAGGAGGGGCGGCTGGAGAGGAAGGAGGCCATCAGACGGATGTAGTTGATAGGAAGGGCGTAGGTTTGGAGTTTAAACAGGAGACTGGGATGCCAGACATGGTCGTATGCCTTTTCGAGGTCGAGGGAGATAAAAATGGCGGAGCAATGGGAGTTGAGCTGGAGGGAGAGGAGATGAGTGAGGCGGAGGAGTTGGTCATCGGCAGAGAAGGAAGGTCAAAAGCCACATTAGGTGTTGAGGAGGAGGTGGTTTTGGCAGAGGTGGTGATGGATGCGCTGGGAAAGGATGGATTCCAAGAGCTTGCTAAACACCAATGTGAGACATATAGGACGATTGGAAGAGGCATCAGATGGAGGCTTGTTGGGTTTGGAGAACATCAGGGTACGAGAGGTTTTCCACAGGTTGGGAGAGAAGCGAGTGGCAAGGATGACATTGTAGAGGGTGGCAAGGACTGAAAGGAAGGAGGGAGGGCAGTGTTTGAGGTGGTGGTACGCAATGCAGTCGTGGCTGGGAGCAGTGTTGCGTTTAGTGCGGAGTGTGAGGCTGATGTCCTGTGTAGTGATAGGAGTGTTGAGTTTAGATGGTGGTGTGTGGCCCAAGTAGTGGAAGCTAGGAGCAAGGGGAGGAACAAAGGTATTCGTATGATCCATGACGTCAGGGAGGAGGGAATAAGCAAAGTGGGGATCATCTGGGATGGAAAAAACATCTGTGAGGTGAGAGGCAAAGTGGTTGGCCTTACTGAGGTTGTCAGGAAAGGGATGGTCATCAAGGAGGAGAGGGTACTGGGGGGTGGGACGGTTCCCAGTAAGGTGGTGGAAAGCAGACCTATACTTGGAAGAGTTTATGGGGAGCGTGGTGTTGTGTACATGTCTGGCGCCAGTCACGGCGTTTCTTCGCAGTAAGCAGGTTGCGGATGTGGCGTTGTAATTGCCGGTGGTGGGTAAGTGTATCCCGGTCACGAGTGCGGAGAAAGGAGCGGTAGAGGCGGTGGGACTCTCGAAGGAAAAGGACAGCCTGTGGAGGCAAGGCAGGGCGGTGAGGGTGGATGGCTTTGGTGGGGATATGGGTGGCGACAGCGTCAGACAAGGTCTGGTGCAGGAAGGCAGCAGTGCAAGAGATGTCATCAGGAGATTGGAGGGTAAGGTCGTGGCCATCAACCTGGGTGTGAATGGAGTCCTGGTAGGCATCCTAGCTGGCACAGGAGTAATCATGGACAAGTTTAGGAGGGACGTTGGGGCGAGGAGCGTTGTGGGGATGGCGACCATTAGAGATAGTGAGGAGAATAGGAGCATGGTCACTGCCAATGAGGTCAAGGACATCTGCAGTGATGCGCCCAAGGAGGTTGGGAGAGGCAAGAACCACATCGGGAGTGGTGTTGGATTCGGGTCGGGTGTGCTGAGGCAGGGGAACCAGGTCTCCCTGGAGGGTGGTGAGAAACTGATGCCACCACTGGAGGTCGGCAGGATCACGACTGTGGATATTGAGGTCGGCGGCAATCACATAGGTGGAGAAGGTGCCGTCAATGTGGGCCAGGAAATCATACGGGATGAGGGTGCGAGGGCGGTCATAAGTGGTGGCTCAAGTGATGGTAAGGGTGGGGAAGAAGAGGCTGAGGGCGAGATGATCGGCAGGATTGTTAAGGAGAGGTTGGGGCCAGACAGGGAGGTGCTTGAGGTGGCTTATAGCAACTCCGCCACGCGCCAGAGGGTACGGGTTGTCAGTGTGGTGAAAGGTGTAAGGAGCCATGGAGATGGAGATACGGGATTGAAGGAAGTTTTCATTTAGGACGAAGGCATCCACGCAGTGCTGATGGAGGATGTGGAGGAAGAGGAGTTCGTGGGTGGGCAGGGAGCGAATGTTGTGGTACAGGATATGGTAGGGTTGTTGTACCATGGGTGTGGAGAGTTAGAGGAGGGTGGTGAAGGGGGCGAAGGTGAAGTGGGCCTGGTTGTGGGAGTATGTGGCATAGGTGGTAAGATGGAAGATGGAACGGGCAGCGAGGGTGATTTTGGAAAGTGTGTGGGAGCGCTGGAAGGGGTGGATGTTTTGGAGCACAATGGTGATGAAACAGATGATGTCCTCTGCAGTAGGTGGAGGGCGGAGCGAGTTGTTGGGGTGGATGGGGTCATCAACAGGACGGAGAGGGACGGTGAGCTCAGGGGTGACTGGAGGAGGTTTCGCTTTACACTTCAAGGAGTAGGTAGGATGTGGTTCATTACAGGTGTTGTAGGAGGAGGGGGAGGTGAGGTTGGGGCAATTCTTGAGGAAGTTTGAAGCTTTGCGGTGGGGACAAGTAGGGGGGTTCTTGCAACAGATGTAACATGGTCGTTGTATGTGAGGCATCGTTGGCAGCGGTAGGATTGGACTGGGGAATGAGAGGGGTCCACCTTATGATGGTGATTGTAGATGAGGGCTCCCTCGGTGAGGAGGCAGTCAATGGAGGAGGAGGATTCAGTGAATATCCGCACGAGAAAAGTCAGCCCAGCAAAGATGCGATGGGCCGAGCGGATTTCAATGTCAGGCCGGGAGTTGAGTTCCGCCAACACCTCAGCCTCTGTGACCACGGGGCTAAGCTTCGTGATCACAGCAGTGAAGGTTGGTGGATGTCAGGGAGGTTGAGGCTGACGGGGAGAGGACGGGGTGTGGTAGGGGGTGGGGGTTGCACGTTGGCCAAATTGGATACGAGGAATGCGGGAGGGGAGCTCGGTGTGGAAGGAAGCATTGGGGGATTTAATGAGGACTGAGTCCTTGCGAGCAATCAGAAGGGAGATGGGGGGGGGGGGCATTGGAGTAGTATTTCCGGATGGCGGGGGTGAGGGAGCGGGCATCAAGGAATTGAGGGTCAGGATTGGAGAGGACAAAGTTGTGGGTGGCAGACGTGGCGGGAGCGGGGGTCGGGGTCGCGTCCACGGGGGTGGGTGGGTCACGGTAATCGGGGGTTTTCTTGGTGGAGATTTTGGGGGAATGGTCAACATTCGGGCGCTTTGAAGGTTTCGTGGTCACGACAGGCACAGAGACTGTGAAACGTCAAGCTGAAATCCGTGCTGGCTTGGAGCCCGCCTCCGGCGGGAGCGGCGGAAAGTCAGTAGCTGTCGATGGGGCGACAGTGATAGGGGAGGGTGAGTTAGAGGTAGTTACAGCCGAAAATGGCGCAGGCGTGGGGTGGACAGGGAGAGAAGGAAGGACGGGAAGGGGGGTGGAGGATGAGCTCCATGTGATGGTGGTTGGAGCAGCGGAGGGAGAGGTGAAAATGATAGTGGTGGTGGGTTGCGACATGGTGGCGACGCGCGAGAAGGGCGGCGGCAGGCGGCGACCGAGCGGCGGCGAGCGGCGGCAGGCGGCGGCGGCGGCGGCGGTGGCGGCGAGGAGGACCGGACGGCGAGCAGCAGTGACGGCGCAAGATGACACGGCAAGGAAAAGGTGGGGCTCTTCCACGTCGAAAATACACCCTCAGAGTAGCCCAGGCAGTGCAAGTCCTCGATGAAGAAGTGAGGGAATCCAACCCTCGAATGCTGGCTGAGCGAGAGGCAGGCGCTTAAGTACTCTATCGGGGGCGCCGCTATTGGCCGCTGGAACCACGTGTTCCACTGTGGCGCCCTCACTCTAAAAGCGAGCCAGGAGGCGCGCGCCGCCACAGCTTACGGTGCGATGGTGGAGAGACCTCTAGGGGTCTTCGACGTCCATGACGTCTGGTGCGGATTCAAATTCCGCGGCGCGAGGTACCAGAATGGGTGTGTGTGTTTTTCCTATGAGTCTACGTTTCATGTTTGTGGCTCGGTTAATCGCTATAATGTCCTGACCTGTGGATCAGAAAATCCTCATGTCGTAGGAGAACACATCTTAGACAGTCCAAAGTGTAATATATGGTGCGGGTTAATGAGTGATCAAGTGACTGGCCCATTTTTCGTCCTTGAAAGAAATGTAAGTGGATATGTTTACCTAGACAAGTTGGTAAATTACGCAGATCCCCAGCTACAGGATTTTCAAGAGACTATCATCTTTCAGCAAGATGCAGGTCCCTCTCATTAGGCTCTAAAGGTCCGTGATCTTCTTATGGAAACTTTCACTAACAAGTGGAGTGGCAGAGACGGCCATATTCTATGTCCCCCGAAATCATATGACATTGCCTCCTCAGATTTCTTTTTTTGGGGCTCTGTGAGAGATATTGAACAAAAAATAGTAGTTGCTAGCGCTGTGGCGTTGCAGCAACGCATCATAGATGCAATATGCAGAATCCCACCAGACATGCAGAATGTGAGGTTATCAGGGATGTACATGTTGAAGCGATTTGAATGTTGAAGTGTATTACCTGTATTAAATGTTTATGTAATGTTCAAAACTTAATAAGTAGAGTCATATGTGGCATATCACATGTTTCATTTACTGTACCCAATAAAGAGTTACATTTTGCTCTTCATAAGCGGTTCATCACATGGTAGTCTTCATCTTGTTAGAGCACAAAAGCGGTTTAAGCCAGTATCGCTATTCCCGCGAATTTAAAAGACATATTATTGTTTACCAATAAACGGTACGACATTCAATCAGAGAGAGACCAAGACTGATTGTACATGGTCACTTCCAGTACGAGCCAGTCCCAATTCAAGCATTACTCATGAAAATTAACTCAAAAATTATAAACAAAATAAAAAACGCTCCCGTAATTTCCCTGAAAGAAATGAGATGACTTGACGATTTCTGACAAGAAAGAACCTATCCATCTTTACTGGAACAAATGATGTGTTCCAAGGAGCTTTAAGTCTTACCAGGTCTTTGGCAGGATCCAGAGAGTGGTTCCAAGAAAAGCCAACCACGTCTCTTCCTACGGCTGTCCGATTTTTTAAGCTTGAGTGACAGGAACATGTAGCGTTTGGCGGGAATAAGAGGGAAGCATTCTGATTCGCACAGAATCAAACTTGTCAACCGCTCAAAAAGAGCCAACCAAACGCAGATTGCGTAATGTTTCTCTCAAAAAATTAGGCCTGTCTCGAGGAGGTTAGCAAGGTTGGTACTACACTACTATACAACCTAAGCGAGTCCCTGTTCTTCTAAGTGATATTGATACACTTCCACGGATTCATACTTTGTGGAGATAACCTCACTAAACGGAGGGAATATGAAGAGAATGCTGGTTGACTCACAGCATAGTCAAACCTTGCGTATTCTCTTACCAAGTGAACACAAACAGAGAGATCGTCTGTTCATCCAAAACGAGGTAATGAAGCAGTTTCGGTACAGTAAAAATGGAAGTTGGCTTGTGCAGCCATTTTTTAGTATCATAATCGCAACACAAGGTATCAAACTCACCCCATTAAATACAGCGTGTAACAAAAATAATCATCCTATTTTTTTAAAAAAAAATCATAACTATTATGTTATTTGAGATATGTGCGTGAACGACGTACTGTTGGAAAAAGCAAACTCCCGAGTTTTACATGGTTCCCGCTAGGTAGCAGCAATGTACACCCGCTTCAGTTCTAGAAAAACGGTGTCAGGACAATAGAAATCATTTTATGTTCTATGCTTTGCGCAGTGCAGCTCAGAAATAACTGCTGAGCGTGACTATAGCACTATGTATGCTGTGGATCCTCCTACAGCACAGTACATTGCCATGAACAATTCCAAGAAACAGGTTGTTTGTGTATAGGCAAATCGCCGGGCCGTCCCCGATAATCTGACACAAGTCTCGAACGCATCCACCATAGTTTCACAAGGAGTCCGCAGAAATCCCTTCTTTGTGCAGCAGTTCGAAAACTCAGCAAACCCCCGATATCCGTGTGGCGTGTGTTGCGTCGGCGTTTGAACATGAAACCAAACAAAATTCACGTACTGCACTCTCTTCGTGAAGGTAACAAACAATAATGAATGAACTGAAACATCGCATAACAGAAGCTATGGAAGCTGTAAATCAAGACATGCTCGCTGCAGACATGTATACCACACTGACATATGCCATGGATCTCAAGGGGGCATATTGACCACCTATGAAAACGCATGAAAAAAACTTTTTGAGTTCCCAGTTCATCAGAAAACAAACTTCATTGTATTTGTTTATTAGTTTCAGAAATACAGACGTGCCAAATCGGATGATTCTTTTCGATACACACTATATTAGCCACCCCCTTATAAAACCAATCTGGTCGTTTTGGAGCGGTGTAGATGCTTTAGAACTGATATGAGGCGGTGTTGTCACCTTGCACAAATGATCTAAATCATACACTGACGGGGAAGAAAAATTGCAACACCAAGAAAGATTTGTTCGACGTAAATGAAAGTTGGTAGGATTGCTTCTACATCTGATAGATGATGTCTACTTAGATTTCGCGCCAGTCGCAAAAGAGTGGCGCTAGAAGCGCTACTACGAGGATTCAAATCTGTTTTGCTTTAAATACTCTCCGTAACGGTCGTCAGCGTTAGTTACGTTTGAGATTGGACCTGGTGAGTCGACATTAATCAAGAATGCCTTTAAGGCGACAAAGACGCCATTGGCAGGACCTTACTGAGTTCGAACGATGTCGAGTAATAGGACCATGAGAAGCAGGAAGTTCCTTCTGCAATACTGCATTGTATTCGTACGTGGTTGCTGGGCGGCTGTCACAAGAAAGTGCAGTCGCAGGAAGACCAGTCTCCGGACGGCCACGTGACTCTACGGAGATAGAAGACTATGGTATTTGGTATGTGGCTAAGATGAATCGTTCTGCATCTGCAGCAGCAATTTGAGCAGCAGTTGGCAGCACAGTGACACAACGAACTGCTACGTCAACCACAGCTCCGAGCCGGACGCCCTGCATTTGTGCATTCCACTGACCTCAAACCAACGCCATTAGTGACTTCAGTCGTGTCGAATGAGAGCTGATTAGAGGGAAACGTGGAGATTTGTTGTGTTTTCTGATGAAACCTGTTTATGCCACGGTGCCAGTGAAGGTCGTATGTTGATTTAAAGGAGGCCAGTTGTGAGTCTGCAACCAACCTGTCTGTGTGCCAGACACACTGGACCTACACCTGGAATTATGGTCTGGCTTGCAGTTTCGTATGACAGCATGAGCACTCTCATGGTTATCCCGTGCACCCTGACTGCAATCCAATGATTCGACCTGCTATGCTGACATTCATGAATAACATTCCAGGGGGTGTTTTCCAACAGGATAACGCTTGCCAACATACCGCTGTTGTAACCCTATATGCTCTACAGAGTCTCGATCCGTTGCCTTGGCCTGCTCGACCACCAGATCTGTCTCCAATCGAGCAGATATGGGACATTATCGGACGACAATTCCGGTCATCCACAAACAGCATTAACCGACGCTGTATTGGCCCACCAAGAGCAACAGGCATGGAACTGCATCCCACAAACTGACATCCCCTACCTGTAAAACAATGCATGTATGTTTGCGTGCTTGCCTTTATCATTCTAGCGGTTACACCGGTTATTAATGTCTCACCTGACGAAACCTTTCTTAGATAGTGTCTGAAGTTCCATGCGGCTTTTCGTGGACGATGCTGTAGTATACAGTCAAGTTGTAGCATGATGATTGTGAGAGTCGAAGTGTGAGGTATAATAAAAGATCCACCGTCCTATCTAGAAAGTGCACTGTAGCGTTAAATAATTACGAGACCATAATATAGAGATTCACCAATGTAAAGCCATGCCCACTGGGCGGAATTTCTCATGTGTTATTGTTGTAGGTTATAGAATTTGTGTGTTTAGGTTATAGAACTTATCAGAATAAATAAGATAGTGAAAAGAAAAAGATTGGTGGACTTTTCCTTCGAATTGTATGTTGCCGTGATGTCCCGAATTTATAATGTGTGCACCATTCATATTCAGTGCAGTGGCCACGTGTTGATAAAAGCCGTTAAATAAAAGACAAAAAGAAAATGTGGTATTGCCAGTGCGTAGTGAACAGAGTTCTTTAAATCACTGATAGTCAGATGTGCGTCTCCGTTGGGTATTATTCATACAGGAGGATAATTTGTAACTTAATTGTGAGTACGAGAGTTCATGTTACTCGATAAATAAGAACGAATCCACTCGCTTGGCAGACCACTCATCTTGCAGCCCTGACTGCTTAATGCCATAGTATGAGCAAGGCCTGTGGGTGCCTCTCATAATTTCGACCCTGCCAGGATATTCTGCTGTTAGGGTTTGTTGTAAAGATTTTTTTTTATGGAATGTATTGTGATAGCGCTAAGAAGTAAAATTTTTTCTGTTTGCAATTCCTTTCTGGATTGGTGAGGATCTTTTATTTTTTTATGTAATTAATTGCTATATCGTCCAAGGCTGGAAGATCGTTGTATAATTTTTTTTGCGTAATGTCCGTAGTAACTAGGTCGCAGTCGAAAAGTGTAGTCACCATGGAGAATAGCGATTCTGGGGTGAACATAGCAGTGCAGCAGGAAGTAGGTGTCGACCATAGGCTAATGAGTGGGAACGGCCAACACTCGGAAGGGGCTGAATTGTTCAGTGGACCTCTGCTATGTGATCCTTTGAGCAGCGGGCTTTGCTTACAATCGAAGGCTTTTCCCAACGACACGGGCGAGCCGGGACTAGGTCAGGTATCCAGTGAAAGTACAGCTACCCTTAGCGAAGCTACGGTTTCTCAGGCGAACGAGGTGAGCGCACCGAAAGCAGCAAATGACAATGTGCTACTGCAGTTTTTACAGAATATGGATAAAGATAATAAGGAAAGATTAGAAGCTATGAATAGAGATAATAAGGAGAGAGATAGGGAGAATAAGGAAAGATTTGAAGCAAATAAGGAAAGATTGGAAGCGATGGATAGAGATAATAAGGAAAGATTGGAAGTGATGGATAGGGAGACTAAGGAAAGATTGGAAGCAAATAAGGAAAGATTGGAAGCGATGGATAGGAAGAATAAGGAAAGATTGGAAGCAAATAAGGAAAGATTGGAAGCGATGGATAGAGATAATAAGGAGAGAGATAAGGAGACTAAGGAAAGATTGGAGGCAAATAAGGAAAGACTGGAGGCAATGGATAAGGGAAATAAAGAGGAAATGAGGAAGCTACACACAGTTATAGATGTGTGTCTGTCCGCAGTTAATAATCGGTTAGATGAGGGGGAGAAGAATCTGGATGCGTTGAAGCAAGTATGTGATGCCATGAAAGAAAAAGCCAATAATTTGGAGGTACGAATAAGTGCAATAGAGAGCAATATTACAGAACGTAGGGACGTGTTGCCAGATGAGCGAATCAAAGAGATAGTGGAGGACTTACTTGCAGATAAACAAGGGGCATTAGACAGCGTGGAAGCTCAAGTCACCCGGCAGGAAGTGGCGCTAAATAAACACAGGGATGAAGTTGCAGAGGTAGTGGTCAGAATGAATACGATTAGTGCAGATGTAGAAAAGATCAGTATGAGAGGCGAAACAGGCTCTGACAGTTTATGCCGACCAGGAGGAGATACAATCACTATTACAGTTTAAAGAGGCACAATTAGAAACAAATAGGAAACATAGGGAAGAACTTGCACAGTTGCAATTAGCGTGCAGAAGTGAAGGTGAAACACCACCAGGTAGACTGCAGAGGGAGAGTGAGATAAATTCAAAAAACGAAAATAGGCGGAAAGAGGAAGGCGAACTCAGAGAGTTAGAAGAACGGTTGTGTTGGATAAAACAGGTAGCAAACCCAACTGGGTATAGCCCATGGTCGGAAAACATAAATGCGGAAGAAGAATGTAAGAGGCACTTCGTGTCGGTACAAAAGTTAACTTGTTTTCCAGATCCTGATAACTACCAACATCCATGTCTGTGGCTGTCTCAATTTCAAGATTGGTTAACTGCATCGTGGGGACCGCTCCTCAAAATGAAGTTTGTGTGTAACTATTTGAGGGACGAGGCTAGAGCGAAATTGCAGGAAGTTATTAATGATTGTGGTAGCTACAAGATATTTTGTGACAAGTTTTTAAATGACTTCTGGCCGAAAAGTAAGCAGGACCAGGTTAAGCAAAGCATATTGATGATGCCAGATTGTAACGAAGGTAGTATAAGAGATCCAGTGGCGAGCCATCAGGAAATGCTGAGACGAAATAGATATTTGGATGTGCCATACGAACCTGGGGAGCTCATTAGGATCTGTATAACGAAGTTGCCAGTGAGATTGCGCAGAGATATAGCGATAGCAGGCAGAGGCTTAGACGATTCAGCGTCATTTCAGCACTTGTTACAAGGATTGGGTAATGAGAGCAATATCGTGAACGGAGACACGACTCATAGGTCAGATAGTGTCGAGGATAGACACTATCAGAATGACAGGAGAGCATGGAATCCTGGCATTTCATTCTTGTCATAATGGATTGAAGGATAGGAGAAACTAATCCAACATATCAGCCCTTAGCATCTTGCCTTAAAACGCATGCCGCTGGCACTGAAAATTGTCTATGTAGCAGACATAGACCACTAATATGTAGGAATGCAAATACCATACTTCTGATCAGAGAATAAAACACCAGTAATGGCATCTGTTAGGCTGGTCTCTCAGAGCAAACTTGCAAATTTTTATTTCGAACACTAAAGTAAAAGGACTGTTTCCTCAAAACAAACCAGTTGGTAAAAAAATGTTATGTAATAATGCCAATGAGTCCAGTTTAATTAGTGTGATTTGACTATTGCAGGTACTTAACACGTAATGTAAAAAGTAAACATTGTGATCTGTATGGAATAGGGTACGTTTATACTGTTGTTACAGGTAACATCAGTAATGTGATCGAAGTTTTTAAATTAGATGTCATATGATCTATAGTATGTCATTGTCGTGGTGACAGTTATAATGAAGTGCTGTGTATGGTTGTTCGGAATCGGGTGTTAGGGAAAGAGGCCACTAGCACCAAAGTTTCTAACACTTGGGCTGTCCCATCTCTCCCAGCTTGTATATTCTCTGCACACATTTAATTTTCATGTAAGCACAGATTCCTAACTAGCAAATTATTTACTGTGTACAGTGGACCATTCAGAGTGAGGCGGATTGTCCATGAAAATGCTGTACTTATTGAGACGATCAAAGGAAAACAATCTCGTGGGCTTCATCACATTTCTAACATCAAATTATGGAAAAGTTAAGGATAGATCGAAAGTAGGCAATTTATGGTAGATAGTCAGTGTATTTATTTTTGGTGTGTAACGTTGTGCAGGGTCAAATCGAACATAAGAATTTTCAGGTGGGATGTCAGGAAGTATGACGGAATAGGCTGGTCGAATGAGTCATGAACAGGAGTCGACAGAGTGGTGTATGTACGTATTTTTTTTCATATGAATAAGGATCAAGCAGAAACGACGTGATGATTAATGAGTGGATAAAGATGGTAGATAGAGAGATAAGTGACGTGAGAAATAGTAGTGGATAAAGGTGATATTTAAGGAGAGAAGCGACGTGAAGCAGTGTGATTAATAAAGAGAGATTCGACGTGATGAAACAGTGGCAAATAAAGGTGAGTAGAACTAATAATGTGGAGATGTCTTAGAGGTATGTTACAGAGAGGCCTGTGTATGCTGCAATCGAGATTGATGCGAATGGCGAAGGAAGACCAGGAAATGATGGACTAATGGACGGACGGAGAGCCGAAATACGAATGAAGAGATGAGGACAACTGCAAAACGTGAAGGGACATAAAGGGAGTATGAGATCCAGATGCTGAACGTTGTGGAATACTGACGTAAGATGTAATATAAGTGTAAATCTAATTCTTACCATAACATTTGCTATATGAAAAAAATAATTTTTGTTGTTGTTGTTGTTGAAGCCTGGTACCAGTATAACTAATCAAAACGGTACCAAGAATGTGTACAGTTATTTTGCAGGATGAATAATTTGTGTATTTTTTTGTTCTTAGATGAAATGTCGCAATTCTAAGTTGATATTTAGCAGGATGAATAATCGGTAAAGTGAATGCAGAGGTAAGCCGATGGAGAGAGGTGCCAGAGTGAAAGGACGAATTCGGAGGCTGGAAAGCTATCTCCGAAACCGCTTCATGTGTTATGTGGTTGCGTATAAGCTAGCAAAGGTATGGTATGTTGTCGTGAGTGTGGTGGTGTTAAGGTTAGCTGACTTCTAGACCTATTCTGTTAGTGTATTAATGGATTCAATGAGAAGGAAAATGTGATGTCTGGTGAGTGAGAGTTGTAGAGTAGTGTGATCAATGCGCACACTCCTGTAAAGGAGATGCTACCGATCCATAACTAAAACATTATTGTTTTATTGTTTGATTGGGATGAACCTCGTTGGCAGGTCAGGATCTGACATGTGGATGGTACATACATGTCCTAGAAATGTTGTTATATATAATAAAATGTAAAATATATAAAGAGATACTAATTTCAGTCTGTCGCAAGCACAAAGGCGCATTGTATGTTGTAGATTTAGAGTCACCAGTTTCTAAAATGTTTGTTGTGTTTAGGATGTTAAAGTAGTTTACTATTTAACAACATGTGGTAGGTAATTGTGAGCTGTGTAGATTATTTCTTATTTTTTTGTTAGAACACTTTCAAGGGGTATTAATTTCAGTCTGTCACAAGCACAAACGTTCGCTGTATATTGTAGTTTTAGAATAAACAGTTTCTAATATTTTCACTGTGATAGGATGTTAGAGTAGCCTACTATTTGATATTGTAATTATGAGCTGTATAGATTGCTTATTATTCCTTTTGTTTTTTTTTAAACTTTCATGTTTTGTATGAGGGACGACAGGTACAATCAATAGCACAAGTGTGGGCTGTATATAGAAAAGGGACAAATGTTGATGTTATATGTGTAGAAAACTAGGGGGTATGAATTCATGTTTTTAGAACAAAGATTCTTTATTACCAATGTATCTAATAGATCATACATGTAATCAATGAGTATTTAAATGTAAGAATATCCTTTTGTCTGTAATGTTGCGAGATGCATGGAAGGGTCTGGCTGATTGGGTGTCGTAGTGCTGAGGGGCTACACCGAACGCGCCCGTACCACATAAGCCAAGCAGACGTCGGCAGCAGAGCCGGTGCGCTCCCCACTCCACTGCCGGTCAGAGTACAATCCACGCGCCCGCTACAGCAGGTCAACGGCCTGGGGTGACACACACGTACCACTGGCCATTCATAAGTTCCTCCAACCTTACGACTGGGGAAAGTATCCCGCGGAGGCAACAGCGGGTGGTTTCTTCTGCTCAACGGCACGCGCGGCAGCGACACGGCAGAATGAACGACGCGGGGCAGAGTCCGGCAGGCATTTGTAACCAGCAACTATTAACTGGTACTGGACTGTGAAGCCATGAAGCAAGATGACTGCTCGTATGTCTCTATAAGTTGGAAAGTGAAGGACTGGTGTTTCCACGTTGTGAGTGGTGGAAAAGATTTTGTCTTTAACAGACAGGACGATCGTTTTGTTTTGTCTTGACCACTGAACGGTGGGATCCATAAACTTCTGGCAGTGACTTGTTAAGTGTGCCTTGTGAATTGCATGTGGGACACTTGGTATTGTTGAAGAGGACAGTTGTCGTTTGGTGACTAATTATTGTATGAATGCAAGAAACTAGAGTGAGACATTGACATTTGCGTTTGTAGTGGGAGACATTTCTTTCATTGGTGTGGGAATAAGTGGTGTTTGTTGGAACTTACGACTTTTAATTACACCATGAACTGAAAGGACAGAACCGTGGGTAATAGTAGTTGTAGGGCCATTTCTGGACGACCAGATTCGTGTGGATGGTACTCTGAGAGTGACTATGACATTTGTGTTTAATGTGAGATACAGTTTACTGTTCAGTGCATGTTCAAAATGCCAATTTGAGTGACTTAAAGACTTTCGTCCGGGTACCCATGGTAGAGCTTTGACACCGAGACAGTGTTTCTGGGGAACCTGTCAGCAATTTTTTTGACCCCAAGAAAATCACAGAATGAAATGATTCCGTGTGACTCGCAAGATAGGGAATAATGTATTTGTACTTGTAATTGTGTAAATTCTTTTATATGTTTCATTCCTGAAGGGACAGCAAGTGTAATTGTATTTCATTAACATTTGTGTTTAGAATAGTTAGTGTTTTTGTTTTTGTTTGTTCTGGGTTACCAGTTCATGTAGCATGTTTATTAGAATATTTGGTACAATGATGCTTTAATTATTAGTCAGTGGCGTAATAGTAACATAGCGGCTCTTGTTGCATTGGTGAGTAAGGTTGTCACAGGGGACAAGAGTTTGCATTGCACAACAAATATCGGAATTAACACATGCATTTTGATGTCGTGGACAGTAATGATCTTGTTGGTGTGTTGACTGAAGCCACTTATTTTCATTATCACAGTGGAGATATTTCACATTAAAGTGTAACGAAGGCTAGTCGAAATGCAAGTTCTTGTCATCTAAATGTGTAACAACAGAGAAATGAGCAGTAGAGTAAGATACGAAAGCTACTGGTGGATTCAAGCACTTATTGCTAAACTATTTACTGCGTGTATTGATCAAAGTTGATGGACTGACTGCCTCAGCAGCAGGTATTTGTACTGGTGGACAAGGAAAAGGTTAAACTCACAGTCAAGTAGTGGTGGCAATTGCTTAAGTGATGATAGTTAACGAGGTATGACACGATGTCTTAGGTTGACTATATTACGTAACCAGTATGTTACTTGTGGTATATTACATTTTTTTTCTTATCAGTTTTATTTCTCTGTAGGTTTGATGTACATTTTAGAGTACTGATATGGGGCCTGATATTCAACATGTAACTAGTGTACGCAATTTTTTTTCTTTTGTTGATTTTGTTTTGTATTTAGACTTTGCTGTGTAAAGGTTTTTACCCCGCGATTTATGAATGTCAGATTACTTGCTCTGTGTTTGGACGGTGAGCTATTTAAAATTTCATGAGTACAATTAGTATTTTTTTTATTTGTTTTAGAATTATTGAAGTTCGGATTACTCCTAAAAATAACAGAGATCCCGGTAACTAAGCCAATTCTTATCTCACCATTATTTTTTATTTCTATGATGTGATGTTTTATTTGTCACTTGGATTGTTGTAAATATGTATGTGTACGTTACTCCGGATTGTGGAGAGTACAATAATGCAACAACTGTGTCAATAATTTGGTAAAGTAACAGCATTTGGTCGTCTATTTGAGGTCACCAGGGGCTAAGATCTCCTCCTGGTTATTTTGATGACTTGCTACGTTTGTTCTAATACAGTTTTCTTAAAAAAAAAATGTTTGGAACTACCCTCGCATTGCCAGGATAGTACCGTGCCATTATTTTCTGCATGGGTAGCCGGTGGTGAAAGGATAGAGTACCGCCCGACATTGAAAATAGGTACAACATACTTCATTATTTTTGTCAGAACAACACATTCTTTTTGTAAAACTAACTCAATTTCAATTAATACAGCGAAGCCGGATACCAGTGTGGGAAAGAATGACAATTTATTTATTTAATTGATCACATGTGCACTCCCACAAAATAAATCCCTACATCCAGTTTGGTGAGATCTGCGAAATGAATGAATGTATGGTCGTCTGCTAACTGCAGATAGTGAATGTGAATATATGATCATCTTTGAGACGATCCTTTGGCCACATTTGGTGGGACCAAAGAGATGAAATTTACCTGAGCTTTGAGCGCCTGAAGTGTGGCTGACCAATACGGTAGCAAGGTGCTCCCCCACTTCAGCAGAGGTGCGAGAGGACCTCAAGAACGGCCATGTTTCGGCACTCTGCCGCTGGATCTTGTGCTGTTAAGACCTGTTATAGTTGTGCTCCGTAAAGACAAAAGAGTGGAGACATGGTATGCATGTGGAATATTTAAGAGTAGTTTGAAATAATAATTTCTCTATTTCAGGAACTTTTGTGGGGAGAATTAAATGTCAGGCAGGTAATATTAATGGGATTGTAGTAATCTTCGGAAGTGACCAACGGTCACAATGAAACCACGTGTAGCAGTAAGTTGAAATACCTCCGTGTCCTTAAGTTAAGCTGAATTACTAGCGTGTGTACTATAAGTTGAAATATTTAAGAAATAGTGTGTGTACCATAAGTTGAAATATTTAAGAAATGGCGTGTGCAGGACTTGAAATTAGAGATGAGTACTTCCACGTGGTGAGTACTGAGTGAGTCTCAATCTGTGTATGAGACAAAGGATAAAGAGAAGTACTCATCCATGGTATCAGTTGAGGATTCGCGTGTGTGATGAATATGTTCTTAATATTGCTTTGCGTGATATGATTCCGTGTGACGCTAGATTCAAACTCTGAGAGAGAAGCAAGGTGAGTCGGCCGTCTATCCAGCAACGCCACTTGGCTTGCATTGCACAGGAAGACGTGCAAATATCTCCAGAGTTCACAGTAGGAAAGTAGAATTACAAAGTGGGGCAGTGTCGTGTGAAACTGGGATAAATACTAATTGAAGTGGGAAAGCTGAAAGTGATAGTGTAGTGACTATTTAGTGTTTTGTATTCCATGTCGTAGTGTGGTGTATGTCATGTAATTTGGGTATGTGTGGTTTGCATGGGAGAGTAGCAAGGTAGTTGCAAAAGATTAGTGGGTTATGCCTGTTTCTTCGGTACCGCTCGGTCTGGAGGAAAGTTTCGTGATGATGATTGTGAGAGTCGAAGTGTGAGGTATAATAAAAGATCCACCATCCTATCCAGAAAGTGCACTGTAGCGTTAAATAATTACGAGACCATAATATAGAGATTCACCAATGTAAAGCCATGTCCACTGGGCGGAATTTCTCATGTGTTATTGTTGTAGGTTATAGAATTTGTGTGTTTAGGTTATAGAATTTATCGGAATAAATAAGATAGTGAAAAGAAAAAGATTGGTGGACTTTTCCTTCGAATTGTATGTTGCCGTGATGTCCCGAATTTATAATGTGTGCGCCATTCATATTCAGTGCAGTGGCCACGTGTTGATAAAAGCCGTTAAAGACAAAAAGAAAATGTGGTATTGCCAGTGCATAGTGAACAGAGTTCTGTAAATCACTGATAGTCAGATGTGCGTCTCCGTTGCGTATTATTCATACAGGAGGATAATTTGTAACTTAATTGTGAGTACGAGAGTTCATGTTACTCGATAAATAAGAACAAATCCACTCGCTTTGCAGACCACTCATCTTGCAGGCCTGACTGCTTGATGCCATAGTATGAGCAAGGCATGTGGGTGCCTCTCATAATTTCGACCCTGCCAGGATATTCTGCTGTTAGGGTTTGCTGTTAAGATTTTTTTTTTATGGAATGTATTGTGATAGCGCTAAGAAGTAAAATTTTTTCTGTTTGCGATTTCTTTCTGGATTGGTGAGTATCTTTTATTTTTTATGTAATTAATTGCTGTATCGTCCATGGCTGGAAGATCGTTATATAATTTTTTTGCATAATATCCGTAGTAACTAGGTCGCAGTCGAAAAGTGTAGTCACCATGGAGAATAGCGATTCTGGGGTGAACGTAGCAGTGCAGCAGGAAGTAGGTGTCGACCATGGGCTAATGAGCGGGAACGGCCAACACTCGGAAGGGACTGAATTGTTCAGTGGACCTCTGTTATGTGATCCTTTGAGCGGTGGGCTTTGTTCACAATCGGGGGCTTTTCCCGACGACGCGGGCATGCCGGGACTAGGTCTGGTATGCAGTGAAAGTACAGCTACCCTTAGCGAAGCTATGGTTTCTCAGGCGAACGAGGTGAGTGCACCGAAAGTAGCAAATGACAATGCGCTACTGCAGTTTTTACAGAAGATGGATAAAGATAATACGGAAAGATTAGAAGCTATAAATAGAGATAATAAGGAGAGAGATAGGGAGAATAAGGAAAGATTTGAAGCAAATAAGGAAAGATTGGAAGCGATGGATAGAGATAATAAGGAAAGATTGGAAGCGATGGATAGGGAGACTAAGGAAAGATTGGAAGCAAATAAGTAAAGATTGGAAGCGATGGATAGAGATAATAAGGAGAGAGATAGGGAGACTAAGGAAAGATTGGAGGCAAATAAGGAAAGACTGGAGGCAATGGATAAGGGAAATAAAGAGGCAATGAGGAAGCTACACACAGTTATAGATGAGCGTCTGTCCGCAGTTAATAATCGGTTAGATGTGGAGGAGAAGAATCTGGATGTGTTGAAGCAAGTATGTGATGCCGTGAAAGAAAAAGCCAATAATTTGGAGGTACGAATAAGTGCAATAGTGAGCGATATTACAGAACGTAGGGACGTGTTGCCAGATGAGCGAATCAAAGAGATAGTGGAGGACTTACTTGCAGATAAACAAGGGGCATTAGACAGCGTGGAAGCTCAAGTCACCCGGCAGGAAGTGGCGCTAAATAAACACAGGGATGAAGTTGCGGAGCTAGTGGTCAGAATGAATACGATTAGCACAGATGTAGAAAAGATCAGTATGAGAGGCGAAACAGGCTCTGACAGTATGCAGCGAGAGGTTTATGCCGACCAGGAGGAGATACAATCACTATTACAGTTTAAAGAGGCACAATTAGAAACAAATAGGAAACATAGGGAAGAACTTGCACAGTTGCAATTAGCGTGCAGAAGTGAAGGTGAAACACCACCAGGTAGACTGCAGAGGGAGAGTGAGATAAATTCAAAAAACGAAAATAGGCGGAAAGAGGAAGGCGAACTCAGAGAGTTAGAAGAACGGTTGTGTTGGATAAAACAGGTGGCAAACCCAACTGGGAATAGCCCATGGTCGGAAAACATAAATGCGGAAGAAGAATGTAAGAGGCACTTCGTGTCGGTACAAAAGTTAACTTGTTTTCCAGATCCTGATAACTACCAACATCCATGTCTGTGGCTGTCTCAATTTCAAGATTGGTTAACTGCATCGTGGGGACCGCTCCTCAAAATGAAGTTTGTGTGTAACTATTTGAGGGACGAGGCTAGAGCGAAATTGCAGGAAGTTATTAATGATTGTGGTAGCTACAAGATGTTTTGTGACAAGTTTTTAAATGACTTCTGGCCGAAAAGTAAGCAGGATCAGGTTAAGCAAAGCATATTGATGATGCCAGATTGTAACGAAGGTAGTATAAGAGATCCAGTGGCGGGCCATCAGGAAATGCTGAGACGAAATAGATATTTGGATGTGCCATACGAACCTGGGGAGCTCATTAGGATCTGTATAACGAAGTTGCCAGTGAGATTGCGCAGAGATATAGCGATAGCAGGCAGAGGCTTAGACGATTCAGCGTCATTTCAGCACTTGTTACAAGGATTGGGTAATGAGAGCAATATCGTGAACGGAGACACGACTCATAGGTCAGATAGTGTCGAGGATAGACACTATCAGAATGACAGGAGAGCATGGAATCCTGGCATTTCATTCTTGTCATAATGGATTGAAGGATAGGAGAAACTAATCCAACATATCAGCCCTTAGCATCTTGCCTTAAAACACATGCCGCTGGCACTGAAAATTGTCTATGTAGCAGACATAGACCACTAATATGTAGGAATGCAAATACCATACTTCTGATCAGAGAATAAAACACCAGTAATGGCATCTGTTAGGCTGGTCTCTCAGAGCAAACTTGCAAATTTTTATTTCGAACACTAAAGTAAAAGGACTGTTTCCTCAAAACAAACCAGTTGGTAAAAAAATGTTATGTAATAATGCCAATGAGTCCAGTTTAATTAGTGTGATTTGACTATTGCAGGTACTTAACACGTAATGTAAAAAGTAAACATTGTGATCTGTATGGAATAGGGTACGTTTATACTGTTGTTACAGGTAACATCAGTAATGTGATCGAAGTTTTTAAATTAGATGCCATATGATCTATAGTATGTCATTGTCGTGGTGACAGTTATAATGAAGTGCTGTGTATGGTTGTTCGGAATCGGGTGTTAGGGAAAGAGGCCACTAGCACCAAAGTTTCTAACACTTGGGCTGTCCCATCTCTCCCAGCTTGTATATTCTCTGCACACATTTAATTTTCATGTAAGCACAGATTCCTAACTAGCAAATTATTTACTGTGTACAGTGGACCATTCAGAGTGAGGCGGATTGTCCATGAAAATGCTGTACTTATTGAGACGATCAAAGGAAAACAATCTCGTGGGCTTCGTCACATTTCTAACATCAAATTATGGAAAAGTTAAGGATAGATCGAAAGTAGGCAATTTATGGTAGATAGTCAGTGTATTTATTTTTGGTGTGTAACGTTGTGCAGGGTCAAATCGAACATAAGAATTTTCAGGTGGGATGTCAGGAAGTATGACGGAATAGGCTGGTCGAATGAGTCATGAACAGGAGTCGACAGAGTGGTGTATGTACGTATTTTTTTTCATATGAATAAGGATCAAGCAGAAACGACGTGATGATTAATGAGTGGATAAAGATGGTAGATAGAGAGATAAGTGACGTGAGAAATAGTAGTGGATAAAGGTGATATTTAAGGAGAGAAGCGACGTGAAGCAGTGTGATTAATAAAGAGAGATTCGACGTGATGAAACAGTGGCAAATAAAGGTGAGTAGAACTAATAATGTGGAGATGTCTTAGAGGTATGTTACAGAGAGGCCTGTGTATGCTGCAATCGAGATTGATGCGAATGGCGAAGGAAGACCAGGAAATGATGGACTAATGGACGGACGGAGAGCCGAAATACGAATGAAGAGATGAGGACAACTGCAAAACGTGAAGGGACATAAAGGGAGTATGAGATCCAGATGCTGAACGTTGTGGAATACTGACGTAAGATGTAATATAAGTGTAAATCTAATTCTTACCATAACATTTGCTATATGAAAAAAATAATTTTTGTTGTTGTTGTTGTTGAAGCCTGGTACCAGTATAACTAATCAAAACGGTACCAAGAATGTGTACAGTTATTTTGCAGGATGAATAATTTGTGTATTTTTTTGTTCTTAGATGAAATGTCGCAATTCTAAGTTGATATTTAGCAGGATGAATAATCGGTAAAGTGAATGCAGAGGTAAGCCGATGGAGAGAGGTGCCAGAGTGAAAGGACGAATTCGGAGGCTGGAAAGCTATCTCCGAAACCGCTTCATGTGTTATGTGGTTGCGTATACGGGAGCAAAGGTATGGTATGTTGTCGTGAGTGTGGTGGTGTTAAGGTTAGCTGACTTCTAGACCTATTCTGTTAGTGTATTAATGGATTCAATGAGAAGGAAAATGTGATGTCTGGTGAGTGAGAGTTGTAGAGTAGTGTGATCAATGCGCACACTCCTGTAAAGGAGATGCTACCGATCCATAACTAAAACATTATTGTTTTATTGTTTGATTGGGATGAACCTCGTTGGCAGGTCAGGATCTGACATGTGGATGGTACATACATGTCCTAGAAATGTTGTTATATATAATAAAATGTAAAATATATAAAGAGATACTAATTTCAGTCTGTCACAAGCACAAAGGTGCATTGTATGTTGTAGATTTAGAGTCACCAGTTTCTAAAATGTTTGTTGTGTTTAGGATGTTAAAGTAGTTTACTATTAAACAACATGTGGTAGGTAATTGTGAGCTGTGTAGATTATTTCTTATTTTTTTGTTAGAACACTTTCAAGGGGTATTAATTTCAGTCTGTCACAAGCACAAAGGTTCACTGTATATTGTAGTTTTAGAATAAAAAGTTTCTAATATTTTCACTGTGATAGGATGTTAGAGTAGCCTACTACTTGATATTGTAATTATGAGCTGTATAGATTGCTTATTATTCCTTTTGTTTTTTTTTACACTTTCATGTTTTGTATGAGGAACGACAGGTACAATCAATAACACAAGTGTGGGCTGTATATAGAAAAGGGATAAATGTTGATGTTATATGTGTAGAAAACTAGGGGGTATGAATTCATGTTTTTAGAACAAAGATTCTTTATTACCAATGTATCTAATAGATCATACATGTAATCAATGAGTATTTAAATGTAAGAATATCCTTTTGTCTGTAATGTTGCGAGATGCACGGAAGGGTCTGGCTGATTGGGTGTCGTAGCGCTGAGGGGCTACACCGAACGCGCCCGTACCACATAAGCCAAGCAGACGTCGGCAGCAGAGCCGGTGCGCTCCCCACTCCACTGCCGGTCAGGGTACACTCCACGCGCCCACTACAGCAGGTCAACGGCCTGGGGTGACACACACGTACCACTGGCCACTCATAAGTTTCGCCACCCTTACCACTGGGGAAAGTATCCCGCGGAGGCAACAGCGGGTGGTTTCTTCTGCTCAACGGCACGCGCGGCAGCGACACGGCAGAATGAACGACGCGGGGCAGAGTCCGGCGGGCATTTGTAACCAGCAACTATTAACTGGTACTGGACTGTGAAGCCGTGAAGCAAGATGACTGCTCGTATGTCTCTATAAGTTGGAAAGTGAAGGACTGGTGTTTCCACGTTATGAGTGGTGGAAAAGATTTTGTCTTCAGCAGACAGGACGATCGTTTTGTTTTGTCTTGACCACTGAACGGTGGGATCCATAAACTTTTGGCAGTGACTTGTTAAGTGTGCTTTGTGAACTGAAGAGGACAGTTGTCGTTTGGTGACTAATTATTGTATGAACGCAAGAAACTAGTGGGACATTGACATTTTCATTTGTAGTGGGAGACATTTCTTTCATTGGTGTGGGAATAAGTGGTGTTTGTTGAAACTTACGACTTTTAATTACACCATGAACTGAAAGGACAGAACCGTGGGTAATAGTAGTTGTAAGGCCATTTCTGGACGACCAGATTCGTGTGGATGGTACTCTGAGAGTGACTATGACATTTGTGTTTAATGTGAGATACAGTTTACTGTTCAGTGCATGTTCAAAATGCCAATTTGAGTGACTTAAAGACTTTCGTCCGGGTACCCATGGTAGAGCTTTGACACCGAGACAGTGTTTCTGGGGAACCTGTCAGCAATTTTTTTGACCCCAAGAAAATCACAGAATGAAATGATTCCGTGTGACTCGCAAGATAGGGAATAATGTATTTGTACTTGTAATTGTGTAAATTCTTTTATATGTTTCATTCCTGAAGGGACAGCAAGTGTAATTGTATTTCATTAACATTTGTGTTTAGAATAGTTAGTGTTTTTGTTTTTGTTTGTTCTGGGTTACCAGTTCATGTAGCATGTTTATTAGAATATTTGGTACAATGATGCTTTAATTATTAGTCAGTGGCGTAATAGTAACATAGCGGCTCTTGTTGCATTGGTCAGTAAGGTTGTCACAGGGGACAAGAGTTTGCATTGCACAACAAATATCGAAATTAACACATGCATTTTGATGTCGTGGACAGTAATGATCTTGTTGGTGTGTTGACTGAAGCCACTTATTTTCATTATCACAGTGGAGATATTTCACATTAAAGTGTAACGAAGGCTAGTCGAAATGCAAGTTCTTGTCATCTAAATGTGTAACAACAGAGAAATGAGCAGTAGAGTAAGATACGAAAGCTACTGGTGGATTCAAGCACTTATTGCTAAACTATTTACTGCGTGTATTGATCAAAGTTGATGGACTGACTGGCTCAGCAGCGGGTATTTGTACTGGTGGACAAGGAAAAGGTTAAACTCACAGTCGAGTAGTGGTGGCAATTGCTTAAGTGATGATAGTTAATGAGGTATGACACGATGTCTTAGGTTGACTATATTACGTAACCAGTATGTTACTTGTGGTATATTACATTTTTTTTCTTATCAGTTTTATTTCTCTGTAGGTTTGATGTACATTTTAGAGTACTGATATGGGGCCTGATATTCAACATGTAACTAGTGTACGCAATTTTTTTCTTTTGTTGATTTTGTTTTGTATTTAGACTTTGCTGTGTAAAGGTTTTTACCCCGCGATTTATGAATGTCAGATTACTTGCTCTGTGTTTGGACGGTGAGCTATTTAAAATTTCATGAGTACAATTAGTATTTTTTTTATTTGTTTTAGAATTATTGAAGTTCGGATTACTCCTAAAAATAACAGAGATCCCGGTAAATAAGCCAATTCTTATCTCACCATTATTTTTTATTTCTATGATGTGATGTTTTATTTGTCACTTGGATTGTTGTAAATATGTATGTGTACGTTACTCCGGATTGTGGAGAGTACAATAATGCAACAACTGTGTCAATAATTTGGTAAAGTAACAGCATTTGGTCGTCTATTTGAGGTCACCAGGGGCTAAGGTCTCCTCCTGGTTATTTTGATGACTTGCTACGTTTGTTCTAATACAGTTTTCTTTAAAAAAATGTTCGGAACTACCCTCGCATTGCCAGGATAGTACCGTGCCATTATTTTCTGCATGGGTAGCCGGTGGTGAAAGGATAGAGTACCGCCCAACATTGAAAATAGGTACAACATACTTCATCATTTTTGTCAGAACAACACATTTTTTTTTGTAAAACTAACTCAATTTCAATTAATACAGCGAAGCCGGATACCGGTGTGGGAAAGAATGACAATTTATTTATTTAATTGATCACATGTGCACTCCCACAAAATAAATCTCTACATCCAGTTTGGTGAGATCTGTGAAATGAATGAATGTATGGTCGTCTGCTAACTGCAGATAGTGAATGTGAATATATGATCATCTTTGAGACGATCCTTTGGCCACCTTTGGTGGGACCAAAGAGATGAAATTTACCTGAGCTTTGAGCGACTGAAATGTGGCTGACCAATACGGTAGCAAGGTGCTCCCCCACTTCAGCAGAGGTGCGAGAGGACCTCAAGAACGGCCATGTTTCGGCACTCTGCCGCTGGATCTTGTGCTGTTAAGACCTGTTATAGTTGTGCTCCGTAAAGACAAAAGAGTGGAGACATGGTATGCATGTGGAATATTTAAGAGTAGTTTGAAATAATAATTTCTCTATTTCAGGAACTTTTGTGGGGAGAATTAAATGTCAGGCAGGTAATATTAATGGGATTGTAGTAATCTTCGGAAGTGACCAACGGTCACAATGAAACCACGTGTAGCAATAAGTTGAAATACTTCCGTGTGCTTAAGTTAAGCTGAATTACTAGTGTGTGTACAATAAGTTGAAATATTTAAGAAATAGTGTGTGTACCATAAGTTGAAATATTTAAGAAATGGCGTGTGCAGGACTTGAAATTAGAGATGAGTATATCCATGTGGTGAGTACTGTGAGTCTCAATCTGTGTATGAGACAAAGGATAAAGTGAAGTACTCGTCCATGGTATCAGTTGAGGACTCGCGTGTGTGATGAATATGTTCTTAATATTACTTTGCGTGATATGATTCCGTGTGACGCTAGATTCAAACTCTGAGAGAGAAGCAAGGTGAGTTGGCCGTCTATCCAGCAACGCCACTTGGCTTGCATTGCACAGGAAGACGTGCAAATATCTCCAGAGTTCATAGTAGGAAAGTAGAATTACAAAGTGGGGCAGTGTCGTGTGAAACTGGAATAAATACTAATTGAAGTGGGAAAGCTGAAAGTGATAGTGTTGTGACTATTTAGTGTTTTGTATTCCATGTCGTAGTGTGGTGTATGTCATGTAATTTGGGTATGTGTGGTTTGCATGGGAGAGTAGCAAGGTAGTTTCAAAAGATTAGTGGGTTATGCTTGTTCCTTCGGTACCGCTCGGTCTGGAGGAAAGTTTCGTGATGATGATTGTGAGAGTCGAAGTGTGAGGTATAATAAAAGATCCACCATCCTATCCAGAAAGTGCACTGTAGCGTTAAATAATTACGAGACCATAATATAGAGATTCACCAATGTAAAGCCATGCCCACTGGGCGGAATTTCTCATGTGTTATTGTTGTAGGTTATAGAATTTGTGTGTTTAGGTTATAGAATTTATCGGAATAAATAAGATAGTGAAAAGAAAAAGATTGGTGGACTTTTCCTTCGAATTGTATGTTGCCGTGATGTCCCGAATTTATAATGTGTGCGCCTTTCATATTCAGTGCGGTGGCCACATGTTGATAAAAGCCGTTAAATAAAAGACAAAAAGAAAATGTGGTATTGCCAGTGCGTAGTGAACAGAGTTCTGTAAATCACTGATAGTCAGATGTGAGTTTCCGTTGCGTATTATTCATACAGGAGGATAATTTGTAACTTAATTGTGAGTACGAGAGTTCATGTTACTCGATAAATAAGAACGAATCCACTCGCTTGACAGACCACTCATCTTGTGGGTGCCTCTCAAAGTACTTTCCAGAAATTTTCTGACATTAATTATTTATTGTGTTACGACTTTTTTCCGTCATAGTAGCAATGAAGTGGTATGTATTTCCCAATCTGTTGAATAGAATAAGCGCAGTAAGGTGAATTGACTTGGATGGCAGAATGGCAGAGCTCTCTCGCGTTTGGACGTTTACACGACCACACCATGAATGAAGTTGGACGATATGCGGGTGTAGCAACGCAGATTCTCCATTGTATTTACAAGGAATAGTATACTGCTTGCAGATATGTAGCGCAGCGTAGGAAAAGCTGTCGTAAGAAGTTACTTACCGACTCACGCCGGACACGTGTGTCCCTCTATGAATGAGACTCGGTTTCAGACCTGACATAAATGCCTGCTGTCAGTGAATAAACGTCCGTATTAACTAGTTTCCGAGTAAATATTATGAAAGTAAGTACATTCAATGGTCGTTTGGATTCCGATGCCTCGAAAGAGCTCATTTCTCAAAACGGCACATAAAGATGCATGTCTTAAATGTCTTAAATGGGCCAAGCAACACAGAAACCGGTCAGTAGCTGCCTGGAGTTGTATAATGTGGTCCGACAAGTTGAGATTTTACCTCTTTCATATCTAGTGCACCGTTTGCTCAAGTAAGTTTCGATCCCACAGCGTGTGGAAGATGTTTCAACGGTATCAACGAACAAGTCTTGTTCTAATCAAGGACGCAGGAGACTTTACTAGGGCAAAAATTCTATCGATAGCTCACCAATGATCTGCAGAAGTTTCTAAACAGAAATATTCCCCTCGAGAAATAATTCTTTAGTAATAGCAACTCCGCTGTTATATTACACATTATCACTTCATAGATTCTGCATAATAAAATGTATTTGTTTCGAATCATACTTCACTTTCCCTATATTGCACAGGGAATAGCTGCTGACACAGTTTTTCTGATTCAAAATGCTCATACATGTACAATGATGTAATTTCTCACACTACAGCATGATTTTTCCGTACAGTACTTTATTCATAGAGATGAAATCTATCTGAGGAAAACTTAGAGACCCATAGAAATAATACATTCGATTCACTGAGAATCACTGAGAATGTTTCTGCTACGGTTCATCCGTTCTAGTGGCGCCCGTATGGATGAATTACAGATGTTGAGGTAAAATAGAAAACTGTTTAAAGTTGCTCAGAGGCTACTGACGTGATTCGATATCTGCACGGTACAGATATGTGAAGTGTTGCTTGCTTTTTCAAGGAGCGAATTTTCCAAGGACACTGGAGTGACGAAGCAATCCAAACGAAAGGAATAGAGTACATTTTCAAGAAGAGTCGTTGCACAGACGCAAAAAAAAAAGTTCAAATATGTGTGAAATCTTTGGGACGTAACTGCTAAGGTCATCAGTCCCTAAGCTTACACACTACTTAACCTAAATTATCCTAAGGACAAACACACACACCCATGCCCGAGGGAGGACTCGAACCTCCGCCGGAACCAGTCGTGACCAGATGCCTATGAGGATAGACATATATTGTTCATGTAAAAATATTGTAAAATTATGGAATACAAATGTTTGCAAATTTTGACCGTTTTAGAGACCAATGACTTGATGAACATCGATCTCGTAGAACTCAGCTCTCTCTGTTAGATCCAGGTGGTAGGTGTTCAGTACAGTTCTGCATTGCAATCTTGTAACAGAGTTCCAAGTTATAGCTTTTGTGACTGGCTTGACGACTTCCTGGTAGAGAGAACTCATCTCGTCGTTACAAGTGATCTGTTATATAAAGTTTCCAAATGTCGTGCTCACATGTGGATGCTGTGAGAGATCACTCTAGGCAGAAAAATCCAGAGATCACGGACCTTGGAAGCGAAGTACAGGTCCTACTCAAATAATCCATCTCGAATTATACTGGTACTTTACATGCCGTCCTACATCATCAGCAAAATGTACATGTGCCACATCATATATGTACCACTTTCCCCACTCATGAGCGAAATTTGAGGCCAGTTAAATGGATACTTAAATGAAAAGCTTTTATTTCAAATATTTTAAAATGTCTCTATGGGACTTAACAGCTGTGGTCATCAGTCCACTAGAACTTAGAACTAATTAAACCTAACTAACCTAAGGACAGCACACACATCCATGCCCGAGGCAGGATTCGAACCTGCGACCGTAGCAGTCGCGCGGTTCCGGACTGCGCGCCTAGAACCGCGAGACCACCGCGGCCGGCTCAAATATTTTAGAAAACGAGTAATACTTCATACTCAAGTCATTGGCGGGCGGGCGCATAATCACAATTTGGAATTATCTTGAAAATGACTCTCATGCGTACCTATGTTTACTGTCAATTTCCACCATCAAATGTGATATACCCTGTAAAGGGCGTGCATTCGGGACAAACTAAGTGAAAATACCATATGAAGTTAGTCGCACAAAAGAATATAATAGATAAACAGGAATAATAAGAGTAAGCCATGAGAGAAGAAGCTACCTAACAAAGCCATCATTCTTGAGGATTGTTTGGCGGTCTGAGACACTTCCTATGTAGTGTTAATAGATGCGATAGAGAATGTCCAGAGAAGTGGACCACGCTTCATCATAGGTTCGTGTAGTTAGCGGGCAGGTATCACGGAGGTGCTTATCCAATTCCAGCGGCAGAAGCTGTAAGAGAGAAATACTGTTATGTTTTTGGTAACACAAGTTCCAAAACGAGTCATGAACTGCAGTACTTCCTCATATATACACCTCGAGAAAAGATCATGACGAGGAATCCAGAGAAATTCGGGTTCATATACAATCACCCATGGTCTACGGGTAGCATCTTTGATTAATAATTAAGAAATTGTCAGTCCTGGGTTCAGCTTCCGCCACCGCTTAAATTTTGAATAGGTCATCAGCAGTGGCGGCCGAAGACTTCCGGCATAAGAAGTCGCCCTCATTCTGCCAACGGCCTTGTCAAAGAGGGCGAAGGAACTGACAGAAATTCAGGGCACTCTCTTGACCTTTCGGTGGGAAACTGGTTCTAAAAGCGGGATAATCAGCACTCATCAACGGCGTGAGGATGGAGAAGGCAATGGAAACCATTGCATTGAAGACATATAATATGTATCCACAGGTCATGTGGCCTGTAATTGAAAAAGTGTCACGATGATCTCTCCATCGGCAGAAGATTCCAGACTAGTTCCCCACTCCAATCTCTGGCAGGGGACTGCTAAGGCCGAGGTGACCATGAGAAAAAGATTGAATAACCAACGAAAGAATAGCATTCTATGAGCCAGGGTGTGTAAAGTCTGAAGACTGAAATTGATAGAGAAGCTATAAAACCTGAAAAGCGAAATACTAAGACTCAATGCAGATATTGTGAGGGTTCAGTGAATGGTAATACCAACAGCGGCAGAAAATGGTGTAACGGGAGAAGGATTCGTTGTGAATAACTAGGTAGGGCAGAGAGTGAGGTACTCTGAACAGTAATATGTGTTCTGATCAGAATCCACAGCAAACCGACAACGATAGTCCAATCTACATGCCGACGTCGTTGGCCGAAGATGAAGAGACGGAGAAAGTGTACGACGATACTGAACTGGTAATCAGTACGTAAAGGGAGATGACAATCTAATAGTCATGGGGCACTGGAAAGCGGTTGTGAGGGAATGAGCATAAGAAAGGGTTACGGGAGATGAGAGAGAGAGGAAAGATTAATTGAGTTCTGCAGTAAATTTCCACTAGTAATAGCGAATACACTGTTCCAGAATCACAAGAGGAGGAAGTACACTTGGGAAGGCCGGGAGACACGGAAAGATTTCAGTTAGCTTACATCATGGGCATGCAGAGATTCTGAAATTAGGTATTGGGTTGTAAGGCAGATTAGGCTCAGATCACAATATACTCATAGTAGTTATGAAGAGAAGAGTGAAATTTAAGAGACTCGTCAGGAAGAATTAATGCGCAAAGAAGCGGGTTACGGAAGTACTAACGAATGAAGAGTTACGCTTGAAGTTCTCTGAGGCTATAGATACCGCAGTATCTATAGGAGTAGATCAGTAGGCACTTCAAATGAAGAGGAATGGGCATCTTCTCTAATAAGGGCAATCGCGGAAGTTGGAAAGAAAACAGACGGTCCAAAGAATGTAACTGCGAAGAAACCATGAGTAGCAGAAGAAATATTTCACTTAATCGATGAAAGAAGGAGATACAAAAAGGTTCAAGGAAATTCAGGAATACAGACAAGCAAGTCCCTTGGGAATGAAATGAGCAGGAAGTGCAGGAAAACTAAGGCGGAATGGCTGCATGAAAAATGTGAAGAAATTTGGAAATATGTGGTAATTTCCTACGAGACCAAACTGCTGAGGTCATCGCACCCTAGGCTTACACATTACGTAATGTAACTTAAAGTAACTTACGCTGAGGACAAAACACACACCCCTACCCAAGGGAGAACTCAAACCTCCGACGGGGTGTGCCGCTTGAACCGTGGCAAGGCGCCTCATAACGTGCGGCTACCCCGCGCGGCAGTGTGAAGAAATCAGAAACTACTGTCGGAAGGACTGACTCAGCATGTAGAAAAGTCAAAACAGCCTTCGCTAAAACTAAAAACAATGGGAATACCACTGTTAAATACGGAGGAGAGAGCGGATAGGTGTAAAGTATACTCTGAAGGCATCTATGAGGGGAAGGCCTTGTCTGATTACGTGACAGAAGAAGAAATAGGGGAACCAGTATTAGACTCAGAATTTAAAAGAGCTCTGTAAGACTTACAATCAAATAAGGCAGAAGATACAGATAACATCTCATATAAATTTGTAAAATCGTTGGTGGAAGTGGTAACAAGACGATTACTGACGTTTGTGCGTACAATGTATAATTCTGGTGGTATATCATCTGACATTCGGAAAAATATCATCCACACCATTCCGCATATTGCAAGAGCCAACAAGTGCAAAAGTTATCGCAAAATCAACTTAACAGCTGATGCGTCCAAGACGCTGACAAGAATAATGTACGGAAGAATGGAAAAGAGAACTGAGAATGTCTTACGTGATGAGTTAGGTTCTAGGAAAGGTAAACCCACTAGATAGGCAATTTTGATTCGTGGTTGATAATGGAAGCATAGGATTTAACTATAAAGTGTTTGTTCTGTACTAGTTAAGATCTTTGAATTGTCAGAGGGAAAGTGGAAGTTAGTAAAGATTCGGAAGCCGATTTATGTTGAAATTGCCTCGGATGTGGTTTCGGCTGTAATATCGTGCTCTTGTATTATGGAATGGCTCGGAAATGATTAATACGTCGCCAAGAAGAAATCTGAAAAGAGCCTTAAAATGCAAGAGGTGAGACCAGATAGCTGCCATGTGCTTGCCACCATTATTGCGCCACTGCTCCACTAACTTCAGGAAATCTGATATGTATTTTAGTATGGACCAGCACATTTGTGTGTGTTTTTTTCAATAATAATTTCAGTGATAAAAATATGTGTTTGAACTTTGAAATTGTCCTGGTCATGAAACCTATGCAGAGTCCTATCCTAAATGTGCTAAAGACCGAGTATCATTTTTCTGAATAGTCAGTGATATGTTTCTACTTTAAATGTGCCAAAGTTTCAGTGCTAAAGTGCAAAAATGATGCTAGTTAAACCACCTGCTTCACAGGTGATGAAAGAGGATGAAAGAGGCAAATACTTTGAACTTTAATAAAACTTAACTTCGTTGTGACTATTACTAAGAACTAATTTCTGAAGTTTTATTTGAAAATATTAATTCAGTAAATTGCTATATAGTGTCGAAATATGAAAAAAAATTAAATGGGGTTCGAAATCCACGTTAGTGTAATGTAATTGTCTCTGAAATAGTTACAGAATTTACCTAAAGAGTAAATGATAGTTTATGGGCCCCACTATATTCTTCTCTATAATGAGAAAGTTAAACTAAATATTGCTTTTACTAAAGGAATCTGAAGTATTTCCATAAAAGAACGAGTATAAAAAGTGTTTGTACAGTGTTATTTTATTGCATTTGTGATGTTTATGTGTTAGTTAAACCAGAACTCTTGTCATGCTTCACTTAATCTCGCAATGTCTGTGATTACATTCTGATGATGAATTAATTAATGATTGAGATAATAATTATTTTCAATAGGAGTAAAATGTCATTTATCTTTCTGTGATTGCCAATTTATGCAAATGATAACTACTGATATACACTGTTCAGTTCGTCTGGTAGTCGTGTGTGTTCATTGCACTTTACAAAGAGAAAAAGAATGAAAGTCCCTTTTACAAAATTATATTTAAATTCTTTCAACTTAATGTTACAAAATTATTATGCCTAATTAGGCTGGCGACCGTTTATTATTTCATTCACGGAAGCTTTCACTACTTTCATTAATTCCAAAATTAAAGTATTTCTACTAATTGCCATTTACACGGAATTCGTGTTCGATACCCTCTGTCTATTAGGTAAACACACGGTCAAACTTCAAAATTTCTCGCAGAGGGTAACACTTATTGTATGTTAACGTGATATTTGGCATACTGTACGTGCATAGGTGTTACATAAGGTACGCATGTCAGATCCCACGTTTACTGGACAGTTTTTTCTTGGTTTGGTTTGTACTGTCTACTCCCAAAAATAGAAAGTAAAGAGCTTCCAGTACAAGAGTGTGTTTCACAGTATCTAACATGAACAAACATTCATAGCTCATTTTAAGACTCATGCTTTTTAGACAGTTTTTTTCCTTACGAGTACCTTTGAAACTTTCTCGGTTTAGTTCTGGTTCAACATGTGTAATAGGGTACCGCTAAAATCTCTGTTCACCAAGTGATATTATTTCCATCTTATGGACGAGTCATCATAAACAGCATCAACAGCTGCGGCAGAAGAGCAGCCCAGAGCGGGTGCAGCAACAACAGAGCGGAAGCCGTGGGCCGTGGGCCGTGTCCCGCCACCCATGTAACCAGAAGCAGGATGACGGGGGCCGGCTTGTGGCGGCGCTCCTCACCGACAGCAACGATGCTCCCACTAGTCAGTGGAGTCGACCAACGTGGGAGCCGAAAGACAACGGGACGAGGCAAATGCAGCCACAACATATACCGCTGCGCCCAATGAGCTGCCAGGTGTGTCTCAGGACCAGAGAGTGGAGAGTGCATTGTGGGACGTGGCAAGCAAAAAGCTGATGTTATTGCTGTTTACAATCTGTTTCAGTTAGTATAGTGTGTACTAGGGAACACTAACAGTGGTAGACAGAAATATGGAAATTGGTGTAATTTTTTCTCTTAATAGTAGAAACAGCTATTGTGGTGGCAAGTAGTATTGTTTTGGGTGTAATAATGCGTGTCGTATTACTATTTGCCGATCCATACGAATAAAGGAATGCTGTTGGCTCTGAGCACTATGGGACTTAACATCTATGGTCATCAGTCCCCTAGAACTTAGAACTACTTAAACCTAACTAACCTAAGGACATCAGACAACAACCAGTCATCACGGGAATGCTGATGTTAGTAACAGTTTGCGTAAGAATAATTAAGGCCTATGTTTAAATTATAGGTAAGAGGCCGCAAAGAAATAATCACATCTTCTCACTCCACGAGACGCTATTGTGGAGTTACATAATCTTAGAAACGATTCGTAACTCCGTGAGTAAGATATGCTCGTCACCTTCTGCGCTGCTGGACAAACATAGACCATAAAACTTTTTGAACAGCTGGAATCGAACAGAACGCTTACTGGTCGAATGCGGTAGATAGCTCGGTTACGAAAGTGCGTTTCGGAAATGAGATACGCACGCTCATTGTATAGAAAAGTTTTAAAATAATTTTGAATGACAGCCACATTCTGGACAATCAAAGAGCTGCTGCATTTGATGATAGTGATGGACTAAATTTCCTATGTGAGTAATGGGTTACAACGTTCCAGCTCGAATCACGCAATAAGTAAGAGGAATTTATTATTAATTCAATAGGTTTCACATAGGTCGTAAAGTACGTTGAAACCAGCAAAACAGTTCGCGACTGGCAATCAGTGCTTAACGTAGAAACTATTTAAAGCTCTACGTTAATTTCCCCGATGCCTCCTTTAGCTGGGTTTTATTTAAAGAATTTAATTCTTAAAATGGTTTGTTGTAGATGAATTAATTGTTTAAATTTTTGTTACTGTTTTTTTTTCTCAATACCAGTGCTGTCACGAACTAAACTTGATGTAGTTGATAATGCAGCCGCTAACAGTTGTGAATTCATGTAACTGTTGCTGGATGCCTTCGCTCAAAATGTTTTCCCGTGTTATTTACAGGGATTGGACAAAAACATGGCAACGCAGCGAGAAATCATAAACCCCGGCGCTAACCGAGCCCTCAGGTTGCGCTGTTGTATTTGACGACGAACGGTACCTGGGCAATATCCGCAATACGTTGCAAGTGTCAGTCGCGGTCATACCCGCGTTGTGTGTAGTTGTGAGTGCACTATGCCGGAAATAAGTGAATTCGAAAGTGATCAGATTTCTGGTGCTCGAATGCTGGATGCTTCAGTAACGAAGGCAGCCGACGTGTTTAATATTTCGAGAGGCACTGTATCAAAGATATATACTGCACACAGGGAAAGTGGAAAAGCACCAGCCGCTAAGTCACAACATAGACGAAAGTGTGTATTGAGTGATCGTGACAGAGTATAGAGATTAAAAAAAAAAGAGGACGACAACTGCAACAGTCACTGCAGAATTGAATGTCGCACTTATGAATCATGTCCAGCATTGAAACAACGCGAATGGAGTGAGGAATTGCAGGGCGAGGTGGAATTTCAAAACGACGCAGCTGTGATGCAAATGCACATAACAGGAAAACCTGGTGTCTTGACCATAAAATTTGGTTTATGGAGCAATGGAAGAAATTCGCTTGGTATTCGGTGATGATCTGGGCAGCCATATTCGCATCTCATTGGTCCTACGGTTACTCTGCAAGGTCGCATTACTGCCAACGATTATGTAACCATTCTGGATGATTCGGTCCATCCCACGGTGCAACGTTCGTTCCTCAACTGTGATGCAGTGTTCCAAGACGATAAAGCACCTGTTAATACAGCTCGCATCGTCTAGGACTGGTTTTGTGAACACGAAGATGAATTCTCGCATCTCCTCTGGCCACTACAGTTAAAAATTTGTTCAGCCTATGTGGACTCCTCTGTAGGGAAGGATGCGTGATCGCTGTCCACATGTATCATCGTTACCTATCAGTATTTTGCAGGAAGGGTGGTATAACATTCCCATAAAAACCATACAGCACCAGTATTTATCCTTTCCGAGACGACTGCAAGCTGGTTTGAATGGCAATGCGTTTCCTAAATCGCGTTAGGCATGGTATTGTGTAGTGTTTTTGGTGTTTCCACATTTTTGTCTACCCCTTCTACAGCCTTTTCGAAACACGTTTGTCCACAAAGTCTCACTGTGCACTTTTATTATGTTTAACAATAACACAAAATTGAAAGTAAAACTACAATTAACTGAAAACATAAAATGAATAAATGAGTCCGCGATCGTGTTTGGCATTTTATTCATAAATGTTCATCCTGATAGCACATTAGTATACGTATTTCACAATGAATTGCTTCTATCATTTTGTGTTTTACTGTTACACATACAACTTATCCATGTGAAACCAATTTAGTTAACGAATGTGAATACCGTATTTTAAGCTGTTGAATCTGTAATCTCGACATGCATATCACCACTCACTAATACCCTCTCCCAGCTATTCGTCGTGTTTGCATAAATATAGGACACCCACAGACAACCACTTGTTCTTCCTCAGGTACCTGCGTGTACAAATTATTTGACATGGGTATTCGTATCATATCACAATGCTCTTGATGGTAAGCTATGACTGTCAGCCATGTTTTTTTTATGTGTTCTTAGATTTTTCTTTAGACTTGACCGTCTGCCAGTTGTACCTATTATTGTTACAGTAACCTTTTTCTGTTTTGTAACAAATGGTTCAAATGGCTCTATGCACTATGGGACTTAACATCTGAGGTCATCAGTCCCCCAGAGTTAGATCTACTTAAACCTAACTAACCTAAAGACATCACACACATCCATGCCCGAGGCAGGATTCGAACCTGCGACCGTAGCAGCAATGCGGTTCCGGACTGAGCGCCTAGAACCGCTCCGCCACAGCGACAGGCGCAATGCGCTCGGTATCTTTAGGCGCGTTTTCATATCTTTTAATATGGGTAAATTAAGTTAAAGGACTTTTCTTCTATTTAAGAAGCTCCTCACCCTATTTGATGATTAATTTGGTATTAAATAATTACAGTTAAGCCAATTCAGTTAGGCTTCAGTAGTTTTCTTACGATCGCGGCCCATAGTCCAACGGCCAACCATAAGGAACACGGTCAGATCGCTTAAAATTATTTTGGTAAGGCCTCACACAAAGCACGAATGCTGCAGCTTTATTTTAAGTAGCCTCAGTATTAACGACGAGAAGAAAAGCACTGAATAAATCTGAATATGACCACTTTTTCGGGCCTCCTTGCTGCCTCCCACTACGACGCATGTCTGAATTTTGGCTCAAACGTGTCTACAGTCTTTCTCTGTAATGATGCAAAAACGTGGATCCTGCGATGCCACCCTCAGGCTGGGTGACGGTTCAAACAGCAGGCTGTCGACACATGCGAAAAAAAGGCCACAGCTCCGAAGGTCATATGAGTACAGTGGGTTGATGATATCATATTGGCACTAAATGTCGTCACATTTCTACCCAACGCCACCGTGGACGTGTCACACCATAAAAAGGTCGTCACAGCCCCTCTCACATACATTTCAGCCCTTCTATTGACGTTTATGCTATAGAGGAGGGAACCGCGACATCCAGCGTTGAAATCACGCGATACTCTTGTCGGTGGCCGAGGAAAATATTTCAGACACACCGTCGCTCAGAATCGACACAAAAAGGCCTCAAGGCCCTAATTAATGGGAGTCAATACAACTACCACTTTCCCTGGCTGTTGATTCCTTTACATTTCAAGGCTGAGAATGGCAGTTCACAGTTTGATGAACAACAGGAAGATGGTCATTTTGCTCTCGTGTACAGGTTGGAACCACTAGGGACCGTTCAAAACCATTCGAAGAAATCTGAACGCGATCTTAAAGTGGTCCGAAACAGCAAAGAGTACTTACGTTTCTTTCAACCCTCTTGTTTTTGCTTCCTCATGGGCCTTGATCACGTGGAAATGCAGTATCAGCATGTGTATGAAGAAAACGGCAAAGGGTACCTCTGAGAACTCCCATCTCGGCAACACCTTCGGTGCCACCCACGTAACTTTGTTGAGCACGTTCCAAATGTACCCGTCAGCAACTTCTGCACGAAGTCTGTCTGACGATTGCTCTAGCGCCTGAAGGTAGGCAAATGCCACTCACTGGGTTGTCGAAGGCGTTGCCTAACCCTCGTATGTTTCTAACGGCTCAACAAAGATGTGTATGACACTGACGGTGTAGCCAAAATGGGGGTTCTTAGAGGGACCCTTTTCCGTTTTTTTTTCCACGCACTTCCACGTGATCATGTCACATGAGGGCGTAAAATAGGAGGCTTTAAAAAACATACACTATATCATCAAAAGTATCCAGAAACCTGGCTGAAAACGACTGGAACGTTCGTGGCACCCTCCATCGGTAATGCTGGAGTTCAATATGGTGTTGGCCAACCCTTAGCCTCGACGACAGCTTCCACTCTCGCAGGCATACGTTCAATCAGGTGCTGGAATGTTTCTTGGGGAATGACAGCCCATTCTTCACGGAGTGCTGCACTGAGGAGATATCGACGTCGTTCGGTGAGGCCTAGCACGAAGTCGGCGAGGCGATACATCCCAGAGGTGTTCTAGAGGATTCATCTCAGGCCATTACAGGGATGTTATTGGCTATTGTCGTGTAACCGCTCCGCCATAGGCCGTGAATTGTGATAAGGTGTTCGATCGTGTTGAAAGACGCAGTCGCCATCCTCGAATGGGATCAAGAAGGTGCTTAAAAAATCAATTTAGGCCTGTGCTGTGATAGGGCCACGCAAAATGACAAGGGGTGCTAGCCCCCCTCCACGAAAAACACGACCACGCCATAACACTGCCGCCTCCGAATATCACTGTTGGCACTACACAGGCTGACAGATGACGTTCACCCGGTATTCGTCACACCTACACCCTGCCACATTGTGATGCGTCTCCACACAACGTTTTTCCATTGTTCAGTGGTCTAATGTCCGCTGCTTACACAAAGTGAGGCGTCGTTTGGCACTTACTGGCGTGATGTGTGGCTTATGAACAGCCGCCTCGACCATGAAATCCAAGTTTTCTCACGGGCCACCTAATTGTCATAGTATTTGCAGTGGATCCTGACGCAGTTTGGAATTCCTGTGCGATGGTCTGGATAGATGTCTGCCTATTACACATTGTGTAATGCCTCTCCACACAACGTTTTTCCATTGTTCAGTGGTCTAATGTCCGCTGCTTACACAAAGCGAGGCGTCGTTTGGCACTTACTGGCGTGATGTGTGGCTTATGAGCAGCCGCCTCGACCATGAAATCCAAGTTTTCTCACGGCCCACCTAATTGTCATAGTATTTGCAGTGGATCCTGACGCAGTTTGGAATTCCTGTGCGATGGTCTGGATAGATGTCTGCCTATTACACATTACGATCCTCTTCAACTGTCGGCGGTCTCTGTCAGTCAACAGATGAGGTCGGTCTGTATGCTCTTGTTCTGTATGTGTTCATCCACGCTTCCACTTCACTGTCACATAGCAAACAGTGGACCTAGGGATGTTTAGGAGTGTGGAAATCTCGCGTACAGACGTGTGGCACAAGTGACACCCAATCACCTGACCACGTTCAAAGTCCATGAGTTCCGCTGAGTGCCCTATTCTGCTCTCTCACGATGTCTAATGACTACTGAGGTCGCTGATATGAAGTACCTGGCAGTAGATGGTAGCACAAAGCACCTAATATGAAAAATGTGTGTTTTCGGTGGTGTCCAGACACTTTTGATCATATAGTGTAAGTACCCTTTGCTGTTCCAGATCGCGTTCAGATCATGTTCAGATTTCTTCGAATGGTTTTTAACGGTCCCAAGTGGTTCCAACCTGTACACGAGAGCAAAATTTGCAATCCCGCCGTCTTCAGAGGGACGCGATTACGTTCAATGGGTATTCAGCCCCACAGAGTCCCTAGTGAAGGGATTAAACGTTCGAGGTGTCATGAGTGTCAAAGATTCTCAAGGAGACCTTCTTGTTGCTCATCACACTGCGAACCGTCGTTCTCAACCGCGAAGCTTTTAGGAGTCAACGCCCAGGGAAAGGTGTGGTTTCATTGACTCCCTTGAAGTCACCCACAGAGGTCTCTAGGTGTCGAATCCGAGCGGCGCCACCCATAAGAAAACCGTGTTATTTCCATACTGGGTGTCGCGGTTCCCGCCTCTATCACATAGACTACAAAAGAAGGAGTGAAATGTGGGTTTGTGGGGCTGTGACGATCTTTTCACCGTGTGATAAGTCAACGGTGACGTTGGGCAGAATTGTGGTGACATCGTTAACCCACTTCACAGCCCAAAGGAACTTCTGAGCTCTCAGTTTCTTTCCGCATCTGTCAACACTTTTAAGCGTTGCCAACCTCGAAGGTGACGTCACGGGGCGACACTCTTTTGTACCATTACAGAGGAAGAGTGTAGGTAGCTTTCAGCCAGATTTCAAACTTACGTGTCGCAATTGGTGGCAGTTACGGTGTTTCGAAAAAGTAATCAAAAATGGGTCAAATGGCTCTAGGCACTATGGGACTTACTATCTGAGGTCATCAGTCCCCTAGACTTAGAACTACTTAAACCTAACTAACCTAAGGACATCACACATATCCATGCCCGAGGCAGGATTCGAACCTGCGACCGTAGCAGCAGCGCGGTTCCGGACAAAAAGTAGTCCTTTGAGTCTGTCACAGCGTATATTAATAATTTAACAGGATCGATGATTAACGTTGCTTGATAGATACATCTCTTCAACAATATTATTTCAGAAGTTGCATAAACTATCGCCCATCCGTTCTCGGTAGGGCGTAGATAGCCTCTATCTGACAGTTTCTTTTCACTTACATTACCTCTCACTTGATTCCATAACGCAAGTTATTTGTTGAACTGAATGACTCTCGTGTTAATAATACTTGCCTCAACAATGTCCATGCTTCGCCACTCTCGCCTGCAACATCGGCACGCGCGCTAAACCCAGCTCTTTATAGCTTACTGCAAGCTTATCTCGTCCGAAGGAAACGTGGCTCGCGAGCAAGCGTTATGGCTAAACCACAGTGACAGAAGGCGCAGCACTTCGCGATAGCCCGTTCAGAGGTTAGAATCAATCTCCGTAGCGGCAGGTAATGCCTGCACGACCGCCATAACGCAGACCTGATTTACTTCGCGGCCTCCGTGCCGTTTGATACCCGAGACGCGGGCAACTACCGACGATAAATCTGGCTTTTACGGCGGGCACCGCGTGGGAGAGAATCGGCTGCCGTCTGGCTTGCCCCAGATCAAATACCGACCGCGAGTGATAACAGCGGGACCGTTCGAGATACGGAAATGCACTTGTAGTCGTTACTGCCACAGCCCTCAGTACAAGGAAAGCATGAGAGCAGGTGACCCCATAGCTGGTCACCCCCTGCAACTTGCTACTTGCGATTGTATCTGCCTCACCAAGATTGGATTTCTGATTTAAGTATCACCACGCTCTAACCTCAATCTATGCTAGGTCACTTTAATCACGATCTCACAAATTCCCAACAACTCACAGTGCGAGATTCGATCTTTACGTGGAGACTCAATTAGGATTGATACGGAAATAATTCACTTCGGACAGGACAAGATTTACGCAGCTGCCAGTGGCTTCGACTACCTCCAGCGAAATATTAAGGAGAGATGCCGTTATGGAATTAGTGATCGGAGAGTGACAACAGTTTTCTTCCTTTACCTGTATAGTTGTAACATGCTTGAATCGCAGTGTGTGTGTGTTTGAAACACTTCCGGGCCAACTAACATAAGCAACATAGCAGCTACGGGAGCAAAGACAGTGAAATGAGGTATTCACTGTTAGTGGTCTGTGCGGCCACTGAGCAAGGTAGGGTGAGGCAGTTGAAAAAGATACAATGGCGACTACAGTGAAAGAAATACGCATGTTGTATTTTCAGGTTAACTACGTAACAGAACAAACAGAAGATGGATGCATCCCGCAATAGCGAAACAAAACACACGAAAGCAAGAGGTGATAGTGGTTCTTCACAACACAGAAAAGTAAATGTATTTAGTGCGGTGAATGTTTTGTGTGCTAAAATCTAACATACACATATGGAAGAACAGGAAGAATGACGTACACAACACAAAACCGTGAGCTACGATACGAATTAACACTGGGTATAGTAGCAAGTAAAGCAACCGATCTGTTCACGATCCTAGCAAACAAAATTAAAAGAGAGAAAAAATATATTGTTACGGTGACTACTGAAGATGCTTCAGAATAAAGCGAAACGTGTTTGGTCTTAATAAGACTTTCATTGCAGTTGTATTTAACCTATACAACCTGTTTATCTGCAAGTGCGGAAAAAAGTGGCCGAAAAACAAAGAAGACAACATGTTAAGTGTATGTATACGAGATGTAGCAGCTAATATAGGGCACTTCAGATATATTCAGAAAAAGTACACACATCAACGGGTAGTTTTAGCCAAATTGTCGCATGACGTGTGATGAATTTTCTGATGACCCAAATAATTTATGATGTTCATAAATGGTTCAAATGGCTCTAAGCACTATGGGACTTAACATCTGAGGTCATCAGTCCCCTAGAACTTAGAACTACTCAAACCTAACTAACCTAAGGACATTACACACAACCATGCCCGGGGCAAGATTCGAACCTGCGACCGTAGCGGTCGCGCGGTCCCGGACTGAAGCGCCTAGAACCGCTCGGCCACACCGGCCGGCCATTGTTCATAGCTGCCTAGTTTAACACTAACTTTTTCTTTTCTTTGGAACCTCTAATATTTTTACTTGTGTCATTGGGTATAGTCTTCGAAGACATGTGAGGATCTTGTTCAGATAGTAATAAGCACTGTCACAAACCACTGTTCCGCCCACAGGAGATGTCGCAAAACGTCTCGGGATGTCAAATGTAACCCGACACGAAACTCAGGTGTGGTTCGTGGGTTTAGTATTACCACTGTCTTACTAAATGCTCTAAATTTTGACTCTGAACGGTTTCTATTCTGAACACTGAAATTATCTGCCGATGTCTTTGGAAGTGCGTATGGATATAGCGGCAGGCTCGGATACCTATGGTTGATGGCCGAATGCAAGAGAATAGAACTGTTGACGGAAAACTTTCGCTGCATAGGTCGAGTGAGGGGAGTTGGAGTTGAATCGGAGGTACGTTAAAAGTTTAAACACCTGACTCGGTGCGTGACCACTTGACGTTTATAAATTGAAGCACCAAAGAAACTCGTATACGCTTACATATTCAAATACAGAGATACGTAAACAGGCAGAATAGGGCGCTGCCGTCGGCAACGCCTATACAGGGTGGGTCACCTAACGTTACCGCTGGATATATTTCGTAAACCACATCAAATACTGAGGAACCGATTCCACAGACCGAACGTGAGGAGAGGGGCTAGTGTAACTGTTTAATACAAACCATACAAAAATGCACGGAAGTATTTTTTTAACACAAACCTACGTTTTTTTAAATGGAACCACGTTAGTTTTCTTAGCACATCTGAACATATAAACAAATACGTAATCATTGCCGTTTGTTGCATTGTAAAATGTTAATTACATCCGGAGATATTGTAACCTAAAGTTGACGCTTGAAACCTCCGACGTTCAGTTGCGTGTTGTAACAAACACGGGCCACCGTCGGCGAGCAGCATCTGCAGGGACATGTTTACGATGACGACCGTGTTTACGAGTGTGGCTGTAGTGCACTGTTGTGGTTTGGTCTAGCTGTCGCAGTGTCCGCATGTAGCGCTTGCTGCTATTGTTATTCTGCATTCGTCTCCGCACGCAGACCAACTGTAGTACACCGCGTTACCAGACGTCTGCGATAGTGTAGTGTTGTAGGAACTGTGACCATGGTGTATCCGAACTCACAAAAGGCGGAGATGATACTCATCTATGGCGAGTGTCGACGAAATGCAGGTGAAGCCTGCAGGGTGTATGCAGAACGGTACCCGGACAGAGAGAATCCAACGTGCCGCACATTGCAAAACATCTACCGCCAACTGTATGCAACAAGTATGGTCGTAGCACGCAAACGGGTCCGTAACAGGCCCGTAAGAGGAGAAGCAGGTGCAGTTGGTGTGTTAGCTGCTGTTGCCATGAACCCACACATGAGTACACGGGACATTGCGAGAGCCGGTGGACTGAGTCAAAGTAGTGTCATGCGCATATTGCATAGTCACCGCTTTCACCCGTTTCATGTGTCGCTGGATCAGCAATTACATGGTAATGACTTTAATCATCGAGTGCAATTCTGTCAATGGGCATTAACAGAGAATGCGTTGCAGTTCTAACTGTTTACCGATGAAGCTGGTTTCACAAACCACGGGGCAGTGAATCTACGGAACATGCATTACTGGTCCGTGGACAATCCTCGCTGGCTCAGACAGGTAGAGCGACAGCGACCGTGGACTGTAAATGTATGGTGCGGAATCATTGGCGACCACCTCATTGGTCCTCACTTCATTGCAGGGGCCCAAACAGCTGCAACATACATCGCGTTTCTACAGAATGATCTGTCAACGTTGCTCGAAAATGTCCCACTGGAAACGCGTCGACGTATGTGGTATCAGCATGATGGTGCACCTGCACATTCCGCAATTAACACTAGGCTGACCCTTGACAGGATGTTCGACGGGCGTTTCATAGGACGTGGAGGACGCATAAATTGGCCAGCCCGTTCTCCTGATCTTACACCTCTGGACCTCTTTCTGTGGGGTACGTTAAAGGAGAATGTGTACCGTGATGTGCCTACAACCCCAGACGATATGAAACAACGTATTGTGGTAGCCTGCGGCGACATTACACCAGATGTACTGCGGCGTGTACGACATTCATTACGCCAGAGATTGCAATTGTGTGCAGCAAATGATGGCCACCACATTGAACATCTATTGGCCTGACATGTCGGGACACATTCTAGTCCACTCCGTAATTGAAAACGGAAACCACGTGTGTACGTGTACCTCACCCCTCATGGTAATGTACATGTGCGTCAGTGAAAAAGACCAATAAAAAGGTGTTAGCAGGTGGACGTAATGTGCTGTTCCAGTCTCTTCTGTACCTGAGGTCCATCACCGTTCCCTTTGGATCCCTACGTAGATCGGTGCTCTCCGATACACACGATCGAACAGCGGAGGAGTGGCACTCAAGCGTCAACTTTAGGTTACAATATCTCTGGATGTAATTAACATTTTACAATGCAACAAACGGTACTGATTACGTATTTGTTCATATGTTCAGATGTGCTGACAAAACTAACGTGGTTCCATTTAAAAAAAACGTAGGTTTGTGTTAAAAAACATACTTCCGTGCATTTTTTTATGGTTTGTATTAACCAATTACACTAGCCCCTCTCCTCACGTTCGGTCTGTGGAATCGATTCGTCAGTATTTGATGTGGTTTACGAAATATATCCAGCTGTAATGTTAGGTGACTCACCCTGTATAAGACAAGTGTCTGACGCAGTTGATAGATCGTGTGCTGTTGCTACAATGGCAGGTTATCAAGATTTAAATCAGTTTATTATAGTCGACACAGGAGTAATGGGACACAGCATCTCCCACGTACCGATGAAGTGCGGATTTTACCGTACGACCATATCACGAGTGTACTGTGAATATCAGGAATCCGGTAAAATATCAAATCTCAGACATCGCCGCCGCCGGAAAAACATCCTGCAAGAACGGGACAAAAGGCGACTGAGGAAAATCGTTCAGCGTAAGAGAAGTGCAACCCTTCCGCAGATTTCAATGCTGGGCCATCAACAAGAGTCTGCTTGCGAACCATTCAACGAAACATATTTGATATCGGCTTTAGAAGGCGACACAAAGCCTTACGCCTCGCCTAGGCCCGTCAGCACCGACATAGGACTGTTGATGACTTGAAATATGTTGCCTGGTCGGACAAGTCTCGTTTCAAATTGTATAGAGCGGATGAACGTGTACGGGTATGGAGACAACCTCATGAATCCTTGTACCCTACATGTCAGCAGGGGACTACTCAGGTTGATGGGGGCTTTGTAATGGTGTGGGGTGTGTGCACTTGGTGTGATATGGGACCCCTGATACGTCTAGATACGACTTAGAGACGTGACACGTACGTAAGCATCCTGTCTCATCATCTGCATCTATTCATCTCCGTTGTGCATTCCGATGGACTTGGCAATTCCGGCAGAACAATGCGATGCCCCACGCGTCTATAATTGCTACAGAGTTGGTCCAGGAACACTCTTCTGAGTTTAAACACTGCCGCTGGCCACCAGACTCCTCTCACATAAACATTATTGAGCCTATCTGGGTTGCCTTGCCAAGTGCTGTTCAGAAGAGATCTCCAACCTCTCGTGCTCTTACGGGTTTATGGACAGTACTACAGGATTCATGGCGTCGGTTCCCTCCATTACTACTTCAGACTTTAGACGAGTATATGCCACGCTGTGTTGCGGCACTTCCACGTGCTCGCGGGGGCCCTACATGATATAGGCAGATGTACCAGTTTCTTCGACTCTTCAGTGTAGCTTCAGCTGAGCAGTGCCCATGGCGGCAGTCGCACTGGGAAGTGCACGTGTGTTGTGGCTACCAACTTTGAATTACTGTCCGTTGAGCGGATGCACTGTGGGTCCTTTCACAACTGCACTTTCTGGTGAATGACAGACCTGTGGATATAGTCAGTCTCTATTGATTCAGCATTCTGTTCACCAGGAGTCATTATTGTGAGTATTGAATACGGCAGGTGTAAAGCCCTTAATGGCGTTTCAATATGTATTAAACTGCTTCGCTGTTACAATATTTACGTAATTGTAGCGAGTGGTTATATTGTGAACAAATGTGTGTGCCTTATACTGTTTAGGACAGTTAGTTTCCAGCAGTTTTGTGTTGCTTCTTTCGTGTGTGTAATTCGTGTTGTAAGTTTCAGTCAGCCACGCCATTAAGCTCCTGAACCATAAAACCTTGACGGGCACATTTCGTACTTAGGTCACTGACTGTACCATTTGGCTAAGCAAGTGGTCTTGCAGGCTGCGAGCTTGCGGCTATTTGTCTATTGCGGCTGCAGCTATCCCAAAAGGTGAATGTTTTTGTACGATTTGCTATTGTTTAATCTTGTATGTTTAGGGAGTCCTTGGGTTGGTTTTAAGGTAAATTAGTAGCTGATCTTGCGTGACTAAACTGTGTGACCCTCAGGAGTTGTTTTCATGTGCGTACACTATTAGTACTAAACGTGTTGTCGACGGATTAGTTCCTCACACTCAGGCACATACTATTGTGCCCCTTTCATTTCAAAGACTGTGAACTATAAATAATGCCTCAAACTTTCTTGATCTCCTGTTGGTGCGGTTATCTGCTGAAATCTCCTTCACCGCGTCGTTAGTACTAATCTATTACTTTTTGGCTGTAACAGATCCGTTTGTCACTTACGATATGTGGTCACTTACTTTTTTTCTAACTTTCAACTTGCAGTAGATAACATTCTCAGAAATGAAATCGATTTCGAAAGTTATTGCCATAATGCTGTTAATCGAGAGAAATATGGAAAAAATAAAATGCTCTGGAATGCAGCATCCGCAGAACATTTCTATGGCTGATTCCACATGCACATTCAATCTGTCTGAAATTACATGTAAATTGCGTGCTATCATTGCTAAAATGTTTGTCGCTTTTCTCTCAACAGTTGCTGTTCTGTTACATTGTCGTGTTTCATTCTTCAGCGCTTTCTTGAATATTTTTTAATAATATTTGCAAAGACAGATCTTGAGGGTTTGATATGGCCCACCGCACCGCCATAAACGAGAACCCTATACATTCTTGAGTTTCTCCCGGCGTATTTGATAATCAAAATATCCACGGGTGTGCTGCCGGTCTATAGTGTCCAACGGGCACAATATTTCGGCGATCATACATGTCGCCATCATCAGGTGAACTGACGGACTGAGCTCCTGTGAACGTGCCGGCACGGAGATCCATACGCTATGGCTGCTCAGAGGCAACTGGGTTCGGTCGCGGCGGCGGCCGATTTAAATACCCTCCGCCCGCGGCGCGCTCCCTCCGCCGTCCGCGCCCCGCGCCACGGTCGCGCGGTGGAACAGATTGCGACGGCATCTGAGATGACGTCGGTGTGATGGCTCTGTCCGCCGTGGTCGTCACAACTATACGTTTGCTCGATTTACTCTTGATTAACCCAATCGCTGGTTCCCAAGCCTTGCTAAGATTATAGCCACAGTCACGGTTTATGAGGTCGTCCTTGGTGCGAATTTCGATGGCCTCTCTAACAACGCTGTCCCACTATCTCGACGTCTGTACCAGAATCCTCGTGCGGTCATACTCCATGGCGTGATTTTCCGACAAGCAATGTTCAGCGACCGCCGACCTGCTCGGATACTTCAGTCGAGTGTGCCTCTGGTGTTCTGATGGGGACCAGTGATCTGTGGTGTTTTTATTTGTTTCTGTTTGATAAAGTTCCACATATGTTTTGTCGTGCACATCTTCTTCACAAGATCGTTCCAATTCCACAAAAAAGTGTACAGTAACGTTTAAAACATTTCAGCCGGTATCGTGATTCGGCACCTATAACTGTTAAAAATCACTTGTGAAACTCAGAGAATTCGCCACTGTCCACGATAATTTAGTGAAAACTGCATCTTGATACATGTGGGTTCGCACGTTTTAGCGACTTACCCTCCATATGAATTTACTAAAATTCCCCTCTCTCGTTACTTGTGTTAGGTACGTCGTTTGTAAAGATTGATTCGATAGTTTTGACATTAATCCTATTCATAGTAAGAGTCGTAGGTGCCTTTCAGTCAAGTGTAGATGCATTTATTGCACAATGAGCGGTGTGTTTTAATTTGACGTAAAAGAGCATATGTATATCACAAATAATTAAAAGAAGTGGACTGCAACAACACAGGATGAGATGCATGGGACATAACACCCTCATACACAACACGACCATCCACATCAAATCATATCTCGTGACAACTGCGCCATATCATGACTTATAATAATTCATTAAGTATGAGTCACAGGTTGGCATAATGATAACACCAAGCTCTCTCATTAAATGAAGATAGAAATAATTAACAAATGGCTCTGTAGACCAGGTCGCCAACGCATACATGTACGGTGGCGCTCGATTCGGGCGTAAGCTGTTCCGAATCCTGCTGATGCACAAGATATTCACTGCCAGTATTTGTTCAGTGGTGACGTAAGATTCCCGACCACTAGTCTTTAGGGCAATGTTCTGGATTAAATTCCACAGCTCTCCACCGTGAGGGAATGTGACACTATGGGTGGAGATGCATCCGTCGGATGGGAAAGGTAAGCTCGGCTACCATTGGTTGGTGCTATTGGAGAGTGGTAGGCTATGTGCCGGCCGGCACAGGGGTTTCACACCCTCCTTTTAGGCCTCATCCTCATGAAACACAGACACAACCCTACACTATACACACATTCATTACACACACTGACACTTTACAAATAAGCATATGGCACAACTCTCCCATATCAACAAGCAAAGGGTTCAATGTGCTCGGAGGAAGAACACCTGACGGCCGGTGTGGCCGAGCGGTTCTAGGCGCTTCAGTCTGGAACCGCGCGACGGCTACGGTCGCAGGTTCGAATGCTGCCTCGGGCATGGATATGTGTGATGTCCTTAGGTTAGTTAGGTTTAAGTAGTTCTAAGTTCCAGGGGATTGATGACCTCTGCAGTCCCATAGTGCTCAGAGCCATTTGAACCATTTTTGAAGAACACCTTTCCCACAGGCGGCTAAATTCAGCCTTTGGTATATCGCAGCCAACACTGCCATACGATATTTATATCTACATTAACAAATGCTCTTAGAGTCTCCTTCCACCTTCCATGTTGCCTTTAGTTTAGTCACACTAGACATGTGAGCTATTGAATTACACGTAGTTGCAGACAAAATTCTCCTGGCGCCATAGCATGAATATCTCCAGAGCTTGCATTGGCTGTCGACGAAGCTACCGAGGGTATGATGGACTGTCGTCACATTTTATCGCGGCTAACACGTAGCACGCTCCATCTCCAACGTCCTGGAAGTACTACACTTTTGACCGAGCAAGGTGGCGCAGTGGTTAGCACACTGGACTCACATTCGGGAGGAGGATGGCTCAATCCCGCGTCCGGCCATCCTGATTTAGGTTTTCCGTGATTTCCCTTAATTACTCCAGCCAAATTCCGGGACGGTTCCTTGGAAAGGGCAAGGCCGATTTCCTTCTCCATCCTTCCCTAATCCGATGAGACGGATGACCTCGCTGTCTGGCCTCCTACCCCAAACAAACCAACCAACTAGACTTTTCATCCGTAGCCGTGTTAATAGTAAACCGGGTAAACTTCAGTTTGAAAGAATTCAGTCGCTAGTACCATTGTTGGCAAAGGTCGATGTCGATTATAATGGTTTGTAATGGCTGATAGATGGGTCACAGGGCACTAAATCTCTCGTAAATTCATGACGACAATAATCGTGGGGCAGCCACAGCCCCATGCTATGGGGAACTGAAGCAATCATCCAATCGTGTAAATTCATTCACAGTAGGTCACAGAGCAAAATATTCTCATGGGCGTTGGAACACCGTCGTTGGATACTCAAAGCATGTACTGAAGAGTATTTTGACACACGCCAGCGGTAGGGTGGAAATGTGTTGAAAACAATAGGCGACATGTTCCGCTTGCCAACATAGCTCTGTTCTCACAGGTGGTAGAGGTATCCTGTTATGAGGGATGGTTATAGGGGAAGAAACAGGGCCACATGTGACCAAAAATTAATACAGATTCGGCTTAGTATTGGGTATTATTTTAAGGAAACTGATACAGTAAACAATTATCTGATATTTTTAAAGTTGTTGGTATGTAAAATACCGCTACATGGCAAAAAAGGACACAGCAAATAGTACAAGGGAAAAAACTGTAAATTGTCCATAAACCTATAATGGAATAAAAACTACAATAACACAAATGTTTGGTAATGTACATAGCTTCACATAGCTAAACAGGATTCATTAGCTTTCTATCGTGCTCCGTTATAGTTGACAGGAATTCCTTTACTGCCGGATGAAACAGACGCCCTGTCTCATTGGTATTCGCCTGTTACTGCTCCGGATCCATCGGCAAGCAGAGGGAACGCTGGCTGGAGCCCTGGCAGCCTCTCATCAAAAACAGGTGCACAGTCGGCCTGTGGCCAGTCCCGCGGTACAGGGGGGTAGTTAGTGGGACGGCGAGCCGCGCCTGCCTTGTTAGACGCCATAAGTACCTTATACGGAGCCATAGTGAGCCGCAGATAAAGCAGCAGCAGCACAGATCAATTCGACTGCGGAAGCTGCTGCCTTCATAGCGCGTAACTAGCCAGCTCTCGTTTACGTGATATCCGATGCACACGCTCGGCGTCGTGGAATTCACTATATCCAGACTTTAACTAATGGACAGTGAAATCGATCACGTGTTGCACTTTCGTAAATCCGTACCTCACTGTGCGTGATTAAATGTACGATAGAAGGAAGTGCATTACTAATTACAAGAAGCGCGCCAATACATTATTAGATTTGTAGTTGTTACTTAAATATCTTTACTTCTTGATTCGCTAATATTTTATTGTTTTTTTAAGTCACAGGCTTTTGATTGGTTTGGCGCTAATTTCCATTCAGATTTAAGTTGTGCTAATTTCTTCATCTGAGTGTATCTGCTACACTCGAATTTCTCGGTAACTTCATTGTCGTTCTGTGACATAATAACTAGCAGCCTGGAAGTATGGGACAAAGCACTCCACATTTGCAGAACACTTAAGAGGACACAATCACAAACCAGTCTCTAGAGAAGAAGACATGAAAATAATTAGAATCAACAATAAGAAACGGCTCATAACTCTGCATGAAAATTACCGGATAGCAAAAAACCAAAGCAGAATAGAAAACACTGTTGACTAATCAAGTACAAGTGACAAACAGCTCACTGTCAACATTTATAGATAAAATAATACAGTAACACTCCAACAGAGGATTACTATGATAATAACACCATCCAAACACTTTCCGTTCACTTTTCCATGAACCACTCGACAAACCATTTAAACCAAAACTCAAATCAGCTGAACACCAAACTTTTCAACCATCGTCTGTCAACTATTACATTCACATTCAGCTTTCTATAACTCGCCCTGGCTAACCGCCCTCTCACTCCCTCTCTCTCTCTCTCTCTCTCTCTCTCTCTCTCTCTCTCTCTCTCTCTCTCTCCCTTTCCCTTTCTCTCCCTCTCTCTCGATCTCTCTCACGGGCACACACACAAACATACAGACACACACACACACACACACACACACACACACACACACACACACAAATACGAGACGTAAATAGAAGAGAAATGAACAGACGTTAGTTACAGCATATACTTCTTTAGCATGGCAACATGTATGTAAACTGACCAAACAGGAAGAGACATCAAGTGAACACACAGAAGCTACGACTTTAAATCACAATTTTTGGTAAAATGCCTACAACAAGTGACAGAAAAATAATTGTGCTCCACAACAATTAGCCGAAGAACATGAAAATTGTGAAGAAAAAAGTTCGTAACGTGAAAATGTGCTTATGCTTCGTAAGTGAAGTTAGAGTGCGACTTTCAGCACGTGGCCAGATGAGAGAAAAACCAGATGCCAGCCAGAAACTCGAATAATTGTAAGTAATCTCTTATTTACGTAAACACAAGACTGAACTGTTTCATAATATACAGATATCGCATATGAAAACAAAACATTATCATTCTAGATTCCACTGAACATGCCTTAAAGAAAAGGGCAGAACGCGACTGGAAAAAATAAAATACACTGCAGCAAGAAAAAGGCGGATTTTATATACAAAACGAATATTTCTGTGCTTGCTGTGGATGGAGGCCACGCAAACAAACAAGTTGATGTATGTTGGTTATGTAAGTTTTTAGAGTTGTGTCTCGAAGGGTGGTTCTAAAAGAAATCGGGAACTCTCTTGTAAATGTTTTTGTTCGCTTGAAAGCCTAAAGATTTATTTTTGTAAGGCAAACGAGATGAAATCCAGATGGATATTAAACTGTATTACGATCAAAGAGTCTGCAATTTCTCTTACCACAATCTGTTGCTAATTGTCTCTTTATCAATAAATGATGATTTGAAAATTATGTCCAGTAAAACCACCGGCACCCTCTACTCACCACGCTCCTGGCGTCTCAAATATATTTAAAGAATGGTGTCAATGGCCCCTTAAAAGACACTGTAATTGGTGTTTGTTCACAGAAAATCAGTTTTGTTCAAGTGTTCTCTTTAAATCATGGCTCAACAATACATTCGTATGAGGGAGGGGTCCTTGGGGTTAACTACATAGCTTTTTTCAGTCATAGAATCTATCAGATAATGTTATACATTTCTCATCAATCATTAAGTGCAAAATCGACAGTTCATTGCAGTGTTCAGTATACTGTCTGCACTATTTGCATGATAACGCCGTGTGTACTTGTCACTAAGGAACCTTCCTTCTAATGAAATGTTAATTCATGACTTTAAGACACTCACTTAACCAGAAGTGGTTGTCTGTAAATAAATACACATAGGACCATCTTTTGATGGTTCCGTGATCCAATTCTTTAGACGTACTATAATATAGTTAAGGACTTTATATTCACTTCTAAAATCCAAATGTTCCTTTTGCTTGATTACAATCAAATGTATTTGTTCACGCGGTCAGTGATAATTTCGCTGAATATTTTGCACGTTAACGGATAGTTTGTATATTATAATTGCGTAGGCACCGCGTCATATTGTATAAAACTACTGCTCGAGAAAACCAACGTTTCGGCCACGGTTGCAGTAGACCCAGACGAAAGCCGCTGCAACCGTGGCCGAAACTTTGGTTATCTCCAGCAGTAGTTTTATAAAATATGACGAGGTACCATACCCAGAAAACTTTTATGTCGACAGCAGTTCGGATCCTTCAACTGGCCTTTACAAAACTAACCATTTTCTTCAGCTGCAGTATCTCGCGAAGCGTAGTAATAAGCAAAATCGTTTATTTTGCACAGACCAGCTACAACATCCAAACCGCTGCCGATGTTTTAAAGACGTACTTATGAAGATTCTAATATGTATTACGTAAATTAAAGACGTGTTGAAGACCAAAACATTTACTGGCACCAATAAAAATACATAAATATAAAAGTGGCTGGGTGCAAAATCTTTTCCACTTCTTTGGCTGGCTGGTACATCAACCGTTACGAATCATTTCAAAATGAAGACACTAATAATAATTATTTAATAACGCATTTCACTCTTTTGGGAAATAATCTGATTGTATAGTATTCTGCGCTTCTACGTCTACAGATGATAGTGTGTTTATGATTCAGGCCCCAACTTGCACGTTTTGACATGTGCTTATTTGCAAAATACTGCGTAACCTGATGATGAGACACAAGGGTGAAACGCATTATTAAGTAATCACATTTTGTAACCACGACTTTGTTTTATGAAAAAGTTGATGGGTGCTGTATTTCTAAAATAATATAATCCACGGCCACGGAACACAATAGAATCGATAAATTATAGACGTTTTATCTGTATCATCTATTTTTAATTTTGGAATGTCATTATTTTCATATCTGTTTCTCTGATTTATCTCGTCATTAATCATTCAGTGAGATACACAATTGGTCAAGTTAACTACTTACGACGTCTTCAAGAAAAAATAGAAAAGTAAAGGAAAAAATTACATTTCTTGTGGAAGAGAGATGGAAACAGAGTGAAACACTGGAAAAAAGAGGAATCTGTCTCTAAGGCAAACAAAGGGCCGTTATGTTGTAAGCAGCAGCTGCCGGTATGGATGTTATGCTCTCGTGACGAATCAATACAAAACAGATTCTTGGTAACCTGCGACAGAACTGCACCATTAATAATTTTTCCTTTGTTAGGAGCGGCTGTCACGTACAACATTTTGAACGAAATTTACGCTATTTGACTTACGTTTTAATCTTCACCTATTTCACACTGTCGCCGTTTTAGCTGTACAGCCTTTACCATCGCCAATGTGAAATACCACAAAATCTCCAACATGCCAGAATGACATGTCGTCGTCTAAATGTTACAACATGTATCTGGTCATATAAACCAGTCGACGCATTACACGATCTGTACTCATATCAGACGTTGTTATTTGTAATCCGTATAGTAAGAACGTGAGGGCTTCTCATAAGCACATTTTCACACAGCATACCTCGTCATATTCATCTTGCGTTCCGTAAGATACAATTTTCTGTCACGATTAATGAAATCAATTATACAAATTTTTTTACTGAGCATTTCCACTACATTCGGAAGTCGAATGAAGTCATTACAACTTGTCGACACGTGTTATATTTTGTCAAATGTTTGTAACGCAGTTCGTTAATCACATGTACAAGATGCGATCAAAAAGTTTCGTTAATGGACGTAGCTACGTAAAGCGACTCCAACGCAGATATACGAGGGGGGACCCAAAAGTAACCGGAATCGTAATTCTGCACATCGTGTACTTGTAGTAGTAGGTCGCTCCACCAGAGGGTTGTAGTGGGAGCTCTGCTGAGTCATTCTGGCACGCGGCGTCTCACCCAACAGTGAGAAGTGTGGTTTCTTTGGCAGTTCTTTGAGTGTGCGTACAGCGCAGACGTGACACGAGGAAAGGGCTAGTTCTTACGAACAATGTGCGGCAGTAAAGTTTTGTTTCTTGCTCGGCAAGAACGCAGCAGAAACTGTTGCGATGATTCAGACAGCGTGTGTACCAATGGCTTTCTCGGTTTAAAAAGGGAGAAATGGTGGTTGAAGATCAGCCCCTTTCCGGTCGACCTTCAACTGCTCGAAGCGAAGACAACATCGACAAAATCTGTGATCTCATCAGTGAAGATCGACGCAGGACAATCGACCAACTAGAGAACTTGTCCGGGTTGTCCAGGAGCTCAATTCAGCGCATCTTGACCATCGATTTGGGGATGCGAAGAGTGGCAGCAAAATTCGTGCCGAAGCTTCTTACCGGAGATCAAAGGGATCGTCGCGTTCGAGCCTGCCTCGAAATGAAGGACGCATTCAAAGATGATCCACATTTTTTCAACAAATTCGTTAAGGTGATGAGTCATGGTGCTATGGGTACGATCCAGAAAGTTAACAACAGTCATCAGAATGGAAGTCACCTGGCTCACCTCGACCAAAAAAAAAAAAAGCTCGACGAGTGAAATCGAATGTAAAAACGATGTTGATCAGGTTTTTTTTTTTTTTTTTTTTTTTTAGGGATCGTACACTCTGAATTTGTCCCTGAAGACCAGACAGTAAACCAGCAATTCTACTTGGAGGTAATGAAACGGCTTCGCAAAAGCTTGTCGCGAAAACGTCCGGCTTTGTGGGATTCTGGCGTGTGGTTCCTGCATCACGACAACGCTCCCGCGCACACGGCTCTCAGCGTTCGCCAGTTTTTGGCCTCAACGAAGACGACTACCTCGACCCACACGCCCTATTCGCCGGATTTAGCACCCTCGGACTTCTTCCTATTCCCGAGGATGAAAAGAGACTTGAGAGGGAAGCGTTTTGCGGATGTGGAAGACGTAAAACGCAATGTCATGAAATTGCTAGCAGGTATCAAAGAGGACGAATTTAAAAAGGTGCTTCGAACACTGCAATGAACGTTTGGACAATTGTATTAATGCTAATGGAGAGTACTTCGAAGGAGATTAAGGTTGTATTTGAAAACAATAAAGTATATGCTTTCTAGAAAGAATTTCCAGTTATTTTTGGGTCCCTCCTCGTATAAGTCGTGTCTTTCCGGAGTGTGTGCGGTAAATGGGGAAACGTGAACTATGGCGATGTTATTACCAAATGCGTCCAAACACGACGAATGTGATGTTATTCTTTCCTTGGCTGCCGAACGACAAACACCGGTGGAACATCCACCGCAGAATAAGAATGTGTATGGGTCAGCATGTCTGTCGAGAAACACCGTTCCAGAAGCGTACGCCAAGTTTATAACAAAGCACGTCCCGGTACCACAAAGATCGAGACGCAGAAGTTACGCTAACTCAAGTGGGAGACACTCAAGCACACGCCCTACAGTCCTGATCTTTTCCCATGCGATTATCACGCCCTCGGTCCCGTAAATAAGGCCTTGAAAGGTCGACGATTTCTGGCGGACGAGGGTGCGCAGCGGGCAAGTAAGGACTTCTTCGCGCAGCAGACACGGTGTTTTATACGGGTAGTTTCGACCTGGTGTTTCGTAGGACTGATTGCCTCAATGCTCACGGCTATTTTGTCTGATTGGCATACCGATTTTGTACTGCACGACCTTCGTACGGAAACGATTTGATCGGTCCTGGTACGTTAATTCGTCACAACAACAAATCATGTTAACGTGCTATATTTTTCAATGCAATAAGCGTTGCATGAACACTTATAAATATGTTTAAGATAAATATTAATTCACTGATTTTATATCGTACGTTATTTATGTTGTATCTGAAACAAAAATAGATTGAGCGAAAGTTGCAAACGGTGGAGCGTCTTAGGGCAACCTAAAGGTCGCTTTGCGACATCTTTCGGTAGCTGTACAAGTGGTAGCTATTAATGCAAACGAAGCAGTAACGATTCTGCCGTAAGGCGGCTATGGAAATACAGAAGTAGGATGTACTTTCAACTGAGCAGAAAAGCAAATGTCGTGTTTAGCTGTTGCTGGTGTCAACAACTTATGCTCCAGGACACAATGTTTGTTAGCCAACGTAGTGACCCTCCGTGTCGATTAAGTAATAATAGTGACTTAAAATCGATAGAAATTATTACTATCGACCGTGTGCAACGCCAACATACGAAAATCGTAATATTACGAAAATAACATCTTCAACTTTTTTCATCCTTTCGTCCTCAGTTGCGTGTGATATTACTGTACATTGGCAAAAAATCACATGGCAATTATAATAAGAACAGCGCCAAAAGTGGAACAAGTAGAACTACATTCACAGAACGTGTAAGCACAATTTTAAATTCCTACTACAACATAGAAAAGCCAGTCACGAGAACTGTTTGTAACCTATATATACGTTGTCCCAAAATGTTAACAAAATAATATAAACAAAAATATGTGCATATTACAGGCCACTGAGGTGCCTTACAAAGACGAAAGGTGACTCGCGTATGGAACGAAAACTGTGTTTCATTCAGTTGTAATTAGTCATAAAGTAAAAATTATCAACATATCGTAATATTTCGAAAATAACCTCTAAACAGAAAATAAGCATTGTAAATACGAGCAAATATTGTTGAGGATGTCTGTATCGGTATGGGATATGAGTGGATATTCACTCCCGGCCAGACATCTAGCTATAGCGAATGTCGCAGCAAGGCATCTAGGCAACCACTACGTAGCGCCTTCAGGGTCGGCAACCCATCCGTCGTCCTAGTTACACTGGTTTAATCACCGTTGCTCAACACACGTGTGGTGGTGTCTCGCTATAACGTTTAACGTCCCACTGCGGTTTTCTATTAACAAGCGATATCGTCACTTCACAATGCTGAGCAGATGCTTCGCCGAAATACCGCAGATTTTGGCAACACCATCTACATCTAAATCTACATAGATACACCGAAAACCACTGTACGGTGCGTGGCGGAGGGTACCGTGTACCACTACTAGTCATTTCCTACCCTGTCCTTGCGGAGGGTACCTTGTACCACTACTAGTCATTTCCTACCCTGTCCTAATCGCAAATAGAGCAAGCGAAAAAAAACGACTGCCTATATATATCTGTATGAGCCCGAATTTCTCGAATCTTACCTTCGTGGTCCTTACGTGCATTGTATGTTGGCGGCAGTAGAATCGTTCGGCTGTCGGCTCCAAATGCTGGTTCTCTAAATTTTTTCAATGGCGTCTCTCGATAAGAACGTCGCCTTCCCTCCATGGACGCCCATTTGGGTTCCCGAAGCATCTCCGTAACACTTCATCTAGATCTACATCTTCATTTATACTCCGCGAGCCACCCGACGGTGTGTGGCAAAAAGCACTTTACGTGCCACTGTAATTACCTCCCTTTCCTGTTCCACTCGCGTATGGTTCGCGGAAAGAACGACTGCCGGAAAGCCTACTCACGCGCTCGAATCTCTCCAATTTTACATTCGTGATCTCCTCGGGAGGTATAAGTAGGGGGAAGCAATACATTCGATACCTCATCCAGAAACGCACCCTCTCGAAACCTGGACAGCAAGCTACACCGCGATGCAGAGCGCCTCTCTTGCAGAGTCTGCCACTTGCGTTTGCTAAACGTCTCCGTAATGCTATCACGCTTACCAAATAACCCTGTGACGAAACGCGCCGCCCTTCTTTGGATCTCCTCTAACTCCTCTGTCAACCCAACCTGGTACGGATCCCACACTGATGAGCAATACTCAAGTATAGGCAGAACGAGTGTTTTGTTGATGGACTACATTTTCTAAGGACTCTCCCAGTGAATCTCAACCTGACACTCGCCTTACCAACAACTAATTTTATATGATGATTCCACTTCAAATCTTTCCGTACGCATACCCCCAGATATTTTACAGAAGTAACTGCTACCAGTGTTTGTTCCACTATCATATAATCGTACAATAAAGGATCCTTCTTTCTATGTATTCGCAATACAGTACATTTGTCTATGTTAAGGGTCAGTTGCAACTCCCTGCACCAAGTGCCTATCCGCTGCAGATCTTCCTGCATTTCGCTGCAATTTTCTAATGCTGCAACTTCTCTGTATACTACAGCATCATCCGCGAAAAGCCGCATGGAACTTTCGACACTATCTACTAGGTGTTTTTCGAACGTAAGGGTAACAAATCCAGCTCCCGCCTCTGAGTGGCTTCGATGTCTTCCATCGATCCGACCTGGTACGTATCTGAAACACTCCAACAGTACTCAAGAATAGGTCTCACCAGCGTCCTATATGCGGTCTCCTTTGCAGGTGAACCACTCTCTTCTAAAATGCACCATCACATGTAAAGCCCAGTAGTCTCATTAAGATAATTACACTTAAATTGCATTTACTACTTTCTATAAGCTTAATATCTAAAAATAAATGGTATTATGAGAAGCAGTTTCTGTACTGGTGTATCATCAAGGGCTGGTCATCCATGGAGATCTGGGATACGCGAGTTCGAATAGCATGTGTACAGACATTCATTTTAGTTACTGTGTCAAGGTCTACATCACAGCATGTCAGTAAAATGAGGGCGGCGGAGGTTATTGTACTGTTGAAGACATTGTGTACATAACCTACGTGTGCCCGGTATCCATTGCTCAAACACTGCCAACATTCTCCCCCAAATCGTCACTGGCTATATTTGAGACCAGCGGAGCTTTCCGCAGTTGATAATTTTTCACTCTGTATCTCAAAATCTTAGTAGTAGAAATTTGTTTTAATAACCGCTTTAACAAATTCTTGTTACAGCGGCAAGTAACCTTTCTACTTTGCCTCTCATAAAGTTACAGTTCCTGTAGAATACTTTTGAGTTCTTTGAACGCGGGAGCCAATACTGACCCTACGAATTCTCTTAGAGGAGACGTTAAGACTGGGCAAACTTATGTTTCTAGTACTTGTAGACTTAGAAAAAGCTTTTGTAAATGTTGAGTGGACTACTCTCTTTGAAATTCTGAAGGTAACAGGGGTAAAATGCAGGGAACAAAAGGCTATGTACACCTTGTACAGAAACCAGACGGCAGTTGTAAAGAGTCGACGGGTATGAAAGGGAAGCAGTGTTTGAGAGGGAAGTGAGACAGTGTTGCAGCCTATCCCCGATGTTGTTCAGTCTGTACGCTGAACATGCAATGAAGGAAACCAAAGAAAAATTTGGAGCAAGAATTAAAGTCCAGGAAGAGAAAACAAAAACTTTGAAGTTTTCCGATGACATTATAGCTCTGTCAGAGACAGCAAAATGTAGACTGTCAACGACGTGAAATGCGTCTTTGAATAAGAGAAACTAGTTAACATCGAATATAGATTTAAGTGTTAGGAAGTATTTTCTGAGGGTATTTGTCCGGAGTGAAGCCATGTCTGGAACTAAAACAAGGACTGTAGACAGTTTAAACTAGAAGAGAATTGAAGCTTTTAAAATGGTGCGCTACAGAAGAATGAAGAAGATTAGATGGGTAGATGTTTGACTAAAAGAAGGGATTAGTTGATAGGACAAATTCTGAGATGTCATGGGACCACCAATTACATACTGGAGGTATGGGGGGGGGGGAGATAAAAACCAAGATACGAATACTGTAAGGAGTTTCAGAATAATATAGGTTGCAATAGTTATTCGGAAATGAAGGAGCTTGCACAGGATAGAGAAGCATGGAGAGCTGCATCAAACCAGTCCTCGGACTGCAGACCACAACACCTTTGGCAGAGTGAAACTTCTCAAAGGATACACGCAGTTATCGTAAACAGTCTGATTAGCTGCTGGTTTGGTGTTGAGACGGCTGTACGAGTTGCTAGCCAGTACTTCCGTGAAATGGAGTGCTTACAGTCAACCAGCCCTCCCGATGGAGTTCAGTGAGTAAAAATAATTTTCAAGCTGCCACTTATCATAAGTGGACACAATGACTCTTCTTCACAAAGCCAATAATTGAACTCAGTATGAAATTTCGTTTTATTTTTATTTATTTTTTTTAATTTGTATCGCTTGTCAAAGCGAACGCTTCATAGCGAGAGCCGGTGTAATGGTCCCAATGGCTCTGAGCACTATGGGACTTAACATCTGAGGTCATCAGTCTCCTAGAACTTAGAACTACTTAAACCTAACTAACCTAAGGACTTCACACACATCCATGCCCGATCCAGGATTCGAACCTGCGACCGTAGCGGTCACGCGGTTCCAGACTGTAGCACCTAGAACCGTTCGGCCACTCCGGCCGGCTGAGCCGGTGTAAGCAGTGCACTGTGTGTTTTCCTTTAAAAGTACTTTTTATAGTGTCTTCCTCTTTTTGCATGTTCCATTTGCTTCTTATGAGAGTAGTGCGGGATTATGTAGAACTTGGTTCTTTACAGACGAGTCGCAACAAGCCGGCAGTAGTACAAAAGGGCCCCCAACTGGGAATACCTGGGAGAGGATTCCCACTTCGACCTTCACCTGATAACTTACAGGAAACTCAAGTTAACCTTGGTGGGATCCAGGGATTTGGAACGATTTACATTTTGTTTTTGGGACAAACAATAAATGTGTGTGGCAGAGATATTTGAGTCAGCATATCTACAGAGAGAAAGTAAATAATTCTATCGATACGTAAATCAACTGCATCGGTGAGATTCAGTAAGGGTGGAAAGCCAAACTAATTAAATACCATACTAACTTCACAAATTATGAGTTTGCGCAAGAAATTCTGAAAGGAACCATTAAATGAAAGTATACATCTTCCGTTAATCGCTTCCTACCACTTTCTTTGTAATGCTCCTTTTTGCTTACAAACAAAACTTTTAGTATTGCTCTTGTACTGTTTAGACTAGTACATTGCATATTGAGAATGATCAAAAAGATCCATCATTTCCTCAGATTTATGAAACTAAAAGGACCACACATATTTTACTCTCGTGCTAACAGGGCGTGTGGCACATTCATCGTACTTGGCCGATTTATGAGGTGGAGAGATCGCGAAGTCTGAGCTGGATAATTAGTAGCGACACTGATTTCTTTACTTGGTAAATGGCTCAGATTACTTCTTTGTAGACCTTCAGCATCGTGTGCCCGTTTCGTTGCAATACTAAAGTAGCTGCTAAGCCGGTTAAAGTTGTAGCACATTCTGACCACTAGTTCCTTTGATGACAAAATCCCAGTAGGGATTTAAATATTCTTGGTTTCCACGAAATATTTATTTTATTCGTTTGCGTGAAGACGTTGTTAATTTGATTTCTGTTTTTTTCGTAAAAAAGCTACTTTCCAACCAAGATGAAGTTTTTAGCTTACAGAATAGTTATTTAGAAAGCCTGGAAGACGCTTCGGGGCCAATTTCGCGGAGAAAATATCATTACAGGCTGCAAACTGCAAACTTGAGCCGACTGCTGCTCTTTTTACGACGGGCGTAAGGCAGTGCTGAAGGGGTGAAAGGAAGAGAAAATATTCAATAGAAAATAATATTTAAAAAAAGAAGCCAGTCTCATATGAAAGGTGTGTAGTTCGATGCCCGATCAGTCCTGGGGATTTTAGCCGCCTGTTAATGTTTCTAGCCTTTCGGGCAAGGTTTCCCAACGTGAGAAAAACTGTGCTCTGGAGTCCACATAAAACTACAGGTAATTCCTACAACTGGCTGGATAACTCAGATCGAAGGTTGTAGGAAGACAGGGGCTTCATCATCATCACCACCTTCATCATCATCGCCAAAGGCAGCCAAAATTACTTTGCGTTGTTAACAGCCAATTGACAGAGTCTTCTCTTAGACAATGCTTTGTATACGTGAATCTGAAGATGACTGGCAACGGCTGAAATTAGTTATCAAGTTTCCTACACGCTATCTTGGCAAATAAAGAGTTTACAAAGAACAGCAATCATTGCAATTACGTCTGTCCTTTCTATAGACATTTTGAAATTATACTTTTTGTCAGTATGTATTTCTTTGAAATTCTTCTTCTGAAGTGGCTGTTACAGTCTGGTCGTTTGAATACATCAGTGTTCTTATATCGTGGTCCCCATCTAGTTTTATTCCTTGGTTGCTTTTGTTTCCTCAATACGATGTTTTCATCGTGTCATATACCGGGTGGTTATAATTAAACTTTCCCTACTTAACATGTTATAACACGGAAACTAATTACCGATCGAGTACCAAACTTGGTAGCATTAATGTCCAAAGTATGGGATGCGTGATTTCCATGCGTCACAGCGCCACCGTCCAGTTCCAATCCTGACCAACAGGTGTCGTGATCAGTCATCGTGATTGTAATCTCACACACCTGAACAGTCGCCGTGCACTTGTTGACGTGCCAATATGAGCTTGGACAAAAGGAGCAGGGCATTATTGGCGGAGCTCTGTTATCAAAACAATAGTAATGCTGCAGCTGCACTTCGAGAATATCGCAGGCTGAAAGGATTACGGACGGGTCCTTTTCCTCCACCTGCTGTGTGGACTATGATGAAGTAGTTCGAATCAACAGAAGAAATTTACGTTGCTCCGGGAAGAGACCGACGACCAATTGCAGGTTGTTGATGAAATCACTGCTGCTATGGCAGACAACGCTCCGCGCAATTCCCGATCGTCAGGCAGTGGGAGTGCTGTGTCACGACAGCTGGACATCCCGCGGTCCACTGTACAGAAGGTACTTCGAACGATTCTCAAATGGTATCCGTACAAGATCCATATCGTACAACAGCTTGCACCACAAGACATACAACGACGTGTTGACTTCACTCTTTACTTTCTCGCAAGGACTGAAAATGACGAAGACTGGTCTTGGACCATCCTATGGACAGACAAAGTTCATTTTCTCTGACGGGTGAGATGAACACACACAATTGCCGAGTTTGGGGATCTTCACCTCAGTCACTGTGCATGACGTTCCTTTGTATGGTGAACGTGTCACCGTGTGATGTGGTTTCACGGTTACGTTCATCATTGGCCCATTCTTTTTTGAACAGGTTGGGGCTCAATGACCAAAGTTATGAAGTGTGAATGACCAGCTTTACTGCGATATGCTTCGCCAGCATGTCATACCCGCCCTACAGGAAAGAAACGCATTGAACTCAACAGTTTTCATGAAAGAAAGGGCCCCACCGCACATCGCTCGTGATGCTCACCTGCATCTCTGAAACACATTTGGAGACGATAGAATTATCAGCCGATTTTTTCCAAGTGCTTGGCCGGCACGACCACCTGATCTCAGCGATTTCTGGTTGTGGGGCTACCTGAAGGACACGGTTTATCACGGGAACTTCCACACATGTGTTTATCTGAAGCGCAGCGTATCAAGAGAATTAGCCAGCGTATCTACGGATATGCTTCGTTCTGCTGTGAATAATGCAAACCTGTAATTTCAGCTTCTCCTGGACACTGATGGGCGCCATACTGAGCTCCTTTTGTAGCAATAATGGTTCAGGTATGTAATGGTATGATGTACCGTAGCAGCAAATTAAAATTGTTTCAATTGAATTGATTCTGCATTATTTCTCTTCGCCATGTCCTTGACATTAATGCTGCCAAGTCTGGTACTCGTACAGTAATTAGTTTCCTTGCTAAACCGTATTAAATAGGGAAGCTTTAATTATAACCACCCGGTACATAAAAAAAGTGAAATATATAAATAAAAATGAAGGAAGCTTGCCACCTTGTTTAACTCCTTACTTAGTCATAACGCCGATCTTACTTATTTTGTTCTGTTTTCATTACAAATTTAGTTTAAATGTATAAACTTCTAATGACTCATATCAAGTGTCGTGAATTCCATTTTCTCGTAATAGTTACCACGTTTTTCTCCTATTTAATCTGTTAAACGCGTTGATATAGGTGATAAAAGCTATGTGTGGCATATTATTAAATTCTCTTTTATTATCTGCCAATATCTTCAAAGTAAATGTATTACCTGTTGCTGTTTGCACAAATCTAAATCCACTCTGATCTTCAGTTAACATTTTTTCCGGTGTTGGTCTTAAACTTAAAATTTTTGCATATACTTTATAACCAGCTATTAAAACACTGATTTCCCTACGATTATTACAGTCTTCTCGATCTTCAGTTACCATTTTTTCCGGTGTTGGTCTTAAACTTAAAATTTTTGCATATACTTTATAACCAGCTATTAAAACACTGATTTCCCTATGATTATTACAGTCTTCTCGATCATATTTCTGAACTATTAAGTACACAACAGCAGACGACGATCTTTCCGGTATTATCGCTTTCTCCCATCATAAACTAAGGAAATGTAAAAAATCTTAGTTTAAGGAGAATTCTGCCGCATTTCAATAACTCGCTGTTAATGCAGTCTATATCAGTCTCCCTTTCTGTTGTTCACTATTTCTAAAACTTCTTCTAACTCTACTAATGTCAGTATATCTACCCCTTTCCACCTTCATACATTTCTACTTGTTCTATTAAGGAAGGCAAGTGCATACTCCAACGGCAATAGCACGACGCCTAGTAAAGCACTATGGTATTCAATCTTCATGTTAAAGACAACATTATTTTACATAGTAATATCCCGGATGAGTGGGACCGAGCGAAAATCATACAAGTCGAATTCGCAAAAATCGACGACCAGTTTTGCACATAAATAGATAAAAATTACGTTCATTTGCGACCAGAGACTAAAGAAAACAATTCAATTTATTTAAAAAAAGTTTAATAAAATTTAAACAATACAACAAGTTATATTACAGTACAGTAATATGCATTGCTACAATGTAAACCGAAGTTATTGAGACGTAGAAGGTTTCATAAACTCTAACAACGTCGTCTGACGAGTCAATTTTTTTTTCCTAACGCAAATTTCCTCTTAGCACGATTATGAATTTTTATTCCCCGTTTTGCAGCAGGAAGTTTATTTCCTTGGAGTCTATTTTTTCTGTAATTTCTAGCCCTTTTTTCAATTGAACTGTGTCCTTCTGTAAAGTTTACAACTTCCATTTGATCTTCTCATCGAACTGGCTCTAAAGGAACAGGCTGTTGAATGTTTTGATCTTGCTCACGCATTTCTGTAGGCTCATCCGTTGTCACCTCCTGACTGAGTGAATCCAGGATTTCTTGGAAACCATCATCATCACCCAACTTTTCGTTTACTGTACGGCAAGTTCGACTAAATTAATTAGATTTTCAGGAGCATCGCCCGGTAAATTGTCGATTAATAGCGTCACTTTAACTGGGATTAACGTTAGACTTCAGGCAGGAAGTGATTACCAAACCAGTAGTCAGAAAGGGAAGCTGTCACGCGACCTGTAGCATTTGACTTACAACTAACGGCCAATACAATTTTAGAAGTATATTTTTAAAGCTCTTGGATTTTCTGGAAGGTAATCTAAGAGAGGTTTCAGTTTAGAATCATCAGCTGCATTCGCGCCCACCATGACTGTCAATCGATCTTTCGCGGCTTTAAAACCTGGGAAGATTTTCTCTTAAGGGCTGATAAAAATTCCTTTAGGCATCTCCTTTCAGAACACATCTTTGTTATGTATGTTTTGGCTGGTATACCCACGTTCTTCTATCGTTGGCTTCAGTTTCTCTGTATAGAGTGACGCAGTATCTTTATCAGCGTTTACCGCCTGTCCTCTTTCTGTGATGCTATACCAGTTACAGCGACATTTGAATCGGCTAAACTAACCGTTACTAGCTTTAAATTTTTCATCTTTGGCCTCCTCCCCAGTTTTTCCTATCAATTTCTCAAAACGCAGTTTAGTTTGAAAGAAAACCGCGTTCTGATCAACACGACGACTTTTCACCCTTATTTGGTTATCATATCACAATTTTAACATTGTTTACATCTCAGCGCTAATATCATGATGTTTAAAAATGATACTTGAATTCAAAGACTGAGCATTTTTTAGAGTTTCGAGAATGTTTTTACGTTCCAAAATTGTTCTGGCTGTTGGTTCCGGAAGATGAAACTTGTTTGCCAATTCACAAATTTTTATTTTTGCTTCAATGTCATAGATAATAGATGTTAAATTTACATTCCATAGATAATGATATTCTGTACTCATTTCATCGTCCGCTCCCGGTAGCTGAGATATATCAATTCATGCATCCTTGCTAAAGCTTATTATACTGCCCAGCTTTTTCCAATACCGAGAATGATAGCGAGGGGAACAATGTCCAAAATCACCAACTTTTTGTGGAGAGGTGAAGTGTTCAGAGTATCTGCTAAAGTAACCACTTTAGATCCTAAAAATGGTGGACTAGGCTTAACTGATATAACGGATAAAGCCTCTGCACTTTCACCAAAAGGAAAGTTAATTTAATAAGAGACTCACAAGAAAGCATAACCAGCCAACTTTTCGAGATCATGAAACCTCGAAGCCTGCTTCCCCGGATTGACGTGCAGAATATCAAAAGTCGCTTACAGCATGTGAGGATTTTCTATGTTGAGTTTAGTTATGTCAGTGTCGAACTTAGGCAGTCACGACGCTTAACATCGAGAGCCATAATGTGGAAACGAAAGAAAATCGAAGGAAGGAACAAAATAGAACGACAGTTTCCGAACATTGAGTGGACTGAGATTTGGAAAAACATTAATTCTGATGTGCTCACGTCTAATATAAAAATGTCATGGTACAAGACAGTTAACAACATAGTTAGCACCAATGAAAGACTGCACGCTATCGGACTCTGTGAAACAAATTCAAATCAACAATGCCACCTAGTTGACACAATCATTCATAGATTACTTGCAGTGGTCACATGAATAGTTGGAAGTGGATCTGGGAGCAAATAGCTCTGATTACAAGAACATCCCCTGAGTATACATCGTTGTCATTGATACACAGGCCTGAAGCACGCTATTTCTCAGAAGCAAGAAATAACGCTGTGTACTGGTTGCTGGGAAATTTTGTTAATTACGTCCTTAACAAATTAGGATCCGATAGCATCATAGAGTTCAAAGTACACATGCTGTGTGAATTCCACAAAATTAGAAGGCATTCGAATCACAAGAAAAAGTTCAGTAATATGTTAAAAATTGTATTTGAAAGAATGAGCATTGGTTAATATAAAAAAGAAGACTGTGTTGACAGTTATGTTTTGTAGTTACCTTAAGGATATTATTTAAAATTTTACAGTATATTTTTGGTGTGTGCTTTTTCTACTTCAAAAAGTAGTTTTCGAAATTTGTAAGCTAATGTACAGAACTTATGTGACAGTGAGATTGTGTGTCTAATAGTGTCAAAACACAAAATATTAAAGGTGCATTATTGACTTATATTAGAAATCTAGAAATAGACAGTTTTTATGGAAAGGCCCTTATCGATTGGTTAAAACCATAAGATTCTATCTGATAATGTAATATTCAATGGCTGTCACATTGCCCTGTTCATTTTTGCACTGTGATGTGTAAGTCAGTTTGGCAGTGAAAGACTTATTATATAGGTATGATCACTTCAGATACTTAACATTCAATTAATGTCCAGAAAGTGTAGTTGGAGGGCTAGTCAAATTTATTATATATCTCCTTTCCGCCATTCTCAAGTATTTCAGAAATTGTCTAATATAATTATTAAATTGTTTTATATTTAAAATTATCCCACCAACTTGCTGATGTCCACCATAAAGAAATATTTATGCTTCTGTAAAGATTGGAGCTCATGTAAAGTGCAGATTTTATTTCTTCATGTTAAAGTTTGAATGTCTTCAAAAAAAAACTTTTCTTAATGTTTAACTTAATTCTTTCTGGTAATTTAGTGAGTAACACAATCTTCTGTTGTCTTTCTTTAACATCAGCATAATTGAAACGATCAAACTGTTTTTCTTTAAATAACTTCATGTATAATACGTATCCATGGTTAGTACATGAACTTAGTATGTATCTGGAATGTGTAACATTGTTTTTTTAATAAATGTTTTATTTAAAAAAAGTGGTTAGCGCGACAGAATGTCAAGCCTAAGGGGCTGGGTTCGATTCCCGGCTGCGTTGGAGATTTTTTTCGTTCAGGGACTGGGTGTTGTGTTGCCCTAATCATCATCATTTCATCCCCATCGACGCGCAAGCCGCCGAAGTGGCGTCAAATCGAAAGACTTTCACCCGGCGAACGGTCTACCCGACAGAAGGCCCTAGTCACATGGCATTTAAATTTATTTACTTATTTCATCCAAATGAATCAGTTCTGCTACGTCTGGATGACATTGTTAGAATCTATCAATCAAGCCAACTCCGTGCATAAAACAATGACGTACGAAACACGTCCGGACCTGCTGTAGCCGAACACTGTGTGGGTGGAGTGAAGGAATAGAAGCGTGCGGATCTCAAATAGAAAAATCTTGTAACTCCAGATTTGCGTAAAACGGGGTAACGTAAGTCGGGGTATTACTGGTAATAAAGACAGAGGAACATTGAAAATAGCGCACCAACAGGGCACCATAGGATGAAAATGAAGTTAGACATAATGATACTGACGAGAGATTCATTTGATCCCAAAACAAAGTTCTGTAAATGAATATAATGAGTACAAGTAAACAGAAACAGTGCAACAACAATATCGCATTGGATCGCACTGTGCTGCAGAACACGTTGCATCAAGTTCCGGCATCGAGTTGATTAGACGTCTGATGATCTCCTGAGGCAGATTAGCCTACAAATCTATAACTGCCACCTCCAGATCATGTACAGAGTCACACAGCGGGATCTGGCGATTTAGCTGACCCACACACGTTCTATAGAGGTCAAGTCCGGGGAGCAGGCCGGGCATGAAAGAGTTGGAACATGATGTAGGAGCTGTGTGGGGACGAGTATTATCTCGCTGGAAAAATGCCCCTGGTACACAATGTAGGGAAGGTCCCACGGACTTGAAGAATGTCGTCAACATAATGATGGTCCGTTAAGGTTCCACGTACCGCAAAAAAATAGAGCATTACGCCGGCTTTGCGGGCAGTGTGACGCGTGGCCGTGTGGGTGGAACTGTGCTATTCACCACGCTGTCTCCACACCTGTATGCGGTTATCATCCGCCTCGAAAACGAATCGGGATTCATCAATAAACATTACGTTTTACGAATCTGTAGCAGTTCACGTCTTTCTGGCTTGGTACCACGGTAAACGGAGTCACCGATGTTAACGGAAGTTCAGAACAAGGAATTTTCGATTGCAAATTTGTATCCGGAATGCGTCTGGAAATGATTTGTGGAATATCTAGCACCCATACATCTGATTTTGTCATGAAGCGAGTCAAGTCATGACGGCTTGTTGCACCATCCTACGATCCTCTCTCCTCTTCTTCCTGATCGCTCCAGACCCGGTATGTCCCATGTGAGTGCCGTCTCGTGTCTACCGCTCCAATATCGACTGACGAGAGGCTCCCAACGATCGACATGACGAGCCACACGCGATGACGACCACTGTGCGGTCTTCATGCCGATGATTCGGCTCCTCTCAAACTGACTTAACTGTGAAAATTTTCTTCTAGCATGTCTTTCTGGCATTCGGCGCTTACTAACGTCCCCCTCCAGTCGGAATGCGCCGTTTAAATAGGGCCCCCTGTCCGATTGCAGCGCCACTGCAGGATCAGTGGGCTTGAGCATTGGCAACACACTTGGATCATTTGCATACCGGATCCCACTGTACTCATTTTCAAAGTTTCGCGTTTGTACCTTTCTTCCCTATGGGTATGCTTTTCTCCCGAGTGACTGCTACGGTCGCAGGTTCGAATCATGCCTCGGGCGTGGATGTGTGTGATGTCTTTAGGTTAGTTAGGTTTAAGTAGTTCTAAGTTCTAGGGGACTGCCGACCTCAGATATTAAGTCCCATAGCGCTCAGAGCCATTTGAAACATTTTATGCTATTTTCAGTGTTTATGGTGAAAATTAATAAAACCGACAAACTGCAGGGATGGATTACTGACTGGAAAGGGAGGAAAAAAGGTACAATGAACGTGTATCCAGAAATGCAGCGTTCTCACGGTAGATAGCGCAGACAAATTTAAGTTCCTCTGACCACGCACAGTGTTATTGTTGTGCGGTACAGGTCGTGTGATTTACGCAGCGTACTGAAAGCAGCAGTATGGTCTGGTTTCATACCAGGAATAAGTGGAGATGGCGTTTGTCTACTGCCTCGCAGACGGAAACTGTCGAGAGGCAGCACAGCTATACCAAAACAAGTTTCCTCACAGACACCAACGACATCACTTAACATTTCGACACCTTTTTGGGCGTTTGTGTGGTCATGGGTCCTTTGAGATAGGCCAACGATGTATGATGTGGTTAGTGTTTCTGATAGTACTTAGGAGTATTATGGATAGCCGTGCTGTCCCTACACAATAGCATCTCGGTTTGTTCCCAACATGAATACCAGACCATTCTGCTGCTTATAGTACGCTGCGTCAATCACACAGCCTGCAATACACAAGGCACGCACGGCACGTGGTTAGAGGAACTTTCATTCGTCCTCGCCATCTACCGTGGCAACGACGCATTTCCGGGGACATATTCATAGGATCTTTTTTCCTCCATTTCCAGCCAGGAATTCATCCCTGCAGTTTGTCTGTTTAATTATTTGTCTGTTTTATCATGTCCGCCGGCAGGCTGAAGGTGGCAGGCTGAAGGTCAACATCCACATCGCGTCGCAACACCACCTACCGGTAAAATGTGCCTGCGGCTCTCGTTCTCGCTATAAACTGAAGGAAATGGAACAGTGTGACTCGATCAGAAGTGCAGGATGCCTTGCAGACGTATACGCGAACCGTACCGTCAAATCAATGATTTTGAAAAACAGCGCATTATTGGCGTGAGAGAATGTGTTGCATCCATCCGGGAAATTGGTGGGACGAAGTGTTTCGGCAGTGCAACGGATGTGTGCAGAATGGTTCACTGAAGGCAGTAGAACACGACGAGATGAGTCAGGTCACACCACCCAGACCACACTCGGAGACGATCGACACCTCATCCAAATAGCACTGCTGGACAAATCTGTGTCTTCTGGCTCTGGCACAACCATGGAACAGTGTAATACATGACATGTAAATATGAAATTACTATCTCTAGTCGTTCAAGCTGTTCTGTTTTTTTTTTTCTGAATATATAGATAGAGAGAGAGAGAGAGAGAGAGAGAGGGGGGGGGGGTGGCGGTGGGGGGGGGGGGTTGGGGAACTCTACCGGAGAGATATACAGTGTACTGGGGCGGCAGCTGCGATAGTAGACTCTGAGTTTTGGTTGTTTTTTTCTTGAGTGTGTCTACACTGGTTTCACCGACATCGCTCGTGCATACAGGGTGTTATAAAAAGGTACGGCCAAACTTTCAGGAAACATTCCTCACACACAAAGAAAGAAAATATGTTATGTGGGCATGTGTCCGGAACGCTTACTTTCCATGTTAGAGCTCATTTTATTACTACTCTTCAAATCACATTAATCATGGAATGTAAACACACAGCAACAGAACGTACCAGCATGACTTCAAACACTTTGTTACAGGAAATGTTCAAAATGTCCTCCGTTGGCGAGGATACATGCATCCACCCTCCGTCGCATGGAATCCCTGATGCGCTGATGCAGCCCTGGAGAATGGCGTATTGTATCACAGCCGTCCACAATACGAGCACGAAGAGTCTCTACATTTGGTACCGGGGTTGCGTAGACAAGAGCTTTCAAATGCCCCCATAAATGAAAGTCAAGAGGATTGAGGTCAGGAGAGCGTGGAGGCCATGGAATTGATCCGCCTCTACCAAGCCATCGGTCACCGAATCTGTTGTTGAGAAGCGTACGAACACTTCGACTGAAATATGCAGGATCTCCATCGTGCATGAACCACATGTTGTGTCGTACTTGTAAAGGCACATGTTCTAGCAGCACAGGTAGAGTATCCCGTATGAAATCATGGCGGTGAATAGAGGAAGTACAGTACATACTGACGAAACTAAAATGAGCTCTAACATGGAAATTAAGCGTTTCCGGATGCATGTCCACATAACATCTTTTCTTTATTTGTGTGTGAGGAATGTTTCCTGAAAGTTTGGCCGTACCTTTTTGTAACACCATATATTGAAAGGGAACTGTACCGCCCGACATTGAAAATAGGTACAACATACTTCATTATTTTTGTCAGAACAACACATTTTTTTTTTGTAAAATAACTCAATTTCAATTAATACAGCGAAGCCGGATACCAGTGTGGGAAAGAATGACAATTTATTTATTTAATTGATCACATGTGCACTCCCACAAAGTAAATCCCTACACCCAGTTTGGTGAGATCTGTGAAATGAATGAATGTATGGTCGTCTGCTAACCGCAGATAGTGAATGTGAATATATCATCATCTTTGAGACGATCCTTTGGCCACCTTTGGTGGGACCAAAGAGATGAAATTTACCTGAGCTTTGAGCGCCTGAAATGTGGCTGACCAATACGGTAGCAAGTTGCTCCCCCACTTCGACAGAGGTGTGAGAGGACCTAGAGAACGGCCATGTTTCAGCACTCTGCCGCTGGATCTTGTGCTGTTAAGACCTGTTTTAGTTGTGCTCCGTAATGACGAAAGAGTGGAGACATGGTATGCATGTGGAATACTTAAGAGTAGTTTGAAATAATAATTTTTCTATTTCAGGAACTTTTGTGGGGAGAATTAAATGTCAGGCAGGTAATATTAATGGGATTGTAGTAATCTTCGGAAGTGACCAACGGTCACAATGAAACCACGTGTAGCAATAAGTTGAAATACTTCCGTGTGCTTAAGTTAAGCTGAATTACTAGCGTGTGTACAATAAGTTGAAATATTTAAGAAATCGCGTGTGTACCATAAGTTGAAATATTTAAGAAATGGCGTGTGCACGACTTGAAATTAGAGACGAGTACTTCCACATGGTGAGTACTGTGTGAGTCTCAAACTGGGTATGAGACAAAAGATAAAGATAAGTACTCGTTCATGGTATCAGTTGAGGACTCGCGTATGTGATGAATACGTTCTTAATATTACTTTGCGTGATATGATTCCGTGTGACGCTAGATTCAAACTCTGAGAGAGAAGCAAGGTGAGTCGGCCGTCTATCCAGCAACGCCACTTGGCTTGCACTGCATAGGAAGACGTGCATATATCTCCAGAGTTCATAGTAGGAAAGTGGAATTGTGAAGTGGGGCAGTGTCGTGTGAAACTGGGATAAATATTAATTGAAGTGGGAAAGCTGAAAGTGATAATGTTGTGACTATTCTCTGTGTAATATTTCATGTTGTAGTGTGGTGTATGTCATGTAATTTGGGTATGTGTGGTTTGCATGGGAGAGTAGCGAGGTAGTTTCAAAAGATTAGTGGGTTATGCTTGTTCCTTCGGTACCGCTCGGTCTGGAGGAAAGTTTAGTGATGATGATTGTGAGAGTCGAAGTGTGAGGTATAATAAAAGATCCACCATCCTATCCAGAAAGTGCACTGTAGCGTTAAAAATAATTACGAGACCATAATATAGAGATTCACCATTGTAAAGCAATGCCCACTGGGCGGAATTTCTCATGTGTTATTGGTGTAGGTTGTAGAATTTGTGTGTTTAGGTTAGAGAATTTATCGGAATAAATAAGATAGTGAAAAGAAAAAGATTGGTGGACTTTTCCTTCGAATTGTATGTCCCGAATTTATAATGTGTGCGCCATTCATATTCAGTGCGGTGGCCACGTGTTGACAAAAGCCGTTAAATAAAAGACAAAAAGAAAATGTGGTATTGCCCGTGCGTAGTGTACAGTCAGAGTTCTGTAAATTACTGATAGTCAGATGCGTGTTTCCATTGCGTATTAATCATATAGGAGGATAACTTGTAACTTAAGTGTGAGTACTGGAGTTCATGTTACTCGATAAGTAAGAATGAATCCACTCGCTTGGCAGACCACTCGAGATCTTGCAGGCCTGACTGCTTGATGCCACAGTATGAGCAAGGCATGTGGGTGCCTCTCGATATATACTACACGGTAAATTACGGCGTCATCTGCAAACAATCTAAGGGGCTGCTCAGATTATCACCTAGGTCATTTATGTAAATCAGGAACAGCAGAGGGCCTATGACACTACGCCAAATATCACTGCTATTCTACTCGATGATTCACCGTGTTTCACTACGAACTGTGACCTCTCTGAGAGGAAATCACGAATCAAGTCAGACAACTGAGACGATACTCCATATGCACGCGATTTGATTAATAGTCGCTTATGAGGAACGATATCAAGAGCCTTCTGGAAATCTAGGAATATGGAATCGATCTGAGATCCCTTGTCGACTGCACTCATTACTTCAGGGGAATAAAGCGCTATGTTGCACAAGAATGATATTTTTTAAATTCGTGTTGGTTATGTATCAGTAAGTCATTTTCTTCAAGGTGATTCATAATGTTCAAGTACAGTATATGCTCCAAAATCCTACTGCAAATTGAGGTCAGTGATATGGGTCTGTAATTCAACGGGTTACTCCTTTTTCTTTTTTTGAGTATTGGTGTGACCTGTGCTACTTTGCAGTCCTTAGGAACAGATCTTTAGTCAAGTGAATATGAACGTCCTATCTCTAGTCGTTCAAGATGATCTGCTTTTTCTGAACACACACACAGACTCATATATATATATATATATATATATATATATATATATATATATATATATATATATATGCTCTGCAGAAGGACTGTGCCCCGTTGGCAAGGGATCGTGGATGTCCTGGAGTGGACAAAGGGAACTGAAGCGAAGGGGCAAGTAACGTGGGAATTCACGATGTGGAGGGCAATATGCATAGTGGCTGTGGTGGGGGTGGGGGTGGGGGCGGGGCGCCGGCTTAGTATGCAGGGGGCGCGGCGGGCGGCATGTGACCCGAGATGCGGCTGATGCGTGTTCCCGGGAAACTGAGCGGCTCAGCGCGCGGACGTGGAGCCCATGCGCAACGACACGGCCTCGTTACCGCTGCAGCGCCGAGCCGCGCCACGCCGACAGGAAACTGGCTCACCGTCCGCTAGCTTCGCGTCTACTCAGCTAGCCCTGTCCAGCTCTCCGATTGCTAATTGGGATAAACTGATGAACAACCCCTCCACGATGGCAGCAGTAGCATCTACGGCAGTTGACTGGGTCGACGGCGAGTTTCTCCCAATCGAGTTACCCTCCGTACATCCCGACGGGAAGGCACGAGAAGATTCCAGTTCCTCCGCACCTTTGGATATGGAATGACCGTCCTTTCGACGTTCACGAACTGGTGCTGATTAAATGCAGTGATGCCGCGTGTCTCGATCATCCAGCACTCGACTTTCGAGTCAACGGCCAGTACAAGTTTTGACGCCGTAGAGTAAGGAGCGCCCTCTCTCTGCAGTTATCTGTAATTAAATTGGACGTAAGCCTATAACGTTGCCCTGAAATGATGTGTAACGCGCAAGTAACGGTCTGTAGTTCGGCCAGGCTCTTCGAGAACTGTCACACCACGACCTCATTATTGATACTCCGTTAGCCACGGGTCATGCCCAACAACACCTTTTTTCTTTTTTTTGGGGGGGGGGGGGGTGGAGGGGACCAAACAGCGAAGTCATCGCTCTCATCAGATTAGGGAAGGAAGTCGGCCGTGCCCTCTCAAATGAACCATACCAGCATTTGCCTGGAGCTATTTGAGGAAATCACGGAAAACCTGAATCAGGATGGCCGGACGCGGGACTGAACCGTCGTCCTCCCGAATGCGAGTCCAGTGTGCAAACCACTGCGCCACCTCGCTCGGTCCCAACAACACTGATCGTTAACCGTTTCTGAGATGGACATTTTGTTTCTGCTTGAATAAAACCAAACGTGGATGTACGCCATCTTGGAAGGAATGAAACTTCATAATCCCTTTGTATTTACAAAAAACTTAATAAAATCACTTGAAAGATTTCATTCACCATTGACTGCACATTTATTGGAGTATCCATTACTGCAATTTCAATCCTTTGGTCATTTTCAGGTGGTTATAGGAGACAGAAACACAGCATACTAAGCATTACCAAAATTTAAGTGAGCCGCTATGGTCCGTGACGCTGTAAAATGATCGTTACTGACATGTGCAAGCGTCACGAATTCAATTTCAGGTATTTTTAATCTATCCACCACATAACGATGCTGTATGTGACAAAGGCTACAACGGGCCACAAGGGTTTACTTCATTTTTGTTGTTTCTCTTAATAGTGACTGCTGCTGTGTTTTCAGCAACTGGAACCACCTGAAAATGACCAACTGGTCGCAACTGCAATAGTGGATATTCTAATAAATGTACATTCAATGGCGAATACGAAATCATTTAAAATATTTAACTGTATTTTGTAAAGGTAACCATATTCTGTCGTTTGATCGGAATAATGAGTATTATAATATATAGTCAACGTCGCGTATGAAGTCTTTCAAAAAGTTCCACTAGATTGTAAGCCCGGAACAAATGTAACTTAGTAAAATGTACAACAAAGAGCAACTGACAAAAACATTAGTTACAGTGCGATTTTCGTCGTCTTAAGGATCTAAATCAGTCATTCTGTCTTCATACTTGGTTCAGTATGTTAACTAAATGTATCGCATGCGTTTCATGTGTATTTTTTCATTCGAAAATTATTTTCCTTTTGACGCTGTTTACTTCTCCTTGTATATTCTTAGCACTTTGTTTGGTTTCACTGGTGACTATTTCCCTCCTTTCCTCGTAAATACCTAGAATTATACCTAGGGGAAATACAAACTTGAATTTCTCCTCTGGAAGTGGTCTTGACCAGTTATTTTTTTAGAGACAGAAATAAATCTTGACGTCTTATTATATCATTTGCGAATTAGACAACTTCGAAGTTTGATGTTGAATGAAATATAAGTATTGACCGTGTTTGGTACTATGGATGATACTATAGGTTAACACATCTTGTCACCTCATTTTTTTTTTTTTTTTTTGTTGCAGAATGTGATCAGTTCATGTTAGTTTCCTTATGACATTTTTCTTCGCGTTCAGCACGTAGTCGACAACGGTTTGATCTTTACGGTATGCGACAACAAATGTAAATCTATGTGGTTCCAGAGACCTTTCCAAGTGTCAAACTTCTATGATGTATAAATGTAGAGTGAAGCAACGAATGAAAATTTGTATCGGTGGCAGGATTCGAACCTGCTCACTGGTCAGATGCGTTGTTCAAGTGCCACGTTGGCACCGTTGCTTTGCACAAGTGCACAGACTAGTCCAGCACGCTTCCCTTTTCTATCCAAATTCACTCACGCCCCAGTCCTCTTGACAATCCCCCTAAACTCGAATGGTGTTGCAGAGACTCTCCAACAGGCCTAGTGGTTAGCATAACTGCCTCGTGAGTAACTCCTCCAATAGATGTTTGTGGGATAAATAATAAATTAAGACACATCCGTGATTTTTTTTATTGATGTCAGTTATTTTGAGGTTTATGTCTTTGCCAGTAGCATCTCTCTGTAAAAATGCTGTTATGTCGCTGGACGTTTGCAAATCTCGCTTCCTCTGTGGAGTCTTTATCTCCAGGGACAGATAGGAAGACTGTTTGGTCAAATGTCACCCTAACTATTATTCCGATGGAAGTGGCGTCCTCAAGTCGTTCATAACCTTGTCCACACCAACATTAGACTTCTTCGCATTAGTCTTAGTGAGACAGACCGATGCAGTCTCTGACATGAAACCGATATCGTCAGTTGCTCACCTGCGGACGCAGACGTTGGAATTGGCTCCACCGGCAATTAAACTTTTTTACCAGGACGTCGGAAGAGACAATCTCCAGTGAGATTCTTCTGCGTCGTGATTCAGCCTTCTTTCCTAATACGTAGAACAACACAGTTATGTATATTGTCGCGCATCGTGTTCATTACGTGGTGGGGAGCGGGTATAGCCTGGATCCTTGTGCCTTTTACTGGTATATTATTATAAACCACTTGACATGGCAAAGAATGCCACGCCATCGTGAGCTTTTTGTAAATGTGCTGTATCTGCTGTTTAATCGTCAAGGAGTTGGATGAAGTGTAGAATCCCTTTTATGTCTGAATGTTGTATTTCTGTTGCCTTGGTAAACTTGACAAAAAAGAAAGGTGTTGAGTTAACGTGATTTCCCTACATCGCTTCAGGCAAATGCCGGGATGGTTCCTTTGAAAGGGCACGGCCGATTTTCTTCCCCATCCTTCCCTCACCCGAGCTTGCGCTCCGTCTCTAATGACCTCGTTGTCGACGGGACGTTAAACACTAATCTCCTCCTCCTCCTGTTGAGTTAACTTGTCTTCTTGGTACTTCCGTCATTTTCCTTTTTACGTGTATTGTTAGACAACTTATTTCCTTTTTGTGATCCTATTCCTCTTTTTTTATTTAAGTGATAAAAATAAACAAAAATTGTTAGTCTACGACTGGAATTTCTTTTAATTTTATTTATTTATTTTGTTTTTTTTAAGTTGTGGAAACCATGTAGTATTGAGTCCGATTTTGTCTTTCTTTTTTGGAATAGAAGTTTGTCAGGTTTCAACAAATAAATAAATAAATAAAGATAAACTAGAAACAGACCAGTACCATGTGTGAGACCAGCACTGTGACAGGCGGCGGGTGGGAGGTATCGTGGCCAGGCCTCGAAATTCGACCCCTGCCCACGTTGTCTCCACCCAGCCTGAAGCTGACTAAGGTCCATTCTCCCCTGCCGCTGCAAGGCAATAGTCTTTGCCAATAGACAAAGTACCCCCCCCCCCCACCCAAAAAAAAGTGAGCGGTAGACACAGGTTCGAATTCTAGCCTTGGTACAAATTTTGTTTCGTTGCTTCAGTCTGCATTTACAAGGTTTCCTATTTATTCTTTAATTCGTCTGGAAATTGCGAGTTATTGTTTTAAGCATCTCAACTTAAGACAAACCATATTTTTGTTGTTAATATATGACGTAAATTTATTGAAGCAACAATATGTGGAGATGAGGAGTAGAAGTGTAGCAAATAACGCTGCGGGTATTCCTCAGATTCACGGAGACTTTTACGAATAAGTGATTTATTTTTTAAATACGACGATAAGGTTAAACAATTATGAAGTAAAATTCTGATAGTCAATCAGAAAAAGTTTAAACTACTCAAAATAATAATGCGACAATACTGAGATACGTAGTCTCTGACACCTGAGGATAGACAGGAGTGTGGTAGCAAGTCTTGTGCTGCTCTCTAGTTTTGCAAGAAAATAACTGGCTTTTCTCCTTTTTGAATAAAATCATATTCGCCGTTGACTGTGGAAAATTATTTATTTCACTTCACTATTGTAATTTCGGCCTCCGGGCCATTAGATAGCGGCACTGCAGAAGATTTTGCTTCAACACATTTCAGACTTTTAAAATCCTCCGACATTTATACATGCCATCGTCAAATCTCAGCCTTTTCAGTGTAGGCTTAGCTCTGGCGATGACATTTGTACATATCGCAGGATTTTAAAAGTTTGACATGTGCTGCAGCAAAATCTTTTCCAGTATCACTTGATAATGGCCCAAAGGCCGAAATTGCATTCATGAACTGAAATAAATAATTTTCTACAGTCAACGGCGAACATGACGTCTTTCAAAAGAACCTACTTGACGTGAACCTCTACCATGAGAAGCTCATCAAAATAAATTACGTTTACATCTGTCAGAACACGGTAATTAATAGAGTCTTGCTTTCGGGCATTTAGCCGACACACTGCTGAATTACTGTTCCATTTTTTCTGTACGAGGTTCTTACAACTGACTTAGTCATATTGTTCAGTTGATGCTCGCTGTGCTGCTAAGGGTATCCTCTGTCTGGACTGCGAGGTTTTGTTGATGTAGTGCTGTTTATAGCCGTGGTCGATTCCTGACTTCCTTATAACTTCCACTTATCTTTTCAGAGCCCGGACATTTATTGCGTGAAACGCTCTTGCTCCTTGTTTTCTCAAGCTCTGATGAGTGAAATGGCCTGAAAGATGTTAATTATTAAGATCTAGATTTCTAGTATCGCTGAAACTGAAAACTATGACCCTCAAATACTTGGAAATTTGTGATAAATTCTATGGGTCCCTAGGCTTACACAATATTTAATTTAACTTAAACTAACTTACACTAAGGACAACACACACACCGATGCGCAAGGGGGGACTCCAACCGCCGACGGGGGGAGCCGCGCGAAGAGCGGCAAGCCGCCTTAGACCGCACGGCTACCACGCGCGGCCTCTCAATTACGTTGCCCCAGAAACTTGGTGTTTGTATCAAGATACAGGCCTCATCATTTCATAATTAAAGTCGAGGCAGCCCTTTGTGAAAACTGATTTGCTTGACTACTTTAGTAGAGTGTTCAAATGGTTCAAATAGCTCTGAGCACTATGGGACTTAACATCTGAGGTCATCAGTCCCCTAGAACTTAGAACTACTTAAACCTAACTAACACACAGCCATGCCTGAGGCAGGATTCGAACCTGCGACCGTAGCGGTCGCGCGGTACCAGACTGAAGCGCCTAGAACCTCTCGGCCACAACGGCCGGCTTTAGTCGAGTGTGTCGCTGACGTTCCTTACACCTCTCTGCGAATGTTCCGACAGGCTGCTCCACAGAAGACATGGCAGAAGAATGCGCCACACGTCTACATTTCGGAATCACAGTGCAGATTCCGAAGAATGAATAACCAACAAATAAGCATCAAAAGACGTGCAGGTGCCAAGACATCAAAGGGAGTTCTCTATCACGCTCCTGAAACAACTGAGGCAGAATTCTGGCCTTGTGACGCGGACAGTTCGCTGCTGGGAGATGCCATCACCCTCAGAGAAGACATCAAGCATGAAGTAGCACAGGTCGTTCGCAGTAATGCTCATTTAGTCCACAGCTGCGATGGTGCTTTCGATTACTACCACAGGTTCTATGGAAACCAAGGTGAATGTCCCTCATAGCATTAAACTGCACCCACTTGCCTGCGTCCGTGGCGCTTTGCATGTTTCAAGCAGCCATTCTCTTGGAAGACGGTGCATCCGGGACACGACCGTCGACTTCGTCTAACAAGAGACGTTAGACGTTGATCCACAGTCCTTACTCCATGAACCCATATCCACTGCAACTGTGATTGACGATTCCGTTGGGTCAACATGGAAAACCATATAGAGTTCATCTGCTGCTGATCGTCATTTTCAACAGTGTGCGCCGAACGGTGTGCTTCTGAACCCTCGTGCCTCTACCAGAATTGTAGCCTGTCGTCAGATCTGCCTCAGATCGCCGCCTATCCTGCTTTACAGAACGAGCGAGCCTCTGACGTCCAAGTTCTGCGATGATGCTAGACATACAACACCTCGTGATCTCTTCGTGGCTTCGCCGTCTTTCAAGCACTTCCCATACATGCTCAGGACAGCACCAAGCGAACAGCCGACCAACTTCGGCGTTTCCGAGGCTCTGGGGTACAACAATCTGCCCCTGTGTCAAAGGCGCTTGTGGCAATTGATTTTCCAATTGGTGACCCGTATCGCCGCTCGAATAATTCTCTGTACGTTTCTGCTCCACTTATACGGACTGTTTCACAATTTCTATTACAGGCTTCGAAGTTTCTAGAAGTTGCAAAGTTTTGATAAGGAACCCTCTTCCATGAATGCACCGTTTGGGTCCGCCACTTCATTGTACGCACACAAACTGATTGTCGAATGTCCCTGTTGTAATTATGACATCATATACCATTTTTCATCTGGTTACAACAACGGAAGCGAGAAATTCGTGTGTTCGCAGCTAGGAGTGTTGACTGTCGTGCTGCAGGGACACGCCGAAGTACGTCACGTAGAATCTCTTCTACGTGACGTGTGGTCGAAACATGAGCCATGCCATGATCTCCTGCAAAGCATATACGGGGTAACCCAGAAGTCTGTTAACATTTGAAAATTTAGTACTTACGAAGTAATGTAAGTGGAGATATAAAAATTGTATCACATGAAATGACATGGAGTTTTAGCGAAAGCAAGAAAAGTGAACAAAACGACCAACAAAAGGCGCTTCATATGATACAGAAGCAGTAATCAGCATAGAAACTGATTTTTAGCAAAGACGATATCCTTTATAGCAAATGCTCAATATGTCGGCCACCATTCATGAACAGTACCTGTAGTCAAAAGCGTTCAAATGTGTGTGAATTACTGAGGGACCAAACTGCTAAGAACAGCCGGCCGGTGTTGCCCAGCGGTTCTAGGCGCTTCAGTCTGGAACCGCGCGACGACTACGGTCGCAGGTTCGAATCCTGCCTCGGGCATGGATGTGTGTGATGTCCTTAGGTTAGCTAGGTTTAAGTAGTTCTAAGTTCTAGGGGACTGATGACCTCAGATGTTAAGTCCCATACTGCTCAGAGCCATTTGAATTTTGCTAAGAAGAACACATACACTCATGGCCGAGAGAGGAATCAAACCTACGGCGGGAAGGGCCGCGCATACCTGTAGTCGATCAACAATGTTGTGAACAACACTGCACGGCATTATGGCGAAAAACTGAAGTGGGATGTTGTCTTTAAGCATCCCTAACGAGGTCGGTCGATCGCAGTACACCTGCGACTTCAAGTGTTGGGCGAGTTCATTCGTTTGTGAGGAAGGCGAGACCGCCTCACAACGTTGTCGAGCGACTACAGGAATGCGTGGCCCCTCCCGGCGAAGGTTCGATTCCTCCCTCGGGCATGAGTGTGTGTTGTTCTCAGCCCACTACCGCTTACCATCCGGCGCACATCTAGTGATAGTACTGACATATACAGCATGGCATCGCAGTTTCCCAGCGCCGTAGGCTTAGGAAAGTTCTGCATAGCCAGGCACAAGAGATTATGTACAATGTAATTTAATTTATGTCGGAAGAGGCAAAAGAGAGGTTAAAAATTCCATTATAAAGTGTCCTAGGACCGATTCAGGCTGCTACTGGTGTTTCGCCTCGGACAATAAAAGGAGTAGAGAGAAAGGGAGAAAAAGTAGCTGCCGGTAGCTATCAAGGTTTCTCTACTCGAGAGAAAAAGTGGAATAAAGAGACAAAAATCTTACATTTTTTTTACGAACGAGCTGTTCAGAGACTGATACATGTTCAATGATACAAAAAAAACAGCGTCCCATGATAAAGCCACTTCTTCCCTCAATAATGCGCCTTTTAAAGGAAGTATTTTTTCATCACGGTACCTAATCGACAAGTTACCCTTCAGGTATGAGGGTAGACTTCAGTTTAAAACGGTGCTTCCCTTCCAGAGCTCAGCATTTCCCCTAAAGTGAGTTAGGTGACCCCCAACACTGCCGCTCTCCCCACGCCTGTCCAGTCGACTGCACATCTGCTGGCCACGCTATACTGCGTGCATTCTAATTGCACCACTAATAATCACACAGGTTGACATCGAAGGATGTGGGAGGCTAAACATGACCACAAAACGATGCAATCAGGAGATCTTCTACACATGTGACAATACGGGATCAAGCGCCATTGTACATAGAAATCACACCTTCCAGCAGGAATTTATCAGTTAGGTTACGTATGATGCGACTTTGTAGCATATCAGTGTATCTCACATCCGTCACTCCGATGCACAGAAACGCAACACCGTGCATTTTTGATGTGGTAAATCCAAGGCTGTTGGCAGAATGAGGGTGACATGTTATGTCGGAAGTCTTCGGCCACCAATGCTAATTATTAATCAAAATTTAAGCGCTGGCGGGATTCGAACCCGAAAGACTCTACCCCCTTCTTTTAAAAAAAAAAAACTCATATTGTTGTTAGTGTTCGTTCTATTTGTTCGGGGCAGTTGTACCATGACGCTTGTTCAAGTTCATTGATCCATTAACTAAGTTTTTTTTTTTTGTTACAGAGGGCAGCTAACCCTCTGACCGAACACGTTAAGCAACCGTGCCGGCACCCCTAGACCACGGAAAAGTATTTGTACCAAGTCCCATCTGCAACTGTTAGAAAGTTGTAATAGGAATTTTGAAACACTGTATATTTTCCTTACCATGTCATGAGCCCACCACAAATCCACCAAGAGGTATTCAGTCTCGCGTTGAGCAGTGGTCACAGTATTCTGAATCATCAATGTCTTCAGAACGGAGACCAGTTTGATTCTACATTCCAAGGTACTGTAACCCGTGCAAGTCTCTTCATCTCTGAATAACTACCGCAATCTGTGTACTTCTTAATCCGCTTACTGTATTCATCTCTTGGTCTCCCTGTACTATCTTAGCCACCCCCCCCCCCCTCCTCGCCCCTCCACCACCCATCACACTTCCCTTAAATACTAAATTGGATATTGCTTGAGTCTATGTATACTATCAACTGATCCCTTCTTTTACTCTATTTGTGCCACAAATTTCAGGTCTCCTTAATTCTGTTCATTACTTCTTATGTATGTTCGTTTTATCTTACTATGAGGTTCCTTCGATTGGATTAGTCTTGCATTGTTTCTCCTTATCTTACTTGGACTATGGAAACTAGCATTGCTAAAATAGAATTACTATTGCTCCTAGTGAAAGATGAAATTTACTCTACATATATCACTTTACACAGTGAAACATGGATCAGAACATTGTCTTATGCTTACAAAACCAATGTGCCGAGGTAGTGAAAGCCTGGGTTGTAAAATGAAACTCCTTTATCGGAAGGAGGTGCCGAGAATAATCGGAATCTGAGGGCGTACCCCACCTTATACCAAGGCTTAATGATCATAAAACAACATTTTTTAGAAGTTGAAATGGTGCGCATATCGTATCCTCCGCACATAATCCGGACTCGTACCAAGATCGCTGCCTTTAAAAGATTGTGGTTACCTGTTGAACGTCTCTCATGCCAGTGAAATGTTAAAATATCCAAACAAGCATCACATCTTTAAAAAGACACGAAACGCATGATGATGAACAACAAAATTACACACTCGGGAACGGAGCGAAGTGGCCGTCTTGCGATGAAATTCTTTTACTGCATTTTACAGCCTCGGGCCACACAAAAGACAGTTTTCGAATTATTGATAAGTCATCATCAGATATTCTAAAGCTGTTACACGGTAATAAAAACTGACACCTGCTCGTATAGTGCAACAACCGTGGGTGGCTACACGGGCTAGCCTAAGTGTGGTATTTTATATGTTTTTTTACTTAGCTTAGTCAAATGCTGCATTGATCGCCAACTTCCACCTCAGAGAATACTATGCTTAAGAAGATAATATACAATAACAAACAGAACAAAGTTTACACGATTCAGAGACGAGCGCAGCACAAGATTTTCCTTCCTTAGGTTACTTTACGACCGGGGTGTCAGGAAGGGCATAAGGAAAATAGTAAAACACATTTCGCCAAATTCTCAAAAGGCATATTTCGTACTAGACGGGAGAACCACTGTGGAAAAGAAAGGCGTAACTCGTATCTGATGAGTTACTATGTAATTGACCCAGAAAATTTGGTGATGACTTACTAAAAGATTAGAGAGCGGTCTTGACACTAAGCTGTTTCTGTGACTCGAAGCTGAGAAATGAAAAAAGAACAACTGAACAAATTTTTCGCCTAAGCCTCTGTGATTTCAGCTGTGCAGTTACAGTGTATGAAGGACAGCGAGATGAAAACGAGACAAGGTGAAACTATCTCTTTAATTACTTTTATTAAACACTGACCTATAGAATTTTCCTGACAAACACAACTCAAACTTAATCTTTTCACTAATTTCCCACAATATACAAGCCGAACGCAATCTGGCTGCTACACATTGACAACATGACTTCCAATAATTAACACAAAAGAACGGCCCTAAAATTGCAAGAAATCCTAACAGTAACACAAATCCAAAAAAATCTGAAATTAAAGGAATATGAAACTACCTCCAACTCTGTTAATTGCCCAAACTCGTTTCAGTTACGAATCCCAACAGTGCAAACCCCATTCTTTTTCATACGTCACTTACCTCAAAGAAAATCTTCACAACACAAACTATAGCAACTACAGCAAGTAGCAACTGCAGCCAGCTAAATAAAAAGATTCTAATTATTATAGACTGTAACTACTAGGAGGCATATGGTTAGCGAAAGAAAGATTTTATTGAAGAGCAAATAATTTATTTAGAAAATTGTACCTTATCTACGTGACATCCAGTTCCCAAAAATTATATAGTTGTCAATAATTCCACCACCCAAACAATATCAACCAAACATTCATCGTCATACATTTCCTTGCATATTTTCTTATAAACACATTATTTTATCTCACTTCACGATGCGTGTCCTACCAACATAGAGTCTTCACTAAGAATATCATGTCCATACACTTCCCTAGCCACTCGCCAACTGCAAGTCCGTCCAACCACAAAATCTCTTGGCGAGGGCGCAGAGCGCTGTCAGCGATATTAACACAGTCTATATAGCGAGGCCAACACACAAACAGGCTACTTACAATGGGAAAAAGTACGTAAACTATTTATTCTTCCAAAAGCAATCCCCTAACAGATAACAGATTTATCCCACTTTGAGACAAGACGGTAAATGCCTTCACGGAAATATATCTACTGTTTCCTGCGGAACCATGAGTGTACCCAGGCGTGCTCCTCTCCTCCGAAGCAAATCGACAGCCACGAACATCTTTCTTCTGGACTCCAAAAATGTGGAAATCACATGGGGAAGAGAATGGAAGGTAAGGAGGTTATCTAAGGGCTTCCCAGCGAAACTTCTACGACGTAGTCGAAACAAAAGGCAGGCCAGCACTGAGAATGTCGTGATGACCTTTTTCTTTCAGAGCCGCTAATTGACCTCTGGAACTCGGCGCCACAATTATCGCACAGTGGCACGTGGAGACTTTGCAAAAATTGAAGCGCGCCATCAAGTTCAAACACCTAGGAATGTTGACGGACAGCATCATTCTATAGTAGGATATGTTGCCAAAGTCGTTTCGATTACGCTGCAGTAGTTTCGCTGCGAAGCTCTTACACATCCTCGGACAGTCCCGATGTTTCCCCATGCGATATCCATAGATTTGGAGCCCTAAAGAAAAACATTCACGGCCGTCGATTTTCTTCGGATGAAGATGTGCGCGCCCGGATACAATCATAGTTCCGTAAGCAACCGCAAACATTGTTCCATGAAGGCATTCACAGTCTTTTCTCACAGCTGTATTAACAGTTTTAGCTGCTGCTATTGAAATAGTAAACAGTTTACTTGCGGTTTGTTTTTCATTTCTGTCATTTTCATTTGAGAGTCCCTTAACAGTTTCAACTGAAGGCCTGTAAGTTACATATGTGTTACATATTCGAAACTTAGGAAGTGACATATGAAGACTGCACATATAAGCTGCGCATGTTGAAAAACGGTCCAACTTTCCTGCCACCAACACGCTTGTCCAGCAGAACTCGTAAGATGGGAATGTCGCTGAATTACCATGAGATTGCACGTGGTGGGAACAGACAAGAGATTTAAAGCTCGATCGCCGGGACTTGCGCAGTTACAGATGTCCGATCACAAGCAGACATAAGTGGTGCGCTCAAGAGCAGGGCGTGGCCGATGAACGTGCTTCGTCGCACAAAGTGGAAATATTAACTGCCGACCAGTGTAAGAAGTACCGTCTCTAGTGGCTCTTGCCACCATAGTTCTAGAGCGTACCTCTTTGTTGCACACCAACAGCCTGTGTGTCTAGCGAGATTCACAGGAACGTTAAGAAACCATCGTTTACCAGATGAAGGAGGACTCATCCTCCCGACATTGACAAGTAAAAGAAGGTGTAAAAATTCCCTCCAACCAGATTCCGGAGAACGAACTGAATTAATGACGCTCCTTGTGGAAGTCTGCAGAAATACGTTGTCTCACAAAAATAAAGTCGCATTAACACACTGGTAGTAGCCGCTATTAGAATCTTATAGCTGCCTGATTCTTCTCAGCAGCAAGTAGTATCATTTATACAGCGAATCAGCGGTGTTGTGTGTGCGCGTGTGCGCGTGTGCGCATGTGTGTGTGTGTGTGTGTGTGTGTATGTGTAGATGTGTCACAGAGAGAGACACAGACAGACAGACAGAGAGAGAGAGAGAGAGAGAGAGAGAGAGCGCTACTAAGCTCTCGCAAGAGCACTGAGCGGTATTTCAGGACACCCGAATGAAAAACGGCGTATAATCTTTATTCTGTTGTTATTTCCTCTCATCGAGCTAATACGTTTGGAAGTCAGATGAGAGACATAGAGAACTTTCTTCTATAACAGTATAATTTTGTATAAACCACTGGATCATCTTGTGGAGCTGCTTCAAACCAGTCACAACAACACAACAACAACAAAACCTTAGAAAATACTTCATAAACAATGTGACTGAGCGTGTTAGGAAACACAATTAACACACCCTGTCGAAGCATGAAGAAACGGAATCGACGAAAAATAGTAAACTGAAGCTGCTTTGATTAGTAATAAAAAAGGCCTTGGTCACTGGGTCGAATCACGCCACCGCTTAAATTTTGATTAATAATCAGCACTGGCGGATGAAGACTTCCGGGGTAAGAAGTCATCCTCATTCCGCCAATGGCCTTGTCAAAGAGGGCGGAGGATCGGAGATCAGGGCACTGTCTTGTCCTTAAGATGGGCAACTCCCCCTAAAGGCGAAAGAATCAGCAATGATCAACGCCGTGAGGATCCAGAAAGCAATGGAAACCACTGCATTAAGAAAACACACCATGTATCTACAGGACATGTGGACCGTAATTGAAAAAGTGTCATGATGATCTCTCCAGTGGCAAAAGATTCCCGAATAGTCTTCGGATCTCCGGGAGGGGACTGTCAAGGGGGCGGTGACCATGAGAAAAAGAATGCATAACCAACGAAAGGATAACGGTCTGCGAGTCGAGGCGAGAAATACCAGAAGCTTGAAAGTGGTAGGAAAGCTAGAAAATGTAAAAAGCAAATTCGAAGGCTCAGTCTAGATACAGTAGGGATCAGTGAAGTGAAATGAGAAGAAGACAAGGATTTCTGGTCAGATGAGTATAGGGTAATATCAATAGCAGCAGAAAATAGTTTAACGGGACTAGGGTTCGTTATGAACAGGAAAGAAGAGCAGAGAGTGTGTTACTGTGAACAGTTCAGTGACAGGGCTGTTCTTATCGGAATCGACAGCAAACCAAGTCCGATAACGAAGGTCAGGTATACATGTCGACGTCGCAAGCTGGAGATGAAGAGACAGAGAAAGTATATGAAAGATGAAAATGTAATAGTCATGTTGGACTGGAAAGCAGTTGTAGGCGAAGGAGTAGAAGAAAAAGGAGAGAGAATAATTGAGTTCTGTAGTAAATTTTAGCTGGTAATAACAAATACTCTGTTCAAGAATCACAAGAGGAAGAGGTACACTTGGAAAAGGCCGGGTGATGCAGTAAGATTACTGTTAGAATACATCCAGGCCATGCAGAGATTCCGAAATCAAATACTGGATTGTAAGGCATACCCAGGAGCAAATATACATTCAGATCACACTGTAACAGTGACGAAAAGTAGGACAAAGTTTAAGAAATTACTCAGAAAGTTAAAAAATGGTTCAAATGGCTCTGAGCACTATGGGACTTAACATCTGAGGTCATCAGTCTCCTAGAACTACTTAAACCTAACTAACCTAAGGACAGCACACACATCCATGCCCGAGGCAGGATTCGAACCTGCAACCGTAGCGGTCCCGCGGTTCCAGACTGAAGCACATAGAACTGCTCGGCCACTCCGGCTGGCTACTCAGAAAGAATTAGTACGCAAAGGAGTGGGACACTAAAGAATGACGAGATACACTTGACGTTCTTTAGGGCTACAGGTACAGCAATAAGGAATAGCTCAGTAGGCCATCTCCAAAACGACAATCACGGAAGATAGAAAGAAATAAGTAGGTACAAAGGTAACTATGAAAAACCTTGGGTAACAGAAGAAACACTGAGTTGATGGATGAAAGAAAGAAGTACAAAAATATTAGGGGAAATTCAGAAATACATAAATACAAAACGATGAGGAACGAAATAAATAGGAAGTGCAGGGTTCAAAATGGTTCAAATGGCTCTGAGCACTATGGGACATCTGAGGTCATCAGTCCCCTAGACTTAGGACTACTTAAACCTAACTAACCTAAGGACATCACCACATCCATGCCCGAGGCAGGATTCGAACCTGCGACCGTAGCAGTCGCGCTGTTCCGGACTGAGCGCCTAGAACCGCTCGGCCACCGCGGCCGGCAAGTGCAGAAACTGACTGCATGAAAAATGTGAAGAAATCGAAAAATAAATGATTGCTGGAAGGATTGACACGTAAGATAGAAGCATATAGAAGATGAAATAGGAGCCGATTTTGAAGAGAAAGAAGATCCTGTATTAGAACCTGAATTTAAAAGAGGTTTTGAAGCCTGAAGATCAGTTGAGGCAGAAGTGATAGACAACATTCCATCGGAATTTCTGAAATCATTGGGGGAAGTGGCAACAAAATGAGTATTCACGTTGGTGACTTTCGGAAAAAATGACTTTCGGAAAAATAGCATCAGCACACCTCCGAAAATTGTAGTAGCCGACTAGTGGGAGAATTATCGCACAATCAGCTTAACAGCTCATGCATCCAAGTTGCTGACAACAATAACATACAGAAGAACGGAAAAGAGACCTGAGGATGTGTTAGATGATGATCAGTTTGTTTCCAAAAATCAAGACACGTTCATAGGACTTGTCGACCTGCAACAAGCGTTTGATAGTGCATGATGTACGAAATCCTGAGAAAAATTCGGATAAGCTATAGGGAATTCGGGTAATATACAATGTGTACAAGTGCTAAGAGACAGGGAGACCAAGAATGATGTGTCCGGATAAAAAGGGTGTAAGACAGACATGTAGCCTTTCGACCCTACTGTTCAATCTGTACATCGCAGAAACAATGACAGACATAAAAGAAATGTTCGAGAGTGGATTAAGATTCATGGTGAATGGATATCAACGATAAGATTCGCTGATGTTATTGCTATCCTCAGTGAAAGTGAAGAAGAAGTATAGGATCTTATACTGAAATGAACAGTCTAATGAATACAGAATATGGGCTTAGAGTAAATCGAAAAAAGACGAAAGTAATGGGGATTAGCAGAAATGAGAACAGTGAGAAACTTAACATCAGGATTAGTTATCACGAAGTAAGTGAATTTAAGTAATTCTGCTACCCAGGCGGCAAAATAACACACAACGGGCGGAGCAAGGACGACATAAAAAACGGACTGCCACTAGTAATCCTGGTCGACAGAACTCTATTCGTACCAAACATAGGCCTTAATTTGAGGAAGAAATGTATGATAATGTATGTTCGGAGCGCAGCATTGTACGGTAATGGACTCTAAGAAAACCGGAACTGAGAAGTATCGAAGCATTTCAGGTGTAGTGCTGTAGAGTAATGTTGAAAATTAGGTGGACTGATAACTTAAGGAATGAGGAGATTCTCTGGAGAATCGCTGTGGAAAGGAATGTATGGAAAACACATACGATAAGAAGGAACACGATGCTAGGGTATCTTTTAAGACATCAGGGATTAACATCCATGGTACTAGAGAGTAAAAACTATAGAGGAAGACAGAGATTAGAATACATTTTGCAAATAATTGAGGACGTAGTTCACAAGTGCTACTCTGAGACGAAGAGGTTGACACAGGAGAGTAATTTGTGCCTGGCTGCAACAGACCAGTCAGAAGGCTGATGACAAAAAGTAAAAAATAAAATATAATATACACTGAAGAACCGAAGAAATTGATACACAGGCCTAATATCGTGTCGGGCCCTCGCAAGCACTCAGAAGTGCCGAAACTCGACGTGGCGTAGACTCGACTAATGTCTGATGTTATGCTGGAGGGAACACGCACCTTGAAACCTGCAGGGCTGTCCATAAATCCGTAAGAGTACGGGGCTGGGGGGGTGGGGGGGGTGGAGATGTCCTCTGAACAGCACGGTGAAAGGCATCCCAGATAAGCTGAATAACGTTCATGTCTGGGGAGTTTGGTGGCCAGTGGTAGTGTCTGAAATCAGAAGGGTTTTCCTGGAGCCACTCTGTAGAAATTCAGGATGTATGAGATGTCGCATTGCCCTGCTGGAATTGGCCAAGTCTGTCGAAATGCACAATTGACATGAATGGATGCAAGTGTTCAGAGAGGATCCTTATGTACGCGTCACCTTAGTATCTAGACGTATCAGGGGTCCCCTATCACTTCAATTGGACACGCCCCACACCATTACAGAGCCTTCACCAGCTTGAACAATCCTCTGCTGACATGCAGGGTCCATGGATCAATGAGGTTTTCTCCACACCCGTACACGTCCATCCCGTCGATAGAATTTAAAACGAGACTCGTCCGAGCAGGCAACATGTTTCCAGTCATCAAAAGTCCAATGTCGCTGTTGACGTACACAGGCGAGGCGTTAAGCTTTGTGTCGTGCAGTCATCAAGGGTACACGAGTGGGTTTTCGACTCCGAAAGCCCATATCGATGATGTTTCGTTGTATTGTTCGCACGCTGACACTTGTTGGTGACCCAGCGTTGAAATCTGCAGCAATTTGCGGAAGTGTGACACTTCTGTCACGGTGATCGATTCTCTTCAGTCATCGTCGATCTGTTCTTGCAGGATTTTTTTCCGGTCGCAGCGACGTCGGAGATTTGATGTTTTACAGGATTCATGATTTTTACGGTACACTCGTGAAGTGGTCGTACGGGAAAATCCCCACTTCATCGCTACCTCGGAGATGCTGTGTCCCATCGCTCGTGCACCTACTAGAACATCACCTTCAGACTCACTTAAATCTGCCGTTGCTGCAGCAATAACCGATCTAACAACTGCGCCAGACACTTCTTGTCTTACACAGGGTGTCCCATTTACCTTGACCGCCCTAAATAACTATTTGTCCAGATGAAAATTACAAAATGTTTCAAGCAAATGTTCTTTATCCGTCAGGGAGACATCAATTTGCATGATTGCGTTTGTTGTAGCTTTGTTTTTTTACAAAGATATGAACAGCGATATGACTTTTTTAAATGAAACACTGTATTTTTTATTCGGTAATTCATTTCCTCTCCTAAAGACCTATTCAAAAATGTATCACAGTGTACCATTCACTGAAACACAACGTTATTAATTACATAACACAACACTGACTTTGAGCCCGGGATCACAACTCGTCCACTTGCTGGAGTTGTCAGAAACCAAATGAAAACCAAGTAAAAACATAACACAAAATTGACGTTGACTCTCCTGTACCATTGCCCAGGAGTAGAACACTCAAAGGCGCTCAAAGTGGTGACCCTGGACACCGATAGACTGATGCACACGTTCAATGAAAGAATTATTTACTGCTTCCAGTGTTGCCTGCTGAAGATAATTACAAGCAAGCACGATACGTTCCTGCGTGTCCTCTGGAGTTATTGGAATATCGCGATAGACAACGTCTTTAATGCATCCCCACAGAAAAAAGTCCAGAGGATTTAAATCAGGAGACTAGCATTCCAAGTAACTGTTCCTTTTCGACCAAATTATCTGGCAGGATACCTTCGGTTCAGAACACGACGTGCACGCAAGGCATTATGTGCTGGACATCAATCGTGTTGATACCACATAAGCATTCTGGCTCTTAGCGGCACTTCATCCAGAAGAGGAAGTATAATTCGTCTGAGGAAGTTGGCTTATGCTGTGCCGTTTAGACTACTATTGATGAAATAATGGCCAATAATTGTAGTACCAAGCATCCCACACCGGACTTTACCTCTCCATTGACGCTGATGTTCCATCTGTCTAAGCCATCGTGGACTGTCGCTGGACCAATAATGCACGCCCCTTGTATTTACTTGTCCTTTGTTTGAGAAGGAACATTCGTCGGTAAATAGAACATTGGAGAAAAAGTTCGGGATGGCGAGGATTTGCTGCTGTACCCACTGACAGAGCAGTACACAATTCTGGAAATCATTCCCATGCAATTCTTGATCTAGGTGTACATAGTAAGGATGGAACCGGTGACGCGTAGGAATACGATGTACACTGGTTTTAGGAATGCTAATCTCGTGTTCAAGCTGTCGTGTGCTCACATGTGGATTCATAGCAACGGAAGCGAGAACAGTAACTTCGGCAGCTTCGTCTGTGCGAGTGCTACGATGACTGCGTTGTCGTGGGTTGAAACTTCCCGTTTCCTGAAGCGTCCCAGCAAGATGAGAAAACATCCGTCGGGAAGGTGGGTTGTTGTCAGGATATCACTCTCTGTACAGTTCCACTGCCTGCGTAGCATTTCGCCTACCTCCTGCGTAGCATTTCGCCTACCTCCAACAACAACAACAACAACAATAAAAGAAAAATTATGTCGATGCAGTTTGTAGGAAGGACAGCCTTTACTGTATGCCTACTCTATACAACAGTATTTAAAAGGACTAAACTACTGTACTAAATGCACCCATACATAAGAAAACAGTATTGCAATTACTGTTCTGCTAACTTACATTCCCCATAAATGAGAAGTATTTCTATCTCCTCTTCGTTGGTGTACATTCTAGTCACATAACTCTTATCGGAATGACTGGTGTGCATTCTGCTTATGTTTACATTTGTCCTCTGTCAACGTCAGCAGGTGGATATGTTCCATTACCCTGAGTACCTGCACTAAGCGCTGGGAGCGTCACTGTCAGTGTTGTGTTATGTAATTAATAACGTTGTGTTTCATTGTATGGTACGTGTGATACATTTTTGAATAAGTCTTTAGGAGAGCAAATGAATTACCGAATAAAAAATACAGGGTACCATTTAAAAAAGTCATACCGCTGCTCATATCTTTGTAAGGAAACAAAGCTACAACGAAGGCAATCGAGCTGATTGATGTCCCCCTGACAGTTAAAGAACATTTGCTTGAAATATTTTGTACTTTGCATCTGGACAAACAGTTATTTAGTGTGGTCAAGATAAAGGGGACACCCTGTATAGTCGTTGCCTACGGCAGCGCTGTATTCTGCCTATTTACATACCTCTTCAAAATGGTTCAAATGGCTCTGAGCACTACGGGACTTAACTTCTGAGGTCATCAGTCCCCTAGAACTCAGAACTACTTAAACCTAACTAACCTAAGGACATCACACACATCCATGCCCGAGGCAGGATTCGAAACTGCGACCGTTGCGGTCGCGGGGTTCCAGACTGTAGCGCCTAGAACCGCCCGGCCACCCCGGCCGGCACATGTCTCTGTATTTCAGTAGGTACGCCAACAACAGTTTCTTTAGCACTTTAGTGTAAAAAGCCAGGGATGTAGCATGTGTAGGCTTTTCCAAAGTATCTGTTCAATGGTAGCGAAAAAAAATTATTTCTCTGTCCTGTTTTACAAATACTTTATTCTCAGTCCATTTATGAAGTGGAGTACGTACCAGAAATACCCACGGAGCTTCAATTATCACACCTACACAATAAAGTTAACTAACAAATGTTTTGTTCGTTTGCAAGCACATGTTCACAGTCCTGCTTCACTTTGAAATCCCCACTTGAGCGACGGTGCATTAGAGTAGATACTGACATGTATGAGAGGAACAGACCAGAAACTCGCAGTGTCTACGTATTTAGTACAGAGCGTCGTCACCATATTGTGCCCTTAGAGACACACGAACGGCGACTTTTAGTTGAATGCTGTTCATATTTATACTCAGTTCTTATCCACATAAATCCTTTCTGCATACCAAGCGCACGATATATGAACACAGTTTTTTAACTACAGCAAAGAGTGATAAAAATAATAAACAAAACTTATAGTGGAGATCATTGTTAAGATCTGTTCAAAACACTGCTGATTTTAATCACACGGTGTGAGTACGTTTACCAATCAGTTACGAGCATCCAGTATAACATTGCTAATTGCTTCACATACAGATCTATCCACAATCAAGAAACAAGATCTGGGCTAAACTCACCACTACTTTGAAAGAATAAAGATAAAATTCGAGACAGCATTTTCTACCAAGGAATAAAACAGCACAATAAATAACCGAAGGAGGTTATTAAAATGAACTTATTTAAAAGGCAGTTAAAATTACCTGCTATGCAATACTTTTATGCAATGAAACATTACTTATGAAGCACAGAGTAATGGTTTGCTATAAATATAATGGCGTGTGACGATGGCCTCCCATCGGGTAGACCGCTCGCCTGGTGCAAGTCTGTCGATTTGACGCCACTTCGGCGACTTGCGCGTCGATGGGGATGAAATGATGATGATAAGGACAACACAACACCCAGTCCCTGAGCGGAGAAAATCTCCGACCCAGCCGGGAATGGAACCCGGGACCTTAGGATTGACAGTCTGTCGCGCTGACCACTTTTTTTGTTTAATATCATTTGTTCGGTTTCGTTCGTTCTATCTGCTCGGGGCGAACGTCGCAAGACACCCGTTTCAGTTCGGCGTCGATTCATTCACTCAGTTTTTTTATTACTGAGGGCAGCTAACCCTCTGACCGCACACGCTGAGTTATCGTGCCGGCTAGTCACTCAGCTACCGGGGGCGGACAGGGTTTGCTATAAAATAAAGTAACACAAGTTAATATTAGTAATAACAACAAAAATAAAAATTATTATAAAAAGTCCACCGTTTGACATTTCAGTTGCACAATATATTTATTGTTCTTTTTTCTGGAAATCTTTATCCAGTGCTTTGGGACGCATTATAATATCTTTGCTCTTTCTAAGCCGAATGTCTAACTCATTATATTGGGATGTTGACTCAGTGTCTCAGGCTAGAAAGTGGGATACTGTGGTAGACAAAATGGAAATCATACGCAATCGTTCTGGTCCTGATGTCAGCTGATAATGAGTGTAGTGTTAGAATATTAATAATGTGCATGTGGTGTGTGCAGCGACTGAAAGCACTCCCTTAGTGACACAATGAGCGTAGAGGAGGAGATGCAAGATCCATGAATTCAGCGTTGCCGTCTTACTAAGGGCCTTACGGAGGCGTTTTCAAATGTTCAAATGGCTCGGAGCTTTATGGGACTTAACATCTGAGGTCATCAGTCCCGTAGGCTTAGAACTACTTAAACCTAACTAACCTAAGGACAGCACACACATCCATGCCGGAGGTAGGTTTCAACCTGCGACCATAGCAGCAGCGCTGTTCCGGACTGAAGCACCTATAACCGCTCGGCCACAGCGGCCGACCGGAGGTGGTTTGCCGTTTCGTTCCTTATGAAGCGTCAAGTGTATACCTGTGTCAAGCGGACCACTGTAATGAGTGTTTGTGTAGTGTAGCGTTGGGTTTGTGTAATTATTGATGAAGGGAAGGCAGAGGGTGAAACCTGGTGCCGGCACAAGGCCCGGTCCTCTCGTATAGCCCAAAGGGGGCAGCCGTCCACATCGGACGGACGGACGGATCACCGTCAACACGCTACAAGCCCACACTTCACGCAATATTGCAGAGAGATTTGTAATTTAATCCAGGAGATTTGCGCAGACAGTTGATCAGCTGCTTTACGCCACAGGATCTTTCGCTCTTGCCAACCAAATACTGGAAGTTAAAATGTTCCGTCAATAGGGTTCGAACAGGATTAGTTCCAAGAAGACTACAACAACAAGGGCATAGATTAGCGACCTCGGCTAAAGTGGCGGGTGAGCAATGATCAGTAGTGATAAAAGAATGAACAGAGCCTATTGCATTATTAAATAACTTTACGGAAATGCAAGCCTTCTCGGCCAATTTCACTGATGAAATCTTTTAGGGTCATCAATCGTGTTATCGAGTCGTGTTACTGCAACGTTACTACGACTTTCCTAATCATCTCCAGACAAAGAACACGGCGCCACGGCTCGGAAGAAAAACGGAGAAGATTTCTTCAATTAAATAACTTATTTGCGAAACAGCACTGTAGAGGGGATGGTGATGATTTTGGTTTGTGAGGTGTTCAACGGTGTGATTACCAGCGCCCCTACAAATTCGCATCTTTTCACTGTTCAGTCTCGCCATTCCTAAATGATCATGAAATGATGAGGATGACACAAACCCACAGTCCTCGGATGGAGAACGTTCCTGTACAGTAAAGATAAGCCGAATGAGGTATCACTGTGTTAAACAAATTGATCTTGTACCCCAGAGGATGGAAGTTCCATTCTTCATCCTGCTATCCTGATTTAGTTTTTCCTTGGTCTGCCTCAATTCAAAAATGGTTCAAATGGCTCTGAGCACTATGGGACTTAACATCTATGGCCATCAGTCCCCTAGAACTTAGAAATACTTAAGCCTAACTAACCTAAGGACATCACACAACACCCAGTCATCACGAGGCAGAGAAAATCCCTGACCCCGCCGGGAATCGAACCCGGGAACCCGGGCGTGGGAAGCGAGAACGCTGTCGCACGACCACTAGTTGCGGACTCTGCCTCAATTACTTCAGGCAAGTCCCCGCTGCGTTCCCATTATGAGGCCATAGCCGTCTATGTCTCCTATCCTCGTGAAACTAGACGTATTAGTATGTAATGGTTCAAATGGCTCTAAGCACTATGGGAATTAACATCTGATGCCATCAGTCCCCTAGACTTAGATCTACCTAAACCTAAGGACATCACACACATCCAAGCCCGAGGCAGGATTCGAACCTGCGACCGTAGCAGCAGCGCGGTTCCGAACTAAAGCGCCTAGAACCGCTCAGCCACAGCGGCCGGCTTGTTAGTATATACATTTATATATATATATGAAAGGCTTGTGTGTGTTCGTAGTGACAGACTTTTCCCCACGACTACGCACTGCCACAGACTCGTGGTTGTGGCGCTTGATAGCCCTTAGTCTCAAGCATGGGATTCTGGTCGCGGTACGCATCAGTGGGTGAGTGTGACGAACAAAAATCCGCGAAATACATACTCATTACTCATAGGTAAAGAAATATACTCTCTGAGTTACCAACTATACAGTTCATGTGAAAGTGCGTTTATTGTTTCATTTGTACGACAAAATACGATGCTTGCGAGGTTTCGTCATTCAGGCTTTAACAATGACGTGTAACAGGAAACATATTAGTTGTTAATCTCTGAGTGTGTTTACGTCAATGACACTTCACCAACAATAAACAGACACAAAAAAAGACCAGGTAGTCTCAAAGATAAAAATACACATAAGTAACAAATGTATAATCCAATTGTATGCTACAGTGATTTCGGATAAACACTTCAATTATTATTCGTGAGTATAATATTTTCATAATTTAGAGCGTTTTCACCTATAACTTCGCTTATTCTTCTTTTGCATGTTGGCCACGTCCTATTTTACTAAACTAGGATTTGCCCAGTGGTGCTACCTGCGGTTGAATGTGTCTGTGTAGGTAATGTTAAAGGCAATATTGATGGAAAGGGTGAGGACTGTATATGCTAGTATACTCAATAACACTGTGAAGTACAAAAGTCATAGAGGATATAGCTTTTTCTAAGAGAACTACGTGTTCTACATAGCGCAATATACCGATATACCCAGATATCTGCCAACCACACTCACCCTCTTCCATCCACCACAGTATGGATGAAACACGTTGAGGCCTGTATCACCATTACATTTCATCTTGAATGAAACAATAAAAACATTTTCATCCATACGGTGAAGTTCGTAAGTCGTATAGTATTTAGCTTTACCTGAGAGTATTTATTGCTCAATATTTCCGGGATTTTTGCCCACCACACTCATCCACTGCCATGCACCGCGACCAAACTACCTTACAAACAGGATAGTTGCATCCATAGTAACCACGATGAGATATACATCTGCATGTTCCTCGTATGTAGAAAAGTTCTTATGCCTTCGCCCATGCCATATATTGTGACTCGGGTAACCGCGGGTTTTTTCCGTTTGCGCCTATATACGAGGGTAATCCCAAAAGTAAGGTCTCCTATTTTTTTTATAAGTACATAGACCTGTTTATTTCTACAATGGTTTACATCAGTTTACAGCTTGACCATTTAGCTATTTTTCGACATAATCACCATTTCTGTCGATGCATTTTTGTAGACGCTGTGACAGTTTTTGTATGCCCATGTCATACCAGCTCTCCGCCATGCTGTTCAGAAAGCTATGAACCTCTTCTTTCACCTCGTCGTCGGAGCTGAATCGCTGGGACCACAATTAACGCTGACAGGTACTGTGAGAGTGTGAAAAAACTCAAATGGGCAATTCAGAACAGGAGAAGAGGAATGTTGAGCAAGGGCGTACACATTTTCCATGACAACGCTAGCCCACACATCGCTCGGCAAACCGTTGCTCTCCTGCAACAGTTTCAGTGGAACATAGTCACCCAGCCACCCTATAGTCCTGACTTGGCGCCAGTGACTATCACCTGTTCCCTACGTTAAAAGAACATTTGGCCGGAAAGCGATTCAGCTCCAGTGGTGGCGAGCTGGTATGACTTGGGCATACAAAAACTGATACAGCGTCTACAAAAATGCATCGACAGAAACGGTGATTATGTCGAAAAATAGCTACATGTTCAAGCTGTAAACCGATGTAAACCATTGTAGAAATAAACAGGTTCATGTACTTATGGAAATATAGGAGACCTTTCTTTTGGGATTACCCTCGTAAATGAATTGAGTTATTTTTATAGTAGTAACATGACATTAGCTAGGCCGTCGTTGGAGAGGTGAGCAAACGAGGCAGCTACTCCAGCCGCCGATGCTGCAGACGGTGCACAGTGTCTGAAGCTGCGTCGGCGGCGGCGGCGGACTGCCCGCCGGCCGCGGGTTATCACCTGATCTGGGCGCCTCCTGTCAGCATACCAAGCAGCGCGCGGCCCCTTCCAGGAATGCCGGCGGTCACCGCGTCCGCATTCGGCTCACATACGACGCTTTTTGGAAGCGTTGTTGCCCCGACGGCCACAACAGCGCCGGTCGCTGCATGTTGCACCATAAATGCTTCCGGTGACCTTTTCGGTAACCTCTCTAACAGAAAATCTGCTTAAGAATCGGTATTTGGTAAGCATGCTCTTTAGTACAATATTTAGAGAATTCCCGAGCCTTATTTTATCACGGAATATGATGTAGTGTATGTCTGAGCTAAATATACGCTGGTTTCTGTAACAGTGAAAATTTATAGAGAAATACAGCTACGAGAGTCGGTCATCAATTTTTAATCATCACCTCGTGAACAGCTAGTGATCTTGCGATTACCGTTACTGACACTCTGTCACTGGGCCCCGGGTTCGGTTTCCGGCCGGGTCAAAAATTTTCTCCACCCAGGGCTGCGAGTGTGTGCTGCCCTCATCATCATTTCGTCACCATTGAAGCGCGAGTCACCGAAGTGGCGTCAAACGAAAAGTTGTACCAGGCGGCCGATCAATCCAGATAGCGTCTCCCGTCCAAAAATGTCATACGCACATTTCATTTCATTTCAGTTAGAACCTCGGAAAAAATCAAACTGTCATCATGAAACTTGCCACTGTCTATTTCTGTGCATTACTTTTTTATATCAGTGGCATTATTATGATGTACATTGACATCGTCCCTTCATAACTATCACATACATTTGTCGTTTTTGTAAGACAAGTCGTATTTTAACGTTGTTACCAAAAATGTCGACAGTTATTGTCCGGTTTACTTCATATTTTTAAATGATACGATACTGAACATTCAGACGGACTTAAGCTATATATTTAATACATAACTACATATGTAATATATAGAGGAAACGTAACATAAATCTCGAACAGTTCTTTTGACCGATTTACTTCAGATTTTTGCACGATACTCTAATAAACAATTAGAAGAACATAGCAGAAATATTTTTAATGTGTATAATATATATGTAATATGCAAAGGGGAGATGTTGTTACCAAAACCAGTGAGAAGTTCTTGACCTATTATCTTCAAATTTTTGCAGGGCTACATGCTTTTAACGTTCAATATATAAATATACATACTATATACAAAAGAGAAAAGTTCTTCGCCGATTTACTTCAAACTTTCACACCATACCCCAATAGACATTCAGACGTCCGTAGTCTACATATTTGTTCAACAACAACCTATGGCTCTTATGCTAAAATCTACTCCAAGAAAGATAATCCTGTGCTGTGCTCTGCGTTAAAATGTGCGGTTTAGTTTTCAGTCAGACAAATTGTTTCTCACGTGTATGTTCTTTCCCACGGCACACATTTTTATAATACTGTATTTTTGTTTCCTTCCTCGCACTTAATTTTTAGAGAAAACAGAAAATTTGTGTGTATGGCTAATCGGCTTATGATGAATAGTGCTATGGAATACGAATTTCCAATAACAATAAACAAGGTTCACATTCAGAGAGAGCGGAGGGAAGAGGAGATGGACAGAGAAGGGGGGAGGGAGAAGGAATGAGCATAGAGAGTGGGAAAGAGCAGATGGACAAAGAGAGTTGGGAGGAGTAGATGGAGAGGGATGGGGGGGGGGGGGGAGAGAAGATAGACGGAGAAACGGCGGAAGAGGTGATGGACTGAAAGGATGGGGAAGGGGAAGAGATGGACCGAGAGAGGCTGAGGAGGTGGTGGGCAGACAGAGGGGGGGGGGGGGGGGGGGAGAAGGAGATTAAGACGTACATTTAGCTTGCATACATATTCACCAGTTGCGAATTATTGCTGAGTTCACCGCCCGGGATTAGCCGAGCGGTCTCAGGCGCTGCAGTCATGGACTGAACGGCTGGTCCGGCGGAGTTTCGAGTCCTCCCTCGGGGATGGGTGTGTGTGTTTGTCCTTAGGATAATTTAGGTTAAGTAGTGTGTAAGCTTAGGGACTGATGACCGAAGCAGTTAAGTCCCATAAGATTTCACACACAGTTTTTTTTTCTGAGTTCTCTAGTTTTGTATGATTTTATGCCAGTCGATGCAAACGTGACTTCTTTCATCTGTACACGTATAAAATACTTTCTTCATAGATCTTTATAAATTATTATACGATCAGTCCTACTTGAATAAAAAATTTTGTAACGTTACGTCATCTGCTAGAATTTCTGTCTGTGTAAATCCATATTTATATTTATGCAACTTGTCTATTTTACTCTAATAGTTTCATTACAATAGTTTTAATGTTAATTGTTGTTTTTGTTTTCATTTTATAACTTAACTATATATCACCTATTATACTACTCGAAATTGTAGTGTACTATGCTGAGACCTTGCGACATTTTCTTCACCTACGACACTCGGCACTTAGCATCGGTTGACTGCCGCTGTTACCTGACTGGATGGTTATTCGTCATGTCGCTTTGAATGCACGACAACAGTGCTAGTCAGTACTTAGTAGATAATAGTGTTACAAGCACAAGTTGGAAGGTATGCCTTTAACGTAATGATTTTCATGTAACTTTCAAAGTATTATCTTCTCATTTATGGCATATATACACTTGTATTACGTTGCTTTTATGTCAATCTTTACGTCAGTTTTGACAGCTGACGTGCATACATTACAGCTGACGTTCCTTTACGTTGTTAAGAGCCAACTGAAAAAGTGTCCAGCTATCTAAGACACAGTTTTCTTTATATTCTAATACGTGCTGTTCAATAATTTAGTTAAAATATTTTGTAAATACCATTAATGGTGGATGCAATTTCTCTCTTTTAACCCCCTATTTCAATATATTTCAGATTATAAAGATAGAAGGAACCGGCCGAAAATAGTTGTCTGCTTTCCTACGTGCTACCTTGGCTAGTAATAATTCACAGGAAAATCAACATTCAATGAAATTTGGTGATGTTAGTCCTCTGCATACTCATGCCTCAATTCCACACATTTTTCCTAATAATGGATGACTTGGCGGACACCTTGGTTGTAGGAGACTGAATTTGGGCCGCTTAACAGAAGTTGCGTCTTGCAAATCATTTCCTCGTCTTTCTGAAAATGCCTGCCGCTCAATGATTTCTTCACCAGCGGAAAGAGGAAGAAGTCGCTGGACGACATGGATATGGAATGCAGAGGGTGAGGCAAAATTTAATAGCCTAAAGAAATAGGTGTGCGTGTGTACTGTACAGAAAGAGTTACGGCGTTGTGGAGTAAAAACACTCTCTTGGACATCGTCTTGCAGTATTGACAACTTCCCGTAATTTCGTCACGAGATTCCGGAAGCGAGCCTTTTTAATTGTTTCTCCAATACGAACATAATCTATTAGCACCACAGATTGGCAAACGGTGTGGTTCTCGCCATTTTTTTCTTACTGTTTGCTTTGATTCTTGTCTTCAAATTACAGCGATGCATTCAGCACTCCTTCATATAAAAAAACAATGGAAAATCCAGGACGAAATGTAAAAATATTGTGAAAAGGAATGTTGTTACCATATAGCGGAGAGTGTGTATGTGTGTGTTTGTCGTCTAATTTTGACGAAGGCCTTACTGGATGAAAGCTATATTTGTGACAATCTTTTTGTCGTGTCTATCTGTGACTCAGCATCTCTGCTATATTGTCAGTAGCAGCTTTCCTTTTCACAATATTGCTTCATATAAATAAAGTGGTTATCTAACTCAACTGCACTGACATGACACAGCTGCAATATCTCAGCTACTGACTCGGTCGGGCGCCATTTTTAATTCGAGATCCTCAAAATTGATCCATTACAAATTTTCAAATATTCCCCTTCCACCTCGATTGACATTTGTCAATCATAGAACACCAGCGTCTCCTCTTGCTATCCCCAGACCTTCACAGAAATATGGCCCGTCACTTCATTCTTCGCCATTCAAATCGTTTGACCACACTGGAAGCTACTGTGCTACATAACTGATCTGTCGTATGATCTTGCACTTTTGCCATACCTTTCCATCAACTCAGCTAAAAACTACGACCTTGTTTCTCTTCAAATACACGAAACGGATAATGGCGTGATACTCCAGGATATCAGTTGACTGTGCCACTTTTTTTTCGATCATGTACAAGATTACTAAGAATACTACCGTTCTGTGACACTGCAAGAAAACAAAAAATTATTTACGGAACCTTATTTTTCCTGGGTAACAATTAAGAATTACGGTTACCTCTCGTAGTGACGGACACTGCAACAGTTACTTTTATGAAAATGCCAATCGTTTGTAAATAAAGTTATCGTGAACCCAAAGGTGAATTTGAACACCATAATCGTTTACTAGTGACGGTTCTATTGAGATGATTTGTCTTTGCCTCCTCAGAATTTGGACCTGACACATCCAGATCGTTGCATGGGACTTCCAATTTAACGTGGATTCCAAACCACAGTGCAGCTTCGAATTTTTCACATGAACAAATTATTGCTAAAGGTGAAAGGAGTGATAAGCTACAGAAAAAATATTAGGGACGACTGTGGACTGACTCCCAATCATTTCGATTTGTTGTCTGACATCACCCGCTAAGCCGCAAGAGTAGTCAAAATCCAAGATGGCAGAACTAAAACAGTTGTGCTAGTAGGAAACTTTTTTAAAAAATCAAAAAATCCTAGACGGTGGAACTAACTCGTTTTTACTTTGTAGTCCTTCCACTTTGCCCCCCTCCCTTGTAACGGAACTGATCAAAAGGCCATTTTCATTGACAAATACTCCGACCCCGGTAGCTGAATGTCAGCGCGACAGAATGTCAATCCTCAGGCCCCGGGTTCGATTTCCGGCTGGGTCGGAGATTTTCTCCGCTCAGGGACTGGGTGTTGTGTTGTCATCATCATCATCATTTCATCCTCATCTATGCGCAAGTCGGCCGGCCGGAGTGGCCGAGCGGTTCTAGGCGCTACAGTCTGGAACCGCGCAACCGCAACGGTCGCAGGTTCGAATCCTGCCTCGGGCATGGATGTGTGTGATGTCCTTAGGTTAGTTAGGTTTAAGTAGTTCTAAGTTCTAGGTGACTGATGAACTCAGAAGTTAAGTACCATAGTGGTCAGAGCCATTTGAACCATTTTTATGCGCAAGTCGCCGAAGTGGCGTCACATCGAAAGACTTGCACCCGGCGAACGGTCTACCTGACTGGAGGCCCTAGTCAAACGACATTTATTTATTGACATATACACAGAAGTAACTGATGTACTCGATCATAATAATGACTATCCAATGCACTAAGATAACGCATCACCCAACGAACATAAATTTTTCTGAGGTCGCATAAACTGTGAAATGTTATTTTATTTATATTCAAATACAGAAATTTTTCTTAAAACGAAAAATCTAACATAAATAATGTTAATTTAATTATTTTTCAAATAACATGATTATTTTTCGTAGTCTTGATTTAATACAAAATTGTAATTGAAATTGTTGACGTTATTGTTGTTGCTATAATATAATTTACTCTAGTTAATAATCTGTAAATATTTGTAAAGTAAATTATATGTAAGATGTGACTTTCTGTGTCTTAAAAAATCAATATGTAAACAATGACATCTCTATACTGTGAAATTCCCATTTGTGGTCGCCTAAGGTAAGTTTTTTCCTCTTGACCTATCGTGTTTTGGTGCGTGCTAAGGGCTTACTGGTTTTGGTGCGTCGTAAAAGTAGCAGTCTTGAATCTGTGCCGTACTGTTTCAGTGTGTTGGATTGTATGTGTGATGTTGTACTGTGAAATGTTGTTATCTCGAGGAATTGGAACTATACCATGTCAAGATGTGAATTAAGTATTTTATGCTACCTGCAACTCATTTCAGAGCACATATTTGAAAACCAAATCCCAGCCTCCTGTAAGCAGATGATTTCCACTAGATACTGAACAGCGACAAAGAAAACCAAGACATCTAGTCAATAAAACAAGTTAAGTAATTTAATAATTGCTAACTAATTCTGTTCACAAGCAATACCACAAGGAAAACTCTACCTGTTTCTTTCACTGGCAAAATACATTATGGAAACAAATGCAACGAATTGAATTGTATGGTTTGCACATCAAAAACTTAAATAGCTTTAGGTGGAAATAAAATGAGAAGCAGGTTTGACCAATCAAAAATTTTAACTTTAAGTAGATGTGAGAAGCAGGTTTGACCTACTCCAGCCAATCTCAGCGTACTATTAGCATGAGCCAGCCAATCCCAGGAGTGTAGGATTGTATTTTCGCAGGTATTAAAATGAGGCAGCCAATTACAGTTCACATGTGAAATCAAGCAAATTTCACTTCAATTGCGCGATAAGTTCGAAGACACTAGTATTTCCGAAAAAATTGAGTTAGATTCACTGCAATTGGGGTCATGATCAAAATTATTTTAGTAAAATGGCGTCATGTTCGAAGATGTTTACCTCTGAATTGTGTAAATTGGCTCCATTACACACACACACACACACACACATATTGCATAAAGCTCCACGTTTGTAATTTCTGTGCTGACTCATCATTAAATTTCATCTCAAACACGTCCACGTAATACTTCCAAGTCTACTGTATTATCAACATCTTTCTGCTTTGTACACCTCGTAAATTTCCTATCTTCTCCTCTCCCTCTTCATCTCCGCTTCACCAATAAATTTATGTGTGTGTGCACGCAACATCGAAAGAATTACGTACAATATTTCCGCTTCTGCCTCATCGTCATCATCATCTCTGTGAGTTACTGATCACAGTACGAACTCGAAACGGCGCACCAAGTCGAATTTTTTTCTTAAAGTTATTTTTCACAGTCTCCCATACAACGTCCTCACAAGCTTTTCGGCCCATTTCTGGCCACCGTGTATACATGTGATAGGAGCTATGGCTTGTATGTGTGACATACTACTCACATCAAAAAAGTTTTGCATCAGAGTTCCAGAACCCTCACAGAAAATTGCAATAGAGATCAACGTAAACATCATTTCCGCCCTTTTTATTGCTCATGAAAACCACACTCTGTTTGTTGTACCACCATACAGTGAGACCCTCAGCGGTGGTGGTCCAGATTGCTGTACACACCGGTACCTCTAATACCCAGTAGCACGTCCACCTGCATTGATGCATGCCTGTATTCGTCGTGGCATATTATCCGCAAATTGCCCGCCTGGTTAGCTGTGTGGTCTAACGCACTACTTTCCGGGCGGGAAGACGTGCCGTTCCCCAGCACGAATCCGCCCGGCGGATTAGTGTCGAGGTCCGGTGTGCCGCCCAGTCGGTGGATGGTTTTTAAGGCTGTTTTCCATCTGCCTCGTTGAAAGCAGGCTGGTTCCCCTTATTCTGCCTCAGTTACACTTTGTCGGCGATTGCTGCGCAAACACTTTCTCCACTTACGCTTACACCGTAATTACTCTACCACGCAAACATTGGGGTAACACTCAGCTGGTAAGAGACGTTCCCACGGAGGAGGGGGGAGGGGATGGAGTCCACTGGGATGGCGGTGGGGTGAGTGGATTGCTGTAGCCCCAGTTCCATACAGTACAATACAATCTACAAGCTCGTCAAGGTACTGTTGGTCCAGATTGTCCCACTCCTCAACGGCGATTCGGCGCAGATCCCTCGGAGTGGCTGGTGGGTCACGTCATCCATAAACAACCATTTTTAATCTATTCCAGGCATGTCCGATAGGGTTCTTGTCTGGAGAACATGCTGGCCACTCTAGTCGAGCATGTCGTTGTTCTAAAGTGGAAAGACCACATAAAATCAGTTGTAGACAAAGGAGATTCCAGGCTACGATGGACTGGAAGAATCCTAAGGAAAAGTAATTCATTCAAGAAGGGAGCGGCTTACTAGCGACTGATTCTTGAGTACTTCACGTCATCACAAGATATGCAGGATGGTGGAGCGAATTGTTGTCCATGAAGACGAATGACTCGTCAATATACTGCCGATATGGTTGCACTATCGGTCGCAGGATGGCATTCACGGATCGTACAGCCGTTACGGCGCCTTGTATGACCACCAGCGGCGTACGTCGGCCCCACATAATGTCACCCCAGAACATCAGGGAACCTCCACCTTGCTGCACTTGCTGGACAGTGTCTCTAAGGCGTTCAGCCTGACCAGGTTGCCTCCAAACACGTCTCCGACGATTGTCTGGTTGAAGGCATATGCGACACTCATCGATGAAGAGAATGTGATGCCAATCCTGAGCGGTCCATTCAGCATGTTGTTGGGCCCATCTGTACTGCGCTACATGGCGTCGTGGTTGCAAAGATGAACCCCGCCAAGGACGCCAGGAGTGCAGTTGCGCATCGTGCAGCCTATTGCGCTCAGTTTGAGTCGTAACACGACGTCCTATGGCTGCACGAAATGCATTATTCAACATGGCGGCGTTACTGTTAGGGTTCCTCCGATTCATAATCCGTAGATAGAGGCCGCCCACTGCAATAGTAGCACTTGGCAGCCTGAGCGAGGCATGCCATCGACGGCTCCTGTCTCTCTGTATCTCCTCCATGACCGAACAACATCGCTTTGGCTCACTCCGAGACACCTGGACACTTCCCTTGTTGAGAGCCATTACTGGCACAAAGAAACAATGCGGATGTGATGGAACCGCGGTATTGACCGTCTAGGCATGGTTGAACTACAGACAACACGAGCCGTGTACCTCCTTCCTGGTGTATTGACTGGAACTGATCGGCTGTCGGACCTCCTCCGTTTAATAGGTGCTGCTCATGCATGGTTGTTTACATCTTCAAATGGTTCAAATGGCTCTGAGCACTATGGGACTTAATCTGAGGTCATCAGTCCCCTAGAACTCAGAACTACTTAAACCTAACGACATCACACACATCCATGCTCGAGGCAGGATTCGAACCTGCGACCGTAGTGGTCACGTGGTTCCAGACTGAAGCACCTAGAACCGCTCGGCCACAGCGGCCGACTGTTTACATCTTCTGGTGGGTTTAGTGACATCTCTGAACAGTCAAAGCGACTGTATCAGTGATACAATATCCAACGTTAACGTCTATCTTCAGGTGTTCTGGGAGCCGGGGTAATACAAAATTTTTATTGATGTGTGTATACTAAAATAAAGCTTCCCTCATACGACGCTTCTGGGAGAAAGGTGGCATTTTTGCAGTACTAAATGTGGAGTGAACCATGTAGGATTGCCGATATTTATCTGGGTCAAGTATTGAATGGTGTTGCAGACTGGTTCACGAATGCAATGCAGTAGGGTGATGGAGAACTTATCTGGTGAGTGAAATATGGGTTTGTTAAATGTCATCACAAAATAAGTGCAGTTAATAAATAGAACATAAATTCTCTGTTTATAAATTGCAATTATTTCGTGAAGGCGTTTAGCAAGTCAATATTTTGCCCACCAAATAAGTTCTGCATTGATGAAGATTATGAAACTAGAAAGCATGTTTGAAAATGGTAGCACAGTGCAAGATTCTTACAAATTTTCAAGTAAGTTTTCATTACTCATTCACCAAATACTTTATTCACACTCACTGTCATAAGCCTTATTGAATTTCTCTCTCAGAACTAGTAATTTATTCTTAAGAAGTACGATAGTTCTCCGTAAAACCATTTAAGTAATATTTGGAGATGAAGAGCGTTTAAATGTACACATTATAGTTTGTTTTACTGTTACGATTGGGCCAGGTTTACGAACCCTGTGTTTGTATATAATTGGTAATTCAAGAATTATGTGGCTCTGTGATATTTACCACTATTATGGCTCAGATGTGGTGAACAGAACTATCAACCAATTTTTTGGTGTAGAGGGTATAAAGATAATTTTCAAATGTATATTGAAGAAATGATTTTTGTATGGCCGTTCTGAGGGCAGCACGTATTTCATGCAACTGTTACCAACGTATTCCATGTAAAACTTCTGTATTCTTGAGACACCATAGTAATTGCAAAGTTGACGAAGATTGTATATCTCTATTTGAAATTCATACCTTTCAGAAATATCTATAAATGGATACAAGTTTCTTGAGACGACAGATGTGAGCAACCATAAGGTCCTGCATGAATGCCTTGTGAAGAAGTAACTTAACTAAATGTTTTCGTTTCCAATTCAAACAATATTTCATTCAGCATTACTCCTGCTCGTAATGAAAATTCAAAGATGAGGAACTACTTAGTTACTTTCAGATCACAGAAAGTAAGTTTGCCACGAGATGTTCGAGAAAGCAGCTGCACCATATTCCCATTAACATATTTTGTGATATTGTGGAATTACAATATCCCCACGACGAAATATAATCACTTTATATGTGAACGCACAGGTTTGGATCTGTTTTTTCTAATCAGAGGAAAATTATTTGTAGTTAGAAAGATCCAGTTTGGATTGAGTAAAGGGCAAGTTAACAAGTTAACCAGTGGACAATATTAAATTATTTTAAGTATCAAATGTAGTATCTGCTGTGCTATTTAAATATCTGTGTCTGAAGAAATTGAACTGAGAGTAGTCAGATTGCATTATACTAATATCTGTTTGCCTGACTAATTTTCAGAAGAGTACCGTTATGTGCCCAGTTCTAAGCAAAGAAGGGAAAGCAGAAAGGTGGAACGAGTATATAGAGGGTCTATACAAGGGTGATGTACTTCAGGACAATATTATGGAAATGGAAGAGGATGTAGATGAAGATGAAATGGGAGATATGATACTGCGTGAAGAGTTTGACAGAGCACTGAAAGACCTGAGTCGAAACAAAGCCCCCGGAGTAGTCAATATTCCATTGGAACTACTGACGGCCGTGAGAGAGCCAGTGACAAAACTCTACCATCTGGTGAGGAAGATGTATGAGACAGGCGAAATACCCTCAGACTTCAAGAAGAATATAATAATTCCAATCCCAAAGAAAGCAGGTGTTGACAGACGTGAAAATTACCGAACTATCAGCTTAATAAGTCACAGCTGCAAAATACTAACACGAATTCTTTACAGACGAATGGAAAAACTAGTAGAAGCCAACCTCGGGGAAGATCAGTTTGGATTCCGTAGAAACACTGGAACACGTGAGGCAATACTGACCTTACGACTTATCTTAGAAGAAAGATTAAGGAAAGGCAAACCTACGTTTCTAGCATTTGTAGACTTAGAGAAAGCTTTTGACAATGTTGACTGGAATACTCTCTTTCAAATTCTAAAGGTGGCAGGGGTAAAATACAGGGAGCGAAAGGCTATTTACAATTTGTACAGAAACCAGACGGCAGTTATAAGAGTCGAGGGACATGAAAGGGAAGCAGTGGTTGGGAAGGGAGTAAGACAGGGTTGTAGCCTCTCCCCGATGTTGTTCAATCTGTATATTGAGCAAGCAGTAAAGGAAACAAAAGAAAAATTCGGAGTAGGTATTAAAATTCATGGAGAAGAAATAAAAACATTGAGGTTCGCCGATGACATTGTAATTCTGTCAGAGACAGCAAAGGACTTGGAAGAGCAGTTGAATGGAATGGACAGTGTCTTGAAAGGAGGATATAAGATGAACATCAAAAAAAGCAAAACAAGGATAATGGAATGTAGTCTAATTAAGTCGGGTGATGCTGAGGGAATTAGATTAGGAAATGAGGCACTTAATGTAGTAGAGGAGTTTTGCTATTTGGGGAGCAAAATAACTGATGATGGTCGAAGTAGAGAGGATATAAAATGTAGGCTGGCAATGGCAAGGAAAGCGTTTCTGAAGAAGAGAAATTTGTTAACATCCAGTATTGATTTAAGTGTCAGGAAGTCATTTCTGAAAGTATTCGTATGGAGTGTAGCCATGTATGGAAATGAAACATGGACGATAAATAGTTTGGACAAGAAGAGAATAGAAGCTTTCGAAATGTGGTGCTACAGAAGAATGCTGAAGATTAGATGGGTAGATCACATAACTAATGAGGAAGTATTGAATAGGATTGGGGAGAAGAGAAGTTTGTGGCACAACTTGACCAGAAGAAGGGATCGGTTGGTAGGACATGTTCTGAGGCATCAAGGGATCACCAATTTAGTATTGGAGGGCAGCGTGGAGGGTAAAAATCGTAGAGGGAGACCAAGAGATGAATACACTAAGCAGATTCAGAAGGATGTAGTTTGCAGTAGGTACTGGGAGATGAAAAAGCTTGCACAGGATAGAGTAGCATGGAGAGCTGCATCAAACCAGTCTCAGGACTGAAGACCACAACAACAACAACCGTTATGTGGATCTTAACAAGCATTGAGTGTTAGTCGGTATACAGACACCATACAACGTCAAGTAACAATGGAAGCTCCTCTTCAATAGAAACTATTTCATTATCATGTGAATTATTGCCTGTCGCTTTCTAAGCTAGCAAGCAAACTAATCACTCCACCGATTCATTTGGATAATTCCAATCGACAGAATCAAGTGCACTGTCATTCTTTATCTCTCTCTGTGTTTCTCTCTCCCTCTTTCATGGTTACATGTTACAGAAGACCTAAAAAGCTGCACTTCGCTTTACAACAAAAATTGCAACATTGTAAAATTATTGTGTGTCCACCCTTTGCGTTTGGGATAGCTTCAGCTCTGCTCGAGAGACTGTCAACGAGGCATCTGAGTGTCTGTGGGGGAATGGCAGCCCACTCTTCCCCAGGAACTGAAATTAGAGTAGGTAGTGACTTTGACAGCTGAGGTCTGGAGCAAAGTCGCCTTTCTAACTCGTCTCAAAGATGTTCCATAGGGTTTCGGGTCAGGACACAAGGCAGGCAATCCATTTACTTAATGGCAGTGCCCACAAGCGATTGCCTCACAGTTGTTCATGCATATACAGTCATCGTCTCCAGACTGCTCTTCCGCTGTATGCAGTGCACAGTTCTGTAATAGCCGTGACAAACACCGCTATACGGTAAATCCATCATCTCCATACTTTACTTATGGCAGACAACGTTCACAACCTCAGATCGATTGTTTCCGGTAATCCATGGTCTAGTGACATCACTCTTCACACGAACTCGCCCATCGTTTAGCAATGACTGTAGAAATGTGTGCTTTATGAGGAACTGCTTTACCGCTGTATGACTGATCCACCAGACAATAATGAGTCCAGCCAACAGTTTAGGATATGCATTGCCACTACCGAGAGTGGACCATAAAAAGCCGCCATTGTTCTCGTAAATAAGGACTTGTTCGGGACTGAATTGAAGATGTGATATCCCAGCCGACCTTGAGTCTTAAATTCAAATTTCTGTTCAAAATGGTTCAAATGGCTCTGAGCACTAGGAGACTTAACTTCTGAGGTCACCAGTCCCCTAGAACTTAGAACTACTTAAACCTAACTAACCTATGGACATCACACACATCCATGACCGAGGCAGGATTCGAACCTGCAACCGTAACGGTCGCGCGGTTCCAGACTGTAGCACATAGAACCGCTAGGCCACTCCGGCGGCTCTCAAATTTCTGTCCAGGATAGAACTATATTTGTTATATCTTGTTGAGAATGTTAGTTTAGCCGCTGGTTTTTCACCAGAAGAACAGAGTAAACCATTAGTAAGATAAACAGTTAGCATACCGTTTCAAGAGGTTTGTGTACTGCAGCAGCAGTGGAAACAGTGCATGTGTGGCTTTTAGGTGCGAAAGCATATCTGCAATCATGGAAGGAGAAGTATGGTCTAGCAGAGGCACTAATGGAAGGCAGAAGGGGCGAGTGGCTGTGTTTCCATTCATCCATGTGTCCGTGGACACATACATCGCATCACTCCTCGTCCAAGGTGTCAGTCCACGAGAGCTGGCATCGCATCGCGACACGGTGGTAGACAGCGGTTACACAACACGTTTGCAGTGTGACAGGGAGCAACGGGAGGCGCTAGCGTGTTTGATTACATCCATGTTGCACCATGTGATCAGACTGTATCGCTCCACTTACACGGGGCAGACAACGAAGGGACGCATCACAATGCAGCGTGGTGCAGTAGCAGGCAACAGCTTCATTTGGCGGGTCGAGTCTTCGCATAGCGAGCGGCATCCTCGTGTGACAGGCAGTGTTTTCGCATAGCAGGTAACAATTTTGTGTGGTGAATGGGATCTTCACATAGCGGACTTTGGCTTTGCTTCACAATAGTAACAACCACCATCATCGCATCACACCAGCCGCAGAACTGCCAAGCCAGCATACAGTGAGATTAAAATAAGTCTAGGCAATAGTCACATTGCACAGTTTTTCTTCTTCTGATCATCAGGCATGGGTGATGGGACTAAGTAGCTACTGAGTAATTGTGGGTCAGACGGTGTAGCAAAGTCCTAAAATGTGAAGGGCAGGAGTGCAAATGCAAAGCCAATAGGTGGTACAAAATCTACTACCAAGTTTTGAGCACTTTGAATGAATTCAAGAAGGACATAAAAACAAAGTTTGGGAACATAGGATCAAAATTTCAGTTTATCAAATTCTAATGAGGCAACAATGTTCAAGGGATAATTTTGGGAATATGGAATCAAACACTAGGGAAATGAAAGCAAATTATGAGAAAATGAAATCTAACTTTGGTGAACTGAAATTGGGGAGCAGTAAAACAATAAATTTAGTGAGAAATTCAATTTATTGGCGTATAGTTTCAAATGAAATGAAGATACAATTTAAGAAAATGTTAAAGTGACAGAGGGAATCAATAACAAGGTCGACAATATAGAAAAAAGACTGTCAGCAAAGGTGAAAACAGTGCAAAGTAATCATATGGGGACGAAGTGAGGCACAAGATCAGAAAGGAAAGAAGTATGAATTGAAGAAAAACTCTTAATTAAAGTCTATGTGTATATATGTGACTGAAAGTACCGCAGCATAAGGAAATAATAGTAATGAAAAGTTAGAAGAGGAGGAAAACAACAAAATGAGGCAAATAAATGAACATCAAATAATGTAGCAGTTGGGCAAGCACGTTTACTAGTGTGATAGACCACGAGGCAAAAATTGGTGCACTACACCGTTCAATGGTGAAAATAAATACCATGCCACAGATTTCTTGGCATCATGCAAAGACAATTTTATGGCTAGTGTGAGTGAAGCCGTTAAGGTGCAATTTGTACAGAGGCAGTTCGAAGAGGGAACTGAGGTATGGCCTAACAAGCACATTCAGCTACTCATTAATGATAAAAAAAGAAAGAGATACTGGGGTAATCCAAGAAACACCGATTGCAAAATCATTTCTTAAATGGGCCAAGACATAAAAATGTATTATGAAACAACCATGTGTCAGTGAATTAAGTAAATTGTTCAATTAGATAGACCACTGGAAATGCGGACAGGAATTTCTGCCTTAAAGAGGGACTTCACACTCATATTGATGTGAGAACTTATGCACAGTCCTACTGAATAATATGGGAAAGAGGGATAGGGCTCTGTTAGAGGCCAAAATTGGCCGAGCACGGAGCGAATAATGATTACAGATATCATGACACTGGTTACAATAATAAATAATAATTATAATGGTAGAATGGGTAACATATGGAGAGCCCGCCCAGTTAGCCGTGCGGTCTAACGCACGGCTTCCCGGGCGGGAAGGCGCGCCGGTCCCCGGCACGAATCCGCCCGGCGGATTAGTGTCGAGGTCCGGTGTTCCGGCCAGTCTGTAGATGGTTTTTAGGCAGTTTACCATCTGCCTCGGCGAATGTGGGCCGTTTCCCCTTATTCCGCCTCAGTTACACTATGTCGGCGATTGCTGCGCAAACACTTTCTCCATTGTACGGGGAGGTCCGCTGGGGGGCCGAACCGCACAATAACACTAGTTTCTTCGGTGTGTGGAGCGGCGGTGGGGTGAGTGGATTGCTTTAGTCTGTTGTGGGGTTGTGTAGCAGTAAGGCTACGGCGCGGACGAAGACACTCTGTCGTTTCTAGGTCCCCAGTTCCATACAATATAATACAACATATGGAGAAATGACAGAGAAAAGGGCACAGTAGGACAGCAAGGGGAGTACAAAAATTATGGAGGTGGAAATCGATATACGCCATACGATGCCACTAAATGAAATTAAAAGATGTGGGGAGGCTGAAAAACGTACAACAGATGGGATAAAGATAATAAATCTTACAGAAACAATAAATTGAAAGAATATTCTAACTATGTGTTAAGCAATTGTTTAGCTCAAATAATACGGTTGAACTGGAGTGTAAAGAAAACACTGTCAGTCTGGCATATATTACAGTCAATCAGATGTCGTAAACAAACGCAATGGTTTTGCCAGAAGTAGGAGAAGATGTTGGTATGAAACTGAGGGGCAATGTAGTTAGTAGAAATGAAGTTGCGGGGATGCAAAGGTGAACAATACTGTAAAAAGTGGAAGTAATATTGATGATGCTTGTTCCAACCATTTTTGTGGAAGATGGAGGTCAGTGGGGGAAGTGAAACGTATTCTACTTTTAGATTCTGGGTCTATTTTGCCAGCTACGAGCGGATGCTGAAATTTAATGCCACCGAGTTTTTTACTCTTCTCAAAACCGGTTGAGATGTTACACGTTATACATATCACTCCGCTGACACAAGTTACAACCCTTTGCCGCTAGAGGGCTCCGAATCGTAGCGTTTAACATGGCGGTGTGTAGCGTACCCATGTCGGTGTCTGAGGAACAGCGTGCTGTAACCGATTTTCGAACTCGAAGAACACTGTCTCCTTCAGCTAGACAATACCAGACCACACACGAGCTCTGCAACATCTGTGGCAGTTCGACGCCTTGAGGTCATTGTCGTTGATCAGCCTCCATACAGTCTCGAATTGGGCCAATCCGATTTTTATCTGTTTCCAAAACTTAAAGAAAACCTCCGAAGACCACTTTGGTAGTGATGAAGCGATACAAGCAGAGGTGAGGTTGTGACTCCGTCAACGAAGTCAAACATTGTACAGTGACGGTATCAACAAATTGTTCCCTCGTTGGAAGAAAGGTGTTCGTCGCTAGGGTGCCTATGTTGAGATAATTGTGTAGACATGAAGATGTAGTATGTTAATAACGGTTGTTTACTTTAAATTCTTTAAGAGTTTTCACATACAAAACACGGACGCACTACTTTTACTATTGTATTTCACAATCTTTCTGGCAAAAAAAGTTGGTTCAGCTTGTGTGAAAATAGAGGCAGCAAATAGGGCAAGCCAGTTAAGAAAGAAACTTTGATAGAATTTAAGATTTAATACTTGATTCTGTCTTGAAATTAGGCCAGACAGCTTCCTAATACATGGATGGGCAGAGAGTAATATCATTCTCATCCGTTGGTGTCGTCAATGGCATAATGTATGCATGACACTACACTTTTGTACCACTGCCAATGTTAGTTCGTTTTCCGTTTGTACTTTCTATACCTCTTCGTAGAAGTCTTTTACCTCCTCATCAGGATGTGTGCTCTTTGGTGCATCATCATGAATGACTCACGTGAGCCGGCCGGAGTGGCCGAGCGGTTCTAGGCGTTTCAGTCTGTAACCGCGCGACCGCTACGGTCGCAGGTTCGAATCCTGCCTCAGGCATGGATGTGTGTGATGTCCTTAGGTTAATTGGGTTCAAGTAGTTCTAAGTTCTAGGGGACTGATGACCTCCGCTGTTAAGTGCCATAGTGCTCAGAGCCATTTGAATCTTTTTTTTTTTATTCACGTGAAATATCTTTCGTTTATTTTTAAAACGAGTCTTACTAGTTTCGCTCACTACTATGATATTGTTTCAATTTTCTTGTTTAGGATAAATGCATGAACTTTATCCCTGCTCTGTCGCCATGTAACAAAATTAAGACACTACTTTTGGTTCTATTCAATCTACACCTCAGTTTCTTTCCCCTACTGATGTCTCATGACCCTGCTACATATAATTCTATCCTATTTAACTGTTCACCTGACTCCACTGACCTATCATCGGAGTCTAGAGTTCTGTAATTTAATTTCACTAAATAATTAAGCAGCAGAAGATGAATTATTAAAGATGCTAATAACTCTGTCCATGGCAAGGCAAATGCCTGCGTGCCTACATTCCATCATGCAGGTAAATTCTGTCCTCAAACATTGATTCATAACACTAGGCTTGTTCGACTTATACACGTGTACAACATAACTGTAATGTATGGAACAGCTTAACTTATAAGGTCGTATTTACCAGGACCCACGACTTCCATGCGAAGAAAAGCTTTTAGATCTTTAGAAGCTTAACATTTATATGTTTACCTGTCAGTCGTTGTTCACTCACAGTTGCAACGGTGACAATAATTTGTCTTTATGGAGGAGTGTATTTGTGGAGAAAAGTACACAATGATAACACTGATAAGCTCACACCTACGGCCTCCCAGAGATAAACGTGCTCATACTTCAGTGCCTCCACACGGTGCCTTGGATGTCGGAGCTAACACACCAGGTATAGTTTTAGTTCCTTTACATAAATATTTTATTTATCTGCTATGTCAGTATCACATCACTATTACCTGTGACTTATTACTGAATTGATAAAATAGACAGCCACGTAGTTACCGGACGCTTATTTGTTTAAACTTGACCCAGGTTTCGATACTACTATCAGAATCATCTTTGTTGTTTGCTTTTGTTCAACAGTCACGCCTACCTCACTTACAGAGTTTAGACACTTTAATTAAAGTTGTTGCATGTGATTTGAGGTGCTTAGCTCATGATTCATATAACGTGTTTAAATGTAACCAAAGTAAGCTACTAGCATGTACTTCTGGAAAAAATATTCGTAGAAGTATCGAACCCTAATTCAAGTTAAAATAAATAAACTTTTGGGAACTGGTTGGATGTTTATTTCATCAACTGCAGATATTCACTGTCGTTGTTAACAGCCATGATTAAGATTCTAAGTGCGTGTGTGATAAATTTTCCTCTTTCCGCCCAAAGTGCGTATCTAGCTTAGTTCTGTTTTCTACAGTGCTGTCTCTTAAATTCGTTTTTATGGGACAGTTGATTTCTTACTTTGCCACCAACAAGCAGAAACAAAATGTTTTAGGAAAATACAACCAGTGTGATAATTAGAACTGAAAAAAGTGATATCTTTACTGCGCTGTTTGCTGGCGTTTATCGCATCACTTGGATAAATACATTCATCATGACATCATTCCAAACGGCTAGCCATTTAGTCAGTCTGTGTGCTACTATTTTGGGACAGCGTGTGTACATCTTGCCTCTGTTCTTCGAATGTTCGTCTCCTATATTCAATTACTTTTAGTGGAATTTTTTAAAGTTTTACTGAATAGACCTACATGATACTTGGTCCGCGCTAATAGTATGCGAGCCCTGTGGGAACGAAACTGCCTTATAGCGCATCCTCTGATCAGTATTTTAATTCAAGGAATTGTTTTAAGTACAGAGTGTATGAAAAAGATTGATTCTATTTCACAAGACCATAGCTTCTACATGAACATTGTGAAACATACCCTTTGGAAAATTATAAAATGACTGTGCTTGAAAACTTCTACGTTATTTGATTTTCAAACAGCTGAGAAAAACTGAACGTACTAAGACATTTCTCTCTTTACTTATTCTGATCATCACTATACTGACACAATATTTTTTTTAGCCGTACCCAATCTGACTTTCAATAATCCCTACAAAAGAATGGCCAGCTAAATAAAAGATTCTAACTACTGAAGGCACTAACTACTGATAGGCATAGTTAGCAAATGAAAGATTTTGACACAGAACAAACAATGTATTTATCTTAATAATGTTCAAAAGTCATCGTATATATTTACAAATTTTCTTTTTCTGGCGGACACACGTCCAGATCGTGCTCACATAGTAATCTCTCAAAACTCTCGCATCTCTCTCTCCACATCCACCACTGATGGCGGCTCACCTCCAACTGCACAACGCTACGCACTGTTCACATCCAACTGCCCAACACTACAATAGCGAATATTCCAACAATGCCAACTAGCCACAGACTGCACACAGCACAGTCAGTGATTTTCATACAGAGTGTTACATGGCGTTACCAACATAAAAACCTAAACAGCCTACTTACATAGCCCCCATGCTCCCCACAAAAAAATTTAAAAATTGTTTTGGGCAGTGCCCAATAGTTATTTGGTAATTTTTTATGTCAACAATAAAAAATATATCAGGTGCACACACTTATTGATATAATGTGTGTCAAAATTAAAAACTGTTCTCATAAAGACAGTCCTGATCATTCATCACAGTAGTAATTGCAGTTTTTTTCCCTCCAAGTCTGAGCAGTAAAAGAAAATGCACATGGAAGTAGTGGATATCCATGCATCTTGAAGAAGTAGTGTTGTCCTTCCAATGGAAAGAAAGTGCTGACCTTGACATGCAGACAGGTAATGGGCCACAACAGAGCAAACCCACAGCAGAGTCAGTTGAAGTTTTGAACAATATTGGTAGGTAGGTAATCACAGAGCACACCCACAGTAATTCTTGTAGATATTATGGTATTGGTGGGCCACCACAGGTGCAGACCCACTGCAGTCCTTGTAGAAATAATGGTATTGGTGGTCGATCAAAGGTGTAGACCCACCGCAGTCCTTGTAGAGATGGCCAGCAGCCATCTGTTGCGACTGTGTAGGTGCACAATCACCATCAAAGAGTCTTGCAGACTATATAGTAAGTCCATAAACCACCACTTGTGCACTGACAAACTTTCTGGAATGTCCTTAGAACCAGGAGTGTTGTTAACCAGTCCCTTTCTGAATTATCAAACACGTGCAAATGCTAACAGTCCCCTCTTTTTAACTTCTCACATATTATGCATATACTGTGACCAATAGAAACGTGTGCATTGAAATGAAACTTAATTTGGAGAACTGGTGTCTATACAATTACAAATTTATGGTATAATAATACAATTATAAAGATACAGAATACATCATTAAAGAACATAATAATACAGATAACGTTTGTAGTAATACACGCTTTACAAAAGAATAGAAGTAAACATATACACCAGTGTTACAGGAATTATGACATAAGTAAATAAATATAATAGTGAGAATAGCTTTCGAAACATTAACTTCAGACATGAGTATTAAAACAGAACAAAACAAATAATGTCTAAACATCTTTACAAAGTAAATAACGTATTATTAATGCAAATTATATTTGAGGATAACAGTATTCCTCATCATAGTGACTTAGCATTAGAAAAATTCTACAATATAACTCTTACCAGATAAACACATAACGACAGGAAGAATGCAAATACACAAGGGTAAACAAGCACATAGCGGAATAACATAAAAGGAAAGGACAGGATTTATTTTCAGTGTGACATTTGGTAATGCAGTATTTATAGTAATTGATTTGCCAACAAAATTTTCTTTACTTCTCAGAGATCTCCCTTAGTTCATCATTATTCCGAAAAAGTCCTATCTATACCTGCTTTCTGTATTCTATTCATATCCTCTTGAAAAATAATTATTCTTCGTTGTCCACTACTTTTTTTGCCAAACTTTTTTCATGTAGCTTCTCAATGCATTTCTTCCAATTCATCACAACTCATTTTCTTATATAGCCTACCCCCTCTTAAGCTAACTTAAATCTACTTAGCTCAGATGCATAAACTAAGGGACGAGGCAATGCAGCAGCACAAAACAATTAACACAAGCAGCCATGACAAAAAAATGCAAATTGGCAAAGCAAGCAGCAGTATATCTAAATTAGCAAAGCAAATTCAACATTACAACTAATATGAGCCAATGTGCAGCAACAAGAAAAATAAATCAGTGGTAAAATTGGCTTAATACATGATAAAATTCAGTAGGACAATGCCTGACAAACAACAGCAGCAAATGCAGTAACTTATAGAGGCAAAGGTAGAAAAATGTGCCCCTGCTGGTATTATGGGCCACACAACATATTTGGAAGTACAGGCCACGAATTCTAGCGGAGAGCACATGAACTACTAAAACTAGTTGCCAAACGTCACTGTACAGTGCGCAGACGTAGTAGCTGTCGTGGTTTGTGAGTAGTTGCGCTGTGAATTTTTTCGCTGTCATCAAAAGTTTGAAAGGTTTGTATTTACTTGAATAAAACTCAAATTTCTAACATGTTATTACTAGAACTAAGATAAGGTACGTATTTGACTTGCTGTTGGGATACCGTTTTACGTTAATTAATGTCGGTTGCGAACCAAACTATTCGTAGGCAAGATCGTTTTTCCCAAGATGGCGAGGGTGGGTATATGGGCCCCTTTTGCTGCTGGTATTATGGGCCCCGTAAAATCAATCAGATATTGCTACTCTTTATGTTTCAGATGCCTCGAACACATCTTGTACCACCAAAAAAATCGAAACGGCAATCGTGGGACAAAGCAAATATGGCTAATGCTATTGTAGCTATTAAAGAGAAAAAAATGGGGTTGAAAAAAGCGGTTAAAGTGTACTCTGTCCCTCGTTCTATGCTCCAAAGGCTTTCCACCGGTTTTACCACAGGGACTTGAGGACGAACTGATTAAATATCTTCTCATTATGGAATCCAAATTCTACGGCCTTACCAGAAATGACGTCAGGCGCATGGCCGACCAGCTTTGCACAAGGTGTTTCTGTCCCTGATGTTGACGACGCTGTATGTCTATTTTGTGAAGGGATTTTTTCAAGGGACACAAAAGGTGAACTTTGGGTCCAGTGTATAGCCTGTGAGATGTGGGCTCAAAACGAATGCGCTGGATGCGAAGAAGATGCTTATGTGTGTGACTATCGTAAATAGGCTAGGTGTAGGCTGTGAAAATCATCCTACTAGTAGACTAATTAACAATGTTCAAAGTGAATCTTTCTTTCATTATACAGAAAAATTAAACAAAATTATATTTTCCAATTTTTGATTCTTTTTATATCAAACTACCTTGGGGCCCATATTACCAGCACAAATTCTTGACGCAACAAAATGCAGAGTATCAGGAAAAAAATAAAATTTTGTTTTAAATATTAGAAAGTTGGGCCAAAACATGTCGTAACCATTGCAGGACATACTAGAGAAATGTTTCATGTTAATTTCAGGTGATTATACTAAAAAAAGGTGTTACATAAAAAAACAGAGTGGGGGCCCATTTATCCACCTTTACCTCTACCTAAACATGACAAAGCTCAAGCAGAAAAAATACTACAGTAAAGATAGGAAATGTCCAATACCTATGTCAGATCTTAACACTACAGTGATGCATTACAATAACTTACTCTTCCAAACAGGTTACCAAGTCGTTGAAAAAATTATGTATGCAATTCCTACGAAGGGAAATGTCCATTTGTGCTCCCTTTTTTAAGAAAGTAGATCATAATATTATTATTTACTGGTTCTGTAGGCAGAAAACTTTTCTATTAATACATATATTAAATTTTATTTTAACAAATGTCATAGTGCAGGTAGAAACAAGATATTAAACAAAATAGGCAAATATATATATAAAGCAAGGCATAAAATGTCATTTACTAGGCATATAGCATTTCAGTAAATATCAGCAATTACAAGCTCCAAAGTGTGGTAATTTGTCTTCAAATATAACCGTGTTGTATTTGCGATGCTTTCTACAAAGAAATGTCAATAGCTAGGTTAATGGCCTCTTTTTCTCCACCTAATGGCTTTTTTCCAGGCGACTGTTGTGCAGCTGGGCACCCACAACACATTACATCAAGGTCACCTACCTTCCTAACCGAAATATTTACGGCAGCAGTTTCTGCTACAGTGACAGTCTCCTTTAAAATAAAAAAAAATTCACAGGTTGAAAAATTACAGTAAAAACGTGTAGAAACGAAATCTCATGAATAGCAGTGTTGTGATACTCTCATTCACGCATGTACACACATTTCATAACACTTAAAGTACGATTCTTGGTTTCCAACATCCTTTTTCACAAATCAGAGTCCCTAATCACTACTCATTATTCCTTACCTTATTAGACGTATACATATTCGTTGATACTTCTTCAATATTTCACCGTAATAAATATGTAGCGTAATCAACTTTCTCATATAGCATCAGCTAATTGACCATAAACATACCTCAACAGCAGAATACACATCGTCGTCATAATAATAACATCACAACATCTCAGTTAAATATCAAAAACGTGATAACTTTCGTCAATAATCTCAAACCCTTTAAAAATGCTCTCTGCTCGTTTCAGTAAAGTCATCTACCTCAAACATACTTCAAAAATCATTATCCCATACCAAATACGTCATTCAAAGCTCTCATAGTATCACAATCATTCTGAAAAAATATGAACAGTTCACAAAGTACAGACAAAATACAACTTCATATGTGTGAATTAATTTAACTGTGTAATTACGTAAATATGTGTCACTGACATAGTAAAAACAAAGTTTGTTTCTCTGTTAAATAATCAGATAGCTGTGTAATTCTGTGTTAGAGAAATATGGTACCGATATGTAAAGTTGTATAAGCAAATACCATATATTAGCTAGGGTTCCTAGCGCATGCCACACGTTTAGTACACAAAGTAAACGTGTACCCCCTGAAGATTAACATAATTATACCCTCAGGTGTTACATATTACAGCAATGGAATGAAATGTATCGCCGAAAACCTACTTTGTATCTTTGTAATTATATAATCTTAAAAAAACGTTTTAAGTACAAAAATTAATCACTCAAATTCGTGTCCTTTAGCGCTAAACTGTGCGTCTTGCTGTAAGATAATTTCTGTAATTACTTAACGGTAAAAATGTGCCAAGTGCCGTAATTGTTGTTGTCCACAAGCAAAGTTCTGCAAAAGTTAATGTACTCACCTCATCATAAACAAAAGTGAAATGCTCTGCATATAGATATCGTAGTTATTACATACATTAGCGTGATCAAGAAAGTACTGTACCATAACGTATTGTTGTGTTATGAAAAAGGCTGTCTCATTGTAGCTATACCACAAAGGTTATTGCTAAAACGTATTTTACTTTCCAGAAGATTCTAGAAAAACTGTGCAGACATAAAACAGATACAGCGCAAAAGCAACAATATAAATTGTGTCACTCATTAGTAGCGTTGTGATATAATCGTGTAGCTGTCAAATAGTCCATATACTAAGTCATCTGTAATCTCACAGGAAGTACTTACAGCCAGAATGTATTTTCAAGTACACCAAAATGTTGCATTAAAATTTCATTAGCAGTGTATGTTCCAAATATGTAAGCCTTATCGTCGTTATGTAATCGTGCAACTAACAAGCAAGAATGTACACACAATAACACCGCGTCGTGTGTTCACAATGCATTCGTAATTACTGTCTAAATAAGTTGCCTAGGTTCTAGACTGGATAAGTGACTTCAAAACATTTTTTTTTTTTTTTGTCATCAGTCTACTGACTGGTTTGATGTGGCCCGCCACAAATTCCTTTCCTGTGGTAACCTCTTCATCTCAGAGTAGCACTTGCAACCTACGTCCTCAATTATTTCCTTGACGTATTCCAATCTCTGTCTTCCTCTACAGTTTTTGCCCACTACAGCTCCCTCTAGTACCATGGAAGTCATTCCCTCATGTCTTAGCAGATGTTCTATCATCCTGTCGCTTCTCCTTATCAGTGATTTCCACACATTCCTTTCTTCTCCGATTCTGCGTAGAACCTCCTCATTCCTTACCTTATCAGTCCACCTAATTTTCAACATTCGTCTATAGCACCACATCTCAAATGCTTCGATTCTCTTCTGTTCCGGTTTTCCCACAGTCCATGTTTCACTACCATACAATGCTCTACTCCAGACGTACATCCTCAGAAATTTCTTCCTCAAATTAAGGCCGGTATTTGATATTAGTAGACTTCTCTTGGCCAGAAATGCCTTTTTTGCCATAGCGAGTCTGCTTTTGATGCCCTCCTTGCTATGCCCTCCTTGCTCCGTCCGTCATTGGTTATTTTACTGCCTCGGTAGCAGAATTCCTTAACTTCGTGACCATCAGTCCTGATGTTAAGTTTCTCACTGTTCTCATTTGTACTACTTCTCATTACCTTTGTCTTTCTCCGATTTACTCTCAAACCATACTGTGTACTCATTAGACTATTCATTCCGTTCAGCAGATCATTTAATTCTTCTTCACTTTCACTCAGGATAGCAATGTCATCAGCGAATCGTATCATTGATATCCTTTCACCTTGTATTTTAATTCCATTCCTGAACCTTTCTTTTATTTCCATCATTGCTTCCTCGATGTACAGATTGAAGAGTAGGGGCGAAAGGCTACAGCCTTGTCTTACACCCTTCTTAATACGAGCACTTCGTTCTTGCTCGTCCACTCTTATTATTCCCTCTTGGTTGTTGTACATATTGTATATGACCCGTCTCTCCCTATAGCTCACCCCTATTTTTTTTAGAATCTCGAACAGCTTGCACCATTTTATATTGTCAATCGCTTTTTCCAGGTCGACAAATCCTATGAAAGTGTCTTGATTTTTCTTTAGCCTTGCTTCCATTATTAGCCGTAACGTCAGAATTGCCTCTCTCGTCCCTTTACTTTTCCTAAAGCCAAACTGATCGTCACCTAGCGCATCCTCAATTTTCTTTTGCATTCTTCTGTATATTATTCTTCTAAGCAGCTTCGATGCATGAGCTGTTAAGCTGATTGTGCGATAATTCTCGCACTTGTCAGCTCTTGCCGTCTTCGGAATTGTGTGGATGATGCTTTTCCGAAAGTCAGATGGTATGTCGCCATACTCGTATATTCTGCACACCAACGTGAATAGTCTTTTTGTTACCACTTCCCCCAATGATTTTAGAAATTCTGATGGAATGTTATCTATCCCTTCTGTCTTATTTGACCGTTAGTCCTCCAAAGCTCTTTTAAATTCCGATTCTAATACTGGATCCCCTATCTCTTCTAAATCGACTCTTGTTTCTTCTTCTATCACATCAGACAAATCTTCACCCTCATAGAGGCTTTCAATGTATTCTTTCCACCTCTCTGCTCTCTCCTCTTCATTTAACAGTGCAATTCCTGTTGCACTCTTAATGTTACCACCGTTGCTTTTAATGTCACCAAAGGTTGTTTTGACTTTCCTGTATGCTGAGCCTGTCCTTCCAACAATCATATCTTTTTCGATGTCTTCACATTTTTCCTGCAGCCATTTCGTCTTAGCTTCCCTGCACTTCCTATTTATTTCATTCCTCAGCGACTTGCATTTCTGTAGTCCTGAGTTTCCCGGAACATGTTTGTACTTCCTCCTTTCATCAATCAACTGAAGTACTTCTTCTGTTACCCATGGTTTCTTCGCAGCTACCTTCTTTGTACCTATGTTTTCCTTCCCAACTTTTGTGATGGCCCTTTTTAGAGATGTCCATTCCTCTTCAACCGTACTGCCTACTGCGCTATTCCTTATTGCTGTATCTATAGCGTTAGAGAACTTCAAACGTATCTCGTCATTCCTTAGTACTTCCGTATCCCACTTCTTTGCGTATTGATTCTTCCTGACTAATGTCTTGAACTTCAGCCTTCTCTTCATCACTACTATATTGTGATCTGAGTTTATATCTGCTCCTGGGTACGCCTTACAATCCAGTATCTGATTTCGGAATCTCTGTCTGACCATGATGTAATCTAATTGAAATCTTCCCGTATCTCCCGGCCTTTTCCAAGTATACCTCCTCCTCTTGTGATTCTTGAACAGGGTATTCGCTACGACTAGCTGAAACTTGTTACAGAACTCAATTAGTCTTTCTCCTCTTTCATTCCTTGTCCCAAGCCCATATTCTCCTGTAACCTTTTCTTCTACTCCTTCCCCTACAACTGCATTCCAGTTGCCCATGACTATTAGATTTTCGTCTCCCTTTACATACTGCATTACCCTTTCAATATCCTCGTACACTTTCTCTATCTGTTCGTTTTCAGCTTGTGACGTCGGCATGTATACCTGAACTATCGTTGTCGGTGTTGGTCTGCTGTCGATTCTGATTAGAACAACCCGGTCACTGAACTGTTCACAGTAACACACCCTCTGCCCTACCTTCCTATTCATAACGAATCCTACACCTGTTATACCATTTTCTGCTGCTGTTGATATTACCCGATACTCATCTGACCAGAAATCCTTGTCTTCCTTCCACTTCACTTCACTGACCCCTACTATATCTAGATTGAGCCTTTGCATTTCCCTTTTCAGATTTTCTAGTTTCCCTACCACGTTCAAGCTTCTGAGATTCCACGCCCCGACTCGTAGAACGTTATCCTTTCGTAGATTATTCAATCTTTTTCTCATGGTAACATCCCCCTTGGCAGTCCCCTCCCGGAGATCCGAATGGGGGACTATTCCGGAATATTTTGCCAATGGAGAGATCATCATGACATTTCTTCAATTACAGGCCACATGTCCTGTGGATACACGTTACGTGTCTTTAATGCAGTGGTTTCCATTGCCTTCTGCATCCTCATGTCGTTGATCATTGCTGATTCTTCCGCCTTTAGGGGCAATTTCCCACCCCTAGGACAAGAGAGTGCCCTGAACCTCTATCCGCTTCTCCGCCCTCTTTGACAAGGCCGTTGGCCGAATGAGGCTGACTTCTTATGCCGGAAGTCTTCAGCCGCCAATGCTGATTATTTATCAAAATGTAGGCAGTGACGGGGATCGAACCCGGGACCGAAAACGTTTTGATTATGAATCAAAGACGCTACCCCTTGTTGCATGTTAACAGTTTCTAAGTGTGACAAAGCGTACTAGTAACATGAAGTGAAAAATTTTATGGCAAAGACTAAGTTAAAAAGTAGATTATCTCTCAATAAACGGTTTTACATGTGAAATGTGGTGTAAGCCTTTACTCTTCCTAGTACGCAGAGTTTCAACTTCAACGCAATTATCATGTGGTATACGTCGGATTCTGTAAGGTCCATTGTAAACCAGAAAGAATTTGTGACTCAAGTGTTTCTTCATATGTGACAGTGAATGAGCTTTAATGAGAACTTTCTGAGCAATATATAGTTACTTTGCATTTGGTTTACTGTGTAGTTTTCTCCTTTTGTCTGCAGCAGAATTTATATTTTTCATAGCCAAATCAATTATGTCTTTGTGTCGAAGTTTACGTGTATTCGGAAAAGGTACAAGCTCTCTGATTCTGTTTGGTGGTTCTTCATTCTTCAGTACAAGAACAGGTAGTAAAGCAGTGGAGTCATGAGGCATTTCATTCAGCACGTTTTGAAATAAGTGTAAATATCTTTCCCAATATTGATGCTTTCTGTGACAATAAAGTCTGCAAAGTTTATTGATTTCTTTCATAATCCGTTCAGATGGGTTACAATGTGGTGAGTACAATGAAATAAAAACAGGTTTGATTTTACGATTCCGAAGCATGCGTGACCAAACAGCAGATCTGAATTGCGGTCCATTATCTGAAATGACTTTAGCAACGTGTCCAACTTCACGTAATAAATTTTTAACAATGGCGTTGGATACAGACCGTCCAGTGGCTTTACGTAACGGAGTGAAAGAAACAAATTTTGAAGTTCAAAAAATGTTTCAAATGGCTCTGAGCACTATGGGACTTAACATCTATGGTCATCAGTCCCCTAGAACTTAGAACTACATAAACCTAAATAACCTAAGGAAATCACACACATCCATGCCCGAGGCAGGATTCGAACGTGCGACCGAAATTTTGAAGTAAGTTCAACAGCTACTAGATCGTACGAAACTCCATTCCATGTTCTGACAACGGGTCTCAAGAGATCAACAGCAGCAAATTCTTTTAATTTAGAAGGAATGATAAGAAACAACGGACCACGATGTGAGATGGTAGATGGTTTAACTTTTTGACAAAGTTTACAAATAGACAAGACTCTCCGAATTCTTTTTCCCATATTGTTAAAATAACAAGTCGTCCGAAGAATATGATAACATTTTCGTGGATCAAAATGTGCGTAGCTAAAATGAATGTACCAGATGAGCTTATTAACAAAATCGTCATCAATGCAAAGTACCCATAGATTGTCGTCAACAGTGCAACGTTTCAGGAGTATGTTGTTTCTAACCAGATAATAATGCCGAACCTGTGTGTGTGTCTTTTCATGCCATTTACTTTTGATGTCTTTCCAAATCTGATCTTTATCTTGTTCATGAGCAATGTCCTTTAAAGATGTGGAGACGAAGTTTTCAAAGGCGACTTTCTGAATGTAAAGAATACTGAAATTTTTCTCGATGTTGCCTTTTGTGTTACTTTTCTGAAGCCGAGCCGGTGTGCGTGACAGTGCGTCTGCAACAATGTTCTCCTTGCCGGGAACGTAGACTATTGTGAAGTGGAATTCTTACAGAAACAATGCCCAACGTATTAACCTGTTATGATTTAATTTTGAACACATAAGAAATTGAAATGCACGATGATCGCTGTATACATTTAGGTGTTCACCAGAAAGGAAGAAACGCAAATTGTTGAATGCCCGAACGATAGCTAAAGCTTCTATTTCAGTGACAGAATAATTCTTTTCAGATTTTGTTAGCATGTGGTTAGCAAAAACAATAGTTTTCTGAAGATAGTGTCATTTTCTATGGCTTCTTGAAATAAATGGGCACCAAGGCTGACATTAGAAGAATCCGTGCTAAGGCAGAAATATTGTGACAGATCTGGATGAGTTAGTATTGGCGCGTTAAGTAGCACTTCTTTCAAAGAATATAATTCCAGCCGTGCCAGTTCCTCCAAGTTCCAAATAGTGTTTTTTTCAGTGAGAGAACAAAGTTTTGGTGTAACCAGAATTTGTATATTCAGAAAACGACGGTAAAAATTTACGAGACCTAGAAAACTGCAGATTTGTATTTTTGTGGATGGAACTGGAATGGCTCTGATTGCTTCTAACTTTTCAGGATCCGGCTGAATGCCTTCAGAAGAAATAATATGTCCCAAAAACTTCACCTTTGAACTACCGAATTCAGACTTTTCCAAGTTAACTGTAATTCCAGATTCTGCAAAAGTACATAACACATTGTTGAGGATGCGATTATGTTGTTCCCCTGAGGCTTCTGCTATTTGAATATCGTCCTCGTATAAGATGATATGACGTTTTAAGAGCTCGGGTAATATGGAATTTAGCCCAAGAATGAATGCTGCCGAAGAAATGTTTAAACCAAAAGGAAGTTTCCGATATTGATAAAAAACGCCGAAACAAAGAAAAGCTGTGTATTTTCTACATTCTGGATGAAGTTCGATCTGATAAAAGCTGGATCTGAGGTCAATAGAAGACAACACCTTTACACCATTAAAATTTGGAAGAAGTTCTTCCAACGTTTGCGGCCTGTCTGTTTCAGGAATGATGATAGTATTGATTTGTCTCGAATTTAAGACAAGCCTGATCGATCCATTTTTCTTCTCAACAACATGTAATGGATTGTTGTATGAGCTAACTGCAGGCTCAATAATGCCCTCGTCAAGCACAGATTGTATTTCTGTTCTAACACAATCCCTATAATGTGCCGGAATTACGTATGGTCTAACACAAAACGTAGTATGCTCACGAACACGAAATTGGTATTGAAAACCCTTGATTGGTCCTGTTTTGTGAGTAAAAACTGTGGAACTTGTTTGTAAAATCTTAAAAAGGCCCTGCCTGTCAGTGTCATTACAATTCTCACTTGTTTGAATTTTATTCTGAATTAAGTCATTAGTATCAAATGCGCAGTCGATATCATCCCTAACGATACTAGCAGAGTGATTGTTAGAGTCAAGTTCCGTCGAAAGTTCCGAATTGTTGTCTAACAAGAGGTAAAGCCGATTAATTTCCTCGTCATTATTTGAGAGCCAATCTTCAAATTTCAAACCTATTGACTTACCTTCTTTCTCTAAACATATTTCAGCATCGTGAAAGTTTAAGATTGCTTTGTAATCATTCAAAAAGTCTTCTCCCAATATAATTTCTGTCGACAATAATAGAACGATAAGAAAGTTCATAGTGAATCTGTGGCTTAGTTTGTTGGCACACATTTACACTTTTTCCAAAAATTGTACCTTGTAATTTAATCTTACATAAAGGAAGTGTGGGGCAATTGTTCGATTTGTTGTATTTGCTAAAAGCTGTTTCACTAATTACTGAAATGGGTCTGCCAGAGTCAAGTACTGCCGTAAATTTTACGTCATTTACTGTAATCTGAATTACATGATATGCAATATTGCTCTGTTTTACATCGCGTTCCTGAAGTAAGATGTCCGTAATGTCTTCCATTTTCACGTAATTAATAGACACGGCAGCTACGTCGTCAGCTTCATAAGTAAGTCTTGTGACTGCCATCGGTATGAGTCATTGTCTACTGTCTCTTTGTTGGCGCGGGTCGTTATTGGAATTAGGGGACCTAAATTCTACAAATTCACCTTGCCGAGAGGGCCCTGCCCTGTTTGAATACCGCCAGTTCTGATGAAATTCGGGTCTGTCGTTATGATTACATCGTCTGTCGCCCTATCGGTAGTTTCTGTGGTTTCTTACTTGTCGGTTAAGTGGTGGAGAATTTCTCCCTGAGTCGTAACTGCACGGTGGCCTGTTGCGTATGAAATTGTTCTGTCTCCCTTGATAACAATTATTTTGGTTCCCATATTGTCTGTTTCTATGATTGTCTCTCTCATAGTCATTACCACAGAGAGGTGATCTTTCCCTGTAATTATTATTACTCTGCCACCGGTTGTCATACGGGTGGTGTCTGTTTTGGTCACGATTTGCGTTGTAAGAATAGCCTTGACATGTCTAGTTATCATTTCTGTCATCGCGGAATTGTGACGGACGTGACCTGTAATAATTGTTTTCCTGTTTTCGCATCCCGCGACTGTCTGTGTCAATTTCTAATTCTTGTAAGAGTCCCTGAAAAGATTCAATGTCGTCTTTGCAACGTCTTACCAAAATAATATATCTTAAATGTTCAGGCAATTTGTTTAAGCAAATACAGATGAGTTCTGAGGGTACTGATGCCTATGCAAAATATTTGACAAGACTAGAAAATTCAGAATGTTCAAAGTGTTTCATCATTATGATGCTATGTTTTACTCGGTCTTGAGTATCCTGCAACCAATATGCTGAGACGAAGGCATGATAAAATTCTCCTGCACTGTGACAATCACGAAGAATCGAACGCGTTCTTACAGCAGGTTCATTTTCCAAGTAGCTACATATAAATTCCAATCTGTGCTGTAACGAACCGTTGGGAGGAAAACAATGAGGAAATTGATGAAGCCGCGATTGTGGATGAATGTCGTTGTCAGAATTCTTAAATGTTTTGAATTTACGTGTAGTAATGAACAGCTTATAGTCAAAGTCATCATGACGACTAGTCGCATATCGGTCATTGTTACGTCGTGTCGGCGGTTCCATCTCAAAATTCGGTGCACCTTGCCAATTTATGAAGTGCCCTGTGTTATTATTTTCTCGATTTCCTGGATTTGTAAATCCCTCTTCCCGTATTGGAGCGGGAGTGTCCTCTGAAATATGTAATTCTTGCATTACTTGTGCCAACTGACCTTGTACTTAACAGATTTCCCTTTTGTGTTACGTATTAATTTGATTCTGATTTTGTTTACATTTCTTAATTTGTTTATACTCTTCTATATCGGTGTAAACTACGGGTCTTGTGTCATTCAGATCATCATCTACCTTTGTAGACAAGTTAGTGAACTGATCCGAAAGCTCGGCTACTTTCTCCGATAACGAACTGATTTCCTCCGTGTGTTTTTCTGAACCAAGTTTTAGAGTATCTACTGTGTCCTTTAAGTTTTCTTGAGGTTTTGCAAGTTGCGTAACCAAATCGGTAGTTTTAGCCCGCAAGGTCTCGCGATTTTCATGAACAATAGTTTGCAGTTCTTTTATGGCAGCTTCGTGATTCTGTAATGCGTTTTCATGCCGCGAAAAAATAGGTCGAAAATGCTCACAAATTTGTGTTTTTACGTCATTAGTGACTTTCTGATATTTCTATTCGATTTTAAGTAACTCAGCAGTTAAACCTTTACGTGTTTGTTCAAGCGGTTGCTCGATTGTGTTTAACTTTTGAAGCTGTTGCTGTGTTTGTTTCTGACATTGTTCCATTCGTTGCATGAATTACAATAACAATGTATTAGTGTCTGGAACTTGTTCCTTTGTGCTTATCGGCAGTGAATAGCAGGCAACATACGCATTTTGAAAAGCAGAAAATGTGTCTTGACTTGACTGAGAAACAGGTAATGATGCAGAACCTGAATCTGCAGTATTTGCAAAATTTTGTCCTGTCATTTCGGATTCCTGAGGAGACCTGTTGCCGACCGATCGATCGACAATGCATCCCTGTTCACTAATTGTTTCACTGTCTACACCATTATTTGTCGCCTGATCCATTTACCTATGCACAACTACCAAATTACTACTTTGAATGTCTGTTAATTCATTACAAGGTGGTGCTAACACACTAGTCTCGTCTTCACTGTCATTTCTCAGTTTACTTTGAAGCCTAGTATTATGTTTTTCACACGCCATAATTGACACAATATTTCACATGATAACATAGAAAAACACAATTTGAAGAGCAAAATAAGAAAACACATTAAAATAGCACTGAAAATAATATCCAATTAATTGGAAGCGCAGCTGCGAAATATTTGGTGCAAACCTATATGCATGTCACAACCGTTTTACAATACAACAATGAAAAACTGCAACTTCAAAGGAAATTCTCTCTACAATTACACGCTAGCAATAAACAATAACTACACTAATTACACAAACTCCCAGAAAAATCAGAAGATTCCAGTGAGGTATCCTCGGCTAAGGGTCGACATATGAAATGTCCCCTTTGGAAAATTATAAAATGATTGTGATGGGAATATTCTACGTTATTTGATTTCAAGCACCTGAGCAAAACTGAACGTACTCAGACATTTCTCTCTTTACTTATTCTGATCATCATTAAACTGACACAATATTTTTTTAGCGCAACGCAATCTGACTTTCAATAATCCCTACAAAGGAATGGCCCTGACTAACGATAATCTATACCTTTCATGAATCACTTACCTCACAAAAATCTTCGTTACTCGAACTACTGCAATACAGCGAGCGCCAATACTGCCAGCTAAATAAAAGATTATAACTACTGAAGGCACTAACTACTGATAGGCATGGTTAGCTAAATGAAAGATTTTGATAGAGAACAAACAATGTATTTATCTTAATAATGTTCAAAAGTCATCATATATATATATATATATATATATATATATATATATATATATATATATATATATATATATATATATATATATATACAGGGTGCTACAAAAAGGTACGGCTAAACTTTCAGGAACCATTCCTCACACACAAATAAAGAAAATATATTATGTGGACATGTGTCCGGAAACGCTTACTTTCCATGTTAGAGCTCGTTTTATTACTTCTCGTCAAATCACATTAATCATGGAATGGAAACACGCAGCAACAGAACGTACCAGCGTGACTTCAAACACGTTGTTACAGGAAATGCTCAAAATGCCCTCCGTTAGCGAGAATACATGCATCCACCCTCCGTCGCATGGAATCCCTGATGCGCTGATGTAGCCCTGGAGAATGGCGTATTGTGTCACAGCCGTCCACAATACGAGCACGAAGAGTCTCTACATTTGGTACCGGGGTTGCGTAGACAAGAGCTTTCAAATGCCCCTATAAATGAAAGTCAAGAGGGTTGAGGTCAGGAGAGCTTGGAGGCCATGGAATTGGTCCGCCTCTACCAATCCATCGGTCACCGAATCTGTTGTTGAGAAGCGTACGAACACTTTGACTGAAATGTGCAGGAGTTCCATCATGCATGAACCACATGTTATGTCGTACTTGTAAAGCCACATTTTCTAGCAGCATAGGTAGAGTATCCCATATGAAATCATGATAACGTGCTCCATTGAGCGTAGGTGGAAGAACATGGGGCCCAATCAAGACATCACCAACAATGCCTGCCCAAACGTTCACAGAAAATCTGTGTTGATGACGTGATTGCACAACTGCGTGCGGATTCTCGTCAGCCCACACATGTTGATTGTGAAGATTTACAATTTGATCACGTTGGAAGGAAGCCTCATCCGTAAAGAGAACATTTGCACTGATGAACCATTCGCAGAAGTGTACCCGTGGAGGCCAATCAGCTGCTGATAGTGCCTGCACATGGTGTACATGGTACAGAAACAACTGTTTCTCCCGTAGCACTCTCCATACAGTGACGTGGTCAACGTTACCTTGTGCAGCAGCAACTTCTCTGACGCTGACATTAGGGTTATCGTCAACTGCAGGAACAATTGCCTCGTCCATTGCAGGTATCCTCGTCGTTCTAGGTCTTCCCCAGTCGCGAGTCATAGGCTGGAATGTTCCGTGATCCCTAAGACGCCGATCAATTGCTTCGAACGTCTTCCTATCGGGACACCTTCGTTCTGGAAATCTGTCTCGATACAAACGTACCGCGCCACGGCTATTGCCCCGTGCTAATCCATACATCAAATGGGCATCTGCCAACTCCGCATTTGTAAACCACGTTCGTGATGAACACTAACCTGTTGATGCTACGTACTGATGTGCTTGATGCTAGTGCTGTAGAGCAATGAGTCGCATGTCAACACAAGCACCGAAGTCAACATTACCTTCCTTCAATTGGGTCAACTGGCGGTGAATCGAGGAAGTACAGTACATACTGACGAAACTAAAATGAGCTCTAACATGGAAATTAAGCGTTTCCGGACACATGTACACATAACATCTTTTCTTTATTTGTGTGTGAGGAATGTTCCCTGAAAGTTTGGCCGTACCTTCTTGTAACACCCTGTATATATCTATCAATTAATGACATCCATCTTTACAAATTTCCTTTTTCTGGCGGACACACGTCCAGATCGTGCTCACATAGTAATCTCTCAAAACTCTCGCATCTCTCTCTCCACATCCACTACTGCTGGTTGCTCACCTCCAACTGCACAACGCTACGCGCTGTTCCCATTCAACTGCCCAACACTGCAATAGCGAATATTCTAACAATGAGTCCAACCAGCCACAGACTGGACACAGCACAGTCAGTGATTTTCATACAGAGTGTTACGTGGCGTTACCAACATAAAAACCTAAACAGCCTACTTACAATTGTTTATTTAATTTAAATTATTACATGGGCACTGTTTTCGAATTAATTGTTGAAGTATTTCATAGCTTGCTCCCTTTATATATACTTTTTTAACTGCTATACCAGTGCACTGTCAATGACAACATTTACCGTACGTTTGTGCAACTGTAAAGATGAGTAAAATTTCTACCAATGTAGTTTACAAATATTGCAACAATGTTAGTCAGTTAGGTCTCTGTAAGTCCATCTTTATACAGCGAGGGCTGCACCGGAACTAAAAACCATTTTTAGATCCGGTGCAGCCCTCGCGGCCTACCGACCACGCCCGCGTAGTGGGCCCCGCTGCTTCTCTTCAGCGCAAGTAATGTATATTATGACTTGTTACTACGGTGCTACAGTTTTATACTTCACATGGCCAAACTTTGGGATGCAGTAGTTTACTGTCACTCGCTTCTGCAGAAGGCCAAATTATTTTGGCTGAAACCTGGGTAAAGTTTGGCTTCTATTTGCAACTGAGACTGACGTGTTACATGTTTGTTTCTGAAGAAGAGGATTTTGTTATAATCGAGTATAAATTGAAGTGTCAGGAAGTCTTTTGTGAAAATATTTTATCCATTGTAGCCATGTAAGGAAGTGAAACATTGACAAGGAACAGTTTAGACAAGAAGAGAATAGAAGCTTTCGAAATATGGTGCAACAGAAGAATGTTGAGAATTAGATGGGTCTGTCACGTAACTAATGAGGAGGTACTGAATAGAATTGGGGAGAAGAGAAATTTGTGGTACAACCTGACCAGAAGAAGGGATCGGTTGGTAGGACATGTTCTGAGGCATCAAGGGATCACCAGTTTAGTTCTGGAGGGTAGCGTGAGTGGTAAAAATCGTAGAGGGAGACCAAGAGATGAATACAGTGATCAGATTCAGAGATACGTAGCTTGCAGTAATTACTTGGAGATGAAGAGGCTTGCACAGGATATAGTAGCATGGAGAGCTGCATCAAAGCTGTCTTTGTACTGAAGACAACAACATTAATGTATAGGGGGTTTCCAGATGAATGATCTGATTTCATAAATCTTCACATTGTACACGAATAAGCTAGATATTTTTAGCGAAATTTAGCTTATGCATAAGAACTAAAAGTTTGCCTTGGCGTCAGTCGTAAATTTCCGGTTCATGGTGGTCTCCCTGGTATAGCTAGCTTGTTCTATCCCTCGTTCGTTGCTCATTGTGTGTCGAGTAGGTCTGATGATAACAAGGCAACACGTGGAATCTTGCGTTCTTCGTTTCAACAGATACAGTTCAGTTACAACCGTGCGTCGTGATTTTCGTCTGGCCTGTTTTGCGGCGACGTTTAATGTTTAACAATGAGGCTGCTTTCCATTTGAGTTAAAGGTAAACAGCCATAGCGTAATAATACGGGGACATCAACAGCCGCACTCAACAGTCACACGAGGGTGACTCTCCAAAGCTTGCTTTGCTTCTTTTCCCGAGAAAGGTACTGCAGCGCATTACTTTTTGTGTAAAAAGACGTTACAGGAATCGCTACCTGGATTTTTGGAAGCGTGCCTCTTTGAAGAATTGCTAAATCTGTCGAAAATTCATTTTTTGGCAGTATGGCGTACAGGCGTACTGGAACCTGCATGCCGCGCGGGATTTGCCGAGCGGTCTTAGGCGCTGCAGTCATGGACCGTGCGGCTGGTCCCGGCGGAGGTTCGAATCCTCCTTCGAGCATAGGTGTGTGTGTTTGTCCTTAGGATAATTTAGGTTAAGTAGTGTGTAAGCTTAGGGACTGATGACCTTAGCAGTTAAGTCCCATAAGATTTCACACACATTTGATTTTTTTGGAACCTGCATGCAAGACCATTTCGTAACAGTGAACTGCCTCGACGATGGATCATCCGCGATGGACTTAACGATCTTACACTGCACCATCGATCCCGACCTCCTCGCGATGTGTGTTAGGTCGAAGCTACATGTAATTAATCTAGCAGCATCTCTCTAAATTACTTCGGTATCTGCTTTCAATCCGACCTGGTGGGGATCCCAAACAAAAGAGCAGTACTCTACAATACGTCGCACGCACGTTCTGTACTCTATCTGCTTTATAAATGAGCCACATTTCCCTACTACTCTCGAAATAAACGTAAGTCGACCGTTTGCCTTCCGTACAACCTAACTAACGTGCTCACTCAATTTCGTGTTTCTTTGCAACGCTGGACTTACGTGGCACTGTCAAGCAGCTCGCTACCAGTAATGTACTCGAACATTATTGGATTATTTTTCCTACTCATACGCATTTCTTCACATTTAGAGCAAGTTGCCATTCATCACACGACATAATAATTCTGTCCAAGTCATCTTGTATCCTCCTACAGTCACTTAAAGGCGACGCTGTCTCGTACACTACAGCTTCGTCGCTAAAAACTCATATTGCTGCTTACCGCGCGAGTCAAATCGCTTGTGTGTGTAGAGAACAAGAGCGATCCTATTACACTACCCTGGAACACACCTGACGATGCTTATGTGTCTGATGAAAACTTACCGTCCTGGCTTCTATTACTTATGAAGTCTCCGAGTCAATCACATATCTGAGAACCTATTCTGTATGCTCAGACATCTTCGTAAACACATAAAATATCCATGGAGACGAAATATACATTATCAACAGACTGCACGAAAACTCCGTAAACGACTTATTATCCTTCCGACTCTGTAGACTGTTGTCGGCTGTGGCTTTCTCCACCACTCGCCGTCTTTGTTTCTTTATCTCCATGACCATATACGTTCACTAACATCTATTTTTCGATAAGTTTCCTTTAATTTACGTCTATGGTCACAAACTTTTTGTTAACAGATCACCGGTTTTGGTCAATAATGACCGTTGGTTCAACTAAACTGCTTAACTGACAAAGTGACTTTGTGCATTTTGCCTACTTTGTTTTATTTGACAATGTTTTAGTCTACTCACTGCACGCCTCTGTTATACATAGTTTGTTGATAATTTCACCAAGAATTGAGTGCCTCACATATTTACTTCGTCTTCGTACGTTTTACGCATGACTGTAGTATGTTCTTGTTCCTTCTCTGTTCATTTCATAGACTGCATTAACCAGATAATGTGGGTCATCCACTGTTACGGAAGTTTATCACTTTTTTCTTGCAACGGAGTGCCGCAGGGTACGAGGGGCCCTCTGCCGGTCACGTTCCTCCAACCACTTCCCGCCTGTGCGGAATTCTGCCGTTAGCGCTAACAGAGGGCGCTGATTATGTGCAGCACTGTTTTCTTTCATTTGTAGCTGCTTTAGCGATTTGTTTTATGGTTCTTTAATATTATCCGGTGCACTATCAAAGGTGTTTAATATTTATGTCATTATCTAGAATATTGGCACTAGAACACATGTCAACCAATGTTTATTAACTCTTCCTCTTTTTAACAATCTTACTTTTGTCGTGTTCCTTTTATTGCTTTTTATTACTGTAATGCCTTTTATACGTTATAAGCTCATTACAGACTTCAAATATTGTATCCCCAATTATTTTCGCTGTTCAATTAATAATTGAAAACTAGTGTATGCCGACATTAGCGACATCTGGTGAACTTACAACACAAACATCTTGTGGCTACTGTACGGCAGCTTGTTTTGAACAGTAGTGCTACTGACAACATGACTCGTGGATATGATGTTATTTATATACACTCCTGGAAATGGAAAAAAGAACACATTGACACCGGTGTGTCAGACCCACCATACTTGCTCCGGACACTGCGAGAGGGCTGTACAAGCAATGATCACACGCACGGCACAGCGGACACACCAGGAACCGCGGTGTTGGCCGTCGAATGGCGCTAGCTGCGCAGCATTTGTGCACCGCCGCCGTCAGTGTCAGCCAGTTTGCCGTGGCATACGGAGCTCCATCGCAGTCTTTAACACTGGTAGCATGCCGCGACAGCGTGGACGTGAACCGTATGTGCAGTTGACGGACTTTGAGTGAGGGCGTATAGTGGGCATGCGGGAGGCCGGGTGGACGTACCGCCGAATTGCTCAACACGTGGGGCGTGAGGTCTCCACAGTACATCGATGTTGTCGCCAGTGGTCGGCGGAAGGTGCACGTGCCCGTCGACCTGGGACTGGACATGAGCGACGCACGGATGCACGCCAAGACCGTAGGATCCTACGCAGTGCCGTAGGGGACCGCACCGCCACTTCCCAGCAAATTAGGGACACTGTTGCTCCTGGGGTATCGGCGAGGACCATTCGCAACCGTCTCCATGAAGCTGGGCTACGGTCCCGCACACCGTTAGGCCGTCTTCCGCTCACGCCCCAACATCGTGCAGCCCGCCTCCAGTGGTGTCGTGACAGGCGTGAATGGAGGGACGAATGGAGACGTGTCGTCTTCAGCGATGAGAGTCGCTTCTGTTTTGGTGCCAATGATGGTCGTATGCGTGTTTGGCGCCATGCAGGTGAGCGCCACAATCAGGACTGCATACGACCGAGGCACACAGGGCCAACACCCGGCATCATGGTGTGGGGAGCGATCTCCTACACTGGCCGTACACCACTGGTGATCGTCGAGGGGACACTGAATAGTGCACGGTACATCCAAACCGTCATCGAACCCATCGTTCTACCATTCCTAGACCGGCAAGGGAACTTGCTGTTCCAACAGGACAATGCACGTCCGCATGTATCCCGTGCCACCCAACGTGCTCTAGAAGGTGTAAGTCAACTACCCTGGCCAGCAAGATCTCCGGATCTGTCCCCCATTGAGCATGTTTGGGACTGGATGAAGCGTCATCTCACGCGGTCTGCACGTCCAGCACGAACGCTGGTCCAACTGAGGCGCCAGGTGGAAATGGCATGGCAAGCCGTTCCACAGGACTACATCCAGCATCTCTACGATCGTCTCCATGGGAGAATAGCAGCCTGCATTGCTGCGAAAAGTGGATATACACTGTACTAGTGCCGACATTGTGCATGCTCTGTTGCCTGTGTCTATGTGCCTGTGGTTCTGTCAGTGTGATCATGTGATGTATCTGACCCCAGGAATGTCTCAATAAAGTTTCCCCTTCCTGGGACAATGAATTCATGGTGTTCTTATTTCAATTTCCAGGAGTGTATATTTGACGATGCTGGTGCTGATTCTGCATTTAACATTTGACGATGCCACTATGGCTGCAGTACATTAGGACTTTGTTTTTATAAAACAGGTATGCCTCTTCATACTTAAAGAGCACAAATGCATATATTGTCAGTAGCGCTTTTCATTATGATCTATGTATTGTTTTTAAGTTGTAGGCAATCTACAAGTGTATTTATGTTTCTTCCCATTTTTCGCTGCAGATCTGATAATGGTCATTATAGACCGAAACCGGTAATCTGTTAACAAAAAGTTAGTGACCATGAACGTAAATTAAAGGAAACTTATTGTATATACGGGTCACTGTTTTATTCGCGACAATGTCACAGCTTGTGAATCTATTTTTCGTTTACGAAGTACTCTTTTCCTGAAATATGAGCCCTCTTATGAGGCTCTAGTTGAGATTACTTACCTAAATTTAATAAAGTAACGTAGTTTTTGATACTAGGTGCAACGTTCAACCTGGAAGACGGATCCTGTATAAGGATCTCACACTCTGCTCTGCTACATTTACATTCACTCACTGGCCACATGGTGTATTATATTCCGGAGCATGAGAGAGTGGCTAATGGGCTGAGCTGAGTTCTGTGCCTCTAACCTCCAACTCGTAAGTTTCTCAGACATTGACTTCAACGTGTGTATCAGCCGTTCACGTGGTCTCTTAAGTCTTTTCCAGTTTTTAACCACATTTTCGGTATGGTACTTCTGTAATACCAGATTTATAGCGTGCACTGAAGTGACAAAAGCCATGGGTTACCTCTTAAAATCGTGTCGGACCTCCTTTTTCCCAGCGTATTGCAGCAACTCCACGTCGCATGGACTCAAATCGTTGAAAGTCCCCTACAGAAATATTGAGCCATGCTGCCTCTACAACTGTCCACAATTGCGAAAGTGTTGCCGGTGCAGGATTTTGTGCACGAACTGACCTCGCGACTGGTCAAATCATTCGCTCGAATCGTCCAGGTGTTCTTCTAACCAATCATAAACAACTGTGCCCCAGTGAAAATTCCATCGTTGTTTGAGAATATGAAGTCCACGAATGGCTGCAAATGGTCTCCAAGTAGCCGAAAACCATTTCCAGTCAATTATCGGTTCAGCTGGACCAGAGGACCAGTACATTCCATGTAAACACAGCCCACACCATCAGCTTGTCTTATTGACAACTTAGACCCATTACTTCGAGGGCGTCTGCACCACACTCGAACCCTACCACAGCTCTTACCAACTTAGATCTGGACACATGTGACCAGGCCACGGTTTTCCAGTCGTCTAGGGTCCGACCGATATGAACACGAGTCCATGAGAGGCGCTGCAGACCGTGTCGTGCTATTAGCAAAGGCACTCTCGTCTGTCGCCTGCTACTACAGCCCAGTAACGCCAGATTTTGCCGATGTGTCCTAACGGATACGTAGATCGTAGGTCCCACATTGGTTTCTGTGGTTATTTCACGGAGAGTTTTTACTCTATTAGCACTGGCAACTCTTTACCCAAACTCTGTCCAAACTCCACTGCTCTTCGTCACTTCGTTGCCTGTGGTAAGAGTAATGCCTGAAATTTGGTATTCTCGACACACTCTTGACACTATGGATCGCGGAATTCTGAATTCCCTAACTATTCCGAAATGGAATGACCCGTGCGTCTGGCTCCAACTACCATTTCGCGTTCAGAGTCTGCTAATTCCCGTCGTACGGCCATAATCACGCCAGAAACCTTTTCATGTGTATCGACTGAGTACAAATGACAGCTCCACCAACGCACTTCCCATGATATTCGTCACCTCGGTGTATGTGAAACTGTGTCCCATCGTCTTAACCGAACTGAGGGGGCCGTTTAGAAGCAATTTGGAGTGTTGTGATACATATACCCCTTTTCCTGTTTCGTTAGATTTATTGCGATTGGTGAAGATTAATAAAGAAACACCATTATCACAGTGAATTTTTCGTGTACCCTTCCTAAACAACATTACATCCCACTGGACTGACCTGTGAGCATTGTATCTTATTAGTAGTGCAGAATTAACAACAACGTCTTACTTTACTCTCGCTGATAATGTGTTACGGTAGTCACTCCACCATGAAAAAGTAAAGTCCTCTTGTTTGAGTAAGGAAACGTTCAGCATTCTCTGCTTCGTCAATAATGAATTCTCTCAAAGTAAAACAGTGTTTATCTGTTATTTATTCGAATGTTTTTCATTTAATCTATATGCAGACCGCGCTCTACTGCGGGTATTAAATTGAGCTGGAAATGGGTCGTGTTGTACTTTGACCGTATTATAGTACAGAAGCCTGCAAATACATATCTCTGTTTCATCTGAAGGATCTAACGTTGGAAATTTCAATTAAATTTTTCACTTTTCCGTTTATTCGTTCCTGTAGGTTTCAATTTCATACAATTTACTTGATTATCCGTGGTTTTCTTTTTGGGGGGCCATGCTGAACCAAATTTCAAAAGACTGAAATTAAACACGTAAGCAGAAAAGCTTATAATGCGTTTTAAATGGCTATGTACATAATAAGCAGTTGTATTATTGCAAGGGAGACTGATTTAGTAGCAGCAAACAACTGTAGGTTAAGTAATATGCAATAAGCTGAAATTTAAATTTGTTTGTAGTTACGTTTGTGAAATATTTGCCCAGCAGAAACGTGTAGAACTGATGTAAGAACAATGTCAACACACGTCCAACTGAGTGACTCAAAATGGAGTCCCATTATCGTAAAACCAAGTGTTAACTTCCTGAGTTCCATGTCTTCACAGATTTCACAAAACAAATAAACTAAATATTTCCAAAAAACTATAGGTCTCATAATACCTATTGTGTATCAGTAAAATGTTTATTAAATGTTTATTGTAGCCCTAAAATGGATTTCCAACCACGGAAGGACAAACCACCTTCTTCTATCATGAGATGCGTCGTACAACAGTCAGTATTTTGTCAGTGCATTCCACTCACCGCGGGGAAATCAGCTACAGCACAACTCAATAAAACATAATCATGTCATCTGTTGCTACACTGCTTGGGTTCATGGCATCAAGTTAGTAGCAGAACACTGCAATTTTACCTGTACTACGAAAGTACTTAACCTTACCCTTATATACAATACAAAGACAACGAAATGCAGAGCTAGCCTAAGTCGATCGTTACAGATCTCATGTCAAAGTGTCTTGTTTCAAACATCTCGCAATCATTGTAACAATCGTTTACGTCATCTCACATACTAGTCTCAAAAGCAATGTACTTCCTTTGTAATGGCACAATGTGTTTCCTAATTCAGTACCACTATATTTGTACCGACCATCAGCAAAAGCTGCCTGTTTTCCTGATATTGCGTGTCTGGAGATCTTTTCCGTAATCTAAATGTCAAGCGGAGATTAGATAGGAGGGTCGATAGATTTTATCACAATGACGTCTGATCGACTGATCACCGAATGATAAATGCCATCTGACCGTGAGATGACGGTAGCCGAACTAAAAGGCAAGTGTGACTCATTTTAAAGCGTAATTTTTTAATCATTTTTTTAAATTAAGTTTCACATGTTTCTTAATCAAGATATCCGCAGTGACTCAGATAAGTATTTTAGGCAGCTCATTTGCATCAAAGGCTGTCTTTTTGACAAATCACTACAGGTGTGCACAGTGTTCGAATTTGAGTCCATCTCAACTTTTGTTAGAACTCACTCACATGAAAAGGTGTGATGTTCTCAGGTAACTGAACACTGTAAGCTCATTTCTAATTTTGAAATTTGCCATTACGAACATTTAAGTTTATAAATGTAGCACTAAAAACACAAGGAAATATTATATTGTTCACGACAGTATTCCAGCTGTAGCACAGAAAGGTCACCCCAAGTATATATGTGTATACATTTTAATCATCAGTTTTCTGAGTGGTTTGATGCGACCCGCCAAGAATTACTTCCCTGCGCCAACCTTTTCATCTCAGAGTAGCACTTGCAACCTACGTCCTCAACTATTTACTGGATGTATTACAGTCTCTGTCTTCCTCTACAGTTTTTACCCTCTACGTCTCCCTCCAGTAACATGGAAGTTGTTCCTTGATGACTTAAAAGATGTCTTATCATCGTGTCCTTCCTTCTCGTCAGTGTTTACCATACATTCCTTTCCTCAGAAATTCTGCGGAGAACCTCCTCATTTCTTACCTTATCAGTCCACCTAATTTGTAACATTCATCTGTAGCACCACATCTCAAATGCTTCGATTCTCTTCTATTCTGGTTTTCTCACAGTCCATGTTTCACCACCGTGCAATGTTGTTGTCCAAACGCACATTCTCAGAAATTTATTCCTCAAATAAGGGCCTACATTTGATACTAGTAGACCTCCCTTGGCCAGGACATAGATATTAAGAGATAATAAATGTAATTTTAAAAACCAGGTAAATTAATTTTTGTGTGACGAATTCTCTTCTCTTCCTAAGAGGTTGTTTCGAATTGATAACATATTCATGTGTATGTGTGTGTGTGTGTGTGTGTGTGTGTGTGTGTGTGTGTGTGTGTGTCTGTATGTGTGTGTGTGTGTGTGTGAGAGAGAGAGAGAGAGAGAGATGTTAATTTAAATTTTAATAACAATTACTAGATACTAATAGTCAAACGTAGCAACACACTGGTAAAAAACTTTCTGAAATACAGATTATAGCAGTAAGGCGTTTGTAAAATTTATGCAGTGAAGTTTATCATTAAGTAGCACACATATAAAAAAACATAAATCGTAAAATTTAATCAGTCAATTAAACGCACGCTAACTCTGTGGTGCAACAAAATTGCATTCTGTTAGTAGGGAATTACCTGATGTCGATAGTAAGTATCAGGACTGGTAGGCAAATGTTGCAGGTTGAGTCTCGGTACGAATGTGGGTTTTAAAGTCAGTGAGCGTATATAATAGACAATCCAGGCCCATTTCAGATACGAGAAAACTTATGACCCAACAGAACACGGAATTTGCTTGTTGTGGAAAAGAGTTAATCCTTTAGGACGAGTTTGGAGGGAACTTAGTTCATATCTGCGGTTTTTTTAACATTCAGAAAGAGGGCGTTACTCAGAAGTAACGAATGTTGCTTATAAACAGTTCAGTTAGTGGGACTTAAGAATGGGGGGGGGGGGTCAGCCGAAAGAAAAGACATACCTAGGATAAATTTTGTAAAAAGCAGGAGTCTTCAACGTGCTTCTACGATAACACAGTTTGCGTCCACGCATGATGTGACACACATCAACTTCTGCCGAAATGTTGCTCATAAGCCTAAGTGACAATGATTAGTCAGGTGAATCCCAGCAGGTACCCAAACTGGCTGAGCAGTACCCCACACTCATGCCTCCAAATGTTGCCGGCCGTCACAGATGCGCAGTCTGAAAGCCACAGGCTCCCCATGTCAACACAGTGACCACACACCTTCTGATAATGAAATCGGCTAACGAACCTGGGTAAAAATCCGCCTGCCAATGTTCTGTTTGTCTCAAAGAAACTAATAACTAATACGCAAGTAAGCAACCGCGAGCCCCCAGGGGCTCAGCATTCATTTGCTGAGTACGGGCTTGGCGACCCCGGGGTCCTGAGCTGGGAACTGGTCAGCGCCGCCAGTCTCCTGTCACCGTAACCCCCGTACATGCTTCAGCGACCACCGTATGGCGCAGCGGTGGAATGTTGTGTGCTGCGGGGAATGGTAATCTTGGCTTGACCGCCTGGATTGCGAGGAAGGCCAAACTCTATAAAAAACCCTCAATCTTACGGTGTGCTCCGCACCTATAAGATGCATGGCTGTTGGGGTGGAACAGTCGCAAGCGCGCAACCTCTGGGGCATCTGCCGCACCCCAGTTGTATAAGGCTTACTCAGGCACGCGGGGCTCTGTCTGAGCAGACCTTTAGTTCCCTAGCTGCTCGTGGGACCTCTACATTTCCCCCTACCAGTGGATTGGGTGGGCCACTGGTAGGAAAACACACCCCATTGAAAAAGCGACTTTGTGCTGCGAGTCCTCCAGCGCCTGGTGTTGCTAGAGATTTATCAGACTGTCGTAACAGACCACATGCTGACAATCATAATGTGTTTTTGATTATTAAACGGAAGGAGGGTAGTTTTGAGAGGGTTTCTCCCTTTTACATCCACAAGGGTCTTGAGAGAATTGCAGGAACACTGAAATCTGTGAAGCGACTGCGCAATGGGACTCTGTTAGTTGAGACTTCTAGTTCCCGTTAAGTCGCTTCTCTTCGGAAAGCAACCTGTCTCGGAGAGTACGCTTTCGAGACCGAGCTCCACTCCACTTTGAACTATAGCAAGGGTGTTGTGACATGTAGGGACTTGGTGGATATCCCCACAGACGAGTTAAAATCTGAGTGAGCTGACAAAGGTATTGTTGACGTGCAGCATATTACGAAACGAGTCGATGGGGACCTAGTCAAATCCGACTCGTTTATTCTCACGTTCAATTGCCCGAGACTCCCAGAGCATGTTAAAGCGGGGTTCTTACGTTTGTCAGTACGGCCATATTTCCCCAACCCAATGCGCTGTTTTAAATGTGAACGCTTTGGGCATACTACGTTGGGGTGCAATGGGATAGCCACTTGTGGTAAATGTGGTCAGCCTGCCCATGAAGGAGCCGATTGTTCATCGCCTGTGAAGTGCGTGAATTGCTCTGGGAGTCACCCTGTCTGGAGCCGGGTCTGCCCCATCTGTCTCGAAGAACGGAAGATACAGGAGATTAAAATATCTAAGCGCATCCCCTATGGTGAGGCCAAGAAGCTCTTTAAGGCCATGCAACCTCCTGTGTTTACAACATCTTTCGCTTCCGCTCTGAAAAAACCAGTACAAATGGCCACTGTTGCTGCGCAAACAGAGGTTGCTAGTGTTAGCACTAATACCTGCGTTTGCCAGTGCACTTGTGCTGCTGCGGTTGTTTTGTAACCTGCGGCTCTCCTCGCAACGTCGGACAAGGCCGTGATTGCTGACATTGGGGTACTTCCTGCCTCTCCCCATATGGCGCCTTCTGCCCAGGCGAGTAAAGCTCCAACTGTTGACAAGGCTCTGCACTCTAAGCCCCCCAAGACAAAGACGCCGAAGGTGAAGGTTTTGCTACATGAGGAGACTAGTCAGGGTCGGTCCGATGACGAGGCCATCGTACTGTCTGACATCTCCCGTGGGTCGTCATCGGAGCTGATGGACATTGATGTCGACCGGGGGCGATCTTCTCGCCCCAGGAATAAATCTCCGGCCAGTACGGGCTCTCCTCCAAAGCACAGAGGTAGGTTGAAAATTCAGCCACCCTGATCAGTGGCTCCCATATTACAGTGGAACCTGAATGGGTTCAGGACGCATGTGGCCGAATTACAACTCCTTGTACGAGAGTGCCCTTTGTGCTTATGTCTCTTTACGGGGCTATACCATATTTCGAAAAGATGATCTGATGGGGGAAAGGGCAAAGGGTGGTGTTGCGGTTTTTGTCCGTGACATGCACCAATCTTCTGAGCTCCCTCTCGTTACAGACTTGCAAGCAGTTGCAGTTGACCTTCTTGTGGGTTGGAGGCTCACAGTCTGTTCAGTTTATTTACCGCCTCAGGATGCATTAGACTCTGAGGCTCTCACAGACCTTATTAGCCAACTCCCCCGCCCATTTCTTCTTCTGGGGGACTTCAATGCTCATAATGTCTTATGGGGCTCTTTGACTACTTGCCCCAGGGGTTGCATTCTGGAAAGCCTCATGATGTCTGAAGAACTGTGCATCCTCAACTCATTTCTGTACTGCTTCCAGGTCGTCATCGGCTATTGACCTTTCCTTTTGCTCTCCAGCACTCACGGATTCTGCTCTGTGGGAAGTTGCTGCTGACCTCCATTCTAGTAACCACTCCCCCCCTTTGGATTCGCCTCCTGGATGAGGCTGTGGCATTACCAGTGCCGCCCCGGTGGCACCTCTGCAGAGCTGACTGGACACTTTTCAGCCAACTGGCTGTTTTGGAACACCGTGCCAGCATCCACGAATGGGTAGGCCATGCTACAGCCGTGATCTCCCATGCTGCTGAATTGTCAATCCCACGGTGATCCGGTCATCCCAAGAGGCGTCCTGTCCCTTGGTGGACCACTGAGTGCCGCTCAGCCACACGAGCCCGCCGTGCAGATCTGCGCCGCTTCAAGTGCCGTCGCTCAGCTGACAATCTTGCGGCCTTTCGGGTGGCAAGGGCCAAAGCGCGGCGAGTGATTAAAGAGAGCAAACGACGGTCATGGCAATCGTTCTTGAACTCCATCTCCCGTTCCACTAGTTCTACGAAAGTATGGGAAGCCATCAGGAGGATTTCCGGGAAACTCAGCCAACTACCTGTCACGGCATTGCTGCATCGGGAATGTCTCCTCATGGCGCCGAGAGACATTGCCCAGACACTGGCCATGCATTTTGCGGAATCTATCGCCACTATTAACTGTTATCCAGATTTCTGCCGCTACCGCACTGCCATCGAGAGGGGTCACTTGGACTTCCGGTCTCCAAATTCTGAACCATGCAACTGCCCCTTCACAATGTGGGAACTGGATTCGGCGTTGTCTGTGGCTCATGATACTGCGCCTGGTCATGATCAAATCCGGTACAGCATGCTGCAGCACTTGTTGCTGCCATCCAAGGAAGTTCTCCTGAATTGTTTTAATATGATATGGTTATCCAGCACGTAACCTGACTCGTGGAGGGAGGGGATTTTGATTCCCCTCCTCAAACCGGGGAAGGACCGAACGCATCCCAGTAGTTATCGAAGTATTGCTTTGACGAGCTGTGTGGGGAAGACGTTGGAACGCATGGTCAACCGTCGCCTGGTTTGGCTGCTCGAGACCAGGCAGCTCCTTAGCCCCTCTCAGTGTGGCTTTCGGAGATGTCGTTCAACTATAGACAACTTGACCCTGCTTGAGGCGGCCATCCAGCAGGCCTTCCTACGTAACCAGCACTGTCTAGGTGTATTCTTTGATATTCATAAGGCGTATGACACTACTTGGCGCCGCCTTATCCTCAATCAACTCCATCAGTGGGGCTTTCGTGGCCGTCTCCCCATCTTCATTCGGTCCTTTCTTTCCCACCGCCTCTTTCGATATCGGGTTGGTAATGTGCTATCTTTGTATGTGCAGGAGAATGGTGTTCCTCAGGGAAGCGTTTTAAGTGTCACCCTCTTTGCCGTCGCCATTAACAGTATCACGTCCACTATCCGAAGTCCTGCCCAATGCTCCTTGTTTGTGGACGATTTTGCTGTTTTCTGTTCTTCCTCTAGTCTTGTCACTGCTAGTCGGCAGTTGCAGCTTACGATAAAGCGATTAGAGGCATGGACTGCGAAGACCGGTTTTATCTTTTCTGCAGACAAATGTGTGTATGTTCATTTTCATCGTTCTCGACGTCTTTTTACCTCCCCTGAATTGCGCCTGAGGAACACCATTCTTCCTTTTAGAGACACTGTGAGGTTCCTGGGCCTCACTTTTGATTCCAAGTTGTCGTGGTTGCCTCACCTTAAAGACCTCAAGATGCGGGCCCTGAAGGCACTGAATATTTTGAAGTGTCTGAGCCATCAGTCCTGGGGAGCAGATCGGGCGCGTCTGCTGCAGTTTTATAGGGCTTTCGTCCGATCGCGTCTTGACTATGGTTGCACCGTGTCTGGGTCAGCAAGGCCTTCGTATCTGAAGATTCTTGACGCAGTACACCATGAGGGTATCAGGCTGGCCACTGGTGCCTTCCGTACCAGTCCCATCCCCAGCCTGTATACAGAAGCAGGGGAACCGCCGCTCGCCATCCGGCGGAAACTCCTCATGGTGCGACGGGTGTGTCAATTCCTTGCCTGTCCTACCTCCCCTGCGTACCCTACCGTTGCCCGACCGCCTATGGAACGTCTCTTTTCCAGTCGTCCCAGGGCAACGAGACCATTTGGGATTCGTGCCAAGCATTTGCTTTAGTCCCTTGGTGTGGAGCGTGTGGCCCCCCAACTCCAAGGTTTTACCCGCTTGCCTCCCTGGTTGCTCCAGAGGCCCAGCGTCCTTTTAGACTTGTCGCAGTACCGGCGGAGCTGCACTCCTGCGTTTGTTTTTACCTCCTTATTTTCCGATATTTTACACCAGCATCCCGACCATGTACCAGCATTTACGGATGGCTCTAAACAGGGGGACTCTGTTGGTTGTGCTGTTGTTTTCCCTGATCGAGTCGTCAAGTTACGGCTTCCTGCGGCGTTTACCATCTTTGATGCCGAATTGTTTGCGATCTTGCGGGCATTGGAGCAGATGAGATGTGTTCCCAGTCTTAAGTTTCTCATCTGTTCTGACTCGCGGAGTGCCCTTCAGACCATGCAACACTCGTACCCAGCGTATACGGTCGTCCAGAACATCCATGATGCCCTACTTCACCTGCAACGACAGGGGAAGGAAGTTTCTTTCTGCTGGGTGCCGGGGCACGTGGGTATTAGGGGAAACGAAATGGCGGATGTGGCTGCCAAAGATGCATGTTCCCTCCCTCACGTTGTTGAATGTGCCGTCCCCCTCCATGCTGTTACGTCCCTTTTGCGTTTTCGTGTTATGCGTCAGTGGGAAGAGGAGTGGCTGGCAGTCGGTGAAAATAAGCTGCGTCTGGTCAAGGCCACCACGCGGCCATGGCGTACGTCCTACCAGTCATGCAGGCGGGATGAGGTTCTCCTCACTCGCCTCCGCATCGGGCACAGTCCCTTAACGCATGGTTTTTTACTTCGGTGGGAGGACCCCCCCAATCTGCAGTGCTTGTGGCGTCCAGATTACTATCCGCCACATTTTACTTGACTGTCTTTTATTCTCTGACCAGAGGGCGGTGGTTTCTTTGCCACCGGATTCGCCCTCTATTTTGCAAGACGACGCAAGGACTGTGGTTAAGGTCTTACGGTTTTGTGTCCTGTCCAATTTGTTGCCTCGGATTTTAGGGAGAGGTTTTTAATGTGCTGGTGGGTGTCTGGCTCACACAGGTTTTAGGTAAGAGGTCCGCCAGTCACGATTACCTCCTTGTTTCCCTTCGGTTTCTGTTCTCTTTTCCTTGTGTTTCCTTTCCTTTTTTAGTGCGTTTCTTCTCCTCTTGTTTTGCTTCTGTCTGTGAGGATGTGGAACTGCGTCAGGTCTGTGTCTTTTAGCCGTTCTCCTTGTTCTCTGTCTGTCTTAGTCCCTTCACTGCATCTGTTCCTGTTTCTATGCGTTTGGGCGCTGATGACCACGCTGTTTAGCGCCCGTAAACCTCAAACACACCAACACACACACACACACACACACACACACACACACACACACACAGCAACCGCGAGTTTTTTAATAGAATGAACATGGTTTTAAATGTTCGCTCTGGAACAACGTTACCTGTTTAGGTTCAAACACCACAGAGTAAGAAGTTAAATAATTTTGTACGTGGTAATCTCTTTCATGTTATCTGTGATCGAAAATGGATAAGTGTATGAGGAAATAATGCAACTATGGTAGACTTTCCATATCCAAAACTGGTACATTTAATTCTTTAATTTTATTGGTGACAAATCCTACTTTTAAGCAACATTCTTCAATTAGTCTGACTACAGTTTGTAATCAATACGTGCACTATTTGTCAATTACAAGTATAATTAAAGCAAAGTAGTTCTCCCAGCCGAATAACTTAATTAAGTTTACGCTACATAACCTTCATCCTAAGAGTATCATCATAATTAAATGTAATTATTGAGAGGAATATCCATAAAATTAAATCCTCTAATAAACGTCTTCAGCAGTAAAGTGTGAAAAGGAACTCTGAGCAGATTGGCACTAAATTGCACACAAAAGGTACTAAACCCAAATCACAATTTTCAGCTGAGGACATTGAAGATGCTCCTGGTCTTAATAAGAGATATTTAAAATTAAAATAATACTGTAATAGAAGTTACAGGGTAAATAGGCATATCAAACAGAGAGACAGTGAAAATATTTATGAAGTCTGGCGGCACTCGACAAAAGTAATTAAGTTAAAACTATATAAAAGATCTGAATTCCGTGATTTACATGCATAGTCGTATATTAATATTTGCTTCTAATTTATAAGTTGCCTTTCTGATGATTTGTTGGCTGCTATTCATCTTCCTATCATATTTTAACCTCTTCATCCCTATAGACACTGTTTTATCAAAAGTATCCTGACAACTGTCAGTGGAAATTAATATGGAGGATGTCCATACCTTATGACGGCTTGAATTCAGCTGGGGACACTCTCAATGAGCATGTCTTTGAGGGGGGGGGGGGGGGGCTCCAGCCCATTCTTCCTCAAGACCGGAAACCAGAGAAGTTAGCGATGCCGGACGCGAAGGTCGAGCGAAGTAGACTTTCTGCCTCATCCCAGAGGTGTTCCATTGGGTTCAGGTCTGGACTCCCGACAGGCCAATTCATTTTAGGAATGAATTGTTGTCCACAAACCGTTTTCTCACAGATACTGTTTTCTGAGGGGCTGATACAAATCATCGTCTGCGAACCTTTCTTCCACTATATGCAGTACACAATGCTGAAAAATCTCTTCAAATCCTTCCGCATTTATCACTTTTTAATCGCAATAAGGGACCACGGCCAAATCACAAAAAACATGCCCGTACTTTAACATAATTTCCTCCAAACTTGGTTGTTAGCTGATAGCAGGTAACGTTATTCAGGCATTCGCGCAAGCTAAATCCTTCCTTTAGACTGCGACAGTACGTTGCGTGATTTATCACTGTAAATCACTCATTTCCCATCGTCCTCTGTCCAGTGACGTCACTCTTTACACCTCTTCATGGATTACTTAGCTCTGACGACAGAAACGTGTGGCTTACGAGCAGCTGATCGATCATTGCACCTAATTCTTTTTAACTTCCTACGCGCAGTCGTAGTGCTAGCTGGACTGTTGGCAGAACTTTGAGACTCGTGAGTGACTCCTTCCGCTAATTTCACGTGATTTGTTACAAGCACACTGCTCAATACTCGACGAGAGCCGTACGTCAGTGCATGAAGCCTGCTTGGTCGTGGTTTAGTTGTAATTGTTTCTTCGCGTTTCACTTCACAGTCGCATAACCAACGGTCAACCTGGGCAGCTTTGGAAAGGTTGAAATGTCCTTGATGAATCCGTTACTCAGGTGACATCCAATGACTAACCGAAGTTCGACGTCACTGTGCTGTTACTCCTTCTCTTCTAACAACACAATCCTCCCCGCCTCCTTCTATATCGGTGGGTCCGCCTTCCGTGACATCTAGTGGTCCATTCCGCTTTACATAGGCGTGTCCGGATGCTTTTAATCAGATAGTGTGCTTATTGCACCAAAATCTGAAATAGTCTTTTTTGTTTTAATCTTTGTGTGCCCCATTGCTAGCTAAATATTGCTATATGAGTAGCAGATGTCCCAACCGCCTTCCCTAAAACAAATTTTGCGTGATCATTCCTTTTCATATCGCCTCTTACTATTAGCCCTAAACACCCATGTGATGTGATGTGCTCCAGATGCTCCCCATCAGTCTTGTAATCGGATACCGTCATGTTGTTTATATCTGTGTAGGCCTTGTCTTCCATATCTAAATTGAACTTCTTTTCATTACACCGAGTGGAAATTTTATGGGTCATTCAACATTCACCGAGCGAGATGGCACAATACACTCGTATCCATGAGAAAAGCTTTTCAAACATCTGTCGGGACATCCAGATATAAGTTTCCAATGGCTTCATTATAACGTTTAGGTCAAATAGCAGAATCGTTCCTCGGAAAAGGGTATTGCCGATGTCCTTTCCCATCAGAGCTCTAAAGACCTCGTCGTCGACGGGACTTAAAACCGTAATCTTCCTATCCCTTTTCTTTCGGCGTTTGCTTACAATCGACCAGCAACGATACTTCATTGTCGCGAACTGCTTTGTCGTCAAACACTCCGAGAAATATGTGTATTGAGCAAATCAGCATTCCCATTGTGCTTTATTGGAGCACATCCCTTGTTACTTTCGTTTCTGTTTAACTATTTGTTAAATATTCATCCGGCAAATCACATATGTTCGAAGATACCCCTTATGGTGGTAAGTATGGAATGCCTTTCGGAAACTAGGAAAACGGAATCTACCAGTTCAACTGCATCTACCGTTTGTACAGTAACGTGAATGAGTGAAGCACCTTGTGTTTCTGAGTGGTTTTTGTAGAATCAGCACTGATTCTTTTAGAGAAGCTTGATTTTCCCTAGGAACATCATAATACAAAACTGCTGAGACTTTCTGTGGCCGCTTGATAACGTGTCGGCTGTTGCTGTTGGTCACGGGCTCTTCGACCAACGTTTGCGTAATGATTTTTCAGACGTTTCGACACTGTGAGTCGCTAGTAGAGTTAAAGATTCACTCTCCATTGCTTGTGGCGGACTGACCTACTAAAAACTATGACCTCCTAACTTACTTACTTGTAATAGCTCTTGTGAAACTACATAAAATCTTTGAGGAAAAGCACCTCAAGATGTGTCTCTAGAACTTGAAATTTATTGTGGATCTCCTGGGGACCAACATTTTGTGACAGTTTTTCATTCTCTACTAGCTATACCCGGCTACGTTTTTTTGATGTTCAGTCTGCTTAAACTGAAAATAAAGAAAAGAGAAAGCACGCGTTTCTAATATGTATGGGAATTGGATATACGTCCTAATCTCCTTAAATCCCCGTCTCTGTCTATCTCCCTCCTACCCCTTTCTATGTCCATCTCTTTTCTTTCTCTATCCATCACTTCCTCCCCCTCTCTCTGCCCATTTTATCCTCCCCCTCTCTCTCAACCTCCTCTCTCAATCCACCATTTCCTCCCCCTTTGCTCTATCTTCTTCTCCTCTCTCCCTCTGTCACTCTCCTCCTTGCCCCTCGCTCTGTCCGTTTCCTCCTTCCCGTTTTTGTATGTTCATTTCCTCCTACTCCTACTTCTCTGTTCATCTGCTCTTCTTTCCTCCCCCCCCCCCTCTCTCTCTCTCTCTCTGACGTTGTGACTTGTTTATTGTTATTGCAAATCATATTCTGTAGTTGTATTCTAATCGTAAACATATAAACCATAAAAACAACTTCCCTCTTCGCTAACAATGTTTATCTATTTTATATTTTACACGTACAAAACTAAATATACTAAAAAATGTACAGTCTTTATGTATCTTAACGTTTATGACATATAACATTTATTATAAATGGCTCTGAGCACTATAGGACTTAACAGCTATGGCCATCAGTCCCCTAGAACTTAGAACTACTTAAATCTAACTAACCTAAGGACAGCACGCAACACCCAGTCATCACGAGGCAGAGAAAATCCCTGACCCCGCCAGGAATCGAACAACATTTATTATAGATCACGTTCATGTATTATATGTTTTAAAAATATATGTATATTAAAGAATTAGATACCTATAAACAAGCCTGTATTAGAATTCAACGTTGTTTCAAAATTTCAACACAGTCAGTCAAGAACTTTCGGAGATTAACGATTTTAAACAAACCAACATTTCCATTTTTGTAACGTTTCCCTTTTATTATATAGTGTAACACCCCACCCGTCACTTATCTGGTTTTGGCGTGTGTTCACCCCAGCTAATTGACTAACAGATCAATAGAGAGTGCAAAACTGCCGCAATGTCGGATAATGCAAAGAAAGTAATAAGGCCCTGTGACTCCTGATTGAACTGTGGTGGCAGTGTTGACATTAATTGATCCCTTTTAATTAAAAAGGTGCGCACATTGATATTATATTCAGCTATTGAACACCAGATGTTGAACATAAAATCAATTAAGAAATGACTTGGGATTTCAACTACTTGATTGAAAACAGATGCAGTCGATTAGCACAAATTTATTTTAGTTCACGACCTTCAGTCATCATATTACATGGCTCTCCTAACAGGCAGTGCGAGTAAATTGCGTTTACATGGAGTAAGAGCGATAAATCAAAATTAATTCTTATCGACTGACCCAGGCGTAATGCGAAGTGCGAGAAGAATTCTACTGTACACGGCTCATGAAACCCTCGTGAAAACTTTGCCGACGTGATCCAACAAAGGATGAGTGGCCTAACTCAAGCCGGAGCGGGCGCAATATCACTGAATTCATCGTGGCAGGGCGGAGTCGTTGTGCGGACTTCGGCCAGCCTCGTGGTGCTGCAAGGCTGCGCTCGTCTATTCACTCCTAGCTATCTTGCTCAGTGCATAGCTGAACGAAAACTTTATATCTTCAAGCTCAATCGTTCCGTTTGCTAAGTCCTAAACTGCGGAGATGCTCTCTCTCTCTCATGCAAGCTGAGTAAAGAACGCCACGTCCGCACTCTAGGCAAGCTGGGAACGGAAGACCTCTACAGAGACATCTTCCAGTCTGCTCTTTGCCTCGGTTTCCCCTCCAGCAAAATCACTTACGCCAATTGCATTGCAAGTCGCGTTAATTATGCATCGCTTCCCACCGCCGAACAATGCCCGCTCTGGGAAGTGAACAAATTCCACGACGGCCGGGGTGGCCGAGCGGTTCTAGGCGCCACAGCCTGGAACCGCGCGACCGCTACGGACGCAGGTTCGAATCCTGCCTCGGGCATTGATGTGTGTGATGTCCTTAGGTTAGTTAGGTTTAAGTAGTTCTAAGTTCTAGGGGACTGATGACCTTAAACGTTAAGTCCCATAGTGCTCAGAGCCATTTGAACCATTTGAACAAATTCCCACAAAATGTCCCTTCCTCTCAACTTCTGCTATTTAGCTCCTCCCAGGCCACCCATCAAGGTTAGCGTCTGCACAAAACACCAATTTTTCCGAAATTCTGACACCCAGGAGAGTACTTCAAATTCCTAGGTTCTACGTTCCCATCGGAGGCCGGCGTATTTCATTCTGTCGCTCTTCACCTGATTTACTTCAGACTCTGTAGACCGTGAATTCGGCGTGAAGTTGCTATAGTCACGAACACGCATATTTTGGCCTCTGTTGACCGCTCCACCGTAGCTTTACGCGGCTTTCTCGCATGTTTCACTGAAAACGGGACGACGGACATTTATCAACAGGCGTACAAGTTCTCCGTCTGCTTCCCAGTACACCAGCATGGGTCAACCATCCCCTCATTGTCACTCATCTTAAGGCAGCTGGAGACCCCGCCCCGTCACCACTTTCTCAGAGTTTGAGCCACCCCAAGCTGCCTATTGTCGCTTCCCCTCGCGTGCCGCCATCCGGCCGCCGTGTATTCCGACTACTTCCCTGGAATAAACTAGCCTCCAATAAATCGACGCGTTTCCACAAAGTTTTCAGGTCGCGTGAGTTACTTTAAAACCATCACCCAACATTAATTATTCCAATGCGTCCATACTATACCCTCTACAAGATGCATTGTGCCTTGTCAGTCATTTTTGTTCAGCCCTAATGTTCGCTCAGCGTGAGTTAGGTGATCTTTAATGACTTCATGTAAGGGGCATAGTTCTTGCCATCTTACAATAGGTACATAAAAGCACTTGAGTATTCAAATCAACGTGGTGTCAAAATTTCAAAGCCATCTGTGGAGATCTTTCGGAGGTAAACGATTTTGAACAAACATACATTCACATTTTTATTTATATAGATTTTACACAAACACTCTCACGAACATAATATCAGTTGGTACGAAATACTAATCTAAATCTTTAATTACTTGTTTGTGTGTGTTAGACCAGTTGGTTCAGCATATTTTTATGAATATTTTTTCTGTATATTGATAGTTCGTCCTACAATTTTTTTCACCCAACAATGTACGTCACTGAAATTTAGTCTTAGCACAGCCACTATTTTCAATTATCGATTGCCTTAAATTTCCATGCTCTTATGTAGGTCATTGTCTAATCAATTTTTTCTGCTATGAATAGTCAAAGTTTACAGAGTATGGATTCACTTTCAAAATTATTGGAAATCAGCTGAAAAAAGGCAGTTTGAAGTTTCCATTCAATTTTTCAGCTGGATGTATCTCGCACTTCTTCCTTCAAAAAGCAACTGCTATTCAAACAAAGATTTTCTTTTGGCTTACGTGAAGCTTAACAAAATTTTCCTTTTGATTGGCAGTGCTACCTCCAGCAGTGGAAGTTCGAACGACGTCTCTATGCAGCAAGGAGGGAGTAGCACAAAAGCTTCTCGGAAATAATCTCTGCCTGGGCGAATGGGCAGCAGCCAAGGTCGTCCAGCTCAGAAGGCGGAAGTAGCAGACACAGTAGAAGAAGTGCGTGTGGAGGGCCAGGAAAATGCCCGTAAGCCTGTCTGAAAAGTGACACTTCACGGTTACAGCTGTGAAGTTAGCTGCTGCATAATTTTAACTACTGACTCCGGAAATTTGATGTCTTGTTTCATACTTTTAGTAAATGGAGTAGTTTTTTCTAGTGTTTGGTCCAGAATTTTATAGTAACGTGCTTTCAGTAATATTAGAACCAAGTTTACATGGTTTTTCTGTAAATAGTTTAGGTTTTTCTATTATTTTACGTAAATTAAGGAAAAATCATAGAAATAACAACATCCTGAAGCAGTTAATGTTGAGTGTGATAACAAATACTTCCGTTATTCAAAGGCGATTCACCACCATTAACAATACTTTATCCATCAAGCTCAAAATAACAATGTTTTTGTTATGGTCTTCAGTCCAAAAAAAAAAAAAAAATGGTTTAAATGGCTCTGAGCACTATGGGACTCAACTTCTGAGGTCATCAGTCCCCTAGAACTTAGAACTACTTAAACCTAACTAACCTAAGGACATCACACACATCCATGCCCGAGGCAGGATTCGAACCTGCGACCGTAGCGGTCTCGCGGTTCCAGACTGTAGCGCCTAGAACCGCACGGCCACTCCGGCCGGCTTCAGTCCAAAGATTGTTTTGATGCAGCTCTCCAAGCTTCTCTTCATTTCCGAATAACTACTGCAACCGACACCCATTTCGACTTCCTTATTGCAGTAAATACTGCATCTGCCTTCGCATTTTTACCACCCTCCCCCATATCTCTATGCTATCAAAATGACTATTCTTAAACGCCTCAGAATGTGCCCTGTTAACTGATCTTTTGTTTTAGTAAAGTTTAGTAAAGTTGTGCCGTAATTTCTCCCCCCTTCCCCTTCCAATGCCATTCAGTACCTTCGCATTACTCGATTCATCCATCTAATCTTCATCATTCTTCTGTAGCACTCCCCCATTATTGGGTCATTTGATTATCGTCCACGTTTAGCTTTCATACATGGCTACACTCCAGAAAAATACCTTCACAAAAGACTTCCTAACATATTTATGTTAGATGTCAATAAAGTCCTCTTTTGCAGGAAAACTATTTTTGGCGTTGCTATACTGAATTTTATATCCTCTCTACTTCGCCCATCATCTATTATTTTGCTGCCCAGATATCAGAACTCGTTTACTTCTAGTGTCTAATTTCCTAGTCTAATTCCTTCAGTGTCTCTTTATAATTCCACAGCATTCCATTACCTGGTTTCACTTCTGTTGATGCTCATCTTATAACTTCTTTTTAAGACACTGTCCATTCCATTCAGCTGCTCTTCTATGTCCTTTGCTGCCTCTGCCAGAATTCCAGTGTCATCACCAAATCCAATCTTTTTATTGCTTCTCACTGATCTTCAGATCCCTTTCAAATTTTTTTCTTGGTCACCTTTACTACTCCCTCAATCTACGGACTGAATGATATGGGCGAGATGAGATGAAGCCCTGAGTCATTCTCTTCTTATACTGCTTCACTTTGTGAGATATAAGAGGGCTATTTGGAAAGTAACGTCCGATCGATTACGCAAATGGCAATCAGAGTAAAAATCCGATGAAGCTTTGCATAGGTGTATTGGACATTGTCACTAGTATACCCATCGATCGCGTCACGTCGCTCTTTTCAGTTCTGAGTGCACAATGAGCACTTAAAGATGCATAGAAAAAAGCTGTCTCACGACAAGTATGAGTGGCTTTGAAAGATTTCCCCTGATTTGATGCATCCCACACAACGTAACTGTCATGCATTTCCTCCTTCAATTATCGGTCGCACACTGCAGGAGCAATGAGGATTCTGCTGCAGCGTTTGATCACCCACCATACAGCCCAGTCTTGACTCCCTGTGATTTTCATCTCTGCTCACATGAACCGCTGGCTATGAAGACAATATTCTGGCACAGACAACAAGCTGCAGATCAGCATAGAGAATCGGCAGAAAACACAGGCGGCTGCTTTCTGTGAAGAGGGTATTGAAAAGTTGGTATACTGCTACGACTATTGTTTAGTCGCAGCAGTGACTACGTAGAGAAGCAGCCGGAAGGTGCAGCTAACTACCGCAAAGAAAACATTTTTGACTTTCACTCTGCTTTCCGTTTAGCGAACTATCGGACCTTACTTTCCGATCAGCCCTCACATGTGAACCTCAAGAGTTCAATTTTTGTATCAATGTATCGAATGATGCACCTTCATTTGGTTTTTCTGAATTATGTACTTTGAGTGAATGTGAATGTTCATTGCTCTTTGTTTCTGGTCTCAACAGTGGCCCTGATTTGGTGCGGGCCAGCATGCAAAAAGCGTGTTGCATTTGTATGCATGAGAAGAAGTAGCTGTGCGAAAGCGGGTCTAGCAGGCCGCGCTGGTCTGTCGTGTTTATTGAACAGTATGCTTTGTGTTACCTGTAGGGCTGCCTGTATGGCAGTGGCACATGATCATTTACGAAATTAATAGCTGTCATGTTGGATGTTTTCTGGAACCGGTAAAATAAACGTAGTTGCTCTTCCGTATTTGACTACTCTTTTGCTGACGTGCGACGGTCACAGACAGTTCCTGAACCCTGCAGCAGTAGAGCCTAACAATAGAGTCCATGATCTTGCATCCTAAGCAGCCCGAAATTTTGAGGACGACCGAGTGACAGGACAATAGGGGAAGAGCTCACACCTTCCGTGTTCTTCGCCGCTTATAACTGCAGTCTGATTTCTGTATAAGTTGTAAACAACCTTTCGCTCCCTGTATTTTTCACCTCTGCCTTCATAAATACAAAGAGTATATGCCTGTCAACGTTGTCTACAGATTTCTCTAAATCTACAAATGTTACAAATGTAGGTTTGTCTTTCTTTAAACTGTCTTCTACGATAAGTCGGCGGGCCATTATTGGCTGAAGCGTTCCTGCATTTCTTAGGAACGCAAACCGATCTTCCCCTAGGTCGGCTTCTACCAGTTTTTTCCATTCTGCTGTAAATAATTTGTATAAGTATTTTTCAAGCAATTGTGTGAGTCTGTTGTGATATAGGTTACTTATTAATTACACGACTTACTAAGTAGATTATTAAACTGATACTGCGGTAGTATTCAAACCAGTCAACATTTGCCTTTTTTAAATTATTTCATTCCTCTTGAAGTCTGAGAGTATTTCGCATGTCTCATATATCTTGTACACCAGGTGTACTAGTTCTCTCATTGCTAGCTCTCCCGAAGTTCTCTATAATTCTGAGGGAATGTCGTTTACTCCAGGGGCCTTGTTTCGACTATGGTTAATACTTGGCAACCAAAGTTTGAGCTTACGCTGAATTTTTTATGAGTTAGAGTGGCAAATCACAGGCACACCTCCTTTGTCACTGAGTCGTGAAGGCATTTGTATCTGTCGACATATAATCATCTTGACTGTTGATTGGAGAGGTCACTACTAGTACTTTTCATTTCATAATATTGTTGACCGTTTGGCAGGCCAGCGCATATGTCATGTGACTGTTAGTCGCTAGCATCCATGAACTGCTTACAGCAGCTGCTGAAGACTTTTGTAAGCACTGCGATTTTCAGCTGTTTGCATCCATATTCTTCCTTCTCGTTCTCTAATGTCACCTACCCACCTTCCATTACTTCATCGGACCTCTCGAATTCCAGCAAGGGCCTTACTTGGTCCATATATCACCCAGTCGCTTGGTTGCAAGTCCTTCTCATTTCCGTATAATTTTAATTCCGGTCATAATTCCAGAAACACTCCAATCGTCGTACTGGAGTATGTAACCAAGGCATAAAACTGGTCATCCTAATCAATAGTGATCTATTTCGGAGCAGACAGTGGGTATGAAGAGTGTAGTTGTAAATTTGAACCAATTTTTGTAGTTGTCTACTATAAAATTTCCTTTCAGTAGAGAACATAGGGTTCCGATAGCTATGAACTAGTGCTTATATCCAATATAACATAATGCAATGTAACAAACATTATGCGTCCATCAATTGCAACCTCATACAGTACACGTTATGCTAATAACTCGTATTGGATAGTTTGTGTATTTAAGACCCATGACTCATAATCTATTTTACAACCCTTCAATACACATCTAAAAATCTTTTAGTTGGAAAAAACAGCTGTTCTCAGTAGTCGGTTGTCGCCGTATGCGATTGTTGGGTGATGCCATGACCCCTTGCATAATTACGTAGTTCAGCGACGAGGAAACACGCCACGTCAGTCAATATAGAGGGTTTTCGGAGCGTGATTGTCGATCAGAGCTTCCATCATGATTAATTTTATGGCTGACAATAAAGTCTGATAAGATCGCTGCACGAGCTGTGTTACTGTTGAGTATAATCGCACTCCATATTGCTGTTAAAACCCAACTGTATCTGACACATGTTTGCCCGAGAACGATGCTGAGGACAGCGGACGGAGCTAACCGTCCGAACTATAGCTCGGAGGAACTGCAAGTGTAGGAAAGTTGTTGACAATGGTTTTCGTATTGTTACCATTTGTGTAATCATACATAATCTCCAATTATTTTGCTATTTATACCCGCGGTTGAACGAAATTTGACTGGTGTGAACTGTGAACAGGGAACTGGCCACTACTATATCAGCCAACCTTACAAGATGAAATTCAGAACATCACTGTTTTATTGATTCCTAACAATAACTTTAGGTCGATATTTAAGCAAAATATTTGAAAGAAAATGAATTTTCGGATATTAATTTGCTTTGTTAAGCAAAATACACTCCTGGAAATTGAAATAAGAACACCGTGAATTCATTGTCCCAGGAAGGGGAAACTTTATTGACACATTCCTGGGGTCAGATACATCACATGATCACACTGACAGAACCACAGGCACATAGACACAGGCAACAGAGCATGCACAATGTCGGCACTAGTACAGTGTATATCCAACTTTCGCAGCAATGCAGGCTGCTATTCTCCCATGGAGACGATCGTAGAGATGCTGGATGTAGTCCTGTGGAACGGCTTGCCATGCCATTTCCACCTGGCGCCTCAGTTCGACCAGCGTTCGTGCTGGACGTGCAGACCGCGTGAGACGACGCTTCATCCAGTCCCAAACATGCTCAATGGGGGACAGATCCGGAGATCTTGCTGGCCAGGGTAGTTGACTTACACCATCTAGAGCACGTTGGGTGGCACGGGATACATGAGGACGTGCATTGTCCTGTTGGAACAGCAAGTTCCCTTGCCGGTCTAGGAATGGTAGAACGATGGGTTCGATGACGGTTTGGATGTACCGTGCACTATTCAGTGTCCCCTCGACGATCACCAGTGGTGTACGGCCAGTGTAGGAGATCGCTCCCCACACCATGATGCCGGGTGTTGGCCCTGTGTGCCTCGGTCGTATGCAGTCCTGATTGTGGCGCTCACCTGCACGGCGCCAAACACGCATACGACCATCATTGGCACCAAGGCAGAAGCGACTCTCATCGCTGAAGACGACACGTCTCCATTCGTCCCTCCATTCACGCCTGTCGCGACACCACTGGAGGCGGGCTGCACGATGTTGGGGCGTGAGCGGAAGACGGCATAACGGTGTGCGGGACCATAGCCCAGCTTCATGGAGACGGTTGCGAATGGTCCTCGCCGATACCCCAGGAGCAACAGTGTCCCTAATTTGCTGGGAAGTGGCGGTGCGGTCCCCTACGGCACTGCGTAGGATCCTACGGTCTTGGCGTGCATCCGTGCGTCGCTGCGGTCCGGTCCCAGGTCGACGGGCACGTGCACCTTCCGCCGACCACTGGCGACAACATCGATGTACTGTGGAGACCTCACGCCCCACGTGTTGAGCAATTCGGCGGTACGTCCACCCGGCCTCCCGCATGCCCACTATACGCCCTCGCTCAAAGTCCGTCAACTGCACATACGGTTCACGTCCACGCTGTCGCGGCATGCTACCAGTGTTAAAGACTGCGATGGAGCTCCGTATGCCACGGCAAACTGGCTGACACTGACGGCGGCGGTGCACAAATGCTGCGCAGCTAGCGCCATTCGACGGCCAACACCGCGGTTCCTGGTGTGTCCGCTGTGCCGTGCGTGTGATCATTGCTTGTACAGCCCTCTCGCAGTGTCCGGAGCAAGTATGGTGGGTCTGACACACTGGTGTCAATGTGTTCCTTTTTTATATTTCCAGGAGTGTATAATGTTACTGAAAGCATGATACTAAATTTTTTGCCAAAAGCAACGTTAATTTTGATTTTCATATCACAGTGATAGTAAAAATTCAAATTGAGCTATGATTTGTCTTAGTTGTCTTTCGAAAAAGGTCAGATATCCTACTTCGAACTATAGAGAAAGAGACAAATTAAAAGAGAAGGTGAGTGGGGTGTGGAGGGAGTCATTTCGAATGTGATAGCTATAGCCTCCATGAATTCAAGTCTCGGGGCTGTCAACTAGAATTATTGGCTTCTACATGGGTACTATTTTACGGCAAAAATGAAAAATGTGTTTCGGGCTCTGAACTGCAACAACAAAAGGGACAGAAAAGACCTGTCAACTTCCTCCCTGTAAGGCGGAAGATGTTCACTAAAAGTAATTATTAAAAAAAAAAGGTATTTTAATCAGACTAAGGATCAAGCTGGCGTTAGAAGTGAATGAAACATTATCAAGTCGTCAATTAAATTATGGATCGGAACTGTGAGTAGGTATATGTTCTGAGAAAGTTTTACACTGACTTTCAACAAAGGTGGTGCTGACAACCTTCGAGGAGCAAGGCGTTAATTTAACCTATGTTACGACACTGAAGAATACGACATATACGTCCATAGCTTCAATTCAGAATTGAAAGGAGAGTCATGCAAGGGTTCCGTACCTGTAAAACTATTATTAGCAGCCCTAGCGTAAATTTTCAGAGCCCCAAACCGAGAAAATGGGAAATGAATGCGTATTAATAAAATTCTGAAACAACCGTGTTTTGCTGATGTCGTTGTGTTGCTCACGTTCAGTGCAGATTTACATCAACAGCGAATGGAAGATCTTAAAAGATGGTTTGGAAATCACTTACCGCAAGAATAAAATAATTCACAGATCAACATGGCGAAAAGAAAAAAACAGAAATCATCAATGAAGTCCCAGACCCAGGGGATAGGCTTCTATATTTAGGATAGGGTAGGAAGAGAGATGTGGATAGGTAATTAAAATTCGGAGAGAAATCTTTGAGGTTTATCGAATGGCGTGTAATTCTGATATAGGAGACAAATGACTTCGAAGATGAGTAAAAACTGCCTGGATGCTTCTTAATACGAAAACCATCCAGAATTGATGTTGCTCAACAAAGTACTCTTAGTAGCAGTTAGTGGAAGAGACATGAAAAAAAATGTTTTAGGGAAGAGACGAGTGAATGACCTTCCAGGTTGTCTTCAACAAGTACAGCAGGAGATTACTGTTATAAGAATCGAAGGGCATGAAGGCGAGGTAATATTTGAGAAAGATGTGAGACGGGGTTGTAACCTACCCACAGCATTATTACATCTGAGCATTGAGCAAGCTATGAAGTAAATCAAGGAGAGATGTGGATAGGTAATTAAAGTTCGGAGAGAAATCTTTGAGGTTTATCGAATGGCGTGTAATTCTGATATAGGAGACAAATGACTTCGAAGATCTGTTGAACACAATTAAAACAAAAGTGAAACAATGAAAAGTGGTTGAACCAAAAGAAGTAATACTTAGGGAAATATTTTACAAAATGAGATACTAAAAGTAGTGAGTGAAATTCCTGTTTTACTTCGAAATTTTACGACTAGGAATGTTATGGTTAGGCCTGACATCTACTAATTCTTTTTGGAAGTGTGTGTGTGTGTGGTGTACGTGTGTGTGTGTGGGGGGGGGGGGGGGGGTGAGTGGATGTTTACTCACCATAACTTTCCCAATCGTAAAACTTTGAAGTAAATAACTATTCTACATTAAGATCTGTAAGGGTGCAGATGACAAACTGTGAAACAAAACAAGTGCAATAAAAAACGAGGAAAGCCACAGCATTTGGTAACAAGGTATATATACAAAGTCTTTCTGGTATTTAAATTTATAAATACTGTCTTAAAGAAACATGTCTGCGATACAGAAAAAAATATAAAAATGTGTTTTTCTGAAGGGGATCCTCCAAAAACAAATCTATACACCAAATACTCTTGTTTCATTAGCAGCCTCAGATCACATTATTCAGAGTAACCACAGAAATTTTAGTTGGATTTATTCAATTATATGCCGCACAAAAACGGAATTGCAGGAAAGATGTCAGCATGGCAATTGTATTCACCTTGCCACTGAACTCCAACATCAGTCAAATGACAATTTTACATGTATTAAGTTACCAAAGTCCCAATAAACAAATATATTGATCGATAGGCTAATGGAACAGCAGTATCTTGCTGAAGATAATCATTTGTGTATATATGCGGAAATCTTTGTTTTGGTATGTTTATTCGATTTATTCAGTATAGATATATAACTACTGTATTTATTTATTTGTTCCACATTAATAGAAACTTGACCACTTCCTAGCTAACATAAAGCTCTACCTGACGATGTGTCACATTCCCATACTGCGTGTCTGCAACATGAGGTGCTGTTTTTATAAACAATTTCCAGCGTCAATATTAATAACCTTGTTAATAACAATTTTATGCACATGATGATAATTTTTGCGAGCTCATCTCACAGTTGTGTATCCAGGGAAGTACGTCTGTAACCAGTTTTAGTGTTTTCAGTAAATATATCTGGTTTCAGTTTTTACATACTCACAAGGAAAACACCGCAGGTGCCGTAACCCGATTTCCCAGTAACTTCGCTCAGTGGGAGAGGAGCCAAAATAAGCGAACACTTGTCTTGGCTTATCCGTAGATACTCCATGGTTTCTGAGAAAACGAGTCAAATTTTTCATCGTAATTATATGCCTTTTAGCACCCAGTAGCTTGGGCCGAGGCAGTGGTACAGTGACTAGCGTGGCCGTTTCAAGCATTTGCGTTCCGTGTTCTAAAACCGATTTTGTAAAGTACATTAAATTTAATTTATCTACCCATGTTCGTAGAAGATTATTATAAAAGTGTTTCTTATCAAATTAGGGGATACAAGGGCGTTACATCAACCTTAAAATTGCAACTGGATTTCACAGTGTCAGACATTTATTGTATAATACATGTGTGTATGGTATTTTAACGGTTTACAGTCTTTTCAAATTCTAATGCTCTCTTAGGTTTCATTTATATATATGTTCTTAGATCAATTCTTGTATTTTACTCTTATGTTTACTCTTTAGGAAGATTTATTACCTTGCATGATGCCGATCGTAGAAACATTCAAAATATGGAAATTCCAAACACCATGAGCATCGCGGGAAGGCAGATTTTACCACAGTGACATTTCTTTGTCAGAATATCACTTGAGAAAGAAAGGTCGTTAAAACTGCTGAAGATTTCACGCATTGGCGATAATTTCATGGCAAACCATGCGTAATGGATATTTTTTCGAAAAATCGTGTTTCCAATTTCCTTATGAATCAAGATACTGTACAGGAATTTCGCCATAAACAATGTCAAATAATCCGGAATGAGATTTTCACTCTGCAGCGCAGTGTGCGCTGATATGAAACTTCCTGGCAGATTAAAACTGTGTGCCCGACCGAGATTAGAACTCAGGACCTTTGCCTTTCACGGGCAAGTGCTCTACCAACTGAGCTACCGAAGCACGACTGGCGCCCGGTACTCACAGCAGGAGAGCTTCTGTAAAGTTTGGAAGGTAGGAGACGAGGTACTGGCAGAAGTAAAGCTGTGATTACCGGCTGTGAGTCGTGCTTCAGTAGCTCAGTTGGTAGAGCACTTGCCCGCGAAAGGCAAAGGTCCCGAGTTCGAGTCTCGGTCGGGCACACAGTTTTAATCTGCCAGGAAGTTTCAATGTCAAATAATTTTCTCATTCTTTTAGTTTATTTTTTTATTCATTTATCAGACAGATAATTAGTAGGCGAATAAGCACAAAAATATTTCAACAGATATTGGATAACATTCGTGTAGTAATCTTCATGGACAATGGTAGATAAATGAAAAACAAAAACAAAAATAAAGAGAATAATCGGGTTTCGAATACTGGATGCAAACCTGTGAAACTGCGACGCTAGCCCCTGTGCCACCGCTTCAGTTAAAATTTATCACGTATTAAAAGGCACACAGAGCTCCTCGGAAATTTTGACCGTTATTGTCTTAGGAAAGGTCGAGTACCTGCTGTTAAGCCGAGGCACGCGTTGGCTTATTTTGACGCCTCTTCCAGAGAGTGAAGTTTCTGAGAAACTTGGTTATGGCTCTTGCCGTGTTCTTCTCGTCACTTCCTGGGCCATCTTGCCTCGCTTTATCAAGCACACGGTGGCACACTCTCCCCTTACCACTCAGGGATTTCCATATCGCTGAACCACGGTAACCAGCAGAGCGGCCTCCACATCCGGTCGCAGCTCACTGCAACATCAGGGTTAACTCAGCCCGGCGCAAAGTCACCAACTTCCCAGCCATACACCACTCAACTAAATATTCTACGTGTACCGTACCCACCATAATTAACAATCTCGTCACTCGTAACGTCACACCTCGTAGGGTAAGTGAAACGTAGACGATAAACCATTAAGACAAGAAGAGAACAGCCACTCTGAAATGTAGTGACAGACAAGACTGCTGAACATTAGGTGGATATAACAGAAAACTAACAAGGACGAACTCAATTTAAAAAGAAATTTATGGCACATCTTAACTAAAAGAGGGACCGGTTGATAGAAAGTAAAGAATGGAAATTTGGGGGTAAAAACTGTATATTCGTGACCACGTCCAGAATCCACATACTGTCAGCGATGTGCGAGGACGAGACAAATAACGGGACGTAATGGTCCATGGATTTGACTGGAATAATTTACTGGCAGGCCAGGATTAATTCTCTGCTGTGTTACACTGTTATTGTTGTTGTGGTCTTCAGTCCTGAGACTGGTTTGATGCAGCTCTCCATGCTACTCTATCCTGTGCAAGCTTCTTCATCTCCCAGTACCTACTGCAACCTACATCCTTCTGAATCTGCTTGGTGTATTCATCTCTTGGTCTCCCTCTACGATTTTTACCCTCCACACTGCCCTCCCATACTAAATTGGTGATCCCTTGATGCCTCAGAACATGTCCTACCAACCGATCCCTTCTCCTAGTCAAGTTGTGCCACAAGCTCCTCTACTCCCCAATTCTATTCAATACCTCCTCATTAGCTATGTGATCTACCCATCTAATCTTCAGCATTCTTCTGTAGCACCACATTTCGAAAGCTTCTATTCTCTTCTTGTTTAAACTATTTATCGTCCACGTTTCACTTCCATACATGGCTACACTCCATACAAATACTTTCAGAAACGACTTCCTGACATTTAAATCTATAGACGATGTTATCAAATTATTCTTCTTCAGAAACACTTTCCTTGCCATTGCCAGTCTACATTTCATATCCTCTGTACTTCCACCATCATCAGTCGTTTTGCTCCCCAAACAGCAAAACTCATTTACTACTCTAAGCGTTTCATTTCCTAATCTAATTCCCTCAGCATCACTCGACTTAATTCGACTACATTCCATTATCCTCGTTTTGCTTTTGTTGATGTTCATCTTACACCCTCCTTTCAAGACACTGTCCACTCCGTTCAACTACTCTTCCAAGTCCTTTGCTGTCTCTGACAGAATTACAATGTCATCGGCGAACCTCAAAGTTTTTATTTCTTCTCCATGGATTTTAATTCCTACTCCGAACTTTTCTTTTGTTTCCTTTATTGCTTGCTCAATATACAGATTGAATAACATCGGGGATAGGCTACTACCCTATCTCACTCCCTTCCCAACCACTGCTTCCCTTTCATACCCCTCGACTCTTATAACTGCCATTTGCTTTCTGTATAAATTGTAAATAGCCTTTCACTCCCTGTATTTTACCCCTGTCACCTTTAGAATTTGGAAGAGAGTATTCCAATCAACATTGTCAAAAGCTTTCTCTAAGTCTACAAATGCTAGAAACGTAGGTTTGCCTTTCCTTAATCTTTCTTCTAAGATAGGTCGTAGGGTCAGTATTGCCCCACGTGTTCCAACATTCCTACGGAATCCAAAGTGATCTTCCCCGAGGTCGGCTTCTATCAGTTTTTCCATTCGTGTGTAAAGAATTCGCGTTAGTATTTTGCAGCTGTGACTTATTAAACTGATAGTTCGGTAATTTTCGCATCTGTCAACACCTGCTTTCTTTGGGATTGGAATTATTATATTCTTCTTGAAGTTTGAGGGTTTTTCGTCTGTCTCATACATCTTGCTCACCAGGTGGTAGAGTTTTGTCAGGACTGGCTCTCCCAAGGCTGTTAGTAGTTCTAATGGAATGGTTTCCACTCCGTGGGCCTTGTTTCGACTCGGGTCTTTCAGTGCTCTGTCAAACTCTTCACGCAGTATCATATCTCCCATTTCATCTTCATCTACATCCTCTTCCATTTCCATAATATTGTCCTCAAGTACATCGCCCTTGTATAGACCCTCTATATACTCGTTCCACCTTTCTGCTTTCCCTTCTTTGCTTAGAATTGGGTTGATATTCGTGCAAGTGGTTCTCCTTTCTCCAAAGGACTCTTTAATTTTCCTGTAGGTAGTATCTATCTTACCCCTAGTGAGATAAGCCTCTACATCCTTACATTTGTCCTCTAGCCATCCCTGCTTAGCCATTTTGCACTGCCTGTCGATATCATTTTTGAGACGTTTGTATTCCTTTTTGCCTGCTTCATTTACTGCATTTTTATATTTTCTCCTTTCATCAATTAACTTCAATATTTCTTCTGTTACCCAAGGGTTTCTACTAGCCCTCGTCTTTTTCCCTATTTGATTCTCTGCTGCCTTTACTATTTCATCCCTCAAAGCTACTGTATTTCTTTCCCCCATTTCTATCAATTGTTCCTTGTGCTCGCCCTGAAACTCGGTACAACCTCTGGTTCTTTCAGATTATCCAGGTCCCATTTCCTTAAATTCCCACCTTTTTGCAGTTTCTTCAGTTTTAATCTACAGTTCATAGCCAATAGATTGTGGTCAGAGTCCACATCTGCACCTGGAAATGTCTTACAATTTAAAACCTGGTTCCTAAATCTCCGTCTTACCATTATATAATCTATCTGATACCTTTTAGTATCTCCAGGGTTCTTCCATGTATACAACATTCTTTCATGATTCTACACTACCATATCAAAATAAGGGTCGGTAGCCCCACTTTGATACGCAAGACAGGGCTCAGCTTCTCATTACTCCATTGTCAGTAGTCAAACGCCCGTAACTGCGTTACTACTTTCAGGTAACATTCCGAGATCCGACCATTGGACTAAGATATGTTCACTGCCAACACTTCTACACATTGCCTCAAAGTGGCAACTAGAAACTCTCGCAGATAATCACCACAACGACAAAGCAGGAACGCAGTTCAAAGACAGTAGGAAAAGACGCTAGACTGTCATTTTTGTCCGACTTTATCTTCAGTTAACTAATGGCTCAATGCTGTGCTCTGAGGTTGTTCTTTTCACCGAACGATCCCTGCTCTCTACTCTGCAGCAGTTTCCGGGAAAAACAGGAAAATACCTGCATAGAATTCCACTCCCAAGCAACGGAACGTGCTTTCCTTACCGAAGAAGTAACCTCGTTTATCATGAAGGATCACTAACTCCACACCTCCGAAATGATAACCACAGTAAAACACAAACCCCACCCCAGGGGAGCACATGATTTCTCATCTCAGCTTCACAGAGGCTGCCAGCTATGTCCTCGTGTGCTCCACACAACTTCACGACATTATTTAACATATGGGCTTTCCAGCTGATTAGAACTAGTAGCAGAATGTACACATTCTCATTGGCTCTTCTGTAAGGTGCAGCTTCCAGAGAGGTCCAAAAAGAACTCATTCTGCAATGTGTTAGAAACACCAGCCATGATGGACAAATTACTCGTCCTTAAAATTCGCCTAGACGGCTCTATCACCCACTTAGAAGTATTAGGCAAAATCCTGCCCATAATCTTCAGGCCGAACAGAAACCCTCTTCCCCCTCCATTTAGGAACCGTAACAAGGTGAGTATAAAACGAAGCACACATTGATGGCCAGGAAATTACATGTTACAATGTATTCCACAATAGCTCTTGCGTCATCTGCAAAGATTAACGGATATAGGTCGCAGCAGCTAAGCAGGGATAAAGACACTTGCCCAGGATAGACTAGCATGTAGGGCTGAAGCGAACCACTCTTTGGACAGCTCTAATGACCTTCATGCTGCCACAGATTCCGTTTTCTACAACCCTGAAAGTGCCTGCACAAGTGGGTGAGAGCCTATGCTGCAGCATGACAAGCCTCCAATCCTCTCCTTGTGCTCTTTTCTGTGTCCAGGAGCCTCGGATGCCGCTGTAGAGCTGTGCCCAAGTGTCTCGGTTGCAACCACACAGCCTTGTCCACGTGCCTCGGAAGCTGCTGTAGGGCTGCGTCCGGATGCCTCGGTTGCCACCAGAGAGCTGCGTCCAAGTGCCCCGGATGCGGCCGTACAGCCTTGTCCAAGTGCCCCAGATGCCGCTGTAGAGCTGTGTCCAAGTGTGTCGGATGCCACCACACAGCCTTGTCCACATGCCTCGGAAGCTGCCGCACGGCTGCGTCCGGATACCTCGGATGCCTCCAGAGAGCCGTGTCCAGGTGCCCCGGATGCAGCCTTAGAGCCTTGTCCAAGTGCCTCGGATGCTGCCATAGAGCCTTGTCCATGTGCCTCGGTCGCCACTGAAGAGTTGTGTCCTGATGCCCTCGCAGTGGCGCCGCAGGCAGCCGCGGGCGACCCGCAACGCGCGTTCCGCCGCCGCTGGGCCAAGGTGCAGCTGTACACGCACGCGCTGTGCGGCATGGGCGTGGCGGGCGCGGCCGCGTCTATCAGCCTTCCCATGATCCTGCACTGCGTCAGCTCACAGCTGCTCAAGCACTGGTGCCTCACCGTGCGCTTCTTAGACGAGGAAGACCGCGACCGCATCTGGCTCTGCGACTTCGCCAACTCCCTCAGCTTCAAACTGGCCAGCGCAGGAGCCTGGCATCCGCGGAAAGGTACTTTGCACTCTACACAATACATAATCCGTCAGCATGTTCTTGTTTTTTTCTTTACTGTGTGGCGCAGGAACCGTTGGGAGTGGAAAGTAGCTCGGGGTTTTGTCGTCATAAATACTTTACAAAAAAACTTTTATTAGTAACATCTCTGTATACGTAAACTGAAGCTCCCTGTTCACTTTCGGCAGGTTTGGGCTAATCTCGACGAGCACTGTAGGGGTTTTGACCCAGTTTGACTAATAGTCTGATTCGCGAGAAATATTCGTGAATTTAATTCATAATTATTTCTTGGTAACTCGCTGAACTACAGCGAATTGAAGTCCCCAACTGTTGTGGAAACGATGGCTTTGTCATCTAGCGGTACGTTTGCCACAACTCCAGGCAACATGGAGGCTCCTAATCAAGCCTGGTAGACCATCAGTAAAGCGCGTGCCTGAAAACCGAAAGGTCATGGGATCGAATCCCACTTTGACCCTAGGTTATTCACTGTAGAGCATTCACCTCTCAGTGATATTGACACTGCCAGAATACAAACGAGATTCAGGTTTCATGTTTTTTTTTAAATTTATCTTTTTAATAGGTTTCTTTATAAATAACTCATCTGCTACCAGTCAAGATTTACTTTATCTTATTTCTCGCACGACGCGTTTCGGGAACTGATTCCCATTTTCAAGTACGTTTTTTGTGTTTTTCATGCCATTTCAAAAATGGCCCTAAGCACTATGGGACTTAACATCTGAGGTTCAAAATGGTTCAAATGGCTCTGAGCACTATGGGACTCAACTGCTGTGGTCATAAGTCCCCTAGAACTTAGAACTACTTAAACCTAACTAACCTAAGGACAGCACACAACACCCAGCCATCACGAGGCAGAGAAAATCCCTGACCCCGCCGGGAATCGAACCCGGGAACCCGGGTGTGGGAAGCGAGAACGCTACCGCACGACCACGAGATGCGGGCTAACATCTGAGGTCATCAGCCTCTAGACTTAGAACTACTTAAACCTAACTAACCTCAGGACATCACACACATCCATGCCGGAGGCAGGATTCGAACCTGCGACCGTAGCAGCAGCGCGGTTCCGAACTGAAGCGCCTAGAAACGCTCGGCCACAGCGGCCAGCTTATGCCATTTCTATGTGATGTTGTCGATGTGTGAGAGCCTGCTTCATTTCTTTGACTTTAAGTTTCCTTGTGGTCCATTTGTTGCTGAGTTTCACACACACTAAACATCACACACAACTTGTACACTTTTAAACATCGAAAACATGTAAAATATTTTCGATGTTTAAAAATGTACAACAAGTTGTGTGTGATGTTTAGTGTGTGTGTGTGTGTGTGTGTGTGTGTGTGTGTGTGTGTGTGTGTGTGTGTGTCTCAGCACAAATGGACCATAAGGAAACTTAAAGTCAACGAAATGACGCAGGCTCTCACGCATCGACAACTTCACATAGTAATGGCATAACAAACACAAAAACGCACTTGAAAATGGGAATCATTTCCCAAAACGCGTCGTGTGAGAAATAAAATAAAGAAAACTGTGTCTGGTAGCAGATGAGTTATTTATAAACAAACCTCTTGTTTTCACAGTCGCAGGCTTTCAAAACCATTTATAATGTGTCAGATCAGATTATCTTTTTTAACCTAGCATATTCACCAGAAACGAAACGTGTTTCAGTTTACATTTTAAACGGTAGGTCGCGTTTTCCTGGTTGGATAAGTGGCTAAAGAGGTTCACCGGAGAGTAACATTCAATTGAAAAACGTTCATTCACACGCAATTATTATTATTATCAACACTTGCTTATACGCTATACAGGTTGAATGTTATTGAAACCGACAAACTGCACGGACGAATTTCTGACTGGAAATTGAGGAAGAAAGGTCTTATGCACAGGTGTCCCGAAATGGAAGATGTGCGTGGAACGACGAAATAATCGTCCCTGAACACAGTACGGAACTGCATGGCGTCCATGCCACAACAAGTGTTCGAAGCCCTCCATGGCCTGCAGGTGATAGGGATAGTAGCGATTTTCATACAGGATCTGTGGCTTACACTATGTTGGTGGGCCATTTGCCTGGAGCCTGTGCCAGTTTTCGTCTCTGTATCCTGTACAAACTGGTCCTCCAAATCTGGTGTACGCACAGTCCGCCGTCTCCCTGCACGTTCATCTGTCTGAAACGACCCATGGTCACACAAACGGCCCAAAAAGGGACTGAAATGTTGTGTGACGTGGTTGGTATCTGTGAGGGCTCATGTTTTCGTATGACCATGTTGCCTCTCCGTCATCTTCTTGGCCGTACACGAACGTCATCTCGGCTTTTTCTCGACATGAATACCGGAGCATTCTACTGCTTAAGTACGCTGCGTCAATCACACAGCCTGCAACACACGAGGAACACACGGCACTTGGTAAAAGGAACTATCGTTCGTCAGCTCCATCTACAGGGGCAACGATGCATTTCCGAACACGTGTTCATAGGATCTCCATTTCCAGTCAGGAATCCGTCCCTGCAATTTATTTATTAATGTTCACCTGTATTTGTAGTTTTATTGTTCGGAATACAAATGAATAAGGTTTGAGGTCATCCAACTTGTCATCGCTTAAATGGACACGACAATATCAGAAAGTTTGGTCCTGTGCTTTTTTGTGGTCATATCGTAAGCCAACTTTACTGGAATTTGGAATCGCCTTAAACAGAAGGGAAATCCAGTTGATATGAAAGGTATTAGTGATATAAATACTGTCAGCTCCTTTTTTCCCAGACATTATACTGGCTTCAATTATGTTATTATGCAGTTGTTTGATTCAGCGTCTTGTACTATTATACATTTTTGGTGAATTCATATTTCGCAATTAAATTTCTGGGGAATCAGCCTTCAATCTGAGGCAGCGTAACAGCATTCCTGGAACATTCAACGAATTTAAAAATTCAGTACGAAAATTTCATTAGTATCGATCGACATGTAAATTTTCTCTGCTCCCAGAATTATCTCTTGGACGGTCTTGTTGATGTCATGAAAAAATTCGTTTTGCGTAACTAGAATAATTCGCTCACATAACCATTCTTAATTGGTATAACTTTTTTACGATAACCTGATATAGTTCGCTTATAAGTTAAAAGGTTTTCGGCAAATTCTTGTGGTCTTTCATCTTATTAGATTCTATAACATTTGGATATATTAGATTTCGGAAACTGAAGAAATTTCGTGAGAATTTAGCCGTATACAACTTGAAGAAAGTAAATCTAAAATTTTTTGAGTGTTTTAGAGACCTCTGAGAGAAAATTTTAGAATAAGTTTGAAAATTCTAAAACAATTTTAAAAAATTGTTAAAGATTTGAGGTGTATTTTTTTTAAATATTTAACTACATAATTCTATGAATATCTGTTTTTAATTATTAATAATTATTTTAATTCTTAATAATGTTACTTTAGGTGCTGTTCATAAACACAATAAACACGCACTCTGACCAATCTCCCTTAGTAAAAGCAGGTTACAAAAGGCTATCTACCACCAAAACCATGAGTGAGTGGCAGTGCGTGGTAATGAAGAAAAGTGCGTCTGTACCTGCACACACTTGTCTTATACATATTGGTTCTCTTTCTATACAAGTTATAAATTGGAGTTACCCATCTACTTTTTCTACCTATATATGTAGGATAAGTCTAGGATCTATGGCAGGGTTTTTGGTAAAGTTTGCACTAATAGATACACTGATTCATTTAAGCAGAAGGTTTATGTATGAAACTATTAATATTGTTTGCAAGTTGGCTAAAGTACACGGATTACAGGCCCCTGCCTCGTTTTACCATCTGTATGTGAAGACCTACTGTAGAAATTTTGATGCTTGGCTCGTACGGGCTGCAGTTGGGTAGTCTCTCACGCTTTTAGGCGATACCTTACGCTAGCAAGCGGCGTGTGCTGCTTAAATCGTTTATTTTATAAGGAAGTGATGATATGCTGTTACATACCGTTCTTCTACGATTTTCAGCTACAACTCTACGAAGCGCCCTGTAAACAAAGTTACCGTTACACGGGACAAAAAAAATGGTTCAAATGGCTCTGAGCACTATGGGACTTACCATCTGTGGTCATCAGTCCCCTGGAACTTAGAACTACTTAAACCTAACCAACCTAAGGACATCACACACATCCATGTCCGAGGCAGGATTCGAACCTGCTACCGTAGCAGTCGCGCGGTTCCGGACTGAGCGCCTAGAACCGCATGGCCACTGCGGCCGGCTATACCGGACAAGACGTCTAGCCACAGATACGTAGTGCTTCCCGAGCGAATCCGGGCAGGTCGCTAGTAATTCGATAAACCAGAGTGCATAAGTAAAATTGAAACATAAGGGAAACGACCAGCGCTCAGTCAATAAATATGCATTAACTTTATACCTAATACAACATGCCAACGGTGAAATTCCTGCCCTTCAAAATAAATTTAGCTTTACAATAAACAGGAGGCCAGAAAGAAATAGGCAACCAAAGGCCTAATAGCTGTACTTGCTGTAAGGGATGACAAGAATATTAAAATAGCAGCATCTTACTTCAGGACACAACGTCCAAAAATAAACCAACTATAGCCGACACATCTAAGTCCCAAAACTAATACGAGTGCAACTAATTAACAAGCGATAATGGTAAATATATAATTAAAGCAAGCGGGAGGAGGCTATACAAAGCTGGCCACAAAACAAATCAGACCAGTAATTCAAGAAGGCCAGCAGTTAGAAGTCCTGAGGTAAATCGTTTGAGCACAATACACAATAAAACAAGGTACACCCACAAGGTTTAATTCACACAAAATCTTCGCATACTAAAATTTATACCAGATAACACCGGTAGGTCTTGCAGGTGCCCTACTGTTATAGCAAGGTAATAACTAGCACAGATTAAGCTGGCACACAGGCGTCTGCACAACAGAAGTTTTCCGCCGATCACAATTTGCACAACGCTCTTCTTGTGTACAACCATCAGACAAGACAGCTGGTATCTGCTTGCATCTTGTCAGCACGACCTTCCCTAGAGCCAACACACCAGGCATCGTCTGCTCTCCTGCGAAAGGAATGCCTGTCTAGAGCTGGGTCAGGCCCAGACCCCGTCTGACTGCCCCCACCTGCTGGTTACGCAAACTTGCAGCTCCGTCTTCTCCAGCTGACTCCGTCTCAGTTGTTAACTTGTGGTTGTCTTCCCTCGTTGGCTTTGTGTATAGTGACAACATCTGCGCTACAGATCATCGCAGCCCCAGCGTGGCGGCTCTGACTATCGATGGCCTCTCCCTGACCAATTGACAAGTCAAAGTTGAAACGCCCCTCAAGCAAGAGGGAATACAATGTGCCCTGATTCACTCCTTCATCCGACGGTCTAAAGGTGAGTTGTCACGCAGTCATAATGCAAAACCCCACACTTGGGAAGTCCCCCAAGCCCAGAAAACTAATTGTGGGTAGGCCACGCCTTTAAGATCTACGATATGAATTTAATGAGCACAGCTTAAGCGCATTACGCGGATTTCAGTGGCCCTAGCTAAATATTTCAGCCCGTGTTCCCGGGTTCGATTCCCGGCGGGGTATGGATTTTCTCTGCCTCGTGATGACTGGGTGTTGTGTGATGTCCTTAGGTTAGTTAGGTTTAAGTAGTTCTAAGTTTTAGGGGACTGATGACCATAGATGTTAAGTCCCATAGTGCTCAGAGCCATTTGAACCTATATATTTCAAAGCAGGGATTTAAACACAGAATAATTAAATTGCAGAGAGGGTGTCTAACAGAAGCAATATTTCGTTTAAACACGTTAATTTATTCATTAAAAACATCAGTCATAAGCATAAACCATGAGAAAATGTAGAATAGTTGAGACGCCCTGCTAAACCCGTAGGACAGGACAGGTAGTTGGAATTGTGGAAAGTGATCAATATGAGCGGCTGTCAGTTACACTCGTACACATATAACTTTATTTATTTGATCAAACATTACAGTACAAATTCGTGAACTTACTTATCGGCTGAATACGCCACAATATCTTATGCTTTAAGGGAACAACCACTTTAATTTTTTTTTAAAAACGGCTAAAAGTCATTAACTCAAAATTCAGACGCCAAAGAGAATATTTAGAGGGCAGAAGGCCTCACCTTAAGTACGTTCTACAATTTGGCTGAAGGCCCAGAATCTAACACATGAAAAGCAATAACCATAATTTAAAAACGGCTGAAGACCCCATAACTTAAAACTCAAGGTAAAATAAATTTAAACAACAAAACCTTATCTTAAGCTGAAGGCCACAAACAATATAACACTTGACAAGCAAGGAACTTTAATTTAAAGCAGCTGAAAGCCCATTACTTAAAACACCACTAAAAACAATTCAACTTTAATTCAAAACCATCGGCTATGAGCCATACTAATACACACAACAGAAAATAAGAAAAGGCAGTGCATCTAACGGCTCTCAGAAGTTTTGGGGGTCGGCCAGCACTTGAAATACTAAAGATCACTTAGGTGAGACAGGCAGTCGGTCAAACCATTCTCGATCCGACGACAACCCAACCAACAGACAGTCAACGGACCCACCGATAAGGTAACTTGCATTCCACTCGACCAGCACACAACCGGGAGTTCAAAGCAAAACGAAAAAGGTATGGAAGCCCACAACCAAGCATACATTAAGCTGTCGAACTACACACCATGCTGGAGAGCGACAACACGTTGAGGAAAGTGAGGAAAGGACACTGCCTACATTTACGTCAATGACCAGGGCAGGTAACCGGAACGTTAACGTCCACAAGGCACAAAATTCCGTTGGTGCACTTCAATTGCAAATAACCAAATACATTTAGACTCCACCAGATGGTGGCCAAGCCTTCGTCAACTCGAACGCACACGTTGTTGCTCGCGGGAATGTCCCAACTGTTAACAACGAGAACCAAACGGCACAATGTGAACAGTCTTGACTTGCTGGTAAATTAAATCCAAACTCAACTTTCGTGTCCAGGGTCGGTGAGCCACGGATCTCGTAGCGATGGGAACAGCCCCACACACTCCGACACTGCGTAGAGACCACCAACGAGCCCAGCTAAACTACGCCCCGTGGAAATTTCCTCTCTGCCCCACACATCAGCACGGAGACAGCATTAAAATAACTGAGCAGTCGACATCACAAGCTATACACTGTTTCACGAACACTTGCACGAAGGACTAGACAATACTAACGGCAGCGACTGTGCAATCACAAGGGCGAATCACGAGTCGGCACACGCAGGCTATCCATAAGCGATCGCCGGCTAACATACACGTCGTCCGACAAGACGACCGACCGACGACCAACCAAGAGATACACTCCTGGAAATGGAAAAAAGAACACATTGACACCGGTGTGTCAGACCCACCATACTTGCTCCGGACACTGCGAGAGGGCTGTACAAGCAATGATCACACGCACGGCACAGCGGACACACCAGGAACCGCGGTGTTGGCCGTCGAATGGCGCTAGCTGCGCAGCATTTGTGCACCGCCGCCGTCAGTGTCAGCCAGTTTGCCGTGGCATACGGAGCTCCATCGCAGTCTTTAACACTGGTAGCATGCCGCGACAGCGTGGACGTGAACCGTATGGGCAGTTGACGGACTTTGAGCGAGAGCGTATAGTGGGCATGCGGGAGGCCGGGTGGACGTACCGCCGAATTGTTCAACACGTGGGGCGTGAGGTCTCCACAGTACATCGATGTTGTCGCCAGTGGTCGGCGGAAGGTGCACGTGCCCGTCGACCCGGGACCGGACCGCAGCGACGCACGGATGCACGCCAAGACCGTAGGATCCTACGCAGTGCCGTAGGGGACCGCACCGCCACTTCCCAGCATATTAGGGACACTGTTGCTCCTGGGGTATCGGCGAGGACCATTCGCAACCGTCTCCATGAAGCTGGGCTACGGTCCCGCACACCGTTAGGCCGTCTTCTGCTCACGCCCCAACATCGTGCAGCCCGCCTCCAGTGGTGTCGCGACAGGCGTGAATGGAGGGACGAATGGAGACGTGTCGTCTTCAGCGATGAGAGTCGCTTCTGCCTTGGTGCCAATGATGGTCGTATGCGTGTTTGGCGCCGTGCAGGTGAGCGCCACAATCAGGACTGCATACGACCGAGGCACACAGGGCCAACACCCGGCATCATGGTGTGGGGAGCGATCTCCTACACTGGCCGTACACCACTGGTGATCGTCGAGGGGACACTGAATAGTGCACGGTACATCCAAACTGTCATCGAACCCATCGTTCTACCATTCCTAGACCGGCAAGGGAACTTGCTGTTCCAACAGGACAATGCACGTCCGCATGTATCCCGTGCCACCCAACGTGCTCTAGAAGGTGTAAGTCAACTACCCTGGCCAAAAAGATCTCCGGATCTGTCCCCCATTGAGCATGTTTGGGACTGGATGAAGCGTCGTCTCACGCGGTCTGCACGTCCAGCACGAACGCTGGTCCAACTGAGGCGCCAGGTGGAAATGGCATGGCAAGCCGTTCCACAGGACTACATCCAGCATCTCTACGATCGTCTCCATGGGAGAATAGCAGCCTGCATTGCTGCGAAAGGTGAATATACACTGTACTAGTGCCGACATTGTGCATGCTCCGTTGCCTGTGTCTATGTGCCTGTGGTTCTGTCAGTGTGATCATGTGATGTATCTGACCCCAGGAATGTGTCAATAAAGTTTCCCCTTCCTGGGACAATGAATTCACGGTGTTCTTATTTCAATTTCCAGGAGTGTACGTATCGGCAGCCGTCGGGCGACTCAGGACTGCCCGGACCTCACTGCAGCTGCGCCCCGACTGAACTTCTGCCGCGCCCTAAGTCAAACACTGTCATGTCCGAACTGCAATGCTAGCGCCTCCCAATTCGCTAGCAGATCCGAACTAACTCCGAACATACGGCAACCGGGAAGCAATAGCAGTCAGCAAAGATAATACGCCAGGGCTTATATCGATAAGCGCCGCTGCTGCCGCTCATGGGCAGGCAAAGCGGCAACTCAGTGACACCAGTAATTGAAATTAACATAACATACAGTAGAAATAGGATGTCAAATGAGATATGGCGCGAACACGAGCCACGCACGGCTCAATGGTTTACAAACACAAATTCTAGAAATTGTAGTTAGTGGTAATAATGTAGCTCATGACACTAACGTCAATCAGAAAGGTTGTCGCAAAACTTGTTAATCCCTGACGAAAAACAGTGACTCTAAATCTGGTGACTAATTGGAAAGCTCACACATTCAACCCAACAAGGCTGGATCTGGGACAGGTACTCGCGCAGAATTCTGCAAGTGCTGTCCAATAATGCCCTTGAAGTCTTTGCTGCTCCTTATCCTCACCGTAATTATACACGACCGCCTCGGTGAATTCAGCCGTCTTGTGAATGGCACTCAATTGAAAACAGTCTGCTTTCTACATCTACATCTACGTCCATACTCCGAAAGCCACCTGACAGTGTGTGGCGGAGGTTACCTTGAGTACCTCTATCGGTTCTCCCTTCTAGTCCAGTCTCGTATTCTTCGTGGAAAGAAAGATTGTCGGTATGCCTCTATGTGGGCTCTAATCTCTCTGATTTTATCCTCATGGTCTCTTCGCGAGATATACGATATTCAGCAGGGCAAGGCTCGAACGTCCTGTTTAAGTCCCTTCCGCGTTAGCGCGCACAGTGTTGTTTGCAACCGGCTCCGTGCAGCTTACTTCCTTCGACCGTGGCGTAATCACAACGAAAGCCGACACTTCAGTTTTACGAACGAGTACCCTCGACCGAAAGCATTAGAAATTGAACAATTTTTACGAGATGACGTTTGCATCGATTACCACGATATAACAGGGATTCACCTTTCTATAGTGAGCGGTGTGATTTACGAGAAACTGGTGGACGACGCGGCTTGTGAAAAGATTGTACAAAGGACAAGCGACCTTCAGTTCAGGCATTCGGATGGACACATTGGCCCTGTGAAAGTGGAACATGCAGGTCTCGGCCAGAGGACGGTCCGCGTGTTCGAACTGTCTTTTGAGGTGCCAACAGAGATGGTGATGGCAACGTTGAGACCCTACGGTAATGTGATAAGCCACACGGCTGAAAAATGGGCACACTCTACCACGTACCCTTCGAACATCGGCGGATGCTGTGCCATCGTAATTTATGACGGCCAGCCAAAGACCTGTTCGGGATGCGGGCAAGTGAGACATCTCAGATCAAGTTGTATCCAACGTCGCATCACGCAACTGCCGACGGGGAAGGAGAAGACGTCGCCCGATCTAACCATGCTCCCATCGGCATACTTGTAGGCCCTCCAAACTGTTCCGTTTGATCATCGACCGTCGACAGAAGCGTCGCCTTCAGTCGACACCGAGCAGCCTCCAATGCAGCGTCAGGTTACTACAGAAAGTCTTTCTGAACTGTCAGAGCAAGCCTCAGCATAAGCTTCGCAATGCGAGGAGGGAATGGCTCTGCAGAAGAGGTTGGCAGATTTGGTGGTGAGAACCGATTCTTTTGTCCGTGATGGCAACGACCCCCAGTCATTGTTTGATTCCGGCACTCACGTCCGCAAACAACGGGCTCCTAATCGACGGTAGAAACGTCGACTGGCTCCGTCTGATGCAGGACGAAGTCAACAGAAGAGGAAGATCTCGTCCCCAACAGGAAAATGGGGTTGTTGGTTCCCCTGATAGGATTCGATCAGCAGCGGATTCGAATGAGACCTCTCACTTGGCCATGCTTCTAGATGAAGGGCAGCAGATGGATTCAATATCTGATCCTGTCACGGACGTACTGCAACCTTTGCCCGCCCCGTTAATTCCGAGGGATGACTGCAACACAAACAAGCCTGTCCGTGTGGGCCGACGATGTCGAGGTCGTGATGTCTGCTGCAATAGTTGCTTCACGTCGCGACAGTTAAATGCCACTTGCCATAGGAGGGGACCCACTGTTGACTGTGGGGCCTTCTTCCGGTCTTCCATCTCCATCTCTCCCAACAGGTGCCTACAAACCGCCTTCCAACGCCAGGCCTACCGAATTGGCACCATCAGTCTCAATGCCATCAGATCTGAGGTCAAGGTGCAGATGTTTCGTGACTTCTTGCTTGCAGCAGATCTCGACGTCGCACTCCTCCAGGAAGTGCGCATCGACCAGTTGCTGTCTGTTTATGGATACGACATTTATAAGGATAATGGCAGTGGTAAAGCCGTTCTTATGAACGGAAGCGTCGCGGTCGACGATATGACCTACCTATCGTCAGCATGAGGACTTGCTATTGCATATCAGGGTGTCAGGATTGTGAATTTGTAAGCCCCCCTCTGGTACAAACGAGAGACCCTTCGAGATTTTGAGGAGGAGATCGCGTCCTTATTGGAAGGACGCTACGATCAATCATCGTACGGTGCGACATCAATTGTATCCTGCCACCACGGGATTCCACTTTAACACATGCAGTGAACTGCAACGCCTGGTGCAAGACCTTCGCCTTGTCGACACATGGCGGAGTATCTATGGCAACAGACAGCGATACACATACGTTACTGGGCATTCAGAAAGTCCCCTTGGCCGGGTCTGTCTCTCCCAGGGAGAAACACTTGATGCTGACGTATGGCTGGCAGCCTTTACAAATCATGATGTCTACCTGTGCATCATCTCCCTCCCACGATAGAGGGCGTGACGTAGCAGGAGAGCATGGAAGATGAACTTAGCACTCCTCGAGGATCCAGAGTGTGGCCAGAGGATAGTGGAGACCTGGAGGAACTGTGAGAGGTGACATCCGACGTTTGCTTCCATTATCCAGTAGCGGCTCGATTGCGCAAAACCTGCACTGCGGCGTGTGATGATGAATTACGGTCGAGAGGCTATGTTTTGGCAACGGCAAACCATAAAATATCATTTTATGCTACTGCGGGAGATAGCCGCCCAGCCACCGTCGCCAGGGTGTCGGGCTGAGGTCCACAGACTGCAAGCAAATATTACAACGCTTGCACGCCATCGTCTCGAGGGCGTGATTGTGTGCGCGAGTAGCCAAGACCGGATCGGGGATGAAGAGTCGGCCATGTATCACATTATCCACGAACGTCGCAGATGTTGGAGACCTGAAAAGGCTACATGTTGAGCATCTGATGGCCCAGAAGGGTATTGCCAACGCCTTCTTGGATCATTACCGGCGGTTCAACGGCGTAGAAAACCAGGATGCTAAGAGGACGGATGGTCCTCTGTCTGCTATCTCGGACCCTCGATGTCTACGCGTCGGTGGCCATCACGGACCCCAAACAGCAGCGGACGTCGCCGATGCCCTCAGCAAAGGGACGAACAACATATCACCTGATTCAGATGGTCTCCAGATATAGTTCTGTCGTACGTTCCGTGACGTTACGATGCCCCGATGGGCTACAATGTACCAAGAAGTGATGGATCCTGCAGTGCAGATGCCACCTGCCTTTGTCGACAGCATACATCGGTCCCCAAGCCATCTGCCGGACAGGGAATTGACATTAACCAGTCTCTACGCTGCTCAACAGCTATTTCAATATATTTACGAGGATTGTGGCTGCCCGAATTTGTAGTGTCCTGCACCGAGCTCTTTCTACCGATCACACCTGTCTTGACGGTACCAGAAACGTACAGGCGCTGCTCAGTGATTACCACCATGTCACTGCACTGGCAGCGGCACGTCGCGCGCACGGGCCCTTATTGTCAGTGGACTTTGACCATGCTTTTGACATGGTATGCCTTAACTGACAACTGGCCTTACCTCAGTCCTTCATAAACACCATCATGAGCCTTTTGGATGATGCGACTTCACAGGTTGCACTCAATCGATATATAGCAAGCAAGATCACTATCGCCCGCTTTGTGAGGCAAGGTTGCCCCTGTCAGTGGTTATGTATACCATTGCCATGGAGCCACTGCTACATGGACTACGATGACGGCTGCAGGGACTTACTTTGAGAGCCTATACCTTTGTCTGCTGAGTGTACGCGGACGATCTGATGTTTTCAGTGCTTTCGCTAGCCGAAGTCCAAAGGTCACTGGACTGGACTGCCCAATATAGTGCTATAGCCGGAAGCCGCGTGAACTTGAAGTCTGAAGCGGCTGTCATTGGCAGCGGTGTCCCAGAATGGAACTTGGCCCCAAATCCACTCTGGAATACTATCAAATTTCTGGGGGCTATGTTTACGCGTGAAGGTCGACGGACGGCAAAATTTGCCTGTACTCGTCTCCTAGAAGGCGCACTTATAGATATCCACAGCAACTTGCTCCAATCTATGAACAAGGTACAGCAGGTGTCTTATGTCAACACCTATCTGGCTGGCATCCAGGATACACCATTTGGCCATGATCCTCCGGATGCCAAAGGTGATAGCAGTTTACAAGCAGTCTTTGGTTACTTTGCCAGTGCAGAAAAGACCATCAAAGTGCGAAACGATACGCTTATTCTCCCTACCACAAAGGGCAGTCTCGTAATGGTAAATGTGTGGGTTGAGGCAGCTGCCTCATATGTCACCACGATGGTGAAGATGTGGCACCACCACCAGCGCAGCTTCACAGGAACTCAAATTGAAGAACTGGCACGCACTTCTCACGAACTGCCCACTGCAGTGACGCATATTTCGCCACCAGTAACTGACCTAAAGGATTTTTTGTGGACTTCAGCTATGTCAACGCTGCCCTGCCGAGTGAATGACTGCAGAGGGACCATGATGCTTACTGCAAAATGATGCGAGGCTATCCCTGAAATTCAATTGAGAGCAGTATATCCTCGGTTACTTGACCGGTGGTCTCACGTCCAGTGCATTTCGCTCTTCTAGATTCCGATGCAAGAACGGCCTGGTATTTGGTGGTCAACCACAAACATGTGGATCGCCAGAGACTCCATTCCGTACGAATGGTTGATTCTCCATTATGTCTTCAGTGCTCTCTACCTGTTACAGATGAACACCATCTGGAATGTGGGTACACCATGAAGGTGTCTCAGCGAACGACCCCTACAGCAGTGTCTTCAACATCCCTTCTTATGCCAGATATGACGCTTTATTCACATACTAAGATGAATGCAGTGATATGGATCATGCGCCTGACTGCATTGTGTCTTTACCATGGCGACGACAAACACTTTCTCACTTTTTGGACATTCCTGTAGAAACGATTCAATCTTCTTCGACGACACCGGCGGTTCCAGCAATACTTTTGCTAATTATCTGGGTAGTGTCTTCTTGGACCCTCCTCACAGTTCTGGTGTGCCAGGTGTGAGAAGTTAACCTTATGTGCACGTTAATTTTACAGAACGAACCAGAACAAGTGACAGAATCGTATGAACCCCTTCTTAGTGAAGACATACCTGGCCCCAATGATGGGTTAGAAGGATCAGTGGGCATATTGAACGATGGTAGCAGTGGGTGTCGTGTCCAATGTTGGTTCCGCCAAAAGGACAGCCTTTACGTTCTATTTATGCTTTAATTTTTTTGTTGGTTGGCTACCGTCCATATCCCTAGAAGGAGACCATTGTAAGAGTAAAGATATTTTCATAACCGGACCTTCTGCTCCACAAAGAAAGATGATAAAATAAAAAATAAAAAAAAACTGATAGGCAATGGTTCGGGGACGGGAAGAGGAGACATCGTGGCCAGGCCTCGTGTTCGACCCTGGCCACCCTGCCTTCACAGGCCTGATGCTGACAGCTCTACTTCTTTACTTAAAAAGTGGATTAAGACAAACAAAAAAGACGAGAGCGCGTCGCTACTGCTGCTCCATGCTTGTATGCTAAAATGCCCTAACCTCCCTCTCCCAGGTATACGGCTGACATGCACAATATGTGCACAGCTCCTCACCCCTATAAGAAGATTAGATGCGGTCCTCCTCCATGTCTCCCCAAGAATTCTCTCAATTCTGGTGGATAGTAACGTACCCCTATTTTTTTCCCGCCGAACACTGCCTGCCTACCAATAATAAAAATGCAAAATACAGCGGTGCAGTAGCGACGTTTTTTCTGTCACACAAAATCCGGTCAGAAGTACACTACCCCAAGACTTGCAAGTACCAAGAAACGTCCACTTCAATGGCGTCTCCATGACGACACTGACTTATATGCCAATCGTACCATTTCAAGACCAGCAACTAGCCTTGCATCAGAGGGCCTCTGAAATTCCATCAGCAGCTCACGAGGCTAGACCATTACTTTCTGGAAACTATGTTTTCCTCCTAAAAGTTTCAGATGACTATCTGCAACGGCGCTTCGAAACACATGAAAACGCTTTGCACTCCTGCTTCTAATGTCGCCACCCCAACCCCATTTCAGCCGATGAGCAAGTGTAGGTGGTAAAAGCAACAGCCACTATCCCTGGCTGGACCTGGTGCCCTCGCTCCTGGGAAGCCAACGCCTAAGCCACCAGACTATTCTCCCGTCAGTGACCCTTTTTTTCCATTCCGTCAATCCCATCTTAAATCCAGCGCATGGTGCCTTCACACACACAAAATGATCCACAGACACAATCTTATTTTCAATTAAATTGGCATGTAAACCGCCTTCATGTAAGCCTGCTAGATGTCGCCGCTGCATGTCAGTTTACGTTCAAAAAATGGTTCAAATGGCTCTGAGCACTGTGGGACTTAACTTATGAGGTCATCAGTCCCCTAGAACGTAGAACTACTTAAACCTAACTAACCTAAGGACATCACACACATCCATGCCCTGGGCAGGATTCGAACCTGCGACCGTAGCGGTCGCGCGCTTCCAGACTGAAGCGCCTAGAACCGCTGGGCCACTCCGCCCGGCCAATTACGTTCCTTATGCAAAAGTATATATACATTGTACAACAATCAATAATTATCTTCTACATTGAAGGAAGGAAGGGAAATAAAATTGTACAATACAAAATCTGCGATTACTCTACATTTCAGCATAAATTAGTAAAAAAATCATGTAAAGATAAAGAAGCAGTGACAAGTAAAGAAGCAGTTTAAAAAAGACTTAAAGAATTTGGTTTGTCGATGTAACGCATTTATTATACCTTTTGGTCTCGTTTATTAAGGTTATTTACCAGAGAAATAACTCAATTATTCTCCTCCGTGGCCAATTGCAAACACGTGCTAATGCGCTAGAACTCTGCTTTGAGGCAATCGATATGATTCCTTGTAACATAAAAAATATCTATCATTCATATAGGAGACAAGAGATGAGGTGGTGTTATGTTCTAATCACTGGGCAAAAGTGATTCATTCGAACAGCGAATTTTTCATGGTAACTATTGACTTACTTGAATATACGAACCTTCAGGTGATGGTCAGTATTGCCTATATTTGAGTCTAGAGAACAATCACACTTCCTAATTACTGAACAATAATGCTTGATTCGAACTTTATCACCACTGGACATGTAAACTTGTCTAGTCATGTGTAGCATTAGCTTTATTTCGATCACGAGAAAAATAATTATGTTATTCTGTTGTTCGTAGTGACTCTTGAGGAATACTGAAACCATACACTTCCACGTCCGTTTTACATCACTGTTAAAGCCGTGACTTCTACCCTCAAGGAAGACACGATCTTTATACAACGGTTTGAATCCAATTGATTTCCAATATGGTTACATACTTTTGCGTTTTCAACAAGACTGACGAGATAGTTAGATCGACTAGAAATCTTACTCTCGTCCCCGTTTTCTGCGTGTCTTCCTGTAGGGATAACTGGCATGCGTCGAAGTATCATCTGTGAGACTGCGTCATAGTCTCCAAACTAGAGAACAGCTTCTACACAGCGCTAGCGTGACACCTGTTAGGCGCAAAGGATCTTTCGGTTCAGTTACTACACATATGCAACACATTAGCCTACGTGTCGTGCTGTAAGGTACCCTCAGACGGGTCAGATGAAAGAACATTTTCCACGACGGGTCAGATGAAAGAACATTTTCCACGAAAAACAATCATAGTAAACAACAGCTCGTGGGAGATCAGAAGATATCTTGACGGATATCCAAGTTGGCCGAATGACATCGAAGTGTTATTTGCTGAACAAAATATTGTGGCTAGTATGTAGCAGATTACAAAGAGAGAAGACTCAATGTTCCGACGATGCTTTTGTCTAATGTAAATAATTTCACAATATTGATCGCCTACAAATGTGATTTCGCGCGACGCTACCGTAGCTCCTAGGCAAGAGCGAAAGGATCGCATAGAGATGATAGCAAGATTTCCCAACATGAAAGAAACAGCGTTATTGCGATACACAGGATGAACTAGAACACCATCGAAAAACTTTCAGTAGTGGTAGTATGGCCCAAAACAAGAAAAGATGTCTAGTAGAAAAGGGCTCTAAAATGCATATTTTAAGAGCTATGAGCAATTTTTCGTCTTCTTTACTGCCAGATACATCTATTTTGCTGAAATTTCTTTGCGTTCCTTATTTTGAGAGGTGGTAGCATGGGCTAACCCAAGAAAAAAGGTCTAGTAAAATTGGCTCTAAAGTGCATACCTTAACAGCTATGAGCAGTTTTTCATCTTCGCTACAACGAAACACATCTGTTCTACTGGACAAGTATTCGTAGCTCTTAAGCTATGCATATTATATACCATGTTAATTATGCATTTATTCTTTTCCGTGTTTCGCTCTACACCATCTCTGATTGTCTGTCGGTGGAATTCCGGTTCACTGACTGCACTCCTATCAGGAGCATCGAAGGCTGCAGTTTTCCCTCCCATCCCACCTCCCCCTCCTTCCACCGGCTATTAGATAGCTGCGAGTAACTTTGCAACAACAATGACATTCACTTCCAACGAAGCTCAATACATTGTTTTAGTGCTCCAGATAAACCAGTCCACACTTACGTTATTGTCGTATGTCAAACAACCACACGCACTTCGTACACTTCAGATGTGTGTCTGACCGAACTTAATTGCTCTGTCTCGAATTACGTTTCAAGATTTTAGTGCTGTCATGTTCTGCGTCCTCAGCTTTACAACAGATTCATCATATTAGTCTTCTAACTCTATTTTCACTTTTTGAGGTTTCCTCGATTATGTTTATTTCTTCCAGAATGAGATTTTCACTCTGCAGCGGAATGTACGCTGATATGAAACTTCCTGGCAGATTAAAACTGTGTGCCGGACCGAGATTCGAACCCGGGACTTTGGCTTTCGCGGGCAAGTGCTCTACCAACTGAGCAACCCAATCACGACTCACGACCCGTCCTCACAGCTTTACTTCCGCCAGTACCTCGTCTCCTACCTTCCAGGAAGGCTAGTTCTGCAAGGTTCGCAGAAGAGCTTCTGTGAAGTTTGGAAGGTAGGAGACGAGGTACTGGCGGAATTAAAGCTGTGAGGACGGGTTCTGAGTCGTGCTTGGGTAGCTCAGTTGGTAGAGCACTTGCCCGCGAAAGGCAAAGACCAGCAGTTCGAGTCTCGGTCCGGCACACAGTTTTAATCTGCCAGAAAGTTTCACGTGTATTTCTTATTTAATTTAAAATGTCTGTTCAGACATGTGTATCTGTAGGAAAAGGCATTGCTGACGATCCACACCTGTAGTAAATATTGTGCAAATATTCGCTGATGGCGAAATCTTTCACACCAGCTTTGACACACGAAAATTTGTGCCAGACCGGGACTCGAATACCGATTTTCCGCTAATCGCGAGCGGTGTAATGCGTCACAAATAGTTAGCACATGTATACGTAAAACAGTTAATGTCAAAGAATTCGCCCCCAGCGAATAGTTTCGCATGTGTATTCCATTGCTTCAGCTGTCCCTAATGCTTTACAGGCGAACGCATTAACTACATGGCGCGTCCAGTCAGCAAGCAGGCGCTGCGGAAGGGTAAGATGATGGAGCGCAAGTTCTATCTGGGCACCATACAGATCTCGGAGTACGAGCTGCAGGCCATCTGCAGCACCATGAGGCACAACGGCAAGAAGTACCACCCGCTAGCCAGGAACTGCCAGGACTGCTCCAAGGACCTCTGCCGCCGCCTCGGCCTCTCGCCGGGTGTGGCCAACGACCACCTGCTGGTCTTCCTCTGTCCGCCACTGGCGCTCCTGATAGAGCTCCTCAGTTCCTCCTACAATGCGGCCACTAAATTCGCAGCGTCCAAAAGCACAAATGCATTCCAACAAGAAGAAATGTAACAGTTCCTTACCTAGCGCAAGGGGGTTCGTGATTCTTGCGTAAATAATATTATGTTAAAACCTTTATCACGTATTGTCACAATGTTCTGAGGATGAATACATTTTCTATAGTAAACTCAGGTATTACTGAAGAGGATTTCTAACTTGAAGCTTAGCATTTGTTTAAGGTGGAACGTAAAACCCACAGGTCAGCTTCTCGCTTGTAGAGCTCTACCTGTTGAGCAATCTGGATCTGGCTGAAGGGGACCTGCTAAGTTTCAGTTCTACATTCCGGAATTCCAAAGATTCTCATTAGTTGACCAAACCTAACGCTGATAATAATTATTCAGTCTGTTAGTGACAAAGAGAGAGGGATCTAACACAACGTGCAAAAAACTTTTTTGTGTGGACTCATAAATGTTTAATTTGTACTCTTTTTCTTAAAAAATATGAACTGTAACTTGTAATTTTGCTTCACTTCTTTGCCATTTATTTAAAATTCAGGAAAGGTTATGAAAAAACGATATACATTTGTTACCCATACTTCACATTTCATGAACAATTTGAGGCACACTAGTCTTTAAAAAGAAGGCTTTGAAGCTGCCTAAAAGTTATCGAGGTTCATAGTTCATTTGTACATCCACCTGTAACTTCCCTGCCTGGATAGTTTACTGGTCGGATATTTATCACCTAGCTTCAAGTGAGGCCCTAAATACAATGTTTTTGTAAAATGTGTAAAGTTCCTCTTGGTGTGAACATCTTTGAATAGTAAGCTCGCTAAAACATTATTTAATAAAAATCAAATTCAAATACGAAGATTTGGGTGATTTATGCATAAAGACTGGAGATGTCTTATATACTTATAAAATCACTCTTTCTTTTAGCCAATTATTTGTAAATTTTAGATGGCTTTCATGTACACTAAAATTTTCAACCATCCATTTACAAGTAATTGCTAATTATCACCTTTATTTTTCGATGGTATTCTGATCCACACAGGTATTTGTATCCTTGACTGAAGACACAGATGTGTCTGCCATCACAGTCTGAAGTGCTGATGAAACGAGAGATTCAGAATTCCAAATGACAAACAGTTGAAATTTTTACCATTACGGGTATAATTTCCTTTTCATTGAAAGCAGTAACAGAGCAACAGTGGATCATGTCAGACTGTATTCCTACGTGAGATTTGGACTAATAAGATCACTCACTAGAAGAAAATAAGGATTTATGGACTGCAAGAATGAAGAGTTATCGGCGGTTAGTATGTCACTACTACAGCTTCGCCACTCTATCATCAAATAGTATAGATAACTGCTACATCTCTCGGAAATAAATTACGCCTGCATATTCTTCATATAGCAGATCCTGCTAATGACAGTCCAAATACGTTCTATAAGATCCAAACATTTTGAAATAAAACATTCTTAAGTTAATAAGATGAGTATCAGGACTGCCAGAAGGATTTTAATGAAATAGTGACTTGTCAATATTTGTAAAACTATAATTTACAGTACGTTCAGATTACTGAATCATTGATTAAAATCTTAATTTAAAGAATAACCCATACTTGTAAAAACTATAGTTCTATTTTGTCAACGTACAGTGCAGATATTTTTATACATGGTGCCTTAATCTGTACACATATCAGTGGGTTGGCTGGTTTTCCTCTAAGTCGAGTCTTCCCACAAACACACCACACAATTTACTGCCTGAGGTTTTCTGTACAGTTGTAACTGCACCATTAAGTGGACTGCGCCTGTCAGTATAGACTATCCGTTTCGCATCCATGAATCCACATTCCAACACCGGAGTTCCTGCCCAGGGATAAATAAGCGTTAATGACTACCAGGTACTAACCAACCTAAAAACGTGCTACTCCTAATAGCTACAATTATCAGTTGCAAATGAAATAAACACTGATGTTATGCGGTTCAGTATAATGCCCTCATAAAAATATTTGCACTTACACCCCTAACATTCTATATTTATATTCTTAGTTCATAAAGTACAGTTCAACGTATCAAGATATAATTATGTTAGATATATTTTCGAAGGTCCTCCAGGAGTTTTTATTCAGGTAGACAACGCGTTTTCTAGTTATCTGTGATATGTGTAAGAATGATTTTATGGAAGTACGATACCACTGATACGTAAATGATTTGGCAATCGCCAGGGCTGTGGAGTGGAAGTGGCTAGGAGTTATGCGGGCACACATACATATTTGCATATACAGGGTGAACATTAATAAAGACTACAAACTGCAGGGACTAATTCCTGACTGCAGATGGAGGAAAAAATCCTATGAAAATGTGTCCAGAAATGCTTCGTTGCCACTGTAGATGGCAATGATGAATGAAAGCTCCTCTGACCGCATGCTGTGCGTTCCCTGTGTGTTGCAGGCTGTGTGACTGGCTCAGCGTACTGTAAGCAACAGAGTGTTCCGGTATTCATATTGGAAACAGGTCGACATGGTCTTCGTGTATGACTAAGCAGATGGAAACGGTCGAAAGGCAATACGACTGTACTTAAACATGTACCCTGACAGACATATCACGCGATATTTCAAGACCTTTTTAGGCATTTACGTAAAACTGGGTCCTTTCACGCAGAAGATCGTGAAGGAGGCGGACTGTACTTACACTAGATTTGGAGGTCCGTGTTTTACAAGATATTGAGACAAATCCTAGTACAAGCTCCAGGCAAGTGGCCCAGCATCATGGTGCAAGCCAAGCACCTGACCGAGTTCAATGGCTATCAGCAGCGGAGTTCCCTCTGCAGGAAGATTTTTGTCGATGGTTTTTGCACCACAGGCAACGGCCTTGCCGCAGTGGATACACCGGTTCCCGTGAGATCACCGAAGTTAAGCGCTGTCAGGCGTGGCTGGCACTTGGATGGGTGACCATCCAGGCCGCCATGCGCTGTTGCCATTTTTCGGGGTGCACTCAGCCTCGTGATGCCAGTTGAGGAGCTACTCGACCGAATAGTAGCGGCTCTGGTCAAAGAAAACCATCATAACGACCGGGAGAGCGGTGTGCTGACCCCACGCCCCTCCTGTCCGCATCCTCATCTGAGGATGACACGGAGGTCGGACGGTCCCGATGGGCCACTTGTGGCCTGAAAACGGAGTGCTTTTTTTTTTGCACCACACCATCACAATTATGGGATTTCTATTATTACTTCTCTTTATTGACGAAGCTACCTTTAGCAGAACTTGCATCATCGATCTGATTCATCGTCATGTGTGAGCTACAGGCAATCCTGTTTTCTGATGATACAAGCATCATTATTAATCCAATACAAGGAACTCCAATTGAAAATTATACAAATAATGTCTTGAGAAAAGTTATTAACTGGTTTTCTGGGAATAGGCTAGCTCTGAACTTTGAAAAAAACCCTTTATATCCAATTTTCTGCTACAAGGAGTACAATTCGTTCAATAAATATAATACATCAACATTATTCAGTAGCCATTGTAGAGCATACTAAATTTTTGGGTGCGCACCTAGATGAAAATCTTGGTTGAAAAATTCATATTTTGGATCTCCTAAAGTGACTAGGTTCAGCAACTTTTGCAACCAGAATAATTGCCAATTTTGAGGATATACAAATTAGTAAGCTAACATACTTTACATACTTTCACTCTCTGATACCATACAGAACAATATTTTGAGGTAACTCAACACTTAGGCAAAAAGTATTCACTGGTCAAAAGAAAGCCGTTAAAATAATTTGTGGGGCTCATAGTTGCACATCTTGTAGGAATATGCTTAAAAGGTTAGGAATTCTTACGACAGCCTTACAGTCCATTTACCCAGCAATTAAATTTGTTCTAGCCGGCCGAAGTGGCCGTGCGGTTAAAGGCGCTGCAGTCTGGAACCGCAAGACCGCTACGGTCGCAGGTTCGAATCCTGCCTCGGGCATGGATGTTTGTGATGTCCTTAGGTTAGTTAGGTTTAACTAGTTTTAAGTTCTAGGGGACTAATGACCTCAGCAGTTGAGTCCCATAGTGCTCAGAGCCATTTGAACCGTTTTTTTTTAAATTTGTTCTCAATAACATGGACCAGTTTAAAAACAGCAGTGACATTGACTTACACTATCCTCTACTTAACCTATCTTTGGCACAGAAAGGGATAAAATATGCTGCTGTAAAACTTTTCGATAAATTACCAGATGAAATAAAATCTCTGACAGACAGCAGTAACAGTTTCAAAAATAAATTGAAATTATATCTCCTTGATAACTCCTTCCGCACCGTAAATGAATGCTTGAATAGGAGAAAAAGACCCACATCGACTCAAAAACAAAAACAACAGAGCAAAATATATCTATAAAACTGAATAAAAAAACTCTAAACACAATTCAATGATCACCAGAGCAAAGGGAATACACTTGTACTGATGAATGAGGCAGAGTACATTAACAAAACAGAAGAATTTGTAGAACAGAACAACATCATCAAGTTAATCAATGATCCTACCATGAGGTACCAAAGAAACATTTAAAAACTCTTAAAAACCCTCAGAGTCACCATCACAGAAACTCAAGCCAAATAGATGACACAAAAGTATCCCAAAGCGAAAGCACTCAGCCTCAACAGTTTATCAAAGATACATATAAATAACTGTCCAATCACGCCTGTAATCAATTTAAAAAAATGCAGCATCTTACCACCTAGCTAGACACTTATATGCATTAGTGCAGAAATTATACACTTTCACAGACAACAGAAACCTAAAAAAATATAAGTGAACTGATAGAAAGATAATTGATATAAACATACCATCAACAGCAACCCTGGTATCTTTTGACATCACATCCATGTACACAATTGTGCCAGTAGAAGAAACAATCAGTATTGCTAAAAACCAGCTGCGGTATCAAGGGGACATAACAAGCACACACATAGATGAAATAGAAGCCACCCTAAAGATCATAACAGAACAGAACTACTTCACTTTCAAGAAAGAGTTCTATCTGCAAAAGGATGGCCTACCAATGGGCTCACCCATCAGTGGTCTACTAGCGAACATATTTCCAAGCCACATTGAAAACAAAATATTCAGTAAAATCATACATCCAGAACAGTACAAGATTATACATAGGCGCCGATATGTAGATGACATCATTTGCTTGACTGATGAAACACATAACCGAAAAAAAAGTTACACAGTGACATAAATACAGTTCACCCAAAAAATAAAATTCACCATTAAGACAGAAGAGGGAATGAAGCTTAATTTCTTAGACATTACCATACACAGAATCAACAACAAACATATTTTTGGAATTTTCAGGAAACCACAGCCACAAGTACAACCATTCACATCACCTCCAACCACCCACAAACACACAAACACTCAAGTTTCAGACACATGCTACACAGGCTCAACCAATGTACAAACTCAACTACACACAGGAACTTAATACAACACACCAAGGGAGAATGGGTACAACACACAAATAATAAACAAACTGAACAACAAAATTAAAAAACAAATTCAAAGTGAACAAACCATCAACAATCACCAGCCACAACAGAGAACCAAGAACGCAAGTTCCAGACAAACACAGGATACCAGGAAAACCCTACAAAGAGTACGGTATGGCACACACTAACATACAGTAACAAAAACGTACACACGGTGGGAAATATACCGACGAAACAAGGGCTACAAATATCATTTCACACAAATAACACAGTACAGAAGAATCTAAGATCCAAGAACACCTCTGCAGAGAAATTCTCCAAATCTGTAATAGATCAGTTAACCTGCAGTTCATGCTAGTCGGTCTACATAGGCCAAACATACAGAAATTTCGAAACGAGGTACTCCGAGCACCTCAGAGCCCTAAGAAGCGATAGTACACCCTCAACATTTGCAGACCATCTAATACAAGTAGACCACCACCCGAAAAACATGGAGACTGATCTTAAGATCCTCAGAGAAAGCAACAGTCTCTATCAAAAACTCACAATAGAGGAGAACTATCACATACAAAAAGCAATAATACAGGGAAAGAGAGTTCTGAATGAAAATACAACACTGTGCAACAAATTTTTTGGATCACTCAATGAACAACACATAGGTGACTCCTTACAAAAAACATAACAGAAAAAAAAAAACCTTCTGTTTTCTTGGTTCACTCCCCACCCATCTCTCTCTCTCTCTCTCCCTCTCTCTCTCTCTCTCACGAACACACACACACACACACACACACACACACACACACACACACACATTCAAAATCAGCGCCATAACAAACACAAGACCAACGATGAACAAGTGAGCAACGACAATAACATGATACATCTCACTGAGTGTATTGTCAGAAGTGTCTCATCAGACCTCATTTCGCCACATTTTGTGTAAGTGCATATGAGGTGAAGTAGTGAGCAGGAATTTATGAAAAACTGTGTGAAAGCAATACACTAATAGTAGCTGATTGAGACACCAACCAGGGACACGAAACAGGACGGATAATGTAAGTACAGAAACATACATAACCTCTACCCTCGAAACAGCTCTCCACAGATACGCAATAATTTTCTTCATGGCTAATTTGCAGATGACATGTTGTCAAAAAAAAGTTCGAAAACGAGCACTAAAATCAATGTACAATAATACAGTTCAACTAGCGATGTAATTTTAAGGTGAGTGTCCAAACAAAACGAAGCCAATTGCAAACATTGCGCTACGGTCGCAGGTTCGAATCCTGCCTCGGGCATGGATGTTTGCGATGTCCTTAGGTTAGTTAGGTTTAACTAGTTCTAAGTTCTAGGGGACTAATGACCTTAGCAGTTGAGTTCCATAGTGCTCAGAGCCATTTTTTTTTTTTTTTTTTTTTTTTGCAAACATTGTATTTCTTAGGCCTGCAGTAGTTAAATTATTACAAATGTGATATTGTACTTTACAGAAATAAAAATTTAACCAACAGAAGATGACACATTGATGTCGAAACATGTCTGGAGAAATATAAAAATAAACTAATTGTCTGCATAAGGCTGATTTCCAAAACAACACAGTTTTTAAATCGCAAACACGGAAGAACGAAAAGAGGAGTTCAAACCCTAGTAAAATGAGTAACATTTCTTGTTAAGCACTGCTGGACCACACAATTAGACGAATCATCTGAACTTCAGTAAAGCAGACGAGTGTTCCACTTGGGGGCTCATGTACTGGGCATTCAGTTCAAGACGCTCCACAGCCCATGCACTCCGGCAAGAAGAGTATGCAGGCAGTGGCAACCAAATCGACGGGCACGCATCCTCCAGTATTGCTCTGTGTGATCGGCGAGTTTCACTCGAAGATTATTGGGAAGTGACGTCAAAATGACGTGACTACTGACGCACTTTACGGTAGTAAGGTGTGTCACGGGGGTGGGGAGCAAGGTTGGTTAAGGGGTGGAGGATGTGGGGAGTTGTTGTTGTTGTGGTCTTCAGTCCTGAGACTGGTTTGATGCAGCTCTCCATGCTACTCTATCCTGTGCAAGCTTCTTCATCTCCCAGTAGCTACTGCAACCTACATCTTTCTGAATCTGCTTAGTGTATTCATCTCTTGGTCTCCCTCTACGATTTTTACCCTCCACGCTGCCCTCCAATACTAAATTGGTGACCCCTTGATGCCTCAGAACATGTCCTACCAACCGATCCCTTCTTCTTGTCAAGTTGTGCCACAAACTTCTCCCCAATCCTATTCAATACTTCCACATTAGTTATGTGATCTACCCATCTAATCTTCAGCATTCTTCTGTAGCACCACATTTCGAAAGCTTCTATTCTCTTATTGTCCAAACTATTTATCGTCCGTGTTTCACTTCCATACATGGCTACACTCCATACAAATACTTTCAGAAACGACTTCCTGCCACTTAAATCTATACCCGATGTTAACAAATTTCAGAAACGCTTCCTTCCCATTGCCAGTCTACATCTTATATCTTCTCTACTTCGACCATCATCAGTTATTTTGCTCCCCAAATAGCAAAACTCCTTTACTACTTTAAGTGTCTCATTTCCTAATCTAATACCCTCAGCATCTCCCGACTTAATTCGACTACATTCCATTATCCTCGTTTTGCTTTTGTTGATGTTCATCTTATATCCTCCTTTCAAGACACTATCGATTCCGTTCAGCTGCTCTTCCAAGTCCTTTGCTGTCTCTGACATAATTACAATGTCATCGGCGAACCTCAAAGTTTTTATTTATTCTCCATGGATTTTAATACCTACGCCGAACTTTTGTTTCCTTCACTGCTTGCTCAATATACAGATTGAATAACATTGGAGATAGGCTACAACCCTGTCTCGCTCCCTTCCCAACCACTGCTTCCCTTTCGTGTCCCTCAACTCTTATAACTGTCATCTGGTTTCTGTACAAATTGTAAATAGCCTTTCGCTCCCTGTATTTTACCCCTGCCACCTTTAGAATTTGAAAGAGAGTATTCCAGTCAACATTGTCAAAAGCTTTCTCTAAGTCTACAAATGCTAGAAACGTATGTTTACCTTTCCTTAATCTCTCTACTAAGATAAGTCGTAGGGTCAGTATTGCCTCGCGTGTTCCAATATTTCTGCAGAATCCAAACTGATCTTCCCCGAGGTCGGCTTCTACTAGTTTTTCCATTCGTCTGTAAAGAATTCGCGTTAGTATTTTGCAGCCGTGACTTATTAAACTGATAGTTCGGTAATTTTCGCATCTGTCAACAACTGCTTTCTTTGGGATTGGAATTATTATATTCTTCTTGAAGTCTGAGGGTATTTCGCTCTCCCAAAGCTATCAGTAGTTCTAAGCAAAGAAGGGATGTGGGGAGACATCACTCGAAATTGAGGGATGATAATAGGGTCTTCCCTGAAATGATAAAGGTATTGTGATCGTTTTTTATTCTGACATCAATTGACGAAGAAAAATACGTAATTAAGACATGGAGAAATCATAACGTCTCCTGTATTCGAATTATACTTTGTCTGTTGATTCTTTAGTGGTACAATATCCATTCTTCCAGAATAAGACTTACTTCAATGCCAGAGTAATGAAATGCAGTATTAGTACACGAACTCCAGAAACAGTGTATGTAAAGTCCAAAATCCGTGTAATTATGCCGACAGAGGAATAAACAAGGAATTTTGTTGCGAAGCATACTTTCAGGCTGATTAAAGAACATAAGTCGTCATACAACTCTACCACGCTACATATATTTTCCAGTGAATATATGAAACTACGCTTATCAGCACGGCATTTGTAACATTAATTATCACGATGTCTCCAAAACTTGCGCAGTTAATGTGGGTGTGGTTCAGACGCCCTCTTTTGCAATTTGGTCGTCCATATTTTCTGCCATGTTCACGAAATCGAACGAACTGACTCCTAAGCGTGAGCAGTTCCATGCGTATATAACATCAAATATTGCAGAACAGATTCATCTTAAAGAAATGAGGACGTTCCAGCATCATTAACAAACAGTGTTTGAATATAGTGAAACACGAACCTACTCCTTTCGACTCCATAACGCTACTAAGCCTCTATCAGCTACATCATCGCGAAGTCCCACCTCTTCTGACTTACATCTTAGGATCTGCTGAAGCCTTTTACCACTGATTTCCTACTAAAAGATATTTGACTACATCAGATCGTAGCAAAAGTGACGAGTATTTGACAGCACGTATGCCTAAGAAGAAAAACAAGATGGTGGCTCCAAAGTTGTTCATTCGTCGTATTTCCTTCCCTATCGTTTCCTAATCCGATGGGACCGATGACCTCGCTGTTTGATCCCCTCCCCCGAGCCAACCGACCAATCAATCATTTGTCGATCCCTATCGACTTTCGTCGTCGCATCGACTTTAGTGAAACATACGTCATTTTGACGTCACTTCTCAGTAAGCTTCGAGTGACAGAGGTCACTGCAGTCGCTTGCTCATCGATATCGGTGACGCTAGCTGCCACCGCCGCAGATGCTTTCAGTTTCCCGTCTTCCGCAACGAGAAAACTGTTAAATGCAGATTTAGCGCCGGCTCCTCAGCTAGGCGGGACCTCAACTACGCCGCACACTACTTTGTCGGTAGAAAAGTACAGAGCAGAAATATTTCTGGCCTCCGGCCAGAACACATACGGTATGTATACAGTTACAGAACATTCCAGTACAATGATTCTTGACATTTGTGGATACTTCTAGAATGTACTCGAACCAAATATAGAAATTAAAATTTTACAGTTTAGGGTAGTTTTTAATTAACAACCTTCCATGCCACCGTCTAGTACCATAACCACTACACCACGGTGACTGAGCTACTCGGCTTCTTCTGCGACAATATATAGATGATGATGATGGATGATGATAATGATAATAATAATAATAATAATAATAATAATAATAATAATAATAACAATAATAATAAAAATAATGTTTTTGTATGGTGCAGTGGCCTGATGCAAAACTTCCTACTTGACGCCACTTCGTCGACTTGGGTGCCCATAACCTACCCCAGATATCCAACAGGGTAAAGCGAGCCTAAAGTTTAAGGTGGAATCAGAACCACGTGTTGTTTCTGGTGATTGCTCCCATAGTTTAGGAGTGAGGGCTAGCTTAAAGCGAAGACTGGAATATCTGTAGTAAAATGAAACACCTGCGGCCATCGGTTTGATGTTATTTTAATCTACTGACCATTAAAATTGCTACACCACGAAGATGACGTGCTACAGACGCGAATTTTAACCGACAGGATGAAGATGCTGTGATATGCAAATGGTTAGCTTTTCAGAGCATTCAAACAAGGTTGGCGCCGGTGGCGACACCTACAACGTGCTGACATGACGAAAGTTTCCAACCGATTTCTCATACACAAACAGCAGTTGACCGGCGTTGCCTGGTGAAACGTTGTTGTGGTGCCTCGAGTAAGGAGGAGAAATGCGTACCATCACGTTTCCGACTTTGATAAAGGTCGGATTGTAGCCTATCGCGATTGCGGTTTATCGTATCGCGACACTGCTGCTCGCGGTGGTCGAGATCCAATGACTGTTAGCAGAATATGGAATCGGTGGGTTCAGGAAGGTAATACGAACGCCGTGCTGGATCCCAACGGCCTCGTATCACTAGCAGTCGAGATGACTGGCACTTTATCCGCATGGCTGTAACGGATAGTGCAGCCACGTCTCGATCCCTGAGTCAACAACCATCTGCACGAGATGTTCGACGACGTTTGCAGCAGCAGGGACTGTCAGCTCGGAGACCATGGCTGCGGTTAACCTTGAAGCTGCATCACAGACAGCAGCGCCTGCGATGGTGTACTCAACGACGAACCTAGGTGCGCGAATGGCAAAACGTCATTTTTTTGGATTAATCCAGGTTCTGTTTACAGAATGATGATGGTCGCTTTCGTGTCTGGCGACATCGCGGTGAACGCACATTGGAAGCGTGTACTCGTCATCGCCGTGCTGGCGTATCACCCGGCGTGATGGATAGGGAGCCATGGGTTATACGTCTCGGTGACCTCTTGTTCGCATTGACGGCACTTTGAACAGTGAACGTTACTTTTCAGATGTGTTACGAGCCGTGGCTCTACCCTTCATTCGATCCCTGCGAAACCCTACATTTCAGCAGGATAATGCTTGACCGCATGTTGCAGGTCCTGTAGTGGCCTTTCTAGATACAGAAAATGTTCGACTGCTGCCTTGGCCAGCACATTCTCCAGATCTCTCACCAATTGAAAACGTCTGGTCAATGGTGGCCGAGCAAGTGACTCGTCACAATATGCCAGTCACTACTCTGTGGTATCGTGTTGAAGCTGCATGGGCAGCTGCACCTGTACACGCCATCCAAGCTCTGTTTGACTCAATACCCATGCGTATCAAGGCCGTTATTACGGCCAGAGGTGGTTGTTCTCGGTACTAATTTCTCAGGTTCTACGCACCCAAATTGCGTAAAAATGTAATCACATGTCAGTCCTTGTATAATATATTCGTCCGATGAATACCCGTTTATCATCTGCATTTCTTCTTGGTGTAGCAATTTTAATGGCCGGTAGTGTATTATTTTGCAACCAGTTTCGTTGACTTAATACATCTTCACCCCCTAACTGACGCTGAAGGGGTGAAGTTCAATAGCATGTGTGATCTCATCAGTGGCCTAAATCTTTGAATTGCCTTCTGTAGAAAACTGTAAAAGCGATGTTGTGTCTGCAGCCGCAACTACCAACTTACAGTCAAACGACGGCCGTAGGTGTTTCATTTTACTATGCAAATGAATGCCCGATGTTCCGCAGACCATCTACCACAAGGATGGACGTACAAAAAGCTGATGTATCCGTGGTCCAACATAAATTAAATCCAAGAACATCTTGCAGGCACGAGCTTTACCGTTAGACCCGTTCCTGCGATACGGGGGCCTTGACAGTCGTACGGTCTGAGAGAGAGAGACAGGGAACGAAGTGAACCCCGCCAACAAAAAAAAGTGGCACTTTAAGGATCTCGTTTTTAACGACTGAGGTATGGAACACTAGAAAACGGCGGAGAATCTAGGATCAACTTCTGATCAGCTTCTAAACTGAACAGAAAACAGTGTCCTTATATGCAGCACGAAACTCATTTATCTCAATGTCATACGAAACGTGTATAACATATATCCATAGAATGAGAAGCAGAAGCTGGTGAATCTTTCTGTCCACTCTAGACATTTAAAAAAAGTTTTAACACCAAGCGTGTTTTACATCTGTAAATGGAACACGCGATCTACTTTATGTACTGTACTCACTGTCTCCTTTCGTAGAAGAATAACATTTCAAACACTTCCACCAGTGCTGGCAATTTCTCTTTATCTAAGAGTAAAGAAAACGCTTTTTTCAGCTTTCAGATACGATTTTTTTCTTCTGTCTGCGGCATCATCCATATTGTTTCCTCTCTGCTTTAACGGTATCCAGGCGTTACCCTACTTCCCTCATTTCCCTCACTTTCATTTCTGTTTGTAGCTTGCTATACATACCTCCCTGTTATAAATTACCTACGAGGGCATGCTCAAGAGTAAAGCCTCCTACTTGTTATGTGAGAACTCTTAAAGCTTTTTCAACAAAACAAACGTTATTAATCTTTACACCTACATCTACTTCTACGTACATACTCCGCAATCCACCATACGGGGCGTGGCTGATGGTACCTCGTACCACAACTAGCATCTTCTCTCCCTGTTCCACTCCCAAACAGAGCGAAGGAAAAATAACTGCCTATATGCCTCTGTATGAGCCCTAATCTCTCTTATCTTATCTTTGTGGTCTTTCCGCGAAATATAAGTTGGCGACAGTAAAATTGTACTGGTGTCAGCCTCAAATGCTGGTTCTCTAAATTTCCTCAGTAGCGATTCACGAAAAGGACGCCTCCTTTCCTCTAGAGACTCCCACCCGAGTTCCTGAAGCATTTCCGTAACAGTCGGGTGATGATCAAACATACCAGTAACAAATCTAGCAGCCCGCCTCTGAATTGCTTCTATGTCCTCCCTCAATCCGACCTGATAGGGATCCCAAACGCTCGAGCAGTACTCAAGAATAGGTCGTATTAGTGTTTTATAAGCGATCTCCTTTACAAATGAACAACATCTTCCCAAAATTCTACCAATGAACCGAAGATGACTATCCGCCTTCCCCACAACTGCCATTAAATGCTTGCCCACTTCATATCGCTCTGCTATGTTACGCCCAAATATTTAATCGACGTGACTGTGTCAAGCGCTACACTACTAATGGAGTATTCAAACATTACGGGATTCTTTTTCCAATTCATCTGCATTAATTTACATTTACCTATATTTAGAGTTAGCTTCCATTCTTTTCACAAATCCTGTCCAAGTCATCTCGTATCCTCCTACAGTCACTCAACGACGACACCTTCCCGTACACCACAGCGTCATCAGCAAAGAGCCGGTCATTGCTACCCAGCCTATCCAAAAGGTCATTTATGTAGATAGAAAAGAACAGTGGACCTACCACACTTCCCTGGGGCACTCCAGATGATACCCTCACCTCCGACGAACACTCACCATCGAGAACAACGTACTGGGTTCTATTACTTAACAAGTCTTCGAGCCACTCACATATTTGGGAACCAATCCCATATGCTCGTACCTTAGTTAGCAGTCTGCAGTGGGGCACCGAGCCAAACGCTTTCAGGAAGTCGAGGAATAAGGCATCCGTCCGATACCCTTCACCCATGGTTGGCAAGATATCATGGGAAAAAAGGGCGAGATGCGTTTTGCAGGAGCGATGCTTTCCGAAGCCGTGCAGGAGCGTAGACAGCAACTTCTCTGTCTCAAGCAAATTCATTATATTCGAACTGAGAATATGTTCGAGAATCCTGCAACAAACCGATGTTAAGGATATTGGTCTGTAATTTTGAGGATCCGTCCTTCTACCCTTCTTATATACAGGCGTCACCTGCGCTTTATTCCAGTCGCTCGGGACTTTACGTTGGGCAAGAGATTCGCGATAAATGCAAGCTAAGTAAGGAGTCAATGCAGTAGAGTACTCTCTGTAAAACCGAATTGGAATCCCACCAGGACCTGGCGATTTATTTATTTTCAACCCATTCAGCTGCTACACAACCCCAGGGATGTCTATCACTACGTCCTCCATATGGCAATCTGTACGAGACTCAAACGGCGGTATGTTTGTACGATCCTCCAGCGTGAAAGATTTCTCAAATCCTAAATTTCAAATTTCAGCTTTCGTTTTGCTGTCTTCCGTTGCGAGACCAGACTGATCAGTGAGTGACTGGATGGAAGCCTTCGTCGCGCTTACCGATTTTACGTAAGACCAGAATTTCCTTGGGTTTTCAGCCGGCCGGAGTGGCCGAGCGGTTAAAGGCGCTACAGTCTGGAACCGCACGACCGCTACGGTCGCAGGTTCGAATCCTGCCTCGGGCATGGATGTGTGTGATGTCCTTAGGTTAGTTAGGTTTAAGTAGTTCTAAGTTCTAGGGGACTTATGACCACAGCAGTTGAGTCCCATAGTGCTCTTGATCACACGGATTCTCCACTTGAGAGGGGTCATTCCTTCACCATTTCGTACGAAATTTAAATAATTCAAACACAGTTTAATTGCAACACTATCTTTTTTTGGCACCTTATTACATACAATCATTTTTTTTTCTTTTTCGTCAAGTAAACTGTAGACGTGGTAAAAGTCTGAGTAGTGCCATATAGTTTTACAAAGATACTTTCTGGTACATATGAACATAAAATCATGAAGTGCTTGAAAAAAAATTACTTTTTAGTCACTTTTAACATTTCTGTATCTCCCCACATTCTCTTGCATGTGTGTTGCAATAAAATATGAAAAATTTGTACATATTTATTTAAGAGCAAGTTTTCATTCTGGACATCATAGCAAAACTTTTCAAATTATTAGTTATAGGCTCTGTGGAGAATATAAGCTTTGGAATTCTAAGAATAAAATTCTCAGGCCCCGAAACAAACGCTGTAATTTCTCCCTTCAATTTTTTAGTCAAGGAAAATAAAAGTAAAAACTTACTTAGTTCCGTACATCAATTTCATTTACAATGGAAGCCATTTTACTGTCTGATGTAGCAGTGTATCTAGTTAACGAGTCTTTTAGTGCGAGGTTTCCCTTCTCATTTCAGCTCTATGTATTTAAAATGTTCCGCTTCACTGGCTGCTAGCCTATTTGGAGGCAGTGAGACGTCGCACTTAACTGAATAGCATGTAAGGAACTGAACACTGTGAATTTAGCTGCAATCTCGTTGCGTGTGACGGAGAACTTTCCGCGGAGCGGTGAATGAGGTGCTTGCTACGGCAGCCAGTTGCTAGAGATTTTGAGGATGGAGAACGTGACCGGACAGGAGCAGCACTATGTCACGCCTCGCTGCGTATTCCTCTTTGAGATACTGTCTTTGGAGGCGACATGTAAGGAGACCGCCTAAGCCGACCTTACCCACGGTGAACGCACGTAACGAGCAGTGAACGGCGGCTGACTTACTGCGCGTGCGCCACGACAAATGACGCGCGAAGGGCGTGTTCGGCTCACCCGAATAAATCTCCGCCGCCAGCGCCAGCCCAATTACAGAAATCGCAGTCGCCGGCAGTCGGCTGCCAGTCGCCGGCGATATTCCCTCCGTCCCGCCTCCATCTCTCCGCCTCTCCTTCGCTTATTTTCCCGCCGGCGAACGGCGAGCCTACCGGTCTATTGAGAATGCGACACGCAGCTGTTTCTCACACTTCTAGGTGGAATCTGGGCGCTGTTGTTTCCGCGGATGAGCTAATGGGCGTTGTCTGGGCGGGCATCTGGGTTCGTGACCTGGGGGAGTGGGTCTCCGCGTCTACATGCTAATGTGGAGATGGCACCGCGCACGCACTGACCCAAACCCCCTCTGCTTTCCACCCACGCCGGTTCTGTTTCAGACCGGTCGTGCTGCGGCATCAAAGCGATCGCAACGGGCGTGATTCCCGTAGAAGCTGTACACAGGTTATCTGGCGAACGTCAGTCACACACCTCTCCTAGCTAGTGCGCCGCAGTGTAGTGTCGCCATGACGCCAGAAAGAATAGAAGTCTGTGTTTCCGTCGATTATCCGTTGCGAAATCTCACCCGACACGAGGAAAGCTGCAGTCAGTTTAAAGGTTGCTTTGATAGTATGATTACATACGGGAATCATATTTGCTTTTGCAAATACTGCTAATCTCTGGCTGCAGTATGCAGTGATGACGCGAATGGCTCGGCACGGGTCGGGATTCGAATCCGGATATTCCTCTTGACGCGAGCGGTCGCCTTGACCGGCTCGGCCACCCGAGCATTCTCCTCAGACCGACCCAAACTTCCATACACCACCATTTTCGTCTAAATTCTGTACTCGAACAGATACGGCTAATCCCGTACAGGAAGGGATGCATGATTAGAGTGGAAGCCCAGGTATTAAGCGTTAAATACTGAATTGCAATGCCTGTGTTATTCTAATGGACTTTGCGATGTCCTTCAGACATTAGAACAACACAGATACTGCAATATAGTAACATAATTACAGGTAATAAACATTTTATAATTTTTTATTTGTGGGATATGCACAACTGTCCTGCAACGCGTTCGTGGTTAGCACACTGGACTCCCATTCGGGAGGACGACGGTTCAATCCTGCGTCCGGCCATCCTGATTTAGGTTTTCGGTGATTTCCCTACATCGCTCCAGGCAAATGCCGGGATGGTTCCTTTGAAAGGGCACGGCCGACTGCCCTCCCTGTCCTTCCCTAATCCGATGAGATCGAGGACCTCGCTGTCTGGTCTCCTCCCCGAAACAACACAACCACGTTCATGGTAAACAAATCCGTCACAGTTGTAAAATACTTCTATTGACCGAATTCTTACACGACAGAAGCAGCTATACAGAACCAAGGTTTCGGGGTCTTAGCCCCATCCTCAGGAGTATCTAAAATCTAGCAGTCATGTCCATGCGAACTATTTGTTTCGACGCGGACAAGAGGTCCTAATACTGCTAGATTGTGATAGCGACTTCTATCGTGTAAGACTTCATCAATAAAAATGTTTTACAACTGTGGCGGATTTGTGACGATGAACAGAAACATTTTTGTTAATAACACGCCGTCGTCAGTCACAGTGTCCGCCTCCGAAGAGTATTCAGCCCAGATGGCCGGCATGCGGAGGACCAGCCCTATGTTCCCGGCGTGGCCAGGAATTTTTCCTTGGTGCAAGACTGTAACGGGTCCACTTAGTCCCGTTGTGCCAAGTGAGCGACTCCCACAACTGCAAGGCCGGCAACAGCCGGGGATAGCAGTGGACTGAGCCCACACCGCTCCATACTGCATACAAATCACGCCATAGGCAGAGGGTGACACGCCGGTCGAACGGTCCCCTTCTGTCCATCTGAGTACAGAACAGTAGCGGAACCTTTTTTTTTTTTTTTCAGTCACAATATTTTGTCATCCTCTTCTCTCAATCAGCTGAACGTCGCACTCCGCATCACGCCTCATCACGCCCTGTCCTATATCGCCCATCTTCCCCTCCCCAAGCCCCGCCCTCCTCACACAGCCATCACTGTGACATCTGCTAAACACACTAATCTAACTCACTAATTTGTCTTCATAAAATAAAATTAACACGACAACAGTGCTGCATGAGGTACACTACTGGCCATTAACATTGCTATATCAACAAGAAATGCAGAAAAAAAACGGGTATTCATTGGACAAATATATTATACTAGAACTGACAAGTGATTACATTTTCACGCAATTTGGATGCATAGACCCTGTGAAATCAGTACCCAGAACAACCACCTCTGGACGTAATAACGGCCTTGATACGCCTGGGCATTGAGTAAAACAGAGCTTGGATGGCATGTACAGGTACAGCTGCCCATGCAGCTTCAACACGATACCACAGTTCATCAGGAGTAGTGACTGGCGTATTGTGACGAGCAGTTGCTCGGCAACCGTTGTCCAGACGTTTTCAGTTGGTGAAAGATCTGGAGAATGTGCTGGCCAAGGCAGCAGACGAACATTTTCTGTATCCAGAAAGGCCCGTACAGGACCTGCAACATGCGGTCGTGCATTATCCTGCTGAAATGTAAGGTTTCGCAGGGATCGAATGAAGGGTAGAGCCACGGGTCGTAACGTCCACTGTTCAAAGTGCCGTTAATGCAAACAAGAGGTGACCGAGACGTGTAACCAATGTCTCCCTATACCATCACGCCGGGTGATACGCCAGTACGACGATGACGAATACACGCTTCCAATATGCGTTCACCACAATGTCGCCAACCACGGATGCGACCATCATGATGCTGTAAAGAGAACCTGGATTCATCCGAAAATATGACGTTTTGCCATTCGTGCACCCAGGTTCGTCGTTCAGTAGGCCATAGCAGGCGCTCCTGTCTGTGATGCAGCGTCAAGGGTAACCGCACCAATGGTCTCCGAGTTGATAGTCCATGCTGCTGCAAACGTCGTCGAACTGTTCGTGCAGATGCTTGTTGTCTTGCAAACGTCCCCATTTTTTGACTCAGGGATCGAGACGTGTCTGCACGATTCGTTAAAGCCATGCGGATAAGATGCCTGTCATCTCGACTGCTAGTATTACGAGGCCGTTGGAATCCAGCACGGCGTTCCGTATTACCCTCCTGAACCCACCGATTCCATATTCTGCTAACAGTCATTGGATCTTGATCAACGCGAGAGCAATGTCGCGATACGATAAACCGCAATCGCGATAGGCTACAATCCGACCTTTATCAAAGTCGGAAGCATGATGGTACGCATTTCTCCTCCTTACACGAGGTATCACAACAACGTTTCACCAGGCAACGCCAGTTAACTACTGTTTGTGTATGAGAAATCGGTTGGAAACTTTCCTCATGTCAGCACATTGTAGGCGTCGCCACCGGCGCCAAACTTGTGTGAATGCTCTGAAAAGATAATCATTTGCATATCACAGCATCTTCATCCTGTCGGTTAAATTTCGCGTCTGTAGCACGTCATCTTCGTGGTGTAGCAATTTTAATGGTCAGTAGTGTATTTAGATTCATGAACTAAATACGTATGAACAGAAGCCAGTACCGAGAGGGCGAGAGGGTATTCAAAATGTCACACGACGCGCCACGTGTGTGCTGTAGCTTTTGTATGCCAGTTAGTGGTACTTTCTCGACTGGTTGGATCACAAGTGTCTTGTATGTAATGGTTCGTATCGACTTTCTCTACGCCATTACACCATGTTTTAAACAGTTGCAGTTGATACGCCGTATGTAAGAATACGTCATTAATGTACTACCCTGAATTACTTTGTGTTACCTCACGCCGGCTGGAGTAGCTGAGCGGTTCGAGGCGCTACAGTCTGGAACCGCGCGACCTCTACGGACGCAGGTTCGAATGCTGCCTCGGCCATGGATGTGTGTGATGCCCTTAGGTTAGTTGGGTTTAAGTAGTTCTAAGTTCTATGGGACTGATGATCTCAGAAGTTAGGTCCCATAGTGCTCAGAGCCATTTGAACCATTTTTTGTTACCTCACATGTTAAGGAAACTCTACTAATATGAACTCTGCTGCTTCACTACACCCTAGAATCAGAAACTGAAGTCTGTCATTTGAACAATGTAGTACAGCCATAAGCATGTTTTATTATTTCCATATTTGCACTCATACTTCAGAGTGCGAATATGGAAATTTTTCATCGAAACATATGTTGAACATTTTGTGTCCTAATAAAGGTAAACATTATTTATACTTTTTTATGTCGTCTATCACATCCGACATTTTCTTTTTTCCACGTTAGTTTGACACCTGTTTCGTCATGTACCGGTAGGTGATGAACTGAAGAAGATGTAACGCCTAAATTCCGTCAACACAGTTCTTGAGAAGGGGTCTGTAGCTACGAAGTGCGCAAGACTAAAACAATTAAATAAAACGCGGGTGATAAAAGCAATTATAAGCTATAAGTTACAGTCATGAGCAATGAGCAGCCCAGACGAAATATCAGTTAACAACGAATAGGTATCATTTGTTGCGTTCATACTGCCTCAGTGAAAATTCCTGTACTGAAGTAAAGCAGGGAACTGTCATTAAAGTTAAGAATAATGAATAGGTTGTTTCACAGGCGGCTTCAAACCTGACGTCGTTGGACAAACTTCGTTTTAGAAAAATATTGGTGTTGCTGTTGACACTTTCGTTAAGGAAAAGGATTCAACTAACGTCTGGCCAATTTTTCCGCATAGGCCTTAAGCATCTCCTTAGTAGAAAGTTCGTAAGGTATCATTGAAAATGAGGCATCATTCAAATTTACAACACATATCCTTCGTGATTTTAAGTGTTGTTGTGCAATGCGTATATGCATTATATGGCTCACTCAAAGCATTTGAATGGCCAGAAAGTGAGCTTGTGCACTGGGTAATATTTTCGACACCAAAATGACTCGGAAACAATTTTTCTGTTAGATAATGCTCAGCAGCCGCCGGCCAAGACAGAGCAGCAACAAGGAAGTAAGTAATTTTGTGACATTTTACGGCTTCCCAACCAGCAACGAATTATGTAGATTCATCGGTGTGCTTTGGTAGTTTAATTTTCGAATTTCTGTTTGTTAATTTGGCATTTAATAGACACTGTTCTCGATTTTTCTTTTGTGTGGGGAAGTAACCGATTTCGCGACACTCTAAAAGTTCATAACCAGGAGCGAATTATTTGATCACCTTTGTGCTTTGATAGTTTAGGTGTTGCATCTCTGTGTGTGTTAAACTGTTTTATTAGACACTGTTGTTGCGTTTTCGTTGGTGTCTACAGTAGAATTTCGTAGCGCGTGTCGATAGGCGTTTGTTTGTCTATGTAGTGTTGTTTTCCACCGTCTTTGGTATGGATAGGGACTGTGACTGCTGTCTGCGGATGCGGCTAAGTTGGTGACAAGTCACCCTCGGATCCAAGTTGTTTTGGCTTTGGTTACATGGTCACTCTTGTTGGCCTGCTGCTGGTATCCAAACGGACGTCCAGCACCAACCACGACTCCACCGATCGGTCCGCACCAGTGGCCAGTGAGGTTGACCCCTCATCTGTGGTCGAGTGGGAAGTCGTCTCGGGGAGTGACAGGCTGCGAAAGTCCTCCCGGAGGATCGAACGTAAGGCCTTCTCGGTTAGTCTGACAAACAGATTCCAAATGCTGTTTGTGGCTGACAGTAAATCTCAGCCAGATGCAGTCGCTTGTCCTGTGTCAGGGGAAACCTCTCAGCCTGCAAGATCCAGAATAAATTCACGCTGATGAGCACTTATATTGAGTGAGTGTCTCTTTCTATATGTTTCCCACAACACCTTGTATTTGCCTTTATATGTATAAGTGACTGTGTGTGCTCTGTTGTGTTGAATACCCACACCGTTGGTTTGATACAAGGCGATGTGTGAAACTGCTTTCAAACGACACGCTTCCGTTGTTGTAGCGATCTGCTCCACCTGCTGCAGACGCTGTATTGAAGCTGAAAGCGTTAATCAAAGTTGCGGAGAAATATTCGTCTGGGTTCTGTTGCACAGCAATCAGATTTTCTTTCAGTTCTTAGAAATGTCCAACATTGGTGGATATAAATGATCCGTGAAATTACTCCTTTTCCGAAGAAAGAATCAAACTATTTAATTAGAACTGAACGCTCCCGTCGGAAATGTTCTCGAGCTGGTATTCATTAATAGGTCATAATTGAAGGGTACTTCAGTTGTGGAATAAACACGTACCTTCTTGAAATGAACAATCTTTTATTGATTTTTGGGTCAATGAAATTCTTCTCGTAACCTGAATTATCTGTTCACTGGCTTATATACAAATATATAATACAATTCCTTCAAAAACTCGCAGTGGCGTCGATTTCTACTTCAGAAGAACGAAAACCTCTAGTGAATTACTTCTTAACCAGAACAAGGACTTCCTACAGTATGAATAATTTCCTGAGCACTAACCGCCACAGAGTAATAAAGAATATCTTTGTCTCTCTCCAGCACCGTCACGCTAAGTCACGCTGCTTTCTCTCGTATTGCATGATACATCATACCAGACAGTCACAGAGAGTGGAATTATTCGTAGCTGTGAAGTCCAATGTTAGGCGCGCTATGGGGTCCCTTAGGAACAGGGGTGCCAAAGAGGGAAGCAAGAAAATGTTCACTCAGTGTGTATACCAGGTGGAGTCATTCGACACGTGGAACGTGTCCTTCCGGATGCCGTGAGCAGCACAGTGTGTAGCCATCTGCAGATGGTTGCTCATGTCGGTACCAATGGTATGCGTCGCTTTGCATCGGAAGAAACTCTCTGGTTTCGAGCGGTTATCGGAAGTGGTAAAGGCTGCCAGTCTTGTGTGCGAGGTGAAAGCAGAGCTCACCATTTGCATCATAGTCGACAGGATCACAGACCTCTGGTGCAGATCCGAATAAGGAGTCGACGCTGAAGGCGGTTCTTGATGTAGGTATAGATGAGAACTCACTGAAACAGCGTATTGGCAGATGATCTTGCGTCACGTGCTCACGAGGGGAAACTCCGCGGCGTCCCTGTTTAGAAAACAGCCTGTCAGAACGGAGGTTTATTGCAGCTCGGTGCATTGTGTCAGGATGTTTCCAAACAAAGTGACGGATTCCTGCGTGACCGCTCACGCGGGACGTGGCTGTGTGTTCCCCAGGGTGTTCGAGCGGAGAGGACAATGTGCCAACGTGCGGCGAGACAGGTAGCGGGATCGAGCGCTCACACGCCGGTGGGAACGCGCCCTGCACCCCGCTGGGTTACCTCTCGCTGTTCGCGACTCAGCGAAGGTGTCCCCCACAGCTACCGTTAGAGCTTCCCTCGTTCAGAAATCTGGAAGTACCCGTTTCAGCGACGCCAGTCGATTCGAAAACGGAAAGTTGATGACTAATATAATGATAATATACCCCAAAGGCAATAAGTAATTAAAAAAATAAAAATACTCACGACGGGGAAAAAAATTCTATCTTGTAAATGTATTTCAGTTCGACAATATAAATGATATTTAGGTTAGGATCGTCTGTGTGTAACTGAATAACGGTTATATTTGAATGTAAATAAGTTACATAAAACTGCAACCAGTCACTTTTTTGAATAATTATGTTTTATTCCATGGGCGTGTCTTCTAAAGTGACTGGTTGCAGTTTTATGTAATTTATTTACATTCAAGCTTGATAACAGCAATATTTGTTTTACCAGGTGCTTTTCGACCAGTTTTTAAGGTATTATCAGTGAACTGAAATACACAAACTTTTTCTGAATGGAAAGGGGCTGAACGGAAAACATTAAAGAAGCATTTTAATTCTGTTAACAGCAACTATAAAATTTATTGTGTTACCTTACTACTGTTACCGATTGCAAGCACGCAGTTATTGTTTTGGTTTAATGCCCAAACATGTTTCACCACAGTTGAGGCATCCGTGGTGTTTTTTTTTTCTTTTTTTTCTGTTTATATTTTGTTTATATTGTGTGTGTCCTGTCGCTGCCAGACAAAATCAGCCACAGATCTAAATCAATACACTATGTTATTATTGCTGTGTATGGCTTTTCATGAACTGTGGTTGGTGTTTATGTGTCTTCCAAAACGTGTTTCTGTACGTTTCGATGCATAATTTACGTTTGAGGCACCGAAGAGGCAGAGCAATAGCTTCACCAGAAGAGTGCACGTAGAGCAAGATCAACGTAGTAAGTAAAGAAGTAGCGAAATACTGAGCAAAAAGCTCCTACGTGAATACGGCTTGTAACTTACATGTACAACAACGGAATATGTAAGTTAAGAGAGCTTTATTCAAATGAAAATATATAAGTATTCCAGGTCACTAATGATGCCTTAATGACTTGAGGCGAAACACTTCAGAAAAAAAAGAAAATGCCTTATTGAGTTGCACACGGGCGGCCCTAACCTATAAATCTGCAATATAATATTAATAACACTCGAGAATTGATAGAACAAAAACATTAAATAAACATTTTCTATTAACAAAAACAACCGAACTATCAATTTAATAAATCAAGGTTGCAAAATACTTATGCTAATCATTTACAGAAAAATGGTTAAACTGTCAGAAGACAATCTCGGGGACGTTCGGTTTGGGTGCAGGAGGAATGTAGCAACTTGCAAGACAATAATAACCGGCTTATCTTACAAGACAGTTTACAGGAAGGCAAATATACTTTAATAGCATCTGTGAGCTTAGAGAAAGATTTGGACAATGCTGAGTGACGTACAATCTTGAAATTCTGAAGGCAGCATGGGTAAAAAAACATGGATCTGAAGAGTATTTGCAATGGGTACAGAAACCAGACGGCACTTGTAAGCTTTACCTAGGAAAATCGCCAAACAACCGTACGTTTTAAGAAGTTATTTTATTTTTACAGTCAGCTTCTGCTTCTCAATAATGCCATCCTCAGGGCCCATTTGCACTCCATGCACAGCCAATCAGACATATCGACATTTACATACTGGCGCCATCAATATCTGCGTGTCGTGAATTCGTTTATGGAGTGTTTATTTCGAAGATTTGACAACAGTCTCTTAGTTGGAGATTTCCCTTTGTAAATATTTGAGCGGCCTCTATCCCGATTCCACAATGGACCAACAGAGTCAGTTATATGGGTCGAGGGGCAAGAAAGGAAAGCAGTGTCTGAAAAGGGAGTGAGATATGATTTCCCCAATGTCACTGCTTGTACAATAACTAAACAGTAGCGCAAACCAAAGAAAAATTTAGAGAAGAAATTAAAGTTCGGGGAGAATAAATGAAATTTGCGATATTTGCAGATGACACTGTAATTCTGTCATAGACTTGAGCAGTTGAACGACAAGGAAAGTGTTTTGAAAATGGATATAAGATGCATACCATGAAAAGCAAAACAATGATATAGGAATGAAATCAAGTGATGTTGAGGCTAACAGCCTAAGAAATAACTGATTATACCTTAAGCAGAAAGAATAAAAAATGTATACTGCCAACGATTGAAAAAAAATATTTGTGAAGAAGAGAAATTTCTTAATATCAAATATACATTTAACTATTATGTAGTCTTTTCTCAAGAAAGCCTTGTATACAAGTAGAAACCTGGTCGATAAACGGTTCAGACAAGAAAACCACAGGTTTTGAAATGTGATGCTACAAAAGAATGCTGAAGGTTAATTGTGTAGTTCGCGTAACTAAAGACAATATACTGAAGAGAACTTGGGAGAAAGAAAATTGTGGCACCACTTGTCTAAAAGAACGAATCGGTTGATGGGACGTCAAGAAATCATAAATTTGGGATTGAAGAGAAGAGTGGCGGTAAGAACAGTAGAGGGAGAACAAGAAAAGAAGAGGCTCGCACAGGATAGAGTAGTGTCGAGAGCTGCAGCAAAGCAGTCTTCGTACTGAAGACCATAACAACAACAGCTTAACCACAGAGCATTTCCTGGCCTGGGAGCTCAAGCTAATATTAGTGATGTATAAAGAATTTGAGATCGTAGGCTTTCGAGGCAGAAGTCCATTCTAATAAAATCTTTTTGGGTGTATGGCAGAGTCATGTGTGAGAAAACTAAGGACGTTTCGACTACTATTGCGAGCCATTTGCATTAGGATGACTACTTGTGATTTGAGATTACTGCTTTACATATATTACTAGAAAAAGTTGGGCGTCCTGGCATACTATCGGGTGGTTACAATTAAACTTTCCCTATTTAATACGTATATCACGGAAACTTATTACCGTACGAGAATCAAACTTGGTAGCATTAATGTCAAGGACATGGGGAAGAGAAATAAGCAGAATCGATTCAATTGAAACACTTTCAGTGTATCGCTACGGTACATCACGTCATTACATACCGATAGCATTATTGCTACAAAAGGGGCTTAATACGGTGACCATCAGTGTCCAGAAGACTCTGAAAGCGCAGGGTTGAATTCCGCAAAACACAACGAGGCATGTCCATAGGTAGGCAGGCCACGTCTCTTGATATGCTGCGCTTCAGATCAGCAAATGTGTGAATGTTCCCCTGGTAAATCCTGCACTTCAGCTAGGCTCACAACCAGAAATCAGAGGGAGTGAGATCACGTGCTCGTGCTGCTCAAGTATTTGGAAACGACCGCCTGATAATTCGGTCGTTTCCAAATGTGTTTCGGAGAAGCAGGTGAATTTCACGAGCGATGTACGGTGGAGCCCCATCTTGATTGAAACTGTTGAGTTCAATGCGTCCCTCTCCTGTAGGGTGGGCACGACATGCTGGCGAAGCATCGCAGTAACTCTGGCCAGTCACAGGTCACGTCTTTAGTCCTTGAGCGCCAACATGTTCAAAAAAGAATGGGCCAATGATGGTCGTAGCCGTGAAGCCACACCATACGGTGACACGTTCACCGTACAGAGGAACTTCATGCACAATGACTGGAGGTGAAGATCCCCACACTCAGCAATTCAGTGTGTTCACCTCACCCGTCAGAGAAAAATGAGTTTCGTCTGTCCATAGCATGGTACAGGGCCACCCTCGTCAATTTCAATCCTTCCGAGAAAGTGGAGAGCGAAGTCTACACGTCGTTGTGCGTCCTGTGGTGCTAGCTACTGTATGATATGGATCTTGTACGGATACCATATGAGAATGGTTCGAAGCACCTACAGTACAGTGGACCACGGGATGTTCCACTGCCTGACGATCGAGAACTGACCGCAGCTTTGTTTGCCATAGCAACAGCCTGCGGTGCAACCGGTTGTCGACTTCTTCCCGGAGCGACGTCCAGTTCTCCATTTGATTGAGACCTGGTTCGAGCCTCATTCACGTGTGTAGTTGAGTACACGTGTGCAGGATACACCGACATGATCCTTATGAATGGCGAAACTCACACTACTGGAAGATCTAGTCGTCACCATTTTCAAGATCATTCTCCACCCTTTTAGCCTCAAATACGCAACGGCTTGGAGAAAGGGTAACGTCAGCGGGCGTGATTGAGGTGCTCCAAGGAGACGCAACACACCTGAATCGGAAGAGGCCACGCTGCATCACATTGAATAGTACCCACAACGAGTACACGAGCAATTTGTTTGGCTAAAAATGAGTGGAACTGTAAAACGAGTGATGTACTGCGTCACGTCTGACCAATAACTTGTAAAAATGGTCGCCTTCCAACATGTTTTCAAATGGTTTCAAATGGTTGTAGCACGGAAAAGGTACTTTTCAGGAGCTGGTTTCCAGTTCCAAATATTATTCACCCACTCCCCTTCACAAGTCCTAGAAGTTAGTAACGGAAATTTCCGAACACCATTTATAAGACACCTGTAAAATTATGAAAACAATCCCACTAGAATGTAAAACTGTGATATTGGAGTTTTGAACTCAGTTCGCCTGCTTGCACAAAATAATGGTAGATTAAGGATGGGCCCGCCTTTTCGTAAGTACCCAAGTTAATGTGTGTTTCAACACAAGAATCACTTAATAAAAGCAAGTCTCTGGTCCAGACTGTACGCCAATTAGGTTCCTTTCGGAGTATGCTTATGCATTAGCTCCATACTTAACAGTCATATACAACCGTTCGCTCAACGAAAGATCCGTACCCAAATACTGGAAAGTTGCACAGGTCATACCAATGTTCAAGAAAGGTAGTAGGAGTAATCCACTAAATTACAGGCCCGTATCGTTAAAGTCGATATGCAGCAGGATTTTAGAACATATATTGTGTTCGAACATAACGAATTACTTCGAAGAAAACTGTCTATTGACACACAGTCAACATGAGTTTAGAAAACATCGTTCTTCTGAAACACAACTAGCTCTTTATTCACTTGAAGTGCTGAGTGCTATTGACAAGGGATTTCAGATCGATTCCGTATTTCTGGATTTCTGGGAGGCTTCTGACACTGTACCACACAAGCGGCTCGTAGTTAAATTGCGTGCTTATGGAATATCGTCTCAGTTATGTGACTGGATCTGTGATTTCCTGTCAGAGAGGTCACAGTTCGTAGTAATTGACGGAAAGTCATCGAGTAAAACAGAAGTGACTTCTGGCGTTCCCCAAGGTAGTGTTATAGGCCCTTTGCTGTTCCTTATCTATATAAACGATTTGGGAGACAATCTGAACAGCCGTCTTCGGTTGTTTGCAGATGACGCTGTCATTCATCGACTAATAAAATCATCAGAAGATCAAAACAAACTGCAAATCGATTTAGAAGAAATATCGGAATGGTGCGAAAAGTGGCAGTTAACCTTAAATAACGAAAAGTGTGAGGTCACCCACATGAGTGCTAAAACGAACGCGTTAAACTTCGGTTACACGATAACTCAGTCTAATCTAAAAGCCGTAAATTCAACTAAATACCTGGGTATTACAATTACGAACAATTTAAATTGGAAGGAACACATAGAAATGATTGTGGGAAGGCTAACCAAAGATTGCGTTTCATTGGCAGGACACTTAGAAAATCTAACAGACCTACTAAGGAGACTGCCTACACTACGCTTGCCCGTCCTCCTTTAGAATACCGTTGAGGGTTTTTGTGGAATTCTTACCAGATAGGAGTGACGGAGTACATCGAAAAAGTTCAAAGAAGGGCAGCATCGCGAAATATGGAAGAGAGTGTCACTGACATGATACAGGATTTGGGCTGGATATCATTAAAAGAAAGCCGTTTCTCGTTGCGACAGAATCTTCTCACGAAATTTCAATCTCCAAATTTCTCCTCCGAATGTGAAAATATTTTGTTGATACCGACGTACATACGGAGAAACGATCACCACGATAAAATAAGGTAAATCAGAGCTCGTACGGAATGATATAGGTGTTCGTTCTTTCCGCGGACTATACGAGATTGAAATAATAGAGAATTGTGAAGGTGGTTCGATGAACCCTCTGCCAGGCACTTAAATGTGATTTGCAGAGCACCCATGTAGATGTAGATGTAGATGTAGAAGAAGTATAGATCGTTGTCAAGTGTGGAAACAGTGCTGCATTGAGCAGATTATGTTGTTGTGGTGAAATAATCTCTTATATGATAGTGCCATGTTTATTAGCATCTTTCAACCTAATCATTCTGCCTCAAAATTACTAAAACACACAGGAAACCTCCATTTCTCGAAGTGAACGCTGCGATAGAAAGCTTTGTTGAAAGCTTTGTTGAAACGCATGTGCCGCGGGGAGTAACCGTGTGGTTTGAGGCGTCATGTCACGGATTGCGCGGTCACTCCTGCCGGAGGGTCGAGTCCTCCCTCGGGCATGGGTGTTTGTGTTGTTGTTAGCATAAGTTAGTTTAAGGGGAGTCGTATCGCCAAAAATGACAAAATTTGACATGTTTACTTTTATGCAAATTATGAAAATATGGATGTTTATCCTTAATTAGGTGTTGGTATTATTGAAATATTCGATTATTTACTATTTTAAATAAATATTTGAAAATAATCAAAAATTAACATTTCCGAGAATTTTGTTTCCCATCATTTCGCATATTGACATTTTTCTTTGGAACTATATAGTCTAGAAGGCTGTGGTTTCTTGTGTTTTGTAGAGAACTGTCCGTTTAATTAGTTGCCTACACTGCCGTTATTTCTCAGTTAACTCTTTGAACTGTACATTTGTTTGCGTTTGACAACAACAGTCATCCACTAGCCGAATTTAGTTTCTGTGTTTCCTGTGATAGTTTTCGTCTTGACTAAACCAAAAGGAGTGTTTAAAAAATACGAAACAAAGGAAACAGATATTACAGAACAAATATAGCAGCAGTAAAGAGAGTGGTTAGTGCCGAAGGGAGTGATAATTTGTTGTAAACAGTGACAGTCCTTCTACTATTCCGAGTGCTTCCAAGAAAAAACTGCTGGGTAATGATGCAAAATACAATGCAGCAATATCATTATTAATCTCCATATATTTATTTCAGCTTTGTGTGAAACAGTGTGTTGTCGTATATGTGGAGGGGAAATTGAAATTTCCGAAAAGCTGTCTCAACGTCTGGTGTTCACTTTACAAATAATGTGTTTGAACTGTAAAAGCGAAAAGACTTTCAAGACTTCCGAAGTAAATGTAAAGAATGGACTTTTGGACACTAATCTAAGATACTGCTATGGACTTAGATGCATAGGAAAAGGCCATTACGGTGGTAAGGTCCTTTGTGGCTCGCTGAACCTCCCTAGTCCCCCTACAAAATCTATCAAATACAACTCCATAGTAAGAAGTAGTGTCAAGGCGTGTGCTATGGAGTCGATGACTACAGCAGCAGAGCAGACTGTAGCAGAAAATGGTAGTTCAGACATAGCAATATCATTTGACGGATCCTGGCAAAAAAGGGGTTTCCAGTCAAAGAATTCATGTGCATCTGTTATCAGCATCGACAATGTGAAAGTGTTGGATGTTGATATGTTGACCATGTACTGTCAGGGTTGTAGGCAAGCAGGCAAGAGTACTGAAAAAGCAAACTAAGCATGAAATGAATTGTCAGAGAAACTGTGAAGGAACTAGTAGAGGGATCGAGGTTGTTGCTGCAATGAAAATGTTCCAACGTTCCCAGCATGAGTGTGCTGTTCGCTACATGAGTTTTCTTGGGGATGGAGACTCACGATCGTATAAGGCAGTAGCGGAGAGTAAACGCAATGGTGATTTGTCAATAACAAAACTAGAGTGCATTAATCATGTGCAAAAGAGGATGGGCACGAGACTACGTAGACTCAAACAGCAGTTGGGAAGTACCAAGTTATCTGATGGTCTAAGTATAAGACGTCGACTGACTGATAAACAAATTGATCAGATCACACAATACGGTACGGCTATTAGAAGTAACAGAGATAATTTAGATGGTATGAAGAGAGCTGTTTGGGCAATTTATTTTCACAGGCTGTCTACAAATGCTGAACCAATACAAAACTTGTGTTCCACTGAATGGTGTAAATACTTGAAGGCAAAAGAGGAGGGTAAAATAGACACTTTCTCGCACAAAATTACTATACCAAACGCTGTTATGCTTTCCATGAAACCTGTGTTTCAGGATCTTGCCCAACCAGAGCTGTTGAAGAAATGTCTCAAGGGCAAAACACAAAATTCGAATGAAGCATTTAACAATGTTGTATGGTCAAGGACATAAAAAAATGTGTTTGTTGGAAGGCCAGTCTTTGAACTTGGTGTTTTGGATGCTGTTCTTACTTTTAACGATGGTTATTCTGGAAGACTACAGGTTCTGCAATATCTTGGCAATCGTAAAGGTTACAACACCATTAAAAGTGTGATGCATTTGGACCAACTGCGAATCATGAAGGCAGAGATTGCAACAAACAATATGTCAAAAGAAGCCAGATCCAAGAGAAGGAGAGCAGCACTGGGTGAGGAAGATGAAGGAGGAGATCAGGACTACCATCCAGGAGGATTCTAACATATTTTTTATGTATCATTTGGCTGTATATTAAAAAATTTTCTTTACACGCAATTTTCTCAACATGACATCTTTCAGTATAGGTGTGGCCGAGCGGTTCTAGGCGATACAGTCTGGAACCGCACGACCGCTACGGTCGCAGGTTCGAATCCTGCCTCGGGCATGGATGTGTGTGATGTCCTTAGGATAGCTAGGTTTAAGTAGTTCTAAGTTCTAGGGGAATGATGACCTCTGAAGTTAAGTCCCACAGTGCTCAGAGCCATTTGAACCTTTCAGTATAAACGCCCCTTTTTATCAGGAACTTCTGAATCTACATCAATGAATTACTTACCACATAACATAGATAGTACAATGATGTTGTAGCTCTACTTTAGTAGTATTTACTGTAATAGTTAAAATTCAAGAAATTAAAATTGTGAAAATTTACACCAAAAATCTATATGTTTAGGGAAAAAATCATAACTTTTTTCCAGTTGTTATTTTAAAGTGATTGTAGAACAATACAGTCACAAAACATGGGAGAACATCTGATAAAAACACCACATTTATATACTCAACAGTTCCTGAGAAAGTGGGGCATTTATACAGGCAATTTAACATTGACGAGATAGGGCGGTACGACTCCCCTTAAGTAGTTTGTAAGTCTAGGGACCGATGACCTAAACAGTTTGGTCCCTTAGGAATTCACACACATTTGAACATTTGAAACGCACTTTGCGCGTTATGGAAACATGCAGAAACTAAAATAAGTGATGCAGAAAGGCACAGTGTTTTATGTATACGCCACAACCCGCCAAAGCAAGTTCAGTGTATTCCCTGAGCTAGAAAAGGAATACAAGTCAAATTTATATTTTGTGATGCGTGAGGACAGGGCCGGGTATATCACCGTAAAGCGAATCTGGGTGCTTTTTGTCAAGTGACAGGAATGCGATACACTGGTGTGCCTGCTGCCGCTGGTTCAGACGGAACTGTTAGTTCCAGGAGAGTGGTCGCTGCGGAGACTGGGGGCTCCCTGTGGCGGAGCCCGCAGCCGCGCTGCGGTGGACGCCCACCTACCAGTGGGAACGGCTGTTGGCGGACTCGCCGGCTGACAAAGAGCTGGCAGGTACGGCGGCTCGCGGCTGCCTCCAGGGACGCAGCAGTCGCTACTCTGCCCGCCGCAGACCTGTCGCGGCCCGACGCTGTCCTTCGCGTCACGGCCTCGCCTGCCGTGAAATCAGAATTCTAAGGACGCAAACGGACGGCGAAACGAATTGCGGGGGACTTGACCCACCGCAATTGACACACACAGACCAGCACCTGCTTGACAGAAGACTCAACCGGCAGAGTTAGGGAAGTCCATCGGACCAATCACGTCAGCTCGACACACTACTCTAGTTTGTTTTAATACAATAGTTAGCAGCTGTTCATTTAATGCTAGTTAGAAGCTACCATTTAATCAATCATCCGTGGGTTTACTCACTGCTATCGTGACCTTGTTTCTCCATTTATTGCTTAAAAAGCTGAATCTTCGACTGGACCCCACAGCGACAACATTTCTTAATATAATTTGAAGAGATAGGCCAGTAATCTTCTTCGCTTGATTCAACCATCTACTTGCAGCTCTTCCTCGCGGTTTTCTGCCACTGATTTTGCCTTGTTAGATTTCTTTTCTCCACTCAAAACGTGCCAAAGGAACTGGAGGTATCTTTGACTGATACGGGAAAACAAGCTTCGTATGCTGCTAAGTATGTTCTATAATGGGGACATAGGTTCTTCTTTCCGATCATGGTAGCCGTAACACGTTCCGTCAACACCACATCTCGAAGACGCCAATTCGGCTCTTTTCACTCACTAGCTTTAATGATTCAAGGTCCGCCCCGATAGCTGAGTGGTCAGCGTGACGGTTTGCCGTCCTACGGGCCCGGGTTCGATTCCCGGCTGGGTCGGGGATTTTCTCCGCTCAGGGACTGGGTGTTGTGCTGTCTTGATCATCATTTCATCCCCATCCGGCGTGCAGGTCGCCCAATGTGACGTCGAATGTAATAAGATATGCACCAAGACGGCCGGATCTGCCCCGCAAGGGACCTCCCGGTCAATGACACCGAACGCCCATTTCCATTTCCGCGGTTCAAGTCTGACAGCCGTACAGGAACACAGAAGACACCAACGAACCCATCGAGCACATCTTGTTGTTTTGTATATTGCCCACTTCTGCCAGGTCTTAGTGGGTTTAACCACTGCGTCTCGGCCAAGGATGATTCGTTTCTTTATTTGTTCAAGACACGTCCCTGTCCTATCGATCAGAGATGCTAGATATACACTATCATTCACTGCCTCCGGATCATCAAGCTACCTGTAAGGTAAATTTGACCTAAACCTTAACGGTTAATGACCATCAGTCCAGCTTTTTTTATGTGTATCTCCAGACAGAAATTTAAGCTATGCGCGATTGCTGGAAAGTAACGCGTCCGAATTTTTTTATGTGAAAGCGTTTTTAATCAAAACAAACGTTACTAGCAGTCTACATCTTTGTCCTTCGTGTCTATTAAGGGAGATTCACGAAGATATGCAAATATTTTAAAATGTTATTTTACAAGTAAAACTAAAGAAAAAAGTTCGTATAAACATAGGTCCGCAAATGTTTACTTACGGCGTTACGGCTAATAAAAGATTTTGCCGGAGATTTAGCAACTTCGCTAATATGAAGCCACCGCAAAACTATACGAGTTTAAAGTAAAAAAATGATTTCCATTTATTTTGTTGTTACCGATCTGGTGAATTTATAACATGTCCCAGACGTGTTTCTGTAGTAGTTTTCCAGAACATCCAGACAAGCGAAGATTATTTTACAAGTAAATTTGTTCACCTTCCATTAAGAATGTAGAAACGTTTATGTCATTGTTGGTAACCGTTAGTGAGTTGTTTCAGTCGTATGACTTGATCCGCCAGTCTTAGGATTATGTCTTTTGTGATGTTTCAAGATAAAGGAGTACCTCTGATGCGCTGAAGTATCTTACATTTATTTTCAAAATTTCAAAAGGTGAGGGGGCACATGCTACCCAGGATTTCTTCAAAAATCCACATCGCTAAGAGATTTATATGCTTGGCAATGACATTTACAGCCAAAAAAGTTGCAGCACTGGCATGACAGTCCTGGGTAACACACTTAATCATAGATAACGACTGTCTATTCCTGGACATGCAAAGAACTGCTTTTGCTAAGGCTCACTTCTTTGACAGAGGGATTTGTGAGTTGTTTTGTAGTGCCGTTTTACAGGCCATGTTCTACATACCACTGTTCCAGAACACGTGGCACACACTTCTTTGCCTTTATTAATCATGCCATATTTCTCAGACCACCTAGTGAGAAATTCTCTGTTATCTTGCATTATATGTTTCTTTGCCAAATTATCCATGCTGAATAATACTGACAAGTTTAAGAATGTTACTAACTATGTGTAATCTGGTAGTACGTTACTTGTTGGTAAAGTCTGGAAGTCGTCTTTGTTGCAGCACTTGCCAGCCTATGCTATTTAACAGTGGATGACGTTGTAATATTGTTAATGCATCTGAATACACCATAACTCACAATGAATGAGCATGAGCGAAGATCTGTCATCTTCAACTTCTATGACGCGTCGGTATCGATAGCCCGTTCTCGATCAACTTTGGTACTGTTACTTCAAATGCAGATGAGCAACTCAATTATTCGATTAGATAAGTCTACCTAAATTTCTCATCTAATGCCGTGTCCAAAGTATTTGGTCGTATGCCACTAATGGAATGACTACCATTGGTTTACCATCGCTGACCTAATGCATGTGTACGTCTATTTGTCTATATGTTGAAACTAATCTTCATTAGTAGCTGGTTTGAGCTCTGGAATAAAAATATGCGAGTGCTACCCAGTTGTCGCCACAATTAAAATCTTTAAATATTATATATTTCATTCATAATTTGGCCACTGCGCACAACTGAAACAACATCTCACTCAAACAACGCTAATGTGTTCTTGATTATATTTGTTAAATAAGAGTCATGTAGTGTTTGGAGACGTTATAGGAAGTAAGATTCCTAAATGGAAGTCTCAGTACATAAATGGAAGACATCGAAAGCAAGTCTGCAGGTAATCTCCCCATTACAACTCAATACAGGAATGTGGTACGAGATGCGCACTTTATATTTCTGGGAGAGAGAATCGAACCAACAGGACTGAACACATACCCCATCAAGAAAGAATCTCCAAATTACAGAAAGCATATAAACTCGCTTGGAGTCGCTACAATAAAAAATCTATTTCCGCCAATGCAAAACCAAGCCATTCAACAGAGTTGTTCTACCAGGAGCACTCCACCCTGCAGAAACTACAGTGATTCATGGTCACATCAAAATCAGAGAGATTGGAAAGCAAGAAAGAAAAATCCTGAAAAAAATGTATGGACTAGTTTTGGTGAAGGAATTTGGATAAAGAGGTCAACAACAGAGATCTATAAAGAGAAGGCTGAAATTTTATGGACATATCAGCAGGATGAATAAGGATAGGTTCACAAGGCAAATCTTCGACATAACAAACACTAGCAAGAACAAGACAAAGTGGATCACTGAAACAGAAGAAGACATTCAGGAAGTGGGAATTACATAACACAAAATAAACAATAGAGAACTGATTGTTTACTGCAGGGATCTTGTATCGACTTAGATCTTTCAGTGTGATGTCAAATTCTTCTCGCGATTCATATCTCCTATCTCATCTTCAACTACATCCTCTTCCATTACCGTAATATTGCCTTCAAGTTCTTTTCCCCACTTTATAATCTTTCCACCTTGCAGCTTTCCCTTCTTTGCCTAGTACTGGTTTTCCTACTGTTCACACAGCTGCTTCTCCTTCCCCCAAAGGTCTCCTTTTAATTTACCTGTAGGAGGTATTTATCTCTCCCCTAGTAATAAAAGCTCCTATATACTTACCTTTGTCTCTAGCCATTCCTGTTTAGCCATTTTACACTTCCTGTCAACAAATTTTGTGTTCGCCGTCACCTCTTCCATTTGCTGCATTTTTAGATTTTTCCCTTTCATCAATTAAATTCAGTATCTCCTGTGACATCCATGGATTTCTACTAGCCCTTGTCTTTTTACCTATTTGCTCCTCTGCTGCCTTCACAATGACTAAAAAGCAACCCATCCCTATCCTCATACTCCTTTCCTGTGAACCAATATAGGATCGTGAATCGGTACGTACGATTCATATTACAGTGTGTACACAGTAAAGACGATGACTTGCTCTGTACGTGCAAAGTACCTACGCTGGCGTGAGAGCGCAACCTTTGCCTGAAGAGTCTGGAACAATGAAAATATTCTCCATTTATGGAAGCTATGCAAACTGATAGCTGCGACTAGTAACTGAATAAAAATGTAGCTGATTGTGAGTATGCTAGAGGAACCCACAGTAAAGAAGGCATGTCAGATAGCAGTCACTGCACGTTCCACATGCTCCACAATCAGCTGCGCACCCAGACGTAGCGTATGAACATGTTGTGTGATATTACACGTGTCTGCCACGTTACAAAATCTGAAGATTTGTTCCTGCGCCTTTCTCCTCGTAACGCATTCCACAAATGGTGCAGACAATAATCTGTAGACAAGCGCTGCGTACACAGTGTAGCTGCCTGCAGGATGTGGCATTAACAGTCCCTGCACTCGTCGCGATGACGTCTGTGTGCGGCGAGCATCGCTCCTCTGGGACAGATTTACTGGCCAGAGGGTATGAATTCTGAGGCGCTTATCTGCCGTCTGCCTCCACAGGTACCGCTTCATAACCGCAGCCGAAAGTGACAAGACGCTTCGATCGACGAGCTGAGACCTTGTGTTAACTAAGCGATTAAATTCTCCAGAATATCTCCGCATTACGCAGCTTACAGAACTATCAAGCGGAATAAAGGGACGTCTTCCAGATAAAGGAAGCTCTTTATGCCCTTGTTCTCAGTAAGATTATGTCCGAAATGCTATACGCTGGAACTTTGGAATAAAATATGAAAACGTACATTCATAAATTACACTACGTCCCATTAAAATTGTTACACCACGAAGATGACGTGCTACAGACGAGAAATTTAACCGATAGGAAGAAGATGCTGTGATATGCAAATGATTAGCTTTTCAGAGCATTCACACAAGGTTGGCGCCGGTGGCGACACCTGCAACGTGCTGACATGAGGAAAGTTTCCAACCGATTTCTCATACACAAACAGCAGTTGACCGGCGTTGCCTGGTGAAACGTTGTTGTGATGCCTCGTGTAAGGAGGAGAAGAGGAGAAATGCGCACTACCACGTTTCCGACTTTGATAAAGGTCGGAATGTAGCCTATCGCGATTGCGTTTTATCGTATCGCGACATTACTGCTCACGTTGATCGAGGTCCAATGAATGTTAGCAGAATATGGAATCGGTGGGTTCAGGAAGGTAATATGGAACGCCGTGCTGGATTCCAACGGCCTCGTATCTCTACCAGTCGAGATGACAGGCATCTTACCCGCATGGCTGTAACGGATCGTGCAGCCACGTCTCGATCGCCGAGTCAGCAGATGGGGACGTTTGCAAGACAACAACCATCTGAACGAACAGTTCGACGATGTTTGCAGCAGCATGGACTATCAGCTCGGAGACCATGGCTGCGGTTACCCTTGACGCTGCATCACAGACAGGAGCACCTGCGATGGTGTACTCAACGACGAACCTGGGTGCACGAATGGCAAAACGTCATATTTTCGGATGAATCCAGGTTTTGTTTACAGCATCATGATGGTCGCATCCGTGTTTGGCGACATCGCGGTGAACGCACATTAGAAGCGTGTATTCGTCATCGTCATACTGTCATATCACTCAGCGTGATGGTATGAGGTGTCATTGGTTACACGTCTCGGTTACCTCTTGTTCGCATTGACGGCACTTTGAACAGTGCACGTTACATTTCACATGTGTTACGACCCGTGGCTCTACCCTTCATTCGATCCCTGTGAAACCCTACATTTCAACAGGATAACACACGACCGCATGTTGCAGGTCCTGTACGGGCCTTTCTGGATACAGAAAATGGTCGACTGCTGCCCTGGCCAGTACATTCTCCAGATCTCTCACCAACTGAAAACGTCTGGTCAATGGTGGCCGAGCAACTGGCTCGTCACAATACGCCAGTCACTACTCTTGTTGAACTGTGGTATCGTGTTGAAGCTGCGTGGGCAGCTGTACCTGTACACACCATCCAAGCGCTGTTTGACTCATTGCCCAGGCGTATCAAGGCCGGGTTATTACGGCCAGAGGTGGTTGTTCTGGGTACTGATTTCTCAGGATCTATACACCCAAATTGCGTGAAAATGAAATCACATGTCAGTTCTAGTATAATATATTTGTCCAATGAATAACCAATTACCATCTGCATTTCCTCTTGGTGTAGCGATTTTAATGGCCAGTAGTGTATAACCAGCTACCTCCGCCCCGCGGTTTTGGCCCCGGTAAAACAGTTACTTCTAAAAAAAGTGCTGGATATGTATTTATTCCAATCTGCCATCCATCAAGTTATTTTCCCCTCCATATGTCTCCTCCTTCCGACTCTCTCTGTCCATCTCCTCCATCCTCTTTCTGTCCATCTACTCCACCCCTACTCTCTGTCCATAACCTCTGCCCCTCTCATGGTCCATCTCTTCCTCCCCCTTATCACTACTCCTTCCTCTCTCCGTCCATCTCCTCGTCTTTTATTTGTCTGTCAACGTCCTCTTCCCTCATTCTGTCTATCTGTTTCTTCCCCTCCGTTTCCATCTACTCCTCCCTCCCAACAGTGTCCGTCTCCTCCTTCGCCCCAGTGTCTATCTCACCATTCGCCATCTCTGTCCATCTCCTCGTATCCTGCTCTCTCCACGTTATCATCCCCACACCGATTGGAGACTGGTCGTTCTTATCCCCACAGCGTTTCTTTCCAGAAAACACATATGTGTCCCAAATTTGGTTGGAAACGTTCCAGGGGTTTAGGATGAGCTTTTTACCTGTGACTTTACCCGCATTCTCACATGTCAGATATGATTACATGTATTTAACATATCGGACACATATCTGTACACATATTACACCTGCATCTCTAGAGAATTTCGCCCTGCAGTTTCATATTCAAGCAGCTAATGTTTATGACGTCGTACCCCGTGCAGCAATTTCCACAGAATAATATAATTTTGCAGGTACACCCAGTGGTATATGTGGCTACTGTCTTTGTAATGTACTGTGAATAGAGTTTGTAGTAAAGAAGTACAAAATTAATACGTCATGCATGATGCGGCATTTGACATCATATCTCCTGAACCATGCATCGTACAACGATATTTTCATGGGTACATTCAGCGATTATGTGGATACTGTCTGAAAAATGTGTCCCGAATACAGTGGATAGCAAAAGTAATAAATTTAAACGCCAAACATGTTACGGCATTCTTTTGCGCATCTCAGTGTTTATGACGTAGTATCTCCCGAACTATGTGTGAAAGATGCGTTACGAACACAGTTAGTAGTAAATAAGTGATAAATTGAAACATTATCCCTGATGCGATAGTTTTACGGCATGAATAGAAAAAATGTAATAAGCGATAACTTTTCTTCTTTCATAATTTGTTTGTGGTTGCCAGCGAGAAAAAGCTTCCAAGTGCTTGTTATTATGCGAAAAGTTTGCTGCAATTCACTAAGTGCTCTCATCCTTAGATACTGGATGAATAAAATATGGTTACTTGCGCGTCTTAGGCACACTTCTTTTTCAATTTCATCCAGATCCGTCCAGCTGTTTCAGCGTGAAGAAGTAACAAATATACATACATACACATACATATACACACACACACACACACACACACACACACACACACACACACACACACACACACACACAAACTTTCGGATTTAAAATACAATTATTCTTGGAAAATAACATAAAGGAAGTATATGACAATAGGGAGGTAACTAAATGTGACCACAAAGATTACTCGAAAGGAGAAAGTCGGAGGGTATCCATCGCACTGGCACAAAAAATTAGTCTTGAGACTGACATTACAGTATTGCATGTTACGGAACAACAGATAATTCATTATATTTGGGAAATCTTCATTTAGATAACAGATAACAGCATTCAAAGTACCCCCTTATTCTCCCCCATAACTTATGAAATTTGTCACTATAGCAATGCTGTAAGACAAATGAATAGAGCCTTGACGAGAAAGTGACGAATCTTAAAAAACATGAAACGTTGAAGACGTTGGTGAAAGCGCACAGATGGCACTACTCACAGTTCATAAATGTTATGGACGAGGATGGTGAAAAGACAATTATTGTAGAAAGGTCAAAAACGCACCATCAACAAAGAATAATAATAATAACATTTATTCATCCTTTGGTCATTTGGTACAACTATACAGACATGTCGTTTCTAAAGACGTGTATAATACATAGAATGTGGGTCTCATTGCACGGAAACCAATTTATGTATTAATTACGTACAAAAAGAGTCATGCCTCTTCAGATAACATCACTCACGTAATCATTGTTGCACAGGGTTCAGATAATGTTCCTCTAACTCTTCCATGTGATGATGAGCCTGCATTTGATTGAAAAAAGATACTGAAAATTAATCGTATCAAAATTCAAAAAAGTAACTGGGTGTGCATTGCACCCAAATAAACGGCCAATTGTTGTTGCTCAGCGTCAAATCATATAATAGCTTTGCGCGTCCTCAACTGCCTGACAGAGTTTAAATAGAAAAGCAGCTGAAATAGAAGAAACATTCCTTGTATGAAAGATATACACAGCCGAATCACACGAATGTGACACCTGTCAAGAGCCTCAATAACCATCTTTTGCACCGCTGACGTATAGAAAGGAAGTGAGTGAGGTTCTGGAAGATACCATCGGGCTTGTGGAATATAAAGTCATTTCCAGTGCCATGGCCAAATGCTCTAGGTTTGTCTCAGTTTAGGAGCCATGGTGCGAACAATCCGATCGAGGTGGCCCCACAGTTTCTCTATTGGGCTTAAATCCGGAGCGGTTGGTTGCCATGGGAGTACGGTGAACTTATCTTGGTGCTCTTCAAAGCACGCTGGTATACCCGAACTGTGTAGCACGTTGCATTATCCTGTTGGTAGACGCCATCATGCCGAGGGAAAAGCAAGATGCTTGTTGGGTTGGACATAGTCTCCAATCATAGATGTATACTTCTATTGATAGACTGTGCCTTCCCGAATGACGAGATTACCCAGGGATTTCCACGAAAACATTCCCCAAACCATGATGCGCTCTCCTCTGGTCTGGGCCCTTCGACTATTGTTGCCGGGCCATACACGCCAGCGGCCACCTATCCGAAGCAAGAAAGGTGATTCATCTGAAAAGGTCCCCTGTCGCCGCTCAGAGGACGTCCAGTGCAGTAGAGACTAAGATTTAAAAACGGAATTATCAAATTGATTTTATCCATTAAATCAACCTTTACAAAATTCATTTCTTATAAAGATTACTATCCTCCCGTGTAACTCATTAATGAAATGGTAAAGAAGTAGTGAATCTTTAACTGAGTTCAAGCTAGGTGAGCAGATACTTTTGCTGAATCTCGTCCGGACAATCAATCTAACCGACCCGAATCATCTAGCGTTAAAAGGTTTTGCTTTTCACATTTAACCATATATAACATTGATGATGATAATTTATGGCAATGTTTGCCGACAAGTTAAAGAATGCAACCTTTAACACTAGATTGCGTACTCACGGCAGTTCTCCTTGGCCGTTTTTTGGTACCACTTGGAAAGAGAGAAAAATTAATGAATGATCGCCGATGCGTCGGTTCTCGATTGTGTTCAGGAGACGTACAGATTGATTGCGCGAAAATAGTTTCTGAAACGACCTCTTAACCCGAATTGCTTTCACGCAATCAGACTCTTCAATGAAATTACCTAAGGGACCTATTTGAATAACAAAAAAAAAATTGGAAATGAATGCAAAACAGTGAAATTTTGTAAAAAAAAGTTGTCAGATCGGAAATTGAACACATTAATGGCCTCCCAAATACAATCGAGACACCGCGATAAAGAGCGAACCTGTAACAAAGTTCATTTAAACATAAACATTATTTGTGGTTAATTTAAAGAAAAAAATAAGCATAGATTTTCTGTACAGTGAAGCATCAATATATTCTCAAAGAACAAAGGCGTTAAACTATAAACATTAACAAATTTACAATGAATACAAAACTTACATTTTTATGTTTTTCTCATACATGGATCAGTCCAACAATCGCTGCTTTTGTATGTGTGATATTTTGTAAAAATTAAATGTCCTGGCGTGCGCGTAAGTATTTTTTATCGTCACAAGGTTTACAAAAGCGTTTTTTTTCTTGGTGATAACGTGGTTTTTCACACTAAATGAAATATAACTTGTAGCGGTGCTACACAGCACGTCTTAACAAGTCGGCGACCAAACATCAAAGGTAATGAAGTACATGTTAACATATCGGCGACCAGAAGTACAACTAACTACAAAGACTCTAGAATTTTCCTAACAAATGATAAATTGTTCTTTCTTCTGCGCCCAGCGAGTCATAGTGTTTAAAAGTACCTTTTTAAACGATGGCCGCGCGTCTTGGTATAGGCGCACGTTATAAACAGATTTCGTTTCTTTACTCTCGCGTTGTCATGCTTAGTATCATTACAAACTACAGCTCGATGGCTGTCCTTTTCTCATATGCAAAATGTCTGAAATCCAATAATATCACAATCAGCAAAAGAAAAATCATGCCGAAAATTTGCTTTTCACAAATTCATTATAAATTACGAGTGAGAATGCAATGCAGCGACAACATTACCTCAATACTGCACACTTCTAAAATCAATCTCTACAAAATCATTTTTCTAAAAATCAGCCCCTTCTGCGTTTGCATTTCTCTGTCCTGCTAGTTGTTCCCAGACCTCTTAGCAGCGTGATCAACACCAGACTCTCTCCCTTAATACTATCGAATGCTACTTGGCCACCTACAATATTCCTGGCAACTAAAGATCATATTGTTTGTACTCACAACCTAAGTGGCGCAACATATCGACTGTTAAAGACATCTGTCCGAAAAAATATCCAGTATACAAGTCTAATCCAATAAAAAGAGAACCCTTCACTCTCATGAAATACGAAAAGTAAGCTAGAGGCATTACAGTTGATATGAGAATAAGATTTTCGTTTCTTTGATCACTCTTTACTCCAAATTTCACATTTACTCTCCTGATCTTCCTTTTTTTATATATATAAAAGTAGAGATGGCGACAAACAAGCGCATCTTTGTCTCAGCTCGACATATTTCTGGTACAAATTAATAATTGTTCAATAACGCTAGAGCAGAGTGGAGCTGCGAGAAATTTGTGCGTGCTTGCACAAAACGCTTGTGCATGCGTGCCTGTCAGGCATGCAGTTACGTTGTTGCTGCCAGGACAGCAGCAGCGAGCGTCGGGTTCCGGTGTTGGCCGCCATGGAAGCCCGTCAGTCAGGTGCCGCTCGCTGTGCGGCAGATTTACGGCCGCCGGCGGGGCTCGGCAAGGCTGGGCGCGCATTCCCGCTTCCATTAGCTGTGCCCGCGGCCGAACAATGGAAACACTGAGGCTCGCGTGAGCGACCGCTCTTAGCCCGCTTTCCTGGCGCACGTCACTCACTGCCCATTTCCTCGCCTCGTTTCTCCCCTTCCCTCATCCTCAGTTCGCGAGGAGCGCTTTCTTCATTCTCCTCTTAGAGATTTCTTCCAAATGAGGAAATGTGCGTATTTATGAAGACTGTTACAATTATCATATGCAGGGGAAGCGTTTGGAGAAATTAACCGATTCACTATCTAGTATGTCATTTACAACTTTTTCTCCTTGCTTTCTGTGGTGTACAGAAATTTCAAGTTCCTCCATTAAATCCATTATATGAGACTTACAGGGAGCGAAAAGCTATTTACAATTTGTACAGAAACCAGATGGCAGTTATAAGAGTCGAGGAACATGAAAGGGAAGCAGTGGTTGGGAACGGAGTGAGACAAGGTTGTAGCCTCTCCCCGATGCTATTCAATCTGTATATTGAGCAAGCAGTAAAGGAAACAAAAGAAAAGTTCGGAGTAGGTACCATGGAGAAGAAATAAAAACTTTGAGGTTCGCCGATGATATTGTAATTCTGTCAGAGACAGCATAGGACTTGGAAGAGCAGTTGAACGGAATGGACAGTGTCTTGAAAGGAGGGTATAAGATGAACACCAACAAAAGCAAAATAAGGATAATGGAATGTAATCGAATTAAGTCGGGTGATGCTGAGGGAATTAAATTAGGAAATGAGACACTTAAAGTAGTAAAGGAGTTTTGCTATTTGGGGAGCAAAATAACTGATGACGGTCGAAGTAGAGAGGATATAAAATGTAGACTGGAAATGGCAAGGAAAGTGTTTCTGAAGAAGAAAAATTTGTTAACATCGAGTATAGATTTAAGTGTCAGGAAGTCGTTTCTGAAAGTATTTGTATGGAGTGTAGCCATGTATGGAAGTGAAACATGGACGATATATAGTTTGGACAAGAAGAGAATAGAAGCTTTCGAAATGTGGTGCTACAGAAGAATGCTGAAGATTAGATGGAGACATCACATAACTAATGAGGAGGTATTGAATAGGATTGGGGAGAAGAGGAGTTTTGGCACAACTTGACCAGAAGAAGGGATCAGTTGGTAGCACATGTTCTGAGTCATCAAGGGATCACCAATTTAGTATTGGAGGGCAGCGTGGAGGGTAAAAATCGTAGAGGGAGACCAGGAGATGAATACACTAAGCAGATTCAGAAGGATGTAGGCTGCAGTAGGTACTGGGAGATGAAGAAGCTTGCACAGGATAGAGTAGCATGGAGAGCTGCATCAAACCAGTCTCAGGACTGAAGACCACAACAACAACAACAAATTGAGACTTTTGGAAGTGGTGGAGTATCTTAAGTGCTTCTTCTATGTTTTCGAATGGGTGATCAATTTTTTTTTTATATGTGTGTAGCAGTTGATGTGTTCAGTGTATCTAATTTGAAAATTCCTACCAGTTTGTCCTACATACTTGCTTGAGCAAGTTTTGCATGTTTTTTTGATGTATTACTGTGTCTGAGAATTTATCTTTTTTTGTTCAATGAGTGGACTGATTTCTGTTGCAGTTTGTCATTTGTGGAGAAAACTACTTTCACTTAATGTGGCCTAAGTAGGTTTGCTATTTTTTGAGGAACGTTGCCTACATGAGTTATGCTACATTTGACTGTATTATTGTTTCCTGCTAAAGAGCCAGGAATTTCTTTGTTTTCTGTTATTTGTCCCTACATGCTGTCTCTCATTGAGCTGGGAAAGTCATTGGCGACTGCAATTTGATGAATGATGTCTAATTCTTTCTCCCTGTCCTCTTCGTTCACCGGGATTTTCTTTGCTGAAAGACGCAAGAGATTCAGTGCAAAAAGAAGTCGTCGTTACTTTTCGATCCTCGTAATAATTTTTTTTTTCAATTTCTTGTTTCTCTGAATCACCCTGTACATTTCGAACCTGGTCACCAGTGGGAAGCATACAGTCTCTCAGTGTGTAGTGTTCATAACGTTTTGGATCAAATAAACAAAGCATTTGTTATATATTATTCTTACTACTACGAGTCATTGTTTATTTGTATAAACAATACGTTTCGAAGGTTTAAACCTCTATCATGAAAAAAAATGGTTCAAATGGCTCTGAGCACTATGGGACTCAACTGCTGAGGTCATTAGTCCCCTAGAACTTAGAACTAGTTAAACCTAACTAACCTAAGGACATCGCAAACAACCATGCCCGAGGCAGGATTCGAACCTGCGACCGTAGCGGTCTTGCGGTTCCAGACTGCAGCGCCTTTAACCGCACGGCCACTTCGGCCGGCCCTCTATCATGAGGTGGATTTAAATCTATTAGTATGGCATATGTGTGTTGTGTTACGATTTTGGGGTAGCTTGCGGCATTGTCTAGTAGAGAAACGAAAACACTATGTATATCTAAAGGCGAAAATAAAACAAATAAAACAGAATACCTCCAGTAGTCACAGATATATATATACATATAACGTAACGCAAAAGCACTGTAACAAGTCTGACCATGTACAAGCTCTCTGTGAAATCGTAGTGTCGTAATACTTTTCCAGCATGTTTTATAGAGAAACAGTGAAAGTAATGATTAGCTTGTGTATGATATTCTGTGTAATGGAGGAGGAACAATATCTGTAAGTAGACAAATAAAAATACCGTTTCTAACATTAGCACTTAAAATCAGTGAAAGATTCATTTCGTACAATTTTCCGATTCAAAAAGACCCAAAGGAGCCATAAAATCACACAAGCATACATCACCAAACATATTCAAAGAAACAAATGCACAAATGCACTTGAAAATTAGTGTAAATTCTCGAAAAGCGTTGTAATAAGCGTCAAAAAATAAGTAACTAGTTCAGTTCTCATTATTTAAATCATGAATGACTCAATTCCAAGCTTTCCTGAAACATCCAATATGACGAACAAAACTAAGATGATTTTTGCTTTATTATAATTCCAGTCTTGGATCACAAACGGAAAACAACAACAAAACAAATCTACAACATATCCACACCTGAGTAAAAACTGAAACTGTAATGCAGCGGCGACGTCTATCTGGCTTGGATAGAGGAACGTTTCTCGCCACTGCACGGCGATATAGCTCCCTCTTCATGTGCAGTAGGTACGCTTCAGTGGTGCTCTTGGCATACCTTAGTTTTATTTGTTTGACGAAGCGGAAATAGCTAACGATTTTGTCTGCACCATCAAATGGAAGAGCGTGATATGTGCAATGGAAAACGTTTTTACTCATGTATGGACTCACTCACCATCCAGAACATTATGACCACCGACCTACTATTGATATAAACCCGTCCAGTCGATAGCAGCTTCACCTCGCGAGGAATGATTCCTAGTCAGACACAAAAATGGTGCATGTAGTATCAGTAAGCGTGCTGTCCGTGTTTAGATTGAGAAGAGGCGCCGTCTAATTTTGGGCGATGGTAGATCGTGATGACTCGGAGGCTCGGCACAAACATTTAGGAAACTGCAGGACTTGTCGGGTTTTCGAGGGGTGCTGTGGTGAGTGTCTTCATTAAGTGGCGAAACTAAGGTGAAGTAAGGTCTAGACGTCGTGGGGTTGGGAGGCCATCCCTCATTATCGATGTCGGACACCGTAGGCTGAGCAGACTGGTAAAACAGGACAAACGGCGAATTGTGGCGGAATTAAAATCAGACTTTAATGCTAGGCAGAGTACAAGTGTGAACACACAGTGCACCGAACACTCCGAACGCTGGGCCTCCGCAGCCGCCGACGATCGATACATGTGCCTTTGTTAATACCACACTATCGGCACCTGCGACTGAAATGAGCACCTGGCCATCGGCACTGCACGTTGGCGCACTGGCAGACCGTTGCATGGTCTGATAAATTCCGATACCTGCTTCATTATGACGATGGGAGGTCACGAAACCGTCGTCTTAAAGAGGAACAGCTCGCTGACACCTGTACTTATTGACGGAGATAAGCTGGTGGCGGCTCCATTATGCCCTGGGGAACAATCACGTGGACATCCATTGGTCCAGTGGAGCTCGTGCAAGGCACCATGACGACCAAGGATATCGTACACTGGTTGCAGGCCACGTACACCCGTTCGTGACGATCAGTTTTGCCGACGGCAGTGGCATTTTTCAACAAGATAATGCGGCGTGTCACAAGGCCAGGAGTGTGTTGGAGTGGTGCGACGAAAACAGTGGCGAATTCCAATTGCTGTCCACCCCCCCCCCCCCCCCTCCGACAGCTCGTCAGATACCGCATCATCTGGGATGTGACTGAAAGGCGTCGGGGCTCCCCACCAGTGCACGAGTTTTATTCGGAGGACAAAACACAGTTCCGACCCGGTGTTTCTTCAAAATGTGGGCGATTTTCCCCGAGAATGCGCCTGTATATGGAATAAACGCAGTGCCTACCTCCTCCCTCGTGATTTCATCCATCGGAACTGTGTTTTGTCCTCCGAATAAAACTCGTACAATGGTGGGGAGCGCCAAAGATGACCTCGGTTTGAGGAAGGCCGGAGTGTATCAGATTCCGTGTCAATGTGATAAGTCATATATTGGTCAGACAAAGCGTACCGTCGAGGATCGATGCCGTGAACATCAGAGGCACACTCGACTGATTTATCCGGGCAAGTCGGCGGTCACTGAACATTGTTTGTCGGAAAATCACGCTATGGAGTATGAACGCACGAGGATTCTGGTACAGACGTCGAGATACTGGGACAGCGTTGTTAGAGAGGCCATCGAAATTCGCACCAATGACGACCTCATAAACCGTGACTGTGGCTATAATCTTAGCAAGGCTTGGGGACCAGCGATTGGGTTAATCAAGAGTAAATCGAGCAAACGTATAGTTGTGACGACCACGACGGACAGAGCCATCACACCGACGTCATCTCAGAAGCCGTCGCAATCTGTTCCACCGCGCGACCGTGGTGCGAGACGCGGACGGCGGAGGGAGTGCGCCGCGGGCGGAGGGTATTTTAAATCGGCCGCCGCCGCGACCGAAACCAGTTACCCTGAGCAGCCATAGCGTACGGATCTCCGTACCGGCACGTTCACAGGAGCTCAGTCCATCAGTTCACCTGATGATGGCGACATGTATGATCGCCGAAATATTGTGCCCGTTGGACACTGTAGACCGGCAGTACACCCGTGGATATTTTGATTATCAAATACGCCGGGAGAAACTCAAGAATCACACTAGGTGACTTGTATGTGCAGATGTAGTGCCAGTTGCCTCCAACGAACTACCAAGGCCCCATTGCTTCCATGCCACGACGCGTCCGTGCAAAAGGTGGACATACCAGGTGTTAGATAGAGCGACATAATTTTCTGGCTGATTAATGCATATTATATAGTTGTTTTTTAGTTTACTTTCGTATACTTAGGAGTGTTCTGGGAGTTAGGCTACGTCTATGTGCTTGTGTGTTCTAAGTCTGAAGATGCTCATTAGCGTCCGAAATTAATAACTTGATTACAGATAAGCATTGCGATCCAAGAATGACATAATAAACACACTGGAAACTTTTTCTTGGCTACGTCACAACTTTCAAACAGATAAACTTTTACCAAGTTTTTATTTTTAATCAATGATGTAATCTCCCTCGTTAACCTTTCGCCGTCTAGTGTGCAAAATTTTAATGCCGAATCGACAAAAATCAATTGCTTTTTGAACAAAATATTTGGGCACGCCATTTTGTACATCATTCACATTTTCAAATTTTTTGCCTCTTATGAAATTTTGTAGCGATAGGAATAAATGGAAATCCGATGGCCTAAAGCCGGGCGCGTATGGTGGGTGAGGCACTACCTCCCATCTAGTTCACTGAATTTTTCCGGCATTTGTCTTGCTCATTGCGGTCTTTACCTATCACGGTGTAGAATAACGCGTTTTCTGTTGACAATTGCTGGGCAGTGTTCAAGATTGATTTCGTCGATCCAATTGTTTGCAGTGAAGGTTTGTATTCACACTTTGTCCTTTTTTTTTTTTTTTTTTTTCTTTTGGAATAACCCTGTCTTGGCTGTAGCTGGCTACGATTCATTCATTCATTCGGAAAGGGACACTCCTTTAACGTTTTGGATTATGATAGAGGACCCGTTTTACATTTCCAGTGAACAAGCGATCAAAAAACGTTTCTGTAATTAACCACTGAAGCAATATATTGCATGTGGTCGATCGGTTAGCTTTGTCTGTCTTTACAAATCTGTTGCAAAAGTTCTTGAATAATCGACGAAGTTTGATTAAGAGTGTTTGCCAGATTCTCGATTGCCTGACACGGAATTCCTTCCACTTCCGCATTTAACGTGTCATTGCCTAATGTTGTTGGTCTTCCAGATTTACAAGAGTCGGAAAGATCAAAATTAACGCATTTGAACTTAGAAAACCACCTTTGGAATTTACGAAAATCTAATGCACATGGATAAATGACCGACAATCTCGAGTTGCCGGTCCGCTACTAACAAAGTGATGCAAGATCGTTGAATGTAATGCGCTTCAACGCTAGTATTAAGAGTAGAAAAACGATACTTCTTTAAACCGATCGGATTTCAAAAGCCCAAGTCCGGAAAAAACAAAGGACCTTTTACTGATCATGCAGTATGCATCTGAGGCCACAGCAATGGCTGCCGATCAATAGCATCACTGTATCAGTACTACCGACGTCATTTCGCCACCGGCAACGGTTCTGAAAAATGCATTAAAAACAAGGTAAGGACAGGAAATATTAGCAACATTACTCCTCGTTAAATCATGTTTAAATCGAAAGTAATTAGTCTAATTTATACAACGGCATTACCTATCTCTATCCGTACAAACAGATTAGATGGCAAGAGACAAATGATACAAGGAGAAGTAAGTCGGCAGTGTCAAATGTTTTCAGAGAAAAAACTTAACGAAAAAAGTCAGATAATAACTTCTTAATATCCATAGTATCTGATAATTTCGGAGAAAATATTTTTCTCAGTTTTTAATGCTCTGTTTCGCGTGAGGATGGTCCGCCCTGCTGAAGCCAGCCGCCGTCAGTTTGTTGAAATATTTGTAAGTTTCGAGCATGGGAACCGTATTAGTCACAAAGCCATTTTCGTCCTCCACAAACTAAGGGTCTATTAAGACCTATGATGACGCAGAAGTTCACGTTAATTTTGTTACTGTACATTGGATATTGATGCAGCTGAGTCGGATTTTCTTGGGTCCAATAACGAAAACTTTAGTTATTATTTCCGGCTGGGGGGGCCGAGCGGTTCTAAGCGCTACAGTCTGGAACCGCGCGACTGCTACGGTCGCAGGTTCGAATCCTGCCTCGGGCATGGATGTGTGTGATGTCCTTAGGTTAGTCAGGTTTAAGTAGTTCTAAGCTCTAGGGGACTGATGACCTCAGGAGTATAGTCCATCAGTGCTCAGAGCCATTTGAACCATGTTAGTTATTATTAAATCCATTAATACAGGGAGCGAAAGGCTATTTACCATTTGTACAGAAACCAGATGGCAGTTACAAGAGTCGAGGGGTATGAAAGGGAAGCAGTGGTTGGGAAGGGAGTGAGACAAGGTTGTAGCCTCTCCCCAATGTTATTCAATCTGTATATTGAGCAAGCAATAAAGGAAACAAAAGAAAAGTTCAGAGTAGGTATTAAAATCCATGGAGAAGAAATAAAAACTTTGAGGTTCGCTGATGACACTGTAATTCTGTCAGAGAGCATAGGACTTGGAAGAGCAGTTGAACGGAATGGACAGTGTCTTGAAAGGAGGGTATAAGATGAACATCAACAAAAGCAAAACCAGGATCACGGAATGTAGTCGAGCTAACTCGGGTGATGCTGAGGGAATTAGATTAGGAAATGACACACTTAAAGTAGTAAAGCAGTTTTGCTATTTGGGGAACAAAATAACTGATGATGGTCGAAGTAGAGAGAATATAAAATGTAGACTGGCAATGGCAAGGAAAGCGTTTCTGAAGAAGAAAAATTTGTTAACATCGAGTATAGATTTAAATGTCAGGAAGTCGTTTCTGAAAGTATTTGTATGGAGTGTAGCCATGTATGGAAGTGAAATGTTGACGATAAATAGTTTGGACAAGAAGAGAATAGAAGCTTTCGAAATGTGGTGCTACAGAAGAATGCTGAAGATTAGATGAGTAGATCAGGTAACTAATGAGGAGGTATTGAACAGAATTGGGGAGAAGAGGAGTTTTGGCACAACTTGACCAGAAGAAGGGATCGGTTGGTAGGACATGTTGTGAGGCATCAAGGGATCACCAATTTAGTATTGGAGGGCAGCGTGGAGGGTAAAAACCGTAGAGGGAGACCAAGAGATGAATACGCTAAGCAGATTCAGAAGGATGTAGGCTGCAGTAGGTACTGGGAGATGAAGAAGCTTGCACAGAATAGAGTAGCATGGAGAGCTGCATCAAACCAGTCTCAGGACTGAAGTCCACAACAACAACAAGAAGCTGGAAATGGACTTCCTCCGACATCCACAGGCTGTTAATAAACTCACTTTCATCGTTTAGCTTTTCAAGTATTCGTTCACGGAATTGTCGTCGCATTAGATGATCGTACAGTTTCAGTTCCCCGAAGATCTGCACAGCTTGCATGGAGGATACTGTAAGTCTTGTACCAATATTCAATAAACTTTTGAACTATGCAACTGTTAACAGAATATATGACGACGGATTGCACGATCTGGGCTTTTTATGACAGCAATTTGAACATCTTCCTTATTGTTTGTTCTAAGCATGGCTTATACACGCCCAGTGGTTCCTTCTTCATTGCTGAGCTCTCCTCAAAATTGCGTATCCCTTTGTTAATTGCATGTGCTGTTGGTACTTTCCGTGCCGTCATAGACTTAAATTATGAAATTGTCATTCTTTTTACAGAAACCTTTGATGGCAAAAAAACACGTTGCACACCACTCCAAGTATATATGGTATGTTAACCGAACGGCAATATGGCGAAAGCTAGTTAGATACGTCACTCAACGTGAACAAATTTCAAAATTTTTCCCGTTTCTCTAAATCACCCTGAATATAAGGGGAACAAAGGCGTTTTGGGAAATCTGTTCAGCAATTCGACGGGCTGCAAACGCGAATAAGCTGTATCCCTCTTTCATTAACAAAACAGAGCATGAAAATATGAAAATTCCTGATTTGTAACATGGAAAAAAAGCTTTTCCAGACCCATGTTCATATAACAATTTCTTCGTCTTCGTGTGAGGAATGTGTCCTGCAGTTCGTGCCGTTACACCATGTCTCGAAACGCTTTGTTTGCATGTTACAACTCATTTTCTTTAACTCATTAATCGTAGGAAACACACACGAAGAGAACGCACCACCATACCATATGCAATTCTTTCTCATAGACGATGTTCAATACGACCTCCATGAACATTGGTAAATGCACCAACCGGCAGTCGTAGTGACTATCGGATGCGCTGATGTATCTATGGAGCATTGCGTATGGGAGTTCGGAGTTGGTTTTGGGGGAAGAGACCAAACAGCGAGGTCATCGGTCTCATCAGATTAGGGAATGACGGGGAAGGAAGTCGGCCGTGCCCTTTCAAAGCAACCATCCCAGCATTTGCCTGAAGCGATTTAGGGAAATCACGGAAAACCTAAACCATGATGGCTAGACGCGGGATTGAGCCGTCGTCCTCCTGATTGCGAGTCCAGCGTGCTAACCGCTGCAGCCACTCGCTAGCTATTGCGTATGGTTTCGCTGTCTACCATAATACGGGCACACAGGCTCTGAACATCTTGTACTGGGGTTCCATACACAGAATGATTCAAATGCCATTACAAATAAATGTCTTGTGGGTTTATGACCATGGTGCGCGGAGGCCAGACAATTGGTCCATCTCTAACTGTCCATCTGTCACCGAATCTGTTATTTAGAAGCTGACGGACATTAACACTAAAATGAGGAGGTGCTCCAACATGCATGAGGTACGTGTTTCGCTCACAGCTGAAGGCACATCTGCTAACAGATCAACGAAATTATGATACCATCATCTGTTGAGCCTGGATAGAACAAAGTGAGGCCGTACCAGTTACCAACGATGCCGGCTCAAACACTGACAGAAAATCTTTCTTAATGACTTGTTTCAACAGTTTCGTGAGGATTGACGTCTTCCTATACTTGTCTATAAAGCACAGCGGTACGTCGAAGATATAGTACGCCCCGTTTTGTTCCCCTTCGTGCAAACCATCCTGGACTTACATTTCAGCAAGACAACACCTGCCCGTAAACGCCGAGAGTTTCTACTGCTTGTCTCCGTGTTTACAAACCCTACCTTGGCCAGCAAGGTGCCGGCCGGAGTGGCCGAGCGGTTCCAGGCACTTCAGTCTGGAGCCGCGCGACCGCTACGGTTGCAGGTTCGAATCCTGCCTCGGGCATGGATGTGGGTGATGTCCTTAGGTTAGTTAGGTTTAAGTAGTTCTAAGTTCCAGGGGAGTGATGACCTCAGAAGTTAAGTCCCATAGTACTCAGAGCCATTTGAACCATTTGAGCCAGCAAGGTCGCCGAATCTCTCCCCAATTGAGAACGTTTGGAGCATTATGGCAGGGCCCTCCAATCATCTCGGGATTCTGACGATCTAACGCATCAGTTGGATAGAATTAAGCGCGATAAACCTCAGGGTAGATCACATAACTAATGAGGAAGTATTGAATAGGATTGGGGAGAAGAGAAGTTTGTGGCACAACTTGACTAGAAGAAGGGGTCGGTTGGTAGGACATGTTCTGAGGCATCAAGGGATCACCAATTTAGTATTGGAGGGCAGCGTGGAGGGTAAAAATCGTAGAGGGAGACCAAGAGATGAATACACTAAGCAGATTCAGAAGGATGTAGGTTGCGGTAGGTACTGGGAGATGAGGAAGCTTGCACAGGATAGAGAAGCATGGAGAGCTGCATCAAACCAGTCTCAGGACTGAAGACCACAACAACAACATACCTCAGGAGGAGATCCAATTATTCTTTCGATCAATGCCAAACCGAACATCTGCTTCCATAAGGGCCAGAGTTGTACCAACGCTTTATTGAGTTGCTTAGCTTGTGAAAACTCTTTCTTCTGAACAAATTATCCAATTTTTCTGAAATAGTAAATACCAAGGGTAAAATTTTATAAATATGAAACAATCAATTTGAATATTTATTTGAACGACACAGTTATTAGGTCTCCCTTCTACCTACAAACCATCTGTTCGGGAGAAAGAGTGAGAGTAGTGAAGGTAGACGATTTTAGTTTCATTTAGCATCCAAACTGCACCGGTGCTAATTTTGACCCAGAAGACGTTCTGCTAGAACCATATACAGTTTCCCCCTTTTTGTACAGTTTTAATTGTCGTTGGCACAAGGCGCTTTGTGTAGAAATTTTAAATATTTCGGGCTCTACACCTGTAAAAGCTGTATAATATACTTGGAATATATCGTTAATTCTTCAGCTACAGAATTTTTTGGCAAGTGAAATTCAGTATAGTTTTAAAACTAATTTTATAACGTGTGGACGGTAAATCCATGCTTCGTGCACCATCTTGTACCTTCAAACAGACGATCCTTAGATACGGAAATTTTCAAATTAACTCACTTATGTTAATATCTTAACAATTTTTTCTTGGAAATTTATATTAGTTTCCAATAGTTTCAATTTCAAAATGTATTTAACTTATAACTGGCTTTTGATAATATTTCTGCTTAATTTGATTTCAGTTACTGATCATTAGTGTGTAGTAGGGTAATAATATAACAGGTAGACGACTATATACACTACTGGCAAGATTTTCTAGATTGAAACGCTTTGAAATTCGAATAGGTCATTGGTTCCTTGGTACACGACCATGGTTTTTTTTTCTTAATTCGGGGAAACATTAATTTTTCGGAGTGTTTGTGTAATTTTGGAAGACGGCTGTGGCACACAAAAAGTGAACATCGTAATTTAAAAATGGAACCGGAAAATATCTTAAACTTCCTGTACAGAGTTGGCTAGAGATGAAGGTCCTATGATCCATAGGTACAACACTCTCGTTTATTCTGATATTTATGCAACTAATAAAACAAAACACATGATATGGTAATCTGTTCCGAGCACACGTTCTATACTGGGTGCAAAAGCTTGTAACCTCGCAACAGATTAATTCCGTAACCTCGCAATAAAAATGTGACTAACCTCCCAATAAAAGTATGACTCATATATAACCTTTCAAAACAAATCTCGTAATGTAACCTTTCAATAATTATCTAACTGTGAATCTAAACTGGTAAATCTGAACGTCAGCTGTGCTGCGTCATGGCCTGAAAAATCATTCTGAATAAACAAAATTCTTACCTCAGTGATGTCGCCGGATAACGCGTATATATCTGCTACTATAAGAAATTTTTTTGGCACAGCCCAGTGCAATGCTGGCTACTAGATTTTGTTATCTATGAAGAATCAACTGATTTTATTTACGATAATTGGCATGACTATGGATAGGAGAAATTAGTAAAAAATTTAAATTCAGATCAATGACTGTCAAAAGTTATCTTTATAAGAAAGATTATTATTGAAAAATATTTAATGTGACTTTCATATAACAATAGTAAAAAATCAGTTGTAGCAATTAACATATGCGCACGGCAATAAATAACAATTATTTTGATTTTACGTTATACTACATCGCTCAGGCACCGCCATTGTTCTCCACGACCGACCTACCCAACCACCCGACTGCCAGCAACTACTACTACTACTGCTGCCGACACTGCTCTCTGGTCTGCGATTCTATTGTTAACTTGCATATCGCAGGCAGCGCGTGAGCAGTCCATCGAAGTTACATCTGCCCGAGTGCGCTAGCAATAAATTCCTTAGTCATGGACCTCTTACAAGCTTGCTCCATATCTCTTTTCTGCTCCGAAAGGCAGTGAAAAATGTCTATCCAAATGTGTCTGTGGATCACCTGATAAGTCATGTCTTACCATTATTATTCCTGTATGAAAATCGCAATCGAAGCAGAGCACAGTTTTAGGTTCAAACACGTATAACGACATCCAGAATGTTACAAACAGCTTTCTGAATAAGGAAAGTCGCCTCCCCATAGGCGTCCAACGCAGTTACGAAACATGAATAAAAATAATATTGTATACGTTCGTTTGATATTTTTACATTGATTTTTATAATTATACTGAAAATGTTTCCGTTATTTGTAAATATATATGAAATGAAATGTAGTTGTGCCACCACAGTATAACATACGGTCGTGATGCAAACTGCTGCAAAAGTTGTTGTCGTTTGACAATTGGAGCAACAATGGCGCTCCAAGCGGTGAGAAAGCAGTCGCATACATCGTAAGAATAATGTTTGGTTTTAACTATTTTTCTATTTAATTAAATACACAGTTATTGTATTTTTGTTTTCTACGCCTTATTAAGTCACCAAGAAACGAGTTATCGTGAAATAACTGATTCCGTGACATAAACTACAACTTATTCGTGAAGAAATCTTTCGAAATATGTGCATAATTGCAGCTCACCCAATTAAAGCATGAGAATATAAACAAATATTTCATGCATGAGAAGCATAGATTTCTGTTGTTATATTTTCTTATTATATTAGGCACTGACCCAGACCGTAAAAAATTTTGTAGAGTCTAATGATTCGCCCATTCTCACACGTCACTCGACTTTCAAGCACCCGAATATTTTTGGAAATGTAATTACCTTTACTTCAAAAGCCAATGTGTTGATTCTTGTAGGTTGTGACTCTGGTGTAGAAAACATTGTGCAATTGTTTTATTCTACGTCGGGAAACAGTGTTACTGTTTTAGGCGTTTTATACGTCTTTGTGGTTTTTCCTTCCGCTTCAGGTGTGGTGGCCTATTTGGTACATTAAATAATGTAGGTTTTACATTCCATACCAGTTTCCTACGTTCCACATTCACTGATTTGGGGGAAAGTATAGCGAGCAAAACTTCCCGCTACAGGTTAGATACATGAAATCCTTCTGCAAAATAACAGATATTCTGCTGTTCACTAGAAATAGAAAACGATATTCTTCAGTAAATATCTGTATGTTACAAGGAAATTGTAAATAAACTCTTCTGTAATGTACCGTTTCATATCTCCCAGGGGCCTTACGAGACTACAGAAACACAAATTGGAGTCATTTATTGGTTATTGTAGATTGTACATTTATGGCACTACATACCCTCCACAAATCAATATAAACCGTACTAATCGCACTCATCCGATGTCTTATTCATATGTGTTGCTTGGTGGCCACTTGGCGCGCTGCTATTGCGGTGGTTATAAAAACAAGACGGAGTGTTGCGACTGTTATGTCAGACTGTGGTGATACTAAGAAATATATTGACATAGGGTATTACGTAGACTCTGTGACCAAACGAAGAGGGAGGCTCTTTGGTGCAATTGGATATCTTTAAAAACAACTGCAAAGCGAACACAACGATGCTATTAAACGTTCTTTGGGACGACGTACAATACAACGAACAACGGAAGACTAGTTTGTAAGTAACAGTAAAACTTTAACTAAAGGTACCGCATAGTGCTTTGCAGACTTGCATGACCACAGAAAAATGTGACTGTAGCGTCTGCAGAAACTGTGTAGGGTGAGAGACAAATTAGCGCTTGAATACCACGTCATTTAGTAGCGCAGCTTCGTGTACATTTATTTTTATGAAATTTACTGTGCTTAATAGTCCGAAAGTAGTGGAAATATACACGGATTGATGTATTGCGCCACAATAGTCGAATCATACTAAAGCAAGCACAACAATGAAACATAATCCTTTTCGACCACTTACACCATTAGATTTGACTACGCCTATGGATAATTCGGTTCCTCATTTAAGTTGTAGTTATCTTAAAGTTATGGAAATATGGTTCTGCTTTGAGCAAACAGAAATTCTTCTTGCTTGACACCCAAACGTTTCAGTGAAATTTCAGTGAGTTTTTTTATTTTCTGTCAAATAACATGTAAAGAAATTTTGCGTTATAATGTATACAGTTTTGAGATTATGGTATTTACATTTATAAAATTACAAACATATATACCTTAGTACCAAATACTCACGTTTATGTTGCCATACAGTTGATACTTGGTTGCAGTACGTCATCTGCAATTAATCAGGACTTTTCAGTGTTATGTTGTATTTGCCAAAATGTTGGTCCTAAAATGAAACTATATGTTCTTTCTCTATCTGCTTTACTAATGTTAGATTATGGTACTTTCATATTCCGCTGTCTACACTGATTTGTTGTTCTGTACTTTATCATTATATATATATACGAGGGCGGTTCAGAAAGTAACCTCCGATTGGTCACAGTGCGGGTTGTGGGGGGAGTAGCGACGCCATCTGTGCGTTCACGCACTCAACAGGTCAGTCGGCATCAAGCCGTGGTCGAGTGAACGTCGTACGTGCGCTAGTTTAGTTTTTGTGGCAGTTTGAAATGTGTGCTGCAATAGAAAACCCCGCCAAATGTGAAGTGCGTGCTGTCATAAGGTTTTTTACAGCCAAAGGATATTCTGCAGCAGCTATTCATCGTGAGCTTTGTGCCGTGTACGGACCAAGAGTTATGAGTGAAGGAGTTGTCCGTGAATGGGTACGTTTATTTAAAAGTGGACGAGAAAACGTTCATGATGAAGAGAGGAGTGGTAGACCATCATTGGTGACTGACGAACTCGTTCAGACAGTTGATGCAAAAGTTCGTGAAAATCGACGTTTCTCAATGTCGGAGTTGTCTACTGGTTTTCCACAGATTTCTAAGACTCTCTTGTACGAGATAGTGACAGCAAGATTGGGTTACCGTAAGTTCTGTGCACGATGGGTGCCCAAAATTCTTACCGACCACCACAAAACTCAAAGAATGGCCTCTGCATTAGACTTTCTGTCACGTTATGAGGACGAAGGAGAACCATTGTTAAACAGAATCGTGACCGGTGACGAAACCTGGTATAAGTACGTGAACCCTGAGACAAAAGAACAATCAAAGATGTGGGCACATTCAAATTCGCCTACCAAACCAAGAAAAGCCTCGCAAGATTTTTCTACCAGAAAACTGATGGCAGCGGTGTTTTGGGATGCCAAAGGGGTGTTGTTGGTTGAATTCATGGAACGTGGTACGACCATTAATCAAGACGTGTACTGTGAAACAATAAAAAAGTTACGACGGGCTATACAGAACAAACGCCGTGGTATGCTGACTTCCGGTATCGTTTTTTTGCACGATAACGCCCGTCCTCACTCTGCTCGCAGAACAACGGCCCTTCTTGAGTCCTTCAAGTGGGACGTTATCAACCATCCACCTTACAGCCCAGACCTGGCGCCAAGTGATTATCACCTCTTCATGCATTTGAAGAAATGGCACGGGTCACAGCGGTTTGATGACGACGAAGAGCTCAAAGATGCGGTCACAGGCTGGCTCCAGGCACAAGCGGGTGATTTTTATGCAGAAGGAATTTCAAAGCTTGTGAAGAGATACGATAAGTGCCTCAATCGCTATGGAGACTATGTAGAAAAATAGTGCAAAGATGTAGTTGTAAGATGTATATATTAAAATATTTTTATTTAACTTGGTGTATTTTTTTAAATCAACCGGAGGTTACTTTCTGAACGGCCCTCGTATATATATATATATATATATATATATATATATATATGTGTGTGTGTGTGTGTGTGTGTGTGTGTGTGTGTGTGTGTGTCTGCATGTGTGTGTGTGTTTTTAGCTAGATGATATGTAGATGCTCTTTTAATATTGAGTTGTTCGCTTCTTATTGTTTCATTAGGCATCTCCTTCTGTTATTCGATTTTCCAACGTCTTATTTGTAATCTTTGTGTTTAGGTCATCCTTCTAACAGATTTAATTTTGTTTTGTGAACTGTATGACATTGAGGTTGACTAACCGTTTATGGGATGTGTGGTTTATTTGACTACCGTTTCAAACCTTAGCTGGTGTGTTTCTTTCAAAAAGTGTGTGGAGTTCCTGTTGTTTTTCCCATTTTCTTTCCATTAGCGTTCTTGTACGGTGCGTGCCTACTCATGATGTCATTAAATATGTCAGATATTTCAAAATGGAATTTGAGAAGTCAGAGACAGTGTGTCTTTCTTGGAATGTGAATATTTAATTTCCGGCTTCAGCCAGCCAACTTCAGCTTTGTGCTCAGCGTGTTGGGTTGTAGTTGACATAATGTTTATACTAACAAACACATAATTAGGCATAAATTTACCAGCTGAAAAATATTCTTGTCGGAGCCCAAAAAGGCGAATACTTTCCTGTTCAAAAGTCGCTGACAGAAAAGTGGGAACCAGCTGCCTCAATCCTCATTCCGCCTTTCTCAGAAAAATTTTTGGCAAGTGAATATATTCGCGCTCTTTTAACAGAGAACATTATAAATCCTCTTACCCATTCTCTCTTTGCAGTTAAACCTCCGTACTCAGCATCTCATCCATATTGCCACACTCTACATATGTCTCACTCCTGTTGGCTCCTTTTTCCGCTGTTGAATTACAGTACATCCCCTTACCAGTGTCTCCTCTCTCAGTCTCCTTTTTTTTTTCTTTATTTCCCACTGCTACCGTCTCCACCATACCTCGCCAACTCAAAACTTCTACAGTGTCCAACTTTTTCAACTGCACCAACGTGGGTCACATATCGTTTTTGACTAGTAATCAAAATGTCCTCGGTCCCGGGTGCGAACCTCGCCACTAGTTAAATTTTCAATAAAAATCATATGCAGTGGTAGCCGAAGACTTTCGGCATAAGAAGTCACCTTCGTACTGGCAACGGCCTTGTCAAAGAGGGTGGAGGAGCGAACAGAGCTCAGGGCGCACTCTAGCCCTTGCGGTAGAAACTGTTCTGAAAGGTGGAAGAATCAGCATTGATCAACGGCATAAGGAAGCAGAAGTCAATAGAAGCCACTGTCAAAGACATATATTGTGTATCTACAGGACCTGAAGCCCGTCACTGAAAAAAATGTCATGATGGTCTCCCCATTGGCGAATGATTCCGGAATAGTCCCCCAATAGAATACCTGGGAGGGGACTGTCAAGGGGGAGCTGACCATGAGAAAAAGATAGAATAACCAACGAAAGGATAACGTTCTCCGAGTCGGCACGTGGAATGTCAAACGTTTGAACGCGGTAGGGGGACTATTCCGGAATCGTTCGCCAATGGAGAGATCATCATGACATTTTTTTCAGTCACGGACCTCGGGTCCTGTAGATACGTAATACAGTTTTCAGATTATAGTATTTACATTTATGAAATTATTAACAAAAAATATATACCTTAGTACCACATGCTAAAGCTTATGTGCCCATCTGATTTTTGCGGCACAGTTCATATTTTTTTTTCCAGTATGTCATCTGCAATTAATCAAGCTTTTCAATGTGATGTTACGTACATTTACCAAAATGTTGGAGCAAAAATGAAAAAAAGTGGTTTTTCTCTCTTTGATTTGCCAGTGTTAGATTGGAGTATTATATTCTGCTAAGAACACTGATCTGCTGTTTTTTGTTTAACTATCATTAGTCAGGAGACAGTTACAAGTAACAGTGTTCGAAAACGTTGCAACAATATGTTGATTAAGAATTATGTGTACGTTCCTGTGTGTGTACCTACTTGCTATTGATTCCTCTTTTACATACCCTGTCGGGACATTCACCGAATAACAATCAAATTAACATTTGTGACCCACTTAATTTTTTTTCATATATGATCTTCCTACCTTACTAGGTGAGTCATCAGATAATGTAGATACAAAAACGACGCAGATTCAGTTCATTTTTATGCAAATGTGCGGTACCACCTTTATACCACTTACTCAAATAGAGGGACTGGTAAAGGAGAATCTATTCCATGGCCACCACTCTTGCCATGGCTACCACAACAGAGAACTGTTGACTGTTTTCTGTTAGGTACTAAGACGACTTGGTGTAAACTACTCCTGTAACATCAGAGAAAGATCTTATCGTAACAAACGGTCATGTGACAGAAATATTAACTGCACATACCCATTTCACAATATGTGTTAATCTCCATATCGCTTGCTAGTTGGCTTCCTTCTCCGCTCACTACATGAATTCCGAAGCAGTTTAATAATGTACGTCGTAACTGTCCCAGATTGGTGTTAGGAACAGCGAGGCTAAAGATGTGGACCGATTGAAATTTTGAAAACGCAGACTTCATATCGGAATCTGTCAACCACTCTATGCTGTGCGATTAGTTAAAATTATAGGACTACATCGAATGACTACAGATTTAGGTCGCACGATAAGAGAGAAAGATAATGGAAATTAGTAACACAGCCACGTCAATGGCGGATCGGTGCCACGTCGAAGTGTTGCGTTTCTCTCACAAAAATGCTGAAAAATCGAACTTGTAGATCAATGATTATTAATATATGTGGATTAGCACTGTAGGACAGTATTCGAACACAACTCGAATGAAAATTACTTTTATATGTAATAGATTATTCAGAGCTACAGACAACGATGCTTACAAGACAAGAATGGTAAAAGACAAAAGCGAACAGGCATCTCGTAGCTGCCACCGAAGAAAAAATTGATGACCGTGCACTCGTTTATTTGTACAGATAGTATCAATATTGCCATATGGACTCTTTTTTCCTCAATCGATATATCAATTATATCTTTCTTTGCAGCAGCATACACAAAAATTTACACACAAAAAATAATTTGTATTAAAGGGGTCTTATATCTCGATGTACACACTGCATTCAAGTTAGATGTCAAAAATTTGAACCCTGTTTGTGATGCACTGCACCGCATTGCAATCTTGTTGAGTTTTTTAACGAAATGTCAAACACTAACGTATATCCACACTTCTGACGACTAATAGGAGCAGCAATATTGAATGATGAGACATAGGATGTTTTGGTGTGCATATTTAATTTCAAATTTCCTATTTGTCCAAGATACATTGCCAGATCAAGAGTTCGTTAATTGAAATACACTCCTGGAAATTGAAATAAGAACACCGTGAATTCATTGTCCCAGGAAGGGGAAACTTTATTGACACATTCCTGGGGTCAGATACATCACATGATCACACTGACAGAACCACAGGCACATAGACACAGGCAACAGAGCATGCACAATGTCGGCACTAGTACAGTGTATATCCACCTTTCGCAGCAATGCAGGCTGCTATTCTCCCATGGAGACGATCGTAGAGGTGCTGGATGTAGTCCTGTGGAACGGCTTGCCATGCCATTTCCACCTGCCGCCTCAGTTGGACCAGCGTTCGTGGTGGACGTGCAGACCGCGTGAGACGACACTTCATCCAGTCCCAAACATGCTCAATGGGGCACAGATCCGGAGATCTTGCTGGCCAGGGTAGTTGACTTACACCTTCTAGAGCACGTTGGGTGGCACGGGATACATGCGGACGTGCATTGTCCTGTTGGAACAGCAAGTTCCCTTGCCGGTCTAGGAATGGTAGAACGATGGGTTCGATGACGGTTTGGATGTACCGTGCACTATTCAGTGTCCCCTCGACGATCACCAGTGGTGTACGGCCAGTGTAGGAGATCGCTCCCCACGCCATGATGCCGGGTGTTGGCCCTGTGTGCCTCGGTCGTATGCAGTCCTGATTGTGGCGCTCACCTGCACGGCGCCAAACACGCATACGACCATCACTGGCACCAAGGCAGAAGCGACTCTCATCGCTGAAGACGACACGTCTCCATTCGTCCCTCCATTCACGCCTGTCGCGACACCACTGGAGGCGGGCTGCACGATGTTGGGGCGTGAGCGGAAGACGGCCTAACGGTGTGCGGGACCATAGCCCAGCTTCATGGAGACGGTTGCGAATGGTCCTCGCCGATACCCCAGGAGCAACAGTGTCCCTAATTTGCTGGGAAGTGGCGGTGCGGTCCCCTACGGCACTGCGTAGGATCCTACGGTCTTGGCGTGCATCCGTGCGTCGCTGCGGTCCGGTCCCAGGTCGACGGGCACGTGCACCTTCCGCCGACCACTGGCGGCAACATCGATGTACTGTGGAGACCTCACGCCCCACGTGTTGAGCAATTCGGCGGTACGTCCACCCGGCCTCCCGCATGCCCACTATACGCCCTCGCTCAAAGTCCGTCAACTGCACATACGGTTCACATCCACGCTGTCGCGGCATGCTACCAGTGTTAAAGACTGCGATGGAGCTCCGTATGCCACGGGAAACTGGCTGACACTGACGGCGGCGGTGCACAAATGCTGCGCAGCTAGCGCCATTCGACGGCCAACACCGCGGTTCCTGGTGTGTCCGCTGTGCCGTGCGTGTGATCATTGCTTGTACAGCCCTCTCGCAGTGTCCGGAGCAAGTATGGTGAGTCTGACACACCGGTGTCAATGTGTTCTTTTTTCCATTTCCAGGAGTGTATATGGCTGCCTTGACTAGGTTTACATCCTGAAGTAAGCCGCTCAGATCATAGTCGAAGTCCTTGTATGCGTCATAGAATGCGGGACCTATAGCCTTAATTCACTGTAGCAGGTGTTCGTGGAACACACAACAATGCTGAGGACGCGTGGCACTTTTTCCCTCAGAGTGCGGTGGAGATGACGTAGATAAATACCTTTACAGTAAATTGCTTGCTCTTCACGTATAATTATGGAAATGACGGGAAAAGAGAAGGTGTAGCCCTGTGCTAACACATATAGCAGCTTCTTTTTTAGCATATTTCTCAGAGAAGGTTAACGTCCTACTCATTTGGAAGTACCATCCCCATTAATAAAAAATCACTGGCTGTCTCCCAGGTTTTCACCATCCCTAGAAAGTTAAAATTAAAAGGAAGATCAGCGTTGGTCGTAATATTGATGTTTTATTGATAGCACAATCAATTTTCGATCACATAGTGATCATCTTCGGTGCTGTACACATTAAACTCAGACACTGGCATTAGGTTATCAATAACCAAAACTGAGAAGCGGTCACAATAATATAATATTGTGAGTCGCCAATCACATCTAGAAAGGTTAGCTGTTGGTCCTTTTCTACTTCCACAGTAATTTTTTTGTTGGCGTGGAGGCTGTTCAGATATCTTAGGAAGTCATCAAGCTGTTCCTCATCATAGCTCCACACAATCAAGGTATCGTCGACTTATTTGTACCACGCCTTAGGTTTACAAGGTGACAAGTCCAGTGCCCGAGCTTCGAAATGTTCCATGAAGAAGTTGATCACCATTGGACTAAGTGGTCTACCCATAGCGACGCCTGTCAGTTGTTCGTAAAAGTTGCCATTCTACTTGAAATAGTTCGTAGTGAGACACGCATGAAAGATGGTTCAAATCGCTCTGAGTACTATGGGACTTAACTGCTGAGGTCATTAGTCCCGTAGAACTTAGAACTACTTACAACTAACTAACCTAAGGACATCACACACATCCATGCCCAAGGCAGGATTCGAACCTGCGACCGCAGCGGTCGCGCGGTTCCAGACTGAAGCGCCTAGAACTGCTCGGCCACCCCGGCCCGCATGAAAGAGCTTCGTGACGTCTTGTGGGAAAATGGAACCGATTTACTCCAGAGAGTCACTGAGTGGCACTTTGGTAAACAAAGAAACTGCATCGAAGCTGAGTGGGATGTCGTTTGGTCCAAGTTTTAGTTTCTTCTGCCTCTCAACGAAATCTCCTGAGTCCTTTATGTATATTTCAGTCTTTCTCACGTGCGGCTGGAGCAGATAGGCCAAATGTTTCGCCAGTTTATACGTCGGTGAGCCAGGAGTGCTAACTATCGGTTCTTAATGGAACACTATTCTTATGGATATTTGATACACCATACAGCCGAGGTGATAGTGCTTCTGCGTTGCGCGCGTTCCTTTGTATGTCGACCGAGAGAGAAGACGCACCGATTAACCGATTCGTATTCCGTGTGATCCGCTGTGTCGGATCTGCGCTTAGGTTTCAGTACGTCACCGGATCTAATATGTCCAAGATTTTCTGCTCATAACTGAAGGTCAGAATCGGCCGTATATTGCGCAAACACAGCTTAAAGACTTTTTACAAACCGACAAAGAAGGTTAAAGAGTGTCTCAGATCGGCAAAAGAGAAAAGTGACCCACTTTCAATACCACACACCATGTACATGCGGAAAGTTTATGTTGGAATTACTGGAATCAGTCAACGCCAGGTTCACTGAACGTAAGCTTCATTGCAGGTTGAGGCAGGTGGAGAAATCGGCAGTGGTGGAACACATGCTATGTGAGACGGACCACACAGCGAAATACGCCGACACGGAAGTTCTTGCCTTGTAGAAGAGCTATTACATCCGCTTGTTCAGAGAAGCTATAGAAATACACAAACATGACAATAGCTTCAACACGAAAGAAGAACGGATTCTGGATTCCCGTGCTACAGCGAACGACCGTCGCAGGTAGCAGGGGAGAACCGCAGCGGAAATGACCAGGGAAAACCCCTTGGACGTTGGCGCGCCAGGGACATATATCTACGGCCCCGAGCTCGACGCGAGTCCACACCAGCAATGAAGGGTGAAGCTTTGACCACAGCAGCCACTTGTGCTAACGTCAGAAGAATCATCAAACATGCGCCAGCCGAGGAACCCTATACAGAAGCCAACATGTAGTTTGGCCACGAAAGCATTAACATTTTTTGTCTCAGGGATATTGGGAAGCTAACCATTATTCTGGAATACTTCTAAAGGAAGTAACTGTCAGCAAGTGTGTCTTTCATTTAGCATGGAGGGAAAGGATAGAAAGCTAGTAACAAGTAATTCGATTTTCGGGACTCAAATCCTAAACTGACTAAGCACACGTAAAGACACGTAAGCAACAAATTTTTATGAATTATGTGGGAAACAAGAGATTTTGTTCGATTACTCCTACTGTGACACTCTTGCTGCTACACCTGATCTGCACCATTTCTATGTGAACTGGAGGCTCGCTCAAAAGTAAACAGAAGCGTGACTGGTGACGACCACTGAGAGTCATTCCAGATAGACGCGTGGGCTGGTCCATTTTTTTCCAGCCGCAGCCTACACAATGACGACTGCTGCCATCAAATGCAACTGTGTCGCGCACAGTATTGCGAAAGCCATTAGTTTTCTTATAACAAAAAATGGTTCAAATGGCTCTGAGCACTATGGGGCTTAACTGCTGAGGTCATCAGTCCCCTAGAACTTAGAACTACTTAAACCTAACTAACCTAAGGACATCACACACATCCATGCCCGAGGCAGGATTCGAACCTGCGACCGTAGCGGTCGCGCAGTTCCAGACTGTAGCGCCTAGAACCGCTCAGCCACTCCGGCCGGCTGTGTATGATAACAACCCACTGCCTTATAATGAAATGCTGCAGCATATCTGACTAAACATTCGCCTTCAGTACTCCATTTTTCTCAAAGCCATTATTTTGGGTGTGGATAGGTGACTTACAACACATGGAACAGAAACTTGGATGCTTGAAGAAAAAGATTGTAACGCGTGTAAAAGTCTAGTGAGGCCTTGACCAAGCAGTGGATGTCAAATGGCTGAAGAAGATTGTGATAATGATGAAGTACCCACAATTCGTACGTGGTGCATAATGGGCAATAAATGTAGAAATAAAACGCTTATCGTGTATTTATATTTGTCCCACAGTTGGTGCACCTAGTCCTGTAATTTTATTAATAACAAACAAATAATATGCAGCAGTTTAATTAGTTTGTTTAAAAGCATTTTGTTGCATTATTAGTTAACAGAAATTTACATAAAGTAAATTAGTTCAAGCTGAATCGCATAAAAAACCTACCACCACATAAATGAATTGCCCAAAGCCCGTTCCATAAAGTGCACTAAATAGTCGTTATCTTCTTGCGTTATAGGCACTAGGTGTCTGCTTGTTCCATAGTCTGGTGAACAAGAACTGTGTCTCATCTTCGCACATTACTGATGTAAATTTCGTACACCACCTGACGCAGTTGCGTCTCCCGAACCCACTTGCATATTGCCGATCAAACGAATTGCAGGGGCTACGAAAACATGATTTTCGGTAGCTCACATAATATTGATCGAATTCAGAAATTTTAAATGCTGTCATAATCTACTCTTTAAGAACTACAATGGTACGTTAAAGGTTTCACACAGTAAGTCAAATGTTAAAGCTAGAAACATTGTATGTCTTAAGGCAGCTTAGTTCATGGCGCCCAAATTACTCACATTATACTCATCCTGTATTTGAGAATGAAAGCACTTAGCGACTTCCGACTAACTTTAACATAATTTAAAACCTGTTAGTAATTGTTTCTTGTTGACATTTCCCACAGAATAGTGGAAGGAAATAAGTTCATCTCTTACTACATCTTCGCTGGTTATGCAGTAGAACTTCAGCATCAGCCATGACTTTTTAATTTTTTACTTGTTTACTACTAACTGTATTTGCAACACTTTTGCAGACAGTACCCACATACACCACCGAATGTATTTGCAAAATTGTACCTTTATACGTCACATATTCCAGGAGATACGAAATCATAAGCATTGAAATACGTGAAAGACTGTATTTTCTTAAAACGAAATACAAAATAGCCCGGCTATACTCATCCGTTGGTTGACAATGAGAGCACTTAGCGATTTTCAAGAGAATTTAAATATAATACGAAGTTGTTTTATATATGGAAGTTAGATTCATTAAAGAATCGGACATGGGGTATTGTGGGCTAATGATAAACGGGCTATGAAATGACAGCTGGAAGTTGGTGGTAGAAACATTTGACTTCAGTGTAAAAAGCAGACTTAAATGAAACGCATAAACTGCTGTTAAAGAAGTTACTTTTGAAGAAACAATATGGAGAGGGAGTTAACAACCTTATGCTTTTCATCTTGTCGATAATGTATTGACTAAGGTTGTGACTACGTCTGGCTGTTTAGTAATGAATAATAGGCATCTACAGTGAAAAAAGGTTTTTACCTTATTTCTTTTTGTCATTAATGCGCAGTGCATTTCGATCCTTGTCCTCTTAAATTAATGTTCTGTTTAAAGATACCGTAATTTCCTATATAATTTTTTTTCATTTCTGTGCCTTTTCTATATTTTTCACATCATTTTAAAACAACCTACAGGCCTAAATATATTCAAATGTACGTTTGCAATTACAGATACTGAAAATATTGACAACTACATATCATTCACACGACACTTCAGTTATCAAATGTACATACATTATCTTTCATTAAACCGCTGACTCAAAGAGAACATGTCGTAGACGTACAAGAAGAGAAGTTATATCAACGATATTCTGACAGTGTAGACTCCATGGCCATGTCTTTCTGCACCTTGTTACTTAGAGGTCTTGTTTCGGTGACTGTTCTTAGTCTTTCTCCAGCTGTCTTTGCACTGAAAGGGCACTGACTCACCGCAATTTCAAATAGGGAAATAGATTTTTCGAAAGAGTAGTAACATGTAATGAGATCTGAATTCATTATTATGAATCTGAACCCGACCAGCGACAATAAATATCCCATTCTGGGACCTAATTCAAGAAAAAACCATAGTATGGAAACAGGACGATCAATTTATTACAAAATTTGTGAAGTACAGCCTTCTATAATTAATCATAAACATATATGTGTGCTTAACAATACACGAAAGACTTTGATGTACAGCCAATGAAGAGTCTTTGTCGGAGACGACGGTTAATTACATGATAACTGGAGCAGAAAGTTCTGAGACAGCAATTCACGCCTTGTAGCGTGAAATCATTAACTTACTGCAAGCGGACTTACGAGCTGTATGTGCCTGCTGAATGCACGAATGACTAAAGCTTAGAATTTAACATATCGTCAGCTTACTCACAAGAAACGAGAGGTAACAGTGGTTGAGCAGGAACGAGGAATAAATTATCCGTATCGCCAGCTCTGCGTACTGCACTGTTAGCTCAAAAATGGTACAAATGGCTCTGAGCACTATGGGACATCTGAGGTCATCAGCCCCCTAGAATTTAGAACTACTTAAACTTAACTAACCTAAGGACATCACACTCATCCATGTCCGTGGCAGGATTCGAACCTGCGACCGAAGCAGCAGCGCGGTTCCGGACTGAAGCACCTAGAACCGCTCGGCCACCGCGGCCGGCTCCACTATTAGCAATGTACATAATGGCAGGAACGTTCTCCAGGCATTCGCCATATCCAAAAGTTTGTAACGGTTTGCCACAGGGTATAGCGTGATTCATCACTCAAGATAAGTCTTTGGCAGTCCACTACTGTCCAGTGATGTCGCTCTTTACTCCTCCTCAAGTGTCGTCTGACATTGAATACACAAATGGTTGACTTATGAGCAGCTGCTTGACCGTTGTATCCCATTCTTTATAACTCCCTACGCACAATCGCTGCTCTAGCTGGACTGTTGGTAGCAATTTGGTACTCACGAGAGATTCCCTCCGCTGATCGCAAGTGTTTTTTTAAAAGGACCCTCCGCGGTGCTCGACTGTTCCCTTTTATCAGTACACAAGGTCTGCCTTGACCTTTGTTTAGCCATGGTCGTCCCCTCGCATTTACACTTCGCAGTCACTTCAGCAACAGTCGACCTAAGCAGATGTAGACGGATTGAAATATGCCTGACATGTTTGTTACTTAGGTGACATCTAGTGGCTTGTCCACGCTCGAAGTCAGCAAGTCCTACCGACCGAAATATTCTGCCATTATTGCTTCTCTGCTGATAACACAATACTCGCTGTCTCCTTTCATACTGGCCCTTGTTACGTTTAGTGATCAATTCCGCATTACACAGGTGTGTAACTATTGGTTTAAGTGCAATACTTCTGAACAGATAGTGTTTTTATTTTTGGTATAAAAGTAGTGGAGGTTTTAACTTTGTCCCAGAGATCACAACGAGGTTGGCGACCATATGATTTAATAGCGTAGCAGCGTAAAGGGTAAGTCTGAGTTCACCAGTAAACGTTTCCGAGTAGATCAACGGGACAATTGTAGCGTAATTTGTCTCGCACGCTGCACACTGGTTAGAGTGTCTGGATTCTGGTAGCGGCCGCTAGTGGGACTTAGCTTGACGCCACGGAAGCTCCAGCCGCGCGGTTTGAAGCGCAATGTCACGGATTGCGCGGCCCCTCCCGCCGGAGATTCGAGTCCTCCCTCGGACATTGGTGTGTTTGTTGTTCTTAGCACAAGTTAGTTTAAGTAGTGTAAGTCTAGGGACCGATGACCTCAGCAGTTTGGTCCCTTAGGAATTCACATGCATTTGAACATTTGAACGGAAGTTCCGACGACGAAACTAAACGAACGTTTCAACTCATCGTCCGCAAAAACTACTACAGAAAGACTGGAATAAATCAAACTTAATAGTCGATTTGACCCATTATAAATGGTTTGTGAAGACCTGCGACTTTGAAAACAGTCGGTTTGTTTGTAAGTGACTTTTCTGCTACCAGGCACGATTTTCTTTTATTTATCTACGTCTACATCTACGTGATTACTCTGTTATTCACAATAAAGTGCCTGGCAGAGGGTTCAATGAACCATCTTCATGCTGTCTCTCTACCGTTCCACTCTCGACCGGCACGCGGGAAAAACGAGCACTTAAATTTTTCTGTGCGAACCCTTATTTCTCTTATTTTATCGTGATAATCATTTCTCCCTATGTAGGTGGGTGCCAACAGAATGTTTTCGCAATCGGAGGAGAAAACTGGTGATTGAAATTTCACGAGAAGATCCCGTCGCAATGAAAAACGCCTTTGTTTTAGTGACTGCCATTCCAATTTACGTATCATGTCTGTGACACTATCTCCCCTATTCCGCGATAATACAAAACGAGCTGCCCTTCTTTGTACTTTTTCGATGTCATCCGTCAGTCCCTCCTGATGCGGATCCCACACCGCACAGCAATACTCCAAAATAGGGAGGACAGACGTAGTGTAAGCAGTCTCTTTGGTAGACGTGTTGCACCTTCTAAGTGTTCTGCCAATGAATCGCAGTCTTTGGTTTGCTCTACCCACAATGTTATCTATGTGATCGTTCCAATTTAGGTTATTTGTAATTGTAATCCCTAAGTATTTAGTTGAATTTATAACCCTCAGATTTGTGTGACTTATCGTATAATCGAAATTTTGCGGATTTATTTTAGTACTCATGTGAATAACTTCACACTTTTCTTTATTCAGGGTCAATTGCCACTTTTCGCACCATACCGTTATCTTATCCAAACCATTTTGCAAGTCGTTTTGATCATCTGATGACTTAACAAGACGGTAAATGACAGCATCATCTTCAAACAATCTAAGACGGCTACTCAGATTGTCTCCTACGTCGTTAATATAGATCAGGAACAATAGAGGGCCTATAACACTTCCTTGTGGAACGCCGGATATTACTTCTGTTTTAGTCGATGACTTTCCGTCTATTACTACGAACTGTGACCTTTCTGACAGGAAATCACGAATCCAGGCGATACTCCGTAGGCACGCGGTTTGGTTAGAAGACGGTTGTGAGGAGCGATGTTTAAGTACGAGTAGTTATCAATGTCTATTAGTGTATACTGTGCACAGAAGATTGTGTATGATGTTTAAAATGTAAAAAAATTTACACAAAGCGTACCCCATTTTTCAAGTGCGTTTTTCCCTGTGTACTGCGCTATTTTTACGTAATGTATTTGATATGTGAGGTTCTGGTTTGTACTGTTTCCTTTACTGCAGTATATTTAAAAAAACGCAATTTTTAGTTGGTTATCAATCTTTACATGTAGTTAATGACGAAATGTGGATGAACTTATAGTTTTTTTGTGGTTCATTTGTGCAATGTCACACATATTTTAAACATCATACTCAATATACACTGATAAATATTGATAACTATTCGTACTTAAACAAGCCAACAGTTACAAGGATGTTTTAAGATATAGTCGACAGAGATAACGCTACTGGTCTTCCACAGAGTACGCTTTTGTCCAGATGGTATGTCAATTAAACACAATTTTCTTACATTTATTTTGCAATGGTGCTTCTTCCTGTGTGTTACAGTTTTATTTAAGCACACTGTCAAAGCATATAAAGAAATTCACTGATTCACTTCAAGTTTTTCGTTTAATACTTTATCTTCGTATTTCCTGCAATGTGATTATATCTCCAGTTCTCCTAACAAATCCATTTTATGACCTTTATTTAGTGGCAGTTCTTTCACATTTTCTTCTAATATATTCAAATGAATGCCCTGTACTACGTATGTACTATTGCTGATGCTGTGTATCTGTTGTGTGTGTAGGCTTCAATGTTTTCTGTGTACCTGATGCTGAAAACTGGTCCTGTTTGTCCTGGGTAGAACATGGAGCATTACTGGTATATTAATTTGTATAGTCCAGAGTCTGAGTATGGGTCATGATTACACTTTATATTATGTATTAGTTTTTGTTGCAGTTTCTTTGAAGTAGAAAACCCAATTTAAGTTTGTTTTTTGAAAATATTTCAGGCTTGTGTTACATTTTGCCAATGTATGGCATGCTAGATATGAATTTGTTTTTGTCTTTTTCTTTTGTGGTGCAGTTTGCGTCTGGATCGTACTTCACTTTGTCTAGTACTGTGTCAACCAGGGAAAAAGTACAACAATTGGCAACTGCAATCTATTCCACTAGTTTTATTTCTTGTTGTCTGTTTTCTTGGTTCAAAGGTGTTTTAGTTCTACGTAGCACTGACCTGAATGCTGCCTGTTTTAATATTTTTTGTGTGGGATCTGAAATTTAAAAACCTCTCTCACACCGACCTGATTTAGCTTCACTGATCAGGATAGTAAAAAACATGCGTATATTAAGGGAATTTTCATTCACAAAGCAGGCTTATCACATTCACACAGTTCAATACTGTTCTGTCCTGATTAAATTGAGCTTAACTTAAATTCCATAAGGCATTGAAGCAATTTCGAAGTCTCGGTGCGACGAAAATTGTCAGTCGATCTCCTGAAAACATTTGTAATAATTGTTAACTTTCGGTGATCACATGGGGAAGACCGGAGATCTGCTGGTAAGACCGCGTGAGCCCATTTATTGAAAGTAATAAACTGGATATCTTGACCGTACATAACGGCAGGTTCGTCCAGCGTAAATCAGACGTTCCCCACAGATCCCGTGCAACACAGCGTAGTAAGCTGACACTGTCAATAATAATCAGTTAAATAATACGCGAGCACACTTACTTTAGTTTAGTTCATGTATTAAATTCCTTCTCATACAGAATCTCATCAAGATGGCGACTATCTCAACAATACATACATATACATCTTCGTTCTTTCACGGCTAATCGGCAAGATCTGAATCATTCTTTTCATAAGAGAAAACATAGATAGCAGAGAAGCTATTCCATGGAGTAAGTGCACGCTCCAAGGAATAATAGGGCTTGAAACTACTTTGCGTTGATAATCATCGTATACTAAAGTTTAGGAATCGGTAAGAAAAGGAGAGATATTTCGAGTTATGTACTGAGTTATATAATTTATAAAATTTCTGAAAATTTCGCGGAGAGACCGGTGCAAGAGACATTACACTGTTTATAGATGTTTGGGTGACATGAGGTTCTAGCGATTGTGGCGTTAGTCACTGTATTTGTCCTGTAAATTTTGGGTTGCATGTGTTATTCTGTCTTGTAATATTTAGCACCAGGTAGCTGATACTTTTGTCTTATTTATGTTTCACTGTTAATGTAATTTTCGCATGTAGATTATTGAAGCAATTTGTGATGTCTCTTATGGCTTTGGCATCTCCTTCCGCTAACATTAATGCGTCATCTACATATCTCCTATAAAATTCAGTTTCCTTTGTGCATAGTTCTTGTTCCCGGTGATTTATGTATATGTCTGCTATGGTGCCAGATATCCATGATTTGATTGCTAGATCATCTAGTTGCTTTATGTTACCATTAAAAGTAAAGCAATTTTAAGTTAGAGTTAGCTGAAGGAGTTCCATAAATTCAACAATCTCTGTGTATGCAAGTTTTTTATGTTTCATGAGGTTCTTTTGGATAACTGTTACAGCTTCTTGTATGGGTATGTTTGAGCAAAGGCTGGTAATATTAAGCGATACCAACTGAGTATCTTGAGGGAGCTTTTTGGCTTTTACTTCTTCAGATAGTATCATGCTGTTTTTTTTATAGAATATGATGTTTCATATGTACAATTTTTCATCGGGTATTTTATTTAGTTTCTGTGGCAGTTTGTTTGTTGGGGAATTTATAGAGTTTACCACGGTGCATGCCAGACTACCGTTTTTGTGTATTTTTGACTGTGCTCTAAGGTGTGGTGATTTTGGATTCATACATGTAAGATATTTGTTTTCAGTTTCTGCCAATAGCAAATGTATGTTCCAGTTGTTCCGTCCCTATGAAATTGTTTTGTGGGTCCTTTTTAAAGTGTTGAATATTGTTAGCATCGAAGAATTCCTGTGTTATGTCAATGTAGTCCTTTTCTTTCATCACAACTAATTTACTGCTTTTGTCTGGCTTTGAAACTACGGATTCTTTACTTTTCAGTTAATTATGTATTGATTTTAGGGTTTTCTTTGTGTATCATTTATTGTATATTTATATCTAAATTTATCTTCATTCATTTCTTTCTCAAGGAGATCGCTTACTTTGTGAGCTATTGCTGCTTTTTTTGCATTTGAATTTAATTTTGCAGCAGCTGCTGCATTTTTAGTTGCAACCTAGATTATTTTAGTGTATGATAATTGTATTTTAGTCCTTTTTGGAGCAGATTATTTTCTCTTTGGTCGAATTCTACATCTGTTGTTTACCATTCGGTACAAATGGACCATAAGAAAACTATGTGCAAGTTCTTCCAAATTTGCCTACTAAATACATTTACATAAAAAGCGATAAACAACTAAAACTTTCGCTGTATTTTTTTTTATTGCAATGAAGTCAATAGAACAAAGTAGAAACTCACAACTCAAAAGACATTACGTAAAAATGTCATAGAGCACAGAGAAAAGCACACTTCGAAATGAGAATCATTTCCCGAAACGCGTCGCGTAAAATATAAACAAAAGAAAATTGTGACTGGTAGCAGAAAAGTTATTTATATACAAATCCACTAACTGAATGAGTTCCACGGAACAGCAACGATGCAGTTACTCCACAGTAGCGACCCCCATCGAGCACTGAACTCCCCAAACGGCAAGAGTTCCCCCAGGTTGCTGCTGTTTCCGATGGGTGAAGAGGTACGGAGAAGGCCCTCCGACGCCGCGGGCGAGCGACGCTGGAGGCTTGCACGTGTAGCCCGCGGCAGGCAGGCAGCGGCCGCCATTGGCTGGAGCCAGTGGCGCGCATGCGCAGTGGCGGCTTCCCCCTCCGGGGCGCCCGGGGCCACAGCTTCCAGGCCGGCGGCGCAGTCAGTGTCCAGTGGCAGGCGAGCCGTGGCGGTATGTAGCGCGCTGACGGATGCGGCGTCGCGATGTGTCGTGCATTGTGGTCGCGTTTGTGTAGGGGCCGCCTTCTGCATGGATATGTCGTGTTCCTCGGCCTCCTGCTGTTCCTACAGGTAAACCGACGCCCTGTGGATACCGACAGAAGACACTGCCTGCTACCACCATCACCTTTCTTTAATCGTATTTGTGTGTGTTGTTTATTTTGATGTTGAGTGCCAGTGAGAAAGCTTTGACGTCTGTACTCCTCTGTGTCGTTTGTGATATATCTGCGGATGGACCACGGATTTCTCAGCAACTCGGCTAGGACCACTGCAGAATGTGTCACCGTTATGCTTCTGGATATGACAACGGCATCTCTGAGCGTTTCGGACTCGGTCCGAACATCTAAATTTCTTTTTCTTTTGGTTGTGTCCGGGCATTAAAGGCGTGTTACACAACTAGATACTTTCGTTATTTATCACGCAGCTGCTAATGTTAGCTAGTTTTTATGCATGACGCACAAGGGGGTCGTTCTGAGCGTCTATTTCAAAACAGTGATGTTACAAACGCTCTTCATCAGATGAGTAACTGCGCTTCTATACAATCACAGATCTTGTAACACTTGCATTTCTCTTCCACTATTTGCATAAAGATGTAATTTTGAATGTAGTACAATGAGGTAAAAAGTCGCCTGTCGCTGTCTGACGCACAATCCGATCCGAAAGGCAATCGTAATGTTTTCAGCTGCAGAGTCCTGCAGTGAAGTCGACCAGCGTTAGGATTATTTGCGTTATAACGCTTTGGGAAGAGTTCTTCAATTACAGAAATTATACTTTGTTTCATGTATAATTCCTCAAACAAATGTGAGTGAAACGTGCAGTTAAGCGAACGAATGAGGTGATTTGAGCTCAAGATATTTTTTCGTGATTTTCTTAAATAGCACAAGTCAAACGACGGGTTGGTTCCTTTGAAAGGGAATACGACGAATTTCGTACCTCAATCCGCGCTTGTACCCCCGTCTCTGATCACTTCATCGTCGACGAGACGTAAATGAATCGTGTGTGTGGCTACGGCCTCCCATCGAGTAGACCGGTGTCGTGGTGGAAGACTTTATAGTTGACGCCACTTTGGAGACTTGCGGGTCGATGAGGATGAGATGACGAGGACAACACACCACTCAGTCTCTGAGCAGAGAAAATCTCCAACCTGGTTGGGGGTCGAACTCAAGCCCCTCGCATGCCATTTTGCAGCGCTGATCACTCCGTTGTTGAGGCGGCCTCCACGAAATATTAAACCGCAATATTCCTGCTTTCTTCACGTCATAGTCCGCAGCTACATGGACAGTTGCCGGATGGCTACAAAAGCAATGAGACTGTTTACATCTACATCTGTATTCTACAAGCCATGTTACGGCATGTACCATTTTACATCCCCACTTTGCTGTTCCAGCTGGGTATGGTGGGTGGGAGGAGCGTTTGTAGGTAAGCCTCCGTGAGAGCTCGAATCTCTCGAATTTCGTTGTAGGAGGGAGAAATATTTTGGCTGACTCTTCCAAAAAAAGTGCGCCTCTTTTGACAGCAAGCCATACCATGACGCACAGCACGTCTCTTGCGGCCTCTACAACTAGAGTCGGATGAGCATCTTCGTAACGCTTCCAAGCTTTCAAACTGAACCTGTGACGAAACGCGCAGCTCTTCTTTGGATCTTACTCTCCATAACGCGTCCGAGCCGAAGCCTGAAGGTGGCAAGCGCGCCGAGCTCGCGGTGGCGGCGGAGCGCCTGACAGCGAAGGTTGCCGCCGTGGGACCGGCGGGTCGCTGTCCTCAGCTACGCTGCGTCGCCGGAGCGCAGGTGCGCCGCGCCAGTAGGGGGACGGACAACTCCTCGAGCTGGGCGCGCCCGCCCGTGGACCGCCACTGTGGCGGCCGCTCTGACTCACCTCCCAGGGTCTCGAGCGTGCTCGCAACAGCACTGGTTACCAGCACAGGTGCGCGCGGCGGACAGAAATATTATACGCACCGTATCGGCAAGTTCCTTATTAGCGTCGAAGGGTACTAAAATTCTGTACACCACATTAAACCGTTCGGTACGCCAGAAATCTGGCGGTACGATTGTCTCAGCCCTAAATTTTCGTCTGCTGAACTCGAAACTAGTAATTTACGTTCCACACTCAACGTTCAGGGTGAGAGCGTCACCACTTTGTAATACAGCTTATCGTGTCATTTTCTTGGGACGTCCCACAAGTTATAAATTTCTGACGTAATTGTAGGAACGAATTTTGTGAAATTTTCTTGGAGCAGTTTTACAGTACTGGGAAGTTAACTGTAGTCGTGTTACAAGTGTGTCGAGACGTCTTGCATGGGAACGTGTTTCACTGTCAAAGTTCCTTGACAAATCTTTCATGAACGCGACGACCACGCTCTTCCCATGCAGGTATGATAAAGTACTCTCATCACTCCATTAAAAAAAAAAATAAATAAAAGTCTATCATAAAAGATCACTGACAAAAATCTTTTACAGTGTAACACAGGCCATGTTAAACGTTAATCACATATTACTTTTATTAACTACACGTTAATTCCCCATAATGTTAAATCGTGTTAACGTACCACACTTCCCAATGCAAATAAGCCGTTGTAATGCGTACTTGTAAATGTATTTAAGAGAAATGTTGACAACTTCGTTTACGTTCAAAAATGGTTCAGATGGCTCTGAGCACTATGGGACTTAACTGCTGAGGTCATCAGTCCCCTAGAACTTAGAACTACTTAAACCTAACTAACCTAAGGACATCACGAACATCCATGCCCGAGGCAGGATTCGAACCTGCGACCGTAGCGGTCGCGCGATTCCAGACTGTAGCGCCTAGAACCGCTCGGCCACTTCGGCCGGCTCGTTTACGTTATACCGAACATTACGTGTGTCATATGTGATCGATAAGCAAGAGTCAGACAATGAAGCGAAGATTCCAATGGACGAAATTTTCCTGTAGCACATTTATGGCGGTTTGTAGGACCTATAAGATTGTGTAAGGCCAAGTCCACACATTGGTGCCAAGATTGTTCGTCCAATGTGTCGATCGATGAAATTGCACTGGAACCAACGTTGGCCCCAATGTTGGTGCTAACCGTTGCTTGTCGGTATTTCGCCCAGACATCAAAGGACGTCGGGGCAGTATCGATACACCGAATACACATTGCGCCAGCGTTGTTTGTTTTCTGTCTTTGCCGTTTAGAAACCGACATTACTTGTTTGTACATTCGTTGTCGTCGTATTTACGTTGTAGCTGAGCTTTTCGAAATGGTTCTGGAACAGTGGGGCGATATTACTCATGTTGAAAACCGCGAATGCACCGGCCTCGATCTGCGCGTCAGACGTGTTTACGATGGCTCTATACAAATTCAACTGAATGTTGACTCCAATGTGTAGGCGCTGCCCCGTAAATATTGCCCAGTGTCGGCGCCAGCAACGACCCCCTTGTGTGGACGAAGGATAACTCTTATTACAAATGAAACACGAACGACTCGACGTAAGTTAGTTGCTAGTTGGATGAAAACAGGATACACTACTAGAGGATACATTACTAAAAGTTAGGGAAAACCACATATCCTCCTAGCAGATTTCAGCAACACAGCTGGAAAACAATAATAATAATGATAATGATTGTTCCGATAGTATGTAACGTAAATAGATGCAAATTTTAACACTAGAATCTACCTTTTAAAAGTAAAGTAGTTATTATCGTGGATATCCTCGGATATCATTGATGCAGGAATTACTGCGGATATCCGCGGATATCTTCATTCACAGACCTCTAGTTACCACATTTCCTTGCAAATTCAGGGATGTAACACGGGAAAAACTGCCTCTGCGATACGAAAGTAAGGACTGAATAAAATATTCGTACACTGGTCACCGGATTCAAGTCTTAGAAACTTCCAGCGAGGATCTGAAAGAGAGACTCGCACCTACGTTGCAAAGTATCCCAAGGGTAGTTGTTGTGGAATTAATTAATCCTTTGTGCCTATTACCAATAGGACCGTCTTCGCAGGGCACAATTATTTTGTGTTAATGCCGCAGAAGATGTTCCATAATTCCTCCTCTTTCTTTCAATTATATAACATAATTTTCAAAGAGTTGTGGCATTTTTTCCCTTTTGTAACTGTTTTAAACTGTGATTTTCTTTTATATTTTCTTTTATCTTACTGGAGAAACATTCGACATAGTTAACGTGATTCTCTAACACTCCACGTTTGAAGGTAAATCGTTCATCGGTAAAGAGCACCCACTGACTGTGACATAACTGATGAAGAACATTGAGAACATGTGAGCACGAATGATTGGGAAAGCACATGTCTTGTCTGATCCACAACATCTGCGTAGAACGAAACAATGAAACCAAATTGAAGTATCAGTTGATTTTATAAATATAGTAACAATAATATCGGGTTTAATCCCTCAAGTACCTTTGGCCTACAGTTGGAGACTCTCTAGCCACTGAAAACTAACAAATTCTGCACCACAACATCATCTGCTAGAAGGACACCATTTCAGATGTTGTGCACCAAAAACACCTTAAAAACAGTTATTAAACCTTGAAATGCGCCGTACGATATTATTAAAATCATTTCGGATAATTATGGGTTGTAATTTGTTTTTCTACTCATAAAACTTACGTTCGCAGCAGTCCACTTGATAATGCCCAAACGACCGAAAGTCAAATACTAGATTTTAAGAATGAACAGATTTAACATTCAAATACCAAAGGTATTCCAAAAAAAATTACGTGCCTGAAGCCTAAGCACAAAAAATCTGAAGGACTTGTATTTTGCTAAGAGGGAGTTTACGGAGCATCTCCATATTACTGTTGATCCGGCCAAATAAACAGAATTGCTCTTATTCGTCCATGCCGATGCAATATCAACTCAGAGCAATCAGCGTTGGCTGAGAATGGATTGCGTAAGCGTCTTGAACGAAAATTAAACAAGGATGGGACAGCAAATTGCTCATGGCCTTTCTGTGATAGCATCCTGACGTAGTTTAAGAATACCGGGCAAAACCTAACACAAGACAGCGCCACAAGACTTAGAACCCGCTTCTCCACAAATGGTGTCCTGAGTCTCAACCATTGCGCTACCTTCCACGACTAGTGACAGACTAGTAAGTTTCATCCTTCCCAAATAACTTACGTGTATTCAGAATCAAAATGGTTCAAATGGCTCTGAGTACTATGGGACTCAACTGCTGAGGTCATTAGTCCCCTAGAACTTAGAACTAGTTAAACCTAACTAACCTAAGGACATCACAAACATCCATGCCCGAGGCAGGATTCGAACCTGCGACCGTAGCGGTCTTGCGGTTCCAGACTGCAGCGCCTTTAACCGCACGGTATTCAGAATCGTTCCAAAGATTGAGACAGTCTAATATTCACTGCTCACACGGTTAAAACTAATGTCTAGCGTATTCAAACTGTCACAAAAAATTACTTAGAAGACGCCAGCACTCACCGTAGCGATTTATCACACTTATTGGGACCTTCGTCTTCTAATTCATATTAGTTCATGTTTAATCATCTTTAAAGACTTTTGGTGGTTGTGGAATAAGTGTCAAAATACAAATTCGATGCTTCCGGTAACTATTCAAGCTTTACTCTAAAAGGTTTTCTGCTAGGTAGGATAATTTTTGGCTTTGGTAATGTCTACATTGGTGAAACATTTTCAAGTTGTTCCGTGCTGTAACACTCTTCTCTACATATATTTCTTCTTCCGTGAACGTCGTAGGAGGACATGGGCACAGAGGCGCATGGCCTCTAATATTGTGAGCTTCAAACCAACCTTATGGGCACGACGGCTTTACATACGTTTAAAGAGAGTGACCACTCGTCAACCAAAACGTACCTGTTAACGCTGGCAACTTTAATAAGGTTCATGGATGGTAAATCGAAAATTTAGTTTTCCAACACTGAAGTTTGTCAAATTTATGAATACAGAGCAGAGAGTAAAATTTGACCATTTTATCGTTACGTCTACTGCCTGTTCAACAAGGATATTGAAACAAGGAACTTCCGATAAGAAACTTCATTTTTCATACAAAACTTGTGGCTTCGTCTGTTCTTTTCCCGGAGCTATGATCCTGTTAAAATTTTGCAATCATAAATATGTTTTGAAATAGTTTTTGAAATATTTTCCATGCCGAGAACGGGGTTATTAGAGCCTGTGACGTTAAGGTACCGTGAAAGATAATCTTTTTACGTGTTATATTACCCTTTAACCGACTATGAACAGATTTTCATAATTTGTTTGCACAGTAATCCAGTACCACCATGTACGTCAAGGTTCGCACATTGCCCTTCCACGGGTTGTTAATTATGTTACACGCTTCAATGACGACTGGAATAAGAAATTTACCATGTATCGGGATCGGGCAACAATGTTTAATAGATATAGCACAAAAATTTTGTCTTACAAGTACGTCGCGTAAGGGCCAGCACTTGTACTATCCAATGTGAATGTCAGCGAATAGTGTATAACATGCCTGCAACAGTCTGCGAACGTAAAACTATCACACAAAATAACATGTAGTTATTATAAGGTGCTGATCATTACAAAATACTATAGAAACCAATGTCGAGTATTACCATGATCTTATATTGACAGACAACATAAAAAATAAATTGTTACGTTTCATAACAATTATATTGCACAGTTACCGAAGTAGATTTTTTTAAAAAAATAGGTTTCTGATTGCGATAACAAGTAGAATCCATCGAAATACATACTTAAACATAAATGTAACAGATTCACCCCTAAACATTTGACACTGTGCGTGACCGATTCTATTTGCAAACATTCTGTAGCCTTATTATCCAGTTTAAAACGCCTTGATGCACGCTGTGACCAACAGTATATATATCGACATCTGTATTAGCATCGTAAGACGCGATTTCCCATTACTCGTTCTGTATTCTTTTGAGTTTGGTGCAATGCTGTGTATTTGGGTCCAGCGCAATTATAAATTTGTTGTAATTCATTCTCACTAGCAGTTGGTTCCGCATACAGTAAAGTATAGGAGAAAGTTTGAGATTTAGCGGACAACTTCTGAAAAAAATTTACACCCACCAATTACGACGTGTCTAGAAAAATAACGTAAAATTCCTGGTCCTGAACATGTACCGATCCGAAATGCGATACTATAAAACAAAAATTTCTCTTACGTTTAAGTCCGATAGAAGGATGCTTTCGTAAATAGTGTAACAAGGCCCGTATTACACTGTAAAAGAAGTTATTCAAAGATATTTTACAAAGACTTTAGAATGTTCGATAGCGAACTGGTGTGCTTTTATTGTTTGTTGCGGTTACTGATTTCGAAGAGGCACTTAATCTTCAGATGGCTGCAGTACATTTATGAGAGGCACACATTTTTGTGTGTCCTGGCGCACATCGGTAGAGTAACAACAGTTTTAAATGACAAAATATGGAAATGAAAGCAAAACTAATTTCTGTTTTCACCGTAAGTATGACCAAATTAAATTTTTTACTCGTATACATTAAAAACTCCACTTCTTTTTTTCGCGAGGTTTTCTGCAAACAAAGAGCCAATCATTGTCACCTCACACAAATGTACTGCAGCCTTCTGAGGACTAACAAATTTTACTGAAACAGTAACTGCAGGAAGTAATAAAGAGATTGAAACATTTCTTCAATTTAGTGTTTAGTATTCGCACAACACCTTTTCTGCGAACCACTGCCTTAGAAACTAATGTTTTAGCCAATCCATTGCAGATTCAAGAGTAGAGTTAAGACTGTGGACGCACGAATTCGAAACCTGGTGCTTTATTAGTCATTGGTCTACTTCCAACAGTAAAGCAAGGTATCCATCGCGACTTGGAATACTGCACCCGTTGAATGTGAATTGTATTTGAAGGCGTGTAATTGCTTCCACCTCCTCGCTGGTTAGGGAGCATTCTTTTGAGGAATCTTTCGTTAACCAATCATTGTTTCATGTTCCAAGGTGGAGGTATTACTTTTGCATGCAGCAGCAAACAAAACGCTTTGGATGTCGCAACGGTTTCGTAGTTAGCGGTTTTTTTACGGAGGTCCATTCGTAGTACGGCCGAATGCTGGGTCTTTTAATGGCTCGGGGTGCAGGTGAGCGGTGGGTCGTTTTAATTATACGCGGAATGACGCATCCTGAAATATGACACTGGCGACGGTCGTGGAACAGGTTGGCCGTGCTCCTGAGTGAGGGAGGCGACCGTGGGAACAGCCGCCGGAAGCTTATTAACGTGGAAGGAACCCGTTTTCAGGAAACGTCCTCAGGAGCTGCACAGACTCCCCGTTCACTGCACTCATTAACAAAGAGACGGAAGAGCACTGTGATAAGTCGCGGGATCTGCACGCTAGAATATGAATGTGTGAGGTTCGCCGCGATAGCGAAACAATTACAGATGGGAATCTCTCAATTTAGATGTCACCCGAACAACTTTGGGAGAGTCGTTCCGTAATACAACTCCCGAGACACCGCCTTTTATATGCGCACTATCACAAACGGGTTACTGTTGTGAAGTCAAGCCATAAAAGAAGTTAAGATGGCTCTAAGCACTACGGGACTTAACATCGGAGGTCATCAGTCCCCTAGATTTAGAACTACTTAAACCTAACTAACCTGAGGACAGCACACACATCCATGCCCGTGGTAGGATTCGAACCTGCGACCGTAGCAGCAGCGTGGTTCCAGACTGAAGTGCCGAGAACCGCTCGGCCATAGCTGCCGGCCATAAAAGAAGTAACAACATAATATGCATCATCATTACATATGATAGAAATGTTTCTTTCACTGTGCTAAAACAAAGATGCTGATAAACGTTATATATACTTTGTCCCAGAAAATTACTCAAGTGTGTGGGACCCGTATCAAATAGGACTAGCAGAAGGGCAGAACGAATGGTAGGAGGTGTGTTTGACTTGCGGGAGAGTGTCACTGAAACTTTGAAAGAAATGAAGTGGCAGACTCTTCAAGATAGACGGAAACCATGCCGTGAAAGCCTACTGACAATGTTTCAAGAGCAGGCTCTAAATGATGACTCCATGAATATACTTACAGGCCCCTATATATCGCTCTCATTGGGGTCGTGATCATAAGATAATATTAATTACAGTACCCACAGAGGCATTTAAGCCATCATTATTCCCGCGCCCCATACGTGAATGGACGGGAAAGAACCCTAATAATTGGTATAGTGCGATGTAACATTTGCCATGTGCCTCACAGTGATTCACAGAGCGTAGATGTGGACGTAGATACGAGCTAACTGAAATAAAGGAATGATTTGCGAAATAACTAAAAACGCCACAAAAAGGAAATTTTATGTTAAATGCCTGCGGTAACATTTCCACCGACAGTTAATAATTATCATTACCGTTCTACAGTGATCGTTAGGCGTAGCTATTTTCAAGCCTTCTCTCAATTCCTTTAGACGTAGTAATATTATAGCAGCTGCATGTTGCTATTTGTGAAAAGTCTTAGGGATATGCTCGCGAATATCATCATTTTTCGAGCTATTAAATCACTGTTGTTTGCTATACTTTTGCCAATTGTAATAAATAATTCATCCTCTTGGGTTTTCAAAAGTAATATATTAAGAACACTGTTTATTTTTAATGCCTGGTCGCTGCTGATATCCTACAAATTTATTTATGGACTTCTCTCTCTCTCTCTCTCTCTCTTTCCTTTTTAAATATTTTTTTCTTTTTTTTTTTTTACCTGGGAAGAAGCCTTCAACAACCAGTCATCCTTAGAGATTCTGTTTATAGCTAACGTTGGAGTGTATATTGTATGTTATATGGGCTACAAATATTAAAAGTAAATAATAATAATGAACGTAGATGTAGCATGAATGGCATTCCTATTAACATTTCGGTAAACTCGTTTCTCAAAATAATAAGTTCGTTGTGAATTTAACTTTCGCTAAGTGATTTAAGGAACGCCTTAGTGGCAAAGACTAATTGTTGGATGTTATATTTCTATCTCAATGGAACCTACGTCATCCTACTGTCACCCGCAAACCTTCTGCGACGAACTGTAAAAGTTGACCTTTTAATCTTCCTTACTGTTGTGAGCTTCTTACCTAGTGTATACGTTGTGAAAGCTCTCGTATGTGTTCTTCCTTAAGCCAGAGTTGTTATAGTATCATAACTGGAAAATGTTAAGAAATCCAGAAAACATAGATGCAGTATCAGTCTATCAACAATGGAAGAATGCACAGTGTAAATTAACAACAATCGACCATTTTCAGGTAGATACATTAAATATACCGGCGCTTGTGTAGCAAAAACATGTAGAACGTGTGCTGTTGGGTGACAACATCTGCAGAAAGCATGCTCGTTATCAATCATTTTCCATCCGCTTTTTGACAGATTTTTCATGACGGCTCTATACAGGACGATGTCACTTTGACGCATCAAAGCTGTTTCATATATATATATATATATATATAATATAATATATATTATATTATATATATATATATATATTATACAATATAATCATATTTCTTGATGTCGCCTACTCATCTTACAGTAGTTTATCGTACAATTCGTTGCTCAAGAGTAGGACACATATTGTTTTAAGACAATTGTAGTTGAAGGTAAGAAAAATGAAATGACCGCACGTGCATTCCTAGTTTTCCTGAAAGCTAATTACAGATTCTTGTTTGAGAATTAAAGGTGAAGTTTCGTGGAGAGTATCTATGTTTGTGCAATCTGCCTGAGTGGCACGGTTTGTTCTGTAAGGCTGTGTTACATTGGGAACTTACTTTGTAAATAACGCTGTTTTATCTTCACGTAGCGTATGAACAATAATGACGTGAATTTTAGACTGGCGCAAAGTTATAAGGAAAATGAACTGCGCTCTATCTGCTCAGTCTCTTGCCCACAAAAGCCTGTCAAGTTCCTCGTTGTTGAAGTTAAGTGGCATGAAAGAATTCAATTGATGTACATCATCACTTGATATTTCTAAGGTATTCTTAATATCCAATTTGCCATTCACTGATGTTTTCGAAGCTTCATACACATTGTTAATTATTTCATTGACAAATGATACGCATTTGACATAACTCCATTTTCTACTCAGAAATAATTATCAAATCTCCATCCATGATTCGCGAATAATCTTTCCCGTTACACCACTCTTTCCCATTTGAACACCAAGGGAATTCCAGCGTCAACCATTCTGGTCGAAATTCACTATCTGTAATGTCCGAGATCTTGTTATATATATAAAAATGTATTTAGAAACTAATCTTGAAGCGGTCAAAGCAGCTTGTTTATTTATTCTTGATAGCTATTTTCGGTATACTGGGTGTCAAGAATAAATAAAAATGCTGCTTGTATTGTTTCAAGATTAGTTTCTGATAGTCGCTATAGGTCCACAGGTGCTATAACTAAATTCTGTATGATTCTGCCGCCCTTAAAAAGTAAAATTTTGGGTTCATGTATAGAACTGCAGTTAGAGCATATTCGTAATTTAAAATTCAACGTTTTTCGTAACCTCGGGTTCATACATCTGAACCTGTGCGTTTGAAGACACATACCTGAACAACGTACACTTTCGAAATCACTATTGTAGATTTCTGAATGCCGATGACTTCGATAACTCTCATCGTTTGCTTAGCTTTTATCGCAAACTTCGAAGCATTTTTCTTCATAATGTTTGTGTAAGCACTGATTAGAGGAAACGAAAGTTATTTAGTTTATCTTCCTGGTAATTGGCTATCTTCAGCATAAACTACAAACAGAGAAGCACTGAACACTGCATAATAGTTTTCAATACGTCCAAGGGCCTCTCGAGTGCACTGCGACAATTTTTTACGACTTTCATTTTCAGGTTTACTACACCCACAAAATTTTTTAAAACCTGTAACACTGCTAATTAGGTCACCAGAAAATAATGTTTTTTTCCACTTGGTGTCCAGTAAATCACATTTATTGACTCGTTGCGAGATTAACAAATCACCAGAAACGTAAGAAGAAAGGTGGAATTCTTCATTAGCACGTTGTCACATTCCGGAGCAGTTAGCTCACACACGACACCGTACTGGGTAGATGTTGTGATGAGGAGTCATTCTCGAAACGCCTCAAAAAATATGAATTATTGAACACCAAGTGAAAAAAAAATATTTTCTAGGGCCTAGTCAGAAGTACTCTAAAAGTTTTTGTTGGACAATGGTCGCAATCCTCCTAAGCGGAAAAAATTGCTACTTTCGCTATAGAAAATATCAAATAGTAATTCAGTACAGAGTATTTTTACAAAATTTTTCTGAGTTTATAAACACACTACTTCAACATTTATTTTCTGCATATGGAAGGTACATTCCAAAAATTAAAGATCGCCTAAATCACAGACCAACAAATTAAAGATCGCCTAAATCATAGAATAGCAAATTAAATCGCCTAAGTGACAGGACAGACATGGTTTAGTTCTTGTTTTTCTGCTGCTGCTTTTTTTTAGTTTCTACTGATCGCCCAGCCTGCCTAATTACTATCTCATACTTTTAATGGAATTTTTTTTATATATATTATTCCGTTGTAGCTCGTTGTGGCTTACATTTAGAGTAAGATCTTCGCATCAGCAAAAGTCGTTTCCTTCCGTGAAGTGCTGACGGCCAATTTGCACTCCCCCTATTATGCACTCGCTATGTGTAGCCAAGAGGGTCGTCGGGCGGGGGGGGGGCGGGGGGGGAGGACCCGTGTTGACAGCTGGAAGAAGCCTCTTGGCACGGCTTCCAGCTAGCTAGGACGTCTTTCCTTCTTTATTCCTGTGTGGATCCAGGCCCGAAGTTACGTTGCCAAAGTGATCACCACTGTTCCCCGCTAGCGGCTTTGCAAAGCAACCTAGGCGTTTTCGGATGTAGTCTTAAGGAATGGACTTTCTTTGGTTCATGAAAAGATACATCTTATGTTTTAACGCCTCCTCAAGAGGCTTACACCTTGACTATTCTGACATGTCTCGCTCTACACCTAAACACATGTTTACTTTTCTGATAGTCCCCGTTTAATATTAACGTCACAATTGTCAGAAACATATAACTGAAACCAATATTCATAAAGCGGTGCATATAGCGCTTTCCCTTTATCCCCTGGATCTTGTTTTCTTTCATATTACCGAACAGAGTTAGAGAACTGGCCGTTTCACACTTGCGCAGCGCTGTATTTTTAAAATTTGTGTGTTTTGTAATTTGTCTTATGCAGAACATTTTCTTTTTCTTCACCCAGACGTGTTTCGGCACCTATATGAAATCTTCTGTGGATAAAATTTGTTTCTGTATAATATAAAGTTTATGATCGTTTATCTATTTCAGGGGTAAAAATTATATAACATATGGTATTTTCTTTGGTTTGTATCGATTGTTCACCTGAAAATTACATTGCTAGTGAAACTTAATTTTTGCGGATCGGATTTCATGCCTTTTTCTCTCTTTTTTTGTATTTCTGGTGGATACCCCTTTCTACTGCTGCTGACTAAATTGTTTTCACACAGTTTTTTTTATATAATTTCACTCACATTTACTTCAGACGTATTTTCCAGAAAACGTGATTTGAACCGAAACGTCTCTCTCCGTATTCATTGAGAGGTATTATGTTGTCGCTGCTCACTTTTTCATCGTTTGCGTTATGTTTAAGGTGGCGTTAATTTTAAATGTTTCGTGAGAACTGTTGTGGTGATTATATATTTGAACGCGTGAAAAATACACAAAAATCGTTGTGGAAACAGTGAATAGCAGTAGAAAGAGATACTCACAACAGGACATAAAATATAGCTGTAGTCACAATCATAACTACTATCCACGAAAAAGTAGACTCCAGACAAGGAAAAACTTTTCTTCATGACTACTTTGCAGATGACATGCTGTGAAAACAACAAAAAATTACGCAAAACATATCTAAAAATACGTTTTCAGTAGCAAACTAAACAAAATACACACTCCATAATTTTAGGCTAATAGACAAACAATTATAAACGTCGTATTTATTACACTTCACAGGAATAAATTTGACCCACAGAAAGTTACACACAGTGTCAAAACTCGTCTGGGTGAATAAAAAAAGATAGCGTTTTGCATAAGGCATGTTTACAAACAATTTAAATCGCAACATGGGAAAACATCAAGAGTAGCTTAGAACCTGAGCAAGATGACTCGGTCTCTTTCTTTATCCTTTACTGTAAATCAATTGTCCTTTCCCGGATGATCTGTTGGGGAGGTTGCGATGCAGAATTCCCAATGTATCATGAAAACAAAGGGGAAGAAATAAAATAAATGATATACTGGTTTAGATACACTGTAACATGATCGGGCGCTGCCACAGTACATTAATTTAATGTGCTCTTAGGGGACGTGCCATCAACGTCGAAACTTTCTTACAGACACGTTGACGTTCCGTACCGAACCGCTGACGGGTGTTGTGAATGACCCCATCTGAAACACACTGTGGAATGTTTCGACCTAACGTGACGTAAAATCGTCACCGGTACTGAATGTATTCGTACGTTACGGCAGGACGGCGAGCGGCCGCCCGTGTGAGGAAAGGCGTTGATCGCCGGCCGATGAGCCGGTGCGCCCTCGTAAACACAAAGTGTAGCGCGGAGCGGCGGCCGGCCTCGCGCCAGCACCATTTAGAAGGCCAATTTGTTGCAATTACTAGCCTAATAGCTGCCACAATTGTCTCTGGCTTGGCAGCGCTAGCGCGGGCCGCGCCGCCGCCCGCCGCCGACCTCTCGTATCGGTTCCACTCCTCCAGCACTTCTGCCGTTCTGCAACACATTCATATCACCGTACGGTTCCAGAGGAAAGCTCTCACTTACGGATTCTCTGCTACAAAAATCTTCAGGCAGATGCGTAAGTCGTAATTTCCTGCAGTCTAGTAGTATCTGCGGGATAGAAACGTCCCCTTAGAAAAATTAATGAAATGACTGTGCTGATAAACCTCTTACATTATTTGATTTTCAAACAGCTGAGCAGAACTGAACGTACTCAGACATTTCGCTCTTTGCCTATTCTGATCAACACTAAACTGACACACAATATTTTTAGCGCAACGCAGTCTGACTTTCAATAATCCCTGCAAGTGAATGGCCCTGACTAACATTAACCTATACGTTTCACAAATCACTTACCTCACAAAAATCTTCGTTACTCGAACTACTGCAATACAGCGAGCGCCACTACTGCTAACTAAATAAAAGATTCAAACTACTGAAGGCACTAACTACTGATAGGCATAGTTAGCAAATGAAAGATTTTCATAGAGAACAAACAATGTATTTACCTTAATAGTGTTCAAAAGTCATAATATATATGTATCAGTTCATGATATCCAGTATCACAAATTTACTTTTTCTGATGGACACACATCCAGATCGTCCGCTCTCAAAATTCTGCCATCTCTCTCGCCACATCCACCACTGCTGGCGGCTCACCTCCAACTGCACAACGCTACGCGCTGTAACAGCCAACTGCCCAACGCTACAATAGCGACTATTGGCAACAATGCCGACCAGCCTCAGACTGCACACAGCACAGCCAGTGATTTTCATACAGAGCGCTACGTGGCGTTACCAACATAAAAACCTTAACAGCCTACTTACTGGGTCTATACTAGACAAATCGGTTGTCTGGTTCTGTTCATTTTAATCCATCTCTTTGAATTATGCCATTGGCACACGCTGCGAATAAGCTCCCGCTTTGAAGTTAACGTCCGGTCCGTTTAGCCCTGCAGTATTTAAGTAATCGAGTTTTTACCGATCAAGCAATAACATGGAAGAGAAGTTAGGAAGATCCAAGTCCCATCGACGCCTGAGTCATCACAGCTGGAGGCCCGGCTCGGACTGAGCAAAGAAAATGATTGCGTCATTTTCGAAGGAACCATCCTAGCACGTGTCTTAGGAGTTAGATAGTCCACGGAAAAACCAAGTCTGAATCCCCGGATGGAGGTCTGAACCGCCGTTCTCCCAAATACAAGTCCAGTGCGCCACATCTCTCGGGGCAACCGATAAGAAATGTACGCATATGTTGCACTAGGATCAAAGCTTTTGGCCAAAATTTTTCTCCACTAGCAACATCCCAAGGAGTACAATGAACTATTAATACCAAGCAATCATGTGCTTTGTTTATTTTTCACACATTTCGAGTGGTCGCTGTCTCAACCGCGTATTAAAAAAAAAAAGGTTCAAATGGCTCTGAGCACTATGGGACTTAACTTCTGAGGTCATCAGTCCCCTATAATTTAGAACTACTTAAAAACCTAACTAACCTAAGGACATCACACACATCCATGCCCGAGACAGGATTCGAACCTACGACTGTAGCGGTCGCGCGGTCCCAGACTGTAGCACCTAGAACCACTTCGACCGGCTCAGCTGCGTATTTACATTATTTTGCAAAAGCAGGAAAGTATTATTTGCCCCTCTTTCTAGTTCTAAAGACATTTTATAGTGCCCGCATCTCGTGGTCGTGCGGTAGCGTTCTTGCTTCCTACGCCCGGGTTCCCGGGTTCGATTCCCGGCGGGGTCAGGGATTTTCTCTGCCTCGTGATGGCTGGGTGTTGTGTGATGTCCTTAGGTTAGTTAGGTTTAAGTAGTTCTAGGGGACTGATGACCATAGATGTTAAGTCCCATAGTGCTCAGAGCCATTTGAACCATTTTTTTTTGAACATTTTATAGTAATAAGGCGAGACATTTTTTTATATTTGGGACCTCTTTAGTTCGCTTCGGTTACCAACGCTTTTCGTATACCTTCCCCGTTATTATCGTTCAGCACCTTTTCTTTCCTCTGTTCTTTGTTATCGGTTGATGGTCTTCATCTTCTTATCCTCTGCAGCTTGAGATCTTCCTGAACATTTACCCATTCACATCATCCTTTTCTGTTATCACACTTGTCGTCAACACCTTCGTGCCTTCTAGTTTTCCGTGTGCGCTCACAAAGAGGCGTCAGGGTTTGCTGTAGCTTATCCTGCGTATCTTTTCGAACCACATCAGTCTTCTTTCTCTAATGCAAGGTCTTTATTTTCCCAAATTTTTAACCACCTTGTCATTGTCCCCTTTAGATGCAGAGTTTTCTTTCGTTTCTCTGAGGCCACTTTTCGAAGTCTTACTCTTTTCGTCAGCTTCCGGTTTTATTATCGTCAGTATCTATTCTTGATGCAAGTGACAGCAGTGTCGTTTGTTGTAATCGTAGTTGATTTACAACATCATATTTTTTTTTATTGTGCGACCCATTATATCATCTTCTTTTGTATTTACTTATTTATTCATCTTTGCAGGACTAGGGCTATAAGGCGCTCTCTTATATAACTAGGCGTTCAAGTGATTACATTAATTATTGTGTATTTATTACAATAGTCCTTACATTAAGTCTGGAATTATCACTTAGACGTAGTAATTAGTCGCAGTAATAGAATTCTCTTTAATGAGACTCTATAATTATATTTCCTTCATTAATTAACAATTTTCTTGTGTCATACTTGTCGGAATTTATGGCTCAAATGGCTCTGAGCACTATGGGACTCAACTGCTGAGGTCATTAGTCCCCTAGAACTTAGAACTAGTTAAACCTAACTAACCTAAGGACATCACAAACATCCATGCCCGAGGCAGGATTCGAACCTGCGACCGTAGCGGTCTTGCGGTTCCAGGCTGCAGTGCCTTTAACCGCACGGCCACTTCGGCCGGCTCGGAATTTATCAGCCTTGTTAAAAATCTCCTAGCGGTTCGTCTCTCTCTCTCTCTCTCTCTCTCTCTCTCTCTCAAACTCGTTATATCAACGGCATCGACCATCGACCCAAGTGAGCGAACTCTCGCAATGATTCAACCATCGTTCACATCTCCACCCACTCATCCTGATTCAAATTTTTCCGTGGCTTTCCTAAATCAGATCGGTACAAAATTTGGCTAGTTTATTCGAAAAAGGCTAAGCACCAATTCCCCTCTTCTCTTCTTCAACTTATTAGCGCTTCGTCTCAATGTCCACACAGTCTGGATCTTCCTTCCTTCATCGACCTCGTCACTCTGAAGACGCATTCAGTTGGTTAAAATTCCTATTAGGAGGATGCCTAGAGTCCTTCCTTGTGTATACTGGTTTCTACTCGGAAGTACAAAATAGGCTTCTGCGGAGAAGACACGCGCAGAGGCGCACACCTCGGTAGGGTGCGCGGACGCCGCCGGAAGCAGCACGAGGAAGAACTGCCGGTTTTGCTGCTGGTCTGCAGGACCTCATTCCTACACGTAGGGGAGCCTGCGCCTGCACCATTCACGGTGCGCGACCAGTTCCTTCCCTGCCAACTGGAGGCCGCGGAGGGCGACAGCCGACCGCACAGTCACGCAACACGGTACGAGTAGGGCTCCGGGTGCCCGTCACTGTCTTCAGCCCTTTGGGACAACTCTGCGTGAATCATGTCATCTTGCACGGACATTAAGAAGATTTGATCTACGGATAGTCGTTGTAAAGCTAATAATACGCTAACATACTTATATTTCAGATAAGAATAATTGTCGAAGGACGTGCCATGGAAATGTTACCAATACAGAATAATGCCAATTCTAAATACAGTTAATTAATTCACTATGTTTACGGTATGTTCGCGTTTTACACCGAGAAATGCTAATGGGAATTGTAAATCTTAGTTAGGAATGAAATTGGAAAGTAAATGAATGCTTTGCTGGTCCACGCACTAAAGTTCCTTTTTTTACCAAACTATCGGTAGTTGTTTTAGATATTTGACGCTAGTCTTTGCAAATACTAAAAAATGCCTATTTCTTTCAACACACGCAATTTGTTCCATTGATTTAAAAAGGGTTTGCCACTGATGATTCTAGTCTAATTTCTCGTTGATTTTTAGTTCTACGTATTTTCTTGATGTAAAACTCAACAACATATTCTATTACGTCGAGGAAATGTGTAGAACTGAAAATCAACGAGAAATTAGACTGGAATCATCAGTGCCAAATCGTGGAAAGTTTTTTTGAAAGATTTCATGATGCCTTCAGCTGCCGTTCTTTTTATTTCAAGTACGATTGTACAATTTCTGCCTTACACCATTTTCAAGTATTGTATGGATTATTTTTTACGCTACGAATGTCGTTGCTCCTATGACTCCATGTCATGCTCATAAAATAAAGCCGAGACGTTTTACGCTATTTTAGGAGCACGTTACTGCTCGAAAGTAACATGCTCCTAAAATAGCGTAAAGCATCTCGAATTTATTTTATGAGCATAACATGGAGTCACAGGAGCAACGACACACATGGCGTAAAAAATAATCCATACAATACTTGAAAACGGCCGAAATTAATCTATCAAAAAATTGATCGCAGCTGCACACCCTATCGCACTGAAAATCCTGGAAAGTTTGTAAGACGATGAAATTTGCAGAGGTAAGCGAAAAACTAGACAAAATGGTTATTGACGGTCTTTTAAATCAATGAAACGAAAAGCGTATGGTAAAATAAACACGCACCTTGATAACATGGTACCATATTGTTGTTGTGGTCTTCAGTCATGAGACTGGTTTGATGCAGCTCTCCATGCTACCCTATCCTGTGCAAGATTCTTCATCTCCCAGTACCTACTGCAACCTACATCCTTATGAATCTGTTTAGTGTATTCATCTCCTGGTCTCCCTCTACGATTTTTACCCTCCACGCTGCCCTCCAGTACTAAATTGGTGATCCCTTGATGACTCAGAACATGTGCTACCAACTGATCCCTTCTTCTGGTCAAGTTGTGCCAAAACTCCTCTTCTCCCCAATCCTATTCAATACCTCCTCATTAGTTATGTGATGTCTCCATCTAATCTTCAGCATTCTCCTGTAGCACCACATTTCGAAAGCTTCTATTCTCTTCTTGTCCAAACTATATATCGTCCATGTTTCACTTCCATACATGGCTACACTCCATACAAATACTTTCAGAAACGACTTCCTGACATTTAAATCTATAGACGATGTTATCGAATTATTCTTCTTCAGAAACACTTTCCTTGCCATTGCCAGTCTACATTTCATATCCTCTGTACTTCCACCATCATCAGTCGTTTTGCTCCCCAAACAGCAAAACTCATTTACTACTTTAAGCGTTTCATTTCCTAATTTAATTCCCTCAGCATCACCCGACTTAATTCGACTACATTCCATTATCCTCGTTTCGCTTTTGTTCATGTTCATCTTATACCCTCCTTTCAAGACACTGTCCATTCCGTTCAACTGCTCTTCCAAGTCCTATGCTGTCTCTGACAGAATTACAATGTCATCGGCGAACCTCAAAGTTATTTCTTCTCCATGGATTTTAATACCTACTCCGAACTTTTCTTTTGTTTCCTTTACTGCTTGCTCAATATACAGATTGAATAACATCGGGGAGAGGCTACAATCCTGTCTCACTCCCTTCCCAACCACTGCCTCCCTTTCATGCCCTTCGACTCTTATAACTGCCCTCTGGTTTCTGTACAAACTGTAAATAGCCTTTCGCTCCCTGTATTTTACCCCTGCCAGCTTCAGAATTTGAAAGAGAGTATTCCAGTCAACATTGTCAAAAGCTTTCTCTAAGTCTACAAATGCTAGAAACGTAGGTTTGCCTTTACTTAATCTAGCTTCTAAGATAAGTCGTAGGGTCAGTATTGCTTCACGTGTTCCAATATTTCTACGGAATCCAAACTGATCTTCCCCGAGGTTGGTTTCTACCAGTTTTTCCATTCGTCTGTAAAGAATTCGCGTTAGCATTTTGCATCCGTGACTTATTAAACTGATAGTTCGGTAATTTTCACATCTGTCAGCACCTGCTTTCTTTATGGTACCGTGATGCACATTAATATATCGGAGCTGGAAGCGCAGCTCAAAATTATTGACGAAATAACAGTGAAGAAGGGGCTAACGCGAGCCTATTGATTGTTCCCCCAACAGGTACGATATCCGGTTACGAAGTACAGCTGCCCGTCTAAAACGCAGAAGCTCGGCGATAGACGGCGAGCTCTGCTGTACAGGTGTACTTGTTGTGGCGTTTGCCAGGCTGGGACTGTACCCGGCTGGGCAGCCGCGGCGAGGCGCCCTGTCGCGCGCAACGAGTGGTCGTCCTCCGCGTCTTGTGTCTGCTGACGGACGCGATCTCCGACAGAGCCGCTTTTTCTGCGCAGCGTCCGAGCAGTCGCTGTGCGCTTAGCTTTCCCGCAGTCCTTAACGAATTCGCTCCGCTGCTCATTGCCACGGTCACTTTACTACTTTCAGTTTGCAAGCGTTTTCTTCAACCGGAAAACACATACTACTTACCAGCTTAATTGGTCACACGAACCAAACTCCATTGAATGCCGCGATCCTTAGTCTCGGACATCGCTGTCTGTCGCTGGTCATGTTCTCGTGGGCTCCCAGGATCCCCAGGTCTCGACTCCACCTGTCCACCTCTGTTTTGATATAACGAGGGTTCTCGTATATTCCTGCTTCCCTTCTGGCACTGTCTTCACCAATCTTTCTTCTTTTACCTGTTCCAGCAATTCAGTTCTTACAGCTGACGCATCTGGCTCATTACATAGCGTGTAGAATTCTGTGTTTCTCCTTCTCCTAAAAATTCCGGTCTTTAACACAAGTCCAAAGATTTTTCTTAACACCTAGTTTTCGAAGGTCACAATTTTTCTCTCCATCTTCTTGCTCAGTGTCCATGTTCATACATTAATACTGGTCGCTCAGTTGTCCTGTACGTGCAGACTTTTGTTGTACTTGCCATTAGTTTGCTGCTGAATACTTTACCCATTGAGAACAGACATCTCTCTGCAGATTTTGTCCGGTTCATTATCTGCTTCTCCATGTTGTTGTTCACATTGCCATACTTCCTAGGTATCTGAAGGACCTAATCTTCTTAAATTCTACATCTTCTATTGCCAGCGATCCCTCCGTTTCCTCTTCATTGTTCCATGCTACAATCATTCCTGTGTTTCATCTTGATTGATCATCAGCCCCTTTTTCTGCCTGCTCTATCAGCAGTTTAGTTTTTCTTATTAGTTCATCTTTATCATTCGCCACAGCGACCTTACCATCGGCTACCACTCACGGATTTACTTCACCAGCTACATTAACACTTCTTGCTATCGATGGTACTCTTTTTTAGGACCTTTTCCAATCCCAAATTAGATGCGGATGCGTTTGACACCTGTCTCTACTGTAATACACTCATACTTCCTGCCTCCAAACCTCACTTCGCATTTAGTATTCTCATTGCACATTCTGGTCAGCCTGATCAGTTTGGGAGGTATTCCTGATCCTTCCATTGTCAAAGTTATGTGTAATTTGTTACCGGCCGCGGTGGTTTCGCGGTTCTAGGCGCGCAGTCCGGAACCGTGCGACTGCTACGGTCGCAGGTTCGAATCCTGCCTCGGGCATGGATGTGTGTGATGTCCTTAGGTTAGTTAGGTTTAAGTAGTTCTAAGTCCTAGGGGACTGATGACCACAGCTGTTAAGTCCCATAGTGCTCAGAGCCATTTGAACCGTTTTGTAATTTGTTTCTTGAGTTCACGCGATATTTTTTGGGATATACTGGTTGTTAGCCACAGAACAGACTATGCTTGAAACAGATGCGAACCGCTTCCTTCCAAGAAGGACGGGCTGTTAGTTTTCTGCCTCAGCTCATCATACTTTAACTAAAAATCTATATTTAAAAAGAAAATTTCCATATATTTGTGGCATTAAAGAATTAATAGCTTTAACGAAAGTTAAAGCTACTATCCATATCAAATAACCCCCTCCTGCAGATTGCATTATTGTAGATATATAAAAACCGCGAGAATATCATTTAACTATAAAGTTAACGCACTTCAGTGCTTACACAGTTTTTATGTGCTGGCTATACTGGTTTAGATTTTTCAGTTATAATCAATAAAAATTTATTTTTGTGGGGGTCCAAAACCTCAACGAGAATAAAACCATCTGGGCGCTACAGTCTGGAACCGCGCGACCGCTACGGTCGCAGGTTCGAATCCTGCCTCGGGCATGGATGTGTGTGATGTCCTTAGGTTAGTTAGGGTTAAGTAGTTCTAGGGGACTGATGACCTCAGAAGTTAAGTCCCATAGTGCTCAGAGCCAATAAAACCATGGTTCCAGGCCAGAGTATTTTTTTTTTTTTTTAATTCACGTAGCTAGCCAGTTTCTACCGTGGATCATTTTCAGTCACATATCTTAAGCTTACAGCTTCATTTCTCATTCAGATACATCTCCGGTAGTGTTAACAGTAGTAGTAGTAGTTCTACGCGTATGTGACAGAAAAACAATATAACAATATGCATTATTATCGATAATGCAAAACGTGCTGTCCTTCTTAGAACTATCTAGATAAGCTCCGTTAATCTTATCTTGTAAGGATCCCACATCGCGCATCAGTACTCCAAAAGAAGAAGGACAATCGTAGTGTAGGCAGTCTCTTTATTACATCAACTGCATCTTCTAAGGGTTCTGCTAATAAAACGCAGTCTTTGGTTTGCCTTCCCAACAACATTTTCTATGTGTTCTTTATAATTTAAGTTGTTCGTAATTGTGATTTCTAGGTATTTAGTTGAATTTAATGCCTTTAAATTTGATTGATTTATCGTATAATCGAAGTTTCGAGATTCCTTTTAGCACTCATATGGATGACACTTTACATTATTTATGGTCAACTGCCAATTTTCGCACCATACAAATGTCTTATTTAAATCGTTTTGTAATTGGTTTTGATTTTTAAAAATGTGTTTTTTCATCTCTGTGGTGTGCGTACTGTAAGACCTTCGGTACACACACCATCAGATCATTTGACTTGTCGCTCTAAGCGAAGTAGGCGAGTGTCAGAAATATGTCTCGTGCTCTTATCGTGGCATGTTTATCTTCTGCCGTTAGGTCAGACAATAGAAATGCCACTTGCACGCTTAGAGTAGCAGATTGACGGTGACCAATTTTAAACAGAACCTGATTAATTTTCACACACATTTATTAAAATAATAAAAATCATAGATATTGCGTAACTTGATTCTGGATGCTGTTTACAATTGACAATCTGAAGTTCCTTTAGTCTTGGTACGTTAATCTTATTCTCACATATCTCTGATACTTGACAAAGTGCCTATTCATTTATCTTCATGGCTATGTACAGGAATATGATTATATTATTAGGCGCAGACTGAAGCTTGACTACAGACTAATGCAGACAAATGCAGACTAATGCAGACTGACTAATCGGAGGTCTGTAGACTCGTTATAATACCTCGAGCATTCAGGTATCACTGCGCGAGTGTGATCCGCGAGGAGAAAATGTTCTACGTTAGCAGCGATCTCATTGGCTGCATTACATATTAATACGCGGATCGGCGGAAGCAGAATTTGGTCCGTCTCTATGACAGCGCCATCTCGTAGTGCGGAGACGGACGATCGCTGCGCCTGCGCTGTTGTGCTTAGCGGGGCGCGCTCTAGTGGGAAAGTTGTGTACGCGCTGACTACGCGGAACTATGTACACAACAATATCTGTTTTACATAGTTGATTCAGGTTCCAGGTGATGGTCGTTGACAACCGGTAGCAAATTAATAAATTTCTCTAAAGCAGACAAGTGTCATGAAGTTACAGCGACTACTGAAAATGCTTTAAAATATAGCGAAACGCGTGTGGTCTAATTACACTCCTGGAAATTGAAATAAGAACACCGTGAATTCATTGTCCCAGGAAGGGGAAACTTTATTGACACATTCCTGGGGTCAGATACATCACATGATCACACTGACAGAACCACAGGCACATAGACACAGGCAACAGAGCATGCACAATGTCGGCACTAGTACAGTGTATATCCACCTTTCGCAGCAATGCAGGCTGCTATTCTCCCATGGAGACGATCGTAGAGATGCTGGATGTAGTCCTGTGGAACGGCTTTCCATGCCATTTCCACCTGGCGCCTCAGTTGGACCAGCGTTCGTGCTGGACGTGCAGACCGCGTGAGACGACGCTTCATCCAGTCCCAAACATGCTCAACGGGGGACAGATCCGGAGATCTTGCTGGCCAGGGTAGTTGACTTACACCTTCTAGAGCACGTTGGGTGGCACGGGATACATGCGGACGTGCATTGTCCTGTTGGAACAGCAAGTTCCCTTGCCGGTCTAGGAATGGTAGAACGATGGGTTCGATGACGGTTTGGATGTACCGTGCACTATTCAGTGTCCCCTCGACGATCACCAGTGGTGTACGGCCAGTGTAGGAGATCGCTCCCCACACCATGATGCCGGGTGTCGGCCCTGTGTGCCTCGGTCGTATGCAGTCCTGATTGTGGAGCTCACCTGCACGGCACCAAACACGCATACGACCATCATTGGCACCAAGGCAGAAGCGACTCTCATCGCTGAAGACGACACGTCTCCATTCGTCCCTCCATTCACGCCTGTCGCGACACCACTGGAGGCGGGCTGCACGATGTTGGGGCGTGAGCGGAAGACGGCCTAACGGTGTGCGGGACCGTAGCCCAGCTTCATGGAGACGGTTGCGAATGGTCCTCGCCGATACCCCAGGAGCAACAGTGTCCCTAATTTGCTGGGAAGTGGCGGTGCGGTCCCCTACGGCACTGCGTAGGATCCTACGGTCTTGGCGTGCATCCGTGCGTCGCTGCGGTCCGGTCCCAAGTCGACGGGCACGTGCACCTTCCGCCGACCACTGGCGACAACATCGATGTACTGTGGAGACCTCACGCCCCACGTGTTGAGCTATTCGGCGGTACGTCCACCCGGCCTCCCGCATGCCCACTATATGCCCTCGCTCAAAGTCCGTCAACTGCACATACGGTTCACGTCCACGCTGTCGCGGCATGCTACCAGTGTTAAAGACTGCGATGGAGCTCCGTATGCCACGGCAAACTGGCTGACACTGACGGCGGCGGTGCACAAATGCTGCGCAGCTAGCGCCATTCGACGGCCAACACCGCGGTTCCAGGTGTGTCCGCTGTGCCGTGCGTGTGATCATTGCTTGTACAGCCCTCTCGCAGTGTCCGGAGCAAGTATGGTGGGTCTGACACACCGGTGTCAATGTGTTCTTTTTTCCATTTCCAGGAGTGTAATACCTGTGTTAGAGTCGCAAAAGACGGTGCATAACTTGTATAACTGCGACTGGGAAAAAGAGGCCTGAAAAATAAAATATAGTAAAAAATATTTAAAAAATCTGAAAAAGTAAAAACGTCTGACTCGCTCCACACGGAACAAAACAGGTTCCGTAAATGTAACTGCAAACTCGTTTAGCGTCCGGAACAAACAGTGCAGTAATGGGAGCGCTTAAGCAGCTTAACCGCCGACCGGGCAATTGGGAGCGTAAGCTGTATTCCGGCGGGCAGATGGGCGCCGTGTCGGCCAGAGCGGCACGCGCCCGGTAGGTCTCGTGATGGCCGCCGGCCTACAAGCGCGGAGCGGGCACGGCGGCTCGTTTCGCCGGATTACAGAAGGTAAACACCGCTATCGCCGCGCCTCAATTTGGCCCGAGTGTCCCAGCCGGCGCGCCCCGGGCGCCGACGCCCAACCGTGGCTCTTGCCGCCGCCGTAATTGACCGCCGGTGAGCGGTCGTTACCAAATGAAGCGCGCCGTTGCGCCCCTTCGAGAACACATCTCCATTCCAGGTGTTTTAATTACCAATTCCTCCACTCTGGCTGCCTTTATTGCGTGTTCCATTACTATAGTGGTGTCCACTTAAGAAGCTTGCTGGTGGGGCGTTGCGCAGTGGCAAGGTGCAGTGTACCGAGTGACACTTCAGCCAATAGCGTCATTCTGCCGCGTCTGTAGCGTGGGCTTCGGGCTACGCTTAGAATATTTAGATTTTCATAGCGGTTCATGGATAACACTACTGGCCATTAAAATTGCTACACCAAGAAGAAATGCAGATGATAAACAGGTATTCATTGGACAAATATATTGTACTAGAACTGACATGTGATTGCATTTTCTCGCAATTTGGGTGCATAGATCCTGAGAAATCAGTACCCAGAACAACCACCTCTGGCCGTAATAACGGCCTAGATACGCCTGGGCATTGATCAAACAGAGCTTGGATGGCGTGTACAGAAATCAGTACCCAGAACAACCACCTCTGGCCGTAATAACGGCCTTGATACGCCTGGGCATTGATCAAACAGAGCTTGGGTGGCGTGTACATGGCTGCCCATGTAGCTTCAACACGATGCCACAGTTCATCAAGAGTAGTGACTGGCGTATTGTGACGAGCCAGTTGCTCGCCCTTCATTGACCACACCTTTTCAATTGGTGAGAGATCTGGAGAATGTGCTAGCCAGGGCAGCAGTCGAACATTTTCTGTATCCAGAAAGGCCCGTACAGGACCTGCAACATGCGGTCGTGCATTATCCTACTGAAATGTAGGGTTTCCCAGGGATCGAATGAAGGGTAGAGCCACGGGTCGTAACACACCTGAAATGTAACGTCCACTGTTCAAAGTGCCGTCAATGCGAACAAGAGGTGTCCGAGACGTGTAACCAATGGCACCCCATACCATCACGCCGGGTGACACACCAGTATGGCGGTGACTAATACAAGCTTCCAATGCGCGTTCACCGCGATGTCGCCAAAAACGGATGCTACCGTCCTGATGCTGCAAACAGAACCTGGATTCATCCGAAAAAAATGACATTTTGCTATTCGCGCACACAGGTTCGTCGTTGAGTACACCATCGCAGGCGCTCCTGTCTGTGATGCAGCGCCAAGGGTAACCGCAGCCATGGTCTCCGAGCTGATAGTCCATGCTGCTGCAAACATCGTCGAACTGTTCGTGCAGATGGTTGTTGTCTTGCAAACGTCCCCATCTGTTGACTCAGGGATCGAGACGTGGCTGGACGATCCGTTACGGCCGTGCGGATAAGATGCCTGTCATCTCGACTGCTAGTGATACGAGGCCGTTGGGATCCAGCACGGCGTTCCGTATTACCCTCCTGAACCCACCGATTCCATATGCTGCTAACAGTTATTGGATCTCGACCAACGCGAGCAGCAATGTCGCGATACGATAAACCGCAATCGCGATAGGCTACAATCCGACCTTTTATCAAAGTCGGAAACGTGATGGTACGCATTTCTTCTCCTTACATGAAGTATCACAACAACGTTTCATCAGGCAACGCCGGTCAACTGCTGTTTGTGTATGAGAAATCGGTTGGAAACTTTCCTCATGTCAGCACGTTGTAATTTTCGACACCGGCGCCAACCTTGCGTGAATGCTCTGGAAAGCTAATCATTTGCACATCACAGCATCTTCTTCCTGTCGGTTAAATTTCGCGTCTGTAGCACGTCATCTTCGTGGTGTAGCAGTTTTAATGTCCAGTAGTGTACTTAGTGTTAGCTGACACGGCAACAATTACTTTGAGAAAGGGATTGCGAAAGTTTCAAATTAAAATTTGTGTGAATTCCTAAGGGATCAAAGTGCTGTGGTCATCGGTCCCTAGACTTACACACTACTTAAACCAACTTATGCTAAGAACAAAACACACACTCCCTTGCCCAAGGGAGGATTCGAACCGCCGGCGGGAGGGGCCGCGCATTCCGTGACATGGCGCCTGAGACCGAGCGTTCGATAGTTTCCAGAGCATGTAAATGTTATCCGGAGAGTTCTAAGAAGAAACAGTGACTCAAAGTGGTGTTAATCCCAGCATTGCCCGTGACTAGGGTAGTCAAAGGCTGTGGGGAGTGGCGTGTTGCGGATGCCCAACCGCTGTGGGTCACACGCCATTACGCGGGAACGTGGTAGACGTCGTTGAGGTTTCGCGTTGTTGAGAGTTTGCAGTCGAGTAGCACTGTGATGAGAAACGTATATATGAACAGTTTGCAGATTTTAAGAAAAATGTGAGGCTGGAAGTTTTTGCGTCGAATGGTAGAGCAACAGTGAGTGACTAATCGTTTTATTTGCGGAGGATACGAGTAATTACACGTGAAGTTGGTAGACAAATCAGTATCGTTGTTCTTAGTCAGTAACATCCGTTGGCAAGCTATAAATGGTACGAGCTGTTATCCTTCCAAGACAATGAACTTTAATACTGGTAAAGAAATAATACTCATTTTCGTTTTAGGGAACGCGGTCAGATTCCATACAACGTGTGTTCTCTCTGTTAAATAATCCTTACCAACGACCTTTCGACGCAAAGAAAACTGTACAAAGTAGGAACTAGCAAAATATAGCGAGAGATTTGCGCGGATGCTTAAATCCTTGGAATCACTGTGGATATCTATAAAAAATATGCCTTTGTCGCAAAAATTGTCGGATAATGTTCTATTAGTATACAGTTTTCGTCAACTTGTATTACCTACAATTAATGAACGCGATTGCATGAAGCTACATTTCTTACAGTGAGGTAACACCTTGACATGATTTTAACACTATAGCACCTTGACATGATTTTAACACTATAGCACCTTGACATGATTTTAACATTGTAGAGAAATAACGTAGGCATATGACTAATGAACTATATTACAAACATTTAAAAATACGCAACATGTGAGAACTGTACCACGAGTTGATCTGACTTCACAATGTCGCGGAAATGTCTAGCAGACAATTCCACAAATTATGTCTCAGTAATTACGACAAAATGCTATAGTTTGTGGAAAGTATCGAGAATGTGGCAGGCTGTGTGTACTGTAATGGTGTCACGATCGCTCTCTACGTTCTTATTCCAAGGAATGTAAATTTTGAGGTCCGTCCGCACTGTGATGAGAAACGTATAACAATTTTCTTCTCAACAAAAAGGCTTAAACTTAAATAACGAACGAGCGTGCTTAGTGCCACTCTTTGACGCAGAGGGAAATCAGTTTTAAATTGACATGAATTGAAGTATGTCCACCTGTCTATTCGCAGTAAAGCTTCACAAACGAAATCTCAGACCAGGAGCAAATCTCTAAAACCTCTATTGGAGCGTAGCATACAGACTGGACTGCTTAACGAAACTTAAATAGCTGCGGGAAGGAATCAGACCTGCGGGTAAGGGACTTATGGACGTCTGCACGCACCTCTGTCCATTACGTTTGACGGTGAAAGTACTTTCGAAACACTTTTTCATTACATATGTCATTTCGCTGTAAGTAGCCTTCATAGTTCACGTATTTAGATCATAAAGGAACGACATCCAAACGTAGCGTTTACAGGTTGCATTCATGCATCCATTTCCTTTCATGCAGTGTATAACGACAGAGACAAATTCTTCTACATCTGTAATCTGGGAATTACTGTGCAGTGAGGGATGGTACTTTTTATTTTAGCATGACAGCATTTACGCCTATATACAAGTTACTATTTCCCTGTTTGTTTTAGCATCATTTCTAGAGAGTAGTTAAGTAGAGAGCTGAAGAGTAGTCGTTTCTGCCCTGAAATATGACTTCTGAAGCTTTCTAAACAGGTACTTGCTGGATGTACGGCATCTTTTGTCCGAAAATCTGCCGGTTATGACTTTACATGACCATTCGCACCGTCTTTCTTAGACTGTGCTCAATCTTCCCTGATAGTCTGACTTGATATGCTTGCCATCCACTTAAGTCGCCATCATTTACGAGCTGTACAAGTATTTGTATGCAGACTCCTTCACAAATAAACGTAATTTCCCAGTATCGTGCCAATAAAAACTAGCCTACTGTTAGCTATACATGCGATTGATTCTTTTTGGTACTTTATTTTATATTCTACATGTTGTTGTAGCTGTAAGTTCAAATGGTTCAAATGGCGCTGAGCACTATGGGACTCAACTGCTGTGGTCATCAGTCCCCTAAAAATTATAACTACTTAAACCTAACTAACCTAAGGACATCACACACACCCATGCCCGAGGCAGGATTCGAACCTGCGACCGTAGCAGCAACGCGGCTACGGACTGGAGCGCCTAGAACCGTACGGCCACCACGACCGGCGTAGCTGTAAGTCATTAATTCGGAGTTCAAAGAATAGCGCGCTACTGCATTTCGCGATGTGCACAACTTTGAATTTCTCCACATTAAGAGCTAGTTACAGTCTTTGCACCAGGTGGATATTTTGTCAAGAAATGGACTGCGTGAGACTCCTGTCTTCTTTTCATCTCGCGATTACATAAAAATATGTACCCTGAAACATTCTGCGAATAAGGTGTCCTCTTCCATATGAAGTTTTCAGCCAGTAATTCATAATAACACACGGTGGTTGCACCGTTTTCAAAGAAATGGAACGAGATAAGAACAAGAGAGGTTGTGCAACTTAATAATAGTGGGCATAAGCAGACACTTGAGAATGAACACATTTCATACGGCACGATCGCAATGTACACATCTTTATTGCTCCAAGATGACCGATTTCAACAGTCTCGTGCTCCCATCGTTTAAGAGGAAAGCAAAGATAATAAAGCGGGGATGGGGGCGGAGGTGGAGGGAGAATACAGTTCATACGAAGGATATACAAAATATACAATATTCCACGTATCTTTTGGAATTGATTATAAAAATATCATGTTACATTACAAGTCAAAGCACAAAAGGAATTTCTCAGATATACATGTCTTGATAGAAATACAGGCGATAAAATATACACGCTTGGTAAAATGCACACAAATGGAAAACGCAGTTCTCTAATTTGTGACTGTGGCAGAGGACTTTCAACTGAATATTATTACAATTTTTACATTACAGAATTTACTCATAGGTGCCTGTATTGTCTGCGTAAAAACAGAGATTAAAATTAATACTATCCAGAATGAAGCTATTACCATTCCCAAAGTCAACAATGAATAACATGAACAGCAACAGTCGTATTACACTTGACTGCGGCACGCCAGATATTACTTCGGTGTCTGTAGAGGACTGATTTGCAGTAATGTGCTACGTGCAGCCTCTTGAAACGTTTTAGCAAATATATGCTTCTTTTTTGTCAGTTTACACAGCATAAACTAGTTGTCGCTTGGTGACACGAGTGTTAAATCAGAGAGTTACACCTTCATTTGGCGTTGGAGACGTCTGAAATACGCTGAGACTTGACACCGTATGTGCGAAACTGTTCAAAAGCACTATCTGGTCCTCCGTCGAAGTCAGAACGCCGTGATCCTTTTTCACGTAAGCTTGAAAGACAAATTGAGATGCTGAGTCATATTTCCTATTTTTTACACTTTTTTGCTCTATGTGGAGTCAAGAGCGTATCTGCATCAAGTGAACGCTGTGTTGGAGTGCTTGACGAAAGCAGTTTTGCCTCGTGATGACTGGGTGTTGTGTGATGTCCTTAGGTTAGTTAGGTTTAAGCAGTTCTAAGTTCTAGGGGACTGATGACCATAGCTGTTAAGTCCCATAGTGCTCAGAGCCATTTTGAACGAAAGCAATATCATATGCCGTACTTCACGATAAAAGTGGAGAGCTTTGGGATTTAAAGGAAAATATTGGCGCAATCCGGGGATAGGAAATAGAAGCCTTTGGTCCGCCATTTTCCGCACAAATAGTAGTAATGAAAATTACTTCCACAACGGGATTCAAGTCATTTGCCTTCAAGAGAAGAATTTTTTTCGGGTGAATGTTGGGGTAGTCACCCCCCCACGACCCCCCCCCCCCCCCTATCCCAATCCCTGCAATATCACGGACTTTTCCGTCTCAAGATCTTTCCCAAATTAATTATCTCCCAGTCTCTTAAGTTGCGACATCGATCCAGACAAGACGTTAAGTTTTAGACATTCCCTTCCTTCTGCGTATAACACAGCCGTGCGGTATTAATCTCTTTGATGGTCGTAGCTTAGGTCAATTTGGTGTAGCTTTTCTCACGTCCTCTGGGAAAAATTACTGCTTCACCACTTTGTGACGAACGTGTTTATTCGAAGGCACTGGTATCGAAGTGGAATGAGGACAGCAAACAACGGAGGGGAATGTGTGCTCTCACGCGGTTTAACCCGGTAAGCGCTGCGTGAGTTTCTTTTCCCGGTTCCCGCGGGACGTTAAGAAGATTAACCTCTCGGCGATGACCTTATTTCCTGAAAGACGGCTGAGTAATGGTGGCGGCAGCAGGCCGTGCTTATTGACATTCGCGTGGGCCGCGGCCCGACTGCCGACACGTGAGACGGGGGAAGGACGTGCTGCCGAGTTACGACACCAGCGGCCACCGTGGGCCGAAGAGCCACACTGGAGTACGCTTACCCGATCTCTTCAAGAAACTCTGTGCTGCAGTGCTGATTTAGTCTTTGGTGCTGCACATTCATGGGAAAGGCACTAGAGAATATACCGGATAACTGTAATATACATACCATTGAGTAACATTGTATTGTGAACATGTCATTGTTGCTCGGATTCTTCGTATTGATTTGGGTATCCTATGTAACTTTGTCATCTAAAATTCGCATTAACCAGTTAGAGATAGCAAAGCGAGGTGTCTGTCTGGTGATTCTTCGCAGAGAAGAAGGTATCTTGCTGTATATTTACTACGAGGACGTGCTGAAACGAAATGCCTCTGAATTTTTTATTTACCGACTCTCAAAGTGTTTTAAGAAAAATATTATTAATATTCTACATCTCTATTATTCATGAGCATACATTCGCAGTCCTTTCCTGCTACTGGGCGCCGACCTGTACCGTGTAACATCTTCTTCTTTCTTCTTTCGCTTACGCCATAGTCCCGCAGCAATCGCAGGGTCGGCGCGGTTACAATGGATTTGGCAGTGTTAGTGTTAGGGATGGCCGGATGCCCTTCCTGCCGCCACCCCGTACCCCTCAGGACGGAATCAGTGTACCCCAACTGTCTGCGCCTAGTGTAAATCGTGAATTAGTGCGGACGTGTTGCAAATGTCTGCGACGCGTGTAACTGAGGTGGAAGGTGGGGACCAGCCCGGTATTCACCTAGCGGGATGTGGAAAACCGGACCTGTAGCGTGTAACATGACGTGCTGTAATCGAGTTTCGAATTCGAATAGTTCTTCCATACACGGAGCACCTCTCCTTCAGCTTGCCAATGCTAGATCACACACAACGCTAGGCCATCCATAACAATCCGACGCCTTGGTTTCACTGTCCTCGGTCATCCTTTATACGACTTGGGGGCACATACGATTTTCATTTGCTACAAAATTTAAAGAACACCTTCTAGGACTTCACTCTGAAGCGGTGCAAACAGAGATGAGCTCGTGGTTCCGCCAACAAAGTTAAACGTTCTACAGTGACGGTGTCAACAAACTGGTCTCTCTCTGGGAGAAATGCGTTCGACGCCAGTGTGACTATGTTGAGAAATACAAAAACAGGCACGAAGAATAAAACTATAGATTATTAATAATGTTTGTGTTATTTAAAAAGCTTTAAGAATTTTCACCTTAAGAAATCTGAGGCATTACTTTTCAGCACGCCATTGCAGAGGTAAGACTTTAAGCTAACCAGAAAGTGAAGCAAATATCTCTTAAAATGAAGTAATGTACTTTTTTAAAAGCCTGTAGACGCTTTTTACAGGAAACGAATTTTATTGTTCATTGTTGAACTTTTCCCATGGAAATCTGCACAACGAATGGGAGACCGAGTTCCACCTCCACCATTTGTGAAAATGGGGGGGGGGGGGCAGTGAGGGAGGTCGTACTGTGAAATAGAAATCGCAGGTGGCAGTCTCGTCTTGGGAAAGTGTGAGTTTTAAAGGGGGCCGTCCTTGGGTGAATTGCAGAGTTCTTTTTCTTTCTTCTTTGGTGAATCTGTCTTATGACATTACATCTCCTTCATGTTCCCTTCGGAGCACTGTCCTTTGCCTGTCCGTATGTTTGTCCATTTGTAATGTCATACATCATTCCAATTCTCTACCTACCATTTCTGAACAATCCTTCCACTTTTACCTCTATAATTGTTTGTTGCAGACAATTCCTATGCACTAATTCACAGCCAAGATATTTCCCTCTTTCTAATATTTTCCAGTAACCTTCTTTCTAGCCGTATTCCTAGAAATCCAGTTAAATCGGTTTTTTCCACGCCAGTTTACCGTGATTGTTAAAACAGCTCAAAATAACCGGTTTCTGAAATAACCGATTTTCGGTTTTCTATTCCTATTATTTCCTGTAATAAACGTAGAAGTCGAACAAAGACTGAAAAAATTTGACTCTCTCAATTTCCATAAAGATAGAATAAAAAATATCAAATTAAATAGACAAATAGAAAATCTTAGTCCGTCCAACGTTTGCTGCTTTTCTTGAAAACAGATAAGTGTTTGAATACTACAAAACATCACCAGTATTCTCCTACTGATTCTAATTGTTTGAAACTCTACTCAAAAATCACGTTGTAATCAAGGACCAAACCACTATAAAGACAATACGAATAATCAGTGCCAAAGGATGAAAATTGAGGTTGAAGAGCTCTGTCTTTCGTCTATAATGTATCCGTCTTCAAGGACTACAAGCAGATAAAGGCACATTGTGTAGACACAGACAGCAGATCAGCTACTTCCTCCTATTTACATTGTATACAATGAGGATTGTTGCAAAAGTTTTTAATTTTTTGCTGTTACCGTAATTTCCTTGCTCTTTCATTAGTTCGTAGAAATGTCAGACAAATCTCTAATCTTGTGAAGCGATAGTGTAATGCATCGCTACGTCACTTCGTAAAAATATTTCCAAGCTAGGGTTTGTTCCATTCTACAACAAAGTAGATGTCTGCCGAAGACAACGAGAAACTACTATGACCGGGTGGGGGCAAGTCTAGCAAGCACGAAGCCACGACACATGCCAACAGGAATGTTGTCTCAGCAGTGCTGTACTAATGCTAAAAATGTTCAAATGTGTGTGAAATCTCATGGGACTTACCTGCTAAGGTCATCAGTCCCTAAGCTTACACACTACTTAACCTAAATTATCCTAAGACACTACTTAACCTAAATTATCCTAAGGACAAACACACACACCCATGACCGAGGAAGAACTCGAACCTCCGCCGGGACCAGCCGCACAGTCCATGACTGCAGCGCCTAAGACCGCTCGGCTAATCCCGCGCGGCAAGTACTAGTGCTTATCCCATGTTTGTTGCCCGTTTCTGTCAGTGTTGTTATTAAAATATCACTGATCGCTTTCTCCGTTTTCTAAAATAACGCAATATTTCAAGAAAATGCAAATTTTACGAATAAAAATTACGCCTTTTTTAAGAAAAGATTTGTCTAAAAACAAAGAATTTTAGCATTGATGCTGTGCCTAACTGATATTTCGTTTTTTTTACTCGGTTATTAGCAAAAATTAAAAAACACCTGTTATAACTGAGACCAAACAAATGCCAAAAATACCGGTTATTCACAACTAAAATACAGTTATCGATTTTAACCGGTCGGTTTTTCTCATCCCTAGACCGAGTTTGTGGTACAGTGCAGCGTCTTTTACTTCATTGCTCAAGCTGCGAAAATATTATGTATAAACTAAATTTATAGCCTGCCTTGTGTTATACAGTCCTCTGTCTTAGTAACCACATCATCGGTGGGACGTTAAACTCAGAGGATAAGTGATTAACCTCAGGTAGAGATAGACTGCTGAGTCCAGTACTCAACACGTCTTGAAGTTTCTTTTATTTCCGTCTCCCTGGATCGCCATTTAGGGGTGGAAGAGGCGTGCAAAGTAGTTGCAGAAGCCATCGGCTGCGCCCACGAGCGAGCAGCGTTAGCGCCTACTAGCGTCGGCGTCGTAGTCGGTGTCGGCGCCGGCGCCGTGGGCAGAGCGAGGCCCTCACCACTGTGTCAATAGCGGCGTGAGAACCGCCTGTTAACGCCCACGCTCGGCCGGCTCTTTAGACCGGCCACTTGCTAATGGCGGCCGGCACGTAGGCTTCGCAGCTGCAGGTGGCGTGGGTTGCACTCGCCGGCTGCTGTCGAGGCGTTCGCAATGTTTATCGGCTTCAGCGATGGATAGCCACCACTGTTTCTTGCTTGCGTCATGTGGTGTCTCCTAACACGTAATTTCAACACGTACATCACCCTAGACCATGGTGTTGGTTGGATGACTGGGCTAGCAACGCCAAGGGTAGATTAACACCGAAACCTTGAAACGAATTGTTCACTCAAAAAGTACTATTGTTCTATTCAGGCGCTCAGTACAATTTAAAAATATTTTTTAAAACTGTTCTTGAATCGCTTCTTCCACTTCTTCGAGACATGTTACTTCTGATTTACGTGCTTATTAATCCATTAGCTTTTGGTATCGACGCATACACATATATCAAGCGCTCCTGTGAAGGTAAAGCAAAGCTCCTAGTTCTGGCCCAAATGAGTCAATCGGGACCGACCAACCGACCACCACGTCTTCCTCTGACCGTCATTGGATGCTATAGAATGACTGAGTACGATGGGACTTAACATCTGAGGTCATCTGTCTCCTAGAACTTATAACTACTAAACCTAACTAACCTGAGGACATCACAAACGTCCATGCCCGAGGCACAGGATTCGAACCTGCGACCGGACTGAAGTACCTAGAACCGCTCGGCCACCGCGGCCGGCGATGCTATAGAAGGGACGTGGGGTCAGCACACCGCTCTCCCGGCCGTATCGGCTTTGTTGAACTTAAGAGCCGCTACTTGGGTAGGTTCCCAGTTGGCATCACGAGGTTGAGTGCATCTCATTTTCCAGTCCTCCCACCAAAGAAAAATCCGTGGCAAATAAAGGGAATCGAGCCCGGGTCCTCCACGTGGCAGTGAGATACGCTGACCCCTAAGCTAAGGAGGCCGACATCTCCGCCCACTCTTTACCACTAACGTTGCCACATACGAAAATCAACATGCCTACCCTATGTAGATAGGAGGTAAACGCCAGGGAAAAAATATGTATGTACAGAGACGTAAGGCGCATTTTCTCTGCTGTTTCAGCAAATATTTGCTGCTTAGTTTTTCCACTGCGTAGCTCGAGCACAAGTAGTGTTCATGAAGTCTTTCATACGAAGCCCTGTGTCGATAGAAAGCGTCGATTTGTTTCCCGTTACAAACGAAAATTATTTTTAAAGCGGGATTTTGCGTGGCCATTCGATAGAACGGTCCCAGATTAGTCTAGTGGTATCTTTGTTTTATCGATATGCATTAACAGGGACAGTAAAACTTGAAAAGTAACCAGTCTTCGAACAGTGACACCACTGCCCTGACCGCGCTGCCTGTTAACGCCAAGCACGCAGCGTTTCTGAATTTATTCTTCGTGTTTCAATGTCCCCGTTAATAATTATCGATTAAACAAATATCGCACTAGAATAATCTGACACCGCTCTATCGGATGGACGTGTAACAATACGATTTTAAATTCATTTTGATTGTAATGAGAAACAAACCGGCGCTTTCAATTTCCACCGGTCGTCGCATGAAAGACGTGACTAGCAGTAATTCTTTGGACTGACTGCCAGCTACATAAAGTAAAGACGAAATAGCAAACATCTGCCGAAACACCACAGAAAATGCACCTGACAAGTCTTAGGAGAGATACCTGATGACGAAACCCAGCACTGTTTGGGTATTCATTTTGCCAGTTCTGATAGGAACGATAAGAAATGGTTAACTGTGTTTATTGTGAAGTATAGAAAAAATTTCGTGTCCTTGTATTCGGGAAAACACCTTTGAAATTAGGAAACAGTTGTTCAAAGAAATATGCACAATATACAAATATATATGCACAGTATCCAAATTAAGAAATATGACCTCGGATAATTTACATACGCTGGACGCAGCTGCTTCCCGTATCTACAACGCGATTTTGTAAACGTCTCTATGGAAACGCCTTTTCATATTCTATAGGCGGCTATCGTTTTCGCCTAAAGCCGTTAGCGCTTCGCAGTTGAAAGCTGTCAAAAGAGCTGCCAGGTGGCAGGGATATCCTTAAGTTGACTCGACTGCAGGATTGCCTTAACAGTAAGAAATAAACGTATTAAAACTTCATGCATGATGCGGCATTTCTCAGGGTTTATTGCGCCATATCGAACTATGTGTCGTACGGCGATATATTTGGGTAGGTACAGTCAACAACATATGTGGGTACTGTCAGAGAAATACGTTGCGAATAGATGTAGTACAAAAGAAGTGATAAATTTTAACGTCATGCTAGGTGCGGAAATTTTTTCACCCATCTCATTATTTATGATATCATATCACCGGAACTACAATAGGTAGGTGGTTCTTACAATTACAGCGAATCTTGCTTGATATTAAGGGATATGTGGCCGGCCGCGGTGGTCTCGCGGTTAAGGCGCTCAGTCCGGAACCGCGCGACTGCTACGGTCGCAGGTTCGAATCCTGCCTCGGCATGGATGTGTGTGATGTCCTTAGGTTAGTTAGGTTTAAGTAGTTCTAAGTTCTAGGGGACTGATGACCACAGATGTTAAGTCCCATAGTGCTCAGAGCCATTTGAACCAAGGGATATGTGTATCAGGTTTGATTGAAATCGGCCCAGCGGTTTATGTGCGCACACACACACACACACACACACACACACACACACACACACACCAGATATATCTCCAGTTAAGGCATCCGTATTTTCCCTACACCAGTTCATGTGAATGCCGGGATGTTCAGTTTGAAACGGGCGAGGCCCTAAGTTATTACCATATTTTAAATTCCGGAATGGTTCTTCTGAAAATGACGCGGCCGATTTCCTTTCTGATCCTTCCCTAATCTTAGCTTGTACAGCGTCTGTTAAGAGCTCATCGCGACGGGGCCTTATATTTTCGTACATGGGAGCAGCATAACTCACACGTTTTCCTTTGACTCACACTTGATTGCTTGCTTAGGACTTGAATCAACCGTTAACCGATAAAAATGTGCTAGAGACGAAGCACAAAAAACAACAATTTGAGGAGATATCTGCTACGCTGTTGCCCAAGGATGCAGCCCAACATTCTCCTAAATTGATTAGCGTGTCTGATATGTATTATTTACTTTCTAGTGAACATTGCCTGGGTTTCTTTAACTAAGTTTCGTTTAAATGGTATCTCTTGAGCGGACACGGCAGCGCAGTTGATAAGCCAATGGGTTCAAATCATCTGTCGATTGTCCCAAGTTGGGGTGTCCGTATGTCCTCTAAATCACTTCAGGTGAATCCAAGGATGTTTCCTTTGCAATGGCCAAGCCCATTTTCCTATCTCGTTACTGCTTAAAGCGAGATTGTGCTCCTAATGACCTCTACCTATTTCTTGGGCTGGAAGCTCCTAACTAAAATGAAACGGGTTCTGAGCTAGGATATTCGTATATTATTATCAGCATCGTGCATATGCAGAGATAGAAAATAATGAAAAAGGAGGAAAACCCTCATGCTGATGGCTCGTTTATGTTCAACACAAGTGTAAACATCAAATCCAGAGAGAAAATGAGATTACCTGTATACATAGTCATAACAGGCAAGATGTACTTGCATGACACTCCTACACAGAAATCACTGACGCCATATAATTCAGCACCTTAATCCCTGTTGCCTGTTTCAGGAAACGAAAATAATATTAGTGTCACTGTTTTGAATGTAGACGTTACGGCTTCTCTAGAAATGTGTAACCCATCCGTTCAGGAATCGTCTATGATGGGATTATCTTTCGTTGAAGGAAGTGAGAAACTGGGCCAGTTAAAAAGTTTATGGCGTTTTACTATCGACGTTAATGTGGAACGAGGAAAAGCGTTTCCTCATCGTAGTGAACCTTCAATTAAAGCAACGATACTGCTCATCTGCAAAAGGCCGGACGAATCGATTATACATAATGATCGTCATACGAAGAACAGAAGCACAAAATTATAGAGCAGTTACGCTACCCTATCTCAGCTGATCGCGTCCTAAACCGTTGTAGGCAGTACGGCGTGCTCGGTTGGGTGAAAGGGGGGGGAGGGGGGTCGATGGTAATGGAGAGGGGGGGGGGGCTGCGGCAGACAGGGGGACAGTTCAAACGCGAGCTCTGCGACCGGTAAGGCAGCTGCAGTCGGCCAGCGAGCGGTGTTGATATCGATCCCCTGCCGGCTGCCTGCACCTTGACTGATTTACACAGTGTGCTTGACGACCAACACGCGCAGGCAATTTTACGTTGGTCCGCTGTCCAAAACTTCTGATTTCATGTCAATTAAATTTGTGATAAATCATAAATAGTAGCTTTAGGTTTCTAAATTCAGATCTGAAAGTCGTCAATAGCATATGATCCATATCTGTCTCATGCCAATATGGAGTTCGATTACTGAGCCCCACTGGCGATGGAACGCTGACATGGCATCCAAAGAACATATCCGACGAAAATGTCATGGCCAAAGCAAACGTCGCAGCCGAAAATTCTGTTATTGTTTCTCTCATGCATAGTATCATACTACACCACTATAGACCACATAAGATTCAGGTGAGTTTCCATAAGCACGCAGGCAGTATCTCATATTACTGCTCAATTCGAAAAATCGCAAATGTGTGAAGGACATACAGTTTAAAAGTTTTAATGGGGCGCTCAATGAGACTCTTAACATGTAACACTCGTCATCTATGATCGTTGGCGGGCACAGATCACATAGCGTACGCAAATTTTCATGAAAATAGAGGAAATTCAGAATGTTTCTCAAAATTTCCAGAATTTTTTCTAGTTTCTTTGCTAGCTTTGATGCAGCAACTGAAACAGGACTTACGCATGTGGCGGTCTTGACGCAATGATTAAAAGCATTTTCACCCCACGGGAAAATCATCCGTTTTGGCACTTTACGAGGTGTAACGCAAGATTTTTATTTTTGTTCTTTCTACGTCTATATTTTTTAGGTGGATGGCATGTCAACTCAAATATTCGGAAGTGTATCACGAAACAACACTCAGCTATTTACCTCTAATTTTTTCTGGCCTTTGAACACCTGATACATAAAGAGATGACTGGTTCGGCGAAGAAAAGCTTAAACACGGGCAAAGATTCACGAATGAACTGTCTTTCTACAGCGGATTGGGCACTGAAATGAATCTTCTTGATAATTTAAAACAAATTTCCCAAAAGAGTCTTAGTTCCGAAGTTCTAAGATTTTGCGGATTGTGCTCTTCCAGTTAAATCAGTGATGTTTCATGATCCGACGCAATTCTCCAGAACACATGCTGGGCCCTCTCACTTCTAAAGGCCCTTCGGGGCGTTTGTGGAGAAGGAAATAGCAAAATTAAGCTTTGATGTAGCCTTGGACGTGTTCTTGCGTTTCGTTCCACGTCTGTAATGACTTTGTTCGCTGAATATTTCTGTATGACTATCGCGGTTACTAAGCACGTTAGTGACGATTCGCAAACTTAGGTAAATCTTTTTTACTGTATACACCGATGTGACGTAATAAGACTCTCATGTTTGACGAACAGTACTCATTTCTGTGAGCAACCTCCTTCGTGGTAAAGTACGTCACCTTAGGATTCCTGCATTCACTCTCAACTCAGTCTCAACCTTCTCCCCAATTAAATTTATGTGGTAACGCTGTTTTAAATCACTCCGAATGAGTATCCCTCCCCCTCCAGATACTTCCAGTAACTGATTGGCTTTCAGGCACTCGAGCAATATGATTTTCGCTTATTTTATGTATAAAGGGTGCTCCAAAAGTTGCCATTCTTAGGCCACGCTAAAGCCTTGTCTACATGTCGGTGCTTATACAGTGTGTTTCCGTAAGACCGTGCAAAAATGTAACAGGACGTAGAGGATGCTCCACTGATCAGTTTGAGGTAGGAAATCTGCAGTAGGAGAAGCCAGCTTAACGGTATATGGAAGTAAACTTGTCTACCGCATTGTCTAGTATTACTGATGATGATGATGATGTTTGATTTGTGGGGTGATAACTGCGCGGTCATCAACGCTCGTACAAGGTCCCAGTTTCTACACAGTCCATTTTTTTCACAATCCAATCTAGTCACTGTCACGAATAATGATGATGATGAACTGAGGAGACAACACAAACACCCAGTCCCCGGGCACAAAAAAATACCCAACCCGGCCGGGAATCGAACCCAGGGGCCCGTGATCTAGAGGCACGAACGCTAGCCACTAACCACGAGTTGCGAACGTCTAGTATTACTGTTTTCCAGCACAACTAATGTGCGTACAAGTTTACACGTACTGCACTGTTTATTTACGTGAACATTATTTCCTGCAAGGAAACGATGAGATCGGCCCTGATTACTAGGGAGTCGTAACGCAGGTTTTGTTAACCTTAATTTTCCGTAAGGTGGCTCTGTTGTATCGTATTTACATTGTCCCAAGACAGAACGTGCTCCGAATCAACGACAGACCCATTCATTACTCAGTGCTATTCAGAGACATACAGTACAATTCGATGTAACAGTGACGGCACAGTTTCGCGGAACTCATTGACGTGCACCTTGTGTATGCGGAAGTACGTTTCAGTGCTCCCGCTGCTGGAAGTCTGTACAGGGAACAATTTTCTAACGATTATCATACGTCACAACGAATGTTCATTTCTCTCGATCGACGAATACGGGAGACCGGTTCATTGGAAAGAAGAAACGAGGGACCTGGCAACATGAGGACCACTCGCACACCCGATTTTAAAGAGGAGTGCTGGAACGTGTTGCAGCGGACCTCACTACAAATACTAGTCGTATTGCAGGTGAAATGGGCGCAGCACGTACTAGGGTGTGGCGAGTACTCTAAGAACAACAAGTACACCCGTGTCAACCACAACGAGTCCATGCAATGCTTGCGACTGACTTTGTACCTATGGTCGCATTGTGTCGGTGGTTGCTCCAACAATGGATTAAACAACCAGACTTCCTCCATATCGTGCTGTTTACTGACGAGGCCTGATTTAATCGTAATAGTATCTCAAACAGCAGGAACAGCTATTCGTGGTATGAGGAAAACCTTCACGATATAGTAGAGTCACACCATCAAGTACGTTTTGCTGTGAATATCTGGCCTGGCGTTATAGGCGGCAATCCCACTGGGCCACATCTCCTGCCTGGTCGCCTGAATGGCCACCTGTACTTAAGGTTCATGCAAAGAGTTTTACCTGAGTTGTTGGAGAACGTATCCTTGGCTGTTCGTGAGATGATGTGGATACAACATGACGGTGCACCGCCTCATTTCAATCCGAGGGGAGTCCTATTCAAACGGGGTCAAATGGCTCTGAGCACTATGGGACTTAACTGCTGTGGTCATCAGTCCCCTAGAACTTAGAACTACTTAAACCTAACTGACCTAAGGACTTCACACACATCCATGCCCGAGGCAGGATTCGAACCTGCGACCGTAGCGGCCGCGCGGTTCCGGACTGAAACGCCTAGAACCGCTCGGCCACTCCGGCCAGCGGAGTCCTATTCCGTGGCCTTCGAGATCACATGAGCTGAACTCCCTTGATTATTTCTTATGGGGATATCTAAAGTCACTTGTGTATGAGACCCTAGTGGATACGGGGATGGTGTCAGTTGCCAGAATTGTAGCTGCCTGTGATGTGATTCGAAATATACCAGGGATATTTGTCAGGGTCTTTCAGAATGTCTTCGCCGATGTCATGCTTGCATTGAGGTCGATGGCCGTAAGATACAGTACAAATGAGACGTTCTTTGTGTCAATGATGATATTTTCAATTAACAGTAAGTAATGTACTGTTTGTACATTACATTTGTACATAATGTACTGATGTAATGAGAAGATACTGAATAGAATTGGGGAGAAGAAAAATTTGTGGCACAACTTGACTAGAAGAAGGGATCGGTTGGTAGGACATATTCTGAGGCATAAAGGGATCACCAATTTAGTATTGGAGGGCAGCGTGGTGGGTAAAAATCGTAGAGGGAGACCAAGAGATGAATACACTAAGCAGATTCAGAAGGATGTAGGTTGCAGTAGGTACTGGGGCATCAAAAATGGCTCTGAGCACTATGGGACTTAACATCTGTGGTCATCAGTCCCCTAGAACTTAGAACTACTTAAACCTAACTAACCTAAGGACGTCACACATATCCATGCCCGAGGCAGGATTCGAACCTGCGACCGGAGCGGTCACGTGGTTCCAGACTGAAGCGCCTGGACCGCACGGCCACACCGGACGGCTGGGAGATGAAGAAACTTGCACAGGATAGAGTAGGATGGAGAGCTGCATGAAACCATCCTCTGGTCTGAAGACCACAACAACAATAATGTAAATAAAAAATTACACAGTAATGTGATTTTATTCCTATTACCTCCTCAAGCTGGCTTCTCTGACCCCAGGTTTCCTACCTCAAATTTTCCAGTGGGACATACTCCATCTCCCGGTTAATTTTTGCACGCTGTTACGAAAACACCCTGTGTACACGACCGGAATCGCGCTGGGTTGCATACACGCTACAGCTATGCCTCCAAGCGGAAACTTTTTGATCGCCCTTATATTAAATTTGTCTGTGCTCAAGGACTGCTGGCTCTTTTTGGGCCAAGCTTTGATTGTCTACTAGTTCTGCATTTTGTAATGGGACACCAGATTTTAGACAGATGCTCAAGAAATGTACTGACGATATCTATTAGGTCTTTTGTACATGGTACAAACAACAAAAATCATGAGGCTCAGTGAGTTATATTAGTGGTCATCCTGTCCTCAATCAGACATATCATTAGGACAGGCATGTCACCCACGCAGTGTAATAATCCATTCATCGGCAGTAGCCATAAAAATGCGCACCATCCGAACAATAATGACAGATTCTGAGTGCTGTGCTGAGGGGATGAAGCTGGCCTCCCCGGTCCGGCCCCGCGGCGCCGTCGCGGTGGCTGCACGTAGGTGAGGCAGCGCTGCATATCGGCGGCAGCTAATGGCTCACACTTCCGCCGCTACACACGGCCTCCGTGGTTTTTACCTGCCGCCGGCCACCGCAGAGGTGCAGCCCGGGGCCGTGGGAGCGATCGCTCGGAACAGCGTAACCAGATGCTCGGCCTCTTACAAAGGCTCTCAACTGTAAACAACCCGCCCGACATCCTTGGCTGGACGCTCGCTCGTTGTCAGCCGGCCCGAACCTGCTGTCGCTGCGTCTGCGCCTGACGGTGCGACCACCTCGGCCACCGATCGCAGACGCCAGGAGCAGGCGTAGCGAGACAATTTTCAGAAAGTGCACTGATGGAGGAACTTAGATTTACTTGGCATAAAAGACCGAGATGTATACAAAATTATATCAAAATTGCTTAAGAGACTGGATCATTTGCACCGATAATCTCCTTCACAGTGAGTACCGTAGCTATAAAATTATCAAATGAATCTGGCATTATTTCACTTTGACTGCATTTATTTTAATTTCTTCTGCGTGCCACAACTTCTTTCGGCTTTTTAAGCCATTGCCAAATCTTTCACTGTAGAAACGCGTGCCACATAACCCCTAAGAAATGGTATCACAATTATATGAATGTAGATGAATGGATAGATAGTTACCTAGTACAAGTGTTGTACGTATAAAAATGGCAGCGTGTTCACATTATGTGCTTCCTTATGTTTTGGTTCAAATGGCTCTGAGTACTATGGGACTTAACATCTGAGGTCATCAGCCCCTAGAACTTAGAACTACTTAAACCTAACTAACCTAAGGACATTACACACATCCATGCCCGAGGCAGGATTCGAACCTCCGACCGTAGCAGTCGCACGGTTCCGGACTGAAGCGCCTAGAACCGCTCGGCCACCGAGGCCGGCCCTTATGTTTTGGTTTAGAAGTTAACTGGTGCTGACGTCTTGCCATTACTCGTTGGACGTAGCGCGGCAAACGTGAAAAGATTTAACGTTGACCAAAGAATAAAAGTGAGGGCATTCTTTAACAGCTCTGAACCGCAAATGGTTAAAGAAATGTACAAACAAAAGGTGAAAATGAAACAAAAATCAGCCACCAGTGAGATTACTGTATAGAGAGAGGAAAACGGCAAAACAAAAGCATAATTTCGCATTTATCCCGTTCAAACAAAGCAGCCAAAACTACCGAAAATCATAGCTGGATTTCAAACCAAAAAAAAAAAAAAAAATTGAAGGTAACGTACTACCTACAGAACGGAACTATTAAATGGATACACAAAACTGGATGTGGCGACTGTGAGATGATGTACATTATGCAAACCAGAAAGAAAATTCGTATTAGATTGAAAGACCACATGAAATCTAACGAAAATAAAGTCCATCGCAATGCATCTCATAAACAACAAACGCATGAATAACAGTTTGAAAAGCCGAAATTGGTTTAGGAACGCAGAAGTTTAAACAAATACAACCAAAAGTGAAAAAATGCGGCAACCAAAAGTGAAAAAATACGGCATTCATTTCCTATAATTAGAGATAAGGAGTCAAATCAATGAAGCGAAACGCCCGTGTTATACAATGCTGTAGGTCTGCTTATACGTAACCTCCTGCGTAAATTTCTAAATCTCTGCGTGCCAAACGCCAGTTAACACAGGTTTAGTAATGAGCTGCTGTCTAGGCGATCCTCCATTCGTTCGTTCTTTTGTAGTTACATGGATTTAATCAAGCGTTGATCTGGGTCACCTACCAGTCTGAATCATTTTTCTGAGTGGTTTTCTTCGTCCGTTTAGGAAATCTGCAGTCTGGATCATTATTTCTCCTTCTGATATCCAACACGTAAGATGTTATCTTTTTCTCCCTTATTTCCCAATGCCCCTTCGAAGCGCATTCCTACTTTCATTGCAGGTTGCCACTTGATGGATATTAACACTGTGTATCCGATACAGATTTCTGTACACGTTTCTACTCGTATGTACTAACTCCTCATGTGTGTCTTAATATAAGGAATGTAATTTTATGGCCAACTGTCCGAGAAACGAGGTAATTCTGTTCTGTGTTGTGTAATTTTGCTGTTTGTGTGCTGTGTTTCCGGGACAGTAGTACCAAAACAGCTCTTTGTTCACATAAGCGGATGTGACACAAAGCCTATGTACGCAGGTTGGCGTTAATCTGCAACTCGGATTCGGTCAGGATTTTTCTCACCTGCCAGTCCAACAACGTAACGACGTTGCACGACACGCTAAGCCGTCAGCTACCAACATGTAAATACTTAAATTCACAGATCGGTGATTCAAATGCGATGCAAGTGACGATTTCAGGATGAAGAAATGTCCATCGAGGACCGTCCCTCAAAACTGGGTGCCGCAGCAAATGGAAAAAAGTATAAGAAAGCAGAAAAGAGTAGGAGCATGCTCTCCTACCAACGCTTTTCCGATTGTATATTAGAAAATAATCTTAACAGTTTTATTATAATAAACTAAGTACAGAAAGTATTTGAGTCTCTCTTCCAGATGTTACAAGTTCCCACAATTTCTCGTGATATCAAATGCAGAAAGAGTATGTGTCTGACAAAATGAGATGCATTTTGTAAAAATCAAGCAAATGAAGGCTATTTCTCATAGAGTAACGTGCCTGACGAAGTCCCTCCATCTTTGATGACTGACCGTGGTAAACGATGTGCTAATCTATACGCAGTAGGGTGTTGGTCCTCCTCGAGAATCATTATAAATTCATTTCTCCCCAGAAGATATACTAATATATTTCACAAGATGGAAGACAAATCTGTATGACGCCAGATGCCCTGCTGGGAACTACCACTCACTAAAATGACCTGCTAAGTGATGAAAGTCGGCTTGAGGAAACCGAGAATGTATACGTATTCATGCTTCAAACGAAGCCGAGAATTAATTCTTACGGGCACAGCTGCCGCCGTCATATTTCGTTAGACGACTATTAATTTGATTAACCCTGGAAACTCTTCACTGCCGTCCGGTTGTGGCAACATTATATATTACGCTTTCATGGAAGGTTCCGCCTTTTGCTTCCTCTTTTGCATAATACTGTGAGTACCTTATTTCTACTTTCTTGTACAAAATACTTTTGTACTGCATGATTTACAGTTTGTCTCCTCACAAAAACAGACCAGCAAATTCAAAAATCCTCATTTGACTGTTTGCCTTTTTAAGAACATCCACCGTTTCTACAAACTATTACTCAATTTGATGTGATACTTGAGCAGCCATACTTCATTTGTTCAATTTCACCATTTAAACTTGTACGGAAATCTCTAATAGATCTAGAAATAAAGGTTTCTAGTGAAACAAGGAAAGCATCGACAACTAAAGATCATCGTCACTATAAAGCAATAATGTAATGACTGTATACCTCGCTCACTAAAATGATAATTGTTATTACTAATAAGCATACATCAGAAAAATAAGAGCGATGAAAATATATTCATTTTCAAAGGATTTTTTATTCTGTGCTCCTGTCAAAGGAATTCGATACAGGTCTCACAAGTATCATTTATTGCTTGAGTAACAGTCTCATCTCATTTCACCTACTATATTTAAAAGGAAACAAAAATGCTGGCATTAAGCCGTAGAGTCATTTGGAAAATTCATTGCGTTGCTCTGCATGCCACTATTAGAAATGCAATTTCTTTAACGTTCACCGATCAGTGACTAAATTAACCCAATGGCTGTCGGACAACCTATAGTTTTATACGACATCCTAATGCCATGCAGCTTCGCTTTTAGTTCATTGAAAAAAAGATTTGCCAAAAGCAAGCACACAATAAGATCCAGAAATAATCCTAACAGTGAACAAGGATCGATCCCCAAACCAATATCTTAATACTCTGTCTCTTTATCTAACTGAGCTCCCGTATCCCATACATCTAAACACATGATATTTGTTCGCAGTGACGGGTGGCATTCACTCCATGTGACAGCTGGATCCTGTCGTCTCTAATACGCTTCTTTCACTGTGGAATGGGTGCGACTGTTCATGGATTCATGGCGATGGGAGTTATGGGCCAGACGGAACAATGCAGGAGCGCCTGTGAGAAAGGGCAGCGTGCTGGCTGAAGCGCAGACCGTTAGAGCGCGTTGCCGCATACTGATGCCCAGTCGCCCCCTCGGGTTCCTCGCTCTACCGTACGTTGAAGTCTCCACTCACTGAGGAGTACGGCTGTCTGAAATTCTTATATTTCTTGCGATCGTCTTTCGCTAAGGCTTCGGGAGTCTATGAACACTGGTTCGATGAAATAAAGTAGTTCTCCGCCAATAATAGGAACTGACAGAGCCGTGTATCATTGAGCTTCACTATGATTACCGACCAATTTTTTTGTTGCTCTAACACTTACGACGATTATCTTATATATTTTTAGAATGAAAATAAAGTTCTTATATTTCCGAAAACTATCTTCGTATATTGTAGAAGTGCTCTTCCTCTACTTGCTTTAGACAAATCTTAAAATCAGTTATGGAGACTCCACGGTATACCCCTCGGGAAGATAATTCATGAAGGCTTCCAGGGAATTATTTGCCCCACAATGAATGTGGCAATTACGTTTACCACGACAAGGCAGTCATAATACGTGGATACAACTGTCAGTGTGTTGGAATTATTATCAATCATTTCACTGGATTTGTGACGTATGATTCACCGAGATCGTTAGCTGTGTCGATAAAGAAATCATTTAATTTGATAAGTCACTCCTTGAAGAAACCATCACTGCTAAGCTAATTGTGAATCATTGCCTAAAATATGTGCGCCGACTGTTACCGATGTTGCTACCATTTACCGGTTCCGTCTTTTATTTGACATGACGCGAATGTATTTGGTTTGTCCAAAGTATTTCTTGTGCAAAATTATGGTACACTTATGTAATGAAATATATGCTGTGCTTTATATTTAAAATTATTTTTATTTTTTTTTTCACATCCCTTTTACGCTTCGATATATTTCACATGGCGTAAATCGAAACAGTCTATGCGAAGATAATTCACTCTATTTAGTGGATCTCCCTTTATACAATGCGCAGCGTTCAGTAGCGTGGATTCAGTGTGCAGTATTTACTGCTGTAAAATGAGTTTTCTTGTCATTCGTATGCCATCTATATCGAGATAATTACACATGTAGCACTAGACATCAATTTAAGGTAGCGAATTCAATGTGGCCTTATTAAAGGAGTAGTCTTAAAACTCTCTCGAATCAGTTTTGGAAATTCAGTGAAAGACTGAACCAGGAAACAAACATTTAACGATGGTTCATTTTGATGTATTTGCTAACAAATTATTGGTGCTGCATGTTATTGTTGGATTGTGTGGCTTCGCTGTTTTTCAGATGCTGATAACCAGTGATTCTCGCAACTTTAAACCAAGTATACAACGTGAGACAAGCTGGGAGAGACTGTGGGCTTTATAGCAGCTTGAGCATTAACATCATCGCCCGCCGGCCACATTTTCCTTGAACGAACAACCTATTGTCCCACCGGCGGACAGCTCTTTTGAAGTCTGCGTCTGACAAATAAGATAATTTATGTACTTGTTCACAAACACTCGCTACGTATGTACCATGTCATTTCTCTCCCACGTATTGAATGCTTGTATTCCCATCTCTCTCAGGTGTAGACTTTACTGCTTAAGGACTTTTCTCGTAAGGTTATGCTGTGTATGAATCAATAATATTTTAAAGAGGAAGAGGAGGGGAAGGCTATAAAAATCACTGGTCATTTGTACAACATCCAACAACCTTCCATGAAGCATTTCCTAACTGACCGTAGCTGACGAAGGAAATTTTTCTCACACTGGTAACTACAAGAAGATAATCTGAGAATAGTGTAGCTGCTCCTCGAGGAAGGCTGAGGAAAAAAAGAGAGGCTGGATTAAATTATTACACATCCTTATGAAATGTACAATTCAGCACTCCTCGAAACATGGTGCTAGTACAGAAATGGGTCTTGTAGCGTGAGAAGACAGTTTCAAAATCAAATTTCTAAATACCAAGAATCAGGCTGACTAGTGTCCGTATTAAACGCATTTACACTCCAACCTTTTTGCTGCCACAAGAGTTTGAAATGACGAGAAATAAGACGTGCAGAAAATAATATGCTTCAAAATTTCCCGGCAGTATTCTGCAGGTACGATTGAAGATATTTGCACACAGTCCGCTGTGTTTGCTCATCAGTTGTACAAAAACCTTGAGGAGAATAACCACTTTAAATGTTCACCAAAATGCTGGTCTAAAAGTTTCGACGCGCTAATTATCGGAAAAATTAAGTCTTCATCAGTCTTAACAATAAGAATAACCTCTCTGCAGTGGTAGCGAGTAATACGCGTTACTATTGCGTGACAAGTTCAGTAGAGGCAAGCAGTGAAATTAGCGACTGTGTGTTCTGAAAGAGAAAATAATTTAGAGGCTTTGAACGTTTTTCATTCCCCTTTTTAAAATATAGAGTGGATATTTTGTACTGCTAGTTAGTGGCTGAGATGGTACAGTAACGTATTTAGAAATACAGACGTGGTTCAGTTTTTCCGTGTCTCCTTAATCAGTGAGGCACGTTCTGCGGCATTCTCATGAATGATGCTTGTCTCGTTGCTTCTTGCATCTTTGTCTGCCTAAAAACTATACTTGCTGCATAACTGATTCGGAAAAGGATTTCTTTTGAATGTGACATTGGAAAGACCACAAGTTGAAAAAGGATAGATTTGCAAGAAACATCCAGGAAAAAGTTGCTTATCTGAATTCGAAATCTTATCGCTAGCACCGCGCAGAAAATTAGTCAGAATTTATTTCATGAATGCCCATCATGTGAATTTGTAATTTCTTAATTATTGGCGTACAGAGGGAGGAGGCTCAGTGATTAAGGTGATGAATTCGTGTATAGGAGGAGAGGGATTAAAACCTCCTTCTGTAAACAGTTATGTTTTCTCTGATATCTGTAACTCTATTGATGTGAACCTTGGGATAATTCCTTTGAAATAAACACGATCTATTTCCCTTCGCATCACTGTCCAATTGATGCTCCGTCCATTATAACCCCGTCGTCGACGGCGTGGTTAGCCCCAACATTCACTCCTTTCCTTTATTTGTATAACATGAAGAGCTTTTTGCAAGTCTCGCGAGTGCTAAGTTCCATATCATTCACAGAAACGAAATGTTAAGCATCTGGACGCTAATGCGGTAGCGAATTTCCAGGACAATATTGAGTGCCAAGATCTTAATTACAAAACCACAGATACGGTGAGAAATGGTAAACAATGTGAGACTGCCGCTAGGTGATTCGCATAGCGCCAACCGCACAACGGTCCTTCGTCCGGCGGATCGCCTTGATTGTGTGTAATTACGCGTATTTCCTGGCGCTGCCTCGGGCAGCAATTAGTATCTTGGAAACTGGTTCCCCGAGCGCACACTGTATCTGTCGTATGGTCTTAATTCTCCGTTTCCTCCGAGCAGATGTCTTCCCCATCTGTCGCGAGGGAAAGATTGCCTAAGTGCTGTACTTAAAGAGATTTGTTCCTAAGAGAAATATTTATGATAGAATTCCAAAACACAAAAATTCTATTTTCTTCTATCCTATCTTGATGTACTTAGCATAAATCGATTACTTCTGATTAACGTTGTAGCTGCCCATACTCTCTCATTTCGCCTTAACCGTGACTCATTGTACATACATGATAACAATCTCTGATAATTGCAGCATAATATAGGAAAGTAACGACTTAATTACGTAACGAGCTTTTCTTTTGTTGAAAGTACAGTCGAACTTCAATAAATCAAGCAGAAGTAACATATTAGTTGCTAGTGCTTGAGATGTGACTGTCAATTAAATACGTTTGCCATCTATGATATTGACGTTTAGTCAGTTGTATTTTATTTACCCTAAGGTAGCTACAGAGTCGACATATATTGTGCGTAATAAGTTAACAAACAGGCTACGTTACCAGACGGCTTGACTTACGAAAATCTTTTTCAGAGCGTCATTCATATTGCCTCTACAAAATTTCAATATCGTAAAGGTAATTAGGATAACTGGCTTGTAAAACGGCGCTTTCAATTGTGCTGTTAATTAATAAGACGTCAAAGGTCTCAACAGACATTTCTCTGGCTTAAAAAGCAACTCAAAGCCATGACATCAGAGACAGCGAAACTACTCAGACTCAGCAATGGTCATCACAGGTCTGTGTTGTATCTTTCGTGATGAAATCGTCCCAGAACTGGTATCTGTGAAAATTTACGAAAATCGTGAATGAAATGCTCAGTTTCGTAGCATTTATGCACTCCATTTTCGAATTATTTAGTTTTACTTCGTTTCATTTATAACTTTATCCATTCATTGTTCATCTTGTTGATGCAGTTAATAGTACTGCAGTATTTTATTTTATAGTTTTTAGTACAGTCGGAATTGGTTGACCAGCCCCAACAGCCGCGCGCGCTAGCACGTTGCTTCCTGGGATTCAGGGAAAAGCACCGGTCCCGGATCGAATACGCCCGGCGAATTGACAACGAGCCTGAATGTGCCTTGTGGCTATTAGGCGGAAAAAAATTGGAAATTTGTGGTAAGGTCTTACGGGACCAAACTGCAGAGGTCAGCGGTCCCTAAGCTTACGCACTACTTAATCTAACTTAAACTAACTTACGCTAAGGACAACACAGACAACCATGCCCGAGGGAAGACTCGAACCTCCGACGGGGGAGTCGCACGGACCGTGACAAGGCGCCTCAGATCGCGCGGCTTTTTAGGCGGTTTAGCCCACCCAGCCAAGTGAATACCGAGCTGGTACGCACATCTGGCCTCAGTTACACGACTTGCAACACGTTCTCACACTTTCCCATGGGATAACACTAGATGCAGACGGATGGGGTACACAAATCATGCGACCACCTTCTACCACTAACATTACTAAATCTGGAATAACATGGCGACCGGGGCGGAAAAAGAAGGCTTCCGTCAGAATTGGTTCTCTGCGAATTCCGTGGCAGATGCACACGGCTTTATTCTGGTGAATAGATTTCTACTGAGTACTTTCATTAAAGCGCCGCTAAACTGAATCACAGTGTAAAAATCAAACAAAATAAAAATACACTCGGGCGATTCTTATTAAAATTTTCTTCTGCACACTACTAAGCTCCCGTGACACAGAAACTGTGCCTCCGTGTTAACCCTCGCAATATTTCGAAATAAATATTTATTGCTTTTAATTAATTAAAATCCATAAAAGTTTTAAATTTTTCAGTTGAACTAAATCCACAAATTTGCGTCATAATAGTAGTAGTGGCTTTACCCAACGAGTATCAAATATATTTTCAGGTTTAGGACCTTACTTACAGATCAGCATCTCTTTAAAATGTATATTGTGGGTTAAATTCGACAAATTTGTATTTTATAAATAATTTTTTAAGGTGAGCATAAAGTATCCCCCCCATACAACTCCTCCCACTCCCCATTGGCAGTATACGTTACTGAAAGTGCGCTTATGTAGCTAAGAGTGTGCTAAAAGATATTTTTAGGTTCTGAACACTACTTACTAATCAGTATCTCTTTAAAAAGTGTGTTGTTAAAATAAGTCAACAACAATTAACGAATTTTGTTGTTCTTTTCGGGTGGGCATAAAGTGCAGCTCCCCTGCCCCCCTGCCGGTAATGTGCGTCATTGCATGCGTTGTCACTGCTAGGGCTAAAACAGGGCAAAATCAAATGTGTGTGAAATCTTATGGGAATTAACTGCTAAGGTTATCAGTCCCTAAGCTTACACACTACCTAACCTAAATTATCCTAAGGACAAACACACACACCCATGCCTGAGAGAGGACTCGAACCTCCGCCGGGACCAGCCGCACACGCTACGGTCGCAGGTTCGAATCCTGCCTCGGGCATGGATGTGTGTGATGTCTTTAGGTTAGTTAGGTTTAAGTAGTTCTAAGTTCTAGGGGACTGATGACCACAGATGTTAAGTCCCATAGTGCTCAGAGCCATTTGAATCATTTGAACTAGCCGCACAGTCCATGACTGCGGCGCACTAGACCGATCGGCTAATCCCGCGTGGCTAAACAGGACAGTTTTCAGAAATTTAGAATAGGTAAATGTGGCAAAACAAAACGTATTTTCCATTTTTATCAAAAAAGAGCAAATGTTTTTAATGAATCCGCAGTGTCACGTAATCAAAAATTGTTATTCTTAAACATAACGATAGACGGAAGCATGATGTGTTACTTCGTCATTTGTTATTATGCCCTGTAGGTAATGCACACGGTTGAAGTCTACCGTTTTTAACCAGACAACAGACTTTCAACGCGTGTCCCGACACCTGACCGGCTCAAGAGCCTGGTAACCCGAGTCAGTGGTGGCGGGCAGCGCGGGTCATACCGGCCGCTGCGGTTGTAAAGAGGAGCTGGCAGCTTCTCTGCCGGGGAGTTTGTGGTCAGAGCGTTTAACGTGCCTGCAGCTGCAGCCGCGACGGCCCGCCGAGCCGGATCTCCCTGCTCGCCGGGGGCCGCTGAACCTGGCTGGTCTCACCAAACTCAAAGGTCAGCTGCCCAGCCCACAGATCACTTTGCTTTCGTTAGGGAGTCCCGCCAACAAACTGCAGTGTAGTGGGGAGGATTCTTTGTGTGATGAGGTCGCAACAGCATCTTGTCGCATAGCAATCCTGACCTCAAAAAGTGGGGTATCAGTCTATTCTATGATTTCAAAATTAGCGGAGCATGATCTCGTACAACTACGGGGAGTAATAACGCAGGGGTGTATGAAGTCAAAGATAAATCAAGCCCAATAGTAACGGAGCGAATGGTAACCTACAAGATTGTTAGCGTTGAATCTTGCTTATTATTCGGCAAAACATGAACTTCTTCAACATGGAAAGTTTGTTTCAATTTGTTGTTAGATCAAATTACCCCTTTCTCTTACATAGTGTTTGGCTACATGGCATCATACCCCAAGAAAACTTCGCCTAAAAGAAAATCAGCCCCATCACATGTACAGCACAATCTATAAGTAATTTTAAACACGAACAGTCATCTGATGTAGAACCCGTCGGTTCGAAACGGATAATGCCACTATTCGTTATTAATAAATAACGTTATTAACGGTGGAAATGCTGTTTCTACTTTATTGTGCCGGGTAGGGTAGTCGATCGGTCTGAGGCATCTTGTAACGGTCCACGCGGCTTCCCCCGTCGGAGGTTCGAGCCCTCCCTCGGGCATGGGTGTTTTTCGTCCTTAACGTAAGTTAGCTTGATTTAGTAGTGTGTAAGCTTAGGGACCGATGACAGCAGCAGTTTGGTCCCTAAGACCTTAACAAAAATAAAAAAAAATACTTTACTGTAAGAATTAGCTTGTAATAATAGATACGATGACGAAATAAATATCGGGTGAACAGCCTGGAATGGTGTGCATAGGACACTGTCCTATGCTCACTCATACCAGGCTGTTCACCCGAGATTTATTTTGTCATAAAATACGCCTGGAGGAATTGAAGAATCAATAGATACAATGCCTTGTTGATGCCTATTTAGAAAAGTTTAGAGCCGGTTTTCAGAGTGAAATTTACGAATACTCCTGATATTCTTATAGATCATTTAGAACGCTGGCAGGTTAGCAGGTTAGCAACCTAAGACCGTCATCACACACACACACACACACACACACACACACACACACACACACACACACACACACTTCCGACCTGAAGCAACCATCTATAAAGATTAAAGTAGCTTTAATTACGTTTGTCATAAAAACTGATTCTTCGAAGCATCATTCGTGAACGAAATGGGAAAACTTTATTACACGTAACAACCAAATTTACACTTTGCAACGCATCTCTGAGTGAGTAGCTAAGTGCAGATGCAGATATAAAAGGTGCACCATCGTCGCTTATCTGGATTCTTGGCAAGCAAAGCAGTAGCTCCTTCTCAAACTTCGGGACTCTTTATCTCGGCCCCATCATTTGGTAGTCTCCTCTTAGTAAATCTACCTGCAGATCACTGAACCTGCAGACCTTCCGTTATGAAACTAAAATAGTTTGAATGTGAACTGTAGCCGCCGAAGTTTTTAAAAGAGCAAGATTCAGTGTTACAAATTTCTTATTGAGTTTCACAACTACACCATTGCCCAGTGCAGTGTTGAAATATCGTGTTCTTTATCGGCGGTATTCACTTTTCTATTCTGAGACAAGTATTTCTAGCGGATTATTACGTGTAATCTACTCTAATACGGCACGCTGCGACTAGGTGAAAAGAACAGCTTTGTACTGCTTGTCAAATTAAATTGTTTCTCTCTTATAACACGCAAAATGGTTTCGGATACCAAATGTCGAAAACCTCAGATTATGCCCCGCACAATAATGTTTTAAGCTATTTCTCCATTATCTTAGCATTAAGGTGAAAGTTATTATAACTACAGGATTTGCTAAAACTTTTCCCGCCCTGGCAATTACATGCAGCTGTTCGTCTAATACGATTCAGGTACTCGATTCTATACAACTAAAGAGAGGCCTTCCATTCACACCATTCCCTCAAATCAAACTTTGTAATAGGAAGGAAGAATGAAGAAAACTTACGTTTAGAGAAAATTTAGTTAAAAAATGTTTTCTATATGTCATTAAGGCAACGGATCAAGTCCAATCCGCGTTTAACTTATGTACTAGATGGTGAAAGTAGAAGATAATTTATGCCCAGAAAAAGATGTTGTATCCTACAAAGAAGAGTGATAAAAATGAATGATCTCTTTTATTCACAAACAATTCTAAATGTTGATCAAGCTTACCAATAACCTCACTCTAATCGGACACAGAATTAAGGTTATAAAAATAGTAACATTGTATTGCAGTAGTCTATACAAAATGGAAAGCTCACCGACTTCAGACTATCCAACCTAGTGATAGAACTGCGTGTGAACTCATGATCTGACAAATGCATCGCTGTTTTGTTCCTGCAATTGGTTAGAGTGATTCGGAATGTATAATATGTCCACACCCGGTTGTTTTTGAAGTCTGTAGACTAAGCCTTTAAGATAAATGATACAATTTTTAAACGAAGACAGTTAATTACCTAGTCTCAGAGAGCCGTATAAATCACTGGAGTCTTATTAGCATAGCCCCGAAGAAACATTAGACAAGAATTTGTGCTGCACGCGTCACTCCTTGTAACTCCTTTAAAGTGCACCCAGAAAAATCGCTCGCGCCGGACAAAAGATAATTACACGATCAGCAATCAGTTCGCTCACGTCCCGTTGGCCGAGAAACGTGCGGTATATTCGGTTGCTCGATGAGTCTTCTGGGCGAGCAACAAAGAGCGCGAGGCAGACAAAAACAAGGTGCTCCTGTCGGCGATGCGCTGTGCCCGCCCTCTGTTGTGTTTGCCCAACAGAGAACGAAAAGCGCCAGCGCCGGAGATAATTCAAGTCATTATGTCCGCTGTGGCATTAGCGCAATTTTGCACGGACGTCTGGTCGCTACTTTCTATATAAGGGCGCTATTGCTTTTTCTCTGCCGTTTTTTCCCCCCGTACCGGGTCTGTCTGACGTAGATTGAACGAAACATGATAGATTAACTTTAATCTGAGTTTATTAATGCATAAGATAACTATGCCTCGCGCGGCATTGGCCGCTAATGGGTCTGTCAAACGGTGTTCACCACATTAGTAGTCTTTTTGTTTGAGCTCGTGATATGGAAAAATGTGCTTCATTATACCCTGCTCTCAAAATTCTAGCTGCGGCACTTAGTTGCTGTGCCTACAGTATTAGTCCGCCCGAAGCCACTTTCGAACATCGTAGCTTAGGAAATTAATTTGATCAACGCATTATATCAAATATATACCTAATTTGCCAGCAAATATTAAAGTGTTTAAACACAGTTTAAACATTATAGCTTACTAAGGATTAGAATTTACTTCACGAGAATATTTCGTCTTGATTAAGAACTCTTTAATTCCGTAGAGTCCCTTCGTTAGGCATTTATACTGAAACAGCCGAGGTAGCGAAGACATTTCCACAATCTTGAGAAATCGTCATGACCTGTAAAACGAAAAAGGAGAATTAATAGCATTTTCGTGTAGTACTTATATTCTTCACCTATCTTGCAGTCTTACTTTCTACATCTTTTAAAATTTTATTTATTAGTGTTTAGCACTCCGTTGATAATAAAGGTACTATAGTTCTAAGGGCCAAATGTAGAGGACGAAACCGACAGTGCTTCGTTGGGAAAAGAAACTCTTCATTGGTCAGGAAAACCGGAGTGAATAGAAATTGCGATGGCCTACCGGCAGTGCGAAATTGACTGCATAACCTTCCTTATTTCTTTCATCATTTCGCAATAAAGTATGCAGGAGATTTGGCAGTAACTGAAAATACATATTTTTTCACACGTGCATTTAAACGCTCGTCCGAAATTCCAGCAATAATCTAAAGTGCACATCGTTTGTCAGATTCGCTAAAGCATTATCTGTCGTGGCTAATATTGAAAACCAGATTATGTAACAATGGACTGCTCACAATAAAAACTAAATTACATGTATATAACGCTTATTTTATTAGCACCCTTCTCTATAGCTTCTCTATAGGTCGAGTGAACAGCTTTCATCTCCACTGTCTCCGGAGAATCGTTCAGATCCCTTGAAGAGACATTGTACACAACACCGAAATCTTAACAGCTCGCAAGCACAATCAGCATCCGTGCACTTCTGAGCCACCGACGTCTAAAGGTGGCTAGAACATATTGGGCACATGTCTCTCGAATACCGAAAAATCTGCTGTTCGGAGGACTTCAGGAGGGTGCGAGGCAAGTGGGAAGACTCCAATTTTGCTTAAAGGATGTTTGTAAGGGAGACCTGGCCAAGGCCAATATTAATCCAAGTCGTTGGGAAAGTTTTGCTGATGACCGTGTCAAGTGTCGAGTAACTGCGCAAAATGGTGTCAAGCTTGCAGAGGACGAACGCACACAAGAATAAATCAGGAACAGGATAAGACGGGAAGGGACCGGCTTCTGTTCGAAGTACCGCACGTTTCTCGCGTGCAAACTGCAGTAGCGACTGCTGCTCTCGTGTGGGTCTTTTCAGCACAGCAGACGTTGCAGTATGCATCCTTCAAGGATGGGCGGGTGCTAAGGAACAATCATTTATAAGAGGTGTCTTGCATATAGTAAAGTAATGAACGGACGCTTTCCGTTTGCTTTACCGGTAACGGCTCTGTGATCAAATGAAAGATCTCGTGTGGGATAGCCGCTGAGACTTACTTCACGCGGTTCCCGCACCGTACCTTTCGTTCAGACTCGTTCCCTTTCCATTTTCCACAAGCATTCCATCATTTTAGTGGGTAGCTCCCTAGGCACTGCTTAGGAATGAGATTAGATGGTTGTTCTGACGAGCGCGGTATGTTGTCTCTGGTATTGCTGCACGCGGGCAGCACGCGTCGGCGGTGCGTGGTGCGTGACGCACACCCCTGGGCGCGCTAACCGTCGGCAAACACCGGTCGGCATTCCTCATGCACAGGCCGGACAAGCGGCCAACTCCAACCACAGCCGTTTCCAGTCCTTTGGGCAGCCACCACAGGTAGCTCTCTGAACATAGAGGACCCTACTCAAGCCGATTTCGCGAACCATTGCGTTAGAATGCGGCTTCTCTTCCGCGTGTTATCTGAGAACCGAGGCCACATGCTCTCGAGAGCCAACTGTTGCGAATATAAACCTCACGCGACGAGACAAAACGACCGATGAATTCCAGCTGCTGCTAAAACCAGTGCTTAAAGCAACTGTTGGTGCAGAATGAACTGAGAAAGTTGTATGCAACCTCTGTTGAGCAATAACACTGTTAACCAAGAATTGTTGTTTTTATCGCTTTTCATGTTACATCCACCCGGATAGTCGCGTCCTCTAGGGCACTGTTTCCGGGGTGCTGGGAGGCCCACCGGCCCTGAATCGAGTCCGGCCGGCGGATTAACGACGAGAGCTGAAGTGCCGGCTAACGTGAACTTGGTTTTTAGGCGGTTTCCAACATCTGACTAGGTGAATACGAGGGTCGTACCCACTTCCGCCTCAGTTACACGATTCGCAGACACAAATTCCGTCGCGGAAGGGGGAGGGTAAGGGGGAGCTCTACCACTAATATTGCCGAACCCAGTTAAACATGCCGACCCCGTCAAGATACGGGATAAAGGCCAGGAAAAAGATGACGATCCGCTTCTCATGCTACATTTATTGGCATTCAGCTTCGTTAACGTAACGGCGCTATGTTTCTATATTGTTTATCTCTCTTCAAATTGCAAATTTCTTCTTCCTGATTCATTTGCTTTCTCTGTCGATTCGTGCGGATATTTGATCGTTTCCTAGATGCCATCGAGACCATATCGTTCTTCGAAGGTTTTTAAAAATTTTGTCTTCACGATATTTTTCCGTAAAGGAACCTCAGAGAATGATAAGTGTATTATTTAGGAAAGCATGCACAGTACTCGTATTCGGTCACCTTAAAAAGTAAACATCTCAGCCCTCTCGTGGAGGAATGAATTATCCTAACCAACAGAGAAAAATTGGCCAGTTGGGATTAGGATTTGCGTATAAGCTTATGTACAATGACGGTTCATCGATTCCAGGAATTCAGAATCTCGTCGATTTTTGACTGTTATCGACATTGATACTGGTAAGATATCCTCCGAGCGAGAAGACGCTGTGGTTAGCACACTGGACTCGCATTCGTGAGGACGACGGTTCAAAACCGCGTTCGGCCAACCAGATTCAGGTTTTCCGTGTTCCCAAAATTGCTTCAGGCAACTGCCTGGATGGTTCCTTTGAAAAGGCACAGCCAATTTCCTTCCTCCTCCTCGACACAATCGGAGCTCGTTTTCCGTCTCTGATAACCTTGATGTCGACGGGACATTGAAACCAATCTTCCTTTTCCCATGAATTCCAAGACTTTCGAGACTGTTTTAATTCTAAGTTTGAAGCCGGACAACAAATGACAAAATCTTTCCTTCGCGTAACAGAATTAAAAATTAACGACTTCGGATTTTTCCTTTCACTTGTACTGTGGAATCTTTCGTCTTGCCAAATTTTATGATTTCAGACCAACAGGATACGCCCTATAGTTTATGATGAGTGAGTTTGCGAGTATCAAATACGTGGCACAAATCGCTGTATCTTTTGACTGTATTGACTTAGAAGATAACGATTATTATACGGCCAAGGGACCAATCACCTTCGTATGTGAGATAAATTTCAACGTACACGTCTAACCGTTCCTGAGAAAAACGTTTTTTTCTAGACAGGTGGACAGCCAGACAGCCTGACAAAAGAGACATTTTTTCCTTGTGATATAATTACAGATTAACAGTTTCGGATTTTTTCATTTGGTTATACTGTGAAACCTTGCTTCTTGGCAAATTTGATGATTCTAGGTCAACGGACGTAGCCTGGAGGTTTTAATCAGTGAGTTCGAGAGTATCAGAATATAAATGACCGTATCTTTTGACTGCATTGACTTAGAAGTTAACATTTATTACACAGCTAAGTGACTATAGCCCATAGTATATGACATAAACTTCAACTTTCCCGTTCCTGAGAGAAAGGGTTTTAACAGTTGAACAGACAACAAAGTGCTCCTGTAACGGTACCGTTTTTACCGACTGAGCTACGTAACCCTAAAAAGAGGTAAATTTCGTAGGCTAGATGAATTTTATGAGGAGGTTCGAGTCCTCCCACGGGCATGGGTGTGTGTGTTTGTCCTTAGGATAATTTAGGTTAAGTAGTGTGTAGCTTAGGGACTGGCGCTCCCACGGGCATGGGTGTGTGTGTTTGTCCTTAGGATAATTTAGGTTAAGTAGTGTGTAGCTTAGGGACTGGCGACCTTAGCAGTTAAGTCCCATAAGATTTCACACACATTTGAACATTTTTTTTTTTTATTTTACGCGCAAGAAATGTTACGTGCAAGAAGTGTCAAGTCTGAAAGTATCAGCGACTAGGGTGTATTTTATTGAACATCCTATAATACTCATGCGTGCTGTTGAGGACAAAAAAGTGAAAGACAAAGATCACTGGTGACGAAATGGATTTTTATGCAGGAAGAACCGTGTTCGAATCGCTGTCCAGTCATCGGGATTTCCATAGCTTTCTTAGATCGAGCCTGGGGTACTGAAAATAGTTCACGCTAATATGATGATGGTCGTTTACTTCTGTAATCGCTACGAAGCTGGCCGCAGCCAGAAACTAATAATCAAATAAATAAATGACCTACAAAGCATTTCCTCTTAGCTAAAAATTGTCGATGTACCTCTAAACAGACAAGAATCAAATTAAGAAGAATGTCTCAACAAGTCAGTTTCATTCACCAGTATCATCATATCACACATAAATATCTGACAACGTCTGAAGGAAAGAGAGGAGGGAGTGTCGTCATTATCATGTAACACCTGAGCCCTGTTTAGTCAGTGTCGTTATTACACTGTACGTGATGTTGTGACAATGCTGCCGCCATTGCACAGATAGCAAGACGCTCCTAGGGACTCATCGGCCTCTGCTGTGCAGTACTCGTCCGTCTGTGAGAGCAGAGAGAGAGCAGAGCTATTCCAAGCCGGAGAATGTAATCTGAGTCGGGAGCCGTCGGCCAGCCGTTATGTTCCGCAGGCTTAGCACCCAGAGGACGGCAGCTGGCGTGGCCTGGCCTGGCGTCCCAGCAGGTGAGGCGCTGCGAGAGAAGCCAGCGGAGCGCAGATTAGCGGCAATCTCGTATTATGCCACCTGCCAGCCGAGTAGGGCTACTGCTGCTGCAGCGTCAACACAGGGGCAAGGTTGCCCTGTCTTCTGGTACGCGTATCTCAGAATCGGCGTGAATCACTGTTTATAAAAACTCTTACGGACTAAAAATCAACCGGGAAGGGTCTTTGGTGGCATCCTGGGTTCGGACTGAGGGAAACGCGATTAGAACTAAAGTCAAAAAGTACTCCGTCTTCAGGCCACGAATGGCCTACTGGGACCATCCGACCGCCGTGTCATCCTCAGTGGACGATGCGGATAGGAGGGGCGTGGGGTCAGCACACCGCTCTCCCGGTCGTTATGATGGTATTCTTGACCGAAGCCGCTACTATTCGGTCGAGTAGCTCCTCAATTGGCATCACGAGGCTGAGTGCACCCCGAAAAATGGCAACAGCGCATGGCGGCCTGGATGGTCACCCATCCAAGTGCCGACCACGCCCGACAGCTCTTAACTTCGGTGATCTCACGGGAACCGGTGTATCCACTGTGGCAGGGCCGTTGCCTAGAACTAAAGTCAAGGGATAAAAATTTAGATTTTCATAGTTTGTTTATGTCATTCCACTGAAATGTGGAGATTGTTCCATCAAAGGCCGCTTCCTCACACTTGTGCCTTTGTGCCGCTCGCCACTGCTAGGAAATTATCAACGGTCAAGAGAAACAAGCTTGTTTATCTGTTGACCTGAAACAAAACTGTTGGGTTGTGACTTTAGCAAAGTTGATGCTTTCGTCCAGGTTAAAAGTGAGTGGTCGCCTAGAAACTAAAACGAGCATTTCCAGTAAAAACTACTGATATATCGAAACAAGATTCCAAATCCCTAAGAGCCGGAGTCATCGCTTTTGTAGCCACTGTCTTCCCAAAACTTTTATCGCTTCCAAAGATAACAAACCTACAAAAATTCTGCATTGCTACTGTGCCATTCTCCATCTAAATTTACGAACAACACATTCCCACTACGTACTCACTTTTTCTTCAAGCGTTTCGTTATCCTAAACCTCCAAAAGCTTCCGCAGTAACTCATACCATCAATTTCGCACCCCTGTGTCGTAAAATCCGTTCGCAATGAAATTTCGAAATCATAACGCACTCCCTGACAATTAATCCCCCGATGTCGGGCCACGGATTCGAACTGTTCTTCTGAAAGACGAAAAGTGTGCTCGTCTGTTATCTATACTGTAGACATAATGCTGTCTTCTGCTCCATTCCAGTCAGATCTATATAAGATTTCGAAGTGGTACAAAGATTAGCAATTTGCTTTAGATGTTCAGAAATGTTAAAATTGTTCGTTTCACATAAAGGAAGAACATAGCATCTTATGAGTACAATATCAATGAGTCACAACTGAAATCAGTGATCTCAGATAAATGCCCACATGTAACAATATGAAAAGATAGCAAATAGAATGATAACATAGGCTAAGTTGTAGATAAAGTATGTAGCAGACTTAGGTTCGTTGATAGGATACTCGGAAAATCCAGTCACTCAACACAGATGACTGCTTGCAAAAAGTTTTTTTGGCTCATCCTAGAATATTTCTCAAGTCCGTGTAACCAAATAGGTCGGACATGAGACACTGAATGTATGAAAAGAAGAAGGGCTGCACTAATCGTCATTAGTCTGTTTGACTCACGGGAGAGCGTCACGGAAATCCTCATAGGTCAGAAGTAGAGGACACTTAAAATAGATATCAAATACTTCTCGAAAGCCTACTTACAAAATCAAGAACCGGTGTTAAATGAGAAATCTTGGAACACATTTTTCCAGTGTTCTACGGATCGCTCCCATGGGAACGGCGAAGATAAAGTTAGACAAAAAGTTTACTGTTTCTGGTTACAAATTATTTTATTTCCATTGCGCGTTTTAGATGTTTAATCTTTCGTCATAATCAGCTGGATTGATGTGAATAAATGCAACATGTACATGTTTACCAATTTTTGCTAACCTCTGGCACCTATCGAACAGCAGAGAATAAAAAACAGTGTTTACAAAGTATATATGATGATGTATCTAGTACGACAAAAAAAGGGAGCCTCTGACCACTTACTTAGCTATTAATACTTTTACATTTCATTTTTTGTTCATCTTTGCAATCAAGGACCACCACAAAACAATGAGCCATCTACACAGGCAGTTCGGATGTCTAGTATACGTTTTCCTATTTGGTACAATTTCGGCGACTTGTGCGTCGATGTTGATGATGTGATGAAATGATGAGAACGACATAAACAGTCAGTTCCCGAGCGGAGAAAATTCCCGAGCCCGCCGGGAATCGAACCCAAGACCTTAGGATCCACGAGCAGCAGCGATAGCCAATACACCACAACTGGCGGACACCGGTATCAGTATAAACTATTTACAGCGTGCTCAGGGATATTTAAACAGTGACCCTCCCCGCGCTACATACGCGAATCAAACCTCTAATACTTGCCTCGGGCCATGCACGTCAGATTGGTCTGCACTGTATGGATGCGTATGTAGATACTGCTGCAGGTGGTAAACTACTTGACAGGTATTTTCACGCCATCACAGTACTGTGAATCAGTTGCACAAGCAATATATTGAACGCATCCTTCAGACTCCAACACTCTGGAAGTCGACTCATAAACTGGAAGGCCTGTCGACAAAAGGGAGAGCACACCGCAAAACCGTTTCCCGTCCAGATTCAGCAAACTTGAGAATTCACCGAGGCAAGAAACGGAAATAGCGCGCGGATCTCTTATTGGGTCGCCAGAGGGCGGGTCTTATTGGCGCTAAAGAAGCCAAAGGAAACAAAAGCGGGGAATGCAGCGGCCGGCGGGAAGCGTCTTCTCGCGCAGGTCCTCAGAGGTGCGGCGTCGCGCCCGCAAAAGACGGCGGCGGCAGACGCGAACAATGGCCACCGGTGGACGGGCTGAGCGACGCGTGTTGTTTATAGCCGCCAGCGGGACATTTTATCCAGTTCATTAAACACGGGGCCGGTCGGGCGACGTGGCCGGCATGACGCCGCGCCGCCGACCCGGCCAGCCGACGGGTTCTGCGCGCAACGCGTCTCCGCGCTGTAATGGCGCACTTGCCGCGGGCGCGCAGGAAGTGGCCTCCCGTGCTGACCGCCACCGCTGCCGCAGCACACTGCTGCCGCCATCTGTGAACACGTAACAAGAGACCTCAGGATAGCCGCTCCCCCTACATCCACCGCATGTCGAACGTTGGGTGATTTACGAACCCCAGTCAGTACTCAGTTAAAATAGTGAAAGGTAAAGTTATGGGTTTCTGACCCTAGATGGGTCAATCGGGTCCGTCAGACCGGCGTGTCATCATCTGCCAATGGCGCCACCGGATGCGGTATGCAGCGGTATGTGTTCAACACACCGCTTTTCCGATCGGTCTCCGGTTTCTTGATCTCGGAACCGCTACTGATAAGCGAGTACCTCCTGAGTTGGCCTAACGAGGATGAGTGGCCCCCGTACCAGTCTTTCCACTAACAAGGGAACCTCCCCATCGCACCCACCTCAGATTTAGTTATAAGTTGGCACAGTGGATAGGCCTTGAAAAACTGAACACAGATCAATCGAGAAAACAGGAAGAAGTTGTGTGGAACTATGAAAAAATAAGCAAAATATACAAACTGAGTAGTCCATGCGCAAGATAGGCAACATCAAGGATAGTGTGAGCTCAGGAGCACCGTGGTCCAGTGGTTATGCCGGCACGGTGGCTCAGCGTTTTCGGTCAGAGGGTTAGCTGCCTTCTGTAATAAAAAAACTAAGTTAATTGATCAACAACGAACTTAAACGGGTGTCTTACGACGTCCGCCCCGAGCAGATGCAACGAACAAAAGCTAATAAAATGAGATTTAAAAAAAGGAAAAAAGTGGTTAGCGTGAGCAGCTGCGGATCGAGGGGTCCTGGGTTTAAGTCTTCTCTCGAGTGAGAAGTTTACTTTATTTTCGCAAAGTTATGATCTGTCCGTTCGTTCATTGACGTCTCTGTTCACTGTCATAAGTTTAGTGTCAGTGTTTTGCGACCGCACCGCAAAACCGTGCGATTAGTAGACGAAAGGACGTGCCTCTCCAATGGGAACCGAAAACATTTGATCGCAAGGTCATAGGTCAACCGATTCCTCCACAGGAAAACACGTCTGATATATTCTATACGACACTGGTGGCGGCATGTGCGTCACATGACAGGAATATGTTGTCGACCCACCTAACTTGTACACTTGGCGAATGGGTAAAAAGATTCTTCTACCTTTCCCGATTTATGTTTTCTTGTGGATGTGATAATCACTGCCAAAAAAGTTATGAAAAAATAAGAGTTTGTCACATAAACTGCAACAAATGAATTCAACAGTTTCACAGTCGCACAGTTTTTCCTGTGCTGTGTCAAAACATAGTTTTTTTAACGTTTTAAAATTTTTCCGTGTGTAGACCGTCAAATCCTGCATATGTCCAAGCAAATCTGAACATGTCCTGGAATTTTGGAGAGAGCGAAGTTGATTATATAAAAAATTAAACTTCTCACGCGAGGGAAGACTTGAACCAAAGGCCTCTCGCTCCGCAGCTGCTCACGCTAACCACGGGACCACGGCGCCTCTGAGCTCAAGCTATCCATGATGTTACCTATGTTGCGCATGGACTACTCAGTTTGTATATTTTGCTTATTTTATTCATAGTTCCACGCAACTTCTTCCTGTTTTCTCGATTGATCTGTGTTCAGTTTTTCAAGGCCTATCCACTGTGCCAACTTATAACTAAATCTGAGGGAGGGTGCGATGGAGAGGTTCCCTTGTAAGGAATAATCCCTGCCAGTAACAGGAACCGAAGCTGGTTTCCCCACATGACAATCAGCCGCAATGACTACACAGCTACAGTGGCGGACACTCCTCAGTTACCAGAATGAATTTTTCACTTTGAAGCGGAGTGTGCGCTAATATGACACTTCGCGGCAGACTAAAACAGTGCCGGACCGAGACTCAAACTCGGGACATTTTACCTTTTGCGGGCCAGTGCTCTACCGACTGAACAAGGCACATGACTCGTCCTCACAGCTTTATCTCCGCCAGTACCTCATCTATTAGCTTACAAACTTCAAGGCAGTTCTTCTGTTAAGCTTGCACGACTAACACTCCTGGAAGACAGGGTGTTCCAGAGACTTAGCTTAGCCACAGCCTCAGGTATGTTTCCCAAATGAATTTCACTATGCAGTGGAGACTGTGCTGATATGAAACTTAACTGTACGCCTGACTGTTTGGAAGGTAGGAATGTGGTACTGGCGAAAATGAAGCTTTCAGGACATGTCGTGAATCGTGCTTGGGTAGCTCAGTCGGTGAAACATTGCCCGCGAAAGGTAAAGGTTCCTAGAACCAGTCAGTCCGGCATACAGTTTCATGGTCGTCAGTTATCTTTCTAATAACACTTCGAGTCCCTTATCTTCCTATCTTTTTGAAAAAAATCCTTTTGGGATTAGATCAGAATTCTGGCCCTGATGATCCAATGGGGACCAACCAATCGTAGTATCATCCTCCACCAGTGGCATCATGCGGATGTGGTGTGTAGGGGCACAGTTTCAGCACACAGCCCTCCCAGCCGTTGTCGGGTTTCTTTACCTTGGAGCCACTATTTCTCGTTCCAATAGCTCATAAACTGTCATCACCAGGCTGACAGCGCCCCATTCCAGTCTTCCCACCTAGAAGTCCCTGGAAGCAAATCTGGGTCCTCTGTGTAGCAGTCAGGGACGCTGACTACTGAGCTACGGGGGCTGACTATTTTTAGGGGTTAGGCCGAGTCATTATGAAACAAATTTAAATAGCCGACGTTTCGGCCATCTTTGCGGCGGAGCTCTTCAGGGTGACTAAACTGCTGCGTCCTGGAAATAGTCTTCCCTATACGAGAGACAGTCATAAACTTTTAATTACCACCTTCAAAAAAGTGAGCTGCGAGTGTGAAAGTTGACGATGATGCTAGTCATTTTTACCTGCTTAACTCATCAACGGGACACATTTTTCCTAATGATGAATGACTGGACGGAGACCTTCGCTGTAGAACACGTCCCTATCTGGAAAATCAGATCGTCATCTTTCTGGAAATTCGTGCAGTGCAGTGGTTTCTTCATCCGAGGAAAGATCGAAAAGCTGCACTGTGCTGTTTCACGTGAATGCTAGGGTTCTAAAAGCTGACAGCCTAGAGAAGCAGTGAGTATGACTTCGTCCTATGTGCGGTGAGCTGGCACTTTATCATCGAGCAAAGACTTTCCCTTGCACAGCTTCCCACGACGCTTCAGCTTGACAGCTTCCCACAATCTCGGCAGGATATTCCGGTAGCATGCACCTGTGATAGCTTTACCCCCTACAAGCAAAGTTAGGAGCACACCACGGGAGTACGGAAAACCACCCTGCACGATGATGGTTCGCCGTTTTCGGAGGTGGTGAACACCAGAATCCTTCCACCAAACCCTCTTTCCCAGCTTTCATATTTAGATACCCGTTTATTTCGCATTCTATTACTCTTTATTACTTTAATTCTTAAGCGTTCTTTTTTTTTCTTTTTAAATTCTGAAAGCATATTCTGTGCTGCGCAGGTTCTAAACATACTTCCTATACAGCCAGTGGTAAATAAGTTATAGGTGTTATTCACGCTATTCTTAACACGACCTCGTCCAACTGGTTTTCGTCTCTTCAGTGGCCCCAGTTTGATTTTTTGGGACGCTCTATGTTTTCACTATATACTTGAACAATATTACGATTTACATATTTTCTGTGCATTATAGAACACTATACGAATTTTATCTATTGCTTGTAATCTCTCTCCCTCAAGAACTTAACTAAAAAAGAAATCAACTGACATAAAATTGTAGAAAGTGACGTCAATTGTTCTAATAAAGTAAAGCGGGCGACAACTTTTAACGAATGGAGTATTAAGCTAATAGGATCTGAGCAATAAGAAGTGTCGCTACTTGCTTCTAAGAAATTGTGCCACATCTGTGATCTAAACACTAAAACGCAAAAATAAAGAAATTAAAAACATTTGATAATGCCCTAAACCTGCATAAAACACGAATGGTCCACGTGGACTTTTTTACGTCGATACATAATCTGGATAATCCTACCGATCCGAAAAATTCTGAGGACATACCTGCAAAAAGAAGAAAGATCGACGCGACCATATTCTCTAAGACCAAGTAGCAAACAATATCCACCAAGTTCGGGTAGTACAGAAATAAACGTAAGATGTAGAAACAACGCCCTTGAAAAAGTACCTCATTCTGCAGCATTGTGAACAAGGTCTTCTGATATAAAGGGACGATCCAAAAGTTCCCGTTCGAAGGCCGCACAGTCCAGAATCGGTATGTCAATCGGGCAAAATCGTCGTAAGCAGTGTAGGAAACATCCAGCCGTCACACCAGATTGAAGATAGCTGTTGAGCAAAACACCGTGTCCTGCTGCGTGTATAAGTCCGTTGCTGTCTTTTGCACATCCTCGTCCGACAGGAATCGCCAACCCTTCAAGGCATTTTTAAGAGACCGAAGGCTTTATAATCGCACGGGGAGAGATCAAGACTATAGGGCGCTTGATCGAGTTGTAACTTCTACATTGCGACATTTGCGATACGGGGACATGCGTTATCATCAAACGGCAACACCCCTTGGTGCACGATTTCACAATGGTGGTTTGCGAAATACATGCTGCACCACACAGGTTCTTCATTCTCTGATGAATATCAGTCAGTGTTTGCCCTTCGACAAGCCAAGAAAAAATAACAGCACATTAATCCTGTTTGGACGCCTTTGGTAACAACGCCGCCATAGTTCAAGTTTGCGCATTTAACGCACGCGTGTGGGAAGATACGAATGCCACACTAACACTAATCCCTTGCCTACATGTCAGTGTTGATTTCCCCACTTCGGAATCACGCTGCGTTGCATATACACTGCAGCAACGCCCTTAAATGGAATCTTCTTCATCGCCCATTACACATTATCTTCTGTACACGCCCGACGAAACACTGACTACTGCACAGTAAAACAGAGTTGGGGTCTGGGGAGCGGCATTGTTTCCGTTTCGAACGGGAAAACCAGTTGAAATTTTGTATCGTGCATCTTGCATGAGAATCTTTTTAGTCCTTCCACATCTTGTTTTGCTGCCTCTTCAAAGGATCCGGAGATCCGAATGAAGTGGAAAATACGAGTATCCAAGTATCATGAATATTCATTGGATTAAATGATTGTTCATCAGCAGTGGAGCAAGGGATGATACCTGGACAGATGACAAAGCCCAATATTCGTATTCACAAGCCCTTTATAGCGTCATCTTGTAGCACCCGCCACTATTTACCATTGTCTAACCTGAATTACGTGCTTAAATTACAGTATTACTAGGGTAAAGTGGAAAATGAACACACAAGGTCATCAACAGGCACCAGATAACTCCAACTGAACTTCTGCTGTACGTCGCAGAATTCGTGCGTAATTGAGCGAGCTTTCTGGAGAGAGACGTTCTGCTTTAATATTCTCCCACTCAAATTTTTCGCCCTCTCGTACTTCGCCTGCGAGCTGTGAAGTGAGGAAACGGCAGTGGCATGAATTATTCACAGCGAGGTCCCCAACCACGCCGACTCCTGCTGATGGCCATCTGCCCAGAGCAGCCTCTCTCTTTATTTGGGCCCCGAGAGAAGCGAACACGGCCTTCCCGGGATCGCATTATCTCCGCCGCACCCGATTTCCCGTTAAAACTCTCTCCTGTCTTTTGACTCCCACCCAGAGCAACATTACTCGGCTTTTTTATGAACAGTCTCCGTCACATCCGTAAAATTTTCCGATAGTCGCATACGGAAACTAACAGATTACTGAACATTTTCAAGTGTTTTTTCTGTTTAGTTCATTTGCTCAAAAGGGCTAATAAATAATTTTTATTAGCTCATAAGCCATGTTTCTTCAGAAATGGTCCAAATGGCTCTAAGCACTGTGGGACATAACATCTGAGGTCATCTTTCCCCTAGACTTAGAATTACTTAAACCTAACTAATTACTTAAACCTAACTAACCCAAACACGTCCATGCCCGAAGCAGGATTCGAAACTGCGACCGTAGCAGCCGCATGGTTCCGGACTGAAGTGCCTAGAACCGCTCGACCACAGCGGCCGGCTCATGTTTCTTATTTATAGTTGAAAGTGCTTTTCGCTTTTCTGGCAAGCATTCATTCAGTCAATCATTTTGCACCTGATACGATACATGAGCACAAGTTTAGATTTCTTACTTTACATAAATTCTTTATTATCCACTTTGAGCAATACAAATTCACATCATGAAAAATAATCAAATTAATTTAGCTACAAGTTTGTGCCAAAATCTTGCCTTCACCGAGCGCATCACGCTAAAATTACAGTTACTTCTACTGCTGAACTACTATCAATAGTATTCACGCGCTGAGGTCGCACCAAAGAGAGAGAGAAAAAAAGAAGTTGCTGTCGATCACCTCGACTTCAGAGAGAGACATGCCAGGACACACATCTTGAAAGGACGCTGCAACCAACGATCCGTACTGGAGGGTGGGGTGGGGAGTGGTGGAGGGGCAACCTCTTGCAACGTTTCAGTGTGTTGTACAACGTTTATCTTGCCTTTCACCTAATATCAGGACGTCGGTTGAAGTTTAGAAACTGTCGTCATAAAGAGATATTGCCCAGTTTACACTGACCAATTTAATGTCCATTGCGAAGCGGAAGTCAGGTGTGTCATTACAATTCCCTTCCACCAGCAAATGCAAAATTTTGGGCCATCTTTGTGTCACTTTCAACTTTAAGCCACCACTTTCCCGTTGCCGTGTAACAAGGAGCTTCATTTTAGACTATTTCTATCCCGACTTACAGAAAATAAATTTCTATGATCACACCATAAGACAAGTAATGCAATGTGCTTCATATTTTTGAATTTATACTGGTATAAATTACCAATAATCTGTTATTTAAAAGCCAATACGAATTGTACACAGTGACGGATTCATAGCTTTTGTTCTTTCACAACTAACACTAATTGAAGAAAAAATCTCTACTTTTGTGCAACGAAGCAAAATTTGTACTCTAGGCGCCTTGTTCCTTTTGCAGAATTTGGAATCATTTTTATTTTGAAATATTGAAAATTAGCAAGTACGTACTCTCGTAAGCCGTATTTTAATTTTCCTTTTTTCTTGTAGCTTGCCGATCAGTATAAACAGCAGTACTGTACTAATTAACACTTCATAGTCACTTTTCCTCCATAACTCACAGTCTTTACCTGACTTGAATGCTATATGGTAATACGAGTATGTAGCTAGTACACTTCATACGGTGTAATGACAAGGATTTCAGTAAATAATGACAATGATTTCTTCGTTTAACAAGTTAGGAACAAACTATATACACAAAATATGTTAATCATCACCATTCTTAAATCGTAATCATGAGAAGTTTGTCATTCATTATTGGATTCAGGCGTCCTCCAAACTTCTCCACACATCGCGTCCAAGTTTGTCTGCCCGTTTATTTATATCAAAGCAAATTCAGTTAGATCGTCCTCTAAATCTTTTCTTATTATGAGCAATGAAAAACAGAATCTCCTTTACCTCCCATCAAGTCTGGCTGTAGACCCAATTCATCTCCTTTTCAGTTGCGAAACTAACAATATCACGCTCTCAACATCCGTGTTTTCTTCTTACCCATTTGTTTTGTGTCCCTGCACCTTTAAGTTATGCCCAACAAATAACTTATGTCGCAACTCGCTTGGTAATGCTCAATTTCTAAATTGTCTTCACATTTATAGTAAAAGGAAGGAAGGAAGATTGGGTTTAGCGTCCCGTCGACAACGAAGTCACTAGAGACGGAGCGCAAGTTTGGATTGTGTCAAGGATGGGGAAGGAAAGCAGCCATGCCCTTTCAAAGGAACCATCCCAGCATTTCCCTTTAGTGGATTAGGGAACCACGGAAAACTTAAATCTGAATGGCAGGACGCTGGTTTGAACAGTCGTCTTCCCGAATGCGAGTCTCGCATTTAAAGTCTATGTTTCACGTCTGTAAATTAGTACTGGCATTATACACTGCTTGTAGACCGTTTAGAGGCAACATTCAATTTCCCGCACGAGCTCGAAACCATTTTTATCCTGCTGTTTATTTCTTTAAGTATCTGTTATTTTCATTTCGTCATCTTCTTTAACTTTAACATTAATATTTAGTATTTTGCTACTAGCATTCTGATTGTATATTCCTTTGGTGTTACTGTAAATGATCTTCAGATCCACTGTCATAGTTTCTATGTTCAGTTCGTCCGTGCCCTTCTGAAGTTCTGAAGCAATGCGATCATCAAATCGAACGTGATCAAGCAAGATCCGTTTATGCATCCTTAGTCATCTGAAAACCTGGCTGCATAAAATGCTTTTGCTGAAACAGAGTCACCTTTTTGAAATTTTTTCTCAGTTAAATATTACAAATAAATATACTTTTATAAATTGTCAACTGTAGTCTCAGTGTTAGTAACACCAGCTCTCACAGGACAACAGAATATAATCATCATTTCTCTATGAAACGTTCCGTAATCTTAACGGGCACTCGCTTCAGGACAGTTTGGGGTCTGGACAGTCTTATCGCCGTGGATTAACACCGTGGTAGAAGTCCCACGGTGGCTACGTTTCCTCTGGCGTGCATTGTAGAGAACGGGTTTAATTCGAAATGCCGACAAAGGCCGTTGGCCGTTAAAGGCCTGGTGCTTTTTGTGTCGTGCCGCCTCCCCTTCCCCTCCCCCCGCCTGCCCCATCAGCTTCATCCCCTAGCCGGCTTTTGTCGAATGTCGCCCTCAGCCTCGAGAGGTAGCGGAAGCCGCACTGCAACCCCTCCGGCTTCCGACTCTTCTCTCTGTATGTTAAACGTGAGCCACGGGAAGAACTGCAGCGTAGGTAGTCCTGTCACTACCAGTGAAGACCATGATCTCATACAGTATCTTCGTAATAACGAGAAGCGATTAGAGGAGTCTACGCGCATTGGAATTGCACGTAACTCAGTGGGACAGCCGCATTCCTACAAGGTAATGCTGAGGAATGCGTAGCGACTTGCCGTGACGCAACCATGCACACGTTTCCCGTTCCCACGGAATACATAACTTCACCAGAAACTATCGCACACGCCGTCCTTCAACAGGCCGCATTCTTGACTTGCTAATCGCACTACTGGAGGAAACAAATCCCTTTCACTTTGGAAGAACAGCGTTCTATCGTCAGTTTCTTTAAAGAAACTGTGAACTCCTAGCTAATCCTCAACTCCGCCGTATGAGAATCAGTTTCCCCTCACCTGTTCCATTCAAGAATGATTTGTGGTCCGAGCATCTCTCCGTAAACCAAAATTTTCTTAATTTTACTAATGTAATAATTACGTAAGATGTATGTCGGCAGAAGTAATATGGGTTCCCAAAGTTTGTTGAGAATTTGTGAATACTTTCGCTGTGACTAAACAACGAACCGCACAGCTGCTTCTTGAATCTTCTCTTGTTGATCTGACCTGACAAGTGACCCATAACGACAAACAATACAGGTGCTAACTCAATTGCGTAACTTAATTCTATTTCGTAGCCTTAGTTTCAGCATTAGCATATTCTTTTCCTTGAACGTTGACACAAGCTTCTCAGTGCCTTATTGCATGAGAAGACATTCTGAACAAGCTGTCGATTACACTTTAATACATGTACGAAATACTGCAAATACTTACCAAGCATGTGCATTAATAATTTATTAAGGCTTGAACGTGGCAACAACCATTGAATAAGACTGTAGGCTTTCGGTGGGAGAGTCCTTTTCAACAAAATATTTCTTGATGTGCGACAGCGTCATGATTTGATAAAACTGTTATCGTTTACGCTACTACTGCAGGCAACCTTCATCAGGGTGATAAGAACACCCTGATGGAGACTACCTGCAATACTTTGATCATCTCACGACATCGTCACACCCTCAGAGGAATTTTAATGACATACGGTATGTCCCTTAGTCAGCGGTATGTAAAACGCATCTATTTGTAACTATGATGAATGAGATCAGAGGAAAACAATCTTTGTGTTTTACTGTTGTGTTGTGTTGTCGATTTCCATTTATGGTTCATGTCCAGAAATGACATCCTCAATTCAACGAATTTCACAGCTCGGGCAAAGAAATTTTCTGTTCTTAATCTTCCAGGTCACGCAGCGCGTTTTTTTTCATTTCCTTATAAAAACGTAACAAGGCTGAAGCTGTTCTTTTAACAGCCCCCCTCCTATATGAACTGTGAAACGCCGATGAGTTTGTTTGTTTTTTTTTTTTTTAAGTATTCCGTATCTTGACTGTGGTATTATACACCAAAACAAGGAAAAATGTCCAGTAAATATGGCCTGTAAAATGCATCCCTAAAGACTTATGTGCACTCTTTCATCTTCGCTACTGTGAAAAACATCTCTTCCACTGCAAGCTCTTTGCTGTTACGAACGGGCTACAAATGCAGTGAACAAATGAGGAAGTATATTATAACACATTAGTCTGTTATTGTGAAACACCAAAGCTTCTAATGTAATTTGCTTGCTATTACGTACGAGCTGCACTTATGAGCCATCGTTAAAGGAAATTTCGGCATGCCGTCCATTCATAGTAAGACGTGCTTCTGGCGAGACGAATATCTCGTCTATAGTTTCTTCATTTGTTTACTGCAATCTGTAGGTCGTTTATAACAGCAAAGAACTTACAGCAGAAGATATGTGTTTCACAGTAGCCAAGATAAACAAGTGCTCATAGTTTGTAAGGTACGCACTTTATAACCCACGTTCACTGGATATATTTTTGCTTTGTTTTGGTTCATATCACTTTTTTTAGCACCCTGCATATATCGCTCCTTTTATACTGAAGTGCTAAAGAAACTGGTATAGGCATGCGTATTCAAATACAGAGGTATGTAAACATGCAGAATACGGCACTGCGGTCGGCAACGCCTATAAAAGACAAGTGTCTGATGAATTAGATCGGTTACAACTGCTACAAGATTTAAGTGAGTTTGAACATGGTATTATAGTCCGCGTACGCGTGATGGGACACACCATCTCATAACCAGTGCTGAAGTGGGGATTTTCCCCTAAGACCATTTCACGAATGTACCGTGAATATCAGGAAACGAGACCAACGACGACTGAAGAGAATCGTTCAACGAGACAGAAGTCCAACACTTACGCAAATCGCTGCAGCTTTCATTGCTGGGTCATCGACAAGTGTCAGCGTGCGAACCGTTCAACAAAACATCATTGACATGAGATTTTGGAGGCGAAGGCTCACTCGTGTGCCGTTGATGATTTCACGGCGCAAAGCTCTACGCCTCACCTGGGCCCGTCAACACCAACATTGGACTGTTGATGACTGGAAACACGTTGCCCGGTCGGAAGAGTCTTGTATCAAATTCAATCGAGCGGATGGACGTGTACGTGTATGGAGACTACCTCATGAATCCATGGACCCTGCATGTTAGCGGAGGACTGTTCAAGCTGGTGGAGGCTCTACTGGTGTGGGGCGTGTGCTGTTGATGTGGGACCCCCGATACGTCTAGATACGACTCCGACTGGTGCACGTGCATAAGCATCCTGTCTGATCACCTGTATCCATTCATGTTCATTGTGCATTCCGACGGACTTGGACAATTGCAGCAGGACAATGAGACATCCTAGACGTCCAGAATTGCTGCAGAGTGGCTCCAGGAACACTCTTGCGAGTTTAAACACTTCTGCTGGCCATCAGACTCCCCAGACAAGAACATTATTGAGCACATCTGGGATGCCTTGCGACGTGCTGTTCGGAAGAGATCTCCACCCCATCGTACTCTTACGGATTTATGGACAGCCCTGCAGGTTTCATGGTGACAATTCCCTCCAGCAGTACTTTAGATATTAGTCGAGTCCGTGCCAGGTTGTATTGTGGCACTTCTGCGAACACGCGGGGGCCCTAGACGATAGTTGGCAGTGGTACCAGTTTCTTTGGCTCTTCACCGTATATCTGAGAGGATAAAGAAGTTTCGAGTGTTAATGGTGTGGCGAAATATTGGCCTCATTGCGAACCTTAAGTTGTCAGGAAATTTCGTTTCGGAATACTGATATACATATCTTTGAAAGTAATACGACAGCATTGTAGAGCCTTAGGGAATGTAGATATTTCTGTCGATAAATTACAAAGATCGGTGTGCGATAAGAACTGGTAATAACGACTTGTTGTCAAAAATGCTTTGTGTGACTTCGCATTCGTACAGTAAACGGTGCCTGTAAACGACTTGACTCTGGCAAGTTTTCCATCTACATTATAGAACTGGTTATACGAAAAGTGAGACAGTGTATGTCTTTACTTGGCTGCCTGTAAATTCGGGCGTAGGTGAAGGATGAAGGCACCTGCCCCCGCGCGACTCGATGCGTGACGCGGCCAGACAATGGCGCAGCGCAGCACAGTACTGTCCGCTGTGGGCTGAATGGACAGAGCGGGTCGGCTCTCGGCCGCGCGGGCCAGCCCAGACGGGCCGGGCTAGATTCCAGCACGCAGCCAGGTACACTCAGATACACATCTTTATAGCGTCCCGCCGGACCCGTAATTGACGGATAGGCCCCGAGCGGCGAGCGACGCGCACGCTTTTATGCTGCATTTTATTAAGTCCCTGCTGCGGCCGCGGCTGCGTGCGCCGGCCGTCCGCCCACACTCCCAAGAATGAGCCATGGGACGCCCGGAGCCGTGGCGATTAATACGGACACTAGCTGCACGGGCTGACAGTGTGTCCGTCAGCTGTCGTGAGGTGTGTTACACGTTCCTTTCCTACGGTACGTCACTCGTGTTAAAGTCTCATGCGGTAAATACATACTGATGATAGCAAAGAAGATCCGAAATATGTTGAATTCAGGATATAAAGAAGAACAACACTGAAACTTCCTGGATTACAACTGTGTGCCGGACCGAGACTCGAACTCGGGACCTTTGCCTTTCGCGGGCAAGTGCTCTACCAACTGAGCTACCCAAGCACGACACACACCCCGTCCTCACAGCTTTACTTCTGCCAGTACCTCGTCTCCTATCTTCCAAACTTTACAGAAGCTCTCCTGCGACCCTTGCAGAACTAACACTCCTGAAAGAAAAGATATTGCGGAGACATGGCTTAGCCACAGCCTAGGGGATGTTTCCAGAATGAGATTTTCACTCTACAGCGGAGTGTGCGCTGATATGAAACTTCCTGGCAGATTAAAACTGTGTGCCGAACCGAGACTCGAACTCGGGACCTTTGCCTTTCGCGGGCAAGTGCTCTACCAGACAAAGGTCCCGAGTTCGAGTCTCGGTTCGGCACACAGTTTTAATCTGCCAGGAAGTTTCATATCAGCGCACGCTCCGCTGCAGAGTGAAAATCTCATTCCAAGAACAATACTTGTTCCGAAACAGTCGCCTCGTGCTGCTACCTTTGTTTCCGTACGCACGTTTAAATGGCTCTGAGCACTATGGGACTTAACATCTGTGGTCATCAGTCCCCTAGAACTTAGAACTACTTAAACCTAACTAAGCTAAGGACATCACACACATCCATGCCCGAGGCAGGATTCGAACCTGCGACCGTAGCCGTCACGCGGTTCCAGATTGTAGCGCCTAGAACCGCACGGCCACGCCGTCCGGCTACGCACGTTTACTCGAGAGCACACAAATCATAGAATGTCTCCCTCCCACAGTCATAGTCACACAGTCTACACGTTCGGAATATGCACTCCCGATGAATAGTTGTCCACGGCATTTAGTTAGCATACGGATCCTGTCACACGTGAGCCAATGAGTGAAAGTACTTACTTGGTTAATAGTAGGATCTGAAGACGACACAAATGTTGCACTGAAACTAGACGTCTGGGTAATGAGTACTTTGAAAATACGGCTGAGGTGTTTCATTTCCATTACTTAATGTAGTCCAGTCTCACATTATAAACGACTGAAAAAATATTTATAAGGATGTCCTACCAAAGGAAGGAAGGATAAAGAGACATTTACACAGTGCGAATGTAGACTTAGCATCGTAGCTGAAGTCATTGTCTGCTTGCATTTGTTCCATTTATCGACATAACTGCTCTCGCGAATGATGTATCATCGAGAAGGTTGCAGCGTGCCACTTTCAGTAAAACCGCCACTGACAAATGTAACTGCAGACATACGTCAATTTACGAAACTTTAAAAGATGACATGCTGACATTAAATTGTTTTTTATATATAGCACTTAGCTGATTTTATGTCTTGGATTCGTTGTCTTCTGAGCATATTGCCTCTGGATTTTCCTGCACAAAGAAATCTGAAACTTCCAAGAATTACAGAAGTCCGATGAACCAATAACTACAAAATAATATATTTTTACACTTTTAACTTATTTACTGTTGTACACGTCAAACAACTGTAACAAAAATAACCTCCATCTGCTCCTTTGAGATACACACTACATCTAACTGCAAAACATGCATACTCTATACAAACGACTTCACACGACTCTTTACTACTTTTGTCGCCAAGCGCGTGTGGGGTGAGAGAGATTACATTTTTAGCCAAGGAATCTAACTGTTCACATCGCTGGCAAACATAGCACTTAGATTAACTGATACATATTCCTCACATAAATTTCAGAAAATTCTGTGGAAATAAAATTTCCATAGTTCGATGTTAAATAAATATTATTTTAATGACATGAAAATTAAGCAGCAATTCAAGAAATACGTATAAATCGTTTTGTATCAAGCTCTTGTATTGCAAATGAAAAATTCGAGACCCACCAGCATCAGAGAGCTCATAAAAAAGTACACTTAAATTTTTACAGCGTTTATAAGTCTCGCTTACTATCAAATATAGTTTCAGAAAACATCACTGTTGTGATGTTATGTGGCTCTGCTCTCGTGGCGCAGACTCAAATTTCTTTCGAGTCTCAGTGGGTGTACAGTTTTTTTTAACAATGTCAAGTATTATAATATACATTTTATGGGGCTGGGCGCTCAGTCCGGAGCTGCGCGACTGCTACGGTCGCAGGTTCGAATCCTGCCTCGGGCATGGATGTGTGTAATGTCCTTAGGTTAGTTAGGTTTGAGTAGTTCTAAGTTCTAGGGAGCTGATGACCACAGATGTTAAGTCCCATAGTGCTCAGAGCCATTTGAACCATTTTATGGGGCACCCAGAACTGTTGCTAAGATTTTTTATTATGAATAACTCCGCTACAGTTGCACTTGACATATACTTTTGGATAAAATCGTACGTACGGGCTGAAATCCCATCTACAGGCGCTTGATTGCTGGACTTTTTACACGATTGAGACGACTTTCTCGTCCGCAATCAAGCGCCTCAACACGGGATTTACGTCCTGAAACCTGGGTTATGTGTACGATGTTAACCAAATAAAAGATCTCTGAAGTACAACTGTAGCGGATTTCCTCATCATGAAAAAAAAAGAGTCAAACGTTGCAAATCGTTGTTCAACAAATCCCTCGTCGACGAATTTCCTCTTCTTTGTTCAATTCAGCTGCTCATTATCACGATGTTGGATGGTCGTTGGTTGTTAACATGTCCCGCCTCCTTACCTTATTAAAAGAAGGCTTGCGGGGAGGGAGTACCGATAGTACAAACACACCCACACTGTCGAGAAACCAAGTCAGTAGCCATGCAGTATCCCCACCAGCAGCCGACCCATCTACCCATCCGCAAGGGTAGCATTCACACCGACACCGCAGCCAGAGTGGTCGGTAGAACCGCCAGCCCGACGATGCACGTAAGAAACAGAGGCACGCACCTGTAAATACTCGGAGATCATTTACAGACACCGGCAATTTCGTCCTCGCACTGACGTTTATAATTCCCTCTCACGGCCCGAGACGATGTGACGTTCGATTTACGGGCAGCGCCCGGCGCAGGGAACGGCTGAATAATCTTCATAAACAAGTGAAGCACTCAGGATGGATCCTGCCGTTCACGCCCTACCCCACTCCACCCCACCCCCACTCGGCTGCTGATGGACGCGCTCTGCCGCCAACCCGACATCCGCGGCGGAATCGGTTCGGGCGATCGCTGGCGGTCCTGGCCGATAAGCATCGGCGCGGGCCTCGTCTGGGCCTCGAACCCCGCACCGCGTCCTCCCGGATGCGCCGCGGAGCGCTAAATCAGCAGCGCCCCTCACTCCCGATCGGCCATCACCGTCGGCTTTATTGCCCACGGCTGGTGCAGCGCCGCGCCACCTGCCTTCGATGCTGCGCGCCGATAGCTGTGACGTCATTTACCGGAGACCCTTTTCCCCACCTCCTATCCTCCTGATCCTTTTTTTAAAAATCGGTTTTTCCTTTTTGTTCTCCTCCCCTTTCCTTTTTCTCGCGCTGCACTATCTCGCGACGATGACGCCGGCAACCGGCCACTAATTAATAATTTTCGCCGCACGTCGCGCGGGCCCGCGCGCCTCGTCTTCTGAAGAGGCCGCGGCGGCCGCCTCTGCCTCTGCTGCCCTATCGTATGCAGATTATTACGAGGTAGTTGTTGGCAAGGTGGGCGCACGACGCGCCGCGTTTCGCTTTTATCCCTCGTTAGAAGAGTTAGGCGGCGTGTCCGGGCATGCCTGCATTTTCCTGTCTCTTGGAGGACTCCGAACGCAGTCGGTTGAGTAGTGGTGACCTTTGGTTCTCTGCACGGGCGAGTACTGAATTATCATCCTAGCGTTGCTAAGCGCTGAAGTTTTGCCTGTGCCTCTTGCGTGTAAATAGTTGCCTTAAACTTGCCACTGTCCCGCGGAAATCTTCCGAGGTACTTCGAAGCGGCATTTGAGAATTCGATCTGCAGGGAGAACTATCACTCACAAGGAGCTGGCCCGTCGGCGAAGCCTCTCAGCCGTCCGTCTCGGTAGTTTGACAGTCTGCGCGACGGATTGCTAAATGAAGGAGCGCGTGCTCAATTCCCGGCCGAGTCGGAGATTTTCTCCACTCGGGGACTGGGTGTTGTGCTGTCCTTACATTTGTATCGTCGTATCGTCTTATTCTTCACTCTTGAGATAGCTGAATGGGCACGGCTAGAAAGCTGGTAAATTAAAAAAAAAAAAAAAGAAACCTCTTAGCGAAATGACATGCTCACCAAACACTCCTCACTCTAAAATGCGCCGCTACTGACAGTCTGACTCTTTAGACTGTGTCTGAACAGTGCTTCTCGGTTCAGTTGGGTTACTATTCTATGCACTTATACTGACCGTATCGTTGCCTACAACTGACTTTGGATTTGAACTCGAGTGGAGGTGTTCTCAAGCAATATTTCTCTCATCTAAAGAAGACTCTTCGCGGTTTGGAGGCCCTCTTTTCGAGGGACATGCACATCTATCTCTGTTTAATGCAATATATCTGTTTGAGGCTGCGCCTTAACAGAACCCACGGTCTGATATGGTCTGGTCGTACAAAGCCATTGTGAATGAGAAAGACAGGAAGAGTACGATCTGACGTCCCGTCGACGTTTAACTAGTACGGTGCCTCGGTCGGGGTGTATACTACCTTTCTAGTTCTGGCGCAGTGTACGTGCTGTGGGTATGCTGGATACGGTTGACGCCATCAGGCGTTCACAAAATACGTTGAAAGTTATAAGGAAAGGACAGAGACCATTCGAAGTTCATTATAAATCGAATTACTGAGAGCGTGTACAAAGGATACTGGTGGGAAAGGAATCGTTCCGACTTTAGCTGTAACTGATTGAGGGAAACCACTGGACTGATAAAAGTTTCGTGGACGTAGAAATCGTGATGTAGTTCAGCTGGAAGTGGAGAGATGAACGAGTAGGGTGTAGCCTTTAGAAAAGGACAGTCGTGGTACTGACCTGAAACGATTTAGGGAAATCAGGATCTGGATGGTCGGAATCAGTCCCATTTCGTGCACCCACTCACTCATTCTCATCGCTGTTTTAGTATTAGCGAGGTACCTCCGAGAAGAGCCAACATATGCTCGAAAATATTATATGCAGTAGCCAAACAAAGCCTTTAACGTTTCTAACCCATAGAAGAGACCTATCAAGCTAAACGACATTTACGTATCAACTTGAGCGATACTTCCATATTATCTGTAGAAAACTATATCGCCGGCGATAATAAAACAACGAAACATGGCTTCAGGTGTCGATTTGGTGTAATAGATATGAACTCCACCTAACAGCAAATGTACGCAAGATAATGAACTTTAATGGGAGTCACGTCACCGACAATAATAAAGCAACCAAACATGACTTCAGATGTCGATTTGGTGTAGTAAATAGGGAAGTTATCTAACTGCAAATGCATGCAAGCTAATGAATTTTAATGGCAGTCATTCGTGGTTTTGTTTTTGTGAACAGAATTACTTTTAACTGCCTGCATGTCTGAAGGCAATTAAGTCTTCTGTAAATATGCTAACTTTCCCTACATTTCCACAGAAGTAAATTACAGTGAATATTTTCACGAAAGGTGCACTCATCAACAGTTGGGAGTTGCCGACCAGACGGTTCAGACTGGATGTAAAGTAGCACCCCGTAAAATACCAAATTTTTCTTTTCCGTTCAAAACGTGGGTCAAGAACAAGAAGAATCAGAGTTTTGGGGGTTAGTCCAAAAAATGAAAATTTAAAAATAACAACTAAAAAGTGAATAGCTCAAACTTGTAGACGAATAAAGATCAATCCTGGTTATGATTGACGCGATAAAACCTAACAATGAACCGCTCTGGAGAAACCAGAGGAGAGGAAGTAGTGGTTCAAATGGCTCTGGGCACTAAGCGACTTAACTTCTGAGGTCATCAGTCGCCTAGAACTTAGAACTAATTAAACCTAACTAACCTAAGGACATCACACACATCCATGCCCGAGGCAGGATTCGAACTTGCGACCGTAGCGGTCGCTCGGTTCCAGACTGTAGCGCCCAGAACCGCACGGCCACTCCGGCCGGCAGAGAAAGTAGTGGTTAAGACACCGAACTCGCATTTGAGAGGACTGGAACGCCAGTCCCTCTCCGGCTATCGGGTTAGGTTTTTGTGGTTTTCCAAATCTACTAAAGGAAAATGGCGGGATGGTTCCTATGAGAACGACAATTCCTTCCCCGCAGTTCTCCAGCCCGAACTAGTGTTCTAATGATTCGTCGACAAGAGAACGATAGAACTTTTAAAAAAATAATAACAATGGGAAAGTGATGAGTGCTACAAGTCCTCACCAAAGGGAAACTGGAGGATATTCCAGACGCTAAAACAAAAATAATTCGATTATAGAAGGGTTAAGAGAAAGGAGGCAGCAACGTGAAATGAACAATAAATTGAAATTGCGGAGAAGTGGAGAAAAAAATAAGAAAGCCTGTCCTTGGGCCAGATATTAGTGCACATAATACAAATGCTCATCATATATTGCAATTGCACGTCGCATATTGTAAATTAATACCACTCGACCACATTTGAGCAGGAGTCCGCTCACGAAGTTGCTGCCCACCAGCAAACAATTACTTCACTGAAGCTTAGAGGAAAGTAGCCGACACTGGAGCACGTTAATTATCTGACTTGCTAACTAGCATTTCTGGCTGCTCGCTTCCTGGAGCCATTAACTGCATCGCTCTTTCTTTTTCCCTTGAGCCGTTACTGAGAAGCAAATCGTCGTGGCAGCTTTCAGCGCAGCGCTGTTCGCGTGGTTTTGATCTCGCCGTCTTACTGATTTCCAGCACACCAGGCACGCTCCGCCTTACGCAAGTCGGTTAATTCACTGGTCGGAAAGCTGACAGCACATGCAGAGTGCATGGGGATGATTCATCAAAAAGAAAAGCCGTAATTGCATTCCACTGTTCCGTGGTGATTGTCAGCGCTTCTTGTAAATCTTATACTCTCAGACTGCGATGAAGATCCTCAGCTCATACAAGTAGTACCCACAATTCGATTTATTTTGGCGTCAAAATACCTGCACTTGGGCAGATATAGAAGCAGTGTGATCAACATGAATACAGCAATATACAAGTACTGCATTCACCTGCTTATTTTTGACGCTCGCTTACAGTGCAGTGATTATAGTCTTCTGAAGAAGGGCACTAGGTGCCGAAAGCGGCAAAGGAATAAACTCTGCCGGCCGGAGTGGCCGAGCGGTTCTAGACGCTACAGTCTGGAACCGCGTGACCGCTACGGTCGCAGCTTCGAATCCTGCCTCTGGCATGGATGTGTGTGATGTCGTTAGGTTAATTAGTTTTAAGTAGTTCTAAGTTACAGGGGACTGATGACCTCAGAAGTTAAGTCCCATAGTGCTCAGAGCCATTTGAACCATTTTTTGAATAAACTCTCTTTTGTGCAACTGATTGCTGATTGTTGCAGCAAATTTCTGAAATAGATTGGCCTGCGTAGAGTTCCGAGCTGAACCCAATGGAAAACCTTTGGGACGAGTTAAAAAACAGACTTCGCCTCAGATCCGGGTGTCCAACATCATTGCCATCTCCGGTTTCGACTCTTGAAGAAGAAGGGGCTGTCGTTCCGGCACAGATATTCAGACACCTCACTGAAAGCGTCACCAGCGGAGTTAAAGCCGGTTGGTTCAAATGGCTCTGAGCACTATGGGACTTAAACTTCTGAGGTCATCAGTCCCCTAGAACTTAGAACTACTTAAACCTAACTAAAGACATCACACACATCCATGCCCGAGGCAGGATTCGAATCTGCGACCGTAGCGGTCGCGCGGTTCCAGACTGTAGCGCCTAGAAGCGCTCGGCCACATCGGCCGGAGTTAAAGCCGGCATAAAGGTGAAGGGTGAGTAAACTCCAGATCAATGGCCACTGTGTCCGGATACTTTTGATTGAATACGAGGGGCATTCAGTACGTAATACAACACATTTTTTCTGAAAGCAGGCTGGTTTTATTCAGGATTCTAATACGCCATATTATTCATCACTCTTTTGGCTACAAAACCCTATTCTCCAATGCGACGGCCCTGCACTACGTTTACTGAGAGGGCCTATATGACCGCATGATATCACTCTACTGGTGGACGTCAGAGCCAACGTCTTGCCGCATCAATAAACTTCCCACCATCCACATATTGCTTCCCGTGGAGTGTCTCCATCACTCAGCGAAACCAATGGAAGTGGGAAGGTGGGTAGGCGGAAAAGAACCCAGCGGGCGCACACATTTGAGTACCCGAACTGGTGTGCGAGTGTGTCAGCACTATCAACAGAGACTTGTGCAGCGAGGTGTTTCACTGTAACCTATCGCTCACTTCGAATGAGTGTCCACAAATAACAACATTGCAGGAGTAGGTGATGTGTGCGGCCGGCCGGCACGCGGAGGACTGGAAAGGTTTGCGCCCAAAGACTCGCCGTGCTTTTGTTCGCTGTCAAGTCTCCGTAGACGTTCCGCAAGCGCCACAAATATCCCCGATGCTCTGGTTTTCCACAAAAGAAACTCAATGACAGCTCTCTGCTTGGAACGCACCTCCGTTAAGCCGTCGGCACACGGGCCGTGCATCCGAACGTTGAGCGTTGAGCATGCCGAGTTTCTGACGTCAAAGTGTGAGATAGCACGTTCGGGAGTCTTTCCAAACGTGCAGAGCAATATCTGGAATGTCTGATATTCTGAGCGTGCGTCTGAGCGTTGATCAATGAAATGGCACAACGCCATCTACGTCACACGCACGCCGTCTCCTTTCAGTACAGAGTTGTGAGCCGCCATGTTGGCATTCATTTCAACCTATATGTATATATGCCGTTTCTGAGCACCAGCAAATTGAGAATCACTGGAAAACCCGTTGTTAGTTGTGTGATTCGTTCCAATAAAACAATGAGAAACATCATATTCGTGGCAAAAGAATTACTGTAACTCGCGTATTATGAGAATAGGCTATTTGAAGGCAGCGACACACTGAAGATCCACCCAAAACGCATTGTTCTTGGTACAATTTGTTATAATTAAATTTCAATTAATAACATAATTATCTACGATTAACGTTTTTAGCAAGGGGCAACACAATATTATTAAGTACGAGGAGCCTGTTGTATTAGTGTAATGAGTAGCGTATATGTCCGCCGGCACGGTAGCTCAGCGTGTTCGGTCAGAGAGCTGGTTGGCCTCTGCAATAAAAAAGTGAGTGAAAGGATCAACAACGAACTTGAACGGATGTTACGTGACGTCCGCAACGACCAAACACAACGAACAAAATGAAAAAAAGTCCAATACTGGGTATTTGTTGGGGCGGTGGTTCGCGTCTTAATACTTCCAAAATTTTTTTCCTAACATTCGCGTTTTTATTAGGTTCTGATACTTTCTTATTAGTATAATATAAGTATATGCTACAATATTTGATGTTATGTAAATACAAGTTCACCTTTTTTTGAGGGGTGAGTTGGTTCGATTGGTTTAATCTACAGGACAGCTTGCGCTACTTGTATAAAGATATTTTGCTCCTTTTTCTTTTACGCTTCGTAATTGACATGTTGTAAAGATTCTGCTACTGGGTAGGAACAGTGATCAAGTAAGACTGACCTTGGGGGTTTACTGAAATGTGGGAATGATGAAATAATGTTTATCTCATGCGGAGAAGTATTGCAAATTTGTACCGCACTGTTTGTAATGGAACTTTTATAAGCCTGTGTCCTTATTGACTGGGCATGGTACTTTCCTTTTCGTGAACGATGGAGGAAATGTGCGTTTTAATAGAGATAACGTGGGAATTTTACGCGCGCCCGTTGAGCAAAGAGTGTGATTTACGAACTAGAAACATCCCTCAACTGCCGCTGGAGTGCGTTGCGATTGCGTATACCACGTTGGAGCCCACGTACCGTATGCACAAGTTGCATCGTTCTTGAGCGTTCAGCAGCACGTTGAACTTGGCACGCTCAACGTTAACGTTCGACAGCACGGTCCGTGTGCCGACGGCTTTACAGATTCCCCGTACATCGTTGCCACTAATCGGAACTTCATGAAACGATAGGGGGCGAAACTGGAATGTTGCAGCACGTACCACAACAAATTCCAAATTTTTTCGACAGAAAGTGGCCGAGAAAAAAATGCGTTGCATTACTTATTGAACAGCCGTCGTGTAAAGCGATGGCTTACTTGGGATTGTCGCGGATCTGCTTTGTCTGGGAACTATTTGCTGGCAGCCCAGCAGCCGCCGTTAGCGGACAGTGAGGTGTCTCGCGGTTGTTTGGGAAAGCTGCGTCCTTGCCAGGTCGCGGGGCGCAGCGACTTGCCAGCAGGCGCCGGGCCCGCGGCCGGAGAGCGCCCGCTGCCCGCTGCCCGCTGCCCGCTGCCCGCTCATCTGCATTCAATCCCTGCAGCGGCATTCCGGGCCGCGGGACGTGCCGCCAATTGGAACGTTCTGCTGTGCTCCGCTCTAGCGTTCCGGCCGGAATGCGAGACCGGCGTGTGCGCGATGATGTAATTGCCCACCAATAACCTCAGGTGTGCGCTCTCGTTCCCCCTCCTGACGGCTGCTTTTAATGGGAGCAAGCGGCGGCTGGCGGACGGGGTCACTCTCGCTGAGAGCGCGTCGGTCGGCCTTTTTGTGGAAACAGCTCCTGGCCACTAAGTGAAGGGGTGTAGCTGTCTGACACTTAGCAGAGTCATCCCGCATGAGTCTCGTGGAGCAGCGAGACGAAAGGAAACAGCATTAACATAGTGTCAGAGTACATGGAATTTCTTTTTATATATCTGTCGATGTATTCTTTGTCAAAAGCTAAATCTGTCTTTTCCACACAGTTTAGTTCAAATGGTTCACATGGCTCTCAGCACTATGGGACTTAACTTCTGAGGTCATCTGTCCCCTAGACTTAGAACTACTTAAACCTAACTAACTTAAAGACATCACACACATCCATGCCCGAGGCAGGATTCGAACCTGGGACCGTAGCAGCAGCGCGGTTCCGGACTGAAGCGCCTAGAACCGCTCGGCCACCTCGGACGGCCCTGATGCTGGTCAGACGATTGAAACTGGTTTATAAATAAAGTATTTTACCAGCAGCTCAAGGCGGTAATTTGACATTCTTTCATTGCATTAGAGCTGCAGGTCACCATCTACTGAAAATATATTAGTTTTTTGAGTATTGTCTGGGTTTCTCCAGACCTTACCAGATTTATTCCTTTATTTATTTTTTATTATAGCCAATTACCTAATACTCTAAATATGCCACATTTTACGTCTACAGTTATGTTTCTAAATTTACTGTACGTAAAATAATAACAACGACGCTATGGTTGAAGTATTACCACAAGTATAATGGTGGTAAGAGCCAGAAAACTAATCTAGGAGCGCCGAACCTCAAACCTTTCGCAGTCTGAGACGCTTAATCGCGCTACCATCGAACCCTGTAGCAGGTTTAAAATCACCATTCACCGATCCTGGTAAGATACAAATCATAACAGGAAAAGAAAATTTGTCCCACGAAGTGACAATACATTAGTTCCTCGCCTGTTGCACTTCACGGATTTCATCGTTCTGACGACAAAGATATTTCGATGTTCCAACTGCTCGCCACCTTCAGGTGGGATTGAAGGTGCACAGTCAAATACAAGCCTTTCCGCAATGGCAGGAAATTTTTTATAGTATAGGCTTCCTCAGCCCCAAATCATCTTTAAAAGATCCAAGAAGGCCTCTAGTTTTGGCCGAAGGCAAAGGACACTTTTAATATATTATTTTCTAAGGATTCTTGAAATACTCCCGGCAAAGGCTAAGCAACTGATTTACAAGTGTTCATTGTTGGTTCACATGGTGGTCCAAATTGGAAAGCAAGCAATTTTATGATCAGTATATCCATTTTTCTGACAACAAGCTTAACGTAATCCAGTTCCAGTGTCAAATTATTAGAATCCCAAATAGCATAAGCTATCCTGACCAGTGTACGTAAAAGTCCGATGCGTTGATGTGGTGAATGACAAACCGGTCGGTGTGCGTAGATTTACGGTGTATACTGTATCCCAAAGTCCTATTTTCTTTGTTTATGTATTGAAACGTCCAAAAATAATTTGCCATCTTTTTCAATTTCCATATGTGAAGATCATCATCCTTCACTAATCCGGGAAAAACTACGTACTTCCCCACTTACTCTCCAAATGATTCGGTTGACCGTCTCTAGTAGCCTTAATGCCGACGTGATCTGCTTTTCTTCCTCATCACCCGCCGCTTACGCAAGCTGTGAACGGAAATGCTAATGTGGGCTGTTTTCCTCATGGAGGCTTCAGTGGCGTGCAAATGCAGAGCCCCCAGCTATCGTTAGCTACGCATGCGTTGCGCAACCGTGCTCTATCTGACACTACTCAACAGCGCCATCCTTGATGCTGAATGAATAGTAGTGGGCGGGTGGTCCAATGACGAGGAGCTGCGAAACAGGCATTGTGTGGCCCACTCGCCGAGGATAAACAGGCGTGCTGGATGTGTAAGCGGCCACAGCTGGGACCATGCGCTCCTCCGGGACGACCAATTACTGGACGCAGACCCACTTCCTGGAGGCCGTGTGCGGCTCGTTAAGCTGCTGCGCCTCCGCCAGAGCCTGCCTGCCTGAGCTGTGTCGGGCGCCGCTCTCACACGAACCGCTACGTCAGCCTTATCTCCAGCAGCTCGCGGGTCTGTTCCGCTGTTTAGTGTCCTAATTTACGTCGCTATTACTGTAGACAGGCACCCAAGTTCGCACAGGACACTGAAGGAGCAGACTGCAGCAGCTCACTTCCACAGGAGGCCAAGAAAGTATTTGCAAATGTTACCTAGTAGCAACTGTTAGAAAATTCCAGGTTACCGTCCCACCTGATTGTCACGTATCCAGTTTATAAGGATGTACGTACGTCTCAGGGATCAACTAGGTGTGACCTTCGAAATTTGATATCCCCATTTTCTTGAGGAGAATAGAGCAAATACCTAATAAATAACACCTCTGGTTTTCCTAGAGCGGCATGCTGGCTATGTGCAACTCCATGTTGCTGTCCAATGTCATCTAAGGTAGAACCTGAAGCAACCGTCCGTCGAGAGAGCACGTTATTACAGCTTGATTCCGCTACGGAGTTTCTAGCTGTTTATTTGTGGCTCCTTTATGAATTTTTGGTTTATCTAGGCATATTAGTCGACCGCAATATTATTGCACCTCGTACTGAGGGATTTCGGGTGGCTTAGCTTGAGATTACATCGTAATATTTAACGAGGACATGCTGAATCACTTGGTAGTGTATGCACAATTGTCATAAAACCATTCACAGTGTGATGTTCCCTTCTTAGGCACCACCACTGTAATACTCGGGTAGTACCACTGTACAGCTGCTACCATAAGCAGACGTCAGCAACAGCTAAGAGACTACTACTGTGGTGTCACCGCCAGACACCACACTTGCTAGGTGGTAGCCTTTAAATCGGCCGCGGTCCCTTAGTATACGTCGGATCCGCGTGTCGCTACTATCAGTGATTGCAGACCGAGCGCCGCCACACGGCAGGTCTAGAGAGACTTCCTAGCACTCGCCCCAGTTGTACAGCCGACTTTGCTAGCGATGGTTCACTGACAAATTGCGCTCTCATTTGCCGAGACGATAGTTAGCATAGCCTTCAGCTACGTCATTTGCTACGACCTAGCAAAGCGCCATTACCAGTTACTATTGATGCTGTAAAACATGTACCGTCAAGAGCGATGTTCACCATTTACGGATTAAAGTTAAATATTCCAACAGCTACGTCCTTTTTTGCTAAAGTCTAACTTCCTTGTCCTGTTCCAGACCTCACGCCAGCCTGCGTGAACTAAAACGCGTGCCTTTCGGCTTCCTCTCATAGTGGGTTGGCTCTCTTGCCAATCCACAGCAACTACAATACCTTAAGTCAGGATAGATTTTATTGTACTCCATATAGATTTGTATTGTAATACACACAAGTAAATATGGCACCAAATGACGAACAGAAATCCGAAACGCTTAGTACTATTTCGCTGTAAACAATAAAAACATTGAATTAACAGTCCTTTGTACCCTGTTGCAGCAATAAACAAGTAGCTTCGTTTTCGTCACGGTCACGCACCAAAAACAAAAGAAAAGGGAGTCAATATGGTTCACAGTGCTAAGGAGGTTATTGCAGTATCTTGGATGGGTAGCCGGCCGTTGTGGCCGAGCGGTTCTAGACGCTTCACTCCGAAACCACGCGGCTGCTAAGGCCGCAGTTTCGAATCCTGCCTCGGGCATAGATGTGTGTAATGTCCTTAGGTTAATTAGGTGTAAGTAGTTCTAACTCAAGGGGGCTGATGACTTCAGATGTTAAGTCCCATAGTGCTTAGAGCCATTTGAACCATTTGGATGGACATATCATACTGACTAACACTACCTATTAAAGTAACTTGTGCCACAAGAACGACACGACTGTGAGAGTTCTCAAAAGTACAAAAATGGGATGGCATTGTCATTTCAAGTATTAAGAACGTAACGGTAGACGATGGAGCAAACATACAGCGACTTTGTTAAAGGAACCGTTCCTACAGTCGCCTAGCGTGATTGAGAAAGACCACAGGAGACATAATTCAGAATTGTCGGGGTTGAGTTAGAATTACACTCCCCTCGAATATGGATCGACTTTCTTCGCTGGGCATTATACGTCAAGATGAGTTGCCTCGATAGTTAATAAGGTGTTAAAAGAAATACAACAATCAACTAAAATTAATTTTCTTCAGAAGTTTGCTAAAAGCAGCAGCAAAACAGACATGCCTACGTTAAGACAGAACAAGGGTTTCAATCTAAAAATAAGAAAGAAACTTCGCAGAATAAAACTGTTCTGTGAATGTCGGAGGTAAGGATTCAAAAGCCACTTCGTACAAAAAAAGCTGTGGATTTGCCGACATCTGGGTGTAGATAATAGCCCAGCGTTTCCCTTGATCAATGTAAAATAGAAGAGTACAAAGTTAATCTAAGAGACATCAAACATTAAAAGAGTTAACATAGATTTTTTTGCTCATCCAGTCGTCGACTGCACCAAAATTGTGATTAGTGGACCTTATTCAAAGTTTCGGGTAACAAATTTGTACAATTTCTGCATTTTATCAATGAGTGGTGCTACGGCAGGCCCATCGAGCTTAGTCATATGTCTACATCTATACCGGGTGTCTCTTCAAAGAGGCGCCAGGCACATTTTCTCTGGTGTTTAGGTAGTTAATCAGAGTCTAGTTTTTGCAATGTGCAGCTGGAGACAGCGCAACGAAATACTGCCCATTAGGAGTTTCACGCGACGCCCGTTGTCGACGGAAAGCGTCGGTTTGCTTCCCATTAATAGCGGAATGTTATCTCCCCATCCACATTAGTCTAGTAAGATATTCGTTTCATCGATATGTATTAAGAGAAACAGTAAAACACGAAGAATAACCTAGTATTCCACGAGCGACGGAGCAGCGTTGCTGCAAGGGAGCAGCAATCAGAGTGGGCCAGATCAGTGCCGTCGCTGGTGGGGTACTGCTTACTCTTTGTCTTTTACTGTCCCTGACAATACTTATCGATAAAACGACTATCTGACTAGACTGATTTGGAGCCGCTCTACCGAACAGGCACCCGAAATTCCGCTTCAGAAAGAAACCGACACTTTCCTTTCACAATGGGCATCGCATGAAAGTCGTGAAGAGCTTCATTTGCTTGGGCTGACTTTAGCTACACATTGCGAAAACGACAATGCAACTATCTGCCTCAACACCAGAGAAAATGCGCCTGGCGACTCTTAGGAGAGACACACAGTTATGTAATCTCCAAGCCACTGTTCAATATAAAATCGGAGGTTACATCTTACATGAATTATTGGTTTTCTATCCTATTTCATTCACGTATTAAGCAGGAGCGAAATGCCTCTTTACGTGTCCTAATCTCTCAACATACTTTCGTGATCCCTACGCGAGGTAAGTAATCGATAGTGGCAGCATAACGGTCTTCGAACAAAAGCGCGCGCGAGCGCGCGCCCGCGCATACACACACACGTTCTAAATGTACCCAGTAGGGTTTCGCTAAACTAGTTGTGTTGGTTCCAAGCATTCCCTTTTAAGCTCCCCAAGCACTTTTGTTACACTTTTGTATGGGCTACAACTACATGCGATTATCCTACCGGCGCGCCTCTGATTTGTGCCATTTTATACACCATTTCCTTCACAGATGGATTCCAGCAAATTTAAGTCTTCCACTAGCTTTTCCTAGTACTGATTAACACGGTCGTCGACTCTATTTCTCCACAAAGCCGGTTGAAGCCCCTCAAAGAGAGTAAAGTGGTGCATTGGTATAGCTATTGGAGTCCCAATCGAGTGCGGTTAAAGCATTGGTCTGGTCATCCTAGTCTGCATTATCCAAGACGTTGCACGCGAACACTGTTATGGTAACGTTTGGTAACGCATTCGTCGAGTTCTTCCTGCACCATTCTCGAGTGAGCTAGTGCTCCATCTCTAATAACTTTCACATCGATCTGATGCGCAACGTTTCCTCAGCTCCCTCGAAATCGATCAGCTCCATCAAGACGACATGTGAAACTTCCTGGCAGATTAAAACAGTGTGCCGGACCGAGACTCGAACTCGGGACCTTTGCATTTCGCGGGCAAGTGCTCTACCACTTCTGGGGTATTCGGGAATCCAGCCAGATATTCGCGTCGTTCTCGCACGATATTTCAACAGCGTGCCTCGCTGTCTTCTTCAGGTGCTACCTGAGACTGGTCCTTGGGTCGATCGAGTCCAGTATTTATGCCTGGAAGGAGCTGGGCGTTCCCTAATCGGTCCGCGCCGAGTCGAGTGTTCCGTCTGTGGTCCGCGTCCGCCAGACTCGGCTTCAATGGACCCCTCCAGTCGCGGATGTTCCGACTGCCGTCCGCGCCCGTTTTGGCCTGCCTCAACGGTTGTGGTCGTCATCTGAGGTGTGTCAGACCCGATCTGAGATGTTGTACACTATGTCTCATGACTGTTACTATGATTTCCACTTCTGTTTCGTGCTGGGCGCTCCATAATAGGTCTGCGACCGCCAGACGCGGCTACATTGGCCCTCTCTGGTCGCCGGTGTTCCGACCGCCGTCCGCGCCAGACCTGGCCGTCTTCTGAAGTCGAGTTCATGATCTGGGGTGTGTCAAATCTGGTCTCTAATGTCCGACACCTTGTCTCACGGCAGTTCTCTCTGTCTCCACTTGTAGAATCCCGGAGTGTCCTGCGTTGAGTTTCCACAAGCTCAAGCGCTGGATTCCAGGACCAGTCTCAGGTAGCATCTGAAGAAGACAGCGAGGAACGCTGCTGAAATATCGTGCGAGAACGACGCGAATATCCGGCTGGATTCCCGAATATCCAAGATGCCAACAGAACGCCGGGAAAGCATGAAGAATAAGACGACATGTGTTTCATTATAATCCTCGTCCGTAACGATAGTCTCAATCGGAATTGAGAGGCGAGTTCAGACGGTCATACAATCATCGAATGTGTGATATCGGAAGTAAACTGACTGGTCTCAATGGCACAATAGCCGTTGAAAACGCGATTGTCGTCCTGTCAATCGAAACGCCGCCTGTTGTTTCGCGGAGTACCTGCTCCGGACTGTACCGGGAGAGCAGAGTGCGACGGTAATTGAGCTGGGCGGACGTTTACGTGTGCTGTGTCTGGGCAGCGCAGAGTGCGTCCTAGGGACTTCCCGTCACGCGGCCTCGTTATGAGTGCGGGCTGCCAGTGGGCGGCACCCGGCCACGCAAGTCGCTGCCACCGCCGCCGCCGCTGTCACCGGCTCCGCAGTTACCTGCAGGCCGGCTCGTGCTTCGAATACCTGATACTTCAACGTCTCTGTCTGTGGCACCGCTCCGTCGGCGTCATTACTTTCCAACTCGTGATGGAGGCCGAGCAAAGAACACGAAAGTGAGTAAACTATACGCGTCAGTGTATTTCACTCAAGGGTAAAGCGCTCCTCATAAGAGCGGCGCACATTCCGTCGGTACCTGCGTTATTAGAGACAGTGCTTAGTCACAACGGGCACAATTTTCCAGGTAAAGCACAATATAACACTAGGGAACTCTGCCAACGTTTCGACCGCTGTTCCACGAGTAGTCTTAAAGCTTGCGATCAGTATTTGGAACTGGGACAAAATAAACTGACGGAAAAAAAATCGCTACACAAAGAAGGACTTGTGCGACATAAACGAAAGTTTGTAGGGGTGTTTCTACATATGAAAGAAATTCGTGTGTTATTCAGTAATATCAGAAAACTGAGTCCGCCTTGATGCAAAACCTCTTGTTATTCGTTTATTTCTTTATTCTCCCAAATTAGTTTCGGCAACAAATACCACCATCATCAGTGTTTTTTTTTTATCCACAGGATAAACAGAACACTTCTTAAATCAGAAAACTACACACAGGAAATAAATATAATCAAACAAATTGCTGTTGAAAACGACTACAAAACAGACATCATAAACTAACTCAACAACAAGGTAAAACGGAAACATGCAGTACACACAGACAACACAGCAGACCACACCACTTCAGAAAAAAGACAGAGATGGTACATAGTAACATACAATAACAAAATATCACATAGAATAGGAAGCATCTTGAAAAAGCAACGGATTCCAGTAACATTCAGAACAAACAATACAGTTCAGAAAAGACTAAGACCAGTCAGAAAAACTTCAGACAAATTCAGCAATGCTGGAATATATCAACTCACTTGCAACCCCTGTCAGGCCCATTACATAGGACAAACAAGCAGAAATTTCCGAACGAGGTACACAGGACACATGAGAGCTCTAAAGAGTGACAGCACACATTCAACTTTTGCATAACATCTATTGAACAAAAACCATAACCCCATTAATATCGAAAACGATCTACACATTCTGAGAAACAACAACAGTCTATACCGACAACTAACAATAGAAGAAAATTACTACATACAAAAGGCTATAGTCGAAGGGAATAATGTAATAAACGAAAACATAACACTTTCTAACAACACACTCTTTACCGCTCTGAGAGAACTGACCAACGACACAGAACAGAAAGCACACACGCAATAGAACCACTTCCGCATCACACACAGAGACATAAATAATGAACAGAAATCGTCGTAATTCGCGCTACAGTTTTTCATAGCCTTTCTCCCCACATGCGATACATCTCTCGCGACACGCGCGAACAGCAAGATGGCGTAATGTTCTGGGTCAGAAACAGAGTGCGAAAGTTTCGTTTTTCTGTGTATAAAAGCAGCCACATACCATCCAACGAACGTGAGTACACGAATAGCTAAGTAACAGCTCAGTACACACCAAATAACTGGTTTTCCACAACACTACCATAACCCCAAGTATATATTGCTGACCTACGAATTTCACCTTATAAGTATTTTGTTTACTAACAGCCGCTCACATGTTTGCAGATGACATGATGTTCGCTAAGTAAAAAACGGCAACACAAAAAGCGCACAGAAAATACGTCGGAGACAGCGACAATAATTGCTTAAAACATGCTGTAACATACAAAAATAGGGTAGTATAAAGGTGTCCATAGAAAACTATATTTAAAAAAACGAATAGTAAAAATGTAATAACGTGCTATTGTGTTTGTATAACCATGCTATTTTCTGCATGTTTTAGATTAAAAAATAAAAAGAAACACTGATGATGATGATATTTGTTGCCGAAACTAGTTTGGGAGAATAAAGAAGTAAACGAATAACAAGGTGTTTTGCATCAAGGCGGACTCAGTTTTCGGATATTACTCTTTTTCTATGCAAACACGGACCAAATGGAAGAGTTCCCAGATAAAATCATTGTCCTGTATTATTCTCACGCTGCAATATCCTATTCATCAGCCGACACCAGGCAAGCGACTTTAAAGCAATATGTCTACCCTGTACGGGAATATACATAATGGATGTACGAGTACAGACTGTAGGCACGTGGTTGACGACATGTTGAAATTTGGGTCTGACCGTGAGTCGTGCTCGGAGAGCGAAATGGTAAGGCGACCGCTCACGATAAGCAGGAAATCCGGGTTCGAGTCCCGGTCCGGCATAAAATTTCATTGTCGTCATTCCATTACACAGCTGACGGTTTTCCATATTCGCACCTGCGAATCCATTTCTTGTATGCTCTAAAGAGTGTTGACATATTGCCATGGCCTTCTCGTTCACTAGATCTGTCTCTGATCGAGCACATATGGGATACCATCGGACGGCAACTCCGGCGTCATCCACAACCAGCATTAACCGTCCCTGTACTGACCGACCAAGTGCAACAGGCACGGAACTCCACAAACTGACAGAGAAACATTAGTACGGTTCAGAACCTTTGCTTTTGTGACTCTCTCATCAGAAAGTAAGATGATAACTGTCACAATTATCTTCTGTCTAGATAACAACCACAGCGAAATTGCCGCACGTGGTAGCCTCGCGGTCTAGGGCACCTTGACACGGTCTGCGCGGCTGCTCCGTCGGAGGTTCAAGTCCTCCCTTGGGCATTGGGTTTGTGTGTTGTCCTTAGCGTAAGTTAGTTTAATTTAAGTGGTGTGTAAGCTTAGGGACGGATGACCTCAGCAGTTTGGTCCCATAGGACTTACCACAAATTTCCAAATTTTCTAAAGCGAAATTATGATACAATGATCAGTAGAGGAAATGTCGAACTGTGTCAGTAGTAACCAAAGCAGAATATTCATTTACTTTCTGTCCCGGTTGCTGCCTGCACGCAGTTCCAGTTGCCCAAATTGTTAAAAATAAGAACAAAAATTCCAGAATGCCTTAGAAGCTGACCACTTTTAATATGTTGCCGTATAAAGGAAAGTGTCTTACTCTAACTTATTTGTTAACGAGGACTCAAAAAAGATCGCATAATGCATGAATAGAGAGTTTCGGCTTCAAGTTTCTAAGAGACTTGTATAACCCTTCAAACTTGTGCCACTCTTCGTAAATCATTGCCGACAAATGAATCCATTCACTTAACAGGTGTGCCGACGGTAACATTTGGGGCGGACAGCGAGGTGGCTTTATGGCTTTATTACTCCCGCTATCGGCCTGAAACGCTGTTTTCTTAATCAGCAATAGTCTTTCGAAACAGCAATAAAACGTAAAGTGTAACAGGAACTACTACGTAACAGCCGATGCCGTTGTCTGTCATTACCGAACGTACAGAAACAAAAATAAAATGTGAAAGAAATATAGTCTTCACTTCATACCAGAGATTAGCAGCTGGTAGATAACTCCACTGATGCAGTATCGTCCGCTTAATCACTACAAAGCAATCTGCAGTAATTAAGGACGCCGTCAGAATATATGACTACACCGACGTACAGACTCGGACATAGTCTCGAGCATCGCCGAGTAAGGGGGAAAAGAAAAGCAGGATGGTAAGATCTTCAAGTAGAGGCACAATGTTAGTTTCTCAGTTCAATGAAGCAATCAGTTATGTCTCGAAGGTGATACGTATGTAAGTATCTACATTAAACTGCTTTCCAACAAAATTGGTTCCTTTGGAGGATGTCATGTGACAGTACTCGAACAGTATTATCACAGAAGATGTGAAGTGACGTCTTCTTTCTCCTGCTTAGAGCAAGCTGTTTTATATGATTCGAGAATTGTAACTATCAGAGAAGCACTAAATGGCTGAGTTGTAATTGTTACAGATAGTGTTTCCCGCTAATTTTGCTCACTGAGTGTCGTTCTCATATCGCTTTTTTGCAACAGGTCTTTTATAAACGTGTTGGTCCGATAGTCAGCCCACCAGAATAGACATTGTGACTTTTAATAACAAATGTACCTTCAATACGTGGCATATTGTTGAACAAACGTTCAGAGATGTCCAGGAATCTTTACAGTGGAGCTCACTGCAGAGTATCTAGAAGCGGAGCGAAGATGCCTATATAACTTGAGTTAAATTTACCCTTTTCAGACTTTTCAGAATATATGCGTGTATGATTTTGCACGAAGATAGTTACCTACATTGCGATATTTTTATTTATTTTTTAAATTCTTGGACATAAGCAGTCATCAGCTATGATCATAGTGGCGTTACTTAGTCCGCTCTACTTCTATTCCTTACGATTCAGCAACTACACCTGAATAACGTAGAAATGTTTGCTGTATATCATCTTCATCATGAGCAGCTGCTGCCAACTGAAATTCATTGCTGTATAAAGGCTTTCTCATCACTTCAGTTTCTCGATATTTACATATACGTGTCTTTATTGCTCCTACTGGTATCGTTACTTTACCGCTGCTAGTTTTGCTGGTAGAAATTCTTCATTTGGATTTTCTAAACATAAAATTTAAGGAATGGATGAGGTTACTTTATTAATGTATTCCACATCAAGTATTCTTTGAAACTCACCGTTTATTTGAGGAAAGGTAATAGAATATTTGAGGTCGCCTCTTCTTACGTCTGCTCAGTTCCAGCGGTAACCTTGGAAAAGAGGCGCGTCCACATATTGTGTTACATTTTCCCAGATAAACGGTGAGTACATGGAGCGAACAAAACTACTTAAGTAACCTGGACAATGCCTTCAAAATAATGTTAAGAAAGTTATGACAAAGAATTTCTGGCAGCCACAGCAGAAATAGCAGGTATAAAATAATGGCACTAGATGTAGTGATTGTGACAGGACAGCAGAAGTCGGAGACTTCGGATCCATTATGTAAAGTAAAATCTGATGTAATGATAATAGATACTGCATTGTTGATGTCATAGCCGAACTTTAATTAGGCCATCAAATGGTTCAAATGGCTCTAAGCACTATGGGACTTTACATCTGAGGTCATCAGTCCACGAGACTCAGAACTACTTAAACCTAACTAACCTAAGGGCATTACACACATGCATGCCCGAGGCAGGATTCTAACCTTCGACCGTAGCAGCTGCGCGGTTCCGGAGTAAGTACCTAGAACCGCTCGGTCACAGTGGCCGGCTATTAGGCCATCAGTCGAGTCTTTTCTTACCCCTAGGAATCCAGCAAAGAACCTCTTTAGTCCATGCACCATACTATTCACTCGCATAGTCACATGAATCTTCCACCTCCATTTCATTTTCATTAGAGCAATATTTACATTCCCCATACCAATCTGTTCCAACGATTTGTTTGTTTTCCTTTCCGCTCTGGTATTTACCAACAGGACGTTTCGAAGGTAACAGAAAGGTACTGTCGGAAAATGAGCTGTGAGGGCAGATCGAGAGCCGTCCTTGGACAACTCAGTCGGTAGAGCACTTGCTCGCGAAAGACGGAAGTCCCAGGTTCGCGTCCCAGTCCGAGATAATATTTTAATCAGCCAGGAAGTTTCAAATCAACGTACACTCCCCTAAAGAGCGAAAATTTTTTCAGGCTACCGACACGGATATCACTCTTACGTCTTGAACGGTTATCACCTAAAAAATCTAAGTTTCAATTGCAGAAGTCAAAACTGGTAAAACAAAGCCCTAACCATCTTACACTTTTCTTTTCACACACACCGGATACTTAGTATTGAAAACTCTCACGTATTTTACCGAAAGCTATGCATTTTTTTTTTCTTTTCGCCTTTTCTGAAACACGCTAAGGTGAGGTGCAGGCCTCCAGCCGTGCGCTACCGGCCGTACGTTAACCCCTTGAGACGCGAGGAAAACCCAGCAGCCGATGAGACGATCACGTTTCAGGCGCTGGCGCTCTCGTTTTTCCCGTTCGGAATTCTTCCCCCCCGCGCTCGTTAGAGGAGCAGCCGTGGAGAACGCTTGCTCTGCAGCCTGCGGCTGAGATCTTCCTCGCCGCGTCACTGTCTCAGCCGCGCCCTGGGGCTTTGTGCCGCGCCCGAGGGTTCCGAGGAATACGGCCAACAAGATCGTGAGTGATTCCTCCTGTAAAGCGACCTCGATGGACGTGGAACTCTCCCCCCATTAGCCCGTGAACAGCCACTGAACAGCGTGCATTCGAACCAACTGGTCACGAAGTTACCAGAACACTTAGTTCGAGACTCTTGTTACACTCGCCGTAAGACACAATACTTCGGGTTCCAGCCACACGTAATTATCTCTGGCATTACAAATTCCGCTAAGGCCTATGGCATGATCTTCAATTTGTCGACTCGCACTGACCAGTAGGTAGCTAGCCTAATAAGGGGAGGCCGCCAATTGTGAAATTCAGATTCGATCCATACTGCGCATAATAAAAGCTCATGGCCAGAGGTGTAATGTGACAAAGCACCAAGATGCACTTCTCAGCCGTTGTCGAGAAAATCAACAGTTAAAAGAAACCGTTGCGGTGAAATACTCTCTACGATTAATAATTTTCTACAGCGTCGTGGCGCAGCGGTAAGCGCTCGGGTTCGTAATCCGAAGGTCGCCGCAGCGGATCTCGCGCCATGGAACACTTTTTTTAAAGTATTTGTATTTTGTAATTCAAATGTATATATAAATACACACACACACACAGACACACACACACGGCAAGCAGTTGCAACAATTATGCATAGAACAAGTTGTTGAAAGTCGTTTGTCGTGGAAAAACTGGCGACTTCGAACATCATTATGTTTTCCGCAAACACAGTTGTATTTCACAAATGTTATTAATCGTCTTCATAATGTTTACCACGTATAGTTAACGGAAGACGTAGAAACGATATTCCGAAACGAATACGTATAGTGTAAGTCAAACGTTCGAATTAGAATAGAATTTTTAATCGAGTGAAACCGTGACATCAACTCCAGAGACGATTGTATAAAAATCCAATCCATCGTCCACCACCAATTGTCTTCTCCGATTTTTGCCGATCTTATACGATACGCGTGGTATCCATCAAACCTGACGAACGATAGAACAATTTTTCAGAATGTCAATCAGATGTGTTTTATAATTTAAAAAACAATTGTTCTTGTAGAAACGCATCGTTTATCAGATGTGCTCGATGTCGTGCTGCTTTCTGCTTTCCATGTTTCTATGATAACTATCACTCTGGTTGGTGCGATACTCCAGCTACTTCTGGTCACTAATTGTTAATTATGTGCGAGTGTATACCGAACATTTCAATAAATTGTATCCACTTGAATATTATTTGTGATATTGTGTTTTATTTCAAGTATAATTTTTCCACGACAAACGATTTTCAGCAACTTGCAACTGATATATATATATATATATATATATATATATATATATATATATATATATATATATATATATATATATATATAAAACAAAAAAATAATAAAAAAAAGTTGCATGGCGTGGGATTCGATCCGGTAACCTTCGGATTACGAACCCGAGCGCTTACCGCTGCGCCACGACGCTCTAGGAAGTTATCAATCGTAGAGATAATTTCACCACAACGGTTTCTTTTAACTGTCGATTTTCTCGACAACGGCTGAGAAGTGCATCTTGGTGCTTTACCACATTACACCTCTGGCCGTGAGTTTTTATTATGCGCAGTATGAATCGAATCTGAATTTCACAATTGGCGGCCTCCCCTTGTAAGTGTGAAAATTAGTCTTCCTCGCGCAACGCATAAATGCATATTTCATCCTCACTCGTTATTTTTGTTACACTGCAGCTGCCTACGCAACATGGGTACCATGAAGCGTGGCAATTTTATCCACAGTAATATGATCCCGCAGGTAAATCATTTATTGTTTTCAGTCAAGTAATTAGCTATCGTCCCCTATAGTGTGACTAGCTTTTAGTGTACACTCCAGCATGAAAGATTTTTTTGGTAGCGCCAGTTGTTGCATGAATTTGTTTGTGCTCGTAAGTGGCTAGCATCAAATGGTTCAAATGGCTCTGAGCACTTTGGGACTTAACAGCTGTGGTCATCGGTCCCCTAGAACTTACAACCACTTAAACCTAACTAACCTAAAGACAACACACACATCCATGCCCGAGGCAGGATTCGAACCTGCGACCGTAGCGGTCGCGCGGTTCCAAACTGAAGCGCCTAGAACCGCTCGGCCACCCCCGGTCGGATGACTAGCATCCATGGATGTTTACAAAGCATACAAAATAACAGAACGAAATATATTGTTATTCCACGCTACAGTTTTATCGAAAGTACCGACCTAGATGGTGCAGTGATTAGCACACTGCACTCGCATTCTTGTGGATGACCGTTCACATCCTCGACCGGCCATCCAGGTGATTTCCCTAAACCGTACCAGGCAATGCCCGGATGGTTCCTTTGAAAGGGCACGATCGATTTCCTTCCGCACCCTTGAACCATTCCCAGCTTGTGCTCTGTCTGTAACGACCTCGAAGTTGACGAGCCGTTAAAACCTTACTCTTGCTTCCTTCCTTCCTTGTTGAAAGCGGTTCATTGCCACTAAGAATTAGTATTCAAGGGCCGGCCGCAGTGACCGAGCGATTCTAGGCGCTTGAGTCCGGAACTGCGCGACTGCTGCGGTCACAGGTTCGAATCCTGCTTCGGGCATGGATGTGTGTGCTGTCCTTACTTCAGTTACGTTTAAGTAGTACTAAGTTCTAGGGGACTGATGACCTCAGATGTTAAGTCCCATAGTGCTCAGAGCCATTTGAACGATTTTTTGAGCATTCGAGGATGCCCACGTAGTGTGCTGTTGTTTTCAAGAATTGAAACGGCATGATATACAGTGGAAAGTAATTAATTTCATAGCAACTTTATTTCTCTCCGGCTTGGCACAATGACAGATACGAAGATGTGAGTATCGACTGCGTAAGTGGAACAGCGATTTTGGATTTCACAACCATTGTAACCTGAAACAATGAATTTCAATAAAACATGGTTCTCAAAACTAGCTAGAGAGAATAGCTGGTGTTGCCCCCAGCCATTTAGACCTTACTTCAGCAGTTTATCCTACTTTTATGTTGAGAGATGCAAGGCATTATCAGCACCACCATAAGCCACAAATTGGTCCTACAAGCTCGTACGCTGTCAGGTATTTCATATGTGTAAAGAATCGTATGTCCGTCGCTGTTGTTCGCCGTTAGTACACATACAATTAGGATAGTAAAAAAAAAAATGTTTGGTCTATCCATAAACTGAGAACTAAACGATCATGAGCTTCATTTATCGACATTCAGTTAGGTTGACGACCATGTGGAGTTATCGCGGTGACTCATTCTGCGCTAACGTCGATGACATATTGTCGCATCATAAAAGTTTAGTCATAACAGAAACGCTATTATGAGTACGAACCAAAAAATGTAATGCTAGTAAGATTGAAATGTATACGAAATTTTGGTGCCGAGTTTCAGAAAATCCTGAGTAATGTGGTACTAAGAACTTCAGGAGTAAAAATATCTTGCGTCAAGTATATATAAGCTTAGAAAACGAAAAATTAATGTTTAAACAAATTTATGGACATACTCTGCGCAAAAGCAGAAACTACAGCACGTAAATACTACGTGGAAAAGTATGACTACGTTAGGATGGCCATCGGGCATTTGATGTCAAGGATTATTCTCTCTGTTAATATCAGGTTGAAGCATCTCGACGCTTTCTGTCTATTGATGGGAAACGAGCATTTTTGGTGAAAGCGCCTTTGAATTTGCGAAAGCCCACAACGAACTGTACTTAACGAGAGTGGAAAGGCGTCCGCATGATGGCACAGTCACGCTATGTGCTGTTGGAGCCACCGCCCTCTAATGAAGGCTTTGTGTGAACCGAGGAAAGGAAAATCCAAGGGCGCAGCCCCACGGACGGAGAAAAGCCCGCTAGTCCTCCAACTAGAACTTCTGTTCAGCAGCGGTAGGATTTTTGCACGCGAAATGATTTTTTACAACTTTTCAGAACTGTCCTTTTCATCAATCTGTTGACTGTTTGTTCTACGGCATCGAGATGATAAAATATTAGCTCAACAAGTTAAATATTCTATAATAATATGTACTGCAAGAGAACAACAGTGATGTTGTGTGGCTTCCTGTTCGCCTGGAAATGTAATTACCTTTGTTGACTACATAACAATACGTAACACAAAAGTGTAAAATTATTGATAAAAAATATTGTTACACTTTTTAGTCAACGGTAATATGTACGTCTGGTGTCATCAGACTAGGGAGACGATTTCAAATTTGACAGGTTTGCATCAACACTTTCAGCAAAGTACTGTGTGAAACATATTCAATTTTAAACAAATCGTGGAAACTAGAATTGTGGCGCTTAGCAAGACGGTGATCGTGTAGATCTTGTATCTACGAAATATGCTAAGGAAATATTAATTGGCGATATTAGAAAGATAATGTATATTTCTGTTTATTATTGTTCAAACTTTATCTTAAACATTTAGAGTAATTCGATTATTCTCAAATGAGCAGCATTAGTTGCATGCTTCATATCTTTATATAGCTGTAAACTTGTTCTTGATACATATCCTGATGGCTTAATAACTGAAAATTTTTGCCTGACAGATTTCGTCTTATACGTATTGTTAAGAACTATCGACCCATCCGTTAAATAGTAAGTGAGGACTTCTACCTCTTAAACCAAACTCAGTTTCCAGAAGATGATTAGCTTACTTTTCTGTAGCTCTTGTTGACTTTGGACATACCCGAGAATACTGTAAATCATCCGTCTCTCCGTTTCTTTTTGTTGTTTTTTTTTAAAGTAGCTTCTCCAAATAGGAATAAATAGAAAACATCGTCTAAGATAAAGGAGTGTAAGTTTTGTGGAAATCGTCGAAAAAAACATTTTGAATCATTGGAGGAAGGAAGGTTAGAATTCAACGTTCCGTCGATGTTAATGTCATTATAGTCATGATATCACCCATCCGCAGAGAGACGGATAAAACAGGCAATGAACAGCTTGCGGAACCTTTCTGACATTCGTGTGCAATGATTTGGAAAACCAATGGCCATATAACACAAAAAGTCTAACAGAGACTTGAATCCCGCTCCTCCCTAACACATGCAGTGATTTAAACATTGTTCGAGCAAAGTTGCCCGGTGGTCTCAAGACTCTGCTTCTGACGTCTGCCAAGGAAAGGCTGAGGGGACATTAACTGAATGATTCGAGGATATTTTCATGTTTTCTCAACGAAGTGCTTTCTTAGACAACATAGCACAGTGCTTAGTTACTCCATGCGTTCCGAAAAAAAAGTTTCTATCGGGAATTCGTTCCAAATTCGAAACCAAATTTTTTTAAACGTTCTGTGTCTGCCTTATTGAGGAACAAAAGCTCCCTGCAATTTTTTTTTTTTTTTTTTTTTTTTCAGCCGACGGTTTGCCGATTACTAGTGAAGTAGGGACATAGGCCGGGAGGGAAGGTGTCGAGTTCGGGGTTCTTCTCATTTAACAGCGTGACTTAGAGTTTCAGGACGCCCCCGGACCTCGCTAAGGTTTCACAGCTGGACCACGAATCCCCCCCTCGTGATGTCGGACACGTGATTAGGCTGTCTGGGACGGCACAGGAATGCGCCGGCTCGCAGTCACACAGGGAACAAGGTGTTTCGGGAACGCCTTCCCGCTACCCGCCTCACTCCTTTGTCTCAGGTGTACTAAACTGCTATCCTGAGCCTGTCGCAGGTGGATACGACCGCGCTTACAACCGACCGTAATACGTAAATGCCCTTTCGCAGACAAAACCTTGCGTATCAAGAACAACTTCTGTTTAAACAAGCACATGCGCTGGAACTTCACATTTCGTCCCAGGCTAAGGCCATTGTGCAACAAGAGTAGCGCATTGTCAGAAGAGATTATATGTTTCAGGCTTCATGAAGCGACAATTCTGTTGCGGTTCGCGTAACAGGCGCATCGCAGTATGCTAGTGAAATGGCGTAGCAACTGGAAACGTACTCCAAAGTTGAAGCAGGCGTGGGACATCACGATTATTGTGTACAAAACATCTAAATTGCACACATATTCACCGTCAAATTTTGGAAGTATGTAACAAATGCAGTGGCGCGTCAAGTCGTTGCGAAATAGTGCCCAGAATTTGGTCAAGTGAGAGATTCTGATCGGTAAGGAAGGAAGATCTTGCACCATGTGATTTCCATCTTTTCGGCAAGCCACGCTGAAAGAACATCTAGGGGAAAGAGATGTTCCAATGATGAGTTCACACAACGGTTCTCGAATGGCTTGGTAAACAAGGAGCGGATTTCTATCGTCGAGGAATTCGATGTTGTTTTTTTTTTATGTTCCGACCGCTGTTTCCAGAGACCTGGTGACTGTTGAGAAACAGTGTCGTGTAATTGTGACATATTCAAATGTAGTACAGCATTCAAAAAAAGTTACATGATCTGTAATAATAATGTGTAACTTAAGTTTTGAAATCCCCTTATAACAAACGCTTGGTCAAGCGTGCCAAGTATTCTGTTCGCTTCTGAAGCATCTGTGTACTTCGATTCGCACATGTGACAGATGCGCAACCCTTCCGCAAATTGTTGCAGATTTCAGTGATGGGCCATCAACAAATGTCAGCGTGCGAACCATTCAACGAAACATCACTGATATGGGCTCTCGGAGCCGAAGACTTCTCGTGTAACCTTGATAACTGCACGACACAAAGCATTACGCCTCGCCTGGGCCCGTCAACACCGACATTGGACTGTTGATGACTGGAAACATGTTGCCTGGTCGGACGAGTCTCTTTTCAAGTTGTATCGAGCGGATGGTCGTGAACGGGTATGGACTCTGCATGTCAGTAGGGGACTGTTGAAGCTGGCGGAGGCTCTGTAGCGGTGTGGGGCGTGTGCAATTGGTGCGATATGGGAGCCCTGATGTGGGACACTTGTTACGTCTAGATACGACTCTGGCAGGTGATACGTACGTAAGTATCCTGTCCGATCCCCTATATCCATTCTTGTCCACTGTGGACTCCCACGGACTTGGGAAATTCCAGCAGTACAATGCGACACGCAACACGTCCAGAATTATTACAGAGTGGCTCCAGGAACATCCTTCTGAGTTTAAACACTTCCGCTAGCCACCAAACTTCCCAGACATGAACATTATTGAGCATATCTGGGGATGCCTTGCAACGTGCTGTTCACAGGAGATCACCGCACCCTCGTATTCTTATGGACTTGTGGACAGCCCTGCAGGATGCGTGGTGTCAATTCCCTCCAGTACTACTTCATACATTAGTCGAATCAATTCCACGTCATGTTTCGGCACTTATGCGTGCTCGCGGGCGACTACACAATATTAGACAGGTGTACCAGTTTCTGTGGCTTTTCGGAGTAAGAGAATAACTTTTCAGCTGCCTAGTCCCCGAAAGCTATTCCCATTATGGTGGGCAACTGGTACTGTACCCATATTTTAGAAGCCCTCTACGTAACGCTCCGGTGCCGTACTGCATCCTTTTTCCTCTGATTTAGAATCGCGCGCAGCTTTAATTCAATAGGCTGTGAGGCGGCTCAGCACGGTGCGGTCCCCAGCTGGTGGAGCCGCCAGCTGCGCACGGAGAACGCCCGCGGTCCCCGACCGCCCACAACGCCGGCCGTAATTAAAACTGCCCATCCTGGCATTACGGCACTTGCCAGCGCCCGCACTGCCTAAAGTGTCCCGCGCACAGATTACCTCCGGCGACTTTGCCCATTAATTAGTTCTCAATGTCCGGCCGGCGACTTTTTACTGGTCCTTTTACGTCTTCCACGGAGCGGTCGCCAATGAAATTTGAGAGCGCTTAATTTAGTTGACGGATCGTATAGAGCCGATGACCGGCCTGGTGGAACACCTGGCCAATTCTCGACGACGGTTTAACGACCCACGGGCAACGCTGGGGACTAGGTAGCTCTCCAGAAGATTATTCGTATCAGTACTGCTTATACAAATCCTCAGCAACATTTGACGTGGTTTCAATATCTGTATTGAAGACCCTATATCCCTAACATGTCACTGGACACTCATTCATAGAGTCCTGCGTGTTTCTGAAATTATGCATAGATATATATGTAGCAGTGAAGCAGCTCGGCATATTGGCTGAACAAATGTGATTCATTCTTATTAGTGAGTTTTTAGATAGCTAATTAGCACCATACGGCAAATTCTTTGAGAGTTGCCACAAGCAAACGCAAACAAATAGTTTTGTTTGCTGTAAAATAACTTCTGCTGCAGCCATTCAAGATACTGCTTTATTTTCCGTACGATGCGAGTTATTGCAGTTAACTATAGTAGTGCTTCTTTAGATATTTATTTATTGTTTTTGTTCGGAACGTAGTTTCAAAAAGGTACTAGGTCGTTAGCTTCATCTCAACTTGACAACATGAAGCAAAGATATTGATTATGGTGCTGTGTAACTAAGCGATAATTACCTTGATTGAAACTCAAAATCAGGACGACCAGTAGTTTAACAAATGCATCGCATTGCACAATATTTCGGCTGGCATCGATGTTTGGGATTTTAATTCCAGTTTTAGATGTGTAAGATTAATATGCAATCACTGCAACGTAATCGATACAGCTCTTCTAGAATTACCTACAACAAAATACACAGGACGTAATTCTATATCATAAAGTACGGTTATTACTGGTTTCCAGATGCTGCTTTAGTACGGAAGAGATTAACTAACATGAAATTTACAGGCGACAAACACACAGATTCGTATTGTTCTGCTATTGGACAAATTTGTTTGCAAAGAGACTTTTGTAAAGAGACTATGACAAAATAAACCATCTATCCAAATGAATGTAAATAAATAAAACAAGAGACTGACTGACTAGAGTTTCGTATCTAGACGTCTGCTACTTCAACAATAACAAATACCGACACGCTGCACATTTACGATCTTGAAAAAATAATCCATCCGAAAGATTATTTTAAAATTTAAGTAGAAGACGTCATATATTAGTACATGGTGAGACATGAGGAAATGTACATACTTCGAGGGGTGACAATATTAGTGATACTGAACAAAAAACGTCATATAAGCATATGTCTTGTTCTTAACAGCTTCCGAATAAACTAACGAAAACAATGGGGAACAGGACAAATTCAGGTGATGTTAAATAAAACATTGTGATCTAATGTTTCGTTTAACTGCGTACATTTCCTCACATAAGATGTTCAAAAAGTCCACCTTCAATTTCAATGCATTTTGCAGTTGTTGTAGACAGCTGCTGTATTGCTGATCTGAGCTCATTATTGGGATCCTCTACTCAATCACACGAGTGTAAAAGACGAGCGCCTTACCATGTGCAAGTGAAGTGCTCAGTGGAATTGTTGGTAAAAACAACACTACTTAGCCTAATGTTGCTTTGGTTGTATTTGCATGTGGGCAGTGGTGAAGGACGCCCGTGATTTTCAAACAGCAACACAAAAGCTCAGCGGTTTCTGAAAGAAGGGTGGTGTCGCTTTCCCCTGGTAGTATTCACAGCGCGCGACTCGACTTCACACTTCGCGCCTTCTTAGTATGTTAAGTGTCGCCGTTGTCAATTTGTCCTCCTTCAAGACGTGCAAACAAACATTTTGATTTAAAAGGGGAGGTAATTGCCACCGTCCATCAAATAGGATAATGACCTTTTTTTTCTTTTCTGATGTAAGAGATGCAACATAGAGTTTCAGGCATCAGAAGAGGAGAGTATAATTAAAGAAATTGCTTAATGGTATAATGACCCTCGAGGAGAACGCTCTACGAATGTCAGACATATAAAAAACCAGAAACCTGGTTTCCTCGATGCAGTTGCTGCTATCTTTTTGACCCACCGCTCTCTAATTACAGCTTTCTTTCTGTTTCTCCGCGTCAGTTGGATTTTAAAGCACACGCGTTAATAATTTAGTTTTACTCCCAGCGAGTTCGCTGTTGTACGTGTTTTCTGTGCCGCCAAAGACCTGACACACAAGCCACTAAAGCTCATCGCTTTACGTTAATTTTAGCTCTTTAGCAAAAATAAAAATTTGGTGGAGTTTTCCACATGAGTCTTGGTACATCTCGCTCTGTCATTACTGCCTGTACATCCTATTTCTTCCGCAAGAAAACTTCCCAAAAATTTATGGTGCATGAAAACAGCGCAAGATCACGCCGGTTTTGCTGTCTTTGGTTTCTACCATTACTTGGAAACGATAAACTGACGAACATTCTCTTCAGTTATCGATTAATGACCATATGTGTTCATTAGCTTACTCTAAAGCCCCAGGTTCAATCCTGACCAGCTGATGTTCGTACCAGTCTTCGCAGTGACGATTACTTCAATTTCACCCATACATAACAAGAAGTACGCAATAATTTACCCGTCGCCCCTATTCCATGTAATTCCATACGCATTCAGTGTCTCGGTACCGCAACTTTTTAATAGCTAGATTCAAATTTAATTGCCGCCGTTTCCGTCAACCTCTTCATAGGATGCACATTGTAGAGACCACCTTTCTGATATCATGGAGAACAAGAGGACACAGATCTTTGTTTCTTTCGGTGTACTGCAATCCTTTTACAAAGACTTGTAAATTTGGTCTTTCGTTGCCAACCTGCATGATGGCCTTGTTGACATGCGAAACAGAGATCCACTCTTGCACAGGTATACGCATCTAATACCAGAATGCTACAAAAGACTGCACAAAATTGTTCTACAACATTCGAATTTACACACACACACACACATATATATATATATATATATATATATATATATATATATATATATATACGGGTGATCAAAAAGTCAGTATAAATTTGAAAACTGAATAAATCACGGAATAATGTAGATAGAGAGGTACATTGACACACATGCTTGTTTTTGGAATGACATGGGGTTTTATTAGACCCAAATAATACAAAAGTTCACAAAATGTCCGACATATGGCGTTTCATCTGATCAGAATAGCAATAATTAGCATAACAAAGTAAGACAAAGCAAAGATGATGTTCTTTACAGGAAATGCTCAATAATTCCACCATCATTCCTCAACAATAGCTGTAGCCGAGGAATAATGTTGTGAACAGCACTGTAAAGCATGTTCGGAGTTATGGTGAGGCATTGGCGTCGTATGTTGTCTTTCAGCATCCCTAGAGATGTCGGTCGATCACGATGCACTTGCGACTTCAGGTAACCCCAAAGCCAATAATCGCATGGACTGAGGTCTGGGGACCTGGGAGGCCAAGCATGACTAAAGTGGCGGCTGAGCACACGATCATCACCAAGCGACGCGCGCAAGAGATCTTCCACGCGTCTAGCAATTTTTTTTGGTTCTAAAAAAACCCCATGTCATTCCAAGTATGTGTGTCAATTTTTACCTCTCTATCTACCGTATTCCGTGGTTTATTAAGTTTTAAATTTATACCGACTTTTTGATCACCCGGTATATATATATATATATATATATATATATATATATATATATATATATATATATATATATATATATATATGAGTGTGTGTGTGTGTGTGTGTGTGAAACAATATATATGGTGAAAGCTAAAGGCCAATAAATAATAATAATAACACTACACATACATATCGTCGTGTTATAATTTAGAATCTAGTGTAATTGGATACAACCCTCAGTTCTCGGGAATAACTTTTTGCTAAATATAAATATTTTATAGTGGCATTACTGCAAAAACACGATACGCCATAACCTCTACAAATAACCACGTTTTCATCATGTGCAAAGCTGAGAAAGACGTTTGATGGTAAGAAAGTAATCTTCCGTACACACCGTTCTGCAAATGATACAGCGAACTATGAAGAAATCAATAATCCTGCTTCACTCTAAACATTTCGAATTTCACGCCGTCATTAGTAAATAAATAATCTTATTAGGAGTACAGTAACATTTGATTTGCAGCAGTGAAGAACGTGTTTAGCAGCATGAAAGCGGCGGCAGTAAAGTTATATGTCGTCTTGACAGCCAGCAACTAGTTTATGGCAAACACAGAATTACTGTTCTTTAGAACATAACATCACGCAGGACAAAACGTATAAAGATTGTGTAATTAGTAATGGAGTAAGTTTTACGCTGTTAAACAATTCACTGATGCCATTTAGTACATCTAATGGCGCGATGCTACGAAAGTTCTTTGTTATATTTTATACCGTATCCTAATGACAAAATTAGTAGTATGGGGATCTCTGGTAAGTTTTTTTCCGTGTTGTAAAGTAATGTAAATCAGTGGACCATATATTTTTAGGAATTCATGCACAGGGTGCTAAAAAAGTATTCCATTTTTTCTTATTTTTTTTTTTTTAAGGTGGTAGTGTGGACGAAAAGTAGGCCAAAAGCATATGCAGTAAAACAATAAACATGGGCTCTAAAATGCATGTCTTAAGGGCTATATGCACTTGTTCATCTTCACTACTGTGCAACATATCTCTTCTGCTGCAAACGCTTTACTGTTACGAAGTACCTACAGAATTCAGTAAACGAGTGAGAACACTATTATTCCGTTACTGTGAAACAGCAGAGATTCTAATTTAATCTGCTTGTTATTACATACGACCCGTACTTCCTAGACATCGCTAGAAGAGGTGCTCAATATAGTGCCCATTCATAGTAAGGCCGTAAAAGACTGCGGATGGTACCCCGACCTCGGGATATTTTTCAGCATACAAGTCGCGGGCTCGGAGGTTGCTTCATTTGCCAGCCAGAACAGGTCACCTCTGTCATTTCCCCGTGTGGGTAATATTCTTGAGTTACATGGGCAATTAAAAAGACAAAACTACAATGTCAAAGCATGTCAAAAACTTTATATAGATTGGTTTCATTAAAACTGATGTATGCACTGCTTTTACTTGGATCTGTGATTTTGTTTACAGTAACAACAAGAAAGATTAAGGAACGGCAAACCTACGTTTCTAGCATTTGTAGACTTAGAGAAAGCTTTTGACAATGTTGACTGGAATACTCTCTTTCAAATTCTAAAGGTGACAGGGGTAAAATACAGGGAGCGAAAGGCTATTTACAATTTGTACAGAAAGCAGATGGCACTTATAAGAGTCGAGGGGCATGAAAGGGAAGCAGTGGTTGGGAAGGGAGTGAGACAGGGTTGTAGCCTCTCCCCGATGTTATTCAATCTGTATATTGAGCAAGCAGTAAAGGAAACAAAAGAAAAATTCGGAGTAGGTATTAAAATCCATGGAGAAGAAATAAAAACTTTGAGGCTCACCGATGACATTGTAATTCTATCAGAGACAGCAAAGGACTTGGAAGAGCAGTTGAACGGAATGGACAGTGTCATGAAAGGAGGATATAAGATGAACATAAACAAAAGCAAAACGAGGATAATGGAATGTAGTCGAATTAAGTCGTGTGATGCTGAGGGAATTAGATTAGGAAATGAGGCACTTAAAGTAGTAAAGGAGTTTTGCTATTTGGGGAGCAAAATAACTGATGATGGTCGAAGTAGAGAAGATATAAAATGTAGACTGGCAATGGCAAGGAAAGCGTTTCTGAAGAAGAGAAATTTGTTAACATCGAGTATAGATTTACTTGTCAGGAAGTCATTTCTGAAAGTATTTGTATGGAGTGTAGCCATGTATGGAAGTGAAACATGGACGATAAATAGTTTGGACAAGAAGAGAATAGAAGCTTTCGAAATGTGGTGCTACAGAAGAATGCTGAAGATTAGATGGGTAGACCACATAACTAATGATGAAGTATTGAATAGAATTGGGGAGAACTTAACAAAAAGAAGGGACCGGTTAGTAGGATATGTTCTAAGGCATCAAGGGATCACAAATATAGCATTGGAGGGCAGCGTGGAGAGTAAAAATCGTAGAGGGAGACCAAGAGATGAATACACTAAGCAGATTCAGAAGGATGTGGGTTGCAGTAAGTACTGGGAGATGAAGAAGCTTGCACAGGATAGGGTAGCATGGAGAGCTGCATCAAACCAGTCTCAGGACTGAAGACCACAACAACAACAACAACAACAATAACAGATGTTTACTGCATGCTGCATCCCTGGACAATAACAAAGAACGGTGTTATTATTGTTTATTGCACTCCGTGGAGTAGGTCGTTCGTAACAGCAAAGAGTCTGCAGTAGAAGAGATGTACTTCACAGTAGTGAAGTGAACAAGTGCTTATAGCTCTTGAGGTATTCATTTTAGAGCCCATGTTTAGTGGACTTTGTTTACTTGATTTGGTCCATACTAACAACCCTCAAAATATGGAATATTTTCGTGACATCTCTTATAAAGAGCTGGTAAATAAATTGACAGAACACATCTTGAACAAAGCTGGAATTATACAATTACTGCTGGTAAACCAGTGCCAACAATTCATTTGGAGTGGTATGGTCAGTGAAAGCCTGCAGAGCAATGTTGTCTGTAGAGTCATCGCATTGCCCATTCTTCTTTATTTTGAAAGTAAGTGTTGGGCAGAGTGCCGCAGGGATGTCAGCGGCGAACGACGCAGCGGGAGCCGCATTCTCCGCGTGGCCAGTGATCGCTCGTTCTGACATCACATCCTGTTTGCCGCAAGCCGCTGTGCTCGGCCAGCGGGACGAAGCGGCGCGCGGTCACAGTGTGCTCAAACATGGCCGCGTTACCTTCTGTTCTGGCAGCAAGCGCGAAGGTACAAAGCGTCAGTGCAGCTGGAACTTTGCAGCTGTATTAATACTGCAGTGCGTGAAGGGTGTGCTGTATGTTTTCCTGTACAAGCATTACTAGATGTTTCCCGTCGTTGACTACCGCGCAGGCGCCTAAGGGCGAGAATACAGACGTCTCTACTGCCCTGCATTTAATGTTACGTCACGCTTATCGAATTCTGTGTGAATGCGTAGACCTTATTATTTTGTTACCGTCTCGGAGTCTCGCAAGAGACTATTGACGTTTTTACTCGGTGTGTATCAAGAGTAAGAGTCTTTCCAATTCTCACAAACATTATTACATGATCTAACGAAAAGCGTACTTAACTAGAGTGCTGCCGGCCTGGGTGGCAGAGCAGTTCTAGGCGGTACAGTCTGGAACCGCGCGACCGCTACGGACGTAGGTTCCACTCCTGCCTCGGGCATGGATGTGTTTGATGTCCTTAGGTTAGTTAGGTTTAAGTAATTCTAAGTTCTAGGGGACTGATGACCTCAGCAGTTAAGTCCCATTGCGATCAGAGCCATTTGAACCATTTGAACTAGAGTGCTCTGGAGTACAACTAGTCTTTGTAGACCATCACTGTGCAAGCGGGAATCAATTCGAACTGTTCTTCTTGTAGATGAAAGTAGTATTCCCACATACAACTTACTCTCACCATCTTGGATAACTGGTTCAAGCCGGCCAGTGTGGCCGTGCGGTTCTAGGCGCTTCAGTCTGGAACCGCGTGACCGCTACGGTCGCAGGTTCGAATCCTGCCTGTATAATTCCATATTTTATTCCGTTCCAATTACTACCTGAAGTTAACACGTCACATTTTATAAATGTGTCGTTGTTTCTTATACACCTTTGCTTGTTTCGTATATACTGCACGAAGACAGCTTCAATGAAATTCTGTCGAGGATTTTGTAAGGATGCTGCGAACAGACATGGACAATCAGTTTGTTACCGTATCAGCTCAAATTCGAGTACTATACAGAGCGTGTTTTTTTCTCCAAAAAGTATTCCATTATTGAGAGGTGTTAGTATGGATCAAAACAAGGTACAAAGTCTAGTAACCATGGGCTCTACAATGCATACCGTAGGAGCTATCAGCACTTGTTGATGTTCGCTCTTCTGAAAGGATCTACTGTGCTGCAAGCTGTTTGCCATTACGAAAGTCCTACAGAATGCTGTAAACAAATGTGGACAAAGTCCTCTGTTATTGCCCATGGATGCAGCAGGCAGTAAATATCTGCTAATTTTGTTACAGTAAACCGTATTCACAGTTCTGTGTTAGTGCATTGCAGACATTAGTCGTAATCCGGCCAGTTTTTGTTTTGATAACTTTGTGAAATGCTTTTACACCGCACTTTTGTCTTTGCATCTACCGGCATAATAGAAGCATACTACTCATTTTCTTTACAGTGTTTGTTAATAGCGAGGAGCTTGCAGTGGCGATGATGCTGATAGCTTTCAATGTATGTATACTGGACATTTCTTTCTGTTCTGATCTCTCAAAATACGGAATACTTTTTTTAATAACTTGTATAAGGCAAATACTGGACTATACTTCGTGGAAAGGCATCTCATGAGCTGTATTGGACAAATGAACTCAAATTTCATGAATGAATGAACACTGCCGCGAAGACAAGCAGAGTATGCATTCTCGAAGAACCCTCGCGACATCAGAGCCTCTAAGACTTGTATTCCGTTGCTAACGAGATGGAGAGATCAAAATAGGGGGACCTAAATCCGTGAGAGTACAAGGGGGTTGAGATATCTTCTAAACAGCACGTTGCAAGACATCCCAGATATGCTCAATAATGTTCATATCTGTGGAGTTTGGTGGCCAGCGAAAGTGTTTAATCTCAGAAGAGTGTTCCTGGAACCATTCTGTAAAAATTCTGGACTTGTAGGATGTCGCATTGTCCTGCTGGAATTGCCCAAGTCCGTCAGAATGCACAATGGACATGAACGGTTGCAGGTGATCAGACAGGATACTTACGTACGTGTCATCTGCCAGAGTCCTATCTAGACGTATCAGGGGTCCGTATCATTCCAACTCCATATGCCCCACAGAGCCTCCACCAGCTTGAACAGTCCGCTGGTGACATGCAGGGTCCATGGATTCATGAGGTATTCTCCATACCCGTACACGACCATCCGCTCGGCACAATTTAATACAAGACTTGTCCGACCAGGCAACGTATTTCCAGTCATCAACAGTTCAATGTCAGTGTTGACGGGTCTAGGGGAGGCGTAAAGCTTTATATCGTGCAGTCAGCAAGAGTACACGATTGGGCCTTCGGCACCGAATGCACACGTCGATGATGTTCCGTTGAATGGTTCGCACATTGACTCTTTTTGATGGCCCTACATTGAAATCTGCAGCATTTTGCGGAAGGGTTGCACTTCTGTGACGTTGAACGATTTTCTTCAATAGTTGTTCGTCCTATTCTTGTAGGATCTTTTTTCGGCCGCATCGATATCGGAGATATGATGTTTTACAGGTTTCCTGATGATCAGGGTATGCTCGCGAAATGTTCGTACGGGAAAATCGCCACTTCATCGCTACGAGATGCTGTGTCCCATCTCTGCGCCGACTATAACACAACGTTCAAACTCACTTAAATCTTGATAACCTGCCATAGTAGAAGCAGTAACCGATGTAACAAGTGAGAACGCATCGCTACCTGGATTAGAATCTTTTGCCGATCGAGATGTCATCGCCTACAAGACATGGCACTGTGGAATCGACCCGAAGATGCAAAGTAGACCTCGTTTTGTTTGTAGTAATATGCCTTTCACTCTGTATACTCGCTCATGTAGAAAAGTTTCTAATGATGAGAAAATACATGTATGGATGAAAGGACTTGGTGTACTTGCTGAGAATGTAACTGTAATTGTGTGATGTCCTTAGGTTAGTTAGGTTTAAGTAGTTCTAAGATCTAGGGGACTGATGACCATAGATGTTAAGTCCCATACTGCTCAGAGCCATTTGAACCATTTTTTTTGGTAACTGTAACTGGAGATATTACTTTGTATTATAATTATTAATAAAGTGTTATCCTTGACTCCTGTAACCGGGGACGTCAGCTGAGAACCGCTAGATGTACATCTGGTAATCGGGGGCTCAAGGATGCAACAATTTGAAAAAATTAACAAAGCATAGTGCCGCACTGCCCGCACTGTGGAATCGACCCGAAGACGCAATGTAGACACTTGTCTTATATAGGCGTTGCCGACCGCAGTGCCATATTCCGCCTGTTTACATATCTCTGTACTTGAATACTCATGCCTATACCAGTTATTTTGGTTCTACGTTTACGTAGTTAATGTACGAGTGCAGTTTGTAGATACGTGGCTGACGACATGTGGAAGTTTGGGCCTGGCAGTGGTATGCGCCCGGATAGCTTAAAGGCAAGGCGTCCGTTCGCGACTAGCGCGAAATCCGGGTTTTAGCCCAGTTTCGCCACAAATTTTCACTGTCGTCATTCCATAATAGAGCTGATGGTTGTACATATTTGCAACTGTGAATACATTTCAAGTAATACCGAACTGGTCTAACTCACGTGGTCGTCTATGGAAAGGAGTGTTATGCGGCGTCAAAGACGTTTTCAGGTCATCAGTGCGGGGAGAGCTAACGCCGATGCTTCTCGTGCGCGTGTGCAGGAGGCGCGCGGCTCCGGGTACTTCGAGCTGCAGGTGCTGGAGATGTCGAACCCGCGGTCGCGGCTGCTGGACGGCGGCTGCTGCGGCGGCGCGGGCGACGCGTCGCAGTGCCCGCGGCCGTGCAGCACGCTGTTCCGCGTCTGCCTCAAGGAGTACCAGAGCAGCGTCACCGCCACCGGCTCCTGCTCCTTCGGCAACGCCTCCTCCGCCGTGCTCGGCGGCAGCTCCTTCACGCTCGCCGACCCCGACTCTGGCGCCGACACCATCGTCCTGCCTTTCACCTTCCGCTGGACGGTGAGTACCGCTGCGCCACACACCTGCCGCAGTCCCCAGAGGGCCCCTCCACACGCTCGATGTTTATTACACAATTACGAATGTCGTGCAATAGTACTGACCGTCTGTAGGGTCGGTTCGCGCAGTATACTCAAGAAGACGTCATAGATTTCTAAATATTTATGTCCTTTCAATACATTGCGGAGTCAGTACTGACAAGGGAACCTCCCCATCGCACCCCCCTCGGATTTAGTTATAAGTTGGCACAGTGGATAGGCCTTGAAAAACTGAACACAGATCAATCGAGAAAACAGGAAGATGTTGTGTGGAACTATGAAAAAAATAAGCAAAATATACAAACTGAGTAGTCTACATGCAAGATAGGCAAAATCAAGGATAGCGTAAGCTCAGGAGCACCATGGTCCCGTGGCTAGCGTGAGCAGCTGCCGAGCGAGAGGTCCTTAGTTCAACCCTTCCCTCCAGTGAAAATTTTATTTTCGCAAAGTTATGATCTGTCCGTTCGTTCATTGACATCTCTGTTCACTGTAATAAGTTTAGTGTCTGTGTTTTGCGACCGCACAGCAAAACCGTGCGATTAGTAGACGAAAGGACGTGCCTCTCCAATGGGAACCGAAAACATTTGATCGCAAGGTCATAGGTCAACCAATTCCTCCACAGGAAAACACGTCTGACATATTCTATACGACACTGGTGACGGCATGTGTGTCACATGATAGGAATATGTTGTCGACCCACCTAACTTGTACACTTGGCGAATGGGTAAAAAGATTCTTCTACCTTGCCCGATTTAGGTTTTATTGTGGTTGTGATTATCATAAATAAAATAAAATAAATTAAACTTTTCATTCGATGGAAGGCTTGAATCAAGGACCTCTCGTTCCGCAGTTGCTCACGCTAACCACGGGAACACGGCGCTCCTTAGCTCACATTGTCCTTAATGTTGTTTATCTTGCGCATGGACTACTCAGTTTGTATATTTTGCTTATTGTTTCATAGTTCCACACATCATCTTCCTGTTTTCTCGATTGATCTGTGTTCAGTTTTTCAAGGCCTATCCACTGTGCCAACTTATAAGTAAATCTGAGGGGGGTGCGATGGGGAGGTTCCCTTGTGAGAATATTACGATCCAGTTGTCAAAAATGTGCGATTTATTTAACGCCTTATGTTTCGGGACAACATTATCCTATTATCAAATTCTTAAAGTTAACGCGCTATTAAGAACCGTTAAAAGTTTGCGAGCAGCAAACTTCCATGCCAGGACATATACGAGGGTCATTCAACACTTAAAGAGACAAATTGGTCTGGGGAAAAACTGATAGTAGGGCAAGTTTGGTACTTTTATGGCTTCAAGTTGGCATCACTGAGATAAGCCCTGATCAGCTGATGTATCAACATTGTTTTGTTTATAACCTCAAAAATACATTTCAAGATGACGGGTCCACTTGAAACATCCACATTAGTTGAACAACGTTCTGTTATTCGTTTTTTACTTGCTGAAGGCGTGAAACCAGTGAATATATACTGTAGAATCTCTAAACCCCCCTCCCTTGCTCCAAGAAATGTGCCACTTATCGTAAACACGAATCCGTATTGCACTGTGCGGAAATTTATGTTATGGTTCTGAACGTCACACTTTAAATATTTTCACACTTGTTTCATTAACACGAAATTTAAAGCCAAAGAAAGAAAAAACTTACACAGACTGTTTTGTTCAGGTGAAATTTCGTCTGTGCACAAGCGTGCCCACGTCTCACTCAATTTTTAATCATCATGTCTAAAGTTATTTAGAGGACTACCCTGCATTTTTATTTCTTTTTATGTGCGATATACAGAATAAACATAATATGCATCAAAATTCGCCTCGGAATATTGCCCATTACGTAAACACGTTTTCTAAATTTAACTTGCAGTTTTAGTTTTTATGATGAAAAGTCCGTTAAACATAGCAAACTGCTTTTGAATAAGGCGCGAACGCCAATTTTAGACTACACATTAGGCCAATCCGTTTCTACAAACTTTTTTTCGGCATTCACATTCCTGAGCTACGTGAACTCACAGCCTGATTATCACCTAATGCAGGTAGTGGAATTAACAGTTCCCCCGTTTAGTCTCATAAGCCGCCCTCAGTCAATCAACAGTTCCTATTTCTAGTTCACCTGTCCAGATATACCAGCTAGCATATATACTTTCCAGTTCCTGTTATTTATTATTTGTGATCAATCACAGAGGAGTAGCTGTGGTGAGAACATTTTAACGTTGTTGGAGTGCGAAGGAATACAGGCTGTGAAATCGTAAAATGTTATTTAAAACTGGCAAATCACAACTAAACATACTGATTACCGAAAAGTAGCATTACCAGAAGGAGGGATACAGGCTGTGAATTCGTATAATGTGATTTAAAACTGTGACAAATTGCAATTAAAAATACCAGTTACCGAAAAGTCGCATTAACAACAGCAGGGATACAGGTTGTTAATTGGTTAAATATGATTTAAAACTGTGACAAATCACGGCTCAAAATATCAGTTAGTGAAAATTAGCGGTAAGAGAAGGAGGGATATGGGTTGGGAATTGGTAAAATGTGTTTTAAAGCAGTGACAAACTACAAATAGAAATACCAGTTACCGAAAAGCAGCATTACCAGAAGAAGGGATCTCGATTGTGAATTCGTAAAATGTGGTTCAAAATTGTGACAGATCACAATTAAAAATAACAGTTATCGAAAAGTTGCATTAACAGCATAAAGGTTGTTAAATGGTAAAATGTGATTTAAAACGGTGACAAATCACAACTAAAACACCAAATATCAAAAAGTAACATTAAAAGAAATCACTGTTATCGGAGAGTCACAGTCTGGGGCATCCCTACCTCGCGCTATCGAGGTTCCCCACTATTTATAAGGCAGCGATTCGTCCCTCGAATTAAAGAAACGCAGGCGTGAAATCGTTGGGCATACGTGACCGCAGCGCGGTGGAGCAGCAGGTATCGCATGGCACAATGGCGAGCAGTGGCGCGGCAGTAAACGGGCGCGGAACAAAAGCGGCGCTAGCTTGCTGGTCCGCCGCTCCCCGCGGGGCGCCGAGGCTTCGTAGAAACAAGGAGGCGCCGACAATGGGCTCCCATTTTCCTCGGCCCCGGCTGCGGCCGACACGCTCCGCGGACGCGCAGGCGCTAACGCAGCCCCAATTTCCCGCGCGCTCGCGGACGCCTTGCGCGCCCCGGATGTATAATGGCTCCGCCGGGGCCGGTGTCCAGACTCGCCCAGGGATAATGACGTTAAATTGTGGCCGCTCCGTGGGGGGAATCGTCCGACCCTTCACACTTTGACGCCTCTCTGGGGGGCGGCATTCCCAGACACCTCGCTTCGCGTCCCTAGTCGACTGTGAGATGTTCCTAAGTGCTAGAAAAACTGCAACTCTCATATTCTTATCACTACTCTGGTTCGTATGACGAAAGAAAAGCCCCGACAGTAGGCAGTACTGTTGTGGTTTTTCAACAGAGAAGCTCAAAAGACTTCTCACGGTACCGAAGTTGCCTGTACACCTGTGGCAACACTGAGCCGTTACCACATAACCCACGGGTGGGCAACCGGCGGCCCACGGGCCGGATTCGGCCCGCCGTTGGTTTCAAACCGACTCGCGGAGGAAATGCGTGGGAGAGTGTGAGGCGCTTGCATTTTAATCCGCTCGGGACACCTTTTCTGCTTGGCTGCCATGGATTTGAGCAGTTTCTGCCATTTCATGTAGTACAACATATGATTCGTACCTATCATCTGAAAAAGTAAGAAATGTCTCACGGACGTTAAGGGACCTCACACGTTCAATATTATCGTCAACACGTCAATCTAATGACCGTCTGCGGGCGAATATTGTCGTATTATCAATAAGAGAAATTCTGATCTAAGCAAAATATTCTCAGTATTGCCAATACATACTGAGCGTGTTATCGGTTTGACAATTTGCTGTTCTGTTGCTCGCATTTTTTCAGTTTGGATTCTGTGTAATAGAGCCGATATACGCTAAGTTCAAGCAATTTCGAATTTTAAACTTTTGAAATGAACGTGGAAATGATGGCTTAATATATTTAGGTTACAAAAACAACCCATACGTGTGCGATCAGTTATCAAAAGTATTTTTTGACATATATTTAAGAAAAGCTTGCTAACGGTGTTCGCGGACATTATCGCATTAAATTTAAAATACTGGAATTAACTGTTGGGGAAGAAAATCACAGTTACTCCTAACTGCTTGTCGACAGAAACTGCCTACCTATCTCACTGCCCTATTTTGTGTTTCTGTTCTTTCTCGTATTAACGTTAGTAAATTATTCTTGTCCATTGTGGATGTATTATAACATTGCAGCTGTTGAAACTGAAAGTAATGTATAATGAATTAGTTGCAATCAGTTGCTTGTACAGGCATTTATTTTCCCATACTGACATTTCAAGATGTCTGACGTCCCGTCTTCAGATGTTTACATTTATTTTCGTTTCGTGAGCGTTGGCGGCGTTGCAGAATTCCGAAGCGGAAGTTTTTAAGACAGCTGTTCTAAATCTTCGTACGCAAGATTAGATTAGATTAAATTAGTACTGTTGTACGTAGTGGTGGTGGTGGTTAGTGTTTAACGTCCCGTCGACAACGAGGTCATTAGAGACGGAGCGCAAGCTCGGGTTAGGGAAGGATTGGGAAGGAAATCGGCCGTGCCCTTTCAAAGGAACCATCTCGGCATTCGCCTGAAACGATTTAGGGAAATCACGGAAAACCTAAATCAGGATGGCCGGAGACGGGATTGAACCGTCGTCCTCCCGAATGCGAGTCCAGTGTGCTAACCACTGCGCCACCTCGCTCGGTTTGTACGTAGTGAAATGTTTATAAATATCGCGTGTATTGTGGATACATGCTCTATGCTGGACAGACGTCCAAAAACGAATTGCGTGTAAAACAGGACAAATAACCTGACCCAGTAATTTGAGTATTATTACTGAAATGGTTGAGTGCATTTCCGTCGAATAGTAAAACAGTAGCACAAAGTAGTACATATCACGTTTCACTGCAAAAGTAATTACAGGCTTCTGCTGAAGGAGTGAGGAATTTGTGAAAACAATGCCTCGACCAAGACGTGTAGTGCAAACGAAGCTTTCTCCGGCAAGGCAACACCCTTTGTTCCACTGCTTTTCTTTCATGGTTCATGGCCGAACTTTCATTGTCGTTGCGGTAAGGAATGTTAATAGTGAAATCTTAATGTTACTTGTGCGAAGCTTGTTTGTCGGGAGAAACAAGGAAATGCGTGTGCGATTATTTTTCTTCTCTACAGATTGTGATCTGTCTACGTTGGCAATATTAACAATTTCATCTTTCACTACTCCCTGCTAAGAACGCCGTACGCCCATTTCGTTTCAGTAAAAGCTTGACCATTTATAATAGAGCGTCTCGAATAATACCTGCGTGTCTGTATTTCACAACCTATACAAAATACATAAAAAATATTTCTGGTAAATGGATAATATACAAAGAAGCGAGTATGGTGCAGTTTGATTTTTGCTCGTACCAATTCTTTTTTCTCTTTGGCGAGATATTTTATGTATCCATAATATTTTTAAGGATATGCAATAGGTCTGTAAACAGAGATGCAATATTATATTATGACGCTTCTCCTTGTACTGAGTGTACATTTTGCAAACATAGACTGGCGTTGTTCTGTATACAGGATGTCCCAAAAAGAACACCGACGAACTTTAGAGACAAGTCCCTTAAAGAGAATTACACACTACTTAACCTAAATTATTCTAGGGACAAACACACACACCCATGCCCGAGAGAGGACTCTAACCTCCTCCGGGATCAGCCGTACAGCCCTCGTTTACTAGACTTTTTTTTCATCTTGTTTTGGTATAAGGAACCTGCCCCTAAAGTTTTTCGTTTCTTTTTAAGATACCCCGTATATGTGAAGGAAAATGCTTTCAGAACAGCGCAGTTCTTCTCGTTATCATTAAGTACATCTCGCCGAATAAGACTGAAATTTTCCAGAACATCTTTTGCGTATTTTCGCTGCTAACATTAACACATCAATTTGAGAAAAATTCACCTTTGCCTGAGTATCGAAAATGACAGAAAGTTACAACTGTTTATCATACTGTAAAATACTCAAGATCCTCAGCGATATCACTTGTTTCGATATATTGAATTCTTCGTCATATCCTTTCATAACTGTAGTAGTTCACGATTCCGTTCATTTCCTTTCTAGAGCACTGTTTCCATCCCTGATACACTGACGTTAATTTGCAAGTTACTCAATGAAGAAGTTACGACAGCTCGAAAAGAAAATGTTATGCTGATGCTAAATATATTGGTTTGAAAGGAAGCACCATCAAGAACAAACGACATCTTACAACATTCATTAGACAAGTAAAGCTTAAGGATGAGAAGGATCGTAAACAAAGGTTTATAGCCGAGAAAATGGCATAGTGCTATTGTTGTTACCGTAGCTGACTAGGAGACAATACTGCTCACTTAATAGCCGGCCGGGGTGGCCGAGCGGTACTAGGTGCTACAATCTGGAACCGCGCGACCGCTACGGTCGCAGGTTCGAGTCCTACTTCTGGCCTGGGTGTGTGTGATGTCCTTAGGTTAGTTTGGTTTAAGTAGTTCTAAGTTCCAGGTGACTGATGACGTCAGAAGTTAAGTCCCATAGTGCTCAGAGCCATTTGAACCATTTTTTTTCCGCTCGCTTAATATGGAACATACTTAACTGAATATGGTAAACTTAAATCGGCCATAATTTGTTCCTGGCATCACTTGCAGCCAGACTGTGTTGCGGACGGGCAGATGGGACAAGGGGTCCCCAGGAGCCTAGCAGCTGAGGCTCCGTCGGCAGCGCTGTACAGTGGAGGCAGCTTCGCCAGGGGCGCCCGCTGACCTTCAGAAAATGTTACCGTGACGAGATTAATCGTCCGCTGCCCCGTCCACTCTGCGCCACGCCTCCAGATAACGTAATTTGGAGCGTAAGAGCGTCTTCATGTCGGAGCGCCCTATCATGGCCACCAATCAAAACGATACCAAACGCACCTCCACCGTCTCCAGCCCCCTCCCTCGTCTATCACGGCTGCTGGTCGCGTTGTTCTTACCACTCTAAAACACCTTCGGGTCGGGTGCAGCACAGATATTGAAATCTATTTTTCAACTAGTTTCTTGCCCTTAACTGGCGCCGTCTTCTTTGTTTCACCCTATCAGCTCGCAAGGGAAATGATTACCCTCTAAATTTTCCCATCCATTAGCAATTCAAATTTACATTTACTGCTGAGTCGGTCGCGTCTGCTGAGCAGAGGGACGGTCGTTTATAAATCAGCGCAGATACTCGCTTATCCTGATGACAAAGATACAGTCGCAAGAACTCGGAAAGCAATGCAGGAACAATTCATCGAACTTGAGCGGGCCAGTAGGAATATGATTGAAAATCAACCAACAAATGGTTCAAATGGCTCTGAGCGCTATGGGACTTAACACCTGAAGTCATCAGTCCCCTAGAACTTAGAACTACTTAAACCTAACTAACCTAAGGACATCACACACATCCATGCCCGAGGCAGGATTCGAACCTGCGACCGTAGCGGTCGCGCGGTTCCATACTGAAGCGCCTAGAACCGCTAGGCCACACCGGCCGGCAAAATCAACCAACAGAAAGCAAAAGATATTGCTGCTGGGACAGGAAGCAAGGAGTACATTACAACCTCAATAACAATGGACAGTTACAGTTTTGAGATGGTTGAGCTGTTTAAATAACTGGGGTCGACAGTCACCCAGACAAATAACACCTCTTACACTATTAACAGTTTAACAGCAGTAGCAGAAATGACAACACTACTCAGCTGGCTCGCATTGGACAGTGGTGTGACCTGTCCTCATGCATAACAACCATCACTCGGGAACTGCATCATATCCACTTGGCAACTGCGTCACAGCCGATATCAGCCAAAAGTGGAAAATACGTAATTACAGCCAATGGCAGAAATAATGCTTATTTGGAGTTATTAGATTACGTATGCAGCCAGAATCTAATTTATTTATAATTAAGAATCATCATACGATTGTGTTCCTAGAACTATCGTGACAGATTGTAATTAAAAAAAAAACTGGATGTTGAGACAAAACGTTCTCTGACGCTTCTCGGCGACTCCAGTCATCTTTTATTCTTGGCTATGCCCTAAACAAATGGAAGCACTCTGTTGCATAAGTGATGCAATGTGTATTGCCTACAATCCAGTCATCTGCTCGACGTAAAAAGGGATAGACAGAGCAAATGTAGGTTCCTGATTCGCGTCTAAAATATCTTTCTCCGCTTTGATGCGTTGCTTCTCAAGGTTTTACTGTTGAAAATTACTGTCTCAGTATACTGGGATGCATGCGGCAGTTTTACTGCACGAACAGCGAAAATGTGATGAGCGATAAACTTCTTGTCTTTCGTCATTTTGTGGGAGTTCTCAACGAGATAAAGGTCATCAACATATCAATGTTGTCTGATATGTGGTTCTGGGTAGACAAGACGAATTGCTGGCGGAGCTACTTAGATCTGAAGATGATCCAGAGTGAAACTTCCTGGCAGATTAAAACTGTGTGCCGGGCTGAAACTCGAACTCGGGACCTTTGCCTTTCGCGGGCAAGTGCTCTACCATCTGAGCTACCCAAGCACGACTCACGCCCCGTCCTCACAGCTTCACTTCTGCCAGGTTCGCAAGAGAGCTTCTGTAAAGTTTGGAAGGTAGGAGACGATGTACTGGAAGAAGTGAAGCTGTGAGTACGGGGCGTGAGTCGCGCTTGGGTACCTCAGATGGTAGAGCACTTGCCCACGAAACGCAAAGGTCCCGAGTTCGAGTCCCGGCCCGGCACACAGTTTCAATCCTCCAGGAAGTTTCATATCAGCGCACACTCCGCTACAGAGTGAAAATCTCATTCTGCATTATCTAGAGTGCTCGAAACATGTAGTCAAACTACAAATGTGCCGCTGAGACGGGACAATCAATGAGAATTGTCGTAGTTCTTGTAATATGTAAGGATTGCGAAGCATACATATTTTGTGTAGTTTTGTCAAATCACATAAGAGGGTTGTCAACATATGTAACGTCCCCTTAGAAAAATTAATGAATTATTTTGCTGGTAAACCCCTTACGTTATTTGATTTTCAAACAGCTGAGCAAAACTGAACGTACTCAGATATTACTCTCTTTACTTATTCTGATCAACACTTAACTGACACACAATATTTTTAGCGCAACGCAATCTGACTCTCAAAAATCCCTACAAAAGAATGGCCCTAACATTAACCTATACCTTTCATGAATCACTTACCTCACAAAAATCTTCGTTACTCGAACTACTGCAATACAGCGAGCGCCAATACTGCCAGCTAAATAAAGGATTCTAACTACTGAAGTCACTAACTACTGATAGGCATAGTTAGCAAATGAAAGATTTTGATAAAGAATATTTTCTCTGCCTCGTGTTGACTGGGTGTTGTGTGATGTCCTTAGGTTAGTTAGGTTTAAGTAGTTCTAAGTCCTAGGGGACTGATGACCATAGATGTTAAGTCCCATAGTGCTCAGAGCCATCTGAGACATTTTGATAAAGAATAAACAATGTATTTACCTTGATAGTGTTGAAAAGTCACAATATATATATATATATCAGTTCATGATATCCAGTCTTACAAATTTACTGTCTCTGATGGACACACGTCCAGATCATCCGCTGTCAAAACTCCGCCATCTCTCTCCCCACATCCACCACTGCTGGCGGCTCACCTCCAACTGCGCAACGCTACGCGCTGTTAACATCCAGCTGCCCAACACTACAATAGCGACTATTTCAACAATGCCCACCAGTCACAGACTGCACACAGCACAGCCAGTGATTTTCATACAGAGCGCTACGTGGCGGTACCAATAAAAAAACCTAAACAGCTTACTTACAGGGTTAATGCCTTTGAAAAGGCCCCGGCGAATTTCTTGCGACAACGTTGTCCAATTAAAGATATGTCCCGCGTCTAATGTCCACTACGTCGGCGGGACGTAAAGCTGCAACCTTCCTCCGTCGCTTTCGAGGTCCGTATCTGGAAGCGCTAGAAAAACTGTCGGCGAGGACGGCGGCGGGTGGCGAGATAAGGAGCGGTGAGCGTGTACGGTCGCGTGTCGTGTGTCGCGCGGCGCGGCGGCCGGAGCAAGTGTCGCGTGTGGTGGAGGAGGGGGCGCAGCAGCGGGCGTTTCCGCCGGCGGCCGAGGTATGCCAGCTCGCGCGCCCGCCGCATCGCAATGAGCGACACGCGGCCACGCGCGTTCCCACGGCCGCCGCCGCCGCCGCCGCCGCCGCAGCCGCCGCGCCCACCGCCGGCGCGGTTCCGCCTCTAGCCCGGCGGCGCGACCTAGCGCAGGCCGGCGGGTTCATTGTCACTCGCCTGCACACGCTGCTCCCGTAGGCACCCGAATCAAATCCTGGCTGGAAACAATCAAATCATACAGTCTCACTGTACTCATAAACGACTAGGACACTAAATCGCGGTGCTCGACTAAAGCTGTTTCACAGAGGAAGACTGTACTGTAGTTCCTTCTCTAGGTTGTCGCACAGATGACAAAATGGTGGGTACCGAAATAGACGACAGACGGATAGAGAAACAATTAAAATCGCTCAAAAGAGGAAAGGCCACTGGACCTGATGGGATACCAGTTCGATTTTACACAGAGTACGCGAAGGAACTTGCCCCCCTTCTTGCAGCGGTGTACTGTAGGTCTCTAGAAGACCGTAGCGTTCCAAAGGATTGGAAAAGGGCACAGGTCATCCCCGTTTTCAAGAAGGGACGTCGAACAGATGTGCAGAACTATAGACCTATATCTCTAACGTCGATCAGTTGTAGAATTTTGGAGCACGTGTTATGTTTGAGTATAATGACTTTTCTGGAGACTAGAAATCTACTCTGTAGAAATCAGCATGGGTTTCGAAAAAGACGGTCGTGTGAAACCCAGCTCGCGCTATTCGTTCACGACCCTCAGAGGGCCACAGACACGGGTTCACAGGTAGATGCCGTGTTTCTTGACTTCCGCAAGGCGTTCGATACAGTTCCCCACAGTCGTTTAATGAACAAAGTAAGAGCATATGGACTATCAGACCAATTGTGTGATTGGATTGAAGAGTTCCTAGGTAACAGAACGCAGCATGTCATTCTCAATGGAGAGAAGTCTTCCGAAGTAAGAGTGATTTCAGGTGTGCCGCAGCGGAGTGTCGTAGGACCGTTGCTATTCACAATATACACAAATGACCTTGTGGATGACATCGGAAGTTCACTGAGGTTTTTTTCGGCTGATGCTGTGGTATATCGAGAGGTTGTAACAATGGAAAATTGTACTGAAATGCAATAGGACCTGCAGCGAATTGACGCATGGTGCAGGGAATGGCAATTGAATCTCAATGTAGACAAGTGTAATGTGCTGCGAATACATAGAAAGATAGATCCCTTATCATTTAGCTACAAAATAGCAGGTCAGCAACTGGAAGCATTTAATTCCATAAATTATCTGGGAGTACTTATTGGGAGTGATTTAAAATGGAATGATCATATATAGTTGATCGTTGGTAAAGCAGATGCCAGACTGAGATTCATTGGAAGAATCCTAAGGAAATGCAATCCGAAAACAAAGGAAGTAGGTTACAGTACGCTTGTTCGCCCACTGCTTGAATACTGCTCAGCAGTGTGGGGTCAGGGATTTTCTCTGCCTCGTGATGGCTGGGTGTTGTGTGATGTCCTTAGGTTAGTTAGGTTTAAGTAGTTCTAAGGTCTAGGGGACTGATGACCATACATGTTAAGTCCCATAGTGCTCAGAGCTATTTGAACCATTTTTTGAAGCAGTGTGGGATCCGTACCAGATAGGGTTGATAGAAGAGATAGAGAAGATCCAACGGAGAGCAGCGCGCTTCGTTACAGGATCGTTTAGTAATCGCGAAAGCGTTACGGAGATGATAGATAAGCTCCAGTGGAAGACTCTGCAGGAGAGACGCTCAGTAGCTTGGTACGGGGTTTTGTTAAAGTTTCGAGAACATACCTTCTCCGAAGAGTCAAGCAGTATATTGCTCCCTCCTACGTATATCTCGCGAAGAGACCATGAGGATAAAATCAGAGAGATTAGAGCCCACACAGAAGCATACCGACAATTCTTCTTTCCATGAACAATACGGGACTGGAATAGAAGGGAGAACCGATAGAGGTACTCAAGGTACCCTCCGCCACACACCGTCAGGTGGCTTGCGGAGTATGGATGTAGATGTAGTAGATGTAGAAAGTGATCGGTTTTAATACCTACGAGAGAAGCGCTATTTGGGGAAGAAGGATAGCGGAAGAGAGTCTGTACTGCACTCGACACACAAGTGTGAAACTAAGAACATAAACGGCAGTTACATTCGGAAATGAATTGAAAAGAATGAAATATTGCAAAGATTAGATGATAGAACTAATTTTATTTACATACGGATTACGCCGATTCAGTATATCACTAAATATATGCATATTCTCTATTTGAATGTATTTTGAAGGGGGTAGGACGTCAAACGGGCCGACTTGGAGCGGGAGAGGCATCACAGACATTTTAATTTCCAGTGTCTATACTTTTACAAATAAATTCATAAAACTTTGTCAGCATCACCAGGAAGGATTCAGGATTCACACTCATTGCAGTGGAAGTTCGAAAACATAACAAAAAGTTTTTTTACATGTGAAATTTCATCATTTTTTCACTTACTACTGGCTGCATTTGTTGCTACAGTACACTTTTCTTCATAAGTTAGAGAGATTCTTCGATGAATTTAGCACAGCATACATACCATACTTACAGGTGTATGAAACTCTAGAATTTATTAAAATTATGAAAAAACGAATGATCTGTTGTATTTTAAACTTCTTGTTTAGAAAGAAACACAAATTTTGTAGTTGATTACCTCAATTTTTACCACAGTTTTCAATAGATTTGGAAAATTCTAGAGTTTCATACACCTTTAAGTATGGTTTGTATGCTGTGCAAAATTCATCGAACCATCTCTCTTACTTATAAAGAAAAGTGTACCTATAGTTCAAATGGCTCTGAGCACTATGGGACTTAACATCTATGGTCATCAGTCCCCTAGAACTTAGAACTACTTAAACCTAACTAACCTAAGGACATCACACAACACCCAGTCATCACGAGGCAGAGAGAATCCCTGACCCCGCCGGGAATCGAACCCGGGAACCCGGGCGTGGGAAGCGAGAACGCTACCGCACGACCTGTACCTATAGCAACAAATGCTGCCATTAGTAAGTGAAAAAAATGATGAAATTTCACATGTAAAAAAGAATTACTTAATTATGTTTTCGAACTTCCATTGCTATGAGTGTGAATCCTGAATCCTTCCTGGTGATGCTGACAAAGTTTCATAAATTTACTTGTAAAAGTATAGACAGTGGAAATTAAAATGTCCTGTGGTGCCTCTCCTTCTCCAAGTCTGCCCGTTTGACGTCCTACCCCCCTTAAATCCGTCTTTGCAATCACAAGAAAATGCGTATTGTTTCACCAAACATGTTTTTTTTAGTTTTGTTGAAACTAAACATCATCAGTGGTCTGCAATGAAAGATTTTACAATTAGGCTTATTTTCTAGACCGAAAACCAGTTCGTTACAAAACACGCTAATTTTACTTGCTGTATTCCATGTCCGATTTTTGGTCACAACAGGTAACTCCGTCCGCTTGCACGTTTTTAAAGTATGTCTTCGTTTGGCACAGTTGTTTCCCCCTAAACCTGTACAGGTTTTCAGAACCATGCATTTCCTTATGTGAAACACAACACAATGTGGGAAGAATAAATGTTTATAAATATGCAATTCCTGTGAAGGGAAATGCCTATTTGCGCTCCCTTTTTTTAGAAACTAGATCATAAAATTATTTCGGGAAGAAGGATGGCGGAAGAGAATCTGTACTGCACTCGACAGACAAGTGTGAAACTAAGAACATAAACGGCAGTTACATTTAGAAATGAAATGTTTGTTATCGTGTTCCTGTCTCAGCATGTGTCTGTCTGGTCTCCGTACGTAATTACCAACTTAAAACTATTTTTTTATCTAAAAATGCTCTCTTTCTCTGTGATGTTATGTCGTTTAATATTGTTTCTATGTATTTTATTTAACGTATGAGAGAAATGATGGCTTGCGATGGAGTTGAATATGGAAATATTTATGATCGAACTCACTATCAATAGCGCTACTTCGCACTCACTGTTCTCTCGTCGTCGCCTCACTCCCCCTGTTCCTTCCCCCACCTACTCACCATTTAGGTCTTCAGTTCCATCAGTTCGTAACACTACTCACAGAAACCAGGCAGACTCGTGCTCAGCCAGATAAATGCAAGCCAACAGTAGTGCTGCTACGTTGTGTTGTGTAACACGTAAAAAATGCTTATTTGTGCAAAACAATGCGGAATTACAACAGTGCCAAACTAAGGAATACCTAAAAAAAAGTACACGCTGATGGCGTCTCCTGATGTGAGCCAAAAACGAACACAAAATACAGTAAGTAATATTGGTATCTTCTATAATGAACTGTTTTTCGATCTACAGAGCAAGGAAATAGTAAATACATTTCATCACAGACCACTGATTCTTTTTATTTCAGTAAAACGAAATGCGTTTGTGACAAAAATACACATTTTTTCTGTGGTCGCGAAGACGGTTTAAAGTACCTTCGATAACTGCATAATAATTACGGGCAATATGGTTATACATACTGCAAGTCTTCCTTTTTTATATTTTTATTCCTGCCTTAATCTTGCTGTATCGCCTGCACTTGCATCGTTGACTGATTTTTGCCAGTAAAAGAATTCATATGACCTCTTTCACTTACCTCTTCTCAACTACTTCTGCTTAACCCCTCACTGCAAGGTTAGTCTTTTGTAAAGTCGCTCATTTGCAGTCGCTTTTAACGCCCCTTCCTTTTACCAGCTCGTTGATAATAGGTGCAGGAATACTGAAACAAACGCTAAAGCCGGCCGGTGTGGCCGTGCGGTTAAAGGCGCTTCAGTCTGGAACCGCGTGCCCGCTACGGTCGCAGGTTCGAATCCTGCCTCGGGCATGGATGTGTGTGATGTTCTTAGGTTAGTTAGGTTTAATTAGTTCTAAGTTCTAGGCGACTGATGACCTCAGAAGTTAAGTCGCATAGTGCTCAGAGCCATTTGAACCATTTGAACAAACGCTAAAAGCTCTCGGCGATGTACACTAATTACATGCGTAAAAGTTTTCTACAGTTGGCGTCCTCCGACGAACTGAGGTCAAATACCGGTTCCGCATTTGTAAAGCGGGCATTAACAGTTGAGTCTTCAGGTGTAAATTCAGGTTGTACTACCGAAAAAGAGTGTAAATTCAAAAAATAAAACGTCTGTTTTTATAAAACATTAGTATAATCTTGTGGCTCTATTACATGTCTTAGCTTTATAAATAATTAGCTGACACACAGGCATTGCCCGTGATTTCATTTTGCCAATTTTGTAATAGAAATGAAAACAAGAAATCAACTGCGTCTGTAGTAAAAATCGAAAAAATTTCATTTCCATGTGTTCGTTGAAACACCTTAAAAATTATGAGACAGTCCTACAAAGGAATATGCATAATGTACAAAGGTGTAAGTACAGTTCAAACGTGTTTGTAATCGTCACTATGGCAACGCCTCTTCATAGCTCAATTGACGGCTATTGCTTCCGCCTACAGCCGTTTGCGCTTCACAGTGGAATGGTGTCAAAAATGGTTCAAATGGCTCTGAGCACTATGGGACTCAACTGCTGAGGACATTAGTCCCCTAGAACTTAGAACTAGTTAAACCTAACTAACCTAAGGACATCACAAACATCCATGCCCGAGGCAGGATTCGAACCTGCGACCGTAGCGGTCTTGCGGTTCCAGACTGCAGCGCCTTTAACCGCACGGCCACTTCGGCCGGCGGAAAGGTGTCAAAAGTGCTGCCAGATGTCAGGCATTTCCTTAAGTTTACTCTACTGTAGGAAAGTCTTCGCAGTAAAAAAATAAATGTGTAAAAACTTTATGAATGTTGCGGCATTTTCTCACGCATCGCAGTGTATATGACATGTTCCTTGAACTATGAGTTGTACAATGATATATTTATGTAGGTAATTCAGCGGCGTATGTGGATACTGTCCGCGAAGTATGTTCCGAATAGACCTAACAGCAAAGAAGTAATAAATTTAAACATCATACATGATGCGGAAGATTTTCACGAATTTCATTGTTTATGACGTCATATATTCTGAACTATAGCAGGTAGGTGGTTAATCGAATCTCTTCAATTCTGGTGTATTTTCTGGAGTTCTCGTAGCTGTCAGTTTGAGCAACTTAGTCATTTCGACATATGTGGGAGTTCGTTATGGGTTTTGAACAACTGTTTTTTGTATAAACCTTAACATATTTTAGGATTTTTGTGCCATCGTCGTTGGTTATTCCTTATTAAGTTGTTAATTTTTTCCGCTTTATTGGACTATCTGGGATATGCTGTGCATTAGTGCTTGTCATACTTTCGAAATTTTCGTTTCACGTTTGAATTCTCGCCTATTTTGGAGAAATACACATTAACAAAATTCATGTTTTTGCGTAACTTCACTCGAAAGTAGGACACAGTGTTTTGTAAAGTGAGAAAGTGTTAATTCCGAATCAAGTTCTGGAAAAAAACTTGTGTTAGTTTTCACTTTTCAGCAACAGATGAGAATGCAAATGAGAAGGGATATTTCTAAACTACGACAAGCTACCAGTGGCAGTAATGTAAAGAGGTTAGTACATTACCCAACAATGCAGACAAAAAAGAAAAGAATAAAGAAAATCCTAGTACGATGGCACAAAGGTCCTGCAACATGTTTCGGTTCACATAAAAAAACAGTTCGCATAACTGACGGACCGGAAATCCAGTAATTTTTTCTGCAAACTCGTTTACTGGAAGAGCTTCAAAACCAAATCCATACATTTTATAAAAACTGGTGTATGTATGTGCACGTGTGTATCTACGTTCCGCAACTCCTCCTAAACTAAGTGACCGATTTCAACCAAAGTTGGTACATGTATCTCTTACTAGCTGGCAACAATCGCTGTCGGAGTAAGAATAGTTCAGGAGCTATGACGTTATAAACACTGAGATGCGTTAAAAATGCAGCATCAAGAGTATATTTATTCCTTACTGCTAAGATAACTCCTACAGTCGATTAAAATCCCCGACGCCTGGCGGCGCTTTTGACAGCTTTCAACTGCGAGGTGCAAACGGTTGTAGGTGAAAACAATTGTCGTCGAAAGAGCTACGAAGAGACGTTTCACAGAGACATTTACAAAACCATATTGTACACAAGCGAAGCAGTTGCGCTCGGCATACGGAAAATGTCCGGGATATTACAGTATAAATGCAGTTCATTTTTTGTTTTCATTTCTAATAGAAAATTGGCAAAATTGAATGCCGGGTTTGTCAGCTAGTGGTGAATAATTTATTCGTAGGGTTCTGTAGAAATGGCTAAATAGGCTGGTGAATAACAAAGCAGATGGCTGCTATTTGCTGTCGGCCGGTGCGGCCGAGCGGTTCTAGGCGCTTCAGCCTGGAACCGCGCGAAGGCTACGGTCGCAAGTTCGACTCGTGCCAAGGGCATGGAAGTGTGTGATGTCCTTACGTTAGTTAGGTTTAAGTACTTCTAAGTTCTAGGGGACTGATGACCTCAGATGTTAAGTCCCATAGTGATCAGAGCCATTTGAACCATTTCTATTAGCTGATGGTGGCGTGACATCGAGTAGAATGAAATAACGGGTTCTGAAACCAGGAAACCAAAAGGAAGCCAGGAGGAAACGAGGAAATGGGAAGCGGCTTCCCCCCCTCCCCCTCCCCCCTGTGCCGTACGTGGGCTCTGTGCGCCGCGGCGCGCTGTCGCCGCGGAGCGGAGCGGCCATAAATCTTCTTATATGGGTCGGCCGGCGCTCGGCGTGGCGTTCCCACGTCGCGGCCGTGACGTCACTCATTTACGCTGCAACATCATCCCGCGTCAAGTGCAGGTCAGCCGGCAGCCGGCAGCGGGCGTAACAGGACACCCGCTGCGGCCGCGCGAGCGCTACAGCTGCGGCTCGAGGGGGCCGCCCGTGGCCGTGCCCATGGCCTTCCACGCGCTACCACGCCTCCTGGGACACCTGTCCCTCCTCCGCCTGCACTTGGCGTCCATCTCTCCGAGCACCACGCGGTCCCTACTCCATCCAGCGGGCGCTTTAAATCCAGGGAATATATTCTCAGCGGTAAGAGCACTTCCCACTAAAGTTGAAGGAAACCGAAATAGGCTCCCCTGACTTTTCCAGCATCCATTTCCCGATACCTGTGCTGGCCATAGCCCAAGTACTCTTTCCTCACGTACTTTCATCCGTAATTAACCTTGGCAAATACCTACGTAAGACAACAAGTGCCTGGCGCAATTTTTAGATCGTTTACTGCCGCTACATTAGCAGGTTATCAAGATTTAAGTGAGTTTGAACGTGGCGTTAGTTGGCGCACGAACGACGGGACACAGCATCTCCGATATAGCGGTGAAGTGGGAATTTTCTCGTAAGACTATTTCACGAGTGTATCGTGAATATCAGGAATCCGGTAAAACTTAAAATATCGGACATCGCTGCGGCCGGAAAAAGATCCTGCAAGATCGGGACCAACGACGACTGAAGGTAATCGCTCAACGTGACAGAAGCGCAACCCTTCAGCTGGTATCGGGAGATTTCAGTGCTGGGCCATCTACAAGTGTCAGCGTGCGAACCGTTCAACGCAACATCTTCAATATGGGCTTTCGGAGCCGAAGGCTCAGTCGTGCACCCTTGGTGACTGCGTCACACAAAGCTCTATGCCTCACCTGGGCCCGTCAACACCGACATTTGACTGTTCATGACTGGAAACATGTTGCCCGGTCGGACGAGTCTCATTTCAAATTGTATCGAGCGAATGGACGTGTACGGGAATGGAGACAATGAGACTATATGACAAGCACTATCCTTCGAAGCAAAATAGAGCTTGTAGAGCTTGTAGAAAATGAACTAACGCTAAATCACAGTAAGACTCAGATTTTACAGTTTCTAACACGCAATTCAACAAAACCTGATGTTTTAGTTTCACAGAATGGGCATATGATTAGTGATAAGATTTCTAGGTGTTCACATAGATAGTAAACTGTCGTGGAAAGCCTACGTTCAGGATCTTGTTCAAAGACTTAATATTGCCGTATTTACTATTCGAATGGTATCTGAAGTGAGTGATCGTTCGGCACGAAAATTAATCTACTTTGCTTATATTCATTCTCTTATGTAGTATGGTATTATATTTTGTGGTAACTCTTCCCATTCTAAAGCCGGCCGGTGTGGCCGTGCGGTTCTAGGCGCTACAGTCTGGAACCGCACGACCGCTACGGTCGCAGGTTCGAATCCTGCCTCGGGCATGGATGTGTGTGATGTCCTTAGGTTAGTTAGGTTTAATTACTTCTAAGTTCTAGGCGACTGATGACCTCAGAAGTTAAGTCGCATAGTGCTCAGAGCCATTTGAACCATTTTTGAGCCCATTCTAAAAGGATATTTTTGGCGGTTCGGGCAATAAGTGGTTTAAGTTCACGAACCACTTGTCTACCCCTGTTCACGAGTCTAGGTATTTTTGACACTGGCCTCTCAACATATATATATATTCTTTACAGTCATTTCTTGTTAACAACATTAGCTGATTCCCAAGAATAAGCAGCTTTCACTCAGTTAATACTCGACAGGAATCAGACCAGCATTTGGATCGTCGGACTTCCTTAGCTCTTGTGCAGAAAGGTGTCCAGTAGACTGCTGCATCGATGTTCAGTAAGCTACGACTGGAATTCAAAAATCTTTGCAGTAATCCAGGCGCTTTCAAATGGAAACTGAAGCGTTCCCTCATGTATTCTGTCGAGGAGTTCCTTGAAAAATTAAGCTGATTCTTGCTACATTATTCCTTGCGTCTGCTTAAACTTATGGCTTGACTTTTTTCGGGTTAATGGACATTTTATTTTTATCTGTTATTACTTTTATGTTGCAATTTCATATACTGACACGTCACATGACCTTGAAGATTTGCTCCTCAATTTGATCCTACGGAACTTGACGTGTAAATAAATAAGATACAGTAGCGAATTTCTGCATCGGCGCAGACTTTTACCCACGGAGTCAATTTTACTGTAGGTATGACATCCGCCAGTGTCTTGACCAGCGCGGTAGCTCGGTTGTTGCCTCGGACAGAAAGTAGAGAGTAGCTGCGAGATTCGCTGGCCCCGGTGCTCAGCTTTTACGGCCGTTGCCGTCTGCGCAGCGTGAGAGTGGGGCCGCGCAGCTCCCGTGTTGCGCGGTCCACCATACTGGCCCAGGCGCTCCCGTGGGGAATTTTCAGGAGCCTGTGGGAAACCAACCGCCCGTCTCCGCCGGCCGCGCCTCTCGAGGAGTTCTGCCGAAGGCCGTGGCGGGACTGCGGCAGCGGAGCGCTGTGACGTGAGCGATCCGCCCAAGGTCTCGCCTCACATTATGTGCATCCGTAGGCTAACAATGACGTGTTTCCAGCAGCGCCTCTGCAGACACAGCCTTTTGTCTCCGTCTCCGGGAGATGAAATAGTGCCTGCGCACAGCTTTCGAGGCCTTTGTTCCAGCGGCAGCAGCCGCTACGAGGGCGCCGATGTTCTCGGCGCAGCTGGCGTGTCCGGGGACGTAATTTTATTACAGAGACGAGATACCGCTGTGGCTAACGCAGCAGCACACCTTAAGTGAAGCAGTTAAATAAGGAATTTATCGGTTGAACTAAACCGAGTGGCCAGAAGAGACGGGGAAGTTCATCCCATTTGAAGGCGTGCCACGTATGACGCCCGAATGTTGCACTTAGATGAGGCGTATGCAGATACGATACCTGATTAGTCAGTTGCAGACTGGTACGTGGCGAACATGGCAGCACGCCGCGACTTAATTGTCTTGGAACTTGGGATGGTAACTGGTGCAAAGACACGTGGCATATAGGAGACTAGACAAGAATTCCGGTATCTGAGATCAGCTATGTGAGTCATATCGTCGCCGATTTGAATATAAGATGTGAGAAACCCGTTTCTATCAGTGCTGTACAGAGAGAAATGTAGTGCATAGGCTTCAGCAGCAAACGACCGATTCGTGTTACCAGTGTCTTCCCAGATTCAATTAACTAAGTGCAGAGGCTGCGTGAGTTTAAAAAGCTTCAAGTAACATCTTAAGTTTGTGTTGTCTCTCGTGCACACCCATACGTGTTCTGCAATTTGTGGAATATAAAACGGTTCATACATTAGTCTTTAAATGGGAAATCAAATTGGTGAAAAAAGGTGACTCGTTTTCGGATGTGGGAGATTAACATCACCCTCTGACCGTTTACATTTGGGAATATAAATTACCACGTCCGACTTTAGCAAAGGAAGATTCAGGCCAGACGCAAAACAGCCGTCAAAAGTCCAGCATACCAAAACGAGTTAAACTGATTTCCAAAATTTTGGTGACCGCGGATATGGAAAAAAAGACTTTCAGAGGCAGACCTCTAAACGCTGCTTTCCAACTCGTGAAGAACAAGGATCATAATCGGCTTGCTACGATTTATTAAGTTTACTACGGTTTTGCCGGCCGCGGTGGCCGAACGGCTCTAAGCGCTTCAGTCCGAACCGCGCAACTACTACGGTCGCAGGTTCGAATCCTGCCTCGGGCATGGATGTGTGTGATGTGCTTAGGTTAGTTAGGTTTAAGTAGTTCTAAGTACTAGGGGACTGACGACCTTAGATGTTAAGTCCCATAGTGCTCAGAGCCATGTGAACCATTTTTTAACTACGGTTTTCCTACATCATTTAGTAGCAACGACAGTGTGGTTTATTAAACTGGTTTCTGCCTTTGACAAGCTCGGATAATGTTGTGACTGTAGCGCCCTCTATGTCGATGAGACCATAAATTTTATAGCCATCCCCCCTCCTTTGTGAAGCACGGAGAGACTGAGTACTGTTCTAATATTTTGAGATATCCTATAAAGAATATTTTAGATGGATCACTTTGGAATCTCCATGAGGCTGCTCGCGGATGTTGCAATGCAAGATGATTGTAGCACAATGCAACAAGACGTGCAGCGATTCGGCGTTTCGTGCAGGAATTGGTACTTGGATCCTCATCATTAACAAATGCATTGTATTGCGCATAAATGGTCTAAAAATGTTCAAATGTGTGTCAAATCTTATGGGACTTAACTGCTATGGTGATCAGTCCCTAAGCTTACACACTACTTAACCTAAATTATCCTAAGGACAAACACAAACTCCCATGCCCAAGGGAGGACTCGAACCTCCGCCGGGACCAGCCGCACAGTCCATGACTGCAGCGCCTGAGACCGCTCAGCTAACCCCGCGCGGCCATAAATGGTCTAAAAGACCAGTTATTGTATATTACACCATTGTCGAACAATTTCTGGAGGCAGATGTCAGAGTGAGATTCACCGGAAGAATCCTATGGAAGTGTAGTTCATCTACGAAATGTAGTTTACAAAACCCTCGCTCGACTCGTACGTGAATATTGTTCGTCAGATCTGGACCCGCACCAGATAGAATTGTAGACAAAATAGAGAATATCCAAAGAGAGCAACATGTTACGTCACACATTCATTTGTACAGCACAAAAGCTAGTCCATCTCCAGTCGTTATAGGGGAGAAGTTATTCGATGTTGTAGTGGATTATCTATCCAATACAGTGGTTACAAATGACAAAAAGAATGGCAGGAAGGCAAGTAACAAGCTTACAGTCCAAGGTTCGCAGACACAAAGTCCCATAGAGACAAAGTTGTAGTTCATTTGGAGGAGTGGGAGGAGCCTCAGCCTTAATGTAAGAACCATTCCGGTGTTTAAAGAAGCTATATGGTCCAGAGACCTTTTTAGGTCTCAGACATCTATGATGTATATATGCAGATCGCAGTATATATCTGAATTAGTTAAAGAAAACTACGGAAAAATTCAGTCGGGGAGGAAGGAAGCAATTTAATGGCCACTCCCACCGATTACTAGTTCAGTGACTGATTTCACATGCAGTAATTTTTAGAAGTAGCGTAAGAGTAATTTGAAGCAATTCGCGGAGATTAAATAAATTGAAAGATGAAATGAATGTACTTCGTCGAAGAAATTATATTCAGTGTAAAAGCTCCTGAGATACTCTTGATCATAAAGCGCGAGAGGTGCGGCGGAACCTCCGCGGGATGATGTACTCATCCGTTTTATGTGACTCGGTAATTTTATTCATTGCCTGAGCGTAGTGTGCACGGCACGTGGAACTGTGTTGAGCGCTTTCATCACGGCACTCAGTACAGGAGGCAGAGTTTCCAACCATGAACTGCTCCGTTTTATGGCGCTACGCTTTCAAATGGCCTGCCTAAGGAATGCTCCCACGAGACCGAAGCTTTTCGTGAAAGTCTGCCCACTTCTCACCAATGCAGAAGGAACAACGGCATCACGTCTCATACAGTAGGCTTAAGTCGCAGTAAGTGTGAGGTGCCGCTACATATTTTCCCCGCGACCACAACGCAGCTATCGTATATCAGAGGTCTCTTAGTTTATTTAGTTACTTTCGAGAAATAATTGCTTCTTGCTATTTTAGCCAGTATCCGTACTAGCTAGATCAACATCGTGCTGTCTTCATTATGCCCTTTTAAGAACAAATGTTTGAGCGGAAGGAAAGCAAGACTCCTTTGAAATTGCACAATGGATATTTGTCGGAATTTTCGTAGCCAAACAAGGAGTGGGGAAAGGGAGAAATGAGGTATTAAAATGACCAGCGTGAGATATAGTTTTGCAAAGGAAGATTTAATTGCTTGAAAGTACTCAGGGTAATTAAGAAAACCTTAATTAGTGACTTGAACGAAAATTACACAACGCATTTTTAACCGTATATTATAGTTGAACGAGGAGTGGGAAATGGAGAGATGGAGTGTCAAACTGACCAGCGTGGGGTCTTAGTTTTGCAAAAAAAAAAAGAAATCATTTGAAAGTAACCAGGGTCAATAAGAAAAACCAAATTGGTTATTTGAGAGAAAGTTGCTGCTAGTTATGTAAATGAAGTGTCAGAAAGTTCATATCTTGAAAGCCTAGCTATTCTGCGCGTAAGAAATTACATCGGTGTGATATTTAACTGTTGTTGTTGTTGTGGTCTTCAGTTCGAAGACTGGATGAATGCAGCTCTCCACGTTACTCTATCTTGTGCGAGCCTGTTCATGTCTAAATAAGTACTGCAACCTATATCTTTCAGATTCTGCTTAATGCATTCAGCTCCCTCTACGATTTATACCACCCACACTTCCCTCCAATACTAAATTCGTGGTCACTTAATGTCTCAGAATGTGTTCTACCAACCGATCCCTTCGTTTGGTCAGGTTACACCACAAATTCCTTGTCTCCTCAATTCAATTCAATATTTCGTAATTAGTTACGTGATTGACCCATCTAATCTTCAGTTTTCTTCTGTAGCACCATATTCCGAACGCTTCTGTTCTCTGTTAACTAAAAATAAAAAGCACTGAAATAATCTTTTTAAAAATACCGCCAAATATTTTGTGAAATGATATGTCTAAAAGTAAGAAACAAAACAAATCAGAGAAACATACTGCGAAATGATGTGCAGCAAATGTGGTGTCGATTGAGAATCTTAAAATTTTAAAGAGCACGAGAGGATATTTGTCCGGTAGATGATGTATTATAATCATTTGCTATTGAGTGAAGTCTCTTTGTCCGTCATAAACTAAATTTTCAAAAATGGTTCAAATGGCTCTAAGCACTATGGGACTTAACATCTGAGGTCATCAGTCCCCTAGACGTAGAGCTACTTAAACCTAACTAACCTAACGACATCACTCACATACATGCCCGAGGCAAGATTCGAACCTGCGACCGTAGCAGCGTGGTACCGGACTGAAGCGCCTAGAACCGCTCGGCCACCACGGCCGGCTGAATTTTCACATACTTAAAGTTGTTCCTCATGTAACATACTTTCCGTCGTAACGTACAATTACAATACTTCTTTTAAATTAAATTATCCTTTCTGGTGGCTGACGTAGTTTTGTTGACGCCGTAACACTGAAATCACAAGCCATCATTAGCAAAAAAAAAGCTGCCTCCACCGAAAGTGCGCGGTTACTGACGGAGTAGTAGTAGACGGGAATGTTTGCTGCTTCGCTTTACCGAAGTTCCTACCTTAGATCTTGAATAGCAGATCATTCAGATGTGTCTCGTGGTAAGACGCGTAATTCTGCGTGCGAATGGCTACCACTGTGTTTGTGGCGAGGCGTTTGGATTCCAAGCATGTGGTTTTTAGGTGGTTTTCCACATCCCGCTAGGTGAATACCGGGCTGGTCCCCACGTTCCGCCTCATTTACACAGCTCGCAAACATCTGAACACATTCACACTATTTCAAGGATTCCACTAGACGCAGACAGTTGGGGTACACTATTTCCGTCCAGGGGGGTAAAGAGGTGGCGGCAGGAAGGGCATCCGGCCACCCCTTAAAATTAACATGCCAAATCCGATTAACTATGGCCGACCCTCCGTAACCGCGGGACAAGGCGAAAGCGATAGATAGATGGTGTTTGGAATCCAATCACATTTCCGTGCTGTTATGAGCATTCGAGGCCACGCACTTCCCCTGTGAGTCCATTAAGGAATGTTGTCACTTATTGTTTAAGTTACTCCGTTAATAACGTCCGTTTCCACACAAAATGTATCATTGATTTTGTTCGATGCAAGGAGACATGGACGTTTTTACTGGAAAAAATCACAGTTAGTAGAGCTTTAACGCTCAGGTTCTATGACACTGTAAGGATATATAGGAGTTTAAACGGGGAAAGGCGGCATATCGTCTGCTTAGAACACGATACCTTCCTTGCTGTGCCCGGGAAAATGCGATGACAGAACACGACCAAGGGAATTCTGGCCATCAGACTCCCGATCGCGATCTGATGTGAAGGACTGCTTAGCCGCAGATCCGCGGAAACGATTGAGCTCTCCGGAATCGGAAGAGAACACGTGTTGCTCAGCGGGAGGGCGGTTGTAAACGGGCTAGAGCGAGCGCCGTGGGTGTCTGCGGAGCCGCGACGAGTCCGCCATCTGCATACGTGAGTGACGTCCGAGCCCGCCCGCTTGACAGCTGACACGCCGCCTCCAGCGGCCGTCCCACGGGTCGTCGCCGAGGCCGCTCGCTACTGGAGCCGCCCGGAGAGCGCGCCCGCCCAACTCCTCTCCAGGTGGCATTGGGCCATCGCGCACACGATGTCAGAATCGAGGCTACGAAACCATGCGAGGCTACGAAACCATGCGCACACACTGGCGTAACGCAAGCGTGAAGTCGTCCTCACACGAGACGAGTTAGGTGACTTTTACGTGGTGCTATACGAGTCACTTCCTGTTATTTCACTTTGTGGGGACACTGCTGTGCGTGAAACACAAAATAAGTTCTGCGATATTTCGGCAACGTGCTTCGGAACGTGTAACGTCCCCTTAGAAAAATTTATGAATTACTGTGCTGGTAAACCTCTTATGTTATTTGATTTTCAAACAGCTGAGCAAAACTGAACGTACTCCGACATTTCTCTTTTCACTTATTCTGATCATCACTAAACTGACAAACAATATTTTTAGCGCAACGCAACCTGACTTTCAATAATCCCTACAAAAGAATGGCCATGGCTAACAATAACCTATACCTTTCATGAATCACTTACATCACAAAAATCTTCGTTGCTCGAACTACTGCAATACAAATGGTTCAAATGGCTCTGAGCACTATGGGACTCAACTGCTGAGGTCATTAGTCCCCTAGAACTTAGAACTAGTTAAACCTAACTAACCTAAGGACATCACAAACATCCATGCCAGAGGCAGGATTCGAACCTGCGACCGTAGCGGTCTTGCGGTTCCAGACTGCAGCGCCTTTAACCGCACGGCCACTTCGGCCGGCTTACTGCAATACAGCGAGCGCCAATACTGCGAGCTAAATAAAAGATTCTAACTACTGAAGGCACTAACTACTGATAGGCATAGTTAGCAAATGAAAGATTTTGATAGAGACCAAACAATGTATTTACCTTAATAGTGTTCAAAGTCTTACAAATTTCGTATTTCTGACGGACACACGTCCAGATCGTCGGCTCTCAAAACTCTTGCCACCTCTCTCCCCACATCCACCACTGCTGGCGGCTCATCTCCAACTACGCTACGCGCTGTTCACATCCAACTGCCCAACACTACAATAGCAAATATTCCAACAATGCAAACCAGCCACAGACTGCACACAGCACAGTCAGTGAGTTTCATACAGAGCGCTACGTGGCGTTACCAACATAGAAACCTAAGCAGCCTACTTACAAACGTTGTACCGTTGTAACGAAATGTGAAACCTCATATTGGTGGTTGAAGAATTTTCACATTTAATTATTTTCATATCAGAACTTGCGTGTTACGAATGTATTCCCTTTTAAGGCAACAGCATATTGAAGATTCATCAAAAACTCTTTGTTCTTGGTAGAATTGTTAGAACGAAATTTCCGTACCTGCCAACTCTCTAGAGTTAGACGGGAAACTCCCAATTTTCCACATTTCCTCCCGCCTCCCGATTAATGCATCCTATTTTTATTTGTTATTGTCTGACCTACGATACTTGTTTTGAAAAACCTCCATTTCAATTTTTTGCCAAAGGTCGGAATTCGTCTGCTCATTAGTCGGTTTTAATCGATATTCGTATCGAAGTTTATAGAAAACAGGAAGTCGTGCGCGACCTACATACCGATAGTTATCTGTCCTCTTTCAGTATTTCCATTTGTGTTTTTATAGCCGTTATATAGCTTTATGACACCATAGAGAAAGACTCAAATAGGTTGTCATTGGTTTATAAAAAAATGAGCAGCGGCTTTTGGCCATTCGAATCTTCTGATTCTCCTGATTTTTGAGACTGAGTCTCAAGATTTTTGGTTTTTGATAGCTGGCAGGTGTGAATGTCAGTTAATGACATGTCGGTGAATAAAGGCTTCAGGAGATCACAAGATGAAATACAAGGTAGTATGTTACGGGAGTTCCGAATAGTGTAGGTAAGGCCGCCGAATTACGTAGTAGTGAGTAACCACTAGCGGGTTCGTGTTATGTTCAAAAGTTTTTTATTCACCATCGCGTTTTCTAAAAGACTGAGGGACCTCCTTATTAATTTAGCAGAAATTTTTTCTGTAATATTCAATGTTAAGTAAATATATGAGTAATTGTGCTCTCTCGGGAGTGATTCCAGACAATTTTGTGAACTTTTATACTCAACTGACTTCACGTTGAGTTTTTAATTTTGCCCTATAACATGTATTTATGTATACTACAGACAGAACAACATCACTAGTATGTGGACAAGAGGGGTGTCAATTAGTCAGTTACGTGTTCCACGATCATTTGAACGATTCCTTCATCTTAATGACGTGGAACGAGTCAGTTTACAGGAAACGTACACATGATTAATGTTAACATTAATGAACACAGTATTGTTTTTAGTCCTGTTCATGCAACTACCCTTAATTTTACTTATTTATTTATTTTTTCTGGCTACCAGATTTTAAGTAGAAATTCGTCAATGGTTCAAATGGCTCTGAGCACTATGGGACTCAACATCTGAGGTCATCAGTCCCCTAGAACTTAGAACTACTTAAACCTAACTAAACTAAGGACATCACACACATCCATGCCCGAGGCAGGATTCGAACCTGCGCCCGTAGCGGTCGCGTGGTTCCAGACTGAAACGCCTAGAACCGCTCGGTCACAACGGCCGGCAAATTCGTCAATGGAGCAAAAGGAGTTGTCTAAGACAAATGATTTGAAATTAGATTTAGAACTCACTTCATCACATGTCAGACATTGTACGTTATTGGCTGAATGTCCAAACATTAGCCGGCCGGGGTGGCCGAGAGGTTCTAGGCACTTCGGTCTGGAACCGCGCAACCGCTACGGTGGCAGGCTCAAATCCTGCCTGGGGCATGTATGTGTGTGATGTCCTTAGGTTAGCTAGGTTTAAGTAATTCTAAGTTCTAGGGGACTGATGACCTCAGAAGTTAAGTCCCATAGTGCTCAGAGCCATTTGAACCAAACATTTTTGTTGCTGCATATTGAACTCCTTTCTGAGCCACTGACAGCTTTGACAGTGGGTAATAAAGATAATGTTTCCCTTTAGTGTTTTAGTTATGCACATCACTGTTCTTCTCAGATTGTTTCAATAGAGCAAACCTAGGAATTTTACACGCGTGCATTTTCGTAAACAAATTGTATGGTTTGCGAGCCACAAATATCTGACAGCTGCCGCTGCAGAGCGCTGCAGTCACAAACAACGTTAACTAGCACGTTTCATGTGACGTGGGCGCTGTGTCCCGTCCACGTCAACGTCAGCTATCTCGTTCCGTGCGAGGACATGTTTTCACGTAGTTTGTATAAGTTTTTCCTTCCAGGTGTTCTGTCCGAGGACGAGGTACTATTCAGCAAACTCGCCACTGACTAAGCGTTCTTCTTCTGTGTTCTGCACTGTTGTCAGTTTCTGTAGTAGAAAATCTTTTCGTCTTCTCTCAGTTTTTTGGCAGAATTGCGTTTGTTCTTGACGGAACGAAACCGTTACCTCTAGGAATCTGGTTCCGTTACTCGTGTAACTACAGACAACATCGCTGCCTCCATTGCTCCCAGGCAACGTCCTATTACGTCGCAATTAACATGAATATTTCACAGAGATAACCATCAAGATACGAGCACTAGATACGCTTGCATCAGGACTAATGAATGAAATGCGGACGTTCAGGAGCTCCCCCAAATTAATGATCTACATGCGATGAAATGAGCACGGCTTGACTACAGCCCTACTACCACGATTCCGTACGTAATTACATTTACTTTCACTGGTTTCTTCCACATGCATATTTTATTATACATAGATTTCGGCACGATAGAGCGCATTATTTACTCATGATCTTATCAGTCTCCCATCCCCCAGGAACCTTCGAACGCTATTTACGCTACAGCACTCCCAAATTATGCATATTATCACGAAACAACAGTTGATATCCAGAGCTTTATTTCTGTGAATCGCTATGAAGGATGCAGTAAAAAATATGCTGATAATATCGACTTTTTAAGTTTGAGATTTCTTGAATGATAAGGTAATTTAACCCTTTCACTATCACTGAGGCTTATTATTAGTCCCACGATAGGTTATCAGAGCGCAAGAATGAATTTACTGCCTGTTATTGCTGCGTATCAGTGTCCTACTGGTAAAGGGAAACCTGCTAATGGTTTCCATGATTCTTATTATTATAACTATTATAGCTTGCATCTCTGGATTGTTCTGTCTTCGAGTTTCAATGTTAACCCTGTGCTCCGTATTGTCGTATCGAATTAGTTCGCGTCTGCAGACAGGCAACCCAATGAGACCGGCCGGTGTGGCGAGCGGCTCTAAGCGCGTCAGTCTGGAACCGCCCGACCGCTACGGTCGCAGGTTCGAATCCTTCCTCGGGCATGGATGTATGTGATGTCCTTAGGTTAGCTAGGTTTAAGTAGTTCTAAGTTCTAGGGGACTGATGACCTCAGATGTTAAGTCCCACAGTGCTCAGAGCCATTTGAACCATTTGAACCCAATGAACACATTTACAAAGCAGACTGCTGCGTCGTCTTCGCGGACAATTCGTGTCGATGAATTGCACGCACGTATTTAGTATGCTGCGTCACAATTGGTGCCCATATCGAGCACCTGTAATGTGAGTTACAAACTTGGAGAGAGGCACTGTTCGTTGATGTGTGCATGTTGCTTCATGTCTTTTAATTTTTCTCAATCATCTTCTGAAACCCGAGGGTATTTACGAATTGCCATGTATGTCTCAACCCTCCCCACCTTTAAAAAGGAATCGGCGGGAAATATATATGTATTTCGTATGGTTGCGTCTGACTACAACATTAATTGCAATCACAAAACGTAATTATGTTTCACTCCGAAAATAATGATAGTGGAAGGGCTGAAAGGGAGACAGGGTAATGCGAAGCGTCGAATACTCTGAATATGCTGCTGGGAGATACGATGCATAAAACAAATCTGGTAAAGGAAGTAAATAAGGACTGATCGGAAAAGTACGCGTAAAAACATACACTGCTGCCAAGCTCCAGTCTGCCGATCCCAGAACAACAAATTTTCTCCTGTTTATTTTCAGGGACTAGTATTCCTCATTGCTAACAACAATGTGCTCTTTTTCGTATTTTTGTCTCTTCAAGAAATACTATTATACTGTATTTCATTTTTAATGATTAACAGTGAACATAGTAGCCACCTTTAATAAATGCTGTGATTATAAAGTATGTTAGGCAACACTGTAGGTTTCAAGAATGGTTTGTCATCTTCAGGTGTTTACACATATACGTACAACTTTACAGTTAGCAGCAGCCATTACATCTTTCCGAAAGAAGGTGGCTTCTCCGCCAGGAAGGTTCGTGACTTGCTATCGGTGAAATATCAGTTGCATACGTTGGCTGAAGAGAACGGCTTGGCCTGAGGCTAACAGTTGACAGTTGAGTGTTGAACTGAACATACATTTTTCGGTCCTCCCGTTTGTGACTGCAGTCTGGACCGGTGGTAAGACACACTTCGCAGTGCTTGAGATGTACCGCAAGGTTGAGTGGGGTGTTTGCAGTTCCACATTAAAGGCCCCGCCGCCACTGCCGCCCGCACACCTGCGGCAGCGCCGGTGTTTGCACTGGCGAGCTCCCGTCGCTCGAGATGTTAGCCCTAGTCGCTCCCGGTCTCACAATAGCCGCTGCGCAGTGTACGGCCTCTCCGGGCTCCGGTTCGCGTCGTACGTAAATAGGAAACCAGTGATGCGTGTCTAACGTCGGGCAGGTTCACTCTGCCGGTAAGAAGACATCCCGTCATGTTAGTTTCCCCCCTCCAAGTAAGTCGCTCCGGCTGTCTCTCGGGCGAACATCTCTACTACTACCAATTAGAGACGATCACTTATCTCCACAAATAAATGCAGCTTCCCAGCCGCAATTAATCCGAGGCACGATCTAACAGCGTCCAGAGGCAACAAGAATTTGACTTTCAGTTTTTCATATAGTTATAAAAAAAGCTTAAAAATTTAAAAAGCCCCCATAATCTACACATTAAAAGCAATAATCTAATTTTAAAGGTATGACACCATCATTAAAGGTTAAAAAAACTGTCTATTTGTCTTGAGGTGGCGTAACTCATGGTGCGAAAATTACCAGACTTCACTCATCCAGTATTTGAGAATAGCACCAGTCAGCGACTTCCCACAAAAAAATCTTTATCGCTTACTACATTTTCCCTGTTCATGCAGAAAAACTGCAGCATCAGCCATGAAGCTTCAATTTAGTACATCTTTATTACTAACTCTAATCGTAAAACATTTTGCAGGCAGTCTATGCAAATACCACTGAATGTTCCTGGAAAACTATAATATTGTACGACACATTGTTCGGGGCATATGACATTTATTCGAGCGGGGAGGGAGGGGGGAGTAGGGGAGGGGGTTACTGGCGTCCAACTAAAACAATACTTAGTGGTACGAAGGAATTTAATGTCACCAAGCCGATCGTTTCTTTCTTGTAATATCAGTAGAGCCCTTGACTTAACCATACGCTCACGTATTGGTCACGTCTACAAATCTTTCCAAAATACGACTGTTCCTTTCTGTGTACGTATTTTACTTTGCTGTTACGCCTATCTGTAGCAGTTATTCTAAATCCCTCCAACTGATTTTGGCTCTTGCTATTCTTCTTTGCCCTAGTGAAAAGTGGTATTTTTAGCACTCTATCATGCTCCAGCCTTACAATATTGTTTTTCTCTATTTTGTAACATTTAATGTAAAGCCATTACTTCGATTTCGACCTACTCTTGTGTATCCTTCTGACTGTCTGCAAACTTCATTCATACGACTAAAAACTAATGTCGAGTGTGGCACTGTCGACTATTGATTATTAGTTCCTATCGCCTACACGTTATTGCCTTTGGTTCGGAGCAGCAGTTAGTATTGGCTCGTTTAAATGAAGAATTTTTCAATTTTGTCACAAACTTTTCACACTTCGAACTGTTTTGTAAAACCGAGACTGTAACACGTAATTTACTTTGATAGCTACTTGCTAACGGTGTGAATAAGGCAAATTCCAACTTAAATGCATAGTCTAATAATAAGCAAGTAATGTGATGTCCTATATCGTGAATCTGACAAACGTGCAATAAGACAGGTTCACGCTTCAGTATAGTAACACATTCTTGACGGATACCGAATGTACACGTGTTTCGCGAGCCATTCGTCACGGACGAATCTCGAGATAACGGATGTTGTCTACACGCTGTCCTTGGATGTCATCTCCTGTGATATATTTTAATTATTTCGTCTATTTCCGTGTTTACAAATGTTTCAAATGGCTCTGAGCACTATGGGACTCAACTTCTGAGGTCATTAGTCCCCTGGAACTTAGAACTAGTTAAACCTAACTAACCTAAGGACATCACACACATCCATGCCCGAGGCAGGATTCGAACGTGCTGCCGTAGCGGTCTCGCGGTTACAGACTGTAGCGCCTTGAAGCGCACGGTCACTTCGACCGGCCCGTGTTTACAAGAGTAGTAAATATATCAAACTTGATTGCCTTCATGCACCTTCTGTTTGTTTAGTATTTTGATTATATTTCGAAATTTCAGATAGTTACTGTTTTCGTCTCGAAGTTCCTTCTGCTATTAGATATGGTTCTACACAAAACAAAACAGAGGGAAACGAGCGAATCTGAAATACTTTCGCAGGTTTTTGACAATGATTATTCTGACTTTCCCAGTGAGAATGAAGATCCCGATTACTGTTCGGATGAATGGTTTTATGGTTCTGATGACTATTCCAGTGACAGTGGCGCTATAAGACTGGTAAAGAAGCGTAAGGTAGCAGTGTTTTCAAGTGATTCTGAAAATAACGATGAAGGTGATTCTGTTCTTGTGAATGATTCGTCTTGTCATAACTTTAACCCTTACCGTCTTGAATGTGTTAATCAGAGACATACAGACCTGACACTGGTGTAATTTCGGCAGCCGGCCGGAGTGGCCGTGCGGTTCTAGACGCTGCTACAGTCTGGAACCGAGCGACCGCTACGGTCACAGGTTCGAATCCTGCCTCGGGCATGGATGTGTGTGATGTCCTTAGGTTGGTTAGGTTTAATTAGTTCTAAGTTCTAGGCGACCGATGACCTCAGATGTTAAGTCGCATAGTGCTCAGAGCCATTTGAACCATTTTTTTAATTTCGGCAAATTAGCTACACGAGTGAGAGAAATTAGCGTAAAATAAAAAGTATTGGATTTTAGCTTCCAGTGTGAGGTCTATATCGGATAATTTCTTTTTACACTCAAATTCGGGAAATCTCCCTTACAGTACGGAGTGGTCGGCAACCCTGATCAGTCGGATGCAGTCTACGGCAGGCAAGCATTTCGCCGCCTCGTCGACCTGTGTATCGCGTTTGTCGTCCCCGGAGACGGATCCGAGTGTAGGGCGTTGGCGACGGCGGCGGCAGCAGCTGCGCGTTTTAAAGGCGGCGGCGGAGCCGGTTTTTTGGCAGTGAAGGGGTTAATGAAACGCTCCCAAAAATAACTCCGGGGCCAGGCGGGAGCTGGGCGCGCAACCGTGAACAGGTCGGATCCTGCCTCAAGGCCGTGCTGCGCGCGGCGCGGCTGCAGCGAGCGGCCAGACTGCTGCGCAGCGGTTCCCAGCGGCCGGCGACGACGGCTGCGGCGGCGGCGGCGCCCTCATGAATAGTCATCAGCGGCGGGGAGCCGTCTGTTAGGCTGCCGGGCGTGCGCGCACGAACCCAGGACCCGCGCGCCGCGGCCCCCGTGCCAGATGCCATCTCCAGCGGCGTCTGGCCCGGCCGCCGCTGCTGCCTCTGCGTGCGTAGGCGCTGTCCCGAGTCTTGCACGCAAGCGACGCAGCCTCTGCGTAACGGGTCACGAAGCGCCAAGGCCACTGCCCTTGAAAATGTAAGCAATTAAATTTCGCTTTAATGCATTTAAATAATAATGACTGGTCTAATCACAATCTGTTTAAGCGAGACTCAGCAGTCGAATTCGATAATACACGTTCGCTCGGTGCCCGCCGATACAAAGGTAGCTGGTTCGAATCCTTATGACGTAATAATTTCTCATATCCTGTGTTTGATCAAACAGGCGTGAAAAACCTTGGGTTACTGTGGTTTGTGTGTGTGTGTGTGTGTGTGTGTGTGTGTGTAAGAGAGAGAGAGAGAGAGAGAGAGAGAGAGAGAGAGAGAGAGAGATAGAGAGAGGGAGAGCGTTTGTGGAGTTTGTAACTTAAGGACATTCAACACCTGGATTATTAGCGCTCTTGCTAAGAATTAATACTGTGCGAATACGATTAATACTGTCAAAACCAAGCTGAAATGTTTCTGCCTCCAAACAAGGAAGGCGTGAAACTTCCTGGCAGATAAAACTGTGTGCCGGACCGAGACTCGGACTCGGGACCTTTGCCTTTCTCGGGAAAGTGCAGAACACAGTTTTAATCTGGTTCAAATGGCTCTGAGCACTATGCAACTTAACTTCTGAGGTCATCAGCCGCCTAGAACTTAGAACTAATTAAACCTAAGTAACCTAAGGACATCACACACATCCATGCCCGAGGCAGGATTCGAACCTGCGACCGTAGCGGTCGCTCGGCTCCAGACTGTAGCGCCTAGAACCGCACGGCCTCTCCGGCCGGCTACAGTTTTAATCTGCCAGGAAATTTCATATCAGCGCACACTCCGCTGCAGAGTTAAAATTTCACTTTGTAAACATCCCCTAGGCTGTGGCTAAGCCATGTCTCAGGAATATCCTTTCTTCCAGGAGTGCCAGTTCTGCAAGGTATGCAGGAGAGCTTCTGCAAAGTTTGGAAGGTAGGAGACGAGGTACTGGCGGAATTAAAGCTGTGAGGACAGGTCGTGAGTCGTGTTTGGGTAACTCAGTTGGTAGAGCACTTTCCCGCGAAAGGCAATGGTCCTGAGTTCGAGTCTCGGTCCGGCACACAGCTTTAATCTGCCAGGAAGTTTCATACCAGCGCACACTCCGCTGCAGAGTGAAAATTTCACTTTGGGGAAGGAAGGCGTAGTCTTTGATGGCACTGGTGTATGTCCTATGTCTTTCTGGATCCTACCTATAGACAGAGTTCGATAATACACGTTCGCTCGGTGCCCGCCGATACAAAGCTAGCTGGTTCGAATCCTTATGACGTAATAATTTCTCATATCCTGTGTTTGATCAAACAGGCGTGAAAAACATTAGGTTACTGTGGTTTGTGTGTGTGTGTGTGTGTGTGTGTGTGTGTGTGTGTGTGTGTGTGTAAGAGAGAGAGAGAGAGAGAGAGAGAGAGATAGAGAGAGGGTACGTTGCACCCAGCGCCTTAGGGGTTTTCTTAGAGATCGGAAATACATCAATAGTTCTGTCGGGTAGGAGTGCAGACAGTGAGGACGTCTAATAATACAGCTCGCAACACTTGAAGAAGTCAGGGTCGATCGTCGAAATATTTTTCAATAAAATTGAATCTGCAACTGTAATAAAACCCAGGAAGCACATCGTTAGTGAATCAAGTTGAGAAAACCTGAAGTCTACACTCCCTGACAAAAAGAGTGAAGCACACAGATAACATGCTTCGATGTCAATGTAGCTTCATACACGTACACACCATTGGTGGGTATATATCAATTCTCTGTAATAGATATAACGGCCTCCAGAGTGCACTAGTCTCGTTCGTGTTTAATGTTCCTACAGTGCCTAGTACGGCATATAAGGGGCGTGAACAGCGTCAGATGTTGAGAGATTACTATAAAAGACACAGAGATGCAATGTATTCGTGTTAGATAGCGTTATCAGAGCGGGACAGAGTTTGAAAGGGACTTCCATTCGGCAGGCTGGTCGAATGGTGCGTTATCTAGATCTGTGACAGTGTCTCCATGTTGGGCTGCATGGGTATGTGAGAGCAGGTACACAGGTCGTGAAGGTTCCATTCGGCCACTTCTGAGTACCATGAGGGAGGATCATGCTGCACCGGCCTCGGTGACCGAGCGGTTGTAGGCGCTTCAGTCTGGAACCGCACGACCGCTACGGTCGCAGGTTCGAATCCTGCCTCGGGCATGGATGTGTGTGATGTCCTTAGGTTAGTTAGGTTTAAGTAGTTCTAAGTTATAGGGAACTGATGACCTCAGAAGTTAAGTTCCGCAGTGCTCAGAGCCATTTGAACCATTTGATCATGCTGCGTCCCCATGTGCTACCTCTCATGCGACAATGTCGTGGTACCATTTTTCAATATGATACTGCTCGTCCACAGACGGCACGTGTATCTACGAGCCGTTTGCCTCATGTTGAGGTACTCCAGTGACTAGCAAGATCCCCAAATCTGTCTCCGATAGAAATTCGCTTACCTCTCATGCGACAATATCGTGGTACCATTTTTCAGTACGTTACTGCTCGTCCACACACGGCATGTGTCTTTAAGGACCGTTTGCCTCATGCTGACGTACTCCAGTGACTAGCATGATCCTCAAATCTGTCTCCGATAGAAAATCGGTGGGACCAGTTCCGATGTCAACTGCGTTCCAGTGCCAGCATATAGACTATCGAGGATCATTTACAACAGGTGGGGGCCATCTTGCTTCACGAGTGGATAGAACGGTATTGTGCGTCACCCTTCCCACACGAGCATGTATCCAGGCCAGAGATGGTGCAACGCCCTGCTGGTAAGGAGGCTCCTACCTCCAGGTCCTTAGTAAATGTGATTCTACATCTACATCTACATACATGCTCCGCAATCCACCATACGGTGCGTGGCGGAGGGTACCTCGTACCACAACTAGCATCTTCTCTCTCTGTTCCACTCCCAAACAGAATGAGGGGAAAATGACTGCCTATATGCCTCTGTACGAGCCCTAATTTCTCTTATCTTATCTTTGTGGTCTTTACGCGAAATGTAAGTTGGCGGCAGTAACATTGTGCAGCAGTCAGCCTCAAATGCTGGTTCTCTAAATTTCCTCAGTAGCGGTTCACGAAAGGAACGCCTCCTTTCCTCTAGAGACTCCCACCCGAGTTCCTGAAGCATCTCCGTAACACTCGCGTGATGATCAAACCTACCAGTAGCAAATCTAGCAGCCCGCCTCTGAATTGCTTCTATGTCCTCACTCAATCCGACCTGATAGGGATCCCAAACGCTCGAGCAATACTCAAGAATAGGTCGTATTAGTGTTTTATAAGCGGTCTCCTTTACGGATGAACCACATCATCCCAAAATTCTACCAATGAACCGAAGACGACCATCCGCCTTCCCCACAACTGCCATTACATGCCTCCTCCTTTTTGTAATCATTACTGCTTAAAAGTGGTTTGGCGAACCCTCTACCAGGCACTTAATTGTGAAGTTTCTGCCTCCACTTCTGCGCGCTTCACTTTTTGTGACAGGCAGTTTACGTGGAGGCGAGTTTCTTATTTGCGTGGTGGAGGGTGGACGGCTGTGTTTTCAGTGCAGATTCGGAGCGCGGTGCGCGGCGACGACATGCGTGCCCCCTGCCAGCGGCGGCCGGTATCTGGCGCCGTATCGGGCGCTCCTTGCCATGCGGCCTGCGCGCCTCGCCGCCGCATCTGCAGTCCGCTCACGCGACGCGCCCGCCCGGGGATCCTCTCCTCTCGCCACAAAAGCAAAAAGCGCTGCGAGGCGAGGCGAGGCGCGCACGCGAGCACCGGCAGCAGCCGTCTCCCCCTCTCCCCCTCTGCCTCTCCCTGCCCTGCCCTCGCTCCTCCCACACAGCCGCCGTTTCTTTATCCCCCGTCTAACTAAATGTTCCGGCCCTTCTTTGGCTTAATGGATAACTGGCGCTGGTTGGCAGTTCGCTGACGTCCCGAGTTTGTTTTACGAGCACATGACGGATGACTCTCGAATATTACGATATTTATTCACGCTACGAAAAAACAACTTGTATCACTTCTAGGAAGTGATAATTGTAATACTATTCTACTGCTAAGTGCTCAGCCACGTCTGAGACCGGAGACCAATTCCGGCGCTTTGTCCAGAAAAACCTCTAGAACCCAATCCACTGTCAATTATGTTACCAGTCGCATATCACTATGATTGCAGAATTTTTAATTGGCTTTTGGCGTTAACCATTTAGCCAGAGAAGTGAGTAATGACAGACTTAGTATACAACATCATCATCATTTAAGACTGATTATGCCTTTCAGCGTTTAGTCTGGAGCACAGTCCTCCTTATAAAATTCCTCCATGATCCCCTATTCAGTGCTAACATTGGTGCCTCTTCTGATGTTAAGCCTATTACTTCAAAATCATTCGTAACCGAATCCAGGCACCTTCTCCTTGGTCTACTCCGACTCCTCCTATCCTCTACTGCTGAACCCATGAGTCTCTTGGGTAACCTTGCTTCTCCCATACGTGTAACATGACCCCACCATCTAAGCCTGTTCGCCCTGACTGCTACATCTATAGAGTTCATGAGTTCCTCATTGTGGACACCCTCCCATCTACTAGCACCTGCAATCATCCTAGCTACTTTCATATCCGTAACCTCAACCTATTGATAAGGTAACCTGAATCCACCCAGCTTTCACTCCCATACAACAAAGTTGGTCGAAAGATTGAACGGTGCACAGATAACTTAGTCTTGGTACTGACTTCCTCCTTGCATAAGAGAGTAAGAGAGTAGATCGTAGCTGAGCGCTCACTGCATTAGCTTTGCTACACCTCGCCTCCAGTTCTTTCTCTATGTAGCCATCCTGTGAGAATATGCATCCTAAGTACTTGAAACAGTCCACCTCTTCTAACTTTGTTCCTCCTGTTTGGCACTCAATCCGTTTATATCTCTTTCCCACTGACATTACTTTCGTTTTGGAGATGCTAATCTTCATACCATAGTCCTTACATTTCTAATCTAGCTCTGAAATATTACTTTGCAAACTTTCAATCGAATCTGCCATCACAGCTAAGTCATCCGCATATGCGGGACTGCTTACTTTGTGTTCACATATCTTAATCTCACCCAGCCAGTCTATTGTTTGCAACATATGATCCGTAAATACTATGAACAACAGTGGAGACATGTTGCAGCCTTGTCTTACCCCTGAGACTACTCCGAACCATGAACTCAATTTACTGTCAACTCTAACTGCTGCCTGACTATCTATGTAAAGACCTTTAATTGCTTGCAAAAGTTTGCCTCCTGTTCCATAATCTCGAAGAACAGACAATAACTTCCTCCTAGGAACCCGGCCATATGCCTTTTCTAGATCTTTAAAGCATAGATATAATTCCCTGTTCCACTCGTAACACTTCTCCATTATTTGCCGTAAGCTAAAGATCTGGTCCTGACAACCTCTAAGAGGCCTAAACCCACACATACAACATAGGCAAATTAAATTACACCAGTACCAGATGAACTTCATCGTACTCTTTACACATTCAACACAGCCCATATATAATATCTTCTCACGCTTGATCCTTTGCTGCTGATACAAAACTGTATGTCTGGTTTTTACTGAAACAGAGCAATACTGACATAGTTCGCTGTGGACGGGTGCTGAAACATGTTATCACATGGCCGAGGTCTGCAACTCAGTTGGGTGTACTTCGCAGTACGGAGATGACTGAGGTTACGTCCTATAAAGACGTGAGGGATAACAGCCGTGACCTAGCCGAATGCGCGTTGTAGTAATGGCATAACGTCTAGATAGCCGCATTTGTGAAAACCACGCTTTTTGCGGAATGCTCAGCTGTATTGCTGCACGATGTCTTCCTTTGCACTGTTGTGAGATCTATCACATCTCTGACCAGTCTTGAGAAAGACTTGTTTCTTTACACCGACACGAAATCTGTATGCTGAAGACAAGTGTAATAAGGTTGGCCATCACTTACACTTTCTTTCGGCAGCCTGATCATCAACTGCTACGATAGTAATAAATTGTAAAAACGTTAGAAAGAGATGCTTTTAGAACGAGAAAGGTTGAACTTTTTAGGCTGTTGTACGCTTTCTGATATGGGTACGAGATTTTCTGCCACTTCACCTCTACATAGCGATCATGTCAACCAGTGTGGCTCCCAGGGAGACATTATCGTTATTTTGTATAAAGGTGAACCGCAGTTCTACCGACAAAATTCTCGAGGCTATTCAGCGATATTTTCTACTTTGGTGTAAGGGAACTTTGGTGTCCGGTAGCTCATTACAGAGAAACTGCATTTAGATTGATTTCTTATTTCCATTTATCTTTGTATCTATATTGCTATGATGATTTCAACGCAAAAGAGGAAAGGCCAACTGTACGTACATTTTTTTTCTTTTTTTCGTATTTGGGAACAAACTTTTTCCTTTCACTCGCGACAGTTGATTTTCACAATAGGAATGCTAACTTCACTCTTCGCTCTAATCCTTGCCTTCTGTGCTGCTCTGTTCCGTCCCGAGTTTGTTTCTCCGGCAGTGTTAGTAGTAGAGACGGGGTTTTTAACGAATAGCTGGCCGATCTGCACCTTGTGCACTGAGTGGAGAGAGACGCAGCGACTGCAACCAAATCGCAGTATTTTTGCACCTTTCGGTGGTTGTTGCATTACTCTGTCTTTGGTGCTCTACGTTTTGGTTAGTGCACATTACAGTATCTTTAGATGTTGAGAAACTATTTGTACAGAAGCAAAGGTAATCGTGGTAATGGACCGAATAAATCGTAATTACTTTATGGCTCTGTAAGGAGCAACCGGAGACCACAGATCACCTGAACACTCTCAGAAAGTTTGTCTGTGAACAGCTGGTTCGCTCTGTATATTCTTGTTTGGCCCCTACTATTTTAGCTTAGGCTTACGGAACAGTACTGACAAAACTAATGTCATAATAATAAAACATGATTTAATTGATTCATCATAGTCATGGTGCTTATTATCTGCTAACATGACCAACGACCAGTCTACAAGTGCTATAGGAAAAGGGTGGGGGCTATTAAAGAGCTGAGGGGCAAGGAGGGGTAGGGAGAGATGATAATATGTGGCATTACCAGGAATGAATTTTTTTCCATTGTACGCTAGAACCCCAGTTCAGATTTAAAGAGTTGGTCACTGCCCTTTTCTGATGTCATAAAGACGGACTTATTCTACAACCTTAACGTACAAAAAATTTTGTGCTATAACAGATCGAGGTGCCACAGTGTTAATATAGTGTTCTCTTATTCGGCAGGGTCCTCCGAACATTACTTGACCGATGAAACTTATTTAGTTTCTCGACGATTTTCTTAAATCAGTTCACGTCCATGCCGAGATAGTTTCTTCAGTAAGGCAGAACTCTTTTCACTCCCTATTTCTTGACCTGTCGCAAATTATCGCGAGGTGTTGCTTTTTTACAGAGCGTCCCACAACGCGATTGCTATCACCAACATGATAATAGTTATTGAGCTGTAGCAAACAGTAACGTGCCCCAATATTAACGTAATGTTCAAAATAGGAATTATGTAATGATTGGCCCTTGAAAACTGTTTGGTTTTTTCTCATTGCTTTGTTCGAGATGAACACTTACCAAATATCTGTGAGACGCTTGCTATCTTTAGGGCCATCGTTAAAAAAACAAGAGGGCATACATTCAGTCAAACAGCGAGCCACCACCAATTAGAAAACGTATTCATCCAATACGGCTTAATGGTCTGTCTCTCAGGAGACAAATTTCTAATGTGAGGCCAAGTTGGAAGGACTCCTCGCCCTATTTGTGGAAGGAACGACTGTATGTCAAATCTTCTTTCCCTTTATGCTGCTCCTGGCAAATGATCCGATTCAATATTACTCTCAATGTCGTTCGTAAGATGCGCTAGAAGCTTAAACAGAGGCACTGTGTCATTGAATTGTAACCACTGTAGTCTGCTGATACACCACCAAGATTATTCGCCCCAATTACTCAGTGCTATCAGCCGAACTGAGCTGTAGAATAATTCCAAGCGTATGCAAACAATATGTTAAGCAGAGCGTGGTCTGAAAACAAAGTCGCAGCTGGTTCTTACTCCCTGTACCTGCGTATACGAAACTAAACACCGGTGAAAAAACCGAGAGTTGACGGCATGCTCCGCGCGTACATCGCGGGCGCGGGTAAAATTTTATTCCCAGTTGGGAGATACGAGAACTGATGCGAGAGATATGTAACGTCGTAAAATTTCTTTCGCTCGACAGAGAGAGAGAGAGATCTCGACGTCCACCGAAATCTTAAAGCCGTATAATGCAAACTACAGTCCTCGCCTCTTAAAATGTAAATCTGGAGCTGGACTTGGGGATTGTTCTACGGAGATCCTGGAGAAAAACGGTCGTTCTCCGCAGCGGTGAATGGAGGTCGTATGTTAAGTGACAATGTCAGCGAGTGGCGAACATCTCGTGTTCCGATGGCTGAGGTGAGGTGAAACAGTACGAACAGCGTACTGAAGGCTAAGAATTACGTGTCTGAAGGAACTGTAACACATGTTTTGTTTCTGACTCCACTACTATGTCTGTCGTAGGGTTTCTCTGAACACATAAACTGAAGAACTCCCCCCATCGGTCAGCGTTCGTTCAGTGTGTGTTTGTACGAGAGAAATAAAAGCGTTGTCTGTTTCATGCATCGAGTGTATACACTCTTACTGATTAATCTGTATTCCTCTCTCGGATTTTTTCCACTCTCTATCTCTCTCTCTCGTTGAGTTCGTACAGCGATGAAATGTTTTGTTGCTTTGTTACAATGTTGTTGCATTTTTTTCTACCTGCGACAAATTATTTAAAGCATCTCATTCTGCAAGAACCACGTAGTTTTAGTGTCACGCCGGGCTAATATTCCATACTGTCAGTAATATGGACGTTCAGCTATCTTTTCGAATTGTTTTTGCATATAATTTCAGACGTCGTTTATTCTTTTAGGCATGTAAATTAATAATAGCAGTCTCTACAGATCCACCATTGAATCCTGCATTACAATGTTTCAAGTTTGTTCGACGTCTTTTGCCTGGAAATAAACTCACAAATCGTTGAATACTTTGAACATACGATATTTTAGAAATTGAATTTGTTCGAGTCATGGTCCGACACCGTTTCAGCATGACTTCAAATGATGACCGCCGTGTATCTCTGTAATTTGCAACAGATTTCAAGCAATATGAAGATTACGTATCACTTCGCCCACAATTGTTTGCATTCTCGACGGATGAAGTAACTAGCAGAAACGAAGAAGAAAGTATTCTTCGCCGAAAGAAGTCTACTATTATAGTACAGAGGCCCTCATTTGAAACGTAGATTTATTAGAACGTGGGTCTGGAGGACAGAACTGCAACGGAGTGAATCAGAAACAGCGGGAAAATCAGAAAATAAGAGAATTGCAGCGAGTGAGATACAGTGTTATAGAAGGATGTTGAAAGTTTAGTGGACTGATAAAACAAGAAATAAGGACATCCTCTGTTTACCGAGCGAGGCGGCGCTCTGATCAGCACACTGGACTCGAATTCGGGTCAGTAGATTAAATCCCCTTCCGGCCAACCAGATTTACATTTTTAGTGATTTCCCTAATTCGCTTAAGGGCAAATGACAGGATATTTTTTTTTTTTTCATAAGGGTACCGCCGGTTTCCTTCCCCGTTCTTTCCTAATCGTCGACGGAACATTAAAACCTGATCTTCCTTTCCTTCCCATTCTTACATAATTCCAATCTCCTTTTTTTCTGTCATACGTTTCTGTGTGTGTTTTCTGTGAGTTATATACTGTTTCCTAACTTTTTTCGCGGTACTAAAATTTTCGGAAGCCGTAAGGCACATTCGTCTTTCCGCAAACAGGGTCCTGAAGATGTGTCGACGAAAACTGTACCGAAACGCTTCTGGTAACCACAAATGGGTCTAAGCACTATGAGACTTAACATCTGAGGTCATCAGTCCCCTAGACTTAGAACTACTTAAACCTAACTAACCTAAGGACATCACACACATCCATGCCCGAGGCAGGATTCGGACCTGCGACCGTAGCAGCAGCGTTGTTTCGGACTGAAGCGCCTAGAACCGCTCGGCCGCAGCCGCCAGCCTGGTAACCACACAAACAGTCTTTTATTTCAGTTGCAGAGACGACATTTTTGCGCTACCAAGATAGTAAGGGAAAGAAAGCGTACACAGAATGCACTTTTGACGGAAACAACTGGGACATTGTCTATGTAAAGAGGCATGGTGTTGAGGTCTGGGACAACTTGTATGTCTGAGGTACGATATATTCATCGATCTTCAAAGATAATAACTGCGATTCAGTAGTGGTTATGCAAGAACTTTGTCGTTATTTTGAATGGAGCTGCATTTAAGGGCGTATTCACTTTACAAAAACGCAATTTTTATTTCCCAAAAAAATGTTCAAATGGCTCTGAGCACTATGGGACTTAACTTCTAGGGTCATCAGTCCCCTAGAACTTGTTAAACCTAACTAACCTAAGGACATCACACACATCCATGCCCGAGGCAGGATTCGAACCTGCGACCATAGCGGCCGCGCGGTTCCAGACTGAAGCACCTAGAACCGCTCGGCCATTCTGGCCGGCTTTTATTTCGCAGAATGTCTTGAACATGATATCATTGTCCACTTACAGAGATATAATAATGCGTGGATCTGCTATGTACACGGAACATTTACAGATGTTTGGATCCCGAAAGCCTTGCCAATCATTATCGACGAAATAAAAAAAAAAACTTTGCACTTGGACTATTTGTATTTTAATTCTTCAAATATTAGAACAGAAAAAATGTAGCATTCATCTACTGCCTCGAGCTATCAATTTCAACTACAATATCTGCTTTCTGGCGCATCACAAACACGATTTATCTCTATTACTCCGCAACTTCCCAGCAAGAGTTCACAAAGAAGAAGTACAAAGATAATATCTGCAGCAGTTTACATCGTTGTAAATTATATGAACTGATAACTACTTAGCAACAATTGGTAGATTTAAATTTACAAATTTTTGTATTACATCTTCCAAATTTATTCTAAACATAATAGGTGTTAATAGTTATTTAGGAAATAATGAATTTTAGTGTCTATAGTATTATAGGAACGTGTAAATTTATAAAATGAAATTACCGATACCCGACGGCATCGAAGCATTCAGAATATGTCTGAGGCTCGGTTACATCACACGAACCTACAATTAAAGCTGGGAGCCCCGCAGCGACAGGTAGCTGTCGGAAGGGGCAAGACGGATGGGAGCCGGTGGGATGCGCTCGTGGCTGTCAGCGCAGCGGGGTCCAGCGCCTCTCGGCGCACCGCCCCCGATAGTTTATGCATGAGGCCATAAAATTTAATGCGCAGATGAGTGCAGGGATACCGGCGGCGGCGGTCGCGGGGTCCGGGTTCGAGGGGCGCCTCCGCGGCCGCCTAACGGCCCGCGCGCTGGCTCCTCACGAAGGAGGCGCATCTTCGCCGTAAACCTGCGCGCCGGCCCACCAATTTATTAGCGTGCGGCACGAGTTTGGCCTGGAATCTCCGGCGAGGCGCGGCGCTCACACAACGGTACCCCGACGTGTCAGCCGGGGTCACCGAGGCAGCGCCGCGGGCCAGGGGTCGCTCCCACCTCCCCCACACTACACCCCCGCAGCTCGTGACCGGGGCAGCCGCGAGTCCTGTTATACCGGCGCTGCGCCGCCCACCACCCTCCGACACTCTTCCCAGTCTGTTCACGGGTACTCCACGCCAGTCCGGGCCCACCGCGAGTGGAGGATGGTGAATCCCTGAGATTAATTGCCTGCGATTATATGACTGGTTCGTTGTGTACACAGTAGGGATGAACGGAACTGAAGTGGATGTCGAAGATTGCCCAGTTAACTCGACCGATTCGGATATTTTATTTAAGCCATTAGTATTTCGGAATGACAACAATGCTGTCAAAATTGTCAGCCAGACTACTTAAATTATGTATCTATTTTAATGTATTGACACATCAACTGAAGGCTATAGCAAATCATACATCTACATCCTACATGTATACTCCGCAAGGCACCCAACGGTGTGTGGCGGAGGGCACTTTACGTGCTACTTGCATTACCTCCCTTTCCTGTTCCAGTCGCGTATGGTTCGCGGGAAGAACGACTGCCGGAAAGCCTCCGTGCGCGCTCGAATCTCTCTAATTTTAAATTCGTGATCTCCTCGGGAGGTATAAGTAGGGGGAAGCTATATATTCGATACCTCATCCAGAAACGCACCCTCTCGAAACCTGGACAGCAAGCTACACCGCGATGCAGAGCGCCTCTCTCGCAGAGTCTGCCACTGGAGTTTGCTAAACATCTCCGTAACGCTATCACGCTTACCAAATAACCCTGTGACGAAACGCGCCGCTCTTCTTTGAGTGGCACATTTCAAGTGTAAAATAATTGTACTTAAAATGCATAATTTTTTAATGGTGCTGCCGCCATTTGACTGCAATAATTTTTATTTTATTGCTATTCGATCCAGATTTCGGCCTTGTCCCATTTTCAAGCACAAAACTTCTTTATACATCAAAAGACATCAGACTGGTATGAAATACAAGTCATTACCGAAGACGCGTGTCTGGTCATTAGGCCAGATCTGTCACTAGTAAAAGCAAGAACATCTCTAAAACGCCAAAATATGTTGCAAATGTCATTTCTGGACTCTGTAGCACAGATGTATATGAAACTGTTGACCAATAAACATACACCAGGCTATTGCATTTGTTCAGACACAGTAGCGTGGTGCATACTCCAAAGGTTTGGCTTCATCAGTTGCTTTTAACTGGAACCAAACTAACCTAATGCTGGGATATCTGTCATCGACCCTATTCACAGATAAGGCAAGCCTCACGAGGAAGTATTGTCAACCTACACAACACTCACAGGTGTGCTACGGTCGCAGGTTCGAATCCTGCCTCGGGCATGGATGTGTGTGATGTCTTTAGGTTAGTTAGGTTTGAGTAGTTCTAAGTTCTAGGGGACTGATGACCACAGCAGTTGAGTCCCATAGTGCTCAGAGCCATTTGAACCATTTGAACTCACAGGTGGGTTTACGGGGAGTCACCACGGCATGGTGGCAACGAACCATTAGCTCCGGTTCAGATTCAATGTGTGGGCGTGGATTGTTAGCGACCTCCTCCTGGGACAAGTCATCCTTTCACATCGCCTCACAGGCGAGGCGTATCTGCTCTTCCAGTGGGTGACAACGCCTTACTTGGTGGAATACATACCTTGGGCGGTACGAAGGGTAATTTGGCTGGTACATAAAGGTACTCCAGTTGAATTCCACACACCCTGCGGATGCAATTCGACTTTATATAGCCCGGTCGATGGAACGGACGAAGTGGTCCAGTCACATGGCTCATCCTGTCACCTGACATTAACACTATAGGATATCTGTCTGCGAGATCACTAGACCGACGAAGTCATGCTTGCTGTGGCACTATTTAGTTGAAGCATAGCACATCTCAATGTGTGCATCAGTCGCTGCTCTATCCTGTTCGCACACACACACTGGGAAGAAAAATGTTGACAATGCAGACTCCTGATGTAAGCATGAACACTTGTTGACAGGACTGGTATTACCTCCTGCTGGTTACAGTGATCTGCGTTAATAAATTTACATCCTGGTTATTTCACTGATGTAAGAGCATTGGCTTTCGCAGCGCGTCAATATGCATAAATTCCTTTTGGGTGTTAGGTCACTTAAATGCGCAGTACTAAAGGAACTTTTAAACGGACTTTTCCCTCGTCTTTGAAGAGCTCCTCTTCAGGGCGTCAGTTAGCTTCTCTAAAGAGAACAGCTGCAAAGATTGTCGAAACTTCGATTTTATAGTTGTTTTAGTATTTCATAACGACGTCGGCTAACATCCAGAAGAAATGTATTCGAAATTATATTTGTTCCACCTTTTTAGAAATCTGTTAATTGTCATATTTTTCATTACTACAACATAATGGTAGTGAGGTCATTACATAAACATGTATTATTACTTCAGAAAGAATGCGCAACGAATATGATGTTATGCAGGAGCGCTGGGCGCGGACAGCATCTTGGAATCAAAACCATTCGGATGACTGCAGAGCGACTCGGTTAGGAAAGACCATACTTCCTTCTCCACGAGACCTTGGTGCGATGGTCAACAGAAAGTTAAGAAGTTCCATGCAGCTTTAAGAAATTTCATACCGCTCTCGCTCAACCATCTTCTACATTTCATTCATAAGGTAAATGTTGCTGCGGTGTTACGAGCTAATACCGCACTTAATGTATCAGATACGATGAGGATCTTGTTCAATCCAAACGGCATGTGAGACTGGGATTTATGTATGACGAATATTTCGTCCATACGGAAAGTATTGTGGCTCTGAGCACTCTGGGACTTAACATCTATTGTCATCAGTCCCCTGAAAGTATTGTGAGGGCAGCCACTGTTGACAAGTAAAAATAAAACAGTTTTCTGCGTCAGGCACTTGTTTATTTTGACAGTACGCGTTTCGATGGTTCACACCATCTTCTTCAAGTGGAGAATTGCTTTCTTCATGTTGTTCGGGGTGTTGATGAAGAGTAAAGACGTCTTTTCATGGTAGCAGCCCAAGGGCAGTGTTGGTTATGTTACATCTTTTGCCAATGATAAAAATTTTTATTTATAAAACGCACTTTTGAATTTTAAAAAACATGAATTTCTGACAGTGAACTGTGCTGACAGAGGCGGTAGAGCCGTAAAAAGTCTGCATACCTGTCGTGTGTCCTCTCCACTGGACATTATGTTTACACAGTCACTTCAATGATGATGAACATGTGACAGATCGACTTGCTTACATTGAACACAAGAATAAAACATTAAATATTTTATGCATAAATACGTTTTTCTTTTTAAATCTTTTAGAAAAATTGTTATACGTACAAATGTTTTTATTTTTTGTTTTTATAGCTTTCACTTTCGTAATTTTTTATAAAGATGAAAAATAAAAACATGTATGTAAGAATCATTTAATCTTTCATATTTAAGTCCAATTTAATCAAGCATATCTGTAAAATGTACAACGTTTTTGAGGTGACACTGTAAACATAAGGCACAATGGAAAGGACATCCAACAGGCAGCAGTACGCAGACTTCTTACGACTCCGTCTCTGTAAGTACAATTCAGTGTCTGAAATTCATGATTTTTAACCTCAGAAGTGCCTTTGTCAATAGAAATTGTTTATATTAGTAAAAGATGCAGCATAACCTACACTACCCTTGGTCTGCTACAACAAAAAGACGTATGTGCTCTTCACCAACAACAGCTATGTAAATAAACAATTCTCCAACTGAAGATGATGATGTGAACCATCGAAACGTTTAGTGGCAAAATAAACAAGTGACTGACGCAGAAAATTGTTTTATTCGTATATTTCTGCTGGCCACTGCCTGTGCGATGACATTTTCAAAGCTTGAGTGCGTAATATTGCTAACCGTGACGACAGACTGGAGCACCTGCTGCGCTGTAGTGACGCTGTATAGCGAACGTGGACTGCGTGTAGCTGTGGAGATGCGCTCGCTGATGACCTCGCGCGGCTTAAGCGCACTGCGGGCGCCTCGATGGCTGGGGAAAGCGCATCCACTTGGCGAGGACAATGGCGACCCGGCGGCCGCCGCGACACGGAAAACACAGAAATGTCAACGGGGAGGTGCGCGGCGCATCTGCCGACCCCGTGACCCAGTCGCTCCGCCGCTGGCTGGCTAACGGCGGAGAAAGCGGCTCCGCTGCCTCCCAACTGCCTGCACAGCCTTGGACCACCTGCGAGGGTGTCGTACAGCTGCGTCCCGCCTCGAAATCACTGCAACTAACTCTGGGTTGTTTCCAAATTAGTTTGATACTCTTCGTAATGCAGTGCAGCAAGGGCGCACCCAGCTTAATCTCTTGATAATGCTAGACAACAGAACCTTATTTACAAATGTTACTTACGACATGCAGCTAGATTTAGTTACATTCATCTTGCCGATAATAGAAGCCCCTGTCACAATTGTTCCTAGTTTGTAAAATATTTATATATAGATCGTTTGTAATAGGAAAGACCTTGCATTGGAAGAGAGACGTTTCCCAGTAGAGAAGATAAATAGGTGCTTATACCTCTTACGGTATTTATTTTAGAGCCTGTGTTTAATGACAATTTTTGTTTTGTGCCTACGCTACCACCTCTCAAAATATGGAATATTTTTAACCACATGTATTTTGTCGTGACTGTTCACCTGAAGATGCATTAATCGGAAGGTTGGGTTGTGCAGGGTGGCCCGCCGGTGTTTTTCGGAAGGCTGAGAGCTTTATATATATATATATATTTAAAAGAAATACCGTAAGAGCTATAAGAACCTGTTTATCTTCTCTACTGGGAGACGTCTCTCTTCCCATGCAAGGTCTTTCCAGTGACGAACGATCGACAGAGTGCAGTAAACAAATAAGCACACGTCATTGTCTTGGGTATTAATAATCGGTTCAGATGTATTTAGTCCTTTATTACTGGATCATTACCGGTTTCGTGACATCAAAAGCCACATCTTCAGGTGAACATATGATTGAAATATTAGACCGGAAAAGCTCGAAATCTTTTTACTCAACATTCGTTGTCCGTCAAAACAAAACACCGCTGAAAGACGGCGTGTCAAAGATCAAAAACTCCCAGATTCCAATATAGTGGATAGGTTTTGTTTTGACAAACAACGATTGTTGGGCAAGAAGATGCCGAGATTTTCTATTCTAATATTTTAATCATATGTTGACCTGAAGATGTTGCTTTTAGTGCCACGAAACCGGTTGTGAGCCAGTAATAAAGGACTAAATACAGGTGAAGCGGTTATTAATAACCAATGTGTGTACTCATAGTTGTGGTTGCCCCATCTACAAGGTTGTCTGCACACCATACTTTAGCTGTGAAACTGCAGGGCTTCTAATGTAATCTTTTTGGTAATACATACGATGTGCACTTGTAAGAGCCATCGCTAAACATCATGTCTGCCATATCCCGTGAGGAATATAAAAGGTTGTGGCGTCGTCCAGAGATCGCGATGCCACACCAAAATCAGTAAAGCACATTTATGCCACAGACGTTAGCGGTGTCTCGATGCAATCCGCTACGACGTATGGATGCCCTTCAGAACACCACGCCTCCCACCTTAGAACTACGGCGCCCTCATACTGAAGTCAGTATTGAGATGAGCTTGGAAGCTTCAGCAGTCATATCATCGAGTAGGACAGTCTTAGACGAAGTCTCAGCGGAACATGAATTTGAGGTGTTGTTGAACACGGTACTTCAAGAGAACAGTTTGTGATTGTACGCATCAAGCGATGCTTTCATAGTGAATGACATCTGTAAATATTCCACACACTACTGTGACAAAGAAATGCCTCAAGTTAAGTAAATCTTTTTATTAAGTCATGTAGTGAAGTGGACTAATATTTCATGCGTTAGAGTTGCTATGAATTATCTCCCAGAGGACTCAAAGGACGATTGTAGTTTCGTCTAGCCACACTCTGATAAGTGCAAAGATAAAACTACAACGTAAAAGAATTTTACAAACTTATCAGATATATACCTGATTCCATTAGAATTAATGTGTGCGCTGCAATTGCCCAGATTTATGAATATGGTTTACAGTAAGAACACTCAATGCTGTATCCATGGAAAATAACAGACGAATGTGTTTTCATTTTTTTACTGCTTTCGTAATAGCAAATAGCTTGCAATAGCAGAGATGTGTTTCGGAGTAGCGAAGACGAACAAGTGTTCGTAACATTGGGGGTATTCATTTTAGACTCCATATTTTGTGTCATGTTTCGGTCCATACTGCCACCTCTCGAAATACTGAACTTTTTTTAAAATATCCTACAGGGTTGTTTTGGAAACAGAAGTTCGACAACTACATTTTTTTTACTGATTTATACTTAAGTTCTTTGCAGCTAGTTTCAGGGTCTTGGTCCCTTTCTCAACCACTCATTCTTGTTATCAGCCAAGCTCTCAAGCTGTAAATCTGGCATACATTCCCATTCGTATGGAATTTCAGTTTAACTGCGGACAGTGGTGACGCTAGGTTCCAGTCTGACGGATTGGCTGATAACAAGAGTGAGTCCTTGAGAAACACGCCGAGGCCCTGGAACTAACTACGAAGAAGTTAAAATATTCTCCTTCGAAAGTAATGGAAAAGATAATGAAAAGCTCAGTAAATAAATGTACTTGTTTAGTTCTAAGCTGAAAATAGAATTTTTTATGAAATAATCTATATAATGCAACAGAGGCTTGTTAGTAAGACCGGTATTTTATCAGCACAACACGTTTCGGCAGCATGCTGCTATCATGAAGTGCATTTACGGTTAGTTGGTTGGTTGTTTCGGGGAAGGTGACCAGACAGCGAGGTCATCGGTCTCATCGGATTAGGGAGGGACGGGGAAGGAAGTCGGCCGTGCCCTTTGAAGGAACCATCCCGGCATTTGCCTGGAGCGATTTAGGGAAATCACGGAAAACCTAAATCAGGATGGCCGGACGCGGGATTGAACCGTCGTCCTCCCGAATGCGAGTCCAGTGTCTAACCACTGCGCCACCTCGCTCGGTGCATTTACGGTTACTTTACATTGCAATTAATATTAATCGAGGTTAGTTTCCTTTGCTGTGTGTGCCAGAGAGATTAGTTGTCGAAAAAGGATCTTGTTCAGGAAGACAAATACGTTCCAGTGTGTACATTATGCGATAAGCATGATTAGTCGCACTGTAATTATTATCTTCCTGAACAGGCGTCTTTTTCGACACATAACCTCCGTGGCACAGCAAATTAAACTAACCTCACTTCATATTAATTACAATGTCAAAATAATCGTAAATGCAACTGATAATGACAGCAAGCTATGGAAACGTGTCGTGCTAATAACATGTTAATAACAAGTTACTGTTGCAGTATACATTATTTCATAAAAATCTTACAGTATAGTCCTAGCCCTCAAATAACATGCGTATAACATGGATAAATTTAAGGAAATAGGAAGACTAACCAAAATCTTTTACAATATTTTGCAGAACTGAAAGGAAAGCCCGCAGAAGATGACACATAGGGGTTTAAACATGTTTGGGTAAACAATAAGAAAATCTAAAACACAGTGTTTTGTAGAAGGAAAGTTTTAAAAAAGTATAGTATTTTAACTGAATCGTGAGCTCCGAAAGTAGACCTTATCGTGACGCAACAAATAAAATGCCGATGTTAGTGGTGAAACGATTAGAATGTTCATTCACAATATTCCATAAGTTTTCTGTGTTCAGAGGTCGCCAGTTTATGTAGCACTGCTAATTGCAGTCGCAACAGCAAGCTTAACACGAAAAGTAGTAAGAATAGTATGAGGAGTATTCAGATCAAAATGGGTCTGAGCACTATGGGACTTAACTGCTGAGGTCATCAGTCCCCTAGAACTTAGAACTACTTAAACCTAACTAACCTAAGGACATCACACACATCCATGCCCGAGGCAGGATTCGAACCTGCGACCGTAGCGGTCGCGCGATTCCAGACTGAAGCGCCTAGAAACGCTCGGCCACCCTGGTCGGCAGTATTCAGATCAGTAGCAAAACGTAAAGGACTGTGAAAATCAAAAATGTTGTATTTGCAACAGTTAGTTACACCTTCCAGCTACATCTCTAAAACAGTCGCCGCTCCGACGTAGACATTTGTCGTAGTGTTGAAGCAATTATCCAATAAACTTGTGATAGAAGGCAGCTGGCTGTGTTTTCTACCAGTTCTCCACAATGGTCTACAGATCACGGACAGTGCCAAAATGTTGTTTCATTTGCAGCGGTTCATATGAGCAGAGACGAAACTCAGGGGACCCAGTTCCGAGCTGTATTGTAGGTGATCAAACACTTCCCATTGTAAATGCTGCACGAGCATCTTCATTGCTCCTGCAGAGTGCGGCCGAGAATTGGCATGAAGAAGGAAATGCATGGCAGTTATGTTATGTGGGCTGCATGACATCAGGCGAATTCTCTCTCTTATCTGGGCATCTTTACGTGCTCACTGTGCGTTCAGAACTGAAAAGAGGGACGGGATGCGATCGACAGGCATACTAGAGACACTGCCCAACAAATCTGTGCCAAGCTTCATCGTGTTTTCGGTGTGGTTTTCATTTCGTGCTCGATCGAACCTTACTTTCCGAATAGCGCTCGTTTTACAACTACACGGACTATGATGATGGTGGGGTTTTGAGACAAATGCAGTAGTAGTCTGTCGGACAAGAGCGCCGCTGCTGTTAAGTTGGAGGCGGTGAAAATCTCGTGGCGAGCGCGCGTCCGTATGTACGAGGCGAAACAGCACCGGTTGGACCAGGCCATCTTTCTTGTCTCCCGGAACCCGTTATCCGGGCAGCATTTATGCGCGACAGAGCGTCGGAGGCCGGAGGATTTCCTCCTTTGTTGACGATCCGATGCCGTTTCCCACACACGTGCCTCGCCGGCTCTGCGCTGAGCGGTACTTTTCGCCTGGCACCTGGCTGGCAGGCGACAGCGATACGCGCTCCGCGACAAAGGTCGCGCACTCTGAGCGCGCGCATTCGAGCTCTCTCAGTGATACCCTTTCCTTTTCTCTTGTTGCTAAATACGGCGAAAGATGTTTCACATTTTCAAAATAGTCTTAAGGAAGAAACTCTGCCTGGCTGTCCACCTACAAAGGAGGCAGCTTACAAAATCCTCGTTCGATCAATACCTGAATACTGATCGTCAGTCTGGATCTAGGATTCGATTCGATTGATGGAGTAAAGTAGGGAAGATCCAATGAAGAGTAGCGCGTTCCGTTACCGTTCATTTAGTAAGCACGAAAGCGTCGGACAGATGCTAGGCCATCTCCAATGGCAGACGCTGCAAGACAGGCGTTAAACATCAATGTGTAGTTTACTGTTAAACGTTCGGGGAGCGTACGTTCCTGACATAGTCAGTCAGTATATTGACTCCTCCTATGTACACTTCGTGGAAGGATCATGAAGCTAAGTTCAGAGAGAGTCGAGCTCACAAGGAGGATTACCAGCAATCGTTCTTCCTGGGAACCATTTGGAACTGGAACAGAAAAAGGGAGAAGAGACAGTGGTACCCACTGATGATTGACTTGAGGGAAGTTGCACTGAATTTGTGACACTATCTATGAATTTGAATTTTTTTCAGAAAACTGCAACTAGTTACACATTTGTTGAAGCAAATAATTTCACATGCGACTTGTTCCATTTCTACGCAATTGCAGGCGTGTTTAACTCGTTACTTTTGTAAATATACAGGTACATATCTCCAATTAAAGATAAAAAAACTTGTTCCAATTGGCTGCGATTGGTGGGATCAAGCTATATTGCTTCCGTGGTCGTTACTGAAGACTATAAGATACCAATGTGATATATGAGGACAGACATTGAATTTAATTTATTACCACGCAGGAAGGTAAAATATATTGAATTTTTACTGATTGTACACCCAACAGAACACCGTAAAAGTAATTACTATACGAGTATATCCCATCCCACATCGCCTCAAATGCAGTTAGAGAAACCGAAGTGAACATAAATTTTAGGTCTGTCACTTTGTACTGACAAGGCCGTCTGGTGTGGCCGTGCGGTTCTAGGCGCTTCAGTCTGGAACCGCGTGACTGCTACGGTCGCAGGTTTGAATCTTGCCTCGGGCATGGATGTGTGTGATGTCCTTAGGTTAGTTAGGTTTAATTAGTTCTAAGTTCTAGGCGACTGATGACCTCAGAAATTAAGTCGCATAGTTCCCAGAGCCATTTGAACCATTTTTTTTTTTTTTTTGTACTTACAAACATGTTTTTAAATGTGACTACGTAGTAGAAGCTGTTCTTGATAAACGTCGCATACGAAATAAAAGATGCTGGTGAAAACTTTTTATTTGTCAAAATCAGTTCGTCAGGCTACAGCTTACGTTATATGAGTTCAACTTCCCAAATCTTATAATCTGTCGTACAACAGCTTTAGAATGTAAGAGAAACTTCGACCGACATTTGTTTATCATGAAAAAATATATTCGCTTTCTCTCGTAATACACCAAGAGCATTTACAAACGATGTGCTTCACCGTTTGAGAATCAGCATCGAAGCATCACTTGGGATAAAGGGTCCCATTTATGAATGAAATCCCCTAATCCTCCATGATATCTGGAATCCAGTACTACCATAATCCTTTAATAAAAAATATAACTGAATCGATGCTGTCAACTGGCTCCATTTCACGTACGAATTTCGTTTGGTATGAGCAAGTCGCTGGCAATTAACCAACCGCACGTCTGTGCTTCAACTTTGTTAGTATGTACCGGTATGACATTTTACGTCTTCTGGTGCTTGCACTTGTTATTTATTCTCAATACATTGCGGATTTGAACCACTATACGAACGTCAGCACAGTATTAGTCGTAGCAGTCATAAAACGGTCTCTGCATGGCAGTTTCATTACGTTGTCGGAGCCCACACTTTTGACAATTTATTGGCAAACGAATTGTAGTACTGACCAAAATTTATTTGTATGGTCTGTCTGGAGGAGGGTGCACGATGTGACATGCACTCCCGGAAGAAATACAGTGGCGTTCTTTACGATGTGAACTTTTTTTTCCTGCTGCTCCCAGAAGACATTTGAAGTGGCTTAGGTTACGCGCCTGTATCTGCTGTTTATGCTCCTATGTAAACCTTATGACGTAAATGTGGGCCACTTCAAGTTAAATCCTCGCTCTACACAAACGTAAACAACTGTGTCATGTACTGCTATGTTTTCATGTGCAGTGTTGCACTGGAACTGAACTTTAAAATAGGACGTGCAGAACGTTTATGCAGCATATGTAGAACACACTATACGAAAATACTCTCTCACGAAACAAGTGTAAAGCTGAAAGAAGAAATAGTTTCATGCGTTCAGTTCTTATTTAATCAGATTGCCTGCTTTTGTATCGATTAAAAGATATGTGATTGAAAAATAGATTAGTCCTGTCACTGATTTGAAGCTTAATATCAATTTTCGTTAGAAATGTACTAAAATGCTACGGCACATCGTAATGTGTAAAGAGTGTAAGAGTGTAATATCATACTCGTGGCAGCGATTAGATCATTGGAAAGCAACTGAAGCTAAGAAATTATTACTTAAAAACTAGTGGAGAAGCAAGGTAGTTCAGTAGCACTGAAAGCCTAGTTGCTCAATATATGAAAGAAACGTAAATTTAAAAGGTGAGGTAAGTTCTGTCCGTCATAGAGATGAATCAGAATGTTATTTTATCCCGTGAAGTTCTTTTGTCAAGCAATAGTTTTCCACTAATTTTCACCTTTGTCTCAATTCATCACTATGCGTGTTTTCTGTGCTTAAGCAGGAGTGATAAACTTGAAAAAAATTTCTTAGGTTGTTCGTTTTTGTTAGACCAGTCTTGCGACAGATATCGACTGGACGCCTACGGTTTCCTATGTCCTGTGCTTCTTCCTTAATATGCTGGAAACTTCGTCCATTTTTTAAGTTATACATCATTCCGAACCTTAGTCTCCCGTAATTTTTCTTTTCTGTAATCTTACCTTCGAATCCCCGTCCGACCATCCAGATTTAGGTTTTCTGTGACTGCCCTAAACTGCTCCAGGCAAATGCCGGTATGGTTCCTTTGAAAAGGGCACAGCCGATTTCCTTTCCGATTCTTTTCTAATCCTTTCTTCTTATGTTAGATGACTATTGGTTGTGGAAAATATCAGCGCAGCATACGTCCCAGCCAAGACTTTCTCCTCATTTTATCATTTTCACTGGTCCTTTTTCCTTTCTCGTTTTTTAAAAAATATTTCGTCGTTACTCGTACTACCAGCCCACTTCATTTCAAGTATTTTTCTCCTCCATACCACATTTCAAAGTTACCAAAGTTTTAAATATATTTCTTTTAGTACATACTTGATTCATTGCCGTATATTACTACACTCCATACAAAATAACACGTGAATCTCTTTCTCATATCTGCCGGGATTCCTTTTGCAGACAATGAATTCCATGTTTCCACAATCTTTATTTGTTTATTTATTTTCTTAACTTTAATAAAGTCAAAGTTTAGGACTGAGATGCCAGAACTGGAATTCGGTCTGTCAGGAACAAATTAATAGTTACATGAGGATTCTTTTCATCAATTTACGTGATGGTGATTATGGTGATAATTTTTGTTCAGAGCGTTATTTTTAGTAGAATTTGAATTGCGAGTTTAGTCCTCGTCGTCAATTTTCTTGGGAGCTATGGACTGTATTAGAGATCTGAAAGACTGTCTGACAATGACACTACAGATAGCGGCTGCTTATTAAATAGTAAAATCTATAATAAAAATCAGGCATGGAGCGTTGCACGTATAGTACAGGAATACTTTACCTGATATTCTGTGTCTCCTATCCTTTATTGTTTTCCGCGAGTCTCATTCCTCGCGTTCAGTCCTGTTGTGGACTTCCTAGACATGGTTTCTACACGATCGCAATATAGTTGGTTGACGACTGATCTCTTCTGTTTGTTTCCACCCTGCACATAAGTTTCCAATAAACTTCATCTGTAGATCTTTCCCTTGGAAAAAATAAATCGATAACTCGGCCATTGTATGTGTGGGATTTTGTCAATAGCGGCGTTACTTCGGACTGTCTTTTTGAGTCTGTCCCTACTGTTGGAATCATATAGAAGGCATGTGTCGTTTACAGCCTTCCACGATTTCTGGACGCTGCAGTAACGTCCGCTGCCACACCCCCCAGACTTTCACGACTGCCGCGGAGGGCATCGGCGCGCCGGTATCGCGGGGACACGCCAACGCCAGATGCCCGGAGAGGATAACAGAGGCGGGCGTGGTTTTCCCAATCAGGCCACGGCACGACGCGCGGAATTAGCGACGCGGTAAATTGGAAGCGACCAGTCTTAGCGCAGCGCAGGGGATCGGCTCGCAGATAGCGCCGGGACAGAGTGGAACGCGACGCGCGGGCGCCAATCACGTCTCCGGTCCCACAGACGTCGCTGCGCGGCCTTGGCGATACCGGGTGTCCCAGAAGACCTGCCTCATTCCAGACAATTGTTCCATCCGTTACAGTTACGCAAAGAAATACAGTATGTTGCTAGAACCTGAAGTTATTTCAGTAACATTTCAAGTCTCGAGGATTCCCTCAAAGTCTATGGGGAAGTCCCGCAAACGGGAGGCAGCCTGAACAACCCACAAAAGGAGAAGCAGGAAATATTTCACTACCTGCCTTCGGGACGGAACATTTTAGTCCCAACCTGCGGCTTGTCCCAAGCCACAGCGGCCTTTAAGCCTCTTTTGCGCGAGCAACTTTCTTGTCTCAGTCGAATAGTCGTGGCAAGTGCGTTTACTGTCACCCCCCTCCCCCCTTTCCACATCATCACCACCACCACCCTCACCACCAATTCTCCCAAGCGCATTATTCCTGTACTAAGTCACAGCCGAAATTAGTCAACTCATACAAATACATGTCTAACAATTGCTACGGACGTAAAATGCAATGTAGGTAACAGACTTGGTTGATTGGTAGAACACAGGGAAAATGCAGTCTACAAAGGAACTTGCTTGCGAAGCACTCGTACGATCCAACCTATATTATTGCTCAGGTGTACTGTACCCATGCCAAATAACACCATCAGGGAGTATTGAGCGTATACGGAGAAGGGCAGCACGAATGGTCACAGGTTCGTTTGACCCACGGGAGAGCACCGTGGAGGCACTGAAAAACCCGAACTGTCAGACACTTTAATATAGTCACTTCATCTTCTCCAGTAGCTTCGCTGGCCGCGGTGACCGAGCAGTTCTAGGCGCTTCAGTCCGGAACCGCGAGACTGCTACGATCGCAGGTTCGAATCCTGCCTCGAGCATGGATGTGTGTGATGTTCTTAGGTTAGTTAGGTTTAAGTAGTTCTAAGTTCTAGGGGGCTGATGACCTCGGATGTTAAGTACCATAGTGCTCAGAACCATTTGAACCAGTAGTTCACCTCTTCTCTGGCGCGACTCTGGCCCAGTTTTCTCCTGTATTCCGGATGATTTTTTTCACTCTTTTTGGCCACTTGACCCGTGGCATTCCACATTGGTCTCCTGCCCTCCATTTTCATCTCGTGTATCTTCTTAGCCATCCTCGTCTCCTCATCTTTAAACCCTGCTGTGCGGCTGATCCCGGCGGAGGTTCGACTCCTCCCCCCCTCGGGCATGGGTGAGTGTGTTTGTCCTTAGGATAATTTATGTTGTGTCTAAGCTTAGGGACTCATGACCTTAGCAGTTGAGTCCCATAAGATTTCACACACATTTGACCATCTTTTCAAAACCCTGTACAATTCTACTCTTTCCTGTCTTCTGTTGCAGAATTCTCCATGTATCTCCCTAGCTCTTTCATTGAGCGACCCCTTCTCAAAGTCGTAGCAGACGGGCGATTGGCCTGTAGGGGCCAAATATAGTTGCGACCTGTGCCCCATGACCGCTACTTTACGCAGATATGTAGACGAAACACGACTACTATAACCGGCATCCGGCTGGGTCAGGGCTGTTACTCTTTCACAGTTTTACAGGACGAAAGTTGAGCCATCTCCGTACTGCGGAGAACATCCAAATGAGATTGCAGACCTTAGCCATGTGATAATAGGATGTTTGTTTTACGAACGTTAACGGTGTAAGCTTCTTAGGGACTTGATCAGAGCAGGAATTCCCCAATCTACCTCTGTGACAGACCTGTTTCGGCGTCTGTCCACGGCGGACTATTCAGTATTGGCCGGCTTCTGCAAAAAGCAGGCGGACAGCTACAAATCAGACGCATAGGTAGCGGAAATCTCACCAAAGAGGTCGTTAGTTGGAATCCATCATGTGAACTATCAGTGGTCAGCGAAACGACTACCGGCGAGGCAGTTTTGATGCCGCTGATGTTGTCTTCAAGGGAATTCGTATGTTCAAGGTACTCAAACGCGATATATCCGGAGAACTGCTGTCTTCCCGAGAAATTGTGTGTTCAAGTTACTCAGACGCAATATATACAGCTCCAGTGAACATTCATTCCTCTTTGTTACTGTAATATTCTCTTCCAATACTATTTCACAAAATGTATCATGACGTTTCAATTGTTTCACTATACTATAGAAAAATTCCTATATTGTGTATGTGATATTTAATAACAGTGCCGTCAGCACTCATTTCCCTGGCTAAATGGCTAACACCAAAGACCAAGAGGTAAACAACTTCAAAAAATGACCGCTACGGTAATTGTGAGAATCGAAGAGAACCTTGAAAAGTGCCGGTGCTCTAGTGAAGCAGGCTAACAGGTCAACAACGGATAAATAACATGCTTTAAAAATGTAATACCGTTTTATTGATAAATGTAACTCGACTGAAATCTGGTCATTCTTTGCCAGGCGCCCTGTTATAAAATGTCGATCGCCAGAGCAACTGTTTCTCCCTTATAGCGGCGTCCTGCTCAATTTGTGGCGGCTAATTAAGTTTGGCGCAGGGGGCCGCAGCGGTGCGCGGCGCGCGGCCTGCCGACAGGCGGTTGGCGGCCGTAACGTCACGCGGCGACACGCTCGCTCTGTCTCGCACCGGGATTTACTGGCGCAGTCTGCCGGCGATGCTCGTGGGGAACGGAGATGCTGCGGTTTAGAGAAACGGCGCCTGTTCAGCAGCAGCCGGGCGGTCCCGCTTCGCAAATGAGGGATTGCGTGTTGCGTGACGAAATCGGGATCCCGAATGACAGTAGAAACGTTAATGGCTTCCTCCCTGCTCCACATTCCATCGAATTAAGTTTAACTGGATGGCGATAACGATAAGAAGTATGAATGATTTTTGTTCCGGTGAAGCTTTCATTAATAAGAACAGTGTTCCACTCGAGGAGTGTTCTCAGGTAGCACATGATGAAGGTAACGAATTCCGTTATCGAAATGTCGTGCAAGAACGACGCTGATATCCGGCAGAATACCCGAAACCTCAAAGATGTCAAAGAGAATGTTGCTGTTTCGGTCATCGACCATAATATCAGATGGTTCAAATGGCTCTGAGCACTATGGGACTTAACATCTATGGTCATCAGTCCCCTAGAACTTAGAACTACTTAAACCTAACTAACCTAAGGATGATGACCAGTCATCACGAGGCAGAGAAAATCCCTGACCCCGCCGGGAATCGAACGCGGGAACCCGGGCGCGGGAACCGAGAACGCTACCGCAAGACCACGAGCTGCGGACGACCATAATATCGTTTTAACACACAATATGAAGATGAATGCGGCCTATGATTTCTCCTCACTGGATACCTTTACCTGTCGAGAATCTACGTCTACATCTGAGGCTATTTCTGGTGCGGAACCCTTTCCCTGTGCCATTCGCAAAAGGCGCGCGGAAAGAACGAGCGTCGGCAGGTCTCTCTGATTTTGTCGTCCTGGTCACTTAGCGAGACTTATGTAGGAGGAAGTAAAATGTTGCCCAACTTCCCGGAAAGTACTGTCTCGGAAGTTTAGTAGTAAGCCTCTCCTTCACACACCGCCCCTGTCTTGCAGTGGTTTGCCACTGGACTTTGTTGAGCACTTCCGTAACTCTCTCGCTCCGGCTAAGCGATCCCGTGACAAAGATCACTGCTCTTCGTTTTATCTTCTCTATCTCTTCTATTGGTCCAAACTGTTGAGGATCTCAGACCGATGACCAATAGTCAGAGTGATGACTAAAGTGTTTTTTAAGTCACTTTTTCGTGGATGGATTACGTTTCCTTGAGATTCCTGCTTTTCCTGTACTTCGTGTTTTGTGGTAATTCCACTTTGTCAATCTGGATGATTACTCCCACGTAATCTTCGGTGGTTATTGTAAACAGTGGTTTGTCGCCAGTAATATAACAGTACAGTAGTGGACTTCTTCCACTATTGTGTATAATATTATTCTTTAATTTACATCTGGGGTCAAATGTCAATCCCTGCATCGATCCTCTACAGGTCTTCCTGCAATACAATCATTATATAACTTACTTCCGTTAAAGTTACCACCCCTGCCTACCAGTTTCGTACCTAGTACTTTTGATGGATCACAGGAAACGGTGATTCGTTGTATACAATTCTGAAATGAAAATTCTGGGTCTGCTGTAAGATCTTTACAGTAACACATATTCCCCAGATCAGATACACGGTTTTAATCTGCCAGGAACTTTCAAAACCGCACAGACTCCGCTATCGAGTGAAATATTTATTGTAGGAACTCTTAGTGTGGCTAATGAGTAGACACATAGAAAAGCCTTACTTACGGATTATAAGTTTAGGAAATATTCAACGTTCTGTTGATACCTATATACACAAAATGGCCGCTTCGTCAGCCGAACAATGGTTGAAAAAAAAGCTACAGTAGACTCATTAAAGGAATCATAGCTTTAGTCCGTAGTTTGTGAAGAAACTCACTGACAGCCTAAATTTACCGGTCGTTATACCAGTTCTGGTCCAGTCGCCTTCGAATACAGTCCTTTCACTTATTATCGTGTCAGTAGTTTCGGAAAATTTAAATTCCATAGTTCACTATCATGCAACGCCCTACCATTGCGCGAACGTCCAGTGCCGATGGTCACGTCCAACTAGCAGTCATTGCTCGCCATGAGACGCTGATATCGCCTGGATGGGTTTATATCGATGGTAGGTCGTTGGTTATAATATTCTGGATGATCAGTGTATAACAAGTGTTTTATTCAGAAGCGATTGTGACTTTTCACTTTTATTATAATAAATGTTTCACTAACATGTACAAAGCAAAATATAGACATTCTGGAGCAACTGATTAGCTGAATTTCTAACATTAACTTTGGAACTGCACATGCGTAAGTTGTACTTGTATTCTGTTATACAGTACGGTAACGCAATTTGCAACTTTTCACTAGTGGTTGTAATTAGTAACTGACATAGCCGGGTAACTGAAATGAAATTCCTGCGAAGAAAAAGTGCTAAAGAACAATGAAGCCATAATGTATCCATCCGACCGGTTGTCTGACATAACCAGTGGGTTAACACTTACGCACTTACGTATTCACCACATTTTTGATTCCACGGGCGATGGCTAATATGCGCGTGTGCGGAATAAGGAATAGGCCGCACTTTATAGGTCTAAATCAGCCTCTTACTGCAACGTATTCTCAATTACTACTATGAAGCACCTCTGGATGTATACCTTCGACAGCATTAACGATCTACGCGGGGAAAACAAGTTGCCAATTCATATAAAAAAGGGGCAGCTCCCGTTATGCGCCTATGCAGATACCTGTCTTGAATGTGAAATCTCGCGGGGCCGTGGGAAGCTCAGCCCGTCGCAAGCTAGACCGGTCGGGGCCGTTATATTGCACGCCGCGCTGCCGCGGCGGGCCGCCTGGCAAATGCGATATCTTATCCGCTAATGCCGCCTTCATAGGGACCGGCGGCAATTTTCCTACCGCGCCTTGTTACCGTAGTAACGCCGACTCCGTCTAAACAGCTTATACACATGCGCCACTCCCGGAACCGCAGTTTTCGGCAGCCGTACAGCTTTGGACGTAGATTTCGTGCGGTGACCACTACCTGTGGGGTTGAAAGTGGGAAAAATTTACGAAACTGGCAGTAGTGTGCCCGTAGATCGTACTCCGTATCTAGGAACAACTATGACTAACTTCTCCGCTTCTTGTTCTTCCACGGCTAGCAGTTTAATGTGTTAGTAATCACCGCGTTTCGATCGATTACTTATAACGTAATCTAGCCTCCGCTCATGCGATTAGCTGGCAACATTCAATAAAGATGATCCGTCCCACATTCTCTCTGCTGGAGCAAATAGTAGATGAATCAGAGGTCGTGGATTCACGTTCTAGCGACGTCTCGACAGCATTTTGATGTGAGCGTTTGATATCTGCGTGCTATGAGCTGAGATGATACGATCCTGCGAAACGAAAGCTCGGTTACAATCGATGTCCACAATGATGCCACTTTCATTGTGCTCAGCTACCACCACTAATATTTCTGACAAGCCAGTTGATTGAGAGGCTAATAAAATCTAATATTCGCGAAATGTGGGGTTCAAATTTCCGTTCGCTCAACCTGATTAAGATTCCTTAAGTCACCCAGCTAAAAGCTGACATGGTTTTTCAAAACCCGGGAGGGTGAATACTTCCCCAAGTGATCCAATTTTTCGTGTCTAATGACATCAACGTCGACGAGTTTCTACACCTGATAATATTTTAAATTCTTCACTCTTTCTCGATATGTTCCATTTTTTCTTGTGATCTCCATGTATCACACAACTGGCCACTACTGTAATTGGTCCTCGACTGTCCTATTGTCGCTACACAGTCTGAAAATAAGACTCGAACTTAACAGACATATGCATGAGTATCGATCGTAATTCTCTTTCCAGGGGCTGTCTCTTTCACGGAACAGACCGAGGTATGGAAAGTAGATGTTAGATGCTATAAACTTCTTTAAATCTACCGAATCAAGAAGGAAGAAAAAATACAAATATATTCTAATGAAACGTAGATCGTCGCTCGTAAAAAAATTGTATAAGCAGTTCGTATTATTATACGCTGTAGAGCATTAATAACTTTTATCTGGCAAATCAGCTGAAGAAAACAATATGGTTTTGTAGGTGTACTCATACGAAACAAATTGAAATGGTCGGAGGAAGACCCCGGGTATCATTGGACTCAACGCTAATTTCATCTCTAAGAATGCTTTGTGTATCTTCCATCCATTCAATTTGCAGGTTATTTTTAATAGTTTGTTGACTGCAAGGCATTCTAATGGTTCATATATCAGGAAATTGGACAGCGAAATGATTGAGACAGTTTCGCGTAAAATTATAACTATGATTGGATAGATTAGTACGCTCGCGGTTGAACCAGCTGTGTGAATTTATATCTAACAAGATTGTCGGCCACTAAGTTCCCAGTTGCAAGTGAGCTAACGTATCGAAATCCAACATTTGAAAACATTACCTGCTGTCATCAGACTCCAAATGATATTTCGTTCGAAAACGAAGGTAAGAATTTTAGCATCGCGGATTGGAATCAGAGGGGAGAAGCACAGGCTTGTTGAACGAAACGTCCAGCTGTTGGCTTGATACCTTTTAGGATAACCGTGGAGAACACAAATGTCAAACTTATCAAAATATTCCGAGCTCTTATGTGTTGTCGAATAAATTTCTCTGTAACGATCTAGGGTGTGGATCGGATCTTCAGAGGAGCTACAAGCTCCCTTTGAAGATGTACTCCGCAGATGAGGACGAAACGCTGGGTTTACCAAAAGAAATTCATTCGGTTACGGTATTGTAGCCCGGAATATTTTCATAAATGTGACAAACTGGATTGACCGAACGGGGATTTGAACCAGCAACCTAATCTCTCGGGGTCTCTCCAGAACTGTAGATACAGTTGTCATGCTACCATCCAAAAATATGAACTTGAACAGCTCATTTCGGTCCAGTGTCATCGACCGCAACGACACTTATATAGCATCTGTTGTTCCAAAGCGAGGAGACGAGCGCGAATGCCCCGCTGGCAGCAGACACGTCGTCCCTCCCCCATCAGAGGGGTTCCCACGCGAGAGTGATGACGATGGCTGATACTGGGCCGGTCTGCGGCGTCTGCGACAGCTGTCAGCTGCCCACCAATCTTCTGACCCTTCTGCAGGTGTCCACCCAGTCTTCCCTACGTCCCACAAGCAGTACCGAGCCGTTCCGCCAATCAGGAGCTACCGGAGGCAATAAAAAAATGTTGGGTGCGTCCGTTCTTCGTTACGTCCAACCCTTGTCTTCGTTTTTCTTGGTTGTCACTCTCAACTCTGGTCATCGACCTCGTAGCCCGTGACAAATATCTACCGGTAATTAGTCACTTTTTGCTTGTTACACATTGACCTGTCTGTGGGCTAATTGTCAGTTGAGGTATATTTCTGACGGGCAAATATGTGGAATGTAGCGGCCGTGACTTTGCTGGGCTGACGTGTCTTAATGAGATAATCTTTTTTTTTAATTTAATTCGAACGCTTTGTTCTGTCATTGTATTCTACCTTTTTGATGAGCTACATTTCAGTGTACAGTTGACTCCATTTAAAACAGTAAGGGCTAGCTTATAACCGAGAGATGGCATATTGGACATGATGGTGAATTCGTATATGAGAGTGTGCTGGTGTTCAGCTCTACACCTAGGGTTATCGGTAGATTCGCTAAACAATTTCAAATTAAAGTTGGGTTATTGATTTTAACCATCTTTCACTTATCAAGCTAGTGCACCATCTCCACTGCACCCTCTCTAACGTCCTGAATGTCAAACGAACTTTTATTCCCTTAACGCAAGCCCCAAATCATGATGGAGTGGCCCGCAGAGTACTGGGGAAAGCGACAGTTTGCATCCACCGAGAAGCGCTTGTCGTCTATAAATACAGTGCGTCAACTCCATCTCAACTGCTTGTAATTCATGTAAATTTTAACGTCTCTGTTTGAGTCGTTCGTGTATATTATTTTGGAAGCGGACGCGAGGAATCGCAATGGAATTTGAGTTGACGGATGTGGAAAATCGTCTAGAAACACTAGTCAAATTTCTGGCTTTTAAGCCCAGTCGTCATTTATTCGGTACGCAGACTAGCTCCAGGTATGGCTTATAATCTTTAGTCTCAAGTCAACACTGTTAATGTTAGTACGAGCAGATCTCTGTTCATTCTCCCTAAAATACTATCACGTATATTTATGTATGTATATATGTATGTACGTATGTATGTGTGTGTGTGTGTGTGTGTGTGTGTGTGTGTTTCTGTTGAGAAGAAGGGTACGAGTATAGAAAGAAAAATAAGGTCAAAACAGTTCTACGTGATGGAAGTTTTCCAACGGCGATCGAAGCTAATATACCCTTTGTGTCCAGCGTTCTTCGAACGATGGGCTTTTTTTTTTTTTTTTTTTGTAATGCCTGTTTTCCCTTTCAGTCTCTCTCTCCCATACTGCCCACAAGACAACCAAGCAGCTTTCATACTACTGCGTGACTGTGTCATAAGATTTTCACGTCATTGATGCAACATTATGATGACATTTTTTTTCTGTCTATGCAGTAGGGTACGGATTTTGCTTTCATATCTTACGGATGTCTCTTATGTAGCAAGGAGAATAATCTTTACTGTAAACGTGCCCATAACTTTCCCGAGTTTAGTAACGTGGTAGAAGAGCGATGTGAATTGTATTTTGCGGCTTGAAAAGGACCTTGCTGACAGTCACACATCTTTTTTTATGTTCCTCTTTCTATTCGTTGATACACTTTTGATACAAGTATGGAGCGAAGGGTAATAGGAAATTTATAGAATTGTAAACAGACAAGTCATTTATCAGGGCGGTTTGATAGGTCTGCTAAATTTCCATGAAAGAATTAAACATTTCTGTTGTGCATTCATGGCTGGTAAGCTTGATTATTCCAAGGATCGTATAAAAAGGTCAATAACGGACAGCGTACAGCTCATTGTCGACACCCATCTGAATTGGTTAGTGATCCGACAGCGACTGAAAATGGATAAAAGCGAGTTTCGTGCTGTTATTAAACATTTTCATTTGAATACTTGGCCAGGCACACAAATAAAAAATGCAAGCTGTTCAAGTGGACTCTTCACCAACATTGAACACCATTTACTCTTGGCTTAATGAATTTAAACGTAGTCGGACAAGCCCAAGCGCACTCCGACTGTCCAATTGAGGTCACCACAAAGGAAACCACAGACAAAATCCAGGATATGGTAATGCAAGACCGCCGAATAAAAAATCATGACATTGTTGAGACTGTAGGCATCTCAACTGAGCACGTGCATAATATCCTGCAAGAAGAATTGGCTGTGAAGAAGCTGTGTGCGAGATGGGTGCCGCGATTGTTCACAGTCGACCAAAAGCGCATCCGGCACAACATTTCAGCATAATGTCTGGCTACGTTTAATTGCAGTCCATAAGATCTTTTGTGCCGATTTGTGACAGTTATATGAAACTTGAATCCATCGTTGTACACCAGAGTTACGGTAGTTAAAACAATGAACAAAGCCACCGAAGAAGGCAAAGAACATTTTGTCAGCTAGCAAGTTGACGCCCGCTATTTTTTGTGTTTTGGGATTCCCAAAAAGCAATTACTCGAAAAACGGCAGTACCGTAACTGGACCCTATTATGCTTCATTGATGTATAGTTTGAAACTTGCGTTGGCTGAAAAAAGATCAAGGTTGGCTCGCAAAAAAGTGCTCTTTCACCAGGATAATGCATCATTCTAAACATCAGCGATAACAATGGCGAAAATGCATGAAATGGGCTTTGAATTGGTTTCTCATTCTCCCTCTTCATCAGACTTAGCCCCAGGTGACTTTTTCCTGCTCCCTAAGTTGAAGCTTCGGCTTGCTGGGAAGAAATTTTCATCAAGTGAGGAAATGATAGTTGCAGTCAACGAGTATTTTGCGGAGTTTGACAGAATCCATTCTTCCGATGGGATGAAAAACTGGATTATTGCTGGACCAAGAGTATACCCACAAAAGACACTATGTCGAGAAGCAACGTGAACTGTTTACGAAACAAACATTTTTCTTGCTTTTTTTAGCAGACTTATCAAACAACCTTTGTATAGAATATTAAAGATAACGTTATAAAGTCTAAGTACACACATTAAAACAAGTTTTGCATCACCTCGGTTCCGAGAGTTCCAGAACCTGTACAGAAAATTGGAATAGATATCAACATAAGCATCATTTCCGCCCTATTTATTGCTCATGAAAACCACATATTGCATGTTGTACCACCATACAGCGAGACCTTCAGAGGCATGTTCGATAGGGTTCATGTCTGGAGAACATGCTAGCCACTCTAATCGAGTGATGTCGTTATCCTGAAGGAAGCCATTCACAAGGTGTACACGATGGGGGGCAAATTGTCGTCCATGAAGACGAATGCCTCGCCATTATGCTGCCGATATGGTAGCACTATCGGTCGAAGGATGGCATTCACGTATCGTACACCCGTTACGGCGACTCCCATGCCCACCAGCGTTCGTCAGCCCCACATAATTCCACCCCACAACAGCAGGGAAACTCCACCTTGCTGCACTCGCTGGACAGTGTGTCCAAGGCGTTCAGCCTGATAAGGTTGTGTCCAAACACGTCTCCGACGATTGTCTGGTTGAAGGTTTATGCGGCACTCATCGGTGAAGAGAACGTGATGCCAATCCTGAGCGGTCCATTCGGCATGTTGTTGGGCCCACCTGTACCGCGCTGCGTGGTGTCATAGTTGCAAAGATGGACCTCGCCATGGACGTCGGGAGTGAAGTTGTGCATCATGCAGCCTATTGGGCATGGTTTGAGTCGTAACATGACGTCCTGTGGTTGCACGAAAAGCAATATTCAACATGGTGGCGTTGCTGTCAGAGTTCCTCCGAGCCATAATCCGTAGGTAGCGGTCATCCATTGCAGTAGTAGCCCTTGGGCGGCCTGAGCGAGGCAAGCCATCGACAGTTCCTGTCTCCGTATCACCTGCATGTGCGAACAACATCGCTTTCGTTCACTCCGAGAGAGCCCTTCCTGCCACAAAGTAACAATGCGCACACTATCGAAAGGTGGTATTGACCGTCTAGGCATGATTGAACTACAGACAACACAAGCCGTGCACCTCCTTCCTGGTGGAATGACTGGAGTTGATCGGCTGTCGAACCCCATCCGTCTAATAGGCGCTGCTCATGCATGGTTGTTTACATCTTTTGGCTGGCTCAGTGATATCTTTGAACATTCAAAGGGACTTTGTCTGTGATACAATATCAACGTCTATCTTCAGGAGTTCTGGGAACCGGGATGATGCAAAACTTTTTTTGATATATGTATTTTCCTGACATTCTTATAGATTTAGAATATTGTGAGAAAAGCCAATCACTCCATACCATGGCATCACAACAAATATAAGCTAATCGTACGATCGGAGATTCTCGTGTTTTCGTGCAACACTCGATTATACTTCCCGCAGACTGCCGTCCATTAACGTTTGAATGATCCTGAAATATGCATCAACGCTGGGAGGTCGCAGATAGTCTCTGAATGCGCTCATTGTAACGACAGGTGGCGACAATGGTGAATAACGACAGAAGAATTTAAGGGCTATTGTCCGCAGTTTAGGAGGCTGTAGCGCCACTCATCGGGCGTCTGGCAGACAATGGACAATGTCTGCGGAGGACCGCCCCGCCTGAATTCAGGGACGCCGCGCGGGGCTGCCTCCGCAAGCGGAGCCGGCATTAATATTTTGATAACGGGAACCCGAATGGACGAGACGGCCGATGCCGCCTCCGGTATACAACTGCCCGTCACCTGCTGCCAGCTAAGCAGTCGTTTTATTGGCGCGTGCGCCAAACTGGCGGGGTGGTCTCGCCGTAAGTAGCGGGAGGTCCACAGATGAATAAACTTTCGACGTAAGCGAAGAGTATCTCAGTACCGCACCAAAAGTAAATGTACTTTGTCGTTTTGCGATTGTGTCGTCAACATAGAAATATGTGCACATTAAATAAAGGTACAACACCGCAATATTTTATTACCTTTGAAAAGAAGGTGACAGGAGAAAGGGTAGTTATTTAACGGACAGCTAAGAAGCTAAGATGTCGACGTCTAAATTGCGTTTTTCTTCAATATAATAAAAACGCAGTGCATGTCTGCTGATGACGCAGCCAGCTCTTGGCGCTGGGGCACAGTTTTGGGAACGTTTTGCGGTCACGTAAGAGGGGCAAGGTAATGGGTTTCAATATTTTATCTTTCATATAAATTTTGTTCAATAGGACTAATGCAAATGATTCCATAGCATCCAGCAAAAATTTATCTATGGGACCTAAACCTGTCAAATTTCTTGGGATTCATGGCCTCTACAGCTGGAGCAAGGACGAGAGCTGCACCAGGTGGTTGCCGTATAGCGCGCGCAGTTGCAGCGGCCTCTTGTCATCTCTCACAGTAGGCCACAACTGTCCACGCGCTGGCGAAAGCGCCTGCGCTGCGAAATTGAATTCGCTGCCGTCGCTTCCTGCGCAGACGGGCAGACAGGTCCCGTTCCGACCAGTCGTGCGCCACAAATCGAGAACAACCTGTTTCTGGAAGCGTGGGCAGCCGAGACATACGGTCAGCACCCGCGCCCCGCGCGACGCGACGCCCCAAACAAAACGGCCGTGATGCGCATGCGTGGCTCCAAGGTCTAGAGGAATGTCGGGTCACGTCGGCGGCGGTGGTGGTGGAGGCCATCCCTAGCTTTGTCTGCTTCTCGCCCATCGTATAACCAGGGCGACATAATCGTGGCTACTCCTATTTAGCTTCGCAGTTTTCCCACACTCACCCCTCATGCGATAGCAGTAAGTGAGCTTTCAAGTAACTCTTAACTCAGTCAAACCAGTAAATATAAACAGATCCTTGCGATTTTTTTTATTCGAACTCTCGTATGTATTTTTAGTCATCTAACAATACCATTAGTGCTGTACGACATCAGTAAGCAAGGTTAAAAGTCTTTTCTTCCTGCACAGAACTAGATCCAAAGTATTTTTCTTCCTACACAGAACTACAAAAACGTTACAAGAACTCTACAAGTGATTCAGGGAAAACACGTAAAAATGAAATCAGTGTGTTAGGACGAGAATTTGAGCCCTGCTTCTGCAAAAAAGAATGCCGTGTTATTTTATCCATCCCGGAGCTTGTGAAAGCGGTCGTTGAGGATTTTCGGTGAAGAACGCATCCAAGTACAAATACTTTTAAACAGCGTTTTTATAACGCCATAACCGGTTTTGGGCACTCATGCCATTTTCAGGTGGCTAAGGTTTCCATTGACATGCATGTGTACGTCAGCAACATACCGTCCGCTCCTGAACTCTGCAAGAGTATTTGAGTATTTTGCTAGGCACCCGTGATGATTTTTTCCAGAAAACAACTGTCTACGTTTTGCATTTCGGTGAAGTTGCGGAAGGCGAGCATGCGTCATTGTTTTCGTCTGGGAGTCAACTTCAAACTGCCACCACGGCTACTGCGCTGACGTCGCTTATACGCAAGGAATAAAATCAGTCTATGAACTTTATGGACGGACGGTGCATTTTTGTTGAACATAAACGTGGAATATAGTTTCTAGTTCTTCTGTGGTTATAATCACTTTCATCTGTCACCTGTCTTTGTTCGGTGTTACTTATTTTTAACAGTTATATGTTCTTAGTGGACAATCTCTCGTCTTTATCCTTTGTTTTTTGTTGACAGAGAAGGATAACAGCTTTGCACAATTAGTGCCACTTTAAGGCAAGTCCTCTTACTACACCGTGGAAAAAGTACCACAGTAGCTTCTTCTGTATGAAAAACTTCCTACGGAGACCCAAGGCGAATATTCTTGTATGCCCGACATCTGTCTCCTAAGTATACGTACAGCAACAAGGACTGGTGATAGCACGAGATGATAGACACAAGTTTGTAGCAGTGGAAGTTTACGCCTTCTAAAGAAATGGTTATTAACTCGAAACTAGTTATATGGTTTTCATGTAGCCCGTCACCAAGGGAAAAACAAAAGTCATTTGTTATGATTGTCATAATAAAATTTAAAAATAATATGCAGTGCTGGGAATTACTGCCACCTCCGTGCAAACAAAAGAGAAAAAATTAAAAAAATATTATGAAAAAGGTGAAACAAAGCTTTTTCCCCCTCTCTGCCTTAGACGCGCAGCTATGCTGGCTTTAGTCGTGGGGATGCACATTCCGCTTTTGAAATCGCGAAAGCAAGGGTCATCGCCGTACTCTTGATAAGTTTAATCTGGACAAGATGTTTTGATTCTTCCTTAACATACATTGGATAAGGTGCTACACCTTTTCTCGAACTGTGGCAGTAACAGAAATTAGGATGCTCCCAATCAGCCGCTTTACTTGAGAAATACTGGCAGCTGGCAAATACAGAGCTTCTCCTTTACACTTGTTGCACATGTTACCGAGGATACAACCTCGGTTGCGTGTTGGGCGTTCTCTAAGGCAGAGGTGGCGCGCTCGCGAAGTTCGGGACGCCCTCCCACAGGAAGGCTGCGAAGTTGGGAGGAAGCCATCCGAATGCAAATGACGCGCCTGCTCGCGGTGAAGATTTAATTACAGCGGCGTGTAAAGAGCAGTGCGGAACAGTGATCGTGCGTGTAGCGCTGCTTTTTACGTGACGGGCCAGCCCGACGCAGATAAACAAATGTTCATGCGCCGACAGTGTCCTGCCAGAGCGCTCCCATTAGGGAAATACAAATTACATCCCCCGACAGTCGTAATTGGGGCCGTGGCCAGAGTACCGCTGCTAATTGACAGCATGTGAACACGTTCGCTAATTACGCGTGATCGATGCTCACCCCCGCGGAGAATCCTTGTCTCCGTATGCCGCGCGTCTGCCCGCACTACGCATCCACCCTCGCTTCATCAACAAGTATAATTCCCCAAAGGCCGCTTAAATTAAACGCTGCCTATCGCTGCGGCTCCGAAAGCCTTTGATAGGTCAGTCCTTCCAGTATCGCTGAACAGGTTGCTCATGTAAACTTGCGTCGGGTCGAAGATTTCGAGCAGCGGACATTCTCAGTAAGGTACACAGACGTACTTTTAAAGTCCACTAGAAAATATTTTTATTTTCTCATTATGAAATCATACTTTCGTTCTTCGGACTGTTTCAGAATTTTAAACGCCATTTACAATTATTTGTCAACAGGTCCTTCACCCTGTAGTGGAGTGTGCGCAGATTTAAAACTTCCTGTCAGATTAAATCTGTGTGCCGGGCTGGGACTCGAACCTGGAACCTTTGCCTTTCGCGGGCAAGTGCTCTATCGACTAATCTAGCAAAACAAGGCTCACGATCTGCCCTTACACCTTTACTTCCGCCATCCTATCTTATAGAGGATCAGTAACATACATCTTTGATCTGGCGTTGAAAGTGCGACATACGGAATAGTACAGTTTGCAATGGTTAAAGGAGTATTACCTTACTGCAAATCATTTCGCTACTAATGTACATAATGAATGTTGAAGTTCCATTTGATTCTGCCCATGATAACAGTTACAATATTCATCGAGAGAGTTCCAGAATTAGAATGATTCAACAGTTAAGCCACTAATAAATTGCATCGTCTTAGGGCTTCATATGGTTTTGCTCAAATTTTTGAGCAAAAGCTTTCGTCCACTGCCCACTGTTCTTGAAAATATTTCGTGCTCCTTAAGATAGCGGGCCGCTGTGGTCGAGCTGTTCTAGGCGCTTCAGTCCTGAACCGCGCTGCTGCTACGGTCACAGGTTCGAATCCTGCCTTGGCCATGGGTGTGTGTGATGTCTTTAGCTTAGTTAGGTTTAAGTGGTTCTAAGTCTACGGGATTGATGACCTCAGATGTTAAGTCCCATAGTGCTTAGAACCATTTTGAACCTTAAGATGGGCAACGTAACTTACATCATCTGCCCCTAGATGTGAATTGTGTAAGCTGGGTTGCCTATCTTAAGGTGCACGAAATATTTTTCTGGGTCAATATCATTTCGCTCACGCTACAGTGGTGGTGTTCTCAGGCTCTGTCATGGAAACATTCTGGTGCTAGTAAACACTCCCCTCTGAAATTTTGTCTCATTTGTCAACACACTGCAACTTTTATTTATTCAACATCCGAACTCTGCGACTTGCCAAAACCTGCCCTTACCACCAACACACGAACTCCACGACTAGCAGCAAACTTGTGTTTTTCTACTGACCACTCCGCGCAACACGACAGTATACCATATTGAAGGTGTAGCAATGTTAAGCTATTGCAGTGTCAACTACTATTTCATTTGTATTAAAAACCTTATAAAAGGGTTAAATTACTGTCTTAAACATCCTAAGTGACAGAAACAGAACGAGAATGTGCTTGATAAAAGAAAGTATATAATAACGAATTCATTCGCAAATAATTTTATTCAAAAAATATTGTTAAGCTAGATATAGCAATTGAACGAAACACATTTCAGTAGGTGCAATCTGTCCATTTCACGATTTTATCGGTGCGTAGTTTTTCCTCTGGATAAATATTAATTTTTGGTATGGAACTAGAGTCGAACTATTTAGCCGGATGTGAGCGTCTGTTGGTACTCTTCGTAAGTACTCACAAAAATGTGAGTGTTGGCGTGAATCGATAAACACAAAGCGTTAACACAAGAATGAAGTCTCTCAAACGCATTTGTCGTTCTGAAAAGGCAGAGGACACTTCTGTCCGTATATAGCGTGCGGAAAAACAATTTCGCCAAAAGTGTGGTGCAGAAAGACAGCGCCAAACAAAGGAATTTGGGTATAGGAACTAGGGGTTGCAGTTGCATATCTTCAGCCCTACAAGGACATAATTTAAATCTGACATATGGATGTCTTTGTTCAGAATGGAATGTAATTCATAGAAAACGTATACGGAAAAAAATTGGGTTAACCAATCGTAGCGATGAGAACAAGAAAACCTTAAAGCATCACATACACGTGTATCGTATTCAGCTGACGTACCATACAGTACTTATTTAGAAATGAAAACAATCGTACGCAGCTCGTGCTCGTGCGGTAGCGTTCTCGCTACCTGCGCCCGGGTTACCGGTTTCGATTCCCGGCGGAGTCAGGGATTTTCTCTGCTTCGTCATGGCTGGGTGTTGTGTGACGTCCTTAGGTTGGTTAGGTTTAAGTAGTTCTAAGTTCTAGGGGACTGATGACCATAGATGTTAAGTCCCATAGTGCTCAGAGCCATTTGAACCATTTTTTTTAAAACAATCATGTGTCTGTTTCATGTTTCAGAATGTCCTAAAACGTTCCAAAATAAATGAAAAATGAGTATGCTCTCGTACACAGACTTGCGACCACTTAATTAACGTAAGAACGTTTAAACAAATGTTCAAACTGATCACCGTCCTCACGTTGGCATGGCACCATAAATATTCGACTGCGATCTATAGTTCCTGTATTCAGATTCCTTCGTTTAACGACGTCTTTCGGTTTTACACTTTTGGTCAAATTGTTTTTCTGCGACCTGCACATGTACACGCTCTTTTATCTGAAGGGTAAGTTGCAGAATTGCTTCCTCGACCTTTTCTGAATTGCAGAGCTCGTGTCGGCCCGCGCTGATTACGCGGCTCGCACAATCACGTATTACAATTTCTCTCGTGGTGCCAAACGCAAGCACAGTGAATAGAACAATGCTCCAGTAAGGGCTGACGCGGAGCAGGTGCACAGCTCTGAAAGGTTCGAATCTAAGTGCCCTCACTCTGAAATAAAGGACGACGACGACACCGCCCCGAATACACGCGACTTCTTCTCTCACCCTATGAGCGAACAAGCTACAATAAACTTAGTTGCTCTAGAAACCAAGGGTGCACGTCGTATCTTCTCCGCTCTCAAGTGCAGTTGGGAGGCTAGTGAATTGCTGCCAATTTTTGCGCGGCCTTGGCAGGCCATCATCACGAGCTCGTTACTGTGGGCGCGGTCGCTATCCATCTCGGCATTAACGACTGTCGGCTGTCTTGAGCAGCCCCCCCCCCCCTCCCACCCTTCTCTCCCTCTCTGTCGTTCTCGTTTCGTTCTCGCTCTCTTTCTCGTGTCCGGCAGTAGCAGCTAATATCCTCTCCTAGGGAGATTTACCGCCGCGTCCGCAGCGGCCGCGTGTTCCGGTGTGGCGAGCACGATAATAAAAGAGCGCGCACCGCCGCTCCACCGCGCCGCCAGGTCGGTCTGCCTGCCGTGGAGAGCAGCAGTAGTCTTCCCCTCGGGGCGCCAATCGAACCTGTCGACTGCAACACGCGGCCGCTCCGAGTCCGCTGTCACTTTCCCCGCGCCCGCTGGAAGAAGACAGGTGGGCCTCCACTCACTGGTCAGGGCATCCGTGCCTCCTTCCTTACTCCTCCACCCCTCCCCCTCCCCCACCCAGACATTTGTAATAAATGGACGCTGCCTCGGCGACCCATCCAGTCCCGGTCGGTTCTTGCGTGCCACGGGAAACCGGCCGAGCTAGCTTCTGCCCCGTCTAACGAAGCTTGATCTGGCCGCCCAACAGAAGTCTGTCCAGGCCGCTCGCTACGTTTTCTACCTCTTGCTGGAAGAGCGTCGCCGCTGCGACTGGCCGAGGCACGCCTATCGCTTACCTCGGAATGAAGAGGCGGTCTGATGGCACGCCATCAATCGCTTAGATTTGTTACGAGCCTGCAGCTGCGTGCTACACGCTTCGGAGAATACAACTAATTTATACTGAAGCCGGCGCAGTCGCACTTGTCGATCTGTTTCTCACAGTTATTTTTCTTCTTACTCCGTTGGTCTACTGTTTTGACTCCTCAGCGGACAGCAAAGAGCCAACCGGCGAACTGGTTCTGCGCTATTCTCCACTGCTTCGTTTCTCTTTCGCTGGTCGCACTACGTAAATTTCTCAGTTTTCGTATTTTCTTAGGATTGTGACACTTCTCGTTGTCTGTTTGTTCGCCATGTCCATCTACTCAAATTAAAGACATTGTATGAGTTCAAATAGCTCTGAGCACTATGGGACTTAACTTCTGACGTCATCAGTCACCTAGAACTTAGAACTACTTAAACCTGACTAGCCTAAGGACATCACACACATCCATGCCCGAGGCAGGATTCGAACCTGCGACTGTAGCGGTCGCGCGGTTCCAGACTGTAGCGCCTAGAACCGCTCGGCCACTTCGGCAGGCGACATTGTATGAGTAAACTGCTTCAGAGGAACTTTAACCTATGCCTCCAATTTCCTTCATATGTTTTAAGCGTGAACAATCTCTTGGAGAGGAGAAGCATCTTTTAAAAACGTAGGTCACTTACTTCGGAATTCCATTTCTAAAGTAAAAAGACATACGAAGAACTTGACCGTAGCCAACAATTCAAAATCGTTCAAATGGCTCTAAGCACTATGGGACTTAACATCTTTGGTCATCAGTCCCCTAGACTTAGAACTACTTAAGCCTAACTAACCTAAGGACATCGCACACATTCATGCCCGAGGCAGGATTCGAACCTGCGACCGTAGCAGCAGAGCAGTCCCGTACTGAAGCGCCTACAACCGCTGGGCCACAGCGGCCGGCCTTGTCTGTGGAATACTGCTGTGTGGTGTGGAATCCTTACCAGATAGGATTGAAAAAGTTCAAAGAAGGGCAACAAGTTTTGTATTATCATGAAATAGGGGAGAGAGTGTCACTGAAATGATTCAGGATTTGGGGGGAACATTGAAACAAAGGCATTATTCGTGGCAGTGAAGTCTTATGAAATTCCAATCACCAACTTTCTCTTCCGAATGCAAAAATATTTTGGTAACACCAACGTACATAGGGAGAAACGATCACCACGATAAAATAAGGGAAATCAGAGCTCATACGGAAAGATGTATGTGTTTGTTCTTTCCGCGCTCTATACGAGATTGGAACAATAGAGAATTGTGAAGATGGTTCGATGAACCCTCTGCCAGGTACTTCAATGTGATTTGCAGAGTATCCATGTAGATATAGATGGAAATGCAGTACTGGCAAGTTTCGCAGCAACCTATCTGTTAACCTATTAACAGTGACAGATGTATAATACGAAAACGGAACAGAAAGACCACAATGCTTTTCATTACAAGTACGTTTTAAGTCTTCTGAGTCGATTTCTCAGGGTCTAGAATACAGTTTGCGTCACAAGAATAGGATGATGACCATTTGCAGCCACTCTTGATCTACCGCACTTCTTTCCCGAGGAGAGAAACAGCCGCCATTGATTATGTACCATTCTTTGTGCTTTGTTTCAAAATACCAAGTTGGCTGAAGTTTTTTTGCCTGGCGTAAGATGTTCACCAGCTCTAAATAAAAGTAAACTCAGACAATGCCAGGTTTTGAATTTCTTTTACACCAAATCACAGCAATGTCACCAAGAAGGCTCTGTACAATTTCAGTACAGTTGAAACCTTGGCAGTGCTAATAAACTCATCTATTTATGAATAGCTGTTTTTCTCTTTTATGACCTCCCTTTGAAAACATTTCGGGAATGGAAATATTTTACCTTCAGTGCAAAAATTCACGACGCGTTGACGTTGTAGCACAGTCGTAATTAGAATGAAACTTAGCACTTGTTACTACAGCGATTTATTCTGGCAAGGGGAAGCAGCAGATAGAATGTGAACGGACACTTTAGTTATATTATCATATGTCTGTAACACCGCTCGCGGTTATTCACAAAGCTACATTACAATAGGACACCGAAAACTTTAGATTTATTTGTACTGCTATACGTTTTAACTGGGAGACAAGCCAACAGTTCTGTGATTCTCTTCAATGTGCTTACATAGCACATATCGTGAATATGCCAGCAAAGAGATGTTATATCAGTGAAACACCACACGTATAACGAGGAGAAACCTCTTGGTTCACTTCCTCTAAGGTGAATTCCGGGATTGTTCCTAAACGAAACATTCTTATTCTGTCATAAATCGTTAATTAAGGTAAGCTAGGACTTACTAGTGACATAAAAATATTCAATCTTATAAATGCAAAAAAGTCCAGAATGCTTCTTTTGGCTAACAAATACAAGTTTCGCACCTCCTAAATGAATATCACTACGAGATTTTTCCGAAGTACTGCCTGACTGTATACTTTAGGCCTATTCGGTTTGTAAATTGAATCGGTCATGGAAGAATGCACTAGTTTGATACTGTCAAACAGGAATAATATTTACTCCTTTACGTTTACGAATCTGCAACTGTCATTATGCACTAAACATAGATGTCTGGGATTTTTATATCCGTGTGGAGAGCGCGAAGTAGCCGAATAAGGAGATGATGACTCACGCAGACAATCGCTCAGCACATCTCCTTAGCGACGCGTAGCACTATCGTACATCATAAGACGCCTCCTCGCGATACCTTAAGCCCTTTAATCGCCCCATCGCTGGCAGCTACCATCGCACGAAACCTGCGCTAAAAACAGCGCACGAGCAGTTTCTCGTGTACCGCGCACTGTCCGACGGTCCTCTTTTTGTTTCTCGTAATAGGCTGTTTTCATCACATTACTGCTCGAAACCCCAATTTAATAATGGCAATAAATTATAGTTATCTTCATTTCGCTGCATTCCTGGGCGCTGTTAATTAAAACGCTTGTTCGAAGCTAAGCAATTTTTCCTTCTTTTGTTCGATGCTCTGGACGCGAGCGTACATCTTGATTGAAAGATGAAACACCTCTCAGACCTTACAAGCATTCTTTTTTTTTTTTTTTTGAAGTTTGTTCCTTCGTGATTCACTGAGAAAAGGAACTAATCTCGCTTTCGTGAGTGATATGATTAATGTAGTGGATCTCTGTCGCGTTATCTGAGACAGTAAACTTCCCTTAACAATACACACCGGTAGATCGATAGTGAGCTCGCTTCTGCTGATGCTTCCATTCTTTTCCTTCTGCTCTCCCTCCCCTTCTTTTTTTCTCATCCCACCCACAAAAGTTTCCTCCTTTTTCCCAGTCGATGGTACGCTAATTAATGACTGAGACGCGCATTAACATTCTTGTTGTTTGTGTTTTAATCATGGGAAGCAGGGAATTAGAGGTCGGCGGAGCGCCAGCTTTTTACGGCAGTATCTGTACATCTGAGGAACCTGCCCATCTATCCCCCCTCCCCGTCACCCCTCTCATGCCTGTCGAAGCGTGACGAGTATTCCGGTACTCACGGCTGACGCACTACATTGTACGATGCTCGCGCTCCCGGCCAAGATCTGCTGAAGTAACGGAAGGAGCTGGAGCAAATCAAGAGATTCGTTGTCTAGATTTGATTGTAGTTTTGTGGATTCTGTGGAGCCGTATAAGTGCAGCTCTATTCTATCGATTATTTCACATATTTTGATTGTTTCGAAATGTGCAAACCTCTTCGCATTCTACACTCGATTTTTTACTTATGTATATTAACTAATAAAGCAGTTACGGTACGATATAATAGCTTCAGTAAGTAGGACGGAACAGGAAATAGAATGAAACAACTTTAGGTATACAGCACTGCCTTTCTTCGTTTATTATTCTACTCTCTTTTGAAAGAACAATCCTTCAGAGTGTCTGCGTCACTGATTACATTTTCAGATACCCTTCCTCAAGTTGATACCAGCAGTTGTACCGGGAAGTTACAGAGTATTTTGCTGAATGCGACGCAACGTACCATCACACAAATTGTGTCCGAAATTACTGCTGTGGGTTTCTTAGTCACTAAGATCAGTTGTCTTATCTCCTGTATCTAAGCTAGTGCCTTTGCAAGTAAGGAACATACTTGTATATTTGGGACAGTGATTGCGATTCATTTACTTTCGAAGCATCCTCAGTGGCTATCTTCCGGTAGTTTTTGTTGCATCTGACATGACAGAGAAACGATTGTGCAGAAGGTATGAAAGCCTACTGGAATACGCCATCGACCCAAAAACACGTTCAGCAAGCCACAGATTCTGGAAATGATAGCAAAAAACATCATTAGCGACGCTTCAACAATAAATGAAGTAAAACACATATCAGTAATATTTAAAAGTCTTATTTGATTGGAATAGAGGATCTTACATAAGAGAAATTCACTATTAAGTAATTACACTTTATAACAGACCTTTCGTTAAAGGTTGTCCCTAATCATATCTTAGAAATTAGAAATAGTTTTGTTAATAATACGCTGTCCTCAGACACAAAATTTTTTTCTATCGCTTTTATTCAAGGCATTTGAATTATGGCTGTACAAAGCATACTACATTATTTGAAGTACAAGTGCAGAAGCGGAAGTTTTTCATCGATGCGGAAAAGGGACATTTCGTTGTCAAATGGTGATACACCGAATGTAACAGCCAAAAACGTCAATGTAGTCTTTGAGATTGGGGATGCAGCTCCGCAGCGCATTGGATTAGATCGTGAGAAAAAAAATTGCGTTTGAAGACAGTGTACAAAAAAAAGTTCTACATATTGCATTTCTTAACGCAGGGTGGAAGCTCAGCTGATTAAAAATTTGGACGGTAGTGATGTCACAGGTCCCTCTTGTTATTTCTTCTGATAATTTTCCTCCTTTGGTAGATGTCGGTACACGCTGAAGCTGCCAGAGCTTTCGGTTTTCGTAAAAGTGTTGTACATCAGGTTCTCAGACTTCAGTAAGGCGAAGTAGAGCCGGTAAGGCAATAGTGTTAAACCACTGCGATGCTGTTCTCTCTGATTTGGAGATTGACTTATTTCAGTACCTCTTCGGACTCCACATCTAGCTGCTGACTGCCATGTTGCACTAATATGCAAGTGAACGTTGTTGTTGTTGTGGTATTCAGTCCTGAGACTGGTTTGATGCAGCTCTCCATGCTACTCTATCCTATGCAAGCCTCTTCATCTCCCAGTACCTACTGCAACCTACATCCTTCTGAATCTGCTTAGTGTATTCATCTCTTGGTCTCCCTCTACGATTTTTACCCTCCACGCTGCCCTCCAATACTAAATTGGTGAACCCTTGATGCCTCACAACATGTCCTACCAACCGATCCCTTCTTCTGGTCAAGTTGTGCCAAAACTCCTCTTCTCCCCAATGCTGTTCAATACCTCCTCATACCCATCTAATCTTCAGCATTCTTCTGTAGCACCACATTTCGAAAGCTTCTATTCTCTTCTTGTCCAAACTATTTATCGTCCATGTTTCACTTCCATACATGCCTACACTCCATACAAATACTTTCAGAAATGACTTCCTGACACTTAAACCTATACTCGATGTTAACAAATTTCTCTTCTTTAGAAACGCTTTCCTTGCCATTGCCAGTCTACATTTTATATCCTCTCTACTTCGACCATCATCAGTTATATTGCTCCCCAAATAGCAAAACTCCTTTACTACTTTAAGTGTCTCATTTCCTAATCTAATTCCCTCAGCATCACCCGACTTAATTCGACTACATTCCATTATCCTCGTTTTGCTTTTGTTGATGTTCATCTTATATCCTCCTTTCAAGACACTGTCCATTCCATTCAGCTGCTCTTCCAAGTCCTTTGCTGTCTCTGAAAGAATCACAATGTCATCGGCGAACCTCAAAGTTTTTATTTCTTCTCCATGCATTTTAATACCTACTCCGAATTTTTCTTTTGTTTCCTTTACTGCTTGCTCAATATACAGATTGAATAACATCGGGGAGAGGCTACAACCCTGTCTTACTCCCTTCCCAACCACAGCTTCCCTTTCATGTCCCTCGACTCTTATAACTGCCATCTGGTTTCTGTACAAATTGTAAATAGCCTTTCGCTCCCTGTATTTTACCCCTGCCACCTTTAGAATTTGAAAGAGAGTATTCCAGTCAACATTGTCAAAAGCTTTCTCAAAGTCTACAAATGCTAGAAACGTAGGTTTGCGTTTTCTTAGTCTAGCTTCTAAGATAAGTCGTAGGGTCAGTATTGCCTCACGTGTTCCCATATTTTTACGGAATCCAAACTGATCTTCCCCGAGGTCGGCTTCTACCAGTTTTTCCATTCATCTGTAAAGAATTCACGTTAGTATTTTGCAGCCGTGACTTATTAAACTGATAGTTAGGTAATTTTCACATCTGTAAACGCCTGCTTTCTTTGGGATTGGAATTATTATATTCTTCTTGAAGTCTGAGGGTATTTCGCCTGTTTCATACATCTTGCTCACCAGATGGTAAAGTTTTGTCAGGACTGGCTCTCCCAAGGCCGTCAGTAGTTCCAATGGAATGTTGTCTACTCCCGGGGCCTTGTTTCGACTCATGTCTTTCAGAGCTCTGTCAAACTCTTCACGCAGTATCGTATCTCCCATTTCATCTTCATCTACATCCTCTTCCATTTCCATAATATTGTCCTCAAGTACATCGCCCTTGTATAGACCCTCTATATACTCCTTCCACCTTTCTGCTTTCCCTTCTTTGCTAAGAACTGGGTTTCCATCTGAGCTCTTGATATTCATACAAGTCGTTCTCTTATCTCCAAAGGTCTCTTTAATTTTCCTGTAGGCAGTATCTATCTTACCCCTAGTGAGATAAGCCTCTACATCCTTACATTTGTCCGCTAACCATCCCTGCTTAGTCATTTTGCACTTCCTGTCGATCTCATTTTTGAGACGTTTGTATTCCTTTTTGCCTGCTTCATTTACTGCATTTTTATATTTTCTCCTTTCATCAATTAAATTCAATATTTCTTCTGTTACCCAAGGATTTCTACTAGTCCTCGTCTTTTTACCTACTTGATCCTCTGCTGCCTTCACTACTTCATCCCTCAAAGCTACCCATTCTTCTTCTACTGTATTTCTTTCCCCCATTCCTGTCAATTGTTCCCTTATACTCTCCCTGAAACTCTGTACAACCTCTAGTTCTTTCCGTTTATCCAGGTCCCATCTCCTTAAATTCCCACCTTTTTGCAGTTTCTTCAGTTTTAATCTACAGGTCATAACCAATAGATTGTGGTCACAGAGTCCACATCTGCCCCTGGAAATGTCTTACAATTTAAAACCTGGTTCCTAAATCTCTGTCTTACCATTATGTAATCGATCTGATACCTTTTAGTATCTCCAGGGTTCTTCCATGTATGCAACCTTCTTTCATGGTTCTTAAACCAAGTGTTAGCTATGATTATGTTGTGCTCTGTGCAAAATTCTACCAGGCGGCTTCCTCTTTCATTTCTTAGCCCCAATCCATATTCACCTACGTTTCCTTCTCTCCCTTTTCCTACACTCGAATTCCAGTCACCCATGACTATTAAATTTTCATCTCCCTTCACTATCTGAATAATTTCTTTTATTTCATCATACATTTCTTCAATTTCTTCGTCATCTGCAGAGCTAGTTGGCATATGAACGTATAACAAGGAATTTTCGCGTGTTTCGCAGCAGTAGAGTGTAGCAGTCTCGTTTCTCAGAGGGGAAAGCGTTTTTTTCTGGGCTGGCGGATCCATTGAGTAAAGCGGAGTGTTACGGTGGACGCGTTTGCAGATCAGTGGAGGGAAAGTGCGATAGGTATCCGGGCGTAACGGCTCCACCGCCAGCCACGGGCGCCAAGGATGGCCGGCTTACTCAACCGTCGCCTCTAGCGTTGCGTAAACTGCGGCAGACATTTGTTGTAGCGCCTCTACGAGCTCCTGTCTCGCCAAAAACGAATCAAACCTCTTTCTCTATTTGTGGAACTGTGGAAGAAAATTCTCACGCCGGCTCGTAGCCTGTTCAAGGGCTCACGTGTACATTTCTGCTTGCTTGCTGTTTCAGCCAGTTGTGGAGATGCTCAGTTCTCACTAATCAGAGATTCCCTGTGGCTTTCAGGTGTGGCACTGCTGATAATGAATTGAGAAAGTAGTTTAGTGTTTGCTTTGCTGATTTTCAGCCATGCAGAGGGTGCAGTTCGTTTTCTTCAACCTATTTCCTTTCAGCACTGGCTGCTGTCTTTCGGAGAATATGGTTTCAAGACAGTCGAATTTTCCATAGGTGTTAATTTCAAGCATCCAGTAACTACACATGAGTAGCCATTAAGGACCAGTTATATTTGCTTTTCATGGGCGATTTATCGGATAAGCTCCGCAGCAATGTCTGGACATTCGTTGATAGTGCTGTTGTCTACGTGAAAGTGTCGTCGTCGGTTTGTGGTAAGGAAATACAGATTTTTGACGGAATATATACTTAATTTAACGGATGATACATCTCTTTGAATGTGAGAAGAATATTAATTACGGGTTTAAAGTCCCGTCGATGACGAAGTCATTAGAGATACTGGCCACGTTCGGATTCAGGAAGGATGGGTAATGAAATCGGCTACGTGCTGCATTTGAAATGCGATTTCGGAAAACCTAGGAAAATTTGGATAGCTAGACTAGAATTTGAACCTTTGGCTTCTCGAATTTGCGTCCAGTGTCTTACCACCGCGCATCTAGCCTCGGTTTAAAATGTGGGAAACTGCAAGATACTCCGGACAACACAGCGAAATAACGGGATATTTATAGTTTCAAGATTAGTTGTAAACTTCTGAGGCCGTTAATGTCGTTAAATAATTGGGGGAGGGAGGGGGGTAAATATTAAGAGGCAATGAGAAATGAGACGAGCACGTAAAAATGTCCTCCGAAAAATAGCTGTGAAATTGGAAAATGGTATACCAGAATGTGTAAACATAAATGTGTTGGAGGTTCATGACACACATGATCTTATCCTCCCCCCCCCTCACCAATACCGCCCCCCCCGCCCCACAGCCACCGTTGTATCCATGCCTGGCCTAGTAAAGGTCAGATAACAAGAAACAGGTATCAGTAATCGGTTGAACGGTGGTACAATACATTTCCCTCCAATTTTCCCCATGAGAACCAAACTCTTCTAGAACTAGCTTTTTGTGTGAGCTCCCCCTAAATTAGCGGCTAACTGTGTTTTTAGAGATTTATCGTTGATGATGAGGTTCTAAGTATCATCTGCTACATACCAGCAGAGCAGCAAGTTACGTATTAACTTTCTGTGCGTCTTCTTCGTAATTTAATTCTTAAATTCGGTTCGTGTTTTTATGTTTAAGCTATGTGTAACTATGAAGTGCGGACCCGCGCATTCTGCAACACAGTTGTCATTTCCTTGGAATGGCCAACTAAACAGCACTGTAAGGCGTCAGTCTCCACATGTCAGGAGGGTAGCAAGTTGCATGTTCAGCTGTCTCTGTGTGCTTTTACAGTGGTTCAAAATTCAAATGGCTCTGAGCACTATGGCACTGAGGTCATCAGTCCCCTAGAACTTAGAACTACTTAAACCTAACTAACCTAAGGACTTCACACACATCCATGCCCGAGGCAGGATTCGAACCTGCGACTGTAGCAGTCACGCGGTTTCGGACTGAAGCGCCCAGAACCGCTCGGCCACCGCGGCCGGCTTTACAGTGTACTTCTTAAGTTGGTAGTGCTGCGATGGATATGGTGTGTTCATACTCTGTACGAACGAAGGAGGAGCTCGCCGCACTTCGCGAACAACTGAAAGACACTTTTGGCTACGGTCAGCAATCTTGAGGGTGCTGACTCAGGGTGCAGCGGTGAAACAAAGCGGCGGTTCCTGTGGCCGATAGCGGTGTCCACAAAGTGAATGGCTAGCCAGAAGAAAAGTTCAGACCGTGCAAAAGTCGTTGTAAGCGTACACAAACAGTCCTGGAAGCGATCCGAATCGAAAGAGTGAACAGAGGCAGGGTCAATCACTCTACTATTCAATAGTGCGTATTGAAGACATCAGTGCAATAGTGGGACTAAGGGACAAGTGCGGTGTCACGGTATTTAGAAGCACTCTCGCCTCAGTGAGCGGGCCAGCGTGAGGGGTCTGCAACTGCGGCAGCGCCCTCCGTAGGAGTGAGTTGCAGCCGTGGTAGGATGCCCACTGTCTCTTTGACTTTTCCTCCACAGTGATACTCGGGCTGAGCGGGGTATTCGAATCACTGTCGGAAACTAAAGTTTCGTGTGAGATTTCGATGTATGATACTCCTTGCGTATGACGATGAAGGCGACCAGGGTTCATGACCGCGCAGGACGCACCTACTCTCAGCGGAGGAGCACAGTAAAAGCGAAATAAAATGATTGTGTAGCACTGATGGCCCGGAGGCCCCAACCGGGGAAGTTCTGCCGCCGGGTTGCAAGTCTATTATCAGGTAACACCACATTGGGCGACTTGCTTGTGGCCGGCCGCGGTGGCCGAGCGGTTCTAGGCGCTTCAGTCCGGAGCCGCGCTGCTGCTACGGTCGCAGGTTTGAATCCTGCCTCGGGCATGGATGTGTGTGATGTCCTTGGGTTAGTTAAGTTTAAGTAGTTCTAAGTTCTAGGGGACTGATGACCTCCGATGTTAAGTCCCATAGTGCTCAAAGCCATTTGATTTTGACTTGCTCGTCGGTGAAGATGAGAACTGTTGTGTTGGCAGAAGAGCCAACACCGTGTTACTAGTAGAGGCCGAAATGCACGCGTTTTAGCTCACGCAGGCTGGCGTTAGGAGGGAAGAACTATACTGACGTCAGGTCTGGAACATGACAAGGAATTAGAATTCAGAAAGCGGACGTAATCAGTTTGATACTTAACTTTGATCCATTAATGATGAACGTCGCTCTTGCCGGTACATGATTCACAATATTATGTGTTCAGAATACATTCTCATACATAGTAACTGAATATGGCGCCTTGCCAGTGTGGTGTCACCGTCAGACACCACACTTGCTAGGTGGTAGCTTAAATCGGCCGCGGTCCATTTAGTACATGTCGGACCCGCGTGTCGCCACTGTGTGATCGCAGACCGAGCGCCACCACAAGGCAGGTCTCGATATACGGACGAGCACTCGCCCCAGTTGTACGGACGACATTGCTAGCGACAATACGGACGAAGCCTTCCTCTCATTTGCCGAGAGTCAGTTAGAATAGCCTTCTGCTAAGTCCATGGCTACGACCTAGCAAGGCGCCAATTGTAACAGTGCATGTATCGTACGAGTCTCATTTGTATAGTCAAGAGAGATGTATCACAAGGAGTGAATAAAGTTAAGTATATTCCAGCTACGTACTTTTCTTGCTACCATTCAATAGTTATCCTGTTCCAGACTTCACGCCCGTCTGTGTTAGATAGCGTGCCTATCGGCCCCCTCAAAATAACACTGTATCGGCACTTCTGTCGACACATCAGCTAGGTCGTAGCAAATGGCGTAGCCGAAGGCTATGCTAAACTGTCGTCTCTGCAAATTAGAGCGTATGTAGTCAGTGAACCATCGCTAGTAAAGTCGGCTGCACAACAGGGGCGAGTGCTAGGGAGTCTCTCTAGGCTAGACTTGCCGTGTGGCGGCGCTCGGTCTGGTATCACTGATAGTGGCGACACGCGGGTCCGACGTATACTAACGGACCGCGGCCGATTTAAAGGCTACCACCTAGCAAGTGTGGTGTCTGGCGGTGACACCACAAGAACAGCACAACATCCAGTCCACGAGCTGAGAAAATCTCGAACCCGGCCGGAATTCGAACCCTGGCCCACTGTACGGTAGGCAAACACGTTACCACTCAGCTACGCACGCGGACAGGAGCACAGTCAAATTGTACGACTGTAGAGGTGACACGGTAGTGGGCGACCGTCTTTACGGAAAGCACCAGGAGACGTGCAGAGCGACGGCTCGAAAAGTGCGGTGCAGGTCGCGGCGGAAAGGCGAGCTCGTAGAGACGTCCGGCAGGAGCGGTGGTTTTTTGTCGGCTGGGCCGCGGGCACAAGTAGGGCAGCGGGGACAATGAGGAAGGTGGCAGCGGCTCATAAAGCGGTAGGGACACGCCGACGCCGCTATAAGGAAGCCAGCCCGGCGAGCGCGCCGACGTGGGAGGCCGCGGTCCGACCGTGGGAAAACTGTGCGGCCGCTATCTGGATCGGGGCAAAGGTGGCGCCCGGCGCGGCGCGGCCCGTTACGGGACACGCCCCGCCCGGCTGCAGCCGCGGCTGCACTCGCCGCACCTGCGTTAATGCACTCTCGCCTGGCTGTCTGGCTGTCCTTCGCGCTGCTCCGCTGAGGAACTGCTGACGTCTCGAGGCAGACGCTGCCGCGCCGCTGATGCTGCGTGGCCCTGAGCCACTCTACCAGCGAACGGGCGGGACTAGCAGTCAGTGGCCGTGTTTTTCTTGTCTTCCGGAAGTCTTCGATACATTCCCTCGCGTTAGTCTAGTAAGCAAAATACGCGCACATGGAACATGCGAACACGTATGCGATTTGATTAGAGACTTCCTATTGTAAAGCTGTCACCGTCCCAAAGATTGCTTTTAACACCACTGTGCCTTTATAGTCATCACACCGCTGTCATCAGAACTTTAAAGTAACTTTCCTACCCAGTTATAGAGGGATCTACAGCTGAACGTACGCTCGGAACCATGACATAGAATTGTTCCAAATTAACGAACAACGTAAGAATTGAATGAAGTGATAATGAGAGATAGAAATCTTACCACTGACCCTGATCGAGCAGGCCACGGTGACCGTGCGGCTCTAGGCGCTGCAGTCCGGAATCGCGCGACTGCCTCGGGCATGGGTGTGTGTGATGTCCTTAGGTTAGTTAGGTTTACGAAGTTCTAAGTTCTAGGGGACTGATGACCACAGATGTTAAGTCCCATAGTGCTCAGAGCCACTTGAACCCTGGTCTTCTACGAATGCGATTTTCTATCGTCTCGGTGCATGACGGTTTCGGACACGGATTTCAGTTTGCAGTTTATTTTTGTCCCGGAACCCTCTAAAATCTCCAATGTCTTTCGTTTCACAGGAGTAAAATAAACTGCAGATGGAATCGTGTGCCCTACACTGTCGTCCACCATGGCAACGGAGCATCACATTCATAGGAGACAAAGCCTATCTACGCAGCACCTAGCTCCGTCTTCTGCACTGACGATCACTGATTAACAAACAACATTGCGAAACTTCAGCCTACGGTCTGTCAACGGACGAAGTCACGTTTGCTGCCTAAGAGGCGGCCAAGTGCAAGCGCCGGCGCCTATATCTTCGACGCTCTGTTGCGTCATTGAATGTATCCTCGATTTGTTCATCAAGACATCCTCCACAACCCCTCGAAGTTTGTAGCAACATTTCTGGGACACCCGTCGTATTGTGTACAACAGTAGCATTTATTGTACTACCTTGAGGTATTGTATTGTTTCGTATTGTATTTTAACCGGGGACCTAGAAACGACGTAGAGGCTCCGTCCCCGCCGAGCCGCAGCGGTCCACTACCCCACGACGACTACCGCAGTCCACTTCACCCCTCCGCCGCCCCACACCGAACCCAGGGTTACTGTGCCCCCGGTGGACCCCCCAGGGAACGTCTCACCAGACGAGTGTAACCCCTATGTTTGCGTTGTAGAGTAATGGTGGTGTACGCGTACGTGGAGAACTTCTTTGCGCATCAATCGCCGACATAGTATAACTGAGGCGGAACGCCGAAACATCGCCAACTACGACTGAAGTGGGAGCGTGACAATCGGCACTGGATGTTGGCGTAGTTGCGGAACGCTGCATGGTCTGATGAATCCCGATAAATTCTTCATCACGTCAGTCGGAGGGTGCAAATCCGTCGTCTTCCAGGGCGACAGCTCCGTGACATCTATACTACAGGATGGACACAAGCTGACGGCGGCTCCATTATGCTCTGAGGAACTTTCACGTGGACATCCATGGGCCCAGTAAAGCTTGTGCAAGGCACGATGACGACCAATGAGTATCGTTCACTGGCCGCAGACCACGTGCACCTCTTCATGACGGCCATGTATCCCGACGGCAGTAGCATTATTCAGCAAGATAATACGGCATGTCACAAGGGCAGGGGTTTGATGGAGTGGTTCGAGGAACACAGCGGAGAGTTCCAGTTGATGTGTTGTCCCCCGAACTCGCCAGATCTGAACCCGACTGAACACATCTTGGATGTGATTGAACATGGCGTCGGAGCTCATCGCCCCCTCTCAGCGGAATTTTCGGGAATTAGGCGCCCTACCAAGGCCTCATTGCTTCTATGCCACGGCGCGTCCCCGCTGTCATCCGTGCCAAAGGTGAACGTACTGGCTATTAGGTGGGTGGACATAATGTTCTGGCTGATCAGTGTATTATGTTAATTGCTTTTCTATATGGATGAGTAAGGTAATGCACAGTTCAGGTATTATTTTGCATGTTATTTGGGCAGGTTAGCATTGTGTTGTAGCAAATTGGTTCACAATAACTAATAATCTTTTTTCCTGCATGATAGATTACTGTTATACTCACGATCAAAATTTCTGTAATAAATAGGTGCAGGTCCTACATTCTGTGGTAAATAGCTTATATGAGAGGAAAACTGTGATTAAAACGCTAATACGAGATGTTATCCGCGCTGTGAAGCGAGCGTGGCAGCGTTCCGTGGGGACTGACTAACTGGAAGCGCACCTGGAACTGGCGGGAGGTTCACGTGGGGGAGGGCACCGAAGAGCACGGATTGAGGGGCGAAAGCGGCCTATAATGAAGACGCAGTGCACAAGTGTTATAATCACACAGATTGGGACCGGGCCGGTCGAATGAGTGTTTTTAGGGGGCCGCGTACTTCCACACCGAAGTAAACCACATATAATCAAGGCCGGGCCCGGGAGGACGGCCCGGGGGGTAAATCACGGGGCTCTCTGGAATTAATGACGTCTGTAATGACTAGGCGGCCGCGGTGTCCCGCGCACCCGCGCAGCGAGACCAACAAAAGGCGGCGTGTCGTCCGCTGCGCGCTTCGCACGCACGGCTCCGACTGCTCGCCGGCGGGCTTACCGCTCCGTGAGGGGCGGGCTCAGCAACGGTTACACCTGGAGGATCAGAATAAGCAAGCGCTGTGCGGGAATAATGGATAAAAGTACGTTATTATAAGTAAAACTAAATAAATACATCTGCTGCATGGATTATTAGTGGTCTCAAGTATTTCGGAGCGAATGCTCTAATGCCTACCGGCCATCTACATTTAGGTTTTCCCCGATTTTCCTAAATCTCTTGCGGCAAATGCCAGGGTGATTCCTTTGAGAGCACCCAGTCGATGTCTTTCCCCTTTCTCCCCTCGATCCCAGCTTGTGTTTCGTCTCTAGTCATTCGTGGTCGACTGCATGTTAAGTTTTAATTTTCTTTCCCTCCTTCCATCGTCTACTCGGGAACAAGTCGTATGTTAGAGAATATTTATTGATAAACAAGAGCCAGTGAGTCGTCAAACGAAATTTTAATGCGCCTGAGTATTACAGATTACCTCTTGGGTTTCCTGTGTAGCATGCCGTTCTTAACACCAATATAAACGAAAATAACACCAGAGGAAGAAAGGAAGGAAACTTGCAGTTATCGAGGACCTCACAGTCGGTATTTTGTACATCACAACAAGGGAACAATGAAGTACAAGTACACATGAGGTTTATATATTATTAGTAAAGCAGTCACTTCTCTGTAATATTGTTTTACAGGAGTCCATAGATTGGATATTTTCGAGTGGAAGATACTTCATGGTGGCGAGACGCAGTCTTTTACTGATAAGTAAGCGGAAAGGAGACGTAAATCTTACTGTGGCACCTAGCAACAGTATCAGCGAACGCCTGCTGAATTTCCTTTACAACGTTCGTTCTTTGCTCTCACTTCGTAAGTGGCGATTTACAACACTGAAAGGAGGAGGCCAGATAAAGGGTCTCATTCCTCGTCGACATCCAGGTTCTTAGAGACGCAGACCTACATCGGTCAGGGTAGAAAATCGATCGTGTCTTACTCAAAAGAACTGACCTAGTAATCGCTATTGCTTGAATCTATTTAGGGTAATTGATAATTAGGTCCCATACTCCGAGGAGCATAGGGAGCGATGCGGGAGACCCGCACCGCCAACTAGGCAAGGGCCGGCCGAAGTGGCCGTGCGGTTCTAAGCGCTGCAGTCCGGAACCGCGAGACCGCTACGGTCGCAGGTTCGAATCCTGCCTCGGGCATGGATGTGTGTGAAGTCCTTAGGTTAGTTAGGTTTAACTAGTTCTAAGTTCTAGGGGACTAAAGACCTCAGCAGTTGAGTCCCATAGTGCTCAGAGCCATTTGAACCATTTGAACTAGGCAAGGTCGTAACGGAGGTGGTTTAACATTGCCTTCCTCCGACCGTAATGGGGATGAATGATGATGATGAAGACAACACAACAACACTCAGTCATCCCGAGGCAGGGAAAATCCCTGACCCCGCTAGGAATCGAACCCCCTTACTTACAGGAACTATAATTCTGGGTACCTGGTCTGGCAATCGAAACTCTTTCCTGATTGCGAGGCAAGGGGCACCTTCTCATTCTGTGACAAGGTTGAATATTTCACGCCTTTACGAATCCAAACAATCTCCAACAGACGTATTGAGCTACAGGTATATAAAGTTACGTGAGTAACATTCCTGTTAACAAATCTACTATTCTGAAATAACGGCAGAAAATGAGGAACATATGTATATGTCGGATAGTTTTATTCGTTTATTTTTCAACCTCCGACCGGTCGCGAAATTTGGCACACACAACGAGCTACAGACTAGAGCAGGGAAATCACAGGCCGCTGCCTTATGTGGCGAGGGTATTGGGAAGATTGTACCACGCTATAAACAAATGTCTACGTCGGAGCGGCGACTATGCAGAGAAGTACCTGGAAGGTGTAACTAAATGTTCCAAATAAAATGTTTCTGATTTTCACTGTGGTTTCCATTTCGTGGCCAATTTCATCTTCCAAAAAAAAAAAAAAAAAAAAAAAAAAAAAAAAAAAAAAAAAAAAAAAAAAAAAAAAAAAAATAGTCCTTGTACCTGTACAGCAGAGAGCTGGAAATACGCATTAGTCTCGGGATCTTTCAATCGGCACAACAACATTGCCGAAATGTTCAACAAACTCCTATGGCAGACGCTACAGGAGAGATGTACATCACGTAGAGGTTTACTATCGAAATTACGAGAAAATACGTTTCGGGAAGATTCAGGGACATATTACTTCCTTTCATATAGTCTCGCGAAATGACCACAGCTCTAACCGAGAGAAATTCGACCTAACATGAAGGTTTACCAACAATATTTCTTCTCACTCATCGTGCAGGAATGGAGAGGGAAAGGGGAAATGATAGCGGTACTAAAGCTGCCCTCTGCCACACACTGTACGGTGGCCTGCGGAATACAGATGTAGATCGTGCCCTGGTGCTCCGCATCGGTACCCACCGACAAAGTTACGGGGGCGTTCTGTTAACAATGTCATTTCATGGGAATGACGAGTAATTTGGCCTGGTTAAGTGTCAGATTCGAATTACAGAAGTTCAGTTTTTTACCCTTGACATACTCATAGACCCTTTTCTTGTTGCTTAGTGCGTGCTCCATGTCTGTTAATAGTCGGTGAGCAAATAGGCTGCCTTCAGATATCCAGCGAGCTGTGGAAGTTTCTGCGTGGGTGTCAACACGATCGCTGGCCCTGGACATCGTCATCGTGTGTACGACCGCCATTCGACACCCCGGTGGGAGTGTCTCGCGTATCGCCGCCGCCAGATACTACGGCCGCCGGACATGTACTACGCACGTGCGCCGCCCGCCGCTCCGATAAGAACGCACAGCTATACGCGCCGCTCTCACGCTCTACTGTTTTTTTCGATGTAAACAGTCCCAGCCAGACACGATAAATCGTTCGCGCCTGCTCTTGTACAGTGCAGTGTATGCCCGGCACTGCACAAGTCCTTCTGTCAGGAGAGCGGTGGCACCAGATGTGCAGGTAGTAGTCTCATGAGCAGATCAAAAAATAAATAAACAATAGCGTTGCAGCTCCTGGGAAACGAACGGGCAGTCAATTACACAGCGAGTTGCACTTTTTGTGTGTACCTTGTATGTATCGCCAATATTTCACAACCAAAGCAAAATATTGGACCTGAGTTTTTGTAAAAATGGTACAACGCAAATTTGCGAACATTTTCTTGTATGGCTGGAAGGAAGGAAGGAGGTTTGGGGTTTAACATCCCATCGACAGTGTGGTCATTACAGAACAGAAGCTCAGGTTGGGGAAGAAAATTTATCTTGTACATCTCAAAGGGATCAGCCTGGTATTTGTCTCAAATCGTTTGGGGAACCCCACGGAAAATCTCAAATTCGATGACCGGAAGGTGATATGTACCTCGTTCCTCCCAAATGCCGTATGACTGTAATTGTAACGTCTCTACCGTCTCTACCGAAATGTTGAAGTAACGAAAAATAGCTAAATGGAATGCCGTACCCATGGCATTGAGGGTTGATAAAATCTATAGTAACCCATAACTGACGGCATAAGTCAGGAAAACGAGATCTCCGTTCTGTTAATCAGATCGAAATAGGTCACTGTTATTTTTTAAAAAAAAACTGTTATCCAGATGTTGTTTTTCGTTCATTATAACTACAATATTTGTTGATGTTCACAGGGAAACTATTTGTAAGTAGAGAAATGTCTTGAATATGAAGGCTAAACCTATCAGATCTCTGCAGTTTATGCCTGGTTCACGTGACAATTGAATTGAACTAGCAATTTGTTGGTCTTTTTCTCTTAGACGTTCCAGTGTCATCACTAATAAGCTTTACATCGACGTACCCCTGTTACCTAAAATTTTCGAATTGCGTGACAGTGCGTCTTTGCATTAGCAAAACATTATTTGTTCATCTTCTCGACTGGTAAAAAAATATTACGAATGTTAATGATGCAAACGTATACTCGTGATCACCCATATTTGTGGTGCCAAGATACTTCTTTATTTGCTATAATGATTGTCCCAAACAGTATTCTCATATCCTGCAATATTCACTAGATATTAATTATTGAACTTTAGAAAGACAAGTTGAGCATTCTTTATTTTGTTCGTAGGATTTATTTTTGGGAGTAAGAAAGGATAGAACAAAATTTACTGTCGAGGTCGATGTAATTAGAGATGAGGGATGGTCAGAAATGGCGAACGAAGGTGTCTTGCCGTTTTTAAGAAACCTAGCATTCGCTGGAATTGATTTAGGAAGACCACGGGAATCCTAAAACTAGTTTCACAAGCTGCGACATCGTCGCGAAAAAACACAGTGACCCGTATATGTAATAAGTTTCTTTAATTTACGTCTATGGTCACAATCTTTTTTGTTTAACAGATTACCGGTTTCGGTCTTTAATAACCATCATCAGATCTGTTTCATAAAGACAAAGTCCTAATGTACTGCAACCATAGTGGCATCGTCAAATGTTAAATGCGGAATCAGCACCAGCATCGTCAAATACATATAAATCACATTACATGGACGAGTCATGTTGTCAGTAAAACTGATCACCTCGGTCGATTGTATAAGGGCATTTGGTGTCTTAGAACCTACTCATTTGGGTAAATTTTAATCAAACTGATAGGACTAGCAGAACTATAAGAAACCGTAAGCTAATGCAGTAAAATCAGCTACAAAGCCAATCCCTTGTGTAATGAGCGTGCCTTGACCGACGACGTTATCGGTCAGCGACGCGGACATAATCCGAAATCTGGTGTGACATTCAATGAAGCTGTCGGTCATAGAGGGCGGGGACAGTGTGCCGCACCTGGTGGATGCTGCCTGGCGCTGCACGGACGCAGATAGTGCAGCGTTGATGTAATTGAGGCTCGTCAGTCGTAACCAACATCCGTTATACGGGGAACGGCGTACCAGCAACCCGTGGAACTGGGGGTGCAGCGTAAGCCGCCTGCCACAGCTTTATGGGCTGCAGCTGCCAGCTCACCTACATACGAGAGCTAGTGGCAGAAGTGCTCTACCGACTCGGCTATCCAAGCATGGCTCACGACCCACCGTCACAGCTTGACTTCCGCCCGAATCTCGTCTCCTACAATCATAACTCCACAGAAGTCCTCCTGCAGTCCTTACTGGACTAGCGTTCCTGGAAGAATGAATACTGCGAAGAAATGGCCTAGGACTAGGGGATTGTTTCCAGAAAGAATCTTTCACTACTCAGTGGAGCGTGTGCTGATCGGAAACTTTCTGGCGGATTAAAACTGTTTGTCGCGAAGCTATGAAGGTGGGCCGTTAGTCGTGCTTACCGGCGAAAGCATAGGTCATAGGTTCGAATCGAGATTCGGCTCATAATCTTCCAGGATTTTTGACGTTAATTCGGCTTCGTTTTTTGTGCTGTTCACACTTGTCCAATATCCTTTAAGTCCCATTCTTTCTAACCTTCTTGTCTTTTTTGTTCATGATGATTTTGTCCTAAGTCTAAGTCTGTTCTGAAAAACGATGAGCTCCAGATTTTATTATTTGAAGGCCACCGTGCTGTAAATCTCTTTTCCCTTTATATCCGTTTCTTCCAGGTCACTTTTTAGCTTTTGGATATAGCCTAGCTTGGTACTCTTGCTCAAAAGAACCTGTAGGATCTGGTGTCGACCTCCCCTGGTTCATTCTAAGGATGCGTCCGTAGAACATGGTCCTTCTTCTACTGATGGTGTCCGAGATTCTATTGGGTACCCAGTTCCTAGTTCGCTAGTCTTTTGTATCACCGTCTCCTGTTCTTGAAGGTCCTGATACGCTCCTGAGAATCCTTCGTTCAACAAGTCCTAGCTTCGCAAGTAATCCCGTTGTTACGACATTCAGACTTTCTGCTGCCCATATGGTTTCAGAGCCGATTGCTGTCTCGTAATGTCTCAGTTTTGCGGTGATTGAAGGAATCTTCGTATTGTAGATGTTCTTGGTGTAGATGCTAAATTCGTTTATACATGCTTCCATTGAATCTTTTTCGGTCAGACAAGTTTCTATTCATTCTCCTAGGTATTTAAAACACTCTGCCTTCTGAATTTTGGTGATTCCGTTGTCATCTATCTAGGAACTGCCTTGATGTTTGTCGTATGTCACAGGTCAATTTTTTTAAAGTGAAAGCTCTAGTGGTTTTTAGAATCTGAGCTGCTTCTCTGTCGATGATACAGCCTCTGTGTAAGAAGCAAAGCCGAAGAAAAAATTATTCTTGCAAAAAAAATCGTTAGTGAGGCGTGGAGGGACGATGACACGCAGCCGGCTGCCTCATTTTTTCCCCTCTTGGGATCTTTCCTGCACATTTTAAGACTCAAAACGCAGAAAATAGCAGGGCACACGCCAGCTGACGGCGTTGCGGAACAGATGTCCAGTTTCCGGCGCGACAACACCAACACTTCAAGCGTGATATGAAAAAGAATGCTGGGGTGCTTTTTTCTTTCATCCTAGGGGTGATTTGCGGGTCATCCTCCGTCCGGTGGGGGTTGTCGAGCGTAAAAAAAGCGTTTTCCGCGCTTCCGAGGCGTGCGTGGCACGTGGCGTCCCAGCTGGCAGCCCGGAAGTACGCCGCGAAAAAGGTCCGCGGCGGCAGCGCTTGTTTTAGCTGAGCGCGTTTTTTACCTGCCCGTCCCGAATCAGTGACAGCACCGTGCTGACGAGTGGCACACGGCCGAGTGCGCCAGAGTTATTGCTTTCGAAATAGATGCAGCCAAAAGGAAGACCCCCTTCAAAAAAAAGTGTCTGGTAGTATTTACATCTAGCACGTAAAGTACTTACAGACACCACCATACAACAAATATTAGAAAATATGCTATTATAGATGAGGCATTCCTTACCGCTTGTAAATTAAACTTCATTACAATAAGTGATACTGCGGAAGTCTTATCACACTCATAACAGGGAGACAATAGATTACTACTGCACGTAGTTAGTTATGAACGACAACATAGCTCGCGAGATATTTACTTCTAAACGCATACTACGTCTTCACTGTAGAAACCTCGGAAATCTTACAAGTTCACAAGTCCGCACTTCAAAGTATTTCTATCTCACGCGACCACGTGCAAACCGTCCCTCAATCCAAGCCTTTCCGCCGCGCCGCCATGTCCCACACTCTCCGTGTCCTGTGCCGTACTCTCATGCCGCACTGTCCACAACTTCCTCGTGTCCTCTCTGGAAACGATGCTCCTCCCCAACCTCCATAAGTCTCTCTTAGTAACGAGCGCTGCGATTGGCCAGAGCGCTCCCTCCATGTCCCCAATCCAACGTACACTCACAAATATATTGAAACACACACGAAATACTGGATTTACATTTAAATCAGTTGAAATTAAATAAATATTCCTACGGCTGGACCATAAACATGCTCTAACACACATTATTAAATACATAAACAAATTAAATAAACATATATCAAAGGAATAGCAACAAAAGGTAGGCCAGTAGTCTAATGTCTCTGTGGTTTCTAAAACACAGTAAATATTTAACCAATTTCTTCATGAATAGTATATATCGTATATAAACAAAGACATAGACGAATAAATATATTTATAAGCATGCTGCTACCGCTTTTTCGTGTCACTGTGGAGTACTTATGGACTGACGCGATCGATAGTAATTGGCCACTTTGACCTCCAATAACTCATGTACTATTCAAGTTACAGGCCTACAATTTATACCAATTTAGGTTTACATGAATAGCTTTCTAAAGACACTTCATTCGACGAAACGGGATGAAGCGTTCAGATTTTGGAAATTCATTGCTGGGTGTTACTTGTTGCGACTTGTAATTGTAATTCCCTAAATCTTAAGAGCCTAGACAGTTTGCTGTCACTGACATCCTACAGCCCTTGACATGATGCCTCAAACCGCGTGGCCACTCCGCGCGGCGAGCAGAAGAAGGAGAACACATGTAGAAAAGCAGCTACAAGCTTTGCCACTGATGACGGCTTTCAAAAAACAGACGAATTGCATAAGGCACGAAAAACAATCGTTTTGTCATGTTGCTGTTTGATATATTCAAATTGGAGATAAGCTGCGGATTCAAAAAAATTCATTTATTAGTCAAAATGTCAAGTATAATTTTTTTTATTGATAACTAGTGTCGGCCGGCCGGAGAGGCCGTGCGGTTCTAGGCGCTACAGTCTGGAACCGCGCGACCGCTACGGTCGCAGGTTCGAATCCTGCCTCGGGCATGGATGTGTGGGATGTCCTTAGGTTAGTTGGGTTTAATTAGTTCTAAGGTCTAGGCGACTGATGACCTCAGAAGTTAAGTCGCATAGTGCTCAGAGCCATTAACTAGTGTCGGATAAATTAATTGGTCATCTTCAGATCACAAGAAGCTGTGATCTGAAAATGGATAATTACTTTAGCTGAAATCATCAATAAAAAATTATTGTTCCGGCGATATTGACTAATGAAAGTTTTTTCTGAATCCACAACTTTCGTTTTATTCTGTCGTAATGAGACGGACCTACCGTGAAGGTTATCAGCATAAGATTGGACATTGTCAGTGGGAAAAAGATGCCCTTTGCAATTGATGCGGGCTACGATGGACGTCAAGCCCAGGCTTAGCACAGATGGGAATTCTATGATAATACATACAGATAGCGTCGCTGAAGCACATCCAGTGTGGGTCCGGAAACAAGGGTTGAGAACCGTAGGTCAGCTAGTAAGCAGCCGCCCTTAGGGCTGTCTGCACTCCTTCCGTAGTTCTCCTCCCGCCAGCCACAGTGCCACGCGACTGCCCCCCCCCCCCCTCTCCCCCCTCTCCCCCCCTCGCACTTCCTTCCCACTACTGATCCTTTTTTTTTTTTTTTTTTTTGTGCTTCCTGCCGCACTGTTTTAGAACTGTTCACTTTCATTAGTCGCGACGGCTTCCGTACCAGTATTTATTTGCTCGAACTAATAGCCGGCGGCGAAACGGAACGTCGGGTGGAAATAGGCGTCTCGCTAATGGCTCCACCCTAATTTGCTGCCGTATATGGCAATTACCCGCGCCACGCAGCCTCGTGGCAGTGGCAATGCGCGCGCAATGAGGAGAAAATGATACACATGACACACAGCCCCCGGGCTCGAATACCTGCTTGACTTGAAGCTTGCATCTCGTTTTGTTGTTAAAGCCGGTACAAATCACCCAGGGGGTCTAAGCTCGTAAGCAGTGCTTACTTCAAGCGGGACGTAATGTGTGTGTTTATTCAGTCACAGGCAATGTGTCAGTTTCTTAGAAAAATACATCCAATATTTTCTGTTTCAACATCACCTTTCCGTGTTTTGCACTAGATTCGCTATTTGCAATAGTGTCTAGTCTAGTGCATATTTGCAGGTTGCACCGAACGAGACGCCGCAGTATTAAAGATTCTGAACATTACTGCGGTAGAATTAGAGTTCGGTTTTGCAGTAAATTTAATGTGACATAAAATCGTGCAAGGCTCTCAGGGCTCTTCGCAATGTTCGCTATAGTACGCCCATTACAGCTTTAACATCAGCCAACCTTGTGGTGTGTGACTGTAATCTCTTCTTAGCCGCGAAAAACTAACCTTAACTTCTGAAATGAGACCAAAACAAGTTCACTTTGCTGCACGAAAAATTAAAAATATCGAGAATTATCGCCATTTGAAACAGGTATGACATGTATAGACGCCACTAATGAACCTTTGGTACGACCTTTGTCGTTTTTCAAATGGGTTTGAGAAAGAGTTTGCAAGGTATGGGCGGGAGATACAGAAAAATTGAAGCAATTAGTTGATGTAAGAGGTTTGCATCTATAGCTGAATCGTTAATAGCATCGACGAATAAAAGCCACTGTCCAGATCCAAGGTCCGGTACGTAGTTTTTACTTGTCACATGTGGTTTATTCATACAAGCGGGTTCGTTATCTCCTGCAGTTGTGCCGTAATCAGTTTATCGAGAACCAGGTAGCAATCCAGTCGCATTCGTGGTAATCGGATTACTTACTACGGCTGAATATTTCGTTCAAAAACCTGATTGTAAAGCTAAACCCGCAGTGCGCTAACTTGGGAAACAGGGAGCTCAGCTTGATCCGGATAGAATTCGCGCAGTGGGTTAACGACCTCGTTCTGGCACACCGACCAGGATGAGTGCGGTATTGCGGCGTTTTTCCACACTTGCTAGGGCAAATGGCGGGCTGTTCCCCAATCTTTACCCCACAAAATGCTATACACAGTTAGCATGCGATAACACACAGAACAAAGCTTACACAACTGACACGCCTTCCGTCCCTTAGGTTAACTGTCGATAGCAGCCGACCGGTGTGGCCGAGCGGTTCTAGGCGCTTTAGTCTGGAACCGCGCGACCGCTACGGTCGCAGGTTCCTGCTTCGGGCTGGGATGTGTGTGATGTCCTTAGGTTAGTTAGGTTTAAGAAGAGCCATTACGACAGGACAAACACTAGAAAAGAGACTCACAAATCATAATGTTTCAGAAAGCATTTTACGACTCCAAATTTTACTCAAAGTAAGCCATGATTTAGAGCTTATGCAATAGTTAATTACAGTTATCAGCTTTCCAGTGGCATATTACATGAAAAGTAAGTACAAAATTCGCTCTTTTACACTTTGTAATGACAATTTTACTGCTCAAATTATTATGGGAAAAGAAGTCCCAATTTATGCTATGCACTAGTTACCAGTTTTATAATTTTTGTGAATTCAAGAGTAGTTTACACTCCAAATGCGCAATTCCTCATTTGCTGTTTCAACCTCTGCGTCTACATCACTGTTATCTGCACACAGAACATTATCTTCTTGAAGAAAATCTTACTTGTATGTTTGGAGCTTATAGGTGCTCAACGGCGAGGTTATCAAAGCCCGAAATCTTCCTTTTTCACTAAACTCTCCACTGTCAGTGTCTTTATCAGCTTCTTGAAGCAAGCAACCTCGAATGGTAGTGCCAAAATCAAACTCAGTACCACCCATATTGTGCTACTTTCAGTAGCTAAGACGAGATTAGCACTGAAGAGGTCCAATGTGCTATAAGCCAACACTCTTCTAAGTATGACTGTTTGATATTTCACATACGGCGCCACACTGTGATAAACTGAAAATGATAAAACAAGTATGCCGACTATTAAAAAAAAAGGCAGACCATTACTAAATATTTTCAATACTTTCGATAAGGGCACCACTGCCAACAAGTCGCTGGCTTCAGGCAATGAATAATTGAGGCATTGTTAGCAGCCGGCCACGGTAGCTAAGCAGTCCGGAACCAAGCGGCTGCTACGGTCGCAGGTTCGAATCCTGCCCTGGGTATGGGTGTGTGTGATGTCCTTAGGTTTAAGTAGTTCTAAGTCTAGGGGACTGATGACCTCCGATGTTAAGTCCTATAGTGCCTAGAGCCATTTTTGAACCATTGTTAACAACTGTGTCGCTAGTGTGTCCAGACTGGTTGGAACTACGCAGAGATACCAACTGCAATCGTAATTTTTACGTGTGTTTACTAATCTATGGTTAAATGAAGCACTTTCTTTTAATTGCTTTTCGGGACGTACCAATACAGCCATTTCAACAGCGGAAAGTCAGTTATGACGACACGAGCGTAAGGGCAACACCACACCAAGTCGCCGAGCGGAGAAAATCACCAACCCGCCCAGGAATCTAACCCGGGCCCCTTCGCTCAGCAACACGCCACGCAGCTACCGAGGCAGACTCAAATGGTTCAAATGGCTCTGAGCACTATGGGACTTAATTTCTGAGGTCATCAGTCCCCTAGAACTTAGAACTACTTAAACCTAACTAATCTAAGAACATCACACACATCCATGCCCGAGGCAGGATTCGAACCTGCGACCGTAGCGGTCGCGCGGTTCCAGACTGTTGCGCCTAGAACCGCTCTGCCACTTCGGCCGGCAGGCCGACTCATACCGAGCAGACTCATATCAAGCAGAAAATAGCCGTTTCCGTCCTGTGTAAATAAATGCTTGTCCTGTGTGAAACACACAGTTTTCCTCTGTGTGTCCACTTGTGCCCCTGCTACTCCTGGACGGCACAACTGTTATGTGGAAACAGGCTACTTAAACGCAGTGACGGTGCGTTAGCGCGGCAGTCGGTGAGCACGCTGGGCTTGCGTAAGCGGCGCAGCGCAAATGCAGACTCTAACTGGCGCCGGGCTTGCAACACGCTAAAAGCTCGTCACAGTCGCGCTTATTCCGTTTCCATTCCCACACCTGACCCCCGCGACCTCCGCGCTCAGCCGTTCGCGCCGTCTCAGCCTACCTCCTACCGTACGCCCGTCGAAACGCTGTTCGCCTCTGGCGGCAGCCACTTTGGGAGTCCTACGCGTGCCACTCCTTCTGAATACGCGGTGGCTTTTCGTTCTCGAGTATCGTGTTCGAACTGCAAACTCCCCGCGGTCGTTGAACCGCGCGCTACTCACGCCGGGGAATAAAATCGACGATCTGATGTTTGCTGTTGCCTGTTTCTGAACGCTGTGTTGCCGGAATTTAGATGGCAGTGCATGTCTCTTGTGATGCCGAAAGCGAAACGAAAGAAGGATTTTATTCCAATCCTTAAACACTGTACCCTACTGTCTCTTCCTCGCTAGCCAACTATGTGTTACTTTCACCCGTCCAGGTCGCCTTTCCAGATTAGGAAGAGAAAGATGCCAGTCAGGGCACATCCTTAGTTGACTTAGTAATTTCTGAATGACTCATGAAACCTGTCTAGTTGATGCTTCCTTTCGAGGCTTCAAGAGGGGCAGCATAAAGTTTTAATTATCACCTGACACAAAAACACTGTTACGTAATTACTTTTCATTTGTTTGCAGGTATACAACGAGTCCCAAATGGGTCAAATGGCTCTGAGCACTATGGGACTTAACTACTGGGGTCATCAGTCCCCTAGAACTTAGAACTACTTAAACCTAACTAACCTAAAAACATCACACACATCCATGCCCGAGGCAGGATTCGAACATGCGACCATAGCGATCGCGCGGTTCCAGACTGTAGCGCTTAGAAACGCTCGGCCACTCCGGCCGGCACGGAGTCCCAGAAGTGATGTGACAGACTTCGAGGGTTGAAAGGACTGCCATGATCACCAGTGGAGATGACGGAACTAGCTGATGCATAGACAGGTCTCGTCTCCTGTGATTGTTGCCTTGATGAATAATGGTATTGAGGAGGGGTTTCCATCTGCATTTTATTTGTCTCCAAAAACACTGGAGATTTTAGAGGATTCGAGGAGAAAAATAGACTGCGGATGGAAGCCCGTGTCCGAAACCGTCATTCACCGAGGCAACAGAGCATCGCATTCTTAGGAGACAAGGCCTTTCTACGCAGCAATTCGCTGCATACTCTTCACTGGCCATCGTGGCAATCAGTGGCGATCACTGAATAACAAGCAACATTGCAAGACGTTCTGCATACGGCCTGCCAGCGTACAAAGTAATGTTTGCTGTCGAAGGGAGAGGTGGCCTAGTGGCAGGTGCAAGGGCCTATAACTTCGACGCTCGTAATGCCGTTGGATGACGTTTCCACACGCGGATTCCTAAATCCACCGAAGTCCGTCCCAACATTTCTGCAGTCCTAGTACATATTGTACAATACCGTAGCACTTAGGTATCGGTGGTGTGTGTGTGTGTGTGTGTGTGTGTGTGTGTGTGTGTGTGTGTGCGCGCGCGCCATATCGATCTGGCTCCTTTAATGGCGCCCTACCAACAGTGTTTGCTCCAGCGTTTAGAATGCACGTCAAGAAGCCAAGCAACAAGGCATCAAATGCATTCAGAGAAGCGCTGCTATGATAGTAAAAGATCAGTAATCAGTACAGAAATGCTCGGAGAACTTTGGGCAGACCTCTTCCGTATCCGAATGGCTAGCGTCCCTTCTGTCCGGAAGGACCTGGGTTCGATTCCTGGTACCGTCTCAGATTTTTTTTCCTGAGTAGGGAGGTCTGGTAGGGAGTCTCTTTATCCTCGTGAGACCAAATGAGGAGCTGCTTGAATAAAGAAGCAGCGGCATCATCATGAGTCAACTACTGGAGGGACTGTCGACATGCTCATTGTACTTTCCACGGTGATACTTCGCTACTCTTACTGACTTGTAAGCAGGAGACGAGCAGACGGAACTGGTGTAAGGCGTTCTTGGCAGAAAGAGGACGTAGTTCTCAGGAAACCCTGTCGCGGTGTAACGCTGCCAAGTGTCGGACTTCGCAGTCAAGTGCTGAAGTCGCGACCCTGGAAACAGTAAGGTGGCGGGATAGAATTCCGTTCACACACCGAGATTTTTCAGTCTGCCTTTACGCTAGCCGTCACCTTTCAATGATACAGATTTCCCTTTAAACTGTAGGTCCCCTTTTTCAGGTAGGATCACGGGGGTAGGTTAAGGACGCACAAATTCCCGAAGTGGCGTCCAATTGAAGGTACTCGTTAACATATGATTGAACATCCCCATGGGAAGTTCCCAGCCAGTCATGCCATTTAATTTTGCTACGAAGTGGAGCACTCATGTCATTGTCGTTCTTTTTGAACGCAGCAACATGGTTTTTAAAAGCATTCTAAAGCTGTTGAAGTGGTGAATACAGTGAGACAACGCTTGTTACAACTGGCGTTCAAATTTTTAGCAAAATTGTAGGACTAATGCCGGTCGCTAGTGGCCGTGCGGTTCTAGGCGCTTCAGTCTGGAACCGCGTGACCACTACGGTCGCAGGTTCGAATCCTGCCTCGGGCATGGATGTGTGTGATGTCCTTAGGTTAGTTAGGTTTAAGTAGTTCTAAGTTCTAGGGGACTGATGACCTCAGATGTTAAGTCCCATAGTGCTCAGAGCCATTTGAACCATTTTGTAGGACAAATAAGCCACAACTCGGTGCATCATTGTATCAAGCCTTTCGACTTGTTTCTACATGGTTACGCACACACGTTTGCAATAGTTTTGTCAAGCATCTTCTGATATGATAAGAGGTTATACAGTTCCAGCTACAAAACTCGTAGGTCACCTAGCATCTTCATCGTATAAAGCAGGTCCAAGAGAAATTACGTTCAGCCTTAGAAACATAGGCCAATATTCATGCTGCTTATGACGACAGAGCCTGGCATAAGATGTTCCGCAATAGTTCATTCCGTCCGTGTTGCCTTTCAATTGTGGCTCATGTCTCAGATGCTTTTGCGAAAAATTTCAACAATGGTAACAAGCATTGTATATGTAACACTGTGCTCAGTTTTTCGAGAGCTTTCGAATGCCGTTGAAAGCTACATTGTTCCATTAACGAAACATACTTGTTTCAGTATAGTGACTGGTGCGTCAGTTAGGTGGATTAAACATATAGAAAACTTGCTTGCCCGTCTGCGTGCTGTTTTATCCAGAAAACCTCGTTTCGATGTCTTGAACGGTCCACGAAATGAAATAGGTGTATTATGTGACAATGCAAATAACATTTGTTGAATTGCTCTCAGCCAGAACGTGGGACCACATCATTATCAGAAGGGTTCGTGTTACAACGTCAACTCTCTTATGTAATATTGAACTGCACTGTCTCTGCATCAGGAATGACTCACCCCCACATGTGCGCTTACTGATAATGAATGGACGGGATGTTATCTCTCTCTCTACTGCGAATGAAGGCCGCTCGGATATATAATCGCCCTTTTCATCTAACATGCTGTGTCTAATGCTTCTCCTCCTCCTCTGCACTGAAAAGTTCATTTGCTACATTGTTACTGAATACTCTTTTGTCCTCACATATTCACCGCCGGGTTTGAGCCAGCGAGACGCACACACATCGGAGCACCTGGATGATCGGCGAAGCAGAGAGACCCAATTAGCAGAAGACATCTCTCTCTTCCTCTCTCTCTTCTCTCTTGCTCGCTCGCCCCTCTCGTCGAGAGAGGACGGCACGCCGGCAACAATTCGCGTGTCGAATCCCGGGTCGTGACGGATCGCCGAGTGTGCGTGCGCTTGCGCACATGTGCGTAGGCAGCTGCGAGCGGTCGCACGGCGCAGGAGAGACGCAGCTTTGTTTAAGGCGCGCCTGTGTCATTAGCGGCGATCCGTGATGATGCAATCAGCAGCGGTCCGCTGCCTTTAACGTCTGTAATTCCGCTTGACGCCGCGTCGTAGCGTCGCAGCGTCGATCGTGCCGCGGCAGAGGGGTTGGCCCGCCACGTACCAATTGATGACGTGGACACTGCGGCGCTGTAATTGGTCGGCGGTGTCCCCTCGCCTGGGTTGACCGCCTCAGGATTTGCATAATACGCTTCCATCGCCACAGCGCCAAGTTAAGCTGCGCCTCGTATAATAAAACGTTAACCCTTTGCGACCGTGTGTTAATTATTGACGATCTGGTAGAGTGTTACAGTCATCTAGTTTCAAACGCTTAGGGACTGACATGAGGTACAGTTACTAGACCTCGCAACAAACCACAATTCTCACTACCTTTGATGTAATTTAATTACTCTGTATGGCGTTGGAATTATCTGTAGGAACGAGAAAATGGTTTCAAATGATTTATTTATAAATAATGGAAGGAATTTACAGTTCTGGACGCCAAAGCATATAACAAAGTACCAAAAATTAAAAAACTGAGTAAAGAAAACCAAAAAGTGGCAAATAAATGCAAATGTGACAAGTTTATGAAACCCGTTACTTTAATTTTAATGAATGAACTAGGTCGCCGCAAGAACGAACTAAGATATCATATTGGTGAGGACGACAAACAGATGTCTCTTGCGCATGAAGGTCGTCGTTCGTCGAACGAAAATGAAATTTTTCCATTGAACTCAAGGAGGTAAAGGCGGACGAAGCGAGGTTTCATAACCACAGGATTTCTAACACCGCCGTAAAATAAGAATTGAGGTTCTTTTCATTCACGACTTAGTTGTATAGTTATGATATTTAACATGTTCGGGATCACACATTGTTTTACGTGCCTATCTCGCTTCCTTTCTGTCCTGCTTGAACCTGTAAATTTCTAATACTAATAGCCTTGTAGTTTGGTAGCCCTTTGGTTTCTCCCTTGTCGTATGTGGCAGAGTTTGCGGTATCTGCGATTTGCTTCCTGCAAACATATTTACACATATACTTCATGCCTCTGTTGATTGTGACGTCTTTTGTATCAGTGAAAGAAGGACCATTACCTCTTCCCATTGTGCTATAAAAAGGTAAAGAGGACAGGAAGATACAGGATACACTATGATTGTGCGACTAATAATCAGAAAGATTCTAAGAAGACTGCAAAAAGTTGAATGCAATAATTTCTTGGGAAATTTGTGGTAAGTTCCTATGGAACGAAACTGTTGAGGTCATCGGTCCCTAGGCTAACACACTACTTAATCTAATTTAAACTAACTTACGCTAAGGACAACATACACACACCCATGCCCGAGGGAGGACTCGAACTACAAAGCTACTAGTCTAGTTGCGATTTGTAGTGATTTTCGGTGCCATTGTGCACGCTTGTTGAACATCATTCCTTAAGTGTGTTTCCTTTCGTTTTCAACGTTTAGTCCAACATTCACAGCAAATTTAAACGGAAGGAACGATATACTACCAATCATTCTCGGTTGTGAACTCTGGTGATTGTTGAAGTAAGCACTGTACATACACCATAATTGAATTAAGCACTGTACATACACCATAACACTGCGAGATCTGAGCTAAACTTCTAAGCGTCCACGTCTGTATCCAGGCAGGGAAGCAAAGAAGACACAAAGCAAAGAGCACAAAACAGGATAAACTGGTAGATCAACGTTTTAAAAGTAGTGCTGGCAATGAGAGGTGTGACGTTTTTATGACTATCCCAAGTCGGGGATAAAACTAGCCGTTGTTTGGTCGAGGGAAGCAATCCCACGCTCATTTCGAATCACGCTGAAGAATCACGTAATATGTCCTTTGAAGACTAGTGTACCGCACGCTAGTTCGTGTCATTCAGGGATCACCGAGCGAGGTGGCGCAGTGGTTAGGACACTGGACTCGCATTCGGGAGGACGACGGTTCAAACCCGCGTCCGGCCATCCTAATTTAGGTTTTCCGTGATTTTCCTAAATCGCTTCAGGCACATGCCGGGATGGTTCCTTTGAAAGGACACGGTCGATTTCCTTCCCCATCCTTCCCTAATCCGAGCTTGTGCTCCGTCTTTGATGATCTCGTTGTCGACGGGAAGTTAAACACTATCTCCTCCTCTTCCAATCAGGGATCGTAATTATCTGCATCCCTGACGAATCCCCTTCTTACAACCCCTGATTGCTCTTCCCAATCACAGAAGACTGAATTGTTACTTTCCAGAACTGGATCCTTGGGACTGGCCATAGAGAACTGGATCGGATAAGTCCGTTGCGCCACACGTGAGCAGTGCATCCTTGGCGAAAGCGTTATTGTTATTGGTAGCGGAGGTGAAAGTGATGCGCCGGCGGCCTAGAAAGATGGTCTCAGGATAGAGAGCTCACTGTGCAAGCTCGTGAGCTCGCCTTTCAATTGGTTGCAACAGACCGAGTCAGCTGTGAGGTTAGCGGGTACGTAAGCTTAAACTACCGGTCGCTTCCAGCTCTGGGGAGGAGAATGAAGGACGAATAAGGGTCTAACGATGAGATCATCAGAGCCAAATCACACACTTGGATTGGGGAAAGGTAAGGGGCGAAATCGGACTTGTGTTTAGCAAAGGAACCATCCCCGCATTTGTCTTAAGTGATTTAGGGAAACCAAGCAAATATGACTCGCCGGGCTGGAGTTTGAACCACGGCCATCTCGAATGCAAATCTGTCTCATCACTGCACCGCCTCGTTCGATTCTGGCAGAAGTTTCAGTCACTATAACCAGTGGCATAGACGGGAAATGTTGTTATTGTCAGTAGCCTCCGGAATGTTGATTAAAATTGTAGTGAATTCATATTCGTACATATTTTCATTGTATAAATTTCTAGCTAAGTATCAGGTTGACGTTTCGCAGCGTGTCCAATTTGCCTCCTTCAAGCAAAGTGGCAGAAATTCAGATTCGATCACTGCCGATGTTGTTAGCGTCTGTGAGGCGCCAGGGAACATAACGGGAGCCCGCCAAGAAGCTGTAACTCCCGCAGAGTATGGTACTCACATCTGTCATGGTATCTTTTGAAGAAGCAAAGGCCGCGAATACATTAATCATCGCGCCGACGTTGAAATCAGCCGAGACGAAACGTAAAACACGGGGAATATGGCCATGTCGGTCACGTTGCCTTTAGGAGGAAGACCTGCAGCGACAGCCAGAACGTTCATATATTCAATTCCCCTCCCCCATTCATTTCGTAGTACAGCACCGCTCGAATCTAAAAACCAAAGTTGCTTTGTTTCACAACAGTCGTTTGCACGAATTTCCGATTCTGTCACTTCATGAATAAATTTATAGACTGCTTTTGCTTACGACACATCGCGAGAAAGATTGGTCATCGTATTTCTAATTGGCGTAAATGATAGCGCTTGCACACTATTTTAGTTCTAAAACTAGCGTAACACGGCACAAATATGTGATTTCGTAAGTAAATAATCAATCAGTACCCCTGAAAGAAGAAACTGCCAAGCGAATAACGTGTAAGCATAAGCAAATGGCTCAAAATGAGTACTCAGAGATTATCTTCGACGGAGTTTTAGACTCAGTAAAGTTTATTTGTAATGTTTTCTTTTATTTAAAATTCATTTTTGTAACTAGTAAATCTGTTTGTTTCTATCCCCATGCCCGTTTCGTTTTATTGATTGTAACTGGTCTGAAGTGAAACTCGTATTGTGTTCTGCCCTCTAGGTCTAAAAACAATTCGTTAGAAAATATATGGACATGCGAATTTTACTCGAAGCATTTTTCCATCATTCCGCAAACATCTATAAAGCGAAATCAAATTGTAAATATCATTCATTTCAGGCTACTGACGATGTTTTAAAACAATAAAACGAAGTACGTATAGTAACATAAATATACATTTTTAGCAGTTGCAAGGACGGACTCTAAATAACTAATAATTGTAATTGACACCACGGCCACACAGATTAAGATTTTCTATGCCTTGTGTATGATCATACCTGTGTATGCATAACTTGTCATTAATACAGAAAAAAAAGATTTTTTTGTCGGTTATCGTTAGTTGTCGTTAGCCGGTTGTCGTTAGTTGAACATCTTCGCTGACTTACTTCACTACGGAATTAAATGGAGAGTCACGTAGCTGCTCTTGTTCTCACAGTGCTAAACATAACCCCAAAATACGTGGTCTATTCGAAAAGTATGGTCCGATCGGTCGCGAAATGGAAACCATTGTGAAAATCAAAAAATGTTTTATTTGCAACATTTAGCTACACCTTCCAGGTACTTCTCTAAATAGACATCGCTCCGCCTGAGGAATTATCTGTCATAGCATTGTACCTACTTTCCAAGTCCTAGAGGGTAGATGCCCATGCTTCCTGCAATTGGTTCAAATGGCTCAAATGGCTCTGAGCACTATGCGACTTAACGTCTGAGGTCATCAGTCGCCTAGAACTTAGAACTAATTAAACCTAACTAACCTAAGCACATCACACACATCCATGCCCGAGGCAGGTTTCGAACCTGCGACCGTAGCGGTCGCTCGGTTCCAGACTGTAGCGCCTAGAACCGCACGGCCACAAAAGCCGGCTTTTCTGCAATTCTTTACACTGATCTGCAGCTAGTTGTCTTCATAACCAGTGGTTCATGTGAGCAGAGATGAAAATCAGAGAGATCCAAGTCCCAGCTATTTGGTGGGTGATCAATCACTTCCAATCGAAAATGCTGCAGGATCGTCCTCATTTCCCCTGCAGTGTGCGGCCGAGAATTGTCACGAAGAAGGAAATGCATGTCACTTACGTTGTGTGGGCTGCATCAAATCAGGCGAAATCTCTCACAGCGCTCATGCTGTGCAGGGGACATTATTTTCTAGGCACATTTACGTGCTTTCGGTGCCCTCAGAACTGAATAGAGCGACGTGAAGCGATCAACAGGCATACTACAGACACTGTCCAACAACGTTACGAAAAGCCTCATCGAATTTTCACCTTGGTTTCCATTTCGCCACCGATCGGACCTTACTTTCCGGATAGCGCCCGCCGTAGTTTGCACGAGAAGTAATCACAGGAAACAGGTTTGCGTGAAGTTAGCACAGACGTCGTACCACACGGTACGTTTTCTCTTGTCTGGCCATGATTAGCGAATAAAATGCTATGGACTTTTTTCCTTTTTTAAGGCTTCAATCCTTTCCTTGCAGATCGCCGGAACGGTGACTTATTTTAGATCTTCTGATAACTTATCCAGGGATTAATCTCGACATCACTTTTGCCGACACGCTTCAGCGAGCTCGGCTCCTGCACCTCTGCCACACATTCCCAGGGTACTGCTGGCCGTTAGCCATCGCGCGACAGCCCACGCAAGTCACACGAGCGCTCAGCCTACAACGCATTGTCAGCACATCGCATATTTCCTGGTGGGCGTGCTCTTCCACGTTGGCGTGGGAATGCGCTGTACAGAAGCCGGATGCTCGCTTCGTGTGAACCGCGCTATACTTCCAGCTGCACGTCTCGGATGTGCAGTCGCTACCAAAGCCCCGACTATAGCCAACTAACACTATGACTACATATTATTAACTAAGTCATCCCACTTTAGTTACCGTTGCCAGTGAAGCTAAAATCTTCTATGTTGTTAAGTTTCGTTGTGTTCCTCCTCAATTATCACCTCACATGATCGACGTTTCGACCCTTCTGCTGTATTCTTCTCCAGGATCTTGAGATGTCCCCAATTTTCTGTTCAGCTAACAATCTAGAAAATTTTACCGTCAACGTGTTATTAGCTCCCACAGTTTTATAATATCCGATAACGCTAAACTACTGTATCGATGAGAGAGGACCCAAAGGTATTATTGTGGCATTGAGTAAAATAAGATTTACGCCTGAAGTAGCAACCAGCCCCGAGTATGTTTTAACAAAAAGTTTATTTGGATCAAACCATGACCGGTTTCGGATTTCTTATAAATCCATCTTCATATGGTTGTTAAACGTTTCGTCGTTTTCTTACTGAGACCTCGTTTTGTATCCGTTATTGCTCTTTCCACTAGTATTATCAGAAAATTTTTTGTTCACTGTTTGTTAAAGATTGCGAGAGATTAGTCCTTATGACTTTTATCAAAGCATTTAAAATACGGTAAGTTCTTACCACATTTGACGCTTTAATAACTTTAAAACCGTTTCATAAATGCTTTGATAGAGCTCGTAAGAACTAAGTCTCTCGTGAACTTCGCCAAATAGTGAATAAAAAGCTGTCTATCCTAGTGCAGCAAATCAATAGCGGGTACAAAAGGGGCCCCAGCAAGGAAACAAATAAACCTGTAGCAATCCTGTACAGTTTATTTTCCCACCACTTCCTTCCATTACCAAATTGAAGAATCTGAGATTCCTTAGGTCTTGTCCTTCTATTCGTCATGCACGGCGGCTGAGGCAGTGGCTGGTAGCAGATCTTTTTATAAAAAAAGTGAGGAGAGAAGTATGTGACCACTAATAACGCGTGGATATTTGATGTTTCCAGTGATGTATTTCTGTAACTTCTTCTTAGTTTTATTCGTCAGCCACTAGATATGCACTCCTGGAAGTGACCGCTTTCAAAGATTTCCATGTCGATCTTTGCTGGGCGGTATGGGTAAAGTTCTTTTCCCGTATGTCGTTGAATGTCGTCTCTCTATCTCACCAGAGGGCGTCCGACAGTCCTCTTTGACTCCCTCGGACATGACTGCATCAGTGCTGGCTATCCGCTCGGCAAAGTCATGGAACCCCGTCCTCCCTATCTTTTCGTTCTTGACCCTGTCTCTCAGACTCACTCCAAACATTGGTCTCTCTATTGCCCTTTGACAGATCTGGCGTCGATTTGCGCTACTTGTCGCAAGTGTCATTGTTAACTTGCGTGTGTCGTAAACCTTCCTCTTTAAATTTGAGGGATAATACGTAACCTAGTTCCCCGAATGCCATCCAGAGGAGGCCACTCCACCTGGTGATCTCTGCTATCTGGTTATGTTTTACAAGATGAACTTTATTTCCCAGATAAATATATTCATTTATTTCTTCCAGAGCATCTTTTCGATGGAGACCGTAATACTGACAGGGCACAGCAATTTGGTCTTTTGAAAGTTGGTCTTGAGCCTTGCAGCTTGGAAAAACGTCTTTGAATTCTCGAATCATTGTTGATACTTCGAGTCGCTGCTAGAAAGAACGATACCAACTATAAAGCGAAGATGCCTGGGGTGTTTTCCAACTGTGTTGTATATACCTTTCTTTTCCCAGGATAGACAGATGCTCCCGGAGCCAAGATCATTAACTTAGGTGAGACTGTGTCTCCTTGTCTGACGCCTCTTCTCATGGGAACATTTCCAGTGACCCAGCCCTCCTTTACTTGCATATGTAGAGCGATGTTCTCTTACATGCAGCGGTTTAAGACGGTAGAGCTGTAGTCAATGCGGGGTCAGTTCAATGCTGTCATTGCCATCCAGGTTTAGATCGTGTCGACCGCCTTCTGGAAGTCTGTGATGCCCGTGTCAAGTGGGATATTATACTCTGTACATTTATCAGTGTGGGCGCTACGTGGATAACATAGTGCAGCCCGATTCCTAAGAGTGTACCATCGGCAATTCAAAAACAATCAAAGGCGCTGATCGAATTTATTTGCCCAGAATCGCAGCGTCGAGCAGTGTGCGCTACGTGTAGAGAGTGTTTCTCAACACCTGTCGGCGCTAAAACGCGGCCCTCCAGTCGGCTGGAGCGTGTGTGAGTTGCAGGAGGAGCGCGCCTGAGGGCGTCTCGGGCGGCTGCGGCTGGGCTGCCGCGGCAGGTAGCCCAGTGTGTTGGGCCGCGAGTGTCCCGTGGCCTTGGGGCAGGTGGACTTGCATTCCCCAGCCTCACACACAGCCCGGCGCTCGACGCCGGAACCGCTGCACCGACCAGTCCAGCATCCTCCAAACTGAGCGGAGGCCGCTGCCCGCATGTCCCAACGCTTCCTGGCGGCCTTCCTCCAGCAGCCATTAACGAAACGGCAGCAAGAGAATGGGTCGCAATATGTTAATCGCCATCTTTATCGCAGCTTCCGGCAGAGGATTTAGTCTCGGCTCTAATGAATAAATCTGCTATCATCGGTCTACAGTATCCCGCCTTTACTGCTGGTCCGTTTCACATACAATATCGGAATATCGGTTATCGTTTATTATTTATCAGTAAATCCCAAGATTCTCTGTGATGCACATGTCCACTGCAGTGGCCAGCTGTTAATGGTCGCTTCTTTGGCGTTTTAAATCGGTCCTGAAGCTCTAATTGCAAGCAAGGCACAGCACCATTAGAGCGTGTCCACTGGAGTGGACTGCGTGCATTTGCAGTCTCGGAACTGATTGAAAACACCAAAGAAGCAAAATTAACAACTGTCCACTGCGGTGGACATTTTCACTACAGGATTAAACAATCCAACTTTATTGTATAAAACAGCTTCACACGTCTGATTACTTTACAAATGATTTAACATTTTAAATATCTGCATTTAGCTATGTAACAGAGGTAGAGGTCAGGAAAGGTTGAACGTATGCTTAAAGTTTGTTGGAAGCCGCTAGGTGCTGGGCGAATATAAACTGGATAATCTGCGCTCCATTATAAGCAGAAGCTATTTCTTCAAGCGTCTTAATTTTTATTACGTCACATCATGACCTGTGTGTCTTTTAATTTTTCAGGTAAATTCAGAGACATATAGGATACTGCCTGCAAAGTGTGTTCCGAATAGAATTAGTAGTAAAGAAGTAATAAATTAACACGTCATGCCTGACGTCTAAGTTTACGCACCGACTTTTAAATGTTTGTGACGTCATATTTCCTGACTAAGTGGCGCACAACGATATATTTTTGCCGGTAAATAAAGTACCGTATATGCATACTGAACAGAATTAGTAGTAAGTAAGTAATTAAAACTTCATTCTGGTTGCTGAAGCTCTACTTCGTGGACAACGAAAATATAGTAAGCGATCAACTTTTCCCTTTCATTATTTCGTAGGAGGCGACAGCGATAAGTAGTTTCGTAAAGGTTCCAAATTATCTGTAAAGTTTGTTGCAAGTTGCTAAGTGCTGTCATTCTGAAATATTGGAAGAACGTAGTTTAGCTAATTTGCGCGCCTTGATCTACGTTGTCTTATAACATGTACGCAGTTTCTAACTGTAATACTGAGTTAAACCTTTGACTAATGATGTAGCTTAATGAGTAGATTATATCAGCTTCTTAAATCGGACTATAATGATTTGAAATACTGAAACTCGAATTATTTGTGTCCTCTAGAAGCCACTGGATAGCCACTCTACAACTAGGATCGTTCACCATGAACATGAACCATAAACGTGTTAGCCGTGTAGTTAGATCGATATTTCATTAGCACGACAATGTGTAATCATCGTGAGACATTGAAGCAACACTAATTTCGAAACGATTCTTCTTAATGAATCCGTCCCACGAATACCAATCTCGGTCTTAAAAAGTTCCTTTGTATTTGGTGATAGTTTAAACTGATGACTTCTAAGGTCTCGGTGTAGCGGAGATAGTGGGCTTTTAATGGTTAACCGAGTACGTCCTTAACATTGTTGCAGTTCGCCATGTAACTACAAAAACTTTTTTCGGGCATGGCCAATCATCAGTATATCAAAAACGAATTTATTACGAAGTATCTGGTACAATAGTATCTCTGCTAATACCGGCACTAAATGAGGCATTTTGGTGTTAGTAAGCACATTGCATTATACTTGTACCAAGTTTGCTTCTGATATGCGTCAATTAAGTTTTTTATAAAATATAGATTCTTGTTATTTATCGACCTTGTGCTTAGTTAACCATACAAAGGTCGCAGCTGCCGTGCACGATCTTATATCACAAGTTGAATATTTTTTTCTGTGTTCTACTACAGTGATAAACGCATACAAGCGAGTGCACGCCAGTGATCGTTGAATTCCAGAAAAATACATCACCTACAACAGTATGTAGCTCTGTACTGCAAAACTATCGGAAATTATCGGATGAAACCTGTTCGATTGACCAGATTAGCTTTGACCTCACTATAGTATCCCGCAGCGAACAAAATCTCCACCCAAGCATCAACATCTGGGCTATGTTACCCTCAACAAGAAAGATAAGTTTATCACTCTTCTAATCAGTTTGAATTTTCGTATTGATAGATCACGAAGTCAGTATGCCGCACTGTCGCCGGAAAATGATGAACACTTGCAGACAAGCGAGCCATAGCGAAACAGGTAAAGATAGGCGCTGGACTGTGTCAGCAAGCGCATAAATTACACGCCTCGACAGAGCCCAGCGCGTCTGTCTGTAATAAAAACACCGTGGACGCGACAACATTTGTTGATTTTACATCGCGCAGTCCGCTTCATGACTGTCCTCGGAAGAATAGCTGCAAATTTATGTCCACTACTCTCGCGTTTACAGGATAAGCTTGTTCCCGCCGTTATTTCCACATAATAAGTGGTGTGTGGCATGCTCAGGCTGAAGAGTGGCGCCTGATCTAATGATTACGTCATGCGGGGTTGATCAGTATGCGCAGTACTGTGCCGTAATGTGATGTTGCTGGCAAGGAAGCGGCGTTCTTCGCCTCATGCAACTGAAGAGAGTTGGCGGGGATTAGAATAGCTGTTTCCAGAGTCTCCTTGGACACCATTCGAGTACTCTTTATAGTAGCATAACACTGTCTGAACAGCAATTCTAGGAAGAAGTTGAAGCAAACTAGGGTAGTATATTCACCTTGTCGGGATCGCTTAACGATGACCAAAATTCCTCATAGCATGCCTAGAAGTGCCTGGCATATCCGGTCATCCGCATATATCGGTAGTGAGCTATTAAAGTGAAAGGCGGTATTATTAGCAAAATCTGAAGCTGCTTGCTTTGGAGAATCGTTAAACCGTTATTGAAACGTCCTATTTAAGTCACATTAGCATATTTAGCTGCTGGTTATCACTATTTATTGTCTCTCTTATTTGCAAATAGTGTTTCAAAAACGTTTTCAATAGTCCCGGCTCAGCAATTTCGTAATGCGGGCCGTATTTCTCGTGCTGAGAATGGAGTATTAATCCTCAGTGGCCATTAGGCATTGCCATCAAACCGGTGCCTAACACATCAAATTAGGACGCTAAGGACCGACAGGCACGTACCGCTGTAACAAAGTAGCCATAAAACATCCCTGCTGCGGTGAGTGATTAATGCTGCATTGCAGCACACGTAGATTTTTTTCTGTCTTTACTTCGCACGAGCGCTCACGGTAAGAAGAACGCACGACAGTGGATCAACGCTTTTACCGGCCATATTTTGTTGGATATCTTGCACACGGGAACCGCAGTTTGCGGTTAATTCAGCCAGCGGCGGCAGAATAAAGTGCTTATGTCTGCATGTATACATACAGCCGTCTGTCAGAGTAACATCCTATATTCAATGTGCGAGAGCTCAGGGTGGAATGTTTGAGGTTTCGGTCCATTGCACAGGTCAGACTGTTTTTCAGGTGACGAGCTGAGAACGAGGACTAAGTGGGACGGGAACACCAGCTCCGGATTTTTAATTACAACCAAGGGTAACCTCTCGGAAACCTTGGTAGGAACCGGAGGATAAAAACTATATTTAATTACAAAAATCAGAATCATTATTGAGCGTGCGCATGTATGTGTGTATGTGCTTGCGTAAGTGTGTGTGTGTGTGTGTGTGTGTGTGTGTGTGTGTGTGTGTATGTGTGTGTGTGTATGTGTGTGTGTGTGTGTGTGTGTGTGTGTGTGTGTGTGTGTAGGGGATGTTCAAGGTACAAATGAGTCACGGCAGCTCGAATTAAGGCTCTGAGCACTATGGGACTTAACACCTGAGGTCATCAGTCCCCTAGAACTTAGAACTACTTCAACCTAACTATCCTAAGGACATTACACACATCCATGCCCGAGGCAGGATTCGAACATGCGACCCTAGCTGCAACGCGGTTCCGGACTGAAGCGCCTAGAACCGTCGGACAAAGCGGCCGGGTTAAAGCGAAATCAAACTCATGTCCGCAGTTCTGCAAGTGTGGTCCTATCCCTGTACCGCCGTGCCTGCAGTTATGCGTGAATATCGAAGGCACACACCCTGTTTGGCGACATGTTGACGTATGATTATTTTACAGCAAAACAGCAAACAAAATTTGACGGTGCCCTAAAAAAGCGAAACGCGTCAATAAACCATAATAACTGCAACCGATAGTGTTTTTCTTAAAAATAATCTCTATACGGATGTTGTACCAGCCAGCCCGCTGGTATGGGGAAAAGTTTTATTGGATGATGTATTAGTCATGCCCATAAAACAGCGTATTGTTTGCTTTGGTGCACTGAAGGCGGTGTATAACTGGTATCAGGCTGCCACGTGACACTCTACCGCTAACGTGCCACGGCAGTGAAGTGGTGTGTGTGTGTCAGCCGGTTGTACAGAATCTGTTCGTCGTGTCTCAGCCATGTTACAGCGCAGGATTAGCCGAGGGTCTAAGGCGCTGTAGTCAGGGACTGTGCGGCTGGTCCCGGTGGAGGTTCGAGTCCTCCCTCATGGAATGGGTGTGTGTGTTTGTCCTTAAGATAATTTACGTTAAGTAGTGTGTAAGCTTAGGGACTGATGACCTTAGCAGTTAAGTCCCATAACATTTCACACACATTTGAACATTTGAGCGTAAGAATAGTGGTTGTATTAATATTCTAAATACACGGACCGGAGACGAATGTTATTCCTTGACAGAAATTGCTGCTCTCAGTGGAGTAACCACCTTTTGGAGCGCGGACCGTTGCGAGATGTACAGAGGAGTCAATGAGATTCTGGAAGAGACCGACAGGGATGTGGAGCCGTGGCGCGTCCAGTGCCATGGCCAGCCGAGCTAGCAGTGAACAGCCCGATGGAGGTTGTCCCACAACATTCTCGATTGGTTTCAATTTCGGTGAGTCTGGCGGCCAGGGGACTGCGACAAACCAATCCTGCTGCTCTCCGAACCACGTACGTGCAAACTGTGTGACACGTAGAATTGTCCTGCTGGAAGATGCCATCGTGCCGAGAAAAAACAAACTGCATATAGGGGTTGACATGGTGCCCTAGGATAGATGCATACTTTTGTTGATGCGCTGTCACTTTCGGAATGACGAGATCACCCACGGAATGGAACCAAAACGTTCCCAAGACCATAACGCATTCAAGGTGTTAGCTTTCAGACATTTCTCGCCGTACATGGCAACTATCAGTGAAGTATAAACCGTGAATCAACAGAAAGAAGTCACCTATCACTACTCAGTGGACGTCCAGTTACAGTATTGGTGCCCTTATTCCAGATTTTTTCGCCTATGAACAGCAGTCAGCATGGTGCACGAAACGGGCACCTGCTGCAGGGGGCAATACGCACCAACGTTCGCTGCTCAACAATTTCATGTCTGTTCGCCAGTACACATCTCCACAGGTGCCGTTCACCCCTGTCATGCATGATGCGTGGTGATCCACAGTTGCCTCGGCGCCTGTTTTGGATAGCGCCATTTTGCCACGCACGGTATACTTTAACCACGGCGGCACTCCAACAGTTTACAAACTTAGCCGTATCGGAAATGCTTCCAACCTTGACCCGAAGACCAATGATAATGATAATGTCCTTTTGGACGTCAGACGTCGTTTCCGATTGCGACAACGACGATATTCTTTTCGCTCCCCCATCCCCAGCCCCCCCTGGCTCTCCCCACTTCCCCGACACGCTTTACATAACCTCCCCTGCCAGTGCCGCCACCTGTGTGTGGTTGACGTCCAATATAGGCGGAGATCACATTTATAGGCGTCCAACGTAGGCGTGTATAAGTGCATGTAGGAAAACGTTCTGGGGTGGGGGCGGGGTGTGTGTGTGGGGGGGGGGGGGGGATAACCAACGTGACCCACCAGCCTCCTGAGCCTCTTGGATCCGCACTCAAATCTTATCATTAATGAGTGCTTCAGCTAGTGATTGCATATCTGAAGAAACTTGTGGACACTCTTCCTCGCAGAACCACATGCGATACGATGTCTCCTAGCAAGTACGTCGCGAGTCTGAGCCGCGCAGCACCTGGCACAGAAGGTCTTCTGCGCCCGACGCAGCTCGCCTCGGCACTGTCCAGACGATACAAATGTGCAGGGCGGTCCATTTCCCAGCCTGGCGGCCGCCTGTGCGCCCGCCGTCTCACGGTCTGTTACGCGGCCGTCCGCGCCCCTGTGACGATAAATACGGCGGCAACGCGAGCCCCGCCAACAAAGCGGCTCTGGCCAGCCCGGCCTAGCGGTGCGTGACGGCGCCGCTTTTTGTTTCCGAGTGCGTCAGGCGGCCGCAGCCGCGCCGCGCCGGGGACCGGCCTTTGTTTGAACATTACGAGCGCTTGTTGCGCTGCCCCGCGGGGGCAATGCGTCGCGCCCACGAACCATTGTTGCGGTCTCGCCCGGCTCTCGGCTCGCAGGCGGCCGGACCCCCGCCGGGGGAGCAACAGTGGCACCCTCTGCGCTACCCATCTGCGCCCGTTCCCTTCTCCCTCTCACGGAGCTTAAATCTGCGAGCGCGCAAGTGCCGTTCCGCGCAGCGGCGACAGGTGAGAGAGGTCTTCAGCCGTGCGAGGCTCGGAGGTCTCGTTACATTCACTGTTACGTACGACGAACCTCCTGCCGGAGACGCACAATGGAATTAGTTGCGGTCCCACGGTCTATGCACTCCGCTGGATGGCTCTTCCTGACAGTATCGCTGCCAACAAACGTTTACCTAAAGTAACTATTGGCTCATCTCTGCAAGGTAAAATAATACAATGATGTTCCTAATTCCAAAGTCAGAAAAGCCGAAAAAAAAGCGATTACCCTCCGTTTCTTAAAGTTTTGCCGGCGGATCGAATATTCCATCATTTTTCGGGCGTGCATCCGGAACACTATTTCGTGTTCCGATATTTCGGCTGGCAACCTTTCACCCATTCTCAAGGCCAATGACCTGTCTAGAAATACTACGGACAGCGATGGGATACCAACCTCAGTGTCGCCGCCATACGGCCTGACAACCAGCAGTGAGGGTTTGGCATGCCGTTTCTTTTCATAGCAGGACCCGTCTGGTTTGTCATCCCTGCACCCTTACAGCACAGCGGTAACGCGTCGATATTCTACGCACCGCTTCGTTACAAGCTATGCTCGTCTTACAGTTGAGCGAGATAACGCACGCCCGCACTTCGCGGGAGCTTCTGCTAGGCTCCGTGCTTATCAATATGGGCAGGGCTCCCCAACAATTTCGACGATCTAACGCGCCAGTTGCACGGAATTTGGCACGATCTCCCTCACGAAGACATCCAACAATTTTATTAGTCAAGGTGATGCCGAATAACTGCTTGCGTAAGGGCTAGAGGTGACCCAATGCGTTACTGAGTTGTTCAATTTGTGAAATTCTTTCTCTTGAAAAAATCACCATTTTTTCTGAAATTGTAGTAATTTGTACGTATATGTACATCACATTTCCGTCCCATTCGCATAATTCCTTCGTGGTTCTTTTTATTTATTTATTTATTTATTTATTTTGTATTACTCACACACACATACAGAGTGTTTAAACTGCCCCTAACTATGGATTTTATGCTGCCTGCAACTCCTTCAAATAAGAAATGCAAGATTCTCATATTCTGTCGCTCGATACGTACAAACTATTAGTCCTGAACGGGCCCTCTCTATAGGAAATTTGATGGAGCTACAGTTTCTAACTGGGATATGGTTTCGCTAGAGGCCGTAGTTTCAAGAAAAGCTTACTAAAGTGACGTTCAAACGCGTTTCTCTTAAGTAATTCGAAAACCTTGGCCTCCAGCGAAAACGTATGCCAGTACAAAATTTAACAACGTTAAACTTCCTACAAAAAGATCCTGTTCATTTTTTCTGCAGCACTAATAGCCTACGTGCAGGATTTCGCACCCGGTTTACGAAGGTGTTGCGGGTTGCATAAAAACCCATGGATAGGCCCAGCTGAATCACCGTGTATATGTACAAACATTGGTGATTCAACTTCGTTTCGGTCCTTGTTCATTCTTTTTTCTTCTGGTTCATGCTACGACTGTGATAAGACAATATGTGGAACATTACAATGAACTGCCCATTTGTGCACTTAAGTTGGCGACTTACAGGAAAATGTATAGGACAATAATGGACATATGTATAAACGACAGTTGCTGCAACTAATATTGTGGACTTGTACTTGACGCCAAGGAATCTTCATTTAAATTGTTGTAATGGTACAGACGGTTGCTTCATCGGAAGTCGTTAACGATACATAAATATTCGTCACGGCACCTTCGTCAGGTTTGGTGATGCCATTCGTTAATCAGTATTACTGAGACACCAGGGCGTTGCGTAAGATTGTCACTGGAACTTGGCAACATTTCAATGTAGCACCTGAAGATGACGAACTCGAGCTCCGTCGACATATTGCGAAGTTTCAGGCGCACAGTCGGACGCAACCACGAGGAGCCTCAGCAATAATGAGCAACCTCGGAGCGAAAAGGAAGTTGCGCCAGGCCTCATCCTCAATCATAAAATTTAAATTCAGGTGGGTAGGATGTCGAGAGTACTAACGACGGAACCCTCTTGCGTACATGGAGAAACGAGGAATGACTGGATGTATTATGTGCGTCGATTCATGGAAACCACTACATCCGAAATAAGGATAGTCGGGAGAGATTTGACACAATTCCTGTCGAATAAGAGCTAAAGTATAGACGATACCACCATCTCGTCCGATTTAAAGGTTATGCTAGATATGAGCTGTCCCGTTTCTGATGCGAAGAAACTTCATTGGCTATATCGATCTTAGTGGAATGTAGAATATTAATAAATATATTAATAAAATTAAAGTAATTACATCTCGAACTAAGATCCTTGGTTTACCGCATTGTGTCTGATTAAGACTATGAGCTGATTATGTATACGAGATCCGTGTAATTGTCTTTTATGTTGATGAAATGTAATAGACTCCAACATGTCAAGTAATTTTCTTAATTTTTAAGTATATTGTGAGGTGAATTAGACAGTAGTTGGTTTAAAATCAGACCAGTATCTCTCAATTTAATGAAATAACAAACTGGAAAATATCATGGAATATGAATTTATTCGTTCACTGTGACCAACGACGACGACAAATAAAGAATACGGGAATAGCCTGAATGCACGATGCTTCTTTTGTGTGTTCATTAGAATAACGAATTTGAATATGACGACGACCTACTCTCTTCAGATCAGTGTTAAGAATCCAGATGAACCTTGTTACAGCGAATAATTGAATAACAGTTGTGACCGCCAACGTCTTCAGTCTCAATTATCCTACAAAATAGCGCAGTGGCCAAGCGTCCGAGAGGGGTAGAAATTGAAATAACATCTACCCACTCTTGTTTAGCAAACTGCGCGGTTTACCGGAAACACGTCAGGCAAAGGTTTCTTTCTTATCGTTACAGTTTTCTCTTCCAATTGAAGTAGTCTGATGAATATGGTGTTCCGTCCCCAATGGTCTTGAAGTCAACAGGGCATTGATATTCTCACCTCCAGTCAATAAGAAAGTGTAAGTGAAAAAAGAAAAGAACCATTGTATTTACGACATTAATCAATTGTCTGCACTACATTTATACCCCGCAAGCCACCTTACGTTGTGTGGCGGAGAGTTCTTCATTCTGGTACCACTGTCTTTTCCTACCTTTCCCTTTTTCATTCGCGAATGGCGCGTGGGAAGGATGGCTGTCGTCCAAGTTCCGTAACACATCTAATTTCTCTGAGTTTCTGATGTGATCATTTCGCGAGACCTGTCTGGAAGGAAGTAATATGTTACCCGACTTTTCTTGGGACGTGCATTCTAGAGATTTCAACAGGAGACTTTTCCGCGCTGAACAACGCCTCTCGTGTAGCGTCTGCTATTGGAGTTTGTTGAGCATCTCCGAAACCTCCTTGCACTGAGTAAACGACCCACTGACTATCTCTTCTGTTAATCCTATGACTGACGAATAAAACTCAAGAATCGGTCTAACGACTGTCCTACGAACCGTTTCTTTCGTGGATGAATTAACTTGTCCTTAAGATTCTCCCAATGAATCTCAGTTCAACTGCAGTTCCTGTTTCCAATTATATGTTGCCAATAATGTAATCGAACAGTGGAGAATCTCTTAGACTATTTATTGGCAGTATGTTACGTTTATTTACGTTCAAGGTCAACTTCCAGTCACTGCTCTAATCGTAGATGCTCTGCAGGTGTTCTTGCATTTCGCTACAGAGTCTGCCGTTGCAACTTTCCTACAGACGATAGTATCATCCACGAATAGTCTCAAAGAGCGTCCATCCACTACATCGCTGTCAACACCACAGAGACACCTTGATTGGCCTAAAAATACCGGATGATTGTAGTTAAAGTGTAGCGACTCAAGGAGGTTCACTGTGGGCTATAGTTATCTATGGCAGCGACATTTGGCAGACATGCTAATGCGTTAATGCGGAACCGATTTACGCAGGTAAAAAAGTAGTTTCAATTTTGGGCACCAGATGGAAGTCTGGTACTGTACAGCATCTCGTCAACGTCTTAGATACCCATGTTGATCAAATTATGTAAGCGGTGGTTAATAATAAAATCGACCTTGTGCTTTTCTCGCTTGTTTGGCCTTTTCTGTCCAAGTCCCGTTCCTAATCTATTACATATGGAAACATTCTTTACGTCTTTCTTGCATTCACAGCGCCACATTTGCACCTGGTGGCCAAAATTGGAACTAATTTTTTCCACTGTAAATCGGTTCCGCATTAACATCTACCAAGTTTCGCTGTCATACGATAATTATAGCCCAAACTGGACTTCTGTCAATTGTTGCGCTTTAGTTATAATCATCCCGTACTTCAGCATTTCGCCGTGTGATGCTCTTCACTGCTCAAGATTGACGGCAACAGCGGAGACGAAAGGAAGCAGGCAGGCAGACGGAGAGCCAGAGCCAGAGTGAGAGAGAGAGAGAGAGAGAGAGAGAGAGAGAGAGAGAGAGAGAGAGCACCGCTGTACGTTTCGCGCCTCAGAACAAAAGGGCATTGCTATGCAGAGGCATCAGCGCCCCCAGGGAGCGAGCATGCTAATGACGGCTCGCACCTTTGTGTGGACTGCCCGAACAGTTACTTACCAGGAATGCAACTGGCGGCCGCCGCACTTTCACGGGGCAGTCGCCAGGACTCCACCTTGGCACAACTCACTTTCCTCTGCACATTCCCGCTGGCTTGCATCATTCACTCGCAGGTAAAACAGTCCTGATCCTACGTGGTGATTAGATCACCACAATGATTAGGCATCGACTAAAATAAAATGGAAATCCCTCGTTTAGCTTTGACCTTGAACTGGGTCACCTGTCCCCTTACACGACGGGTCAGGGTTCCTGGATTTAAAGTCCAATTCTCAGCATTGTACACACTAGCAGTTTTGCTGTAGTAGAGTACCGCCAGTGCTGAAAGTGATTTTGAGCTCTATAAAACAACGAACGAACAATGTGAAGAGATGTAAAGTTCTCGTTTAACTTACCGCTACCTCCAGCATCATCATCAATGCCCTGCCAGACTGACGACAATGATGGAGAGGCACTCAGACGTCGTAGCCAAATAATGTGAAAGATTACTTGGAGTGGCATGCGAGTCAGTGACGGGCAGAGGCAAAGGAAGGAATGAAGGAAGGTTACGATTTAACGTGCTGCTAGAAGGACTCCATCAGCCACGAATCTTAGGCTCCGATAGGACAAAGATGAGGAAGGACGTCAGTCGCGTTGTTCCAAAGAAATCATCCCGACATTCATCTGATGAGCCAAAATATTGTGGGCCGGCCAGTGTGGCCGTGCGGTTCTAGGCGCTTCAGTCTGGAACCGCGTGACCACTACGGTCGCAGGTTAGAATTCTGCCTCGGGCATGGATGTGTGTGATGTCCTTAGGTTAGTTAGGTTTAAGTAGTTCTAAGTTCTAGGGGCTGATGACCACAGATGTTAAGTCCCATAGTGCTCAGAGCCATTTGAAAATATTGTGACAGACTGCCTATGAAAGTGTTAGTTTAATTTTGAAAACACTGCACTAGCGATTTGTGGCTTGGATTCGAGAAGTCATTCATAAGTTTCCGTAGCTGTGCGGCACTAGATGTCTACGTACAGGTCACGAAATTTCCGTAAGTTGCGGACCGGTGATTTGCTGGCGACGAGCTGTATGTCTCTATGTTCAACATCTCCTCCTAAAACACTGGATCGATTTCAACCAAACTTGGTACATACATCCTTTACTACCTGAAAAGAACCACAGTGGCGTAAGGGGTAGAAGAAGTGTAGCTCACAGCGCGCAGATAGCCAGACTGTAGTAATCCAGAATCTGAGAATGAGAGCACTTAGTAACTTTCAACAACTGTTATACACATGATTTCAAACCTTAATGATAATTTTACTCGCTCACATCCCCCCCCCCCCCCCGCCCCCCATCCACCGTTCATACAGTGACGAAAGGGAAAAGTTTATCGCTCACATTTACGCTGTTCACGCAGTAAAACTGCTGCATTAGACATAACCTTTCGATTTATTACCTCTATACTAATGTAATAACTCCACTGGCAACACATTTTGCATACAATAGTCACACATACCACTGAATATAGCTGCACAAATAGATCAGTAATCGACACACAGTTCAGGAGATACGACATCATAAACCCTGAGATTTATGGGCTCAAATGGCTGTGAGCACTATGCGACTTAACTTCTGAGGTCATCAGTCGCCTAGAACTTAGAACTAATTAAACCTAACTAACCTAAGGACATCACACACATCCATGCCCGAGGCAGGATTCGAACCTGCGACCGTAGCGGTCGCTCGGCTCCAGACTGTAGCGCCTAAAACCGCACGGCCACTCCGGCCGGCTGAGATTTATGAAAAATTGCCACATCGTACATGACGTTTTAACTTATCATTTCTTCACTGCTAACCCCAGTGGCAACACATTTCGCAGACAGCGTCCATGTATACCACTGGATTTACATGTAACATTATTTCGCTGTACAACACGTAGTTCACGAGATGTCACGTCATAAACATTGAGGTGTGTGAAAACGAAGCTGCATTGTGAAGTACGTTAGATATACAGGTAAAATATGTGTACAAATATGTGTGGCAAATGCTAAATAAATGTATCATATGAGTATGCGAGCAAAGCCGCTGGTAAAGGCCTCCTTCTGTACCAAGTTTGGCACATATATTACTTACTGTCTGGAAAGAAATACTCTGGGGGTAAGATCCAGCAACCTCCTGATGATAACGTAGAGGGAGAAGGGAGAGGGAGAGACAGAGAGTGATGAAGAGGGGGACAGAGTGGGAGGAAAAAGGGACAGCAAAGGGAAAGAGGAGGAGATTGAGAGAGAAACGGAAGCAGATGGACAAAGAAAGGGAAGAGGAGATAGAAACGAAAGGGGAGGAGATGGACAGAGAAAGGGAAGAGGAGATGGACAGAGAGTGGGAGGGGGAGAGTAAGGAAAAAGGAAAGAGATAGACGGAGAGAGAGGTGAGGAGGAGATAGAAGGCATGAGGAGGTAGTAGATGGGGCAAGAGAAGTTGGACAGAGGATGAAAACAGAGAGAAGGGAGTAGCATTTGGCAAGAGGGAGGGGCGGGAGGAGAAGAACAGAGTGTGTGGGGAGGAAGGAAGTGGACTAAGATAGGGAGGAGAAGGACAGAGAGGGGAGGAGGAGATGAACAGAGAGGTAGAGGAAAAGATGGATAGAGAGAAGGGGGAGGAGGACAGAATTGGAATAAATAATAGTCGGGCAATGTCGGTAGTCATATACTGGCCATATCGGTTTAGATTTTTGGATCAGTAGCTCATAACGCTTCTTGGCTGAGGCTGTGTCACGAGTATGAAAAGAGTGCACACTCCCTCGAGTACCCTGCTATTTCACTCCTACCTCACTCTGACGGTGTCGTCGGGCACTCGTGCCACAGTTTCTATAGTGACGTAATGAGGCAAGCTAGCAGACTATAACTGCGGAAGCGGGCGGTCAGAGATGGGCGTGCATCGGTGGCACTGCCCGAGGGCTCAGCCAGCGCAGGTGCTGGCGTGATTTACGCGTGCGCAGACGACCCCGGCTAGGCCGCAGCTGCGGCGAGGAACCCTCAGTTCGCCCGCGGCTGTCCGCTTCGCCATTCCGCACCCATTACCCCGGCTTTACGGCCGGTCCCTACCTGCCGCCGAATCGCTTTGTAACTCTTTCATCATTCATGAGTTTATCATTTAGCTCCCTAAAGACGTCCTGCATAATGCATCGGAACCGCGCCTAATGTGCAACTCTAGTCTGCCGGAAAAAGAAAAGTAGGGGCAACCTCATCGGTTGCATCTCCTTAAACTGCCGATTTTGCAGTCCCCGGCTCCACTATTGCGGCGCCGTTCCGAACACGCGCGCAATTTAAGCGACGTCTAATGTGAGACACTGTATAAATACGTCTGACGTGAGCCGGACAGAGGAGGTGAACAGCCCGCATTATTCCGAAATCGGGCAAATGCTTTTAGCTGGGCCGTCGCCTTTTAGGCCGTCATAAATTTCGCGTGAATCTAACGCGTCGTGTCCGCCTCGGCTCTTTGATGGTTAGAATTAAGTAATTGATTGGCTGCCGTCTCGTGTGCGCTGAGGTGCGCGACCGCATTATCGGAATAAATAACAACGTAGGTTCCACGGGTGTCTAAAACAGCGGGAAACCGACACTTCACTTATCAGTGCCCGCCATTGCGTTCGTGGTAAACTCAAGTTAGTGCTCCTACCGTAAATAGAACTGTGGGTTGCTCCGCTGGAAGCGCGAACTACCCTGGTGTTGTCAATTTGACGGTGAGATTCTTTTGTCGACTCTTCTCGATATCGTCTGCTGTTTGTACAGCCCCAAACTCCTTTCTGTTTCTGTTGCATTCGAAGAATAAACGAAAACTTCAATCTTGTTGACGGATATTTAACGATATATCTATCCCAAGCTAAGTTTCTGCTACAACGCTTCCATTTCAGGCTGAACGTCCTTTTCCGTTTCGTATTTTATTGGTCGACGTATAGCTGTCACCGACTAACCACAATGAGATGAAACTTCTTAGTGTGTGAGTGGTTCTTTAGATTATGGGCATATTTATACACAAAATGTACATTATACAGTTTTCGCTGCTGCAAGACCATAAGCAGCCTGAACTGGAACATTATGGTGCGGGTTCTTCATCGGCACTACCACCCCAAGGAAATTTCGTCAGTTGGGGAAACAAATAGGCGAAATTTAATGTAAAACGTGAACTAGCCGTCTGAAGATAAACCTGTCATTTCGAAACCGGTAACTGCGCTGTTTAAATGCCCAAATAGCATTGTGAAAAGTGGCTGGTTGTTGTAATCTTCTATGTAAGAGTCAACCTATCATTACGTCTATTTGGCGATGTGTACGATATAATTGTATAGGTATGCTATGATGTCACGATCAACGAAGCTTTCCAGTCCAGATACATTGGGTACACCTGTTCCACCACGTACAACAGCGACTGTCAGCCATCCATTTCCGTGGGTAAAGGAATCATTGATGTCGATGCTGAAATTAAGTCTGCATCCACAAAAGACTGCAGGTCCGTCCAGTAGAGAGTGTGCAGCAACAGATTTGATTGTATTCTTTTTCTTGTCGGCGGCGGATGTGGTCATTTCAACGTCTTCAATTGTTTTATATATAGTTTGTCTTGCACGACGACTGCGCAATATGTTTTTCTGTTCTATTTCACAATCCCTTTTTTTTAAATGTACAAAAATCGTTATTTTTTACTACACAATGTGTTTTAGAGGGTATAAACATGTCTCTCACACTTCTTCGTATTCTATATCGATTCTATACGACGTTCAATGAGCTACAATTCTCGGAATCCCAAACCCGTTGATGACGAGCACGATGCTACGGAGATCAAAGTGCATCGCGTCAGTAGCGTTGCCTAACAAATGACATTATATTCGCTACCTTCTCCATGACATGCTTCCCATACTTTTACAATAAAACTTGAAATTTTACGCACAATAATGTTACAGTATTTGAATGGTTGGCCGTGTACAAGTATTACCTGCATTGGTGTAATTAAGAACGCAGCACCATAACAGAAAAGCAAGGCTGTAAGAGGGATTCCAAAGATGTACTGGAACGACGGGGACTTAATTCAGAATGCCGCGAAATTATTTGAAATAATTTTTCCGAAAACAGTCAAGAATTTTCGCACTGCTTCAGTAATAAAATTAAGCAGCACTGTGTCTTGTAGGGTACCTGGTGAAATTGAACGTACTGTAATTGTCACATCTCACTATCTTGAAGAGGGCCAATTTTCTTCACTAGAAAATTGTTGACTGTAAGGGAGTGTAATTGTGAACGCCTCAGACAACTTCCTGACCTTTCGAAATGCGTCAGAAATTTTTCATACAATGATGTGCCAGTATGTTTACCGATAAACATCGTCATTTATTTCATCGGTCTGTCTCTAGTTGCTCATTCGTGACAGGCCACGCTTTGGAGACTGAAGTCCAGAACACTCCTCTCAGTCACTAAATTGTTTCCAAGAAGTGCGTTCTGCACTCCACTCTCGCAAGCAATTCCGCAGTAGCGATATAATGCTTACCAGGTCTATATTTCTCCTTTCTCTTCGTGCCCAACGTTTTAGTTAACACCAGCTTGGATGATGGATTTGCAAATGCACGCGATGGGAAACTGTTTCCACACAATACTGTTCATCTTGATTTTTATACGAAAGGAGTTACCTTGAGTCGGATATCTAACCTGATACAGCAATAAAAAAAAAAGTAAATAAAAGCTCCACGAAAGCGTGCTTGCAGCTAGTCTGAGGCAAAAACTGTGCACTGCAGGATTTCTGAGGCATCTGCTATTGACTCTAGCAGTGAATCACCGTCCCATGCGAATTTCACTGCTCGTAACCTTGTTTACGGGGGTTGACGTGGGGTAACACCCTAAGCGGATCGGCGTTAACAGTCTGGCGCGGCCAGCTGTACATTTATTGCTCAATATCCGGAGAGATTCCTAATGGCGCTTGGCAGTTGAACCATTAGCAGACAAGTGAGTTTCGCCGTCCTGAATCGACAGCTGAGGGTCACAAAAGTTTAGTCACTTTCAACAAACTATTAGATATTTTTCAGGTGTTCTTCTAGAATTGCGTGGACAGAAGAATTTACTCGTTTTTGATAGTAAGTAGTAATAGTAAAGGTAGCTCAATATGCCAGAATATCTGGTGAGAAGAAACTCCTCCATTTTAATGTCGTGGCAAAGAAACGAAGCAGAATGAGATAATCCATTAATTAATAAAAGTTTCGCTTGCTAGCGCTGAAGCGGGTCCGGGAGTATAGGATATTGTACAATAATGTGTATAGGAGTATGAAATAAATTTATTCTAAGCAATCTAGAAGACGGCTGGGAAACCCAAAGGGTACTACTTCTCTTAACGACATATTACAAAACATCTTACCGGCTACCTTCGATAGGAGTTCTTTTCGTGTGCCTCTTTTCATCTAAAGAATTCCGCAGAAGACGAAGCAGTGTTAAAGTACCTCAAATTGGAAACCCCGAGATGTAATGAAAACTAAATTTTGCGTTCTTGTGTTAATTTTCTTCTTGGTCATTTACGTAAACCATTTTCAACATACAATAAGTTTTCAGACTGAGTCTATATAAGGCGCCTAGGACACTGCTATACAAAGTCTATGTCTATCTTTGAATTTCTCCTACTGTAAAGCAACTTCTTGTTTCCAGTTTTTTTTTGGCAGCATTTCGTGTTTGAAATCACACACTTATTAACAAACAGAGAGTGGTCAAATTCGTAGTCATCTTTCCACAAAACTGCTTCATGTGAATCCGGCATACCTCCCGCATAATCTCATACCATCACTAGTTCAACCGGTACTTTCGCGTCTCGTATTAGTTCCTTTAATCTAATGATGAATGACGATTTTAGAAAGGAAGAATAGGAATGGCCTATTATTTAATTCACATGCGCAACTTTGTGTTCAAAATAACTTAGATGAACAATGGTACATCGTCGAGAAATCATCTTGACCTGCAGTGAACAAGTCGTGTGATATAAATAAGCAGAGTTACAGATCCAGAGCTCTCGAAAGACATGTTACCGCTGCTACAGATGATGTCTTCACGCAGACAAAGCAAGCATTCTTTGGTGAAGAACGTCCTCCTTGAATTAATGGCGGCCCTCGTTAATTGACTCCCCTCGACAGCACACACTGACCTCAAAATTTGTTCATGCCCCTCGCGAAGGATTCACCGCCACAGCGCTCTTGATAGAAGTCCATTAACAGCCTTAAGGCGGTCATTAATTTTGCTGTCCGTGCGTAATTAAAATAAAATGTAAACATAGTCCACGGCTGTCTATACAGTTTACGGCTCGCCTTTGAATAATTGCGCTGTTGCGTGCGTCCAATCAAGGGGCTCCGGAGTGGGAGCACTCTAAAGGGTATTTAGCATTCGGCTAATGGCGGCGAACCTCCTCTTCTCACGGAGCCCAGTCCACTGCGTAAAGGCCCATTATTTGTACGCCGAAGTGCGCCTGCCACAGTCACCGATGTGCACTTATTTGCGCTACAACTAAAACTTTATTCTGAACGTGATACTAATGAAGTTTTCTGCGCGTCATTTGCGAGGAATACATATCCTCGAAACAATTAATCGCTGTAGCATTTTTCGCATTTTCACGATTCAGTACTGGAATTAGCGATGTTAAACAAGGTCCTTGCCTTTGTGTGGTCCTTGTAATGCAAAACCTTTCGCAGTTTCCTAAGGAACCATGACTGTACCCAGACGTGCACCTCTTCGTCCGAAGCAAATAAACAGCCACGAATGTCGTAATTCGGGGCTCCAAAAATATGGAAATCGCATGGTAAGAGACCGGGAATGTGTGAAGGATGCGTCAGGGCTACCCAGCGAAATTTCTTCAGCGTGGTTGAAACAACCTTGGCAACATTTAGTTTTTGTTCGAAATAAAATTAATGCTTTTTCTTGGGACCTTTGACCACCTACTGGACTAGAGCCAAGCTATGGTCTGACGATTAGACAGATTTTGAGCGTTACGTCTTGCATATTGTACAGCATATCACCCGTGGAAGTTTCAGAGCGAGACATGAATCCCCACATTTGCTATATGATTTACACTGGCATTCTCCACAAGTCAGAGCTTAACGCCAAAACTGTACCCAGTCTGAAGGCTCGTTTCACCACCGCAGGACTTTACCGCTAGCGTCATATGCCTTTCCCTTCCTCTCACGTAAAGTCTGACACCCAACGTGCCATAGAGACATCTGCAGAACCACGGCGAAACTTTGTGTTTTTCACTTACACAATTCGTTGCCAGTCCAAGGACATCAATCTTAGGACCAGCAGAGGCCTGAATCTCGGATCTGACTTGGAGTCTGGTGCTAAGCGTACAAGTGACACCTACAGGTTTAAGTGGAAGGTTTTACACAATTCCCAATAATTTAATTATAAACATAGAAAGTGATTCCACTGTTCCGGAACATTACACAAATACTCTCATCCACATTTGTTGGTGTTTTGTGTAGTGTAACTAAATGGTTCAAATGGCTCTGAGCACTATGGGACTTAATTTTAAGGTCATCAGTCCCCTAGAACTTAGAACTACTTAAACCTAACTAACCTAAGGACATCACACACATCCATGCCCGAGGCAGGATTCGAACCTGCGGCCGTAGCGGTCGCGCGGTTCCAGACTGAAGCGCCTAGAACCGCTCGGCCACTTCGGCCGGTGTAGTGTAACTGCAAATTGATATCCCCCCCCCCATTTTTCTATCCTACCCTGAACTGGCACCCATGTGACATGACCTCAACATCAATGCGGCGCTCACCTGTACCATTCCTTCTTTACTTACGAAACGAAACTACTGCTAAAAATCTGAATTATTCTCATTAAAACCGAACGAGGAGACTAATTGGTTATGTCTCAGGATTCCCATTCTGGAGAGAAGGGTTTCAAGCTCTTGTCCGTTCATCCAGATTCAGATTTTGCGTAATATTTCCTTAAGCAAATGCCAGGATGGTTGCTCTTTCAGTAATTGGCCTTTTTCTTTGCTGTTTCGCTTCTGCACCAATGATCATCAATGTACCTTTCGGTTTCCGTCAGGGGTAATAAATATTCCCCCTCCCCCTTTTAATCCCTTTTCCATTCACAAATGGTGAAATGGAAGAATGATCGCCTGTGTGTTAAGGATCTCCATGTAGCTTCCGCGCCGAGTAAATTACCCCGTGACGAAACGCACAACTCTTCATTGAATCGTCCCGATATCTCCTAATATTATAACTTGGTAGGAATCCCAGACTCAAAGAATGAGTCAAACAAGTGTTTTGTAAGCCACTTTCGTGGAATTCTTACCGATGAATGTCAGCTTGCAATCTGCTTTTTTTTACAAATTCTTTTCTGTGGCTTTTAGACTTTAAATGTTTTAGTTACGCGTTCCGGTGACTTGTTGGCAACTGGTGAGCAGCAGGGTACGTCTGCTTATGTTGAGAGTCAACTGGCAGCCCCTATTTCACACATAGATCCTCTGCAAGTTGTTCTGTGTTTCGACACAGTCTTTTGGAGTCGCAGTCTTCGTCCAGACAAAAGCTTTGTCAACTAATAGCTTCACGTACAATAAGGGTCCTTGGGGTACTCCTGAAGTTACCTTCACATCCGTCGATTTTGTTCCATTAAGAACGACGTGTAGTATAATGTTTGTAATTTCATTTGGTTCAAAAATGGTTCAAATGGCTCTGAGCACTATGGGACTTAACATCTATGGTCATCAGCCCATTAGAACTTAGAACTACTTAAACCTAACTAACCTAAGGACATCACACAACACTCAGCCATCACGAGGCAGACAAAATCCCTGACTCCGCCGGGAATCGAACCCGCGAACCCGGGCGCGGAAAGCGAGATTTCATTTGGAAACAAGAACCATATTATGCTTCACTTTCAAATAAAACTCATTAATAGTGCAATAATGACTGTTAGTTTCCTAGAATACTTACAGCCGGCCGGTGTGGCCGAGCGGTTCTAGGCGCTTCAGTCTGGAACCGCGTGACCGCTACGCTCGCAGGTTCGAATCCTGACTCGGGCATGGATGTGTGTGATGTCCTTAGGTTAGTCAGGTTTAAGTAATTCTAAGTTCTGGGGGACTGATGACCCCGATGTTAAGTCCCATAGTGCTCAGAGCCATTTGAACCATTTTTAGAATACTTACAACAAATTTTCCTCAAATTCATGATTTTCGCACTTAGAGCTTTTCTTATTTCAAGTGCACCATAATCGAAACAGGAATGACCTGTTTTTTTTTTTAATATTTATTTTTAATTTTTGTTTTTCAGTCCGCAGGTATCCCTCGTTGTTTATGAAACGGAGCTGTACTCCGTTTCTAATGCCATAGATGTCCACTGAACTTTCACCGTCCTTCCTTCACAGTAACGCAGTTCCTCCCCTGCGCATGAGAGCAATTTGCTGCGTGTCGATAAGTATGAAAGTGCTCATGCGAGATTGCAAGTACTCGCAGTTAAGTTTGCCATTGCCTGCCTCACGCGAACGTTATATAGCATAGCAGCCGATGTTCCTCCGCTAGCAGCATCCTAGCGGAGACCTGCACATCGATATGGAAGCAATTTCAATACGAGAGCAGCGTGTTAACTCTTCGCGAGAGTGCCCCGTGCAAATGAGTTCCTCAGTAAATGGCGCTCTCTGCGTGCGAGTGGCGTGCATTTCCAAGTACCGGTGGTTGCGGCCCGAGATATCGGCACAGTAAAGCAGCGCGGTCCGCGTAATCGTACAGGCTTCGATATTGGAGGCTCTCGCCGACGAGTGCGTGAAAGCCAGTAGCTCAGCGGGCATTTGCATCGCGGTATGGAGAGGCGTCGGGCGTCTTCCGCGTGGGCCGCGACGCGAGAGTGTCGCCCAGCCGGCGCGCAGCCTACGGTGCGTGCGTCGCCTCGCGATGGTAATTGGCCTCCCGTTGATTTGTTGCCTTGTCCGCCAGGCTCAGCTGACACTCGCATTAGAAAACGCGCCGTTCCCACTCGCTACGGATTCAGACGGCGCTCGTCCCATATGTTCTGCTCGCCGGCATTATCCCGTTTTTCTCGGGCGCGCGCGACATTATACGGGAGGAAATTTCTGCCCCGGCAACGATTTATCGGAGCAAAGCATCGGCCAGCAACTAGCATTAATTTCCTACAGCCTCTCTGTTTCTGGATCGCGAAACAAGAGGCCGAGCGCTTGTTACGTATGATAATATTATTCGATCCCGCTCGTCTCCCGGCGGAGGCCGCTCCGGAATCATTGTGTCGAAATTCATTGCCGAATGTAGCCGAGCGCGTACGCTATAATTGAATAATTATTTCGCTTGCGTGTGTCCCACTCGCCGCTTATAAATAATTTATAGTCCGTGTGCCGTACGTGCGCCATCAGGAGAGACTGTGTAGCGTTGCAACTATTGGCGTGCCCTGTTGCATGTTCACCGTTACGTGCTGACCATTCACGTCTCCTCTAACTGGAGGTAATGTGAATCTATTCTGACAGTAACTCCCTCTCTTGCAAAATCAGTCTCTGGCAATACTCACATTAAAAATTCCAAGTTTTGCGTTGTTGTCACGCTTTTCACATATTTTCTTCCACAAGATCACTTTAACGTGGAACAAGGTAATCTGTTCCCGACTGAGGGGTCACTTCCCGAGTGTTGCTGTGGACATATGTTTTACAGTGCACGCTACTACTGGACGGTGATTGCAGCAAGCTGTGATCCTAGGAAAAACATATTTTATATCGAACAGATGTTACGCACACCAGGCGCATCTGGGTATGCGGTTGGTAACCTTGAAATAGATCATGACGACGCAAAGAAACCGTAGGTCATTTTTGGAGTCAGAAGAAAATTTATTCCTAGTGTCAAGTTGTCGTACGACTGCGTTCCCGCATTCCATCGCAACAGAAAGTTAAAACACAGGTTGTCTCAAACTTTTTTGGTCAAATTGAAATAGGTGCTACTGAGTATATTGAGATACGGAACCAATGGTCGGAAATGCACATTTATTGGCCGGCCGGGGTGGCCGAGCGGTTCTAGGCGCTACAGTCCGGAACTGCACGACCGCTACGGTTGCAGGTTCGAATCCTGTCTCGGGCATGGATGTGTGTGATGTCCTTAGGTTAATTAGGTTTAAGTAGTTCTAAGTTCTAGGGGACTGATGACCACAGATGTTAAGTCCCATAGTGCTCAGAGCCATTTGACGGTCACATGAAGTTTCAGAAAAAAGTCATAATTTTAACGAAGAACTGAGTCCCGTGTGCTTTTAATCTAATACTTAGTCAAATACGTTACTGAGATAACTCATTATTTCATAAGTTAGTGGATTTACAACAACAAAAAATGGTTCAAATGGCTCTGAGCACTATGGGACTTAACATCTGTGGTCATCAGTCACCTAGAACTTAGAACTACTTAAACCTAACTAACCTAAGGACATCACACACATCCATGCCCGAGGCAGGATTCGAACATGCGACCGTAGCGGTCACGTGGTTCCAGACTGAAGCGCCTAGAACCGCACGGCCACACCGGCCGGCAGTGGAGCTACACTAACGTGTATTCTGTACATAACAGTTATACATCCAGTAGTATCTGCAGTCCATGACATGTATACTTGAATTAAGTTCATAAGAGGAATAACAGTTAGGGAGGGCAAGTGTCAAGCTTTTACGTTCAAAGGACCGAGGTTTTTCAGTTACTTCAACTGCCGAGAGTAATATCCTTATCACTGGTTGAGTGAACAGCTTCTCAGGGCAGAGCATACGACTTCCGATCAGACCATATCTATCAATTCACAGTCGGTTAACGAGAGCGTTACTGAGACATGAGTTTTAGTCTCACAGGGTTGCACTCATTGCTCTCACGAGGACCTCAGAAGACGCGTCCCGCGTATTGTGTACTTGTGCCTCCTTTAGCGTCAGGATGTATAAGAGTGAATGCGTCCCCTGCCAGGCGTCTTGTCGGACAATACGGGCAACGCCCACTGCACTCGTCGGAAGAGGGCGCCGACACGCAAGAGGTCGTGTTTACAAGTACGTAAAGGGGCTGTAGCCGCTGTCGTCGCAGTGTCGGCAGCTGCAGCAGACAGGCCTGCTCCCATTACCTTGGCGTGTCCTGTGGCAAGCACTGCTCCCTGTAACTTGTCCTAGCTGTGCCGACTCGCAACAAGCCGATACTAACCTCAGGCTACGATCGAAGCTTCTCGCGACTACTTTCGTGTATTCTCGGTTTACTTGTCTCGTCAAATCTTGGTGCAGTGTCGAGATTTCAACGAAACCCTCCATCGGCTTTCTCAGGAACAAACGACTGTCGTGGCTGATACGCGACTGATCTGTGTAAGTCACCATTACGTCATTCCTCAATAGATTGTGCCTACACTGTTGGCGTGAGCCATCCCGTAGGAATGTACGCAATTCAGCGCATTTCTCCGTGCTTTCTCTGCGTCGACAACTCGCTTACACGCTACATTTAAGTTACAGTCGCCGTCTCAATTGACGTTCTCGTACATTTTAATTTACACTGCTTCATTAATAACAGAATCTTAGTCTATAGGAGAGATCTACAAGATTTTATTTACATCAAACATTATTCTGTGTTTGTTCAACAATTGCTGATTTTTCAACTTCTTCCATTTTAATTTGCGTTCAGTGCTCTGCACAAAGGTCGGTGTCGGTACGGGTAGACTGGCAGATGTAGTTGCTTCCGCTCTCACAAGGAATCTTTTAAGTTCCATGAAATCCTGACACTGACGCTGTTTTTAACCGGGCGCAGCATCTCTATCTTTTTGGATGGTCGGAAAATAGGTCATACTTATTCTTCACAGAATCCTACTCATTTTGCTACATGTAGCAACGCGGAATGGATGAAATACAATAGGATGATTGTTCAGCCTTGCATGTTTTCGTTTCTTGGAGAGGTCTCACTTTATATCTCGAGCCCATGGCTTTTCTTTCGCAATACTTACCCCCTATAATTAATCTCAGAATCCAGATAGTCAGTTTAGAGAACACTAATACATCATGCTCTATACTTACTTACTAGTACTGCACTTTTTGTAAACATGCAGACACAGAACGTACAGTGTAGTATTTTCATTCAGAGTGAGCCTGTAAACATTCTGGTTCTATTAAAAGAAGTTTAACGAGCAGTCGACGTCGAGCTAACCTGAGACGAGACAAATGTTTGTAAACAGAGTGACAGGTAAGGAAATCGTGGCTTTGCCTTTTAAATGGATCATTCTGGTGCTTGACTGGATTGAATGACAGAACTGGGATTTGAACACCACTTCTCCCAAATAATAAGCCTATGTCGTAAGCGTAGGATCGTAAGAAAGATGTGATAAAAAATGTAAATATTTAAGCTGGAAAATTTTGAGAAATGCCACATTATCTTATAAATATAAAGAATTCAGCTTCCCATTATCGTACATGCCTAAAAAAGAATTTCGGGACATCTCCCGCATCATTTGCCGTAATTGCCCGTGCTTCTCATGCTACCTGAAAACGAAGTCACAAGAATATTTCTGCGTTCTGCCATTTATTTTGTTCGAATGCCGCCGAATTTCCTATATTTTCCCTATAACTACTTAAAAATTCCCGTAAAACATCACTGTTCGCGAAAGTAGTAGTTTCGAGACACAGTGCAATTGCGATTACGTGGTAATCCATTTTTACAACAATTTCAATGAGACTAATTGCAAAAACAGACACTACTTGAGCCTAGCTCCTAATATTGTGTAAAATACCATTGCATCTTAGCTTAGTAACATGTAGCTGTTAACACACCACGCAGTTGTTAATCTGAGTGAATTATGTGGCAAGTGACAACAAAAGAGCCATTTCTATGCCGGGCGTCGCTTTCGCATTTATGAGAGATGCAGCGTTGCTAAACGACTGGGACCTCGTGCAACGTGTTATAAGAACAAGCATAGAGAGGAGCACAGAACACGAGTCTCTCATAAATAAAAAATCTTAATACAACGTAGTGAAACGACTTCAGTTCTGGCTTCTCAGAGAACAAGCGTGTCATTAATTAATGCCCGGAACAAATCAATTCTCGTGGACGCGCTAATAGCTGTTTGGCGGCATCTACGGTAAATCAAAGTAATGGCTGACAACGTCATTTTCTCGCTGATGCATCATGGTGATGGCTGACAACGTCATTTTCTCGCTGATGCATCATGGTGATGTTAATGGCACGCGAAATTAATTTCTGCAGTCGGCACCCCGTTATTATATTAAAAGTGCGGGACAGAGATTGACATGAATCTGTTATATAACTTTAATCTCTGACAGGATGGTGGAGATTTTTAATGTTATCGTCTTCACATGGTTTCGTCTCAGAGCTGAACTTGAATGTCATTTGGATGTTCCGACCGCATTATGCCAGTCGGACGATAACGTTTTATGGTTAAAAACAACCAGTAACAATTTACTCTAGGATGACGGTATTCTGACAAACGTAGTATTCTGTTAGTCTTTCCCTATTACTTAGTACTGCAAAGTGTCAAGATTCTATAATCTGTATTATGCATAGGAGCTGTAAATTTTCTGTTATATATTTGATAAATTATAGAGATGTGTGTACTTTGATTCGAGGGTCAGATTTCGTCGTTAGCGGTTTCTTTAGAGAAGAAAAATTAATTTCGCTCCAACACATGTGATGTTTTCAACCAATTGCAGTTTGAAGCCTTCTCCGTCCCAATATGCGTCGCTAGTGTTACATAACCACTCCGCTGCGCTACATGAATGGCAGAAGTGCTCGATGGACGTACGATGATACACTTCACGAGATTTTGTTGGAAGTCCCTTGTAGAAATATTGAGCCATGCTGCCTCTATTACCGTCCATAATTATGGAAGTGTTGGCGGTGCAGGATTTTGTGCACGAACTGACCTCACGATTATGTCCCATAAATGTTCAATGGGATTCGTGTCGGGAGATCTGGGTGGCCAAATAAATCGCTCGAATTGTCCAGAATGTTCTTCAAACCAATCACGAACAACTATGGCCCGCTGACAAGGCGCATTGCCATCGATAAAAATTTCGTCGCTGTTTGGGAACATGACGTCCGAGAATGGTTGAAAATTGTCTCTAAGTAGTAGAATGTCCAGAGAACCCACTCCATTCCATGCAAATTCGGCCCACACCACTATGGCGCCACCAGCGTCTTGCAAAGTGCCTTGTTGACAACTTGGATCCATGGCTTCATGGCGTCTCCACCGCACTCAAACCGTACCATCAGTTCTTACCAACTGAAATCGGGACTTATCTGACCAGGTCACGGTATCCCAGTCGTCTTGGATCCAACCGATATGGTCACGTAGGGTCGCAGGTTCGAATCCTGCCTCGGGCATGGATGTGTGTGATGTTCTTAGGTTACTTAGGTTTAAGTAGTTCTAAGTTCTAGGGGACTGATGACCACAGATGTTAAGTCCCATAGCGCTCAGAGTCATTTGAATACGCCAACGTTTTGTTTGGAAACGTACTTGTTTCATTCACTCTCGTATCTCTTCGTTGAGAATTCAGCAATGCCCTCTTTACTCATCGCCCTCAAATTTGTATTCAGCAGGGCTCGGTTCTTTCACGGGTATATATTTTCTGCAGTGTTAGTAGTACGTTAAGAGGGGTACCCTGCAGTATGGATAGCAGCACAACGACGCTAAGGTGAATGGTTCCCGCAGCAGCAGCAGCAATGCCACGATACTTTTGCATTTGTCTGAGCATTGTTTCATTTATTTTGTCTTGTACGTTTTGTTACTTGCATACTGTGGGTTTTCTTTCTGCTGCGAGGATATTTTCGCAGAAACAAATAGAACTGTGATAACAAACCGAATACATAATAATTACATTATCAAATCGTAAAGAGCTGTTGCATGATACAGGTCCCTCAAACCAAAGTTCTCAGACAATATCCCTCGAAAACTTGCGAAATGTTGTTGGTGGTATTGGTGTTCTCCCAGTATGTAATGGAGCGTGTGAAGGTATGCCAGGGTTACAAAGCCAGTGCGTAATATTTCAATGCTACTACTGGGAAGTTAATGGTACTAATTGAGTAGTTACCGCTAACATAGTCAGAATTTCCATTAACGTCACCTGTTTTAAATTTTTCCACGTCCGAACTCGGCCTCATTGAATACTGGCGCTTTTCTTGTTGCTCCCTCCTCCTACACTGACGTTCCCCTCTCTTTGAAGCACCCGACGTCGACAAGCGCTCGGCGTAACTGCCTGCCCTCAGCCTAAAACAAAAGGAGCGTCCTGACATGTTCGGCTCGCTGAGGGAGGTCGTGCAACAAAGCGCTTCAGCCACTTAGCTCCTAATTGTTCCTCCCACGTGTTGAGGCTATCGATCAATGGCGCTGTCACAATTTTTAAAAAAGTGATCATAAATGATTACGTTTCAGAAAGTTACGTTCCGTGCATATCGGAGTCTGTTGAGTCCTTTTGCGGCGCCCTCGGTCTGGGCTGCAACGTGGGGTCCTGACTATTCAGACGCCTGCGTTCTTGCTGCATCACGGGCAAGCCGTCTACCCGAGGCCTGAGAGCAAAAGCTGACGCTCCCGTGGACGACATACAAATTCCTCGCTGACGCACCAAAGTGTAGCGCTGTGTGCCTCAGGCGTGAATGTGTACCACAAATCCCCCCCCCCCCCCTCCCAAAACCAGAAAGGAATAACGGACTGTTTAATTTAAAAAGGTAAAAGTTTATATTAAGAATTGTGTTGGACAGTACTGTAGCCTGTTCCAACTGTTATTTACACTATGTGATCAAAAGTATCCGGACACACCCAAAAACATAAGTTTTTCATATTAGATACATTGTGCTGCCACCTGCTGCCAGGTACCTCAATAGTCATTGGACATCGTGAGAGAGCAGAATGGGGCGCTCTGCGGAACTCATGGACTTCGAACGTGTTCAGGTGATTGGGTGTCACTTGTGTTATGCGTCTGTATGTGAGATTTCCACACTCCTAAACATCCCTATGTCCACTGTTTCCGGTATGATAGGGGAGTGGAAACGTGAAGGGACACGTACAGCACAAAAGCGTGCAGGCCGTCCTCGTCTGTTGACTGAATGAGACCGCCGACAGTTGAAGAGGGTCGTAATGTGTAATAGGCAGACATCTATCCAGATCATCAGACAGGAATTCCAAACTGCATCAGGATCCACTGCAAGTACTATGACAGTTAGGCGGGAGGTGAGAAAACTTGGATTTAATGGTCGAGTGGCTGCTCATAAGTCACACATCACGCCGGTAAATGCCGAACGAATCTTCGTTTGGTGTAAGGAAGGTAAACATTGGACGATTGAACAGTGGAAAAACGTTGTGAGGAGTGACCAATCACGGTACACAATGTGGCGATCCGATAGCAGGGTGTTGTTATGGCGAATGCCCGGTGAACGTCATCTGCCAGCGTGTATAGTGCCAACAGTAAAATTCGGAGGCGGTGGTGTTATGGTGTGGTCGTGATTTTCATGGAGGGGGCTTGCACCCCTTGTTATTTTGCGTGGCACTATCACAGCTCAGGCTTGCACTGATGTTTTAAGCACCTTCTTGCTTCTCACTGTTGAGGAGCAATTCGGGGATGGCGATTGCACCTTTCAACACGACTGAGCACCTGTTCATAAAGCACGGCCTGTGGCGGAGTGGTTACACGACGATAACATCCCTGTAATGGACTGATCTGCACAGAGCCTTGACCTGAATCCTATAGAACACTTTTGTGATGTTTTGGAACGCCGACTTCGTGCCTGGCCTCACCGACCGACATCGATACCTCTCCTCAGTGCAGCACTCCGTGAAGAATGGGCTGTCATTCCCCAATAAACCTTCCAGCACCTGATTGAACGTATACCTGCGAGAGTGGGAAGATGTCATCAAGGCTAAGGGTGGGCCAACACCATATTGAATACCAGCATTACCGATGGAAGGCGCCACGAATTTGTAAGTAATTTTCAGCCAGGTGTCCGTATATTTTTAATCACATTGTGTACCTTGCACACCGAGGAAATGATGCATTAACTGAAAAGACATTGCCATAGTTCGTAGACAGCATAGCTTTATCCGTAGAAAGTAACATAGACTTGGAATAACTGTTGTATGTAATGTTCAGCAAACTTAGCAGATAGTCAACTTAGCACGGAAATTTTACCAAGCACGAAAATAATCAAGCTTTTTATTTTCACTTGTCAGTCTTCTGACTATTCTGATGCAATCTGCGACGACGTTTTCTCCTATGCCAATTTCTGTATCACAGAAATACGCTTACACCCAACGCTATTATTTGTACGATATTATGTTCCTTCGATCAGTTGTACAATTAATTGCAATGATTTGGAACCAGTCAGTTTACATTCACTTTCCTTTGCAAATACGTCTACATACCGGCCATTTGTAATTTTTTTTAAATGCAGTTGTAATTCCTACGCACCACCTTTCACACACTACAAAGAAACAAATTTGCTCCGTAAATTTTTTCAGTTTCTTTTCAAGTTTACCTTCTCTGCCTGTCATACATTTTTGTCCCATAGGGTAAGTGATAAGGAATTTTGATGGCAGAATTGTACACCACTTTTTATACTGAAGATAACCTTAATGTGGATTTTGTGTAATTTTATGTGGTACTGTAATTATGTACATCATTATTCCTTTTGAACTGCAGCATTTTACTTATAACTAACTTCAGGAGGGAATAAATATGCTGTGATGCAGTAGTCAAAAAGACTAAGTTCTTAAACAGATGTCTACAAGAGATCGTGGTTGGGTACCACATATTACTTTTAAATCACGTATTTGAGCAACGAGCATTTTCGTTTTTAAACACGAGTTATCCCAGAACATTATTCCAAATGACATTACTGAATGAAGATTCCCAAAGTATTTCAATTTTCTGATCGATTTCTCCCCAGCATTTTTAGTGATTCGAAGTGCAGATGTTGCTGAACCAAGTTATTTTAGGAGTTCCAAACTGTTTTTTCGCCAGTTTAAATTCTCATCAATATGAACAACGAAAATTTTTATAATTTCCCCCTAGTTATTTTTTCCTTTATGTTACGCTTTACACTGGTTGCAGTCTCTGTCTTCCCCTACAGTTTTTACCCTCGACGGGACCAACTAGTACCTTGCAGAATTATTCCCTGATAACATAACACCTTTCCTATCATCCTGTCACTTCTTGTACTAGTGTTTTCCACATATTCCTTTTCTCATCGATTCACTGGAGAGCCTCCTTAGTCCTTATCGTGTCCTTCCACTTCTGCTTTATAAAATAAAATAAGGTCTCGGCATCAAATTTGGAGAAGACACAACAGAAGACATTATAGAATGTGTCTGGAACCAGCAACACATCAGCAGATTACTGCCTGAAAAACATTGTTTTTACTCTACAAAATACCTGTTTTTCTTCAAAAAAATACATCTCCTAATATCTGATATGTGTATGCTGAAACTTATATAGAAATTTATAAACTAATAAGTTTTGGAGCACAGCGTCTTATGGAAGTGATGCATAGACTGTGAGGAAACTGAATGAAAGGCTCAGGAGCTCTACGTGGACGGACGAACACGATTTAAAAGAGATACTTGTACTATAAACAATAAACTAGCCAAAATGTCTACGAAACTTCGTACCAGAAGAACGTTAAGGCATAATAAGCTTTGTACTGAAGGAAAGAGAAGAAGGGAAGACTTTCAGTCGCGCACACAACGGGTACAATATGTAAAACAGATTATCGAGGGTATTCGTGGGATTGTCACAAGGTAGGAAGAAGAACTTTGACTATACCTGTACTGCTACTACTCGTTTAATAAGAATTGCTAGTCATGAAAATAAAGTAATTATAATTAAATCATTGTAGCCCTGAACAGATAATCGAAAAAGAAACACACTTGCAAAATAGAACTCGGGAAACAACATGCGCATGTAACGACAGATGTATGAAATAATAATTGTTATATAGATTATCATGCTTAAATATTATATAGATTATCTTGCTTCAATATTGTCGGGTGACAACTTGCCATAACAGACACCTTTCGCGTCTTCCGTGGTTATTCTGCAAATTGCGTACATATTTTTGTTCATACTTGTCTAAAAAATTTATGAAACATTTCTGCATGAAACTGCTTTGCAGTAGCGTTAATCGTATTTACTGGCCTCATCAAAAGCTGAATAACATCCTGTAAGTCTTCTAAGGGGAACAGAAAACAAGTACGTGCTAGCTTACGATATCTTCCCACACTGCATCTGTAATTACATTGATCATTAAGTAGCGTGAAAACTTAGCCTGTTACTCCTGGCGGAGAAGCGTAGAAAGCAGTTTGCATGGATCCGTACTTTCACGCCGTAGCTGTCCTCCGATTAGGCGCAGAGCGTTCGCTGTTGGCGTGATCTCCAGGAACGTAAAATGTGGCGTCACGTAATGTCCGTTGCAGAACGACCCGGAGCCAGCGGTGTGCACTAAATCTTCAGAAGCACTCGTTCTTTGTCGAGTGCTCGCGCCTCTCCGGGCTGTTTGGAGGCTCTCTCAACGCATTAACCTTTATGGTATTATACACAATTAACCCTAATGGCTTGGGCACATAGCTGTTACTGTATTTGAGCGTAACCGAGCGCATTTAGATAAGAGGTTAATGCGCAGCCTTCCGGACGTTTCTACTCTTCAAATCATAATTAGCTGTTAACTCTGACACGTATATTCCAACCGTAGCCTCGGTGCATGACCGGCTGTATGTTCAATATCATTAATTTCTTATTCCTCGGTATCTTTCGTGTTGGCAGACAGGGAAAACCTACACTTGGTAAGGCGGCCTTAGTCTGGTAATGCAGTAAGTGAAGCGCGCAAGTAAGCGTGACTGAAACGTCGCTTCCGCCAGTGAGGTAATGATGATCCAGTAACGACATTAGTTGTGAGCAATGCAGGTTGCAGGGAGACTGAAATCGAAGGACCGTAGGCGTTGTGTTCTGTGGTAAATATTGAAAGGGGAAAAAATATAAGAGAGTTAAACAACTATTATCGGGATATGCGTCGTCCCATTGCAAAATGTGATGATGAATCTCTGTCGATGGACAGCTCTTCAGTGACAATACAGATTCAGTGCTTTAACCTATCAAAATATTGATCTCTATCCTGACTACTACTTTCACGACTGGTGAAATGGTTGAAGCGAAGTGTCTACTAAGAATAAATGAGTCACAGAAACTGATTTCGTTGTCAGATCACAGACGACTACGTATTTCTAAGATAGACGTTCGCAAACTCGCGTAAAAGTTGCAGTATCAAACCTTTTTGTGATCAGAAAAGAAAGCTATGTCTACTGTACACTGTATTACGAAGAAGAAAAGTTAAAAATTCCAGACTGCGTAAATTCTTAGAACAGAGTGAGACGATTCGATGACAGTTTCCATTGCCGAACCTCATCTAATGAGAGCAGACTAATGACAAAGTCAGGAAAAAGTTGCAAAGACTGATTGGTTGTTCGGCTCGTCAGCATCTCTGTGATAATGTACTTCAACAAAATGAGTCATAACCTTCTGCAGATATTTGATTTCTGCTTAGTAATTGGAAAGTTTCTGGATCAGAAAGGAATAGTTCCTTTTCGTATCTCTATCATACTTTCGACATTGCTTTACTGGATTTTTTTTTTTTCAATCGTAAGATGATCCCTACAAAAGGCAGCTGAGAAGGAATCGAGAAATCTCCGCCAGTTCATCCCCTTTGTATCAGTGTCAAAACAGTAAACTTTTTGTGGCTAAAGAAGCGAGCTGTCATTTTATAAAATATTAAGTAGTTGATGGTTTATCGAAAGCGAATGCTCAGAAGAGCAGGTTTGAAACTGTTTTCCTTTCTTCGTCAAAATTAAAGACGACCATCTATGGAAGAACAAGATCTAAATCTGATACTGAAAAAGATGGCGAGAAATACTATTAACAAATAGAGACGAATTTCATTGAAACTATGGTTATACACAGTTTAAATGATAAACACCACAAGTCGCAAGAAATTTAATCATTTCCGCCGACCATAGGTACTGAATTATGCTTGCTGTGAATATGACAGCGTAACAGAATGACAAATAAATCATTTTTTCTTCGCCTGTGGATTATGCAGAAACCATCAGAGGTCACTTAGACACAGTCAACCATTAACGACAAATGTGACAGTACCCATTCATCAAAACTATCTATTAAAAGTAATAATGTTAATATATTTGTCAGACTGTTATAACCTTGCCTGGTAACTTTCTGAAAGTCCCTGATTCACTGAGGGCGAGCTGTGTGGCATAATGGCGAAACAGAGAGAAAGAGGGAGAGAGACAGGGGAGAGAAGTGAGAGACTAGGCATGTGGCGAGCACCTGCTTTTTTTCCTACCCTAAGAACCGGCTTGCGTGCCATTAATGTGGAAGCGTGAATCCGTACCACGGTGCAATTTAACATACAGTACGTACACGAGTAAGGCCAGAGAGGAAAGTAACCAGAAGTGCCATGAAACATCCTACGAGCAGTCGGGACTCGAACACCGTGCAGTAGTGTTTGAGCTAAATAGCCACAGTCTCCCTACCATTAGCCTACTGCAAATCGGTACCGCTTTCCCTGCGTCTACGACCACAGATTCCAGCGAGAGCCGGAGGGTGCGAGGTCGACAGTTGGGCACCTCCCCCAAGGGGAAGCGCTATTGCCACCCTGCTCCGTCTATAAGCTCGTTAACTCGCCACCCGCCGCAGCCGCAAGCAGAAGGGTGGGTGTGAGCAAGCAACGAGTCACCACGGCTGTGCCGCGTCCCAACAAATAATAGAGAGCCTGTCTTCTAGTCGATACAGCACAAGGGGAAGCGACTGTTGCAGTCGGTGCAGCTGTTAGCAAGTGACCACGGGGTGCATATGGGGTTGCGTCATGCTCACAAATATTCTTATATAAAAACTGGAAGTCTCCATGATTTCAAACCTTAAAAATGGATTCATTTGCATTCATTCATTACTTATGCAAGAACCAGTCTCATCAAGACACAGCCTGTAACCTGTGTCGTTTGTTCTATTAACGCCTAGGATCCCTCATTATATCTTTCCAGCATAATAATACATCATCTCCATTACCGAATGAGGTAGCGAATTGATAAAACACTGGACTCGCATGCGGGACAGTGGCTGAACACCCCCATGTGCCCATCCATGTTTAGGATTTTCGTGTTTTCCCTAAATCGCTTACATACAAATGCCGGGGGGAGGGGGGGGGTCTTGTTTAAAAAGGACGTAATCGAATTTCTCCTCTTCCTCCCCCAATTCGGAGTTTCTGTTTCGTCATAGTTGGTCGTTCTCATTTTTCGAATATTTCACCAAAAACGACGTGGAATTTTCTTGTGCAGCCATTTTATGTTAAATGCTATTCTATGTTAAATGTTTCACTGAAGGTCAATTTTCCGCACTGAAGTATGCAACGCGGCTAGTTGTGTATGATTCACCATTCGAAGCCTGGCTGGCGCTATCTTGACAACATCTCTAGCAGTATTTCACTCACGAAAGTGTATTTTGTCTCAATTGAGAAAAGCTGAACACTGCGACTGTGGAGTAAATATAGGACGATACTGGAGAAACGGCAGCAATATGAGATTTATTGTCTCGAAAACATTTATTCTGCCAGAAGCTCGCTATCGAGTGGGTGTGAGACTCATGATGACATGATGCGATTTTCCTTGCTAAATTAATCACGTGCAAAATCGTCGTCAGGACATTAGCGCTGCTATAAACAAATTTAATTTGAAAGTATCAAAACATTCCCAAAATTGTTCTGTCAAGTTGTTGTTACTCTTACGTAAGAGTTGTGAAAGCAAGAAGGGTTGAGTAAGCCAGCAAATCTACCCACTTCGCTCACAGTGTGCTTAAGGGCACGTCAAATCATAACTCCTTTCCGCTGATGTGTCACATCTCCACGTTGACTCATGTCATTGCATTATAGGTGGCGTATTCGGAAAGCAGGATACGATCGGTCGCGAAATGGAAACCACTGTGAAAATCTCTAGTATGCCCGTTGATCGCATCACTTCGCTCTTTTCTATTTCTGTGCGCACAACGAGCACATAAAGATGCCCGTGAAAACAGTGTCTCCCGCCAAGTACGAGGGCTTGGGGAGAATTTTTGCCTGATGGTATGCAGCCCACATCGCATAACTGACATACGTTTCCTTCTTCAAGACAATTCTCAGGCGCATTCTGCAGGGGCAGTGAAGATGATCCTGTGTTAATAAAATGTTGTGTTTGGTAATATTGAAACGCAATTAGTCTAAAAGAATAGTTAATTCTTGTCCCAAGATAGGTTATACTAAACACATCACACACAACAGCGTACTAGTGTCAGGATTATTGTCTGCACTTTGTCATTGAAACGTTAGATTTAATCACGTGAAACAAATGGATTCCCTTCCATTATACCAAAATCGTTAAACTTTTACACAGTTCTGTGTACAACATGTGCCTTTGAAAACCGTTAATTAACATTAGCCTCTAATACTACACATCATAGGCCCACGCTCGACGAGCATCTGCTAACAACGACCTTCTTGCATGGAGTGCAAAATGCCTCCAGCTTAAACCCTGCAACAGTGTATCTATAATCACGTGTCAAAGAGGCTTACCTTTTTTTCCACTGATTTGGGTTGGAAGGAATAAGTAAATGAATGTATAGAAAGTAAAGATATATAAATAATGTTCCATGTGTGGATACAGTCTACTCACAAGGGTTACTGTTCTGCAACGCTCCAAAGCGACCATTGTTGTCTTTTCAGGAGGATGGATAACATTTTGTCCAGTTGAGTTGATTTAAACACACGCGTAGGTAGACGTAGAAAACTCCGTGGAGCTCGAGTTCGTTTCTAAGACTAGGCTGCGTTGCGTCGTAAACAGAGAGGAATAGCTTGAAGTAATTTTTGGAAGACGCCGCCAGCCCCCGTCCTTAGCGCCTGAGCACCTCTTCGCAGAGTGATGGGCGTTGCGCGTGGGCCAGGACCTCGGGTGACTGTTTTTTGACTGTTTTTCTGCGGGCGCTGACGGCGGCGTCGATGGTGCTCGTAAAGCACTCACAGCCCGCTCCCTCCGCTCCACGGCCACCCAAAAAGTGCAGACTCACGCTCGCCAGCCCTCCCATCGGACGTAGTATATCGCCCTGCTGCCTGCAGCGGGGGGTCCTATAGTAACGCGGATTTAGTGCACTGCCGGACTTTGCCATCCATTGTCGATTCTTTCCGGTTCGGACGGCGGCCCTCGCCCTGAAATTTATGCCGGCTGTTTCCTTGTTAGCTGTCAGTGCTGCGGAAGAAGATACTTCGTCCACGTGAAGCAAACGCACGCCTTCTTCCCCCGCTCTTACGGACGTCGGTTGTATCTACGGCTCCATCGTCAAGTCAGTGTTCGGGGCTGTGAACCTGTATTAACCTCATATACCGAGAGTTCTGGGAAACGCTGGTCCTTCATAAGGTTTCAGTATCGTTCCCTTCTCTTCACTCATCACAATTTTTTTCTCGTGTGGATACGAATACGAAAATACTCAGTGGTTTCTATGATTTCAAAAACGAACAGGGGAGACATTTGAAATACGTAGATGTCTATTGTTGGTCATTCTTTTATTAATACCGTATCATAGAAACAGAATTAGTCCAGATAGTAAGTAGATTGCTCATATCGCAGCTAAAAGGGTTGTAGTTCAGAATCTGTAACATTTAGCTTTTGTATATTTGCGTTAATAATTTGTTTTGGTTAGATATTAGAGAAATAACTCCAGTTACTAAGTAGCCTACGATCTGGACTTGTTCCATCAATGAGTACTGCATATAAGAGTGTAGGCTTTCCTGATCGATTTCAATAATATTCTTCTAGGCATGTGACCGCCCATCATAGACGATATGATCAAAAGTAAGCGGACCCTATTACTGGATATTAATGTGACAACTCGAACTCCGCTGGCGAAACTTTCAGTGAGGTATCTGAAGGTCTGCGGAGGAATGGTAATCCATTCTTTCTTAAGAGCCGAAACCAGACAAGACAGTTACGTTGGATGCTGGGGTCTGAAGCGAAGCCGATGTCCTATCTCGTCCTAAAGGTTTGAATTGGGCGAAACGATAAAATACCTGACGGCTTACCAGAGAGGACATTATCATCGTTGATAAAGAACGTCCGTCCTCAGAGACCAAAAACAGGAAAAGTTAACGTAATATTGGTAAACTGCAGGAGTATCCAGGGCAAGGTTCCTGAATTAGTATCTCTTATTGAAGGAAATAGTGCGCATATAGTATTAGGAACGGAAAGTTGGTTAAAACCGGAAGTGAACAGTAACGAAATCCTAGACACAGAATGGAATATATACCGCAAGGATAGGATAAACGCCAATGGTGGAGGAGTATTTATAGCAGTAAAGAATTCAATAATATCCAGTGAAGTTATTAGCGAATGCGAATGTGAAATAATCTGGGTTAAGTTAAGTATCAAAGGTGGGTCAGATATGATAGTCGGATGCTTCTATAGACCACCTGCATCAGCAACCGTAGTAGTTGAGCGCCTCAGAGAGAACCTGCAGAACGTCGTGAAGAAGTTTCGTGATCATACTATTGTAATAGGGGGAGACTTCAATCTACGAGGTATAGAATGGGATAGTCACACAATCAGAACTGGAGCCAGGGACAGAGACTCTTGTGACATTATCCTGACTGCCTTGTCCGAGAATTACTTCGAGCAGATAGTTAGAGAACCAACTCGTGAAGCTAACGTTTTAGACCTCATAGCAACAAATAGACCGGAACTTTTCGACTCCGTGAATGTAGAAGAGGGTATCAGTGATCATAAGTCAGTGGTTGCATCAATGACTACAAGTGTAATAAGAAATGCCAAGAAAGGAAGGAAAATATATTTGCTTAACAAGAGTGATAGGGCACAAATCGCACAATATCTGAGTGACCACCATCAAACGTTCATTTCTGAGGAAGAGGATGTGGAACAAAAATGGAAAAAATTCAGAAACATCGTCCAGTACGCCTTAGATAAGTTCGTACCGACTAAGGTCCAAAGCGAGGGGAAAGATCCACCGTGGTATAACAATCATGTACGAAAGGTACTACGGAAACAAAGAAAGCTTCATCATAGGTTTAAGAGTAGTCGAATCATAGCTGATAAGGAAAAGCTGAACGAAGCGAAAAAGAGCGTAAAGAGACCAATGAGAGAAGCATTCAACGAATTCGAACATAAAACATTGGCAAACAATCTAAACAAGAACCCTAAAAAGTTTTGGTCATATGTAAAATCGGTAAGCGGATCTAAATCCCCTATTCAGTCACTCGTTGACCACGATGGCACCGAAACAGAGGACGACCGAAGAAAGGCAGAAATACTGAATTCAGTGTTCCGAAACTGTTTCACTGCGGAAAATCGTAACACGGTCCCTGACTTCAGCCGTCGCACGGACGCCAAAATGGAAAATATTGAAATAAACGATATCGGAATTGAAAAACAACTGCTATCACTTAGTAGCGAAAAAGCATCCGGACCAGACGAGATACCCTTAAGATTCTACAGTGATTATGCTAAAGAACTTGCCCCCTTTCTATCAGCAATTTATCGTAGATCGCTGGAAGAACGTAAAGTACCTAGCGATTGGAAGAAAGCGCAGGTCGTTCCCATTTTCAAGAAGGGTCATAAATCAGATGCGAATAATTATAGGCCTATTTCGCTTACGTCAATCTGTTGTAGAATAATGGAACATGTTTTGTGTTCTCGTATTATGACGTTCTTAGATAATACAAATCTCCTTCATCATAACCAACATGGATTCCGCAAACAGAGATCATGTGAAACTCAGCTCGCCCTATTTGCCCAAGAAATTCACAGTGCCGTAGACACTGGCGAGCAGATTGATGCCGTATTCCTGGACTTCAGGAAGGCATTTGATACGGTTCCGCACTTACGTTTAGTGAAAAAAATACGAGCTTACGGAATATCGGACCAGGTTTGTGATTGGATTCAGGATTTCCTAGAAGAAAGAACACAACATGTCATTCTTAACGGTTCAAAATCTGCAGATGTAATTTCGGGAGTACCGCAGGGAAGCGTGATAGGACCTTTATTATTTACAATATACATAAATGACTTAGTTGACAACATCGGTAGCTCCGTGAGGCTATTTGCAGATGACACGGTTGTCTACAAGAAAGTAGCAACATCAGAAGACTCGTACGTACTCCAGGAGGACCTGCAGAGGATTAATGCATGGTGCGACAGCTGGCAGCTTTCCCTAAACGTAGATAAATGTAATATAATGCGCATACATAGGGGCAGAAATCCATTCCAGTACGATTATGCCATAGGTGGTAAATCGTTGGAAGCGGTAACGACCGTAAAATACTTAGGAGTTACTATCCGGAGCGATCTGAAGTGGAATGATCACATAAAACAAATAGTGGGAAAAGCAGGCGCCAGGTTGAGATTCATAGGAAGAATTCTAAGAAAATGTGACTCATCGACGAAAGAAGTAGCTTACAAAACGCTTGTTCGTCCGATTCTTGAGTATTGCTCATCAGTATGGGACCCTTACCAGGTTGGATTAATAGAAGAGATAGACATGATCCAGCGAAAAGCAGCGCGATTCGTCGTGGGGACATTTAGTCAGCGCGAGAGCGTTACGGAGATGCTGAACAAGCTCCAGTGGCGGACACTTCAAGAAAGGCGTTACGCAATACGGAGAGGTTTATTATCGAAATTACGAGAGAGCACATTCCGGGAAGAGATGGGCAACATATTACTACCGCCCACATGTATCTCGCGTAATGATCACAACGAAAAGATCCGAGAAATTAGAGCAAATACGGAGACTTACAAGCAGTCGTTCTTCCCACGCACAATTCGTGAATGGAACAGGGAAGGGGGGATCAGATAGTGGTACAATAAGTACCCTCCGCCACACACCGTAAGGTGGCTCGCGGAGTATAGATGTAGATGTAGATGTAGATGTAGGTCGAGACTATGGGCAGGTCAGCCAATTTCAGGAATGTTATTGTCTTCAAACAGTTACCTTACAGATACTGCTTTACGACAGTGTGCGCTATCATGCTGATACAAACAATGATTACCTCCGAACTATTCACCTACAATACGCAGTATACACTGCTGTAAAAGTTGTTCGTATCCTGCCACACTGAGCGTTTTCTTAAGCGCAACAAAGGGAACCATCCTAACCACGAGAAACACACTCATACCGTAACACCGTATTACCGTGCTTCGCAGTTGGCGCTATACATGGAATTGCTAAACCCAAACCTTTCCATCGGATTGTCTCAGGATACAGCGTTATCCATCAGTACAAATCACTGGAGTCCAGTCATCCACTATCCAGTGGCATAGGTCTGTGCGCCACGTCAAGCATCGCTTAGCATTGACTGCAGGAATGTGTGGCATATCCTCATATGCGTCACGTCACTGTTCGACCATTGTAACCCATTATTTTTAACTCGTTACGCGAAGTCTTTGTGTTAGGTGGACTGCTGGTAGCACTTCCGAGTTCACGAGTGATTCCTGCTGCTGATTTTATGCTCTACGCCCCTGTCCCTCAGTTTAGCTGTGGTTGTTCCTTCGCTTTTCCGTTTCGCAGTCACATCACCAACAGGCAAGCTGAGCAGCTTTAGAATGGCTGTAATGTCTGTGATATATTTGTTACTCAGGTAACATCCAATGACTAGTCCACGTTCGGAATCACTGGGCTCTCCTCACTCACTCATTCTGCTGTTATTGCTTCACTACTGACAACACAATACTCGCTACCACCCTTTGTAGTGCCGCGTCTGTCTCTCATGATACCTAGTGGCCAATTCCGCATTACATAGGAGTGTCCGGATCTTCTGGCCAAATTATGTGTTGAAACTACCAGCGACTACCAATGTTTAGACTGCTGTTGCAGGTAGACTTCACCCAGCTTAGGGACGGAGCGCAAGCTTAGAATGGGTAAGAGTGAACAAGTTAATCGTCTCCGTCCTTTCAAAGGAAACATCCCAGCATCTGACTGAAGCGTTTTAGGACTATTACCGGAAACATAACTCTGGATGGCCGGACGGGGCTTTGAACTGCCGCACTCCCGAATACACGTCGCGATTGTACCTCGCCACATCCGAGACCAAGGACTGTACTGAGATGTGCCCCCCCCCCCTCTCTCTCTCTCTCTCTCCTCATCCATGATCCATGCAGAACAGAGGCGAAACGTAATTCTTTGAGCAGTGTAGGTACTTTGTTAAACCACACGTAGATCGCCCGCAACACGGTTCGGCAATCGAATAGATTAGCAACACCAACTGCCTAGCAAACGAGAAGTCAGTCCGTCTACAGCGGAGAAGCTTCCGTCCCTAACGAGAGACGCAGTTCCCCCAGTGTTGCCTTCTCGTTTCGTATGCGCGCAGTCCGTCGCAGCATTCCTGTGCGGATCTGCCGCTCGCTGCTACAAGACGCCCGTCAGCCCCTCTTGATTGGACACGTGGCTCCGAATGCGCAACTGGACTGGCTACCGACGCCGCATAAAGCAGGCTCCCCGGCGTACTCAGTACTCTTGCGCTATCTTCCTTTTAAAGAATATACGAGCAAGACAAGACAGTCGCTCGCATGCAGGCGTGAAATACCTAATTATGAAAACAAAAAAATTGTAAGTAGCGTTTGCTACTGTTACTAAAGCCATCAATCGTGGTGGTGATAGATTTTCTGTTTCTTTAAGAGAAGGAAGGAAGCTAGAGTTTACCCTCCCACCACCATCAGCGTCATTAGAGAGCGAGCACTAGGTCAGACTGGGTAATGACGGGGAGTGAATCGGCTACGACATTGTTTTTCAAGGAAAAATTACTGCTTTCCCCACGATGTAATTTATTTGAATCACTGCAGAATATAAGGGACATGGCTGGACTAGGATTTGAACCCCATTGTTGCTAAACACAAATCCACTGTCTTTACCAATGTGAATGGTCATCAGACAACATACATCTCCGGCCAGATGAGAAAAAAGTCCATACGGTTCCTGGTATAGAAGCATTCAACTATACTTCTGTTGATCTGCATCATAGACGATATTCTGAGTACGCAATGGAAGACAGTATTACAGTGCCTTGAATCCACTGAAAATCTGGTTCCCATTTCCGTTATTTCGTATTATTGCTGATTATTTGCATTACTTTCATTATCTATACCTTTATCTCCTTAATTCCGATTTTCACTTGCAGTATGTTTTTAAATGCATAGACCCGTGTCCTTGTTGCTGTTAACCTGCAGACCTATTGTGGTACAACAGCAGATAAGGTGTTTTTACAAGCAACAGGTGATAATTACAACCGCAGTTATCTGTGCATTCAAACCGTCTTTTTTCCAGAATACACAGACTCTCCCACAATTGATACCGATGACAGAACGTGCTGTATATCGAAACAACAAACTACTGTGTTTTTACAAATCGGTATTAGTATAATTATCTAGGCAGTGTATTGTAATTTGTTGAGATGTTTCGGATGCTTACGTTTTGTGTATCTGCTGTAGCCACCGTTTGCTTAAAGTTGTTTCGGAAGTTATCGTTTCCTTAAACTCGTGTTACCGACGTGACGCAGTCAAAGAACTGACATCTAACCACATCAGAGCGTTCTCGTCATTCCGTAGCAACACATAAGCCTTTCATTGCTTTAGCTGGTCCAGTTATGTTGGTTAAACTAATCGAAAAATTAAGTGTTTCTCGATAAGAAAATACGGTAAGCATTAAATTTTATTTTTTGGAAAAATGAATGAACGTACGAACAAATAGCCATATCTCTGTTAGTACCCAGCAGGTAACGATCATGAAAATTCTTACGGACTCACGTCGCGTCGTAACGAGCTTAGCCTCCATCCATCCTTCATGGAATTTCAGGTCCAAGGCTGGAAGCTTCTGTAGCTACTATCAGAACACTGGTTTGACACACTAGAGAGCAAAAGCGTACGTTGATGTTCACTGGGTTTGAAATTTATGGTACACAAAGAGGGGAATCGAAATTCGTACAAGTTCATCGAAGTTGCCAGATCGTTCATTCTGATGGTAGATGCTTTGATTTGTATAGTTTGACTAAACGAAATGTGTGATAAGGCAGAGGTGGATTCTGGGAACTAGTTGGACTCCAGTAAGCTTAATGGGTCTTTGTAAATTAGTCTTTTTTTATTCTTTCGGAGCTCAGAAGCTTTTACTTTGTGGTCCATTCTTCATGTAGCCAAAGAATAGAAACAGTTCCATCTGCCTTCCTGTGTGGCACGACACTGTACAGTACAGTTCTCAACGCGATGTACTGACTTGATTTAGTCAGGCTATAGTGAAAAACGAAGAAATTTGTGTGTAAATTAGCCACCGCGGAAGCATAATTTCGTACAAACTCCGCACACTAGCAACATGCGGGACAATGGCGGCCAAACTGCACCCACTTCAAGGGAGTGTGTTCAAGGACACTCGCCGTCGTTCGTGAAACCTAGAGTGTAAGTGAATGTAGGCAGTGCCGTCCAGAAGAATAAGTCTTTAATGCAAATGGTGGCGGCGTCGCCGCGATGAATAAAAACCCATTCATTGCAGATGCGCCAGTAGGTGTCGACTAACTGCGCCCGCATGCAAAGTGGACGCACGCGTTTGCATTACCGCGGTTGTCCTCGGCAGCCGAAACGCTAACTCTATAGAGCACTATAAGGAAACTGCGCTGTTAGTACGTGGCTAGCTGGTAAGAAGAGTCAAGCAGCTTTGTGGTGATGGATGAAAGACAGAGACCACGTTAAGAAAGTATCGGTTGTTTTCAAACGGTATTCTTCTGTTCTGACTCCTTATGTCATGTGATATTGCTTGGCCCCACCATGAAGCAGATGCTTTGTGAGTAAGCCAAGTAAATAACAAAAAATATATTCCACATTTCGTTCCACAGTGCCCTTCAAGAAATTTCTGTTTTACCTCGTGTTTGATGGCAGTTTTGACTGTCATAAAATTGTTCGATATTTACGAATGCGTTACCTCGACAGCTATACAATTTACTGGAAACAAATGAAAATTTGTTCTTAATCGAGACTCGAACCCAGATTTCTCGCTCGTCGCAAGCGGTCGCCTTAACCATATCGGCTATCCAAGCACGTGTTCAGGATCTATACAAATCTTCATATTTCCCAGTGTCTTCTTCCCTTAGTGATTACACAATTACATTATTCCCGCTTAGGGGAAGACTTCTTTCTTTATTTTTCTCATCAGGTCTCCTTGGCTTCGGCATGAAATGTGATAGAGCGGTCTCTGTATTTGACAGTGTCTGTGCAGTGTTCCTTCGGACGTGCAAGTATGCATCGAAATTTACAGACACTGTCAAATACAGACGCTGCACTAATGAAGTTATGACTGTAGTACCTCCATTTTGTTGCATCCTAATAGGTACAAGACTGCAAAGTGAAATTAGCATCAAATTTCTACGGTTATATGGGCCAGAGTTCCACCTATTCAGCCGGAAGCCAAGCCATAGTTCCTTCTATTCAGCCAAAGGGCAAGGAACAGTTTCAACTCAAAAACACAGATGCTTGTGAACAATGGTTCCAATGGTTCTGAGCACTATGCGACTTAACTTCTGAGGTCATCAGCCGCCTAGAACTTAGAACTAATTAAACCTAACTAACCTAAGGACATCACACACATCCATGCCCGAGGCAGGATTCGAACCTGCGACCGTAGCGGTCACGCGGTTCCAGACTGAAGCGCCTTTAACCGCACGGCCACACCGGCCGGCGCTTGTGAACAATCTTCTTTCCTCCGAAGAGACAATGAAAGAGGCAAGCAACAATCAACATTCCCATCGCAAATATGGAGGCTCATTTATTGGGACACCAAATTACTCGTGAAATACTCTAAGACGGCCTGGAACGAAGATCGTACGTTTCTACAAAGACTGAAGACCAGATATTCTTCCAAGAGGGTTCTATTCGTATCTTTGTAAGGAACAAAGTTACAAGAAATTAAATCATGCTGGTTAACGTCTCCATGGTGACTAAACAATATTTTCTCGATACATTTTTCAATTTTGCTTCTGGACAAAAAGTTGTTTGAGGTCGTCAAGGTAAATGAGACATCCTGTATATCTGTGTGTGTGTGTGTGTGTGTGTGTGTGTGTGTGTGTGTGTGAGAGAGAGAGAGAGAGAGAGAGAGAGAGAATGTTAAAGGACAGCTCCCAGCAAAAAGAAACACGTTCCATTAACCACGACAGTTCGTATCTTCCTAACGAACAAGGCATTCCGAGAATGAATTCGTTCTGGAAACGATCTTCCAGTCTGTGGTTAAACTATGTCTCCTCACTATCCTTCCTTGCGCTTGTCCTGAATGAGGAAAACGTCTGCGGATTTTGGGAGGTGAGAGATGAGCTGCTGGCGGAAGTAAAGTTATGAGGGCGAAATGGTTCAAATGACTCTGAGCACTATGGGACTTACCTTCTGAGGTCATCAGTCCCCTTAGAACTTAGAACTACTTAAACCCAACTAACCTAAGGACATCACACACAGCCATGCCCGAGGCAGGATTCGAACGTGCGACCGTAGCGATCGCGCGGTTCCAGACTGTAGCACCTAGAACCGCTCGGCCACCCCGGCCGGCTGTGAGGGCGAGTTGTGAGCCTTGTTTGGATAGTTCGGTGGGCAGGCAAAAGTCCCAGGTTCGAGTCCCTGTCCGTCGGACAGTTTCAATCTTTCAGGAAGTGTCATAGTAGTTAATGCCCCCTGAACATTTGCGCGATATGTTTTATTTATTTGAAGTGGTCACGATAAATGGTAGAAGGCACACCCTGTATATTTGTTTGTTTGTGTGTGGGGGTTGGGGGAGGGGGGGGGGGGTGGGCGCCGGAACAGGTCTCCTTGAATTAAGGATTTTGTAAGTCCTAGCATAAAGACACGTTTCACGCGGCCAGTTAACCGTGGCTGTCGTAATCTCCTTCGGGGTAAAGTTTACACTCTTCGTGCTTCGGAGGCGTTGCCTCGGAACAGGGGGTACAGCGGTTGTCGGTGGCTGGCCTGTGCTTCCCAGCATCCACTCGAGAGTGAAGTGGCTGGAGGGTGGCGGCCTGGCATCTCAGAGCGGCGCGCGTGCCTCTCGGGCCGGCGTGGTCCTCGACTTCTGTCCAGCCACGGCCGCCTAATGGAACCAGTTTACTACCGAACAGCCCCGGGCTGCCTCAAATTGGACCACGTGATGCAGGGCTGCCCAAAGAACGGTCGGGACCCCCGTAGTTCGCTGCGCGACGCGATGTACACGCAGCTAGTTAGCGCGTCAAGAGGAGCATTGCTCTGGCGGAATTGGAGCCGCACTTGCCGCTGCTGCCGACGCCGGCACTGTCCGAACCCATTAAGGGCGACCCTGTCCAGATGATAGATGACAGACGCCGCCTAAAAACAATGTTATCGCCATTACCTTTTTACGTCTAAGCTCGCCGGCATATTGCGGAGCCATTTGCCCAGTGAGCTATGTTCATCATCTCCTTAAAAACAGGTTGCCGCCCGGTGTCCGCTGGACGATATACCGGAGAACAGGTGGGAACAACTCTACGAAATTGCTTGCGTTCTTTTATTTCTTGTTCTTAATTATACGCCCACTTTCTGACAATGTGCTGGTACGTAATTGTGGCGACACATGAAGGAACAATCAAAATGGCGCAAAGGAAAATAAAACCACAAGGACAAGCACTTTGTGTCCACAGTTTTTCGCGAAAAACCTTCACATATGCCCCTTCTAATTCGAGACTCATTGTCTGGTACCTGCGTCATAATTATGCACGACAGGTTTCTGGTGTTTTTCCCAACGTCTTTATCGGACGTGACAAGAAATTCATCCTATTATGTGGTCATACCATTGTAATACAGTCGGGAGTACGCAAGTAAGCTTGAGCAGCAGGAAAAACGGGAATCCTTTCTCATGAACTAACTGTCAACAACAAAGTCGGCGAGGACTAAATGTACAGAAGAGGAACACCCATGTTATGTGCTAAAGGAAGAAAAGAAGAAAGATTCGAGTTTAATATCCTGTCGACAGTGGTGTTATTATGAACGGAGTTTTGGGCAGAGTTGTGGTGAGAATTGGCCTTGACCTTGCTGAGGTGGCCGTCTCGTCGTTTCCCTGACGTAGCAAAGGAAAAACACGAAAAAATTAATATAATAACCGAAGATTGATCCGAACTCTTCTTCGCTGAATACTAGTTCAATATTTTGCCGCTGTTGTTCGGTGAACCATGTGATGCGTAAATGATGCAGTAAACATTAAAATAGGAGAGTCCCTACAAACAAATTTGAGATAAGATAAGGAACGTGGCATCTACGTAATTCATGGGAATATACGGACATAAAGATGTATCTCTGCATCGCGTCTTTGCTTCCTGTTACGTATTCCATTTATTTTTTAAAGAACTCATCAGCCTTAATAAATGCATTTTAACTGTTGTATGCATGATTTGAGAAGATCTCTGAATGTAGATGCATGATCCGTGAAATTACTCATTATATTAGGCCTCTTTTACATCAGCGTCTTGACTCAATCGAATAATCGTATCAAGGGAACCTACTGCGGCGCCTCTGTTCTGGGTCTCAGCAATCAGTAGTGGTCGATTTTGCTTACAAATTAGCACCAAAACTGAATGTGTTGTGAGAACTGTCCGCTTTTTGACACACGAACGCTGAACGTGAGGTAATGAGGGCCATCTTTTTACAAAAGGCAAAATGTAGTAAAAGAATTAAACAACTTTCAGAGACACTAGATCATACAATGTAGGCTTTCAAAGCCTATCAGCCCGGAAGGTTTAAGTAAAGAGACAATAGAGTTTATTAATAACCAAAACCATATTCATACTGAATGTATTTAACAGAAGTTGTAAGCTAATTTCACCTCATTGACGAAGAATAGAAAGAGTATCGTCGAAACATTTCAAAACATCAGTATCTGTTTGTCAGGAAAAATTTGTACTAACGAAGACATCATAGAATTCCAATATATTTTAATTTCAATCTATTGGCGCATTTGTCAATGGTAATCGGATTTGTTCAGCCTTCGAACATCTTCAGATCTGTGAAAATAAATAAGAACGCATGGTGTTACTTCCTGGTAGACAAAAACTGCGTGCCGGAACGAGCCTCGAACTCGGTGCTTTTTCCCGCGAAAGGCGAAGGTCCTGAGTTCGAGACTTGGGTCCGAGAAAGTTTTAATCCGCCAGGAAGTTTCATAACAACGCACACACCACTGCAGAGAGATATTTCATTCCAAAAGACATGGTAATCTTGACATCACATAAGTAATCTGAAATACGCATACGATAAATATAAAAGTGCATACGATACCCGCAGTGGTTGCAGAGGAAACCCGTCTGTTCTGTACGCTGTGCGTGGCCTCTACAGACACGCTGTACTTACATTACAAAGTCAGGAACTATGACGGAGTGTGGGCAAGCATCTTATGAGGTGTTGCGCTCTATATTTGATATATCAGCGTCAGTCTTAGAACAGATGAAACGGTATAATAAAATTATGGTCACTGTCCTCTCGACATCATGCCAAGCTTTCACATCATACAATATTTAGAATGTAGTATGGTACCTTTTTACTTTATGCTTTGTATCTAATTCTCTTTCTAAGAAATAATTATTCTCTTTCATTAGGCCCGAATTTTTCATTGTTGGAATAATTTTCATTTAAAAAACGTGTGCCTATTTACTTTCTTATTTACATACAGTGAAGGCGTTTTCCTTGCCCAGTTGTTGTAAATCTACAAACCTATTTGCTTTTGGCCGGTCGGTGTGTCCGAGCGGTTCTAGACGATTCAGTCTGGAACCGCGCGACCGCTACAGTCGCAGGTTCGAATCCTGCCCCGGGCATGGATGTGTGTGATGTCCTTAGGTTAGTTAGGTTTAAGTAGTTCTAAGTTCTAGGGGACTGATGACTTCAGGACTTAAGCCCCATAGTGCTCAAAGCCATTTGAACTATTTGAACCTATTTGCTTTCAGATATCTTATCTCTCTTGTGGGAGAACACTACTAGGAGAAATATCAAGTTTTCGTGCAACATTTGCAACGAGCCAAGAAAACAAACCAAAGAATAAAATAAAAACATTTTGAGTATTGGGTATCGTCGTTACGAAACATTGAAGCAAATAAAATACCGTCGTTTATATCGACTTTGGAGCGGTCCTCTTCACGCTGACTAAAAGCTGGACTCTGGTGATCGTCTTCACTAGATCCAGCGGTATTCGCCCTGAAGAGGATTGCTAGAAAGTCGGTTGAAATCTAAGTATTTTGTTTTTAATGTTTCATAATGACGCGGACTCATAATCACAACGCTGATACTGGTCTTGGAAGTCTACGAACATACAATAAAATAAAAGTCAAAAGGAGACAAAAGCATATAATCTCATGTCCATTATACTTATCCGGGCCGGCCGGTGTGGCCAAGCGGTTAAAGGCGCTTGAGTCTGGAACCGCGCGACCGCTACGGTCGCAGGTTCGAATCCTGCCTCGGAAATGGGTGTGTGAGATGTCCTTAGGTTAGTTAGGTTTAAGTAGTTCTAATTTCTAGGGGACTGATGACCTCAGAAGTTAACTCCCATAGTGCTCAGAGCCATTTGAACCATTTAATTATCCGGGCTGTTATGCCGTGGTCGGTTGATGAATTCTGTGTCAGTTCCCAACGTTTCGTCCCCGTCTGCGGAGGGCATCTTGAAGGGGGTCTGTAGCTCGATGGGAGGTCCAACACACCCACTGGCTCGCTGCTACAGATGGGGACGAAACGTTGGGAATTGACACATAATTCATCAACCGACCACGGCATAACAGCCCGGATAATTATAATGTACATGACATTTGTGGCCGTGAAAGTCTACATTTTAGTAGCATATAATCTATTACTACGGGCGAGCGAAGCGAGAACATTAATTTATAACTGTTAGCCAACTACGTCACACTCCCTTTTTTTATGCGCATGCGCGGTCTGCAGCATTCGGGGTTTCACTAACTGTTCCTTCGGTTCAGCTCACTGATTACCGACGCAAATGATACGCTCGCGATTCACACTCGGACAAATGACCCACATGTGCCACGAGTAGTTTATTTCGAGTAGAAAGTCGCTACTGGACAGGTCGGTCGAGAGTCTGAGCGAGTTCATCGATGGATCTCTGCGCCAGATGACGAGGGGCAATGAGACTGTGACGGCGTCAGTAGACCCGCGGATAGCGCCGGCCGGAGGCGCGCCCTCCGCGCTGCCACTGTCTGGCGGGCGGCGTGCCGTGTTTGCGCGAGGCGAGCGAGCGCGCTTAGTCAACTGTTGCGGCCCGTGGGCGTCATTGACGGGCCCGGCCCATTCACATGCATATGAGCCTCGGCAGCACACACCTCCCAGTCACGCCGCTGCTCGCCACCAACACCAGCAGCAGCACAGCACAGCGCAACCACACCCACTGATGAAGCCACCGGTCCAATGTCCACAGCACGCCCACCACCGTAGCGCGAGGGAAAGCACCATCAAAGACGAGCACCGCACGCACTTTTAGTTTTCAGTTGTACGCCACATAAAATACGACGATTCTCTCGTAATGAACCCTGCTGCGTATCGCCATCAGCAAGCTGCTACCAATTCCAAATTCGATAATAAAGCAGCGATTCGAAGCCTTTCTGTAAAAAATCTCCTGCTATTTATTGGCTGTTTCTTGCTTGTAAAAACTATCGTTAACTAATATTTGTCGGTTATTTTGCTGCCTCACTTACGCAGTTAATTTTTTCGAGATCTGACTAGCTTCGACCCAAGGTGATCATCTTGAGAGCTGTGAAGTTGCGAATGGAATTAAGACATCAGAATACAAGCCTGATGGGTAATTCCATAAGGGTACGATAGGTTGCTTATGCAGCTACGTTGATCTGAAGATCATCAAGTTGCGGAACATCTTGCGACGAATATGTCGGAGATAGTACAAATTTTAACGTTCACTAAATGTGTCTCTAGGTTACAACAGAATCGTAACAGAATTGTAATGTGATGCATATTCCTGACGTACTGTCAGTGGGACAGTGATCAGTATACTACTGAGAAGTTTATTTCAGTCTATAGTCGCATTTTATTTATTTTGTCTACTGGCTACCGGTTTCGGCACACAGTATCATCATCAGGCCATTCCCTGGTTCAGATGGTTCAAATGGCTCTGAGCACTCTGGGTTTTAACATCTGAGGTCATCAGTCCCCTAGAACTTAGAAATACTTCAACCTAACGAACCTAAGGACATCACACACATCCATGCCCGAGGCAGGATTCGAACCTGCGACCGGAGCGGTCGTGCGGTTCCAGACTGTAGCGCCTAGAGCCGCTCGGCCTCAGCGGCCCGCCATCCCCTGGCACACAGTCCTCATGCTCACTTCCCAAATAGGTGTGCCAAATACTCTAATGTGTAATGTCGTGCTTCATATCGCTCAGCGTCCTTATGAAACGTAAATAATGATAAACATGGTTCCTTTAGTAGGAATACAATGGGCGTTCTGGACAAATATGTACACTGGCTATTCCTCGGACTGCAGGAGGAGGAGGCAAGAGCAGGGTGGTGGTAGCCAGATGAAGTCGTTATTCTCCGCCTCTCTCATAAGCCACGCCCGTTTCTTGGAAATAGTACAATCAAACAGCTTCGAAGCCAACACACATATATTAAGATCTCACAGCCCAGTATTTTACCGACCAATCACATTTTTCTACACTTTCTTAAGACACGGTACTTTCTTAATAATAGGACAGCCACAGAGCTTCTAAGCTAACGGACACCTGTGTAGATCTGGCTCAACAGCCATTATTTTGCCAGTAATTAAAACGTAGCAGCTTATCGTTATGTACCTCAGCATTTGCAGCAACATAAGCTTTCTCAGCAGAACACACACACACACACAGATATATATATATAACTGCGTCGCGTTGCTGTGAGTGCTACAAGATTGGGGGGGGGGGGGGGGCTGTGGGGTACATATTGATTCGCTGTTTCGTTTTAATAGTTGGTAAAATATCGGCTATGATTGGAAGATCTAAATACGTCTGTGTTGGTTTAGAAGCTCTCTGATTGGCATAATTCCGAGAAAACGGAGTAGCTTAAAAAGGAGTTGAAAAACGTGATAGTTCAGTAGAATACTGAGCTGTGATGGTGTAAGCGCTCTGTTTGGTCAATTTCCAAGAGAGAGCTATGGCTTAGAAGAGGAGAGGGGTATCATGAAGTCATCCTGCCGCCGCCGGCGCTGCCATGTCCTCGCCTCCACCCGCCACAGTCCGAGGAGCAGCCGGTGTGCATATGTGGCCCAGAATGCCCATTACTTTCCTACCGTCTTTCCTTTGTTGGTGCAATTTATTGTTCTGCATAGGCTCCCCTTTTGTAAAAGGTAAGTGTTGCGACTGTATGTGTTAGATTGTGTCTCCCACTCTCCGCTTCCGCAAAGTGACGGAGCGAGGGTTGCGCTAGGATGCAACGGGACAGCGAGGCGGCCCGTAGGCTCATTTACGGACGGTGGTCGCGTGTGGGGCGCGTGGTGGCGCGTCTCCGTGTGAAGCAGGCAGGGGGCGGGACCTCCGGCCGGCTTCGAAATTAGCTCTTTAGGCGCGCGGCGGTCCTGTTTATAAATGACGGCGATCTACATAAATTTGGGCGCCGCAGCCGCCGTCATTGTGCGCGCCCTGATTTACGACCTCACGTGCGGCCCTGTCACTGCGGCGTCTTTCAGTTCCTGGAAAACGACTCGGCCGCAATCCTTTCCGGAAAATGCAAATTTGCGGCACTGAACGGCTCGAGGGTAGATGTGTAGACGTCCAGCAACCGACTGTTGTTCCAGTTCTCGAAATTGACCGCGCGGGGCGGCGCCGGCGTTGCGCTACGGCGCTGTACTGGCGTTGTTCAAATTTTAATTTACAACGGCACAGCAAGCGGCAATCGTTGCATTTGTATATCTGAATGAGTGGGAACAAAGTGTGGTTTCTTAGTACCGACTCGAGGTGTATAGCTGGACTTTCGATTTTTCGTCCTTTGGTCGCTTTCTTCGAAAGAGCAAATTACTTTAGGGAAGATAAGGCCACGACCGACTCCCTCATACTTCGGCGACCCCCTAGTGCTTCGTCGTTTTCAATGTCGATGGTACATTTTAACTTACTTTCCTTCGGAGGTTAAGCAATAATTACACTACTGTCCATTAAAATTGCTACACCACGAAGGTGGTGTGCTACAGACGCGAAATTTAACCGACCGGAAGAAGATCCCGAGATATGCAAATGTTCAGAGCATTCACACCTACAACGTGCTGACACGAGGAAAGTTTCCAACCGATTTCTCATACACAAACAGCAGTTGACCGGCGTTGCCTGGTGAAACGTTGTTGTGACGCCTCGTGTAAGGAGCAGAACTGCGTACCATCACGTTTCCAACTTTGATAAAGGTCGGATTGTAGCCTATCGCGATTGCGGTTTATCATATCGCGACATTACTGCTCGCGTTGGTCGAGATCCAATGACTATTAGCACAATATGGATTCGGTGGGTTTAGGAGGGTAATACAGAACGCCGTGCTGGATGCCAACGGCCTCGTATCACTAGCAGTCGAGATACAGGCATCTTGTCCACGTGGCTCTAACGGATCGTGCAGTCACGTCTCGATCCCTGAGTCAACAGAAGGGTACGTTTGCAAGACAACAACCATCTGCACGAACAGTTCGACGACGTATGCAGCAGCATGGATTATCAGCTCGGAGACCATGGCTGCGGTTACCCTTGACACTGCATCACAGACAGGAGTGCCTGCGATGGTGTACTCAATGACGAACCTGGGTGCACGAATGGCAAAAAGCCATTTTTTCGGATGAATCCAAGTTCTGTTTACAGCATCACGATGGTCGCATCCGTGTTTGGCGACATCGCGGAGAACGCACATTGGATGCGTGTATTGCTCATCGCCATACTGGCGTATCACCCGGCGTGATGGTATGGGGTGCCATTGGTTACACGTCTCGGTCACCTCTTGTTCGCAGTGACGACACTTTGAACAGTGGACGTTACATTTCAGATGTGTTACGAGCCGTGGCTCTACCCTTCATTCGATCCCTGCGAAACCCTACATTTCAGCAGGATAATGCACGGCCGCATGTTGCATGTCCAGTACGGGCCTTTCTGGATACAGAAAATATTTGACTGCTGCCCTGGCCAGCACATTCTCGAGATCTCTCACCCACTGAAAACGTCTGGTCATTGGTGTTCGAGCAACTGTCTCGTCACAATACGCCAGTCACTACTCTTGATGAACCGTGGTATCGTGTTGAAGCTGTATGGGCAGCTGTACCTGTACACGCCATCCAAGGTCTGTTTGACTCAATGCCCAGTCGTATCAAGGCCTTTATAACGGCCAGAGGTAGTTGTTCTGGGTACTGATTTCTCAGAATCTATGCACGCAAATTGCGAGAAAATGTAATCGCATGTCAGTTCTAATATAATATATTTGTGCAATGAATACCCGTTTATCACCTGCATATCTTCTTGGTGTAGCAATTTTAATGGCCAGTAGTGTAGCTATACCTTGTGTTTGTGGTCACAGTATTTTGTTTCTCACGTGTTTAGTACTTTGGACAGAATCTGAAACCAGTGTATTGTAACTGTAATAAGAAGTTAGTGAAACAGTGCTGAACGCCACTTCATAGTAACGTAGACTGTTAGCAGAATGAATACATGGTTTTCACTCCTAACATTCTTTACATTTAAATTTTACATTTTGCGTTATAGTTTTTTACATTTTTATATTCAGATAACATGTTTCGATCACTCAGAACCATCTTCAGTTCTAAGTAGCTGTGTCAGTAAATCTGATATGTGGTTTTGAGTAGACAAGACGGATTACTGACGCAACTTAGATCTGAAGAAGAGCCCGAGTCATCGAAACACGTAATTTAATAAAAATGTGCAACTGACACGGAACAATAAATGAGAATTATCTTAAATATCAATGCAGTTGCTGTTTCTCACAAGACGAATATGTCGTCTGTAGTGAGGATGTCAAATTTTCATTCAGCTAGCTGTATAGATAGATCATGAAGCGTTAAGCTCACTCTCGGCATCACCGTAAAGGTGTTGGGAAACGCACTGAGGTTAGTCAGTAGCTGACCAATAGCAACGTACGGAAGTGTGGGGCCCTGTCTTTAAACGCTGGCAGTCACACAGCTGGTTCACTTCATAATTACCGACGACGTGCCGTAAGTGATGCGTGTCACCCTGGAGTCACGCACGCGGCACACGCGACCGCACGCTCCTCGTGTGACGCCGCTGTCACCTGGAGGCAGGTGTGTGCCGGGTTGACGCGTGGCGGCAGCGTGCTGGCACCCAGCCGTGCGCGTGGGCGGCGCCTGCTTTAAATGTCGTTTCCATGTTTACAAACAACGCCCATCTACATACACTTATCCTGTACCTACTAATTCTGGACATCGGCAGCGTCTGTGTATCTGATGCCATCACCATGTTTCAGTGCAAGTGAATTGTCTGACGCAAAAAACATCTCAAGTCTCGCTGTCATTTCAAACAACCATAATTTGGAAACTATATGAGATACAGCATCGCGGTTTGTTGTAAAACGTTTAGCAGTTCTCAAAGTTTTTTTCTGTTATGCCAGAAGCTCGTACAATATCATGGAGATAATCAAGTTCTGCCCATATATTGATCAGCATTGCGGCATCAACCGTTCCCATAGCTTCAGTTCACGAAGGGTAGCACTATCACGACTGGTGCTGTGGCTATACGAACCTTGACGTGATCCACAAAAATAAGTCTAATGGCTTGAGATCGGTAGAGTGCGAGGGCCATGCAGTGGGGCAACCACGACACATCCACGTCTCAGAGAGTGTGTCATTCAGCAAATCCCACACGTTCAAATAATCAGCTGGAAAACGATGGACCACTGCAGCTCTTCGCTTTAAAGATCTTTAAGCACCTCATCATGCTTGTTTTTGCTAGTGGCGCTTTCCCATTCTGGAGTCGATAATTCCATAATACCGTTGTCACAGATTTGAATTCTGCATACCAGATGACACACTGCGACTTCTGCTGATATTTCGTCATTTTGATGCAGTCCAAGCCAAAGCTGCGACACAGCACAAAGGAAAAATACTTTGAGAGCTAATAACCGCTTTACAACAAACCACGACTCTCTGTCTGTAACAGTTTCCAATTTATGAGGTATTGAAAGGATAGCTGGACTCTGTGGACACCCTGTATTTTATCCTCAAAGGATCCGGAGAGAGGAAAGAACGATAATTTGGTGACACTAACTTGGGTTGCAATATCGTTTTTCTTTGTTTTTTGTTCAGTGCCGCACAGTTTTGGCTGTAATCATTCACAAATGTAACAGGAAAATATTCCAGAATGAGACTCGAACTCGGGACCTTTGCCTTTCGCGGGCAAGTGCTCTACCGGCACACAGTTTTAATCTGCCAGGAAGTTTCATATCAGCGTACACTCAGCTGCAGAGTGAAAATCTCATTCTGGAAACATCCGCCAGGCTGTGGCTAAGCCATGTCTCCGCAACATCCTTTCTTTTAGGAGTGCTAGTTCTGCAGGGTTCGCAGGAGAGCTTCTGTAAAGTTTGGAAAGTAGGAGACGAGGTACTGGCCGAAGTGAAGCTGTGAGGACGGGGCGTGAGTCCTGCATGGGTAGCTCAGCCGGTAGAGCACTTTCCAGCGGAAGGCAAAGGTCCCGAGTTCGAGTCTCCGTCCGGTACACAGTTTTAATCTGCCAAGAAGTTTCAGGAAAATATTATCACACTGCAGGCTCAGAATTTCCGACCGTTTTGTACTGATATAATGTCATATTACTGCGTCGTCATCGATTTCAACCCCACCCATCTATTCATATCATTACCCTATATTTAATACAACCCAATGTAGTAAATCAGAATCCAAAGCACCAGTTCAATTGCCTTTAGAATTCTCTATATTTCACAGTCATATATAAAACATAATGAATGGTGCTGTAATGATGTTAAACATTTACAAACAACTGATAATGCACTAAGGGAAGAATGTATTTTACCAGTCACACGCACTGAAGGTAGCGTTCTCATCTCTGGATGGATGGCTTTTGTGTTTTACATACACAGTTGATCGGTAGCCAGCGCCCCCCCTCCCCCTTATGAGTCCTCTACCTCCTTGTTTTCCCCCTCATCTGTCTAGGTCCTTCCCCCACCCCCACCCCCACCCCCCTCCCCCATTTGCCCTTGGCTAGGGTGTGTCATCTTTGTGCCGACATTTTCGTGCAGTATTTACAGTGAATGTTCAGTGTTGTGTGTGTTTTCGGAAGTGTTGCGAACGGACATCATACTGTCGCTGGGTGCGATTTTTATATCTCTTGCGAACAGAAGCCAGACTGTCGCCATGTTTTTTTCTTTTTTTTATGGCTGTCTACAATGTTACTTGTCTGATTCCTGTGTATTTTATTAGCGCTGCCAACCCTTTGCTTTATGTTTTAACTTTCCCCAATTTTTCCGCCGTTTTACAATTTAAGTCACCGTTTTATCGCCTTTTTATTGTTTCTTATCTTCTTCTTACGTTTTAAAAAGTCTGTATGCTGCAGAGCAGCGTAATAAGCTGCTGCCAGCCCGCCCCCTTCGGGGGGAATCGAAATTCAATAAAGGAAAAAAAGTAGCCAGCGGTGTGGTAGGATTTTTTGCGTACATAATACAAACACAGCGTTCGTTGTTTGCTGCCTCAGTGCAAAATACATCTCTGTCGTGCCACTTTCAGATTATTGTAGATGATGTTGACTAAAGAACCCGCTCACTCGCTCGCTTAGAGGTTGTTGTGGACCTTTTCATGTATTTATTGGACACTGTGGGTTCATATCCGAGTTTGTAGTACACTTTAGGCCAGTTTGACGTTTGTGGCATGTCGTCTTTATGGTGTTGCGATTTTAGTGCGCTAATAGTGCATGTACACGGCAGTGTGTGGCTGTTGTTAGTAAAAGCAAACGGTTGCCAACTACAAGGGCGTCCACGGATTAAGTGACGGGACAAGTCAGCTGCAGGGAGCTGATCTGTTCGTGGCCGAGCACGCAGCGGACCAAGCCGGGATGTCCGCAGCTGACTCCGGCGCCAGGAATGCCACCTAACGCACCTCTCGTCACCAGCCGCCGCACAGGTTGTGCGACGAACGACCGTCACAGGAGAGGGCGGGGGAAAAAAAGGAATGGGAGAGACGCCGGGGGAGCGCCGTGGAGCGGCGCCTGCAGCCGTTTGTCAGGCGGGCCGAGGGGCTGGCGCAGATAACGCTGCCGGAATCTGAGGAATGGCCTCTTAATTGGAAGGCCCTCCCCCAGCAAACGACTCGGGAACACACCAGCGGCCGGTCACACGGTGTCACAGCGCTGCCGGGGACCCTCGCCGAACGTATAAACTGTTTACCGTTCCGGGACAAAGGAGCCATTCAGCTGATTTACACTTTACTTTCTCCCCACACTGCTACAAACTACGCAACGGTCGTTCGGTCTGGCAGGAAGCTGAATGGGGACTAGTGTTGCTACCAGACGTCTATAATAATGCACACGTGTTGAGATATCTCAACGGTTTTGTCCAACGAATATGTAATCCTCGAGGATTCATAAAGGGAATGTGGAGCTCCTGATACAATAGCTCCCTACTTAGCAATCATATACAACCACTCGCTCACCGATAGATCTGTACCTACAGATTGGAAAATTGCGCAGGTCGCACCAGTGTTTAAGAAGGGTAGTAGGAGTAATCCATCGAACTACAGACCTATATCATTGACGTCGGTTTGCAGTAGGGTTTTGGAGCATATACTGTGTTCAAACATTATGAATCACCTCGAAGGGAACGATCTATTGATACGTAATCAGCATGGTTTCAGAAAACATCGTTCTTGTGCAACGCAGCTGGCTCTTTATTCGCACGAAGTAATGGCCGCTATCGACAGGGGATCTCAAGTTGATTCCGTGTTTCTAGATTTCCGGAAAGCTTTTGACACCGTTCCTCACAAGCGACTTCTAATCAAGCTGCGGGCCTATGGGATATCGTCTCAGTTGTGCGACTGGATTCGTGATTTCCTGTCAGGAAGGTCGCAGTTCGTAGTAATAGACGGCAAATCGTCGATTAAAACTGAAGTGATATCAGGTGTTCCCCAGGGAAGCGTCCTGGGACCTCTGCTGATCCTGATCTATATAAATGACCTGGGTGACAATCTGAGCAGTTCTCTTAGGTTGTTCGCAGATGATGCCGTAATTTACCGTCTGGTAAGTTCATCCGAAGACCAGTATCAGTTGCAAAGCGATTTAGAAAAGATTGCTGTATGGTGTGGCAGGTGGCAGTTGACGCTAAATAACGAAAAGTGTGAGGTGATCCACATGAGTTCCAAAAGAAATCCGTTGGAACTCGATTACTCGATAAATAGTACAATTCTCAAGGCTGTCAATTCAACTAAGTACCTGGGTGTTAAAATTACGAACAACTTCAGTTGGAAAGACCACATAGGTAATATTGTGGGGAAGGTGAGCCAAAGGTTGCGTTTCATTGGCAGGACACTTAGAAGATGCAACAAGTCCACTAAAGAGACAGCTTACACCACACTCGTTCGTCCTCTGTTAGAATATTGCTGCGCGGTGTGGGATCCTTAGCAGGTGGGATTGACGGAGGACATCGAAAGGGTACAAGAAAGGGCAGCTCGTTTTGTATTATCACGTAATAGGGGAGAGATTGTGGCAGATATGATACGCGAGTTGGGATGGAAGTCATTAAATCAAAGACGTTTTGCGTCGCGGCGAGATCTATTTACGAAATTTCAGTCACCAACTTTCTCTTCCGAATGCGAAAATATTTTGTTGAGCCCAACCTACATAGGTAGGAATGATCATCAAAATAAAATAAGGGAAATCAGAGCTCGAACAGAAAGGTTTAGGTGTTCGTTTTTCCCGAGCGCTGTTCGGGAGTGGAATGGTAGAGAGATACTATGATTGTGGTTCGATGAACCCTCTGCTAAGCACTTAAATGTGAATTGCAGAATAATCATGTAGATGTAGATACCTTAGATATTTCGTGCCCTCAACTAGGCCAACAAGACGGTGACAATGGATGCGGCCGGTAACAGTCATTGCTGACTTTCTTGGTGACACACACTTAACAGTTACAACGAGAAGAGATAAATATGCTATTGTCCAAAGATCGCGGTGCCTTAACAAAATAGGTACCGCGCACCGATACCACAGAAGATTACGATGTCTCGCTGCATTCCCCAAAGACGAATGGGTGGCGCTGGTGAAGCTACACCCTCTCTCCCAAGACCGCAGCGCCACCGCACGAAGACCGATATACAGCCGTGCAGACGAATCGCTCAGGCCAGTTCGAGACCTCTGCTCAAGCAGCCGGCCAGGGTGGCCGAGCGGTTCTAGGCGCTACAGTCTGGAACCGCGCGACCGCTACGGTCGCAGGTTCGAATCCTGTCTCGGGCATGGATGTGTGTGATGTCCTTAGGTTAGTTATGTTTAAGTAGTTCTAAGTTGTAGAGGACTGATGACCTTAGAAGTTAAGTCCCATAGCGCTCAGAGCAATTTGAGCCATTTGATCAAGCAGAAAACACGCCTAGTTACCAAACATGTGTTGCATATGTCTTGAAACGAACTATATTTCAGAACTTTGTGATCTTTGTACTTCAAGAAAAGAATTAATAAAAATGTAAACAAAGTGATGCCTCAATAGTGAAAAACAACAGCTTTGTGGCAGTGGTAACACCGTTCCCGGCAGATCACCGAAGTTAAGCGGTGTCGGTCTGGGCTAGCACTTGGATGGGTGACCACCCGGTCTGCCGAGAACTGTTGGCAAGTGGGGTCCACTCAGCCCTTGTGAGGCTAAAAGAGGAGCTACTTGATTGAGAAATAGCGGCTCCGGTCTCGTAAACTGACTTACGGCCGGGAGAGCGGTGTGCTGACCACATGCCCCTCCATATCCGCATCCAGTGATGCTGAGGATGACACGGCGGCCGGTTGGTACCGTTGGGCCGTCCAGGGCCTGTTCGGACGGAGTTTAGTTATGCCTTTCTCACTGTATGGTCTGTTCTGCCCACACTCCGTTCCTAATCCATTACATATGGAAACATTTCTATACGTCTTTCTTCAGTTCACAGCGCCCGATTTGCACCTGGTGGCCAAAAGTGGAACTAATTTTGTTCTGCATTAACATATTAGAATATATACCAAGTTTCGCTGCCATAGGATGATTACAGCCCACGCTGAACCTTTGTAATTAGGTTCAGTTTTATTATAATCACCTGGCACCTAGACTCAGAAAATGGGCCTATTTGCAGCATGAAAAGTATCCGGTCGGACAGTGCGATGCCTTTCAGCACGGCGACCAATATTGCGGTTTCCACTGACGTGATGACAGAGACAGGCGCTCCGACTGCAGCATTGGAGTGCCATTACGTCATCTTTTCATATTATTTCCGGTTCTCCGTACAGCATTACCATCGAGGTATCCGTGTGTGTAGGCACTGAGGGAATAAACGTTGTCATATTTCATTCGTCGTCATAGAGGGACCTGGATGTGACTGTGTGGGGTGCAGATGGGTACACACAGAATTACCTCTGCTTCGCATAGCCGGTGGTTTGTACAGCAGAAGCTATTTGTGACACTTTAAGACCGTTGGCTGTTAATAGATGTTCTGCTGCACGATCTAGCACATTACGCGAGTATCGTTTTAATTCTGTAAGCGCAACAATGGTACTAGCACAAATACTGATTTCTTGGCAAGACGCCTCTCTTTGTCCGTAAGCGCGCCGACCGCGCCAGAAGCGGTAGGTGGCGGGGGGTGCGTGTCTGGCTGCGCAGCCGGGGAACCCGTGATTAGCACCGACCTAATGATAGCGCACTCTGCCTACCAAATGAAACGGCGCCTCATTAATAGCGGAACACATCTCTGTGCCCGCCGTGATGCAAACGATGTTTTTACTGTGTAACTCGACTCAGGAGAACACGGCAGGCGTAAGACAGAATCTGAGTAGTTCCCGGTAATTTTAAATTACCTCGAGCCGCTTTAGGGACAGTAAATAAGAATTACGTAAATGTGTTGGCTCAGTGGCAGTTTTTACAGTGTTATTAGTTCCCACACCACTTGCTCATTTTACGTCTTTGGTTTCCCCGACAGGTGCAGCTGGGGCCACCGCCTTCGCTAATACCCAGAAATCTCCCTTTTCCGTTTCTGTTTGTGGCGTATTTTAAATTCAAATCAGAGTGTTTCGCGGCGGGGTTCCTTTACGTTTTATTTCCGAATGTGTTGCGTGCTTCCTTTCAAAATGTAGGTTGTCTTCCCTTTTAGACCTTGTGGAGAAGTTTCTCAAACACGGAACCTTCGTCAAGAAATTTTCCCAGCAGACCGTGGTGTAGAAGAGCATGCGTATAGATCTACGGAACAGACGTTATGTATCTTGCTTTATGATCACGTATTCGTCACTGCTGTTACTATTTGTTTTAATGTGCCATACTGTTTGCAAGAGGACGTTCATGGACGTGTCTCATACATTCTTAGATCACATGCTGACCTGTCTTATACATTCTTAGCTCGGATGCTGATAAGTGAACCTGGAGACGTATTGAATAATTTTCAGTTATTACCTCCCTTGGTCTGAAAATTTGGCTTGAAAATGAGTGTAACGAATAAAACACGCGGTCTGTCATTAAGAAATTATGCAGATATCCTATTCTTACTGTCTCAGTGTAATAGTTAACATATATTTCCATACCCGTAAAAACAAGTAACCTTGTTTTGTGTCAAAGTTATTCCGTAGCGTTTTTCAAAAAGTAGCTTTCTCTACGTGATTCTATCATAGTTGCAGAGAACAGTCTCTGGGAGCTATATAAGAAACCTGCTTGTTCCTTAACAAGACGGCCTAACATAAAGAAACATGCAATTACACTACCAGTTAACAGTCCTTAGGCAATAGTTCTCCGTACGTGGCTCAATGCTGAAGGACAATACAGATGAGCGTCTTCCTTCTAGGCACACTACCTTTATTTCCGCCAGCCAGTTTTTAGAAGATTCATACAGTGAGCTGCGTAACGTTTACACAATATTATGCAAAAGTCTTTATGGACCTTCAGCTTCCTCAGTTCGCAAAGTCGCCACACGACATATACATCTACACTCCGGAATCCATCTTATGGTGTGTAGCCAAAGGCACTTTGTGTGCCACTGTGACTTCGCCTTTTCGTGTTCCATTTCGCGAATGGTACGCTGGAAGGATGACTATTGGCTAATCCTCCGAGTGAACTCGAATCTCTCTAATTTTACCTCTCTCTCTCTCTGGAGATACGCGTCGGAGGAAGCAATACTCTGGTTGACATTTCTAGGAATGTGTGCTCTTGGAATTCTAACAGTAAACCATACCACGATCCACGACGCCTCTCATGTAGCGCTCGACGGCCATTTGCCAGACGCTTTCGCGCGTAGTAAACGAACGCGTGACAAAAAGCGCAGCTCTACTACACGTATGTTGCCCGTGGCGTCACTTCAGCAGTACACACTCACACATTGCAGCTCTCTCTTCACCACCACCTCCAAATCCTAGGAATGACCTCAATCTGAAAAGGCACACAAATTTAATACAGATTTATTAATCGAGAAAAGATTACTTGCTCATATGTGCTAAACGTATCATTTTCCCACACCGATTTCACCCTTTTGCGAAGAAAAATAATTTATCTAGAATCACATATCCAACAACTGAATTTATATTACTCTTTTTATTATTATTATTATTATTGTTAGCCGGCCCGGTTAGCCGTGCGGTCTAACGCTTTCCGGGTGGGAGGGCATGCCGGTCCCCGGCACGAATTCGCCCTACGGATTAGTGTAGAGGTCCGGTGTGCCGGCCAGTATGTGGATGTTTTTAAGGCGGTTTTTCCATCTGCCTTGGCGAATGCGTGCAGGTTCTCCTTATTCCGCCTCAGTTACACTATGTCGGCGATTGCTGCGCAAACACTGTCTCCACGTACGCGTACACCATAATTACTCTGCCGGCCGCGGTGGCCGTGCGGTTCTGGCGCTGCAGTCCGGAACCACGGGACCGCTACGGTCGCAGGTTCGAATCCTGCCTCGGGCATGGGTGTGTGTGATGTCCTTAGGTTAGTTAGGTTTAAGTAGTTCTAAGTTCTAGGGGACTTATGACCTAAGATGTTGAGTCCCATAGTGCTCAGAGCCATTTGAAGCATAATTACTCTACCACGCAAACATTTGGAGCTACACTCGTCTGGTGTGAGACGTTCCCGCGGGGGTCCACTGTGGGCCGAACCGCACAATAACCCTGGGTTCAGTGTGGGGCGGCGGTGGGGTGAGTGAACTGCTGTAGCCTGTTGTGGGGTTGTGAACCACTGAAGGCTACGGCGGGGCGAAACATCTCCGTCATTTCTACGTCCCCAGTCCCATACAATACAATATTATTATTATTATTATTATTATTATTAATTTGAGTCTTAACTCACACGAATTGTTTCGCCATGTACCAGTTTGTTACTTGAGGATCACGTCTGCAGTCGGATGTCATCTACCCTGCTTTTAGCGCACGTCTAGGTTATCAATACTCGTCGTTAAGTAAAATTTTCAGTAGTTTTCGCTTTGAGATGGCTTTCTCTCACATTCAGTTTTGTATTGTGAATATTTTTAGTTTTATATTTACAATTTGACAATTACGAACTTTATACAGTTACGTAATAGACTATAGCCTTTAATTCCCATTATCCGTACACGGATGTCTTTAGCCCTATTATTGTGAGTGCCTCTGCAGTGTCTAGAAGTTAATTTGATTTGTCTCAAGATTTGCGACATAATCGCAGCAAACATTCACAGCGATCCTGGAAGGTACTTTTATATATACATTCCAGTTACGGTTCGCAGTTGTTGTTGTTTTTTTTTTTTTTTCTTTTTTTTCTGTACCAGGTTATTAATTTCGGCCGTGTCAACGGCGATGCCGTAGTGGTATCCCGCTTCCCGTCAGATACCCGAAGTTAAGCGCTGTCAGGTTTCGCTAGAACTTAGATAGGTGACCGTCCGCGTCTTCGGAGAGTATTAACAAGAGAGATGGCCGTGTGATGCCAGTTGGGGAGCTACTTGACGGAGAAGTAGCGCTTCCGGTCATGAACACTGAAAAATACCGGGAGAACGTTATGTAGACAACATGACCCTCCACATCCTCATACAGTGATGCCTATCGGCTGAGGATGACAAGATGGTCCATCGGTATCATTGGGTCTTTCGAGGCCTGTTCAGACTGAGAGAGAGAATGGTATTAATTTCGGTCAGTAATGACCATCCGCAGACCTGACAGGACACAGTTTTCTGTCACACCGAGTCAACATATGTAAAAATGGTACAGTCATGTAATAAGCCATACAAACTTCGTCCTACTTATTAAAATGTAAGCATCTTATAGTCAATTCTAGCCCAGATGTTGGCACTATGAAGCGCCTTATTCGAACTGTCGTTTTGTAATTTAGTTTCCTAGTATTTTACAATTTCAGTAGATCATTTGATGTAGGTAATGAAGTCAAAACCGGTAGCATCACTCGCGTAAGTTGAGCATAAAATATATGATAAAAAACTGGCATATTGTCGTTAGGTATGCTTAGTCTGTGCCGCATCAGTCTCTCCCGGACTCGTGTATTGAACCCAGGGCCTTGGCAGGAGGCTGCACTACATCCCGATCCAGCCGATCTCTTTCCCACCTACCGGATCCGCAACACGTGCGAGCGGTCCGCCCTGATAAGGAACTTATCCGGCCACTGCATTCTTCGGATCTAGCGCAAAGCCGAGGCGATCACATCCCGCGGAGCCAATACGGCTCACGTAATATCTCAATACTCGATCGGGATAAGGGTGGACGGCGGAAGGGAATAGGAGTGAGACAAAAAAGAAAGAGAAAAAGGGCAAGTGCGCGGAGGGGCAGGTACCGGCGTGCATCAGCGACAATACGAGCGCGACCGATGGGGATGCCACGCTCCATTCTGCGCTGTCCGTGCGCGTTAGCGGGCACGCCCTGCCCGCCGCAAGAAGTGCCTGTAATGGCCGGCCTAGCGGCGCGCGAAATTGGAAGAGCCGCTTCTTATTTTTCGTTTCCAATTTCCTCCCGTGTTGGCTCCCACGTGGAGGGCCAGTCGCGGTGAGGGCGTGAGACCAGCGCGCCTCCCTCTAGACCACCGTGTTACGCCTTCTTCAGCCGGCTGCCTGTCGTCAGGAACGCCCCTCGCATCTCCCAGCGCGACTAGCCGGCTGTTCGTTTCTTCTTACAAGGGAACCTGTCCATCGCACCCCCCTCAGATTTAGTTATAAGTTGGCACAGTGGATAGGCCTTGAAAAACTGAACACGATCAATCGAGAAAACAGGAAGAAGTTGTGTGGAACTATGAAAAAAATAAGCAAACTATACAAACTGAGTAGTCCATGCGCAAGATAGGCAACATCAAGGATCATGTGAGCTCAGGAGCACCGTGGTCCCGTGGTTAGCGGGAGCAGCTGCGGACCGAGAGGTCCTTGGTTCAAGTCTACCCTCGAGTGAAAAGTTTACTTTTTTTTGCTTTCGCAAACTTATGATCTCTCCGTTCGTTCATTCACGTCTCTTCTCACTGTAATAAGTTTAGTGTCTGTGTTTTGCGACCGCACCGCAAAACCGTGCGATTAGTAGACGAAAGGACGTGCCTCTTCAATGGGAACCGAAAACATTTGAGCGCAAGGTCATAGGTCAACCGATTCCTCCACAGGAAAACCCGTCTGATACATTCTATACGACACTGGCGACGGCATGTGCGTCACATGACAGGAATATGTTGACCACCCACCTAACTTGTACACTTGGCGAATGGGTAATAAGATTCTTCTACCTTGCCCAACTTTTCACTCGAGGGAAGATTAGAACCAAGGACCTCTCGTTCCGCAGCTGCTCACGCTAACCACGCTCCTGAGCTCACACAATCCTTTATGTTGTCTGTCATGCCATGGACTACTCAGTTTGTATATTTTGCTTATTTTTTTCATAGTTCCACACAACTTCTTCCTGTTTTCTCGACTGATCTGTGTTCAGTTTTTCAAGGCCTATCCAGTGTGCCAACTTATAACTAAATCTGAGGGGGGTGCGATGGGGAGGTTCCCTTGTTAGGTTCCTAAAATTACACCTTCTCCGCTTTCCTATAAACCCCTCCACCCGGACGTTCTTGTGGCAGCGACGAGCAATGGCGAGCACATACTAATCAGAACAGCATACGTTTCTAAAGGGTAGTTCAAAAAGAGCGCCGATTTTGAAACGGCTGGTATATTTTTGTTCGTCGGATGGTGACATTATTTTGATTCGTTCCTGTTTGCAGCAACATTCCGACTGTTGACTCAGTTGAATTTCTCGCATTCAGTGTCTAACCACGGAACAGTTCACTTGTGCACAACGTGTGCTGCTCATGCAGACGTTATGTCAGAATGAAAAAAGTTAAGAAGTAGCTGTGAGATGACTTCGCGCGATTCTAGGGCGTAATGAGGCACCGAATGAATCAACATTTCGCAGACTTATGAAAAAGTTCTGTGAGATGGGTTCAACAGTAAACCTAAAGTCATTGGCGTCGCCGTTCTGGCAGAAGTAAACAGAACATTGAGGTGATTCGTAACAGTGTGGCTGTTAGCCCAATGAAATCAATTCCTCACCGTTCCCAACAATGGGGCTTAAACTGCTCTTCAGCACGGAGAGTTCTCCGGTATGATGTCCATTACCAACATTATAAAAGTGACGGATCACGAGAAGAGACAGTAGTCTGTTGGCTGGGTTCTGACAGAAGACAGAAGGGCGACAACTTTGCAAACAAAATCATCTACAGTGATGAAGCACAATCCACTTAAATGGTTTTGTGAATAAGTAGAGCCGGCCACGGTGGCCGAGCGGTTCTAGGCGCTTCAATCCGGAACCGCGCGACTGCTATGGTCGCAGACTCGAATCCTGCCTCGGGCATGGATGTGTGTGATGTCCTTAGGTTAGTTAAGTTTAAGTAGTTCTAAGTTCTAGGGGACTGACGACCTCAGATGTTAAGTCCCGCCGCGCGGGATTAGCCGAGCGGTCTAGGGCGCTGCAGTCATGGACTGTGCGGCTGGTCCCAGCGGAGGTTCGAGTCCTCCCTCGGGCGTATGTGTGTGTGTTTGTCCTTAGGATAATTTAGGTTAAGTAGTGTGTAAGCTTAGGGACTGATGACCTTAGCAGTTAAGTCCCATAAGATTTCACACACATCTGAACATCTTTGTTAAGTCCCATAGTGCTCAGAGTCATTTGAATAAGCGGAGCTACCATATCTGGGAGTCAAAAAATCCTTGCATGATCCGAGAAAGGAAAAGGCATCCACAACGAGTAACAGTGTGATGCCGCTTTTGGTGCGGCGGCGTCATGGGCCCTAATTTTTTTGAAGATGAGGAACAACAAGCTGTGAGAGTCAGTGGAGGTCGATACCATACGACGATAATGCAGTTTTTGTGGCATCATTTGGATGTAATGGACATTGAAGAGATGTGGTTTCAGCAGGATGGTGCCACCTACTATACTTCCAGCGAGACATTTCAGTTGCCCCATGGGCGGTTCCCCGGCTCGCTTCATTTCGCGCAGTGCTGATCATTAGTGGTCACCAAGGTCATTTGATTTAACTCCTTTTTTCGCCGGCCGGAGTGGCCGTGCGGTGCTAGGCGCTACAGTCTGGAACCGGGCTACCGCTACGGTCGCAGGTTCGAATCGGGCATGGATGTGTGTGATGTCCTTAGGATAGTTATGTTTAAGTAGTTCTGAGTTCTAGGGGACTGATGACCTCAGGAGTTAAGTCCCATAGTGCTCAGAGCCATTTGAACCTTTTAACTCCTTTTTTCTTTGGGGTTATCTTAAGCCAGTGGTGTATGCCAATAAACCCCCGAAACATCCATGACTTGAACGAAAAATTTCGACGAGTTGTCAGCGAAATGGATGTGGAAACTTGTCGTACAGTCATAGTGAATTTCATGGACAGATTTCTTACATGCCAGCGCTGTAGAGGAGGTCATATGCCTCACATTTTTGACACAGGAAATAGGATAGTTAGATTAACACGTTTATGGATTTTGTTTGTGTTTTTCGTAAAAATAAACTTCTTACTTCGATATATCAAAATTTTACGCCCTTACATGGTGAAAATACTGTTTTCTTGAATTCGATGCATAGTTTTGAATTCGAGGATAACTAATAAAATTTACTATTCTGTTGTTGGTGTTGCGGTCTTCACTTCGAAGATTGGTTTGACTCAGCTCTCCGCCCTAGTCTATCCTCTGTACAAACTTCATTTGTTGATAGCTTTTAGGGACGAAGAGTAGTAACTTGAAGTCTTTCAGGGAGAGTCGTCATTCATAGGGAGTGTTTGAAATGAAAGATTGAATTTTAAAACATTTTCACTCCATTCAGTATACAGGGGACAGCGGGCATGTCCTGGGGTTGTTTAGTAGCGGAACGAAGTCCGGGAACCATCATCCTGTGCGTCGGCTTTATTGACAACACTGGATCACAGACCTTTCCAAACGATGCACAGATATACTGTTGCCGCAGGTATCTGCGTCAAGGACCAACATAGCACTGACAACGGACTGCGCAAAAGTGTTCTGTAACTAGTGGTCTGTAATTATGTATCGGGTGGTTATAATTGAAGTGCAGTTACTCACAGATGTATAGAAATGTTCCCTTGTGCAGTGGATTAGGAAAGGGACGTGAGCAGGAAAGGTGAAGCAAGTGAGAAAGGCATAATGTTGATGTTATTATGAACTGTCGCTTAGACATTTTGGTCGATATGAGCATTGGAGACGTCAACGGGACATTGTACACTGCTAGATTTTCTCCTGGTGGCCAAAACTTAATTTTTTTCAGCGTGAATCGGTTCCGCATTAACGCATTAAAATATCTACCAAGTTTCGCTGCCAGACGATAATTAGCCCACACCGGATATCTGTTAGAAGCTGCGCTTTAATTATGACCACCCGACACGTTCTGTGTACAACGTTTGTTGTGTGTGTGTGTGTGTGTGTGTGTGTGTGTGTGTGTGTGTGCGATTAACAAATATTCTAACATTAAATTTCCATCAATACATGTATACTTTATATAAGTATGAACTGACTGTACAGTGTAAATTAAAGTCAATAAACTCAATTTAAAAAAAAAAAATCAGGAGAGAAAGGAGAGGGAAGACATCATGCTTCGCTGAGATCCAGTGACAGGGAGAGTGTTCGTCTTCGTTTCGATACTCTTGTGGCATCGTAATGCCCATACGTGTTTCCTCTTCAAAACTCCTCATTTGTCGTCGCTCGGACGTAATGCGGGTAACATTGTCTGTCAGCGTCCTTTTTTCTTCTTTTACCAGAACAAGCAACTTAATGCTCAGGTGATGTTCCTACCTGGCACGAAGGCTAGAAGAGTTGGTACGTAGATACTAAAACTGAAAACTTAATAGGGAAATTTTTCAAATTAACTCATGACTCTTAAGGTATGCATTTTTAGAGCCCATGTTTACCACAGAAACTTCACTTCTTTTGAAACGTACTACCTCTTCCCAAAATGTACAAAGCAAAGAACTCGGAGTGGAAGATATTTCTTTCAGAGTAACGAAGGTGAAGAAGTGTTCATAACTCTTTTACAGCACATGATTGCCAGACATTTTTGGTTCGAACGATCATTCCTGTCATATCCTTATAACTGACCACTCCTCCCGGGGCAACTTGTATAGAGAGTGAGATCGGTCGTATCACGCTTCCCTAGGGTACTCCTGAACATACCTTTGTCTCGCCCTTCAGGAGACTGTAGTGGGCTCTATTACTTGAAATGTCTTGGAGTCGTTCACATATCTGGGAACTATTCCATACTCTCGGACCTTCATTGTCTGCAGAGGGGCATCCTTCCGCAGTGACCTTGACCGTCCACGGGCTGTTATCCTAATATTCTCCTTTTTCTGTTGAAGAGTCACATCTGCCTAAAATTCTCGTTCTCACGTGTAACGATCGCAGCAACATCAATAATGAAGTCCAGTAGCCACAACAGGCGTTCCCGCCACCTGTGTGGCACCCCGCCTCGGAACCCCACATTCTGCGTCTTTTACTCCTAATACCCCCGCGGACGAGAATTAAGCGTTCCCCTACGGCGGGCGCGCGCCCTCGGACGGCGCGCAGTACATTAAGCTGTATAATACGCCTGTCGAGGAAGCAGCGCGCGCCCTTTTCTCGTGTAACAGGCGAGATACATCATAAACGGCGATAAGTCAACGCTTACAAATGTAAATTAGTCGCATATATCGCGACTATAAGTGGCCCCCGTGCTGCGTATATCACTTGATAGAATGTTCCTAAGCGCTCGGCTATAAAGTTCTCTCTCTCTCTCTCTCTCACACACACACGCGCACGCACGGAATATTCGTCGCTTCTCTCGGTTGGCTCCGCCCCAGCCCGGCGCGCACAACCTCAAGCCCGCCCCGGAATACTACTTATTACCGCCACACGTCAGGCGGTAAAGCACGTTAATTACTCGCCTTGTAATGCCCGGACACGGGGCTGAGTCTTCGGGCGGACTCATTGTCGCCGCTATTTATCCGGCGCGACGCTCCGCCGGCCGGCTGTGGGGACACCTGTGTCTACAGCACTTTTTGTGGGCCCGCCTCCGCTCTCCCCCGCTGGTGGCATGCGCGCCTCACCAGTTCTTGCGCTCGTTCTTCCGTCTAATTAATTTACTGCGTTACCGCCGTTTCGGTTACTCGTCCATCTACGTGCGTGTACTGTTCATCGTAGTACAAATGCACGGCACTCGTCCATGTTGCCAGACAAGTTCGTGTTTACTGTTGCAGGCCGGATCACGCCACCCTGACGCTAAGTACCAGCATGTCAGCTGCGCTATGCGTGACATACTGGTGGTGACTGTGATTGAGGAAGGCCCGTACCTACTTATGCAAGGCTGGTTTCGAAGCGTCGGAGGAAATCGGTTGGAAATTATTAGCGAGCTATTCTCAGTAGTATTATTTATTTATTTATTTATTTCCACAGCTAGTTCTGTAGAACCAAATTGAGGAGCCAGTCCCCAAGGTCATGCAATGAGTCAGTACATGATTATGTCAGAAAAGTTAATGACAAATAAAATAAAATTTACACGAACGCTATGCAGATGACAAGTTGCTGTGCAGATATTAACATAATCTACAACATAACACAGGAATCTGCTTAATTTTTTTCCACGAATTCCCCAACGAAATGGAAGCAGTGAACCAATGGGATTTTTTCTCTTTTTTACTTACATGTGTGCTGGGATTACTGCAACTTTTTTAAATTCTTGATGAGCTTTCTGAAAATAGGTAGAGCAGAATACTGTACGCCTTTCTGTACAAGTGTCAAGGAGGCGCGATTGGATTTCTGGCTACTATTAACTGACTGAAAGCTGCCAATTCTTGGGAATAAGCTCGTTTGTTAACATCAAACGATAGTGGCGGGATAGCGCGCTGAAGAACATTCCATCAATATTTACGTCATTTGCAGACTAAAAATTAGGGCTATTTGTAGCAGTGCGTTTTTAGGTTGGTTAGCACATCGAAGTATATGTGGCAAAGCAAGCCAATAAAACTTATTTTCCCCTGGGCAGAAGGCCAGGTGTTGAAGTGTGGCGCGTGGACTCAAAACGGTTAGTCTATACTGAAAGGTGTAGTCTACTTACTGGTGCAGTTACGATTGTGCAGAAAACATCGGGTCTTAACGTTAAAGACGTGTTTGTTGGAAGACTGTTTGATGCAGAGAAAAAACAGCCAGTACACTGATATGTGTACATATTAAGGTACCACATACACATCTGCCTTATACCTGTAACTCCGTGTATACAGAGAGGCCAGTGTCAGAATTCCCAGACTCATGAACAGCAGACGACAAGAGATTCGTGAACTTACGCTATATATTGCTCGAAATACCCGTCTCTGAGCCCCAAATACCATTTATGAATGGGAAGAGTTGTGACTCGTGGAAGATATGAAACGCTGGACGGCTACTGCCTTTTGTGTTTGGGCACTGACAACGTTGACCACCCAACAGTATCGTGTGCAGTAGCATCGTAGTATCTGCCATTGAATGTGGTGTTCAATTTCGTTGTATTGTTACGTTAGGTTGAGCGTTAAATAAATTACTACTCCATCATGGGCGTTATCCCCGACTCCTCCATAGACAAGGAAGCTCCCTATCTGCATCGAGAGCAGATGCTCAGTACGTAAGTGTGCACCAACAACTGCTTCATTGACAGCTATGAAGTAATATGTGTTTGTCTATTGCATGACTCGTTGTAACGTATGCCCATGTAATCTTACTGCATACATATATTTACGGAAAATACACTCAGTAATTCTGACATTTTCAGCTTATTCATTACATTTACATGAACTTCCTGTTTAACTGTAGCAAATACGCTACGAAACACATTGTCTTCGATCGGCACTATTATGGAATTGCTTGGAAGACGTTTAGATTCTCCGTCAGTTAATGACGTGATTAATGCAGGCATTTTCACCACTTTCCATAGGGAAAATGTTATTTCATTGTTCTTAACAAGCTTTTGATGAGCTTCTTTGCTTAATTTTGGTACGCACTCATAAAGCGGAGTCATAGCATTGCACAGGAAGTCTTTAGAATAGTATGTACAATAAAGAAGAGTAGCTGACGTCGAAGACTTAAATCATCACCAAGCCTCTGATAAGCAATTAAAATTCATTAATTTTTAAGTTTATAATACAATCTACCTTCAAAATATCATTCTTAATTCAATGCGAAAAATAATATCTCTGACATTGTGTCACCTTTCCTGTTGCAACATCTCACATCGCAACCTTAGAGCCTAGCCTAAATATCTGTGGAGTGAGCACAGGTAGTACAATGCTATCTATATTGCTAAACCGCTGAAACGGTCCCTCTATCACTTTCTGGTTGCCTGTCTAACGGCTTCCAGGGCAAAGAAATAGTTTTCAGTATTTCGTAAAATTATTGACCGAACTGAAAAATGTAAATGTCGCGATAATCTACTCTATAACAGGTATAACCTTTCGTTAAAGGTGTGACAGAGTAAGTCACGCATTAAAGTCAGAAACAGTATATTTTTCGAGGCAATGCAACTCAAGGCGCGCAGCTTACCAGAGTATTTTCACTAGTACTTCAGAATGGCGTTTGAATGTGCTTTTCACGTGTGAATCCCATTCTTTAAGGAATAGGGGATGCGCATGCACCGGAACTATAAAATTAAACGTATTTGCATTGTTTTTAAACATTTATTTGTTAGAAACAGTAATTGTGATGCTAACGCTGCAAATCCAATACGTGAATGCAGTTAGATAAGTACCACACGGTCACGTGGCGTTGGAGGCAACTTTTGATGACAAAAATCATGTTCCACGCATCTGGAAGCTCAGTTCATAGATATTCGTACTCTATAACCTGAACAACCGAACAGTCATAGTAAAGCAATCTGAAGAATTTTCGAATTTGTTTAGTAATGGAGGGCAGATTCTCGGCAGAGCTTTGGCAGTGGCAAATATGTGAATGGAGAGCTTGAGTTAACAGCCTTCCACACATATATCTTGCAGATACCGCTCTTAGTGAAGAGATTCTCTCGTGTTCCGTGTCGTCTTAGGATAAATGCCTCATGCCACGCATCGGAAGCCATTCAGCAGACATCGTACTGTTCCACCGAACAAGACGATTGCCGTGCGACCTGCGATTACAATCAGTGCACTGAATAGAACAATTTCCCGATCGCCATGTTCGAGATAGGAAGATAACACCGGAATTAAGCCGCGGTTTGTCGGCATAAAGACACGACACGCTTCCCAGCCGTGGGGCCTGGTCACCTTAGCCTTCGCTCTTTATTGCACTACTTCCTCGTTCACTGCACCATCTCCATTAAACTGCAGCGGTGCACGTCTTTTGTTAACTACGAGACATTTCTGTCGACATGTAAGGCATAAATTGGAAGTGGTACGAAAAGAGTAACGTTCAAGAGGACTGTAAACATTCGAAGTCTGTTACTAACCGAGGTCACAATGGAGGCACGTTATCTGGGAAGTGCTGTCTCTTGATTTCCAGATAGGCGAAGGTAAATTGGCGAATTTAATGAAGCAGCACTGCTGCTTGGGAATTTAAACACACAGCTGCTGAAGCTAATTAGTGCCCTGTGGAAGGCTGGCAAGACGGCAAGCAGTGCTGCATTCTTTTTTTTTTTCCTCGAATGCCAATGATGAAGGTAATTGTCGTCTAAAACCTCAACAAAAGTAAGAAATGGCGAAGGAAAGAAATGATACTTAAATTATACACTTTTGCGCAATTTTGTTGGAAGTATCTGAAAAAGAATCATACTTTCTACATCCATCATATTAGCAAAATAATAATTCATTGCCTAAATGCCAATGCTCTCGTAATTGTTAGGAGGCTAATTAAAACTTCATTTCTGGCAGTATGCGAAATGTTTCGCTCGGTTTCCATTAAGAATTTCCGGTGAATCTTGGAACTTTCTTCCCTCACTAGTCTCCAGTTATGCTACCGCTACTTAACTAACGACATTATTTTACACACACACATGCTCAGAACTGTGTATGTTATTCACCGTTAGGAAACAAAAGTTAACCTATTACTTAATCACATGTAGATGGATTCAAATCCCACTAGCACTTATGCCTTAAAAATATATTTCTGTAGTTATGAAACGCTACAATAGATTCACTAAGTAATACTATGTTTCTGAGTATTGCCTAGTATCGGTTGGCTCTCTTACTTTAAAACAATCGTTATAAGCGTCGTTTTTCTTTCAAAAACATAATGTTTAGCACAGCCATGATCCGGACTTAGTACTACAATCAGCGTTCTTTTTCTTACGAGAAAAAGTTTACTAGAGTTTTTCAATTTGTGTGATATGATAGGACGTAATACATCAGAACGGAATAACTGTACACCAACTACCATTTACTTACAACCCACAGAAATAATTTTGGCTATGCTTAGTCATTTTCCCTGTTAATTCCAGCAAACGCAGCTACGTGTTAAAGCGTTCATCATCTGTCTTCACTCGACTGTACTGGGCGGTGAGAGCTCTATTGTAACTTAGTTTATTCATGTCTGTGTCCCATAAAATCGTCACCTAGCGCAGAGTCACCGACGTAGCAGTCAAAGTTAACAGCACTGCTTAGCCAAGATTAAGCAAAGAAAATAAAGCCAAGCTTCTCAAAGGTGCCATACGGGCATTTATCCAAGCCGGTGTAAGGGAACTAACAGCAGCCAATATCAGGCTGGTCGGACTGGGATTTGTGAGCAGTTCCTCTAGGGTCCACCTGCGGTGTCATGTCCACCGTGCCACTATGGATTGAGCACAACGTATTCCATTGAGAATATCATGAGCTTCTTATTAAAGCGAAATACGGTGACACAAGAAGTCAGTTTGTTGTGTGGTCATTACATGCTTGAGTGAGGGTAAGTGGTGACAACAGTGGAGCTTCCCTGCCTATAGATCAGCATTTTATTACAAGTTCTTCACTTCATGTAATAGGCAAATAGCCTGTTTCAGTGCTCCATCTACAATACGATCTTCTTACATTTCTTCTTCCAGTGCATTTGCAATTGGGAGCCTTTATCATGTGTGTTTCTCCACCTGTACGGTCCACATGTTCCTTCCATTTTCTCCTATTTTTCGTTAGGTTATATATTCCTCAATGTTTCCATATATCCTTACTCTTTCCTTATATCCACACTCTTTTACGATCTCTCCATTCTTCTTAGGAACTTCATTTCTTGGGCTCGTATTCTGCTTTCTTGGTGTGTTGTTGCCCATGCTTCACTTCCATAAGTAAGTACGAAAGAAAATCACCAAACAGCAGCACGTCTTGAGAAGTTATTTTATTTTGACAACCACTTTCGGTATTTCCGTATGCTATCTTCAGACTGCATAAGCACTTCATGTACAGACGTTCAGATGTATCGATATTGGCATACTGGAGCCATCAGTATCTGGATACCGTAAATTGGTTATTCGAGTGTTTCCTTCGAAGACTTCACTATTTTAGTACATATAGGGCCTGAGAATGGCAACTGAAATGCCGAAATTGATTGTAAAAGTAAAAAAAAATAACTTCACAAAACATACGGCTGTTTGGCGATTTTCCTTGTTACATATTTGACCAGCCGCTGTCCGCGTCCGCAACGGATCAACAGAGATTACATAAGTAAGTGTTGGGTCTGGTATGGTTTTATAAAACTTCTGCTCCGTTTCTTTCCTGAGTTTATTCTGCAAACTTTTTGCGATAGTTCCACTCATGTAAATATATTTAACTTTTGGTCCACGACATGGCTATATTAGTAAATGATGTCTCATCTTAGATATTTAAAATGTTTAACTTGATCCAAGAATTTATAATTCAAGACTATTTTAGATCTTACTGGTTGTGTGCCCTTTGGTTTTCTACAGACAATATTAGGCTGTAATCTGAGGCTACCCACTGCATCTTACAGACCCCCATCTGAAGGCTGCCTTCATTCTCTGTAATTAGAATGAAATCCTTTCTTGTTCAACTTTTTCCGTTTGCTGATCGCTTCATCTATGTGTTTAGGGGTATAAGTGTAGAAATCTTTATTGGTGATAGGCGTAGTACTGAACAACATTACGTCAGTATTTACTTCATTTTCAGACGTAATGTTTAACAGCTGTTGGGACTCGTATGTTTATAGGTTCATTAGTACGTCTGTCAAAAGCAAGGCATTAACGCTTATTTTTCCCTGGGGCGCAGGTCGAGTGTTGACACGTGGACGTTAAACGGTAATTCTATACTGATAGGTTTGGTCGACTTACTGGTGTGGTTACGACTATGCAAAAAAGTCAGGTACTGAATTATGAGACGTGTCTGTGGGAAGACTATTGGACGCAGAAAAAAAGCAACTAACACAGCTGAAGCGGGTATATATTAAGGTACCAGTGAACACAATATCTGCATTTATAACTCCTAATACCACGTATACTGTAGAATGTTGGAGAAATACAGAACCCTCTTCGTATTTCTTTGTTTGTGTTCATTGGCTTTGAGTGATTATATTTCTCATAACTATAACAATTTCCGTGTTTGTGTACAGACTCTTAATGGCAGTTATAAGTTGAGCTGGATAACCGTATTCATCTGTTATATTTCGTAGCATTTCTTTGTTCAAATTACCAAATACCTTTTCAAAATCTGTAAAAACAAGATGGGTTTGCCCTACTGAATTCTCGTGTCTTTTGTGTTTGACGTTACGGTAGACTACTTTCGTTGGTAGGATGTAAAAATCATTACTTGTATCTATTTCGACATCCTCGAATCTCGATCTCCCATCTCGACTGTCGGCAAAGTTCACAACGAAATTCCCAGCGATACGAAGAATACCAACGGAAGCTTTGTATAAGAACAGATCCCGTTCGTCCATCAGTTGTGGAGTTCTGTGAGGAGCACTGCATTGAATAGGCAGCGGTTTTTAGGACCAGTCGCACGGATAGAGTACTCTTCAAGCGGAGAGGCAGTCAATCAGAGGGCAGATACCGGCGCAAAACGTGACGCCCGTCGACGGGCCGATCACCCCTGGCCTGATGAGCTGGCGGAAACGAACGCAGCCGGAGCGCTTTTCTGCAGCATCGCCCACAGCGCCCGTTAACGAAGCAGCCACGCCGTAGCCGCTGCTATCGGCGGCCCATCTGTGGCCCGTAATGACTGGTGCGGGCCTCCTGCCGCCACGCCGTAATGTATGCGAGTTGCCGCCAGGAATGCGAGCCCTCGCCGCCCGCGATAATCGATGGGTCGACCGCGCGCACTTGCGACGCTCATCTGTCAGCAGTGTCAGGCGCAACCGCTGGTGCCGCCTCGGCTGAGTTCCGCAGGACTTCTTCAGTGCATTGTGCACAGCAGTTTACGCAGGAGAAGGGTGAATTAAGCCACCTATTAACTGTATGGTTATTATTAGAGACGAGCAGCTCTAAATCTACGATTAGGACACCACCAATCATGGTCCCGTCGTCACAGGTAAGTAGATCGCATCCCTGACCTGGGCCATTGCATAGTTGGTCCTTGGCTGTTCCCGCCGAGGCGAATTCGGGTTCAGGATGCGTGATGTAGAAATCTAAATGTGATTACCGCCACCTCCATGTTTTGTAGGACACGCTATTTGACTGTGAAGCTAGAGGTGAATAAGTCACAGGACGAACCGCATATTAGCTGAGTGTCGCCACATTAAAATAAAATTTAAAAAAAATACTCCTGAAAATTTCGAACTATAAGCAACGTGCAAGGATTCAAAATTTTAGTCTGTTTTTTGCAGTTTGTCTCTTAAGGTCGATTCTTTCTGTACCGTGATAAATCTAAAGCATTTCTTGGTTCCGTTTTAACTACTATGTGGCCCTGCCGCCGGCTGACAAATGGTCGCTCACCAGTCTCAGTACACCGGCTGAGACTCGGACTGATCTTGTGCTGAGATCTATAGCTCACTTTGCCACCCCAAGTGCCATCTAGCGACACCTTGCAAATTGGGCACATCACCTTGTCCAGTAAAACCTGCTCGCTGCCGGCAGTATTTTGAATTTGGGCGTGCGGTACTGGAGATTCCAGGTCCTTTGTGCATGCAGGTACTGCCGAGCTGCTGTTGAGAGCAGATTGCTCCGGGCAGCCTGGGGACACCGTTGCGAACGGAAGCGTCTCGGCCAGCAAAGCACTGCAGCGGGCAGACGTGTGTAATTTGTAAAGTACATCGAAGTGGGTCCTTGTATAATAAGGAATAAAGTGTTTTTACATAACAAGTTCTATTCTGTCTAATCATTGTGAAGTGGAAATATGGGAAGGGCAGTGAGTCCTCTCGCATTATGCATCCATTCAAAACTTGAAAGTACCAATCCAGGACGAGAGGCCGACAAATAAAATGCGTACACCATGTTACCATTCTAATTTCCATGGGGTGTACAGCATCGATATTTTTAAGATGTGCGGGCCGTGCTGATCTGTAAATCGTGCATCCTCAATCAAAGCGATATCACATAAAAGACCTGTAGAACTGGAGCAGTCATGTTCGGTCTGCTCCCATTAACCTGTGGCTGAGACACTTTCACAAGATCAGTGACCGCGTATATACTTCAAGCTTCCATCTACATGCACAAGATTACTGTACAGTTCAACTTAAGTGCTCGGTCAAAGGTTCATAGAAACATTTTTGGACTATTCATCGACCGTTTCGCTTTCGTATGGCACGTGGAGAAAAATGAAAGTCTAAGTCTGCTCTTACGATCTCCGATTCTTCTTATTTTATTACGTTGTTCATTTCTTTTTGTAGTTTGCAGTCACGAAAATATTTTGCCATTAATTGGAGAAAGTTAGTCACTGAAATTTCATGAAAAGATGTCGCCACATCGAAAAACGACTTTTTTGAATGATTGCCACTCCAACGTGCGTATCACATCCGTGACAATCTCCGCCCTAATTCGCTATAATACAAAACGAGCTGCCCTTGTTTGAACTGTATGAGTGCCCCCGTCGATAGAATAGCACGGAGTAGTACTCCAGACGAGGACAGCAAGTGCAGTGTAGGTGTTTTCTTTAGTTGATTTGTCGTATCTTGTAATTTTCCGCCAATAAAATGCAATCTTTGACGCTCCTTCCCATAACAATTTTTATGTGATATCTAAGTTTTGTTCGTAATTCTAATCGGTAGGTATTTAGATTAATCGACAATCTTTTAAATTTCTGCGACGTATCACAGGACCGAAAGCTGACGGATATTTTTAGCTACCATGCAGAGGAACTCGTAATTTTTATTGTTGAGGATCAATTGCCACCTTTCGCGCCAGATATCTTATCTAAACCATTTTGCAGTTCGTTTTGATTTTATGATGACTTTAGGAGACGGTAAAGGACAGTAACATTTGCAGGCAATCTTGGGGCTTGTCAGATTGTGTCGTTAGATGTATGTGAGAAGACGTAATATTAACAACAGCAGAGGGCCTATAGCATCTACCTTACTCCGCAAGCCACCTGACGGTGTGTGGCACAAGGTACTCCCCTGTTCCAATCGCGAATGGTGCGTGGGAAGCATGATTATCGATAAACCTCTGTATGAGATCTAATTTCTCGAATTTTCTCGTCGTGCTCATTTCGTTAGATGTATGTGAGAAGACGTAATATGTTGCCCGAGTCTTCCAGGAAAGTGGTCTCTCGAAAACTCAGTAGTAAACCTCTCCGTGATCCACAACACCTCTCTTCTAACATCTGCCACTGCGGTTTGCGGAACATCTCTGTAACGCTCTCGCACCCACTAAACGATTCCTTGGGAAACCTCAGATATCACTTCTCCGCAGGCGTAGTTGTCTTCATCGTGGTACATAATTACAGAGTATGTGACATACCCTGATGAAGGCCAGTTACAACAGTGCCTGAAACGCTGGTTCATCTTCTTACAATACAACGCGGTCAACAACTCAGAGCTTTATATATATATATGTATGTATATCCTGCTGCCTGCGGATAGAAAACCTCGCAGCGTTGCCTGCGAGCTGCAGCGTAGCGTAATTCTCCCCTCTTGTGATGCTGGAGGCGTGTGGCCACCGGTGATGCGCGGGATGCTGACCGCCTCATGCCCTTTGTGGCCTGCCTGTCTCCGCTCGCAGTGCCGCCTTCGTCTTCGGCTCCAATTTGTCACGTCTTTGGTATCCGCTTCCCGGAAAGTTCTTTGCGCTGGGTTTCTCTCTCCAGGAACGCACCTACAGGTTCACGTGCTTTCTTTGTTTACAAAGCCACAAGCTACTGATTCATATGCCACTCGCTTTCAGTATACCGGTAACTTACTCGGCGGTGTGGTCACACGACCTCGCGCAGCTACTAGACTTTGCTCCTAGCCACTGCCGTCAACTTTTAGAACTGCTTCTGTTTCGCTTCGTTTACCCTGTCTGCCCTTCTACAAAAAGCAGTGCAGTCATCACGAAGTACTGAGTAGTTGATCGATTTGTTTTTATTGTTAAAATACACAGGGTGTTCCAGAAATGTTACGACAAACTTGAAGGGCTTGTAGAAGATGTCTTGAGAAACAAATCGAGGAAGGGAGACTGTGCGCGGAACCGTCATCCGACGAAGCTACAGAGCGTCAAAGTTACAGATGCCAGCGCCTGCCATAAGGCCACCCCTTCGAGAGCGATCATAACTTTCTACGCTAACGGACCGCAAGCGGAACGTCTCGCAATTTTGTTTGTTATTCAGTGATCGTAACTGCTTGCCACGGTTGCCAGTGGACAAGATGGAGTTAGCCGCTGCGTAGACAGGCCTTGCTTCCCGTGAATGAGACGCTCTGCTGCCTCGGTGGATGACGGTTTCGGATACGGCTTTCCATCTCCAATTTATTCTTCTCCCGCATACCGAAATGTTGGAGATTTTGGAGAGTTCCAGGAGAAAAATAAACTATGTATGCAAACCCATGTACGAAATTGCCATCCATCGAGGCAATACAGCGTCGAATTCATAGGAGACAAGATAATTCTGTGCAGCAGCTAGGTCCATCTTCTCCACTGGTGATCGTGGCAATCAGTCGCGATCACTGAATAACAAACAACATTGCGAGACTTTCCACCTTCCGTCCGTCAGCGTACAAAGCCACCCTCACTGCCGTATGGGTAGCCTAATGGAGACGCCGGCGCCTGTAACTTGGAAGCGCAGTAGCGTCGTTGGATGACGCTTCCGGTCACGGGTTCCCATCCTCGGTTTGTTCCTCAGGATATCCTCTACAACCCCTCGAAGTTTGTCGCAACATTTCTGGGGCATATATGAAGATAGTATATGTTCCCGAAAGAACTGATACCACTGATGACCGTGCAGCTTCTCTAGAATAAATGATAATTAGTTGAAAGTCTCAGCTGCCGATAGGTGTTGTTCATATACCTCGATGGGGATGGGCAAATATCTATTAGGAACATTACGTACGTAGATTGTGGGCAGTTGGAACTGTGGGTCTCACGGGAAGCGTGCAAGGGACAAGTCCTTACAGTCGCGCTCTTCATCTGTGTCCTCGGTAGCTCAGATGGATAGTGCGTCTGCCATGTTAGCAGGAGATCCCGGGTTCGAGTCCCGGTCGGTGCACACATTTTAACCTACCCCAAATCGAGGTATATCAACAACACCTATCGGTAGCTGAGGATTTCAACTAATTACCATTTATTTCTGGGGCACCCTGAATACCATAGTACATTGTGGAATATAATCAAATTACTTTGGCTAGTACCGAACCACAAGGCTGTTAGCCACACTGCATTTATTTACTATACTTCAACATACGTGAACAATTTCTGGAAAGTTGTCTATAGAATTCACTTACTTTTTACAGTTCTCCCTTCAGATTTCAAGCTAGTCTGCGTCTGATTACCTCAATAAATCTGGCTCGTTCTTAAGAAGTCAATGGAAATTTCTTAAGGCCAACAGCTGAAGGTCAGATAAGAAGTTAAAGCTAATATTTTCTGAGTGGTTAGGCTTCTTCGTATTCCTCTCGAAATTCCTTGATCAAAACTCGACATATCGATCCCTTTCAATCAATTTGCAGTCATATTTACTGAAGTAAATTTTTTCCTCAACACCACTGGTGTCCACGATTCAGCGAACTGGGGACCCAAGAAGATTCTTAAGGAAGGTTCCAGGCGAGAGGTCGAGACTTCGGGTTTTCAGGAAAAAGCTTGACGAGGAATACGAAGCGGCCTAATCACCCAGAAAGTTTTACCTTCAGTGAGAGCGGGCACGAGAACCTGTGTACTTGTGTAAAGAAGTTGCCTTAAGCGTTTGCTTGACGGCGTACACCAGCCTGCTCACCATCCGGTCACAACGAATTTAATTATGTGACTGCGTCGTCTAGAAGGAATTTCTGAAATGTGGAACTCCAGCTCACATAACACCTGCAGAATTTGATTTCTGTAATCTTCTGTTTTTTATGTACAGACATTTATCTTCGTATCTGATATAGGTTTTCCTTGTGAAGTCTACACTTAACACGTTGTTGCAATATTAAGAGGAATCAGGCTTGCTAATTATATTAGTACCATTATTAAATAAATTTTAAATCCGTCTTTACAACTACTAAAAAATATTTGCCTATTTTAACACACCATATGGCTTCGTTTTATTTATTTAAAAGTCAGTGGCAGCATTCTTCTATTTGCCTAGCCGGGAGGAGGAACATCAACGCTAATGTTCCAACACTATGTCGTGTTTTACATAAAAAAAGCGTTTATTGGTGCAAACTAATGTAAAATTGGGTCAAAACCAACAGAGCAGAAGGCACAAATATCTGAAAAACGTGCAAGTAGATTACGCTTCCAGTTGTAAGCGAAAACCAGACAAAAATACTGCCACTGAGGATTATTAAATGAATAAAACGAAACGTGTTTGGTAGAATAAATATGCACATTTTTTAGCAACTGCAAAGATGAATTTCAAATCTGTTTGATAATTTTAAAATAACTGCGGACACAAATGAAGGAGGTACTAGTGTGAAGCCATTTCACTTGCGAATTTCGAAGGGAAGTGGAATAAATGTTCAATTATGTGTTTGCAGTAACAGGAGAGAAATGCGAAGCGTGACCTGTAGAGGTACAATTTTTATAACGCGTAGAACAACGTAAACTACTTGCTGAAACAGCATCAACGGTAACGAGGAGCGGTAGTGGCGAAATCAGGTCGCTTGGAAAGCTAAAAAAGAGTGAAGGCGCGGGATCGTGAGCAGAATGACAGAGAACGTATCTGTCACTTGACATTAAGGCCTCCCTTATGATGACTGACACGTTCCTTCAGGAGCGAAAGCCTGCCTTTCCAGCATTCTGTACACTCACTTCTATTGCTCAGATATCACGTCCGCTGCGGACTGCGGCCTATGACGCTTTGCGACGGGTAATCATATTTTCGTCTATTCGCAACGTCTCCCCCGCGCCTCCTGCGAGGAGCGCAGAAGCGTGGGCGTGTTTGGACGCTCCGACGGCGAGCCTCGTCACTCGCACAACGGATGGCAACACTGACCAAGACAAATTGATTAAGCGCAAATGGCTGCACACGATCAGATCCAGCGTGGCAGAAAGCAGACAGCTTATCTGATTCACGAAGACGTTACCGCTCGCCGCTAGTCTGACTGTCACGGCCCCCGAATACCGTTCCGTCCCGGCCGCGTTCTCGCACGCGCGGAAGAGTGTGATCATCTCGTCCGGGAACTGGGTATCGCACTCGTCGAATCTTCGTTAGAAGTTACGCAACAATGACCTTCAGCGTGTGATGACCTTCCACACATCGGAGTCTTACAGCGAATGCCATCTTTTACTCAAGGTAAAGGTATTTCTCACGTAAATCTCCTCAGCCCGAAAGTAACCTGAAAAAAACCTATCGATTCTCCATATCGAATCTCTGTACCGCTGGTTCTCTGGTGAGTCGAACGACCTGCACCATCGGAAAAGACAAAGCAATTTGTTTCCATACAATACCTTCCTGCTTCCTTACTCCGTTTCGGTGATATTAAAAAAAAATGGCTCTGAGCACTATGGGACTTAACATCTGAGGTCATCAGTCCCCTAGAACTTAGAACTACTTAAACCTAACTAACCTAAGGACATCACACACATCCACGCCCGAGGCAGGATTCGAACCTGCGACCGTAGCGGTCGCGCGGTTCCAGACTGTAGCGCCTAGAACCGCTCGGCTTCGGCGATGTGTCTATTACGATTCAGAGTATTTTAAGTACTGTATTCATTAACCTCAGGGAATTTGAATCACTGTAGCCAAAAAATTGGAGTGTTGAATACTTTAAAGAGACGCTTGCCATCTTTAGATGACAGCGTACTTTCCTCGTTATTGAGGAAACGTTATTGCCCGTCTGTATCTACACATCCACTGTAGCGAAACTAAAAACCTGCGAAGAATCGATCGCTGAAAATGCTTTTCCTGGCACTATTACATATGTATACTAGCCGTTTGCAGAACTAAGAGATCGAATTGAACTGATTGGTTTCAAATCAGAAACCTATAAAACATTGCATTCCACGTACTTACGTCCTTATCATAAACGGAAATCTATTACGCTGATGCTGTTTATGGGTACGCTTATTATTTTTTAAACTATTTTCAGTTGTTTAATGTGAAATGTAGAGAACTATGATGTCTGTAGAGGTTGTGAAAGCAGACTTCATGAAGTCATCGTTCACAGCACTGTTTGCTGCGTACGGTATACGAACACTTTTCAGACGACGATTATTTGCGCCTTGTTATAATGCAGCATCTGTGAGGCAATAATTTTTGGACAATATCATTCCTAAAACGTACTAGCCCACCCAGCGTCCATTTAAACCCAAAGGGACACCTCTGGGACGAGTTAGAACGTCGACTGCCGGCCAGTGTGGCCGAGCGGTTCTAGGCGCTTCAGTCTGGAACCGCGCGACCGCTACGGTCGCAGGTTCGAATCCTGCCTCGGGCATGGATGTGTGTTCTAGGGAACTGATGATCTCAGATGTTAAGTCCCATAGTGCTCAGAGCCATTTGAACCATTTGAAGAACGTCAACTTCACTCCAGACCCCAGCGCCCAACATACTTCCTTCTCTGATTCCGTCTGTTGAGGAAGAATGGGCAGCCATTCCTCCACAGATCTTCAGAAACATCACTAACAGTGTTCCCAGCAAATTTCAAGCTGTCATAAAGGTTAAGGATGGATACACTTTACATTAGCGTCCATTAATAGATGTCTGGACACATTTGATCAGATAGTGTACCTGTAAGCTACGTGTGCCCTCTCGCTTCTTCTGGTAGTGTGAGCCTTTTCAGCTGTCGTGTGCGTAGAATCGTTCTTAAAACTTTTCTACTGGATGCGCATTAGGGCTGTTCCTTTGTCGGTGGTGGTGCTGGGTCGTCGGACACGGTGGCCTGTGTCCCCCTCGTGGTGAGTGGCGTGCGGCGCGGAGCGGCCGGGCAGGCGCCTCGCTTCCGGCCGCGGTCAGGCCACCGGCGCGCGGGATTGCTCTTGATGACTTGATGATGCCCCGCCATTCAAGTGGCGCAACCTCAAGGCCCCGCTCCGTCCGTCGACCGCGGAAGTCCCCCTCGTCCGTCAGCTGATGCCGCGTCGTCACCAGGGCCGGGCCGGCGTGTGGCGTGCCTCACACAGGCCACGCGCCCATCGGCCATCAGACCGATACAGACATCGGTACTGGCTTATTCAATACACGATAGGGTAAATTTAACTGCGGACGAGAATGATTCGCTGTAGTGAGCAAACAGATTTGCAGATGGAATCTTCTCGGGATATCAGCCGAGTGGCATCATCGTAGCAACGTTTCGGCGAGTTTACTACTCATCATCTTCAGCCGAAGTAGAGGTAGGAAACTCGGTGAAACGTTGCTACAAGATTGCGCTGCCACTAGGTTGCCATCTCGAGAAGATTTCGTCAATGGAATTCGACGAGAAGGTATACACTTCCACAAATAGATTTTGATTCGATTATAGCCATCAGTTTTACAGTATGATTCCGTGATGATGATACAAATATTAGGGGAGCACGGAAAAGCGTACATGTATCAACCTGAGTCGAAAGTTATAAGCGAAAATCGTTCAGATATCTCTGACACTTGAATACAGAATACACTTGCCGGTACTGTTGTTACGAAGATTGTAGGGTAGCCAACATTCAGAGGTGATAGTATGGACCAAAACAAGAAAAAAAGTCTAATAAACATGGGCTCTAAAATAAATATGAGCATTTATTCATCTTCGATACTGCGAAAATCTCTTCTACTGAACAAGTTCTCCCACCTCTTAAAGTATGCATTTTGGACTCGATATTTACTGGAACGTTTTTTTTTTTTTTTTTCTTTTAGCCCTCCAAAACTATGGAAACGAAAGAGCTTGCAGTAGAGAGATGTTTCACAGAATTGAAGATGGGCAAGTGCTCATAGATCTTAAGGTATGCACATCAGCGCCTAATTTTGCAATTTCTCCTGTTTTGATCCATACTCCCATCTCTGAAGGTTGCGTAATCTACAGTCTTAGAAACAACAATACCAGTACATGTATTCCACTGTTAGAGGCATCAGAACGATTTTCGCTTACAACTTTCGACTCGGTCGTTTCTGGAGCAGGGCCCATTACCTCAAACTGATACATTTACCCTCCCCCATCACCCCTGAAAGTTTATAACATCATCAGTGAACCACCCTGTATCGTGTCTCGAGTATAGTTTGAATGTTTCTCGTATAATTGCTAAAAGATATGCAGCATCCAGCGACTTTTTATTTAATATTAGTAAGATGCCACCACAGCTGTGTTGATACACAATTATTACATCATGACCTGTGTCATTCAAAATAACGTCATCCTTACACTCCCAACAGTATCCGTAACTAATCTCCACAAAGCTGTACCAATATCATGACTTAAGAAGTCTTGTTATCTTAAGTAATGTTGAAGGAATATTCTGGAACATGACTAACACTACGTCGACCACCTAGCATAAGTACTGGCCGAAGGCAACTTTGTATATTGTGTTTTCTAGACTAGTTCCGAGCTTCTGTCGGGTGGTCGGCGGAGGGTTTATGAGATCGTCTTTTTCCAAAATTTGTCTTTAACGTTAGTTAAAGTAGTAAGACATTTTAAATCACGATACTCACTCAAATTTGTGGCTATTTGTCATGAAGTCTGTTGGTACTGTCAGCTGACGATCTTCTTTAGAACGATACCGGTCGGGTCATATTGAATGTGTATCAATACAGCTGTAGTAGTTTCTTATTAATATTAACTAGACTCAGCGCTTGAGAATAATATGGTCTAGATTTCTTGTTGTATGACTTTTTTATGTTTTTACATTTTTGGTGTTTTAATCCCTCTTAAATTGGCGTAATACATTTATATCTTCATCAAAGTTAGGTTTTTTCGACTCCATTTTAGGGCTACAACAGTCTTTTATTATCTTTACGGACATCCCGATCCACGGTAGCATTAGTTCGTCGCATGTAACAGGAACGTCGGACAATCGAGGCTCTTTGCAGCGGCTACACGTTCTGTTCAAGCCATAGGCATCTGGAACACGAGCATGATCGTTCGCACTGATGGTTAGTCACTGGAGAGCTTTGCGCACCATTAGTAGTGGCAATGGAGTCGAGGCGGTCGCAGATAAAGGCTAGGGGTCCCTCGTCTTTGTGGGCAGCCAGGAGAAGATCAATTGGAAAACGCAGTAGATTACGTCTTAACATCCCGTTGGTAAGTGTTGGAGAACGAGTGAGAGCTCGGACTGGACAAGTGTGGAAAAATGATACTGACTTAGAGAGAGAGAGAGTAACGACCTCAGTTGGTTTAATAAATGATGATCCAGATGGCGAATTGATCTCCTCCCGAGTCCATTCTTTCAACGATTGAGCCATTTCAATACGTGCGAGTTCAGTTGAGGAGCTGCGGATCAGAAAGATTTCTTCGATGCATTTAGAAGTGAGAAACTGGAGAGACAGTGTAATAGCCACAAGAAGCATCTTCCACAAGCACTGTACAGCGACTTTGGCCTGTTCTGATGGACGTAGAGAGCATACGTTCTTGTCTGAGTACACTTTTCGGGAATGCCAATGTTTGCTTTGCCATCTAATCAGTGTTCTACGTTTCTTCCTCAACGATGCATTACGCTACTAAAAGTGATAAACAATCTGCACAGTGCTTACACAATTAACAGATACAAGTTAACGGGAAAATAAGGAATATTATAATAACTATTGTAGCCTGTCCAACAACAGTGCGTTCACAGAAAATAGTATGTGTGAGGTGGTGCAACTCCCTGTTGCTATATTCAGTTCCTACACAGTTGTATGAAACTCATGTTGCGTATACACATCGACAGCTACTAGATGAAGAACTTTTATTTTATAAACAGTTTCGATCCTCGAGACCACCTTCAGGCCCAAAAACACAACCACACTGTGCACACCGGAACTGGTTGTGAAACAAAAGCAATCGACATAACAGGTGTCGATGTGTGTATAATTATGAGTTTCACACAGTACTTGTCAGCTATGGAGTACAGCTTTGCAAAATTATCTCGCATAATTGTTCGAGATACTGAGTAAAACAATTACAAAAATTCGGACTGGTTGTGAGCAATTTATTGCAATGTAGAGGACTTCAGTAGCTGGATTTCTTACTTTGATGGGCTACAGTTTTTGCTTGTATATTAGAAGCAATTCTGAATCACGAAGTGTTGAGTTGTTACTTGTAATCTGTAGCCCCTTAATGCTGTTTGCATCAGTCTGTTTCTTTCGATGTGGCTGTTTCGTACACGGAATGTGACCTTTACCTGCCGTGTTGCTTTCCTCTGTGGAAGCAGGATGTACTACACAAAATAATACTTTCTACAGTCAACCCTTTCTACAAGGCCATTGGCCTAAGAATGGTGCCGGTAGTGAGTTCACGCTTAAAAATATTCCCGAAACTGGTTGACGAACTCGCCGCAGCGTGGACCAGTCGCAGGAAGGGGGCGGCGTGGTGGGTGCGCCGGATCGCTATTCGAGGCAGGCGTCGGCCGTACGGCCGGTAGGCGGCGGGCGAGATGCGCGATGCGTGGCCTCCGCGGTGAATCGCAAACTCGCATCCCGTTGGAATGCCGTCTGCTGCACGCTGCCGGGCAGGACCTTCTCGTCGCGTCCCGCTCACACTGGCTCCTCACTGTGACGTCAGCCGGCAGCCGCATTTGCAGGGCGGCTCGAAAACGCGACTGGAAAATTAGGGTGGCTGAAGCACGCTGAATAATGGTACTCACTCCATTCCATCTCTTCGACCTTAACAACATTCCCGTTTCCAGAAAATGATGCAACTAGGCTGCGTTGCACACGCCTTGAATCTGCTACTTCCCATTTGTGTCACCAACAACAATGCCCTTCATCAGTAATGTTGTAATGGTTTCCAGAAATAACTTCAACCAGTCGCCTCTCGCGTGATAAAATTATTATTTTTCCATCACCAGTTTCAAGAACTATCTCATGATGAATCGCTACCTCTTAGCGATCGTTCATATCACTGCGGGGGTTCGTTGTGTGCCTGTGGCAATATGCCGTAATAACTTAGCACTGTTCCGAGATACTGTAAAATTATATGGTCCATGGAATTACTTTTGGTGCACAAATCACATTGGGAAACATTGTTTATTCATCATACAATGTAAGCTTTCGCGGCTGGTACTGACATCACTTAAAACTTCTGGGCTAATACGCCGTGGTCGATATATAAAACTTTCTCCTAACGTTTCCTGTCCGACTGCGGGAGTCATCTTCAGAGGCAAAATGGCGAATTGCAATCAGAACTCGAGGGATCGCCGAATATATATGGGCAGTGAAAGGGCACCACAGTCCATCACGCGACGTCGGCTCTGGCAGTGCCAACATTCTCGACCGAAAGTAATTTCTCATCAATCTTACGTTGCAATCCAGAATGAGATTTTCACTCTGCAGAAGAGTGTGCGCTGATATGAAACTTCCTGGCAGACTAAAACTGTGTGCCGGACCGAGACTCGAAATCGGGACCTTTGCCTTTCGTGGGAAAGTGCTTTTTTTTTTTTTTAATCTCATTTTGCTCTATATTGGTCGTTGAATCTGTTCGTGGCGGACGTCCGATGACAACCGTTCAGGTTCTTTGTTGATCCGTTCACTCAGTTTTTTTTTATTACAGAGGGCGGCTAACCTTCTAGCTGAGCACGCTGAGCTACCGTGCCGGCATCGACTGAGCCACTCAAGCACGACTCACGCGCCGTCGCCACAGCTTTACTTATGTCAGTACCTCGTCTCCCACCTTCCACCTTAGGTTGCAATGTTGACATCAAATTTAACACATTAATCTTTTCTGTTAAAATTATTACGGTGTTTATAAATCTCAATAGCTGCTGTATATATACCTGAATGATAATGCGATGTTTTCGATATAGCACTCATCTCAGTTAACTTCAAGGACTGATGGATTTGATGGACTGTGGTTCAAATGGTTCAAATGGCTCTGAGCACTATGGGACTCAATTTCTGAGGTCATTAGTCCCCTAGAACTTAGAACTAGTTAAACCTAACTAACCTAAGGACATCACAAACATCCATGCCCGAGGCAGGATTCGAACCTGCGACCGTATCGGTCTTGCGGTTTCAGACTGCAGCGCCTTTAACCGCACGGCCACTGCGGTCGGCTGATGGACTGTGGTGCCCTCCGAGTTCTGGTTGCAGTTCGCCATTTTACATCTGAAGATATCCCCCGCAGTTAGGAAGGAAGCGTTAGGAGAAGGTTTTATATGCCAACCACGGCCTATTATCCCGGAAGTTTTAAGTGAAATAATTGTTTATGTTCGTCACTTACTTTAATTACACAATGCTGCACACACTTCGCCACTGCGTTCGGAAAAAAAAAGTGTAGCTATAAAGATTATGCATTGGGACCATTTTCATTTTCAGAGACGCACACTGATCTTGAATATACAGGGTGTTTCGGAAGATATTATCAATTTCGTTTTTAGACTGTGTAGATGGAGCCAGCCCAAATAAATACTGCGTATCAGGCGTTTCGTACAACGACCAATGACAACGGAAAGAGTCGGTTTGTTTCCCGTGGAATTTCAGCTGCCTTTCGATAGAGCGGACTGAAATTGCTCTATTGCGATATGTGTTTTATCGATATGTAATAACGGGAACAGTAAAATATGAGGAATAATCAGTACTCCAGCAGCGACTGAGTAACGCTGATGTCAGAAGGTAGCAGTTAGCTCGTGTCAGGCCGACACGCGAGTGGCTGCTGGAGTGCTGGTTATTCTTCATGTGTTACTGTCCCTGTTAATACACACTGATAAAGCTAATACTGCGCTAGACTAATTTGGGACCGCTCTATCGAACGCGCAGTTGAAATTGCGCTTTAAAAGTCGTTTTGTTTCCAACGGGAAACAAATCGACACTTTCCATTGCCTCTGGATTAAAATTACATTCCTTATTACCATGTTGACACACGATGTTTACAGAGTTTGTGAAACTAGTGTTCAGAAGTTTAGGTACGCAAAATTAATTTAATTTCCTTATTGTATATTAATTATAAATTAGGTATCAGAGTTTAGCGTGTTGATGGCTACACTCAATAATGAAAATGACAAGTTACGTGAGCGATTGGAAGCGTGGTGCTGGTAGACTGTGTGTGTGTGTGTGTGTGTGTGTGTGTGTGTGTGTGTGTGTGTGCGTCAGATTGGGGTGTTCAGCATATTTAACAGTAACAAACATGATATAGCATACTAAACTAAGCCACTGAGCAATTTAGCTACTGCAGACTTCGTAATCGCCATCGTGGTGTTCAGACCAATCATTCCAGTTGACGACTGCCTCTCGCGCGAAGATTGGCGAAAATTAGGAATTAACATCTGGACTTGTGTGCGCTGTCAAAAGACTGCACCGCAGTTAGAAAAAATAATGGAATGTTCGGCCAAGGTAGACTGCACATAATTGAATGACGACGTATTGATTATTACATGCAGCGTGAAACCAGTAAAATGTGCGAACAAACCTTCATTTATTTGAGCTCATTCCATTTGTAATTCGAAATCTCATTTTACACTAGTTTGGAGTGCTACGATATCTAAAGGCAAAGTAATCCAAAGAGGACCGGTCGCAGAGATGGGGGTGAGACTACGGCGCTCTGGCTAATGAATAGCGTTACCAGGTCCGCGGTAGCGCTGGCAGCCCCACTCCGGCATCCGAGGCGTTTGCCAGCTTTCGGGCAGGGCTGCGCGAATTCTTCCCACGGCCCAGCTGCACCGCCACATCCGCATTGCAGCGCCGTCCCTGCCCGCACGTGCCAGCAGAGCACCGCGAGCCTTGCCATCGGCCTTGGCCTCCTACCACCGCCCGTCTTGTGTCTCTGTGTCTCTTAGTTAAGTGATGACCCACACAGTCTGTTGCTTCACTCTCTCATAGACCATGATAAGGTAAATATCCACGTATGTCTCTTAAATAAGTCGCGACAATTTTCGTCGGCTAATATTGAGTGGTTTCTAACACATTTCAACTGGACGATGGTCATGCTGCTCACAAGTAAAGCAACATAATTGTAGTCCTGCTATACTGAATTACATACACTACTGGCCATGAAAATTGCTACACCAAGAAGAAATGCAGATGATAAACGGGTATTCATTGGACAAATATATTATACTAGAACTGACATGTGATTACATTTTCACGCAATTTGGGTGCATAGATCCTGAGAAATCAGTGCCCAGAACATCCACCTCTGGCCGTAATAACGGCCTTCGTACGCCTGGGCATTGAGTAAAACAGAGCTTGGTGGCGTGTACAGGTACAGCTGCCCATGCAGCGTCAACATGATACCACAGTTCATCAAGAGTAGTGACTGGCGTATTATGACTAGCCAGTTGCTCGGTCATCATTGAACAGACCTTTTCAATTGGTGAGAGATCTGGAGAATGTGCTGGCCAGGGCAGCAGTCGAACATTTCTTGTATCCAGAAAGGCCCGTACAGGACCTGCAACATGCGGTCGTGCATTATCCTGCTGAAATGTAGGGTTTCGCAGGTATCGAAAGAAGGGTAGAGCCACAGGTCGCAACACATCTGAAATGTAACGTCCACTGTTCAAAGTGCCGTCAATGCGAACAAGAGGTGACCAAGACGTGTAACGAATGGCACTCCATACCATCACGCCGGGTGATACGGCAGTATGGTGATCACGAATACACGCTTCCAATGTGCGTTCACGGCGATGTCGCCAAACACGGACGCGACCATCAGGATCCTGTAAACAGAACCTGGATTCATCCGAAAAAATGAGGTTTTGCCATTCGCGCACCCATGCTCGCCGTTGAGTACACCAGCGCATTCGCTCCTCTCTGTGATGCAGCATCAAGGGTAACCGCAGCCATGGTCTCCGAGCTGATAGTCGATGCTGCTGCAAACGTCGTCGAACTGTTCGTGCAGATGGTTGCTACCTTGCAGACGTCCCCATCTGTTGACTCAGGGATCGGGGCGTGGCTGCACGTTCCGTTACAGCCATGCGTATAAGATGCCTGTCATCTCGAATGCTAGTGATACGAGGCCGTTGGGATCTAGCACAGCGTTCCGTATTACCCTCCTGAACCCACCGATTCCATATTCTGCTAACAGTCATTGGATCTCTACCAAGGCGAGCAGCAATGTCACGATACGATAAACCGCAATCGCCATAGGCTCGAATCCGATCTTTATCAAGGTCGGAGACGTGATGGTACGCATTTCTCCTCCTTACACGAGGTATCACAACAACGTTTCGCTGGCAACGCCGGTCAACTGCTGTTTGTGTATGAGAAATCGGTTGGAAACTTTCCTCACGTCAGCACGTTGTAGGTGTCGCCACCGGCGCTAACCTTGTGTGAATGCTCTGAAAAGCTAATCATTTGCATATCACAGCATCTTCTTCATGTCGGTTAAATTTCGCGCCTGTAGCACGTCATCTTCGTGGTGTAGCAATTTTAATAGCCAGTAGTGTATATACTAGATGATGCTCCAGCAACCAACATCGCTGCTCAAGTTTCGGCTCTTGAGGAAGAATGGGCACAAGAGTAGTGATGTTGGAAGCTGGGATCTGGAGCGAAGCCACAGTTCTAATTCATCCCTATGCGTTCCGTTGCTTTCAGGTCGGAACTCTGGACGGGGCTGTCCATTCAGGAATGTTACTGTCGGCAAACCATTGCCTCACTGATCCTACTTTCAGACAGTTCCTCTACTGCACGCAGTACACTATGCTATAAAATCTGTTCATATCCTTCCACATTTAGCGTTTTCTTAAGTGCAGTAAGAGGAACACACATTAGCCACGAAAACACTCCCTTACCGTAACACTACCTCATCACTACACATGATGGTAAAAACATTCTCCTGGCATTCGCAAACCCAAATCGTTTGATGTGTTTGCCACAGATTATAGCGTGCTACACAACTACAGATCATTCGTCTCCAGAAATCCACTGCCCACTTTTTACACCAGTTCAAGTGTTGTTTAGCATTGACTACTGAAATGTAGGGCTTAAGAAGAACTGATCGATATTGTACCCCATTTTCTTCAACTTCCCACACACAGTCGTTGTACCAGCTGGACTGCTGGGAGCAGTTTGGGACTCATACGTTGATTTCATGCGACCTTTTTACAACCACCGTTACAATACTCGACGGTTCCTGTCTATCAGTACACGAAAAAAAGCACTCCGTCGTCAGGCCACAAGTGGCCCAACGGGACATCCGACAGCCGTGCCTTCCTCAGCTGAGGATGCAGATAGGAGGGGCGGGTGGTCAGCAGAAACGTTACTCACTCACATATCGTCTATCATACTGTCAATTTGTGCTCCAGCGACGAACACATTATTACCGATACCCCTGCAAATTTAGTCCTTAGTAATAAAACACAATAGAATTAACCATCTTAAAACTGCGTTGCACAGTTTTCACAAAAGATGTCATGTTGTAAACGACAACCACAAGCTGCTATTGAGGTTTATTTTTATAATTCTTTAACTAGGTCCAACCTTCTTATCTTGCTGAATTTTTAAAATTTTCTTAGAGAATACCATATTTCTACAATTCTAAAAAAAAATAATCCATAATTATTTATCACTGTGCGCATAGTTACCATTGGGGCGTGACATATCATCGTCAAGTTTGGAATTTATCGTATCAGATCTCGATCATTCAATGATAAAGCTTTTCTCTTTTTTATATGAAATGTTCAATAACAGGTAATAAGAGGAACCATAAACTCGCAATATGTTAATAGTTATATTCTCCGTTCTCTTTTTCACTTGTAACATATTCTGGGCGGTGATACACAATGTGTCACTGAAGCATTTGAAATTCATTCCAAGTTGCTTCCTTTGTTGCTCGGCACTAAAAATAAAACGTTATTGTAATGACGCAAAACGCACCGAATGCCGTGCTCGGAAGCCCATTTATCGTACGTCTTTTTTTCCGCAGCTGTCGCTCCCTGACAAGTGTGTCAACTACATGACAGCTGACATACAGCCGGTTGACTTGCGCCATAAGGCCAGACGAATACAGAAGCAGTCGGACGCTGGATTTGAAAGTTTAATCGTTTTATCAATTACATCGGAAAACAGACGTTTTTGCTTTTCCCCAGACCGTGCCCCACCCAAGGGAGAAAAACGAAAATCGTATGGGAGCTATAAGGAGAGTTGAGCGTTTATAGGGGCAGCCCCTCTCTAACATCCGTCGGATCGTGCAGGGCAGTGGAACAAAGGTGCACGCCGTCGTGGAAGACCAAAGACGGTTCCTCTCTGTCCAGAATCTGAAACCCACCTCTGTAATGAATGCGAGATAGAGATATCGCCGTAGAGTCAGTGGGGCCTCTTATTTTTCAGCTGTAGATATTCCCTAATCTTTGAAACACTCATTACAGCCGTCGCAGTCGTGCCTTCCGATTACGAGAGGTCCTCGGCCAGAATAACAAGCAGTCAGCAGGTATGTCCGCTGTTCAACGGTTCGAAACGGCAGAGAAGTCCTGCTCACAAATTGCCTTAATACTAGTTGATACAGGTAGTGCTTGCAACATATGTTCCTTTTCGACTGATATCACCGTTTTACAAACATTACATTACAATGTGAGTATTTTACTGTCAGGTAAAATTTTTGCATACAGCGTAAATGACGTTTGTTATGTGATATGTGTTACTGACTTCATTTTCGTTGTACAATCACAAGAACTTTATTGGCTATTATTTCAGCACAACTTCTACTAACAGGGTGTTTCAAAGTGACAAATGGGTGATAAACCACGTCATGGCTGACACTTTTCGGCCACGCTAGGCAAACTTGAGTGTTCGCCGGCCCTGGTACGACAAAATTTCACTGAAACTGCAGGGTCTACTGACTAGGTGTGCATCATACCAACTACCTAAGCAGACTAACAGAGTGATTTCAAACAAGAAAACATTAAGAAACAGTCTTGAGGTTGAAGCTCTTCTATCCGTGTTTGCTTCCAAATATATTTGTTTATGGAGAGGGCCCGCCTTGACCAAAAGACAATTTTTATCTTTTCTTTCATATCCCCGACCTGCTTCGCTGAAGTTTCATCATCATCAGTAGGCTTTTATTAGCTTCCTTGTTACGACATGCTGTGGTTTTCCTGGATTTTTGTGATTTTTATTGCAGTTGTTTTCTTCCACAGTTGGTCATTTTTTCTGGTTTCCCCATTATCTTCTCTGTGAAGATCCACGCTAACTAGCTTTCACTGTCACTGTCACCAGGCCACAATTGTTTGCGATTGGTTTCAAGAACATTCTGGACAATTCGAGCGACTTATTTGGCCATCCAGACGTGAATCTCTTCGAACAATTATGGGACATAATCGAGAGGTCAGTTCGTGCACAAAATCCTGCATTGGCAACACTTTCTCAGTTATGGACGCCTATAGATGCAGCATGGCTCAATATTTATGCAGGAGAATTCCAACGACTTGTTGAGTCCATGCCACGTCGAGCTGCTGGTCCGACGCGACGTTATGAGGTATCCCATGACTTTTTTCACCTCATTGCATGTCAGAATTACATGTGGACGGATGTTTCTGTCTATCCATTTTTAGATTTTCTACGAAATACGGGGTTTAATACGTATAAGTGAACAAATTTCTATTGGTGGCTGAGAACGGTGTACTGATCCACATCACATCAGTATTTACGACATTTGCAGAATAGTAATTAGAGCCATTACAAGTCGTATGTTTGTAACTTGGTTAGTAGTTAGTGGCCACAGAAAGCCAGTAATACTTATTTTTCCCAGGGCAGCAGGTCAGGCGTTGAAGTGCGAACGTGTGGACGCAAAGTGGTTAGCCTGTACTGTACTGTGCTGTACCTAGTGGTACAGTACGACTCTGCAGAAAGCATAAGGTCGCAAAGTTTGTGACGTGTTCGTGGGAAGACTGTTCGATGAAGATGATTATACATATTAAGGTACTACATATAAAAATATCAGCACTTACACCCGTTATTATTTCGAGGGCTGAACTAGAGTGGGGTTCAGAGTCGAAGCACAACTGATACCTTCGTTTGTAATACCTAACGTTGATAACGGGATCATCCGTCGAATTAGTTGGTAGAACACTGCATACACTAACTAGACTGAACACTAAAAAATAAATCTTCGAAAACTTAAGATTTTTTAAATTTGTGTCTGTAAGCTTGGTTGCTGGATGCGCGGTTGACGTTTACATACACATTGAAGAGCCAAAGAAACAGGTACACCTGCCTAATATCATGTAGGGCCCCGCAAGCTCGCTGAAGTGCCCCAAAAGGACATGCCATGGACTCGACTAACGTCTGAAGTGGTGTTGGAGGGAAGTGACACAATGAATCCTGCAGGGCTGTCCATAAACCCATAAGAGTACGAAAGGGTGAAGATCTCTTCTGAACAGCACGTTGCAAGGTACCCCAGATACGCTCAATAATGTTCATATCCAGGGAGTTTGGTGACCAGGAGGAATTGTTTAAAATCAGAAGAGTGTTTCTGGAGCCACTGTGTAGCTCTTCTGGACGTGTTGGGTGTCGCAATGTTCCGCTGAAATTGCCGAAGTCCGTCGGAATGCACAATGGACATGAATGGATGCAGGTGATCAGAAAGGATGCTTAGGTACGTGTCATCTGTCAGAGTCGTATACAGACGCACCAGAGGTGCCATATCACTCCAACTGCACACGCCCCACGCCATTACAGAGACTTCACCAGCTCGAACAGTCCCCAGTTGACATGCAGGAACCATGGATTCATGAGGTTGTCTCCATACCTGTACACTCGTAGACTCGTCCGACGCCGGCCGCGGTGGCCAAGCGGTTCTAGGCGCTTCAGTCAGGAACCGCGCGGCCGCTACGGTCGCAGGTTCGAATCCTACCTCGGGCATGGATGTGTGTGATGTCCTTAGGTTAGTTAGGTTTAAGTAGTTCTCAGTTCTAGGGGACTGATGACCTCAGATGTTCCACAATGCTCAGAGCCATTTAAATTTGAACTCGTCCGACCAGGTAACATGTTTCCAGTCACCAACAGTCTAATGCCGGTGTCGACGGGCCGAGGCGAGGTGTAAAGCTTTTCCTCGTGCAGTCATCTAGGGTACACGAGTGGGCCTTCAGCTCCGAAAGCCCATTTCAGTTATATTCGTTGAAAGGTTCGCTCGCTGGCACTTCTTGATGGCTCTACATTGAAATCTGCAGCAGTTTGCGGAAGGGTTGCACTTCGGCCACGTTGAACGAGTCTCTTCAGCCGTCGTTGGTCCCGTTCGTGCAGAATATTTTTCCGGCCACAGCGATGTCGGAGATATGATGTTTTACCGGATTCCTCATATTCACAGTACACTCGTGAGGTGGCCGTACGGGAAAACCCCCACTTAGTCTCTACCTCGGAGATGTTCTGTCCCATCGCTCGTGCGGCGACTATAACACCTCGTTCAGACTCACTTAACTCTTGTTAAATTGACGTTGTATCAGCAGTAACCAATCTAACAACTGCGCCAGACACTTGTTGTGTCATATAAGCTTTGCCGACCGTAGCGCCTTATTCTGCATGTTTACATCTCTGTATTTGAATACGCATGCATATACCATTTTCTTTGGTGCTTCAGCGTAGGTTCACGAAACACACTGCATTAATCTTGTAAAAAAATCTGGAGACGCGTATAGATTCCGCCGTCGGCGTGAAGAGGAGTCGTGCAAGCAGCGACCGCCTCTTCTCTCTCTCTCTCGTTAACACTGGACTTAATCAATTAATTGTAAGCGACAGCAGCCGCCCGCCCGGTGGCAGAGACCGATGGGGACCCACCGGTGGCTCTTCCCCAGTGCTCGGTTCGGGCAATGTTTTGTTACGCTCTTGCGCCGCCGCGCTCAAAGCGAGTGTCAATCACAGCTAATAATTTATTTGGATGCTTACCATGATGAACGACCTGTCTTTACTAATCTCCAGTCTAATCTTTATATAACATCGACCCGATAAAAACCGCAGATAAAGACGGACGCCGCTGCGCCACCACTGCAGCAACAGTGGGAGTGTGTGGCGGCGGTCGGTCGCCGCGCGAGAAATTAAAGCGAAAAATAAATAAATAAAAGGAGTCGATCGGAGGGGTGAGGGAGGGGGGAGAGAGAGGGTGGCCCCAGGGAGTCGAGGAAGAAAGGGAGGAAAGAGGAGAAGAAAGAAAAAGAACGTTTCAATTTGCGTGAGTGCGGCGCGGCCGTGGAGGCTGGCTGGTCGGCCGGCGGCGGCCGCGGTCCATCTTCCCAGGAAGCAGCGCCGGAGGCGGCACAAAAACGCGGCCCTAACCGGCGTTTAGCTTCTTGCCTCGCATCGTTAATATCCGTAACAATGGGCTCGAATTACGGCGGCCGCGGAGGGCCTCCCGTCCAGGTGCGGCGCGGCGGGGCTCGGCGCGACCCGAGACTTGCGACCAGACGGATCTATTAACAGCGCCGGCGCGACGCCGACAAACTCTCCGGTTACCGCGCCTCTCTGCTCTGTCCTTCTCTTTCTACAGTTTATACGGTCACCTACGAAACTAACTTTTCCATAATGCCTGTCAATGTGTCCTATCAATAGATCCCTTCTTTTAGTCAAACAGCCGCGCGGGATTAAGGCGCTGCAGTTATGGACTGTGCGGCTGGTCCCGGCGGAGGTTGGCCGACCGGGTGACCGAGCGGTTCTAGGCGCTACAGTCTGGAACGGCGAGACTGCTATGGTCGCAGGTTCGAATCCCGCCTCGGGCATGGATGTGTGTGATGTCCTTAGGTTAGTTAGGTTTAAGTAGTTCTAAGTTCTTGGGGACTAATGACCACTGCAGCTAAGTCCCATAGTGCTCAGAGCCATTTGAACCGGCGGAGGTTTGAGTCCTCCCTCGGGCATGGGTGTATGTGTTTGTCCTTAGGATAATTTAGGTTAAGTAGTGTGTAAGCTTAGGGACTGATGACCTTAGCAGTTAAGTCCCATAAGATTGCACACATATTTGAACATTTTTTTTAGTCAAACACAACCAGGTGACGAAGTGGTTAGCGCATTCGGGAGGACGTCAGACCAGACCCGCAACCGACCATCCAGATTTAAGTTTTCTGTGCTCTCCCTAAACCGCTTCAGGCAAATGCTGGGCTGGTTACTGTGAAAGGGTTCAGCCGATTTCCTTCCCTATCCTTAAAAATGTCTTAGCCTCGATATCCATCTCCAAAAAACGCGCTGTCGACTGGAACTCTAACCTACATTCCATTCTTCTTTCTTATAATCAAGTTGAGTAATAAATTTCTCTAGAATGAAATTTTCACTCTACAGCGGAATGTGCGCTATATGAAACTTCCTGGCAGATTAAAACTGTGTGCCGGACCGAGACTCGAACTCGGGACCTTTTGCCTTTCGCGGGCAAGTGCTCTGCCAACTGAGATACCCAAGCACGACACACGCCCCGATCTCACAGCTTTAATTCCGCCGGTACCTCGTCTCCTACCTTCCAAACGTCACAGAAGCTCTCCTGCAAACCTTGCAGAACCAGCACTCCTGGAAGAAAGGATATTGAGGAGACATGGCTTAGCCACAGACTGGGGGATGTTTCTAGAATGAAATTTTCACTCTACAGCGGAGTGTGCGCTGATGTGAAACTTCCTGGCAGATTAAAACTGTGTGCCGGACAGAGACTCGAACTCGGGACCTTTGCCTTTCGCGGGCAACTGCTCTACCACTTGCCCGCGAAAGGGAAAGGTCCTGAATTCGAGTCTCTCTCCGGCACACAGTTTTAATCTGCCAGGAAGTTTCAATAAATTTCTCTTATCTCTCCAATTCGATTCTACATTCCGTCATTACTTATCCGATCTACCCACCTAAGTTTCAGCGTTCTCCGGTAGCATGACGTTTCAAATATTCTGTTCTCTTCTTTTGCGAACCGTTTCATTTCTGTACAAGCCTAAGTACAGACAAATACCTTCCGAAAATTCTTCCTGAAACATTTATTTTCTTTCTTAGTAAAGATTGTATCTCAGAAGTTCTTCCCTCGCTATCGCTAGTTTTAAAATGGTTCAAATGGCTCTGAGCACTATGGGACTTAACTTCTGAGGTCATAAGTCCCCTAAAACTTAGAACTACTTAAACCTAACTAACTTAAGGACATCACACACATCTATACTCGAGGCAGGATTAGAACCTGTGACACTAGCGGTCGCGCGGTTCCAGACCTTAGCGCCTAGAACCACTCGGTCACTTCGGCCGGCGAAGGAAGTGGTGATAAAAAAAAAACGCGCAAATGGTTATCTGCAACTTTTAAAGAAACCGGACTAAAAGTGGACGACGCGAAGGTCATGAAAGTAAACAGTAGATCAGAAACGTTGCACCCTGTCACTGAGCTTACTCTGTCTGTACGACGAACTAGCAACAATGGAAACAAAGGAGAAATTTGTAAAGTTCAGGAAGAATAAACAAAAATTTTTAGGTTTGTCGGCGACATTGTAATTCTGCCAGAGACAGCAAAGGACTTGGAAGATCATTTGAACGGAATGGATATCATCTTTAAAAGGATTGTCAGGTAAAAATCAACAAAACTAAAACAGGGACAATGGAACGTAGTGGAATTACATCAGGTGATGTAGAAGGAATTAGTTAAGAAAATGAGATATTAAAAGAAGTAGACGAAGTTTCTTATTACGGCCGCAAAGTAAGCTACGATAGCTCAAGTAGACAGAATATAAATTCAAAACTTACAATAGCAATAAAAATATATCTGAGAAATATGAATTTATTAATATAAAATGTAAATGGTAGGAAGACTTTTCTTAAGTTATTTGTCTGGAGCAAACATTTCACACGAGAACACAAATCTTTGAAACGTCGTGCTACCGAAAAATGCTGATGATTAGATGAGCAGATCGGGTAACTAAAGAGGGAGTACCGAATCGAATGAAAGAGAAGAGAAATATGTTGCACAACTTGAATAAAAGAAAGAATCTGTTAACAAGTGACGTTCTGATGCATGGGTGGCCAGTTGGGTAATGAGGGGAAGCGTGGAGGGTAGAAATTGAAGAAATAGAACAATACTTGACCAAAGTAATCTCAAACAGCAGAACACATCTACTATTTTTTGTATCTAATTTCCTAATCTAATTCGCCCAGCAAGGCCTGATTTAAATCACCTGCATTTCCTTGCTCACAGAAGCCGTAATGTAATTCATCTACAAACAGCATCAGAACCTTAGAATTCTCTCTCATACCTTGACTGAAAAACCATCAGATAAGACAACAAATTCTCTGTCACCTTTGAAATTGTTGGCTTTATTCGTTTTGTAAGTAAAAAACGACTTTTCCTTGCTGCGATGTATTTTGTTTGTTCCAGATGTGTTTTGGCTTTTACTTTTTAAGATATCGTCAGTGGAATATAGACTGTTGGACTCACCAAAGCTTTAAGCCACTCTCTGATATCTTTTACACGCACATTCTTCAGCTTCCTATAATTCGCCCTGACTAAACACACACACACACACACACACACACACACACACACACACAGAGAGAGAGAGAGAGAGAGAGAGAGAGAGAGAGAGAGAGAGAGAAACAGAAACAGAAACAGAAATGAACGGGCGTTCATTTTCTGCATATATTTCGGTAAGTTGGCAACATATACATGAACGAGCCAAACAGGAAGAGACAGTAAGTGAAGACACGGTAGTTAAGACTTTCAATCACACTTTTCTGTGAAATATGTACAGGTAATGACAGAAGAATAATAGTGTGCCACAGCAGTTAGTGCAAAGAACACGTAAATTGTGAAGAAAAAAGTTCGTAAGATTAAAATGTGCTTTCGTGTCGTAAGTTAAGTTAAAATGCGACGTCCAGCAGGTGTCCAAATGAGAGGATTCCAACCAAAAACTCAAAAACTGTAAGTAAATCACTTACTTTCGTAAAAAAATAAGACTTCAACTGCTTTGTAATCCACAAACACCTCGTATCAAAACCAAACTGTATCATTCTAGATTCCACTATAGATGCCTTAATGCAAAAGGAAAAACGCGCCTTGAACAAATAAAACACACTGCAGCAAAAAAAAGGGAGTTTCTAAAATCTACAAAACGAGTATTTCTGAGCACAATGGTCACGCAAACAAACATGTTTCCGATTTATTTTTGTCCCATGTCTCTTTGGTCTTACGCTAAACCTGCGGCGTGAATCTTGACGGTTTTTTAGATGACGTGCAGTGATACTGTTCAATTAGTGACCGATGAGGTGTGAGGTTCGAAAGGACTTCGGCCCACGGAGTGAGCCTATGTTTCATAAGAAACGCTAGATTACGGCGTGTCCTGGTGAGACAAGCTGCGAGAAGACGGAGTGGCTGCGGTGGCGCCGGAGCCGCGACAAGCCGCAGCCCGCGGGAACACGGGAGCGACGCGCGCCCCGGCCGCTATCTGCGTAATGAGATCGGCCGCACTTGATCGATCATGGCACTGACGTTCCAATGGTCGCCGCCGCCGCTTTATAAGGCTCTGGGAGACTGACTTATCTCCATTTTCGCGCGAGCTGCGGTGAATGGTTACCACCCGGGCAACTGCTCGCCTCGAAGTCAAGATAGCGCCCGGCTAGTCTTCTACATTTCAATCGTTTCCCCCTCAGGAGCAGGCCGTATTCCAAGCGCTCTGTGCAGTGGTCCTTCACGGGCAGCATTCGTGGGCGCCTTTGCCGTTTGTAACCATACTAATAAACGACTAACCCCATTCATGGTACCCAATCCTAGTGACAGATTGCCTCTCTAACTTCTTCCAGGGCAACAAAAAATTTAATTTTCAATATTTCGTGTGATTATTGACCGAATCATTAAGATAAGTCATCTCACTTTAAAGGTTTAACACAGTAAAACAAGTATTACGGGAAGAATTGAGGCAGCGTAACTTCTCGCGAGCAAATTACCCAGCATTTATTCATCAAATATTTCAGAATGATAGCACCTGCTGACTTTATACATAATTTCAAGCCTTTGCGAAACTTTTTCTCTCTGACACCCCCACAAAGTGATGAAAGGAATAACCTTATCGCTTATTCCATTTTCGCTGTTCATGCAGCAAAATTGCCCCATCAGGCATGACGTTTTAATTTACTACTAAATGGAGGATGCGCCTATTAAACGGTAACCATAAAAAATAAGAGAGAAAATTTGCACAGTATTAAGATGGAGCATATCATGGACAAGGCTAGACAGAAAAAAGAAAATACGCTAAGTAGCGGAATGAGCCCAGAAACAAATTTCGTGTTTTCATTGAAACATAAGTTGCCGTAAATCAAGAAAATTACACAGTAGCTGTAACTTTCTGATACTGGATGCACAATTAGTTCCCTAAGATGTTGAGTCGTATAAAAACCCTAAGATGTTGATTCAAGTAAAAGTAATGGTTGTGCCGTTGCTTCGTACAGTTTTAGTTTTGTTGCCTGACTGAGATCTTCACTTACGAAAAATGGTATGAGGGCTTCGATAATCTTCGTGGTATTCAGTTGCTGTTACGGAAGGTGTTGGTCAGTCCTTTGTCCCGTATTATCACTATTTATTTTTACAGTGTTGAACAAGGGCATTCATTGGTCGCCTATGTCTAGGTGAGACCACAGTACCTCCTCCTTTTCTAAGAGAGCATTGCTGCTATCTTGATTGGGATCAGGGTGCTTTTATTAACTTTCACCCATTGTTCTGCGATATCACGTTGTCCCTGCATCTGAGATTTTTTTACGTCGATTTGCACAAAAATTCTTGTATGTTGCTGGAAGTTTCCAATCGTCTTGACATACAACTTTGGTGTAGGGCTTCAATTACGAATTTCCACTATAGGGCTGTCTCGCTATTCTCTATTGTATGCTTTTTCAATGTAGAGGTCATTTTGCGAGGAAGAAGGAAATCACTTTCCAACTAGTCAGTTGAACATGCTGTAGCGTTTCCCTCCTTTAAATGAGAAGTTCCTACCCTGACGCAGTGCTGCGTCGGACACACTAACTGCGCAAGTTGTAGCGTGCGGAAGGTTGCATGTGATGGGCACGTTGAATGAACCGCAGGGAAAACTACTAGCAAACTGCACTTGATTCTTCTCTAGACAATTAGGTGGAGGCTTACTTACATCATCTCCCATAAAATTAAATTTCCATTGATTTCCTCTCAGCAGGCTGCCCCTCCTGACATGCGATTTAAATACAGTGAAACTGTCTTTCAGTGATACTACTATAGTGCTCATTTATCACAGTAAAGATTACAAAATTTGTTTAAAATCCTTTGAGCACCATAATATTCACTGTTGAACTTGTAACTCACATCTTATTAAACGAAGTAACAACTCACAGTGCACCCATCTGGCCAGCATGAAGGCTGATCTTAGACTCCGTATTGCGTTATCGTAAACCTTTTCCACCAGCCCACGGAGAGCGCGCTTACGTGATTAGTAGACGAGTCCGCCAGTCATTCGTAGCCTGTATTATTCTGAATTACAAAGCCAAGTGCCTCTGGAGGTGCGTAATGGAAGTACCAGTACAGGTTGTAGACGCATGGTTGATGACATATAGAAGATTGGGTCTGGCCGCGAGTCGTGCACGGATAGCCAAATGGTAAGGCGACCATTCGCGATAAGTGGGAAATTTGGCTTCGAGTCCCGGTCCGGCACAAATCTTCATTCTGTCATTCCATTCTATACCTCATGGTAGTCATTATTCGCTATTGCGAATACATTTAATGCATAGAAGGTACATGCCTTGGGCTCCTAACCTGATACGGGAGTCCCTGCTATCTTTCCTTACTCAAGGAACCTCAACTTACTCTCATGCCTTTCCCACTCTCCCTGTCCATATAGGACGATCATCTGCCACCTGTGGAGTGGGTAACCTGTCTGTACTACCGACTCGCATAGATACACCAGCGTTTGCAGTTCGAAGCGATATAACAACTCGTGGCCCGCACCACAATCCCCATGGAGATCTGCCAATGGATTACGTCTCACTCTTTCTCCTGAGGTCATAGAAGAGGCCAGGAGCAGATCACAGAGACGGCGAGTGCAACCCCCTCTGTTGAGCCGTGTACCAGCCACCTGTTGCACGAGCGGCGCAGCGAGGTACCTGCTGGTGCGTGTCTGTAGCGGGGGCGGGGCGCGGGGGCAGCGCGCGTCGCCGCAGGGGCCAGCACTGACAAATGGTGGGCCGCCCCCGCGCCGGCCATCCTAATGGCCAGTGATATTATTACGATGCTCCCGTCCGGCGCTGTTAGCAGAGCGCTCCGTGATGCCCCGCGGCCGGCCGGTAGCGGCCCAGATGGATGGAGTGGCCGCCCTGACAGGCGCGCGTCACGCGCCATTCGCGCTTCTACGCGCCGGGAAGAAAGACTGCGAGCCGCGCCGGACCCGTCACGAGCAGCGTGCGAGAAGTAACGTTTGACGCAGTCCGATGCGCGGCAGGGAGGACGCTGTGTTTCGGGAAGTGACGCAGTATAAACACTTGACACGATGTTGCTGAAAAGCGAACACTGAGAGAGCAAGACAAGAACAAAGGTGGAGGCTTTTGAGAGGTGGACGTGGAGAAGGATGGAAAGAAGAAGTTGGATGGATACAGTGAAAAATGAATAGATCCTGAGAAGTGTCGGAGAACAAAGGCCGTTTCTGGATTAATAAAAAGGATACGAAACTGGATTGGACATACATTAAAAAAGGATAAGGGGCTTATGGAAACAGTGTTAGAGAGGTACGTGGAATGGGAGGCGAGAGAGGATGAGATCTCATATCTTGGATGCTTTGATGGATGGCGGGACGAGACATGGAGCAGCATCAAGAAAAAAGTAATGCATCGCAGGAAATGGAGACCCAAAGGACCCGCTAATACAGCAGGAAACTGATGGTGCTGATACTGTGAAGATTGTGTCCCACAGCTTGTAAACACTGAAAAAAAATTTTGTTCCACGGCCAGGAGCTGCGAATAAATACTTCTTTATTGGAACTATCATAGGTATCTTAACGCATTCAAAACAGCATAAAACCATCACAAGTCATTGTTGTAAAGTAGTAAAATATGTTACACTGTCAATAAGAAAGTCGGCCGGAGTGGCCGAGCGGTTCTAGGCGCTACAGTCTGGAACCGCGCGACCGCTACGATCGCAGGTTTGAATCCTGCCTCGGGCATGGATGTGTGTGATGTCCTTAGGTTAGGTTAGGTTTAAGTAGTTCTAAATTCGAGGGGACTGATGACCTCAGCAGTTAAGTCCCATAGTGCTCAGACCCTTTTCAATCATTTGAATCAATAAGAAAATGTACCAAAGATTACGTATTTTACTACTTGAATTGCGATGGATTTCGGCTACCTGACTCTTCAAGTTTGACTTCGCCATGTAAACGTCTTAAGATACCTGATGACGGTCTGAGGACTGAAACAGACATTAATAAAGAAATACACTGGCGTGTAAAACTTAAAGGACGAAAGCAACTTCCGCATGATGTTCCATTTCCAGGTGACAGAGATCGGTGAAACTTAGACCATACATAGAGAGAACTGCTACAGTATAGTCCAGGGGGTAATGAGACGCATATATTCAAAGACAATAATTACACTGAAGGAACCGCAATTTGTGATGGTCCCTTGAACATTAGTGAATGCAGGACGTTGTAGTAAGCAGAGCATGTGATCACCACGGACGGCAGTGCATGCGCTGCAACGTGTTCCCATTCTGAACACGAGGTTGGTTCAAAAACGGCTCTGAGCACTATGGGACTTAACTTCTGAGGTTATCAGTCCCCTAGAACTTAGAACTACTTAAACCTACCTAACCTAAGGACATCACACACATCCATGCCCGAGGCAGGATTCGAATCTGCGACCGTAGCGGTCACGCGGTTCCAGACTGAAGCGCCTAGAGCCGCACGGCCACATCGGCCGGCGGACACAAGGTTGGTAGGGAGTTCTTGTCGTAGGGCGTTCCATTCTTCCGCCAGCGCGGTTGTGAACTGCTGGATGGTCGCTGCATGTGGGGGTGGTGCCATACGTCTCCCCAAGGGATCCCACTCGTGCTCGATGGAATATAAGTCGCTGGAACGGACCGGCCAGTCCATTCACCGAATAGCTCCTCGTTTCAAGAGCTCCTGCACATAGGCTGTTCGATGCAGTCGGGTGTTGCCATCCATAAAAATGAACCCACGGCCGAAAGCACTTTTGAAAGAGTATGTTGACCAGTGAGTGTACCATGTTCAAAGATTTGGAGGTTAGTACACGCAGGAACATTATGCCGGCCCACACCGTAATATCTAGACCACCAAAACATGATGTTCGACAGTGTTCCTCGGTGAGTTACGTGTTCCCACCTCTCGCCATATGAGGCAAACACCCACACACTTCCACTACCAAGCCAAACTGACACGAGATACGGTCCAAAATTTTTGTACAGTCGCCGTAGATGAAACTGTTTTTTCTTGTTGACATTGCTACAATCCCAATGGTACGTATGCTAAAATTCACCTTGTGATACACATATCCACTGCAGTGGTTCAAATGGCTCTGAGCACTATGGGACTTAACTTCTCAGGTCATCAGTCCCCTAGAACTTAGAACTACTTAAACCTAACAAACCTAAGGACATCACACACATCCATGCCTGAGGCAGGATTCGAACCTGCGACCGTAGCGGTCTCGCGATTCCAGACTGTAGCGCCTAGAACCGCTCGGCCACCCCGGCCGGCTCCACTGCAGTGGAGACCGGTTAATTAACCTTGTGATGTTCGTTTCCTCTGCAGTGCAAAGCTGTTGAAGTCGCTTCTTTGGCTTTTTTAATCAGACGTGAGGCTGCAAATGTACACAGTCCACTCCAGCGGACGCTCCCTACTTGTGCTGGGCCCTGCGACCATTTGCAGTCTCAGGACTGATTGAAAACGCCAAGGGAGCGACCATTAACAGCTGTCCACCTCAGTGGACACGTGCACCACAGGGTTAACAAAAATATTTTCTAAATTTCTTGGGATTAAGGAAGTCATAATATTTAATTAGGCCTGCCGCAAATGCTGTTATGGTGCCATAAATTTTTGTAGCGCATTGATCCCATGTTTGACTCCAGGTGTCCACATGCTTCAGGGCACACCCAGTGTTTTTAAAAGGACGCCTAGGAAGGGGAAGGTGTACCTTTTCCGGTCACCCGGTATCGCCGCATCTTGTGCCCACAGAGCGAACTGGTATCTGCCCATCAAACTGGAGGGACGGCCGCCTTCTATTAAAGGAGACTGGACGGGGCCCGCAGCACCGGCATAAACGTCTTGTAATGTGAGGCCGATGCTCTTAAAAATAAATCTCTTCAGTTAGTTTTCTCCCCGAAAACACTCGAGATAAGGCGTTTCGCAGGGGTAGGGGGAGGGGGAGGGAGCCCCGTCGCCGTCGAGATACACTTTTATGCACGCCGCGCTCCTGGAATGGAGCAATTTGTATTCGGATCAGAGGCCGGCGCCCGTAAACTGAAACACAGGTGGTTAGTGTCGCGCGCTGCGCGTATTTCATAACAGGTTGTCGCCGCGGCTTATCGTCGCGTCCATCGCCGGGACGCTGCCATCCGGCTTAGCGCAGCTTAAGCTTTCCTCGCTCGTTCCCCACTCGTCCGCGGTTACTTCTTTTCCTCTGCTACGTTGCACCGTCTCTAACAGCCCCCGCTCCCGAAGTCATTACATGCCCGAAACATGACTTTGAGCTTCCCATCCTTAAACATTCCTGATGTTCTCCTCACTCTGATTAGCAGATACCAGAAGCATCGACGTTTTGGTCGTGTCGTTGCAGTGTATCTTCCACGTCAGATACCTGCCGATAAAATGTTTCCAGTCTCTCTGCCTCGCCTCCCCCCCCCCCCCCCTTCCACCCCCACTTATCCCTTTTAGCTTTTATACTGTGCATATGTTTTCATTTGATTATTACGTCATTACATGGTGGGTTTCTTACAACACGCATCTTTAATGATAACTGTAGGAACTTGAAGTGATCCGTCAACACTAATACGGCCTAGTGCAAAGTCTGGGGTATATTAGCCAGTATTGTACCAAAGTAATAAGATCATTCACAGAGAAACAAGCAATAGGCCGTAAAATAAAAATCGCTGAAGGGATCGTAATGCCATTGCCTGCAAAAGAACGCACTGTGAGAGCGCTGAGGCCTCAGACTCGCCGCTAGAGTAACATTGGCGCACACCCATATGACGACACAGCGAGTTCGTGCACGCTGCAATCAGAGAAATGGAGGCTTCAAAAGAAGACCAGAGGGGTTTAGTGCGTTTCATTGCAGAAGAATCAGTGCAGCAGGGAACGGAAAATCTTCGAGGAATGGCTCAAGTACACGGAGAGCACAGAATGTGTGTTGCAGTTCCGACGCTCAATCCGACCTCTGTGACAGTGGCTGTCATAACAACTCGCTGTTCTTCAATACGGAGGGCATCCACCCGCGATATAATGGTATCGCTAATGCGGCGTGGCGTTCCAGATCGTGCGTCATCGGCCACTGACATCCGTCCTTCTTTGAATTGCTTGTGTCACGCTTTGTCCCTTGCAACGGAAATGCAGTGCTCTTCGTACACTGGTGCCATTCCTCGACGAATTTCTGTTCCCGAACTCCTTCCGCTGTCAGGAATCTTCCATTTCTCTGTTCTAAGGATGCCACATGCTCGCTTTGTCGTGACGTGGGTGTGCGTCCTTGTGCCTATAGCGGCAACGTTATGGCCTCATCGCTCTCTTAGAGACCACAGCTTTCTCCGTAGACAATAGCATTACGATACCTTCAGCGATATTCATTTTACAGTCTCCGTCTAGTTTCTTTTTGTATGACCCTAGTACCTTACTAATATCTGAGTAGTAAAACACTACCTTTTCAAAACATATCTTTTTTAATTAATATTATCCAAGCATTTCTCGACGTCTGTATGTCATCTCCAGCGGATTTCGTTTTATTTCTGTAAAATATCACACAAAACTTGTCGCTGATTTTATATTTTATAAAGATGGAATTGTACAGGTCAGGCCTGCATTTATGTATTTTGTGGTTTGGCAGCGTGTCAAAATAGTCGGAAAGGATGTTTCTTTGTTCAAAGAGTAATTATCTGTGAGTACTTTTCCCGTCAGTACAGAGGTGTGAAAGGAAGATGGTTGCTGCGTGTCGCGTACTGCCCAGAGAGAGATGCGGAATACTTTGCGGTGTCGCCAGTGTTCTGTCTGTGTTCATTCCACGTCACCATCTCCAGCCGTTACATATGCCCATCATAGTAACTGATACGGAGGAGTAAATGCTACACGGGGCCAATGTTTCTGCTTCTGACTCTCCATGCAAACATTTATATGCTCGGAGAACTATCGATGTCGGTTCTTGGCCGTAATACTTATCATGTTTCTACGCGCATCTCGAAGCGAACACCGCAGACGGATGCTGTAGAATGACACTTTTTGCTGGAGTGTCACACGCTACACTGCCCTTTGCCAATGCACATCGCCCCTCCACCCACCTTCTTATGTTCACGTCACTCTATAACAGCAGTGGAAGTTCTGTGGTTCAAATGGCACTGAGCACTATGAGACTAAACTTCTGAGGTCATCAGTCCCCTAGAACTTAGAACTACTTAAACCTAACTAACCTAAGGACATCACACACATCCATGCCCAAGGCAGGGTCCGAACCTGCGACCGTAGCGGTCGCGTGGTTCCAGACTGTAGCGCCTAGAACCGCTCGGCCACTCTGGCCGGCGGAAGTTCTGTGTTCACGTGTTCCGTCACAGTGTGGGTGTAATTGAATACAATTGTTTTTCGTGTCGTTTTCATTTCACTTTTTCCTACGGTATGTTATAGTGGCTGCTCACTGTTTCTCTCTATGTTGGCGTTAATATTTTAGAACCCAAATTTAATTTTCAGACAAGGAGAGCCAGCAACGGGAGACTCCAACGCCCCCAAGTCACTAGTTGCGCACTTGAGAAAGTGCGGATAATGCAGAAACTATGGCTACGTGTTGTGACCTATGCATTACAGCTAGAGAAACACTAATAGCAGATTAGAAATAATGACGACAGAAAAACTATCCTGAGGCACCGTATTTAAAATAAAAAAAGCCAGTATCGTGCATTACATTATGGATGTGAGAGTTTGGGTGTGGGTTAGAAACAATGGCAAAACAGAATAAGTGTACTATCCGCCACGCTCTCACCAGAAGTACCACGGATCAACGAAAGCAAACAGCTAACACTGAGTAAAATAGTATCATGTGTTCTTTCTTAAGACACAACCTGCGTTCTAAAAAGAGCTGATCTTTAAATGAAAAATTGGTTCAAAAAATCAGATACAATTCTGAGAGCTAATTTTTTACTTCTTAAAACATCGACGTGAGTTTTTACAACATGATACAATACGGTGAAAGGAAAATTTTGATACCTTCTCGTGTTCACAGCGACTTGTGCGCCGGAAAGGACGTATTTTTGAACATGGGCGCGGTGTAAGCAGATTGTGGGAAGAGGCGACGACAAAGCTTACGTCGCGACGCAGATTAATACCCGAGACGAAACTCGACACCTTCGGGTGGCAAGTCGACTCGGAGGGATTTCCAACCTCTTCTCGAACGTTGCTAAGGCCTTCACGTGTGTGGCTCCGACGCCCTGGGGATAAGAAGCCCAGGCACGCTGCTAAGGCACACGAGGGACACAATGTATTTAAAATACAGGGGTACTAAAAATGATATATCCGTTTCAATATACCCTGAAGTCTCACATGTACGATTATGATAGGTGCATGAATAGAGCCGTAGACACATCTAGTTTGCCTTGTGCCCACCAGCTGGTTGTTTGGTTGGTTGGTTTGCGGGGATTGAAGGAAACAGACTACAAAGGCCATCGGTCTCGTGCGCACCAGTAGGCATTACGATCGCGGTGCCTTGACAGAACAGCGACAAAGCAAGAATAGGATTAGAGTGTGGTCCTCACTTCTATAAAAGATTTGTCGAATAATTTGAGCGGTGTAATATGGCTCAGTGCAACACAACCATTTCAGGACTTGACCAGTAGCAACACAATAACGCTTGGAGAGTTTTCACACAGGTCGGCGTTGCGTAGCAGTGTTCGTGAGGTGCACAACGCAATCATGCGCGCTGCCTCCCGAGTAGACAACGCCGGTTGTCGGAAGTACAGACGCCTCGCTGGCAGCTTTACTGTACGCCGACGCGTCTCTAGGCAGGTCATCATTTCTCGGCGCAGTGGCTGCTTTCTACCGTTACTCGTTTGTGGCGACGTGCTACGAAAGGCAATAGCCGAGCAGGGGGATTGTTCTCGGCGGCTTGTGATCAGCGGTAACTGGCTGCGCTCGCTGGCTGAACACAAATGATCAGACCGTTCACAGGGTAGTCTGGTCCGCACGCCGCAACGTCCTACTATGGAGACTCGCTATTGCTTCGCGCTGCATGTGGCGAAGTAACGGATACTGCAGTTCGTAGACAATCTTCTTAATGAGGTACTCTCAGCGTGTATTCATGCACTTTAGACTGACGATTTATAACGAATTTGCTCACTCTCGACGACACTTGGTTAGCAATAACAAGGTATAAAATATACTCAGATAACAGGTTCTACATAAAGATAATTTATTCTGAGTATAGGTTACGTTGGGAAGCACGCAGAGATCTCAGACAACACAAAGAGTTTAAGCATTCTACAATTACTCAGACGATTTCTGTGATTCTAAATGATAAACTCGCAATCATCTATTGGAGGATGACGTTGTGAATTTTTATCACTGGTTAAAAATTTCAACCATACGCTGTTAGAAAGACGAGAGATGACAGAATGATTCTCAACTCTGGAGGAGAGTGTGTGCTGATTTTAAACTTCTTGGCACATTAAAACCGTTTGCCGGACCGGGACTCGAAAGGAGGAGACATGTAAAAGTAAGGACCATCCGTCATGCGTCGTGTTGTGACTTGCGGAATATGGGTGCAGATGTAGACGGTGGAATGCTAGTCGTGTCTTGATAGGCTCTGTAGAATATTGGCTTCGAGTCCCTATCCAGCACATAGTTTGAATCTGCTACGAAGTCTCAAAAGGAGAGACGACAGCGTCCAGTCATGGGACCAGAGTGTTCTTCAATGTCCTCCATTAAATTCCAAACCACCGAGTAGTGTATATTTTTTTTTTTTTTTTGTTTTGCTTTTGCTGCCACATGTCACTGTTGACAGACGCTAAGTGGGAGGCTAAGAACTTCAATTTGTATCCGGGGGAGTGAAGTCCATATTGACATTCTTCGTCAAAATTCACCATTTCGTTCAACAATTTCTTACCTTTCTGCCTTCCACATCTTCCTCATTCTACAACAATCTCAATATCGACGACGCATAGCAGTGTAATCGCCATGCCTTCTCATTCTTCTTCTTCTTCTTCTTCTTACTTCTGATACTTGCAATAGAGATCCCCCTACGTCATTTTAATGTCAAAGTTAAATCGTGCACTTGCTTAACACTTCTTCGGAGCACCGAATGATGTTGCTATCTTCTGTATTTAACTCATTTTCAATCTACCAACATAAATGGAATTACACCACAGCTATATACGTACCACATCATCTACATTTCATGGAAAGGGAGCAGGACTCATTCTCAGATAGAAATTACAAAAGATTGCTTTCCGCCAGCGTTCATTAATGATGTAGACACCAACTTTTAGTAACTAGTCTCCGCGGCAGTGTAAATAAATTTCATCACTCTTCAACAGTGTACCTTTATGAAACATTATATGTAAATATGTGCGTAATGAACTACCCAGTTCCTGAAAATCTTGCCATTTGACTTTCAGAAGGATGATCGAATAAGAAAACTCACGGAAGGCAAAAGCGTCGCTGACACTTCTCCATTACTGCAGAGTCATGTTTCATATTCACACGCGTATAATTGGAATTGTAGACTTTGGCGTGATAGAACCGCCAGCGTTTCGGTTACTGTTGCAGACAACCATCATTAGGGCGCTTACTTGTAATGTGTTGTTGAATCTGTCTCGCCAGTTGTCACATACCAGGGACGTACTGGCATCCAGTGACCCCTACATCTGTATATCATTTGACATAATAACGAAGACGCATACTCATATTAAAAAGAAAACCAGATGCTGCTTTATTTATGGGTGCATTAATCAGTTGCCACAACTCAAATCGCTGTGCTTGTCTTTGTGTCTAACAGTTTTCTTTGTCTGTCAAGTTCCACTAAATGGTCTTAAAATGCTCCAAGCGACCGTCTTTCCACGCGCTGTCCACCACTCGTCCGCTGTGCTGGGACGTGTCCCATCAATTTGTGCACCCCCTGGCTCCATCGAGGCGGCGCTGTCAATATTTGTACGACCTGAGGAATTCGGATATCAGCGCGACCGTGGACACGAACTACGGAGGAATGCTTCTGTAAACGTGTCCCACCTTCCGCTGACTTCTTTATCAATACCGCGACGTACCGAATGCCGGCGACAACTTTGTTCGGTGCACAGTAATGGAGAGGATTTGTGATGTTACACCTCGCGTGCCCTCCGTTTCCGCTAACAAATGACACCAAACGAAGATGATACCATACCGTGTGGCTTTGAAAACATCTGGCTCGATCCTACTTGCAAGTGTTAATCAATCAGTCCTTTTGAAAATTGATTAATCGAGGCTAATCATGGGGAAGCAGGTGAGCAAGAAGTGAAGCATCACAATCATGACAATGGAGAGACTTCAAATTCGACTCTTACTTGCGATATATTCTGCATTCAGGAGTTACAAGGCAACAAAAAACAAATATTAATCTCTGAAATCGAGAGGAAAGAGTGCACTATTGTCAAGTTCACAACTTATCAAACATCAGTTAACATAAAAGTTCCAAAACATGTAATCAATGAAGCCAAAATAAGGTTGGGACGAGCGAGGCAGAGAAATGCTAGCAATGTGGAGCAACAGTGGAGCATAATGACGCGTTACTCAGCCTGTGGGTCGTAGCATCTCCCCGCGATCTGCCGATGGCGACTGGCGGTTGTCCATGAGGTCCTCTGTGATAGACACGGACGTTGTGTGCCGACTGCTCCAGGACACCGACAATAGTGGGCCTGAGTTATCCTGCGGGGTCCCATTTTAAAACTGTCCCAGCGAGGAAACATTAGTCTGTCAGCGTAGGTACTATTTCCTATTCGCACCCCAAACGGGCATACCTACAAAAATGTTTGTCTTACTAGCGAGTTCTAAGGGGACTCTTCAGATCTGTTAAGAGATCCATTGTCCTGCCTTCTGTTTAACGCAACCTTCGAAAAGATTATAAGAGATGCGGGCATTATTGCAAGAGGGTTATCCAGTACAAGTCAGTTCAGGTTCTGGAATATGTAGAACATGTTGATATAATTGCAAGAACGCCAAGAGCAATCAAAGAAGCCTTTGAAAGTCTTGAAAGACCTGCTAGGAAGATAAACCTATAGAGAAATGAAGAGAAAATTAAGTGCATTCATGTAAATAAGAAATGTTATTCAAATGAACCACGATTCGTAGCAACTGGTTCATGAAGTTAAACTTCGCGTGTAGTTTCACTTATCTTGGATCACAACTAAACTTTAAGAACAGTGTCAGCTCTGAAACACAAAAACGAATATTATCCACCAACAAGTGCTACCGTGGCCAGGGAAACTAACGTTATGATGCATGAAGTTTTAATAGCTCCAGTGCTAACATGTGGTGTTGAAACATGGACACAAAATCCGACAAAAACAACTGGGCATATTTGAAAGGAAGATCCTGAGACTAATTCTTGGTCCAGTGGTAGAAAATGGTATCTGGAGGAGGAGATTTAGTTGTGAATTAAATATTCTGTTTAATGAACCATACATTTTCAGCTCAATTAAAGTAAAAGGCTGGAATGGGCAGAACATGTACTGAGAGCAAAGGACAGAATCATTAAGAAGACATTCAGGGCAGTGCGAGGAGGAGCCAAGAGAGCTGGAAGACCAAAGCTAAGGTGGGAAGAATGTGTCAGAGACAAGATAAGGAAAACTGGAATTGAGAACTAGAGGAGATCGGTACTAAACAGTGAAAAATGGAATAATCTTCTACAGAAGGCCGGCCGCTGTGATCGAGCGGTTCTAGGCGCTTACGTCCGGAACCGCGCTGCTGCTGCGGTGGCAGGTTCGAATCCTGCCTCGGGCATGGGTGTGTGAGATTTCCTTACGTTAGTTAGGTTGAAGTAGTTCTAAGTCTAGGGGACTGATGACCTCAGATGTTAAGTCCCATAGTACTTAGAGCCATTTGAACCATTTCTACAGATGGATAAGGGTCACAAAGGGCTGTTACGCCCATCATGACGATGGTTAATGTGACCTTAGCTCCTTCTTCAAACCAAGGAGCTTTGCGACCACCAATGATTATAGTCTGAAAGAAATTGCCTTAAAATTTTGCTGGTCCAAAATTGCTCACGTACAGAGCGAATAATGTTGAGTAATTTCTGCTCTTCAAGAAATTTTTCCACCCATACAGTGACAGATTTTGGATCCCCGTCTACATACTTCCATCAAGTCAGTTATTATGAGCCGCTATTCTTCGTTTTCTTGGAAGCCAGTGCTGTTCAACCTCCTGTCCCTCTCCCCAAACCCAACCCGTATTCACAACATTTATTTGCAGTCTTCACTGTTATTTCGTGCTGTTACTTCGCGTTGAAAACACCTTCTACCACGAAGAGTCTGTGCAGATTCGAAATTCGATACGTCCTTATTCACTGTTCCCCGCGTGTGGTGCTCACATTTCTCGACGATGATGCTTAGTTTCGTCATCAAGTACCCTGATACTATTTCCCGGAGCAAAACGTATTCTTTAACGTCACACCGCCTTAATCAATCTCTTGACGCAGAAAGCAATTATGCCGCGTATTAACTGACAAAACTCTAGACGGCCGGACGCGCACGCGAGGATAGTCCTGCGCCGTAATTCGACGCCGACAGCCCCGCGAGACCTCCCGACAATCAATCCACGGCCATGTCGTCCTCAGCCGAACTGACCCACGGGCTGTCCGCGTCCGGCGATGATGCCCGCTGATGAACGGAAACCGTGATTAGTGCTGCTGCCGGCCGTGATTGATGGACGATACACGGGGTAATTGGACACCTGCGTGAAGAAAGAGGAATATTTCCCGTCGAACCGCCGACGGGCGTTATTAATGACCGTACTGAGTCGGGGTGAAGCCAGTAAATAGCTGCGGGCAGTGCAAGGAGATCACCACCGACCATAATTGAATGTGGAAGCTTTAGGAACGGGGATTGATCCTCTAATCGTCTTTCCATCTTGACCAAATTCAAAAATCGTGTCACAGCGATGTGGTAAGAGTATCCTAAAGGCTAAGCTATTCAGTTTTATAGTCAGAATTTCAGTGTTCAGCACTGGAAACGCTAATAGGAACAATCTTAATTTACACGACCTCATTGGTGCACAGTTGAGAATAAATTAATACCAGAATGAGATTTTCACTCTGCAGCGGAGTTTGCGCTGATATGAAACTTCCTGGCAGATTAAAACTGTGTACCGGACCGAGACTCGAGCTCGGGGCCTTTGCCTTTCGCGGGCAAGTGACCTTAGCGTCCTTCTTCAAACCAAGGAGCTTGGCGACCACCAATGATTATAATCGGAAAGACTATAGAGCACTTTCCCGTGAAAGGCAAAGGTCCCGAGTTCGTGTCTCGGTCCGGCACACAGTTTTAATCCGCCAGGAAGTTTAATAAATTAATAGTTCAAAGGATGTTATGAGCCGCACTTAAAATACTGTCTTCAACCCTTTAGTTCTGTAAATGCCTTACATTTTTACATACTCAACTATTTGACTGTTGTATTCTATATACGTACTTCCTCTGCTACAATTCGCATAACTGTAGCTTCTAAAATGACGATCTTTAGAGTTTAGACCTTGTCACAAGATAGGTCCGACAGAAATGCCTCTTCTTCATCCACTGGTGCTCCAAAATTCCACTCTTGCTTCGGTTTTCTGTAGGACACCATCATTTATAAAAGTCCTTGTCTTTGCTTTTCTCAGAATCGTCCTATAGTATATCCTCTCCGATGCTTGGAGTAGTACTTGCTCAGCGTCTCCGGAAGTCCATTTGTCGTTCACAAATAAAAATACTTTGGGGCTTTTTTAGTTCTGTTGTTGTGTTCTTTGAAGTGTGTGTCAACCGTGTCTTTCAAAATATTCTGACTCAGGCTCAGCAACCGGTCAATATTGCCTCTATCATTATCAGTTGTCGTTAGCTTAGGAAAAAACTCTAAGAAAAATTTTCTCTATCGTTACGCACAATGCAATTGCTTATGTTCTGTATTCTTTACATTGTTTCTATTTTACTATCACCTGTTAATGCTCTTTTGTGCAGAACAGATGCAACCTGGCAAGATTTCCGTCTGTTGTTTTAATTTTAGACACCAGTGTATTATATTTCATGCTTTCTGAACAAAACTTGAAAATTTAAAAAAAAAAAAATTAAGACAAGGAGATCAAATGATTTGTGTTAGTCTAAAAGAAAGAAATAAAATATATTAGAGAAATATTTCACGCGCCTTTTAAAGTTGCCGACTGAGAATTTAAAGTTCACGATTTAGCTTAGAATCATCGAATTTTAAAAAGTACTAGAGGATATTTCTCTGGTGCATCTCAGATTCTGTTCGAGCATCATGAACGGCATGTCAAAAGATATCAGACTTCATATTTTATGCACTCACCTACAAGTTTCGAGTTACTTAATTTTGTGTTGTAATACGTCCCAACAGTAATTTCCATTACTTCCATCACGAATTTTGTTGACTTATGGTTTTCTTCAACGAGCCCCTTATCATCGCCACATTGCAGCGTGTCTATAGTATCGCTTTTTGTCTTAATGCTGATAGTTTTATTTTACTGAATCCACGTCTCTGAACGTACAGCTGTCTGAATCAGGAGGAAACAAAAAACTTCAAATGAACAAATGCTGTTTTCTTTACCATATCCGACATACAACTGCCTGAAAATCATGGCCGTCAGTCCTTCTTCACCAGCAATCAATGCCAATGCAACCAAAGCGACATTAGTCTGCGTAGTATTGACTTAACTGACCATTTCAACGGGCTGTATTATTGATGGCCGACTCATCGGTCTAGTTGTTTGAGATAACCGTCTTAATAGAGTACAGTGTCTTGATTTGCTTCAAAATGTGTTACCAGAATAGTTGGACAATGTTTCTTTGGAATCACGACGTCGTTTGTACATTCAGCAAGACGGAGATCCTGCACATTCCATTTGGCCAGTGACACAGAACCTCACTGGAACGGATCCTGCAAGTTGTATCGGTCGGTTTATGAGCGAATGTTACAAGCGCAAACAGATAGCAAAGGAGGAACAGCTCGCTCGTATTCTACATTCTTGTGCTCAGGTAAAGGACCGTGTGAATAATCTCAGATCAGCATTACAGCGGCTGTCTACAAGAGCTGCAAAATGCACTGCAATTGACGGTGAACTTTTTGAACTTCTTTCGTGAGCAAATGTACACAATTAAACGGAACATTAGATCACAATGTTTCATTTACTATCATCTGCATTTGTCGTGTTCCCCACTATTTTCATTGGTTTGCTTGCAAACTGGTAAGAACAGGACATATGTTCATTTGACTTTTCTTGTTTGGAGTCACTAATACTATCACCCCTCAAAGCATGTATCTTTCCTCCCGACTGAAGGCGCCCATAACCGGGGGCAAGATGAGGTGGGAGGCACGGCAAAATAAGTAGAGCGTGAAAAATGGAGAGAAAAATGCGTGGAATAACCACAAGCGAAAGGACAACAAACGAAGACTAAAAAGAGAATGGAAGTGGTATCAGAATAGAACGTTTGCGACGTCCAAACAGTAATGAGCTGGCTATGTAGCTAGATTGGAAGAAGAGTGATGGACAAAGAACGCCCTAAAAAAGAGAAAATAAAACAATCGATGACCACTTCTCAATTGTCTTGCCTGCTTTGGATGGACTTCATAACAGTTTACTAATTTCGACTCTGTACCATTCATCAAGAAAACCAGCATGTTGTTACAAAACCTCAGTCAGTGAGTGATCTAGCGTCCATCTTGGGCACTTGATTTCAAGTGGCCAAGATGAGTGCTGTATGAATGTCTGGTGTGTTGCTTTCGTATGTAGATACTGGTTCTCATGCTGATTCATACGATTCGCAACTAATACACTGTTACAAAGTCCATCCAGTGAGATCAGGACAGTTGTGAATAAAGTATTTTTCAAAGTAGATCATCGCTCCAATTTGACAGTGTCAAATTTCATCGGTCTCAAGAGGTCTTCTTTCCAAATTGGATTTAGCAAGGTAAATTAGAGTTTAGCGCCTCTTTGGCCTTGATGTAATTAGAGTAGCTCACTTCGACGAGGTTGTGGAAGGAGATCGGCCTTTCCCTGCTCCATTCGCAATGACACAGAAGCAAGCTGGTGCACTTGCTGGAGCAATAACACCCGCGGGTATGAGGATTCACGCCAGACCCCTCCGGCCAGCACCCGGACACCAGAGTGGCTGATCCAATGCGAGTGGCCCGGGTTAGCCTGCTGCTCGGTGGGTTGTCCGACGCGGATGACACGACGCGGAGACCCTCCCGAGGTCGGTCGCCCCGCTGGACGCGCTACAGATGGCGCGCGCGGCGCTACAAGATGTACTCGGCGGGCTCACCGCCCAGGCTGCCGTGTCTCGTAATAGCGGCCATCCGTCTGGGAGCCACCTCTTATCGCCAGATCCGGATGGACTCCCGCCCCCCCTGCGAGCCGGCGCGTTACGAAAGGGAAAGCGCCCGCCGCGTAATCACCATTTGTCTCCCTTTTTGTGCAGCCAGCCGTCTCAGATATAATAGACGGGCCACTGCTACAGAATTAGTCAAGACTCTCGTCCAATTTGGAAACCTTTCTTCCTCGCTCTTTCGAAACAGTCGTTTTTTCGGACTGTCTGGACAATGGCGTCAGCGCAACAGTTCTCTTACTCCTCATACTGATTTACGGAACCGTGCGGCTCGGTGATAAATTGCCAGATTTCGGATCCAAAGGTCACTGGTTCGTTTCTCCGTCAGTCATAGGATACATATCTGTCAGTTATCACCTCTTTCCCGTCTCTCAATGTTTCTTAATGTGACTCTACGTTGAATTACCGGTACTCTTGTAACTGGCTTCGTAATTCAGTACAAGGTAACAGCATACCTAGTTCACAGAGTGGTGCTCGCTAACACAGAAGGAAGTCGGTTTTACGCTGTTCTGTGGCGCTCGAAAGTGAGGGCATTCGAATTCTAGTGATGGATAAAATTTACACTGCCGGTATTTGGCCGGCAAGGGGACCGGAGACAGTGGTGGTGTAGAGTTCCTGACCACCAGTCTTGGCGCCAGCGTCCTGAATTAATTCTAAATTGCTCTGCAGTGTCTCACGAAGTGAGGATATGTGACACTGCTGTGGAAAGGGACGTTAAGTTCGATGGCACCCTTTCCTCGTCATCACCATACAGCACAAACATAACGCTAAACTGTTCATTCATCCGCTACACCCACTTACACTCCATAAATACAAATGCGACACAACTTTCACACATCCGTAAGGGAAGGGACCAACGTGCGCGGAGGAAGAACACCCAACAGGCGGCTGAACCGGCTCCGTAGGATATTTCAGCCCAACATTGCCAAAAGGCATTTACATTTTTTTTACGTAATTCCACTTTCAGTTCATGCGCAGCTCCCCACGTGGGTATATGGCAATACATTTCGAATTCCAGCCGTGTTTTACTCGACCAACCCGCGTAGGTGGTTTCTAAACCTGGGAGGTAAGAGAGAATATATCGGCTGACGGTCTGGTCGCCTAGTAACACAATACATGAACGGTTAAAACACGAAGTAAAGTTCGCATACCTGATTCGTGAAAGATGGCTCAGATGACTTTCCCTCTCCTGTAAGTGATAGTTATGAAACGCGATAACGCGAATATATAATAATGTCGTGTGACGAGGGCCTCCCATCGGGTACACCGATCGCCTGGTGCAAGTCTTTCGATTTGACGCCACTTCGACGACTTGCGTGTCGATGGGGATGAAATGATGATGATTAGTACAACACAACACCCAGTCCCTGAGCGGAGAAAATCTCCGACCCAGCCAGGAATCGATCCCGGGCCCTTAGGATTGACAGTCTGTCGCGCTGACCACTTTTTTATAATAATCTGTATTGAACAAACTAAAATTACATATATATTCACTATGCAAAAGTTCTTTAAGGTACTGTTTAAACATATACAAATGACTTAGTTATACAAAAAAATATCAAAAAAACATGAAATACAACAAAATATAACATATTCTGTCTTCTTTCTTTTTTTATTTGTTTTTTGGTCGATGCATGAGAACTTGGATAAGGGTGTTGCATCATGTAACAGGTAGGCATGGCACACCCCAACTTTGAGGGGGGTCAAGGAGGACGCTGCGGAGATAACCAGCAAAAGTTTGTCGGTAAGATGGTTTTCGGGTGAGGGTGCTATGCGCGGCTACAACTTTGTACCAGAAGTCAAGGACTGTATGCGGACCACTCTGAAAGAGGTATTCTAAAGCCTGTCCTCGAAACCAGATTAGGGTACGGTGCTTAGCAAGAGGGAAGTGAAATGTCTGGGGCAACAACAGGAAATCCGGGGTTACCGTCGTTGGCGGGGCATGGAGGTAAAAGCCCACGATTCGTTGGATGAGGAGCCATACGTTTTGTTTCAGGGGGCACGTAAGACGGTGCTCGTCGGTGTCTTCGAGCTGACAGTCAGGGCAGAGTGGGGAGGTGGCCAGTCCTATGCGATAAAGTCGACTATTAGTCGGGAATTTTCCATAGACTAAAACATACCAGAGTGCAGACACAGACGACGGTAAAAAGGGTGCATGCACACACCCCTAAACCGTTCGCCAGTTAAACCACTCAGCTAGCGAGGGTGGAGAATTGAAACAACACGAATTCCAGGATCAAAAAGTATTATCTGCTAATGCAGTAAATAAAAGGAAAACCATCCGTTGGCCGACTGAGCTGTTTCGGTCTCGGTTCTAAAGAAGGTACGGGCATAACACTCACGATAGAACCGTTCTTTGTGGTGCTTTTGTCTTTTCTGGGCGGGTTGACACTTTACGGCGACCATTAAAGTAGAAGAAATCAGTATTCGCAAATCAGTTGTGTCTTTTTTGCACACAGTTTTTTGTAAACCCTCGTCGCCAGCTTCGTAAAGGCGTCGTCGCTACTGCTGTGGAGGCCGAGTTTGTGAGTTCATGAAACGGCTTCTAGTGCAGTGCTTCGCTAAGACAATTTCTTGCTGCTACTGGTACTCAGCTATGCCACAGAGTCAGGTAACAGGACAGAGGAACAACACTCCAAGAAATTAGTAACAAAGTCACGCAAATGAGTTAAAAGGTTTACATATCTTTGTGCCTTGTTGAATGACTAAGTCTGCAACACTGCCTCTAATATAACACAAAAAAGAACTTCAATGGCTATGTGCAAATAATCGTAGTTAGACTTCACAATACATAGCAAATGCAATTACAACAACTGTCTGTTCAATTCTAAGAGTTCCGTTGTCGTCTCGTCATTGGCGGATTGTGCTCGGCCAGCAATTGGCAGAGGTGAAGTCGATATCTTCATCTTCAGCGCCGCTCGTGGCGCTGGTGGAACAGGACAAATTTTTACTGAAGAGGGACATACTTATAAGATGTAGGGTGCAAGCTAAGGAAAGCAGCTAAGTAAGGTATATCGTGACCTCCCGTTGAGTCTTTCCCGGCAGATTCAGTCGGGAAGAACAAACGAAACCAAAGACGCACTTACTGCATTTTTAGGCGTCCAGTTTAAACACTACGATAATACTACGTCGGTCCTGAACCACATTTAGAAAATTTTCGAAGTGTGACTGCGTTCAAAAATGTTTATTACTGAATTTGGGGAATCAGTATTAGACGTCAAGTGTTCAACTATGCTACACCCTCAGCACATTCTTCACATAATTGCGGGCATTATTGACGAATGTAGTATAGAGAGGAGAATATTTTGTTGGAACATGTCTCTCACTACCAAGCGTTTGTCATCCCCCTTGATGAATTCCTTTCTGTTCTTCGAAAACGGAACAACTGTATCTCGCGGAAAGTGGTTCAGAGAACTGCTTACATAACTTCACATCCGCTGGAGGGGTAGGCGCCCTGCCCTTATTCGAAAGAGGGTTGCAGTAATTATTTTGCTTCTCCAAATGCGTCCACAATAAGAAAGGGGGATGTGCTAAAAGTGAACACGGGGTGCCTTCGGCTTTCGGGTGCAGTGACCTGCCTTGTTTGGTTGTAAGACTCGTTGTTGGACGTAAACTTCGCACTTACTGCTCTCTTCAGTTTTCTAGCGAAGTTTTTGGGGTACTAAGCTCCATTTGTCTCTCCGATTGTTTCCACCCCACGTACGGTAGCGCAACGCAAACTCTTCATTCCTCATATGATCTAATCTGTTTATGAACGCCAACACGTCATGGTTGCGTTCCTATAACGGAGAATGTCGTTCTTTAAATTTTTATGGAGATTCACTTAGTGTGACCTCTTGGTGGATAAAGGCAAGTGATTTTTTGTTATAGTTGTTCCCCCAACAGTGGTATTTATCCATTAGACAATCAATGTCCGTAGATATCTATAGGAAGTGAAAGGTAGTGGGGGACTTAAATCTCGAAAACGGTGGCGAGGATACCCGTACCAGGAACGTACAGTAGCAGAAACCATCCAGTTCGAATATTCGACGGACAGTTTATTTCCATCATCATAATCATCATCTTGTTCTTTTTCTTCTTTCTATCACACAGGTCTCCCACCTCTATATCCATGCACACTTTATGAAAGGTACACTAGCTTTCTAAAAGTTAATGAACCCTCCCAATCGTATTGATTGTATCTCACATCCTTGATATAATTAGCCTAACCAAAAGTTGATGTTGGATAAAAATATAGCTGTCTTCCTCAACTACTTCCATCGTCAGTGAGTGTCCCGCCTCCCTAACTAATTTCCATCAGTGCTTCATTTAGACGATTTGCAATAATAAAATGTCAGGGATATCTTATTACAGCTGCTATTTGTACTCTTAAATAGCTAGTTTCTGACCATGAAGCAGACTTCCAACCCAACCAAGAAAACCATCCAGAGGGTAAAGATATTTGAACATCTGCTTGTTGTGAAGCTTTACTGATGGTAAATTAAGACAGTTACCCACACATAAGTAAACAGTTCTGTGTAGAGATGTGTGTATTCACTTTATTTTTAGAGTGAGCGAATACTCTAACATTTCGCTTCGAATTACGATCTAATAAGTTGCAGGGCTAGTCAGTTATGCCATTCTAACACGTTATGGAAATCCTGTTGCTAAGGACGGACCTGCACGTACAGCAGGCCTAACTGCAGTACCGAGTGAGGTGGCGCAGTGGTCAGCACACTGGACTCGCATTCGGGAGGACGACGGTTCAATCCCGCTTCCGGCCATCCTGATTTAGGTTTTCCGTGATTTCCCTAAATCGCTCCAGGCAAATGCCGGGATGGTTCCTCTGAAAGGGCACGGCCGAATTCCTTCCCCGTCCTTCGCTGATCAGACGAGACCGATGACCTCGCAGTTTAGTCTCTTCCCACAAACAACCCAATCCTAACTCCAGTAAAATTCGATTTATGTGGGCATGTAAGAAAAGTATAAAATAGCGAGATGCTGTTTCTCTGTTGATCTCAGATACGGAGAGCCTCAGATCAGATTAACGGGTAAAGACCCCAATTACATCTGCAGAGGAGATGAAGACAATTGGTACGGTGCAGTTAACAGACGAGGCAATGTATCTTCCTGAGAGTTAGTGCAAAAAGGAACCACTGTCACGAGAGGAAGGGCTAAGGGAGTGAACCTCCAACAGAGAATTCGCGGAAGCGTTAGGCTTAGCAAGCCAGTTGAAGGGGTGAAGAGCTTTCAACCGTAAAGTGAGCATCGGAAGGTTCATGAACCATCTACTCGGATTGCTGAAAGGACTGTCCGATGACAAAGTTGATGATGTAAGCAGTTGCGAATGACGATAATGGGAGACTAGGAAAGCATAGTGGACTCTTGCGAAGCAAGCCCAGGCGTTTTGTAAGGGTACAACAGTCGATTATGGCTCACCGTGTCCAAGGGTGTCTCGGAGCAGGTGGTTGCGGCCTGCGGGCAGAGAGGAGGCGGCGAGAGGTAGGGTTCGCTAATTGCAGCGACGGCCAGGTACACGTGTATCCGCTTGTAAGTGGCGCCGCAGGCGCGCCTGCCCTATGCAAATGCGATAAGCTGCCTCTGCGCAGCCGCCATCGCTCACACGCAGAGTGAACCGTCCACGGCAACAGGTGCGCTGGTCAGCCAGCCACAGCGCTACCTGCTAGCCTTCGGCAGCCTCCTAAACGGAAACACGCCGCTGCCAGCGAGCGGAACATCGCGCGAGTAGCGCGGTTCATACTGCCGAGAATTTACATCTATATCAACATACAGACTCTGCAAACAATTCTGAATCGTTTGACTGCGGGTCTTCATTAGTGCACCACATTTCACCTTTTCTTCTCTTTCCAACAGCGTATTGTGTATGAGAATATGACTGCTTAAATGCCTCTGTGTACGTTGGAATTATTGGAATCTTGTCTACGTAGTCTAACAATACCACCACTTGCAAAGTAGGTTAGAAATCAGATTAATAATGTTGCTCACGCAGCATATGTTCGCTTTATCGGGCAACAACAAAGTTATTGACTGTGGATGGTATCGTCAGAATGGAAATAATGAAATCACTATAAGAAATTCATTAATTTTGGCAATTATCTTGAATGGATTCCCACGTAGATTTCGTCGAAGTTGTTATGGCTCATCTTGTTGATTCTAGGGTGATTCCACTTTGACTGTTAGAAGGTCCAGATCTGTATTTTAGCAATATTTGTAGACCTAACAAATGCATTTTTCAGGAAATTCTCAATGATCAGACAATCCCAGATCAGAACAATGGTATGGTAGAAATAATTTTTGACTTGGTGTTCGCGATCCGCCGACCGGAGTGGCCGAGCGGTTCTAGGCGCTACAGTCTGGAACCGTGGGACCGCTACGGTCGCAGGTTCGAATCCTGCCTCGGGCATGGATGTGTGTGATGTCCTTAGGTTAGTTAGGTTTAAGTAGTTCTACGTTCTAGGGGACTGATGACCTCAGAAGTTAAGTCCCATAGTGCTCGGAGCCATTTGAACAATTTTTTTTGTTTACGATCCACATTTTTATTAAACTTCTTGTAAATTTACATATACTTCTTCTTAATTGTCACATCATTAAGAAAACAGTTTTGTATCAATCTTCATATATTTAATTTCCACTTTAACCAAAGACATGACTTGACTGTTCTTTTACAAAGCGAAATAACAACTTAACTTCTGCAAAGTGAAACAAAGACTGCTCTGTGCGCATTCGCGCCAAAACGGTTACAAGTAAGTCAAAGATTATGACAGTCTCACAGAAATGAACACACACAAGAACCATATCACTGTAATATATCGATACATCGGAGTACCTATACATTAATAAAACCAAATGTGAATATTGTCACAAAAATATGTCTGTTACTTCGCAGAAAAGTAGTACGATATTACTGGTATCGAGAACTGGTGTTGGAGTGCCGTAATGGTCATGTAAATAAAGAACCATTACAGTAGTCTCTACGGGATCTATTTAACATACGTTCGCGGGGTTGTTGGGACCTCCTTAACGACTCTATCAGTTCAGCTTTTTCGCCTTTCGTTCTGACCTTATTGAACACATTCAGTATCCTCTGTTAATCCTATTTGGTGTAGGTCCCACACACTTGAGGAATAATCGAAGGCCGGCCGCTGTGATCGAGTGATTCTAGGCGCTTCAGGCCGGAACCGCGCTGCTGCTACGGTCGCAGGTTCGAATCCTGCCTCGGGCATGGATGTGTGTGATGTCCTTAGGTTAGTTAGGTTCAAGTAGTTCTAAGTCTAGGGGACTGATGATCTCAGATGTCCCACAGAGCTTACAGCCATCTGAATCGTTTTTTAAATAATCGAAGATGGCACGCACGAGTGTTTTGTGAGCAGCCTTCTTTATAGAATCACTGTTAGCCCCTATTCACCTCCCATTAGAGATACTGCAACACTTTTGTATAGGGTGTAACGGCTATAAGTGCAGATATTTCTTTTGGTGACTGAGAACCGTGTACTGAACAACATTACACCACTGTTTCCAGACTCATAATTACAGTTATTACAAGTCGTATGCTTTTAAGTTTTTATAACTCCAAGAGCAAGCTATGATGCTTGTTTTCCTCTGGGCAGCAGCTCAGGTGTTGAAGTGTTGAAGCGAAATGATCAGTCTCTACTAACAGGCGAAGTCCTCCTTGTAGGGCATTTATGGCCGTGCAGAAAACAACAGGACGTGAAGTTTGTGACGTTTTTGTGGGAAGACTTCGACAGAGAAAAAACAACCATCCCAGTGATGTATGTACGTACCACGTATAAAAATATCTGCACTTACGCGTTATACCCCGTACTGTGATAGTTATTCGCAGGACTGCTCTCTGTCTTCTTCAAATGTTCAAATGTGTGTGAATTCCTAAGGACCAAACTGCTGAGGTCATCGGTCCCTAGACTTACACACTACTTAAACTATCTTATGCTAAGAACAACACACATACACCCATGTCCGGGAGGGAACTCGAACCTCCGGCGGGAGGGGCCACGCAATCCGTGACATGGCGCCTCAAGCCGCGCGGCTACTCCGCGCGGCAGTCTTCTTCTGTTTCAGTTAGTTATTATCGAAAAGCGATGAAATCTGTGGGTCCGGATAGAGTTTACGATGGATCATCTGGAAAATAACTTCCGAGTGGTGTGAAAAAAAAAAAAAATTAAACTGGTGTGATTTCTAAGGTTTTCGGTTGTGATTTAGAGGAGATATACTACCGAAGGTGGAGATGAATTGACGATTCTGTTTTTTTTTTGCGCGATTTATTGACTTCTTAACTAGTCGTCTTCGTTTCCTACAGTGGGTTTCCTAACTTCCTGAACTTCATCCGCAACTATTGCCGTGGTTCGCGAAGGAAGTCGAGCTACATCTACATCACACTCCGCAAGCCACTTAGTGGTGTGTGACGCAGGATCTGGTACCATTAACTGATCCCCCCTCACTCCATTCCACTCGCGAAAGGCGCGTGGGAACAATAATTGTCGTAAAGCCTCTGTATTGGGTTTAATTTCTATGCTAGGTTATACTGTGATTTGAATAGCAGTATGTTGTCGGAAATAACTGACTCTTTGGTTCTAGCTCATTCACGAGAACTTCCAGCACTTGTTTCGCCCGTACGAGTTGCCGTACCAACTGTGATAAGCACTGTACGTAAATCTTGCCTTGTGCGCATTTCACAGCTTGGCGCCCCAAGCCGCAGCTTGTATCGCTTCAGTCTTAAATCGAAATGAGGACGCGTGGTGTCGAGCCAAGCTCTGAAGACAGAAAGTTAGAGAGGCTCTTTCGACCAACAGTCCGACATACAGTTTCAGCATTTACTTCACAATGGTTCAAATGGCTCTGAGCACTATGGGACTTAACTTCTGAGGTCATCAGTCCCCTAGAACTTAGAACTACTTAAACCTAACTCACCTAAGGACATCACACACATCCATGCCCAAGGCAGGATTCGAACCTGCGACACTAGCGGTCGCGCGGTTCCAGACCTTAGCGCCTAGAACCGCTCGGCCATCCCGGCCGGCGCATTTACTTCGGAGCGCAATCCAATAGTCAGTGATATGTTGGTTTTGTACGAACCGTGGTGAAGACAAAGACATCTCCTGTAGCATCCTATCTCGTAGAACCGTTGTGCTGTTGGAACAAGCAAAAACACATCAGTTTCGAAAGGAAGTCATCAGCTCGTGCCCGTGGCACATTCGAATAGTTCAAATGGGAGAGCACAAACTGTGCAATCGTATAATCCATTTTTATTACCCTGTCCGATATTCGACATCTACAAATATAGTCTACACACCACTGTACAGTGCGCAGGGGAACCGGTGCTTCGTGATGATTGTACCAAACTTTTCCTGCTCCATTCGCGCACTGGGCTACGAAAAAATTACTGTCTTTATACATCGCTATGCGCCCTCATCTGTTGTGGGCTTTTCTCAAGATACGCGACTGATGTAGTCTTCCTCGACAACCAGTACTCTACATTTAGCCAACTGGGTTTGGAAGAAACAACGTCGCTTTTCTTCCACTTTTAAGTTTCTTGAACATCACAGTTAAATGTTCAGTCTCTGTGGAAATTCAGTAGAAGACGCTGTGTCATACTGTAACATTTCCAACTATTTCCTGAGAATGCTAGAAGGCTTAGTAGTTTTTTGTTGTAGCTTCTTCGTATACTGCGAGTTGCTATATTTATGCGCATTTTACTTTACAGGCAACACAAGAGTGATAAAGTAGCAGCTATAAAGATACTTAAAATGATATATAGTGATATTTTCCTTTGCTTGATGGGCGCAGTGGATGGTGATGTAACATACCAGCCATTCAAGACGACGGAGCACGTGCCGAACACCAGTGCAAAAGTCTTCCTTTTGCAACGTTGCCTTCTTCTGTTTCGACCACAAGCAAACAAAGTTACTCGCCACATCCTGAATGTGGCCATCGAAGTGGAATACGGATGCCGTTCTAGAGTTACGGCTATATCAGCACAGCAGACAAACGCTGGAACACATGATTTGGATGTCGTACAACGGCTGTATAAGACTTAACATTCTTAGTGTACGCATTAAAGCACTGAAAATCATTTATGCGTTGCAGTTCTGTTTTATGTTGTTTACAAAGGATAAACAAACGAGTACAAAGGCGGCATTGACTCGCAGGCGAAGTCGGTGTTTTATTATTTTATGAATAAAACATTCTATATCACGCTTTTGACCGTTTGGTTATTGCAAAAATATTTTATTCATACGGCTAGTAAAGCGTTTGGTGATGATCAAAAAATATCCAAAAGTAGAAAGAGAAATGGGGATAATCAGGAAGTAGTGTAAATTCAGTAAAACGGCTGATGTAATAAAGTAAAAATAAGGGCAGTAAATGGAATCAGTAAGTAGATGTAAACAATGGATGCTGCGTGGGTTGAGGGAGAGCACGCTTCACAAAGACGGTAAGATTACATTCAGTATGTGATGTCTTTCTCATCAGCTTGTTACATGCACAGCGGTGCATAATTTATTATTGTTAAGTACTGTAAAAATAATGTGAGGGCAAACTATGTCTAGCGTCTTTAGCAATAGCCAACGTAGCAACTGTATTCAAAAAGCTATTGCCGCATTACCATTTCCGGTTGGGCATCCTTTCCGTCCTCAAGTAACCGGCCAATTTCTTTCGCCGTTTAAAATTTTATTTCTGGTAGTTGTCTACATACGCGAAGAATGCGAGACTGCACGAGTGTTCGGTCTCTGTATTAAATCGAACTGTTGTTAGTAACGCTCTGTGAAGTTGAAACTAACATTAGGTTTAGTGACTCCAGACTTGGTGAAGGAGAAGGTTCGTAGACGACATAACCTTTCGATGGAAAATAAGAAAGACTCCTCGAATGGAATGGACAGCTTATTTTGCACAGTATGTGGGTAGGAATACACAAATCCCAGACGGAGACGATGTTGAGTAGCACCGTGAAGAACAAAACGTGCTCAGCGTCAGCGTTACAAATGACACAGTAGTAGAAAAAGTGACAGAATTTAATTATATAAGAAGAAAGTTCGCAAAAGATGATTTAAAAAAGGAAGATTTCACAAGTAGAGTGACATAGGCGAAGAAAACTTTCTTCAGTAAATGAGTCCTACTGCTATCAAATATTGATATGGAGCTGCAAAAAAAATGTATTGAAAAAGTGCACATTTAAAACACAAAATCGTATACAAGCGAAACGACGCCCCAGGGAAATTAGGTGAAGAAGAACCTGAAAGAAGTTTTACTATTGCAGAAAGAAACTAAGTAGGCAGAGAGCGTACGAAATGAAAATGGACTAACAAAACTAGAAGAGGAAAAAATCTATCCGGTACTAAAGGATGGAACAAGTTTGTGGGATACCTGCTACACCGTACAATAATTGCCAATTCACCGCTGGAAGGAACAGTAGACGGGAAAAACTGTAGAGGCGTATGGAGAATAGGGTAAACAAAACTAATTATATAGTATGTTAGGTGTGGTAGTGAAGTAGGGGTGAAAAGATTAGCAGATGGTACAAAGATATGGTGTTCTTAGCTGGAAGATTCCGTAAGGTGATCCAATTCGCTATCAGGAAGATTGTCTTTCCTCACACACATTGACACCTTCGCTTTGTGAAGTGTTAGAGGAGAAACAGGCATTTTTGTTGTTGTTGTGGTTTTCATTACGAAGATTTGTTTGATACAGCTCTCCACGCTACTCTATCCTGACTCAGCCTCTTAGTTTCCGAGTAGCTATTGCAACAGACATCGCCCTGAATCAGCTTACTGCGTTCACCCCTTGGTCTCCCAATACCATTTTTAGACTCCACACCTTATTGCATTACCAAACTCACGATTTCTTGATTCCTCGGAAAGTGTTCTATCAAATTGTGACATAGACGTCTTTTTTTCCCATTTCTATTCAGTACGTCCTCGTCAGATACTTGGCCTACCCATCCAATCTTCAGCATTCTTCTGCAGCACCACAAGCCAAAGGCATCTATTCTCTTCTTGTCTGAACTTTTTGTTGTCTACGTTTCACTTCCCCAGAAGGCTACACTCCAAACAAATATCTTCAGAAAAGACTTCCTAACGCTTAAATTTATGTCAGGTGTTAAAAAATTCCCCTTTTTCAAAGATGCTTTTTGTGATTCGGTCAGACTACATTTATATCCTCTCAATTTCTGGCAGAGTTACGTCAGTTTAACTGTATTTTTCGTTATGTTGGGAATTGGCTCATGAGAGCCCGTTATTGCAGTATATCTGCATGGTATCTCTTCTTCCTTCTTGTGGTTTGTCTTCATCATCTTTTTATTTGACTGTATTTCCACTGTTACTCACTTCACTCTACTCACCACGTCTGTGGTGAGAACCAAATGCCAGCAAAATTTGGTTCGTGATTACTTTTGTTGTGCCGTCCTCTGCAATCTTTTTATCGCAGGTAACACAAATACTTCTAATGGCGAATAAGCGTTCCAAAACTGGATTTGATTATACGGTGCGCCGAGCTATAAACTGGACAATTTACACCACGCGGCGTTATATGGACCGTAAAATGGCCGTCTTAAAACGATAATGACAACTCGGAGGCACAAACGTAGATTTTTGCAATTTTCTTTTACACCTAAGTTCATTAGGCGTCTTGCATCGGCAGCTTTTAATTCTCTTTTCTGCGAACAAGTAATGTGCTTATTAGCAAAACGTTTGGTTTCCTTTTCCCTCGCGCTTCTGAATTATGACCTTAGCTGAGGTAATATTCGTTGCGCCTCATAAAGGTAAAGCTGAATTTGGATATAAACCGGACGCTGACGCTCAGTGCTGGCAAAACATCACGCAAATCCTCCTCTGTTCACCTTTACTGGCGCTTAAAACTCACCTCAATCTGAGATCAGATCACAATTCATTTCGTTAGACACGTGCTTCTGGTGAAATCATCTCTTCGGATTAGCAAGAATCTTTTGTAAAACTTTTTCAGAGCTTCTTCGTCGACATTCGCAACTTCCGGTGTCGAGCGAAATATATGTCCATGTTAATCGTTAATTAGTTGGAAACACAAGCTTCTGGTCCAAATTCGATCTCATTACGAAATTATTAAGGAACTCTTTTGTATGTGAACATTCACATTTTATATACGTATGTGGAATATTTACACTTGTGGTCACTTCCGGGAATCTTATCTCTTACTTTTCACTCCTTTCCCCTCTGGAAATGTTTGTTTGTAACTTGGAAGAGAACACAAAATTGTTTGTTCAGAACATATTTAATTCTTATAGAAACTTAGCAACCAACATTTTGCAGGAGATTGTCAGAATCTGTACTCACTCCTAAAGATTGCAGATCCCTATGAACTGATTGTCAGCTGTGGTTAGTGATTGTATGAAATAGTGCAAAGTTGTCCTCATTGTACTTACGAAAGTATCACAGGAGGAATAATAGTTTACGTTTTCCTATGTTTGCCGTAATTAGGTTTGCGTGGGCGTTTCGTATAGATCTGCAGGGCATTCACGGCCTCCCTCTACCGGGTGACTATTCGAGTTTATTATTTATCAAATTGTCATGGAAGATAAACTTGTCACAGTCCCTACTAACCTTCATTTTACTAGTCCGACGTACGTCACTGGTCCATTGCAATAAACTCCAATATTAATCAACAATAGATGATGCAATAATTTTGTGATGAGCTGCAGTTTTTCAGTACTCTTCAAGTTAGATGTCTGTTCCTGATTGCCTTCTGTCTGTAGTTTCGTTACAGTTCCGTTTCATATTCGTATTCGTTGTTGCTCCTGACGTATATTCGTAGAGTTCTAACGTATATTCGTAGAGTATAAATCATTTGTCAAGTCTCAATCTTCTAGTCGAATATTTGTTGTATGTCCTACGTTAACGTTGTTGTATCGAGGTGCTGTGCTATAGAGCTCCGAGAAAAGAAAACTTTTAATCATCTCTTATAACGTGGTAAATGAATTTCCTGTCTTTTCAAAATTTATTTACCTCGTCAACGGAGACTATTATAATAATAATGATATAAAATTTTCTTTCACGGTATCTTCACTCAAGATTAATTTCGGGTCTTCGAATCAGCCTAAGCTAGTTTTCACGTTATAGACAACAGCAAGCAACTATAACTGAATTTCACCTTCAGTAGACTTTACCACTACATAAAAAATTTTCCCGATGGGGAAGTTTCCGGCAAAGTAATTGGCGAAATTTATAGCTCTTCCACGTGTGGCATAAAAATTTTCGTCACGTGTCTCCAGATATAAATTGCATCCTGATCTCGTGTTTATTCGGTGCGTTTCAGTAAATATATTCTCGTTATGTTGCAGGAACGACAGCGTTCCCCAAATGAAGTTTCGACAAACAGGTTTCACTGCAATATATATTCATGTATGCAATTTAAAACTAGTCCTTAACACCGAACTGGAGAATTTTGATGGGAAATGCCCCATTGCCTGAGATCCTGTTGGTAAATATGCAAAAGGATAACGCATTGCCGAGCCGCAGCTGGACACGGGTTTTCTGCCACGTATGCCACAATGAAGTTACTAATTTCCATAATGTGCCCTGCGCAGCAGTTACTCATAATAGCGGCGAATGGAACAGCGTAAAGTATGGGAATTCCACGAGCACTATCTGCGGAGCTTGTGTTAAGCATTAGCGTAATAGTGAAGAGCCATTCCGCACTGCCATTACTTTTGCCGGATTTCTGAACAGAGGTGCAAATTGAGAAACTTGTCCCAAATCTAGGAAAAATAAATTAGCCATTCGCTTTTCGCAAGCCAGGCTTATTATATTATACACTTCAAAACTAGATTATAAGGTCGTAATTCAGTAATACACTACAGTTTGCACATACAGTATAATGGACCATAACTTCGTCCCCAGTCCTTAAATTGAAGTATAATGTGAGATAAAAAGTAATTTTACGAAGCGGATACCCTTCAATCAGGACGAAATACGTCATTACGTCATTTCTTTTTCCTTTTGTTAAAAAGAGTCGTGGAAGCTACTCATACAGAATTTTCTGTGGGGACATGTCTTGAGTAAAACACACTCGATGACTTAAATTCTTGGATTCAGATTCAGTAACTGTGGAGCCACATTAATTTAGGTTTCGCTTTATCTTCGGGGTGAGCAATGGCTCAGTTATACCAACATCAGGCACTAAATCTATTATGCTATCCTGGCGGAATAAACCAGATATGCGTTTCAAGTAATACAGACAGAACTCGGGAAATAGTCATGTCGTTCGTAGGAACAAAAATCCAGTGGGTTAACCACTTCGCCATTTCTCTTATTCGCATCGTATACGTAACAGCGTCGAGACGTCACATCTCAAGATATGCTTATATGTACTTCAGCACTCCCAAATGTCCCATCTAGACTGGAACGTACTGATCAAAATGGCTCACTCATGAAATCGTATGTTTTTATTCATTACGATCAGAAATCACGTTGCATTGTTTTATCAAAGAAAGTTAAAGGCAGATACTGCCGTATTGTCACCATGGCTGTAACCATTAGTATCAGTAATAATACGTAAGTGCTAAATTTGTGGCTAGCACTCTGAAATGTGGTGAACCATCTTAGCCCCGTTTAGATTCTTCTATGCATTTTAGTCCACAGCTATGCTCATACCTTTTTTCTGATTTCCTGACCTCCCATTAGGTTGTCGTCTCGCTCTACAGGGGTTGGACAAAATACAGAAACACCGCGAGGAATGGACGCTTGAACATAAGTATAGACCCTAGCCAGCCCAGTCCGCAGGTTGCGCTGTTCTATGACCACGAACGGCATCTGTGCAATGTCTTCAATGAGATGCAAGGGTCAGTTATGCTCACGTGTTCTGTGTAGCTGTGAGTGCATCATGTCGGAACTAAGTGTATTAGAATGTGGCTGCTTCTGTAAACAAGTTAGCCGAAATATTTGGTGTTTCATCAGGCACCGTATCGAAGATTTATACCACGTACAAGGAAAGCGGAAGAACGTCATCCAATAAGTCACAACGCCGACGAACGAGCCGGCCGCGGTGGCCGTGCGGTTCTAGGCGCTCCAGTCCGAAGCCGCGCTGCTGCTACGGTCGCAGGTTCGAATCCTGCCTCGGGCATGGGTGTGTGTGATGTCCTTAGGTTAGTTAGGTTTAAGTAGTTCTAAGCTCTAGGGGACTAATGACCACAGCAGTTGAGTCCCATAGTGCTCAGAGCCATTTGAACCGACGAACGTGTGTGTTGAGTGATCGCGACAGATGGTCGTTGAAGATGTTTGTGAAGTAAAATAAGAGGAAGATATCTGAAAAAGTCACCGCAGAACTGAACGTCGCACTTGGAGCCCTGTCAGCGACAAAATAACATGCAGGGAACTCCATAAGCCGGGAACGCCAGAGCGGGATGGGATTCCAAAGCCACACTCACCACTGATGCAAGTGCCGTAACAGGAAAACACGGTCCCGAGGCCATAAAACCTGGGCTGCGGAGCAATGGAAAAAAGTCATTTGGTCACATGAATCTTGTTGCACACTGTTTCCAGCTTCTGGCCGAATTTACGTCCCAAGAGTGAAACTTCTCGGGGGTTCGATGATTTGGGCAGCCAAACTGTGGTATTCCATGAGCGCCATGAATAATCTGCAAGTCGCATTATTAACGTTTTAAATGATCAGGTCCATGCCATGGTACAATTTTTCTAGCCCAGCGGTCACGCTGTATTCTAAGACAACAAGACTCCTGTAACACAGCTCACACCGTCCAGGACAGGTGTTATGATGTAAGTAGGCTGTTTAGGTTTTTACGTTGGTAACACCATGTAGCGCTCTGTATGAAATCACTGACTGTGCTGTGTGCAGTCTGTGGCTGGTTGGCATTGTTGGAATATTCGCTATTGTAGTGTTGGGCAGTTGGATGTGAACGGCGCACACCGTTGTGCAGTTGGAGGTGAGCCGCCAGCATTGGTGGATATGGGGAGAGAGATGGCAGAATTTTGAGAGCGGACGATCTGAACGTGTGTCCGCCAGAAAAAGGAAAAAAATGTGTCAGTTCGTTCAGTTTTGCTCAGCTGTTTGAAAATCAAATAACGTAGAGGTTTACCAGCACTGTCATTTATAAATTTTTCCAAGGGGATGTTCCAGTGAGCACGAGGATGAAATTTCGCATTTCCGCTATCCACCACGGTCACCAGATCTCAATATTATTCAGCCTTTGTTGTGTACTTTTGAGAGAAGGTTGTGTGACAGCTACCCATCTTTATCACCATTACTTGTACTTGCCGCTGTTTTGCAAGGAACAATCGTATAAGATTCACTTGAAAACCATACAGAACTTCTATTTATTCATTCCGAAAGGACTGGAAGCTGTTTTGAATACTAGCGGTTTTCCTACACCGTATTACGCATGGTAATGCGTCATGTTTCTGGTATTTCCACATTTTTGTGCACCCTCTTTATATGCTACCAGTGCTGTTTTTCTGGGGGAACGCTGAGGGATGTGCACCCCTAAACTTTTTCGTCGACAAAATAATTTTTTTACGATGTTGAGGACTTGGAAGAGTGCCAAAGATTTATTTCACGGACGTAAATTTTTTATTTCATTTTTACGTGTTGGTAATAGCAATACGAACGATACCAGTGTAGTTTTTGGTGGGAAAAGCGATTTCATTGACTGTTTCAATCGTTTCGAAGCTGCGGCAACCGTTCTCGACAACTGAACCGCTGGCAGCCAGTTCGACAAGCATGTAGTGCCCTCGCCCGCTAATAGTGGGCGATCGTAGTGCTAAACGGATATGCGTACGCTCAAACGCCGAGCTGCCGATAGATGTCTCTACAGTCCCGCTGCCATGATGATGTTGATGACGTCATGGCTAAAAGCAGACGGGTGGTACCCATGCTGCAGTTATAAGTAATTTTCGCTGCATTATGTCCGATGTCGGAGTACCCTCAAACTTTTTTTTTAGAAAAAAAGCACTGTATGCTACATATCCTTCGGCATTTACTGTGTCTCCCCTGAAACTGAAAAAAATTTGTATGGCCTTCTGTGGCATAAAATTCCTGTTCATATCATAGATACTCTTCAGCAGGAATTTTTGGCATGTTGTGTCACCTGCGGTTATAATATCTTCAAATGACAGTTTCAGGTGAGTCTTAAAAAAACTTTTATCACGCAGGATTGTTCCCTCAAACTTTTTTTTTAGAAAAAAAGCACTGTATGCTACATATCCTTCGGCATTTACTGTGTCTCCCCTGAAACTGAAAAAAATTTGTATGGCCTTCTGTGGCATAAAATTCCTGTTCATATCATAGATACTCTTCAGCAGGAATTTTTGGCATGTTGTGTCACCTGCGGTTATAATATCTTCAAATGACAGTTTCAGGTGAGTCTTAAAAAAACTTTTATCACGCAGGATTGTTAGTGCTGATTTCGCAGTTGATACCCATTGGAGTCCAAATCTTTGCTGGGAGGGGGGCCTGCGTTGAGCCGAGATTCACTTATCTTGCGGCACGCTGGCCAGTTCTAGGAGCCCCGACCCGCCGTCGCGTGCCGCCTGCGGATAAGGTCGCTTCCTGAGCGGTGATAGAAGCGCGTGGCGTGGCGCTGCGCTTCCCGATAACACCGGAAGCAATTACTGGGCCAGCTGTCCGCCACTGCGTCGCCAGCCGACGCAACGCAGCGGTGCTGCATCGATGCAGGAATCAGTCCCTTGGCGGCAACTTCAGTTGTTGAGTATTCTCCCACCGTAAAACAGCTCCACCAGTGATTGTCACCATTGAAGCTTTATGAATTTAGGTTGCGTCTCAGAAATAAAACAGGCACTTCAAAAAAAAAAAAAAAAAAAGGTTCAAATGGCTCTGAGCACTGTGGGACTTAACTTCTAAGGTCATCAGTCCCCTAGAACTTAGAACTACTTCAACCTAACTAACCTAAGGACATCACGCACACCCATGCCCGAGGCAGGATTCGAACCTGTGACCGTAGCGGTCTGCGCGGTTCCAGACTGCAGCGCCTAGAACCGCTCGGTCACGCCGGCCGGCTACAGGCAATTGTTAACACTTATCTTCACAGTGGCTAGCACACTGGACTCGCATTCGGGAGGACGACGGTCCAATCCCATCCTGATTTAGGTTTTCCGTGATTTCCCTATATCGCTCCAGGCAAATGACGGGATGGTTCCTTTGAAAGGGCACGGCCGACTTCCTTCCGCGTCCTTTCCTAATCCGACGAGGCCGATGACCCCTTCCCCATAAACAACGCAACCCAACTTATCTTAAACTGTCCTTATATCATATTTACACTGAACTAGTGGTATTAACGGTCGTTCTATTATCTGTACTCGCATCGAGGGAGGTGACATGGTGGTTAAGATATGAACTCATACTCTGTAGAAATCAAATGTATCATTGCAGTATAGTAACCATTGTGCCATCTCTCTCGGTAGGGGGGTAAAAGCAGCTATCAGTGACGAAACTGGGCTCACATTCTCGAACCGAGTGGGGGAGGGGCAGAGGAGGGGGTACTATTTACTGTTACCACATTCAAGAGGATAGAGTTCATGTCACCGTTCGGCCGTTACAGATTTTCCGTGTTTTTCAATAAATCATGTCTGTAGAACACCGGGGTCTGAGTATTTCCTTTCCCATCCGTACCTTGACATAGTCCCCTATGTCTGATAACATTGGTGTCGACAGGGATTCAACACACTCGTATCTTGTCTCTGTCTTCCACATCCTGGACATGCACACTCAGACCTTTTCGTGTTTTCCCTACACCACTGATACCGGTTTTTAAAGCGTTTCTTTCTAATAATCATGTATGACTACTTCCCACCTTCTTGTTGAGCTCACTCTTTTGTCACTACCTAACTGTCGATGGGATTCTGAACCACGGCAATTCGTATCGCTATCCAATACAGTTATATTCGTCCCGAAACTTCAATTAGATTTAGTGTTACAGTTGTTAATTACCGGCACCTCCTTTACGCTATTAGCATAAATGTTTGTTTGCCAAGATGTTCCAGTTTTTGGCTACATTGTGACATTTAAATACACTGTTGCATTAGTTCCAGTAGCTGCTTTCTGATAGTCAATGGACACTGCTAGAACACACATCAATGTCGGCAATGTACGATTACTGAATATGTTTTAAAAAGAGTAAGCCTAAGATTTAATGTTCCACCGACATCATTAGAAGTAGATTACAAGCTCGCGTTAGGGAAGGAAACCGCCCGTGTCCTTCTCAATGGAAAGAATCCGGACATATGCTTCATGAGATTTAGGGAAACGACGGATAACCTAAATCTGAATAACCGCAACAGTACTAGGATTTGATTCTCGGTCGTCCAATATCTGAGCCTATTCTACTGATAACTGGTTGGTTCTGATCTTAGGCTTTTTTGAGACTCGTCAGTCTTCTGACTGGTTTGATGCAGCCCACGACGAATTCCTCTCCTGTGCTAACCTCTTGAACTTTGTTGCATAAATTTCAGTCTTCGTCTTTCCCTGTAGTTCTGACCTATACAGTTCCCTCAAGTACCATGAAAGTTATTCCTCGATGTCTCAACACATGGCCTATTATCCTGTCTCTTCTTCTTGTCAATGTTTTCCACGTGCTCCTCTTCTCACTGACTCTGCGAAAAACTTCATTTCTTATCTGTCCATCTAATTTGCAACATTTTTTCTGTAGCACCTCACTTTTCTCTCCCTTTTCTGTTTTCTCACAGTCCATAATTCACTTCCATTCATTGGTGTGGTACAAAGGTACATTCGCAGGAATTTGTTCCTCAAATACAACATGTTGCACCTTCAATATGCTTTCATTCTCAGTTTTACCATAAACGATACCATGAACAACCAGTAAAGTAACCCCAACTGCTGTTGTTGTACACTGGAATTCGTGAACGAATACACCCAGCAGTTTTTTATGTTTTTTTTCTAAGACTTACTTTCTCCACTAAATCAGCGAAGTAGTATGTGGCAATTTCATTCACATAACCATGGAATTTTTCAGATTGTAAACAATACGAGTCTCTTTCTGATCCTAAACTTATGTTCTATTAACTTTCTCGTATGCAGTCCTCATCTTCCTATCATTTCGGCGTAGAACCGCAGTTATATAAATCAGATAAACTGCATTAAGCAAGTCAGACGATCGAAGTTATCTTTTCATTGCATTATCTCGTGGTAGCACGCAGCCGAGCGAAGAATTTTAATTTATTCGCCTAATAGCCTTATTAGTGTTCAACGTTTATGCGTCCGTGTTCTTCTGAAAGACTTAGGCTGATGCTTCGCCTGCTGCGGAGAAGCGGCTAAGACAAAACGGGCGCAAAAATAAAACCAAAGAAGTGAAAGTATTCCGGATTTGGAGCGCCCTGTTGCCCCAAAGTGGCCGGGCATTAAATGCCGGCGAACGAGAACTGATATATTTGATTGTGGCCATAAAGCGGATTACGACTGTGCATAAGAAGTGCGTCGCCTGATAGAAGACGCAGCCGGTTCTCGGAGTCTGTCTGCTGCGTGTGGTCGCCTCAGAATCTACTGCAGAATGGGGGCATTGTGTGTAGCGGAGCTGTCATCTTTTTTCCACACCTATTATCTATGTTTTTCCACACCTATTGTGTATATCCCAAGTAGTCTTAAGAATACAAAGAAGAGTCTAAGGAAAGGATGTTGGCTGAAATTATGGAAGAAGCTCAGCTTCCAAGACTCCCCATTTAAATTCCTCGGACACTTGTGTCACACCTAGGTATCGCACCAGCCTTCTACGATCAGAACAGCACGTCTCTGAATTCATTCGATATCCGTCGTCATGCCTACTTTACAAGGACTCCAAGCAATGGAACAATATTCTATAATCGCTCCCATTAGCACATTGTGTTTTATTTCCTCGAACAAATTTAAGTCTTCCGTTGGCCTTTCCTAATATTGACTTCACGTGATCGTCCTGTTTGGTATCGATTCTTAGTATTAATCCCAATTAGACTACTTGTATGATGTGACTTGCTAAATTTTGTAATTAGATACTGTCTGGTTTTTTCTCTTTGATACGGCCATTATCCTGCATCTATCCACATTTGAACAGAGCTGCCGTTCATTACACTAAGTGGAAATTTTGTCCAAATCTTGCTGCATTTCCTTACGATCGTCCTACGACAATCCTTTCCTGTACGCAGCAGCGATGTTAACGAACCATCTTATAGTTCTTCTTATCCTGTGAGATATTCCGTGACTGAAGTGTATCCTTGTGATCGACGACACTTGTCGTCTTCTGCATTTCCAGTCCGTAAAACACAATCTTCTGGGCGATGTTTGCCTCCCACCAGGCGTATGGAAGTAGCGGTAGTAGCTGAGCAGATCTGTTGGAGGGTTCAGATTGTGCTGGAGTCACAGAGACGTCAACACGTATCTAAACATTGGAATCAGTTCATTACATCTACATCCATACTCTGCAAACTATTATGAACTGCCTGGCAGAGGGTACTTACCGGTATCAGTGAGTACGGCTCCTTTCGGTCCTATACACATACGGAAGGCTGGAAGAATGATTGCAGCCGGCCGGAGTGGCTGAGCGGTTCTAGGCGCTACAGTGTGGAACCGCGCGACCGCTACGGTCGCAGGTCCTTGGGCATGGATGTGTGTGATGTCCTTAGGTTAGTTAGGTTTAAGTAGTTCTAAGTTCTAGGGGACTGATGACTTCAGAAGTTAAGTCCCATAGTGCTCAGAGCCATTTTGAATGATTGCATGCTGGTTATCACTGTTAGCATTCAACCGCGATTCTTATACATATATTTTAACAACGCGTTTCAAGAGACAATGATGATGAGAGCATTGTCTCTTGAAACTCGTTGTTAAAATATAAGAATCGCGGTTGAATGCTACCAGTGATAACCAGTATAACGACAACTGCTACCTCGACTCCATAATGGATTATATTAATTTGCATGCTGTTATTAGTTTTACCTTCCTCTAAGAGATCGCTGCGGCAGCCATTCGTGGTTGTTGAATTATGTTCCTATCTTCGTCACTTAAAGCTGGACAAATCGTCCAAGATGTTCGAAATTCTGAGAAAAACAGGGGTAAGCTGTAGGTGAAGACGTGTAATATACATATTGTATACAAGAAAAAACTAAAGTAAACTCCGTCCGAACAAACCGCAGAAGGTCCAATGGTACCGACCGGCCGCCGTGCCATCCTCAGCCACAGGCGTCACTGGATGCAGATATGGAGGGGCATGTGGTCAGCACACCGCTCTCCCGGTCGTAGTTCAGTTTACGAGGCCAGAGCCACTGCTTCTCAATCAAGTAGCTCCTCAGTTTTCCTCACAAGGGTTGATTGCACCCCGCTTGCCAACAGCGCTCGGCAGACCGGATGGTCACCGATCCACGTGCTTGCCCAGCCCGACAGCGCTTAACTTCGGTGATCTGACGGGAACCGGTGTTACCACTGCGGCAAGGCCGTTGGAACAAGAAACAAGAGGGAAAAATAATACTGGAAGACAGGGATTTAACCTTTCGCTCCTACTGCTCCATCTATGCATGGAAGAAGCAATGACGGAAATAAAAAGAAAAAAATAGTTCAAGAGTGCGATTACAGTTCAAGGTGAAATGAAATGAAATGTTGTGTGGCTAGGGCCTCCCGTCGGGTAGACCGTTCGCCTGGTGCAGGTCTTTCGAGTTGACGCCACTTCGGCGGCCTGCGCGTCAAAAGGTGAAAGGTCACCAATGATAAGATTCGCTGATGACATTGCTATCCTCGGTGAAAGAGTATAAGAATTACAGGGAATGCTGAATGGAATGAAGAGTCTAATGAGAACTGAGAGTAAACCGGAAAAGACGAAAGTAATGAAAAGTAGGAGAAATGAGAATAGTATGAAACTTAACGTCACAAGTGGGGATCACAATGTAGATGATGTTAATGAGCTGTGCTACCTAGGCAGTAAAATAACCCACGACGGGTGGAGCAAGGAAGACATAAAAAGCAGAAAGGGCATTTCTGTCAAGAGAACTAGTGTCGAACATATGCCTTAATTTGAAGAAGAAATTTATGAGAATGTACGCTTGGGGCACATCATTGTATGGTAATAAAACATGAACCATTGGAAAATTGGAACAGAAGAGAATCGAAGTGTTTGAGATGTCGTGCTACAGAAGAATATTGAAAATTGGGTGGACTATAAGATACTAAACGAGGTGGTTCTCTGGAGAACCGGCAAGGAAAGAAATATATGGAGAACACTGATAACAAGAAGAAACAGGATGATAGGACATCTTATCCACCAGACTGCATTGAACCTTGGCTTTCAAGAAGTGTATGTTGGATTCATATGATCTGTATTGTGTTTAGGAGTGAACGTTGAGTCGGTCAGTGTAAAACAGAAAACACTCTATCCAAGATAAAACGCTACGACAGTTTCGGCCAGCATATGAGTCGAAACACTATAAACAGGAGATCTGGTTTCGAATATCGATGTGGCACAAATTTTCAATTATACCTGTAGACGATTTGCTACACCACTTTAGAGAGTTGGTGGACTTTATGCAGAACGAAATTTTAACGCCCGCGGCTTTTAGTGAGTCGTCGCTCTTTACTTTTTAGTGCGGTAGGCGTGCACCGTAAAGGTTACCCAATCGATGGCATCGTTCCCAGTGTATCCGCCCGAGGGCACGGAACTGTGTCGTGCCTAAAGAAGACAGATTGTCGTGCGGCGGAGCGAGGTGGGGGTCGGCCTGGCATAGAGCGACCATCAGCTAATGGAATGGCGTGGCCTGCGCCAATATCCTGAGAGCCGGCCGCGGCTGTAGAGGGCCGGCGGCGGTGGCGTGCGCTGCCCGCCGGGGCGCCACGCCCGCTGCCTACCGACTGTACCGGCGGAGGCGGCAGGCAGACCGCCTGCAGGTAGACAGCGCCAGAAAAAAACACGCGCCTCCCGGCTTTGTTTTGCTGCCCTGCCGGCTATAACACGCCATGTCCGAAAGTGGTTTTTAAAACTTATAATTATTTATTCCTCGGCCATATCGAGCTCTTCTCACGGTGAGCTTGCCGTGTGTGCCGCACGAAAGTCTCTCCCTCGCTGTGGCGGCGAGCGCGCCAGTTTTTACACGCGTGGCGGACGACTCCTCGCGCCGCCGCACGGCAGGCACCGCCGCCGCCGCACGCTGCGCTCCGACTGGGCTGTCTGCGCCGACCTGCTGTAATTCTTGTCCCGGCCGCAATTAAGGCAACTCTGCCGCTCCCAGTCTCCAATTAAGGGAAACCTAGCCCCGTGCGCTAAGATATGTTTATAAGTGCGGCTTCTGCGCGCCCGTATGTGTCAGTGTTTCAGGGAGAATCGAGAGAAGCACAGAAAAGACGGCGATGTCCTCATTTTACCAGTGTATGCCTCCGTACAAAGTGGAGGGCATAAAAAGGGCAGATTAAACCGTAACACACATCCCGCTTAGGAATTCCTTTTGTTCTACATCTACATCTACATTTATACTCCGCAATCCACCCAACAGTGTGTGGCGGAGGGCACTTTACGTTCCACTGTCATTACCTCCCTTTCCTGTTCCAGTCGCGTATGGTTTGCGGGAAGAACGACTGCCGGAAAGCCTCCGTGCGCGCTCGAATCTCTCTAATTTTACGTTCCTGATCTCCTCGGGAGGTATAAGTAGGGGGAAGTAATATATTCGATACCTCATCCAGAAACCACCCTCTCGAAACCTGGACAGCAAGCTACACCGCGATGCAGAGCGCCTCTCTTGCAGAGTCCGCCACTTGAGTTTGCTAAACATCTCCGTAACGCTATCACGCTTTCCAAATAACCCTGTGACGAAACGCGCCGCTCTTCTTTGGATCCTCTCTATCTCCTCTGTCAACCCGACCTGGTACGGATCCCACACTGATGAGAAATACTCAAGTACAGGTCGAACGAGTGTTTTGTAAGCCACCTCCTTTGTTGATGGACTACATTTTCTAAGGACTCTCCCAATGAATCTCAACCTGGCACCCACCTTACCAACAATTAATTTTATATGATCATTCCACTTCAAATCATTCCGTACGCATACTCCCAGATATTTTACAGAAGTAACTACTACAAGTGTTTGTTCCACTATCATATAATCATATAATAAAGGATCCTTCTTTCTATGTATTCGCAATACATTACATTTCATTTTACATTCGGTATAAGGCAGGAGAAATGACATACAAGCCCATTGATATTAAAATATAACACATTTCAGATAGCTGTCACATATGGTGAAAGTGGGATAAAGTCGCCACTCTAAGGGAAATTGTGTTTCCACCAAACCCTGCTTATTGATAGAAGCTTGGCACTTCAATATTTTCAGTCTACAAGGAGTATTCAAAAAGTAATGCAACACATTTTATCTGAAAGCAGGACGATTGCATCCAGGTTTCCAATACACCATATTATTCCCCACTGTTTTGGCTACAAAACTCTATTTTTCAACACAATCTCCGTTCAATGCGACGGGCTTACGCCACGTTACTGATAGGTGCCGTATGCCAGCGTGCTACTACCCTCCTGGTCGACGTCGGAGCCAACGAGTTTGTCAGCCCTAGCCACAGAGACCTCCAGTTCAGCAGCGACGTGTTTGTGATACACTGGTCTCCTCGAATGAGAGTGTCCGCACGTTCCAGCAGTGCAGGAGTCACAGCTGCGTGCGGCCGGCCGGCACGCGGGAGATCTGACAGGTTTGCGCGACCTTGTTGCGATGGTGATAGACGCCTCGCCCAACGACTCATCGAGCTTTTGTTCACTGCCGCTTCTCCGTGAACATTCTGCAGGCACCTACGAATATCTGTGAAGCTCTGGTTGTCCGCTAAAAGAAATTCCATGACAGCACTCTGCTAGGAACGCACCTCCCTTACCGACACCGTTTCGAAGGATACGTATGGCGTCACCACTTGTCGGAACTTACGGGTTGAGGTGGGAACATTCCACGATGTTTTTTCCGACCGAAATTAGCCGAGGAAAACAAATGTGTTGTATTAATCATTGAACGCCCCTTGTACGTATTTTAAGGCATCACATCCAATATTTTTAAAGAACAGATTACAAACTATAGAATGTAGGCTATACGAAGTTTTATGAACACTTTCGCAGTGGCCGTTTTTCCCTACCTATGGCGGTATTGTGGCCAGCGCCAACGCAATAGGATCCCATGTTTGTTTTTCTTTTCTCAGGACGTACTTTCTAACCACCTTGATGCCCTAGTATTGGAACAATGTCAAGCTGCTGAAGCAGACCTTTTTCTGTCGGTTTTTTTGCATTAGGCCAAATATAACAGAACAGACACAGTTTTAAATAAAATAAATAAATTAATTCAAAATCGTCACAACGGTATAGAATGACAGATGGCAGCTTTGCGTTTAAAAGGTTTTAGAAGTAAATCTGTAGTATTGTGTGTGGCGTACGGAAGTAGCTGCCTCGTATTGAGGAAGACAATATGGCCACTTTTCGCGGCGAGTACTGCTGCCAGTTTTCCCAATGGAACGGCGTATCGGCGTTAGTGGTTCAGAGATGGACCTATCATGGCAAAAGAAACAACGCCAAACTCCATACGTAGCCCAAAAGACGTTGTTTGAACATTAACATCGCGAACGGGATAGAAAAATTTTGTGTTAACTAACAGTACTGCGATTGTCTACATCCCACTGACGATGTCATCATTTAAGATCATTTATTGCACGTAGGTAAATGGCTCTATGTATTCTATGGACTATGAGTCATTCTCTGGTTTTTACAACTGCTGACTTGATTGTTAGTTATACATGTGGTATGTTAGTTTTGTCAGTGTCGATAAGGGTATCTACGGTTATAGAAATTTTACCGGCCACGGTACTTCTTATAACAAATTAGCGCATTTCTTCCATTTTCGTTGCTGTATTCAGAACCTTTTGCATGCTAGCATAGCATTAGAGAGCGCTTCGATCGGCGGCGTTGTGTAAGAAGCGTCCGATGCAACGCTGACTATTGACTCTAACACAGCGTGTCTCCATCGACTTAAGGCAAGACGGAATCGAGATGATTATTTGAAAAATGGTGTGCATCCATCTACACAATGCACTGAAATATTAGTTACAAAAGAAACGAAATCATATACATGGAATATTGCAAATAATACTTTCCAGCGTTACATAAGCTGAACAGGGATCTATGTGCGCGAAATCGTTTGGAATATTCACGCCACCTGTTTAGTGAAGTTACCGATGAGTAGTGAGCAGATACTGATAGGCATGACTTCCGGTGCTGCATGTTATCTGAGTATTAGTTGTTCGCTGATCCACTGACAAACTCATTTTCGTCCGCAAAATGGCTCTGAACACTTTGTGACTTAACTTCTGAGGTCATCAGTCCCCTAGAACTTAGAACTACTTAAACCTAACTAACCCAAGGACATCACACACATCCATGCCCGAGGCAGGATTCGAACCTGTGACCGTAGCGGTCACGCGGCTCCAGACTGAAGAGCCTAGAACCGCTCGGCCACATCGGCCGGCTTTTTATCCGCAGCACGATCGTCTAGTTACCCTTGTTGCACGAGGCTAATCGTAGGTTTCTGAAGCACCACCCTCTATAATTATTACTCATCCCCCGCCAATAAGGTTGGCATGCAAATACCCAAAGTGGCACACTCTGATTGGGGCTGCTGCTAGGGCTTGGGAAATATAGAAGTATATCATCACAGGAGATTTCGACGTAGATTTGAAGGGCTAACAACGTACCAAAATTTTAGGTAAATACTAAATGAATTTTAATTACCATTTCTTGAATATATCAAGTTGTCGAGAGGGGCCCAGAAAGACAGGATAAAGAGCAAAGATGCTCCCGCCAACGGCGACCTATAATTAACTTCTGTGGCCCTGGGTAACTTTTTGACTGGACAAACAGTACTGTTGTCGGCATTGTGAAAAACTTTTCCGCCACAAATTCTAATACCTGTTATCTTACGTTCTCTAAACCTTTAATTACTTTGCCTCCAGTAGCATAAATGTCGACGGGCTCTTAAATATTTATGTATGGAATGTGACATTTTTTTAAAAAAATATGTATATCAGCAGTTTTTCCTTGGATGATTCGTCAATTACCATCATAACAACCCAAATTACTTGCGTGTAATCTTTATTTATTTCTTATTTCACTTGCCGTGGTCTCGTGAGCCTTGTGGGACCACTATATTCCTGTATTGCGTGAAACAAGTAAGACTTCGATGGGAATTAATTAAAGTTCTATCTCTTTTTATTTCTTTGTCGTCTGTTTCTTCTCAGTCAAATCTGCTTTCTGCTGGTGATGACATTTATAGACCACTTATCGCTAAAACATACAGATGCGCCCATCTACTTTAACAAAAATCTTCGTGTGTGCAAAACAAAAACTAAGTGACAAATTTTTAAGCATATAATATTACTATAGAGATGAAGGTAGTTCCACTCTTGTCTTTGCTTAATATCACAGTATAAACGATTATTAATGTAAAGACATTCGATGCCTGAGGACGACACGGTGGCCTTCAGATCTACTGGAATTTTTGAGTATTTGAAAAATAACAAGTTGTGCCGCCGTTTTTTTTTCACATTATAAATGTATGAGTGATTCTGGGATTGAATGGAGGAAATATCCTACTGTCACCAATAGGACAGTGAAATAAAGGTACAAAATGATCTTACTTTTCAGCTCAATTGTTACTTACCTTCTCTATAAAATAAAAAGGTGCTGTAAATGAGATACGCCTGGAATAACTATAGATGAAAATAAAAGACCATCACGGCTGTCATTACATTACCAGCAAAATGCCAGCCGCGAGCTTAAGCAGTAAAATAGTGGAGTAAGTACTACAAATTCCTCTTAATCGAGTGACACAGTTGACGATGTTTTAACATACAGGGTGGTAGAGCTATAAGTGCAGATATTTCTGTTGATGATTGATGACAGTATACATCACTATTTACTTCTTTTGCAAACTAATAATATAGCAATTACGAATGGTATGTTTTTAGGTTGGTTAGTACCTATAAGTACAAATGGCACAAGCAAGGCATTAATGATCATTTTCCCTGGACAGCAAGTCAGGTATTGACGCGTGGCCGCAAAACGGATTGTCTTTACTGACAGCTGCAGTCTACTTCGCGGCGTATTACGACCGTGCAGAAAACATCAGCTAATAAATTATGTGATGTGTTTGAAACAGAGTCGTGCGTCATTGGGAGGATGAGGGGCTGGAACACAAGAAGCTATTGGCACTGAAGTCAACTGATCCTCCTTTCATTTACTGAGAGCATTCCATGCTCCGAATTGAACACTGTTCTCAAACGTGTAGACTCCTCACCCGGTGAGAGCATCCGTCTGTGTGCAATTCTTACGACGCACATGCCTCTCTATACTACATTTTCAAAGAGAGTACGCTTTTTGTATACATGTGCGTGGCCTATGATTAGGACTAGTATTTCTCATCTGCTTAAGATGTGACGGCAGCGTTAAACGTCTCTCAAGCTTTTACTCTGTTCCCAGTGAACTTCATGTGTTGCCTAACACCATTTGGAGCAATTGCCTTTCTCAAGCATTGTCTGTTTCCTAATGTGTTTTCGTGATTTGAGAAATTTATTTTAATTACAGTCGTATGTTAATCAAAGAGGGGAGTCATGTCGGCCATCTTTCTCTGAGTCGTGCAATTTTTTTTTTCTGTGCGTTACCATATTTTCACTTGATGCACGTATTTTCCGAGGTGGAGATATAGGACCGGCCCATCATTTGTCTAAACGAATGTGGAAAACCGCCCAAAATCCACACTCAGTTCATCTGGTGCACCAGACCAACGGCCATTATTCCTCCTCCCTTCAGGTATGGCTTACCTACATGTCACGCTAGCTAGCTACACAAATAGGATGTGATTTTTTAAGTGTACGACTGTTTTGTTAATATTGTATTTCTTGATTCACTTACTGTATCATCTGTTTGCTTTTGACCATAAAATATAAGTTTGCGGACTCTAATGACCGCGCTGTAGTACGTCCTTCTGTCAGACAGTAAAAGACGAAACGTGTCTGGTTAGGGTAAAAGAAGAATAAATAAGCAGTTTTCTGCAGACAGTATTTCTTAAGAACACCGTTGCCAGGCGTAAAGGAAGACAGACGCACAACCGAAAATATGACTAGTGCCTTTTCAAAGGTACTCACAAAAATTGCCGGCCCTGACATTCGTCACAGGTGAAGTCCGGCAGTCAGCGGCCACCGTCGATGAAGGAGCAAGCCGCTTCTTCGACCGGCGCTGCCGCAAAACAACGGCGGAGCGGAAATTACAGCCGGCCGCTACAAGAGCCCATCTCTTGCCGGCGCGCCGATTGCACTTACTTTGTGGCTTGTGGTGGCCGACGGCGTCTGCGACGTGTCGGCATTCGGCGCCCACCGTAACAGAGCGAGCCAGCTCGGGACCGGCCGAATTGTCAATAAGGGGTCTGCAGTCTATCGAGACGTGCAGCTACCCGCCATGGCTCTGGCTACACGTTTATTTCCAGCTGTCCGCCTCTCTAACACCTTTGTGCTCCCCTGTCTCTTGGACCTGTGGTTGTCTGTTTTGTGCTACTCCCACAGACCAGATTATTAGCTGCACCAGAGTAGCTCAACGGCACAAGAATTTCGCCGGCCTGCGGCTTGGCTCTGAGAGTTGTGATACGAGGAGTGGAGATGAAGGGTACTTTTAGGGTATTCACATAGAGATCGACTCCTTCCTCAAATCTGAGTGGCAGATGTCTTGTCTTCACAGATCTGGGGTTCCGATATAGGTCTTTTCACATTCACCGTATCAACATGTTCTGTTTGTTCGTGTATCAGGAATTACACACAACAACTGTCTATGGAAATGGACCAAGAGGCGAAGTACTTAGTCACTTCATTTCTAATTGGGACGGTTGTTTTTCAAACCTCCACCAGATCATCTAGATTTAGATTTTCTGTGATTATCCTAAATCGCTCAAGAGAAATGCCACAATGGTATGGTTTCTTTCTCTATCCCTCCTCAGTCCCAATTTGTGCTCCTCTAATGGCATAACTATGCACGATAAGTTTAACTCCACTCTTCCTTTTTTTTTTTTTTTTTTTTTTTTTTTTTTTTTTTTTTTTTTTTTTTTTTTTTTGTAAGGACACACGTGGAACTTGACTGAAATAAGTGCTCAGTAAATTCTTGAGTGCTCACATGACCACAACGTTGGCAAAGTCAGTGTTGCAGCACATCATTTATAGTGTTGCAGTACCAATTATTATTCTAATTTAGTCATACGTCAGCACCCCACAATGGCGAACATTTCTTGTGTCTAATCGGGCTGTGGTGTACTACAGAACGAACGAATATCGTAAATGTGAACTGCATATTTTTTTTAATGTAACATGACATGTAGAGTTGGAAATTCCAGAAAAACCTCCCTGCTTTGTACGAGACTTCAAGCCACGCTACTTTAGTACACTGTGTATAAAGCAAATGCTCATCTTCGAAGGGGTAGCACCAAATGTCTACGGCCGGGCGACTTATCGACACGGAATCGTAATAAATTATATACGAAACCTTCCTCATGTATCAATCTATTAGAGAAAACCATAACAAAATCCTATCAGTAGTTCCTGAAAGTAGCCTTCGCATACTGGCAGACAGGATGCGGGACTCTAAATTTGTAATACGTATACCTCAGATGGTTTTTGTTTATTCGATTCGTTGAATTATATATAGACAAAACGAGGCGTAAGCACATTTTCTGCCTTAACATTCCGCTGGCAGGATCGGTATGATACTGCAAATTTCTGTATCTGACTTCTCTGTCCCGCTACGTGAAGCGCCCGTATTGAAGAAAGCGTATACCGTGCGTTTCCAGGCGGTTATGCTGCATCTAAAAAGAAATAACACGTCATTCACACTACAACAGCGTAACATAGAGCGTACAGTTTGTTACCAAATCTTTTCTCTGCAAATACTATTCGTAGCAGTACCTGTTATCTGAGACAGGCAATTTCTTGAAAAGGAAGTTATTCCAACAGGTGGCTTTTCGAAAGGGTCTCATAAGAAGAGGCGTTCCACGTCCACTGCGTTTGCAGCTTCCGGATATGCTTCAGGAACGCCGTGCCTTCGACTTTCTGCGCTGTACATCACTCGCTGAACTCTTCCCGCCGCCGTGGCGGGGTTAAAAATAGAGAGAGCGTCGGTCCCTTTTGAGTTACGAGACAGCTCGCGCTCATGTGTGGCGTGACGGAGCCGCCGCGAGAGTGAGTGGAGAGCCCGAAGCTGGTTTTTTCCTGCGGCTGCAGGCGGCCGGCCTGCTCCCTCGCCTTACCTGCACACCTGCCAACTGTCTCTCGGCCCGCCGTTCGAAATAAACAACCCCCGCGCGCGCGGGGGCGGTGGCGTGTGTTTTAGGGGCGGCGCTGACACCTTTAAGGAATGGCAGCGCCTTCCGGGGTGGGCGTCAGGATAGCGTGCTCGCCGTCACTCATCACCTCCGCGGGGGTATATTTGGTCTCCCACCCCTCGGCGTCTGTGGCCACGTCGGGGATGTCGTATGGCGATCCGCGACATCTTCTAGAAGTAAAACTCGCACTAAATTTTATTTTGCACGGTAGTCAACTTTATGTATTTTGTCAGATGCAGCACCCCATGTACAGTGGGTTCATCAATAACAACCTATCTTATCCTGTCGGACCTGTTGGTCTAGCGCTGAAACGAAGACGAACTCCGTGTAGTGGATTTGTGGACACGCAGTTCATTACTCGTTTGCTGACGGCGAGAAAAATGCCCTTGATTTTTTTGCACTTTCTTAGTGAACGACTTTGTGCAGTTGTGGGCAATCCCATATACAGAGAATTTTTCTCTAATTTCCTTTGTAATGTCTTTCTTAACCCACCCAGGAGCGGTGGTGTCCTGCAATGTGAAGTTGATCCACGCATTTCCCACTCTCAGCATCGGTTATTCTCTGATCATCAGAATTTTTTTCTCCGAAAATCTACGCGTCGATAGCGCCAACGAGTGATTACCACTCCGTCATCCTCGACGCGTCGATTTCCTGCTACTCTTGGTGATGGAAAAAAAACCTTGTCTCATTGATGTGCTTTTTACCTTTATTCCATATTCCCAACTCTTTCCTTGGTTCCTGAGGAGGGGAGCGGGACATGGTGGCCAGGCCTCGGGTTGCGACCCCTGCCCACTTTGCCCTTACGCGTCCATTTAGGCGCCAGGAAGGTTCCTTTGAAAAGAAAAATGGGGTAGTGGTCATCGCAAGCAGGATACCTGGTTTCGAATCCAAGTCTGTTAAAATAAAAAGTAAATGGTTCAAATGGCTCTGAGCACTATGGGACTTAACTTTTGAGGTCATCAGTCCCCTAGAACTTAGAACTACTTAAACCTAACTAACCCAATGATATCGCACATATCCATGCCCAAGGCAGGATTCCAACCTGCGACCGTAGCGGTCGCGCAGTTCCAGACTGTAGCGCCTAGAACCGCTCGGCCATTCCGGCCGGCAAAATAGAAAATAAAAAAGTGGTAAAGTGCGCGCCTAGAAACAGAAAGATCGCGAGATCGAATCCCAATCAGACTACGGAATATTTCAGTTTGCCTTTAACCTAGCTTCCTTCTCTCAATTCCATGAAAATTTGACAATACTGAATGTTAATCTGTAAGTCCCCTGTCTCCAGTGTGATTACTGCGGTAGGTAAGGGACGTGCTGATCGGCTGAGTAATGTACAGTTAAAAGACTTGCACCAGGCTCTTGAGCAATACAGAAATATTAATATTGTTGGTGTTGTTATTTTAACCTTACGCTGAGAAGGTAATCTTTGTTAACAACGTTCAATGAAATGAAACGAAGTGATCGATGGGGATTAAATATGCATCTACCTCTATAAACTCTCGTGTTTCGATAGAGACGAAACAATATCTCAGTTTGGTCATCGGTGAAAGAAGACGCCGGTAGTAACCATGATGAAGGACCTAACATGGTCTTCATCACTGTATTGCTATTGGGAACAACGGTAACAAGAAGGAAACTGAAACTGGAGACTGATTCAGGGGAATCTGTTCGCAATTTCAGATTTCTTACAGTGTCTCGTCTTTTCGCGATAACAACCACAGTCGAATAAGGAGGTGGACCCTTCAGCAGTTAACACCGACTTCTTCTTCCATCATTGACTAAACTGGACTATCATCTCGTCTGAATCAACGTCCTGACGAGCCATTAGTAAGTTTTCTAGCGAATGAAAGTTTGGTATAGTGACTGTAGTCGCACACATCAAACCAAAATGTTCAAATGTTTGTGAATTCTCATGGGACTTAACTGCTACGGTCATCAGTCTCTGAGCTTACACACTACTTAACCTAAATTATCCTAAGGACAAACACACACACCCATTCCCAAGGGACGACTCGAACCTCCTCCGGGACCAGCCGCACAGTCCACGACTGCAGCGCCCAAGACCGCTCGGGTAACCCCGCGCGGCTCGCACACATCGCGTGTTACAACTAACAGCTGTACACATTCCACATTGTGTAAATTTAACGAGATATTTAATAACATGATAAGTATAATTTACTTTAAACAAGGTTGGTCAGAAATTTACCTAAATGAGAGTGAAAAATAGTTTAAGCCCAGAGATCTTACGTTATAATTACATCTCGTCTCCTGCTACAAGGAACTCGAAGAGAGTGATATTCTCTCATGCTGAGAGCAGTCAAGCTGCTTCGGAGCACGTTTCCAAGGGAATAATCCGTCCCGAGTTTGCTATGTTCTCCGTAGACCATCTATATGTTGTGATGTGACACGCTTCTTGCTGAATGTGTTTCCGTACATCAAGAACAGTGGAATCAATTATCGTGCCTAATACCCTCAACTGCATCTCTACGGAAATGGCACTAATCAAGATGAAAACTTACTATGTTTGACTACGCCCGAACAAAACAGCTTATACGTTGGTACCAAGAGTGACAAATTAACTGCCGGCCGCGGTGGCTGAGCGGTTCTAGGCGCTTCAGTCCGGAACCGCGCTTCTGCTACGGTCGCAGGTTCGAATCCTGCCTCGGGCATGGAAATGTGTGATGTCCTTAGGTTAGTTAGGTTTAAGTAGTTGTAAGTCTAGGGGACTGATGACCTCAGATGTTAAGTCCCATAGTGCTTAGAATCATTTTATGACAAATTAACTAGTTTGAAAGTAACTTCCAAAACGGGTAGTATCGTGTTTTTTTTTGTTTTTTTTTTGTCATCAGTCTACTGACTGGTTTGATGCGGCCCGCCACGAATTCCTTTCCTGTGCTAACCTCTTCATCTCAGAGTAGGACTTGCAACCTACGTCCTCAATTATTTGCTTGACATATTCCAATCTCTGTCTTCCTCTACAGTTTTTACCCTCTACAGCTCCCTCTAGTACCATGGAAGTCATTCCCTCATGTCTTAGCAGATGTCCTATCATCCTGTCCCTTCTCCTCATCAGTGTCTTCCACATATTCCTTTCCTCTCCGAATCTGCGTAGAACCTCCTCATTCCTTGCCTTATCAGTCCACCTAATTTTCAACATTCTTCTATAACACCACATCTCAAATGCTTCGATTCTCTTCTGTTCCGGTTTTCCCACAGTCCATGTTTCACTACCATACAATGCTGTGCTCCAGACGTACATCCTCAGAAATTTCTTCCTCAAATTAAGGCCGGTATTTCATATTAGTAGACTTCTCTTGGCCAGAAATGCCTTTTTTGCCATAGCGAGTCTGCTTTTGATGTCGTCCTTGCTCCGTCCGTCATTGGTTATTTTACTGCCTAGGTTGCAGAATTCCTTAACTTCATTGACTTCGTGACCATCAATCCTGATGTTAAGTTTCTCGCTGTTCTCATTTCTACTACTTCTCAGTACCTTCGTCTTTCTCCGATTTACTCTCAAACCATACTGTGTACTCACTAGACTGTTCATTCCGTTCAGCAGATCATTTAATTCTTCTTCACTTTCACTCAGGATAGCAATGTCATCAGCGAATCGTATCATTGATATCCTTTCACCTTGTATTTTAATTCCACTCCTGAACCTTTCTTTTATTTCCATCGTTGCTTCCTCGATGTACAGATTGAAGAGTAGGGGCGAAGGCTACAGCCTTGTCTTACACCCTTCTTAATACGAGCACTTCGTTCTTGATCGTCCACTCTTATTATTCCCTCTTGGTTGTTGTACATATTGTATATGACCCGTCTCTCCCTATAGCTTACCCCGACTTTTTTCAGAATCTCGAACAGCTTGCACCATTTAATATTGTCGAACGCTTTTTCCAGGTCGACAAATCCTATGAAAGTGTCTTGATTTTTCTTTAGCCTTGCTTCCATTATTAGCCATAACGTCAGAATTGCCTCTCTCGTCCCTTTACTTTTCCTAAAGCCAAACTGATCGTCACCTAGCGCATTCTCAATTTTCTTTCATTCTTCTGTATATTATTCTTGTAAGCAGCTTCGATGCATGAGCTGTTAAGCTGATTGTGCGATAATTCTCGCACTTGTCAGCTCTTGCCGTCTTCTGCATTGTGTGGATGATGCTTTTCCGAAAGTCAGATGGTATATCGCCAGACTCATATATTCTACACACCAACGTGAATAGTCGTTTTGTTGCCACTTCCCCCAATGATTTTAGAAATTCTCATGGAATGTCATCTATCCCTTCTGCCTTATTTGACCGTAAGTCCTCCAAAGCTCTTTTAAATTCCGATTCAAATACTGGATCCCCTATCTCTTCTAAATCGACTCCTATTTCTTCTTCTATCACATCAGACAAATCTTCACCCTCATAGAGGCTTTCAATGTATTCTTTCCACCTATCTGCTCTCTCCTCTGCATTTAACAGTGGAATTCCCGTTGCACTCTTAATGTTACCACCGTTGCTTTTAATGTTTGCTTTTAATGTCACCAAAGGTTGTTTTGACTTTCCTGTATGCTGAGTCTGTCCTTCCGACAATCATATCTTTTTCGATGTCTTCACATTTTTCCTGCAGCCATTTCGTCTTAGCTTCCCTGCACTTCCTATTTATTTCATTCCTCAGCGACTTGTATTTCTGTATTCCTGATTTTCCCGGAACATGTTTGTACTTCCTCCTTTCATCAATCAACTGAAATATTTCTTCTGTTCCCCATGGTTTCTTCGCAGCTACCTTCTTTGTACCTATGTTTTCCTTCCCAACTTCTGTGATGACCCTTTTTAGAGATGTCCATTCCTCTTCAACTGTACTGCCTACTGCGCTATTCCTTATTGCTGTATCTATAGCGTTAGAGAACTTCAAACGTATCTCGTCATTCCTTAGTACTTCCGTATCCCACTTCTTTGCGTATTGATTCTTCCTGACTAATGTCTTGAACTTCAGCCTACTCTTCATCACTACTATATTGTGATCTGAGTCTATATCTGCTCCTGGGTACGCCTTACAATCCAGTATCTGATTTCGGAATCTCTGTCTGACCATGATGTAATCTAATTGAAATCTTCCCGTATCTCCCGGCCTTTTCCAAGTATACCTCCTCCTCTTGTGATTCTTGAACAGGGTATTAGCTATTACTAGCTGAAACTTGTTACAGAACTCAATTAGTCTTTCTCCTCTTTCATTCCTTGTCCCAAGCCCATATTCTCCTGTAACCTTTTCTTCTACTCCTTCCCCTACAACTGCATTCCAGTCGCCCATGACTATTAGATTTTCGTCCCCCTTTACATACTGCATTACCCTTTCAATATCCTCATACACTTTCTCTATCTATTCATCTTCAGCTTGCGACGTCGGCATGTATACCTGAACTATCGTTGTCGGTGTTGGTCTGCTGTCGATTCTGGTTAGAACAACCCGGTCACTGAACTGTTCACAGTAACACACCCTCTGCCCTACCCTCCTATTCATAACGAATCCTACACCTGTTATACCATTTTCTGCTGCTGTTGATATTACCCGATACTCATCTGACCAGAAATCCTTGTCTTCCTTCCACTTCACTTCACTGACCCCTACTATATCTAGATTGAGCCTTTGCATTTCCCTTTTCAGATTTTCTAGTTTCCCTACCACGTTCAAGCTTCTGACATTCCACGCCCCGACTCGTAGAACGTTATCCTTTCGTTGCTTATTCAATCTTTTTGTCATGGTAAACTACCCCTTGGCAGTTCCCTCCCGGAGATCCGAATGAGGGACTATTCCGGAATCTTTTGCCAATGGAGAGATCATCATGACACTTTTTCAATTACAGGCCACATGTCCTGTGGATGCAGTGGTTTCCATTGCCTTCTGCATCGTGTTACAGACAGCTATAGGAGAAGAATACCTTCGCCAGGAAGACCTGCTGACTTACGTTCTTGGTTCAAAATAATAATAATAATAATAATAATAATGGCTCTGAGCACTATAGGACTTAACATCTGAGGTCATCAGTCCCCTAGAACTTAGAACTACTTAAACCTAACTAACCTAAGGATATCACACACATCCAGGCCCGAGGCAGGATTCGAACCTGCGACCGTAGCGGTCGCGCGGTTCCAGACTGAAGCGCCTAAAATCGCTCGGCCACAGCGGCCGGCGTTCTTGACTGACATCTTGTTTCGTAAGTGACAAGATAGATCGTATTGTTGAGAACTTTAAAACTAACGTAGCCAGCATGTGCCATACTGTCCTGACGCTACACGTCTGGTCGAGGACTATCTCATGGCGTGCGTGACAGAAGCCTGGAACGAAACGTGCGTCAGGGGCAGCTAAGTGGCCGTTTGTGCCAGCGACTCCTCCCTCCGCTCCGCTTAGGACAGCCGGGCAGCTGATTTCCAGGACCGCGTGAGATGCAGTTATGGGCGGGCCGGACCAGCCGGCCGGCAGGAAGCGGCTATTTAGCAAACAGAGGAGGTCAGACGACCCCCGTGACGTCACCAGCGCCCGTGAGAGAGCCGCTGCGCGCTGGCCGCTGGCCGCTGGCTGTTGTCACCGGCGGGCGGCTGCGCCGCCGCGCCCGTGCCAGGCCGCGGGCTCCAGCAGCTGGAATAGGGCGGCCGGCCCCCAACCTTCTCAGTCGCTGGCGCTACTACTGGTACGAAAGGAATAAAGCTTCACGTCCCCTGTGCCACACTACCGAATAATTTTTTACAGTAGATATTATCTACAAAGTGGCTCGTTTTAACCCTACCTTACTTAACGGGACATTGTCAAACCGTACTCAGAATTGTGAGAGGGATCTCTGGCGCCAGAAAATTCTCGTCCGGAAAGTATGATATCTACTGTTCTCACCTCCAGAGGTGGCTTAGTTGTTGATACACCGTACTACTATCCGATATAAACTGTCCATAATTTACCCACATTTCTTCGCCTGAATGCTTCGATGATTCCATCATCAAAGCGGAGGCAGATTCTGTCGACTATCTTTCATTAACAGAGCTACTGTTCCGCCTCTAATGATGTCGATGTCCACACCGCCCATTCGAAAAGTTCTGAGAGTGTTTATATTCCTGGTATACAAGCAGCGTTAGCGCCGTAACTGTGGTTGCAGCCAGAGCTAACAACTGTAAACAATACATCTGCAATCGACAAGGTAGACGTGAACAGACTGTGTTAAGTAGTGGACGTGCGGCCGTAGTGTGTCAATGTTGTTGCTCCACAAATCGCAGTAGAGCAATTTGTCTAAATCAAGTGTTCAAGACATCCTCCAGAATGTGTTCTAGGCGCTACAGTCTGGAACCGAGCGACCGCTACGGTCGCAGGTTCGAATCCTACCTCGGACATGGATGTGTGTGATGTCCTTAGTTAGTTAGGTTTAATTAGTTCTAAGTTCTAGGGGACATTAGGTTTAATTAGTTCTAAGTTCTAGGGGACATGACATCAAAAGTTAAGTCGCATAGTGCTCAGAGCCATTTGAACCAGAATGTGTTCAGTCAAACGTGGACACCACAAATTTCTGAAGGAGATCCCAGAAGAGGGGCGAAATGTTGATCATAGAAAAGAAATAGAAATATGACGCTGCTTACCAAGCCAGAAGAGTTTTTTCTTAACCATTCTTCTGAGGACATGCTAGTGCACAACAATCCGATAAACTCTACTGCATATCAGCTCTTCAAGTGTCTTGTTGGTTACGTGTTTAGCAAATCTCATTTCAGAAGATGCGTTGTCTGATCCGCTTCTAGCAATATAGGTTTGCTCCCTAACTGACGTTCACCTGTACCAGTGCTTTGTTTAATTCATCAGTAGCAATGCTTTAAGCATGTGACAAAAATCAATTTCCACAATATCCTTTACGTTCGCTATAACTGACTTGGTGATCCATTTCTCAGGTTGCAGAAAGGCCAGTAAATATTACCTCGAAAAGGACAATGGTCAGTAAGGCACTGTAATGTTCAAACCCGTCCTCAGGTTGATGGCTCACATCTGCTAAACACTTGCTGATGTTCAAGGTACCAATCAACTGCCCTAACATTAGAACTTTTTCAGTGTGAGGGTACCGTCACTAACACCAGTTTAAGTATTTCTTTCGTTTCTGACCAGAACTCTTCAGTTTTACGTGAAAGCAAAAACCATATATTTCACAAGAACAAATATTCCACATTTATTCAAGAAGCGTCATTTAAGAGAAGAAAAGTTGCAATCTTCCACTGGTTTCTCTCTTTGGAATAATATTCACAATAACGATGGAGTCCTCCTTGGAAGTCTTGCACTTGGAACACAAACTGAAAATACTTCGAACACTGAATACAAGTACCTTGAATCCCGGGGACTCGCAACAAATGACTGCATTTATTGAGCTTTGACAATAGTTTTGGGGCTTAGTAATACTGTTTCAAATGTGTCATATTCATGTCTGCCAGCCGGTAGCCGGCCGGTGTGGCCGTGCATGTCTAGACGCTACAGTTTGGAACCGCGTGGCCGCTACGGTCGCAGGTTCGAATCCTGCCTCGGGCATGGATGTGTGTGATGTCCTTAGGTTAGTTAGGTTTAAGTAGTTCTAAGTTCTAGGGGACTGATGACCACAGAAGTTGCGTCCCATAGTGCTCAGAGCCATTTGAACCAACCAGCCGATGTGGCCGAGCGGTTCTAGGCGCTTCAGTCTGGAGCCGCGCGACCGCTACGGACGCAGGTTCGAATCTTGCCTCGGGCATGGATGTGTGTGATGTCCTTAGGTTAGTTAGTTTTAAGTAGTTCTAAGTTCTAGGGGACTGATGACCTCAGGTGTTATGTCCCACAGTGCTCAGAGCCATATGAACCATTTGATATTCACGTCTAAGTGTACGGCTTTTACGGAAACAAGGTCGGTATGAGAGCACCACTAAGCTGTGTTTACACCGCAATAGCCGATACTGGCCATCTTGCTTTTCAAAAAACAAAAAATGGCTCTGAGCACTGAGGTTATCAGTCCCCTAGAACTTAAAACTACATAAACCGAACTGACGTAAGGACATCACACACAACCCATTCCCAAGGCAGGATTCGAACCTGCGACCGTAGCGGTCACGCAGTTCCAGACTGAAGCGTCTAGAACTGCTCAGCCACACCGGCCGGCTCTTGCTTTTCAGTTTTTAGGTCATTTCTCACTTAATATTTCAGCGAAACGCTGCAGCGAGAGCGCTAAAAAGCATTCAGTGTCTTGGATGATTCAAGAGAAGAGTACTATCCATGCAACATAGTTAGGCACCGTTCCTCGTATTGGAATTAGTAAAAAATCTTGTTGTGATATCTTGAAAAGCTCACGAAATAAAAGCGGTGCTGTTTTTAGTTGATTCGACCACTGTAAGACTAACGCGGTGCCAACCTGAAAGGTAGAATGTTTATCCCAACAAGAAGAGAGTGGTTTTTACTGTCGCAAGTAGCCAGCGCTCCCCGGCGTAAGCGGCTGTACCGCGCACGTAGACATCCATTCGATTCCTAACGCCGGCGGTTCTGTAAACACGGCGCAGCCCTGGCCGCAGCCCCATAAGAGGGGCCTGTCCGCAGTGGATTCTGCGCCTGCCGCCCTCATCCATCAGCGGCGAGGGTCGGCCCGCCACCCCATTAATCAGATCCCGCGGTTACCTGTCCACCGAGCCCTAGTAACGAGACGCGTGTGTCGGCGAGCACAATTAGCTGCTAATTATTAGATTACTCTGCGGCCATTGTCCCGTGCACCTAATTACTCGCGCAACAAAGCGCCGCTGGAGCGGGGTGGCCACCAATTAGCCATTCTCGAGGCGCTCGAGTTCGCCCAGAACCGGGCTGCACGCGCGCCCGATGAGAGCTGCGCTGAAATACGAGCGCTCCGGCAGCGACCGCGGCCGGCCGGAGGCGGACAAAGGCGCCAGCGACGCTTCCAGCGTTAGCTACGGCGGAGGCTCACGCCCGCCCAACGCTCTAACCGCCTCCCATACCCGTCGCGAGCTTATAACGGCTCTTCTACTGCTCTCAGCTGCTAAGCACATTCGATTGCATCTTACGCTACAAATAACGGGTATGTCGCAATGTTTTAAGATACCTTTTACGTTGTTGATCTGCCAATCCTCAGTTCCTTTTAATATTATGATAATGATTTCTACGTTAAGATTCTCTGAATGAAACCGAATACATGCAATATTTGTCTTGACAGATGCGTTTCCCCTGAAGTACAAGATATTTTCATTTGTACGCAGCACTTCCAGCTTATGTATTCCCATAGTGTAACTGTAAGCTACAGGCCGGCCATTGTTGCCGAGCGGTTGTAGGCGCTTCAGTCAGGAACCGCGCGACCGCTAGGTCGCAGGTTCGAATCCTGCCTCGGGCATCGATGTGTGTGATGTCCTTAGGTTAGTTAGGTTTAAGTAGTTCTAAGTTCTAGGGGACTGATAACCTCAGATGTTAAGTCCCATAGTGCTCAGAGTCTTTTTTTGTGTGTGTGTGTATAAGCTACAAACAGTTCTCACCTAGGCACTTTATGATAGATATGTATTTTGTTACTGTGTGTGTTTTGATAATGTCTACGTGTACTCTTGCTGGATTGTTTTCACCTCAGTATACAAGCCACTCACACACTCTTTCACCACGTTAACTTGTTTATTTTACGTAGCTTTGCCAAACGTGGAGCACATTTTGCGATGTTTATTGCCAAAGGCTTGTTTGTGTGGCCATACACATCGTAAAATATACCCCACAGTTGGCAATAATGCATAGTCTCTCTCTCTCTCTCTCTCTCTCTCTCTCTCTCTCTCACTGTGTGTGTGTGTGTGTGTGTGTGTGTGTGTGTGTGTGTGTGTAGTTCGTGTCATGAGCTGAAAATTGTGTTGGGTGCTACAGACAGAACAGTAGCTTCATCTGCAGCACAGGAAGAACAAATGTAGAGCAATACCACCACACAGAGTAACAAAATACACATAGAGCAGAAGGTGCGTAGGTCAGGGCTGTTTGTTCAAATGGCTCTGAGCACTATGGGACTTAACATCCGATGTCATCAGTCCCCTAGAACTTAGAATTACTTAAACCTAACTAACCTAAGGACATCACACACATCCATGCCCTAGGCAGGATTCTAACCTGCGACCGTAGCGGTCGCACGGTTCCAGACTAAAGCGGCTAGAACCGATTGGCCACACCGGCCGGCATGCTGTTTGTAGCTTACATGTATAACAGCAGTAAGTTGAAAGATTTGCATACAATTGAAAATGAAAATGAATTTTAGGCAACTGATGATGCCATAATAAAATAACCCTAAACATGTCCGGTAAAATAAATATTGCCTTTATTTATTTGCATACAGTCGGCCGTAAGCTAAATATCATTAACGGAATATCTTTAAGATGAGTATGAGAACGGGAACCACAGCACATTATACTTATCTCTTGTATCATTGATTTCCACGAAAGTTCTTCATAGGTATTCCATTATTGTCCTTGACTCATCTCTGTTTCTGTGTACTGTAACGTGGAACTGATCCTTCTGGCTGTTTTATGAATCTAACTTCTTCCGTTTCCATCAAATACATTAATTAATGCTTTTGGACACAGCGCTAAACATGACTGACCAAGGCAATTTCCAGTTGAACTCATACTAAAATTTAACATAATTGCCCACCAAAGATAACTCGCTCATAAGAGATAATTATACAACACAAGGATTTTACATCGATGGCTTCGAAAACTTAATTTTTAGAAATAATTGATCCACATCGGAGTGCGAATAAAAGATAAAAACTATGATTTGGCGCCAAATGATGATACAATAGTACAGATAAATACATACAACGTTTGAAAATAACATAGACATGAAAATAGTAGGTCTATACGTTACGTGCAATATGGCGCATTTGCAGTTTTAATGTCCAACAGATGACGCTCAGAGTATGTCAGGAAAAAGAAAACAGCGGTAACTATCGGCTGTGTGACTCGCGGAAACATCCCTGCACGCAAGCATCGCGTTTACCTAGCAATACAAAGTGTTGTAGGGGGCTTACGTATTGATTTGGTAAGTTCTATGGGACCAAAATACTCAGGTCATCGGTTCCTAGGCTCACACACCCATGCCTATCGGAGGACTCGAACCTCCGACGGGGGCAGCCGCGTGAACCGTGGCAAGGCGCCTTAGACTGCACGACTACCCCGCGTGGCCCTTAAATTTGAGAGCAATATATCTTTGCCTCACGCTTGTCGCAGTAGGTACTATGGATAGTCGAGCGCCCGATGCACCCGAGAGTAGTCTTGTGCTGAGGCTCCGAGTAAGTAAATTGGTTGGCTGCTACGCAAGCATAGCGGATTTCGGCAGGACGGCCGATCGCGGTTACGATTGTTTAACGGCTGTGTGTGTTACCCAACGCCGTGAGCCTGACTTCCAGCAAATACGTAAATGGCATTAAATGAGTGATTTGTTGATGTGTTTAAGTGTTCATTTGTGCTCCGTGATTACGCGACAACCGCGCAGGACACCCAGGATTCGGATTGCAGTGAGGATTGTGCATTCAGTGCCACATAAAGAATATTGGCGTGTGACGACTTTAATAGGCAACCTGTGATGAGTTAACCGTTATTACTTTGTCAGACGGAGGGAGTAGCTGCCTCATTCGTGCTGTTTACACAATAGATAAAGAACATTAACAACAAGGTATGTACCGATTATTGCTACCTGATATCCTAATTAGCTTTGTTGGATTTGATAGGAAACAACCCCGTCCAAATATTAACGGATCAGCCTTTATCAGTTGCACATGGTCAAACTATTCTAAACTGTTAGACTATAATACACTAGTCAATAACGGTGGGTTTTGAAAAGGGAGTGTTTCAGTGTTCCGTACAGGAATTCCTCGCGGTAGTTGAGGACGTTTCCCTGTAATGCGTTATTTATTCGTATACTCTGCTTTATCGTGTTTTGTTAGCTCTTTATGTGACAAAAGATTTTCTCCGGCATAACAGTGAAATGCATGTCAGTATATGCTCTTTGGGATTAGGAATGAATGAACCTGCTGAATGTATTACGTATTTTTAAGTCTATCGTAAGGACCAGGGTGGTAAATATTCATACCAATGTATCAAGAAAAAGCTATTATACATGGTAATTTACTTAGTTTACAACTAATGTACTTACTTAACAGAGTCACGTAAAGGGTTAATTCTTTAATTCGTTGTTTACATATTTTCTGGCTCAAATGGCTCTCAGCACCATAGTGCATAGTTCTGAGGTCATCAGTCCCCTAGAACTTACAACTACTTAAACCTAACTGACCTAAGGACATCAAACACATCCATGCCCGAGGCAGGATTCGAACTTACGACCATAGCGATCGAGCGGTTCCAAACTGTAGCGCCTAGAACAGCTCGGTCACCCCGGCCGGCTTACACGATCTGTCTGTAAGCTGTACACTTTCTTGTTTTATGACCAAGAACCTTTGGCTCGCGAGGTCCCAGAGGACTACATAAATAAATAAATAAAAGGAACATCACAAATTATATGAAATATCTGATGGCTAATCTGAGATTGGAATAGCGAGTTGACATACGCCTCAGAGTGAAAAAGAGAAAGAAGAACAAGATGAATAATACGGAGAAGATGATTTAATAGTCCTCCGCCTAGTACGGTACAGCAGTCTGAGCAAGAGATTTAGACTGGAAGTTCCTCAAAGTGTTTCATTCAACATACCAGTGCATCTCTGGGTAATGGTACTTCTTGAGAGTAACGTAAACATATGCAAGCTGGGTAACACGGGCCGAATGATGTACTTCAGAATGTCTGCGTTTAGCGTCGGGAATGAAGACGCTCCGCAGGTCTGTCTTATCGCGAGGACGTAATAAACAGGCGGCAAAGTGGACAACACAAATGGCGCAGAAGAAATAGTAGCCGGCGGGAGTCGGTAGTGAGGAGTCGCGTGGGCGGGCAGCGCAGCGCAGTGCGCATGCGTGGCTCGGCTCGGCTCTGCGCGACGTGGCGTGGGCGGCCCATTCACCTGTCTGGCCGTGCGCGGCCCGCGATAGCATCGCCACGTGTGCTGACCGCGCCAAGGCCGACCACGGAAACCGCCGCCGCTCGAATTTGCATCGGCTCGCCTGCCCTGGCCATCAGCATCCTGTTCTGCTGATACCAGAGCCCTGGACTCGCCTCGCCTCGCCTCGGTTTCCGGTGCTAAACCTCCGCCGTCTCCTTGCCACCTGGACACTTTACACTGCGGTGAGGATCAGCAGTGTTACAGAACATCCAGCAGGACATCTAGATGGTAATAATCCCGTTTTCTGCCTGTCGACTCTCCACAGCGTCGTGCATCCCTTGCGCCTACATTTGTCCCGCCGTCTTCGTTGTTTAGCGGAGCGATACTGGATACTTCAGGAAGATTACACAGTCCTCCGCCCTCCATCGAATTTAAACTAAAAACTCCTCCCGAACAGGCCATGAAGGTCCATAGGTACTGACCGGCCGCCGTGTAATCCTCACCCACAGACGTCACTGGATGCCGGCATGGAGGGGCATGTAATCATAATTAAATCGACACCCTAGCTGCAAACAGGTGTTTTATACACCATTTTGGACATGTTGAAAATGTGTGCCCGACCGGGACTCGAACCCGGGATCTCCTGCTTACATAGCAGACGCTCTATCCATCTGACATGTTGAAAAACATTTACAACATGTCCAAAATGACGTATATCAACGCCTGTTTGCATCTAGGGTGCCGATTTAATTATCATTTCATTCTAGAGAAGCTGCACGGTCGTCAATGGTATCTGTTCTTTCGGGAACAGATACTACCTTCATATATGGAGGGACATGTGGTCAGCACACCGCTCTCCCAGCCGTATGTTTGCGAGACCGGAGTCGCTACTTCTCAATCAAGTAGCTCCTCAGTTTGCCTCATAAGGGCTGAGTGCACCCCGCTTGCCAGCAGCGCTCGGCAGACCAGATGGTCTCCCATCCAAGTGCTAACCTAGCCCGACAGCGCTTAAGTGGGGTAATCTGGCGGGAACTGGTGTTACTATTGCGGCAGAGCCGTTGGCTCCACCGAATTTAGCCAACTGAAAAAAGGTAAACAGACGTTGTGGTTCCGCTGAGGCTGCCTGTTATTTAAATTTATTCGTCACTATTGGCGATTATAAGGTAGCACGTTACAGCTGATCGCATATACACGGCACGGTCAGTATTCAGGGATATGAAAGGAGTGATAATTCGAAGCAAAAAAATATAGTAAACACCAGCTCTAAAGGGCGTACTTTTAGAGCTAAGAGCACTTGTTCAGTAAAAGAGCTATGTTTCAGTAGTGAACATCAACAAGTGTTCGTAGCTCTTAGGGTATGTATTTTAGAACTGGAGTTTCCTGGATACGTTTTTTCTTGTTTTGGTCTATACTACCTACTCTCAAGATATGGAAAGCGTAGAGCTTGCAGCAGAAGAGGTCCGTTTCGTTGTGAAATCGAAGACGTGGCCATAGCTCTTACTCCAGGTCTCGTACAAAGCCGTCGACCCTCTCCCCACCCACTGTAGTACGGCACACGGAATTCTCATACAACCATGTGAAAGTGGTAGAAGAGTCCTACTTTGTATTGTTGTCAGCTCGACCATCACACTGGCTTGACTGTCGGTTTTGTCATCAAAGCGTTAATCTTTCATGTCAGTTTCTGCACTTTGTCGTTTTGTGGTAAGTTCAAAATGGCTCTGAGCACTATGGGACTTAACATCTATGGTCATCAGTTCCCTAGAACTTAGAACTACTTAAACTTAGCTAACCTAAGGACAGCACACAACACCCTTTTTGTGGTAAGTTCTTGTTGATAACACCAGGTCTCCACACCCGTGATGATTTTTTAGTCAGGCCGTGTGGGACAAACTTTGCACACACTTATGCCTTCTTCAAATCATTCTGGAGAATTGAACACTTGATTCTGAGATGTTGCTCCATACTCACTTGCGTCACAACACTGCTGACACCCGACAACCACAAGTACACTGATTAGGACTGCCTGCGCAGAACAGTCTATTCGAATGATTATGACTGTTTACAGTTGTTAGTTCAACCTACCGCCAAAGTTACTGCGCTGATGTCTCTTATACATAAGGAATAAATTCAGTCTCGGAATCTTTTGCGCGGAAGATTTAAATCGTAATAGTAGATGCTACATGCAGTCATAAATAAAGAAGAAATACTGAATCATGCCCAAATGCATCATCGAACCAGTCAACTCTAGAACGCATTGCGAAACCATAAGACTTTTTCTACTCCTATTACAAAATCTAATGTACAATACACGTAAGCTCACTGGGCTAAATATTAGTCGGATTATTGAAAAAAGCACACGTGTCGCTTTCTAGCGCTGTTGATGGTGTAGAATTGTTGGATATGAACCAATCGCTTCTATAGAATCCACGCAGTAATACGAGTAAACTTGTAGTCACGACAGAATGGCCGAAGGAAGGAAGTAAAACTAGGATTTAACATTGTCATTAGAGACGGAGGACAAGCTCGGACTATCTCAAGGAAGGAAATCGATCGTGGCCTTTCAAGGCAACCATCGCTGCGTTTGCCTGGAGTGATTTAGGGAAATCACGGAAACGAAAATCTGAATGGCAGGACGCAGATTTGAACCTTCATCCTCTCGAATGCGAGTCCAGTGTGCTAAACGCTGCGCCACCTCGCTCGGCGTGGCCGACAGGTACTACCGAGTTTGTACGTGCCAGTGACTCCATTCTTCAGACTGTATGTTTCTGTTATGTTTTGGGAGCGTTTTTCGTACCATGACTTGGACCTAATCGTTGACGTTACCGTGAACGTGTAATGCGATCTCTTTTTCAATATTCTCAGTGACAAAATATTATCCTTGCATGTAGATCTTCATGATACGTATACAACGGACACTCTCGTGCCGCGCGGGATTAGCCGAGCTGTCTTAGGTGCTGCGGTCATGGACTGTGCGGCTGGTCCTGGCGGAGGTTCGAGTCCTCCCTCCTTAGGATAATTTAGGTTGAGGAGTGTGTAAGCTTAGGGACTGATGACCTTAGCAGTTATCTCCCATAGGATTTCACATACATTTGATTTTTGACACTCTCGTCTTTCAAGACGACAACAGCCACGTTCAGGGTGCTGCAGACGTTCCTGATTTGACGAACACTCAGGCATCCTACAGTACCTCACTGGCTCACTAAACCATCCAATCTTAATGTCAAAATAAATATTTAGGACTATTTGGAACAGTGAGTACAAACAAGTGATCAACATCCCCACGATTTTGTAGCTCTAGGGGTAATGCAGATACATAGGGATAATGCAGGTACATAGAAGAAAGGGAAAAAAGTGGTCAGCAAGGCTGAGTGCCATACGGGAAATCCGGGTTCGATTCCCAGTACTGCCAGGGATTTTTTCTTGGTGGTTGGACTGGTACGGGATGCACTCAGCCTCATGAAGCCAACCGAGGAGTTATTCGCCCACTTAGCAGCGGTTCGAAGGTCTAGAATCCCGACGCCGACCAGGAAAGTAGTCTGCTGTTCACATGCCCTCAATACCCCATCCGATGATGTCATCGGCAGAGAATGACATGGCGCGGAATTTTACTTTCACTTGTACGTGACAGACTTACTTTCTTGGGTACTTTTTTTTTTAAAAAAAAAAGAAAAAAAGAAAGAAGCAAAGCTAGGGTACGTTCTTGTAACATGGTTGGAGTGATGGAATGGTGAGGCACGAACATTGTAGGAAGAGAGCTCACTTAGAAGAGTGACTGCGACAGCAAGTAGCAGGGCGTGGCGGGTCGAGGAACCAGGAAACGGCATTCAGAACACGGTCGCTAGCAGCGGCGCGTCGTCAGCAGGTGGAAACGCAGCAGAAGACGCACCCCAGCCGGGCACTTTCCCAGACGGTAGCATCGCTGCCAACGGTAATGGCGCGCCGCACCAGCCATTAGCCTGCGCCCAGAGGTGTTACAAATTAGCGGAGCGACCGCGCACCAGCTTTCTCGCGGCTCACCCCGCCGTCTGCCACTCACTCCGACATTTCCAGAATTTTCTCTAGCGGCACACGCTGCAACCGCTCGTATCCGATTTCGAACGCTTTCGCCGGTACTGGTCATTCTGTCCGTGTCCGGCGAAAGGGGTCACTCGAATCGACGGTCGCTCGTTTCCCAGCTTTCGTGAGACGCGGAAGACGCGAGTACAAGTGTGCTCTCTACAGAAGTGGAGTTCATGAACAGTGTCCGCCGTTCCTGTCATTATTGAGATTTTCCGCGCAAAACCAAGACTTATGTGCCGTTATAGTCTACATCTGTTCTGTGAGATTGCAGGCTTGTAAAAAACAGCTCTCGACTACCTCACAGATGAAAGTGGCACTACGTTTCGCCATCGTCCCTGATCAGGATGGACATGCATGACGTAATGGTTTCAGGTGAGGCTCAAAACCTTCCTCGCGCTGGCCGTTGATAAACTACAACGCCCTCCAGGTAACTCCAGCGGTAGGTATGCAAAATTCTCTCTCCAATCGCATTAAGGTCTAGGACAGACGAAACATCAGGATTGTACGGCACCCCGACCACAAAGTACCTGAGAACACCGAAGTAATGTGCCACATGCACACTTACACTCGGGGAGACATTTTTCCGGGTTTACTTGTCTGCAACAGTGACTGTCTCCACGGCTACTAATTCACCACATATTACACCCTCATCCTCACCTCTCCATGTGACGGTGTAGTTGGATTTGGTATTTCATTCAATATCTTGATCAGTAACTTTATCTCACCACTATTCTCTGACAGGTGCGACTTCTCTCAGGTTCGAAACCGACTGTCATTGACAAGGTTTGACATTCGTCTCCGGTCCATGTTACTTGACTGCTAATGGTACAACATTCCTTGTAGCCCTTGATTAATCAACGTTAATACACGAACAAATCGGATAACTTTGTTCATGTTGTGGTTATCGGGATGTCCAACAAGGTGTGTGTTTCATGGAAAACCCTCTTTTCATGGCTGCACTCTCATACGATAGGTCTTTTTGTCATTCGTAGGGACCGAAAAATGTAGCATCAATTTTTCGAAATTGCATATATTTTCTTTGTTTGTCAATGATTAGACACGCAAATTTAAAAGGTTGTGACGCTACGTAAATGAAGACAAAGACATTATTACTTCTTTGAAACTAGCTGTTAAAAAATTGCTGCTTAAGAACTATTTGACCAGCATGTTTGCTTTTGCAAAAACTTCAACACCTTTTTCTTCCGAAATGGCCTTTGTTTTCTTCGTTTGGCTGTATTTAAGCTTTCAAAAATGATTGTTCTGTTGATAAGCAGCAGCATTTTCCACCCATTTAAGCGAATGCGCTCCGATATAAGGTGTTTCTGGACATTATTTGTCTTTTCCCGCCCAATTTGAAGATTAAATAATTTGCTGACTACTAATTTCTACATTTAATGGGTATTCATAGCTCTGTGACCCATGCTACACAACGCTACCGATAGAAGTGACACGGATTTAGCATAGAAGTAGAACCGGACGTATGGCAACTCCATTTTAACGTTAGGGGGAGAATTTGTTTTCCAATCGTCATAGCGATGAAGGCAGGCACTATACGCCATAGTCGTAGATGGCCGCAAGCATAAACAGAGTAGAATTTTGACCGCCACAGGGGAAGAAGAGGTGCAAGGAAACAAACCCCGCCTCCATTGCGCTGGGCAGCAGCCTACAGCAGAACTGACACATTGTCACAGGGATCGCCGATCACTTCTCGTTTAGTAAGGGTCGTAATCGAAACCCTTGATGGACCAGGTTTAGGCGTTTCACTTATTTCAAAATAAGAAAAGAAAACAATGGGCAACGCACAACACAAAGCATTCAGGGACTGCCACTGCGCAATAGCTTGTTGAAGGTACCAGAATATTGTTAACGACGGTAGTTCAGGCCCGACCTCTAGCAGTATTCGATGCAACTACAGTTCAGAACATCCATCACCTAATTTGCCACATTAACTGTTCCCTTTACACTACATTTTAAGCTTTAGCTAACAAAAAGACGTAACGTTTCTTTCCTACAAAATGCTGGGTCCCACGGCTGAGTACTACGTTGCATCTTAAACAAACTACTCAACCGTCCACAACTGGTCTGGCGCCAGATCATTTAGCGCATTGATACGTCGTTGCGTTCGTACACTTTATTTTGCAGGTAGGTTCTTGCGCACATTATCTATCCAAGCCAGGCTTCGCCGGGTGATGTGCAATGCCAGTAACCGCTTACATTTTCGACACTGTATGCAAAAAATAAAGCTGTTTCGAACTATCTCTGATAAATAGATCATCTGGATACAATTCGCTACGAAAAACCGTCTGTTAAGCAATTTTACGTTCTCGCATTTTGACGCAAAATTCACATTTATTTCGCATTCATTGTAAAATGCGATTTTTTCAGGTCCCTAGTCATTGCTGTGCTGATTCCGACTTATATTATGGTGCAGGGTCCCATGACGGCCTCGTACGAGTCCTGCACCACGTACCGCACTCCACTGCGACCAGTATGCTGTTTTAAGGGGTGACTAATCTCTTGTCCGGCGAGCTTACCGAGCGAGCAGTTTCCCCGCCTGCAGACGCGGACACCTCGCCGAGCCTGGGGGCTGTGCGTGGAGTAGTAGGAGTCTACGTGCCCGCGGCCCACGAGGCGGCGGGCGACGGACTGCCTAATGAGGTGCGTGTAGGCGGCGTGACCGGCAGTACACCATCTCGTGACAGGTGCTCGCTCGCTGTTCGCCCCAGCGGGACCGCACGAAGTCCTCGTATGCGCCGGCTGCGACCGCAGTCGCGTAGGAATGCCCGCAGTATTCCTAGGAAACTAGGGGCTCCTGACTCGCACTGCAGCACGACTGCAGACAAACTCTCACACGCTCCCTCTGAGTGATATATGTCGTACACGGCCAGTCCCTGCGTTTCCACTGAAACCAACTGCTGCCCGATAATGGCCGACAGCAGGGAGCGGAGAACAAGCCAGACATCAGCGTAAAACTGCGAGCCGAACCGGGATTCCAACCGCGAACTTGTCTCTCGCGGACAGTGCTTTTTCGACGTAGATTCTCAGTCCCTGTTCGAATATTTAACCAGCCATTTACCCCTTTGAATGTATTAAAACCCACCCGTAGACATTTTTGTTAGCTGGAAGTCTGTTTGGAGAGATCAGCCTCTTAGTGATATTACGTAAGATCACTTCCTTAACAAAGAAAGTAATATTCATCTGCCAGGAATGATAGTGTGAGATGCACAGTCGATATGTATAAAATAATGGGTTTTAGGTTATTGGTGCGTGTTGGTAAAGTTTTAATTCGAGTGTAGCTAATTCACTTTCTTCAAAAGTGATTCGACTAACTTCAGCTATGCTAAAACGAAAACACTTTTCTGGAGATCATGGGGGTATCAATAAGGCCTTAACATGAATAGATATTTTATGGGAAGAAAATTGGAATGACTGATGAGTAAAAAACAGTCAACAATTAATTGAAAGTTATTTCGTGTTGTTTTAGTCCATCAGTCACTTGAACTACGAAAATCACCGAGTTCCCAAGTACTGTGTGGCTGATCCCGGCGGAGGTTCGAGTCCTCCCTCGGGCATGGGTGTGTGTGTTTGTCCTCAGGATAATTCAGGTTAAGTAGTGTGTAAGCTTAGGGACTGATGACCTTAGCAGTTAAGTCCCACAAGATTTCACACAAATTTGAACATTTTGAATTTGAAGTTCCCATGTATCGTCTGAACAAATTATTAATTTACTGTGTGCACAACGTGAAATGCTGAAACGTTCTTCCCTAAGACAGGAAACTGTATTCAGTGTGCTAGTAGTTGGGTGGAAAAAATTTGCTTAAGTGAAACGAAGTACTTCTTAATTTTACGAACTGATTTTTTCTACAGACATGAAAATTCCGATGTAAAGCTCTCGGGCTTCAAAGTGGATGGCAGTGTTAAAATACTGCGACGTTTCCAAGTGCTTCACACTCATCATTATCTGGCAAAATCAGAAACCCCAGAGCCTTTCATCAGTAGTATACCCCGGCAAAGTCTAAATTCACACATGACAGTTCGGATAAAACTATCATTATACTCATGAAATAACGAGACAAAACACGACAGATAATGTTGGCAGGCAAGTGGAATGGTAAGTGGTAATACATTTAAAACCACTCATTAGTCAAGAAAAACCTCCTTAAAAACTGGTCTGTAGGCTTACACTAAACGATAATTACATCGCTTACCGCCAAGTGAAGATTGTAGTGTGAACTCCGATCTTGATGTTGACACAAATCTGAATTCCCATTGTAATTACTAAATTTCATCTGTCAGTTCTCCCTTTATTCACGGGAAAGAGACAAGGCAGAGTACCAATTAAGCCAGCAACACTTTAAACTTAAGTATAACTCTTATTTATATCAAGATACTTGTTTCACTTCTGATCGCTGCAAAATGGTGAAACCTATGACGTATTTCATAGTATTTGAGGCAACAAAAGAATAAAAGTAATAGAGCAGAACTATTTTGCAAAAGAGGAACTGGCGTACTTCCAGTGCTACGTAGTGGCCTCGTATTCTAAATACCGGCTCATGTCTGTCACTAGATTTCGTAATAATGTGTTGCATGTTTGTCGTGTTATTTGTTGAGCTCATTAGTGAGCACAATCCTTTCCGCTATAAAGTTTGATTCAGACGTTGTTCACAAAATTATACCGGTTTCAAATTTCTAGCCATTGTCAATAGTCCAGAAATATTGATTTTGGTTGTACTGACGGAAATGAACTTTATTCCTATTAATTTGTCAGCTATAATTCAACAGTCACCTGGTGTTTGTTATCGTGTCTATATTCACCTTGAAGGTACATTTAGAAATCACGGTATTGTCGTAGCAGTCTGTGGTCGCAGCACACACCCTGCACACAAAACAGGATACCTGTTATTTTGAACAGCATCTGACGCACACTTGAGAGGAAATTACACTTATCGCCTCCCGTTATGTCGCGACTTTGTGCCTGGGGCGGGGCGGAGGTTTCCTGTGACCTTCGCCACCCACACAGGACGAACAATAGCGCCGGCGTCTCGAGTGCTGTTAGAGCAACAGCTTTCGCGGTCATCCGCTGTAACTGGTTTGCCTCGACATTGTGTGGTCGCGATCTGCATACCGCTCTCTTCAGCCTCCAGTACGCTTCTCACGTCTGTTAAATACCTCTCACTGCGGAAGAAGCAGTAGAAACTACTTGAAAACAGCAGTTTAATACGATTACGTGAGAGGACACAAGAAACTTTTAGAGAAACATCGACATCGGTTACACAAACTGCAAGCTGTTTTGACCCTACGTCTGGGTATGTAGGCACCACAAATACGCAGAAACCGTTGCAGACAGCGTAACCACAGTCGTTACTAATCATCTTCGGAACTAAGAATTCGCTTCACCTGTGTTTAATCTCGTTATTATCAGATCACAATCGGTTTTGTGGCACTGAAAAGCACTTCCTCAGGTGACATGTAACTAATTCATAACAACTAAGTAGCCCGAACATGACACTCAACATTCGTGTCCAGACCAAACCACTTAGCCCTCTATTACGGAGGATGTGGTTTTCAGTGCTGCGAAACCGGTTTTGATACGGTAATAACAAGATTAAATATAGCTGAAGCCGCTTCCTAATCTTCAATTCAACTATGATTGCAGAAGAACAACAGGTAATCCACTTAAAAGGAAGATGGACAAGAGAGCAACTTTTCCTGGAATGGCTGTGTGTGTGTGTGTGTGTGTGTGTGTGTGGAGATGCTGAAACAATGTTTTCCGGAGAGAAAAAACTTTTTAATCTCTGTGGCGTGTCGTACATACTCATCGACAGACGAAAATCGATAATGTTAATTTGGTTGCCGAAGTAACTTGTGGACTGAACACTTAGCCTGAAAACTTATTTAGTAAACAGGAAAATTACTTGATATCTCAGCGTGACTGAAAGGGGTTAAGTTTTCGGGATTTAGTCGATTTGCAATACTGGCGCCGAGCGTAACTACATCACATGTAGCTCCCGGTGAAGACGACTAGGTTAATCGAAACATGAAATCATCAGTTGAGATGAACAACGAAATACATTTCACCTAGAAACATTATTCTTCATTCACTGGTGAGGTTCGTTATTTTATAGGGGCTGTTAGTTCTGTTTCATTATATGTACAGGTTGTTTCAAAGTGTTTGCGTCAAACGTCTAGAGGCAATAGATCATTTCAGGAGGAACAACTTTCTTAAAGAGAAAAATGTTTGCTGACACTTCCTGCAGACGCTAGACGTCCTTTTGTATTCTTTTGTATTGGGCATGGTGACCCTGAGAGGCGGAAGAGTGTAGGCACTCTGCAGAATGCGTATGCCTTGTGTGTTGCCTATAATCTAGTCACCTGCTCCCAGCAAAGTTGAAGCATTTGATTCGCTTCTAAAATATCTTTCACCGCTTAGACTCATTCTTAAGGTCCTCTTGTTGGAAATCACTCTGTCAGTTTACTGGAGTAAGTAATGCAGCACACGCGGTTAGTAGCCCATACTTGTTTGGTAACATCCCGTCGCCCCAGGGGCGGAATGTACTAAAGGACGGGTAGCGTCGCTGGGGAATGTTGGCGATCATTTTGTCTCTTACAAAAGACATTCCCCATGAGACTATCTATCACTCCTAGGTGTTGAAGCACCCTTTATATAACCTGGTAGACAACACTGAAAGCCCCACGGGGCTGTTTGCGAATGATACTGTCGTGTATGTGGACGTAGCAAAGAGAAAAGTGCAGGAAGACTAGCAGATCGACTTCAGCGCAACATCTGGTAATTGTTTCCTAGCAGTAAGTGAGGTAGCGCAGTGGTTAGCACACTGGACTCACATTCGGGAGATCGACGGTTTAAATCTACCTCACACCATCCTGATTTAGGTTTACCGTGATTTCCCCAAATCAGGCAAATGCCGGGATGATTCCATTGAAAGGGAATAACAGAAAAATGTTTTGTATAAGTTCGAAGAACTATTAAAACGATGTTTGATATTTTTTGTTTTGCGTTTTTGTTGAGGAAATTGCATTTTCTAACGCTATTTGAAAAATGCGCATTGTTTTCATTATTTTTACTACATCGTCCCTCTGTTTCGCGTTACAAATCAACAGGTTTCGAATAAAACCAGAATTTAACACTGACAAGCTCAATTTTGCTATAAATACTTTCTATTTTTAAGTAATATACAGGAGGAGAACTATGTAGAACAAAAAAGGTTCGTAGGTCACTCGGCTTTTTATACATCCTCACTCAGTTTCTAGACGGTTCTCCGCTTCCGATTTTTTGAGGAATCTTGTGAGACGCCGATCGCGTGCGTAAAGTAAGGTAACGATCGACAGGTTGCTACACACCTAACGCACAGGTGACGCTGGTAGGATCTTGGCTGACCAGAGCTATTACGAAAATTACCGTATGCTACGCTGACTTACTCACTTACACAACAGTCTACGGTAGCCTACGGTAGTTTTATAACTCTAGTTACATGTCATCTATAACCACCGAGTTGATGTTCATCTGGGCGACGTTATTGCAGCGTGTAGCCGGGGCGCACTGTTCTCCACTGCTAGATGAAGGTGAACTGGAACAAGCTTTCACATCACTCACAGCAGTTCTGAGCAAGCTACATTGTTCTCGTCAGACATAACGTGGCCTCACTTCAGAAGTGGTGTGATCCCTCGGCCGCGGCAGAACGCCCTCTTGACCCCCCCCCCCCCTCAACCGCGCCGAGTGTTCCTCGACAAAGACATCGAGTTGTTCCACCCCGTGCCGGTCAGTAAAACGTTACGAGGCGCGGCGCGGTGGGCTGGCAGCCGGCTAAACCGACCCGTGTAGTGGCCGGGTCGGTGGCTGGTGCGGGCGGCTCGTCCCACCGCCGCTGGATGCGGCCCGACAGCGGCGTCGGTGGTCCGCGCCCGGCCGGCCGACGCCGGCGCTGCCCATGTCGATGGCATCGGGCCGCGTCTCTATTAGGCAGCTCCATCCATCATGCGCGCCGGCCCGCTTTGTCCTCCGGAGACAATCGGTATTTGTGACGGTCGGCAAGTGGCAGGTCTGCACTCCGCCGCTCCCTGCTTCTCCGCCTTCGTTTTGTGCCCTCGGCGGACCTCGTAGGACCTGACTGTCAGATAAAAATCCCACCAGTGATACCACGAGTTTTCCCGCATCTGCGCCCGAGCGTCGCTCGAACACCTGAAAAATTTACATGCTTGTGACACGTGGCAACAAAAAAGAATCGGGCCTGGTGTGAGATCTAGTCTCTGACAGCGAAGTGTCGCGCTTCCGCCTGGACGTCTGGTAACACGACTTTTACACGGAGTCCGACGGCGTGAGGCAACAGGACACGTGTGAAATACGTTAAAAAAGTAAAACGAAGGCGAACAGTAGCGTGACCATGCTGACAAAGATAAACTGCTAGAGAACTTCAAAAATTAAGTTGCACATTACATGCACAGATGGTGGTAATATCGCGTACGCGAGGTATAAAAGGTCAGTGCATTGGCAGAGCTGTCGTATGTACTCTGGTGCGTTCGTGTAAAACGGTTTACGACGTAATTCGACCGCGGAATGGTAGTTGGAGCTAGAGGCATCGGAGATACCATTTCGGAAATCGTTAGTGAATTCAGTATTCCGAGAATCACAGTGTCAAGACTGCGCCGAGAACATCCTATTTCACGCACTACCTCTCACCGAGGGCCGGCCGGGGTGGCCGAGCGGTTCTAGGCGCAACAGTCTGGAAACGCGCGACCGCTACACAGAATGGCAGCTATTGTAAGTTACGAGGCGATACAGCCGCGCCGAGAAGAGGTCAGCGATGCAAACGATGTCTGGCAGTTGCAAGTCCCGACTGGCCGACCTACAGACGCGAAGAGTAGCGTATCGGTCCTGTTCGCCAACAAACTCGCGTCGTTAGGGATTTTGCTCCTGTACAAGCGCTACCCGTGCCTCCTTTCTCTCTGTGCGCTTGTGCACGTCACAAATTAGACGTGCTAATTGGCAGAGCCGACATCACGACGGCGGCGCATGTGCACGGCAGGAAGAAGAGTGCGCCCTTCTCCGGCGTGTCGCAGCGGAAAAGCGGCCACGCCGGCGCTCTCAATTACGGGTGCAGGGGTTGTGTTCGCCGGCGGGCGGTCACGATGGCGCGAGGCGCTGCCAGCCGTATCTTGGGCCCGACTGGCAGCGCGGGTTGACAAAACACGGCCCAGGCCGCGCTGTGACGACCGGCTACAAGCCCCAGGCCCTCTAGCGCAGTGCTTCCCGACCATTCTTAGACCATTACCCCCGAGCGCAATCAGACATTAGCTTGTACCGCCGCTCTCCACTCCCCATGCCATCTATCTCTACACCCCCACCCCCCCCCCCCCCGGCGGTCACCCACATTATCACCAACTTTAGCACCTAACTAAACTGTAGAATGAAAGCATTTTATTTTTAAAATGATGAAATATGAATGTAATTTAGTTTGTGTGTGAGGGGCGGGAGGTTAGAATGAATGAAGAAGGAATTCGTGATGCACCACAAGTGCTACACACTACTCCTCTCAGATACGAAAGCAAAGTATCAAAAACTGTTCAAATGGCTCTAAGCACCATGGGACTTAACATCTGACGTCATCAGTCCCCTAGACTTAGAACTATTTAAACCGAACTAAGCTAAGAACATCACATACATTCATGCCCGAGTCAGGATTCGAACCTGCGACCGTAGCAGCAGCGCGGTCCCGGACTGAAGACAAGTATCCACATTGAGGGCAGACACTTGTTACAAAACATACATACCTCCCCTGCATTACTCCTCTCTGTTGCGGCACTTGCTTGACCTGCACACTGCAACCCCATTTAAAATCACCCAAGTTAAAATGTGTGCACTATACTTACTGTTGGTAAATTTTTTACTGCGGCACTCCTTACTTCTGAACTGGCAGCAATTGGAAGACTTCATATTGTTAATGCTTTGTGTCTGACCACGGCCGCTAATAATAGTAATAATAATAATAATAATAATAATAATAATATTGTGTACATCACTATAGTAGCCCTTATGTACGGCTGGTCGTGCTGTCTATTAATTCGTTTACCTTTTTCGAAGCGACTAATGAAGCAATTTCTGGACTACTGCATGCACTATATACATCTTGGAGAAGACATTTTCTTGAGATATTTAGCATTTGTTACGTATGTGTGTCACTTTTATCATCATCGATGTCCTGGACAAAGCACAACACATGTGTATGTAGAGGGTGGACTATGTGAGGAACCTCCACCGTATTACTGCCACTAACTGACAGAAAGTAATTTTTGATAACTTATATACAGTTTTAGAGTCTTATAAAATTGTGATAATAGTAACGATCTTTTGAAAGTAATCTAGTTTCGTGATTGAACATAATCGAATTATTTAATTTTTACCTTTCAGAAAATTTCATTTTACTCCTCAGGCGGTAATTACCTCCAGGTTGGGAACCACGTCTAGCACTACTCTCTCGGCAGGTGGTCTCCCACACACTACTTCTTTCCGCGAGACTAACCGGTGGAGTGGGAGAGAACCTGAATTCGCACGTGACGCTCTGTTGCAGTAGGCTCGCAGAGAGTACCGCCTAGCTACATTTACGGAAATCACTGAAGTACGACTCATTATTATAATAGCTGCTGCTTCCACCTACACCTCATCTTCTACTTATGTAGAGCCATAATACTGTTTCAAAGTAGGTTCTTAAATTAATAAGTGGCAAGTGACTTGTTGTTGTTGTTGTGGTCTTCAGTCCTGAGACTGGTTTGATGCAGCTCTCCATGCTACTCTATCCTGTGCAAGCTTTTTCATCTCCCAGTACCTACTGCAACCTACATCCTTCTGAATCTGCTTGGTGTATTCATCTCTTGGTCTCCCTCTACGATTTTTACCCTCCACGCTGCCCTCCAATACTAAATTGGTGATCCCTTGATGCCTCAGAACATGTCCTACCAACCGATCCCTTCTTCTGGTCAAGTTGTGCCACAAACTTCTCTTCTCCCCAATCCTATTCAATACTTCCTCATTAGTTATGTGATCTACCCATCTAATCTTCAGCATTCTTCTATAGCACCACATTTCGAAAGCTTCTATTCTCTTCTTGTCCAAACTATTTATCGTCCATGTTTCACTTCCATACATGGCTACACTCCATACGAATACTTTCAGAAATGACTTCCTGACACTTAAATCAATACTGGATGTTAACAAATTTCTCTTCTTCAGAAACGCTTTCCTTGCCATTGCCAGCCTACATTTTATATCCTCTCTACTTCGACCATCATCAGTTATTTTGCTCCCCAAATAGCAAAACTCCTTAACTACTTTAAGTGCCTCATTTCCTAATCTAATTCCCTCAGCATCACCCGACTTAATTAGACTACATTCCATTATCCTTGTTTTGCTTTTGTTGACGTTCATCTTATATCCTCCTTTCAAGACACTGTCCATTCCATTCAACTGCTCTTCCAAGTCCTTTACTGTCTCTGACAGAATTACAATGTCATCGGCGAACCTCAAAGTTTTTATTTCTTCTCCATGAATTTTAATACCTACTCCGAATTTTTCTTTTGTTTCCTTTACTGCTTGCTCAATATACAGATTGAACAACATCGGGGAGAGGCTACAACCCTGTCTTACTCCCTTCCCAACCACTGCTTCCCTTTCATGTCCCTCGACTCTTATAACTGCCATCTGGTTTCTGTACAAGTGACTTATAATCTCTAATAAACTGCCTAATCAAATTAAATCAGGCGATGCTGAGGCACTTACATAAAGAAATTAGTCACTAAAAGTGCGTTACTTGGAAAGTAAAATCACAGGCGGTGGTCTAAGAAGACGAGATATAAAATGTATACTAGAAGTAGCAAGAAAGGCATTTCTCAAAAATATAAATTTGTTAATATCGAATTTAAACTTAAATTTTAGGAAGTTTTTTTCTGAAGGTATTTGTCTGAAGTTTAGGTTAGTGCAGAACTAAAACGTGGTCGACAGATAGTTTAGACAAGAAGCGAGCAGACGGACTAAAATGTGATACTGTAGAAGAATTCTGAAGATAAGATTGTTACATAATATGACTAACGACGAGACAAGAAAGTCGTGGTACAACTTGACTAAAAGAAGAGATTGGTTAATAGGACACGTCCTTGTGCTATCAAGGAATCGTCAAGTTGGTAATAGGGAGAGGGGGGGGATGTGGGAGGGGGGAGAGTAAAAATTGTACAGGGAGAGCAAAGCTTGTGTATATCAAGGATGTTCGAATAGATGTAGTTTCCAGTTGTTATGCAGAGTTGAAAAGCTTTGCGCAGGATAGATTAGTGTGGAGAGCTGCATCAAACCAACTTTGGGACTGAAGACCACAAAAACACAATGATTTTTTTGAATTGTTTATGCAAATGCTGGAATGATTCCTTTGACCGATTTAATTCCCTATGCGTAATGGATCTGAGCCTGTGCGGCATCTTCAATGACACAATCACACTCTTTGTCTCCTGGCAATACACAACCTGATTAAAACATCCAGACACTATTTTTGGTATCACGTATTGATACCATCCCATGGGCATCATAAAACTGGCAACAGAATTGCAAGTTTCCCTCAGACGGTGACAGCTGGCGTGCATGATCCGGTGGACAGAATGGTGCACGCTCACTGAGACATGCCTCCAGCACCTCCGTATAACGAGCGCCCTTTGCCGCCGTAGTTAAGGACGGCATCCACAAAACCTACTCGCACTTGGAGCCCTTCCCTACGTGACGCTACGCAGACGTCACCTAGTAGCGGCTCCATCGTTTGTGCTCTAGTGTAGAGAGCCTCGTCCCTGCGGAGAATGGCAGCTGGACTCTATTTCTTGCTGCCTTATTTGTACTGAGAGTTTGTACGCTCGGAGAAATACAAGTTAAAACGGTTCAAATGGTTCTAAGCAGTTTGGGACTTAACGTCTGAGGTCATCAGTCCCCTAGACTTAGAACTATTTAAACCTAACTATCCTAAGGACATCACACACATCCATGCCCGAGGCAGGATTCGAACCTGCGACCGTACCAGCAGTGCGGTTGCGGACTGAAGTGCTTTGAACCGCTCTGTCACAGCGGCCGGCAAGTATATCTTCTGTTTACTTGTTCTCTAATAGTCTCTGTTCCTGTCCAGCTTTCCTACGTTGACAGTTGCTACCATACTCATTAGCCCACTTCCCCTTGTTGGTACGAATTTGTACGAGTACACAACACTGCTCGTGGATATGTCCACACTTCGCCTTCATGACGCCTGAAGTCTGCTGGGGACACATTCAATGAGGTGACTGAATCTCTGCAGAGCAATGGCAACCCAGTGGGGTAGTCAGTTTCAGGAATGTTACTCTCCGCAAACCAATGCCATAGACATACAGGGTGCATATTCATGCTGATACAGTCATCATCTCCTAAATATTCCTCTAGAGCAGGCAGTACACAGTGCTTTAAAATGTTTTCATACCTTTCCACATGTAACGTTCCTTAAGCAGAATAAGGGGACCACACCCAAATCTCAGAAAGCAAACCCCCTCCAGACCGTAACACCACCTCCTTCATATTTTATTGCTGGCAATACACTTTGGAGGAGGCCACGTTCTTCAAGCATTCGTGGAAGATGAACCCTTCCATCGGATTGCTACAGGGCACAGCGTGATTCATCAGTCCAAATCACTCGTTTCTATCCACTACCGAGGGACGTCGCTCTTTACACCACCTCAACCGCCGCTTAGCACTGACTGCAGATAGCCGGCCGCTGGTGGCCGAGCGGTTCTATGCGCATCAGTCTGGAAGCGGTCGCAGGTTCGAATCCTGCCTCGGGCAAGGATGTGTGTGATGTCCTTAGGTTAGTTAGGTTTAAGTAGTTCTAAGTTCTAGGGGATTGATGACCTCCGCTGTTAAGTCCCATAGTGCTGAGAGCCATTTGAACCATTTCTTCTGACGACAGAGACTTCCCGCCTCCATTTATACTGGCTGGTCCACCTCTCGTGACATCTAGTGGTCAGTTCGGCATTACATGGGGTGTCCGAAAACTTTTGATCGGATAGTGTATGTTGCCCTCTGAGAGCGAAATCTGTGGTCAGCGTAATTATGTCAAGACTGCTCTCGGCCCATTCCTCTTGTACGAGCCCCGCGCTGCCAATGCGGCCAGCGAGGGAAGGCGCCTTCCCGTACGGGAGGTCACGGCTGGCGGCACGCTGTGACGGTGGCACCGGGGGGACATTTTACGGCCGCGCGGGCCGCACGACCGGTGCGCGGCGCGCTTCTCCCCGGCTGCGGCTGCGGCTGCGGCTGCGTCCCACGACCCGGCCAGCCCATCTTTGTTTATGGCCGGTGCTGCTCCTCCGCTGCACCGGGGACTCGTCATCGTCGGCACGGCTCTCGCCGCTACAGCAGCGCAGACGTGACGCAAAAATGCCGGCGCGCCCCCCGTATATATATAAGGAATTATTTGTGTCCCCGCACACGGCCGGCTGCCTCCTCAGCGGATCGAGCGACACGACGGCGATAAAATCTGAACTGGCATGCGGCTGGCGCACGACGTATGAGCCGGGCCGCACACGTCGCCGCCTGCGACAGAGGCCGCAGCAGCCCGCCGGTCCGGCGGCGCAACTGCCCTCCGCGTGACCACTGCAGCGACTCGTACTGGCGTAACGAGGGATAAACGTCCCACACAACTAAAAAACGTTCCTGCCGTCAAAACGTCTTTAAAATTTACTGCAGTGCACTTTCTTACACCTGCAGCACGCTGTATTCGTACACGGCATCTTGCACACAACAGAGGCAGGTGAGCGGGTAGATTCCATCTTCCTAGATTCCCGAAAGCGTGTATAAAAACATAGCGGCATAGCCGGCACGATAGCTCAGCGCGTTCGGTCCTCTGTAACAAGAGACTTAGCAATTGATCAACGATGAACTTGAATTGGTGAAATGATAATTAAATGGACACCCTAGCTGCAAACAGGCGCTGATATATTTCATTGAGGACGTGTCGAAAATGTGTGTCCCGACCGGGACTCGAACCCGGGATCTCCTGCTTACATGGCAGACGCTCTAGCCATCTGAGCCACCGAGGGCACAGAGGATATTGCGCCTGCAGGGACTTATCCCTTGCACGCTCCCCGTGAGACCCACATTCCCAACATGTCCACCCCACTACATTCGTGGTGCGCCTAATATATGTTGGCCCATCATACTTATTACTCGTGGCAAATTAATCTACCAAGTCCCGTAAGAGTATAGGCATAGCGTGTGCGTTCGCACAAGAAGGTCAATGACCGGGAAGCCATTTTGTAACTATATATGAAGGTAGTATCTGTTCGCGAAAGAACAGATACACCGTTGACGCCCATGCAGCTTTCGCTAGAATGAAATGATAATTAAATCGACACCATAGCTGCAAACAGGCGTTGATGTATTTCATTGAGGACATTTTAAAAGTCCCATAAGATTTCACACAGTACTAAAATGATGTGTCTATAGTGAGAATGTGAGTAAGTAATACTGACTATTGAATTAGTACTGGCACTACTTGTACTACTACTGCTACTACTACTGCTGCTGCTAGCGTTAATAGTGATAATACTACTACTGCCAATAACAATAATAATAATAACAGTAATATCAATAATAATCACAATAACAACAATATCGTTAATGGCAGATAAAAGGTTTTTCTGATGTATAGTCTGTCGTTTTAAGGTATATCGTACTTAATACCCAATTTTATTATTGTGATACTTTTCCATTTGGCAATAAAGATGCGGAAGTATAATTACAAACAAAACTGTTTGCATATTTTGAAATCGGGTATAGCGGACGAATGCATGCGCCGCTAGGTGTGGGAGGAGAATCTACATACAGCTTACGTCACCCATGGCTTCCTAGCTATTATGATAAACGCTTCTTATGTAATTTATGTGTACCATGCGCTGATCCACATTTTATTTTATACTTTTCTTAAAGTAGGCTTCATCAAGATGAAGAGAAACGTTTTTAAATTTCGTGTTTGTTATTTGGTTTTTATACTTTCCACCGAAGTTACTGAAGTTCCAGTCATATGTATAATTCTGTGACTGCATCTAATAGAAGATAAAATGTGATCACCTTCGATTCTATCAACTTTAGCTTTGCATTTCCTATCCCTTTCACCAGTACACCACGTAAGAGCCCTCAGCTTTCCTGCCTGCACGGAAAGTTGCGTCGCTCGCACGGTAGAATTAGTGGACCATTTCCCCCGACCCTTTCTGGGCGCAAACTTCACTGGGAGCATTTTATAGGATACCTTTTCGAAAGGCATTCGACACAGTGCCGCATTGAGGACTGCTCAGTATTTTGCAAATAGCATCTCATAAAATAATCTTCAATACCGTCCCGATTTCGAACATTACACAACTACACACACATACACATACAAACACACACATACACACACACACACCGAACAATGTGAGACAGTGGTTAGGGACACAAACCTCACACTCGGATGAAGCAGATGTTCAGATCACCACCCAGATTTAAATTGTCCGTGTTTTTCCAAACTAATACGGAAGGGGTGCTTCGTTACAAAGCCTCGTTATCGAAGGGACGTTAAATCCTAAATCTTACACACAATTTAACACTTTTTTCAGAACTATTCCCTCCCCCCCCCCCTCCCCCACTGCCCTCCCCCTTCCTTCTGATGAAAACACATTGGAGTCGTTCCCGTTCTTGACTAATAACTATTCCATCCATAATGGACTGCATTGTGAAGGCAGTCACTGATAATAGCTGGAACTATTTTTTGCGTCAGTCACCAATTTATTTTTCCTACTACGCTTTTCAGTGGCTAGTACCATCGCCATCAGGTGGAAAATCAGTGCGGTTGGTACAGCATACAAACTTCCTTAGACAGTAATAAAGCTAATTATCGCTTAGCGATGGTCCCTAAAACCATACACAAAAGTATTTTGCATTTTCAGGGGTATTAGTATAAAGAAGATGCTGCATATTTCTGGTGGTTGCATGTGCTCGTTACTGTACATCTTTTACACAGTCTTTCACTCTCTGCAATGATGACTCCTACATTTTATCAGTGAAAACGAACGGCAGAGTTAGATAATCTCTCCAAGGCCTCTGATGGGTACGCGGATTGAGCCGTTACAGACGTTTTAGTACACGCAGTAAGGGTACCTAGTTCATACTTTAAGAATATTTGATGTGGTGGACGATAAGTCAACGAATTCATAGGATTCATCGTTATAACGGGATAACATAAAATCAAATTCACATAGTGTTGCTATAAACCGTTAAATATGGGCAACAAGGTTTCACAGACTTAAGCCAATGTATGCAGTTCCCTTTCACTTGTTCTAGGTTCGACGTGATACGTGAACAGGTACTGGTTGTATTAATATGGAGTAGCAAAGGTAAGTCTCGAAACTCAAGTAAACAGATTCGATTTTTTTTTCAATCACATGAATGAATTTCTGTGTGCGTAAGGTTTACTATAACACACGAAAAGTCTTCCCAGCGTATTAGTCTTCAACAGGCTCCGAAACTTTTAAGTAACGAGGAGGTTCAAATAAAACGTGACCCGTCTTAGAACGAGCTTGGTAGCGGCCTGTCTCCGTTAACTGTTCGTGAGTTACAGCTGTTTTCGAATGCAAAAATTTCCCTTGCCTTTCAACGCCAGACGGTCGGTGGGACACTGATACACTGGTTGACTTGACGTAGCCTGTGTGTGCTGCAAGTCAGGTTGGTTACCTGCGTGTTTCTCTCTGGCAGTAATGGGCGTGTACTTTTTCATTGGAGTCGAAGTATTTCCTACCTTTGGACTCTTAATGAATCTCGCAGAAAAGGAAAGAATAATATAAGGTAGTTGTTCTTGAGGACAATTTTTCACGAAGTACTTTTCGTGTGAGTCTTTATTAATGAATTAGACGGGAAATCCAACTGGAAGAATTTGCTGTCTTTGTTCAGAAAAGGCAAACTCTCTTTTTCTGCATTGATCTGGTCGCGTTGTCATGACAGCGAATAGACCTGTTGGTAGAAAGTAAAGTAATGACGGACTATCATTACTCCAGACTTCTAAGCTGAAAGATTACGCTGTCATTCAGACCGTTCTTGTGGCGAAGAGAAAAGCTAGCGCTTACACCTAGATCTGACGAAATTGTTTTAAATGAAATATCTCAACTGAGTAGTAGATTCGTGACCAACAAGCCTTGTTATTTTACTACGTGCCTCATTATACCATTTCTTGCTGGGTTTTCCTTCGGTTACATATCTTTCAAATTTCGCCGGGCTGTCCTAATGGGTACGTTCGTCGTACGCCCCACATTGATCTCTGCGGTTATTTCACCGAGTGTTGCTTGTCTGTTAGCACTGACAAATACGCAAACGCCGCTGGTCTCGGCCGTTAAGTGAAGGTTCAAATTGTTCAAATGGCTCTGAACACTATGAGACTTAACTTCTGAGGTCATCAGTACCCTAGAACTTGGAACTACTTAAACCTAACTAACCTAAGGACATCACACACATCCATGCCCGAGGCAGGATTCGAACCTGCGACCGTAGCGGTCGCGCGGTTCCAGACTGCAGCGCGTAGAACCGTTCGGCCACTCCGCCCGGCTGTTAAGTGAAGGCCGTCGCCACTGCATTGTCTGTGGTGAGAGGTATTGCTTGAAACTTGGTATTTCGGCAAACTATTGACGTTGAGGATACTGGAATACTGAATTCCCTACCTAACGATTTCCGAAATAGAATGTTCCGCGCACCTAGCTCCAACTACCATACCGCGTTCAAAGTCTGATAGTTTCCGTCGTGCGGCAATAATCACGCCTAATCTTTTTCCCGTGAATCGCCGGAGTGCAAATGACAGTTCCGCCAACGCACTCCCCTTCTATTCCTTGTGTACGCGATACTATCGCCATCTGTATATGCGCGTAACGTTATCCCATGACTTTTGGCACGATTTTTCCAAGATGACAATTAAAACTTATCATTGGTTCCTGATGCCAATTACCTGTCATAAGATAACGGTACTGTAAAGTTTGTTGATTATTAAGTTTAAGGATTTGGGACTCTTATTTATTTAGAGAGATAACGCTTGGTCACTAGTATCGAAGCGGAGAATAATTGCAACGTTGCAGTACGATGAACTGGCGAAGACGACGATCGCTCCTATGTGAGGTGGGCATGCGACGCAAACGGCGCCGGCGCCGGCGCCGGCGTCTGCCCAAGAGGCGGAATGCAGCCGTCGGAATGCCGTATACGGGCGCCACGGCGCCGCCGCTGACTGACGGCGTGGTGCGCGCGTGGCCGCCTTGTACTCGTAGCCGACGCTTCCTGCTGCGCAGCGACTTGTATGGGCAGCGGCCCTCTCCCCCGGTACTCGTACGACGCCGCAGATGTCACGCGGCCGCGCGTTACTGGCTGGACGCTATCTGCATAACTCCCTTACTGCCAAAGCCCGTATTCGGTGTGGGGTCAGAGAGGCTTCTCATCAGCATTTACTACACAGCTCCGTCTAAAATATCGCTGCCAATTTTAGACATATTTCATAACGGCCGCGTCGTAAGGTTCTCCTTAGACGGCATCTTTATATCACCGAAACTTATTCTCCGCCCTTTCCTCATCTTATGAGCTTGTTTTCATTGTTCAGTTAGCAAAGTCTGTTCATTCTCACCTCCTGAATATTGTTTTCAAATGTGTGCTACAATGTCACCTTTTTCTGACCCTCTTGGCAGGACGGCGTGGCCGAGCGGTTCTATGCGCTTCAGTCTGGAACCGCGCGACCGCTACAGTCGCAGGTTCGAATCCTGCCTCGGGCATGGATGTGTGTGATGTCCTTATGTTAGTTGGGTTTAAGTAGTTCTAAGTTCTAGGGAACTGATGACCTCAGATGTTAAGTCCCATAGTGCTCAGAGCCATTTGAACCTTTTTTTTTTTTTTACTCTCTTAATTCCTCTGAATTCCATCCTGTGTAGTTTACTTAATAGAATTGCGTACTAGGTGTGTTCGAAAAGCATCGGGCATTTTGTTTTTTTGGAAATAATTTTATTTATTCGTCTATATCACTGTGGTCATCTGCAAAGTATGGTGTCATGTATCGATATCACCCCACCGGTGTCGTACGGTTGGTAGCGCAATTGCAAGTTTCAGTTAGACTCCTACAAGCCCGCCCGGTTGGCCGTGCGGTCTAACGCACTGCTTTCCAGACGGGAAGGAGCGCCTGGTCTCCGGCACGAAACCACCCGGCGGATTTGTGTCGAGGACCGGTGAACCGGCCAGTCTGTGGACGGTTTTTTGTCGGTTTTCCATCTGCCTCGGCGAATGCGAGCTGGTTCCCCTTATTCCGCCTCAGTTACGCCATGTCGGCGATTGCTGCGTACACCACCATTACTCTACCACGCAAACATGGGGGTTACTTTCGCCTGGTGTGAGACGTTCCCTGAGGGTCCACTGGGGGCCGAACCGCACAATAACCCTGGGTTCTGTCTGGGGCGGAGGAGGAGTGAAGTGGACTGCGGTAGTCGTCGTGGGGTTGTGGACCACTGCGGCTGCGGCGGGGACGGATCCAGTCCGTCGTTTCTAGGTCCCCGGTTAAGATACAATACAATGCAATAGACTCCTATAGCAGTCGCGCCAGGGGAGGCGGACGCAGTGGCGTGCGCCCAATAAGACACACCTCCAGTGGCTCCGTACCACGATCGCCACCGCCGCTACGATACAGGACGGCCGGCCACAGGTTCAAATGGTTCAAATGGCTCTGAGCACTATGGAACTTAACATCTGAGGTCATCAGTCCCCTAGAACTTAGAACTACTTAAACCTAACTAACCTAAGGACATCACACACATCCATGCCCGAGGCAGAATTCGAGCTTGCGACCGTTGCAGCAGCGCGGTTCCGGACTGAAGTGCCTAGAACCGCTCGTCCACAGCGGCCGGCCCGGCAGCAGGAAATGAACCCACTTGCACTCCGTGCCAAATCACCACGTAACGTTACACCATCTAGTCATGACTCTAACACCATAGTCTTTGCTTTGTACAGGAAGATTCCTCCTTATTAACACTGATAAGCTGGACTCTGTTTCTTGCTGCATCATCTGTAATGAGTCTTCGTTCGCTTCGAAAAATACAATTTAAGTAAATTTGCTTCTGTCCAGCTTTTCTACGACGACAGCTACTGCAGCGCTCTGTAGCCCAACTCTCCTCACTGTGGCATCGTACAAAACATAAAACAGCCCCCATTAGGTGTTACAGCTATGCCAGCACTTCTGTCAACCCCCGAAACACTTTTGGAACTCGATCTTTAGATAGGTTCTTAGTTATTTCAGCGATGGGCTTTTAATACCATCTATGGTTGTAAAACTGCCACACTTTAAGGTCCTTTTTATTTTTGGAGGCACAAAATACCCACACAGTGCCGTATCTGGCGAATATGGACGCTGGACATAATTACAGTGTTGTTTTTCACCAAAAATTGACTAAAAAGCAATGAAGTGTTGGCAGAAGCACTAACGTGGTGCAAAAACTATGAACTGCTTCGCCAGAAATCCGAGCTTTTTTTTTCGGATTGTTTCCCGCAACGACGTATGAAGTTGTAGGCAGAATTCCTTACTGATCGTTTGCCCTTTTGGCAAGTAGTTATGATGCACTATGCTATTAAAATCTACCGCACTTGTCGAACTTTTATCGATCTTAACGATTTCGTCTCCTTATAATGACACGTTTTAGTAGTTCATTGTTGACTTCATTTAGCGACTTCCATTTGCCACTGTTATTGCTCGCTATTCAACGCCTTTGACACAAGTGTTACTGTCGCACGTTTCATACCCAGAACATCCGGAAGGATTTAATAGCATGAACCAGTTGATACACCAACACCATCAGCAATTTCACTGGTTTATAATCATTTTTCTCAGTTTTTCCACGATTTCATCGGTTGTTGATGTACTAGGGCGTCCAGAACGCGTTGTCTTCAGCGCCTTCAAGGTCATTTTGGAAACGTTTATACCACTCGAAAATTCTTGTTTTATTCATAGCAGTCTCACTAAAAGCAATACTCAACATTTCCAAAATTTTGTTACATTTTATTCTTTTCCTGTAGCAAAATATAATGCAAATTCTCTCATCCATTCTTAAAACAAATAAATAATATCCACTCGTAGCGTAACGCATTTAATCTTCTCGACAACTGACAACAGAGTAAACATCCATTATGAGTACCAGTATACAGGAATCTTTCAGATATGTTTACTAACACAACAACGGAAAACCGCACGAATCGGACTAATACAACCCGCGACATCACAAAATTCGCGATACTTTTTGAACACACTTCGTATGTTCTATAGGATAGAACGCAGATTAGAATTTAACAAAACTCAGAATGCAGAAGGTGAGATGCCGTGTTCTTTTTAAGGAAACCATCCTGGCATTTGCCATGAACCATGTAGGAAAATCAGGAAGAACCTATCAGGATTTGCAGACAGGGGTCTGAATCCTGTTCCTATCGAAAGCAAATCCAGTGTCGTAACCATTTAACCACCATGCCCGAAGTGCCCCTCGTATATTTCGGACGAAATGAGCAACCATTCGAAATTCGCCTAAGTAGTACAGGTAACTGCTCAGAAAAACTATACGAGTTTGTCACAATGTGAGAGCAGCCGTCCCTGATCCGTTGCACGGATTCATTTAATTACTCTGCCTAGCGAGCTACCGTCCAATACGCGCGTCAGCCCGAGCAAGTGCACCTTCACGTCGAGGACACCAGTGAGTGATTCAGTAATTCCGCTCGTACCTGCCAAGGTTAAGGAAAGGAATCCTGTATGATATGTGCATAAAAATGTGCCAAGTCATTTCCCGTAACGACTAAAATTGCTATGAATACGTTCATGCGTGCTACTTGCCGGAAAGCGGTTTCTGTACGAAGCACTTAACGAACAAGAACAGAACATCAGCGTTCATGTGGATGAACAATAGTGTCATCGCAGCTACCGTTTCTTCGAATCAAAGCTGTTGTTCGAACTGTGTGGAGAGATGCGTTCTCTGGATCAAGATTGTCCGATTTTTCGATCTGTTTCGGCTCATTATTCTTTTTTTTCCCCACTAATCACTGTAGATGGATATTGGTGTACTAGCTGCAATAACGAGGTGGTGAACGAAATGGTGAATGATCTAATGACTACACATTGTGGAATGACAGTAAACTGAAGAACGGCTTAAGTGACGAGGAGTAACTGAAATGAGATTAGAGATAAATTTAAAGTCAAATTTGGAGACCAGGAACTACCAGAAGAGAAGGAATTTTGCTACCTTGGAAACACAATAACACTGACAGACCAAGCAAGAACGACTTAGAAAACAGATTAGCACAGGCAAAGAGGAGATTTCCCTGCCAAAAGAAGTCTAGTAGCGAGAAACATCGGCCTTATTTTGAGGAACAAATTTCTGAGAATGTTCATTTGTAGTAGCCCACTGTATGGAAGTGAATTATGGGTTGCGTGAAAATCCGGAAAAGAAGACAACCGAAGCGTTGGTGACGCAGCTGTATATGGTAAAATTTGCAGCAGAAGACTGAGATTGGAACAGATAGGGGAGATGGTTATAATTAGTGGATACTGTACCCAGGAAAACATGATGTTTTTTGATCGGGACTTAAGGTCAATGATTGGTTTTAGAATCACTCGAAGGAAGGCGCACTAGACATGGCGATAAACAGTTCCCACAGTTTTTGAAGTTTTGGGGTTGTTACTAGACATAAGATTGTGTGCTTAATGCAGCACTTGTTAATATTTCGAGTTTTATATATTTAAATGCATCAAATATATTTTCTTAAGTCTTCAGTTACAGAATTTTACGGCAAGTAAAACTGCATATAATTTGAAAACTACATACGAATATAACGCGTGTATCGTAAACCCATACTTCGTTGGTCGTGAACCATCTTGTACGTTGAAACAGATGAAAGCTTTTTTACCATGCAACACTGGATATCTGATAATTACCTGTGTTTCGCCAATGTCTTAACAGTTTTACCTGTCTTGAAAATGGAAATTTGTATTAGTTTCAAATAGCTTCCATTTCAAAATTTGACTTTTAACCGGTGTTTGATAATACTCCTGCATATTTGATTTCATTTGCTGGTTATCGTGTGTAGTGGAGTAATACAGTAACATATAGAAGACCAAATACTTTACTGACAAAATTTTGTCGATTGCAACGCTTTCAAATTTCGGTACAGTATATGTTCCTAGTTGTACCTTGGAACACATTTTTACAATTGGATACACGTTAATTTTCCGCCATAATTTCTATAATTTCAGAAAAATATTATTATAATGTAGTATTCCGCCTAATAGCGGGTCCGTGTCATGGCACAAAGAATTTCTGATTCTAGTGTCTTCAAGTTGTTCCTTCAGTCTGCTGTATCTCCTTCCGTCTTTCATGTTATCCAGGCGTAAAATTCTTCTTCTTCCTCATCCTGTAGTTTCATCTACGTCGTGTGAGTCCCTCGTGTCTGTGTGCCCGATCCAGTTGGTCGACCTCTGAAGAATCATATTCAAAAAATGTTCCAATGTGTGTGAATTCCTAAGGGACCTAACTGCTGAGGTCATCGGTCCCTAGACCTACACACTACTTAAACTAACTTAACGCTAAGGACAACACTCACACCCATGCCCGAGGGAGGACTCGAACCTCCGGCGGGAGGGGCCACGCAATTCGTGACATGGCGCCTCAAAACGCACGGACATTCAGCGCGCCAAGAATCATATTCTGAATAGTTCTCTTCTCTCCAGCTCTTCTCCAGACATCGTTGTTTGTCACCCGATCTGTCCACTTGATCTTCTCTATTTTTCTCCAGCACCACATTTCAGAACTTTCTAGGTACTTTTTCTTTATTTTTCTCGTCGTCCACGTCTCTGCTCCGTACAGTGCAGTGCTCCAGGTGTAGTAATTCACCGGTTTCTTCCAGAATTCCAAGCTCACATAAAAAGTGAGTGCCACCATTTAAAAATGGAATAAGAAAATACGTTAAATTTTTGGTCTGAAAAGTGTTCCAAGGTAAAACAGTCCCCCGTACAACCATAACTGAGAAAGGGCTTCTCTGAAATGTAGAAGTTGGCACAGGAGAGAAAGTTATGGCGAACCACATCAAGCCAGTCAGACATCCCACCTCCCCCTCCAAACGTCCTCTCCCACAAAGTTGCCAATAAGAGCACCTTCAGTGCATGAGGGATTCTCGTTGAGAAGTGTAGCGAAAAGGATATGCAGGGATTAAGCCACCTCGGTTGCCGACGAGGAGCTGCACGGTGTCCGCGCTGTCACAATGCATTCGCGCCACGTCTCGCTGCGGGATTGAGGAGCGCGGCGGACAAGACGCGATGCGGCCGATGATGTCTGGAGAGTTCGGCGCCGTCCGGCGTGTATCAGTTGGCCCGGGCGCGCGCGTGCGCCGCTAGGCCAGCTGCCGAGATGTCACGGCGCGATGCGCAAATTCCTGAAGCGCCGCCAGCCTGCCGCGGTCGTGTCGTGTCGGCCTTAACCGCGCCACCCCCTCCGCCTCACCCTGCCGTCGCGACGCTATCGTCGCTGCTGTCGGGGGCGTCCTGTCTTTTAACGCCCGCATCCCTCCGTGGTCTATTGGTCAACGACGCCGGTTGCTGACGCGGAGGTCTCTGGTGATGGTCCCAGAAGCGTCGTCAGGAGGGGAAAGGGGTAGGGGTGGGGGGGGGGGGGGAGGCAAGAGGGGCAATTGGCCTCCTCCTAGAGTCTGTGATATACTTCTTATTAGTGACAGACTTCTCTTCGACGAGGGGTGTCGAGAAAATAAGTTGCTATCGGTCGCGAAATGAAAACCCTATGAAGCTTGCATAGAAGTGTTGGGCAGTGTCTCCAGTACGCCCATCGGTCGCGCCACGTTGCAGTATGCAGTTCTGAACGCACAGTGAGCACATAAAGATGCCTAGAATATCTACATCTCCATCTACATACATACTCCGCAATCCATCATACGGTGCATGGCGGAGGGTACCTCGTACCACAACTAGCATCTTCTCTCCCTGTTCCACTCCCAAACAGAACGAGGGAAAAATGACTGCCTATATGCCTCTGTACGAGCCCTAATCTCTCTTATCTTATCTTTGTGGTCTTTCCGCGAAATGTAAGTTGGCGGCAGTAAAATTGTACCGCAGTCAGCCTGAAATGCTGGTTCTCTGAATTTCCTCAGTAGCGATTCACGAAAAGAACGGCTCCTTTCCTCTAGAGACTCCCACCCGAGTTCCTGAAGCATTTCCGCAACACTCGCGTGATGATCAAACCTACCACTAACAAATCTAGCAGTCCGCCTCTGAATTGCTCCTATGTCCTCCCTCAATCTGACCTGATAGGGATCCCAAACGCTCGAGCAGTACTCAAGAATAGGTCGTATTAGTGTTTTATAAGCGATCTCCTTTACAGATAACCACATCTTCCCAAAATTCTACCAATGTACCGCAGACGACTATCCGCCTTCCCCATTACATGCTTGTCCCACTTCATATCGCTCAGCAATATATGGTCTCCCGTCAAGTACGGATGCCCGCCGAGACATTTCGCCTGATTTCACGCAACCCTATATAATGTAACTGCATTTCCTTCTACAGGACAATTTCACCCGCACAGTGCAGGGGCAATGAAGACGTTCCTGCAGAGTTTTCGATGGGAAGTGTTTGATCAGCCACCATATAGCCCGGACGTGGCTTCCTCTGATTTTCGTCTTTGATCACATGAACCGCTGGCTACGAAGACGCTATTTTGGCGCAGTCAACGAGCTGGGGGTCAGCTTAGAGAATTGGCGGAAACAACAGGCGGCTGTATTCTGTGACGAGGATATTGGAAAGTTGGTATGTACACTACGACAAACGCCTAAGTCGAAGTGGTGACTGTCTAGAGAAGTAGCTGGAAGGGTAGCTAACTGCTGCAAATAAAACATTTCTGATTTTCACTATGGTTTCCATTTCGCGAGAGACCGGAACTTACTTATTGGATAACCATCGTATTTCTAGTAAAGGGTCTCTCATTCTACTCTACAGTATGTTACGCACTGCCTAATGCAAGGGGAAACGCTGTGGATTAAGGAAGCTCTGCATTGTTTGGTTGTGATGTTGTTCAAGAGAAATTTTACCGTTTTCTTGTCGCGGCGGCGGCGGCACCCATCCCCAGTTCATATATGAACAGCGCCTTCACCTGCTTCACATCTTTATTTCAGCATTGTATTTGCGTTTCATCCAAGACTTAATTCAGTTTTACACGTTAGAGTGATTGTAGTATAGTATGAACGTGGTCATATACTTCATCTGTGGAGGAGGCTGATAAGATTTAGTTCTATCCACTATTTTCAGGTTGTTTTCGAAAGCTTCTTCACACTATATTCATACTAGTAAAATAATAAAACGTACTTTGGGTATGCTAATTAAATATACTTATCTTTATGGTACGACTTTATTCTACGTCAAAAAATATTGACTTCAAACTAACAAACGTTTAAGATACTGGTTTAATGCAGCTCTCCATGCTACTCTATCCTGTGCAAGCTTCTTCATCTCCCAGTACTTACTGCAACCTACATCCTTCTGAATCTGCTGGGTGCACTCATATCTTGGTCTCCCTCTACGATTTTTACCCTCCACGCTGCCCTCGAATGCTAAATTTGTGATCCCTTGATGCCTCAGAACATGTCCTACCAACCGGTCCCTTCTTCTTGTCAAGTTGTACCACAAACTCCTCCTCACCCCAATTCTATTCAATACCTCCTCATTAGTTATGTGAGCTAGCCATCCAATCTTCAGCATTCTTTTGTAGCACCACATTTCGAAAGCTCCTATTCCCTTCTTGTCCAAACTATTTATTGTCCATGTTTAACTTCCATACATGGCTACACTCCATACAAATACTTTCAGAAACGACTTCCTGACACTTAAATCTATACTCGATCTTAACAAATTTCTCTTCTTCAGAAACGTTTTCCTTGCAATTGCCAGTCTACATTTTATATCCTCTCTACTTCGACCATCATCAGTTATTTTGCTCCCCAAATAGAAAAACTCCTTTACTACTTTAAGCGTCCCATTTCCTAATCTAATTCCCTCAGCATCACCCGACTTAATTCGACTACATTCCATTATCCTCGTTTTGCTTTTGTTGATGTTCATCTTATATCCTCCTTTCAAGACACTGTCCATTCCGTTCAACTGTTCTTCCAAGTCCTTTGCTGTCTCTGACAGAATTACAATGTCATCGGCGAACCTCAAAGTTTATATTTCTTCTCCATGGATTTTAATACCTACTCCGAATGCTTGTTGACGTGAACACTTCTTATGATAAACCAGTGCTATGGTGTGAGAATTATTAAAAAGTTGTCGATCTTCTTCTTTTAAACATTACAGCGATGAACTTGTTACCATCTGAACCCTGGGCGTAAAGTAGCAGAAAAGTAAGAAGGGCGTGTAGCACGTGGAGATCAAGCTGGTGGAGAAACACGGGTGGTACTCAGCGGTAGACGCACAGTAAATATTCTTGGAGGAGTATGAGCGATCCGGCGATTTGATTTCGCAATTAGGAGCCCATTAATTGGGACGAGTAGCGCAGCAGAGTCGCGTGATTAATGAGAGCGGCGGCCGTGTCCGCTATTAGGCGGCAGCTGCGACGCTAGGCCGGATTCCGCCGACGGCGGTGGCACTGCTCGCTCGCGAGGGGCAGCCGAGATGCGCCGATAGCGGCGCCCTGGACCACACACGAGCTGGCCTGGCCTAGCCACCACCGGCAGTGCGAACCCGCGCATGACTTGCACCTAGAATCGCTTGTCCGCACCGCTCCTGCAGTCTCCACTCCCCACTGCTCTCTTCCTGCTGCACACGGCGCTCTTTTGGTTCACGGTAATGTGCTTACACTTCGTCTCAACGTTCATATTCTGGAAGGATTCTGTCTTGGCGTCTATGAGACGTTGATAAAGTCGACTTGCACACGTTTTTTCTTCTTACATCACTGGGGAACATTAGTGCACCGTAGAGAGATCGTTAGAGATGTAACTCCACTTGCCCAATGAACTGAAAGGCATTTAGGCTTGATTTATTGTGATCAAAGCTGTCTAAATCGCCTAATATATATCCTTATTTACGCTACTGGCCATTAAAATTGCTATACAAAGAAGAAATGCAGATGGTAAATGGCTATTCATTTGACAAATATATTATACTACACTACTGGCCATTAAAATTGCTACACCAAGAGGAAATGCAGATGATAAACGGGTATTCATTGGACAAATATATTATACTTGAACTGACATGTGATTTCCACGCAATTTGGGTGCATAGATCCTGAGAAATCAGTATCCAGAACAACCACCTCTGGCCGTAATAACGGCCCTGATACGCTTGGGAATTCAGTCAAACAGAGCTTGGATGCCGTGTACAGGTACAGCTGCCCGTGAAGCTTCAACACGATACCACAGTTCGTCAAGAGTAGTGACGGGCATATTGTGACGAGCCAGTTGCTCGGCCACCACTGACCAGACTTATCAATTGGTGAGAGATCTGGAGAATGTTCTGGCCAGGGCAGCAGTCGAACATTTTCTGTATCCAGAAAGGCCCGTACAGGACCTGCAACATGCGGTCGTGTATTATCCTGCTGAAATGTAGGGTTTCGCAGGGATCCAATCAAGGGTAAAGCCACGGGTCGTAACACATCTGAAATGAAACGTCCACTGTCCAAAGTGCTGTCAATGCGAACAAGAGGTGACCGAGACGTGTAACCAATGGCATCCCATACCATCACGCCGGGTGGTACGCCAGTATAGAGATGACGAATACACGCTTTCAATGTGCGTTCACCACGAAGTCGCCAAACACGGATGCGACCATCATGATGCTGTAAACAGAACCAGGATTCATCCGAAAAAATGGCGTTTTGCCATTCGTACAGCCAGGTTCGTGGTTGAGTACACCATCGCAGGCGCTCCTGTCTGTGATGCAGCGTCAAGGGTAACCGCAGTCATGGTCTCCGAGCTGATAGTTCATGCTTTCTCCGAGCTGATAGTTCATGCTGCTGCAAACGTCGTCGAACTGTTCGTGCAGATGGTTGTTGTCTTGCAAACGTTCTCAACTGTTGACTCAGGGTTCGAGACGTGGCTGCACGATCCGTTACAGCCATGCGGATAAGATGCCTGTCATCTCGACTGCTAGTCATACGAGGCCCTTGGGATCCAGCACGGCTTTCCGTATTACCCTCCTGAACCCACCGATTCCATTTTCTGCTAACAGTCATTGGATCTCGACCAACGCGAGCAGCAATGTCGTGATACGATAAACCGCAATCGCGATAGGCTACAATCCGACCTTTATCAAAGTCGGAAACGTTATGGTACGCATTTCTCCTCCTTACACGAGGCATCACAACAACGTTTTACCAGGCAACGCCGGTCAACTGCTGTTTGTCTATGAGAAATCGGTTGGAAACTTTCCTCATGTCAGCACGATGCAGGTTCGCCACCGGCGCCAACCTTGTGTGAATGCTCTGAAAAGCTACTCAGTTGCATATCACAGCATCTTCTTCCTGTCGGTTAAATTTCGCGTCTGTAGCACGTCATCTTCGTGGTGTAGCAATTTTAATGGCCAGTAGTGTACATTGTCTCTCGTAGTACGACAATGAAAATTCAGAATCTCATCGTCCGTTGTATAGTTTCCCCATGCAAGCGCTGGTGTTCCGTCCGCATCAGGCACAGAAATCGCACTGTAATACACACACGTAACGTGGACATCCCTAATGTCTCACTCAGAGATGAAGGTAACGAAATACGTTCGTTGATACACGTAGGGGTGAATGATTTGCTGCCTGGAATAGTATGAGATAAATTTTGCAAGGGGGATCAATATTCTAAAATTTCACTTTTTGTATGACTCATTCACATAACCTGAGAACGTTTGTTGCCCCAAGAACCAAATTAGACAGTAATTTCATAAAACGTAATGTATCTTAAGCTATTAATATATATCTGTTCGACGTTTTTAAATAGAATATTTTAACACCAAAATGGTAACCATAATTTATAAGTATAGGCTAAGTATATATACATTAGTAACCTGAATATGAAAGCCACCATTCTAGATTAACGATATGAAATTTTTACACAAAAAGAGAAACTGTGAAAAATGTATATATTGTCTTCATAATTTTGACGCTAAATGTTTGGAACTCCTTGTATGTTCATAAGTTTCATCGGTATTCCTGTTCTCAAAATTATTCGTCAGCCATTAGAAAAGTACATCGTCTTTTTAAAGACAGAATAGTAATTGTATTGTGGAATCTTGAATTAACAGTAGCAATATGTGTCAGAGCTGCTACCATCTCTTTCGCGTATTTCTCCTCCCCAATAATCAAAACAATGTAAAATTTCTTTGAGGAATGTTCTCTGCAGTTTGCTTATTGCGTGAGCCTACCTTCAGCCTTTAATATTAATTAATTAATTTATTTATTTATACTTCTCACAAAAGTAATATTTTGATATCTTGAAGAAGAAAACTGAACTGTAAGCATGTCGGCAACAACAAACACATAATAACAAAATTAATTTTCTGATTAAATAATTATGTAGTTACGTAATTATGTGACTTATCGGCGAACGGCTTTTTCATGGGTAAGAAGGCGCCGCTTGTGCTGAGGATGGTCCCGTTAAATAACTAAAAGTTATCTCTACTGGGCAACTTGCGTCGATATATACAAATACGACAAAGAAATAAAAGACATATCTTCAATATCTGGTAGGTGCAAAGCATCGCTTGTTCAAGAACCTATACTAAACCTCTCTAGTATCGTGCGATACGTAATAGTGACAATATAGAATGAAACCGCTGTCTAAAACCTTATCTGTACAAAGCAAGCACAATACATTTATATAAAGTCTTAAAATATCTTCTTCACTGCTGTCATGTTTCCATATCATATATCAACACAGATCTCTCACAGTTGTACCAAATACATCAACAGGTGTAACATTTGGAAATAGGGCTTCTGCTGCCAGACGTGACAACAGCGTTTTTACAAAATGGCTCTGAGCACTATGGGACTTAACAGCTGTGGTCATCAGTCCCCTAGAACTTAGAACTACTTAAACCTAACTAACCTAAGGACATCACACACATCCATGCCCGAGGCAGGATTCGAACCTGCGACCGTAGCAGTCGCGCGGTTCCGGACTGCGCGCCTAGAACCGCGAGACCACCGCGGCCGGCAGCGTTTTTACAATCATGTTCTTTTTAAAGAGTATACTGCCTATCGATTCTAAAACGACCTGTGTCGCAGAATCCAATGTATGGTGTTTTACAGAGATTTGTGTATTAAATACTCATCAAAAGTCGTGTAATATCTGATGAAGTGAAATGAACGTATGGCATTGTTGGCTGGGAGGCCCCAATCTGGGAAGTTCGGCCGCCAAGTGCAAGTCTTATTTCAGTCGACGCCACATTGGGCGACTTGCGCGCCAGTGATGAGAATGAAATGGTGATGGGGACAACACAATAACCAGTCCCCGAGCGGAGAAAATCTGCAACCCGGCCGGGAGTCGAACACAAGTCCGGTTGCACGGAAGGCGAGCACGGTACCCCCCCCCCCCCCCAAGGTAAGTAGGCGGGCGGACTATCTGTGTTATCTGATTACCATGCAAAGTTCCAGACACTGCGGCGACTACAGCCGTTATGAAATGAATTCGCAATTGCGAATAAGGACAACCATCAGCTGTAGAATGGAACGACGACATGGAAGTTTGGGTTTGGTCGTGAGTCGTGGACGGATAGCCAAATGGTAAGGCAATAAGCGGAAAATCTGGATTCGAATCCCAGTTCGGCACAAATTTTCATTGTCGTCATTCCTGTCTACAGCTGATGGTTGTCCTTATTCGCAATTGTGAATTTATTTCATGTTAAAACAGCGTATCTGAAAATAAGTGGAAGTAAACATCTAGTCGTTGCAATAATATTTGCTCACACTGGCTGAATACTACAAACTTCAGGAAAAGTTGCTACAGCTAAACAGTCACTTAAGTGGTATGCTCATAATGCTGCACCAACACATTATTTAATTAGCACTGTCGCAGTGACGTCGCAAGCAGATAACAACTCCAGAGCAACTGCCGATAACTCGATGTGGCCGCCGCGATCGGTCCACCATCTGACTGGAGATCAGCCGTTGATAGTGGGACGGAGCGAGCGCAAATGTGGCCGTCGCTGCTGGAAACCGTTTAAGCGGCGCTCAGCTGTGACGGCGTGGGGCTGCGATTTATGCGACTCATTATAATTGTTCGGCGGAGGCACACACGCAGCAAGGCCAGCCGGTGCCGGCCGCCACTGCCAGGTGCTCTCTTGCAACTGCCAGATTTTTAACAGCCTACCCGCTGAACACGCGGGCGACGGTCTTTTTATCCGTAATTAATTTTGCCTTTTTTTCCACAGCCACATACCACGGGTTCCCCTCTCCCCGTCCCTCTCCACCCAATCCTCTTACGCCCAGCATCCTTCCCTCTCACTCCCTTGCGCTCCATTCTGTGGAGATGTCCTCAGACGTTACTCCTATAATTCAATTGGCGCGACAGGCAAACAAGTCCCGTATTTCCACGACCAATTTCCCGAGTCGTACACCAAGGAGAACGGGCTTCGAGCGCAAAGTTTTATGTCGCTTCGCCCAACATTTCTTCGTCTCTCTGTGTCTGTGTTTCTTTCCTACTGTCCTTCGACTTCTCGTAAGAAATATCGCGCGTGAAAGGCAATTTGTTTAGAGGAAATTTTGTTCTTCTTTCTTTTTTACTCCGCCCTTATTGAGAGACGCAGGTGTTCCATAATTGTGCCCCGCTACCAGTCCTATGATACATACAGTACTTCCGGTCTTACACGGAATAGTTGCACAGTGTCCCACTACTGTGAAGAAGAACAGTGTACGTAGACAGCACATTCCCAACTCGAGCAATGCAGCCGTTATACAGAAAATTTCCTATTTTCGGGGTGCAGATTGCCCATTCATAGTTCGTCGACGTTTGAAAGAAAGAACAATCAAACGTTAAGTATTCTGTTACAGTCAGAAGGAATCTTTTCGTTTATAACACAGTATTACGCTTGAGAGTCATTTCTTTACCCTCAGAAGAGGATGCCGATTGCAGTCCGCACCGTGATAATCGGGACCTTACTGCCTGTACAAATTATTCTGTGTATTCCTGGGTAGAGGAAGAGAGCGAAGAAGAAGTGATCGAGGAACTCGTTATGGTGAACACCGAGCTACTGAATCTGCTGATATGTTATAGGATTATGTAGGAGAAAATACATTTGACTATACTGATGTTTTGACTCTCCACAGAAAAAGAGACCAGGCGTCAAGGAAAAAGTGAATAAAAAAGAGTAACATGAAAAAATGTACTGTTGTTTCTCGAAAGCGAACTGATAGCAAGTGCATCGAAATACAGTGTGTTTTAAGCGTAATTCCGTAAACAAAATGTTAGTTTCTGGAGAATAACGCAGTGAGTTTGCAAATGGGACGTGTTTCATGTGTAGAAAATAGCAGCTTCCGCTAAAAACAAGAGCATTTTAAAATACTGGTGTATTTCGATTACCCTTACAGTCTCAGGCCAGTATTAAACCGGAAAATCGGGAGTTTGCTGCTTATCCAATTTAATGTCCGCTGCAAAGTACTATACAAACTGAGGAATACTGGGGGTGGACAAAACTATCGAACACCAAAACATTACACACACCGAGCGAGGTGGCGCAGTGGTTAGCACACTGGACTCGTATTCGGAAGGACGACGGTTCAATCCCGCGTCCGGCCATCCTGATTTAGGTTTTCCGTGATTTCCCTAAATCGCTCCAGGCAAATTCCGGGATGGTTCCTTTGAAAGGGCACGGCCGACTTCCTTCCCCATCCTTCCCTAATCCGATGAGACCGATGACCTCGCTGTCTGGTCTCCTTCCCCAAAAACAACCCCAACCCAACAACAAACATTACACATTATCATGCCTATGACGGTGCAGGAAACACTTTGACATCCAAGACAGATTCCAGTCGTCACCGAATGGGTAAATGCAGGACCTGCATATTTTTAAAGGGAATCTTAGACCATTCTTCCTCCAAAATAGTGGCAAGTTCAGATAACGAAGCTGGAGATGCATAGCGAATACGCATCTTTCTCTCCGAAATAGACCATGAAGGATCAATAATATTGAGATCTGGTGACTGTGGTGTCCAAGTAAGATCCGACAATTCATCCTCGTACTCATAAAACCAGTCCTGGACAATGCGAGCTTTGTGAAGAGGGGCACTGTCGGCTTGGAACACAGCATCGCCATTGGGGAACAACTACTGAATCATGGGACGGACCTGATCTATTCATTGGCAGTAAAGCGATATTACGGGTTAACCACTGAGTCCATGGCATACCACGATATGGCTGCTCAAATCGTCTCCGAATCCCCGCCGTGTTTCACTCATGGGACGTAAACGCGGACAGTAGTTGGAAACAGTGTGAAACAAGACTCATTAGATCAATTAACTTCCTTCCATTGCCCCATAGTCCAGGTTTTATGGTTTCGATATTCTGTTTTCATGTTAGGGGCATTTGCATCACTGCCGAATGGTTCTGGAATTACAGCTCGCTTTGCATTTCCCTGCATATGCGTTGTTATGATGCTGACAGAGCTCTCGACATTCAGTTTCGCAGTGACTTTTTCAGCTGAAGTCCTCTTATTTTTCATCACAATCCTCTTTAATCACCATCCTTCACGCTCAGTTAACACACACTTCCGTCCTCGTTGTGAGTTATAGGATGTTTTTTCGCTTTCCCTGTATGAGGCATAAATCTTTGATACGCTACCTCTTGAGACACCAAGCACTTCAGCTACTTTGGTTACGGAAGTACACGCATTACGAGCACCAACAAGTTGACGACTTTAAAATGCGCTGAGCTCCGACATGATGCACTCAAAACTACACAGTACACTGTTCTGACCAGGACTGACACTTGCAACGTATTGCGTTCGTGGTCAAATACAACAGCGCAACCCTCAGGCTTGGCCAGCATCTCCGTTTGTGTTCAAGCATGCGTTTCTCGTGATATCTCCGTATTTTTCTCCACTGTCTGTACGACTACAGACGCGAGAACGGCAGAAGGATAGGACTACCACGAAGAAGATGGTACGACCAGCTACAAATTGCTTAGTTTCGGAACAGGCGAATGTCTATAACCCGAAAATTTGCACAATGATGGTGGGTTGTTTTCGCAGCTGTATGAGGGCGAGCATTTACAACCGCATTGTGATTCACTTATCATTTACACGTTTTGCATGTTCCTTGAAGCGCTCTCCTGTACGTTGCAGTAGATAAAAAGAATTTGTGTATTTTTATTCTATGTACATAAAAAAATGTTTGTTCCAAAGACCGTTGCAGAGTTGGACCGCAAGCTGAGCGGCGTTCTGCTGAAAGGAAACACCTCGCAGACAATGGCGCGGTGCTGAAGCGACTCGCAAGAGCTCTCTTCCAGCTTTTATTTACCAAAGCTGTTAGCGCTGATCACTAGACCCGCTCGCTCTTTCTCTTTTTCTCTGTGTGCCCATGCGAGGCTCTCTTAATCCCCTAGCTTGGCTTGTGTTGGCTCACACAGTGTTTTCTTCTTCTCTTTGCAGAAGTCCTTCACGCTCATCCTGCAAGCCGTCGACTTGGACAACTCCACGCAGCCCGGTAAGTTTTATTACGGCTTATGCTCCCCTCTGACTTACTGTGCGATAAAATATAAAGGTGCACAATTACGAAACACGGATGTGAGCCCAACATCGTGCGGGGAGTCATCTGTCTACAGTTCGTGCCCCGAGCACACACATTGCTCCGTACGATATTGGGCGACGTTGGCTTGCTTTTACACTGCCTGCGTGTGCGTGTGAGTGAGTGAGTGTGGTGAATTATACATTCCGTGCTCGACTTGCGCTCGTACGATCTGAATTTTACGCTGTGAACGGCTCGTAAATCAGCCATCGGAGCAGCACAACGAGGTACGAGTAATTCGCCACGCTTCTCATGCAGTCGCAGCGTGTGGATAACGAGATATGCTCACACTCGCACCTAAAACATTGTAGTCGCAATAATTCGGGATATAGTTTGCAAACGGAGGGTGACCCTTGATAAGGCAACTGTGCAGTATAAATTACTATTTGTGTGAGTACTCCCGTCAATGGCGCAAACGTGGCGTAGTAACGCAGCGGACACGTTGTTTGTGTTCCTTTTTCTTCTCTCGTAGAAGTGATAAATCTAATTACAAATGCCAATGAAATATTAGCTAAATTTTTGTACTAAATCTTTACTGAATCGGCACAAATGGTTGTAAGGTCACTGTCCGAAAATCGATGTTTACATACGAGGAGGGTGACAATATCGGTGAATTGTGAGAATAAGTGAAACTGCATTTCTGCCCACATACACGGGTTTGTTTGCCCTGTGTCTAGTGCCGCTAGCAGTAGCAGTCGGTTGGTAGAGTCATTGGAGACCTGTCGCACTAAATGGCTGTACGAGTCAATCGCGAGACTTTAATTTTGAAATATTTCGGCCGAGGATAACAAGAAAATTTTCTGAAATAGAGTAGTCGATAGCCTGAAATTATCCAAGGTTTAATTAATCTGCTGATCAGATGGTGCATTTAAAGGCAGTGGCATATGGTATTCTGTGAAGTTTAATTACCGTGGAGACCCGTCGAGTAAGGTAGTTAAATTCAGTTCCGTAGCTCATCCCGCTTTAGAGAAACAACAGATCCACGAGACGGCGAACAACTAAAATGTAGCACCTCACAGGACCCATCAAGCAGAGAAATTCGTATTTCGGATTGACTGATAACCAGCGCGTATCCGCGTTAGTGTGGAATGCTAACTCTTAAAAAGGTCTTCATTTTCTTCTGTGTCCACCGTTTTTTTAATAAAGTTGTAACCTTGCAGATAAGTTTTGTCCAAGCCACTGCCGTCTGTTTCACTGTACACTTATTTGTGGTTTTTCTGTGTGCGGGATCTTAACGCCTTCCGTTCGTTCGCCATAAGCGTACCACTTATCATATTTTCTTAAATGATGTCTTTTGACGGCTTTATATTTAGTTCCGTAATTTTTGTGCTCCGTTTTCTGTCTACTGAGAACTACACTTCATTTGCTCACTGTCATATAGTAGTTCGCGCATCAGCGTTGCTTTCTAATGCTCTAGTTGAGATTCTTTCCTTCTTTTGTTTGTGACAGTGTTTCCATATGTGCGAAACTTATTATCACTACTCGACTTTTGTGATAGCAAATATCGTATTGGTAATTTAATACTGTTGTATCTTTCTTCTGGAAGATGATTCTGATAGATTATTATACTCGGTGTTATTCATTTTCCTCGAAATGCAATTACGTTCATTTTGTTAGGTTATGCCCAATCATACTCCTCTCAGACTTGTGATAATTAGTAGAATGCTACCTGCAGATCGTGTTCGTCATCTTGTATCAAGGCGAGATCCTCAGTGAACAGCAAACAAATGAGGAAAACGGTGTTTGTAACGTTCAAGTCCCCAGGAACTACGTTCTTCCATAGGTGGACTACATAGCCAGTTTACATATCGAATAACTTTGAGGAGACCATAAAGTCTAGTAATCTCTTCTTAGTATACTACCGTAGATAAGAAATGGGATAGAAATTCTTGTCTGTCAATTTTAGATATGCTGTACAGTGAACTGGGTAAGGACACCTGAAAACATTTCCAGAAATGAGTGTTTTTTCTGGCCTCGTGATGGCTGGGTGTTGTGTGCTGTCCTTAGGTTAGTTAGGTTTAAGTAGTTCTAAGTTCTAGGGGACTGATGACCATAGATGTTAAGTCCCATGGTGCTCAGAGCCATTTGAACCTGTTAGGCTTAAAAGCGTCTTCATGTCTGAGTTCTGTTACCGAGTCCCTTCGCACTGGTTTTCACGCTACGGTAATTACTCAGGTGCGTACAGTGCAAATAATGCGCATCGCGTGACGTCCGTAACTCTCGAGAGAACGAACATAAAGTGCCCGTGCACTTTAAGCTGCGGTAATTTGCCCGGCCTTCGTACTATGAGAGCGTTTCATTTACGGAGGAATTCTGCCTCGCTTATTTCATTTCTTCTGTTGTCTCTGGGGTCTTTTTCGAGTTCCCGCAAAGCAATTAAGGGATCGGGTAAGTGACAGCGCACACTTTTCCGACGAAGAAACACTGGCCACCTTATCCAGCAGCGAAGAGTAGGTGGTCAAAATACACTGTTGTCGCGTCCAGCATCTGTTGCGCTGTACATGCACGGGAGGGGGGGGGGGGGGACAGCAGTGGAGGGTGGGAGGAGGGGTGGAGAAAGAGCGTAAAGAACTACTCTGAGCGCTGGAAGAGATAATCGCAGGATACTTTGCATATTTGTGCTACAAAGCAGCCATCGGGAGTTGAACGCCTATGTTACGAAAGTTTTGCAACTATTTATTTGCCCATTATTAACATACAGTCGTTCCGTATGCATGTCAGTAGTCTCAGAATTACTACCAGGCTTCATTACTGAACACTAGATGCAAACTAAGATAGTACTGTGCGTACAGCAAGTCAGCCGTAGACTACAGTTTTCTGCTTCGTTAGAACAAACGATGCACTGAAATTTTCGCTTCTTCTTGACAATTTAACGTAGTGTGCTGGAGCGAGAGCCTAAATTGAGGTTTAGAAAACCCGGTACTGTATTTCAACGATGTAGTAGTGGTTGGACGGCAGCTCAGTGTCTGAAAAAGACGTGCGCACCTGAGTGCTTAAATAGGCACGTAGCTGAATAGGGTGAACATCAAATGTTCATTTCAGCTTATAATAACCAAAACGATTCCGCTGGACTATGCAAGTGTATCTCGTTACATGTCGTGACACAGAATGCCCAGAGAAATTCTCTGGAGATGTATCGAAGGTTAATTTGCAGAGCTGTTCGAATAGGTGGCTAACGCCCATTCGGAACGCCATGGTCAGGGCAGTGGATCGCTGCAGAGCAGGAATGCACGGCTTGACGTGCTCTACGAATAGGACGGCAAGTAGACGCGAGGCAAAAAGCGGCGGAACTGCGTCTCACTCCGCAGCATGCCGATACGCGTGCAGGGCTTAGAAAGGTGCGCAGATAGTTTGCTTCCTGTGGCAAGAAGGCTTTGAAAATACCGAACAGCTTTCAGCTCTGAAGGGAGCACGACGCAAAGTATTTCTCCTGCATTCCGTTTATCTCCCACTCCATTTTTCGTTGGAGTAACGCTACATTGTCTCACTAGTATGTCATTTGACAAGAAAAGACCTCTGGACACGCTGACAGGGATTGAATTCCTCAGAAAGGCCGAACGCTGTGGTGAAGGCGGCCGGACCGTTGAGAAACGTCCTCATACCGACGAGACATGCAGCGAGCATTTTCGAAGGCTTGACTACTACAGTAATCCACGTTAAACTGTAGGTCACCTTTCGCCGATTGGATGATTGGGACGCGCAAATCGCTGAAGTGCCACCAATTAAAAGACTTGCGCCTGGGCATTAAGCTCGGTACAATTATTATTGCGTCCATAAAATTCCAGTTTTACACTCAGTTTGTAAATGCAACATTTTATCGTAGGTCCTACTGAAACAGCTGCTGTTGCTGTATTGGATCGTGTTGGTTTAAATAATAAATTACCGCGCTGGTTACATGATTTCATAGGTAGCATGATGCTGTGGGAGTTCACATCAATATTCTACGTGATTCTCTCTCTCTCTCTCTCTCTCTCTCTCTCTCTCTCTCTCTCTCTCTCTCTCTCTCTGCGTGTGTGAGTGTGTGTGTGTGTGTGCGTGTACATGTGTGTGTGTACACTACTGGCCATTAAAATTGCTACACCTCGAAGACGACGTGTTACAGACTCGAAATTTAACCGATAGGAAGAAGATGCTGTGGTATGCAAATGATTAGCTTTTCAGAGCATTCACACAAGGTTGGCGCCGGTGGTGACACCTACAACGTGCTGACATGAAGAAAGTTTCCAACCGATTTCTCATACACAAACAGGAGTTGGCCGACGTTGCCTGGTGAAACGTTGTTGTGATGCCTCGTGTAAGGAGGAGAAATGCGCACCATCACTTTGGTAAAGGTCGGATTGTAGCCTATCGTGATTTTGGTTTATCGTATCGCGACATTGCTGCTCGCGTTAGTCGAGACCCAATGACTGTTAGCAGAATATGGAATCGGTGGATTCAGGAGAGTAATACAGAAAGTCGTGCTGGATCCCAACGGCCTCGTATCACTAGCAGCCAAGATGACAGGCATCTTATCCGCATGGCTGTAACGGATCGTGCAGCCACGTCTCCATCCCTGAGTCACCAGATGGGGACGTTTGGTAGACAACAACCATCTGCACGAACAGTTCGACGACGTTTGCAGCAGCATGAACTATCAGCTCGGAGACCATGGCTGCGGTTACCCTTGACGCTGCATCGCAGGAGCGCCTGCGACGGTGTACTCAACGACGAACCTGGGTGCACGAATGGCGAAACGTCATTTTTTCGGATGAATCCTGGTTCTGTTTACAGCATCATGATGGTCGAATCCGTGTTTGGCGACATCGCGGTGAACGAACATTGGAAGCGTGTATTCGTCATCGCCATACTGGCGTATCACCCGGCGTGATGGTATGAGGTGCCATTGGTTACACGTCTCGGTCACCTCTTGTTCGCACTGACGGCACTTTCAACAGTGGACGTTACATTTCAGATGTGTTACTACCCGTGGCTTTACCCTTCATTCGATCCCTGCGATACCCTTCATTTCAGCAAGATAATGCATGACCGCATGTTGCAGGTCCTGTACGGGCCTTTCTGGATACAGAAAATGTTCGACTGCTGCCTGGCCAGAACAATCTCCAGATCTGTCACCAATTGAAAATGTCTGGTCAATGGTGGCCGAGAAACTGGCTCGTCACAATACGCCAGTCACTACTCTTCATGAACAGTAGTATCGTGTTGACGCTGCATGGGCAGCAATACATGTACACGCCATCCAAGCTCTTACTCAATGCCCAGGTGTATCAAGGCCGTTATTACAGCCAGAGGTGGTTGTTCTGGGTACTGATTTCTCAGGATCTATGCACCCAAATTGCGTGAAGATGTAATCAGATGTCAGTTCTAGTATAATATATTTTTCCAATGAATAGGCGTTTATCATCTGCATTTCTTCTTGGTGTAGCAATTTTAATGGCCAGTAGTGTAGTTCTCTGTCTGGACAAAGAGAAAATACTAATCTTAAAATTTTAAATGCTGACTTTAGATAATAATAATTTTTTCTAGATCTTCTCACACGTATTGGGTCCCTTTCGCCGCTGCCAATTCTCTGGGCGGCTGAGTTATTCATGCATGCCCCCCCCCCCCCCCCGCCGCAATTCAACCACCTCCTAACGGTTTCAATCTACCAGTATCTTCTTTCCACATCCCACATTACAAACTTCACTTACCTCGCTGCTCTAGTATACACCGCTAGTCAAAAGTATGCCGACTGTTAGTGATGTCATCCTGCAGCGGAAACGCGACAGAACAATCACAGCTAAATCAAGACCAGGCAGACGCTGCGTACTATCGGATGTGGACCGTCGAGCATCGCGGTGGATGGTTGGAAAAAATCTCTTGAATTAGCGGAAGGAATTACTCGCGAGTTCCAAGGTGTTACCAGCCGTCCACCCGACTATGCATGCGGAGTTACAAGGAATGGGGTACAATGATCGAGCGTCTCCTTATAGGTCACGCATTTCTATAGTCAGTGGTAACCGACGCTTGATGTGTAAAAAGCGAGATATTGTATGACTGGACAGCGGACTACTGTAAACGACTTATTGTACCCTATGGCAATCCGATGGAAGCCTGTGGGTTTGGCGAATGCCTGGAGAACGTTGCCTGTCATCATGTTACATTTGGAGGGATATGAACACATTTACAGCGTTTTGTACTGGGATAGGATGACTGCGTTGACATGACAATGTACCCTGTCTTAAAGCAGCATATGCGAGGCCATGGGTTTTGGAGAACAGCATTCCTGAAATGGACTGACCTGTTCAGAGTCGTGACCTGAATACCATGGAACACCTCTGGGACGATTTAGGACGTCGATTTTTGCTCCAGACAGCAGTGCCCAACATCAGTATCTTCTCTAGTATCGTCTCTTGAAGAACTGGTTGCCGTTCCTACGCAGACACAACTCGTTGAGTGCCACTAGCATAGTTCAAGCTGTCATAAACACCACTGGTGGACACACCCCATTATAATGTCCACTAAAAGATGCAGGAAAGTATATCTCAGAGAAAGTCACGTCCTAGAAGATGATTCAAGAATGAATCTGTCGCTCTGCAGTGAAGTCTGCTTCCGAGCTCGATTCCCGATCTGGGACCGAGCGAGGTGGCGCAGTGGTTAGCACACTGGACTCGCATTCGGGAGGACGACGGTTCAATCCCGCGTCCAGCCATCCTGATTGAGGTTTTCCGTGATTTCCTTAAATCGCTCCAGGCAAATTCCGGGATGGCTGCTTTGAAAGGGGACGGCCGACTTCCTTCACCGTCCTTCCCTAATCCGATGAGACCGATGACCTCGCAGTTTGGTATCTTCCCCCAAACAACCCAACCAATCCCGATCTGGGACAAAGATTTATTATCCGAAACTAGAGAATGTAGTGATGTTGGACACTGGGGTCTGGAGCAAAATTGAAGTTCTAACTCGAAGGTGTGTTTTCTCAATTCCGGGCATTGCTGATGTATGTGAACAGTTTTTACAGCTGGTTTTCGTCTTGCCTCGTGGATACCAAGAAACGTTAGAGCAAACAACGCGTACTCGCGCCTTTGTTCGTCCGCAAGGTCTCGCTCCGAGCGCCAATTGCGAAGCTCCAACTGTGGCCCCTCCTTCTCTCCGCGCCTCTGGCTTCCTTTTTTCCGGCCGAGCTTGTGCGATCTCATGTCCGGCCGCCTCCCAGTCGCGCCGTCCGATTGGGATGGCCGGGCGTGGGATGTTTGGCAAATGTGCGGACGGCTGCCCCTCCTCTCTTCCAGCACTCCCCCCCCCCCCTCCCCCACACCCCCACCCAGTGCGTGCGGCCTATTAGCATATAATGGCCCACCGCCGCCACGCGACATCTCCCGCGGCGGCCGCGAATCTGCGCTGTAGTTTGCCACACTGCCCCCTCCTGTCCCGCTGTTATTCTCTGGCTGAACGGCTGTCTGTACTCGAGTGAACCATTGGTTCAAAACCTCCTGCGACCATTACCCCAGAATGAGGTACAATGTCATCCATTACCCTAAACAAAGTGTAGGACCTAATTAAACATCAACCTGTAAAAAAAATTTTGCCACTCCTATCTTCAAAGTAACAAATTGTGATTAATACTTAGTTAATGTTCAAGCAATTGAAACTCGTTTTTTATGTCTCTCGCTGAACAAAAAATGAATGACTAATGATGGTGTTTGGTTCTGCTTATTTTTAACACTCCATTTTTGTGTGTGGTATGAGGTCCACCCACATAGGAAGTCATAAAACAGCTTCCTTCAGCTCTTGAATTTTGTTTTCATTGTTACCGTAGTTTTAAAAAAATGGTTCAAATGGCTCTGAGCGCTATGGGACTTAACATCTGAGGTCATCAGTCCCCAGAACTTAAAACTACTTAAACCTAACTCAAGGACACCACACACATCCATGCGCGAAGCAGGACTCGAACCTGCGACCGCAACGATCGCGCGGTTCCAGACTGAAGCGCCTAGAAACGCCCGGCCACCGCGGCCGGCTAAAAACTGTTCACATACATCAGCGATGCCCGGAATTGAGGAAACACACCTTCGAGTTAGAACGTCAATTTTGCTCCAGACCCCAGTGTCCAACATCACTACTTTCTCTAGTTTCGGATAATAAATGTGTGTCCCAGATCAGGAGCGAGCTCGGTAGCAGACTTCACTGCAGAGCGACAATGATCTTCTAGGACGTGACTTTCTCTGCGATATCCTTTCCTACACCTTTTAGTGGACATTATAATGGGGTGTGTCCACCACTGGTGTTTATGACAGCTAGAACTCTGCTAGGGGCACTCAACGAGTTGTGTGTGTGTAGGAACGGCAACCAGTTCTTCAAGAGGTGATACTAGAGAAGATACTGATGTTGGGCACTAGTGTTTTTTTTTGTTTTTTTTATTGGCTTTCAGGCCCATTCAACCATCTCACTAGTATAAGGTCGTTATGACGATACGAATGTAAGGACAACACAACAACCAGTCCTCAAGCGGAGAAACTTCCCGACCCGGCTCCAATCGAACCCAGACCCCTTTGTTTAGCAATATGTGACTGTGCAGGTACCGAGGAGGACTGCTACCATAGTTAAAAATCTACTTTGACACCTGCAAATCCTGCTGATTTAATCGGCACTCTTAGGAGTTATATCAGTAATAATAGCTAATAACGAGAGACCGTTCGCTAGAACAAGGCCAGTTGTGTTGCATAAAAATCGGTTTTTAATCTACTGCCTTCGCAAGATCCAAGAAATTGCACTTCGATTCAAATTTCACTACCTCAAAATGTTCCTTTATCCCTTGAAACATGTCTAGAACCCAGGCGAATTCCCAAAATCTGAAAAATGTATTTACTATTAGAGTTTATTACTAATGGCTAGCAACTACTACGAGTGGACGGACAGCCAAAGCAAGCAAAAGTAAAGCTGACGTTGAGTGCTGTTGGTGAACTAAATAAATTTTCAAAATGAATCTTTCAATGTATATGAAACTCAAGATTAACAAATGGTTTGTCTTAACAAATTTTACTCGTGACAGTGAGACGTGATCTGAGGGTGATTCATCGGCTAATAGGGAGATGTGTGTTGCAAATTACTCAAGATGACAAGCAAATAAATGGGTTAGAGGACAGATTAGACCCGGAGACAACAATGGTAGTTTATATGAATGCGTGGTATCTGTTCTTTCGGACATGTCCGAAAGAACAGGTACCACGCGAAATCCGCAGCTGTGATATTTAATACGCAAATTGAAGTTGGAGGGGGAAGAAACGATAGGAAAGAGAAGGAACTAATTATATCAGCTGCATCGGGATTTTATGCAGATTCAGCGGCGACGGGTGAAAATAGCTGCCGAACCGGAACTCGAATCATGTTGGAGGCGGAAAATAAAGAGATATTGCAGTTCGTATTTGAAAAAAGATCATATTCCAAAACGATGTGCTGATAAAACATTTCCTTATTTGCTAACGGTTTCGATCATACGATCACCTTAAAGTACCATAAAATTATACTCTTTTTGTTTGTTAGGAATACTCGGAATACCTCTTGCAGAGCCAAATGCCTGAATGTGGAACGTCCTCTACGGTTTCTGGTGGAACTTAAAATCCCGTCACGTGTGATTCCACACTGGTGATCCATTTGTGCTTGGAGGATTTCCCTCTACCTGTCGTGTTTCTGATTCTGTTCATGAATCTGCAGGGCTTCATGCGTGTCAAATGTCAACAGGTCACAGCCTTTCCCTCGTAGATGTGATTATGTCTTCTGGGAGATGGTACATCTCACTGTTGTGTCTGATCCCGTAGGTTCCATCCTCTCCTGTCATTGGCCGTAGTATTCTTCCTAGGATTTTCCGTTGCTTCAACTCTAGTTTCCCGAATGGTCCTTTCCGGTCCATCAAGAGGCATTTAGAGGCCTTACTAAAGAGGTTGTAGTGTTCGAGTCGAAGATTCTTGGAAAGCTGGTTGGAGAAGTAAATGCTGTCGCACGAGTCGTAGACCTTCTTCAAATATATATTGAATATACTGATTATGACAGTACACGAAGACTGATTAACTGTTTAGTACATTTAACTATTGACTGCATAATGTATTTTACTGTTGCCGCAGGATGGATTTTATTTGATTTGAAGCCATAGTAAGAACCTTGCCACATAGGCTGTTGTAAATAATTTTGACACCTGAAGATGATTGAAGATTATATGATCATCGGAACAAGTGCTGTAACAAATATTTATTTCATCAACAGCTGTTGGCAGTTTTGGACTATGAATTTCTTCAAATTATAGAATGACTGCTTCAGAATGCTTCGATGAAGAACTGTGTCCGAAGAGTCTCATCCCCTGCATCACCTCATTCCGTGGCCAGAAGACGTGTTGACACAAGTGGGGCAGCATGTGGATCAGGAGCAACAGGTTGCCCTAGTCTGTGTTAGGGGGAGGGGGCGGACGATGGGGAGGGGGGGGGGGGGGGGGGGGGGGAGCTGGGAGTCAGCCGGCGGTGGGCAATAAATCGGAACTGGGAAGAGGCGGAGAGACGCGCCGTGGAGCGGCAGCCGGCGCCACATGCTGCGACCGGGGATCGAAGCCCGCTCCCCGCGTGGCACTGCCGCCAAGCGTTTCCCACGGCCGGCTCCGCCAGGAATGTCGCTCCCATTGTGCGCGCCGGGCTGGCAGACACCTGCTCGGCCGCCTGCGCCAGGGCCGGACAGATAAATCCACGACACGACACCCGGCGCTGGCCTTCATCAAGATAATTCAATTCCCCTTATTTATGTCTCTAAATCGCCGAGAGGGCGCTCCGTTCCGCCCACCGCGTACGCTTCGCTCTGTACCGAGGACGAGACGCGTTGAATTCACCAAGCTGAGATGAGCCTTCATGTCTCTACGTTGATCTCCTAGATAGCCGCATCGCAAAATGGAAGTAGAAATTGTATCACCTAAGCGCGTGGTCTTCATCTGTGGAGACGGAATTTGATAATGTCTGTAGAAGCAAACCATCTACAGGCTTGTCTCAGAGTGCAGAGCCAGTTATCTACAACGGCTATTTTTTTTTCTCCAGGCCCCATCAGTCGTGAAATTAATACCACAGTAAAAATCCTCTGAAGCTTTGCATAGATGTGTTGTGCAGTGTCTCTAGTATGCCCATCGATCGCGTCACGTCATACTTTCCAGTTTGGAGCACACAGTGTGCACGTAAAGCCGCCTAGAACAATATAATCTCCCGCCAAGTTTGAGGTGTGCGCTGTTATTCGATTTCTTCATGCTGAGGGGTTGCGTCTGATTTCATAACATAACTGTCACGCGTGACAGCAAAGTACGACAAAGGTGCTGGAAAATTAAGCAGGACGTACAGGTGTTCACGACGCAGGCCGTCGGGGAAAGAAGCGATGGGAAAAACCGTCTACGACGGGCAATTCAGAGCAAACGAAGAGGAATATTGTTCTCAGGCACTTTCCTTCTTCATGACAATTCTCGGCCACACACCGCAGCTGCAACGAAGACACACCTGCTGCGTTTTCAATGGGGAATGTTTTATCATCCACCATATAGCCTGCCTTTGCTCACATGAAACGATGTCTGTTAGCAAAGCAGTTTGGCATAGACAACGAGCTGCAGACCTTTATAGAGTTCAATGCTGGAAAGTTGGTTCAATGCTGTGACAAGTGTATAAGCTGGAGCGGCGATTATGTTGAGAAGTATCTGAAAGGTGTAGCTACATGTTGCAAATCTCCATTTCAAGAAATGGAAAAAAGTTGCCCTCGTATAAAAAGTGAAGCTCGTAGAAATTTTCCAGTTGATTAAAATGCTCCTATGTACCATCACAGTCGTTTGATACTTACACCCATTGTCACACGACGTAGAGTGCTTGCGGCAAGCTACTGGAACGCCACAATAGGTATGCATTATTTTATACAGACATGCCGTATGTTCCATATTTCTTAATTATACTAAATAACTCTTTCGCCAGAAGCATTTTTTTTTTAAAGTATCAGACAAATGTTGATTATCTGCCAGCATCTAGCATGATTGGCTTTCCTGTAACTTCATTTGTTACAAAGATATGAAGTACGCCTTTGTTAGATTGCACCTAACACGTTTGATTTGGCAATCATTTTCAAGCTAAAGCTCCGTCTCTAATAAACTGTCTCGCCCTCGACTACCACCTCACGATTCAGCACTAATGAGTCAGAAGCGAAATGAAGATACTGTACAGGCCGAGCTTCCGAACAACCGTTTTCTCAGCCCAGACAGAGAGACCTGTAACTTGAAATGGAATCCAAATTTGAATGGAAACACTTTTTAAAAAATCATGAATAAATTTACGAGGGTCACTACTCATAACGAAGAAAAAAGGAGTGCTCATTAAGTAAATGCAGAGTTACTAAATATTGGACAACTGTTTCCTGTTTTAGTTGTACGGTTCTGTATCAAGTCACTTTCAAGTACGCGTCCGTTGATATACATACCTGGGCTGACGAACGATTATTTCCCTATTCTAAGACAGAGAAAGATGGAGAAGTTACATTTCACCCCCCCCCCCCCCTTTGTCTCATTATAAAGAACTGATTGAGGTTAATGTGCAGGTCCGACTGCTCACGCGAGAACGTTTAGGCAGTAGGAACGGAAGGTCCAGAGCCAAAAAAACAAAACGTAGCCATAAAAACCAAGTCGTTAATGCAACGTGAGTTGCTCACCGGACCGGTCGCCATCCAGCGCATTAATAATTAGTGTCGCGTATTACTTATCGTCTATTATGGCGATTTAAGTGCAATTGATAAATTGGTGGCTTCGGTAAGTGGCTCACATTTGACAGACCCTCCCATCAGAATTAAATTACGGCAAATAGTGTATATCGCATTTACAAGAACGCCTGAGCAAATGGCCTTCTCTAGTAGACGTCACGAAGTTGCCATTTTTCAATAGCGCCGCTTCTGCCCGGTGATCAAGTGCCGCTAGACTAGTCGGGAGCGACTTGCGGAAAGAGAAGAATGTGCCGACGAAATTAATGGAGGTGCCCGCACGGCTCGTATCTCGCTGCCGGTGACAAACATCCGCGCAGAACTCGTCGTCTGAAATGTAGTTGTTGGCAAACGAGAAGAAAGGCAGCTCGAATGACCCTTGTAAGGTATAAGCATCCCGTTTAAATAAAACCTTGCGGAACAGGTTATAATTTTCTTCACATATGGTCGTAGCTCTTTTGCGCAAGAATTGTCTCCAGACGGGTTTTCCTAACAAACGGGGAGCTGCGCGATTTGCGAACGATAAGTTTTGGATTCAGCACGAGAAGCGTTTAACATATTCAGGAAAAAGGATCTTCCAGTGAATCTCTCATGCAAATCATAACACATGTAGCCTCGAGTACAACATAAAGGGAAGCAACAAGTCGCTTACCTCACTTCCTGCTCCTCCGCGCGTAATGTATAACTTCATTACCCTTCTTGCCGCATCTTCCCGAAAGTTCAATACTCTGTTGAGATTTTTCAACAGACGAATCTCCTGGTGAAATTACGCACTATCGAGGGACAATTTACGTACCACTTAAGTACTCTTCCATATTTTTGCTTGGAAATAAATAATGTTCTTCACTTTCTTTTATCACGCCTGGCCAAAGTGCATGATATATTGGTCAGTTCACTCGCATTCAATCTCGAATATGATTTCGCAATATTTATTTGTTATCGTTTCATGGGTAAGGTGTTTTCGATTATTGAGTGGTATATTCTCGGACAACAGATCTATCAAGAGTGTGCTTTCTGGCGGTTTCCTACTCTTTACTAGGCACGGACGCGAGCTCTCGCATCTCATCCTCAGCAAAACAACACACAAACAGCTCTAATCTGAAGACATCGAGACCCAAGTTTACACGATTCACATATAAGTGAACACGGTTTTGTCCCCATGGGCTAACTTACATTGGCAGCGAGAGCAAGTATGTGTACTTACAGACCATATATGGGACAGTCACTGAAGAAAGATACTGCATACTGCAACTGAAATAAGGGATAGATTAACCAAAAATCTGCGTTTTGCGTTAGTGTATCTCTTAAGACGTATTATTTTGAGGCAATATAAGAGGATACGCTAATTTACACGAAGTACCTAAGCAAATTTGCGCAATTTTGTAATTAATTTACCTATTTGTCCCAGTAGTTGAACAGCCTGTAGAAGAACTGACAAGCCTCATACTTTGTGTGGGAAAAATATGTTTAATAATATCAACCAGGAGCAGTATGAAAATTTATTACCCCTCAGCAGATAACTCCTATTGCAACGTCTGAAATGAGCATCTATAGAAACTTCAGACAACATCCACCACCCAAGACAAGTATCTAATGAACAAGCATCCGAATTTTTTGGAATATTAACCCACATTTCATTCCCTAAAGTTTCAGCTGTGCATCAGAGATGCTTTTTAACAGGGACGCAGCCTACGCTGCAGAGATCGAACAATTTCGAACAAGACTCTGCAATAGCAAATATATTGATGACTGTCAGTAATCACTGGACATAGTCACGAACAGTAAACCTACACTGAAACGTTAAGCTCTGGTACAGAGATCTGAGTTTTCAAACATAAAAGTACAAGTAAAGAGACAGAGGCTTCGGAAAAGCACCTAATCAGTGTAGCCACACTCTTTTTAAGGAAATTTCACACAAAGTCCTTTAGAAATGGATACGATACCTAGGAATCTCAATTTTACAATGAATTAAATATGCCAGATCAAAATACAATCGCAGATAGTAAGTAAAATATTTAACATACATGAGCCTATGTTCGAAAATGTTCTACTTTTGATCTCATAGCAGGCAAGGTCAGTGACTTTCTTTCTGCAGCTCTGAAGACGTGCTCCCTATTAGCGATAACTGTACGTGAACCACTGCTCAAAAACGTTAATATCAACATTACGCTACTGTCTCATCATTCGAGACCTCCACCCAAGTGCACATTTCGTTCAACGAACCCCTTCCTTATAGGCAACCCCGAAGCGATTTTTCACATAACAAATATTGCGACCAGTGATTGGTTCACCTCATTGGTCCAGCAGTGTACATATTAAAATATTTGTTACAGGCGTTGTAGAGAGATGTGACTTTTTCTGTATGACACATTAAATATTCTCTTGAAGTATGGTTTATTATCTTCTCATTACTGAGTGCTTTCCCTGACAGCGTAATTGTAAAAGCAGGTATGTTTTCTCGATAGTCTTCTCCGCAAAGACCGCTACGAACCCATTTCCCTCCTCGTGTTATTTACACTAGTTACACTACTTTTTACAGTGCTAAGTATTTGCGTAACAAATTAGGCGAATCTTGCTCGATATGTCTCAGTTAAATGCCTGCTTCAATGTTATTATACTTGCTAATTACCTATTCTCACCCTGGCTACATGCACGAGATCCGAACTCCTCGTAACTTGGTGGGTTTTACTACGGCTGCCACCAGAGACGAGTGGAGGGTGACATTAACAACAGCAAATTGCTCAACAAAGTGTATTTCCATACATAAAAAACTGCCTAAAATATGAATGTGATGAAATTATTTCTTTGCATCGCGGTAATGAGTTGAAGTCACACGTTAATATTCCTTTATGTATTCCCATTTGATTCTTATGTCAACATAAAATGAACTTAGACAATTTTACTGGGGCCTAAATCGATAAAACAGAACCTGGAACACGTAAGACTGGTTGCTTATAGGTAATTTGAGCAGTTTCTGAAAAAACACTTTATTACAGATTAACACGCTAAAAAATTTCAGAAATACTGCGTGAAAGAGATTCTATAATATTATGGACAAGTGATATCTTCTGAAGGAATGAATTTATAAGTCCCCTGGTGTACGTTATTGACATGGTAGAACTAGCTGATGATAACGTGTTCTTTAAAAAAAGCAGACATTTTTGCTTTTTAAATCTGTATTTACTGGTACACGATGTAGTTTATGATTTAGTCAGTAGGTCTACAAGCAAATGGTACTGAATTACTGAAAATAAACTGTTATTTTGAAGTGTTAGAAAAATTCAAGTTGTACTGGCAGGTAATACAGAACTTTTTGCATTTATTGAGACATAAATGGAAAATTATAGTAGATAAAATCTGATAAATGGTGGAAGGAAACTTACGAACTGATGTATATCATTATTTTGCACAGTACTTAACCACGAGGCCGTTCCACAATCTATATGTTTCAAGCACATCCAATGAGAAAATAATGTAGAATTCAATCTTACATTACCACTTTTGTTCCACCTACAATGTTCAAAAGCTCTGTAATTTCCTCTGAACTGCGTATGTCTAATATTCAATACTGAATCTTTCGACCTCACACTTAGGTAACACAGGATAAAGCAATAACCTATGACAGTGATTGATTGTGTGGCCAAGTTTGCAGTGTTGTCAGGTTTCTCCTCCCCACCCTTACAGTACTGTCAAGTTTCTGACAGGGAAAATTCAAAATAATCCACTTTTACTAAGCTGAAAAGGCGAGAACGAATCCAAGATCGAGGACATAATCCACTATCTACAATTGTTCCACCATCTTGAATTTTTTTCTCGCAGGAAATCTATAATCTGTAAACTGAAGAGCAATAACCATTTGTGGTGGGTGGGAATGGCATTTCCAGGAAGAATGCTACAATTGGCGTTGAGTCTGACTAGGAATCAATTTCCTCTCTAACAATGCAGTGCAGCGCGCTGTAATTTATGTAGATTATGTTCGTGTGCGTTCCTTGCGTTAGTTTGATTAGTTACTAATTTTTGTACTCACTGTAGTGGAAAATTAACACTCTCCAAACGTTACAGTGCGTGTGTCATCGCTATTTCAAAAGTCCGTGTTGTGGAAGGGTCTTTATAGCTTTGTGACATCGGTTGTACGTGTTCCATGCGTCGTCACTGCGTAGACAGAATAGGGATTCGCCCCCTGGCTCTTCAGTTTGCAACCAGACTGCAGCAACATTGCACGGGGAACGAGAAACCTGGCATCAGTTCATAGTGAGTCAGAAACTCTGGTAGACAACTGATGGGGACTCAACTGAAATACATTTATCCACGCATCACATTCTAGGCATCTGAGCTATTAGAGCATGCAGCCGAGGGGGGCCGGGGGCAAATTATTGGCATGTGTGTAGCCTGTGTATGAACATTACTCTTTTTCCTCTAAATGTCTATGCTTGGTACACAGCGTGTAACGCATATAAGAGCAGATGTTTTTATATCTGGTACCTCAATATATACCCATTTCAATGCGGTAGTTGTTTTTTCTCTGCATTTAACAGTCTTCCTCCAAACATGTCACATAATTTATTACCCGACGCCACACATAGCTTTTTATTACGGCGGGAGGATCCTCCGTTTTGTGATGCTTGTGGTGTGCAAATCTCTGTCCGACACATTTTAACAGACTGCATTTTATACCGTGATGCAAGGGCAGAAGCACGAGTTGATGGGGATCTGCCTTGTGTTTTAGCTAACGATGAGACGTGTGTGTTTTCAAGTTTTGTGATGTGTATGGACTCTGGCCTAAACTTTTAGGCTGGAGGTTTTAGTGTATTGCAGAGTGGCTGACTCCTCCCTTTTTTCCTTGCGGTGAGCCAGCCACTTCCATCTGCTACATTGTTTTAGCTCCCTCTACCACTTTCTTCCTGTGTTTTCCATGTTTTACTGCTGACGACATGCCTTGTCCTTCGCTTTGGTGTGGGTAGGCACATATTTTTTCAAAGCTTGTTACCTGTGTTTTATGTTCTGATTTATCTTACTATTCTGAGTATTTTCTTGACACCCGTCTCACTATGCTACTGAGCGGGCGCTGAAGACCTTGCTCTCGTGCGCCCAAAAAAACCCTCTACTACTACTGCTACTACTACTACTACTTTTCTGCACGGTCATAACTGCACCGCTAAGTAGACTACGCCTGTCGGTGTAGACTAACCGTTTTGGGTTCGTGTGTCCAAAGCTCAACAGCTGACCTGCCGCCCAGGGTAAAATAAGCGCTAATGGCTTGCTTTTGCCATATGTTCTTGGAGGTACTACCCAGCCTAAAAATATACGACTTCTAAGAGCTGCATTATTAGTCTGAAAATGACATAAATACTGATGTAATGTTGTTCAGTACACTATCCTCCGTCACCAATAGAAATAGCTGCACTTACACGCGTTACAATCTGCATAATGAGTGTGCTGAACCACTGAAGTACGTACTGAGCCGGGCTGGTGTGTCGGCAGGTCGCACCAGGGTGATCGAGGAGGCGACGTTCTCCGGCATCATCGTGCCCAGCAGCGCGTGGCACACGCTCAACTACGACGGCAACAACTCGCGCATCACGTACCGCGTGCGCGTCCAGTGCGACTCGCACTATTTCAACCTGACGTGCACCAAGTTCTGCCGGCCGCGAGACGACAAGTTCGGCCACTACCGCTGCGACGTCAACGGCGACAAGCAGTGCATCGACGGCTGGCAAGGTCCAAACTGCGAGTCCGGTAAGTGCCAAGGAGGGCGCCCACAAGCTCTCTGTACACTTCACTTCCATCCATTTAGTCGGTAATCATCATCTTCAACCATTTGACTTCTACTGCTGGGTGAAGAGTCTTCTCTATCTTGTTCCTACTTAATTTTTATTTGATCTAATTAATGCACTACTGTGCTTCGAAAGGATTATGCCTTGAGCAAATATAATTTTGTGAACGAAGAAACACACGACATTGGTGTATATCCTACAATATTTATTACTTTACAAACCAGTTTTCGGCTGTTTCGCAATCGTCAGGTGCGAACATCAATATATGTAGTTGCAAAATTTTTGTGAGAACAAGGATTTAAACTAGTGTATCTACTATCAAAGTATGATAAGGGAACTTTTCGTGACGCACACTTGAAGCCGACGTCCGCCATGTTAGTTGCCCCAAACATCAGCTTCTGGTGGAAGTGTTTTGATAAAAATGATTTAAGGGGGGTAGGAAGTCAAACGGGTCGACTTGCAGCAGGAGAGTCACCACAGGACATTTTAATTTCCACTGTCTATACTTTTACAAATAAATTTATAAAACTTTGTCAGCATGACCAGCAAGGATTCAAGATTCACACTCATAGCAGTGGACGTTCACAAACATGACAAAATATTTTTGTTTTACATGTGAAATTTCATCATTTTTTCAGTTACTGTTGGCAGAATTTGATGCTGTAACTACAATTTTCTTCATAAGTAGGAGAGACTCTTCAATGAATTTTTCACAGCATACAAACCATACTTACAGGTGTACGAAACTGTAGAATTTATTTAATTTATTAAAAAATGAATAAGCTTTTACATTTTAAACTCCATGTTTAGAAAAAAACTCAAATTTTATAGTTAATTATCTCAATTTTTACCACAGTTTTTAATAGATTTGGAGAATTCTAGAGTTTTATACACCTGTGACTATGGTTCGTATGCTGTGCAAAATTCATCGAAAAATCTCTCCTAGTTGTGAAGAAAAGTGTACCTATAGGAACAAATGCAGCCAATAAAAAGTGAAAAACTGACGAAATTTCAGATATAAGAAAAAAATTTTTTCTTACGTTTTTGAACTTCCACTGCTATGGGTGTGAATCCCGAATTGTTCCTGGTCATTCTGAAAAAGTTTTATAAATTTATTTGTAAAAGTAGACAGTGGAAATTAAAATGTCATGTAGTGCCTCTCCTGCTCCAAGTCAGCCCGTTTGACGTCCTACCTCGCTTAAGAGAATTTCGGTTGCCCTGTAGTGGTCTTAATCCCGTCATTTGACTTTATATTTCCTATCGATCCAACTCGAAAAGCTCTCTTGAGGAGCACTGTGAGAACGAAAGATTGGAAACCGACTAAATATGGCAAAATATGTTCCCAGCATTATCGAGAAGAGCACATAGACCGAATGTCAGTTCGGTCAGTCCGTATTAATCAAAATACTAGATTATGAAAGAAGCATTTTCAGATCACATACTTCCCTTCATGGTTACTTAAACGTATAACAAAAAGAAAGTTACACCGCCATCGAAGCAAAATTTGTCGTATTACTGGCTAAAACATGAATTTAAGAACAGAAAAACGTCTGAAAATGCCTTCCCTACACTGTGTTATTCACCAAAACACTGTAACATTTTTTAATCATATTTAAAACAGCTGTTGTGTACACATGATAGAAATTAAGAACAAGAAGTGATCGTAAACAGTGGTCTGCCAAAGTTTTGGTAAATCTAATAAGGTGGCGCCGGCTTCAAATCAACGTACAACGTAACCGTGTGACGCCATCTCCCAACATTATATCTCCATAGTGTCCAAAGAGTTTCTTAGTTGCTTTCCAAAGGTGACAATATTTAATGTTTGACTTAGGACTAAAACGAGAGGATCTCTCTCAGTAAAATACTGAAAAAACTCCTAAATCAAACATTAACAAAAATATTGAAATAATCCCTTTCGTTTTAGTCCTAAATCAAAGATCAACAACTGCCGCTTTTGGAAACCAACTGAAATACTCTGTAGATACACCAGTTTTCAATCTTTGATCCCACAAAAATTTTGCAGTCGCATATTTATCTTCGTACCTGACGATGGCTAACCATTCGGAGACCAGTTTATAAACTAATAACTATTACAGGATATTATACTAGTGTTGTGCTTTTTTTCATTCATAATGTCTAAAATATTCTACCAGGAACCAACGGAACAATGAATTAATGCAAATGAAATTTTCTTCTTTTTAACCTGCACATGTTTCATAGAAACTTCACCACCATTATTTACTTTGCAGTAGAATAACAAATGAAATATTGCATGATAATAGAAATAGTTTTGAGATTGTGGTAACTATATTAAAATAGATATGACAAAACGTGTACCTTAAATAGAACATACTGTTCATGTAGCAGTGCGTCATCTGCAAGTACAGGCAATTCTTTACTAAAAGTTGTCATCTATAACTAACAATGAATTCTCTATCGCACATTTCTTGAGTGAAACAACATAATTAGACTTAAAATGAAACTATGGTCTATTACACGCTTACCAATTTATTTCTGAATTTCTACTGTTAACAATGCGTTGTTAAATGTGTTTATCGTTGGTTTTTAAATTATTGTAACTGTTTTCAAAAAATATTTGTTTTTGTTAGTTATGAGAATGTGTTACTCGTAATGGATTTTCTACGTTCGTTGAGTGTGGGTATGTACGTAGTTTGTTTTTACTCTCTCTGCACCACAGAAGTTCGTATATTTGTTTCAGTTGTCCTTGGGTGTATACTAACGCCAGTCTCATATTACTGTCCATTGATAAAGTTAATAAAATTACGCGATTTGTATGTGCCTAACTAGTCGCGATGACGAACCTTATCAAAGGAAAGTGTAACTTGAGGAAGTGGGGTGGATCTGAAATGCACATGATCTGTCTGCTCTAACTCAGCGAGATCGATAAAGGAAATTGAAACTTAATTCAGTTTCGTATAAGAACAAAGACATGGCCTGCTTTCTGTAACGCTGAAAGTCAATAGCAATTTTTAAAGGAACTTAATCAGTTCCGGTAACCACGGTCCTGCAAAGGAGACGGTTCTTTCCTCTTAACGGCAATGAATTTCACACTTCTTTAGTAAGTTACTGCTAAAACGAGAATCAATATTCATACAATTTGAGGAGTTTTTGCAGTGTCACATATACAAAACACTCTTAAATTCAGACATGCATGACTCAAAAGTACAGTTTTTTTAGATAGAAAACCACTCTTAAGATTTATTCTTGTATATAGATGGCATATTTGAAATTCAGTTGCCCTCAGCCTGCCTCTAAAAGGTGACAGTAATCGATTCCTTGTAAACTGGGACGCTATAATTGGCGACGCTGTATTTTGAATGGCCATGAATGGTGAACATTGCAGCAATAAAGGCATTAAAGAGGTTGGAATAAAATATAGCAGATTGGTGCTATAGCTCCACATTGCTGTATACAACAGTTTAACAAGCTCTTGTGTTCAACCAAGCGGAACCGTGTCCCTCGTTATTCAGTATATCTAGTCAAGCTCTGCCAACCCCACGGGTAGAAACGGCCTCCTTAATTCTTAACTACTGCGAAGAACATTTTTAATGACATGATTCTTCAGTAGAAGACTGTTCTTTAGAAGACTTATCTATGTGCCTCAGCCATTGATACTCCGCGCGAAGTCATACGTACATCAATGGTTAAAACATCATTTTTTACCGGTCTGTATAAAAAAAGTACAGCGTGCGCACCATGTATTTCTTATTAAAGCTATTATCAATGCTGATGGCAGTAACGCAACGAAGGTCTTTGGTACACATGCTCCTGGTGTTACCGATAGTAAAATGAAATTTCATCTATTAAATGAAAAGCGCTAGCTACCTTCAATAGCTATAGAATATATTTTGTGATTCTGAAACACCCATCTTCATAAAAAGTCCCACAAGGACAATGTTCGACGTCGTCTACCTCGATAAACGCGAAAACGTCGAAACATATTACGAAAAACAAATAGCTCTCATTATGACAGTTTTTCATAAAAGCTTTTATTGGAAGAAACAATCTTTGTATGATCCAATAAGCATTACTTAAAGAGAATTAACTTTGTATGGAGTTCTTTGAAGCAGTGTGATACCATCAGGATTAGGCAAATTTTATTACAGGAAAAACTATCCGGATGTCAATACGCAACAGTGCCCACTAACATCACTGTAACAGACCCCATACATACGAATAAATGGAGCAAGGCATTTCAGTGCGAGAAGATGTGCATGTAGAAAACCTTAATCACTTTACTATCTCGCATAGTCCCTCACTACTCTAGACAACCTCTCACACTTGGATAGTAGAATTTCCATACATTCATGTTACAATGGAGCTACTTGATTAACACTACGTGGAAAGCTGAAGTTGGAATTATTGCTCAGAGACATGACAGGTGGACTAAAGCTATATGTTGCACTCTGTTGATGGTACATGCTATTGTAAAAAGAAAAATTGTGTTGTTACATTTCAGCTCAAATTAACAAAACTGTTCTATGTAATTTTATGCTGTCATGTTGAGATTATTCGAACGAATTGTTTCATCTAGTCAGCAAGTTAGATGCAAAGTTCGATCAGATACCAATAAAAATTTCGCAATTTTCATTAACGCAATAAAATCGAATTTTTCTGCAGTTGTAGCAATACATGTTAGCCATTAGTATAATTAGTATAATTCTCTGGTTGGCAACGTAGCCTGTTTCTTAAAAAGCCTGTTCATCTTGATAGCTGATCTCCGGTTAAGTAGACGAATAGTCACATTGCGAGAACTGTTGGCTACTGGAAAATTATTTTGAGCTACGCAATGCTGTACTTCGAATTTCATTTGTGCAATTCCAAGAATGTGCACTACAAATAGGAGTCTGACCGCATTGGTGCTATGCGTGAAGTTGAAGTTCGAAGTAAGACTATCGCAGAAGTCACGAACTTGTTTCTGCCAAACACTTTCGTCATCAAATGAACCAGAGTCCTTTTTTTGTCAAAGGCTGTCGGTCTTACGGCTGCAGTGGACGTGCTACCTTTTGGATACACATACTGTCATCCTCTCGAGGTCGTTTTATTACCCATGCGGCCTGTACGAAGTTTCTGTTGGCTCAGTTACCTAAGAGCTCTGAAAACATCAGCGCATTGCAAACAGCGACATCATTGTGGATCTGATAAGCAAAAGACTGCGTAAAAAACTGAGTGACGCTTGTCAACGTTACCAGTTTATCTTACATATGAGTCTGGGAGAAGTACCAGGAAAGGACGCTTACTGGTTACCAGCTTAACTGCATCGAAATCGGAGAAAGGTCTAAGATAGGACGAGTCGTCTTGCTTCATAAAATAGTCCAGCATACGCTTTGACCTAAAGCACAGCAAAAAAAAAATGTCAGAATGACTACCTATACTCAGATTCTCCCTAATACAAGTACGATATCTAAACTATTGAGTCATTTTGCTTGGTGTGAATATGGAGGAATGTACACAAGTTGAGAAAATAGTTGTTTGAATTTGATCGACCTCATGAATGCTTATTGGTTTGCAATTAAATAGACCTTTTAGTATGTGTTATGGACCTCAAACATTATTAATTCTAATAGTTCTACATCTTGGCCTAATAATGCTTAATAGCATGTTTTGTTTCTTAAGCAATTATTAAGCGCTTGATTCTTGGCTGCCATTTCTTACTAGTTCAACATTTCATCTTTCAGCGGTCTGCAAGGCTGGTTGTCATCCCATCCATGGCAAATGCGATCATCCTGGAGGTTGCGAGTAAGTACATGATTTATACAATATTGCAACTCTTAAACAACCAAGTAACGAGGATAGAGGACCTGCAATAAATGGTGTAGTTCTAAGTTAAAGAATGAGGCAACCCCCCTCCCCTCCCCCTTCTCGCTTCAGCGTGCCACTGGCTTTTGCCTTCCCAACAAAAGAGAACCGTTTTCTCCGAGCAAGCTGGCAGTTTACATTCCACGGCCATAAAAATAAATCTTTTTCTCCGCCCGAAATACGGTACAGAATTTTAAACCGGCAGTAAAATAAAACCCATTTGCCCTCAAACACACTGAGGGGCTTCAATATTTTGGATACTATTAACATTTGGTTACAGGAAGCCATTAAGTGAACAAAAGGCAGTTATTAAATTATGAGTTGTTTTAACCGCTTCGTTTGGAAGCGATTGCTTAATTACTTGAACGACATTTATGGCGTTCCTCAGACCCACGAAGCTGACTCCATTCTGTTACATGGTATTGTCTGCGTAATGTGAAAGACGACCTAAATTATTCTAAATTTCGGATGCTTGCTACTCGTAAATATCTCATTTACGCGTCACTCTTCAGAGCATGGTTGGAATGCACAAATGGGTGTAAAAAAGAAGTTTGAAATTAATAGTAGGCTTAGAAAGACTTAGTTAAGGAAATAAGACGTGCAAATCGCTGCCAAGTTATTCGCCCACGACTCAGATTTGAGCCGACGGGGCGATGCTTGCAACGGTGTGCACAGATTTGCCATTGCGAGAATTTCGTCACATATTCGATATTCTTTCGCTGCTCGTACCAATTGGCAACGTATAGACTAGGGTACATCAATGATTTACACTCGGGAGTAATCGTTACGCACTTTTCGTTAGTAGTTCCTGAAGTCTCTTCTGAAGCACGTTACAGCCAGTACTCCAGACCAGAACCGATTACCTTCATGGTTACTGAAACGATCAGCGTTGAGGGTTGTAGGATTCCAAAATCACCTATCTTGTAGTCCGCTCTTCTATTCCACACATGAACGGCAAAAGATTGTCGGGACACCACGAAGTGAAGTTTTCTGAAACAGAAATTTTTTCTACAACGTCAAATTATTATCCACGACTATGTAGAGAAGCCATTGAAATTTATAAGCATCAGGATAATTTTAATAGGAAAGAGGAGGCAATGAAACTTAGCGATAGCCGGCCGGAGTGGCCGAGCGGGTCTAGGCGCTACAGTCTGGAACCGCGCGACCACTACAGTCGCAGGTTCGAATCCTGTCTCGGGCATGGATGTGTGTGATGTCCTTATGTTCGTTAGGTTTAAGTAGTTCTAAGTTCTAGGGGACTGATTACCTCAGAAGTTAAGTCCCATATTCTCAGAGCCATTTGAACCATTTGAACTTATCGATATATGGACAGTAGCTCTGCAGAATCGCTAGACAGTTTTGTCTTTGACAAGACGACAATCGATAGTTAAGTTTTATCTTTGACAAGGATTATCTCTGCTCATCAGGTGCTACTTCGACCACACCCCCTTTCATACAGTATATATGTCGCTCTCGGACGTCCGACCGGTCAGTCGGCAACTCAGCGAAGGAGCGCCTCTGAGGATGTCTAGCGCAGTCCTGAACGAAACGTCAGGAACAGAAAGGTTTACCAGCACCTATGTCATCCGGTCGTGAGAGCCTTCATTCTATGATCAGTGACGTAATGGCTGTGGACAATAACATTGCTGAAATGGACCATCCTGCTCAGAGTCCTGACTTGTGGGATGAACTAGAACGTCAGTTCTCTCCAAACCCTAGCGTCGAATATCACTACTTCTTTGGGTTCGGCTCTTGAGGAATCATGGACTGCCATTCTTCCACATGTCTCCGCAGCAGAGTTCAACCCTTCATAAAGGCAAAACGGGTATTTACCGCATGTTAACGTCCACTTGTGGTGTCCGGATAGTTATGATCAGATAGCGTTTATTCACAATGAGCGCCAATTGTACACTGCCGCCTCCACTACTCCACTGACTAAATGGCGAAGCTGTAGAGCTCTGATGTGCTTATTGGATCTCTGAAATGGACAGGCCCTCCATTACAGAGATTCGAATAACCGCGGCAGCACTCTAGAGCCGCAGCATAAGAGAGATTTAGCATCCTCGGCGAGTGGGAAGCGAGAGGAACGCACCTCACGAACGGTTGTGAGTCCATTACTACTGGCGCTCTCACGTACAGATATTTTCTCGCATATTGGAGGCGCACTGCCGCACTAGATCAGATTTCTGGCCTAAGAGCGCCGTTCTGCCTCAATGGCAAGCCCAATATCTCAAAGAAAAGCTTGTAAGTGTCCGGGGATAGCAAACGAATGGCACGACACTCGGAGCTCGCCGCGTATTTACAGCGACGCGACCGCCAAGTGTGGGAGCGCGGCGCGGCGTGGCACACGCAGAAACCCGCGACGCGCCGTGTTACGCCGGCGGCTATCGCGCCCTCATCGCCCGCGGACCCACCGTGTCTTCCGCTGCGAGTGCCGAGAGCCGACGCGGCCGTTAATAACGGCAGACCACTGCACCCACTGCGCGTGGTCGGCGGAGAGGATTAACAGGTGCGTAGCGAGACTGTGGCAGCCACAGAAAAGGCCCACAGCGCTCGTAGTCACCGTGAATGGCGTATTCAATTCACACTGGGCGTCAACGAACCCGAACAGAGGGCCACGTCACCGTCAGATAGTGGTGTGTTCGCTCGAGACAGAATGTCAACACCACGTAATTTCGCATAGCCCAGCAGCAAGCCGCGCATGTGAGGTTATAAGATACCATCCACGTCAACCATCATTTACGTTTAGAAGGCGTGTTTTTATACGATGTCTGTATCTTCACATTACAGTGTTCCTGAGACATGCATGCATGCATCCGGGTTGACGTCAGCTGTTTGTGACAAAAATTTGTGCTGGACCGGAATTCGTATTCGAACCCACATTTTTCTCAACTAACCTGTTTACTTTCAAACACTTACCCTTTTTTCTTCGCGAAACTAGATCTCATGGTGGTCAATTTGACACCCTTATTGTTAATTTCCACTCTTAGTTTGCCTGTGGAAATTCGGACAAATGTCCGTTGTATTTTTTATAGTGAGTCTTGTTTTGGCTCTGCTCAAACAGTTCACGAAAAAAACACATAAAGGCATCCTACAATATTTGGAAGACAATAGATAGAGCCTTTCTAGCTTATCCATTGTGCTTTATTGCTAAGAACTAAATAAAGGCGAAACAACTGCATTTTGCTCACTAAATTCCTTATTGGTTTACAAGATAAAATACCAAAATACCCAGACTTAAGAAGGGAATACATACAGCCTTTCTAGATTATCCATTCTGTTTTACCGCTAGTAGTCAATAAAGATAAAAATAACCTCATTTTTCTCATTAAAATCTTTCTTGGTTAAAATACTAAGATAATCGAACTTTCGATTGCGTTGCAGTGGCCTTCCTCGGGATATGGAGTGTGTGCCCTGAGGAAAACTGCTGCAACACAGCCGAAACGTCGGTTATTTTAGTGTTTAAGCGTTTTGAAGTATTTTATAAGAAGACGTGGCAGTGCACTGGGAGGAATTTTAATGAGACTGACATTGCCCGAAGAGGTCTACTTGTCTAGAATTGTATCTTTATCCATCCATAGTGCTGTTAACTGATAAAAAAGGTCTACCACTTAACTTTTTCATGAATTTGTATTTCTATTTATGTACAATGCAGGCTTATTTTTCGTCCACGTAGTTTAAAACCTGTCTTTTTCACTTACAGATATCGTGGAAAAACACTCATGTGAAAAAATCCAGCTCTTCACTGAACCTTCACAATATGTTACGTAAACGAAGCAAACAATAAAACAAACACTGATGTAACACAAAAGTTCGAAATCCACTCCACAACATAAGTGAACGCTGCGAGAGTTTGAAAAAGTTTTTCACAGATCGTTGCCCGCCACAAGCTTTTTTGGCTTGCTATTTAATGAAGCGACGTGTCTGGAAGTACAAAGGTCGTCTTCTGGCTACAGTTGTAATCCACAGACACTTAACTAAACTGCACATAGATTTTTTAAAGTTCTTCTGTACAATCTCGGCTTGTGCTGTTGTTATCTTGCGCAGAAAGAGAATTAAAACCTAATATGAGGGAAAATTCACTTAGTTTGTCGATCTGTGGTTAAAATGAAGACTTTAAAATAATCACTCACTTCGTTCATGTCTGCTTGTGCTGTATACAGTTGCCTCCATTGTATGGCTTGTTGGGTCTTACTAACCACTATTCATAAACTTGCAAGAGAGAAAAAAAGCACGACATCTTAATCAACTATGCCGTGCACTAGCGACAAGATGAGGTCAAACCAACGCACGTTTCGATTTAACTGTCGATATGTCGATCCTGATTCATTTCCGATCTTAGCAGACGACAGCACAGTCCTCCCACCAGCGTCAACCTCAAAATGTGCTTTCCGAAAAACCCTTACGTTCCGTTGACGGCTTGTGCGAATGCCGCAATTTGGACTACAGCGTGGAATATTATTAAGTTCCGTTCCGTTTCATCAAACTTGACTCGACCTTTAAGAGATAGTCAACAAGTCGGCCGACCGCTTAGCCGTTTGCTTTACGCATCAGACGTGGGAATAACTTACCGCTAACGAGACAAGCCACTGCAAAAACTGCCCCCCATACTTGCCGTGACGACACCCGTTAATAACATTTCACCCGATTCAGAGCGGGCAATTAGGAACATTTGCATTCCCCCCACCGCGCGTAATGCGTGTCATCAACGCCACCGTTGTCCTCCGTGACGCCTCATATGTGCCACATTAAAAAGCCCATTATTACCCAGCGGTATCTCACTACAATCTGAAATTGATTTACCGCCGTATTAACGAGTGAGCTTATCTGGCGACGGCTACCGTCTGGCACCCCTTCCCGCGCCAGAGATGACGCTGGCGGAATATTAACCGAGTTTCGCTCGAGGCGGTAATTACAAACGGCGAGTCTGCTCTGCCGCACCGCGAGCCATCCGCCACCGCGCCGCGCTCTTGGTCAGAGAGCTGCTGAAATAAAACGGCAATTAAACCTCAGCGTTGATTAATGAAGTCGTTTCAAAGAAGAAAAACTTTGTTTTCCTTTTCGTAGACGGGCGGCCGGCCCCGAGACGAGGACGTAAACGATGAATATCTTTTCACGGGCGCTACCATCGCGCTTTTCTTATTTTTCCGCCTTTGTTTCAGTTTATATGCATGGCTCCGCGTAATGGTTTTAATTGTTCCTCGCGGCGATCTATAGATGCTATCGACGCTGTAAGGAAAACGAGATCTTAAGTAGAATGCGAGAAGATACTGTCGCCAGCATCCTAGATTGCGTAATATTTTTTCTGGTGATTCATCCACGACAAAGATCGTCTTCTCGTGATTCTAAAAATCTGTCCATCTTAAAAATGTCCAGTTTCAGAAACATTTCCAGTGTGACCTATTTTCACGGAAATTCGTAGGAAAAAATGTGGTTAAAAAACAGTTCGATTATGAGTTTATCACTCAAGCTATGTCGTCATTATGCATGGAGAATATGCAGCTTATTACAAATATATTTGTCGAAAGTAAAATCATATACTAATATAAAGTACGTTGTGCAAAAGGGCATGTTCACACATATAATAGGTTCTTTAAAAACTCTTGGTTTGTTCTGCTGCGGCAAAAACTTGGAAACTTTCGTCCGTATGTAGTTGTGAATCGCAGACTGAGTTTTGTCTACATTTCCCCGTTATCGCTGGTTAAGTAACAAGTTAGGAAAAAAATACACACACACACACACACACACACAATCCCCGAATACTACGACTTTTGGAAATAAAGAATTTTAATTCCGGTATTTTTGTCAATATACTGTCAAGATGCAGTATTGATATTGAGATCACTGCCATTTAAAATCTAGCATTAAATTTCACTTGAAAATTTTTCTTTCGAACCTAATCGTATGCCAAGTTGGCAGTCTTGGAGATTCGCATCATTCCAGTCTCGATGTAACTACTCCGTGTAGATTCTATTATTTGTCGTTAACGTTAACTCACTAAACTAGTTCATTATATCAAGAAAAATGGGAATCGTAGCTAATTCTCGTTATAGGTACTTCCAGATGTAGTAGATGAGACTTGCATCTCTATCTACCGTTTTTTTCATAAGTAACTATCTAGCAAATATGTAGAGAAAAAATGGTTCAAATGGCTCTGAGCACTATGGGACTCAACTGCTGTGGTTATCAGTCCCCTAGAACTTAGAACTACTTAAACCTAACCTAAGGACATCACACACATCCATGCCCGAGGCAGGATCCGAACCTGCGACCGTGGCAGTCGCACGGTTCCGGACTGCGCCTAGAACCGCGAGACCACCGCGGCCGGCAAATATGTAGAGAGGAAGGTATATTAAAATGAAGTACTTTCAGTCTCGGGCATTTTTGGTTGGGGTACAATAACAGAAAAAAAATTATCTTACTTCAGAGTTTCTTGACAAATAAACAAACAGTACGTGTATGATTTAAACAAACACTAAGATATCGTTATGGCTAGCAGCGAATGAGAACTGTAGACAGAAGCAAGTTTAACACTTTTTCTACCAGCCATGTAAATCTTACTGTATTTTAAAATGCCAGCCATTTTTTATGGTTTCTCAATATTTATTAAGAAGACTAGACGGCAATGAAGACCCATCGACCAGTCAATATATGTCGCGTCCCATCTTTTGATGGGATTGGCAGTCAAACGTGTTAAGTGGTATATCATTTCAAGGTATTTGTTTTACATTAGAACATTGTCAACATTTTTTCTGATGCTGGAGCCAAACGTAATACACTCTGGAGGGGAATTTTAATGCGAGGTGGTTGTACGAAGTTACTGAGCCTACGTGAAGTAACAACCATACTTAGAAATTGGCAAACATTCTACAAGCATTTTTAAATGGGAAATGATCCCGAAGTCCATGATTTCAGCTAGATTCTTCTCGTAACCATTTCTAGCAGTGTGGATGTTTAAATGAGGTAGAGCCTGGACTGGGAGAGATTGCCACGAAGCACTGTATAGCTCAACTGTCAACGGTGATGGAGCACCCACATTGGTGGAAACAAAGTTGTGTAGGAGAGACGACCGTGCGCGTACAGTACTCGCACTGCCTCTGTCTCCGGCGGGGTTATTGGCAGGCTGTCCCTGCATTAGGATGCAGGCTCGGTGCCGCGCCGTCGGCCCAGGAATGCGGGAGTCGTTTCCCATGTCAGGCGCGCAGAGACGCACGAAAACCTTGCGATGTCTCACGCGCCAGGGTTAAGGTCGCCCGCCGCCATCTTCCTTGCCGGGTGGATGCGCGCGCAGCAGCCCAAGTCGCCTTCTGCTCATCAGCTGATCGCGTTCCGCCATCTTGCAACCGTATTTACGCTACTTGGTTATGCAGACCGTGTCGGAAAATATGGTCACGACCAGAATAAGCTCCTGGGGCGACGCTAGCTTTGTACTTCGCGATTAAATCGGAATTTTGTATAAGTATATTTCTACTTCATATTCAGTGGAAGCAGACACCAGATTCAGGATGAGCGCCTTTGCCAACTACATGTTTTGAAATTCTAAAACGTGTTTTGAAGACAAATTTTAGAAAACATGATTTAAAGCTGCCATAATGCGTCAAGAGAATATTATCTGTTACATTCACAAGTACAATATTTTTATGGCAATTACTGGTTCCAGTATATTTTACAAACCCTCTTTGGAACCACTGCTCCACAGCAGTAGATCCAATTAATAAACATGTTGTGTGGTACGCTATATCAAAGTTGTACTCTGTAGGAACTCACTGGAGTTTGTTTCCGTTATTCACCTAGGAATAATGAACTGTGATGTACTATATTTTGTTAATGTACCTGCAACTATTTTCACAGTAATAATAATAGCTCTTGATTAACAGCTAGTGACTGCCTCAGTGTTGAACCTCAAAAAATAATCCTCCATCTTGAACAACTCTGTTTCAACAGGGCGTGCAACTTTTCATTTGCTGGATAAGATGTTTTACAGGTTTTTTTTTCGCATCAGTTTTGAACCATATTATCCTCAAGGGGAAACCTACAGGCGAAAATAGCTTTACTACATAAAAATTTTAGCATTCATTGTGCTTTAAACGTTACAAAATCAAAGGTATATTTACGTTTGCGATATTCATCGTTAATTTCCCTCCTAGCAAATTAATATGTTTCAAAGAAAGAAGACTCACACAGTGTCAGCACATTTATATCTCTCAGTTTAAGGAGACATGGACTTCACTGACGTTTCTATCTACTATCAAGGCTTAGATAAGTATATACTCATATTGTTTTTGAATGCCATTAATTAATGCACCAGGGCACCTTCGATACGCCCGCATACTTCATCGCCGTAGCTTCATTTAAGTAAAGCCACTCTTGTTTCTGTCGCCAAAGTAGATTTACATCCTGCTCAATAGCGACAGAATAGACCGATAAATTTCCTTCCTGTCAGCAAAATGATACATTGTTCTTTTGTCACGATATGGATCTCAGCTCCATTGGCTGGTCTGTCGGATACAGTCCTAGCTTCAGTCTCAGGCTGTATTATTAATTATTACCCTTCCAATAAATATAGTGCTTGCAGCTGTGTTGCAGTTTACTCTATTCGAAATGCACGCAAAAAGCCTTTGCCATGATCGCGAAGGTAGCCGATTGTCCTGTCAACATACACATACATGCCTGAACGAGGTGATCCTATATTCCAGCACCTGTAAAAACTATCAAAAGCCCTTAGTAGTGGCGTATGATTACATATACTTCTTTTCTACACAGGGACATATCGTTAATAAGCTTTCAGTGCAGCATCTCTAATATTTAGGTGTCTCATGCATACATAATACCATCCCACAGTTATGGAGATATATATTTTGCGAGTGTTCAGAAATATGATTGTGGCACTTGTTCGTAATGATGAAACGAGAGCTTAGAAATCGATTGTAACAAATGAACATCAACAAATACAGCTGTTTGGGATTAATTTCAAAATAAAGAGTACCAATAGTTATCCTACGCAACAGTTTTAGGGGTTATTAGTTTCTACATGTCTGGATGATGCTGTATAACTTTATTGAGTTCACACGACCGCTTTCGGCCTTACTTTATGTCATTATCAAATATATCTGAAACTACTAAATGTTAATACATAATGTGATCTGCATATAGGTTTTTTGTTTTTTATACTAGGAGATGGGACACAGTGCTTACACTCATATATACTCTATAAGTAAATATAATATACGTCTTACAGCGCTGTAGAGAAGTAAGGTGAGCGTAACTTTCTACCTCCTTTACGGATATGTCCGTAGATACAGAAAAATCTGCTGACCTAAAAAAGCCAAGAAAAAGATGCTTAATAAGCAATGCATATCGAGCAGCACCAATTTCTTGGATATCTGTCGTCCAGTTATTGACAATTTCGTTTATCCATTATTCGTAACTCGGCTGCAGTAGCTAATTTCTTGTAAACATATTTTTGTAAGCAATCGACGATGCATCCAGGCTATGTGACAGCCCTCAGTTGTTCCCGGCAGTTCTAATTTTACTCGTTAGAGGTCGTACCTTAACGCTCGATTTGGACATCTCGTCCACTGCAACTATCTTACACATTAAATCATTACTTTCAGCTTTTGTTTCTAAAAACATCCAGTTGTAAACACGTCAAAATACAACCTTCTAAAGTAAAGCATGTTAACAGTTTTTCGCATCTTACGTTTTTATAATTGCAACACACCCATTTTCTAATGATGTATTTGGGGGAAAAAATTTTAAAATATCTTTGACTTTGCTGTTTTATCGTTAACTGTTAGCATTGTAGCTGAGAATATGCAAGACAATTTTGAAACGCATCAGATAGCTCTTTGTAAGCAGAACCAAGATGACAGTTTGCAAGTAACGGATTGTACAGTTTCTGTAATAACGATACGCCAGTTTTCTCATTACGTCATCGGGCACGATTTTTTTTCTTTTTAATCCGATGGACTTCTATTGTTTTTTATCATCTGACGTTGTTCCTCTAGAGCATAACGTAAGTTCCGTATCATTTCTGCTCTTGTACTGTACATACAGGGTAATTCAGCGGGCACTACCCATTGGTTTTATGCACTCCGCAATGTCTTCAAATACCATGCAGAAGATTTTCATATTCTATCGCTCGTTACGTGCAAACTAAAAGTCCTACAGAAAAAAATGAATAGAATGTTTTCCTAGAAAATTTAATGTAGTTAACTTATGAACTGGGCTAAGTTTTCGCTGGAGGCCACGGTTTTTGAGTTATTCAAGAGAAATGCGTTATTCTCGAATAATTCGAAAACTACGGTCTCTAACATAATCGTATCCCAGTAAAAATTTAACTACATTAAATTTCCCACGAAAAGATCCAGTTCATTTTATCTATAGGGCTAATAGCGTGCACATACCGAGCGAGAGAATATGAAAATCTCGCACTTGGTTTTTGAAGACGTTGCAGATAACATTGCATCTATCTGTGGGAGAGCTAAATCACACTGTATAAGAGCATTGTCTCTCATCTCCTATTATAAAAAACAAAAAAATATCTATATGCCAATCATACTATTATTATTCACGTATAGGCCCAATAGGACCACGCGAGGTGTAATGTCACTTTTGATGGTTGGCCTTCCTTTGCATCCAAATTTGTTTCATCCTTTCAGAATGAAGTCTCTTCCTTTCATCAGACCATAGCGTTTCAGTCCGTTTTCTAATTTCTCCTGACCAACTTTCCAATCACATATATTTTGTCTGAATGTTTTTCAATCTGTAACTTCTGCCTCGGTTATACCGGCTACTTTATGATAGTCCTTAATCGCAGCGATCCACTTAATTGGCTCAGTTTTGACCTTACTTCCGTTTTCGTAGAGTTCTACTGTTTGTTTTGTCAACCTAGTGGGTACCGTTCTTTTAATGTCTCCATAAAATTTAAATCTTCGTTTTCAAAAAAATTGCTCTGAGCACTATGGGACTTAACATCTGAGGTCATCTGCCCCCTAGAACATAGCACTACTTAAACCTAACTAACCTATGAACATCACACACATCCATACCCGAGGCAGGATTCGAATCTGCGATCGTAACAGTCGCGCGGTTCCGGACTGAAGCGCCTAGAACCGCTCGGCCACCGCGGCCGGCTCTCCTCGTTTTCTCATAGCACCATGTTCGTCTGTTTATTCTTCTAATTTCTTATTATATAAGTTTCTACATCAATAATTTTGGGGCCCAGCATTTTGAAATTTGGCAATTTCAGATACTCTTGATAATGGCCTAATACAAAGACCGAAACTGCTCGTGTGAACTACCCATTATACTCATTACTCGCGGCGCGTTGCCGATTCCCGTAAGAGTTGGGGCACTGTTTGTGCATTCGCACAAAAGAAGAAGATGGTCAGGTGGCCGGTAAACCTTAACTATATATATACTAAGATGGTATCTGTCCTATTGAGTAATGAGTGTAATGGGCAGGGGCACTACGAATGTAGTGCGGGACAATACGTTGAGAATGTAGGTTTCGCGGGAGGCGTGCCAGAGATAAATCCCTGCAGTCGCGCTATCCTCTGTGTCCGCGGTGGCTCAGATGGACAGAGCGTCTGCCATGTAAGCAGGAGATCACGGGTTCGACTCCCGGTCGGGGCACACATTTTCATCTGTCCCCGTTGACGTATGTCAACTCCTGTAAGCAGCTAAGGGTGTTCATTTCATCGTAATTTCATTCTAACGAGCTGCATGGTCACCGATGGTATCTGTTCTTTCGGACATGTTCGAAAGGACAGATACCATCTTAGTATATATTTAGGAGCTTTTCTGCCACGGATGTTGTAAAACACCTGCAACTGAGGGGAGCGTAGGTGGCTCCGACCGCAGCCCATTTAGGAGGATTAGGGAAAGTCGGGCCTATTATCTTTAGGCGAACAAAAGCCTCCTGCAGTCGGGAACTGGCTGAGTCTACCACAGCATCGAACAATGCTAGCACACATGGGCGTCAAAGAAATGGTAAGTTACAGAGCACGTCTTTCGTTTTTCGAGGTGTAAAGAGACAAGAAGAGGAGGACACTTTCAGAAGACGTTTCCAACCGTCATGTCTCTACATCTACATCTACAGTTATACTCCGCAAGCCACCCAACGGTGTGCGGCAGAGGGCACTTTACGTGCCACTGTCATTACCTCCCTTTTCTGTTCCAGCCGCGTATGGTTCGCGGGAAGAACGACTGCTGGAAAGCCTACGCGCGCGCTCGAATCTCTCTAATTTTACATTCGTGATCTCCTCGGGAGGTATAAGTAGGGGGAAGCAATATATTCGATACCTCATCCAGAAACGCACCCTCTCGAAACGTGGACAGCAAGCTACACCGCGATGCAGAGCGCCTCTCTTGCAGAGTCTGCCACTTGAGTTTGCTAAACATCTCCGTAACGCCATCACGCTTACCAAATAACCCTGTGACGAAACGCGCCGCTCCTCTTTGGATCTTCTCTATCTCCTCCGTCAACCCAATCTGGTACGGATCCCACACTGATGAGCAATACTCAAGTATAGGTCGAACGAGTGTTTTGTAAGCTACCTCCTTTGTTGATGGACTACATTTTCTAAGGACTCTCCCAATGAATCTATACCTGGTACCCGCCTTACCAACAATTAATTTTATATGATCACTCCACTTCAAATCGTTCCGCACGCATACTCCCAGATATTTTACAGAAGCAACTGCTACCAGTGTTTGTTCCGCTATCATATAATCATACAATAAAGGATCCTTCTTTCTATGTATTCGCAATGCATTACATTTGTCTATGTTGAGGGTCAGTTGCCACTCGCTGCACCAAGTGCCTATCCGCTGCAGATCTTCCTGCATTTCGCTACAATTTTCTAATGCTGCAACTTCTCTGTATACTACAGCATCATCCACGAAAAGCCGCATGGAACTTCCGACACTATCTACTAGGTCATTTATATATATTGTGAAAAGCAATGGTACCATAACACTCCCCTATGGCACGCCAGAGGTTACTTTAACGTCTCTCCATTGAGAACAACATGCTGTGTTGTGTTTGCTAAAAACTCTTCAATCCAGCCACACAACTGGTCTGATATTCCGTAGGCTCTTACTTTATCAGGCGACATTGCGGAACTGTATCGAACGCCTTCCGGAAGTCAAGGAAAGTACCATCTACCTGGGAGCCTGTATCTAATATTTTCTGGGTCTCATGAACAAATAAAGCGAGCTGGGTCTCACACGATAGCTGTTTCCGGAATCCATGTTGATTCCTACAGAGTGGTTTCTGGGTTTCCAGAAACGACACGATACGCGAGCAAAAAACATGTTCTAAAATTCTACAACAGATCGACGTCAGAGATATAGGTCTATAGTTTTGCACATCTGCTCGACGACCATTCTTGAAGACTCTAAGAGCAACCTCACGGGGGAAGAGAGCGCAGAGTGGCGGTGCGGTATATTATTATGCAGCGTGACAGCGGGAGACGGACGGGCGCCGCAGACGGCCCGAGGTTCTCAGGCCGATGGCGGCGGCGATGGCCGGCCCAGATAGCCGGCGAACAATGAGCTGTCAGCCGCCCCGCCCAGCGCCTCGAGGCACGCAACCTGCGACGCCGCCCGCAGGTGTTCGAGACGTGTAGGCGGACCGTCACCGGCGGCTGTCAACACCGTGTTAACACCAGAAACACACGCCTACTCCCACGCCCTACTTACTCTACTAACAAGTGGACCTTACGAACTAGCACTCGTCGATTTCCTTCATACTTCCCGGACAATTTCCTATGCAGTACGGCCCAATTCCTAACAATAAAAGAAGACCTCATACAAATAGTCTGCCGGCCGAAGTGGCCGTGCGGTTAAAGGCGCTGCAGTCTGGAACCGCAAGACCGCTACGGTCGCAGGTTCGAATCCTGCCTCGGGCATGGATGTTTGTGATGTCCTTAGGTTAGTTAGGTTTAACTAGTTCTAAGTTCTAGGGGACTAATGACCTCAGCAGTTGAGTCCCATAGTGCTCAGAGCCATTTGAACCATTTTTGAACAAATAGTCTTTGGCGATTAGAAGACGTCCGAGCGCTTTTAAATAGTTTATTAATGTACTCCTCGGCAGTTTAGTGAAGAAACAAGTGGTTATCGTAATACTTTTCGTTAAGTCACTCGATCGAATCTCACTGATAGCACCTTTACAGCTTTTATTTCAGTTCTACAGAGTGAAAAGTAATTAAACCGCCAAACTCTGGAAGGTTGTAAGGGACATCTAAACAAATATTTTTCCCTAATGTCATTTTTTCCTATGAGGATTATTTAAACCGGTGGAGGCTGTATTACGCTCTTCAGTTGTTGGTGCCCGTATTACGATCTTCAGTTGTTAGAGGGCGTATTACGCTCTTCAGTTGTAGGCAACTGCTGTCCACCAGTGTAGTAGTCTCTGTTTACTAATGGAGAGATACACCTGGAGTGAGTACATTGATATGGTTGGTGCGTACTACGAAGCGCACCACAACGGACGAGCTGCACAGCGCGTTTATCAACTACCCGCTCCCTACAAGACAACACATGTGGTTCCTACATGACGGGGCGCCGGCACTTTTCAGTCGTCGTGTGCGTCGATTCCTGGACCGACGGTTCCCAGAAACGTGGATTGTCAGAGGTGGTCCTGTACCAAGGCCTGCTCGATCCCCAGATATGTCCCCTCTGGACTTTTTTGTGTGGAGAGAGATACGCAACCTTGTTTACGCAACTCCTGTTGCATCAGAAGAGGATTTGGTTGTCCGGATAGTAGCAGCAGCAGAAACAATGCAGGATACTCCTGGGGTTTTTGCCCGTGTCAGACAGAACATGATCCGACGGTGTAACCTTTGTTTACGTGTCAGTGGAGGAATTTTTGAAAATCCACTGTAATTGAAATTGGGTTATGTTAATGTGTTGTCTCTTGGTCATAAAAAAATGGAAAAGTGTTTGTTGGTTTAATTAATTTGCCGCCAGAGAAATCTTCCTCTACCGGTTTAAATACTCCTCATACGAAAAAATGACATTAGGGGAAAATATTTGTTTAGATGTCCCCTACAACCTCCCAGAGTTTGTCGGTTTAAATACTTTTCACCCTGTATACAGGGCGAGTCAAAAGTCCTTGGACACCTTCACAAGTTGGAAGATTAAAGGTAAAATTGAAATGTGTTTGATGGGAACATAGGTTTAATGTGGGGCTGCAACTTTTGGAGTGAATGTCATTCACGGCCGCCATCTCGAAATCCGCTAATTTGGATTCAATTCATTTTTTTTAATGGGAAGGAGGGTGTATGACACATCAAATAACACTCGTTTGAGCTCTGGAATTTAGTGGTGTAATCTGTTTTTGTCTATCTTGTACAGATTAGAGGTTATTAATGTTCAAAGTTGGGAAATTACCTTCATACCCTTCATACCGACCGCTACAACACATGTTATACGTGTTGTCCATCCAGTGCAATGCACAACTGTAGTCGCCACAACCACATTGATAACTTAGCCCGTGTTAGACGGCACACTCGTCGCTACATTGGCCGAACTCTTCAAGGGGACAGTTTGCATCGTTTTCTTCCCGTTCTGTGACTATTGAATTACTGTGTGTTCCAGGCAGCATGACAGAAGTGATGAACGGTATTTTTTTGGGCTGACTCTGGCTACATACTGCAAAAATGGAATTGCAAATATTTGCCGAAACAAAAGAGAAAATGCACCTGACAACTCTTAGTAGGACACTGTGTCTGTGTATGTGTGTGTGTGTGTGTGTGTGTGTGTGTGTGTGTGTGTATGTGTGTGTGTGAGTGAGTGTGTGTGTGTGTGTGTGTGTGTGTGTGTGTGTGTGTGTGTGTGCGTGCGTACGTGCATGCGCGCACGCCATTCAATCTTTCCCTCTTTGATGCTACTGTGTCAGCCACTGAACTCCAGGGTATTTTTTTATTTATTGACCCCTGCTGCAGTGATACGTAATTCTGGAGCCTGTAACAGGAAAACGACCATAAAAAATTGCGTCTGAGAAGCCGCGCTGGGACAAGGTCCTGGCCTCTTCCCACAGAGGCGGCAGTGGAGTGAAAGCGGCGAGAAAACCGACTAAGTTGGGTCTAGTGTTAAGAATAGGCGATGCTTATTTACGTCGCGTCATGGCCTTCGCGGCGCAGTCGAGAAGAAATGAGGCGTGCGTGCCGTTCTGGCCACTGTGGTTGCCTGGAGGTGGGGGTGCCGTCGCCCACAATAGCGGGCTGCCCCGCCAGTCCAGTTCGGCGCGTCCCACGCTTCCGTGGCACGTACGCGGGCGCATCACGTAGCGCCGCCGGCCGGCCTCCGCGCTCCGCGGCGATGCAAGTGCCAGAGGCCGCGCGTGCGCGCCTGCCGATAGGCCACCCGCAACGCACACTGCTCCGGCGGCATCCACTTGTGCTGCTGTCACGTCAGACCGCTACGGTACGGAAGGCTTTCCGCGCTCCTCTGGCTCTCGTTAAAAATGTCAGGCAGCGGGTCTCTAAGGGGATGTTCTCATAAGAATAATTACGTTACTCCTAATCATCATATACACTTTGTGATCAAAAGTATACGGACACCTGGCTGAAAATGACTTAAAAGTTCTCGGCGCCCTCCATCGGTAATGCTGGAATTCAGTATGGTGTTCGCCCACCCTTAGCCTTGATTTCAGCTTCCACTGTCGCAGGCATACGTTTAATCAGGTTCTGGAAGGTTTCTTGGAGAATGGCAGCCCATTCTTCACGGAGTGCTGCACTGAGGATAGGTATCGATGTCGATCGGTGATCCGGCCGGAGTGGCCGAGCGGTTCTAGGCGCTACAGACTGGAACCGCGCGACCGCTACGGTCGCAAGTTCGAATCCTGCCTCGGGTATGGATGTGTGTGATGTCCTTAGGTTAGTTAGTTTTTGTTAGAAATGTACATTACATTTGTGATCGTAAGGGTCACATTCTGTTATTTACAGTTTACGTTATAGTGCATAAGGGAACCACATGCGAGAAACTCCAACGCCAAGTCACGCAATTCCATTTGCATTTACTTGTCCGAGTGATTCACGTGTGGTACTCAACGGTTCGTGTATTATTCCATGCAGCAAAAGCAATTTCACTGTTGTCCGATCTTGACGCGCGCCATTACATTCAACAACAACGCAGTTCTCGTTTTGTTGCCCGTATACGGTACGACTAATACGTAGATACACGGAAGAGAAACCAGGGAGTATCAGCCTTACCGGTACAGTGACACGCGCAACACTGAGTGAAGGAATGAAACGACGACGGCTTATGATAGAACATCTTTGTGCCAAAATGGTTCAGCCTTAAGGAAGTTACATTATTTGCGTATAAGTTGCTTCCCAAGGTCGGAAGAGATAGATAAAAGGGGCGGAATCTGATATGTTCTTTAGTAATAGTTTACCATCAAAGGGAAACTTACCTGAATCGTAGTGGACGTGTGATTTATAGAAGCATAAAAATTTCTTAACTTGTGAAACAATGGTTCTCAACAAGTCTTTAATCGCAAACCTAACTGTAGAGCTGTAATGAGTGCTTGGTGATACTGTTGATCGATGAAAGCATATATATAAAAGCACAAATGGTTCAAATGGCTCTGAGCACTATGGGACTTAACATCTGTGGTCATCAGTCCCCTAGAACTTAGAACTACTTAAACCTAACTAACCTAAGGACATCACACACACCCATGCCCGAAGCAGGATTCGAACCTGCGACCGTAGCGGTCACGCGGTTCCAGACTGAAGCGCCTATAAAAGTACACGATAATAAGATAATTACAACACACCAATCAGAAGGTCATATTTTAAAGCTTCATATACGTACAGTGTTTTCGATTTTACTCATATAATGAAAACGCGTGACGCGTGGGTGTAGTTTCTGTTGGCATCGAAACAAAAGAAGTCAGTAGCGGCACAATAGTAAAGCTCTGCAAGCAGATGCTAATGACACTCCAGTGAAAAATTAAACGAAGCAACGACTTCCTCGTAATTCTTTCCAAGGCCGCTCCTAACTCTTCTAGTTCGGCTCAAACGGATACGCCACCAGCTAGAGTCCCATGAACGGCCTATAGCGTATACGGCGAACGGAGCCTCTCAATACTATACCGGTTCCAGCGCAACGCCAGCCACAGAGCTAGCAACGTTCGTGAAACACTGCAAGCCTTTATCTCTCTGGCGCAGATATGACATTAAAGTCAGTGCAATTTTGGTTTTATTATGTTGCTGTGTTACAATAATTGTACACCACTTTTCTGCGTGAGGATTTTCAGAACTCCCAACGTCGACTCCTTTGCGAGGTCATGCTTCCCAATAAATGCCATCATCCTTTGTCATACACATACTTCAACAGAGGTTTGTGTACTGACGTCGAACTACAGTATCTGTATTGTTCAGTCGATGCACCGCTGTTACCTTCGAAGGTTTCACTTTGAGTTAGTTGATAGCTCTGTGAACAGACGCCACTGACAAAACAGCTTAAAGGTTGTTTTTTCCCTCATTTGACCGCCTAATTTGTCATTTTCAGTCTCTTACACACTGCACCGACCCGTCTAGCTCCGAGGAACCAAAGCTGCCCGACACAAACCCTTGCATCCACGAGCACCGCTGACAATGTCTGCCGTGTAGATTTCTTTTACTCTCTTTACTTTTTTGTTGAAGCAACTTTCTACTTATTTAAAATAAAACATTAGTTGCGTGAAATGGAAATAAAATTAATTATTCAGTAATTTAAAAGGAAAAGATACACGAGATAGGATAAATGACAGGTGTTAGAACCTCACCATAATATCCGAGGGTGAATACCTCGTTATTTTTCATCGATCGTTGACCCCACTAGCTTCATTATATGTTAGTTGTAGGATGTTTGGGTTAAGCTAGATCTAACTTGTTGGATATAATATATCGAGAACTAAAATTATGCACACAGGTTTATAATGCCTTAGGTGACAATACACCGATACCGGTGTTTGGAGTTCATAGTCCGCTAGTATTTGTCTTTTTCTTTTTCTTCTTCTTCCATGCTATGAATTGACTCGTTTTGTTGCATGTCGATTTGCCTCTGTATGGCCTAAAGTGTAGGTATTTTTGGTAAGATGTTTTATGGATCTCATGTGCTAATTTGTTTGTATGCATCCACCAATCAAAATTCCTAATGGCTTCGTATGTTTAAGATTCAATGATTATGTTGTGTATCTGTGGTGTGTCTCTGATGCTCCCGTAATTCCCGCAAAAGAGGACTGTGTGTTCTGTGGGACACGTAATTCGCTGTATCAACGACTTAGTGTCTGACTGAAACTTATGTGGTTTAAGTCCGTATCCAGTTAAGAAGTGCACCACGCTGCAGTTAGGATCGCCATGTTCCACTCTTAACCGCTCCGAAATGTCGTAGAAAAAGGTATAGGCCCTTCGTCCCTTATCGCTGACGTTCCATTCACTTTTCCAGGTCTCCATTCGCCAGAGTGTAAGGTGATACTTGTTAATAGGTACATTGAACACCAGTCTGGAGCGTTAAATGTAACAGTTTCTTCGGACATCTTTCCGACTCTGCTTCTAGATCGTCTAGTTCCACTAGAACTTGTACGCCACCTGCGAAAGTCCAAAGAACGGATCGCAACGTTTGCTGTGACGGGAGTCCGCCTTTCCGATAAGGGACCCCGCGCAACGCCGGTCGCTATCCTTGCCCCTTATCCCTTGCCCTGGTATCTCCAACAACGCCGAACACGGTGTGAGACCACGGGACGGATGACTCTCCCGTGCGCCGGGAACTGTTTGTCCACGAGGGCGTCGCACTGCTATGCGCTGCCGCAGCGGTGGATGCTCGCACGCCCTTCGGAGAACGGCGAAGCCGCGTACCGGGCGCGCGACCCCGACACGGCGCGCGCGGTAAATCATGTCCGCAGAACGAACGAGGCTGGCTGGGGCGGAGCGCACAATAGTTGTTAGCAGCGCGCAAATAACAGCCGCAGATGAAGCTATCGCCGGCGCACAATGGTTTGCGGTGGCCGGTCCGCGCTACGTGACCGCGCCGTCCAGATTAATAGCAGCAGCCCCTACCTGCTCACGCAACGCACCCGACCTCTGATTGCGTCGCTCTCCGTCTCTCCCTCCCCCTCGCGCACACACACGAGCTCACTCTCCGACGGAGGCCTTCCGTCAAATGATAGAAATCAAACATTCGGTACATGACTTTGTGGCTCTCGCCATTTATGAAACGAGATCGTAAGGTGCCTTTAGTTGCCGCTTTTCTTTTTCTTTTTTCTTTCTTTTTTTAAGTTACAAGGGCTATTCGGAAAGTAAGGTCCGACGGGGTGCTAAATGGAGACCACAGTGAAAATCCGAAGAAGCTTTGCACAAATGTGTTGGGCAGTGCCTCTAGTATGCTCTTTTCAGTTCTGAGCTCACCGTGAGCGCGTAAAGATGCTTAGAACAATAGTGTCTCCCTCCAATTATGACGACCTGGTGTGAGATTGCGCCTGATGTGATGCAGCCCACATAGCATAACTGTCATTCGTTTCCTTCGGCATGACAATTCTCGGCCGCACTCTGAAGGGGCAATGAAGATGCTCCTGCAGCGTTTTCGCTGGGAAGTGTTTGATCACCCACAATGGAGCCCGTTATTGACTCTCCCTGAGTTTCATCTCTGCTCACATGAACCGCTAGCTATGAAGACAACATTTGGGCACAGACAACAAGCTGTAAACCAGCGTAGACAATGTTATTGGAATGTTGGTACAACACTACGTCAAATTACCAAATCGTAGCGGCGATTATGTAGAGACGCAGCTGGAAGGTGTGGCTAACTGTTGCAAATAAAACGTTTTTGATTTTCACCGTGTTTTCCGTTTCGCGGCCGATCGGACCTTACTTTCGGAATAGGCCTTGAATTTGTTAAAGTAGCGCTCCGCGGAAAGCAAGGACCTAAATTTGCTTTCGGAATTGGCTGAGACGTCATAACACTGGAAATGTCTTCCGTACGCACTTCCAATTGTTGGTATACCCCAGTGAGAGTACAAACCACTCTTTTATTTACCTTCTTGGTCGTTTTGCGAGATGTAGTAGCAGGAAGCAATGTGTTGGTTGATAAACTTCTCTCGGGCTTCCAGCAGCGTCCAGTGATTTAAAATCCATGAGCTTGCGATCGAGTCCTCATCCGCCATTGTCAAACGATTGCTATCGTGTGATTGCTGCTCCCGTCCCTATATAGCCAAGTTGCCTTCCGTGCTGTCGCTGGTGCTTACGGTGGTACTATGTATTATAATGTGTTCGTTGCGCATCTGCCGCGAAACCATGCTTTAATATGATTTATTGGTTGACTCATCTAGGAACAATGGAATGGTTCATTTTCAAACTGGAGCACACTATGTGATTGGAAACACTCTTTTATTCACAAATGTGTTGATTCCATTTCGTAAATTTAGAACAGTTACCCGGCTTCCATACTAAAGACTGCTGAAAAAAAAAAAAACAACGATAGAGAACCGAGCAATATGAAACGCAAGTTTGAGAACGAAGAGTAAAATTGGCATTGCTATTGTCAACAACAAATAATGAAAGTGAATGGATCCCGGGTTCGATTCCCGGCGGGGTCAGGGATTTTCTCTGCCTCGTGATGACTGGGTGTTGTGTGATGTCCTTAGGTTGGTTAGGTTTAAGTAGTTCCAAGCTCTAGGGGACTGATGACCATAGATGTTAAGTCCCATTGTGCTCAGAGCCAAAAAAAGTGAATGGAACAAGCTGGTTTGCAAACAAACAACCCAGCGTACACGATCGACGATCTGAATAGCCGGGCAGATGTTTTCAATGATGCAAAAATAAACTAGATTAAGAAAACGAACAAAATACAGGTACTGTGCAAAGATCTGTCAGCACGCCTCGTTTATGCTAAAATACTCAGAAAATATCTCTGAAAAATCTCCGAAATTTTTTGTTCACCCTACGTATTCTGGAAAAAGTTATTATGCCGGATTCAGCTACAAGAATTTTCTCCCTTAATCTCTATCGTATTTGTAGAGCGACAGTGCTTGTCCGTCCAGTGCCAAACGGCAGGATTTACAGCCTTCTAAAATCTTTACAATGCGCCACACTAATGTGACAGTTTTCTCTGAAGATTGGCTAGACTTCTCATTAGCGAACTACGCGGTAACTCCACTGTCCGCGAGTACTTTGTTCTCCGCCATCACTGGAGCCGTCGTCGTGTTGCTTTTTCGTTTTTGTTTCTAGCTACCCTTACCATTGGCAGATTCGGAGTCACGGCCGAGGCGTCCAAAGGTAATCAATTCTCAACGGTGCTCCTTCTGCAGCGCGACTGCGTGACAGACGCGCGTTTGCGCCGATCTGTCTTCGGCGAATTCTTTTCAAGTCGCATTTTCTTTTGTGGAGTGAGAAGTGGCGTACCAAGGCGATGTAGCGGGAACAAACGGCACGACAGTCGAGAACTTCACTCCAACGAATACGAATTCCACGTAACAGAAAATTTACTACACTAATAACGAAATACAGAAGGGACACTTTGAGTAGCATAGTGGTTCGCTATACAGATTTAAGTACTAAATCATTCTTATTTGTGCAATGCCCAATTTTGAGCTCTTTCTGTTATTTTAGTTTTGGAGTGTGTTTTATGAATGTATAGTACGTATTAACAATTTGACATTTCAGACTCTTGCTCTTGACTGTGTGTATCAACATGAGTGTGAACAGAAGGAAGATACACAGATTTTCTTGCCAATGAATGAGATTAGCCATTTTTCCGTAACAGTCTGTAAAACTATGCCTTTTAATATTTTATTAAAGTCATTATACTTTTTGTGCCCCTTAAAAGCTAACCACTACCATCACGAACGCCGTAAATCGTTACTTCATCAATATGGCCGCCATATTGTGTCAAATACACCAGAATATCACAAAATGCAGAGACAATCTTCAATTCCTTATACGCGTCGTTCGCAACAGGACGAAATCTAGAAGAATGAAATCTATAAATCACCGTTTTACGCGAAGAGCATAGAAAAGTGTAGACAATAAATATCCCAATCAAGTCAGCTGTAGTACCCGTATTAGACCCGTCGACCGCTGATGTTCGACCTACAGTGCACAACTTGAGTCCACCTACAAAGTTCTAGAACCAAGCTTGGGAGGATTCACATGCAGCAGAGTTTGTTCATTGTGACTGTAAAGGCCTCAGCAAGCTATGCGCTATAATACAACAGGATGTCCTAGTATACATTTTTTCGGTTACAGCTATATACTGATTTTGTTAGCGCGTTATTTACGCACGAAGACTCTCATTTCGGCTATTGTACCATTTTCAAGTGCTCGTCTTAGCTGTCTCAACATAGCGCCCTACAGTGCATTGCCGAGATATTTGTTCTGTTGAATATTGTCAGAACTTTACATATGATGCTTACTTTTTACTTGCAACAGCGTTCAGTTGACAGCAAAACTTACTGCATTGACGCATTCATTGTAAACATTTATGCGTCAATGGAGTAAGTTTTTCTATCAAAGGAACATAGGTACGATTATAGAGTGAGCACCTTACGTCAGGTTCTGACAAACTTCAGCAGCACAAAAACTGAGAAGTAATCTCAACAAAACAACTCTAGGATGCTATATTGTGACACCTAAAACGTTCACTTGAAAACAGCGTAAAAGCCGGAGCGAGATGCGTCACATATAAATAACGAGCTAATAAAATCTGTGTGCAACAGAAACCAGAAAAATACATATTATGCACTCGCTGATTTCCCATCAGAAAAGAAATAGGATGTCCGTCAAGGCGGTATTAATATATCTAAGACATTCACTCACATGGCACTCCTGATCCATGGCTTCGCCCGTTATCTAGTTGTTACGTAATTGTTTCAGGTAAATTCGGAACTTTTTTATTTTGAATCTGAATATGTACTCCATTATCTTCAGCACCTTAACATTCAATCCTAATAACCCACTACACGTAAAGCATCAGATGTGCTATTCCTATTTCACAGTCTGTGTGTTGCTTCAGTTTGATTAAACTGCACTTTGTCGCAGTTATTTTCGTTAGACTTCTTTCCAACACTTTAAAAAAAAGTATGTTTACTTTAAGGCAGATTTCGGGTTCGTGTCGAGCTCCGGCATACACTTTTAATCTGCCGTTAATTTTCATAGTAGCACGCATTCCGCTACAGAGTGAAAATTCATTCCGAAAACACATTTACTCCCAATTTCTTCGTCTCTGTTTCTCCCGCTGTTCGTATATCGCTTCCAGATTATGCTATACTTCTCAGGTACAGTTCTAGAAATTTCTGTTCTGTACGTGTTAAAACTTAAATTCCACTAAATTTCTTTTCTGTTACAAAGCTTTCTTTCTCTGCATCAATATGCTTCTGATATTTCCTCCTACTTCAGTTGTATTGTATAATTTTGCTTCCTCTATAGCAGAACTCTTCACTTCTTTATTGAGCCTTTAGCGACATCAGTGTGTAGCAAACCGTATTCCGTACGTGTCATCACTTTATTTTTGTTTTTTTTTAAAACCATAATCCGGATTATGTGCTGTTTAGGAAGTCAACTCCATTTAATTTTTGAAAAATCATGATTTGGATGAAGGACTTGTGTATCTGCTTAATGTATAAATTAGGTACTTACCGTATTTTATAATTTTGATATGGTTGAGGATAACCCAGATCTGGATAAAATGATCACGATTGGATACATGTCCTGTAAATAATAATGTTTTTTAGACCTGACGACTTCTGTTGTTTGGCATAAACTGGTAGCTTTAATAAAGTAACCGACAGTCATGGTGCCAATTACCGATTTTTCGAAAAATATTAAAATTCCATATGTCATCCTCTCGTTAAAATATATCTACATCTACAAGTTATATTATGGTGTATTGATAGTATTGTGGAGCGTACTTTCTGTGGCACGTCATTTTCCTACAACAATCGCGATCAGTGTGGGCGATTGTTGGTAAACCTCCCCTCCGTGTGTCCTCGAGTCTCTCTAATTTCATGGTCTATTCGTGTGATATATTGTACGGGGAAGCACTATATCGGATGAGTTTTCTAGGAACGTTAGCCACTCTTGTAAGATCTGAGATGGATAAGCATATCCGTCACTCTTTCACGCTTACTAAACTCTACATTCCTTTATGTAAAGATTAACAAAATTTATTGGAAATCTTGTAAATAATTACTCTTCACCTCGAATGTAAGCAGTAATGCACAAATTACGGCATTTACGTTGGAATGCTTTCGTATGAGGTTACTGTCGTTAAATGAAATTATCGATACCCACCGCTATTAGGGACCTCATAACGTGAATCAGACTTGTTATGTCACACTCCTTCGTCGATGTACTATACTTCTTAATGTTTTCCCCGGCCGTCCGTAATTTAGTTAAAAGCGTTATGCGTTCTACTAACTGAACATTAACATATTTTCCCTAGAAAGGTTCGGTTCGCGCAACTGATAAGGTCTCCACTTACGCGTGTGCATATGAGTGTGTATGTGTGTGTGTGTGTGTGTGTGTGTGTGTGTGTGTGTCTCGTGATACAAGGGGGCACGTGTCTCGCTGCACTTGCTGCGGCGTGAGACAGTCGTAGTGAGGCGATGGCCTTCCGCGCACGGGAGCTCGGTTTTGCCAGAGTACAAAAACGGTGCCTATCCTGTGCTCGCTATTGGCCGTGACTACTGTGCGAACGTGCCCGCTGGCAGGCGCGGTGCGACCAATGGATGCCTCGCCGCCTTCGCCGTGGAGAATCACATCAGCCGCCAGGTCCGCTCCGCCGTGCGCGCGCTGTCCGCTTCGCTGCCCTACTCTACTCCCTCCAATTTCCCCCACACCCCAAACCCCGCCCCGCCCCGACCATCGACCATCTATCCCCCTTTCCCCCTCCCCCCCCCCCCCCCGTCCGGCAATCCTTCGAGCCACGACCCTCTGTCCCTGCCTGAAAGAGTTGGCCGACAGAATCAACGTAATTAAAAGTTTTGAGTCACCGGACACTCATTGTCGTCAACGAGCTGCCTCCGCCTTTTCTCCTTGTTCACGGCGCCGTTTTCAGGAACTTTGGCTCGGTTCGGATTCGGCCCTTTTTATCCGACGTCATTCGTTCTGGGACGTTCACTTTCGTTGTCATCCGAACGGATGTTCACTTGTTTCCGTTCCCGTAACTAGCTTCAAGTGACCTCGTTTGGATTGGCCCAGTTAGCGTGGGACCAGTAAACCCCTGATTCTCTACAGAATCAAATTCGCGTCGTAATACAACTTCAAACATCTCATAACTTTATAACTGAGTTAACGCGTTAAGTATGTGACATTATGCATGTACACGAGAAATAATTCAGACAAGATTTGAAAATATATTTAAAGTTTGTTGTAAGTCGGTAAGTGCTTTCATAAGGAAACACTAAATGAATATAGTCTCGGTAGTTTATGCTACTTTTTAAGCAAAAGCTAGTTTCTCGTGCGTATCAATGTTTCTGATGTAATATCTCCTGAACAATGTGTCGTTCAATGATGTAATTTTGCAGGAACATTCAGTGAACTGTGTGGATACTGCCGGCAAACTGTGTTGAGGACAGGGTCGCTAGTAAAGAAGTATTAAATCAAAACGTCGTGCCTGATTCAGAAATTTTACTCCGTGAACAGCGAAAGTGTAGTAAGTGATAAACTTTTTTTTCCTTTCATCACTTTGTGGGGAGTGTCAGCTACATGAAGTTTCGTAAAGGCTTGAAATTACGTATAACATTTGTTGGAAATCGCTAAGTGCACTCATTCTCAAATACTGGATGAATAAAATTCCGCCATTTGCGCGCCGTTAGCTACTCTGATTCAAGACAAACACAAAGTGTGTAAATGCACTAGTTGTCATATGGCGTTAAACTTTTAAAATAACATTGGACGTCTTAATGAGTGAATTATGACAGCATTTTAAATTTTTAAATTCGGGAAATAATCATGCGAAATATTGATAATCTTATTTTTGGTGCCTCTGGAATCCGTTAAATAGGCACCCTACAACTGCTTCTGGGTTCTGGGAACTGGAATAGCCGCTTAGTGATTCAGATGTCAGCAGCAGTGCTGTAAAGCACGAAAGATTTGATAGGTACACGATACCAGACAAACACAACACATTGCCTCACTGTAGTAAGAAGCAACTAACTTCCCAAATTGTAAGTTTCAGAAAAAAGTACACATTTGCTACAAAGGCCAGTTTCCACTAGCGTATCCCGAATCTGGCTGGCAGAGGGAGGCGGGGAGGGCTATCAAGTCATATTAATTTCGCGGTAAATGACGAAATAGTTTTGAGATTTCACGACAAATCCCTCTAGGTGCATTTTCCACTAGTCAGTGTCCATTCTAATTTGATCTTTTTCTCTGAAGAGGGATAGAGCATGGTGGGGGGGGGGGGGGGAGGGAGGAGGCTTGTTCATGTTGTAAAGTGTAACGGAATGTAATTTAGTTTCTATAAAACCTAAATTGTTATCAGTTACCTCTATACAGGGTGAATTAGCTGCCCCTACCGATAGGTTTTATGCAACCCACAACGCCTTCAAAAACCCCACACAAGACTTTTATGCTCTCGCACTTGCTACACACAAACTGTTAGTCCTACAGAAAAAACGAACAAGAACTTTTTGTAAGAAATTTATTGTAATTAAGTTTTGCACTAGGACACGTTTTAGCTAGAACCTGTAGTTTTCGAATTATTCAAGACAAATGTACAAAAGTGACCTTCAAATGCGTTTTTCTTGAATAAATGGAAAACTGTGCTTTACCAGCACAAAATTTAACTACATTAAATGTCCTACAAGAAGCTCCTATTCATTTTATCTGTATAACTAACAGTTTGCACATAGCGAGTGAGAGAATATGAACTCTCACGCATCATTTTTGGAGACGTTGTGGGTTGCATAAAAGCCAGTAGTACGGGCACCTGAATCACGCTATATATTTATTACAGTTATCGAAATTCTCATATTATATTTGTATAACCCTCACTAAGCTGGGTTTGCAGGTATGGTTCTCTTCGATGAAACATCAGTTCTTATATTTCAGTACTGTTTTTCTAAGAATTTCACAGATGAAATGTTCTGGACTTATCAGCCCAGTAACAACATCGTCCTGAAGCAGCGTTTCGGCAAGTTACTTTTCATTACATTCGTTTCTAAACATTGCCTCAAGATAATACTATCACTAGGCTTATAGACTGACAGTGTTTTGTCAATATTACTCTCCTCGGTAATTATTTTATCGTTTACAGAATGGCGGGCATAAATGATAGCTGGTTAATGCTAAGTCCGGCAATTATGAACGATCGTCTGCACATCCAGAACAAGATGCATTTCTTCCGATTCCGCAGTATGAGGGCATTGGGCATGGACTGTATACACCATTGCTTTCGGGTGCAACTTCCTGCATAACAAGGGCTAGTAAGGGATCTTTATGGCGTTTTAATATCCGCGCTTTATGCTACGGTTGGTTAACAGATCTGAAAAGATCTTCTTCTTTAGGTTCTATACTAGTTAATTTCATCTGTGCACATCTGCTGCAGTTTTCATTTGTGACTATTTTAGCCCATAGCATTTTTTTTTATTTTGACTGTGTTCTTTGGATGTGAAAATTATAACGTCGCACCTTTTGGGTTCCACATTAAATAGTACGCGTGTTAATAAACCGCTATACGAGCTGATTCTCAGGTCAGAAGTGAGCAACGGCTGACAACCTACATTTGACGATAAGTACGGCACACTGTGATCTTCTAACTGGCTAGCAGTTTTTTGTTTGTTTTAAATTAAAACGTAGATTATTAGTTTCCGTACGCTCCGCAACCGAGTAAAGAATTAATGTATACGCACTCCAATTGCTAAAATGTTTTTTATTTAAGTCAGTGACCGATTTCGGCATTTATGTTGAAGCTATTTTCTGATGAAAGCTGAAAATTGTGCTATGGTGAATTTTTCATCTCGTCCTCAGATCGTTTAGAAGGTTCACAGACACGTGTCAGGAAAATGGGCAATCGTCTGAATACCTCACTTAAGTTTTAGGGGTATTTTCAAGATGCTGCACGATATTGGCTGTGTTCATACTAATGTTCTGGAGGGGAAATATTCTTATATTTCGCCTCCAGAACATCAGTATAAACACAGTCAATATCGTGCAGCCTCTTGAAAATACGCATAAAACTTCGAACGTTTCTAGATTCCTAATTGAAACTGATAGAAATCTTTTTTAAATTAGTTTGCACAAAGTTGTTTTAAATACGCCAGCTACATGATACGTGATGTGCATTTAAAAAAAATTGTAACTCGTTGCTGTAACTAAGAATTCTGGACCATCACTTAGACTGGACTGAACACACAACTTAAGTCTGTAGCAACGTGTGAGCATCATTTCATTCATTACAACAATATAAAAAGGTATTTTTCTCAAGTTTAAAAAAGAAGAAGAATGAAGGAAGATTAGTGTTTAACGTTGCGATAACATCCAGGCCATTAGAGACTGTCGAGCTTAAAAAGAAATTCGTAGAATCACTAATACGTCCCATACATGATTATGATGCTTATATTCTTAAAGAACTTTTTTATGAGAGCTCACACCAGCTGGAACTGGCTTTGAATGCTTGCGTGCACTACATTTGTGAAGTTCGCTATGTCGACCGTATGACTCCTGCTTACCCGCCGTGGTTGCCTGCCGATAAGCGTAGAGAGTACCTTATCCTGTTTGTTGCTTTATCGTCCTCTCAATCATTGCACTCCCTTCAACTATTACACCACCATCTGCCTGAACAGCGCCGTAGAAACAGGCGTTCTCACCAAAGTGGAAATCTCTCTTATATCACTGCGTAACACACACACCTTCCCAAAATGACTTTCTGTACCAGGACGGTAACTGTGGAATGATCTTACCCAAAATATCTGAGAAAATAAATTCCTTTCAAACTTCAAAAGGCAGCCAATGGACCACATTCTGTCACGACAGTTATATCTGTCAAATATTTGACTGCAGCTCACTCTTGTCAAAACCTCGTCCCCGACTACTTTTGTCTGCCCCTTAACACAGAGTCCCCTACAGACATTCTGTTCATTCTTTATAGCTATTTTCGCAGTGATTTCCACTCTTCTCCTCTTCCATTGTCACTGTTCTCGACGATAATACTAAAATGGCTTCAAATGTGCTAAACTGATTAATATTGTTATTCTTAGTGCCTTTTATTATTATTGACGCCAATTGATGTTATTACTCACTGTCATTATTTGTTTTAGTAATTATGACTTTTCTCATAATAATTTTTCAGATAAACGTAATTAAATCACAGTTATGCGTAGAGCTTGAGAATGTTTTTGTAATATTTTTCGCTAAATGTTGTTCCTCGTCCAGTATACGAGAGGATCTAATGTGGTCATGCTAAATAAACAATTAGTGTTATTATTTATCTACGTAGATAAATAATGTTCACTACTCCGTGGAAAGAGTAACGTTTCTTAGGTTTACCCATCCAAACAAAAAATCCTTTCATTTATTGTTATTTGTCAGTTACAGAGAATAACGCCTCGTGTCAGACACTGTAGAGCGGCAGCCCTCTCCTTCCACCAAAAACCACCTCGAAACGAAAGTAAACTTCTTTGGTCAGAGTTCACTTCAGTGTACCAGATAATTATTGTGAGGCCGTTGTTTCCACACAGACTGGAGTAAACTACCGGCAAAATGTTAGGGGGTCCGCCTCCTGTGTGTTTTGCGGGATCGCTCGTTACAAAACCGAGACTCAGTTTGGTGCACGTGTTGACATTTAGACGGCGCCCGTCGTTATGATCCCCGCCGCCGTCAACCGCAGGCTGCCGGTTCAATTACCCGGCTCTAAATTACCCAGCGACAAGCAGCGCTCTCGCGTCGTGCGCGCCTGTGCCGTGGGAAGCAACGAACCCAGGCTCCGGGCTTGCGGGCACTTTCTCCTCCCGCCGCTTAGTCGCATCATCGTCCTACCGTGAACCCGGCACCCTGATATTGCCCTCGGGAAGACAGGACATAATGAGACGCTGTCTGACTAAGCCTCTAGCCAGAGAAGCTGTTTTATCCAACAGCCTATTAACTAGACATGCGAGACTTAGTCGTCAGTGATGGTAATAAGTGGGCATTGAGTGAAGTTCATACTTTCGTCTAAATATCAATCGACGATCTCTTTCCATTGTCGAATTTCAGCCAGACGGCTTAGTCAGTGAGTTACCAACCCATGTCTGCTACTCAAACACGCACTTAAAGGGTGGAATTTACCAAAGCATTTCCTTGTGCCATCTGTCAGCCATTCCCGCATCTCCCTTTCATTTTCGTTACAGCCGTAATTACGTCATAACAAAGGTAAAGATGCAGTCAGCCCGAAGGCTTCTCTGAACAGAACAGTGCTTAACTAAGCACGAACCTTTTGGAGTTGGCACACTTTTGCTATTCTCTGAACTTTGAACTGACATAGCCAGCCAGTTAAAGGGGGAGTTACAGTTGAACTTGGATTCCAAACCACTGTGCAACTTGGCATTTTTTCACAATAACAAGTCGTCGTAGACGTGACAAAGGCGATAAGTAAACGAAATATTTTTTACGATCGACTCCGGGGCCGAACCACAGACCTTTCTAGTTGTAGTATGGCACTTACCTCTGAGCCACCGAATCACACAAATTAAAGCTTAGCACAGCATTATAATTTGCATATAAATTATCTGCCAATATTGGGTGGTAAGGCAGAGTACACAAGTCCATAAGTATGACATACTACAGCCGAACAACAACCAGAGCATCTTATCGTAGGGCATATCACAGAATCTGTAAACATGTAAGCATAAGTACTGTAGCACTGATCATAGTAATTATGCTTACCTGGTCACTAATGTAACAATAATGTGTGTGAAATCTTATGGGACTTAATCAGTCCCTAAGCTTACACACTGCTTAACCTAAATTATCCTAAGGACAAACACACACACCCATGCCCGAGGGAGGACTCGAACCTCCGCCGGGGCCAGCCTACCTGTTCACTGATTGTGTGATATGTCATAAAACTAAATGACCTCGTTGTTGTTTTGATGTCGTCCGAAATATTCGTAGAACTATCCACTCGAAAACGGCTACACAGGGTGTCAAAAAAGGTTTGAAAGGCAGCACAAAAAAAGTCCAGTAAACACAGACTCTAAAATGCATACCTCAAGAACTATGAGCACCTGTTCATCCTCACTACTGTGAAATCCGTCTACTGCAAGCACTTCGCTGTTACAAACGAGCTACAGAATGAAGAAACAAAAGAGGATGCAGTCCTCTGTTATTGTCCACAGATACAGCATGCAGTCAATAGCTGTTAGTTTTGTTACTGTAAACCGCATTTACAGGCCTGTGTAATTGCAAGGATACGTCAGTAGGACCAGTTTGTGTTCTGATAAGTTTGTGAAATTTCTTTACATTGTAATTTCATCTTTGCATTTACCAGCGTAGTTGAAGCCTGTTATTCCACATGATTCCATATGGTCTTCAGTTGTGGTTACGGTTGCTTCCATTTGATGGGCCATAACAGAAGATCATGTCTGCTGTTTCCTGTCCGGAATAATAGGCTTATATTACTCTGGTAAGTGCAAAGATAAAATTACAATGTAAAAGCATTTCACAAACTTATTACAACACAATCTGGTTCTATTAGAAGTAATGTTTGTCTGGTCTTACCCAGAGCTGTGAATACGGTTTACAGTATCAACACTAACAGATGTTAACTGCATACTACATGCACGGAAAATAACAGAGGAATGTGTCATTGTTTGCTTGTTTCTGCAGGTAGTTTGTAATAGCAAAGCGCTTGCAATAGAAGAGATGTGTTCCACAGTAGCGAAGATGAACAAGTGCCCTTAGCTCTTGAAGTATCCACTTTAGAGTGTATGTTTACTGGACGTTTTTGTCTTGTGTTATCGCCTCTTAAGACATGGGTTGTTTTCTAATACCCGTTATCCAGGATGAGTCAGGAGGAAAGCTACATGATTTAGGGGGCGATAGTGATTCTGAACATAAATCTTCATGTGGACATTTCCTTATTTCGACTGATTTCCGACATAGAACACATTTAATGTACACTGTTGTTTATTTTCTATATTATTCGAACATTTTCGTTGTTTGCAATGCACCACGCTAGTGTAGAGGAAGCTAAGAGAAATACTTTGACGCAGGAAACTTGTGGTCTCCAAATAGGGGAACTACCTCAACTTGGGCTACAAAAACTTCCTAAGCTACAACGCATGCCCGTCGCGCCTACTATATGGCTGCGAAGTCTGGGGCGTTGCTGCAGACACGTACGTTCATAAGCTCTAAGTGGTCCAAAACAAGGCCCCTAGAATAACTGCAGACGCTCCCTGGTATCGGTCAAACGAAGACATCACATACGAGCTTAACATCCCCCTCATCTCATCCCACATCAAAAACAGGACCATCAAATTCTAGAACACATCAGAAACTTCGCCCCTTGAAATCATCTCATCATTAGGCCACGACGCTTTCGAGATCAATTACAAACACTCCAAACTCACAACCGCCTGCCAATTTAGGCAATAACACACACATAACACACTATTAAAACGCACTCATACTAATCAAAGAAACACTATGCATGTCCAAAAAACCATCATATTTCAAAACCCCTAGCTGAGACAGAAAGCCGGCCGTGGTGATCGAGCGGTTCTAGGCGCTACAGTCCGGAACCACGCAGCTGCTACGGTCGCGGGTTCGAATCCTGCCTCGGGCATGGATGTGTGTGATGTCCTTAGGTTCAAGTAGTTCTAAGTCTAGGGGACTGATAACCTCAGATGTTAAGTCCCATTGTGCTTAGAGCCATTCGAACCATTGGAGACAAAAATCAGGAAAAAATCTTCTGGACCCTCGCACTATATGGGCCTTAGCCCGACCATGCTGACTTCGTCGTCGCGCGAGATTTTCAATATTCTTGCGCAAACTAGTGTTAGAGTAAAAATGAACAGGACCTTTTTTGTAAGTTATTTAACGCGGCCTAATTTTGTGCTGTGACACATTTTCCCTGGAAGGTGCGATTTTCCAGTTATTCAGGAAAAAGATACAAAAGTGACTTTAAATGTGCTCTGTCTCGGAAACCATTCAGAAGAGAGTATAAGTCCATTTGAAGTTTTTTGTTCAGAATCACCAGTACTATCATCTTTCCTCCTGAATCACCCCGTATGGCTGCAATCAGCCATTAGTAGTCCTAAATACCGTTTCATGCAAATGTAAATCTCCGCCGGAAGCACCTTCTTTCACTAAATTTCATAATATTGTGGAACCAGATCTCAAAAAAACAACGAATTTACATCTTAATTTTTCATCTACCTACGGATGGCAGCGTATCCAGTCGCCGACGTGTCGAGCTAAACCGTGAACAAGGATTCACTCTATTTACGTCGACAGAAGAGCCTATATTTATAAGGCTCGTTTGTGCACCTGTCGGCTGTTTGATTTGTACCTCGCTGGCCGCAGCTGGTGCCGGTGGAGCCGTCATCCGCGGAACCCAGAATTCTCGTGCGTGCCGGCGCTGCCAGCTGAGGGTCGGTGCGACCGAGGCCAGTGGCCCGAGGCACTGCCCCAGGCTTCCCACGAGCAACAGGCGCACACTGCCAACACCCAGCGCTCATTTCCCGAGGTTTCAACCTCTTGCCCGCGCAGAGAACGGCACTTCCCCAACACGACGATGGGCGGCTGCTGTTGGCTTCACAGCCCGCTTCGAGTGCAGACAGCGAACATGTCTACTACTATTACTCAGATCCCCTCAACAACGTGATCGATTGCAGCATTTATGACTCGCCACAGCACTTACCATTTAATCCATTATGCCTCATATGAATATTTTATCACAATACCAAAACCAACACACTTGTTCGCTCGACCATTCGTCATATTCAGCGTGGATACTATATTGATAAACGACAAAATTATGACCACTGCCCACTACGAGATTTAATGCCGTCTGGCACCGTTGCAGGCATGTGACGCAGTTTTATGACGGAGCAGGGAGGAACAGGGACTCACTGTAGCGACGATACGGACCACAAATGATCAAATCTACTGATTTAAGCAACTTTAACAAAGGGAGGTTTGTTTTGGCCTGGTGCTTGGGAACGAGCGAAGCTGGTCGGCTGCTCGCGTGCTACCATCGTGAGCGTCTGTGGAAAGTGGTTGAAGAACGCTGAAACCACAAGTAGGCGACAAAGTGCTGGACGTCCTCATCGCAGAGCGTGGAGGCTGGGGGTTTTTCAGCTCTGTAAAGGATCATAGATAGTGATCGGTGGCAGATCTGACGACAGAGTATTACTGCAGCCATAACTGTGTTAGAGTACACCGTCCACTGCCCATTACTGAACATGGAGTTCCGTAGTAGACCACCTGTAAATGTTCCCACATTGACCCAATGACAGTTACAACTGCAGTAGCCGCGGCCTCTCGATATTTGACTGTGGAACGATGGACATTTGATGTCGGGTCGGATGAATCATGTTACTTTTACACCGGGTCGACGGTTTTCAAAATGGTTCAAATGGCTCTGAGCACTATGGGACTTAACTTCTAAGGTCATCAGCCCCCTAGAACTTAGAACTAATTAAACCTAACTAACCTAAGGACATCACACACATCCATGCCCGAGGCAGGATTCGAACCTGCGACCGTAGCGGTCGCGCAGTTCCAGACTGTAGCGCCTAGAACCGCTCGGTCACCCCGGCCGGCGTCGACGGTTTAACCAGACGTTCAGTCATCCACACGAACAGCTTCTCGAAACATGTACCAGGCTGACACAGGCAGGAGAGGGCACTATTATACTTCGGGAGAAATTCGGCTGGGCTTCCATGGTACCTATGGTAGAAATCGAAGGCATCAGGGCATTTACCAGCAGGACAACCGTCTGTATCACAAGGCCACAATAGTGCCACATTGTTTGCTAAGTTCTAGGTGCTTCAGTCCGGTACCGCTCTGCTGCTACTGTCGCAGGTTCGAATCCTTTTAAGTCTAGGGGACTGATGACCTCAGATGTTGAGTCCCATAGTGCCCAGAGCCATTTGAACCATTTTTGTTTGCTAAGTACAATGGTGAACTTAACAATGATATCTTGATCACCAAATCCGCCTGATCTAAATCCTATGAGACCCATCAGGCACGTTGTCGGTGACATCTGGTGACATATATACCCGGAAACTTACCAAGGGCTTGACGAATCCATGCCACACAGGATCGTTGCCGTTTTGTACTCTAAATGTGGACCAACACGCTATTAAGGAGGTAGTCGTAATTACGTGGCTGATCAGTGTTTGTCCTCTTTAGTGCAGGCACAACAATAATCTCTCCTACAAGGTTTAACCAAAAAGATGCTACGTATGGCCATTTTGCTTGTAGCCGTATGCACCATCTTTTTGGCTTTACTTTACTAGTAAGCACGCAGTAGTCTTGTATCAAAATGGCTCTGAGCACTATGGGACTTAACATCTGTGGTCATCAGTCCCCTAGAACTTAGAACTACTTAAACCTAACTAACCTAAGGACATCACACACATCCATGCCCGAGGCAGGATTCGAACCTGCGACCGTAGCAGTCGCGCGGTTCCGGACTGAGCGCCTAGAACCACTAGACCACCGCGGCCGGCAGTCTTGTATCACTAATCTTTTCAACTTTAGATGTACTATTTCTGCAGGATCCTTCCTTACTAGTAAAATACGAAAGATAACCAGTTTAGCATTTTTTTCTGCTTCAGGTGTTTGTGCTTTGTATTTGTAGGTAAAAAGAAGGTAATATCTGTGGCGCTCAACCCGTGAGCGAGATTCTGCCCTGACTGCAGAGAGTGCAGCCTTTCGTTCGCGCGGCATTACGAGGGGGAGGGTGGCGATTTACCCCAGAGAAACATCCACGGTACTCATTTGACAGCAAGTTGAGTGGATTGAGCAGTCCTGGACGAAATGGATCGAGGAAAATTGCCCGTTGCTGCCCTGAACCTGGAGTCTAACGCTCTACCCGCTGGAATACCACGGCCTCTGCACTGGTACAAAGACTGTACTATTTTCCTTTGCACAAATTTTAGGCTACGGAGGCAGGCCTGAAGAAACCGTAGGGGAACAGAAAGGGAGATGCGAGAGCAGCGCTTCCCCGCGCAGCGCCGCGCCGCGGCGGGAACAAGATGGAGGTGTCGATACCTGTCCGGGCGAGCAGTGTGGGCGATGAACACGTCGGCGCGGGCGCACGCCGCGCTCCGCACGTGACATCATTGTCTGCGCGCGAGCCACGCGGCGCCGTCACGCCGGCACGCCACGCGCACTCCACACCACTCCACAACACCACAGACCGGCCCACACCAGCCCGCTGCTGGAATCGCAGACGCGACACTGCCAACACACAGGGCTGTCGCTTTCTGTATTTCTCATGAAGAAGCCGTCGAAATATGGCGCGCCTCATAGTGAATGGGAGCAACAGTGGAACACATTTCACAATTTGCATTTTCCTGTGTACATCGAATCCAGAATCATAAGATGCATGGTGGAGAGTCGTATCTGGCTAGCTCAGACGACAAGAGCATTACCTATGAAAGGCGAGGCTCCAGATTCGAGTTCCGTTCCGCCATATAGCTCCAAAATGTCAGAAAGTTCCACAGCAGCGTACATTCCAGTGCTGAGTTTATGTTTCATTCTAGTTTACTCTTTGGTGTGGGATGTGGTGCCACAAGCAACTGTGCAACTCAGGTGCCGACATAATCCGGAGGGGTTGAGAAGATGGAGGAAGCAATAACACTTCCCATTCATTGCTACGCTGAAAAGTCTTCCCACCTCCGTGATGAATTATTGACAACAATATCTTCATTAAACCCACCCTCGTAGCGAGGTCGCTAACGCACGCCAGTGTGATGGCGCTCGGCTAGGAGGTCAGCTGGTTCGAATCCCGGCGGTGGAAAGGTTTCACTGCCAGTATTTAGATGGCGAGGAGAGGAGACGTGGTGGAGAAGAGTTCCTGATCACCAGTCTCTTGGCCAATGTCTTGGGTTAAATTCCAGACCTCTTCGCAGTTTTTAATTAACTGAGGGCATGTGACACTGTTGGTGGTGGTAAGTTCGTGGGACGGGGACTGCAAGTTACAAGTTCGGCAGTCCCCTTACTGCTGTGCGATAGGAGCAGGCTACGTGCTTCAGCTTCTCCCTTCATCCATAACAACATAAACCCAACAGAACACTGTATGAGCACTCATCACAGTCTTCGACTCGACATACGTATTACGCACTTGACGCATCGGAGGAAGACGACGGAAAACCACTTCCACTAGGACCTTGCCTGTAATGGTAGTGCAACTTTCCTGCTCCACTATGCTCATTCCCTGAGTGTGGGTTACTTTGATCTGAAAACTTCATTACTATGCATTAAACCAGAATCGTCATACGCTGGAAACTTTAGGTAATCAGGCTGTTAAAAGCCAACGGACGAATGACAGGCAAAAGTGGTGTTCAAGCCGGCCAGTGTGGCCGAGCGGTTCTAGACGCTTAAGTCTGGAACCGCGCGACCACTACGGTCGCAGGTTCGAATCCTGCCTCGGGCGTGGATGTGTGTGATGTCCTTAGGTTAGTTAGGTTTAAGTAGTTCTGAGTTTAAGGGAACTGATGATCTCAGATGTTGAGTCCCATAGTTCTCAGAGCCATTTGAACAATTTTTTTGGTGTTCAAATTGAGTCCTAGGGCCAGATAAATGGACAACGTCATAGGGAACAGCCCAAGACTTTTAAAATATGAGCTAACGAGTCCCTTGAAGACTCTCATGCTGATGATTTTATCTTTGTCTTTCTTCAGAGAAAGCTGCGCAAATCCAGAAGTGTCACCCGACGACGCTGCGTAAGGTCGACTTTACAGAGACTAATGCTTACCCATACGCCGCTCTTGGGCGGAAAACGAGTTCGAGCGCTGATGAACCACGTAATGTGTTGATGTAAAAAGCGGCTACACCCTTAGCGCCATTTAACATCATAAATTCTTTCGGGTCTGTTGCAAGAAGTTTCGCTGGCAATCAATAAACGCAACATAATCACCACTCACGGATTAGGCCTTTGGCCTTTTCCCACTTACCGACTTTTGCCCACAAGGCATTACGAGGAAGCGATATATGGGATATGTGATCAGCGTGCCGCCAATTCCGCCAGACATTTTTGCCAGAAGATGAACGCTGATGGTTCCGCTGCTTCTTTCTTCAAGCAGCTCCTCATACGGTCTCACGAGGCTGTTGGACCCCATTCCGTACGTCCTTACTTTAGAAAAAAAAATCTGAAGAGGTGCCGGGAACCGAACCTGTGTCCTTCCACACCGACGGCAGCGACTGCGGAGGCAGTCCGTCAGCATACAGAATCACCTTTGCTACACAAAGTGTGGCCTAATGGTAGGTGTAGGCCTCTATAATTTCCACTCCGTAGCGTTAATGGATGAAATTTTCGGAAATCTACAACCCCTAGAAGTTCGTTGGTATCATTTTGCTACACACTATTCAAAAGACTTGAGATCATACTTTGTACCGAATAGCGACCAAGACCAGCACTCTTGGTGTTTTTGTGCAACCCGCCAGCTAAGCTCAGCACGACAGCGTCTAACATGGATGCTCCCATAACTGCAGGATAGGTTGAAGTGGAATTACAGTTTGTCATTCATCATTACAAAGACGGTGTTTACGTGCAGTCAGGTGCGTTTACGGTTTCTGAAGAACAGAAGCAGGTGCAATGGCCTGGTTGTCGTCAGCCCAGACCGACGCAGAATCTTCGGCTCAAAACTTGTTCCAGCTGCAGCGATTCAGCTTCAAATCGCCACTGCGGTCAGTGGAGTATGATTCGTTACGGCTATAGGGACTAGATTTTTAATCTATCAGCTCAAAGTTGCTTACGAACCTCTTCTATCTACTGGTTCCACCAACCAATTCATCTTCGTTAAAGACGAGCGGTCTAAGGCGCTGCAGTCATGGACTGTGCGGCTGGTCCCGGTGGAGGTTCGACTCCTCCCTCGGGCATGGGTGTGTGTGGTTGTCCTTAGGATAATTTAGGTTAAGTAGTGTGTAAGCTTAGGGACTGAGGATCTTAGCAGTTAAGTCCCATAGGATTTCACACATTTTTTACGTTGCTCGAACAGAGACTTGGTGGCTCCTAAGAACGCGCCCAGGACATCACAGCATCACAGGGAAGTTAGATAGCACGCACCGGAAATCGGGTATGATGATATTAGCTGGTCCAACCCGTGCACCTACGTCACCGGGGAGCACGCCTCACCTCCGCGCGGCGCCTGTTGGGGAGCTGGGGACGGACCAGAGGGGCGCATAGTTTACACTATGACGGCCGGTAGGTGGGTTTACGAGGCCGTTAAGTCACGACGCCGTCGATGGTATCGGGGGTCCGGCGAGCGCGCACCGCCCGCGGTTATCGCTACCGGCTCTGCTTCCATTACACGGTCCAGCGCTCGCCGCTCAGAGTCAACAGACCGCGACACGCCAGGTGAGACACCGGCTTTTGTTCGGCCCTTTCGGAGCCCCGGCCCTCGAATTGTCGCGTTCCCTCTTCTCTGAACATGTAGCTATTTATGAACGAAAAAAGAAAAGAAAAAGAAAGTGACTACGGAAAAAACTGGGGAAGAAGGGCACACAAATCAGGTATTGTACTAATGTAGATGAACACCAGCGTAATTAATCAGTTTGATTGTGTGTGTGCGATACGTTTAGAACGTCCGTTCATCATCAGACTGTAATGTTTATTTTAAAAATAGACAAAAAACAAGAGCAAGAACCTTATATTCTGGGAAGCAGGGTTAGATAATTTTGACTGGCCACTACTGGTCAGGAGAAAGAAACTTTTTGAACAAAGGATATCTCCAACTGGCGATCGGCTACCATTCCACGTCGCAGTTTTATCTGTTGTCGTTCAGCAAAATGTGTCAGATTCAGTATGTGTGTGTGTGTGTGTGTGTGTGTGTGTGTGTGTGTGTGAAATCTTATGGGACTTAACTGCTAAGGTCATCGGTCCCTAAGCTTACACACTACTTAACCTAAACTACCCTAAGGACAAACACACACACCCATGCACGAGGAAGGACACGAACCTCCGCTGGGACCAGCCGTACAGTCCACGACTGTAGCGCCTAAGACCGCTCGGCTAATCCCGCGCGGCATTCAGTATGTAACTAACTTCTTGAATATCTGAACTTGAGATTCTTCTACGTCCACGTCTGGTAACTGTGTTACCAGTTGGAGCTTCCGTCTCATAAACCCCAATTATTGAAGTCTCGTTTTAAATTTCTAGTCCTTTTTCAATTATGGTCGGTATTTTGCAGCTTGGACGTTTTCAGTCACGAGATTCTGAGTGATTCTAAAAGTCAAGATCTAAAAAACGATAGACTTTTTTTCGATACAGAAGTATACAGTCTTCCAACTCAGCTGCTATCAAATAGTGAAACTGCTTTCAAATACTAAGATGTTTCCGCGACTATTGCTTACGGAAAATAGCGGTGTAAGCAACTGAGAAGACGCTTCGGAAACCAAGTGACTGCTCTGATATCTCGCAACGTTTTGATTTTCCAAGCATGTAAATTTCGATAAGTATCAGCTTAATAGAAATATTCGCTAACAAGTAAAACGTCTTCTTCATGCTATAATCGGGGAAGAAGAACTTTCGAGATGTTCTATTACAGGGGGATGCTGAAAATTAGGTAGACTTATTAGATCATAAAAAAAGAGATGCTTGTATAAGCGGCGAGCAAAAGGATATGCGGAAACCACTAAACGAAAGAAGGGACAGGGTGATAGGATATTTATTGACAAATTGGCGAATAACTTGCTGGGTACTAGACGGATCCGCAAAGGGCAAAAATGATGGGGTAAGATCGATTAGAGTCTGTTCAACGAATAATGGTGTTGGATGTATGTAAGAAAAAGATTAGAATACATGCAGCTATGGTAGGTATAGCTGATAGATAAAGAGATTGGCAGAGGAAAGGTAACCATGAGGGGTTGCATCAGTCACAAAACTGATAATAATAAATAAATAAACAAAATTTTATGATTATTAATGTCAGACGCGTATAAAATCAGAACTTTAACTCCGTTAAATGTAATATTAATACGTCAAAAGCCTTTGTAGATGCAGAAGGTGTTAAAATTGCCTTTCACGTATAGGAAATATCAATACTGCAGCACGGAAATGGTGTTTTAGATTACAAGTGAATATTTATTTCCACATTCATTGTCACGAAGTTAAAAATATATTCTAGTGAGTGATAGTAGCCGGCCACAGTGGACGAGCGGTTCTAGGCGCTACAGTCTGGAACCGCGCGACCGCTACGGTCGCAGGTTCGACTCCTGCCTTGGGCATGGATGTGTGTGCTGTCCTTAGGTTAGTTAGGTTTAAGTACGAGTAGTTCTAAGTTCTAGGGGCCTGATGACCTTAGCAGTTAAGTCCCATAGTGCTCAGAGCCATTTTAGTGATAGTATAGCACGTGTAGTCCTTCACTTCGTTTTCTGTTGCACAACAGTACGGACGAAAACGTATAATTATAAAGCCTGTAATCTACTGCACGGTAAAGCTTGAGCATTCGTGTCTCGTTTCGGATTGTGTTGACAGTAAGAATTCTGCAGTCGCGAAATTTCCGTTCTCTGTTGATCCATTGTAGATACGGGACAGCGGTTGGTCAAATATGTACCAAGGAAAATCGCTAAACAGTCGTACGTTTTGAGAAATGATTTTATTTAGACAACCAGTTTGGGCATCTCAGTAATGCCATCTTCAGACCCCATATACACTTCATGTATACTGAGTTGTTGCCAAGTCTTCAGAGGAAACACTCGAAAACGAATTCACGGTATCCAGGTACAGACGGGTCCAGTATACAAGTATCGATAAATCTGATTGTCTATAAATGAAGTGCATGTGGGGCCCCATTGTTGAGATGCCGAAAGTGGTTGTCTAAATAAAATGACTTCTCAAAACGTATGGATGTTTGGCGGTTTTCCTTGGTGAAGGCTTTGTATCTGTCTCAAAATATGGATTAGCACTATTCATTCTACCTACTCAAGATGCCAGATCGTGAAATGTAAGTTTCATTTGTGATATCAACACCGTGTTTAGCTCTCAGATAATATCTTAATGATCCTTTCAAACCCCACTTCGTATTACGCCACTTAATATAACGGGTGTCACTACCGTCAAGAGGAACCTGATCATGTTCCGCCGGCCGGAGTGGCCGTGCGGTTCTAGGCGCTTCAGTCTGGAACCGAGCGACCACTACGGTCGCAGGTTCGAATTCTGCCTCGGGCATGGATGTGTGTGATGTCCTTAGGTTACTTAGGCGACTGATGACCTCAGAAGTTAAGTCGCATAATGCTCAGAGCCATTTAAACCATTTGATCATGTTTGGGTGGTACATATAGAATCCCCTTACTGTAAGTACGAGTGCAAAAGGTCAGTAAATACAGAAGGATTCTGGCTATGCCTCCCTAAATTGTGTACTACGTGTTGCAATACATATTATCGCATGCTGACGTAAAACACAGAGTTTTTGAGATGAAATGTTCGTATCATTTATGCCACAGCGAATTATGGCATCGATGGGGGGTTGCTTGATACTGCTTCGCTTGCTTTTTGTCTCTTTCAGAAACCTTCTCTGGACTTATCAGATCATTAAAAGGCGCGACTATCTCAGTGGTTTGGCACTTTCCGCTCACCATCTCGACCGTAAAGCGCATTGGTGGTGGTGGTGGTTAGTGTTTAACGTCCCGTCGACAACCAGGTCATTAGAGACGGAGCGCAAGCTCGGGTTAGGGAAGGATTGGGAAGGAAATCGGCCGTGACCTTTCAAAGGAACCATGTCGGCATTCGCCTGAAACGATTTAGGGAAATCACGGAAAACCTAAATCAGAATGGCCGGAGACGGGAGTGAACCGTCGTCCTCCCGAATGCGAGTCCAGTGCGTAAAGCGCATTCCTCCTCCATGGACGCCCTTGGTTCAAATGGCTCTGAGCACTATGGGACTCAACTGCTGAGGTCATTAGTCCCCTAGAACTTAGAACTAGTTAAACCTAACTAACCTAAGGACATCACAAACATCCATGCCCGAGGCAGGATTCGAACCTGCGACCGTAGTGGTCTTGCGGTTCCAGACTGCAGCGCCTTTAACCGCACGGCCACTTCGGCCGGCGGACGCCCTTGGGTGTTTCGTGTGTTTTCTCGTGCAGTCGCCCGTTTGGAGGTAGCTCGATGTCGCGCATCCGCTGGACTGCAGCTCTAGTGAGACGTCTGCGGAGGCGGCGCTGCAGCGGGCAGCGCAGCAGAAGCGCGCAGCTGTCGCCGCGGAGCCAGCTGCAGCACGCAGGCCGCGTTAAGCCACTCCGGCCGCCGCAGGTCACACTCGCGTCGACGCCCACCCGTCCCTCCTCACTGGCACAGCTTCATCAGTGCGCGAGCCAACCGGCCATCGCACAGCGAGGAGCAAGTGTTCTGTCCAGAACGTGGGGGCGCTCATTATGTGCGTTGGTGTAATGAGAGAACAAGCACGAATTGCTCGGATTGAAAAGAGTGTAAAACCAGGATTCAGCCTTTCTGCTCTACTGCTCAATCTGTACTTCGAAAAAGTAATGATGGAAATGAAAGAAATATGCCGAAGTGGCATTAAACTTCATGTTGAAATTATACCACTGATAAGAAGAATTACAGAACCTGCTCAATGGGATGTCAGTCTAATGGGCACAGAATATGGGCTGGTAGACAGTGTGTTTTAAGATGTCGGGTTGAGCCTAAGTATCGCTTGACGAAGACAGCACAGTCAGTTGTCGAAATACTGTGCAGGATGATGACTCTACAACCTGGCTTGGCAACGAAACGACAACGTTTGCTGTACTTACACTAAAAACTAAACTCCTCCCGCACAGGCCATGAAGGCCCAAAGGTACCGCCTGGCTGCCGTGTCATCCTCAGCCCACAGGCGTCCCTGGATGCAGATATGGAGGGACATGTGTTCAGCACACCGCTCTCCCAGCCGGATGTCAGTTTTCGAGACCGGAGCCGCAACTTCTCAATCAAGTAGCTCCTCAGTTCGCCTCACAAGGGTCGAGTGCACCCCTCTTGCCAACAGCGCTCGGCAGACCGGATGGTCACCCATCCAAGTGATAGCCCTGCGCGACAGCGCTTAACTTCGGTGATCTGACGAGAACCGGTGTTACTACTGCGGCAAGGCCGTTGGCGTACTTACACTACCTCATCATAATTAAGCCTATACCCCTGTTTAGTGCAGAATTGACTACTAGATGTCATTAGAGGCGAAACCCTTCCCCCCCACACGCACACACTACAAAATGAGGCGGGGAGTATTGTGTTGGGAGTAGCGAAGCAGTAACAGTAGGATATGTCGGTCAGAAGAGCTCATTGACTAATAAAGTAGAGTAGTCATTAGCTGTCATCTGATTAACAAGTCCATTAGGCACATATCAGCTTTTATAAAGCTGCCCAAGTCGACTGTTGGTGATGTGGCTGTGAAAGGGAAACCCGAAGGTCAACAAAGCAGACCTCATGTAATGACAGGCAGGGACCGTCGACTTTTGGCGGCGGGTAGTTCCAAAAAATAAGGGGGAAGAATCACCGGTGATTTGCAAAACTGCACCCAACTTACAGTGACTGTGTATAGGGAGTTAAAAATGATGTGTTACAATGGCCGAGCAGCTCTTCATATGTCACACATTTTTATAGCCAATGCTAAGCGACACGTGAGCAGGTGTGAAGAGCAACGCCACAGGACAGTGGATTTGGAAAATGAATCACGCGTTGGAAAATGAATGTGCCAATGCGATGTGAAAGTTCGGGTTTGCTATTGCCTGGAGAACGTTACCTGCCATCAGGTGTAGCACCAACAGTGAAGTGCAGTGATGCCGTTACGGTACGGAGGTGTTTTTCGTGGTTAGGGGAGGTTTCCTTATTCTGCTTAAGAATAATGTAGGGTATCAACACATTGTGTACTACGTACAGTAGAGGAACAGTTTGGTGAGCATGATTACTTATACCAGAATGACAGTGCGTCCTGTGACAAAGCAGCATTTGTTACGCAATGGTTAGTCAAAAATTACTTTTTTGATGTTGCTGAGCAACAGTCATACAATAACTTTTAAATGAACCACCGCCATTTGACTGTATTGTTGTTTATTTAATTTCTACCCAGTTTTCGGTTTTTATGGCGTTTTCAAGTGATTAAGTTTACGTCATTAACATATATTGCAGGACGTCAGCCTCAAAATTGCCCATAAATTAAGAAAAATATTCGCTCCCCAATAAATGATGATTTTACATCTGGCATTTCGTGTGGAGCGAATATTTTTCTTAATTTATGGCTAATTTTGAGCTTGATGTCCTGCAGTATATGTTAATGACATAAACTCAATCATTTGAAAATGTCATAAAAGGCCGAAATCTGCGTCGTAATTGAATAAACAACAATACAGTCAAGTGGCGGTGTGTTCATTTGAAAATCACTTTCTCGAAATGGATCGGCCTACCCAATTTTCCGACCTGAACCCAATGGACCACCTCCGAGATGAGTTCAAACGTCGACCTCGCTCCAGACACCAGCGTTGATCATCACAACCTTCTCTAGTTTTCGTTCTTGAAAGAGAATGCGCTGCCTTTCCTCCACAGTCATTGAGGCACTCCATTGTAAGGTCCCCGTGTTATAGTCTACTAATAGATGGCCGGATATTTTTGATCATTTAACGTACTTTATTAGTTAAATCTACTCATTTACGTTGCAGTGGCTAGGCAAAACGCGTGATCTGTATCGCCGACACGTGCAGAATTCAGAAGCACGAGAAATGTGAGCAACTAAGAGGGACAGAGAGTTTCTGGCGCTAACAAGAGTTGTGTTCTGTTCGCAGGTGCCGTCCCGGCTGGCAGGGCGAGTACTGCGACCAGTGCATGCCGTACCCTGGCTGCAAGCACGGTTACTGCAACGGCTCCTCCTGGCAGTGCATCTGCGACACCAACTGGGGAGGCATCCTCTGCGACCAAGGTCAGTAACCTCCTGCTACCCGTCTACTTCCGCCCGCTGTCTGCCCTCGTCCAGTTGTTTACTGCTACCTTTGTAGGCAGGTGAACTGGAAATATTGTTGTTTCAGCATCCAGTACGGGGAATGGTTTCATTCAGGTCTCCGTTATAGCCTGTCCTGTGCAAATTACTCCATCTATGCGTAACTACTGCAACCTACACCCACATAAACTTGCTTATTATAGTCAAACCTTGGTCTCCCCCTACAAAGAAATCACCTCCCATCCTCACACACACACACACACACACACACACACACACACACACACACACAAACACATTTTTAGTCACATTTTTGCAATAACGCCCTTTTCTCGCCGATTGGGTTCCGTATCTCTTCACTAGTTACCCAATATATCCACCTAATCTTCTTGTAACACCGCATTTCTAAGGCCTCTGTTCTCTATGTGTCAATAGTGTTTATCGTCTACGTTTAGCTTCCATGCAGGGATACCACCACAAACGTCTTCTTAACACTTCAGTTTACATTCAACTAGCGATCCGCCCCAACTTCGCATGGCTAGTATGTATCTATGGCCAGACCACCTTTCTGGCGTACCAATAATATATTATATACAAAAAGATTCCTAGTGAATGTTTATCAGTGGAAACCCTATTAAAAAATCTAAGGTACTTCAGATTATTCTTCACATACAGACAGAAAAAAATCGGAGAGGGGGGTCCAGTTTATAAATGTATAGCTAGATGTTCCTCTTTTTCAGAAAAGTTTGTCTTGCTATTACGAGTCTGCATTTTGTATCCTCTTTACTTCTCCCCTCGTCAGTAATTTTGCTGCCCAAGTAGGGAACCTTCCACTTTTAGTGTTTCATTTCCTAACTAATTGTTCCAGCATCACCTGACCAGTTCCACGTTCCTCCATTACATTTGTTTATTTCTTTTACTGATGTACATCTTATAATTTTGTTTCAAGTCACTTTCCGTCTTTGATAATTAACTTACAAGCGGTTTGTCGTTTTTTACTTCTTCATATACTTTTTTTAACTTCTTCTCCCTGCAGTGCATTCCTTTCCGAATATATATATATATATATATATATATATATATATACGTTATCCTCGGTAATATGGAGTGATTCCCTGGCTCCACTTAACAATTTCTCATAAAAGCCAGTGGATTTTATTTCGATATTGCTAAGTTTTTGTCCAAAAGCGGCAAAAACCGAAACACTTAACGTGGTATAAAATGATTCTAAAAGCCTCTGAGTTCCTAAATCGCACCGTATTCTTTTTCAAAATTTTAGATTACTCGGTGTTTCCAACGATTTGCTGGGAACTTCTTCAGGATTATCTACAATCTACATCAAAACACTGCGAGACAAAGCGGGCACTGGATGCACTTGAACACTTTGAAATACCTTGACAATAATTTTATTATTCCAATATGTCTTACGCGTTTCGACTAAAGGCATTATCAAAGGCAAATACTTAATGTCATTATTGTGAGTCAGTAGAAACTTGTCAGAATGGGTACATGGTATTTAGTCAACATTCCTTCACAACAGGCAACTGCAAAACTTTGCCTTTACCTTTGATAATGACGTAAGTCGGAACGCGTAAGGCATACTGCAATTATAAAATTATGGTCAAGACAGTGTTCAAACTCTTCACGACTGTGAATTATGGAGAAGATCGCAGCAGATTGGTCGAAACGTCGACTGCTAAAGAAATATGAAAACGAAAATGACGTCCTATGACAACTCATCAGCGACAATGACCACGAAACCCTGCGTACTTAAGTTAAACATAGAATAACATAACAAAAACTCCTTACGCGATCCAGAGGGAATCATTCGCAAAAATAATGAAATGAAACCCTCCTTGTAAATACAGGGTGACCAAAAGTCAGCATAAATTTGAAAACTGAATAAATCCACGGAATAATGTAGGCAGAGAAATACAAATTGACACACATGCTTGGAATGACACGGGGCTTTATTAGAACCAAAAAATACAAAAGTTCAAAAAATGTCTGACAGATGGCGCTTCATCTGATTAGAATAGCAATAATTAGCATAACAAAGTAAGACAAAGCAAAGATAATGTTCTTTACAGGCACAAAACCAGAATCACGCATTTCCTCGAAGAAAAAAGGCCCGATAGCGGTAGATGTGGTAAATCCAACCCATACCGTGACTTTCTCGTCGTGCAATGGAGTTTCCAGGATTTTCGGTAGCCCAAATTCTGCAATTGTGGGCGTTGACAGACCCTCGGAGCGTGAAATGAGCTGCGTCGGTCCACAACATGTTACTCAACCAATCGTCAGTTGAAACGCCCACACCGCAAATGCCCTCCGCTTCACTAAATCTCCAGGTAACAGTTCACGATGCCGATGGATTTTGTACGGATAGCATCGGAGGGTACGCCTAAGTGCCAACCAAACAGTAGTGCCGGTGCTACGTGCGACTGCACGAGCGCTGACTTCCCCGTGCAAAGACGAACCCGCTACAGTCTCCATTTGTTTCTGAACTGTCTCCGCAACATTACGCTTTGTGCTCGGTCGGCCACTACGGGGTCTATCGTCTAAGCAACCCGTGGCTTCGAACTTCGAAATCATTCTCGCCACAGCTGCATTTGTTAACGGGCCTTTACCCGTTCGAATCCCCTTCCTATGGCGATAGGATCGTAACGCTGAACTAGCACATTCCCCATTCTCATAATACAGCTTCACTAGAAGCGCCTTTTCAGGTAATGTCAACATGCTGCGACTGCTGGCGCATCTGATTCTCTCTCTCATTACAGCTCCTTTTATACACGATTGTCATGCGCAATCACTGACGTTTTGCTGTCCAGCGCCATCTGTCGGACATTTTGTGAACTTAGTTTTTTTTTTTTTTGTTCTAATAAAACCCCATGTCATTCCAAGCATGTGTGTCTATTTTTACCTCTCTATCTACATTATTCCGTGGTTTATTAAATTTTCAAATTTATACTGACTTTTTGATCACCCGGTATATTCACTGTGTACAACATGTGTAGGCAGTGCAGCTGGTACCCAGTTACGACGATAACCATATTTAGACTACCTGTTTTCTAGCCACACAATCTCGTATACTTGGCAGAAACATAACAATCAGTGTTGGCTGGGCGTTGACGTTCGAATGGCGAAATTTGGAAGTTAAATACAGCCGGTGAGCATGTGCAGAGGACTTAAAATAGCGAAACCACCCACTGGCCTCGCCAGTGAATTCATTCAGAGAACTACCGCCGCTCCGTCTCGGATCGAGTGTGAGCTGAGACGTTTGGTGTCGTCTGGGCCCTGCAGCTGGAGTCTCCGGCCTGTCGCTCCGTTCGGTCGGTCTCCGGTTGGAGAGCGCGATGTGATTAGCGGCGAACAGACGCGCCCCGGAAGTGGAGTGAGCGCCAGACGGCGCAGAGGGCGCGCGCCAGCCTGCCATCCCGCCAGATGCGGCCGCGGAGTCGGGCCCGGCCCGGCCCATAAAACACTCGCAGCTGCGGGAGACGGGCGGCGCGTGCCGCTCCCTCGCGGGGCCACGGGCTCTCGGCCGCATTTTAGGCCGTGCGCCATGCGCCGCTATCACTGCCGCCACCCTTATCGAGAGGCGGAGTGCTGCCGCTCACACTGCCACCTGGTGCCATTATCCACAAGCATTAGTCGGCGCTTCCCACAGCTCTCTACTGAGCCACTTCCCTGCTAGCAGACCACATGGTCTTTTATTTTTGTTCTTTTTTTTTCATTTGGCTCTTAGATACACCCATGTCGTTTGGCGACGACTATTTTCAGACACAGGGTGTCCCAGGAGGAATGGTCAACATTCAAGTATACGACTGTAACGATTATTTGAAGCAGAAAACTTACATTGACGTAAGCCGTATTCCGAATGGTTACGGACGTAAAAGACATTTCATTATCGTTCCTGTCGTATCCCTGAATGTTGATTGTTCCTCCTGTACATGTAGGTTGTTTCACAATTCGTGTTATACACGACTGGCCATAAAAACTGCTACACCACGAAGAAATGCAGATGATAAACGGGTATTCATTGGACAAATATATTATACTAGAACTGACATGTGATTAAATTTTCACGCAATTTGGGTGCGTAGATCCTAAGAAATCAGTACCCAGAACAACCACCTCTGACCGTAATAACGGCCTTGAGACGCCTGGGCATTGAGTCAAACAGAGCTTGGATGGCGTGTACAGGTACAGCTGCCCATGCAGCTTCCACACGATACCACAGTTCATCAAGAGTAGTAACTGGCGTATTGTGACGAGCCGGTTGCTCGGCCACCATTGACCAGACGTTTTCAGCTGGTGAGAGATCTGGAGAATGTGCTGACCAGGGCAGCAGTCGAACATTTTCTGAATCCAGAAACGCCCGTACAGGACCTGCAACATGCGGTCGTGCACTATCCTGCTGAAATGTAGGGTTTCTCAGGGATCGAATGAAGGGTAGAGCCACGGGCCGTGACACATCTGATATGTAACGTCCACTGTTCAAAGTGCCGTCAATGCGAACAAGAGGTGACCGAGATGTGTAACCAATGCCACCCCATAACATCACGCCGGGTGTGATACGCCAGTATGGCGATGACGAATACACGCTTCCAATGTGCGTTCACCGCGATGTCACCAAACACGGATGCGACCATCATGATGCTGTAAATAGAACCTGGATTCAACCGAAAAAAAAGGCGTTTTGCCATTCGTGCACCCACGTTCGTCGTTGAGTACACCACCGCAGGCGCTCCTGTCTGTGATGCAGCGTCAAGGGTAACCGCAGCCATGGTCTCCGAGCTGATAGTCCATGCTGCTGCAAACGTCGTCGAACTGTTCGTACAGATGGTTGTTGTCTTGCAAACGTCCCCATCTGTTGACTCAGGGATCGAGACGTGGCTGCACGATCCGTTACAGCCATTCGGATAAGATGCCTGTCATCTCGACTATTAGTGATACGAGGCTGTTGGGATCCAGCACGGCCTTCCGTATTACCCTCCTGAACACACCGATTTCACATTCTGCTAACAGTCATTGGATCTCGACCAACGCGAGCAGCAATGTCACGAAACGATAAACTGCAATCGCGATAGGCTACAATCCGACCTTTATCAAAGTCGGAAACGTGATGATACGCATTTCTCCTCCTTACACGAGGCATCCCAACAACGTTTCCCCAGGTAACGCCGGTCAACTGCTGTTTGTGTATGAGGAATCAGTTGGAAACTTTCCTCATGTCAGCACGTTGTAGGTGTCGCCACCGCCGGCAACCTTGTGTGAATGCTCTGAAAAGCTAATCACTTGCATATCACAACATCTTCTTCCTGTCGGTTAAATTTCGCGTCTGTAGCACGTCTTCTTGGTGATGTAGCAATTTTAATGGCCAGTAGTGTATTTTATTTAAATACGAGGGCTATCCACAAAGTACATTACGTTTTGGAATTAAAAATAAATAAAGTATTGGAAATTTTTTTATTATATACAGATGAAAGCCACACTTAAATACTACTTTTCTACATAGTTGCCATTTAAATTGAGGCACTTATCGTCGCGATGGACGAGCTTGGAAATTCCTTCGTCGTAAAATTCGGCCGCCTGCGCTTTCAACCACGTGGTTACCTCTTTTTTTTGGGACAGAAAAGGTGTGATTTTTGTGGATTTCCTGGAAAGAAGCACTACAATAAACTCTCAAAGGTATTGCCAAACTCTGCACAACCTCAGAAGAGCAATACAAAACAAGCGCAGGGGAAAGTTGGGCTCAAAGATCTTGCTGATTCACGACAACGCCCGGGCCCACACGGCAAATGCCACTCGTGAAGTTCTCGAATCTTTTAAGTGGGAGTTGTTTCCTCATCCGCCGTACAGTTCCGACCTGGCACCGAGCGACTTCCACTTATTCCCAGCAATGAAGAAGTGGTTGGCTATGCAGCGTTTTGATGACGACGCACAGCTTCAAGAAGAGGTAACCACCTGGTTGAAGGCGCAGGCGGCCGAATTTTACGACGAAGGAATTTCCAAGCTCGTCCATCGCTACGATAAGTGCCTTAATTTAAATGGCAACTATGTAGAAAAGTAGTATTTAAGTGTGGCTTTCATCTGTATATAATAAAAAAATTTCCAATACTTTATTTATTTTTAATTCCAAAACGTAATGTACTTTGTGGATAGCCCTCGTACATTTGCTGTTGCCGGAAGTTGATATTTATGAAAATATAATGTTTAAAGTGATTTTGAGTTCAACCGACATAGGAAAATTATTCGATCATTTCACATAATTGGAAACAAGTTTGTCTCGTTCTTTAACATTAGTGTTATTATTATCATTGTATAGTTTTGATTTTTCCGGCAGCAGCCACTCGTATTTTTGTATCTGCACAACTTTACAACGCTGTACGCTTCTAGCGAATCGTTGATCGATGGCAATATAAACTTACCCCGCTGACAGAAACAAAAACGAACGAGACGTGTGCCGTCTTTCAGAACATTATAGTGACAGTCCCGCACACTATTCTCCTGTATAATTATCTGAAGCTATCACATCTGCTGCTCAAGAATTAAAGGGGAGTTTTCTGTGTTTTTACGGCTGTTATTGACGGTAAAGCTTACGTACAGTAAAGTCGACCTATAACGAAAAATTTCCGTCCGCCGTCTTAATAGCGCGATAAATTTTTTGGCCACGAAATTCCCGGCAAGCGTGCACGATTGATGTTGTTTCGGTAAGTGCAACGCTTCTCTTAACGGAAGAATGATACGCTAATTACCTCGTTTATAAAATCCCTGGCTGCGCCGGTACGGGTTCTGTGTCCAGGCGGCTGCGCAGCGGTAATTTACATACTTGTGTGTGGCGACTGGTTACAGGCAGGTCTCTCCAGCGTTCCCGTGGCGCTGTCTCGCAATTAGACGAGTCAGCTCAGGAGCACGACATTCAGCTCTGGCAACTGGGACAGGGTACAATTCCAGAAAATTATCGGTGACGTGCTCACTTGAAAAGAATTGAAATGAACATCGTCGGTGTGAAATATTGACTAACTGTGTCCCTCGGCGACACAGATACCACATTACCCCCTGATAACTTGCTTCTCGTTTACCTGTTAATTAGTTAATTAAAAGTAAGAGTCACCTGTTGGTCGCTGTCGTGATAAAATAGCGCAGTCCTCTGTGGAGTTCATGTTTAATCATGTAACTGTGTAGCTCCATCCTGAAAGTACACTGAATGAAACTGGATGAGCATATTAAATAAGGCACTAAGTTGTCTTCGCACCACAGAGATAAGAAGTAACGCTGTCTTGAGTCTTGTCGAATTGCGGGAAAGTAGCAATGAAATTCTTACAGTGGTCACTACATCACTGGCTAACAAAGACATGCTAACAAAAAATGTTAGAAGTATGAATGTTTAAAATTTAAAAGAAATCGTGTCTCAGCAGTACCGGTCAGAGAATACGAGTACTTCTCTCGACGCAAGACTGTTTGCTGTAGTCACGCAATTATCAGCGTCAGAAGATTGATGTTCGATTACTGTTTGCTACGCCAATATTTTATTTTGCTTTTTACCAGCCTATAACAGTCAATTTGTGGTTACGAACAAGGTTTCGCTGAAATTTTTGTATGTTACTACAGTTTCATAAATAATGATGAGTGCGTGGATATTCTAATTTCATTAAATGCGCCAATGTAATGGTTCCTACATCATGGGGCAAGTTACGATAGATTTAAAAAAAAGTGTTGGTTTATAGATAAGTGGAGAAATTAGCAAAATTTTGGTGCAGCACATGCTGAAGTAGTATCTTCTATTCCTGCAACAGCATGGACATTACAAAATATAAAATTACAGTCTAATTATCCTAGTAGTGGACCTATGGCAGTAATACGACACAGTTATTCGCTATGTTCATGCCAGTTTTCCACTTCACGTACAGTGGCATCCAACTTTTGCACCTTCCCAAATTGCAGTAACACATCTGATGCAACACCAGACACTAGATACTTGTCTTCATCTACATATCGACCGGTTGGAAGGAGAAAGTTCCAATCGACAAAATCGAAGAAAATGAGCTGTTAGTGTAAGAAGGCTCAATTTGACTTTTGCTGCAAGTGGAACGCACTCGTGCTGCGGTCTGTCGAGAAATAGCCGAGTTAGAAGATCTCAGAAGTTCCAACTGATATAATTTTGTTTGATTAGTTGGGATGACAAGGTTTTATTTGAAAGATGGAACTATTTTTTTATTACCGAATTATCTTTCTTGTAAGTAATGATAAATGAAGTTGAATAATTGTGTAATTATTAGATTTCATTAATCAAATCTTATCATCGCGTAAACAAATAGGATTAACACGGGGAAATTGTCTGTCAAGCTTTTCGTTCAGTTTTGGCAGAAAAACAAACAAGGAAAAGGAAATGTGGTCTTACGAACTGACTGAAGAATCAAGTGTAGAGGTAAGCGACACGTGAAAACGCGTAAGAACTACAAAGAACATTCACAAAAACAATGCAATAAAAGTGCAACATAACTGTGTTAACCTTTCCCCTACCCCATTCTTTGTAAAACTGCTGCTGCAAACAACCCCTGAAAGCCACAACAAATTGTCATCTTCTCATGCTAATCTGTAATCGATTCCTCGAAGCTGATCAGATTTTAAGACTCCAACATTCGCTACCATGTAACATCAAAGGCAACGCTATTACTTTGTAAAATTCAATTAATGTTTCTTTCCTCACATTATGTTTCAATGTACGTTATATAGTTCCATAGAATTGCCTGGATCTGGCCAATTTTAACTCCATGTCATCTGTATTGGGACAATTAAAACTGTACGTTATATATTTAAACTCTGTTACCGTTTCAATTATTTGTTCGTCTGTCACTTTTATATTTACCTGCCAGTTTTCTCATTCCGTATTTAGTGGCAATTAGGCTAAATTTACATAACGCAATTCCTATCTTTACTTCAGATTCTATTGTTGTCAGCTGATTATCAGGAAATAGCGTCATCATGAAGTTAAAATGATCACTTCTTAATGTATCTTTTAATATAATCAATCATTTATGAGTGATATAGACAATAGGGACATTGAAAATGGTTGGAGGCAGTGCAATATGGGCAGAAGCTCTCCCATTCGTTGCAATATTTTATAATTTTAGTACAATGACTGAATTGCCGTAACCAGGTCTGCTGGAACTCCTATGTCCTTTGGCGATTCTCTTAGCATATTCCGCTATACTTTGTCAAAGATCTTTTTATAATCGATAGAAACATAATACGTTGACTGTCTAAATTCTCTTCTTTTCTCAGCTGCTAGTGCCGAAATGAAAAGACAACCAGAACAAAACCCTGCTATACCCCTAACATATGTGATTTCGCTTTTGGCGTTAATCTCTTCTTTATAATTTTAGTTAGATGATAGCTATAATTTATTCCATTCCATTCTGGGCATCTAGTACAGCGAACGTTTTGAATTATTTCAAATTGAAAGACAGCCTATGTTGCATTTACTTTCAATAACGTGTTTCGCCCTTTTTGGGCATCATCAGATTGTGCATCCATCATAGAGTCATAAAGAATGAGTAGTGCATCTTAAGCACACCAACAGATACCGCCGTAGTGGCCTACAAAAACATAAACGTGTTATCAGCTGTGCACGGCGCAATAGGTACATTTACCGCCCACACAAATATGACTGTAGTCACGCTGTGTCTCTCTGACGGCGTCTGCCGGTGTGCGTAAGGTCCACCTCTCATTCTTTATAACTCTATGACGGATAGGTTTTACATCCGGTTAGTATTTCACAACCTGATGATGCCCCCAAAAGGACGAAACGCGTTATTAACATCAAACAACTTCCAACCCAGACTGTTTTTTTTTTAAGTTTGAAATTAGATTTCTGTAGTTATCTAACTATTCAGGAAAATTCCTAGATCGGACGGCTGGACTTAAATACGCACACCACGCACAGTTCATACATCGCCTTTGGCTGGCTACCAGCAACTTTTGCCGATCACCTCCATGACAAAAAAAGAACAGGAACAATCATTCATTGACTTTATAGATAAAAGTTTTAACTCTCGCTTGCGGGTCGAAGAGAGATGCAGAGTTGCTGAGAATTAATCCCCGTCCGCCAGTAAAAGTTATCTATCAAATCACTCAGTTGTTTCACGTGCACACCGCTAAGTGTGTCCAGATACTGTTCTCAACCGCAATTGGGATTTGGTGCAACGCCACGGCAGCTTCGAGGTCAGACGAAAGCAGCGTTTCAAAGTAATGTGAGTTCCACCCCTCCCCACCCATTTAGGAAGGGTTTTGTCTTTTACAGCCCATCCGTCCAATCGCCTATGTAACAAACCAAGTGTTCTCTTCAGGGAAAATACACTACTGGCCATTAAAATTGCTTCACCAAGAAGAAATGTAGATAATAAACGGGTATTCATTGGACAAATATATTATACTAGAACTGACATGTGATTACATTTTCACACAATTTGGGTGCATAGATCCTGAGAAATCGGTACCCAGAACAACCACCTCTGGCCGTAATAATGGCCTTGATACGCCTGGGCATTGAGTCAAACAGAGCAGGTACAGGTACAGAGCTGTACAGGTACAGCTGCCCATGCAGCTTCAACACGATACCACAGTTCATCAAGAGTAGTGACTGGCGTATTGTGACGAGCCGGTTGCTCGGCCACCATTGACCAGACGTTTTCAACTGGTGAGAGATCTGGAGAATGTGCTGGCCAGGGCAGCAGTCGAACATTTTCTGTATCCAGAAAGACCCGTACAGGACCTGCAACATGCGGTCGTCCATTATCCTGGGTTTCGCAGGGCTCGAATGAAGGGTACAGCCACAGGTCGTAACACATCTGAAATGTAACGTCCACTGTTCAAAGTGCCGTCAATGCGAACAAGAGGTGACCGAGATGTGTAACCGATGGCACCCCATCCATCACGCCGGGTGATACGCCAGTATGGCGACGACGAATACACGCTTCCAATGTGCGTTCACCGCGATGTCGTTAAACACGGATGCGACCATCAGGATGCTGTAAATAGAACCTGGATTCATCCGAAAAAATGACGTTTTGCCAATCGTGCACCCAGGTTCGTCGTTGAGTACACCATCGCAGGCGTTCCTGTCTGTGATGCAGCGTCAAGGGTAACCGCAGCCATGGTCTCCGAGCTGATAGTCCACGCTGCTGCAAACGTCGTCGAACTGTTCGTGCAGATGGTTGTTGTCTTGCAAACGTCCCCATCTGTTGACTCAGGGGTCGAGACGTGGCTGCACGATCCGTTACAGTCATGCGGATAAGATGCGTGTCATCTCGACTGCTAGTGATACGAGGCCGTTGGGATCCAGCACGGCGTTCCGTATTACCCTCCTGAACCCACCGATTCCATATTCTGCTAACAGTCTTTGGATCTCGACCAACGCGATCAGCAATGTCGCGATACGATAAACCGCAATCGCGGTAGGCTACAATCCGACCTTTATCAAAGTCGGATACGTGATGGTACGCATTTCTCCTCCTTACACGAGGCATCACAACAACGTTTCACCAGGCAACGCCGGTCAACTGCTGTCTGTGTATGAGAAATCGGTTGGAAACTTTCCTCAGGTCAGTACGTTGTAGGTGTCGCCACCGGTGCCAACCTTGTGTGAATGCTCTGAAAAGCTACTCATTTGCATATCACAGCATCTTCTTCCTGTCGGTTAGATTTCGCGCCTGTAGCACGTCATCTTCGTGGTGCAGCAATTTTAATGGCCAGTAGTGTAAATGAAACTTGTCAGCCGCGTAAGACTCGTGCCTGTGACTTTGCTGAACCCCTGTCAATGTTTGTGATGCAGTCTGCGACACACGTAAGTCCAGCCGTGCTGCCGTGGGCAGCCCCTGGGCCTAGAGCAGTGGACAGCCACGGCCAGCTAAGGCTTCCTAGCCACGGATGGACTGCCAGTGATCGATGTCCTCGCGCCAGCGACACGGCGCGCTTCGTTTCACGACTCATTTGCATCCTCTTGACACCTCTGCCCCGCCAGTGACGCGCCATTAATTCCCAAGTAATATGCAGCCAGCGTGCGAGCCGACGACCTAATGGAGCGGTATTTAGTTGCGTGTCCAACAATGTATTTAACACTCAGATCGGGCTGCAGATCGCATCGCAAGAGTGACAGGGTTGACCGTGTTATTAGGGGACCATTAGGCGGAGGATGCTGCGTTTTTCGAAGGACCGAGTTGCGTAACGTTTGTGGCGTTAACGTCCTCAATTTATCCCCGTCTTAATTGGACGCTATTTGCCGGACGGCTAAGATTTTTTGTCACACATAGGGAGCTCATTATTAGCAACGAAACTGTAGCGAACGGTTTACCTGATTATTTAACAGATTAACATTCTTGATAACTGAAAGTTTTAACTTTAAATACAAATAGTTATATTCGAGGAATAATTATAGTTCAGAGATACTATAGCATTTGCCTCTTCTCCATTAAGGGCATACACATTTCTAAATAACTACTAAATTAGTTGACGCATGGGTTTTGATTCTAGTCATTCCCACGGTTATTAACGTTGAGTTACAATTTTCGTAAATAAAATCTTTCCTGTTGTTTATTTGTGGTATTTCTAAGCGGCGGTACATTTCTAGACAGTTTCTACAACTATCGCAACACTATAACGTCTTCGATGTCCTACTAAACGAATGGAAAAAGAAGAAAAGGATCATACCAAATTAATATAATCGCTCGAGCAAATTTTTGTTTCATATTCATCAGTTGTTATCCACAGGTGCCATAATTTGTTATTGCACTGTTTCTTTTTCTATTTAACTGTACATTTTTCGTATTGATAATGTTGTATGGCATTAGTGGCCGGGAGACGCCTTCTGGGGATATTCGGCCGTCTAGTGTAAGTCTTTACTCTGTAATTTGAGTGAGGATGATAATTAAATGATGATAAGGGCAACACAACCTCAATCCCTGAGCGGATGAAAGCTCCGACCCGGACGGGAATCGAACCCTGGCCCCAACATGGCATTCAGCAGCAGTGACCTTTCATCTAGGGAGGAGGACATTTGTCGTATTATGAATGTATCTGTTGTAATATGTGTAGATCTATTAGGATTTAACCGCTATAACGTCTCACTTCCTCTACTGTTGCGCACCAGTGCTGCTTCCTGAACCGAATTGCCTACTTCTCCAATGACGTGCTTGTATCTTTTTCCTGCGTCTAGCTGTACACAAACAGCAATTACGTATGTTTCTTTTGAAAAAGCTTCTGCATAATACTGCTTCCGTACGCTGAATATTCTTTTTGCCTGATCTTATTTTTAGATGTTTCTGTTAATGAGATATTGAGAGATGATTAATGCTAAGATGTAGTCTGCTCTCTGACATTCGGCGGACTCCGTATCACCACCAGATCACCACCTTCAGTTTCTTTTTATGTAACTTCCCCATACTCGTATATTGCCGCAGTAAATTACATATCCCACTAAGTGGCAATGATATTTTTAGCCATCAGTTCATCTAACTGATTAACGTCTAAACTTCTTTAGTTTCTCGCGGTTAACATTGAGTGTAAATGTCCATTACACCAAAAAAGGACTCATATCCGTCTTTAGTTTCAATGGAACATACACAGCACAATCCTTTTGAAAAGCCCTGTGAACAGCACTGTTCTGCAAATCAAGTTGACACGTAAATCAGAGCTATATCTACGCCAGACGGAGAACTTTCATCATTGCCATTTTTGCCCTTGCTAATTTCCCTCTTTAATTTCAGTCAATTATGACAAACAAATGATCGTCAGATTATCGATTTCTGCCCATAATGACCATCTTCAAGTCTGTCAGGAGAAAGGAAACTAAAGACAACGTCTGGACAATCTACTAATTATAGAATAATGAAAAGACACTAATTTCGTATACAGTGTGTTTTTATTCATGCTTCGTATGAAAAAAAATATCCAGCTAACTGTACTAAAACGGGCCACCCCCTAACCCCCCCCTCCCCCATGGGTCAACATTTCGTTTTCAAATGGGAACACTTTTTTTTATTGGAGATTGTGATTCTACCCCAAAAAATACCTAAGGTTTAATACAACTTTTCTTCATTCACAGCAGATAGCTCTGTAATCAATAGAATTGATTTTTTTGGTTTTTGCAAATGAGAACAGACTCATTTGAGTCTATATTATATTTTCAATAAGAAATAAACTTTTTGTCATACTCAGTAGAGATTATCTAAAAAATTTCATTCGTTCAGCAGATTGAATTTCACAGTGAAAGTTTACATTTAGACATTTAAAAGTCTGGCAAATAAGCTGCTTGCAACATAACATAGTTTTCCGTTCCCTTCAGGGTTGATTTCAGTCAGCCGCATGCCATAAGGATGCTTGATTTCTGTGAGTCCCTTGAATCTCATCACTTGGGTAACTGTACTATCTACCACGAATGGAAAAATTGTTTCAGATTATCCCCTAAAAAGAGGAAAATAAAACATTAACCCCCAATGGGGGATGGGGAGGGGAGGAGAATTAGGAAGTGGTCTGTTTCAGCACAGACATATGTCCCCTATGAACACATTAACTTTTCATCGGGAACATTTTTTTCACACAACGAGTATTTTTCGAGGTATTTTGTTGTTCCAAGTGTACAGAAAACCTAAGCTTTGAATTTGATGAAACGTACCCGATTTAAACAGAAAAAGCCTTTATTGACCTAATATGGTGGACGCAAAACCATTACTCTATACTGACGGGCGATGTCTGCTTAGTAGTGCGGTACGACCATGCAGAAAATAATAGTTTGTAAGGTTTGTGTCGTATTTGTGGGAAGACTGTTAGAAGCAGAAAAAAATCAACGCACTAATGTGCGTACATATTGAGGTATCTGATATAAAAACATCTGCACTTATGCCCCTTACACCCTGTATATTATTAATTGTCAACGGCGACCGTTTTGTTGTGAGCTGCAAATGAGAAAACGGCGGCAGGTGCAGCGAATAAAGCCGTCTGGAGGGTGTCAGTAGCGACGAAAAATTTGGGTGTACGCCCACATCGCCGCATAGAACGACACCGACAGGGTGGCATGATGGATGGCCGGCTAGGCCCTCGCGACGCCTCCATCCATCAGCCAGCAGACACTAAGGATGACCGCCATTACTGCCGCCGCCTCTTCCCGCTCGCAGGGGTGGCCACCCTCGCACGGGCATCTTGCGCGTGTCGCCTGCTATACTGCGCGCGACCTTTCTCTCCACAGGGCAGAAGCAGCTCAAAGCAAATGATTCAAAGACACAATCTGTTTAGTTTACCTTTTTACTCGAACTAACACTCCGTCCACATCTTCGTCGTCAGAGCCAGACCCTCCACTGCCTCAGCTAAGCTCACGAAAAGGAATTGTCGGGAGTGATGTAGGGAAACTATGAAAATGATAAAGTGCCATTAGCTCGCCTAGATGTATCGAACCAGTCGAATAGCGAAATACTGAAACGGGGAAACGGCCAGTCGACGACGAGGTCTTTAGAGACCTTGTGGTCATCGCTGCTGCATCTGAATTGACACGAAACAAATACACATCGTCTGACAGCTGGGATAATGAGTTTTAATATTGCTTGTTTCTGAGCACGTGCCAACGCAGCAGTCGTTGGAATGAGTCTACAGATGTGGCCGGTCGTGAACAGTCGATCGGAGGAAGTAGCTGAATATTGTACTGAATTCTACAGCCATGAGTAGATAGCACTCGACAGTAATTCGCAAGTAGGGGATGTGACAAAGTTTCTGAATACATTACGTCTTCACATCTCTAGTCATATGAGGGTACATCGAAGGCTGTCGAACGTGATCGTTTTAGTGGCCCTGTTGTTGTGGGGGAGTCATAATACTGCATACGCGTACTGACCTCCTAATTTTTGTACGGTTACACTCACCCGTCAACGGGGTTTACTTCCACTCTTGACTTCATTTTTATGGATGACAATACACGACCGCAACGAACTGCGCAGATGGAATAGCTCTTAGAACGAGACGATATGTGGCCCGTTGCCCGACTTAAAACCCATCGCACATGTATGGGATGTGTTGGGCGGACGTATTGCATCCCGTCCGCCTGGACCAACTACCATACATCAGTTGTCAACCACGATAGTGGAGGAAAGGAAAGTGCTGCCACAGGAATTCCTTACCGACCTTGTGGCCAGCATGGCTGTATGTTGCAGAAGATGGATTGACGTTCGTGGTGCTCACAGACTATAGTAAGAACCGTACCCCAACATTTGTAATGTTCAGTGGACCATCATGAATCTCGATAACTTTAGTGTAAGTACTGTCTTTGAAAAGAGTGTCATTTTTGTTCGCCTCGTTCAGTATTTTTTTCAGTTACCTTTGGTACTGTACAGTGGCAGTTCTTTCTATGTATGGGCCAAGCTTCATCGAGCAATGTGACTCCAAACTGACACATCATAAGAAAGTTACTTCAGTCTGTAAGTTTTGCACGCCACTCTATTTTGCGTGAGATGTAATAATATAAGAAACGAATCAGTAACTACAGGGCTAAAGTTTAAGCCGAGGCACATGCAAAAAGGAAAGCACAGCTGAAATAGCGTCGTCAGTCAATTACCAGTACTAAATCAACAAAAAAATTCGGAACACCTATCCCTTACTGTGTATCATAGTTCAACAGATATGACGTCATAAACAATGAGATGCGCGAAAAACTGCTTCTTCGTGTACAACATTTAAATTTATTACTTCTTTTTTATTAACTCTAAGCGCAACACATTTTGAACATAGTATCCGCATATGCCGCTGAATGTACCTACAAAATTATATCATCGTGTGACACATAGATCAGGAGATATGAACTCATAAACACTGAGATGCATGTAAATTGCTGCATAACGCATGAAGTTTTAATACATTTATTCTTTACTACTAAGGCTGTCCTACAGGAAGTCCTTGACACCTGGCATCGCTTTTGACAGCTTTCAACTGCGAAGCGCAAACAGCTGTAGGTGAAAACAATAGGCGTCTATAAAGCTACGAATAGGTGTTCTCATACAGATGGTGGCCGAGCGGTTCTTGGCGCTACAGTCAGCAACCGCGCGACCGCTGTGGTAGCAGGTTTGAATCCTACCTGGGGCATGGATGTGTGTGATGTCCTTAGGTTTAAGTAGTTCTAAGTTCTAGGGGACTGATGACCTCAGAAGTTAAGTCCCATAGTGCTCAGAGCCATTTGAACCATTTTTGAACCATACAGCTGTTCACAAAATCACGTTGTAGACATGTAGGCATGCGCCCAGCATACAGAAACTGTGCGGGACCATCTCACACCAAGTCACCTGCAGGAGTACATACAAGGTTTCGTTTCTAAATATAAAATTGCAAAATGAGTACCTGGGCTATGCCCGGTTCGTCAGCTAGTAATAAAATTGACAAAAATAGTAAACATTTAACCAGCACTACTTGCGTATGGGCATCAGTTCGAAAATGTGTGGACCACGGCTAGGTATATAATATAATTAGTTTTTACGTTCTGGGTGATTGCTTTTTGTCTAAATACGAGGCCTATTCCGAAAGCGAGGTCCGGTGGTCGCGAAATGGAAACCACACTGAAAATCAAAAGTGTTTTATTTGCAATAGTTAGCCACACTTTCAAGCAACGTTTCTACATAGTCTCCGCTCCGTCTGAGACATCTGTCGTAGCGTCGTGACAACTTTCCAATACCCTCGTCTTAGAAGGTAGCCGCCTGCATTTTTCGCCGATTCTCTACGCTGATCTGCAGTTCGTTGTCTGCGCCAAAACGTTGACTTCATAGCCAGCGGTTCTTGTCAGCAGAGAGGAGAATCGGAGGGAGAAAAGTTTGGGCTGCGCAGAGGGCGCTCAAACATTTCCCAATGAAAACTGTCATGGAGAAGGAAATGCATGACAGTTATGTTATGTGGGCTGCATCATATCAGGCGAAAACTCTCACGGGCACTCATACTTGGCAGGAGGCACTGTGTTCTAGGCAACTTTACGGGCTCACTGTGCGCTCAGAACCGAAAAGACAGACGTGACGCGAGCAATGGGCACTGTCCAACACACCTATGCAAAGTTTTATTGGATTTTCACTGTGGTCTCCATTTTGCGACCGATCAGACCTTACTTTCTGGATACTCCTCGTATTGAACTCGTGGTGTCGTCTATCACTTGAGCAATATACTTTCCTTTCTGTATCCCAGTATCTTATATCCGAATGGCTGTGACGAGTTTCGGAGCCACCGAGTGGGATAGCACATTGGTTAACACTGGACTCGCATTCGGCAAGACGATGGTTGAAATCCGCATCCTGCCATCCTGATTCAGGTTTTCCTTGATTTCCCTAAATCGCTTAAGGCAAATGCCGGGATGCTTCCTTCGAAAGGGCACGGCCACTTTCCTACTCTGTCCTTCCGTAATCCGAAAAAAAATGGTTCAAATGGCTCTGAGCACTATGGGACTTAACTTCTGAGGTCATCAGTCCCCTAGAATTTAGAACTATTTAAATCTAACTTACCTAAGGACATCACACACATCCATGCCCGAGGCAGGATTCGAACCTGCGACCTTAGCGGTGCGCGGCTCCAGACTGTAGCGCCTAGAACCGCTCGGCCACTCCGGCCGGCCCGTAATCCGAGCTTGTGCTCCGTCTCTAATGACCTCGTTGTCGACGGAACGTTAAACATTAATATCCTTCTCCTTCTCCTCTAGTTTCGGAGCCATCTGAAAGAGACAAATAACAAAAAGCAGTAAAAGAGTGACAGAAGGCTGACAAAAACGCGTGGGGCCGACAATGACGTCTCTCGCGACATGAGGCAGTATCGGCCGACAATAAGAACGGCTGTTGTCGGATCACCGCGTGCTCGGCTGGCGAGCTGTTCGTGGCGGAGGGAAAGCGGATAATGGCCAGCCCGGGGCAATGTTGCGGTAGCCGCCGCAGGATTACAACGCCACAAAGCACCGCAGGGCCCCATGAGCTCACTTTTTTGGCGCGCCGGTCGCATCGCGTGCTTCGAGTGGCCCATCTGTTGCTCCCACGGGGCGATACCGCACAGCCCCCTGGCGCTTAAAAAACTCGCCGCACAATAGGCGCTCTGATTGTCGCGGCCTCTTCGCACAGCGGCGACGCACCATTTCACCGCAATCGTATTACGTCTCTATTAACTCCTGACTAACGTCCCGGAAGGCAGTCTGCACGGCGTGGAGCGATACTGTTGCCGACATCTGGGGAGCTCCATGTCGTCCAGCTCGCATAGCCACTTCAGTAAAGCACTGGGTGTGTGCTCGTGTGCCTCTGCCACTAAATTTTAGTCTGCAAGCTACCACACGGCGTGTAGTGGTGAGTACATTCACGGCCCTCCCTACCTCTCCTAATCGCTGATGATGCCCCGACAGGCTGACGATGTAAGTATACCTTCGTGAAAGCCCAAGCTCTTGGAAGTGCACTGTCATGATCATTATGGCATATCCATATTACTAAGCGACTATCATGGAACCCAGTTGCAGGTTGTCTATCTAGCGATTTTCAGGGTCAATAAAATTTGATTTTCATTATTTCACGTAATTATTGTCGCAATTAAAAAAATTAAGTTGCTGTTATAATTATATAAGTTAAAAGTTACACACAATAAGAAAAGTATTACTGTTAGAAACTGTGTGTTCGTCTAGCCGTAGTGTAACTGACGGAGCGCAAATGCCCCAACTTTATTCATCCAGTATTTGAGAATGAGAACACTTAGCGACTTCCATCAAACTTTACACATAATTTCAAACCTTTACGAAACTTTTTCTAGCTGACACTTTTCACAAAACGACGAAAGGAGAAAAGTTTATGGCTTACTACATTTTCGCTGGTATATGCAGTAAAAACTTCAGCGATATGGTGTTTTAATTTTTTACGCCTTTACTACTGACTCTATTCGCAACACTGTTTGCGAGCAGTATCCACATGTGCTTTAGGTGATGCGACGTCATAGACATTTAGATGCTTAAAAGCACCGGGCGCACCTACACACAGAGGTCCAATGTGGGCTGTAATTATCGCATGGCAGTGAAACTTAGTAGATATTCTGAGGAGTTAATGTGGAACTGATTTACGCTGGAAGAAAATTAGGTACAATTTTGGCCACCGAGTGCAAATCTGGCGCTGTGAATGCGAAAAAGGTGTATAAAAATGTTTCCATAGGTAATGAATTAGGAACGGGCAAACGGCAGAAAAGATCAAACAAGTGAGAAACGCTTATAGTTGATTTTATTATTAACCGTCGCTTACACGGTTTGTTCAGTACGGGCACCGGAGACGTCGATGAGATGCTGCATCCGTAAAACCACGTGATCAACAGATGCTCTCAGCAGTTCCGGTGGAATCTGAGAAACTGTTCCTGTATACTGGCATTCAGGTCAGGTAGAGACCGAGCGTGTCCCTCGTAAAGGCGTTCTTCTACGGTAGATATCCCCAGAGCCAAAAATCACATGATTCGGATCAGGTGATCCTGCAGGCCATGTATCTGGTAAACGTTTGGAGATAACACGTTCACGAAAGCTTGCATTAAGCAGACATTTCACTAGGGGAGCGACATGAGGTGTTGCATTTCTCCGTGTTTTTTCTGTCTCTTCCCTTACTATAACTTTACCCTTTAATGCCAGCTTTGTAGGTCGACTACCAAGCTTACCACTGGTGTAATAACGGAACCGCGACGTTTACGGTTACCTATGACGCCTAGTGGTCATCTCCAGTACTCGGTGCGTAATAGCACACATTTCGCACCTTTCATGGTTTTGCGACTAGGTCGCCATTAGAGTGCGCCCCGCTGTCTGTAAGTTGTTTCTTGTTTGTGATTATACAGTCCAGAGAACATCCGGTTCGTTTATGCTAAGCGTTAGGTATCTTTAAAATTACGTTTTGTGTGTCGCAAGGTATCACTATGAATCAGATTTTGTACTAAATAAGATAATCATGTGTAGTTTCTGTCTCTAACGACCGACAAGAAAGTGTCGAATCACCTTCTCTTCTTAGCAGCAGAATTACGGTTTCAGCACGCTTCCGGCCTGAACAATGACATGCTGGTTCAAAAATGGTTCAAATGGCTCTGAGCACTATGGGACTTAACATCTGAGGTCATCAGTCCCCTAGAACTTAGAACTACTTAAACCTAACTAACCTAAGGACATCACACACATCCATGCCCGAGGCAGGATTCGAACCTGCGACCGTAGCCTAGAACCGCTCGGCCACTCCGGCCGGCAATGACATGCTACATCACCTACAGTATGAACTGCACTTTTTTCTGAAAATACTTGTGCTTATGTTAATTTTCACGTACTCGATTGCATTTTACGGATAAGTTGCCAAGAAGCCGTTCTTCATTACCTTGAGGCAAATTTGAACTTGGAGACCAATCTTGTTTCCTGTGGACAATATACCGTCATCAACGTAGAAAAATATTGATGATAACGGGTGGTGCCCCTTCTGGATGCTATCGTGGGCACTTCCTTACGCTGGTAACAGTATGTTGGGTAGAGAAAGTATTTATCTGCCTGTGAAATTTACAAATCTGGAGTTTAGTGATGGTATTGGTCATGCTCCATATCAAGTAATACTACTCCATTCTCAGTATCAGGGAATAATATTTCCGTCTGTGAAAGTGCAAAAGTAAAAAGATACGCAAATAAACCCAAAGCCACTTTGTCAAATGTACTCTAGGTAATTGTAGACGTGATAAAATACCTGCAACTCTGCGTCTCATCACTAAATTCCATTCGATTGCAATGGATTTGCCACAGTTAACATGAACGTTGTTTCTTCCATCTGCTTTCTCGGAGCGCGACGCGTTCTTATTTTTTTTATTTTGGCACTTAAGTGACCAGTTGACACTTATTCCTCCTTGCGTGCTAACACTAATAGCAGTCTATTAGGACACGACAATTTTCTCCTCCGTTCCGGTCTCTGCCCGCTACAGTCGCAGATAAATGGAAAGATGACGGGTGGAACACAGCCACTTCGTTTGCTGTGATCCTCCCTAATTTGCTGCTGTAATTTCTTTCTCCATTATTTGATAGTCAATACAGAATTAACGCCCCCTTTGCCTAGCGATACCAGGGCAGAAAATTACCGTGCAGGAGGCAGTAAGGGAGGTGTTCTGCGTCGTCTCGGCGAGACAAGTCTGATCCTCCAGTTAAAGTTTGACAGCTCCGCCATCGAAGGTTGCCAGCAAGCCAAGAACTGAAACACGCGAAGCCCGGCGTAATTACGCTCTCAGATTAGACCTGATCATTTCTATGTGCGCGTCTGTGGGGAAGTGTCAATATTTTCGGATAACATCTGGGGACCACTTCGAGCTATTGACCAAGAAGCAATGAACGTTGCTTCAAGTTAGAAGCAAGCTGCCTTAATAATTGGTTACGATCTGAAGCGACTAGTCTCCATTGCGGGGGAAAACTGGCAATTAAAGTGTCACCTGCGGAGCTTCAGAGATCGGACTGTTGTGATGGTAGACTACATTAAGCACACTACTGCTCTGGTGGCTCGGACTACCTGACGCTGATGCATGAGCGACGAGAATACTGACTTATTCACAAAGCAACACGCGAATTGTCTTCATTATTTCAATCAACGCTGGTCATGCCAGAGATTTACCAAAAACCCACTTTCCATTGAAACGTTGTCGCTTCAGGAAGCAGTGGCAATAACGACAAGTCCCTTATCAACAGACAGACTTATTTTTACAGACATCAGATAAAAAAATGTGTATTTAATCCCTAGACTTCAGTACTATACTAGAAAAAGTCATAGCATATCTGGTAAGCAGCCAATCCAATACAGTTTTATCATCATGAGTCGTTTGACATTCAGTGCTGCCTTAACGTCTCCTGAAGACTTTTCCCATATTTTAAACTGTATGCATCTGTGCTGCACTTGCATTATTTCTGACAACCTCTACCCACCTTCCATTTCAACGTCGTCTCGGCCTTGCCTCATCTTTTAGAACGCAGCAAAGAACTTCGTGGGTTCACTTATCATCCATTTAATTGGATTACAGCTTCCGCCCACCAGAATTTCATTTTCATGACATTCATAACTGTGTCTTCCATTCTAGACTATTTCCTGAATCATTTATTTGTTTGCCTGACTCTCCTAATAATGCCCAATATACTTTTTTCACTTTGTTGAGCAATATAATCGTCTGCGTCGGGATGCAGTACAGTCTTGCTATATGGCGGTTTTCATTTCTTTTCGACACCACAAAGAATACGAAGCTCTAATGGCTGATAATTTTCATCTGTTTGTTCGTTTAAAGCAGGTCCTTCGACCCTGGTACATCTAGACAGACTCTGCACGGGCCTATAGCTCTTGAATTCTACATCTACATCTACATTTATACTCCGCAAGCCACCCAACGGTGTGTGACGGAGGGCACTTTCCGCGCCACTGTCATTACCTCCATTTCCTGTTCCAGTTGCGTATGGTTCGGGGGAAGAACGACTGCTGGAAAGCCTACGTGCGCGCTCGAATCTCTCTTAATTTTACATTCGTGATCTCCTCGGGAGGCATAAGTAGGAGGAAGCAATGTATTCGATACCTCATCCAGAAACGCACCCTCTCGAAACCTGGACAGCAAGCTACACCGCGATGCAGAGCGCCTCTCTTGCAGAGTCTGCCACTTGAGTTTGTTAAACATCTTCGTAACGCTATCACGCTTACCAAATAACCCTGTGACGAAACGCGCCGCTCTTCTTCGGATCTTCTCTATCTCCTCTCAACCTCACCTGGTACGGATCCCACACTGATGAGCAATACTCAAGTATAGGTCGAACGAGTGTTTTGTAAGCCACCTCCTTTGTTGATGGACTACATTTTCTAAGTACTATCCCAATGAATCTCAACCTGGCATTGTATAAGAATCATTCACTGTACGACGATTACTCTGTCCACATGAAGGTAGATGGCAGCAGCGTTTTAGACGACATCCGGCATGTCGAGAGGTTTCTGCGTGTCTTGCGTCACTCCAATAAATTTTCGTGAATTGTGTTTAGTGTTGTTTGGGGTCGCCGCCCAACCTCACGATTTCTGGACGTGGTTTCATCATGGTGTCGCCACCTGTTGAAGACACTCACCACAGCACTCCTCGAACACCCGACACGTCGTGCAGTTCCCGTGCTCGTGCCGAGCGTCAGGGCCATACAAGTAGTCCTCGGTCAAACTCAGAACTCAGATAGATCGCACGCCTTCCTCACTCTAGACACGGACAGCACGCTCACTGATCTTCCATGAACCGTGCGTATTTCTGACTGTCAATCATTCCTCGCCAGGTGACGCTGCTATCGCCTGTGGGGGGGAGGTAGAGTCATAATGCTGTGGCTAATCAGAGTAGTTCTTCCAGACTCAATGAGTCGCGTAGAGAGCCTAGCAACTCTGTAGCCAGCCCTCCATCAGGAACAGGTTCCTGATAAACTGACGCTACGAGCAGGATGAAATTACCATACATAGGAGTTGAAACCGGCACTTGTCCAGTACCAAATACATTACATATATGAAGGCCACTTGCAACAGTGGCCGAAACAATACTTTTAAAGGCAATATGATGTACCTGGATATGTTTTATCGCAGATTCCAGGAATGATAGGAATTTATCCTGGACCATCGCCAGCTATAACTTGTACCCCCGAGAACGGGAGCCAGCGGCCTACGAGAGTGCCCATGCGAGCTTGTGGCAGACCTTTAGCTGAGCGCTACTAGAGGGCAGCGACCAGGTGAGCGGCAAATTTTTCGGCGTGGCGATCGTCCGAACGGTAGCTGGCGGGCGTCAGGCGCCCGTGCGGTAAACCGCAGCGGCGCAGAAGGGCACCCGCTGCTCCTGACCGCCGCGCCCAGACCGCTCTGGCCTTTCTGCCAAGGGCGCCACTCACTCGCCTCTGCTCTGCGCTTCTTTCCCACAGTCGCCAGCCGCTACGTGTCCGCCTTACACCTCTACGTGGTGCAGCGGTGCTCTACAGAGACCACTGCACCGAACAGAGTTAAATTCATCTTATAGATGGGATGGACACATATATTACCTTAGCAAAAGCAAGCGGACGCCCCGACGTAATGAGGAATGTCACAAGAGGCGGACCGGCCAGCATAAAAGAAAAACCCAGTGACTTCGAACGTGGACTGGTAATTGGATGTCAACTGAGAAATAAATCCATCAGGGACATACCAACTTTCTAAAGATTCCCAAGTAAACTGTTGGTGACGTGATGGTGAAACGGAAACGCAAAGCAACAGCGACAAGTAAACCAAGATCAGACAGACATCATGTACTGACGGACGGCGACCGTCGAGCTTTACGATGGTTGGTTCTAAAATCTCTCAAGATATCAGCGAAAAGAACCACTCGTGAGTACGAAAGCGCTACCATCAGTTTAATTAGCATAATGACTGTGGATGGGGAGCTAAAAAGAATGGGAAGCAATTGTCGATCAGCTCTACAGTGGTCGATCAGCTCCTCAACAGTCACACATATCTGTAGTAAAAGTTAGACGGCGCTTGAGGTGGTATAAACGACGACGCCATTTGACAGTGAATGACTGGAAACGAGTGATTTAGAGTGACGTACCATACTATTCCCCGTGGCAATCCAGCTGAAGAGTTTAGGTTTGAGGAATGCCTAGAGAACACGACCTGCCATCATGTGTAGTGCCAACAGTGAATTACGGAGGAGGTGGTCTTAGGGCAGGGTTTTTTTTCGTGGTAAGTGTGGGACCACGGACAACATCGCTAGCTCACATGTTGCCCTGAATGTCATCCCGCAGTGCGCGATTAGCATGCTGTCTGCGAAGATTCCGGCATGGGACGAAAAGATGCGTGACGCAGGATTCTCACTGCAAACACTGTGACTGACACGGTCTCACAAATTTTCAACTGGGTTGAGATACTGGGACTCGGAGACAAATTGAAGTAGAGCGCTTCCATCCGTTTGCGGATATTCCTAGCTATATTTCTACAAGGTGCAGTCACATTACAGAGTGAAGGTAAGATCTTCTAGGGCGTTAGGCTGCGTCATGCTACACCAAAATTTCTTCTATTCTTTGACGTGTCGGCCCCTCTGATCTTCTGGTGTTCATGGTTAGTTTAACACCATAAGATGCGAAAGAATATCCCATCAGAGGGGCCTAAACGTCGATCATGTAGAAGAAGTAACGATTCTACAGACAGAAACACTATCTATTTAACCACACTGTTTGCCTTGAAGACCATGCATGTGAAATGGTTCGAATGGCTCTGAGCACTATGCGACTTAACTTCTCAGGTCATCAGTCGCCTAGAGCTTAGAACAAATTAAACCTAACTAACCTAAGGACATCACACACATCCATGCCAGAGGCAGGATTCGAACCTGCGACCGTAGCGGTCACGCGGTTCCAGACTGAAGCGCCTAGAACCGCACGGCCACACCGGCCGGCATGCATGTGACAGATGTACTCTGTAATTGTAATACTTTGTGGTTCTTTTGAATATGAAAATGTTATATCTTACACGTAAATTTCTATCTTTTTTCACGTGGAAAATACAGTCTTTTGAAATGGGATTACTCTTTTCTAAACACGCCGTACATAGCCAATCTATCTGATCTGTAGATCTGAACTAAAGAATCTGTCACTCCAGCTCGTGGTAGCGTCACAAAACACTTGTTCGTTGGCAGAGATGCATTCGCCATCAGCTAAGAGTGGCATAAATCTCATACATTTCTGATTATACTTTCCCGGCGATTCAGTTTGCTTGGCCGAGCAGCAAAGCACAAAACAGCGATTTATAGAGACACTGAGAGATGTTCAGACGCCAGAAAAATTCTTTGCTAGCTGACCATCAAATGGAAGACCTGTGTCATAAATACCAATGCTTCTCGCAAGAATGGCACCACGCAACTACGGAGACAAATGGTGGGGAACATCTCGGACGGCGTTCGTAGTATGTGCATTTGCTCAGTATGAAGGTGCTCAAACATTTTGCTGTCAGCAGAAGGATAAAGAAGTTCGCTGCGAGTTACGCGGCTTCACAATTTTTTTTTCCGAGCTCGCAAGCCGGAGGCGGGTATTAGAGAGCGATACGTCTTCAACGCTCCGAGCAGACGACAGCTGCGTGCAAGAACAAGCACTCTCGTATAATTCTAACTGGTTTAATAACAGTGTTTGCATTTATTGCTGTTAAATCTCGGGCCGTATTGGCTCTTAAACGGCGGCTGAACAATGTCTGCACTTGTTGTTCCGACCGCAGCGCGGCCGCCCGTTTTGCAGCGCAATAAACGCTTTGCTAATACGATGTGAGGGGCCCCATTTACGACCCGGCAGCCCGTCTTGCTCCCGTATTAACAGCGCAACCAGTCCCTCCGTCTCACTCTCTCACCGCACCCCTCCCTTACGTGCTAATCTCCGCGTCGGCGGAGTTGGCTAAGCGCTACCGGCTCGCAGAGCGATCCGGCCGCCGATGGCCGCCTCGCGTGATTAAGCCTTCCGGTAGCCGGAGCACGAGTTTCGCTAACGCAGAAACGACGTGTTCTGCACATCGTAATCGAACTCTCTGCAGATCGCGGGAGCACCGAGATGCACTCAGCTGGCGTAATTCAGGTTCGCCCCTCCTCCTCCTCCTCCTAGTCCCTAGCGGAACTCCTTTTTTCCCACTTTTCTTGACCCGACCCCGCGCGGCGAGAGTCCACGAGGGGGAGCCGGCCAGCATCGCGATCGACAGACCGAGCAATCGAATTATGCCAGGATGATATTCGTTGCACGAAATTGCTTCCAATTGCACGTGATGGCGGTTGTGTATACCGCAAAACCCCGTGTCTGCCCTCGCCCGGCGATGAATACGGCTTCTGTTTTTGCCGCTCGACGGATGGCCATTTTCGATTGGGAATAGCTAGGGACGCCATCGCAACAGCAACAACAGCGGGAGGGCGCCGCTGTGATTAGCCAGCCGCGAGCGCGTGCGATCTTGGCATTCTCTCTTGGGCTGCGTGTCCCGTGACCAGCGTGCCGCAGTCGCCGCCCAAATTTGGCCACGTTCGCGAGTGCGGCACGAGTAATTTGGGACCATAGTGGCCTGTAGCAGCAGCAGCAACCTCTCTCTCTCTCTCTCTCTCTCTCTCTCTCTCTCTCTCTCTCTCTCCCTCGCGTGATGCTCGGGTCCGCCACAAATCCACAGCTAATTCGAGCCACGAACGCGCGCACGATTATTAACTGGAGGATCATTATTTCGAGAGAAAACTTCCCTGCCCCTTTACCCTTGCTCCGGGTAACCCCGCTGTGCCGGTAAGGTTGGGCCGGGGAGGTGGGGAGCAGCGGCGCGCGTCCGGCTCCTTCTGGGCGAGCCCTGGCGGCGACGGAAACAAAACAAAATCGGTGTTGGAGCCAGTGCGAGGTCGGCGGCGCTCGCCGTTCCCGAGGCGGACCCAGCGCGCGCCGGAGAGCAAGCTGCGGCTTCCGCACTCTGCTCCCACGTTCTTCACTCCGTTTTTAAGCCCCGTGCTTAACATTTTCCAGACATTACCATTCCTACGAGAGTGGATCAAAAAGTAATGCCTTCCGTATCGTAGGCTACAAAATTTAATAATGAACACATAACAGGGAATTAGTACAGATCGTACCCTAAACTGTCCTCTACACAGAGCCACCGTTCCACATGCAATGCAGTTGTACACATGTACGCCAGCGTTGTATCCTGGCATCAAACCCAGCTTGGAAAAATTCCAGCTTTTGCTTCTTGACCCATTTTTTTCGCAAAATGATTTTAAAGCTGTTGACTGTAAGCTCTAATGCGTCTGTCTCCTCGAATTACTTCACCAGCCCATCCTCGATTGGTATCTGTAACAGGTGTCGTAGGCCGACAGCTGCAGTTTTATCTACAATGTCTGTTTCTTCATTACCAAACTCTTTCACTCAACGCCGCACATCACCGATGTCCATTACAGCGTCCCCATACACTACCTTGATGTATGAGATCAAACTAGCTTTAAAATCATGGATCAAAAAGCAAAACTCTGATTTTTTTTTGAATTGGTTTTCGAGCCTGGGTTCAACGACGGTGCAAATGTTTACAAATGTTTGGTGACTTATGTTCATTGGCAGTGTTGTGTAGAGAACATTTCAGGCCATGATATGCACCAAATCCTCTATTATAAGTTCATTATTCTTTTTGGTTCACCCTCATAGTACTAACTCCATGAACTGAGCTGTTGCTTTGAATCCCAGTTTCCTGAATAGGCCTTGTAGTCTTAGAATCAGTTTTCGGCAACTAGAATATTAATTCTTCAAGTTACTTACTCAGTCATAGGGATTTTCTAGAAAGAGAACACGTGGCCATTCAGGGTGAAAAAAACTACGCACTCCAATTACCGATATATTTACGCATTATAAGAGAGGTATATTTTTCTCTAACTAAATAGTAAAATTTAGTCTTCACCTTCGAATGATAACGTCGAAGGAGAACCATCAACAAACTTCAGAATTCGGCGCAGTTATGATGCAAATTTCAAATTCGCAGTTATTCATCTACATGTAATACAGGTGCTTCCAAAACATATGTTTCAAGAAGTGCTGCTTCCCCAGTAAATGAATGGTAGCCAGGATAATGTACTTTGCGAGAAGACAGACGAAAATAATGTATATTTAAAGCAGTACTGCGCAAAAAAACAATCTTGCTTATCTCCTGCACTTCGCGAGCTGTATACATACTTATTCTAAATGTTATTTAATATAACAACTACTGAAGTGTAGTAGATGAAATTGTTATTTTCCACAGGACTGCTGCAGCATCCACATTGCAGTCGATGTTTTTAACGGCGTGCTAATTGAAAAAAATGGTTCACATGGCTCTGAGAACTATGGGACTTAACTGCTGAGGTTATCAGTCCCCTAGAACTTAGAACTACTTAAACCATCTAACCTAAGGACATCACACACATCCATGCCCGAGGCAGGATTCGAACCTGCGACCGTAGCAGTCTCGCGGTTCCAGACTGTAGCGCCTAGAACCCCGGCCGGCTGCTAATTGAAGATTTAAATACGTATTACACCAACTTAAGATGGGCGGAAGCTCGAAGCGCAACTTGGTATATATAAAAATACGCAAAAAGTAGCTGGTTGCTGTATTTCTTAAAGTAATGTAATCCACATTAACGAAGCTTAACAACCAGTAAAATAGATAAATTAATATTGGTGTCGACATTTTTCCTATTGTTGTACATAAAGAGTGATCAGGAAGAAAGGTACATGCTTTTGAGGGCGGTAAAACTGATGATTCTGAAAAAAAAACTTCGAATGAATGTCCTTATCTTAACAGTGCCCGACATACAGCTATCTGTAAATCACGGTCGTGGAGTCCTTTCTTGGTCATCGAAGTCGCCCGATCTTACTGCATTAAATTACCCGTACTGTTGTAAGAATGGCTTAAGAGCGAAGTCTGCAAGCGCGGAATGGACGCAGAGGAAGAACTTCTCGCTCGTATTTTACATGCTTGTGCTCAAATAAAGGATCGTGAGAAACAGCTCAGATCAGCAACATAGCAGCTATCTTCGAGAGCTACAAAATGCAATGCAGTTGACGGTGAACTTTTTGAACACCTTTTGGGAGAAAATGTACATAATTAAACAAAACATAAGATCACAATATTTCATTTACTATCACCTGCATTTGCCCCTTATCCCACTGTTTTCATTAGTTTCCTCGGAAACTGTTAAGAACAGGACATATGTCCATGTGACTTTTTTGCTCAGAATCACTAATATTACCACCCTTCAAAACATGTACCTCTCCTCTCCTGTGTGTTCGTAGTCCCGTCGACAGCGGACCTTTGGCTCCGACCAGTCAATGACGCCATCTACGACATGGAAACTGAGATGAGCTCGCCACTGAAATGCTGCCGCTTCTCCCGTTTCAGACCTGAACACTTGCGGGACGCTGGATCCATGCCAGAACGGAGGCACCTGCGAGAACACGGCGCCGGACCAGTACCGCTGCACTTGCCCCGAGGGCTTCTCCGGCCTCAACTGTGAAGTCGTGGACAACCCGTGCGCCACCGAGCCCTGCGCCAACGGCGGAACGTGCCAGGAGAGTGCCAGTGGGCAAGTCAACTGCACGTGCGCGCCCGGCTGGACGGGACCCACCTGCCTCGTCAGTGAGTACCAGCTTCCTACTTAGCTTCTTCCTACAACAATACCAACGAGTCAAATGGTTCAAATGGCTCTGAGCACTATGGGACTTAACATCTAAGGTGATCAGTCCCCTAAATGTGGGCAAAGCAGATGGGTGTAAGGCCTCCCGTCTGCAGCGGCACGACGGTGCGAGCTACCGCTACCGGCAGGTCTTTGCGACCTGCGACCTGCCATGCAGCATGTATCAGGCATTAAGCTAATAAGAACAGATTTCTAGGTAAGTGTAAATATTTAAGGAGTGTGAAGGAAATTCGAGAAAAGGTCACATAGAATATGTAGCTCCTGCTGAACTGGCACTGCAGTCAGGCAGTGCGGTAGCTCGCGACTCCCATCATTGTCATGAGAAGTCACACCAGGAACCAATTAACTATGGAACGGATAACATTCATGCCTCTTAAGAACTTTCCTGGTACGCGCTGCTTAAGCCGTTTGCGTTATATGACAATGTCGATATTCAGTTAGCTAACGTTGTCCTCTGAATTTTAATCATAGCATGCAGTGGCTCTTAAACTAATTAGTCTGTAAGCGAAACAAGTCGTCCAGCCATAGATGCATGGTGCTACCCGTGCGAAGCCAGAGAGGACCGTTAGTTTCTACTAAAGCAAGCAGTCACCAATCTGAAGAGCTTTACTATAGTTCAATTCTTTTAGCTTGGCGGTTCGTGCATGCCCGTCCAGATACGGGAGATTGCTGCGTTGCCAGTTGCAGGGGCCAAGCAAACTTACGTTTATGGGGGAGCGCGCAGTTTATGAAGTAAAGCCACGACGGCCGCATTAACCCTTTCGCTGCTACACAGACGTGCTCCCCGCATTTTGTCATCACTGCACTGCTCGCCTGTGCAGACACACTTATCATTCGATTTCACAAAGACTATTTGGCCCAAAAATTTGATTTTTACACATCTTCTTGGCTGATACCTTCCCCCCCCCCCCCCCCCCCCCCATAAATGACTTAATTTTGTTTCGATGGTCAACGCAGTTATTGTGCAGCATTTTTATGTAGTAAACCATTGCACGAAATTTTGAAGAGTTTGCAGAGGTAAAAGTCCACAGCGTATACTTTCCGTATGGTCGATTTTAGTTGCCACTAGAAATTTCAAAAAATTACATTCAAACGAATAAAATTCATGAAGTAAGTCACTTCGATATTGTTTTTAAATGAAGAAAATATTAAGCACTGAACAAGGTTTGAAACCAGAACCTTCCGCTTAGCAACCAAACACTTTAACCATTACGCTAACTTCGCTCGTCATCCAACAGACTTCCCGAGGATTTTAAAATATGACGCAAAATACCGACAAACATCGTTGGTATGACTATGAATTACTCATGTTTCGTCGAATTACAATAGGAAATAAACAATTACCGCTGTTCTTTATTGCGGAAAAGCGGTTAGTGAGAATGATACAAACACCTTTCATTGCTATCGCCAAGCTTATTGCTTGTTTGGCGTAATTAATTAATAGAATATGAAGCAATTGGTATAAAGAATGTTTTTTACAAACTTTCTATAAAAGCAATTCTGCTATCAAGACATTGCTTTTGTTCAATTACTTCATTTACGACTGAACGTTTCTAAAATTGAAGACACTCGTCCGTGCTCTGCACTGCAATCGAGCTCTGGCAACGTCGTTCTCTGTACATTGGCTGACTGAGTTTTGTGACGTCAGATGCGCAGAACGAACCTAAACTCGGCCGCCGTCGTAAATAACGCGCACTTTAGATATGGTCCTGTTGGAATATGCCATTGCCTACCTGTCAGTTTTGAAATGACTTACCCAGCCATTTGTAGGGGGACTTAACAGCTTAACATGGATTCCGAACCATGGTGCAGCTCGGCATTTTCACATCTACAAACATTCCCAGAAGGAAAAGAAGTGACAAATGACTGATAAAAATCCTATGATTGACTAGGGATCCAACCTGAGACCATTGGGTGAGTAGTCTGGACTGTACCGCTGAGCCACCGAGCCACAACTATGAAACGAATAATTCGTTCCAGAGATTGCCTGAGAGGCGGCCTGTTTTCTGGAAGAAGCGGTGATCTTCAAGCAGAGAGAGTACGCCGGGGCTGGGGCCTATCTGCCGCAGATCTGCCCACTCGGTCCCGCCCCGGCCGACCCCAGTGGCCGGCTGAAGGCCTCCTGTCCTCCCCTCGCAGCTTCTGCTACAACGATGAAGTGGGGGGGCGGGGGAGGGGCTACCAGCCCCTCGACGGTAATGAAGCCGAGCGGATAAGCGCTGCCCCAGGGCCTATCGAGATCCCCAGAGGAAGTCGCGGGGTGAGGAACGGCCGGAGGAAAACAAAGGGGCGAGCAGAATTACGAAGAACCCAGCCGCGCCGGTGTAGACGAAGAGAGAATGAAAGAGAGGCCAGGTAATTGCTAGTTGCGCTGATTTACTGTTCTGGAACTACCTCCGCCGGTGGAGGAGCCGCTCGTGAGAGCTGGACCGCAAGATGATGGGGAATTACTGTGCTTCGCCTCGCCTCGCGTCGGCATTCCTGCGCAGGCGCAGCGCACCGCACCGCTCTGGCCGCCGAACCAGCGTGCGCGACCTGCCGCATACGACTCACCCCACGGCTCAATTCTGACACTCCACGGGGGTATCTTGTGCCGAATGCACGCGTCCGCTTCGACCTACTGGATATTTTTCCTTGTATACCCTGACCTTTTGTGGGCCGCGGGGCGCAGTTTAATACTGGCTTCCCTCTCCATCGTCATCATCTTCTTCTTCGCCTCCTCTCCGAATTTCTGCATTCTTTCACTGACGCACTTTCTCCTTTCTTCTGACAGGGTATCCTTGCACTTCATACATCATGTTTCCTGCAATTCGTTGATGTTATCGACCTTCGTTCGAACAACTACTTTATTTTTAAGTTATTCCTTTACATGGTCAAGTTGAAGGTACGCGATCTGTAATTGTTTGTATTTACTGAATTCAGAAAAAAATATTTTATCCATCTTGATCGCAATATACTATTTTTATTGATTACTAGTTTCTACTAAAGTTTTTAGCCGTCTTCATATCACAGGATAAAAAAATATAATTACCAACCGGTAGGACACATCGTCATAAATTTTGTGCCGGCTTCATAGTTCAGTCTTCTTATACCACTCGATGAAACATTAATGAAAATCGTCCATGACCAAGAGATCATTGCATCCACTGTGTAATAACATTATATCAGATAATCCCCACAAGGGCAGGGTGAGACCACAATTAACACTTAGTCACCAGAAAACACGTAATACAGTACTTGCACAGTGAGTACGTCATACAACTGAGTGAAAATTACGTATTCCTTTCTGGTAATAGACTTTTAATTGTGATCTCACTCTACCTATGTGGAGGTTGTCTGATATAATGTTTTTACGCAGTGGATGTCACTATCTTCCAGTTACGGGTGATTTCATATGAATGTTTCATCGAGGTGTATAATAAGATTGAGCTATGCATCTTGCACAGAATTTATAACGAAATGTTCCACCAGTTTGTGACTGTACGAAGAAAAAATGTTTTTCTTATCTTGTGATCTAAGATACCTAACAGTTTCAGCCGAAACTGGTAATCAATAAATATAATAAATTGCGATCTTGACCAATAAAGAATTTTTTCTGCCTCCAGGAACTGTAAATTTTATTTTAAATTTTCTTTCGAACGATCTTACCTTCACCAATACCATCTTTTTTTTATTTCCGCAGCTCATTCTGTCTCGGCTTTAAACACATCCATACAGTGGAAATCCACTCTCTTTCATTTATTCTTGTAATGTTTACTTAGACTTTTCGGTCTTGTCTTGAGTATCTGCTTGTCTGTGAGGATCTTCCCTTTTTTCTGGCCTTAAAATCTTTTCTGAGGCTTTTCTTTCTTGCTTGTTCAACGTCAGGCATTTTGAATGATGCAGACTTCTCTCGTCTTCGCACTGAGCAATAGTAATTCCAGTCTCTATAACCTCGCATATGATTGGTAAAATTCGGATAGTACGGTATACAGATGAACAGCAAGGTTCGCAGCTCGTGGTCTAGTGCCTAACGTTGCTGCCTCTGGATCACGGGGTCCCGTGTTCGATTCCCGGCCGGGTTGGGGATTTTCTCTGCCCGGAGGCTGGGTGTTTGTGTTGTCCTCATCATTTGATCATCATCGTCATTCGTGACAGTGCCTTTATTGGACTGTGAAAAAAATTGGATTGTGTGAAAACTGGGACTTTGTAAGGGCGCTGATGACCACGCAGTTGAGCTCCCCATAAACCAAATGTCATCATCATTATCATCACCATCACCATGAACAACAAGAAATTTAGCGAGCTTTAGATACGGGAGGACGCGTAAACTTTCGTCGCTGTTAGTGGAGCTCGAATCCGTTGAATTATCCAAAAGAATGTGTGAAACATCCCGACTAAACTCAATGAAAAACTTACTTGTCGGTCAATGGAAGATATGTAAAAATTGTCGAACTGTAAATCTATGAGCGAGGTGCATAAGAAGACACACAAGACATACATACAAAGGACAGCCGCTCTGGCCACAGAGGGCCAATCGGGTTCGACCGAACGCCGTGTCATTCTCAGGCGAAGGCGTCATTTGAACGCGGTAAGGCGAGTGCTTGGAGAGGGAGGGGGGGGGGGGGGGGTTGTGCGGTCAGCACATCGCTCTCACGGCGGTTGTCGGGTTAGTAGACCTTGGAGCCGCCACTTCTCATTCAAGTGAATGGATTCCGTTCCATTCCTCTCACAAAGGGAAAATCCCTCGCAGTACCGGGAATGGAACCCGTGTCCCTCACATGGCAACCATGCCAGGCTGACCACTCAGTTTCGAAGGCGGCCATATAACAAAAACTGACTTGGAATAAGATAACAATCACTTAACGCCATAGTGTTCAACAAATTTTATGTATTTATAGCTAAATAAAGTCACACAGATCATTATGTAACAGCCATAAAACATTTCAGCAGAGTAAGCAAACCTGTGTTTTGTAAAAGGACCACTCAGAATTAAAAATTCTCTGAAAAATTGCCGAAAACCATGTCAAACTGGTTGGCGTGTTGACATCCTCTTTCTTCAGGGAAATAAAACTTTCGTTATTTTGATTTCTTTTGCCAATTTATTACTGGGTTTTGAAGACTACAGCAATATTATAATCCCAAAATTTCGTGCTGATGTTTCCTGTCTCTATTGGTCTGGAAAAACGCAAAAAAAAAAAAAAAGAAATAGGATTTTGCTTGAATTACGCCATGTATATAAAGTGCCCTCATGTTTCTGCCACTTGTGGGGGGGGGGGGGGGGGAGGGGAGCCTTCGTCGGAGATTTCCTTTCTAATGATACTGCCATAGTACTAGATATGCTTATTTCTTATCTTCTATTTCGACACTTGATATTATTCGTCTGTTTTGTAGTGGCAGAAAAATTAGAAAAAAAATATCGCGCGAATTGTCACAAGCGTAAAATACTAACTTTATACAAAAAAGGTTGCGATTAAAACTGTCTTCACTGTTGCGCTCTTTGAACAGGTAACTCACGTTTGAAGGCAATATTCAGAGGCGTTTTCTGTAGGCGGAAGCCAGACGGCGAAGCGGCCGCCGAAACCGGAATGGTGCAGACATAAACAAGAGTAGCGACAGCATGCTCAATGGCAGCTGTTAATTATCGCCAGCAGACAACGACGGTAACTGCGACGTAACTTTTCTCCGCCGTCTGAAAACCTCAGCGCAGAATTCCTCAGTGGGGAGGAAGTAAAGTCGCTTTCTTCGAGGCCTGCCTGCATGCGAGCCACAGTGGAAGGCGGTAACCGGGCATGCCACTGCCACGGAATCCAATTAATTTAACCCTCTCGCTTGTCCGGAGGAAATAACAGGCTTGGCGGTTCGGGGCCCGGTGGGCGTGCGGAGGAGGGATAGTGGGTCCGTTGCTGCGGGCCCCGGGGCCGGGGGTCGGGGGAATCACCGCCTGCAGCGCTGCCACCGCTCCGCACGCTCACATCTCGCCGATCCAAGTCGGCAGCACTGCGCCTCTCCAGTCTCCGCAGACGTCCCCTGTCAGTAGTGGCGCGAGAACCCCAAAATTTTCACGGAAAAAAGGGAAACTCACTTTGTTCCTTGGAAATATAGGAGAGTATGATAGAAAATTTCTCAGTCTGGCACAAATTTTGCGTTGATATCCATGAATAATACAGCATAAACAGGAGCCATCAGAAACAGAACAACGCATGGAGCAGAAAGGTTCGGCATAAAGCGCCAAGAGTTCTTGAACGGCGCGTGGAATTGTCAAAGGTTTGAACCACAGGAGAGAGCAACGGGAACGCTGAAAAAATCTGAACTGGCTGACGCTGGAGGATAGGCGTAAGGCCGGTATTACACTATCAAATTTCTTTGTCAAAGATTTGATCAAAGATGTGATCAAATATTCCGTCAAATATATTTGACAAAGACCTTTGACGTAGCGCTAGAAGGGGTATTACACTGTCATCATATTTTTCGTCAAAGTTCAGGATGGTTGACAACAACAACTTGTTATTAACCGCAGCAGTTGCATGTACCACAATTGCAATGTGTGCACATGCGGAAGAGAAGCGGGGGAAAAAAAGGAAACATACCTGGGTGAAGCCGTGGGTTTTACGACGACACGATAAAAGCATTCAACAGAACTTGTTAAGTGAGCTTATAGTGGAGGACGTCAAGTCGTACACCAATTACTTAAGAATGGATGAGCATACATTTCTGTATGTGCTCAATGAAGTGTATCCTCATATCACAAAGCACAATATTCACTTAAGAACTGCTACATCTGCAGAAGACAGGCTCACTATAACACTCCGATTCCTTGCTACAGGAGAGGGTTAGGTTAGGTCAGGTCTCCAATCTTCGCAATCTATTTTTGTATTCGGCGTGCCTCACGTTGTAAAGCGCCTCATCAGCTTCATACATCTCTATTAATTTTGTAGTTGTCGGCACACACCAATTGTATTTACCGGCAATGTTTATAAATACACTACAGACGACAGAATGCAGCGATGCTAGCGCTCCACGTGGTAACATGTCACATTGCAGTGAACAGAAGACAAGCGACTTCTTTGATCTACAGCGAGGCCCTAGATTTGATCAAATATTGGACGACATTTGACAAAGTTACCTATTACACCATCAAATATCTTTGATAAAGATATTGGACAAATACATTTGACAAAGAAATTTTATAGTGTATTACCGGCCTTACCAACACGCCAAAAAGTCTACGTACAAAGTTTCTAGAACAGGCATTAAGTGTATCGCTCACTTGGGAATGCGTTGACAACATAAGACTAAAGCCGTGAGGCCGGGTCGTGAGTCGTACTTGGATAGTTCAGTCGGGTGCTTTGGAAGACGTATCATGTTTTAACTTTGAAACTGAGCTTTTCTTTTTTGGTTTGTCGAGGAGCCTTGGTTGCTTATTTCACTGAAGATGAGTATTTTACGTTACACCGTAACAAAATGTAGGCTGTAGCGTGAGAAGCTACCATGGAAGGCACTTTTAGAGAGAGAAAGAAGGGCTACAAGGCGAGATTGTAACCCCCTCCTCTCCTCTCTCCAAAAAAAACAAAGTCGTTAGTACTTGCCAACGAAATTCAGAGGTCCCACGCTCGAGTGCCGGCCCAGCAAACAATTTTATTTGCCAGGAAATTTCATATCAGCGCACATTCCGCTGAAGAGTGAAAATTCAATACGGATCAAAATCAGGCTAACTACAGCGCGCAAAGAGGCATTCTTTCCACGAGCCCGGTATACAAATGGAACGGGACCAAACCCTATGAGGTGCAATGGGAAGTATCCTCTGCCATGCGCTTCACAGCCGATGATGATAATAATGCTCCTGATGCAAGGCTTTCAATTGGAGGCCACTTTGGTGTCCCAAACCTATCTCCGTTATCCTACCGATAAAAGGGGCCCCACTGCTTAATCTACGTTCCCAACTACGAGTCTTTCCTGTAGACTCTTCACTCACTACGTTTACTTACGACACATGTTCCAGAAAACGAAAACCGAACTGCGGAAACCGTTTTACGCTGTCGTGTTTACATGTTTAGGTCTGATGCGGATTTGCTAGCCCAGTTAAATATAGCTACTGGAAAACGGCTGCCACACTTTATGACTCATTCCGCACAATCGCTATTTCCTTTCAATTAGACAAGGTGTAAACAGCTTCAGACTAATATTTCTAATTATCCCTCACTATATAAAAAGCCACTCCGTCCATATTAGCCAAAAAATTTTTAATAATAAGACGAAACCTGACAACACAAGCACGTTTCAAAACCGGTTGCGTTTACATGTGAACGAAAATCGACTGCGGAATTGGAAGACCGGCAACCAGAAGCAGATTTCCAGAGTCGATTTTGAAGTGTTTACATGACCACTCAGAAGTGGTATTGGGAAATCGGTTTACGAAATCCGGTTTTGGTAGTCCCATGTAAACGGTGTGACAGACGCAAGGTTACAGGCGAACTGAATTATTTCGTGGTCAGACTGGGATTCGATCACTTGACAATTCAGTTTCAAGGAACGAGCTTTAATATTACAGTCTAGTCAGTTTCAAGGAACGAGCTTTAATATTACAGTCTAGTGACTAGTCTACCAGGCCCGATTTCCCAGTGGATCTACTGTAGGTGTAGAACGAAATTTTGTTTGTATATGTTGCACGAACGGTCATATCAACTTCATCTGTGCAGCAACTTTGTTTTACATCTTTTTATAGTAGTCGTACTGCATTCGTTTCATTTAAACAAATAAACTGAAGTCATTATTTATTTACCTGTGATTCGTCGCCATCGAAAAGTTATGTGAGGTCGGTGAAGTTCTAAAGAGAGTCTTTCACTTTATTTTATATTTATAAGAATTGGGGGGCAGAATTCTACGTGATAACTGCTTTTGAACGCTAGTTTGTTAGTATGGGCGAAGCGTGGAACGAAACCATCAAAGGAGTACTTGGAAGTCAGTGGTTCTGAACAAAAGCAAGACAGTTCCATTTGCCATAAACGCTGGCCAGTGTTTAGCAGGATTTGAAATGTATACTTCTTGTTGATTACTTTGAAAAGGGTTAAATAATGAGTGACGAATACACTACTGCTCAAGTATTCCGGGCCAATAATAAAAATATAAAAAAGTACGAGAACAGGGAGTGGATTGCAGAAAAAATACGTATTACACCAAGACTACGAAAGTTGCTTTGGGAATGAGTAACGTGCGACATCAGTACACTTAAAGCTCTGTTGCCCACATTAAAGACTAACGGTGTAAGTTTCTGCGACATTTCACAATTTATATCTATATAAATTTCAAATTCAAACTAAATTAAAGCTAATGACTCAGTGCAGTATGTGTTATGTTTAAAGTGTGACTACTGTTTTGACCAAGCTGTCTACATTGAAATAATGTGAATCGGTTAAAGTTAGTCATAATGCAATCTCTCAACAGAGCTATCATATATAAATATAATTGCTTACAAACGTGTAGGAACTGGCATTTCATCGGATATGTTAATCTTATGAACGATCCGAAATTCAGCTACAAACTGTCTCACTACGCCGGCTGCTGTGACCGTGCGGTTCTAGGCGCTGCAGTTCGGAACCACGGGACTGCTACGGTCGCAGGTTCGAAACCTGCCTCGGGCATGGATGTGTGTGATGTCCTTAGGTTAGTTAGGTTTAAGTAGTTCTAAGTTCTAGGGGACTGATGACCTAAGATGTTAAGTCCCATAGTGCTCAGAGCCATTTTTTTGGCTCACTACATCGAACTAACTACACTGGAATGTTGATTATTTTTTCCACCGATAAGTAATAGCATTGTTCAGTTGAACAGCCTGTGTAACTTGCGAAACTCTTGACTCCGTGTTTTCAGAATATCATGTACTGAAGCTGTAGGTAGGCCTGCTCGCTAATTTTAACAGTGCCCTTCCGTGTCGGCAGAAAGGTGCTGGGCTTTACAGTATTGTCTTCCAGAGCTGCCGCCCAATAAGCAAGTAGACGAGAGATTAGAAGTACAGTATATGAAAGATGCGACAATGGACGACTGCAAAATGAACAAGGGAAATGCATGTTTCCAGTTTCGCTGCGTTGATGATGAACCGATGGGTTATTATGAGGGAGAAGAAAACCAGTAGGCCTACAGTGAAAATCGCTGACAAAATTATGCGATTTCTTTTGTGTTACCAAAACAATACATTAACCGAATACCGTGCATTTAATCGTATTTACAATAACACTCTTAAAAAGTATAATGTCAATATAAGTACGTGACTTTTGGAAAGTGTTACTGCCGATAGACTACCATGAACTCAAAGCTGCTGTCGGTTCCCCATACCTTTCGGTAGTTTCTTCGCGTATAAATAAGCTACGTCTTTGCTCTGTGTTCGCGACGTTTTCCATATACGCCAGAACTGTATTAAATTTGGAGCTCTTCGCCTAAGAAATCAATTGGTTATGAGAGCCACCAATTTCAGTGAATACTATGATCCCTTCGTGGATATATAATGCAACAACCATCAAGTCTATAGAGACAGTGTTGGTACTACTACGCCGTCGAGGCATCTGTAAAAGCTTCTACTTCCATACTGAAACTAAGCAGTTCTCAAAACTCACGCAATCGAAAATGTTTGTTGCTTGCGCCTTTCAGTGCCGTCTGCATGATTTGAGAGACAATATAGTTTGATCTAAATATCAGCATTATTGCATATAAATTTTTCTTGATCACTGGAAAAGCCAACTGAAACACTTCTTTATCATTATTTCACACATGATAATTTAAAACGAAAAGAAAAAGCGTTTCTTTACAGTGGTGTTGTCTTCTTATTGTACCCATAACCTGAGTTTATCTACCTAACGAAACGGCTTTCCTATTCTTTTTTCCCCTCTCTTCTTTTCCTCGACCCTTTACCTACTTACCAAATCTTCACAGCTTCCTTCCATGTCGGTAGAAAGATGAAGGGCTCAAACTGAATTGGCTTTCGAAGCTGCCTCTGCTTCCCAATAAGTAGGAAGACCCGACTTTACAAATACATAAAAGTTTCGACAATGGACGACTGCAAAATGAACGAAGGAAATTCGTGTCTCCAATTTCAGTGCGTCGATAACGAGCGATGAGTAATGTATGCCCTATGAGGGGGAAAAAGACCAGTACAGTCAAAATCGTTCGGAAAATTGTGATTTTTTTTTTCTGGAACCAAAAACAAAGTTTTGTGCAAGTCATCCGCGAAAGTGATGGACAGCATATGCGGTAAATATAATTTATTAATTTTCTTTTTATGAAATTAGGTGTGTAACGAAAGGTGCAGCATAATTTAGTATACTATGTCATGACCAGTTTTATACGAAACCCATGTTTCACGTTTCACTCTCCCAAAGATGAATAATAACGAATTAAGAGATCATTTGGAAGAATCAATCTGTCAATTCCTTAAAATAATAGGCCCAGCCATTTAAAAGCATACCATGCAGTTTTGTGTGCTCTTTCTTTGGACTATTATAGGCCACTGACTTACTCTCACAAGGAGCATAAACACAGAAATGGTTAAGTAATATGTTTACTAACTGATACCCCGTTTCCGGACTTGTGTTTTTATAAATCGTACCAAGAACTATGTGATTTTATTGTTCTACTCTGTACCTCGGAGGTAATAACTCAGAACTATCAATTTTTTGTCACGTGTATAAGAAAGGAAAGGTGTCAAACAAAGATATATCTAGTTTATTTCATTTTCTTGCAGATATAGATGAATGTGCCTCAGCACCATGCCAGAATAGTGGAACATGTGTTGACCAGGTGAATAGTTTCATGTGCCTGTGTCCACCTGGATGGGAAGGAGATGCATGTCAGTTTGGTGAGTTGACATATATATTTGTATGTAATTATAAAGTACAATAGTTATGTTTAAAAAGTTGTATGTAAATAAAATCCTATGGTATTGCAGTTTATTGCTGTACTAAGCTACCACTACTCCGTTTATAATTTTTGTAGAGTTTCAGTAGTACATAAGTCAGACCTACCAAATGTAATACATTATTATTAATAAAGCAATTTTTAATCGGAAACTCCTTAGAACTAGATAATGCACGTTTTTTTTTTTTTTTTTTTTTTTTTGCCAAGATAGTATAAGAAAAATTTTGGAAAGGTATTTTTCACACACATGACTAGGTTAAAATTTTTGAGTTATTAGTAGATAGTCTACTCTTATGTTTATTTATCGTTCACTCTTTCTGTAATGTAAGTAAGTATTTAAAATATATGTTGACAAATCACAGGAATCATTCTTCCAATGCTATAAGCTCTTTAGTTCCTGACTATGCCTTTATGTAAAAGGTGTCCGTAAGTATCGAGTGACAAGTTGTGGACTTAAAATTTATCAGTTAATTACACTTTATCTTCACATGATCCTTAAAAAGTGAAGAATCAAAAGGTTGAGTGTACTGAATGATACCTATATGGTTCACAGATGCAGACGAATGCCAACAGGACCCTGATCCATGCAAGAATGCCGTATCATGTCACAATGTTGTTGGAAGTTATCGTTGCAAATGCAGGAAAGGATGGGAAGGACAAAACTGTGACTTAAACATTAATGACTGTGTCGGCCAGTGTCAACATGGAGCAACTTGTATAGATCTTGTCAATGACTACCACTGTGCCTGCCAGCCAGGCTTTACAGGTAAATCATTCACAACATTAAGTTAGCATGATTTAATAACGGAAAATAAGAAAGAAGCAGTGTAAGGGGTCAAGATTAATTAATAAGATTTTGTTTCCTTGTTACAACAGTCTATCTCTTCAACACAGAATCTGCATTTTGACGTGCAATTAAGATGCCAAAAACATTTGAATTTCTATTTATAACCTTTATTCTTTTGTGTTAATTATTTACTCTTTTTTTCCTCTAGCAAGTAAATATATTGAGAGGATGTATTTTCTATTGTAATTATTATTTCACAGGACGTGATTGCCACACAAACATCAATGAATGTGAGAGTAATCCTTGTAAAAATGGTGGAGAATGCTCAGACCAGGTGAATGGGTATCGCTGCATTTGCCCTGTTGGCTACACTGGAGACCAGTGTGAGGTAGGTGCAGTAGCAACCGTGAAGTTACTAAATGGTCTTGTGCTCCTTATTAAATTCATTTGACAGATTATCTTTCTGTAACTTGATGGAACAAAACTGACATTATTCAATGTGCCTCATGTAAACTACTTTTGTGTAGCAAATCTTATGCTTCTGGAGAGAATACAAATAAAATTGTAATTTTCAGATTCAACCAGCTCACTGCACACCAAACCCTTGCCAAAATTCTGCCCCGTGTTTCAATACTCAAGCAGATTACTATTGCCATTGTCCTGAGAACTGGGAAGGAAAAAACTGCAGTACACCTAGAATACAGTGTAACAATCCTCCTTGCAACAGTAAGTACGACATTTTAACACCTCTCATACCATTTATTAGTAACTTTTACTTAACTATGTTTTGTTATGCACTTTAAAATAATAATAATAATAATAATAATAATTTCCTAAGAAATAGCAGCCTCCGACACCAGCTATATCAAATGCATAATATGCTCTCTGTGTAACATGTCACACTTCGTAATTTAGTACTGGAACTGCATTAACTTTCCTGTTGATTAAGTGATTTCTACAATATAAAGGTCTTTATAATTATCAGCACAACCCTTAATATCTTTGCTGTTTATCCCAGTGTACAAGGTAATTTGAAACAGGTGTTCCACATCTATTGCCCATGCATGTACTACAGCTCTGGTGTTATTGAAGAGGCAGCAGGGAGTCTGGTGGCTCCCTGCTGTGAAGAGAAATGAGCTAAAGCCAGTAACAAATATACCAAAAAGAATGTTGCCCCAGGTTCCAAAAGAGCCATTCTGAACGCTTTAAAAGTTTGAGCCCCTGTTAGAATCTCATTACCTATAATTGCCCATGTTCGCACCATTAAAAGTTGTATTATATTTTGCATTGTGTAAGTAGTTAAAAATTATCTGTACTGGTATACTAGTTTTCTCAATACAATTTTTACTTTTATACCTCAACTACACTATATGGTCATCAGTTTCTGGGCATTCATTGATACACATTTAGTATATGAAATTGGTTGTGGCACATTAGACTAACTAGCCACCATTTTTCTTTGCTTAGAACATCATACAATAAAACTACATGTTCAACAACAAAAATTTGTATGTTACAGCTGTCGACAGCTGCATGGTGCAAACTGGAAATGCATCTTCTACCAGCCCAGGAATTTGTGGTGACCATGGAGTATGTGTCAGTCTTCCAGAAGGTGGTTTCAAATGCAACTGCGATCCTGGATTCACAGGAAAATACTGCCACGAGAGTGAGTTTATATGTATGTTATATGTCAGTATACCACATTTCATTTATCGTGTGCATTTTTATTCCTCGTTATTTCCATTTTTAACAGATATAAATGACTGCAAAGTTAATCCATGTCAGAATGGTGGCACTTGTGTGGATAAAGTCAACTCCTTTCAGTGTATTTGTAAAGAAGGATGGGAAGGAGACATTTGTGAAAGAAGTAAGTTGTATTTTAATTAGAAACCTGTAGAAGGTTCTTGCACAGAAGCACTAGGTTGCAGACTAACTGGTGTTCAGCATCACAAGCACATATATTTTATGATTGCCACTATTTACCATTCCAGATAAGAATGAATGTAGTCCCAGTCCTTGTCATAACAACGGAAGTTGTTTAGATCGAATGGCAGACTTTGAATGCATCTGCAGAGATGGGTGGAAGGGCAAAACCTGCAACCTAAAGGACAGTCATTGTGATCATACAACATGTCGTAATGGTGGAACATGTCAGGATCTGGGTGATACTTATATATGTCACTGCACCTCAGACTGGGAAGGGACAACATGTCACATTGGTGAGTAAATATTACTTCGTGCATGTTAAGTTGGTGTCACAGCTGGCATAAACAATTCCACTGATATAACAAAGACTTCAAAAATGCTAATTGTAGAGTTGAGCATTATTTTGCAAATGAATTGTACTTGGTTTTCAATTAATTTTTTACATAATTAAATTTTAGTTTTTTTCTAAATTTTGTTTTTTTGGTGATTTACAGCAAAGTCAAGTGCATGCAAATCAAATCCTTGCCAGAATGGTGCCACCTGTGTGAATACCGGAGATGCATACAAATGCATCTGCAAGGATGGCTTTGAGGGAAAACATTGTCAACATGACATCAATGACTGTCATCCACCCCCTTGTTACAATGGTGGCAAATGTGTTGATGGAGTAAACTGGTTCCTTTGTGAATGTGCAGAGGGGTTCACTGGACCTGATTGTAGAATTAATGTTAACGACTGTGCTTCAAACCCGTGCAGTTTTGGAAGCACGTGTGTGGACGGAATTGGTGAATTTCGGTGCATCTGTCCACCAGGACGTACTGGACTGCGCTGTGAACATGGTAAGTAAACTTATTAACAGATACTGTCATTTTTAGATATAAATCTTTATTTTTATTTACTTACTTGTGGGAATTATTTTTGTTTGTAAATAAATTACACAGCCTTGCATAAAGCAAAAGGTATACATGTGAGACATGGTCTTTTTATAGCTGTGCTGCCAAGATTGATTCAGATATTTAGTGTAAGTGCTAGTTCAAGCTCTCCCCAAAATTACCCAACACGTGTTAATATCTGAAAGCTTCTATTTCTTATCATTGCAAAGACCAAGCACCATGAGGAACTATGTTTTCAGACCATCATCTCAGAATCCCTCTGTACCAAGGAACTTCCCTCCTCATTTGTCCCAGGAATCTGATATTCAGACATTGTTCAGTTATATCCCAAATACAACTATTTCATGTAGTATAAGCTTCTAGACTATTGTAGATGCTGTCTGTAACAACATGTGTACTTTCTTTAGTGGCTGATCATCTCTCTGCACTTGGAGAGTGTCAATGGGAAGGACGAAAGTACACCAGGAATACGACATGGCTTGATGAATGCAATACATGCATTTGCTCCAATAGTGGACCAGTTTGTACACAAATTTGGTGTGGATTAGGAAACTGCCTTGGGCAGCCCAACTTAACACATGGAGCTGTTATTTGTCAGTCAAATCAGGTATGTGGCTCACTTAAAAAACCTTATTATTTATGAAATTTGTCTGTATACTGTTGCTGAGAAGAACTAACTTAGATGTACAAATCATGGGCTGTGCCTCATTCTCTTGTATTAATAACCATGTTACATTATTTTGCTGTTCTTCATGCCTCAGCCAACCACACGCAAGCATAATAGTTGTCTATAGAACATAAAGGTTATTGTCACTTCATGTATTTTTGTTACTCTGCGGTTCAGTTCATCATAGTACTTTCCAAATGTTCATTGCTGTTTATTTTATCTGCACTCCAACAACTATCTGTACATAACAAGTACCATGGTTCTCTGATAGTAACTTTGTGTACTCATTATAATGGTACAACACATTCAAGTTACTTTGTTCATGACCTTTGAGTCTCATCATACTCTGTACTTTCTTGTTCAGTGTTATGGCTAAATTCAACTGGATTGCCATTCACAGTTACCTGTATGGTTCCTCCAAGTCTGCTGTAGTTACAACACATTGAGTCATATTACTTTACTACAACATGATACTGAATATGAGTTATGTTCCATAAGTCTGTATTTATTTAACTACTCTACTATTGCTGTAACTCACAGTTCTTATTACTCTCAATTTGTGTCATCCTCAAAACATGGCTCATGACTGACCTTTAACACATTATATATTAATAGAAATTACAGAAGGAAAATAAGTGATGTATTGTCGTAATTGTTTGGATCGTTTGTGCCGTATCATAAGTAATCCAATATCCATCCTTGTAGTTCAAGTATTCGAAGTTTCCTATGTGACAGTCCTCTTGTAAGTATTAAGCGTTTACTTTTCCAGCAGCACAGGATATTTTATTTTTCATTTTTTCCTTCACAATCATGATACAATTTTGTACCACAAACTAATGTTATGACCACCATCATTTGAAAATTGCTTACAATAATGAATTCTAGGCTGAAAATAATAAATAAAACTCAGGACAGCCAACCACTATGCTGCAGATGATTGAAGGGTAACACAGTGGTACAGTTTTTATTTATATACCATTATTAGCGAAAGGATAGATTGCTACTCACCATAAAGATGACACATTGAGTTTCAGACAGGTACAACAAAAAGACTCTTACCTCGAGCATACACGACTGCCATTTCTGGCATCTTGGACTGGAATTATTTATTTATTTTTTTAGTCGTTCATCCAGGGCTGATCTTATGATGCCATTTGATTTTTCACCATAAAAGAATGAAAATAATTAGCTCCAAAAATATTCATAGACACAGTGTACAGGGTGTACATAAAGTCCAGGAACACTTCCAATTATTTATTGCACAAGAACCAAACATTGTACAGGTATCATATACACATCATTTTGAAGAGAAACCCTGAAAGTGTTTTTTTCATTTATACTGCCACAGCGTAGTTTGGTAATTTGCCGATAGTCATCACTAGTCACAAACAATGCGAGTTTGACCATGCTACAGAAGAAGACAGCTGTTTCATGAAATGGCCTCCCCGATCACCATATCTCACTCTGTGTGACTTTTTTTCTGTGGGGACACGTTAAAGATCTGGTGTACATACCGCGTCTGCCATGTGATGAAGCAGAGTTCAGGGAGAGAATATGGGAAGTGACTGCCACTGTCGACGATGTCATGCTGGGTCGGGTATGGCAAGAATTCGATTACCATGCTGACATCTGCTGGGTCCTCATGGTTCGAATATCAAATGTTTGTAAAGAAAATTTTCAGAGTTTCTTTTCAAAATGCAATATGTATGACATCTGCACAGTGTTTTGTCTTTGTGTAAAAAATAATTGAAAGTGTTCCCTTTACTTACACCCTGTATATAAGTATGCTTTATGAAAATATGCCCCTGCATTAACTCCATGCCCATAAACATTCCGGTATTCCCCATGCACATCTCCATGTTTTCCCCCTGGTCCAACTGAAAAACTGAGTCAGCACCCCCATGATGCATGAGATATTGAACTCAGGAGAATGACAAGACATTAGTTTTATGTACTAAAGATTTTTATCAAAACAGGACATATTTGTCACAGGGAATGATCTGTGATCCTGTCTGTACAAAATACAATTATTTTTCTGACTGTCAGTTGCTGTTTTTTATTTCAAAATGACTGGTTTTGGCAAAGTCACCCATTTAAGACCTGTTAAACAACAAAATAAATTACAATTGGGATTCAATCCTGTGTTTACGAAGCTTAAATACTATAAAATGCTTTGTAAGCTTTGTAAACATAGGATTAGAGCCCAGTAGTTATTTGTTTTGTTGTTTAACAAGTCTGGAGATGGGAAATATCGCCTGAAACTGGTCATTCTGAAATAAGAAACACTGATAAATGGGAAGAAAGAGACTATAGATTTCATGATATGATTTTCTTGCAAAAGCATTACAGTTCTGTAATGTGGCAAGATGTTCTAGTTATCCCATTTCATTATTAGGTACTACTCTGTGTAATCTTTGACTGTGTAATATGCATTCTTTATGAATAATGTTTTAATTGGCTTCATTAGGGGATGTATTTTCTCAGTTTTTCATCTCCTTGGGCAATTTATTATACAATTTTATTCCCTGATAGAAAATGCTCTTTTAAGTCTTTTGTTTATTTCTCCATGGTAACTGTGATTCCAAACTGTCTTTTGTCCCAGGATTACATATAGAACTGTTAGTATAATATTTAGTAATGTTTTCCATGATATACACAACAGATTTGTAGATGTACTCATTGTAAAGATACCCAATTTTTTAAACAATTCTTTAAATGATTGTGTATACCATACGAGAGGAGGCATGTAACTAAACTGCTATATATAAGCAGTGTGTTCATGATATCATTAACTTACACTATAAGCATTTTAAAGTAGAAATGAAATATTGTAACCAGTCTATATGTCAATCAAAATGAGACACCTGTTTTCTAAAATTTTTTTCATACTGTAAAACCATCCTTACTTAACAAAAATAATAACATTAGATTAATATTTTCATAGGTTTGTGTTCCTACACCACGAGAGGCATGTTTAACTCCTCCATGTGCCCCATGGGGTGAATGCCGCAATTTGGAAAGCGGAAAACGTGTTGGTCCACCATCGCTGCCAGCACCACCAGGATGCTGGCCCAATCAAGCAGTACTAAGTAACGCATGTGCCCGGCTGACTCTGCTATTGGATCGATCACAGCTGCCTCAGGGGGTTACAGTGGAAGGGCTGTGTTGTGATTTACGACGACTACTGGCTGCTGGTCATGCTGCTACAATTACGGCTGCACATTCCACACCACAACTTGTTCTACTTTGTGACCTCAAACAGGGATACAATGACACAATTGAGGTCACTTTGGTGAGTCTATTGCTCAATTTTGAAAAAGAATTGTCACACCTGTAATATTGGAAACTTTTCATTTATGATTCAGTTTTTACTGGAAAGTAATCTATAAATGTTTAATACATAATTTTGACAAATTATAGCTAGCAGCAAGCTGTTATGTGCAACAATAATTGTCTTTCATGAAAACTGATGAGAAGAAATTATGAAATTGGCATGTAGTTAAAGTTATTTTTAAAAATTTTCTCTACTAAATTCCTGTTCAAGCAGCCTAAAACTGCATTTTTCTTCTTTTCCTTGTGTCATTCTGTGCTTTAAGTTTATATTATAATTGTAACTGTGTAGTACTGAATAGTAAGTGCTTCCTCACAAGCATTATTTTGTGTGAAGCAGCACTACTGCACCAGCTACATTAATTTTGTCCTTTATTCAACTGTCTTTAGCGCTAGCCTCATTTGCCTTAAACAGATGATTCACAACATCTGTCCTGGATCTAATTCCATTAAAAATAGATCTTTATGCATGCTGTAAGTGGAATCACCTTCCTTATAAATGCATTACTATATTCTTGAATCAGGACAGACTGTTACTGTGAGTAAACGTTTATGATGTCAATACCATCTCCTCACTAAGACCCTAAATGCACAATTATTTCACCCTCTTTATAATGTGCCTAATTTTCTTTTTTTTTGTTTTAATCATAACTTTTTATCCCCCCCCCCCCTCTGCTAGAGGCACATCCATCTTCTTATAGAGATACTTGATTTGATTATTATAAGAACTCTCCTCTGATTCTCACCAACAAAACAAAAAGTAAAAAAGTCTCTAATGTATGAACTGCATATAAAAAAAGGTTTGAGTGAGTGTTAATAACGTTTAGAGTCAAATGAAATGTGCAGAGAGTTCAACTTTTGTCATAAAATACATAGTTTGAACAGGTGACATCGGATTAAAAATATATCGGTTGTACAGGATTATCTCATTTAGACATCTCTTCCCAGCCTTAGGGTACACTGAGCTTCATTTACTTGTCTGTTACATTTCAATTGGAATTAGAGCCCGTTCGAGTTATGTGTATTCTTACATTTTTATTCACATGTCCACTAATGTTTGTATATGGATACTGAAATTCAATTTCCAGGACAGCCGGTTTGGAAGATAAATATTTTCAGTTATGAATATTTCACCAAGCAATGGTAGAAGAATCCGTCAACTTGTAGTTTCATAGTGTGACATAATACCACTGCTCAGTCAATATACAATGTCTCATATCCTATTAAGGCAACTATCTAAGCCTATAACAAATATTTTGTGTGTATCATAGCCTTTCATTTTGTTGTTCTATTTGCGTTTTGTTTTATTTTGATGTTAATAGGTACCTACAACACTAACCAAATTGTTTTTCTCTCTTTTTTTCTTTAGTCATCACCTTCACCTTACTCAGGCATTGAAGAGAATCGAGCAGTAACTGAAGGAATAAGAGTCTTGGGTGAGCTAATAAGCCGCAAACAGACCAATCTCTCAGCTCTGACATCAATAGTTGAGGTGAAGGTTGAAACAGCATTAGTGAGTGAAGAAAAACCTGGTATGTATTCTCAAAGTTACGGTATGTGTTTCTGTATTTCTCTTTTTTTTTCTGAACAACTTCAATCTTTCAGAACGCCATTACACAATGTCTCACCTCTGAGGAAGTAATTTTGTTCAGCTTAGTAATTACTCAATTGAGAGTAGCAGGTGTTATTCTAATTTAAAAATTCTTTCTTTGAAAACACAGCTGCACTCTCCTGTTTTGATTTTCATCAGCTACACATCTTCCAGCATTCAGACCGTTACACATAAAAACACTGAAAGTATATGAATAATTTCACTAAAACTGGTATCAGGCAATTAGTGTGAAAGTTGTACCCATTTATTTCTGATTTATTTTCAGTAAAGCAAAACTTTATATATGTAATTTAACTTTTAATGTCAGTTAAGTGCTCATTTAATATAACAAAGAAAAGCATTTGTGTATTATGTCGTTTACATGAAAATGTAACATTAATATATCTTCCATTTTCCAACAGGCAATGGATACATGATTGCTCTAATCTGTGTTATTTTCGCCATCCTGTGTTTTGCGGGAGTTGCTGGTTTTTTTTATTGGCACCACTTACTGCGTCGCCGCCAGTCAGGAGCAGGGAACAATGGTGGTGTTATGGGCAATGGATCCTCATGTCACCACCTTCATCATCACAGCCATCATGATGATGAAAAATCTAACAATCTCCAAAATGAGGAAAATTTAAGAAGATATGCAAATCCGCTTAAGGATGAGGGGAAGGCAGCAGGAACTGTGAGCAGTACTGGTGATGGAAACACACTGGATCTACCCCCACGCATCAGTGTTGTACGTCCACTTTCTGCAGCAACACTAGTGTCATCTGATGGTCCATCAGAGGCACTTGAAATGATTTCTGATACCGATGCTACAGAAATGGCTTCACCTGGTAAAGCTGGAAGCTCTTCAGCAGCCTCAGCTGGCCAAAGTGAACAATTACAGCGAACACCAAGATCTGCTTCAACACATCGCAATAGCCAGATCTTATTATACAAAGCCCAGAACCCAGATGTACGGAAAAACACTGCAGCAACTTTTGATGATGTAGGCACACACAAAGACTTTGCCAAAAGGATTATAAACCTCAAGACACAGCTACCAGTCCAGAGGACGTTGCATTCTTCACAGATTGACAGGAGTGGTGATGTGTTAACAGTGATTGTGTAGTATCAGTGTTCTGTCGCAGAAGGATTGGTGTCATAGAATGTACATGTGGGTTTAAAGCTTAACAAAAACACGGTGATAAAAATAAAACTGAATCCAATAAGTTGACAGCTTATTTTGTGCATTGGGAATAAGTGCAATGCTGACTTGTTTGTAACAGACTTATACATTCTCCTGTATATCATAATATTGTTAATGAGGAACAATTGGTGAGTGGAGATGCAGAAAGAAAGGCAATATTTTACTGTTTTGCATCTGAACTGATAATCGCTGATTGTTCAGAAGGTGTAAATATGGAACTGAACAGGGAAAAAAAAATGTTGACTGTCATGTGTATAGAATAGTAATATGTTAAAGACTGTGTCATGAGAAACAGTATTAAAATTAAGAACAGTCTGATGTAGGTGACATAGTTTTCAAGGCCTTTCAGACGTGGAAGAAAATTTTGCACAAGAGGAATTATAAGGTTAGAATGGAGGAGGTGGATCAAAGATAGAGATTTAACAATTTGTTCAAAAGAAACATGTGCTATGAATTAGTTTTTTGCTGTAGTTTGATACTCAGTTGGACATTGTAGATACATTGCTGACTGCCCAAACAAATTTTATTGTTTTTTTTTTAATTTTTGTTTTCTTTAACTAAGTTAACTGTGCTTCTGTGTTGTTCATGTTTAAGCTTCACTATCAAATTTCCTGGCAACAAAAAAGCATTGATGTTGAGTAGCTATTCAAATTTCTTTATGTTAAAAGTACCATGGAATAAAAATAATGTAGAATAATTTGCACTGTTTTAACTTTCTTCAGATGTATGGTAAATATACTTCTTGCACACCATGACTATGCTTCTAATGTTTTTGTCAAAAGTTAAGTTTCTTTAAAAAATCATCTTTAGCATAAATAGAAATAGTATTCCCATTCGAAAATAAGTTATACAACAGATGTATCAGTTTGAATTGTCCTGCAACAGCATTTACCTGCACACTGTTAAATAACTTACAATACTACCACAAATTTTTGTAACTTGTAAAATGATTGAATTTATGCACATGGCATCAGTACACCAGAAAGTGCCTCACAATTCTTGCACAAACATTACACATATAAGTTTAACAGAAAATCTCATATTAATAAATACAGAACTTTTGTGCAGTCTGTGTTCCTTTATAGATAAGGTCTGTAGTGTACTTCTTGAAAACATCCGTATTAAGTTAACTGATTGTAGTCTGGAAATGTTATAGTACTCACTTGAAATATTTCATTGTAAAAAAATAGTGTAGCTAACACTGACAATACTGTGTCTTCATACTACTGAAACCAAATTTGTTTTGTATTTGTCATAAAACATTTGAGTTTATATTAAAACATTTGAGTTTATATTATATCAGGAAAACAATAAAACTGTAATGTATAAGGATTTGATCAGCACTTAAAAATGGAATAAGTGTACTATATTTTGAATTTCATTAATGTCAAATTCCACATGTTCTGTCAAGTTTTTATTGTAATAATGAAACAATAACTCATTTTAATTTATGGCTCTGCTACTTCAACTATGATTTTCTCTCCTTTTATCATTTGCTGTTAACAATATTTGAAATTTAATTTTTTAAACAACTTACCTGGTTCTTTAATCATCCTCCTTTTAAAAAAACTCACATTGAATTCTGTGATCATTATTAAAATACTTTTCTGTGAAAATGTTAGCATAATATTTTCCATCCTGTAGATATAGATGTACATAACATACATTTATTGAAACTGATGTTTATAATGTATATGAAGTAATTACTATTTATACACTGCTAAATAATTCATATGGAATTGTTTACAGATATACAAAAGCAGGCATGATTTATGCAGTACTGTCGTAAGGCACAGGAACACGCATGTTTCATGCCTGCCTGGATGACTCTGTGACATGAGTGTACTTAGTGAACAGTTTAAATGTTTAAAAATAGAAGGTTGTGATTTGTATATTGTAAATTTCTTAGAAATATATTGCAGTAATGTACCTGTATATTTTAGTATAGAACATTTATTCAGTCACATAAGCTTTCAAACCTGTTCCATTCCACAGTGATGGAAAAAGTGCCTAAGCACTGTGCCTTTTGTATTATGGCTTTCATTTATTTTTAAAATTTATAAATAAGAATATTTGTACATTACTACACATGTCATTTCGTACAGCAGTACTGCCTTTTGAGCACTGCTCCAGAATAGTTGTTCCACATAAGTACAGAAAGAAAATGAAGGGAAAAGGCAGATTTATAACTTAAATATATTTACACTATATTTTTAAGATTGCCTGTATTATTCGCATGTTTCTGTGTATATGAAAATGAGCAAGAGTGTGAGCATGTTTGTAGTACAATATGTGTAATGCATATTTATACATTAACACATATTTTGATAATATCTCTAGAGCTTGTAAATACATTAATCTGTTGATTGACTGAAGAACAGATTCCACTGAGAAAAACAAAAGCATGTGTGAATGACTGACCAAAGCTTGCCATTGTTGTTTACTAGAGCAGATGAGAGGATGTAATGACACTCTAAATTATTGAATAACATAGATACACTTTAGACATGATACGCAATAAGTAGGGACATTCTAAACCTTAGAAAGGTCATCTGATAATACAGAAAGACAAGGACAATGTAAGGTTAATATTTTGAGCCACTCTATTATCCTTTCAACAGTTTTCTTCTGTAAGTTTAAAATGAAGTACAGTCATGATTTTATTGCTCTTAATAAAGGCTTTCAGAGAGACTGGATATCATTCATAAATATGTCATAAATTATAACTGAGCATGATTGTCAAGTTTGTGTTGTATGTTTAATAGACCTGTTAAATTCTAGTTGCTACAAAGATGTGTCCAAAAAACTCTAAATGAATACTGCTCATTAATATGTGTAACACCTGAGTGTTGTAGATGATCTGCTTTTGAATGTCAGATGAATAAAGATGTTGAACATATGCTGTTATTGCAAATAACTAATTGTACCTAATATTCATTCATTGATTCATTTATCCATCATATTCCACAGAGCCTATACAGAAGGAGACATTCAAGGATTTGGAACAAGTCAAGATGTACATTAACAAAACACATGCAGATCATAGAAACTTGATACGTACACTGTACAAACAAAAAACTATTACTATATTGCTTAACACTATTCATGCTAAATTTAACCAAGTGAACTACAAAGAAAGCCAATTCTTCCCCAATTATATTAACAACAATACAATAATTGGCAATATATACTGTTTTCTCCTGAACAGACAAGACACCCATGAAAATTCATAATCTACTTCAGAATCAAGAATCAACAAGCTCTTAAGCAGAAACTAATTCACATGTTAATTTTCATAATATACAGATGAGTAAATAAACAAAATACTGTAAAATGATAACATAGCTATCAAATCAGGAGTACACCTTGCTGCAAATATTAACATAAGGATAATATGATTTCATACTGCCACATAGTACTTTCACTTGATCAGTTTAGTTTCCAGAGAATGTTTGTCTTACTGGATACATTTTTTAGGAATACCGTTCCATGACAATGCAGAAGTAAGAGTGAAATTCTGACATACAATTTTCCTTAGGCTGCCAATGTGTACATAAAACTGTCATCAAGTTGTTTGATCACATTTTGGGGCATTATGGTGGTGGACTGTTCCACCGAATGTGTAAGATCTTTAGTGGAATGTCATAAGAGGGCCTGTGAGTGCATATGATTTATCACCAGACATCATTCAGCTGTGGCAGATGATGCCAATCATGCAAGATGTTCTATATAAAGATTTCCCATTGACATCACCACCATATGACCAAGCAAAAGCATTACAATGTTTAAGGTATTGGACTCACTTTAGAAAGGAGTAGGGTGTAAATTCCAACCCAGGTATAGCATTTTAGTGCTAACCTAGCATCATTTCCCAATGGTCCTTTTGGAAAGATACACCCACATTCCTTCTTCTTGTACAACTGATCATGTCTACAATGATCTCATCATAAATGAGACATTAAACACTAGAGAGAAGGTCCCTGATAATATGCCTTTGCACGAATTTTTGTTGTCCAACACAGTATTGTTGAGAGATCTGTTACACTGTTCTGTTGCATTTATGAACTGTTGTGGTAATATAAGTAAACTGAGAATTCAGCAAATAATTCAGGTAAGATTATTACCACTACAGTGGACAACTATAAAAACTGTTTTAAATTAATCAGGAATGGAAATCAGCATGAAGACCAAAATGCCATTTTCATGTGAAATGCTCCACTACAACCTGCAGTGAAGAATTATGCTGGTCATTTTCAGAAAAGCAGTGTTTACAATTGTTCTCCTCTAGTATTAGCAAAAAGAATTGAAATTCTTTTAACTTGGAACCTATTTTATAGTTGCGTAGAAAGGGTGACACTACTGGCAAGTGCACTTTCCAATCTGCCACAGTTTAAATCATATCCTGGTTATATTTTTTGTCCATGAAAGACATTTTCAAATACATCACTTTAGTGTGAACTTTCTGATGAAGAAATGTTATGTTTCCTACAGAATTCCATGACTGAACTGGAAATCAACCACTGATGAAGACAAGGATTTTGTATCAGAGACAAGTGAAGATGAAACTGAAGACATTGTGAAGGACGAGGGATTGGTGGAGGAGGATTCAGCTGTTGATCTACCAGCAAGTCAATAAAACACCTCACCCGCCACAGCAGGCCCAGCTGAAGGCCTCTACAAAGGTCATCACTAGGGGAGGAACCAAGTGGGATAAAGCCAATTTTTCATCTTCTGGATGGTTGAACGTGAACACTTTAAAGGAGAGATGATGTCCCATTACTTACGCTTGCCAATGTGTAGACAATTCTGTCATCAGTGCTTTCTGTCTTATTTTTGACTAAGCAATGCTAACTCTCATGAACAAATATACTAAATTAAATGCTTGAAAGGTATTAAAAATAATGAGTAAATGGAACAACTGATAGCTGTCATAATGCTCAGATTTCAGGAGCTCCTCAGATTTTTTTGTTTCAATGAAAAATTGACCTGAGCCGAATATCTGCCAGGCAACAAATTTGCTCTTGTGTCTGAAATATCAGGAAATTTCATGGAAAGCAGCATTCATTCTTACACACTGGAGAAAATATAACCACAGGCAAGCAACTATCACTGTACAAAACAGGATACAGGTTCACTCAATTAATGTCCAAGAAACCTGACAAATACAATCTCAGATAGTTACAAAGTCTGTATGTAATGCTTTCCAATACCTCAGAAAAGAGGTGATGCATATAGAGACGCAACCATTTGGAGAGTACATTGTTCTGCATCTCATGGAGCCACTTCTAAATCGTAGAAGAAACATAATGACAGAAAACTTCTTCATATCTCTTCAACTTGCTATGAAGATGTCCCATCAGTGAACAAGATCCAACACAAAATCTCTGATAAGGTAAAGAGAATGTTGAAATACACTCCATCACCATTCTGCACCAGACTGGCAACCCAGATTGCACCACAATTGTGTACCAAAGAAGGAAGAATAAAAATGTTATTCTTTTGAGTATGTTGTTCCTTACATACTAAAGATCTGTACAAGTAAACAGGGTTATTCCATAAACTTCTTTAAATCCTTATAGGAGTATAAGCCTTTGACAATCATGTTGTCTGGTTGTGCCAGCCTGTAGCCACCCCCACAGGTAATTTCTATGAACTTTTGGTGCTGTTCTTCTAAATTCTCTGGCCTGGTACATACCGGCATGATTATCTCATTAATATTTTTCACATTCAGAACCAGCCTCAGACTACTGTCTGCCTTTGCTATTGCCAGTAGCAGACTGCTATACACAGAATAGGAAGGCTTTATTACATCCCATTTGATCATCTTCCTAATTTCCTTTGTTACCACTTCCTTCTTCATCCAAGGGATGGGATTTTAGTGTGATGGTATGTTTCATGTGGGTACACCTCTGTGTTTTATACATACCTTTTTATAGTTCATGGTTTTTCAGAAAATACTTTTGTGTGCATACTAAGTAAATGCATTGACTATGTCTGTCACTGCGTATCTAGACACTCTGACTCAACTATCTTTTTCCAAATTGGCTCTTTTGTGGTAATTACCTTATTGTTTTGACTGAGATGTGAAGTACAATACCCCTTAGTAGGAAGATTACTGCTTAGAAATAATATTTGAGGTCCAGTATACTAAATACAGATACTCTGGCTGTACTAGCCATGTATCTCCTCTGTGGCACTTAATTCCAGCGCGATTCTTTTTCCTACAGTGTCTACAGTACTGGTTCCAGACGAAGGGTCGATTATTGCGTTCCTCTCTCTGGTGAAATTCCACCCCAGGATTCAGGCCAATGATGATTTTTTTTATCAGCAAGAACATGCAGTTAAAGGCTCCATTTATCATTAAAAGGTCAACCTGCACCTATGTTTTTACCACCTGCGACATGGCACTAATAACCCTTACTACTCTAAATCCTTGAACTGGAAATGATGGTATCTTGTATACCCAACATAATTCTTTGTGTAAATCATAACTTAAAGCTTGTCATTGTTCCTGTGTCCAAGATCACAGTCTACAGTACATTACCTATTTTTGCATGCACTGCAGCTTGCACTATACATTTACCTGTCTTATTACAAGTTTTCAGCTCAGAGCATAGTTCACTGTGCATATCCTTGCCAATGTTGTGATGCAATATGTTTACAGAGGTTATAGAGTTACCTTCATTTTTCTTCTTGACCACTACCAGAAGGCATGAGAAGGTTAAAGGCATGCTCATATCGAGTTGGCTTCATCCACTGTCTCTACTATCCTAATTCATTGGTCATGATGCTGCTGCAACATATGACTTGTTTCTTTCCTGCACATTTTGGTGCTCAGAATTACTTCTGAATTGAATGTTTCTGTCAGGTGGTCCCCAGTTTTGATTTTGGTGATTCGCCTGTTGGTTAGCCCAGTTGCCGGCATCAAATTGACTAGTTTTAAGCTGTTGGAAGTTGGGATTGTTGTGCCTCAAGATACCTCCATGTCCCTTCCTATTGTTTCCTTGCTGATTATTGATGTACCTGTTCCCATTTGATTTCATGTATGCCACATTCTGTTGTGGTTGCTTATAACCACAGTTATTACGGTCACTGTTGTTATGGTAATCATTCCTTTTTCTGTTTCCATTACCATTCTGCAGAGGTAACCTTTCTTCTATCTTCATGGATCAAACCTAGTGAATCCACAAGGCAAGAAATCTTTCCAAGTCATCTTCAGGGACGTTAACTAACTGCTCTCTGATGGGAATAGGTAATTTTGCTTTTAATATTTTTAACACCTCTATTATTGTCATGAGTTTCTACCAGTAATGAGTTTTACTAATATAACTCTCTCTGTATTTTCTCATGCTACTTAATTTCAGGTTGTACAGATAGGATTGTACATCTCTTGTTTTTAGATGTTCTTGGATATAAGTACTCCAGTATTTTGCTAAGAAAATTTTCTTAAATTCTTCGAGTGTTTTATAGCTGTCCCCTGTCTCTATTTCCCATAGTGTGGCTTCACCTATATGTGAAGTTGCAAACTGTATGTTGCTCCATCCAAATCCAGGGCAGAACGTGCCTAGCATCTCTTGCTGTTATATAAACAACACACACACAGAACAATACCTACCTCACAATAATAAAATGTACCATGGGGTATCAAAGTGCTTTCCTGATCTATCAGCACAGAAAAAAGGAAACACACACTAGTGCCCTTACCTTAGTTGCATTTAGCGATACGTCCTGGTTGTATGTTATGAATCCTTTGTCCATGTATATAATTCTTTGTCGATATAATTTCCTCTCAATGCAAATAAGTTTTTGGGACTTTAATTATCCACTCAAGCACAACTAATGAACATGTGGAAAGAAACATCCATCAACTAATTACAAATACAATGAAAATACAGTACAATAAAATAATGATTTCTATTAAACTTTGTATTTTGCACAGATCTGAGCCGCACATTAGGGTGCCACTTATATTGTCTCTCTCTCTCTCTCCTTTGGTAGTACATTGTTTTGATTTTAATGTAAGTTGTGGTTGGGGTTGTCGAGAAAAAGGTAAAGACTATTTAACACACTGTTGTCGTTGCATATATTCTGCATGCTCATAAATGCAGCTTACATACATGCCGACAATAATCAAGGTTGCTACACAGGCACAAATGTTAGTAAAATTGCATACAGTTTTGCTTGTAATGGTTTAATTACATTATTTAAATTTGTGGATAGCTCAAAGATAATTAGAAGTAGCTTGACAGAAATAAATTTAATTACAAACTCAAAGATATCGTGAAGTAAGCTTACTGCAGTTAAATCTATCCATGGAATAATGTAAAAATTCTGATAAAATGAACTTCACACATATTAATGCTTGAAAACTATTATCAATATTCAAAGTATTTACAATGTTAGCTTGATGGTGAAGCCTGATATTTAATTAACCACTATGTAACAGCCACCTGTTCGCCATTACGACGAAAGAAAGCTAGACAGGCAATCTTCTAGACAACTCATTTTAAATAATTATTTTTCACTAAATATTTCCATGGGGAGGGACAGGTACTGAATAAGATCAGCAGAAACTGACTTTTTACCACATATTATAAAAGAAAACAGTGCACCAGAACAGTTAAGTGACTTAATTCATCAACAGCAGAGACAAAAGTAGTATTCCATCTTTGAACCAAGTCTTTTCTTTAACCTTACTGAGATAAGATGTCCATGGTTACAAAGAATTGTATAGTTACTCTCTGATATTAAACTAGACATTTTATTAACATTTTAACAAAAAAAGGTCATATTGATGAGTTCTAGGTTTTATAGTTATTTGATGTCTTAGCTACGGTTTTGACTGACAGAAATACACTCAGTTATGCGCTTTCTTTACAGTTCACATTTACTTGTCTGGTATAGGTTTAGTCTAATTTTATAGGGCTTTCAAAGAGACATCACAACAAGATCGAACATGAAATCCCAGATAAGGTAAAGAGGGCAATGCTGAAATACACTCCATCACCACCCTGTACCAGACTGGCAACACAGATTGCACCACAGTTGCATACCAAGGGAAGAACAATAAATGTTATTCTTCTGAGTACATTGCTTGCTGAAACAGCAATAAGCAAACAAGGAAAGAAGAAATGTGAAACCATAACATTCTACAGTGCCACAATATGGGGTGGACATGATTGATCAAATGGCTCATAAATATATTAACAAAATTTGCATGAAGGAGATGGCCAATGCAGAACTTCTACATCATCTTGGACATGGTATCAATAAATCCTTACATCTCTACAAAATAGTAATGAACAGGAAAATGGAAGGGAAGAAATTGATACTTCAGCTGGAGAATGAACTCAAGGATATGAAAGAGCAGGTAGGTGAATAGACAAAATCTAGAAAGCGGAAGAAGTTCCAAATTGGCCCATGAAAAAGCAAAAAGATCAGTGACAACTGCTTGAAGTGCCTCAAAGCCATGTGCAGAAAATTTGCATGTAAAATAGAATTTAACAGATACCAGTGACTTGAGTAAAGAGCACAACAAAGCCTTGTGTAGGACGCATGTGAGTATAATATTGACCATATATACCAAATGTGTTTAGAAGGTTCTAGAAATAGTTAATATATGAAAGTCTGCAGTTTAGGAAACTCGTTAACATGAGCAATGATAAATCAGTACGATATTTTTTGCTGTGTTAACTATCATGTTAAAGAATTATTTTTATAACTGCAAAAAGGTTGGGATCAGAATACACTAAAATGACATACTTGTTCAAATCAAACGTGAAAAATTTTCTGCTATGTTAGGAATGTCAGATACTCCACTGTTCTAGTGTTAACAATGGTAGGTTCAGATCCACTTGAAAATGGCCTCAATGTGAAAGCTGGGACTGGTCAAGGACTTAAATAAAGAATATATCAGTAACTGTGACAGCATTTCATTAAAATTTTCAGGCTCATTCCACACTTTGCTATGCATAATCAAAGTTGATGCCTTGTTTGAAATTTCCATCATCTTCCATCTTCAAATTCTGTACACTGTTTGAAGTTGTGCAACCACCCTCTCCTTCCCTTGAAATCACTGTAATCTATTCCATGCACAATTTGATAAGATAACATAGTACATCACTATCATGCAGATCTGTAAATTTACCCAAACAGCCTTGAAATGTGCAGACAGCACTTTTTGTAACAAGTGTGCCTCGTCCTACCTTGAATAGCCATAGTTTTTCTTATGCGCTATGGATAATAATTATGTTTAGTACCCACTCCCTAGAAATGATTGTACTTTGGGGGGCAGCATTTGTGGCTCCCTGTCCAGCAAGGGTGACGATTTACATGGCTCCACATCTGTTTCAGTATCACTTTCACTTGTCACCATTGTACTCCTCATGTACATTGTTTGCATAGTCAAGCATAAATGACACCACACAGTCCACTGACTCACATTGCAGAAATATAATGTTTCATCTGCCACTTCTTTCTCACTCTGCAAAATTCCTTGTATTCCTTTCTGATGAAATTACAACTTTGGCAACTGTTGTTGTAGATGTAATGCGATGTATGCTTTGTTTATTGCTGCCATTGCACTGCTTTGTATTAACACCACTAGCACTGTAGCACTGTTGTGAGTTACTTGCCGCGAGGGATTAGCCGAGCGGTCTAAGGCGCTGCAGTCATGGACTGTGCGGCTGGTCCCAGCAGAGGTTCGAATTCTCCCTCGGGCATGGGTGTGTGTGTTTGTCCTTAGGATAATTTAGGTTAAGTAGTGTGTAAGCTTAGGGACTGATGACCTTAGCAGTTGAGTCCCATAAGATTTCACACACATTTGAACATTTTGAGTTACTTGTCAACTAAGCAGTTCAACTACACTCTGTAGCCTCATCCTGCGTTCACCATTGGATACCTCCAGTCACATGCCCTGTTGCCATTAGCAGCCAACATTGTGGTTGCATGGCAGACAATATGTGGGGCATCAAATGGCGTAAACTTTATCAGCCTTTTGTGATCTAACACTCAAGGGATTCCTTGTATGTAAAGAGTGAGCTAATCAACACAGTACTAACAGTCTTATAATAGTGAGGAAAGGAGTACCTTGTATACAGTGTCCAAAATAGTTTCCTGGCTGTGGTGTATGCTTATTTAAATCAGCCAAGGGACCAAAGGATGTGTCCATCTAAGTCACACCTCCTGGCAGCTTCTGCTGTCACACAGCCCAGTGTCCATGATATGCCCTATGCGGAGGTGACTAATTGATTTCATCTGCATCACTGCCCACTGGAGAGATATCCTCATCACTATTTGCTGGAGACATGGTACCTTAACTTTATGCATTAGAAGTGATGATACTAATAGGCTCACAAAAACCCTACACTCTTCTTACAGAGAAAATAATTAAGGATGATATGAAAAATTCCATACAGTTAATTGAAGTAACACATGTACACTTGAAAGCCATGTGCCTGAGAAGTATGTTGTCATACGTGAGAGTTTGCTGTGAAAGACCAATACTAGGAACTTCTGATAGAGCTTGCCACAGGCAAGTCCTATTTAAACCTTGCCACGTTATGCTCCTGCTTAGTTATCATGTTATTACAGTTTGCATACATTAACCTGATCTTCTTGTGTTAAGTGTATGTTATGGTGATTAGCGTACATAAATCTGTACTAACATTCTTGGTTGTGTTGTGTGTCCAAGTTACAACATTCATCATACACATTTCATTTAAATAACTGTATGCCCTATTATAAGCAATACATACACTCAGCTGATTCCAGTTAGATATAATTTTTTTCAGAAACAGTTCAGTCTAAATGAGTTTTCACAAGTTCTGTGAATTTGATTGTTTACTTTTGAAAATTATTTTCAATGTCTTTGGAGTAATTTATATCAATTTATATGTGCCCATCCTGACTTTGTTTTTTGTAGAAGTTGGTAAATATTGGAGCTATTCATGTGTACTGTTCAATTGTATGTACACTCCCAGCTTACTCAAAAAGTGGCAATAAAATTGTAAACTATTATGAAAAATGTTTAACTCTGGACTATTCAAATGGTTCCTGGCTTTTCTTGCAAAGCTGTTTTTTGAAATAATCTCTTGAGCATTGTTAGTTTTTCAGTTTTGTTGCTTTTTCCATGCTATACTAAACCACCTGACTGGGGTTTAGTTTCTTGTTCTTATTTTAACTAAGTGGGAAAAGTTAGGTGACTGGTCTCCCACCTTCAAATTACTGGCAAGCAGAATTGATAGTTGTCCACATTTACAGGTACTGACTTGTACATAATGTCTCATTATTGATTATAAATTATTGCAACTCATATCAAAGAGTAAAATGCGTTACAATATATAAAGCTTACATCACCATAAAGAACAACATAGTAAATCATCACAATACGCTAGATGGCAAAGCATGATCTACATTGTAAAAGGGAATTTGCAATGTTTTATATGAGAGAAAGAGCACAAAGGTGTATCTGAAAGAATTAAACATCAAAGCAAGCTTGAAAACCTTAAGAAGTGCACTGACATGAGATAGACAATTGTACTGGAAACCCTATTTTCCATGAACTTAAAATTAATTAAAGGAATACAAAATAAAATTGCAAAAATCACACTAAGTGACCAAGATTACCACTCAACTGAATTTAAATGAATAGCTATCAGGCTGTGGGAGTATTTTGGTTGTCTGCCTGTTTCTCTTATGGATCAAAATAGTTTCATGCTAAGGTGTATCAACTAAAGGTTGTTAGAAGAGCTTAGTTAATAATGTAAAGCAAATAACTTCTTATAATTTTTTGCAATTTTCAAGTAATGTACAGCAGACTGGAGAGAAGTAACACATGTAAATAAAACTAGTGTCACTTTGTAAAACATAAAATCTAGTATAATAAAACTACTACACTGAATGTATTCTCCAAACATTTGAAAATACTCATGATTTTATGTCAGTAATCTGTTATTTTCCATGTTTTAAAAACACTGCACAGTCATTAAAAACTGGCAGCACTTAATTTTCTTGCCAAAAATATGTGTGACTGTGGGGCCTCTGACAACATGGGGCCCATAGTATGTACTATATGTGCCATATGTATAAGCAGCCTCTGATAGAAGTAATCTGACAGTTTGTGTGTTTCCTGATAAACTGTTGTGGCAAAACATTCAAAAAGCTGTTCAACGTATTTGTTAACTGAAGGGCCTGGAACTCTTTTATGAGGACTTCATCCTTCTTATTTCTGATGCTTCTGATGTTTGATGGAACACACTAAACACATTTTCTTTATTATCTTGGGCTCTGTCCAAGTTGCAGTATTTTGTTGTGTTAGTGGCTGTTTTAACTGTAAATATTTATTCTGCAGCTCTGTCTTTTGGCTAGGTCTACCCTAAAAAAGTTCTAGAGAGCATACTGTAAATCACTGTGATATGACAGGGACTGGTTTGATCAGACTGGATGCTTCTGGCAATGAGCTGTTCAAGAAGCCTCCTGCCAGAAGCATTCAGATACAAATCACAGTGTGCATGACAAGACCAAGAGAGGGGTAATGCCTCAGTCACACCCTTGTGTAAATGTCCTTCTCCCATGAGTGATTTTCCAAGCTCTGCATTAATACATTCCACAGACTGCTACAACATTGTAGCCGAAGTTTATCACACCATTTAAAGGAGAACACGACCTTCACACTAGTGTGAGAATCATTCTCAGTAACGTGCCTCATGCCATCCCCAATTGTGTAATTAAGTTTATGATCCAAACTGTTACCTGTAACCCAGTGTAACTGCATGATTGTCTTTCCCAAGATCCTTACTGATCCTTACTGAAAGAGCCTAAATCACAGGTCATATTGCTTGAGCCCTCCACTTGGCTAAAAAATACTACCTTTCCATAAGGAATGTGGAATGCACTCAACAACTGTGATATGACTTTCAAGCGATGGAGAGCCGCAATCAGTCATCCTTCCTTTTCAGGCTTTATTAAAGCAAATCTAGATTTCGGATAGTAACTAGCCTTTATCAATGCTAAAAAATACAAGAAGTACAATAATATAAGAAAATTACAACTAATGACATAACCTAATTGCTTGTACAATAGATTACATATCTGTATTTAAGAGATTTAATACATGCCCTAGTACGTCAACCCCTGTTGTTCAGGTTCCTGTCACAGTTCATTCAAGACCACTGCATAATGAAGGTAGGCTTTGTGGAGAACACATCGGTTGGGTGTATGACGCACTCTGTATGAACTATGTGAGACGTAACATTCATAGCAAAGCAGTTATGGTCTCTAATAAAGCCTAAAATTTGCATAGGAACAACACAAAATTAAATACAAGTAAATTATTGACATTGCTCTCTGACTTACTGTGACATTCAACAGTTAACATTAGAAGATGTAAAAAATGTCAGATTCACTCCTTGTGAGTCAATTGTTTCATTATTCTTTAAAAGCACATAGGTAATGGTGGCCAAATGGGAAGGAGGCCAGAAATTTGGTTTGGGAAACATGTCATATTGGAAAGAAAAGATGCCATGGAGAAATCAAGTATGGGTGCTCATTTACTTACAGCAAAACATAAGTCACTGATTTTGACATCTAATATGAGGTTACTGCATAAATGTAAGAAGGGCAGTTTCCTCAACCTCCTAAAAGAGGAAGAGATCATTTGACATCAAAGAAATATATGAAAGCATATGTTTCTTAAAAGAACACGAGGAATTTTCCACATTAAACAGAGAATTTCACCACTACGAAACAAGGAATAGGAATGTTTTCCACAGAGAAATTCATAAAACAGCTATGTATCACAAAAGTGTACTATACCAACTCAAAATCCTCTACAGTGCTCTCCCCAAAGAACTAAAAATAATACCAAAACTGCACATATTTAAAAGAGAATTAAAAAACATGTTATTGAGCAATAGTTTTTACAGTACTGAAGAGTTTATGAATCATTAACAATAAAAGCGCAGTTAATATTTCCCTGACATAATAAATATGTGTAATTGCTCACATTTAAATACTTGCTGTTTCTATGAAAGTGTGAAACAGTGTTAATGCAAGAATGGAAATAATCTTTGTTGTGAGAATCACTAGCTTTTTTTTCTGTACGTTGTTATCCTACTTGTATATTTTTATGTTAATGTTCTTATAGTTCTATTAAAATTGTAATGTCTAAGTGACAAGTAAATTCAATTATAAATTTTCATGTAGATGTATTTTAAATTGTAATGTTTATTGACAAGTCCTATGTCATTTTGATGATGTACCACAAGGATGCTAATAAATTGAATTGAACTGAATGTTGGTTGCAACCTGATTAATGATAAGGTCATTATGAAAAATGCACAATTTTGGTAATTATTTGAGAACTGCTTGCTAGAAAGCAGTGAAAGATATGACCCAGGGGCTAAAAAAATAGGTCCTTCATTCTTGCCAATATGTAGGAGCCATTAACATAATACTGTATGAGTATGACAGTTATAATACTGAACCCACAGAATTTTTTTCGATGTTACATTGGTTTAAATGTATGTACATGGTAAATAACACCAATTCAGTTCATTGTTTTTATTGTATTTATAATTAAAAACCTGTTTGAAGTGGCAAAGTGATCAGCACTCTCTACATCCATTAAGGAATGGCAAACCACACCAACTACCTGTCTTATTGATATTTTGTGCCATCTATTAACTGTTCAGTAAGTAAGAGGAACAACATACCTTGTCATGATGATTAAATAAAGTCAAAAATAGCACAAAAGAAAAAAAATATTTAAATCAAGTCAATTCTAATAGTTGCAGGATACATCATGTGCCCTATTGTTTTTTAAATAGTTTAGAATTTTTATGAATTTTTAAATAATAACAAAACAATTTTTTTTAAATATTTTAGAATTTTTTTGTGATTCTGATGTTACCTATGCATTTTTAAGTAATAACAAAACAACTGGCCCACAAGTAGTGAATCTGGCATGTTAATTGTTGAATGTCATAGTAAGTCAGACAGCAATGTCAATATTTTGCTCAGAAACCTCAAAGTAAAGAAGCTGGACAGGTTTGTGGACAATGACATGGCACTGTTAAAGGCAAACAAAAACAAAACATGATGCGTTTATTGGAACCTGGAACATACAATCACTCTACAGGGTGGGGGCCCTGAGATCACTGCTAGATCAGCTCAATAAAACCAAGGCAGGCATAATTGCCCTGCAGGAAATGTGATGGACTGGATACAGAATGCTTGATATGGGAAGCTGGATAATTTTCTACCATGGTCCAAAGAGCCACCATGAATTTGGTACAGGGTTCATGGTAGGACAAAAATTTAAGCACCTAGAGAGTGGATTCACTGGAATAACATCTAGAGTCTCATATATGGGATTGAAGACCCGAGTCTCAAACTACTCATTGATCAATGTACATGCACCCACAGAAGTTTCAGATGACCAGGATAAAGACACCTTCTTTGAGAACCTTGAGAGAACTTATGACAGATGCCCTGTGTATGACACTAAAATAATTATTGAAGACTTCAGTGCACAGATTGGTAAAGAAGACTATTATCTCCCAGCAATAGGAAAGCACAGCCTCCACGAAAACACAAATGGCAATGGGCACAGAGTCATTCAGTTTGCACTGTCACATAACATGGTTGTAGGCAGCATTATTTTCCCACACAAAGGGGTTCATAAAGCAACATGGTGTAGCCATGACAAGTGTACCTAAACTTACTAGATGTACGTACTTACAGAGGAGTCAATGTAGATTTAGACCACTACCTTCTACTTGCAAAACTAAGAGCTCGAATATCCAATGCAGGTAAAGTCAAAGGAACACCTCAAAGTAAGTATATGGTATTGAAGCTAAAAAATGAAGACATCTCTCAAACATACTCTGAGAAGGTTGCTGAGAATCTTGCTTTATACACCCCTAGTGTAAATGACAATTTGAATCAGGAATGGAACACTTGCAGGGATGCAGTCATTAAGGCATCAGAAGTAGTGCTAGGGAAAGAAAGAAAACAACCAACGAATTTCTGGTTTGATGGAGAATGTATGAGAATAAGTCAGGAGAAAAATCTGGCATACAGGAAATTGCTTGAGAAATCATATACTCATCTAGCAGTAAGAAATTATCAAGATAAAAGGAAAGAAGAGAAGAAACTGGATTGGAGAAAGAAAAGGGAATGTAAAGAAAGCAGATTGAAGAACTGGTGACAATTCTAAAAACAAATGAAGTTAGAAAATTTCATCAGAAAATTAATAATGAAAGAAGAGCATTTAAGCTGCACACCAACCTGTGTAAAAGTGAAAATGGGACACTACTAACCAATAATCAAGAGGTATTGGAGCATTGGGTAGAGCATTTCAGTGAATTGTTGGGTGCTTCAGAGTCCCCTATCGAAGATATCCCAGTCCCTCCAAAAGATGATGCCATAGTACCTCCGCCTCCCCACAAAGAAGTGAACAAAGCAATTGCCCAATTGAAGAACAATAAAGCACCAGGGACTGACATTATAACATCTGAACTATTGAAAGCTGGAGAAGTTGGGCTAAATCGTAGGACCTACAAGAATGTGCATCTCATCTGGGAACAGGAAGAGTTGCCAGAAGAATGGAATGTAGGGATAGTGTGTCTGGTGCATAAGAAAGGAGATTTATTTGAATGCACCAACTACAGAGGCATAACACTCTTAAATATTATATATAAAGTGCTATCAAATATCCTGTTTAGTAGACTTTCACCTACAGCAGAAGACATTATTGTAAACTATCAATATGGGTTCAGATCAGGAAAGTCAACTATAAACCATATATTTGCTCTCCAACAAATAGTAGAAAAGACCAATGAATTCAATGTTGGAGTGTGCCATCTTTTCATTGATTTTAAATTTGCATATGACACAACAAACTGGACCAAACTTTATGAGGAAATGTGAGAATTCTGAGTGCCTGGAAAATTTGTGCATTTAACAGAGGTCACCCTAAAGTATCCCCATTGCACCGTGCGAGTGCAGTACAGGCTGTCACCTCAGTTTCCCACTCGAACTGGGCTAAGGCAAGGAGATGGGTTTTCCTGCCTACTTTTCAACCTGGCACTTGAAAAAGTGGTACGCAAATTGGGTATTCAGACAAGAGGTACTATCTACTATAAGTCTGTATAATTGCTGGGATATGCAGGTGACTTGGATTCAATGAGTAGAACACTTAGAGATCTACAAAATGCATTTTCAACTCTAAAACTGAGTGCAGAGAAGATGGGCCTGAGAATTAATGATGGAAAGATTAAGTTGGCACTAACCAACCCTTACAGACCACAATAATCCTTGATGGAATGACATTTGAGCAAGTGGAATGTTTCACCTATCTGGGCTCAAAGATAGAAGCAAATGGCACCACCTTTACTTGAATTATGGCTCATGTAAGTGCTTCTAACTGATGCTACTTTGGAATGTTGTGACATTTTAAATCCAAGCTTCTGTCATGAGAGACTAAGGGCCAACTTTACAAAACATTGATATGCCCAGTACTTATTTATGGCTCAGAAACATGGACAGTTGCAAAGTAGAGTGAAAACAAACTGAGATCACAAGAAGCATGTATATTGAGGAGGGTTTTGACCTGTATATGAAAATGGGACCTGGAGAAGGCAAAGGAATGACGACATTTATGACTACTATAAGGAAGATGATGTGGTCTAGTTAATAAAGCTGTGTAGACTGAGATGGGCTGGACAAGTAATGCGACTCGATGAGACAGATCCCACAAGGAAAGCCTGCTGCAGTGAACCTGGAGGAAGAAGAGCAAGAGGATGACCTAGGTTGACATGGAGCGATGAGGCTGGAGTTGGTTGGTGTTACAGGAGATCCGCGGTGAAGTCCAGAGAGCAATGGCAGAAAATTATTGAGGAGGCCAACTCCCACCCTGGGATGCAGTGTCAATGGAAGAAAAAGAAGAATAAGAAGAGGAAGAAGAAGAATAAGAAGAAGAGGAAGAAGAAGAATAATAAGAAGAAGAAGGAGTGAATACTAATGAAATTTTAAATTTCAGTCTGAATGTATATCGCAAAAATAGGCAGATATCAGTAATGTAGGTCTGTTTATTTACATATATAATACCATAATATCTATTTAAGTTAGAGGGAAACATCTTCAATCTCTCAGTAACAAACAGGCCTTGAGCTTTTGATTTCAGTTAACATAGACCAGGAAATCTGTGATTATAAGGCCATTATGATATCACTGCCTATGGATACTTATTCAGTTCTGTAAACAATGAACAAAACTAGAGTGTTTTGTGATTGGATTGAAAAGCATCTAGCAAATTGAACACAGCATGTCATTCTTCACGCAGAGTTTTCAGGCATAAAAGCAGCTTCATCCTACCCATGGGGAGTGTTGTTGGACTATTATTGTCCACAATACTGTATGTGTAAATGGCCTAGTGGATAATGTCGGTAGCTCCATAAAAGTGTTTGCAGATGATGATTTTGTTATAGAAAAATTGCAAAGCTAGAAAATTTTCATGAAATGCAAGAACCATTGCACTTGTTGCAAGGAGTGGCAGTTGGCCCTCAACATGAAAAAATGTAATGTATATAAAATAAGAAAGAAGCAATCTTTCATTCACATCAGATCAATAACAGAAAACAGCTTTCACACTAGCTTTCACACATTAACCTTTTTTCTAACAAAGGTACATACATTCACACACAACCATGCAGACACCCAAATGTACACTCCAGGAGTCACAGAAAGACTAATATTGATCCCCAATAACTGAAAGCAGTTGCTTGACCTGATGGAGGTGAGGAGGAAGTAGGAAAGAACTTAAGGAAGGGGTTGTAGGAAGGAGGCAGATCTTTGGACAAGTGACTCTGTGGCTGGATAATAATACAAAAAGAGTACAGAGGGGAGAGCAAAAAGAGATATAGGGAGAGGGACGGGGGTGAGAAGGGATTGAAAAGGGGGCTAGGAGGGGAGGGGGAGAGAGAGAGAGAGAGAGAGAGAGAGAGAGAGAGAGAGAGAGAGAGAGAGAGAGAGAATGCCTGCATGGGGGGTGAGAGTGTATGAAGAGTGGTGGAAATGGCAGTGCACAATCTGAATGGAGAAGGAATGGTGTGGACAGAAGAGAGAAGGAAAAGATAAGGGGAGGAAGTGAAAACAGGGAGTGGAGGTTTAGGCCAGGGGAACTGCAAGAGTGCAGGATATGCTAGAGGGATAATATACACTTCTTTCACATGTGGCCATGCCTTTAATTGGGTAGGAAATAGTTGTGATTAGACTGCATTTGGAGGCAGTATGTCTTCAACCTGGGCCAACCACAAGGGAATGATTCATGGGGTGCATGAGTTGGAATAGGATTGGAATAGGGATGGATAAGAACTTTTTGTAGGTTGGGTAGGGTGGCAGAAAACTACTTTGGGGAACGTGGGCAGCATTTTGGGTCAAATATCTCATCTCAGGGGTGGAAAAAGGTAGGTGAAGCAATGGCAGATGATGTGGTTGAGCTTTCCAAGGCAGGGTGATACTGGGTGATGAGAGAAGTGCTGGTCAGTGAATAGCTGAAAGGTTTGTTGGTGTCAGAGAAGCAGATAGTGTGGGAAATTTGTATATGAATAAGTTGGATAGAGTATTGTCTGTCAGTAAAGCCTCTGGAAAGGTTATCATCATATTTCAGTAGTTACTGCTTTCCAATGGAGATGCAGCATCCACAAATGCTGAAGCTGTATGGAAGAGATTTCTTGATCTGTCAAATTGGAGGCATTGTTGGTGGTTAGTGCACTCAGTATAGACATACTTATTTTTTGAGGATTTTGAGAGGTCGAGATCGACATTTAAGAAGTTGGCTATAAGTTGAGAAGAACCAGGTGAAGCAGATTTGGGAATAGGTGTAAATGTTATGGAGAAAAGAGCAAAGGTTGTCGATGCCATGAATCCAAATCATGGAAATGTCATCAATGAATCTGAACGACACACAAGGCTTTAGCTGTTGATTGGATAGGAAGGATTCCCTCAGATACCCCATACATAAATTGGCACAAGATAGTGCCATGCAAGTACCCATGGCAATACCATAAATTTGTTTGTAGATTTGGCCTACAAAAGTGAAATAACTGCTGGTCAGGATTTGGTTGTCTTAGAGTATTAAGAAAGAGATGGTGAGTTTGTTATCAGGAGTATGTTTGGGAAGGCAGTGATCCATTGCAACAAGGCCATGGGCATGTGGGAGACCATGGGCATGGGGGAGACCATGGGCATGGGGGAAGTTGGTGTACGAGGATGTCACATCCACAGTTACCAACAACGAGACAGGAACTGTGCAGATGTGATGGAGGAATGGCAGTGAACTTCCTACATAGAATCCACTGAACTTCCTTCACAGCTCTGTATGCATTAAAAATTTTGTCCATAAGTTTTCAGTTGCTCCTTTTGCCCAAAAAGCATCCAACTATTAAGCCCCATTCATTCTACCTTTGCCAATTCTGAATACTGTTGTTTGCACTTGCAGAACTCCAGTCACATGCCATCTTTCTAAAATCTTGTCTGGCACATGGTATCCTGCCCAATGGGTTTGCCATTAAAACTGACATCTCAGACTGTCACCTGTCCTACCACAATTCCATCAGTCCCTCATCCTTATCAATCTCATTCTTCATAATCATATAATCCAAGCTCAAATCATACCTGACAGCCTCTATTCCTTTCATAAAATCTTTTACTCAATGACCCCAACTTCCTGAGTACCATTGTTGCAGTAGAAACTCATGCCCTTCAACAGTTGGAACAGCATTCTCAGCATCACCTGAAAAGCTACCCAGCCACTCCTGTCTTATGGCTGGATGACCACTCTGAGGAGATGTTTTGCTTGTGGGGCACTCAACTGTGCAGTCATCAGCACCTGCTAACCACTTTGATTCAATCCCAGTCAACCTCTCTACTCCTCGAGCACATTTTGCTGACTTACTTTGCCTTCCACATCCCCAAAACTTTGTCCACCCTCCATGAAACACACATCTGCTGAACACCCATCCTGTAACATTGTTGTCAGTCTTTCTGCGAAAACTCTGACCCCTCCAGAAGCATTAGTACTTTCTAAAGTGCTCACCTTTAGCCCCAAGCCTAATTTTAACCATTCTGGATTTGTAAAGGACCTTTTTTCCATTACTTTTTCTTTACAGTGAAAAATTTCTTTGCCACATGTCCCACTGATAACAGCTAACCAAAACCCTATATGGAACCTTGTTTAAAACAGTCCCAACCTCCCTCCAACTGTTATCCTCCTCCCCTTCAATCCACTCAAACCATGCAGGAATTCCTCACTTCTAACCTAGCCTCACCTTCCTTTCCTAAATCCCTCACCGCTAAGTCCATTATCGCTCTTATGGAACACACTGCTATCTGTAACTCAAAAATCAATCCAGATCTTATAACCTTTCCAAAGACATAGGCTCCATCACAGTGATCATGAATTATAGTGACTGTGTGGTTGTAGGTCTCTGCCATCTTCTGTCAACTCTGTACTCATGAATCCATCCCAAAAGTCCAACATGACCTCAAGCAGCTACTCAAGGCTTAGGACATCGTGAAATGTGACACATGAATCCATCTCCCTCCTCACACCAGCAACTCCCTCCACTCCTAGACTGTGTTCATCATTAGAATAAAGCTGGTGTGAACATTATACCATGTATTCTTCTGTGTTTGCTTGAATCTCATTGGATTTCATTTCACGTGGAGTGGAAGCCAAGCCGTGTCCAGTACAATCAAGTACAATCATAAGGACATGTTTTATGCTCTATTACACGCACACAGACTGAGCTATAATGTGGGCAATAGCTTTACCAGAGCATTCAACTTGGAAACACTGGCCAGCCGGCTGGTCCAACTAATCTGCAATGAAGTGAGCAGTTGCAGTTCTGACATAAAAAGAGATGAGCAGAGAAACAATATAGCTTTGAATGTCATTTAATTTTTAAAGAGAATGAAATAATATTCGGCAAAACTCCAGCACTACCACACACTTCTTACATGGCCAGCTAGGAAAGCATAGAATGCTCTCATTCTCACCTAACATAGTATTCTAATTACAAACAAGAGTGATAAAAATTCAATTCAAACAATGGAAAATCCAGGATGGAATGTAACAATATTGTGAAAAGGAAAGTTGCTACTCACTATATACCGGAGATGCTGAGTCACATATAAGCACACCAAAAAGACTGTCACAGATAACAGCTTTTGGCCAGTAAGGCCTTCATCATAATTAGATGGCAAACAAGCACATATACACACTCATGCAAACGCAACTCACACACACATGACTCATGAGTCGTTAGTGTGAGTTGTGTTTGCGTGAGTGTATACATGTGTGTGTTTGCTGCTTAATTCTGATGAAGGCCTTACTGGCTGAAAGCTATTAATTGTGAAGGTCTTTTTGTTGTGATTATCTGCAATTCAGCATCTTCACTATATGGTAAGCAGCAACTTTTCTTTTCACAGTGATGAAAATACCTAACTTAAACACAGGGTAATTTTTCTGAGCATTCCATGTGTGATGCAAAAGCATACTGCAGGGATTTCTCCGTATTTTTGAATACTAAAACCACTGAAGGTATTAATTACAATCAGTTGTCTGGTACTCTCTTAGCTCCTTCCTTATCTGAATCCAAGAAATACATTCCAGTTTTGGAACTGTCATCTGCTACGTTGATAACATGTCCATCAACAACAGAATCTACGAAACCACCCAGGAGCCACATTTTCTTCTTTTATAATGTGCCATTCTATATCCCTCCACTGTTCTGCAGTAATATGTGAAAAAGCTGTGTGGGTTGGTTGCAGTATGTCTGGTATGTCTGGCTGCTTAACAGTCTTGTTATTATAATATTCTTCTTGGGTATGCAGCCGGATCATAACGTCTTCATGACACAATATTTCTGCAGTCCAACTGGCCGCCATCTTCAGGTGAGAGTGCTGGTGCACGATCTCGACGGAACTGACTTCCCAGTGCAAGCGGCAGCCCCTATATAGGCCACAGAAGACCCACAACGCATGTGCGAGGTGCCATAACTGCCCTCTAGTGCAAGTAAACATAACACGCCGCCAGTGGTAGTTACAGCACCTCGCGCATGCATTGTGGGTCTTCTGCAGCCTATATAGGGGCCGCCGCTTGTGCTGGAAAGTCAGTTCCGGCAAGATTGTGCACCAGCACTCCCACCTGAAGATGGCGGCCAGTTGGACCACGGAAATATTGTGTCATGAAGACGTTATGATCCTGCTGCATACCCGAGAAGAATATTATCAATTATTACGCCAGGAAAGCCTTCGTAGTCACAGTCTTGTTATTTCTCATGACAAATCCCTTAACCTGACTCCAGATCAATTCTGTTGTGTTCATATTGTAATGGTACACTGACAATTGTAAAAAAAGCAGCATTTGTATGGTGTGCTCAATGCTGTGAAAATGACTGTTTTTCATGTTTTTATAACACTCCCCTCCCCCCTCTTCCATGAAGCATGGATCTTGCAACTACACAGACAGCCATACTGTAGGTGCCACCACAACAGAGCCATACCTGTTGAGAGGCCAGACAAACATGTGGTACCTGCAGAGGGGCAGCAGCCTTTTCAGTAGCTGCAGGGGCAACAGTTTGGATAATTGACTGCTCTGGCCTTGTAACATCAATCAAAATTACGTTGTTGTACTGCAAACAGCTGACAGCAAGGGGAAAGTACAATGATAATTTTTCCTGAAGGGTGAAGCTCTACTGTATGGTTTAATGATGATGGCATCCTCTTGGATAAAATATTTTGAAGGTAGAATAGTCCCCCATTCAGATCTCTGGGCAGGGACTCCTCCGGAGGACGTCATTATCAGGAGAAACAAATGTGGCATTCTATGGATCGGATCATGGAATGTCAGATCCCTTAATTGGATGAGTAGGCTAGCAAATTTAAAAAGGGAAATGGGAGGTTAAAGTTATATATAGTGGGAATTAGTGAAGTTCGGTGGCAAGAGGAACAGGACTTCTCGTCAGTTGAATACAGGGTTATAAATACAAAATCAGATAGGGATGATGAAGGAGTAGGTTTCATAACAAGTAAAAAAAAAAAAAAAAAAAAAAAATAGGAAAATTTTATAAGCTACTATGAACAGCATAGTGAACACATTATTGTAGCTTACCACGCCTATTTTCATTCTCTGCTTTTGTATGGCATCATATTCTGGGGTAACTCATCATTGAGTAAAAGAGTCTTCATTGCACAAAAGCATGTAATCAGAATAATCGCTGGAGCTCATCCAACATCATCCTGCAGGCACTTATTTAAAGAGCTAGGGATCTTCACTGTAGCCTCACAAAATATATATATCAAGCTATCGTTATTTTATATATATATATATATATATATATATATATATATATATATATATATATATATATATATATATATATATATGAAGACTCTTTTACTCAATGATGATTTACCCCAGAATATGATGCCATACAAAAGCAGAGAATGAAAATAGGCGTGGTAAGCTAATTTACTGAGACGTATATCGCCAAAATTTGCAATGACCCTAATAGCATAAGAAGCTGAACTCAAACGTTCCAGCAGATCTTCAGTGTGTTTTTTCCAGTTCAACCCCTCATCAATGCATACACCTAGAAATTTTGAATACTCTACCTTAGCTACCGATTTCTGATCGAAGTCTATATTTATTAATGGTGTCATTCCATTTACTGTGTGGAACTGTATGTGGAACTGTATATACTGCGTTTTGTCAAAGTTTGATGAGAGCTCATTTTCAGAGAACCACTCAATGATTTTCTGAAAAACATCGTTTACAATTTCATCAGTTAATTCTTGTCTTTTGGGTGTGATAGCTATACTTGCATCATCGGCAAAAAGTACTAGCTTTGCATCTTCATGAAAATAGAATGGCAAGTCATTAATATATATTAAGAACAGCAGAGGACCCAAGACTGAACCTTGCGGCATCCCATTCTTGATTGTCCCCAGTTTGAGAAATCACCAGTTTTTTGCATATTATGTGAACTGCTTATTTCAATTTTCTGCACTCTTCCAGTTAGGTATGATTTAAACCGTTTGAGAGCTGTCCTATTCATACCACAACACTTGAGCTTATCTAGAAGTATCCCATGATTTACACACTCAAAAGCCTTGGAGAGATCACAAAAAAATCCCAACGGGTGACTTACAGTTACTCAGAGCATTTGATATTTCATTAGTGAAAGTATATATAGCATTTTCCGTTGAAAAAATCTTTCTGGAAACCAAACTGACATTTTGTTAAAACTTTATTTTTACAAAGGTGTGAAGCTACTGTACAATACATTACTTTTTCAAGAATTTTGGATAAGGCAGTCAGAAGAGAGATTGGGTGGTAGTTGTTGACTTCAGATGTATCCCCTTTCTTATGCAGTGGTTTAACAATGGCATAATTCAGTCTATCTGGGAAAATACCCTGCTTCAGAGAGCTATTACATATGTGGCTAAGAATCCCACTAATTCCTTGGGAACAAGCTTTTATTATCCTGCTGGAAATGTCATCTATTCCATGTGAGCTTTTATTCTTGAAAGAGTTTATTATCTTCCTAATTTCAGAAGGAGAGGTGGGTAGAATTTCAATTGTATCAAATTGTGTGGATAAGGCATCTTCCATTTAACTGCCTTGCTTCTTCTAATGAACATTTAGATCCTATTTTCTCTACAACATTTAAAAAATGATTATTCAAAATGTTTTCGACTTCCGGCTTGTTGTTTGTCAAGTTTCCATTCGCTCTGATGGCGATGCCATCACCCTGTACTCTTGGTTGCCCTGTCTCCCTTGTAATAACATTCCAAATTGTTTTGATTTTGTTATCAGAGGTATTAATCTCGGGCATGATGCATATGCTTCTGGACTTTTTTAATAACCTTTCTCAATGTAGCACAGTCTTTTTTATAATATTTGGCTGTTTTTGGGTCATTACACTTTCTTGTTGTTAGATACAGTTCCTTTTTGTGGTTACAAGATATTTTTATTCCCTTAGTAAGCCAAGATTTTTTGCATGGTTTCTTATAATTAGATTTAACTACTTTCTTGGGGAAACAGTTTTCAAATTATCTTACAAGTGTATCATGAAATAAGTTATATTTTAAATTAGCATCGGGTTCCTTGTACACCTCATCCCAGTCTAACTGCTGAAGATTTTCCCTGAAATTTCTAATTGTTGAGTCATTAATTGAATGCACAACTTTGGAGGGTAGTTTTGAGTTACTGAATGGAGCTATGTCATATACTGTAACTAGCTGAGCACCATGATCAGAAAGGCCATTCTCAACAGGACAAGAATTTATCTTTTTAAACTTATCTTGGTCTATAAAAGTGTTATCTATCAATGTGCTGCTGTCCTTTACTACCTGAGTAGGAAGATCAGTGACAGATGTCATATTGAAAGAACCAAGCAAGACTTCCAGGTCCTTCTTCCTATTACACTCTTTCAGTGAATCAACATTGAAGTCCCCACAAATAATAATTTGCTTTCCCCTATCTGACAGATAGCACAACAAGGCATCCAAACTTTCCAGGAATAAATGAAAGTTTCCTGAAGGGGACCTATATACTGTTACAATTATAAAAGAGCCCTCCTTCAGTTTAAGTAGACAGGCACATGCTTCTATATGTTGCTCTAGACAAAACTTTTTTGTATCTAAGCTTTTTACACAGTGATAAATTTTGACATATATGGCAACTCCTCCTCTCACCTTATTCTATCTACTCATATGTGCAGCTAGTTTATAACTACTGATATTTACCTTTTTCATATCAGACACAATGTGATGCTCAGACAGGGATAGTATATCTATTACATTATAAGATTCAATGTCATCTAAACAATCCAGGAGCTCATCTACTTTATTCTTCAATCCCGGAATATTTTGGTGAAAAATGGTAACATTATTTTTTACTTTACTGTTGTGAGAATCTTGTGAGTTTTGGACCTCTTTAGCACCTGCCTGCCTGAACTTCTCAATGGACACTGATATTAGTCTAAAAAAGAGGTACATCCATGAGTACTAGTGTCCCCCCTTATGGATTTCGCTAACAACCCTGCCAGTTTACCCTTCCCTTTCCTATTGAGGTGTAGGCCATGCCTTGTGAAATCCCCCCTATCAATAGCCTCGACAGGAGCCAATCCAATGTCTGACAGAGTGGCTGCCCTACGCGACTGATCAAACTCCTTATTTACCCTCCTGACAGAGCATTTCAACTGCTGCATGAAAGCAGGCACTAGCCCAACATTGGTATGGGACATTGCAGAGGCTGTTTTCACCAGGTCACACTCAATACCGTAGCCCTGACCCCTATCAATACTGTTTCCCACTCCACTCACTATCATCACATGATCCTGCTTTGAGAAACCCTTGCACAAGGAACCCATATCCACTACTATCTGGCTAAGACATGCACTTGGCTTGAAAAAGTTTGTGACCTGGTACCTGTCACCTAATTTTTCCTGCAAAATCTGGCCCACACCTCTTCCGTGGCTGCTACCTAGTAACAGAACTTTCCTCTTACTTTCTACTATTTTTGAAACAGTTGGTTTCCTAGTGAGATTCTGTTGCATCTTAATTAAATCTACTTCTACCGGAGCCTCTTCCTTACTTAACTGTGGTAGCAAGGCAAATCTATTGGTTGTGCCAATTGAGAAACTGTCAGACACTGTTCTCTTTCAGTGCCCCTTGTTCCCAGCTACCACTTCCCACCATTGTTTACCCTCCTCCCCACTTAACCTCTTCAGTTCCTCCCTCACTCTGTCCAAATCAGCCTGAAGGGCTCTAATTTTCTCCTCCTGTTCAGCCATAATCCTATCTCTTGAACAAACTCTGCAAAAAAATTGAAGAGTCTCGTTTGCTTCCCCAATTCCCACACTGCTACAATTTCCCTAATGAAACCACCTGTCACAACAGCTGCACAAAACCCCTGAACTAACTTTCCTACTGCAGCTCACACTCTTAGTATCCATGGTAGTTTGGAAATCAGTTAAGGTAGAAGGAGTATATAGAGGGTCAGTACATGGGAAATGTACTTGCTGGTAATATTATGGAAAGGGAAGAGATTGTAGAGGAAGATGAGAAAGGAGATATGATACTGTGTGAAAAATTTGACAAAGCACTGAAATATTTAAGCTGAAACAAGGACCTGGGAGCACACAACATCCCATTAGAGCTACTGATAGCCTTGGGGTCGTCAGACATGACAAAACTCTTCCATCTGGTGAGCAAGATGTATGAGACAGGCGAAATACCTGCAGACTTCAAGAAGAATATAATAATCCCAATTCCAAAGAATCCCAGTTCCAAAGAAAGCAGACAAACTATCAATTTAATAAGTCATGCCTGCAAAATACTAACGCAAATCCTTTACAGAAGAATGGAGAAACTAGTAGATCCCGACCTCGGAGAGGATCAGTATGGATTCTGGAGAAATGTAGGAACATGTGAGGCAATACCGATGCTACAACTTCTCATAGGAGATATGTTAAGGAAAGACAAACCTATATTTATAGCATTTGCAGCCTTAGAGACAGTTTGTGCAATGTTGACTGGAAAACTCTCTTTCAAATTCTAAAGGTGGCAAGGGTAAAATACGGGGGTGAAAGGCTATTTAAAATTTCTACAGAAACCAGATGGCAGTTATAAGAGTGGAGGGGCATGAAAGGAAAACAGTGGTTGAGAAGGGAGTGAGACAAGGTTGTAGCCTATTTCTGTTGTTATTCAGTCTGCATATCGAGAAGCAGTAAAAGAAACAAAAGAAAAAATTGGAGTAGAAATTAAAGTCCAGGGAGAAGAAATAAAAGCTTTGAGATTTGCTGATAACATTTTAATTCTAAATGGCTCTGAGCACTATGGGACTTAACATCTGAGGTCATCAGTCCTCTAGAACTTGGAACTACTTAAACCTAACTAACCTAAGGACATCACACACACCCATGCCCGAGGCAGGATTCGAGCCTGCGAGCATAGGGGGTCGTGTGGTTCCAGATTGAAGTGCCTAGAACTACTCGGCCACTGTGGCCGGCCATTGTAATTCTGTCAGAGAAAGCAAAGAACATGGAAGAGCAGGTGAATGGAATGGACAGTATCTTGAAGGAGGATACAAGATGAACATCAATGAAAGCAAAACAAGGATAATGGAATGTACTCGAATTAAATCAGGTGATGCTGAGGGAATTAGATTAGGAAATGAGGAACATAAAGTAGTAAAAGAGTTTTGCTATTTGGGAAGCAAAATAACTGAGGATGGTCGAAGTAGGGAGGATATAAAATGTAGACTGGCAAGGACAAGAAAAGCATTTCTGAAGAAGAGAAATTTGTTAACATTGAGTATAGATTTAAGTGTCAGGAAGTCCTTTCTAAAAGTATTTGTATGGAAGTGAAACATGGAGGGTAAACAGTTTGGACAAGAAGAGAATAGAAGCTTTTGAGATGTGATGCCATGGAAGGATGCTGAAGATTAGATGGGTAGATCATGTAACTAGTGAGGAGACACTAAATAGAATTGGAGAGAAGAGAAATTTGTGGTACAACCTGACTAAACGAAGGGATTGGTTGGTAGGACACATTCTGAGGCGTCAAGTGATCACTAATTTAGTACTGGAGGGAAGTGTGGAGGGGTAAAAATCATAGAGAGAGACCAAGACGTGAATACAGTAAGCAGATTCAGAGGGATGTAGGTTGCAGTAGTTTGGAGGTGAATAGGCTGCATCAAACCAGGCTTCAGACTGAAGACCATAACAACAACAACAAAAACAACAACAACATAACACATATCACTCTGGTTTCTATGAGAATACATCTGTGGTATAAAACAATGGACATAGTCCAAATAAAGAGTATTTGGTTTTCAATTTTGTCCTAAAAATTAAATTGTTATACTTACTTAATTTAAGTAACCTTTACTAAAAATCTTTCATAAAATACTGATAATTAAGAACTTATATTTGAAATGAAAACAGGAATTTTACTAGCAATATGCAATTAGAAGCAAAAGGACGTGTATTTTTCATAAAAAATGATGATAAATTTTACAATTATGAGATGCAGGTATTTCAGATTCAATGAGAAAAAAAAAGAATGACCAAAGTGAGACATGAATCAGCAATCCATTAACTGCACCAGATTATCAATTTACTATGTTACTAATTCCGCTATACATCCCGTGTGTATCTGTGTTTCAACTGTATTAAATACAATCTCTTGGAAGACTTCAAAACCATTTTTTCTCTAAATTTATGAAAAACATTAGGAACAACATACTTGTCAGCACTTTTTAACCATGTTCCACACACGTTTCACTACGGAGCAGGAAGCAGCCTCAGCTACTTGCATACTGCATATTAACAGCACGACAATCAGAGCACAATAGTACATAGACCATGACTGTACAGGATTTTTGGAATAAAAACTACATAACTAAAGTGTGATTAAGAAAAATGTTGATGGCTGTTAATATAATAGAATAGCTTAAAGTTTAATTTAACATAACTTAGTAATAAGATATCTAATACACAAGTAGGACCTACTCCCAAGAGAGTAACAATACCAATGTACATGTGCTATGGCTTCTGACCAATCATCATTTTCGAGTTTGTTTACATCAGTTTATTCTTATGATGAAAGGAGCATACCTTTTTCCTTCTCTCCAAACTTCACAACCCCAACTGCGCAGGTCTCCCTACTGCTTGTCGCATTGTGATTGGGTTCAAAGCTTCTTCATCTCCCAATACGTACTGCAGCCTACGTCCTTCTGAATCTGTTTAGTGTATTCATCTCTTGGTCTCCCTCTACGATTTTTACCCTCCACGCTGCCCTCCAATACTAAATTGGTGATCCCTTGATGCTTCAGAACATGTCCTACCAACCGATCCCTTCTTCTTGTCAAGTTGTGCCACAAACTCCTCTTCTCCCCAACCCTATTCAATACTTCCTCATTAGTTACATGATCTACCCATCTAATCTTCAGCCATCTTCTGTAGCACCACATTTCGAAAGCTTCTATTCTCTCTTTCTCCAAACTATTTATCATCCATGTTTCACTTCCATACATGGCTACACTCCATACAAATACTTTCAGAAACGACTTCCTGACATTTAAATCTATACTTGATGTTAACAAATTTCTCTTCTTCAGAAATGCTTTCCTTGCCATTTCCAGTCTACATTTTATATCCTCTCTACTTCGACCATCATCTGTTACTTTGCTCCCCAAGTAGCAAAACTCATTTACTACTTTAAGTGTCTTATTTCCTAATCTAATTCCCTCAGCATCGCCTGACTTAATTCGACTACATTCCATTATTCTCGTTTTGCTTTTGTTGATGTTCATCTTATATCCTCCCTTCAAGACACTGCCCACTCCAGTCAACTGCTCTTCCAAGTCCTTTGCTGTCACTGACAGAATTACAATGTCATCGGCAAACCTCAAAGTTTTTATTTCTTCTCCATGGATTTTAATTCCTACTCCGAATTTTTCTTTTGTTTCCTTTACTGCTTGCTCAATATACAGATTGAATAACATCGGGGAGAGGCTACAACCCTGTCTCACTCCCTTCCCAACCACTGCTTCCCTTCCATGTCCCTCGATTCTTATAACTGCCTTCTGGTTTCTGTACAAATTGTAAATAGCCTTTTGCTCCCTGTATTTTACCCCTGCCACCTGCAGAATTTGAAAGAGAGTATTCCAGTCAACATTGTCAAAAGCTTTCTCCAAGCCTACAAATGCTAGAAATGTAGGTTTGCCTTTTCTTAGTCTAGCTTCTAAGATAAGTCGTAGGGTCAGTATTGCCTCACATGTTCCCATATTTATACGGAATCCAAACTGATCTTTCCCGAGGTCGGCTTCTACCAGTCTTTCCATTTGTCTGTAAAGAATTCGCGTTAGTATTTTGCATCCGTGACTTATTAAACTGACAGTTCGGTAATTTTCACATCTGTCAATGCCTGCTTTCTTTGGGATTGGAATTATTTATTCTTCTTGAAGTCTGAGGGTATTTCACCTGTCTCATAAATTTTGCTCACCAGATGGTAGAGTTTTGTCAGGACTGGCTCTCCCAAGGCTGTCAGTAGTTCTAATGGAATGTTGTCTACTCCTGGGGCCTTGTTTCGACTCAGGTCTTTCAGTGCTCTGTCAAACTCTTCACGCTGTATCATATCTCCCATTTCATCTTCATCTAAATCCTCTTCTATTTCCATAATATTGTCCTCAAGAACATCGCCCTTATATAGTCCCTCTATATACCCCTTCCACCTTTCCCTTCTTTGCTTAGAACTGGGTTTCCATCTGAGCCCTTGATATTCATAGAAGTGGTCCTCTTTTCTCCAAAGGTCTCTTTAATTTTCCTGTAGGCAGTATCTATCTTACCCCTCTAAATCCTTACATTTGTCCTCTAGCCATGCCTGCTTAGCCATTTTGCACTTTCTGTCGATCTCATTTTTGAGACGTTTGTATTCCTTTTTGCCTGCTTCATTTACTGCATTTTTATATTTTCTCCTTTCATCAATTAAATTCAGTATTTCTTCTGTCACCCAAGGATTTTACTAGCCCTCGTCTTTTTACCTACTTGGTCCTCTGCTGCCTTCACCACTTCATCCCTCAAAGCTATCCATTCTTCTTCTACTGTATTTCTTTCCCCCATACTTGTCAATTGTTCCTTTATGCTCTTCATGAAACTCTCTACAACCTCTGGTTCCTTCAGTTTATCCAGGTCCCATCTCCTCAAATTCCCACCTTTTTGCAGTTTCTTCAGTTTATGTGGTAGAAATAGATAGTTATTTATTTGAGCTTTTTTTCTAATTTGTTAGTGAGGGACAGTGAAAATGCAAATGAGAAACGTGAATATGTACATTTTTACAGAGTCATTTCCTTTCAATGCCATATTTTGAGAATGATTCCATTCCATTTAAAATTACACATACATCTTTGCCTAAAACAATTCTAATCTAAAATTCACTTTCCAGAATAATTCCATGATTAAGTCAGGTAATAATTTCTTAGTTCACTACAAAGGTGAGCATTCTTTGCTGCAAAACATTACTGTCCTTGCCTTGAGTATTAGTATGAAAAAAATAAATAAATGGAAATTGGAAAAATATATGCTCTTTAAACATTCTCTTTTGATCATTCATTTTCTTCCACCACTACAAAATTTAAATGACATTTGTGCGTTTTGGGAAAGCAAATATTCTTTATGCCATCATAATATGAAACAAGCTACTGTACAATATATAGTCCTGAAAAAGGGAACTGAAATTTTTATCCTGTGATCTGTAGACTCTGTATGTAACTGAGATTAAAAAGAACCATGTTAACATACACATTATTATTTTTTGAAGTTTCTGTTTGTCTACTCCAAAAGCAGCTATTCTCATTTTTTATATTTGTCTTGGTCACATATTCCTCTTTCTTTGTAGTATGGTTGTGTTCAAGGAGTCCTTATCCTCTTTTTAATTCCTACGTAGAGTAGTTGATATTTTTAGCTATGTTACATATAAAGTCTGTTGCACTTATGTTGTTTAATGTTATTACTACTGATAAAGTAATGCATCTGTACTAATTTTAGAAACACTATACATTTTTACTGGAATATTGTCAGTGAATTTGATGTTTCTGTTGAAATAACACACACACATTTTCCAGGAAGAATGATTGTTTAATGTTAATAAAGCTGTATGCTGGTATCTGATTTTTGTGAGTATATTTCTGAAGTATGCAGAGAGACCAACTTTTCACATACATCTGACTAATAAAATACTCAATAAGTGTCTGGTAAAGCAGTTAGTTACAGCAAATAGTGAAAGTTGGAGTGAAGTACCTTTAGTACTGAGAATATGATATAAAAGTAGCTGAATGTTTAAAGCTTGCTATTCTTTTTCTCTGTTAATGGGGCAGAAAAGGAAATTGAATCCTACATCCTCCTTCCTTGAAACTCCTATGTATTATGAGTAGTTGATGTTTTTAGCTAAGTTATTTGTAAGTGTCTGCTGCACTTCCATTGTCTGATATTGCTACAACAGACATTTTAACACCAATTGTTTTCTACGTGAGCTACAACATGATTATCTGTGTTTTCTTTTCTGTTTACCGACAGGCAGTGCCTGAAACACTGCTCTTCATTTGTGGTGTGAACTGAAGTATTCCCACGTCTGTTTACTTCAGGAGATAGTGAGTACAAGATCTTAGCATTTCTTGGAAGATGTGTTTGAAGAAATCAGTTAGAAGCAGCCTTGTCACATTTCAAAGTTGATTATCCTGCCTTATTGCTCAGGGGATGGGGCAGGCACTGTTCCTTTAATACTACAGATTTGTTTCAAAAAACAGTGTTAGATACTAGATTTTCTTTTGAAACTGAAGTTTGCTTCTTGCATAATTTTGCTGTATGCCATGCTTTAACAGTTAGCAATTATCTGAATATAATTCTTTACTAAGAATATATAGTTCTTTACTGAATCTAATTCTTTACTAAAACTAAAACTCCTTATCTATCTTTACATTAATTTTGTATTTCTGGACAGCTTCATGTTGACATTTTGTTAGTTTCAATTTCTGTGCTCTATTTACCAGTTCAGCACGTTGCCATAAACTGACTTCATACATTAAACTGATGGAAGTAGCTGGTTGGCTGTTACTGATACTGCTTCAATAATTTATACCAATGAAAATTAAATAAGTGAAGCCTGTAGTGATTACAATGTTTCTCTGTCCCAGCAATCCATTACATATTTAACAATCTGTCTGCCATCATAACACATTAAGCACCATTGAGGACTGCCACAAAAACGAACAAGCCATCGCACTACTGCTCACTGAATATGCCCTGTTAATTGTGATGCCGCACATGGAAAAGTGAGTAGCCTATGTTGGTGGCAGTTGGTAGAGGCATAATATGTTCCAGATTCTGTTGACAGGCTCTGAGCGTAACTACTGTAAATAAAATTAATGAATGATAATGAAGGGAGTGTCAGGTATAATTAAATAAATTAAACCTATGTGGAAGCCACAGTCAATCCATTTGCTATACACCGATCACATCAGCCATACTCTGGAACAAGCTGCCAAGTAAGCTTTCTGTTTATCACTCTGTATGCTAGAAACCATGCCATACAACTATTGGCTGCTAGAGGAAAACAAACATCTGAGATTACACTGGGTTTGAGGTGTTGTAATCCAGCAGTTTTAACCATATTTCACAGATTTTTGTTTATTTCAGCCTGTAGGCTGCAAATTTTTGCTATTTTTGGAGTGAACATAAAATGAAAGAAAACTCAAAATTGCATGTTCTAGGGTATAATTTGTGGCAGAAGTGTGTTGGGAAATGGCTCAATCATCTCATATGTCATTTATGTACCCTACAGTATTACTAGTGACAAAATCCAACTTTTTTCCTAATAGGTCTATTAAATTGCATACACATTGAGCTGGAATCACGTTTTCAAAACATGTTTGCGGTTATTTGATGTAGACAACATTCGGAAATGTGTTTTGAAACATGGGGACATCTATCCATAGCAGTGCCAGTACAGATCAAAGGAAATAATGTTTCACCCCAGAACAGCATGTCATTGCTGCACGGCACTAATGTACATTTATATGTCGCATTGTGTTATGTGTTGTATAGAGTTGTGTTTTTTGTTTTCCCTTACTGTAATGTGTTTTTCTGAAATTGAAATTAAAAAAAAATATCAGCAGGCGAGGGAAGAGACTGTCGAGCTGTTGTTGTTGTTGTTGTTGTTGTTGTTGTTATTGTACCAGGCTAAGGGCTGGTTGTGGAATATGTGAAGCAAGCTGTGCAAGACCAGCAATGACAAAACAAGATGCTCTGCACAGAACAGCTGTTGCATTTGGTATAATAATGACAACAAAGACTGAATAGAAAAGAAAATAAGGTCATTTATCATAGTTTGCTTTGAAATGTGAAATAAATATTCAAGTCTGTGGAATGAAATTCATGTTCCCTAAAAAAGGTGATACCAAATTCGTCAGAAATTCAAAATAGTTACATTATATCTGAGTGAAATTATGGGAACTTGAGCTGTCTTACATATTCAGTTCCCATATGTAGCAAGTTTTTCCCATTGGTTTTTCTGTGATATATTTTTGCTCACCAATGATGATGATTGTACGCAAACCAGCAAATCGATTTCACATAACAACTAATTTGAGTTATCAACCATTACCAAATACTACAGAAACTCTCCTTCATCAAAATAATATCATGGTTTTAAAACCTCTTCCTCTAAAACTTTGTAACACTGAGAGATGGCTGTATGACCAAAATCTAAGACTGTGGTATGACCTTCAGGCCACAAACCATGGGAAAGAAATAAAAAAAAAGAGAGAGAAAAAAAATGACACCTTTCATTTTGTTTGTGTAAAGCTTCGAGTATTAACAATGCAACAGCACATAATACAGTTTCCTCATCTTTATACATGACATGACATACAATATGAAAACAATACAACAAATAGCATTACAGACCATGCAAATACACTAAGAAATGTTCACTGCCAGTATGTACAGAAACAGAGACAAGGAACAAAGTTGGAAACAGATGCGAAACACTGCAGGGAACAATGTTTCCAATTGAAACATGTTTCCATTGACAGTGTGGACATGGCTTTATACGAATTTTGAAATTTCATGTTTGATTATGGATTTGCAATTTGGTTATGTCAGTTGATGTTATGAGTGTTGATAAAATTGCTACCTATGAGGAGAAGAATGATATTCTCACACCACTTTATAATCCGGTACTTTAGGAATTATGAATGTTTTGTAGGCTGTAGACTTATAACATAATGGCTAAACAAACTGTGTTAGTGTGGTGTGGCAGCTGCACTGGCTGTTAGGTAACATAACAAGTTGCGCCAGCCAGTAAAAGCTCACTAACTGGATTCTGATCAAGAATATCCTTCAAGACATAGTGTTTGATGAATGATAGTGGTACTGATGCCGAATACATTGGATATACATGCAAAAAGATGAGACTGAGTTGTAAGTGGCACAATAAAAGGTGGGAGCTGGGCCCCTTTGTCACATGGACACATATGGTTCAACAAGCTGCTACAAGATTTGAAAACTTATGAACCAAAGCTATTCCAAAGGGAGTTAAAAGCCTTCTTAGTAAATAAATGTTTATATTCACTCAGTGAATTCTAATCTACTTGCCCTCTCTTGTGACATGTAATATAATTATAATATTAAGACAAATTTATGTACCACTGCTGCCTGTAAGTGCTATCTACAGTAATCTACTCAACCTATGTTTGACATTTGGAAAAGACATCAGCTTGATGGCCTACATGCAAAAAATGTAAATAAATAAATAAACATATTGGCTCGGTACAGAACACTCTGCATTGACTGTCATCTTTTTCCATTGGTGCTGTAAGCTAGCAGTTGTTGTATCATAATTGCACAGTGAAACTAAACATTGCAAGTTGTTTTAGAAATGCTGATCGTGGATTACGTCAGCATTTCTTATCTCACATCTCCTCTCTCAGCAACAGCTTTCAATATTCTGCCACCATCCGCAGTGGGAACCGTCTGTCTTTGGTGCCACTTATAACTCGTTCAGGCACATCAAATGTCAATAGGAAGAAAACGGGATGCTGTCAAGTGAGATGTCCAGTAAGAATGTAGAATCGAGGTAAACTTACTAGGAAGAAACATAAAATCAGGTAATTTTTACCATTGATCTTATGGGTTTTTCACAGGGGTTACGAATTTATGGTGTAGAATCACAAAAAACATAAAACTGTAGAATGTGAAATTGAAGTTTTGCTGTACACAGATGGGTAATGGTACTGATTCCAGAATAACCTTCTGAATGAGGGCCTGATAGTCAACCACAGGATGGTATTCTTTGTTTGGGTACTAAGAAAAACAGCAATGCGTAGGAGGACACTGAAGACCAGATTACACCGTCAATGAGAAGGCGGTTAATAATTTTCCTCAGTTACCTCATCTTGGGTGGTGACAAGCCGTAGGGAGGCTGTTGAACTGAAACATTATCAGTGAGCAAAATTTTGTACTTTATCTTATATGTCACCCCAACCTATTGGTCAGTACTTCCAGATATCAACCTAAGACCTCCAACAGAGTCCCCCTCCCCTTGCTCTGTGACCAAATGAGAAGTAGCAAAGGCTGATTGCTCCATCTCTGCAGTATACATCCCATAATGACACTCATGTTCACACGAAAGATATTTCTCACCCGGCCTAAATTTGAACGTGTTGACCTTATCTACATAATGCAGTACACATCAATTTCATTTGATAGAATTGCACCCCAGGAGCACCTCTGTGCTCAGCCCTTCTATTATGGTAAACTCCATAGGCCAAGACAGTCCCTGAATGCTAAGATGCAACCAAACCTCTCTACAAAAGGTAATGGCTTTCCATTTACCATTCAATATGATATATGCGACCTTGTGCAACAGGCAGCTTACAGGCATGAGAAAATTTACTGTATCATCTTGAATCCACTGATGACAGGTCACTTCCTGAGTCCAATAACATGCAAACTGGTTCATAGTATTGTGCATGAGAATAGATCAACCCATGAAAGAGCCCTGCACTGCAGCTTTTTAATAACCCTGCAGGCTCCTAAACCAGCCTGCAGCTGTATGGCATATCTTTTCTCATATTTCTCCCATAGTGCCAAGAAAACCCACACCAAGTGCAATGCCTGGTGGCACTGGAAACATGTCCCACATCATCTGACATGATTAAGAAGGTTATACTGAGCAGTCACCTTTTCCACCCTTAGGTTAGAAATAAATGACACCTGAGCATGCTACTTGTCACTGAAAAAACTGAATCCACAACCAGTCCTCTGGGAACATCTCTTCTCACGTGTTATTTATGGCTTCAGAATCTGAAACATTAAAGACCAAAACCATATGGTGATTTGGATATCCTCGATACACTACACTAAGATTTCTTTAAGACCCTGAACCTGGTAAAAATATCAACTCACAAGATCATTGTAAAATCGGCTAGACAATTTTCCTTCTAGCAGTCTCCTTCAGAACACATTTAATGATTCACTATCTTCAAGGGCTTCTGACACTATTCTATTTAATTTACCATGAGTCAGTGAGTAAATAACCTCAAGTATCATTGAGTCAGTGACTCGCAAAGTGGCTGCTTTGTGCCCCATGCTCACTGTAAGCCACATCAAATCTATCACTTCTTCGTTATTATTGTTAATGGATAGGTTCACAATTCCCTATATCACAGGTCAAAGCGGGATAGGCAACTTGTTAAATAACCCCCAACTGTCTAGCAGACCCTGCCTTACAGGCTTGGATGTTTGCTGCTGATTGACCTGCCCAGGAACAGAACCCTCTTCCTGTTATACATTTACTACTAGTTCAACAATCTACTTTTGAATTGTAAACAGATATCATTATGACATAATTCCTCAATTTCTGACTTCTGTTTAGGATCAGGGTTCATTAAATTGAAGTCTTTGACATAATTCCCTAAGTGATTAAGCTGCATTCAGATTCTAAATATCTGAGTGTAGGTAGGAACACAGCCCTGTAGTAACTCAATGTTAGTTTACACACCCATGAGGTGGCTGCTGCAAATAGAGAGATCATTACTTACTGTGTGCACAGTGTCAGTTGTAACACCAAGGCTGCAGTCCAGTACTCATCACAATTGTTGATTCAGCTTGACCATGCTACCCTCAGTTCCCCCACCCCTTACAGCTAACTTGTATTGCAATTGGACTTTGGAAGATAGGATGTTCCCAAGACTCCTCTTTGATCCATGACTATCCAAGTAATTCTCTGAAATAAAAAAAATGAAGTACACAGCAAAATTATCCCTCCCTACCACTCCTCATGATCAGAACACTGCCATTCAAATATAACCATGCTCTGTTATCACTGAAGTGATAGGGAACTTGTTGGGCAATGGTACTGTTCTGGGTAAACTAATTTGTATTTCCATAATCAATAATTTATTGTCTCTCTAGCAAAACAATCTCTTAACAACAAAGGGTAGCAATTAGGTAAGCAAAAACTGAATCCAAAAACAATTAGGTACAATTTTCAAAATTTTAAAGTATAGAACAGTTATAAAAGTATGCAGCATAAACTAATACAACTCAGTGAGACAACATTAGCAATTTGCAATCAGGAACTTCAGGTCAAGTGATAATAGGAACAACAACAACAACAACAGCAATAAAAATAATAATCTTGTTCAACTAAATTAGCGGCCTAGTGCAATCAAGTTGTTACACAGCAGTTCAATAGAATACAAGAAGACCCACCGAAAATATGTCTATATTACAATCCAAATACACTGTTGCCAGTAGACACACTACATTTTTTAATGCGATTAAGTTAAATCTGTTTTATATAGTAAGTGAGACCTCTTAAAATGTCCCAAACAGCACTGAACATAGATACAGCTGAGGCCCACTACGAATGTGAAACTAATTTTAAATTTTAAAACAGTCTGCCATCAGGAAACGCCATAATGTACAAACAGCTACATCTCGATGTCATCACCAAAGATTTTCACAAATAGTTTTAGCAAAAGAATTTGACATTGATGGCTGTGAATAACTAAGCTTAATACCAGACATTCAGATTATTCATAAAGTTACAAAATTAACTGTCAGTGCTGCTAGATATTATAGCAAAGGATTATTTGCAAGGATGGCACATTAGTGGCCAGCAATACAGGTGCTAAATACATCAGCTTAGGGCCACTGGGGCAGAAGTGTGAGACAAATAAACTTGCAACTTGATAGTAGCACAAGAGGTGAGCACACTCAAACACAGTATAACTGCAAACAACTTATACTAAAGTGCATGCATGAAATTAACTACCCAGCTGTTTTATAAAGGGTTCTGTACCTCAATCTGTAAAAAAAGAACCCTTACAGGATCACACTTTTTGTACATCTGCCTGTCTGTCTATCTTCCAGCTGTTCGAAACTTTTTTTCTCAGAAATACATTGACATTTAAAGTTGAAATTTATGTCACATGTTAAGGTCTACAGTAACTTGGTGATGTAAAAAAGTGAAGCTTCCAAGACAATGCAGTCAAAAGATATAGCCATTTGTGTCACATATTTTGATACTCGGAAACTGAGATATCAAAACCTACAGGGTACTTGCCACTGATCTATAATCATGAAATTTAGCAAGAAGCAAGGTTTCACACTATAACCAAAGGAAAATATACGAAAATTGTTAATTTGTACTTATATCACATGAAAAAAATTTTTGTCCATTGTTATCAGACTGCCTGTTATTGTTGGGGTACTAGGGGATGAACTCAGTTCTGTTAGATATCACATAATATCTGCTTTGTTATCCCTGGAATAAAGTGACTTCCAGTCTTGGGGTTTGTTACTCTGTAACTGGGTAATTCTTGGACTTTTACATCTTCAAGGTGTGCTGCTGTGAATTCATCATAAGTAGTCTGTCTGGAGATGGCATTCATGCATGACCAGGCTTGTCACAAGTTTCCATTTTTCCCTGACAAATTTAGAGACCTCAATGGTAAGTTAAGATGTAAGTTGACAATCTGTCTTTGGAGCTACCGTACAAGAAACAATAGTGCAAAGAAGGAAATAACTAAAAAAAACTTGCAAGCAGATGGCGTTCCCTGATGTGAGCAAAAATCTTAAGTACTAACATTAAAATCTTTTCTAATGAACTCTTTTTAGATGGAGAAAGCAACCCAAATGGTCTGTGTATTCTTTTAAGACCACTTATGCTATTTTCTTTTACTAAAATGAAACACATTTGGTGACAAAAATACACATTTCCTTGGAGTTGCATGACAGATTTAAAATATCTTCACTGATTTCAGAAATAACCACAGAAGAAGTGTATAAGGCGGGGAAGAATTGCGTAAACCAACATTGTAGGTGACCATCAATAAAATGTTGGTTCTACTATGTTCATTATTGTCAGTTATTACCCATGGTGTTATATCCATTATTTTACACTTATTTTGTGATTTTTCTTTTGAGAAATATATGAGTATATAGTGTACAAACTGCCAGCAACTGACACAATTTTCTTCTTCTAATTATCCATACTTTCTAACATATAAACTACTTTTTAAGTGCCAAAATGTACTAGAATAAATAAAATGTCTATAAAACACCACACTGAATAACATACATGTGGTGAGACAGTCACAGTTCCTGAAATCCATTGCCCGTTGAGGAGCAGTGCAGTCTGGATCCATGGAAAAACCATGAAAATCCACTTATGATGAAAATTACACCACACTCAAACAGACCCAGCTTGCGGGCAAATCGGTGAGACTAGATGTGATGGGTAAGGCCTGCACATTACTGCAAACTGAATGGCTTCAGATTGGCAGGCCCAATCCATTAAAGATATCATCAGAAACAGCCTGCAGTTTTGGACCATAGTGAAAATCCACTCGTGTAGCCAGCTATTCATGAGCCACAGACATTATGTTGATGAAATGAGAACATGGTGATCAAAAGATAACTTGTTCAAATACTCTGAGAGTTAATAATAATGAGGATAGGTAGCAACTCACAGTAAAGATGATTGCTGAGCCACAGACAGTCATGTAGAAAAGACAATCACACTCTCACAACTAAATATTCAGCCATAGCTTTTGTCAGAAAATGAGAGTACACACACAGTCACTCGGACACAACCCACGCACACGACTGCCATCTCTGGCCACTGCATCTACAGTCTCTGAGAATCAGATCCAAACAAACCACTCATGCCTCCCTGCTTTAAATCAGGCTAGTGGCAAGAAGTGGTGGCAGGACTGACTGCAAGCTGAAGGTAGTGGTAGGAAGGGGAGCAGCAGTAGTAAAGAGGGAGTAGGTAAGCGGCACACGTACTCAGCTGCACCCAGCCAACGACGATGCACGTCACCTCAGAAAACAAACCTTTTCCTATAGTGAGACAAGAATGAGATTTTTTTTTTTTTTTAATTTCCCTGATATGTTTGAAATTTCCCGATTTCCAGAACCCATGGCAACCCTGATGACAAATAATTCGTGACAATGTTGCCTGTGCCTGTAAGGTGAGGTACATCCATTGAAAATTGAGCAATGTAATTGAGGTGTTGGTAACATTTTTGGGATAAGTCTTTTGACAGGTTAAGGATAAAGTCAACTGCTAGTGGCCTGCGGTTTGTGTAGCTAATTAATGATCAGCCTTCAACATCACTTTCAAAGGGATGGATTGCCTCATATACTGTAAGTTCATGATCATAACATGATCATTTGTGTTCTGAGGTAAGAATCTGAGGAGTTGTTGTATGCCTGCCACCTCTTGTTGAAGGACAGCGCCAGTTGCAAAGCCACCCACGTCTGCAGTTATTGACAACTGTGCATGCAGGATTGGGTGTGCCAGAGTTGTCACCTGAGTAGGACAGTCTTTTAGTTTTTTGAAGGCTGTCAGCATATCAGTAGTCTACTGAAGCTTCTGTTTGCTGTTAGTGGTTTTGCCTTCTAGTGTTTCCATCAGTGGGACCTGTAAGGTGGCTGCTTGCAGCAGGTGGCACCAGTAAAGATTTATGATCCCTAGGAAATAATGTAATTCATGGCAGTCTTGGGGAGGAGGTAGTTGATGGGAATGAGTTATGTTCATTGTGGTACTGGGCAGATGCCAGCAGCAGAAACCATGTGACCCAGAAAAGTAATTTTGGTTTGTTGTAGTTGAATTTTTTGTCCTTGATAATGAACTGTCCACGGTAAGGATACCAAGAACTTGTTGCAAATGAGCTTTGTGGGTGTTGTTATCTTGCAATTAAACGAGAACCTCTCCAAGTATGCATAACATAATGGCAGCTAAAAAGAGGATGCTATCTAAGAATCATTGCCACATCTGTGCTGCAGTTTTGAGGATGTATAAGATACAGAAATTTTCAAACAGGCCAAAGTTTCATAATTGCTATCTTCCAATGTTACCTGTGTGCATCAGTATTTGGTGATAGCCCTGTTTACAGTCCAACATGCTAAAGACAGATGTGCCTGTGCCTGTGGGTAAAGCCCCATATGTCGGGTATCAGGTAACTGTTGGTGATAGGAGGCACATTAAGGATTCTGTAATCACCAAGTAAGTACAGGGCACCAAGTTTTTTCAGTGCTAGCTTGATGGGTGAAACCCATGGGCTTTCTGAGGGTTAAACTATTCCAGTTTTTAAAAGTTCATCAACTGCTTCCTTTGTCACTCGAAGTTTATCAAGTGGTAGCCGACATGATTTGTGCTGAATCAAGAGCCCATGTTGTGGTAAGGTTTCAGTGCACTGTACCATTTATGAGTGCACGTTGGGAGAAAGTCACATTTGGATGGGATGTTAGAGGCTGCAGATGTGAAGTGGGTAGAGGAAGGGTGGGGTGTGCTTGTATGCGAAGCATGTTACTATCTCATTGGTATGGAAAGGTAGCGTAGATGGTGGCAATTGCTGTAATGTGGGTGGAGGTGTGGTGAGACTATGTGGTATCTACATCGTGGAGTCATTGGCGGTGGCTGGTGCTTGCTGCAGGTTGTGCAGATGAAGTCGTGGTGTGGTGAGCTCATCAGAAATTGCTTGTATCACCTGTTGAAACATTTTGCTGTCCATTTGGAGGCAGAGAGGTTCTAAGTGTTCTTGAATGTAATGAAATTGGTTTTTTGAATTTGTTCAAGTGTAGCAACATAGCTGAGAAGGTGATGACAATGTTCATCTGTATCAGTAATATGTCACTTGTTACAGAAAGGTGTGTAGATGTTGCATTGCTTTTGAGGAAGGCCTTGGGTGATGATGCCAAAGGCTATGCAGCCAGTGTCACGTGGACGAACATGCCTTCGTCTAAGTATGGAGTAGCCTCTAATAACAGAAGAAATGAGCTCCAAGAATGGGTTCAGTGACTTCTGCTATTTGAAAGTTCCATAGAAAAGTACTTCAAAGCTTAGGTTCAATGTGCACCCTTCAGCTGGTATTCCTAATAGGTGGTGCATATTGTAAATCCTCAACACTTGCAACAAGGCAATTTGTGTGGGTGTTGTAGCACAATGTGCCTGTTGCAAGCCGTGTGCATTATTTTCGACAGTTACAAGGTGGACGACAGTTGCAGATGGCATTGCTGAATTGTGTATTATACCACCATCAGTGCGAGGTTGTAACTTGATGAGCATGGTTGCCTGTTGTTTGTTGGGTTGTCCTGGCTGGATGGAGGTCATTGTTCCAGGCAGGGGTTGTGACATCATGGTTGGCAGTCATCAGGCGTGATTGGCTTGGTTTGGCAGGTGCAGGAAGCTGTGCACAGTGAGACTGGTGATGCTAGCTGCACGCAATGGCATTGTTATTGACTAAATTGGGGCATTATCAGTGTTCCACAATATCGAAAATTATGAACACCAATTTATGTTTACAATTGGCTCACTCTCTCATTGATGGTCATGGTGACTTGAACTTGGAATGGGAGTTTTGCTACCCAAAATGTTCAGTCAGATATTAATCACAGTTTGATTGAAATTATAGTCAAGGACATAGTTGAGATGGCATTTTGTTCATTAAATGTTCAATATATATTATATGTTGTAATGGTTTTTCTGGCTCCTAGAGAGACATTGCAGTAGGGATGATCTATTTATTTTCTGCCAGTGGCAACAAGATGATCATGGTAATGCTCTCCCAGGTTGGTTAGGAGCATGATGAACATAGCTGCCTCACTCATGTTGTTATGGGTGGTAGCGATGCTGTCCACTATGATGAACCTTATGAAGGGTTGGTCCAAGTGAAATGGTGGAAGCTTTCGCTGGATGCCAAATAACAAAGAGTTGAAATTTGTTCCATCTGTTGCCATGGAAGCATGTGGTGCGATAATGCAGTTGAATGTCCCATTGGTGTATATGGTGTGGTCGGTAACGTGAGCAAACTGTGTGAACGCATGGGCAGCTGTGATGACACCAGTTTGAAATATGGTTCATGTGGCAACATAGAACTGTCAATCATGGTTGGTGGTTGTGCGTAGAAGAGATCATGTGGTAAATCTTTCATTTGCACCTCAAGCAAAGGGGTGGCAGCTCCAAAGTCACACATAAGTCCACTGTAGGACACCATTGTTTGGCATTAATATGGTTTGTTGATGCTCTGCAGTTATGAGTGTCACTGTCACTTTTCACTAGGACATTTAATTGAAATGTTGATTATGGAGCACTGTATGACACAGTGTTGCACTCATGGGCAGACACTGTGAATCACGATGCAGAACGGCTGCACGTTGCCTCCTTTGTTGTTGCACAATATCCAGTTGAGGACATATTTGCACAATTTGCAGTAACTGTGGGTCACCAATGTGGTCCTGTGTGGTATGAGATGCTGTGATGGAATAATGGCACTTTGTTTTTCACTATATTTATGCAATAGCAAGAAGTGTCCACATTTAAAGGAGGCATAAACTGAAAGGAGGCATAAACTGAACTATCTCCTCATGCAGCAGGGTCAAAGATTGTACACTGTGAATAGAAATCTCTCATCAGCGACATTAATTTGCATTTATATCCCACATCTGACTCCACCAACAGCTTCATGGGATTTAATTCCAAAATTAGTAAGATCTCCGAATGGTATCTAATTTTTATTCTTTTTCCCCTTTGCTTATTTCTCACATCTTGTTCATTTTCTAAGTAGTATACATGTGGAAGGTTCACAAATATTCCAAATGTCATTTAAACTGTTTCCCACTTAGACTCAGTATTCAGAGTAATATTTCTTATGCTCTGATCCTAATGCTGAACTTACTTTTACCGGGAAGTCAGTTAATTAAAAAATATACCTAATGGAAATTCTACCTCAGTATGTAATAAGAAAAATCTTGTGAGCTAATATGTATTTCTGAGTGTAATGCCACCACTAGTTACAAAGACTGGCAGTTCAAATTTGAAGCAACATATTTCAAAGTCTGTGAAACTAATTAATTTATGAGGTAATTAGTATTCTTTCTCAGAAGTAGCTATGATTTCTATTGCAATTTTACCTCTATGCTTATTACATTCCAACTGCCACCATCATACTTTCGTTAACATAAATTTTATGCACAATATGGTGTACTTCAGTAATTAACTAAGTTACTACTTAAGATTTTTACATATTTCACCAAAGCCAGGAATCAAAACTGGGTCTCCTACTCATTAGGTAGATGTGCTAACAACTATGCCACCCTGTCACAATGGCTTTGCATAACTGCACAGACTACACTAGCGTGGCTCCCTCCTGTAGACTGCATATATACATCATAGATGTTTGAGACTTGAAAAGGTCTCTGGAACAATATAGTTTCATTTGATTTCTCAAACGAATGTGTAGTTACCAAAATAATATTTTGTTCATAGGTCTGTCTTTTAAATTGTCAGCTTCACTCTAGGTCTGCAGTATTCATCCAGTCCTGGTCGAGCTAATACACTTGTAAAATGTATGTCGAGTCTGCTTCCAGTGTTCGCTCACACAATGGGTACGAGCAATGTGTTCATGGGAATATGTGTGTTGGCATGTGAGAAAACTCAATAATGACGATGTCTGAAAACTGTCAAGTAATGTCTGTAACTCAAGTTAATGAATATTTACACTAAATTGTGTTGTAGTTGGTAGGAAAAAGATTGCCAAGAGAAGTGACTTCTGTCAAGGGCTTATACTGAAGCACTACGTTCATAATGTCAGTAATGGGATCATTTTGAGTTTACAGTAGAACTTATATCTGTGAAATTAAACATATCTATGCTTAATTTTCATTCGTCTTCTGTTTAGTAAATCAATATAGTGAGTTAAGTCTTCTTATTGCTACCCTTTTGTCTCAAGACCAGCAGCCAGAAAGGTTTTGCATATTTATGTATGATTTTCAGTCAGATATTGACAAGATCTCAAAATGAAGCAAATATTGGCAACTTGTTTTAAATGTTCAAAAATGTAAAATTGTGCACTTTACAAAATGACAAAAGGAGAATCTTATGACTACAATATCAGTGAGTCACTGTTGCAATTGGCCAACTCATACAAATACCTGAGTATAATGGTTTGAAGGGATATAAAATGGAATGATCACATAGTTTCAGTCATGTGTAAAGCAGGTGTTAGATGTTGGTTTATTGGTAGAATACTGGGGAAATGCAATTAGTCTACAAAAGAGATTTCTTACAAATCACTTGTGTGACCAGTTGTAGAATATTGTTCAAGTGTGAAGGATCCATACCAAATAGGACTAACAGGGGATATTGAACATATACAGAGAAGGGCAGCATGACTGGTCATAGGTTTGTTTGATCTGTGGGAGAGTGTCACAGAGATACTGACGGAACCAAACTGGCAGACTCTTGAAGATAGAAGTAAACTATCCTGGGAAAGTCTCCTAAAAAGCTTCCGAAACTGGCTTTGAAGGATTGCTCTAGGAATATACTGCAACCTATAAATGTGCTCACATAGGGATTGTGAGGATAAGATTAGAAAAATTACAGCACTCTCAGAGGCATTAAAACACTCAGTCTTCTCACATCCCATATGTGAATGGAATGGGAAGAAATGCTAATAATTGGTACAATGGGATGTATCCCTGCCATGCAATTCCTGGTGGTTTGCAGAGTATAAATGTACGTCTAAATGTAGATTTGTTCTCTGTAAATTAGTTTCAATAATAAGCATAAAAACTTATATATATATATATTAATTTATTGTCAAAGTAATCCATTTCTTCTTGTAATACCAAAAGTTAGTGTTTATATGTTCCAGGTAATTACACTACTGGAAGAGGATGGTTTGGTGACAAAATTATCACACACCATCAGTGTGCTATTGAATGTTGAACCTGCAGTCTAATTTTTCTTTCACACAGTCTGATTATCATTGCTTGTGTTAAGTAAATCATTTATTACATTGCCATTTAATATAATAATAGTTGTACATCACCAGATGTTTCCACTCTACAATGACAACATCAGAGTCTAACTTTTAGAAGAATTTGAAAAATTCAGGTAAACAAGCCTTTAGTGGACATAGAAGGATTTCACTGTGAACATTAACGTAAAATTATACCTATTTGTGACCTTCTTATGCTTGTGCTATTGTCAGTGTGATGTTTCCCACCTTTTGAACAATAAACATTCAAAATTTCACTTTTATTTATTCATTCATTCCTCATTTTGTGGGACACATCATAATTGTAACAATGTGGAAGGACATTTTTAACTTGTTATATACAGAGTCCATAAACTTTACAGTCTCTCTCACAGTTGTAAGTTTTCTTGTATTTGGTTCATGTTGCACAAAAACTATTGAATACTAAAGAAAATTAGCTGCCAGCAAATGAAGAACCAAAACATATAACAAATAATTTGGAAAAAATCATTATAATACCAGAAATGTTTATATAAAGGAACTAAAATTTGGACCATTATCTACATTGCATCATAATACAGAAGTTAAGGGCAACATTATTTATTTCCTTTTCATGCGCTTAGCGTAGATTTGTGGAATACTTGTGGACATCCATGGCCACATTTTTTATGGTATTTTAGATTTTTTGGTAATTAGTTTTAACAATAGTAAAGATCTAATACCTACAAGACAGTTGACTTTGTGTTGTCAATGCATAAAATGGTGCACTGCTTCTTCATTCTTTCATCTCAGTAATGTTGTCTTTCTACATTGTTCTTGCTCAACAATATTGTAATTTTCATATTAAAATTAAACTGAAATAAGTGATTTTATACATTTGATTTCAGTCATCTTACATGTTACAGTGAAAATAGAAAAGTTTCAGAAATGGAAATTGAAACAAGAGTTGAAACAGAACCCACTGCTGGTGACAGCGAATTCACTATGTAGCAAATAATCTTGTTGAAACCTCACTCTTGATTGATTTCGTCAAAGTGAGGAAATCAGTCCAAACCCCTGTCCCCCACAATATCCAACTAGAAAAATATTTAGTAGATTAGTAGGTATGATAAAGGAAATGTCCACCAAAAATGATGAATTTCTAAATGAAATGTCCTCTCAACTAACAACATTAACAAACACTATATCAAATTTAACATTGTAACAAAATGCTATGTCAACTGATGTGGCTGATACATCAGTTTGGGTTCAAAAATAAAATAAAATAAAACAATGCAAGGAGCAGTACACATGGCTGTGGTGTGGAGAGCTGGACCAGGAAAACATGCAAGGGCAGCAGTATTCATAGTTGAATACAATGATTTTATTTTGGGCCAGATTACCTTTGAGAAATAACAACTTATTCTTAAAGGAAAATAATTTTACTCCCCCCCCCCCCTGAAAAAATTAATTAATCAAACAGTTGAAAATATTTATCTCAACATAATTAAAATTCATGCTATAGGCATTGAAATATCAAATATGGTTAATAAACAATGGTATAAGAAATGAATACAACTACAACCAAGTAGTCTCCTTCACCCAGAATTGTGATAGTAATAATGACAAGAAATTTCCACTCAAATCAATCAGATCTTAAAAGATTAATTTTTAATCCCAAAGCAATTAAATTTTGACTGCAAATATTTTATGCCCAAACTGGCAATAATATTAATAATAAGGAAACATTACTCAAAACAATGAAATGTTAGATAGTTAAATTTACATCTCCAAGGCAATTAAATTTGCCTTAAGTTCCTTTCACCCAAAATGGCAATAATAATAATAATAATAATAATAATAATAATAATAATAATAATAATAATAAGGTAAGAAAATTTTACTAAAACAATCAATCTTGAATAGTTTAAAATTTTGTCCACAAGCCTAATTTTGACAGTAGATAACCCTCAACCAAATTAGTGATGATTTATTTATTTATGTACACGAATTGGCCAACAAAGTACCATGTTACAAATTCTATTTCATGTTCACTTTTTTCTTTCTCTTCTCTTGGGCTGCTCTTCTGCCTGCTGCCATTTTTGCCAGATGTTCAGCTGTTAGTTTCCTGTTGGCCTTTGGTTTTGGAATTCAGTTATTGCCAAGTTCACCAAGGTCTTATTTTATTCCTTGCAACCAAGAGTTGGGTGTTTTCCTCTGTTGAATCATACTGAAGATTTTCTTCATTAATCTGCCATCATCCATTCTCATCAGATGAGCAAACATCATCAGCCTTCTCTTTCTCATTTCTGTTGTGACTGGTTTAATAAATTGGTAGATATTCTCATTGCTCATCTTTACCCTTTTTTACTAATTTTTTGTGCCCACCAAGAATTACCTCAGAATTACTTTTCCTTCTTCTCAAGCTCATCTATTAGTCCTTTGTTCTTGAGGAAGAGTGTTTCTGCTGCATATTGTACTTCTGTTCTTGTCACTGTATTATAGTGGAATAACTTTGCATTTTGAGACAGGCATTTTTTGTTGTACAGCTTCTGTGTTAAAATGTGTGCCCTCCTAAGTTTAGCTACTTGAAGTTTGACAGCTTCTTTTCCTGTGCCAGTATCCGTTATTGTTTCTCCCAAATATTTAAAGTGTTTGACCCTTTCAATACATCCAATAATTGTGTGCAATTCTTTGATTTCCTTATATTTGTTAAACATGGATACAGTTTTTTCTTGAGATAGCTGTATACCAAATTTAGCTGCAGGCTTTGCTGAGATTTCTATTTGTTTAATTGCATCTGCTATATTTGTGGATAGAAGAACAATATCATCTGCAAAAGCTAGTGCACGTATCCTAAGGCCTTTAACTGATCCTCCAAAAGAAATTCCCTAGTTACTTTTTGTTGTGAGCTTTCCTCCAAAGTCTCCCTCACAATCTTTCCCAAAGTGATGTTGAATAGAATTGGGGAGGGTCTATCCCCCTGTCTCAAACCTATTTCGATTTTAAAAGGTTCAAAATTTCAAGTCAAAATTTGACTTTGGACTTGGTATCTGTCGGCGTTTGCTTTAGTATCTCTCTAGTTTTTCTGTCAATTCCAAATTCCTACAAAGTTCTACTGACGCTGCCTCTGTCTATGGAGTCATAAGCTTTTCTAAAATCAATAAACATCATAACTTGTGGTTGGCCAGTATGTGTTCCAATTATGTTTTTAAGGTTAATAATTTGCTCTGAACAGCTCAACCTGTTTCTAAATCCACCTTGGTATTCTCCTATCAGTGCATCAAGAACTGGTTCAATCCTGTTTAGTACTATCTTGGAAAGGGCCTTGTATGGAACGGACAGAAGGGAAACCCCCTGCAATTGTTCACATCTGATCTGTCACCCTTTTCGTGAAGTGGATGTGTAAGTGCCGTCCTCCAATCTTATGGGATCTTCTCGGTTCTCCAAATTTCCTTAATAATTGTACTGAGGTGTAGTGCTACATTTTCCTCACCTAGTTTCAAAAGCTTAGCTGCAATTCCATCTTCACCAGAAGATCTGTTGTTCTTGAGGGATTCTATAGCTTGCCGGACTTCATTTAGAGTTGGTGGATGTGACTCTGCAGGGATTTCTTCTGGAGTTTTGAATTCCAGTTTCTATGGAGGCACTTTACAGTTCATCTACATCTACATACATACTCCGCAATCCACCATATGGCGCGTGGCGGAGGGTACCTCGTACCACAACTAGCAACTTCTCTCCCTGTTCCACTCCCAAACAGAACAAGGGAAAAATGACTGCCTATATGCCTCTGTACCAGCCCTAATCTCTCTTATCTTATCTTTGTGGTCTTTCTGCGAAACATAAGTTGGCAGCAATAAAATTGTACTGCAGTCAGCTTCAAATGCTGGTTCTCTAAATTTCCTCAGTAGCGATTCACGAAAAGAACACCTCCTTTCCTCCAGAGACTCCCACCCGAGTTCCTGAAGCATTTCCGTAACACTCGCGTGATGATCAAACCTACCAGTAACAAATCTAGTAACCCACCTCTGAATTGCTTCTATGTCCTCCCTCAATCCGACCTGATAGGGATCCCAAACGCTCGAGCAGTACTCAAGAATAGGTCGTATTAGTGTTTTATAAGCGGTCTCCTTTACAGATGAACCACATCTTCCCAAAATTCTACCAATGAACCCAAGATGACTATCCACCTTCCCCACAACTGCCATTACATGCTTGTGCCACTTCATATCGCTCTGCAATGTTACGCCCAAATATTTAATCGATGTGACTGTGTCAAGTGCTACACTACTAATGGAGTATACAAACATTATGGGATTCTTTTTCCTATTCATCTGCATTAATTTACATTTATCTATATTTAGAGTTAGCTGCCATTCTTTACACCAATCACAAATCCTGTCCAAGTTATCTTGTATCCTCCTACAGTCACTCAACGACGACACCTTCCAGTACACCACAGCATCATCAGAAAACTGCTGCACATTCCTATCCACCCTATCCAAAAGATCATTTATGTAGATAGAAAACAACAGCAGACCTACCACACTTCCCTGGGGCACTCCAGATGATACTCTCACCTCCGATGAACACTCACCATCGAGGACAACATACTGGGTTCTATTACTTAAGAAGTCTTCGAGCCACTCACATATTTGGGAACCAATCCCATATGCTCGTACCTTAGTTAGGAGTCTGCAGTGGGGCACCAAGTCAAACACTTTCTGGAAGTCAAGGAATATGGCATCCGTCTGATACCCTTCATCCATGGTTCGCAAGATAGCATGTGAAAAAAGGGTGAGTTGCGATTCGCAGGAGTGATGCTTTCTAAAGCCGTGCTGATGCATGGACAGCAACTTCTCTGTCTCAAGGAAATTCATTATATTCAAACTGAGAATATGTTCAAGAATCCTGCAACAAACCAATGTTAAGGATATTGGTCTGTAATTTTGAGGATCCGTCCTTCTACCCTCATCACCTGCGCTTTTTTCCAGTCGCTCAGGCGTTTACGTTGGGCAAGAGATTCGCGATAAATACAAGCTAAGTAAGTAGCCAATGCAGTAGAGTACTCTCTGTAAAACCAAATTGGAATCCCATCAGGACCTGGTGATTTATTTATTTTCAACCCATTCAGCTGCTTCAGAACCCCAGGGATGTCTATCACTATGTCCTCTATACGGGAATCTGTACGAGACTCAAACGGCGGTATGTCTGTACGATCCTCCTGCGTGAAACATTTCTCAAATGCTAAATTTAAAATTTCAGCTTTCGTTTTGCTGTCTTCCGTTGCCAGGCCAGACTGATCAGTGAGTGACTGGATGGAAGCCTTCGACCCGCTTACTGACCACAATTTCCTTAAGTTTTCAGCAAGATCTTTTGCTAAGGTATGACGGTGGTAGTGGTTGAATGCTTCACGCATCGCTCTTTTTACAGCAGCAGGAATCTCTACTAACTTTGGCTGTCCTCATTATCCCGAACTTCCTTGCAAAGTGAGTGCAACTGTCTTTGCTTCCTGAGCATTCTCCGAATTGCATTGTTAAACCACGGTGGGTCTTTTCCGTCCATAACTCACTTTTTCGGCACATACTTGTCCAATGTGTGATTTACAATGTGTTTAAAATTTGGCCACAATTCTTCCACGTCCATCGTACCGGAAGTAAATGAAGTCTATTCATTTACTAAGTGGGATGCTGACAATGGCTTATCTGCTCTTTCTAGTACGAATACTCTCCTAGCCTTCTTGACTGACTTTTTAACTTTCGTAACCATAGTCGTAATGACAACATCATGATCACTAATCCCTGTCTCAACACTGGCACTGTCGATGAGGTCTGGTCTGTTCGTGGTTACCAGATCTAAAATAATTCCATTACACATTGGCTTTCGATTTAGCTGCTGAAGATAATTTTCGGATAATGTGTTCAAAAGTAATTCAGATGACGGCTTGTCTGTACCACCTGTATTGAATCCATAGACATCCCAGTCTATACTAGGTAGAAGGTCTTCGAAATAGTATGCTAAAATGTTGCAGTTTTCTTGGTCATTTGTACCTAATTTCCCTGATTTGTCACAAAAATTTAAGCTGGGTGGTTCATACCCTTTCAGGTGTCTTTTGAAAGATTGGTAATAGTCTCTGGATTTATTTTGAGTGAAGTACACTTGTATTTGTTGAAGGGATAGTCTTTCATACAGTCTCTTTTCATTAATGATTGTGTAGGAGGCTATTTTTCTACCTTCTCTGAACCTTTCCAGGTTGTCTTATGTCAGATTCAATTTAAATTTTTGCCAAAGCTTTTGTCTGTTTCCCAAAGCTTCATTGCACTTTTCACTCCACCAAATATTCTTCTGTTTAGTTTTACCTGGAAGAGATTCTTCTTCAGCTTTCATTATTTGAGACTTCATTTTGTCCCGTGTCTCACCTTGCAATTTTGATTCTAAGTAATTTTGAAAATCTGCCACAGTATTCCTGGTTTCAAAATGTTTTCTCATTGGTTTATTATTATTTTTTCCTGAATTTGGGATGAATTTAATTTTGGACTTAACAAGACAGTGATCCATATCTATTTTGGCTCCTTTCTGTACCTTAATATTTTAAACTGTCTTAAATTTTCTTCTAGAAATGGCTATGTGGTCAATTTGGAACTCTTCAAGGAGTTGATTTGGTGCTTTCCAAGTCTTCATCTTCTTGGGATGTTTCTTGAAGTGTGTAGTCATAATTTTGAGGTTGAGGATTTGGTAGAGTTCCACAGGTCTTATTCCATTGTTGTTTAGCCTCTTATGTGCTGGGTATTCCTCAATGATGTTTTTGTATTTCTTCTCCTTGCCAAGGTGTGCATTAAAATCCCCAAGCAGAACGATGACATTTTCCTTTGGAATCTTCTGAATCGTGTCTTCTAGTTCTTGGCAGAAAATCTGTACTTTGTTTGGATTTTTTTACTGTCAATATTTGTTGGTGCATGAGCATTCACTATCATATACATTTTGTTTTTACATTTGATTGTCAGTGTTGAGAGCCTGTTGGATGTAGAGCTGAAGTTTGTTACAGACTCCGTTTTATTTCTTCTAACAATAAAGGCTGTACCTAACAGAGGGCATTTTCCAAAGATATACTCCGCTGGTTTTCCTTTATAAATTCTGTAATTGCCTGTTTCAAAATAATTTTCATCAGTATAACGAGTTTCTTGTAGTGCCAGAATTTGGATATTATGGTGTTCAAGTGCTTGAGTCAGTTCCTGATGTTTTCCTGTTTTGATCAGTGAGTAAATGTTCAGGGTTCTTCTTGAATTTGAGTTTTTCAGGCTCTTTTGATAAAACAAGAGCAGAAAGTGCAGGCTCCCCAGAATCCGGAATGCCTGCTTGTGACCTGAGGTCAAGAGATTTTACTCCCTGGGGTAATTTGTTTTCTTTTCCACTCACAATCCATAATATTTGTAAGGTTGGAGTGGTGGAGATTTCCAGAGATTGCTCGAGATACAACTGGAGTGTTAATCCAGGGGGTTTGTGTTTGGTCCAGGAGAGATATTTTATTTTGCTCAAGTCCACTGGCAAGCCAGTGAGGACTCCCACCCCCCACCCCTCCCCATCCGCCACCTGGGGCACGCCATGTCGGAGTAGCATCTCTCTGCCTGTTATGACATTGTAACAGGTTGATGGATTAATGGTGATAATAAAGATATAAAAATTTTTTCTCACAACAATCAGGTTTAAAAAGGTTAAATTTTAATCCCAAAAGCAATTAAGTTTCAGCTCTAAGTAACTTTTAGCCAAAGGGCAATAGTAGTAACAAGGAGAAAACTTTGCTCAAAATGATGAAACTGTAAATGTTTAAGTTTTCATTGCCAAAGCAATTAAATTTTGCTGTAAGTTTCTTAGCCCAGGTAGTGATAACAATAATGGAGAGAAATTTTTTTCTCAAAACAAATAGTTTTAAATAGACGAGTTCATATCTCCAAAGAAATTAACTCTTAACTGTAAGCATTGAACTAGCAAAGTTATCAGATAGTGTTACAATAAATGGGCATACTCGATTCAACAGCCACCAAACACTTTGGCACCAAGACAAGACAGGCTACTGGCAGTGGAAAAACCCAAAGAGGGGCCACACTAAGGCTCATAAATGATCATTAACAGCATAATACAATAACAAAAAACACATAGATAAAATATGCGTACATATACAAGGTATGAACCCTCATGAACTATAGACCCTGCCATTGGTGGGGAGGCTTGCATGCCTCAGCAATACAGATAGCTGTACCGTAGGTGCAACCACAACGGAGGGCTATCTGTTGAGAGGCCAGACAAATGTATGGTTCCCGAAGAGGGGCAGCAGCCTTTTCAGTAGTTGCAGGGGCAACAGTCTGGATGATTGACTGATCTGGCCTCGTAACACTAACCAAAACAGCCCTGCTGTGCTGGTACTACGAACGGCTGAAAGCAAGGGGAAACTACGGCCGTAATTTTTCCCGAGGGCATGCAGCTTTACTGTATGGATAAATGATGATGGCGTCCTCTTGGGTAAAACATTCCGGAGGTAAAATAGTCCCTCATTCGGATCTCCGGGCTGGGACTACTTAAGAAGACGTCGTTATCAGGAGAAAGAAAACTGGCGTTCTATGGATCGGAGCATGGAATGTCAGATCCCTTAATCAGGCAGGTAGATTAGAAAATTTAAAAAGGGAAATGGATAGGTTAAAGTTAGATATAGTGGGAATTAGCGAAGTTCGGTGGCAGGAGGAACAAGACTTTTGGTCAGGTGAATACAGGGTTATAAATACAAAATCAAATAGGGGTAATGCAGGAGTAGGTATACTAATGAATAAAAAAATAGGAGTTCAGGTAAGCTACTACAAACAACATAGTGAACGCATTATTGTGGCCAAGATAGACATGAAGCCCACGCCTACCACAGTAGTACAAGTCTATATGCCAACTAGGTCTGCAGATGACGAAGAAATTGAAGAAATGTATGATGAGATAAAAGAAATTATTCAAGTAGTGAAGGGACATGAAAATTTAATAGTCATGGGTGACTGGAATTCGGTAGTAGGAAAAGGGAGAGAAATAAACGTAGTAGGTGAATATGGATTGGAGGAAGAAATGAAAGAGGAAGCCGCCTGGTAGAATTTTGCACAGAGCATAACTTAATCATAGCTAATACTTGCTTCAAGAATCATAAAAGAAGGATGTATACATGGAAGAAGCCTGGAGATACGGACAGGTTTCAGATAGATTATATAATGGTAAGACAGAGATTTAGGAACCAGGTTATAAATTGTAGGACATTTCCAGGGGAAGATGTGGACTCTGACTACAATCTGTTGGTTATGAACTGTAGATTAAAACTGAAGAAACTGCAAAAAAGTGGGAATTTAAGGAGATGGGACCTGGATAAACCGAAAGAACCAGAGGTTGTAGAGAGTTTCAGGGAGAGCATAAGGGAACAATTGACAGGAATGGGGGAAGGAAATATAGTAGAAGAAGAATGGGTAGCTTTGAGAGATGAAATAGTGAAAGTAGCAGAGGATCAAATAGGTAAAAAGACGAGGGCTAGTAGAAACCCTTGGGTAACAGAAGAAATATTGAATTTAATTGATGAAAGGAGAAAATACAAAAATGCAGTAAATGAAGCAGGCAAAAAGGAATACAAACGTCTCAAAAATGAGATCGACAGAAAGTGCAAAATGGCTAAGCAGAGATGACTAGAGGACTAATGTAAGGATGTAGAGGCTTATCTCACTAGGGGGTAAGATAGATAATGCCTACAGGAAAATTAAAGAGACCTTTGGAGAAAAGAGAACCACTTGTATGAATATCAAGAGTTCAGATGGAAACACAGTTCTAAGCAAAGAAGGGAAAGCAGAAAGGTGGAAGGAGTATATAGAGGGTCTATACAAGGGCGATGTACTTGAGGACAATATTATGGAAATGGAAGAGGATGTAGATGAAGATGAAATGGGAGATACGATACTGCGTGAAGAGTTTGACAGAGCACTGAAAAAGACCTGAGTCGAAACAAGGCCCCCGGAGTAGACAACATTCCATTGGAACTACTGATGGCCTTGGGAGAGCCAGTCCTGACAAAACTCTACCATCTGGTGAGCAAGATGTATGAAACAGGCGGAATACCCTCAGACTTCAAGAAGAATATAATAATTCCAATCCCAAAGAAAGCAGGTGTTGACAGATGTGAAAATTACCGAACAATCAGTTTAATAAGCCACAGCTGCAAAATACTAACATGAATTCTTTACAGACGAATGGAAAAACTAGTAGAAGCCGACCTCAGGGAAGATCAGTTTGGATTCCGTAGAAATACTGGAATACGTGAGGCAATGCTGACCTTACGACTTATCTTAGAAGAAAGATTAAGGAAAGGCAAACCTATGTTTCTAGCATTTGTAGACTTAGAGAAAGCTTTTGACAATGTTGACTGGAATACTCTCTTTCAAATTCTGAAGGTGGCACGGGTAAAATACAGGGAGCGAACGGCTATTTACAATTTGTACAGAAACCAGAAGGCAATTGTAAGAGTCGAGGGGCATGAAAGGGAAGCAGCGGTTGGGAAGGGAGTGAGACAGGGTTGTAGCCTCTCCCCGATGTTATTCAATCTGTATATTGAGCAAGCAGTAAAGGAAACAAAAGAAAAATTTGGAGTAGGTATTAAAATTCATGGAGAAGAAATAAAAACTTTGAGGTTCGCAAATGACATTGTAATTCTGTCAGAGACAGCAAAGGACTTGGAAGAGCAGTTGAACGGAATGGACAGTGTCTTGAAAGGAGGATATAAGATGAACATCAACAAAAGCAAAACGAGGATAATGGAATGTAGTCGAATTAAGTCGGGTGATGCCGAGCGAATTAGATTAGGAAATGAGACACTTAAAGTAGTAAAGGAGTTTTGCTACTTGGGGAGCAAAATAACTGATGATGGTTGAAGTAGAGATGATATAAAATCTAAACTGGCAGTGGCAAGGAAAGCGTTTGTGAAGAAGAGAAATTTGTTAACATTGAGTATAGATTTAAGTGTCAGGAAGTCGTTTCTGAAAGTATTCATATGGAGTGTAGTCATGTATGGAAGTGAAACATGGACGATAAACAGTTTGGACAAGAAGAGAATAGAAGCTTTCGGAATGTGGTGCTACAGAAGAATGCTGAAGATTAGATGGGTAGATCACATAAATAATGAGGAGGTATTGAATAGGATTGGGGAGAAGAGGAGTGTGTGGTACAACTTGACTAGAAGAAGGGATCGGTTGGTAGGACACGTTCTGAGGCTTGAAGGGATCACCAATTTAGGATTGGAGGGCAGTGTGGAGGGTAAAAATCGTAGAGGGAGACCAAGAGATGAATACACTAAGCAGATTCTGAAGGATGTAGGCTGCAGTAGGTACTGGGAGATGAAGAAGCTTGCACAGGATAGAGTAGCATGGAGAGCTGCATCAAACCAGTCTCAGGACTGAAGACCACAACAACAAGGTAAGGCACCGGGCGGAAGCAAACTAGGTTGAGAATGGATTGGACACGAGTGTCAGTGAGCATGGCTGCATCACAAGAAAACACACAGACAACTAGGGTGATCCTTATGACTGAGACACAGAAGTGCACAGGGCACGACACAAGTACCTGAGTTCACCCTACAGACTGACCCACATTAGCTGAAATTAGAAAGGTCCATTGAAAACCAGTTATAGTGGTTGCTAATGGATCAGTTGGATCCAACCCAGTGCATGGGAAAATAAAAGAACTGCCGCTAAATATAAGCCAGTACACTCAAAATCAAATTTAAATACCAATACAAATTCTATGGCATTTGATGAAAAAAGTAAACACACAAGCAGTAAGTTAACATTTGCATGACATACATAAAACCAAATACAAGCAATTGCTCTATATACACACAGAACAAGTAAATGCTTAATGTAAGGATCAAACAAACAAGGTTCTTAAAATAGAAACAAATAATTAATTTGAGAATCTCACTCATGTCGACCAGTGTAATAACATAATCCAATTCACATTAAGTATAAGGCATTGCAAAAATTCAAATTAGACCAAACAGGAATGGCCAGTGAAAAATCAAACTATTCACACAAAGGGCTGCTAGTCTGCCAAATCCTCACCAGTGGGTACACTTTACAATCAGATATGGAAATAGGCAACGCACTGTTCAAAGCTGAACAATAACACAGCTACAAGTACCTCTCATGGAGTTATGCTGCAAGACCCACCAGAGCCTTAGTTACATACCTGCCACAGTTCAAATAACGAGTTCCATAGCACAGTACACAAGTAAGGGGTTGCAGCACTTAACATGAAGCCCTCACCTACACTCACTTGACAAAACCAGTGTCCACCAACTCCAGCAAGAAGAAATATATACTGCCAGTGGAACACATTGGCCACTGAAGCACAGGGACATATCATGCTGGTCCCCCATGGCACAGCCCAACTGAGACAGCAGTATGAAAGCTCTCTCACTCTAGTTGTTCCAATTACAAACCCGTGCAGAATAAACACCAGATGCGGCCTGGAAGAAGGAAGGGTCCACTACTCACCAGTATCAGTTCTCAACTTGCCTTCAGCTCCATAATTATTAATATATACACTGGTACCAAGGTGGTGTGTATTGGCTTTACGGTGATAATGCATTCACTGTGCTGTTTATCCACATTCTTGTGTTCTAATTCATTGTTAGACCTGCTCTTGCATTTGATTTTGTATTTATAACCATGAACTCATGTGGTCAGAAGTCCTTTCCACTATATCTAAATTCAATGCACCTATCTCTCTTTTCAGATCCTCTGTCCTACTTACCCAATTAAGGGATGTAATATTCCACACTCCAACCAATAGGAATATAGGAATATAGGAATATAGGAATATAGGAATATAGGAATATAGGAATAGGAATATAAAAAAAGGGAGGAAGGTTTATCTGTTTAGCAAGAGTAATAGAAGGCAGATTTCAGACTACCTAACAGATCAAAACGAAAATTTCTGTTCCGACACTGACAATGTTGAGTGTTTATGGAAAAAGTTCAAGGCAATCGTAACATGCGTTTTAGACAGGTACGTGCCGAGTAAAACTGTGAGGGACGGGAAAAACCCACCGTGGTACAACAACAAAGTTAGGAAACTACTGCGAAAGCAAAGAGAGCTCCACTCCAAGTTTAAACGCAGCCAAAACCTCTCAGACAAACAGAAGCTAAGCGATGTCAAAGTTAGCGTAAGGAGGGCTATGCGTGAAGCGTTTAGTGAATTCGAAAGCAAACTTCTATGTACCGACTTGACAGAAAATCCTAGGAAGTTCTGGTCTTACGTTAAATCAGTAAATGGCTCGAAACAGCATATCCAGACACTCCGGGATGATGATGGCATTGAAACAGAGGATGACACGCGTAAAGCTGAAATACTAAACACCTTTTTCCAAAGCTGTTTCACAGAGGAAGACCGCACTGCAGTTCCTTCTCTAAATCCTCGCACAAACGAAAAAATGGCTGACATCGAAATAAGTGTCCAAGGAATAGAAAAGCAACTGGAATCACTCAATAGAGGAAAGTCCACTGGACCTGACGGGATACCAATTCGATTCTACACAGAGTACGCGAAAGAACTTGCCCCCCTTCTAACAGCCGTGTACCGCAAGTCTCTAGAGGAACGGAAGGTTCCAAATGATTGGAAAAGAGCACAGATAGTCCCAGTCTTCAAGAAGGGTCGTCGAGCAGATGCGCAAAACTATAGACCTATATCTCTTACGTCGATCTCTTGTAGAATTTTAGAACATGTTTTTTGCTCGCGTATCATGTCATTTCTGGAAACCCAGAATCTACTATGTAGGAATCAACATGGATTCCGGAAACAGCGATCGTGTGAGACCCAACTCGCCTTATTTGTTCATGAGACCCAGAAAATATTAGATACAGGCTCCCAGGTAGATGCTATTTTTCTTGACTTCCGGAAGGCGTTCGATACAGTTCCGCACTGTCGCCTGATAAGCAAAGTAAGATCCTACGGAATATCAGACCAGCTGTGTGGCTGGATTGAGGAGTTTTTGGCAAACAGAACACAGCATGTTGTTATCAATGGAGAGACGTCTACAGACGTTAAAGTAACCTCTGGCGTGCCACAGGGGAGTGTTATGGGACCATTGCTTTTCACAATATATATAAATGACTTAGTAGATAGTGTCGGAAGTTCCATGCGGCTTTTCGCGGATGATGCTGTAGTATACAGAGAAGTTGCTGCATTAGAAAATTGTAGCGAAATACAGGAAGATCTGCAGCGGATAGGCACTTGGTGCAGGGAGTGGCAACTGACCCTTAACATAGACAAATGTAATGTATTGCGAATACATAGAAAGAAGGATCCTTTATTGTATGATTATATGATAGCGGAACAAACACTGGTAGCAGTTACTTCTGTAAAATATCTGGGAGTATGCGTACGGAGCGATTTGAAGTGGAATGATCATATAAAACTAATTGTTGGTAAGGCGGGTACCAGGTTGAGATTCATTGGGAGAGTGCTTAGAAAATGTAGTCCATCAACAAAGGAGGTGGCTTACAAAACACTCGTTCGACCTATACTTGAGTATTGCTCATCAGTGTGGGATCCGTACCAGGTCGGGTTGACGGAGGAGATAGAGAAGATCCAAAGAAGAGCGGCGCGTTTCGTCACTGGGTTATTTGGTAACCGTGATAGCGTTACGGAGATGTTTAATAAACTCAAGTGGCAGACTCTGCAAGAGAGGCGCTCTGCATCGCGGTGTAGCTTGCTCGCCAGGTTTCGAGAGGGTGCGTTTCTGGATGAGGTATCGAATATATTGCTTCCCCCTACTTATACTTCCCGAGGAGATCACGAATGTAAAATTAGAGAGATTAGAGCGCGCACGGAGGCTTTCAGACAGTCGTTCTTCCCGCGAACCATACGCGACTGGAACAGGAAAGGGAGGTAATGACAGTGGCACGTAAAGTGCCCTCCGCCACACACCGTTGGGTGGCTTGCGGAGTATCAATGTAGATGAATGTAGATGTAGAAGTTTTGCTTCTCCTGGTGACAACACCCTCATGAGTAGGTCCCAACCACACAGCTGAATTTATCTACATTTTACCATTGGAATATTTTACAAAATTCACTAGTGTACAACAGGAGAAGGACTGGTAAGGGACTTCTCCAATTCATGCAGACAACTAACCAATCAGTGTCTTCATCTGCATGTGAAACAAACATTAGCTGGCATGGTTCCCTGTATTGTTACAATGTGCAGTGAAAGTATTCATCTCACACTACAAAGTGAAATGTTTAAAACAAAGTTATGCAGGGCTGTCACCCATGCACAAGTCCTATGGGATGGTAACAGCACTTGCGTACAGTCAGTTTTATTATGTGTATAACGATTTGAAAACAAACAGTTGCAGGTGTACACAACTTTATATATATAACAGCAATGACAATAGCAGTGCAGCTCACTTTTCTTCACTGCACACGGGATAAGACAATGCCAAGAGTATAGCACACACAGTTACCATAATGTAAACAAAATGCAGAATCCCCCCATAAATATCACTGAGGTGGTGGAAAAGGTCCCACCCCCCACACTGAATACAACAAACTAAGTTGGACTACATTGCGTCCACAAATGTTCACCATGGGGTGGTATGTAACCCAGTAAGCTTATTATATTACAACTATGACATGGACAATAAGGAATAATTAACTACTGACTATTACAAATGCTGTGATCATAGTGAAGAGACTGTTCAAGTCACAGTACATACTATTATAGAGAAGATACTGACTATGACTGTTTCAGACACAGGAGCTACAGTGAATGTGATGTCATCTAATTTATTTAATAAGATTCGTGGTTTCAAAAGTGTCCAAGTTTCCTGTGCAGAAAATGTACGGTCTTTGAAGATATTAGTGTTAAGTCAAAAAATTTCAAAATACAAATGCAGGTGGAAGTTGAAACGGGAAATGGTGTTATAAATGCCCACTGCTAATAGTAAGTGGGTTAGTAGTAAAACGTATTTATGCATTGATTTCTTAAGCGAGACGTATGCCATAGTTGACTTCTCATCAACAAAAACGTCCTAAGTTCCACCTGGAATTCCACTGTTTTTTATAATATTTAAGATTTTTCCTATTTGTGTAGTTGTATTTATCCACAACATTGGTTGAGTAAAAGAAAATTTGGGATATAAACAATTTTTTATTAATTCTGGATGCTGCCTTTACTAGGTGGTGCCACTTAATTAATAAGAATCTTCAGCTTTCTTCTTCTAAAACTTTCACTGTATAATACAATAACTTAATAAATAACACAATGCAATTAATTTGTGCCCTTGGATGAGGGAAATGTATTCTGTGGCTGACCACTGAGGGTATCACTTCTACATCTACATACATACTCCGCAATCCACCATACGGTGCGTGGCGGAGGGTACTTTGTACCACAACTAGCATCTTCTTTCCCTGTTCCACTCCCAAACACAACGAGGGAAAAATGACTGCCTATATGCCTCTGTACCAGCCCTAATCTCTCTTATCTTATCTTTGTGGTCTTTCCGCGAAATGTAAGTTGGCAGCAGTAAAATTGTACTGCACTCAGCCTCAAACGCTGGTTCTCTAAATTTCCTCAGTAGCGATTCACGAAAAGAACGCCTCCTTTCCTCTAGAGACTCCCACCCGAGTTCCTGAAGCATTTCTGTAACACTCGCGTGATGATCAAACCTACCAGTAACAAATCTAGCAGCCCGCCTCTGAATTGCTTCTATGTCCTCCCTCAATCTGACCTGATAGGGATCCCAAACACTCAAGCATTACTCAAGAATAGGTTGTATTAGTGTTTTATAAGAGGTCTCCATTACAGATAAGCCACATCTTCCCAAAATTCTACCAATGAACCCAAGACGACTATCCGCCTTCCCCACAACTGCCATTACATGCTTGTCCCACTTCATATCACTCTGCAATGTTACGCCCAAATATTTAATTGACGTGACTGTGTCAAGTGCTACCCAACTAATGGAGTATTCAAATATTACAGGATTCTTTTTCCTATTCATCTGCATTAATTTACATTTATCTATATTTAGAGTTAGCTGCCATTCTTTACACCAATCACAAATCCTGTCCAAGTTATCTTGTATCCTCCTACACTCACTCAATGACGACAACTTCTCGTACACCACAGCATCATCAGAAAACAGCCGCACATTGCTATCCACCCTATTCAAAAGATCATTTATGTAGATAGAAAACAACAGCAGACCTACCACACTTCCCTGGGACACTCCAGATGATACCCTCACCTCCGATGAACACTCACCATCGAGGACAACGTACTGGGTTCTATTACTTAAGAAGTCTTAGAGCCACTCACATATTTGGGAACCAATCCCATATGCTCGTACCTTAGTTAGTAGTCTGCATTTCGCAGGAGCGATGCTTTCTAAAGCCTTGCTGATGCATGGACAGCAACTTCTGTCTCAAGGAAATTCATTATATTCGAACAGAGAATATGTTCAAGAATCCTGCAACAAACCGATGTTAAGGATATTGTTCTGTAATTTTGAGGATCCGTCCTTCTACCCTTCTTGTATACAGGCGTCACCTGTGCTTTTTTCCAGTCACTCAGGACTTTATGTTGGGCAAGAGATTCACGATAAATACAAGCTAAGTAAGGAGCCAATGCAGTAGAGTACTCTCTGTAAAACCAAATTGGAATCCCATCAGGACCTGGCGATTTATTTATTTTCAACCCATTCAGCTGCTTCAGAACCCCAGGGATGTCTATCACTATGTCCTCCATACGGGAATCTGTATGAGACTCAAACGGCGGTATGTCTGTATGATCCTCCTGCGTAAAAGATTTCTCAAGTGCTAAATTTTAAATTTCAGCTTTTGTTTTGCTGTCTTTCATTGCCAGGTCAGACTGATCAGTGAGTGACTGGATGGAAGCCTTCAACCCACTTACTGATTTTACGTAAGACCAGAATTTCCTTGGGCTTTCAGCAAGATCTTTTGCTAAGGTATGACGGTGGTAGTGGCTGAATGCTTCGCGCATCGCTCTTTTTATAGCAGCACGAATCTCTACTAACTTTGGCTGTCCTCATTCTCCCGATCATTCTTGCACCGCGAGTGCAACTGTCTTTGCTTCCTGAGCATTCTCCGAATGTTTTCGGATAATGTGTTCAAAAGTAATTCACACAACGGCTTGTCTGTACCACCTGTAATAAATCCATAGACATCCCAGTCTATACTAGGTAGGTTGAAGTCGCCTCCGACTAATATAGCATGATCCGGGTACTTCTACGATACAGAATGTAGACTCACTTTGAATGATTCTAGAACTGTCACGGTGGAACCTGGTGGCCGTTAATAACACCCAACAATTAACTTTACTTTCCCTAGCCCTGTTAAACGTGTCCAGATAACTTCACAATCTCACTCTACTTCGACCTCAGTAGACACAATATTTTTGTCAACTGTCTAATCTGTCTTTCCGATACACGTTCCAACCCTCACTAAATATTTCAGAACTTCCTATCTCAGGGTTCAGCCAGGTCTCAGTCCCAAGAAGAATTTGCGTGCCACACGCTTCCTGGAGGGCAGTAGATTCAGGAACTTTATTCCGAGCACTCTGAAAATTTACTGCTAATATCTTGATAGTTGAAGTGTCTTTACACTGAGTGTGTCCTGATTTCCCTGCCTGCACGTTGACTGGTGAGTGTTCATCAGGACACCTCACACTACTGCCTAGGCCATCACTTTTGAGTGGCACCGTGGATCCTTGGTTACACAGCGCACATTACTGAAGTACAACTGATGACAGCGAGACATGGTACTAAGATAAACTTACCACGTCAGTTTGAAGTAAACGTATCAGATACGTTTGAGCGTTTACCATGTGATCATAAACAAACATTTGAAGTTTACCATGTGATCATAAAATTGATCATTTAATTCCAGTGTGAGTCAAATTCATTCATATCACTTTATCATACAACCTCCTGCAGTTCCATCAATGATCAAATTTTGAATACATACATATAATCTGGATTCATCCAAAATTAAGAAACATTTTTATTCATGTTTATGTGCCTACTGATGACTCAACACTCCATCTGCACAGTGAGTTGTTACCATTATTCCTAATCCACCAAAGATTTTCTATTACCTCAAATGTATATTAACTCTCACAGAGTACATTGATTTAATAATTAAACAAGATACCTTCATTTCTGAAAATGTATAAATAAGATTTCTGATTTTTTTTTTTACCACTATTAAAAATGTGAATGAGCTGTAGCTTATGTTTGTAAGTAATATGTGGGTAATTCGTAAGAATGTATAGGCACAATGGACAATGCTTTACTCAGTCACAGTTAGCAAATGAAAGTGCGGGCAACATGTGTTGATATGTGAAAACAATTACTTAAAATATAATTTCAACTTGCTTCATTGTTTTCATCCCTTAATAATGCCCTGAATGTTTTTATTCTTTGAGTCTTTCTTGTATTCCACGAGTTTTACTTTTTTTTATGCAAGACTCTACTACAAGGGGCAATCAAAGTTTCCATTTGACGGCCATACAGTCCACAATTGGTATGCCAATCACGCACAAGTGCTGTGAGCACTGAGACAATCATCCCAATGACGCCAAGGGTGAAGATACCTGTTTGGTGAAACACCGTGTCCTGCAGCGCGAAGAAGTCTTAAGGCCTGCTGCACATCCTCATCTGACTGGAATTAGACCATTTTTTTAAGATACCAAAGGCATAAAATCAAATGGGGACAAATCAAGACTATAGGTGGGCAAGGGGGTGCTTGAGTGTGTCCCACTTCAGTCGGCGTAACTTCTGCATTATGACATTGTGATACAGGTATGTGCGCTGTCATAAAGCAGTAGCATCCTTTGTCGCATCATTCCACAACCATGTTTTTAGACAAAGATGATGTGCCATACACAACCTTCAATTTCCTATGGATGTTTACCAGTATTTCTCCTTCAGCAGCCAAGAATTTATAATAGAACATTGGTCCTGTTTGAATGCATTTAGTAATAACACCGACGTAGTTCACATTTCCATGTTTACGACATGCATGTTGGAAAGACACAAATGCCACACTAATCCCTTGCCACCTAAATGTCAGTTCCTATAGACCAATATCGAAGTTGTGCAATGTTGCATATACGCTGCAGCAATGCCCTCAAATGGAAACTTTTCGACTGCCCCTTATATTTCACAATACTTGGGACAGTAGAGTTTTAAGTCTTAGTGAACACCACCTGTCATTACTTGTTCATGCAGTACATTATCTTCTTTGTAAATTGAGAGTATTCTAGGATGTGGCACTAAAAAAACACAGTCATACAACCTACTGGAAAAAATAATTAAAAACTAGTCCCTTTCAGCAGCTCTGTCTGCTGAAGAACTTCCCCTAAAAATTCTACAGAATGACTAGATAAAGTAATTTTACACTAATGTTAAATGATTTGTATGCTGATGTACAGTACACAACTTTTATTTTCCTTACAAGCTACTAGTGTTGCCAGTTTTGGAAATGTCTTCTCAAAAATTAGTTAACAATGTACAGAAGAGACAAAATTTTCCCTTATATTGCTTTCTGCACCTACTTCATTCAGGTTTGGTGTGCCAATACCATTGAAGAAGTATGCATTTTAGGATTAGAGAAGATTCTTTTGTAGGCTTCCACTTTTATCGTATTTTCCTACACTACCCTTAGCTCTGTTATCTGTCCATAATTATCTAAGAGGTCAAGAGTTCTTTACACAGTATGAAACCACACTCCAAGAAAATTTTGGAGATTTTTCAGGTATATTTTCTGAGTATTTTGGAATATGGGACTTGTGATCTCAAGTGGCTCATTACAGCACAAAAGTAAGTAATCACCACCCACAGGTTAGTCCTTAGGCCTATAGCAAATGACCAATTGTGGCTCACAAGGCAGTAAGAGGAGCGATTTATGATCGTGAGATGTGATCAGCATGTTACCAATCCCTCCAGCTGTTATTACCAGAAGATGAACCTAATGATGCCATTGCTGCTTTATTCAAGCACAATGACTGAGGGCGCACTGTACCAGAATTCCCTACCCTGGAACTGCATCCACCACTGTAGTATTAGTTTGCACACATTATGATCCCTGCCCACCAAGACGTTTGATACTGCCTGGTGGCGTTGCAGGCACATGACACTGTTAAAGTACATAAGCACAGCAGACATGGACGGAGGATCACCCCAGTGAAGATAGGGTTGCAAGTGGGGAAATCCATTGAGATAAGCGACTTTGACAAAGGGCAAATTATTATTACACATAGCCTGTGAATAAGTATCTCGAATATGGAAAAGCTGGTTGAATGTTCACGTGCTACTTTTGCCAGCATCTATGCAAAAAGGTAGGACAGTTGACTACTGATCAATGAAAACATGTTGGCTCTTAGGGTGAATCACATTTTTTCTTCAGTTTGTCAAAGGTCATCTCCATAAATGCCATCACTGAGGTGAATGGCGACTCAAAAAGTGCAGCGTGCCATGGATGCAGCCTGTTGGGAGCAGCATTATGCTATGGGAGACACTCCCGTGCTTGCATGCGACCTGCAGTAGCAATCAAAGAGAGACTGACAGCTGCGAACCACCTGCATCCCTTCATGCTTGATGTCTTCTCTGACGGCGATGTTATCTTTCAATGTATAACTGTCAGAGTCATGGAACCAGAACCACGCTACAGAAGTTTGAGGAGCATTGTAGTGAACTCACAATGTCTCAGTGACCAAATTCACTAGATGTAAATCCTACGGAACCCATCTGGGCCACTATCGGACTTCATAACAGCATATGCAAATCAGTGGCCTGTTATTTACGTGAATTACATGATCTGTGCATAGACATCTAATGCCACAAACAAACCAACAAACTGTCGGATCCCTGATAAGTAGAAACAGTAATGTATTTCGATCCAAAGATGGACAAACACACAATTAAGCAGGTGGTCATAATGTTTTGGCTCATCGGTGTATATCGACTAGTTGCACAGATGAAGAGACAAAGGATGTATAATGAGATAAAAGAAATTATTCAGTTAAGAGAGACAGAAATTTAATGGTGACAGTTCACTTGTATATGACAGGACAAATTGTGGAACATGGACTGGGGGGAAAGGAATGCATGAGGAAGCCACCCACTAGAAATTTTGCCAGAATGTAATTTAATCACCCCTAAAGCTTGGTTGAAGAATTAAGAAAGAAGCTTGTATATGTGGATGAGACCTGGAGATACTATAAGATTTCTGACTGGTTATAAGAGGCGTGTTTTTCTAAGTATCATTCTGAAATAAAACAAATAGAATTTTCTTGGCAATTTTATTTTTATATGACAGTCTGTACTTTAATCTACTTTTCTACATAATTCACATCAATTTTAAGGCGATTATAATTGTACATCCAGATTTGAATACCATCCTCATAGAAATCTGCCATGTGAACATAACTTTCAATAATTTAAAAGTTCTGTAACAATTGCATAAAGCACACTTCTTGACACTTGACGAAACACATCACATAACGTCGAAATGATAAAGCACCTGTTCTCTCACTTGTTAAACAACTTAGTGTACCACATTGTAAGAATGACTGAATGTCACCTACTTCATTCCTAATCACACATATTTGTTTGGCCATCTTTAAAAGCTCTTGCCCATTTCTGTACCATCCTATCACTTGTAAGTATCAAGAAGTGTCTGATTTGATCCATTATAAAAGGATCTGAAAGCCTGCAACTGTGAAAACAATAACTCATCTGCTCATCAGAAACATTTATAATGGATCAAATCAGATTATTAGTGTTAAGCAAGCCAATGAAAGCTATATATAAATATAAAATAAAGAAAACTGTGACTGGTAGCAGATGAGTTGTTATCAAGAAGTGTGCTTCATGTAATTGTTACAGAACATTTAAACCATCAAAAATTATGTACAATATGAAAAGTGCCTTAATATTGGTGGGATTAAATGTAGATTAAAGTATAGGCTTTCAAGTATAAACACAATTGCTGCAGAAAGTGTACATGTTAAAAAACAACTTCAACAATGGTAAGACAAAGATTTCAAAATCAAGTGTTAAACTGCAAGACATTTCCAGGGGCACATGGGCACTCTGACAATAATTTAATTTTCTTTCCCCCAAAAAGGTAGGAAGTACTGGATATTGGACTTGCATAAATTAAAGGCATTAGAGGTTACTGAGTGTTTCAGAGACAACAATAGACTGAAATTAGGCAATGGAATACAACAGAAGAATGGCCAACTTTGAGTGATGAAATAGGGAAGGCAGGGGAAGATATCATACATAAAAAGACAAGGCGTAGTAAAAGTCCATGGCCAACTCAGCAGACATACAATGGAGTGAATGAAGGAGACGAAAGTGAAGAGAGACATCTAAAAAATACGACAGACAGAAAGTGGAAAAAGGTTATTAAGCAGGTCTTGTTAGAGGACAAATGCATCACTGCAGAAGCATGGACAACTAGGCAAAAATCAGAGATCACTGGAGAAAAGAGAAATAACAAGATGATTATCATGAGTTCAGATGACAAGCCAGTATCAAGCAAAGTCTGGAAAGCTGAAAGTTATATATGAAGTGTAAAGGTGACAACCTTTAGGACAGTATTATAGAAAGAGAAGTGGTATTAGGTGAAGATGAGACAGGAAACAACATACTGCAAGAAGAAGCTCACAGAACACCAACATACCTAAGCAGAAACAAAGTCAATGGAGTAGATGACATCCCCTCACAATTATTAAGATCACTGGCATGGCCAAACATGTCAAAATTATTCTATCTGGTGTGCAAGGTATGAAACACATGAAATACCCTCAGACTTTAGGAAGAATGTAGTAACTCCAGTTCCACAAAAGGCAGATGCTGAGTGAATACTACCAAATAAGAGTTTAATAGAAAATGGTTGCAAAACATTGAAACCAAGTATTTACAAAACAATGAAAGCTCTGGTAGAGGTCAACCTTACGAAGATTAATTTTGGTTCTGGAGAAATGTATGTACTTGCCAGCAATACTGACCCTACGACTTATCCTAAAGATAGGCTGAAGAATGACAAACCTACGTTTCTAGTATTTGTATATTTAGAGGAAGCTTTTGACAATGTGGACTGAAGCTTTTGGGGCTAAAATAAAGGGAATGAAAGATTATTTACAACTTTTACGGAAACCAGACTCAGTTATAAGAGTTGAGTGGTGTGAAATGGAAGCAGTGGTCGAGAAGAGCATTAGACAGAGGTGTAGCCTATTCCCGCTGTTATTTAACCTGTACATTGAGCAAGCAGTAAAGGAAACCAAATAAAAATTTGGAGAACGGATTAGAGCTGAAGGAGGAAAAAAATAAAAACCTTGAGGTTTGCTGATGACACTGTAATTCTCAGAGACAGCAAAGGACTTTGAAGAGCAGTTGAACGGAATGGACAGTGTCTTGAAAGGCGATTATAAGATGGACATCACTAACAGTAAATTAAGTGTAATGGAATGTAGCTGAATTAAATCAAGTGAGGCTGTGGGAATTAGATTATGAAATGACACACTAAAAGTAGTTGATTTGTTTTGCTGTTTGGGGGAGAAACTGATGCTAGCTCAGAAAGGGGAGATATAAAATGCATACTGGCAATAACAAAAATGCACCTCTGAAAAAGTCTTAACTATGAATATAAATTTAAGTGTTAGCAGATTTTTTTTGGAAATTAATTGTTTGGAGTGTAGGTTTGTGTGGAAGTGAAATATGGACAAAAGACAATTCAGTCAAGAAGGATGTTGAAGAGTAAATGGGTAGATCAAATAACAAATGAATGGTACTGAATCAAATTGGGGAAAAAGAAATTTATGGCATAAGGTGAGTAAATGAGAGGATCAGTTTATACGATACATCCTGAGGCATCAAGATCTGTCAACCTGGTAGTGAAAGAAACTTCGAACCAGTATTCAGATAAGACCACTGAAAACCACAGAAAGACGATGACAGTTGGGGACAGACTACAAAGACAACTTGACAGAATGGCAAGTCTGTAGAGTGAACCAATTCGAGAGCCTAGATGTAGCAATATTAGGAACCAAGCAATACTGAATACAATGAAAAATATGAAAGTGCAGTAGAAACATGACTGAGATACGAGCTCCTGCGCTGCTAACTTTACGGCAGGCTACGGGCACCTAGTGCCGAGGTGCCTACAGCAGTGCTAGCAAATATTAGGAGTGCAACTTAGCTGCTGACATCTAGGTCCATGCATTCTGGTGGGCTTTTGAGCTGGTCAGCCTGGGATACCACCACCAGCAGCAGCAGCAGCAGCAGCAGCAGCAGCACCACCACCACCACCACCACAATTCAATTTTCTCCAAGTTGAATTTTTGGTTAGCCTCATAACAGCATTTAACATTGTGCAATGCCAAAAGTGCTCAAAATGTTTAGACACTTGTCACCAATTTCAACCATAACACATGTCAAGATGATGTTATAAGATAATGTTAGTTGCTGGAGCTAAAGCTGTCGAGGAGGAGGAGGAGATTAGTCCTATCGAAAACTAGGTAATTAGAGATGGAGCAGAAGCTTGGATCGGGGAAGGAAATTGGCCATGCCCTTTCAGAGGAACCATCCTGGCATTTGCCTAAAGCAATTTAGAGAAATCACGGAAAACCTAAATCAGGATGGCCCGATGTGGGTTCGAACCATACTCCTCCTGAATGCGAGTCCTATGTGCTAACCACTGCACCACCTCGCTTGGTGACTGTCCAGGATTAAGTCAATTTGTCAAAAATATGTCCACATTGCAACTAGGTGAGTGGTGCACAGAAATAAATTGCTTTTTGTTGATGTACAATTTGTTAGTTCAATGACTGACATTTCAAAATTTCTATCTACACTGTGATCAGGTCTTGTCTGGCTTTAAGAAATATCCCGTTTTTGATGCAAACATACAATCCCCCATTCTTTATGATAGTTCTAGTGATATTACATGCTCTATTTCAGTGTATTTACACCAGTGACCTGTACTAGATACCACTGGTGTTCGATGTCTGTAAACCAACTTCACTGCCTGTACTTTATTTTAGGCTGCAAATATTGAAATAGGATTGATAACTGTGTGCACATTTCTGCTTTGTATGTCCTCAAATATTTTTCTTCTTTCCTATTACTGGTGCATGTGTGTTCTCCGGTGTAGTTTGTTCCTCTACACTGGTTGAGATACTTTTCAGGCAGGGGACCCTGTTGTCATGATCTATCACATAAAAAGCCCACTTTTCCTACCAATGCCAACAGGAACTTTACTATGCATGGCCCACCCCGACCACCTACACTCTTACAATTCGGTTCACCAACCTATACTATTGAGACCTAGTGTAACCTCATCTCATATCCTCAACTGTCAACAATGCATTCTGCATCTCTGATGCAGTCATCAGCACCATTTACAGCTTGATAGGTGCTCATTCATGGCACAAATTAAGGGGCTATTTTCTTTGGGTCTCGACCTGTCAGTGCACGATCTCTCTCCAGGTATTCCCTGTCCTACCCACTATTACTACCCAATTATCTTCAGTGAAATTCTTGTATGAAAATACTCTTTCACCTGATTGTGCCCTGCAGTTGGCTTATAAAAAGCTGGTGATCTAATAATCTAACTACTCATTTACTCTCTGGCAAGACAACTACCAAGTAGCAGTACTTTCTTTTTCCTATCATCCACATCATGGGCAAAGTCTGCTGCACATTTCTACCTATATTTCTGCTGGAGGCTCATCCCAACTATGACAGCAGCAATCTGTTTCTGGAACTTGCAACAAAACTGCCAGACTGTGCTCTCCTCCTACTAGCTGCTAGTTCCAAACCACTTCCCTTCATTCTCTGTAGGTAGTACTTGGCTTCTTTCTACTGCGACTAAAGTTCACAGATCTTCCTTTCCTGATCCTCTACAACCATTGCATATCTTGTAGTGCCAAGAAAGAGCCTCTGCAGCTTATTCGGTGGCCTCCTCGGAACAATCATCCCAGTGAAACAATTTACTACAATCCTCACAATGAATCCTACTACTCACTTTGCCATCATAGCTTCCACAGTCTGCAGACACATTATATTACTAGCACACATATTCAGTACATAAAGTATATGTAAAAACACGCAAGATCTAGTACAAAGTTTGTTACATGCATGAGTTCAGTATACTACCTGTACATAAACAAATGTCTGACCTAGGTTGTGTCTACCGAAATTTTAGCATACAGATAATGGATGCTACAAGGTAGCTCACTAGCTTCTCTCCTCCTGTACTCCAACTCTAGTCTCACACCTCATGCCTCGTCTTCAACATAACGCACTCAAACATAAATGGTGCACTCGTCACCTAGCCAAGCTACTTTAAGATAGTCAAGGTCTTAAGGGTCTTTTCTTAACAAAAATCAATTGCAGTAACAATCTCAGCCTTTGATGTGATATGACATTCAGTAACATTGCTTAAATATGTAAAGGAAAGAGAGCAGCCTTTATATAACTGGAATATTTTAATTTAAAAAATTAGCAAAAATAAAATAACAGAATTAATGCAAAATATTTTCCAAGTTTAAAAAGTAAACCCTGCCTTTCCTGCAACTTTTAAAATCTAAAAATTAACTGCAAGTGATGTGTTATTGCAAATCTTGAGACATGATGGAAAATCATAAAAGCAATCACACAAAAGGTACTACACTGAACACTACACAGTCCTGATAAGTCTACTACTAACAGCAACATAAAAGAAACTTCAGTAAACTTTTCAACAAAGCACACGTCCAATTCAACAACAGAAAGCAGGTATGCATAATTTTCCCCTCTTTTTCATGAACCACAACCAAACAAAAATATCAAATATAAACTTTTTAATTTTATGATGAGCAAAGTATATAACTTACAAAAATATCACAACTAATGTACAGTGTAAATCTGAGAAAGAACTTTCGGATAAAATAAAGCAATCATCCATCAAACTCTTTATTGTAAGTTGATACAGTAGAAACTTTAGCTTTGGAAACAAATGCGGCTTCAAAAATATAAGATTGTAATTAGTAAATGAATTATTGTACAACTACGTTTGAGAATTATTCTCCCATGTTTTCAAATTACTAATCAAAATAACTGTATGGAATATAAACATAGATCCATTCTTCACTGAGTTTTCTCATTACTGAGGAGAAGCTTGGCACAATTTTGCTTAAGTGTTATTACCGTCATTACAATCTTACTTAAAACATAAGAAATCACCAGTATATAACACTAAACTTTTTACAAATAAAGAGTTTAAATCACTGTGTTACGTATTTTCCTTCTTTTCAGAAAAAAAGGAAACATTAAGTACGGCTCAACATATTAACACACATCAATTACTTATCAGCCTTATGTACAAAATAATCAGCACCTGTCAAGTTCTAGTAATCTAATAAACTACAGCATTCTTCGCTCTCTTCAATTATTGTACATTTCCAACCTTTGGGTGCACGACATTATAATACAGTTGCGACTGGTACTGGGTTTAAAAAACAACAGATACATGCTTTATAAAAAAATACAAGACTTTAATTATTTACAAATGTTAAGGTGCATCACAAGGAATATGAACAGTACATGACATCAATGGATATCTGTTTCTCAGTCTATTCAATACTGTTAATAGAAATGTTCAAATTATCTATCCCTATTATTTGTGTAGTGATAGTCAACTCCTAAGCTACTGCTGTCAAAAATCCTGAAATGTGCCAGCAGCGACATTGTGTAATGTGGTAGATATACATACGACGAATAGCAAATAAGTGCTACAATGAGAACAATCATCCCATCTTTATAAACTGTTAAGGAAATATCAAACACAAATTTAGGTATTAAATTTAATTTCAACAAGCTTCGCGCATCCAAGTACTTATCTACTATTATTGTACCCAACACTAAAAAGGATACTCAGTAACTTCTTTTCCCATGGCTCGAAAACGTACATACACGTAACGAGTTCATACTGTAGGTACCAGTATGACAACAGTTTCCAGATTTTCTCAAGCATTTTTCATATGAATATCACACTGTAACATCCAAAAAGATGTAATTTTCTGTAGGAGCGAAAAGCCCGTAACCCTTTCTCGAACAATCCAACTAAACAAAATTTCAGTCCTTTGCGGGTGCTGCCAACATCCGAATTCCGATCAGTGCTTACACGCGTGAATAAACTGCAAAATACAACCCTCACGTTTAGTGCGCAACATCTGTGATATTTAATAGAATAAATCATGGTTCTTACAAGAGGGATCTCATTCCAAATGACACGATAACACGCTCATTACATCTGCTGTTAACATACATATCGAATACTTGAGAGATACCAACTTCTTACACTATTGACACTTGACGGACAGTTGAATGACGTGTTTATGTATGTTGAACACAATAGTTTGAAAAGTAGTATTGGATTTTACTTAATCATCCGGGAAATTGTGATTGACAGCCGGAATGGGTCTTCTCACCGTGTTGAAGAAAATGAAGATGAAAGAAAAGGAAATAAGAATACTAATGTTGTATCCTTTATTTACCTCGTGAATTTTTCATCAGAAAGCCCTCTACCTATTTTCTGATTATTGCAGAATAGTTAGTGCAGTTTTAACGTCAGTGTATGCTGATGATAGGCTTTGAGAATAAGAACCCATACATCTTTCCGTTTGAGCTTGCGTATTGTACCCCAATGAACTGGCTGAAACGCGACAGGTCCAAAAGAGAGTGGTATGGTATAAATTACGTACTCGGCACCAACGACGCTGTCATTCTTAAAAGTGTAGGAGTTTCTGTTGTATTAATATATTTCTGTAAGTCATATTGGGTGATAATTACGTCAATTTTGTCAACACATATACAGCTCATGATATTATACTTTAACCGTGCCTGTATCAATTTCCAGGAAATCACTTAACAGGTAGAGAAAGAAGGAAGTTTCATTTTATCGTTTATCACCATTTTTTTGTGTTCTGTTTTCTCGTGCCAGAAATTGAGGGACCGAAACCATAGTGACAATTGGCACTGTGGTAAGGGATTAGAAAAATGGTTATGAAATTTCCGTGTTAGAAATTGGCAGGAAAAGGTGCTGGTGTGCAGGCCAAGATCAGTAGGCCAAATATTGGTGTACACTATGAAATTTCATACCATTGTTTTGTCTCATGGGTTAATGATGATCAGTTCATGAACCTGAGGGTAAGCTCATGTGTTATGTGGTTATCTTTTGAAAAAAGTATGCCATGGTCTGGCACAATTATTCATTCCCCACTCATTCAAAACACACAAAAGTAAGATTTATAGACATTCGCTGATCATACAATTGGTATGATACCCATATGTCAAAGGAAGGGAAAGGGAAATCACCTTTACAAACCTATCTCGAAACAACAAAGCTTATTGCATGTGGGAACGAATTGGTTTGTGGAAAACTGCACTTGGATGAAGCATGAGAAGGACAATTCCTAATGTGCCTCAGGGGTATCTGTAAATAATCTAACCTGGTATTCTAATCCTTTGAAAAGCTGTAATCTTTGCTGCTGTGTGCAGGGTATTGTAAGGGCTATTCTTCAGAGTCTTCATCTTTAAAAAATATTTTACAGTATATAGGAAGAAGAAGGAGAAGCTCAAACAATATCGATAACACCAAAAACTCACACATAACTCCAAAACCTGGTATTAGAAATTTCACTTGACCTACATAGGTCAAATGAATTCCATGGGCCAACAAAAACCTGCAAAAAAAAAGGTACCTGAAATTTCACTTGGCGTACGTAGTTCAAATGAAATTCACAATGGCAAAAAACCACAACTACTGGAGAAATGACTATTATTAAAACCTAACCAGCCAAAATAACTAGCCTATAAACCGCTAAATATGAACTCAAGCTACCAACCCAAACTGCAAAATCATGAGAAACAACTCTAGTATCTGACAAATAAAGCCAGGCTGGCCCTTAACCAACAACTAGTAAATTTCGTTGTATGATTCATACCTAGTACCAAACAAAAACAACAAAAATTAAGTTTCAAACCATTAACAACATTCTTAACTAACAATCCCAAAACCAAAAACAAATCACTAGCCAATAACATGTGACATTAAAATAACTCACTGACAAATCAATAAAAACAAATCCCTTTATACTTATCATGTGGCACTAACGCCAGTGCTACACTTACATAATTCACAAACAATATTGGAACCCAAACATCCCATACTATTGTGTGCCACCTCTTCCTCCAACATGCCCTTTGCAAGCATAATCTGCAAGATGCTGCACCACAGTGATTTCATACAAGACAACACTGTTACACCTCAGATCAAATCCAAATGCTGGTTCTGTAGTTTTCAGTTGACCTATGCCAGATGAATCTGGGGAGTCATTCCATGTCAAATCAACACACCTATTTTACCTCACCCTCTTAGATTTTGCTGAAAGTTGGTATACTTATAGTGGGCACTGAGACTAAGAAAAATAACAAATTTCAATTTTTTTTTTTTATCTCAAACCATTCCTGAAATGTGGCTATGTAAACTTTTCAAAAACCAGCCAAAAATGTGTGAACCGACTTTTTTTAAATTGTCCTAGGAGCTGCCCTAATTGAGCTAGAGAACTGGGAAAGGTATCATTTTGCAGCATTTTGCATGCTCTTTCCAGGGATGTACAACAAAACATAGCTTCTACTTAATAACCTTTTACAAAATACTAATTAATATTTTGATTTAATTATAATTTTTTTACAAAAAGTACATAATTGAAAATTTTCAAAATATTTCCATAACTACTTCATACTATTGTAAATTACATGGCAAAATATAAATCTGGAATGATGATGGGTTCATTGTTAAAAAAAATTATTCCGGACTCTTGTTTTCCACTAGTTTGAACAAATTGACCTTTAACAAAGAGGAATTTCTTTAAAATATACTGAAAGGTAAGTAAAAAAAGTTGGCTATTAGAAATATCAAAACATCGCCTTATTAAACCAAAACTAATCAGCATATTTTATAATTAAGTTGATTGCCTATTTTAATTTCATACAACTTCACTAACAGTATATTAACCGATATAACAAAAACAAGAAATTGAGCATTTAACTACAAACTGAAATAAAGTATGAATAAGTACAAGTATTTACATAATAGTTCTGGTCCATGATGTTTGAAATGGAACTATTAAACAAATTAAATACGTAATGCTTGTTTTTGAGTAACAGGTATCCGTACATAGCTAAATTTAACACAATAGGTACTAACAATAATTTTGAAACAACTTTCTATAAAATATACATTAACAGTAACCTGAGACAAAAATTAAGTTTCAAGTTGAAAGCAGTTTCCCAATAAATTGTCTTGGAACTTCACATATTACATTTTAATAAAGCTGATTGGGTTTGGTTTACATCACTTTCATTAAGAATGTATGTTCTCCCTGTCAGCATAAATGGATTCACTTTTGTGAGACCATCCACAACTGACACCCACAGGACATCTTCATGTGCAGGATAAGAGAATGGGGGTCTAGTGTAGCAGGGGATACAAGCCGTCGGCTTTGGACAATGACGTCACAAGTCGCCAGAGAGCAGTTTACCATTTTCGCTTTTGCTGTTATGTTTCAGTTTCGTTTTTTTACTGATTGCTTAATAAAGTGGATCTGTTTATTCTATCTCGTGAGATTTTTTTTTTTAAAAAAGCCAAAAAACACTTATCAGCCACTGAAGGGGGCTACAACACTAAGAAGAACCGCTTCTCGATTGGCGACTTGTGACGTCATTGTCCAAAGCCGACGGGTTGTATCCCCTGCTACACTAGTCCCGAGAATGGCTTAGCTGGTCCACATGGATGAAGAAAAGTTATTTTCACTTCATCAAGTTCTTCGTTTTTTTCTAAAATGCACCCAAGCCACCAGTTTCTGCCATATACAGTGGTGACATAGCCTGATACATCTTGTAACTTCAGTTTGTCTGGTGATGTAGTTACTTCCCTCTCCCAACTCTGCATATCACCTGAGAAATATTTGACTATTAATTTTGATGTAGTGTTGGCAATGAAAGCGTGAAATTCCTGTGTTCCTTTGATTGTCAATGCCTCTTCAAGTCGACTTTTTAAGAATATTTCTGAAGCAGCGTAGTCTTCTTGACTGGATATGCAAAATCAACATTTGTGATATTACCTACTGCCGACTCAAATAGATCTCGTGCGGTTTGGATCTAATTTTGGTATGGCCTTTGCAAACTTGCACGAGCTGCCAGTCTCTTTACAGAACCCTCTACTCCATCACAAGGCCCTTTCCCATGTGCTGTGGCTGAGAAGTGCCACTCAGCTTTTATGTTGAAGTCTTCCTCATGAAGGCAAAGGTTCAGGAAGTTTTTCTTATTTTTATACTGAGCGGCAGAACTGTCAGAATAATAGTATATCTTTTTTGGAATATTTTGAAATTTATTTGTTAGACATGAAATTAGCTTCTTTTGAAAGGTGTAAACTGCAGTTGTATTGTGCTCCAGGCAATCAGAAACAATGACAAAGCTCATATGCTCAATTTTATCTTCCTGTTTGTAATATATAACAAAAGGATGAATGGTAATCTGTTGTCTTGTCCAGTGGAAACTCTGAGCTTCATCCTGTAGAACCATACTATAATTTTCTGAAAAATCACATATTACAACAAATTCAGATTCCATAAGGTTTTCTCTTGTGGAGTTAAGGGATGTTTGTTGTTGCTTGGCAATGAAGTCATGCCGAATCAAAGTCGACGTCGTACTACAAAAAAAAACCTAATGATTCTTACAAGTTTACTTGAAAAGTGGAGTGTCAGGAAAATAATGAGGGAATTTAATGCTCCTAATTACATTGTTCTGCAGTCCAAAAAAATTTTGAAAGAGAAAGGATTCATGGAAAGTCCAAACCCAAACCCAGGGAAGTTTTCTGAACAATTTCCAGATTACATCGGTCAACTGGCATCCACTGTTGGAACTGAACTTGTTCATTTAAGTTTTCATGAAAAGAGTCTTTTAAAATTTTACGTATGACAGTTTCTCCTGGGTAGTATTCACAGTTTTCCATGTTGCAATCAACTGATGATGGGTTGCAAAGCATTTTTGCAATGTACTGCTTATAATTGTTTAAGCTGCTGTTTGTTACTGTATTTAGTTTGGAATTTTCTATCATTGATTTTATGTTTTGGTGAGTTGTGCACACACAGACAGTGTGTGTGCCACTCTGGCCAGCTAATACACAATGTTTTGATCTCAACTCAGCAAATTTAGAGAAACCTATTTTTATGTTAGGAAAATTGTCTTTAAAATGCTTGTAAGCTTCTTTAAGGTTACACAAAATTAGTCTTTTTGATACTTTTGTTTTATTTCCACTTGTTTCTGTAATTGTCACACAATCTTTAATACCTGGCATTGCCCTGCTAACTTCATCATTTTCATAAAATGAGTGTACAGTTTTGACAGTTTCTGTTGGTAAGCACTTCCCTGGTTTTGGGTTTGGACCTTCCATGAATCCTTTCTCTTTCAAATTTTTTTTTGGACTGCCAAACAATGTAATTAGGAGCATTAAATTCCCTCATTATTTTCCTGACACTCCACTTTTCAGGTAAACTTGTAAGAATCATTAGTTTTTTTGCTGTGCTTGTAGAATTTTTAAAGTTTTTTTTTAAGATTTTCAAGAACGGATTCATCAGTATCAGTATCTGACGAAGAAGTTTCAGGAGTAACAAAAAGTTTACATGTCATTGATGAGATTTGGTGTAATGCCTAGATGTTAGTTTTCTCTTGTCAATTCGGTACTCACCTAGTTCTTGAAGTGTTGTGTTAAATGTTTTAACGGCTACTGAAGTTGGAGTGTAGTCAGGGTCCTGGTCTCGGAAGATTGTCTCTGATCCAGAAGATTCTTCTTCAACACTCTCATCACTGATGGGCTCTGGTGTATTTTTCAATTTGGTTACATCTTTCCTACATTTATCAAAAATCTTGGCACCACTTGGTATTTGAGGAAATAATTTGGGCGTCCATGTTGTGACATTTCTCAGTTTTTTTCTGTCTCTAATAAAATGATTTGACTTCTTCAATGGATTACAACACTGCACTCTTACAGCACTGCACTTTTTACTTGGTTCCATATTTATACAAAAACCACTTATAAACTGTCCTTCAATGTACAGATTTACTTGAAAATGAACTATTAAATATAATAGATACAGACTGGTACACAGAGGTAACAATTGATTTGCACTAAAACCACAGTGCACAATAATGCTGTAGGCACACAAAGCCTTAGAAGGTAACAATGCAGACTACATCATCTCAACAATGGCTCCAGTCTCTGAATTATTGTACAGACATCAAGCCCTATGTATAGGGTCCTCTACTGACGTCCTACCTTAAAGGTCAGTTTGGTCAAACTAGGGCCGGTAGTGAAAAGCAAGAGTCCGGAATAATTTTTTTTAGCAATGATCCCATCATCATCCCACATTTATGTTTTGCCATGTGATTTACAATAGTATGAAGTAGTTATGGAAATATTTTGAAAATTTTCAATTATGTACTTTTTGTAAAAAAATTAAATAAAAATATTAATTACCATTTCGAAAAAAGTTATTAAATAGAAGCTATGTTTTGTTGTCTATCACTGGAAAGCACATGAAAAATGCTGCAAAATGACACCTTTCACAGTTCTCTAGCTCAATTAGGGCAGCTCCTAGGGCAATTTAAAAAAAAGTCTGTTCACACATTTTGGCCAGGTTTTGAAAAATTTACATGACCATGTTTCAGGAATGGTTTGAGGTAAAAATTTGAAATTTGGTATTTTTCTTAGTTTCAGAACCCACTATAAGTATACCAACTTTCAGCAAAATCTAAGAGGGTGAGGTAAAATTTTTATTTAAAGTGTGTTGATTTGACATGGAATGACTCTGGGGGGAAAAAAAATATATTAATAGCTGACACAGCCTTTAATGAAAATTATTATGTGTATAACAATTTTTTAACAGTGATATGTTGTTATATACACACATCATGTACTTTGTAATCAGAGACCTGTTCGTATGAAATTCTTTGTGTCAGAAGTATATTTATTTATGGAAAATGACCTTAGCCATTTCTTCAGGGGATTAGACAATGCAGGCAAAACAACCATTCTTAAAAGATTTAATGGTGAGGAGATAGATACCATATCACCAACACTTGGATTCAACATTAAGACACTGGAACATCGAGGGTAAGTCTGAGATTTGGCATCATTAATTGTATTCATTTAAGTTTGCAACCAGGTTATAAACCATACAATGATCAGCTTGTAGAGGACCTTTCCTGTACTCAAATTTTGAAATACTGGTTATAGTTCCCTTACATACTCTGATATCCAAAAATGTTAGATTCCATTCATATTGCTTATTAACTTTCTTCTTGGCAGCATGACACAAAGTCAAAGCAAACCACGTTAATGCAGTGGTTAACTCTATATGCAGCTGAAGTAAAATATTCAAGAATATTCAGCCAGCTATAGGCTTAGGTGTACTTTCACTAAGAACCACATGAGGATGGCCATTTTAGTGGACCAAAGACATTTTTGTATGTGTTTCAAACCACATCTTACCCATGTCCCTTCCCCTCATGCTACCATACTCTCTTTTGAGCTTTTTAGGTTAAGTTCTCAACACAATGACAGATTTTCATAATTCTGTGTACGTTTCCCTGGTACATAGTCATTAAAACTGTCACTTCTAGCACGTAACATCCAATATGTTGGACAATGCAAGGACCAACTGACCTCCTACCATATAAGTGTGTATCAGTTCAATAATTTGCACACATTTTGCTAGTTGGTGCCATATTTATGTATCTATAATATTTAGATAATTAATTCTAAAGAAAATATCAGTGATACAAAGTGTGATGTTGAATCTGTTAATTGAATAATAAATTTCAAAAACAATTAAAACATATATAGTTATATAGCTACATGCTGGCCTTTTACAGTTATTTCTATTCAAGAATTCTTTTATTGTATAGAAGTAGTTTTTATGGAGGAATAACTTTAACCTCAGTTTGAAAACACTTCTGCTTTCTGTTAATATTTAGTTCCATTGGAATATTATGAAATAAATTTAGAACTATATATTTCATTTCTGTCTGTGCCAAAGATAGATTCTCTAGAGGAAACTGTGAATCATTTTTCTTTTAGTATCATATTTGTGAATATTTCTTATAAACTGCACGAATTGTTGACTGCAAATTTGTCGGTGAATAAATGTACTGTAAGATGAGGCTGTAGTTAATATTCCCAGGTGCTTAAACAGATTCTGCCTACAAGATGTATTTGTGTGAACACAGTTTGTTTTCACCTAGATGCTGACTTCCTAAAGTCTGAGGGTATTTCTTCTGTCTCGTATATCTTTGCGCACCAGGTGGACTAGTTTTGTTGTGGCTGGCTCTCCCAATGATTTCAGCAATTCTGAAGGACAGTCTTCCACACCAGGGGTCTTGTTTTGACTTGGTTCTTTCAGTATTCTGTCAAGTTCTTATCGCAGTATCATATCTCTCATCTCCATTTACTTCCTCTGCCCTTTCTAAATATTACCGTCAAGTTCATTTTCCTTGGATGGCCCTTCTGTACATTCCTCTCACTGATCCAGCTTTGCTTGTGTGCTCAGAACTCACTTGTCATCTGAGCTCTTGAGATTCATAGAGTTCATCTTTGATTTTCATAGTCATTTCCACAAGTCATGCATTGTTGTACAACCTTGCATTTATTCTCTAGTCATTTTACATTTTCTGTTACATTAATTTTTTTAGAATTCTTTTTTCCATTTGCTTTCTTCTTTCATGATTCTTAAACCAAGTGTTAGTGATTATTAAAGTGTGCTCTGGGCAGAATTCTACCAGGCGCCTTCCTCTTTCATTTCTTTCCCTCCAGTTCATATTCACCTACCATTTCTTCCTTTTCCTACTATTGAATTCCAACCCCCATCACAATTAAATTTTCGTCTCCCTTAAGTAACTGAATAATTCCTTTATCTCACCACATATTTCCTCTATCCTTTCATTATCTGCAGAGCTAATTGGTATACAAACTTATACTACAGTGATGGTGTGTGCTTCATGTCTACCTTGGCTGCTTTAATGCTTTCACTATGCTCTTCAAAGTAACTTAACGGCATACCTACTTTCTTATTCATTATTAAATGTATTCCTTCATTACACCTGTTTGATTGTGTATTTATAACCCTATGTTCACTTGATCCAAAGTTCTGTTCTTGCAGCCACCAAAATTCACTAATGCCTGCTATATCTTACTTCAACCTAGCCATTTCTCTTTTTAAATTTTCTAACCTATGTGTCTGATTAAGGTATCTAACATTTCACACTCTGATTTGTAGAATGCCACTTCTGTTTATCTTGATGACGACATGCCCCTAAGTAGGATCTGAGTGGGGGACTATTTTATCTCCAGAATATTTTACCCAAGAGGATGTCACTATCATTTAATGATACAGAAGAGCTCCAAGCCATCAGGAAGAATTACAGTGTAGTTTCCCCTTGCTTTCAGGTGTTCACAGTGCCAGCACAGCAAGGCTGTTTTGGTTATGTTACAAGAACAGACCAATCAGTCATACAGACTGTTGCCCCTGCAACTACTGAAAAGGCTGCTGACCCTCTTGAGAAACCATTTGTTTGTCTGACCTCTCAACGGATCCCTCTCTGATGTGGTTGCCCTTATGGTACAGGTATCTGTATCACTGAGGCATTCTAGCCACCCCACCAACGGCAAGGTCCATAGTTCATGAGGGAGGACTGGAAATGTTATGCAGTTTAAAATGTGATTTCAAAATCTCTGTCTCGTAATTACATAACCTATTTGAAATCTTCCAATGTGTTCAGCTTTGTTTCACATATGTAACATCCTGTCATGATTTTCTTCAACAACACAGATTTTATCAAGCACAAATCACAGAAAGTAATAGAGTTTGACTCTTCCAAAAATACACAAAATTAAACACTTCTGGAGGTAGAACCTCTTGGTCAATACAGTAATCTAGAAGTTTGTTGAACAGCTTGCATATTAGTGCAGGAGAACACTGTTTGTGAATTTGGCTGTGAAACATTCGTATATGAATCATTCTCTTGGTGCATCCACTTGCTGTTGGTTCGTTCACTGAAAACTGTCAATTTAACTGAGAGTCATATTTGGCACACATGCAAGTCCATGCTTGAGCCAGAAAAGATAGGCCACAGCAAAGTCCAAATTACAGACAAAGAGTTAACCATGTAGCACATGGTTGTTGTCCAGAGGTTTATTGTGAAACACGCTATAAATATGGCTGGTTGTGACAAGAGAGACCTTTGCGGTTCACAGCAGACCTTAGATCTGCCACAGGTATTTCATCAAATGACTTGGTGCCAGCAGATATATACTTTCATGCCATCCCGAGGGACCGTGCTGCATAATTATATTAAATGATCCATTGATTTGTCTGGCAGGATTACTGGACACCTCTCCTCATTAGTTGGTCCATAAGGCCGGAACTTTACTGGCTGATGCAGGGGAGAATGATCTGGGCAAAATGTGACCTGACGCAAAAGCTGGAGTGTGGTTTTGGATGCTGCCAGTGCTACAGGAGCAGTGATTGGGTCTGGTGCTGGAGAGGCAATAGGCTATACTGGTTCAGAATTGTGGCTTTCTGCTGGTTTCAGAGAAGGCTGTGGGTCAGACATCATACCCGATACATACTGGGGGTCTGCTCTGTATTGCCCTTGTCTCAGTCCATAGGGATTATGGATGGTGGCTGAAGAACTGGGGATTCCAGGCACTCACTACCTGGGGTGTTGTCGTGAAACCGGATCATACATACACCATTGCTGGTCCTTGAGGTGAGTGAGGTTGCTGCCACTAGGGTGACAGATCTGGAGACACTTTGGGTCTGATGGTGCAAATGGAGCTGATGCCTCAAGGTATGGCCATCAGGGTGTGCTAGCATCCTTGCTAAATGCTGGTGGACCCACATATCCAGCCAGGTGTATGTCAAACTTGCATGCCCAGATGGGGATGCCAACCTTAAAAGATGTGGCTTCTTCTTCTTCTTCTTGTACCAGTGGAGGCTGCAATGGATCTAATAAAGAAGAATGAGGGCACCCATGTAATTCCTCAAAGTTTCGATAGAGGCTCGGATTCAACTGATAAGAGGATATAAAAGAAAGCAATGCAGAATTGATAGACGTGGAGGTCGGTGATTTTTACATTTGTGCTTTTAACTATTGTGCTTGATTCCATACTGAGTGCAAAATCATTGAAAACCAGCATAGAAAAACTGTGGTCTACTATTGGTGATGACCTTGTCAGGCTCCTCCAACAGATAAACCAATTTCCAGGGCCTTATGGTCTGTTGCATTTTGATGATGTATGAGAGATGAGAATATACATCTATTAAAATCAATCAAATGGCCCAGTCAAATGGACGGGTAAAATTCACATGCATTCAATCCTATGGCATGGTTGGCATAGGCCATGACTGATAGACTTGGAACTGTGCTGGTTGCTGTGTTCGGCAAGCGTGCCGGCATTGAGGCATGTGCTTAGTATTCTCGTCAACCTTGTGGCCAATACATGTATTGCTGGGCCAGATTTTTCCTTCTGGAAATTCCCTAGTGGGACGGATGCAGGAGTCACAATATAGGGGAGAGCAGAACAGCTGCAACTACCACTCAACACTGGCAATCATCTTGATTGAATAATAAAACAATAGAAACTCCTGGTTGGAATATCAACAATATTAGGAAAAGGATAGATTGCTATTCATCATAAATATGATCCATTGGGTTGCAGACAGGCACAACAAAAAGACTGTTACACTTTATTGGTTTCGGTCAAAGCTTTCTTCACCAAAGAAAGCATGCACACATTCACATAAGCAAGCGCACCTCGCGCACACATGAGCACTACCCCCAGCAGCTCTGACTGGAAAGCATCTCAACAAGTCATCTTTACAGTGAGTAGCAGTCTGTTCTTTTTCTAATATTGTTGATTCAATAATAGATGACCATTGGAAAGATAGTGGCCACTATGTTACGAAAGGAAACAACAAAGTTCTGCTGAACCTCTCGCAAGAAGCAGTTGCAGCCAACTGGTTTGTGCAAACTGGCAAAACTTGCCTCAAGAGTGGATCATTACGTGTGGCTGCTCTGACATATCTGGAATGATGATAAACTCTTCCACCAACCATGCTAATCGTGAATCAGTGTGAAAGCAAACAGTCTCTTGTTTATCAAATTTGTCATTGGAACCCATAGGGAACTGTGACAGTGTGACTTCAGTCACATGCTGGATAAATGTATGATAATGAATGGAATAGTGGCAATTTGACAAGAATTAATCCCAGTGTTTTAAATTTTCTTTGTTTTGTATACTTGCTGTAGTGTCCATTCTTGTCACACAACTGAATATTAGCGTCCCAGTAGTGCTTGTTCTTGAAAAAACTTGTTCTTTAGCTGAAGTCCCGATAATTGTGACATAACTCGAAATTTTGCGTGACATAAACACAAAAAATTCTGTTCAAGTTTTGTTGATAGCGCAAAATTCGTTTAAAAAAAAACTGCTAGTAGTTTCATCAGTGTCTATTGTCGCAATAAAAGTGTTATTAATGTTTATAAATTGCATTTAACTAACACATTTCGTATTGTTTACTAGTTAGATAGATGTGATCTAAAAAAAAAAAAAAAAAACACCGCACATAAGCCCTTTGTGTCATTTTTTGTGACATACAGCCAACCTCGCATCCTTGATAAATTTAAAACATTCTTTAATACTTAGTTATTCTTTCGAAACTGACCATGAGTGAGAAATGTGGGAGCTGTTATATGGTAGTGAGTAGAGGGATTTGTTGCCAACCTTGTAGGAAAAATTTTCACTGGGCTGGATGCAGTGGGGAGAATGTTGGGAGAACATCTCTCCTGGAACTGCAGAGTATGCAGTAGGAACATTTTGATTGGGGAACAGGAAAGGAAAATCTGTGCCCTTCAGGCATAGTTGGAGGAAGCAAGGAAGGAACTCATAAGGATCAACGGAGATAGGGGGGAGGAGGGTGATTGGGAATGGGCAGCTGGTAGGAGGATAGGAAGAAAGAGAACACAATCTGACAGTTTTATCATCAACACCAAAAACAAGTATCTACCACTGCCAGAGTTAAGTGGAGAAGAGCCCCAGGTCCAATGAGGAACAGGAAATGTGCAGCACACCTCACCTGATGCCAAGAAGCCCAGGAATGTACAAAGTGTTAGGAACAAGAAAGAGCTGTTGCTAGGTAGAAGCCATGGGCGAGGTGTAGGCCCTCAGTTACAGGAAAGTTTAGGGGCAGCATACCAGGCCACCAGTATCTTAAAGCCAAATGCAGGGCTAAGTCATGTGATAGAGGACCGTCTTTATGTAAGAACTTTACAAAAGAGGACCATGTAGTGATAGTGGGTGGGGCTGGAAACAGTTTGGACAGGGGTGGGGCATATGACATATGTGGTGACCTGGACAAGATAGCTTTTCTGACTCATGGCACCAACGTACATTTTGTTGAGCTGTTCCGACGTCATGATCGACCACACCTTGATGGAGCTGTGAGGCGAATCAGTGTGGGGATAGGGATGGCTCTGAGGACAGCCAACTTTGCTCATGTTTCTCTGGTGTCCTTCGGGACTATCAACAGATGGGGCTTCACTAGGCATGGCCTACACCTAAACAGAACTGGGAAGGGAAGATTGGTACAGCTGATTCATGAAAGTATAGGGGATGGATCTCGGGCCACACGAGGTCAAATACTTGTTGTCATAGGTAGGAAAAGTAGGTCTTTTTTAGGATAAATCCAGACAACACATTCCCCTGCCTAAAGAGTATCTACAGCACTTTAAAAAATATTGAAACAATCACTCACAAGACAGATTTTAACATCTCAAATATTACATATACCAGATGTCACAAAGAAAAACAAACCATTGGAAAGAGTAACATGGGTCATTTTACAGACTTAACAATCCTCCATCAAAACATGCAGTCAATCAAAAATAAAATAGAACTATTAGAAGTTGAACTCCAATCTTTGAACTGCTCAGTAGTTTGTATTACTGAACACTGGCGTAGAGATACAGAAATCCAACATGTAGTATTGTCATTGTATGAAAAAGCAAACTCTTACTGCAGAACTACTTCAAGGGGTGAAGGATCATGCATTTATATCAGAAAAGGAACACAGTTCAAATCAAGACCTCAGTACTGTAAGTGAAGACAAGCACTTTGAAATATCAGCTATTGAATTAACAGGGCTTGATATCACCAAGAAATTAATCATTTTGTGTGTGTATAGATCTCCCAGTGGTAGTGTGGACTCTTTTTTCAATAAGTTAACAGAAGTTCTAGATAAAGTCTCAAGTACAAAGGTCACCTAATTCTGTGTGGCGACATTAACATCAGCAATAACATCATAAATGAATCCAGCAGCACCTTCATAAACATCCTTCAAGGTTTTGGTATGTCCCTATTGGTCAATAGTGTAACAAGGGTTACTACAATGACTTCATCAGTAATTGACCATATGGCCACAAATATGCACAGGGAAAAATGTGATGTAGCTGTAAAAGATCTCGAGCTATCGCACCATCTCTGTCAAATAACAACAGTAAAGTCAGGCATCGAATCATTCCCTAAATTGCAAGTCTACAAACGACATCTATCAGAAATCAAAATAAAAGATTTTTCAAAAGAACTAGAAAAACAAAGCTGGGATGAAGTGCATAAGGAAACCAATATGAATATGAAATTCTCTAAGTTCTCCACATTGTTTAAATTGAACTTTGAAAAGGCATTTCCAAAAGTATGCATGTCTGTATCAACATCTCACAAAAACAGATGGATAACAGCAGGTATTAAGAAGTCCTCCCAAACACTTAAACACGTCAGTTCTGTGGAAAAGATTCGCAATGATCCAGAACTCTTAAATTTCTATCATAGATACAAAAAGATCTATAGGAAGGTGCTAATTGCTGCAAAAAAGTAATTTAATTACAAAATAATATATAATGCAGAGAATAAAAGCAAAGCAGTCTGGGATGTTATAAAAAAGAAAATGGAGCGAGGCAAACAAACACAGAATAATATACTGCTAAGGGAGGGGGATAAAGTAATAAATGACCCACAGCATTTTTCAAGTATAGCAGAGAAGTTACAGCAGAAATTCCCCCAAAGAAATATAACACTTGTAAATAATGTTGCACTAAATACAATGATGTTACTTCCAACAACAGAGAATGAAGTCAGTGAAACAATTCAAAAACTAAAAAATAAAAAGTCAGTAGGCTTAGATGCAGTACCAGTGTGTGTACTGAAACAGTGCATAGGGATTATACAAAGCCTCTTCACAAATATAATAAATGAATGCTTCACATCAGTGACATTTGCAGAGCAGTTAAAACAGGCAAGAATTGTACCTTTGCTTAAGAAAGGTAATGCAGAAGACATAGAAAATTACCGGCCCGTTTCCCTGCTGTCAGCATTCTCAAAAATAATAGAAGCAATTACCTGAATAAATACAATCTTTTAAGCGAATCACAGTTTGGTTTCCGAAGTGGCAAAAATACGGAGTCAGCCATAGTAGAATTCACAAAAGTTGTACTTGATGCTCTTGATAAAGATGAGTGTGTCACAGGCATATTTTTGGATCTTTCTAAAATGTTTGATACAGTTGACCACAAATTAAGTAAATTAGAAGCATTAGGAATAAGAGGGGTAGCTAATGACTGGTTTCGATCATACCTAACAATAGGGTACAAAGAGTAGAGATAACACATACTTCAAATAGATCTAAACATTTAGTAAAACACTTATTAGAACCAAAATAAAAAAATACATTAATATAGGAGGTTCCACAAGGTAGCATATTAGGACCAATACTGTTCCTGATATACATCAGTGACTAACCCCGTAGTGTCACTCATGGTGAAAAAATCCTCTTTGCTGATGACAGCAATATTATAGTCACTGAGAAAACAAGAGAACTCCTTGCCAAGAAAGCAAATGATTTCTCAAGGAAGTTTATGATTGGTCTATAACTAATAAAGTGACATTGAACATAAAGAAAACTAATGCCATGGATTTCAGTTTGAAGAGGAAAAATGACAATGTTAATTTAAATTTAGATGGCACCTCTATAGACTGTGTAACAAATGCAAAATTTCTAGGAATGAATACTGATTCTCAGTTGAAGTAGTGTTAACACACAAAGATACTTGCAAACAGAATGTCATCAGCATGTTATGCCTTTAGAATCCTATCATCAGTGTGTAACATGCAGTGTCTTTTAGTTACATATTAGTCATATGCACACTCAGTTCTTAGCCACGCCATTCTTTTTTGGGGAACAAATGCACAAAATATGAACACAGTTTTCAAACTCCAGAAAAGATCCATAAGAATAATAACAAAAAATACAAGTCGAGCTCATTGTAAAGATCTGTTCAGAACACTGGAGATTTTAACTGCTCCATGTAAATACATTTACCAGTCAGTTGTACACATCAAAAATAACATTGGTAATTACTTCACAGACAACTCTGTCCATGACCATGCAACGAGATAGACTCAACTTACGTTTACCAAGAAAAAATAAACATAAAACTCAAAACAGCATTTTCTACCAAGGAATAAAACTGTACAATAAATTACCAAAAAGAGATTAAAAAATTGCAAAAATACACTTATTTCAAAAAGGCAACTAAAAAGTACCTGTTATGTAATACATTTTATTCATTGAAGGATTACTTAGCTAAAACAGTAGGGGTTTGATAAAAAATGTTAAACAAATAAATAATAATAATGATGATTATAAAATATCCAACATTCCACATAGCATCTTCACTTTATTGTTGGATGTGAGGTCCACCAGTTATGCAAAACACCACTTTTCTCAGTACCCAAACATGTTTTGCACCACTGTGCCATCATCAGTGGGTTTTCGGTTTTATTTATTCTGCAATGTGAACATTTTTGTTAAATGATTATAAAATTATGTTCATTTTTAGTTCAAACAACAGATTGTTTCTTTTTGTAAATACCTTTACATTTGGTGTGCATGAATTTTCTGGATCACTTGAGTGTTAATTACTACACGTAGCTTGTCATGTGCAACCAAACGATGTTGGTGAGAAGGTTTTTTGCTGGTAGTTAACCTATCTTCTAGAATGTAATTTAGTTTTTCGTGATGTCTTCACGCCTATATTCGTTTTTACTTGCGTATTCGTATAGCAAGCACTTCCATTCTCCGCATCATGCTGAGGTGTTGTGATGCACACATAACTATAAGAAGTATTTTCCACAAATAACATAGTAAAACACTTTTCACTTCACCAGAACACAGTGTGATTGTGGTTTGTTATGTGTCCCAGGCCAGTAAGTGTTCATTTGTTCACCAGAGAGTTTGGTGCCAAATTTTATCTTTGTGTGTGTGTGTGTGTGTGTGTGTGTGTGTGTGTGTGTGTGTGTGTGTGTGTGTAGTGTAGTGTATTTGTTTAAGACCTGTTTTCCTTCTGCTATTGCCTTCTGTATATGGAAGTTTTCCTCAATGGTCAGTTTGCTGTATAGGCTGTGGCTGGATTTTAGTATTCTTAAGTCTGTTTCTATTGTGGTTGGGTGGTGACTGTTGGCTACATGGTGGTCAGCAATTCAAAATTTTTAGGTGTGTCCATTGATGAGAGATTAAATTGGAAGAAACACATTGATGATCTGCTGAAACGTTTGAGTTCAGCTACTTATGAAATAAGGGTCATTGCAAATTTTGGTGATAAACATCTTAGTAAATTAGCTTACTACTCCTATTTTCACTCATTGCTTGCATATGGCATCATATTTTGGGGTAATTCATCACTGAGGAATAAAGTATTTATTGCACAAAAGCATGTAATCAGAATAATAGCTGGAGTCCACCCAAGATCATCCTGCAGACATTTATTTAAGAATCTAGGGATATTCGCAGTAGCTTCTCAGTATATATACTCTCTTATGAAATTTGTTATTATCAACCAAAACGAATTCAAAAGTAATAGCAATGTGCATAACTACAATACTAGGAGAAAGGATGATCTTCACTATTCAAGATTAAATCTAACTTTGGCACAGAAAGGGGTGAATTATACTGCCACTAAAGTCTTTGGTCACTTACCAAATAGTATCAAAAATCTGACAGATAACCAACAAGTATTTAACAAGAAATTAAAAGAATTTCTGAATGACAACTCCTTCTACTCCATAGAGGAATTTTTAGATATAAATTAAGAAAAAAAAGAAAAAAAAAAAACAAAAAATATAAAAAAATTGAAAAAGAAACAAAAAATAAATAAAAAGTTGTTATATTAACTTAATTATGTTGTTATATATAAAAACAAAGATGAGGTGACTTACCGAACAAAAGCGCTGGCAGGTCGATAGACACACAAACAAACACAAACATACACACAAAATTCAAGCTTTCGCAACAAACTGTTGCCTCATCAGGAAAGAGGGAAGGAGAGGGGAAGACGAAAGGAAGTGGGTTTTAAGGGAGAGGGTAAGGAGTCATTCCAATCCCGGGAGCGGAAAGACTTACCTTAGGGGGAAAAAAGGACAGGTATACACTCGCACACACGCACATATCCATCCACACATACAGACACAAGCAGACATATTTAAATATGTCCCTGTTTCTTTAATATGTTGCATATTCTGTGAACAATCTTGTTGTTGTAGGTGAGTGTGTGCCATTTCGTTTTGTGTGTGTGTGTGTGTGTGTGTGTGTGTGTGTGTGTGTTAAATATATTTAAATATGTCTGCTTGTGTCTGTATGTGTGGATGGATATGTGCGTGTGTGCGAGTGTATACCTGTCCTTTTTTCCCCCTAAGGTAAGTCTTTCCGCTCCCGGGATTGGAATGACTCCTTACCCTCTCCCTTAAAACCCACTTCCTTTCGTCTTCCCCTCTCCTTCCCTCTTTCCTGATGAGGCAACAGTTTGTTGCGAAAGCTTGAATTTTGTGTGTATGTTTGTGTTTGTTTGTGTGTCTATCGACCTGCCAGCGCTTTTGTTCGGTAAGTCACCTCATCTTTGTTTTTATATATAATTTTTCCCACGTGGAATGTTTCCTTCCACTATATTGATATAATTATGTTGTTAAATTAACTTAATTAAGTCATGTATTGGAAAATTTGACTCGTTCCACATCATTATGAAATATCGTATTCATGATCCATGGAACTAGTATTAATCTAATCTGATCTCTAACCTAATCTGTGCTATGGGAGCTGTTGCTTTTTAAAGCTCTGAGATGTTCTGAATATCTTGTTTTGAAGTTTTTGCATGTTTGTCCTATGAACACTGACTGGGAAGTATTGCAAGTGAGTTCATATATTCCTGATCTGTTAAATTTATCCACGGGTGTTTCTTGTGTTCTGATCTTTCTCTGTGTTTTGTTCTCCGTCCGGTATCCTATTTGGAGTCCCTGTTTCTTTAATATGTTGCATATTCTGTGAACAATCTTGTTGTTGTAGGTGAGTGTGTGCCATTTCGTTTTGTGTGTGTGTGTGTGTGTGTGTGTGTGTGTGTGTTGTTGTTGTTGTTGCTCTGTTGTGCCTTGTGTGTGGTCATTGTTTGAGTTTTATGTTATTCTGTGCTGGGTGAGGATTTGTGTGTGTATGGTGTGTTCATTTTCGTACTGTTTGCATATTTTTTGATTTAACTTGTCTACCATATGGTTAGTATAACCATTTTCTACTGCTATTTGTTTTATTGTATTTAGTTCTTGTGTGTAGTTCTGTTTGTTCATGGGTGTTCTGTTTAATCTGTGGAGCATGAATCTGAAGTTTGCATGCGTATGTGTCAGTGGGTGGTTTGATGGGTTGTGAATGGTGCTGCTTGTGGTTGTCGGTTTCCTGAATACTGTGAAGTTGTGTGTGTGTGTGTGTGTGTGTTTTTTTTTTTAATGGTGAGATCTAGAAAATGTAGTGTGTTGTTAGTTTCTGTTTCTAATGTGAAGTTAATTTTTGGGTGTAAGTTGTTTATGTCATTGTGTAGCTGTTTTATGTGTGTATGTGGTTCATCAATCAGGCATATTATGTCATCGACATAACGGTTCCAGTATAAAACTTTTTAGTTCTTTGGTTTTATTATGTGTCTGAACATCATGTTCTCCTAGTTGTTCATGAATATGTTAGCTAGGAGGCCACTGATTGGTGATCCCATTGGCAGTCCTTCATGTTGAGAATAAAATTCTTTGTTGAATACAAAATAATTTTGTGATGTTATGGTCTTGAGTATGGTTGTTATTTCATTGATGTGCGTGTCTGGTATGTTTCCTTGTTGTTTTAATCTTTGTGTGATGATGTTCATTGTTTCATTTATTGGAATGCAAGTGTACATTGATCTGATGTCGAATGATACGAGGGTTGCTGTGTACAGTATGTGTATGTTCTTGATGCTGTCTATCAACTCCTTTGAGTTTTCCAGATTTCTGTTGTTATGAAACATGTACAGTTTTTTCAGTAGTGTGTGTGTTTGTTGGGCCAGGTGGTGGGATGGAGCATTTCGGAAGTTAATGACAGGTCTTAATGGAATATTACCCTTGTGAACCTTCGGTAGGGCATTTAGGGTGGGTGCTTTTGGATTTTTCTGTGTCATCCTCTTTACCTGGCCTTTTGGGAATGTATTATTGATGTTTTTCAGTGTCTGTTGAATATTTTTGTGATATCTTGCTGTTGGTTCACTGATAAGTTTTCTCTGTGTATTATTTTTCATCCATAATTACAATAATATTCCCTTTGTCTGCTCTTGTTACTTGCTCTGATTATCTGTGTTATTTCTGCAGCTACTAATTCTCTTGTCGAGTTTGCATTAAAGTTTGGTGTGCTCAGTCTTTCTTGTTCCTGTATAATGTGTTCTGATTACGTTATGAGGTTTTCTATTGTTTTGTGTGATATGTTTGTGTTAATGTTGTGTTCTGGCCCTTTTTCTAGTAGGCTCTTTTCTTTTTTGGTAAGATTTATGTCAGTTGGGTTAAAGATTCTGCCATGGAACTTGTATTGTTGGTTGAGATTATTTTTAGTGGGTGTGTTTGTGCTGTTGATTATTCTGTTAAATTTTCTGTTTTGTTTCTCTTGTTTTTCTTGCATTACTTTCTGAATATATGCCTTTTCTCTCTCTGTTATTTTCTCAAAGTGAGCTGGTATTGTAAATTTGTTCGCCAAATCTAAATGAGTTTGGTAAAGTTCAGTGTTAAGCGACTGCATTTTAGCTTATAATTCCCTAATATCTTGCTTCAGCCACAAAATCTCCACTCACATGCAACACTTGCCAGTCAATGTACATAGGACAAACATGCAGAAACTTCAAAACAAGATATTCAGAACATCTCAGAGCTTTAAAAAGCAACAGCTCCCATAGCACATTTGCTGACCACCTTGTAGCCAACAATCACTACACAACCACAATAGAAACAGACTTAAGAATACTAAAACCCAGCCACAGCCTATACAGCAAACTGACCATTGAGGAAAACTTCCATGTACTGAAGGCAATAGCAGAAGGAAAACAGGTCTTAAACGAATACACTACACTCTGTAAGGGCACAATATCTAACATATTAAAGGAGCTTTACAAATAAAAACAGCACAAGCAGATAAAGCCCCCCCCTCGCCCCCCACGCAAAAAATAGATACACTAAAATCTGCAAAGACACACCATTTACACCCAAAGGAATACCATACAAAAGACAACATACACAGCTAAGAAGTGCACAGAAAACACACACACACACACACACACACACACACACACACACAAAGATAAAATGCAAACAAAATTCAAATTTTACACCGAACTCTCTGATGAACACTGACTGGGCTGGGACACAGTACAAACCACAATCACACTGTGTTCTGGTGAAGTGAAAAGTGTTTTACTATGTTATTTGTGGAAAATACTTCTTATAGTTATGTGTGCATCACAACATCTCAGCATGATGCGGAGAATGGAAGTGTTTGCTATACGAATACGCAAGTAAAAACGAATATAGGCGTGAAGACATCGCGAAAAACTAAATTACATTCTAAAAGATAGGTTAACTACCAGCAAAAAACCTTCTCACCAACATCGTTTGGTTGCACATGACAAGCTACGTGTAGTAATTAACACTCAAGTGATTCAGAAAATTCATGCACACCAAATGTAAAGGTATTTACAAAAAGAAACAATCTGTTGTTTGAACTAAAAATGAACATAATTTTATAATCATTTAACAAAAATGTTCACATTGCATTGGACCTTCACTTTATGTTTTGTTCCTTTTTTTTTTTTTCCTTTCTAGAAATACTTACTCCGAAGCTCTGGTGGCACAATACTAACACTTCTTCCTCTTTCTGAGCTCAACATGTCACTCATTATGGAGGGATGCTGACTCAGTTTTTCAGGATAGCAAATGGGAAGTTGTGGTACAGAAAATCGCCCAGAGATCACCATTTTGTGTGTGTGTGTGTGTGTGTGTGTGTGTGTGTGAATAAAGCTACTACTACTAACTTCTGAGGTATCCTTTCAGGCAACATTGACATAGGCATAAATGCAGACAATAATAGCTTATGATCTGTGACTGCATGAAATTGATTGCCATACAGGAATATCCAGAACTTCTGGATACCAAGGAAAATTGCCAATATCTCTGTCTCTTTATGGAAATAATTTTCTTGTGCTGTGGTGTACATGTTAGGCCATCTGAACTATTTTGGTACTTACGCAGTAGAATGAGCTTTACGTTGCATGGTGACATGTCCATGGCCAGTATGACAGATAAATGAGGTTGATATAGTCAGGCAAGGAGCAATTTGAAGACCTTGCTTCAACTTAAGAAGTTCTTGGTGACTGTCCACAGACCATTGAAAAGGGACCCATTTTCTCTGCAATTGATTCAACAGTCAGCCTTCCATTGCAATTTGGGGTATAAATTGGGGTATAATGTCTGGATTTGTGTATGTACTGTGCAAGCCACCTTATGGTGCATGGCGGATGGCACCTTGTGCCACTGCAGGCCATTTCTTCCCCTTTGCTACTCTCAAATGGTGCAAAGGAAAAACAACAGTCTATATGTGTTCATAGAAGCCCTAATTTCTCTTTCTTGTGTTCATGGTTATTATGCGAGATGTACGTTGGTGGAAGTAGAATCATTTTGTTGTTAGTCCCTAATGCCAGTTCTCTAAACTTTCTCAATATTGTTTCTTGAAAAGAATGTCATTTTCCCTGCAGTGTCTTCCATCTGAGCTCATGGAGCATTTATGTAATATTCAGTTATTGATCAAATCTTCTGGTAACAAATCTAGAAGCACACCACTGAATTGCTTCTATATCTTCCTTTAATCTGACTTAGTGGGGATCCCAAACACTTCAACAGTACTCAGAGTATTCTGTACACTCAAAGTGTACTGTATGTGGTTTCCTTAATAGATTAGCTACACTTTTCTAGAATTCACCCAATAAATCCAAGTAAACCTTTTACACTCCCTATTACTGACCTTATGTGCTTGTTCCATTTCATGTCACTTTACAGTGTTATGCCTTGATATACAAAGGATGCCGAATAACTAAATTTTCCAAGTTTCATGAAAAACATTACATACAATTTATCACATTGAAATAATTTTATTGACACTGTACAATTTCTCTTTTACTTTTCTGTATAGTTGCCATGTTTTTCCAATCATTTTTGATAATGTGAAACAGGTTTTTCCAAACCAGTGTTGTAGCATCCTGGGTTGTAACCAGCTCTTCTCTGTTTTAATTCAGCATTGATGTTGAAGTAATGACGAATGTAAGAGAAACCCAGAGAGGTGGTACCACGGCAATTGGCATCCTGCGGCATGCATGGCAAGGACTGCTTGTACCCCCCCCCCCCCCCTCCCCTTCTTCTCTTTCTAGTAGTGACGTAACAGTTACCATGGCAAGTGTGTGTTTACAGGTGGTCTGACATGTGTCTAACCTCCTCGCCAAATGCATCAGGCCTCTGTCTGCTTTAGATTAGGGTTAAGCGTACATACATTGACATGTTCCCAAGTGCTGTAGGTTTAGAAGAAATAACACAAACTAATGTCTTTTACACTTGCTGACAAAAGTGCATAAAGGTTTATTATAAAAAAGAATTACTACTACTGCAGACAGAAAAGTGTGGAGGCCCTGGCCACCCTTTCTGCCTCTGATTGGCTGCCATTGCTTGATAGACATAGTCTTTTGTCAGTTGCAATGAAACTCCCCCCTCCTATGAAACGCCTTCCTCCTATTACGTGTAACCTTTCTTTTTGATGTACATTCTGTACTGCATTTTGGACCTTTTTACTTCAAGTTTCATTCAAGTCTCAGTTATGAGTATAATTTGAAAGCAACAACTTTCCTGGAAGCCAGTAAATTCAGGAACTTTGTTATTAATGCTTTGACACTTTACTGTTGTAATGTTTGCATTTGAAATGCAACCTTGCCCATAAATATCTTCAGTCCTTTATGTTCTTTGATATAGGAGTATTAGCAAATGACTGGCACATTTCTTGGCAGTTTAATGCTATCATGGCTAATGACATATGCTATATACATAATGGAAACCTGAGAGAAGGGGAATTTCGACATATTGCACTTTAACTTGGCTTACAAAAGGATGGAAAATACTCGTTGGAGGCTTCACATAGTATGTTCCTCCTGAGTCGATCCTGTGACCAATACTTCATCCAGATAATTAATGCTGTGTGGAATATTAGTAATAGTTTGCTCTAAAAATTTCCAAAAGCTTCTGGTACATAATAAATACCCAGTAACCATTATTTTGATAGAGGCTGCAAGGAGTATTTAATAGTAGAATGGATTTGGAATCCTCATCCAGGGGAAGTTGAAAATAAGCTTCTGAAAGGATGATCTTAGAGAAATACCACCCCTGCCAATTTTGGAAATAATTAATTAGGATGTAGAAGGGGGTATGAGTCCACAATCGACTAAGTATGTTTGAAGTCCTCACAATGACATAGTACAATGATTGAAGCTGACATATCCCTGCTATAAGGAATTGGGGACAGCACTTTTAACTTTCCTAAGAGATCCAGTTCTAGTTGGGTGGGCTTTCAAAAATTTTGAAACTGCTGACTGTTTTGATGTAAAATGGATGGGAAAAAAAAAAAGCCAGAAGCCATTCCCAGGCCTAGGGAAAATTGGAAAGCATGTTAGAGAAACAAAGAATTCTCTTCTGCACATGGAACAGTATTCTGAATTGCTTGACATTGTTGGATAGAAAACCCAAAGGCTACATGTGCGTCATGACCAAAAATATTTTCCACTGCTACTACAAAAAAAAAAAAAAAAAAAAAGGATGGGTCCTGTTTACGTGCTTATATATTAATTCCAGAGTTACCTGGCCTAGTAAGAGGATTTTATAATGAGCGTAATTCTGCAACTTAGCTGCTACTGATTTTAAGTGTGGAGACCCAGTGGGAGATGTAGTGGCTAATTAGTAATCAAGACTGACGCCTCTGCATTAAAAAAGGAATAGAGTGGGAATGCCACAAACTGTTGCTTACAGTGTAAGGCAGCGTCGTGCTACCCTTGACTCCACAATACAATTCATTTGCATTGGTGCACTCGACTGCTGATGGCACAGATATCTGCTTTAAGACCCTGGCGAAAATGCTTGTGGCAGAACATCATTATAATGTGGTAATGTGGCCAACTATGCCTAGAATAAATAGAAAAATGATCAAGAAAACTATTCAGTCTGTGAAAATGTCACAGTGGCCAGGTGGAATAAATGTTTTGACTCTTGGTTTGATTCGTGTGCAGTCAAGTAGGAGCTGCTCCGCTATTGCCAAGACGGCACAACATTTTTGCATTTCATCAACAGATGGACTAGGTTGTTCACATTTGGCTATCGATGTGACAGTCCTGATATCTCACAGTCCATGGAAATATAAGCGTAAGATGCTTGTGAAATCTTGAAAGCTCTAGCAATATGCAGAACTATAGCTATAGATGATTCTGAGTACTGTAACATGTGAGCACACACGTAACTGTCCAATGAAAATTTAATCACCAAGTCATATATTAATGATTCTGCATATGGTAGTTCACAAGAACATGTCAACCAGCATTTTCTACTCAGTATGATCCATGATGTGTAACTGCCTTACGATGTTGAAGGTACTATAAGATTAGCCACCTCATTCAGTTTTATACCAAAATGTTTCCTTATGTATAAGGAAGAAGAAATGAGCCAGAGGCATAATTACAGAAACCAGTACCTATATGTTAGAAGTATTAACCCTGGCTGTTGAGACACTTGTCCGCCTGTGACAAAAAACTGTGAATGGCTATTACGGGTATTGATAATTTTTACTTATGGACCGTCTGACAGCAACTGAATAAAACACAATTTTAGTGCCATACTCGTTTCGCCTTTATTTTCTGCAAGGCATCATCAGTGGCAGGTTGCGTGGACAATTTCTTACATATTATGCTCCTGTTGCATTTTTGGTGTAGTTCTTCTTCTCAGTATTGCCAATTTGCAGTATTTTTTTCCCACATTCCACAGCACTATGAACTGAATGCCTGTTTCAATGCAATGTTTTGGTTTCTGTTTCTGACTGCCAGATCTTTGTATTTATTTATGTACTCATAAATCAATTTTACCAAATGATGCATCATCTCTCTTCAGAAACTATGGTTTCAGTGTCAGTGTTAAGAATGTTTATTTAAAGAATACTACCAAATAAATTAGTTATGTCATCTTTGTAACTGAAAGTAGCCCAAACCCAGCTGTGGAGTCCCTAAATCGTTTAAAGGGACTGCCAGCATAGTTTCTTTGAAAGGGTGTGGCTGACTTCTTTCACCTTCCTTCCCCTTTCCAAGTTTGTGTTCCAACCCTAGTGAAGGATGTTAAACCTTTATCTTCCTTTCATCCCGAGCCCAGCAGAATTGCAAGACTTCTGCTCTACTATTTGCAATAGACTTTCCCATCCATGATATTGTTTTTTATCTTTGTTTATAACAGGTACAAGCTGAATGTGTGGGATGTAGGTGGCCAAAAATCCCTGCGTTCTTATTGGAGGAACTATTTTGAAACAACTGATGGCCTAATTTGGGTTGTTGATAGTGCTGACAAGCGGAGACTGGAGGATTGCTGTAAAGAATTGCACACACTTTTAGAAGAAGAAGTAAGTCAAAACTAAAACAAACAGCAAAAATATTGACTTTTAGTATTCTGTACCTCAGAATAAGAAATTCATTTATGTAACTTGTGCAAGGGCACTGAATAAGTGATTCATAATGTATGTCACAGTATAGTTAGCTAATTACATGCAGTATCACTTTAATGTTTCTAAAACATGCTGCAAATTTTCCTGATGATCAGAAGGACATATAATCTGCAGTATCTGCACCAGTCTTAAAAATATTATTACTCTGGTTGAAATTATAGTGCACATTATCAAAGAGGACTTAATGCAGTGAAAACCCTATTTTTCATTTTCATGTGGTCCATACATAGAAACCACAAAATTGGGGAAAATGCAGAATCGTGGAAAAATTTAAAACACCCAAAATACGAGTAAAACATATGTAATTGTCATATATGATTAAAAATTCCAATCTTCACCAATATATTGTATAAAATCTGTATAAGTAGGGCAAATTAAATGTAAAATACAAAGTTTATACAATAGTTTGTGGTAATGAATTTCAGTTCTTAAAATATCACAAATGTGTAAGAACAAGTAAAACTCGTCAAAAAATTGAAATTGGTGTCTGGGTAAAGTTAATCAAGCTATTTTGCGACATACCACAACCATAAATTCTACCTCAGAACACATGTTTTTGAGTCATATTTCCTTTGTGTTCACCAGAAAATAGCAAAAATTTATGAACTTGGTGAATTAAACTGAAAACTATGAAGTTAGGTGAAAGGTGTTGTAATCTATCATATGGGGATGTGTGTGTTCCTTCCGTAGTCAGTGGCAGTGGGTTGAGTAGACTTCAAGCCATGTACACACTAAACTTGAAACATGTTTCTGGCTACTTGATGTGGACACCATTTGGAAACCTCTTTCAAAACACAGAAACATCTATACATAACAATGTCTGTGCAAAGGAAACAATGTTTCAGGGCAGCTACCACATCACCTCTGCACTGCGCAAGTGTAAGTTTATATGTCTCATTGTGTTTTCTGTTGTACATAGTTGTTATATATTTTGTTTTCACATGTTGTGTTAAGTTTTTCTGGGGGGAGCGGAAGGGGGATTGCAGAGGGCAAGATTGTAGGCTGTCGATTTGTTATCGTTGTACCAGACTGAAGGGTGCTTGTGGAATATATGAAGCAAGCAGTACAAGAACAGCACTCAGACAAGACATTGCAGAAACTGCTGCTGCATTTGGTAGAACGCCGAGAAAGACTGTGGAGAAGATAAGGTCATTTGTCGTAGCTTGTTTCAAAATGTGAAATACTCAAGGCTCTGGAATGAAACTCCTCTCGACAAAAAATGAAAAAAATGAAGATAAACGGCATATCTGGTTGTAATTGCTTTCCTGAAATTTCTTTCTTTTTTTTAAGAAACAGTGATACCATATTTGGTAGAAATTCTAAGTGAAATTACGGAAACTAGAGCTGTTTTCCATATTCAGTTTCTATATGTAGCAAGTTTGTCGCATCAGTTGTTCTGTAGTATGCTTTTGGTGACCAAAGAAGACTGCATGCAAACCAACAAGTTGATTTCATATAACTAATCCGATTTTATCAACCATTATGAACTACTATACAAACTCTCCATCAAAATAATAGCATAGTTTTTAAACCAATTATGAAATTCCTTGATAAACGCAACATTATTCTGTAAAACTACAAAACAGTGACAGATGCTCATGGCTTTAAGGTCACAAGTCACGATATATAAATAAAAAAAGAGTGAATGACGATGATGTCTTTCATTTGGTTTGCATGAAACTTCAAGTATTAGTAATGCAGCAGCACATATTACAGTTTCCTCGTCTCTAGACATGACATGGCAGACAATACGAAAATAATACAACAAATAGCATTGCAAACTATGCGAATACGCTGAGAAATGTTTGCTGCCAGTGTGGACAGAAAGAGAGAGACAAGAAACAAAGTCATAAACAGATGCGAAATACTGTAGGAAAAATGTTTCCAGTGGCAGTGTTGATGTGGCTTCACAGAACTTTTTGCAGTGGTCATTCCACCAGTGGGCTTTTGACTATCAACTTCTGTGAGCCATGTGGATGACTCCTGTGTGAAGTGCGTATTTTGATTATTCATTTCCTTCATAGTGTGTGACATATGTGCGTGGTATGCCATTTCAAAACAGTGATACATTGAAAGTACCATATCACAAATACGTCACACTATCATCAAATGTCAATTAATAAAGCATTAACAGTGTAAGGCTTAAAGAGATTTTATGATAACTAAAGCACAATACACAATTCAGAGGAGTAAGCTGCAGTGTAATGGATAATGTCATGTTTAGCTGAGTAAGAGGGTAGAGGTTATAACTTGATGCATGCCAATTTATTTATTTATTTTTAGCATTGTTATCATGTTCATTATGATCATAATACAATATGCTCTGCAATAATTGATGTTGTTGAACGTTTGTCTGGTTGGAGAACGAAGAATGAAATAAATATTTTGCTGTTTATTTCCGAATGTGTGGTCATTCCCGGGTGTGTAGTTAGGCAGAAACCTAAGAGGACAGCTTACATTTATGTGAGTGAAACAGGCAGCAATAAAAGTCATATTCTTCCTTGTCACAAATACTTTGCTGTTTATTTCAGAATATGTGGCGATTTACTAGTGCGTAGTGAGCAAGAACATAAGACAACAGCTTAAATTGTGGCAAGTGAAATGATGAGCGATAAAATTCATACTCTTCCCTGTTACAAATAGTTCACACATTCACCTGCAATGGTGGCCTAGAACTGGGAATCTCCTCTCCGTCCGTGTCTGGTCACTTCTTAATGAACTCGATGCTTCCCCTCTACCACCTTTCCTATGCGTCCACTTATGTACACCCCGATGCTTCATATCTCGGTCACTGCTTTGGATGGACCTGTCACAAGGCCCAAAAGGCTCCATTCCACCTGAAGCCCTGCACCAGCAATTTCTCTCTCTTGTCAGTTAGTTTGAGGGCTGAGAAGTATTCTACACAGATGGATCAATGGTTGACGGTCTTGTTGGCTTTGCTAATGCTCAAGCTGGCAATACTGAACAGCACTCCTTACCAGATGGCTGCAGTGTTTTCACTGCAGAGTTGATAGCCATCTATCACACTCTTGAGCATATCCGCTCCTACGCTGATGAGTCTTTCATCATCTGTTGTGACTCCTTAAGCAGCCTACAAGCTCTTGACCAGTGCTTCCCTCAGCATCCTTTGGTAATGACCATTCAGGAGTCTCTTTATGCCCTCAGGAACAGTGGACGTTCAGTGACCTTCGTTTGGACCCCAGGACATGTTGGGATACCAGGCAATGAACTTGCTGATAGCCTGGGCAAACAGGCTATTGGTAAGCCAACTCTGGAGATCGGTCTGCCAGAGACTGATCTCCTGTCGGTCTTCTGCCACAAAGTTTTTGTGATCTGGGATACTGAATGGTGCACCCTCAGTACCCCAAACAAACTCCATGTTATCAAGGAGTCAACAAATTTGTGGCAGTCATCCATGTGAGCCACTTGTGGGGATTCTGTTGTCATTTGCCGGCTCTGCATCATCCGTACTTGGCTAACACGTGGTCACCTTCTCTGTCATGAGCACCTACCTCAGTGTCACTGTGGCTCTCGTATGACTGTCATCCCCCTCTTGTTGGACTGCCCAATTTTACCCGCTCTGGCAGTTGGACTGCCCAATTTTAGCCGCTCTGCGGCAGACTTTTAACCTTCCCAGCACCCTACCTACAGTGTTGGGTGACAATGCCTCCATGGCCAATTTAGTTTTACATTTTATTTGTGAGTTTTTTTTTTATCGTACTGTCTGAGGTTGTGCACCTGGCCTTCTCTCCTAGCCCTCCACCGTCCCTCCCTTCTACATCTTCGTCATTATTTCTTTGATTTTGTTTGCTTTGGTGTTCATCTTTTCCCTATGTGTGTTCGTCTCGCCTTGTCTTTCAGGCTAGTGATTTTAGTATGTTGCTGAGTGGCTAGCTCTTCCTTTTCTATCCTTGTGATCAGCCTGCCAAGGCCATCTGCTGTGTGATTTTATTACCTTCCTCCATCTGTTTCCCCATTTGGTTTGCTTTTCCTTTGACTGTCCATTTCCCATTTTGGTTCGCTTCTTTTGTTTTCTCTTTTGATGTGGTTCCTCATTAGTTTTACGCCCTTTTACTTCCCCCCAATCATTTGTTTTTTAATTGTTTTCCCTTGAGACTTGTTTTCTCGAGGAAAATGGGCTGATGACTCTGTAGTTTGTCCCCTTTATACCTCAAACCAGCCAACCAACCAACACACCCACCCTTCCTACGTTAATTGTCCAGGGGGAGGGGGGGGGGGGGACAGACCTAGATTGCTCTGTATATCATTAAAAATGGAGAAACCAAAAAAGAGATTACAAACTATGACTCATATGGCAATGCTAAAGCACCAAAGAATGCATTACAGCAATGTATGCAGTGACATTCCGTATGATGGAAGGAAGGAGCCAATTAACGTATCTGGTGCAACACCATGCAAACATTGAAGACAGGTGTCAAGCCATGTGCTGCAAGAACACACCAGTGGCAAATCAAGTAATTGCCTCCTGTAGATAACTAAGCCGACAGGTACCCATGATGGACAGTCCACTCTGCCCTGAAAAAGGTGGACAAAATGTATATTTTTCAGTGTGTCTTGATATGTGAAGACTACTGTCACCAGTGAACTAAGAAAAGTTAGATTGCAATTCAAAAACGCAGGAAAAAAGCCCAAAACAGTCTGATCATCTTAAATTCGTCATTTAAAATGAATCAGAGGCACTGCCCAAAGATAAATACATGGAAATCAGCCTTGAGTGACCCGAAAAGTTTGTGTACCCTTCTGCTGTCATAAACTTTACAACTTGGTGAAGAGAAAAGAGGAAAGCAAAGAAAAACATTACTGATGAAATTGATGTCTTTCTCAGTGGAACCTAAATGGCTTCAAGTCACATGGGAGGCCCTGTGTTAGTGTTTTCAGGAAACCTGTTCCAATACTAAAGAGCTATACCATCCACTGCAAGGATTACTACATTGGATACAGGGATTATGGACTACAAGCAGTTGATTATGACCCAAACAGGATAATGGTACACTCACACTTAACCTCAGCAAGTGAAGAATCTGGTGCTGTCTCAGAAACTTGGTGTCCCCGATAATGGCGATCACATACACTGAAGCAGTGCTACACAGAGCTCCTCTGTTGTAGGGCTTTCAACCTGCCCTCCATTCCTCATGGGTTATTCTCAAAGGAAGCTATCAAGAAACGTAATTGAATAAATACAGGTAAATTTCCCTCCAAGGTTGTGTGATGTAATAATGGAAGTTCATTTAACACTGAAGAAAGGGAATCTTTATATTCTAATTTTCTTCAGTAGTGTGACTGTCTTTTGTTGAAATTGCCATCCATCACTGTGATGATATAACTTTATATTTCCCATGTTTTATTAATCTTAGTGAATGCTGATATTAATCTAGGTGGCTTTCACCTCATTTGGGTGCAAAATATACCAAATTTTAAAAGGCCAAGTGTAATATTGCTGAAATTTTCATCTCTCTTTGTGGACTTTGAATAACTTCATAGTTTTTAAAAGTATTTAGTTGTCAATAGATGTTGTAGGAAAGTTTTGGATTAAATGAGATCACTCACTGAAAAGCAGAAGTATCGATTTGTTACTAGGCCCACACACACACAAAAAAACCAGCTTAATAGCTTTCAGAGTAATCCTTTAAGAGCTGGAATAAAACACACACACACACACACACACATATATATATATATATATACACACACACACACACACACACACACACACACACACACACAGGGTGTTACAAAAAGGTACGGCCAAACTTTCAGGAAACATTCCTCACACACAAATAAAGAAAAGATGTTATGTGGACATGTGTCTGGAAGCGCTTAATTTCCATGTTAGAGCTCATTTTAGTTTCGTCAGTATGTACTGTACTTCCTCGATTCACCGCCAGTTGGCCCAATTGAAGGAAGGTAATGTTGACTTCGGTGCTTGTGTTGACATGCTACTCATTGCTCTACAGTACTAGCATCAAGCACATCAGTACGTAGCATCAACAAGTTAGTGTTCATCACGAACGTGGTTTTGCAGTTGTTTACAATGTTTACAAACGCGGAGTTGGCAGATGCCCATTTGATGTATGGATTAGCAATGGACAATAGCCGTGGCGCGCTACGTTTGTATTGAGACAGATTTCCAGAATGAAGGTGTCCCGACAGGGACGTTCGAAGCAATTGATCGGCGTCTTAGGGAGCACGGAACATTCCAGCCTATGACTCGCGACTGAAGAAGACCTAGAACGAGGAGGACACCTGCAACGGACAAGGCAATCCTTCGTGCAGTTGACGATAACCCTAATGTCAGCGTCAGAGAAGTTGTTGCTGTACAAGGTAACGTGGATCACGTCACTGTATGGAGAGTGCTATGGGAGAACCAGTTGTTTCCATACCATGTACAGTGTGTGCAGGCACTATCAGCAGCTGATTGGCCTCCACGGGTACACTTCTGCGAATGATTCATCCAACAATGTGTCAATCCTCATTTCAGTGCAAATGTTCTCTTTATGGATGAGGCTTCATTCCAACATTATCAAATTGTAAATTTTCACAATCAACATGTGTGGACTGATGAGAATCCGCACGCAATTGTGCAATCACGTCATCAACACAGATTTTCTGTGAACGTTTGGGCAGGCATTGTTGGTGATGTCTTGATTGGGCCCCATGTTCTTCCACGTACGCTCAGTGGAGCACGTTATCATGATTTCATACAGGATACTCTACCTGTGCTGCTAGAACATGTGCCTTTACAAGTAAGACACAACATGTGGTTCGTGCACGATGGAGCTCCTGCACATTTCAGGCAAAGTGTTCGTACGCTTCTCAACAACAGATTCGGTGACTGATGGATTGGTAGAGGCGGACCAATTCCATGGCCTCCATGTTCTCCTGACCTCAACCCTCTTGACTTTCATTTATGGGGGCATTTGAAAGCTCTTGTCTACGCAACCCCGGTACCAAATGTAGAGACTCTTCATGCTTGTATTGTGGACGGCTGTGATACAATACGCCATTCTCCAGGGCTGCATCAGCACATCAGGGATTCCATGTGACGGAGGGTGATTGCATGTATCCTCGCTAACAGAGGACATTTTGAACATTTCCTGTAACAAAGTGTTTGAAGTCACGCTGGTACGCTCTGTTGCTGTGTGTTTCCATTCCATGATTAATGTGATTTGAAGAGAAGCAATAAAATGAGCTCTAACATGGAAAGTAAGTGTTTCTGGACACATGTCCACATAACATATTTTCTTTCTTTGTGTGTGAGGAATGTTTCCTGAAAGTTTGGCCATACGTTTTTGTAACACCCTGTATATAAAAATAGAGGGAAACATTCCACGTGGGAAAAATATATCTAAATATAAAGATTCTGTAACTTACCAAACGAAAGCGTTGGTACATTGATAGAGACAATAACAAACACAAACACAAATTTCAGACTTTTATATATATCCAGGAGTACACTTGCACCTAGGCCCCTACATGCTGTCAGTGCACCACAGAGTGGCATAGTTGTGTGTACATTTTACTTTAGGTCATAAAGGGATTACTCCAAAAGCTAGCCAGTTTTCTTTCTTTCTGTGTCTGCCTGTTGACAACTCAGTGCTACTGCTTTTAAGTTGTTAATAGACTTGTCTAACTTCTGTGCTATTTTCTGTTCTGATTGTTTTCAGTGTGCTTTAGTCAGATTCTTTTATAACTGTTATTGTGCTTGACAAGATTACTTCACCTAATATTTTAGAAGTATCCAGTTGTCAGAAGACTTGATTAACTTGTTATGTGCTATTTTCTTTTCTTTCAGACATTTATTGTTTGTTTTTAGTGCTGTTTTAATCATGTCCTACGAGTTTTTTGTCTTTTCATAAACTGACTGTATTCACTTAAAATACTTTTTGTTTTCGCAGAAACTTAAGAAAAGTAACAGTCCAATACATGCAAATGATTGAGATTGTTCATTATACCTTCAAAATCTATTAGCTTAGCATTTCTCACAACACTTTCTACACATCAAACCCAGTTCTCTTAAGATCTTACTTAGGATTTGAATCTGGTTGATTATTTGAAGTTAATATTTGCTTTATGCACTGGTCTTCTTGAAATTCTTTCTAAATTTTGGCAAAGAACTGAAGACTATTATGCATGAGAATAGTTACATGTCTAACTGTGTGAAAAATAGACATAAAAAAGTTTTTTAATCGTAATATTGCTGTTCACCTTCCTCAGTGGATAAGACTGCATGTATTTTTAAAACAGTTACATGAAAGTTACGATGTGAGTCAAAATGAATTTTGATCTACGCTGAAGCCCATACAATGGCAACAAATTTACTGTGCTACTTTTCTAACTATACTGTACACCTATCTGCATAAATAACACTAGATTTTAACAGTTATCTGAAGACTTTTGTGTCTTTCAGACTCTTCTTGACATTTTGTAAATGTACATTAATTTACATTTTGTAAGTGTAGATTAACTTACATTTTGTGGGTAATGTCAGATCATTACAACTATGCATCTATTTAGAATGTAGAATATGAACTTGTTAAACCCTACAATATTCCCAGACTACCTTCTCTACCCAGCGGTTCCTACCCCTGTAACCGACCCCGCTGCAAAACCTGCCCCATGCATCCCCCGCACAACCACCTACTCCAGCCCCGCTACTGGTAAAACATACACAATTCAAGGCAGGGCTACGTGTGGAACTACACATGTCATTTATCAACTGACATGCCTGCACTGCACAGCCTTTTACATCGGCATGACAACAACTAAACTGGCTGAGCGCATGAATGGACACAGACGAACTGTCCGCCTAGGAGATGCCCAATACCCAGTAGCGGAGCATGCCCTCCAGCATAATTCTAGGGACCTAGGAACCTGCTACACCATATGTGCCATTTGGCTTCTTCCGCCCAGCACCAGTCCCTCTGAACTGCGGAGATGGGAACTTGCACTCCAACACATCCTTTCATCCCGCCATCCCCCTGGACTGAACCTACGTTAAACAACCTCACTCCCATTCACTCTTCAGTCTTCTCCTCTTTCCCTTTCCTCTTTAGCCATTCACGCATCTTTTCATCCTACATAGTTGTGTTTATCTTTAAACTATATACCTCTCTACTTCTGTATGCATCCTCTTTGGTTTGAAGCTGGCACAGTACTTACAGTAGAATATCTTTGGCTTCCCTCTGACAACCATGCCTCCATCCTTGCTACCCTCCCTGTTTACCTTTCCTTGTTGCTTCATAACCTGGGTTGTGAGTAACTGAATCCACTTTCCCATCCCTTTTTTCCCCTCTCTCCTCCCTGATGAAGGAACAAAGTTCCGAAAGCTAGGAATGTAAATTTTCAGTTCTGTTTTATGTGTATCTATCGGCTGTACTGAGCTGAGGTAAGTACTGGCCAGCCCCTCTATCTCTTTGTTAGTATTTGTTTCACATCTTATATGAGATTTTCCATTAATCATTTGAATATGAACTTTTAAAATTTGAGCATAAAGGCTAAGGCTTCTTTGTCGATCATGGTATATTTGTATATTCCCTTGTGCTGAGTAATCTACTCTTCTTCAGTGACACACTCACTACTGAATGTGCCCAGCTAGAACTCGAAATAAATCTTGGGTGAACAGCCTGGTGTGAGTGTACACAGGACACAATATTTCGGCAATTGACCACGTTGCCATCATCAGCGCACCTGATGATGGCAACGTGGTCGATTGCCGAAATATTGTGTCCTATGCACACTCATACCAGACTGTTCACCCGAGATTTATTTCATCATAAAATACGCCTGGAGAAATTGAAGAATCGCAAGCTAGAACTTGTCCAATAAATTAGGACATGGAAAATAGTTGCCATGGACAACTTAGATTTACTCAGTGGAATTACTGCTTTTTGGTATCATTGTAACATTCATTATGCGTCTTTCTTTTATAGCTTCCATACCACTGAATCTGTGATACTGGGGGTGAATCATCGTTGGAAATCACATAAAACAAGGAAAAATTGTAGTTGCCTTTTGCATATTGGAGCTTGGAAGTTTTGTAACTGCTGTTAATTTTGCTGGAACTGGTTTGTTTGACCTCTGCTGAAGACAGTATTACTACTCAGGGCACATATTTGTTGGAAACACCGATGATGGCTGTTAATCAGTTGAAATCGATTTGCAAAAGTGAATAAATAAAACATGATTTTGCGACTGGTTGCTGTATATTTGGTAATTTTATGGTTTACGGTCGCTGCACGACTTGGGAACCACATGGAGCCCACCATTCATAACTTCCACTTTTGTCTGTCCATAGCCAGTCTTTTCATTTCTGAATATTTGCCTCCTTTGTTATTGTCCAGCATTTTATATCTTCTTTTTCCTCTTCCCCCTTTTCCCTCCACCATTCCTTCTATTACTTCCTTCACTAAACAGTACCTCCTCAAACAATGTCCAATACAGTTCCGTTTTCTCTTTCTGATGACTTTCAGCATGTTTCTTTCTTTTCCAACTGAAACCACCACTGGAATTACTTCCCTAGACGTTAATGGGATGGACCCCTTTGTACAATATTCCAGAGGTAAAACTTCCCCTCAATCGGATCTCTGGGAGGGGAATACAACAAGGAAAGAAGGGTGGCAAAATAAAAATTATAAATCAGATCAATTTGAAAAACTTGAAGAGCTATTACAGAAATTTAAATAAATAAACTCACAAGCTGAGACCTGATTAGTATGTATTGGGAATTGGAATTAGCTCAAGAGAACTGCAAGTATACCACACTAGCGAACCCGGCACTGCTTCGCAATTGCTAAATATATATATATATGTGGGAACTGGATATATGTCCTAGACTCATCCTCCCTCTCCCTGCCCCCCCCCCCCTTGTCCATCTCTTCCTCCTCCTCACCCCTCTCTCTCTGCCAATCACCTCCTTGCCCCTCACCCTCCATCTCCTACGCTCCCTCTCTCTCTGTTCACCTCCTCCTTTCCCCTCTCTATATTCATTTTTTTATTTCCTCCCCCCCCTCCCCCCCCCCCCATCACCCACCCCTTTTTCTCTGTCAATCTTCTCTTCCTCCCTCTCTCTGACCTGACACTTGTTCATTGTTATTGCAAACAAAACCTTGATTGGTAACTGAAGTCACTTAAAATGAATGGCTAAACTGGTTGGTATAATAGGTGTATGGGGTATGAGAGAGACTGTCTGCCGAGGGATATGTAAGGATAGGAGTCTCAATGTATTTTGCATAATTTTAATCTGCAAATGTGTAGGATTACAAAGTTTCAGATGATTCAGATTTCACAGTAAGTACTGTAACCATAAGCTGATAAAATGTAAATACAACTTTCCTGATTTCTGTTAAAACCAAATGTGAGGTAGAAAACAACATAGTATATTGTTGTGGAGAGAGAGAATATGTAGCAGAGAAACAATGTGTCTAATGCCCTACTACTGTAGTTGAAAGTGACTGGCCAAAAGTTTTATTTGTGACAGTCTTTTTGTTGTGCTAATCTGCGACTCAGCATCTCTGCTATATGGCGAATGGCAACTTTCCTTTTCATAATGTTGTTACTTTCTGTCCTGGGTTTTCTATTTATCATACACATTAAAAAAATATATAGCCTATGTTCATATAAATGTTTCCTGTATTATTGTGCAAAAATTTAAAGTAAACAGTAAATCGGTCACAAACTTTGGGTGTATGTAAGTGGAAACATTGTTCCCAAAAATCTCAAAAAGTTCTTGACAAATTTACTTCAGATGTTTACTCTAATAATCATTTAGGCAGACAAGGGCTACCTATTTTTTAGAGGTTTATGGAAACAATATTTCCCCTTTTTATTATATATACATATTAAAAATATGTATAGCCTCTTTCCACCCAATTGTGTGATATAGGTAAAGTACTGGGCGGTGAATTAGTGAAGAAAGTAACAATGTTTGTTCACTATCTTCTCCCAGCTAACAAGGTGTGGCCAAAAAAAAATAGCAGTATTGAATCTTGTTTTGGAAGTATTTAGAGCACAGGAGGTACTATTAATCTGAGAAAATACAAGTTTAAAAAGATGCAAGATAACATGTTGATTACAGTGAGTATGTACCGGTGGCTGTTTAATAATGGGAAGTGTCCAACAAAGTTAATATGTAATGGGAAAAATGGTGATCGATTGGAGGAAAAGGAGTGAAGGGAGCATGGATGTAGCAATCTACTTTGGCAGGCTGGCAAGGGAGGCAGGTCTGTGCCTAGGTGGTGCAGTCCAGTTATGCACTGGGCCATATGAAGTGTTCGTGCACAAGGGCTATCAATTGCCCAAGCACTGGGACTAGACAGGCTGTGGAGGGGCTCAAAAGCTGACTGGGGAAGTCAGGAAGGAGGTAGGGGTGTGTGCATTCTGTAGGGTCTTCTAGGCAGTTGCAACTTACGTGGAAGTTGTACCGAATGTACGATGCCGCACCAGGAACTGTATACGGTCGAAGGTTGAGGCCGGTTTGGGGTTTCTGCGCAGCTTTGTAGTTCAGGATCAGCTGTCTGGGTGGTTGCCAAGATGGCATAGCCGAGGGAGGCCTTAATAGCGTAGGTGCAACTAAGGCAGTCAACGACGGTGTTGTTGACACCTACCCATCATATGTCTGTGGTAAACTGTGTGACGTATTCCTGCTGGTGGAACAGCGAAGGGGAAATTTAGCCACTATCTTTTTGGCAAAAACCTTTGGTGAGGGGGCAATGATCAGTGAAAACAGTAAAGGGGCGACCTTCAACAGAGGGATGAGAATATTATATTGCTTCATACATGGCAAGGTGCTCACAGTCTTATGCAGCCCAATGCTCCTGAGGCTCGGACAGCTTCCAGAGAAAAATTCAATGGCTAGCAATAACTTTTGAAACGTTGCTGAAGGACAATGCCTATGGAGGATTGGCTGGTGTCTGTAATAAATGAGGGAGGAGGAAAGGGTGGGGGGCCAGGTGGGTGGGTATGACCTGCTAGAAGGGCAGTATTGGAGAGCCCTTGTTTTGTTAATGTGACTCTGTCTGTCGTTTGCACTGTCCAGGGTAGGGGTCTGTTGCCTTTTGTGAGGTTACACTGGGGATCGAAAGTGAGCAGTATGAAACTTCCTGGCAGATTAAAACTGTGTGCCGGACCGAGACTCGAACTCGAGACCTTTGCCTTTCGCGGGCAAGTGCTCTACCAAAGCACAACTCACGCCCGGTACTCACAGCTTTACTTCTGCCAGTACCTCGTCTCCTACCTTCCAAACTTTACAGAAGCTCTCCTGCGAACCTTGCAGAACTAGCACTCCTGCAAGAAAGGATATTGCGGAGACATGGCTTAGCCACAGCCTAGGGGATGTTTCCAGAATGAGGTCCCGAGTTCGAGTCTCGGTCGGGCACACAGTTTTAATCTGCCAGGAAGTTTCATATCAGCGCACACTCCGCTGCAGAGTGAAAATCTCATTCTGGAAAGTGAGCAGTGTTTGAATTCCACCTGAATTTCTGAGGTGATGTTGGTGAAAGCTTGCCATTCCGCGGAATCTTTGGAATTACTTTAAATGTTATGGGGTGTGGGAATTTAGCAGAGGCATGGATCTTCTTGTATATTTGGTGGGAGCTAGTAGGAGAAATTCTGTGTCACTTCCAGAACACCAAAAACACAATTTTCCAGGTTAATTCTCATTACCACCTTGGAGGCAAGAAAAAACCTCCTGGAGATAACGGCAATGCTCCCCTAGGTTGCACAAGTAGATGAGGACATCATGGTTCAGATTATTATCAGCAATTTGTGTGTTTCTTAAAGTTAGATTTGGTTTAACTGCACTAGTTGTGGAATCAGTAATTGCCAAATTTAAAACTGTGTATCAGTGTGACATTTTTCACTTCCTACACGACACCATCTTTTGTTTTTTTTATTGTTTAGCATGGAGTGTAGATGCTCATGTCTGTTTGATTACTATAATCTGCTTATTGTTTTCTCTCCTTTCACTGAATAAAAATGTTGTCTGTGATGTGTATCCAGTATTCGCGCATTGCGTATGTCCTGCCACATTTAGGCAGATCAGAGTAGTTCTTTTGAACCACTGTGCAGTTCCTACACTGGTGACTACACTCGAACTGCACAGGCTGACTACTGATGTCATCTCTTACCCCTCCCAGCTACCGCCACACCTATTCACTGTGCATGTAGCATAATTCTACGCTCCTCACACACAGCACCCTATGTACCAAACCAGGAATGATTCTGACCCCTCCCTTCAAGCATGGTCCCAGATGAAGTGCAGAACCTCATGGCTCCTGTCCGCAGCTCGTGGTCTCGTGGTCACATTCTTGCTTCCCAAGCTTGGGGTCCTGAGTTCAATTCCCGACGTGGCCAGGGATTTTCACCTGCCTCGAGATGAGTGGGTGCTTGTGTAGCTATGATTCATCTGCTCCTATTCAGCTCTCTTGACTACCGCCTATGGCTTCCCCAAGCAGAAGCAATATTGCAGGTTCTTCAATAACTAGCAGTGCCACACAGTTCAACCTGACGATTGCACAACTTGAGGCTTTGGTTGCTGCAGAATAGCACATCACCACCACTCTGTCCAAGTATGTCAAATTCAGTGCTGTCAAAGACAGGCTGATAGGATGGCTAGCCTCAACAGAGATCCAGGGCACACACACACTTTTTTCATCAGAAGAATGCAACAATATGCAGCCCTCGCAGCTCCTTCAACACCTTCACACTCTGGCTGAACCCACAATAATTCCAAATATTCATTACTTGCGAATTGGCTTGGGCATCTACCTGCTGTAAGCCATATGACACTGGCTGCAGATAACTACATAAATGTCGATGCAGCTGTCACCATTGCTACTAGTGTGTTTGAATCACTGGACACCTACACCTACACCGTAGTTGCTGCAACACAGTTTTGCAACCCTCATTAGCAAAGCCATCCCCACTTGCTATCCACATCGGTTTCCCTACCTCCATGCCCCATCATGGCCTTGTAGACATGATGCAACTCGTGAACCACACAATTGCAGAAATGAGCAAACTTACCACTGCTCTGGTACACACGCTCTCTCTCACCTGTGCACCTTTTCTAACACATCACAGTGACACCTATGATCGGGACATGCCCACCTAAGTGGATGCACACATCCCACCCTCCCCCAGACTGCAACTGCCAAAGTGCCTGCCTTGCAGGTGTTTACTGCCCCCAAGCAACTATTAGTGAACCAAGCAAACTGGAATCAAGCAGCTTGTGCTAGCATCAAGAGTGCTTCAGCAATAATGTTGCTAACTGCCAATCACCATGTGTATGGCACCCAAATGCTGACAGCAACCAGCAACAGGTGCATCCAGCTGCTCTGCAATGTTGTAGTAACTGTTCATGTGTGATTGTGGTAACCCACTCTCGCTGACACCCTACCTCATTGACACTGATTCAGACCTCTCCGTCTATCCCTGCTGTTTATTACCCACTGCTGGCCAGCGTCCACTTTCCCCCCTACTATTCACTGCAGCTAATGGTTCAGCAAACACAACCTGCTACCTGCACAACTGATTCATTGACCTGCACCTCAGTAGAGATTTCGTATGAACTTTTACTGTGGCCAAAGTTATGGGTCCGACCCTTGGTACCTGATTTTATTTCCCGCTATGGGCTCCTCCTCTATCTGGCAAACCAATGTATTGTCAATGCCACCTCCCACCATTCCACCCCTTGTCAATCCTGCTCCACGACCCTTTGCTCCATCACACATGTGTCCCATTCCACTCCTTTTGCCGACCTCCTCGCTGAATTTCCCCTCCTCCTCACTTTCCCAGCGCCCCCCCCCCCCCCCCACCCTCTGCCTCCCCCTGAGATGTAGCCATGACACGCTGCACTATGTGGCAACCACTCTGCAACTCTTCCAATTTTCTGCTACCCCTGCCCAAGTCACCTCCTATTGCCCAAACAACAAGCTACACAGGCCAAAATTGAGGCAGCAACTGTCACCGAGATGTTACGTCCATCAAAGAGACCGAAGTTCTCCACCTTGCACCTCTTTCTCAAAAAAGGATGGGAGTTAGTGCCCATGCGGTAAACTTTCATGCCCTCAATGCCTGGACACCTCCCGACCGTTATCAGTTTCCACTATTGTGCAGCTACAATGACAACCTATCAAGTACTACTGTGTTCAGCAAGTTAGACTACTCTAAAACATTCAAGCAAATTCCTTCGCCATAGAAAACATGGAAAAGACAGTGATACTCAGTCTTTCAGTCTATTCAAAAAAGTTCTTATGTCTTTTGGACTCTGCAACATGACCAAGACCTAGCAGTGTTTCCTTGATAATGTAGTGCGAGGTACCTCGGGTTGGATAAATGTTAAGACATCAGGAAAAACTTCCATGGTACTAGAGAGATCAGTAAAGATTAAGAATTGTAGCAGAAGAGAGTGCCTGGAATAAATCCTCAAGTAATTTAAGATGTAGGGCGGAAGTACTGTTGTGGGATGAAGAGGTTGGCACAAGAGAGGAATTCATGGTGAGCCATGTCCAATCAGGCAGAAGATTTAAGAGTCAAAAAAAGTATAAGAGATTATAAGAGTGAGACCTAGCCACATCTCTGGATAAGACCGTGTTGCGGCAACTGACCTGATGCTATTTGAGTGCACACAACAGTTGCCAGACTACTTGACACCATGCGATTTTCTTGTGAGGTCATATCAAGGATAGTGTTCATGTTCCACCTCTACTACAGAACCTCGACAAGGCTTTGTTGTGGGTAAGCAGTTGGTAGACTTCAGTTTATTTGTGGAATACTGGGGAGGTACAATCAGTCTGCAAAGGAGGTTGCTTGCAAATCACTTCTAGAATATATCCTAAGTGTGTGGGACACTTACCAAACAGGACTAATGGGATATTGGACATCTACAGAGGAGGTCAGCATGAATGGTCACAGATTTTTTATCTGTGGGAGAGAGTAACAGAGGTACTGAAGGAATTGAACTGGAAGACTCTTGAAGATACAGAAGGAACTGAACTGGTAGACTCTTGAAGATTGGCATAAACTATCCCAAGAAAGTCTATTAACGAAGTTTCAAGAACTGGCTTTAAATGATGACTCTGGGAATTTACAAAAAACCCCAATGTCTTGCTCACATAGGATAAGATTATAATACTTAATGCACGCACAGAGGCGTTCAAAAAGTCATTCTTCCCACACTCCATACATGAATGGAAAGGGAAGAAACCCTAATTACCGGGACAGTGGGACATATCCTATGCTATGCACCTCACAGTGGTTTCCAGAGTATATATGTAGATGTAGACAATTTGTGACACTACATCACAGCACCTTCTTACAGTCACTCTTGATATACAGGGTTGGGTATGGCCAGAATTTGGACTACCAATTAGGTGGGTGCCGTGACATGAAGCGAGCACACGTAGGACATTTATAAACATTATAAAAATAAAACTTTAAGTAGTTTGACTTTCACATACCGCATCATTTGTTATGTTCTTCTTTGTCATGTGCCTGTACCCATCCACAACTTTATAATTACCTTGTATGTAAGCAGAACAGATGAGCAAAATGCGTACCATGAATCAAGAAATAGAATGATACAGATGGCCAGTTGAAATATTGTCCAGAGGAATAAACAATAACTGGCCGCAATCTCAATCATCGTCTAATACTGAGTATGACAGCCAAACTGAAAGACCTGCTTTTAACTATTCTCTTCCTCCTCCAAAGATTAAGTAATGTACTTTAAAAATTTGACATCTATGTAAATAATTAAGGAAAATTCTCTCTAGTGCAAACTCAGCAACTCATTGCTTAAATCAAAATTTTCTGGCTAAGTCATTAAATATTTGTTATAACCTTTAATCACTAATAAATTGCGTGGATATACAAAAGTAGAAACACTAGCGGGTTACATGTTACTAACTCCGTATCTGTCATTCGACTGCTGCCGTGCCGTGACATGCGGCCGGCGCCGTTCATAGCCAGGTGGCGCTCCCGCGCTCGGCCGAGCTGCTGAGCGCCTCTATCGCCGTGTTCGCGTACTAACGTAGCGGCACTTTTGAATGTTGTGGCACTGTCACAACACTTTTCCCCCCTTGAAAAAAAAACCTCACTTCCTTGGAGACACGGACAGTGCGGAGACATCCATGGCCTCTTGGGAGGCCCCGAGAAGATCCCGCGGAGAAACACGAGAGTATGGTCGAAAATGTCCAGGACGGAAGCTTGCGCGTGGAACGTGCCTCCTGGACGAGATGATGGGTGAAAACTCCGGAGCAGCATCCATAGGTGTCGTGGACCTGGGGGTGTGCTCCAGCGAGATGGGTCCCGGAGAAGGCTGCGTCGCGACTGGGGCCGGTTCCGACGTACTCGGAAGCGGTAGCGACGGCGGCGGCAGCAACACGCCTGGAAGATCGGCAGCAGCGACAGGACTGGCTTCTCGGGCTGGTGGAGACGAAAGAAGGGGCGGTGGTACCGGTGTGGCCACCACTCGTGGGCGCATCTGGTCGTAATGGCGAACAACCATGCCGTCGTCCGTACGTCTTTCACAAAGCCGGCGGCCGCGAAGAGCCTGGACCACCCCTGGAATCCATTTAGGGCGAGATCCATACCCCCGTGCCCACACGTCGGCGCCCACCGGGTATTTTCCCGCACTAGGGGACACAGTACAAGACCTGACAGGGTGAAGCAGGTGCAGTAGAGTGCGCGGTTGGCGGCCATGCAAGAGTTCAGCAGGGCTGCGATCACCCAGAGGCGTGAAGCGATAAGAACTCAGAAATTGCAACAGAGCATCATCTGTGGAAAAATGACTAAGGAATTTTTTCATTTGGCTTTTGAAAGTGCGGACAAGGCGCTCGACCTCCCCATTCCATTGCGGATGGAAGGGCGGTGCTGTAACATGATGAATCCCTTTTCCAGTACAAAACTCACAGAAGGCCTGCGAAGAGAACTGAGGGCCATTGTCCGTGACAATCGTGGATGGAAGACCTTCTAGCGCAAAGATTTTGGACAAAGCCAGCGTCGCCGCCGCAGTGGTGGGCGACGGACATTGAACAACAAACGGAAACTTCGAGAAGGCGTCAATCAACAGTAGCCAATAAGTGCCGAGGAAGGGGCCGGCAAAGTCAGCGTGCACCCGTTCCCACGGCTGCGCCGGATCAGGCCATAGAGAGGGCATAGTACGAGATGCAGCCAGTTGTTGAGCACACTGACCACACGCAGCGACCATGTGGGCGATGTCCGAATCAATACCGGGCCAATAAACGTGCCTGCGGGCCAGGGACTTAGTCCGAGAAATCCCCCAATGGCCCTCATGCAATAGTTTGAGAACATCTTTGCGAAGAGAGGCGGGCGCCACAACCCGTGGAGATGCGCCATCCGTGGCCAGAAGAACAACACCCTCACGAACAGACAGACGAAGGCGCAAGGCATGGTAGTTGCGAAGGGGATCCAATGCCCGGCCCTTGGTCCTGTCCGGCCAACCCCGCTGAACAAAACCGATCACCTGACGCAGGACCGGGTCCCGTGCAGTAGCCGACGCGACCTGCCAACCTGTAAGTGGAAAACCCTCGACCACACGACGTTCTTCCTCATCAATGTGGAAACAGAGTAGTTCATCTCGATCGAAAACCGGGTCGGGGCCCATCGGCAAACGCGACAACGCGTCAGCATTGGCGTGCTGGGCCGTGGGGCGATAGTGAATCTCATAGTGAAAACGAGACAAGTATAAGGCCCAACGTTGCAGGCGGTGAGCTGCCTTATCCGGAAGCAACGCCGAGGGGCTGAACAGAGAGACCAGCGGCTTGTGGTCGGTGACGAGGTGAAACTTAGAACCATACAAAAAAACGCTGAACTTTTTTAGAGCATAAATGATAGCGAGCGCCTCCTTTTCTATTTGACAGTAACGCCGTTGGGCATCGTTGAGGTTCTTGGAAGCATAGGCGATGGGTCGTTCCGACCCATCCTAATACCGATGGGCGAGAACAGCCCCTAGGCCATACTGTGACGCGTCAGTCGCCAGAACCAAGTGCTGACCTGGACGGAATGTGGCAAGACAAGGCGCCGACTGCAAATGAGCCTTCAGGCGGACAAAAGCCTGCTCACACTCGGCGGACCAACAGAAAGGAACGTTTTTGCGTAACAGCTGATGCAGAGGATGAGCCACCGCCGCCGCGGAGGGAATGAATTTGTGATAATAAGCAACCTTGCCTAGAAACACCTGAAGTTCTTTGACCGTAGATGGCCGGGGTAGAGCGGTAATGGCCGCAACGTGCAGTCGTAGAGGACGTATACCCTCACGGGACAAGTGGAAACCAAGATACACAATGGAGGGTTGGAAGAACTGTGACTTATCCAGATTGCACTTCAACCCAGCTGAATGCAGAACCCGAAACAGTGAACGCAAATTGCGAAGGTGCTCCTCAGTGGAGGCCCCCGTGACAACAATGTCATCCAGGTAGTTGATGCAACCGGGAACGGAAGCCGTGAGCTGTTCCAAAAACCGCTGAAAAATGGTCGGCGCGCTAGGGATGCCAAATGCTAACCGCTGGTACTGATACAACCCACAAGGAATGTTGATGGCGAGAAATTCCTTGGAAGATGCATCCAACGGCAACTGATGGTACGCCTCCAATAAGTCAAGTTTGGAAAAGAACTGGCCCCCAGCGAGCTTGGTAAATAACCCCTCAGGACAGGGAAGAGGATAAGTGTCAATGAGGCTTTGAGCGTTGACAGTGGCTTTAAAATCACCACACAATCGCAAACTCCCGTTTGGTTTATAAACCACCACGATGGGCGATGCCCATTTGCTGGAGGTAACAGGAAGGAGAATCCCCGAAGCTGTTAACCTGTCTATCTCAGCTTTGACAGGTGCACGCATCGCCATTGGAATAGGGCGTGCCCGGAAAAACTTAGGGCGAGCCGTAGGTTTAAGAGTAATGTGGGCTTCAAAATCCTTGGCACGACCCAGACCAGCAGAGAACACGGACGAGAATTCAGAACACAAGCCATCCAGCTGTTGATACGGAATGTCCTCAGATATGAGGTGCACATCATCATCAATGGAAAACCCGAACAACTGGAAAGCATCATAACCGAACAGGTTTTCAGTGCCCGCATGATCCACCACATAAAACGTGAGGGGCCTAACAACAGACTTGTAGGCAGTGGAAGCATCAAACTGGCCAACGATAGGAATTTTCTGCTTATTATAAGTTCGTAGATTTCGCGTAACTGGAGACAAGGGAGGGGAGCCCAACTCCAAATACGTGCAAGAATTAATTAGAGTTACTGCAGAGCCAGTGTCCACTTGCATGCGAATGTCTTTATCCAGAACACGAACAGTAACAAACAACTTATTCGTTTGATAAAGCACACAGTTAACATCCATGTCCGATGCCTCGTCCTCGTTGACAGGAACTTTAGGGGACTGACACACAGAAGCAATGTGGCCTTTTTTCCTACATGAATTACACATGGCCCAACGTTTTGGACACGCGGCCCTGTCATGCTGTACGAAACAACGTGGACAAGAAGGAAGGGCGGAACGAACCTGCTTCTGTGGTTGCTGTTTTCGCTGCGAGCGTGGCGGCCCAACGCGACGTTGTTGACGCGAGTGCACCGCCGCCACATCGTCGTTTCCCTGTGAAACAGGCAAATTGTCCACGTCGAAAGTGGTTTGTACAGCGCCTACATCACACCACGCGTCGATTTGCGCACCAGCAGCGTGAGACACTTCAAACGATTGAGCGATGCTGAGAACTTCCGACGACGACGGGTTTGGCAATTGTAAGGCACGTTGCCGAACCTCTTTATCAGGAGCAAGCCGTAAAATAGCGTCCCTAACCATTGAATCAGCGTAAGACTCACGATGAGTGTCCGTGACAAACTGACATTTCCGACTCAGACCGTGTAGTTCCGCCGCCCAAGCCCGGTAAGATTGATGGGGCTGTTTACAACACCGGTAGAACGCCACGCGGGCGGCAACGACATGGGTGTTTTTTTGGTAATAGTTAGACAATAAGTCACACATTTCTTGGAAGGACAGAGGCAGGTTCCCGCAAAGGGGCTAACTGAGATAGCAGCTGATAGATCCGCGGGGAAATCCAAGATAGAAATAACGACTTACACATAGGAGCGTCGACAACGCCGAAAGCCAAGAAGTGTTGCCGCAAACGCTTCTCATAATCCTCCCAGTCTTCAGCGGCCTCGTCGTAAGGAGGGAACGGAGGCGGAGAAGAGGAAGACAGACGATGAGTAAGCGATGTCGACAACGCCTGAATAGCAGCCGTCAGCTGTGTTTGTTGTTCAATAAGCGCTTGCATAAGCTGTTCCATGTCTGCCCCGACACGAACACACAATTCCACAACGCAGGAAAAAAAAATATCCGACCTCGTCGCCAAAAAGTGTTATAACCTTTAATCACTAATAAATTGCGTGGATATACAAAAGTAGAAACACTAGCGGGTTACATGTTACTAACTCCGTATCTGTCATTCGACTGCCGTGCCGTGACATGCGGCCAGTGCCGTTCATAGCCAGGTGGCGCTCCCGCGCTCGGCCGAGCTGCGAAGCGCCTCTATCGCCGTGTTCGCGTACTAACGTAGCGGCGCTTTTGAATGTCGTGGCACTGTCACAACAATATTTTTCGTCCTGTAATTCATTTTTTTTCCTTTACCTCTTATGAAATTGTGGATTGTTTTTCCACTTTTTACCAGTTTTTACTAACTTCTTATAGAAACCCCCTCCAAAGGTGCAGGTCTTTTTAGGTGATGCCATATGGGCAACTTGTGATGATGATGATGACAAAAGAACACTCAGTTCATGAGCAGGGGAAATCCCCAACTCCACCTGGGACTCAAACTAGGGCTGCTACAGTTGGCATTCCGCCACACTGACCCTGCAGCTATTGAGGCAGACCTTTTAAAATACGAGAAGTGTGGATTGTTAATAGATTAATGGTAAAACCACTGAACGTCTAATATTTAAGGGGACCCGGAACCTAAAAATGATGAAATTTTGGGTTTTCAGTTTACTGTGAAATAAAATACTACAGATCTTCCTCTTTAAAATGACATATTAATCTTACCTGTAGCTCAACTCCAAGTATTGAAAATATTATTTTCAATAATGTGCTGTAGAGGGCATGTCGTGACATTGAATTTCCATGGATACATGTTCATTGAAAACATCGTTTTTCAAAACTTCCGGTCTTTCCAAAGACTTTATATTATGTTGGCAACACGATTTGATAGGAAATTGTTTTGTCTGCATATTGTAGTCTTTGGATACTGTTGTTTACATTGAGCATTTGGTGGTTATTGCATGATTTGTGTTGTATTTGTATTGCGTAACTGGAACTTATCATATATGCCTCAATTTAGTAACAGAGTTTACAAGAGGAAGAAGCCTCCTGCGAGGTACACTAGTGGAACTGTGACAATTTCTCCGACCTTGGGAAAAGATTCTGAAAATGTTGAGGTTATTCATGAAGTGAAATCTACTCCTGTCTCTAGCACAAGCAAGAAGTTGCATGGATCAACTGAAAAATACTGCTGTTTATTGGAGAAGTGTAGTGAGGATAATGTGAACGAAATAATTAACATTTCGTTGCTCTCAAAGGTGATTGAGAGTTCAGTACTGTGTAAGGAATGTTGCAAATTGAGTATGACAGTAAATGTCAATCGACGCAGAAATCTGTCTCCATTGTACTATTTGTCATTACAGTGTTTCATTTTGGAACTCAGAATATGTTGAAATAGGCCAAGATAGTGAGAAAGCAAATACTATGGTGTAAATATTATATGTGTTTATGCTCTAAGATCAATCGGTAAGGGATACTCTGCTGGTCAAATGTTTTGTGGTGTGATGAATCTACCACCACCACCAACGAAATTCTCAAAATATAACTCGGTTGTTGGATCCTGTGTTGAAGATATTGCCTAAGAATCCATGAAAGAAGCAGTGGAGGAGGCTGTGGCGGTGAATGAAGAAATTCCAGATGTTCAGAATCCTCGGGACTTGACTGTCGCACTAGATGGTACATGGCAGAAGCACGGGCACACTTCACATAATGGGGTAATAACGGCAACAAGTGCTGATGCTACAAAAGTTATAGCTGTTGTAATTAAATCCAAGCACTGTAGGTGTCGTAAAAGAGTGAAGGATGAGCACGCAGAAAACTGTCGAAGGAATTACAGTGGGTCTAGTGGGGCCATGGAAGTTTCCGGTGTGAAAGACATTTTCAGTCGCTCTCTTCTGTGGTACAAGGTCAGATACCTACAGTTCGAAGTCTTTTGCTGCTGTATCTGAGCTGAAACCTTATGGAAATGATGTTACCATTACTAAACAGGAGTGCATAGGTCACGTTCAGAGGTGTGTGGGAACAAGGCTGCGTCGACTGAAGACCACAATGAAAGGCAAAGTACTCAGTGATGGAAAACCTTTGGGTGGAGCTAAAAGATTGACAGATGAGGTAATCAACAGATTGCAGAGAGACTATGGACTGCCAATAAGACAAAATACTCACAGTGTTGATGCAATGGAAAAGGCTGTAATGGCACTTTACTACCACACCTTATCGACTGACAAGGAACCACTACGTGGATTATGCCCACAGGGACCCAATTCCTGGTGCAAGCACATTAAGTGTCAGGGATCTGAACGTGTATACAAGCATCATCACAGTCTACCAGAAACTGTCATGAAGGCTATAAAACCAATTTTCAGAGATTTTTCTGCAACTGAACTTTTGAAGAAATGCCTCCATGGACGTACACAAAGTTAAAATGAGAGTGTGAATAATGTAATTTGGACCAGAATCCCAAAAAATGTGTTTGTGGAAATTCATACTCTTTGTTTTGGAGTATATGATGCCATTGCTATGTACAACAAAGGTAACATTATAAAGTGCAATGTGCTGCAGAAGTTGGATGTGATGCCCGGAAAGTACATGGTGAGTGCAATGATGTCGATAGACAATGAGAGGAAACAGGATGCTGAAAGGAAAGAAAAGGAGTGAGAGAGGCAAGCCAGACAAAGAATGAAAGGTGTGAAAAGAAGGCTAGTTGGGGAGATGTGTAGTGACAGTGAAAACCCCTCTTAAGGTGCTGGACTCCACTAAAATGTTAGTGAAACTTTGAAACTCGTTTTCCACAAGTTCACTTTTTTGCCATATGAGGAACATTTTCTGCTAAACTATTAGAGATAAAGACTTAAAATTTTCAAGGAATGTAAACAGTACCAATATACACCTTGTATCATAGTCTTTTTGTGATACACAATTGATAACAGATTTTATTTCAAAGATACTATGCCAAAAAATGTCTCAATTATTTTCAGTAACAAAATAATTAATATCTTCCCAAAAAACACCAATAAATTAAAATCCATATGGTACGTGGTATTAACTATATGTAATATTATACTGTAAAAGTTTCATCATTCTGGTGTTAATAGTTCATAAGAAAATGTTCCTTACATTTAACATTGGAGGTATGGGACATTCCGGGTCCCCTTAAGAAAGTCTGTTAAAAATGGTTACTTTTTTCCTAACCTGTTAATCAACCAACTTTTTTTTCTAACCTGTTACTCAACTATAAACAAGATAATTAAAAAAAGCTTCCTTTCTTTTATAAAAAAATAATAATATTTTGACTTTCTACAGTATTATTTTAATATGTTGACCAGATTTCAGACAAGATACAGTAATGGTGAACAACATTTAGTTGCAAACGCACAGTAAATGTCATCTATGACAATGTAGTGGTAACGTTAGCAAAGAATATCACCCCACAGAAGAGAAGGTGTACTTGGGGTAAAATAATACATAACGATTTAAATTAGCAGCCATTCCTTAATTTGATTACTTACCATACCGTAATATGTTCCAGCATATTAGGCATTATGTTAGTATTTTATCATATTTTTTCCATTAACTAACATTGGCCAAAATACAATCAGAGCACTTTGAGACTACCCACATGTGAGTTACCAGAATTAATTTAAATAACACTCATGATGTGTACAATTTCAAAGCCCCCCTTATTTATTTATTCATTTATTTATTTGTCCAGGGTTCATCCCACAGTGATAAAGGATTTGTCACCATAACCAAGGAAAATAAATAGATCAGTATACACACACATAGAGTATATAAATGTTTTTGCAAGGATAGAACAGGTGGTGCGAAAACATTCTGTTAGCACCCACCTACATAGGGAGAAAAGATCATCACAATAAAATAAGAGAAATCAGGGCTCACACAGAAAAATTTTAAGTGCTTGTTTTTTCCACGCACCATTAGAGAATGGAACGGTAGAAAGACAGCTTGAAGGTTGTTCATTGAACCCTCTGCCAGGCACTTAATTGTGAATAGCGGAGTAATCTCATAGATATAGATGTAGATGTGGTGGACCATGACCTTGCTGAAGAAGCCTCCCAACATTTATCTGAAATGATTTAGGAAAATCACAGAGAGTTAAATCAGGATGATGGGGCAGAGCAAACTCCATCCTCCAGAATATGAAATAAGCATCTCAACTTCTGCAGTGCCTCATTTGGTTGATCCATATTGTACCAGGTTCTTTTAATTATATGCAGTTTGCACAAGGCAGTGTATAATAAAAAAACATAGTGTTGCAATCCGTCACTGTATACACAATGGACATCAACAAAGTCCTACTTTTCCTTTTATAAAACTATAGATCACACAAATAATAGTTTCCAAAACTTCTTGACCAGCCTGCTTAATGTCCCATTTACATTCATTAGTCTGACTTACATAAGCTTGTTGAGGAGCAGATTAGCAAAGCATGTCAGTTTGCAAACTTGTTGATCATAGAGATGTTCTTCTCCTCACCTTCGTTACTGTAAACTCTCTGTAAAAAACACATGTAATAGTTTCCAAAGAAATTAATTAACATAAATTGAGAGAAGTATAAATGTACTAGTTTTCCTCCTGTGAGCCATAGATCTTGCTGAGGCAGGGTAGCATGTGTACATCAGCGATACAGATAGCCATACTGTAGGTGCAACCACAACTGAGGGGCCAGACTAGCCTGCTGTTCCTGAAGAGGGGCAGTAGTGTTTCAGTAGTTGCAAGGGTTAATGAATGACTCATCTAGCCTTGAAACATTAGCCATCATGGCTTTGCTGTGCTGGTAGTGCAAATGGCTGAAAGTAAGGGGAAACTACAACTATAATTTGCTGAGAGCTTGCAGCTCTACTATATTGCTTTAATAATAATAGCATACTCTTGGGGGAAAATATTCCAGAGGTAATAGTTCCCCATTTGCATCTCCAGACAGGAGGATATCATCATCAGGGAAAAGAAACAAGGCATTCTGTGGGTCACAGCATACAGTTTTAGATCCCTTAATTAGGTGGGTAGTTTAGAGAATATAAAATGGGAAGTGAACAGGCTGATGTTAGATATAGTGGGAATTGGTGAAGAGTGCAGTGGCAGGAAGAACAGTTCTTCTGGTCATGTCAGTACAGTACTATCGACACCAAATCAGAGGGGCAATGCAGGAATAGGCCTAATAATGAATAAGAAAATAGAAATTTGGTTTAGCTACTACTGAACAGCACAGTGAATGCTTTACATAACCGACAACTAGCGCTGCAGATTATGAAAAGATTGAAAGAAAGCATGAAGAAATAAGGGACATTATTCAGATAGTTAAGAGAGAAGAATATTTGATCAGGATGGGTGACTGGAATTTGGTAGTTGAAAAAGGAAAAGTAGGAAAAATAATAGGAGAACATGGACTGGAGGAAAGAAATGAAGGAGGAAGCTGCCTGGTAGCATTTTACACATAACATAATTTAGTCATTGCTAGGATGAGGTTTAAGGAGCATGAAAGAAAGTTGGAAAAGACCTGGGGACAATGGTTGATTTTAGATTGATTGTATAATGGTAAGAGAGAGATTTAAAAACCAGTTAAACGTCACAGCATTTCCAGTGGCAGATATGTACTATGTCCATAATTTATTGATTGTGAACTGCAGATTAAAACTGAAGAACTTGTAAAAAGGTAGAAAATTAAGGAGATGGGACCCTGGTAAACTGAAGGAACCAGTCATTGTTGAGATTTTATAGGATTTGGAAATATTGGACTGAACTGGGGGAAAGGATTGCAATAGAAGTCAAATGTGTATCTTTGAGAGATGAAATAGAGAAGACAATAGAAGATCTCCTAGGTAAGAAGACAATGCCTACTGGAAATCCTTGCATAACACAATCAATATTGAGTTAAATAATGGAAAGTCTTGGGTAGAATAACATCAACTTGTAAAAGGTAGATTGCTACTCACTGCATATAGCAGGTGTGGGCATCCTTTGGTGACATATGAGCCTGATTCACAACTTACTTAAGCTTGCAGGCCACATCATCATGTGATATGACAGCAGTGCTCCTAATGCATAAATTTAAACAAATGTGTCTGTGACATTATGTTTATGGGGTAATGCATCGATATGGATGGCATGCTTCTGCTAGTAACCACACCATCAGATTTTTCTTCAAAACGTCCATTTTTGAGAGTACATTGATTTTGTGTTCACCCTATTTCCAGATTTTTATATTTATTTATGTGTCATGAACACTGTACCATTATTTATGACATTTTACAATAACTGTCTTAAACACTGCTGTTGCAGATTCTGCAACACCACTGTAAAGAAACAATGTTCACTGCATGTAAATAAATGCAAACATCTGAAGATGGCTTGCCAGCCATCTTCAAAAGTAATCAAGGAAAAATAAATGCCTATGAAAGCAACTGATTGCTGCTAATTCATTATAAATTACATTCAGTTTCAACAGTTGCAATGTCCTGATATGTGTACAATGGGTAAGAATTATTTACTAATATTAATAGGAGAAAGAACAGAAAAACAAAATATGGCAGTGAGATAGGCAATCCCAGTCAGTAAACAATTATGAATGGACTAACTTTGCAAATTTCTGAAACCAATTGCAGACCTGATCTGACAGTTGCCCACCTGTGCCATAGGGGATGCACTGAGTCGCAGACAGGTATGATGAAAAGGGCTGCTAAAATGTGAAGCTTTTGGACAAAGTCCTTCTTCCAAAATAGGAAACACACACACACACACACACACACACACACACACACATTCACACAAACATACCTCACACACAATGACCACTGTCTGGGCACTGGAGTCCAACTGCCTGCGTTTGATGTGAGAATCTGTCTGCTAGGGTGAGTGGTAGAGGATAAGGAAGAGGTGTGGGGGTGGGGAGGTGGAGGTATAGTAGGGTAGGGGTGGTGGAAGATGCTGTGCTGTCTGTGGAAGTGTGCAGGAATGTGGTGGGGATAGGCTAGGGCTGTTAGATGCAGTGTTGGGAGGCTATGCGAGGGGGAGGGGGGACAGAGAGGGGAAAGCAGAGAACTAGAGAAGGGGAAAAGTCTAATGGGAGTGTTATTGGGATAGAGGGCATGTGTAGTGCTGGAATGGGAGCAGAGAAGGGGATAAATAGGTGGAGGACCAGGGCTAGTGGTTGAGGTTGGAGGGGGGGGGGGGGTCATGGGAATGAAGGATATGTTGTAGGGAGAGTTCCCACCTGTACAGTTCAGAAAGCTTGTGTTGGTCCATCCGTGCCATGGTACTGCTGGTGGAGGGCTGGAAGCATGACTGAAAGAGGATGAACAAGGCTTCATTATGAGGCAGAATTAGTGGAACAGCCACAGAAAGTGGGGAGTGAGGTAGGTGACCTAGGTGCGCAAAGAGTGGATGAACTCAGATGTGTGTGCAGAGGCGGGGGAGATCAGCCTACTTGGAGGCGGAGTTTATTATAGTGACGAGTCACCAGTCTGTCATCTATATGCAGTGTGAAGACACACTGCCCTTACTGGCTGTGGATCACTGCTGGAATCCAGTATCCTCAGCAATTGAATGTGTGGGCCCAGACTGGATTCCCCATCACACAGCATGTTGTCAGAGGGGGCCTTGGAAGGCTTGGTGTGGGGGGGTTAGTAGATTCACTATCATGAGTGGCTGGCTGCTGCCCAGTAGCTCCTCCAGGCTCTTGTTGCTGGTTGGTGTTGACCCACAGGTACTCGGAAAGCATGTGATGGTCTCATCCATAGGGACATTGCCAATATGCTTTTTCATTTGCATCTTAAAAGTATGGATGAGGTGTTCCACCTCCTGTTCGATTTAAGGTGGAATGGGCCTGTCAGTTACTAGCGTGCAGGACAGAACTTTGATGGAGAAGATCCAAGTGAGAGCCTGCACTGTTGTCTCTGTTGCAGTGCAGCGGCAGTTGATGACATACTGGAATTGGGAGTAGGTGTCGATGACCACCAACCAAAATGCATCCAAGAAAGGGCTGGTGAAGATGACATGGACATGCTTCCACGGTTGTGATGGCTCAGTTGTAAGGCATAACATCGCTGGGGAGAGGCTTAATAAGCTGTACATTTAGAGCAAGCAGTGATTAAATGTTCCAATTTCATGATCAATTCCAGGCCAATAGATTGGCGGCAAGCCAGCAGCTTTATGCACGAAACGGCCAATGATTCTGATGCAGAAGGGGAAGAAAGTTATACCATAGAGCTGCTCGGGTAACCATCAGTGGCGCAGCATTTTCTGGGAACAACAAAGAACACCTTTAGTGAGGCTGAGTCTGTGTCTCAACAAAAAATAAATCCTGATGGGATACGATGCACGAGCTGCAAGCCGCTCGGGCCACCCTTGCTGAACATATTGTCACACTTGATGAAGAACAGTGTTGGCAGTAATGGCATGAGCGATGAAAGAACTGGTAATAGGAAATACATCAGTTGTTTAATGAACTTCCTCATCAACGTAAAAGCAAGTACAACTTGATCAAAACCATGGTCAGGTCTCATCATCAAATGCAAAAGCACTGATCCGTAAGGCAGAAATGTCTCTAATTACCTACTAAGGAACAGGATCCGCCATTGAAGTCTGTGGGCTGTCTTGTCCTTCAAATGGGCTGCAGTGCTGAAAGTAAACACTAATGGTTTGTGATCAGTTACCAAATCAAACTAAACACTGTGCAGAAACACCTGCAACTTCCTGATAGCATAAATAATAGCGAGGGCCTCTTTCTTTATTTTCAAATAATTCTTCTGCAAATCATTAAGGTCTTCAATGCAAAACCGATCAGCTGTTCCGAACTACCAGCATGACATTGAGACAAAATGGCTCCCTTGAATATTGTGATGTGTCTGTTGCATTCTCAAGCTGGAGCCCCAGCTAATAGGTGGCTAAGCATGGGGCAGAACACGAACCATCTTTCAATGTCTTGAATGTTGTTTGCAGGCAGGTGTTCACTCATATGCTGCACCTTTCTTGAGCATTGATTTAGAGGATAGGAAACCAAAGCCTCATGAGGCAGGAACTTGTGGTAATACACGACTTTGCCTATGAATGCTTAGAGTTCCTTCACATCAAATGGGATGGGAGTGTCATAATAGCTGTTATGTGGCTGTCTGTCAGCTGAGTCCCCTGATGAGACATAACATGTCTCAAATATTCAATAGATGGTTGGAAGAAATGTGACTTTTCCAAATTGCACTGAAGACTTGCATTGTGCAAGATCTGTAACAAAAGAGAAAGATTGTGAAGATGGTACTGGGATTGGTAATGACTGTGTCATTGAGGCAATTGATACAAAAAGGAATGCATTGAATTGAGCAACACTGTAAAATGGCAGGTGTACTTGCAACTCCAAAAACCAAGTGGTTGTACATGTAGAGGCTACACAACAAAAAGCTGATGTGCCACATAAGTGGCAGCTGTAAATATGCTTCCAACAGATCAAGTTTTGAAAATATTTTCCACCTGCCATCTTCATCATAGGTTTGCCCAAATGGGAAATGAGGTAAACATTGACCTTCGACTGTGAATTAACTGTCACCTTAAAGTCACTAGAAAGATGGACTTTGCCCATAAACTTCTTGATAACGACCTATGGTGTAGCCTACTGACTGGATCAGAGGGGTTACATGAGGCCTAAAGCTATCAGTCTGTCTAATTCTTCTTCACTAGAGAGCAAAGTGCAAGCGGTACAATTCTGGCCTGTGAAAAACTGGGTTGTACCGTAGATTTGAGAGTAATGTGCACTATGTAATCAGTTCCTTGCCAAGTCCAGGTGAAAAAGGGGCTGAATATTCTTTGCCTAAATGGTCCAGCTCATGATAGACTACAAGTCTGACACTAAATGAATGGAATCTGAGACCATAAATCCAAAAGCCCGCAAAAGGATCCAAATCAGATAAACTTTCTGTTAATGCACTATCCACTATCAGAAATGTTACTGGCCTAACCACCACTTTGTATGTTGTTTCTGCAATAAACTTGCCATGAGGAGGAATCTGCTGTCGGTTGTAACTGATAAGATGGCATGAATTAGCTGAGAGCGGAGGGAAACAGAGGCATAGGTAAGTATTAGAATTCAGTAGTGAGATCACTGAGTCTGTATCCACCTGAAAACATAAGAGAGTTCCATCAGCATGCATATCAGTGAACAGTTTGTTAGAAACAGCTAAAATATCTTCACACACATGACTAACGACATTAATCTCCATAGGTTGAGATGTGAATGGCACAGTGGAAGCAGACCAAGCATTGCACACAATTGCAATGTGACCTTTCTTATGACATGGACGGCACAACACTCAATGCTGCAGACAAGGTAGCCAGTTGTGTAGAGCAAAACAGACTGGGCAGGGAGCAGGGGCTTGCAGAAAGTTTACCACCATGGCTGTGGAATGCTGCAGCTGAAGATACTGCACTGACACAACCTCCACTTCTGAGGGCATGCTAGGCACATACACATGTTGCTGCCTGAGTCCAGCCATTGGTGGCCAGTGGCATAAGAAACTTCAAAAGCTTACAATGCCCATCACCAAACTTCCTTATTGGAGGCTACTCATGTAATAGCATCTTTAACCATACTATCTGCATAAGATTTCCGAGATTTAACAATAGTGAAATGACACTTGCAACTTAACCCCTGCAGTTCTGCAGCCCAATTGCAGTAAGATTGATGGGGTTGCTTTCTGAACTGATCAGACTCTACTCTCACGGGAATCAGATCAGTATGCTTGTAGTAATAGGAAATCAGTGAACAACACATTTCATCAAATGATAGAGATGCAGAATATTGAAGGGGGGCAGACTTCCCTAACAAGTGATACATTTGTGGGGAGATCCATTAAGAAAAAAGTGCTTTAATGACATCTGCGTCTGTTACTTTGAGGACCACACAGTTGTAGTATCCTCGTCGCCACTGTAGAGTCTTGTACTGCGAGGAATCAAGGGAGAGGAGGATGTTACGGGTCGCCGGTATCCTCTTTCTTCAACACAAATGCACACATGGATTAATATGGTTTACATAACGGAAAGTATTTACTTAACTTGAATAGAGTTCATATGTTGTGGTACAAGCTCATCAACAATAGTCCTCCTGCAGACACTTGCTATAACAAACTTTAGTCTCACAGATAGTCCCACTATAGGCACTAATCCTGTCACTTTGCACTGTCATAACCTGCGATAAACTATACCCGCACCGGAGTGGACTGGCAGAAGCCAAACTGGAATAGTGAATCAAGTGAGTCCCTCCGGTCAGTGGCAGCAGGTAAATACATGCTGTTGAGAGGGCATTGGCGGTGTGTTTCTTGTCGGTGTGTCTCTGGCCTCTCTTGTGATGGGCGCACTTGATCCAGTGCCTACTAATCAACCTACACTACATCTTTGCCAACTGGTGTGCTGGCAACAGACAGCTTATGCCAGCACAGAAGTGTTGCCTTAGGTATTTTTCGTATGATTACCAATCTTCCGCAGCATTATCATAGGCAGGGAAAGGAGGTGGGTAGACTGGAAAAGTTTGAGGCCTCATTAACAGGCCTGTAAACACCCTGTCCAGCATGACTGTATGTTCCTGCTGCTAAATTTCTAAGCAGTGCTATTTTTACAATTGCTGCTTTAGTAGCTTTGTACTTTGTAGAATGACCTCCAAGGATGCGACTGTTGACAGTGTCATAATTTTCATGAAACACGTGAAGAATAAACCTCACTTGTCACCACTTGTGTAGTAACACACACAATTGAGAAAGTCAGTAAAAGTACAATTTAATGCAGTAACACAAACACATTCAACACATTGCCCTTGGTACGTTGCCAGGCCAGTACCAGTGAGACAAACAGTAACCCGTGAGTGGTTTGAATGTTACTAAGGCATGGAACAGAACAGAGTGATAACGAGACCACCTGACTCTAGGGTCAAATAGCAAAATGGTAGACATCTCTGCCTGGCTGTGCTAGATGATTGCTGTGCATGCCACTCCAGTTACATGGTAGTCTGCCCCTTGGCGGCCAAACTTAGCCAATGTGTGCCATTGTGGTCTGATTAAACAACGTGTGATGGGCTGGTGTCTCATGTCCTGCTGAGTTTTGATGGGCAGTGAGGTGCCAATAGAATTGATGTGATAACCACAGTTTACCACAATAAGCTTAGAAAATGAGACACAGAAAGTAGTAAATGGGCTTTGTTATGTGGTTAGCGAAGAAACTACTGATAGCTGAAATAGAGAGGATATAAAATGCAGACTAGCGATAGCAAGAAAAGCATTTCTGGAAAAGTAGGCATTTGTTAACATCTAATATAAACTCAAGTGACAGAAAGTCTTTCCTGAAGATATTTGTCTGGAATGCAGCCCTTTGTGGAAGTGAAATGTAGATGATAAACAGTTCAGACATGAAGAAAAGAAGCTTTTAAAATTGTTATCCTATATAAGAATGCTGAATATTAAATGGGTAAGTTGTATAACTTATGAGAGTACTGCACCACATTGGGGAAAAAAAGAAATTTATGGCAAAAGTTGACTAAAAGAAGGGATCTGTTGATAGGACACATTCTGAGGCATCAGGGAAGCATTTTGGTGATGGAATTTCTAAAATTGTTAGGGGAAATGGCAACAAAATGACTATTAATGTTGGTGTGTAGAATGTATGAGGCTGTCAGTATAGCATTAGACTTTTGGAAATATATTATCCAAACAATTCCGAGATTACAAGAGCCGACATATGGGAGGATTACCACATAATCAGCTTAACAACTATTGCACCAAGTTGCTGGCAAGATTAATATACAGAAGTATGGTAAAAAAAAATGAAGATATGTGAGATGGTGATCAGTAAGGTTTTAGTAAAGGTAGAGGCACCAGAGAGGCAATTCTGACATTGTCGTTATTAATGGAAACAAGACTGAAGGAAAAATGAAGATACATTCATAGGATTTGATGACCTGGAAAAAGTGTTCAACAATGTAAAATGGCGCAAGATGTTCAAAATTCCGATAAAAATAGGGAAAGACCAAGAACGAAGAGCTCATATTAAAAAGGGTGTAAGACAGGGATCTAATCTTTACCCCAAACTGTTCAATATAATCAAAGATGCGAAGACAGAAATGAAAGAGTAGGATTAAAATTCAATGTCAAAGGATATCAGTTATAAGATTGGCCGGTAACATTGCTATCCTCAGCGAAAGTGAAGAAGACTTACAGGTTATGTTGAATGGAATGAACAATCTGATGGATAAGGAATATGGATTGAGAGTAAACTGAAAAAAAGACAAAAGTAATGAGAAGTGGCAGAAATGAGAGTACCTGGAAATTTAACTTCAGAATTGGTGATCACAAAGTAGAAGAAGTTAAGGAATTATGCTACATAGGCAGCAAAATAACCCATGACACATGGAACAAAGAGGACATAAAAAGCAGACTAGCAGAGGCAGAAAGGGCAATCTTGGTCAAGAGAAGTCTACAAGTATCAAACATGGGCTTAATTTGATGAAAAATTTCTGGAAATGTACATGGACTGTGGGAGAACTGGAGAAGAAGAGACTTGGAGCATTTGAGATGTCGCACTACAGAAGAATGTTAAAAATTAAGGTGGGCTGGTAAGGTAAGGAATGAAGAGGTTCTCTGCAAAATTGATGAGGAAAGGAATACATGGAAAACACTGACAAGAAGATGGAACAGGATGATAGGACATCTGGTAACACATCATGTCTTAGAGGGAGCTGTAGAGGGTAAAAACTGTAGAGGAAGGCAAAGATTGGAAAAAAAGAAAAAACCTGGAGGGAAGTGGGGTAGGAGAGAGGTCACTACTACTACTAGAGTTTATGAAAATTACCCTCATTTTGTAATTGTGACTTGTGGTAGCTACAAATGTTATCACACAATATGCCACTTTTGATTTATGTTCCAAAATGAAAAATGGCATGGCTTCCCTCGTATGCATCATCATAAACAGATTGTATTACACAAACATGATAACACATATAGAGTTCTTAAACGTAAATTGGAAACAAAAGTATTAAAAAAATAAAATCATCAGTTTTGGGCCCCTACTCCATTATTTTCTTGTTTTGTAGTTACTTTAAGTTTCTGTGCTTTTCATGGCTATCATGCTCATTACACTTAGAAATTAACTATGTCACAATCTTAGTCATGTACTATTTTTTTTCTTTTGTTAAAATCTCACATCATAATAAATTACTGAGATACATTAAATTACTTCACTGGAAACAGGGAGAATATCTTTTACATCTGTTGTACTTGTCTTATTAGAGGCTAAAAGATTTGGAAGATTTTCTGAGTGAGTTGTACAGTTTCACAGATATCTTTTTTAGTGTAACAATAACATATATTGTCTACCCAATTTAGAAATTCATTTTCTGTTTGAGGAGAAAGTTATAAACTTTCTGGAGTAAAGACCACTTGGACCGCATATCAGTTGATCTATAGCTGTGGGCTTGCAGTTCCATTCACATCTTGTGACAGTGAGATGAAAAGGGCCAAACTACTCATACATAGATGCCAGACTTTTCCCGTGACTGCATTCTTTCACCCTCTGCACAATGCTCACAATTGTGATAACCTGTGCTGAGTTGGGCAGAACTTATCTTAGAATGTTCAGTGGAACCTGCTCTATTCTCATCCTCTTTCCCATTTCAGTAAGCAAAACCACACACAGAACCAACAAGAGAAAGTTCTGATTTTCTGTTGATTGTTTCTATAGCTAAATGCTGTCTCCATTCTATACTTCCACAGTCTGATGATCTGTCTAAATCTACTGACAGGAATAATGGCATCAGTACATGCATCATATGCTGTGGACCCCCCCCCCCCCCCCCCATGCAGATATTCCTGATTTTTATCTTCTATTATTATTGGTGCTTTCTAACTAATTTATCACTAGCACTTATACCCTCTAACTTATCCTGCAGCCTCTTGCTGAGCACTGCCCCATTCATATTCGGACTTAAGAAATTCTTTCAATACCTCATTTATCGATAGTCTTTTATGTATCCCTTTCATTTATATTCACATAAATAATGCTTCAACTTTGATTATTTGCATGACACTACTACTATTGAGAGCCAAAGTTAATAACATCTGGAATCTATGCCTTTATTTGCCCAAATAAGACTGCTCCACTCCTTCCTATTCATAATATATTTGGGGCTTCTTTTGATTTTTTAATGATTACTAGCTCTAAAATTGTTACACTGCACTAAATAACAGTTAAGAGGTTGCCCAAATATCTCTTCTTATGCTCCTTAATGTATCACAACTAATAGCGAAAACTGACTTGGCTGAAAGTGTATGATAACAGAAACAAAAATTGCCAGTGACCCTGGATTTGAGAGATAACAACGGGTGTGTGCTTATGGGATGCTACTGACTTCAGTATGAAATATTTTCCTAGTTAGTCCAAAATATTTTAAATGTTAACTTTTTGATGAAGTCCCCATTCACTTTGACTGCAGGATTGGAGACTGTGGCAGATGCATGCTGGAGTACCAGGATGTTTTGCTGCTGATGTAAGACGATGGTCTGTCCCACCAAAATGGTTTCAGTTGGATAGGTTTAACAAGGCCTGTACCGTAGACTCCAAGAGCACCTGACCTCAATCCTCATGATTTTTTTGCTTGGGGTCATTTCAGAAGTGAAGTGTGCAACACTCCTGTTGATATGATTGAAGAATTGGAGTGTTGAATTCTTTGATCTTGTTGAGATTTATGAAATGAACTGGCTTTATATGAAAGAATTCTTAACACATTGCAGAGATGAGTACAGTACTGCATAAAAAAGTCAGGATGACACATGAAACACCGTATTTATCAAATATAAGTGTACAGTCAATTGAAACCTGAAACAGTTTTCTTTTGTAAAAAAAGAAAAAAAAAGGTAGACTATGGGTGAATTTTGAATCGAATTAGTAGTTCTTGCTGCTGTTGTTGTTAGTGTTGTTGTTGTCATATGCAGTCCAAATACTCATTTGCTGTAGCTTTTCACACAAGTCTTACTTGTGCAGACTTCTTCATCTCTGCATAATTACTACAACCTATATCCATCTGAGCCTACCTTGCACTCTCTCTCCTCAATTTTTACCCCCACACTTCCCTCCATTACTGAACTGGTGATTCTTTGAAGCTTCATGATACTCTGTGTCAACAGAACCCTTCATTTTTAATGAAGTTGTGCCATAAAGTTGATTTTATCCCAGTTGGACTCAAGCCTCCTCATTAGTCATTCAGTCTATCTAATCTTCAGCATTCTTTTGTTGCATCACATTTTAAAGACTTCTATTCTCTTCTTGTCTGAAGTGTGTAATTTCCATGTTTCACTTCCATACAAGGGTACTCTCCAGGCAAATACCTTCAGATAAGACTTCACAACACTTAAATTTATATTCTCTACTAATACATTTATTCTTTTCGGAAATGCTTTTTCTCCTGTTGCCAGTCTGCCATTATATCCTCTCTACTGCCCACCCAGTGATATAAGTGGATCCCACCATGACTGCTTGGCTGATAGGCAAGCCTAGTAGCAAGAATAAAAAAATAAATAAAATAAAACTAATGTAGCTGTGTAACATCTGTTTCCGAAACAAATTCTCATATAAACTCTTTTCAAGACACTATCTACTCCATTTAACTTGACCAGATTGCCTCTGACAGATAATATAACTGGCAAACCTCAAAGTTTTTATTTCTTCTCCTGAACATTAAATCCTTTTAAAAATTGTTCCTTAGTTTCCTTTACTTGTTGCTCAGTATGCAGATTGGGTAATGTTGGGGATAGGCTACAAACCAGTCCTGCATTCTTCTCAACTACTGCTCCCCTTTCAGGTTCATTGACTCTTACTACTACAATTTGGTTTTATCCTTGCCACCATGAGAATTCCAAAGAGTGCTCTTTCCAGTCAACAAAGGCTTCCTCTAAATTCACATAAGCTGTAAATGTAGGCTAGCCATTCTTCAACCTATATTCTCAGATAAATGGTAGGGTCAGTATTGCCTCCTGTGTTCCTACATTTCTCTGTAATCCAAACTGATTTTCCCTGAGGCTCCCTTCTACTAATTTTTCCAGTCATGTTGGTATTTTGCAGCCTTAAAGTTATTATGCTGATAGTTTGATAATTTTGGAATGTCAGCACGTGCTTTTTTTGGAAATAGATTTATCACGTTGTTCTTGAAGTCTGAGGTATTTTGCTTGTCTCATATATCTAGCACACCATATGAAATAGTTTGGTCATATCTGGCTCTCCCAAGAATCTGAGTAAATCTGTGTAAATGTCATCTACTGCAGGGATCTTGTTCCAACTTTGTTTCTGTCAGATTTCTATCTCCATTTATTTTCTCTTCAGTTCTATGGTATTGTCCTTAAGTTCATTTTTCACACATTGCCCTTCTATGTATTCCTTCCATTGTTCCAGCTTTGTTTCTGCGCTTTGTACTCACTTGCCATCTGAGTCCTTGAGAGTCATGCAGCTGCTTTATTTTTCTCCAAATATTTCTGTAATTTTATGAAACAGTTTTGCATTCTGCAAGTACGTATTGACATCAGCTGCTTGCTACACATGAAAATTTGTGCTGGACCAGGGCTCATATTTGGATTCCCTGCCTAGTGTGAGAGGTCACCTTAACTACTTTAGCTATCCAAGCACACCTCTGGGACCGATCCAAACTTGCATATGTCACATAGTCACAGTCCTTACACTCACACAGTTCATGATTCCCGTACAGGGAGACAAATATTATAGCATCCCTATAGCTCGTCAAGGCATGGATACATCATTGATGGTTATAATGTGTGTTTATACAGTGTCTGTATCTTCACAATACAAAGTCCATCATGTATGATCTAATATTTGTCTCCCTGTACACGAGTTACAAATTGTGTGAGCATAAGCTTTGTGACTACGTGACATGTGGAAGTTTGGATCAGTCGTGTGGGGTGGTTGGATAGCCAATGTGGTTAAGGTGACCACTCATGGGAAGCAGGAAATCAGGGTTCGAGTCTTGGTTTGGCACAGATTTTCTTGTGTCACAAACAGCTGACATCAGTGCATAGTTGCAGAATGTGAAACTATTTCGTAATATTTACCACAGCTGTAATTGTCAGTGATTATATTGTGAGACAGATGTTGCAAACACACAGGCATTGTAACCATCAGTGCTCCCTCTAATTTTTGTACAGATGGGATAGTCATGCATACTCCTACAGCCTAGTATTTACCCTCCTGCTTAGCCATTTTGCACTTTCTGTCAGTCTTATTTTTTTAAACTGCTGTATTCCCTTCTGCTTGCTTCATTTGTATATTTCCTCTTGTCATCCGTTAAATTTAATACCTCACGTGTTATTCTGTGATTTCTTTGGGCCTTGTCTTTTGCTTAGTTGGTATCCTGCCTTCACGATTTCATCTCTCAGAACTACCCATTTGTCTTCCATTGTATTGGTTTTCCATGTTTCAATCAATTATTGTCTAATGCTCCTTTGAAATGATCAGTAACCTCTGGGTCTTTCAATTTACTCAGATCTCATTGTCTTGTATCTTAATGTGCAGTTCATAAACAATAAATAGGGCTAGGAAATTTTTTCATAAACAATAACCTGAGAAATAACACGAAGTTGGCAATTTTTATTGACATAAAATGTACTCAGTGGTTTTTATGAAATGACTCACAATTTGGCATCATCCTCATTCCCATTAAAAATGTCATAAATCTTACGACACCAATTTAGTAACCAAACTAAATTGAATCTTGAGCTTTTTCTTAAGGCTGAGGTTTGTGTAAAATCATAAAATGACTTCATTTCCCACATAAACAGCTGATGCTCTAGATGTGACATCAAATGAAAATATCTTACTTCCAAGAAGCTAGATTCCAGCGACAATTTATTCCTCAATATCACATTTTCTGAAACTCTTGCACAACAAATCAGACAAAAAAGACACATTCTGGATATATCTTTAAATGATGCCTGAATTAAACTTCCTGTTTTCATAGTATGCAAATATAAAAAAGAACATCACCAAATGTGGAATTTGAGTTTTGCAAGCATGCAATTAACATGGCAACTGATTGGTTTATTTTTAACAACTAAACACATAACTGGATATGTGACATCAATAAATATAGTGTAATTAAACAATATAAACTCTAGGTTGTAATATCAACAATATACGTTATCCTTACAACACATTCTTTGCTCCCAAAACTATCCCATCCCCAGACCCTCCAGAAAACACTTTTCACCCCCCCCCCCTCCCCCTGTCCTCTCACCTCCTCCCTATACACTGCCTTGTCCTCATTGTGTGCCACCATGTACCAAGGCACCCATCTTTCCCCTTCCCTGTTCCTCTCCTTTCCCACTCTCAATTTCCCTCCTTCCCTCCCCACCTCCTTACCCCACAGCCTCTCAACACGGTGCCCAGTGAGAGTCTTGTCAAGCCTCCGTATAGTACCTACTTGCTCTGCCAGACAGTGCTCTTTTCTTCCCTGCCTGTACCCTGCTATTCCTTTCCCTTCCCCTTCCCCTTCCCCTTCCCCTTCCCCTTCCCCTTCCCCTTCCCTGTTCCCTCCAGATTGCTGCTTTTATTCACTTGAAAGTTGCAGTCTGGTCCGAGCTGCTGGAGAGGGCGGATTTTGTGTGTGTGTGTGTGTGTGTGTGTGTGTGTGTGTGTGTGTGTGTGTGTCCTTCTCTGAAGAAGGCCAAATGTGTAACAGCCTTTTGTTGTGCCTGTCTGCAACTCATTTTTCATTTTTACAGTGAGAAGCAATCTATCCTTTCCTTATACACTACTGGCCATTAAAATTGCTACACCAGGAAGATGACATGCTACAGACCTGAAATTTAACCAACAGGAAGAAGATGCTGTGATATGCAAATGATTAGCTTGTCAGAGCATTCACACGAGGTTGGCACCGGTGGCGACACCTACAACGTGCTGACATGAGGAAAGTTTCCAGCCAATTTCTCATACACAAACAGCAGTTGACTGGCGATGCCTGGTGAAACGTTGTTGTGATGCACCATGTAAGGAGGAGAAATGCTTGCCATCACGTTTCCAACTTTGATACAGGTCAGATTATGGCCTATTGCGATTGCGGTTTATCATATTGCGACATTGCTGCTCGCGTTGGTCGAGATCCAATGACTGTTAGCAGAATATGGAATCGGTGGGTTTAGAAGGGTAATACGGAACACCGTGCTGGATCCCAACTGCCTCCTATCACTAGCAGTCAAGATGACAGGCATCTTATCCACATGGCTGTAACGGATCATGCAGCCACGTCTCGATCCCTGAGTCAACAGATGGGGATGTTTTCAAGACAGCAATCATCTCCATGAACAGTTCGGCGACGTTTGCGGCAGCATGGACTATCAGCTCAGAGACCATGGCTGCGGTTACCCTTGACGCTGCATCACAGATAGGAGCAGCTGGGATGGTGTACTCAACGATGAACCTGGGTGCACGAATGGCAAAACGTCATTTTTTCAGATGAATCCAGGTTCTGTTAACAGCATCATGATGGTCGCATCCGTGTTTGAGAACATCGCGGTGAACGCACATTGGAAGCGTGTATTGGTCATCGCCATACTGTCTTATCATCCAGCGTGATGGTATGAGGTGCCATTGGTTACACGTCTCGGTCACCTGTTGTTCGCATTGATGACACTTTGAACAGTGGACATTATATTTCAGATGTGTTACGTCCCGTGGCTCTACCCTCCATTCGATCCCTGCGAAACCCTTCATTTCAGCAGGATACAGAAAATGTTCGACTGCTGCCCTGGCCAGCACATACTCCAGATCTCTCACCAACTGAAAACGTCTGGTCAGTGGTGGCCGAGCAACTGGCTCGTCACAATACGCCAGTCACTACTCTTGACGAACTGTGGTATTGTGTTGAAGCTGCATGGGCAGGTGTATCTGTACACACCATCCAAGCTCTGTTTGACTCAATGCCCAGGCATATTAAGGCCGTTATTATGGTCAGAGGTGGTTGTTCTGGGTACTGATTTCTCAGGATCTATGCACCCAAACTGTGTGTGTGTGTGTGTGTGTGTGTGTGTGTGTGTGTGTGTGTGTGTGTGTGTGTCTATATATATATATATATATATATTTATATATATGTCCAATGAATACCCATTTATCATCTGCATTTCTTCTTGGTGTAGCAATTTTAATGGCCAGTAGTGTATTATTAAAATAATGTTATTGGCAGATATGTTTACATAGTCAACATAACATTGATAAACTTTGAATAAGTAAAAAATAAAGAATCTACAGACCTTGAAAAGTAAACCAAAGTAGGCAGAAAAGGTAAGTTGGCAAAAAAAAAGGTCCTGTCCCTAACAATAAATCGTGATCAGAGTCCAAATCTTCCTCTGGAAATGATGTACAGTTTTAAAATGTGGTTTTGAAGTCCATCTTATCAATTTGTAATCTGTTTGAAACTATCCTGTGTCTCCCAGTCATATACAAGAACACAACCTTTCTTTCATGATTCTCAGACCATATCTAGCAATGATCAAATTGTGACCTGTGTGAAATTCTCCCATATCACTTCCCCTTTCATTATTATTTCACAGTCCTTGATCTAGATCTACTTTTTTCTCTCTCTCTTTTTGTTCTCGTACGGCATTCCAGTCCCCAATCACAATTAAACTTTTGTTCCCCATAACTAAGAGAATAATTTCTTGTATATCATCAACTTGTCTTTCATTCTCTTCATCATCTGTGGAGCTACTAAGCTTATAAACTTGTACTTATGTGAGGGGCATGGCTTCGTATCTATCTTGGTTATGGTAGTTCGTTCACTATGCTGTTCATAGCAACTTATGCACATTCATTTTTTCTTATTCATTCTACCTACTCTTGCACTACCCATCATTACCTGTATTAATCTTATTTGCTTTTGGGTTGATAACTCTGTATTCACTTGACTAGAAGTCCTGTTTTTTATTTTGCCCCTGCACCCCACTATTTCGTATAATACCTAGCTTCAAACTATCCAGTTCTCTTTTCAAATTTTCTAACCTACCCATTCTGTTAAGTGATCCAGCATTCAGTGCCCCATTCCATAGAACTTCAATTTGTATCTCTTAATGATCCGAATTGGGGGCTATTTTACCTCTGGAATATTTTACCAAATAGGATGTCTCCTGAAAATATAATGGCTGTAGTGTTTTCCTCTTTCTTTTAGCCATTTGAAGTACCAACACAGCAAGGCCAAATTGGCTAATGTTAAAATCTGCATCAGTCTATTATACAGACTGTTGTCCCCACAACTACTGAAAAGGCTGCTGCCCTTCTTCAGGAACCATGAGTCTGGCCTCTCCACAGATGCCCCTCCATTGAGATTGCAACTATTAGACAGCTAAATGTATTGCTGAGGCACATTGGCAACGTCCATGATTCTTAGAGGGAGTGGGGGATGGAGGAGGGAGAGGGAAGGCAGAGGAAAGGAGCTGTTCAGTTAGATGGTAAACTTAATAAAAAAAATTGCACTTCAGATATACTTGCACTAACTAAGACAGTATTTCATACTGAAGTCAATTGTGGCTGATGATCACACATTTGTAAATATCCTGCAAATGGCTTGTTTGCAAACCCATGTTTAATGAAACAATTTTGCTTCTGTTACCACATATTTTCCCCCTTTTGAGTTTTCCCTTTTAAAAACAACACCCTGTGCATACTTTCCATGGCACATTTCCCATTAAATAAAAGGTGGTTATCTCAGCTGGCTTACACTTAGATCACAGTAACCGAGTGATTGAAAACTGATCATGGAAGGGAGTGATATTGTTGGATTGCTGTTGCATGTATATGCAGAATGACTGTCGCAGCAACAGCTGTCGGAGTCCTTTCTCTATCCACCCACTGCCCATTAATCTGCATTAATTAGTTTGTTGTGTAGGACTTATTAAAGTCTCATAACTTTTAATGACAGTTACATTACTGGCCACTTCAATTAACTCTTGACAGTAAATAAACTGCCTTTACAGTTTGTGTGAATATTGTATTTCATAAATGAATTTCATTTTCTCAACGTAAACAAAGTATTTAAGTTTAAAAATGACATTTAAACTATATAATACTATTGTAGGCGAATAATTTTCAATTATTTCCAAGTAGTGGATGGTGTCTCTCCTTAGTTATATATTAAACCTAATATTTCGTACAAAATTTTACTGTCAGTATGCTAAAATAGTTGTTCTGAATGGAAATCGTTGTGGGAAATGTCATTTTACTGTCTTATGGGATGTCCATGTGAAGAATGATGCTGGACATTCTGTACTGTTGATGCAGTGATGGATACTGTCACTCCTCATTAATGGAAAAAGAGTGGCAGTCTGAAATTCTGAGCTGATTTATCAGTAGCACAAGAAAGGTTTGTACAGTCGCGAACTGCAGTTTGCAGTACTAATATTAGACCTAGATCAGAAGACTAAATTACTTTCAAGCTATCCAAGAAATGCTGCAAATCAGATAGCTTCAGTATTAAACATTTCCAACAGTCAGTACTTTGGAGACAGTGTACAAAAATGTACAGATTATCTGACAATTTCAGAGGTTGTATAAAGCAGAAGACATAAGGTGGAATGTGAGGCTGCAAAGGAAAGAGTTAAGAAGGCCAAGAAAGTCTCATTGTAAAGTAATATCATAGGAGGAAAATAGTAGAATTGTTAGACGACTCTTTGGGTGTTGATTAAGAGGTAACAAGTACACTCCTGGAAATGGAAAAAAGAACACATTGACACCGGTGTGTCAGACCCACCATACTTGCTCCGGACACTGCGAGAGGGCTGTACAAGCAACACGGCACAGCGGACACACCAGGAACCGCGGTGTTGGCCGTCGAATGGCGCTAGCTGCGCAGCATTTGTGCACCGCCGCCGTCAGTGTCAGCCAGTTTGCCGTGGCATACGGAGCTCCATCGCAGTCTTTAACACTGGTAGCATGCCGCGACAGCGTGGACGTGAACCGTATGTGCAGTTGACGGACTTTGAGCGAGGGCGTATAGTGGGCATGCGGGAGGCCGGGTGGACGTACCGCCGAATTGCTCAACACGTGGGGCGTGAGGTCTCCACAGTACATCGATGTTGTCGCCAGTGGTCGGCAGAAGGTGCACGTGCCCGTCGACCTGGGACCGGACCGCAGCAACGCACGGATGCACGCCAAGACCGTAGGATCCTACGCAGTGCCGTAGGGGACCGCACCGCCACTTCCCAGCAAATTAGGGACACTGTTGCTCCTGGGGTATCGGCGAGGACCATTCGCAACCGTCTCCATGAAGCTGGGCTACAGTCCCGCACACCGTTAGGCCGTCTTCCGCTCACGCCCCAACATCGCGCAGCCCGCCTCCAGTGGTGTCGCGACAGGCGTGAATGGAGGGACGAATGGAGACGTGTCGTCTTCAGCGATGAGAGTCGCTTCTGCCTTGGTGCCAATGATGGTCGTATGCGTGTTTGGCGCCGTGCAGGTGAGCGCCACAGTCAGGACTGCATACGACCGAGGCACACAGGGCCAACACCCGGCATCATGGTGTGGGGAGCGATCTCCTACACTGGCCGTACACCACTGGTGATCGTCGAGGGGACACTGAATAGTGCACGGTACATCCAAACCGTCATCGAACCCATCGTTCTACCATTCCTAGACCGGCAAGGGAACTTGCTGTTCCAACAGGACAATGCACGTCCGCATGTATCCCGTGCCACCCAACGTGCTCTAGAAGGTGTAAGTCAACTACCCTGGCCAGCAAGATCTCCAGATCTGTCCCCCATTGAGCATGTTTGGGACTGGATGAAGCGTCGTCTCACGCGGTCTGCACGTCCAGCACGAACGCTGGTCCAACTGAGGCGCCAGGTGGAAATGGCATGGCAAGCCGTTCCACAGGACTACATCCAGCATCTCTATGATCGTCTCCATGGGAGAATAGCAGCCTGCATTGCTGCGAAAGGTGGATATACACTGTTCTAGTGCTGACATTGTGCATGCTCTGTTGCCTGTGTCTATGTGCCTGTGGTCCTGTCAGTGTGATCATGTGATGTATCTGACCCCAGGAATGTGTCAATAAAGTTTCCCCTTCCTGGGACAATGAATTCACGGTGTTCTTATTTCAATTTCCAGGAGTGTATTTTTAGCCAAATACAAAGGTCAGTGATTTCACCTGTGTGTATTTGGGGAAGGATGTTTTTAAGGAGGATAATGTCATAATATTGGGGAGTGCTGGTAATAGTAGCCTTAATTATGAACTTGAGAATTACATCAGGCACATTGCTGGGGCAGGCTCTCACATTAATGCGAAGATTGTGTTACTTTTTGAGCAGTCTGATCAGCTCTGGATAAACCATTTTGTTCAATGTCTCAATGACCTGGAAAATCACTTAGGAGAGTGGTTTCCATTGTGTTCCCTAGAGCTTATTAGGATAAATTTTTCCTGAAGACAGAATTGCAAATAAGTATCATCTCCATTTGAAACATCTACCAGCAAAATACAATACTGCAACTTGGACAAAGGTGTATATCTTGAAGCGCACTCATTTAGTACATTCTGTCAAAATACCAGAACCCTGATAAGCACACAAAATGAACTTTTAAAATCAATAATTTAGGAGAAAATGTAAAAATTCACTGAATAGTAGAGGTGTTGAATCATCAACAAAACTTTGCTAAATTTAGGACAAATCTTTTTCCGAGTTAAAGTATGCTTACATAAATGTATGTGTGTGTGTGGGGGGGGGGGGGAGGGGGGGGGGGGAGTGCGTGCAGACACGCACACATGTACGGCCCGCCCTCCTCCCCATATGTGCACGCGCGCGCTCGCACACACAGACGCACACACACACACTCACACTCACTCACACACACCTGTACAGCTACATTGTGCTGGCATGTAGATGAAGTGCTATGATACAGTGTGTGATCCATCATAATGCCAACCTCTCACTGTTGCTAGGAGCAAATTATGCTGGCTTGGAAAGCAATGAGTTAAAGTAAACCACAAATAAGCTGTGGTTGGTGCAGTCAACCACTTGGCCATGGTGAATCTTTTGCCTTTCATGTCAGCGGAAAAAAGTTTTGCTTAGCTGGATAAAAGTGGAATATTGTCTACCTCACACAGTCTTCCTCTCGGGGTAGAAAGCTTGTTATATGCAAAACATGTGGAAAACTACCTTCGGCGCAGAATATTTCAGCTAGTTGCATATTAAAAGTAATATTTTTAGTATTTAATTCTCTTTTTACAGTATTTGCAAATTTTAATCTATTGCATGGGGTTTGATAACGATGCTGTCCTCAATCAAAATCTTATATTTTGGTGGTACAGTCATCCTGTATTTTGGTGGTACAATGATCCTGTAATTCATTGTTTATTTTGGAGACCTAAATATTTTGCATTCTTGTTGTTGTATATCAGTTATATCATTATAGTTTGTCTTTTATGTGTGCAGAGACTGGCAGGAGCAACACTGTTAGTTTTTGCTAACAAACAAGATCTGTCCGGGGCACTGTCTGCGGAAGAAATAAGAAATGTAAGTTGAAGAAAGTTTATTAAGCAGTGTGCTTGCATTTTGGAAATGTAGTGCTCATAATGAAACAAACCAGTCTCTTAGTTATGTACATGTGCAGACTGAAGCAACAAATTAAAATTTGTAGCAAGGTCATGATTTAAACCCGGGTCTCCTGCTCACTAGGCGCAAACCACTACACCACACTGGCACAGTATCTCTGTACAACTGCACAAACTACACTAGCATGCCTCCCTCCTCAATCCAGTTTGCATATATGTCTGAGACTTTGGAAGGGTATATGGAGCTATGTAGTTTCATTGATCAGTCTCATAGTGTTGCTGCTGTACGTAGTAGCATTAGTATTCAACTGTTTGAAAGTTTCAGAGAACATATTTGCTAAAATCACTTTGTTTTATTGTAACAAACTGAGACAATTAAATTTGTCCCTCCAATCTGCTTTCTTCTTTGTTATCAAATGAAAAATGTGTTATCAGTCTATGCGTAGAAAAAGAAAGACTTTGTAACTTTATTTCATTTTTAAAAACTACGAGCATTGGTTGGATGTTTTATGTTACATGTTGTGAATCACAAGGAATTTGCATATCAGAGTTTGCCAAGCTGATCTTCAATTTAAAAATATTTGTTTGTCATTAATAATATGTTACATATGACACCAAAATTCAATGTCATCCTAAATTTCATTAATTAGCCACATATCAGTAGACGGATCACAGGCACTTGGTGGTGCTCGTGGTCTAAAAGAAACAGTGTGTTATTGAGATTGATTAGGTATTTTCAGTAATCCTTTTAGGAGATGTATTAAACATCTTGAGAAATGGAAGTGACAGCATAAATCATGTAACTGGCTAAAAATAAGAAAGAAAAAGTAGAGAGAAGTGAAATAAGCCCATTGAAAATATTCAAAGGTCTTATAAATTCTGAATTTACTATATGTTTCTCAAAATGTGGGCAGTAGAACACACATTTACAGTCTTTCTTGATTCTGTGGCAGCATGAACAGCCGTGTGAATTAGCTGAAGGAGAAGCAGGTAGCTGCGAACATTTATGGAAAGGAAAAGTAAAAGGAAAAGCAACCAATTGAAAACATATTTAATACAAAAATGATTAGTGAAGTTGGAAGGAAGAGGTCACTTTTTGTCAGGGGATATGTGACAAAGAGAAAAGGGTGTGGTGGCCACATTTTCTTCAACATACTAAATTGTTATTCAATGTAGTAGCTGTGGAAAGTTTCTCCACTCATTGAATGTTTCTCCTATTGGATATCAAAAGTGCTAAGATATTGCCTGAACTGGATTTTAGTTCTTCATGGCATCAAGAAGTACCTTAACCACACAAAGAGTAATTTCTAAACATATCAGCAAATGGCTGTTCTCGCTTCAGAAAGTTGCCATTACACCTCTTTTTTGTGTGTTTACCAGGCTCTGTCATCTGCCAAGAACTTCATGGTATGTTTAAGTGCCATTTGAAATCAGTCATTGACTGAAGTTAATGTAGTCAAAGAATTTACTATGGTCATCTTGAAGTGTAAAAAGCCAAAAGTGAATATTAACAACAGTATGAGCAAAAATAATTGCTCACTATATACACTACTCAAAAATAATTATGTGCAACCGGAATATCTGTGAATGTGTGTAGGCTCTGATTGTAAGCGATCAAGGAATGAACAAATAAGCCTTATGAAACTGAAAAATAACTTTACTGTGACATAAAGATAACAAAAATAGCAGCAGCTTATTCAAATGTGCACATCTTTGAAATCAATACCTGCTGCATAGGTGACAGTCAATGCTGTTATTCCACCCTGTGCATTGTAACAGGCTTGAATTCCTATCAGTTTTTGTCCACAAAGTCACTGCGATGTTGCTGTTCACGCCTGTCCCACTCATCCGTGGCAAATCTTCCAAGGTCATCTGTTGTGTGAAGAAGGGTCTGTGCCAATGCCCTGGAAGTTTCAATTGGTGCTAAGTATGCTCAGTCACTTTCAGGTACTGAAGGCCATTCCATTTGACTGATTCCCATCTCCTAGAAAAAAGTTATCCCCAAGGTGGGGGCAGGATGCTTTTGCATTAATATCTTGAAACACAAACCCATCACTAAATTGTTGACGATGGTTCAATCCCGTCTCCAGCCATCCTGATTTAGGTTTTCCGTGATTTCCCTAAATCGTTTCAGGCAAATGCCAGGATGGTTCCTTTGAAAGGGCATGGCCGATTTCCTTCCCAATCCTTCCCTAACCCGAGCTTGCGCTCCGTCTCTAATGACCTCATTGTCGACAGGACGTTAAACACTAACCACCACCACTACCACCACCACCACCAAACTGTTGACTGTAGACTGTGACAGCAGTTAGGAGGCTCCTGCCCTGATGCTACAAAGCCGACAAGAGTTGTCTAAAATCTGTAAATGACACCAGGTATGCAGAACTCATGGTATCACATGCTTGTGGTGTGCATAGATATGTGGCAACACGCACACTTTTTTATGACAGTCATCAGGTGTTAAATTTTGCTCTTGTTGGTGAAGGGATCCAGGTTCCATTGCTGGTATTCCTTGCCCACCTTCCTCAAACAACCCAGTTCTGAGGGGCTTATTCTGTCCTTAGTAATGGATGCCTAAAGCTCAGACGGATTGTGTTAGGTCGACACAGCCATCCCAGTTGCCTCCAAAAAGCCATCGTGCAATTCTGTTGCATTCTCTTGCGGTATATAAGAGCCATAAATTGCAGGTTGTGGTCATTTGCTGGTGATCTTGAGGAAAATCTTGTGTGTTTTGTGTTTCATAATCATAGTGGGATACTCAAATGACATCACTGTAGTGTATATCAGTATCGCAGGCAATTTCCTGTTCTGATAACACCTCCTACCCACACTGTGTAAGCTTGGGAGGGACATTCAAGGCCTGTTTAAGACTAAACATTGTTCTGTTCATGATTTGAGACAATTGTTTTTCTATTAAATTGCACAGAGAATGAAAGGTTGCTTTTGCCTCAGTTACCTGGTGGCTGTGTGTGTTGATTTCCTATTGTCAAAAATATTCTGATTATGTTTCTGTGAAAAACAACTGCATAATCATGAAGGTGATGCTGCTTTAACTCTTTCAAAATGATTGAGACACTTCAGGAGGCTTTGAGTTATTAGCTGTCTATATGTTACCTGTTATCTTGATGTCAATTTTTCTGTGCTATTATTTGGTAACAGTTCAAGCACTGTACTGCTCAGTGGCACATGTATAAGATGCTGCGTGCCACACAGAACTGCAGTGTCTTTGTTTTTATTGTGAACACACATAATGAGGTTCAAATCAAATGGCTCTGAGCACTATGGGACTTAACTGCTGAGGTCATCAGTCCCCTAGAACTTAGAACTACTTAAACCTAACTAACCTAAGGACATCACACACATCCATGCCCGAGGCAGGATTCGAACCTGCGACTGTAGCGATCGCGCGGTTCCAGACTGTAGCGCCTAGAACCGCTCGGCCACCCCAGCCAGCACATAATGAGGAATACAAGTTTTAAAACTGAACCCTGAATGAGAAATATGCTATAAGATGAAGACTAAATGTGTAAAAGCCTTATGCATCTCAAACTTTGGGTCATTTATGGGGTTTGGTGTGTGTTATGTGGACATTAAGCCACTGTCAACAATTATCAATTGTCATGCTGCACTCTTTAGCTTCAGTATATTTCAAACCCAAATTGACTGTCCTATCCAGCTAGTGCTGTGTCTCTGATGACCTGTCTTAACCCAGAAAAAGATGGACTCATGTTCATCAATTTTTGAGAGCCAAAATTTCTCCAGTTTAACCAGTGCAAAATCTTGCCAAAAATGAAAGTTTTCAGAATATTGTTTCTTGTTTACGTAGGACAAAGTGACATTATTCTTTTCAGAAGTCTTCTTGCATTTTTCTAATGGTGCATCATGTGTGGTTTGTTTTCCAGGTCCCATTTTAGCCTAAAATATGTGTGTAGTGACACTGAAACTGTTGTAAAAGTACAATCAAAACTGTATTCCAAAAATTTCGCATACCCAAACCACCCCAGCTTTCATAACTTAATAGTCACACAAGATAATTACTTACCAGAGGGAGTGTGAATAGCTTTAAGTGGGAAACATTGTAATTCCTTGCCTATAAAGAAGCATGCCATATTGACTCGTACTCATTGTGGTATGAAGTTTTCTAACATTTTCCCTGCACAGTTGATGGAATGTAATACTTTTGAGTGTCTGGCAGAATAAATTATTTCTTTATTATGCAAAATAATTTGTTTCACTTATGGCTAAGAGTGAGATGGTTTCTTTGAAAATGAAATGGTTTTGTTCTCTACTGTTGGAGTTAGTGATCCATCAGTGTTAACCTGTTGAATTTTAATCTTCCTATCTTAAGTAGTTGGAATTGTCAGATGCTGTGAATGCTGCTGGTAGATATTCTCAGTGGCTGACATAGACTTGACTCTGATGACTTCATGGCAAAATGTTGCTAATATTACCAGAAGCTCGACATCCAGCAAATGCTACATCTTATAATGAACTGTCTCACTGAGCAGCAGAATGGCCACTGTTTGACAAATGTACACCAAAGGGCGTAGACTGAAACCAGGAGTTTAATGCTGTATGTGTAGCACCGTGTTACTAACAATACCTCACAGTTTTATAGAGCTTTAGGCAGCAAACTTATTTTAGAACACTGCTCACAGTATATACGAAGTTGACCAGCCAACATGGCTGAAAAGTTAAAAGTATACGTTCAGAATGGTTTATTACTTTGATAATGGAGCCAACCTTATTCAAACTCTTGGTGTACTTCTTTATAACAATTAGAAGAAACAACTGTACAGTACACATTCTTTGAGTGTAACTGTGAAGTCAGTGTCTCATTTTATCTGTTTTTCCCATTTTGGTAAACTCTGGTGGCAAAATGGAACAAGTGTTTCATTATTGTGAAAAGGAAAGTTGCTACTCACCATATAGCAGAGATGCAGATAGGCACAGCAAAAAGACTGTCACAAATATAACTTTTGGCCAGTATGTGTGTGTTTGGTGTCAAATTCTGACTGTGGTGCAGCTGGTTAGCATTATATAGGGTCATTTATAAAATTAAACTTTCAAAACGCTGTAGAAGTAACACCACTGGTCAGAATGACATCAAATTGCAACAGCATATTATCGGAGAAGGGGGAAAATGTGTGGCAGAAGAAAAACAAATAGTGTGAAAACTGATCAGCAGAAGGTGCTGTATGTGTCAGAATACACAAATGAAATGTGCACGACCCATTGAAATTGGTATAAACGCACTGGCTACACGGCTTTTCCTCCTTTCGCATCTGTGACATTTGGCATGGCTGTCTCAAAGCAGGATCATGCTCTGCTTGTAAAGCTGTATTACAAGAATGATGACTGTGCACACGTCGCTCTGCAGAAGTTCCAGACACTGAAGGGTTTGAAAAAAGGCGTTGGACCGATGACTGCTGTGGGTTTAGAGAAAATGATTCGGAAATTCGAAAAGACAGGTTCTTTTGGTGTGCAACCTGTTAGAGGGAGGAAACGATTCAATTTCAGTGGAAGCAGTGGCCACAGCACAGCAATGTAGTGGGGGGGAGGGGGGGGGGGGGTCAAGTGGTGGTGTGCAAACATGTAATGTATGTAGAATTGCCCAAACATTGGACATACCCGTGAGCACCATGTGTGAAATTCTATGAAGCATCTTTCTTTGTTATCCATTCAAAATTACCCATATGCATGAGTCGCTTCCTGTTGACCTGCCAGCAAGAGAGACCTTTACTTTAGAATTTCTTGCTCGCATGGAAGTGGACAATGATTGGCCGTGGAAACTTTTGTGGACAGATGAAGCCCACTTCCATCTGACGGGATATGTGTCCATACACAGAATTGTCGAATATGGGCAATAGAAAATCCACACGCAAATCAACCAGTACCACTTCATCCATCTGACGGGATATGTGTCCATACACAGAATTGTCGAATATGGGCAATAGAAAATCCACACGCAAATCAACCAGTACCACTTCATCCTGAAAAGGTCATTTTGGGATGCAGATTTATGTCATCATTTACCATAGGGCCATGTTTTTTCAAAGAGACAGGTGCTTCTGGTCCTGTTACCTGTATCATCACTGGTAAGCGCTATGAGTGTCTTTTGCTCAAGCACGTTATTCCAGCTCTTCAACAGCGTGGATGTATGGATGGGATCATTTTTATGCAAGATACTGTTTCTTGATTTCAACTTGTTGCAGAAAATGGTGGACAGCATAGTGAACATGTTTTGCACCAGCCACATGGAAATTAATAATCCGATTTGATTTGGCCTGATGCTTTTTTGCGATTTCTGGCATCAGGCCAATTAAATACCAATTTTTCCCACCCAATGTGATATGACCTTGCCTTGGTAGATGGGCTTACGTTACTAACACTATCACACCTGTACACCCAAGCACACTGAGTAGTACAGTTTGTTTAATGTCAAAGATACACCTTAGGCATTGTTGTATGATTTGTTTGTCATTTGTTGTCAACCACTATTAAATTATGATGCTTACAGCACATCTATTGCTACATTTTGTAACTGTTCATTTTTCTTCTGCCATACGTTTTCCCCCTTTTCCGATAATATTCTGCTGCAATTTGACGTCATTCTGACCAGTGGTGTTATATCTACAGCAGTTCAAAATTTTAACTTTAATTATAATCACTCTGTAAATATTTTTAATAATTTTGTCTGCCATCACTACAACAGAGTCAGGATCTGTCAGATATATGTTTGCACTCCACAGAACAGGAGACACTAAAAAGTGGCACACTTGTAGCAATGCTCCAGCATTATGCTGATGTGCAAGATCTTCATGGTCCATCACTACTTTATGAAAGGTATGTCCATTGCTGTCTCAGAGACAGCATGCTGCACACTGTGATTTTAGCACTTTGTGTCTGATGAAAAATATAAAATATAATAGGCGCACAATTTTTGACAGGTGCTCAACTCAAAAGAAATTATATATTTGACATGAGGAACCTTCCTTTAATTTGATGTATTGTAATTAATATTTGGGTCCTCTGACAGTTGTTGATGTCATTCTCACACTATATTTCGAATTGCATGACTCACTGTCTTCTACAGGTGCTCACTGAGGCTGGTTTTTGGGATAAGCACTTTTCTTCTTGAGGATGATTTCTTCTTTCTCCCCCAGTGATTGCTGTTCAGACTTTGAAATTACTCCTGTGGACATTATTTGTAAAAGAAACATGGACATCTATGTACATTCACAGACATTCACAGTTGTTATTAGAGTTATCGACTTTTGGGGTGGGAAATATTTACAGTGGGAAGTAAGTACACTATTTACATTCAGGAATGGATTTAGGATACTTAGAGTTCTTGGGAGAGGCAGCGTGTGGTTGCACCATCTTCTTAGCTTCTCAGAAGGTCTGGCCACTGCTCGCATTTCCTGAAGTGCTGGTGGTTGCCAAGTTCAGCTCCTCAGGTCATCTCATCTCCGAGAGAATCTCTCTCTCTCTCAGGTGAGCTATATCTGTCAGCTCATATAGCTCAGTGGTTGAGAAGCTCCACTGAAGATGGAGGGTGCACTGCAGCATACAGTTGTGGACTTGTTGCAGTTGTCCTGTGGGTTCTTTGCAGCATTACCCCACACCACTGCAACATATTCGAGGACTGACCTCAAAGTGTGGTTCCTTATGGGAGTGTGGAGATGGGATTGAGGAGTGTGCAGGGTTTCCTCAGTCTATCCATGGCCTTCTTGTGAATGTTTTCGACATGCTTTTTCCACATGAGGTGTCAATCTAGTGTTATCTCCAGGTAGAGTGCAGTTTTTCCCCAGGCATTGGGGTGTCGCGGGCTTCATGTAGAGGTTATCAGTGACTCACTGGAGTCTGTGTTGGATATATCTTGCACTTCTGCTCCTGGCAATACTGAGACATATTACTTGTGTAGAGTGCAATGTGAATGTCCGTTGTTGTAGGGAAGTCTTTAGTGCAGAGTGTGTACTGGATAGGGCCAATTACACTCCCTGGAGGGACTCCAGCTAAGATGTGGTGTGTCAGTGATTCTCCATTATGTACCTGCACATGGAAGGTGTGTCCATTGAGATACGATTTCAGTAGTTTTGTGTGAGACTATGGAAGCCCCACCCCCACCCTGCAGCCCTCCCACCCCTGATCTATCAGTTTATGCAGGAAATCCTCATGCCACACTGAGCCGAATGCTGGTGATGTATCTAGGAATACTGTTACCAGGAATGCTTGACATTCCAGGTCTCCCATTCAGTCTTCTACCACTCGAAGTAGCTGGTTTCTTGAGCTATGGCCATTTCTGAATCTGAACTATTCATTGGGAAGCAATTATTCAGCATTCATGTAGTTGAACAGTCTTCTCAGGTACAGACACTTGAAGAGTTTGGATATGGCTGGCAGTACACTGATGGGCATGTTGTTGGAGGGATATCTGGGGTCAGTTCCGGGCTTGGCTATTGGTACTACAGTAGCATATTTGCTTTTCGGTATTGTCCAGTTCTTCAGTGTGCTATTGAAGGTTCTTGTTAGGAGAGTGTCAGCTGCTGGTGGCATCTGCTTCAACATCTGATTCATGATGAGATTGTCTCATCATGATGTTCAGGAATTTAGGTGTCTGAGTTGGAACTCCGCTTCGGCTGTTGTGATTTCTTTGATCATGTCATCTTCTGCTTGTGCTGCCTTGAACTAGGGTAGTCAATTATTTGCAGTTTCACGGTGGGCAGGATTGCGAAGGTCATTTACTGGTGTATAGTTCTTGATGAAGATGTTAGCTAGTGCATCTGCCTTGTCGTCTGGATTGCAGACTGCATTGTTGCCCACTAGCAGTGGGGGTGGGGGGGGGGGTGGGGGGGGGGACATCTGTTGGTGTTGCCAAGAAGACTTCTAGTCACCTTCCAAGCTGATCTGTCCTCAATTCTCAGGTCTGCTGTCCGATTTGACCACGCCTGGATGCAATGTACTTCTACAGCTGCCTTTATTTCCATTTGTTGGCACTTGACTTGCCTCTTGGTGGTCACATTTCTTACACATTGCCATTCGCAGAACAGTGTGTTTTTGTCTGCACTGGCAGTGTGGATATGCTGTGGTGTCCGTTTTTACTCTTCCTCTTGGAGAAGATGCTGAGACAGCTGCGTCTATCCATCTATCACTTTTTCAGTGATGTAGCATATTGCTTTCCATGTTTTCATGTCATATGCAAATTGTTCATGGTAGTTCTCCCACCTTATGCCATGGAAGTCAAGTCCTATCTTCTGCTGTGTGGAAGATGGCTGGTATGTGGTCTGAGAAGAGTATGTTCCGGTGCTGACGTGTATTGCTACTGGTAGTCCTCTGACCAGTGCTGTGTCCAGAACGTCAGGGGCTCCATTCTTAGGGAAGTATGTAGGATTGTTCAGGCCAGTGATGACTGCCTAGCATTGATCTGTGGTTTTAAGTAGTCACCTTCCACTGATTCTGTGTTGCTCTTGAGTTCCAAGCATGTTCTTGGTGTTGAAGTCACCTCCAATAAAGATATCACCTGAGATGGCTAGCAGTGCAATGACATTAGCAGGGCCCATATGTGTAAGTTTAGGCTGCTGATAGACTGCTGTGCAGTTAATGCAGCTTCTTGGGGTGTGTACTACAACTCCGTTGTCTTCTGTGGTGTTTAGCAAGGAAGCTCGGTGGGGTGGTGGTGTAGTGGTATTTTAATGTACATGGGTGTATTTCCTTTGCGAGTTGGCCATTATTTTCAGTGGCCCTCATATTTGGTAACGCCGACTCTGACTTCTGGCTTCAGCAAGGTCTCACACTAGGCATTGTCGATGTGGTCCTTGGGTGGATGGAGTCCAGTATTTATGCCTGTACGGTGCTACGCACTCTGCTTTCAGTCTGAAAGGCATCAGGCGCTCCGTACACAGTCTGCAGTCTCCAGTGGCAGCTCTAGTTGTCCTCTCTTGCTGTTAGTGCTCTGAGCACCATTTGCACTTGTTGTAGCTGTCCTCTGGTGTTGTGCCCATCTTACAATGCTCCATTTTCATTCTGCACTATGTCATACACTCCACCTGTGGTTTGCGCCTGCCAAGGGCGACTCTAGTTGCCCTCTCATGCCACTGGTGCTTTGACCGCGGTTTCTACCTGGCTTGGCCATCGTCTGGTGTTGTGCCTGTCATCTGATGTTCTGTTTCATGTCTGCACTGTGCCAGGCATTCCATACACCGACTGCTGCCATCTTGGCCATCCTCTGGTTTTCTTGGGCATTGTGTGTGAAATCCTTGCCTGTTGGAGCAGGCATCCAGTGTTGTACTTGTCATCAGGCACTTCAGGTGTTCCATTTCCTCCGTGAGAGCACTGTCAAGAACTCAGTCACTTGTTGAATTACAACAATAGCAGATGTAGGACTGAACACCTTACTATTTCCAAGGAGGTAGCATGGACTGAAAACGAAGCATCAGACCTTAAGGAATCCATTTCCTTGATGCTCTCTGATGATGAAAGAATGGTTGAACAGGTTTTACTGTTTCTTTTGAGAGTGGGTTCTGTTCCCATCTTCAACACTTTGACTGTAAGATATCAGGGTGGGAGCTACCCCTGTCACAATCTGAGCCCTGGAGGACACTCGCCTGCACCCAACCACTCACCCACCCACCCACCTACTGACCTGATTATTTCTCTCACCTTATTTTACTATCATTAGTCCTACTGATGTTCATTACACTTATACACTTTTCACTTGTAGTATTATGGATCACCTCCACCTGGCTAGAAGGAATTATTTATTGCATTACTGTCTTACTCCTGCATCGAGTCAGAAAGTGATCAGAGGGTCCAAATGTATTGGAGGTGCCACTCACTGCAAATGGGGGCAGGTAGAGGGGTGGGCGGCTCATCTGCTCTCTGGCTTGCAGACCACAAATTTTCACCTCTCATTCATGTATTTCCCATATCTGGTCCAATATTTCTTTTATTGCCTCAGTTTTAACACTTACGTTTACTGCCACAATGTGATCAAATTTCTATCTGACACTTTGCAGCCTTTTGGGTTATGAGGGCACAGTCTTGACAAACTATTAAGGTGAGCAGAAGGGATGTTTTGACAAGTATTCCAGGACAAAGTCAATCAGTCCACTCTCTTAAGACAAATATATGAGAAGCCAACAGAAAAAAAATCTAAAAGAAGCAGTCAGGAACCTGTAGAAGCTATAATGAATGAGAGGTGTCTCAAAACAACAGCATTTTTTTCAAGGCTGCGGTCACTGTGTGCTTGGATCTGGCACCGCATCAGCAGTGTGAGCCTGTTCAGGGGGTAGTTTGTACTTCAGATTCATCATTTTTTTGTAAGTCCTACAACTGTGCCTTTTCAGTTTGGGAACTGAATGCAGCACTGTCTGAGACTTCTGATCCTGAGCCCTATCATAACTGAATCAAGTAAGCTATGCTCTGGCATCTTGACAGCAAACCAAAGGAAATTGTTCTACAATTTTTATTAAAATGTGACCAACAGAACAATTTCCAACCAGTGAGACTGTTTTGATTTCCCTTCACAAACCGCAGAGAACACAGTAGCTACAGTTGCATTGCCTTAATAAGTACTGTCAAAAAGTTTTGGAACAAGTGGTCAGTTGTTGCCTGATCTGGAGACATTATACTAGATAGCTCTCAGTGTTGGTTCAGGATGTAGTATTCTACCATAGAACCCTGAACCTTGTAGAGCAGCCTATAAAGCAGGCTTTTTCTGCAACATTACTTTCCTTTACTTTTCCGTGTCCAGATCAAATTTTATTTTTCCAATAGTTAGCCACCTCTATGGCTTTGTCGTTGGGTTGTAGCAGGTCACTAAAACTGCAGGGCTCCGGCAGTAGTCGGCACATGAGCAGATGTGCCTCGTCTTGTACCTCTCCGCATCCGCAAAGAACGTCGTCATCATTAGTCAGCAGTCCCCACTTGCACAGATTAGTTTTGCATCTGGGTACACCAGCCCTCAGCCTATTTTGTGTTCTCCACACTGTATAAGGAAGTTTGTTTCCAGGTGCCATTTGCTCTTTTGGTATTATCTGCAGTGCGGTTTGTTCATTCTCCCATTTACGGACTCTATTATCTTCCTGTGAACCGTCAAGGATCTTGGTTCTTGCAATAAAGCTATTTCTAGACTTAAGCCTGCGGGCCTGAGTGATGTGCCCATTCAGTGGGTGTCGAGAATCTGTTTCTTTCTTTGTTCTCTCAGCGTCTGCTGCCACCTGCCTTCTGATCTTGGATGGGGCAATTCCAGCAAGTAGGTACAAATTATGCATTGGTGTGGGTCTGAGACAGCCTGTAACAATTCGCATTGTCTCATTTACACTTACATCAACCTGTTTAGCATGTGCAGATGCTTCCCATACAGGCGCTGCATAGTCTGCTGCAGAAACACACAGAGCAAGTGCTGATGTTCTCAGTACTGATGGTTCAGCTCCCCATTCATAGTTTGTCAGCCTGCGGATGATGTTATTCCTGGAGCAGACTTTAGCCTTGGTGTTTTGGCAATGCTGCTTGAAGGAAAGCGTTCTGTCAAGCACAACCCCAAGGTATTTAGATGTTGGACAGTGCTTTAGCTTCTTACCTTGCCATGTAACGTCGAGCTCAACTCCAGCATCTCTATTGCGCAGATGGAAAGCACATACTTGGGTTTTGTCAGGGTTTGGCTTGAGGTGATTGGCGTTGTAGTATTGAGCCAGTTCTTCAAGCGCTCAGAGAGATTTCCAGATGTTGCATCAAAATTGGACCCCTGGACCACCACAGTTGTGTCATCAGCATATACGAACAGTCTTGCATCTTGAGGTATAGGTTGGTCATTAGTGTACACATTATAAAGGATGGGAGAAAGTACACTTCCTTGTGGTAAGTCATTCTTCTGCAGTCGCCATCTACTGTTCTAACCATTTAGGGAGACATAAAATCTTCAATTTTGCAGAAGACTGCCAATAACCATCGTCAACCTACAGTCCCCTGTGAGGTGATATAATTTGCGCAATAGCTTTCTGTGGTTTACCGTGTCATATGCAGCAGTAAGATCTATGAAAGCTGCTCCAGTAATTAATTTTTTTTCAAACCCATCTTCTATATGTTGCGTCAAATTAAGTATTTGCCCACAACAAGATCTTCCTGGTCTGAAACCGGCTTGTTCCTTTATGAGCTTTCCATATATAATTTCTGCCACCCAGTTGAGAATCATCTGCTCCAGTATCTTATAGAGATGGCATAGAAGTGACACTGGTCTGTAACTTTTGGGGTCCTTTATCTCCTTGCCAGGTTTTAGTAAAGCCACCACTCTCGCCTGCCACCATAGTTTTGGAATATTCAGCTCTTTAATACAGGTGTTCATCATTTGTAGTAAGCAGTTTCGAGCTTTGGGCCCAAACTGTTTTATCTGCTCCATTCTAAGGTCATCAGTTCCAGCGGCCTTATTCAGTTTCATACTCTGAATCGCATCTTCCAGTTCGGTTGCTGTGAATGAAGCATTGAGGAGTCCGTAATCTTTTGGTTCTAGGGGTATAACTCTTTCCCTTTCTCTTTTCCCTTTGGTTTTCCCATTCTTCAGAAGTTGGCTAGCAATCTGATTTGCTGTTATCCCGTTGTTCTTCTGCTGGTGGTCAGTTGGGTCCCCACTTAAGTTTTTCAGTAATTTTCATGCACGTCTGCTGTTTTGTTTCATGTCAAGATTCTTGACTAGTTTGCACCACTGTGATCTCTTATCCTCAGCAATAGCATGCATTAGTTCCTCCCCAGCCTCCATCATATCTTCGCTGAAGGGATCCTGAGTGAACAGCTTTTGGTACCTGTCAAGTAAGACCTTGCTGCTGCCGGTCAGACCCTGGATGTACTGGGTACGGCAACCCCTTGGGATGTTTTTCCTTGAGATCCCTTTCACAAGAGTGATAAATCTACCATACTCATCTGGTTGAGGAGGGATTTTCTCAATCTCTTTGTCCAATTGCTCTTTAAATTTCTGCCAGTCTGCCTTTTTGAAATTAAACTGTCTTCGGAAAGTCACCTCCCCTGGTTTAACCACCGCATTCACAACACAAATGACGGTTCTGTGTTGTGTACTTAGGATAGGTTCTTCAGCAAGCTTCATGCACTCTGCTGCCAACTTCCTACTTACAAAGATGTTGTCAGGATTATATCCCCTTCTCCATCTTCTGCTGTTGAACGATGCTGGCTGTTTTGGGTCATGAATGAGTTGTAGGTCATTAGTGTCAGCCCAGGATTCAAGCTGTACACCATTCTCATCAGTCTCATTATATCCCCATGCTTCACCATGGCAGTTGAAATCGCTCATGACAAAATTAATATGGTCATATGTAGAATTGTTTGGTTCATGGAAAACAAAGTCCACATCTGGTGGTTTGTACACAGACGTCACAGAGAACTTCTGGGCAAGAATGGTAAGTACTTCAATGTTATTTACTTCTGTCATTGCAGCTGATGTTACGTTGAGCCCGGGTCTGATGAAAATCGCACTCCCATACTTGTCGTGAGGTCTTTCAATGGCCAAATCCATTCCTGCTATTTTAGGTCTGTGGCTGGTGGCTCCCCGGTGTGTTTCCTGCACCAACAATACATCGCATTTATGCTTATAGCACATGTCTGTGAATAAAACACACTTATGACTAGAGAATTCCTCAATATTTATCGAGATCATCACAAGGGGTGGTCTTGATAAAGGCCGTTGCATCTTGATGTTAATTTGGTTTTGGACTTTAACTTGATCTGGTGTTAGAAGGATTAGCCGGTGAACTCTTTCACCATTTCCAGGGTATGCCTGATTGTGCCTATCTTCAATCTTTAGGCTCACAGTCTTCTAGGAGGCTCCTTCTTTGTACCCCTATGCAACATTTATTCACATATATTTGTATATATACAAATGTAAGGGGCACAACACTCACATAGCTCAATCAGTGGAGTTTCTGGGGCCAGCTTCCAATATTAATACAGTCCTCCCTATGCCAACAGTTAGTTGTGGCAGCCAGGGAGGCATGTGATGATCAAGTGTTTTAATTTTCTATGCTATCACATTGCTATTGAGGTGTTGAGTCATATATTGATTGGTAGAAAAGTAACTGGAAGTGTAGGACAAAGAAAGTCAACAACTCAGACTGGCTTACCTCCTTCTAGCCACAAAGACAAGATGATATACTTTTCATTATTATTGTAGCTCCAGGAAGAGGATCCTCAAATATGTGGTTCTTGCAACATGCAGATCATGGTACATTATTTAGACAAGAGGTTCAAGGCTAATTTACCTGCAGATCTTCCCTGTAATTTAGTTGACAGTAAGACAAATTTTAAGATTCTGTGAAATGTCAAACTTGTTCCGTAAAATACAAGGAAGGATTTTTAATATATTATCAGTGTGGATGTTGGCGACAGGTCTCCCAAAACTCCAACCCCTAATTCGTGTCATGGGAGATAGGGAACAGCATGAAGTAGGGGATTGCCTGTATGGGCAAAGTACAGTGGTGACTCCATGTGCCCTGAGACTGCTACAGTAACTGTGAAGATCTGAAAGAGACTCTCAAAAGTGAAGCTGCAATAGGCTCTGCAAGTTAGTAGTGGATAATCCGTATGCTTTCAAGAATGGAATGAGCCTCAGAAATTATTGATATAATAGATGACAACCCCACTGTGAACATGGATTACAATTTGGAACAGTGAATGTTTTTTTGACATTGACTGGGAAGGTGGAGTAGATGGTTACATAATGAAAAAAATGGAAGTTGGATTTGTTGTTTGTGGCAGAAACATATGGAAATGGGAAGGGAGGAGACAACAGAGAAAAGCTATCAGTTATATTGGGGCAGGGATGATGATGTAAGGAGAAATGAAGTGAGAGTAGTAGTGAGAAATGGGTTGAAATAACTGGAGAGAATAATTGATAAGATAATGAAGACAGAAGTATCAATGGAGACAGAGACCATGGATATATTATGTGTGTATGCCCCACAGGTAGGCTACACTTCTGCAGAGAAAACAGAATTTGAAGAGGGAATGCAGATGAGTTGAATGAAAATGATAGTAATGGGAGATTTAAACACTCATGTTGGAAGAGAGAAACAAGGGCATGAAAGTGTGCTTGGACCAGAGATTCGAGGTAGTCAAAATGAGGAAGATGAAAGACTGTTGGATTTCTGCCAAAGGAATGGTTTGTTGGTTGGGAACTCCTACTTGAAGGAAAAGAAGAGCGACAAGATTACCTGGTACAGTAATGACTAGACTAGAAAGTTGGTAGTTGACTCTGTACTCTACAATAATGAATCAAATAGGAACATCACAGATATCAAGGTAATACCATCAGAGGCTTGGACAGTGACCATCAACTACGAAAAATAACTCTGAGATGGACAGAAAACAAGGATAGGCGTGTAGGGGCATGGAGGCTGAGAGAAGAAGAGAGCAGCATAGAGTACCTAATAATAGTGAAGGAAAATCTCACAGTGGATGAAACTAAAATGGTGGAAGAGGAATAGTGTGGATTTAGGAAGACATTAGTAAGTGCAGCAGAGAAGTAATATGTGAAGGAACAAGCAACAAAAAGATATTGAAGGAAACTCCATGGTCAAATGAAGAAACAAAAGTTACGGTGCTGAAGAAGGATAGAGTCCTTTATGATATGGTTCCAGGATAGGACAATAGAGACAAGAGAAGAGTGCCAGAAGAGAAAGAAAGAGGTACAAAGAGTGATGGCAGAGGAGGGAAGAGGGATGGAAGAGTGGACTAGAGTGATGGAGGAGGAGAGTGAAGTTTCAAAAAGGTGCTATATGGGATGTTTAAAAGTAAGAGGTGAAATGATATGACGGACTACCGTATTTACTCGAATCTAAGCCGCACTTTTTTTCCGGTTTTTGTAATCCAAAAAACCGCTTGCGGCTTAGAATCGAGTGCAAAGTAAGCGGAAGTTCTGAAAAATGTTGGTAGGTGCCGCCACAACTAACTTCTGCCGTCGAATATATGTAGCGCTGCACAGGCATGCTTTGCTGGCACAAAGATAAATAGTGGCGCCAAAACCTCTGCGTCAGTAAATAAATAAAAAAAAAAAAAAAAAAGGTGTAAGACGAGCTTTTTACTCCGCCCCGAGTTTCGACCACTGTATTTTCATACATTATCCAACGAAGTGAATACAAATTCAGTGTTGTTCATCTTCGAATGTAGCAGCATTTCAATGTACTACAAAAATCCGACTGGCAGGACTATTTGGGATGTTTGTCAATATGGCCAACTCTACGTTCTGAATTTTTTCCTACCTGTGAGAAGAGATGGTTGCTAATAGGAACTTTTATGAATTGCGAATCACATGCAGTATTCTCTTCAACGTAAGAATAATACGAATATGAACATTTTGCCATGTATTCTTTCGTGTTTGCTGCCATCTCATTTAAATCCTGTCTGCCTAATAACCTACGAAACTAGTGTGAGACAGCAGCAAATGCGGAAGAATATACATATCATGTTTATATTCGTATTATTCTTATGCCTAGTAGTGATACAATCAGAAATGAAGCACGGCAATTGACTAGATTTTAAAATCTAAGATGATTCTAATTTCTGTGCAGAATGTAATGTACAAAAGAGGCGTCTGCAAAGATTTTTAAACGGAGAAATATTTTAGCTTAACTCTCGTTCAGAACATCTATCATACGCATTCTATTATTTGATTCTTGTTGATCATTATCAAAGAAAGCAGCAGTGTAAGTAATAACAAATAGCATTTTCTTGCCATTGTTTCGCTAATGAGACGATTCTTCTCTTTTTTTTTTTTTTATTGTAAGCAGTGGTAGTGCGCACCAAAGCAAGCCATGCCGCGAACGGCGACAGGCCGTAAACACGCACTATCAGAATGCGACAAACAATGCATGACACAGTACAGTAATGCATTTTCAGTTTAGAGTGATGTAAACACCTATAACAAAGAAAACTGCGCTTATCAGATCAAAGAAAAATAAGCAATCAGTTCAAACCAGACGAAGCACGTGGAAAAGGAAGGGTACCCATATAAATACGGACGGAGCGCCTGATGCATAGCAATGGCTACCTGGTAAAGCTTAACTGCTAAGCTTACGACTCGAGCCAAACTGCTGTAGCTGTATCGTCATTCATACGACCTAAATTGTGTCTCATATTACAATGGACCAACTTTGTTTCGATTTGGAGATGCGGCCTATAACGTTTCTCTCCCGTTGAATTTCGAATCTCAAATTTCAGGTGCGGCTCAGATTCGGGCAAATTTTTTTTCCTTGATTTCAAGTCTCATTTTTCATGTGCGGCTTAGATTCGATTGCGGCTTCATTTCTGACTGTATCACTATTCAGTATAAGAATAATACGAATATAAACGTGACATGATATGTATATTCTTCCGCGTTTGCTGTTGCCTCACTCTAGTTTCGTAGTTTATCAGGCAGGCAGGATTTAAATGAGATACCAGCAAACATGAAACAATACATGGCATAATGTTTATATTCGTATTATTCTTATGGTGACGAGAATACTGCATGTGATTCACAGTTTATAAAAGTTCCTATTAGAAACCATCTCTTCTCACAGATGTTGTTGTTGTTGTTGTGGTCTTCAGTCCTGAGACTGGTTTGATGCAGCTCTCCATGCTACTCTATCCTGTGCAAGCTTCTTCATCTCCCAATATGTACTGCAGCCTACATCCTTCTGAATCTGTTTAGTGTATTCATCTCTTGGTCTCCCTCTACGATTTTTACCCTCCACGCTGCCCTCCAATACTAAATAGGTGATCCCTTGATGCCTCAGAACATGTCCTACCAAACGATCCCTTCTTCTTGTCAAGTTGTGCCACATACTCCTCTTCTCCCCAATCCTATTCAATACTTCCTCATTAGTTATGTGATCTACCCATCTAATCTTCAGCATTCTTCTTTAGCACCACATTTCAAAGGCTTCTATTCTCTTCTTGTCCAAACTATTTATCGTCCATGTTTCACTTCCAGACATGGCTACACTCCATACAAATACTTTCAGAAAAGACTCCTTGACATTTAAATTTCTCTTCTTCAGAAACGCTTTCCTTGCCATTGCCAGTTTACATTTTATATCCTCTCTACTTCGACCATCATCAGTTACTTTGCTCCCCAAATAGCAAAACTCCTTTACTCCGTTAAGTGTCTCATTTCCTAATCTAATTCCCTCAGCATCGCCCGACTTAATTCGACTACATTCCATTATCCTCGTTTTGCTTTTGTTGATGTTCATCTTAATCCTCCCTTCAAGACACTGTCCATTCCGTTCAACTGCTCTTCCAAGTCCTTTGCTGTCTCTGACAGAATTACAATGTCATCGGCGAAACTCAAAGTTTTTATTTCTTCTCCATGGATTTCAATACCTACTCCGAATTTTTCTTTTGTTTCCTTTACTGCTTTCTCAATATACAGATTGAATAACATCGGGGAGAGGCTACAACCCTGTCTCACTCCCTTCCCAATCACTGCTTCCCTTTCCTGCCCTTCAACTCTTATAACTGCCATCTGGTTTCTGTACAAATTGTAAATAGCCTTTCGCTCCCTGTATTTTACCCCTGCCACCTTCAGAATTTGAAAGAGATTATTCCAGTCAACATTGTCAAAAGCTTTCTCCAAGTCTACAAATGCTAGAAACGTAGGTTTGCCTTTTCTTAATGTAGCTTCTAAGATAAGTTGTAGGGTCAGTATTGCCTCACTTGTTCCCATATTTCTACAGAATCCAAACTGATCTTCCCCGAGGTCAGCTTCTACCAGTTTTTCCATTCGTCTGTACAGAATTCACGGTAGTATTTTGCAGCCGTGACTTATTAAACTGACAGTTCGGTAATTTTCACATCTGTCAACGCCTGCTTTCTTTGGGATTGGAATTATTATATTCTTCTTGAAGTCTGAGGGTATTTCGCCTGTCTCATACATCTTGCTCACCAGATGGTAGAGTTTTGTCAGGGCTGGCTCTCCCAGGGCTGTCAGTAGTTCTAATGGAATGTTGTCTACTCCCGGGGCCTTGTTTCGACTTAGGTCTTTCAGTGCTCTATCAAATTCTTCACGCAGTATCATATCTCCCATTTCATCTTCATCTACATCCTCTTCCATTTCCATAATATTGTCCTCAAGAACATCGCCCTTGTATAGTCCCTCTATATACTCCTTCCACCTTTCTGCTTTCCCTTCTTTGCTTAGAACTGGGTTTCCATCTGAGCCCTTGATATTCATACAAGTGGTTCTCTTTTCTCCAAAGGTCTCTTTAATTTTCCTGTAGGCAGTATCTATCTTACCCCTAGTGAGGTAAGCCTCTACATCCTTACATTTGCCCTCTAGCCATGCCTGCTTAGCCATTTTGCACTTCCTGTCGATCTCATTTTTGAGATGTTTGTATTCCTTTTTGCCTGTTTCATTTACTGCATTTTTATATTTTCTCCTTTCATCAATTAAATTCAGTATTTCTTCTGTCACCCGAGGATTTCTACTAGCCCTCGTCTTTTTACCTACTTGATCCTCTGCTGCCTTCACCACTTCATCCCTCAAAGCTATCCATTCTTCGTCTACTCTATTTCTTTCTCCCATTATTGTCAATTGTTCCTTTATGCTCTTCCTGAAACTCTCTACAACCTCTGGTTCTTTCAGTTTATCCAGGTCCCATCTCCTCAAATTTCCACCTTTTTGCAGTTTCTTCAGTTTTAATCTACAGTTCATAACCAATAGATTGTGGTCAGAGTCCACATATGCCCCTGGAAATGTCTTACAATTTAAAACTTGGTTCCTAAATCTCTGTCTTACCATTATATAATCTATCTGACATCTTCTAGTATCTCCAAGGTTCTTCCACGTATAAACCTTCTTTCATGATTCTTGAACCAATTGTTAGCCATGATTAAGTTATGCTCTGCGCAAAATTCTACCAGGTGGCTTCCTCTTTCATTTCTTAGCCCCAATCCATATTCACCTAGTATGTTTCCTTCTCTCCCTTTTCCTACTCTCGAATTCCAGTCACCCGTGACTATTAAATTTTTGTCTCCCTTCACTACCTGAATAATTACTTTTATCTCATCATACATTTCATCAATTTCTTCATCATCTGCAGAGCTAGTTGGCATATAAACCTGCACTACTGTTGTAGGCATAGCCTTCGTGTCTATCTTGGCCACAATAATGTGTTTACTATGTTGTTTGTAGTAGCTTACCCGAACTCCTATTTTTTTATTCATTATTAAACCTTCTCTTGCATTACCCCTATTTGAGTTTGTATTTATAACCCTGTATTCACCTGACCAAAAGTCTTGTTCCTCCTGCCACCAAATTTCGCTAATTCCCACTATATCTAACTTTAACCTATCCATTTCCCTTTTTAAATTTTCTAACCTACCTGCCCGATTAAGCGATCTGACATTCCACGCTCCGATTCGTAGAACGCCAGTTTTCTTTCTCCTGATAACGACGTCCTCCTGAGTAGTCCCCGCCCAGAGATCCGAATGGGGAACTATTTTACCTCCGGAATATTTTACCCAAGAGGACACCATCATCATTTATCCATAAAGTAAAGCTGCATGCCCTCGGGAAAAATTACGGTCATAGTTTCCCCTTGCTTTCAGCTGTTCGCAGTACCAGCACAGCAAGGCCGTTTTGGTTAATGTTACAAGGCCAGATCAGTCAATCATCCAGACTGTTGCCCCTGCAAGTACTGAAAAGGCTGCTGCCCTTCTTCAGGAACCATACGTTTGTCTGGCCTCTCAACAGATACCCCTCCGTTGTGTTTGCACCTACGGTACAGCTATCTGTGTCGCTGAGGCACGCAAGCCTCCCCACCAACGGCAAGATCTATGGTTCATGGGCGGGTTTCTCACAGATAGGAAAAAAATTCAGAACGTAGAGTTGGCTATATTGACAAACATCCCAAACAGTCTTCCCAGTCGGATTTTCGTAGTACATTGAAATGCTGCTACATTCGAAGATGAACAATACGGAATTTGTATTTACTTCGTTGGATAATGTATGAAAATGCAGTGGTCGAAACTCGGGGGGGGGGGGGGGGGGGGGGGGCGGGGTGGCAGAAAGAAGCTCTTCTTCCACCCTTTTTTTTTTTTTTCCCCGACGCAAAGGTTTTGGCACCAGTATTTATCTTTGTGCCTACAAAGCATGCCTGTGTAGCGGTACGTATATTTGACGGCAGAAGTAAGTTGTGGCAGCACCCACCAACATTTTTCAGAACTTCCGCGTGCTTTGCACTCGATTCTAACCTGCAGGCGGTTTTTTGAATTACAAAAACTGGAAAAAAGTGCGGCTTAGATTCGAGTAAATACGGTAGTGTGTTTCAACATAGTGAATTACCTAGAAGAAAATGATCTATTAACATAGTCACCAGGGATTCAGAAAATAACATTCTTGTGAAACAGAACTAGCTATTTATTCACATAAAGTAATAAGGGCTATTGACAAGGATCAATTGATTCCATATTTCTAGATACCCGGACATGTCCCTTTTTGACATCGTTCTTCAAAAGTGACTTCTAATCAAACTGCATGTATGTGTATTATCAACTTAGTTGTGTGATCGGATTCATATTTTTCTGTCAGAAAGGATACAGTTCATAATAACTGACAAAGTCTTGGAGTAAAACAAGAGTGATATATCTGGCATTCCCCAAGAAAGTGTCATAGATCTCTACTGTTCCTAATGTATATAAAGGATGTAGGAGACAATCTGGGCATCTGTCTTAGATTGTTTGCAGATGGTGCTGTCACTTACCATCTAGCAACCTTATCAGAAATTTGAAAAGAATTGCAAAATGATTCAGACATGATACCTATATGGTGCAAAAAGTGACAATTGGCTGATGATAGTAAGAAGTGTAAGGTCATCCACATGAGTACTAAAAGGAATCTTGTAAATTTGGGTTACTTGATAAATCACACAACTCTAAAGACTGTCAGTTCACCTAAATATCTTAGGATTAAAATTACGATCAACTTAAACTGGAATGATCACACAGAAAATGTGGGCAGGGGGTGGAGTGGGTAAGCAGATGAAAGGCTGTGTTTTATTGGAAAAACACCTAGAAGATGCAACAAAGCTTCTAAACAAACTGCCTATACAACACTTGCCCCTCCCCTCTTTTCTAGAGAATTGCTGCACATAATGGGAACCTTACCATATAGAATTATCTGAGGATACTGAAAAAGTTTGAAGAAGGACAAGTTGTTTCATGTTATGTCGCAGTAGGGAGTGTTATGAATATGATATATGAGTTGGGGTGGCAGACATTAAAATGAAGGCATTTTTCACTGTGGTGAAATCTTTTCACAATGTTTCAGTCACCAACTTTCTCCTACGAATGTGAAAATATTTTGTTGATGCCCATGTCCATAGGGAGAAATTATCATCATAACAAAACGAGAATGCAGCACTCGCATAGAAACATTATTTGTTTGAGCGGCAGAAAATAGTCTGATGGTAGTTTGACGAACTCTCTGCCGAGCATGTGAACATCATTTACAGAGTGGTCATGTAGATATAGATGACAGTTATGGACTTTTCAGTCACATTCATCTCTAGACATTTTATCAGGGTAATTGACATGGAAATCACCACTTCAGTTGTAAGGCTTTTATTTTTAAATTCTTGACCTGTTTCGGGCTAACAAATGCCCCTCATCAGGTGCAATTACTGAAAACAAACAAGAGAAGTGTGCTAAAAACTAATCTTTACATACTCTTCCATGCATAAAATAAAATGAATGAGGACTGTCACTTATAAAATTCCAACAGTGGTCAGGTTAGGTACGGTGAAAAGTGAGAAATTAATACATCACAACACTATGGGAACAACTAATAATAAAAGGGAGAAACCAAGTTGGTGAAGAGGTATGGTATAAGAACTAAAACACTTACACTGTGACCCTGAGTGCCATGAGACTAGGTAGGGCAGAGGCAACCATCGCAAGTGAGTGCAGAACATGGAGTGGTGCACAAGAAGGAGGAAGGTAAGTTGGTAAACTTTGATGTGACAGTACTAGGGCCATCTGCTAGAATGACTGGAAGTAAATGGCATGGACCGACTAGCCCAGCTGTTCACATTCAAATTGATAATTTTAACTGTATAATAGGAAATAAAGTATTATAAAGCGATGTAAACAATGCAAAAGATGTGTGGAAAAGTATAATAAAAGACTTGTGGAAAAGTATGACGAATTTTAAAATTTTAATGAACACATTAAAATGAAAGAAAATGAATAGGTGATAAAAACCCCTAAATAAAAAGCTAGTAGCTTAAAGAGACCTGTGAAGAATAAAATCTGTTTGAACAATAAATTTTTTGCCGTAAGTCATAGGGACATGCTGTTTAGTGCCTATATATTTAGCAGGGTTCCAGTAGTATGCCATAATGAGAAGTTAATGAAACCTTTAAAAGTGTGCAAAATTCTATTGGAAGTGGAATTCTTAAAAGTGTGCAGAGTAAAAAATAACTATAAAGTTCTTACTGTAAGTGGTAAACATATGCCATTTAGTGGGTAAATGTTCAGTAAAACTTCAGTAATGTGTCACAGTTGGGAATTAATGTAACAGCTAGAAGCAACCCATAATTATCAGATGTTAGCCTGAACCAGTTGTGAATTTAAAAATGAAAGCCTTACAACTGAAGCTGTGATTTCTGTGCCTATTATGATGCTTATTTTATTAAAGGTGTTGACAACAGCATCAGAGTGGCCCAATTTTACAAGCACACACACGCATTTCTGGTATCCATATTAGAAAAAGAAAGGAGAATAAATCTCAAGCTTTTGAGAGCAATACCCCTATAAGTTAACTTTTGTGTTGTTGATTGAACCAGATGCTTACAAAGCAGTAGCAGTACGTCAGAACACTTCAACTGCTTCCTTGAAACCAACATATTGTTGTAAAAGAGTTACAAAATGCATCGCATGAAAATTTTACTTAAAAACTGTTTAAAAAAAAGTTTTCACATCACTCATGATTTGCATAGTTTAAAGTATCAAAATCTTTCTCCTCAGTACTCTTCTGATCACAGAAAATAACTACATACAGCCACCTGCGTAATAGAGATGATAATAAACTTCAGTGCAGTTCAGTGGAGCATGGTGCCTCCAATTGTAAATGGGACAATGTGGCTTGTGTACATGTGTCTGTGACCATGACTCGAAGAGTTATTTCAAGCTTAGACTGTGCGTACATTATCACTTTATGGCAAGCAGAGTTGCCAGCACAAGAAGTTGCCCACTGAATTGCCATACACCACAACAGTGTCATTGCAATTATCAAGTGCTATCATAAAACACAGAATACAGGAGATCTGCCACATAGTGATCATCTATGTTCAGCTACACCAGCTTATGAGTGCTACCTACAAATTATGACACACAGGCATCTCAAGAAGAGTGTAACAGAATTGCATGCTGCCTTTTGATATTTGCTGGACTTGCATTGCAGAGGACGAGAGTTCAAATCCATATCTCTAAATCACTCCAGGCAAATTCTGGGGTGGTTCAATTGAAATGGTACAGCCAATTTCCTTCCCCATGCTTGAAACAATCAGAGCTTGTGCTCCACCTCTATAATGACCTCAATGTTGATGAGACATTAAACCCTTACATTCCTTCCTATTTCTGTATTTGCTCTATATGATAGATTCAGAGGACATTTCAGTGATACTATAATTAAATAAGCTTGTACAATTCCAGAATTACTCTGTTATAAGGGTCAGCAACTCAATTTATTTATAATTTATAATAATTTTGTATAGCATCTTCACCTGAAGCTATTTAGTATTTTTTTCACGCACTTCCATACATAATATACAAGTGGATGTTTGTGTGAATGTTCATCATATTCTCTTTAACCACTGGCTCAATTTGAACCAAACTTGTTGCAAATGTCACTGTCTGAGAAGAACCACTGTGGGCATAAGAACCACCCACCTATCAAAGGGGAAGGTGTTTGGGGTGTAAAAGCATCGTAATTCACAATGTACAAAGAGACAAACTATATTCATGTGGCCTGAGCTCCCAGTTGATGCACATCAACTGCGCAGAAAGATACGTATGTAGCTTGTTTTCTGTGTTTACTTCGTAGATTCTTACTTAAATTGTGTGTGAGTTTCATATAGGAGGTGTAATTTTGAGTTTTAATTACTGTAATCGTAAATTCAGGCAGATTGTAGCGCAGTCATTAAGCATTTGTTTTGTTTTGGTACGTAAGTGGCACTTGTCTGTCTAGTAGGCTCTCAGAGACCAGTATCCTGAGCTCCCAGTTGTACATCGACAGCACAGAAATATACGTATATAGCTTCTTTTCTGTGTTTACTTTGTAGATTCTTACTTAAATTGTGTGTGAGTTTCGTATAGGAGGTGTAATTTCTAGTTTTAGTTACTGTAATCGTAAATTCAGGCAGATTGTAGCGCAGTCGTTAGGCTTTTGTACAGGTTAGTTCATACATTCTTTGCATGTTTCCCTTGCGTTATCTAGGCACGGACTCGTGTTTCAGTAACTATTGTTCAACATCGATTAGAATGGACAGGGACTGTGATTGCTGTGGTTCGGATGAGGGCTGAGTTGGCATCCCTTCACTCACAGCTGCAGGCGGCGCTGACTTCGGTCGCACAGCTTGAGGCTGTTGCCAGTGGACATCACTGTGGGGAGCCGGACTTGGGTATCACGGGGATGTCAACCTCGTCCCGTCTGTCCCCAGATCGGTCTGCCACTGTGGTTGCCCCGGTTACTGCCTGCAGTGGGGCTGAGCCCTCACCTGTGGTTGATTGGGAGGTCGTTCCAGGGCGTGGCAGGCAGCAAAGACGTCCCCGGAGGCTGATCAGAAAGCCTCCACGGTGCGTCTGACAAACAGGTTTCAGGTACTGTCTCTGGCTGAGCCAGATGCAGCTGCTTGCCCTGTTTCAGAGGATGATTCTCAGCCTTCAAGGTCCGGGCAATTGCAGAGGGTGGGCTTATTGGTAGTTGGGAGCTCCAGTGTTAGGCGCGTAATGGGGCCCCTTCGGGATATTGCAGCTAAGGAGGGAAAGAAATCCAGTGTGCACTCCATGTGCATTCCAGGTGGAGTCATTCCTGATGTTGAAAGGGTCCTTCCAGATGCCATGAAGAGCACAGGGTGCAGCCAGCTGCAGGTGGTGGCACATGTCGGCACTAATGACGTGTGTGGATCTGAGGAAATTCTCTCTGGATTCCAGCGGCTATCTGATTTGGTGAAGGCTGCCGGTCTAGCTTACGAGATGGAGGCAGAGCTCACCATCTGCAGCATCGTTGACAGAACCGACTGCGGACCTTTGGTGCAGAGCCGGGTGGAGGGTCTGAATCAGAGGCTCAGACGGTTTTGCGACCGTGTTGGCTGCAGCTTCCTTGACTTGCACCATAGGGTGGCGGGGTTTCGGGTTCCGCAAAATAGGTCAGGAGTTCACTACACTCAGCTGGCGGCTACACAGGTAGCGGAGGCTGTGTGGCGTGGACTGGGCAGTTTTTTTAGGTTAGAAGGCCTTGGGAAAGTACAGAGTGGGCTGCAATCTCAAAGGGTGCATGGCAAATACAGGACGTGCTTGGATCAAGGAACAGTCGGAATTGTAGTTGTAAATTGTTGTAGTTGTCCTGGGAAAGTCCCTGAGCTTCAGGCACTAATAGAAAGCACAGAAGCTGAAATCGTTATAGGTACAGAAAGCTGGCTAAAGCCTGAAATAAGTTCTGCAGAAATTTTTACGAAGTCTCAGACGGTGTTAAGGAAAGATAGATTAGGCAGAATTGGTGGTGGAGTGTTTGTGTCTGTCAGTAGTGGTTTATCTTGTAGTGAAGTCGAAGTAGATACTCCGTGTGAATTGGTATGGGTGGAGGTTATACTTAACAGGTGAACTAAGTTAATAATTGGCTCCTTCTACCGACCCCCAGACTCCAATGATATAGTTGCTGAACAGTTCAGAGAAAATTTGAGTCTCGTAACAAATAAATACCCCACTCATACAGTTATAGTTGGTGGGGACTTCAGCCTTCCCTCTATATGTTGGTAAAAATACTTGTTCAAAACTGGTAGTAGGCAGAAAACATCTTCCAAGATTGTCCTAAATGCTTTCTCTGAAAATTATTTCGAGCAGTTAGTCCACGAACCCACGCGAATTGTAAATGGTTGCGAAAACACACTTCACCTCTTAGCCACAAACAATCCAGAGCTAATAGAGAGCATCATGACTGATACAGGGATTAGTGATCACAAGGTCGTTGTAGCTAGACTCAATACCGTTTCTTCCAAATCCACCAGAAACAAACGCAAAGTGTCACTAGAAGCCTTCCTAAGAGACAATCTCCATTCCTTCCGAACTGACTATGCAAATGTAGACGAGATGTGGCTCAAATTCAAAGATATAGTAGCAACAGCAATTGAGAGATTCATACCTCATAAATTGGTAAGAGATGGAACTGATCCCCCATGGTGCACAAAACAGGTTCGAACGCTGTTGCAGAGGCAACGGAAAAAGCATGCAAAGTTTAGAAGAACACGAAATCCCGAAGATTGGCTAAAATTTACAGACGCGCGAAATTTGGCACAGACTTCAATGTGAGATGCATTTAATAGGTTCCACAACGAAACAATGTCTCGAAATTTGGTAGAAAATCCGAAGAAATTCTGGTCGTATGTAAAGTACACAAGCGGCAAGACGCAGTCAATACCTTCGCTGTGCAGTGCCGATAGTACTATTACCGACGACTGTGCCGCTAAAGCGGAGTTATTGAACGCAGTTTTCCGAAATTCCTTCACCAGAGAAGACGAATGGAATATTCCAGAATTTGAAACACGAACAGCTGCTAGCATTAGTTTCTTAGAAGTAGATACCTTAGGGGTTGCGAAGCAACTCAAATCGCTTGATACGGGCAAGTCTTCAGGTCCAGATTGTATACTGATTAGGTTCCTTTCAGATTACACTGATACAATAGCTCCCTACTTAGCAATCATATACAACTCCTCGCTCACCGATAGATCTGTACCTACAGATTGGAAAATTGTGCAGGTCGCACCAGTGTTTAAGAAGGGTAGTAGGAGTAATCCATCGAACTACAGACCTATATCATTGACGTCGGTTTGCAGTAGGGCTTTGGAGCATATATTGTATTCAAACATTATGAATCACCTCGAAGGGAATGATCTATTGATACGTAATCAGCATGGTTTCAGAAAACATTGTTCTTGTGCAACGCAGCTAGCTCTTTATTCGCACGAAGTAATGGCCGCTATCGACAGGGGATCTCAAGTTGATTCCGTATTTCTAGATTTCCGGAAAGCTTTTGACACCGTTCCTCACAAATGACTTCTAATCAAGCTGCGGGCCTGTGGGGTATTGTCTCAGTTGTCCGACTGGATTCGTGAGTTCCTGTCAGGAAGGTCGCAGTTCGTAGTAATAGATGGCAAATCATCGAGTAAAATTGAAGTGATATCAGGTGTTCCCCAGGGAAGCGTCCTGGGACCTCTGCTGTTCCTGATCTATGTAAATGATCTGGGTGACAATCTGAGAAGTTCTCTTAGGTTGTTCGCTGATGATGCTGTAATTTACCATGTAGTAAGGTCATCCGAAGACCAGTATCAGTTGCAAAGCGATTTAGAAAAGATTGCTGAATGGTGTGGCAGGTGGCAGTTGACGCTAAATAACGAAAAGTGTGAGGTGATCCACATGAGTTCCAAAAGAAATCCATTGGAATTCAATTACTCGATGAATAGTACAATTCTCAAGGCTGCCAATTCAACTAAGTACCTGGGTGTTAAAATTACAAACAACTTCAGTTGGAAAGACCACATAGATAATATTGTGGGGAAGGCGAGCCAAAGGTTGCATTTCATTGGCAGGGACATTTAGAAGATGCAACAAGTCCACTAAAGAGACAACTTACACTACACTCGTTCGTCCTCTGTTAGAATACTGCTGCACGGTGTGGGATCCTTAGCAGGTGGGATTGACGGAGGACATCGAAAGGGTGCAAAAAAGGGCAGCTCGTTTTGTATTATCACGTAATAGGGCAGATAGTGTGGCAGATATGATACGTGAGTTGGGATGGAAGTCATTAAAGCAAAGACTTTTTCGTCGTGGCCAGATCTATGTACGAAATTTCAGTCACCAACTTTCTCTTCCGAATGCGAAAATATTTTGTTGAGCCCAACCTACATAGGTAGGAATTATCATCAAAATAAAATAAGAGAAATCAGAGCTCGAACAGTCAGGTTTAGGTGTTCGTTTTTCCTGCGCGCTGTTTGGGAGTGGAATGGTAGAGAGATAGTATGATTGTGGTTCGATGAACCCTCTGCCAAGCACTTAAATGTGAATTGCAGAGTAATCATGTAGATGTAGATGTAGAGATACTTAGGAATGAGAGCACATAGTGACTTGCAACAAACTTAACACATAATTTCAAACCTTTATGAGATTTCTTCTCACTGACAGTCCCCACGAAAGATGAAAGGAGAAAGAGTTCATCACTTACTACTTTTTACTTTTCGTGCAGTAAAACTGCCACATCAGGCATGACCTTTTACTTTATTTTTTCTCTACCATAAACTCTATTTGGAACATATTTCGTGGACAGTATCTACTTGCACTGCTGGATGTATGTGCAAAATTATATAATTTTGTGATACATATCTCAGGAGATATGACATCATAAACATTGAGCTGCCTAAAAACAAAACTGCAGGGCAAAATTCACTAGATATACAGATGAAATATGCATATAAATATGTGTGAAATATGTTAAAGATTTGTGAAGTGCATTTGTGGGCAAAGCCATTGGTGATGCTCCTAAACCTGTAGATTGATTTCATCAAACTTAATACACATATTACTTACTATCTGGAAAGAAATACTGTGCGGCTACGAATCAGCAACCTCCAGTTGGGGTCCGGATGATTATTTGGTGAGAGAATAGGCGAGGAATAGATGGACAGACAGAGAGGAAGGAGGAGAAGATGGACACAGATATGGGAGAGGAGGAGACAGAGAGACGGAGAGGGGCAAATGGACAGAGAAAATATAGAGAAGGAGATGGGCAAGGGGGAGGAGGAGATGGACAGAGAGGGAGAGGAGGGGGAGATGGAAGGGGCGAGGAGGAGACAGAGAGTGAAAAAGGAGTTGGACAGAGAAGAAACCTTGGAGGAGATGGACAGAGAGAGGGGGAAAGAAGAGATTTAAGCGGGGGGGGGGGGGAGCAAGAAGGTGGACAGAGGGAGGAGGAACGACGGAAATGGAAAAGAAAGGAGGAAGGAGATGGATATAGAGAGAGGAGGTGGAGATGGACAGAGAGGGGGGTGGGGGGGGGGGGGGGTGGGGGGGGTAAGGAGGAGATGGCTTAGTAGAATTGGAATAAATATTTCCTCAAGCAATGCCGGATACTCAGCAAGTTGTAAAAACATTACGCACTTCATTTTAGTGTTGTCAGTCTCCCAGGAATTTCATTCATTTAAATACTGCCAGATAACAGACAGCACTGGAGTTTTATGTGAAACACAGCTGATGATTTAATGTTGTCATGGACTGTGCCAATTATCAATGTATATTTTATTTCTTGGAATAAACATTTAGACGTACCTAACTAGCACAATTCATTTAATTGATAGCCTGTTCCTTTTAGATAAACTGTGTTGGAAGTTCTATTTTCACATGTTCTGTTACAACATTAATCTCATCTTTCACGTGCAATTCAGCCACAGACTTGTGTATAATCTCTTTCTTTTTGTCATTTCACATAACAAATGCTACACACAGGTTTAATTCAACCAGTTCTTCAACAAAAATGAGACAGGTTTGCCATATTCCTTTTATTGCATGCTATCCTGAACTAGAATTAATTAATCAAACACTTCATCCAGGTTACCATGATATGATGAAGATGAGATGAAGATGACCAACATTTCTTCCCACTTTTTCCAAACCATTTCCTGCTAGACTTTTGCTATAAACCTATTACATCCCATGACATCCTTAATCATCCCTCCTTGCCCTCATGCTCTTGTAGTATATGTAACATGCAATATATGGACTACGAGAAAAATACGAACTACAGTGATTATTGTCCTAGAAGTACATTTATGTTGGTTTTTATGTCAAGACAGGAAAAAAAGGTAGTGTGTTCCCCAAACTTCTTTGTACTCCACCTCACCCCAGTGAAGATGGTGAGGATGATTTTCTTCTTAAATGTTACTGGAGATGAATGAAGTGCATTTGTATCAAGGCTGATCATCAAGTCCCTATTGTTTCATGCAGACATGGACCAACAGAAGAGTTTTCAAGTTACAATGAAAATTGTAAATTAAGATGAACATTCATCTTGTACTGAACATCTCATTCAATTAACCCCACTGTTCTTAAATTCTTCATGATACCCCTCTCAGTGCTGCATTCATAAATAGAACTGGCTTCATTTTTTACAGAAAAGCATTATGTCCTCCACACCCCAACCCCCATTATCCACCTGTGTCCCACATTTATGCATCATGAGGTAGGTGCAACCACATGCTTATGCTCCTATAGTCTGCAAGAAGTGCCAAGTACCTTCAGATATGCTTATTCATTACAATTTTAGAAAATGCTTTTGTGCTAAGACTTTTGTTTACACATCTCTATTGTATGGGTATTATGTATCCTTTGTTTTCGAGAACAATCAGTGGATTAATGTGTCAAGCTACTATTGCTTTTGTTGTAATAGTATCAAAATTTATTTTAAATTTGGACGTTTTCCATGTAAAAATCATCTAATATATTTCTTATAATAGTCAGCAGTACATTTAGTTATTACTCGTTAGTTTTGTTGTAAGTAATGACATAAGAAACATATTTACCTTGCTTCAAAATATTTTGTCGAGTAAAATATACTGAGTGTATGTTTGACATTTGTTTATTTCGAAACAGGTGTTGGAGCTGGACTCCATAAAAACTCATCACTGGCAGATTGTATGGTGCAGTGCTATAACAGGACAAAACTTACTTCAAGGAATAGATTGGCTTATCGATGACATTGCTGCTAGGATATTCACGTTAGACTGATGTACTGTGAAATTTAATTAAATTATTTAACTATTTCACAATAATTTAATATCTGTGACTTTTTTATAATCCTTAACTACAGTTTCAGTTATAATAAACGTGCTTGTAATAAATAGCAGTTCTTTTTTTCCCCCTGTCATTTCTTTTCAGGATTACTCCATATCTGAAGACACAGCTGTCGAAGTTTCTGTCGCTGTTGATTCAGTTTCAGATTGTTGGCCTTTTTTCTTTTTTCCTTTCTTTTTCTTCTTCTTTTTCTCTGGAAGTTTTGTGTCTGGGTATAGCATCATATAATATTGTTTTATGGCTAACGGATCTACTTTCTTCTTTCCTATTTGAAAGTTCTTCATAATTTGACCGACAAGGTTTTCGGACAACTTTATCTTAAATTCTTCAACTAGCTGTCTGAATTTCTTTTTAGTTATAGGCTTTTCATCCACCTTCAATAGGAAATGACTGAAAAAAAAAAAATAAGCGTCTGCATATTTTGTAAACACAGAGATTAAAAATCATTATGACAACACGGCATAGAAAGTTATGGTTGAATACTAGTGATTTTTTTAAAGATAAAAACCAACTTGTGTACACTTAAGTCTTTCATAAAAGAAACAACATCTCCAAATATTGTATTAAGCAAATAATCCAGATAAATTCACACTATTTTAGCAATACTGGAAATGATTACTCTATGTGTACTGTTACAGTACAAAAATGTTTATGACTGTAATGGTATAAACAATGTCAGATAGGCTGATCAGCACTGTAATATTTCTTCAGGGAACTTGTAAGACTTTTGAGGTAGATTCTAGGCAATGACTCCATGGCTTTAGATATGCTTCAAAGAGTTTTGTTCCTTTATTACCCCTTTCACAGTAATAAGATGGTTATCATAATTGGACAAAAAAAGGAGAAAAGGAAGATTTATAGAAGAGAAAGTTCCTTTTCTTCTTTTATCTGTAGAAATGAATCATCAAATTTACAGTCTTTCTTACTATTCAGAAGGTGAATGTTTGGTTCTTTTAAGTGAGATAACTGAGTCAACTACACTGATAAAATTGTGTTGAGCTGTCTTGTGAGCTAGCCTGTATGAGAAGTGAAAATCTTGATTGTATTGCTGGAATATTTCTTCTTTTCTTTAAGAGTGCTTCTGGAAGCTCATTCATTAATGACTTAAGCTTAAACTTGGAAAATCAATCGTTCACAAGCTGCAGGCCAGTCCGTACCACAGCCTTATATAGGGTGGTCATAAACAATCTGAAAAGCTTGTAAAGGTGTTGCAGAGTAGGTTGTACTGAGAAATGACTGTTAAAAACATTTTGATATGTTACGCCATTTCAGAGTTAATTGTAATTTGTAATGGCACAGTCACCAACAGCTGGGATTGCAGCCCAGGAAATAAAACCAGGCTGCAGTTACTGGCCAATGCCCTACCAGCTTAGCAGTATCAGCAGACATGACTTCCACAGCCTGCACTTCCATCTGAGGGTCATCATGTGGATTCCCATCACATGATCCACTGATCTATCGATTACGCCACACCAGGCGATCGACACCACTCCAGATGTTTCAAGGTGGCCTCGATAAAGAGAACCTTCTGCAAATGTCAGCATGTGGAAATGGGGTTGAAGCCACCAGGACCAGCTCTTCAGCAAGTCATCACAGCTGAGCCATCCGAAGACACACAGCCTGTGTTGGCTGTTGCCGCATCAATGACACTGCCTCCGCCTGGCACCAACCAGTGAATGCTACCTTGTCCAAGCTGAGCACAGGGGCATCATCTCACTGCTGTGCTGCTGCTCTGCAGCCACCAGCCACCATCTGCCAGCATGTTGTGGTAATTAGGCCACCTTTGTCCACAGGAAACACCTGCATCAGCACATCCGTAACAGGGTGCTTGTGCAAAGGATCACCTCCCATCACCTGTAATATGTGCTGTCCATGTCTGACCTGTTCATCAATAGAGTGTTCTATCAATTGATTGGTGCCTTCTTCACCTGCTCAATTGCCAACATCCAGCAGAGAACCACTCGCCCACTCCTCTTGTCCAATAAATCTTATTATGGTGTTGGTGTCAGGATACTTGCTGGAGCTGGAAATGGTCGTCAGTGGAGCCCTGAAGAGAGAGAGTTGCATTATCAGTGGCTTTCAGTACAGGTTTTCAAGTAAGTGCTGGAAACAAGTATTTTATTTTGGCCTCTCTTGTTGTGTTGTCCTTTATTTTTTATTTTGTGTCTATTATACTCTTGTGATGGTAGTCCTGAGAGAAGTGGCTGTCCCGGAGAAAGCAACAACCCAGAAGACAATTCAGCATCCACTAAATGAGGTAGATAAGTTTAGAGCTGATAATGAATTTTTGTGTAGAGAAGTGAACCATTTATAGGGTGAAAGAGGCTTGTCTACACCTATCCTTGATGGTAGTATGGCCTCATTGGTGGCACTGTTTTCCAATAAATCTGGGGAAGGTATGTCTGTATTCATGTATGGTTTGCATATAGCCACGAAATTAGGAAACTGGAGTTATGAACAGTTGTTAAATATAGCTCGTTGGTAGGAGATGCCTGGACATACCTGGTGTACAGTGATAAATTGCAGGAGGCTCAGTCCTTTGTCAACTTTAAGGGAGGGTTAGTGGGTCATTACAAGAAGAAGAATACCTCACGGTATTATCATCAACATCTTAATGGTGTAGTGCAGAAGCAGGGAGAATCAATAGAAGGTTTTGTGAACCACAGCAGGCAAATCAATGTCAATAAGTATGAATTGACAAATGATGATTGACAGTTAAGCCATTTTACAGGAGATGGAACAATAGACACTTGAGGCATTTTTGTGGAGGCCCGCTGACCAAAATGTCATGTAAAGTGTGTGTTAAGTTTCCAAGAAACATGAACAAGGCAGTGGCAACTGCAGTAGCTCTGACTGAAATTGTTTCTGTTGCTAGACCAAGGGAAAAGATAAATGTGGTACTCCAGCTACTTTCAATGTTCTTTTCGAATGTCAGAGGTGCAAGCAAATGGGGCACTCTCTTCAAAATGTCCACAGGCACATATATGATGGAATCAGCATAATGCTTGTGCCCCTGCATTAAATGGTACAGGAACGGTGTAACCACTATGCAATGTTCCCAGTTCAGAAAGGTCCACAGGCACATAGATGGTGGAATCAGTGTAACACTCGCGCCCTTGCATTAAACATTACAGGGGGCAGAGTGACCACTGTGCAACATTCCAGTAAACTTGACTACAGGACACCCTGGTGCAAAATCAGTGGCAGACATTTCTCTATTCAGCTATATAAAGGACAGAACATGTAAGCTATTGTTAGATACGTGATCACATGTATCTGTCATTAGCCAGTGTATATTGGCTATAGTGAATGTAAGCTGTTGTTAGATACGTGATCACATGTATCTGTCATTAGTCAGTGTATATTGGCTATAGTGAATTTGAACCCACCACACTGTAGGTAAGTAATGTAGGTGGTGAAAGGGTAAAAGCTTGAATTTTCTCAGTTCCACATCATTGGGTTTCCAAGTGTGAGGGAGGGTGAGAGTTCCGAATATATGAAGCAGTTCCTAAGTGTCATGCTGGGTCTGGACTTCCTGAGTAATAATCACGCTAAAGTTGATCTGCAGCAGTGCGCATTAGAAGTGGATGAGACATTGTTCTGTCTCAGCTTTATGGTTGTAAGAGCTGAACTGTGCCAAGGAACACCCGAGATGTCGCTTAAGCTGGTTAAACTGCATACACAGTCTTTTAGACTCAATTTGCAGAATACAGTACTGAAAGGTACAGAAAGGCTGGTCTGGATGAATGTAGGTGGTGATCTGCTGGTTCATAGTGTGTGTGTGTGTGGGTGTGTGTGTGTGTGTGTGTGTGTAAGAGCTCTCACCAGAAGTAAGGTTCTGGATAAGGTGTGATGTTTTGACAAAGTGTGCCATATTTGCGAGAGCTAGGTGATAGCAAAGTAGTACCTGTCAACATACATAATTTTGGTTCAGAGGAGGTGATGCTATTGAAAGGAACCCTTAGAGCTCACTTTGAGGTTTTAGAAGATGAATTAGAAGGGGATTTCACTATGGAATATCAAAATCCTGGACAGTCTCTTAATTTAACTGCACTGAAGAGAAAAGTGTTGCATCTGGAAGGATGTAAGAGAATAGATATGGAGAAGCTATTAGATGAATACACAGGATTGTTTACTCTGCCTGGTGACCACTACCAACTGCACTTCTGGTACAATACAGAATTCCCACTGGGAACAAGCTGTCAGTATACAAGAAACCATACCATGTCCGCACTGTTTGCAACGTAACAGAGGAGTTCAAAGGCCAACAGCTTTGGGATAGAATCATAGAAGAAGGTACTAGTTCCTGGCCAGTCCCAGTAGTATTTGCACCCAAGAAGTCCTTAAAAAAAAAAAAAAAACTTATAGGTTCTGCTGCAATTACAGATTTGTAAATCAAGAAATGGTCATCAATGCTTACCTCATGCCCAATATGACAAAGACATTAGACAGTCTGGGGCAATGCCATTACTTCATCACCTTAGATTTACATAGTGGCTATCGCCAGTTAGAAGTAGCACCAGACAGCATTTTTGGTCTCATTTGGACACTTCCAGTATTGTCAGATGCCTTTCATCTGAAAAATGTGCCGGAGAACTTCCAATGCTTATTAATCGGAGTTCTATGAGGCCTGAAACCAAAGCAATGCCTGGTATTTCTAGATGACATAATAGTATGCTTCAAGAACATCCAGGAGCACATGGTGCATCTGCGTGAAGTATTTGAATGGTTGTGTGCAGCGCGGCTGACCCTCAACTTAGAAAAGTGTCCCTTTGTAGTGCAGGGGTATGTATCAACCCTCGGCTTGCCCAAGCAGTAAAAGATTTTCCAGCACCTAGCATGGTAAAGCATATTGTGGGATTGTGAATTTCTATAGAAAATACACTCCAAAATGTGCAGAGGTAGCAAGACCCCTTATACATTTGTTAAAAAAATTTGTGAAATGAAAATGGACTCCAGGTTGTCAAGAAGCATTTCAACGGTTAAAGGAATCACTAACCACAAGTCCTGTTCTCATTTTTCCAGACTATAGAAAACCATAGCCTATGCTTCCAGGCAACTGAAAAAAAAAAAAAAAAAAAACTATTCAGCGACAGGAAAGGAAATGCTGGTGCTAATTTTTGGTATCACATATTTTTGTTGTTACCTGTATGGGAGGCTTTTTAAGGTCATAACAAATGCACTGAAATGGCTTCTAGAATTAAAGAATCGAACCAGTAGGCTAATCCACTGGACCTTAAGGCTTAGCAAAATTCGCATTTGAGGTAGTACATCATGCAGGGAAGCTTTGTGGTAATAATTAGCTGCAAAGTACACACTGTATAATGCATCAGAATAAACACAGAAGAGTGGTGCTGAGCTCAGGTAGCAAGCCCATGATTCCACCTTTGCTGGGCACAGCAGATGGTGAGCCGCGGAGTGCCACGTTGCAGAAAATTACTGGTGGCCACAGAGGAAACAATACATTGGGTGCTATATAAAGAACTGCATCTCTTGCACTCAAAGAGCTGAGCTAAGTCATCAGCAAATACCATTGCAAAGTCTGCCTGATGTAGGAAAATCTTTCCAATTAACAGACCTCGATGTATTTGGCTCTTTGGCACAAACACCAGCAGGAAACTGATTTATACTAACCATAATTGATCATTTTTCAAGTTACTTGACCATGATTGCCATACCAAACCAACAAGCAGTGGCTCATACTTTTGTTAACTATAACTATTGAAATTCAGCACACGAGAAGCAGTAACAATAGACCAAGACATGAACTTTATGTCTGAGTTATTTAAGCAGCTGTTGACTGTTGCACATTAAAAAGTTACAGACTAGTGCTCTTTGCCCGCACCAAACAGCAGAATGAAGAGCATAGAACACTGAGCAAAATGCAAAGTTATAATGTGAACTGCGGCCATGATAATTGGGACACCCTATTGCAATATGTTGGGAGTGCATACAAATTAAAAAGATCCCTGAAAATGTGGGTCTTTCACTCTATGAGATTGTTTTTGACATTAAAATGCTCTCACCTTTTGAATTGTGTCAACCTACTCCAGGGGAGGATATATCTGCTGTTCGGGACTTTACTGAAAGGCTAAAAGGCATATGGCATCAGGTGAAAAAAATGAACACAAGGCTCTAAACAGACAGGAAAACACACACACTAAAAAGTGAAATTCCCAAAGTGTCTTGTTGGGTAGTGGGTTATGTTGTCTAATCCTCACATTTTGAAAGGGAAAAGAAAGAAGTTCTTTCCACTGTACCAAAGACCCATCAGGTAAAATATAACTCCGCACCCAAACCACAGTTGTCCATACCAGCAGATATGTTGAGTGACTCTGGTAGGGAAATTTATGACTATGTCAAATTACAACTGGTTAACAGCACCTCTAGGTCACTTTTCGTTTCATATTCCTTCTAGAAATTTACATTAAAATCACAACAAAATAATAATCTCTTCTGTTTTCTCTGACAGATGGCTCAGTAATCCACAAAAAATTTTCATGAAATTTTCCCAAATACTCAGTGGGGACCTGTATGGGAACAATCACAAGTACCACATTGTGCAATATTAACTCAAAAGCACAAGCTTCTATATCCTGATGCATACAGAATTTAGTTATTTCTACGCATTTGTATTTATATTTCTTTAAAAAAAAATGTAAATTCGTCATGAATATGCAGCTAATTTATAACCACTTCCATTAAGATTTTTTATCGGTGCAGTTAATTGATCATACAGGCAAATGACATCAGCTTCTTTCCAAATACTAAGATATTGCAAGCAGATTAACAGCTGTGATCTCCCTTGTTTTCTTGGTGTGATTGATTAATGATGTGCTTCTGGGTATTCTGTCATGTTTACATAATAACTCAACGGAACACCCAGAAGCACATCATTAAATTAACAATTCAACCACAGATATTTGGCCTTATGTGCAGTGGGAACCCCCTTGTGTTTTTTGCTAATAGATCTGCTAACTCGTCCTTACCCCTCCTATTCATGTGTAAGCCATGAGAAATATGTCCCCACCTTCCTACAGCAAGTATTGGAACAGAACCAATATGAGATTTCATATCTGTCTGAAGGCTCCATTAGAGTTAATTCAGGGCTGGTCATGCCACCACAGAATCTCCTGTTTTGTCCAGGTCATCCCTCATACTGTAATTTTTGTTTTTAGCCAAGCTGTTTCTAGCTCCTACAACTATTAACAGCTGATCTTCTTTGTTGAAGTTCTTGTACATTTCTCTGAAGTTCCCTATTACCTGTCTAAGACTAGCACATGGTGTCACTCAACTTGTGACCTGAGACTCTGCACCTAATTTTTCCTATATCTGCTGACATACAACTCTCCCATGATGGCTATATTGTAAGCAGTACCGTTTTTTTCCTGTTCTCTTTTCCATCCAACTCATTTGAAGTTTCCTAGCATTGTTTTGCTGCGCCCAAAATTTCTCTACATCTGTATAAGGCTCTACTTTTTCTAATTACGGAAAAATCTGTTTATAACTGAATTTTGAATGTGTTAACAAAATTTTACCCTGCATGCAATTTGACTGTCACTTTTTTGCAGTACCCCTTTTCTTTTCCTCCCTTCAAATGTCTCAATTCAGCCTTCGGGTTTTCTAACTCCGAGCAAACAGCACAAATCTTTGCCATGGAAGAGCCTCATTGGGCACACCATTTTCATTATCACTGTAGTTGTCTCAGTAGAACCATAACCTATGATTCTTATAAAATGCTCTCTGCATAATCTGCAGCGACATCCACACAGGCAGTGTTTCAGTTGATGGCCGCCGAGTAAGTGACGCCAGAAACCATTTCCAGAAAGTTAAGTGATTTAGACAGGAATATAATTTAGTTACGCTGACAACAAATTAAATACGTGCATTAGTGTATCATTTAGTCTTGCCGTTAAAAGTTTGACTTTTCTTTGCGTATTTTTTCAGAAAACACGAAAAGATCGTAACTTCGCGAAGTCGCGCTTAGGCTTAAATTTTGTAAACGTGTTTGTTTCTTGTTTCAAGGTAATTTAACTAGTTTCTCGGTAACAAATAAGTAAACTACCGTAAATAGCGTATAACTTCATTGTTTTAATACAGATTTCAGAAAAACAGCGTAACTTTATATCAGAAACTTGCCTATATACATTTGTTTATAGGCCTAATTCTCGTAACGTTTTTGGGGAATCAAAGTTAAAGTATCTCGTTTAATTGTCCTTTTTTCATTCCATCGAGTGAAATATATAATAAATAGCGTATACCTTCGTTGTTTTAATACAGATCTCAGAAAAACAGCGGAATTTTAAATCAGAAACTTGCTTATATACATTTGTGAATAGGCTTAATTCTTGTAACGTCTTTTTTGATTTTCGGTGATTTAATTGATTTATTCTAGCTAAAGTATTATTTTTGCCATGAGTGAGAAGTGCCTGACTTGCTGTAGAATTGTTAGTTCTGGGGTTTGGTGTGATGGATGCAGTAGTTTTTTTCACTGGGGGGACTGCAGTGGCGTGGGTGTTGGGAAAGTGGATCAGGCTCATCAGTGGTTATGTAGGATTTGCAGCAGAGATAGGAAGATAGTGGAACAGGAGGGGAAAATTGCTGCCCTTCAGGCTGAGCTAGATCAGGCTAGGGAAGATCTGGACAGGTTAAGGTGGGAGAAGGGCAAAGAGAGGTGGGAAGTGGCAACAGGTAGCAGAAGGAACAGGCCTAGAACTAAGTCTGACAGTTTTGTGGTGAATGTCAAAAATAAGTTTGACCTGTTGCTTCAGTTAGAAACTGATGTGCCTCAAGCAGACGTAGGTGTAGACAGGACACAACAAACTTTCAATAGGAAATTGAAAAAGAATGTAGGAAAGTCATCGAAAAGGAAGAAAGTTTTGTTGGTAGGCAGTTCTCATGCCAGAGGTGTAGGCCAACTTCTGCAGGAGGAATTAGGACCAGAATACCAGGTCACAAATTTTTTCAAACCAAGTGCTAGTCTGGATCAGGTGACAGAGGATTTAGGTTCACTCTGTAAAGGATTTACCAGGGAAGACACCGTGGTTATTGTGGGAGGGCCAGGGAACAGCATCGACAGAGATCCTGGGTACAGTATAGAGTGTGACCTGGTAAAGATTGTGTCGGCATCGAGACACGCCAATGTTGAATTTGTATCTGTCCTGAGACGCCATGACTGGCCTCATTTGAACTCTTCTGTTGGGAGAGTTAATTTGGAGTTGGAACGGCTGCTTGGGTCGGGTGCAGGGGTTCATATTGGTGTGGTTCCTGTTGATTATCTCAGTAGGTGGGACTATACCAGGCACGGCCTACATCTCAACAGGAAAGGGAAGGGGAAACTGGCTGGGGTAATAGCAGGAAATTTAAGGGGGGGAGACACTGCCATGAATGGTAAAATACCAGTGGTTACAGGTGTTGGAGCAGCACCTTTTTTAGGATAGGTAAGACAGAAAGATGTCAAGTTCTACGAGAGGTCAGGATTGAAACAAATCTTCAGTTTAGGAAAGAAATTAAACAGCACAATTCTAGCACATTGGATCACCAATCACAGCTATCAATTGTAAATTTTCACCAATCACCAGAAATTTTATCTCCACCAAGTTGTATCTCAGTCCTAGGTAATTGCATTGATGAATTAAAGTCACCCAACCCAATTGACATAATCTGCCTCTCTGAACACCATGTGACCACTGGTATAGGAACTAGGCCTAAGCACAATGAGAAACTCAGACAGGAGAGTACTGCAAATGTTAGAATAAGGAAAGGTTCTCATAAAAGTATAATTAAAAATAATGTAAGTATATTTCATCAAAATATTGGGAGTTTAAAGAATAAAGTAGATGAGCTTCTGGTTTGTTTAGAAGATTTAGAAGCTGAGAATGAAATAGATATACTATGCCTGTCTGAGCATCACATTGTTACTGATATGGATAAGGTAAATGTAAGAGGTTTTAAGCTCTCTGCACATGTAATGAGAGAAAATATGGAGAAAGGAGGAGTTGCTATATATGTCAAAAGTTATCATTGTGCAAAAAGTATAGAAACAAAAAAGTTTTGTGTAGAGAAACATATAGAAGCATGTGCCTGTGAGCTTAAATTAAATAGAGGCACATTTATAATTGTAACTGTATATAGGTCTCCATCAGGAAATTTTCATCTATTTCTGAAAAATTTGGACTCCTTGTTGTGCTATCTGTCAGACAGGGGGAAGCAAATTATTATTTGTGGGGACTTCAATGTAGATTCTCTGAAAGAGGGTAATAGGAAAAATGACCTTGAAGTATTACTCGGTTCTTTCAATTTGACACCCGTTATTGATTTTCCTACTCGGGTGGTAAAGGATAGCAGCTCACTGATAGATAACTTCTTTATAGACCAAGATAAGTTTAACCAGATAAATGCTCAGCCTGTTGAGAATGGTCTTTCTGATCATGGTGCACAGCTAGTTACAATATATGACATAGCTCCATTCAGCAATACTAAACAGTCCTCCAAAGTAGTACGTTCAGTCAACGATTTAACAATTGCAAATTTCAGGGAAAGCCTACAGCAGTTAGACTGGGATGAGGTGTACCATGAACCTGATGCCAATTTAAAATATAATTTATTTCATGACATTTTTGTAAATGTATTTGAAAACTGCTTCCCCAAGAAAATAGTTAAATATACTCGTAAGAAACCTTGTAACAAACCATGGCTTACTAAGGGTATAAAAATATCTTGTAACCGGAAAAGGGAAATGCATCTGACAGCAAGAAAGAGTAGTGACCCAGAAACTATCAAAAATTATAAAAACTACTGTGTTATATTAAGAAAAGTTATTAAAAAATCCAGGAGTATGTGTATCATGTCTGAAATCAGCAACTCTGATAATAAAATTAAAACAATTTGGAATATTATTAAAAGAGAAACAGGTCAACCAAGAGCAGAGGAAGACAGTATTACCATCAAATTGAATGAAAACTTTACGAACAAAAAGTCAGAAGTTGAAAATATTTTTAATAATCATTTTCTAAATGTTGTGGATGTAGTAGGATCCATGTGTTCATTAGAAGATGCTAGGCTGTTAATGGAAGAGGCCATACCTATGCAATTTCATACAATTGAAATCTCACCCACTTCTCCCTCTGAAATTAGGAAAATAATAAACTTGCTTAAAAGCAAAAACTCACATGGAATTGATGGCATTTCCAGCAAAATACTAAAAGCTTGTTCTCAACAGATAAGTAAGATTCTCAGCCACCTGTGTACTAGCTCTCTGGAACAGGGCATTTTCCCTGATAGACTGAAATATGCTATTGTTATACCTTTGCTTAAAAAGGGGGATAGATCTGATGTCAACAATTACTGTCCAATCTCCCTTCTGACAGCTTTATCCAAAATTTTTGAGAAAGTAATGTATTCAAGAGTAGCTTCACATATCTGTAAAAATGAAGTACTAACAAAATGTCAGTTTGGTTTCCAGAAAGGTTTTTCAACAGAAAATGCCATATATGCTTTCACCAGTCAAATTTTGAATGATCTGAATAACCGAACACCACCCATTGGGATTTTTTGTGATCTCTCAAAGGCTTTTGATTGTGTAAATCATGAAATTCTGCTAGACAAGCTCAAGTATTGTGGCATGAGTGGGACAGTGCACAAATGGTTTAATTCGTGCCTAACTGGAAGAGTGCAGAAAGTTGAAATAAGTAGTTCTCGTAACATGCAAAGATCAGCACATTCCTCAAACTGGGGAACTATCAAGAATGGGGTTCCACAAGGGTCAGTCTTGAGTCCTTTGTTGTTCTTATTATATATTAATGACTTGCCATTCTACATTCATGAAGAGGCAAAGTTAGTTCTCTTCACTGATGATACAAGTATAGTAATCACACCTGAGAAACAAGAATTGACTGATGAAATTGTCAATACTGTCTTTCAGAAAATTACTAAGTGGTTCCTTGTAAACGGACTCTCACTGAATTTTGATAAGACACAGTACATACAGTTCCGTACAGTGAACGGTATGACACCATTAATAAATATAGACCTTAATCAGAAGCATATAGCTAAGGTAGAATATTCCAAATTTTTAGGTATGTCCATTGATGAGAGATTAAATTGGAAGAAACACATTGATGATCTGCTGAAACGTTTGAGTTCAGCTACTTATGCAATAAGGGTCATTGCAAATTTTGGTGATAAACATCTTAGTAAATTAGCTTACTACGCCTATTTTCACTCATTGCTTTCATATGGCATCATATTTTGGGGTAATTCATCACTGAGGAATAAAGTATTTACTGCACAGAAGCGTGTAATCAGAATAATAGCTGGAGTCCACCCAAGATCATCCTGCAGACATTTATTTAAGGATCTAGGGATATTCACAGTAGCTTCTCAGTATATATACTCTCTTATGAAATTTGTTATTAACAACCAAACCCAATTCAAAAGTAATAGCAGTGTGCATAACTACAATACTAGGAGAAAGGACGATCTTCACTATTCAAGATTAAATCTAACTTTGGCACAGAAAGGGGTGAATTATACTGGCACTAAAGTCTTTGGTCACTTACCAAATAGTATCAAAAGTCTGACAGATAACCAACAAGTATTGAAGAAGAAATTAAAAGAATTTCTGAATGACAACTCCTTCTACTCCATAGAGGAATTTTTAGATATAAATTAAGAAGAAAAATAAAAAAATAAAATAAAATAAAAAAAATAAATAAAAAAATAAAATAAAAAAAATAAAATAAAATAAAAAATAAAGAAAAACAAAAAACACAAAAAATAAAGTTGTTATATTAACTTAAGTATGTTGTTAAATTAACCTAATTATGTCATGTATTGGAAAATTCGACTCGTTCCACATCATTACGAAATATCGTATTCATGATCCATGGAACTAGTATTAATCTAATCTAATCTAATTGATTTTTTTAAAGCTTTAACACCGGATACAGTGGATGTAAAACGGTAAGTAATGAAACAGAAATGAATGCCTTTTCATAAAATTCTCATGTGTAAAGTTATGTGTTCAGCAGCAAGACGATGTATCAGACAGGCAGAATACCCTCAGACTTTAAGAAGAGTATAATAATTCCAATCCCAAAAAAAGCAGGTGTTGACAGGTGTGAAAATTATCAATCTATCAGTTTAATAAATCATGGCTACAAAATACTGACACAAATTCTTTACAGACAAGTGGGAAACTGGTAGAAGTTGACTTTGGGGAAGATATAGAAATGTTGAAACAGGAGGGGCAATACTGACCCTACGACTATCTTAGGAGATAGGTTAAGGAAAGGTAAACCTACTTTTCTAGCATTTGTAGACTTAGAGGCAGCTTTTGACAATGTTGACTGGAATACTCTCTTTCAAGTTCTGAAGGTGGCAGGGGTAAAATACAGGAAGCAAAAGGCTATTTACAATTTGTACAGAAACCAGATAGCACTTATAAGAGTCGAGGGCATCAAAAAAAAGCAGTGGTTAGGAAGGGAGTGAGACAGGGTTGTAGCTTATGCCCAATGTTATTCAAGGTGTGTATTGAACAAGCAATAAAGCAAACAGAAAAATTTTGAGTAGGAATTAAAGTCCAGGGATAAGAAGTAAAAACTTCTGAGGTTTGTTGATGACATTGTAATTCTGTCAGAGACATTTGCTGATACTTGGAGGAGCAGTTGAATGGAATGAACAGTGACTTGAAAGGAGGATGTAAGATAACATCAAAAAAAGCAAAACAAGGCTAATGGAATGTGGTCCAATTAAATCAGATGATGCTGAGGGAATCAGATTAGGAAATGAGAGATGAGTTTTGCTATTTGGACAGCAAAAAACTGATGATTGTCGAAGTAGGGAGGATATAAGATGTAGACTGGCAATGGCAAGAAAAGCATTTCTGAAGAAATTTGTTAACATCGAGTATAGATTTAAGTGTCTGGAAGTCTTTTCTGAAAGTATTTGAATGCAGTGTATGGATGTGAAACATGGACAATAAATATTTTAGACAAGAAGAGAACAGAAGCTTTCAAAATATGGTGCTACAGAAGAATGCTGAAGATTAGATTGGTAGATCACGTAACTAATGAGGAGGTACTAAATAGAATTGTGGAGAAGGGGAATTTGTGGCACAACTTTTCTAGAAGAAGGGATCGGTTGGTAGGACATGTTCTGAGGCATCAAGGGACCACCAATTTATAATTGGAGGGCAGCGTGGAGGGTAAAACTCGTAGAGGGACACCAAGAGATGAATACACTAAGCAGATTCAGAAGGATGTAGGGTGCAGTAGTTACTTAAATGAAGAAGCTTGCACAGGATAGAGTAGCCTGGTGAACTGCATCAAACCAGTCTCTGGACTGAAGACCACAACAACAACAACACCTGCAAGAAGAAAAGTACACCTTGTTACATAATTTTACTTTATTTAACATTGTACTAACACACACACTAGTGTAACTATAATTGTATTATATTTATAACAATAAGTAGCATTTAAAAGTACCTTCTAATCTCTTATTTATATAATTATTTGTGACAGCAAAATTCACAGCAGTCTAGTGTTGTTGATATTATGAATATATTTCAAGCCCCTATGTATCTGTCACACAGGGACTGCAAGGACAAGATTAGAATAATTACAGCACGCACAGAGGCATTCAGCCAGTCATACTTCCCGTGTTCCATATGCAAATTGAATGGGAAGAAACCCTAGTAACTGGACGTAACCTCCGTCATGGACTTCATGGTGGTTTGCAGAGTATGGCTGTAGATGTAGATGTTGATGTTGCCAAACAGGCAACTCACAAAATTTTGAAAATCACCACCGAATGAGAAACAAGAAGACTAGAACAAAAGGAACTCACCTGAAGCCTGTAGATTGTATTGCACTGGTTTTGTTTCGTGAATCTGGTGAAGATAAGTCAAGGATTTTGAAGTATGTCTCATGGAAACTACAAACATGTAAAATTGACTGCCAACTGTAATATTACCTCCATCTTCACAGAAATTTATGAAGTGTTGGGGAGGGGGCTCTGTTGGTAACTGTAATACTCTTAAGCTACAAATTCCCCCTACACAGTGCTGAATGTAGCGACTTTATGGACCTCAACCAAGTCTCTTTGGGTTTGGAAGTAGGTAAACAGAGGGTTCAAAAGCTGAGGGGCTGGTCTGTGCCACCAATGCTGGGTATGTATCAGTAACTACTTACGAGCATGATAATAGAATGTGTGTTTCACATAGAATGAGGATATTGTCTTAATTGTCAGAATAATGAATGTTACAGTAATGTACCTAACAAGAAACCTCAACATCAATCTACACTGAAGTGGATGACTGCTAAGGAATGGCAATGAATAGCAAAGAACTCAAGCCCGTGTGCTGCATCTTATTTAGTTTTCTTCGATACTTGCAGCTCTTCTTGAGTCAGCATCTATTTCTGTAGTAGATCATGGCAACACAACTGATTTTCAGTAACAAAGAAAAGATACTCTCAGTGAAATTGTTTTACAATCTGGAAATAATAACAGCCTGTCAACAAAGTCTTTAGAAGCTGACTGCAAGGTTCAACTCAGAAATGATGTATTAGTAGTAAACTGGACATTTAATTCCTTGGATAATGTGTTTATGAGTGTGAAAAGGAAAGACACGATTACTGGTTTGTCAACATCTGTTATTCAGAAAGGTCTGCAGTGTTGCTGGATTTCTGATAATAGGAAGATGGCTTATAAATTGGACACTTTTACCAGAAACCTCTGCATCTTGTCAACCTACTTTTGTGCAAAATCAGAAAGCACATGAAGATTACCTGCTTATAATTGGACTTTGAACCCGATATTTCTGTGGATGTTGTCTGTTACATTTATTTGGTAAGTTTCACATTGCAAAAACTTGAAGATTAATGTGCTGTGATATTATATGAAAATTTGTAACAAAGAAAGTAAATGATGGAGTAAAAGGAATGGTCAGTTTTTATGAACATGTTTAATTTCTACGTCTACAGGGTTTAGTCATAAAGTTCTAATTACCGCCTCGAAAAAATAAAGTCCTGGAATTAATCTTTTGTTTGTTTGCAGGCAGATGCCTGCAATTCTGTACCACAGTACCTAAGCACATCACTAGAGTAGCTAAAACAAAATTGTGCAACCAAACTCCACATTATCAGTGGGCAGCACCTAAAGCAGTGTTCTTAGGTACTGTGGTACGGAACTGCAGGCCTGTATCTGCAACCGAACAAAAAAATAATTATGTAACTTTAATTTTTTGAGGTAATAATAAAAATTAAAACTTTGTGATTACATCTTATATAAGGGTCGATCAAAAAGAAGTGAGCCAGAGGCATAATTACAGAAACCAGTACCTGTATGTTAGAAGTATTAACCCTGGCTGTTGAGACACTTGTCCCAATGTGACACAAGGTGGTGAACGGCTGTCTCATAAAATTCCTGGGGCCGCAATGTTAACCAGTTCTGCACATATAGGTGGACATCATCATCAGAGGTGAATCATTTGACCCTCAGAGCCTTTTTAAGGGGACCAAAAATGGCATGATCACTGGGAGATAGGTCCAGACTGTATGGAGGGTGGCCGAGAACCTCCCATTTGAATTTCTGCAGGAGTGCCATGACGGTGTTGGCCATATGAGGCTTTGCATTGTCGTGGAGCAGAATGACCCCACAGGTGAGATTGCCTGATCAGTTTGATTTGATCACTTGGCGAAGGGTGGTCAGGGTTTGTGAATAATGCTGGGCATTCATGATTGGGCTGCAGGAAGTGAATCAGAAGGGGGCCATCTTGGTCAAAGAAGGAGGCCAGTGTAACCTTTCCTGCACTCATGTGGAGGACCTTGGCTTTTTTTGGTGGTGGTGATCCTGGATGCTTCCACTAGAGACTTTCTCGTTTTGATTCTAGTTTGAAATGATGACACCATGACTCATCTGCAGCCACCACTTGTGCCAGGAATGTATTCCCTTCCTGAGCAAAGTGCTGCAGATGAGCAAGACAGTGGGCCATTTGACATGCTTCCTGGTGTGGTTGAAAACTGTGGAGTACCCATTGGGCACACACTTTGCGCAGGTGCAGTCGTTCCTTCATGATTGTGTGAACACTTCCAATGCTCAATCCGACCACAGTGGTTATGGCTTTCACTGTCACTTGGCGGTCCTGGATAATGGGTGCATCCACCAGTTGGACAATGTCATCAGTAATGCAGTGTGGTACTCCAGACCGTGCATCATCGGCTAATGACACCCATCCTTCCCTGAAGCGCTTGTGCCATGCCTTGACCCTTGCAAGGGACATGCAATGTCCATCGTACACTTGTGACATTTGTCGATGAATATCCATTCCTCCTACTCCTTATGCTGTCAGAAAACAATCAACACCTCTTTGCTTATCTTTTGACGCCTCCATGTCACTGTTTGCAATGCGACTGGCAGCATTGGACGATAGGAGCATGCTGCTGCTAGCTCTGTATAGTCACGTGATGTTTACTCATGCCCTCTAGAGATGGGCTGTGAACTTTCATGCTCTGGTTGGAACCACACCTCATTACACATGCCACAATATTACCCTCCTGTCACCGGTTTGTGCATTCCAGACTCCAGATCATTTCTTTTTGAACTCCCCTTATACATAAGCCCACCAGACAAAAAGTAGTCTCCCCAGGACATGTCACGCTAATACTGTGCAGTACCCTCTCTAGTATTGATAATGGCTACAGTTTGGTGAGAAAGAGTGTCCATATGTTTCTTTTGGATTGCCATATCCAACTGAAGATATTTTACTGTACAAGCCTGGCAGTAGCAGCTGATGGTAATGTATCAGAAGGGATAAAATAGGGATGGCGACCGCATTTTGGGACTGGAGACATTATGGCATAGTGCTTCAGAAAAGGTGAGATAGCAGAGTGGATGGCATCAAGTTGTAGAGGGTGACTGGAAACAGTCTGTAAAGCTTGTAAGGATGTTGCAGGATACACTGTGCTGAAAAATGATTGTCAAGGAAAAAATTCAATCCATCGTGCTGTTTCTGAGTTAATTGGCATTTAAATTAGTGAATCAGGACACAGCACACACAAATTCAAGTGGCCTACCTGATGCAGTTAGTATCAGTTGTTCTTGTAGTACAGATGATAGTACACAAGTCCTCTCGGCCTTTGGCTCATGTTCGATCCTTACTGCTGTCTCATGTCCAATTTGTGCATCACTCTCTTGCTCCGTGTTATGAATTCAAACAAAGAATACATTTCGCTACACTGTCTCTGGCAGGCTGCATGAATTTCCATGCACATTGCTTTCATTAGCGCTAACTTCAATGTCAATTAACTTGGAAATGCCGCAACATGTCAAATTTTTTTCTTAACAATTCTTTCTCAGCACAACCTATCCTATAGGCTGTTGCTGATTACCCTTTGTATCTGATGGACATACATATTTTGAACTTATGACATAATAACGCCAGAGAAGCTGTAATCAGGGTGTGTATGAGCCGGGGCAACCGAGAGATCCGGGAAAAACCCGGGATTTTTTTTCATTCGGGAGAAAACTGGGAAAAACCCAGGAATTTTTTAGAATTCGTAGAATTTTTTGTTTTGTTTTAGGTTTCAGTTAAATTTTTGTAATTTTGACTGGTAAGAACAATACTCTAACAAAGGATATTAAAGTAGAGCAATATTGCAGCAATAAAATGTGAACGAGAGGGGAAAAAAACCTTAAGTTGCAAAGGAAATGTGCCTTATACGTCAACACAACACAGTACTTATACAAGCGTGTGCCAACAACAAAATGTGTCAAAGCCTTTAGGAAGACTGTGCAATGCTTCATAACAACAAATTGCCTCCGATGAGCATGATATCACAACTGTTTAAATTAGGTTCGTTTGAGCAGTTGCGAGCGGGCTCATGTGCATGCACAGTTGAGTCACACATGTGTAGTACCTTCACCCATTTCTGGCAACAGAAGTGTGGCTGTTAGCTGTATAAGCAGTAGCAGCAAGCAGCAAGATGCTACCCAGAAAATTTTACTGGCATGGCTGCCAGAGTCAGTGGGGGCAAACCAGGATATCTGCCCCAGGCGACAAGAATTCATACTATTGAGGAAAAAGCCTTTTTTCACAAAGCGCCTAGTATCCAGTGCCCGTTGGTCTATTGATTATTCATATGATTTTGAAACACATCCCTGTTGGTTTTTGAACATTTATGAACATATTCTAAGTTTATTTCTGAATGTATCATAAGTTGATTTTTGAATGCGTGCATAGCGTACGTCATGTCTCTGCCAGGGGAATCCCCGTTGCATCTAGAAATAAACTTTCCTGCAGACAGAAGGGGACGGGGCTATTAGAGCTGAGCGGAATAAAGCCGAACAGGTGAATGTCAATCGCAGTTTGTTTATGTGACTGACTGGGTTTGCGAACGATCAGCATTGTTATAATTACCAGCAAAAATCCATAGATTCAGACTACCAGAGTGGAAATAAACTACTAACAGGAATAACAGGTAAGAAAGATTACGTATTATCTTCTCGGTGTATCCAAAAAAATGAAATTTTGATAGAAAATTTTTGGCCAGACCACTGCAATAGTAACGACCAATTGTACAGACTCCGGTAGCAGCCGCCTAAGTTCTATTCTGGGAATAGTGTGGAAAACGCATTGTACGAACATGTAATAACGCCTAACCGGAGAATAAATGCGGAATAACTAAGTAGTTGGTTGTGGCAGGGTTAGTGAAATTAACCAGAGAATAAGTTTTGACACTGGCAGGAATAGTTACAGAATTAGTGATGACAAAACTGTTTCTTAGAATGAGGAAGGAGAAGAAATGGGGACATCGTACAAATTATGGAAGAATATGATGATTCCAAATTTATACAAAAAATTCGTACTACTACTTTTCGATCTCATGCTTGAGAAGGTGGAGCGTATGAATGAAATATGAAACTATTTCCGAAAACAAAGCTTTTTGCTTGTAGTAGGCCTAATAGGCATTTGATATTGGTACTTCGTGAATTATATTCTGTCATGTTAAAAAAACTGACCGTTTGTGCTAAAACAGTCTGTTTATATGGTGTGTGTTACAATTGCAATATTAGACAGGCCTATTTCGTTTTATCTAGCAGACAGTGACAAAATTCATGTAATCAGATCGAGAAACCACACCAGTCTTGGGTACTGTTTGTATTAACAGCTTTTTCAGTATTAGATGACATTTTGTTTTTTTTATGTGGCAAAACGTTTAATGAAGTTTGATGAGGTAACAGATCCTTTCGCAGAAAGAAAAGGACACCATGTAAAGCTGTAGCAAGGTTAGAGAGAAAAAAATGCTAGGACTTAAGAATTGAAGAAATGTGTACTGTTTTGTTTGTCACTTGTCTTTATTGGTTTGGGGTGTATCCTATGTTTAATTTTATGTTACACAAAAAAAATTAAGTTATTAGCTAATAGGTAATAAAGCGTGCAAATTTTCTGAAGAGTTGTTCTCCGGGCTACAAATAATCCCATCCAATATTAGGCTAATTGCGAGTTTTTTTTTTTTAATAAAAAAAAAGAAGGGCTGGATGTCAAACTGGCAGACTGGGAGTAGAAGAGACATCACAGGACATTTTAATTTCCACTGTCCTGAATACAATTTGATGGCATCCATTACAAAATATTATACGTTTGAATTCCACAGAGTGAAGTACAGTGACGTGCGATAGAAGAATGCTGTGTGAAGAGGCGTGGCACTGCACTTTGCCACATTTAAGACCAAATAACATGTCTTACATTTCCTCGAACACATGTTTTATACATCAGACTCACAGAAAGATGTGCGCTACAAAATGAACATATTTTTGAAAAGTCGATTTTTTTTTTTTTTTTTTTTTTTTTTTCAAATTTTTGACATCCTACCGCAAACTCATGAGGGAGGAAGGAGGGGTGGGGAACCACTATCTAGTATTGACGTGGTTCGGAAATATCATAGATGCAGAGCTGATGCACAGAGCTGTCTGAGTTGTTGTGGGGAGTGGATAGTCTCCACATGACCCGTGTTTACAATTAGTGATTTTGCTGTTTCCTCTTTGTTTATTGCTCTCACGTCAAATGAAAACAAAACAGATTTCTGTGGCCGGGAGCTATCAAGTGAATTAAAATTTATTCACATAATTATGGAAGGCTAAAATATGTTATTAGTTTCAGATTTTATTTCCACCTTTCTGACAGTCAAGCATTAATCACCTTGCTGAACAATGAAGCTATTTTTGTCGGTTTGCTAAAGAAATTTGGCTTTTATTAATCTTTCCACTGAGTCAGTCAATTTATTTGAAACGAAGTGTTTAATTCCACACTATTGGCTAGTTTCAACTGCTCGCTGAATTTCAAAAGTGCATCTTTTCATCAAGACCCAAACATGAGATAATGCAGCACTGGTTCTCGAAGAAAATTTACATCTGAATCTGGACATACGAATGTGCACTGTAAGCCGAATTATGCATTTTAGTATGGTTCACAAAATTCCGATGCTCTTGGAGTATCCTCTGATGTCTTGTTTCTTTTATAATATAATGTAAGATCTTTTAATATTCTACACACACGAGCATATGGGCTTCCTGTGCCATCGTAGCGATGCCTGTTACCTGGCGCTCAATGGCAACTGCTGAAATGAACCTATTTCTAACAGGTCACAGGAAAACATTGCAAATGGTTGTTTGAAAAGCGTTACTTTCAAAGTAAATTTCCTTTTATGCAAGCTGAACTATGTGCGAGAATGTACAATGAATTTCTTAAATCACAGAGCGTTTACCTCTCATTTAAAAATCAACTCTTTGAGGACGACCATTTAGAAAAATTTCGAGCCCAGAAGATCAGACATTTATGTCGTTAAAAATTTTTCTGTCACATTTGTGTGATGCAGCTTAAAGTGTAACATGCACAAAAAAGATCAATATTATATGTGAAAGCTTAGCTTCTCTTGCAGCTGATTAATCTTCAAGACCAATATTATATGTGAAAGCTTTGCTTTTCTTGTAGTAACACTATTTATATTAACTTAAACCATTAACTTTTCCAATTGGTGTATAAGCACTACTTAACAGTGATGTTGCTATTGGCTGACTACGTCACATGTCCTATACCTTGAAAATCTGCTGTCATAGGTGGGTGAGATCGCGTGACATGAGCTATGACTGGCTTACAAAAGTGCATCACAATTTCGATTTCAATGCTTCGGAAAGTAACAAGCGCTGTTTGGTGGAATTCAAATTTATACTTTCATATTATGAAAATAAGCAGCATACATGTTGCTGCACATCAAAGATCTTTCCAAAATGTGTTTTTTCTATATTCTATTATTACTGAATTTGGTTTTGTAAAGGGCCGGGAAATTCTACGCCAGTCTATAAAACCGTAACCATTCAAAGGATTGATAAGTTTTGCTGTTCTGAGGAAAAGTATACTGTCACTTAACATGGAAAAAGTGTATTTTCACCTGGGAGAAAATGTACTTTTAACCGGGAAATCCGGAAAAAATCCAAGAATTCTTTTATCTTGTCCACATATACACCCTGTGTAATACTAGTGTGAGAAATTATCTTGAGGAGAGAACAATATTCTATAGTCATTTGATGTGCTGTTTTATGACAAAGGCAACACGTGCCTCCATTTATGCCTTTTCTTTGCAAATGATAGTGCAACAGTTAATTGAGTAGCAGAGGATACTCTTCATTGTAACACATGACTGGTCAGTTGCCTCTTACATGCTGTAATTAATCTATTTATTCTTTTTATTTTTATTTATTTATTTTTTATTTTTTTGTGGTTCCTACAAAACTGTTTGTTACAAAGTTGTAGTATATTCCTAGATTCCTTACATAACACATTTCTTAAAACTTTGCAAGTAGCCTTTTGTGCTGTAGTTGGTACCTATCTTCAACCTTCATTTGCTTACCCATGCTCATGAGAACAACGAATTTCTTGTTGCCATGCCATATACTTTATGGTGGTTTCCAGAGAATATATGTAGATACTAAGTTTGCTATGGGCACATTCAGTTCTGGCAGGTTAATTTATCTCCTATGTAGTAGGATACCTGTGTGTGGTCGAGTCATGTCATAACTACTCCCAAGAAATTGCGGAAAACAGATTTGTTGCCATCTTAAGGTTCTCACTAATAACTGCTGCTGTGCTCCTGTCAGAGGCCTATATATGGTGGCCATTACCCCCGACCATCATACCACTCCTACTGCTACCTGTGTGGCCTCTGCAGTGCATGGAGGCTGTGTGGGGGAGCAGCACCACCATCACCACCATCCACCACCATGGCCGCCTGGGTAGCAGTAGGAGCAAAATGATCAGGGGAGTAATGGCCAGCATACATAGGATGCCAACAGGACTGGAGAAGCAGACACCAGAGACCACCTAAAGATGGCAACAAGTCTGTCTGCTGAAATATCCTGGAGTAATTACAACGTGACCTGGCCAGACCTCTGAGAATTATAGAAGTTGTAAATAAGCTGGGGAAACACCAGTCTGCTTATCTCCTATCCTTGAAGACTGAGTAATTTGAAATAAAATATTTAATCATTTAGAAATTGACATTGATTCTGAAATCATTCACAAATTCCAGTAAAAAATTAGTAGCTAAAATTCTAATTCCTGTAAAGAAAGTTGTGGCTGGAATACAGTTGCACTCAGTGCAATGCACATCGAATTGCAGAGCTCAACGACCTTTATGTGAGGTTTGTGAAATTAATAAATGACTGTCTGTAGGCTTGCTCACAGTTTTATCAAGCTTTCAGTTTCTCCATACCGCAATAAATTTCAGAAATCTTGAAAGAATTGTCTAGAAATAATAAAGAGGCATATAGATGCTAGTTAATCCTCATGGTGTGCTTGGACAAACATTTATTAACCAATCTTCCACCATGAAATTCAACAACTTGTTGTATAATGAGCAGTGGAATTGGTAATACTAATTCCAATTACACCCCTGACTCCTGCACAGTTCCAGAACCATAGCAATGAGATCACATGCTTCTTCTTGATAAAGAATAGAAACAATAAAATGTAGCACGGAGATCAAGCTCATGGAATGCAGTAGACTGCTACTGTACAAAAAATGTTAACTCTGGTAGTAAATTGGTGCGTTGCCAGTACATAGATTTGATTTGAATATGTAAGTGAAACATAATAAAAAGGACTCGCATTCGGGAGGACGACGGTTCAATCCCGCGTCCGGCCATCCTCATTTAGGTTTTCCGTGATTTCCCTAAATCACTCCAGACAAATGCCGGGACGGTTCCTCTGAAAGGGCACGGCCGACTTCCTTCCCCATCCTTCCCTAATCTGATGAGACCGATGACCACGCTGCCTGGTCTCCTTCCCCAAACAACCAACCAACCATAATAAAAAGGTACAATATAAGGTTATAATTTGGTAAGGTTTAATCAGCACCCTTCATAAGACCTCCTTTATCAGATAGCATCTCTCCAGTGTACAAGTCTTCCAAGTACCTTACTTGGTGACATTTGATGTCTTTATTAAAATGAAAGTGCGAAACAAACTATGAAAACTACGTATTTGTCTTGTAATACAAGCTTTTACAGTTTATATTTTCAAATTTTTAATTCTGTTGTAATTATCTCTACCATGAAGTAATTTTCTGCTATGGGGCACTGCACCTGAGGATGTGGTATCATTTGTAAAGATTCACCATATTATACACAAATAATATATTGATTATAAATTATACAAAGATATATAAAAATGAGTGATTCCAACACTGAACTGCTTTTATAACCAGAGCAACCGGAATGCTTATTTGTATCTGCCCAATATTATGATGAGGCAAAAACAATATTTTTGTGTGGACCTAAAATACAGATTTGGTTCACATATGAAAATGCTGTTCTTCTGTTATGACATTGTCAAAATGTTCTGCAAGACCCCTGCTTTGAACTGGAGTGGCATCAAGAGCTCAGATAGTCAATAAATTGCGCAATATGCTTTATTTAGTTCCAAGCTCCCTGTCTAGTTTGACTCCTCCATATTTCCTGTAAAACCTATTCCCATGTATTCAAAATTCTTAGGCTTTTATAAATCTCCAATGTTACCCAGTTTATTAGGTTGTACTGTGGGTTACCACATGTTATTCTGTTATCAATTACACATAATAACAATTGTTTCTTTAGATAAGTGGCATTGTTTCTTCTGTGGTGGACAATATGTGCATTGGTTTCTGTCCACTTTTGCTTTGATTATCAGGGCACAAGCCTGTAAAGAAATTCAAATAGTTGTGCTTCCTATTTATATATTTTTTTCTTAATCAAAATATAACAATAGTGCTGTACTTGTGTAGAACTTTGCTAATATTGTCAGAAACTGTCTTCAGTAATGGCATGAAAAAGATCTTTTTAACTGGTTCTCTCTTGCAAATAACACTTCTATTTTCAGTATGGAAGAGTGTGTTTCTTTCCGTGTTAAACAACACTTTTCCTTTGAAGGTAGTTTTGCTAATTTAGTTCTTCCTCCAAATACTGCCTTCAGAATCTTAACCCAGTCAGCTAATAACTTGATTAATTCTCTTGTCTATCTTTCTGTGGGAAGGTTTTCTAGACATTTTTGAATTCTTTCCACCAGTACATCATAGTTCCTGCACATCCTGAAAGTAAAGTCAGATCATTTTGTTGATCTGGTTGTTAGAATTAGTACTATTTTGTAACTACAGTTGTTCCTTCCTCCAATGAGGCTATGAGGCTATAAGTTCAATAGCACTCAAATTCGAGAACTTGTCAAACTTGGCATTAAATAAATCAAGCAGTCCTCTTTGTCATTTAGAGTATTCAGCTGATGCAATATAGTGAGCAATAGCTCATAGGTATCTGCAGAAATATTTCCAAGGTGAGCAAGATCCTAAAATTGTAGTTTTGATATAGCTGAGTTTGAGAATGCACTACGCCTCAAGAAATAAATTTGAAAGTAAATAGGTAAAACTTAATGTTCCACATACATTTAATAGTTTTCCACCCAACAAGGCAGTGGACTTTCATCTGGGAGGATGGCTGTTCAAATACCCATCTGACCACCCAGTATAGGCTTTCATTGATTCTCTTAAATAGCTTATGGTGAATGATGAGATGATTTGTTTGAAAGGGCATGGGCACTTTCCTTCCCCAATCTGAACTTGTGCTCTGTTATAACTAAATTAAAACCTAATCTTCCCCCCTTCATTAAGCTAGCATATATTCATAAAATAGGGTTTTATGCATCTATCAATAATGTTAGTTTGACACTGATAGTTAAAAATCTGAAAAAAAAAAAAACAGAAATCAGTTTGATGGGAAAAAATCCTGGTCAGTATTTAAAAAAAAAATAAATAAAAAAATAAAATAAAATAAAAAAATCTAGTAAAACGTGACTGACTAATACTTCTCAAAATGGAGAAAATAAACTTTAAAAATGATTATTCATCATACACTCAATTTGCAACACTTTTCTAGAATGAGTTTTCACTCTGCAATGGAGTGTGTGCCAAACCAAGACTCATACATTGTTTGCTTTTTGTGTGCAAGTGCTCTGCTCAATGAGCTATTCAAGTGCAACTCATGACCTGCCCTTGCAGCTTTGCCTCTGCCCGTAGTTTGTCTCCTACCTTCAAATCTGACTAATACTCTTCTAAACAGAAAAAAAGAAAAACTTTCCAAGACATGAAACTGGTGGTTTTCCAATCTCTTTAAAAATTCCAGCAAGGCTCAGTGACTGTAAAGCACTTGAGAGTACATATTTGAGCCAAGAGCTCACAGTCAGAATGTAGGAAACTTTTGGAGCAATCATTTGGAAAAATTATAGAACAGGACATTCCTGTTTGTAAATGAGATGAGGTATTTCCAGTTCAGAAAGCTGAAATGGTTCCTACAATATACCATTAGGATTGAGCAAGATGCTTAACAAAATGGTGCAGATATAGAGCTAGGAAATCACAGCCACCTCATGCAGCTCAGAAATCACTCACAGGCATGGCTCAACAGGAATTCAGTGACTGAAGAGGGATTCTCACTGATAACCATTACAAACATTTCATGCACACACCACAGATGCAAATCTAATTCATTTTATCTCCAGACTTTGATGAGAGTTATGAATATTAAAAATGTGCAGAACATTTTTGTACTAGGCTAGTAACAAATTAATTCATGTGCCTGTAACTAATTTTTAATATACATAGTGTTTGATGTCATTTTGATCAGCATTTGAGAGTAATACATTGTGTCATCCTTTTAATCAATATTGACCAATACGGTATTTGACTGTTTTCTGGAAATTGTCTTAAATGATTAATTATTTCATTTTATGCTCCTAACATGCTTTTTTCCTTCTTGAATTTCTTTTATAAAAATGGAAATGAAATTCATATAATTTGAAATCCCACTGAAACACTCCTCCCAAGTCATGTGATGGCTGTGACGTCACTGGCTAGCTTGCTGCTCCTACTGTCATAAAGCTAATTCACAGTGATGTCTTGTTTTGGAATTTATGTTTTGGAAAATGGGTTACAAATGGTGTGTAGTACCTGACTACACAAATTGATCTATAAAAACTCCAGAGAATGAGAATATGTGTAAAATATGGTTGCAGCAAATTGCCACAATGTCAACACACAAGTTCACTAGCTTACTTACAAATGTGTTGCACCATGAGGTTAACATTAATTTACCTCCAAGATATGTTCTCCCACTGAACAACAAAGGATAGTGGCATTCAATGAAATTAAACTTCTAGTGAATATTGTCATTTTATCCAACTATATCTCAATTATTTGGTAGCCCAGTGTCATCGAATTTTGTAAGATGATGTACGTAGATTGCTGGTTGGAATCTAACCTGAAAGAACATTTAAATTATTTGGAAAACATCTTGACAATCCTCTCATATGAAAACCAAATCACAATTACAAAAATTTAATACACTGAACAAAATATTTTTGTTTTTTTCCTCGCTGTTTACATGTGCTTACATTTACAATCGCTGTTCATACATGCCACATTCAAAAAAAATATTTTCTAGTTAATGTGACCACACACTTTTTATTTCATTAGATGCTTTTATCTTCATACTGTTCAGCTAAGATTTTTATTGTTTAAACTTCTGCAGTTTAATTACCTCACATAAAGATGAAGTAAGTCTGCTTCTGACGCTAATGTAAGTTTATACTCACAACCTTCATCATTCTACACCTCATTGCACTGGGGCATATTGTGATACCATCACTACTAGCAAGTGCTTTCCAAAAAAGTGAATTGTTTGTTTGTAAAGTAAATGCATTTATCCTCTGTTGTCCATTTCTCAGACTAAGATTAATGTGAAGCTACTGTGTCGTAATTTGTGCAGGTGCAAATGATGTTGCCAGAGATAAAGGTAGTGAACTCATCACTGTTCTTGAAAGTGTGCTACCCAAATTAGGCAACACAAATGTAGCTGTTGTGAATCAACCACACAGATACAACCTACCTCCTTGGTCATGTGTTAATAAATTAATAGAAAGAGTAAACAGATAGATGCTGTATGCAAAAAGTTTCTGTATGTGAACTTAATAAATGTAAGCACATTAGACAGGTCCATGCACACCAGCCATGGCCTTCATTTGAATCACAGAGGGAAAGAATTTTTGGTTGAAGAAATCTAGCAAATTTAAGTCACAACAGGCATAATATAGAAGCAGTCTAAAGTACTTTGGACAAATGGGTCATAAAGAAAGATGCAATGTCTTATAAAAATGGTGAAAGACATTTTTTAGGGAAGTAGACTGTATCACAAAAAAATGTGATGCAGAATTAAATTGCAAATACACACTGAAGATTGTACACCAGAATGTACAGTCATTAACAAACAAAGTTGATGAAATAAATATATTCCTCAATAGTGAATGGAAAGATGTTTCAGTGTTATGCTTTTGTGTGCATTGGCTACAAAATGATTATTTTCAGTACTTAAAAATAATGCAGTTGTAGAATTGAATCAAAACATGGGGGAACTTGTATATAGGTAAGAGAAAATGTAGATTATAAGAGTATAGCATCTGTTTGCAAATTTGGTTGTGAAATCTCAGCTGTTGAGTTAATGTCTGAAAAACTATTATTTTATGTGTGTATAGATCTCCTGTTAGCAACATAAGCGTTTTTTTTTTTTTTTTTTTTTTTTTTTTTTTTTTTAAATGGACCTTGCTTTAGGCACACTTAAGGCAACTGGGAAAACAGTGGTACTATGTGGTGGTTTTAATATTGACTTTCTGAGCCATAGCCCTCACAGGGAAACGTTTTTAAATATTATAAAAGCCTACAATCTTTGTCTGACTGTTAGCTCCCCAACACATGTAACAAAAACTAGTGTCACTCTCCTTCATCAGGTATGTGTAAACATGGACAAGTGTACATCAGAAAACTGATACTGGCTATAGTGACCACCTTTCGCAATTACTGACCATACCTGTAAATCACATTTCGACCAGTGTAGAAAACGTCACCCATAAAAGAATTTATAGTAGGAAAAATATTGAATACTTCCAGTACCTAATCAGCCAACAATCTTGGAGAGAATTATATGATACCTCTAGTACCAACGAAAAGATGGAAAATTTTTTGAACATTTTCAAGCATAACTTTGACATAGCCTTTCCACAAAGGAAAGTTGTTTCCAAAAGCACAGACAGATTCAAAAACTGGATTACATGAGGCATTAGAGTATCTTGTAAAAGGAAGCGGGAACTTTTTCTGCAGTCAAAAACTCTCAGCTATCCAGAATTTATTAATTATTTAAAAAAATACAAGTTAATTTTGAAATGGGTCATAAAAGAGGCAAAAATTAAGGAAAATGACAAATATATTATGAAGTCATCCAATAAAACTAAGTACATGTGGAAAGCTATGCAGGATCTTACGGGGAAGAAGACAACTCACAAAAATATTGTGATATTACATGATGTCAAGAATGACACTGACCCTAGGGCAGTTGCAAACAGGTTTAATTCTTATTATGCAACTGTTGCTGGAAAATTAGTGAAGGAAAAATTTGGAAATCCACCTAATACAACATGTAAAGAACTTTCATCTATAGAAATAAATAATATATCCATGTTCCTCAGTCCAGTAAGCCAAACAGAGCTCCTAAATACCATTAATTCACTGAAGAGTAAGTATTCAACTGGTATTGATGATATTCCAGATTATATTATAAAAATAACAGCAAGACAAATACTTTCACCTTTATTGGACATATGTAATTCATCCTTATCATGTGGTGTCTTCCCTCAGCAACTGAAAATGGCAAAAGTAATACCCCTATATAAAAAAGGTGATCATCAATGTATGGGTAACTATAGGCCTGTGTCTCTATTGTCAGGGTTTTCGAAAATGATTGAAAAAGTGTTCCTTTCAAAACTAATTACTTTCTTCGACAAGAATAATATTATTTCTGGATGTCAACATGGTGTCAGACCACAGTGATCAATTGAAACAGCCACTTTCAATCTCATAAACCATGTCTTAAATGCAGTGGACAACCACAGAAATATCTCAGGTTTATTCTTGGACCCCAACAAAAGCTTTTGATGTGATTGATCATTCCATACTCCTGAGGAAGCTTGAATGGTATGGTGTAAGAGGTGTGCCAAATCAGTGGATTGAATCAGATTTGGAATATCACTCTCAGGTAACTGAAATTAAGTACACGGAAGGAAATGAACTCCAGGTACATCTTTCAGAACCATGTGGACTAAGCCAAGGTGTTCCACAGGGATGCATTTTTGGTCCCTTTCTTTTTTTGGTCTACATTAATGATTTCCCATTACACGTTAGGGATGCTGTACCAGTACTGTTCACAGATGACACCAGTCTATTGATTGAAGGGAATAAAGAAGAAAATCTTACTGCATCTGCAAAAGATATTACAAAAAGAGTGTCTGAATGGTTTACCAGAAACAGGCTAATAGTTAATCCCCAAAAAACGGTACTCATGAATTTCCACACTGATCAAAATAAAAATCTGGCACAACCTGTAATATGTATAGATAACTAAAACATTAGTGCTGTCAATGAAACTAAATTTCTTGGGATTCATATCCAGGAGAATCTTAAATGGAGCACTCATATCACATCCCCAAATTCAAAACTAGCAAAAATGAGCTATGTAGTAAGAATTCTCTGAAACAATACTAGTGTAGAAACAGTTAGGGCTGTATACGTTGCTTGTGTACATTCAATACCGAAGTATGGTATCATTTTCTGGGGAAATATACACCAGGCCATAACAGTTTTCAGGAAACAAAAGGCTATTATAAGAATAATGAAACAACTGAGCAGCAGAAAACCATGCAAACCTTTCTCTAAAGATCTTACCCCTTCCCTGCAATTATATACTGGAAGTAGTCATGCATGTCAAAAAAAGCATACTAAGAGAAGAAAACCTTTTTCCTCAAAACAAAAGTGTCCATGATTACAGTACCAGGTCAGACAGTGACATACATGTTAATAATTGTAACACAACATTATGTCAAAAAGGTGTATATCATGCTGGAACAAAACTTCACAAAAGATTACCAAGACATATAAAATCTCTTCCTGAACTAGAAAGCTTTAAAAAGTCTGTGACAGCCTACCTTCTCGAAAACTGCTACTATTCAATCTCACAGTATCTTATGCAAGAAAAAATGTAATTTGTAACTTTAATTGTAGAAATAAGTTATAAATATATGGTATTTCAGAAATTTGTAATTATTAACTGTATAGATCCAATTTGTCATAAAAATTTAAATCATGTATGTTTGACGTTTGAAAAACCAGTAGCTAAAAAAGGGTTTCTGTCCAATATCCTGTGTACAATGTATGTACTGAAAAAGAGATTTATATGGACAAATAAATATAAATAAATAAATAAACATATAATATATCCAAAAATTGAAACAACTGCTACAATCAGTTCTTGCTAATGCTCTTTTTGTATTTCGTACAAAACTTTTAAAAATATATATGACCCTTCCAGGATCTGACATTTGACCTCTTTATCTGCAGTCAGATGCACTATCTGTTGCACTACTAAACTTCTCCCTCTGAAATTAGGAAAATAATAAACTTGCTTAAAAGCAAAAACTCACATGGAATTGATGGCATTTCCAGCAAAATACTAAAGGCTTGTTCTCAACAGATAAGTAAGATTCTCAGCCACCTGTGTAATAGCTCTCTGGAACAGGGCATTTTCCCTGATAGACTGAAATATGCTATTGTTATACCTTTGCATAAAAAGGGGGATAGATCTGATGTCAACAATTACCGTCCAATCTCCCTTCTAACAGCTTCATCCAAAATTTTTGAGAAAGTAATGTATTCAAGAGTAGCTTCACATATCTGTAAAAATGAAGTACTAACAAAATGTCAGTTTGGTTTCCAGAAAGGTTTTTCAACAGAAAATGCCATATATGCTTTCACCAGTCAAATTTTGAATGATCTGAATAACCGAACACCACCCATTGGGATTTTTTGTGATCTCTCAAAGGCTTTTGATTGTGTAAATCATGAAATTCTGCTAGACAAGCTCAAGTATTGTGGCATGAGTGGGACAGTGCACAAATGGTTTAATTCGTGCCTAACTGGAAGAGTGCAGAAAGTTGAAATAAGTAGTTCTCGTAACATGCAAAGATCAGCACATTCCTCAAACTGGGGAACTATCAAGAATGGGGTTCCACAAGGGTCAGTCTTGGGTCCTTTGTTGTTCTTATTATATATTAATGACTTGCCATTCTATATTCATGAAGAGGCAAAGTTAGTTCTCTTTGCTGATGATACAAGTATAGTAATCACACCTGAGAAACAAGAATTAACTGATGAAATTGTCAATACTGTCTTTCAGAAAATTACTAAGTGGTTCCTTGTAAACGGACTCTCACTGAATTTTGATAAGACACAGTACATACAGTTCCGTACAGGGAATGGTATGACGCCATTAATAAATATAGACCTTAATCAGAAGCATATAGCTAAGGTAGAATATTCCAAATTTTTAGGTGTGTCCATTGATGAGAGATTAAATTGGAAGAAACACATTGATGATTTGCTGAAACGTTTGAGTTCAGCTACTTATGCAATAAGGGTCATTGCAAATATTGGTGACAAACATCTTAGTAAATTAGCTTACTACGCCTATTTTCACTCATTGCTTTCATATGGCATCATATTTTGGGGGCATTCATCACTGAGGAATAAAGTATTTATTGCACAAAAGTGTGTAATCAGAATAATAGCTGGAGTCCACCCAAGATCATCCTGCAGACATTTATTTAAGGATCTAGGGATATTCACAGTAGCTTCTCAGTATATATACTCTCTTATGAAATTTGTTATTAACAACCAAACCCAATTCAAAAGTAATAGCAGTGTGCATAACTACAATACTAGGAGAAAGGACGATCTTCACTATTCAAGATTAAATCTAACTTTGGCACAGAAAGGGGTGAATTATACTGCCACTAAAGTCTTTGGTCACTTACCAAATAGTATCAAAAGTCTGACAGATAACCAACAAGTATTGAAGAAGAAATTAAAAGAATTTCTGAATGACAACTCCTTCTACTCCATAGAGGAATTTTTAGATATAAATTAAGAAAAAAAAGAAAAAAAAATATTTAAAAAATAAAAAAAATAAAAATAAAAAATAAAGAAAAACAAAAAACACAAAAAAATAAAGTTGTTATATTAACTTAAGTATGTTGTTAAATTAACCTAATTATGTCATGTATTAGAAAATTTGACTCGTTCCACATCATTACGAAATATCGTATTCATGATCCATGGAACTAGCATTAATCTAATCTAATGTAATCTAATCTGAGGCCACACCATAAACGTATCGTTGACGTACCTCCAGAAACAGGTTGGTTTTAAAGACGTCATCTTCAGCGCCATGTCCTCAAAATCTTCCATAAAAAGATTGGTAACTATTGGGGACAATGGGCTCCCCATAGCCACTTCATCAGTCTGTTCAAAATATTTGTCATTGAATAAAAAGTATGTGGACGTCAGCACATGGCGACAATGCCTGGTTGTTTCCTCATCCAGTTTCTCAGCAATTAATTGGAATTGCCTCCTAGATCATTTTAATTCCCTGCATCCTAGCATCAAGTTTACCATGGAGGTGGAAAGTGATGGAAAGCTTCCCTTTCTGGATGTTCTGGTGTACAGAATGGATGATGGGACACAGTGTTTATAGAAAGCCTATGCACACGGACCATTACCTCATGCTTCTAGCTGTCATCCATCGTTCCAGCGTACGGGGGTCCTGCAGACATTGGCGAGAAGAGCTTATGCCATTTCAGATGGCGAAAGCTTGACACAAGAATTGGACCATCTCAAGGTTTGTGTTCAAGCAGAATGGCTATACAGATAAACAGATCCAGTGTGCTTTCCAGTTTTGACCTTCGCCTGAACCACCAGAAGATACCTGCAAATAGGTGGCTTTTCTGCCTTTTGCTGGGAGCATTTCCTCAAAGATAGGAAGAATTCTAAAAAGATATCATATTAAAAGTATTTTTTGTCCACCAGCCAAGATTAGAGTGCTTCTTGGTCTGTTAAGGATGACTCCCTTGCCACTGTGGGAAAGCTTATATTGGTCAGACAATCCGGACCATTCAGGACCGATGTGTTGAGCACCAGCGGCACACACAGTTGCTTCAACCTGAGAAATCGGCAGTGGCAGAGCACTGTCCCACTGAGGGACATAGATGCTGTATGACAAGACACAAATGGTTGCCCCTGCATCTCGCTATTGGGACTGTGTTTTAAAAGAATCCATAGAGATTCGTTTATCTGATAATCTTATTAATAGAGACAAGGGTTGTCTTTTAAGTAAGACTTGGAAGCCGGTGTTATCAGACATTAAAAAACAACGGTCTGTGTTTCGATCTTCGGAATAAAATTTTTAATTTTTGATAGCGATATCTCGATTTTGCCTTTTTCCACCACTGGCAACGCAGTATGTCTACTTGCGCTAGAGGGCAGTTATGACACCTTTTCGCGCACGCATTGTGGGCCTTCTGCGGCCTATATAGGGGCCACTGCTTGCACTGAGAAGTCAGTTCCAGCAAGGTCATGTACCAGCACTCTCACAGGAAGATGGCAGCCAGTTGGAGCGCAGAAATATTGTGTCAAGATGACGTTATGATCCAGCTGCACACCCGAGAAGAATATTATCAATTATTACGCCAAAAAAGCGTTCATAATCACATCACTTTTCTTGTTTTGCATTACGACTACATAGTATATACATTGATGATAGGTACATTTTATCATCTGAAAGCCTCCAAAAGAGTCTCACACAGGCAGCTTTTGAAAGGCAATAAGGCAGACTCACTGTCTCTCACTTACTACTCTCATACTACTACTACTACATCCTTACTGGGCACTGCCTCTCCTGTGTGGTTCATGTGCCACTTCCTTTTATCTAAAACAAAACAACTGAATACATTGCAAATGTAAAATTTACAAAACAACAATTAAGTCATTAGATGATTCCAGTTACTTAAACCAAAAATGGGCATGCATATTGCCCTACATGATCTGATATGCAGTTTGGAAGAGTGTACTTAATTTCATATACAATTTCAATGAGTTCTACAGTACAATAATTTAAATTACATTTTAGTCATTTATAACCAAATTACTTTGAATAAGATATTGTTATTGGTGCCTAAGACAGCTCTCAAGTGGAGCTACTATTTAAAATAACCATAATGAATAAATATTGTAGCTTTTTGTGAAACAGGGGAGAAGTAAATTTCCAAGAATTTGTGGTGCAACATGTCATAACCCTTTAACTGTTCTGGATGTGTTAATGTGCGTACCTTTGTACCTGTCCCTGTATGCTCTGAATGTGTTTATGCGCACCACCACTCCTTCTACCTGGTACTCTGAACGTGTCTACGCATAGACACATCCAGAGCAGTTAAAGGGTTAACAGTTCATATCACGAAATGTCAAAGTTGGATTATTAATGAATGGCTCACTCCCCTTAGTTGCTAATATAAACCGTGTAAGATACTAATGTGAAATTTAATCTGAAATAGCAAACTCATTTGTATTAATTTTTTAAAGGGCAGATTACTACTGGAACTGGTTATAGACAATAGCATTATAAGTACATAAAGTTAAAAATTCGAGCTAAAATGATCTCCTCAGAGAATGTTGACATGGGAATGGAATTCAGATTGGAATGGGAAGATAGTCCCATTTCATAACAAACAAGGAACACTAAATGAAACAACCACAGAAATCAATGTGGGACATACAACGAAAGTATCCGCTGGGACAGTGTGGCGAAATTTGGTGTTAATGGACTATGGTAGCAGATGACCAATGCAAATGCCTCTGTTAATAGCAGAACATGGCCTTTCCTGGGCTTGTGACCATATTGGTTGGATCCTAGATGACTGGAAAACCAGGCCTTGTCAGATGAGTCCCAATTTAGGTTGGTAAGAGCTGAAGATAGGGTCAGTGTGTGGTGCAGACCCCACAAAACCATGGACCCAAGTTGTCAATATGGCTCTGTGCAAGCTGGTGGTGGCTCCATAATGCTGTGGGCTGTTTTTATGTGGAATGGACTGTGTCCTCTGGTCCCACTGAACTGATCATTGACTAGAAATCATTGTGTTTGGCTACCTAGAGACTGTTTGAAGCCATTCATGGACTTCATGTTCCAGAACAATAATGGAATTTTTATGGATGGCAATGCGCAGTATCATCGGGCCACAAATTTTGGCAATTGGTTTGAAGAACATTCTGGATAGTTCAACTCAAGTGAATGATTTGGCCATCCAGACTGTCCAACATGAATCCCACTGAACGTCTGTGGAACATAATTGAGAGGTCAGTTCATTCACAAAATCCTGCACTGGCAACACTTTCACAATTATGGATTGCTAAAGAGGCAGCATGGCCCAATATTTCTGCACATGGCTTCCAATGACTCCTGTGGAGACCATGCAATGCCAGGTTGTTGCACTACACTGCACAAAAGCAGGTCCAACAAAACATTAGGAGGTATCCCATAACTTTTGTTGCCTCACACTGGCCAACAATAAAAATATTTTGGGCTCAGAAATAGATTCCTCCAAGCTAAGTTTGAAAGCTGAATTACTTCACAATGGCAAATGTCTTTGTTCTGTTCCTTTTGATCATGCAGTTCACATGAAGGAGACTTATGCAACATGAAAGCCCTCATCGACTCATTCAAATGTGCCGATCACAGATTAAAATATGTGTTGATCTAAAAGTCATTGCTGTTCTTATAGAAATGCAACTAGGATACACTAAGTACTGCTGGTTTTTATGTATGTGGGACAATAGAGATAGAAAATCACATTATATTGAAGCACAATGGCCTGAAAAAAAGCTAGTGAGAAACATATTGTTGCTAAGCCTCTTGTGACCCCAAAAGTCGTTGTTCTTTCACCCCTACATTTAAAGCTGGAGTTTAATGAAAAATTTTTCGTTGGTTCATTGACCAAGAAAGACATGGCTTGAAGTACTTATGAGGCAAATTTCCTACATGAAGTACTGCTAACATTAAGAGAGGTATTTTTGTTGGGCTTCAAATATGTCAACTTGTAAAGGATCCTATGTTTGATTGAGTTATGGAGGGGAAAGAAAAGGAAGCTTGGGAAGCCTTCAAGAGATTATTCATAGATTTTTAAGCAACAAAAGAGATGATAACTATTCTCAGCTGTTGGCAGCACTCCTGCAAAAATTCCATCAGCTCAAATGCAACATGTCCATTAAGGTACATTTTTTCCACTACCATGTAGACTTTTTCCCTCCTTGTTGTGGAGCTGTCAGTTATGTATTTAGTGTAATGGAGCACAGATATCAGGACCACTGGAATGAAGCAGTACTTGCAGATTACTGCTGGTCTCTGTGTAGGGAAGCTACAGAATTCGGTCACAGGAGGAAAGCCAAAAGACAACAAGCTCATGAAGTCACCACATGGTGCTCTTCAGACCCAACCACCTGGTGTGGGTTCTTCCATCAACTTAGAACTCTTGGAATGTAATTCTCATTAAAAAATTCAACTCTACTTTAAATGTACTTGACATATTTAATTAAAATGTATCATTTTCTCTTAATCTGGCAAAATAGAATATTTCCACCTATTGTGAATCACAGAAACTAGAGCCAATAAAATTTTTTCTTTGTGATATTCATTCTTTTTTTTTTTATCAAAAATTAGCAATATCTGACTCATAAAGTGAAGAAAATATACAAAATTATTTTTTTGTTGGTGAGTGGTAAACAGAAGACTATGATGGGATCACTGATTTTTACTCATCACGATGATGATGGCAGAGACAACCATAGAAACCTCAAGTGTTTTACTTGAAGTGATGTGGCTTGTGAACCAACATTAACAGTTTGAATAATTAATAAGGTGTGTTGATAAACGATAACAGTTTGACCATTAATCATATATTGCCTGAGGCTTTTTTTTTTTTTTTTTTAAAAAAAGCTTTCAGCTAGGATTTACTGAAATATCTAATGGCACTAGTACAATATTGTATTAGTAAATAAACACTCGAAATTCAAAGCTATTCCTTGTTACACCTTGCTTACTTATTGTAAACAACTCCAGCTATATTCTGTTATTTGAATCACAGTTAACAAGTCCACAAAGAAAGTATAAACTTGTAATCTTTTTAAATATGAACTGTTTTGCAGTGGTGTTGAATTGGTCACCACACTACATCTGATGAGCCAGTATGAAGTAAATCTGATCATACATTTAAGTTCCCCTCCCAAGATTAAAACTGAGTAGTAGCTTGTACACTCCTGGAAGTTTGGAAGTTGCAGAGTGAAAATTCAATTTGGAAACAATCCCCCAGGCTGTGGCTAAACCATAACTCCAAAATGTTCTTTCTTCCAGGAATGCGTCCCACAAGACATGCAGAAAAACTTCTGCGGACTTTGGAATGTAGGAGATCAGATACTTGCAGAGGTAAAGCTGTGAGGGGTGGGTTATGAGTCCTGCTTGGACAGCTCAGCTGGCAGGGCATTTGCTCATGAAGGGCAACCATCTTAGGTTTTTATAACACTTTCATTTATTTATGAAATGTCATATCTGATCATTTTAATGGATTCAGAGTATTAATTTCATACCTTTAGTTAACAGGCATAACAAAAGTTAAACAAAATGTTTTGTGAAAGCAACATTTTTTGGTTATTCCATGAAAGTGTAAACAAGTGCCAGCATTTGATGAGATGGATGTGGGAATCCTTTGAAAATAGTCTTAAATTTGTCAATAGAACTGACTCTGAATAGCCTAAGACTGTCTGCCTTAACATTCCTTTGGAATTTTCTCGAATGGGCCACAAATGGGCTGCCAGGCATGAAAATGCAATAGTAGGCACTGCAGTATTGCTTCTTCAGCATCCTGCACTCTGCAAGCTTCCTCTTGACAGTCCAGCATCCTCCAAATACAATGCCTGGGACAATGCTTTTCAGGTGGATGTCACAACAAGTGGGGCTTTTCTTACATCAGCACTGCCCAGAAGAATATATCTGGACCTCCAACCCAGCCAAAGATAACTGTCACTGGGACTTAAGTTGGATCTGTCTCTCATCAGCTGATGTTGTACCTGTCATATCCTGACATCAGAATGGGCTCCGGACTTGACCACCACTTGAGCCTTAAGTACTTCAACTTTGGCCCTGACATTGACTCCAGGCACCAGCATTGATGCAGCTTCAGCACCATCTGGCTGCCTCTCCTTCCAAATGGGCTAAGAGACACAGTCATGGGCCAACTAGTGCCAGCTAGCTTGATGCTCTTGGGCATTGGCTGTGTAGAATGATCTGCTAATAAAACTGTTTATCATCTGAGAGCATTCTCTGACTTCACCTTAGCCATGGACCCAGCATTGCCCATTTCCTGAGGTCATCCATACATGACATCTTGATGGCCTGGTGGCCATCTTGATATCCTCAAGTGGAGTCAGCAACTTGGGCTGCTACATTTTGGTGTCAGAAGTGCTGCCTGAAAGCAGCAAGTGACATTGCAGAGCATTAATCTACTATGATACTTCAGCATGGTTAGTGTAATGTAAACTAATCAGAAAGAACTCTAAACAGCCAGGTAAAAATCATCAGATCACTTGAGGGATTGAAGTACTTTGTGAAAGGAAAAGGGAAGAGTATCTTTTGGCAAGAATGAGTAGGAATCCTGCAATAGTTACACACTACAAAAAATACTCAAAATTACTACGAACAATTATTAAAAAATCAAAGATCATTCACATAAGGTCAAAAATCAGTACTTCCATCAATAGACTTAAAGCCATATGGAATGTAGTGAAGCAAGAGACAGGACAACCAGCCACAGAACAACACAACAGCACTATAGAACTTAATGGGAAGGCTATGAATGATAAGTCACTGGCAGAAAATGCATTTAATAATCATTTCTTAAATATAGTAGAAAGCTAAGGGGCAAACAGTTCAAGAGCAAAACCACAGCACTATGTTGAAAATGTAACTTTCATAAAATTCTATCATATGAATGTATCACCAACTTCTTCCAAAATTAAAAAAAATTATACATTCTATCAAAAATAAAAGCTCATCTGGTTTTGATGGTGTTTCCAATAGAATACTAAAAATTTGATCCCATATGCAATAAACCCAGTCTTGCATCACTAACTCAAGGCATTTTTCCAGGGAGACTGAAATATGCTGCTGTTAAACCCCTCTGTAAGAAAGGTGATTAGGTAGATGTTAATAAATACCTGCCTGTTTCACTGCTGACATTCTCCAAAATTTTTGAGAAGGTGATGTATCCTAGAATAGTATCTTAGCTTAGCAGCAATAGTATCCTTAGCAAATCACCTTAGAGTTTCAGAAGGGTTGCTCTATCCATAATGCCATTTACATGTTCATTAACCAGATTTTACAAGCATTAAATAATAAAATAGTGCAACTTGGTATTTTCAGCGACCTCTCTAAGGCATCTGATTGTGTGAATCACAGATAAATGAACATAGATAAATGAACATTATATGGGACTGGTGGTAAAGCCAACCAATGGATAATGTCATATATAACCAAAAGAATGCAGGCAGTTGTATTTAGTAATTCAAGCAATATAGTCCAATGACATAATTCTGACTGGGGAGAAATCACATATGGGGTTCCCCAAGGTTAAATCTTAGGTCCACCATTGTTCCTCATATATGTAAATGATCTTCCGTACCGTATACAACAAGCAGAAGTAGTTCTTTTTGCTGAGGACACTAGTATTGTAATCAATCCAATCATATATACAGAAAAAGAAGATTGGTCTCACCCTCAATTTTGAAAAAGACCCAACTTATTGATTTCTGTGCATATAGAGGTACTATACCAATGATAGGTGTCACAATGGTGAGGAAATCCTAAATGTGGCAGAAACTTCAAAATTCTTAGTTGTCCATATTGATGAGAATTTAAATTGGAAAAAACACATTTTGGAACTTCTAAAACAACTTAGTTCAGTCACATTTGCACATAGAATCATTGACAATCTTGGCAAAAGGCAAATCAGTAAGTTGACATATTTTGCATATTTCCATTCAATAATGTCAATTGGGCTAATGGGTAACTTATCTTTAAGAAAAGAAGTCTTCATTGCACAAAAATGTTCTGTGAGAATAATATATGGTGCTCACTCATGATCATATGTAGACACCTTTTTAAGGTGTTGGGCATTTTGACTACTGTTTCACAGTATATTTATTCCCTTATGAAATTTGTTGTAAATAATCCACTACAATTCAAGGGGATGATGTATTAATTACAATACCAGAAGGAAAAACGACATTCATTACTCCACATTAAGGTTGTTATTAGCACAGAAAGGGGTGCAAAATCCTGCAACAAAAATTTTTGTTCATGTACCCAGTAATGTAAAATATCTGACAGACAAAGTAATATTTGATAACAAACTGAGAGAGTTTCTCCTTGATATCTTTGTGGACAGTATTAAGACATCAACAGGTATGAGCTAAAATAGAGGCTGACATTATAGAGTCATTCTGCAAGAGGTAGAACAGAGGATGTTAGATGAGTTTCCACCATGATTGTCTTCTGAGTTATCAAGCAAAGTACAGGCAGAATTCCCAAAGAACTTGGGTGAAGCCATAGGCACTCCAGTGGCATTGGAAGAATTAGATGCTGTGACTGGAGTCCAGAACAGGGCACTGGGAACAAGACTGCAAACGGAAAACTAATAACAGGCATGATAGAGGGACATGGAGTGAGAACCATAAATTAAATGGCTGTTGGGCTCAGGGTTGTCAAGTGGCACTCCGAGTAAGTAGAAACTCAACTAATGCATGCAGTGGTGGTTTATTAGATGGAAAAGACCATAATTTTTTGCTAGACATGGGTTTTCAGTTTGTAACCTTATGAGCTGTATGACTACTGCACAAAATATTCAAAAATGGCTGATTAAGTTGAACATCTTGTAGGTGGTAGGTTTCAATGAAGATATGTAAGCAAGTGCTGGGGAGTAGTCCGAGCTGCTGCAGCAAATTGTGAGAGAAGGTGGGGGTTGCTGTCCAGTGGGCTGCTGGGCGGATGCAACTGGGAATTTCTGTGACAGGTATGTAAATTGTACTGCTGCTTGCCTGTGAATGCCAAGCAATATGCCCAGGGTCTGACTGCACTAAAACTAAAAGCTTTGACTATTTACTAAAACATGAAAACCACTTCCAGACATGCTACAGAAAATCTGATGACAGTGTCGGAATTGCAATAAAGAGATGAGCTCAATAAAATTATTATAATATTTATACAAATATTAGCAAAGTTATCAATAAAATTGGTTATAAAACAGTGACAAAAGGTATAGACTATATGTGCAACACATGATTGGATTGGTCTTCAAGTCATCTATAGAAATGATCGTATTTATCTTATTGAACAAATACACTAATTGTCATAAATAATTTATTTAATATTGATTAAACTAGTGCCAAAACAAAGAGTTCTCACAGATACACTATAGATTAGCATCAGCATGAATGTTTTGCCCTTTTATTCAAATTTGTTTATGTTTGTTTAGTAAGAATCACAATAAGTTAATGCTTGTGAGGTGATTATTTGAGCAGCATAGTATGGCAGTGGCAAGCTGAATAATGAGTTGAATTAGATTAGCTCTTGCCCTTCCACCTTAAGATGCAGAAAAATGTAAAATAAAGTTGATTCTTCTGTGCTGTTTAACAAAATAATATCTGTCAGCTGACTGTCTCAATATATATATTATATATGTTGGAAATAACTAAATATTGTAAGACATGTACTAATTAGAATGGTTGTCTAGCTCCAACATGCTCAACTGAGTGTAGCGGTTAGTCGTTTCATAGTTTTAAGTATTGGTTTGGAGATGGAATTGTTTCAGTGTACACCTATTTAGGAATTAGGTATTTTTCAGTGCAACAGTTTGGGACTGACTTAATATTTGAATTGTGAGTTCTACTATAGCTATTGTGACTTAACTTTGCCATGGCGGATTGGTTATTGAATATAGCCTTGAATGAACTTAGTGAACTATAAGAATTTAATTCAGTTTGAATAGTTTGGGTGCACTGAAAATGTCTTTGGCTTACACTTGATATTTCCTGTGAAAGTTCTGCTTGCTCTGTTAGGTCACTTAATTGATCTCTTATTATTTCACTGTGTTTTAGTGTTAGCCTGTGTAAGGCATCCATTTGAACTGGTCTGAAGAAACGGACAGTTAACTTTAATCCCATGTGTAGGCTACAGCAGTATCCTGAGGGATCATTCCTTTACTGTCTCCAGTATTTTTAATTTATTCATCAAATGTTGTTTTATAAAATTTTCACTGATGGTCTGTTAAATATTCCATGTGAGTAACTATTGCTTCCATAAGGGTGTGAAGCAGCAGTGTATGACCAAAATTTTAATTTTCCGATGAGCCACATACAACTTAAGGTTGTGCGCACACCCTATGGTAGTAGAGTAGTAACAAGTTGATTTTGTCTAGTGATTAATTCCACAAGAGATGTCAGTTAACAAAACCCCCAGTGTGAAGTTGCAATTGGGTTGGCTCATTCAGGATCTGAATGTAGTTGCAATTCACTGTTAAGACTTGTTTTGGAATTGGGTTCCATATCAATATTTTGAGGCCTTAATGATAGATGATTATTGTGGTGGTTCTGAACTTTAGACACTGTGAGAGTAGCAGCAGCATCAGCAGCAGTAGTAGTAGCTATGGAGTTGTTGTGTATTGGTGCACATTTGGTGTAACAGTAGGTACCAGCATACATGAAACTATAGTACATGCTTGGTGACTGTGCTGCCATGTCTTTGTGTCACAACCTCTGCATTGCAAGTTTTGTGCCACCATGCACTCATGCCAGAGTCTTCACAGTGCTGCTTCCTGCATCTGTCCCACAACCTGTCCGTGCTGCTGTTACTGCAGAGCCTTTATGTTCATGCCACCACCTGGCAATGCCACAGTTTTACGGGACTGCCACATCCGTGCAGCTGCTTGTCCATGTTGCAGTTGTTGGAGGGCCAGCGTGTTCACGCTGCTCCCTACCCATGTCGCAGATTCTGCTGGGTCACCACATCCGTGCAGCTCCCTGTCCACACTGCAACCGTTGCAGGGGCAACATATTAATATCACTGCCTGGCCACTCCGCAGCCATCACAGGACTGCCCTGACTGCATCGACATCTGTCTGAGACACAGCATCTTGGCACTGTTGTGTCTGTTCACACCACTGTGTGACAACAATGTAACTGTCACAGGACTGCTGTATCAATACCAACATCATTCCAAGCCACAATTTCTCAGTGCCATCGTACCTGTGCTTGCTGCCTTATAGCCATACCACAGCCATTGCAGAACCACATGTCTTTGCCAGTGTTTGTTCATGCTGCAGCATCTCTGCCTCATTGTCTCCATGCTGCAGTGTCTCTGTGCCACCAGTTCCATACTACATGGTCTCTGTGCTACCAAGTCTCCATGCTACAGCATCTTAGTACTGCTGCCTCCATGTCAAATTATCTCCCTGGCAGTGCCTAGCTGCTGCATTGTCTCTGTAGTGCTATCTCCTGCCACAGTGTCTCATTGCACAGATGGTGAGCCCAGACATCAACTTCACAATGCATCACACCATAGTAGCAAGCAAAAGAATTTTGAGGCAAGTACAACATCAGTTGCATTTTTATGTTTGTGTTTTCAATCACCAGCCATGATTGACAAAATCAAAAAATCACTGAGTGATTGTGGATAAGATTGTGTATGTGGTTGACAGAAGATCTGTTAACAGTACTTTTTAATGCCCTGAGTCAGGATTATTTGGGAAAATGCAATCTAATTTTGGAAATATGGATTCATAATTAGGGAGTATGAAATCTGAATTTATGGTGAGAGAAATGGACTTGAAGAATGGCAGCAGCATTAGAGAGTTACAATCAGAGCTTGGGAGTGTAATAACTTCAAGTTGAACAAATATATTTCAAGGAAGACGCAATAAATGAAAGTCACAGATCAAGTAAACAGAATAAGATGTGTGTACACTTTAACAGTCAAATCATAACTGAGTCCAAGTCTAGCGGCTGCTGGCTGGCTGGCCGCTTAGGTGGCGCTGCTGCTGCATGGCTGGCAGACAGCACCACATGTAGAGGACACACATAACTGCCCGGCGGCACTTTGAAAGATCGGCAAGTCACAACACTTTTCCCCCCCCTTTGAATTTTTTGCACAGGTCTTGATGGAGGTGGCCTGTAGATTGCTAATGTCCATGGGTGTTGTTTGACTGGCCGTAAAGTCTCAAGGAGGAGGCTTCCCGTACGGACGGAAGTGTCCCTGATGTTAATGGGTCGAGATGACAGGAGATGTAGGGGCAGGTCTTGATGGAGGTGGCCTGTAGATTGCTAATGTCCATGGGTGTTGTTTGACTGGCCGTAAAGTCTCAAGGAGGAGGCTTCCCGTACGGACCGAAGTGTCCCTGATGTTAACGGGTCGAGATGACAGGAGATGTAGGGGTCGAATCTGCTGGGGCCCCATGCACCAATCTGCCCATTGTGGCAAGTCCGGTTGTTATAACAGGAGACATGGGTGATGTGTCCGTGTCCTTAGGAGAAGGAGGTGAGTAGAGTTGCTCCGACAGATGATGGTCATCTGGTTCCTGCATAGGCATGTCTCCTGGTGGTGTCAGTTCTTGTGCTGGCACTGATATGATGGAGAGAGGACTGCGTTGTGAGTAATGAGAGATTCCAGTATCCCGAGCATCAGGTAGAGCCGAAGGTGGTGTAGCAGCATCCGGAACAGGCGTTGCTGGCACACGAGGCTGAAGCTGGTCCAAATGACGCACTGGAACACCCATGTCTGTCTGGATTTCATACAGGCATTGGCCACGGTGTCATAAGATGCGGCCAGGACTCCATTTTGGCCGCCTGCCATATCCCCGTACCCATAAAAGATCGTCAGCGGTGAACCGACCAAGCGAAGGCACCCGCAGCCTGGAGGTGGAAGGCCGCAGAAGATGAAGTAGCGTGCAGGTCTGTCAGCCATGTAAGAGCTCAGCCGGGTTGTGGTCACCCATGGGGGTGAAATGGTAAGAAGCCAGAAATTGGAGAAGTGCATCATCAGCAGAAGAAGTCAGGAGTTTCCTCATCTGAGCCTTAAATGTGCAGACCAGTCATTCAGCGTCACCGTTTGACTGTGGATGGAATGGAGGGGCCGTGACATGCATGACGCTGTGACGGGCACAAAAATCTGCAAAATCAGAAGAGGCAAATTGCGGACCATTATCAGTAACAAAGTAGAGGTAAGGCCTTCGAAAGAGAAAATGCGAGCTAGAGCATTGGTGGTTGCCGCGGTGGTAGGCGACGTGCAACAGACAATGAAAGGAAAATTAGAGTAGGCATCAATGACGAGAAGCCAATAAGTACCTAAAAAAGCATGAATATGCTCCCAGGGCTTCTCAGGCGAAGGCCACAGTGACAAAGATGACTTCAGGGCGGCGGCCTGTGTCGCACAAGGGCCACAGGCAGCGACCATGAATGCGATTTCAGAGTCGATGCTGGGCCAGTACACATGACAGCGTGCCAGAGAATTTGTGCGAGAGACACCCCAGTGCCCTTGGTGAAGGAGGTGCAAGACCGAAGCATGCAAAGACGCAGGTATCACAACACGCGGCGAAGCATTTTCGGTGGAAAGGAGGATAACACCATCCCTAGCCATGAGGCGGTAACACAAAGCGTAGTAGTTCCGCAACGGATCAGAAGTCTTAGTGGATGGACGATCTGGCCAACCCTTCTGAATACAGCATAAAACCCGGTAGAGGGTAGGGTCAGAATCCGTAACAGCCACCAGCCGGTCCCCGGTGATGGGGAACCCGTCCACAACCCGCTGCTTGGCAACATCCAGGTGGAAACACGAAAGTTCATCCCTATCAAATGCCAGATCAGGACCCATTGGAAGGCAAGACTGTGCATCATCATTCACATGTTGAGCTGTTGGCCAGAAATGAATCTCATAATTGAAACGTGACAAGTAAAGAGCTGAACACTGGAGGTGGTGTGCAGCCTTGTCGGGAAGTGACGATGATGGATGAAACAAGGAAACAAGTGGTTTGTGATCCGTAACAAGATGAAGTTTGGATCCATAGAGGAAAACACCAAACTTATGAAGAGCATAAATAATGGCCAAAGCTTCTTTTTCAATTTGAGAATACTTTCGTTGGGCATCTGCGAGCGTTTTGGAGGCACAAGCAATGGGTTGTTCAGAACCGTCAGAAAAACAGTGTGCAAGGACTGCACCGACCCCATATTAAGAGGCGTATGTGGCAAGAACAAGATGTTGACCAGGTCGATAAGTAGCCAGGCATGGGGCCTGTTGCAGCATAGTCTTCAATTTCTGGAAAGCCGCATCACATGACGCGTACCAGTGAAAAGGCACGTTTTTATGCAACAGATGATGCAACGGCTGATCCACTGAAGCAGCAGATGGTAAAAACTTGTGATAGTATGCTATTTTCCCCAAGAAGGCCTGCAGTTCCTTAACAGATGTCGGGTGAGGAAGGGCATCGATCACAGCGACAGTTTGCTGAAGCAGACAAATACCATCCCGAGAGAGGTGAAACCCCAAATACGTGATAGATGCCTGAACAAAGTTTGATTTCTGATGATTACACTTAAGACCGGCAGTCTGTAAGACATGAAAAAGTGTGAGGAGATTTTGAAGATGTTTGTCAGTGGTGGAGCCAGTGACAACAATGTCGTCTTGGTAATTTATACACCCAGGGATAGTGAGCAATAATTTTTCCAAGAATCGCTGAAAGAGAGCAGGGGCGCTGACAACCCCGAATGGCAATCGTTGGTATTGACAGAGGCCGAAAGACATGTTAAGGACCAGAAACTGCCAGGAAGCAGCGTCGAGAGGAAGTTGATGATAAGTTTCTGACAGGTCAAGTTTAGAAAAATACTGGCCTCCAGCAAGTTTAGTGAAGAATTCTTCAGGTTGAGGCATAAGGTAAGTGTCGATAAGGCATTGAGCATTTACAGTGGCTTTGAAATTGCCACAGAGACGAATATCACCATTTGGCTTAGCAACGACAACGACAGAAGAGGACCACTCACTGGAAGTGACAAGAAGCAAGACCCCTGAAGCAGTGAGACGATCCAGCTCCCGTTTGACTTGATCACAAAGGGCCACAGGAATGGGTTGAGCCCGAAAAAACTTAGGCCAAGCAGTGGATTTGAGCGTGATATGAGCTTCAAAGTCGTTTGCATGGCCTAACCCAGGAGAAGAAAGGGACAAAAATGTCATCGACAAGGAATCCAATTGAGCATAAGGAATAGCATCAGAGATGATATTGACGGAGTCATCTATGGAAACCCAAAAACGCGAAAGGCATTGAAACCAAAAAGATTCTCCGTATTACTATGGTCGACCACAAATATGGGAACAGTGTGAATGACAGATTTGTAATATACCTCAGCATCAAATTGTCCCAAGAGAGAAATCTTCTGTTTATTGTAAGTCTGTAATTGCCTAGTGACAGGTGACAGGATTGGAGAACCCAACTGAAGATAGGTCTGAGAATTGATGATAGTGGCAGCAGAACCAGTATCCACCTGCATGCTAACATCTCAACCAAGTGTTTGGACAGTGAGGAATAACTTCCCTGAAAGGGAAGAAGTACAATTGACAGACAACACAGAAGCAGAATCAGTGTCATGTTCATGAACTTCATGTATGCAGTCGGATTTGCAAACGGATGACACATGACCCATTTTTTTGTGGGAACACGCCACATGCTTCATCAACATTGCACAGAGGTTGTATTTCCCTGACGTCACCCCATGCCTCTATTTGCGCTCCAGCGGTGCAAGAAATTTCAAAAGCCTGAGCGATGGGTAGAACTTCATCTAGAGTCGGATTTGCCAACTGAAGGGCACGTTGCCTAACTTCTTTGTTGGGCACCGATCGGATAATAGCATCCTGTACCATGGAATCGGCTTAGGATTCTTTTGAGCTTCAGTAAAAAATTGACACTTTCTACTGAGGCCGTGAAGTTCAGCAGCCCAAGCACAATAGGATTGATTTGGTTGTTTTTGACAACGATAAAAGGCAACACGAGAGGTTACTACATGCGTTTGCTTTTGAAAATAGATGGACAGAAGTGAACACATTTCACCAAAGGACAAAGACGCAGGATCTTTCAAAGGAGCCAATTGTGACAACAGCCAATACATTTGAGGTGAAATCCATTAAAGGAACAGAGACTTACATGTTTGTTCGTCCGCGACATGAAATGCCAAGAAGTGCTGTCGAAGACGATTTTTGTAATCAGACCAGTCTTCTGCCATCTCGTCGTAAGGAGGAAAAGTAGGTAGAGACAACGATGAGAGATGCCCCGCATTTTATGCCGCGACGAAATCACGAATCGCATTTGTGAGAAGCATTTGCTGTTATATGAGACCTTGCAATAGTTGCTCTAAAGTAGCCATGGAAACATGTCGGTCAACGATGGAAAAGAAAAATCACTACCTCGTCGCCAATTGTAATAACTTCAAGCTGAACAAACATATTTCAAGGAAGATGCAATACATGAAAGTCACAGATCAAGTAAACAGACAGAGTAAGATGTGTGTACAGTTTAACAGTCAAATCATAACTGAGTCCAAGTCTAGCGGCCACTGGCTGCATGGCTGGCAGACAGTGCCGCATGTAGAGGACACGCGTAACTGCACGGTGGCACTTTGAAAGATCAGTGAGTCACAACAGGGAGAAAAAAATTGGTGAAGTAAATGTAAAGTTTGAACAGTTAGAAGCCAGATTTACAGAGACTGAGAGTAAACTTGAGACTACTGTTAGACTGGGAGAGAAGCAGAGGGACTGTGGGATAGGAAAGGTGTTGGTAGTTTTGTGGGATAGGGAAAGTGTTAGTAGTTAAAGAGGAAGATGTGCAAATTGATCCTGAGAGGCAGATCTAGGTGCAAGAACAAAAATGTAAAATGTATTAAAGGCAGACAGATGTAGAATTCAGGTCAATCATGGCAGAGATTTCTGAATGCCATGATGAGATTAGAAGGGGAAATGAATATTTTGAAAGAAACTGTTAATAATGTAGCAGCTGGACGGCATAAAGGATAAGTTTGCAACTGGCATAAGTGAGTTTGCTAAAATTAAATTTTTAGAAAGGCTGTGAGAAGGAGTGTCTCAAACCTGGACTAATCAAAATGTCGACCAGTTTGCAGGTTACATACATTGGGAACAATGTTCTAGAAAAAGTATTGGGGACAGGCAAAGTAATTTGAATGGGCTATGTTACAGAAGTGGGAAGGAAATCATGAAGGAGTTCTGTGCTAGAGAGCTGGATAAATTAATTCATCTGGATAGGCCACTGGGTGTGCTAACAGAAATTTCAGCTTCGACTAGAAGGTTGCCAGAATCCTTGCAATGGGAACTCATAAACAGTCCTGATTTTGCAGAAGAATTTCTCAACTTTATTGAAAGTATGGATAGGCTATATGTTACAGACCAAGGTGTGTTAGACAGAGAGAGAACAGTAGGAATCAGGGCAAGGAATATTAATTATAATAAAAACAATTTTAAAGAGCACAGTGATCATAAATGGAGGAATGAGAGGACTGATGTGTTCAGTGATGATTTGGGCAGCCGTATTATGGTATTTCATGATTACTCTGCAAGACTGCATTACTGCCAAGGATCATGTGACCATTTTGGCTGATCAGATCCATCCCATGGTGCAACGTTTGTTTCCCAATGGTAATTCTGTGTTCCAACAAGACAGAGCCACTGTTGGCACTACTTGCATCATCCAGGACTGGCTTTGTGAGTACGAGGATGAAATGCTGCATCTGCCCTGGCCACCACAGTCACTTCATCTCAATATTATTGAGCCTTTGGGTCTGTTTTGGAGATAATGGTGTGTGATCACTAATCCACCTCTATCAACATGGCATGAACTTGCCATTATTTTTCAGGAAGAATTATGTAAGATTCCCTTGAAAACCATACAGGACATGTATTTGTCCATGTCGATATGACTGGAAGTTGTTTTGAAAGCCAACAGGTTTCCTACACCACATTAGCCAGGGCATTGTGTTTTGTTTTGATGTTTCCATATTTTGCCCAATCCCTGTATGTGGGAGCAATATATTGGGACTGTATTTAATGAATTATTTAAAGGAAATACAGAAACTGATTATGGGGAAAGATGTAAAAGTATATCTATAATGGAGGACGAGAGTAGAGAGTAAATTGCCATTGATACATTGAGGGGAATAGAATTAAATAGGATAACTGATGTAAGTGTAAGGAGCTGGTGGAACTACCATTAACTTGTGTAAAAATTAAAACAGCAGAGTATAAATCAAGAAAGAATTTTATTGAATTTCAAAATCAGTGATTATCATTTTAAGGTAAGTTTTTGTAATTCCGTGTCTGGCAATGAAAATTACATTTGGGATGGATTTTTCATATAAATATGATTGCAACACGAACAATATAAGGAAAAATATAGTTTGCTACTCACCGTAGAGATGGCAGGCACAATGAAAAGGCTGTTACACGTTTAGTTTTCAGCCAAAGCCTTCTTCAGAAAAGGAAACACATACACTTTCATTCACACAAGCAAGCACACATCACAAACAGATGATTGCCATGTCTGGCAGCTTGAACCAAAATGCAGTTGTCATAGTGAATGGAAACAGCAATTGAAGGGGGTGAGGAAGGGGAAGGGACAGCAGGCTATGGGTGGGTGCAGGGACTAGAAGGAGGCATGATAAGACTGCCACTAGGTGCAATGTTGGGAGGCTGTTGAGCAGGGAGGGTGGGAGGGAAGGGGGAAGATGAGTGAATGCATTGGCAGTGGACGGCACACAAATAAGGTTAAGAGACTTGTATGTGATGGAGGTGATAGGACAGAGGGAACAGAAACTGTTGGGTGGAGGGTATGGGGACCAAAGGTTGAGGCTAGGATGATTTCCGATAAGGATAACTCCCAGCTGTGCAGTTCAGAAAAGCTGATGGTGGAGGGGAGGATCCAGATGGCACAGGCTGCTAAGCAGCCATTGAAATCAAGCATGTTATGTTCAGTTGCATGTTGTGCCACATGGTCATCTACCTTGCTCCCTGGCAGAAGGCCAGTTATCTCACTCCTTCACCTATAAACTCTGCCAGATTGATCACATCCCAGAGATCCATCATAACTTCCAGTCCCTACTTAAAGCCTTAGACCTTTGCCAGAGCCTCTCCATTGAATATACGAGCTGCGTTTTTTAAGTAAGTACCATTTTGAAATTAAAAAAGGATGTGCTAAGATATCTCAATAATTTTATTTTTACATGAAAGCCTGTACCTTAATCTACTTTTCTACATAATTTCCGTCAATACTGAGGCACTTGTCACAACGTTGTACCAGTTTTTGAATACCCTCCTCAGAGAAGTTTGCTGCCTGACTTGTTAACATCTGCATCACCACTGTTTTGACTTTGTCATCATCTTGAAGACGCTGACTGCCCAGGTGTTTCTTCAAGTTCAGGAACAGATGGTAGTTACTGGGTGCAAGATTGGGGCTGTATGGAGGCTGATCTAGAGTTTCCCATCGAAAAGATGTGACAAGATCTTTGGTCTGATTTGCCACATGTGGAAGGGCATTGTTTTGCAGCAAAACGATGCCCTTGCTCAACTTTACACGTCTTTTGTTCTGAATTGAACGGCGCAGATTGTGCAATGTCTTACAGTAAGCTACTGCATTGATTGTCTCATTATGAGGCAGAAATTCCACAAGCAATACTCCTTTTCTGTCCCAAAAAACTGTGCACATGATTTTCCAGGCAGAAATTGTTTGCTTAAACTTAACTTTTTTTGGATGAATCTGAATGCCACCATTCCATGGAGTGTTGCTTTGATTCTGTTGTGACACAGGCCACCCATGTGTCATCACCTGTAACAATTTGGCTTAATAAATCATCACCGTCGTTGTGGTACAGCTCAAGGAAAGTCAATGCACTGTCTAAACATTTGGTTTTGTGCACATCCATCAACATTTTTGGTACCAAACGTGCGCACAATTTTCGGTAATTCAAGTGCTCGGTCACAGTGCCATACAAAACACTACAAGAAACATTAGGAAAGTCATCCTGCAAGGAGATAATCGTAAAGCATCTGTTTTCTCTCACCTTATTGACCACTTCCTGCACCAAACTTTCATTAACGACTGAAGGACACCCACTCCATTGTTCATCATGCACATTTGTGCAGCCATCTTTAAATGCTCTCACTCACTTTGTTACCATTCCATCACTCATAATGTTTTCTCCATAAACTGCACAGATCCCATGATGAATATCTATTGCTTTTAGGCCTTTAGCACTATGAAATCTTATAACAGCCCATACTTCACAGTCGGCGGGACTCACGATTATTGGAGGCATCTTAAACACTCAGTACACAATGTAAACAAGGAAGAATCAGACTGTAATGGAGTCAGTGCGTAGAGTGTGTGTGTGTGTGTGTGTGTGTGTGTGTGTGTGTGTGTGTGTTGGGGCTTATGGGCGCTCAACGTCAAGGTCATCAGTGCACTGACACACATTAAAGGGAATGAATGTGGATAAACCTAATAAAACCGAAACACACACGCAAAGAAAGCAGGAAAAGAAGGAAAATGCGACATAAGAAAGTAGAATGTAAGGAAAGGGAAAATGTAGCAACAAGAATGCCACAGTAAATTGTCATTGGCTGGCCACTTACATAAAATATGGGTGAGCTTGTCACACAGTGAGTAAATTAAAATCTCTAGTACCTTCCGCCATGGAAGTCGAACACACGCCAGAACAAATGGACATGGTCAGCCCATAGAGGGCTCCGCCTCTGTGGAGGCTGTTCCGTGCAGCGGCTCTCGTGCAGCGAGGGCACCACCGCTACGCCATGTGCAGACAGCTGCCAATAGCCACTCCCTCCGGTTTCATATATAGGCACCCGCTCTGCCCTAATCCAGTCAGTCTGGTACTCGCTCTGGATTTCGTTTCTATCTCTGCAGTACTGTGTTCTGGTTGTTGCTCATTGTTGACATTTGCCTGGCCCTGGTTCTGAGTGGATTTACTGTTGGTGTTTGGTGTTGTGGTTTCCACAAGCCTCCATTGTTTATCTCTTCTTTGTTGTGTCGGTCATAGTCAGTCGTGGTAGGTTGTTGTCAGTTGTCGTTGGTCTGCCGCCTGACTCGTCCTGTGTTTACCCGGTGGTGCGTGCTACACCACTGGCGGCTTCCCCGCCTGGTGGCTCCGATCTGCAGCCCAAGGCATTCCTGCGGTTGGTTTTGGTTACTACAAAATACTCTCCCTAAAATCTTTGTAAAAACATTTGACATGGCACAGAACTTTAAAACTTTAACCACATTCATCGAGTGTTGCCTAAAAGAGATGGTAGGTCAGAAAATAAAAATGCAATCCAATAAAATGTGGTGCACAGTGACCTGGCCGCCACAAGCACCACACATAGGAGGGTCCTCCCGCCGGAGCAGGAAGCCATGTGTAGATAACAGATATAGGTACCCAGTGCGCATGTGCAGAATGGCGATAGTAGTGCTATGGCCGCGGTGTGGCAAAACAGTACTTACTCAAAAAACACGCCTTGTATTTCCCTCCTCACCCCTATATCACCCTGTACACCCATCTTCTACAGGCTCCCCAAAATCCACAAACTCAACAATCCTGGATGCCCCACTGTAGCTGTTTATTGTTCCCCCACTGAAAAGATTTTGACTCTTATTGACCAATACCCATATCTAGCCTCTCATGTCAAATATACTAACCATTTCCTTCACCGACTCTCCACAATCTCCATTCCTTTACTTCCTGGTTCTCTACTGGCCACTGTTACACCTCCTTGCCATACACCAACATCTCTCATCCCCATAGTCTTGCCATTATTGAACACTACCTCACCCAATGTTCTTCAGACTCCAAACCCACTACCACATCCCCATATACACCTTTCTAACTTTATCCTTACTCACAACTACTTCTCCTTTTGAAAGGAAGGTATACAAATAAACCTGTAGTATAGTCATGGGCATCCATGTCGCGCCCTCCTATGCAAACCTGTTTATGGGCCATCTAGAGGAGACCTCCTCCTATACTCCCAAAACATCAAACCCCTAGTCTGTTTCAGGTTCAGTGATGATATCTTCATGATGTGGACTTAGGGGCAAGGCACCCTATCTTCATTCCTTCACAACCTCAACACTTCCTCTCCCTCTGCTTCACCTGGTCCTCCTCAAACCACTGTGCCCCCTTCCTGGATGTTGCCCTCCTCCTCTCTGATGGCTATACCACACCTCTGTCCACATTAAACCCACCAAAGACCAACAGAACACGCATTTTGACAGCTGTCATCCCTTCTGCAAAGAAAGAAAAAGGCCTCTCACATGCAGTCTGGCCACCTGGGAGTGGTGTATCTGCAGTGACAAGACCTTCCTTGTCCACTCACCAAGGCCTTCATAGACAGGCACTATCCCCCAGCCCTATTACCCATTTCATTATGAGTGACCACTGACTTTGAGCTCATATACTGGTCACATCACATGATGAACAAGTGATATGTGTGTTATACCTTGCTGGAATTCTGGAAATGTCTGCTTTTATTTGGTGTAGGAATATTACATTTATACAGTATACAGTTGAAAAGGGGGCAATATACATAATAATATTTAAGAGAAAGGGTGCTTTTGTTTGATCATTTTTTGGAAAGCATCAAATTTGAGCAGTCATAGAAGTCAGACCACAATTAGGAGAAAAACTTCTTTTGCGCAGTTTAAAGATACAACCATGCTCAACTTACAGACAAACTTTCATTGCTTTCCAATTAGTTGTTTTGTCCTAATAATGATGGGTGTAGATTACTGCATTTGCCTAATGATGATTCACATCAACAAGGTGAAAAGTGTAAATGCAAGCTCTGTTGTTGCCTTTCACATACATTATGTTTTTATACACATAAATCTACATAATGTGCTAATATCACATCTTTAATTTATTTTGTTTTTCATTTCTATGCACCCTGTGCTCATGTGTGCTATGTTGCCAGACCTACGAATAGTATTTCCACTTCATTGTTCATTGTTGCAGTGTTTACATCTTGGCTTCCTGTCAGACAGGAAATAATTGTGCTCCTATTCATTGTTGTGTATTCATGTGTGACAGTGCTTGTAATATAATTAGTTGCCTTATACTTGTGTGAAACCGCACATCATTTATGGAGTTCTGGGAAGTCTATGGTGATTGTGCACATGTTTACTTTGAGGTCAAAAAAGAACAGAGTCCAAGCAGTTCTGTGTCATAGCCAGTAAAGAGAACTGCTGAGTGTCTTGGTATCAGTGAAAGTACAGTGAGTGAATTTCAAGAGAATACACAGAAACTATATGTCTTATATCGCAAAAAATAATTCTGATAGATGACAGAAGTTTGTACTGAATGATTTTACACAGGGAGTCATAAGAAGAAAAATTCATGACTTCTATGTGGAAGATTTTCCTGATATGAGTGAAGCAACCCTTTGGCATACTATTCAAATAATGGGCTTCAGATACAAGAAGTTCAACAATTAACCTTTGATGGTGGAAAATAACCAAGTAGCAGGAAAAAGAGATGAGCTCTTGCAGGAAATGAGACACTTGTGCAACACTGGGTGATGTATTTATTAGACTGATGAGAGTTGGTTTGGTGTAAATCATTCCAGAAAGTCTGGTTGGTAGGAACAAAAAATGCCTTTTGCATCAGAAAATGTATATGAGTATCACAGAGGAAGTGCTCAAGAGTAGAATGATTGGAAAGGAAGAATTCAAACACCATCCATTTCTGGAAAAAGGATTACAATGTGCCACATTGTGAATGCAGATGGTTTCAAGCAAAATGTTGGTTTATGTCTTATTGGGTGAAAAAGACATGCAAATTTACATTCTGAAATGAATGCCAGACACTAAGAGGAGTGTTCTTCAAAATTTACCAAACTGATCTGCAATTGTTTTAGATCAGGCTGCATATGACATGATGATAAACCCAATATAATGAAATCCATCTATGAACTGGAGAAAGGGTTCTATTATTGAATGGACGGAAAGCAATAATGTAGAGCTTCCATCTAATGCTACATCATATGAGGAATTTACTAAAGCTAGCCAACTGGAGCATGTGTGACTGTGCTTCAGGGTGCAGGAATACCTTTTGGAAAGTATATTGTGATCAGTGGACAAGGACATTAAACTTTTGTGGTTTCCTGTAGTGCACTGCGAATTGAACACCACTGAATTTATTTGGGCATTTACCAAGAACAAGGTAGCAAAGGAACAAGAATTTTAAAGTAAATGACGCTTTACAGTTGTGTTGTTCTGCTCTAGAAAGTATTCCCCAAAGTGTCTGGAGGAATTCAGTGAGTCGTGCACACAAACTTGAAAGCAGTTATGCACAAAGGGCCCATGGTCTTGATATACCAATAGAACCATTGCTGATCCAAGTAGACAACTGCAATAGCAGCAACAAGACCTCAGCCAGCAGTGAAAGCAATTAAGGTAAGTTTTATTTCAGTCATCGTTCTTTACTCTAAAATTTATTTGAGGTAATTGACTTTTGCATTTATTGTTGAGATGTGTTATACAGGTGTTCATTTGCTTTGAGCTGCTTGTGCATAAAGCATTTATTTGTGATTTTACATATTATCTCTCTGAAGTCACAACAAAAACTGAATGCGGAAATGCTGTACTGGAATGTGACTACGAAGTTGCCATTCTTCACTGATCTCCACCACAGCCTAGCATATATTGCAGCTACTAGCACAATTGCTTTGCAAGCTCTTAACTAAAAAACATGATGAGTATTCTTTAGTAAAGACGTATGATGCAACCAACAAAATTTCAAGCTTAACACCAGTGCCTTCACTGTCGCAATAGCTACAACAGTAAGCTCAATTACAGAATCTTGCGTTTAACATTACAGTGATGAAACAAGTACTCAGAAAATAACAAATATGTGCCTGTAAATAGAACGAGGTTGTATCTTTAAACTGTTCAAAGGAAATTTTTCTCTTAATTACAGTCTGATTTTTTACATATCCTTAAAGTTGACACTCACAGAAAAATGCAAGAAAAAGCCCAGTTTCTCTTAAATATTACCATGTATGTTGCCCCCATTTCAACTAAGATGTAATATTCATATACTAAATAAAAGTAGACATTTCAACAATTCTGGCGGGGTATAACATATCAATGTTTGTAATGCAATGTGATCAGAATATGAGCTCAGATTCAGGGGTCAGTCATTATGAAGTGGATAATAGTCTATAAACAGATCTGTGCCATTTTCTACACACCCACAATTGTCCCACCATTCTCAAGAACCAGCTAAAAAGAAGTGCCCCTTTCATTATTCAATACCACCTTGGACATGATCAACTGGAACATATCCTTCATCAGGTCTTTGATTACCTTTTGTCCTGACCTTAAATGAGGGACATCGTACCCAAAATCCATCCCACTCCTCCTTAAGTGGTGTTACGTCATTCACCCAACATCCACATCATCCTAATCCACCCCTATCCCTGTGGAATACCAGGTGCAGGACCTGCCCTATACACCCAGCCAGCAGTTCCTTTTCCAATCCTGTCACAGGCTTATCCTACCCTATCAGTGTGGTTGGGCCACATGTGAAAGCAACAATGTCATATACCAGCTATGCTTCAATCTTTGCAGAGCCTTTTATACTGGTATCAGTACAATCAGCTGTCCATCAGGATAAACAGCTACCACCAAGTTGTGGCCAAGAAGAAACTAGACCACTCTGTGGCACAACATTCAGATAAACACAATATGACTGATTTCAAAGGCTGCTTCACAAACTAGGCCACTTGGATCTTTCCCTCCACCACCATCTTTCCTGAATGGCACAGATAGGAGTTATCCTTGTATCCTTGTGACACATTCTTTGCTCCCAAAATTATCCCGGCCTCAACTTAAAGTAATCTATTGATTCCACACCTTCCATCCAAAGGTGTCCAGCCCCTCTGTCCTAACATCTCCCCACTCACACCCCTTCATCCTCGTTCTGTGTCACCCTCTGCTAGCACACTCGCCTGTCTTTCCCCGTCTCTGCTCCATGCTCCTCTCCTTCCCTCCCCACCCCTTGCCTCCCCCCCCCCCCCCCCACTGCCTCACTACCCAACAGTCTTCCAATTGCTACACCTGGTGGCAGTTTTGTCTTGCCTCCTTCTATTCCCTGCACACTCCACCATAGAGCACTCTCCTTTCCCCCCACCTGCACCTCACTATCCTTTGCCTTTGCCCACCCCTCTCCAGATTGCTGCTGCCAATGCAACAGTTGCCCGTGTCCACCGTCTGGCCACCACTCATTGGCCTGACCTTCTCTTCTGCCCCCCATGACTCCCCATTCGCTAGCCACCCATCTCATGCCAACTTTTCGTTCTCTCTCATATCATTGATCGATCTCACCACTATGTCATGACACTCAACCCGCCCTCACGCCACCCCCACTCCCCCCCCCCCCCCCCCCCCCCAACATTGGCCTAATCCAGAAAGGCCCTTCCTCTTTCACATCTCCACCTGCCACTCTCTGACTTCTTTCTCTTTCCTCATCCTCCCCCCCCCCCCCCCCCCCACTCTATCGCCTCAAGATGATTGTCTGCCACTGCCATCACTGCCACTGCCACGAAGATGAGGCCAGGATAATGGCCTTTAGCTTTCAATTCACTCCTACTGTCCCTCCTCCTCTCCTTTACTCTGTCATTTAGTTGTAATCTACTGGCTAGCCAATGGGCCGTTCTCTTTCCTCAAACTCCTGCTGTCCCTTCTACTGTCCTGTCACCTTTCATTTTTAAATACCATGCTGGCCAGTCAATCGGGCCGTTTGCTTTCCTGCTTCTTCTGCTATCCCTCTGAATATTCTATAATCTTCTTTTTTTTAACCATGCAAGAAGTAGAAGCGCCCAAAAGGTGCTAAGACTTCACCCACAGCAGAGGGTTCAACCCTCCGTCACGTGCGTCTGTGTCTGCAACAGTTGCACTCCAATATGAGCTGCCAGAGACAGCAGTCATGTGTGTATGAGATATGCTTGCTTGTGTGAATGAATATATGTCTGTGTGTGTGTGTGTGTGTGTGTGTGTGTGTGTGTGTGTGTGTGTGTGTGTGTGTTTACTTTTCTGAAGAAGACTCTGGCTTTCTATTTTTTCCTTATATTGCTGATATTCCAATCTGGATTATCCATTATATGACTGCAACATTATATTGATGGGGTAGAATTGTAACATTTGATGCTGGAAGGTACTGAAAAATATTGTATTCAAGTGAGGATTGAAAAGGGATTAAGCATTGTCTCTGCTGCTAACAGAAAATAAGGAAACTGGAAAGTCTACAGATGGATAAATAAATAAACAAACAGATAAAAATAGAGATCTGTACAACAAAACTGAGAGTATACACTGAAAAATCATGAGCATGATTATGCTGTAATATCTAAAGTGTTTGTATGTATAAATTTTGTTTTAAGTAGCTATAAGAATTTTGGATGGTTCTCTTGTGTGTCTGTGTGGGTTTGCCTATGAGCAATAGGCATATAGAATTCTCATATGAATCATGTTTATTAAGGAATGAGCTGAGATTTAATTAGTATATTCACTGTTACAGCCATAAATAAGAGTGAATTGGGGACATGAATATGTTTTTTAAATTGAAATGGAACTTTGAAGAGTATGGAAGAATGTAAAAGTATGCAAATATTTGCACTGATGTGTATGTATTGTATTTCTTATCTGAATAAGCCTCAGTTGAGAGCATGTGGTGGTACAGTTTTACTAACCATCATAGGATTTGAAGTTGTGGCTCAGCAACCCACTGGACAGCAAACCCCATCTCCTCTCATGTCTTGCTGCAGTTACAGGGAGTACTCCCCAGCAACTAGTCACCTAGATGACACTCAACAAATCCTATCATTTTTTAATACCTTGTACAGAGAACATACTGCTCATAACATTACACACCCCGAGTTCACATCATATTAGCCTGCTAACAGTGACACAAAGTCACAGTAATCAGCCACTTGTATGTTTGTCAGTTTGTTTATCTTTATACTATATACCTCTTTACTTCTGTATGCATCCTCTTTGGTTTGAATGTGGCACAGTACTTACAGTAGAATATCTTTGGCTTCCCTCTGACAACCATGCCTCCATCCTTGCTACCCTCCCTGTTTTCCTTTCCTTGTTGCTTCATAACCTGGGTTGTGAGTAACTGAATCTACTTTCCCTTCTTCCCTTTCTTTCCCCTCTCTCTTCCCTGATGAAGGAACATTTGTTCCAAAAGCTAGGAATGTAAATTTTCGGTTCTGTTTTTTGTGTATCTATCAGCTGTACTGAGCTGAGGTAAGTACTGGCCAGCCCCTCTGTCTCTTTGTTAGTATTTGTTTCATATCTTTATATGAGATTTTCCATTAATCATTTAGATCAGCTCTATGAAGAGTGTGTTTCATGACTATGGAATGGCAGAAAGCACAAGCTCAGGGTAATTCCAGCTATGCTGCGGGAGGTGGTATTGAAATAGGAACATAATCAAGTTTTAGCATACCGAAGGGGCTATAAACAACAGAACAATATGTGACAGAGCAATTTTGGTACTGAATATGGTGACAGTTATCAGACAGTATGTAAAAAAACTATATTCTGACTTGGGTCACTAACATATTCTGTTACAGAGATTACCAGAAACCACCAAACTATTTGGGATGAATGGATTGGACATTTTGGTTCTTTTGGGCAAACATCAAAGGGAAATTGTTGTGCATTAACAACAATAGATCATCATTCATGCTATGTGGAGATGGTCAAATGAACACTCCAATACAGTGGCACAAGCAATGGTCAATAGTTGGTTGTTAAAATTCAGAACCCCAGAGATGTTTATTATGGACCAAGGTAGTAACATCTTGTTAGAACTAATTAAACAGCTGTGTCATTTATTGCATATTTTCAAGTGAAGAACAATAGCATTATGCCCAGAAGCAAATGGCAGAATGTAATGGGTACACAGGACAATAGCAGAGTGTCACTATGTCAATAGTCACCACAATGACAGGGACACACTACTGCAGCATATAATTCAGAGTTCCATGAGACTGCAGGCTTATCACCATGGCCGGAAGATGTCTTCACCACTTAAAAGATTGAAACCCAGAAGAGGGAAGGATTGCGAATTGGTGTAAGAACCTGCAAAAAGTTACAATACATTAGGACCTGGCAAAGAGAAAATAAGGCAATGGAGTACCAGGTTGCCTTAATACCTTGTCAGACAATGGGAGATGCTGACAAGTCCATGTGCCCCATTCAGGAACACCAAAAAGTTCTACACACTTTATCAGGTTTTGTACCAAGTAGTAGAAATGATCTTACTGGTAAATTTCAGTTTATAGCTACCTACTTGGTTGGACGTATTTGACCCTAGCAGGGTGCACAAGAAGCTTTGCCTTCATTATCAGCATTGGTCTCAAAAGAGGGGAGAGGTGGTAAGGAAGGTTGATGATTCTGCTCACACTACAGCTTTGAACTTAACATATCCTCTGCTGTACCTGCCAGCCAGTCCTTTCAGAGTCTCGTCAGCAAAGAACCAAAACTTCCTGAATGAAAGCCTTGACACCAGTGTAATAAAATCTCTTAAAAAGCTAATAGCACAGAATGGGCACATCACTGCCGGACATCTTTTTTTTTACCACTCTCTATAGAACCCTGGAGACCATTGTCAGATCATGCTCATGGGAATCTCATTGTCATGAACTTTCTTAGTCACCATTTGCATCGCCTACGTCCAGTATTAGCAAAGAAATAATTGCCCTCCTGAGCTCACATTCCATCATCTGCCAACCTAGTGGGTCAACCACCATGTGAGTAGTAAATGTGGTTAGCAGTAATTGTAAATAAGAAGCATAAAGAAACAAACTTTACATAACAAGTGTGGGAAAGTAGAAATGTAAACACAACAAATCATGTAATGGATGTCCAAATTATTCACAAGGGAGGATGAATAAACGTGACTTCGGCTCCCGTGGGCCACAAATGATGGGTCACAAGTTACAAAAATATACTGGCAAGCCCTGCAGTATATTTGCCTGTGTCCTGCACTCTGAAAGCTGCCTCAGGACAGGCCAGCCTGCACCACATACAACACCTGAGGCAGTGCTTTTGAGGTGTGTGTGACAACAAGCAGGGCTTTTATCAGAACAACACTGCCCGGACAAGATCCACCCACCTGGATCTTCAGCCCAGCCAAACATCATTCACACTGGAGATGTGTCTCTTGTCTGGGTCTACTGACATGACCACCACAGGCATTACGCTGCATTTCAACTTCAGCCCTGAATATGGATCCATCCTCAACAACAATGTAGACTCAGCACCAGCCGGCTGCCCCATGCTTCTGCACCAGCTACTAGATGCAGCCACAGTCAAACTACTGCCATTAGCTTGATGCTCTTGGGCATTTAACAGGATACACTCTGGTGGAGCCATTCAGTGCACACCAGTGCCTAGTATCCATCTTCTCGGAGATACTGGGTTTGCTTGGGTCGCTGTAGGGATGGCTTGCTACCTCTCAGTCTGCTGACAGCAGACTTGCTGTTGGGTGCTCTCAACAGGATGACTGTGCTGATACTTATTACTCTGCTAGGCCACACCAGCTGGCTGCCACCAGCACTGTTGACATCCAATTCCACCATCTCAGCAAGTCTCATCTATGGGCGCCGGCCAACTCTTTTGTATTGAATGAGATGTCAATAAAGCTGGTTGTCATCTGAGAGCAATGTCTGGCTCCACCAATAAGTAACATCTTGATGGCCAGACTGCCATCTTGCCATCATTGGATGACTTCATAGCTATCAGCAACTCAGGTTGCCACAATATGTTATTGTGCAGGTGTACAACTGTGTTGCACAGATTGTAAGTCGATGACTGAATGATGCACTATGTTGCACCATATACAGTTTAAGAAGATATCTGCACATCATTTTGACCATGAAATTTCTGAATTTTTCGTCCTTCCTAGTGCTTAAAATGTTATTCCTTCCTGTTGTCTAATGCATTTGGGTCATAGGTGAAGTATATGTGAGCACACCTATGGTGTAGTGTGGCTTTGTAATTTGTAGTCTTCTACAATAGCTCTGCTGTGTAAAAATGAATGTAGCATGAGTAGTCCTTGACAATTTATTTTTGTCCATGGTCATATGGTAAAATAGTGTTATTATTAACTTGTGCAGGTGGGGAGGGCCAGTGATTGTGGAAATTAGAGATGAATGTCAGGCATATATTTTGCCACTACATTTACTTTATGTTTGAACTACAGCTCAATGTTGGCTTTATGAGGAAGTGACCAAAAAATATTAGAGGACTATTTCAGCAATGGTTACATCTGGCATGAGTGCAAAACATTGCTGAAATTGCTGCTGCACCAAGAAAACAGTGTAATTTACTGTCTCTAGCCTGACGACCAAACAAACTAAAGCCACAGTCTTACATATTGCACTAGGAAGTGCTCAATTGCAGTACAGACAGTCATTTCTAGGAGTGTAAATGTGTAATGAATGAAAAGCCTGTTTCACATATTCCTTGTGGGTGCCGATGCAATGGACAGATGAGAATTAACATGTTGGATGTTATTGCTACACAAAATACTGCTTCTGTTTTAATCACTCACCTATGTAACATGCCAAATAGTCAAAGAATATTAACAGATATTCTCTGTATCTTCTGATGACATCTGCTGTAGTTTTAGATTAAATATTAGATGCTAATTTGTGTGTACAGTCACAGCCTAAGACCCAAACAGCAACAGTCAGACTTGTTTGAATCCCTTAAAAGGTTGTAAGAAGAACTGCATATTGTCTTAAAATGGTATGACATGCATGTTCTAAAAGTGTTGTGAGAAAATCATGCTATGGAGTATGAACGAACGAGGATTCTGGTACAGACATCGAGATACTGGGACAGCGTTGTTAGAGAGGCCATCGAAATTCGCACCAATGACGACCTCATAAACCGTGACTGTGGCTATAATCTTAGCAAGGCCTGGGAACCAGCAATTGGGTTAATCAAGAGTAAATCGAGCAAACATATAGTTCTGACGACCACGGCGGACAGAGCCATCACCCCGACGTCATCTCAGACGCCGTTGCAATCTGTTCCACCGCGCAACCATGGTGCGGGGCATGGATGGTGGAGGGAGTGCACCGCAGGTGGAGGGTATTTAAATCGGCTGCTGCCGCGACCGAACCCAGTTCCCTCTGAGCAGCCATAGCATATGGATCTCAGTGCTGGCACGTTCACAGGAGCTCAGTCCGTCAGTTCACCTGATGATGGCGACATGTATGATCGCTGAAATATTGTGCCCGTTGGACACTGTAGATTGGCAGTACACCTGTGGATATTTTGATTATGGAGCAGAAATGTTTGTTATTTGCGGTGGAACAAAAAAATGCACCTGCCTGAAATCGGCCTTTTTCACACACCAGTTTTTTTCGTTTGGAGGACAAGTTATTGTACCGGTGCTTGGGAGGAAACACACAAAATTCTGATGAAAGTTGGAACGCGTGTGTTTGGAAGTTAGCCCCCAAGCATTTGCATTCTGGTGTGACGACTGTGGCGATTGCGCCTTCCCTGACAGTGAGCAGCTTCAACAAAGGGTATTCAGCATTTCTGAAGACCATGACAATGATGGACATCACCCAGTGACTCCATTTGACACAGTTGGCCAAGCATTTGGACGACCACCGGATTCAAGCGGCCGAGAACTGCTTGTCACCGGCTGTACGAGCAGCTCTGGAGCAGCGCAGGATGGCCAAGATCAAGCAGAATGCCCTCTATGAGGAAGAGGAAGGACTAGTTTATGGACCTGGTCTAGCAGATTGAACGTACATTGCATAATATTGCATTTATATGCAGTCAAAACTTCAAACACGTTTTCTCGAAATGGCGTTTTTTTTTTATTGGGCGGTATGGTAACTTTAAATCTACTGAACCGATTGGCATGATTCTTCATTTCTGACGAAGCTAACTAAATTGCCTAGGAGTTGTACCACTTTTATTCTGATCCATCAACTATAAATATTTTTAATTGGCCGACTAAGTCAAAAAATCGATGAAAAACACCTATTTCTTTTCAAATGGTCGCCATTTTGTTTCCTATGGTCCAAGTGAGGTACAACTCCTAAACAATCTTATATACTTCGCTAATGTCAACTCAATTTTGATTTCACATGATCCGGCTGACCTGTGACATACCACGCATGGAGGTCTACATCAAAATTTTGTTTTATTCCAATGGCACTTCTGCCTTTGCTCTTCGACAAATCTGGCAAAAAAAATTCCAGTTTGTAGAGGAAATATCAATAAACATTTTGACCAAATTTGATATTGATATATATAACATATCCCAAGAAAAAAATTCTCAAAGAACATGCTTTTTTTGGGCCAAAGATAGTAAACCTCCCCTTAAGGGTTCTGATGTAGAGAAAGTTATTTACACTTACAGTGAAATGGAGTGAGTGTATGGTTTCATTGGCTGGGAGGCCCCACCCGGGGAAGTTCGGCCATCAAGTGCAAGTCTTATTTCAGTCAACACCACATTGGGTGACTTGTATGCCGATGATGAGGATGGAATGATGGTAAAGACAGCACAACACCCAGTCCCCAAGCAGAGAAAATCTCCCATCCAGCTGGGAATCGAACCCAGGCCCACTTGTATGTGAGGCAAGCACGTTACCACCAAGCTAAGCAGGCGGACACTTACAGTGAGGATGTACTTGATTCATTAGATTATAAATTAGAGGCTACTGGCATTTTCTGTGACCTGTTAAAAGCCTTTGACTGTGTGGACCACAGCATTCTTTTAAGTAAATTAAGAATATTATGGTGTCCCTGGCAATACTGTGAAATGGTCTGAGTCTTATCTATCAAACAGGAAACAAAGGGTCTTGTTGCAAAATACCTGTGCAGTAAGCAGTCAGCCTTCATCTGATTAGGAATTAATTACATGTGGTGTTCCTCGAGATTCCATTGCTTTTTATTGTGTATATTGCCAAATGCTAAGTTTGTTTTGTTTGAAGATGATACAAACATTGCAATAAGTAGCAAGTCAAGTACAGATTTAGAATTTGATGTTAATCAAATTTTCACTGACATTAAATAATGGTTTAAAGCTAATTCACTGTCATTAAATTTTGAGAAGACCCACTATATACAGTTCAGAACCTCTAAGAGGTTTCCTTCCAGCATGTGTATAACGTATGAAGACATGCAGTGGTTGACAGAGTTAAATTTGTGGGATTACAACTCAATAATAAATTCAGGTGGGAAGGGCATATCACAGAATTGCTTAAGTGCCTAAACGAGTCAGTATTTGCAATGAGAATGATGTCAGATGTAGGAGATATAAATATAAAAAACTTGCATACTTTGCTTACTTTCATTCTATTATGTCATATGGGATCATATTCGGGGGTAACTCATCAAACCGAGCAAAAGCTTTTAGGGTGCAAAAGTGTGTGATAAGAATCATTTGTGGTGTAAATTCAAGATCACCAAGTAGAAATCTGTTCAAAGAAATTTGTATTCTAACCACTGCTTCTCAGTATATTTATACCTTAACAAAATTTGTCACAAGTAATACATCTCTATTTCCAGCCAATAGCTCAATACATATTATCATTACTAGGAATATGAACACTCTACATGAAGACCTAAAATCACTTACTTTGGTCCAAAAAGGCGTCCAATAGTCAGGAAGCCACATTTTCAATAAATTGCCAGCAACCATTAAAAACTTGAATTCAAATAAAGCACAGTTTAAACAGAGTTTGAAAGACTTTTTGATAGGCAACTCCTTCTATTCTATAGATGAGTATCTTAACAGAGACTGTTAAGCCACCTTAAGTAAAAATGTCTATCAGATTTCAGCTTTGACAGCACTTGGTCACAAAAATCAAAATTAGGTATTTTGTTTATGATAAATTTATTAATAGTGAATAACAGTGTTTCATTCTGACAGCATGTCAAGTCAGTAAATATTAACTGTTCCACTTCATGGCACTGTAATCACCTATTTTGACAATCTCCTGACAAATGATCAGGGTAGTAAGTATTATATTCAAATGTTTTATGTTTTTATGTTATATTTTCTGACATGCTCCACACCCATGAGAATCATCTCAATTTTTAGGTCTATGGAATGAAAACTGGATCTAATCTAATTTAATATAATCTTTTAATATACCTTTTAAAAATCAGCATAAATGTATCTCTTCTCCAAAAAAGTCCCAAACTGCTATCAGTGATGCATTATTAAAAATGTCCTATGGTCTTATTTATAGACACATTTCATGTTGTACACAATTATGAAGCAGTGCAGCAAACCAACAAATATATAGATCACTGAATTAGAGAAGAAGATCACTGGATGCATTGCAAACCTATTACCAAAGCAGTCATGTGAAATAATAGCAAATTCTAGACATACCTGGAATATTTCTCAATAAGACATATATTTAAAGAAAACTGCTCACACTGGTGAATAAATAAATAAATAAATAAATAAATATATATATATATATACAATTACAGTGCTAACTGGAAAGATAACTACCATATGCACACAAAAGACCAAAATTAAGATACAAAAATCCTGAAACAGCTGGACACATATTTTATTAAAAATAAAAAACTTCCTTACAACATAAAAAAATATAAAAACATTGCCTAAATTCAAATCCAAATGGAGATGTCACCAAATTTTGGCTGACAATGTAAAGGAGTTTTTACAAGCCAGTACACAACTTATCCACAATATGAAATAAATTTTGCATTTATATCCTTTTCAGTTTATCTACTATCAAATAATATGACTGTAAATGTAATATATTCATGTGTACAACTGTATCTTGTGAATTTTGACTTAAAGTTGAAACTTCTGCAAAATAAGAAAATTGCTTTTAGTATGACATAAACTTTAAATCCTTACATAATTATGTCAAAAGTGCCTGACATGATACATTACTCATATTTTCACATGTTTTGTAACTCTTGTATTTATATTTTGATATATCCAGTATCATTACGAAAGTGACCAGCAGATTAAAAATGAATAAATGTTCATGAGTAGGCTCTGTATTACTTTCTGGAACAGGGAAGTAAATACATCACTCTTTTGTGCCAAGTGAGAAACTAATTTCTAACAACTGTCTGACATTAACTAATTCTTGTAAAGAAAATCAATTAAAGTTTATGTGCTTTAAGATTTCCGTTACACAATAAACATTACTGATGTTTCTAGATGCTGTGTGTTGTGAAACCTTTGCAGATGCTCCACAAAAATATTTCAGAATTTTAGTGAGACCATGCAGTACAATACTCAATGGCCACAAAAGAATTTCAGTTCACATTGTAAATAGCTTTTCTATTTAGCAGACAATTTATGGCATAGGGCTGATGACATAATACTTTGGCAGCCGCATAATAGACCTTTCTACAAGACAAAAATACATTTAAAGAAGAGTGAAGAATATTTCTTTCTGTTCTAATATTATGCCTCTTCTTCTTACAACCAGTAAACATTATTTAAAAAGAAAATCAAGACTGAACAGTGGTTGAGAAGTCTGAACATGTTCTGTAGATTCAAAATGAAACTGCAGCACAGTTACATTTCATTGGTTCAGGGAAAAAAAAAAAAAAAAAAAGATGAAACTAAACTATCATCAACCCAGAAGTTGATTTTCCTCAAATTTTTTTCAGTTTTGTAAGCAAACACACAATAATATTTAACAGTGTATTTACTTGTTACATTTTATGCTTAAGTGTTCTCTGCATTATACCAAATACGTCATGTGAAAAAAATTCTTAGGTAAAGATATAGCTGTCATCAATTGTAAGGCATGTTTTTACAGTAGAGGCGACTGACCAGTGATCTAACAGGAGACCTTTGAATCTGTGGCATCTTTACCACTGAGCCACTAAGCTACACATTATTACACCTCGACACCCATGACAGTCAATAAAGAGTTGCTGAGGGTAGCAGAACAGATTAAATTCAGGACTGGTAGAAATGTGGCATATGAATCAAACTAATTTACATCAATGATTTGCTGAAGCTACAAAATGACCATGAAAATTTTGTAAAGTTTCATGATAACACTGGTCATGAGTTCAGTACCATTATACAAAAGATGATCATAATTGTACATTATTTTCAGAAATCTACCAAAACCTTTAATATGAAATTTATAGAGGTTAAAATAGATGGTAATTACAATGGTATGCTGAAGGAATTACGTTTAAGAGGCTCCATCATAATACTTTCTACAATATTGATAAGCCCCAAGAATTGGTCACCACATTATTAATAGTCAACCAAACAGAGTCTCACAATTTAGATATATCCCTCTTGTATCAGTCTAGTGAACAGTAATTGAAGAAATGGTAACAGATAAACGTTTTCCTAAAGCAAATAAGATTTCAGGGTGGACTCTGAAGTTATAAATCAGTATGCTCTTCAAAATACACAGGACATTTACTCCCATTGGTAGTAAATACATCTGTGGAAACTGACAGAAGCTACGTTCCCATAAATTATAATGTAGCATGCAAACATCAAAACTGAATTTTACAACTATAATACAGTTTTTTATATTAATTATTATTAACATGAGAAATTGTGCCTACCATTAAATAGTAAGATATACTTAGGATACATTCCTACAATTGTTGTAATACTGATAGATATAACATGGAACTGGTCTTTATAACATTTATGGTTTCATGCAGATAAAAATGACATGTGAAAGTAGAAGCTGTAGCAATATACAGGGTGTCCCAAAAAATACTGATAAGCTTTAAGGATAGGTTCCTTGCACCAAAACAAGAAAAAAATGTCTAGGGGCTCTAAAACGCACACCTTAAGAGCTATGAGCACTTGTTCAGTAGAGGAAGATGAACAAGTGTTCATGTTGAAATATGCATTTTAGACCCTATCTTTCCTGGACTTTTTTTCTTGGTTTGGTCCATACAGTCTCCTCCCAGAATTTGGAAAGCAAAGTCCCTACAGCAGAAGAGATCTGTTTCATAGTATTGAAGATGAACAAGTGATTATAGCTCTTAAGGTATCCATTTTAGAGCCCATGTTTAACAGACATTTCTTTTTGTTTTCGTGTAAGAAACCTGTCCCTGAAGTATGTTGGTGTTTTTTTAGGACATCCTGAATAAAATACGGGATATGATTTTCTGCAATGAACTTGCTGACAGCAGCATCCTAAATTCAATACCTTTTTTTTCTTTTTTCTTTCATCCTTTCTTCTGTAAGCTTTAAAACTTCATTCATTGTTCCATACAGATGCCAATTATGTGTCAATTTCTACCACTGATAGTATGACAATTGTTCCTTCCTGCATGTAATATGTTGCTAAACATGGCCTTTGTGAATGAAGTTACATTAGCATAATGACCCTCAGAAATGAAAGTATTGATCTTATTTGTAAAACAGTTCCTTAAAAATTTTGTCCTCAGAATAACTACATTTTAATGTGTAAGTGGAGTAAGGTGTTAAATATAAGGTCCAGAAAAATGTAGGCTGTCTTTCATAGTCAATACTGATGGAACAAAATGACACACTGTTACAATTCTTCCATCATGGGTGGTTTCTTGTAACTTGTCCAGTGTAGCTGGCCGCTGTTGATAAACTTCATGTGTAAGGTCTGGAGACGTTGATGGATATTCAACAGATCCTCTTCAATCTATCCATCATCAAGATAGATTTTCATCCAAATAAGCTCTGACATCTCTGTGGCAGTTACATGGAGCGCCATCTCATTGTAGATAAAATCTTTCATTTTCAAACACCTCTTGGATGGCACATAAAGTTGATGTTTGCAGCAGATGAACATACACCTCACCAGTTATGATATCTTCAAAGAAGAATGGGCCAGTCAATCTGTGCATTGACAAACCACATGACACATTAACACCCAGTGATTAACATGTTTTCAGCATGAATGTGAGAATTTTCAGGACCCCAGTACATGCAGTTGTGGCAGTTTGCAGTACCATTCAGTTTGAATTGTGCCTCATCAGACCAGATAACCCTCTCTGCAAACCATTCATCCTCATGAAGTATGCCTTTGAAGCACTCACAGTACTCCACCTTTGATCTGGATTGTCCTCATTCATAGCATGCAGTGATCTTGGAAAGTACACTTTCCACTTTGCAGCCTTCAGAGAGATGGTATGCTTGATCAGTTTACCCTGCTTTCATGTGCACCCTGCTTCATAGATTTTTGAGGTGACCTAGTAAAATGTTGCAACACAGCAGCATTGGAAGCTTACTTATTATTCTTTCCGGTCAGTCAGAGCTTTCCTTATGCATATCCTGAACAGTACTACTGGCTTTATCCCAAACACAAAAAATTGTTGTGCATGTTGGTGGCTGAGTTTCATACATGTTACACCATTGCTGTTGTACCTCCATCATGTTTCTGTACTCCCAGTACCATTTTAATATGGCCTTCCATTGCTCAAACGACAATCTTACTTTATTCATCACTGCACTGTCATCTCTTGAAAAATGTATGTCAAGATCTTTTGAGAAAACAATGGACTGCTACCACTCTAAATTGCAGCCCTATGTAATTTTGTTCCAAAAATATTTACTATCAAAGAGTGTCTACATTTTGCTGGATGCCTCTGGATATGGATGGTCACCATCACTAACTGAATCTATGAATGGATGACCAGTAACCAGCTGCTGGACATGCTGTGTGTCACGACTTGGGAGACCTTAGTCCCTGCAGTATCACACTGGTCATTTGAATACCACCAGGTAACACTAGTTTTTCTGAACTCTGAATATAGGAATTTTCTGTCCAACATATCCACCCACCCTATCACCTATTGTATTCAAGCTCTGTTAGCACGCTCAACCTCTCCTCCCGTATTCTGCGCTGTGCTTGTTTATCATAAAACAGTATAGCCAATGCCTTGTTGATATAGCCATCCTTCTCTGCCCTCACTATCTGTACCATTTGGTTGTAGTTACTGCAGTTAATTCCACTGATAACACTTTGTAATATGGGATTCTGGGTGTGTACCTTGATTTTTTCCAGGAATCTTCCACATCAAAGGAATTTTTGAAGCTGTTGTGTCTAATTAAGTATAGTTAATCTATTTTTTCTTTCTGTTAACATATTAATCAATGTTCTTTTCTCTTCAATTGATTTTACTATTTGTTCACAAGATTTTCTTTCAGTCCAGCATGTTTTTTTGGCTCCTCTCCATATCCATGTAACCACTGCTTCTAATTCTTTTCTTTTCTTATTTTCTCAGAATCCACTCTTGGCAACCATAACCTAAAGTGCTCCAAATAAATGAAGTTTTGCCATTCCTCTCTTTTCCTTTTTCTTTCTTGTCCCTAATTGCATTAATCTTTTCATTTTTCATTTTATCTTCCCCTTCTAAAACATTTTACTTCTCATTCTACCATATATGGTCCAAGACAGGCACGTAAGTTGCTTAATGACCTTTTTCCTCATGTATTTTAGTCTTCGCATTTCCTCAGCCTCAGAACACTTGAGTCTTCATTAATCTAGGATCTGAATGATTTGTACCACTCCTCCCCTCCCCCTTCCCCTCCCTCTCAAGTCCCTTCCATCCTTCTCAACCAATTCCCTTTTCCTTATTAAGAAAGGAAAGAACTAGTTCCAAGAGCTAGAAGTAGTGTTCACATTGTGCTTCAAAATATAATTTTACAGCATCACTAATTAATCTATTTTGAAGGTGAGTTTTATATTCTTTGTGTTCAAAACAGATCCTATTATTCAGAATGAAATTTTCATTCTGCAGCCAAGTGTATGCTGATATGATACTTCATGGCAGATTAAAATTGTGTGTAGGACTGAGATTCAAATTTGGGCAAGGTTTGCAGGAGAGTTTCTGTGAAGTTTGGAAGCTAGAAGACAAGGTATTGGTGGAAGTATGGCTGTGACAATGGGTTGTGAGTTGTGCTTGGATAGCACAGTTTGTAGAGCACTTGCCTATGAAAGGCAAAGGTCCTGAGTTTGAGTCTCAGTCCAGGACACAGTTTTAATCTGCTAGAAAGTTTCAGATCCTATTATTGATTAGTGTAAGTTACATACCCAAAGTGCTTTCGTTGTTTCTTCTTTTTTACACTCATTCCTTCATATGTCGCTCTTGCTAATAGCAGTTTCTTCACGTCAGGGCCTTCCAGTACATAGTTACTATACACACCACCTACCACTACAGAAGTGTCTTCCTTACGTTCCAGTATTGCTGTCTGCTCCTTTTAAAATGAGTGCAATATTTTTTTAAAAGTTAGCACTGTAGGTCCTTTCTACTATTCTGATTACGAACAACAACTGTCATATAAATACCTTCAAAAATTCTTTGTCTACCCATACATTCTCTAAATCAAGTACTCTAATTGATGAAAGCTGCAGTTGTAGCACAGTAAGAAGTGTCATACAGTCTTCTTGTGAAAGTGGATTGAATCCTATTTTCAAGACTTCAAGGCTTCTGTTTTTCTGCAGTCCACCTTTAATCATATTTATAGATGCTCCTGTTAATCTGTAGGAAAGGAAAAAGGAATACAATGAGAATATGTATGTGAATATTTCTCTCTTCACAGCAACAAACAGAAACAACATCTGTTATGAATGATTACATAATAGTACAAATGTGCTTAGTATGCTTCCGCCAATTTCTGTGACAAGCTAATAATATGCTACCAATAATGTATGTGTCATTTCTAGTACTAGCATTGTCATCTGTCTCTCTCTCTCTCTCTCTCTCTCTCTCTCTCTCTCTCACACACACACACACACACACACACACACACACACACACACACACACACACACACACACGCAGTTGCTATCTATATATCACACAACAAGAAAAGTCATTAAGGGCATGTGGTAGGGTCGGTGCATAGAAACTCCTATAAGTAACTTAAGACCAACTATAGTAAAGTGCAAGCTGGCACCTGTTTGGAAGGGTTTGGAGTGTGTTCTATTAGTGGTTTTGGGTTATTAAATTTTCTTTCTTTCATGTTTGAAATTGTCCTCTGTTGACCAGACCATTTCCACAACTTGTGCAGTGGAACAGGCCTTTGTTGTGAGCCAAATGTAGTTTATACCAGTTAGGGACTGATGGTGAGGCATGTTTTGAAAGTGTTGCCTGTAGGCAACCAATGGAAATCAGCCTTCAGCATTACAACAGGCACCCTTTATTCATGCTTCTAGTACTTCAGACTTTGATCTGCTGGAATTTACCCATGATGGTCTCTGTGAGCAGTTGGGACATGTTTGCCTTCCTGTATACTGAAATTTGTTGTTCTTTTTACCTATTTAATTCTCCTGTTATCATTTGAAGCTGCCCTTACTGGATGACCACTCCCTCCTCCTTCCTTGCTCCTGTACAAAACTGGTGTCTGTGCAATGAGATCACCCACCCTATGATCCATAAATATCTGTATTGTCATAGTTGGATATCATTGTACATGTGTTGTCGTTGGCTGAGGACACAGCAGGTCCATGAGTTACTGGCTTCTGTCTCTCTCCAGGTGGGAATGCACTAGCTGACACTGCATATTCTGCCACAATGTTGAGCAAAGTCTTACTGCTTTGCCACAGCCCACAAGCCCATGCTAACATGTACTGAACCTTTGCTGCTGCACAACATGCCTGCCTGGTACACATGAACGTGGCCCCCCTGTGACCTCATGAACCACCCCCGCAGCCTTTCCGGCATCCCCTGCACTGCCTGCAGCTCACCATGGCTCCATCATCATGCCATACCATGCCATGCTGTGTGCCACTTAGTCGCGTGGCCCATTTCCCCCAGCAGTGTATCTCCGCTGCCAGGGCAGTACCCTCTTACCACAATTTGCAGCCATGTGGCCATCTGCTGCCTATCTGTGATTGCATCTAGCCACTGCATGTCCACCTGTGGCTGCCACATGTTTGTGGTACCCAGAGGCCTGCATGTGCCATTGTTACCACTGTCCTCTATCTGCCACCCCACTGCCTCAGCTCCCTGCACCCAAAGTAAGTGTTGCCAGGCTAAGCACACCAGCTGCCAACTGATCAGTGGGAAACAATGAGATAGTCGTAGCCAATGGCAGAGCAAACCATTTTCTTTGCAGATACTTTGTACTAGTGTGGAATAGCTTTTTTTGTTGTGTTTTGTAATAGTGTACTAGCAACGTGGGCTTCAATCCATAAAAAAATGCCATTTACAAGTCACAGTTAGAGAGCAGAGCAGAGGAAAATAGTAATGAGGACCCTTTTAAGGCTTTGTAGGAACAGATGAACCAACATTCCCATAATAATTTTGATTTAGAGGAGAGCTTAAAGTAGATGCATGCACAGCTGTCTGTGTTAAAGATTCAAGTTTTCAGGCTACTCCTGAAGGGCCTAGGGAAACTGACACCAGCATTCCCAGCCCACAGTTTAACATAGAGAGCAGCTTCCCAGCAGTTACTTTTATCCTTTCCTTTTTGTGGAAACCCAAAGAGAATGTGTCCACTTTCTTACAAAATGTTCACAATGTTTGTTGTATTTGTTTATGGTCACATGGCTTTCTGCTGGATGTGTTGCATTTCAACCTATTGAGTGATGCATGCAATTATGTGAAGTCAGTAAACACATTGAGAAATACACAAAGTTTTGAAGTATTGATCACAGGGTTAGCAGGATGATATTTGGCTACTATTAGGATAAATTTCCTACACTTAGGCAGAGGCAGGCAGAAGATTTTGAAGCATTTACTGTCAAGATTTGCACAAACTTCTGTTGTGCATACACCCTGAGGCAAGATGTGACATGGAGAATAATGTACTGCTAGAAGAGCCTGATGTATGAGCTGTCAGTGTGTTTGTCAGAGGCATAAGTCTGCAAATCAGAGGTGAGGTCATCAGCTTTGTTTTTGCATGAGGCAGTTCAACTCATGCTATTGGCCAAGGAGGCTGGGCAGTTTGTTTTTACCCCCCATGCAATAATGACTTTTGCCATGTCACAAATGAAACAAATAGTGAGCGATGCAAACTCTGATAATAAATTCAACTGGGAGGAGCACACCACAGAACTGCTGAAGTGACTTAACAAATCTTTATTCGCAATGCGAATTGTGTCAGACATAGGGGATATAAAAATGAAAACGCTGGCATACTGTGCTTACTTTCATTCCTTATTGTCATATGAGATTATTTTTTGGGGTAATTCATCAAGCCAAGCTAAAGTTTTCTGGGCACAAAAATGTGCAGTAAGAGTTACATGTGGTGTGAGCTCAAGAACATCCTGCAGAAGCCTGTTTGGGGAACTAGGGATACTAACTACTGCTTCCCAATATATTTATTCCTTAATAAAATTTGTCATTAAAAATATATCACTTTTTCAAACCAACAGCTCAATTCATGGAATCAATAATAGAAATAAGAATAATCTTCACAAGGATTTAAAGTCACTTAGTCTTGTACAAAAATGTGTCCATTATTCAGGAACACACATTTTCAATAACTTGCCAGCAGCCATTAAAAGCTTAACAACCAATGAAATTCAGTTTAAGAGAAGCCTAAAGGATTTATTGGTGGCCAACTCCTACTCCATTGATGAATTTCTCAGTAAAACCAACTGATATATATATACATAAATTTTTTTTTTCCACGCGGGAAAAATATATTTAAAAAACAAAGATGATGTGACTTACCATACGAAAGAGCTGGCAGGTCGATAGAAACACAAACAGACACATACATACACACAAAATTCAAGCTTTCGCAACAAACTGTTGCCTCATCAGGAAAGAGGGAAGGAGAGGGAAAGACGAAAGGAAGTGGGTTTTAAGGGAGAGGGTAAGGAGTCATTCCAATCCCGGGAGTGGAAAGACTTACATTAGGGGGTGTATACCTGGGTGTATACCCGTCCTTTTTTCCCCCTAGGGTGGGTCTTTCCGCTCCCGGGATTGGGGTGGCTCCTTGCCCTCTCCCTTGGAACCCACTTCCTTTCGTCTTTCCCTCTCCTTCCCTCTTTCCTGATGGGGTGGCCGTTTGTTGTGAGGGCTGGTGTTTTGTGTGTATGTTTGTGTTTGTTTGTGTGTCTGTCGACCTGCCAGTGCTTTCATTCGGTGGGTCACATCATCTTTATTTTTGGATATATTTTTCCCACGTGGAATGTTTCCCTCTATAAAATATATATATATATATATATATATATATATATATATATATATATATATATATATATATATATATAAAAAAACAAAGATGATGTGACTTACCAAATGAAAGTGCTGGCAGGTCGACAGACACACAAACAAACACAAACATACACACAAAATTCAAGCTTTCGCAACAAACTGTTGCCTCATCAGGAAAGAAGGAAGGAGAGGGAAAGACGAAAGGATGTGGGTTTTAAGGGAGAGGGTAAGGAGTCATTCCAATCCCGGGAGTGGAAAGACTTACCTTAGGGTGAAACAAGGACGGGTATACACTCGCACACACACACATATCCATCCACACATATACAGACACAAGCAGACATATTTAAAGACAAAGAGTTTGGGCAGAGATGTCAGTCGAGGCAGAAGTGCAGAGGCAAAGATGTTGTTGAATGACAGGTGAGGTATGAGTGGCGGCAACTTGAAATTAGTGGAGATTGAGGCCTGGTGGATAACGGGAAGAGAGGATATATTGAAGAGCAAGTTCCCATCTCCGGAGTTCGGATAGGTTGGTGTTAGTGGGAAGTATCCAGATAACCCGGACGGTGTAACACTGTGCCAAGATGTGCTGGCCGTGCACCAAGGCATGTTTAGCCACAGGGTGATCCTCATTACCAACAAACACTGTCTGCCTGTGTCCATTCATGCGAATGGACAGTTTGTTGCTGGTCATTCCCACATAGAATGCGTCACAGTGTAGGCAGGTCAGTCGGTAGATCACGTGGGTGCTTTCACACGTGGCTCTGCCTTTGATCGTGTACACATTAGGGGGCCCTTTCAATAGATGCAACAAGATAGACACATAATGACTGGGACTGAGTAGACTTAATGAGACACAGAGCACACACCCTACAAGATGACCAATGAGTTCTCTATTTGAGTTAAATGAGTTGCCTTTGGTATCGATGAGGGCAAAATAAAAGGCTGGGGCTTGTGACTTAAAATTATTTGGTGACAGCTACAGCAGAGTAACCACAAAGCTACTGGTGGGTATGTACTAAGGGAGCTGTGTTACCACTGTGTCAGCTGGGTGCATAGGTCTTGTTATGAAACATAGTGATCAAAAAGGGGAAAAAAATCCCCACACTACAAAGGGGCATACCAAATTACACATCTGATGTCCTCAATCAACGCTGAAATACAGTCATTGGACTACTCCGTAACTGTCCATTTCAATAGGTTGAAGCCTCATCATGGACAAGCAGCATCACCTCCACCAGTGTTTCCAGTGGACCCATTGTGAGTCACGCCCAGTACTCTGAAGGGTGTTCAGAAATAGAGAAATCTCCCACCTCCTGCACTACACAGGTATGCCTTTATGTTCCAAGCATTCCTATGACCTGCAATCATGAGACTGAATACAGCTCTCTCTAAATGTTTTGTTTGGTGTCAAATTGAAAGCAGACCCTCATGTGCATTGGACATCCTTCTGGAACAAAACACACCTGTCAAGTCGATAGCTATGTGCTGGTAGTGGGCAGGTGGGTCCTAGGCTACGTCACAAACCATGGCAGCTGCCATGTCAAGAGATAAGCAGTGCTATGCCTGCTGCTCAAATTGATCATGCTACCAGCTACAAGAAGCAGGATTACCATCTCCTCATGCATTTTCCCCATTTTATCAAGGTGTTAGACATATATTAGGGAAAGGATTGATTCCTACTCCAGCCTGGAGTTTCCATTGTTTGATTTTGTACAAAATATATGAATTATATCACTCTGCCCTAGGCCAATATATCACCTGGTATTCACGTCACGTTTTATCAATATTTTTCTCCTCTCTGTTATGTGTGAGCTCTATTTCAGTATGCAGTTGATTCATATTCACTTATTCAATGTAGCTACATGCTGTGTTCTTTCACCAGTTTTCATTCTTCTTTCATTTTCAATATTCACTCATGTTCATTTTCAAGAGATTGGACTGAAATGCATTCCTGATCTTAAGATTGTAGTTCCCAGAATATAATCGTATGCTATGTAACTTTTATTAGAGACATAACTGTCCCCCCCCCCCCCCCCCCCCCCCCACACACACACACACATGAACCATGGACCTCGCCATTTGGCTGTTTGGTAGAGAGGATTGTGTGCCTCAGCGATACAGATAGCCTTACTGCAGGTGCATCCACCATTTGGATCTCCCCTTTTGGATCTCTGGGCAGGGACTACTTAGAAGGATGTCATTGTCAGGAGAAACAAAAGTGACGTTCTGCAAATTGGAGTGTGGAATGTCAGAGCCCTTAATTGGGCAGGTAAGTTAGAAAATTTAAAAATTGAAATGGATAAGTTAAAGTTGGATATAGTGGGCATTAGTGAAGTTTGGAGGCAGGAGGAACTAGACTTCTGGTCAGGTGAATACCGGGTTATAAATACAAAATTAAATAGGGATAATGCACTAGTAGGTTTAATAATGAATAAAAAAATAGGAATGTTATTATGAGCAGCATAGTGAACACGTTATTGTAGCCAAGATACACATGAAGTCCACACCTACCACAGTAGTACATGTTTATGCGCTAACTAACTCTGCAGATGATGAAGAGATTTTAAGAAATGTATAATGAGATAAAAGAAATTATTCAAATAGTTAAGGGAGACAAAAATGTAATAGTCATGGGGGGCTGTAATTCAACAGTAGCAAAAGGGAGAGAAGGAAAAGTAGTAGGTGAATATGGACTGGGGGTAAGGAATGAAAGAGGAAGCCGCCTGGTAGAATTTTGCACAGAGCGTTACTTAATCTTTGCTAACACTTGATTTAAGAATCATGAAAGAAGGTTGTATACATGGAAGAGACCTGGATACACCAGAAGGTTTCAGATTGATTATATAATAGTAAGACAGAAATTTAGGAATCAGATTTTAAATTGTAAGGCATTTTTAGGGGAAAGTGTGGACTCTGACCCCAATTTACTGGTTATGAACTGTAGACTAAAACTGAAGAAATTGCAAAAAGGTAGGAATTTAAGGAGATGGGACCTTGATAAACTGACAGAACCAGAGGTTGTAGAGAGTTTCAGGGAAAGCATTAGGGAATGATTGACAAGAATGGGGGAAAGAAATACAGTAGAAGAAGAATGGGTAGCTTTGAGAGATGAAATAGTGAATGCAGCAGAGGATCAAGTAGGTAAAAAGATGAGGGCTAATAGAAATCCTTGGGTAACAGAAAAGATACTGAATTTAATTGATGAAAGGAGAAAATATAAAAACACATTAAATGAAGGAGGTGAAAATAAATATAAATATCTCAAAAAGGAAATTGACAGGTAGTGCAAAACACTAAGTGTGAATGGCTAGAGGACAAAAATAAGGATATAGAAGCATATATCACCAGGGATAAGATAGATGCCACCTTTAGAAGAATTAAAGAGACCTTTGGAGAAAAGGGAACCACTTGTATGAAAATCAAGAGCTCAGATGGTAAACCAGTCCTAAGGAAGGAAGGGAAAGCTGAAAGATGGAAGGAGTATATACAGGGCCTATACAAGGGAGATGTACTTGAGGGCAATGTTATGGAAATGGAAGAGGCTGTAGATGAAGATGAAATGGGATTTATGATACTGTGTGAAGAATTTGACAGAGCACTGAAAGACATAAGTAGAAACAAGGCCCTGGGAATGGATGACATTCTGTTAGAACTACTGATAGTCTTGGGAGAGCCAGCCATGACCAAACTCTTCCATCTGGTGGGCAAGATGTATGAAACAGGCAAAATACCCTCAGACTTCAAGAAGAATATAATAATTACAATTCCAAAGAAAGCAGGTGCTGACAGGTGAGAAAATCACTGAACTATCAGTCAGTAATGCAAAATACTAACACAAATTCTTTACAGATGAATGGAAAAACTGGTAGAAGCCAACTTCAGGGAAGATCAGTTTGGATTCTGTAGAAATATAGGAACATGTGACACTATGACTTATCTTGGAAGCTTGGTTAAGGAAAGGCAAACCTACATTTATAGCATTTGTAGACTTAGAGAAAGCTTTTGACAATCCTCACTGGAATATTGTCTTTTAAATTCTGAAGGTAGCAGGGGTAAAATACAGGGAACGAAAGGCTATTTATAATTTGTACAGAAACCAGAAACCAGAAGGCAGTTATAAGAGTCAAGGGGTACAAAAGGGAAACAGTGGTTGAGAAGGGAATGAGACAGGGTTGTAATCTGTCCCCAGTGTTATTAAATCTGTACATTGAACAAGCAGTAAAGGGAACCAAAGAAAAATTTGGAGTAGGAATGAAAATCCATGGAGCAGAAATAGAAACTTACCGTTGATGTAATTCTGTCAGAGACAGCAAAGGACTTGGGAGAACAGTTGAATTAAGAAATGAGGCACTTAAAGTAGTAGATGAGTTTTGCTATTTGGGCAGCAGAATAACAGAAAATGGTCAAAGTAGAGAGGGCTGTGGCCTTTTGCGGGACTGTGAACCACTGAAGTTTACGGTGGGACGAAGCCTCTCCATGGTTTCTAGATCGCCATGTGATGAAGGAAGCTAGGATAATTTTAATTCCCTTCTGGTTTTGGCATCTGCCTCCTTAAATTTGTTTTGTTACTTTTAACTAATTATCATTAACATACATGAATATAATCTGCATTTCCATAAAAGAGAAAGATTGGCCCTCAGTTTTAAAGAAAATAACACCAGATCTAATTTTGTGCTTAGTTTTATGTATGTAATTCATTTTATAATTTATTTTGACTATTCCTATTTGGTATCTTTTGTTATAAGGGGAAATCAGTAATTGCTTTGTAACTTAAATTCTATTGTTGATGTATAAACAAAAAATAAATTCTGTTATAATTGTAAACATTTGGAACACGAAGTACTTGTAATCTTAAAGTATCTATTTGGCACTGTTCAAACATGTTACCAAAACCAACCCTTAATTAATTCCAAAGTAATTAACAGTTTTGTCAAAAGTATTTTTGCATGTCTATATTTGTTAATTTCTTGATTTAAATAAATGATTTGGCCTAACTCTTGCAGTAGAAGACACTGTTAAAAAGAACCAATCTTTTGATTTATTCGGTTAATTTAATGAAGTAAATTTTAATTGTACTTTCTGTAAATTAAACTTTGAACAATGTGTAGTTTCAGTACCGATTATTGTGATGATATATAAGGGCCCAAGTTTTGGTCATGAGACAGTCAGTCAATGGCCAAGTTTCAGATGAGTAACCTGTGCTGGTTAGAACAACAACAATGCTTCAACTTAACTGTGAAATAAGTGTTGAACAATTAGGTTGTGTGTAAAAACCAATGACAATGACTGAACCATACATACCTGATTATTCCTCAAGACCTGTGAACTTTGTGGTTAGGTTTTACTGTTTGTAGATGTACAACAAGAAACTATTGTAGCAGTATGTGGAGTTTTATCTGCTAACTATTAAAGAGGCTTATGGGAAGTTTAAAAAATAGTGCACTGGCCATATAACTGTATATTATTGGGGGTCTTGTGAACAGTGAAATTAAAGTACTGTGACAGACAACTGTGTACCTGTCAGCTACATAATTTACAGTAGTCAGTATGAGAATCCACAAACCCAATTTTTCAGCCAGTCTAGCAACACAGTACATCGACACCGAGGACAATCAACAAATGAAGAAATGAATAAAAGCAGGTGGGACCACCACACCCAGTTTAAATACACAATACACAATAATAATTAGTTGACTTGTCTTGGCTTCCTGAATGCCATGTGAATGAGTATTACTTGACATTCAGTCATTCCATGACATATTCTAGTTCACTGTTCAGGCAAGAGGCAATGGAAAGAACAATCATACAAGGAGATGTTGATGGCTGAATATGTGTAGGACATCCACCTCTGTGGCAGTTATACCAGATTAAGAGTCTGACTGGGATGGGTTTGTTGTGAGCAAGTCACCATGGAAGAAGGTCTTCAAGCAGGTTACTATGTGATGCCGCTACACCCTTGCATAGCACTGACCAAAGAGAGTGAGTTAAGGTATTACAACAAAGATTGTATAAAAGATATTTAAGCTACATTCATATCATATACAGATGCTTTTGTAACAACTCTAATTTACATTTATTTCTAACTAAATTAAATGAAGCACATCATCCCTGTTCTGCTCCTACAAAATGATATTATTAATGACTGAAGACCTCATGCCTGATACTACTGTTGGAGTTTTGAATTAAATTAGTTTTGTGCTCTGTGTGTGATGTAAAATGAACACAATGTTCATATTTATTATTAAAGTACTCTGTGAGTGAATTATATGGGCCAAATGTGTTGCAGATTTCTATGTTCAGTACTCAGTTTGTCTGATACAGGATGGTTGTGAAGCTATGTTGAAGAAATAGTAACCTGCTGATTTCCACATATTGTTATTTTATCTTCTCAAATGAAGTGACATTTTACCTGATAAATTAACTATAAGATTCAACTATGTATTTGTTTGTTGGTGTATAAACAGTTAACAGTGCTCAAGATCATGCCACAGAGATTACAAATGATACCAGTTTTGTATAGGGCTTCAGTCATCCATAATCATATACTCTTACTGGTTTCCAGTGTGTGTTGTGAGTTATTAGCAGAGACATGTGGAAAAGTCTGCCTAGGCTCATATTATTCTGAGTGTGCTCATGTATAAATACAGGTGCTCTGCATGTAAGAGACTGTGATTGTGTAAAGCTGTGATATAGTTTCTAGTGCTCACCTGATAGAATGTAAGATGTGCTCTTGGTACAATTAATGGAACTAGTGTTGAAGTATAATGTCTCATGGAACCCCTATCTTTTAGTCAATGTTCTATACTTGTGTATGTTTTATGTGAAGTATTTTCCATGAACCTTGTGAGAAAGGTTAACCCAAGCTTTATGATCCACTTATTAATTCTGTTTGGAGCCTGTGAAGATTGAGATGTCTAGGATAGTAGACCAAAACAATGGTATTTAACAAGTTAGCCAGTGGTAATAATCTTTGCCAAAAATGGTAGATGTAATGTACATGTACAAATAAACAAATGGTTACAGTTTCAGAAGAATTGGATGATTTATTCAAGAGAAAGAGCTTCACAAACTAAGCAAGTCAATAATGTGTTGGTCCACCTCTGGCCCATATGGAAATAGTTATTCAGCTTGTCATTGATTGATAGAGTTGTTGGATGTTCTCCTGTGGGATATCATGCCAAATTCTGTTCAATTGGTGCATTAGATTATCAAAATCTAGAGTTGGTTGGAGGGCCCTGCTCACAATGCTTCAAGTGTTCTCAGCTGGGGAGAGATCTGGCAACCTTTCTGGCCAAGGTAAGGTTTGATAGCCATGGAGACAAGCAGTAGAAACTCTCACTAAATGGGAACAAGCATTGTCTTGCTGAAATGTAGGTACAGGATGGTTTGCCATGAAGAGCAACAGAAGGGCATGGAGAATATCATTGACTTACCACTGTGCTATAAGGGTGTCATGGATAACAACCAAAGAGTTCGTGCTAAGTAAAGAAATGGTATCAGAGACCATCACTCCTTGTTGTCAGGCCGTATGATGGGCAACAGTTGATTTGGTATACCACCGCTGTTTGGGGTGTCTCCAGACAAATCTTTTGTGTGGAATTTCATTGACTGGAGGAGAACTGCCTGCAGTGATCAGTTCCACTTCAAATTGAGCTCTGACATCTAGCAAATATGTGTTTGGAGATTCCTTGGAAAACCACATAGCCTGACAACCAGAAGTGATGGTCTAGGGAGCTATTTCTTTTCAAAACAGGAACCCTTTGGCTGTCATCAATGGCATTCTTATAGCAAAACAGTACGTTGTCAATATTTGAAACCCTGGTTTGTTTCCCTTCATGGCAAGTCATTTTGGGCTTACATTTCAGCAATAAAATGCCTATCCACACACAGCGAGAGTTGCTACTGCTTCTTCATGATTGCCAAAATATAACTTGGCCAGCAAGCTCACAAATCTCTCTATAATTGAGAACATTTGGAGCATTATGGGCAAAGCCCTCCAACCAGCTCATGATTTTAGGAATGAGATTTTCACTGTGCAGTGGAGTGTGCACTGATATGAGACTTCCTGGTAAAATAAAACTGTGTGCCAGACCGAGACTCGAACTTGGGACCTTTGCCTTTCGCGGGCAAGTGCTCTACCATCTGAGCTACCCAAGCACAACTCATGCCCCATCCTCACAGCTTTACTTCTGCCAGTACCTTGTCTCCTACCTTCCAAACTTTACAGAAGCTCTCCTGCAAACCCTGCAAGACTAGCACTCCTGAAAGAAAGGATATTGCGGAAACATGGCTTAGGCATAGCCTGCAGGATGTTTCCAGAATGAGATTTTCACTCTGCAGCAGAGTGCACTGATATGAAACTTCCTCACAGATTAAAACTGTGTGCCGGACCAAGACTTGAACTCAGATGGTAGAGCACTTGCCCGCGAAATGCAAAGGTCCTGAATTTGAGTCTCGGTCTGGCACACAGTTTTAATCTGCCAGGAAGTTTCATATCAGTGCACACTGCACTGCAGTGTGAAAATCTCATTCTGGAAACATCAAACAGGCTGTGGCTAGGCCATGTCTCAGCAATATCCTTTCTTTCAAGAGTGCTAGTCTTGCAGGGTTTGCAGGAGAGCTTCTGTAAAGTTTGGAAGGTGGGAGACGAGGTACTGGCAGAAGTAAAGCTGTGAGGATGGGGTGTGAGTTGTGCTTGGGTAGCTCAGATGGCAGAGCACTTGCCCACAAAAGGCAAAGGTCCTGAGTTCGAGTCTCAGTCCAGCACACAGTTTTAATCTTCCAGGAAGTTTCATATCAGCGCACACTCCGCTGCAGAATGAATATTTCATTCTGGAAACATCCAGCAGGATATCTCTGCAATATCCTTTCTTTCAGGAGTGCAAGTCTTGCAGGTTTTGCAGGAGAGCTTCTGTAAAGTTTGGAAGGTAAGAGAAGAGGTACTGAAGGAAGTAAAGCTGTGAGGATGGGGTGTGAGTTGTTTATGGGTAGTTCAGATGGTAGAGCACTTGCCCATGAAACGCAAAGGTCCGGAGCTTGAGTCTCTGTCCAGCACACAGTTTTAATTTGTCAGGAGGTTTCATATCAGCACACACTCTGCTGCAGAGCGAAAATCTCGTTTTGGAAACATCCAACAGGCTGTGGCTAAGCCATGTCTCTGCAGTATTCTTTCTTTCAGGAATGCTAGTCATGCAGGGTTTGCAGGAGAGCTTCTGTAAAGTTTAGAAGGTAGGAGACGAGGTACTGGTGGAAGTAATGCTGTGAGGACAGGGTGTGAGTTGTGCTTGGGTAGCTCAGATGGTAGAGCACTTGCCCACAAAAGGCAAAGGTCCCGAATTCGAGTCTCTGTCCGGCACACAGTTTTAATCTGTCAGGAAGTTTCATCTCATGATTTTGATGACATGCCAGCTGGACCGAATTTGCCATGGTATCCTCAGGAGGATATCCAACAACTCTATCAATCAACATCAAGCTGAATAACTGCTTGCGCAAGGGCCAGAGGCAGACCAACATGTTCTGACTTTATCAGTTTGTAAAGCTCTTTCTCTTAAATAAATCATTTTGTACAACACATCTCCCAGTTTCCATTCCATTTGGATAATTCATTCATGGTATGTCCTTTTTTGTCTTAGAGTGTATAAAGATTTTTATTTCAGTAGTTTGGGCAGCAGCACAAATAGGTGTGAACTGAACAAATGTATGAGGGGCATTCAATAAGCAATGCAACACATTTTTTCTGAAATCAGGTTTTTTTTCTTAGGATTCCAATAAACCATATCATTTCCCACTCTTTTGGCTACAAAACCCACTTTTTCAATGTAATCTCCATTCAATGTGATGGCCTTGTGCCACTTTACTCAGAGGGTGTAAATGCCCATGTGGTACCACTCTACTTCTCAAAATCAAGAGCCAACATCTTTCTGTATCAATAAGCCCCCCAACATCCAAGTACTGTTCCCTAAATAGTGCATCTTTCGCTAGGGTAAACAGATGGAAGTCAAAAGGTTCAAGATGAGGGCTGTAGGGTATATGAGGAAGAAAAGTCCAATGAAGTTTTGTGAACTTCTCTGGGTGCACTGACTTGTGTGAGGTCTTGTATTGTCACGCAGAACGTGATGACACAGTCAAAGACTGGGACACTTACAAGAAATGGCTTTGTCAACAATCCCATGCCTTTGGTGTCACTGATGCAAACATGTGTAAGGCTTTTTTTCTTTCATGGATTTGACATCAGTATCAGTTGTTGTCCTAGGTAGCACAACTCCAAGCACCAGCGTCACTTTTGTTCAACAAAATGTGTAAGCTGTTGTCCAGTTATCATTGTAAGCACACGCATGTCACTGCAGCATGTGTGAGTTCTATCATTGTCATACACAGTCCCACCAGTCCTACTGGGCTTTGGTGGCAGAGCTCCAGTGCCTCATTCCCAAGTGTTATATTGTTACTGATGCTCATCAATATACCTCCCGTGCTGATTCTATGGTCCTTGACACCATCAATCAGTTGGATCTGGACAAGGAGGTGTGTCAATGTGCACTACAGTGCAAGAATTGATCTTTGGCTGAAGGGTTGAATATTTCTCAGTCTTTCGAGGTATCTCATGCTGCTGGTGGTCAGATTGGTGTTTAGTGTGCTGTCGCCATGCTTGCTTCTGTTCCTAGTCCCTGAGCGTCAGTTAGATTTCAGAGGGAGGATGATGTGGTAGCCATACAAACACTGCCACTGTGCTGTGCAAGGCAGCAATGTGCCAAAAAAAAAAAAAAAACAGCAGCTCAACCAACAGCACCAGCAACTCTCAGCACTTCCATCTTGACCATACTGTTTCAAGCAACATGGCAGAGCCACAGGCCCAAGCACTGGGCGACTTGCAACAACTATAGGAAAAAAGGGCATATAACATTTATATGTCATTCCCAGCCCTCTCCTGGAGATATAGATGTGGATGTTAATTGTGGGTCTCCAATGCTTTTGAATAACAAAAAATTGTTTATTGAAGTGCAAATGATGGACAAAGAGCTCAGACTACAAGAGGACATGGGTGCAGCTGTGACATTGCTGAACTCACAGACCTATGTGTACTTGGATCTCTGTCATTGTGTCCAGTTACTCGACATTTGGTGAATTACAAAAACCAGCATATTACAATTTTGCAGTAATATATGGCCCTCCACTGTGTACCTCTGTGTTTGTTTCCTTAACTTTTATGGTAGTGGAAGATGCTGGTGCTGACAATTCATTCAGTCTGGATGCTTTCAATGCTTTTGGTTTTTCCATTGCAGACATGCTGCAGTTTGTTTCTGACCAGGTCCCTTACTAGTTGTCAGATGAGTTAAGTTGTGCCACTAATTTTATGGCCAACATTACTTTGAATACTAGGACACAAGTGCTCTGTTTCCTTGTGTGCCCTATTCCTGTGGTTTTGTGTTATCTAGTGAAATCAGAAATGGACAGGCTGACATCTTTGAGGATCATACGGCCTCTTACATAAAGTAAGTGGTCTTCCCCTCATAACTGTTAAAAAATGAAATGGTCCACATAGCCTCTGCAGTGATTTGAAAGTTTCCGTTAATACTCAGTCTGTCATTGACACCTACCATTTCCCTTATCAGGATGAATTGTTGGCCATACTTACTAGGAGCAAGTTTTTTTTTTCTAAAATTGATTTAAAAAACTAAACTAAACTCCTCCCGAAAAGGTCATGAAGGCCCAATCGTACCGACTGGCTGCTGTGTCATCCTCAGCCCACAGGTGTCACTGGATGCGGATATGGAGGGGTACGGGGTCAACACGCCATTCTCCCAGCCATATGTCAGTTTTCAAGACCAGAAAATTGATTTAGATGAAGCCTATTTACAGGTTCCATTGGATGAGGATTCAAAAAGTCTCCTTGTGCTTAGCACTAGAACCACAGCTGGGGCACTCGTGACCCAGTTCTTAATTCTTTCATTTGTCACTATTTTGTGGTATTGCCGAGGGTGCTGAATTTCTGTGACTTTCTATTAAATAAAGTAATTAGTAATTATACCTAGTTTTAAATGTTACTGGGAAATCTTAAAAGAGAAATATGGAGATTCACCTAGAACTGTGGAATGGGTTGGCTGCTGCAACTACTGTATTTTTTGTGTAGCTTCGTCTTATAATTAGATTGTGTTTGGTGACAGTTTCAGAGAGATATTGCATTATCTCAGATTTGATGTTAGATTCACAAGATCATAATGACTGAAAGAAGACAAATTTACTTTGGTATTAGAAATATGGTATGAGTTCATTGCGAACACAAAATGTAGCTACATACTGGGTCCATATATAATGATTGATGAACAGCTTTTTCCTTCAAAGTGCCATGCTGCAGGTTCACACAGTTCATGGCCTCAAAACCAGGCAAATTAGGCAAAAAGACTGGATGGCAGTAGATAAAAACTCCAAATATATTGTGAATGATTTCCCTTATCTAGGAAAGGATGACAGTAGGCCGAGTGATGAGCATCTTGGTATCTTGGTGATTTTGTTATAAAAAATTGATGCAATGTTACTTCAATAAAGGAAGAAATGTCAAATGTGACAACTTTTTCACATCCTCGGCTCTCTCTGAAACCTTGAAAGCAAATGCTACAAGTCTAGTTGGCACCATAAATTGATCTCACAGGGAAGTTGCAGTCTGTATCAAGAAGGCAAAAGATGTGTTATACAACACACTATTGTTGAAGAAGAATGAGACCACACAAATAGTTTACCAGGGAAAGAGCAACAAGAATGTCCTGATTTTCAGTACTATTCATCCTTATGTTAAAATTAAAGATGGTGTGAAAAGATGCCAGATTCAAGTACATTCTATAACAGCTCTAAATAAGGAGTGAACATGGTCAACCAAATGGCTTGCAAATACTCTGTCAAAGCCCCATTGACATGTTGGCCTGGATTTGGCTGGGATAAATGCCTGGCTATTGTACAATGCTCTAAATGTCAAAAAGTTGAAATGCAGAGATTTCATGCCACAGCTGGGGGAGGAACTTACTGAGAAGTATACAGCTATCAGGAAGACTATTACCTCCATTACTCCCAAACATATTCCCGAGAGACAAGAAAAGTAAACATGTTGCCTTGTAAAGTCTAATTGTGAAGAGAACAAATCATTTGGAAAGTGTTGTATGTGCGAGAAAACTCTCTGCAACAAATGTACATCAAAAGACTCATTTTTGTGCTCTTTGTGTGATGGTAGCCAATAAAGGCACCCAGAAAATGTCTGTAAGTATTTTAAAATAACAAATAATAATTTGTGAAAAGCTAGTTTATTCTTGTTGATTTCATAGTAAAATTTCCAGCACCTCAAAGGACAGTTTAATTAGTAGTAAGAATAACTCGCTGATACAAGATAAGAAAAGGGAAAGTACACAGGTCATTAGTGACCCAGCTGTGGTTCTAGGTAAAACCCAAATATCAACAGTTCTAGCATTAACATGCCCTTCGGGTTGGATCAATATCAACACCTCTTGTTCAGTGTGGCTAGTGTCTGTAGGATTTTGTGCATTTCCTGGAACAACTGATAATGTCTGTTCTGGAATGCATTAACTATCTTGATAATATCATCATGATGGGTGCATCCACAAAAGAGAAATTATGCAGCTTACACTATTTGTTCATGGACTTACATACTGCAGAGTTGAAGAGCAACTTGTTCAAGTTTCTTAGCCATCCATTGTGTACTTAGGTTTTGAGCTTTCTCAGTATGGTGTTAAGCATTTATGTCATCATGTTGCCAATGTCACAGCTCTGCCTCACCCTTCCAGTGGCAATCAACTTTAGATGTTTTCAGGGACAATTGTCTACTAGCACAAATTATTTCCATGTGCAGCCCATGTTGGCCCATCCTCTCCCTGAATTGCTGCACAGGACATTCTATTTTGGTGCTGGCCTGTGAGTGTGTGTTCTTGCTTATGAAATTTAAATTACATTCTTGAAATGTAAATTACATTTGCTCCTTGTTTGGCTACCTTCCATCCTGGCCACCATTTGGTCTTGGATACAGACACCTCTCAGTATGGCCTCATAGCCACCTGCACACTGCTATGAGGTGGTTCCTAACATCTGATAGCTTATGTATCAAAAATGCTCAAATCTGCTCAGCACCACTACTCTTCTCAGTAAATTCCATGTTTTCTTGTTTGGGTCTAATTTCCACCTCATTACTGACCACAAACTCTTGGTTTCATAGTTTAATCCTTCTGCTTCCTTGCCTGACAAAGTAACACATCACTTCCAGTGTTGGGCCTTGTTTCTGTCTCGCAACAATTATAAAATACGTTATCGGCCTACTGTACAGCATCCCAAAGCCGGTGTGCTGTCCCTGCTTCCATAGGGGCCAGATCCTACTTTTGTTTTCACTTGATGTTGAGACACAACATACAATGGGATGGTTTCCTATTAAGGGTTCCCAGATTGCAGCTGCTGTTGCTGCTGATCCAGCTTTGTGACCAGTTGTTCACCCCGTTCAACATAGTTAGCTTGACAGGTGTCTAGGAGGACTTCCAACACTTTACATAACTATTTTTTCCTCTGTCACCACCTTTTGGTGTTTGATTGCATTGTTCTCTTAGCTGTGGATGGGCTGTTGCACAGAGTTGTGACCCTGGCTGCCCTACAGTGGGATGTGCTTCAGCTCCTACATCTGGGACATTGGAGGTCCATTGGCAGCAGACCCATGTTTGTGCCTGGCATTCATGGTGACATTATCCATCTTGTTGTGGCCTGCTCTTAGTGTGCTGCATAACAGGCGGTGCTGCGGGCGACATTCTCTATGAGGTCTGTGCTGAAGCATCTGAGGGAACCCATCCCTGTTAATTTCATGGGTGCCTCCCTAAATTCTGACATGTTGTCAATTGTTGATGTTTTCTCAAAATTTCTGTACGTTATCCACTGTCCTTCCACATTACCTGTGGTTTTGGTTCAGGTCCTCTCAAAAACTTTTCTGTTGAAAAACGGCCTTATACACTTGTAATGGATAATGGTCCACAGTTTGTGAGTCAGGCCTTCCACAATTTCTGCCCCCCGTCAGGTCATTCACTACATTACTGCTCCTCTATAGCACACTCAGTGTAATGGTGAGGGAGAACAGCTCATCTGCATGTTCAAGGTTCAAATGAAGAAGTACATTGTGAACTCTTCCAAGCACAATGCCTTGAAGAGTTCCTGTAGGTTTACACAGGTGGGGGATTAGAGTCTGCCTGAGATGCTCCATGGTCACCAGCCACATACCCTTCTGTGTCTGCTCATGCCATTCCACTAACATCCATCATCATGGCTCTTTTTTCAGTTTGCTCCTGGCTCTGCAGTTTGGACTCGGTGGTTCAGCTGCGGACCAAAATGGTTTCTGGCCATGATCCATAGCTGCTATGGCTACTGCCTCTGAATGGTGCACACCAGTGGGGGGGGGGGGGGGGGGGGGCTGGTGGTGTGCCACTGTGATCAGCTGCATCCTCACACCATGTTGATGGCCATGGGTCCACTACAACTGCCACCTTCGCCTCCTCCCCCAGCACCTGCACAGGCCTTGTAAGACATCCCTGCTGTGGGGGCAGGGACTGCGCTCTTTGTGGATATCACTACCTGCTGCCTCTTCTCTGGGGTCTGGCACCAGTGTCGTGCTGGTGGCCCATCCTGATGATGCTTTGCTGTCACCTTTACTTTTGACTGTGCTGTTGGGTCTCTTGTCACTGGTGTCTTGGGTCTTGGGGGGGGGGGGGGGGGATGGCACTGTGAATGCCCACAGCTGCAGCACTTACCACTTCTGCACCTACTCACTAGTTCCAGTGTAATCCCCTCCTGCCAATACTGTCATCAGCTGTGAACCTGCCGCAGAGCCCATGTATGTGTCATCAAGTGCCCAGCTCCCCTTTCCCCAAGGAAGAGGGGTGCTATAGCCCTGTAAATCATATTTGGATATGCAGTGTGGCACCGTGCTGCTTGCAGGTTACACTCAAATAGTCCACCAATGCCACCTACAGTGCTCAGCCACCAGAGGCCGCCCACAACTTGTGCCCACTGTGCCATCTACTGGAGCTTATATAAGGACAGCGACGCAGGTTCCCATCCTCAGATTGTATTCTACTGCTTATTGTATCATTTGTATGTTTGTTCTTTACCTGATAAAAAACTTTATTTTCTTTGTGGCAGCACTATTGTTTGTGTCTAGCATTATGAAAATTACAATTTCAAAAAAATTGGATGATTTATTCAAGAGAAAGAGCTTCACAAAGCGATCTAGTCAATAATGCATTGGCGTGTAGTAATTTCTTGGAAATATCTTGCTTGATAAATACTTTATTTATGATGTGTTTCATGTAATCATCATCAGATAACTGTGGCAAAATTTTCACACAAGACAAGTTAGAAAAGCTTATCTGTAAATATTACAAGACCAATGTTACATTAGAAGCAAAAGTACATACTGAATACAAGTACTTATAACACACTTAGGAAAGCTCATACAAGTGGGAAATATAAGAAAAAGGTACAATCTCATGTGCAATTGCTGTTAGGCACATTTCCCAAAGATGATATTTTGAGATGTCACCATTATTGAAATATAGACCAGCATCTAGCACACCTATTTTCAAAGTATGTAGTTCTACTAGAACAGTTTTTGGTATCCATTCCCATATATAATTGTTGAAATATTCATTGGGATTTTGAGTCCTAACAAGTAAACATTTCTCTAAGATCCCTACATATAGGTTTTATAGCTTCCATTATAGCAAATGGCAAAGAATGTTTATGGTTGTAGTAACAGCCCTACAGTAGCCAGACAATGAATCACTGCCAAGTGGGCAGAGTGCATGACATGAGATGTCACCTTGTGACGAAGCAGGCTGCTATATTTATACTTCCCCTCTCGTTTTGCCATCTGCCTCCTTAAATTAGTTTTTCCACTTTTAACTAATTACATTAACATACTTGAGTGTAATCTCCATTTTCATGAAAGAGGAAGGTTGGCCCTCAGTTTTAAAGAATATAACGCAAGACCAAGTTTTGTGCTCAGTTTTATGATGTAAATGATTTTATAATTTGTTTTGACTATTCCTAGTTAATAATTTCATTATAGGATGAAATCAGTAATTGTTTTGTAACTTAAAGTCTATTGTTGATGTATAAACAAATATAAATTCTTTACTAATTATAAACATTTGGAGGAGCAACTAATAGTATTCATAAGGGAACTATTTGGCTCTAATCGAAAACATGTTAGCAAAGCCAGCCCTTAATTAATTCCAAAGTAATTAACAGTTTTCTCAAAAGTGTTGTTTGCGTAACAATATTTGCTAATTTCATGATTTAAACAAATAATTCAGCTTAACCCTTATGGTAGAAGAAACTGTTAAAAAGAACCAATTTTTCAGTTAGTTTAATGTGTTAAGTTTTAATTGCTGTTGCTGTAAATTAGACTTTGAACAATATGTAGTTTTAGCACCTATTATTGTGAGGATATATGAAGGTCCTGAGACAGTCAGTCCGTGGCCAAGTTTCAGACGAGAAACCTGTATTGGTTAGATCAATAACAATGCATCTGTGAAATAAGTGTAATACAATTAGGCTGTGTGTTATAACAATGACAGTATGTGTCCCATATGTACCTTGTTATTCCTCAAGAACTGTGTGGTTAGGTTTTGTACTGCTCATAGATGTTCAACAGGAAACTATTGTAGTAGTATGTGGTTGTTCACCTGCAACCTATTAATGAGGCTCATCGAAGATTAAACAATAGTGTGCTGGTCATATAACTAGGTATTATTGAGGGGTTGTGAATAGTGAAAGTAAATTACTGTGAAACACACATGTGCACCTGTCGGCTACATCATTTAAGTAGTCAGTGTAGTACCCCCGCACCCCATTTTTCAGCCAGTGTAGCAACGCAGTATGTTGTCACTGAGGACTCAAAAAACGAAGAAATAAAGCAGGGAACATTGTCATGAGCAGACTCAAGGACTATATTATTTCAACTTGGTGCCAGATTTCATTGGTCTCCAAGATTTAAACAAATCAGGACATAGCATTTATAATATGCAAAATATCATAAATATCCTTTACCACAGCACATCTGTTTTTTACAATAAATGTCATATCCCTAGTGAAAAAATAAAACATAGAATATGTTGTGAGTAAAATCTGCATGGGACATATACAAATGTACACCACACTAGGTACAATGTCCAAACACTCCACTGAGAGAGAGAGAGAGAGAGCAATGTAAAGCCCATCATTTTAAAAGAAGACACTGCAATTTTTTTTTACAATTCTCCAAACAAAGCAAGTAAACTTAAACCTATTGAGACCAGAGGTGGGTCATGTCAAAAAAGAAAACCTTATCGCAAAAAAAAAATTTTCCAACTGCATAAGGGTGGACTGGGATAGACAGAGATATGATGTTTTTTCTTATAAACTTGACCCGTTTGTGGTTTGAAAAGGTTTCAGCTCACTAATTCATTTTAAATTTTATTTCAAACTAAAAGAAGTGAATATTTCTCTTCCGTTACATGTGGGTTATGTGCAAAATGTTTCCTTTTCAAGTAATAGGTATTTGAATAATGTTATGTAGTTGCATATTATACTTTTCATTCCCCCTTCTTCTTCCTGTTTCTGCCCCCCCCCCCCTCCCCTCCCGGGAAAAGGAAAATGCTCTAATGACACTGTTACACTTGTAAACATCTTAATGAGGTTCCAGTTTAATGATCTACTTTAAAAGAGAATAATTTACTAAGAATGTCATTTTTGTTATAAATTAATTTTAAATACAGGGTGTATCAAAAAGAATCATCCAATTTGGCATGTCTATATTTCTAAAACTAATAAACATATACAATGAATTTTGTTTTTTGATGAACAGGAAACTCAAAAAGTTTTTTTTTTTTTATTTCATAACTTTCCATAGGTGTTCAATATGCCCCCCTTGAGATGCATGGCCTATGTCAATGTGGTATTCAAACTGTTCCCACAATGCAGGGAGCATTTCTTGAGTTACAACTTCCACAGCTGCTGTTATGTGATGTCTCAGTTCATTCATTGTTGTTGGTAATGGAGGCATGTAAACAGAGTCTTTTACAAAATGGCTCTGAGCACTATGGGACTAAACATCTGTGGTCATCAGTCCCCTAGAACTTAGAACTACTTAAACCTAACTAACCTAAGGACATCACACATCCATGCCCGAGGCAGGATTCGAACCTGCGACCGTAGCGGTCACGCGGCTCCAGACTGACGCGCCTAGAACCGCACGGCCACACCGGCCAGCAGTCTTTTACAAATACCCACAAGAAATAATCACATATAGTCAGGTCCAGAGACCTTCAAGGTCAGCAATGTAAGGCTTAATCATTTGATGCAGTGCAACTGATCCATCGTCCAGTAATCCTTTGATTTAAAAATTCCCAGACTTCCAGATGCCAGTGTGGTGGTGCCCCATCCTGTTGTAAATGAAGTTGTTTGAATCAGTCTCCAACTGAGGAAAAAGAAAGTTCTCAAGCATATCAACATATGTACTTCTTGTAACCGTGGTCTTGGCAAATAAAAATAGACCATACACCTTTTTCCATGAAACTGCACAAAACACATTAAATTTTGGACAGTCCCACCAATGTTGTACTACTTCATGTGGTTGTGGTTCTCACATTATGATGGTTCACCTTTTCATTTAAAAGGAATGTTGCCTCGTCACTAAACATTAAACATGGAAGAAAACTGTCACCTTCCATCTTGTCAAGAATGAAATTACAGAACTCCATATGTTGTTGTTCATTACCTTCACAAAAAGCTTGCAGTAGCTGAACTTTGTATGGTTTAATGTGTAAATGTTGATGCAACACATGCCAGATGGACATTACGAGCATGTTGAGCTGTCAAGCTGCATAGTGAATGAATTTCTGCAGACTCCTTGTGAAATTAATGCAGATGCATTCAACATCTGTATCAGACACACACCAGCAATTTGCCTTTAACTGTTTCTTGGAATTGCTCATGCCATCATCTAATGCTCTGTTCTGTAGGAGGACCTACACCATATCTTGTACAAATGTCACTCTGAACAGTTATTATTGACCCACACTGTGCAAAACATAGAACTCAAAATGCTTTCTGTTGTCCCAATAGCAGTTTTACTACAACTGAAGTGGGTGCACATTGCTGCTACCTAGTGGGAACCATGGAAAACTCGAGAGTTTGCTCTTTCCAACAGTACACAGTTCACGCACATATCTCAAATAACATAACAGTTACGATTTTTTTAAATCTGGTGATTCTTTTTGATACACCCTGTATAATTATGTTTATTACATAAAATTGAGTGAAAATGTACCACTGGAGTGACATTTTCCTTCCTCCTTTGTTCTCCTCATCCCTTCATGCTACCCTTCCCTCCATTTCCTCAGTTCCCCCACCCACCATCCCCTGTCTATTTTCCTATTCTTATCCCCCCTGTCCTCCCCCACACCCCTCCACCAACCAATTCAACAATACCTCATCTGCCCCTGCCCACTACCCTGCCATTAGTGATAAGGTTTTGTTTTGTGACATAATCCATCAGTGGTCTCAATAGGTACAAGTTAGCTAGCTTTGTTTGGAAAATAGTAATAAAAATTATAATGTCTTCCTTTATAATGATGGCCTTTCATTGTTCTCTCTCTCAATGGAGCATTTGGACAGTGTGCCTAGTGTGCTGTCTCTTCTTTGTATGTGTTTCATGATGGGTTTTACTCATTATCTATTCTACATTTTATGTTTTTATGACAATATGATGCTTATTGTAAAATACACAGATGTACTGTGGTAAAGGTTATTTATGATGTTTTGTATGTTATAAACACTATGTCATGGTATGTTTCAATCTTTGAGATCAATGCCATCTGGCATCAGTTGAAATAACACAATCCTTGAGTTCGCTGCCTTCAGACTGGCATGTGATGTCTCAACATAACATCTTTTGCAAATGTACCTTACGGCTATTGCACATGAGATTGTACATTCTTCTTGTATTGCTCATTTGTGTGAGCTTTTGTAAGCATATTGTAAATACTTGTACTTAACATGTACTCCTGTTCCCGATGTTACATTGATCTTGTAATACAAGCTTTACTGATTCGTTTTTGTAAATTTTTGCCACAGTTACATGGTGATGAGTACCCAAAATGTGATGTAAATAAAGTATTTAGCAATTAAGATGTTTCCAATGAATTATGTCATGCCAACTGTGGATGGTCATATGCCATACAAATGGATGACTTTATCAGTCAAATGAAGGGGAAGGGATTACGTGTTGGTCCACATCTAGCACTTATGTGTGTGTTCCCTGGTCATTGGGGCTCAGTTTTAAGTGGGACTGATCACTGAAGACAATTCTACTCCAGTCAATGAGATTACAGGCTACCAGCATGTCTGCAGATGATCTGGACAGTAATGGAATACCTAGCTGACTGTCATCCACTATAAAGCCTGACAACCAGGAGTGATGGTCTGGGGTGCCATTTCTTTACATACCAGCACTTCTTTGGTTGCCATCCACAGCACCCTTACAGCACAGAGGTCAATGTTAATGATATTCTACACCCTGTTTTGTTGCCCTTCATGGCAAGCTATCCTCGGCTTACATTTCAGAAAGATAATGCCTGTCCACACTCAGCAAAAGTTTCTACTGCTTGTGTTCTTGCTTGCCAAACCCTACCTTGGCCAGCAAAGTCACTGGAACTCTCCTCAACTGAGAACATTTGGAGCATTATGGGCAAGGCCCTGGTAGTTTCATAGTGTTAAACTGGATTTACCAGGTAATTAGAAAAAATACATTTTGCTGTATGCTTATGAACTGTAAATAAGAATATAAAGAGGAATATGGTGAATGTATGTCAAATCTGTAAAAATGAATGCCGGATTTTGATTTATAATGTTGTTTATGAATAATTTAAACTGAAAATATTGATGGTAGAAAGAGTATTGTTGTGTTACAGGAAGAAGTATATGTGTATGTATCAATCACTGTAACAAGGCCAATGCACATACTCTTGAGGATAATAGATATTATATCTCTTAGGTGATCCAAACTTTGTTACAGGATAAGAATAAGATGTATGAAAGGAGCATGAACAAAAGTGGCTAATCATTTTAGATTTGGACTCCTAAGTATTTATGGAAATCAAAGAATGAAAAGAAAGAATGAGAAAATAAAAATTATAGCTCTTGTTATTAATACTGCAATTGTGTTTTATCCAGCTATGGGCTGCATTATTTCAACAGTTTTTAACTTTGAGCTTTAACTTTTGTCCAGGAGCTTACATTTTTATGACGTTCTTTCCATTTTATTTTCTTCTATAATTTTCACTGGAAATCCTTGCTCATCAGGTTTCTTCTTTAAGGTCAACTGGTATGTTTCATGATATCATTGTGTAATGTCCCTAACTCTTGCAGTCTTTTTCCACTTCTGTAAATTATGCAACTTTGGTTTATTGTTATTATTATTATTCCCTACTTTTGTGTTTGCTCACATCTTTCTTTTTTGCTCATCTTTCTCCTTCTTTTATCTTCAACAACTTAAAATTGCTTTTGGTCTATCTTTTATGAAGGAATCACTTAAATATTTCAGACATTTAAAATCGTTCTTGCCTAATTTTTTGTTGTGTCAGACAGGTAACTGCTTCCTTAAATATTACTTATATACTTCCATTTTGGATGTAAGAAAGGGTTATGGTTGATAAAGGACTCATTTCAGACCTGATATTTATTGCACATTATATCTTAGACTTTTTTGTTTGAGTCTGTCATAAAAGTTACAGATATCAGTTATAGAAACTAACCTGTTGTTGCTGACATCAAGAAATCGCAATGTTCTGTTCTTTGAGAGAAATTGTTTCAGAGGTTTCCCTGCATCTTTTCCTAATCCATTCCAAGACAGGTTCAATTCTGTTATAGTGCTTTCAGTTAGTCCTTTGAAAAGAGCTGTGAACCCTAAAATGGGAAAAGAACATCATTGTTACTGAGAAAGAATTTAGGCACATGAAGTGTCACTTGGAAATAACTGACAAAAAAATTAAAAGCATTACAGCCCCCCCCCCTCCAAAAGGTTTACTCATGTCTCATTGAAGAACTCTATGGAAAGTAATCAATTGGGGCTAAAGTTGGGCTAAAATGGATGAATGAATGAATGAGTAAGCTGATTGCAGAAGTCTCTGGATATGGGATTATTCAGATGTATCTACTGTTTCCTCTCAAAACATCAGAAGCCTCATAAAAATGATGAAAAATCACATATCCATGCAGGAAAAGGAAAGTTTAGATGGAATTTCAGCACATCTGTTGTATCTATCAGAACATCACATGAAAATCACTGAAAATGAACAGATTCATCTTGATCCATACAAGTTAAAATCAGGTGACTGCAGACATGTAAGAAATGAGGGGCAGTAGCTATACACGCAGAAAACTGGTAAGACTCAGGCCCTTTAGGTTAACAAATGTTGAGTTGAACAGCTATCTGAATGCTCTGCTATGATAGTGGACCAGGAAAAACATCAGATTGTAGCACTGACAGTTTACTGGCCACCAGCAGGAAGCATCTTAAGCTTTATATAGCAGCTAGAAACAGATTTAATAATGTTATGTAGACTTAACTGGAGAATTATTACATGTGTAGAGATTAATGTTGATTTTTTATGAAGCTACTTACAGCTGTTGATGTTGCACTATATAATTCCCTTCAAGGATTGAATGACATAATGTAACAATTATTTGTAATTTGTTTTTAGATTCATTCATTCATTCATTCTTTATTGATTGACTGAGTCATTTTGTGTACAGAGAGTACTACATGATATGGGACAAGTCATTATACTCGTTAAACATTTAAAAAATACATAACACTAAATTAAATACACCTAGACTTACACAATTGTATGATAGTCATAGGTTACAGGATGTAGTACTAGTATATTCACAAGTTGTTCAATATGAAGGTCAACAAGGCCTAATTAAAATTAAAATTTGTGGATACGTTTAAAATCAAATTAAGTACAGATAAACATTATGTAATTTATACAATAGTTAATATTGACTAGATAAATACAATAAGTACATACATGTAGATCAATTTTCAACAGTTGGTTAGGCCTTATTGAAATTTACATTTTGAAGATAAATTATAGTAGAGAAACCTGAGGGTGCAAATATATTACACAGAACAATTACATTCAAAATATTCATGTAAATTATCAAAACAGTAATTTCATAATATTGACTTAAGCCTTATTTTAAAATGTGCTGGACTGCTGATGTTTTTATGTTTAATGATAGATGATTATAAAGTTTAATACCCATGCATTTTACACCATCAGTATATAATTTGGTGGAATGGGAAAATTGTGTCAACAAGTATTCCCCTCTATTGTCATGCTGGTGATAGTCCAGATTCTGCTTCAGACTGCCAATGTTTACCTTGGTAAAACTTAGTATCTCCAATATGTACTGGCTTGGAAGTGAAAGAATACCTAGTTTTTGAGATAGTTGTTTACAAGAGTCTCTTTGCTTTTTAAATAACATTATCCTGACAGCTTTCTTTTGGAGCTTAAATATTTTATTGGGCTCAGAACTTTGGCCCCAGAATATGAGGCCATATGTTAGAATTGAGTGAAAAAGAGCATGGTAAACTGATGTTAGGATATTTATACTCATGACTTCCTTGACTGACAGAAGCATAAACAAATTTTACTTAGCTTAGTAGCTAAGCTGCCAGTGTGCCTTTTCCAGCTTAGAGTGTCAGAGACAGATATTCCAAGGAATGTAGTTACATTTTCCAGTTCAATACTATTTCCACCTATTTGCATAGTTGGTACAGTGGGATTTCTATTCTGGACTGCATGAAATGTTACGCCTACACCTTTTTTCATTAAGAAGTAGCCTATTAGCTGTAAGCCATGAATCCAGTAGAGCAGTACATTGGTTGTCTGCAACTTCAGTACGATCATCTGAGTCAGAGGTCAGAATATTGGTGTCATCAGCAAAAAGAAAGGTATTGCAACTCGGTAGGTGAAGAGGAAGATCATTAACGAACAGGAGAAATAGGATTGGGCCTAAAACTGATCCTTGAGGGACACCATGCATATCAGAACATGAAAATGTGGATTTTCCTGAAGGGGTGACCTCACATAATTGCACTTTTCTGTTTAGTGGGTAGCTTGCAAACCGATCATAGGCAGTGCCCCGTATACCGTAGTAAATGAACAGGAGAAACAGGATTGGGCCTAAAATTGATCCTTGTAGTGATTTGTCTGTAAAACAAGTAGTCATGATGGTCAAATGTTAACAATAAAATGTACTGGCCATTTAGGTACAGTTCACCAAAGAAAAATATCATATGATAGAATCTTAAACAATAATTTGGTTAAAGTTTTTAGAGAGAAGTTGCAGGAAGACTAGACTGTATAGAGAGGAAATTTAACTCTGTCTCTAAAATATTTCTGCAGCAAGCTGAGTCTTGTTTTCCCCTAAAATAAGTCAAGGATAGAACCAAATTAAAGTGAAATAAGAGATAGATAACTCCTGGGGTTTCAGTATCTAGTGCTAGGAAAAGAGAATCCTGCTTAATTCAGCGAACAAGCTGTAGTCTGGATCTGATACTCTATTTCTGAACATTATTAAACAAGAAACTAATTTACCAGAAAATAGGTCCAGCAAAAATGGTGATGCTTTCAAATCACTGGCCACCAAGTTCAACGTGTCGTTGGATCTTTTTCATGATATGCTTCAATGAAATTTTCTCACTTTACAAGCCATATCATTTCAAAATGATGCAGCTTGTAACTGAGAAAGTTTTATTGCCCCAAATGCAATGATTAATGTCTCACAGTGGCAGCAAAAACTGATACCAGTAATAAACAACCAAATACAGATGCATTCTATTTATTTGCGCAGATGCTGAATGCACCATCAACAGGTATTACATTTCAAAAATAGAACCCATAATGAGATTACAAAATTCATCAGGTCACTAAAAAATAATATTTTTGCCAGCAATTATGGTGTTTCTAGTAGTGATAAAATTTTGTGCTGACATGAGAGGATTATTCTTAAGCTGTCTTTGTAATCAATCAATAACTCAGGGCATATTTCACAGTATACTTAAATACGCTTTAGCACACCCATCTATAGATCTGTATCACTTCTTCCAGTTGTAAATTATTAACTTTATCTACTTTGTTGTGCTCTGTAGCTGACATCTCTTCTCTTGATTGTTCAAACTGGCTGTAAACTATTGGATATGGAAGTATAGCTCTAGCAATGTAGCTCACACAGTTTGTAATATTGGGTGTTTGTCACTTTTTAAACCACTTTTGAAATATTAATAGGTAACAGCCAGCTCAGGTTTCACAATTCTCTTTTGAATGCAGTTAAAGGAACATTACACACTGCACTTGGTTATGGTTCTCTCTGTTCAGTTCAACTGCAGTAGATCTACCATGAATGAGACTATTAGCAATTATTTTGGTGGCAAAAGGACAATCAGCATAACAGCTGCAAGACTAATCAGAATAATTTCACCAGGATAGCACAATGTTTTTCAGGCTGAGCAAAATGTATGCCAGTTAAATGAGACTACTCAGTGAAAGTATGTTCACACTGGTTAACAATGTCTGTTGCTGTACCAGACTGTTATTGTAGCAGTACACCACAGAAAACAGTGTGTGCAGTTATGTGAGGTCACCCCTTCAGGAAAATCCACAGTTTCATGTTCTGATAAGCAAACCGTAAAACATGGTGTCCCGCATGGATCAATAATGCAAATTCACAATGTGAAGTAATTACAAGATACTGCCATTGAGTTAACAAACAACATACAATGGACATGAGATATAGCTTAAAAGCAGCACATTTTATAAGCTGTAATGGCTGCAATGAAGTTTCCCATACTGACCAACATAGTTGTTCCACCTAATTTTTCTTGTCGCAGAATGCAGACTCTAGGGCTCAAATGATCTTATAAAGACTAGTGTAAGAATAAACTCTTATTTTGTAAACTACATAACACTTTGAAAATTGCCTGGGCCAAATTTGGCTGTTTTGAAAGGATTGCAAGCTTTCACTAAAATTTAGCATACAAAAATGTTACTGGGTAGAAATGTAGAAAAATATATGGATACTACCACACTTCCATGATGTGAATCCTCTTGTTCACAAGTATAAGCATGACATCCAAAATCATAGTAAATTACATGTACTTATCAATTAATGAGTTAATTAATCAGTGGAGTCCACAATATTGTACAGGAAAACTAAGGTAACAAAAGTAAGTAGGTCAGGATTAAACACTGATTAGAGCAAAATCTGCAATGAAAATTGGTGGGAGTTCCAAACTTCAACTTTAATTATTTCAGAAGATAATTAGATTCACGTACTGTAATTTAAAATATATTACTAGAAAGTCAGAATGCTTAGGTTCCAAATGGTGAGCACTGGATTCGACCAGTTAGCTCAAAGGTTTTTCCTGCTTTTGAATGTGGTGTTACCTTCAATTAGCTATAACTTTTAATTGTCGTAATCTACAGCCAAATGAATGGTATCAGTGGAAACAATGCAGTGAGGAGAATAAACTGAACAGTGAATTTAAATTGGACTTTGCCTGATAACTGATTGCAGGTTTTCATATAGCTATCACATGTGGCGTAAATAGGGTTCAGAATGAAGTTATGTATTCTGCTGGGAAGATATTTAAACTGGGTAAAAATTGATAGTTACTGGGAACTGATGACATAACAGATGGGGAGTACCCACCTGTTCCATGTCGCAGTCTTCTCAAGTGTCTGAGAAAAGTGCGCTATGATAGAATGCTAATTCATTTAACAGAGCAAAACTTGTTCTCTTCCTTTAAGTTTGGTTTTTGTAATGGAATCTCCATAGAGAAAACAACACAAAAAGTAAAAAATGTAGTATCAGCAGAACTAAAAAAACATTATTCTTTTCATATGCTGTGTGACCTTGTTAAAGCTTTGATTTTGTAAATCACAAAATTCTACTTGACAAAGTAAAGTGTTATGGTATTAATGATATCCATCTTGCTTGTGTGGAGTCTTACCTTCATAACAGAAAGCAGAGAGTCTCATTAACAGAATGTGTTACAGGCATGAAACTAATTTCAGCATGGGGCAGCATAACATATGGAGTATCACAAGGATCAGTAACAGGCTGACTGTTTTATCTAACGTTTACATAATTGATTTTATAATGATAAGGCAGTTCAAAACCTGAAACATTTTCTGGTGACACAATCAAACCAATCAATGATCAAAACTCAACCTTAATGGATACACCCCATTTGTAAGTGGAAAAGACCTACTAGTCATTCACAGCTGACAATTTAAGTCTTGATCTCAAACAACTCATGTTACTATGGTGTGGAAAGTTCTGGTAGGAAGTAAATAATTTGGGAGTAAAGGAAACAACTCACCAAATAATAGACATGCCAAGTCATTAACAGCCGTAAAAATGATACTGAAAACACTACAAGCACACACCTGTATGGCTACATTGTATAGGCTGAATACACTCTCTTTTTTTTTATGAGATAAACATTTGAGGCAATGCACCGATAGTAAATAAAAAATTTATTTACAAGAAGCAAGTAGTAAGAATAATGTGCAAAATAGATAACTTTATGTTTTGCAGAAGCCTTTTTACAGATATTTCAATTCTTATACTCACTTCACTATGCATTTACTCCATAGTGTGTTTTGTTGTCAATAATAAAAATAATTTTCAGCTGAAATGTGATGCACTCCATCAGAATACAAGACACAAAAATAAGTTCCATAAAGGCTTTGCCTCCTTGTTCAGAAGTTTAGAATCATATTCTGGTGGGAAGATATTTAAGCTCCCATCTGACATATCAGAAGAAAATTTGGAATCCTCACCAATTCAAAATAAAATTACAAACATACCTCATAGATCTTAATATATAGATTCTAACAAAGAGATAGAGGGGCTGGCCAGTACTTACCTCAGCTCAGTACAGCCGATAGATACACATAAAACAGAACTGAAAATTTACATTCCTAGCTTTCGGAACTTTGTTCCTTCATCAGGGAGGAGAGAGGGGAAAAAAAGGGAAGAAGGGAAAGTGGATTCAGTTACTCACAACCCAGGTTATGAAGCAACAGGGAAAGGTAAACAGGGAGGGTAGCAAGGATGGAGGCATGGTTGTCAGAGGGAAGCCAAAGATATTCTACTGTAAGTACTGTGCCAGCTTCAAACCAAAGAGGATGCATACAGAAGTAAAGTATAAAGATAAACACAACTATGTAGGATGAAAAGATGCGTGAATGGCTAAAGAGGAAAGGGAAAGAGGAGAACCTCACTCCCATTCACTCTTCAGTCTTCTCCTCTTTCCCTTTCCTCTTTAGCCATTCACGCATCTTTTCATCCTACATAGTTGTGTTTATCTTTATACTTTACTTCTGTATGCATCCTCTTTGGTTTGAAGCTGGCACAGTACTTACAGTAGAATATCTTTGGCTTCCCTCTGACAACCATGCCTCCATCCTTGCTACCCTCCCTGTTTACCTTTCCCTGTTGCTTCATAACCTGGGTTGTGAGTAACTGAATCCACTTTCCCTTCTTCCCTTTTTTTCCCCTCTCTCCTCCCTGATGAAGGAACAAAGTTCCGAAAGCTAGGAATGTAAATTTTCAGTTCTGTTTTATGTGTATCTATCGGCTGTACTGAGCTGAGGTAAGTACTGGCCAGCCCCTCTATCTCTTTGTTAGTATTTGTTTCACATCTTATATGAGATTTTCCATTAATCATTTAGATCACCTATATGGTCCACATCCTTCATTGTTTTGTCCCTTTTGTTAGCTATCACTTACGTCTGTCATCTTAACACTTTCTCTTCTTCAGTGTTTTATATATCATCATCATCATCATCATTTATTGCCTTATCGGGCCTTTAAGGCCTACAGCAAGAAGAACAAAAGGAAAAGTAAAGACAAAAAGACTTACAAAAGTACTCTATACAGTAGTAAAAGTTACATATGTACATTACAGCTTAAAGAAAAACGAAAAAATAAACAGGGCATTCAATCAAAGGTTTAAAGGCAAGAGGGATACATTACAGAAACAAAAAAAAACAAAAAAAAAAAAAAAAAAACACACACGCAGTGTCTGTCAATTACACGAGAGGAGGGAGCTGTTGCAGATGGCAGTCCATCTCATCCGGTCGTTGGCGTCCTCCTCCACGGCTGCTGGTTCCACTTCTTTTAGGATCGTTGTTATCCTATCCTTCCATCGAGTTCTTGGGCGTCCTCTAGGGCGTTTTCCTGTGGGTTGAGAGTGGAGGACTCTGTTTGGAAGGGATCCGTCTGCCCGTAGGATGTGGCCAAACCATTGGAGTCTCTTCTGCGCCAATATTCGTCCAATGTGTGGCTTTCCATACCGCTGGTATAAATCTTCTTTTTTTCTTCGTTCCCATTTACCTTCCATGGCATTGTAGATGGGTCCATATATCTTCCGAAGTACCTTCCTTTCAAATGCACATATTGCTTCTTCTGCTGTTGCTGATGTTGCCCAAGTTTCACAGCCGTATAAAAGTACTGGTCTCACCAGTGTCGTGTATAGGTGGATCTTGTTCTTCTGCGATATCAGCCGAGATCTGAAAAGATTGTTCAGGCTAAAGAACATGCGATTAGCATTTGTTATACGTTGCTGTACTTCTTTCGTTACTTCACTTCTATTTGTTAGTATGGAGCCCAGGTACTTGAACTCTTCAACTCGTTCGAAGGTATGCCTGTCGACATCAATGGAAGGAGGGAGATCTCGGCGGCGTGATACAACAAGATATTTAGTTTTTTCCTCGTTCACCACCAGCCCAATTTTCTCTGCATTGTGGAGGAATCGGGAAGTATCCCTGCGTACTTGCTCTAGAGTGTCACCAAGGATCACAACATCATCAGCAAATGCCAAGATTGTGTCTGCTCCCACCATCTCCATCTCTCTGGTTCGACAAGTGTTTTATATATACATAAATAAATATTTTCGTCACCAACTGTGCTAGTTTCATCTTCCTGCTATTATCTTGTTCCGTTTATAGTCCTCTTCTCTTTTTTATTTATTGATTTATTTATTCCACATTCCATAGTTTTAACGTTCGTTATTCGCTGTTTCCCAGCCAACAATCACTGCCAACAATCTCTTCCACACCTACCAGTATCATCCATTTCCGTCGATTTCTTGTTGCTGGCGATATTTTTGTGCCATTGGCTATCTTTCTCTGCCACAAGAAAAATTTTTTGGGACATTTCTGCCCCACCCGCGATCTTTTTTGCGGCACGCGCGATCTTTTTTGCGGCACGCGCGATCTTTTTTGCGGCACGCGCGATCGCTTTTGCGGCACGCGCGATCGCTTTTGCGGCACGCGCGATCTTTTCTCGCCACTCGCTATCTCTGTTTTTGAGCTACGTGTGTTTTTTTCCCCTGATCTGGACATACTTGCTTGGTCTGGTTAACTTTTTCCGTATTTTTCTTATTTACTGGTCTTCCTTTGGTATTGAACATTACCAACACAATTTCTTTCCTTCTCGTCCTTCCCTCCGTGTTTTACTCCTTCTTATGATTACTATCTCAACTTTAGTTATCTAATTTCCCTATCCACCAGTTACCCACTATGTACCCTAATCCTATACCACATTATTTACATTCATTCCGGAAACATGCATTCACTGTAGCCAAACTGCAATCCCACATACTTTTCCTCCAGTCCTGCTTAACCTTTGGAATTACCCCTAAAGGGCTTACCTTAAAAGTTCCCATCTCTGGGTGCAATTCCTCCTTCCACCAGTCTTTCCTGGACTTCCAGAACCTTCAATCCTTAGCCCTTACCCAACTTGTCCTGAATCTCTACACTACTTCATGTAACCACCACTCCCAACAGCTCCTATCTCTCTTCAAAGTCCTCCACCTCTCAAACCCTTGCTTGGAGAACACACTGAGGAACATCATCCTAGAAGCCAGCTGCAAACTTGAGTTCCATGCCACACAACACCTGAAAAAACTATCCACAGTGCTAGTGCAACACCTAAGAAGTGGGGTCCCTCTCCCTATCCCTCACAAACACCAACCACAACAGAACCTTCAACAAACCCCCCTCATAGCCAACAAACCTAGCCTAGCCACCCTACTCAATCTCCCCATCCCAGCACATACCCCACACAGACCAAATCTCAACTATAACCACAGTCAAATGCCACATATCACCAGTCCCAATTCAGTCCTAAACCTCTCATCCAGATCCCTCTCTCCTCCAGAGACATCTGTTCTATCAAAAGGCTTAACCTTTAGCCCCACACCTAAATTCAACCACACTGCCCTGGTTAAAGATCTCCTCTCATTCACCCGGAACCTCAACTGGAAATATCACTTCACTACCCAAACACAGCCCCCAAGCACTAGACCCAGTGTTGAACCCTGTCTAGAACAGTTTCGACTGCCTTCTCAAAGGGATCCTCCTCCCCTCCCCCAAAACCATCCCTTGCAGACATTTCAGGAATTCCTCACATCCAGTGTTGCCTCCCAGTCCTTCTTGAAGAACATCCCGACAACCCCCAACATCACCCCAGCTGAATCCCGTGCCATTAAAGAGCTGAAAATAGACCACTCTATTGTCATCCTCCCGGCGGATAAAGGCTCCACAACTGTCGTACTTGACCGTGTGGAGTATGTGGCAGAAGGACTGCGTCAACTCTCTGACACCTCAACCTACAAAGCTGTTACCCAGGATCCCATTCCCTCCATCCAGACTGAGCTGCAAAAAATCCTAAAAATCCAAGGTCCCTCACAAGGCCTCACAACGGCTTCCATAGACTTACTCACTCCACCTGAGCCACGTACCCCTACCTTCTACCTATTACCCAAAATCCACAAAGAGAACCATCCTGGCCGTCCCATTGTAGCAGGCTTCAAATCCCCAACCGAACGTATCTCAGCTCTGGTAGACCAGCACCTACAACCTATCACCCGCAGACTCCCATCCTACATCAAAGACACAAACCACTTCCTAGAACGCCTCAAATCCATTCCCACTCCTCTCCCACCTGAAACCTTTCTTGTCACCATAGATGCTACATCCCTTTACACAAACATCCCACATACCCATGGTCTCTCTGCCCTTGAGCACTACCTCTCCCAACGCCCACCCGAAGATCTTCCAAAAACCTCGTTCCTTATCACACTTACCAACTTCATCCTCACCCATAATTACTTCACTTTTGAAGGCCAGACCTACAAACAAATCAGGGGAACGGCCATGGGAACCAGGATGGCTCCCTCCTATGCCAACCTCTTCATGGGCCGCATGGAGGATGCTTTCCTGAAGACCCAACAGCTGCTTCCCCTGGCCTGGTATAGGTTTATAGATGACATCTTTGTGGTCTGGACTCATGGTGAAGAAACACTCCTTAATTTCCTCCATAACCTCAACTCCTTTTCGAATCTGAATTTCACCTGGTCCTTCTCCAAAACCCAAGCCACCTTCCTGGATGTTGACCTTCATCTTGTTGAAGCTCACATCCACACTTCAGTCCATATCAAACCCACAAACAAACAACAGTACCTTCACTTTGATAGCTGCCATCCTTTCCACATCAAACGCTCCCTTCCCTACAGCCTAGGTATTCGTGGCAAACGTATCTGCTCCAGTGACGAATCCCTCAACAACTACACCAATAACCTGACCAGTGCTTTCCTCTCCCGCAACTATCCTGCAGACCTTGTCCACAAACAGATTTCCCGAGCAATACATTCCTCCCCGTCCAACAACAATGTTCCTACCCCCAGACCACACAGAAGCATCCCCCTTGTCACCCAGTATTATCCTGGCCTCGAAAACATCAACAAATTACTCCGCCAGGGATATGACTTTCTCAAGTCAACCCCTGAAATGAGATCATCCCTTGACAAAATTCTCCCCACACCACCCAGAGTTGCCTTTCGTCGCCCCCCTAACCTCCGTAACATCCTTGTTAAACCCCACAATATTCCCAGACTACCTTCTCTACCCAGCGGTTCCTACCCCTGTAACCGACCCCGCTGCAAAACCTGCCCCATGCATCCGCCCACAACCACCTACTCCAGCCCCGCTACTGGTAAAACATACACAATTCAAGGCAGGGCTACGTGTGAAACTACACATGTCATTTATCAACTGACGTGCCTGCACTGCACAGCCTTTTACATCGGCATGACAACAACCAAACTGGCTGAGCGAATGAACGGACACAGACGAACTGTCCGCCTAGGAGATGCCCAATACCCAGTAGCGGAGCATGCCCTCCAGCATAATTCTAGGGACCTAGGAACCTGCTACACCGTATGTGCCATTTGGCTTCTCCCACCCAACACCAGTCCCTCTGAACTGCGGAGATGGGAACTTGCACTCCAACACATCCTTTCATCCCGCCATCCCCCTGGACTGAACCTACGTTAAAGAACCTCACTCCCATTCACTCTTCAGTCTTCTCCTCTTTCCCTTTCCTCTTTAGCCATTCACGCATCTTTTCATCCTACATAGTTGTGTTTATCTTTATACTTTACTTCTGTATGCATCCTCTTTGGTTTGAAGCTGGCACAGTACTTACAGTAGAATATCTTTGGCTTCCCTCTGACAACCATGCCTCCATCCTTGCTACCCTCCCTGTTTACCTTTCCCTGTTGCTTCATAACCTGGGTTGTGAGTAACTGAATCCACTTTCCCTTCTTCCCTTTTTTTCCCCTCTCTCCTCCCTGATGAAGGAACAAAGTTCCGAAAGCTAGGAATGTAAATTTTCAGTTCTGTTTTATGTGTATCTATCGGCTGTACTGAGCTGAGGTAAGTACTGGCCAGCCCCTCTATCTCTTTGTTAGTATTTGTTTCACATCTTATATGAGATTTTCCATTAATCATTTTAATATATAGATTTAGTGATTGAAAATTATTGTTGGCTCTTTGACAGAAAGTGCAAAATGGCTAGATAAAAATACCTGGAGGACAAATGCTGGGCTGTAGAAGCATACATATCTAGGGGAAACATATATGCCAACTATAGGAAAGCTAGAGAGACCTTTGGAGAAAAGAGAAACAGTTGTATGTGTATCAAGAGCTCAGACTGCAAGCCAGTCCCAAGCCAAGAAAGAAAAAGTGAAAGGTGGAAGGAATATATTGTGCATCTATGTAAGAGAAAAAACTGAGGACATTGTCATAGAAAGACAAGAGAAAGTAGGTGAAGAAGGGCACTGAAAGACCTAATTGGGAACCAGGGCCTGGAGTAGATGACTTTCATCCAGAAAGTTGATATCTGTGGGTGATGCAAAAATGACAGAATTCCACCTAGTGTATGATATACAGGGTGGTCCATTGATTGTGACCAGGCCAAATATCTCACGAAATAAGGATCAAATGAAAGAACTACGAAGAAGAAAACTTGTCTAGCTTGAAAGGGGAAACCAGATGGCATTATGGTTGGCCTGCTAGATGGCATGCCATAGGTCAAACGGATATCAACTGCATTTTGTTAAATAGAAATCCCCATTTTTCATTACATATTTGTGTAGTACATAAAGAAATATGAATGTTTTAGTTGGACCACTTTTTTCGCTTTGTGATAGATGGTGCTGTAATAGTCACAAACATATGGCTCACAATTTTAGATGAACAATTGGTAACAGGTAGGTTTTTAAAATTAAAATACAGAACGTAGGTATGTTTGAACATTTTATTTCGGTTGTTCCAATGTGATACATGTACCTTTGTGAACTTATCATTTCTGAGAACGGATACTGTTACAGCGTGATTATCTGCAAATACCACATTAATGCAATAAGTGCTCAAAATGATGTACGTGTAACAACATCCCTCTCAACAGCAAGTAGTTCACCTTCTGTAATGTTCGCACATGCGTTGACAATGCACTGACACATATTGTCAGGCATTGTCGGTGCATCATGATAGCAAATATCCTTCAACTTTCCGCACAGAAAGAAATCCGGGGACGTCAGATCGAGTGAACGTGTGGTCTATGGTATGGTGCTTCGACGACCAATCCACCTGTCATGAAATCTGTCATGCAGTGAAACATCTTGTAGTAACATCGGTAGAACATTACATAGGAATTTAGCATACATTGCACCATTTAGATTGCCATTGATAAAATGGGGTCCAATTATCCTTCCTCCCATAATGCCACACCATACATTAATCCGCCAAGGTTGCTGGTGTTCCACTTGTCGCAGCCATTGAGGATTTTCCGTTGCCCAATAGTGCATATTATGCTGGTTTACATTACTGCTGTTGGTGAATGATGCTTCATTGCTAAATAGAACGTGTGCAAAAAATCTATCACCACCTGTAGATTCCCAATTCTCATGCAGTTTGTCTGCTACTGATGTGCAGATAAGCCATGACAGCAACTAAAACACCTACTTGGACATAATCATTTGTTGCAGGTTGTGGTTGACATTTCACATGTGGCTAAACACTTCCTGTTTCCTTAAATAATGTAACTCTCCAGCAAATGGTCAGGACACTTGGATGATGCCATCCAGGATACTGAGCAGCATACATAGCACACACCCATTGGGCATTTTGATCACAATAGCCATTATTACAACACGATATTAACCTTTTCCGCAATTGTTAAATGGTCCATTTTAACACGGGTAATGTGTCATGAAACAAATACCGTCTGCACTGGCACAATGTTACGTGATACCACGTACTTATACATTGGTGACTATTACAGCGCCATCCATCACAAAACGAAAAAAGTGATCCAACTAAAACATTCATAAAGACGTACTACATGAATATGTAATATAAAATGGGGGTTCCCATTTTTAAAAATGCAGTTGATATCCGTTTGACCTATGGCAGCTCCATCTAGTGGGCCAACCATAGCGCCATCTGGTTTCCCCCTTCAAGGTAGACAAGTTTTGTTCTTTGTAGTTTTTTTGTTTGATGCTTATTTTGTGAGGTATTTGGTCTGGTCACTATCAATGTACCACCCTGTATATGGGACAGGTGTAGTACCCTCAGACTTCAGGAAGAATGTAATAATTACATTTCCAAAGAAGGCAGGTGTGAATACTATTAAACCATCAGTTCAACAAATAATGGTTGCAAGATAGTGACACAAGTTATTTACAGAAAAATGGGAAAACTCACAGAAGCTGACCCAGGGGAAGAACAGTTTGTGTTCTGGTGAAATGTAGGAATGCACAATGCGGTACTAACCTTATCCTAAAAGATAGTTTGAAGAAAGGCAAACCTATGCTTTTAGCATTTCTAGATTTAGAGATAGCATTTTACAATGTTGCCTGAACTACGATCTTTGAAATTTTGAAGATAACATGGATAAACTACAGGAAGTGAAAGATTAATTACAACTTACACAGAAATTAGGCCACTGTTGTAATAGTCAAAACACATGAAAGTGAGACTGTAGTTGAAGAGAGAGTGAGACAGTGTTGTAGCCTATCTCCAATGATGTTCAATCTGTATGATATGTTTGTATTGACAGTTCTGGATAAGCTAGTGGCAGCGGTTTGACTTAGAGCTTGCTTGGCAAGCTGTGAGAGGATGCGGCTTCTGCATGTACACATTTGAAGATCATGCGCATCTGCAGTACAAGAGAAGGGGATGTAGGCAGTATGTTTGGGCACAGAGGAAGTCTGCTAGCAGCAGTAGCACTTGGAGAAGCCTGTGTGATTGGGGGCCACATACAAAGTTGTTGGTTTTCTTGTGGCATTTCCATTGCCAGTTTTCAATGTTTCCATACAGGGTTCCACCACAAAAGTACTCTACTAGGGTGTACCTATTGCAGTACCATTGTGACAGTTATTATTATCATGCAATGAAAGTTAATCTACATCTACACCTTCATCCATACTCCGCAAGCCACCTGACAGTGTGTGGTGGAGGGTACTTTGAGTACCTCTATCAGTTCTCCCTTCTGTTCCAGTCTCGTATTGTTCGTGAAAAGGAAGATTGTCGGTGTCGGTATGCCTCTGTGTGGGCTCTAATCTCTCTGATTTTATCCTCATGGTCTCTTCGCGAGATATACATAGGAGGAGGCAATATATTGCTTGACTCCTGGTGAAGGTATGGTCTCGAAACTTCAACAAAAGCCCATATCGAGCTACTGAGCATCTCTCCTGCAGAATCTTCCACTGGAGTTTATCTATCATCTCCGTAATGCTTTTGCGATTACTAAATGATCCTGTAACAAAGCACGCTGCTCTCCATTGGATCCTCTCCACCTCCTCGATCAACACTACCTGGCACGAGACCCACACTGGTGAGCAATATTCAAGCAGTGGGTGAAAAAGTGTACTGTAACCTACTTCCTTTGTTTTCAGATTGCATTTCCTTAGGATTCTTCCAATGAATCTCAGTCTGGCATCTGCTTTACTGATGATCAACTTTATATGATCATTCCATTTTAAATCACTCCTAATGCCTACTCCCAGATAATTCACGGAATTAACCCTTCCTGCGTGTAGTGCACGCCTGACCTATTCAGGGGGACACTACATTTCTCCACCTGCTAGCGGAGGTCGAGAAATTTGCACCCCATATCTCCGCCAATTGTCTGAGCCTCTGGTTTAAGCCTTCCACTCAGCTCCAAACCAGAGGACCGTGATCAGTTCTGGGAAAGATACTACACATTGTTAGCTCAGATTCCACCCCACGAGCGAGGCTTTCTGCCTTCACCAACTCCGCCAACCACCTGTATGAACTGAGGATGACCTCTGAACCCAGACAGCAGGAGTCATTGGTGCTGACATGTGCAACAGTTTGCAATCGGGTGCACCCAGTGCTCTCAATTGCTGCCAGCAGGGCCTCCTCCACAATTCGGATGAGACCCCCCCCAGCAAGCAGACAGAGTGAACACTGGCCTTCTTCCCCGACCTTTCTGCTATTTACCTAAGGGGCTCCATCACCCACCTAACTTTGGATCTCCCAATCACTAATAAACCCCTCCCTCCATGTGCCTGCTCGGACCTTGCTGAAGGAGCGACCACATGTCCACTCACAGGCAGAGCCGGCGATGCCACACGGCCAGCCTTGACATTGACCCTCTGCCTCATGTGCTGCGAATGACACTGAACCCACCACTCCCCTTGGGGAGAGGGTGGCCCAACTGCACCTGGTACCTGTGAAGATGTCTCGACAGCAGGGACCATGGGTGAAGCATGTAACACCTGGGGTGTACCATGCGACGCACCAGACTCCCCACTGCCACTTGGCCATCTCTCCTGCATCCATACACAGCAGTCACTCATCCTATTCATCCTAAGAAATCAATTTACTGTAGAGAATTAATCAACTTTTAACTAGACTGCTAATTCACTAAAGGTGGCTGATAGCTGACTAAATTGTGGTTACTAGACACTTCTTGTTGAAAACAATGAAAATAAGCACTACCTGTCTCTGGACTGTATTCAAAACAAACACTAGCACTACTGGCACCACAGCTGACTAAAGGGACTCTCTCTGACTATATTCAAAACAAACACAAAATCTATGGAACACTATTGCTCGTACTCGAAAATTAAAGCTTCCTAAAACCAAAAACACACAGAAGAAGTGACAAGTAAGAAAAATACAGTGTTATCCCACATAAATGTTTGTTTTTTCAAGTGGGGGGATTAACTTCCCAATACATTATCTAACTTTAAATAATGCTGTGAAAGGTGATGTTATATGCCTAATGATTTGTTATGTTCATCACAGAAATGTGAAAACTTAACAAGTTCAAGAGTACATTCTGTGAACCATGCTGTAAATAATTATTGGAATCTGATAAAATTAGACACTGTTAGTTAGTAGTCATACATTTCAATGAATTTTCTTATCTCAAGATTCAGATGTCTTTATTCTATTAATTGTACATGAATCTTCTAGTATTCTATGTACATAGGTTAGTTTGTATGAACAATTAGCAAACAGTGTGGAAGACATTTATGATTGTGATCATAAATCAAGTATAGACTGTATAACAATAAGTATACTTTTCTGATTTCACACACTGATTTTGGTCCTCACACTACTTGATTATGTCATCATTCAGAGCTATTTATGACTCTGGTTACCTGTATTTATTATGAGTACTGCATTATTGTATGTCATTGGAACTTGAGTTGTGTGCAGACTCATGATTAACTCATTTTGGGTACCCTTGGCCATTGTGTGTGTGTGTGTGTGTGTGTGTGTGTGTGTGTGTGTGTGTGTGCGTGTGTGAGTGTGTGTGTGTGTGTGTGTTTGTGCGTATGCATGCGTGCATACTCAAGTAGATTGTGCAATCTTTACATACTCTGGTTTATGTGGCTGATTGGTTTTGTGCTATACTCATACTTGTGACCGAATATATACTTCTGGTCTGTACCCTTCATTGTGAGTTTTTCAAGTCTTGTAGTACATTTAGGCTCTGAATTTTTTTTCTTCTCTTTTGATGATTTTGAAGGTGTGACTTTATAAATGTAAACTTGCAATTTCTAATTTTAGTAATTTACATTGCCTCTGCCCTTATTTCTAGTGTTGTAATGTTGTAGTTTTGACTTTGTATCATTTGCCATGAAACAGAATGTTCCACAGATATGAAAATCTGAATGCCATATCCTCATGTATGTACGGATTATGAGTAGAACAGAATAGAACAGAATATTTATATTAGCCTTTCAGTATTTTTCATACAATTGGATTCGTCAAAGTTTACAGAGGGTTTTAGTTTTAGTACGATATTCAAATAGTTACAGAAAGGGGAGAAAAGGAACTAAAGACCTTTTCTTCAGCATTATGTAAAACAATGTTTAATACAATAATTAAATACGCACATAAAAATAGAATGACAGTAAATAACTAGCTTATATAATATCAAAACATTTTCTTTATAACTTAGGTAAAAGAAAAAAAAAATATTTTGATGATTAGTTTCTAAGAATTCTTCAGTTGTATAGAATTCGTTGTTTTTTAGCCAGGTTTGCAATGTTTTCTTATATTTATTTAGTGCTACTGTACGAGCTGAGCATGGTAACTCATTGAAAAATTTTATGCTTAAGTACTAATAGTTATTATGGACTACAGCAAGTCTTGTGGAAGGCAAGTCCAGCAGGTGACTGTTTCTTGTACTGTGTGCATGCACATCACATCTCATGTTCAATTTTTTCAGATTTTCTCTGGCATATATTAAACAGTTATATATATATATATATATACATGCTTGACACTGTCATTATGCCAAGAGATTTAAAATAATTTCTGCAGGACTGTCTGGGTACTAACCCTTCCATGCACCTGATTGCTTTCTTCTAACATCTGAAAATACATTCAGCCCCCGGTTACCCCAAAGCAATATTCCATATTGCAGTTGGGAATGAAAAAAAGCATAGTATGAGTGGAGTAGCAATTGCTTGTTCACACTGTTTCTTCTTAATTTATACAATAAGAAAAGAACTCGTGCTAGTTTACTACATAGGAAATTGGTGTGTCCTTCCCATGAGAGCTTTTGGTCTATGGTTAGTCCAAGTAATTTCACTGCTTTGTTTTCATTTTTAGTTACTTTGAGATTAAATATTATTTCTTCTGTTTTTGTTTGATTTATGCACAGCTGGTTAGCCTGACACCAGTAATTAGCCATTTGCATCATTTCTCTATTTTTGTCCAGTACACTCTGTAAGTTCTCTCCTGTACTTGTTAATGTCATATCGTCAGCATATAGTATGTTCTTACATGGTATGTAATTTGAGAAGTCATTAACATAGACAATGAACAGAAAAGGTCCAAGAACAGAGCCTTGGGGTATTCCTCTTTCTATAGGGAGTGTTTCTGACCTCTGCTTATTTGCATATACAAGTTGTAACCTATTGCTTAGATAAGATTTGAATAGACAGAGTGTATCATCTTAAATGCCATAGTATTTTAACTTTTTGATGAGTATGTCATGTGACACCAAGTCAAATGCTTTACTTAGGTCAATAAGTGTTCCAGACATTGATACCCTTTTTTCATACCCTTCATAAACATTGCTCACCAAAGCTTCTGCTGCTTTTACAGTTGATAGGTGTGACCTGAAGCCAAACTGTTGTTAATTTAAAATTTTGTTTGTTTCAAAATACCTGTATATCTGCTGATGCACACAATTTTCTACTAACTTTGATATGATTGGTACTATTGAAATGGGTCTGTAGCTATTTGGGAAGTTTCTTTCACCTTTTTTATACACAGGCAATGTAACTGTGAGCTTAAGATAGTCGGGGAATATTCCTTCATCAAGTACTCTGTTTGATAGTGAGAGAAGTGGCATTTTAATTTCTTTTGCTATACATTTTATGATGAGATTACTGAGTCCATAATAGTCTTCTGTTTTGGAATTACTTAATTTGTTTATTCACGTATGAATATCATTTAATGTGATTCGGGTCCAAGTGATCTTCTCACTTCTTGTCTGTTTTGCACAAGTGAGCAATGCTTCTGCATCAGAGGCAGAATTGATGGGTGGGGTGGTGACGCTATTTACAAAATATTCATTGAGAATATTGCAATCAATAGGGATACTCCTTTCTTTATTGATATTATTAATTTCCCTTTTAATGACAGTCCAGGCAGCTTTACATTTATTTTTAGAATTTAAAATATATTCATCATTTGCACAGCACTTAGCATTTTTTATTTCTAACCTGTAAAGGTTTCTCATTTTAGTGTAATTTTCCTTGTCCCTATCACTGTTATGAGATTTGTCCTTCATAATTATCAGTAGTATTCTCAGTTTGTTATGTTGTGGGGCGTACAACTTGTTAGTATTTTGCTGCTTATGAGTAATATTACTCTGGTAATTTTGGTTACTAAGGGGCATGTCATTTCTACTATATGCTTGATCTCTGTCAGGAAAATGGAAAAACATTTATTAATTGTTTTCTTGTTATCCATTACATGAGCCCAATCCATTTCTTTTAACTGGTTTATCATTTTGTTTACATTGGATTCACCTAGAATTCTATATGTCACTTCTCTCTCTGTAGAACTGAAGGCTGACTTTTCTATTTGAAGCCATAGCCCTGCGTGATCTGATATTCCTAATTCTATTACATCACACTGTATGGAGTCTCTTTGTACATTGCTAATTATGTTATCAAGGCATGTGTTCAATCTAGTGGGTTTTTCATTGAGACTGTAATAGTTTAATGACTTCAGAGTGTTAATCATATGAATTACATTTTTTCTCTTTGCCCTTATATCTAAGTTAATATCACCTACAATTACAATTCTATGTTGTTTATATTTTGACAACAGCAATATTAAAGTATTAATTTTTTCTATAAATACTATCTCATCAGAGCTTGGGATTCGATAGATTGAGACAATTACAGTTTTCTGTTCGTGCATTACCACACCAGCTACTTCTATTGTAGCTTCAAGGCATATTCTACTAAGGTCTATAAATGAGTAATGCACTTCAAGGTTACTTTTGACATATATTGAGACCCCCCCCCCCCCCCCCCAAGTGTAATATTTTTTCTGCAGTAGCTTGTAACTAACGAATATCCAAGAGGAACACACAAGTCTATTTCAGTGTCTTTCATCCAGTGTTCATTGATACATAGAACACTGCAGTTGATTTTATTGAGCCAGTATTGTAATTAATTGATTTAACACCTAAGAGATTGTACATTTATATGAAGGAGGAGGAAACTGTCACTGCTACATAATGGTATTCTACTTTCACAGAACCTTCTGTATTCATTTATTTTCGCTACATGATCTAGGGCTGCACAATTATCTGAATGAATTAGACTGCTGCAGATTCCACTTAATGTGGTTTCTAACTTTCCTTTGTCTGTAATGTTGTTTTCTCTAAAAAAAGGAGGTGTATAGTCATGTTCTGTGGGACTGTCTTTTAAGACAAGGCTGCTGCGTGCTCGTATTTCATTTACAACTTTGTTTATCTCATGACACAAAAATGTTTTACCATGATAATTTAGATGCTCACCATGTTCAGTGTGCAAATTTCTTTCAAGTCTGCTAATATCCACTACATTGCATTTAGCATAAATGGAACATAGTTGTTTGATTTTAATATTTGTTTTACGAATCTCTTTGTTAACACATGAATTATCGATCAAGTCATGTCTATGAGGTATCGTCACAACAATAGTGTTTTCCATCTTACTTACATCTAAAAAAAATTTCAACCCTGTTATACACATTTTGGCTTCATTACGTGCTACATCATTTGCACCAGTCACACAAACAACAAAGTCACTGTCCCTTGTTGTATTCTTGTGTTCTGAGATGTCTTCAACAATATTTTCTGTCCTCGCACCAGGTTTTACGACGCCAGTTGCACGAAGATCCGTATTCACATCCTGTAGAATATTTGCTAGCTTTCTTCTGTGGCTGTCCACTAGATAAAGCACACTGTGTTTCTTTGTTCGCTGTTTTTGGCTGTTGGTGATGTTTTAGCAGCTTCTTACGATGTTTTTATCTTCGCGTTGGGTGGCTTGTTCACTTTCAATGTTTATGGAGTTGCTGCTGCTTCCTGATAACACACTGAACTTGTTTGTGCACACGAGATTAGGTTTATTCCATGTATATCATTGTGAGCAAGGCACTTTTTTAGTCACTTTGTTTAGCATTACACCAGAAATAGTTTTTGAATTGTTTACACACTTTAGGCCACTGTCTTCACTTTGAAGGGCATTTGAGTTAGGCCTATTTACGCAGTTTTGACTTGTATAGTAGATATTTTCCTTACATTTTCTGTAATATGTTATGTATCAGATATCTCTATGCATCTGTATCTTGTGTCTTGGCTTCATTTTGAACACTGCTTTTGAAACCTTATAGTAGGTCACAAAATATTGTAAACACGTTGTTTCAATATTGTGATTAAATTAGATTAGATTTAGATTAGATTCATGTGAGGAAGATATTGTAACAGGACATCCTCCTCTAGCATTACATTCACTCAACAGTTGTTGTCGATACTAGTATTGTTTTTCAAATTTTGGACAGGTCAGTATTATCTCAACTGCTTTTCTGAAAACTTTTATATAGTTTTATGCACAGTATGTTATATTTCATGCTAAACTTTATGAAAAGGAATTACTTTATTTTCGATGTTACAATCGATAAGTACCAGCTCTGAATGTACAGTTAAAATTAGTTTTTTTTAGAAACATTTGAAATCATGAATTATTTGGCACACTTAAAATTATATTATTAATTATGAAATCTAGCAGTATTTATTATGTTTATTTCTGGATTTATTTATGAAATAATAATTGAAACTAATAGAAATTCATTTGTCAAGAAAAACTACAGACCATTTGGAATATGGTTATTACCACAGAGTGGGCGAGTGGTAAGCATGCCTCTGTTGTGATCTGACATGTTTTTGTATTTTGGGTGAACAATGTGACTTTGGCTTTGTCAATGTGAAAGACTGTAGGGCACACTAAAATGTGACAAAATATATTAGTGTAACAACAAAAATTCTCCACCGACAATCCTCATATTTATTTAGATCAATTCAACCACGAGGGCCTAAAATGTGAGAATTTGAGCTTCAAGAATCAGACCACTAGACAAGAAGAACTGGAGTAAACTCTACACGAAAAGCTATATAAACTAGAATGTTTATTGTAACCTTTTCTCCTCTCAAAGTTTTCATAGAAGACTCTGCTTATTGTGGACAATAACTGGAATTAGGAAAGAGGGGGCAGATTACATCATTCAGGATGAGGCCTTGATGCCCATTGTTGGTTTCTGGATACAGTTTTGGTATAAATTATGAGTTATAATTCGACCTGTCTGTATTAAATGTTCATTCTGATTATTGGTGCCTGTAAATTATTTTGTTAGTAGTGACTTCTGATCCAATTCCTTCAATAACTGGGGCTTAAGAAAAAAAATTATGTTAAGTTGATGCTTTGATAATTGGCACTTTTAAATATTGGTCTGGGTGTTAACACTCTCAAATCTTTTCATTGATGACTTATACCTTTTTACATTTACAGTACTTGATGTATTGTAGACAGTTTAATGACTATTTACAAGTGATTAACCAAATAATTAAATATGCCCAGGTTAGCATAGTGTGGCTTATGTAATCTGTTTGTGTTAAATAAATTTGTGAAAATTTTCTGCTGAGAGCGAGCTCACTTGCTTACAACTCCCAGATAATTGCATCCTTAAACTATTTCAATGGTAGCAGATTATTTAACAGGCAGCACTATCACATGTTGGTAATGAGTAAGTGTTGTGAGTCAGTAACTGGTGTTTTACATAGTATGTGACCATGTGAACAAGAAGCATGTTGGGGTGGACTCGTTTAAGAAAAAACTGTCTACATTATGAATTAAAGATCTGTCACAAATCATGGAGGGCACACCATCACAGAATTAGTTGTCTGTTAAACAAAGCCACAGGTAGGGGGTTGCGAGTTAAGTGGTGCCTTTCCGCTTGTAGGTGGATGCTTTCTGATGTGCCAAAAAATGTTATGCTGCTACTTGGCTCCTCTTCATTCACACACAGATTTTCTGTTTAGTGTCAGTAACTGGTGTTTTGCTTGTTATTACAGAGTATGTGGCCATGCGAACAAGAAGCATGTTGGGGTGAACTTGTTTAAGAAAAAACTGTCTACATTATGAATTAAAGATCTGTGATAAATAATGGAGGGCACACCATCACTGAATTATAGCAATGTTTCAGGCTGCATTAAGGTGCCTGATAAACAACACCACAGGTATGGGGTTGGGAGTTAAGTGCTGCCTTTCTGCTTGTAGGCAGCTGCTTTCTGATGTGCCAGAAAATGTTATGCTGCTACTTGGCTTCTCTTCATCTCACACACAGATTTTCTGTGTAGAAGTACTCTTTGATCTTGTTGCTAATAGGGTTTGTGATGTACGTCTTATTAATGTGGATCACCAGTTTTTGCAAGATGTTCAGGCATTACAAGAAGAAATTCTGTTATTGCAACAATGAATTTTGTTTCTCAGTTGGCAGGCAGAAAATGAAGTAGTTAACAATGATTGTGAACGAAATATAAATATGAGCAAGGAGCCAAATAAGAACATAACTGTGTCATAAGTATTTAGTAAACTACCAACTCCACTGTGTTTCTTGAAGTTTTCCTAACAGATTGAATATTCCATCAGTTATTGGGTATGCATCCAAATTCTTTAAATAATTGTTCTGACATTCCAGCTGTTAACTTTTCAGTCATTCTTAAGGTGAGTCACTTGGAAGCTTTTAATTCACTTTACACACTGTGAAGTAAATGTGTTTACATCAAAGACAACACTGTTGGTAACAAGAGTGTCAGTCGTAGATAAAACTTTGTGTGTCGAAACAAACAAATGCAGATCAGTGAATCCATAGAGTTTACAAATTATATTGTTGATATTATAGATGGCATATGTTGGAATGCCAGACAGTCAAGACCTAGAACAACATTTTCTTTGAGAGCACAGGCATGAAATGAGAGGTTTCCATTATTTGTCAAACTGGAGATCATCATCTTGGTTGAGCAGGTTATCTGATAATCATACTTCCACAACTTCCATGACTACCAAATCCCAGCTGGATGAGACTGTGGCCAGAATCTTAAGTTTTCCAGTGGTCTATAGAATGGCCAGTAGAAATACAATGTTCAGCCACTGCAGATTTATCAGGCTGTAGAAGGTGGGTGTATCTCTGGTGTTCAATGCAGTATTTTTGTGCTGTGCATATTGTTTGTTCTGTATACCTTTTGCCACTTCTCACATGGAGTTTCATGTATATCAATGTTTCATAAAAGCAGATCATCCTTCACAGATTCTAGAAGAGTTGCCATCTTTTCTAGTGGAAGGAAGATCACACCCCCTTTATGCTTCTTTGTTATTCTTGCAATTTTTGAAGAGATATTTCCCACATGTTACAGAAAGGTTACAGACTTTACATCTAATTCTTCTTCCTCTTGTGTTAGTTTCTCTGGTGTATGCACTTCCAGAGCTCTCTTAATTTGTTGTACAACTTTCGTGATGGCACGACATATCATAAGATTGACAAGGACCCCACTGCATATACACTCCTGGAAATGGAAAAAAGAACACATTGACACCGGTGTGTCAGACCCACCATACTTGCTCCGGACACTGCGAGAGGGCTGTACAAGCAATGATCACACGCACGGCACAGCGGACACACCAGGAACCGCGGTGTTGGCCGTCGAATGGCGCTAGCTGCGCAGCATTTGTGCACCGCTGCCGTCAGTGTCAGCCAGTTTGCCGTGGCATACGGAGCTCCATCGCAGTCTTTAACACTGGTAGCATGCCGCGACAGCGTGGACGTGAACCGTATGTGCAGTTGACGGACTTTGAGCGAGGGCGTATAGTGGGCATGCGGGAGGCCGGGTGGACGTACCGCCGAATTTCTCAACACGTGGGGCGTGAGGTCTCCACAGTACATCGATGTTGTCGCCAGTGGTCAGCGGAAGGTGCACCTGCCCGTCGACCTGGGACCGGACCGCAGCGACGCACGGATGCACGCCAAGACCGTAGGATCCTACGCAGTGCTGTAGGGGACCGCACCGCCACTTCCCAGCAAATTAGGGACACTGTTGCTCCTGGGGTATCGGCGAGGACCATTCGCAACCGTCTCCATGAAGCTGGGCTACGGTCCCACACACCATTAGGCTGTCTTCTGCTCACGTCCCAACATCGTGCAGCCCGCCTCCAGTGGTGTCGCGACAGGCGTGAATGGAGGGACGAATGGAGACGTGTCGTCTTCAGCGATGAGAGTCGCTTCTGCCTTGGTGCCAATGATGGTCGTATGCGTGTTTGGCGCCGTGCAGGTGAGCGCCACAATCAGGACTGCATACGACTGAGGCACACAGGGCCAACACCCGGCATCATGGTGTGGGGAGCGATCTCCTACACTGGCCGTACACCACTGGTGATCGTCGAGGGGACACTGAATAGTGCACGGTACATCCAAACCGTCATCGAACCCATCGTTCTACCATTCCTAGACCGGCAAGGGAACTTGCTGTTCCAACAGGACAATGCATGTCCGCATGTATCCCGTGCCACCCAACGTGCTCTAGAAGGTGTAAGTCAACTACCCTGGCCAGCAAGATCTCCGGATCTGTCCCCCATTGAGCATGTTTGGGACTGGATGAAGCGTCATCTCACACGGTCTGCACGTCCAGCACGAACGCTGGTCCAACTGAGGCGGCAGGTGGAAATGGCATGGCAAGCCGTTCCACAGGACTACATCCAGCATCTCAACGATTGTCTCCATGGGAGAATAGCAGCCTGCATTGCTGCGTAAGGTGGATATACACTGTACTAGTGCCCGCATTGTGCATGCTCTGTTGCCTGTGTCTATGTGCCTGTGGTTCTGTCAGTGTGATCATGTGATGTATCTGACCCCAGGAATGTGTCAATAAAGTTTCCCCTTCCTGGGACAATGAATTCACGGTGTTCTTATTTCAATTTCCAGGAGTGTATTCAAAGATAAACTACTTCCCTTCTGAACTCCAACTCTCTATCCTAGAAAGTTATCAACAGATTGTAGCAACACAGTACTGTGCCACCACAACTGTATGGACTTTCCAACATTCACAAAGTAATACAGAAAGTTGTTCATAAGAAGATTGAAGTCATAAATTATCCTTGAGCAGATACTAAACGCATTGATGTTTCGACCAATAGTGAGTAACATAGATGCACCTACTTATTGGTTGCCCAAATATTTAGCCTCAGGGATGTAGATTTGAGGTCCCACCCCCACTTTCCCCCCTGCCGCCCCCCCCCCCTCCCCCGCCCACACCCAAACCATGCAGAGATTCTCTTTCTCACTGTACAGAGATTCTCTCTCTCACTGACTCTCTCTCTCTCTTTACTGTTGCTCATATTGAAATAAGGCAGTTATTATATGTAGTGAATATGAGATTAATTTTTGTTTGATGAACACTTAGAATAACTATTATATTGCAAAGTTTGGCAACAGCAATAAGTAGCATGATGTCTACAAGTTGTTGATACTAAGTTGAGCTTTGGCTCAGTACTTGTTACAGGTACACATTGGTAGACTTTCCATCGACTGTCATATGTTTACAATTGCAGTGTGTTTGAACATGAAAAACTCTATGATGTTTTTTTCACATAACCTTTTTACTTCTGTGTGTAATTTACACAACAGCTGCTGATTATCAGTGCACATGTATTCCTGAAGAGACATCACTGTGTAGCAAACAGATAACATTTCCCCTTTTATGGCCCTCATCAGTGTGACATGCAACACTTTTCTTTATCTTAGCCAATTTCAATTAAAGAAATGCTGTATTTTTTGTGAGACATCATGGAATATTCCTGCTTCAGCCCCTAAAATTTCATGAAAATTCTGATAGGTGGCGAACTATATGTAGGACTCAAAATGGCATCTGTAACAGAGATGTGTTTTGTAATTGATTTTCTTTTGGCAAATAACCAGAGCATCACTGATACAAATAAGCACTTGCAGAATGTCAATGGAGTCCTGGCAGTGAAAAAAGTATGGTGAGTTATTGGGCGAGGCATCTGTCATCACCCCAACAAGGTAGTGCAAACCTGTCCAATCTCCCAAGTGCAGGCTGGCTGTACACAGCTGTGACTCCTGCAATGATGGAATGTGTGGACACTTTCATCTGAGATGATCAATGGACCACAACAAACATCTTGCTACACAGTTGGGAAACTCTGTTGGTAGTGCTGACACACTCATCCACCAGTGTGGTACTCAAAGATTTGTGCTTGGTGGATTTCTTGCCACCAAATGGAGGACTGTACAGAGCAATGAAAGATTATCTGTGCAGAACTGCTTGTACATTACAAGGCTGATCATGACAATTTTTTGTTGAGCATTGTCATAGACCATACAACATGTGTTCAACACTTCAAACAGGAAACAAAACAGCACTCCATGGAGTGGCACCACATCATCTCTCCTCAAAAGAAAAAGTGCAGTTTTGGACATTCTGACTTCCAGCTGTTTGGCCCAATGAAGGATACACTCTGCTGGAAGAAGTACATGGTTGATGCAAAATTACTGATGCAGCAAGATGCTGATTCTGATGTTGACCAGTAGAGTGGTCCATGTGGGCATACAGGCATTTCCATTAAGGTTGTGTAAGCCCATCACACTGAACAGAGTTTTTGCTGAAAAGTAGGGTTTTGTAGCCAAAAGAGGAGAAATAACATGATGTATTGTGGGCTGCAGATAAAACCAAACTGCTTTCTTCAGAAACAAAAGGTGTTGCCCTATTTTTAATAAGACATCACAGACAGTTCTACATGGACTTGAGCCTGAGAGTGGCTCTTAAGCTGAAATCATGATTTGGTAAAACAAATGAACAATTTACATTCAAATGACAGAAAATTATTTCAAAAAATTCTACATGACTGTGGTCCTTAACAAAGGAAAGATCATTAAAAGGTATTGCATTACTTATTGCATGACCCTCATATCAACTTCTATCCATGTCTATCGAGTGAAAGTATGGCGTCTGAGACAACTAAGACTTGAAGTAAAAGAAACGTGGCTTAAACAATATAGTGGTTACCAAACACTTGAACGGTTTTAAAACTTTGGACTTTCGATTGCTTGAAAGTTTTATTCATAGTGCATAATAACAGTATACTAAAAAACATAAGTAGGATCTACTTTCAATAGCTTAATAGCAACCAGTGGCTATGTCCTAGGGTCTACGACATATCACTTAGCATGTGTTTGTTTGTATGATGGTTAAATGACAGACAGAGTCTGTACAAGCTTTGAAATGTTTAATCATGCTGATAGCAAGAAGGGATATAATGATGTGACAGCAGTACAAAATTGTGTACCACAACATTGACTCCTATCCACCACTAAACATCTTTTAATGCATACCCTGTCCCAAAATAATGTCTATAGCATCATCATTAATGAAACTACTCTCCAACCCTATCACATCATCTGAACCTCCACCTGTATCTTTCACCACACAAATAACCCTTTTCCCATGGCCAGGGGACGTGTTGCATTTGCTTAACCACTCTTTCCAGAGTCTAACCATTACCCTTGCCACCATCTACATCTGACCTAATCAGTCCATCCCCTTTGACTTCTTCACCCATACAGATCATACCTTTTTGACCTATTTTACTGCTGCTGAACTCAGCATCCATAGTAGCGCCCATGGAACCCCAACGGTGGTGTCAGTTTACCAACTCCCTAATACTCTTCCCATCCCACACCACACTCATCCTGAAAGGAACACCACCCAAGATATTGTCCTAGCATCTTCTTATCTCTTTGGATGCCTCACTGCACTTCTAATTAACTCTTCTTCTTCTCCTTCTTCTTCTTCTTCTTCTTCTTCTTCTTCTTCTTTTCCTTCAGCGTTAGTCCTACGTGCCTGCAGGGTCCCCTACATGGGTCCGTTGTCTCCATTTTGCTCAATAACAGGCTGAATCTGGGTGGATGTTCATGAATTTAAGGTCTTTATGAATCGTATGAGCCCAACATTGCTTAGGTCATCTTTTGCTGTTAACTTCAAGTGTGTAACTAGCCTTGGCAATAGAGTCGTCACCGGTCTGTAAAACATGCCCAAACCATTGAAGACGAGTCTCACGCATCATGTCTTGGACTGGTGTGACACCAAACTGTTTCCTAATGCTGTCATTGGAAACGTGATCTAACTTAGTGAGGCCTGCTGTCCACCTTAACATCTGTGTTTCTATTACACTTAGTTAGCATTCTGCCTCAACTGTAGTTGGCCAGCACTTACAACCATACAAAAAAATGAGTTCTGGTGTTGACCTCTTCAGTGAGTCGGCTGTCAGCAGTGATCATGGAACCAAGGTACTTAAACTTACTCACACGAGTCAGATCTTCACCATTAATCGTGATGGTTCCCATTTCATCTCTGTCTGATGTCATGTACTCATTTTTCTTCAAATTAAGGTGCAAACCATCTTGTGCCAACCAGTCACTCCATTTTTGAGTTTGGCTCTGCAGATCAAGCTTTTTTTCTGCTGCCAGTATCACATCGTCAGCATAAAGTAGGGTCCATGGTAATGGCCAGTGCAGGTCAGCTGTCATGGTGTTTATTACAAGAAGAACAGGAGTGGTGATAAAGCAGAACCTTGATGGATGCCAAATGTGATGGGGAAGTCCTTGGGTAGTCCTGAGGTTGTACGGACATAATGCACCTCTAATTAACTATGTACACTTTATTGCTTCCTTCCTCTCTAATCACCCATCCTTTGCCGCTGTTAACAACACCAGTTCCCTTACCTTCCAGCCCACTGCAGAAGTGCCCAAGGATCCATCCTCTCTCCTTTCCTTCATCTACACTGCTGATATGTCCAAACCACCTCCACCAGTCTACATCCTTCAGTATGCTGATGACACTGGTGTCCTTGTCCTCTACCCTATTCTCCAGAAATCCCAATGATCTCCCCAAATTCAGTTTACATCCTGGTGTAAACAATTGTTCCTTAAGATCAACTCCTCCAAAACCCAGGCTATAATTATAAAAGAAACTACCCACACTTTCTGTCTCCATGACTTTTACCTTACCATTTATGAGTGTTCTATCCAGTTAACTAGCACACGGAAATACCTTGTACTAACCCTTGACTGGCAACTAAAGTGGAAACCTCACCTAGTACCCATCCAACACAAAGCCTACAGTGGACTAAAACAACTAAAAGCCAGACTTCGGGATTACAGCCCTCTGTTATTCTCCACATCTACAAAACCCTGATCCAACCTATCCTCTGCTATGTGAATATTGCTTGAATATCTGCTCCACTGAAGTTCAATGAGTCCCTCCAAATCCTTGAATGCCAGGCTCTCCGTCTCACTTTCCGCATCCATTTACCTTCCCCAAACTTGCATCCCCCTCACACACATCAAACACCTGCACATCTCCTACACTATTCAAAGACTAGGTTCCAATAAAGCCACTGTCTGCCCTCTGATCATCAATCCCAGTATGCTGCCACAACTTTACAAACATATCCCACCACCCCTACATGTAAATTCACTCCATGTACTATCCCAATGAAACATATCTAATACCAATGGAACTTCAAACAACTCTCTCCCAGACAATGAGGTATGGCTCAATACTTACCCCTCCTACCAACTTTAGCTCTCCCCACCTATCCCACTCCACATCAGGGTACCTCACTCCTTTTCCTTCTCCATGAATTCTCAGCCTTTTATTCCTGTTACCACTACCCTCCCCACACACCAAACTCATCCTCACCCTCTGTATTTCCCACTGTCTGTATTTCCACTATCCACCCCAAACCTTCCTTACTTTCATCTGCATAGCTTTTCTAACAGACCCCTGCCTTTTCTATCCACAACTCTCAATCCTATGAGACATATTCTCGCCTCCAGAAATACTTCTCATCCATTGCATGTCCTCCAGATTTCATGTGAATATGTAGTGCTTCAGTATTTTTTCTCAGAAGAATTTCACTATTAAGTAATGCCAAGAAGAGAGTTGCAGTGCGTAGCATGATTGAGATTGTGTTGACTGTCCAGTTCAACTGAAGTGATATTTCATAGTAATTTTCTTTGTTTGTAATTTGAAAGAGTGAAGTGTTACTAAATCAGCAGAAATGATGGGAGTGCCTGGTCGACTAAATATGCATAGAGCTCTAATAGCCATTGACCAAAGAAGACTCTTTGAAGTAGAAAAATCGGTGTTGGAAGCCAGCGAAGAAGAAATAATAAGAAGAAGAAGTGTGAAAAAGAGAAAGGACAAAGAGCAACACAGGAAACTAGATGAATATGGATCTGGGATGCATCAGTGCCATGCAAGTTTAATAGAATAAGCAAGTTTTCACTTTAACTTGAATTTCCTGAAAGTCAAATTATTTCATGTTCTTGTACATTTAACTAAAAACTATTAAAGACAGAGAGCTGAAATTTTGTATACTGTCTTAAAACATGTTCAACTAAAAAGCAGACAACTCTTGTGACTTGACTTTGAAAATGAAATGCTTTTTTGAAGAAAAACTCAGAATTCTTTTCCAAAATTTTTGACAATTATACTTAAAATTTTTGTACCATAATTTATGACAGCATCATCTTTTTAATACCCTGCTTTAAAGATAACAGTGCAAAGAACTTACGGGAAAAAAATAGACCATCTACTTTGTTTTTATTTTGAGTAATGTGTACCTACAATGTATATAAATAATCAGCATGGTTTATTTCACTTGCAACAAAAAAAATAGAGTTAAAGAAAGTGTGAGAGCTAAAGCAGTGGTTCATACATAAAAAATGACCCCAAAAAATGTCTTAAAAGATGGTAAGCATTATATGGGCTTACGAATCTTTTTCTTTGAGTTACACAGTACAGAAAACTGACAATTTTTTCAAGCTTTCCCTTGGTATTCATGGACCAGTCCCTTATAGATAAGACTTGATCAGTGCAGTTCTGTCCTGATTGGAATCCAGCTTGCTCAATAGAAAGGTTCTGGAAGAAAACTGGATTAATCTGATTTTATAGAATTCTTGCAAGGAACTTATAAGTAGTGCTCAACAGTGTGATTGGGTGATAGTTCTTAGGCTGGTCTGATGCCTTGTTGAGTCTGAGTATTGATGTTTTTGATTGCTTCATTTTTTGTGGGACTGAATTAGATGTCATAATGTCAGACAAGACATCTGCCAGCCATCTTTTTGCATAACTCACACCACCCAGAAGAAATTCTGGGTGCATTTCATCACTTTCCAGTGCCTTTCCAGGTTTTAGAGTTTTAAGAGTAGCAGAAATTTCAGGTATAATGAAGTTCTTGAGAAGTCAGATCATTCATTATTGTTCTTTTTGAGCAATGTAAGTTTGCATCTGATGTGTCTTCTATGAGTTTTATTCCTTAATGCTCTTATTGTGGACAGTAAATGTGATGCAATCCCACTAACTGATATATGAATGTTGCTCTGTACTTTAACTTTGTTTCCATTCAATTTCCTTAGTAATGACCATGCATTCCAACTTCATGTTTGATGACAGTATGTCAAGGTATAGGAGTTTGTTTCTTCTGCGTGCTGTACGAGATTGGAATAATAGAGAATTATTGTGAAGGTGGTTCGATGAACTCCCTGCCAGGCACTTAAATGTGATTTGCAGAGTATACACATAGATGTAGATGTATAATATCTGAGTGACTCAATAGTCTCTGTCCACGTAATGTGTTTGGCTGATTTGTGGCTATGAAGTAGGTTATCCACTATTTACAGACCCCTGGTTTTTAGAAATTCATCATATTGTCTCTCAGTAGTTGTATTCCAACCTGGAATATACTGCTTCTGATAGCCACTATGGATTGCCTTCTTTGATGTATTTATCATAGCTCAAACAACCCTGCATAATTTTTTGCTTTTGGCGGAATTGAATGAAATCATTTTTCCAGATTTTTAGCAAATACATCCCACTTCATGTTTCTGAAGTTCCGTCTTGGTCATGGACAGGATCAAATGAGTGGGATATCTGTCCCTATCTCAATCTGTCCCTATCTTAGCACCACACAGAGGACACATATGACTTATGGTATGTCATGGATGCAAACAGTCACTGTCCCTGCAGGAAACAGCAATATAAATTCCTTATGAATGAATCTAACAGCAAGTGTAGAGCAGGCAAGATAAAATGGCTGCAGGAACGATGTGAAGAAATCATAAAACAAATTATCATCAGAGGACTGACACAGCGCCTTGGGTGAAATTAAAAACAAGTGTGGTAACATTAAGAGAATGGGAGGTCCATTGTCAGATGCAGGAGAGAGAGTGTGTAGGTGGAAAGAGTACACTGAAGGCCTCTATGAGGGGGCAGACTTCTCTGACAATGTGAAAAAAGAAGAAGAAGAAACTGAAGCCAATATGGATTACATAGGGGATCCAGTATTAAGAGTCTTTATATAAAAGAGCTCTGGAAAGCTTGAGATTGAACATAAGGCAGAGTGGTAGATAATATTCCACCAGACTTTCTAAAATCATTGTAGGAAGTGGTAACCAAAGAACTATTCAAGATGATGTATAGGATTTATGATACTGATGACATATTATCAGACTTTTGGGAAAACATCATCCACACAATTCTAAAGATAGCAAGGGGAGATAAGTGCAAAAACTATTGCACAATCAGCATAACAGCTCAGGCATCCAAGTTCTGACAAGAATAATTACATAAAAATGGAAAAGAAAATTTATAATCTCTTGGTGTGGTTTTAGGAAAGTTAAAGGCACCAGAGAGGCAGTTCTGATATTGTGCTTGATAATGAAAGCAAAGTTGAAGAAAAATAGACACATGCTCATAAGATTCATCATGTAGAAAATGCATTCAACAATGTAAAATAGCACAAGATGTTCAAAATTCTAAGAAAACTATGAGTAAGCTATGGAGTAAGATGGATGATATGCAACATGTACAAGAACCAAGAGGGATTAGTAAAATTGGAAACAAAAAGAAGTGTTTAGCTTAAAAAGGGCATAAGTCAGGGATGCCATCTTTCATCCCTACTGTCCAATGTATACTTCAAAGAAGCAGTGTTGGAAATAAAAGAAAGAGTCAAATGTGGGATTAAAATTCAGAGTGAAAGGGTAGCAATAACATTCACTGATGAAATTGCTATCATCAGTGAATGCAAAGAGAGAATTACATGACCTGCAGAATGGAAAGAACAGTCAAGTGAGTATAGAATATGGACTGAGAGCAAACCAAAAAAAGACAAAGGTTATGAGAAGTAGTAGAAATGGGAATGATGAGAAACTTAATGTAAAAAAATTGGTGATCATGAAGTTCACAAAATTAAAGAATTGTGCCACTTTGGAAGCAAAGTAACTCAAGAAGAATGAAGCAAGGATGACATAAAAACAGATTAGTACAGGCAAAGAGGGAATTCCTGGCCAAGAGAAGTCTACTGATATCAACCATAGGCCATAAACTGAGGAAGGAAATTCTGATGATCTATGTTTGGAGCACAGAAGTGTATGGTAGTGAATCATAGACAGTGGGAAAACCAGAACAGAAGAGAACTGAAGTGTTTGAGATATAGTGCTACAGAAGAATGTTGAAAATTAGGTAGACAAATAAAATAAAGAATGAGGTGGTTCTCCACAGAATTGGCAAAAAAAGGAAGATATGGAGAACACTGACAAGAAGAAGGGACAGGATGACAAAACAAGTTTTACCTCTACTGTACTAGAAGGAGCTGTAGAGGGTGAAATACTGCAGGAGAAGACAGAGATTTGATATATCTAACAAATAATTTAGGATGCAGGGTGCAAGTGCTACTCTGAGATGAAGAGGTTAGTGCAGGAGAGGAATTTATGGTGGTCCGCATCAAATTCTCACAAGACTGATGAATAAAAAAACCGTTTTTCAGCCATGCTCACCTCTATGTGTAGTCCATGCAAAAGAGGTTGAGAAAGTAGGCAATTACTCCTCTCGCAACATGCCTGTCATGCAGGGCAGCCTACACTTCAGGTGCTTGAAAACCGTTCATTGTCCCTGACATATAGGCTGCATGCAAAGCAAGTTGATGAAGCAGATTGATACCACTGCAACACCACACACCTGTCATGCAGGGTAGCCTACACATCGGGGGCTGAAGAATTTCTTCTTGCTCCTGATGTGTAGGATGCCCTGCAAAGCAGGTTGATAAGGCAGGCCAATACTATCCCTACAAAACTTGCCCGCTGTACAGGCAGGGGTGGAAGAAACACGTTTTTGTCCTTAGTTTTGCTCGTATTTGACTAGGATGTTGTAAACCCCATAGTGCTGAAACGCATGAAATTTGCTGTTTATGTGCCAAAGTTGGTCAAAATCAATCCAGGGATTTGGAAAGAGGTCCTGGACACACAAATTCACTAGCAGGAGAATACACTTTGTACAGATGTCATCAATATTTCATACAGTGCTTCTTATATGTTGCCCTAAAACACTTAAACACTTATCCTCAGGCTGTATTATGATCTGCCCATTTACCCAGATGTGTGCTGAGTTTTGTAAAGTGCTTTCTTTCCAGATCATCTATGCTGTGAAAGAAAGCATTTGAAGTGGACTGCTGCATAACATACAGTTTATGGACACTAAATATTCTTGATTAATGGTGAAATTTATGTCAAAATCAATATGCATCACATTTTTTCTACTACAATGCTTTTGTTTCCATTTGCTTGTATTAGAATGTTCAGTAGATCCAAATTGTATTCCAATACTAAATGTTTAAACAGTTTATGACAGTTCAGCTGCTAATTAATATCTTGGGATACTTAACTGAATGAAGATCTTGTACTTGAACAGAACTGACACACCCTCAGGCCCCATCGCCACAGAAGAAAAAATTATCTATGCTTCTGTTTAACCTCATTATTGAGGTCTTTTGTAGGTAAACATCTTATCCATAACTCAGTCAACTTTATTAGTGTGTTAAAAACTTCAAAACTTCACAGTACTGATTCATTTCTCAACTTTGATGTCTTTCATTTATTTGCCAAAGTAGATATTGCTGACTATGTATCACTGATTAGCAACAAGTTTGAAGAAAATCTATTTAACCATGCTCTAACCTCCACTTACATTTTATCTTCTAACAAATTTGTTGAACACATTGATGGTGTTGCCATTGGCAGTCCACATTCACACGTGGCAGCTAAATCATTTATGGAGAATTTTGAAGAAAAAGCATTCAGTTCTGCCATTTTAAAACCAACTGTGTTTTGGACATATGTTGATGAATACTCATAGTTTGGCCCTAGCAGAAGAACAAATGGATTGAATCTCTTGGACAACTAAATTCCATTCATGAAAATACCGAATTTGCAATGGAATGGGAAATGAATGGCTGCCTCTAGTTTCTAGATATATTATTTTGATATAAGGAAGATGGGTTTTAGGACATAGCATTTACTGTAAGATCTGTCAAACCAATTTATATTTTCATTTGTCTAGGTGCCATCATCCTTTGCAAACTCTTAGTTCATAGGGCTCATGTATTGTGCAACACTGGTATCCTACAAGGTGAACACATACACATGAAAGAAATATTCCATAAGAAAGGATATACAAAACATCAAATTGAGAGAGTTCTGCAAGCTCATGTACCCAATCAGCCAAAAGGAGAAAGAAATGTAAAGTCTGTGGCCTTTCTCCAATGTATGGGAAATATCTTTTCAAAAATTGCAAGAGTAATGAAGAAGCATAACAGTGATGTTGAATTGCATCCTCATACATCAAAAATTAATGTAAATGAGATTTCAGTGGGTCTCTATAAAAGAAGTCTTCCAGAATCTTCTCAAACATCTTGGAAGCCAAGGCATGAATACAAATTTTACAAAATTGAATGTAATGTATCCTCATATGTCAACAATTTTATTTCTCTGCTTCTACCACATATGTCAATTTACTTGACTTAAGAGTTCTTGTTGTCATTCACTGATTTTAGATTCCTACATCAATAACTTGTATGCCAAAAGTTTCCCATGATTTCACCATTGTTATCATTGGCAAGTTTTGTGGCTCTTTTTATGTTTGTTTTATCCTGCTGTTATTTTCATTGTTAATAGTGTGTGCTGTGTAATTTGAGTCTAGTAGACATAGAAAAAACACTGTATAATAAAGGTAAGTTATATGCATTATTGTTTAACCAAGAGTTTTCAATAATGTATGAAGTAATTTAAAATCTAAAGTATGGTTATGATGTGCAGTATGAAAACATGCTGCATAAATCTGTGGTGCCAATGAGGTTGACACCAGTATCGATCTGAGCTTCATATTTGAACCAAGCAAAACATTATCTTTGTGTAGTTCTGCCAGCCAGTTCCTTGTAAGCATTACTGGTGTAAAGAGGTGTAAATGAAATCCTGATTATAAGGTGTTGTTTGGTGTATCTCGCCCGAGCATCCACCTCACTGGTGACCCCGAGTTGTAACGTCTTCCGTTTTCGCAGTTTTACTGTGTCTGCGGCCTCCGCGTTGGTTATTTTCACATGTATTACATCAACACAACATTCAAACAATGGCTTCGGCCCAACTCCTAACGCCGGATTTTGTGATCGACATGCATCGGGTTGTGGGCGATGTACACCCACCAGGACTGCAACACGATGCCTCTCACTCGTTGATTACACTGATTTCGCTGCACGTTTTCATGCCTGCAACAATAAGTGAGGTTAGAAGTGTGCATGACTCCAGCTATCAGACGCCTTTGTTCCCGCCACATGTGCCCTCCCTCATTGACGGTGCAGTTACCTCTTACGGAACTCTGTGCAGTGCGGGATCAATGCCGATTTCTGCAAATGCTTCGTTGGATAACCTACTACCACCAGGACTACGGTTTGCCATGCAGCAATCTGAGCAGTACCACGCAGATTTGTGCCACGTGGCCGGAACTGCTTTGTTCACGGGTCAACCTCCTCAGCATCCAACCACGCCCGGGCCTGCCTCGGTCCAGCATCAGCACATGCCTTCCTGCTTCAATACCTTGGTCTGCAACAGGAACAATGGCTTGTTATCTGTGTCTGACCTCCATCTCCATCCTACTGCTACACCTTATCCGCACGCCGTTTTGAGTGAAATGACTATGAACAGTGAACATTCACACATTCCGCCCAACGTTCGACATCATTTTCCTCACTGTGCTTCTGGACAGCCCGCATCTCTGCAGCATCCCTGGAACACAGGTGACTCCGACTCTGATCACATGTCAAGTTTTCCGGGGATGGGCACACATTTTCAAACTTTGAACTTTTTCTCACCTGTCGCCCCCACGCCAACTCTGGTCGAGCTTCTGCTCCCATTCTCAGCACATCTCGGTGCCTCATCCACATCGGTCTTCCATGACACATCAATCTGAACACACCCACAATGTGTCAAACTTCTGCAACCGCAATTGACACATTATGGTGTCTCATCTGCGTCGGCCATCTGCGTCGCAATGGACTGCGCTCAACCACAATGCGTCACCTTCACGCTGCCACTTGACCAGCCATCATCGCCACATACCCTGGAGACTCACTCTCCTGGAATACTGCAGCAACAACAGCTCATTTCTGGCAGTGTCCTGATGAATTCAACTCACCCTGTTCTTCCGAACGTTTTACAATGCTTACTGACGCTGCCGCCGTTAAATCCTGACAGGGCAACAACCTGGTTCAAAATTGTGGATAAAGTGTTTGACCATTTCAAACTCGACGAATCAACTAGTTTTCTGTGCCTTATCACCCAGCTGCACAACCAGAAGGACTTGATTGCTGACCTGATTGACGCTCTGGACTCAGCTACCCAGTACACTCTAGCCAAAAACACAGTTCTACGTCGGCTTGCGTGCTCATCTGAGACAGCAATACGGCAAGTGCTCCACATCGAGCAACTAAGCAATGACAAACCTTCACAACTTTGGAGATGGCTACGGGCCCTGGTCAGTGATGATCTACTCTCTGACACAGCTCTCCTCGCCATCTGGACAGATAAACTACCTCCCCACATCCACTTTGCTCTGGCTCAGAGGTCTCCCAAACCTGTCTAGCAACGAATGACAATTACTGACAAACTACATGATGCATCACTGCTCTATTTTGCCAGCCACTGCCTACCTGGCAAGTCTCAGGTTCATGCTCCTCGTTCCACAGCTGGACGCGCACTGTACCGACTGTTCCGCTCACTCCGGGACGCAGTATACAAACAGCTGGGACGTCACCGGCTCTGCCCTTGGTCACGCCACCTCATGCAACCATACTGGCTGCGGCCACTGAACCTCAGCACTGCTTCTGGCAATGAACTTTCCGCAGGGAATGCAGCCGCACTACCCATACTGTTACTTCCACACATGGTTTAGTGAGGTGGCACGGAACTGCAGACCACCCTTCTGCTTCCCAAACGCAAATCACACATAGGTCCAGGTGCCACCTCCTGTGCACAACATGACAGGCACCTCCCAGTGCTCCACTCTGTCCGGCATCAATCGGATAGTTACGGACGACTTTATATTAAAGACATTTCGTAGTAATACTTTTTCCTAGTGGACACAGGCGCCGATGTTATCAAGGCATTGACTTCTTGCGACACCACAAACTTTCACTGGACCTAGTGCAAAACTCCGTGTTTCATCACCCATCCAAAACTCACTTCCCCTGTGCTCCGTCGAGCAAACCCCCACGTGACACATCGGTCCGGGCTCATCTCATCCATACATGCTCGGCTCTGTCGACGATGTTACAAGAAACAATGCACAAGTGCCTTGTCGAGCTTGAAAACATTGCTTGCCTATGCAAGGAAAACTTTGAGCTCTCCCTCCAGCTCCATGAAACTCAGCACCAGCTATCCGATGCAGCAAAGGAATTACAGACACTGCAGCAAGGACAAAGCAAGGTCAGTAAGTGTGCCGAATCTGCTTTTAGTCCCAGCAATCGAGCCTCTGTGTGCTTACCTCCCACTACCCCTTGCAACAGTGCTATCAAGTCTACCATAACGTGTACTGACAGTTCCACAGGACCACCCCCCCCCCCCCCCCCCCCAACACAGCAGCATTTTACACTCGGCTAGACACGAGTGCGCATGCGTGATGAGCGTCACATGTTCCTGTACTGACAGCTCCTACCCCTCCCCTCACAGACCACCTCAAACTATGCATCTTAGGCTCCTGCACACCGCCGTGTGGCCACCACTGACAACACAAACAGTGCACTGGCGCCTAGCGCTTCGCCTGCGACCGTGGTGCCACAGGCCGTGCCCTCGGACAATGGACTCACTAACGCTTCACGGGCTCTACCGAACTCAACCGACCACTGTGCCACTGCTTTGGGCTGGTGGCCATCTTGTCACGTTGACTCCTTGGACACTTCGCTGCCTCAGCTCCCATTGGATCCGTTGAGTGGCTCCGAACACCACGACCTCGCCTCACCTCTCCGCCTGCCTCTCATTGTAAACAAACCACCTCCCATGCCACTGGCAACATTTCCGTCATCACCAACGGCACGGTTCACAAGCTTCACCTCACGCCAGGCCCCCCAATTTCCAGTAAGCCATGTCAAATTTGTCCTGAGCATCTCTCTGACCTTAAAAAGCAGATTTCTGAACTTCTAAGCTCCGGCGTCATTGAACCCTCTGCCAGCAGCTGGTCTACGCTCATTCATATGACACCCAAGAAAGACGGGTCCTGGTGCATGTGTGGAGACTACTGTCGACTAAACGCACGAACAATTATGGACACCTACCCCATACCCCACATTGCCGACGTTACCAGTTCCTCGCAGGTGCGACCACGTTCTCTGTCATTGATTGCAAACAGGCCTACCACCAGATCCCCATGGCTCCTGCAGACATCGAGAAGACAGAAATCACCACCCCAATCAGGTTATTTCAATTTCGATTCATGCCCTTTGGTCTGGAAAACACAACCCAGACCTGGCAACGCTTCATCAACAAGTGCTATTCGGACTAAAATTGTGCTTTGCATATCTTGATGACATTCTTGTGTTCAGCTACTCCGTCAAGGACAACATTCGACATGTGCAAACTGTTATGGACACACTCACGGCAACAGGCATTGAGACAACCAGGACAAATTGCAGCTACATCAACCCGCTGTCAGTTTTCTTGGTTTTTAGGTCTCTGCCAACGGCATTTCATTGCCCCCTTACAAAGTACAAACAATACTAAAGCTACCCAGACCTTCGTCATTCAAAGAGCTCTGGTGCTTCCTGGGGATGGTTAATTATTATCGCCGTCATCTACCTCGGGCTGTGGAGATTCAGGCTCCACTGATGGATGCCTTGGCACATACCAAGACTTCTGGATCTTGGCCTGTTCCATGGACCCCTGCTATGACTGACTCTTTCACTGCCCTCAAAAATCTTCTTGACGAGGCCTGCACCATCGTGCATCCTTATCCCAATGCACAGCCTTTCATCACCACAGATGCGAGCGATACTGCCATCGGTGCTGTCCTTAGCCAGGCAGTCGACAGTCAAACTTCACCTCTGCAGTTCTTCTCGCACAAGCTCACCGATGCACAACAGAAATATTCCACATTTGACAGGGAGTTGCTTGTGGTCTACGAAGCGATCAAGCATTTTAAGACCGACGTTGAGGATTCCTTTCTATGTTTTAAGAGACCACAAACCCCTGGCTGTGGCCATTTCAAACCTACCAGCAGATCCACCTCCTCGCCGTTTCAGATGCATGGACTTCATATCTCAGTTCACCACCGATGTCAGACACATAAACAGTCTGACAATATAGTTGATGATTTCCTTTCATGAGTCGACACCATTCATTCGCTGTTGGACCTCTCTGAACTGCCTAACCTCCAACCCGCTGACAAGGACAGACAAAACCTGATTTCAGACTCTACCTCTTCACTACACTTCATCCGCACCACCTTCCCTGGCATTTCTGGTGACATCTGGTGCCACGACAGTATGGGCATGTTGCGCCCCTTCATCCCAACCATGCTCCTTCGAGCTGTCTTCAACGAACTGCATAATTTAGCCAAAACTGGTGTTCGTGCGTCCACCTGCCTTGTAGCAGAGTGCTTTGTGTGGGGAAATGTCAACAAGGACTGCCAGCAATGGGCACGCTCCTACATCATGTGCCAATGCTGCAAAGTACATGAGCACACTTCACCCCCCCTCGGCGCCTTTTCGATCCTTCCTGGGCGTTTTCAGCATATTCACATTGACATTGTCGTCCCTCTCCCACCCTCTAAAGGCTCTCGTTATGTTCTCTCATCTATCAACTGAGCAACTCGCTGGGCCGAGGCTGTCCCCTCCCCAATATCACAGCAGAAACTGTTGCTCGAGCTTTCGTCGAGTCATGGGTATCGTGTTTCGGATGTCCAGCTATCATCATGACTGACCAGGGCAGACAATTTGAGTCGGTCCTGTTCAATGAGATTCGTAACATTTGCGGCATCCGGCGCATCCATACCACAGCATATCACCCGCAAATTAACGGGCTAGTTGAGCGCTGGCACCGCACTTTCAAGGCAGCTCTTCAATGCCACGACTCTCATTGGACAGAGGATCTTCCCCTTTTGCTACTTGGCATTTGTGTGATCTATAAGGAAGACCTCAAAGGCACAATAGCTGAGTTCATATATGGCCAGAACATTGTTCTCCCTGGTGAACTTGTGAGCCCTTCTGCTTCTCTCCCTCAGTCTGAATTACCTTCCTTTGTGGACCATGTCAGACACCACTTCATCAACCTCCACATCCCTCCGCCCGCCAGCCATTCCTGCCCTAAGGTTCACATCCCAAAATCTCTGAACAATTGCGAGTATGTCCTGCTTCGAGATGACACTGTCCGTGCTCCCCTCCAACCCCCATATACCGGCCCATACCAAGTTCTCCGGCGCTCAGGCAACACCCTATGACATCCAGATAAAAGATTCTTCTGTTACAGTCTCTCTCAACATACTTAAGCCTGCTCATGTGGAGCCCACTTCTACCCCCCTTCAGGCCACGACCACTGTCATGGCTCACAACGCTCCAACCACTCCCTCCATGTCAGACTTACTCACTCAGTTGAGTGACTTCCAGCTCCAATCGTCAAGCTGTTCTCCAACCTTGTCCTCTACTCTGGTCTCACACACTCCGTCAAGGGATCACATGCTCCCCACATCGAGCTTACCTACAATCACGCCCTCGCCGCCGGGCCCTTCTCTGGTCCCTTTGACTTCTCCCCTGTCGCCTGCCTCACCCTGTCGAGGTTTCTCACGCCCCCCATCATGAACGTGCCCTCGCTCGAGGTGTTTGTGCCTGTCCCCCCGGACATAATCCATGACATCTCTAGAATACTATGCGATGACACACTGTTCATCATGTGTTTCCCTTCATCTGGTGCTCATGATACAACCTCCGCCATTCCCTGACAGCTAGTGAAATGTGTTCCCCTCTCCCCTGACATCGACCTGGACATGCTTCGTGTGTTCGCCATGCCCACCAGACACATCATTATCGTCGCTCCGTTCCTCCCGCAAATCTCCGGCCTACCTGTTGCCACATGACCAGCACACCCAGTATGACGCTCGGTACACTTCAATGGCTTCCAGGTTCGATGGCCAGACCTTCCTTCACGACATCTACCCACACAGCTCCCCGACGACGCTGTCAAGCTGACCATGGTCCAGCTCCCGTGGACCACCCATGCCGACACCATAGTCACCCCCCCCCCCCCCCCTCCGGCCTCTCAGGAGTACTTCGTACTGCGGGGAGGGGGGGGGGGTTATGTGGTGCCGATGAGGTTGACACCAGTATCGATCTGAGCATCATCTTTGAACTAAGCAAAACATTATCTTTGTGTAGTTCTGCCAGCCAGTTCCTTGTAAACATTACTGGTGTAAAGAGGTGAATGAATGAACTCCTGATTATAAGGTGTTGTTTGGTGTATCTCACTCAAGCATCCATCTCAAATCAATGTACTAGTTCTGAGAGTATGTAGTCACAATATTATTTCGTCAAAATACATTAATGTTGAACACTGAAGTTTTTATGATGTGATGAACGTAACACATCTGTTGCAGCAGTGACAAAGAAATAAAATTAAATAACTTGTAGTCTCATGAGAAGAAAAGATAATAACTATCACAAATATGAAAATATTGTTTCTTCTATCTACGGTTTTCAGAAGGAGCATTTGAAGTCTATATGTAATGCTATAATGTCCCTGCCATTAGAAATGAATGGTTCTGATGAGTCTGAAGTGAAAGCAGCTTCAGAGGAAGATGTTATCCAACAAATGGACTTCGGGCATTCATCTTCATATGCTAGCAATAAAGGAAACATTCTACTTTCCAATTCATCTGTCACTATCCAGGATCTTAATTCTACAAATATTTCATATGGTGTGATTTTAGATCCACCTGTGATTCACATTTGTGAGCCAACCAATAATAATTTAGCAGTACCTAAAGTTGAAATAAAACCCCCACCAGTGAGGAGCTACTCCTCTGTAACATTAGTGGTTATAGTACACACATTAACAAAAGTTTTGCATCACCTCAGTTCCGAGAGTTCCAGAACATGTACAGAAAATTGGAATAGAAATCAACATAAACATCATTGCCACCCTTTGTGGTGGCCCAGATTGCTGTACACACCAGTACCTCTAACACCCAGTAGCACATCCTCTTGCATTGATGCTAGCCTGTATTCATCGTGGCATACTATCCACAAGTTGATCAAGGCACTGTTGGTCCAGATTGTCCCACTTCTCAATGGTGATTTGGCATAGATCCCTCAGAGTGGTTGGTGGATCAAGTTGTACATAAACAGCCATTTTCAATCTATCCCAGGCATGTTCGATAGGGTTCATGTCTGGAGAACATGCTGGCCATTGTAGTTGAATGATGTCACTATCCTGAAGGAAGTCATTCACAAGATGTGCACAATGGGGGCACGAATTGTCATCCACGAAGACGAATGTCTCACCAATTTGTAGCTGAGATGGTTGTGTTATCGGTCGGAGTATGGTATTCATGTATCGTACAGCCATTACGGTGCCTTCCATGACCACCAGCAATGTGTGTCAGTCCCACATAACGCCACCCCAAAACAGCAGGGAATCTCCGCCTTGCTGCACTCACTGGAAATTGTGTCCAAGGTGTTCAGCCTGACCGGGTTGCCTCCAAACATGTCTCCGACAATTTCTGGTTGAAGGCATATGCGACACTCATCGGTGAAGAGAACATGATGCCAATCCTGAGCAGCCCATTTGGCATGTTGTTGAGCCCATCTGTACCACACTACATGGTATTGTGGTTGCAAGGATGGACCTTGTAATGGAAGTTGGGATTGAAGTTGTGCATTATGCAGCCTATTGCACACCATTTGAGTTGTAACACAATGTCCTGTGGCTGCACAAAAAGCTTTATTCAACATGGTCAGCCATAACTGTAGGTAGTGGTCATTCAGTGCAATTGTAGCCCTTGGGCAGCCTTAATGAGGCACGTCATTGACAGTTTCTGTCTCTCTCTGTATCTCCTCCATGTCCAAACAACATCACTTTGCTTCACTCCGAGGCACATGGATGATGTCACTTGTTGAGAGCCCATCCTGGCACAAAGTAACAATGCGGTCACAATTGAACTGTGGTATTGACTGTCTAGGCATGGTTGAATTACAGACAACACGAGCGTATACCTCTTTCCTGGTGGAATGACTGAAACTCATTGGCTGTCAGACTCCCTCTGTCTAACAGCCACTGCTCATGCATGGTTGTTTACATCTTTGGGTGGATTTAGTGACATCTCTGAACAGTCAAAGAGACTGTGTCTGTGATAAAATATCCACAGTCAAGTGTCTTTGATAAAATATCCAAAGTCAATGTCTATCTTCAGGAGTTCTGGGAAACGGCGTGACGCAAAACTTTTTTTGATGTGCGTAGTTCCACCAGTGAGGCCACTGGCAATTCAAGATCCTTTAGGTCAAGCTTAGACATAGAAGAAATTGTGGTAACAGCTTCACAAGTAGCATGTACTACTGTATGTCAGTTCATAAAAGGCTCTGCTAAGAGACCCTGTAGAAGCATTTATGATCCCTTATCTGTTTCTGATCCAAATGACACAAATAATTCTGACAGTGAAGCTCTTCATGAACAAATATTAGTTCTAACATTGAAGAAGAGGAGGAGATAGTCTCAACTGCTTCTGTAAGTGAAACAGTTGGTCTGCCTGATAAGCCATCAGTTACAAATGAAAGGAAATGGAGGAATGTAAATGACATAAGGCAAAGAGACTTAATTTAGAAGGAAAAGAATACACATGTTTACCAAGGAAAATGTATGGAGGAAAACTAGTTAAGGGTACTAAACAGAAAGAAAGATGAAACCATTCTGTTTGCAATTCTGTATATTGTCATACGACAGGCAAAAAACATTGCATGCAAATATCAGAAGCTTGAAATTTATTTTCCAATTTTTTTTCATCCAATATCATTAATGAAATCTATTGCAGTGATAATTTTACATTTGTTTGGTACTGAGATAACAATAATATTTTTTCACACTCCTGTAAAACTGAGTTTTTTGACACATCAGCTTGCTGTTCAACACCATCGATAAAGTGGGTGTGATCTTCCTTTCACCAACCAAGACACCAGCTTTTCTGGGATCTGTAAAGACTGATCTGCTTTTATGGAAGACAGGTATACATGAAATACCATGTGAGTGGTAAACGGTATGCATTGTCCAAGAACAATGCATTGAACATTTGTGATCACCTGCCTCCTACAGTCTAATAAATCTGCTGAAGCTGAACATTGTATTTCCACAGGCCATTCCATGAATGAAGGAGAAGTTAAGATAATGGCCACAGCCTCATCCTACTGGGATTCAGATGTCAAGAAAGCTGTGAAAATATGGGGCTATTACAAATGATTGAAGCGATTTCATAAATTCATTGTAGCTCCATTCATTGACATATGGTCACGCCACACTACAGATACGTAGACAAACTCACAAAGTTTTGTTCGGCTGAAGCCGCACTTCAGGTTTCTGCCGCCAGAGCGCTCGAGAGTGCAGTGAGACAAAATGGTGACAGGAGCCGAGAAAGCGTATGTCGTGCTTGAAATGCACTCACATCAGTCAGTCATAACAGTGCAACGACACTTCAGTACGAAGTTCAACAAAGATCCACCAACTGCTAACTCCATTCGGCAATGTTATGCACAGTTTAAAGCTTCTGGATGCCTCTGTAAGGGGAAATCAATGGGTCGGCCTGCAGTGAGCGAAGAAACGGTTGAATGCGTGCGGGCAAGTTTCACACGTAGCCCGCGTAAGTCGACGAATAAAGCAAGCAAGGAGCTAAACGTACCATAGCCGATGGTTTGGAAAATCTTATGGAAAAGGCTAAAGCAGAAGCCATTTACAATTGCTGCAAGCCCTGACACCCGATGACAAAGTCAACCGCTTTGAATTTTCGGTGCGGTTGCAACAGCTCATGGAAGAGGATGCGTTCAGTGTGAAACTGGTTTTCAGTGATGAAGCAACATTTTTTCTTAATGGTGAAGTGAACAGACACAATGTGCGAATCTGGGCGGTACAGAATCCTCATGCATTCATGCAGCAAATTCGCAATTCACCAAAAGTTAACGTGTTTTGTGCAATCTCACGGTTTAAAGTTTACGGCCCCTTTTTCTTCTGCAAAAAAAACATTACAGGACACGTGTATCTGGACATGCTGGAAAATTGGCTCATGCCACAACTGGAGACCAACAGCGCCGACTTCATCTTTCAACAGGATGGTGCTCCACCGCACTTCCATCATGATGTTCGGCATTTCTTAAACAGGAGATTGGAAAACCGATGGATCGGTCGTGGTGGAGATCATGATCAGCAATTCATGTCATGGCCTCCACGCTTTCCTGACTTAACCCCATGTTATTTCTTTCTGTGGGGTTATGTCAAAGATTCAGTGTTTAAACCTCCTCTACCAAGAAATGTGCCAGAACTACGAGCTCGCATCAACGATGCTTTCGAACTCATTAATGGGGACATGCTGCGCCGAGTGTGGGAGGAGTTTGATTATCGGCTTGATGTCTGCCGAATCACAAAAGGGGCACATATCGAACATTTGTGCATGCCTAAAAAGACTTTTTGAGTTTTTGTATGTGTGTGCAAAGCATTGTGAAAATATCTAAAATAATAAAGTTATTGTAGAGCTGTGAAATCGCTTCAATCATTTGTAATAACCCTGTACAATTAGCAGACAATGTGCACAGCAGAGATGAGGGCTTCCAGTTCAACAAATCATTTCACATTTGTGCTTTCAAAGGAAATACTATTCTAAAACTTCACTGCCTGGTATTCCAACATACGTTATCTATAATAGTCAACAACATACTTCATAAGACTGTGGATTCACTGAAGCTGTGCTTGCTTTTTTTTATTCTCAGATGCATAAAGTTTAATCTATGAATGAGCAACAGTGTTAACTTTGACACATGCACATTTACTCCACAAGGTGTAAAGTGATTTAAAATTTGGAAGCAACTCAAGTTGAGAATGCTGAAAGGTTGTCACCTGAAATATCAGAACAAGAATTTAAAGTATCCTGGATCCACACCCAAAAATCATGGAATACCTAATTCAGTGATTACAATCATTCAGAATATCATGAGATTATCAAATGAAAATATTAACCAAGTTTTGAAATCACTGTGGTTAACAGGCTAATGTGTTGTAAATTCTGCATGGCATCAATGTTTCAAGTTATTTATCCACTAGCAGACAGTTGACTGAATGGGCCAGTCACTGAAATTTTTAAGGGAAGTTGCTTGCTAGGTGGGATCTGGAAGAAAGTTCTCTTGGAAAATGTAGGGACTTGTACACAAAAAGAATTCTACTGATCAACATTTTTGTAGGGTGTAGGCCATGAATGAGTCTTCGATTGTGTACATATGGCAGTGACGTCACTCTGCTTAGACATTTTTTAAAATGAGGCTGTCCTTAATGTCCCAGCAGCAATGCGACCAGAAGATTGTTGGAGGGTGCTGTTTACTGATAAGCTGCATAGCTTTTCTTGCTTCAACAGAATGGTTGTTGACATTGAGAATATTTGATTCACTGATGGAAAGTGGGATATTGGAGGGATGGGGTGGGGGGCAGAGCTTTGAGGAGAGGTTCAGCATTTCAAATGTGTCTGGCAACCCGAACAGGATATGGAATTTTCTTTAGGATGCATATGTTTTCTGCAGCAACGTGGGCCATTTTGTTAAGGATTGTGAGGAACTGCAGGACAGGTGACCAAGAAGTTGACACAACTGAACAATGGCAGAGAGCATTAGTCACATTTTACCACTGAAAAGCTGTCACAGGATGTACACCATTGATAAACTGCATCTCCTCTTTCCTTGTGCTTCCATCACTTGGGAACCAGTTTCTGCTTAGGTCGATTCTGGTAGTAATGTTTCATTTAGTGATTACCAGAGAGGGAAATTTTGTAATTTGCAGCCTGTTTGTGAGAATTGCTATTCTGTTTCAGATGATTTATTAAATATTGTAGGCCAGATTCATATTAAATTAACAATTGAAGATTTCATGTAGACTTTAAAATTTATTGTTGCTGAAGGGCTCACTACCAAAGTATTGTTGGGCTCTAATTTTTTGCATGCTACTTTTTTTTTAAGTTCCAGGCTGAAATTAAATACAGATTGTGTAGTCACACCAGGATTGCTCATGTACATAATCGCTTCACATTACTTGTAGACACCTGTATTTATAGTGTGTATTACCAGATACATCTCACTGAACATTCAAAGCCTTCAGCAGTGTTTTCCACTAACTGCAACCTTTTTGAATTTAACAGAATCATTTCACCTCTTCACAGGGGCAGCAGTTTGGTCTCACCTTTTAGATTCTGTGTTGTGAGACCTAAACATTTAGTGTGTCTACAATTACTTAGATGACATGGTCATTTATAATGCAACTTTTGCTGATCATTTGGAGCTCTCAGGAAAATTCTGTGGTGTCTAGGGGAGGTGAGTGTGATTGTTAAGCCATCGAAAGTAAATCTGAGCCATAGTGAAATCTAGTTTTTGGGTTGTATAGTATCAACCAGGGGAATTCGTATAGATCAGCCCTGTACCCAAGCTATTTGCAAAGTTTGCATCATCCAGAGACAAGAAGGGTGTTGCCAGATTTATAGGCATGGTGAAATCTTTAAGAAAATTTATCACCAATTTTGCTGACCTTGGGGAAGATCAGTTTGGATTCTGTAGAAATGTTGGAACACGTGAGGCAATACTGACCTTATGACTTATCTTAGAAGAAAGATTAAGGAAAGGCAAACCTACATTTCTAGCATTTGTAGACTTAGAGAAAGCTTTTGACAATGTTGACTGGAGTACTCTCTTTCAAATTCTGAAGGTGGCAGGGGTAAAATACAGGGAGCGAAAGGCTATTTACAATTTTTACAGTAACCAGATGGCAGTTATAAGAGTTGAGGGGCATGAAAGGGAAGCAGTGGTTGAGAAGGGAGTGAGACAGGGTTGTAGCCTATCCCCAATGTTATTCAATCTGTATATTGAGCAAGCAGTAAAGGAAACAAAAGAAAAATTCGGAGTAGGAATTAAAATCCATGGAGAAGAAATAAAAACTTTGAGGTTCGCTGATGACATTGTGATTCTGTCAGAGACAGCAAAGGACCTGGAAGAGCAGCTGAACAGAATAGACAGTGTCTTGAAAGGAGGGTATAAGACGAACATCAACAAAAGCAAAATGAGGATAATGGAATGTAGTCGAATTAAATCAAGTGGTGCTGAGGGAATTAGATTAGGAAATGAGACACTTAAAGTAATAAAGGAGTTTTGCTATTTATGGAGCAAAATAACTGATGATGGTTGAACTAGAGAGGATATAAAATGTGGGCTGGCAATGGCAAGGAAAGCGTTTCTGAAGAAGAGAAATTTCTTAACATTGAGTATAGATTTAAGTGTCAGGAAGTCATTTCTGAAAGTATTTTATGGAGTGTAGCCATGTATGGAAGTGAAAAGTGGATGATAAATAGTTTAGAGAAGAAGAGAATAGAAGCTTTCAAAATGTGGTGCTACAGAAGAATGCTGAAGATTAGATGGGTAGATCACATAACTAATGAGGAGGTACTGAATAGCATTGGAGAGAAGAGAAATTTGTGGCCCAACTTGACTAGAAGAAAGGATCGGTTTGTAGGGCATATTTTGAGGCATCAAGGGATCACACATTTAGTATTAAAGGGCAGCGTGCAGGGTGAAAATCATAGGGAGAGACCAAGAGATGAATACACTAAGCAGATTCAGAAGGATGTAGGGTGCAGTAGTTACTTAAATGAAGAAGCTTGCACAGGATTCAGAAGGATGTAGGGTGCAGTAGGTACTGGGAGATGAAGAAGCTTGCACAGGATAGAGTAGCATGGAGAGGTGCATCAAACCAGTCTCAGGACTGAAGACCACAACAACAACATCACCAATTTTGTTTAACTTGTGTGCATAATCAACTCTATTGTAAAAATGAAAATTTTCGATTGGGAGATTCTCAACAGGCAGCCTTTGACACCTTGAAACATGCATTGAACAGTGCTCCAGTCCTGGGAATTCCTGATTTTAATTTGCCATTTATTGTGCAGGCAGATGCATCCAGTTCTGGTGTTGCTATAGTTTTTTTTACCTGAACATGATGGAAAGTGGAGGCCTTTGGCCTATGCTTCAAGAGCCTCAGCAGCTGCTGAAAAAAATTATTCTGTTTATGAGCTGGAAGCTATCACTATCCTCTTGCCCTGAAAAGTGTAAGTTCTACTTGGAACACAATAAGTTTAGATTATAAACTGATAACCAGTTGATGAGTTGGGTTCTTGCTACACTCCATAAGACTTCAAGTTTGAAGTAGTACATTCCCAGGGCACAAAACCAAGTCACAATACATTTAGTTGCATGTTTCAGAGCAATGTGCCAGAATCTGCTGAAGAAGCAAAGACACTGGATTTTGTGGGATATGAGGGCTAAATGGGAGGCAGCAAAAAATAGCATTTTTCTTGGACATCACATAAAGGGTCATAGATACAGCAAAGGGAGATGCACAGCTTCAGTAGAGATGGGAGATTCTGACTGTGTGAAGAATTTCTGGGGGCTATAGGGGATCACAGGGAAAATATGAAGAATTTCTGGGGGCCACAGAGGATCACAGGGAAAATGTTGCCCCAATTCCTGAGGGGCATGTAAGTTCACAAAAAGTTTGTCCCCTGTGAGCTTCTTGCTCCAAGACCTTAAAACATGTAAGAAAATCAGAACTCTTTTGATTCATTTGAAATTATGTTGTGCCAAAGAAGAAGCCAGTCAAAAACGAATTAAAGAAGCTGGTCTCCTCACCCCAGTTTCTTACATAAGGGAGAGGGGGTGGGGGAGATTGGTATGTTCAGATTGATAATTTTGGGCAAGGTAGTAGTGGTGATTTGACTTGGAGCCTCCTTATAATGTTGTAAGAGGATGTGATTTTTGCATGGGCACCTTTGAAGACCATGCACAAGTGCGGAACAAGTGAAAGGGGTGTAGCCAGTACATTGTACACTGAGAGAGTCTGCTAGCAGCTATGAGCATGTGGAGGTTACCCTAAATGTGGCAAATACTAATTTGGGAAGGTGACAGATTTTACTGTTAGAAGATGGCTGTGTGTTTGATGAACACATATACAGTTTTTGGCTCCTTTGTGGCATTTTCATTGCTGGTTTTGTGCATTTCCATGCAGAATTCTCCACGAAAGTACTTCACTGAGGTGCACCTGCTGCAGGACCATTGAGACATTTATTACTGTCATATAATGCAAGTTAATGGTGAACTCCCATCTATTGTACTACTTAGTTGGGCCAAAGGCGAGTGAACATAGTACTGGTGTGCACCAATCTTGAGAGTGCTCTTGGAAACTTGGCTGCCCAGTCATTTATGTGTACTTTTATTTAAATTCCAAAGGGTCTGCCAGCAGTGACTTGTGTGTTTTTTGGTGATTTAAATTTATCTGTAACTATTGCACCACCTGGGAAGTATCTTGCTGTAAACAGCTATTGTGTTAAGCTGCCTGAGCTGACACTCAGTGTAAATGTGTGTGTTTTAGCCAAAGGGGCCAGGTAGTTATGATGGTAATATTGTTGCTTTAAATCTACTGGGAGACCCTGTTGTGATCTGTGCTGAATGTAAATATGCTTATACCTGCCTATGAAAAATATTTTTGGGCTGAGGCATTGATATCTGCTGTCACTTTCTGGCTGTCAGTTTTGGTATAAATTACAAGCTGTAATTCAGCATAAGTTACTGAATTCTGTCTGTATGAATTGTTTATTCTGATTATTGGCATCTATAAACTGGTTTGTTTACAGCAACTTCTGATACAATTATTCTTGCTGTTAAATAATTCTGATGTTAAATTGCATGCTTGAATCAAAGTAGCCTAAGAAAAAAAAAATGTTAAATTGATGCTTTCATTAGAGGCACCTTTAAATATTTGTTTCGGTGCTACATTATCAGATCTTTTCACTGGTTCTTTATACCCTTTTATATTTATAGTATTTGATACACTGTGGACAGCTTAATAATCATTTTCAAGTGCTTAACTGAATAGTGAACTGTGCTCAGGTTAGAATAGTGTACTGTATGCATACTGTTCATTTTAAATAAATTTGTGAAATTTTTCTGCTGAGAGTGGGCTCCCTTAGTTGTCACTCCTGTACCCTTAAACCATTTTACTGTGCACTGAGTAAACTGAGAGGAAAATCAAAGAAAAATCTGGAAATGGAATTAAAGTTCAGGAAGAAGAAATAAAAAGTTTAAGGTGTGCCAATGATAATGTAATTCTGTTAGAGATGAAATGGCAAAGGACTATGAAGAGCCATTGAATGAAATGGCTAGTGTTTTGAAAATAGATTATAAGGTGAACATCAACAAAAGTGAAACAAGGTCAATGGAATGTAGATGAATTAAATCAAGTAATACTGAGGAAATTAAATTGGGAAATGAGATACTGGCAGTAATCGATGAATTTTTTATTTGGGTAGCAAAATAACTGATGATGGCCAATGTAGAGAGGATCTAAAGTGAAGACTGCCAATAGCAAGAAAATTATTTTTGAGAAAGAGGTATCTGATAATGCCTAATATAAATTTGTTATGAAGTCTTTCTGAAGGTGTTTTGCCTGGTATGTAGCCTTGGACAGAAGTGAAATGTGGACAGTAAGCAGTTAAACAAGAAGGAAATGGAAGCTTTTAAAATGTAGTGCTATAGAATAGTAGATGAGCAGGCCGAGTCACAAATTAAGAAGCACTGAACCAAACTGGGGAGAACAGAAAACTATGGCACAATATGACAAAAAGAAGGTATCTGTTGATGGGCTACATCTTTAGGGATCAATCAGTCATCAGTCTGGTATGAAGGGAAGTAAGGGAGGTGAAAATTGTAGAGAGAGGCCAAGGCTTGAATACAGTAATAAGGTTCAAGTGGATGTAGGTTACACTAGTTATGCAGAGATGAAGAGACTTGCACGCAGTGGATTAGCATGGAGAGCTGCATCAGATCAGTATTCAAACTGAAGATCTCAACAAATAATAGGACACAGTATTGTTGATGTAAAATATTTTATTTGGAAAATACCATTGTAACACAGTAAACATTAAACTACTAAATGCAGATAAACAGCAGCTGCATAGTTAAATTGAAGAGCAGCCACTTTCTTCAAAGCACTAGCATTCCTACTACTTTATTCAATTACATTTAAACAGCATGAGTGTGTATACCATTAAGCATTATGATGACAGTTTCTTGTTAATATAACATACAAATTAAGTTTCTATGATGTCTTTGTATTATATTAACATACACCTTGACTCACTGCACATTTCTGAACAGTCCTTTTTGATCAATGAATGAATGATTGATTCCCAACACTCCAGAGTAAATGATGTAGCTGAAAATTACATTAGAATGACCATGGAGCAGGCAAGTTGTTTCCTGTTTAATGCTAAACTACTTATGAAATTTTGGAGAGAAGCAATCTCCATAACAGCTCATCTTATTAACACCAATGGATATTCCTAGATGAAATAATATGTAAAATGAAGGAAAGGCAACCACTAATCTATAGCTGACTGATTTGTGGCACATAGAAACACACAACAAAAAACAGTATTACTCTAGCTTTTGAGCTTTTACTCATTCTCTAGTAGAAGTACATGCATTCACGTGCACAATCACACAGAACTGGAAGTATGCACCTGTGACCACAGCAAGACTGACTGTTGATTACTGATAACAGATGGAGATGGAAGGGGTTAGGGAAGATAAGGACACATGAGGTGAGGAGAGAGTAGCAGAATAATGTGGGGCAGTCTTTCAACAGATGACTCAGCAAATGCACAACAAAACGATGGTAGAGCAGAGAAAGGGAGAGGAAAGAGAGAAAGGGAGAGGGCTGGCAAAGGAGGGAGAAAGGGAGGGTTTATAGTATGTTTGAGTGTGTGTATGTATGTATGTGTGTGCGTGTGTGTGTGTGTGTGTGTGTGTGTGTGTGTGTGTGTGTGTGTGTGTGTGAGAGAGAGAGAGAGAGAGAGAGAGAGAGAGAAAGAGAGAGAGAGAGACAGACAGACAGAGAGAGAGAGAGAGAGAGAGAGGCAGAGGGTGGGGATGCCCACATGGGTGGTGGTGGTGGTGGTGGGAAGAGGGTTGGGAGATGTTTGGCAAATGAATGGTCAAGTTTGTGATTTGCCCAAGGTTGGCAGTGGCCATTCATGGGAGTAGACAGTCGGTTACGTGTCATGCCCACATAGAGTGCTGCATAGTAATTGCAGGGTAGCTAAAATATAACTTGTCTGCTTTCACATCTAGCCCTGCCTTTTGCAGGGTATGGAAGTGCTTGTGACTAGAATGTGGTAGGAAGTGGGTATGGGTATATGGGACAGGTCTTGTATCTAGGTTGACCACAAGGGAATGAACCATGAGCTGCAGGATGGGGAGCAAAATTGGAATATGGATGGAAAAGGATATTCTGGGGGATGGGTGGGTGGTGGAACACAACTTTGGGTGATGTAGACAGGATTTTGGTAGGATATCCCTCATGTCAGGCGATGAGAGGTAGTTGAAGCCCTGGTCAAGGCCAGAGTGACACTGGGTGATCAGGGGAGTGGAGGTTGGTGGCTGGTTAACAGGCTTACTGGTGTCAGAGAAGAAGATGGCATGGGAGATCTGTTTATGGATGAATCACATGGGATACAGTCTATCAGTAAAGGCTCTGAGAAGGTTAGTGATATATTTTGAAATTTTTGCTTTTCACTGCAGATGTGGCATCCAAGGGTGTTGAGATTGTAAGGAAGAGACTGTTTGATAAGGAATAGATGACAGCTGTTAAACTGGAGGTACTGTTGATGATCTGAGCTGTTGATATGAACAGACGTATGTAGCCATTCTGTCACTGAACATGCTGTGCACCACAACACACAAATGATGTCAACAGCTGATTCACTGTGTGAGACATTTGGAGACTCCCTTCCAGCTCCAGTTTCTCCGAGCTACAAAGGTGGGAATTGTCTCTTCAGCATGTCCAGTTCTCTCACAATCCCATTGGGCTAAACCTGCACTAACGTGTTTCCCACTGCCTCACCTTATGTTTTCCCTTCTCTCTTCTGTCCACACCATGCCTTCCCCATCCTGATCATATACTGCCTTCTTCCATCACTCTCCCCCTCCCCTCTCATGAGGCCATTCTCTCTCTCTCTCTCTCTCTCTCTCTCTCTTCTCTCTCTCTCTCTCTCTCCTCCCCCTCCCCCTACTTACCCTCTCACCCTCCTTACCCACTCTCCCACCTTACCATCTCTCCTACCCTCTTGCCTTCCCCTCCCTCCCCCTTTTCCACCCCTCTTAGTGCCTCCCATCCTTCCCTTTTTCCCTTTCTTCCTTCTTATCTCCACCTTCCTCCACTTTCCTTCCCTTCATCCCCCCTTTCCCATTTGTACCTCTTACATGCTCTATCCTCTGAAATCCTTTCATCTTGTGGTGAAGCCACTGTGTCATCCTGTCAAAAACCTGCCTCACACTATCCTGCCCAGGCAACTGCTATCAATAATCAACATACTGTCTTGCAGTGGCCATGAGTGTATTGTATAATGTTTGGGTGTCTCTGTCGTTGTATGTGAGAATGTGTTTACCTCTACTAGGGAAAAGGCAAGAGCTTGAAAGCTAGTGTAAATGTTTTCTCAACATTCAGTCTTGCAGCAGCCATGGGTATATTGTGTACATTTGAGTGTCTGTGTAGTTTTATGTGAATATGTGCTTACTTCTGCTAGGAAAAATGCAACAGCTTGAAAGCTAGTGTAAATATTTTCTGTTGCTTGTTTCTATGTGCCACACATCAGTCAGCTAGAAGTGAGTGGTTGCCTTTCCTTTGTTTTATGTATTATCTTATTAACAGATTGCCAGCAAAAGCTGTGAATAACATGAGACCAGAAGAAGCTTTCTCATGGCAGAAACCTTTGCCAGCTGATTTTCTTTGGTGGTAAGGCTACTTTTTAAATGTATTTCACAACAAATTAAATATTTTGGAGGAAGTAACACACCAAGTGTTTCATTGTATTTAAACTTAACATGTTATTATCATTACTGTTCACAATGAATAAACAGTAATCTCTCTGAATTGACTGTGATCCTGTGTCATTTCATTAGTTTTTGCAATGAATAACTTTTTGCTACCTTAACTGTCATGTAACATTCTAGCAATCTCTCTCTCTCTCTCTCTCTCTCTCTCTCTCTCTCTCTCTCTCTCTCTCTCTCTCTCTCTTTCACTCTTGACTTGCACAGTTCTACTCCTTTAAAGCAGAAATATTCTTCACTTTATCCTGAGAATCCTCTAATTGCTGGATATTTCAGATTAATTTTATTTTTATATAAATAAATTCTAGAATGTGGTTGCACATGTCAGATTGAAGAAACATACTGTACTGTCATTAGATTTAGTTATTATTGAAATTGACTTATTTTTCCTGGTAGTGTATATACTGGGCATGTCCAATAAGTAATTGGACTGAAATAAGTCCTATTTTAAGTTTCAAGCATGATTTTTATATTCAGTGTAAATGCCAGTCCTCATTCCAATTTATTTCACTAATCCAGTGGGACATGCAAATGATCTAGTGGAAGAAGAATTCCAACTTTAAAGTCCAGTCACACTTTGCTAATTGTGGCAGAGTCTCTGTCAAAGCACAACATGGCAAAGCCGCCTCACTCACCCTGCAGTCTGAATTTTGCTTGAAACATTACTGACCTGGTTTTTGCCTCACAAGTCTCATAGAATTTCTTCTTTGATCATCCTCATGGGATTATTGGATGTAGTGAGCAGTTGTTGAATAAATACACACAACACTGTAGAAGTTACTCTTCACTTCCTTCACATTCATTAACACCAAATTCAGTTTCTGTGATCTGCTTTCTAGTATGTATGAATATCAATATCATGGCAGATTGGTAAGCTACACTAACTAGGAGAAGATTCACAAAGTTCATAAGTGCCAATGACTCACATGATATGCTTTCATAATCACCATCAAACAATGGACTGACGTCCGCCCCCGGTAGCTGAGTGGTCAGCGCGACAGAATGTCAATCCTAAGAGCCCAGGTTCGATTCCGGGCTGGGGCAGAGATTTTCTCTGCTCAGGGACTGGGTGTTGTGTTGTCCTAATCTTCATCATTTCATCCCCATCGATGTGCAAGTCACCGAAGTGGTGTCAAATCGAAAGACTTGCACCCGGCGAACAGGCTACCTGACGGGAGGCCCTCGTCACACGACATTATTATTAGTAAGGGACTGACGAGACATAGAATTTTGAGTGTTTACAGCTGGGCCCTGACTGACATAGATATTCACATTTTGACTACCAGACACCAAACTGCCAGCTGCTTCGTGCACAATGCCTATTTAGAGATGTACATATTTCAGAAGTTACAAAACGGTAAAATATGTTTTAGATGTTAATATAAAAGATAGGGAAAAGAAAGATACAAAGATTTAATAGACAGCAAAGTTAATTTGTTTAATCAATAGCTGTATAATTAGAAAATGGCAAAAATAGTAGCTCCTTTTATGAGAGAGGGAAGTTTTAACATGCACAAGGATTCTTAAAGTTATTGAGAATTTTCTAGAAAATAGTATTTTCTAGTTAGTATAGCTTACCAATCCATCATGATACTGATCCTCATACATACTAGAAAGCAGATCATTGAAACTGAATTTATTGTTAATAAATGTGAAGGAAGTGAAGAGTAACTTCTACAGTGTTGTATATATTTATTCAATAACTGGTCACTACATCCAGTAGCCCAATGATGATGATCAAAGAAGAACTCTGATGTGAATAATCTAGGCAGTTGCAAACTTCCACTAAGAGAATGAAGACTGAGAAAAATGTTGGCTGCAGTATATTGATGAAAGAGGTTCATGTCATATTTTGAAGAATATTAACTTACTGTACATCTGCATATACATTCAAATCATTTCTATTCATGTATTCAGTTTCAATATTTATTAAAGGACTGCATATCATTGCAATGGATGCTGTGTTAAAGCCTATATATAATTTCCATCCTAATGCTTCTACCATTATTATCTGTTTTCAAGAGTATGATTCATATTTTTAATGAAGACATATCCAAGTATGTTCTTTCTTCCTTTCTATCTTTCATTAAAACATTTCATACATTTGTGTTTCATTAACATTTACAAATATGTCATAAAAATGAAACATTGTGCGAGTATATAAAAACTTGAATTTTACAATACCGTCCTTTGGATAGAGCTGATTCCAAGAGAGGTTAAGATTCTTTATAGTTGCATTTTCTGTCATAGTAAGTTCAAGGCTCATGCCAGCTCCATTTCCTAATTTATTGTGGCTAAGATTGAGTTTCTCAATACTGCTGTTTCCACCAAGACCTGGCGCTAGCTCTTCCATGCCATCATCACACAGTTCATTCCAACTTAAATCTAAGTCTTTCACACACTTTGTTGTTTTTATGCCTTCACACAATCTCTGAGCTCCCTCTCGACCAATTCTGGAAGTGAGCATTTATGTTTGTGCTGCATCAGTAATTTACATAAATGATTGTTTTAGCTAAATATTAAAAGGACCTATACTTATTTTTAATAAAAAGTCAATTTTTATAATAAGTAGAGAACACAGTATAAGAACTAGTAGTTGAACAACTACAGATGTATGTAAAAACAAGAATTATGTGATAAATATCATACTTCACTGGGTCTCTGATTTCTTTTATGCCTTTTCCTTTCCTCTTATTTCCCTCTCATTACCTCTCACAAAACATTAATGAAATGCCTGGCCATCCTTATTCATGTTTACTATGATATTTCCAAGACATTTTGTCACATTGAGTTTAGTGTTTCCATTTATTTATAATGGTTTTAAATTGTACATTTGTTATAAAAAATAATCGTATGAGATATGACTTTAATGTTTGCTCAGCACTATCAAAGTGTTCAGATTAAATACTATGGATCACTCACCTACAACCACGCAAACTAAGCCTTGTAATGGTCTCATTGACTTTAAGCATCTCACCCAAGTGAAAAGCAGCATCTCTAGTAAGCCAGTTATCTTCAAGATCAACTTCTGTTACAGTCTTATTGTGCATCAATGATTCAGCAATAGCTCTCACAGAAATTGGATTTAGTCCATAATACTGTCACAACAGACAAATTAAAAATCATTTTTCAATACATTAAGCACATGGGTATTTAATAGGTGATGCAGCACATTTTTCACAACCAAAGATTATTTTAAGTTACTGTAAGTTAAATGTATCTATTGTCAATTATCTGAGACCATGACATATGGAGGTATACACCAAACATTAAAAACTGCTTCATTCACAATTACTTCATTATTTTCTTGTCAATAAAAACATTTTTGTATGGTGGTCTCATTTTCAAATGCTCAGATTTTACAGCTACATTTCAGTCTAAAACTTACACAAAATATAAAAACTCTTATTCAGTATGAAAAGTAAATAAATCTATGGCTGAAATGGAATCTGTATGCTAAACACTCACAACACAGTGTCAGCTTCAATGTACTGCTGCATATTGTGCCCTGCAAGGACACAACACAGTCCGCTCTAGGCAAACATAGAGTTACAGTATGAATTCCTTAAGAGAAACAATGTAGCTGTGTGCCTTGTATAGCTGTGTGCTCTGAAGAAAAATACAAATTTATAACCTGAGCTACTATGTTCCAGTAATTGTTTTTATGCCATTCCATTACTCAGTACCCATAGTATACAGTGAGGTGTTCTCTTTACCCATTCCACTATCTGTAAACAGTAAATTTCCTGCAATGGGACTGAAGATGAAGACCAGAATACAATTAATAAATTATATGGCCTTTAACATGTATGTTCCCAATTTGATAATAAAATAAATATTATTCAAAGGAAATTAATATTAAAACTATCTGAGATAGAATAGGTGCATTTAGTATTGGCTTGCTAGTTACTGAAAGGGGATAAATAGCACAAGTCTGGCAGACACAAAATGAATGAACAGAACTGAAATTTCTATCTCTTAGAATTTTGTAAGTGGTCCTTGTTCAGGAGAACCAGATAGGTGAGAAACACAAAGAACTATAGCAAAACAGTAAAATAAAGAAGGAAAAGTTCCTTAAAACCACAGAACTGGAGGAAACAAGCCACAATAAAGCAATCAAAATTAACATTAGATTAATTTTATTTATGAAGAATGATGTGCTACATATTAATACCAGCTTTAATCCAAGAGCTTAGATCAAAAGAACTCACTGGTACAGACAGAAAGAACAGATAAAGAAAGACAAGAAATGAAGACAGAGTAGGTAAGGAGATGATCTAGGAATAACAATAAAAATAATAACATAATGGGATTTTCAGGAAGGAAAAATGGACATATAATGGGAACAGGTAATTTGATACCAGTAGACAAATGGTGAGTTCTGCAATGACTTACTTCAACATTGAATAATCACTCAGCCTTACCTAAAAGAATATGGAAAGCTAGTGGAATTACCGTGTCTTTAAGAGTACCTATGCACCACTCACTACTCATCAACAGGTGAGTGTTGTCTCTCTTTTTTTTCATACTATAACATATTATACCTCATTTATCATGTTAAATTTAGATTTCTGTTTAACAGGAGTGCATATTGTCTGCATTTATCATAAGTTAACACATTTAGTGACTATAACCTTAAAAAAGTTTCAGGAAATTTGTAACTTTCTGTTCAGGTTATGCTGTTGACTTAATAGAAATTGCATTTTGCATGCTGCTTGTTTTGTTCTTAAAGGAAATTTGTTATACTTTTAGCATGATAAATTCAGAAATTGAAAGAGACATGGCAGGCTTATTTTAAGGTTATTTGTTTTCTGTTCTCCAAAACATTGCATCAGCCACAATGCAAACCCACTGACAGTATTGTCCTCAAACACAGGATGAGTTGGTTGATGTTTGCAAATCACCCTGACTACTGACAAACAATTGGATGCTTTTACAGTCTAACAGAGTACCTAGAAATCAAACAACAAAAATAAATATGCATTATGAATATTCTACTTCGTATTTTGTCTCCTATGTTTACTGTATGCATGATTCTTTGCTAAATTACTTAGGTACCTAGTCTCTAGGAATGCAATACAGACTCTATTTTATGTTGTAAAGACTTGATAATGTCCAGTATCCTTGTATATATTCTATACATGTAGGCTTAGAAGGACTAAATAAATGTAGAGCTTCTGTAAATTGTTGTTTTGGAAGAACTCCTAAAAGTCATGTGCCGGAAATGCCAAAGGTACCTCAAATACTGTCCTCTCCTGTGTATCCTACCTTCTCTACAGGAAGTATGGCATATATCCACTGCTTTAGTTGGATGCGAATGGTATTTCCAGAAATGTTAATCCAAAACCAAGTTTATATAAATTTTATTGAAATGAATAATCAGGAAATTCATTAAGTGCAAGGAAATATCTGTTTTTCCACAACTACAGTTTACAGCTACACTAGAGTTACATAAGTGACACAAGTGTTAACTCCATTTTTGTTGGAGGGCCTGTAGATGGCTGTAATCATTGATAGAACTAACAGTTAGTGATACAAAACAGGAGGTACAATGTGTTAATCACTTTGAAACATTAAAAAAAAAAAAAAAATATGTTTCTGATACAGTGTCTCACCTAAAATACAAAGAGAACTAGTGGAATATTCAGCAACATTAGACAAGATAATGAAAACAATTGGAAAAATATTCACTATAAGATGAGTTTCATCTAGCTTATGGGCTGTTAAAGCTGAATGGGATAGTTGCTCACTGTTAGCAACTCATTTTAGTTTTGTACAGGTTGATAAAGCAAGAGATCAAAGAAATGGGCAAAGTATGTAGGATTATTCTGGCTTTTTACATCGTTTTAATTTGTAATGAACCTGGATATCATCTGGGTTGCACTAACAGAATTAAGTGAACTTTCTCTACACCTAAAGGCCCAACACTAACAATTCCATCTAAAGAAAAACATGAGTGTTAGGGTCCATGAGCAGTTTAACAGAAGATTGTACAAAAAGTGTTATCACAAGCCATCAGTCAACAAAAATTTCAAGTCATTACTAAAAAAAGAAAACACCCAAAAATTTCAGAAGTAAACCCTGTCACAATTCTTCAGATAGCTTACAACATATCTCAACAATAGGTTGAGTCAAAAAATAATCAGATTTATCCATGATGTTAAAGTGTTATTTAAAAGGAATTCACCAACAGATATACACATTAGATATGGCGAAGAAAACATTACAAACCCTTGTAAGCTGTTTCACTTTACACAAAAAGTTACCTAAATGTCTTTTGAGAATACATTTATGCAGGCAAAGCCCTCAGAAAGTTGAGTCCCTTTCTTCAAGCTATACGCATTTCAGCTTCTGAATGTGAAAGAACTTTTAGCATAGTGAATATTGCCATGACTTACAGAATAAATTATTTGCTTATTGCATGAGATAGCGCTCTTATATGTCTGAGCCATCCAGACCCATCTCTACATTAGTTTTAGCCTGAGCCATATGTGGAATCTTGGCTGCAGACAGGAAGGAGATTATCAGATGAAACAGCTTGCAGGAAGCAAGTAGCTAAAGCAGAGATTCCTGAATATCATACCCTATGGAAAATATTATGATGAAGGTGAGTTCCCATAAATATTTTATTCCAACTTAAGTACTGAATATATCACTACTGATCTACTTGATTGTGGTGCTATACCAGTCCCTCTAACTAATGAATTCAAGGGGTTGTCTTCCACTGGAACCAAAACTGACCCAATGAGACTCACTTCACCTGTTTTCTGTGTCAAGAGGAAGCAAATGATAAAGAGGAAGGGGTTTATTAATCAAATGGTTGGTTCAAATGGCTCTGAGCACTATGGGACTTAACAGCTGTGGTCATCAGTCCCCTAGAACTTAGAACTACTTAAACCTAACTAACCTAAGGACATCACACACATCCATGCCCGAGGCAGGATTTGAACCTGCGACCGTAGCAGTCGCACGGTTCCGGACTGCGCGCCTAGAACCGCGAGACCACCGCGGCCGGCGTCTATTAATCATTGGCTGTTCAAATGTACAGTGGACATGGTACTCCCTAGGAAAATGACAGTGAGGAATGAGAAGTAACACAGATTTGCTCAATGTTTATGCTTAGGATCCTCATTTAACTTGCTGAAGAGGCTGCCCTGGCAGCCATTGACAGAACAGAGAACAACCAAATGCGAAGTGTGGTGCACAGTGGAACAAATGGTGTCTGTTGTGTGGACTCTACAGTCATCTTTAGATCATTCCAGTAACTAACGGAGAAGGTTGAGAAGGCTAACCTCATTCACAAAGTTTCAATGAAGCTCACAATTCACAGCATTATCCTCAGGATGGATCATGACCTCCTGGTTCTGAGTTGAGTGAAAGGTTCTGTGACAAACTGAGCTGCAATTTTCTGGACTTGCACCATAGGAGTGTCCCCCTAAATGGGTCACATGTGCATTGAATATCAGGGGCTGCTCAGCTGCTCTATGTGGGGTGCACACCAGTCTTTTTTTTTAAAATTAGATTTGGTGACTCTTCATGCTGCCAGATAATGATAGTTTCAGGGCTCCTAGAAGTGTCAGTATAAGACACAAAGAAATACCCCCTAAAGGATAGAGTACTCATATCCTAGTGATCAACTGCTAAAGCATTTGCAACAAAGAGCAAGAATTTGAAGTGCATCTAAAAAGCTGTGCAGTTTACAAACCAAGTACCAAAGGCTGGTTAAAACTCAAAACTGATAGCAGCATGGTATCTGGGAAAAATTTCAGCCTGTATCATAAGGACAGGCCTGTGGAAAGTGGAGGTATTGTATTTATTGTTGTAGACAAGAAATTCAAATCCACCAAGATACAAATTGAAACTGCATGCCAATTACCTGGGCAAGATTCAGTGTCAAGGATGGACATAAACTTATAATCAGATCCTTCTCTTGACTGCCACACTCATCTCCAGATGTAACCAAAACTTTAGAGGAAAACCAAGTACACTAGTGTGTAAGTTCCCCAATAACTGTCATCATTGGAGGAGACTTTAATCATCCAAGAACCAAGTGGGAAAATTACAGTTTTGTAAGTGGTGGGCATGAAAAGAAGTCCATCCAAAATATTATAAATGAGTTCTCTGAGAACTACCTAGAACAGATAGTATGAAAACCCACTCATGATTGAAGTATTCTGAATCTAATAACAACAAATAGAGCTGCTATTTTTGAGAATTCCCACTAGTAACTGGTATCAGTGACCATGCGGAAGTTGTGGCAAAAATGATTTCAAAATACTAAGGGCAATTAAAAAGTTTAATTTTCAGCATTCTAGAATAATGTGCAGTAGTGTCATATCTCAATAAGAACCTGGAAAGATTTAGCTCTGGCTGGGAGCATGCAGTGAACTGAGGCTCAGGTTTAGAAAAACAGTTGACCATGCACTGGATACATGTGTATCTAGAAGAACAGTTCATGATGGGAGGAGCCTCTGTGGTGTACATTCAATGTAAATAAACTTCTAAAGAAGCAAAGGCTACTGCATAATATGTGTAAAACAAAGCACAGAGTTATAGATTATGTGATACTGAATGAAATGCATTTTTGCTGTCAAGAGGGCAATTTGTGATGCCTTCAAATACTACCATAGCAAAAGTATTATTGCAGGATTTCTCTCAAAACCCCAAGAAATTCTAGTCATGTGGAAAGGCTGTTAGTGGTACCAAAGTTAGTAGCCAGACACTTGTAGATTAGACAGGAACTGAAACTGAGAGTACGAAAGCAAAAGCTGAAATACTGTAGTTGGTTTTCAAATGTTCCTTTACAATTGAAAACTCAGTGGTACTGCTCCAATTTAATTCTTGATGTATATGTAATAGTGCCAGCGATGTTGCAAAACAAATGAAATTGCAGAAACTGAACAAATCTCCAGGACCAAATGAAATTCCTGTCACATGCTAAAGAAAATTTGTGGTCTATGTAGCCCCTCTTTTGACCATAATGTGCCATAGATCCCTTGAAGAAAAATCCATCATTATGTAGGTCAAACTTATCTGCAACACGTTTAGTGGAAGTTATCAACAAACTACCATCCAGTATCCTTGACATCCATTTGTTGTAGAATCTTAGAACATAATCTGAGCACAAACCTTATGAGACACCTCAATGAGAATGACTTCTTCCATGCCAACCAGTATAGATTGTGAAAACATTTATCATGTGAAACTCAACAAGTCATGGATCAAGGCAGCCTTGTAGATGCTGTATTTCTCAATTTCTGAAAAGCATTTGACTCAGTTCAACACACAAACTTACTACCAAAAGTGTGGTATTGTGTGCTATCAATACCATGGTGTGCCAGTCCATGTCTAGAGGTTGTCAGTAACACATGTCAATGCACTGCCCATATGTGGTGATTCCAAGAACACCCTCCTCAGTCTGTGTGGCCCATCCCACCATGGAGTTAACGAAAGGACACTGCAGTGGTATCTAGCTTGTCTGTTAGTGCAGTCCTGCCTGTGTAGTCAAAGTACCAGTATTCAGCCTCTGTTTCTATTGTGGATATCATAGCCCAGCTCAGTGAATCACTTTGGATTGTGCTCTGGACTTGCATTATTCAAGTAAAAGAAATTTCTTAAACATTATGTGCACATCTCATTGTTTTACTCTTTGTCTTAGAACCCATCAATGGAGTGCCCAAACATCTGGTGATGAGGGAAAACTACATTTCATTGTTAATTGGTTCTACAACTCACCATACAAACACTGGTGATGATAGTAATCGTTTGTCTTTCTTGCAGAACTGTGGTTCTTCTCCAAGCTCACCTGCTACTTTGCTTCAGTGTTTCTGAGTGTTTTTCAGATTATTGGCCCTGCAACTGAAAGTGTTTTTCTTGTGCTGTTCTTTTTAGTGACACTAATCTGTACTTTTTTAGTGGTTGCACAATGTTTCTTGTCATTTTTGTGTTTTATCATGGCCATTCCTTCCACAAGAAATGTCAGTAACTCAGATTATTCAGTTACAGGTTAAGTAGATGCAGCAACTCATGAAGAAGAAGGTGATGATGATGATGCTTCTTGTGCAAGTAACCTCAACAGCAATGCCCCAGCACCTGCAGCACTGTCTCAGAAAGCAATGCCTGTTTCTGTACCACCATTCTAAGCATTTGATTCTATACAAGAGGAATGATCTGAGTGCTGTGCACAGCTCATCTCACACTTCACACCACATCACATTGAAAGTAGGGACAGGAACCTTATTTTCTCACAGCAGTTGGAGTTTCTGTTTTCTGGTTAGCCTGCAAACTGTTTCCAACAATCCACCCTGAAATTGTTGCTTATGACGAACTAAGGTTCTCCTGCAGACAAATACTGTGATGAACAGATTAATGTGGCACCAGCATGCTACAATTTCTTTTGCGTGCATAGGCAACCCACTCAGACACATGAGCAACAGGCAGCTGATTTGCAAGGAATTATATGCCATTACAATTTTAAGTGTGAGTGTGGACATTGTTATAGTGCTACCATCATTAGAAATGCCAATATTCAAAATGTTCCATTCTTTGCAATCTTTGATTCTGAATTATCCTTATCCCACCTCACATGTTTTGAAATTAGTGGAGCATCAAGACCCATACAATAGAGCAGCAGTAGACTTGACTCCATGCAAAATTTTGCAGTTCAGAGATGTGATAAACAGGTAGTGTCCGTTATTCAGATGCTGCAAAATGCAATGTCTCTTCCAGGGAAATTATTTAGAGAAAACCAGTGTGCTAGGCAGATAGATACTGGTGTCAGATACTTCCCTCAGTGTTTCACAGCACATAAGTGACAGGTGTGTCCCTGTTATGGTACTAAGTCTTATCATTGTGGTAAGCATTGTCACATTCTCTCTGTCAGTCCACATAAGTGCAAGTCCAACCAGTGCTCTGCTCATTCTTCAAGTTCTCAGTCAATGAATGCCAGTGCAATTTTTCCCACGTCCAGTACTGATTCTTGTATTGATAAGAGCAAGTTAAGTGCAACAGTGAAGAAGTCACACACTTCTTCCATTCAGCATCAGGCCAATAAGTTGTTTGTCACTCTGCAGACTGTCAAACACAAAATATGCATGGAGCTAGCTACTAGTGTGTCTGCAACTTTGTTATGAACTGTTAGAAAAGCCCAAGCTATGTAAGTCATAGGCAACTCTTTCTTGTCAGGGTGGACATGATATTCCTGCATTGATCATTTGCAGCTTACTTGCCACTTTCTGTAACATTACCAAGACAGTTTTTCTCACAGTTTCATGCTCACATGAAAGTGAAAAAATTTTTGGTATGGAACTCCTCTTTGCATTCAGACAAGGTAGGTGAACTCAGTGATGAATTTAATGACTTTTTCATGATGGGCTAGGAAAAGCTAATAATTTTAAAGCTCACATTGCCATGAAAGACAGTGCAAAACCACAGTTTTCCTGAGCATGGCCAAACACTAATGCTATCACAGATCTAGTGGCACAGTAACTCTTATCTTGGGAGGACTTTTGTGTGATTTCCCCTGTAGCAGCCAGTCAGTGGCCATCCCATTAAGTGATTGTAAGGAAACTGATTGCAATCAGTTGTGTGTGCTGAATATACACAGCCCTTCACAGCTGCGAGGCAGTGCGCAGTTACGTAATCACTGTGAACAACAGAGGTGGCTCACACAGAGAGTATCCCAGAGTGCCCCTGAGAGCTGCAACACCAAGAAGAATCACTTCTTGGGTTATGGCAAGATCAATGAGCATTACTTTTTTCTTTTGGGAATAGCAGAATTTTATTTAATTTCTATAATAATGGGTTGCACCACCAACAAGTTTAATATTTTTACATACAAGATCATCTTTGATCCTTTTTGCTCATTAATCTTATGATGATTCCACATCCTTAATTCCAAAGGCATTGTAGATGTAAAGTAGGATTTACCCATATTTCTGTTATATACCTCTCCATTCTGAAAGGTACAATAGGCAATTAATCCCTACTATTAAAAGTCTCAAGTCCTGGAACTGTTTTAACTTTTTCAGTATTATAACAGACTACTGCAATAGTTAACCAACCATTACCACACTGAGCAGCATCAACTCTGGTACAAGTGAAATTTAGTACACACCCACAAAATACAGAGGAATCCTGCAATATAGCTTGAGCTCCAACACCACTAGTTATCATAATCTCCATATTGTCGATAGCCTTGTAAACAGTCCTACAGGAACTTTTCTAAATCTCCTGTAATGGGGCATCTTGACTACCATGCATACATCAAGAACCAGGGTCTCAAGGAGGCAACATTTTTGCCTATATAAGTAATAAATTTGTTGAGAAGGCGTCAGTCTTCATGGAGCCACTCATGCAGCAGCACTGGACCACTCACAAAGAAGATGCCCCATAACAAGAGATTTAGAAGATGTTCCTGTATGACTTCACAAGTCTAACAACGATTTGGAGATTATGACAGCTAGTGGTGTTGGAGCTCAAGTTATATTGCAGGGTCCCTCTGTATTTTGTGGTTGTGTATTGAATTTCCTCTGTATTTTGTGGGTGTGTATTGAATTTCACTTTTACCTAAGTTGATGCTGCTCAGTGTGGTAATGGTTGGTTAACAATTGCAGTAGTATGGTATAGTGGTGAAATAGTTAAAACAGTCCCAGGACTGAAGACTTTTAGTAGTAGGGATGTATAATGTGTGCCTACTTTACATCTACAATGCCTTTGGTATTAAGGACAAGGAATCATAAGATTAATGAGCAAGAAGCAGCATGTATATGGATCAAAGATGATCTTGTATGTAAAGATATTAAACTTGTTGATGATGTAGGCCATTTTTATAAAAATTAAATTAAATTCTCCTATACCCAAAAGAAAAAAATAATACACATTGACCTTGCCAAAATCTGAGAAGCTATTCTTCTTGGTGTTGTAGCTCTCAGGGGCACTCAGGGATGCTCTCTGCTCTCAGGGGCACTCAGGGATGCTCTCTGAGTGAGCCACCTCTGTGTTCACAGGAATTACATAACCACACACCACCTCACAGCCACACCCAAAATTGTATTTGTGCAGCCGTTTGCGCAACAGCATTGGACCGCTCACATAGAAGATGCCCCGTTACAGGAGATTTAGAAGACATTCCCATATGACCAAAAGAAGTTTAATATTTTTACATACAAGATCACCTTTGATTCATACACATGCTCCTTCTTGCTATTAATCCTATGATGATTCCTCATCCTTAATATCAATGGCACTGTAGATGTAAAGTAGGATTTACCCATATCTCTGTTTTACACCTTTCCAATCTGAAAGGTACAATAGGCAGTCACATCCCTACTATTAAAAGTCTCAAGTCCTGGAACTGTTTTAACTTTTTCGCCATTATACCAGACTACTGCAACACTTAACCAACCATTACCACACTGAGCAGCATCAACTTTGGTAAAAGTGAAATTCAGTGCACACCCATAAAATACAGAGGGGCCTTGCAATATAACTTGAGCTCCAACACCACTAACTGTCGTAATCTCCAAATTGCCGATACCCTTGTAAACAGTCATAGGGAAACATCTAAATCTCCTGTAATGGTGCATCTTCTGTGTGAGCAGTCCAATGCTGTTGCACAAGTGGCTGCACAAAGACTGTTGCCTTCTTAACAAAATTCATTACTTATATAGGCAATAATGTTGCATTGGTGTTGTAGCTCTCAGGGGCATTCTGGGATGCTCTCTGTGTGAGCCACCTCTGTGTTTGCAGTGATTATGTAACTGCACACTGCCTTGCAGGGTTTTAGTGAGCCACACCCCCATGTGGTTATTTAAGTTTTTGTGATTGCCCTTTGACTGCATGTCCACACCTGAAATTTATCAGTGCTACTTTTTACAGCTGATTGCTACAGTTCCTTCTTGTTTGAACTGTTTCGGTGATGTAGTCATTTCAGGTCATCCTCCTGAAGGACATCTTGGCAATCTCAGGTAATTGTTTCAAGTGCTGTCAGATTCTGGGTTAAAGTGTAATAAAGCCAAATGTTCCTTCTTACAGACTGAGTATGAATATTTGAGTCACATTATTAACAGTCAGTGTATCTACTCTTTGCACTAACACTTAACAGGTCTGGGGGACCTCCCAGCTCCTAGGAATGTCAGTGAACTACAAACTGCAATGGCTGAAGTAAGTTATGTTTGGTCTGTTACAAGTGCTGTGCAGATTTCAGCACCATTGCATCATATTTGATGAAATGATGGTTTGTCTGAACAGTCCAGTGAGTTTTAAGTCAAATTTCAAAAACTGAAAGATGCTTTACTTAGTGGTTGTTGTTTTGTACATTTTTATCCCACTACGCTGGTCATGCTTGTGGTTGATGCATCCTCTTATGGGTTTGTCACTGTTATCTTGCACAGAGAATGTCTTCACATCTAAACTTCTCAACAAAGTGCAAAACAGTTATTCACACACTGAGATGAAAGCTCTTTCTATTGTATAAGAGGTGACCAAATTCCACCAAAACTAGTGTGTCAAAAATTCTACTTTGTGTACAGACCATATGCCTCTCACCTCATAGTTCAGCCCTTCTAAGCTAGTCCCTCTTCACAAGACACTAACATTGCAGTGTTGGTTTCTGCTTCTTTCTAATTGTGTACAGGCTGACAGCCCTACACTGGAATGTGGACACTTTTTCTCACCTCACAGTTGACACTGATACAGTGTCAGTGCCTCAGAAAATTCCTATTTTTACAGTAATGTCCATTACAGTGAAACAATTGATGGTTTTCTCATTGACCATTGACTTAGTACTGAGGTAATGGCTGTGAACCACAAACTCATGATTCTGTAGAATTACCTCTGCACTGATTGCCAACATTAAGTTAAGCAAATCAGTAATCCAGTCACACACCATAATTTTGTGCTTTGGAATAGCTTATCCATTGAGTAGAGCGTCATCCTTTACATACAGACAATGAGTGGTCCCTTGTGGTTGTGCCACATTTGCTTTAGAAGGAAATTCTTTGCCCTCTTCATCATCAAGGCGACTGGGGCATTGTATGCACTGAGCAGCTATCACTACACCATTGTGCATAGGTCAGTATGGACTCTCAAACAGAACATTTTATTTCACAATGTGTGTAAAACCAGGCTGCTCTGCCTCAAAGATTTTTTGATTGGCCCTTGGCAGTGTCTGCATATTGACGTTGTGGGTCTCTACTGGAATTCACATTGGCTTATTGTGGTAGACAACTTTAACAAGTTTCCATTTGTACTGCCCATGCCCTCCACCACAACAGCTAGCAGAATCAAGTCTCTGAGAACAATTCTTTGCATTGAAGCTCTACTGGAACTGTATGTTTCAGACAATGGCAGGATTTCAGCACACCTGTGGCATCAAGCATGTGATGACTACACTTTTCCACCCTCATTCTAAAGGTAAAGTAGAACACTTCATTAGAACTTTCAAGTAACAGATGAACAAGTTATGCCCACCCCATGTGCAGGGGCAAACATTAGTACTTCTTCTGTCATAACACCAATCCCAGCCATCAGACGGCAAATCACCAGCAGAGCTTTAAAATGGATGCACACATAGAACATTACTTCAGCTCCTGCATCCTCTGCAGTGGTTAGTCCTTCCTCTGCAGTGTGCTAAGTTTAATGTGCATGGTTTGGGCTTTTTGAAAGCTTTGGCATATACAGGGACTGGGAACAAGCCATTATCACTAAAGCTTTGGGTTCCACAGGGCTGTAAATGTGCCATCAAAACCTGCTTCATTTGTGTGGGCTGTGTAATGATGACTTGGGGTGGCTGATTAAGTGCCCAGGAGAAGCAGGCAGCCTCAGCCATCTTCACATCTCCACACCACCAGCACCAGACAGGAAGCCAATAGATGTTGACACAGTGCTCTCACCACACCACAGCACCATCAGCCCCAACCATGGGAGATCAGCCTCCTTTGCCCTGCAACCTCCTGGTGGGCTGCCTTGGGCACTCCAGCCACCATTGAGTCTCTGCTGTTAGAAGAAGATGTTCTGTCCCTGGCCATGGGTGTGCGCAATGTTTCTGATTTCTCAGATGATGTTTCCAGCTATTCCCAAGATGGTTGTTGTGGTGTGAGCAGGAGCTTGACATCGGCTGAAGTTCTGTTTCCTGCCTCTTCAGTGACACCTATGCCCAGACCTCAAACCAGCCATCGTTTCCAGCAGTACATGAGAACAGTATGGAGTTTCTTTCTTTCTTTTTTTTTTTTTTTTTTTTTTTTTTGGGGGGGGGGGGGGGGGGACAGAATGTCATATTGTGCTCTATTGATACCACATTCCACATCTAGTAATTAGCACTAACCCATGTGACTACTGCACCACCAATTTGAAGTCAGCTCCGAAACACTCCCTCTTCAGTCCGCATGGACAGTGCCACTAGGGAGCTGACAAAAGATACCACATTGATGTCTAATTTATCTGTTAGTGCAATTCTGCCTGTGCAGTCAAAGCATTGTTATTCAGCCTCTGTTGTTATTGTGAATATTGAACTGGCCTATCTCAAGGACTCACTTTGGATTGTGTTCTGGACTCACTGTTATTCAAGTTAAGTAAAAAGAGCTTCTTAAACACTATATGTGCATTTCTTAACTTTGCATTCTGCCTTAGGACCCACCCACTCCCTGGCACCCACCACTGGGACAAGCAAAATTTGTGACTGGACTGAGGATTTCTTGTTATGGACAACACAACATAGAGGGTAATCAGCAGATATACAAATAACTTTGGGTGTGCTCAGGGAAGTGTGTTGGGACTCTTTCTGTTCATGTTGTATGAGAATGACTTTGCAGACAATATTAATAATAACTTCAGACCTTTAGCAGATGATGGAATTATCTATAATGAAGTGCCATCTGAAAGAAGCTGCACAAATATTCACTCGAATCTCGATAAGATTATGAAGTGGTATAAAGATTGGGAATTTGCCTTAAATGTTCAGAAATGTTGAATTTAACACTTAAAAAGAAATCATATTATGCTACGAGTATAGTATCAACAAGTCACAACTGGAATCAGTCAACTCTTACAAATATCCGAGTGTACCATTTCGTAGTGACATGAGATAGAATGATCATGGAGGCAACTTGTTAGATCTGTGGAAGTGTCACAGAGATGCTGAAAAAACTGTAGTGGCAGACACATGAAGATAGACACAAAAAATCCTGAGAAAGCTTACTTGAAAAGTTTGAAGTACCAGGTTCAAAGGATGGATTAGATTGTATTAATTACAGTGTGTCTGTGAATGGAAATGGAAGAAGCCCTAATAACTGGTACAATGGGAAGTGCCCTTTGCCATGGGCTTCACAGTGTTTTGCAGAAGATGGGTGTGTATATAGATGTAGATGCAGCAATGCTTTACAGTCTGTACAAAGTGTCCACAATCCCCAAATTCAAGTAATTTTTATTATTTAAATTTTACAAAGCGTCCACTTATTTTGTCCATTGCCTTTCAGCTGAAGTGATGATAGTCAACCAGTTTGTGCCAGAATAGGCCAAACTGTCATCACCAAAACCATTTTGCCAATCAAATCATGTAGTCAAATCAACTGACTAATGAAACTGAAGGCTCTCAGTGCTGTGAATGAAAAATGTCTCTCTCTTCTGTTCTGAGCCACCACCTAGAACAGATGCTAAATGGCTTAGTTCCTTCATCTTTGACTTTTCCCTTTTCCTTTGAGATTAGTCTAGGACTACTGGAGTTTTCTTTTCTCATGTTCCTGACAATTCTAACTTTGTAATCCCCATGAACAAATAAACTGATAGGGTTTCTGTTTCTAAACTTGAGCACTGTGTACCAATTACAAGCTGACTCCACTTTCCAACCCAGACTACATCTCTAAGTGGATGTACAAACTGGTGTCTGAATGCCAAATTCATCCTTTTGTGGCTTTGAGGTGCCGCCTACAAATTACTAAGCCATGAATGGATGCATGAAACCACTGTGCAGGACTGTCCAGCTGTGAAACAATGGATGAGTGCATGGTACATTATTCCAGGTTTCCTGGTTTCATCATTAGACACTTTTCTACATGAGCGGGTATACAGAGTAAAAGACATATTACTAGAAATAAAACTAGGTCTACTTTGCATCTTTGGGTCAATTCCACAGTGCCAGGTCTTGTGGGCAATCACATCTCAGTCGGAAAAAGATTCTAGTCCAGGTAGCGATGCGTTCTCACAGTGGACAATTGCAAGTGTAAACCACCCACCGCCAGCTGCTCCAGTAGCAAGTTCGGGTGATAAATTAAGTCGACATCCACGGAAAAATATTAGACCATTTAGAATAACAGATTGTGCGGTCCCATTTCCTCCAAGTTTATTTTCAAGGCTGATTATGTGTTTATAAACTGGCATGCAGTGGTGACGATGATGATACACACGTTGATGAGGCATAGTGCTTCAATGCTGTTTCAGATAAAGCTCACAGTGGAATGGTTCCATTGGTGTGCACTGCCTGCTTATATAGACAGATGTACATCTAGCGGTTTTCGGCTGACGCCCCCAGTTACAGGAGTCAAGAATAACACTTTATTAGTAATTGTAATATGAAATAATATCACCAGTTACAGTTACATTCTCAGCAAGTACACCAAGTCCTTTCATCCATACATGTATTTTTTCATCATTAGACACTTTTCTACATGAGCGGGTATACAGAGTAAAAGGCATATTACTATAAACAAAACTAGGTCTGCTTTGCGTCTTCGGGCCGATTCCACGGTGCCAGGTCTTGTAGGCGATCACATCTCGGTCAGAAAAAGATTCTAGTCCAGGTAGCGATGCGTTCTCACTCGATCTCACTACTGGAGCAGCTGGCAGTGGGTGGTTTACACTTGCAATTGTCCGCTGTGAGAACGCATCGCTACCTGGACTAGAATCTTTTTCCGACCGAGATGTGATTACCTACAAGACCTGGCACTGTGGAATCGACCCGAAGACACAAAATAGACCTAATTTTGTTTATAGTAATATGCCTTTTACTCTGTATACCCGCTCATGTAGAAAAGTGTCTAATGATGAAAAAATACATGTATGGATGAAAGGACTTGGTGTACTTGCTGAGAATGTAACTGTAACTGGTGATATTACTTTGTATTACAATTACTAATAAAGGGTTATCCTTGACTCCTGTAACCAGGGGCATCAGCCGAAAACCGCTAGATGTACATCTGGTAATCAGGGGCACAAGGATGCAACAAACAGCAACAGCAACAGCAAACAGTTTATCTTTATCATTGATACAGGTGCACAGAATAAGCCTTTTGTTTGTTAAATCTACTCACAGTCAATTGGAACTGCCACATTGTAGACTGAGTGGATTGGGAAGAAAGGTAATCTACACAATAGGTTTGATATTCAAAGTGGTTTGGAAGTGTGACCATGATTTTGATCCCATTTTTAGGCAATGACATCCTAAACCATTTTCAAGTCATCATTAACTCCCAAAAAGGCCAAGTAGGGATGGGGAGGGGGGCGGGGGATGTCAGTGTTCCCACTACAAGGAAGTGAGGGAATCCAGAATGAATGGCTATGTTGTGACAACCCACTAAACCATGTACCACAGTGTTGCAGTTGAAACAAAAGTAAGAAAATATTGGGCGGTACAAGGAAAATCTTTAGGATAGAACTGAAGGAAGGTGGTTGTTTTTTTTTTATTTTTTTTTTTTTTTTTAAAAAATTTCCAACTTTGTTTGAAGAAGAGAAATCACTTCCACCAAAACTCAGGAAGAATTATTTGACACAAAAGCTGTTGTGCACCAAAACCGTTAAACAGCAACTGCTGTATTCACATCACTATTATTTACATTCCACCATTCTGTAAAATGTATGGTCTAGGGATTGAGAAGTATTAGGAGGATTAGAGTTAATATTTTCTATGTCAATCTGTTGCACTTGTGCCATTCTTGTAAAGTTGCCTCTGTGCCTTATAATTTCTTTTTAAATATATTAATTTGTTATCACTACTGTTTGTACAAGTCTTATTCCCCATTGGATTGTTGTTATGAGCAATAGCCTGTCCTTTATGGACATCCAGATACAATACCAGTCACACAGCTGACGTCTTTCGTCCGATGCATACTGCTGTATGCTCTAATGTGATTGCGCATGGTTCCACAAGGCTAGCAAGCCCCTGTGCTACTAATGTGTCACTACCTTTACATTTATATGTTACACATTCTCTGTTAAACCAAAATTACCCAGTATGCCCTTTCAGCCTTGTTTCACTCTTTTACTTATTCCTCCATATTTTGTTATCTGCTTTTACTATAAATGGTTTAGTATTATGTTTGCATTATATCAATATCAGGAGAAAGAAAACCGGTGTTCTACAGATCGGAGCATGGAACGTCAGATCCCTTATTCGGGCAGGTAGGTTAGAAAATTTAAAAAGGGAAATGGATAGGTTAAAGTTAGATATAGTGGGAATTAGTGAAGTTCGGTGGCAGGAGGAACAAGACTTAAATCAAATTGAGGTAATGTAGGAGTAGGTTTAATAATGAATAAAAAGATAGGCGTATGGGTAAGCTACTACAAACACCATAGTGAACGCATTATTGTGACCAAGATAGACACGAAGCCCACATCTACTACAGTAGTACAAGTTTATATGCCAACTAACTCTGCAGATGATGAAGAATTTGATGAAATGTATGATGAGATAAAAGAAATTATTCAGGTAGTGAAGGGAGATGAAAATTTAATAGTCATGGATGACTGGAATTCGAGAGTAGGAAAAGGGAGAGAAGGAAACATAGTAGGTGAATATGGATTGGGGCTAAGAAATGAAAGAGGAAGCTGCCTGGTAGAATTTTGCTCAGAGCATAACTTAATCATAGATAACACTTGGTTCAAGAATCAAGAAAGAAGGCTGTATACATGGAAGAACCCTGGAGATACTATAAGATATCAGATAGATTATATAATGGTAAGACAGAGATTTAGGAACCAGGTTTTAAATTGTAAGACATTTCCAGGGGTAGATGTGGACTCTGACCACAATCTATTGGTTCTGAACTGTAGATTAAAACTGAAGAAATTGCAAAAAGGTGGGAATTTCAGGAGATGGGACCTGGATAAACTGAAAGAACCAGAGGTTGTAGAGAGCTTCAGGGTGAGCATTAGGGAACAATTGACAAGAATGGGGGAAAGAAATACAGTAGAAGAAGAGTGGGTAGCTTTGAGGGATGAAATAGTGAAGACAGCAGAGGATCAAATAGGTAAAAAGACAAGGGCTAGTAGAAACCCTTGGATAACAGAAGAAATATTGAATTTAATTGATGAAAGGAGAAAATATAAAAATTCAATAAGTGAAGCAGGCAAAAAGGAATACAAACGTCTCGAAAATGAGATTGACAGGAAGTGCAAAATGGCTAAGCAGGGATGGCTAGAGGACAAATGTAAGGAATTAGAGGGTTATCTCACTAGGTGTAAGATAGAGACAGCCTACAGGAAAATTAAAGAGACCTTTGGAGAAAGGAGAACCACTTGCATGAATATCAAGAGCTCAGGTGGAAACCCAGTTCTAAGCAAAGAAGGGAAAGCAGAAAGTTGGAAGGAGTATATAGAGGGTCTATACAAAGGCGATGTACTTGAGGACAATATTATGGAAATGGAAGAGGATGTAGATAAAGATGAAATGGGAGATATGATACTGCATGAAGAATTTGACAGAGCACCAAAAGATCTAAAACAAAACAAGGCCCCCGGAGTAGACAACATTCCATTAGAACTACTGACAGCCTTGGGAGAGCCAGCCCTGACAAAACTCTACCATCTGGTGAGCAAGATGTATGAGACAGGCGATAAACCCTCAGACTTCAAGAAGAATATAATAATTCCAATCCCAAAGAAAGCAGGTGTTGACATATGTGAAAATTACCAAACTGTCAGTTTAATAAGTCACAACAGCAAAATACTAACACAAATTCCTTACAGATGAATGGAAAAACTGATAGAAGCTGACCTCAGGGAAGATCAGTTTGGATTCCGTAGAAATGTTGGAACACATGAGGCAATACTGACCTTACGACTTATCTTAGAAGAAAGATTAAGGAAAGGCAAACCTACGTTTCTAGCATTAGTAGACTTAGAGAAAGCTTTTGACAATATTGATTGGAATACTCTCTTTCAAATTCTGAAGGTGGCAGGGGTAAAATATTGGGAGTGAAAGGCTATTTACAATTTGTACAGAAACCAGATGGCAGTTATAAGAGTCGAGGGGTATGAAAGGGAAGCAGTGGTTGGGAAGGGAGTGAGACAGGGTTGTAGCCTATCCCCAATATTATTCAATCTGTATATTGAGCAAGCAGTAAAGGAAACAAAAGAAAAGTTCGGAGTAGGTATTAAAATCCATGGAGAAGAAATAAAAACTTTGAGGTTCGCCAATGAAATTGTAATTCTGTCAGAGACAGCAAAGGACTTGGAAGAGCAGTTGAATGAAATGGACAGTGTCTTGAAAGGAGGATATAAAATGAACATCAACAGAAGCAAAACGAGGATAATGGAATGTAGTCGAATGCTGAGGGAATTAGATTAGGAAATGAGACACTTAAAGTGTGGCACAACTTGACTAGAAGAAGGGACCGGTTGGTAGGACATGTCCTGAGACATCAAGGGATCACCAATTTAGTATCTTGCAAGATGGCACCGATAGGAAAGTGTACTGATGCTTCTCTCTTGTTAAAAAGGCAAAAAATGAACAGTTCTTCGAGTAGAGAATGTGAAAATCATGTGTAGAAAGGTATTCTGTGTATCAAATGCAACTACTGGTTACACAAAAAGTGTGTGAAATAAATCTAAAATTTGTCAGCGATGATTTTCCGTGGACATGTCACGGTTGTTTACATAACGAAATGGCCGACTTGTAAGTGCAGTTGATACAAAAAACGAAATTATAAAGTTACTACAAAGTGACATTGAGGCATTAAAAACTGAACTTTTAGCCATCAAGAAAGAAAATGATGCATTAATACAAGAAAAGGAGTCCTGTGTGTGTAAAAACCATCAAACAGAAAAGCAAGAAAATCGCGAAAATACGAGTGAACGATCGGACTTTAATAACATTTCAAGTGTTCCCGTTGATGTCTCGGTAAACGCAGTAAGATAAAAACCAGAAGATGAATATAAATGGAAGGTGGTGACATATAGCAAAAGGAAAAACAAGGCGACAGATACGCAACAGAAGGAAAATGACTTTTTAATAATTGGCAATTTGCTGCTGAAGAATATCACTGTTTCCAATTGCAAGATCAACGTATGACGTGGAATTAGAATGCAGCAACTCGGTAAACATTTTACAAATATGGTAAATGCAAGATAAGCTACTACAGAACCAAATTCTGAAACCGGACTTAATTATAAATGGGTGTTTATACATGTTGGAACAAATTCGTTAAAGAGCAGCAGTGAGGAAGAAATGGCAAATGAAACAAGAAACATGATTAGTTCTGCAAGAAATTTGTATGCAGGATCTCAGTTGATACTTAGCGGAATCATAAACAGAAGGTCAGTGAGCGAAAAATATATCGCCAAAGTAACCTGTGCTCTTAAAGAACAAAGTTATCGTCTTGGGGCAGTTTTTATAGACCCAAACAAATTCCTATGTGAAGACTCACTAGTGAAGGATGGCTTGCATTTAAATAGACTGGGGTCTGTAACATTCAGCAGAATGTTTGCAGATGTCTGTAAAATCATTAGAAGCAAAGGGAAACTAATGTGGCCTGAAGGGGGTGAAAAATCATACACTGTAGCTGGAAAAAATAAATATAAGCACCATACAAAAAAAGACGATGCTAATTAATTTGCCTCAGAATACAGCTCACAACATGTAAACCAACAAAAGAAAAATTTTAATGTAGTGTTTCCCAAAGTAAAGAGACAAGAAAGGCCACGAGATCAAACAGTGGATTACCAGTGAAATACTAGGACAGCGAAGAAAGCTGCAGGGTCTGAGATGGATGGGTGAAGCTGAAAACTATAGAATGTTAAAAAAGAAGTATAGGAAAACAATAAGAGAAGCAAAAGCAAGAGCAATTGACTCCACCATAATGAACTCAAAAAACAAGGCAAAGGCAGCTTAGAATGCAATTAATGCTGAAAGGAAGGAAAAAGATAGTTCAAACAAAGAAGAAGGTATTAGGTCAATTAAAATAGACAACACAGTGGACACATATGGTATGGAAATAGCAAACATATTGAATAATAACTACGAGGGCGGTTCAGAAAGTAACCTCCGATTGGTCACAGTGCGGGTTGTGGGGGGAGTAGCGACACCATCTGTGCGTTCACGCGCTCAACAGGTCAGTCGGCATCAAGCCGTGGTCGAGTGAACGTTGTACCTGTGCTAGTTTAGTTTTTGTGGCAGTTTGAAATGTGTGCTGCAATAGAAAACCCCGCCAAATGTGAAGTGTGTGCTGTCATAAGGTTTTTTACAGCCAAAGGATATTCTGCAGCAGCTATTCATCGTGAGCTTTGTGCCGTGTACGGACCAAGAGTTATGAGTGAAGGAGTTGTCCGTGAATGGGTACGTTTATTTAAAAGTGGACGAGAAAACGTTCATGATGAAGAGAGGAGTGGTAGACCATCATTGGTGACTGATGAACTCGTTCGGACAGTTGATGCAAAAGTTCGTGAAAATCGACGTTTCTCAATGTCGGAGTTGTCTACTGGTTTTCCACAGATTTCTAAGACTCTTGTACGAGATAGTGACAGCAAGATTGGGTTACCGTAAGTTCTGTGCACGATGGGTGCCCAGAATTCTTACCGACCACCACAAAACTCAAAGAATGGCCTCTGCATTAGACTTTCTGTCATGTTATGAGGACGAAGGAGAACCATTGTTAAACAGAATTGTGACTGGTGACGAAACCTGGATTAAGTACATGAACCCTGAAACAAAAGAACAATCAAAGATGTGGGCACATTCAAATTCGCCTACCAAACCAAGAAAAGCCTCGCAAGATTTTTCTGCCAGAAAACTGATGGCAACGGTGTTTTGGGATGGCAAAGGGGTGTTGTTGGTTGAATTCATGGAACGTGGTACGACCATTAATCAAGACGTGTACTGTGAAACAATAAAAAAGTTACGACGGGCTATACAGAACAAACGCCGTGGTATGCTGACTTCTGGTATCGTTTTTTTGCACGATAACGCCCGTCCTCACTCTGCTCCCAGAACAACGGCCCTTCTTGAGTCCTTCAAGTGGGACATTATCAACCATCCACCTTACAGCCCAGACCTGGCGCCAAGTGATTATCACCTCTTCATGCATTTAAAGAAATGGCTCGGGTCACAGCGGTTTGATGACGACGAAGAGCTCAAAGATGCGGTCACAGGCTGGCTCCAGGCACAAGCGTGTGATTTTTATGCAGAAGGAATTTCAAAGCTTGTGAAGAGATACGATAAGTGCCTCAATCGCTATGGAGACTATGTAGAAAAATAGTGCAAAGATGTAGTTGTAAGATGTATATATTAAAATATTTTTATTTAACTTGGTGTATTTTTTTAAATCAACCGGAGGTTATTTTCTGAATGGCCCTCGTATATCAGTGTAGTAGAAAACTTAAAATTTGAAAGAAATAGTCAAAAACAGAAGAGTATTAAGGTACCAAAAAGATCATGCAGCATTACGTTCTTAAGAGCAGTCACGGAAGATGAACTACAGAAAACTATACAGAAACTGAAGTCCAAGAAATCAGCTGGTGATGATGAAATATCAAATTATGTAATAAAGCTGGTAAGTGAACAGATAATGACACCACTGCTGAACATAGCAAACTGTTCTTTCAGAGATGGAATTTTTCCAGAAAAACTGAAGATAACGAAGGTGGTGCCAGTGTAGAAAGGGGATAAAGACAACCCCAACAATTACAGACCATTTTCATTTATATCAGGTTTCTTGAAAATCCTAGAAGTGCTTATGTACACCAGATTTGTTAATTATTTGGGCAAACATAACATTCTCATACCCTCACAACATGGTTTCAGAAAGGGTAAATCTACAGAATCAGCATTTGCCAGTCTAACAGAATACATTTTACAGTCCTTAGATGAAAAAAGGTTGTCTCTGCAATCTTTCTGGATCTTTCAAAAGCATTTGACACCATTGACCATGAAATGCTGATACAAAAATGAGGAAACTATGGCATTCGAGGGCAACCGAGTGAATGGATAAAATCATACTTGTGCAACCGCAAGCAGTATGTATCATTAGGAAACTCATACCAATCAGAAACCAAACCCATCAAATATGGAGTGCCACAGGGTTCGGTAATGGGGCCATTGTTATTTCATGCATTTGTTAATGATATAGGTGTTGAGGAGGAAGAAAAGAAAATATTGTATGCTGATGACATGACAATACTAAATACTGACCAAAATATGGAACAGCTTGAGAGAAGAGCATACATATCTGTGAATGTCACAGCTCAATGGCTGTTGGAAAATGAACTGGTTGTATGTCTAAAAAAACTATGTATGCAGTGTTTAAAAACAAGGAGAAGGCTGTAGACATGGATTTAGAGGTTGATGGAACAAGGCTGGAAGAAGTAGAATCTCCTAGATTCTTAGGTATTCTTGTGGATAATGAACTGAAATGGAAAAAAAAAAAAAAAAAAAAAAAAAACATATTAATAACGTTTGTAAGAAATGAGCTCTGTCATGTTCTTAATGATGCAGCTATCACAGTATTCAGACACGAACCTTCGGTGTACAGTGTATCATGGACTTTTTGAACCATACTTACAGTATGGAGTGACTGTGTGGGGAAACTCAAACAAACAAGAGCCAAAAGAGTGTTTAAAAAAAGTTAGGTGTATTAACTTTTTCATCGTTGTATGTATACAAAACAATAATGTACATCACAAAAGGTAGTGAGGACTGGATTACAAATGCTAGTGTACACACCCACAATACAAGAAGGAAGAATGAAGTACAGAGCATACCCCACCGACCGGCAATGCTAGAAAAAGGACCCCAGTACTCTGGTATCAGACTACTAAGAAGTCTGCCTAAAAACCTGCAAGATAGTGTACTTGACAATGACTTTCCAAAGAAACTTAAAGACTATCTCATTGAAAAAGAGTTTTACAGTGTTGCAGAATACTTATGCCATTAAATTTGTATATATTGTTATTCATTATCAATGATGTAAAAATGTAAGCTAAAGGGGTAGAAAAATAAGTGATAATGAATGTTACTACTTTGACATGTCCTATATTACACGTACATTTACTGTACACAATGTAATCTTATAGGATCAAATTCAGTTCAATTCAATTCAATCAGCAGAGATAAGATCCCAGTCAATGCCAATCTGAATCACCTACTGTTCAACTGCCACTGAACAAGTAGAAACCAGTATTGGTCCATGTGCCCTTTCTCTGAGTAGACCTTGGCAAAGACAGTTTCTCGTATGTAAAAAAATCAGTTGGTGTCCAAATTAACTGGTCAAATTAATGCAAACTTTCTTCCATGGCATAAGAATCAATTGTACACCATCCAGTACCCATTCAGATTTCATTTGTATATTCAAATTGGAATTTCCCTCCCCACACATACCAAGTAACACTACATAGTAGTGGACTTCTATTTGAAGCATCCTGTTACTATATCATGGGACCTGAATTTTGGTTCTTCAGGTGGTTGAAAGAAACTCTGAATGCCACTATCAAACCATTCCTGTTTCCAAGCCTGGAATTTAATTTCTCTCTCAGTGCACATCCTACCTTCAGTTTTTCTGGATTTGACAACACAGAATTGTTCAAGTCCTTGGATTAGTTGATGGCACTGGATCATTACCAAACTTCACTAGATTGAGCTGCCACCCATATTACAGCATTCTGCCATATTTTACTTAATACAACAGTACCACAGTGACTCCTGCCCTGCTTGCTATTCTAACACTGAACATGACTATATACTGATGCTTCACACAAAATTTATGTAGAAGAACACCTACAGCCACTAAAGCTGACAATGTGCTTTGGCCAAGACCAGTGCAAAAGTTATGATGATTTTTATTTTTCTAATGTCATGATCTGTAATTTTGTAATCTCATTTAGGATTTTTTCTTTAATTAAAACTATTATTTTGGTTTTGTCTTATGAATTGTCTGCTTTTGTGACTCTCAAACAGCAGTATTTTATGATTGTGCTTATTTGTACACTTGATATTGTTTTAATGTCACTGGTTATTTTTATGGTCTATTTGTTTAGTTTAACGGGACTTAATTACCTTGCTATTGTGATAAATTTGAATCGATGAATCATCCTTCAGATATTTACTGTAAATGATTGGTTATTTGTTTATAAGGTGCATCAATACAATGAGAAGCATCATATTTTGTAGTTTTCATTTTGTAGTTTTAGTAGTCGAACCTATTTAATTTCATACGTCATTCTGGCTGATACTCAGAGAGATTTACTCAAATAGTTGACTTGGTACCTTACACACATTAACATATTTTCAGTTTGTTTAACTTTTATTGGATCAGTTATATAGCTACATCATTACATGGAGGACTCAATTGGCAGTAATAATGAACTCAAAATAAATTTAACTTACAATGCATCCATCCTCCCTGCTTACAGTTAAATGCAATTGCTTCAAAATCCTGTTCTGTAATATCAGTCTGCCTTACCATTAGGTTAGCAAACAATTGGTGCCATCCTGGTGGTTACCTGGTCACAATAGGGATGTTGGGACTGTGTGCTTATGTCATTCTAAAACAGACCAATTACAGTCTGACGGGAGACCTTTCAATATAATGTGGATCCTACTCTATTATAAACTCCAACACCTCCTCAAATAATGCTAGAAATCAATCATTCACTTTCTTTATTAATTAAAAAATTAAAAAACACCCCAACCTGTAAATATGTATTGATTATTTTTACTTTATATCCTAATCCTTGTTGTACAAGTGTTTCAGTTGCTCGTATTTCTCAAAGCTGTCTCTGAAAACAGCTTTTGCTATCTTTGTAACTCCATTACCATCACAGTCATGTGTTGATAACTGTAATTACAGCACAGTGGTGAAACAATTACACTCACATTCTGAGATCTGAGTTACTAAATGAAATTAAAATATTGCATTGTTAAATGAAAATTAAATATTGTTAACTCCATATATTTATGACCCCATTGAGGTTGTGGAATTCACCCAAGGTGAACTCTTCCAGGGAGAGGAGGAGGAGATGTACAAGGTACCACAAGGCCCAAAGTGCAAGTAATATTTATTATTTAATTTTTACTAAGATCCCACCTATTTTGCTCTTCGCCTTTCAGCTGATCCAACAACAGTCAACTAGGTCGCTCCAGAAAAGACCAAATCGTCATTAGCAAAGACACTTTGGCAATTAAATCATGTTGCCAAATGACCTGACTGGTGAGACTGAGGGCTTCCAGAGCCACAACTGGAAAATAACTCTCCCTTCTGATATAAGCCACCACCTAGAACAGACAGTAAATGGCTTAGTCCTTCAGCTTTGAATTTCCACTTCACCTTCAAGATGTGTCTCTGCCTGCTGGAGTTATCTTCTCTCAGGCTACTGGCAATCCTCACCATGTAATCCCCATCAGTTAATAACCTGATACTGTTTCTTTTGCAAAACCAGAGCACCGTGTACTAATGAAAAGCCCACATCCCATTCCAATCCTGATTAAACTTCTGAATGAGTGTACAAATCATTAAATTTCTGTGTTTGTTAGCCTGCTCAAGATATTCCTGTTTTAGCCCTTGGTAAGCAAACACTTTGCCTGAAGAAAGTATTGTTGTTGTTGTGGTCTTCAGTCCAAAGACTGGTTTGATGCAGCTCTCCATCCTACTCTGTTCTGTGCAAGCCTCTTCATCTCTGTGTAACTACTGCAACCTACATCCTTCTGAATCTGCTTACTGTATTCATCTTTTGGTCTCCCTCCACAATTTTTCCCTCCAAACTTCCCTCCAATACTAAATTTGTGATGAACCCTTGGAGCCTCAGAATATGTCCTACCAACAGATCCCTTCTTCTAATCAAGTTGTGCCACAGATTCCTCTTGTCCCCAATTCTGTTCAGTACTTGTCATTAGTTACTTGATCTACCCATCTAATTCTCAGCATTCTTCTGTAACACCATACTTCAAAAACTTCTATTCTCTTCTTGTATAAACTGTTTATTGTCCATATTTCACTTCTATACTTCACTACACTCCATACAAATACTTTCAAAAAAACTTCCTGATACTTAAATCTATACTCAGTGTTAACAAATTTCTCTTCTTCAGAAATGGTTTCCTTGCCATCACCAGTCCACGTTTTATATCCTCTCTACTTTGAAAATCATAAGTTATTTTGCTGTCCATATAGCAAAACTCATCTGCTACTTTAAGTATCTCATTTTCTAGTCTAATTCCCTCAGCATCACCTGATTTAATTGGACTACATTCCACTACCCTTGTTTAGCTTTTATTGATGTTATTTTACATCCTCCTTTCAAGTCACTGTTCATTCCATTCAACTGCTCTTCCAAGTATCAGCAAATGTTTCTGACAGAATTACAATGTCATCTGCAAACCTCAAGGTTTTTACTTCTTCTCCCTGGACTTTAATTCCTATTCAAAATTTTTCTTTTGTTTGCTTTATTGCTTGCTCAATATATGGCTTAAATAACATTGGGAATAAGCTGCAACCTCGACTCAGTTCCTGCTCAACCACTGCATCTCATTTGTGCCCCTTGACTCATATAACTGCCATCTGGTTTCTGTATAAATTGTAAATAGCCTTTTGCTCACTGTATTTTTCTCCTGCCACCTTCAGAATTTGAAAAAGAGTATTCCAGTCAACATTGTCAAAAGCTTTCTCCAAACTACATATTCTATAAATGTAGGTTTGCCTTTCCTTAACCTATCTTCTAAGATAAGTCATAGGGTCAGAATTGCCTTATGTGTTCCTACATTTCTACAGAACCCAAACTGATCTTCCCCAAGATTGGTTTCTACCAGTTTTTCTATTTCTCTGTAAGGAATTTGTGTTAGTATTTTGTAATTGTGACTTATCAAATTACTGATGATACTGTAATTTACTTTGAACACATCACATTTTTCACATACTCACCCTAAAATTTACTTTTGTTCCAAGTAATGATTTTAAAAATTTTGTGGAAGGCATTACTCCTAGAGCCCGACATACATCTAAATAACACTCTTGTCCAGCTTCATTGTATTCAGGTTTCTTCTCTGTAATGGTTCAAGAAGACAAAAAATTGATGAAAATTGTGAGGTCAGAGTCAGCTGTTGAAATATACATAAAAATTAAACTGAAAGATTTTGTAATTAATTTTTGACGTATTACAACTAACTTTAGTTTGTTATTACATGTGTCTAATATCTACAAAAAAAATCCAACTAAGATTTAAGATTCACTCCTAATGCAAATAATTTGTGTGTATCACTCATAGGTTAGTTTTCAACACAGTTAGTTAAAATAAAAATTAATTAAAAAGCATTTCATTACAAATGAGAACCAGAATAAAATGGACAGAGAAGAATCTTACCTGAAAAATTTTTGTGAATGGAGAATAGTGTGTTATAATACATACAGTGTAATATATTTTCTATTTTTAGTTTTCAAACTGTCTTCACTATTCCAAAAATAAAGAGACACCTACTATGAAACATAAGCACCATACAAAGTAATTTCGTAATAAAATGTAATATTTTCAAATCAGCTTGTTGAGCCTGCTTAGGGTATCTGGATTGTAGAATGACTAGTACTCTTTTGCATCAATCTATTAACTGGTTTGATATTGAAATACCTTCTTTCATCTTGTTTAATTAATTTTCCATCTCACTAAACACAAAAATAATTCCAACAGTCTTCTTTAAAATGTTCTGAAAATATTGACTATTAAATTGTCCTGGACATCAGTTGTATAATTAGAATACAATGAAATGAATTCCAGACAGAATATGTAAAAAGTAGCACTTAAATCATAAAGATAAGAAACCTATCAGTAAGGGGAAAGATAAAAATGGTAGAAGATGCAGGAGGGTAGATGGAAAACAAAGATATGTACAGATGTAATACTTCCTGGGAGTGATATGTTACGAAATTCTGTACAATGAAACTTGCTAAAAACAGCAAGCAAGTTGAAAGCAAGTAATATAGAATTAATGGCACATTATATTGTGCTGAATGAAATGTGGCTTTCCGTATGACCAGTGCTGATTGCCAAGGAAATCAAAAACTCCTTTGGAACTAAAATTGGTCTCATCGTGGACATCAAATACTCTTTCTTAACTAAAATTAGCTTATAAGATTAAGTAGAAAGAATACATATTCTTTGGATGCTGGTCTTTTCTTAATGCCAAAGCATAATAATTTGCTCGTCATGAGCAATCTTCTACTTTCAAAGCATGGGCATATTATTTACATTATGCAGCATAAATAGGCAATATGTCATCATGTTAACCATATAACCTGTAACGCCATAACATTGTTTGGTTTAATTATTTATTACATTTAATAGTGTCCATTGCATGAAGTGTAATTTATAATGTTAAAGAACAAGTTTGGTGCACAACATTTCTGTGCAAGTGCATTGTATCTTTGCATATAATGTTTGGTTACCTAATAACTAGTGCCCCTTGTAGATGCTAGTCAGTTGTTTCCTGCAGATGGCTCAATAAGTCAAAAACTAGTTAGAAATAAACAAAAATCAGTAGAACAAAAATAATTTACTTATTATTCAACCTTAAATATGAACTTTTCTACCAAAAATGGTGAAAAAATCCTTAAATAAGGTTAAATTGTTGTTTGTGTACCTGGTCATGGGGTCACTGGTTCAATATGGTACACAACAACAAGTGCTGTACAACACAAAACTGATAACATAACACAGAAACAGCTGAGTTGGGGAAAATTGCACGTGCCCAACTCCACTTGCTTACTGAAAAACATACAGCCCCCATTCTGGGAATGCACGTAGATACTATGCAGACCTTCGCATTCATCTATGTCACACTGATTTATTTGTGAATAACTTTTCATAATTATGTTCCTTATTTTAAAACAATAACTAAATGATTCAAATAACTATATCTTCAATGCCTTAGACTGGATAACCAATGATACACTGGAATGCAGTGGCATGTACTGAACTTCCCCTTAAAGGTTAGCAGTTACAACAGAATTAAATCTATTTAAATTTGAAATTACATTTTTTTGCAATTTTATTGATCACTGGATAATGAAACTCAGAACTACTACAGGAGATCCTTTTCTGTTAATAACAGAACTAAGTTTGCAAATTGTTCTTGAGAGATAGTAATTACATACACAAGCTTTTTATCTTTTTTATGGCTGAAAAGCATTTCTCAGCAGAGGTACTAGATGCAGAAATAATTAAAAGAAGTTCAAAGAGTCTTACAGTTTCATAGTATGCAGCCTGGAGCCCATATTGCAATAAACTTTAACAAATCACCAACACTTTTCTGGAAATATACGCAAACACCAGCTGTTGTGCTACACACACACACACACACACACACACACACACACACACACACACACACACACACACAAATTGGTTGCAATATTATTCCTAGGACCTTCAGTTACTGTTTCGCCCATACGGTAGTCATGAATGACTCTTCTCCATATTCTTTCAAATCTGTCACATTTGGTTTTCAACATTTCTTTGAATTCATTAAATTCATTAGTCATTAGCCATTGTCAGAAGCTCTGACTTGAAATATATCTAAGGCATCACTGAGAGGGGAAAATAGTTGCCAAAGTATGTAGAATGAATTATATTGACATCTTGGTTTCTAATTTGAAATCTACAAGCAGCAGTATACGCTTCTTCATCCCCCATGCCTGGATCTACCAAACAATGGAAAGTCCATAATGTAACAACAATAATATTATGAAAATGATAGATTATTACTCACTACATTGAGGAGGCACTAAGCTGAGGGCTGCTAAACATTTAAGATTTTGGACAAAAAAGTACTTCTTCGGAAACAGAGAATATGCCCATCATTCATACAGGCATAACTCACACACACATGGCCACTGTCTCTGGCTGTTGTGCCCCAGCTGCAGACTGCAACTGCGTCTAATGTGAACAGCAATTTAGGGTGGGTTGTGGGGGCAAAGAGCAAGTATGGGGAGGGGAAGGGAAGATATACCAGGACAGGGATGGGAAACAATATTATGCTGCCTGTGAGTGCATGCAGGGATATAATGGAGACAGGATAGGGCTGCTACATGCAGAATTGTGAGGCTGCGCAAGGTGGAGGGGTGTGAGATGGGAGGGGAGAAGAGAGAAGTAGAGAAAGGGAAAAGTCTATAGTTGTGTTGGCTGAATATGAGGTGTGTGGTGCTGGAATTGGATCAAGGAAGGGGATATACAGGTGGAGGAGAGGAACTAGCAATCATTGAAGTTATGAGGTTATGGGAACAAAGGATATTTCATGTGGAGAGTTACACCTTCACAACTCCAAAAACCTGATGTTGGCAGAAAGAATCCAGATGGCATAGGCTGTGAAACAGTTACTGAACTGAAGCACTGTTGGGCAGCATATTCAGCAAGTGAGTGCTCCGGCTGTCTCCCAGCCACTGTTTGGTGGTGATGATTCATGTGGCCAGACAGCTTGGTATTTGTCATGCCACTGTAGATAGCAGCACAATGGTTTCAGCTTAGGTTGTAGATCACATGGTTGCTTTCACAGGTAGCCCTACCTCTGACAGGATAGGTGATACCTATGACAGGACTGCAGCAGGTGTTAGTGGGGTGATGGGACAGTTCTTGCATCTATGTGTACCTCAGAAATATGAGTCACAAGCAGGACATCAACTTCCCCCACCTGTACGCTGCTATCTGTCACCTCCCTGCACCCACCAACCACCTCTGATTGCTGTCATATCAAATGCAGTCACAATCTGCAGTCAGGGCATAGCAGCCAGAAACAGTGGCAATGTGTATGTGATTTGTGCTTGTACAAATGTGTGGGTGTGTTTGCTGTTTCTGAAAAAATATTTTTGTATCAAATCTTAATGTTTAGCATTGTGCCTATTTGTGACTCAACCCCTCCTCTATGTGGTGAGTAGCAATCTGGCCGTTTCATAATTGTTATCTGGTCATATATGAGGAGCATTCAAATTAAAGCGAGATAGATGGAAAAAAGTAAGTGAACTGTTTGTTACTGCTATAAACACTAATACATTTATCCCACTGCTAGACAAGATGGTCAATGGCTTCATGGAAAAATGTTTGCAGTTGCCTACAGAACCATAATTGTACACCTGTGGGTACCTCTTTACCTGAGGCAAATTGACGACCATGAGTATCTTTCTTTGGGGTTCCCAAGATATAGGAATCACACAGGGAGAGATCAGGACTCTATGGGGAATGTGTGAGGGCTTTCCAGTGAAACTTGTGCAGTGTAGTCAAAAAAACCTTGGCAACATGTGTGTGTGCATTATTCTCCAACAGAATGACCCCATTCTGACTACAATGCAGAAGTTTTGCTGGGAAGTCCTTAAACATTTTTCATACAATCCTTATCTGGCCCCAAGCAATTTTCAAATTTTTGGAGCCCTGAGAAAGACATTTGTGGCTTCAATTTGCTTCTGATGGCAAGGTGCACACTTGGGAGCAATCACGGTTCTGTAGGCAAACTACATTTTCCTCTGAAGGCACTACCATCTTGTCTCATTGTGGTGTTAATGTATTAACAGTTATGGCAGTTACTTTTACAATGATAAATAGCTTACTTACTTTTTTCAACCTGTGTTGCTTTCATTTGACTGTCCCTTACATATTCACTGCGAGATTAGGTTTTCACCAAATGAGCTGCAGAACTCCACTGCATAGCACACAGTTTAGGCAGTCATTTCTTTACTTTAGTTTTACAGCCCAGGCCCTTTTTGTTAGATTGGTCAAAATGTAGCATGAGTAATGTAAGTGAGGACATAAATGTATTCATTCTTAGATCTTTGACACAGCTTGTGACACTCAGTAACTTGGTTAACACAAAAGTAATTATCATTAATATTCCACAGTAACATGATCTAATGGCACAATCTATAGTGAACTTCACAAGACAGATGATAGGCTTGAAACAATATGTAATAAATTTCACAATGTGTCCCTGGTAAATGTCAGCAATCCAGAAAGAGACCTGCACATAACTTGTGGTACACATATGAATAAAAGAGGAAAAAGACTGTCAGCAAAATAATTGTTGAGGAAATTAGAAGAAATTATCCACAAAGCTGTGTACATAAGTGGATTGTCATGGAATGGCACAACCATCAAATCAGAAACTACCACACAAACAGCAGGCAAGCCTGGGAAATTTGTTAAGCCTCCTGAACAGTTTGGTAGCCCTATATCATCCTGTACAGTCCAGCAGGAGAATCTCAGACTCAATGTTATACACAGGCACCCACAACCGCATGAGTGGTCGACTGTGAAGAGCGGACAAATTGAATAGCTGGGCGGCGGCCATTAGAGTGGTAAACTGACGCGCGGAGTTCGAATGTTTATACATCGCTTTTGGTTATAAAATGCCTTCCCTTGAGTTAGGCCGCAAACATAATGCCTCATTTAAATGCTTTACTACAATATACTTTTTAATTTATGAACAAACAGCAACTAGTCACTGTTAATGAATTTATCTTACGTACTACATGGAATCAGCCATAGCTAAAACTTATGTACTGGGCCCCTAGCATTTTTCGTAGTTCATTTACGATGGATGTACGCAAAATGAATAAAAATACTCAAAGATTTGCCCACTATATTAATAGATATTTTCTGATGCTACCTTGCTTCAGATTTTATGACGAGAAGTGCGTTACGTATGGCATAGTGCTTTGGCAACACACAAACAAATTACCAAGTTTCAACCTAACCTAGACCATGAAAACACTACCGATCAGCCAACTTTCTTCAAAATGATCAGAACATATAAAATGGTATTTTGTTGGTCGGAAATCTTGCCTCCTGACAGCGTGTAACCATTTTTGTAACAGCTGTGGTTTTGAGAAAGGAAACCTGCAAATAGATGCACAGACATTATGCTAATACCGTGTTACAAAAACATTTATTAAGCAAGTGCACTGACATACGAAACAACTTAAAATATTCACATACCTGTGAAATGTATTATTCGTTCCTTTCTTGAATTTATTTGTACAATTAATCGCTTAGTAACTCTTCACCATTGTACTTCTTTTGATTGGAATGTACAGACAGTAGAATTACGAGTAACAAATACTGTATGTATGCCCCAACAAATATACAACGTTGAATCAGGATCTTCATAAACAACAATACTACACAACACATCAGACTACAACCACTATAATGGCGTCCAGCCGAAGGTTCAAATTGTCCCGCGACTGCAGTGCCATCAGTGAGTCTAGTTATTTTTTACAAGGTCTTTGGTTATACACCAGAATTTCAGTAGTCTTAAAAACAAAAACAATGATCTGAGTATTATTACATGTCTTGATAAAGCTGATATTTTAGTCATAACTGAGCACTGGTACACTGAAGACCTAATTAGCATTAGTCATCTACTCTCCATGAAATTTTGTTCTGCCTTTAGTAGGAAAAACAAGTCTGGGGGTGGCATAGCTATCTTCACTGTTAAAGCAAATAATTTCAGTGTTATTGATGTATTGCATTGAAGGAATCACAAAATTTGCTGAAATAAATCTAAGATGGGCTAGAGAAAATATAGTTATTATTGGTATGTATAGGCCACCTGGGTCATGTATGAATACATTTTTCAAAAATTTATCTGACTTGCTGATACATATAGACAGTACATTTTCTGGGTTGAAGGGACATGCAAATACTATAATCACAGAGTATATAAATACAGACTTATAAACCAATGCTGCCAACACCAAAAAGCAACATGTCTTACTCAATGAATTCAATGTGACCCCACTTATCCATGAGCCAACTAGAGAGATTGGCAACAGCAAAACATGTGTGGATAATATTATAACAAACATGACCCATCTTTCCTACAGTACAGCTGTTCTAAAACTAGTCACCTCGGACCACTGTGTGATACAGCTTCAATTGGAGGCAAATGAGATGCCCTTTGTCACCAAAAAGAAACTATATCGAAGCAAAATAATTAAGTATAATTATAATAGTCAACAGACTGAATTGCTTGTTAGCACACATACCATTGTTTGAGAATGATAGGCTTTCCTATGATAGCTTTGCTGCTGACTTTTAATACTGTTTTTAGGCCATATGCCCAGTTGTTAGCACACATGCCATGGTTTGAGAATGATAGGTTTTCATATGATAGCTTTGCTGCTGACTTTTATTACTGCTTTTAGGCCATATGCCCAGTTATAGCCACAAAAGTTAATCAAACTAAAAATATAAACTAAAGTATCTGGATAAATAATGATGTCACTGAAACTTAAAAATTAAAATTATTCCACAGTGCAATGTTGAATAATAGACAAAATCTCAAGCTAAAGGAGGCCTTCAAAACTTATCATGAATACTAGAAAGATTTATTAATACAGACTATGAGCAGCTACATTGTAAATGAGCTTCAGGCTTCTCACATTGTTACTACTGGTGTCTGGGGAGTGCTAAACAGTTTTAGAACAGGCACAGACAAATGGTGTATGGACTTTAATATTGACCACAATGGGATGGTAGTAAAATATCAACTTGAAATTACTAATTATTCAATGAATATTTTTCTTCAAGCTATCAATGACAAACATAATACCCTGCAGAATAATTTTAAAGGCAATCCATCTGAGCATAGCATGTATCTAGCCCCCCAAAAATCTCAAAGAAATAAATAACATCATTAACCCTTTGGAATCTTCCAGTTCCACAGGGCAGTATTAATGTATTAAAAGTGTACAGACAGAATGTCTCTGTATAACAGAATCAGGCACCATCCCTGACAGGTTAAAAATAGCTCAGGTAGCACCAATCTTTAAAAAAGGAAACAAACTTAAAATTCAAAACTACAGACCAATCTCAATTCGTCCTGTCTTTTCCAAAATAGTTGAAAAGTCATATACAGCACAACTTAACATTTAAAAATCAGGATGGATTCTTAAAATATAAATCAAACAGTACAGCAGCTGCTCAGTTAATTGAAGAGATAATAAGTGGCATCAAGAACAAGCAACATGTTGCAGGTATATACATCAACCTTGACAAAGCTTTTGACTATGTGAATGCCACAATCCTATTAGAAAAAACTATGGAACATTTTCATCAGAGGCACTGCTCATGACCTAATAAAATCTTAACATGAGTAACCGAAAACAGTCTGTACTGCTTAAAACTGAAAGTGGTGTTCACAAATCCAAAATTACTAATATAAAATATAGAAATGGATAAAAAATATGGAAATTGATAAAATTGGAAGTGAAAGAATGTAAAATAATGAGGAAAATCCTAGGACCAAGAACTAAAGATGGTGTGCATTATCCAAAACCCAATGCAGAAATATATAAAAATATCTCCAAAATAGCAGACACAATGCATGTGAGAAGAATGAAATTCATGGGGCATTTAGAAAGAATGGACTCAAACAGGTTAACGCACAAAATCCATACATTTTTTTTAAAGAACAAACTACAAGATCGAACTGGTACAAACAGATAGAAAAAGAATTAGGGTCTCCAAATCTACATGACAGAAATGAAATCAGAAAAATCACAAACACATGGGGTTTTGAGGAAGAAGAGAGAAAAACTAACTGACATACATGGTCTGCACAATGAAAACTAGCCTATTCATAGCGTATGAAGGAATACAGTGAAAAGGAGGGCCAACAAATGTTGATTACATGTGGCCCTAATTGATTCATCTGTGAAGAAGAAGAAGAAGAAGAAGAAGAAGGGAAAAAAATACAGGGTACTTCAGGGCTCAGTACTGGGTCCACTTCTGTTTTAGATTTATGTAAATGACGTAAGGTATTGCTCTCAGAGTTCGAAAATAGTTCTGTATGCAGATGATGCATCCATTGTGTGTAAAAGAAATCATTTACTGAACTAGAGACCCACTGTAATAACATGACAAATTAAATTGTTCAGTACTTTAATGAAAGCCATTTAAATGTAAGCAGTAGTAAAAAATGTCTGATGGAGTTTAACAACAGTAGTTTTAATGATGAAATTAAACTATACATATGCAATGAAGTAGTAATAAAAATAGTTTAGTGTAAAATCCCTCTGTTTAACAATTCAAAGAAATCTAAAATGGGACACACATGTTGATACACTATCATGTAATTTGTCTAAGAATATATTTGCAATTAATATGATTAGCAAGTTCTGCAAAGACACTGTTGTCCTAAAGACTGCATATCATGCTATAGTTTCCTCAAACCTGAGTTATGGAATAGAAATTTGGAGTGCAGCAACCAATGCAAATCTAAATAGGCCATTGATATTTTAAAAAAGGGCTGTAAGAGTCATCTATGGAGCAACATATAAGGAATCATGCCATTGCTTGTTTTCAAAAACTGGTGCATTAACTGTAGTAAACACGTATATTTTAAAAGCCATATCACTTGTTAAAAGATTGCAGCCCAACATATATTCCAATCTGTATCAGTACAATACCAGAAACAAAGAAAAATTTTACATCAGCAGTCACAGAACAGCACTCTATGAAAAGGGTCCAATATGCAGGTTTAAAGTTAGCCAATTCAATGCCCAGTAAAGTTATGACCCTACCCACAACAAAGCTTAAATTTCAGCTAAATACATTCCTGTTACAAAATCCATTTTACAAATTAGAAGAATACTATACTTAACAGTTGCTTTGTCAGGAAAGAGGGAAGGAGAGGGAAAGACGAAAGGATGTGGGTTTTAAGGGAGAGGGTAAGGAGTCATTCCAATCCCGGGAGCGGAAAGACTTACCTTAAGGGGAAAAAAGGACGGGTATACACTCGCACACACACACACACACACACATATCCATCCACACATATACAGACACAAGCAGACATATTCAGAGGCAAAGAGTTTGGGCAGAGATGTCAGTCGAGGCAGAAGTGCAGAGGCAAAGATGTTGTTGAATGACGGGTGAGGTATGAGTGGCAGCAACTTGAAATTAGCAGAGATTGAGGCCTGGTGGATAACAAGAAGAGAGGATATATTGAAGAGCAAGTTCCCATCTCCGGAGTTCGGATAGGTTGGTGTTAGTGGGAAGTATCCAGATAACCCGGACGGTGTAACACTGTGCCAAGATGTGCTGGCCGTGCACCAAGGCATGTCTAGCCACAGGGTGACCCTCATTACCAACAAACACTGTCTGCCTGTGTCCATTCATGCGAATGGACAGTTTGTTGCTGGTCATTCCCACATAGAATGCGTCACAGTGTAGGCAGGTCAGTTGGTAAATCACGTGGATGCTTTCACACGTGGCTCTGCCTTTGATCGTGTACACCTTCCAGGTTACAGGACTGGAGTAGGTGGTGGTGGGAGGGTGCATGGGACAGGTTTTACACCGGGGGCGGTTACAAGGGTAGGAGCCTGAGGGTAGGGAAGGTGGTTTGGGGATTTCATAGGGATGAACTAAGAGGTTACGAAGGTTAGGTGGACGGCGGAAAGACACTCTTGGTGGAGTGGGGAGGATTTCATGAAGGATGGATCTCATTTCAGGGCAGGATTTGAGGAAGACGTATCCCTGCTGGAGAGCCACATTCAGAGTCTGATACAGTCCCGGAAAGTATCCTATCACAAGTGGGGCACTTTTGTGGTTCTTCTGTGGGAGGTTCTGGGTTTGAGAGGATGAGGGAGTGGCTCTGGTTATTTGCTTCTGTACCAGGTCGAGAGGGTAGCTGTGGGATGCGAAAGTTGTTGTCAGGTTGTTGGTGTAATGGTTCAGGGATTCCGGACTGGAGCAGATTTGTTTGCCACGAAGACCTAGGCCGTAGGGAAGGGACCGTTTGATGTGGAATGGGTGGCAGCTGTCATAATGGAGGTACTGTTGCTTGTTGGTGGGTTAGATGTGGACGGATGTGAGATGATGAGACTTACCAAACAAAAGCGCTGGCCGGTCGATAGACACAGAAACAAGCACAAACATACACACAAAATTCTAGCTTTCGCAACCAATAGCTGCTTCATCAGGAAAGATGGAAGGAGAGGGAAAGACGAAAGGATGTGGGTTTTAAGGGAGAGGGTAAGGAGTCATTCCAATCCTGGGAGCGGAAAGACTTACATTAGGGGGAAAAAGGGACAGGTATACACTCGCACACACACACATATCCATCCACACATATACAGACACAAGCAGACATATTAAAAGGCAAAGAGAAACTTCTGCAGAAGTGTCAAACCTAATAAAACAACTTAAAATTAAACATTCATCTGGCTTGGATGGTGTCACTTCACATCTCATATAGGAATGCAGAGAATGTATATTAAAACCATTGACACACATGCTGAATGCTGCGTTAGAAGAAGGTATATTTCCAGATTCACTGAAAGTAAGTAAAGTGAAGCCAATATTTAAGAAAGGGAACAGGGTTGAATTAGGAAATTACAGACCAACATCATTGATCACAACATTTGCTAAAATCTATGAAATGATGATAAAGAATAGAATTGTAAGTTTTATAACAAAGTACAGTATACTGCATTCATCACAACATGGTTTCAGAGAAGGGAAGTCAACAAAAACAGCATCAACAGATATAATTGAGCACATTCTTAATTTACTTGACAGGCAACAAAAGACTTGTGGGATTTTTATGGACCTATCTAAGGCATTTGATTGTGTGAACCACTCAAAATTAATGACGAAATTATATCAGTATGGAATTAGAGGAAAATGCTGTGACATACTTAAATCATACATTACAAATAGGAAACAATGCACAGAAATCAGACATACTAGTGGGGGAAATATAACAAACTACAGATCAGAATTACAAACAGTTAAACACGGTGTGCCGCAAGGGTCTGTGCTTGGGCCACTACAATTTATACTCTACGTAAATGACTTCCCTAACTATATAAATCAGAAACTTATAATGTATGCTGATGACACAACAATAATTTGCACAGCTGACACAAAGGAGGAGCTTGAGAAGGAAGCACTCCTGACTATCGAAAATGCAAATAAATATTTAACACAAAACAACCTGTTTATGAATCAGTCTAAAACAATGAATGTAGTATTTCAGACCAAGCATAGTGAAAATTATAATATAAATGTTAATATAAATGGAAAGACTATTAAAGAAGTAACCAGCACAAATTTTCTAGGAACTATAATAGACAAACATTTGGGATGGGGGGAGCACATACACTCCTGGAAATGGAAAAAAGAACACATTGACACCGGTGTGTCAGACCCACCATACTTGCTCTGGACACTGCGAGAGGGCTGTACAAGCAATGATCACACGCACAGCACAGCGGACACACCAGGAACCGCGGTGTTGGCCGTCGAATGGCGCTAGCTGCGCAGCATTTGTGCACTGCCGCCGTCAGTGTCAGGCAGTTTGCCGTGGCATACGGAGCTCCATCGCAGTCTTCAACACTGGTAGCATGCCGCGACAGTGTGGACGTGAACCGTATGTGCAGTTGACGGACTTTGAGCGAGGGCGTATAGTGGGCATGCGGCAGGCCGGGTGGACGTACCGCTGAATTGCTCAACACGTGGGGCGTGAGGTCTCCACAGTACATCGACGTTGTCGCCAGTGGTCGGCGGAAGGTGCACGTGCCCGTCGACCTGGGACCGGACCACAGTGACGCACGGATGCACGCCAAGACCATAGGATCCTACGCAGTGCCGTAGGGGACCGCACCGCCACTTCCCAGCAAATTAGGGACACTGTTGCTCCTGGGGTATTGGCGAGGACGATTCGCAACCGTCTCCATGAAGCTGGGCTACGGTCCCGCACACCGTTAGGCCGTCTTCCGCTCACGCCCCAACATCGTGCAGCCCGCCTCCAGTGGTGTCGCGACAGGCGTGAATGGAGGGACGAATGGAGACGTGTCGTCTTCAGCGATGAGAGTCGCTTCTGCCTTGGTGCCAATGATGGTCGTATGCATGTTTGGCGCCTTGCAGGTGAGCGCCACAATCAGGACTGCATACGACCGAGGCACACAGGGCCAACACCCGGCATCATGGTGTGGGGAGCGATCTCCTACACTGGCCGTACACCACTGGTGATCGTCGAGGGGACACTGAATAGTGCACGGTACATCCAAAACGTCATCGAACCCATCGTTCTACCATTCCTAGACCGGCAAGGGAACTTGCTGTTCCAACAGGACAATGCACGTCCGCATGTATCCCGTGCCACCCAATGTGCTCTAGAAGGTGTAAGTCAACTACCCTGGCCAGCAAGATCTCCGGATCTGTCCCCCATTGAGCATGTTTGGGACTGGATGAAACGTCGTCTCACGCGGTCTGCACGTCCAGCACGAACGCTGGTCCAACTGAGGCGCCAGGTGGAAATGGCATGGCAAGCCGTTCCACAGGACTACATCTGCATCTCTACGATCGTCTCCATGGGAGAATAGCAGCCTGCATTGCTGCGAAAGGTGGATATACACTGTACTAGTGCCGACATTGTGCATGCTCTGTTGCCTGTGTCTATGTGCCTCTGGTTCTGTCAGTGTGATCATGTGATGTATCTGACCCTAGGAATGTGTCAATAAAGTTTCCCCTTCCTGGGACAATGAATTCACGGTGTTCTTATTTCAATTTCCAGGAGTGTAGATGCACTGTGTAAAAAGATAAACAAACAGATCTTCATCATGCATAAAACAGCTAAAACTGTGGATGATAAAGTCCTCAGATCAATGTATTATGGACTTGTCTTCCCACATTTGTCTTATTCGGTTCATATATGGGGAAGTGCACAAGCTGGCTACCTAAAAAGAATATTCACAATTCAGAAAAGGGCAGTGAGATGCGTAGCAGAAATAACACCAAGACAGACCTGTAGGCAAGCTTTTGTACACTATAATATTATGACAGAATAGTCACTGTACATATACCAAAGCATAATGGCGGTAAGGTCAAGTGATAAACACCTCCTGAATAAAGATGTACACAAACACGGTACAAGAGGAAATGAAAATTACTACATGATAAACAGAAATCTAAAACTGTCAATGACTGCCCCAGAAGAAGCAGGCAAAAGGTTTTTTAATAAACTCCCCAAAATCATTAAAAAAGAAACAGACCTAAAATGTTTTAAAAATAATTTGAAACTATATCTCACAGAGAAATGTATATACAGTTTGAGTGAATACTGAGATGGTGTTTAATATGTTATATCATTACTGAAATGTACCTTTAAAAATTATCATGTATGTTGTTTGGATTTGTGTGCACATATAATGTGAAACATGTAATACCTTTGTATGATTATGGACTATTTCTGTTTAATCATTTGTTTCATTTATATATAATGAAATCAAGTTTGATGTTAATAGCCTATTGTATGACACACCCAATACTCTCAGCTGGATTTTCAGCTGGAGTCCATGGACAAAGAATAAATAAATAAATAAATGTCTTCCTAGTAAGTAAGAATGATTCTTGAAAATGACCATACCTGAATGATGACTTACAAGAGAATATGAGAGGTAGTTTGCAGTAGTAAAGTGGGTACCTTTGGGGCCCCAATGACAGAAAAATAATGGCTGAAGTAAATAAATAACAAATGAAATCCACAAAAAGGTTTAGTAACAGTAAAATGCAGCTACATTGTGTTAAGAGAAATAATTGAAGCTGGAAATTCCTAAAATATGAAACAATAAACTCTGCATAAAATAATACTTTTCAGGTGGAAGGAATGTTGCCTGTAGGTAAGAGAGGGTAATAAATTGACACTACAGGACTACAGCATTTTTATATCAATTAAAGGAGATGTGTGGAAGTGATGTGAGGATCATACCAAAAATATTTATAAATAATGGCATCAGTAGGCTCACAAAAATAAAAGGGAGAGAGAAGTGTCAAAATATATGAATAAATGAAAATAGGGAGAAACAGGAGAAATGAAATCAGTATACTGACGTATATGGTAAAGGGGTGGAACAATTATGAGTGATTCCCTCATGTCTTGTAAAAACGATTGAAGACGTCATACCGACAAATATTGACACATATAGATTACACCACAGATAAACAAATGTTTTAAGAATTGCATATTGTAGAGTGTTGGTATTGTACAATTAAAACAGCTTTTTGATTATGTGTGTGACAAAGCAAAGTAAATGCTATCAAACAAATGACTTCTTTAGCATTCTAATCAGTATGATAATTGAACCATATGAAGATAGAACTTACATTACTCAATTTTCTAAGTATAACAACATATCAAGTAATGAAATAAACTGCAAACTATCCCAAAATGTGACCATTTTAAAAACCTAGGTTAATTTTTAGAGCATAACAACTATTGCTAAAAAATAATTGCAAAGTTTTTTGAGATTGATAATGAAGTAAAATGTCACAATTTTGTGTTGTGATGTATTGCTGGTAATCATTTTGAAAAAGTTAGTAATAGTTTTACAAATAACAAAATTCTAAGAAGCAAATTTTGTATACATCGAAGAATCCAGGAGATACTAGAAGGTATCATATAGATTATATAATGGTAAGACAGAGATTTAGGAACCAGGTTTTAAATTGTAAGACATTTCCAAGGGGAGATGTGGACTCTGACCACAATTTATTGGTTATGAACTGTAGATTAAAACTGAAGAAACTGCAAAAAGGTGGGAATTTAAGGAGATGGGACCTGGATAAACTGACTAAACCAGAGATTGTATAGAGTTTCAGGGAGAGCATAAGGAAACAATTGACAGGAATAGGGGAAAGAAATGCAGTAGAAGAAGAATGGGTAGCTCTGAGGGATGAAGTAGTGAATGCAGCAGAGGATCAAGTAGGTAAAAAGACGAGGGCTAGTAGAAATCCTTGGGTAACAGAAGAAATATTGAATTTAATTGATGAAAGGAGAAAATATAAAAATACAGTAAATGAAGCAGGCAAAAAGGAATACAAACGTCTCAAAAATGAGATTGACAGGAAGTGCAAAATGGCTAAGCAGGGATGGCTAGAAGACAAATGAAAGGATGTAGAGGCTTATCTGACTACAGGTAAGATAGATACTGCCTACAGGAAAATTAAAGAGGCCTTTGGAGAAAAGAGAACCACTTGTGTGAATATCAAGAGCTCAGATAGAAACCCAGTTCTAAGCAAAGAAGGGAAAGGAGAAAGGTGGAAGGAGTATATAGGGGGTCTATACAAGGGCAATGTATTTGAGGACAATATTATGGAAATGGAAGAGGATGTAGATGAAGATGAAATGGGAGATACGAGACTGCGTGATGAGTTTGACAGAGCAGCGAAAGACCTGAGTCGAAACAAGGCCCTTGGAGTAGACAACATTCCATTAGAACTACTGACAGCCTTAGGAGAACCAGTCCTGACAAAACTCTGAGACAGGTGAAATACCCTCAGACTTCAAGAAGAATATAATAATCCCAATCCCAAAGAAAGCAGGTGTTGACATATGTGAAAATTACCAAACTGTCAGTTTAATAAGTCACAACAGCAAAATACTAACACAAATTCCTTACAGATGAATGGAAAAACTGATAGAAGCTGACCTCAGGGAAGATCAGTTTGGATTCCGTAGAAATGTTGGAACACATGAGGCAATACTGACCTTACGACTTATCTTAGAAGAAAGATTAAGGAAAGGCAAACCTACGTTTCTAGCATTTGTAGACTTAGAGAAAGCTTTTGACAATGTTGACTGGAATACTCTTTTTCAAATTCTGAAGGTGGCAGGGGTAAAATACTGGGAGTGAAACGCTATTTACAATTTGTACAGAAACCAGATGGCAGTTATAAGAGTCGAGGGGCATGAAAGGGAAGCAGGGGTTGGGAAGGGAGTGAGACAGGGTTGTAGCCTCTCCCCGATGTTATTCAATCTCTATATTGAGCAAGCAATAAAGGAAACAAAAGAAAAGTTCGGAGTAGGTATTAAAATCCATGGAGAAGAAATAAAAACTTTGAGGTTCGCTGATGACATTGTAATTCTGTCAGAGACAGCAAAGGACTTGGAAGAGCAGTTGAACAAAATGGACAGTGTCTTGAAAGGAGGGTATGAGATGAACATCAACAAAAGCAAAATGAAGATCATGGAATGTAGTCGAATTAAGTTGGATGATGCTGAGGGAATTAGATTAAGAAATGAGACACTTAAAGTAGTAAAGGAGTTTTGCTATTTGGGGAGCAAAATAACTGATGATGGTTGAAGTAGAGAGGATATAAAATGTAGACTGGCAATGGCAAGGAAAGCATTTCTGAAGAAGAGAAATTTGTTAACATCGGGTATATATTTTAAGTGTCAGGAAGTCGTTTCTGAAAGTATTTGTATGGAGTGTAGCCATGTATGAAAGTGAAATGTGGGTGATAAATAGTTTGGACAAGAAGAGAATAGAAGCTTTCGAAATGTGGTGCTACTGAAGAATGCTGAAGATTAGATGGGTAGATCACATAACTAATGGGGAGGTATTGAATAGAATTTGGGAGAAGAGGAGTTTGTGGCACAACTTGACAAGAAGAAGGGACCAGTTGGTAGGAATGTTCTGAGGCATCAAGGCATCACAAATTTATGATTGGAAGGCAGCATAGAGGGAGACCAAGAGATGAATATACTAGGCAGATTCAAAAGGATATAGGTTGTAGTAAGTACTGGGAGATGTAGAAGCTTGCACAGGATAGAGTAGCTTGGAGAGCTGCATCAAACCAGTCTCAGGACTGTAGACCACAACAACAACAAGAAGCAAATTCTTTCTGATGTCTTCTCGATTGTTCATTTAAATTATGGGAGTAAAGCAGAATATAGAATGTATTTTGTCCTCCCTTATACAGGATGTTACAAAAAGGTATGGCTAAACTTTCAGGAAACATTCCTCACACACAAATAAAGAAAAGACGTTATGTGGACATGTGTCCGGAAACGCTTAATTTCCATGTTAGAGCTCATTTTAGTTTTGTCAGTATGTACTGTACTTCCTCGATTCGCCACCAGTTGGCCCAATTGAAGGAAGGTAATGTTGACTTCGGTGCATGTGTTGACGTGCGACTCATTGCTCTACAGTACTAGCATCAAGCACATCAGTACATAGCATCAACAGATTAGTGTTCATCACAAACGTGGTTTTGCAGTCAGTGCAATGTTTACAAATGTGGAGTTGGCAGATGCCCATTTGAAGTATGGATTAGCATGGGGCAACAGCCATGGCGCGGTACGTTTGTATTGAGACAGATTTCCAGAAAAAGGTGTCCCAACAGGAAGACGTTCGAAGCAATTGATCAGCGTCTTAGGGAGCACGTAACATTCCAGCCTATGACTCGCGACTGGGGAAGACCTAGAATGACAAGGACACCTGCAATGGACGAAGAAATTCTTCGTGCAGTTGACGATAACCCTAATGTCAGCGTCAGAGAAGTTGCTGCTGTACAAGGTAACGCTGACCACATCACTGTATGGAGAGTGCTATGGGAGAAAAAGTTGTTTCCGTACCATGTACAGTGTGTGGAGGCACTATCAGCAGCTGATTGGCCTCCATGGGTACACTTCTGCGACTGGTTCATCCAACAATGTGGCAATCCTCATTTCAGTGCAAATGTTCTCTTTACGGATGAGGTTTCATTCCAACATGATCAAATTGTAAATTTTCACAATCAACATGTGTGGGCTGATGAGAATCCACACACATTTGTGCAATCATGTCATCAACACAGATTTTCTGTGAACGTTTGGGCAGGCATTGTCGATGATGTCTTGATTGGGCCCCACGTTCTTCCACCTACGCTCAATGGAGCATGTTATCATGAATTCATACAGGATACTCTACCTGTGCTGCTAGAACATGTGCTTTACAAGTATGACACAACATGTGGTTCATGCATGATGGAGCTCCTGCACATTTCAGTTGAAGTGTTCGTATGCTTCTCAACAACAGATTTGTTTACCGATGGGTTGGTAGAGGCAGACCAATTCCATGGCCTCCATGCTCTCCTGACCTCAACCCTCTTGACTTTCATTTATCGGGGCATTTGAAAGCTCTTGTCTACGCAACCCCGGTACCAAATGTAAAGACTCTTTGTGCTCATATTGTGGATGGCTGTGATACAATATGCCATTCTCCAGGGCTGCATCAGAGCATCAGGGATTCCATGCGATGGAGGGTGGATGCATGTATCCTCGCTAACGGAGGTCATTTTGAACATTTCCTGTAACAAAGTGTTTGAAGTCACACTGGTACGTTCTGTTGCTGTGTGTTTCCATTCCATGATTAATGTGATCCCAGCTAGCACTCAAGCTTATTTCAAGGTGGATATTGAGTTTAGGTTCAGTTGAAAATTCAAGATTGGAAAATAAACCCGTTACACAGCTTTTTTCAAGGTGGATATTGAGTTTAGGTTCAGTTGAAAATTCAAAATTGAAAAATCAACCTGTTACACAGTTTACATCAAGCTGTAAAAATTTAGTTTGAATTAAAATAATTTTCCCAAGCTTGAAATAAACTGTAATTTCCCTGGAAGGCTGTACAGCAGATGCGCATGCAGCATAGCTTCCATAGACGTCCACGGGAAGCACCACAAGCGTTTATAAGCCTTGCACTGACTCTGCTAGGTTTATGGCCATTTTACCTTTGTGACATGTGTTAATGATTGTTGCTGTTGTGAAGTTTGTTTTATACTGGAAAATACTTCGGTAAGTGTGTGGCGCCTCATGCCTTACTGCTAACCAGGTCTGAAGAGGATATATAGTGTATTACAGGTATGTTGGTGCATTTTTCTCTAGTGGTACATTAATATTACAAATGTTAAATACTATTACGTAATGTAAAGAAATATCATATTCTTTTATGTAGAAAAATTGAGCCTGGATGAAAGTGAAATGGATTACCAGCTAAGAATACATATTACATGTTGTTCAGTAAAAAGAGGTCATTTTAAACTAGCTCTCTAGTACGTGGCACCAATAAATTAAAACTTAATGCTATTTTACCTTTTTAAAATCTCACCTTTTTATATATATCGCCCTATTACATTTGTTTACTTGTAAGTACTCGCGTGTGTCACACCATGAATGAATAATCGTGAAGTGCAAAAAGTTTTCTTTGTGAATACAAATAGTAATGACATGGTGAATGGGAAAAAGTACATCAAGAACCAGTCACTACATAGGTGTCACTCTTTTTTATTTACGTAGCTTTGACTGCTCTTTAATTGTGATAATATGAAATTTCTTCCTGTTAGTATGACACTCTTGTACAAAGTAAACATACTCAAAAAATTCAAGTCAAAGAAGTCTTAAAGTTGGGACAACAGTAAAATCAGAGTTGCAGTCTGTTATTACGCCATCAGTCTTGAGAGATTTTGTTGAAGCTGTTAATTCTTTCTGTGGTGATGGACACAAAATTTCTTGTGACTCATGCTTGGCAAAAGTTAAGCATATTCATAATAAGCGTAACATTACTTTTCATATTTAGGTTGATCAGTTTCAACTTTTTACATTTGTTATGTTTAGGTGTGACTAACATTTTCTTTTACCTGTTACAGGATCATTATACTGGCAGAAGTCAGCAAAATTTGATGCTGCTCTGGCCTGTGCGCTGGGGCCGGAGGGGCTTCAGAATAATTAAACTTTGAAATAAAACAATTTTAAACACTTTGAAAATAAAAAATTTTAAACATAAATGTCTTGATAATTTTTTTCACACCATTTCATTCTGATATTTATTTAATTAATTAGGTTCAATAAATTCAGATTAATAATTATATCGCTTAAAACAAGCTGTAAACACCAGGCTGTATTCCACGTGTGTAAATACAGCTGGAGCCAAACTTGATAAGTCAATATGAAACTTCCTGGCAGATTAAAACTGTGTGCCCGACCAAGACTCGAACCTTCGCAGGAGAGCTTCTGTAAAGTTTGGAAGGTAGGAGATGAGATACTGGCAGAAGTAAAGCTGTGGGTACCGGGCGTGAGTCGTGCTTCGGTAGCTCAGTTGGTAGAGCACTTGCCCGCGAAAGGCAAAGATCCCGAGTTCGAGTCTCGGTCGGGCACACAGTTTTAATCTGCCAGGAAGTTTCATATCAGCGCACACTCCGCTGCAGAGTGAAAATCTCATTCTTGATAAGTCAAGCTTGAAATATAGCTTGAACTCTGCCAACTTTGATGTTTGTTTCAAGCTCGAATCCAACTAACAGGCCTGAATATTCCAGCTTTGATTAAGCTTATATAATTGAACTTTACATCTGGAAACAAGTTTGAAAATGACTTACTGTGGTATCTGGGATTTGAAGAGAAGTAATAAAATGAGCTCTAACATGGAAAGTAAGCGTTTCCGGACACATGCCCACGTAACATATTTTCTTTCTTTGTGTGTGAGGAATGTTTCCTGAAAGTTTGGCTGTACCTTTTTGTAACTCCCTGTATGTTACTTGAGAACAGAAACTTAGACCCACATTATCTGTTTCTTGGGGACCTGGAAAAATCATGAAAGGCTGCCTACAAGCTGTATTGGAGAAGGAACCGAGAAGGACATGTACAACAGTGACTCCTCCCCTTTCCCTTTTGATGATAAAGTATTATGAAAAACACAATACATAGTAATTTCTCACCCTCTATCTTAAATGTTATAGTGAAAGCAGTTTGTAAGGACACACCTGTGGTTGTGATTAAATGACTGAAAGCTGAAAAGTGAAATTTTTTGTGTGTTTCTCTTTCAGGTAAAGACTGAAAATTCTAAATGAAAAAATTAATTCTGTAATAATCAATAATTTTATTTCATGTTTTTATGTTATTTATGTGCATATTTGTAAAAATCCACAACATTTTGTTTATATATATGGTTACTGTGTGGGTGTAGTATTAAGGAAATTTTGCAAAAGTTAATTTCATTTAAAAGAGATCTGCTATAGTAACATCACTTGTTTCTATTATTTAATGTTGATGAAAAATAATTTTTTTCATGAAAATAAATAGGGGGCAGCGTGGCAAAACTAGCACTGTATTATTGTGGGAGATACAGAGGTGAGCGAGTGAGCTGGGACTTCCCCAGTTCACTACTACTGGTGCCACGTCATCGTAATGTACCTTTGAATACTACTGCATCATATCCAATTAATTAAAAATTAAAAAAAACTTTTCCAAACTTTGTCAGTGTGTGCTTCAGTATATTAATGTTAACACTGTGAAGTCTCAGAATGATCTAATGCATATATTTCACTAAATATATTATTTTAAGAAGTTTGTAAATTTTTAAACAACAGAGATAGTAATTATACTTCTACTTGTGCCTAGGATGGTAGAGAGTAGAACATGGCAAGAGAGACATGGAGAAGAGACTCTTCACACTGAGATGTCAACCTGTATGCTATCAAAAGCAATTTTGGTAAGTAGGAAGTGAACTTGCAAGGATTGTACACCATCCTTGATCACTTTGATTTCACAGAAGTAACTGTTTGTGTGCCACCCATAATGTTGACAAAACCGTGTGGCTTGTGGCAAGATTATTTTCCACTTTTAAGGTAGAAATTAACTTTAATGGCTAGAAGTCAGACCATTTTACTTGGAACTTCCCATAAAGGTTACTTCTGAACTGTTAATAGTGCTGTGATAGGAAAATTATTATTATAATTAATACGGATGTTATTTTATATTGTGCATGTGAACTTTTACTGAATATATCTATCAAGTAGAACTCAAAACTTTTATTTATAGTCATAGTTCTTGATCTCGCTGAGTAAACAACAAGTAGAAACTTTTTTATTTTTCACTGAAGACAAGAATAATGTGGACTTGCAGACTAGAAATTATGGTCAGTATGTTCTCCATCACTTTCTGGATGGCAGTAAAATTAGTTTTCAGGTTCTTGTAAATTCTAATGATAATTTACACCCTGCCCCTCAATAGGGTTGGACAACAGCGTAGTTCAGAAACCTGTTACGGAGGGTGAAGATGTCACATCACATGGGCAGACCCACTGATGGAAGTGTTAACATGCAAGTGGCAGTAAGCAGAGCACACTAGTGCCCCTGGGGAGTTAACCCACTGTGGAGGTATCTTTGCACTTGTGCTGAGAATTGTTTTGTTCTCAGTAGTTGGCTGCCCACACTAGCCGTATGATGAGTATATTGTTGGGTTTGGATGCTCAGCTTCCCATTGCTCATTCCACTCACAGGGTTCTTTCTCCAGTTGTTACCAAGTCACTGGCAGCCTGTAAAGCATCTGCGATGACCATGTCAAGCAGTGTCATTGTCACGCCTTCTGTGGATACGTAAGCCACAATTGGAATCAGGCAACTTATACAGACATCTGGATAAAATTGTATGATGGCATAGGCTAAACTGTAGGTCATGCAAATGCCAGACATTGATTCACTGTTAGGATACTAGGAAAATGAAGTCAGTATATGAAGAATTTTTCTCATGTGTGTGTGGCTCACACCAAATAGAATTAACAGGGGGCACTGAATGTGTAACAAGAAGGGCAATATGAATGGTCACAGGTTTTCTTGACTTGTGAGAGAGCATCACAGAAATCCCAGAAAACTTGAATTGGCAGACACTTGAAGACAGTCAGCAAATATACAGCGAAAGACTACTTGTGAAGTTTCAAGATCCAGTATTAACTTAGGTATCTAGAAATATACTAAAAACCTCATACTCCTCTCATAGATACCATAAAGATAAGATCAGAATAATTACAGCATGCACAGAGGTATTGAACAAGTATTTTGCCACGTACTCCATATACGAATAGACTAGGAAGAAACCAGAATACATAACACAATGTGAAGTGCCCTCTGCCATGCACTTCATACTGCTTTGAAGGAGTACGGATGTAGGTGTAAAATTTAATGTATGAAGGAGTACCAATGGTGACAAATCTAACAGCTATAATTATGATAATATAATTTTTATTCTGTAGTGATGCTTAGGTAAGAAAACTCTTAGTGTAGTACATGTAATACTTCATGTTTTAACATACCAGTAGTGTTATGGAAAGCATTATCTATGCCTGGATCTTGCAAGTCTGGAAAAATATAATCACGCTGTCCAACAACCACAACTTCTTCCTCTATTACAACTTCTTCTGTTTCACGTTCTAGGAGCTCCATGTGTCACAAGCGTAGAAAGGAAAGATACATCAAAACAGAACAAAATGAGTAAACTAATTGAAAATAATGGCTAATCATAATAGCCCACACTGATTTACATTAAAAGATGCGGTAGTTATTGTAACTTATGGTTAGAAACTTATTAATTTCTCATTATATTAATTAATCAATGAAAAGGCATAATCTTGGCACAACATTCACCTGCAAAAGATATTTCAGGTAAAATCAAACAATAGAAAATCCAGGATGGAGTGTAACAATATTATGAAAAGGATAGTTGCTATTCACCATATAGCAGAGATGCTGAGTTGCAGACAGGCATAACAAATGACTGTTGGAAAGTGAGTGTTGACAAAGGTCTCATTGGCCAAAAGCTCACTTTTCAACAGTCTTTTTGTTGTGCCTATTTGTAACTCAACATCTCCACTATATGGTGAGTAGCAACTATCCTTTTCATATTGTTATATTTCAAGTGAATATTTCAGGCTGTATTGTTGCTAATGTACTATTTTTGCACATTGATTTTTTGCCAAGGAAACTGATAACAATGGGAATGAAGTTGGAACTTCATTTAATTGATGGAATCAGCATTCTTCTGGCTAATGAGATTAGAATGCCTGCTGAGAATGAAGTATATTTATATACAGAGTACATCAAAGGACACTGATAGTTGTTAGTATTGTGTGTGGGATGACAAGCTGGCCATTTTTCAATAGGATATTTCTATTTCGAAAAGCCACAGGTGTAAAGTTGACTTATGAACTGCACCTATGGAATACTTAGTAATGTTGAAAGTGATATGAACTGATAATTTTTCAAGGCAGAACCCATGCCCATAAATTCATGGTTTGGGCACTGTGGGACATCAAAGTTAGAGAACAGTGCAAATAAGATTATGGATTGGTGCTACTTACATTTTAATGAACTTACAAAGAGTGTCACACCATGCAGCACATTACACATGGTGTTTCAAAATTTTGACCTCCAGTTTGATCGCAATGTGTACATCGGCAGTATGGAGACTGCCACACATGATGAAAAAAGTGTGGCTATGCAGTTAGTATTTCATTCGAAGTATGGCTTTGTGTAATAAGATCCTCTTATGATGTTACAGGATCCAAATACAATTTAGTCTTCATAGTGCCCCACAAAGAATGGTCAAGATGTGTAAGATTGGGTGGCTGTGGTGACAGAGAATAGATCTGCCTCTATCAGTTCACGGATTAGTATAAGTGGCATTCAGGTGGTGCTGCATGTTAGCATGAAAGTGAATAGGAGCTCCATTATTTTGTAATCACATCAACTGATGAACTTTTAGTAGCAACTCATAAGAAAGGGTAGGAAGAACATCTCTGATCAAACATTATCCCGACCCATACATTCACAATGAAACTGTGTTAGTGAGTTCTAACCATTTGCACACAAGGATATTTGTCTGCCCAAATACGAGCATTATGCAAGTGCACAGTGCTGTCTCAAGTGAAAGTCATTTATCAATACACAGCTCCCAATTTGGGAATCATGGCTGTTAATATCATTGTATGGACTATACTCATCATACATGTTCCACACTACTGGTGCTTCAATTTTCTGCAGATGGCAAGGATGTAGCATTCATACAGAGGCAGTTCTCTACATGTCAGTATGAAAAGGTGCATTTTTGACATCTAATACTAGGCTGAAATGCACAATAATTGATACTGAATTGAAAAGACTTGTGCATACAGGAAATTCATTAATACTACACAATACTACTGTATGTGCAGGAAAATATAACAAACACAGAAATATACTTTGCGGTATGTACACTGAAGAACTCCAAGTGGAAAATATGATACCCGAGTGCATCTTTCTTGCCACTAACTTTCTTCTCTCAACTGCTGCAAACATAAAATTGGTTTCTCTCTCAGGATACGTTTCCACATAAAATTGTGCAGCAGCTCTGCCATTGTCATCAACTTACCAAAATTTGTGACCATATTGGGGTTTTATTAGTAGAGACGATGAAGCATGTTGTCTGGGATGGAGAGTCATTGACAAATGTAGAAGTAACTTCAGATGTACCCCCGGAAAGTGAGTTAGAACCTTGCTGTTCATGTTGCATATTAATGTACTTGCAGGTAATATTAACAGCAACCACCGAAGGCCAGTCACAGGAGTTGGAGCCTTAGGGAGATGGGTGCAGAAGGAGCACAGGGTCTGACTACAATACTGCGGAGAGTTCGGGGGAGGGTAAGCTATTCTAGGTGTGGTGGGAAAAATATCAGATGGAATGGACCTCATTTCATGGCATGATTTTAGGAAGTCATGGTCTTAGCTACACAAGTCAGATCTTGATAAGTTTTCACAGTCATATGCAATGCTACAACATGAATGAATCACATCTGGAATGCATTGTACAAATAACTAAGTGTAATAATTTGTAGCGACATGAAACAGAACAATCACATAGATACAGTCATAGTTAATACAGGTGGAAGATTTTGGTTTACTAAGAAAATATGATCAGTCATTGTGCAAAGGAGAGAGTGTGGAATCCATACAAGGTAGGGCTGACAAGGGATACTGAATGTAAAGAAAGAATGACAGCACAAATGATCACAGGTTCGTTTAGCCCATGAGAGATTGTGAAGGAGGTGCTGGAGAAACTGAACTGGCAAATGCTTAAAAACAAATGCGAACTATCCCATGAAAGTCTACTACAAAGTTTCAAGAATTAGCTTTAAGTGAGAAATGTAGAAAATGGTATAATTCTCCATGTATTGTTCCTCTAGGGATAATGAAAACAAGATCTTTCTTCTCACAATCTGTACGTGAAAGCAGTAGGTAAAACTCCTAATGAATGGTACATTTAGAATTACCCTCTGCTATGGATTCCACAGCCATCTGCAGAGTCTAAATGTAGATATAACGTTTGTGATTTGTGTACTAGAATATATCATAATGCTACCCATAATTTTATTGCATGGTGTACAGCACAACTATTTATGATCAGAAGAAAATGAATATGGGTTTGGAAGTGCTGTTAGGTGTGCAGACTGTGAAATGACCCTACAATGGTGGGTAGTAGGTTGTATAATTACTTAGGCAACCAAACACACTGACACCTATGTTCTCAAACTTTGACATTTTTCAGTATTGAAACCACTTTTCTGGACAAGAGTTCCCACTTGAAATATGACCATTTTACCACAGTTCACAAAAAACTAAGCATTGCCAATGTTTTCCTTACATACTGGCATTTAAGTGGTAAACCTATGTCGGAGGTAACAAAGTTAAATCTTTCTCCCATATGTTCATTCATTGCTTCATTCATCATGTTATGTTGATCATTTCATGAAGGATAACCTTCGGGGTTGTGGGACAAGTGAAATTACACGTTAACAGGAGAAACAGCCATTGCATGCTATTTTCAACTAGTGTACTAGCAGCTAATTAAAATTAGTGCTAATGAGCTCACACTGTCCAGAAGGATCACAAACTGACTTGGAGCAGCCACATTGAACAATTATGTATCATAATATCTAGAACAGTCTTCTTGTTAAACAAATTAAAAATCTGATGTCAAAAAGGGCACAATCATTGACTTTTAGCCAAGGGTGGAAGCATTTCTGAAACAGTTTGTAAACTGTTCATGTGCCACTGTGGGTAAAGTATATTGTGCACGGCAAAATGGCACTGTCCAAAACAGGCACCGAGGTAACTGTGGAGCACCACATGCTATAGGTGACAGGGGTGAATGATGATTAGATTAGAGATTAGATTAGATTAGATTAGATTAATACTAGTTCCATGGATCATGAATACGATATTTTGTAATGATGTGGAACGAGTCAAATTTTCCAATACATGACATAATTAAGTTAATTTAACAACATAATTAAGTTAATACAACAACTTTTTTATTTTTTGTTTTTTTATTTTTTTATGATTTTTTTGTTTGGTTTTTTTCTTTTTTTCTTAATTTATATCTAAAAATTCCTCTATGGAGTAGAAGGAGTTGTCATTCAGAAATTCTTTTAATTTCTTCTTAAATACTTGTTGGTTATCTGTCAGACTTTTGATACTATTTGGTAAGTGACCAAAGACTTTAGTGGCAGTATAATTCACCCCTTTCTGTGCCAAAGTTAGATTTAATCTTGAATAGTGAAGATCATCCTTTCTCCTAGTATTGTAGTTATGCACACTGCTATTACTTTTGAATTGGGTTTGGTTGTTAATAACAAATTTCATAAGAGAGTATATATACTGAGAAGCTACTGTGAATATCCCCAGATCCTTAAATAAATGTCTGCAGGATGATCTTGGGTGGACTCCAGCTATTATTCTGATTACACGCTTTTGTGCAATAAAACTTTATTCCTCAGTGATGAATTACCCCAAAATATGATGCCATACGCAAGCAATGAGTGAAAATAGGCGTAGTAAGCTAATTTACTAAGATGTTTATCACCAAAATTTGCAATGACCCTAACTGCATAAGTAGCTGAACTCAAACGTTTCAGCAGATCATCAATGTGTTTCTTCCAATTTAATCTCTCATTAATGGACACACCTAAAATTTTTGAATCTTAGCTATATGCTTCTGATTAAGGTCTATATTTATTAATGGTGTCATACCATTTACTGTACGGAACTGTATGTACTGTGTCTTATCAAAATTCAGTGAGAGTCCATTTACAAGGAACCACTTAGTAATTTTCTGAAAGACATTATTGACAATTTCATCAGTTAATTCTTGTTTGTCAGGTGTGATTACTATACTTGTATCATCAGCAAAGAGAACTAACTTTGCCTCTTCATGAATATAGAATGGCAAGTCATTAATATGTATTAAGAACAACAAAGGACCCAAGACTGACCCTTGTGGAACCCCATTCTTGATAGTTCCCCAGTTTGAGGAATGTGCTGATCTTTGCATATTATGAGAACTGCTTATTTCAACTTTCTGCACTCTTCCAGTTAGGTACGAATTAAACCATTTGTGCACTGTTCCAGTCATGCCACAATACTTGAGTTTGTCTAGCAGAATTTCATGAATTACACAATCAAAAGCCTTTTAGAGATCACAAAAAATCCCAATGGGTGGTGTTCAGTTATTCAGATCATTCAAAATTTGATTGGTGAAAGCATATATGGCATTTTCTGTTGAAAAACCTTTCTGGAAACCAAACTGACATTTTGTTAGTACTTCATTTTTACAGATATGTGAAGCTACTGTTGGAGCTACTCTTGAATGGTTGATGGCTGTGGAGATGTGTATGGGTGAATAGGTGTGCAACTGTTGAGCAACTGACTACTCAGATAAACCAAGGTGCTACCAACAGTGTCTCCTTAATGACCATTTACCAAATGTTGCTGCTTATGTGCCTGTCCACCAGGCACCTGTTTCATACACTCATGCTGACTGAGTTCATCAGCAATGAGAAATCAGAAATGATACCACAACTATCGTAATGGTCCAGGCCAGAGGAGGGAGCATTACAGACTGGGGAATGTTTTTGTGGCATTCCCTGGGTGATTGTGTCTTTCTGGAAGGCACAATGGATCAACACAAGTATGCATCTATCCTTTGGAACCATGCAGTTTGTTTTTCCTTTGGTGTGATGGCATCTACCAGCAGGACAATATATTGTATCATGCAGTTCATATTCTACATTTGAGGAGCGCCAGGATGAGTTTACTGTACTCCTCTGGCCACCAAGCGCCTCCCCCCCCCCCCCCCCCCCCCCCCCCCCCCGCCTCCAACTACACCCCACCAACACAATTTAAAACCAATCGAGAAGCTGTGGTGGAGCTCAACTGGGTTGTTCGCACCTTGGATCCTCAGGCAAGAAAACTAATGCAGGTGGCTATAGTACTGGAGTTGGCATGGCTCCACATCCCTGTTGGTACTTTCCAGAAGCTCACTGACTCTCCTCCTGCAAGTCTGCACCACAAAAGTTGTTCATTTGAGATGTTTTATAGGTGGTCTCATTCATGAGACTGCACCATGAAAATTCACTATTAATATTAACCAATGATACCAATATTTAGTGTTTATATAAGCACCTAAGTGTAAGAATTCCAAGGTCCCTAAGAGGCTCTTGGATTATGAGCTTTACATAATATTCTCACTTCGACGACAGCAGAATAAACACCTTTTGACTATAGCTACATTTTCTCAGAAAATTATGACATAGTATAGTTTTGAATGAAAGTATGCTAACAGTTTACTGTGCAGGACAACACAAACAAAGCGTTAAGTATGTGCAAACTAGATCTGAACCGAGTGTTTTGGCTGACTTATTCTCTTCATGATGTCCCTTGATTTGTTACTGTCAATGGGTTTCTTACATAGAGTATATTATGTATTGTGTGCCCATTGACAACTACTTCTAGTAGCTTTAAGTCATCTTTCTTTGTCTGGAACAGTATAATATGAATTATTAATGTCATACAAAAGTTTAGGTAGAATGTAAATACTTTTGAATTAAAGGAGACTACTCACTGAAAATCAGAACTGTTGAGTTGTCAATAGGCACTCACTCTCTCTCACACACACACATACACACACACACACACACACACACACATACACACACACACACACACCTGCAGCTGACACTGTTAGTCCAGCCAGCACCATGTACAGGCATAGGTGTGTATGCATGCATGCATTAGTGTGTGTCTTTTCTATGCGTATTTTACTCAACCTCATGAAAGAATTACCCTAAAAACTAGCAATTTTTCTTTCTTTTTGTGGGTGCTTGTTGACAACTAAACTTTTGTGCTTTTTAGTGAGTGGTCTCTTTTAATCCAAAAGTATTTCCATAATATCAGTTATTGCAGCATTAAGAGTTAAGAATGTCCTCTGAGCCAGTTCTAAGCCTCTTCCACTATTCTCACCAATGTGTTTGATATGAATATGTTTATGATCTTAATTGACATGGTTTCATGATCCACAAACACCATAGTTTCTGTAGTGTCCTTCAATGTTTTTGGTAAATATATCAACAAAAACCGTCAATGTTCGAATATATAATATGGTATGAATTAAACAATGGAAAATCCATGGTGGAATGTAACAATATTAGAGAAGGAAAGTTGCTACTCACCATATAGTGGAGATGCTGAGTCACGATAGGCACAACAAAAAGTTTCACACAATTACAGTTTTCGGCCATTAAGGTCTTTGTCAGCAATAGACACACATACACACATCATGCATACACACACTCTCACGCAAACACAACTTGCACAGTTGTCTGAGGCTGCCAACATGTATGCAAGTTGCATTTGCATGTGTATGTATGTGTGTGTGTGTGTGTGTGTGTGTGTGTGTGTGTGTGTGTGTGTGTGTGCAACTCAGCGTCTCCACTACATGGTGAATAGCAACTTTCCTTCTCTAATATTGTTATAATATGGTATGGATAGATAAAAAATCTACTCATAAAGTGGCAGCAGGAGAAAACACATATAAAAGATATGTAAATGCACAAGGTTTTGGAGTCAGTAGCACCTTCTTGTGGCAGACCAGCTGAAGGGAAAGGATGAGGAAAGAAGGAAAAGAAAAGCAAGGTTTAGGAAATGGAGAGAGTTATAGAAAAGTCACCCTGACCTCCAGGTCAGGGGTACTTACTGTATGAGATGAGAAGAGAAGACTAAGGGGTACTTACTGTATGAGATGAGAAGAGAAGACTAATTGTTGGTGCCTGCACCATATCAGATTTGGAAACATCAGAACTTAAAGGTGGAAAATATGGTATTACACAAGACAGGTTATTGAAGAAGCATTGGACAAGAGTCAATAACAGCAGAGAATTAAGTTTATTATACCTGGTATACAGGTGAGGATAGCAGGGAAAATGAACAGCTCAGAAAATAAAAGATGTAGAAAAATAAAAGGGAGTGAAGAAAATTTATAGTTACTGAAAAGAGATGCTGAGACCATAGAAATTAATGTAAATTTAGGCCAGATGGGTGGTGAGAGCACACATGTGTTTAATGACAGTTACCACTTGCAAAATTCTGAGACATGAGTGTCAAGAAGGAGAACTGAGAAGCCACCTGTGATAAAACAGGCACTGAGGCCATGACTGTCATCTTGTAAAGTGTGCTCTGTAACAGGATATTGTGTGTTAACAGTATACACCCTCTGTCTACAATCATTCATCCTAACTAATAACTTGGTGGTAGATGTACCAATACAGAAGGATGAACAGTGTTTACACAATGACTGCTACATGACATATTCTATCAAAAGGAGAGCCACCTATGGAACAAAACATGTCATGTACCACCAGTTATGTAAACACTTTTTAGCCTTTACATGGGTATGACTACCACCAAGTTATCAGCTAGGATGTATTGGCACAGGCAAAGGGCTGCACAGGGTAGCCGTGTGGTCTGAGGTGTCTTGTCACAGTTTGCGCACCTCACCCCATCACAGGTTCAAGTCCTCCCTTGGGCATGTGTGTGTGTGTGTGTGTGTGTGTGTGTGTGTGTGTGTGTGTGTGTGTGTTGTCCTTAGTGCAAGTTAATTTAAGTTAGATTAAGTAGTGCATAAGCCTAGGGACTGATGACCTCAGCATTTTGGTCCCATAGTCCTTACTACAAATTTCCAGTTTCCACAGGCAAAGGATGTATACTGGTAACATCCAATACCTTGTTGCAGAGCACACTCTACAACATGACAGTCATGGCCTTGGTGCCTGTTTCACCACATGTACCATCTGGATTCTCCCTCCCAATACCTGTTTCTCAGAATTTTGCAGATGGTGACTGGTTTTATTACATGTGCTTTGTTCTTGCCACCCACCTGACCTAAATTCACATGAATTTCTTTTCAGTAGCTATACATTTTCTTCACTCCTTTTCTTTCTATACCTATAGAATACAATGGGGGGATACATCCACTGCTGCTGCAAGAGACAAAACAAGGGTCTATGTTGTTAAACAAAGTGGCTCCTTAAAGCACTTTTTTAAAGCATGAGAAGCTTGTTGACAGCACATTGAGCATAAAAACATATGCCTTGGTGTCGTACCTGATTCAGTAGCTGAGAGAGTTCTCCTAAGTTTTTGGTGAATTGGCTATAATAGTTGATCTTACCCAGAAACACTTTAAAGTTGATGAAATTTAGTGGGGGCTGCATTTTATTGACCACTGCAACATAATCCATTATTTCCTGTCCATATTCTGAGAGTTAAACCATAAATATGTCAAGGAATGTTGAGTGAAAGAACACTTCTGCATGTTGCATTTAAGTTCTGTTGTTGGTAATGTCTGGAACAGTAGCTTGAGATTGTGATGATCAGTGTCTGGAGTTGCACCTGTGACCAAAAGGATGCATCAGACTTGGGAAATCCCTATAGTAATTGATCTATAAAACAATGAAATATGGTATGGGCTGAAGTGATTCAGAAAGGTAAACACTTATAATGGCAAAGGCTATAGGCATTTTTAGGACTAAGTCTTGATACTGCATAGAAGGAGATTAGAAAATATGCCTTTATGAGACCAATTTTACTGAATAAAGTGCCGTGGCTTAACTTCGTAAAGAGTCTATCAGGGGTCAGTTGAGGATAGTAACACTTCAGCTTGTGTGTTATTGTTACTTTGAAATTACCACAACATCTCATGGTGTCTCTGGGTTTATGCACTGTTACTGGGGAGGAGACAACTGACTACAGGGAATGGGCATTAATGTGTCTTCATGAGTGAGCCTATCTATCTCTATTTTGAGGACATTCTGAAGTGCCAAGGGCACCAGGCATGCTTTGATAAAATGCTGGGGCACCGTTGCTTTTAAGAGTGATGTGAGCTTCAAAATCAGTTTTCTTCCCTTGTACACATAAGAAAATTTGGACATATTTATCAGAGAGTTTTTAAGGTGATACAAAGCCTGGATACCATGCACTGTTTCATGAACTATAAATCCAAAAGCATGGAAAATGTCTATTCCAGTAACACTATTGACTTTGGGGTCAGCTACCTCCAGAAAATTTATAGGATGAGTAACTTTTTTGTAGGTAAATAAAACCTAATAAGTCACAGCTGCAAAATACTAACACTAATTCTTTACAGATGAATGGAAAAACTAGTAGAAGCCAACATCGGGAAAGATCAGTTTGGATTCCGTAGAAACACTGGAACACGTGAGGCAATACTGACCTTATGACTTATCTTAGAAGAAAGATTAAGGAAAGGCAAACCTACGTTTCTAGCATTTGTAGACTTAGAGAAAGCTTTTGACAATGTTGACTGGAATACTCTCTTTCAAATTCTAAAGGTGGTAGGGGAAAAATACAGGGAGTGAAAAGCTATTTACAATTTGTACAGAAACCAGATGGCAGTTATAAGAGTCGAGGGACATGAAAGGGAAGCAGTGGTTGGGAAGGGAGTAAGACAGGGTTGTAGCCTCTCCCTGATGTTATTCAATCTGTATATTGAGCAAGCAGTAAAGGAAACAAAAGAAAGTTCAGAGTAGGTATTAAAATCCATGGAGAAAAAATAAAAACTTTGAGGTTCGCCGATGACATTGTAATTCTGTCAGAGACAGCAAAGGACTTGGAAGAGCAGTTGAATGGAATGGACAGTGTCTTGAAAGGAGGATATAAGATGAACATCAACAAAAGCAAAACAAGGATAATGGACTGTAGTCGAATTAAGTCGGGTGATGCTGAGGGAATTAGATTAGGAAATGAGACACTTAAAGTAGTAAAGGAGTTTTGCTATTTGAGGAGCAAAATAACTGATGATGGTTGAGGTAGAGAGGATATAAAATGTAGACTGGCAATGGCAAGGAAAGCGTTTCTGATTTCTGAAAGTATTTGTATGGAGTGTAGCCATGTATGGAAGTGAAACATGGATGATAAATAGTTTGGACAAGAAGAGAATAGAAGCTTTCGAAATGTGGTACTACAGAAGAATGCTGAAGATTAGATGGGTAGATCACATAACTAATGAGGAAGTATTGAGTAGGATTGGGGAGAAGAGAAATTTGTGGCACAACTTGACCAGAAGAAGGGATCGGTTGGTAGGACATGTTCTGAGGCATCAAGGGATCACCAATTTAGTATTGGAGGGCAGTGTGGAGGGTAAAAATCGTAGAGAGAGACCAAGAGATGAATACACTAAACAGATTCAGAAGGATGTAGGTTGCAGTAGGTACTGGGAGATGAAGAAGCTTGCACAGGATAGAGTAGCATGGAGAGCTGCATCAAACCAGTCTCAGGACTGAAGACCCCAACAACAACAACAACAAATAAAACCGGAAACTTTCCTACCACAGAAAGGTGATGATGTCCAAATTCCCATTACCTGCAACAGCAACAATCCTAAAATTAAGTAAGTAGATTGGTTTAGCAATGACGGAGGTCTGCTGTCAAAAGTAACCTCACAGAGTGTTTGTCAATGATCATGTCCAAGAAGGTTTGCTGGGCTGGACTTTGAGAAGGCAGCACTTCCATAGAATGCTCACTCATTGATTCACTTCCATAGGTTGGGGTATATCTGCACTGGAATTGCTATAACATATCTCTTGCATGTTCCTTTTTTGTCACACCTGTGACATGTTGCCTGCCAATGGGAGCATGAACTGTGTGCATGACAAGAGAAACAATGTTTACAGCTGGACAACAGTGTAGCTGCTGGTGCTGCCTGTCACCACTGGTGTAGTAGTTTATGAGATTGTCTGGACTGTGGAGCAGGTGGAGACCTACAAGAGGTGATGTGATACGTAAACAGTGCCGAAGAGTTGACTCCTGTGACATCTTCTTCCATCAGAGACAAATTATAGGTTACATGACCTACTTCAGGGGATTTAGCTATCTGCATAGTTTACATCAGATATAGAACTAATTTCCTTAACATGAGAGTCCTCACTTCCAAGTCAAGTGTAAGCTTCACTGTAATGTCACTGATATGAGTCTCTGTGTAGTCCTTCCCAGACAAACGTTTAAAATGCTGTTGCTGTTGTGGTCTTCAGTCCTGAGACTGGTTTGATGCAGCTCTCCATGCTACTCTATCCTGTGCAAGCTTCTTCATCTCCCAGTACCTACTGCAACCTACATCCTTCTGAATCTGTTTAGTGTATTCATCTCTTGGTCTCTCTCTATGATTTTTACCCTCCACGCTGCCCTCCAATACTAAATTGGTGATCCCTTGATGCCTCAGAACATGTCCTACCAACCAATCCCTTCTTCTGGTCAAGTTGTGCCACAAACTTCTCTTCTCCCCAATCCTATTCAATACTTCGTCATTAGTTATGTGATCTACCCATCTAATCTTCAGCATTCATCTGTAGCACCACATTTCGAGAGCTTCTATTCTTTTCTTGTCTAAACTATTTATCGTCCACGTTTCACTTCCATACATGGCTACACTCCACACAAATACTTTCAGAAACGACTTCCTGACACTTAAATCTATACTCAATGTTAACAAATTTCTCTTCTTCAGAAACGCTTTCCTTGCCATTGCCTTCTCCTTTTTATATCCTCTCTACTTCGACCATCATCAGTTATTTTGCTCCTCAAATAGCAAAACTCATTTACTACTTTCAGCATCTCATTTCCTAATCTAATTCTTGCAGCATCACCTGATTTAATTCGACTAAATTCCATGATCCTCATTTTGCTTTTGTTGATGTTCATCTTATATCCTCCTTTCAAGACACTGTCCATTCCGTTCAGCTGCTCTTACAGGTCCTTTGCTGTCTCTGTCAGAATTACAATGTCATTGGCGAACCTCAAAATTTTTATTTCTTCTCCGTGGATTTTAATTCCTACTCCAAATTTTTCTTTTGTTTCTTTTACTGCTTGCTCAATATACAGATTGAATAACATCGGGGAGAGGCTACAACCCTGTCTCACTCCCTTCCCAATCACTGCTTCGCTTTCATGCCCCTCAACTCTTATAACTGCCATCTGGTTTCTGTACAAATTGTAAATAGCCTTTCACTCCCTGTATTTTACCCACGCCACCTTCAGAATTTGAAAGAGAGTATTCCAGTCAACATTGTCAAAAGCTTTCTCTAAGTCTACAAATGCTAGATACGTAGGTTTGCCTTTCCTTAATCTATTTTCTAAGATAAGTCATAAGGTCAGTACTGCCTCAAATGTTCCAACATTTGTACAGAATCCAAACTGATCATCCCCGAGGTCGGCTTCTAACTATTTTTCCATTCGTCTGTAAAGAATTTGTGTTAGTATTTTGCAGCAGTGGCTTATTAAACTGATAGTTCAGTAATTTTCACATCTGTCAACACCTGCTTTCTTTGGGATTGGGATTCTTATATTATTCTTGAAGTCTGAGGGTATTTTGCCTGTCTCATACATCTTGCTCACTAGATGGTAGAGTTTTGTTAGGACTGGCGCTCCCAAGGCTGTCAGTAGTTCTAAAGGAATGTTGTCTACTCCCAGGGCCTTGTTTCAACTTAGGTCTTTCAGTGCTCTGTCATACTCTTCACACAGTATCATATTTCCTATTTCATCTTTATCTACATCCTCTTCCATTTCTATAATATTGTCCTCAAGAACATCACCCTTGTATAGACCATCTATATACTCCTTCCACCTTTCTACTTTCCCTTCTTTGCTTAGAACTGGGCTTACAAATGAGCTCTTGATATTCATACAAGTGGTTCTCTTTTCTGAAAAGGTTTCTTTAATTTTCCTGTAGGCAGTATCTATCTTACCCCTCATGAGATAAGCCTCTACATCCTTACATTTGTCCTCTAACCATCCCTGATTAGCCATTTTGCATGTCCTGTCAATCTCATTTTTGAGACTTTTGTATTCCTTTTTGCCTGCTTCATTTACTGAATTTCTATATTTTCTCCTTTCATCAATTAAATTCAATAACTCTTCTGTTAACCAAGGATTTCTATTAGTCCTCATCTTTTTACCTACATGATCCTCTGCTAACTTCACTATTTCATCTCTCAAAGCTACCCACTCTTCTTCTACTGTATTTCTTTCCCCCATTCTTGTCAATTGTTCCCTAATGCTCACCCTGAAGCTCTCTACAACCTCTGGTTCTTTCAGTTTATCCAGGTCCCATCTCCTCAAATTCCCACCTTTTTGCAGTTTCTTCAGTTGTAATCTACAATTAATAACCAATAGATTGTGGTCAGAGTCCACATCTGCCCCTGGAAATGTCTTACAATTGAAAACCTGGTTTCTGAATCTCTGTCTTACTATTATATAATTGATCTGAAACCTTCCAGCATCTCCAGGCTTGTTCCATGTATACAACCTTCTATTATAATTCTTGAACCAAGTGTTAGCTATGATTAAGTTATGCTATGTGCAAAATTCTACCAGGCGGGTTCCTCTTTTGTTCCTTAGCCCCATTCCATAATCACGTACTACATTTCCTTCTCTCCCTTTTCGTACTGACAAATTCCAGTCACCCATGACTATTAAATTTTCGTCTCCCTTCACTATCTGAATAATTTCTTTTATTTCATTATACATTTCTTGAATTTCTTCGTCATCTGCAGAGCTAGTTGGCATATATACTTGTACTACTGTCGTAGGCATGGGCTTCGTATCTATCTTGGCCACAATAATGCGTTGACTATGTTGTTTGTAGTAGCTAACCCGCACTCCTATTTTTTTTATTCATTATTAAACCTACTCCTGCATTCCCCCTATTTGATTTTGTATTTATAACCCTGTATTCACCCGACCAAAAGTCTTGTTCCTCCTGCCACCAAACTTACTTACTCCCACTATATCTAACTTTAACCTATCCATTTCCCTTTTTAAATTTTCTAACCTACCTGCCCGATTAAGGGATCTGACATTCCACGCTCCGATCCGTAGAATGCCAGTTTTCTTTCTGCTGATAACGACGTCCTCTTGAGTAGTCCCCACCCAGAGATCTGAATGGGGGGACTATTTTACCTCCAGAATATTTTACCCAAGAGGATGCCATCATCATTTAACCATACAGTAAAGCTGCATGCCCTTGGAAAAAATTATGGCTGTAGTTTCCCCTTGCTTTCAAGCCTTCCCACCAACGGCAAGGTCCATGGTTCATGATTCATGCTATCTATACTAAATCCCTTTAGGTCACAGCCTACTCCACATATGATTCATTGGGACCCTTGTTTTACTGCCAAAATTCTAACCCGTCTGCAATAATGTTTTCCTTTGTTGATAAATGTGCTTACTAAAACATTTGAGGCAGCTCAAGTTCCAGTGGATTCATTAACTGCTCTGGTTTTTGTATTAGCTGATACAATTTGGTATTTCCTGACAGGGCTTTTTGTCTTTCCATATTGTAAATCTAAAAGATAAAAAATGTACCTGCAGTCATAGGCAGTAAGGATTCCACTCTTCACATTGTTTGCAAAATGGCTGAAAATCACTAACATGGTTGCCATGGGAGCTGTTCCTTCTATAATCGCTAACACTTGCACTGCCTGTAATATAGCTGTTGTTAGCTCCTGATAATCCATCATGGTTTGTGTTAGGGGTTGTCATAAATGTTCCATGGATGCAAATCTGCACTCCTGTCTAATTACAAAATTGTTTAAAGTTCTATTTGTGCATGTCATGGGTCCAAAGTTGTCACCACTTTTGCAAAGGGTGATCTGCAACCACCAATAACATTGTTTATCCACAGCTATAAATGAAAAAGATACTAATAAGAACAGTGCAAGCTATCTAATTCTGGATTCTCAAAAAAATTCCAAGCCAAGCCTTATTGGAGTTCTTTCTATTAAAAATAGAGTTCACCAGACTAAAGCCATCAGCAGAAGTATAACATTTGAGGAGTGCAGGTCACAGCCCACATCAACACTGGTTCAGGCTTACATGCTAGAATCTGGTGCAATCCTAGCAGAGGATATGCCTGGGTATCAGTGCCATCTGATTAGTGGTACCACAATGGTTGATAGTTATGTTGCACCAGCTACACAGTTTCCACTGTAGTGTTATGTGGTGCCACTACAAAATATGTAAAGAACCACTTTTGGGACCACTGGCATATATAATTCCCTCACAAACAATTTTAGCTGTTATCGCTACAGGATCCCCATCAAATAATAAAGGTTGTTGCTTCCTCAATTGCAGAGTTCTTTTACTTGTTTATAGTCTCTAGGCCTTTCATGTACCTACAGTGAGCATATACCACATGGATCCCTCTCAACCTGGAGTTTAAGTAATCTGCCATTCCTTTTTAATCCTTCACAACTTATCTTGCTCTCCTCTCTAGGAGAAAAACTTTTAGTTCATAGCCAGAAATTCTATCTCATAGTTGTTTAGACAACATTATGAAAATGATAGGTTGCTATTCACCATATAGAGGAAATGCTGAGTCACCACTGTGTCTTGTCACAGCCTCTGTGGCCAGGGACAGTTGCCATGGGTGTGTGTGGGTTGTGCTTGGCTGAACACACACACACACACACACACACACACACACACACACATATATATATATATATATATATATATATATATGATTATAATGGAGGGAAACATTCCACGTAGGAAAAATATATCTAAAAACAAAGATGATGTGACTTACCAAATGAAAGTGTTGGCAGGTCGACAGACACACAAACAAACACAAACATACACACAAAATTCAAGCTTTCGCAACAAACTGTTGCCTCATCAGGAAAGAGGGAGGCAAGAGTTTGTTGCGAAAGCTTGAATTTTGTGTGTATGTTTGTGTTTGTTTGTGTGTCTGTTGACCTGCCAACACTTTCATTTGGTAAGTCACATCATCTTTGTTTTTATATATATATATATATATATATATATATATATATATATATATATATATATATATATGTGTGTGTGTGTGTGTGTGTGTGTGTGTTTAGTCTCCTTTAGAAGAAGGCGTTCTGGCCAAAAGCTTGCTTGTTTAGCAATTTTTCTGTTGTGCCTGTTTGCGACTGAACAGCTCCTCTATATGCTGAGTAGCAACCTACCATTTTTATAATACTATCATTTTCCATCCTGGATCTTCCATTATTCAGTATAGTTCCATTACTCAGTATATGTGTTTGTATCAAAAGAAAAAATTACTCAAGAAATTAAACAATAATGAAAAATCCAGCATTGAATAATGACAATGTTATGAAAAGGACAGACTGCCACTCACCATATAGGGGATTTATTGCACAGACAGGTACAACAAAATGACTATCCATTTCAGTTTTTGGTCAAAAGCCCTTCCTCTAAAATAGAAAACACACACACATTCATGCAACCACAGCTCATATACACGTGAACACTGTCTCTGGCCACTGAGAATGGACTGCAAGCAACTGCACCTGACGGCAGAAACAATCAATGGGTGGTGGAGGTAAGGAGAAGGCTGGGGCAGGGAGATAGGGGAGCAGCATGAAGATAGAACATGGGGTAGTGCTGCTTGTGGGAGCATGCAGGGGTGTGGCGGGGACAAAGTAGGACTGCTAAATACAGTAGGGTGGTTGGAACCAAGTGTGAGGGGGGGGGGGGGGGTGAGGAAGGGGGGGGGGGGGAGAAGCAGAGAAGTAGAGGAGGGGGAAGAGCGCAATAAGACTGGTAGGCCAACTAGAGGAATATGGAATGGGATATGTGGTTGAAGGACAGGAACTAGCTACATCCAGCACTACACAGTCTTCTATTTCACCAATGCACTCATATCTTTTTCTCTTCCTCTACTTCTCTCCTTTCCCACTCACCAGCCCCCACAAACCTCCTGACTGCACCTAGCAGCTCCACCCTGTCCCCACCATATCCCTGCCTGCACCCACAAGCAGCACTACACCCTCTCCCACCCTCACGCTGCTCACCTTCCTCCCTGCCCCAACCATCAGGTTTCTGCCTCACCCCCCCCCCTCCCCCCCCTCCACTTTCCCTGCTAACTATGAAGTACATATGTACATATGAGTAATAGGAGTAGAAACACTACTTGAGCTCCTATTAGCAAGTCTATAGGTGGCAGGAGCTGCCATCACTTAAGGCAAAAGCCTTGTCATTAATTATGTCAGAGACATATTTGGTTTTAAGAACATTGTATGACAGAAACAAAGGTAGATGAATTTTTCAGTAATTGCATAAGTCTGAAGATATGTGCAGTAGATGTTCTGTTCTGTTCTCAGAACACAGGGATAGATAAGTTAAATATAAATAGTTACAGCGTAGCATAATTTTCGTTTCAAGTGAGTGTGGAAAAAGGGGCATTGTCAAATGTATGTACCAGTTTAACAGAAATAAAAATTAAAGAAACAAACAGTTCTTGAGTATATTGGGACCTAGAAACATGTGCTTCTCCAGTGTTGCTTAAGAATACATTTCTCTTAATGTGTAATTACTAAAGAAGGTATGAGGTATATTCTTGCAAAGCAGTGGAGGCTTCTTAGCTTGTGATCTAAAGAAAAACAGTCCGTTTCATCACAGGTTTATTTACTAAGTGTGAAAATGCCACAGAGATGTACCCACATCCAGCTGCAGAAGCTACAGGAGAAGCATTATGGTTCATGCTGAGTGTTATATCCTGCTACTAGTGCATGTGAGTATGAGTGTGCTGAATGTGGTGTCACTGCACATGTGTGTTTGAATTGGCTGTCAACAGTGTCAGTGTGGGCTGGCCTCTGGAGATGATCTGCGGGAGGTGTGCATGCAGTGTGGTCTCCACTGTGCCATCTGCTGGTAAAACACACATATATATGCACTGAGCAGCACTAATTGGCCTCTCTATGTTATTCTAGTTTGTACTGTGCACATCAGTTGTTCTGTCTCTTGTGGAGTTCTGAGAGGCTTTTCCATTATTATTCAGAGGTTATGAATATAGCCTGATTTGTGTGACTTGGATCAGTTTTGTGAATTACTTGGTTACTACACAATTGGCAACAATGATGGGATGGTTTCTGCATGCACAGTCTTTAAGTGCAATTTCATTAGCTTTATTCAGGATGGACACCGTGCTACCAGCCCTGGTTTAACAGCTTACTTTGGCTGTGACCACTTAGTCTGTTTCCATTAACAGACAGGGTACTGTTCCACAGGTCCATCCACCCATTTTCCTGTGTATGATGGTTCAGTTAAAAATTGGGAAACTTACAAAAAATGACTCAGACAGCAGTTTTTGGCTTTCAGTGTCACAGACTCAAATTTGTGCAGAGCCATTTTCTCTTGTGGATTCCACCACAGGTATATCAATTACTGTGCCAGCTTGCCCCTTTACTACACTCATGCTCATAAATTAAGGATAATTGCAAATGTGGTGTCACACAATGTGGCACTACACAAACTGGCAATAATAGGCACATAGGGAACACACACGGCACAGATCTGTAAGTCCACGGTATTGGTGATAAGTTGAGAAAACTGTCCTGAAACACATGTGCTACCAAACAGCACTGTTTCCAGTGCATGTACCCTGACATCAATATGGGATATGATCACCATGTGCATGTACACAGGCTGCACAAAGGATTGGCATACTCTGGATCAGGTGGTTGGGGAGCTGCTGGGGTACAGCCTCCCATTCTTGCATCAGTGCCTGTTGGAGCTCCTGAAGTGTCCTGGGGGTTTGAAGATGTGCAGCGATATAGGTCTGGAGAACAGGCAGGCCACTCCATTCGCCTGATATCTTCTGTTTCAAGGTACTTCTCCACAATAGCAGCAAGGTGGGACTGTGCATTATCATCCAGCAGGAGGAACGTGGGACCCACTGCACCCCTGAAAAGGCAGACATACTGGTGCAAAATGATGTCCTGATACACCTGACCTGTTACAGTTCCTCTGTCAAAGACATGCAGGGATGTATGTGCACCAGTCATAGCCTCACCCCACACCATCAAATCACGACCACCATACAGGTCCATTTCTAGGACATTAAGGGGTTGGTATCTGGTTCCTGGTTCATGCCAGATGAAATCTGGTGAGAATCACTGTTCAGACTATACCTAGACTTGTCTGTGAACATAACCTGGGACCACTGTTCCAATGACCATGTACTGTGTTCTTGACACCAGGCTTTATGGACTCTCCTGTGACCAGGGGTCAGTGAATGCACCTTGCAGATCTCTGGGCAAATAAACTATGTCTGTTCAGTCATCTGCAGACTTTGTGTCTGGAGACAACTGTTCCAGTGGCTGGGGTAAGGTCCTGAGCAAGGCTACCTGCAGTACTCCATGGCCATCTGCAAGCACTGATGGTGAGATATCAGTCTTCTTCTGGTGCTGTACACTGTGGACATCCCATACTGTAACGCCTGGACATGTTTCCTGTCTGTTGGAATCGTTGCTATAATCTTGAGATCACACTTTGTGGCACACGGAGGGCCCGTGTTACGACCTGTTGTGTTTGACCAGCCTCCAGTCGCCCTAGTTTTCTACCCCTCATAACGTCATCAATACATGTTCTTTGAGCCATTTTCAACACACTCTCACCATCAACATGTCTGAAAACATCTGCACACTTACTCGCTGCACTGTACTCTGACATGCACCAACGCACCTTTGCATATGTGGACTGCTGCCAGTGCCACCGTGTGACGACCGCAGGTCAAATGCACTGCATAGTCATACCCTGAGGTCATTTAAACCCGCAAACCACCCACCAGAGTGTTGTTTCACCATGTATCAGCATTATCCTTAATTTACGAGCATGAGTGTAGAACCAGCAGCTCTTACTTTTGATCACATGTGCAGTTTACAAAATGAATGCATGTCATAGTGGTGTGAGTTGAATTCTACCAATGCTGCAAGAAACCAGACCAGTCATATAGCGCCTGGGTAGCCGAACTTCATGGCCTTAGCCATGTCAATTTATTATGGATGTCCATAATGATTCTTAGGCAGTCTCTATGGTGCGTGACACAATTATACTTTTAGCTCAGGAAAAGGAAGTGTACCAGAAGTCTTTACCCACTGCAATCCTTTCCTTGGCAGAAGTGTTGCAAATAGCACAATCTTTTGAAGTTTTTCAGGCAGTGTGTGATCAAGAGGAAGTATGAGGTGATGTGACAGTAGTGTGACAAGATGTGCCCCCTAGGACGACAGACAGCTTACATGAGGAAGCAGCATGGGTGGCAGTAAATATGCAGGCCCAGCATCAAGCAGACCAAGGTCAGGCCAAACAGCTGCAACCATCACAGTGCCAGTGTCAGCATTACTGTTTCTGTCTTGTCCTTTCTGTTTTGTCCAGCATGAACATTCGGCGTGCCCTAATTGCTGGGCCACTTTTCATGCTTGCCAGAAGAAAGATCACATTGCCTCCGTGAGTCGTTCACCAGATGTTGCTCAGGATATGGACATAGATGGAAACTGTGTGACTCTGATGCTTGTGACTTCTCCCAAGTTGTTTATTGAGTCAAGTGTTTATCACCAAGTGCTCTGACTACAGCTCGATACAGGTGCTGCTGTGATATTATTGAATTCTCAAACCTATGTGAGCTCAGACTAAATGCTGTTGACACTACTCATGCAGAAGCTGGTCAGTTATAACAAACAGAACATTGCACTGTTGGAACAATTCATGTCATCTGCTGCTTACAAGTCAGTGGTTCACTCCTTTACATTTTTGGTGGTCACTGATGCCACTGTTGAGAACTTGTTCAGGATGGACGGATTTCAGGTATTCAGATTTTCTATCACTGACAAAGTTTACCTTGTATCCAATCATGTACCATATTCTCAACTGGAACACTGTGTGAGGAGGTTTTGGACTTGTTTTCAGAAGGTACAGGGCATATTGTGAATTTTTCTGATGATATTTCTTTGAAATCTGTGCCTCAGCCTCGTTTTTGTTGTGCACATCCTATTCCTGTCACCCTGAAAGATTAGGTGAAAGCAGAATTGGACAGACTTCAATCTCTAGGGGTTGTGTAACCTGTTACAGCTAGTGAATGGTTGTCTTTGCTGGTCATAGTTTGGAAGTTGTCAGAGAAACTTTGCTTCTGTGGTGACTTTAGTACCACTGTCAACGCACAGTCAATAACTGATATGCATTCTCTCTCATGCCAGGAGGAATGGCTGGTGAAAATATTGGGTGACCAGTGTTTTCTAAAATTGATTATCTGAAATGTAACAGCAGGTGCCTGTGGGCGAAGAGTCTTGGTGAGTTCTGGTTTTGAATACTCCTTTCAGTCTCTATCAATATTTGCACATATACAGGGTGAGTCACTAGTATTTCCACCAAGAATGACTACAAAAGTATGATAGGAGCTGAAAAGTTTGTGGGACAAAAGTTGCATGGGACAGTGGGGGCCACAATATGATGTTGGTTTTTTGTCGTTAGGTGGGGTCGCTTCAGAGATGTGAAAGTCAACTTTGTTTTTTTAAATGAGATGCTATGGTTTGGTATTTATTTTCTGTTTGCAGCTATTGAGATGAATCCAGTGATGTGTAACAGTAAGATCTTTGAAGGTCAACAAAGGTCACAAAGTTGGCATGAATGTCCATTTACAACAAGTGTTCGAAGTGATGACCATTGGTATCAATGCAGTGCCGCAATCTTGTTATCATGGACTGAGTGGTATTCCTTATCACATCGGCACTCATCGAAGCACATTCTCTGACAATTCTGTCTCACATTTCTTCAGGTGTAGTTGGAATGTCTTTATAAACAATTTCTTTTACATATTGCCACAAGGAAAAATCCCAGAGGTGTCAAGTCTGGTGAATGAGCCAGCCATGACACATTTCCTCTGCATCCATTCCAGCAATATGGGAATTGTCTCTGCAACTCATTTCTAGCCATCAGTGAAAAATGTACAAGACACCCACCATGTTGATACCATATTCTTTTCCTTATTCTTTGAGGTATTTCTTCCAATAACAGACCTAATGTTTCTTGCAGAAATGTGGTGTACTTCCTACTATTAAGATTTCCTTCAATGAAATAGGGGCCCATAATTCTGTCCTCCAGAATACCACACCACACATTCACTGACCACAGTTTTTGGTGTGCAACTTGCCATAGCCAAAATGGATTTTCAGTTACCCAATAATGCATGTTATACAAATTAACATTTCCATGAAACTTCCTGGCAGATTAAAACTGTGTGCCCGACCGAGACTCGAACTCGGGACCTCTGCCTTTCGCGGGCAAGTGCTCTACCATCTGAGCTACCGAAGCACGACTCATGCCCGGTCCTCACAGCTTTACTTCTGCCAGTATCTCGTCTCCTACCTTCCAAAGTTTATAGAAGCTCTCCTGCGAACCTTGCAGAACTAGCACTCCTGAAAGAAAGGATATTGCAGAGACATGGCTTAGCCACAGCCTGGGGGATGTTTCCAGAATGAGATTTTCACTCTGCAGCGGAGTGTGCGCTGATATGAAACTTCCTGGCAGATTAAAACTGTGTGCCCGACCGAGACTCGAACTCGGGACCTTTGCCTTTCGCGGGCAAGTGCTCTACCATCTGAGCTACCGAAGCACGACTCACGCCCGGTCCTCACAGCTTTACTTCTGCCAGTATCTCGTCTCCTACCTTCCAAACTTTACAGAAGCTCTCCTGCGAAACTTGCAGAACTAGCACTCCTGAAAGAAAGGATATTGCGGAGACATGGTTTAGCCACAGCCTGGGGGATGTTTCCAGAATGAGATTTTCACTCTGCAGCGGAGTGTGCGCTGATATGAAACTTCCTGGCAGATTAAAACTGTGTGCCCGACCGAGACTCGAACTCGGGACCTTTGCCTTTCGCGGGCAAGTGCTCTACCATCTGAGCTACCGAAGCACGACTCATGCCCGGTCCTCACAGCTTTACTTCTGCCAGTATCTCGTCTCCTACCTTCCAAACTTTACAGAAGCTCTCCTGCGAACCTTGCAGAACTAGCACTCCTGAAAGAAAGGATATTGCGGAGACATGGCTTAGCCACAGCCTGGGGGATGTTTCCAGAATGAGATTTTCACTCTGCAGCAGAGTGTGCGCTGATATGAAACTTCCTGGCAGATTAAAACTGTGTGCCCGACCGAGACTCGAACTCAGGACCTTTGCCTTTCGCGGGCAAGTGCTCTACCATCTGAGCTACCGAAGCACGACTCACGCCCGGTCCTCACAGCTTTACTTCTGCCAGTATCTCGTCTCCTACCTTCCAAACTTTACAGAAGCTCTCCTGCGAACCTTGCAGAACTAGCACTCCTGAAAGAAAGGATATTGCGGAGACATGGTTTAGCCACAGCCTGGGGGATGTTTCCAGAATGAGATTTTCACTCTGCAGCGGAGTGTGCGCTGATATGAAACTTCCTGGCAGATTAAAACTGTGTGCCCGACCGAGACTCGAACTCGGGACCTTTGCCTTTCGCGGGCAAGTGCTCTACCATCTGAGCTACCGAGTTCGAGTCTCGGTCGGGCACACAGTTTTAATCTGCCAGGAAGTTTCATATCAGCACACACTCCGCTGCAGAGTGAAAATCTCATTCTGGAAACATCCCCCAGGCTGTGGCTAAGCCATGGCTCCGCAATATCCTTTCTTTCAGGAGTGCTAGTTCTGCAAGGTTCGCAGGAGAACTTCTGTAAAGTTTGGAAGGTAGGAGACGAGATACTGGCAGAAGTAAAGCTGTGAGGACTGGGCGTGAGTCGTGCTTCGGCAGCTCAGATGGTAGAGCACTTGCCCGCGAAAGGCAAAGGTCCCGAGTTCGAGTCTCGGTCGGGCACACAGTTTTAATCTGCCAGGAAGTTTCATATCAGCGCACACTCCGCTGCAGAGTGAAAATCTCATTCTGGAAACATCCCCCAGGCTGTGGCTAAGCCATGTCTCCGCAATATCCTTTCTTTCAGGAGTGCTAGTTCTGCAAGGTTCGCAGGAGAGCTTCTGTAAAGTTTGGAAGGTAGGAGACGAGATACTGGCAGAAGTAAAGCTGTGAGGACCGGGCGTGAGTCGTGCTTCGGTAGCTCAGATGGTAGAGCACTTGCCCGCGAAAGGCAAAGGTCCCGAGTTCGAGTCTCGGTCGGGCACACAGTTTTAATCTGCCAGGAAGTTTCATATCAGCGCACACTCTGCTGAAGAGTGAAAATCTCATTCTGGAAACATCCCCCAGGCTGTGGCTAAGCCATGTCTCCGCAATATCCTTTCTTTCAGGAGTGCTAGTTCTGCAAGGTTCGCAGGAGAGTTTCTGTAAAGTTTGGAAGGTAGGAGACGAGATACTGGCAGAAGTAAAGCTGTGAGGACCGGGCGTGAGTCGTGCTTCGGTAGCTCAGATGGTAGAGCACTTGCCCGCGAAAGGCAAAGGTCCCGAGTTCGAGTCTCGGTCGGGCACACAGTTTTAATCTGCCAGGAAGTTTCATATCAGCGCACACTCTGCTGCAGAGTGAAAATCTCATTCTGGTAACATTTCCATGGTTCGTGAATGTAGCCTCATCAGTAAATAAACTCAAATTAATAAATGTGTCATCTCACTGAATCTGAAGTTGAGCCCATTGGCAGAATTCAATGTGACACATACAATCCATACCAGTTAATTCTTGGTGGAGACTGATATGGTAAGAATGATATTTATAGTGATGCAGAACACGAACAACACTACTATGGCTCATGCCAGATTCCCCAGCTATTTGACACATACCACAAGGATCTCGAACCAAAGTGCAAGAGTACCAATTTCCATTTCCTTATTAGTAACTTTCCTTTGCCAGATATGTTTCCCATGTGTTAAAGATCCAGTTGTTCTTGATGTATCATACACGTTTTTAAATGTACAGCATGTAGGGTGAGTATGTTGAGGATATCTTTCAGCATATAAGTCTCTAGCTGTCTCTGAACTTTGTTGGAATACTCCATAAATGAGAAGCATATCAACTTGTTCTTCGAAGGAATACATCATTCACATTCACTTGATTCGAAGATACTAGTCTTACCATTCCTATTAGTGTTGTATTACAAAACCATCGCATGGTATTTACATGTCAAAGGCACATTAGATGGAATATTTACTATTTGCACAATATACAAGAGAGAATTGTCAGAGCATGTACTTCAATAAATGCCGAAGTGATAAGAAATAACACTCAATCCATGACAAGAAGATTGCAGCACTGCATTGATATCAATGGTCATCACTTCGAACACCTTCTGTAAATAGATGTTCGTGCCACCTTTTTAACCTTCATTGACCTTCAAAGACCTTACTGTTACACATAATTGGATTCATGTCAATAGCTGCTATCAGTAAATAAGAACCAAACAATAGCATCCCATTAAAAAAAAAAAAAAAAAAAAAATTGACCTTCACATCTCTGATGCGACAGCGCCTAGCAACAAAAAACCAATGCCATATTATGACTCCATTTGTCCCACAAACTTTACAGCTACTATCATACGTTTGGAACTATTCTTGGTGGCAATAGTTAGTGACTCACCCTGTATATGCACAGAGCAGCACTGAGTGTCTTCTCAATATTACTCTAGTTTGTATGGTGTACTTCAGTTGGTCTGCACCTTTTTGGGTCCTGAGAGGCTTTTCCATTATTGTTCATAGGTTATGAATAAAGTCCTATTTGTGTGACTTGGATCGCTTTTGTGTATCACTTGGTTACTACAATGTGTTTTACATTTAAATCCCAAGCACGTATATTCCTAGATGAGTCAACTAATATATTATTTTCTCTTACATATATCTCATGAAAAGACCATGACGAAAAAATTTGAGAGATTCAAGCTTACATGAATCTTACCAACAACTGTTCCTCCCTCAGATGATTTGTGACTGGAATAGGGGGAAATATCATCAGTACACATAGAAGCAAATTTAATAACTGCTAAAACATGGTATAAGATTAGCTGCTATGTGGAGTGTAGCTGTAGATGCAGATACAATGTTTTATAAATATAATACAAGAGGTAGATCAAGATGAAATGTATATGGAATCATGAACCTTGCCATGATAGGGTTGGTTGTGAGCCTCGAAGATACAAATAGCTTTACTGTAGGTGCAACCAGACTAATGTAAGGGTTTCTGAAGAGGAACACCAGTGTTTTTAATAGATGCTGGAGTAAGTTTTACTGTAGGTGCAACCAGACTAATGTAAGGGTTTCTGAAGAGGAACACCAGTGTTTTTAATAGATGCTGGAGTAAGTTTGGATAATAGGCTTACCTGGCTTTCTAACATTATCTTAACATGTTGCTATGTTGGAAGAGTGAAAGGCAGAAACTGAGGAGATTCTTGTGGGCAAAATATTACTCAGGTGAAATAGTTCCCCATTTGAATCTGTGGATGGGAACTCCTGAAAAGGATGCTGTACAAAAAAAAAATAGTTTGGTGTTCTACAGATTGGACCACTGAATGTGAGAGCCTTTCTTGAGATAGGTGCTGAAGAGAATTTGAAAAGAGAACTGGACAGATTGAAGTAAGAAACATTATTGAAGTGTGATGTACAGATGAACAATCTTTCTGGTTAGGTAAATACATGGTTACCAACAAAAAATCAAATGAGAATAATTGGGGAATAGGATTAATAATGAGTAAGAAAATATGAGTGTCAGTGAACTACTGTGAAGAGCATAATGAATGTAATATCGCAGCCAAGATAGACACAAAGCTAAGACCCAAAACATTAGTACAAGTATTTGCTTCTAGCTTCAAAGATGATGAGCAGATAGAAAGAATATGTAATGAGATAAAAGAGGTTATTCAGATTGTAAATGGAAATGAAAATTTAATTGTGAGTGGGGACTGGAATTCACCAATATGGAACAAAAGAGAAGTAAATATAGGGGGAGAAGGGAATAAAAGAGAAAGCTACATGGTTTAATTTTGCACAGAGTACTCTTTAATAATTGTTAACACTTGGTTTATGATTCATGAAAGAAGGCTATACACATGGAAGAGATGTGGTGACATTTTAGGTATATTATACAAGATTAGATGAAAGTTTAGATACCAGATTGTACTCTGTAAAACATTTACAGGAGCAGATGTGATCTCCAACTGTAATTTATTGGTTAAAAACAGGACATTAAAACTCCAGAAATAGGAGAAAGCTATGAAATTAAAGAGATGGAACTTAGATTTGTTGAAAGAACCAGAAGTTTCTGAGTGTTTCATTGGGAGCATTAAACAATTATCGATTGCAGTATGGAACAGGAACTCAATACAAAATGAGTAACTTTGAGAAATGAAATGATGAAGGCAACAGAGGATCAAATAGGTAAAAATACAAGTCCTAGTAGATATCATTGCATCAAACGTAAAATATTGAATTTATTTGACAAAAAGACAAAATGGGACAATGCAACATATGAGGTAAGAAAAAGGGAATTACGGCATTTAAAAATGAGACTGGCAGAAAGTCCAAAATTGAAAAGTAGGAGCAGCTAAAGAAGAAATACAAAGCAAAAGAAGCACACATACCTATATGATGTACACATGCCAAAAAAGAGGAAGAGAAGAGAGAAGAGTAGTTGCTGCAAAAATTTCAAGAGCGCAGATAGCAGGCCACCGCTAACCAAAGAAGGGAAAGTTGAAAGGTGGACAGAATATATAAAAGGACTATTCAAAGGAAAGTAATCTAAAAAGAAATTTTTTGAAAGGGAAGAAGCAGCAGATGATAGAGGGATTGGGAGATATGGAGTTTGACACAAGACTGAAAGATTTAAGCCAAACCAGGGGAAATATATGAGACAAGTGAAATATCAACAGACTTCAAGAAGAATGTAATAATTCCATTTTTAATAAAGGCAGGCCTGGAGAGGTGTGAATATTACCAAACCACCAATTTGCATAATACTGACATTAATTGTTTACAAAAGATCAATTTGGGTTTTAAGGAAATGCAAGAACATGCATGACAATACTAATACTATAAAGTCTCTAAAACATAGACATTATGACTTATCTTTAGAAAAAAGGCTGAAAGAAGACAAAAACATTTATAGTAGAAAACAACAACATTATGGAGTAACAACCGCAGTATGAATTACGATTGTAACATTACAGATGTGGGTGTGAACACCATGCCTGGAAACACCGGTACAAAATACAAGGCTGGTAAGCCTATACGTAAAGGACTGTGCTTGCCTAGGCAGGAGAGTGACATCAGCGTGCCATAGTCAGCTGACGGAGCAGGTGGTTATGAAATTTCAGGAGGTAGTAAGGAACTGAGTTGCTGGTAGCTTTTCCTCCCACAGTAACAGGTGGAGAATGGTTCGCACAGCTGCTGTGAGGTTACTCAAAATATTTATTCAATACTTGCATGCTAAAAACTCAATCTCAGCAATGATTGCCGCATTTAATCTACACAGGTCAAAACAAGTCTCTGAGAGATGAGTAGACCAAAACAAATCACTTAATTGTATGATAATTGATAAAAAGTAGTTATAGGCTACCTAATCAGGCAAACAACAGTGAATGATCCATTAAATTTTGGACATGCAGTTGCACAAATAAAATTTCCTCCACTGATATTTCGTAAGTGTATCATCTGGCTATCCTCAGAGTGAGTCACAAGACTGACAAGATGCCAAGCATGGCCTTATATGCTCCGCCACAGTGCTACTCTGCATTTGGGTCACAGATGCTGGTCGGCAGCAAAGAAATATGCTTACACATGCGCTGCCTGTGGCAAAGGTGTACCGACATTCGATTTGCTTATCAATGTATGATCGGCGGCAGTGACACCACAAAGACTTCTCTGCAATTTAATTACCCCCAAGAGCCAGATTCCATGCCGTATCCAAATTAAAACCATTATCTCTGTTTGTTAAATTATTAGCTAATCTAATCTCTATAGCTTCCTTGAAGATTGATTCCCAAAAGGAAGAGGTGCATGTTAAAATATTCACATCACTGTAATTCATGGAATGCCCTGTATCAATACAGTGTTTGGCCACAGCTGACTTGTCTGGCTGTAATAAGCATATGTACCTTTGTTGCTCCACATATCTCTCATGAACAGTGCATGTTGTTTGACCTATGTACAACTTCTCACAATTTCTACAAGGAATCTGATACACACCCACTTTATGAAGCTGTAAATTGTCCTTCACAGAGCTGAGTAAAGCTGCAATCTTCATGGGGGGCTGGAAGATCACCTTAACACAGTGTTTCTCAAGAAAAGGGTCTATCTTCGAGAAAAGAGCACCCACATAGTGCAAAAATGCTCTAGATCTGAAGGAATTACCATCTTCTTCAGATCAGTGTTACCAAAACTTATGTTTATTTGCATTTACAATCACTTTTGCTTCTTATCAAAATATTGTGAAACAAAAGCTATTTACAATCTTTTGTACTAAGGAATTCACTTATAGCAGTGTTCCTACAAAAACAATTTAAGATAAGCGGTACATGTTATCTGCTTCTTTTATTTTCTGTGGCAGTTTATTATACAGTTTTACACCTTCATACAAGAAGCTATTTTGAGTCTGATGTTTATTCTTCCTGTCTAGGTGAAGACAGTGACTTGTTCTTGTACTATAGTTACTTGGATAGCTCAAAAGCCTGTTTTTCATTATTGTTTCTATCACTTTGGAAAAGCATGACAATAGGCCTATTGGTCTGTAGTTCTCAACATTTTCTATGTCACCTTTCTTGTGAACTGGTAAAATTTTGCATGCTTCAGATAGTCAGGGAAGCAACCAGTTTTGAAAGATTCATTTATGATTTATGTTAGTGGAGCTGTGATACTGTTTATGTATTTTTTCAGCACACACATTGGGATTTTGTCTAAATCTGCCGAGTTTTTGTTCTTTAATTGCTTTACAACATTGCATACTTCCTCCTCAGTAGTTGGAAGCAATACCATTGAGTTTGCTATATGCTTCTGTATTGGTTTATTTATTTATTTATTTATCTCTTGTTCCAGTGATCCATGTTGTGACAGTATCACAGGATATGGAACGTGTCAATTTTACAAGCTTTTGGCCAGAATTTATGGTAATACATAAAACAAAACAAAAACAGTAAACAGTAACTTAGGTCCCACTACAAAAATAGATTTTAGAGAGAGATAAAGATTACAAAATAATAAGTGTTACGGAGAAATAAATATTGCAAAATATATGTTTACAATAAAAATATTCGGTATTACAAATACAAATTTGGGCATACATTTGCAATTTACAATACGAGAGATGTTAAACACTGTAGTTCAGGAACTCTTCTAATGTATAAAATGATCCTTGCAATAGGAACTGCCTTAAGGTTGTTTTAAACAGGAGATCATCATCTACCAAACACTTAATTCTTGAAGGGAGGGCATTAAAAATCTTATAGCCATTGAAATGGACTCCTTTCTGCACCATACTTAGATTTGTCTGTTCATAGTGGATACCATGTTTCCTTCTAGTATTGTGACTGTGATATGCATTATTCAGCTTAAAGATCAATTTTTCTTTCCTTATGAAGCACATCAATGAGAATATATATTGCGCAGTGGATGTAAGTATTTCAAGCTTCTTAAAAAGATTCCTGCATGTGGCTCTAGGATGGACTCCACACATGATCCTTATGGCTCTTTCTTGTACACACAGTACTTTTTTAGCCAGTGGCTGATTTCCCCAAAATATAATTCCAAATGCCATAATTGCATGAAAGTAACCATAATACGCTGACTTCATGGTTTCCATATTTCTATAAGAAGAAACAATGCGCAATGCATATGTTGCTGAACTTAGTCTTTTGCACAGATCCACGATGTGGTTGGACCAATTCAGTTTGCTATCAATACGCAAGCCTAGGTATTTTGAGGAATCTACCCTGGTTATTGTTTGCTCACCTACTTTTACAAATATTTCCTCATCTTTGGATGTTTTGTGGAACTGAATGTAGTTTGTTTTACAGTAATTTAAAATAAGACCATTAATGTTGAACCAGTTCACCGTTTCATTTAAAACCTTATTTGCCGTTACCTCAAGCTTATCTTCCGAATTATCAATAAGTAGTGTAGTGTCATCTGCGAAAATGGTGAATCTACAATATTCCATAGAGAGAGGAAGATCATTTATAAATATAATAAAAAGTAAGGGGCCCAGAACTGAGCCCTGCGGCACACCACATGTAATGGTACCCCATTCTGAAGATATTGGGACACCATCTTGACTATCTACTACAACTTTTTGTTTTCTGTTTGACAGATATGAGTCGAGCCATTTCCCTGCTGCACCACTTATACCGAGATGTGCAGCTTTTTGTAAAAGAATTTGGTGATTTACACAGTCAAATGCTTTTGTTAGGTCACAAAATATGCCAATCACTTTCAGTTTTTTGTTGATAAGATTCCAAGAGTTTGCCAGTAAATGCTAATATTGCATCTTCTGTTGACAAACCTTTCTGAAATCCAAACTGACTTTTGCTGAAGCTATTGTATTCACTGAGATGCTTAACTATCCTGACATGCATTAGTTTCTCTAAAACTTTTGAAAAGCTTGTCAGTAGTGATATTGGCCTATAATTAGCAGTATCCGTCTTGTCCTCCTTCTTATACAGCGGTTTTACAACTGCATACTTAAGCCTCTCAGGAACTATTCCTTGCTTAAGTGGCGCATCAAAAATGTGGCAAAGGACTTTACTTACATGGCTGGAGCAGTATTTTAATAATTTGTTAGAAATGTTGTCAATTCCAGCAGAGTTTTTACATTTCAGGGATTTAATAACTCTTTCAATTTCTTGAACAGTGACTGTTTTTACCTTCATGTGTTGCACTAAACCAGGTATGCTAGCTTTCAAAAGATTGATGGCTTGCTTCATGGACCCTTGTAAACCTATTTTTTCTGTTACTGTTAAAAAATTGTAGTTGAATGTGTCTGCAACTGTTTTTGGATCGCTAACAAGATTACCATCACTTTTGATTTGAATATTTTCACTACAAACTGCATTTTTCCCCGTTTCCTTCTTTACAAATTTGCAGATAGTTTTTACTTTATTGCTTGAGTTGTCAATTTCTGCCTTCAAGCACATGTTCTTTGCTGCCTGAATTGTTTCATTCAGAACTTTATTGTAGATTTTATAGTGTTGTTTAGCACCTTTCAGAAAATTTTTCTGTAAGTTCGTTGCAATGCTGCTAAAATAGGTATTCACATAATTTGCTAATTCTTTCTGGTTACTTTATAAGTTTTTCTTATCCCTGATTTGTGTGTTTGTACCTCTCTGCTTCACAGTTCCTGTTTCTTGTTTCACTACAGCCCATGTAGCTTTACTTTTATTATTGGCTAAATTTATGAACCTATCATTGGCTGATTTTTTTGCTGTGTTGAGTACCTTCCTGTAGATCCTTTCGTAGTTTTTGTAATAGTGCAAAGAAACTGGATTACTATTGTCCTTTTTAATGGAGTTTAGGTATTTACAAGTTTGAGCACTTTTTCTAATTCCTTTAGTAATCCATTTATTGTTGGTGGGTGTTCCAATGGGAATTAATGCTTTGGGGAATGTTTCTTCCAATTTTAATTTAAACTCAGACATGAAATTGGAGAACTTGCTATTCCCTTTAGTTTCTATGTATACTCCTTCCCAACTTCCATGTGCTAACTTTAAGGAAAACTCTTGCAAAGCTGATGGAGAGTAGACTCTTTTATATACATGCAGTTTTGATTGTTTTTTTATACAAGCTTTTACTTTTATAATCTGACATAGGTGGTCAGACAGTCCCAGATTTTTGACAAGTACATCACAGTTTTCTCTGCCTACATCTGTAGCTACATGATCAATGGTAGATGATGAATATGTGGTTATTCTTGTTGCACAGTTGACTAGTGAAGATAGACCAAAACTATGTAGGATATTCATAAATGTGTTACTAGTGTCATATGTTTTAGTTGTATTTATGTTAAAGTCCTCACACAAAAGGATATTATGTTTCAGAGTCAACGCTAATTCTAGGCTTTGTATAAGTTTCGAAAAGAATATCTCTAAATTACCACTGGGAGAACGATATACACATAATGTAGTTAGTTTCTTGGGCATACTTATAGCAACTATCTCTATTGCTGACACTTCAAAGTCATTGTCTACACTTAACATGATAATATCATTTCTGACTTTAAATTCAATGCCGTTCTTAACGTAAATACATGATCCTCTACCTTTCATTGTGTTTCTGCAATAAGAACATGCTTGGGCATATGAGGGAAAATTAGTATATAAGATTTCACTTTCTTTACACCAGTGCTCTGTATTACAGATAACAGTGCTGTCTAAGATTTGTAACTCGACTTCCAGCTGTTGCACTTTTGTTTTTCACACACTGAATATTTTGGTAGAGTACTGTTAGACATTTAATGTTACTTATCTTGGTGGCTTCTTTTTTGTGATATCTACAATTAAAAAGTCCATCAGATGGGAAGGAGGTGTCCTTCTCTGTCTACTTGCTGCCCCAAGGATGGTTGTTTCCATGTCTGCTGATGCTCCTGCTATTGCTGGGATTTCTGCTGTTACTGCTGTCTGTGATGCTGCTGTTGATGATGATGCTGTTGTTGGCATTTCTGTTCTGTTCTGATTATTGTTTGTACTGCTGCTCCTGCTATTGCTGGGATTTCTGTTGTTACTGCTGTCTGTGATGCTGCTGTTGATGGTGATGCTGTTGTTGGCATTTCTGCTTCAATTATTGTTTGTACTGCTGCATTTTGTGTAACTGCTATTGGTTGTGTTTGTTCTGCTGCTTTTTTTGTTGCTGGTATCATCTGAGATAATCTCCAGTGAAAAAGCTCACAGCATATTGTAAATTCCAACAAGAAAATCACTTCCATTTAAATATCAGTAACTGCAGCCAAACTAAGTCTGTAACTTATCAAAGAAATATTTACAATGGGAGTGGTCTGTAGCTTCTGTCTAAAATTCATATCACAGGAACACTCCCTGACAGGCTTAAATATGCTGAAGTTATACCTCTCTACAAGAAAGGGGACAAAGAAATGCTGTAAAATTACCAACCGATCTCACTTTTGCCAGATTTATCAAAAATCTTTGAACAGGTTATGTTCAAGCATCTACTTAAGCACCTTAGTGAAAATAACATACTGTCAAAGTCACAGTTTGGGTTTCTTAAGGGTTCTGATATTGAGAAAGCTATTTACACTTACAGTGAAAATGTCCTTAATTCATTGGACAACCGATTAGAGGCAACTGGCATATTCTGTGACCTGACAAAGGCGTTTGACTGTATGAATCACAGCATTCTTTTAAGTAAATTAAAATATTATGGTGCCACTGGTAGTGCTACCTTACTAATAGAAAACAAAGGGTGTCATTATGTAACACTTCAGCAGTAGGCAATCAGACATCATCTGACAGGGAAGAAATTACATGTGGTGTCCCCCAAGGTTCCATACTGGGTCCACTACTGTTTCTTGTGTATATTAATGACCTGTCATCTGTTACATTACCAGATGCCAAGTTTGTCTTATTTGCAGTTGATAGAAACATTGCAATAAATAGTAAATCAAATATAAATTTAGAAAGGGCAGCTAATCAGATTTTTACTGACATAAATAAGTGTTTCATAGCCAATTCACTGTCTTTAAATTTTGAAAAGACCCACTATATGCAGTTCAGAACTTCCAAGAGATTTCCTTCTGGTGTGTGTATAAAATATGATGACATGGAAACAGGAGAAGTTGAGAGTGTAAAATTCTTGGGATTACAACTTGATTATAAATTCAGTTGGGACCAACATACTAATGAACTGCTAAAGTGCCTAAACAAGTCTGTGTTTGCAATGCGAATGATGTCAGACATAGGAGATATAAATATAGAAAAACTGGCATATTTTACTTATTTTCACTCCATTATGTCATATGGTATCATATTTTGGGGTAACTCCAAAAAGGAAAAAAACTTTTAGTGTACAGAAGCATATAATAGGAGTAATGAATAGTGTAAATTCAAGAACATCATGTCAAAACCTATTCAAAGAATTGGGCATATTAACCACAGCTTCTCAGTATATTTATTCCTTAATGAAGTTTGTTGTAAATAATACATCTCCTTTTCCAACTAACTGCTTAGTACACCGTATTAATACTAGGAATAAGAACAATATACATAAAGATTTAAAATCACTTACTCTTGCCCAGAAAGAAGTCCAGTATTCAGCAACGCATATTTTCAATAAATTACCAGCAACCATTAAGAGTTTAGTTTCAGACAAGGCACAATTTAAACATAATTTAAAAGAATTTTTGGTGGCCAACTCCTTCTATTCCACCAATGAGTTTCTCAACAAGTGCAGTAGACCATTTTAATGAAAATTTATTATACTTTAATTTTTGACACTACTTAGTTGTAACAGCCAAGTAACTACCTACTGCATGAATGATGGATGTATCGAAAGCAGATGTAAGTTTTAAGTCTGTAAGTCGTGGAAGTTTAATTTTAAATAGTGCACATAATCTGACTGTTCTTAACTGAGGATCACTGAAATGAATAATTTACTTTAATTTTTGACAATACTTGGTTGTAATAGCCAAGAAACTAGCGAATGTCTGAATAATGGATTTAATAAAAGCAGATGTAAGCATTAAACCTGTAAATATGAGAAGTTTAAATTTAATTCATGTACATAATTTTATTGTTTATTGACTGAGGATCATTAAAATTAATGAAACTCAAGTTTTTCTAGTTTCATTTTTGTAATGTGTTTACCTGACATGTTCCACACCCAGGAGGATTCCGTCTTTTATGGGTCTATGGAATGAATAATTAATCTAATCTAATGTAATCTAGAAGTGGCTAACATATAGTGTTTGTTCTGAGCCTGATTCATTGTGAACATAAATGAGAGATGTGTCATCATAAAGCATGTAAGGTAAGAAATTAACCTGATACTCTGTCATTTATGTGCTCTCAGATTAACTACAGGTGCCAAACATTACTGCAGTAGCAATACCTTGCAGTTGTAACATGTGCTTTACTGGAGGACATTGTGCTTCTGAATTATATTTTGTTTATCACAGTAGGTCTGTGTTCTCATTTGCCGCCACACCCTTTTTCATCACGATATTACTTGGTTGATTTGTTGCTTCACAAGATTGCTTGCAGTGAGTAATATCAAGAGTGGGAAAGCAAGGCTATCTTTGAGAGGCAAACATCTTTGAGAATGAGACATAACAGACCATTGAAACCCATTTAAAACATGTATTTTTCGAGTCAATTTGAAATAAACATGAATCACTGATGTAAGCAACAGGTAGTGGTAAGGGAAACCTATACTTATAAAAATTGTTACAATGAAACTGTTAACTAAATTATAAGTTAATTGAAGTATATAAGTCCTGCAATTGGTAGGAATATTTAGGTTTAACATAATTAGGTGAAATCTGGAACAAACGATTGAGTACATTGGTCAAAGTCATTTCTTTGAAACTGAGATTGATTTGTGTTAAAGCAGTATCTAAATTAAAGTCTGTGGTATTCAAACAAAAAACCAACTGAGAGAATCAAAATTGATTAGAAAATTAAAGTATAAATAATGAAAATGTTATAAATGACATGTAAACATAGGCAGTTCTTTAGGTGTTTTGTCAATAATAAATAAAAGACCTATTTTTCCACATTCAATGGGAGACTTGGAAACATGTACATTGGTAGGAACATTTTCCAAACCATGTATCTTTTGCATTTTATAAAAATAGTAAAAGTATTGTTAACATTTCATATTTGAGTACTTGCACACTCCTAAAATGTCAAATGCTTGAAAATGAATAAATGTATTTGCTCTATAAGAGCCAGTGTAACTGTTGAAATATGTCATTAATTTTGAGGCAACAGTTTCAATTGTAATTTTATTAAAAAAAACTCTTTATAACACTACTGAGGATTGTTCAGATTTATGTAGAAAGGGGCAGGCATGTTGGCATTGGACGGCAGTGTCTTTTGAGATGTTGTGCAAAAAGCACGTAATTGCTTAAGTAAGATGTATGTCAGTGATGTAAGCATGTCAGTATTTTTGAGTTTTGCCAAAGTAACATAATAATTATGATGTGATATAGAATAAAGCTTCTGAAATATAATGTTTGTACTGGTCATTCTTGGTGTGGAAACCAAGTTACAGTGGACATGAAGGAACACAGTGCTTGTGGCAGCAGCAGATAAAGAAGCAGTTGGATGAGTACACCCTACATAATTATAAGAATTTTTAATAATAATTTCACATGTGGTGGAGGAGCTGGGATATGTCATGATTCTGTAAATTAATCTTACATTTTGTTTCAGAAAAAGTTTGTAATTCTATATTGTATTTGAGGGTTGCCTGAGGAAAACGACGAGATGGTAATCAGCAGCACAGCAACACAAATAACGTAATGATAAATGCATAAAACAAGGTAAACTGAAATAATCAAAAAGCATAGAAGGAGAAAAGTACTGTAAGTACAAATTTTATTTGATTTTTTTATTACTTACTTGAAAAATTTTCGCTAGCTTTGTTAATATGGAAGACAACACGGGGATTGACGAAAATAATCATGGTGCAAATGTTAGTGGGGAGAAAATACACCACTGGCCATTAAAATTGCTACACCAAGAAGAAATGCAGATGAGACTTCCTGGCATATTAAAACTGTGTGCCGGACCGAGACTCGAACTCGGGACCTTTGCCATTTGCGGGCAAGTGCTCTACCAACTGAGCTACCTAAGCATGACTCACGCTCCATCCTCACAACTTTACTTCTGCCAGTATCTCATCTTCTACCTTCCAAACTTTACAGATGCTCTCCTGTGAACCATTCTCATCCTGGAAACATTCCCAAGGCTGTGGCTAAGCCATGTCTCCGCAATATTCTTTCTTTCAGGAGTGCTAGTTCTGTATGGTTCACAGGAGAGTGTCTATAAAGTTTGGAAGGTAGGAGATGAGATGCTGGCAGAAGTAAAGCTGTGAGGACAGGGTGTGAGTCATGCTTGGGTAGCTCAGTTGGTAGAGCACTTGCCCGCGACAGGTAAAGGTCCAGAGTTCGACTCTCGGTCTGACACACAGTTTTAATCTGCCAGGAAGTTTCATATCAGTGCCCACTCCACTGCAGAGTGAAAATCTCATTCTAGAAATGCAGATGATAAACGGGTATTCATTGGACAAATATATTATCTAGAACTGACATGTGATTAAATTTTCATGCAATTTGGGTGCATAGATACTGCGAAATCAGTACCCACAACAACCACCTCTGGCCGTAATAACGGCCTTGATACGTCTGAGCATTGAGTCAAACAGAGCTTGGATGGTGTGTGCAGGTACAGCTGTCCATGCAGCTTCAACATAATACCACAGTTCATCAAGAGTAGTGACTGGCGTATTGTGATGAGCCAGTTGCTCGACCACTATCGACCAGCACATTTTAGGTATTGGCACCAGCGCCAACCTTGTGTGAATGTTCTGAAAAGCTACTCATTTGCATATCACAGCATCTTCTTCCTGTCAGTTAAATTTCGTGTCTGTAGCACGTCATCTTCCTGGTGTAGCAATTATAATGGCCAGTAGTGTAAATGATAATGACGCAAGTATTTGCTGAAGCCAGTAGTGTAAATGATAATGACGCAAGTATTTGCTGATCAATCAATGATGAAGGGAATGTAGTTAACCAAAACAATGGAATTGGGGTTAACAGTGATCACAATAATGTAAGTGAATGTTCATCTTTTTGTTTGTTTGAGTCAAGTGTGTCTGTTTTGGATAGATTAGTTCAGCTAATGGAGGAACAGCAAAAGTCAATTGATGAACATAAAATTTCTCTCGATCAAAAACTTGACACTATTGAAAAGCAATTAGATGGATATGGGAACCAAATATGTGAAACAAAAGATAGCTTAGAAAAATGTTGGGTACAAGTAGAAGAAAATGCCCAAAACATGACAGTTATAGAGGGGGAAATTTCTACTTTAAAATAAGAACAGCAGAATTTTGAAGAAAGGTTAGATTCTGTAGAAAGGAAAGATGGTAGTTTCGAAAAATTTGCAACCTCAGAACTTCAACATTTAAAAAAGTTTAACAAAGATGTAGTGACAAAATTTATCGAGACAGTATACAAAACTTTACCAAAATTGCGAATGATAATTGTACAGAACTAAAAGAAGATGTAGGTACATGTTTTGAGCGAATTTCAAATTTCAATTAAAAAATTCAGGAAATTGAGGACTACTTTCAGCAACTACAATCAATTTTGGAATAATATCAATATCAAAACCTTTTCAGTGGAAGGGAATATACATCCTATCGACTTTATGTTTCAACTTGAAAACAATTTTGAAAGTAGCATGAGTAACAATTTAAAAATTAAATTCATTAAAAACTTCTGGGATGGTGAGGCTCTTTCGTGGGCTAACCAGACAATCAAACCTGATGTGACTTTTGTGAAATTTAATGTGCATTTATGAATAAATTTTGGTCAGAAACTAGACAAGCCAGAATCAAGTCTGAATTCTTAAATGGTCCAAATTTTGAGCATGGTAGTGGTCAAATGAAAACATTTTGTGAACAGCAGTTAAAAACATTAGTGCATTTAGATAAGCCATTAGATGAGATGATTCAAATTGATGCTTCGAAAAGACATTTGCAACAAAGAGTACAGTGGAGTATGGTCTATGGGCCTGACAACACTATTGAGGAATTTTTAAGATATGTTGACAAATTAGACTTAGCCTGGGAAGGAAATGAAAAGTATGATGACAGCAAGATGACAGTAGAAATAGAAACAACAGAGCTTTCAATGATCATTTTGAACATAGGGATAGGAGGGGAGATTTTAGAAATGAAAATTATAGGGGAGAGTACCAAGGGAACAGTAGATTCAGGAATGATGACAGAAGAAATGGGGAAAGAAATGATAGGCAGAGACCAGATAATAGAAATTTTGAACTAAGAAATAGGCAGTGGGGACAAAGTCAAGGAAATGATGGTAAAAATTTTGATAACAGAAGGAATGGTCCAGGAAACTAAGGCCTGCCTCTTTTGGAGCCTGGCAGCATGAGGCAAATAGAGATGATTTTTATAATCAGGCACATTGTGGTGATTCCAGAAAGGGAAAGGGTAGGGCAAATAGGGCATACCAAAACTCTGTATCCAGAAGAAAACCTGAAGTGATCAAAATAAATTTTGATAGGGAATTTTGGGAGAACTTTTTATCAGAGAACAAAGATGAATAAAAAAGGAAAATAAAATCTGAATTTAAAATACAGGAAAACATTTTGACAAATTTCTTTGATAGTAGTAATGTAAGAGAAGTTACTGATAGTGATGAGAACAGATCTGATGGGTATGGTTTAGTGAAGATGTTGAGTGATTGTGAAATCAGTGAAAAAACTGATATTGGTGTTGTATGTATGGAAGCTGATGATTATGTACTTAGAAATGAAAGTGAGGATGACAGTGTTATTCCAGATAAAATTTCAGTAAGCAACAAACAGGAAAAAGATGATGATGTAGTAGAACAGAAGGATCATAATGTTGAAGTTGTTGGTGTATTTGAAGAAGTGTGTGAAGATGGAGTACAGTGATATTAAGTGTGACGATAATGTTTGTGATGATGATGATGATGATGATGATGAGGCTGATGATATTGTATTGCTCACAGAACTGGATGGAATGGTATATGCAGAAGTTAAGGTTGATGATTGTATGCTGAATGATTCTGGAAACTCTGATGTAAGCTAGAGTGATGATTTTGGAGCAAGTAGAAAAGTACATGATAGTTCAATTTTGCCAGTAGATGTTAGTGATATTGTGTCTGAATGTATTAATGAAAATAAGAGAGAAAATTTGATCAGGGGTAAAATAGTGAAAGTAGTTAGCGACTATGATAACAAATCTAACCATAGTGATCAAAGGTTTAAAATCATAAATGAAATTTGCCAAAATGTGTATTTAGGGAAGGAAAGTTGTTTTGAAAATCTAAACAGTCATCTAATAGAAAAATAATCAGTGGATGTATGGAAACAGTAGAAGAAAGCCGTGATTGTGACAAAGGTGTGAATTTCTGGGATATAGAGGAGGATCTGTTGTTTGAAAATGAAGTCAATGAAATTGGTAAAGAACGTATAGTACAGATTTCTGATTGGGTAGGAAGCTGTCTTCTGGACACAGGTAGCTCAATTACAGAATTATCAAAGAAGCTAAGAGATAGGATTAAAAATAATGAGAATTTCACAGAATTTCCAATAACAGGGGTAAGGGTAAAAGGTGCAACAGGAAAAAGTAGTAAATTGATTACCAGACAAGTCTTACTAGAGTTTAAAACTAATCATGTGCAGTTTGTACAAGAATGTTTAGTGATTGATGATTTGAATGAAAACTTGATATTGGGTATGAGTTGGATAGTTAAGGCAAAAGTAAATTTTATCTGGGCTGACATAAAAATAACATTTGTTGAAGCAAAAAGTGGAATTCATGGGGAAGCTAGTATTGTAATGGAAGATCATGGCCAAAGTAATCTGATTAGGGGGATGCAAGAGACTAACGGCAATGGTTATTGTGAGGAAGGGGAAGAATTTTGTATTAATAATAACAGTGTTGACTCTACAGTGAACTGGTAGCTAAAAAAGTGTCTGAAACTGAAAGCCTTAATGTAGAGAACAGAAGAGAACTTGAGGATTTTTTGTGGGATTATAATGACATGTTTGATGTAAAACATGGGAGAGAAAAAGGGTATTGATGTAAACTGAAATTGAAAGTGCATGATCCATTCTCCATTAAACCATATGCTATTCCCATCTGCAAAAGAAAAGAAGTGGAAAGAGAGTTTCAGAAAATGGAAAGTTGGAAAATAATAGAAAGAAGCTGAAGTTCATATGATAACCCATTAGTAGTGGTTTCAAAACAAGATGGGGATATCTGATTAGTTTTCAAGACATCTAAATAGATACTTAGAGAGAGAAACTGACCACCCTGAAAGCACAGATGAACTGCTTAACAAGTTTGAAAATGTAAGGTATATGACTAGCCTTGACTTAATTTCTGGGTTTCACCAGATTGAACTGGAGAGAGATTCTAGAAAGTACAATGCATTTTTGTTTAATGGTAAAAGTTTTCAGTACAGTATTGTACCATTTGGTTTAAATGAATCTGTGGCAGAATTCATTGGTGGATTAGACTTTGTTTTAGGTAAAGAACTCTTGGAAAAATTAATCATATATGTGGATGACATTTTAGTATCAAGCAAGACCTGAGAAGAGCACATAAAAATTTTGAAGGAAATTGGAGAGAAAATGAGACAGGGGGGTATGACATTAAAATTACAAAAATGTAAATTTGCAATGAAACAATTAAAATTTCTTGGCCATTGCATAAGTGAAAAAGGGATTTTGCCTGACGGAGAAAAGATCGAGGTCATCGCAAAATTCCCAAAACTTAGGAATAAAAAAGATTTGAAGTCATATTTTGGATTAGTGAACTTTTATCATAAATATGTGAAAACACAGGCACTTAATGCACCATGTTTAAATAATCTGTTACGATTAGATTAGATTAGATTAGATTAGATTAATACTAGTTCCATGGATCATGAATACAATATTTCGTAATGACGTGGAACGAGTCAAATTTTCCAATACATGACATAATTAGGTTAATTTAACAACATACTTAAGTTAATATAACAACTTTATTTTTTGTGTTTTTTTATTTTTTTTATTTTTTTAATATTTTTTTTTTCTTAATTTATATCTAAAAGTTCCTCTATGGAGTAGAAGGAGTTGTCATTCAGAAATTCTTTTAATTTCTTCTTAAATACTTGTTGGTTATCTGTCAGACTTTTGATACTATTTGGTAAGTGACCAAAGACTTTAGTGCCAGTATAATTCACCCCTTTCTGTGCCAAAGTTAGATTTAATCTTGAATAGTGAAGATCGTCCTTTCTCCTAGTATTGTAGTTATGCACACTGCTATTACTTTTGAATTGGGTTTGGTTGCTAATAACAAATTTCATAAGAGAGTATATATACTGAGAAGCTACTGTGAATATCCCTAGATCCTTAAATAAATGTCTGCAGGATGATCTTGGGTGGACTCCAGCTATTATTCTGATTACACGCTTCTGTGCAATAAATACTTTATTCCTCAGTGATGAATTACCCCAAAATATGATGCCATATGAAAGCAATGAGTGAAAATAGGCGTAGTAAGCTAATTTACTAAGATGTTTATCACCAAAATTTGCAATGACCCTTATTGCATAAGTAGCTGAACTCAAACGTTTCAGCAGATCATCAATGTGTTTCTTCCAATTTAATCTCTCATCAATGGACATACCTAAAAATTTGGAATATTCTACCTTAGCTATATGCTTCTGATTAAGGTCTATATTTATTAATGGCGTCATACCATTCACTGTACGGAACTGTATGTACTGTGTCTTATCAAAATTCAGTGAGAGTCCGTTTACAAGGAACCACTTAGTAATTTTCTGAAAGACAGTATTGACAATTTCATCAGTTAATTCTTGTTTGTCAGGTGTGATTACTATACTTGTATCATCAGCAAAGAGAACTAACTTTACCTCTTCATGAATATAGAATGGCAAGTCATTAATATATAATAAGAACAACAAAGGACCCAAGACTGACCCTTGTGGAACCCCATTCTTGATAGTTCCCCAGTTTGAGGAAAGTGCTGATCTTTGCATGTTACGAGAACTACTTATTTCAACTTTCTGCACTCTTCCAGTTAGGTACGAATTAAACCATTTGTGCACTGTCCCACTCATGCCACAATACTTGAGCTTGTCTAGCAGAATTTCATGATTTACACAATCAAAAGCCTTTGAGAGATCACAAAAAATCCCAATGGGTGGTGTTCGGTTATTCAGATCATTCAAAATTTGACTGGTGAAAGCATATATGGCATTTTCTGTTGAAAAACCTTTCTGGAAACCAAACTGACATTTTGTTAGTACTTCATTTTTACAGATATGTGAAGCTACTCTTGAATACATTACTTTCGAAAAAATGAAGTGTGGGATTGGTCTGATGAATGTCAATTAGCTTTTGAGGAAATTGAAAAAGAGTTGATAGAAAGTGAAATCCTTTATAGGCCTGATTTATGATTACCATTTTGCTTCCTGACTGACAGTTGTGGTTATGGTTTGGGGGTACATTTGTTCCAAGAAAAGGAAATCAATGGGGAAATAGAACATCATTCTATAGCATTTGCAAGTAGAACCTTACGGAAACATGAGAGGAATTATATGATTACAGAAAAGGAATTTTTGGCAATGGTATGGGGATTCAAAAAATTTAAAAATTATTTGTTTAGGCATGAAGTCAAAGTCTTTACAGATCAAAAAGCATTAACTTACATACAGGAATGTAAATTGTATCATGGGAGAATTACCAGGGGGTCAATGTTCTTACAGCAGCTTAGATATGCAGTTAATTTCATAAAAGCAAAGGAAAATGTAATTGCTGATGCCCTGTCAAGGATGCCAGTGGGAAATGTAAATGATAATGAAAATGATAGTTAAGAAAGAATTTCAAAATTATGTACTTTAAAGATGTGAAAGAAGAAAATGAAAATAGGAAAATCTGTAATCCATTGAGAAGATACCAAAATGGTGACGATCATTGGAAGCTTGTTAAAAGTTATTTAGGGAAGCAAGGTCATGAGAAGGTACAAATGTACTACCAAGTCTTCAAAGGAATTCTGTTTTATAGACACAACCCAGACAGTGATGTATGGAAAGTTTGCTGGCCAGATTCTCACATCAATACTTTGATAAAATATACACATGAAAGTGTCAGACATTGTGGCGCATTTAAATGTATTAAAAAAACAAATAATGTATATATTTTCAGCATGCCTAGGACGTTAGGACTTTACTCACCAGTTGTGATTGATGTCAAAGAACAAAAGTTAGTAACAAAACCAACAAGGGTCTTCTAAAAAATGTGATACCTCATGAAGAGTTGGACTTAGTGGGAATAGATTTGTATGACCAACTTCCGAGAGCTAAAGGAGGGTTTCAGTATAGTTTTTTGTTATTGTAGATTTATTTTCAAAATATGTAAAATTTCACCCTTTTAAGAAAGCAACTAGCAAAAAAATAATAATCAAATTTGTGAAAGACTACTTTATTAAAGTGGTTATACCAAACGCAATTTATCAGACAATGGGAGTCAGTTTACTTCAAAGTTTTGAAAGGAATTTGTAGAAGAGTATAATACCAGACATATCCGAAGATTATTTGGAACTTACTGTCATAAAGAACATACTAACTGGTTAAATTATATTAATGATTTTGAAGATATTATGAATAGCTTACAACATACTACCACAGGGCACTCTCCCTACGAGATCATGTTTGATCAAAAGCCATGTTACTTAATTAAAGGACTTTGAGTTCCCAGCATGTAATAGCATAACAGCAGCTGAAAGAGAGGAAGTAGTTAGAAGAACCATGAATGACTATTATGAAAAAAGAAAGAAATGGCATGACAGACACATAAAAAATACAGAATTCAAAGCTGGAAATCTAGCTTTGACAAAAAGTTACACCAAATCTAAAGCTCTAAATAATGAAATTACAAAATTCTTTGATATTTATGTAGGACCATTTGAAATTGTTGAATATCCACATCCAAATGCATACGGACTTGTATATCCAAAGTCCAAAAGTTATTTGGACTTAGGAATGGTACACAGCTAAAATTGTACAGACAACCTTATTTTCCTATTTAGCATCGTGATATTTGTTCTTAGATATTTGACACACCATCAGAAATTTATTTCAAATGCATCTTACATTACACAGTCAAGATCATACTGTATACTTTAGCAAACCCTACGGTGAGTGCTTTAACCCAGTGAAAGTGAAATAACTAATAGAAAGAAATTTATTCTCATCTCTGTTATCACTGAATATTTGAACATTTTTTTAAAATTCTTATATCCATCGTGAATTACAAATTAAAAAGTGATTTGTGGAGTTGGAATAGTTGAGACTACCTTTTGTGCACTGTATAGTCAAGGCAAAATCTGAGGGGGAAAAATTCTCTCAGAAACATTTTTTCATTAAATTTTTGGTGAAATTTAACAGGTAGGGGATCTGTGGTACTTTCATAGATACACCATGTGGCATAAGGTGCCTTGCCCTAGCCAGTGACTTCATATTTATTTTATGGAATCACTCCTCTTCTACTATCCTATTTAGCTAGTAAGAGCAGTTGCTTTCTTCTACTATCCTAGGGTATACAGTGTGCAACATGCAAGACACAAAACTATATCTTGACCAGTCACTTAACTTAGTGTGGGAAAAGCAAACAACACCAATTCCATTTTTTAGTAACCAGTGTTTTCAAAAATGATATCCATTTTTCTTATTAAGATTCAACATGTAGTAGTTTGCCACTGTGTACCAGTAAAATGTAAGAAAGATTTTTGTGGTAAGCATTGATAAGATTTTACGTTGATTTTGTAAGCCATGCCTATGAAATGTAAGACAGGAGAACTTAGTTTTAAAATGAACTGTGTTTCGTTATGACTAGAGATGTTTTTCTCATGGAGATAAATGCATGATAACTATATATGTTACCATAAAAATTATTGAAATTCCGTAAGTCTATGAGAGGTAATGATGTTGTTGTGGTAGCAGATTTGCAAATGAAATGGATTATACATTGATATTTGCAATTTTGGTTTATGATGATGCATTTATGAATGTAATGGAGGTTTAGGGAGGTTAGGACATGATATTGGGGCACTCTGTTTCTTGCTGAAGTTTAATTTCTTTGACTAAGGAATATCTCATACAAGTTGCTTGGCAACCCCCTTTGAGTGATATGATACACACTGCAATCAACTGATTAACTTGATCCATTTTAACTTTCGCAACTGTTGATGTACTGTTAGATGTAATATTATTTCCAATACTCATTTATTGTCTATGCATTCTCAAACCTACGGTTGTTTATCTACACAGTCTCCTGCTTGAGGTACCCTTTACCTCTACTATATACACCATTACTTGAAGTTGATTTTTTTACATGAAATAAGTCATTAGACTTATACTTTACATATGCATTGTCAATTGGAATGAGAACATATGTGATGAGTGGACCAGAATTCTGTAACTTGATTTTGTATCTCTCAGACCTCCCTCCTGAAAGAAAATACTGGCCAAGTGATATGATGTACACCGTAATCATCTGTTTAACTTGATCCATTTTAACTTAGGCAACTGTTGATGTACTGTCACATGCAATATAGTTTCCAATACTCATTTATTGTCTATGCGCTCTCAAACTTATGGTTGTTTATTTATACGCTCTTTTGCTTGAAGTATCTTTTACCTCTACTATATATACTATTACTTGATTTTCTTACATGAAATATGTCATTGGACTTATACTTTACATGTGCCTTGTCGATTGGAAGGAGGACATATGTGATGCATGGACCAGAATTCTGTAACTTGATTTGTATCCCTCAGACCTGCCTCCTGAAGGAAAATACTGGCCAGAAATGATACATATTCATAAGTGAAACAAAAACACAACAAACTCAAAAGGTGAGATGTGGCGATGACTCATGCCTATGTTATGCTGGAATATTATAGATGATGGTTTGACTCACCCCAATTTAAAAAAAAAAGTTATATAATTTTTCTTTCCGACTTTCCACACCTGGCTTTAAGGTGTCTAGCAATTCTAATTCTGACAAAGTGATATTCATCAGATGTTGTTCCTTGTGGCAAACACACTATCCATTTAAAAGAAAAATGAAATAAGTTTATCTTACCTAATTATGCATGAGAAACTTCTTCTCAAAATGAGAGCATTTTTCGCACTTGAATGATCAGCCCAGAGAAGCATTCCACTTTGTTTGTTTATTGAGCTGAAACTTATAGTGATTTGACATGATATTTGTGTGCCTTATTTCTATATTTTCATGTTTATGTATTAATTATGTTTGATCTGAACCAGATATCACAGGAACTGCTTGGAAGTTAGCTAGTTATATCTAGCATTTGATACTTGTATTAATCAATACAAAGTTAAATATTTCAATTACTGTGTCTAGCAGAATGCTATTGTTAACCCTTCATCGATCAGTTAATAGACAGTGTTGGGGTTAATTTTCGGGCACTGGGAAGATGAAGCTGTGGCAAGTTCATTCTGTAGGGAATGCCGAACACACTTCTCCCTCTGGCGCCACAGTGAAGAACTTGAACAGTGGGGGTCCTGGGTAGGGGGATTTCCTGCCTTACGGGTCTGTCATCTTTTCTTCTCCAGCTCCAAAACTCTGAATCTTCAATTTCATTTCTTACTTCTCACCAGAGTACCAAGCTGTCCTTCCCTGTGTCCACATGCATATGTCTCTATTGCTGAGGCCCTTCTCATTTGCTGTGTCAGTTCTTGTCTTTATGACTAAAGCCTATTGTAAAGAACATTGTAAAGGATCTGGAAAACAAGCCAGCATTTCTACATTATTAAATGTACTAAGTTTCAAAGATGTCACATGTATAGATAATCTTTGATATAATTATTCAATTATGTTTCATTTTGTTGTGTGTTGGAACCCAAAGTGGTGAAGAACCATATTTCAAGAAATTTTTTGTATTATAAAGTGTAGTACCATATTATAAAAATGTATTTGATGAACCAAAAATCTTGAAACAGTCTGGGTGCTGTGACTTAATCAATATTTCTAAACGTAGTCCATGTGGACTCTGTGGAGAATTGTCTTTTAGTCAGCCCCAGATGGCAATGTGTAGAAGTGTGATTATTCAGTAATGTATGTGGACATTAGTGTAAAGTGTAGAGACTAGTGCAATAGCGCTTGAGAATTTCGTACTACTTATATAATTTGAAATCAAAAGTTACAATTTTACTTCATGTAGTTAGTAAGAATATATTTTTAGTGATATGTTATCAAAGAACAAGTTAAAATTGCAAAATGAGATTTAAGACAGGAAATGTTTAAATATGATCAGTTGGAATTTTGCTGCATTGGCCAATTCTGTTCAAAACAATCAATTACATGAAATATGATGGTCATAAAGAGTGGAATATGAACCACATTCCAGGTTTTGCAATGAAGAATTTCTGACAAGCAGAAAACCACTTTGAGCTTCAGTTCAGTGCTCCTCATTACATGTGGAGGAGACTGAACACCTTGGTATATTGTGGTCTAATGCTGTGTATTACTAAGAACAACTTGGTGCACCTGCCTATAATAGGAGGTTACCAAGTACAATGTCCATCCCCAGTAGCTGAGTGGTCAGCATGCCAGAATATCAATCCTATGGGCCCAGGTTCAATTCCTGACTGGGTCGGAGATTTTCTCCGCTCAGGGACTGCATGTTGTGTTGTCCTAATTATCATCATTTCATCCCCACTGATGCGCAAGTCACTGAAGTGGCATCAAATCGAAAGACTTGCACCTGGCAAATGGTATACCCAATGGGAGGCCCTAGTCACACGACACTTACATTTTACCAAGTACAATCTAATATGGATTTTAAGTATTGTAGTATCCGATCCTAACGTTTGTTCCACAATGCATCAACAGTATTGCAAAAGAGTCATATACACCAGCGTCTCCATTGCACTCAGGAGAACCTGGAGGCTCTAGTGACTGACATAAATATTCAGAAACAAGACCAATTCAGCTAACTTCCATTAGATAATTTTTCTGATTGAAATAGATTTACCTCATATGCATGCTGACATACAAGCTACAGACAATCCTGTAAATTAACTTGTTCTTTCTTTGCACTATTTATCACTATTTTGTCTGATCCAGTTGAAACTGATACAAAATAATTTATGATAATCTTACATATTTAATTAAATGTTGTGTGACTAGGGCCTCCCATCCGGTAGACCGTTCGCCAGGTGCAAGTCTTTCGATTTGATGCCACTTCAGCGACTTGCCTGTCAAGCATATTTAATTGAAAACGTAGTTTAAAGTTCACTGTGATGTAGGTGTACACTTCATTTTGGAGACTAAGCAGAAATCTGATCTCATATCATTCATAAACTGCTAATCCATCAAATTGATTGTAAAATGAGTACTGTTACGTGGATCTACCAGAGAAGGTTTTGTTCAGCTTTTAGTTGCACAAATCCTTTTGGAGGTTGTTGAGACATAAAAGTTCATTGAAACCCATTTAAAACACACATTTTTCGAGCCAATTTGAAATAAACAGGAATCACTGATGTAAGCAAAAGGTAGTGGTATAGGTAAACCTATACTTATAAAAATTATTACAATGAAACTGTTTAATAAATTATAATTGTATTGAAGTATATAAGTCCTGCAATTGGTAGGAATATTTAGGATTAACATAATTAGGTGAAATCTGGAACAAATGATCTAGTACATTGACCTAGTACATTCTTTGAAATTGGGAGGGATTTGTGTTAAAACTGTACCTTAATTAAAGTCTGTGGTATTCAGACAAAAAAACCAACTGAGAGAATCAAAATTGATTAGAAAATTAAAATGTAATTAATGAAAATGTTATAAGTGGTGTGTAAACACAGGCAGTTCTTTAGGTGTTTTGTCAATAATAAATAAAAGACTTATTTTGCACATTCAATGGGAGACTGGGAAACGTATACATTGGTAGGAACATTTTCCAAACCATGTATTTTTTGCATTTTATAAAAATAGTAAATGTATTGTCAACATTTCATATTTGAGTATTTGCACACTCTTAAAATGTTAAATGCTTGTAAATCGATAAATGTATTTACTCTATAAGAGCCAATGTAACTGTTGAAATATGTCATTACTTTTGAGGCAACAGTTTCAATTGTAATTTTATTAAAAAAACTCGTTATAACAATACTGAGGATTGTTCAGATTTATATATAAAGGGGCAGGCATGTTGGCATTGGACGGCAGTGTCTTTTGAGATGTTGTGCAAGAAGCATGTAATTGCTTAAGTTACTGTGGACATGAAGGAACACAGTGCTTGTGGCAGCAACAGATAAAAAAGCAGTCGAATGAGTACACCCTAAATAATTATAATAATTTTTAATAATAATTTCACAAGAAATAAAAAGGTCATGGTCCGTAGTGGTTATGACACATAACAAATGTTAGGTGGATGTTGGCCTGCTGCACACCTGATTTAATACAATCTGTATGGCACCAAGACTCTCAAGTGACTAACCACTGGCCCCGATACATTAAGAGTAGTATGCAACTCAACTTGTATCGCGTTACAGCATTCGGTTTAGTTATAATGGTAGTCATATGGAATAACTCTCAAGAGCAATAAACTGCTCCACCAACCCTTCTAACTCCCAAGGTCAGGTAAAATGTCAAAGCTATGCTGAAGGTCTTCTTTGACTTTGAAGGATCAGTTCATCATAAATTCATGCCATAGAAACAAACAATTAATCAATGGTACTATCAGAACATGTTGTGATGCCTGCGATAAAATGTGATAAGGAAATGGCCTGAAATGTGATGAGACAATTCATGGTTCTTGCATCTTGATAACACACCTGCACATTCATTCCTGTTGGAGCACAACTATTGCACAAAATATGGTCTCACTGTGCTGCCTCATCCTCTGTACTCTCCAGACCTGGCACCAGTGGACTTTTTTTTATTTCCAAAGTCGAAAACACCACTGAAAAGACAAAGCTTTGCAACAATAGATGAGAGAAAAGAAAATTCACAGATGGTGCTTCACACCATCTAGCTAGAGTCATTCCAAGACTGCTTCTGGAAGTGGAAACAGTATTGGAAGTGGTGTATCAATTGTAGAGGAGACTATTTCAAAGGAGACCATGCACAATAAGTACAGAGCAAGCATAGAAAAATTTTGTGGACAAATTCCTGGAATTTTTTGAACAGACCTCATATTTATTATTTAACAAACCAGTTTTTGGCTGTTTGCCGAACATCATGTACAAAGGTAAATATATGTCATTGTTAATTTTGTGAGCTCAAAGATTCTCAGTTAGGTACATATTGGAGAGTGAAGTGAGACAGGAAACTAGTGACATGCATCTAACGTAAAAAAATGAATTAACCAACCCCTAGTAAACAACTTTCAGAAACAATAAAAAAACTTAAGTTTGCAGAACAAGTGGCTAAACTTTTGGGCCTAGGAACAACTAATGAATAACAAAGTGTACTAGGATACGTTTTCAAACATGCTCTGCCACAAAATGTTTCAGAAATCGAACTGGAAGAAATTAAAATAGATCTAGAAAATGCATTTGGTGATGAAATCTGCACTGAACATCTAATAACCTGCAAACTGGATAAATCTCACTTTTGTTTTTAGCACTTCATCACAAGAAGAAAGAAGAGTTTTAAACAATGCGGGAATTTCACTGGTTTAGTAAACAAGTTCAAATAAAGTCAAATTCCATCCAGTGCCAACCTAATTTATTTTGATGTCAGCAGATAATTTGCTGATATACCAGTTCAGGTGTTCATAATAATCTCACAGACTTACTTGATAAACTAGGAGTTTGCCTAATTGTAACTGATAACATAAGGTTGGCAACACAGATTTGCTGAACTCAAAATTATTTTCTTTCTGCATTGGGCCCAATCGACCACAGACAAACACCATGCATGTGTGAGTTGTGCATCTCTGAGTCTGTGTGTGAATCTGCAACTCAATCCCTCCTGTGCATAATGAGTAGTTATCTTTTCACAATGTTGTTTTTCCTTTCTAATGGTAAGCAGTACAAACAGTTAGATAATCGAGATACGGGATCTCCTCTCAGTCCAGTCCTAGCAGCAAATATCTTTATAGATAATTTGAAAAATGATTTTTGGAAAATTATTCGTCCTCTTCTAATGTTAGTTACTGTTTTTGGTATGTTGCTTATAGGTGGGTATTATCAGACAATTTTAAATAATTACATTACAAGCAAAACAACATTAAATTCATTATGGATTTTGGGGATAACTCCAGAGACCTGTAAGTATGCCTTTCACCCTAATGAGTGTTGAAAACTTCCACACAGAATCAAACAATGGAACATCCAGGATGGAATGTAACAATATTATGAGAAGCAAAGTTGCTACCTACCAGATAGGGGAAATGCTGAGTCACAGTTAGGCACAACAAAAGACTCACAATTAAAGCTTTCAGCCAAGGCCTTCATCAACAATAGACACACATACACACACTCGTGAAAATGCAACTTGCACACATGTCTGCAGTCTCAGGCAAGTAGCAGCACCAGTGCATGATGGGAATGGTGACTGGGTGGGGGTAAGGAGGAGGCTGGACTGGGGAGAGGGAGGGATAGTATGGTGGGTGTGGCTGACAGTGAAGTGTGACAGGTTAAATGGAGGGCAGGGGAGAGGTGGGGAGGATGGGGGGGGGGGGGGGAGAGTAGTGGAAAAGGAGAGAAATCAAAAGACTGGGTGCAGTGGTGGAATTACAACTGTGTAGTGCTGGAATGGGAACAGAGAAGGGGCTGGATGTGAGGAGAGTGACTAATGAAGGTTGAGACCAGGCAGATTACAGGAACGTACAATGTATTGCAGGGAAAGTTCCCATCTGTGCAATTCAGAAAAGCTGGTGTTGGTGGGAAGGACCCATATGGTAAAGGCTGAGCAGCAGTCACTGAAAAGAAGGATATCATGTTTGGCCGCATTTCTAGGCCACAGTTTCTCGGCGGCCATTCATGCGGACAGACAACTTGTTTGTTGTTATGCCTACCATAGAATACAGCACAGTGGTTGCAGCTTAGCTTGTAGACCACGTGACTGGTTTTTACAGGTAGCCCTGCCTTTGATGGGATAGATGATGTTAGTGACTGGAGTGGAGTAGGTGGTGGTGGGAGGATGTATGGGCCAGGTCTTGCATCTAGGTCTATTACAGGGGTTTGAGCCATGAAGTAAGGGATTGGGAGCAGGGGTTGTGTGAGGATGGACAAGTGTATTGCATAGGTTTGGTGGACAGCAGAATACCACTGTGGGAGGGTTGGGAAGGATAGTGGGCAGGATGTTTCAGGGCACAATGAGAGGTAATTGAAACCACGGTAAAGAATGTAATTCAGTTGCTGCAGTCCTGGGTGGTACTGAGTTATGAGGGGAATGCTCCTCTGTGGCCAGATGGCAGAACTTTGGGAGATGATTGGAGACTGGAAAGATAAGGCACAGGAGATTTGTTTTTGCACAAGGTTAGGAGAATAATTAATTATTTGAAACTTTCTGGCAGATTAAAACTGTGTGCCAGACCAAGACTCAAACTCAGGACCTTTGTATTTCATGGGCAAGTGCTCTGATGTCTGAGCTACCCATGCACAACTCACACCCAGTCCTCACAGCTTCACTTCTGCCAGTGCCTCGTCTCCTACCTTCCAAACTTCACAAAAGCTCTTCTGGGCACCTTGAAGAACTAGCACTCCTGGTAGAAAGGCTACTGTGGAGACATGGCTTAGCCACAGGCTGGGGGATTTTTTTATAATGAGATTTGCACTCTACAGTAGAGTGTGTGCTGATATGAAACTTCCAGGCAGATTAAAACTGCACGCCAGACCGAGACTCGAACTCCTGAGTGCTAGTTCTGCAAAGTTTGCAAGAGAGCTCCTGTGAAGTTTGGAAGGTAGGAGATGAGGTACAGGCAGAAGTGATGCTGTGAGGATGGCATGTGAGTTGTGCTTGGGTAGCTCCGATGGTAGAGCACTTGCCCACAAAAGGCAAAGTTCCCGAGTTCGAATCTCGGTCCGGAACACAGTTTTAATCCACCAGGAAGTTTCATATCGGTGCACACTCCACTGCAGAGTGAAAATCTCATTGTAGAATTAATTAATTATCCTCCCAAACTTGTAGAAAAGCAAATTTCATGTGCCTTATCTTCCTAGTCTCCCACCACCTCCCAAAGTCCCACCGTCCAGCCACAGAGGAGCATTACCCTCGTGACTCAGTACCACCCAGGACTGGAGCAACTGAATTACATTCTGTACCATGGTTTCCATTGCCTCTCGTTGTGCCCTGATATGAGAAACATCCTGTCCACTATCCTTCCCAACCCTCCCACAGTGGTATCCTGCTATCCACCGAACCTAAACAATATACTCATCCATCCTTACACAACCCCTGCTCTCAATCTCTTACCTTATGTCCCATACCCCTGTAATATACCTAGATGCAAGAACTGTCCCACACTTCCTCCCACCAGCACCTACTCCAGTCCAGTCACTAACATCACCTATCCATTAAAGGCAGGGCTACCTGTAAAAACCAGTTACGTGGTCTACAAGCTAAGCTGCAACCACTGTGCTGTATTCTATGTAGGCATGACAACAAACAAGTTATCTGTCCACATAAATGGCCACTGACAAACTGTGGCCTAGAAACAAGTGGACCACCCTGTTGCTGAACACATGGCCAAACATGATATCCTTCATTTCAATGACTGCTTCACAGCTTGTGCCATATGGATCCTTCCCACCAACACCAACTTTACTGAATTGCGCAGGTGGGAACTTTCCCTACAAGACATCCTAAATTCCCATAGTCCTCCTGGCCTCAACGTTCATTAGTCACTGTCCTCACCCATCCAGCCCCTTCCCTGTTCCCATTCCAGCACTACACAGTCATTATTCCACCACCACACCCAGTTTTTTTATATCTCTATTTTTCCGTTTCTCCCCCCCCCCCCCCCTCCCCTCCCCTCCCCCTCTCCCATGCTCACATGCTCACTGTCCAACCTGCAGTACTTCACTGTCTGCCACTGTCACCATACTATCTCTCCCCCTCCCTGCCCCTGCCTCCTCCTTACTCCTATCCAGTCACCACTCACATCATGCACTGGTGCTGCTGCTCACAGTGTGGCTTCAGCTGCTTGAGACTGCAGTCATGTGTATGAGTTGTGTTTGCTTGAGTGTGTGTGTGTGTGTGTGTGTGTGTGTGTGTGTGTGTGTGTGCACAAGCATGTGTGTGTGTGTGTGCCTATGTGTGTCTATTGTTGACGAAGGCCTTAATGGCCAAAAGCTTTAATGTGAGTCTTTTTGTTGTGCCTTCCTGCGACTCAGCATTTCTGCTATCTGGTAAGTAGCTACTTTCCTCCACACAGAATTAAGCATTTATAAACAAATAGCATTGAGCAATGCCTTGGTGGACTCCACACTGCAGAAAAACAAGAACAGCAGGTTTCCAACTCTCCTGTACCCTTTGCTTGACCCAAGACTTCTTGATCCACCACCTCAAGATCTTAGTAAATGATGTATAGCTCTATTTAAGAAAAATCTCTCACAATGTGGCCAGAAATCTTGAATTCAGGAACTTTAAAAACATTATTTTATGTGCATAATGGTAATGGACACATTTTGCCCAATGGTAAGAACAGCACATTGGCTTTGGACATGTGTGGAATATATGAAATAACTTGTAACTGAGACAAATACTACACACACCAAAACAATTTTTGCATCACCCCGGTTTCCAGAACTCCTGAAGATAGACACTGCCTGTGGATATTGTATCTTAGTCACAGTCCGTTTGAATATTCAGAGATGTCACTAAACCCGGCCAAAGATGTAAACAACCATGCATGAGCAGTGCCTATTAGATGAATGGGGTTCAACAGCCGATAAGTTCCAGTCATTCCCCCAGGAAGGAGGTACATGGCTCATGTTGTCTGTAGTTCAACCATGCCCAGACGGTCAAGACAATGGTTTGATCACATCTGCATTGTTACTTTGTGCCAGGAAGGGCTCTCAACAAGAGAAGTGCCCAGGCATCTAGGAGCAAACCAAAGCAATGTTGTTTGGACATGGAGGAGATACAGAGAGACAGGAACTGTCAATGACATGGCTTGCTCAGACTGCCTAAGGGCTACTACTGCAGTGGATGACTGCTACATATGGATTACGGCTCGGAGGAACCCTGGCAGCAATGTCACCATGTTGAATACTGCTTTTCGTGCAGCCACAGGACATCATGTTATGACTCAAACTGTGTGCAGTAGGCTGCATGATATGCAACTTCAGTCCCAGCATCCATGGCAAGGTCCATCTTTGCAACCATGGCACCATGCAATGTGGTACAGCTGGGTCCAACAACATGTCGAATGGACCACTCAGGATTGGCATCACGTTCTCTTCACCGATGAGTGTCGTATATGCCATCAACCAGACAATCATCAGTCACGTGTTTGGAGGCAACCTGGTCAGGCTGAACATCTTAGTCACACTGTCCAGCGAGTACAGTAAGGTGGAGGCTGATTTGGAGTGGCATTATGTGGGGCCGATGTATGCTGCTGGTGGTCATGGAAGGTGCCATAATGCCTGTATGATACGTGAATGCCATCTTCCAACCGATAGGGGAACCATATAGGCAGCATTTTGGCATTATTGCACAACTAGAGTGGCCAGCATGTTCTCCAGACATGAACACTATCGAACATGCCTGGGATTGATTGGAAAGGGCTGTTTATGGATGATGTGACCCACCAACCACTCTGAGGGATCTATGCAAAATTACTGTTGAGGAGTTTGACAATCTGGACTAACAGTGGCATGATGAACTTGTAGATAGTATGCAATGACAAATACAGCCATGCATCAATGCAAGAGGACATGCTACTGGGTATTAGAGGTAGCGGTGTGTACAGCAATCTGGACTATTACCTCTGAAGGTCTCACTGTATGGTGGTACAACATGTGATGTGTGGTTTTCATGAGCAATAAAAAGGGCAGAAATGACATTTATGTTGATCTCTATTTCAATTTTCTGTACAGGTTCTGGATTTCTTGGAACCGAGGTGATGCAAAACTTTTTTTGAAATGTATATATAGGCCAATCTGGTAGGGCAGTATTCACCTGCTTGAAGGAACACCATATAACTTGGAGACTTAGAAAAAGAAACTCTACCTTTGCAGACCAACCCCTTAATGAATACAACAATTACAAAAAGCAACATGAAGTCCTGCACAAAATGTGCAAAAGGAGGAAGGTAAACCATCTAGAAATGATGGAAATATAATAAACATATTGTTACTTGCCCAAACTTTGTACTAAATCATCAGGTACAGTAACCTTATTAACCTCTTCTAATTGAAAATATTACAAATAAACATAACCAGATGACTTTGTAAATCATTCATACCACTTATATTCCCCACATGTAACTTTATTTCAGTTACCACCATTTCACTTGCCCTATAATTTTACATCATATATTTGCTGTAATTTCAATTAGCTGTTTAGTATCACCATATACATCACTTGTTATATTTCACTTATTAAGACAATATTACCTCACTTAGTCCTGTCCTTATAAGTTGTTTACTACATTCTTCTCCTTTTCAGTTATTTTTCTTCGTTGAACAATTGTTGTACTTTTTCATATACTTCATTAACTTAACATGTAATACAATTTAATCAAGCTAAGTGTTTTACTTCACATTTTTATTCAAATAATTCTTTCCACTGTAGTCTTGTGTTGAATGTTAATAATGGTCTTTTTTGACTGGCGAGTGAAAGACTCTTTGGATGCCTTAGTTTAAAATCTTTGATTTAACAAAATTCACAGTAGTACATATTTATCCTGATACTTCATCATAGCCTAATACCCTAAACCTAGTTAGTTAAATAATAAATATTGTAGAATATTACATAGTTATCTTATGTTTATCATTCATAATGTCACACGTATAACATAAGAAAATGTGATATCTATCTTATCAGCATGCTTTCCTATATGTGCTTCACGATTTGTGTTTTATATCCAGAGTTTTATGTATGTTATATCTACTGACTGAATTTTTAATGGCCAAAACTACTCACAGAGTAAATAAAATACAGACAATACTGTGTAGATGATGCAAAACAATGGTTGTAAAACATATGACAGATTTGGTCCCAGCATCAACAAAATATATAAATTATTACCAATGCTGCATTTCAGTGATGGGATACAGCTTTGCTCTGGACATTACTTTCTGTAGAGATATTTTATATGCATTAAGGTAGACTGTTGCAGCATTATAAGTCTAGATTAATAATGTAGTGCTTTTGTGTTTTAACAGAAATAATGACTGACTTACAGTGAAATCAATTATGCTTAGGTCAACATGAGGAATCAGTTGTCTAGTAAATGTTTCTCTTGCACCTTCTTCCTCCTCAGCTGATTTACTTTCCTTGATACTGACAAATGATTCATCTTCCACTTCAAAATCTTGTATCTCCTCTTTATTTTCTTCTTCTGTCACATCTATCAATCCCTCCTCACCTTCAATGACATCTTCAACCACCACTTCAATCACCTCTTCAACCACATCTAACTCACCCTCACCCTCAGCCTCAATACCTTGTGCTTCTTCATCATCTCCTTCAAATCTAACTTTTGGTATGGACGGTTCCTTTGCTAAATCTATTGACTGTGTCGCAGATGTCTGTGGTAATTCCAGTTCATGAACAGAGGTAATTTCTTTCTTATTAGCTGTATCATCTTGTGAGGCTATTTGTTCACCACTCATTAAAACTGTGATAATGCAAGCTTTCTGCTGTAATTTAAATGGAGATTCTGGTTATTGTTTTCTTCTGTACCAATCAGGAAGTCATAACTGGAACAAAAGATAACCAATGAAGTCCTAACACATGTAAACACAAACTAAGCAACTAAAGGGAGAATAATGAAAATACACAGATGGATCACTGTTATGAAACGTTGTGTCACAGCAAGTTGGAAGTATTTCATTTTTTACGACTTCAACTAGTATCAATAACTAATTTTTTCCACCTTGGTCACTTCTCAAAGTTTGCATATTTTCTAAGTAGTGTATGTGTGGGAAGTGTTCAAATATTACAAACTATCAATAAACTATTGACTAGATTCATTATTAAAGGTAATGTTTCTGATACATTTAATTTTGCTTGGAAATTAGTAAGTTAGAAGATATTTGTAATTGAGGATTCTAGAACATAGCACAAAAAGAAAAATATTCTGAGAATATATATTTCTAGGCATAGTGACACCAATAGTTACAAAGACTGACAGTTCAAATTTTAAATAATGTGTTCCAAATTCTAACAATGGAAAATTCAGGATGGAATAATGACAATATTACGAAATGGACTGATTGCTACTCACCTTACAGTGGTGATACTGAGTCACTGACAGGCACAATTAATAGACTATTTTACAAGTGAGCTTCCAGCAAAAGACCTTATTCTAAAGTAGACACTACATTCACACAAGCACAAGTCATACACACATGACCACAGAGTCTGGCCATCAAGGCCAGACTGTGAGCAACCGCATATGATGGGTGAAGCAACCTGGGTGATGGGGTTAAGGATGAGGAGGCCAGGATAGGGATGTGGAGAAGTAACAGGGTAGGGTTGGGGGATGGTAAAGTGCTACTTGGAGGAGCGTGTAGGGATGTGGTAGGGACAGGGTTGGCCAGCTAGGTCTGTCGCAAGGTTAGGCAGAGTGGGGGATGGGTGATTGGTGGGGGGGGGGGGGGGGGGGGGAGGGGAAGGGAAGCTGAAAAGGAGAGAAGTAAAGAGACTGTGGTGGGTGAGTTGATGGAACAGAAGGCTGTGCAGTGCCAGAGTGGGATCAGGGAAGGTGATAGGTGGGTGAAAGACGACTAATGAAGCTTGAGGCTAGGGGCTTACAGGAACATAGGATATATTGCAGGGGAGTTTTCACCTGTGCAGTTCAGAAAAGGTGGTGATGATACAAATGATGCAGACGGTGCAGGCTATGATGCAGTCATTGAAGTGAGGAATGTTGTGCTGGGCAGAGTGCTCAGCAGCTGGGTGGACCACCTGTCTCTTGGCCACAGTTTTTTAATAGTCATTCATGCAGACAGACAGCTTGTTGGTTGTCATGCCCTGTGGAATGCAGCACAGTGGTTGCTTTAGCTTGTAGATCACATGACTGCCTTCACAGGTAGCTCTGCCTTTGATGGGATAAGTGATGCTTGTTACTTAACTGAAGCGATGGTGGTGGGAGTATATAAGGGACCAGTCTTGCATTACAGGGATATAAGCTATGGGGCAAGGGGTTGGGACTAGGGGAGGATTAAGGATGGGTCGAAAATTTGGTGGGCAGTAGAATACGATGTTGGGATGGTAATTTTGATCTCTGATGGCCTCAGTGAGACCCTTGGTACAGCTGAAGATGGACTGCTCGTCACTACTGATGAGGCTGTATGGAAGGTCTTCCCGATATGGAATGAGACACAGGTGTCGAAGTGCTGGTTGTTGGTATGTTTGATATGGGCAGAGGTACTAATGTAGCCATCTTTTGAGGTCAAGGTGTGTCCTCAACTCCGATCCACATCACGATATCATCAGTAAATCTGAAACAGTTGAGACATTTGGCTTTCAGGGTGGTTAGGTAGAATTCCTCTTGATGTCCCATGAATAGTTTAGCATAGGATGATGCCATGCAGGTGCTGATTGCTGTACCACAGATTCATTTGTAGTTAAAGCCTTCAAAAGTGAAGTGACTGTGGGTGAGGAGATAGTTAGTCATGGTTAACAGAAATAAGGCTGTAGGTTTGGAATCCCTCACCAGCATGGCAAAACCATGTAAATAAAGCCCAAACATCCTCAAAATACCTCCTCTGCAGCCATAAAATTCTACAGCTCTGCAATCCCAAATTTCTGTATACCATCTCTCACATTGCAACTCTTGTCCTTCGGGAACTATGGCAGCATGCACAGCACCACCTCAAAATACTCTTCAACCTGTTCAATTCCTAGTCCTACCTTGCATTACCTCTGTCCATCACTTCAACAACAGCCTCCAAACCTCACCCACATCCCCTGATAGCTGACAAATCCTGAGTCACAGACTTACTACATTTACCACAAACTCAGAGATTCCCTCCCATCACCATACATAACTGAGAATCTAAACAGACTTGAAAAATTCATGAACCTTCCCTTCAAAAGCCGTTGTCCCAAAAAAGTATCAGTCCTTTTGAAAGGCCTTACTTTCCTACCACTCCCAAATTCAGTCACACTGGACTTGTTAAAGACCTTCCCTACTTCTCTCAGCCCCTATAGTGGCAACAGTTTTTTTGCCACTAACCCTACCACTGGATGTTTCTACTGGCCATCCAATTCTGCTGTGACAGTTCTATAGTCATTCAAAGAAAGTCTATGGTCAATAGCATGTAAATACCCAAATTGTGCAATACTAGTGGGAGGTGACTTTCATCCTGCCAAGTATAGACTAGGATGTCTATGGATTTATTGCAGGGGTTACAGACAGACAGTCATGCGAAATACTTCTGAACAAATTTTCTGAAAATTGCCTGGAGCAGTTAGCTTGGCAGCCTACATGCAATAGGCATATCTTAAACCTTGTAGCTACAAATAGGCCAGACCTTATCAACAATGTCAGTATAGAAACAGGGATTAGCAATAATGATGTCGTTATAGCAATTATGATTATGAAAGTTAATAAATCATTCAAGAAGACTAGGAGAGTGTTTCTGCTAAATAGAGCAGATAAGCAGTTATTAACATCTCACTTAGATAGGAAATTGGCGTCACTTAGTTCCAGTAAGATAGATGTAGAGGAATTATGGGCAAAGTTTAAGCAGATTGTGAATTGTGGTCTAGAGAGTTATGTACCTGGTTAGTTGATAAAGGATGGAAAAGACCCACAATGGTTTAATAACAAAATTTGACAGATGTTGAGAAAGAAGAGGCTGTTGTATCCTCAGTTGAAAAGGGAATGCATAAATGACAACATGAAAAGGGTATTAGAGATTCATGTGTCTACAAAAAGAGCTATGCATGAAGCATACAACAACCACCACCATCACACCTTAGCAAAAGATCTGGTGGAGAACCTGAGAAAATTCTGGTCATATGTAAGACTGTTATGTGGTCTAATGCTTCCAATCAGTCCCTTTTCGACCAGTCTGGTGTGGAAGTTAAAGATAGCAAAAAGAAAGCTGAATTTTTAAATTTCAAGTTCAAGAAATCATTCACACAGGAAAGGAGAATTGTACAAACATACTGTCATTCGACCATTGGACTGACTCCACCTGGTGTAGAGAAACAGCTGAAAAATTTAAAAGCAAATAAATCACCAGGTCTGCACAGTATTCCAGTTTGATTTTACAAAGAGTACTCTACAACATTGGCCCCTTACCTAGCTTGCATTTATCGTGAATCTTTCACTCAGCTAAAGTCCCAAGCAACAGGAAAAAAGTGCAGGTGATTCCAGTACATAAGAAAGGTAAAAGAATGGACCCACAAAATTATAGACCAATATCCTTAACATCTGTTTGCTGCAGAATCCTTGAATACATTCTCAGTTCTAATATAATAAACTTTCTGAGAAGCTTATTTCCATGAATCAGCATAGTGTTAGACAGCATCACTCATGTGAAACTCATCTTGTCCTTTTCTCACATGACAACTGAGAACTATGGATGAAGGGCAACAGGCAGACTCCATATTTCTAGATTTCCAAAAAGCATTTGGCATGATGCCCATTGCATACTGTTTCTGAAGGTATGGAGCACATGGAATAGGATCACAGATTTGTGAGTGGCTCAAAGACTTCTTAAATAATAAAACCTGGTACGGTATATTGTTCTTGACAGCTAGTGTTCATCACAGACAAGTGCCTCAGGGAAGCGTAATAGAACCACTGTTGTTCTCTATATACATAAATGACTTGGCAGATAGGGTGGGCAACAATCTGCAGTTATTTATGGATGATGCTGTGGTGTACAGTAAGGTGTTGAAGTTGAGTGACTGTAGAAGATACAAGATGACATAGGCAAAATTTCCAATTGATGTAATGAATGGCAGCTAGCCCTAAATGTGGAAAAATGTGAGTTAATGCAGATGAGTAGGAAGATCAAAACTGCAATGTTTAGACATGGTATTACTAGTGTCCTGCTTGACACAGTCAATTCATTTAAATATCTGGGCGTAACACTGCAAAGCAATATGAGGTAGACGAGCATGTGAGAATTGTGGTAGGGAAGGTGAATGGTTGACTTCTGTTTATTGGGAGTATTTTAGGAAAGGGTGGTTCTCCTGTAAAGGAGCATGCCAGATCAGATTGAAAGAAGATATCAAAGTAATTCAAAGATGAGCTACTAGATTTGTTACTGGTAGGTTCAAACAACATGTAAGTGTTATAGAGATGCTACAGGAACTCAAAAGGGAATCCCTGGAGGGAAGGCACCATTCGTTTTGAGAAACGCTATTGAGAAAATTTATAGAACTGGCATTTGAAGCTAACAGCTGAATGATTCTACTGCTGCCAACATACATTGTGTGTAAGGACCACGAAGATAAAATACAAGAAATTAGGGCTCATACAGAAGCATAAACAGTAATTTTTCACCTTGTTCTATTTGCAAGTGGAACAGGAAGGGAAATGCCAAGTAGTGGTACAGGGTATCCTCCGCCACACACTGTATGGTGGCTTATGGAGTATCTATGTAAATGTAGATGTAGATTTAGATGCAGACTCACCTGAAAACCAATGCTGAACCCTGCCTGACCCAATTAACTCCTCCATCCAACCATGATCCATTGCCACTGCCCCCAAATCACTTCTTGTTAATGTTCCAGAATTTCTTAACATCAAACTGTGCCTCACCATCGTTCTCCAAATCCCTCAACATGCAAGCTAACCTTACATCCACAGAAAGAACTGCAATCTGTCACCTAAAAACTGACCCTTAATTTATAATCCTACCTGCTGACAAAGGCTCCACCACTGTGGATTTGAACTGCAGGGATTACCTGGCAAAAGGACTCTGCCAGATGTCAGATTTGTCCACCTACAAATGCTGTCACAGTGACTCCATTCCAGAAATCCAGCATGACCTCCAGTTACTCCTCAAACCCTTAGACCCATCCCAAAACATCTCCCCTGAGTCTATTTGTCTTATCACTCCTACCACTCCCCAAACACCCAACCTTCTACATGCTTCCTAAAGTCTATAAACCCAACCACACAGAACGCCCTATTGTGGCTGATTACCATGCCTCCACTGAGGGAATCTCTGCTCTCATAGACCAACAACTCCAGCCTATAACCCACAACTTCCACTCTTATATAAAAGACACCAAAAAAATTCTCCAAACACTCTCCACACTTCCTATTACTTTACTCATTCACTGATGACATCTTTGTGATCTGAATTGAAGGTGAGGACGTTCTATCCACATTCCTCCAGAACCTCAACACCTACTCCCCATTTGCTTCTCTGATTCTCATGAACCCAAGAAACCCACCTTCCTCAATGTTGAACTCCTTCTCAAAAATGGCTACATCAGTACCTCTGTCCATATAAAACCTATCAACCATTAATAAGAATAAAACGTTCTCAGTTTTCAAGCCACATCAGTTCGAATAAAATCCTCCAGCTTTCGATGACCATCTCCGCCATTGTCGTCAGAAGTTCACTGACTGCCGGGGATGCTACAGTTTCTCACTTATATAGGCATGATGACATCATCAGCAGCCAATCAGATAGACCCAATGCGGTGAGTGCACATAAGTTGACCTGGGCAGCTAGTGGAGCTACTGCCTGTGGCAGCACCGGTGACGTCAGGTGGCACCAGGGGCAGGCACAACGTTTAGAACTGCCGCTCCCACATGCACACGCCACATTGGGTCTATCTGATTGGCTGCTGATGATGTCATCATGCCTATATAAGCATAGCAGCCCTAGCAGTCAGTGAACTCCTGATGATGGTGGAGATGGTCATCAAAAGCTCAAGGATTTTATTCGAATTGATGTGGCTTGAAAACCGAGAACATTTTATTCATGTATGCTGTCATGAAAGACTCCAAGGACACAACCACCAACACTTTGACGGTGTCATCCCATTCCATACCAGGAAGACCCTTCCATACAGACTAGCCACCCATGACCGTCACATCTGTAGTGTCGAGCAGTCTCTCTCCAAATATACCAGGGACTCACTGAGGGCTTCACACACCATGAAACTACTCTCCCAATCCTGTACAGAATCAGATGTCCTGTGCCTTATCCCTCCAGTTGCCCTGCACTTCCTCATGTCCCACTGTTGGCCACAAAGGAGCATGCCCCTCATGAATCAATACCACCCACAGTGGTATTCCAACACCCACTGAACGTGCACAATATCCTTGTCCATACCTACTGCACCCCTGCTCCCAACCCCTTGCCTCACGGCTCATATCCCTGTAATAGACCTAGATGCAAGACATGTCCCATAGATCCTCCCACCACCACCTACTCCAGTTGAGTGATAATCATCACCTTTCCCATCACAGGCAGGGCTTCCAGTGAAAGTAGTCATGTGATCTACAACCTAAGCTGCCAGCAAGCTGTCTGTCTGTATGAATTGCCATTGACAAACAATGGCCAAGAGATAGCTAGACCACCAGTTGCTGAGCATGCTACCCAACACAACAGTGTTCACCTCAATGACTGCTTCACAGCCAGCAGCATATTTACATTAAACCTACCAACAAATAACAGTAATTACAACAATTTGACGGTTGCTATCCTTCTCATGTCTAAGGTTTGTTCCCATACAGCCTTGGCATTCAAGGCAAACATATTTGTTCAGATGTAGATTCTTTACAACAATACACAACCATTCTCACCTCACCCTTCACTGGAAGTAATCCCCCCCGCCTGTATGAAAAGCAGATTTCCCAGACCATCAAATCCAATCCCGATACTGCTGATAAAATATTTTGGAGTACACCAGTATTATCCTGGTGTTGAAGCTACTTCAACAAGGCTATGCCTTTCTAAAATCATGCTCTGAAATGAGGTCCATTCTGACCAACATTTTGCCTACAGCACCTAGAATAGCTTTTTGTTATCCTCCCAACCTCTGCAATATCCTTGTCAGACTCTAAGCTCCTCCTGCATCCATCTCCCAGCTCTTTGGCTCTAACCCCTGCTACTGCCCCCACTGTAAGACTTGCCCTATGCACCCTCCTACCATCACTTATGCCAGCCCTGTAATTGACAAAACACATATCATTAAAGAGAGAGCCACCTATGAAACAACATGTGCCGTATACTAGCTGCTATCTAAACACTGTTCAGCCTTTTGCATCGGCATAACCACCACCAAGTTGTCAGTTAGGAAGAATAAGCATAGACATTGAATGTATACTGGCAACTCACAATATCCTGTTGCAGAGCATGCTCTACAATGTGACAGTTGTGACGTCAGTGCCTGTTCCATCATACATGCCATCTATATTTTCCCCCAGGCACCAGTTCCTAAGAACTGTGAGGTGGGAACTTGCACTACAACATGTCCTTAATTCTCACCACCCACCTGGTTTTAATTTATGTTAATTTCTTGGGTCTCAGCATTTCTTTGCAGTAACTATTTCTTTCTTTGCTCCCTTTTAGTTTTCTGCATATTTTATTTTTTGATCTGTCTATTTTTCGCTACCCTCCTACCACCTGTACCACATACAAGGTACTTTGGCAGTAATCCCTGTCTTGCACGTTACCCTATTTTCCAGCTTTAAGCTCTAGGTCTTCAAATCTCACCTGGTGCAGTCCCAACAATCAGTCTTTCCTTCTCATCCTGTTTGGTAAGTCTTCGCTGACCCAGGGTTCTGGGCAACTTTTCTGAATTCTACCCCTTTTCCTGAACCTAATCAGTCCTTTCCCTTCACCCATCTTCCACTGTAACACTTCTGCCAGAAGAAGAAGCCACTGACTCTGAAAGCTTGCAAACTTTAAAAACTTTTATTGTGTGTTCTTCTGCCAAAGCTTGGTGAGTAAATATATACATGCAATACATAAAGGGGAAATATTGTTACCAAAAATCTTAAAATGTACCTTCCCAATTTAATTAGAATTTTTATACTTTACTGTAATAAATGTTCAGACACATATATACTACTTACTTTTCAGTATACACTAGTGAGCCAAAACATTATGACCACTTTCTTAATAGCTTGTTTGTCTGTCTTTGGAACAAAATACACCACTGATTCTGTTTATCAGGTGTCTGATAGTTTGTTTGTAAGTTTGTGGAGGTATGAGCAGTAGATGTCTATGTGTAAGTAATGTAATTTGTATAAATAATGGGCCACTGATTTGCGTACGCAGTTATGGTGCCCAATAACGACACAGATGGGTTCAATAGGATTCATATCAGGAGAAAATGGCCACTAAAACATCTATGTGAGTTCAATATAGTGCTCCTCAAACCACTGTAGCATGGTTCTAGCTCAAAGTAATGGACAGTTACACTGCTGAAATATGGCATTGCTGTCAGGAAAGACATAAAGTGTGAAGGGATGCATGTGGTTTGCAGCTGTCAGCATGAATTCAATTACTACCACAGGTCACATTTAAGCACTGGAGAGTGTCTCCCATAGCATAATACTACTCCCACAAGCCTGCATCCACAGTGGCCAATGTGTTTCGAGCCACTGCTTATTTCGATAACAGTGTCTGTGGTGACAACCATTGTGCAGCAAAAATGTGATTCACCTGAAGAGGCAACACATTTCCACATGCCCGCAGCACCACCAGGCAGCATCCAATGTCATTTTTTTAGTGGGCAGAGGTCATGACAATTTGGCTAATCTGTGTATAAGTATGCATATAAAATACACAATCTAATCTGTGTATAAGTATGCATATAAAATACACAATAGCAAATCACTGTTAGCAAAGAATAATGTTGTTTTTATGGCTTACTGATTTATGATTGGAATACTACTATAAAATCTGAATTTACAACAACAGTAAACAAGGTTAAAGGCCAGAGAGAGGGGGGAAGAAGAAACGGACAGGGGGATGGGAGGAAATGTACATAGAAAATGGGAAGGACGAGATGGATAGAGAGAGGGGGCAGGAGTGATGGACTGAGAGAGGAAAGAGAGAGGGGCAGGAGGAGATGGATAGAGGGGGGAGAAGTAGATGGACAGAGAGAGGTGGGGGGAGATGATGGATCGAGAGAGGGAAAGAAAGAGGAAGTGATGGACAAAGAAAGGGGGAGTTTGGGGGGAATGGACATAGACAGGGGAGAGAAGGAGGTTAAGATGTATATGCAGTCCCCATATATATTACAAACATGTGCTTTCTCTTTCTTTTCCATTTAAGTGCTGTGGCTGGATACAACTAGCTGTAGGAAAAGAGGAAAAGAGAGAGAGAGGAAAGACTCATTATATCTACATAACATGAGAGCAATGATAAAAAAGAACAAACTAATACCCAAGGTACATTTTGCAAGCTGTCTTCATTGTTTTGTCAATAGTTCTGGAGGCAGCAGTACATGGAGGTTTAGGTTTCGTTCTGGGGAACATCATTGTTAATAAGTAATCCATGAAAAACTATTAATAACATGGCAGGTGGCATATTGTTTAAAATTTCTTTAATAATACAGATGTTTTAAATTTTTTTAATAATTTTTGTGTTATTAGTTGTGATTTAAAATTGAAGTGATCATGGAAAAAACAAGTTTTTCATAAGGAATACTCAGTAGATTTCATAATTACATTCATTAGACTAATGCAATATGACTTTCTGACTATTTCAAAAGCATTTTAATGTGGTGGGATTTGGGGAGAGATTCATAGATGCAAGATGATGCTGATACATTAAAACAAGAAAAATATTTGATAGAAGTAATGATTAAGTATACTAAAGGAATGTACAACAAGACGAAAAATAATTAGTTGCAGTTATGTTCATTAGCAAAAATGAATGTGAGATGCAGGCTGACATCTTCAAGGGCATTATATTTATGATGATGCATAGCTGTTAGAGGATGACACATAGTAGTCTGGTATTGCAGTTTAAAGGCAGGCACTAGCAGGATGTCATGACGGCAGAACAGCAAATGTCAGATGAGCAGTTTGTTGTAGATGTTGAAACAGGCATTGGTGGAGAAATTCTGTTTGTTCTGCTGTTAATCTGGTTCATTAGTTTCTGAGACATAAATCTTCATTTCTTCTGAAATGCTGAATTGTCTACCTTTTTCCTTTAGTTGTAAGATCTTTAACCAGTTTTGAATGAAGCTGATGTTATGATTTACCTTTGCAAAATGTGTGCCTAAAGCAATTTTATTTCTTTGATAGGAGTGTTCTTTTACTGAATGTTCTGCTTGTCAGACCTATAAATTTCAAATTACAGTGATAGCATGAAATAAATAAATAAATAAATCCTTGAGCATTTATACTTATTCTGTTTTTTTTCAGTTATTTATGCCATAAAACAAAGCAAGAAAGAATAATGCCATCTACATTCTATACATAAGAAACAATTATGCAGCAAGTTTCTCATGTAGAAATCACATCTGAACATTGTTTGTGAGATCATGATTCTGATTCAGAACTTACATTTCAATGTTGCTTGTTTGTGATTAGTTTGTATTATGCCCCATGTGGGGAAGGGGAATGTCAACCAAATGTGCCAAAATTTGACAGCAGTAAGACTGTGGCCTACTATCACTGTTGTCATCATTCTGTGATGTTGCTGCTCATGTTCGTCAGGATGGCATGTGAATATGGAAATGATGGGCTCAGGAGGCCATACTCAATGGCATACAGGATTTCTGTATATGCACATGTTCAGTGCCAGGGAGGGCAGACACACTGTTCATGCAGCAGTGTAGGATCGTACAGCCATGTCAAATACCTAGATTCAGGAAATGGACATTTTTGCAGCAAGACATGTGGATGACATCAACTGAGCAGAGAGCAGGAGATGAGATGGGCAGTGAGAGGGAAGAGGATGAGATGGACAGCTAAAGGGAGGAGGAGGAGATGGACAGACAGATAAAGGGGAAGGAGGGGATAGACAGAGAGAGAGGGGGCAAAGGCTGAGACGGAGAGAGACAGGTGAAAGGATGAAGTGGATCAAGAGAGGTGGACTGAAAGACTGGGGGAGAAACAGATGGACAGAGAGACTGACAGAGAAACACCTGGACAGAGAGAGGGGGAAGAGGAGACGTGTGCAATGTATATGTAAAATACATATGCGAGTGAAGCTGTGGGGAAAAGGTTAGTGGAGTATAAATTCCTTGTCAGCTAAACCTATTTGTAATAATATGGCAGCACGTATAAATTAATTAACTTTTCAGTTGTTTATACCAATGCATCAGGATGATATGTCAAGTATGATTGTGTAAATAATTTGTGGGTGAATAAACAAACCAACTGATAATGAATAGTTCTGTACTGTAAACTATGGCTTCATCTGGTAGCACAGAGAAAACACCCGAACATCCAAAAGATTTCTTGTCGTCAGACCTATCCATGTATGTAGTAATAAAATTTTGTTCTGTCTATCTGTCTACATTATTTTAAAAGGATAGTGTAAAATTGTGGTGGAACTATTTTCTTTTTTGAAATTGGCAACATCAAAATAGCTCTAGATCTCCTAAGAAGCATAAAACAATTATATTTATCATGAATATTTAAGAAAGATAGCTCTTTGCTTCAATCCCAAAGGGCATCACTGTTCACAATGGTTTATTAAACCCCTGTTCCATGGATGCAAAGCAATATTGTTGTGTACAGTTGCGTAATGTACTAAATAATTTCTGCACTATATGATACTCATATGGCCTTGTAATTTATTTAATAGACAATATATACAATGATGAAAATAACCACAACATCAAAAATTAATTAATGTAGGGTAACAAAATTTTGGGAATACATTTGCGTAGGTAACATATTTAAGTGATTAACATCACAAGATCATAGGTTAATATAAGAGAAAGTTAAACCATTGCAAATGTAAACATGCAGGTACATTAATAACCAGTGTAACTGTCAGAATGTATAATGCAAGCAAACATGCATGCACTGTGTTATTCTGGTGCCGGATGTCAGTTTGTGTGATGGAGCTCCATTCCTGTTGCACTTGGTCAGTCAATACAGGGACTGGTGGTGTCATCCCATGATGCCCCATATGTTATCAATTGGAGGCAGATCTGCTGGTCAAACAGGCCAAGGCAACATGTCAACAGTCTGTAGACATGTTGAGCTACAGTGGCAGTATGTAAGTGAATGTCATCCTGTTTGAAAACACTTCCTGGTATACTATTCATGAATGGCAGCACAACAGGTCAAATTGCCAGACTGACATACAAATTTGCAGTCAAGGTGCATGGGAAGACTATGAGAGTGTTCCTACTGTCATACAAAATCACACTCCAAACCATAACTCTAGGTGTAGGTTCAGTGTGTCTAGCACTCAGACAGGCTAGTTGCAAGCCCTGAACTGGCCTACTAACCAACAGACTGCAGTCACTGGCACCGAGGCAGATCTACCTTTCTATAGAAAACACAATGGACCTCCACCCTGCCCTTCATTGAGCTCTCTCTTGACATCACTGAAATGACGAGTAGTGGTGGATTGGGGTCAATGGAAGGCACACTATGGGGAATATGGCTCAGAGCTGTCCTTGAAGTAACTGATTTGTAACAGTTTGTTGCATCACTGTGGCACAAACTGCTTCTCAATTACTGCTGCAGAAGCAGTATGATGTGAGAGAACCATACACTGAACATGATTGTCTTTCCTCATGGTAGTGCCACTTGCCTATATTGAATCCGGTCTTCTTGCAACTGTACATTCTCATGATTAACACTGCCACACATCATGTACAATGGCTGCATTCCTGCCAGATCTTCCTGCAATATCACAGAAGGAACGTTCAGCTTCTCATAGCCCTATTACATGACCTTGTTAACTCAGTGAGGTTATGATAATTGCATATTTGTTGTGTTATAGCCATTCTTGACTAACATGAGCTCATTACATCTAAACTAAAAATAACTAACTCTCATGGCTGTTGCTGTGTATATTTAATGCAAATGTGATTTGCATCCTCATAATGGTGCTACTAGCACCACTCTTATGTGACTAGCATGAAATTTGAACAGACATCATCTTCTAGATGTAGGAACATTCCTACCAAATTTTGTTTGTGTCGCACAACTCCTTCTTGGTCCTGGAAATTTTTCCATCAGTGTATACGTATATGTATAAACAACCTTGTCATTTATTTAAGAGACAATAAGGAAAAGCAATACCAAAATACTATAGCATCAGATGTCAATGCACTTCTACAGTAAGTCATCAGCTGATTTGTTCAGTGAAGCTGTCAAAAGAATTTGTGCATTGCTTGCCGTGAACGCTGTGATTAAATTTGTCTTTGTTGCAATGTCATGCTCTATGACTATTTGTTTCTTACAGAAAATTCAGTTAGTTACCAATCAAGCTTGCCTGACGTACCTGCCTTGTGATGATAGTACATGTCTCATTTCATTTATACTTTTGGACTGTTCTGCTTGTGCTACAGTGACCTGATTTATTCTAAAATAAATGTTGGCCATGATACACCAGAATAAATATTTACAGGTAGTGAGACCAAACCATGAGATGATGGACTTACAACCAATTTTTCAAGAGTTCATGATTTTTCAAGATTGGTAGAAATATCCACCGTATCAAGGCTTGCAGTGCGACTACCACCACGTTGGTCACACAATCCAGTGTTATGGTTTGCTCAAGTCACACAAGTTTTCTCTGTGCTAGAGCAACAACAGATTCCACAAATTTTGCATCAGCAGTCACTCAATTGGACCATTGTTACACAGCAGAAGTATAAGATATAATTACTATGTCTCCAGAGACAGACTCATAAGAGAGGCTCAAGACAGTGTCAAACCATACAGTGTCAGCTTAGCACAAACAGTGAGTGAGACAATTGCTTACATAGCAAGACATCAAGAACAGAAAGCCCTCTCAGTACCTTGAACATCTCCCCACTGATGTTGATGTGTACACTGTATCAGGTACATTATTGTGCACATTGTGGAGCAGCCAGTCATGAGTTCAAATAAAGACCATTATAGGATCTCAGATGGAGATGTCACTAGATGCGGTAGCGCACCTGGCAGGTAGAACTCAGGACATGATTGTGCTGCCCTCAAGTGTTTCAGCAGTGGCAGCATGTAGCAGCATACTGACAGTGATGTGCACAGTTTATGATAGTCCTGTCAGCAAGGTTGAAGCAGTGAGTAAATAGATTGTCAAGCTCCTCTCTGACTGAAATGACAGAGGATTCTCTTGCTGGAGGTTCAGAAGTCATTCTTCTAAGAACTCTCCAGGAATGGGAAGCACAATATAGTATGAAACTTGTTGATATCACGAAGAGACCATGTGCAGAAATGCAGTTCACCATGTGCTTTCCGAAACAGCAACAGCAATTGGAAGTAGGCACACCTGACTGTCAGCTGCTGTCTCTGCATCTCTCCATAACTTGTGACAAAGCAAGCTGGGATATTTTTACTCCCCCTCTTATTTTGCCATCTGTCTCCTTAAATAGCCCCTAGCAGTTTACTGTAGGTCACTGTCTTATTCTTTAGTATTCACTAAATAGCCCCTAGCAGGAAAATAAGCACCAGATCTAGATTCTACCATAAATTTTTATTTTCATTATTGAGTATCCTTCCTGCCAATTAGAGTGTAGCTGTTCACCTTGTGTGGCAGTAGGTTTCCTTAAGTTTTTTTTATAGTAAATCAGTTATTAGCCAGATGGATAGGGACTGTGTAGGGACTGTGTCTGTTGTGTGCCAATGCAGGAGGAGTTGGCCACAGTCTAAATGAACATGGCAGCTTTGTTGGCCACAGTCAAAAAGCTCCAGAGTACTACCTTGAGGTGCGGTGGGGATGGGGTGCCTGGGGCAACCTCTGCTGTACTAGATGTGCAGGGGGGGATGTCACAGCTCTCTGTCACTGAGCCGGCCTCGGGTGCAACTGAGCTGGCCAGCCCACTCTCACCTCAGTGTGGGTGGCAGACTGTGTCGAGGTCTCAAACCTCAAGGCAAAGGCTGCATGGGGAATGCAGGCTCCTGGCAAATCCCATGCACTGAGGGGGTGGGGATGCTGAGCTGGATCAGACTGCACCTTCTGCCAGGATAGTGGCTGTTCCTTCAGCAAGGTCTGGACAGGCATGTCAGGGTAGGGGTTTATTAGTTATTGGGAACTCCAATGTTAGGCAGGTCATGGAGCCCCTCAGGAACATTGTGGCTAGGGTGGGGAAGAAGTACAACGTTCACACGGTGTGCTTGCCGGGGGGCCTTGTCTGAGATGTGGAAGAGGCTCTTCTGGCAGCTATTGAGAGTGCAGGGTGCAGCCAGCTGCAGATTGTTGCTCATGTCAGCACCAACAATGCCTGTCATCGGGATTCCAAGGAAATCCTTGGGGCTTTTCGATGGCTGGCTAAATTGGCGAAGGCAGCCTCCATCTCTTGAGGAGTGGAAGCCAAGCTGACGATCTGCAGCATTGTACCCAGGGTGGACCGGGGTCCTCTGGTTTGGAGTTGAGTGGAGAATCTAAACCAGAGGCTACATCAACTTTGTGATGAAAATGGTTGTAGATTCCTCGACCTAGACTATGGGGTGGAATGTTGTAAGATGCTCCTCGATAGATCAGGGGTGCACTACACACAGGAAGCAGCTACATGGGTACCACAGTACTTGTGGCGTGCACATGGGGGTTTTTTAGTTTAGATTCCTCCCCACGGGAAACAAACTGTTGGCCTGAAAAATTACCAGTTCATGTCACTGATGTGGGTGTGCTAACCGTAAAAATTGTTAGTTCACCTAAACAGGTCATTCCAAAGGATTTAAATATGCTTAATCTCATGTTAGTAAATTGTCAAAGTGTCTGTAGCAAGATCCCCAAGTTACTCTCTGGAATAAACAGTAGAAATGCCAATATTGTATTGGGTACCAAAACCTGGTTGAAACCAGACATAAAAAGCAGTGAAATTTTGAACTCAGATTGGACAATGTTTAGGAAGGATAGGACTGATGCTATGAGATGTGGCATGTTCACTGCAGTTAAAAGCTGTTTAAATTCAATTGAGATTGATACTGGATCAGACTGTGAAACAGTTCACAGTCTGGATAAAGCTGTCAATCAGACAAGGATTGACCATTGTATTAGGATGTTTTTATAGACCACCAGCATCCGCAACAAACGTCACAGAACATTTCATGAAAGTCTTGAGTACATAGGAAATAAATATTCAAATTATTCATTAGTTATTGGTGGAGACTTTAATCTGGCATCCATTGACTGGGAGAATTACACGTTTATCACAGGGGGAAGAAGCAAAGATTCATGTGAAGTTATTCTAGGAGTGCTCTCAACATACAACTTTGAGCAATTGGTTAGAAAACCAACTTGAGATGGGAACATAATAGATACCTTGGTGGCAAACAGACCTGATCTTTTTTGAGGAAGTTAATCTAGAAGAAGGCATTAACAACCATAATGTCATTGTGGCTTCTATGTCAGTGGAAGTTGCAAAAAAACGAAAGATACAGCATAGAGTTTTCTTGTTTGGGAAAGCAAATAAAAGTGTCAGTAATGAATATCTTCATAGTCAGCTCCAAGCTTTCACTGCGGGACACAAAGATATTGAGCATCTTTGGTCGGGATTTAACGGTATTATCCACCAAGTGCTGAAGAAGTATGTGCCTAGCAAAAATATAGGGGAGGGAAAGAATCCGCCTTGGTACAAAAAACATATTAGGAAGTTACTGAGAAAGCAGAGAATTTTGCACAGTCGTTTTAAACATAGTAAGTACCCTGCCGACAAACAGAAATTATGCAAAATGAAAGCAGCTGTAAGAAGGACAATGAGAGATTCTTCTAACAAATTTGAAAGCAACATTTTATCTGCAGATTCTAAAAATAACCCCAAAAAATTTTGGTTGCATGTAAAATCTATGAACGCTACAAATAATTCAATACCTTCTCTTGCTGACATTATGGATAATGTAACTGAAGATGATAAAAGGAGGTCAAAATTCTAAATCTAGCTTTCAAAAACTCATTTACAGTAGAGGACTGCAGCACCATACTCCCTTTCAATTATCGAACAAATGCAAGAATGGCTGACATAGTGTTTAGTGTATCTGGGATTGTAAAACAGTTAAGACCCATAGACGCCAGGAAGGCATCTGGTCCAGACAGTATCCCCATAAGATTATATGTTGACTATGCTACAAATATAGCACCATTCTTATCCATCATCTATCAGAGATCATTGGAAGAACAGAAAGTTCCATGGGACTGGAAGAAGGCCCAGGTCATAGCAATCTATAAAAAGGGTAGAAAATTGGATGCACATAATTACCGGCCAATTTTACTGACATCAATTTGTTGTAGAATCGTGGAGCACATTTTGTGTTCAGACATAATGACCTTTGTAAACCCTGAGGAGCTCATCTGCAGAAACCAGCATGGTTTTAGGGAACAGCAGTCATGCGAGACACAGCTGGCCCACTTTGTGCATGATATACAACAGTCTCTACATACCGACTCCCAGGTTGATGCCATATTTCTCATCTTTCGAAAGGCATTTGACTCAGTTTCACACTGTCACTTGCTCCAAAAACTGCATGCTTACAGTCTATCTGATGACATATGATGTTGGATAGAAAGTTTTCTAATAGATAGGGAGCAGTATGTCGTCCTGAACGGGCTGACTTCAACAGAAACAATCGTAACTTCAGGTGGGTCCCAGGGCAGCGTAATAGGTCCACTGCTTTTTACAATTTACATAAACAATCTGGTTGATGTTATTGACAGTGGCATTAGACTGTTTGCCGATGATGCTGTAGTCTACAGGAAACTAGTAACACATAAAAGTTGTGAATAAATAAATGAGAATTTGAGTTGTGAACAAATCAATGAGAATTTGCAGAAAATTAATGCAAGGTGTAATGACTGGCAGTTATCTCTCAATATTAGTAAGTGTAACCTACTGCATATAACAAGGCAAAAATTTCCATTAATGTACAAGTACAAAATAAATGCCCAGTCTTTGGAAGCGGTAACATCTGTCAAGTATTTGGGTGCAACTATTTGAAATGATCTCAAATGGAATGATCAGATTATACAGGTAACGGGTAAAGTGAACTCTAGATTGTGGTTTATTGGTAGAATCCTGAAGCAATGCAGTCTTTCAACAAAGGAAATAGCTTACAATATGTTAGTTCGTCCAGTCTTAGAGTATTGTTCGTCTGCATGGGACCCTTACCAGTTGGGTGTGATTCAAGTGATTGAGAAGGTCCAAAAAAGTGCTGCAAGATTTGTGACTGGTACATTTAGCCATCGCGAGAGCATTCCAGATATCATAGAAAGTTTGAAGTGGGACACACTTGCCGATAGATGGTGCACTAAACAAAAGGGGCTGCTCACTAAATTCTGAAATCTGATCTTCACCGAGGATGTAGAGCATATATTATTACCACCAACTTTCAAATCATGCAATGATCACCATTCAAGGATAGGGGAAATTAGAGCTCGTACTGAGGCATTCAGACAGTTGTTTTTCCTTTGTGTAATCTGGAGTGGAACAGAGGGGGGGGGGGGAAATATGACTTTAGCATGAATTGTGCCCTCCACCACAAACTGCTCGGTAGCTAGCAGAGTATATATATGTAGATTTAGATGTAGGTGTAAATTTCAATTTTTCATGTCTGACAAATCACCATTAACATAAGTGAGTATAACTTGCATTTTCAAAAAAGAGAAAGGTTGGCCTTCAGTTTTAAAGAATATAACACCAGATGTAATTTTGTGCTTAGTTTTATGTATGTAATTGATTTTATAATTTATTTTGACTATTCCTAATTGGTTTCTTTTGTTATAGGGTGAAATCAGTAACCATTTTGTAACTTAAATTCTGTTGTTGACAAATAAACAAATAAAAATTGTGTACAAAAATCAAACAATGGAAAATCCAGGATGGAATGTAACAATGTTAGAGAAGGAAAGTTGCTACTCACCATATAGTGGAGATGCTGAGTCACGATAGGCATGACAAAAAGGTTCACACAATTATAACTTTCAGCCATTAAGGCCTTTGTCAGCAATAGACACACATACACACACGGACACACACACACTCATGCAAATGCAACTTTCACACATGTGTGCAGTCTCGCACAACTGCAGTGTGGTTTCAGTTGTATGAGACAGCAGACGTGTGTGCAAGTTGTGTTTGCATGAGTGTGTGTGTGTGTTTGTGTATGTGTGTCTATTGCTGACAAAGACCTTAATAGCTGAAAACCATAATTGTGTGGCTTGTTTTGTTGTGCCTATAACAACTTATCATCTCTGCTGTATGATGAGTAGCAACTTTCCTTATCTAACATTGTTAAAAATTGTGTACTAATTATGAACATTTGGGAGACGAAACAGTAGCATTCTTAAAGGATATATTTGGCTCTATTCAAAACATGTTAGCAAAACCAGCCCTTCATTAATTCCAAAGTAATTAACAATGTGTAGTTTCAGCACCTATTGTTGTGAGGATTTATAAGGGCCAATTTTTGGTCCCAAGACAGTCAGTCCACGGTTGAGTTTCAGATGAGAAACCTGTGTTGGTTAGATCAACAGCAATGCATCAACTTAACTGTGAAATAAGTGTAACACAATTAGGCTGTGTGTTAAAACAATGACAGTGTCTCTTTCCATACATACCTTTTTATTCTTCAAGAAATGTGAACTATGTGGTTAGGCTTTTAGTGCTCATAGATGTTCACCGGAAACTATTGTAGCAGTATGTGGATGTTCGTCTGCAACCTATTAATGAGGCTTATCGAAAGTTAAGCAATAGTGCACTGGGCATATAACTGTGTATTACTGGGGGGTTGTGAGCAGTGAAAGTCAAGCACTGTGAAACACAAATGTGCGCCTGTTGGCTAAATCACTGAATCAGTGTTATACTTCCACAACCCATTTTTCAGCCAGTGTAGCAATGCACTATGTCAACAATGAGGACAATAAACCAAGAAACAAAGTAGGTGAACCATCAAATATGGTGCCCCAACTTGAGAACTATTGTACGTGGCCACAATAAACTAGCACTCACAAACTTTAACAGTGAAGTGTCAACTCAAGCAGTTTACAGGTTTAAATGAAAGACATCCTACAGCCAATCAGTGCTGGTGTTTCATGGCCACAGTAGGACAGCAGCCAATCAGCAAGCAGGTTCTATGGAAGCAGCCATTGAGTACAGGAGCAGCCAAGCAGAATGTAGGTGGACATAGCTGACTGAGATGAACAAGACACCTTGCCAAGAGAATTACAACTTGCCGCAGTCTTGCAGATCCAGTTGACGACAGTAACAGCAGCAGCAGAAGAAGAGTGAATGAGCATAAGGTGATTTCATAGCAAAAGCTGTTTCATATTAAGTGATACATAATGAGTGGCCTTAACAAACAAGACAGTGTGACTGAGGATGAAGCTGTAGAGGTTAAGTTATTAAATGAACAGAATGACATAAGTGGGACTGGTTCTGTAGACAGTTGTAGTTATAAATCAGACATGAATGTAACTTTGGAGGATGGGGACGAAAGCCCTATAGTAAAGAGCGAAATGGATGGAAACAGTACTGAAATGGATGAAGTCATTAAGGTTAAGGATGATGAATCTAGTAGTGAAAGTCAGCTAGAGTAAAAGCGCATGGCAGTGAGAAAAGTGGAAGCAATGTTAAGACAAATTATGAGTAGTCTGAATAGTATGGAAATTAGTATGAAAGATGACATTAGTAGTACTAAAACTGACATGACTAGTTTAAAAGATGAACTGAAGAAAGAAATTAAAATGGAAATTAAAGTAGTTAGCTCTAGTCTTTCAGAATTAAATAAGAGGGTTGAGGGAGTAGGGAAAGATTGTGATGAAAAGCTAAAGAAAGTAGTACATAACAGTAATGAGTAATTAACATTGATGAATAGTACATGTGTAGAAGAGAGAAAGAAACTTTGTAATGACTATAGTAGGAGGATGGAGGCTTCTGAAAAACAGTGTAAAGATGAAGTCAAAGCTGCCAGGAAATTTTGTACTGAAAACAGTGTTAAAATTGAGAACCAAATCAGATTAAAAAAATGATTTAGAAACAGAGGTAGAAACCAAGTGTGCAATAGTGGTAGAGAAAAAACTGGTAAAAGTAAATAAAAATGTAGATTTCAAATTTGCTGAAAAGGATAAAAAGATGGAAGAGGTCGAAAACCAAAAGCATTGGGCATTTTGTGTCCCAAACAGTCCTTCATTTGTTAGTTGTAAGAAATTTAATAATTTTGAACCATATGAGGAAGTGCACTCACTGAATTTCATTAGGGAATTTAATGATTTGCCTGAAATATGGAATGACAAAGAGAAAATGACATTTGTAAAAGGTCTTTTGAAAGGGGATGCTTATGGATGGGCAGCTCAGGTAGCTGATAGTTGTACCTCATGGCAAAGCTTTGAGAAAGCATTTTTAGATGAATATTGGTCCAAAGAGAAGCAGCAAAGAATTTTGAGTGAATTTTGGGGAGGAGAGAGATTTGACTCTTGGAAGGGTACTGTGGAAGTTGGATAAATGAACTGAAATATTTGGACAAAGAGATAAGTAGTAAATCAATAATTATGGGTTTAGAAACTAAGTTTCCCCAGAAAGTTACAGAATTGCTTGTATCTGCTCCTATGGGTAATATCAGTGATTTCTCTAACTATGTACATAAAGTGGAGAGGGTGAAGCCCTCAGTGGAAGATCATAGGAGAAATTTTGATGACAGTAATCAGTCAGGGAGAAAATTTCAAGTAAATAGGATGCCAGGACTAATTATAATAGAAATTCAAGGAATGGCTGGGTGGAGGATAGCCAAAATGGGCACGGAAATACTAGGAGAAATTCAAGTAAAAGAAATGGAGGAGATGCTTTTAATTCTGGATCAAACCATTTAAACTAGGTAATGCTCCAATTTTGGCTCACACCAGAGTGGATAGTGATGAAGACCCACATGTGTATTTCTAATGCTAGTGAGATGTGGAATGATGGTGTGGGTATCAATCTTTATCCCATAAAAGGAGAGGAGAAATTTACTATAATAAAATCAAATGATGAAACAGTGTGTATTGATGTTGCTCAGGATGTATAAAGTGTCAAAATGGATGGTAAATTTTTAAGAGACATAATGAAATCAGGTGTTTTGCTTTGTGGTTTAATATGGAAACAAGGATCAACTAATTAGCCAAGTATTTGAGGACAGTGAAAGTAACAGTGATATGATTCTGACAGTAGTTGTAATAATGATAGCAGTGACAAATCCAGTAGTGATGGGGATGAGGTATTTGAATTTATAATTGATAATGATGGTCATGTGATAAGTAAAGAAAGAACAAAGGAGGATAATACGAGGGCTATCCACAAAGTACATTACGTTTTGGAATTAAAAATAAATAAAGTATTGGAAATTTTTTTTTATTATATACAGATGAAAGCCACAATTAAATACTACTTTTCTACACAGTTGCCATTTAAATTAAGGCACTTATCATAGCGATGGACGAGCTTGGAAATTCCTTCGTCGTAAAATTCGGCCACCTGCGCCTTCAACCACGTGGTTACCTCTTCTTGAAGCTGTGCGTCGTCATCAAAATGCTGCATAGTCAACCATTTCTTCATTGCTGGGAATAAGTGGAAGTCGCTCGGTTAAAAGATTCAAGAACTTCACGAGTGGCATTTGCCATGTGGGCCCGGGCATTGTTGTGAATCAGCAAGATCTTTGAGCCCAACTTTCCCCTGCACTTGTTTTTTATTGCTCTTCTGAAATTGTGCAGAGTTTGGCAATACCTTAGAGTTCATTGTAGTGCCTCTTTCCAGGAAATCCACAAAAATCACACCTTTTCTGTCCCAAAAGACCAGTCGCCATCACCTTCATTGTCGACATTGTCTGCATGCATTTCTTGGGTTTTTGTGGGGAATTTGTGTGCCCCCACTGCATTGACTGCAATTTTGTCTCACAGTTCACATGCTTAACCCATGTTTCATCACCAGTAATGATGCAATCAAGTAATGAGTCGCCATCTTTCTCGTAAGCATCCAAAAACTTTAACGCTGCAGCCATTCGCTGATTTTTGTGAATCTCTGTCAAGATTTTTGGTATCCATCTTGCACAAAACTTGTGGTAACCAAACTTTTCGGTAATGATTTCGTGCAACAAACTTCATGAAATTTGTGGAAAACTCATAGAGAGTTCCATTATTGTGAAATTACGGTTTTCATGGACCGTGGCATCGACTTTTTCGACAAGTTCGGCAGTCACTATGCTGGGTCTTCCACTTCGCTCTTCGTCATGAACGTTAGTTCGGCGATTTTTAAATTTTATGACCCATTGACGCACTCCACCTTCAGTGATTATGTTGTCCCCATACACTTCACAATGTTGCTGATAGATTTCTATCGGTGTACAGTTTTTTGCAGTCAGAAACCTTATTACAGCACACACTTCACACTTCGTGGCATTTTCAATTAACGCTGACATTTCAAACTGTCACAGTAACTCAACGGAGTACAGCACAAACCTCTCACTAGCACGGCAGGATGCCGACTGAGTGGTGGAATGCCATGACACCAAGATGGCTGCGCTAGCCCCACCCCTAACGGACACAAACGAAAACGTAATGTACTTTGTGGATAGCCCTCGTATTATGCCTAATGAAGAGTTAGAGTTTTAGAGTGGTAATGAGGTAGAGGACCATGCTATTTGTCATTTGACTCTGTCTGATAATCAATTTTGTAAGCAGGATGATAGTTTTTCCAGGGAAAGGTTAATGAGGATTTGTTGTATGAAGAGGATCACATGGTAAATAAAAAGGAAGTGTGGCACACTGTAACAACAGCAAGTGTACAAGGTATACATATTAAGTGTTTACTGGACAATGGTAGTGATTTTAATGGCATTTGACAGGATTTTTTTGAATGTATTAAGAACACAGAGGGTATAGTAGTGATGCATGTTTCTGGAATGAAAATTATTGGTGCTACTGGTAAGCTACCAAAGAGTGTGAAACAAGAGGTATTATTAACTGTGGAATTGGCAGGACAGCTGTTGGAGTGCAATTTCTTGGTAATTCAAAATCTCAGCATTGATGTAATATTTGGAACTAATTTCTTGTGCAAATGATGTGTAAACATTGATTTTGCTAGTGGTAAGTTTAGTTTTAAGTGCAATGGAAGTAGGTACGAAGTATCATTTCTGGAAGGTATGGGCAAGTGTGTGCAAACTGAATTAGATTTGCCATTAAGAGTTTTGACCACTGAGCGGGTTACTGAGGAAGAAGAGGAGGGGAGAGTAAGGATGGAAATAATAAAGAGAGTTGAGGATATTGAAGGTATTACAAATTGTCAAAGGGAAGAATTAAAAGGTATTCTCCTGAGCAACTGTAAGGCATTTTCAGACAGGCCTGGTTTGGTAAAATATTTTGAGTGCAAATAAAAGTTTAATGATCATGAACAATTTTTCAGAAAACCTTATACTATTCCATTTTCGAAAAAAGAAGTGGCAAGGAAAGAAATTCAAAAGATGGTCTCATGGGGTATAATTGAAAGGCCAAACAGCAGGTATAATAACCCACTTGTGGTTGTAAAGAAGAAGAACGGTGGTGTCAGGTTGGTGCTGGATACCAGGAATTTAAATGAAATTGTACTAGGAGAGAGTAACAGACCCACTAACATAGATGAAATTTTGCAAAAGTTCCATGGATGTAAATTTCTGACTTCTTTTGATGTGACTTGTGGCTATTGGAATATCAATTTGGCCAAGGAATCTAACCCATGTACAGCATTTTGACATGAAGGTTTTACCAATACTGTGTGGTGCCATTTGGTTTGAACTTGTCTGTGTGCATGTTTATCAAGGTATTGACATGGTGCTAGGTGAGATTTTAACCAATAAAATCATGGTCTATGTAGATGAATGATATCCTAGTAATGAGTGCAGAATGGTTCAAGCACTGTAAGATTCTGAATGAAGTACTGAGAGCTACACTATGTGATCAAAAGTATCTGGATACCTGGCTGAAAATGACTTACAAGTTCGTGGTGCCCTCCATCGGTAATGCTGGAATTCAGTACAGTATTGGCCCATCCTTAGCCTTCATGACAGATTCTACTCTCACAGGCATACGGTGAATCATGTGCTGGAAGGTTTCTTGGGGAATGGCAGCCCATTCTTCATGGAGTGCTGCACTGAGGAGAGGTATTGATGTCAGTTGATGAGGCCTGGCAAGAAGTCGGCATTCCAAAACATCCCAAAGGTGTTCTATTGGATTTAGGTCAGGACTCTATGAAGGCCAGTCCATTACAGGCATGTTATTGTCATGTAACCACTCCACCACAGGCTGTGCATTATGAACAGCTGCTCAATCATGTTGAAAGATGCAGTCACCATCCCCATATTGATCTTCAACAGTGGGAAGCAAGAAGGTGCTTAAAACATCAATGTAGGCCTGTGCTGTGATAGTGCCATGCAAAACAGCATGGGGTGCAAGTCCCATCCAAGAAAAACACGACCACACCATAACACCACCACCTCCAAATTTTACTGTTGGCACTACACAACCTGGCAGATGATGTTTGCCGGCCTTTCTCCATACCCACACACTACCATCGTGATTTGTCACTCTGCACAATGTTTTTCCACTGTCCAATGTTTACTCTCCTCATACCAAGTGAGGTGTGGTTAGATGTCTGCCTATTACACATTACGACCCTCTTCAACTGTTGGTGGACTCTGTCAGTCAACAGATGAGGTCGATTTGTACGCTTTTGTGCTGTATGTGTCTCTTCATGTTTCCACTTCACTATCACAATGGAAACAGTGGAGCTATGGATGTTTAGAAGTTTGGAAATCTCGCATACAGACATATGACACAAGTGACACCCAATCACCTGACCATGTTAGAAGTCCATGAGTTCTACAGCACCCCATTCTGCTCTCTCACAATGTCTAATGACTACTGAGGTCACTGATATGAAGTATCTGGCAGTAGGTGGCAGCACAATGCACCTAATATGAAAAACTTATGTTTTGGGATTGTACGGATATTTTTGATCACATAGTGTATGTATACAGTAGGTGTGAAATTAAAATTAAGTAAATCTAAATTTGTAAAGAAGGAAATTTCATTTTTGGGTCAAGGAGTTAATGAGGACAGTATACAGCATGATCCAGAAAAGCTTGCTGCTATTGTTGATTTCCTACCCCCAAAGAACAAGAAGAATCTTCAAGCTATATTTGGCTTCACCAAAAGTTCACATCACTTATTTAACTGTTCTTGCATTGGTAATTTGTTGAAAAAGAATGTTGTGTGGAATTGTGTGAAGAGGCATTTCAGAGTTTGAAAAAAGAATTATTAAATAGTAAGATGTTAGTACATGCAAATTTTTCACTGTCTTTCTGTATGAGTACTGCTGCAAGTTTTAGTGGTTTGGGGGTAGAAATTTTCCAGTTAATACCTACTGAGATGGGGGTTGAACACAAAACTATTGCTTTTACTAGTAGAACATTACAGCCACATGAAAAGAACTATTACATTTCAGAATCAGAGGCAATTATTTTTGGATTTCAAAAGTTTGAGTTCTATTTGTTTCAGCATAAGACCATAGTGTATACAGATCATAAGGTTTTGAATTACTTTCAGAAGAGCAGGCTGAAACACACCAGGTTAACTAGGTGGGCTTTGTATTTGCAACAATTTGACTTGGAGGTAAGGTATGTAAAAGGAAAAGACAATGTTGTGGCTGATACATTATCTAGGATGCCAGCAAGGAAGAAGTAGTGAGAACTGTGAAGAACAAGTAAGGTTGTTTTATTTGCAGGGAGTGAAGGATGAGAAGCTTATTAGGAAAATTCACAAGCAAATGGGAAGGGAGCAGAATGAGGATCCAAATTTAAGGTTGGTTAAGCAGTATTACAATTCAGACAACATGCCAAAGGTGAAACAGTACTATACTACACATAAGGGGATGTTGTTTAGGAAGAAAAATTTGACTGATCAGGACTGGAAGTTATGCTTTCGTGACCAACATGTTGATAAATTTATTGACTACCTGCATGAGCGTTATGGACATTATGGGACCAGAATAATAGTAGCTAAGATACAGGAGACAGTAATATTTAACAACTTGTGGAGAAGGGTTAAGTAGAGACTAGAAAGGTGTGATAAATGTCAGAGAGTAAAGACAAGTGTTGTGTCATCAAAAGGCTTAATGCATTCTGTTCTTCCTAGTGAACCTAAGGAGATTATAGCAGTTGACTTTCTAGGAGCATTGCCTGCATCTACAGGAGGTTGTAAATATATTTTCATTGTTTTGGACACATTCTCAAAATATGTAAAACTGTATCCAATTAAGACGGAAAATACTAGTACTATAATTGAGAAGTTGATATATGATTACTTTTGCAATGTAGGGGTACCAAAATCACTTTTGTCTGACAATGGTCTGCAATTTGTTTCAGAGAGGTTTGAACACTGTACGAGAATACACAAGATAAAACACTTAAAGATTTATACCTGTTTTCCAGTAAGCAACATGAGTGAAAGGGTATGGAGGAGATTATTTGTGCAGGACTTATTGTAGTAAGAAACACACTGCTTGGGTGGGTCATATTGGACATTTTTAACACATTATCAGCAACTTGTGGAACAAATCAGCAGGATATGCCCAATGTGAGCTTATGTTCAATGAGAGACCCAGCAACGTCATCAGAGAAGAAATGGATTTCCCTCAGGTAAGTGAAGTAGCACAGGACAAAAAAATGAGATAGGCTAAAGAGATGATGAAAACGAAAGCAACAGGAAGGAAGAGGAGGCACGATAAAGGAGTGAATCCATCTAGTTTCAGAATAGGTGACCTTGTCCTCATCAAAATCAAACAAAAATCTAGCAAAGTAAATGACGAGATTAAGAAGTTTTTGCATGTGCATCATGGTCCTTTAGGTGGTATTCATTGCCCATGACAACTCTTATGAATTGGCCTACACAAAAACTAACAGGACTTTTGGGTTAAAGAATGTCATTGACCTGAAATCCTATGTATCACCAATTAGATGTTTGAGTATTGATCCACAACAGTTTGAAATGTTTCTGAGCTTGGGTAGTATTGATTTTGTTAGGAGAATGGAGTGTGCATTGAACCAGAAGTAAGACCTATGAGCAAGTAGGGTGTTCAACAATCTGTGTTGGATTCATTATGTGGTGATAATGCTTACCCAAGCTGTATGTCTGATTTTTCATGTTATAGTCCAGTGAAACTGTCAGAAAAAAAGCCTGTACCTTGCAAAAGGTGGGGTAGAAGATTTTATTTTTTAAACTTGTTCATATTGTTGGAAAGGTAAGAAAACCGAGTTTTGCCAACAAAATTTCTCTTGGGAAAACTTTCTGCAGTCAAAAAACTTCGAAAATTTCGGACTTTTTTCAGTTTTTTCAAAATATCTCAGTTTCATTTGCTCCTATTGCTTTAATGTCTAGTTTCTTTTTTAAAGAGCACAAAATTCTCTACAAATTTGATTCTGACCATTTTTTCCACTCCCAGTATCTAAGGCACTACAGCGCATCAAAAAATACCATTTTTCAAATTTCGAGCAAAGAATAGTTGGTGACAATTTCCACGATGTAAAGTTCCATAGAAAAGATAAAGTTGTGACTCTCCCTTCTGCGTTCAATTCTGTAAAAACTGGGAGCACTAAAATTACTTTTGTTGATCCTTTAACTCTTTTCCAAAGGATTTGTTTAATGAAACAAAGTGAAGAAGAGTTAAAAGCCTTTCTGAAATATGAACTTACTCCTTACCCAATGTCCCTATTCTCAGAAAAAGGCATGCGAAAAGGAACAAAATCTTCATTCTACAATGCCTAAATTCCAGTGGAAGATGTGAAGTCAGGTGGACCGAGTAAATTTTTTGTCATTGATGGAGGGTACCTTATCCACAAAGTGACTTGGACTCAAAATGTTTGCTTCAAGTCAATAGCCCAAAGTTATGTTTCTTACCTGCAATGTCATTTTGGATCTCAATTTGCTATTGTATTTGATGGGTACCTGTGTGAGGGAGACAAATGCAGCACAAAGAATGCTGAGAGGATTCGTAGGTCCAAACAACATTCGTCGGTTGACGTTGTGGTTGAATCAGAGATGGTGAACCAAGTCCCTCAGGACAAGTTCATGTACAATGAACGAAACAAGATGCGTTTGATCACACTTCTTAAAATGGAATTTCTGGAGTGTAGCATCAAAGTGCACCAGGCACAAGAAGATGCTGATGTTATAATTGTAACATCTGCCATTTCAAGAACCAAAGATTTTGGAAGTGTTGTCATTGTAGGAGAAGATGTTGACCTGCTTGTGCTCATGACCGGTTTGGGGCAAGACATTGAAAACTTATTTTTCTTAAAGCCAGGAAGAGGAAATGCAGAAGACAAGTGGTTTTCCACTGCATCTTACAAGTTTGACAGTGAATATATTCTGTTCACTCACACCTTTAGCGGATGTGATACAACATCTGCTTTTTTTGATCAAAGAAAAATTAAGTGCTGCAATATTGTTGCAAAAAATGAACACCTAACCTCAGTGCTTTGCACGTTCAATAAACTACATGCTATCCATGAAAAAATAATAACTGCAGGAGAACAGGTTACTATCACATTGTATAGTGGAGGTGTCAGCAGTTCCCACACACTAGACCATTTGCGGTACCAGTTATTCGCCAAGTCTGCCACAAAAAGCAAACTGAATCTTGCACGGTTGCCACCTACACAAGATGCTGCACAACATCATTCATTGCGGACTTACCAACAAGTCCAAAGTTGGATGGGAAACTGGGAACCTCCTGAGAAATGGGGGTGGAATCACAGTGACCACGGTCCAATACCCGTTATAATGAGCCAAGATCCAGCACCTGAAGCACTTCTTCACATTGTTTCATGCTCATGCAAGCTGAACTGTGGCAGAGAGTGCTGCTGCAGAAAAGTGGGTTTGAAATTTTCTTCAATTTGCAAGAAATGTATTGGGGTCAACTGTGAAAACGTGCCAAAATTTTTATATGAAGACAGTGAAGAAGATGTTATGGAGGATGTTGAGGAAACTGCTGACGAAACCAATGAACTTGCTGAGGCTGACTCGCTGTTTAAAGAAGAGGTCAATCTGGGATCAACTCTATGTACAGACCGCCGGCCACGGTGGCCGAGGGGTTCTAGGTGCTACAGTCTTGAACCGCTCGACCGCTACGGTTGCAGGTTCGAATCCTGCCTCGGGCATGGATGTGTGTGATGTCCTTAGGTTAGTTAGGTTTAAGTAGTTCTAAGTTCTAGGGGACTGATGACCTCAGAAGTTAAGTCCCATAGTGCTCAGAGCCATTTGAACCATTTTTATGTACAGACCCTGAATCCATAACTCAAAGTATTTCTGGTGACACTGAGGAACCTGGCCCATCAAAACGTTGGAAGTGATGCTCATATCTGTCTCAAGTGCGCTTAAGTGCAATATTACAAGTATTACACACCCAGAACTGTCAACATTTTTTAGTAACTGACAATGCATTTTAATTGTAATAAAGCTACTTATTTTTAATGTCAACTGTGTGGCTTTTATACACAAGAATAATTACCTACCTAATTAGGTTGCCTATTGCAGCTAATAATAGTTCAGTTTCCTGAGACAATTTATTTTGTGTGCGTGCATGTGTGTGTGTGTGTGTGTGTGTGTGTGTGTGTGTGTGTGTGTGTGTGTATGTGTGTTTAAATTTCTTAATGATGTAGTTTTATATTTATAGTTTTACAAATACCAGGACTGAGGTGGCCCATAGTGAACTTCAGGTAGTGATGTAAGAATCACAATAGTTGGGTGCCCAGCAATCCTCATGTTGCATACAGAGAAATTGAATACCTGAAAGTGAGGTGGTAAATTCCAACTTATAACATGATGTATAATGTATTTATACTACACAAACAGAAACTGAAAAAATAGTGTTAAAAAATAACGTATCTTGCCACTATGCTCAAAATTTGAAAAATTGGTATTTTTTGAGGCACTGTAGTGCCTTAGATATTGGGAGTAGAAAAAAATGGCATGAATCAAATTTGTAGAGAATTTTGTGCTCTTTAAAAAAGAAAATAGATGTTAAAGCGATAGGAGCAAATGAAACTGAGATATTTTACAAAAACTGAAAAAAGTCCGAAATTTTCGAAGTTTTTTGACTGCAGAAAGTTTTCCCAAGCGAAATTTTGTTGGCAAAACTCAGTTTTCTAATCTTTCCAACCATATGAACGAGTTGAAAAAATAAACTCTTCTACCCCACCTGTTACAAGGTATATCTACTATTTGACTGGACTATTTCCTGAGACAGTCAAACTCTTCTCCTATCCTATCTGTAGTTTATAAGTGAATCGCAAACATTCTGTCTTCGAATTTTGTGTGATGTGATACAGTAGGATTCTTTAGAATATAAATATTTCAGAAAAGGTTTCTCTAGTGTTATCTGTGTCTATATGTATATTATGTGGTGTTAGTTATAAGTAATGCAATCATAAGGGGATGGAAGAAAGTAAATTGGTAACATGGTTAAAGAATTTATGTCAACCAAAGGGGTAAGGTAAAATAAAAGTGAAAGGTGTCAGCATATGTGGAGGATAATTAACATTTGAAGTAACCAGCTTATGGGTGTAGTGAATACTAGACCTTGATATTAATTGCTGTGTAATAAACGTATTTGTGTTCAGTGCAATCAGTATATGGAGATAACCATCTACGCATAGAAGTGTGTCATGGTACAGCCTTGCTTAACATTAGGAATTTACAACTTTAAACTTAGTAGTGGAAAGAATAAGCAAGTTCTGTATGTATACCACCCTTCAGGCTAGAATGTCAGGTAATTTGATGGAATACAGTGAAGTAATAGTTTTTCTGAGTGATAATTTTGTCTGATCAGTAAGGAGAGTTAAGTTTGCCTTAGCATAATAATCTGTTACTGTGGAGTGTTTTCTGTAGAATCAATTTTGCATTAGATAAGCAGAGCAGGTGTTCATTTATTAGATAGTGAAACAATAATGAAAAATAAAATAATGAATAATGTTAAGGTCTTAATGGTTAGGGAACCTGTCTCTGCAGTAGGGATGTTTTTTGAGCATGCACTCCACTAGCTAACAAGGTAAGAAATGTAAGTGATTCAATGGTGCTGACAGACATGATTAATGCAAAAGATAACTGTATACAAACAAATGTGGTGTAAATGTGTTGAGGACCTAAATTTTGAACTTGGCAACATTGGGTACTGTTAATGTTACGCAATTTATGAGACTGCAGCTGGGAATGAGAGCTTAACAAAAAGAGCAATATTTACAAGTCATATAAAATTGCATCATTGGATCCATAGATTACCTGAAAACTTCTATTATGAACTTAAAGTGGTAATACTGGGATGAAGAAAAGTCATTTTGCCGATTAACTGATAACTGTGGTGGTAGACTGATGTGAATATTCTGACAGGTAAACTATTTGGTAACATTTTGTGATTGTGTGAGGATTAATTTTCTCGTTGAATGAGTGTAGTACGCATAGTGGAGAAGGGAAGTGGGGCAATGATTTGGCATAACTTCCATTCCCTTAATTTTCATCTGAATAGTAATTAAGCTATGTAAAGGTGACTATTCTTTTTTCATAATGTAATGATTAGTAAATTTATGCTAATGCACATCTCAAGTTTTTGCTATGTTGCAAATGGAAAAGAAAACCAAATATTTCAAGTTTAACCAGTTTCAGATAGTTATGACTTAGAGTAATGTTTTGTAGTGTAATGTGAGCTTGTTTTAAAATTTGTTCTAATCCACACCTTTCGTACTATAGTCAATTTTAGTGCTAATTATTATAATGTTATGAGAACTATGTAATGTATATATATTTATGAAGTAATGGCCATTATTTGACATTAGTGCTCAACAATTTTTTTTACTTAAGTTAGAAGTAAAAGTAAGTGTACTGAAGTAGGGTATTTTGTCTCATTTTTTCATGTACTGTGGTGGAGGAGAACCACCTCCAAGGGAACTGATAGCACTGCATTTCCTTGCTAACTACCACTTGGACCTTTGACGAGCACCTCAGTCGGGCACACAGTTTTAATCTGCCAGGAATTTTCATATCAGCGCACACTCCCCTGCAGAGTGAAAATCTCATTCTGGAAACAACATCCCCCAGGCTGTGGCTAAGCCATGTCTCCGCAGTATCCTTTCTTTCAGGAGTACTAGTTCTGCAAGGTTCGCAGAAGAGCTTCTGTAAAGTTTGGAAGGTAGGAGATGAGATACTGGCAGAAGTAAAGCTGTGAGGACCGGGCGTGAGTCGTGCTTCGGTAGCTCAGATGGTAGAGCACTTGCCCGCGAAAGGCAAAGGCCCCAAGTTCGAATCTCGGTCGAGCACACAGTTTTCATCTGCCAGGAAGTTTCAGCGGCTGATTTGTTCAGCAAAGCTGTCAAAAGAATTTATGCACTGACCAACAGAAGTGCTGTGGTTAAATTTCTTTTGCTGCAGTCAATTGCTCTGTGGATTTTGTTCTGACAAAAACTTCACTTAGTTACCAATCAGGCTTGGCTGATATACCTGCCTTTGTAATAATAGTACTTGTCTTGTTTGATGTGTATGTTTGGATTGTTCTGCTTGTACTGCAGTGACCTGATTTTTCTAAAATAAATGTGCTTGATGATACACCAGAATTAATATTTCATATCTGTACCTGGCTGAGTTACAGGTGCTTCATATTCAGTTTGGAAGACTCATGACCTATGACAGCACATTCAAGTTCCAGATGAGATAGCTGAGTACAGCTTACAATGGTGCCGTTATAAGGGCTTTTAAGCACAGATATTAATTCAATTTGTTGTATGTTGCAGAATAACTCTCTTTGAATATCGTGTCAATGAAGGTAGTAATGGATGTCAACATAAATAATGTGGTCATCAACTTAAAGTGGCATCTTTAAAAAATAGTTGACACTAAATGGCAGCCTGAATTCTGGATAGCCGTTCCAAGTGAAGAAAGCTAAGTGCTCTTGTAATATTCTTTTAAATTTCAGTGTTGTGATCTGTGAAATAAGAGAACAGTGTTTATGGCTATAAACAGTTACAGCATAATTTTTGCAATTAGTGTCAGTCAAATATTTCACCATGGCTAATCTGCAAAGTGACATTAGCAGACATTAAGCAGGATCAGAGGAGGAGAACAAGGCAGAATTATCTCAAACAACAGTGGAAACTGCCACAGTCAATCGATAATGAATAGAACCAGCAGGAACAAGCCAAGCTGGTTCAGAACAAGCAGAACTAGGTCAGAGTGAAAGCAGAGGAAACAGATTAACTTTATGACAGAGTAAATGGCTGAATTTCCACAGAATTTTATGAAATGGGTGGCAATCTCCCAGAAATAGACAGAAATGTTCTAAAGCAAACAAGGGCCATAAAACAGTGCATAACATAGTTTCAAGGACCCACAACACAATTTCAGAAACAAAACAGTCAAATTTGACAGCAAAAACCAAAATGGTTACGTGAACTGAGCATTCAAATTGCTGAAGTCAAAAAAGAGTTAAGTGACCTAAGAGATGTGATTACTAAACAAGTAGAAAAGTTAGAGGAAAGGGTAACAGAATATAATCCAGATTGGTCAAGGTAGAACTGAAAGTGAGTGATATAGAAAAACATCTCGGAAAGGAAATACTCATCATAGAAACTAATTTTAAGAGTGAGACTGCTAATAATCAGAATCTGGTTACTTTAAATCTTTGAATCATAAAATTAAAGGTATACAGAGAGATGTCTCTAAAACAGTTGAAGATTGTAAGCCAAATGTATCCACATTACTTGCAAATGTCGTTCATGTCCAAAAGCAAGTATGGTTATTACAAGAAAGTGCTTGTTCAAAAACATTCTTTAATGCTGGGTGTAGTAACTGGTCCAATATCCCAGAGGAAAAGTTACCTCAAAAATGGAAATTTTCACTCCATAGATTTCATGCAGGACTGCAATGATAACTTACTTCCTGAAATAAGCTATAATTTAAAGACTAAATTGTTTGAAAAGATTACTTGAGGGAAAAGGATTATCTTGGGACAAACAAAACAGCTGTCAAATTTTGACATATGACAAGTTTGAGAAAGAATTTCTGAAAAAGTTTTGATCTGAGACAGAGAAGGTTATGATTAAAAGTGTTTCTAAATTGGCTACCTTATAAAGAGCAGAAAGGAGGCAAGAAAGAATTCTGTGGCTCTCAGTTAAAGATGTTAGTTAAATTGAGTTAACCTTTTGATGAGTGATTGGAAAAGGATACATTAAAGAGCATTGTAATCTGCACTCACCTTTCTGGTCTGTACTCTCATTGGTCATGAGGTTGCCACAACAAATTCTGTTCCTGCAAGTTTAGCTAGGTGAGTACAGGATAAAATTTTTGGTACTAATCATTCATTGGGTTTCTGTTCTGGACTTTATGGCATCACACTGTGCTTTCCATGCTTGAAGTTTTGAGTCATGTTTGGGTATTAATTTCCTCTGTTAGCTCTTAAATAAATGATAAGGTTGGTTTCCTTGCTCGAAAATATCTTCATTTATTCACTGGTAGGATGACGGCTACCCACCACTTCCACCAGTGTTGTGGAATATCATATTTTATGGTCTGGCAAGACACTATGGACTAAAATAGGCACCTTAATTTTAAATCAGTTTTTTTAAGGAAAAAAACTTTGTTTGTTAAGAGATTGCAAATACAGCCAGAAAATCATCATCTTATAGTTTTGGCCATTTTGTTTTCAGTTCTCTATTGAAATGAAGTGACTTGTGGCTAGGGTCTCGTTCACCTGGTGCAAGTCTTTCAAGTTGATGCCACTTCAGCGACTTGCATGTCGATGGGGATGAAATGATAATGATAAGGACAACACAATACCCAGTCCCTGAGTGGAGAAAATCTCTGACCCAGCCGGGAATTGAATTCGGGCCATTTGGTATGACATTTCGTCGAGTTGACCACTCAGCTACCAGGGGCTGACAGTTCTCTATTTGCACATTTAGTCTCCCACATTTTTTTCAGTTCTTATTTGTGAATTTTTCTGTTGGTGGAGGGTTGAAATGCTGCTCAGCTGCTCTGTTTCCATGTTCTTCCACATATACTATTACTTTCAGTTTATAGTCCACATCATAAGAATACCTTTTATTTTTTCCATTGCAAAACTAGCTACTAACAAAAATACTGTACTGTCACCAATGCACCAATACCAGGTCACTTTCAGTTCAAGTTCACTGGCACCGTTGACTGCAATAACACTGACCATAGGCTAGACAGTATTCTGGGTTTGTGATGACGGGGTGGAAGGGAGACAGTGTTAGCAAGCTTGTGAATCCCCACAGCAAGCTTGTGAATCCCCACAACCCATTTTCATTGCATCTGCACACTGCTGCTTCCACTTGAATCCAATGTTGCCTGATAGAGAGAGATTTCCTGTGGCATCAAATACATTGCCACTTTTAAGACTGGTGGGAATTTTAGATCAAACAATGGACATTTTTATATTAATTTTGAGAGCAACTGAATTTTGGAGCCCATTTTTCTAAGAAAAAAGTGCATCGTATAGTCCTTAAAACATGGTAGTTAAATTTACAGAACAACTTTCATGAATGTCTGACTTCTACAACATAAACATACTAGTCAGTTTTACCTCAGAAAAGTTTGATGTCTTTGTAAAACTTCCAGTAACAAACAATCATTTACAATGTTACTTTCAGACATATGTGTTTAGCAGAAACCAATATTGGTGTTAAAACAGAACAGATATTAATGGTTCTTTTAAACAAATAAATGTTGTTACATCAGTGCATAGTTATGGAAATATGATTTTACAATTTCGCTTGTTAACAGTACATTTACTTGAACCAGAGAGTGATTTTTACACAAGATCAACAATATTCTGATTTTAATCTAGTTTTCTAAAAGCTGGACCTGTTTCAGTGTTGTTCATTTATTTTAAGAGTAGCATAATATAAAAGGAATTTTGTTACTGACATCAAGATGAATCAGTTGTGTTTTCAGTATATTATTTATGAGGCAATTTATTTCTTACTTATTTCAAACCATCCTCAGTCCAATAACTTTGATGGAAAGTGAGAGTTTTTCTAGATTCTCTGTTGTATGAGTTTTCTAGTGAGATATAAATTTCAGAAAAGCTAAATAGTTTATGTAACATGAAATTTTGTAAATTATGTGTTCCTCTCACAATACATGTGTTAGTTTTGGGAACAACTTATTGAATTAAGAAACTACTGCCATCATCTCTTCACACTCTTTTGACCTTGGCTCCTGGTCCTGTTACTGGAAATCCTACAAAGTTATGAGCAGAAAGCAGCAGTTATGTCTCGGCAGAACTACAAATCTTTTCCTGATGACAAAGTGACCTTCACACTCAGACAAGGACTTAAGAGTGGATTAGATTAAATTCAGTTCTCATTCCATAGACCCAAAAGCGAGATGATTCTCATGGATGTGGAACACGTCAGAAAGTATAACATAAAAAAATAGAATGTTTAAATATAATACTCACTTCCCTGATCATTTATCATTAGACTGAGATTGTCAAGATATGTGAAAACATAATACTAAACTTGAACTGCTAATATTTACAGATTTAATACACTCTCAGAATGAAACATAGTCATCCATTTTTAATAAATTTATCATACAGAAAATGCCTAACCTTGACTGTTGTGATCAAGTGCTGTCAAAACTGAAATCTAACAGTCATTTTTATTTAAGCTGGTCTAGATGTCCCTATTATCATATTCATTTATAGAGTAGAAGGAGTTGCTTACCAAAAGGTCTTTCAAAGTCTGTTTTAATTGTTACTTTTTCCTAGTATTGATGCTATGTATTGAGCTATTGGTTGGAAATAGAGACATATTCTTTGCAACAAAATTCATTAAAAAATAAATACACTGAGAAGCAGTGGTTAGAATGCCCAGTCCCTTGATCAGCTCAATTATGTGGTATGTCCTCCCCAACTGAATTCATTATCAAGTCGTAATGCCAGAAATTTAACACTGTCAACCTTTTCCATCTGCATCTATTCATATGCTGAACACATGCTGGAAGGAAATCTGTTACAGGTTCTGAACTGCATGTAGTGGGTCTTTTCAATGTTTAATGACAGTAAATTAGCTTTAAACTATTTATTAATGTCAGTGAAGATTTGATTAATGGCCATTTCTAAATTTGTAATTGACTTGCTATTTATCACAATGTTTGTATCATCTGCAAACAAAGCAAACTTAGCATCTGAGAATGCAACAGAGAGGTCCATTAATGTAAACAGAAAAAAAAAAAAAACAGACCCAAGATGGAACCTTGAGGAATACCGCATGTACTTAATTACCAATCAGATGAAGACTGAATTCTTACTCCACAGGTATTTTGCTGTGAACCCTTTTCCTGTTAGATAAGACTTGAACAATTTGGCAGCACTGCTAGTAACATCATAATATTCTAATTTACTTAAGAGGTTGTGGTGATTCACACAGTCAAATCCTTTTGACAGGTCACACAATATGCCAGTAGCCTTTAATTTGTTATCTAATGCTGGAATGAGATTTTCACTCTGCAGCGGAGTGTGCACTGATATACTTCCTGGCAGATTAAAACTGTGTGCCCGACTGAGACTTGAACTCGGGACCTTTGCCTTTCGCAGGGCAAGTGCTCTACCATCTGAGCTACCGGAGCACGACTCACACCCGGTACTCACAGCTTTACTTCTGCCAGTATCTCGTCTCCTCTCTTATCTACTGAATTAAGTACAATTGTAAAATCATAGAGGGAGACCAAGAGATGAATACACTAAGCAGATTCAGAAGGATGTAGGTTGCAGTAGGTACTGGGAGATGAAGAAGCTTGCACAAGATGGAGTAGCATGGAGAGCTGCATCGAACCAGTCTCAGGGCTGAAGACAACAGCAACAACAACAAGTACATTCTCACTGTAAGTGTAAATAGCCTTTTCTATACTGGAATCCTTAACGAACATAACTTGTGACTTGGACAGTATTCGCTGTCAGATGCTTAAGAAGATTCTTGAATACAACCTTTTCAAATATATTTGAAAAAAAAAAAAAAAAAAAAAACAGCAATAGTGAAATTGATCAATAGTTTGATGGTATCTCTTTATTCCCCTTCTTGTAAATGGTTTTGATTTCAACAGCCAGTCTGACAGTGTTCCACTGGTTGAAAATGGCTCTGAGCACTGTGGGACTTAACTTCTAAGGTCATCAGTCCCCTAGAACTTAGAACTACTTAAACCTAACTAACCTAAGGACATCACACACACCCATGCCATAGGCAGGATTCGAACCTGTGACCATAGCGATCGTGCGGTTCCAGACTGTAGTGCCTAGAACCGCTCGGCCACACCGGCCGGCTTCCACTGGCAAGAAATTGATTACACAAATAACTTAAGATGGAACTCCACTCAACTCATGTGAACACATTAGTATAACAATGCTAACATCACCGCAGTTCCTAGGTAGTAGATACAGTTTCCTTTTTGCCCCACGTGATACCTTTATTCCTAGTATAATCCAGTGTTTATTTTTAGACTTCTATTTTATTTGACTTATCTTTAGGGGAAACAATTTTCAAATGAGGAAGTAACTTCATTAATGAATGCTTTGTATTTTCCATTTTTACCAGAAGTATTGTAAACATCTACTCAGACCATGTCTTTGAGCAATCTCCTAAAATTCTCAGTTTTTTACCGATTCATTATCTTCTTGCACTTAGATTTAACAGATTTTACATACTGACAAGTTTCAACATTTAACATAAGATGCTGCATGTCATGAATAGATAGCCCATTTACTATTGGTTTTGTGATATAACTTTTTTCCCCTAGATTTGTCTACAAAGATATTATCTGTAGCAGTCTCAGAGTATTTAGACAGCCTACTTGCGAAGGCCACAGAAGGAATTAAACTGAATGACAGTGTCACTGATTGAAATAACTGTTCACTGACAGAGCTTTTCAATAAATTCACATTAAAATGACTTCTTGGCTGTCTTGAAGACTTTGGTATGGGTGAATCACCAGTGACGTACAATGCTGTAATGTGAACTTGCCGATCCTTGTCATAGTCTCTGAAGCTGTGAGATTTATAGTATATTCACAATCTTTTTGTTGATATGCAAGTCTTATGCATCATGAATGGTCAGATCCTACATTACTAAGAGAACTAACATTAATGCTGAAAATAACTACTCGGAATTGTGTTAAGTTTTTCTGAACAATTCCATATTTTATTAAAAGCGTCAGGATTAGATGCATGTCTGTTAGTATTGTGTAGGAATGATTTCATCAACACATCATCAATCACTATAGCACCATTGCACTATTTCAAAGTTGCAAAAATCTCCAATGAAAGAAAAAATGTGCTCACTTTCTTCACAATAATGACTAATCCTGGTGACTGTGCGACAGTTTTCACAGTAATTCATTTTTAAAGCAAATATTTTACATTAATTATTAAAGATATTTGTTGAACAAAGTAATCACAGCCAGTCACTCTTTTTACCATTTCTCTTTGGTCAAGTTCAGTGAAATATAATGATAACTTTATCTCTAAAACTGTTCATTTTTCCAAACTAGTTTGTTTATGAGCGTTATTCAGAGATGACAGAATTACAGAATTTTAAAAATTGCTACAATTAATGAATGGACATGAGACTTGGCTCATGGAATGTATGAAGTATGTATGAAACAGCTTCAGAAGACTCCATAAACAACCAGACATTTATAATGTAAATATAATAGCAATACAGGAAACAAAACTTTTGGGCAGGAGGATACAAGATGTGGATAAATATACACTTTTTAACAGTAGTAAAGAAAGCAGTTCTCATGTTGTTGGAATAGCCTTCTGTGTATGAAATGATTTCCTATCCGCAGTAACAGGCTTTGAAGCAGCTGACAAAAGATTATGCTATTATAGTGTAGATCCCAATGGTTCAAGCTGTCATTAATAAAATGTCAATAAATCATGAAGATGAACAGTAAAGGATTACTTCTACAAAAACCTGTGAGACTTATGGAACAAATTGCCAAAATATGTCAAGATAGTAATAAAGGATTTTAATGCAAAAGAAGGAAATGAGGATATTTTGAAACCAACTATTGGAAATGAAATTTTACATGAGAAAAGTAATGACAAGACCTTTTGGCTGATATCTTGCTATATCAGCTGACATGATTATTAGCAGCACCCCCTTCCCTCACAAATGTAAACATAAAGAAACTTGGAATTCAAGTATCAAACTGACCATGTTCTCATAAACAACAGACATAGAAAGACAATTACAGATGTTCAATGATTCTGAGAGGCAGAAATGGAGTCAGACCACAACCTGGTAATAAGTACAATGAGAATCAAGTTGAAGGTAGTACCTAAAACAATAATTAGATCTGGAAACATGACCAAATTGGTTCTGTGAAATGTAGAGGTAATACTAAAATATGAGGCTGAAGTTTCAAATCAATTTGAAGTTCTAAGTAACCTGGGAGAAAATTATGAAAGGCCAGTTATGAATGTTAGAATAGCACAATATACGTCATTCTCAGAGATGCAAGTAATAAGTACCAAGAGTAAGAAAAGGCTGATTTGATGAAGAATGCAAGGAACTGAAGACGAGGTTGTGAAATTATGCAGGAAATGGCTACAAGCAAATAAGAATCTGGAAATGCAGTTTCCTTACTGGCAAGCATAAAAGCAGGCCAATAAAATAAATTATAAGAAAAAAACAATACCTAAAACAATAGATTAAATCTATTCATGAATATTGTTGAAATAATAACATTCTGAAAATGTATGGCACAGTCAACAAAATTAAAAGTTGTTTAAATTACATATCTAAGGTGATGAAAGATAGGGAGAATAGTATGATTACCATGCAAAATCTTATCAACTGGCAAGGAATATTTTGACAATCTACTGAACTGTTCTAACCCAGAATCACCAATTACAAATTCCAGAGGCAGCCATAGCAGTGACCGAATTCCAGAACTGACATAGGAAGTATAAGACACCAAAAAACCGGCAAGGCAACTGATGAAATTGCAGCTGTGATACTAAAATATGGAGGAGAAGCACTGCATAGGTATTTCTTTCGGTAATCTGAAAAACTGAGACCATACCAACAGAATCGAAGGAATCATCAATAGTCCTGATGTATAAAAAAGGGAGTCGGTGGATTCAATGACGGTTTCTAGGGATGCATGATCAACAGAAACCTGTTGTTTGTATGTTATCTGATCAATGTCATTATGAGTATTCAACAATCCTGTAAATACTTTTTAAGTGTTTCTGGTGCTGGACAGAACTGACACTCACCAAAGTGGCAAGCAGGTAGCAATGAGCTACACAAAACTCTTGCAGTGCAGTCTTCATAGGTTTTTACTGGAGTATCATCGTTCATTGTCAGCTGAGGAATGTTACACCCGGTCAGCATAAGTTTAAAGTTTGGGTGAGAGTAGTGCACACACACATATACGATATATATACCACTGGTTCCAGCTAAAATACAATTTTTGGAATGTAGCTCCGGAAACTTTGAAAACCCAGTGTGAAGACCTGGATAGTTGAAACTTCCTGGCAGATTAAAACTATGTGCTGGACCAAGACTCAAACTCAGGACCCTTGCCTTTCCTCAGTAAGTGCTCTACCATCTGAGCTACCCAAGTATGACTTACATCCTGTTCTTACAGCTCTATTTCTGCCATTACTTCATCTTCTACCTTCCAAACTACACATAAGCTCTCCTGCGAACCTTGCAGAACTAGCACTCCTGGAAGATAGTATATTGCAGAGACATGGCTTAGCCTCAGCCTGGGGGATGTTCAAGTCTCGGTCCGGCACACAGTTCTAATCTGCCAGGAAGTTTCATATCAGCAGACATTCTGCTGCAGAGTGAAAATTTCATTCTGGACACACCCCTCAGGCTGTGGCTAAGCCATGTCTCTGCAATATCCTTTCTTCCAGGAGTGCTAGTTCTGTAAGTTTCACATGAGAGCTTCTGTGAAATCTGGAAGGTAGGAGATGAGGTACTGTTAGAAATAGAGCTGTGAGGATGGAGCAGGAGTTGTGCTTATGTAGGGTCAGATGGTAGAGCACTTGCCTGTGAAAGGCACAGGTTGTGAGTCTGAGCCTCGTCTGACAGACAGTTTTAATCTGCCAGGAAGTTTCCTAAGAGCGCACACTCCACTGCAGGGTGAAAATTTCAAGCTGGATAGTTATCTTTGAAGTGTGCACAATTTTCTTTCAAATTATTTAAAACTAATGATTTTTTGAACTTGAATTTTAGGCATTTAGTTTTTGAGTCATCAATCTTCCAACTGGTTTGATGCACCCTGCCACGAATTCCTCTCTTGGCAGAGCCTCTTCATTTCAGAGTAGCACTTGCAACCTACATCCTCAATTATTTTCTGGACGTATTCCATTCTCTGTCTTCCTCTACAGTTTTTACCATTTACATCTCCCAGTATTATCATGGAAGTCATTCCCTGATGTCTTAACAGACGTCCTACCATCCCGTCCCTTCTCCTTGTCAGTGTTTTCCACATATTCCTTTCCAGCCCGATTCTGCACAGAACCTCCTCACTCCCCATCTTATCAGTCCACACAATTTTCAATGTTTGTCTGTAGCACCAAATTTCAAATGCTTTGATTATCTTCTCTTCAGGGGTTTTCCCACAGTCCATGATTCACTACCATACAATGCTGTGCTCCAAACATACATTTTTGGAAATAACTTCCTCAAATTAAGGCTTGTGTTTAATACTAGTAGACTTGTCTTGGCCAGGAATGCCCTTTTTGCCAGTGCTAGTCTGCTTTTGATGTCCTCCTTGACCCATCCGTCATTGGTTATTTTGCTGGTTAGGTAGCAGAACTCCTTAACGTCATCTACTTTGTGACCATCAACCTTGATGTTAAGTTACCAGTTGTTGTCGTTTCTGCTACCTCTCTTTGCTTTTGTCTTTCTTCAATTTACTCTCAACTTATATTCTGTACTCATTAAACTGTTCATTCCATTCAGCAGATCATGTAATCCTTCTTCACTTTCACTCAGGGTAGCAATGTCATCAGCAAATCTTATCGTTGGTGTTCTTTTACCGTGCATTTTAATTCCACTCCTGAATCATTCTTTTATTTCCATCATTGCCTCTTCGGTGTACAAATTGAACAGAAGGGATGAAAGACTACATCCCTGTCTTAATTCAAGAACTTTGTTCTTGGGCACCCACTCTTATTATTCCCTCATGGCTCTCATACATATTGCATATTCCCATCTCTCCAGAGCTTACCCCTATTATTCTCAGAATTTCAAACATTTTGGACCATTTTACATTGTGGAACGCTTTTTCCAGGTTGACAATCCTATGAATGTGACTTGTATTTCTGTAGTCTTGCTTCCATTATCAGCCACAACATCAGAATAGCCTCTCTGGTATATTTACCTTTCTTAAAGCCAAACTAATTGTCATCTAACACATCCTCAATTTTCTTCTGTTTATTATTCTTGTCAGCAACTTGGATGCATGAGCTTTTAAGCTGATTGTGTGATAATTCTCACACTTGTTAGCTCCTGCAATCTTTGGAATTGTGTGGATGATATTTTTCCGAAAGTCAGATGGTATGTCACCCAACTCATACATTCTGCTCACCAACATGAATAATCATTTTGTTGCCAATTCGTAAATGAGTTTAGAAATTCTGATGGAATGTTATCCATCTCTTTTCCCTTATTTGATCTTATGTCCTTCAAAGTTTTCTTAAATTCTGATTCTGGATCACTATCTCTTCTAAACTGACTCCTGTTTCTTCTATTACAACAGACAAATCTTCCCTCTTATAAAAGCCTTCAATGTACTCTTTCCATCCATCCATTCTCTCCTCTGCATTTAACAGTGGAATTACCATTGCACTCTTAATGTTAACACCCTCACCTTTAATTTCACAAAGGTTATTTTGACTTTCCTATGTGATGAGTCAGTCCTTCCTACAATAATTTCTTTTCGATTTCTTCGCATTTTAATGCAGCCATTTCATCTTAGCTCTCTTGCAGTTCCTGATTATTTTATTACTCAGTGACTTGCATTTCTTTATCCCTGGATTTCCCTGAACATTTTTGTACTTCCTACCTTCATTGATCAACTGAAATATTTCTTGATTACCCATGGTTTTTTCACATTTACCTTCTTTGACTTGGTTTTTCTTTCCAACTTCTGCGATTCCCATTTTGGAGATGTTCACTCTACTTCAACTGTACTGCCTACTGAGCTATTCCTTATCTCTTCATCTATAGCATTAGAGAACTTAAAGCATATCTCTCCATTCCTTAGTACTTCCCTACCCAAATTCTTTGCATATTGATTCTTTCTGATAATCTCTTAAACTTCAGCCTACTCTAGATTGTGATCTGAGTCTGTATCTGCTCCATGGTATGCCTTACAGTTCAGTAGTTGATTTCAGAATCTTTGTCAGACCATTATGTGATTTAACTGAAATCTTCTCACATCAACTGGCCTTTTCCAAGTATACATCCTCTTCTTGTGATTCTTGAACAGAGTATTCACTATTACCAGCTGAAATTTATTACAGAACTCAATTAGTCTTTCTCATCCCTCATAGTCTATTTTCTCCTGTAACCTTTTTTCCTACTCCTTCCCCTGCAACTGCATTCCAGCCCCTCATGACTATTAGACTTTCATCTTCCTTTACATACTGTATTACTCTTTCAGTATCCTCAATATACTTTTTCTACTTCTTCATATTCAGCTTGCGATTCAGGATATACACTTGAACTATTGATGTCAGTGCTGGTTTGCTGTTGATTCTGATACGAACAATCCTATCACTGAACTGTTCACAGTAACTCACTCTCTGCCCCACCTTCCTATTTGCAACAAATACTATTCTCATTATACCATTTTCTGCTACTGTTGATATTACCCTACACTCATCTGACCAGAAATCCTTGTCTTCTTTCCATTTCATTTCACTGACCAATACAATATCTACATTGAGCCTTTACATTTCCCTTTTCAGATTTTCTAACTTCCATACCACATTCAAGCTACTGACATTCCACACCCCGACTATTAGAACGTCATCCTTTCATTGGTTACTCAATCTTTTTCTCACTGTCACCTCCCTCTTGGCGGTCCCCTACTGGAGATCCAAATTGGGAACTATTCTGGAATCTTTTGGCAATGGAGAGATCATCATGACACTTTTTCAATTACAAGCTTTTGTCCTATGGGTACACATTATGTGTCTTCAATGCAGTCATTTCCATTGCTTTCTGCATCCTCATGCTGGTGATCATCACTGATTCTTCCACCCTTAGAGGCAGTTTCCCACCCCAAGAAGAAGAGAATGCTCTGAACCTCTGTCTGCTCCTCTGCCCTCTGTCACAAGGCCATTGGCAGAATGAGGGTGACTTCTTATGCTGGCAATCTTTGGCCTCTAATACTGATTGTTAATCAAAATTTAAAAGGTGGTGGGTTTCAAACCCAGGACTGTGAGTGTTTCACTTACTAATCAATGACACTATCCCTACACTACACCATGTGGTTAGTTATGTTAAATTCCTCTCAGAGCTTTTTAATATTCTGGCTTTTTGGTAAAATGGTGAGAATTTCCATCTGTTTACTTTGAGATGTGCAAGTAAGAAATTTTTTTTTGGCTGAATGATCTTCTCTGATTCTGAATGATCATCTAACTCTTCATGAGAATACTTTTCTTTGGACTGCTGAAGTTAGTTTTATTAGTCGTTTCTTAGAATATTTTGGCTCACATAGTTGTTTTTTTCTTAATTGGTGATCACCAACAGACTGGAAAGAAGTGTTCAAAATTTCTAATACTGCACTTGTAGCAATGTCTTGTTCATTACAACAGCTTAACACCATTTTGCAATTTTGTTCGACCTCATAACACATTAAAATGTCATTGGTTTCTGTGCTAGACGTATCAGAAACTTCTGTTTGTGAAATTTTTTTCTGGCACTTGTCACATACTTCCTGACTTAATGTCAGGAAAGTTTTCTATTTCTATCCTCCACTTTGAAATAGTACACAAATGTTTCTAATGGTTACTGCAACCCTTTTCATTCAAAGGATTACAGCACAAAGCTGAAATGTTAGGCGTTTCATGCCATTCTCAAATGAACAGTCTAATTTTTCACCCATTAAAAAAATTCTGAAATTTATTAATGAATTGTGATGGGTATGCAATAACTTGTCAAGACTGTCAGATTGTGAAGGCGAGTGCTGTCCTAGGTAATTTTCAGTGGTTTACCATAAGCAAGGTTTTTAGACTGTTAGTACACACCTCTACACTAGTGGGCAGGATAAGCTTTAAAATCTCAGCGTTAAACAATCCGGGAGAAAACAAATAAGCATATATCCCTTAGGACACAAATACATAGATATATTTTGACACTAAAATGTCCAAATGTATGTTTGGGCTTTAAATCATGCTATTTAGAAGAAAAACCACACATGGAAGGTTACATACACAAAACTGTTATAGAGGGGTATATCAAGCGCATTTCAGTTAGGGATTTGGGCCTCCCCCTGTGCGGTAACCAACTCTTTCCTGCAATTAACATTTCAACTTTCAAAGCCATATCCTATTTCATTAAGTCAAAAACTACGGCAGCAACTCAGACGATGGCCCATTACTGGTTTGTTACATAAAGTGTGTTAACAGACTGATACACAAATTAGCACATTCTTTTAAACACAAGCAGCATGTTGAACAGTACCATGGATGAAGGAGAACAACCTGTCATCCTGAACTAACTATAGACATATGGTACTTGGTGTGAAATAAGAGTATTACTGTTGTTTTGGAAAAAAACACCTACTACAGTTCCTGTGATGCATGTAATCCATTCTGTGCTACAGAACAATCTTGATATGTTGTCTTGTCGAATCAGGAAAGCAGTCAAATGTTTTACTAAGGGTCAGAGAGTGTCAGTAATACAGATTCTTTTTCTTCAAAACTCAGCTTTAGCCTTATGAGTAGACCTAGTGCTGCTGCTGTTGTAGATTTCCCTTTCCAGAGACCATGCTGCATGTGCACAGAGTTGTCCTTGAAAGGAAGCGCTCAACAATGTCACATATTAAAATCTATACCAAAGCAGTAGTCAACCATGCCTTCAATCAATTAGTCAATCAACCAATCTGTTTAGTCATCCATTAACATTATACACTGTATGGATGTCGACAACTCACAGCCAGGGCTAGTCACATAAAATTTCTTATTTTTAGGTTATTTACAATATTATGCACAGGATAAAATTCGGAAACATCATTAAGATAAATAAACTACATGAGATACACTCTGAAAAACGAACAGGCGTAAAATGGACCGAAGAACACAAACAAGACCACAGCCAGAAGATGAAAGAAATATGGGCAACCAAAAAGGCAGCCAAGATGAAGCCGAAGATACGAAGCTGACAAGAAGCATGGACAGAGGACCGGAAACAGAAACACAGCGAGGGAATGAGGGAAGTTCGGGCAGCAAGAAAGGCAGCAAAAGGAATTGGCCATGTAGTTTAGTCTAACTGCGCTCTTTAAGGGTAAAACACCAATAATATACAGGGTGAGTCACCTAACGTTACCGCTGGATATATTTCGTAAACCACATCTAATACTGACGAACCGATTCCACAGACCGAACGTGAGGAGAGGGGCTAGTGTAATTGTTTAATACAAACCATACAAAAATGCACGAAAGTATGTTTTTTAACACAAACCTACGTTTTTTTTAAATGGAACCACGTTAGTTTTGTTAGCACATCTGAACATATAAACAAATACGTAATCAGTGCCGTTTGTTGCATTGTAAAATGTTAATTACATCCGGAGATATTGTAACCTAAAGTTGACGCTTGAAGCCTCCGACGTTCAGATGCGTGTTGTAACAAACACGGGCCACGGTCGGCGAGCAGCATCTGCAGGGACTTGTTTACGATGACGACCGTGTTTACGAGTGTGGCTGTAGTGCACTGTTGTGGTTTGGTCTAGCTGTCACAGTGTCCGCATGTAGCGCTTGCTGCTATTGTTATTCTGCATTCGTTTCCGCACACAGACCAACTGTTGTACACCGTGTTACCAGATGTCTGTGATAGTGTAGTGTTGTAGGAACCGTGACCATGGTGTATTCCAACTCTGAAAAGGCGGAGATGATACTCATCTATGGCGAGTGTCGACGAAATGCAGTTGAAGCCTACAGGGTGTATGCAGAACGGTACCCGGACAGAGAGCATCCAACGTGCCGCACATTGCAAAACATCTACCGCAAACTGTATGCAGCAGGTATGGTCGTAGCACGCAAACGGGTCCGTAACAGGCCCGTAAGAGGAGAAGCAGGTGGAGTTGGTGTGTTAGCTGCTGTTGCCATGAACCCACACATGAGTACACGGGACATTGCGAGAGCCGGTGGACTGAGTCAAAGTAGTGTCATGTGCATACTGCATCGTCACCGCTTTCACCCGTTTCATGTGTCGCTACATCAGCAATTACATGGTGATGACTTTAATCATCGAGTGCAATTCTGTCAATGGGCATTAACAGAGAATGCGTTGCAGTTCTACCTGTTTACCGATGAAGCGGGTTCCACAAACCACGGGGCAGTGAATCTACGGAACATGCATTACTGGTCCGTGGACAATCCTCACTGGCTCAGACAGGTAGAGCGACAGCGACCGTGGACTGTAAATGTATGGTGAGGAATCATTGGCTACCACCTCATTGGTCCTCACTTCATTGCAGGGGCCCAAACAGCTGCAACATACGTCGCATTTCTACAGAATGATCTGCCAACGTTGCTCGAAAATGTTCCACTGGAAACGCGTCGACGTATGTGGTTATCAGCATGATGGTGCACCTGCACATTCCGCAATTAACACTAGGCTGCCCCTTGACAGGATGTTCGACGGGTGTTTCATAGGACGTGGAGGACGCATAAATTGGCCAGCCAGTTCTCCTGATCTTACACCTCTGGACTTCTTTCTGTGGGGTACATTAAAGGAGAATGTATACCGTGATGTGCCTACAACCCCAGAGGAAATGAAACAACGTATTCTGGCAGCCTGCGGCGACATTACACCAGATGTACTGTGGCGTGTACGACATTCATTACGCCAGAGATTGCAATTGTGTGCAGCAAATGATGGCCACCACATTGAACATCTCTTGGCCTGACATGTCGGGACACACTCTATTCCACTCCGTAATTGAAAACGGAAACCACGTGTGTACATGTACCTCACCCCTCGTGGTAATGTACATGTGCGTCAGTGAAAAAAACCAATAAAAAGGTGTCAGCATGTGGGCGTAATGTGCTGTTCCAGTCTCTTCTGTACCTAAGGTCCATCACCGTTCCCTTTGGATCCCTACGTAATTCGGTGCTCTCCGATACACATGATCGAACAGCGGAGGAGTGGTACTCAAGCGTCAACTTTAGGTTGCAATATCTCCGGATGTAATTAACATTTTACAATGCAACAAACGGCACTGATTACGTATTTGTTTATATGTTCAGATGTACTAACAAAACTAACGTGGTTCCATTTTAAAGAAACGTAGGTTTGTGTTAAAAAACATACTTCCGTGCATTTTGTTATGGTTTGTATTAACCAATTACACTAGCCCCTCTCCTCACGTTCGGTACGTGGAATCGATTCGTCAGTATTTGATGTGGTTTACGAAATATATCCAGAGGTAATGTTAGGTGACTCACCCTGTGTATAGCTATAGGGTGATTATAATTAAAATTTCAAAACGCTGTAGAAATGACACCACTGGTCAGAATAGTCAAATTGCAACGGAATATTATCAGAAAAGGGGGAAAACGTATGACAGAGGAAAAAAATGGAGTGAAAATTGACCAATAGATGACGCTGTATGTGTCAGAATACGTAAATGAAAACACCTGTCATGCACACGAGCCATTGAAGTTGGTATAAACACGCCAGGTACACGGCTTTTCCTCCTTTGCGCCTGTGATGTTCGTCATGATCGTCTCAATGCAGGATTGCGCTCTGCTTATAAAGCTGTATAACAACAATGATGAGTGTGCACACATCGCTCTGCAGATGTTCTGGACATTTAACGTTTTGAAAAAAGGCGTTGGTCCGCTGACTGCCGTGAGTCTGGAGAAAATGAGTCGCAAATTCGAAAAGACGGGTTCTTTTTGTGTGCAACGTGGTAGAGGAAGAAAACGAATTGATTCGACGTAAGTGGAAGCAGAGGCAACAGCAATGCAGTAGGAGACGAGTGGTGGTGTGCAAACGTGTAGTGCATGGAGAATTGCCCGAACATCGGACATACCCGTGAGCACGGTGTGTAAAATCCTACGAAAAATCCTTCTTTGCATCCGTTCAAAATTACCCATGTGCACGAGTTGGGTGGGACTATACCAGGCATGGCCTACATCTCAACAGGAAAGGGAAGGGGAAACTGGCTGGGGTAATAGCAGGAAATTTAAGGGGGGGGAGGCACTGCCATGAATGGTAAAATACCAGTGGTTACAGGTGTTGGAGCAGCACCTTTTTTAGGATAGGTAAGACAGAAAGATGTCAAGTACTACGAGAGGTCAGGATTGAAACAAATCTTCAGTTTAGGAAAGAAATTAAACAGCACAATTCTAGCACATTTGATCACCAATCACAGCTATCAATTATAAATTTTCACCAATCACCAGAAACTTTATCTCCACCAAGTTGTATCTCAGCCCTAGGTAATTCCATTGATGAATTAAAGTCACCCAACCCAGTTGACATAATCTGCCTCTCTGAACACCATGTGACCACTGGTATAGGAACTAGGCCTAAGCACAATGAGAAACTCAGACAGGAGAGTACTGCAAATGTTAGAATAAGGAAAGGTTCTCATAAAAGTATAATTAAAAATAATGTAAGTATATTTCATCAAAATATTGGGAGTTTAAAGAATAAAGTAGATGAGCTTCTGGTCTGTTTAGAAGATTTAGAAGCTGAGAATGAAATAGATATACTATGCCTGTCTGAGCATCACATTGTTACTGATATGGATAAGGTAAATGTAAGTGGATATAAGCTCTCTGCACATGTAATGAGAGAAAATATGGAGAAAGGAGGAGTTGCCATATATGTCAAAAGTTATCATTATGCAAAAAGTATAGAAACAAAAAAGTTTTGTGTAGAGAAACATATAGAAGCATGTGCCTGTGAGCTTAAATTAAATAAAGGCACATTTATAATTGTAACTGTATATAGGTCCCCATCAGGAAATTTTCATCTATTTCTGAAAAACTTGGACTCCTTGTTGTGCTATCTGTCAGACAGGGGGAAGCAAATTATTATTTGTGGGGACTTCAATGTAGATTCTCTGAAAGAGGGTAATAGGAAAAATGACCTTGAAGTATTACTCGGTTCTTTAAATTTGACACCCGTTATTGATTTTCCTACTCGGGTGGTAAAGGATAGCAGCTCACTGATAGATAACTTCTTTATAGACCAAGATAAGTTTAACCAGATAAATGCTCAGCCTGTTGAGAATGGTCTTTCTGATCATGGTGCACAGCTAGTTACAATATATGACATAGCTCCATTCAGCAATACTAAACAGTCCTCCAAAGTAGTACGTTCAGTCAACGATTTAACAATTGCAAATTTCAGGGAAAGCCTACAGCAGTTAGACTGGGATGAGATGTACCGTGAACCTGATGCCAATTTAAAATATAATTTATTTCATGACATTTTTGTAAATGCATTTGAAAACTGCTTCCCCAAGAAAATAGTTAAATATACTCGTAAGAAACCTTGTAACAAACCATGGCTTACTAAGGGTATAAAAATATCTTGTAACCGGAAAAGGGAAATGTATCTGACAGCAAGAAAGAGTAGTGACCCAGAAACTATCAAAAATTATAAAAACTACTGTGTTATATTAAGAAAAGTTATTAAAAAATCCAGGAGTATGTGTATCATGTCTGAAATCAGCAACTCTGATAATAAAATTAAAACAATTTGGAATATTATTAAAAGAGAAACAGGTCAACCAAGAGCAGAGGAAGACAGTATTACCATCAAATTGAATGAAAACTTTACGAACAAAAAGCCAGAAGTTGAAAATATTTTTAATAATCATTTTCTAAATGTTGTGGATATAGTAGGATCCAGGTGTTCATTAGAAGATGCTAGGCTGTTAATGGAAGAGGCCGTACCTATGCAATTTGATACAATTGAAATCTCACCTACTTCTCCCTCTGAAATTAGGAAAATAATAAACTTGCTTAAAAGCAAAAACTCACATGGAATTGATGGCATTTCCAGCAAAATACTAAAAGCTTGTTCTCAACAGATAAGTAAGATTCTCAGCCACCTGTGAAATAGCTCTCTGGAACAGGGCATTTTCCCTGATAGACTGAAATATGCTATTGTTATACCTTTGCATAAAAAGGGGGATAGATCTGATGTCAACAATTACCGTCCAATCTCCCTTCTAACAGCTTTATCCAAAATTTTTGAGAAAGTAATGTATTCAAGAGTAGCTTCACATATCTGTAAAAATGAAGTACTAACAAAATGTCAGTTTGGTTTCCAGAAAGGTTTTTCAACAGAAAATGCCATATATGCTTTCACCAGTCAAATTTTGAATGATCTGAATAACCGAACGCCACCCATTGGGATTTTTTGTGATCTCTCAAAGGCTTTTGATTGTGTAAATCATGAAATTCTGCTAGACAAGCTCAAGTATTGTGGCATGAGTGGGACAGTGCACAAATGGTTTAATTCGTACCTAACTGGAAGAGTGCAGAAAGTTGAAATAAGTAGTTCTCGTAACATGCAAAGATCAGCACATTCCTCAAACTGGGGAAGTATCAAGAATGGGGTTCCACAAGGTCAGTCTTGGGTCCTTTGTTGTTCTTATTATATATTAATGACTTGCCATTCTATATTCATGAAGAGGCAAAGTTAGTTCTTTTTGCTGATGATTCAAGTATAGTAATCACACCTGACAAACAAGAATTAACTGATGAAATTGTCAATACTGTCTTTCAGAAAATTACTAAGTGGTTCCTTGTAAATGGACTCTCACTGAATTTTGATAAGACACAGTACATACAGTTCCATACAGGGAATGGTATGACGCCATTAATAAATATAGACCTTAATCAGAAGCATATAGCTAAGGTAGAATATTCCAAATTTTTAGGTGTGTCCATTGATGAGAGATTAAATTGGAAGAAACACATTGATGATCTGCTGAAACGTTTGAGTTCAGCTACTTATGCAATAAGGGTCATTGCAAATTTTGGTGATAAACATCTTAGTAAATTAGCTTACTACGCCTATTTTCGCTCATTGCTTTCATATGGCATCATATTTTGGGGGAATTCATCACTTAGGAATAAAGTATTTATTGCACAAAAGCGTGTAATCAGAATAATAGCTGGAGTCCACCCAAGATCATCCTGCAGACATTTATTTAAGGATCTAGGGATATTCACAGTAGCTTCTCAGTATATATACTCTCTTATGAAATTTGTTATTAACAACAAACCGAATTCAAAAGTAATAGCAGTGTGCATAACTACAATACTAGGAGAAAGGATGATCTTCACTATTCAAGATTAAATCTAACTTTGGCACAGAAAGGGGTGAATTATACTGGCAGTAAAGTCTTTGGTCACTTACCAAATAGTATCAAAAGTCTGACAGATAACCAACAAGTATTTAAGAAGAAATTAAAAGAATTTCTGAATGACAACTCCTCCTACTCCATAGAGGAATTTTTAGATATAAATTAAGAAAAAAAAGAAAAAAAATATTGAAAAAATAAAAAAAATAAAAATAAAAAATAAAGAAAAACAAAAAACACAAAAAAATAGAGTTGTTGTATTAACTTAAGTATGTTGTTAAATTAACCTAATTATGTCATGTATTAGAAAATTCGACTCATTCCACATCATTACGAAATATCGTATTCGTGATCCATGGAACTAGTATTAATCTAATCTAATCTAGTTGCTTCTTGTTGAACTGCTAGCAAGAGAAACCTTTGCTTTAGAATTTCTTGCTCGCATGGATGTGGACAATAACTGCCCATGGAAGATTTTGTCGACAGACAAAGCCCACTTCCATCTGAGAATATATGTCAATACACAGAAATGTCAAATATGGGCAACGGCAAATCCACATACAGTTCCACTTCATCCTGAAAAGTTGTTTACGGCATCATTTATCATGTAGTCATAGTTCTTCGAAGAGACAGGTGCTTCCGGACCAGTTACCTGCACCGTCACTGGTAAGCGCTATCAGTGTCATTTCAGCACTCCAACAGCGTGGATGTGTGGATGGGATCATTTTTATGCAAGATGGCGCACCTCTACACATTGCAAATCCAGTTTAGCAGCTGCTGAATCGTCATTTCGGAAGTGCTACAATTATCAGCCACTATTTCCCTACGGGAGGAGGAGATTAGTGTTTAACGTCCCGTCGACAACGAGGTCATTAGAGACTAAGTACGAGCTCGGATTAGGGAAGGATGGAGAAGGAAACCAGCAGTGCCCTTTCAAAGGAACCATTTGCCTGAAATGATTTAGGGAAATTACGGAAAACTTAAATCAGGATGGTGGGAGACGGGTTTGAACCGTTGTCCTCTGGAATGTGAGTCCAGTGTGCTAACCACTGTGCCACCTCGCTCGGTATTTCCCTAGAGCCTGGCCATCACGAAAACCTGATCTTAAACCGTGTGACTTCTGGCTGTGGGGCTATCTGGAAGATGTGCACAGTGTTCCGATTGGAAAATTTAGCTGCATTGAGGACACGCAATGCGCAACACATTCTAAATGTGACGCCGGAAAAACTTCGATCAGTTGTGTGGAACATGCTGTCTCTCGATTTCAGTTTGTTGCAGAAAACGGTGGACAGCATATTGAACATGTTTCCCGCCAGTCACACGGAAATTAATAATCCGATATGATTTTGACTGGTGCTTTTTACGCGGGTTTTGACCTCAGGACAATTAAAAACCGATTTTTCCCATCCGATGTGATATGACGTTGCCGTGGTGGATGGGGTTACGTAACTAACAGTATCACACCCGTCCACCCATGCACACTGAGCAGTGCAGTTTGTTTCATGTCAAACATACACCTTAGACATTGCTGTATGATTTATTTGTCATTTGTAGCCGACCACTATTAAATTATTATGCTTATAGCGCCGTCAATTGCTACATTTTGTAACTGAGTACAAAAAATGGAAAAGGATGTAAGTACCAAAAACTGAAAAATGATCTTTATAGTGAAAAGGATTGTACAAGCCAAGCGTAATGAAACGAGAAAGGCTGCAATTGCCAGAAAAATTCCTACTAGTGTCGAGGGCAGTTCGAAGATAGCAGCACTGTGCAAGTGCCAGCTGAGCTGAGATGGGAATGGATGTAAGTGCTACGTACTGCCATGATGTATGTGCCTCAGCTACACAGTTGCTTAAGTTGGTGACAATACGTAGACACGGCAGTGATTTCGGTCGTTTCACGTGTGTGTTTTAGAATGTTCTTCGGTTGTGTGTTTAGTGTACCAGCCAGAAAATGGAAAAGCCTGTTAGGAAGAAGGTGATTGTTCGTAAGAGACGTGAAGCAAGAGAAAAGGTCCAGCCATACATTTACAGTCGTGGGAAAGAGACACCTGCAAAATAACCACCAGCAGAACAGGGAAGCTGCTCCTGTAAGTAGCCTACAAGTGTAAAAACATAAGCAGTGAACAAAAACAGCTATCTTTCTTTTGTTGATGCAGTAATTTAGCAACAGCCATATGTATTGTAGACATTTATTCTATGAACTTCTTATGTGCTAGCAGTTTACATGGAAGGAGCCACATAACTGGATCTGTGAATCAAATATACAAAACAGAGAGGTTAATTAATTCACAGGCTTGTCCCAACACCTGGTATGGTACATTTAATCTTCGTTGATCAATTATGGACTGTGAGACAGCGGCTGGAATGTATTTCTTGATGCAATAATTTACCAACAGCCGTACGTATTGTAGAAATTTATTCTATGAACTTCTTATGTGCTAGCAGTTTACACAGAAGGAGCCATATAATTGGATCCGTGAATAAAATCTAAAATACGAAAAAGAGGGGTTAATTAATTCACGGGCTTGTCCCAACACCTGGTATGGTATATTTAATTTTTGTTGATCAATTATGGACTGTGGGACAACAGCTGGTATATATTTCTTGATGCAATAATTTACCAACAGCCGTTTGTATTGTAGATACAAGTGATGTTACATAAAGTTTTACGCAAAAGTGTTAAAACAAAATTTTCCAAACCTAAAATTTAAAGCTCTTGCAGTTGATACCTGTAAAAAGTGTTACTTTTTGAAGGCAAAGTTGCAATCTATGACCAAGGAAAAGGCAAAACAGGAAGTAAAAGCCCTGCAAGAGATCCATCATCAAATATGGGAAAGGCTCATAAGTGTATGAAACAAGATATTACATCTTCACAGCTTCCAATGGCTACTTGTACAACCTTATGCATGGACCCACAACAAGTTATGTTTGTTCCAATGCTTACACATAGCACTATGTTTTTTTGTAGACAGCCATCTTGCTACAATCTAGGAATACGTGTTGGAGACAATGGCTCTGCATATATGTGTATGTGGCGCGAAGGGATTGGAGGCCGTGGCGCTAGCGAAATAGTTTCTTGTTTGTTCAAAGTTGCTTCTACTGGAGGCCATTTTTCTTATAAAAGGCTTGTGTTATGGTGCGATATTTGCGGAGCACAAAACAAAAACCAGATACTGTTAATGTCTATTATTTATTTAGTCCACAAAGGAATTTATAGTTCAATTACTGTGAAATATTTTGTAAGTGGACACAGCTACATGAGCTGAGAAAAAACGCAAAGCTGCGAAAGCGATAACACCTAAAGATCTTGAAGCATTAGTTGCAAGTGCAAAATTGACAACACCTTTTACTGTAGTATCTATGAATACTGATGACTTCATAGATTTTAAAGGCCTTGCTAAAGACTACCTAAACACAAAAGATCTGGCTATAAGTAAAATTTCCCACTTCTGCATTTCCCACAAGAATCCTAGCACTGTGAAAGTGGCATCAGTTTTGGGTCTTGAAGGCGATGTTATCGTAACTTGGGAAAAAGTTGATGTTTTAAAGAAAGATGCTAATCTTGACAACGTACCAGATATTCATGACTTCCCAAAACGACACTTTAAATCCAGAATCTCACAAGAAAAGGAGAATGATCTTTTGGGAATGATAGATTATATAGAGAAAGAAGAAGACAAGGACTTCTAAAGAGCCCTGTTGGAGAACAAAGATGAAGAGGCCTGCAACATGGAGGTGTAGGAAGAAGATGTGGAATAGGACTGCTTGGAGGAAAGAAGTACAGTACTGTAAGTTTATTTCGATTACTAAATACAGATAACTTCGCATTTGATTTCTCATACATATACGTGTTTTTAAAATAAAATTTATTTAGTAAAAAACGATCAACTGTATCAGAACGAATTTTGACAGTGAATAAAAAGTCAAAATATTATGTATATAGCTGAGACACCCAAAATAAATTTAGACATCTGATTCAGTTTTTGGTTTTCAGGTGGCTTATACTCACAGATGAAAGAAGAAGCAGAATAAACTGAGGACAAACGACTTAGCTTCAAAAAACCATTCTAAATTTTATTTTATACCTTTTTATATTGGCCTAGCATTGAAAGAGTAAAATTATTAAACTTTCTCGAAACTACAATGGACTTATCATTTTTTTAACATAAACCCTTGACTTACATCCTTTTCACAAACTTAGTAAGGCACTTACAGCGTTTTCCAGAAAATGATAGGATGGCACTTCTTTTTCCATATAAGTTTTGATCCCTTTATACATATTCATAAAAAAAACTGCTTTCGTGTTTTGTAGGGGTATTTTGATGTATATATATTTTTTCATAAAATTAATATAATCATCCAATATTTAAGACACATTTATTTGCATACTGAAAATTTTAGTTTGTAGCACTTACATCCTATTCCATTTTTGGACACAACTATTTATTTTTCTTCTGCCATATGCTTTCCTTCTCCGATAATATTCCATATATTCCATTGTTGTTTGACATCATTCTGACCAGTGTGTTATTTCTATATTGGTTTGAAAGTTTAACTTTAATTATAATCACTATATATATATATATATATATATATATATATATATATATATATATATATATATATATATATAAAGAAACCAGAATCACATTGCTGTGAGTGGAGTATCTGTAGTACGCATTTGTGCCATTAGATGCTTGTAGTGCAGCTCATTGCCCTTTCAGTACCACCTGTGTTGTAGACCTGACTTCCTTTGTTCATCTGCAGTGATTGTTTTTCAAAATGGCTCTGAGCGTTATGGGACTTAACTTCTGTGGTCATCAGTCCCCTAGAACTTAGAACTACTTAAACCTAACTAACCTAAGGACATCACACACATCCATGCCCGAGGCTGGATTCGAACCTGCGACCGTAGCAGTCCCGTGGTTCCGGACTGCGCACCTAGAACCACTAGACCACCGCGGCCGGCGATTGTTTTTGCTAGCGCTGTTTTGTTCTTGTTTCGTTTTTTTTTTTTGTGATGGCAAGTTTAAGTGAGCAACGTGCAGCTGTGAAATTTTGTTTTCTACTCGGTAAAAATGCTGTGAAACTGATGTAATGTTAAAAACAGCTTACCAAGATGACACTGTGGGAAAAACTGAAGTGTGCGAGTGGTTTGCTGGATTTAAAAATGGCGACGTGTCGATTGACTACAAACCTTGTTTTGGACGTCCATCAACTGTCTGAATCGACGAAAATATTGAAAAAATTCGAGAGCTTGTGTTCACAGAGCTTTCATTTGGAAGTTGTAAGACGATTGCGCAATAGCGTTAGTCAAAAAAGACCCATTTTGTGGCAGATAGGCGAATGGTTCTTCCACCATGACAATGTACCTACACACACAGTCATCTCTGTTAGACAGTTTTTGTCTAAAAATGGCGTGACTCCGCAGCCCCACGCACCTACCTTACCTGACCTGGCTCTGTGTAACTTTTTCTTATTTCCAAGGGGCATTAAAGGACACGGATTTTTGTTGTTGATAACAGTGAGGAAGTCAAGAAAAAACGAGGGAGGCACCTTCAATCATTTGTAAAGATGACTACAAAAAAAGTTTTGAACACTGGAAACACTGGTAGTATAAATGTATTATTTGTAATGGAGAGTATTTTGAAACCGAGTGAGGTGGCGCAGTGGTTAGCATACTGGGTGGACTCATATTCAGGGGGATGACAGATCAAACCCATGTCCACCCATCCTGATTTAGGTTTTTCGTGATTTCCCTAAATTGCTTCAGGCAAATGCCAGGATGGTTCCTCTGAAAGGGAACAACCGTTTTCCTTCCCCATCCTTCCCTAACCCAATAAGACTGATGACCTCACTACTTGGTCCCATTCCCCTAATCAACCAAACAACAACAAACAAAGCATTTTGAAGGGGATAAGGTTCTTTTGTAAACAATTTGAAAACATACAGCTATTAAAAAATAATTTCAGTTTTTTTGGGTACCCCATTGTGTGATTGTGAATCTTTTCGGAGGTGGTGGTACTCATCGAAATAAGAGAAATAAGTCCAGTAAACATGGGTTCAGAAATGCATGCTTTCTACGATAAACATGTGTTTACAGGAGGTATTCAACATGGCGTCCATTCATGACAATGCAACCCTCTGCACTCCTGCATAAGGAACGATGAATCCTTTGAAGTACATCAGGTTGTTGTTGTAACTGTGGCTCACATTGAAGATGCGGTCCTGTAGTTTCTGCAGATTGTTGAATGGCGTGGCACAGCCCAATTCCTTCAACTTTCCCCATAATCAAACGTCTAGTGTATTAAGGTCTGGAGAACGAGCAGGCCAAGGTGTGGGCCCTTTCTGACCAATCCAAAGGTCCTGACATGTCTGCATCAGATGTTCGCACACACTGAGATGAAAGTGTTGGTGTGCTATCATTCATGAACCACATTCGTATTCGTTGCTGCAGTGGCATATCCTCCAGCAAGATAGGCAATGCATTAATGAGAAAGTCTAAATAATGCACCCCAGTTAACCTTTGTGGTAGCACATATGGCCCTATTAATCTATCGCCAAGTACACCTGCCCATACATTGACTGAGAATTGGAGTCGACGCCCTTTTTCCTGAATTGCTTAGGGATTTACGTCTGCCTATACATGCTGGTTATGGAAGTTCACAGCACCATCTCTTGCAAACTATGCCTCATCAGTAAATAAAATCTTGGATGTGAACAGTGGATCTGCAGCACACTTGTGCAACAGTAATTGACAGAACTGTTGTCTGCCATGATGAACCTGTGGCCTTAGGGCCTGACAGCATTGTATATGATATGGGTAGACCAATTATTCATGAAGTATCTTCCAGATAAGAGAGTGAGACATGCCTTCTGCTGCTATTAATCGTCGCACACTGGTCCGAGGGGTTCCTTCCACCAAAGATAGCACATGCTCCTCCATGTTAGGCAGGCGGACTGCGCAGTGCCTTTCACTGTCAGTCTTCCGCGATGAAAGGGTGCCTGTGCCCCTCAAAAGCTGGAAAAGTCTGCCAAACATCTTATCAGATGGCACTCAGCACTGTGGGTATTTTTCAGCATAGAGGACACAGGCTCACAGGCTACAACCATTTGCTAAACCACAGCGGAATATCAGCTGTCAAGTAGTAGGCTTCCATTGCTATCAAGTGGTGGAAGAGATAAAATGTACCTGTACTACACCATTTGTACGTACAAACAAAGCAATAACACTAAACAAATAAGTGAATCGTGTTTGGAAGAAGGTGAAACACCATGAAACATACACAGGGTTGACATTACTGTACAAAAAGACACACAAACACGACGAAGACTTACGTAGCCAACAACACGACTCAAACCGCAGAATTGACGGCCGACCACCTAATAGTAGGTAGAGTACTGTGAGTAAGACATCATAATACCCTGCAAACACATCGACTGTGCTAATATCTGCAACCAAGCATCGTGCGATCCTTCCTATAAACACAGCTGATGTATGACAATCTAAGTGCTTCATACAAAATCACTGCCGTTTCTTTCTCACGCTGTGAAATACAAAAAAGGCTACAGTTTCTGTCCCTTTTGTCTTACAGTAATATCTCACACAAATACGAAAATATTTTGTATCTCACACATCGATGCTGTCCTCAGTAATTAATGAGTAGGTTTCGTTACCAGTGTCATGGAAATAAATGGAATAAAACATGAAGTGAACATCGTGCAACAGCGTAACGGATGAGAGTATAGTATATGATACTGTGAATTCTTACTGCTTTTTCTTTAGTCACTTTTTTATTGAGATCCTCGATGATGACTGGTTTTTACTACATGAACAGCTATTTCCCCTTCCCAGTATCATTAACGTGTTGTACTAAATTATTTAATCTCGGCTCTTGAGAGTTCTGATTTCTCATTTTTGAGACATGAGTTTTTTCAGTGGCGTGGTTTTGCAGAGCTGTCTTGTGGACACGTAAATATTTACGTAAAACTCTGCAATAGACTGTTTCGAAGCTGTTGGCATCTTTTGAACTGTCAATGAGCTAGCTTACAATACAGTAGTATGTATTATAGTCGAAATTAATCTTTATCAGTATAATCGTCTTGTTTAATTACAAGCACACAGTGCAATTGTAGAATTAATAAAATACATAAGTACCATGCAACAATGAGCCTTAGAAAAAAAAAAAAAAAAACGCCGAGAATGGAAAGCAGAGGACTGAGCGAGAGGCATGACCTTTCGCCCAGTCGTCTGCTTCCCATTCTCGGCGATATTTTCTAAGGCTTATTGTTGCATGAATTCTAAAGTGCAATAATCATAACACACACTCCACAACTCCTTCTCTACGTGAGTACGAAAAGCTGTTCACTGTTAGGTCAGCTTGGTGACAATAGGTGCCGACAGCGAGAACTGGAGTTGACTGTTACTGCACCATGATAGAATGCAAGACGGCGCATGTAACAAGGGAGTACCATCATTTTACTAGTGGAGTGTCATGTTTTGTAGCGTTATGAAGTAATACAAAATCAGCTGTGAAAACGACAGGGAAATTATAGTATTTTTGATTGAAATACTTAAGAATGACGTCCCAGGAGGGAATGTTATACATTGTTTTAGTTCCAACCAAGTAAAAGAAAACAGGCAGTAAGTCCCCAACGAATTCATTTACTAACCAAATTTAATAGCAAATCGCCAGAAAGTTACACTGGTTATTACTGCAAAGAGTAAGTAGGCAAGAATGCGAAAAATCGCCATACTGTCAACCCTGATCGTATATTCAGTAATGCGTAGAGCTACTACCAACTTTATGAGCACCAAAAAAAAAATTTAAAATGAAATACAATTTACGTGAACTGTTTTTGACTTTTATTAACAATACGATTTTTAAAAATTTACTGACGTAGAAATAGGGTCCAGAACATAAAATACATCTGTTAGCATTGTCTTAGCAATACCAAAGTATTTTCAACAATATATACTACCAATGGTGGGGTACCTTATGACAACCAAAAGAAAATTAGAAAAAATGCGGATTTCATTAACTGTTGTTGACTTTTGTTAGCAACATACTTTTTAGGGAGATTCTAATGTGTAGTAGGGCTTAGAAAATGAAACCATTGCATACGACAATAGTCGTAAAAAGTCACATCTACTACTGGACTACTACTTAAATTTTTGGATAAGTTTAACTCAAAAATTTTACAATAGTTACAGAATTCGTTAAGAATAACAAACAATTTTTTCAAAATTTTAAAACATGAAATTCCAATTGGATTACAGTATTTACTAAAGGTAGTCATTAGGTAACCCCTTGTTGATATTGCAATGGTTAAACTACCTCACTGGTTTCATCACATCTCGTTTGGAAAATATTTTACTCAGTTGCATTTTCACAATCACTTTTTGATTGTTAATGTAACACTTCTTTCCATAATTCTAAGTATCTGATATTGCAAAGATAGTGTATGTTTTAACATGGATTTCAATTCAACATTCGAATTTTATTAACAAATGAAGGAAGCAATGACACTGCTTGAATTCTTGTACAAAAGTCAGCAAGCACAGAATGGAAACAGATACAAATTTGGGAACTGAAAACTTTCGCCGCATTTGGTTTTAGGGTTTTCCGATTCATATTTAAATTGCTCAATAGATTATGTGGAAATACAAACAGCAGTGAATGTAGTGAGGACAACTATAACAGTCAGAGTGAAACCCAAAAGAACAAAGTGAAAAGAATGTGCTTATTTCATAACAAATGGTTAGAGGATAAACAGTTCCAAAGTTGGTTAGCTAAAGTTGACGATGAAAGTATGGAAAAGTGTACAGTGTGTCCTGCTTTCTCATCAATAACAAATGTGGGTATTGGACCACGAGAAATCATTTATCAAGAGAGAAACATAAACTGTCTCCTGCATCAGCTTCCAAAAGTAATTCGACGTTGCAATTATTTTTACCGGAAAAATGAAGTTGCAGTAGGCGAACAGCATATCGTGGAGTTATGCAGAACCATAGTTATATGTTTCTACTGATTGTGTAATTAACTAGGAAGTACAGCTTTCAAAGACGCAAAGCGAAGTCTAAAACTTAATTGTGAGAGTACAAAATGTGAGTTGCTGGTACAAAACGTGTTGGCTCTGCATTCTCTAGAACCCGTAGAAAATGGATGAAAGAGGGCAATTTTTTTCTGTTCCGACAAATACCTCCAGTAAAGATAATACTGAATGCTTTCCTGTGTCGACAAACCATTTTTCTGCGGTATCTGGGTGAAGGAGAAATTCCTAAACCTCTATGACGTTAGCAATAGAACAGTTGTTGTGCTGTTTTCGGAAAAGTTAAGTATTCCAATAGAATGGCCACTCCGATAGGCACATACGCCATGCATTCCCTTCTAACCAAACTCGAAGCAGGGATGTAAAAGAAGATGCGGAGGCACCCACTGCAACAGCGTTCTTGCCCTATTTTGGCGGCATGTCTTCGAGAATAGAAAAATTCTTCAAAAAGCACGACATCAAGTGTGTTTTTCGGCCACCAACAATATAGAGGAATTTATTGTGCTCGGTCAAAGATAACCTTGTCCTTAGGAAACGGGGCGTGTATAAAATCCCATACCAATGTGGAAAATCTTATATTGGACAGACATGCCGAACCGTGCAAGAACGTTACGTCGAACGCCATCGTTGTAAACACCTGGGGCATCCTGATAAATCAGCGGTAGCGGAGCATTGCCTCGGCACGGGACATCGTATGATCTATGAGCAGAAGGAAATTTGATCCCCAGCGTCATCTTTCTGGGACTGTGTTACTAAGGAGGCCATACATATTCGTATGGCGGACAATCTTATCAGCAGGGATGTAGGTTTTCAACTAAGCACCGCCTGGAATGCAGCACTGGCTGCTATTAAACTAAAACAGAGAAAACAAGAACTTCCGATTCATCAAGTGACGCAACGTGCGACTGAGATTTAGTTCAGACTGTAACCGCAGGAGCGTCCGGCAGCACAGTCATTGCCCATAGCGCACGCGCGGCCCGCCTTTTTGCGGCTCCCAGCAGGGGGCACCAGGACCGCCGCATTCCTCCAAATACGAGCGTCTTCCCGCGCCCGCATATTGCCTGCTCCCGGCAAGATAAATTCCGACGCCGCCTCTCGATTATCATTAGTCGCAGCTTTGCAGCAGTGACAGCAGCATCTACCACCACCTGATGTCGAGCAGTTGCATCGATGAATTATTGTGCGAGTTACACAATACGATCCGGCGGCAAACCCGAGGAGCGTATTTGCAATAAAGTGAAAACTATCTGGTAATTTGTAAAGAAAGAAACAGTAAAATGTGCAGTAGTGAAAATATAAAAATAGGAAAATGAAAATCATCTTGTTAATCATCCAAAATCAGTTACAGATACATAGTATCGGACCATATAGGATCGCAACGCTCCATAAATCAAGCCATGAATTTTCTGCAAGACAGTGCACCTAGCACAGTAAAACAGATGTAACAATAGTCACTATTCTGGAAATTGAAAGAGTCATAAAATCTTTCAAAAGAAAAACTCTACCAGAATTGAAAACATATCTGGCAAACTACTAAAATACCACTGCAACCATACAAGCACGAGTTAAATCTATTGCCACATGTTCGATGCGTCTCTTCAGCAAAGAATAGTTCCTGAAGTGCTTAAGTATGCAGCTTCGAAACCTCTGTATCATAAGGGAGATAAGGAAGGTACTGAAAACTGTCGACAAAGCCCACTGCTAACAAGTTTTTCCAAGGGTTTGGTTCCCCACATCCTTGATCTAATGCTTGCCAAAATTATTATGCATCTTGATGAGTATAATATAATCAGCAAACGTCAGTTTGGATCTCAGAAGAGGTTAGCAGCAGGAAATGCAATATTTGCATTTGCAGCCAATGTTTTTGATTCAATCAGCAAAAAGATAAAGGTAATTGGAATGTCTTGCGAGCTATCTAAAGTATCTCACTGTGTCAGTCACCAAATAGTTGTACACAAAACTACATATCTACGTATAAGTGGTGCAGCAGGGAAGTGGCTTCATTCAAACCTTTCAAACAGAAAAGAGAATGCTGTACTGGATAGTCGAGAAAGTGTCTCACCATAATCACAATGAGGTACCATCAGATGTGGGGTGCCCCAGGGCTTTCCTTCTGGGCCCCTTACTGTTTATTATTTTAATTACTGATCTACTTCTTTGCACAGTCAACTGTAAATTCATCGTCTTTGCTAATGAGATTACACTGCTCATTCATAATTCAATGGTAGAACATGAGGTGTCATTTAATAAGGTTTTAGGGACATTGTGAAACTGGTTTAGCATAAATGGTCTTTCTGTTAACTACAGTAAAATAAATTATATTCAGTTTCAATCTATCTAGATGAAGAAATAGGAGAGAAACTAAGTGATCACCATGTAGGTAGGGTGTATAGTGCAGAGTACCTGGACTTACATACTGATAACAAACTAAACTGATCAAACATCTCCTTGATCTGAGCAGGACTGAAATCTGCTACTTACGCTTTACACATTGTCTGCTGTTACAGAAATATGGAAACCATTAAATCAGCTTATTATGGTCATTTTCATGCCATTATAGAATATGGAATCATATTTTGGGGAAATCAGCCACTTGCTAGAAAAGTGCTAAGTGCACAGAAAAGAGCCACAAGAATCATGAGTGGAATCCCCCTAGAGCCATATGCAGAAATATTTTTAAGGAACTTCAAAACTTCACTTCCACTGGACAATATATATTCTCCCTGATGTATTTCATAAGAAAAAAACCCTTTCTTAAAACCGACAGTGTGTATCATAATCATGATAGTAGAAGAATAGACGATATGCACTACAATCATGTAAAGCTGAGTGTTCTACAGAAGGGAATCGACTTCCGTGACTGTAAGATTTTTAATGCCATCCCTTCACAAATTAGGTGTTTTGTAGACAATGAGCTTCTATTAAAAAAATAAAACTTTAGGCAGTTCCTATTGTAAGAGTCATTTCAAACTATACATGAATTTCTGAACCTCAATGGATAGTACCCTGTACCTGTAACTCTCAGATACATTCCCAGATCCTTATTTGTGATGCTTTCTATTTATAATTGTAAACGTATTTATTTTTCTATAAAATATTTACTGCAATATTCATTTTCTGTAATATTTATTTTTTTGTAATGCTTATTCAACTACTTATTTTTCTGTAATAGAACCTAAACTGTAGATACTTTAATATGTAACTGATTACTATTATTTACATAATATCATAACAAATTTGTAAAACTACTAGTTCCACATCCTATGATATATTCTCAACATTTATCACCAGAACAAGAAATAAACAAACAAATAAATAATAAACAAGTTGTCTATAATGAAAAGTTACCTGATAACAAACTGCACCAATATCAAGGCAGACCTTTATAAGATCTCAAAGTGGTGCAATGACTCGCAGCTTACTTTAAATGCTCAGGAATGTAAACTTACATACTTCTTAAATGAAAAAGAAAAAAAAAAGTAGTATTCTATGACTACAACATCAGTAAGGCACAATTCGAATCAGTCAGTGCATGTAAAGAAACACCTAGCATAATAATTTGTGAGGCGTTTGAAACAGAATTATTACATACAGTCCGTTGGAAGATAAAGCAGGTGCAGACTTCAGTTCATTGGTAGGAAGCTGAGGAAACGCAGTCAGTCAGCAAAGAGGTTACAAAAAGGACTCTTTCGATACGCATAGCATGTTTCTCAAGTTTTGCGGCTCATAGCAAATAAGACTAAACAGACCATTTTGACTTGTACAAAGAAAGGAAGGTCAAATGGTCACAAGTTTGTTTTATTCACGGGAGAACGTCACAAAAATTCTGGGAAATCTGAACTGGTGAATGCTTGAAGATAGATGTAAACTATCCCACGAATGCTTTCGCACACATTTTCAAGAACCAGTATTATACGAGGTATCTAGGACCATATTACAGCTCCCTACGTATCGCTCCGATAAGGAAGCGAAGGCTACACTAATTACAGTGCGTACAGTGGCTTCTAAGCAGCCATTTTTCCCGTACTCAAATGGAACTGGAAGGAACTTTAATAAGTGATGCAAGGGGAAGTAAGCTACCCTCTGCCACGCGCTTTAGTGCGACTTGCAGAGTACGATGGGGATATATATGCAAAGATATGTCAACTTTATCACTACAGCTGCCCGTAAACTGTTCTTTCTCGACAATTATTCTAGTTTGTAACTAACTGATATTTTCAGTTTGAGCATTCATTACTGCAGCGTACTGTCGCACGATTCAATCTGCTAACTTATCTTCATTCGCATTCAAGCCGTAATGGCTGTGGTGAGTTAACTTTCGCTTCTGTACCACTTACACTTTTCATAATAATAGCACTATGTTGATTAAAAGGGTGATTCATAAGTCAACTGATTTAAAAATTACTCCGGAATGAGAGCCAACACAAAATATTACTTTATCTTTTTTTAAATTTCATAGGTGATAAAGTTTCTTTTCATTAAAATTACGTGCGCGTATGTGACGCACGTACATTGATAATGCTGGGCTAAACAGCCAAGGGTAAGGAAATGTCAATTCGCATATTTTTCACGTCTAAGATATACTTTAATGATTCATACTTACATTAAACTTAGGTAATGCTTTCAATGAGTGATGCAAAAGACGTAGATAAATAAAACCATAAACAAAAGTAAAATAAATAAAATATAGACATCACATCCCCTCCTGAGAACTAAACATTTTCTGACGTTGCTGAGCAACGACAATCAACTCTGACAATAAAGCAAACGAATTTCTGGCAAATCTCGAGTTCCAACGAAAAAAAACTGGATTGTACTTTTAAAAAATGAAAATAAAAAACTGCGTTCTCGGTTACCTCCATAGAGATAAAAAAGAAGGGAGGTGGCACTACGGACTTACGCTCTGTGTTGTTTTGAAGCCAGAGTGGGCGGGGTTTGCCGGCATTTTAAGTAGCCCAAAACATTAGCAGACTACTCTGTTTACGAGTGCTTCTTGTTTATTATTTCTGTTGTGTGCGTGCAACAACTGTTTTAAATACTAAAAATTACAGAGCTTACTTCAATAGCATAGTGTCAGGAAGGCAATCTCGATCGTTTATCTGTTCTTGAATGCATATTTGCTCTAGTAATACGACAGTCAGAGTGACGTCACGGGGAAGTCTCACCGCGGTGAACTATGGGTGTATAATGCGGGGAACCTAATTTTTTGGGCTAGTTGGGTTAAACATTTACACAGCGTAGCACAGAAAGCTTTTTCCTTGCATGTTAGCCGTTTTTTTGGAATTGTCACAACATTAAACAGATGGTCTGTCTTTCATCATCATTATTTGTTAGATCACTGTGTGCTTTATAAGCACATTAGATAGAGGGGAAGTTCATGTTGAGAAAGAGCAGGGAGACTTAGCAGTTCTTTTTAGCTTGGACTTTTCAAGATAACAGAATATGCAAGGTAATAATTGCTCCTATAAGAGCTTTAAAATAAGAAAGTAAGCATTGGCAAATCAACAAGCATCGATAGTCATTCACAAGAGCAAGCAAAGACAAATCCAAAGCAAACAAAGGGGATGAAATGCAAGGATGCACGGTTATTGGCTTGAGCTCAGTCGACATCTTGAACGATTGCTGAGTACAGTACAGGAAATACATTCAGTTTATGTGACATATAAATATCAAATTAGCCCTTTGATCTTAACTGAGAATGAAAAATGTTTAAGATACCTAGCACAAAGAGTACACGCACCAGTAGTGCACGTGAAGGAAAATCTCTCCAGATCAAGTTAACTGAGAATGAAAAATTCTGAAGATACGTAAACCTAGAAAACACTCTCATCAGTAGTGCAGTTGAAGAGTTATCATTTTAGATCAAGGTTAACAGATAGACAAGGTAAAACGGAAGCCCACTTACAGTCGAATAATTGTTTAACTAAAGCGCTCCCTTATTACTGGGATGCTAATCCACGTTAAGGGCTTCGCCAGAAGCAGCTGCCAGCAGTATAACCCATATCAGCTAATGGCGAGAACATCATAGGAAATTCAACTTTCATGAACCACTGCAGACACGTTACTATGCATGCAAGAAATGATGCTCATTGTTATTCCTGCATCAGGCCTAGAAGAATTAAGGATGGTTTATGTGGCCATGTTCACCAACCAAGGCAGCACGAAACAGGGATAGCCGTACTCCAAAGTATGGCCCACTATCGCACAGGCAGTGGGAAGTGGCGACTCTTCAGGAGGCGTACGCACACTCCTCAAAGTAAACATCCATCACCCAAACGCGGCCAGCGGTCCTCGACGGCTAGCTAGCTCAGGCGTTGACCGCAAGAGATTCCTTCCCATACACTCAACCCCCAGCAGACGGCTCGCCAGTATGAATTTACAGTGCGCTGAAAACGCGCTCGGAGCACCACAATCGTGCCACCTGCCTATGCTCAAGAGAAGCCCGAAGACGTTCTGCAAGCAAAGGTGCAAGGATATGATCGCGTGTATTACTCATTAACTGTCCTACATTACTACTTGGGGTATACCTGAAACTGTTTTTACGTGTGAAGATTTCTGCCCATTGTTCTATTTATCAACCTAATCACAAAACTGGTCTGATATTCCGTGCGCTCGCATTTTATTCACTAGGCAACAGCGAGGAACTGTATCGAACGTTTTGTAGACGTCAAGAGACACAGCAACACCCTGGACACGTATATCTATTGTCTTCTGTGTTTTTTGAAGGAAAAGAGCACCTGGGTTTCACTCGATCTTTGTTTGCAGAATCCATGTTGATTCCCACATACAAGATTTTCAGTTTGCAGAAAGAACATAATACGCGAGCCTAAAATGTGCTCCAAAATTCTACAGCGGACTGAGGTCACAAATGTAGAAATATAGTTGAGTGTGTGTGTCCGACAACCCTTCTCAAAGATGGGAATGACCTGCGCGTTTTATCAATCACTGGAAACTTGTCGTTCCTGCAGCAACCTGCATCAGACTTACCTTTACTTCGCATACTGTATGCAGAATCGATGGCGTTCCATCAGATCCAGTCATATTTTTTCTGTTGAGCAATTTTAGTAGGTACTCTAACTCACGGCCACTTATTTCTGTATGGAGTTTTGACATATTGCGCCGACAGAAAAGAGGAACCATGGTACAGTCTTCGTCAGTGAAATGATTTCGGAAAAAAATTTAGAATATCGGCCCTCTCTGCCATCCTCCGTTTCTGTACCAATATGGTCACTGACTGTCTTGACAGGTATCTTTGACCTGTTCACCAATTTAACACTTGTCCCTCCTTTTGTATAGCTGACTGGTTGAAACACCCCCTTTAATGCTATAAAGCTGTCAGGAAATTAGCAAGCGACCTTCTCCAACTTTTCCCTGAAATGTTTCGATGCTACTTGTACTGAGGACGAGCGTGTATAAAACCATCCGATCACCATGTTTGATCTAACTTGTAACACTTCATCCAAATTATTTCCTATTCAGAATCCTCTAGATATTATCGAATTACTCACTGATATAAACACACATCCACACTGGTGTAAAACTTATTTCTGCGATATACAATCCAATAGTAATTATAAATTTTGTTGCTATTACTTTTCAGTTCATCCAGCCTCCTGTTCCTAGTGCTATGCGAGTATCTTTGCAGTTTATACATCTACATCTAGGTGATTACTCTGCTATTCACAATAAAGTGCCTGGCAGAGGGCTCAATGAAGCACCTTCAAGGTGTCTCTCTACCGTTCCACTCTCGAACGGCACGCGGGAAAAACTAGCACTTAATTTTTTCTGTGCTGGCCCTGATTTCTCTTATTTTATCGTGATGATCATTTCTCCCCATTTAGGTGGGTGCCAATAGAATGTTCTAGCAATCTGAGGAGAAAACTGGTGATTGAAATTTCATGGGAAAAACGCCTCTGTTTTAATGATTGCCACTCCAATTCACGTATCATGTCTGCGACACTATCTCCCCTATTTCATGATAATACAAAACGAGCTGCCCTTCTCTGTACTTTTTCGATGTCATCCGTCAGTCCCACCTGATGCGGATCCCACACCGCGCAGCAATACTCCAGAATAGGGCGGACAAGGGTGGTGTAAGCAGTCTCTTTAGTAGACCTGTTACACCTTCTTAGTGTTCTGCCAATGAATCCCAGTCTTTGGTTTGCTCTACCCACAATATTATCTGTGTGATCGTCGCATGGGGGCTTAATTAAATATGATTGAAAATATTTTTAGTAGCTGTTATGTCCGTTTACGCTGTTTCGTAAACGGTTGGCCCTGACTAGTATTATTACGCTATCTGACTGCAAAGAACAACAACAAGAATGAAATGAAATTTTTCGTTAACACAATTAATTAATTAAGTCCCCAGCAACTATAAAACCTACAAAACCCAAGCACAAATGTAATTGTTCTGTGTGTGGGAGTGTGACTCAACGTACACATCTGGCACGGTTCTTCTTCAACAAGACAAGAATTTTTAAATACCAATTATACTAACGTGATAAAAGAAAATTAGAAAGACGATAATTGCATAAGGAAAGCAGAATTACACTCTAATACAAGAACACACGACAGATGCTTTGTTGACTGAACCTGTAATCACGCATTATTTAGGACACTGAAATAAAAACAAACGGAGTTAGTTACCTCATTTATATTGCTGAAAATCATTCTAATCCTTACATTACATCTCAACCAGAACTCTCCAATATCACATCTCAGCAAGCACTGCCTAATAGCACATCTCAACAAACACTCTCTGCTACAACATCTCAGCACAGACTACCACGAGACCTCGACAGGCACTGACTACTACGAGCTCTCTCCAAGCACTGACTGCTACGAGTTCTTAACAGGCACTGTCTTCTACGAGCTCTCCACAAGCACTGTGTAGGCGGCTTAATAATACTCTTTGGCGCAATCTCTGGCGCAGTGGCTCAGTGTAGCCACCTTTCATATGCCCCTCCTCCACAGGCCAGAATTTGATGGTATTTTTGCCAGCATTGGTGGTGAAAATACCACCAAATTCGTCCACAAAAATACAGACAAAACAAAAGATAATATTAATACCTAAATATCACATAATTAGTTAAAATTTTGGCTTTGCACTGACCTTTCGATAACCTAATGTATAAAATACAGTAGGCAATACAAATTCTTTTCATACATGTGGCTTTACATAATAGTTTGCACAATACACAAAAAATCAGTTTATACAAATGTTCACATAAAATACTTTTAATTATTAAAAAAAAACAAATAGTTGATAATTCCAGCCCAGCAATGGTCAACAGGTGCAAACACCAACAAGTGACATCATTTCAGCAGAAACAGTCCATCAGTTGCACCCAGCAATGTTGAGAGCAGGTGCAGACACCAACAAGTGACATCATTTCAGTAGAATCAGTCCATCAGTTGCACCCAGCAATGTTGAGCAGGTGCAGACACCAACAAGTGACATCATTTCAGTAGAAGCAGTCCATCAGTTGCACCCAGCAATGTTGAGGAGGTGCAGACACCGACAAGTGACATCATTTCAGTAGAAGCAGTCCATCAGTTGCACCCTGCAATGTTGAGCAGGTGCAGACACCAACAAGTGACATCATTTCAGTAGAAGCAGTCCATCAGTTGCACCCAGCAATGTTGAGCAGGTGCAGACACCAACAAGTGACATCATTTCGGTAGAAGCAGTCCATCAGTTGCACCCAGCAATGTTGAGCAGGTGCAGACACCAACAAGTGACTTCATTTCCATACAAGTAGTCCATCAGTTGCACCTAGCAATGATGAGCAGGTCCAGAGAGCAGTCCATGATATTCACTATCACCGATCACACTGTTCATCAGAGTATATAAGCACAAATTAAACATGTCCTAGTGGCACCAATCATGTAGAAAAAGTACAAGTAACAGTCCATAATATTCACTATCCCTGATCACACTGTTCATCAGCAGAAATTAAACATGTCCTAGTGGCACCAATCATGTAGAAAAAGTACAAGCAACAGTCCATAATATTCACTATCACTGATCACACAGTTCATCAGCAGAAATTAATCATTCCTAAGTGTCACACATTATGTTGAAAAATTGCAGGTAACAGTTCACAATATTTACCTTCACTAATCAGACAGTTCAGGCATGAACAATAGTTTGAATGCACATACAAATGCTTTTACACTAAACATACAAATCATAACAAACACACAAATGATGTCAGATAATTTTCATATTAACTATTACAAATACTCAAATATCAGTAAACCTATAATATTTATGGGTGTCAGTGCAAGCCACTACAAACAAATAAAATAATATTTACGAGATAGGTGGGTAGGATTAGGAAAGGAAAACACACAAAACACACTCATTCATCTTTCGTCCACATTAAGTACTACTGTGTAATTGAATAGTGTTAACTGTGTAAATGTAATTCTGTCAAAATCTGATGTTCATCATGTGTATCAAGTAATAGTGGCAGCAATGTATAACAGTCAATAATAGTTAAGTCAACGTCATAGTCATCATGTCAAGACCAATGTTTGCCAAGCCAGATCAAATGTACTGTTGTTGAACAACTGTCAGTGAGCCAAGATATGCAAATACTTCCTCTCTTCAAAAAAAAAGTATATACTGCTTAGTGATTTAACAAAGTGTGTGTATAGACTATCTTCCTTCTACTTTAGTGTTCTAGTCTGCTATCTTCATCCTCCTTGTTCCATAAGACCAACAAAAAAAAATATGCATCTCACTTACTTTACCTCTTATCCACCAAAACTCCAATAATCATCAACTTCACACAATCTCAATAATACCTCAATAATACCCCTTTAATACGTCGATACATATAAACCTTATTGCCAATATATGCTTCTCACTTACTTTACCTCTTATCCACCAAAACTCCAATAATCATTAACTTCACACAATCTCAATAATACCTCAATAATACCTCTTCAATACGTCGATACATATAAACCTTATTACCAATATCATTTCACTTCCATAACAACTCTTTCCTCTAGTCAGTCTCCTCGAACAAGTACAGATAAAATCCTAGTGCAAACTTCAGTTCATCCTCCCATACAATCTGAAGACACATTGTCAACACACAACCTCTGTGTAATCCGTCTGACCCAAATCTTCTACTCATTATGAACTATAAACAAAAGAAATGCATACATGACCTCTAACAGACTTAGTTCGAATAACTCCCAGTAATTAAGTACGATTACGGAATGTGAATGATCATAATAATTCACAGTGTGTACACCACTTCAAGAATTATGGCAAACAGACACAAACATGTGGAGTATTTCTTGTGTCATGTGTCACTTCCTATTTCAATTGCTCACGAAAAATGCAGTGTAATAACTGTCAATGGTCTAAACCTAGTTTTGGTATGTCATGTCGTTAGCTTCCTTCCTATTAGCATAAATTTATACAGCTTCCATAAAACCTCAGCTCATGTGACTTCTATGAAGTTTCTTGTACTAATGTCGTTCGTCGAATTATAGCAGTTCATTTTCTTATCTCAAAAATATAAGGCACTGAGCGTAAGCAAAACAAGCAATAGCGAGTAAATATACCAGTAGAGAACAGAATGTCAACAAGTGTATGCAGCACAATTCTTACAACGAGGCTCTGCCAAGCAAACAATCTATAATTAATACAATAGTGTGACCTAAACTCTATGTTCATACACAGTGTATCAGCATTTCTATACACCAAATTAAAGAGTAGTTATGACAACGAACAGAAATGTATAAATATGCAATCCATATGCATAGCAGCAAACAGGTCATTAGCATCATATCAGCATAAGCAAATAAATGTTCATATGTCATCCTAATAAGTAAACATGAAGGCGCAAGCAGATAAATCACAAAGTATAACTTACATACCTAACCACATCAGCACAATAAATCAGGTGACAATTATAATTTAAATAAATAAGCACAACAGGCACATAATTAAAAAATATATGACATCAGTGAAAAAGCAGTGCAGCCAAGCGATGCATAATATACACAAGTTACAACCCTGTTCATTAATAATCATTGTCAAAATTAGTTAACGTACGCAAGCACGTCGCTTCATAAGTAATTTCATAGAACATGAAATTTAGCACAAAGTATGAATCACGTAATCGCGAGCAGCAAATTACGTCTAAAGTACATACCTAAGTGGAAATATGTTACCTGAAAAATGAACTCAATTAATAGTTACCTTTTTAGTTTATTAGTTTCTTCTTGGAAATTACATTCTTTCTGAAAATTTCTCGATAGCAAGTCCTCTTAACGTCGGGGACACACAGAATTTACCTGAAGTTCTTAAATATTTTATAGAACCGTATCCTGAAAAATACTGAATGTTAATAACAGAATTCATCAAGTCACTATAGCTTTATAATGAATTTAGTCGGAGAAATTAAACTGTGTATTTGTTTACGGCTGTCAGTGCATTCGCACTAAGCGCTCGATCAGCTGTAGGCGCGTGACGTAGGAAGCAATTGTTCGCAGTCAACGACTGCCTTGTGCGGCGCGCAGACTTGACTGTTGCTTTGAGTATGTGCCGCCGCCAAAACACAGCGCGGTATCCTTGTACTCTCCGCATGTTTACATCTAGCTGTTGGTTCCTCACAAGTATGTCATTCCACAAAAATTTTTACGTTAGATATATGATGTATTCCTTTAGAGCGTCGAGATTTAAGAGTTTCTACTTCGACAGTGTTATCATGAATAATTTTACGAATTCTATATGGACCGTTATAAAGAAGAAAAAATTTGCGACACCAGCCTTTTCCTTTGTGCGACAAACGATGAGACTTAATTAACACTTTTTGACCAACTGACAAGATTTTTGAACAACCAGGACGCTTAGCTGATTTCTCTCTTCTATCAGCCGCAGATGCAATATTTTGCAGAGCCAGGTTGACAACTTCAGAATGACGCAGTTTCCGAGTAGGTGGAAAAGAACGATTTCAGATATGCGATTTGTCGGTGCTTTATTTTTTAATATCAGTATAGGCGGTAAGGAAGTTGAATCATTAGAGAGTTCATTCAGAATGTTTTGAAAAATATGAAGATACTGATCCCAAGTTCTGTGATTCTGATGACAATAAAGTCGACACAGTTTATTGATTTCCTTCATCCATCTCTCTGAAGCGTTAGATTGAGGGTGAAAAAGTGAAATGAAAATTGGTTTAATTTTACGACGCTGTAGAGTACGAAGCCAAATTTTAGAACGAAACTGTGAACCATTATCTGATATAACCTTATCAACATGACCAACTTCTTTAAGAAAATATTTGATAAAAGCGTTAGATACTGAACGAGCTGTTGCTTTGCGTAAAGGTGTAAAACACACATATTTTGACGTCAACTCCACTGCTACAAAAATGTACGCAAAACCATTAGTAGAACGAACCACTGGCCCGAACAAATCGACTGCAGCCATCTCCTTTAATTTCGCTGGAATGATAGGAAACAACGGTGCTCTGTGAGAAACTGTTAGCGGCTTAGCCTTTTGACATAATTTGCATTTGGCAAGAACAGATCTAATACGTTTTCCCATATTACTGAAATAGCAATTTTCTCGTAATTTACGAAAGCATTTTCTGGGACCAAAGTGTGCATAACTGAAATGCGTATACCAAATCAGCTTATTAACCCACTCATCAGGAATACAAACTAACCAAACAGAGCTGTCGACCGATTTTCATTTAAAAATAACTTTCCAGATAGATCGCAAAAACGAGGTGTGGCCAAATCGTCCAATCTAACAAAGCGTCTAAGAAAATTACAGACACCAAGAAAACTACGAACATCACGATTTGTGGTAGGAACAGCATAATTACGAATAGCGTGTAATTTTTTTTTGATCAGGAAGAATACCTTCTGTAGAAATAATGTGACCGAGAAATTTCACCTGAGAACGACCAAATTCAGATTTTTCTAAGTTCACTGTAGTGCCAACTCTTGCAAAAATACGTAATGTTGAATCCAAAATTTTGTTGTGCTCACTCCAAGAATGTTTAGCAATATGAATATCGTCAACATATGAAGTAATATTGTCAAGAAGATAAACAGGTAAAATTTCATTTAAGCTACGAATGAATGCTGCAGAAGATACAGTAAGTCCAAACGGTAATTTCCGAAATCACTTTTAGGTAAATAGTCATATCAGGTTATTGTCTACTTACTCTCTAGATATATTGATAGTCGAAGAGCTGGTTTGACAGATGCAAAGAATAGTAAAAGAGTAGGCAGCGGTACAGAAAACTAAAAGAGAAATAGCACCACTACAGCTCGGGGCCCTATGCTCGCTACGGCACATATTCACTTAGTGTAGTGAATCCCCTGAGGACACATATCCGGTTACTGTTTATCTACTGTCTAGATAGATTGATAGTCGAAGAGTTGTTTTGACAGATGCAAAGAATAGTAAAAGAGTAGGCAGCGGTGCAGAAAGCTAAAAGAGAAATAGCACCACTACAGCTCGGGGCCCTATGCTCGCTACGGCACATATTCACTTAGAGTAGTGAATCCCCTGAGGACTTTAATAGCCGCACATAATTTCCAGTTTGTGTCTTAGTGGCACATCTGGCGAAAGTGCGTACGCAAATTGACCAGACCATGAACATGGATGTATGTCGTTCTTAGAATTGCGAAATATCTTAAACTTCCGAACAGTTAAGAAGTGTTTATAGTCAAAGTTTTCGCCTCGTGGCGACAAAGACCTACCGCGTCTGTCCCAGTCCCAATGTTGATTATTGTCAAGTTCGCGCGCCTGGCGCTCTCTTGTTGCATCCCGTAAATGAAACAAATTATTTTCTTCAAACCCCTCTGCTATCTGTGATTCCAAATTTCTTTTGCTGTCTTTTCCTACAATTTCGCCTTCGATCTGTTTGACTTGCTTTCGTAATGCCTCAACTTCCCTTTTCACACGTTCATTAAATTTTCCCTGATACTCTTCGGTTTCTACAAATGACAATGGTGCTGTATCATCTGAATCTCTGTCCCCATTTAAACTAAGACTTGTCAATTTGTCTGAAATCTCCTCAACTCTTTCCGATAAATCACCTATTTGTTCTTCCTGTTTATTTACGTCTTCCGTAAGTGTCGCGACTCGGGTTTCGGTATTGTCACATTTAGTAGTGAACTGTTCATACTGTTGCGTTAAGTTATTTATTCTGTCATTTGGTACGGATTCCTCGATTCTTTCAATTATTTCTTCCTTATCGTGTGCACGTTGTAAATTTAACTCTGAAAATTTCTGTGCTATCACGCGATCTTTTTCTTCCTGTTCCCTGCCCTGTTCCTCTTGTCTGATTTTTGAAATTAAGCAATTATTGTGAGCCTTCAAAATCGGTTGTACTTCTTCTCTAATTTCTTTATTTGATTCGTCTTTCATGTATTTGAAACATGTCCCTGTTCGTGAGCCTAACTGTGTTTCCATTGTTCCCATATCAGTTTCTAATTCAGATCGTAACTGTGATCCCACTGCTTTCATCTCAGTTTTAATCGATCCTATTTGTGAGCATAACCGTGTTGTCATAGCTTTCATTTCTGTTTTAATTTCAGATCGTAACTGCTCCATTGTTCCCCCTATATGTTTTTAATTCAGATCGTAACTGTGATCCCAAATTTAATATTGCACTCATTAACTGCTCCATTTCTTCTGTCGTTAACCACGCAATCTGAGAATTTTTCGATTGAGAAAAATTTTGAACTGTTTCCGGACTATTTTCCCAGCTTATTAAATTGTTTACAACACCATTATTCATCATACTGTTGTCCTGTGTTGGCGAGTTCGCCATGTCAACAATTTCGTTATTCTGACTATTCATCATTTTTGCCTGTTTCATTGACCGCATAATCATTTACAAAACATAAAAAATTCGTCACTGTACGAAAATTACACACAATGACACTTTATCATCAGCAATATCATTCACATGAAATGTTTCCCTCAAACACGATTAATGAACAATTGAAATAATTGCACTAAATTGTCAAACGCGTAGACAAGACAACACAAATTAAATTTTGAAAAATACCATTAGAAGAATGCCAATTACCAAATCTACACATGCAAAATAGACTACCATTACTAAACTACAAATTACCACAACAATACTACTGTCTACTATTTTTACAATCAGAAGAATTCCAAGGGACGATCCGAAGCAGCGGTCGCCACGTGCATGGGGGCTTAATTAAATATGATTGAAAATACTTTTTAGTATTTAGTATGTCCGATTACGCTGTTTCGTAAACGGTTGGCCCTGACTAGTATTATTACGCTGTCTGACTGCAAAGAACAACAACAAGAATGAAATGAAATTTTTCGTTAACACAATTAATTAATTAAGTCCCCAGCAACTATAAAACCTACAAAACCCAAGCACAAATGTAATTGTTCTGTGTGTGGGAGTGTGACTCAACGTACACATCTGGCACGGTTCTTCTTCAACAAGACAAGAATTTTTAAATACCAATTATACTAACGTGATAAAAGAAAATTAGAAAGACGATAATTGCATAAGGAAAGCAGAATTACACTCTAATACAAGAACACACGACAGATGCTTTGTTGACTGAACCTGTAATCACGCATTATTTAGGACACTGAAATAAAAACAAACGGAGTTAATTACCTCATTTATATTGCTGAAAATCATTCTAATCCTTACATTACATCTCAACCAGAACTCTCCAATATCACATCTCAGCAAGCACTGCCTAATAGCACATCTCAACAAACACTCTCTGCTACAACATCTCAGCACAGACTACCACGAGACCTCGACAGGCACTGACTACTACGAGCTCTCTCCAAGCACTGACTGCTACGAGTTCTTAACAGGCACTGTCTTCTACGAGCTCTCCACAAGCACTGTGTAGGCGGCTTAATAATACTCTTTGGCGCAATCTCTGGCGCAGTGGCTCAGTGTAGCCACCTTTCATCGTTCCAATTTGTAATTGTAATCCCTAAGTATTTAGTTGAATTTACAGTCTTCAAATTTGTGTGACTTATCGCATAATCGAAATTTAGCTGATTTCTTTTAGTGCTCATGTGAATAACTTCACACTTTTCCTTATTCAGGGTCAATTGCCACTTTTCGCACCATACATATATCTTATCTAAATCATTTTGCAAGTTGTTTTGATCATCTGATGACTTTACAAGACGGTAAATGACAGCATCATCTGCAAACAATCTAAGACGGCTACTCAGATTGTCTCCTATGTCATTAATATAGATCAGGAACAATAGAGGGACTATAACACTTCCTTGGGGAACGCCGGATATTACTTGTGTTTTACTCGATGACTTTCCGTCCATTACTACGAACTGTGACCTTTCTGACAGGAAATCACGAATCCAGTCGCACAACTGAGGCGATACTCCGTAGGCACGCAGTTTGCTTAGAAGACGCTTGTGAGGAACGGTGTCGAAAGCCGTCCGGAAATCTAAAAATATGGAATCAATTTGACATCCTCTGTCGATAGCACTTATTATTTCATGAGTATAAAGAGCTAGTTGTGTTTCACAAGAACGATATTTTCTGAAACCGTGCTGACTATGTGTCAATAAATGGTTTTCATGGAAGTACTTCATAATGTTCGAATACAGTATATGTTGCAAAACCCTACTGCAAATCGACATTAGTGATATAGGTCTGTAATTCAGCGGATTACTGCTACTTCCCTTTTTGGGTATTGGTGTGACTTGAGAAATTTTCCAGTCTTTAGGTAAGTATCTTTCTGTGAGCGAGTGGTTTTATATAATTGCTAAATATGGAGCTATTTTATCAGCATACTCTGAGAGGAACCTGGCTGGTTTACAATCTGGACCGGAGGCCTTGCCTTTATTAAGTGATTTAAGCTGCTTCGTTACTCCGAGGATATCTACTTCCATGTTTCTCATCTTGGCAATTGTTCTTGATTGGAATTCAGGAATATTTACTTCGTCTTCTTTGGTGAAGGAATTTCGGGAAACCGTGTTTAATAACTCTGCTTTAGTGGCACTGTCACATGTGACTTCACCGTTGTTATGGCGCAGTGAAGATATTGATTGCGTCTAGCCACTGGTGTGCTTTATGTATGACCAGAATCTCTCTGGGTTTTCTGCCAGATTTCGAGACAGAATTTCATTGCGGAAATTATTAAAAGGATCTCGCATTGAAGTACGCGCCATATTTCGATCTTCTGTAAAACTTTGCCAATCTTGGGGATTTTGCGTTCTTTTAAATGGCATGTTTTTTTCGTTGCTTCTTCTTATAGGAGAGACTAGTTGTGGGGCATTCTTTTGGACGTTCCTACAGTTTACTAATGCTGTGTTATTTTCTTACCCTGATCTAAATTGATTAATCCTGTCCTCAATGACGAATGGGAGTGACGTTCTCCCCTCTACGAAATCATTATATAACTTTTTATTGGATCTGTAGAAGCATTTATTCATACTTAAGTTCCACATGTGCACTCTGATAAGCTAGTTACTAGTTCGTGTGTGCAGTGCTTATTTCACCTATTAACCCTTGACTGCTACAGACATGCTCTCTGCATGCAATGCAGAGTACGGCTTTGTTGTCGCTGTACTGCTCGCCAAATGCAGTGACACAGAGAGGCAACGTTCCAGCCTCTGAGAAATACAACCGATTTTAAGAAAACTATTATATGGAAAAATTTGACTTTCGCACATTTATAGACTGCTTTTCTTTATTCATCGCAGTAACGGTGCTGCATCAAACCAAGTAAAGCATTCACGAAGTTTTAAAGAGTTCACAGAGGTAAAATCGCATTGCGTAAACTTTTGTTGATTTTATCTCATACATTGCTGCGTATGAAGTGTAGATAAGACATCGAAACATCATTTAAAATTGAGAGAAAGACTATATCTCATTTCGTTCTGTCGTTATTGGTTTTTATATCCGTCGGCCTATCACGCGCCATGAGCCCATCTTCGTCCCTGCACCCAGGAATCACGTGGTTGTAACAATCGTCATATTTCATAAACAGTTAAAGATATCGAAACGAGGATTTTAGCAAATGATGGGATGCAAATAGGTATTTTCGTTGTATAGAAATATTTGAAATTTTTTATTCACCAAGATATGGAGGTAACTCGTATGCAGCAGTGCGAGGGTCTGCAAAACAGGGTTCGTTAAACGTGTCAATAGCGCCGAAGGAAATCCCAGGGGCCGTGTTTATACACACACTCAACAATTGGGGAGCTGCAGAGCATAACGAGTTAACTCGCCCACAGCTGTGAAATGGTTAAACTGTGGCACTGACTTCTCCGCCCCAGTAGGACAGGTCAAAATCTCCGCATGCAACATCGACACAGAATCGTCTGTGTCTCTGCTTTGAGTCTTCCACCAACTCCCAGTGCGCTCAATAGCGTCCGATAGAGCCTGCTCGCATCTCGGAACAGATCCCCACCCTAGCAAATAAACTGAGTTGTCCGGTGTCTTCCTTCTCAACCGGTCAGCTATTTACCTGAAAGATTCCTTCACCTCTTTAACTGGCTAAGATACCTATCCTTTCCATTTGTCCAGATGTTTCAGAAAGATCGGCCCAGTCGCAACAGACAGTGCCTCTCGTCCTGGTTCAAATGTACTCTCAACGATGGGGAGGTCCAAATTCTTGTTTATGATATGTAAGGGGACAACCGCATGGTCATTACCAACCCCATCTAGAAAACCAAATCTCGCTCTGCATGCTGAGACATCATGATTCTGCAGCTGAGGTTGCTAAATGCATTGGAGTCACAGCTTCAGGTGCTGATTAACGAAACATAGATATGAACAAAAACGTGGAGACAGCTAAGTGAGTACTGTGTGACTTGTTGAACTAGTTTCTAAAACAGAAGAGGTCTCATAATAATTTCGAATTATTATAATGTTGCAACCCATATCTTTAAAGGAAAATACCTGTAAATATTGAGATTTATGCACTTATGGCTCCAAATATGAATTGATAATTAAAAATTTTTCAACCCATAGCTTTGACTTCATATGTACCATAAACTGGCATCATTTGAGAGATCCATGATATTTGAACGGCTAAGGCTGTATGTATTTTCAATTTTGGCTGCACTTCGAATATATCTGATTGCCATTTGTTTTTACATACGGCCCTGGTTTTGAATATTCGGGCAGCAGTCCTCAGTTTATTAATCCGTCTGTATCTAATTTCAGATGTGCGTTTAGACACCTTGAAACTGAATTAGCAAAAACAAAATATATATATATATATATATATATGTAAAATTAATTATTAGGCTGAAGCAACTATAATATATGCATAGTGTTTTATTTATGATGAACGTCTTGATACAGGCATGCTTTCCAGTACCCAAACAAAAAATTTGACTGTGTTTTAATTATAAGAACACTTCTTGTAGTGATAGCTAATTTTAAAAATGAATGCTTAAAAGTGTAATATATGTTGTTGTTGTTCTTGTGGTCTTCAGTCAAGAGACTGGTTGGATGCAGCTCTCCATGTACTCTATCCTGTGCAAGCCTCTTCATCTCGGTGTAACTACTGTAATCTACATTCTTCTGAATCTGCTTAGTGTATACATGTCTTGGTCTCCCTCTACGATTCTTACCCTCCACGCTTCCCTCCAATACTAAATTGGTGATCCCTTCATGCCTCAGAATGAGTCCTACCAACCGATCCCTTCTTCTGGTCAAGTTGTGCCACAAATTCCTCTTCTCCCCAATCCCATTCACTACCTCCTCATTAGTTACGTGATCCACCCATCTAATCTTCTGCATTCTTCTGTAGCACCACGTCTCGAAAGCTTCTATTCTCTTCTTGTCTAATCTATTTTTTGGTCATGTTTTACTCCCATACATAGCTTCACTCCACACAAATACTTTCAGAAACGACTTCCTTACACTTAAATCTATCCTAGATGTTAACAAATTTCTCTTCTTCAGAAACGCTTTCCTTGCCATAGCCAGTCCACATTTTATATCCTCTCTACTTCGACCATCATCAGTTATTTTGCTTCCCAGATAGCAAACCTCATCTACTACTTTAAGTGTCTCATTTCGTAACCTTATCCCCTCAGCATCACCTGATTCAATTCGAGTACATTCCATTATCCTCGTCTTGCTTTCGTCGGTGGTTCATGTTATATCCCGCTTTCGCGACACTATCTATCCCGTCCAACTGCTTCTCCAGGTCATTTGCCGTCTCAGACTGAATTATAATGTCGTCCTCAAACCTCACAGTTTTCATTCCTTTTCCATAGATTTTAATTCCTACTCCAATTTTTTCTTTTACTTCCTTTACTGCTTGCTCAATACACAGATTGAATAATATCGGGGATAGGATACAACCCTGTCTCACTCCCTTCTCAATCACTCCTTCCCTTTCGTGCCCCTCGATTCTTATTACAGCCATCTGGTTTCTGTACAAATTGCAAATAGCCTTTCGCTCCCTGTATTTTACCCCTGCCACCTTTAGAATTTGAAAGAGATTATTCCAGTTAACACTGTCAAAAGCTTTCTCTAAGTCTACAAATGCTAGAAACGTAGGTTTGCCTTTCCTTAATCTATTTTCTAAGATAAATCGTAGGGTCAGTATTGCCTCGCGTGTTCCAATATTTCTACGGAATCCAAACTTATCTTCCCCGAGGTCGGCTTCTACCAGTTTTTCCGTTCGTCTGTAAAGAATTCGTGTTAGTATTTTGCAGCTGTGACTTATTAAACTGATAGTTCGGCAATTTTCACACCTGTCAAAACCTGCTTTCTTTGGGATTGGAATTATTATATTCTTCTTGAAGTCTGAGGGTATTTCGCCTGTCTCATACATCTTGCTCACCAAATGGAAGAGTTTTGTCATGGCTAGCTCACCCAAGGCTATCAGTTCTAATGGAATGTTGTTTCCCGCTCGGGCCGTATTTCGACTTAGGTCATTCAGTGTTCTGTCAAACTCTTCACGCAGCATTGTATCTCCCATTTCCTCTTCATCTACGTCCTCTTCAGTTACCCTCAAGTGCATTACCCTTGCATAGACCCTCTGTATACTGCTTTCACCTTTCTGCTTTCCCTTCGTTGCTTAGGACTGGTTTTGCATCTGAACACTTGATTTTCAACAGGTGGTTCTCTTTTCTCCAAATATCTCTTTAATTTTCCTGTAGATAGGATCTATCTTACCCCTAATGATATTTGCCTCTCTGTCCTTACATTTGTCCTCTTGCCACCCCTGCTTAGCCATTTTTCACTTTCTATCGATTTCATTTTTGTGACTTTTGTATTCCTTTTCGCCTTCTCCATTTACTACATTTTTATATTTTCTCCTTTCAGCAATTAAATTCAATATCTCTTCTGTTACCCAAGGGTTTCTACTAGCTCCCGTCTTTTTACCTAGTTGATCCTCTGCTGCCTTCACTATTGCATCTCCCAAAGCTACACATTCTTCTTCTATTGTACTCGTATTTCTTCCCCCTGTTCTAGTCAATCGTTCCCTAATGCTCTCTCTGAAACTCTCTAAGACCTCTCGTTTTCTGAGTTTATCCAGGTCCCATCTTCTTAAATTCCTACCTTTTTGCAGTTTCTTTAGTTTTAATCTACAGTTCATAACCAGTAAATTGTGGTCAAATCCACATCTGCCCCTGGAAGTGTCTTAAATTTAAAACCTGGTTCCTAAATCGCTGTCTTACCATTATATAATCTGTTTGAAGCCTGTTATGTTTTATAAATTAACGTATTTCTTAATATATTTTCTGTTCGGGACGTATAGAGTGCGGAAATGAAGTGCTTAACAAATGCTACGTTTAGTCGTCACACTTTCTGTTTCATACGGTAAGTAATACTCCAGAAACGTATTAGGGTGCCAGGAAGTAGTCGACGCCCAGATCGTATCATATGACAGTGATGCCAGAAGCTGGGCTGTTATCCATAAAAGAAACCGGAGAAAAGTATTCTGTTGACAGAAGCAATCACAAATGGAAACAAAGGAATTGCAAATGCAGTCCTTCAGAAAACAGAGGGCTTTATCATTACAAGACGAAGAGCATCTTATACAAAGGATCCTTACTGTTGCAGAATATATGTGTACTTTTACCCGTTTAGACGAGACGTTACCGGAAAAACAGAACCTCTATAAGAAAGGAACCACAGAAAACAGGTTCTAAGGTAATCTTCTACTAGGAAAACAGGAATCGCCAATTCAAAACACTTTCACTCAGGTTTTAGAGGAACTGGAAACGTTGTGTTGAGCCCCAAAGAAGTTCTGTATCAACAGAGCATGTTGCCCAAGGAATATCTGATTAATTCGAAAATTATCCCAGGGAAATTTTAGAAGGGATTCAAGCTTCCCCACTTATGGTAACAAGAAGTCTACTGGGCGACGTCGGAGCCAACGCCTTGCTGCATCAAAAACCTCCCCATCATCAACGAGGAGCGCATCCTTCACTGGGCCAAACAGGTGAAAGTCGGAAGGTGCGAGATCCGCGCTGAAGGGGGGATGAAGAAGAACAGTCCAACGAATTTTTATGAGACCCTCTCGGATGCGCTGTCTTGTGTGAGACCTTCCGTTGTCATGGAAAAGGAGAAGTTTGTCTGCATTTCAGCGGCGATGAATACAGTCAAGTCGTTTCTTCAGCTATCTGAGGATAGCACATTGCTCTTTAGACTAAATTGTTGGATCATGAGGGAGGACATCAGACAGAATAATCCCTTCAGAGCCCCGAAAGACTGTCGCCATGACTTTACCGGCTGAAACTGCGGTTTTGAACTTTTTCTTGAGGAGAGAGATGGTGTGGCGCCACGCCATGGACTGCAGTTATGTTTCCGGTTCGGAGTGACGAACTCATGTTTCATCGCTTGTGACAAAGTTCGAGAAGAACTGTCACGATCAGCCAAGTAATGCACAAGCAACTCCGCGCAGATGATCCTTCCTTCATTGCTCTGTATGATCTTCTGTTAGGTGGCGAGGGACCCAGCGGCCTTTGAGTACCCCATCTGGTGGACGAGTGTTATAAATGACATGATAGCTATAATTCTAGCTGTTTATGATGGAACACATAAGCTAAAAAAGTTTTGCTACAGCCGGCCGGGGTGGCCTTGCGGTTCTAGGCGCTACAGCCTGGAGCCGCGCGACCGCTGCGGTCGCGGGTTCGAGTCCTGCCTCGGGCATGGATGTGTGTGATGTCCTTAGGTTGGTAGGATTTAAGTAGTTCTAAGTTCTAGGGGACTGATGACCTCAGAAGTTAAGTCCCATAGTTTTCAGAGCCATTTGAACCATGTTTTTGTTTTGCTACAAGTGTTAAGCTCATCTGGGACTACAGAAAGTTTTGTAGTCCCTGTTGTAAGATTTTTCATCGGTAAATTATATTAATTACCGACACATGCATCTGTTCCGGAAGAAAAGAACAGCAAAAAATGTGTTATAAATGTTTCAGTTTTATCGAGTGTGAGGAGAGGCTAGGTTTCCTTGTTTATTGTGAAGTTAGCAAGGGTGTTGATCCCACTGCCATCATGTAACTAAATAATTACTGTGGCCAATCTCTGATCCCAGTTTTATAGAATTCAGTAGTGTTATCGATTTATGACTGGCAAATTCTCCTTGTGTCTGCTCGACTGCAATCTAACCAATGTGTTAGAATACCATATTGCATGATGTCCAAAGGAACAGGCAGTGCAGCAACCACAGCCATTACGAAACACATGATATGAATTCGCAATTGCGAATAAGGCTACCCTCACCTGTAGAATGGAATGACAACAATGAAAATTTGTGCCCGACCTAGACTCGAATCCGGATATCCGCTTATCGTGAGCGGTCGCCTTACGATTTTTTTTTTTATTTTGGTTTTTCATTTTTTGTCTTTTTTTTTTTTTGACGGAGCAAGTAGTGGGCTGGCGGAGGCAAGGTATGCCTGGCCACGATGTCTCCTCCCTCCCATCCTGGGGATGTGATGTGGTACAAAGCATGCAGTTGGTGTATTATTGTGATTTTTTTATTTTATTTATTCATTTATTTACTTTTAAATTTTTTTAAATTTCTTTTTCATTTTTTCAAATTTTTTAAAATTGTTTTTAACAGTAAGGAACTGAAAACTAGTAAGTGCACTCGTTGCGTCGAGTTGGGGACGCACATAACTAAAACCATGCTAATAGTTGTAGAAAAAGGCATAAAGAAAGAGAGCAAAGTGCGGGGCGAAGGAAACCATGAAACAAAACTGAAGGGGGGAATCCATACCACCATTAACCAGTGCTACATCTTGCATCGGATGGGAAAACTAAAAGTGCGAAGACCTTTCCGCACCGGGAACAAAAAGATGAAATGGGGCAAATACTGCTACAGAGTGTGAGGGTTCACAACGAAACTCTCCATCTGCTGTATCATCCAGGTATGACTTCTCGTAATGATGAAAGTAGATCCCACGTTGTACCGTGTAGTGTTCTATCATCGTATTGTAATTTTAGCTTCTCTTACCCGTGATGTTCCAGCTACTTGGAGGGTCGTGGAACGCACTCCACAAAAAATTGGAAAAATACTGTCGATACTTTGGGTTACGGAGGATCTTGCAATGTCGTTCCTGCAAATAGTTCCAAAAGTCTAAAGTGTCCTTAGTGCCGTCTTGAAACAAATAATGCACTGCATGTCCACGAAGCCACGTCAGTGCATTAGTTTTAGTGCGTGGGTAATACGTTTCATCCGGGAATAAGATAGTCTTGGGGTCGATATGATTCGGCGTTACCCGAAGGAAGTATGCTGACATTTGCCTCACTAAGTGCCACACTGTCGTAGACTCGCCACAGCTAAGACGGTGTTCATCGTTGTCTTGAACGCCACAGCTCGTGCACGTGGGTGAGTCTACCATGTGGATCGCACGTAGCCTTGATCTGGTCACCTGCTTACCGTTGACAGTGATATACCACATCGTCGTGACGTCAGTGTCCAGTGTTACGTGGTAAATTGTTCTCCACACTACTCGCCAGTTGACGTTCGGGTGCTTCCTCTCCACGACGTTATCGGGTCGTCCACGTTGGAGGACCCTATAAACCGTCTTTGCCGTCGCCAGTTGAGTCGCTGGTAAGGCAAGTCGAACGTAACTGAGTTCGAGGTAAAACACACCGACGTAGAAGAGCGAGGAGGGGACGTGGTGTATCGGCACAGGTGGCAACAGGGAGGGCGGTGCTAGTTCTTCTGTTAACAAACTCGTCAGACTGTCCGGACGGCGGTGCCATATTTTGACTAATGAGCTCACAAATAGGGCGATGCTCTGACATGAACGTGATAAAGGCCAAGCCTTCCCCGATCCGGGGGAAGGGTGAGAGTCTCATATTTTATCTTGAACAGCATTCCTGAACTCACGAAGGAGCTAACATCACCGATATAGGTAATATCTGGGCGATGTGCGGAATGCGCGACAATAACTGTGTGTTGACATACTGGGTCCTTCGGACGATGTCCAAGGCCTCATAGGCGGTTGTTGGCAATTCCAGTCCAAACATATCGTAAAAACCGTCGAAAGTTGTGAGCAGCGGTCCGTCGTATATCGTCTGCAAAATCAATGCCGAGACATTTCAAACTATCTCTGAGCTATAAGGGGGTGACACTGTTCTCAGACAATCCGACCTCGATGTCCATCGCCACCGATTTTGCGACGCTGATACGGCTACCAGTGGCCATGCTATATTTCGCTATCCAATTCAGTGCGCTAGCGGTGTCGTCACCGTTGCGGATGACAATCACCAGATCGTCAGCGTATGCTTTACACCGGAAAGTGTGGCCTCGTAACGTCATACCCGTTAGTCGTTGGCGCAGGCCGCAGTGGAGAGGTTCCATGGCCACAGCGTAAAGTGAAGTGGACAGAGGGCAGCCTTGGCGTATCGATCGAGAAATGGTGAGGGGCTGCGAAGGTCGGCCGTTGACGATCACCTTGGACGTTGCGCCACGGAGTAGTCGCATGACGACAGTGACGGATGGCTGTGGGTACCGCATACGTTGGAGGACCGCTTCCAAATAGTTGTGGTCCACTCGGTCGAAAGCTTGACTAAAATCGATTGCCGCCAGTGCACCCTTCAGACGACGTGCCCTCGCCAGTGAGATCAAGTCACGATATTCACGAGTGCTGTTTGAATATTATTGTCGCCTCCTAATGACGTTTGATCGGGTGAGATAACATTTCGTAGGGTCTGGCGTATCCGCGCCGCCAACAGTCGAGAAAAGATCTTAAAGTCGCAGTTCAATAGCGTCAACGGGCGGTAGTCCTGCAGTCGTGGGCCACCGGACGGTTTGTGAATAGGAATAATCATCCCTTCCACAAGGGCCGCAGGGAGCGGCACGTCCGGGGATAGTAGTTCGCGACAGATGTCCGTCAATCGGGAGGCTAATAAATATTGAAAAGTCCGGTAAAATTCCAAGAGGAGGCCATCAGGATCCGGAGACTTGTTGACAGCTCCTTTTCTAATGGCGTCGATCACTTCTTCTTCTGTAATTTCTTCCATCAAGGCCACTTCCATTGCCGGGGTGACGGTGCCGTAAATCGTCTGAGAGACGTCCTCCAGTGCTGTCGGATCAGGGGTCTGAGCGGAATAGAGTTGAGAATAATGATTGTAGAACGCTGTGTTTATGTCTTGCTGCGTGGTGAGGCGATGACCGTCCTCCGTGTCGATGAAGCGTATCAGCGCTCGTTGGCGTCGTTTACGTTCACGGAGGACGTAGAACATTGACGGGCGTTCGCTAGGTATCCGATCCTGCGTCCTCGAGCGGATGACTACCCCCTCTGGGTGGCGTCGCATATGAGCGAGGATCTGAGCCTTAGCACGGTGGACCGCCGTTTGTCGTTCCGGAGACGGCGCCATAGCATCGCAGTCGCGCAGGACCCGGAAGTAAAAGTCGAGTGTATGTCTTCGCCAAGTAGCGTGGTCACGACCGTAGGTTATCAACGTTCGCCTCAGTGCCGGTTTGGCGCAGTCCAACCACCAGCGGATCGTTGTAGGATACGCACGGAGGCGATTTTCACACGAATGCCACGGATCCTCAGCGGCTTGGCGGCAATCCGGGTACCACAGGTGAGCGATGTTTAACTTCCACGGGCTGCGGCTTCTCCACACTTGTTGCCGCCACAGGGTGACGGCACAAATGTAAGCTGAGTGGTCCGAGAATGCTGCAGGCCACAGTTCCGCATCCTGTGTTCCAGCGGCGAGAGAGCGTGAGACATAAATCCGATCGATACGAGTGGAAGAGTGACTCGTGAAGTGCATGAATCCCGGTCGGTGGCCGTGAAGATGTTCCCAAGTGTCCACCATCTGCAGGTCTCGAATTAGCGTCTCGAGTTCCGGGCACGGATTATGTCGTGGGAGTTGGTCTCTGGGCGTCAGTAAGCAATTGTAGTGACCTCCAAACACCAGATGGTCGTGGCGGCCTTGGAAGAGCGGGGCGACGTCTTCCGCAAAGAATCGTGAACGTTCGCGACGTTTGTCCGTCCCGGAAGGTGCGTAGATATTGATAAAGCGGACACCCAGTACTGTGAGTCCATTCCTCTTGCCCCGGGCAGAAACAGGATATCGTCCGCCACTCTCCCTTCCCGAAGAAGTACAGCGACACCGCTGCCTGTTGGGGAAGCTGGAGAGACGCAAGCATCGTAAACGTACATGCCTGGGAAGTCGTCGACGTACACTTCCTGGAGAAGGGCTATGTCGATGGAAGCAGAGTTCAACATATCCTGAAGCAAGGATAACTTAGCGCGCGTCCGTATAGTGTTGATGTTTATAGTTGCAACGCGATAAGTTTGATGTCTATCCACAGCATCCGTGTTGGCCATCAATACCCGTGTAAGGCTGTCTCGTCACTGTAACTGACGGCGGGACAGGATCAACACTGGTGGGGTAAATTTCTCCCCGTGTCGTCCGACACGATGGGCAAGGAATGTTCCTCGCAGTCGTCCGGCCAGGCGCCATGAAATACCATCGGCTGTTGGTGGCTGTTAGTGGCTGCTGCGGCACTCGGCGCTGACTCCATCGGCTCTGCTGGCTGGGAATCGGCAGCGGCTGTCTGCTTGTGATCCTGCTGTTCTGTGGGGTCGGAGGGGCGGAAGCCGTCACCACGGCGGTCTGTTGAGTTTGAAGTTGCAGTGGCCCCTGTACCGCCGGTACCGTCGTCGGAATTTCCACAGTCCATGTCAGACGATCGCTGCAAACACTCGACCGATGGAGCACGCCGCCGTCTCTTGTGTTTTCGCGGGGAACGCTGTTTACGGACGTGTGTTTCAGTATCTGAATGTGGGTGGATTTCTTCAGGTGCTCTGGTGTCTGGAAGAAAAGCCGCTGTCGGCTCAACCCATGGGTCAATGTCCATCCTGGCATCCATGCCTTCTTGCAAGGTCGGTCGGTGATTATCTTCAGGTGGGGGCGCCATTGTAGAGACCGGATCCTGTACTGCAGAAGCCATTATGGTCTCGCCATCGGGGGCGGCTATCGGACTAATGTCGTCAGCATCGGAAAAGGTTGCTGTCCGTGTAACTTCGGCGTAATTGAGAGGAAGGGTCGTCACCGTAGAAGGAGTCATAGATTCCCCTGTCGGGATTTGAGTAAGCCGTCGTCGGAGACAATCCGACCGGACGTGCCCTACTTGGCCACAACCAGAGCAAGTGCGTGGCTGACCGTCATACATGATGATCGCCCTACATCCGCCGATGACAAGATATGACGGAACATGTTTGGTCAGTTCAATTTTAATCTGTCGTACTCCGTTAAGAACGGGGTACGTTGTAAAGGTGGTCCATTTTTCGGCCATATGGCTGATCACTCTGCCGTAGGGCCGGAAAGCCACGGTGACTACGTCCGGTGGTACTTCGAAAGGGAGTTCGAAGACGCGTATCGTACGGAGGCCAAGCCCCGCGTGATCGATAGAGACCGCCGCAATATGGCCATCAGAATGAATTTAAGATCGGTCGCATGTGCGCTCACGATTCTGTTGCACACCTCGTCACTTACTAGCTTGACGTAGACAACACTGCTCGTGATAGAGAGATGGATACCAATTATGTCTCGCGGGTCAATTTTAACGTCGTCACGTAGAAAACGTTCCACTTCAAAAGCTCGCGGTCGTGCATGATCGGGTTGAAAACTGATTTTGATGGTGGTTTGTCTGTATGAATGTGCCATGTTGCGTCGGTAGTGATGGACTCTAAACTAGCGACAACGCAGTAGTAAACAACTACGGGCACTCGCGACCGCGCGGACGGGACGGGACGTAAACAAGACGTCCTCGCCGCAGCGCTGCGGAAAGCAGACTGATCATATGTCTATCTGTGCACTGTTTTTCTGCCCTCACGCGTAATTACCGACCCCCTCCCCCCTGTTGGAAACCACTACCTTAGGAAACACTGCCCTAAATGGGGTGAAAAAAACTAAACGATTCGATTCTGTTTTAGCCACGAATCTAAATTGTTTTCAAAAGATTATTACTATTGTCACAATTTTGTAAGACTCTAATACTGATTATATAAGTTATCAATAATTACTTTTCCTCAGTTAGTAACATTAATCCAGGGCAACGGGCTAGCTGCAGTGGATACACCGGTTCCCGTGAGATCACCGAAGTTAAGCGCTGTCGGGCGTGGTCGGCGCTTGGTTGGGTGACTATCCAGGCCGCCATGCGCTGTTGCCATTTTTCGGGGTGCACTCAGTCTCGAGAGGCCAGTTGAGGAGCTACTCGACCGAATAGTAGCGGCTTCGGTCAAGAATACCATCTTACGACGGGGAGCGCTGTGTGTGACCCCACGCCCCTGTTATCCGCATCCTCCACGGGGGATGACGCGACGGTCGGATGGTCCCTGTAGAACCGAGCGTGGTGCCGCAGTGGTTAGCACACTAGACTCGCATTCGGGAGGACGACGGTTCAATCCCGTCTCCAGCTATCCTGATTTAGGTTTTCCGTGATTTCCCTAAATCGTTTCAGGCAAATGCCGGGATGGTTCCTTTGAAAGGGCACGGCCGATTTCCTTCCCCATCCTTCCCTAACCCGAGCTTGCGCTCCGTCTCTAATGACCTCGTTGTCGACGGGACGTTAAACAACACTAACCTAACTAACCTAGGTCCCGGTAGGCCATTCGTGGCCTGAAGACGGAGTGCTTTTGAGTAGCATTAATCCGGTGGAGGTTACAGTTTCCTCACAATGAATTAACTGACAACATGACACAGCAGTAACTACATAAGGCTGTACACAGCATTATTATTATTATTGTTATTATTATTATTGAAATGGTTAGACACAAGTCATTAACAGCCTGAAGTCGTCCAGTTTGTGCCAGTTCAGAAGCAAGGAGTCCAGCAGTCAAGTGATTCACATCTGAACTTGTTTGATTTTAAATGCAGTTGCTGTGTGCAGGACAAGCAAGTGCCACAATGGAGAGGAGTAATGCAGGGGAAGCATGTTTTGTAGCAATGTAGCAATTCCCGCAGGAGGTTGGACGTACTTGTGTATCCACACTGAAGAAGGTGGATCCATATCTATCACTACTATTGATCAAAGGTCCCTGTAATTCTGGTTCTTATACTAGATGCAGTAGGCATTCGATGACGGTGTAGCAATAGGAAAATTCCGTCAGTGCTGGGTGCTTCACTAATTGGATGACAGCAGTCGTCATCCTCCTCATTCTGACGAACAATCATGGAGCAAGCAGTCGGCAGTGGACTGTCCTCTGGGTAATACTAAGAACCAATTAGGTCGACAGATTGGCTCAGGGCACGTAGTCATCCTTCATTCCCATTCTACGCAAACAGCTTCAATTAGGAATTTCCCTCTTCGACATAGTCTCTAGCCAGGTACTTCTCGGAGTAAACAATGCACAGTAACGTTACGAAAATCGTGTCGAATGTGCTACAGCTGGCATAGCCGGCGGGACGGCCAGCTTCGCGATGTAGTGTACTGTGCTTGTATGTACTCACTGTTGTGTTCGGCGAGCGGCGGTGCCGCAGCGCGGTGGGCCCATGCACTCCATCACGCCGTTGTCCACAGCGCCAACCGTAGCTGCTGATTACGCCAGAAATCTGCACTTGTTGGCTCGCCATCACTCGACGCCCCCCCCCCTCCCCCCGTCCAATCTACGAGTGGTCGTGTTTAACAAATGGTTCAAATGGCTCTAAGCACTATGAGTCTTCACATCTGAGGTCATCAGACCCCTAGACATAGAACTACTTAAATCTAACTAACCTAAGGACATCACACACATCCATGCCCGAAGCAGGATTCGAACCTGCGACCGTAGCAGCAGCGTGATTCCGACTGAAGCGTCTAGAACCACTCGGTCACAGCGTGTTTAACAGTCAGTCCATACCATTCAAGGATCAAATCAGTGATGATAGCCAAGTGCATCTACTTATACATCTGTATCTACATACCTCCTCCGAAGGCCACCATACGCTGCATGGTGGAGAGTATCTTGAACCACTAATAGTCATTCCCTTTGCTGTTCCTCTTGTAAATAGAGCGAGGTAAAACAACGTCATTACGCCTCCGTACGAACACCAGTTTCTCTTGTATTCGCGGTCCTTACGCATAATGCACGTTGGTGGCAGAAGAACGTTTCGCTGTCGGCCGCAAATGTTAATTCTATAATTTTATCCATCTTCAGCAACTCTAACTGTATATATTGAAACAATCAGCAACAAGTTGCACAAAAGAAATTTTATTTCCTTAGCTGATTTCGGGCACTTAGTGTCCTTCTTCAGAAGACTATAATTATGGTATTACTTGCGAGTGTCAACAATAAGATGCAGGAAGCACATTTTTGTGGTCATTTGGTTTTTGCACAAGTACTGCGAACCACATGATCGCAGAAATATACTGTGACACTCGCAAATAATGCGATAGTTATAACCCTCTGAAGACGGGCACTAAGTGCCTGAAACCAGCTAAGGAAAAAACTGGTTGCTGATTGTTTCCATGCAATGTTCGTTCTCTAAATTTTCTCAGGTGGTATGAAATGCACTGTAACGATAGTCCACCAGGGCTGCTGTTTTATATCTTTTTTATTTATTGCTAGCGATTTCTAGCATGGCTTATTTTCAGGTGGCACCTAAATATATTCAAGCGATTATCCGAACAAAAGACAAAGCTAAATTTTACGTATGATATCAGAAGGTTTTCATCAAAGCTAAACGCTTAAAAACAAACCATGTCATGAAAAATACTAGATCGTTAACAGGAAGTAAAAATTTTAAAACAAACCATATCCTGACGAATGACAGATCGATAACATAACGACCATGTATAAATACAACAAAAGTATATTACATTCGGAAAACAGCATTTAAAAGCTTATTGCGCTAGTATACAAGTATACAATTACACACACACACACACACACATACACACACACACACACACACACACACACACACACACACACACAGAGGTGAGTCAAGTAAGACGTAACACCATTTTTATTTCATATCGAAACGCGGATTTCGGCAAATGTTAGAGCCTCATATGTTTTTGTTCGGTTAATGTTTTTAGCGCTGGTGTTATCGGAGATATCAAAGCAAGTACGATTTTTTAAGAGGAAACATGTACTTTTTATAACGGCATTCGACAGCTCTTGAGAAGAGCGTTTGTTAATGTTGACGTTGCAATCGGTCGTAAAAAAGTTCGAGAAATGTCCTAGAATTTGAGAGCACGGTGGCCGGAAACGGCATTTGCTGTACAAACACTGCCAAGCAGGAGTCTCGGACCAGGCTGTGTAGTTGTATACAGTAAGGTAGGCCTACCCTATGACAATAACGCTTTATTTCCACTTGAACCAACTTACTACCTCGAAGCAGCTTCACCTACGAATACTGTATATGGAAATATGACATAGACTAGAGTCTAGTGTATCAGAAAGAGTGTAGGAAAACTATTTGCACGTTTGTGTATACTCAAAGATTTACGTGAGCTGAAACAGCGAAATCAACTGTTCATTATCCAAAAATAAAGAAACATACTGTATTAACTATCTAAATGTTGTAAGGAAGATTTGACCTGTATTTTCCTGTACGTGACTGTGTGCTTCTTAGATATAAAATACTGTATATGCCCTCTGACAACTGTCCCTACCCACACTGCTGAAAAATTATATCATATGGAATACATTCGTTGAACTAAACACGTTTATTAAAAATACTTTGGTGATCACCCGTACAACGCAAAACAAATATTGTTCTTAACGAAACTAGCCGAGCGGTCTAAGGCGCTGCAGTCATGGACTGTGCGGCTGGTCCCGGCGGAGGTTCGAGTCCTCCCTCGGGCATGGGTGTGTGTGTTTGTCCTTAGGATAATTTAGGTTAAGTAGTGTGTAAGCTTAGGGACTGATGACCTTAGCAGTTAAATTGCATAAGATTTCACACACATTTTTTTTATTAACGAAACAATGATTCATGTTGAATGTAGGCCCGTAAAGACAGTATTAACAGGTACGTGCAATGCACGCTGTCGATTTATTTGACACTACAATGCAATTTCGTACATACACAAATGAAATAAAGAATTTACTAACAATGATTTGGTAACCATCCAGATAACATAACATAAATTTTGTCTTCCAAAAAAATAGCTTTATCCTTTATTTAAGCATGTAAACTGTTGACCATGGACTGAAATACATGTTTACAATGGCCGTTCGAAAGAACGATGAACAGATGTAATTACAGTGGATGATATGATAGAGCATGCATTGGTGATTCGACGACACGTATCGTCTGGAGTAGCCGGGTCTCCCTCATAGACTGCATCTTTGAGTGGTCTCCGAAGGAAAAAATCAAGCGGAGTCAAATCGGAGAATCTCGCAGGCCATTTGACAAGAGAATTTCGTCCTTTCCAATGTTCAGGGAAGTTTTCATTCAGTTCAAAATGGTTCAAATGGCTCTGAGCACTATGCGACTTAACTTCTAAGGTCATCAGTCGCCTAGAACGTAGAACTAATTAAACCTAACTAACCTAAGGACACCACACACATCCATGCCCGAGGCAGGATTCGAACACGCGACTGTAGCGGTCGCTCGGCTCCAGACTGTAGCGCCTAGAACCGCACGGCCACTCTGGCCAGCTTTCATTCAGTGTTTGCGTTGCAACACGGGACTAGTGAGCCGGACAACCGTCGTGTTACAGCCATATACACTGCCGAATATCCAGTGGTACCTCCCCTAGAAGAACAGGCAGAACGTTCGTTAGAGAGTGTGCGTACGTATGTACATTTAGAACGCTTGAAATGAAGTAAGGTCAAACAACGTAATTTCCTATGATGCTGCACCATGCGTTTACGCTCCACGGTCGTTGTTGTTGCACCTGACAAAGAAAGTGTGGATATTCGGCTGAGCAGTGTGCGTGTTATGCACGTTTACATTGGCGTGGTTAGTAAACGTTGCTTCATCGGCAAAGAGATCACGTTGGGAAAACGTAGGGTGTACTCCCAGATGCCGAAGGGTAACCGATACAATTCTGTGTGATGTTCGAAATCACGGTCATCGAGTGCCTGATGTAATGACAAATGATAGGGATGGAAATTCTATCGATGGGGGATGAGAATGACACTCGTCTGCATTATTCCACATTCCTTGGCAATATGTCTCGTACTAACGTGCTGATTCATTACCGTTGTAGCCAGAACTGCTTCTTCGTGTTCTCTGTTAGTTGCACTCTTCTTTCCTGTCCTATTTTTGACGTTCAAGTAGCCTGTCTGCTCTAGCGTCTTAAGAATTTGTGCATTTGCCTGGCGCGTTGGACATTGGCGATCCGAAAGGAAAGCCCAACTGTTTTTACGGCATTTCTTTTACATTCGTCATATATGTAAATGTAGTATATCCAACTTCTCCTCATTGGTGTATATGTCTGTACGAAACGAATTTTGAAGCAAAAATGAGCGCCCTGTAGTGGAGACAAGTAAACAGGCAAATGTGTTGACATTCCGACATAGCGCAGCGAGACAGCTTTCTTGGGGGTGTTGCACCGGTAATGCCGATTCCGGCCACCGTTCTCTCAAATTCTACGACATTTTTCGACGTCAACATTAATAAAGGCTATATCACTGTACCTGTCTTCTCAAGAGCTATCGTATGCAGTTATAAAAAGTATACGATTCCATTTAGAAAACGTACTTGCTTCAATATCTCCGTTGATACCAACGTTAAAAACATTTACCAAACAAAAAAAAAAAAAAAAAAAAAAAAATGCGCCGGTCGACGCTCTAACATTTTCCGAAAACCACGTTTCGACATGTGTAATCGTTCATGTAATAAAGGAGTGTTACGCCATACTTGACTCATGTTAGACGGAAGAGTGGCGACTCTCTGCGACATTTTGTTCATCGTAAGCCCATTCACACTGAATTATAAACACACTCTTCAAGTTGCCAGCACCCAACCCAAATCATCAGTGTGCTTAAAACCTTTGTACACAGAGCCCATACAGTGTTGGATGCAGGTAGTTTGCCTAAAAAATTTGCACATTTAAAGACAATGTTCGGAGACAATGGATACTCTACCCGGTAAATTAACATGGCATTCTCAGCTAAGAGCAAGAACCGGAAAGTGGATAAAGAGGGGAACACACCAGCAAAGTCCCAAGCATTTCTTCCCTTCGCTGTAAATATTTCCTTTAAAATAGCAAGAATACTTAGTAATTATCTGGTGAAAGTGATTTTCAGCCCATTATATAAGATTTCAGGCCTGCTGGGATCAGTGAAGAAAGGAATTTACGAAATACCGTGCCAGTGTGGTATCGCCTACATAGGAAAACAACACGCACAGTGTAAAAATGCTGCACCTGCTTTTTGCAACCCAGCAAGTCTGCAATTGCGGAACATTGTATCTCCAACGGACTTTCAATGGAGTATGACAAAACATTAATTTTGACGACAGCAACATCTTTTTGGGACTCCATAATAAAAGAATCCGTTGAAATACGCGTAGCGGAAAATCTAATGAACCGTGTCAGTGGCTACCAGCTGGATAATCCCATCATCTCCGAGATCTGCTCCAGACAGCGACGCCAGAATACCCCGATGGCTGCGGCGAGCGGCAGTACCGAAGACAGCTGATGTTCGCAGTTCCCACCAGCGAGGGCGCTGCCGCCGGGCGGTGTGGTTCTTCTAACACCGAGACTCTGACGCATGCGCGGCAATACTCTCTGCGTGTTGTACATCTACATCTACATCTACATTGATACTCCGCAAGCCACTTTACGTGCCACTGTCATTACCTCCCTTTCCTGTTCCAGTCGCGTATGGTTCGCGGGAAGAACGACTGTCTGAAAGCCTCCGTGCGCGCTCTAATCTCTCTAATTTTACATTCGTGATCTCCTCGGGAGGTATAAGTAGGGGGAAGCAATATATTCGATACCTCATCCAGAAACGCACCCTCTCGAAACCTGGCGAGCAAGCTACACCGCGATGCAGAGCGCCTCTCTTGCAGAGTCTGCCACTTGAGTTTATTAAACATCTCCGTAACGCTATCACGGTTACCAAATAACCCTGTGACGAAACGCGCCGCTCTTCTCTGGATCTTCTCTATCTCCTCCGTCAGACCGATCTGGTACGGATCCCGCACTGATGAGCAATACTCAAGTATAGGTCGAACGAGTGTTTTGTAAGCCACCTCCTTTGTTGATGGACTACATTTTCTAAGCACTCTCCCAATGAATCTCAACCTGGTACCCGCCTTACCAACAATTAATTTTATATGATCATTCCACTTCAAATCGTTCCGCACGCATACTCCCAGATATTTTACAGAAGTAACTGCTACCAGTGTATGCTCCGCTATCATATAATCATACAATAAAGGATCCTTCTTTCTATGTATTCGCAATACATTACATTTGTCTATGTTAAGGGTCAGTTGCCACTCCCTGCACCAAGTGCCTATCCGCTGCAGATCTTCCTGCATTTCGCTATAAAAACTCTTCAATCCAGCCACACAGCTGGTCTGATATTCCGTAGGCTCTTACTTTGTTTATCAGGCGACAGTGCGGAACTGTATCGAACGCCTTCCGGAAGTCAAGAAAAATAGCATCTACCTGGGAGCCTGTATCTAATATTTTCTGGGTCTCATGAACAAATAAAGCGAGTTGGGTCTCACACGATCGCTGTTTCCGGAATCCATGTTGATTCCTACAAAGTAGATTCTGGGTTTCTGTACAGGACAGAGCGAGAACATTTCGTCAGTCTTCGAGGGCTCACCTGAAGATGACCAGTCGAAACATCGTGGAGTGAAGTTTACGACGCCGGCTGCAGTCCCGAAATCTCTTCGAACAGTCTGTGCGTTGGTGACACAGTATTTCCAGCACGGAAAAACGATGAAACTGAATTAATCTTATACATGAGTATTCTCGGAATTTATATGAACCTTTCTTCTGAAATGATAAAATAAAAAAAACAATTACTTAATTAATTAGAATTCTAGTTGTTTTTGTAAAGAAATTGGAAAGTTATTGAGTAAAAGTACCATTTTTTAAATTATACTTTGAAATCGCCTTTTTCATTATTACAGTTTGATCAGCTAGACTTACGTTAAACCGAATTCTCAATTATTCGAACTTTTTTTTGGGCCCTTTGAACTTCGGAATTCTATATTTCTAATGGTGCTCTCATTTAGAGTTTTTACTTCTGTCGTCAACTTCCTACAACGGTATCAGATGGTTCAAATGGCTCTGAGCACTAGGCGACTTAACTTCTGAGGTCAATAGCCGCCTAGAACTTAGAACTAATTAAACCTAACTAACCTAAGGACGTCACACACATCCATGCCCGAGGCAGGATTCGAACCTGCGACCGTACGGGCGCTCGGCTCCAGACTGTAGCGCCTAGAACTGCACGGCCACTACAGCCGGCTCCTACAACGGTATCCCTCTTACGTGCTGTACTACACTGTGTCATAACGGGGACTTAGCGTCCGCGCCCGTTGTGTTAGTTAGTGATTTCCTGTGAGGAAGGTGACTAATATCTTTAAATTTATCTAAGTACCAAGATGTGCCATGGGTACACTATAAGTGTATTGTCACAATGACTTAGCTTCCTGCAGTTGTTAGAACCACCACATTCGTTAGTACAATATCATGAAACCATGAAAACGGAGATATTTTTGTCGAAGATAACAATCGCAGCCCACAGTCTGTGGTCTGTGTGATGACTTGTGGAATACGTGGCATTCCAGGGGTTTTGCCAGGTTTCACATACATTACATACACTGAAGCTCCAAAGAAACTAGTATAGGCATGCGTGTTCAAATACAGAGATATGTAAACAGGCAGAATACGGAGCTGCGGTCGGCAAGGTCTTCATAAGACAACAAGTGTCTGGCGCAGTTGTTAGATCGGTTACTGCTGCTACAACGGTACGTTATCAAGATATAAATTAGTTTGAATGTAATGTTTCAGTCGGAGCACGAGCGATGGGACACAGCGTCTCCGAGGTAACGATGAAGTGGGGTTTTCCCGTACCCCCACTTCACGAGTGGACTGTGAATATCATGAATCCGGTGAAACATCAAATCTCCGACATGGCTACGGCCGGAAAAAAATCCTGCAAGAACGGGACCAGTGACTGAAGAGAATAGTTTAACGCGACAAAAGTGCAACCCTTCCGCAAATTGCTGCAGATTTCAATGTTAGGCCATCAATAATTGTCAACGTGCGAACCATTCAACGAAACATCATCGACATGGGTTTTCGGAGCCGAAGGTCTACTCGTGTGACACTTCAGACATTATGAAATTGCAGTGGAATCCAGACCATTAGCTTCTTACAGGCGTTTATAAATATCAAGGAGGACAGCTGAAAATGTGTGCCCTGACCGAGACTCGAACCCGGGATCTCCTGCTTACGGGGCAGACGCTCTTTCCGACTGAGCCATGGAGGACACAGAGGACAGTGCGACTGCAGGGTCTTATCTGTTGGCACGCTCCCCGTGAGACCCACATTTTCAACTTACTATCCACACTACATTTGTAGTGCCCCTGCCCACAATACTCATTACTGGCGGCAGTCAATCCACCGATTCTCGCAAGAACTTGAGCAATGTGAGTGCATTCACACTGAAGAAGATCATTGTCCAGTAAACCTTGATAATCTTGATAACCTGCCATTGTAGCAGCAGTAACTGATCTAACAACTGCGCCAGACACTTATATAGACGTTGCGACCGCAGCCCCCTGTTCTGCCTCTTTACAATTCTCTGTATTTGTATACGCATGCCTATAACCGTTTCTTCTGAGCTTCAGTGTACATAATGCTAGTTGTGATAAAACTTTAACTACCACCTCGAAAAAATGAAGCTATAACTATAAAGCTCGGTGATGGTGTTAGTTCTGCGCTAGACATTCCCCCTTTAATATGACTTAATTTTTTCAAAGATCGATGACTAGGCTGAGACATTGGCCGTAGAAGCTGCTACGAGAGCGAAGAGAGCTTCACAGCAAATTTAAACGATGCAATAGCCTCACAGATAAATAAAAATTAATCGAAGCCAAAGTTAGCATAAGGAAGGCTTTGTGTAAAACATTCATCAGTAAACGAAAGTAGAACTCTAGTTACGAACATGACGGAAAATCGTTAGAAGTTCGGGACTTACGTGAAATCAGTAAATGGGTCGAAGCCATCGTCCAGACACTCTGTCACCATATTGGCTCTGAAACATAGAATGACACAGAAAAGGGCGAAATACCGAACGTCTTTTTCCAGATCAAACTGTAATTTCTCCTTTAAATCGTCACACGAACGACAAAAGACAGATACTGAAATAAGTGACAAAGGGTTAGCAAAGCAACTGAAATCGCTCAACAGGGGAAAGGCCGCTGGACCTGGCGCGATACCAACTCGATTCTACATACAGTATGCGAAAGAACTTGTGCCTTTTCTAGCAGCAGTGAACCATAGGTTTCATGAGGAGCGAAGCGTTCCTAACGATTTGAAAAAAGCGCAGGTCATTTCCTTTTACAGGAAAGGTCGCCGAACAGACGCAGAAAACTATAGATCTATATCTCTGACGTTGGTCTTATAGAATTTCTGGATAGCGACAGTCTTCTCTGTACGAACCAACATGGGTTCCGAAAACGACGATCGTTTGAAACCCAGCTCGCCCTGTTCGTCCACGAGACACAGAAACCAATAAGTACAGTCGTCCAGGTAGATATCGTGCTCCTTGACCTCTGAAAGGCATTCTACACAGTTCCGCACTGCTGTCTACACAAATACGAGTGTAAGGAGTATCACGCGAACTGTGTGACTGCTTTGAAGTGTTTCTAGCAAATAGAACATAGCAAGTCATTCTGAACGGAAAGAAGTCTCCAGGGGAGTGTTATAGCATCTTTATATTTCACCTTGCTGTAAATATAAATGATCTAGTAGGTAACTTCGGAAGTTCCAAGAGGCTTAATCGGATGATGCTGTGTTATACAGAGCAGTCGCGACGCGAGAAATCTGTAGCGAAATACAGGAACATCTGCAGAGGATCGACGTTTGGTGCAGAGAGTGACAATTGACTCTTAACATAAACAGATGTAGCATATTGCGAATACATAGACAGAAAGAATCTTCATTATATGAATACAGAATTGCAGAACAATTACTAGAAACAGATACTTCCATAAAAAATATAGGAGTAGGCGTACCGAGCGATTTGAAGTGAATATAAAATTAATGGGCAGTAAGGCAGATGTCAGACTGAGATTCAGTGGAAGAATTCTCGGAATTCTCAGGAAACCCAGTCCATCAAAAAGGAAGTACCTTACAAAACACTCGTTCGGCCAATACTTAAATTCCTCGTCAGTGCCAAGAGGAAATGGAAGCACTTACGACCAGCCTTTTTCGAAAGATGAAATTTGTACATATTTGCTATCTTTGTACATCAAATCAACACTTTTCACCCTGAGTGATTAATGTCTGTTCCTCTACAGAAACACATTCTCTCACGTTCGTATTCTGGTGTGTTATGGCTATAGAAATCAACCGCACTGAATTACGCAAAATCTATTAATAATAAGACCATATCCTTCTCAGAGCTTGAATCAGTACTCGAAATGCGAGTGTAGCAAAAAGATGCCCGATTGTAATAATAAGCAGCATCCTGTGTCCTCAGCTGTGAGTTCCGTTCCTTCAGTGGCGCCGTTCGCGGAATTGTGTTGCCATGCATTCGGCAACCAGTCAGCGATTTAGGTCGCCCGCCAGTTCCATTCACTTCCAATGGCATCGTGTACAGACGGCCTTGCGGTGACGTGACTGCGAAATTTCTTTGATTAATTCCTCTTCCCGATTGGTTTGCTGTGTAGTCAAGCGTGGAGCTGTGTGGGTTCTTTATGAATGTATAAGGTCTCTTGTCCGACAATGTAGTCTGACCGTAGAGCAACACAACGTGTCTGTGGGCGCAATGAACAATGTTGAATGCCGCTTGTTTGCAGTGAAAACAAGTGACGTGACTCGTGAAATGGGCGTTGTGAGCTGTTTCAGCTAAACGTAATATTGGAAAACTTGTTTGCTTGTGCATTGTATTATTTAACGTACGCAGAGAGTGGCGTGTGTACGCTTGGTGTATAATTGTGCGATGAAAGGAACAATATAAATTATGAACAGGGTGCTCAGTTACGATGTACCATACAGCTGTAATAAACGTTTCTTCTTATGAAATCTATTTCCCGTATACCTTCTCAATAGAACAGTGTCTGCTGATTATCGAAAATAGATATCGACGTTATAACCTCCTGAGTCCCACGGTCCAGTAAACTCGAATTCGCATTTTAAAATTTTTTCCGTTAAATGTCACAACTGTACCGTGCATTGCCTATTGTCGCAAGGCAGACTTGACATCTGGCGGTCAGTGAAATTTTTGGAACTCTGAAGTCGTACTCTGGGTTGTTTCGATTATTCTAGAGAAATGGCGTCACAAAGAATGAAATGATGCACGAGCGCTTCACATGTAAGTAAAATAAAAGGTATTTCGAGGTGAAATTACAGTATGTTGTTGTAGTGTACATGCAATTACCGGCCGGAGTGGCCTACCGGTTCTAGGCCCTACAGTCTGGAACCGCACGACAGCTACGGTTGCAGGTTCGAATCCTGCCTCGGGCATGGATGTGTGTGATGTCCTTAGGTTAGTTAGGTTTAAGTATTTCTAAGTTCTAGCGGACTGATGACCTCAGAAGTTCGGTCCAATAGTGCTCAGAGCCATTTCAACCAATTGTACATGCAATTACAAAACGTTTGCGCTTTTTCTGAGTTACCAAAACGATTTTTATATATGAATCATTGTCTCTGGTAACAGGCTACACATCGAAGTACATTATATTGAACTTTACATCTCTAGTAGTTGCAACTTACTCGTAATTTTTAGTGTTTCATTTTATTCGGACTTTAATATTTAAAAACTGAAGTGTTTAGTATTTCATCACTATTAACTCCAGCTTGATGTAAAGATATGCTATAATAATAATAATAATAACAATTATCTTCACATCTTTTTGTTATTCTTCATTGTTGTAAGTTATAACTGGTAATTTATTCGGGGAATGTGCTGAACTGATTCCAATGTTCGGTATACTTTCAGTTGATGATGTTGAGGAAATACTCAGCGACCCCGATGAATCTGATGCTTCGCTTTCTGGTCGAGAAGAGTTAATTGATCCAGGTGACCCAGAATATAACAAATCCATTATTGCTGACACTCCAGTTCCTGCAGACGAAAATGATTATGAAGAAGATATTCTTCTCATTGCTTCAACAACAACAACAACAGCAACAACTTCTGTCCAAGAGCCAACACCATCAACATCAACAGCTTCTCGATTACGATGGAGGTGAAAGAGACGTTTGTCACGTGAACATCCAAAGGTTTCCCAGCCAACTTTATCTCCAATAGACCCAAGTAAAATCAGCTGTTTGCAATATTTTTAACGGTACACTGATGACACAATTTTGGAACTACTAGCTGAAAAATTGAATCAAACATACTTATTACAGAAAGACCATCCTTTTAAATTAAACCTCAAAGAACTTAAAGTTTTCTTTGGCATTAGTATGATAATGAGTTGCTTGCAGTATCCCCACATAATTATGTAATGAGAGAACAGATGGCGTGTTTCAGTAATTAGTGACATGTCACGCACTACGAATGTCTCTGAAAGCGGCGTTTTATGGAACTACTCCAGAGAATGAACGTAAAACTGATCGGCTTTGGGAAATACGACCACTTATTGACAGAATCATGAATGGATGTATGATGCAATATTTTTTTTTTTTTTTTTGGAAGTTTGTGGTAAGTTTTGTGGACTGGCAAGACAGCCAATCCACTAGGACGGGAGGCCGAAGGGCACGCGTTTAAGCTCACGCAGGCTGGCGTGAGGTCTGGAAAATGACAAGGTATTGAGACTAGCAAAAAAGGTACGTAGCTTCTGGAATACTTAACTTTAATCCATAATTGGTGAACATCGGTCTGACGGTACATGCATCACAAGATAAGTACCAATTGATAATGGCGCCTTGCTAGGTCGTAGCAAATGACGTAGCTGAAAGCTATGATAACTATCGTCTCGGCAAATGAGAGCGTAAATTGTCAGTGAACCATCGCTAGCAAAGTCGGCTGTACAACTGGGGCGAGTGCTAGCAAGTCTCTCTAGACCTGCCGTGTGGCGGCGCTCGGTCTGCAATCACTGATAGTGGCGACACGCGGGTCCGACGTATACTAACGGACCGCGGCCGATTTAAACGCTACCACCTAGCAAGTGTGGTGTCTGGCAGTGACACCACATTCCTCCCCCGTAAATCGGCGTACGGATGTGTTATAAGGCTTCCGCCTGCCGTGGGGAGGACCACATGTTGACGTATGCGACGAGGTGGGGAGCCCAACAACAGGCGAGGCTGTGCCACCCGCACCCTGCCATTCGGTCCGAGGGGAGCTAGGAAACGCCTGAAAACCTAGTCCAGGGTGCACGCCAACATGCGGTGTATGCGCCCGTAAAGAGAGAGGAGGGGCTGAAGGGTCGACCTCCATCGGGTCGGGGCACCCGACGGGCGAAGACGCCATGTGGTCCGGAGCGGGCAAGAGTTCCATGTCGGAGGACAACGGGTCACGGGAAGCGATCGGCGGCGCGTGACCCAGGGAGGCGCCCGGCGGTTGCAGCGACGCGTCCACTGCGGGCGTCACCGGCGGGAGAACAGGCGGCGGCGGTGGCGGCGGCGGCGGCGGCGGCGGCGCGTCGCCATGGGGCAAAATGGAAGGTATCGTCGGTAACACCTGGGGCTGATGCGAGCCAGTAGATGGGTCCCCAGGGCGCTGACCGGACGGCACCTTCGCTGAAAGCAGACGGGGAGCGGCAGAACTCGTGCGACACAGAGGCGCAGCTGATTGAGATGCCGACGCACCTCACCAGAGGCCCCCAAAACCAGATACATAGCGCGGCCGAGGCAGCGAAGAATGCGCCCTGCGAACCAACGCCGTGAACCGCGATAGTTGCGATAATAGACAACGTCGCCTGGAGCAAAAGCAGGTGTCTGCCGCTGCACAGGAACCTGACGCGGCGGATGTAGCAAAGACATCAAGGTTCGATGAGGACGACCGTGAAGCAATGCAGCCGGCGAGCGACCATCGCGGGGCTGAGAGCAATACGTGGACAAAAAGAGCAATAACGCATCCTCCCGAGAATGCGACACTTTCAGCTTCAACATCTGTGACTTGAAAGTCCTGACCAAGCGTTCAGCGGCACCGTTTGACTGAGGCGAAAACGGCGCGGATGTCAGATGTTGAATACCATTGGCCTGGCAGAATGACTGAAATTCTGCGGACATGAATTGCGGGCCATTGTCGGAAACAATAGTCTTGGAAGACCTTCAATGAAAAAGATAGCGGATAACGCTTGGATGGTGGCAGATGATGTCGTGGAAGACATCCGGACAACAAAAGGAAAATTACTGAATGAATCTACCACAACCAACCATCGAGCATTCCAGAATGGACCAGCAAAATCGATGTGTAAGCGTTGCCAAGGGGTAGTGGCTTTCGGCCGTGCAAAGAATTTCCGCGGTGGTGCGGATTGTTGTTCGGCACACGCCATGCAAGAAGAGCACATATGCGTAATCGCAGCATCGATTCCGAACCAAGTACAGTGTTGACGAGCAAGTTGTTTCGTTCGCACTATACCCCAATGTCCATGGTGGAGAAGCCGTAAGACAGAGGATTGTAACGAACGTGGGACCACGACCCTGGACTGATCATTATCAGAACGCAACAGTAAAACACCACGTCGAACAAAAAGTCTCTTCTTGTGAGCAAAAATTCGGCGAACCAACGGATCCTCGATCCGTGACTTTGACAAGGGCCATTGCGTAGCAACAAAACGCAGAACGGTAGCAAGGACAGGGTCAGCAGCTGTGGCTGTAGCTACACGACGAAAATCAATCGGAAACGATTCGACCACATCATCGGTTTCCAAATCAATGAACATGCAAGCAAGTTCGGAGGAATCGAATGCTCTGTCCTCAGCAACAGGCAAACGGGACAACGCATCGGCGTTTCCGTACTTAGCAGTGGACCGATACAAGATATCGTAGCGGTACTGCGAGAGGAAAATAGACCAGCGAATGAATTCCTGCGCTGTACGTGGAGGTACAGACTTGTCCGGATGAAAAAGCGATGTCAAAAGTTTGTGGTCTGTGATGATGGTAAAGTGACGACCATACGAGAAATCATGAAACTTAGTAACACCAAATACGAGAGCCAATGCTTCTTTCTCGATCTGTGAATAATTTCTTTGCGCAGACGAGAGCAATTTGGACGCAAGGGCAATAGGGCGATCGTGCGATCCATCTTTGTGCACAAGCACCGCACCGATCCCGAAATCCGATGCATCCACCATCAACAAAAGGGGTTTCTGGGGATCGAATGGTGTAAGGCAATTATTGGAAAGCAACGCCGATTTCAACTGGCGAAAGGCGCGTTCGCATTCCGTCGTCCAGACGAACGGAACACCTTTACGGCGTAAGCGATGAAGCGGAGCTGAAATGGAAGAGGCGTGGCGCACATAGCGATGATAATAATTTATTTTTCCCAGCACACTCTGTAGCTGCTTCAAATTCTGCGGCGAAGGCAAGTCTTGTATGGCACGGAGGTGCTCTGGACTCGGATGTATGCCTTGGGCATTGAGTACATGGCCCAGGTAGGGTAAGTCCCGAGCAAAAAACACACATTTGTCCTTCCGCAAGCGAAGACCATTTTGTCGCAAGACCTGGAATAATGTCCTGAGATTGGCTAAATGTTCTTCTTCCGTCTTTCCGGAGATCACAATATCGTCCAGATAGTATGCTGCAGTAGGGACCGACGCACAAACAGTTTGTAGATATTGCCAAGACAATGCAGGGGCGGATGCACACCCAAATGGCAATCATTTGAATTGGTACAAACCAAGATGCGTGTTAACCACCAAGACGCGCTGGGATTCTTCATCCACCGGTATTTGCAAGTACGCATCTGCTAGGTCCAACTTCGAAAAATATTTGCCCGGGCACAGTTTGTCAAAAAGATCTTCCGGGCGGGGTAAAGGAAAAGTTGCAATCACTAGTTGTGGATTCACTGTAGCTTGGAAGTCCACACAAAGTCTCAATTTTCCGGAAGGTTTTGGCAAAATTACTAAGTGTGAGGCCCAGAGAGAAGCCTGCACACATTCAATCACACCTTGTGATTCCAAATCGTGTAATGTTCTTGCGACCTCATCATGCAATGCGTGGGGAACATTGCGCGCTCTGAAAAATTTCGGTTGCGCGTTTAGTTTCAGTTCCAAATGTGCTTTATAGTTCTTAGCGCAACCAAGGCCCGGTGCAAAAATGTCTGCAAACTCTTCACATAGACGAGAAACACTGTCTGAAGGCACAGTCTGGTTCACTGATAGGACCTGATTGACTATAGACAAGTTAAACAACTGAAATAAATCTAAACGAAATAAGTTCACTGCAGAAGAAGAACGAAGGACGTACAATGACACAAGTTTTGTTTGTCCTTTGTGTGTTGCAAGAAGGCTGCACTGTCCTAACACAGGGATTGCTTGTCCTGAATAACTACTTAACTTAACATTGGCGGCACACAACGGAGGGGAGCCCAGCTATTTGTACGTGTCTTGATTGATCAAGGAAACTGCAGCTCCGGTATCCAGCTGGAATGGTATCACATAGCCATTAATGTCCAAGTCTGCAAAAAGTTTATTGTCCTGCTGACGACAAGAGCGACTGTCTCGTGCAACGTGAACTGACACTGGTACAGAATCACCTGCGACTTGATGGGATTTCCGGCGATGTCGATGCACACTATTCGTGGGACAAACACAGTCACTGTTAGAGAGAGTGGCACTGGGCGGAGTGGAATGAACTACATGAATTTCCATGGGCGAAGGTTCACGAGCCTGAGTATTCTGGGTTTGATTCCGATTCCGGCTCGAAGCAAAGGGCCTGGAATGATTGTGAGTGTCCGATCGGAGCTTTTTATGGCAAACACTTTGAACATGTCCTTTTTTATTACAGAAAAAGCAAATAGCCTGGCGTGACGGGCAATTCTCACGCAAATGTCTAGTAGCACACCGCGGGCATGATTTTAGCACTGCATTTGCTTGCTTGCGTGGCACACGTGGCTGAGAGCTTCGCGGCAGCTGCGCGGACGGGCGCGAGGGCTGTTTGCTGTTCTGTGCAGCTCCCCCGGCGGGCCGGTTAACCTGACACACGGGTGGCGAAGTTTCAAATGATTCCTGAGCAAAGTCAAGTGTGTCCTGCCGATCCAATATGTCCATCACTTGTTGAAGGGAGGAATTGACTAGTTTCAAAATCTGTTCCCGTATACGAACATCAGAAATGTTCTGTGCAATTGCATCACGTACCATAGTATCTGAATAAGGAAGTTCACATTCACACTCAAAAGCACAATCCCTAGTAAGGCCTTGCAAAGTTGCAACCCACTCTCTATTAGCCTGACCGGCCGTACGTTTTGTACGAAAGAAGGTATACCTTTTTGCAACTACATTGACTGATTCTTTGAAATAAGCATCTAATGCAGACAAAATTTCGTCGTAGGACAGAGTTGCTACGTCGTGTTGGGGAAATAATTTCACTATCACACGGTACGTCTGGACGCCTACGGATGCTAACAAAAAAGGCTGCCGCTCATTACCTTGAATTCTGTAGGCGGCGAGATGGAATCCAAATTGGCGTGACCACTCCGTCCAGCTTTCCAGTGCCGCATCAAAAGGACAAAAAGGTGGTGCAACTGTGTGTTGTAGCTGCGTGAGCGGTGGAGCGGCTGCTGCCGCATCGTTTTGCATTGCACGTTGACCCTGGACGAGCTGTCCCAGGACATCCAAGAAGGCCTGCGTCTGCTGATTCTGCAAGCAATAAAATTCGGACAGTACATCTGGAGATTGTGGCGGAGCCATGACACAAGTAAATTAGGGCAACAGCAAGACGAACGCAAAATCCTCGTCGTCAACTTTTGTGGACTATCAAGACAGCCAATCCACTAGGATGGGAGGCCGAAGGGCATGCGTTTAAGCTCACGCAGGCTGGCGTGAGGTCTGGAAAATGACAAGGAATTGAGACTAGCAAAAAAGGTACGTAGCTTCTGGGATACTTAACTTTAATCCATAATTGGTGAACATTGGTCTGATGGTACATGCATCACAAGATAAATACCAATTGATAATGGCGCCTTGCTAGGTCGTAGCAAATGACGTAGCTGAGAGCTATGCTAACTATCGTCTCGGCAAATGAGAGCGTAAATTGTCAGTGAACCATCGCTAGCAAAGTCGGCTGTACAACTGGGGCGAGTGCTAGGAAGTCTCTCTAGACCTGCCGTGTGGCGGCGCTCGGTCTGCAATCACTGATAGTGGCGACACGCGGGTCCGACGTATACTAACGGACCGCGGCCGATTTAAAGGCTCCCACCTAGCAAGTGTGGTGTCTGGCGGTGACACCACAGTAAGAACCTATGGAACCAAACTGCTGAGGTCATCGATTCCTAAGCTTACACACTACTCAGTCTGACTTAAGTTAACTAAGGACAACACACACACCCATGCCCGAGAGAGGACTTGGCAGGTGCCGCGCGAACCGTGACGAGGCGCCCCAGACCGTGCGGCTACCCTGCGCGGCCACGTATAATGCAAACCAGGAACAAACGTGTATGTATAGTTGAGACGATAGTGCATTTTTCTGTTCTGTGCAAACAATATGTTTCGAAGAAATGCAATCCAGTTGGCCTTAAAGTATTCATTTTAGACAATCCAAATGGAATTGTCTTAGATTTTATTTTCTATCAAGGCGAAAGTTCTTTCTCAGAATTAATAGCTTTTGTTTTTTCATTGGGAGAGTCTTCTGTACTGAAACTCATTGAAAATCTTACACCTGTTCGCAGTATTTACCGTGTAAGTACTTCGCAAATGAGAAATTAGTCAGTGAGCTTTGAATCTACGATTTATATCTACCAGGACAACAAACAATGTTAAGGTTCCAAAAGGCGCACGAGTAAAAAGTAATAAAGAAATGAGAAAAGAAGGAGGAGGTTCCTGTGGTACGCTGGTTCGACAAAACGAGAAAATTTTCGTTTTGATAGAAAATGCGTGACCATACTGTCATCAGTTCACGGTACTGAATCCACGGATTCTTGCACAAGTTATAATGAGAAAGAACTGAATTCAAGTTAAAAGACCAGCTGTTGTCAAAGAATGTAAGAGAAACATGGGCGGAGTGGACATTTCGGACAGAATGATGTGTTATTGTTACGAGCCAGCCAGAACTTAAAAGTGGACGATTACGACCATTTTACAACTTCTAGATATGAGTGTTGCCAGTTCATGGTTGCAACTCCGGCAGGGCAAATGGCGCCAAGGAGTTTCTGGAAAAAAGTTTCCTCAAACGAGAAAGTACAAGCTTTCTTCGGGATAAATGCTTAGCTACAGTAATGAAGAAAACACCCTCGAACCAAATGAAGATCCAGAAAATGAGAGTGGACTTCAAGGACCGTCACCAAAAAGAGGTATAATCCAATTCCCATGCCTTGTGACAGCAAAAGGAGAAGCGGTGTGGATCATATACCAGAAATAGTTGACGTAAGGAACTGGAAAAAAATGCAGGAAACCAGGTTACAAAGGGAAAAACAGAAGCTCATGCCAAAGATGCAAAAGTTTTCCTGTGTCCGGTTCTGAATCGAAACTGTTTCGCCGAATTCTACCAGGACATTTGAGTATGATTTGAACTGCAACTGGAGCCCTAATAATTTATATTGTAATCATTTTTTCTATGAAAATATGTAATATTTCCGTAGTTTTGACTAATTTTCTATTCTAATATCGAATATGTTAAGAAAAATGTGATATTTATGTGCATCTGTATAGGAATGTAGCTTAGATCATTTCTGATCATAAACAATAAATTTAGTAGATAACAATTTTAAAACGTAATTTAATATTTTGCTAGTAGAAAACCAATGCTTTGGGCCCGAAGTCTAGTTTACTCTACCACTTTTCTGGAAAGGTAATAACGAAAAAAATGTTTCCTACTTTTAACGTGTACTTTATATAGACTAATTTGGTTATATAAAGAGAGTATTCGAGATAAAATCGGAGAAAAACACCTCTGAGACTCAGGAGAATAACACAGGAGCTTCGCAGGTTTCCGCTGGGATCTGTGAGGTACTCGAATACCTCCATAGAGTATATCAGAAACGGTCACGACGGGTCGGCCCCTTAATGTATGATTACTGTCACCTGAAGCCTTCTCTAGAAAGCTACTGCGGATATCGCTCATATGGACACGCAAACTAAAATCCACGAACACAGCTGACGCGAATCTATGACGCCACAGCTGCGAGTCGAGGGTCAAGATGGTGTAATTTATGAAAAGAAAAGACGAAGCTTTGTAGCAACTCTTATAGTGTCGACAAGCTACTCCTGAATTACACTGTAGATAAACCGGGTGATCAAAAAGTCAGTATAAATTTGAAAACTCAATAAACCACGGAATAATGTAGATAGAGAGGTAAAAATTGACACACATGCTTGGAATGACATGGGATTTTATTAGAACAAAAAAAAAGTATTGCTAGACGCGTGAAAGATCTCTTGCGCGCGTCGTTTGGTGATGATCGTGTGCTCAGCCGCCACTTTCGTCATGCTTGGCCTCCCTGGTCCCCAGACCTTATTGGCTTTGGGGTTACCTGAAGTGGCAAGTGTATCGTGATCGACCGACATCTCTAGGGATGCTGAGAGACAACATCCGACGCCAATGCCTCACCATTACTCCGGACATGTTTTACAGTGCTGTTCACAACATTATTCCTCGACTACAGCTATTGTTAAGGATTGGTGGTGGACATATTGAGCATTTCCTGTAAAGAACATCATATTTGCTTTGTCTTACTTTGTTATGCTAATTATTGCTATTCTGATCAGATGAAGCGCCATCTGTCGGACATTTTTTGAACGTTTGTATTTTTTTGGTTCTAATAAAACCCCATGTCATTCCAAGCATGTGTGTCAATTTGTACCTCTCTATCTACATTGTTCCGTGATTTATTCAGTTTTCAAATTTATACTGACTTTTTGATCACCCGGTATATTTGTTTCTGCCAGTGTTTGACACAGTAATCAGCGTTTGCAGGAATAATGCGACAGTGAAATCCACGTGGTGTTTCTGGGACTGATTATTGCTATTTCACACCTCACAGGTTGAAAAATTTTGGTATTTTGATGGTTGTAAACAAATGACGTACGAGGTCAATGTAATTATTCTCTTAGAGACCTGGGAGTAGATAAGGTAAAAAAATGCATACTTATGAATTTTGTCTTAAAAATGCTGCGCGTTAACGAAAAACTCCCATTGCAAGAAAAATTAATATTTTCAGTTATACATATTTCCGATTCGTAATTAGATTCCAATTGATGTAACTGCCCTATGAGTCGTGAGTTTGAACTTCAACAGATGGAAACAACATAAATCTTAAATTCGATGCAGGGATACATTCATATAGTTCGTGATGTCATTACCACAGTAGTAGTTTAGTATCTTCATATTTTTTTCCACTGGCATGGTTTGCAATATGAAGTGGCGGTTCTCCACGAAGTATGGCCTAGTTCTCGAAGACGGTAGTACTGAGCGGAAATTCTAACAGGCAATTAATATATGTTTTAAAATACACCGCAAGTTGTCTCGTACGTTATCCTGTGACTACTTAGATGAACTGTTCGCGTTCTAAGCTTGGTAGACCTCTCAGGAATCGGGTGGTTTTCATAAAGTATAGGATATATGCAAAATCGGGGATGTAGCACTTAAATAGTAACTAAATATCGAGAGAAAGTGGCATTGGAAAGAGTGAGTGGAGCTTATCGACAAAGTACAATTCTGACAAAGAAAATTTGTCTTCATAATCATGCTTTTTGCTCACAGAATAAGTGAAAATCTGGCTGGGAGAAGTTTTGCAAGCAGTCAGTTGCAAACATACGCATTTGTCATAATCGAAAAGAAAACGTTTCAAATAACTGTCGCTTTTTGTTGCATCTTCTAATGTCAACGTTAGTCTAACAAATAAATGTTATTAAAATATTTATCCTGTTTATTTATCCACTGGTTTTCTAAAAATAATAAGGATTTGTTTTAAAATGCATAGCTGGTGATCTTGAAGCATCTCTCTTGGTTAACTATGCAAACTTTGACATAGAAGAACAGCTGTCGCATGTACTGCATCTCACACAACATCATCTACTCCTAGCATATTGTTTTCCCTTTAAGTGTCTGAAGCCGTGTTGCGGCTAGAAAGGATATGTTGTAAAAGTTCTGCAGATACTCACTCATGACCGTAATTTCTTTATTATGAACTGCAGATTAGAAGCTTCAGAAAAATAGGAAACTAACGGGATGAAATGGATACACTGCAGCAACCAGAGGGTGCTGAGAGTTTCAAAGAGAGTATCAGGCAATGATATACTGAAGAAAATAGACAACAGAAAACGAATTGGTAGCTTTGAGATGTGGAATAGTGAAGCGAGCCGGGGAACAACCAGACAAAAAGACAAGGCCCAATCGAAACTCTTTTATGTAAAAATTCAGCAAATAAGCAGGCAAAAAATGGAATACAGATGTTTAAGAAACGAGACTGATACCAGGTTAAAATGACGAAGTAGGAATGATTAGTAGAGAATACAAAACTATAGGGGCAAGTGTAACTACAGGAAATACAGGCGACGCATATAGGAAAATGGATGAAGGGAAGGAGGGAGAAGGAGGGAGAAGACGTGCCGATACGAAGGGAAGCTGAGCACCCTCTACCCGCAGCATTGCCAAAACCAGATTCACTAAATTTATATGCGACACAACTTACGAATGAGGAAAACCGAATTTCGGAAATCGTTTTCCGCTGTCACGTTTACATGTTAGTGGGTGAAGTGGTTTTTCTAGCTCGGCCAAATACGGCGTCTAGAAATCAGTTTAGGTTTCTGATTTGCTCAATGCAACAACCGTGTTCTTCAATTTAAATACACTGACCCAAAAAAAAAACAACAAAAAATAATTAATGAACAGTCATGAAATTTCCGGAATACATTCGTCTAGGTAACATAGTTGTTAGCATTGTGAAATTACGGGTTAATATAACCGCCAGAATGTTGAATGCAAGAATGATGTCAGTTTGTGGGGTGGAGTTTCATGATAGTTGCACTTGGTCGGTCAATACAGGACGGTTAATGATGACGCCGTAGTTATCTGATTATTATTTTCATCATGGCAGCGACGACAGCAACCGTCACGAAATTGTGTCGAATGGAAAACAGCCCACACTTGCACTAAATTATGTTTATTTTAAACCTTGACCATGGTTTCTGCTATAATAACATAGCCTTCTTCAGAAGTCCTAAAAATGATCAAAGTAACATATAGACCAGTGATACAAGCTACACATAAACTTCAAAATTAGGTAAGTTATAACATATTACTTACATACAAAGCAAAGCGGCTGAGTCAAGACCAGTAAAATAACTTCAACTGACATAAGTCTGTTTGGAACATAAGTAAAAGTATGTACTCCGCCGCTACCTCTGTTATACTGTGCGCGCGGTTGTCAAATGTGCTGCACCCCGCGCACCAGAGGTTGCGCTCACCACAGTGAGCTACCTCGCACCGTTTATCAGGCAACTCGGCAATATGAACAACAGGGATGAACATAAGAGATTTACAGCTATTCCGTTTCTAGGAGAACATACCTTATAAAATGCAACATATGCTTCACGAACTGTAATGTAGCATTTTCCACCAACAATAGCTTAAAACGCAATTTTGTTTGTTTCGGCAATAACAATTATAATAAGCTATTGCAATCAGGAGTTTATGAATTGAAATGTAATGATTGCTTGGCGTATTACTTAGGGCAAACAGGTAGTTCTATAGCTATAAGATATAAAGAACATAGGACGTCGGAATGGGTTTGAATAAGAATGGGTCAACGTTTGCTGGACATATCATCGAAGAAGGACATACGCCCCAACCTGTTAACGACACCGAACTAATGTGTAAAAAAGCGCCTGCCGGAGTGGCCGAGCGGTTCTAGGAGATACAGTCTGGAGCCACGCGACCGCTACGGTCGTAGGTTTGAATCCTGCCTCGGGCATGGATGTGTGTGTTGTCCTTAGGTTAGTTAGGTTTAAGTAGTTCTACGTTCTAGGGGACTGATGACCTCAGCAATTAAGTCCCATAGTGCTCAGAGCCATTTGAACCATTTTTGTAAAGAAGCAAAGGGTATGAAATTACATTTATTGAAGGAGGTGCAGATATACAAGCACAAAAAGTTTGACAGTAGGAATTTACTGAATGATCAGTGTTATTTGAAAAGTTCCAGCTTCCTTGAAAGTTTTCAGCCCGTACTGGGCGTAGCAAATAGGCACTATTAGTTACTCGATTGTGCCATATGTTTGTATGATTATCTTTTGAGATAAACAAAATTTTTAGGACAACGCTCCAGTAGGAATCTGTCATAAAGAGTCATGAGCTGCTTTTATGTTAACAGTGGTTTATGTTACGACAGATATGTTAATGTGCCCTTTGTCATCTTGTACCACGTTACCGCACTCATGCACTAGGCTGCTAGTCGTAGAAATAATGTCAATTATTGGTAGTGTGGCTATGTACAACGACTATGGTCGGCTGGTAGAATTAGCCCTATAAGCTATTAGAGCGTATAATGTAAGCTGAAGTTATATTTGCATATGATAGTCTCGTTTCTGAATCATGCATCAAATAGTGATACGACAAACTTTGTTATATGTAATTGTTAATGTTCTACCACTCTACTGATCGTATGCAACAGTATTTCATCTGTTGGACATTCGCATTAATAGTATATGGTCCTTCATTTGCACATGTAGGCTCGTTATTAGTTTATTGTCGTACATATTGACTAGTTGCCTGATAAATGGTGCGACGTAGGTCACTGTGGTGAGCGCCATCTGTGGTGTGCGGAGTGCAGCACATTTGACAGCCGCGCGCACTGTATACCAGAGGTAGCGGTGCCACATGTAATTTTACTTATGTTCCAAACAAGCTGATGTCTCTTGAAGTTATTTTATTGGTCTTGACGCAGCCGCTGGGCTAAGTCATTTTTCATTTATTATTGTGTATGTAAGTAATATGTTATCACTTACCTAATTTTGAAGTTTATGTGTAGATTGTATCACTGGTCTATATGTTATTTTGACCATTTTTAGGACTTCTGAAGATGGCTGTATTATTTTAGCAGAAACCATGGTCAAGGTTTAAAATAAAAATAATTTAGTGCAACTGTGGGCTGTTTTTCACTCGAGACATTATCTGGTTACATCCCAAACGTGTTCGATTGGAGACATATCTGGTGATCGAGCAGGCCAAGGCAACATGTCGACACTCTGTAGAGCATGTTGGGTTACAACAGCGGTATGTGGGCGAGCGTTATCCTGTTGGAAAACATCCCCTGGAATGCTGTTCATGAATGGCAGCACGAGAGGTCGAATCACCAGACTGGCGTACAAATTTGCATTCAGGGTGCACGGGATAACGGCTTGAGTGTCCTATTGTCGTACGAAATTGCACCCCAAACCATAACCGCAGGTGTAGACCCAGTGTTTCCAGCACGCAGATTAGTTGCAGGTCTTCAGTTGTTCTCTTCTTAACCAATACGCAGCCATCACTGGCACATTCAGGACCAGCTTTCATCAGCAAACACAACAGATCTCCACCCTGTTCTTCAGCGAGCTCTCGCCCGACACAGTTGAAGTCGCAAACGGCTACGGTTTGGGATCAGCGTAAAGCATGCTACACGGCGTCTGACTCGAAGCTGTCACAGTGACGCCAGCTGCTGCTCAAATTGCTGCTGCAGATGCAGAACAATGTGCCAGAGCCATCCGAGCGCGGTCTTCTTGAGACCGTACTTTCTCGTAACCACCGCGGCCAGCGATCATGTACAGCGGCTACATTCCTGCCAATCTTTCTGCAACATCGCAGCATCTCGTAGCCCCATTACACACTGCACTAAAAGTCACTCCGTCCAGATTAGCTGATAATATTTAACAGAAACACGTAACCTGGCAACCTAAGAACATTCGAGAAACGGTTGCGCGTTTACGGGAGAGAAAAATCGACTGTGGAAGTGTAAATCCGGCATCTAGAACCGCATTTCCAGAACAGCTACTGGACTGTATGAATGCAGAGTCTCGCGGCGATAACATTGAATAAAATGTTCTCGGGTTTCCAACCGCGTCAATTGCTTAAAACTACAAGAGCTTTCGGCCAAGCACTTCTTGGTTCTTGTCAAGTGGTATGACTGCCAGTGGGCTGTTGGTACGCCCTTATATACGCTAGCTGCCGGCTGTGATGTCTCTGGTGCCCTTGACATTGCCATACGTGGGCATGTTTTGAGTCGGCGTTCGATGTGCCCTCTTCAACCGCGCGATCACTGGATCCCACGCAGCGCTGAGCTGCAAGCCACCGTCTCTGTTCAGGGTGTTTGCGGTAATTTTTATTTCAATAGCTTCCTTTATTAAACTGTCCCAGAAACCGTTAGTGCGAGCCACGACAGAGGTATCGTCAAATTTTATGTGGTGACCGTTTTCTAACGCATGCTCAGCTAACGCAGATTTCTCTGGATAGCGTAGAATACCTCTCATGTTCTTTCCTGAGTTGTTCCACAGTGCGCACTGTTTGTCCGATGTACTTCTGGCCGCACTCACAAGGTATTTCGTAGACTCCAGGTGTTCTGAGACCTACTGCGTCTTTAACTGGTCTCAGTAATTGACGGATTTTCGTTGCAGGCCTGAAGATTGATTTGATCTTGTGTCTTTTCAACAGGCGGCTTATCTTGCCCGATACGGAGCCACAGAATGGCAGCAAAGCAAGTTTATTTTCCTGCTCTTCGTCGGTGGTCTTATTCTGATATTTCCCAGAAATCACTTCTTTCACTTGATGGGCGCTGTAGCCGTTATTCCTGAAAACCTTGCGTAGGTGGATCAGTTCATGCGGCAGGTTATCGTCGTCTGATATTACTCCTGCACGATGCACCAATGTTTGTAATACTGTGCGCTTTTGTGCTGGATGATGATGGCTGGTGGCGTGCAGGTACAGGTCTGTGTGGGTGGGTTTTCTGTAGACGCTGTGGCCAAGGCACCCATTTCGTTTACGGTGGACAAGGACGTCGAGGAAGTGCAATGCATTATCTTTTTCCACCTCCATCTGGAGATGAGGTGTTCCAAAAACTCGTCGAGTTTCTCGCGTCCGTGTGGCCAAATGACGAACGTGTCGTCAACGTATCGAAAGAAACACTTCGGCTTCAATGGCTCCTATTTCGTATTCAACGGCCAGTATTACGATGAGACAGACGGCGTAGCAATGGGGGGGGGGGGGGGGGGGCCGTTGGCTCCAGCTGTTGCAAACCTCTTCATGGAGAATTTGGAGGATATTGCCATAGATACTGCGCCACGGACGCGAGAAACTAGACGAGCTTTCGGAGCGGTCGAAGAGGGCACATCGAACGCCGACTCAAAACATGCCCATATATGGCAATGTCACGGGCACCAGTGACGTCACAGCCGGCAGCTAGCGTATATAAGGCCACTGGCAGTCATACCACTTGACAAGAGCCAAGGAATGCTTGGCCGAAAGCTCGTGTAGTTTTAAGCAATTGAGGCGGTTGGAAACCCAAGAACATTTTATTCAGATACTGGACTGCTTACATGATCATCCAGAAGACATACTGGGAAATCGATTTACGAAATCCGGTTTTGGTATCCCCATGTAAACCTAGTGATTAACAAGCCGATTCCGTGAAGACGGCCGGCCGGTGTGGCCGAGCGGTTATAGGCGCTACAGTCTGGAACCGCGCGACCGTTACGGTCGCAGGTTCGAATCCTGCCTCGGGCATGGATTTGTGTGATGTCCTTAGATTAGTTAGGTTTAAGTAGTTCTAAGTTCTAGGGGACTAATGACCTCAGAAGTTAAGTCCCATAGTGCTCAGAGCCATTTGAACCATTTTGAACCGTGAAGACGGTGCAACAAGACCTCTGCCTCCATAGTATGAAACACCCCTGTTTTGTCCCTTACTGGGTTTTGTGTGGTTTACCGAAGCCGCCAAACAGTTAATTGTTATAATTATATGACCGTGTGCTTAGCGGATGAAGGCTATCGGTTTTCCTGCTGTGGTTTCGGGGGTATTTCAACAGAGTGCGGCTGTTCTGAGACTGAATAGTGGAATTATTGAAAGTTCGTCTATTATTAAGGTTCAAATGGCTCTGAGCACTATGGGACTTCACATCTGAGGTCATCAGTCTCCTAGAACTTAGAACTACTTAAACCTAACTAAGGACATCACACACATCCATGCCCGAGGCAGGATACGAACCTGCGACCGTAGCAGTCGCGCGGTTCCGGTCTATAGCGCCTAGAACCGCATGGCCACCGCGGCCGGCTATTATTAAGGACCGCAAAGGTTGCAAAGTACAAACAGATACGTATTTTCGACTAACACACAAATTCTGAGGCAGTTTCTATCTTCGCCTTACACGTTTAATCAAGGTTATATCTTTTTATTGGTTGCTGATTTTAAGTACTTCGGCACACGCAATGATGATGGTTAACATTCACAACAATCCTCACTGCAATCCATGGTTGTTGCTGGCCGACGCGGTTGACGCGAAACACGTAATTCGACACTTGTCACTTTTGGTTTCATATCGCTCGCGAATCGGTGTCGATGAGGGTCCACCCCACGACGAGCAGGGGGACGCGCTCGTTTGTCATACTCCGGTGAATTTACCGTTTACTACCCACTCAACCACCATTCTTGCCCATCTCTCCAGTACTACTCACCCGACACTAGTCTCACTGCCTCATGCAGCGCTCGACAATCGACTCCTGTCTGCTATCGACCTGGGTGTCGCATACTGATATCAATGTTCGTGGGATCATGGATCCCTTACAAGTTGAGCGACCACAGTGAGACAGCCATGCAAAGGACCTGGATTGAGTTTCTGGTACTGCCAGGGATTTTTTCTTGGCTGGAAGACTGGAACGCGGCGAACTCCGCCTCGGGAGGCCAGTTGAAGAGCTGTTTGGATGTGGAGGTCCTTGGAGGCGACACAGGGAGAGTAGTGTGCTGAACCTATGTGCTTCCGTACCGCGTCCAAATGACTCCTTGCGGCAGGGGATGACACGGCAGGCGATGAACATTGCGCGGTCCTGTGGGAATGATGGTGTAGTCGCTTCTTTTTGTACTGACTAAAACCCCGTACATGGCCCAGTAACGTTGCGACGCCGCTGCCGAGAAGTTGTGTGGGTCGGGACATTCGCTCCCACGGCCGCCCGTACGCAGTCCAGAAGCGAAGGCAGGCGCAGCCGCCGTGTCACCGGCAGGAGTGGCCGCGCCGCCTCATTATGACCGAGTTTCCACAACAATGTCGGCGGCAGGCGCCGCGGCAACTCGCACTCTGCCGGCGCTATTGTAATTTGCATCAACGTCTGGGGACGCGGGCCACTGCGTGCCTGGAGACTTCACCCTCCCCTCAACGTGCAGCTGACGTCGCAGCCGTCGTCCCGTGGAGGCAGCCCACATATGCAAGCCTGTCTTGGCTAAATTAAGTTTAAATTAGGCTTAATTAATTAAACCAAGTCAGCGAGATGAAAGTACATTTGAGGTACGCCCCAGTACACGCGGATCCTTAAATGAGATAACGCTGTGAGCCATGGAGATGAAAACGGGAAGACACACACGCACACACACACACACACACACACACACACACACACACACACACGCACGCACACATACAAACACATACACATACAATGCTGTATTGTTCTCGATGACTGTGAGAATGAGTCTATTTCACACGAAACCCAAGGGAAATAAGGACCCGCAACGAACTTGTGACGTCACACTAGTCGCCTTGTCCGACACACAGTACATCGCGAATGCTCGGCTACATCTGGAGCCAGGCAGGTAATCAGTATGTCAATGAAAAGGTGCCTGGTAAATCGTTAGCTTTGTCGTACCTTACCGAGAGGGTGATTCTATTGAAACGCAGAGCTACGAAGTATTAAAATGGTATCAAACAGTATTTCGCTTCTTACTGGAGACTTTAGTTGCAGTTCGTAAGACCTGCAGGGTCTCATGCTATGATGTACACGCCGCTTGAATACAGATTCCACTCTGGTGCCGTCACAGAATTCTATACTTGATCCTTGATGAAACTTGATTAGAAGAAATCCTATACTGACAAGGGGAGGCCACGAAGCGGCTGCAGCCGAGTAGTGCCGGCACAGTAGCTCAGCGTGTTCGGTCAGAGCGTTAGCTTCCCTTTACAATAAAAAAAAGAAAAAAAAACCTGAGCGAATGGGTCATCGAACAGACTGAACGGGCGTCATCGGACGTCCGCCCTGAACAAATTAAACGAACAATATAGAACAATTTTTTTATTTAAAAAGTGTATGGCGTTCAAGCCGCTGGATCGAATTCCGTTCGTAATTTTTTTTTCAACACAGTCATTTTCTTTATTATTGATATTACAATTGATATAATGTGGAAATACGTATAATCGGATGAAATTTTATTAAATTTACAATGTTATTTGGCAGTCTACTAATTTTTATCATCACAAATAATGTAATATTCATAACTATCGACTAGTAAACGACCAAACGCATAAAGTCATATTGAAAGTGTATGCTTGTCCGTGATTTGAGAAATCCCTTATACCTGGAAGGAGTCCGAAACGACTTGTTACGTCGAAGTTTTGACCGGCGCAGACGGCTTTCGAAAGATGTACAATTAATCGTCGCTTTCGACATTACGAGTACAAGTTGCAGGATGGTATTTTTCGTAAAAACATAGAAAACCTAAAGTTAAACGGCACCAGCTGCATTGAATAAATGCTGTGTTTCCACACACACAAGATCTTTTGACGTTTTCCGTGGAGAAACAAACCTCGTTAACATTTTCAAAAACCTCTCTTTCAGACGTTAGTTTGCAAGCAAACCATGCATAACGCAGTATTTCCTTAAAAATAGGCGCTGATAATTGGTTATGCAGTATCGAGTGTATTTTAATAGCGTCTCCCGAGAAGCAATTTCTCGTTCTCTTTCGATTAAATACGAACAGTTTTGAAGACACGGACAAGCATACATTTTCAGTATGACTTTATGCGTTTGGTCGTTGATGATAAAAATTAGTAGACTGCCAAATATGTACATTTAATAAAAGTTCATCCGATCACACGTATTTTTCCCATTATATCAACTGTAATATAAATAGTAAAGAAGATGACTGTGTTGAAAATAAAAAAAAAAACTGACGAACGGAACTCGATCCAGCGATCCACAGATGACTGTGTTGAAAATAAAAAAATCTGACTGACGGAACCCGATCCAACGATCCAGCGGCTTGAACGCCAACTACTTAAAAAAAAAATACATTTTGTTCTAATTGTTCGCTGAATTTGTTCAGGGATGACGTCCGATGACACCCGTGCAGCTTGTTCGTTCATCCGTTCGCTCAGTTTTTTGTATTATAAAGGGAAGCTAAAGCTCTGACCGAACACGCTGAGCTACCGTGTCGGCACAACCCAGTTGCTTCATGGTTAAAATGGGCACGCACAGATATATGTATATTTGACGACCGAAATTATCTTGCGATTTTCTCAGTAACGCTTGAGAAGTACGCGCTACTGCTTACACATTTTGTTGTCCTCATGGAGTACTACGAGTGTACGAAGTTTACAGTAAATCCGCGTTCCAAACGTCATGGCCTACCCTTGTGAGTGATCTGATGTGCAAGGTGATGTTCTGCACATCGTCTTTGTTATCGTGCCTCGTCTACCACGGCCAATTTCTTCGACGGACGATCATTCTTTGGACAGTGTGAGTTTCACGATTTGTTCATAAATGTTTCTCAGAATATCGCTGAATGCGCCGTTCGCCAACGTTCGCAGACAACGTAGCAACTGCGACGGTGTGCGATCACCTAGTTCTTCCATCCGCAGCAGTTTCTCTAATCTCTCACTTTCGGACTGCAACGTGCCCCGATCAGTGCATTTATAAGCGCTGTAAACCGTCCGTGGCTGATGGCGCGTCTGGAACGTCCTGCACTTGGGTGGCCATCTCTTCCTTTAATGCTGCGACGACGCAACTGAATTTGGTGTTGTCGGCAGTAACATGTGCCAGCATAAACTAGCTCTTCAATTGCGCGAACTAGATCACCGGATTTTGTTGCCAGATTGGAGTGGGCTTCACTGCAATGCAGCTGACTACCATGCCCGCTAGCTCCTCGTCTGCGGTTGTCGGCGGTTCCATTGGTAAAGTCTCGTATGTTACGTAAATCACGTAGGTAACACGCTGCGCAGCTGGCGCGACTGTTACACGTTCACGTCGCGGCGCTACCGAGTCTTCATCACATCGCGCGGCGCGGTTGTTTCTTACTAATCACGTTGCATCTTGCACGTTTATCTAACGATCACGTCGAGGTCGCCAACAAATGTTGGGTCTTATAACAACTTATTTCGTTCCAACGTTTCACGAAGGTAGCAAACACAAAACCGTGAGTGAATGTTATCTCTGGATACAGGTACCAGGCAAGGAAAAACAAAGAAGAAACAACATTAGTGGCCACGCGGTTAACGCTCGTTTCATAATTCCTGCAAACGTTAGGTCAGTTTGACGTCACGAGCAGTGTCGACAACCGCATGATAGGCTGTCGACTTTCTCACAAAGAAAAATATGAATGTTATTGCTCCTCGATTCCATCGCAGAAATTTAAAGTTGTCCTCTCAGATTCGTGCTTAACCACACCCTGACAAATCGCCATGTATTCAGAAATAAATAGCGAAATATTTGTGACAAGGAAGAACATGCGTGTTATTGCTGCTCATTTCACTTGCAGTTATTTAAGCTGTCCTTTTAAGTTTTTGCCTAACCACACGCTCGGAAATAAAGAGCCAGATGTGTGTGAAAAGGCAGATTATGAATTTTAGTGCTTGTTTCAGTCCAAGAAATTTAAGCTGTCCTCTTAGGTTCCTGCTTAATCACACACTCAGAAATCGCTAAATATTTATTTCGTCCTTCGTCCTCAAATCAGACGGATTGTTAATAACATTGAATATTGCGGAAGATACTTCTACTACATTCATAAGGGAGTCCCAGAATGTGTTAACAACGTTAACAAGATAAAAATTTTTGCATGTGGTGGGATGCGAACCTATGCTAGCGCTCAATAATGTGATGTGTGTCTCCTGTCTTGGTTATCATATTCTCTCTTGAAGGCTTATATCGTTGATGCGTTATTAAGTGACATTTAACAATACTGGTGCCATGTTTGTGATAAATTTTCAGTGTTTCCTTATCTTGATACGGGAAATTACAAACTATAAAACGAGTATGTTTCTTGGTCAATTTGTAAATTATTGACGATAGTAATTCACTCCTGAGGGAACACACTTATACGAATATGAAGGCCTTAACCACCGATAGATCATTGTACAACATTTTATTATAGCAGTAATTACGAAAAATCATTCCAAGAATAAGGTGTTTTTTGTGAATCTCCGGTTCGCGTGCGTTAAGCCTTGTGAGAGGCACGTATCGAACGCTGAGTCGATAGCCAATCATGTGGTTGTCGATATAAGTTTGCGGGAATTGTTGTGAAATGAACATTACTCTGGTCACACTAACACCGAATAGCATGCATTACACATCTCTGACTACGAACACTTTGCCTCACGATAATTTTCACTGTGTGCATTGTTACTACACTTGTTTGCTTACGGGTACTGATTCTTTCTCGATACATTTTGAACTTTCAGACCTTATGTACAACATATTTAATGTTCAAATCTGAAAAAAAACATACGTAAGTTTTCTTTTTTTAGTCCATAAATGTACGCAATGAGGAAAAAAGCATGCGAGACATACTATCATGATTTGTGGATGTGTACAAATTGCAAGATTCTTGAAATGTTGAAGGAACAGAACTGCATGGAAATATGTAGAACTGAGTTCTTGTCTGTTAGACTGTCAGTGCGTCATTGTCATTGTAGTTTGTACATCTTCTCACTTTGAAATCTTACCTATGGAGCGTCATTTAGTGTGTGGCCAATAATACCAAAAAAAGATAAATTCATTTTTGAAAGCATGTTCCAGCAAGTTTCAATTCAATAAATGTTTCTGTAGGGAGTTAAGGTGGTATTAATGAGCATTTAAAATAATACCCTCTACGTTAGTAAATGCGAAAGACCGCATTGTGGTTAATGAATGGCTTCAATAGCCTAGTCTCTGTAAAACGGATATTTTGCTTCATTAAGTACGTAGTTCATTTTCCTTAAACAGGTATTTCACACATTTTAATGATGATTTAATTATTAGTATGCAGTCTCACACCTGCTTTCACACTTATTGTATCTTTTTAACATTAGCCTATTTGCTTATTTTGCCGGAACATTTCCTGTCAGGACCTCTCTGTGTCAGTTTTTCAGGAATAACTTCGTTGATTTTGCACAGAATTTAATTTTGAGGTTTGAAAAGTACATAAGGCTAGACCAAACTTTGTGATAAACCAATAACGGTGTTAGGATGCCATGGAATTACTGCATTTATTTATTCATTCATCCATCCATCATAAAGGAGGTCAAATTATCTACAATATTCTTGTCAGATACAATTACGAATATAAGTTTGCGTGATAATGAATATTATGTGTATATGATGGTTACATGAGAATAACGATCAAGGTCCATCAAAATTAAAAACTCATTCATAATCCCATCTTAGAGACGAATGGAAATATTATAATGCCACAAGGTTTGTTTTTTGTAAAAACGGTCAAGATGTCCACAAATCTGAGCCAAAGTTTCAATGTACTAGCGAAAATCGATAATGTCCAGTCGTTGCTGAGGAAGAACTACCTAGATCCGTTTTCTTCTCTTTTAAGTTTCATCTCGTAATGCTGTAGCTTCATGTTACTGCCTTTCTAACAGTACTTGCCAGTCACTCACACATTGTTAACGAAGTTCGAACTGATACATAATTTGGTAAGAAACAAAGACTGATACAAAATTGTACCACGTTTTGCACGCAACACGGGTTGAAGAAGAAGGCTTCCTCGTTAAGTTGAGCAGAAACATTCACGTGTTGCCGAGATTGTAAAAAAGTTATTTCTTAAGTGAAATGGAGGCATCAAAGACGTCGGAGAATGAGGATGAACATTCCAGTCCTGTGCAGGGTACAAGTACAGAGAGAAGAAAAGTATTGGCGAGTATTTATGAATCTTCAAAGAGATTAAGAGCCATGAGTCACGTTACAAGTGACAATTGTAAATGCTTACCACTAAGAGGCTTTTAAATGTTCCGTTTGTAGACAGGAAAAGATTAATGAAGGAATTCAATCAAATTGCTTCCTATAATTCACGGAACTCACTCATCAGTGTAAATCCTTTGATGCGAAGAGAACCAAAGAAAAGTCCAGACGAATCTGTATGTCATAAATTTTCTTATAAGGTGCATAATAACAGATGGACAAGGGTAGGTTGATCATATATGTCAACCAGGATTCTTGGCATTGCACGGCACTACGGACGGTCGTTTTACTACTCTTAAAAGGACACTGGCTGCCAAAGAGAAAACAGATATGGAGACCAGAGGAAAACAACACTAGCCTGAAAAAACTTAAAGGAGAATTCCTATCTAAAGTGTATCAACATATATAATCACGGAGAGGCCGCAAACAACATTATAGCATTCATGACAGCAAACGTCTATATATTTACCAGAAGAACTTACTATCTAAAAGATAAACCTGTTACATGTACAGAAAAATCGTCCAGTCCTATGTCATACAAGCAATATCGACTGGTTTTTGTGATTAACTACAACAGAAGTTTTCTGTACAGAACTGAAATACCTTCAGTGTGTGACAGATTTGGAGCCAACTGTTTAAGCTTGATTTACGGATAAACAACAAGAAAGATGTGACTTATACAAATTTTTAATAAGCAGCTAATGGTTTAAAATGTACTACGTAAGAGAAAAGCCGACAATTTTTACAAGATTGAACGTCCTGAATGTTTGAAGTCCACAAGATTTGTGATTAAGAAAGCAATCTGAATGGATTACAACAAGAATCTTTCGCCTCCTAATATCTCAATCAATTAAGCACATTACCACAGGAAGCTATAATTTTATTCATTCATTATTCACGTGTTTTCTTTTGGGAAATTTGTATTTTATACATATGACGAGAAATTTTCCAACAAAAGACCTAAGGAAGTATGTTTAATGTTGTGGCAGTTCTGTTTGGGAACTTTTACTGACTCCTTGCGTGTACTCAGAGTATTCTGTGATTCCTCTTCTGGACATAATAAAAACACGTGAAGCTAATGTTTTGGGGAACTTAGATGGCAGACACCAGCTTCAAGTTTTTGACGTCATGACAGCTCCCCTTAATTTAATCTCCATGTATACATCATTGCCAACCTACGGTACAGCTGTCTACCCAAAGAACTTTTATGTCTGTACGTCTGTGACATTGCAAAACATAAAAACAGTGCTACACCTCTGTCACAATCTAACACATAGTCACGACACTCCTCTTCATTTTTCTTATACTGTGACAGCAGCACTCGCAGCAGACAGAGAGCTACACTTTTCAATACTACTCGTACGTCGCATGAGTGTGAATAGCATCGATTATAGTATTTTGCGAGAGTTTTTTTCAAAGAAAAGGCGTCTTGTAGTGCAATAAAAATTGGCAATAACTAAAAAACATCACAGTGATTTCTATTTTAGATTCTTAAATATGGAGGGAGGTATGAAGCGGTACATTACAGGGCAGTTCAATACGATTCTCTTGTAATGTATAGATATTTACTGAAAGATTTCGTTTACCTTTAAGAACAAAAACTGTCTAGCAAACAGTAGAAGGCCTGACCTTTCGCAGAAAGACGTCACGTATACACCCAACAACGTGAAGTTTCGTTCGCTTCACTTCCAGCCAAATCACTGAACGTGGAATGTAGGAAACGTCTAGTAACTGCAACACCTACATAATTTAACGCACAAAGTAAGCCACGAAAACTGTAGCTGAAAAGAAAGCCACACGGATGTGACAATGAAACGTTGAAAGCAATAAAAGTGTTTCCTGACAGTAGAAAACCAATCGAACAGTCGGCAGATTATGGCTGAAGTGATCGCTACAGCAAACAGAAATCTATTAGTACCAGTACTCGATTGCTGGCTTCTGCTTTGGCCAGAACAGAGGTGAAATCTTCCTACACGTCGGTCAGAAGATGGAGTAGTAAATCGTCAAACCAGTAGCCAAATAAAATAAGTTTGGAAATTAGATGGCTGAAAAGTATTTGATTTGACATGCTGTATCGAACAGCCTATTCCCGCAACCGTTTCGGAAAAGATGGATATTCAGAGAATTTCAAAATTGTCGCTAGCTCTGATTGCAAGCCAAGAATATTCAACACTGTAGTCTTTTGAAGAAAATTTAATTACATTTACGAAAATTTTCGTATATTAGAATGGCAAATGAAGTGCAAGAAAGTGCCCATCCTTATACTCCATATGTGTCAAAAGAGGCTATCATAATTACAAGAGATAGCAGCATAAATAAATGCTTCTCATGCACGAAGTACTATGTTTTCATTCTGTTGCTTTCATTTCTCTTTAAGCTTTATTGTTATTTCATTTCCCTCTGCCCATATGAGTGGGGGTAGGCTAACAGCTGTACAATACTCCGTCCTTCAGCCAAGAAAATTCTTGAAAATATAACAAAGATGAGAAAAAGATGAGGAATTGTTTTTCTTTAGATAAAAAGATTAAAGACGGACAGCTAAAAGATGGAAAAAGATAAACAATTAAAAAAAAATTGCAACGTGTTGATATTCCTCTACGAAAAAGCACGAGCATTGTTCTTTCACTTAAAATCTGAAGGACCTGCACTGGGTGAGACGCACTGCGGAAGGTGAGAATATGTTCAATAGGGTTGAGGTGTGTGGGCAAAAAGATAGGAGTCTCTTAGATAGGAAACCTACGAAGTTGAGGTAGATAGTGGGAATACAGACGGTGGAAAAGGTAGAGGGTGAGGAGTAGTGTGGTGTGTGGGTAGGGTACTGGTTACAAGAAGAAGGGAATGGTGATGAATGGAGAGGGAAAAGGAGAAAGGAGCTCTTTGTGGTGTGGGATAGGTGGGGAAGAGTTAAAGTAGGTGGGAGGGATAAGTATCCGGGCGGATCTCACTGTCTGGGAGAGGGAGTTGGTTGAAGTTGCGTTCGGGCGGGATATGGAGTGTGTGTAGATGCAGGGACGGAGTGATGTGTTTGTAAAGGTGCTGCAGTGTACTAGGTTTGGTGACCAGAGGGGAGACAATGGGATTATTGGAATATAGTTTGCGGATAGTATAGGAAATACGAAGGTATTCGATGTGGGTCAGTAGGCGTGGGAATGTGACGAGACGGTAGAGGATCCATTTGCCGGGAAGGTAAATGGACGCTGAAAGCGAGACGGACTGCATGGGGCTGCCCTTTCATTCAATATTCATCTATGAAGGTGCAAAAATTTGATAGTAACCAACGTTTTTCTTCTAAATGCAATGTATTCAAGCTACCTGTGATGCTTCCTAACGAGCACCGCCTATTGTTACGGTGCTTTGCTACCTTCGATGAACCATTCTCTTTATTATTACATTCTTTGGAAATAACGTTATGGTTCTTCCTGTCTGACGCACGTACTTTATCTCACGAACGCTTCTCCCATCCAGTTTTCATCTGTACTAATCTCATGTTCCCTTTTTTGCTCCAGTTCGTTATGCTTCCTATCATTGCACTAATCTTATCTAATAAACTGATGTAATAATCGTTTTCTATCTCTATTTGTCAAAGTGTTTTTGTTTCTGCAACTTTTTTTGCTACAGAGTAATGAGTTGGTACTAACCCTATGCACAGCATTCGAACAAGTGGTGCATCATCAGCTACTTACCGATATTTCAAAACCATTATCTGATGTGAATTTTGTTTCACATAACTTTTTATTAATGTTTGGGAACAAAAGCATATTCTCTAGGAATGAAAAATGGTAAGTAGGTTGACAGTAAAACTACTTAGAAACGAAAGAAGTACATGTTTGTAGGGATGGCCCAAAACGAGTATGAGGCCGCGCTATCGTAATAAAAGAAAATATATTCTTTTGTAACAGTTAGTCACATGTTCCACAGATCATTTGAACGATTCTTTTATAGAAATGATGTGGAACTAGTCAGTTTATAAGGTACGTGTACATGACTAGCGTAAACATTAATGAACACATTATTATTTTTGGTCCTACTCATGCAACTACTTCATTTGTGTGGCCATAGTGTCCGTAGTTGCTTTATGATTCTTGTGGGTATTTTTGTTCCGTCGCTGCAACTACAAAAAAGCGTGACTTTTTTTCACCAGACGCATTTCGCTTTATTGAGGTAAAGCATCATGATTTGTGGTGAGTTTTCGGCTGATTTCTCGTTTACATCTGGAAGTGCCGTCTGCTAGCACATCGTTGTTTTTTGGTCTAATTGTTGTTGTTTGGTCTAATTTTTAGATGTTCTGCAGCACTATGCATTTCGTATGTTTTTCACAACACACTTTTATGCAGACCACTGTATTCTGTTTGCTTTTTTACTTCAAGAATGTGTTTTGGTTTGTGTTTTGTACAAAACACAAACCACAACACATACCTGAAGTAAGAAAAAACGTTCAACGTGACAGAAGTGCAACCCTTCTGCAAACTGCTGCAGATTTCAATGCTGGGCCATCAACAAGCGTCGACGTGCGAACCATTCAACGAAACATCACTGATATGGGCTTTCGGAGCCGAAGGCACAATCGTGTACCCTTGATGACTGCACGATACAAAGGTTTACGCCTCGTCTGGGCCTGTTAACACCGACATTGGGCTGTTGATGACTCGAAACACGTACCACAACACATACTTGAAGTACAAAAACAAACAGAATACAGTGGCGTGCATAAAAGTGTGTTGTGAAAAAATTAAGAAATGCACAGTGCTGCAGAATATCTAAAAGGTAGACCAGAATTATCAAAGAAAAACAATGATGTGTTAGCAGATGGCACTTCCGGATGTAAGCGAGAAATCAGCCGAAAAATGAACACCACTAATGATGCTTTACCTCAATAAAGCGAAAGGTGTCTGGTGAAAAAAAATCACGCATTTGCAAAGAGAAAACAAAAGTACCCTCAATAATCATGCAACTACACTTAACTTTTTTATTGGATGTCAGTTTTTAAGTATAAATACGTCAGTGGAATAGAAGTAGCCTCGGATTTAAATGATTTTAAATTAGATTTAAAACTTGCTTCGCCACCTGTCAGAAAATGAAATGGAATGTTCGTATGGCATTGATGGCTGAGCGCTGAGTTGCAAGTCTTTTCAGTTGACGCCATACTGGACACTCGCGTGTCAGTGATAAAGAAATGATCATGAAGCCAACACTGCACCTACTCGCCGCCGCGCGGGATTAGCCGAGCGGTCTAGCCGCTGCAGTCATAGACTGTGCGGCTGGTCCCAGCGGAGGTTCGAGTCCTCCCTCGGGTATGGGTGTGTGTATTTGTCCTTAGGATAATTTAGGTTAAGTAGTGTGTAGGCGTAGGGACTGATGACCTTAGCAGTTAAGCCCTATAAAGATTTCACACACATTTGAACATTTTTGAACCTACTCGCCGAGTGGAAAAAATATCCTACCCGGTCGGGAATCGAAGCCACACGTTGCATGGCGGTCAGACAAGCTGACCACTCAGTGAAGGAAGCGGACTACATGCCAGACATTTTATGTTATTAAACAAATGACCAAAAATTTTTGTTACCGCATATTGAACCCTTTTCGGAGCTACTGACAGTGTTGACAATGGGCAATAAAGGTTATTTTTCCGTCTAGTGTTGTAGTTGTGGACATCATTGTTCTTCTCAAATTGTAATGGATTATTTATGACGAATTTCATTAGCGAATATCTGTATCGCGAGGGCGCACTTAAAATACCGCACCTAGCTCCTTGAGGAGGTACCTACATGTAAATACCACATATTATTCTTACTGCTCGCTTTTGTGCAATCAGTACTTACTACGTGATAAGTTATCCCAGAAAATTATTCCTTAGGACATTATTGAGAGGAAATACGCAAAGTATGTCAGGAGGTTGACACATTTGTTTCCAAGACCAGCTATCATCGAAGAATGTTCAAATGTGTGTGAAATCTTATGGGACTTAACTGCTAAGGTCATCAGTCCCTCAGCTTACACACTACTTAACCTAAATTACCCTAAGGACAAACACACACACCCAAGCCCGAGGGAGGACTCAAATCTCCGCCGGGACCAGCCGCACAGTCCATGACTGCAGCGGCTAGACCGCTCGCCTAATCCCGCGCGGCTATCATCGAAGAGCAAAACTAGCTGAACTTAGTTGTTTTGAGCTCAGTAACGTGCTTCTTCCAGTTCAAGTTTTCATCAGTACGTACACCCAAAAGTTGCAAGTGTTCTATTTACTGATTCTTGCTCATGTGTTATAACAACTGCTGGTATGACTATTTGTTGTAATACCCCTGAACAACATCCGACGTTTGAGTTCATCCCGTATACCGCCTGCTAAAGAGATGAAATATTGAGATATTGAAGTGGGCTGTAACAGCGCAACTGAAATTTGCTTTTGACAGCACCGGCTCTCCCACGACCGTTGACGGCTCCCCTGCGTCAATTTCCGTACCTGACGCCAGCGCTGCGCAGTCCCGGTATGACGAATGGCGCAGAGGACGACTGCAGCAAACCCCTGCTTGACGCCCCGGGGCTCGAGCAGGCAGGCAGGCAGGCAGGCAGGCAGGCAGCGTCTTATTCTGTTTGCAATTCGCGCCCTAGTAATACGTGATGTAATACCGTTATTAGGTTCATAATCCCCGCACCGCAGGCGGGGGCCCCGTCGGCTTGGCGTGGTTTGTCGCCGCGGTAATGTCGCCCGTGATGCTGATGGAGGGCGCCAAGGCGTGAAGACTTACCACCACCTTGCCAGCCAGCCAGCTCGTATGGAAATGCAGTATAAGTTCACCCTCCAGCACGGCTCTAGCCTCTCCTCCTCCTGCTTCCCTCGCCGCAGCTCAGAGCTAGGCGACCAGACTAAATACGCTCCTCGGCTTGCTGCTCGAATAAATTAGCAAATGGGATGGCGGGCAGATACGCCGGCTCCGTTTCCGCAACATCCGATCCTCTGAGCACTGGCTTTTGAGCTCTAAGCGACGCCGCACCCCGCAGCCAGTAGGTGGCTGGTATCAGCTTCTCTGCGCCGTGGAAGTCCGGCAGATCTTCGCACTATGAGACTTCGAATCATTTTTATAACCGTTATATTCTCGATATTAAAGCACAGTTCCTTAACAGCTTCAGCACACCAGTCTTTAATGCCAGACGTAGTACAGAATATAATTTAACAAGGATGGCCTATGAGTTTCCTTGAGAAACTGTTCACAGTATGGGTAAAAGAATATTTATTCATGCCGGTTACACGGATGCTCTTCCGATCCACAACTTGCACTATTGGCCATTAAAATTGCTACACCAAGAAGAAATGCAAATCATAAACGGGTATTCACTGGAGAAATACCTTATGCTAGAACTGACATGTGATTACATTTTCACGCAATTTGGGTGCATAGATCCTGACAAATCAGTACCCAGAACAACCACCTCTGGCCTTAATAACGGCCTTGATACGCCCGGGAAATGAGTCAAACGGAACTTGGATGGCGTTTACAGGTACAGTTGCCCATGCAGCTTCAACACGATACCACAGTTCATCAAGAGTAGTGACTGGCGTATTGTGACGAGCCAGTTGCTCGGCCACCATTGACCAGACGTTTTCAAATGGTGAGAGATCTGGAGAATGTGCAGGCCAGGTAAGCAGTCGAACATTTTCTGTATCCAGAAAGGACCATACAGGACCTGCAACATGCTGTCGTGCGTTATCCTGTTGAAATGTAGGGTTTCGCAGGGATCGAATGAAGGGTAGAGCCACGGGTCGTAACATATCTGAAATGTAACGTCCACTGTTCAGAGTGCCGTCAATGCGAACAAGAGGTGACCGAGACGCGTAACCAATGCCACCCCATACCATCACGCCGGGTGATAAGCCAGTATGGAGATAACGAATACACGCTTCCAATGTGCGTTCACTGTGATGTCGCCAAACACGGATGCGACCAACATGATGCTGTAAACAGAAACCGGGTTCATCCGAAAAAATGACGTTTTGCCATTCGTGCACCCAGGTTCGTCGTCGCAGGCGCTCCTGTCTGTGATGCAGCGTCAAGGGTAACCGCAGCCATGGTCTCCGAGCTGCAAACGTCATTGAATTGTTCGCGCAGATGGTTGTTGTCTTGCAAAACGTCTCCATCTGTTGACTCAAGGATCGAGACGTGGCTGCACGATCCCTTACAGCCATGCAGATAAGATGCCTGTTATCTCGACTGCTAGTGATACGAGGCCGTTGGGATCCAGCACGGCGTTCCGTATTACCCTCTTGAACCCACCGATTCCATATTCTGTTAACAGTCATTGGATCTCGATCAAAGCGAGCAGCAATTTCGCGATACGATAAACCGCAATCGCGATAGGCTACAATCCGATCTTTATGAAAGTTGGAAACGTGATGGTACACATTTATCCTCCTTACACGAGGGATCACAACAATGTTTTACCAGGCAACGCCGGTCAACTGCTGTTTGCGTATGAGAAATCGGTTGGAAACTTTCGTCATGTCAGCAGGTTGTAGGTGTCGCCACCGGCGCCAGCTTTGTGTGAATTCTCTGAAAATCTAATCATTTTCATATCACAGCATCTTCTTCCTGTGGGTTAAATTTCGCGTCTGTAGCACGTCATCTTCGTGGTGTAGCAATTTTAATGGCCAGTGGTGTATTTACCTTCTTAATACATTCTCCATTCCCCATTTCCTTAGTTTTGGCCGTTGGCTACCCTGGCCTAACCTGCACCGATTGAAAATCATCGCTTCTGAACACTGTGAACGGGCCTCAACGGCGGCGGCAAATCTGAAATACGTCATTCTGGCATATACTACATACACGGCCAAACAGTCGATCTTGTGCAAAAAAATTGGCTGCCAGGGACTACCCCCTACCTACAGCTGTAATTGCTTTGGTTCACTGGTTCCATAGATATAGGTATAATTTGCTCGTGAACTGCGTAAAAGACAGCTTTGACTTAAACCTCGTGTGGATCTTGTCCTCCAATGAAAGCAACCTGGTTCGAAAACTGGGATTGTTGTTTGCTTTGCATTAAGAATTTATCTTTGCAAACGATGCCGTTATCGAGCCTTCTATTATAAGCTGCTGTGGAAACTGTTCTCCTTCAGCACCAGCCCTGTTCAGAAACGTGGATCCTAATTTTGTGCTTTTTCAGTTTATGTAACGATCTCTCAGATCATATTCTGGAGCAACTCATTAAACAGAGCAAACGTTTTTAGGGTGAAAAAGCGTGTGATAAGTCATTTGTGGTGTAAATTCAAGAACATCATGTATAAACCTGTTCAAGGAACTTTGTATTCGAACCACTACTTCTCAGTATATTTATTCCTTAATGAAAGTTGTTGCACGTAATACATTTCTATTTCCAACCAAGAGCTCAATACGTAGTATCAATACTAGGAATAAGAATATCTACAAAAGACCTAAAATCACTTACCTTGGTCCAAAAAGGGGTCCAATATTCAGGATCACACATTTGCAATAAATTTCCAGAAACCATTAAAAACTTGGTTTCACGTAAGGTACGGCTTAAACAGAGTTTGAAAGACGTTTTGATAGGCAACTCCTTCTACTCTGTAGATGAATATCTTAACAGACTGTTAAGCCAGCTTAAGTAAAACTGTCTGTTAGATCTCAGTTTTGACAACACTTAGTTACAACAGTCAAGACTAGGTATTTTGTTTACGATAAATTTATTAATAGTGCATAACAATGTTTTATTCTGACAGCGTGTTAATTATATGAATATTAGCTGTTCCAGTTTACCGCATTGTATTCACCTATTTCGACAATCCCCTGACAAATAATCAGGGTAGTAAGTATTATATTCAAATGTTTTACGTTTTTATGTTATAATTTCTGACATGTTTCACACCCAAGAGATTCATCTCATTTTTTTGGGTCTATGAAACGAAAACTGGCTCTAATCTAAACTTATCACTGTACTTCACTCTCTTATCATTGTTCAATTGTTAGAAATGCACTAAATTTAAATTGACACTGTTGTAACTACTGCTGGCTGTTTGGTGTTTTTTAGTGTTTTTATTTTACGTTAAGAACTTTTGTTTGTACATCGTACTCTTTCTATTATTCTACTGTGGAAATTTCGGTTATGTTGGTATGGTACTTTTGTAATGAATTATTATGTTAAATATTTTACTTTAAGCATACAAGTAAGAAAAAGCTTAGGAAAGGTTTGAAATTATGCTTAAAGTTGGTTAGAAGTCGCTCAGTGCTGTCATAATGAAATACTGGATGCATGTATTCTCTGTAATTTGAGCTCCATGTTAAGTATAACCTCGTTTTTCGGGCATCTAAATGTTTATGTCGTCATTTTTCCTGAAACAATATCGTACAATGTTGCATCTTTCCAGGTACATTCAACGGTGTATGTGCATACTGTCTGAAACTATATTACGAATAGAGTTAGTAGTAAGGAAGTAATAAATTAAAGTGTCATGCCTGATGCTGAAATCTGACTGCGTTAACAGCGAAAATTTGGTAAGCGAATTACCTTTCTCCTTTCACCATTTTGTAAGTGTTTGTGGAGGGGGAAGGGGGATGTCAGCGAGGTAAAAAGGCTCAAAATTATGCGTAAAGTTTGTTGGAATTCGCTAAATCCTCTCACAGTCATATACTGGATGAATATAGTCTGGGTTATTTGCACGCTGTCAGTTAGTACCTCAACACGTACACACAATTATTAACTGTGATACTTGTCTCATTAATTATGTTAAACTTTTAGCATAAGATTATACCTCTTAATGAGTAGATTACGACAACATTTTAAATTTCTAATTCGGTCAACGCAACCTGCACTTGATACTGGTTTCTGGGATAGCACATTAGTAATAGCAGCGGAAAAATGCTCCTATCGGAGCACGAAAGAGGCTAATTTGCTCCTGCTTAAAAGTTTAACTGAAAAATGGGGTACCAGCTGTCTCATTCTATCTTCCTCAGCAGCTTTAAATTTTTTCCCAGAAATTTTATCAAGTGAAGGTATTCAAGGCCTCTTTGGCATGTAACTCACCTCTAACTCCCACAAGCTCCCACAAAAGTAGCTCTCTCATACCCTTTGGTCCAGCGACGAACATAGCTCATACGATTTACTCCCACTTGCCCATTCCTCACTCGTTTATTCAGCCGAGACTGGTCGTCATTATCTCTTTGTGACTCTCTGTCCCTGACTCCTTCCTCACAGCAACAGTCTCCTTCGTCCGTCCTACTACCACTGTCTCCTCTCACTGTCACTGTTTTCATCTTGCTCTCTCTCACCTGCTGCTACCTCATTCATTCCTTTCCACTGCTGCTGTCTGTTCTCACTGTCACCATCTGCCTCTTCCTCGATGTCATTGTCATGGACTACCTGTCATTATCACTGGCTCTCACCCTCTCCCAGGTTTTTCTCCTCTTTACTCCTGTACCAGTGGCACTATCTCCTTCACACTGCACTGTTCTGTCACTGTCAACTATTTTCCACTGCCACTGTCTCCCACTCTTTCCTTCGCTCTTTCTTTATCACAGTCACTGCGACTGTCGCCCTCTCTCTCACTATAAAAAAGCATGAATATGTTCGAACGCCAAAATTTTGATGAAAATTTTGGAAGGCGCTGAGGAAAGTAGACTGAAGGAGCTGGTGAGCCATGTCGGCTCCCTTTTCTTTTACAAACTGCTCGCCTCGTCCCTCTGAGTTCGCGGCCGCGGTACAGAGTGCGCTGGTGGTGGTGTGCTCTGGGAAGCGAGACGTTGCCGCGTCGAGCAGTGAGCTGGCACCGGTGGTGCTTGGACGGCGACGTCCTCCTCTCTTGGTGTCAAGGGGGTCACGTTGCTCGAATCTGTGGCGAAGCATACTGACTTTGGTCATTGGGAAGTTGGTGTGTACAACGATTTTCTTGAGTCAGGCTCTTTCTTAATGTAGAGCTCACTCAAGTCTTCCTGAATTGATTCTAGTTGCACTTGGTAGCTGATTCATGGCCGCAGAATTAAGCCCCCTTGTTGCTTGTTTGCCTAGTGTGAATTTTGGCTCAGAGAAACCCACTTCGTTTCTGAAAGCGTAGATCGAACTTTTGTAAGTGACCGTGATTGTTCCAGCTTTGTAAGAGTCTCACTGCCCCACCTGTTTCATTCCCAGTACCTTTATTAATCAGAGAGGAGATGAGTTGGAAAATTTCTGGTTGTTTAGGTTTCTTAGTCAATACTCGGCAGTACTTCTGGAATTACTTTTCTATTCTACCATCTTGTTTTATGAGACCCACAGTGAGTGTGTACTCTAACATGTTTGCACAGTTTTAGCCATCTCGCCGAGGGGTGTAACCACAGCAGTGTTGAGCGTTCAGCGGTGACCTGTACTCAGAAGCTCCTTTAGTCCGTTCCAGGGTCATGGACAGTGTGGTATACTGCCTTATGGGTCTTTAGGTTCGTAGTGCATTTGAAGCTGTGCGTCTACACGCAGCGCCGGCCTGCACTATCTTTGCCGAGGAGGTCACCGCTCACGAAGTTGTGTAATTGTAATCTATTAACTGTGTCACGTAAAGGATGTTTTCCTCATTCTAAAGGGCTGAGCGGCCAGAGGAGGTCGCCGCTCGCTGACTTATGTAGTTACAATCTGGTAACTCTTTAACGTAACTGCTGTTTTTCTCATTCTAAGGCGATAAGCGGCCAGTTATTCTACGGCAGTTTGGAACCCCTTGTTTTAACTGTGTAACATGTTTTTAAGTTTGGCCAAATTTTTTTGATAGTAAACTGCTCATTCTTTTTGTTTAGTAGTTTATTTAATGCGCCAGGCTCCCCCCCCCCCTCCCCTTTTCTTTTTAAGTCGGGGTCTGTTAACGGCACGGGATTTGGGTACGTCGCGCTTGGGTTTGCTCCGGTTAATTGTATTTTGTCGACGTGGTACCTAGAAGCACAGAATGGTTTTAGTTATGCCTTTTTTCTCAACTCATCATCCTATTGGGTTCCGATCATTGTGTTTGGTGTTCCCAGTCAAATTTTGTGAGAGGAAAAGCATATACATCTGCACTACATGGCTTAAAAGTCGTGCTTAAAGAATTTATCCCTGCTGAACATACTGACCACGCGTTATTACTTACGACCGTTCTTGCGCGGTACAGAGTTCCTTGACATTGCACCTTCTTTCCTTTTCTTTGCGTAAAAAAAGGGGGGGGGGGGAGAAGAAAAGAGTCCAGTGCCAAACAAAGTTTTTTTTTCCACTCATTGAATTCTATGGTTAACTACTGCGCCGGAATTTGTTTCTTGATGTAGACATAGAGAGAGCGCCTAGTCCTTACATTTAATATTTGCTATTTTTATAAATTGTAAGACAAAAAGAACTTCATGCGTCAATAATATTTTGATAATTTACTTAAATGAAATTGAAATAATGCAAAACTAATTTTACAGCTCATACCGAATATTAAGGGCACAAAAATTTTGATGTTGGCGATACAATTTGCTCAAGAAGAAATTGTTATCGCAATTTCCAATCTGAAAACTGGAAAGGCACCTGGTCCGGATGTGCGTCTACCCTGAGGTCGTGAAGATGGTAGGTCCACTGATAGCGAGCGCCATGTTGTACAGCATTATTAAATGAGGCTTTGCCAATAGGTAGGATCCCGACGCTATGGAAAGCAGCTAGAGCAGCAGTGCTTAAAAATGGGGAAGGACAAAGATCCGGCATCAGCGAAAAACTATAGACCTATTTGCTTATTTAACGTCTTGGCCAAAGTTCAGGAACGTCTGCTCTGTGATGGGTTGCAGGCGCACAGGGAGCTCTTGGGTCTAAACCAATGTCGATTTGGATCCAGAAAAGGGAAGTCTACAGATGCTGCGGTTAATAGAGATCTTTAGATTGTAGAAACGAAGGATGCCGTCGTGCTCCTGACTGACATAGCAGGCATATTCAACAATCTTTGGCAACCTGCCATGTTCGCACGCCTTCGAGTTCTCAGGATCCCCAAACATTTGTGTAAGAGCTTTGTAGATTATTGCAGTGGACGTAGCGTCCAGTGGCTTGCGGGGCAGAGTACGCTAGTTAAAAAGTTTACAAAAGGCTGTCCTCAAGACTCCATAAGTTTTCCTCTGTACTGGGATCTTAGCACTGAACCCCTATTACATGTTAGACAGGGCGATTGCTACTGAAGGAGTTGATGCATGCGCAGATGACATCCTAGTAGTTGTTTCTGTAGACTCAAGGGCGAGACCTGAGGAAAAATGCGAAAGTTGTGCTTGCTCAGATGCAGCATTGGTGCAAGAGCAACAAAATGACAACAGCTGTTACAAAAACAACATACATACTGCTGAAGGGAAGACTTTCCCTTGTGAGCGTGTGGGTGCTATTCTGTCGTTCTGTGCAACGGGTTAATCTGAGATGTACCCTTTGCCCTGTGGCTCCTGCGAGATGCAATTTCCACCCCCACACTACAACAGAAGTCAGACAGACGCTCCTCACCTTCTAAAGAGAAATGCCTGAAAAACTTTCGGGAATAAATATCTTCTGGAGTCGTCCGCTGTAAGGAAATGACACAAAAATTCACAAAATTTATTACGTAACTAGTGGGATACTTGGTTACTGGAGTAGTGCTAGTTATTGTAAGGAAAACATGAAACTAACGAAAATTATTATCTATTTTGCAAAAATTCTGAGAAATCACAATGGCACTTTTAGTTATGAACTGAACAAGTTATTTCCAGATTCTTTTCAGAATGTGAAGTTACCTCTTAAGGATAGGATTCGCTAATGAAATTTCTTCACAAAGTTTAAGATTGTTATTGACTTGGCAGAATGGCTGAGAACCGCGCCTACTCAACTTGAATAATTACCCGTTAGAATGTTGCTAGGTACGGTTGAGGCTGTCGCATGTGAAATACAGTGAAGTGTACTGTTGTGGAGGAAACATGGGGCTTGCAAGAGCTGCAGCGCGCAATACCGTAAGCTGCAATGACTACTGTCTGCGCCGCTCGCTGCTGACAAATAAGATAACTCTCATTCTATCTGGATTGACCTCCACCAATCAGACTCTCCCTATGCCTTGATGAAGTCAAAGACTCCTATTCGCCCCTAGTCTAACTATTGGTGTGGTACACCGGTCAGATAACCAGTCCACCGCGATGCAGGCGTTTAACTATAACTCTATCCGTTCACACCGCACATTAAGTGTGGCGGCCAATACAGTGAACAATGCTTAATCGCAAGGACTCAATATAGAGTCGCACTCCTATTCACTCTTGGCAGAGGTGCTCTCCCAGTGAAGTACTGTGGAGAGACTTGTTCCTCGTTCTTTGAGTACATGTACAAGCGCACAGGCTCTCGTTACGTGTTCTTGCTCCAAGAGCGACAACTGAACGGCCCCTCTCCATGCCAGACGTGAAGGGGTATATCTTTCGGTCTCTTCCATTACTCTTTCAGATCAAGGCGTCAGAAATATCGCCTGCCAATCAGCATTGCTCTTCCAAAACAGGAGAATGACGTTTCGTTTAAGGCGACCAATCCTGAAATCTGTAGCACCTGTGAAAATTTCTGAAACTGCGTGCTATATTTGTAAAGAATAAGTAGGCTGGGCGCTCCCACACAATGTAGCGGGATTTGCTTTTAAGCCGAACACAGGGTCGTTCTTCCTTTCACTTGGGCAAACGCTGTCCGCTCCATGGGCGGTCACCTCGGCGTTTGACGTTGACTCGTCCTCTGAAGGGACCGGCGCCCCGGCGTGCGGTTTGCATCTCCCGAACTAAAAGCCCCTGTGACCGTCATGTCTGAAACGTGTGTGTGTACATCAGCCTCGAGTATTTCAATCTCAGAGCGCATTTACGATTTACTAGTTATTTACGTATTGTTTACATGAATTCATACAACATTGACTTTATCTTATCGAGTTTGGGTTCGAATGAAGCGTCTTGATGTGCTGAATATGATTGTCAGGGCGGAATATGTAAGCAAGGAAGGTCAGGAGACCATGACGTCTTACACCCTTACCAGGAATCCTTCTCTGTGGCTTGACCTGCAAAATGCAGCACTAGATATATAGGTATTCTTCTATATGAGGACAGAAACTTTTAAGACACATTTGATCTGTTACTCAGAAAGCGGCCAAAATTATGCATAAATTGCCCATGCTGGCACTGGTGACTATAAATTACCATTGCATATGGTGTGGTCATATCACGAAGCTGCCTTCAACTCCATTGTGGGTTTCGCTGCCAGCGTCTTTGCCCATCGACTTATGCTAGGCAACTAGAAAATGGTACTGCGACGAATTCAGTGGAGCGTACATCTGAGACTCACCGTTGCTTTTTGCACTACACCTGTAGAGGGTTTACTGGTAATCGTAGAAATATGTATGATGGATGTCGTGGTACGTTACAGGGCAGCGCTGTATTGGTTGGGGTGTGAGCGATATGGTCGTGTATATGAGATCCCAGGAGCGCATTTACTGATAAGAGACATTTACTAGCCTGAAATTAGATGAATGGCAGTCTGACTGGGACACTAGGAACACTGCAAGGCGCGTTTACAGCGTACTCCCAAGCATCAGGAACAGGCTCAAACTGCATGACATTGCCACTACTCGAGGTATGATGAAACTATTAACATGTCACGGTCCATATCTGCATCGAGTTGATGTAGTGACACACCAAACTGTGAATATGGAGAGGAAGATTCCACAGATCGTTCTCAGATGCTCCATTTTTCAGCTAGAGAGAGACTGTAGGCAATTGGACTGCCATCTGCAAACAATTGAAGTGACTAAAATTCGTGGACGAAAGTCAGTATGATAGCACATCAGATAACTAAAAGGCAACCACTTAACTTCCAGTCTGAGATCAGGTGGACTCTCTGAATATCAAAATAGTGTCAACTGGCCATAAGAAGTGTCTCCTCAGTTACAATGACAGGCACATATAAAATTAATTAAGAGAAATTTTGTATGTGGATAAAAGAAAGATAATATATAAAGAAAAGAAATCTTGCTGTGGCCACCCACAAGGGTGTGCGTAGGCTTGAGGATTACCGAGGCACGCACATACCAGTGCGAGTGATATAGTCACACAATTGGTTTATAAGTAGTTATAGTTGTTTAGTCGGCAAACTTCGAGTTCCTCCGAGGCTGCCAGAAACATATCTAGTAATGTAAGACGGGACTTATTTACTTGGAACTTGAGTTAATTCTCTGTTTTAGGTTTTTTTTAATTGATTCTTATTTTTCAAATGTTCTGTTTTATTTCTACATTAATATTACCAGTGGTTACTATTAACACGATTTACTACTACACATGTAATATAAAACACTATATGTCACCATGATTAACGAACATGTACAACCTGTTTAAGAGTTCCCAGATAACAGGTCTAAAATTCGTAGCAATAATCTGAACTGAACTGAATTGAAATGAACCACTAATGATCACCCCTTTCCCTGTTCCACCCTTCTACATCTACATCTACATTTATACTCCGCAAGCCACCCAACGGTGTGTGGCGGAGGGCACTTTACGTGCCACTGTCATTACCTCCCTTTCCTGTTCCAGTCGCGTATGGTTCGCGGGAAGAACGACTGTCTGAAAGCCTCCCTGCGCGCTCTAATCTCTCTAATTTTACATTCGTGATCTCCTCGGGAGGTATAAGTACGGGGAAGCAATATATTCGATACCTCATCCAGAAACGCACCCTCTCGAAACCTGGCGAGCAAGCTACACCGCGATGCAGAGCGCCTCTCTTGCAGAGTCTGCCACTTGAGTTTGCTAAACATCTCCGTAACGCTATCACGGTTACCATATAACCCTGTGACGAAACGCGCCGCTCTTCTTTGGATCTTCTCTATCTCCTCCGTCAACCCGATCTGGTACGGATCCCACACTGATGAGCAATACTCAAGTATAGGTCGAACGAGTGTTTTGTAAGCCATGTCCTTTGTTGATGGACTACATTTTCTAAGGACTCTCCCAATGAATCTCAACCTGGTACCCGCTTTACCAACAATTAATTTTATATGATCATTCCACTTCAAATCGTTCCGTACGCATACTCCCAGATATTTTACAGAAGTAACTGCTACTAGTGTTTGTTCCAGTATCATATAATCATACAATAAAGGATCCTTCTTTCTATGTATTCGCAATATATTACATTTGTCTATGTTAAAGGTCAGTTGCCACTCCCTGCACCAAGTGCCTATCCGCTGCAGATCTTCCTGCATTTCGCTACAATTTTCTAATGCTGCAACTTCTCTGTATTCTACAGCATCATCCGCGAAAAGCCGCATGGGACTTCCGACACTATCTACTAGGTCATTTATACATATTGTGAAAAGCAATGGTCCCATAACACTCCCCTGTGGCACGCCAGAGGTTACTTTAACGTCTGTAGACGTCTCTCAATTGATAACAACATGCTGTGTTCTGTTTGCTAAAATCTCTTCAATCCAGCCACACAGCTGGTCTGATATTCCGTACGTCGTTTATCAGGCGACAGTGCGGAACTGTATCGAACGCCTTCCGGAAGTCAAGAAAAATAGCATCTACCTGGGAGCCTGTATCTAATATTTTCTGGGTCTCATGAACAAATAAAGCGAGTTGGGTCTCACACGATCGCTGTTTCCGGAATCCATGTTGATTCCTATATAGTAGATTCTGGGTTTCCAAAAACGACATGATACTCGAGCAAAAAACATGTTATAAAATTCTACAACAGATCGACGTCAGAGATATAGGTCTATAGTTTTGCGCATCTCCTCGACGACCCTTCTTGAAGACTGGGACTACCTGTGCTCTTTTCCAATCATTTGGAACCTTCCGTTCCTCTAGAGACTTGCGGTACACGGCTGTTAGAAGGGGGGGGGGGGGCAAGTTCTTTCGCGTACTCTGTGTAGAATCGAATTGGTATCCCGTCAGGTCCAGTGGACTTTCCTCTGTTAAGTGATTCCAGTTGCTTTTCTATTCCTTGGACACTTATTTCGATGTCAGCCATTTTTTGTTTGTGCGAGAATTTAGAGAAGGAACTGCAGTGCTGTCTTCCTCTGTGAAACAGCTTTGGAAAAAGGTGTTTAGTATTTCAGCTTTACGCGTGTCATCCTCTGTTTCAATGCCATCATCGTCCCGGAGTGTCTGGATATGTTGTTTCGAGCCACTTACTGATTTAACGTAAGACCAGAACTTCCTAGAATTTTCTGTCAAGTCAGTACATAGAATTTTACTTTCGAATTCACTGAACGCTTCACGCATAGCCCTCCTTACGCTAACTTTGACATCGTTTAGCTTCTGTTTGTCTGAGACGTTTTGGCTGCGTTTAAACTTAGAGTGAAGCTCTCTTTGCTTTCGCTGTAGTTTCCTAACTTTGCTGTTGTACCACGGTGGGTTTTTCCCGTCCCTCACAGTTTTACTCGGCACGTACCTGTCTAAAACGCATTTTACGATTGCCTTGAACTTTTTCCATAAACACTCAACATTGTCAGTGTCGGAACAGAAATTTTCGTTTTGATCTGTTAGGTAGTCTGAAATCTGCCTTCTATTACTCTTGCTAAACAGATAAACCTTCCTCCCTTTTTTTATATTCCTACTAACTTCCATATTCAGGGATGCTGCAACGGCCTTATGATCACTGATTCCCTGTTCTGTACATACAGAGTCGAAAAGTTCGGGCCTGTTTGTTATCAGTAGGTCCAAGATGTTATCTCCACGAGTTGGTTCTCTGTTTAATTGCTCGAGGTAATTTTCGGATAGTGCACTCAGTATAATGTCACTCGATGCTCTGTCCCTACCACCCGTCCTAAACATCTGAGTGTCCCAGTCTATATCTGGTAAATTGAAATCTCCACCTAAGACTATAACATGCTCAGAAAATTTATGTGAAATGTATTCCAAATTTTCTCTCAGTTGTTCTGCCACTAATGTTGTTGAGTCGGGAGGTCGGTAAAAGGAGCCAATTATTAACCTAGCTCGGTTGTTGAGTGTAACCTCCACCCATAATAAATAATTCACAGGAACTATCCACTTCTATTTCACTACAGGATAAACTACTACTAACAGCGACGAACACTCCACCACCGGTTGCATGCAATCTATCCTTTCTAAACACCGTCTGTACCTTTGTAAAAATTTCGGCAGAATTTATCTCTGGCTTCAACCAGCTTTCTGTACCTATAACGATTTCGGCTTCGGTGCTTTCTATCAGCGCTTGAAGTTCCGGTACTTTACCAACGCAGCTTCGAATGGCTTAGGGGAATAATGATTGTCTGCGAGCCTCTGTATTAGTTCTAATTGCTAGAATTATCTCGTCGTGGTGTTTTCGCCAGATGTTCAATGGTTCAAATGGATCTGAGCTCTATGCGACTTAACTTCTGAGGTCATCAGTCGCCTAGAACTTAGGACTAATTAAACCTAACTAACCTAAGGACAGCACACACATCCATGCCCGAGGCAGGATTCGAACCTGCGACCGTAGCGGTCGCTCGGCTCCAGACTGCACTCCGGCCGGCTTTCGCCAGATGTATGTGAGAGGAAGTAATATGTTGTTCGACTCTTTCCGGAAAGTGCTCTCTCTAAATTTCAATAGTGATCCTCTCCATGATGCAGAACGCCTCTCTTGTAACGTGTGTCACTGAAGTTTGTTGAGTACCTCTGTAACGCTCTCACGCCGACGTAACGATTCTGTGACGCAACGCGCCGCTATTCGTTGGATCTCCTCTATCTCTTCTGTGTCCTACATGGTAAGAATCACAGATTGATGAATCGCTCGAACGAGCGTCTTATAAGCCACTTCCTTCGTGGCTGAGTTACATTTCCTTAAGATTATTCCAAATAATCCGCTTTTCTTACTATTTGTTTTATGAGATCATTCCCTCAAGATCGCTTTGGACTTTTATCCTAGACATTTTGCGGTAGACACTGTTTCGAGCAATTTGTCAGCAATAATGTAGTGGTGCAGTAGTGGAATTCTTTTCCTGTGTATGCACATTTATTTACGTTCAAGATAAACTGCCAGAGCCTGCACCAATCATCAGTTTCTGCAGGTCATTTTGCAAACCGACACTGTCTTCTACCATTGTTAGTGTCTTATACACAACCGCATAATCTACGAACAGTCTTAAAGAGCTTCTGACGCTTTGTACTAAGCCATTTACATACATTGTAAACAGTAACGGTCCTATCACACTATCCTTTACCATCGCTTAACATTCCCCTCCCTGTTCGAATCACTAACAGAGCGAGGGAAAAACGACTCCCTATATGTTGCTGTGCGAGTCCTGATTTATTTTGTCTCCGCTATCTTTAAGCGAGATATTCTTTGGTGGCATCAGAAGTCAGTCGCAAATGCCGATTCTCTAAATTTCGCAACAGCGTTTGGCCAAAAGAACGTCATATTCTCACCAGGGATTTCCATTCGATTTCACGGAGCATTTCCATAATGCTTACATGTTTATCGAATCTCCCAGTAACACATCTAGCAACACGCCTCTGAATTGCTTCGATGTCTCCCAGTAATCTTTTCTGACTGGAATCCCAGACACTCGAAGAGCACCCAAGAATGGGTCGCAAGTTTTCTAAGCAATGTATAAATTAGTTACACTTACCTCCGATTGTCTCAATGGTCCGAAGTCGATCAATCACCTTCCCTACAACATCGAGCTTACATGCTCATTAGATTTCACATCACTTTGCAATGATACATCTAGAAATTTAATCGACGTGACTGTCAAGTAGCACATCACTGTTAATACACACGAACATTACAGGATTGTTTTTTCTACTCATCCGGAGTACCCTACACTTTTGCACATTTAGAGCAAGGTTGCCATTTATTAAACCAAATAAAATTTCTGTCCAAGTCATGCAATATCTTCCTACTGTCACTCTACGACGACTGTTTCTCGTACACTACAGCGTCACAAGGAAACAGCTGGAGATTGATTCTCACCCTATACATCAGCTCTTTTGGCTACATGAAGAACACGTGTAGGCATATCACACTTCCCTGGGGCACTTCTGGCGAGACGTCTCTGTTGCACTCTCAACACCCGGAACAACGCACTGCATTCTATGCATCTCTCACATATCTGAGGACCTATTCTGTACGCATGAATCTTCAATAATGGTCCGCACATTGACAAATCTGTCGGTAAATTTAATGAATTCCACGCGAAAATCGACTTCACTGTAAAGCACGAAAGTAATAACTGTACTAGAAATTCAGGTCAAGATATAATGAAGCAAGTCCTTAAAGCGTTCAAGAAACTTACTAAAACAGGTAAAGTGATTACAAACGAAGCGTACCACTTACAATCTATAAAGACGCTGCATTCACAAGTTTATTACACAGGCCAGAGAATATGTCAAAGGGCACAGTGGAGAGACTGCATTACAATGTAAGAGACTTCCAGCCAACCAGTTGCAAACAGAATTTAAATTTCTTTAACTAGTTTTCAACGCCAACTAGGGGCGCCTTTTTCAGAAGAAACTGTAGCTATTAATGTACCTTCCTGTGATACTGTTAGGTAAGGTAACAGTTTCTTCTGAAGAAGGCGCCCCTAGTTGGCGTTGGAAACTAGTTAAAGAATTTTAAATTCTGTTTCCACGTGGTTGGCTGGAAGTTCGTGACATTGTAATTAATTACGGTTGCTGAGCACAGCCATGTTCAAAATATTCAGACTGAATTAGTTAAATATTACTAAGCAGGTAGCGACGGTTGTGATATAAATACGGTTAATCGTTTTTTTTTTCAATGAGAGGAGGAAAGAAAATGTGGAACGAGCTAAGGATAAAGCGAGAATTGAAGGGGTCTTGTAATATACGCCAGCCTCCTGCGTGTTGCTCCCGTAGGAACCTTGGAAAAGGACTGGACACAGAGAGACGTGTGAGCATCCGTTCTTCTCACTTTCTCTTCTCGAACGGAATGAGAAGAATTCTCAGTATGTCGTATAGTGGAAACCACCTTTGACGAAGCACTTCATAGTACTTTGCTTAGTGTATATATGTAGTTATAGAGTCGTTTAGCCTCGCAATCTCCCCTAAAGAGCATAATAAGGACTGAAAAGCTCATACGTCCAAATGTAGCACACAAATGTTGTGTATTCATGACTAGCGTGAATCCGCTAGAATTTCTCTGTTCCAGAGAATTAATCATATTTATTGTCTCTTAATATGGAGAGAATAGCATATTCAAATTTTAATTTTCTTAGCATGGATCAGCGAGATTATTAAAGAGCCCTTAAAACATCACGTTTGCAGTACGAGTGGACTTCCTAGGTACAGTAGAAGCTACAACAGGTCAAGTAGATCACAGACGAGTACAATGCATCCTACACGCAGCCTTCGAGTAAAGTATACTACACACATAAAGAAAAAGACTTTGCATCATCTCGGTTCCGAGAGTTCCGGAACCTGTACAGATAATTGGAATAGAGATCAACATAAACATCATTTCTGCCCTTTTTATTGCTCATGAAAACCACACATCGGATGTTGTACCACCATAGAGCGAGACCTTCAGAAGGGATGATCCAGACTGCTGTATAAACCGGTACCTCTAATACCCGGTAGCACGTCCTCTTGCATTGATGCATGCCTGTATTCGTCGTGCTATACTATCCACAAGTTCATCAAGACACTGTTGGTCCGGATTGTCCCACTCCTCGGCGGCGATTCGGCGTAGATCCCTCAGAGTGGTTGGTGGGTCACGTCGTCCATAAACAACCCTTTTCAATCTAACCCAGGCATTTTCGATAGGGTTCTTGTCTGGAGAACATACTGGCCACTCTAGTCGAGTGATGTCGTTATCCTGAAGGAAGTCATTCACAAAATGTGCACGATGGGGGCGCGAATTGTCGTCTATGAAGACAAATGCCTCGCCAATATGCTGCCAATATGGTTGCACTATCGGTCGGAGGATGGCATTCACGTATCGTACAGACGTTACGGCGCCTTACATGACCACCAGCGGCGTATGTCGGCCCCACATAATGCTACCCCATAACAGCAGGGAACTTCCACCTTGCTGCACTCGCTGAACAGTGTGCCTAAGGCGTTCAGCCTGACCAGGTTGCCTCCAAACACGTCTCCGACGCCGGTCTTGTTGAAGGCATATGCGACACTCATCGGTGAACAGAACGTGATGCCAATCCTGAGCGATCCAATTGGCATGTTGTTGGACCCATCTGCACCGCGCTGCATGGTGTCGTGGTTGCAAAAATGGACCTCGCCATGGACGTCGGGAGTGAAGATGCGCATCATGCAGCCTATTGCACACCATTTGAGTTATAACACGACGTCCTATGGCTGCACAAAAAGCATTATTCAACGTGGTGGCATTGCTGTCAGGTTTCCTCTGAGCCATAATCGGTAGGTAGAAGTCATCCACTGCAGTAGAAGCTCTTGGGCGGCCTGAGTGAGGCATGTCATCGACAGTTCCTGTCTCTCTGTATCTCCTCCATTTCCGAAAAACATCGCTTTGGTTCACTCCGAGACTCCTGGACACTTCCCTTGTGGAGAGCTCTTCCTGGCACAAAGTACACTGCGGACGCGATCGAACCGCGGTGTTGACCGTCTAGGCGTGGTTGAACTACAGACAACACGAGCCGCGTACCTCCTTCCTGGCGGAATGACTGGAACTGGGGAGTGTCGGACCCCCTCCGTCTAATAGCCGCTGCTCATGCATGGTTGTTTACATCTCTGGGCGGGTTTAGTGACATCTCTGAACATTCAAAGGGACTTTGTCTGTGATACAATATCCACAGTCAATGCCTATCTTCAGGAGTTATGTGTGTACATCTACATCTACATATATACTCCACAAGTCACCGTACAGTGCGTGGTGGGGGAGACGTTGTACCACTACTTGTTATTTCGCTTCCTATTTCACTCGCAAACAGAGCGAGGGAAAACGGCTATATGCCTCCGTACGACCTCGAATTTCTCTTATGTTCGTGGTCCTTACGCGAAGTATACGTCGGCGGCAGTAGGATAATTCTGCAGACAGCTTCGAATACCGGTATTCTAAATTTTATCAATAGTGTTCCTCGAAAATAATGTTGCCTTCCCTCCGGGCTTCCCATTTAAGTTTACGATGCATCTCTGTAATACTTGTGTGTTTATCGAACCTACCGCTAAAAATCTAGCATCTTCGATGTTTTGTTCCAGTCCGACTTGGTGGGGATCCCAAACACCTGAGCAGTAAACTAGTCAAGAATGAGTATTCTATATCCACTCTCCTTTACAGATGAACCGCACTTTCGTAATATTCTTCCATTAAACCGAAGTCGACCATTCGTGTTCCCTATCACAATCATTACATGCTTGTTCCATTTCATATCACTTTGCAGTATTGCACGTAGATATTTAATCGACTTAATTGTGACAAGCAGCACGCTGCTAATTCTATATCGAACATTGCGGGATTGTTTTTCCTATCCATCTGCATTAACTTACATTTTTATAAATTTATAGCTATCTACTGTTTATCACACGAACTAGAAATTTTTTCCATGTTAACTTGCATCCTCCTACAGTTACTCAATCAAAACGCTGAAAACCGTTACGTACGACATGGTCGTCTGTCTGTACACGAGCGCTTATTTTCACACACATCAGTCCTCTATTATTAAGAGGTTAGTTTAAAAAATGTGTGATTCTTTCTTTATCTAGATGTAGCTCTACCCTGGCTAGAGAGAAAAAAATCAAATCTGCAAAAGGTCCGTCAACAACAAAACACAATTCAGCCTAATAATAATGCCGATAGCATTATTTGTCATATACAGCTGGCAGAATTAACGGGGACACACAGAGATGGGTGTCGGGGTCGCTCTTGGTATTAGGTCGAAACTGCAGTATTTTCCGTATTCCTGTGTGGCGGGGGTAATCCTCCTGCTCCACAACCAGGCCGAAAGAGGGGTTAGTGCGTGAAATGAAACCTTGTGATCTACCCATCTAATCTTCAGCATTCTTCTGTAGCACCATATTTCGAAAGCTTCTATTCTCTTCTTGTCTGAACTATTTATCGTCCATGTTTCACTTCCATACATGGCTACACTCCATACAAATACTCTCAGAAATGTCTTCCTGACACTTAAATCTATACTCGATGTTAAAAAATTTCTCTTCTTCAGAAACGCTTTCCTTGCCATTCCCAGTCTACATTTTATATCCTCTTTACTTCGACCATCATCAGTTATTTTGCTCCCCAAATTGCAAAACTTCTTTACTCCTTTAAGTGTCTCATTTCCTAATCCAATTCCCTCAGCATCACCCGACTTAATTCGACTACATTACATTATCCTCGTTTTGCTTTTGTTGATTCAAAGTGATATGAGCTTCAAACTAGCGCTTCAAAGAGAGTCTTAATCTAAAACAACTATTTCTGAAAGTATTGATAGTATAGTGAATTTTAAAACTGAATGAAGAAAATGCATCTAATCTGAATATATTGGGAGACGTATAAGCCGGCCCGAGTGGCCGAGCGGTTCTAGACGCTACAGTCTGGCACCGCGCGACCGCTACCGTCGCATGTTTGAATCCTGCCTCGGGCATGGGTGTGTGTGATGTCCTTAGGTTAGTTAGGTTTAAGTAGTTCTAAGTTCTGGGGGACTGATGACCACAGCAGTTAAGTCCCAAAGTGCTCAGAGCCATTTGAACCATTTTTGAGCCGTATAAAAGATGTCACAAAAAACAGACAAACTTTAGGACCAGGTTCGTTATACATATACAAATAAAGAACTGTGTAGTAAACATTGGCTTTAAAACGCACATCTTACGACGTATGAGTACTTGTTCAACTGCGATACTATGAAATCTATGTTTTCTGCTGTTGGGAGGAGAAAGTACTGACCAAACCAAGGAAAAAATGTCTAGTAAACGTGGGATGTCAAATGCATACTTCAAGAGCTTGTCGTCCACAAGCCAGATTAACCACTACGAATCTCTCTTGCAACGTCACAAGGAGGATCCAAGAGAGCGAGTAGGCACACCGATGGATATGGAGCCTTCGTCTTCGCGCAACCCTCCACAAAGTGACTCCAGAGGCTTGTTCATCTCCGCTAGTGTAAAACCAAACACTGCATTTTATTGTCAGAACAGTTAGAAGCTGTAACAGACCTACTAAAGACTCTGCTTACACTACGTTTGTCCGCCCACTTTTGGTGTGCTGCTGCGCCGTGCGAGATTCTTACCAGTTACGATTAACGGAGAACATCCAGAAAGTTCAAAGAAGGGTAGCACGTTTTGTACTATAGAGGAATAGGGGAGAAAGTGTCACTTACACGATACAGGTTCAAATGGTTCAAATGGCTCTGACAACTATGGGACTTATCATCTATGGTCATCAGTCCCCTAGAACGTAGAACTACTTAAACCTAACTAATCTAAGAACAGCACACAACACCCAGTCATCACGAGGCAGAACACGATACAGAATTTGGGGTGGAAATAATTAAAACAAAAGGCGTTTTTCGATGCGGCGGAACCTTCTCTCGAAATTTGCATCACCAAATTTCCCCTTCGAGCGCACAAATATTTTGTTGATGTCGACCTAGCGTAGGAAGAAATGGCAATTTTAATAAAATAAGGGAAATCAGTGCTGGCACGGAATGATATGGGTCCTCATTTTTTTCCGCACGCTGTTCGAGAGTGGAATAATAGAGAATTAGCGCGGAGGTAGTTCGATGAACCCTCTGCTAGGCACTTAAGCGTGATTTGCGTGATAGCAATGTAGATGGAGGTGTAGGAACACATCTCTTCTTTTGAACAAACCTCATAGCTCTTAAGGAATGCATTTTACTGCACTTATTTACTAGACATTCTCTTCCTGTTTTGGTCCACACTAAGTCTTCCCAAAATATGAAACGCAAAGAGCTTGCAGCAGAAGACATGTATTTCATAGTATGGAAGACGAACAAACGTTCATATCTCTTAAGGTATGCGCTTTAGAGCCCTTGTTTATTAGACATTTCTTTCTTGTTTCGATACAAGGAACCTGTCCCTAAAGTCTGTGGTGTTTTTATGGAACACCGTACACACGCGAGTAAGAATAACGCTAATGCACGTATAATACTTTCGTAACTGACTGTCACGGTTAGTAGCCCTATTAAAGGAAAAGGTGCCCACTGTAGATCAGTAGTATTTACAATGTTGGATACAACACTAAAGATCCAATAGACTGATAAGTGTGCTCGCTGATATTAGATAGGGAGGCGCCCGTGTAGAACTGAAATTGCACTTCTGCCATACTGTTAAGATAAACATTAGCTTAGAGAGCATGGCCGTTCGCTGGAACTGTGCTGTTTACTTGTGGTCCCCGGAGCGGTGGAAATGAACCTGGTCCTGCAACCGCAGCGGCAATACTGGGTTTGTGGGCCTGAAAACAAACCGCACTACGCCGAAGGCAGCTACTGCGTAGATCTATTTTTAAAACAATTCTCAGAATATCTGCGGCGTTCTAACACGGTAGGATAACTCTGACAGTGATGAAAATTGTCAGTTACTTGTTTTACGGTTAGGGCTTTCCGATAACCGCTACTGTTGAGTGCGTGCCATGATGAACAGACAAGAAATCGGAAAATGACAATGGGAATCATGTTATTCTTCCGGCGACAGCCGTGATTCAAGAGTGGTTGTGGTAGCCGGCACCGCCTTTAATTACGCAAATTTAAGGCAAATCTAAGGCCTGAGGTTCAGTCCGAGGGCTGGCAAACCACGACGACACGAACGGAAGAGTCCGTATGTGAGCAGCAACATTTGAGTAACAACGCCGACTTTAGTCTGCAACTACGTAAACAACCTTGTGTCTGACGGAGGGTATTTGCTGTACCTCAGTAACTTCTCCCTTTCACCGATCCAGTTTCAAACGGTGCGCTAGAAGAACGACTGTCGGTAGCTCTCCTTGAGAGCTCGAATCTCTCCAATTTTACGTTCGTCTCTTCGCGAGATATACAGTACGTCCGCTAAGACTCTCTGCAGCGGCGGGACTCGCGTGCCTCCCCTTGGGGAGCGAGAAGGTTGGCAGCTCATCGAAGTTTCTCCTGCACGTGTTACGTGGACCTGAAGTCGTAGGGTGGGGGTAATAGTGTTGCGTGTGCGTTGCAGCTGTTAGTTATGTTATTGTCTAGTTCTTGTGTAAGCTGAGTGTAGCCAGAATGCTTACTATTGCAGAGAGAGCGTTTTTAGTGGAAGAGGTTTCCCGTGGAGGACAGTTAACGGAGCATGTGAGGTGGGAACCGCGCGGCTACACCGCGCGGCTAATCGTCACTTCTGATGTCTATTGTTTCCATATAATTCATCCATTCATTGCCCTGCTGAATTAAAATGAGATCAATCGTTCAGTTTTCCACAAAGACAAAGCTACAGCTCATGAAGCACACAAGTCGCTGCGACTTTGAGATGAAATCTTTGGAGACAGAGTAATTACGAAAGGCCTCTGATTCCCGCGCTCACCGGATCTGTCTCCGTACGACTATTTCCTTTGGAGCACGCCTAAAACATCTGTGTATCAAAATAGCCCTAAGACAGCTGATGAAGTGAAGACGGCGAGAATTCATTACCTGCATTCGATAGCACATGAAATGTAAATGTGTTCGCAAATAAAAGTAAATGTGTTGAAGTATGCCTTTAACAAAGAGAAAACATGGTTCAAATGGCTCTAAGCACTATGGGACTTAACATCTGAGGTCATCAGTCCCCTGGACTTAGAACTACAGTACTGGTCATTAAAATTCATACACCACGAAGATGACGTGCTACAGACGCGAAATTTAACCGGCAGGAAGAAGATGCTATGATATGCAAATGATTAGCTTTTCAGGGCATTCACACAATTTTGGTGCCGATGGCGACACCTACAACGTGCTGACATGAGGAAAGTTTCCAACTGATTTCTCATACACAAACAGCAGTTGACCGGCGTTGCCTGGTGAAACGTTGCTGTGATGCCTCGTGTAAGGAGGAGAAATGCGTACCATCACGTTTCCGACTTTGATAAAGGTTGGATAGTAGCTTATCGCGATTGCGGTTTATCGTATCGCGACACTGCCGCTCGCGTTGGTCGAGATCCAATGACTGTTAGCAGAATATGGAATCGGTGGGTTCAGGAGCGTAATACGGAACGCCGTGCTGGATCCCAACGGCCTCGTATCACTAGCAGTAGAGATGACAGGCATCTTATCCGCATGGCTGTAACGGATCGTGCAGCTACGTCTCGATCCCTGAGTCAACAGGTGGGGACGTTTGCAAGACAACAACCATCTGCACGAACAGTTCGACGACGTTTGCAGGAGCGTGGACTACCAGCTCGGAGACCTTGGCTGCCGTTACCCTTCACTCTGCACGAATGGCAAAACGTCATATTATCGGATGAATCCAGGTTCTGTTTACAGCATCATGATGGTCGCATCCGTGTTTGGCGACATCGCGGTGAACGCACATTGGAAGCGTGAATTCGTCATTGCCATACTGGCGTAACACCCGGCGTGATGGTATGGGGTGCCACTGGTTACACGTCTCGGTCACCTCTTGTTCGCATTGACGGCACTCTGAACAGTGGACGTTACATTTCAGATGTGTTACGACCCGTGGCTCTACCCTTCATTCGATCCCTGCCAAACCCTATATTTCAGCAGGATAATGCACGACCGCATGTTGCAGGTCTGTACGGGCCTTTCTGCATACCGAAAATGTTCGACTGCTGCCCTGGCCAGCACATTCTCCAGATCTCTCCGCAATTGCAAACGTCTGGTCAATGGTGGCCGAGCTACTGACTCGTCACAATACGCCAGTCACTACTGTTGATGAACAGTGGTATCGTGTTGAAGCTGCATGGGCAGCTGTACCTGTACACGCCATCCAAGCTCTGTTTGACTCAATGCCCAGGCGTATCAAGGCCGTTATTACAGCCAGAGGTGGTTGTTCTGGGTACTGATTTCTCAGGATCTCTGCATCCAAATTGCGTGAAAATGTAATCACATGTCAGTTCTAGTATAATATATCTGAATACCCGTTTATCATCTGCATTTCTTCTTGGTGTAGCAATTTTAATGGCCAGTAGTATACTTAAACCTGACTAACGTAAGGACATCACACACATCCATGCCCGAGGCAGGATTCGAACCTGCGACCGTAGCAGCAGCGCGGTTCCGGACTCAAGCGCCTAAAACCGCTCGGCCACAAAGGCCGACGCAAGAAAGAGAAAAACATATGATATTGGTGAGTGCAGTTTACTTATGTGTAGTTAATATAATTAATTAATTTCATTGTTTTACTTGTATTAATGTTGAATCCCATCTTCCAGCATAACTGCAGCCACTAGCAGGGAATCCCACGCCTAGCAACATGAATAAACTGCCAGCCTTAAGCGCCCTGGAAGGCGAGACACGCAGAATTCGCCGCTGCGGAGAGACTTTGCGGATGCACCGTACGTAGGAGGTTGTGAACCCATGGTCTAGGGGTTGCGTCTCTCTCTAGGGATCAAAACGTCCACCTTAACAACTCATGCATCCAAGCTGCTAACAAGAATAATATACAGAAGAATGGCAAAGAAAATTGAGGATCTTCAGATGACGATCATTTTGGCTTTAGGATAGGTAACGGCATTAGTGAGGCAGTTCTGACCTTACGCATCATAATGGAAGCAAGACTTAATGAAAATCAAGATGCGGTCACAGGATATGTCGATCTACAAAAAGCGTTCGACAATGTAAATTGGTGCACCTGTGCTGTTTAAATGTCGAATAAAAATCGTCAGCAATCGCGACCGAAGACTTCCAATATAAGAAATAACACTCGTTCTTCCAACGGATTTGTCAAAGAGGACGGATCAAGGAATAGCGTCTTCACAATTTTTTTCTTTTTTTCCATTTTTTTTGAGTCATTATTCTACTGATTGGTTTGATGCTGCATGCCACGGATTCATCTCCTTCCATAACCTCTACATTTCAGAGTAGCATCTTCCGTCCACATTTATTTGCTGAATGTATTCCAATCGCTATCATCCCCTGCAGTTTTTATCTTCTACAGCCCCCTATAGTACCATGGAGGTGTTTACCTGATGTCTCAACAATGTCCTGTTGGCCAGCCCCTTCGTTTACTCAGTGTCTTCCATATGTTTCTTTCTTCGCCAATTCTGCGGAGAACTTCCTTATGTTAACAGTCCACCTAGTTTTCTTATTCTGGAACACCACGTCTCAAACGCTTTTGTGTTTCGGTTTGTATACTGACCACGTTTCAGTACCATATAACACTGTGCTCCAACGTACGTTCTCAGAAATTTCTTCTCGAAATCAAGACATACCAGTAGACATCAAGACATACCAGTAGACATCTCTTGCTCAGATGTCCTCTCTCCCTGTGTTTGTCAGCTTTTTACATCCTCCGTGCTTCGTCCGTCATTGGCCATTTTGATTCCAAGGTAGCAGATTCCCTTAATTTCGTCTACTTCGTGACCACCGATTTTAATATTAAATTTCATCTGTTACCCAGGGTTTCTTTGCACTTACCCTCCTTGTGCTTATGTCCCTCTGTCTAACAACTGTGATTGTCCTTTTTAGAGATGTCCATTCCTCTTCAACTGAACTGCATATTATGGTATTATCGCAATGTCAACACACTTAGAGAACTTCAAATGCATCTCAACATTTCTCAGTTCTTCCTTCTACGCTAATTCTTCTGAACGATGCTCTTAGACTCCAGTCCACTAAATAATGATCCGATTCTATACACACCAAAAAAAATTTTGCATTACCTCGGTTCCGAGAGTTCCGGAACCTGTACAGAGAATTGGGATAGAGATCCACATAAACACCGTTTCTGCCTTTTTTATTTCTCATGAAAACCACACATTACATGTTGTACCAACATACAACGAGACCTTCAGAGGTGGTGGTCCAGACTGCTGTACACACCGGTACCTCTAATACCCAGTAGCACGTCCTCTCGCATTGAAGCATGCCTGTATTCGTCGTGGCATACTATCCACAAGTTCATCAGGCTCCAGATTGTCCCACTCCTCAAGGGCGATTCGGCGTAATCCCTCAGAGTGGTTAATGAGTCACGTCGTCCATAAACAGCCCTTTTTAATCCCAGGCATGTTCGATAGGGTTCGTGGAGAGCATGCTAGCCTCTCTAGTCGAGCGACGTTGTTATCCTGAAGAAAGTCATTCACAAGATGTGCACGGAAGGGGCGCGAGTGCCTCGCCAATATACTGCCGATATGGTTGCACTATCGGTCGGAGGATGGCTTTCACGTATCGTACAGCCGTTACGGCACCTTCCATGACCACCAACGGAGTACGTCGGCTCCACATAATGCCACCCCAAAACAGCAGAGAACTTCTTCCTTGCTGCACTTGCTGGACAGTGTTTCTAAGGCGTTCAGCCTGACCGAGTTGCCTTCAAACAAGTCTCCGACGATTGTCTTGTTGAAGGCATATGCGACACTCATCGGTGAAGAGAACGTGATGCCAATCCTGAGCAGTCCATTCGGCACTTTGTTGGGCCTCTCTGTACAGTGCCGTATGGTGTTGTGGTTGCAAAGATGGACCTCGCCATGGAAGTCGGCAGTGAAGTTACGAATCATGCAGCCTATTGCGCACAGTTTGAGTCGTAACACGAAGTTCTGTGGCTGCACGAAAAGCGTTATTCAACATGGTGGCGTTTCTGTCAGCCGAGCCATAATCCGTTGATAATCCGTTGATAGCCCTCATCCAACTGCATTAATAGCTCTTGGGCGCCCTGAGCGAGGCATGTTAACCACAGTTCCTGTCCCTCTGTATCTCCTCCATGTCCGAACAACATCGCTTTGGTTTACTCCGAGACGCCTGGACCCTTCGCTTGTTGAGAGCCCTTCCTGGCACAAAGTAACAATGTGGACGTTATCGAACCGCGGTATTGACAGTCTAGGCATGGTTGAACTACAGACAACACGAGCCGCGTACCTTCTTCCTGGTAGAATGACTGGAACTAATCGGCTGTCGGACCCCCTCCATGCTCATGCACGGTTGTTTTTTAGGGCGGGTTTAGTGACATTTCTGAACAGTCAAAGGAACTGTGTCTGTGATACAATACCCATAGTCAACGTCAGTCTTCAGGAGTTCTGGGAACCGGGGGATGTAAAACTTATTTTGATGTGTGTATGTCTTATAATACAATACCTGATTTCGAAATCTCTGTCTGACGATGATGTAATCCGGCTAGAATTTTGCCATGTCTTCGGGTCTTTTCCATAATTTCATCCCCTTGTGATTCTTGAGTAGATTATTACTATAACCATCTGAAATTTATTGCAGAACTCAATTAGCCTATCTCCTCTCTCACTATTACTGTCGAGCCCATATTCTCCCGTAACTCTTTTTTCTATGTCTTCTCTTACAACAGCGTTCGGACCACTATTGTTATTATTATTATTACTATCCTCCGTTTATGTGCTGAAGTACCCTTCAGTACCCACACACGCTTCCTCTATCTCTTCGTCTTCGGCATGTATACCTGTGTTATTGTTGTTGGCGTTGGTTGCTGTCGATTCTGATGAGAACAACCCTATCATTGAACTGCTCACAGTGATTCACTCTCTGTCCTACCTTCCTATTCATAACGAATCCTACTATCCTTTCTACTGCTCTTGATATACTCTATATATATATATTCACCAGATATATTTATCTTCTTTCCATTTCTGTTTCGCTCCTACGACCCCCACTATTTCTAGATTGAGCTTTTGCATTTCCCTTTTCAGATTTTCTAGCTTCCCTACCTAGTTTTAATTTCTGACATTCTACCTTCAGGCTAGTAGAATGTTACCCTTTCGTTGGTTATTTCATCTCTTCCTTACGATCATCTCCCGTCGATTCTGATGAGAACAACCCTATCATTGAACTGCTCACAGTAACTCACTCTCTGCCCTACCTTCCTATTCATAACGAATCCTACTATCCTTTCTACTGCTCTTGATATACTCTATATATATATATTCACCAGATATCTTTATCTTCTTTCCATTTCTGTTTCGCTCCTACGACCCCCACTATTTCTAGATTGAGCTTTTGCATTTCCCTTTTCAGATTTTCTAGCTTCCCTACCTGGTTTTAATTTCTGACATTGTACCTTCAGGCTAGTAGAATGTTACCCTTTCGTTGGTTATTCTATCTCTTCCTCACGATCATCTCCCCCTTGGGAGTCCTCTCCAGGAGATTCTAATAAGGGGACTAATCAGGCCCCTCTTGACCTTGGGATAGAAAAGTGGCTCTAACAGACGGAAGTTTTAACGCAGGAGGCAAGCTAGAAACTCTTAAAAAAGAAATGCAAAGGCTCGATGTAGATATAGTAGGGGTCACTGATGTGAAGTCGAAAGAAGATCAAGGATTCCTGGTCAGACGAATATGGGGCAATGCCAACAGCAGCAGAAAATGGTATAACGGGAGTGGGATTTGTTGTGAGTAGGAAAGTAGGCCTGAGAGTGAGCTACTCTGATCAGTTCTGTGGTAGGGTTGTTCTCATCAGGTTCGACAGCAAACCAACGCCAACTGTGATATTTCAGTTATACATGTCGACTTCGCAAGCAGAATTTGAAGAGATAGAGAAAGTGTATGAAACTATTGAATGGGTAATTCTTCATAAAAAGGGAGAAATTGGAACGCGACTATAGAAATGAGAGAGGACAAAGACTAATGGAGTTCTACTATAAATTTCGGATGGTAATAGCTAATATTCCGTTCAAGAATCACAAAAGTTGGAGGTATACATGGATAACGCCTGGCGACATGGAAATATTCCAGGTGTATTACATCATGGCCAGAGATTACTTAATTGCAAAGATACCTTGTGTGACTAAAGAAGGCAGTAGAAAAGTTTTCGCGGCAAGAAAGGAATACTGAAATATAAATTACTTAGGAAATAATTAAATAGGAAGAGTTGGACAGTCAAGGTGAAATGGCTGCAGTAATAATGTGAAGAAACTGTAAAAGAAATGATCGTCGGAAGCACTGTTTCAGCATACAGAAAAATCAGAACAACCTTCGGTGAAATTAAAAGCAAGGGCGGAACATTAACAGTGCAGTGGAAATTCTCCTGTTAAATGGAGTGGAGAGAGCACATGGATGGAAAGAGTACATCGAAGGCCTTTATGAGGGGGGAGGAATTGCCTGATGACGGGACAGAAGAAGAAGTCAGGGTCGATGTAGAAGAGTCAGAATTTAAAAGAGCTTTGGAAGAATTGAGATCAAATAAGGCAGAAAGGATAGATAACATCCCATCGGAATGTCTACAATCATTGGTGGAAATGACAACTAAATGATTACTCAAACTGGTGTGCAGAATGTATGAGACTGGTGACACATCATCAGAGTTTCGGAAAATATTATCCAGAGAATTCCGAAGACGGCAAGGGTAGAGTAGTGAGAAAAGTATCGCACGGTCAGATTAATATCTCACGCATCCAAGTTGCTGACAAGAAAAAAGTGTTCGACATTGTGAAATGGTACATGACGTCCGAAATTCTGAGGAAAATATGAGTAAGCTCTAGGGAAAGACAGGTAACATACAATACGCACAGGAACCAAGAGGGATCAATAAGGCTGGAAGACCTAGAACGATGTGCTCGGGTTAAGAAGGGTGCAGTCTTTTGCCTCTACTGTTCAATTTATACATCGAAGAAACAACTACGGAAATAAAAGAAAGGTTTAAGAGCGGAATTAACATTCGTGATGACAGGATGTAAATGATGAGATTCGCTGATGACGTTGATATTCTCAGTAAAAATGAAGGAGAATAACGGGATTTGTTGAAAGGGTATGGACAGCCTTATGAATGCAAAATATGGACTGAGAGTAAACCGGAAAAAGAGAAAGATAATGACCAGTCGCAGAAATGGGAATAGTGAGACATTTAACGTTAAAATTGGCGGTCACGGTGCAGGAAAAGTTAAGGAATTCTGCTATTTTGGAAGCAAAATAACCCATGATGGGCGAAGCAAGGAGGATGTAAAAATCTGACAGACGTAGGCAAAGAGGACATTTCCTGGCCAAGAGATGTCTGTTGGTACCAAAAGCACGCTTTAATTTGAGGAAGAAATTTCTGAGAATGCACGTTTGGAGTACAACATTGTGTGGTAGTGAATTATGGACCATGGGAAAACCATAACGGAAGAGAATCGAAGCATTTGAAATGTGGTGCTACAGAAAAATGTTGAAAATCAGATAGACGAATAAGGTAAGGGACGAAGAAATTCTCTGCAGAGTGAGCGAAGAAAGGAAGATAAGGAAGACAATGAGAAAGAGATGGAACAGGATGATAGGGCGTTTGATAATGCATCTGTGATTAACCTCCATAGCGCTAGAGGGAACTGTAGAGGGTACAAGCTCTAGGGAAAGGCGGAGTTGGAATACATCCAACAAATAATTCAGAACGCAGCGTGTACTTGCTACTCAGAAATTAAGAGATTAGCGAAGAAGAGGAATACGTGGCGGGCCGCAGCAAATGAGTCAGAAGACTAATGACTTAAAAAAAAATTTGCAGTCAGGTTACAATAGACCAAATGCTTGGCCGTAATCGGCCCCATGTGCTCCCACAAGCGAAAAAAGAAAGAAACTCAAAGCACTGACTTGATACACCTATTAAAACATTAGGTGCAGTGCAGAGCGTTAACTTTAGGCACATGAAAGAGAATGTGTTACAAATAACCTGGCTAAGTCGGTGTGTGCTCTGCTTATTTTGTAATTTTAATAATGTGCTAGCAAGAGTTACTAAGAATGTTGCCTGAGAAGAGATCGATAATTGAAAAACAGGAAATAAGAATTTATTCTCTTCATTAAAGGACACCATATTCGCCATTGACTGTAGAACTTATTTATTTCACAGTTGCAATTCAAATGAAGATGACATGTATAAATGTAATTTTTATTATTTTACACATCTAGTTCCGTAGGACCAAATTGAGCAGCAAATCTTCAAGGTCATGGAACGTGTCAGTACATGAAATTACAACATAATAGTAATAATTGATAAAATGAAATGTTTATGAATCCAAAAAAGGACAAGCCACAAGTTTGTGTAAACGCAATCAACAATATAACATAGGAATCGGATTAATTTTTCAAGGAACTACTCGACAGAATAGAAGGAAACATGAGGAAACTCTTCAGTTTCGATTTGAAAACGCATGGACTACTGCTAAGATTTTTGAATTCTTACAGTAGCTTATTGAAAATGGATGCAGCAGTATACTGAACACTTTTCTGCACAAGGAAGTGCGATCCAAATGCAGATTGGATTTCTGCCTAGTCTTAACTGAGTGAAAGTTGCTAATTCTTGTGAATAAGCTGATAATGTTAACAAGAAGCGACGGTAAAGAATCTATATATTGAGAGGCCAATGTCGGAATACCCAGACTAATGAACAGGCGTCGGCAAGGGCTTTGCTAACTTACACCACTTATTGTCCGAACCGCCCGTTTCTGAGCCAAAAATATCCTTTGAGAACGGCAAGAGTTACCCCAAAATATGACACCGGCATCATTAAGTCTTTGAACAAGATCCTGAACTTCGGCTTTACGCGACAGTTTACTATCTTTCTGAACACCTAGAAATGTGAACTGTTCAGTTTCACTAATCATACTCCCATTCTGTAAAATTAAAACGTCGGGTTTTGTTGAAATGTGTGTTAGAAACCGTAAAAACTGAGTCTTACTGTGAGTTACCGTTTGTTTATTTTCCACAAGCCATGAACTTATGTCGTGAAAGCACTATTTGAAACAGTGCCAATAATGCCCACAACATCCATTACTACCAAGCTAGTGCCATAAGCAAATAGAAATATTTTAGGGTATTCTGTAATACCCGAGGGCATATCATCTATATAAATATGGAACAGGAATGCCCATAGCACTGATCCCTGGGGGCACCCTCCATTTAACCGTACTCCTCTCAGACGCTACATCATAGGCATTCTCAACACTGTGGATAATGACCTTTGGCTGTCTGTTGTTAAAGTAAGAGGTGAACCAATTATGAGCTGCTCCCCGTATTCCATAATGGTCTACCTTCTGGAGCAATATTTTGTGATCAGCACTATCAAACGCCATAGTTAAACCAAAGAAGGTGCCTAGCGTTCGAAACTTTTTGTTTAATCCATCCAGTACCTCACAAAGAAAAGAGAATACAGCTTTTTCAGTTGTTAAACCACTTCTAAAACCGAACTGTACTTATGACAGCAAATTATGTGAAACAAAATGGTCAACTATCCTTACATACACAGCCTTTTCAATAACTTGCAAACGCTGATGGCATATAAATAGGTCTAAAATTGCCGACTTCATCTCTTCCTCCATTTTCATGAAGTGGCAGTATCATAGAGGAGTATTTCAGACATCAGTCTCACAAAGACATTTTCCAAGAGAGTTATACGATTCCCTGTAGAAACTAAATTTTTATTTAATTCACCAGCAATGCTCAGAAAGTGGTTGTTAAATACTGTACATATACCTGACTAATCAGTAAAAGAAATATTTTTACTACGAACTGATTTTATACGGCCGACCTTGTGCTGCTGACCAGACGTTCAATTTTATCCTGCCAATTAGCTATTTTATTTGCGTACCACATACTTTTTGCCTCCATAATAACATTTTAAGCACCCTACAATACTGTTTGTAATGGGATACTTCTAAAATTTTGATATAATTCTCACTTTGTTCTACATGATATCCTTATTCCGCTACTCGGCAACCCAGGCTACCTTTTACTGTAAGTATCTTTTTTATAACATTCTGATGGAAAGCGGCTATCAAAAAGTATGGGAAGTGTTAAGGAAAGCATTATACACACATAAAGAAACGGTGTCCCGGGTTCGATACCGGTGGGGTCAGGGATTTTTACCTGCCTCGAGATGACTAGGTGTTTGTGTTCTCCTCATCAATTCATCATCATTCATGAAAGTGGCGAGAATCGACTGAGCAAAGGTTGTGAATTGGTACGGGCACTCCAAACATCAAACACATTAAAAAAAGTTTTGTATCATCCCGGTTCCCAGAACTCCTGAAGATTGACATTGACTTAGATATTGTATCACAGACACAGTCCCTTTGACTGTTCAGAGATGTCAATAACCCGCCCAAAGATGTAAAAAATCATGTATGACCAGCGCCTATTAGACGGAGGGGGTCCGACAGCCGATCAGTTCCAGTCATTCCACGGCTCATGTTGTCTGTAGTCCAACCATGCCTAGACGGTCAATACCGCGGTTCGATAATGACCACATTGTTATTTTGTGCCAGAAGAGCTCTCAACAAGGGAAGGGTCCAGGCCTCTCGGAGCGAACCAAAGCGATTTTGTTCGGACATGGAGGAGATAGAGAGAGACAGGAACTGTGGATGACATGCCTCGTTCAGGGCGCCCAAGGGCTACTACTGCAGTGGATGACGGCTACCAAGGGATTATGTCTCGGAGGTACCCTGACAGAAACGCCCCCACGTTGAATAATACTTTTCATGCAGCCACTTCTTCATGGACGACAATTCGTTCAGGATAACGACGTCACTCGACTCCGGTGGCTAGCACGTTCTCCATGAACCCTATCGAACATCCCTGGGATAGATTAAAAAGGTCTGTTTATGGACGACGTGACCCACCAACCACTCTGAGGGATCTACGTCGAATCGCCGTTGAGGTGTGGGACAATCTGGAGCCTTGATTAACTTGTGGATAGTATGCCACGACGAGTACAGGCGTGCAAGAGGACGTGCTACTGGGTATATATGTACCGGTTTCTACAGCAATCTGTACCACCACTTCCGAAGGTCTCGCTGTATTGTGGTACAACATGCAATGTGTGGTTTTCATGAGCAATAAAAAGGGCGGAAACGATGTTTATGTTAATCTCTATTCCAATTTTTCTGTACAGGTTTCGGAACTCTTGGAACCGAGGTGATACAGAACTTTTTTGATGTATGTGTTTGTTATATATGTTGTGGTACTATAAACATCCTGCTACTCTTGTTCCTTAATGAGGTTTAAAAACTCTGTATTGCCGTTGGATTAGCTGTTCTACATAGTTTGTAATTATATGCAACACTTGTTTGAGTAGAAAAACCTTTTAGCGTTAAAGTTCGTGCATCATGGTCTGAAAGGCCATTCAGCCTCTTACTAACAGAATGCCCATCTAGTAATGAAGAATGAATAAAAATATCGTCTATGGCTGTGCTACTGTACCCCTGCATGCTGGTTGAAAAAAAAAAACACAGTGTGCGTCAGATCATATGAATGTAGGAGATCCTCCAACATCCTTTTTCTTGTACAGTCATACTCAAAATTAATACTAAAGTCACCACTAATTTTTGGTACTTCCTTTAAAGTGAACCAAGTACCCTCTCTGGCTTGAGCAGAAATGCTCTGAAGTCAAAGTTAGGGGACCAATAAATAATAAGAATTAGAAGTTTAGTTTCACTAAATTAACAGCCCTTACACAACACTCAAATACCTGTTCAGTGAAGTACCGTGATAGGTCTACAGACTCAAATGGAATACTGTTTTTTACGTACATGACCACTCCCCTTCTCCGCAAAGAACTCCTTGAAAAACAGTCAGCTAATCTGTATCCCAGTAAAGGAAGCCTCTGAATTGTCAAATTATTTAAGTGGTGCTCCGTTATATCAATTACAACAAATCCGATTTATTGATAGACACAACTGGCACCACTGCAATGTGAGCCATGACCTCCGCCGTCAGCGTCTTCTCCAGCCCATGTTAATATGCCTAACAGCAGCATTAAGATGAGGATGATCATGGCGCTAAACAGTTACACGAAGCGCTCATTAGTACCACCAGTATGAGTAGCTATCTTTACTAAGTCACTACCTACGCTGTACTCCCACTCGCTACCAGAACTATTCTTGGCTTCACCTACAATCACTACCTGACTCTCTTTCGTTGAAGTTCTACGTAACTCCGCCATGTTAAGTCATCAGATGCAACACTGCACTAGATTTCACAATGCTGGTGACCTGGTACGCATTCCACAACACTTCCTGCAACTGCTGGCCCACTCCTCTGCCAATCGAACTACCTAGCAGCAGAACCTTCATCTTTCGGTTAGAATTTGCAACTGACTTAGGCTCCCTTACTACTGAATACTTCTACATGTTTCCTACACTTACAACTACAAGAGACTCCACTAACCTCTGACAGTTGGTCAAATCTGTTGGTTATACGAAAAGTAGAGCTGTTTGAATATTTCCTCCTCCTAGCTGCCTCCTTGCCAACTTTCCCACTCCCCAGAGCCCTTCAGCCTCCTTAACCTATCTATTTCCTACTTTGCGTTTTGTAACTGCACCTGAAGATCTTACGCTCCTGCTCCTCTGTGAACGTATTTCTGCTGCAAATTCTGCGTTTCTACAATGCACACTAGCTTCCTCACTGCATGAAATGAAAATACTTTAAACAAATCTCACACCATAACGGACTACTCATAAACCTACTACAAAGTTCACACTTCTCGTTCATCGTAAAATGTTAACAGTTACTGAAAAAACTATATGTCTTAAAGTCCGACATGTGCTGAAGCAAAATGTAAGTGATGTTTTATTTTCACCATTTTTGTATCGTATTGCTGTCTACATTCGATGTTTATGCATTTCTGTATTACACTCTATGCTTCATTTTTGTATTCTTTTAGCTTTTGCAGTAGCACTTGAAAATGGCCATAAGGCCAACATTGCATTTGTGAGATAAATAAGTTCCACAGTCAACGGCGAATATGATGTCCTTTAACATTTCCTACATGACTGTGAACCCGGACCAAAAGAAGTTATTCGCTTCTGTCGCGCAAGCGTATTCAGAAAGGACCCTTGCAAAGACGGCGACCGCATGCCGCTGCCAGTCTCAAACAAATGTCTGGTAAGCTTTTGTTTAGCTTTCCGCATGATATCTGCCTAGGCTGTCTAAGATGTACCACCCCTGATCTGGGATACCATTCGACCCAAAGTCATCGAGTAATCAAAGTCGACATTTTCTTGATTAGTTACAAGTAGGGGAGGTTAGGATACGGCGAGACGCCCTGATGACTGAAACCTGCCTCCACCATATTGCTGAGCCTTGGTGATGTGTTTACGTTATTTTAAGTGTGTCTTAAAATTTATTTTAGGAAGAATGCTTCTTGGTATGGAAGCTGAACTGATAATTTTCATACAGTGTGCCCTGGTTCCTCCTATAAATCATACCTCGGCTTCTAAATTCTTAATATAAATAGTACAGGACGTCAGAAAAGACATTCCCTGATTTCATAAATTGATAAGTCAGGCTAGAAGTAAGATACAAATGTGAAACTTGTGTCGAATTGTTTACGACTATCAAAGTTTTTTTCTTTTTTAGGTTCGCAGTACGTAAGTAGTGGATGAGATGCAGTGCCCAAGAAGCCATGTTAACCAATCAGGAGAAAGCACAGTGTGTCCTGTGGTACCATGAGATACGATCACCAACCACAGTGCAGAGAAACTTCCAGACAACATTTGGAAGGAATCGACGTGATGTCAAGAGCATTAAAGCCTGGTATGAGAAGTTCAAGAACATAGGATCGGTTGCTGACCTTCTCGACCAAGAACCTCAGCAGACAGGGTGGAAGCTTTAAGGCAGTCTTTTCTGCGAAGTCCGAAGAAATCGGTGCGCAGGGCCTCACGTGAATTACAGATGCCAAAAAGCTCTCTCCATGACATTTTACACAAACGTTTATTGTTTCATGCATACAAAGTGCAAATCGTACAGGCCTTGTTGCCCAAAGACAGTACACGTTGATGTGACTTTGCAGTCGAAATGCTATCACGTATTGAAGACGATGATGGTTATCTCAGACGAATTGCCTTTTTTGTCAGTGGAGTAGTGAATCGCCATAATGTGCGCATTTGAGGCTCACAACCTCCTGGCGAGGTCATGGAGTGCACCAGAGGCAGTCCAAAGGTGAATGTTTGGTGCGCGCTATTGCACGATCGAATTATCGGGCCATTCTTCTTCACTGAGGCTACAATCACATCTGCAGTGTATCTGGACATGTTGAAACTATATGCTGTTCCTCAGCTACTTCAGTATCACCCCGATGTCTTGTTTCAGCAAGACGGTGCACTGCCTCATTCAGGTTTGGACGTCCGTGCCTATCTCGATATGACCTTTCCTGGGCGATGGATTGGTCGTGATGGGCCAACGGTTTGACCTCCACGCTCTCCTGAAATAACCCATTAGACTTCTTTTTATGGCGTTATGTCAAGGACGAGATCTACCGAACACGTGTACCAGATCTTGAAACCCTGCGGCAACGGATAACCACAGTCGTTGAATCGATCCCTCCAGTGATGTTGGCTAATGTGTGGACGGAAATTGAATATCGCCTAGATGTGCTACGTGCTACCAAGAGTGCTCATGTGGAAGTTTACTGATGTGTGAAAAAAACTTTGATAGTTTGAAAACAATTAGACACCAGTTTCATATTTGTATCTTACTTCTAGCCTGAGTTATCAATTTACGTAATCAGGGAAAGACTTTTCGGACACCCTGTATATTTGGTAGTGAGATGACTAGAAAGGTCTCCTTCTGAGTGCATTGAGATCTACTACTAATGACATTTTGATCGCACTTAAAACAGGAATGAAACGTCCGGCTGTTTTGCCGCGATCTACACAATGCCCAACGAGGGAGAACTGGCTTTAAAGTATATTGTTCCAAAGTATATTCTCATAACTGATTGTCAATTCAGCACACTAAGAGTGCAGGTTTCACGCAGGATTTTAACGGTCACAGGCACCAACTGATGTCTGTGCTCTGCACAGATGCCACAATCTTCCCTTTTACTAAAACTACTGCCAGTAAGCGCTCTAGAACTGAAAGCTCTCTGCGTGAAGCTCTTGTTAATAGGTGCGATTTTTACGAGTAGTTGTCTCAATGGGTCCTGGTTTGCCTTCATTTTATGCAGTGGCATTTTTACTCGTTAATTTTCCATAACGAGGCTTGGCATAAAACCTCGCGCTACTAAAACTATTTTAGGCTATACCAAAGCACTCCGCACAATTTCTCAAATGTCAAATGTCTCTAAACACTATGGGACTTAACATCTGAGGTCATCAGTCCGCTAGACTTAGAACTACTTAAACCTAACTAACCTAAGAACATGACAAACATCCATGCCCGAGGCGCGATTCGAACCTGCGACCGTAGCAGGAGCGCGGTTCCGGACTCAAGCGCCTAGAACCGCTCTCCCACAACGGCCGGAGCAAGAAAGAGAAAAACATATAATATTGGTGAGTGGTGAGTGGTGAGACAACAGCGGCCGGCTTCTCAAATGTTTCTTTCTTATGATCATTATATTTATTGATGTGTGTCTGTTAACTTATAAAGTAGGCCACATGAGGCTGTTCCACGAACATAATTCATAGTGGAAAGTGAAGCATTTCTGTTAAGAAAGGTGAGGTGATGTTTTAAATACGGCTTCAGGTACTAACTACGGTGACAGCACAATGCAGAACAGACATACAGTTAATTACACTACTGGCCATTAAAACTGCTACACCACGAAGATGACGTGCTAAAGACGAGAAATTTAACCGACAGGAAGAAGATGATGTGATATGCAAATGATTAGCTTTTCAGAGCATTCACGCAAGGTTGGCGCCGGTGTCGAAAATTACAACGTGCTGACATGAGGAAAGTTTCCAACCGATTTCTCATACACAAACGGCAGTTGACCGGCGTTGCCTGGTGAAACGTTGTTCTGATGCCTCGTGTAGGGAGGAGAAATGCGTTCCATCACGTTTCCGACTTTGATAATTGTAGCCTATCGCGATTGCGGTTTATCGTATCGCGACATTGCTACTCGCGTTGGTCGAGATCCAATGACTGTTAGCAGAATATGGAATCGGTGGGTTCAGGAGGGTAATACGAAACGCCGTGCTGGGTCCCAACGGCCTCGTATCACTAGCAGTCGAGATGACAGGCATCTTATCCGCATGGCTGTAACGGATCGTGCAGCCACGTGTCAATCCCTGAATCAACAGATGGGGACGTTTGCAAGACAGCAACCATCTGCACGAACAGTTCGACGACGTTTGCAGCAGCATGAACTATCAGCTCGAAGACGATGTCTACCGTTACCCTTGACGCTGGATCACAGACAGGAGCGCCTGCGATGGTGTACTCAACGACGAACCTGGGTGCACGAATGGCAAAACGTCATTTTTTCGGATGAATCCAGGTTGTGTTTACAGCATCGTGATGGTCGCATCCGTGTTTGGCGACATCGCGGTGGACGCACATTGCAAGCGTGTATTCGTCATCGCCATACTGGCGAATCACCCTGCGTGATGGTATTGGGTGCCACTGGTTACAGGTCTCGGTCACCTCTTGTTCGCATTGACGGCACTCTGAACAGTGGACGTTACATTTCAGATATGTTACGACCCGTGGCTCTACCCTTCATTCGATCCCTGCGAAACCCTACATTTCAGCAGGATAATGCACGACCGCGTGTTGCAGGTCTGTACGGGCCTTTCTGGATACAGAAAATGTTCGACTGCTGCCCTGGCCAGCACATTCTCCAAATGTCTCACAATTTGAAAACGTGTGGCCAATGGTGGTCGAGCAACTGGCTCGTTACAATACGCCAGTCACTATTCTTGATGAACTGTGGTGTCGTGTTGCAGCTGCATGGGTAGCTGTAGGTGTACACGCCATCCAAGCTCTGTTTGACTCAATGCCCAGGCGTATCAAGGTCGTTATTACGGACAGAAGTGGTTGTTCTGGGTACTGATTTCTCAGGATCTATACACCCAAATTGCGTGAAAATGTAATCACTTGTCAGTTCTAGTCTAATATATTTGTCCAATGAATACCCGTTTATCATCTGCATTTCATCTTGGTGTAGTAATTTTAATGGCCAGTAATGTACTTAAACCTAAGTAACCTAAGGACATCACACACATCCTTGCCCGAGGCAAGATTCGAACCTGCGACCGTAGCAACAGCGCGGTTCCGGACTGAAGCGCCTAGAACCGCTCTTCCACAGCGGTCGGCTTCTCAAATGTTTCTTTCTTATGATTAAATGGTTGAAATGGCTCTGAGCACTATGGGACTTAACATCTGAGGTCATCATTCCGCTAGACTTAGAACTACTTAAACCTAACTAACCTAAGGACATCACACACATCCATGCTCGAGGCAGGACTCGAACCTGCGACCGTAGCGGTCGCGCAGTTCCAGACTGTAGCGCCTAGAACCGCTCGGCCACTCCGGCCGGCTTTCTTATGACCGTTATGTTTATTGATGTGTGTCTGTTAACTTATAATGTAGGCCACATGAGGCTGTTCCACGAACATAGTTCATAGTGGAAAGTGAAGTATTTCTTAACAGCAGGTGAGGTCACGGTTTACATACTGCTTCAGGTACTAACTGCGGTGACAGCATAATGCAGAACAGACATACAGTTAATTATTACATGCATTCTGTTGTGTTAGAGTTTTTGGCTGTGTGGGGTTGTCATGCGTTCATTAACGCCTGACCGAAACACCAAAGTTTACGTAACTAATTCTCACCTTTCGATGGTTCACTGGCTGCCGTGTAACCTCACTGCAGTAGCTAATGGATGAGTGTCCTAACTGTATACGCAGAAGGGCGAGTTTTCGAATAGCGTTCCACTTAGTTCAGACAACACTTCAATGCAAAGCACATAGAGAATGATTGTGGTTCAATTACTATTCGCGCTGATGGGAGCGACCGAAAATGGAAAATGCCTTTGCGGTCGGTCTCATCAGCTACCGCGCCCGGTGTCAACCTGGTTTACTGAAACAGTAAACATACGTGTGGTCAGGGCGTATCATTCATCATTTATTACTGAACATGCAGTTTCTGAATATCTTTAAATCTAGACCCGAAATACAGTTTATGCTTACAGATACCTTAGATGTACTGCAAATCAACATGTTTCAGCATCAGAGGTACAATTCGGTTTGTCGATATTACTAGAACTGTTGATCGCCCACACATTATCAATGCAGGGACCGTACTTTCTAATTACGAGGGTTATTTTTTCTCAAGGTCAGATCGGTCGCGAAATTAAAACCAGAGTGAAAATCCGGCGAAGCTTGATTTCATGCATCGCACATGACGGAACTGTCATGCGTGATTGAAAATTGTGGCAATGGTGCAGGAACTCCTTCACGACAATGTTCGCCCGCACACTGCAGCTGTAAAAAAGACGCTGCTGCCACGTTTTCGATGGGAAACGCTTGAACTTACATGGCTCTTTCTGATTTTCGTCTCTTTTTTCACATGAACCGCTGGCTACGAAGACAGCGTTTTAGCACAGACAAATAGTTGCAGACCAACGTAGAGAATTGGTGAAAAGCCAATGTGGCTGCTTTCTATGACAAAAATACCACGCTACGATAAATTTCCAACCAGGAATCCGTTGAGTGAGAGGTCGCAAAAGGCCAATGACGTTTACGGTATTCGACGCTGTACATATTGTCTACCGGTCCACCACAATATTGGCTGCTAATGGCAACATGGGGCGAACTGGAAGTATCCAATGGTGAGCACAGCATGAGACTACGGAGCGTAGACGAACTGCTTGGTCGACGAGTAACTCACGATAGTGCGACAGTGATAATGGTGTTGATACAAATCAGAGCAATGGCAACGAGAAACAAAGCAAACATCGGATTATATTTACAACAAGAGCTGCCGAAGTTGACATTTCGTCAGAAAGGAACCCAAGGAATTTTTCAGAATGAGAAATTGGGAGATGAAATATTAGCGTTTCTGCAAGATGACTCAATAGAATGTGAGGTGTCGTATACGCTTCACTGTGCGGACAATGTATATGAGGAGTAGAATGATGACGACACATGCTTAACAAGTGAAAGTGATATTGAAGCAGGTGTCGAACCATTTAGTCCATCATCGTTGTCGGACTGGGAGCCAAGAATTTTCTCTCTAGTGAAACGTAATAAAGGACAATCGTTGTCTAAGGAGTGGTCCTAACCATAATGGCGTACATGGAAGATCATTCGCAGCATAGTAAAAAAGCATTTATGAAAGATTCAGAATAAGGCCACAGCAATATGACCGTGTAATCCGTAAGAAAAGCTACGGATATTCAAGGGAGGACAAGGCACACTTGTTACAAAAACGGATGTTTGTGAGTTTCAAGGATTTTCGATACTATTTACACGAAGCGCATCATAGTGACCTATTAAAATTTTCCCGCGATATAGATTACAGTGGTATCAAGGGAAGCAGTGGATGATTGCATAACTTCTAAGAGTACTACAGAATCGCAAGACGTAAGACAATGAAATTTCAAATAAAGCGTCAGCTTGACAATGCACAGCAAACTGTGGAATTGGCCTGAAAGCTTGTGTGAGTTGAACAAACTTATCCCATCGTTCAGTACATGACTTGTTTACAATTCCGACCAATTGGTATTTGAAAAGGAAATGCATATTAAAGGAATTAGAGGTACTAAGAGAGTATCAAAATCAACTAACATCAATGACTTAACGCATTGCATACAATTATGCCTATTGTTTATCTGGATGGTAAATTCAATGGGAAGTTATTTACTATGCTGCGAGAAGTTGGAGGTGCCCTGTCCCCTACGATCCTTTCTCGTATGCGTGGTCTTGCTAGGGCAATAGGGAATTATTGCGTCACAGCAAGCATGAGTGGGAAAATGGGGCTAAGGGAATCTCAACTTTGGTATGGGTTCTGCTTTTGATTAGCAGCTGGCCAAAATAACTTCATTTTGCTTCATTCTTGATCTGCGTAAAAAAAAAAAAAAAAAAAAAAACTACTACTTCTGCAGAGCAAACAATCCCCCTCTTGAAAAATGTGGGACATTGAAGTTCATACCATCCGGAACCACTGGACAAATTCAGCCTCTGGATGTTTTCTTCCATACCTACAAAACATATTATTGCACTGTCTACAGCTACGCCTTAAAGGATAGCCAGTTTTCCGATAAACTCCACGACAGACTGTTTTGCATTCAGTTGTATGCCATCATATTCCATCAGTTCTCATCATACAGCTACGGTATGAGCTCTGATTTTGGCCAATAGTTGATCAAAATAACTTGATTTTGCTTGATTCCTGATCTGTGTTTAAAAAATACTCCTTTGGAGCAAACTATTCCTCCGAAAAGATGTGGGACGTTGCAGTTCAACATTGCAGTTCATACCACCCGGAACTACTGGACAAGTTCGCCCATTTACATCAGTATGGTTCTATATGCATTCTTCGAGAGTGGATGTGTATCTGAACGCCCTGCACGGTTTGTAACTCCCAAGGATTTCACCTTCGATCTTGACCATACGAACCTTTGTGATCACTGTGGCTCTCCATTTTTTCATTCGGTGTTCATAGCGCAAATTAAGGGTGTGCTTTGAACATTTCTTGAATGTCGACGATGTCCATTTTGTCAAGTGTAATACATCAGTTCCATAGAAAGTTGATCTCTGCATCTCCCGGTCACTCATTTTCTGATGAACATGGTGAGTCATTACCAGCTAATATTTTTCCTGTCGCTACTGTTAACACAACACTTTCAAGAGATTGAACTTACGACCTGGCACGTAAGGGGGTTTCTCGCAAGTCTGAGGGGCCTCTATGTTTCCAGTTCACGACCGATCGGACCTTGAAAAAATAAAACTAGCCCTCGTATCACTGGATATAACAGATTTTGATAAAGTACTTTCACTGGTTCTTTATAGTATTTAATTCAAACAGAAACAAAGTTCAAAATGTAACATTTTTCACATAACGTGTTTTATCATTCCGTCCAGCACAGTGCGTCGCTATAGACTCAGACTCCCTGCAGACTGACGAACGCTCGTGTTGTAAACAGAGACCAGCTGCAGCGAAAATGTCTCAAAGCAAATTTGCAAATTCCTAGCTTCATTAAATGTTCAAATAGTGGGTAAGAAGGTATGGCAGTAATCTCACAAACTGTTTCAGCTTCTAAATCACTGTGCCAATACTGTATGGAACTGTAGCGGCAAACATAAAACTAAATGTCTAGAACAGTTTCTCATCACATTTATTTGCCTGTTTTGATAGTACAGCTTGACTAATATTCTTTATGATACAGAGCCCCTTCGAGTCTGTTATCTTCTTCCGATGACGTTATAAACTGAGGCATCTTTTCAGGGAGCCTCCATTTATTAGAATGCAATCTGTAGGCTGTGATCCAAGTTCTTCTGTCGCACACGAACTACAACGTACTCGTCAAAGTTTGCGGTCAAATTTAGTTTTAGTCTGAAAGAAACGATACTTGTAAGGTGCACTTACAATAACAACACTTCTCTAAGCCCTTGTCCCCTGACAGTCGTGTACTTTACCGTTTGAAGGGACAGTTTCAACAAGAATCGTAACAGAATAAAATGATCTCTGCAGACTTTTCACGAGCAGAGTGTACAGAATCTCTTATCTCTGATCCGCACTGGATAAGAAGATCGAGTCGTAATGGGTTAGAGCGGGTTTGACTCATATATATTTCTGTGCATGCATTTGTTTACTGCGGTTACCCTAAATCGCATGAGACAAATGCTCGATGGTTGCTTACAAAAGGCTGAATCGATTTCTTTCCCTTCGCTCCTCGTTCCAAGCATGTGCTCCCTCTTCAATTACGTCTGCACCATAGAGACGTTAAATACTAATACAATTCTGTTCTCTGACCAGGTCTCTTAGCGCTGATAAATTTACACGCAGTAGAAGAAAAACTAAATAAGTTTCAACAAAATCTGTCTTTAAATTACAATAAAGGATGAAGAGGTCTCTGCCGGACAGAAAACAGTGACACTGTTCTGCTATTTTAGTGGTCTATACTCTGGGCTAATCTTTTATGACAAAAAAACCTGCTGTATCGGAATTCTAACCTGAATCCCTGACTTTCCGTGGCATTCAGTTTTAAATTTTTTATATTTAAATACATTTCCGTTTGTGATCAATAAAATTAGTCCATTATATGTGAAAGGATCAGATTACACAGAGTGGTCCACTGATCGTGACCGGGCCAAATATTTCACGAAATAAGCGTCAAACGAAAAAACTACAAAGAACGAAACTTGTCTAGCTTGAAGGGGAAACCAGATGGCGCTATGGTTGGCCCGTTAGATGGCGCTGCCATAGGTCAAACGGATATCAACTGCGCATTTTTATTACATATTCGTGTAGTACGTAAAGAAATATTAATGTTTTAGTTGGACCACTTCTTTCGCTTTGTGATAGATGGCGTTGCAATAGTCATAAACATATGGCTCACAATTTTGGATGAACAGTTGGTAACAGATAGGTGTTTTAAATTAAAATACAGAATGTAGGTACGTTTGAACATTTAATTTCGGTTGTTCCAATGTGATACATATACCTTTGTGAACTTATCATTTCTGAGAACGCATGCTGTTACAGCATGATTACCTGTAAATACCACATTAATGCAATAAATTCTCAAGATGATGTCCGTCAACCTCAATGCATTTGGCAATACGTGTAACGACATTCCTCTCAACAGCGAGTAGTTCACCTTCTGTAACGTGCGCACATGCATTGACAATGGGCTGACGCATTTTGTCAAGCGTTGTCGGTGGATCACAATAGCAAATATCCTTCAACTTTCCCCACAGAAAGAAATCCGGGGACGTCAGGTCCGCTGAACGTGCGGGCCATGGTATGGTGCTTCGACGACCAATCCGCCTGTCATGAAATATGCTATTCAATACCGCTTCAACCGCACGCGAGTTATGTGCCGGACATCCATCATGTTGGAAGAACATCGTCATTCTGTCATGCTGTGAAACATCTTGTAGTAACATCGGTAGAATATTACGTAGGAAATCAGCATACATTGCACCATTTAGATTGCCATCGATACAATGGGGGTCCATTATCCTTCCTCCCATAATGCCGCACCATACATTAACCCGCCAAGTTCGCTGATGTTCCACTTGTCGCAGCCATCGTGGATTTTCCATTGCCCAATAGTGCATATTATGCCGGTTTACGTTACCGCTGTTGGTGAATGACGCTTCGTCGCTAAATACAAAGCGTGCAAAAAATCGGTCATCGTCCCCTAATTTCTCTTTTGCCCAGTGGCAGAACTGTACACGACGTTCAAAGTCGTCGCCATGCAAGTCCTGGTGCATAGAAATATGGTACAGGTGCAATCGATGTTGATGTAGCATTCTCAACACCGACGTTTTTGAGATTCCCGATTCTCGTGCAATTTGTCTGCTACTGATGTGCGGATTAGCCGCGACAGCAGCTAAAACACCTACTTGGGCATCATCATTTGTTGCAGGTCATGGTTGACGTTTCACATGTGGCTGAACACTTCCTGTTTCCTTAAATAACGTAACCATCCGGCGAACGGTCCGGACACTTGGATGATGTCCAGGATACCGGGCAGCATATATAGCACACGCCAGTTGGGAATTTTGGTCACAATAGCCATACATCAACACGATCTCGACCTTTTCCGCAGTTGGTAAACGGTCCATTTTAACACGGGTAATGTGTCACGAAGCAAATACCGTCCGAACTGGCGGAATGTTACGTGATACCAGGTACTTGTACGTTTTTGACTATTACAGCGCTATCTATCACAAAGCGAAGAAAGTGGTCCAACTAAAACATTCATATTTCTTTACGTACTACACGAATATGTAATAAAAATAGGGGTTCCTATTTAAAAAAAACGCAGTTGATATTTGATTGATCTATGGCAGCGCCATATAGCGGGCCAACCATAGGGCCATCTGGTTCCCCCTTCAAGCTATACGAGTTTCGTTCTTTGTAGTTTTTTAGTTTGATGCTTATTTCGCGAGATATTTGGCCCGGTCACTATCAATGAACCACCCTGTATGTTAAAGAGCGATTCCCCTATCGGTTGGCATTACTTTTTACTGGTACCAAAATGTTTGAGTACACCAACAAATTTCATTAGATGCGGAAATAGGTGGAACACGGAGTACGAAAAAAGAGGAGAAAAGGATGAAGTCATTACTTTTCCTTTGCAAAGCATCTTAGTTGGCGAGTGCGTTATCCAGATGAAAACAGCTTTTCCTCCTTGTGGAAATCCAGAGATCCACTCACCTATTGTTTTTGTTCCATTTGGATCCTAAGATTTCGGTAATATTCACCTATTGTGTTTCACTCTTTGACAACCCTGAACACACTTTTCGATAGACGAAATAGATCTCTGCCTTCTTGGTGCATGACTACTGAGTCTACCCAAAGCTTCGATTGCTGTTTCGTTTCTGGTGCGGATGGAGGACTCATGTATCATAATAATTCAGTAGACATAGATGTAAATATCTAGAATGCGCAGAGTGTTTTATTACAGTACATCAAATAACGATCTGCGAAATAGCTGACGTGAAACGTATATCAGAAGGAATAATACCCTGGAACTTACATGAAGAAATAGCTATGATAAAGTTTTCCAACACGAGTAGAGCAGTTTTTGGAAGCTGATATGAAGCAAATCGCATAAGGAATTTTTCGCCAACGTTTAGCCCTTTCAAAATAATCCAAGTGATCTGACGTACCCATTTCATTTTTAAAGTCGTATTTTAAATGTTTCAGCCGGCCGGTGTGGCCGTGCGGTTCTAGGCGCTTCAGTTTGGAACCGCGTGACCGCTACGGTCGCAGGTTCGAATCCTGCCTCGGGCATGGCTGTGTGTGATGTCCTTAGGTTAGTTAGGTTTAAGTAGTTCTAAGTTCTAGGGGACTGATGACCTCAGATGTTGAGTCCCATAGTGCTCAGAGCCATTTGAACCATTTTAAATGTTTCAGCCGTACCCTTGTTCTTTTTCGTTTTATCGTTTTATTATTACTTTTAATTAAAACACGAAAAAAGCCATGTTTATTATTAGTATAAATACTTAGTCTCATTTAGTTTCACTTGTCAACTGAATTGACTGAAGAGCCAGTTGAATGTGCCGCTGACATTGACATTGCATCTAAATCCAGCACCCCCCCCCCCCCCCCCCCCCCGCCCTCCTCACCGTTTTCATGCGGGGTGAGGGGGGACGAAACAACAATAAAGAAAAAAAAGAACGAGAGCTACAGAGGATAACAACAGCTCAAACCAAAATTGTCGCTCAAGACGAAAGTCCTGAAAATGCCGTACACCAGTGAACTTCAGTAAAATAGTCACCAGATTACCTAGCATAAAGCTAATGTGAAAACAACAAAACTGGAACAGTGACATTTTGCAACCTGTCGTACATTGGTTTACGTTCCTATGTTACATGTTTTAAAAGTCATGGATTCTAATTCTTAAAGGTAAAAATAAATGTATAATGAAACATATGATGGAATTATACATATCTTATGATAAATTATTAAGTGGCATAATAAATGGAGTGGGGAGGATTTTGGTGTGGAGGAGAAGATAAAGCCAAGGGAAATAGGACTAAAACTGGCATATATTTAAAATAACATTTTTTGTGCTGTCTATTGTCCTTTGACTTCAAAATTATTTGTATTGTAAAAACAACACTGCGTATCATAGTTATAATCTAATATCCTTTGCGCTTTTTTTTTTTGGAGTCATCAGTCTTCTGATTGTTTTCTGTTTTTTGCGGCCCGCCATGAATTCCTCTCCTGTGCCAATTTCTCCACCTCAGAGCAGCATTTACAACCTACGTCCTCAACTATTTGCTGGATGTATTCTAATCTCTGTCCTCCTCTACAGTTTTTTCTCCATACAGGTAGCTCTCGTAACAGGAAAGTCATTTTCTGATGTCTTACCAAACGTCGTATCATCCTGTCACTTCTCATTTGCACATATTCCTTTCCCCTCTGGTTTTGCAGAGAACCTCTTCATTCTTTACTTTATGAGTTCACCTAATTTTTAACGATCGTCTGTAGCACCACATCTCGAATGCTTCTAATCTCTTTCGTTCCGGTTTTCCCACAGTCCATGTCTCACTGCTATACACTGCTGTGCTCCAGACATACATTCTCAGAAATTTCTTCCTCAATCTGAGGCCTGTGTTTGATACTAGTAGATATCTCTCGGCCAGGAACGCCATTTTTGCCGGTGCTAGTCTGCATTTAATGTCCTCCATGTGCCGTCCGTCATTGGTTATGAATTCCTTAACTTCATTTTCTTCGTGACCATCAATCCTGGTGTTGAGTTTCTCATTCTTCTCATTTCTGCTACTTCTCATTACTTTCGTCTTTCTTCGAATCAGTCCATATTCTTTACTCAACAGAGTGTTCATTCCACTCCATGTAATTCTTCTTCGCTATCACTGAGGATAGCAGTATCATCACCGAATCGTATCGTTGATATCCTTTCACCTTGGATTTTAATTCCACTCCTGAATCTTACTTTTATTTCCTTCATTGCTTCTTCGATGTACAGATTGAACAGTAGGGGCGAAAGACTACATCCCTGACTCACACCCTTTTTAATCCGAGCACTTCATTCTTCGGCATCCACTCTTATTATTCCTTCTTGACTCTTGTATATACTGTATATTACCCATCTCTACCTATAGCTTATCCCTACTTTCTCAGAATTTCGAACATCTTACACAATTTTATATTTTCGAACGCTTTTTCCAGATCGACAAATCCTATAAACATATCTTGCTTTTCGTTAGCCTTGCTTCCATTATCAACCGCAACGTGAAAACTCCCTCTCTAGTGCCTTTACCTTTCCTAAAGCCATCGTCATCTAACAAATCATCAATTTTCTTTTCCATTCTTCTGTATATTGTTTTTGTCAACAACTTGGGTGCACGAGCTATTAAGCTTATTGTGTGAGAATTCTCGCACTTGTCAGCTCTTGCAGTCTTCGGGATGGTGTGGATGATATTTTTCCTAAAGTAAAACGGTATGTCGCCAGACTTATACATTCTACACACCAACATGAATACTCGTTCTGTCCCCACTTATCCCAATGGATTTAGAAATTCTGATGGAATGTTATCTATCCCTCCTGACTTATTTGATCTTAAGTCATCCAAAGTTCTCTTAAATTCTGATTCCAATACTCTTCTAAATTGACTCCTGTTCCTTCCTCTATCACATCAGACAAATCTTCCCCCTCATAGAGGCCTTCAAAGTACCCTTTCCACCTATTAGCTCTCTCCTCCGTATTTACCAGTGGAATTCCCTTTTGCACTCGTAATGTTGCAAGCTTTGCTTTTAGTGTCACCGAAGATTGTTTTGACTTTTCTGAAGGCTGAGTCAGTCCTTCTGACAGTCATTTCGTTTTAGATTTCTTCACATTTTTCCTGCAGCCATTTTCTCTTTTCTTGCCTGTTCTTCCTATTTATTTCATTCCTCGGTAACTTGTATTTTTATAGTCCTGAATTTCCCTTTGTACTTTCTCCTTTCATCGATCAACTTCTGTAACCAATGGCTTCTTCGCATTACCTTCTTCTTATTTATGTTTTTCTTTCCAATTTTTTCAGATACGTCAATTTCTCTTCAACTGTACTGCCTTCTGAGCTGTTACTTGTTGCTTTATCTATAGCCTTAGAAAACTTCAAGCCTGTCTTAATACTTCCGTATCCCACTTCTTTGGGTATTGGTTCTTCCTGACTGATCTCTTAAACTTCAGTCTACTCTTCATCACAGTCTATGGGTGCTCCTGGGTACGCCTTGCAATCCACTACCTGATTTCGGAATCTCTGCCTGACCATGACGTAATCCAACTGAAATCTTCCTATATCACTCGGCCCTTTCCAAGTATACCTCATCCTCTTGCAATTCATGAACTGAGTATTCGCTATTACTTGCTGAAATTTATTACAGAACTCAATTAGTCTTTCTCATCTCTGATGCCTTGTTCCAAGCCCATATTCTCCGGTGGTCCTTTCTTCTACTCTTTCCCCTATAACTCCATTTCTGACTATTAGATTTTCATCTCCCTTTACGCACTGTATTACCCTTTCAATATCTTCATATACTTTCTCTATTTCTTCATTTTTATCTTGCGACGTCGACTGCATAACTGAGCTATCGTTGTCGGTGTTGGTTTGTTGTCGACTCTGATAAGAACAATCCTATCAATAAACTGTTGAGAGTAACACACTCCCGCCCTACCTTCCTATTCATAATGAATCCTACTTCCGTTATATCATTTTCTGCTGTTGATGATCTTACTCTATGCTCATTTGACCATAATCCTTGTCTTTCCATTTTACTTCACTGACTCCTAATGTATCTAGATTGAGCCTTTGTATTTCCCTCTTCAGATTTTCTAGCTTCCCTACTACATTCAAGGTTCTGACGTTCCACGACCGGACTAGTAGAACGTTATCCTTTCGTTGATTATTCAATCCTTTTCTCATAGTCGCCTCCCTCTTGGCAGTCCCCCGCCGGAGACCCGAATGCGGGTTATTACGGTATCTTTTGCCAATGGAGAGATTATCATGACACTTAACAATTACAGGCCACATGTCTTGTGACACAAGGAATGTGTTTTTGATGCAGTGGTTTCCATTGATTTCTGCAGCGTTCTGCCGTTGATCATTGCTGAGTCTTTTGCCTTTAGGGGCAGTTTCCCACACCACTGACAGGAGGGTGCCCTGAAACTCTGTCCGTCCGCTCCTCCGCCCTCTTTGACAAGGTCGTTGGCAGAATGAGGGTGACGTCTTACGCCGGAAGTCTTCGTCCGCTAATTCTGATCATTAATCATAATTTACGCGATTTCGTGTTTTGATCACGGGGCTGAAGACGATTTGATTATCAATCAAAGATGCTAACCCTAGGTCATGGGTGTGAGCATTATGAAATGAGTAAACCACCAATGTTAAGAGGAGCAATACACTTATGCCACGCAATGTGAGCTATTTTTTCTTTGTTTTATTTCATCCCCCTCGCCCCATATGGCGGTGGCGTGGTGCGGACTGTCAGCGGTGCAATTCTCCGCTCTTCAGCCAAATGAATTTAAAAAATTGCAGTGAGAATTACAAATAAAATATGGGCTTTATTTCTATTTTAAGTTAAAAATCAAAGAAAGTTAAAATAACGGAAATACTCGTATATACATTTTAAAACAAGTCACAGGAAAGTGAAATTATACGGATTAAAATACTGAAGCACTGCAATTTCACACAAAATCTGAAGAATCTGCACAAGGTTGAACGGTATTGCTGGAGGAAAGAGTACATTCCATAGGGTCGAGGGTTGTGAGAAGGAAGAGGGTTGTGTGTTACATAGGAAAACTATGGAAATGAGAAGTAGGATCTCGGGTGGATAGTGGGAAATAAAGTCGGTGGGAAAGAAGAAAAAAATGGTTCAAATGGCTCTGAGCACTATGGGACTTAACTTCTGAGGTCATCAATCCCCTAGAACTTAGAACTACTTAAACCTAACTAATCTAAGGACATCAAAATGGTTCAAATGGCTCTGAGCACTATGGGACTCAACTGCTGTGGTCATCAGTCCCCTAGAACTTAGAACTACTTAAACCTAACTAACCTAAGGACGTCACACACATCCATGCCCGAGGCGGGATTCGAACCTGCGGCCGTAGCATCTAAGGACATCACACACATCCATGCCCGAGGCAGGATTCGAACCTGCGACCGTAATGGTCGCGCGGTTCCAGAATGTAGCGCCTAGAACCGCTCGACCACCCTGGCCGGCGGGAAAGAAGATGTTGTAACGTAGAGTGTCACGTGGGTAGGCAGTGGTTGCAAGACGAAAGGCATGGATGGAGAAGAAAGGAGAGATGAGCCCTAACGTAGAGTGGGAAAGGTGAGGAAAGAGTTAAAATGGGTAGGAGAGTTAAATATTGCGGCAGATCTCCTTTTCTGGGAGAGAGGGTTGGTTGAAGTTGCGTTGCGTTGCGATAGGATATGGAGTGTACGTATGTGTAGGGATGGAAGGACGTGTTTGTGAAAGCTTGGCAGCATACCAGGGTTGGTGATCAGAGACGGGACAATGGGATTATAGGACACTAGTTTTCGGACAGTATAGAAGATGCAAAGATGTTTGATGTGGGTGAAGAGGGGCTGGAATTTGATGAGACGGTAGAGGATCCAGGAGGGGGAAGATAAACGGATGCAGAAACCAAGACAGAGTGCATGGCGTTCGTCATTTGGAGGGATTTATAGAACTTTGGTTGGACGGAAATCAGTGCAACATTTGGATAGAAAAGATTGGTCAGATTAGGGTCATGTAGGTATGGGGAATTGTGAAGGACTGTAATCCCCAAGTTCGACCCGTTATTAGTTTTAGTCTATTGTAAGCTTTCTGCTGGATGGTTAGTAGGTGAGTGTTCCACATTAGTTGTCGGTCGAGGATTAGTCCAAGATATTTTAGCTTGTTAGTTAGCTGGATAGGACGGTTGTAAATGGTAAGGTAGAACTTGTGCAGGCAGAAGGTGCAGGTGGTTCGTCCTATAAGTGTTTGGGTTTTGAAACGGTTGATCTTGAGAAGCCATTGGTTACACCAGGAGGTAGACTGGTTGATGTGATTTAGGAGGGATCGTTGGGATTTACGAAGCGTATGGGAGAGGCCGGGGATAGTGGTTTCATCTATATACTGAAGGAGGTGGACGGACGGGTGTGGTTTGGGTTTTTCAGCGATCTATAGAAGATAAAGGAGAGGAGAGAGGACAGAGCCTTGGTGCGCTCCTGCAGTGGGAGGTACAGGAAATGGTATTGTTAATACTGACACTGCATGGGCGATTGCACAGAAAGGATGCAACAAGGCGGACATAGTTAACTGGAGGTGCATTTATACAGAGTCTGAAAAGAAGACCAGGTCGTAGGAGTTTTCTAGATCGAGGGAAACAAAAATAGCGGATGTATGGGAATTGTGTTGGATAGATAGGAAATCAGAAGAGCTGGTCGTCATAAAAGAAATGGGACGGAAATCACATTGCTTAATGGGAAGAAGGTGGTGGTGGTTAAAGGTTGACAGCTGCGCTGGGAGAGGATGGATTCTAAAACCTTGCTAAACGCTGAGAGGAGTCAGATGGGGCGATAGGAGGAGTTATCGGTAGGAGGGTTTGGGGGTTTGAGAAAAGGTAGGTTTCTCGATGCTTTTCATTGTTGAGGATTGTAAGCTGCGAAGAGGATAATGGTGTAGAAGGTTACAAGAGTTATGATAAAGGAGAGGGGGTATTATTTAAGGTGTCGATAGATAATGCGGTCACGAGTGGGGAAGTGTTGCGTTTTTTGTGGAGCACTTGTTTAATTTCGCTAGCTATAATTGATGCAGACAGCGATATTTGCACATTTATGGATGGTAGAGAAAAGACGGTAATCGTCAGTGATGGAGAAGATATTAGATAACTTTGCTCAGATTGTCAGATAAGGAATGGTTATCGTGAAGAAGGAGGAAGTAAAGTATGGGTTACAGTCAGTGAGTCGATGGAATGTTTTCCAGTACTTAAAAGAGTTATTTGGGAGCGTAGCATTGAGACTGGTGCATGTCTGGAGCCAATCCCAGAGCTTTTTTTTGCATTTAATAAGTTCCTGATATGTCGCTGTATTAGCCTGTGGCGTGTATGTGTATCCCGGACATGAGCCTGCTAAAAGGAGCAGTACATATGACAGAATTCTCAGCGTAGTAGGACTTGTGGAGGATATATCGTCTTGGTACAAATGTGGGTGGATATGCATCTGACAAGATCTGTTGAAGGAAGGATGTGACATGAGGAATACCACCAGTTTGCTGGAAGGGCAGGAGGTGGCTTCTAATCTGGGTTTTTGTGGATTACCAGTACACAATCCAGTTGGTGCAGGAGTAGTCTTGGATAAATCTTGGATGGAGATTCGGTTGTGTGGAGGAGGTGGTAGGAGCACAGGGAAGAGGTCACTTCCAGTTGGATCGAGGACTTCTGTAATGAGGCATCAAAGGAGATTGGGAGAGGCTAGGATGACATCGGGTGTGGTGCTGCTTTCAGTGTGGGTATAGTGTAGGATGGGGACAGTGTCACCTTGCATGGAATCAGTAGAACAATTCCCTTGGTGTTCTGTGGGGGATCTACTATGGATGTTGAGGATTCCAAAAATAATATACGTGGAAAAAGTATGATATATATGGGCAAGGAAGCCATATGGGATGGGGTTATTAGGTTGTATGTAGATAGTGGTGCAGGTGATAGTTAGGGTTTGTAGAAAGAGGGTAAGGATAATGTTTGGTAGGAGTATTGTATAAGGTTTGTGGCCAAACAGAGATGTTCTTGTTGCAGCCAATTGCAGCACTGCCTCTGGCCAGGGGAAGGGTATTATCTGTACAGTGGAGGATACACGGAGAGTTTCACATGGTGTGATAGGATTCGAGGATTGTTTCATTAAGAATAAATATATGAACATTGTGGAGGCACAGGCTATGCATTAAAAGGTGTTCATTGGTGTTGATGGAGCGGATGTTGTGGTACAAGTTTTTGTAGTTGTAAAGAATAAGGCTGGTTTGTGTGAATGAGGTCTGAAGAAGTTTAGACATGGGTGACAAGGAGGCTGAAAACGAAGTGGACCTGGTTGTTGGAGTAGGTAGCTTGGGTCCTGAGCTGGAAGATGGAATGGGCAGCAAGGGAGACTTCTTGGTGGGTGTGTGGTCATTGGAATGGATGGCAGTTTTGGAGGACGATTGCAATGAATTTCATAACATTTTCGGCAGTGAGAGTTGGGTGGAGGGAATTGTTGGGACAATGAGCTCAGGTTTGCTTAGCTGTGATTTAGTTTTGCATTTTGCAGAATAAGTGGGTTGGAAGTCATTGCACATGTTGCAGGTAGGAGGGGTTGCCAGATTAGGGAATTGTTTGAAAAAAAATGAGAGCCTTTGTAGCGTAGAAAGGTGGGTGGGTGTTTAAAATCTGCAGTATGATGCTCATTGTAATGGAGGCAGCAGCAGGAATGAGGATGGGATTTTGAAGGTTCGACCTTGTGGTGGTAGTAGTAGATTAGGGCTCCATCTTGAAGGTTAACTTCTATGGTGGCGGCTGGTTCAGAGAAGACATGGACGAGGTGAGTGGCACCCAAGTCATTATTGATCCATAGGGCTTTCCACAGTTCTAAATCTGGGTAGTTCTTCAGCTTAGATGCCACTTCTTGATCTCAAGATCGACTTTTGTGATCACTGTGGTGAGAGGGGGGATAACAAGGAGGATGAGGTTGTTTGGCCCTGTGTGTGGTGGTGACAGGTGTTAAGGAGGCTTTGGGACCAAATGTAATGGGAGGAATTTTGGAGAGGTGGGCAGTATGGAAGTTATGGTATAGGGCCTTTAGCTAGCCAGTATTGTTTCTCAGGATGATTGTAGGATGTTGAGGGTGGTTAGGAATTTTTCGATTTTGAGGATGAGGGATTTGGGTTTAAGGAACTTTGGGTCAGGGTTGGAGAAAGAATAAAGATGTGGCTCATAGGAAAAGGAGTTGGAGAAGGAGGATTTATATCCACAGCTGTAGTCAGGATCAGTTCATGGTTTTTTAGGTGTGGGAGTGTGAGAGATGTCAGTGGTTTGACGTTTTGTAGGTTTGCTAATGGCTGTTGGAGGGAAGGATGGTTGTGGGATGAGGGGTGGCGTGGTGTAACGTTGATGATTACCTGGATGGTGGACAGATCCTTCAGAGTGGCTTGCGTAGGTCATTGGAGTGAGGCTCGATGAGGTGATGCTTGAGACATCAAGCATTGCAGCTGTTACCCAGTGGGTGGTGACAATTGTGGCTAAGGTGGACGTGGCTGCTGAGTTGTGGCTGAAAGAGAAGAGTTGTGGGGAGACGGGGACATGGAGACATGCATGTGCAACTGTTGCAGTAGGAAAGGATACGGTAGGTAAGGGAGCATAGATGTAGGGAGTGGATCAGAGGACATGCTCCATGTGGTGACAGTGGGTGCAGGATATGGAGAGGTGTAGATGATTGATGTAGTAGGGTCGTCCGTGATGTTGGAGAGTGATGAATGACGCTGACTGCGGTGAGTGGCAGCCAAAATATCGCCGGGACGACGTGGACGAGCTGTGGTGAAGTTTTGAATGATGAGAATGACTCTGATGTGACAGGGATGGGAACAGCTACGTCAGGCGCGAAGCGGTAGTGGTGATCAACAGATAGGGGCGGTGGCGGTGACAAACAGGCAATGAAACGATGGAGATGGTGGCGGAGGCGAAGACTGGCAGTGAAGTTACGGGCTGGCGATGACGAGTGGCGGAGGCGAGATGCCGATGCGAAGAGGGTGGCTGGCAACGAAAGCAAAGACAGGTAGCGCGCGTTGGCGGGGAAGGAGACGACGAAGACGATTGTAAACTCTTCTCTATCGGAAATTAAACCCTGAGAGTGGCCTAGGCAGTTTTTATTCCCGGGAAGAAGAGGGGTTCCAACCCTCCTAAAACAGCGTCAGACATTAAATAGTAGCGTACAAATATTTATTGGTCAGTGACCGAGACGAGTGTATGGCGCAGTACAGGCAACGACATAATGAAACTATATTTATCCCATGTAAAATCCAGATCACAGGGGAAAGCTACACAAAGACGCGTGAAATTTCAGATAAATTATGGAGTAGTATAGTACTAAGCTTAAGTGAATACTGTGCGCTAGCGAAATGCTGTGAGTCCACGTTCTGTCTGCACCAAGTGTCGTAATTTGTTTCCCAATGTACCATTAGATTGTAGCCCTAAATCTATATTATTTTTTCAGACTTTGTTTAGTAAACAGTCAGTGAAAGCTTCATTGCATGCCCTGCTCATCTTCATTTTCAGTTGCTTTTGTGATTGCTGGGTATATCTGCAGGAATCTAAATTCTTTACTATTATATCCACTGGACATTACTACGTGTTCTAAAATGTTCAGTTCTTTTAATGATGGGTAGTGTTTCTGGCCTGTTTAACACAGACGGAAAGTAGGTCCCTTTGTGAACTTCAGCATGAGAAGAATCGTCTTTATAATGGCATCTGTAAATGTTGCTTTCTGTAAACGCCCATTGTCAATTTGTCAGTGGATTTGGTGATGGCCAAATCGAGTAAGTGTAAAGACTGTTCAACTTCGTGTTCGATAGTGACTTTTATGTTAGGATGCATACCGTCAATCTACTCAGCGACATCATTGATTCTTCCATCATTACTTTTCTACGATGTAAGTATCATCTACAAGAGCATGCTGAGAAGTAACGCCGCCAAATTTTTTACTCTGTTCTCAAGATCGGTAGAGGTATTGCACGTCATGCGTATTGCTCACCGTCAGTCGACTTTCTCGCTGACGCAGGTTGGAGGCCTTTACCGCTAGAGGCTCCAAATTGCAGCGTCTAACCTGGCGGTGTGTAACACAATTATGTTGTGAGACCCTTAGAAAAATGATACCACGATCCCTAAGGACTCAACCACACTTGGATAACCCTCTCCTTCAGCACAAGAGAGCTCCGACATCTACAATAATTCGACGCACTGACTGTACCGTCAACGATCGTCCTCCGTTAGAGGACACTTTTGAGGACCCTGATTAAGAAGCTTAAGAAGAGATGGGGTTGTGGCTCAGTCAACAAAGTCACACATTCTACGGGGATGGTATCAGCAAACTGGTCTCTTGCTAGGAGAAATGTGTTTGTTGCCAGGATGAGAAAATAAATATGTAGAGATGAAGAATAAAGATGTGGAAAGTTAATAAAGGGTGTTTTATCTAAAGAGGTGTAAGAGTTGTTACAAAAAAAAACAAAAAAAAACGGGGGCATTACTTTTTAGCACACCTTCATACGTATCTGTTATAAATAAGAATATTATTCCAGATTTCTGGGTATTTGGTAGTGATGTTTCTACGAAGAGCCAACAAACATGTTACCTGATCCTATAATCTAGCACATCACATATCTCGCGAAACGACTGTTTAGTTAAAACGAGATTTGAGCTCATACGGAGGCCAATAGTCGGCTTTTCCTCCCACAGTTAGCAACTGTAACAAGAAAGGGAATAGTTAGACTGGTACACAATCTGCCCTCAACAACATATTGTAAGGCGGCTTGTGGACTTCAGGTGTACATGTATCTGGTTATATATACGTTAGATAGCGTATGGCTAACAGTAACAAGAAATGGGTTCACATACTAATTTGTGAATATTTTGTGATGGAAACAGAATAGCTTACGTGAAGTACAACATTATTTCTTTTTCAGTTGTTTGACCTCTTCTGGCAATTTTCTGTTTCTAATCCATTGGAGGTAGGGGTGTAAATGTGGAAGCGTATGGGTAATGTGGAAACGTCTAGTATCTGGCCTGCAGAGTGCTGCACTGTAGGGGGGCAGCCAGAAATTGTTGCAATAGTTCCTGTTTGTCACAGTAGAGGGTTAGAAGTCAGTTGAGCAACAGACGCCGTGATGAAATTTACGTTCGCACGTTTTTTAGACCTTTCTCGAGGTAAGTTGTGCTATTATATTTATCTACATACTTTGTAATTATCCTTCTTTAGGTCTGATAGCTTATAAAGGGAGGTGCATAGAAGGTTTTAGCAGTCCTTCGTCAACCTTAAATGGATAGTTGCTTAATGTAATCTACCAAAATTTAAAATGGCCATTGTGTAGGTAATGTGGAAACAATCATACGATGGCATTGTGGAAACGTTTCCACAATATCAACATCTTCTAATACGTTTTGCGTCTGTTTCTAGATGCCACTAAAGCTAACTAATCGGAAACCAAGAGCTATTGTCAAGAAGTGGAATGCTGAAAACATGATTGAGGCTATAATAGCCTCACGGGAAAGTAGGTGGGGTTAAGGAGAGCAGTACAAGCTTTCAGTGTACCTCAGACGATACTTCAAAGGTTTGTGCATAGTGATATGTCACCTGAAGAATGTATTTCTTTGAGACTTGGACGTAAGCTTGAACTACCTGATGCTATTGAGAAACAGTTGGTACAGTGTCTCATTGAAATGGATAAAACAAAACGTCAACATCGTTGTCATATACCTCTTCAAATACGCGTGTGTCTCCACAAGATATCATGCCAGAAGACGGTTTACAACAGAGGTCGTAAGCCAGATTCATCAGCTGTTTTGACATCTTCGCCTTATAAAACACGCCTTGAAGACTCCTTACTGAAGGGCAAGCTTCCTAAGGCACCTGCCAAAAGCAAGAAAAAACGCGAAGCTCCTCCTAGAAAACCGTGCAAAAAACGGCTTAAGTTATCTGAGGATTCAGATGAAGAGCCCAATGCACCAACTGCCTCTTCAGGCGAGTAACATTTGGATCTCGCAGTTGGGGGAAGAAAAACCTGCTGAAGAAGATGCAATTTGTATTTTTTGTGAAGGCGCATTTTCCAAAGACATTCGGGGAGAATTGTGGATTAAGTGTATAATGTGTGAGGAGATAATTACATACGCGATTTTTGCAAGTGAACTTCGCTTATGAAGCATTTTTCTAATACAGTTGCGTTTAAAAATATTTTTGTATAATTTAAATTTGATATAAAATAAAATAGTTGCTAACATTTTCAATACTTTTCGTTTGAAGTAGTCAGTTTCCCACAATTTTAAGGCGTTTCCACATTACCCGCACTTCTTGAAAAGTTAGTCAGTTGTTGTACAAGCAGAAAATGTTTTTTTTAAATTTTAACATATTTAGTTTTTGTGTTTCATAATATTTCATTCATTGCTAAAAGATTATGAATTAGCTTTGGCTAATTTTTGAAGCTGAAAGAGAAGTAAACATTTCTTTTATACAGCAAAAACAAACTGGGTTTCCACATTCACACCCCTACCTCCACATATGGAAACATTTCTATGTATTTCTTGCATTCACATCGCCAAATTTGCATCCGGTGGCCAAACCTGAACTAACATTTTTCCAGTGTACATCGGTTCTGCAGTAACGCATTAGCTTGTCTACCAAATTTCGCTGTCATATGATACTTGCAGCTCACACTGGGACCCCGTGAGTAGCACAACTTCAATTATAACCACACGGTACTGTTTCATGTCCCTTGTCTCTCACATGACAGTTCTGAATTTTTTAATGTTTGTACCTTATCTATTCATTGTATATTTTGAAGAACTATCTTGGAGCTGGATGGAAAATTTTTTGGAGCGCTCTGCGTTAAAGAAATGCTTGGAAAGTTAACGAACTTCTCTCGGAATGGAGCCTTCTTTCTGGTTCAGAGCAGTCCGTTCCTTCCCTTAACAAAGAGAAACAACGACGCTTAAAACATTTCCGAATCACTCTTGCGGAATGCAGAGCACCTCATTAACGGAAGCCCATTGACCGTCAGTTTAGCCCAGAGCCAGACGCCAGTAGGGTAGCGATAAGGGGGGGGAGGGGGGGCGGCAGCAGGAGGCGGAGGGGAACGGCGCGGCCGCGTTGTTCGGTGATTGCAAGTTGCTAACAATCAAACTTCGCGTCTTGGGCAGCGGGCCGTGTTCGGGAGGGACCATTCGCCTCCGTGTTCTGGCATCCCGCTACACGCCGACAGCTCGAGGTCGGATGCCATTCGCAGACCAGCTATCCGTCTGCATTACGACATCAAGGGCTGTTGGAAGCCAATGGTAACACTGCTATTTGACCTCAGGGTACCTAACACGTCTTTCTTTATCGTTTTATAGACTCTATTTACTATATATGCAAATTTGTAGAACATTACTTCTGCATGTATGCTCTGGTAAGAGCAAATCTGAAACTAGTTTTTCTTTGACGAAAAGCACAGGCATTTAACTGAAACGTGCTACATCTGTAACCCTCCAGGACAGTCGCTTCTGGGACTCGGGGAGGTGCGCCGACGACGGATATACTCGTCAATATCAATTAAATTCCCCAACAGCCGTGTACAACTGAGTTCCTATCATGAAGCACTTGTGAAACAATTTGAATTCACGACATACAAGGACATAAGCCATAAGCCTAAAGATGGCATAGTAGGAAGCTGAAACTGGTAGTCGTCAAAATCCACGCTGTTGAATAATTTCATTGATATTGACAATTACTTAACCAGCTGATGTCCCCTGTCCATGATGGAACAACATAGATCATATATAATCCGTCCGGCGAATTAACGAAGTCGATCGGTGTGCCGACGAGCCTGAATGTGGTTACTAGGGGTTTTTCCACATACGACTAGGTGAATACCGGTCTGGCATCTACGTCCCGCTCATTTACAAGATTCGCAAACATTTAGAACACGTTCGCAAACCTTCACGTGGGATGAAACTTGACAACTCCAACATATAGGGACCACAAATTCTGTACCTGGGAGGGAATGTGGTTGGGGGGGGGGGGGGGTTGAAGGGGGAGGGCGTGAGACAGGAAAGGCAACTGGCCACCCTCTACCACTTACATTGATAAATATAACAACTAAGAAGTTGATCCCATGAATATACTGGATAAGATTAGGAAAAGATAAAGACGTGCTACATCTGTTCAAAAAGCTTTCTTTTTTAATGCAAATTGAATATTTACCTCATGTTAGGAAACTATATTATGTAATGTCCACATTTATACTCCGCTGTCCTCATTATGGTGTGTGGCGAAGGATACTTTGTGTGCTATTGTCACCCCCCCCCCCTTTTCCTGATCCAGTAGTGAATGGTTCGCAGGAAGAATGATTGATGGGGAGCCTCTGTGTGAGCGAATTTAATGTTACCTTCATGTAATAAAATACCAAACCGATGGAGAACTAGTATTACAATTCTAATGCGCAAAACAGGAGATAAGAAAGACTCATCCAACTACAGGGGTATAAACCCATTGAGTTCAGTTCTTAAAGCCATAACAAAAATAATAGGAAATGAAATAAAAAGCATTAAAATCTTTGCAAAGGAGCAGTATGGTTTTGGATCCAGAAGGTCACACACACATGCAGTAATTATTCTTGTAGAGTCCACTGAATACAACAGGCCAGCTTATCTTGATTTACAGAAGGATTTCGATAGGATTCAGTTAAATGTGATAAACCTGTTCTACAATCGGGGGATTCCTTCCAGCTTAATGAAAACAACTAAAGACGTTTATTCCAACAACTACATCCAGGAAAACAATTGGTTCCAGGTGAACAAGCGACACAGCAGTTAATAGTGGTATTAGACAAGGTGGTCCTTTGAGCTGGTTGTTTTTAATAGTGATGGACACGGTGGTAAAGAAGGTATTTGCTGGTAGTGATTACAGAATGGGAGAAGAAGAAATAAAAATAATTTGTTATGCTGACGATGCAGTTCTCATGATAAACCGTGAATATAACCTGCAGAGACATACATTTAAGTGACAGCCAAACACCTAAGTATGGTCATATCCACTAAAAAAAATGTGCCAACATCTCCAAACCAAATTAGATGCAAACTGAAAGTGAATGGAAAACTATTCATCAGGTAATTAGACTTAAATATCTTGGTACTGAAATGTCAAGCAGTGGAAATGTCGGAAAGGAGCCGGCCGTTGTGGCCGAGTGGCTCTAGGCACTTCAGTCCGGAACCGCGCTGCCGCTACGGTCGCAGGTTCGAATCCTGCCTCGAGCATGGATGTTGTGATGTCCTTAGGTTAGTTAGGTTTAAGGAGTTCTTAGTCTATGGGACTGATGACCTAAGATGTTAAGTCCCATAGTGCTCAGAGCCATTTGAACCGTTTTTCGGAAAGGAAGTAAGAAAGCAAAGAAAGTGACAGGGTGTTTAAATGACTATTTGGAAAAATAAACATATAAGAAAAGATGCAAAGACAACAGTATACAAAGCAATAGTGCGATCAATTATGACATGCACGGGTGGGACGAGACAGGAAACATAAAAAACGGAGAGACTTTTGGAAACCAGGGAAATGAAAATTCTGCAAAGGACAATAGGGAAGACAGAAATAGAGAAGTGAAAGCGTTAGAAAAGGCTGTAAAGTGGATTCCGTTGATGAGTGGATAAGTAAAAGATTGCATTTATGGAATGAACACATAGTTGGATGAAAGGAAGATTGTGAAAATCGTAAAAATTAAATTAGCAGCTGGTAAAAGAGATATTGGTCGTCCAAGGAAAAGATGGAGGGACAACCTCAAGGTATACTGATGGGTATTGGAGGAAACGGGCTTTAGCCTAGGAACAGAAGAAGAAGATGTTAGAGTACATAGGAGGAATCACTACGTCGTTTGACTCTTCTAGGAATGTGCGCTCTCGGAACGAAAGCACGCGTCATGCAGGACACCTCTCTTGCAGTGGTTGTAACGCTTTCGCGCTTACTAAACGAATCTGCAGCGAAAAGCGCTGGTCTACTTTGTTTCTTCTGATTCTTTTATCAATCCTATCTGGTATGTATCTCAAACTAATGAGTAATATTCAAGTATTGATCGAACGAGTGTTTTGTAAACTATCTCCTATGTTCATGGACGACGTCCTCTGCGATTGGTTTTATGTGGTCGTTCCATTTTAAACCGTACCGTACACACATTCATAGATATTTCACGGATCTGAGTGCTTTCAGTAATCGTTCTGAAATCTTGTGATCATACAGTAATGGGTTATTCTGCCTAATTACGCGCAGTAGGTTTCATTTTGTTTATGTTGAGGGTCGATTGGCAACCCTTGCACCAATCGTCGACCCCCTGCAGGTCTTCCAGCTTTTCGCTACAATTTTATAGCGTTGCGACTGCTCCGTATATAAGGGGCGATCAAAAAGTTTCCGTTTGAGGATGCTGCTGAAGCGTATACGCAACGTAGCGCGACTCTGTGTGGTTATACACAGTCCAATCACATACAAGTAAACCACCGCCTATGTTCGACTTCGATGTGCAGTAACCACACACAGGCGGCAGGTGACAGCAATAGCAGTGGAGGACACATCAACTGTGCCTGGGGACGCGGAAAGCAATGCAGCTGTTGTTATAATGCAGAAACAGAACCACTTGTCTGTGGTCCAAAAGGGCATTATCATTGGCTTTCCGGTCACAGATGGAAGCATGTATGAAACAGCTAAGTCTGTAGACTTGTTCACCTGACGCCGAAGTTGATGTATGTCGTAAATGACAAAATAGCCCTATCTGAAACCAGCGACTGAGGGGTGAAAGACGGCTGTGGAGTTTTTTTCAGGCGAATGACCGCGCAACTGTTGAGCAACCGATCGCCTAGGTGAACCAAGGGACTGCCAATACAGTCTCTTCAATGACTCTTCAACGAACGTTGCTGTGTATGGGTCTCCACAGCAAGTGCCCAGTTCAAGCAACCCTGATGACTGCAGTTAATCGGAGACAAAGGCTGAAATTTGGACGCCAATACCGCAGCTTGACGTCCACAGAGTGGCAAAAGGTGGCCTTTTCAGATGAATCACGTTTTATGCTGCATCAGTGTGAAACGTCTGTAAGTAAACAACCTGCAGCAATCGTCAGAAAGGTTCAGTCAGGGGAGGAATCGTTAACGTCTAGAGAATAGTTTCGTGGCATTCCATGGGTGATTTCGTAATTCTGAAAGGCACAATGTATCAACATAAGTATGTATATATCCTTGGGGAATATGTCCATACCTACATGCAGTTTGTTTTTTGTCAGCACAATGGCATCTACCAACTGCAAAATGCAATGTGCCACAGGGCTAGCAGTGTGCGTACATGGTGTGAAGAGCTCCTGGGCGAATCTCTAGTACTCATCTGCGCAAGAAACTCCCTGGATGTAAACCCAGTCGAGAATCTGTGGGATAACGTCAATCAGGCTGTTCACACCATCGGTTCTTAGCTGAGAAACCTAGCACAGCAGGCAGAGCACTGGAATTGGCTTAGGTACACAGTCCTATTGGTATCTTCCAGAACGTCATTGAGTGTCTTCCTTCACAGCTCACAGTAGTCTGCATTGCAAAAGATGGTTACTCAGGCTTTTGAAGGTTGTTGCATTAATGTGACTGTACAGTGCATAAGAGTTGTGGAGTAAAGTGGGTATCAGACGATTTGTTAGTGGGGGTTGCATACATTCTGGGTCAAACTTGACTGATTTGTAAACCCTCCCCTTCCCTTAACCTATTGTTCCATGGGAGTTGATTTATGACCCTCTGGTGTTAATATGTCCTTCTGAGAAACCCCCCACCCCTTCTCCATCTCCTCCCCCTCCCCCTTTTGCTCCCTTTCCTCTCTTCCTCCCCCAATGTCTCTGGAAACTCCCCTCACCGATGCAAGCACACTATTGACATCCAATTAACTGACTTGTTAATGAAGCGATCAATTAATTCACTCCTCTCTGGAAAATTCCTCAGCCTTCCCCTCCTCTCCTGCACCTGGAAAATGGCGGGTCTGTGCTGAAGAGGAGAGATCTCACAGTAGGAAATTCAATTACATATCGAAGGATATACTGTTTATTTATAAAATTCAATTCACAGGGTTTGGATCTCTCTTGCTCATCATGCTGTATTGGAAGATGCAGGATGTAATTAAATAGATCGCTTTTTTATTCAGATTGTGCAAGGAATACCATCAACATAATTCCCCACACATAATTACTCTGCTAAAAATTTTTCACACTGACTGTTGGGAATTACGCGCTCAGGCTGGCAGCTTCACATATTCCCACATGCACAGGCTGCATGAGCCCCACGGCTGCCATCGACAACACCATGTGCGAGCTGCCTCAGGCACCATACAGACTGGAAGTTTAGCTAAGCCCTGAACAAAAGTGTCAGGTGCTGGCAACTATTTGATATTTGATGCCTGGGAAATTCCTGTCTCTCTCTTTCTCTTTGTCTCTCTCTCTCAAGTGGATGCTTCTTGTTGTAAGAGCCAACATATGCAGACACACAAAGATCAAGATGCGCCCCCTCCCCAGCACTCCTCCCTTCCAGTAGAATCACGTGACCCCCTCGCCAGTCATGCAGACCTGGCGTTGGTATATGATACATCCCCTTTGTTCTCACACTTCTACTGCGATGGAAACCTGTGGAGGATGGAACAAAGACATTCAATAAGAAGAAGATTCCATCTGTCATGTGCCACACTAGCCTCACGCTTGTCCTTAACAAAGCAGTGGACACCTAGTAAATTCCCCAGCTGTGGATGTTTTGGAAATATTCCGTCACTCTATCAGACTGATTGACTAATTAATTAAATTGATACTCTTTGCTCGTGGCCAGTTTCTTCCTTGTATCCGATCAGTGGACTGACTGGTATATATGACAGGATTTGATTCTGCAACTGCTCAGTTTCCAAACACTACCTGATTTCTTTCCCTTTTGTTCTATTCGTGGATACTGGCACCACAAATGAGCTATTTGGTAGGAAGTCCATTATGTTGGAGGTAGCTGAAAATTTCTAATTTCACCTCAGTTGCATACTACTTGTACATCCTTAAAAAATTTGTGGGAGGGGCTGGAAAGATGCATGCTATCAATACCCCTATCAGACACAATACATTGATCAGTTGGGAATTTTATGTTGTGATTGGGTTTTAAAGCACTATAGAACTTCTAAGTTGGTTGTCTCCACTACATTCAGAAGGAGGAGGCAGGACCTACTGCATGACAGGACAGAGACACCAACAACCACAAATACCACTACAAGACAGTCTTCACTGCAATGTATTGTGAAGTACTAAACCTGACACACTTAAACCACGATCCTGTCTGTAGTAGCTGTCATGGTTAGGTGTCAGAGATCGCAGAAAAATTTGCACATCCTGCATTCTCATGTCCTGTTGTCCACATGCAGCATCCCAGACCAGATGTCTTGCAGTGCCATGCACTGCACATGCAATGCATGTCTCAGTGATCATGCCAGGTCTGCAGCTGGACTTGGCCTGCTGGAAAGTACTGTCCTGTCATGGGGGGTGTCCAGGATGAGTGGAGTGGTTGGAATTCGGATATTACCAATATGTCCAGCGAAAACACTCCCATATTGAATCATCTCAAATTTCCAAGTAAAATTCAGAGAATACTCGCAACACAGGTTGTCTCAAAGGCTGCCCACACAAACTGAGTATTAGTTTGCTATTCACATGAGCAGAGTGCAACACAGTTGTATCCCACCTGACTGGTTCAAAGGCTCAGTGATTACCACCAGACATAGTCATTTTCTTTGTACACGATGGAACAATGACCACAGTAACTTTACAACCCAACACATACTGTATAAGCCTGATGACCATGGTGAATGCTGGTGACACCAAACAGCTATCAAAAACACGATTGCAAACGACCATGTTACTGTCACCTTGCATAAAAAGCGGTCTTGGTTCTATAGGCATGCACAAGCATCGCTAACGATATCCGTGTTAAAAACTATGTGTGCTCTATAAATCGAGGTATAGTATAGCTTCCAAATGAAATGGTCTTCCACACAAATACTTGGGCAATGAATATAGACAGTGATAGCAGGGTACATATTAACAGACAGAAAGTGCAGTGGCATGACGCCAGCAGTGAAGCTCATAATAAAACCACCCTTCTGTCTGAATTTAGAAAGTGATTCGGCTGAGGAACGTGGTATTAAGCAGATATTTGCAACTCCCTCATGCTGATTCTAGATATCCCCCGCACTAATAAACAGCATTTGTATGGTACTCTACCATGATACTATATAGACAATGTAACAGAGGTTCTGTGACATATCTACTGGATTATAGGCGAGGGAGGGGGATGGTTGATTGAGAATTATCACAGTAGATGGTATGCAACGCTACTTTGAGGTCATAAGAAATGTACAAATTTCTATGACCAGTATACTGGCTTTTCAGATCTATACTGTTACACTTTCTGGTAGAAATGCTGTCTGCGATTTGGAATCGTCCCTCCTTTCAACCACATACCTGTGTTGGGTTCCCTGGCAATGTCTTTTAATGATTACAGACACTAGTGATCCATATTCATCGCACTTTCATATCTCGAAACGAATCACTTCTTTCGAACCTATCTGTTAAGGATTCCATACGTCAAAACTCCAGTGTGATTTTAAATAGTCTTTCTGTATCTTGTAACGGTTCCTCAGTATTTGGCCGCCCCCTCCCCCCCCCCCACCCCCTGCACCTTTGTCTGGAGCGGAAGTCAGAGAGTGCTGACCGAGCGAGGTGGCGCAGTGGTTAGACACTGGACTCGCGTTCGGGAGGACGACGGTTCAATCCCGCGTCCGGCCATCCTGATTTAGGTTTTCTGTGATTTCCCTAAATCACTCCAGGTAAATGCCGGGATGGTTCCTCTGAAAGGGCACGGCCGACTTCCTTCCCTAATCCGATGAGACCGATGACCACGCTGTCTGGTCTCCTTCCCCAAACCAACCAACCAACCATCAGAGAGTGCTGTATCTACCACATTCTGCATTCTATTAAGAAATGGGTGAACTGCGTTAACATGACGGTACTGTGGTACCATGTGGAAATGGTAACATGTTGTCATAGCTCCACTAACCATGTCCAATGTGTAAGGCTAGTGCCAAACAAAGCTATCTCTTGTAACATGAGGTACTAGAAAAGACAGTACAAGCCGTTACAGTGGTGCTTCTTATTGGGAAAATTAGGAAACCTCTGCATCATAAGGGATCTGGAAGCAGAATGAGAATTATGCTACTGCATTGTGGTGCATTTCCAAAATACACACAGGTACTGCAGTCCAAAGGAGATCTAGTAGGGTGGCTGCTAAACAGGTATAAACCTTCTTCTTCGATGTTTACAAGAGTATGAAAACTATTTTTGCGGTCAGCCAGAAAGCAATGGAGAACAAGCAGACCATAATTTCAAGCAGTAGGTCCACATTCATCTTGTGAAAACTGATAAAAAAGGTCCCTGGAAGCTATTTACTCAGTGCAATCAAGAACTATGACTGTAAATAAAAGTTCTTAGTTCTGACTGATTAATATATTCAGTAAAAGTTCACAAGCACAAAAATAGTAATATATATGATGATAATAATAATTTCCCTATCATAAACAGCAATATTAGCAGTTCAGAGACGATTTATACAGTAAGTTCCAAATAAAATGGTCTATCGCTCTAACTTCTAATCACCAAAAGTTAATTGCTCACCTTCAAAGTGGAAAATAATCTCGCCACTTGCAATGTGGTTTTTTTCAGCATTTCATCTGGCACACAAATAGTTACTTCCATGAAGACGAAACAATCCAGGACGGTGTATAATCCTCGTGACTTCACTTCCTACTTTTACTGAAAACACTTTTGGTAGTAGCCTGGCTGTGATGCCATCCAAGGTACAGTATATGCCAGTGTTTGGCTAATGCAGACAGATTCATTGCTTGGTGCGAAGTGTCTCTTTTTACTGCCTCTTTGGCTGTGTTTATATGAATGTGGTGAGTGATGAGGTGAGTGTGGTGAGTTATGTTGACAGTACTCCTTGCACAATCAGCATCTCTTCAATTACTTTTTTGATGAATTTTAGAAGACCTGCATCTTCCAATGCAAAAAATGATTCAAATGGCTCTGAGCACTATGGGACTTAACTTTGGAGGTCATCAGTCCCCTAGAACTTAGAACTACTTAAACCTAACTAACCTAAGGACATCAGCAATATCCGTGCCCGAGGCAGGATTCGAACCTGCGACCATAGCGGTCGCGCAGTTCCTGACTGTAGTGCCTAGAACTGCTTGGCCACCCTGGCTGGCTCTTCCAATACAGCAGAGAATGATGAGCAAGAGAGATCCAATCCCTGCAAATTGTATTTTATAAGTAAACAGTATATTTTTTGATATGTAACGGAATTTTCTGTCGGGAGATCCTTCCTGTCTATCACATGCCCGTAATTTTCCAGGTTGGGGAGGAGAGGAGGAGGCTGGGGGATTTCCCAGAGAGGGAGCATTTAATTAATTGATTGATTTAATTAATTATCCATGATTTTATATCCAAAGTGTGCTTGTAATGTGTGAGGGTAGTTCCCAGGTGGGTGGGGGTGGAGGACAGGGAGCAAGAGAAGGGGAGGGTTGGGTACAGTGTGGAAGGGGTTTCTCAGGAGGACAGATTTTCTGCAGGGCATCGAAAAGCAATCCCCAGGGCGTCATAAACTACTTAGCAGAACAATAGATTAAGGGGAGGGGAAGGGGTCACAAATCAGTTAAGTTTGCCCCTTAATGTATGCAATCCACACGAAGAAAACGCCTCAATACCCACTTTACCCCACTACTCATAAGCACCAACCTACAGGGAAGGGATTAGTGTGGCTTTCTTGTCTTTCTGACATGCATGTGCTAAATGCAGAGACATTTTGATTATGACAACATTGTTACCAAATGCATCCAAACAGGACCAGCTTGCTATTATTATTTTATTCGCTACTAAAGGACAAACACTGCGGACATCCATTGGAGAGCTGAAGAATTTGGATGGTGCAGTCTGTATGTCTAAGAACACCATTATGGATAGTGCGCCAGGTTACATGCTGATTGCGATTCACCTCAAGATGCTGATCTGTCTGGGACGCTGGACATGTGAAACTGGGATACTCAAGCATCCATCCTCTCCCCATGTCATTGTCATGGCTTCGGTCCTTTAAGAAAGGCCTTAGATGGTCGACGAGTCTTGTCAAACGAGGATGTGCAACAGGTAGTTACCGACTTATTTGCGCAGCAGGACACAATGTTTTACCAAATGGATATCTTCAACCAGGTGTGTTGGTGGGATGATTGCCTCAGTGCTCATGCTGATATTGAAATTTTTGATAATCCTTGATAAAACAGCACCATCCGCAAAAGTTCTCATGGAAATTCTGACATAATTCACAATGACTTAGATATCCAAAATTACCAAAAACCTTGATTTTAGGACTTCTCTTGAGCCATACATATACCGAACTGCTATGGTATAGTACAGAAGGTACTTGGAAGAAATATACATAGAGACAAATAAAAATGACAGTTTTTTTCAAAGACATTAATTATTTTGAAGTCACTGCGATTTACACTATGTAATCAAAATAACTGAAAACGACTGAAAATGACTTACCAGTTCGTGGCGCCCTCCAACGGTTATGCTGGAAAACAATATGGTGTTGGCCTACCCTTAGACTTGGTGATAGCTTCCACTCTCTCAGGCATACATTCATTCTGGTGCTGGAAGTTTCTTGGGGAGTGGCAGCCCATTCTTCACGGAGTGCTGCACTGAGGACAGGTATCGATGTCGGTCAGTGAGGCCTGGCAAGAAGTTGGCGTTCCTACACATCCCAGAGGTGTCCTGCAGGATTCAGGTCAGGACTCTATACAGGCCACTCCATTACACAGATGTTACTGTCGTGTAACCACTCCGCCACAGGCTGTGCGCTATGAACAGGTGCTCAATCATGTTGAAAGATGCAGTCGCCATCCCTGGGTTGATCTTCAACACTGGAAGCAAGAAGGGCTTAAAACATCAATGTATGCCTGTGCTGTGACAGTGCCACGCGAAACAACAAGGGATGCAAGCCATTCCGTGGAAAACCGACCACACCATAACACCATTGCCTCCGAATTTTACTGTTGGCACTAGACACGCTGGTAGATGACGTTCACCAGGCATTCGCCATACGCATCCAGTCACCACATTGTGTACCGTGATTCATTACTCCACACATTGTTTTTCCACTGTTGAACCGTCCAATGTTTACGCTCCTTACACCAAGCGAGGCGTGGTTTGGCATTTACCGGCGTGTTGTGTGGCTTATGAGCAGCCGATCGATCATGAAATCCAAATTTTCTCACCTCCCTTCTAACTGTCATAGTACTTGCAGTGGGTCCTGATGTAGTTTGGAATTCCTGTGTGATGGTCTGGATACATATCTTCATATTACACATTACGACGCTCTTCAACTGTCGGCGGTCTCTGTCAATCAACAGACGAGGTCGCTATGTACGCTTGTACGCTTTTGTGCAGTACGTGTCCCTTTAAGTTTCCACTTCACTATCGCATTGGAAACAGTGGACCTAGGGTTGTTTAGGAGTGTGGAAATCTTGCCAGACGTATGACACAAGTGACACCCAATCACCTGACCACATTCGAAGTCTGTGAGTTCCGAGGAGCACTGCATTCTGCTCTCTCACGATGTCTAATGACTACTGAAGTCGCTGATATGGACTACCTGGCAGTGGGTGGAAAAACAACACACCTAATATGAAAAACGTATGTTTTTGGGGGTGTCCAGATACTTTTGATAACATAGTGTATAATAAAGGTATCAGATAGATTATATAATGGTAAGACAGTGTTTTAGGAACCAGGTTTTAAATTGTAAGACATTTCCAGGGACAGATGTGGACTCTGACCACAATCTATTGGATATGAACTGGAGTTTACAATTGAAGAAACTGCAAACAGGCGGGAATTTAAGGAGATGGGACCTGGGTAAACTGACTAAACCAGAGGTTGTACAGAGTTTCAGGGAGAGGATAAGCGAACAATTGACAGCAGTTGGGGAAAGAAGTACAGTAGAAGAAGAATGGGTAGCTCTGAGGGATGAAGTAGTGAAGGCAGCAGAGGATCAAGTAGGTAAAAAGACGAGGGCTAGTAGAAATCCTTGGGTAACAGATGAAATATTGAATTTAATTGATGAAAGGAGAAAATATAAAAATTCAGTAAATGAAGCAGGCAAAAAGGAATACAAACGTCTCAAAAAGAGATCGACAGAAAGTGCAAAATGGCTAAGCAGGGATGGCTAGAGGACAAATGTAAGGATGTAGAGGCTTATCTCACTAGGGGTAAGATAGATACTGCCTACAGGAAAATTAAAGAGACCTTTGGAGAAAAGAGAACCCCTTATATGAATATCAAGAGCTCAGATGGAAATCCAGTTATAACCAAAGAAGGGAAAGCAGAAAGATGGAAGGAGTATGTAGAGGGTCTATACAAGGGCGATGTACTTGAGGACAATATTATAGAAATGGAAGAGAATGTAGATGAAGATGAAATGGGAAATGTGATACTGCGTGAAGGGTTTGACAGAACACTGAAAGACCTGAGCCGAAACAAGGCCCCAGGAGTAGACAACATTCCATTAGAACTACTGACGGCCTTGGGAGAGCCAGTCATGACAAAACTCTACCATCTGGTGAGGAAGATGTATGAGACAGGCGAAGTAACCTCAGACTTCAAGAAGAATATAATAATTCCAATCCCAAAGAAAGCGGGTGTTGACAGATGTGAAAATTACCGAACTATCAGTTTAATAAGTCACAGCTGCAAAATACTAACACGAATTCTTTACAGACGAATGGAAAAACTGGTAGAAGCCGACCTCGGGGAAGATCAGTTTGGATTCCGTAGAAATATTGGAACACGTGAGGCAATACTGACCTTACGACTTATCTTAGAAGAAAGCTTAAGGATAGGCAAACCTACGTTTCTAGCATTTGTAGACTTGGAGAAAGCTTTTGACAATGTTGACTGGAATACTCTCTTCCAAATTCTAAAGGTGGCAGGGGTAAAATACAGGGAGCGAAAGGCTATTTACAATTTGTACAGAAACCAGATGGCAGTTATAAGAGTCGAGGGACATGAAAGGTAAGCAGTGGTTGGGAAGGGAGTGAGACAGGGTTGTAGCCTCTCCCCAATGTTATTCAATCTGTATATTGAGCAAGCAGTAAAGGAAACAAAAGAAAAATTCGGATTAGTTATTAAAATGAATGGAGATGAAATAAAAACTTTGAGGTTTGCCGATGACATTGTAATTCTGTCAGAGACAGCAAAGGACTTGGAAGAGCAGTTGGACGGAATGGACATTGTCTTGAAAGGAGGATATAAGATGAACATCAACAAAAGCAAAACGAGGATAATGGAATGTAGTCGAATTAAGTCGGGTGATGCTGAGGGAATTAAATTAGGAAATGAGACACTTAAAGCACTAAAGGAGTTTTGCTATTTGGAGAGCAAAATAACTGATGATGGTCGAAGTAGAGAAGATATAAAATGTAGACTGGCAATGGCAAGGAAAGCGTTTCTGAAGAAGGGAAATTTGTTAACATCGAGTATAGATTTAAGTGCCAGGAAGTCGTTTCTGAAAGTATTTGTATGGAGTGTATGGAAGTGAAACTTAGCATAAATAGTTTGGACAGGAAGAGAATAGAAGCTTTCGAAATGTGGTGCTACAGAAGAATGCTGAAGATTAGATGGGTAGATCACATAACTAATGAGGAGGTATTGAATAGAATTGGGGAGAAGAGGAGTTTGTGGCACAACTTGACGGGAAGAAGGGACCGGTTGGTAGGACATGTTCTGAGGCATCAAGGGATCACAAATTTAGCATTGGAGGGCAGCGTGGAGGGTAAAAATCGTAGAGGGAGACCAAGAGATGAATACACTAAGCAGATTCAGAAGGATGTAGGTTGCAGTAGGTACTGGGAGATGAAGAAAGTTGCACAGGATGGGGTAACATGGAGAGCTGCATCAAACCAGTCTCAGGACTGAAGACCACAACAAGAACAACAACAGTGTATAGTGGACCCTCGGACATTACAAAAGGGCGAGAGATGCTTCGTAATAGGACATCTGATCACCATAGATGGCAACGCATGTTCTGAAAGAAGCTCCCATGCTATATACAAGGATGGTAAAGAGTTATTGTGGTTGGGCGTTACATTTCTACACCACTGCTACTGACAGCTGCTGGATAGTCGTTGATGAATGTGGTCATGTTGCAATACTTCTTTCCATGGCTTCCACAGGTACTCAATGGAATTTAAGTCCGTGGAACTGACAGGCCAGTCATTTCACCTAACATCCTCTCCTTCCAAGAGCTCCTCCACTTGCGCAGTTAGATGCAATCTCGCATTGTCATCCAGTAAAATAAAGCCAGGGCCAAATGTACCCCTAAAAAGACGTACATGCGGAAGCTGTATAGTGTCATAATAATGTTGGCTGTCCAGTGTATCGTTTTCAAAAATTGTGTCCCATTCAACATTAACACCTGAACCAACAAAACGACCATGTCAGACAATGTTCCTGGGTGTACAACGTACTATCATTTGATGGGAGGTGGGCACATTTCATGGATTCAGGACATAGTCAAACGTGATAGTTTTCGTGGTCCAAGTTTTATAATGTGGAGTGGCTCTATATTGCATGGACGTAGTGACCTCCAAATCTTTGAACAAATTACACTCACCAGAAACAACGTTACTGTGACACTGTACTCCTTACCCATGTGCGTATTTTCAGGGGTGCATACTGGTCTGATTTCATTTTTATGATTGACATTGCGCAACTGTATTGAATGACACTGGTATAGTAGCTCTTGGAACGATAGGATGGACTTCCCTGCTCATTTCCCCAACTTAAATCCTATGCATCACATGTGGGATGCATTGGGGAGGAGTACTGCAGCACATCCACTTACAGCAACGACCATCCAGCAGTTGTCAACACCACTGCTGGTGAAATTGAACACCATATCTCAAAAATTCTTTGCCAACCATTTGACTAGCATGGAAATGAGTTGCAGAGTATGCATTGCCATCTGTGGTCATCATGTACCCTATTAAAAACCATGTCCCACCTTTTATAACATGCAGGTGACCACCACAAATCGCAGACACTTCGATGTAATTAATATCTTTGAATAAAACTATCATTTATGTTCATGTCATTGCGTGTACTATACTACGTGTAGCCAAGTTTTAACATTATGTCGTCCATGTTGAACTGCAAGGTTCTGTACATTGGAAAAGATTCTAAGTAATCTCATCATATTTCAGATTATAATACTAATGTCATACGACGATAACAAGTGCCTGTTATACTTCTTGTAGCAAAATGAAACCTAAATAAACAACTAGCTGAATCCAGTTGCACACATGTAACAAGTTTGAAATCTGGTCCCGCATGACAGAGCGGATCAGGTTGCGGAAAGGGGACAAGATCAGTTACTGTTAGTTACTCAAGAACACACAAATTTATTCCCCGAAAACCAATGTAAAATTTTCTCTTTGAAACATCCAGGATTAATTTAGGGCTGAGGGACCGAGTAACTTCTCAATAATAAAGTTTAAATAAATCCTTTCAAAACACAAGGATTTAGAGAAACGGCTGAAGGCCTTACTTAAGTAAAATTAAAATGTCCTTAAATAATTCCTTTTAAGGAACAAGAATTTAGAGGAATGGCTGAAGGCCTTACTTAAATGAAATTAAAATATCTTCTCGGCTAAAGGCCAAAATAATATTTCAGATCAACAAAGGAAATTCTTAAAAGGCAAGCATTTGCAAATTTCGGGTAAAAGCGATATTAAGGAAAATTTAAACTAATTTCTCGGCTGAAAATGGTTCAAATGGTTCTGAGTACTATGGGACTTAACTTCTGAGGTCATCAGTCCCCTAGAGCTTAGAACTGCTTAAACCTAACAAACCTACGGACATCACAAACATCCATGCCCGAGGCAGGATTCGAACCTGCGCCTAGAACCGCTCGGCCATCTCGGCCGGCTCTCGGCTGAAAGCCCAATAATATTTCAACATAATAAAAGGGAACCTTTAAAGACAACCATTTACACAGTGAAACAGAAAACCATCTTAAGAAAACTTGAAATATCTTGACGGCTGAATGCCCAAACAATTATTCAAAATAATTAAAGACAAACCTTAAGATAAGCATTTACACAGTAAGGCTGAAGACCAGTTTAAACAAAGAGAAACAAAGAGAAACTTTACAGACAGGAAATTACACATAATGGATGAAAGCCCAGGTTTTAAAACAAACACGGCTGACGGCCTACATACAGAGCAAACAAGAATTTTACATAAAACGTGGCTGAAGGCCTTATCTTAAAATATTTCACATAAGGTTTGGCTGAACGCCATATACTGAATATAGAACAGACAAAATTAATATACAGCTGATGGCCTGGCACAGTACTTGCGACAAAGGAATATCAGAATCACAAACAACACAACAGTGGTACTCAGAAGTGTTCCAAGTGTCGGCTTGGGGAGGAAACTCTAACAACATTTTAAGTGAGACAGGCAGCCAAGCGTATCACTAAATAATCGGGAGGCAGCACGACCTAGGGACGACTGAAGACCCAACCAACAACCTAATCAATTCCCTTACACCCGACCAACAACACGACAACCAAAATATCAGTGATGGTTAGGATCGCAGCAGGACTATGTCTTAATAATTGGCGTCTAAACACATTCAAGGCACAATAACCACTCAAAGAAAAAGGAAGAACAACATCAAGATGTCGAACAACACGCCATGCCGGACAGCATCAACACGGCAAGGAAAACACACTGCTGGAAAACTCAGCCAATGATCAGGGCAGGTAACTGAAACGTTAACTACCACAAGGCAGAAGATACTGCTGGTGCACTTCACTAATAAATTATAATCATTTCAAAATTTAAACATCATACAGGAAGACGGCTGCAAAATTTTGCTGCCTCCAGTCCACCATCACATTGCTGCTTGTGGGAACAACCCAGGAAGCAACAGTTTAAAAAGCAAAAGACTTGCTTCTAACGTAACAAGCCCAGGATGGGAATTTGAAGTTTGCCCAGCTTCAGCTGTTCATCTGAAACCACTATATTCAGCTGATTTCATTAGCAGCTTCGCTGTCTGGCGTAACTGGTATTGGTTTGGACAAGTTAATTTAAATGGACACATTTCCGGGCACTAGTCTTTGATTGGCTGTTGTTCCACAACAGTGCATTTCTGACCTACAGTTATTTGGGAATTTTACTCGATTCGTCATTGCTCTGAGCTTATCACGTTGTTTTTCTCCACCATGGATACACAGTGAAGTCAAATGCTCGCGCATCATTATTTTCCAAAAACCACAGATTGACACATCCGAAGACGTTATTATGCTAGCAAAATAAAGAGGTGGACCAAAATACGGAAACACCGAAAATTCGTCACCATACCTGATACAGTACAGGAAACCCGTTTCCATTCAAATTAGCTTCCAGTCGCGGCGGAACTGATAAATACAGGTCCTCTATGGTTTTCAAGGGAATGGATAAATGGATAAATAAATACAGGTCTTGTGTGTTTTTCAAGGGACTTTTTCACCATTCTTCCTGCAAAATAATGGCAAATTCAGATAACGATGATGGAGGTGGATAGCGATCACGCAACCTTCTCTCCAACTTATACCACGATGGGTCAGTAATACTGAGTTATGGTAACTATGGTGGCTACAGTGGATGTTACAGTTCATCATCGTGCTCATAAAACCAGTCCTGGAAGAGGCGAGCTGTGTGAGCAGGGGCCCTATCTGCATCACCATTGAGGAGCAAATATTTTACCATGTTTACGGTCTCATCTGCATGCGAAAGCGCTAATATAATTTTTTCGCATTGTCAAAGACATGATGTGAAGTGCCATCGATAAACAATACGTAGTTGTGACGAAAAACCAGCAAAAGTTTTAATATTGTACTTCAGCTTTGATTCCTCCCGCGTTTCTCAGAGTGGTGAGATAATCTGTTTCTGTACCGACGCATTTTGTCATTGCTCCGTAACTCCAGACATTTTGTTACGTACTGAACATAGGCAGATTTAAAGAGGCGCATCCACGTACTCATTCATATTAATATACTGCTAAGCAACAATTATTATTTATATGTAAGTGTCTATTCATAATTTATGTGCATATGTGATTTCTTGAATATGTATTTTATTAATCTCTACGTCTTTTTCTTATTTTAGTAGTTTTAACAATGATGCTGCGACATGGCAGAGGTTTGTGTGCAGTCTGATGGAAAACTATAAAGTCCTAGCTAAAAGAACCATAAATCAGGCTGCCACCCGGAGTGGCCCAGCGGTTCTAGGCGCTTCAGTCTGGAACCGCACTACCGCTACGGTCGCAGGTTCGAATCCTGCCTCGGGCATGGATGTGTGTGAAGTCCTTAGGTTAATTAGGTTTAAGTAGTTCTAAGTTCTAGAGGACTGATGACCTCAGCTGTTAAGTCCCATAGTGCTCAGAGCCATTTGAACCATAAGTCAGTCTTCGTGGCAATTTTTCTACAAGAAATCCGATATTTTGTTTTGGGAACTTCCAAGGCACACGGTAATGCAAAAGTACTTAGCAAACGCACGACCTCAGCCATCAATACCATTATTCGCACGCCAGACAATGTTTGAGGAAACAATATTGTTTAATATTAATATTTTGAAATATTATTAATTATCTGATCTGTATTCTCATCCTCACACGCAGAAGCATATTATTATTCCAGAATGAGATTTTCACTCTGCAGCGGAGTGTGCGCTGATATGAAACTTCCTGGCAGATTAAAACTGTGTGCCCGACCGAGACTCGAACTCGGGACCTTTGCCTTTCGCGGGCAAGTGCTCTACCGTCTGAGCTACCGAAGCACGACTCACGCCCGGTACTCACAGCTTTACTTCTGCCAGTACCTCGTCTCCTACCTTCCAAACTTTACAGAAGCTCTCCTGCGAACCTTGCAGAACTAGCACTCCTGAAAGAAAGGATATTGCGGAGACATGGCTTAGCCACAGCCTGGGGGATGTTTCCAGAATGAGATTTTCACTCTGCAGCGGAGTGTGCGCTGATATGAAACTTCCTGGCAGATTAAAACTGTGTGCCCGACCGAGACTCGAACTCGGGACCTTTGCCTTTCGCGGGCAAGTGCTCTACCATCTGAGCTACCGAGTTCGAGTCTCGGTCGGGCACACAGTTTTAATCTGCCAGGAAGTTTCATATTATTATTGATATTATTTATACATGGACTGGACCTGGTTAGTCAAAGTTGTCGCGTAATCCTTGGAAGTAATGCGACCTTGCAGGGTAACCATGGATCCCATGAAATACCATGGCTGTCCAAACGATGAGCGAACTCTCGCCGTGTTTCAGTCTTGGGACATGAACTCGCCCCGCAGTTGGAAACATCGTCAAACAAGACTTATCCACCCAAATGACTTTCTCCCCTTGTTCCATACTGCATGTTTTATGGTTTAGGCACCACGTTTTCCTGGTGTGAGCATTAACATCGCTAATGAGTGGTTTTCCTGTTTCAGCGCTGCCTGCAATTACGTGGTTATGGATTTCCCTTAGTGTTGTTTCGGTGCTGAGAATGATATTCAGTTACACAGTGACTTCTGCAGTTGTCCTCATCTTATATTTCCTTAAAATTATTTGCAGTGGCTACCTGTCACGATCCTTTAACACATACTTTCGACCATGTTGGGATTTTGTGGATGATATCCTTCCACTTTCCCTGTATGGAGTATGAATCTTCGATACAATGCCTTGTGAAACACCAAACGCTTCGGCTAACTTCGTTACAGAAGAACCCACTATTTTCTCACGTTCGAATTTACTTAGCTTCGATATAACGCACTCATAACTATACAGAATGCTGTTCTCACTACGACTGATACTTGCAAGGGATTGAGGACATTGCACGACGCAACCAGCAGACTTGGCCAACATCTGCATTTATGTTCAATCAAGCATTTCTGGCGGTCGTTCCATACTATTGTACAACCCTTGCACTTTTGCAGAGGAGATAATGACTGAAAAAAATGGCTCTAAGCACTATGGGACTTAACATCTGAGTTCATCAGTCCCCTAGACTCAGAACTACTGAAACCTAACTAACCTAAGGACATCACACACATCCATGCCCGAGGCAGGATTCGAACCTGCGACCGTAGAAGCAGCTCGGTTTCGGACTGAAGCGCCTAGAACCGCTCGGCCACAACGGCCGGCAGGTAATGACTGGCAAATGTTGTTTTATCAGGCACCAGTTGGATTCTAAGCAGATCGTGTTTTAACAATATAATTTCTTTTACAGACTGGCGACCGATATTTCTCGTTTATCTGCGACCTCTGAGGAAGACAATCATCAACACCCCAACTAAATATTACTAAACAATTTAAAAAGTCTTATCGCGGTATTTCTTAGCAAATCGAATTGATGTCTAACACCAGTAAGATATTGTTAACGCTCTCTAATGCCAATGTCTCACGTCTAAAACACAAATTCACTTTTATTAATATTGCGGTGCGGTCTACGCCCAGCCTGCAAGTAATATTGCAAGTCTAAACTGATCTTCTAGGACTTAGAAGCCGCTTAAATTTTGTGTCCTAAAACTGTCAAGTCGGAAACTGAAATCTCTTGTTGATAAGCTAATCGTGAGGAGCTTACAGGAGCTGCCGCAGAGAAAGTAGGGGAAGCGAGAGGACGCGGTTCTGCGGTGATATCGTCTAAGAACTTTCTTTCGTAAGAGATACTAAGTTCAAGGAAGCCCGAACTTCATCTACCGCGCGTCCGGAAGAGTTATAGGTAGCTTTATTGGCTGAGGTGTTTTTGTCGCCGTCCGCCTCCGTAAATGAGTGGCTAGCATGGGTGACTGCCAGGGATATTCCCTCGGTGGGAGGACCGGGACAGGCTGATGCGAATACTCAACTACTTGAGCGAGTAGTGGCGACTCCAGGTCAAGAACATTTACAACGGCCAGGAGAGTGGTATGCCAAGCCCCTGACCCTTCGTTCTGCATCCAATGACGCCGTTGGAGGTCGACGACGCGGCGGTCTGTCGGTACTGATGGGGCCGCCGGTCCGTGTGGACGGAGTTCACGTTTACGATTAAGGGGACCACACCGTGGTTCAGGTCGAAAAAAATCGATTTTCGGTTTTCATCATATTTCGATAGATTAAGGTTTTATTGAAGCACTGTGAAAAGGATTTTGCTGCAAAAAATTTTTTTCGAGCATTTAAAGAGCATTTTCCTACCAAGTGTGTTTATGTGCCACGCCCTATTTTCGTTCATCCACTTTTCTGCATATATTTTAGATCTTTAAATCCCCTACATTGCATGTTAGAGTTTTTTTTTACTCCCGAGTGTGTTGGCTATCCTTGGAATGCAACGGTCGGTATTCTCTTGTCTCTGCTGCTTGTAAACAACACGCTTTCAAACACGCGGTTTTGTTCAAGTGTGATTGCGAGTGGTTGTTATAGAAAACTTGCAGGTATACTATGGGCAGGCAATTAGGAGAAATAAAGAAAATCTAGAGGCAATGAAGAGAGATGTTTGGGCCATATTCTTCCATAAGTCCTCTACTGGTGATAAGCCATGTCGTGGATTGTGTCCATCAAGAGAAAATTCGTGGTGCAAATACAATAGGGCTCAGGCAACTGGAGAATCTCTTCCTGCTGCTGTTATTACAGCAATGAAGCCTATTTTCAGAGACTTGGCTCATCCTGACTTTCTAAGGAAATGTCTGCATGGGCAGACACAGAACCCAAATGAATGTTTCAACAGCATAATTTGAAACCACCTTCCTAAAACTGTATTTGTAGGCATGCATACAACGAAACTAGGAGTTCATGATGCTGTTATTACATTCAATTGTGGTAATATTGGAAAGTGTTGGGTAGTGAAAAAGCTGGAAATTAATCCTGGTGAAAATATGATCACTGGGCTGAAACATGGCGATAAAATGTGGACAGAAGACAGGTCTGCATCTAATATGGCCAAGAAAGCAAGACAAACATCCAGGAAGATGAAAAAGAAGCAGTAAGACCTGCTAGAGGCCAAAGAAGGGCCATCATATGCAGCAGGACAGTTTTAATTAACTGTAAGTAACAAATTTCAAAAATTTTTTCTTTAAAGTAAATTTCCCGCAAACTAAAATTTTCAGTACATATACCCCATTGTATCAGAAGCTATCATAGATAAATGAATGAAATTTTCAGAGACTCTTCATAACATAAAAAGTCACCTCTGGTACTACATTCATTAATATTGCCCCATTAGGAAGTTCACAAAAAAATATTTTCTGCAGAAAAAACTTAATACTTTTTGTTAATAAATTTAAAAAAAGTATTTCTTAAAAACTATCAAATGGATAAAGTAGATTTTAGTACAGTTGACTCTGTTAGCATCATGTACATACAGTAAAAATATTAAGGTCCTGCATCAAATAGTTTTTTTAGAAATTGATCACATACTTGTCTAAATTAACACGGGTTAGATAGGCAGGGTGTGGTCCCCTCAAGTTTCACTTGCCGAACAAATGCGGTACTGCCCGTGCTTAAACTAAATAAAAAAACTGTTTTATTTCCTTCATGTGGGGCACCACAGCCGTATATTTGTTAAAGAACATTTTGAAGTCTTGCAGCTCGGCTGTTTTTTTCACAAGTATTCGGTTTATTATACCTTGAAAGACTGGCTAATTTCGGCCTTGCAGACCATTTTCAAGCGCAATAGGTGTCGATGTGTTTGTACCACTATTATCGACATCATCTATACTTATTACTTTCTTTGTCTGCTTATAATTAATGTAACTTTCGTATCACCAATCTCTTTGGTGTAACATCTATGTAAATGTTTTTTTCATTACGTCCATTTGCATCATTTTAATTAGTGTATCTATGTAATTTTAAAAGAAATTCTCTGAAAAGTATTGGAATAATAAAGCTTTACTTGCGGTACTCGTTCGTGCATAGGTCACTTACGGTGGTAATGATGTAAGACCTGTAGGGAATCCCGTCCGCAACGAAACTGGCTTGACAGGAACTGAAAAGGCGTATTTAGCAGTCGAATTCCTTAGTGGCACGAGTGTCTGTGGCTAGCATGCAAACTGTTCGCAGCTTGTGTGCTCAGTGAGGAAAGAAGAGCAGCAAGGTTATTTCCTACAGCCTCGGATGCGCAAGCAGTTTGACTTATTATTCGTGACATACCTCGGTTAGCTCTGAACTGCGAAAATCCGTCGTTGAGAATAGAATTTTCAGAGCTTGTCATACATCAAAAGCTATGATGAATTCAACCCCCCCCCTCCCTCTGTGCCCTTTTTCAAGTAGCCGAGTATTGTGTAATTATATTGACCAGTTATATGGCTTCTTATCCAGTAATAAGTATGTGTGATTTAAATTTTGTGTTGAGCGCTTGTGTTTTGTCCGTAGTAATCTACCTAGGCAGGGTCCTTTCCCAGATACTGCACGTTTCTGAACAAACTATGTACTGAACTGAAGAATACTTGAATAGCTTTTTGGAGCAGTAGATTTCTTTACCATTCAGTGAGTGTCGTTTCTGAAGTACACCACGTGTGTTTCGTAGAAGGGTAATTAAAGTTTCATCAAAGTATAACTGCAAATAAAAGTACTAAACTATTTTGCTTGAATTTCATTCTTATTGTAACCTCGGTACAATATTAAAGCAACTTGCATAAAACTGTAGTTATGCATAGTAGTTACTGGTTAGAAAATTTGAACGTCCAGGATAACGAATAGTTACTGTGCAGGTGTGTAATAGTGTTTATATTTTCATGTATTTGATGGCAATGGTGTTCTTCATACTGTGTTTTAACAACATTATGCAGTCATGATCTTAGTCTACTGAAAGAATGTTTTGTAGGGTCCTTGTGATATTTGTTGAACCTGCTTAGCATTCCATATGAAAAAACCATCACTAAGCTCAGATTTCATTTTCATAACACGTGTGCTCTAATAAGCAACTGGCTGCAACTACTCAAACTATATTTGATTCAGGGACCTTAGGTTTCGTTTGTTCTCCAGCTAGTCTAAAGAGGTGAATGTATCCTAAGAAAAAAATAGTAATCAGAAGAGTGAGTGTAACTTTCGGCACCTGACAAAGTTTGAAAGGGGCTTCATTGTGGGTCTCCATTTGGCCGACTGATCGAATCGTCCGGAATCCAGATCTGTGAGGTCCCAAGTTGGACTGCATGAAAACGTGAAGGCAGGAATACTCGTCGTCAACGATCCAGTCGACCACGTCTGACAACCACAATGAAGGATCACCGTGCTATGCATCAAGCACATCATAAACCCTTCATATCTGCGCTTGGTACCCGAGAAAAGTAATGGACTCCGTGCCGCTTTCTGTGTCATCCCGTGGCCCTGGTGAGCGGCTAGCAGCAGTCGGACTACAGAACTGCTGTCCCGTTCGTAGGCCGTTGTTGGCACCGTAACACAAACGGCTGCGTTTGGAGTGGTGTCCTGACGGTGCAGCATGGACGAATCGCTGTTCTGCACTATCTGGGATGACCATCGTCTACATCTGTGTCAGTACTCCGCAAGCCATCTGACGGTGTGTGCCGGAGGGTGCTTCTGGTACCACTTCTATTCGCGAATGGCGCGTGGGGAGAGTGATTGTCGGTAAGCCTTTGTATTTTGCTGTGAAACACGTTCATCTTACGCTGACCTATTTTCATCCACTTGACATCTTGTGCGTGAGGTGAGCGTAAAGTAAAGATGTTTTACAACAGAAGATTTTAAGACCTGAAGATGTCTGTTGAAACTGGTTGTCTCAAATAAAAAGAAGAAAATGCGATATTGGCTGTTGAATGGTTTTTAGAACCGAGACTAGATAAATACATGTGCGTTCGCAAGAGATTATTTTCTTTACCAGGTACATTTACATGATTTCAAAGACTGAAAGTTGCTACTCTAGTTACGAAATTAATTCATGTCATTCGATAGAGCATGTTTACGCTGTCTTGTTGAGTCTTATTTAAGCATTATTTTGCTTTGCTATCTTAATTGATACCCCAGTCAAGGAATCCTTTCAGGCGCATCAGCTGGAAACGCAATCCAAAAACAATGAAGCCACAGGAGAATAAAATGGAGAAAATGGTAGAAACGCTATTTGAACCTAAAGTATCTCAGGCAGAAGGAATTAGAGCAAGGACTGATAAAGGCTAGAAACTGCTAAAAGCAAGAACAAGAAAAAATGTAGATAGGCCTACTTCTGATGTCATCATCAGTGTTCTGCCCAAAGGAAAGTTTTTCACATGGTGACACTCCATGTTCTCTTGTCCTATGCCTTCCTCTGCAGGATCCCGTAATTTCAGCTTCCATTTATACTTATCGCCTTGTATCTCCTCTTTTCTCTCAATCTCTCTCACAAACTACTGTTTCTACAACGCCTTTTAACATACATTCACTCCCGCCTCAACGTACATTCTTCTTCCTTTCTCTTATAACCTTCATCAGTCTGATGAACACGATGAAAACTGTCTTTGTATTTACTGCTTGAAACGATAAACCGATCAAAAAGTAATAAAATGATTCACTGCCTTAGATGCAAAACGTGATCTCGCGACGATTGTGCCACAAGAAACACATTATTTTTTGCATGCATAAATTGCAGCTCAGATAATTGTGATGAGTGGGGCTTTAACTAAAATTCAGACGCCTATGTAGGCCATATTATGCTAAGAGGTGGAAGTTCTCCAAAAAGTTTGCTGACAATAAAATTTTGTACCACCATTCTACCCTCCTGGGATCCTAATATGAAATTTCCTGAAATAATATCATGTTTCAACGGATTGTAACCCATTTTGATTTATGTAGATTACAGCGCCGTCTATCACGCAACAATAAAATTGATCCGCACAAAAGTTGCATATTTTTTCCTGGAGAATCCGAATCCGCAACAACAATTGGGCGTTCTTATTGAACATTTCACAGTCGACCCCTTCCCAGGAGGATAGGATGTAGTGTCATTTTACGCCCCCCTTTGAGTCGAACAATTGTTGTTATAACCCTTTTTGTAATCCGATGTTTAGTTTCCCACATATTTCCTACAACAGCTTGCAATTTTGAAAATTTTGTAGTAGTGTGTTTTTTTACTCATTATTGTGTTCTACGATATGCCTAAAGATGCCCCCCCCCCCCCCCCCGCCATTTGTGTGTGAACTTGTCCCATCGATGCAAATTTACACACTCGACTTGAGCCTACATAAAATTATTTTGCACATCTAAAAATAACGGCCTTCCATCTTTCTCTGTCTCGACAGTCAACTGGATTTTGGGGTACATGCTGTTCATATGCTCAAAGAAGTGTTGAAGAGTTTCTGCGCCATGTGGTCGGATCCTAAACGTGTCGTCAACATAGCGATAAAATGAAGATGGATGAAGGCGAGTCAAATTTTTTAGATGCTTTGGTATAACGAAATTCGGAGGGACATCTCGGCCACTCCATGTACCCCTGCCGAGGCACACTGATTAACATCTCAGTGCTTAAAGTTTTCATCATCCAGTCCAGAAGAGAGCAATTTAAAATAAATTGATACACAGCATAAACTGTTTCTGACGAATACCACATGGATTCCGAAATTAATCATCTGAAGTACGTTTTCCAAATGAACGGCTATGGTTTACGTGACATGAAATCAGCGTTCTTCAAGAAAAGGAAACGTGGAATGTTGAATATTCACGTGATGAACCAAAGATTGTATTCACTCCTTTCTGCGGTGCTACATCCAGCAAACTAGGCAGACTCCTGAGAAGACGAGATATAAGACCTCTTTTCCTACCTCCTAAGAAGGTCAAGCAGATAAGTACACTGTTAAGAAGGGCTCGATCTCAAGAGCTCTGGAATTTATAACACCCCTTGTGAGTGGGCAAGGGATTACATCGGTCAGTCTTTTCGTACCGTTTCCTACCGTCGTGCAGAACATCAACGGCATATTAATGTACGTACTGAAAGCAACATTCAAATTAAAATTTGCTGAAGTGTTGAAATGCCGGTAAAATTAATTGAGAATCCAATTTGTCGAGTTAGCTTTTTTATTGTAGTCGCTCAGAGACTGGCACAACCGATGTCGTACCATACAGGTACATCCTCAGGTGTATTCAGGGTCTAATGTCCCATGTTATCTAAATGGATTATGACATGTTCTAAGGTGCAATGAGGAGCACTACTGAAGCAACCACGAACGGAAGTCAAACTTAATAAAGCCAGATATCACTCACAGTTTACGTTCTGAGAGACATGAAACCGTCTAGACTGTTGAATATCTGAATAGTGAGATGACGTCGGAGAATACACCAGTGTCTACCACTCCCATTTCGGTAACGTCCATATATCATCAGAAACGGCAAAATAAATAAATAAATAAAAATCGAGAACTTGAGAAATCTGCAGTTGCCGAGCACAGCCTCACAAGAAATACAAAAATCCATCTTTTCACAGATGGTTGCAGGGCCTTGGTTGTATAGTACAGAACGTCAAATAAAACACCTTTCAGCCGTGTAAATTTCCAAATTGTTATTTTATTGAGCATCCAGTTTCGGAGATATATTACGCCATCTTCAGGCGTCCTGGCCGACCTGAAGGGAGATTCCCACCTCTCGTCCAGTCAAAATAGGGGTCAGTATCCAATGCCTGGTATCTGCAGATTTTTGAGACAGTTAGCAAAGAATCATCACCTGCCAACGGGTGATGTTTGAAGTGGTCGCTGTCTCAAAAACCTGCGGACACCAGTCAGAGACTCCTACTTCACCATATGTAACTAGTATCATAGTGCTATTTCTGCCAGATCCGTGAATCTATCCCCGATATAAGATGTGTGGAACAGCTCGGACGTCATTTATATTCTAATTCCAGTATGTACGTTATCAAAGGCCAATTACGACAGTTATGGACGAGCTTCCTCAGGTTAGGATACAACGGCTTTTTGACACCCTTCCGAACTGCATTCAAATCACGCTGGGTGCAACGCCATACCGTAAGTGGGCTCATACTACCAAGTTCTTTGTAAATGTGACTCGATTTTACAAGCACTGTAATAACGTCATGTACCCTCTCAACCTGTGAAGTTTCATTTCGTTTTCTCTTCCCCTCTGGGTACTTCACTTTTTTGTGAGGGAGTATAGATGGAGAAACATGCTATCGGATTATTAAAGAACTGCACTTACTGTTCAAACACAGGTTAGCTAGGGATTAAGAAAATTAGCTTCATGCAACAAACTATGTCGAAAACTTTCTCGAAATAACCTGAATTCTAAGTCAAACATGTCCCATAGTTCTGAACAATGAATTCTCTGCTGCAGAATAGGTAAGCGAAGTAAGTTAGAAACTAAAAAGCCATTAATTAGGAAATCTCCATTTCCATCTTGATTATCTGGTATATCCAGGGTGGGGCGGTAAAAACTGTTTCGGACAAATATGGATTATAAAAAGGGTTAAACGGGTTGTAATAACAGTTGTTCGTCTCGAAGGGGGACATGCAGTGACATTACACTCGATCCCCCGTGCCCCACCCCCAAGGGGGGGGGGAAGGGGGTAAACTTTGAAATGTTCAATAGGAACCCCCATTTTTATTGCTAATTCGGATTTTCTGGGAAAAAATGCGTAGCTTTTGTATGGAATGGCGCTGTAATCGACGAAAATAAAAATGGATTACGATCCGTTGAAATACAATAGTATCTCAGGAAATTACCCAACAGATTAGGATCCCAAGAGGGTAGAACGGTGATATTCTTACATTATGTAAAGCGACACCGGTGTTTCATAGCAAACCAGCGAGATACTCCAAACCATAGCACATTACGGCGTAATTACCTTCAAAGAAGGCACCGATATGGAAAGCAATTGAAACAGGTTATTGCTTCGTTTATCAATGCAGTAGCAACTACATTAGCACTACCCAGGAACAACGACGTGGATGTTGTAGTGTTTTGTTCCGTTTAGGGTGCCTGTTTAACTCGACTTCCCTTGCCTCTTACCATTGGAGTGCTTATTTTAGGTGGCTACTGGTGAGAACTTCCTTGTCCAGTCCATCGACCAGAAAGTGTCGATTCAGAATTTCACAAGATATCCCTGAGTAATTCGCTGGACAGCCATCGTGTTGAAACCCCATATGCATTCCTTTTTCAAGTGGGACATCTTCCAGTAGTATTGGCCATACATTCGACCGTTCACATTACCGTCTATGAAGTATGGGCCAATTATCCGGGTACGTAACACACCGTATTAAACATTAACTCTCCAGGATCGTTGAAGCTCGACTTGCCTTAACCAGTGAGGATTCTAGACTGTCCAGCGACGCACTTTATCCCGATTCATGCGACCACCATTCGTGAACGTTGCTTCGTCAGAGAAATGTACCTGTGAATGAAAGACATCATTGACTGCTGTGAAACTTCCTGGCAGATTAAAACTGTGTGCCGGACGGAGACTCGAACTCGGGACCTGCCAGGAAGTTAAATATCAGCGCACACTCCGTTGCAGAGTGAAAATCTCAGTCTGGAAACATCCTCCAGGCTGTAGCTAAGCCATGTCTCCGCAATATCCTTTCTTTCAGGAGTGATAGTTCTGCAAGGTTTGCAGGAGAGCTCTGTTAAGTTTGGAAGGTAGGAGACGAGGTACTGGCAGAAGTGAAACTGTGAGGACGGGGCGTGAGTCGTTCTTGGGTAGCTCAGTTGGTAGAGCACTTGCCCGCGAAAGGCAAGGTCCCGAGTTCGGGTCTCCGTCCGGCACACAGTTTTAATCAGCCAGGAAGTTTCATACCAGCGCGCACTCCGCTGCAGAGTGAAAATCTCATTCTGGAATCATTGACTGCTAGTTGCTGTATCCAACAGCAGAAGTTCAAGCGGCTTAGAAAATCGGCCCCATGTGGGACTTGATGACATGAGATACGGATGGTATATGTGTTCATGCTGCATGCACAGAACACTTAGTCGTGAAATTCTTGCACCTTGTGCGATTAGCCGCGGACTAATGTGAGGACATGCAACAGTTACAGCTAAAACATCCACCGCCGCGATTTCGTTCGTCAAACACAGTAGTCAGATTCTTCGTGTGTGTTGAACCCTTCCAGATGCAGTATAAACAGTTGGATAATACTGCGAAATGTAGCTACAGAAGCAAAGTTACTTTCAGGGACCAAGTTCACGTACCGTCAACGAGTTTCTCGTACTTGCCTGTTTGACGCAAGATACGAAGCAATGATACCTTCCTTCTCCACAATTGTCAACATCGTTGCACACATAGAGAGAGATGTTTGCAGTTCGAATGTTTGCAGTAAAGTTAACCGCGACAGCTTCGCGCAGCAATTTTCTTAGCCGTCGTTCACGGTACGACTACAGTCGTGCTCGAAACAATGGAAATACATCCTTGCACCTAGAGGTGTTGCACCTACAGCGCGAGTCTGACCACAGACGGTTACTCGACTGATACAGAATGTGTCCAAGACAATGGTTGACATATCGAAATTCTTCTATCACTTTTCAGCGGTTTGTAACCCAGTTTGATTTACTGTTAATGTCAATGAACCTTAAGATGCAACTTAAGACGTTATTTTATTTTGTTTTGGAGGCTACCAGTTTTGGCATTTCTCTATGCCATCTTGAGGCCCCATATGCATCTCTCCTTATGAACGAAAATTTCATATAGAGCCATAAATCTCTGGATGTCATGAATTCAATCGTTACACTAGTGCTCCATTCGAAGATTGATAGTTGTTATCAAGTCTTCGAATGAAGCACTAATGTAATGATCACGACGTCCAGAGATTTATGGCTCTATATTGAAGAGATACCTATGGGGCCTGAAGATGGCAGAGTGAAATACTGAAACTGGTAGCCTTTGAAGTAAAATAAAATAACATGTTAAGATACACGGCTCCTGGTGAATTTTTCATTGACATTGACAGTTACTTAACCAGCCGGTATCCCCTGTCCACGACGGACCAACAGAGACATTTTGATTGTGTCGATTACAGTACCATCTGTCACTCGTCGATAACATTGTTCCACGCAAAAGACAGGTATTTTTTCCGAAAAATTCGTATCCGCAATAAAAATTGGGGGTTCCTATTGAAGATTTCAGGGTTGAATCCTCATCTCACACCTGGGTGGTGGGGCAGGGGGTCGAGTTTAGTGTTACTAGATGTCCCCTTTTGAGATGAAGAACTTTAATATTGCAACCTTTTTTTCATCTGGGCATCCCAGATATTTCCACAAACCGTTTTAGGTGCCTCAGCCTGCATATAAGCAGATTTATGTTTGTATCGATTTCAGCCAAATTTGACACAGAAACAGCAGGTCCACAAGCATCAGCACTGTGTGTTTTATGACCTTGTAGCTCCAATAGGAGCAGAGATATGGGCAGAAGCGTGTGTTTTCCATCTCTAGGGTATAGGCTAGGCTGCCCTGCACGACAGACATGTTGTGTGGAATAAATATCAGCCTGCGAAATCAACCTGCTTTGCATGGAAACCTACGTGTCAGGGGCAAGCAACGATTTTACGGACACCAACATGTAGGCTACCATGGATGACAGGCATGCTGTGTTGGAGTAATATCAGCGCCTTTTGTCGACCTGCTTTGCATGGTGGCCCATACATCAACGGTCAAATGATTTTCAAGCCCCTGAAGTGTATCCTGCTCTGCATGCAGTATCAGCCCATTTTACTGAATTGTACTGCAGGCGCTGCGTGTGCCAATTGACGTGGCTGGGGACTGATTGCGGTGGGTAGAGAAGGGGATGGTCAGAGGGTGGGGGTGGAGAATATGGACAGAGGGAGGTGAGGGATAGGAGATGCATGAGGTAGGTGGAATGTGTAGAGGGATAATAGGCAGGTTCTAAAGGAAGAGGAGGAGGTGGAAAGAGAGGACAGAGGAGGATGTGGTCAGAAGGAGGGAGTGGGAAGATATAGTCATTGAGAGGGGTTGGAGAACAGAGAGAGGGGGAGAGGGATGAGAGAGAGGAACAGAGGGAGAGAGAGTGTGAGAGAGAGAGAGAGAGAGAGAGAGAGAGACAGATAGAGGTGGGAGGTCGAGGTGGACTTAAAGAGGGTGCAAGAGGTGTGTGCAGCAATCCCACAGGTAAAAATGCTAGTCAAAATATAAAACATGAGCAACTGAGTGATACATGATCACTGCTACTTCAATATGCGCTTCGTATCAGTCTAGTGGCAAATCAGTCACAATTACCTCCTCTGGAATGGGTTTGTATGGGTGCAGAATTTCAATGTTCTCCTCCTTACTGTTCGATTCATTCTCGTTAACGGCTCGACAGAAACAGGCCGCAGCGCTGGGAAGCCGCACCACAGAGCGCGTCCGCCAGCGCAGACCGCCAGCCCAGCCGCTGTTTGCACGCTCTCTGTCAACTGCTCGGGCGTGCAGTCAACACGAGTTTCAAATTGGATTACTACCATTCTCGGGGCACATCGATTTCTTTCCCCACGCTTTTTCTCTCTGGTACTCTGTTTGCAAGTTCATATACAATATTATATCTGCTATTTTTAACAGATATAAATTGTGCAGTCATCAGCAATTCGCAAAGATCAAAACTGAAGCTTCAAGCAGTGGATTGTTACACAGTGTAAAGATATGTAAACGCATACAACAAAGATAAAGCAAGTGTTAATGCACCATGCATACGCACAACAAAGCAGTAAATTGTAGTGCCGCGCGGAGTAGCCGGGCGGGATGCGGCGTCTTGTCACGGTCCGTGTGGCTCTGCCCCGTCGGAGGTTCGAGTCCTTCCTCGAGCATGGGTCTGTGTGTTGTCCATAGTGTAAGTTAGTTTAAGTTAGATTAAGGAGTGTGTAAGCCTAGGGACTGATGACCTCAGCAGTTTGGTCCCATAAGACTGTACCACAAATTCCCAATTTGTCTATTCCAAGCGTTTACTGTGACTGAATGAGTTTCGACTACACTGAATAAATAAGAAAATTTACTCTCAATCAAAAGGTTTAGTACAACAATACATCTACATCTACATCTACATTGATACTCCGCAAGCCACCCAACGGTGTGTGGCGGAGGGCACTTTACGTGCCACTGTCATTACCTCCCTTTCCTGTTCCAGTCGCGTATGGTTCGCGGGAAGAACGACTGTCTGAAAGCCTCCGTGCGCGCTCTAATCTCTCTAATTTTACATTCGTGATCTCCTCGGGAAGTATAAGTAGGGGGAAGCAATATATTCGATACCTCATCCAGAAACGCACCCTCTCGAAACCTGGCGAGCAAGCTACACCGCGATGCAGAGCGCCTCTCTTGCAGAGTCTGCCACTTGAGTTTATTAAACATCTCCGTAACGCTATCACGGTTACCAAATAACCCAGTGACGAAACGCGCCGCTCTTCTTTGGATCTTCTCTATCTCCTCCGTCAACCCGACCTGGTACGGATCCCACACTGATGAGCAATACTCAAGTATAGGTCGAACGAGTGTTTTGTAAGCCACCTCCTTTGTTGATGGACTACATTTTCTAAGCACTCTCCCAATGAATCTCAACCTGGTACCCGCCTTACCAACAATTAGTTTTATATGATCATTCCACTTCAAATCGTTCCGTACGCATACTCCCAGATATTTTACAGAAGTAACTGCTACCAGTGTTTGTTCCGCTATCATATAATCATACAATAAAGGATCCTTCTTTCTATGTATTCGAAATACATTACATTTGTCTATGTTAAGGGTCAGTTGCCACTCCCTGCACCAAGTGCCTATCCGCTGCAGATCTTCCTGTATTTCGCTACAATTTTCTAATGCAGCAACTTCTCTGTATACTACAGCATCATCCGCGAAAAGCCGCATGGAACTTCCGACACTATCTACTAAGTCATTTATATATATTGTGAAAAGCAATGGTCCCATAACACTCCCCTGTGGCACGCCAGAGGTTACTTTAACGTCTGTAGACGTCTCTCCATTGATAACAACATGCTGTGTTCTGTTTGCTAAAAACTCTTCAATCCAGCCACACAGCTGGTCTGATATTCCGTAGGCTCTTACTTTGTTTATCAGGCGACAGTGCGGAACTGTATCGAACGCCTTCCGGAAGTCAAGAAAAATAGCATCTACCTGGGAGCCTGTATCTAATATTTTCTGGGTCTCATGAACAAACAAGGCGAGTTGGGTCTCACACGATCGCTGTTTCCGGAATCCATGTTGATTCCTACATAGTAGATTCTGGGTTTCCAGAAATGACATGATACGCGAGCAAAAAACATGTTCTAAAATTCTACAAGAGATCGACGTAAGAGATATAGGTCTATAGTTTTCCGCATCTGCTCGACGACCCTTCTTGAAGACTGGGACTATCTGTGCTCTTTTCCAATCATTTGGAACCCTCCGTTCCTCTAGAGACTTGCGGTACACGGCTGTTAGAAGGGGGGCTAGTTCTTTCGCGTACTCTGTGTAGAATCGAATTGGTATCCCGTCAGGTCCAGTGGACTTTCCTCTATTGAGTGATTCCAGTTGCTTTTCTATTCCTTGGACACTTATTTCGATGTCAGCCATTTTTTCGTTTGTGCGAGGATTTAGAGAAGGAACTGCAGTGCGGTCTTCCTCTGTGAAACAGCTTTGGAAAAAGGTGTTTAGTATTTCAGCTTTACGCGAGTCATCCTCTGTTTCAATGCCATCATCATCCCGTAGTGTCTGGATATGCTGTTTCGAGCCTCTTACTGATTTAACGTAAGACCAGAACTTCCTAGGATTTTCTGTCAAGTCGGTACATAGAATTTTACTTTCGAATTCAATGAACGCTTCACGCATAGCCCTCCTTACGCTAACTTTGACATCGTTTAGCTTCTGTTTGTCTGAGAGGTTTTGGCTGCGTTTAAACTTGGAGTGGAGCTCTCTTTGCTTTCGCAGTAGTTTCCTAACTTTGTTGTTGTACCACGGTGGGTTTTTCCCGTCCCTCACAGTTTTACTCGGCACGTACCTGTCTAAAACGCATTTTACGATTGCCTTGAACTTTTTCCATAAACACTCAACATTGTCAGTGTCGGAACAGAAATTTTCGTTTTGATCTGTTAGGTAGTCTGAAATCTGCCTTCTATTACTCTTGCTAAACAGATAAACCTTCCTCCCTTTTTTTATATTCCTATTAACTTCCATATTCAGGGATGCTGCAACGGCCTTATGATCACTGATTCCCTGCTCTGTACATACAGATTCGAAAAGTTCGGGTCTGTTTGTTATCAGTAGGTCCAATATGTTATCTCCACGAGTCGGTTCTCTGTTTAATTGCTCGAGGTAATTTTCGGATAGTGCACTCAGTATAATGTCACTCGATGCTCTGTCCCTACCACCCGTCCTAAACATCTGAGTGTCCCAGTCTATATCTGGTAAATTGAAATCTCCACCTAAGACTATAACATGCTGAGAAAATTTATGTGAAATGTATTCCAAATTTTCTCTCAGTTGTTCTGCCACTAATGCTGCTGAGTCGGGAGGTCGGTAAAAGGAGCCAATTATTAACCTAGTTCGGTTGTTTAGTGTAACCTCCACCCATAATAATTCACAGGAACTATCCACTTCTACTTCACTACAGGATAAACTACTACTAACAGCGATGAACACTCCACCACCGGTTGCATGCAATCTATCCTTTCTAAACACCGTCTGTACCTTTGTAAAAATTTCGGCAGAATTTATCTCTGGCTTAAGCCAGCTTTCTGTACCTATAACGATTTCAGCTTCGGTGCTTTCTATCAGCGCTTGAAGTTCCGGTACTTTACCAACGCAGCTTCGACAGTTGACAGTTAGAATACCGATTGCTGCTTGTTCCCCGCATGTCCTGACTTTGCCCCGCACCCGTTGAGGCTGTTGCCCTTTCTGTACTTGCCCAAGGCCATCTAACCTAAAAAACCGCCCAGCCCACGCCACACAACCCCTGCTACCCGTGTAGCCGCTTGTTGCGTGTAGTGGACTCCTGACCTATCCAGCGGAACCCGAAACCCCACCACCCTATGGCGCAAGTCGAGGAATCTGCAGCCCACACGGTCGCAGAACCGTCTCAGCCTCTGATTCAGACCCTCCACTCGGCAATGCTGGAAATGATATTTCGTTGCCTTCCTCTCATCTGTGAACTGACTCTCGTGCAGCAGGCGTCAGTATACCAAACAGAGGCATTGTAACTCTGTCGTACACGTATAGTATTATGTAACAAGCTGGTGATCGCCAGGTAAAAAATTACATCATCACACACAGGCAGTAGACTCTATAAAATGGCTCTGAGCACTATGCGACTTAACTTCTGAGGTCATCAGTCGCCTAGAACTTAGAACTAATTATACATAACTAACCTAAGGACATCACACACATCCATGCCCGAGGCAGGATTCGAACCTGCGACCGTAGCGGTCGCTCGGCTCCAGACTGTAGCGCCTAGAGCCACACGGCCACTCCGACCGGCAGTAGCCTCTATAACAGCACTTTTGTGCACAGAGGGGTGATTCAACCGTCGTGTAGTAAAGCGACGTAAACACCTAAGACGGTATCCACTCATCACATCACTGCAGTAAATTTTTCTATTATGAAATAGAAAAGTTATTGAAGACGTCATATGTAACAAACAGAAAACGGTATTGTACTGGACATGTTTAAAACAAATTATGACAACATTTTAATATTAACGTGGCTTCACTGGCTAACAGTCTATGTTTTGTATGTTTTTAGAATACGAAATCCAATGATGACCGTGAATTACAGCTGAAATTAGTCTTGTAATAACAAAGTGATTGCATCAGTCCTTTATTGCCCAGTGGCGTCCAGGATACGTTTTAGAGTAGGCTAGCGCAGTGCTTCTTGATTTATGGTAGGAGGCGTTGTCGTTCCACTAATTAAACGGCTAATTTCTAAACTTTCGTTACAATGTTACATTCTCTCTTCGTCGTAACGCTTGGGCTATCTAGAAAGGCTTTTCCTTGCGATGCTGATGAATAGTTCTCTCAGTCGCACGGAAATGATTCCTTTCTAATGTAGCCTTGAGGGCAATTGCTTGTTCACAAACAGACACAACACCCTACAATGGCACACACTTTCATATGCAACACACAAAACGCAAATCAGATAAACAGAATTTTTATCTTTGTGTGAGACAACGGAGGACAATTTTCCAAGAAAAAAAAATTAAGTAGTTCCAATCCGCTGATCTCGACCGAGATTTTTGCAAGGGTTCCTTTGGATGTCAGGTAAAATTCGGAACCGGTAACTCTTTATCGTTTATTCCCAACTGGGAACCCCTCTCCCTCTCTAGCGGATTGCCTGGTAACTGGCTGAAGAGAACCTCGACTCTACAATGGGCCGGATACAAAACAGTCCACTCTACTATTTGAGCAGTGAAGGAAAACTATAAATGAAAATTACTTGACCGAGAAAGACTCGTATAGATCACTGTTCGACATATGTGAGAAAAACAGACTCTTCAATGGAAATGTTTACAATTGCGTACAAATTAAGAGCGTGGTATAATAATTTGAAGAAATTTTAATTGTCAGTGACGATAAGAAGGCGAAATCGCCAGTAAAGTACAGTATCCACCTATCCTATTACAAATATAAAATTGGTAAACCTCTGGAAGGGCTAGTCACAAATCTAGCCAATAGCTTTACGTTTTCTTCCTAGCTGTGTAGACGGCATATCTATGGGAGGAACATCAGCATTTCATGTTCGTAGCGGGATTATTGTTCTTAAGGGCTAAAATCGAATTTTCTGATGGTCAAACTAACAGCTTTCGATTGAGTTTTGGTAACGAAACTAAATTTCTGTTAAAATATCGTCACTATTATCGATATTTCATATAGCTGTAAACTGATTACATAAGTTACCAATAACTATATTTTTTAATACTATCGTTAATACATGACGGAACGTGGAGGAGACATCTTACGAAACGACTGTATGAACATCTTCTTCCTAACATAGTCCACCCATTGCACACATACTTCGCTCATGCATCTATGACAGTAGAGGCGAGACATGTACATCACATATACTTAAATTTCTCATGAAAATACCTTCTACAGGTTGTAGCTAGTTCCCGAAATTGACCAGAAATTTCTTCTTTTTCGCTTCACATCTGATAAGGGAATTACCTGACAGCACAATAGAACAGTAACTACACAGTGGATACTATATTGGTGTAGGGTCAACAGACTATAATTATAATAATAAAAAATATTGTAATATCATTATGATTAGTGGTAGATGTCAGACAAAAGGAACTGACAGCCTGAAGTCTTCTAATTTCTGCCAGTTCAGAAGTAAGAGGTCCAGCAATGAACTAACGTACGAGTAAACAGTACAGTGCACACATTTTAACTTGTTTGGTTTTGAATGGTGGTGCAGGGCGTGGATGAAGCAAGTGTCGCTAGGAAGAGGAGAGGTATAGACGAATGATGTTTTCTGACAAGTGTCTGCCATCAGTTCTCACACTTACTTTTCTTTTCGGTGAAGGATCTGTAGTTTGCACTCACAACACACCGAGAATTGATTCATCATTCTATAACAAAAGGTTGTCAGAAACGGACGGTACCAATTGCTTCATTGACTCATTAGTTTGTGGTTAAACAAAATACCAACAAAAACTAATTATCATTTAAAAATAAGGGTGTTCTGGTCAAAGAAAATTGTTTTTCATTCTGAAGTTTAGTTAGGTGCTACAGTTGATGATGGTGAGGAGCGGGATGGCAGTGTGTGATTGCACTATGGAGTAATGGTCTCAGAAAGCTTGGAAACCGCTGAACTGGAGGTTGTGTTTTCAAGGCAAGATATGACTTGTGGAAGCGGTGGTAATAGTACTGTAAGATAATGTGGGTACAGGAGATTAAGGCTTACTGTTCAGTATTTCGACAGTGTGCCTGAGTACAAGCAACAGCAACATCCGGTCATGATTTGTAACGGTGTATATATTCCTTCGTAATTAATACCTCCGTGTATTGTACAACTGATCTAAACCAAGAAGGTGAGCGGCAGAGTGATAATAGTTCACCATTTGGTAGTAGTTCAAAACATTATATCTAAGATTGGTATCACTGTTGGATGGATGTAAAGGCACGCTGAAAGCCACGAACAGTGTTTCCACTCGGTGCACTGAATTTTCTTTAAATGTAGATAAATGCCGGCCGCGGTGGCCGTGCGGTTCTAGGCGCTCCAGTCCGGAGCCGTGCTGCTGCTACGGTCGCAGGTTCGAATCCTGCCTCGGGCATGGGTGTGTGTGATGTCCTTAGGTTAGTTAGGTTTAAGTAGTTCTAAGTTCTAGGGGACTAATGACCACAGCTGTTGAGTCCCATAGTGCTCAGAGCCATTTGAACCATTTGTAGATAAATACAGGATACAATGCCCATAAACAAAAGATTGAACACAATAATATGCCCCTACAAGATCGATTACAGGAAAGTTGTGTTTATGGCTAACTTTATAATCCTACCTCTTCACAGTTTAAAACCATGCGAAATATTATTACTGAAAATACTATCTTCACTGATCCGGCATCTGGAAAGGTGTCTCTCATACCCCGTGTACTAATGATCCCAGCCGATTTACCCATCATTTTGACTTCTGTTCCCAATCTAAGTCAGAGAGAGGGTGGTGGAGGAGGAAATGGACAGAGAAGGGAAGAGGAAATGGATATAAAGAGGGGGAGAGAGGATGTGGATAAAGATACGAGGAAGAAGATCGCTAGAGTGTGGGATAAGAGATGTACATGGAACGGGGAGAGATAGGGAGAAATAGGGAGATGGACAAACGAGGGGGAGAAGGAGGAGAGGGATAAAGAGAGGGGTGAGATTAGGACGTACATCTAATTCCCATACATATTTACCAACTGGGAAGCATTACCGAGTTCACTAATGATCAATAAAAAAGTTATTTACAGCTACAATCGCTTCGTGGCATCTGACCCACACACTGTAGTGCTAATTTCTTATTAATAAAGTGTATAGATCAATTTTTGTGTTACTTCTCTGTTTTTAGTATTTGCCATGACACCTTCCATATCCTAAAAGATCTCTGTCTTGGTTGGTTTTAAGGAAGACGATGAATCATTGATCGTGAACTGTCGTTTGATGTCTCCGACCTTTGGAATCGGATGCGGAAAATGATATACACTATGTGATCAAAAGTATCCGGACACCCCCAAAAACATACGTTTTTCATATTAGGTGCATTGTGCTGCCACCTACTGCCAGGTACTCCATGTTAGCGACCACAGTAGTCATTAGACATCGTGAGAGAGCAGACTGGGACGCTGTGCGGAACTCACGGACTTCGAAAGTGGTCTGGTGATTGGGTGTCACTTGTGTCATACGTCTGTACACGAGATTTCCACACCCCTAAACAACCCTAGGACCACTGTTTCCGATGTGATAGAGAAGTGGAAACGTGAAGGGTAACGTACAGCACAAAAGCGTACAGGCTGACCTCGTCTGTTGATTGACAGAGACCGCCGGCAGTTGAAGAGGGTCGTAATGTGTAATAGACAGACATTTATCCAGACCATCACACAGGAATTTCAAACTGCATCAGCACCCATTGAAAGTACGAGATGGCAGTCAGGCGGGAGTGAGAAAAGTTGGATTTCACGGTCGAGCGGCTGTTCATAAGCCACACATCACGCCGCTAAATGCCAAACCACGCCTTGCTTGGTGTAAGGAGCGTAGACACTGGACGGTTCAACAGTGGAAAAACATTGTGTGGAATGACGAATCACGGTATACAATGTGGCCATCCGATGGCAGGGTGTGGGTTTGGCGAATGCCCGGTGAACGTCATCTGCCACCGTGTGTACTGCCAACGGTAAAAAATGGCTCTGAGCACTATGGGACTCAACTTCTCAGGTCATTAGTCCCCTAGAACTTAGAACTAGTTAAACCTAACTAACCTAAGGACATCACACACATCCATGCCTGAGGCAGGATTCGAACCTGCGACCGTAGCGGTCTCGCGGTTCCAGCCTGCAGCGCCTAGAACCGCACGACCACTTCGGCCGGCCCAATGGTAAAATTCGGAGGCACTGGTGTTATGGTGCGGTCGTGCATTCCGTGGAGAAGGCTTGCACCCCTTGTTGTTTTAAGTTGCACTCTGACAGCACAGGCCTACATTGATTTTTAAGCACCTTCTTGCTTCCCACTCTTAAAGAGAAATTCGGGGATGGCGATTGCATGTTTCAACACGATCGAGCACCTGTTCATAATGCACGGTCTGTGGCGGAGTGGTTACACGACAGTAACATCCCTGTAAAGCACTATCCTGCACAGAGTCCTGACCTGAATCCTATAGAACACCTCTGGGGTGTTTTGGAACGCCGACTTCGTGCCAGGCCTGACCGACCGACATCGATACTTCTCCTCAGTGCAGCACTCCCTGAATAATGGGCTGCCATTCCCCAAGAAACCTTCCAGCACCAGATTTAACGTATGCCTACGAGAGTGGAAGCTGTCATCAAGGCATCATACTGAATTCCACCATTACTGATGGAAGCGCCACGAACTTGTAAGTCATTTTCAGCCAAGTGTTCGGATACTTTTGATCACATAATGTACGAACTACTGCGGCGATTACGGACTGGCTTTCTATCGAAAGGGGCGCGTGCATTGGTATTGGTAGTAGTGTGTAGTGAGTTCACTGAAAACGCTGATTGTTGTATGAAGAATATCAGAACCAATACAAAAGCATGGCCGTATAGTTTAAATGAGCGTGGACTTCCTCATTTATGGGGTAGTAGGCGCCAGTAATGGCCGAGTCATGGCTGCAAATGTTACGACGTCGTTATTGTTCTCCTGCTTCAGAATGGGCGAAATCAGTATGTGAAGTCGAACACTCATTAAATCTTGGAACCTACTTGAGAATATGCCTGGTGCTTTACTCCAAAGCATATGCTTCTATTTGTGGACGTCTGTTTGTGACCAGTGCGTAAGAGCAGCTCATTTGTGCGGAGTAATTGTAATTACAAGAGGCATTAGATAAATAATGCAACCCATTCTTTTATCGTCCAATTTCGTTTGAAAACATGCGGAATTTGTTGTGGGACGTCGTGGAATGTTTCCGCTTCAGCCCCTATAGTTCCATTAATTTCCGATTGTTGGTGCAGCTATACGTAGTCTTCAAAATGGCGTGTCAACGGCTCTGCGTTCCAAGCAGAGAGCTGTCTTTTGGCGGAAAAGCAGAGCATGTAAGATATCCATAAGAGGTTGCAGAATGTCTCCGTAGCTCTGGAAGTGAACAAAAGCACGGTGAGTTGTTAGACGAGGCATCTGTCATCATCCCATAAAGGTCGCGCAAACCTGTCTGATCTCCCGAGTGCCGACCGGCTGCACACAACACGTTTCTGTTGGTAGCGCCGACATACGCGTCCACCAGTTGGGGAACTAAAATGTGTCTGCCCACTGGGATCCTCCTAATAGAAGACCATTAAAAGCAACGGATGAAGGCCAATGAATAATTCACTCGATGGGAAGCAGTACGTAGATGATGTAGAGGTTACCGATGGAGCCGACGTTGACCAATAAAGGCCCTATCAGTAAGGTGGCACAAAGGCGACGCATTGAACGGGGGTTATGTCGAGAAGAGTGTGGAATAATATGGTGTATTAAATCCTGAATGAAAACAACCTGCTTTCAGAAAAAAAGTGTGTTGCGTTACTTATTGAACGCCCCTCGTACCATTAACAATCGCAGGAGATGGAGTTACGTGAAGGTCAATTTTGGAATACTTAGCAATTAATAACACTGTCATAGATCTAAAGCTTTGCAATGAGCTATATGTTCTTTCATACTGAATTGCACTGAAAAGTTTCTTTACAAGTGGTAACGTACCTGAAATAGTTGCGTTACCCATTTACAGATTGAGCCGTGCTGTGGCTCGTGTTGGTACTGTTTGTAGGTTTCCGTCCTCTGTTGCAGGCCAAACTGTATCGTTTACATGACATGGTTGCGACTGTTTGTCTTCTTCTTGTGTTGACTGGCGCCACTTGGTTTCGAAAGCGTTGCCTGTCCGCTAGTGGCAGCAGCGGCGGTTATCGATATGTAGTAATTATGGCCCTCTCTTTGGGGCGACGTTATTGTTCTTCCAGGTCGTGTCAGTGGGCAGTTCGGTTGGGGACTCAGGAGGAGCCAGGTCGGCGCAGTGCGCGAACGCGCCAGGACCGCTGGCGGCGCGCATGGACTGCCGGATCGAAGGCCTGTGGTCACGAGGGTGCGTGACCTCGTCGTAAACCGGATCCTGCAAGCTTTGAGTGGATTTGGATTCAAGTAGAGAAAACTCCACCATTGTGAGATCTTGCAACTTTCCAGTGACTTGGGTTCGTGTTGCTGCTCGTAGTGTTGCCAAGGTGAAGAGCAGCAAGTGGAGTGCTTGGGGGAAGGTGGATCTGATAAGCTTTCCTGAGCTTCTAATTGCTATTAATTGCGTTCAGTTTGTTACTATTTGTTCAGTTCGACCAGCGGTATTTTTCCTGCCTCGTGGCCGCTTAGCCCCGGTTAACTGCTCTGGGGGTTAGTGTATGTAACGGCAGTGTACGTACGTTTCCTCGCCTTGCCCCTGCTGTCCAATGAAGCGTGTAGTTTTGACAGCTTTCTTGATTGTAGGTTGGTTGGCGATTCTTCTACTCTGGTGGTAGTGATTCCTTTCTCGTTCTAGGCCCTCTACGCACAGTATTCTGCGGCCAGAGTCCAGCTCGCCTGTTCCGGCTTTGGCGTATTTTAACATTCTTGCATTTGGTTCTTTGGACGTCAGGTAGCCTCAGCAAGATTATCATTAGTCATTCGTTAGGCTGCCGCTAGTCTGAGTTACTATCTTGTGAACTGAATGCAATTCTTGACTGTTGGCTGCCTATTTCATTGATCGCGAAAGTGTTTTTGACAGACCTACTCAGAGGTAGATTCCTGGTGCACCGTCTGTGACTGGCCCTTGAGTTTTATTATTGTATTTGTTGTTTTATTGTATGTTTCTAATTCTTTTTATATAATTGGCCATTCTTGGCATTACAGCAGGTTTAAATGATTGTGCTACCATGTTTACCATCATTTTGCCTCACCTGTTTGGTGATCAGTTGCTTGTCCTTTTAAATTGACCTTTGCTGTTGTGTTTGCTGTTTTACTATATGTTTCTTTTTAATTTTTTATATAATAGCCATTCTTGGCGGTACTGAACGTTTAAATTGTTGCGCTACCAAGTTTACCATCATTTTGTCTCACCCGCCTGGTGATCAGTTGCCTATCTTTTTAAATTAACCTTGCTATTTAATTGCTGTGTTACAGTATTTTTTTTTTTTTTTATAATTGCCGTTCTTGTCGTTAAAGGTCTTCAGCCGTGACTGTGGTTACTTGCCTTAAAATTCTAATTGGGATCACATTGGCTTGTTTTTAAAACATTATTTGCTGTGTCTATATTTTATGCTCATTTGGTAAATTGTAAAGTATTGAAAGCACTATTAATTATGCAGTTGTTTATTCTTTCATTAATAACAAATGATATCCTTATTTATTGCTGAGTCTGGAATTTCCCTTTTAAAATAAAATAATTGAAAAAGGGAACCAATAGTAACTGATTATGGCCCCGCCCACAGTCGTAACCCAATCCCGCCTCCCTTGATGACCACCAGGTCTCATAGATGTTCTGCCATTGTTTGATTGCAGGAATTACTGTTAGTATGTCTTTCATTTGCACGTATGTGAACGCACGAATCCTGTGAGATTGTGGTGACACGACTGCGTTTCCTTCCACATTGCTGCATTAAAAATGAAGTGATTCAGTTGCGATGTGTGTTCTTTACACCGCCGCAATAAGCGATGCAATTAGAAGATAGCAATGATATATGCATTTCTATTGTGTTGCTATTTCTTAAGAGATTCCAATTATTCTGGAAACAATTTATTTTGACTAATTTATAAAACTGTGTAAAAAGCTCTGCAACGTTTAGTCTGACCGTAACAAATTCGATTGCCGCTGTTTATAGTTCATAGAGCTATTTAACAGAGGGATTAAAGGTAATGTGTGTTAATTCACAACAAAATAAACTTGTTTTGGCACTCTAATGGCCACAACAGCCCCCATAGATCAACTTTAAAGTGGTTTAGCGTAGTGTTCACGGTGTTAATTAACTACACAAATTGCGAACAGAAGCCAGATTTGAGGAACGTATTCAGCATTTGCGTATTCCATCATATGTGCATCAAGTGAGCCCTTGAACGCTATAATCTGTTCCGTTCGCCAAAGTGTGTTGAGACAAAACGGGAGATTACATACTCGTACTTTTAGCGAGGGCAACTTGTTACAGTCATGGCAGTGAGTTGGATATCATTAAATTTATAGCACATGCTAATGGCTACCAGCCAAACGTTGTTGAAGTTCTTCACCAGCAAATGCAATAGAAAGCCGCCGGTACCGGAGTACCCTGTCATCTACTACTAATGACACCTTAAAACAAATTTTTTGCAGGACCCCTTACGTAGGTGTTTTATGTAACAGCCAAATGACTAAGAAAAGAGAGGACTATACCCGCCTTCTACACGCCCCATAAGATCGGGCGCCTATTAAAGCACCACTAAACCAGAGAAACAATCGCTAGGCACACTCGGGCGTCTATCAGATCTAGTGTAATGAGTGTCCTTCCGCCTACATGGGTCAAGCTGACCACTCCTTTAAGACAAGATTCGGAGAGCAATAGGACCTTAGCAATTCAAAATACGCTCTGACTAACCACCTCAAACACAAATTGCAGCATTCTACATATTCAACGTAAGGGCCCAATTTTAAACATTTTAGAAGAAATAGAAATTAGCCGGTCAGAGCAGCCAAGCGGTTCTAGGCACTACAATCGTAAACCGCGAGACCGCTACGGTCGCAGGATCGAATCCTGCCTCGGGCATGGGTGTGTGTGATGTCATTATGTTAGTTAGATTTAAGTAGTTCTAAATTCTAGGGGACTGATGACCTCAGAAGTTAAGTCCCGTAGTGTTCAGAGCCATTTGAACCATTTTTAGAAATAGAAGTTACACGCAGCATTTGCCGTGACCCATCCAGCAATTTGAACGAGCCAACTGCGCTTAAGCAAGCAGTCCTGCCGAATAACTTTTCTTTTTTGAAGCAGAGTCCAGCCTCATCTCCTTCTCTTTCTGGTTTCTGATGATTATACGCCATACATATATATTTCTTAACTGAGTCAGTGTTTTTCACATTTGCTCTTGTGGCCCTTAATTAGGCTTAAAGAATGAAGGGCATATGCCTGTCTCCTATAGCGAGGTCTGCAAGATCCACCCAGTTTACTTTACACTGCTTTAAAATGTGGTCTTCTAATAGAAGTTTACATGTTTATAATTTTTTGTCCTATAACTATGGCACATTTATTGTGCCACGTCATTACCTATGTCCTATCTAATTTAAAATTTACCTGTCTTTCATGGCGTAAAATTCGTCTCAGGCCTTATCTTATGTAAGCCTCAATTAATTGTTGATTTTCAGTTAGCAGGTTTTAAATTGACCCCACTTTTAATGTGTCCCTTTAGTGCTTTTGCTGCTAGCTGTTAATTGGCATAGTAGCTTTGGCTCTGTAGACTGAAAGGCTTCTTTTAAGTGATGACTGTGGTGCGTTGTTCCACGTCGCCATATATATCCCCACTAAATTAAAGACTTGCATACCACTCGTGGGAAAGAAGAAAAAGGGAAACGTTTCACTGCGTTTTACGGTTTATACGTAAATTTCATGTCACCGGCTCCCACACAGTTTTGCTACAATTCTGTACTGTCCTGTTCAATATGCTCATTTACCACTCATAATGCACTTTTAACGTTTTTCGTGTAAGTTTCTATGTCACAGTTTTTGATTTTTTTCATTTCAGATGTAAATCACTATTAACATGTTTATAATTTTTTGTCCTATAACTATGGCACATTTATTGTGCCACGTCATTACCTATGTCCTATCTAGTTTAGTGACCCCGCGTTGTTCTTCCCGTCAACAGATGGAAGTACTTCTGTTACACTGGATTACCGGTTTGTTTCCCTCATGGCGTATGCAGCGACCTCTACCCGTCCACCGCAGCGAGCGGGGTCACACCATGAACTGTAAGTGCCCCGTCATTCACTGCATATTTCTTTACTTAGGCAGTCGTCCATTGTATTGTCTGGTGTTACTTTGCCATTGACACAGCGCCTAGCCCGGCCGGTGGTTTCTAAAATGTTTTATGGAACTTCTTTTGTTTTTTATGTCTTGTTGCTTGTAAAACCTATTATTATCTCCCGTATCTTGCTATTTTTAGAATAACACCTGAAGATGAGCGTATCATAGCTCGAAACCGGTCGTATTCTAAATAAATAAACCTTGCAACTGTAGCGGTATTTTCAGCCTCTGGCTTGGAAGTTGAACCCAGTGTATGAAGCCTATCAGATGTGGTGTAACACACTCCTTCTAGGGATACTGTCTGGTTTGATGTAGTAATTTCAGCTGGCTGTGGAAGTATCGGTTCCGGTTTAGCTTCTTAATTCTTGGATTCGTACAGAAAGCGACGCGTGATATCTTTGTTTCATCCTTATTCAGCTGTCACAATAGGAGAGGACGTAGAGGCCAGTGAGCGTAGGATCGCAGGTGTTTTTTGGTCGTACTTCAGACTAATGACTGATGTTAGAAACATGTGAACGAATGCGCACGAAAGACAGAAATAAGCAGTTTCTGCCATTTTATATACTTTTTGTTGTTGTGTGACGCGACGTTGCGTTTTCTGCAGCATTCGTATGTCCAGTACTCCACATTTTAGTAAAGCTATTTGAAACAAATTGTTAATTATGCAGTTACAGAATTTTACGATGAGTAAAACGCTGTATATTTTTAGAACTATTTATATAAAATATGGACAGTTAAGCCATACTTCTTCGGTCGTGCACCACCTTGTAAACTGAAACAGAAGAACGTCTCTTGCCATGGAACATGTGACAGTTGCAAAAATGGGCTGAGATCCTTTTATGTCCTAACAATTTAATCTGCCTTGAAAAGGGAAGCTTTTCTTGGTTACCAGCAGCCTGTGTTTCAAAATGTGTTTAACTTTTAACGGTTTTTTTTATAATCCTTCTGCTTTATTTGATTTCACTTTCTGTGTATTGATGTGTAGTAGAGTAATGATGTAAGAGGTAGACGATTAAGTGCGCTACTCATAGTGTTTTTCTCGATTGGGACTCTTTTAAATTTCAATAAAATATTTGCTCGTAGGTATTTCACCACGTTACACTTTGGAACATGTTTTCACATTTGGAAAAATCTTGATCTCCGAGTAATTTCGGAAAAACACTGCAGCACACAAAAAGTTGATTTCATCATTTAAAAACTGAGTCGGTAGATGTATTACAGTTCCATTACAGAGCTGGTTAAAGGCGAAAGTCTCCAACGCGTAGCCAGGTACAACACTCTCCCTCGTTGATTAATATTAATGAGTTGGTTTTGGTGCGTAATCCACGAAACATTCTCTCCGAATTTATTAAAAACGGTTAATTGATCATCGCGTTATATTATCAATTAAGGTAGAAGTATTCGTGTTAAAATTACAGTAGTTGCTTTTTTCATAGAGGTTATAGTATGATATTTTCGATATTTTCCATTTCCAAAGCCCTCTACAGACCATAGAAATAAAAATAGATTTTGATAATTAAGAATACGTTGGCTATTCTTTAGTAGCTGTTTTACCTCGACAGCTTGTAAATTCACGTTTTATTCAATGAACTGTACAAATGAAAATTTACACTTTGATATTTTTTTAAATTAAATCAGTCGTTTTTTCAATTGTTGCTTTTTAAATGCCGTTGCACTTTTCGTACTGTCTTTTTATCCTGTAACAAAAAGTGTAATGTTATAAAATATCATACGACGGTCAGTCCAAAACACTTATACCTTTTCTTGACTTGAATTATATATTTATTTTCTCAAAATGTAATGTACACTTCTAATGAATGAAATTCCATCTCTTGTTGTAATAACTATGTATCACTATTTCAGTTACAATTGAAAAACATCTCACTGAAGCGGGAGAAATAAGAATTCAATAGTCCAAATTTCGTAACACTGCGCCATGTCATTAAGAGTATTGGACCACAGCATCCAACTTGGTGACGTTCATGTCATAACATAGCATTCAGTCAGAGAAGAATGTATAAAAACGCTTTACTGAAGAGTGGAAACGACTATCACAGGTAATCACGAAGATAATACACTGGCCCACTCCGACCTCTGCCTTGGAGCATATATTCACGTAACCACCAAAAATAATTTTTCAACCCAACTGTCTTATAAATCATTTCTTTCAGTGCAATTCAAAGTTTAGCTGTTCGCCGGATATGGCGAACAAGTCATAAGAGACATGATAGAGTCAGGCTTAAAGACCACTCGGTGAAACTACGGTCCCAAACACAGACAGTAACGAGCTGAGAGGCACAAGCGTTGAGATTCCAAGTATCTGCATAACCAAAATGAAGGCTTCTGGCAGCTCCATATAGCTCTGGGAGGCACCGATCCCGTGTTGTTAGTTGGCTGGCTGCGTCTGCCGGATACGAGCCAGATGGGGCTTAAATACCGACGTGCTGATGAATTGCTTGCGAACACTTTGCGGCGACATGACATGGCGTAGGCAAATAGGTCCCCACTAGCTGCGTCTCCTAGGAACGATGTCGCTGTTGTCTATCGGTAAGGTGAGGACCCGGAGTCGCAGGCGTAGCGCCGAGAGCTCCATAACTTGGCTCTGTTATTGCCATACTGCCACACTTTGTTTTGCCTGTGTTGTCATGGCCTCTGTGTAGGCAACACATGGTGCAGTACCGTCGCGATGGTGGGCTATGTGCCATGACACAGCGTCCCTCTGCCCTCCGACCGGTTCTAGGTGCTTCAGTCCGGAACCGCGCCGCTGTTACGGTCGCAGGTTCGAATCCTGCCTCGTGCCTGGATGTGTGTGATGTACTTAGGTTAGTCAGGTTTAAGTAGTTCTAAGTCTAGGGGACTGATGACCTCAGATGTTAAGTCCCATAGTATTTAGAGCCATTTGAACCATTGGAACCCTCTCCCCCTCCCGCCCCAGAGGAGAGACGATGACATGTCTCTGCGTCCCGGAAGTTAACTTTGCCCCTGCCGGTGTCCTGAGGAAGCAGAAAACCTGGTGAACTGCTGTCGACATCCATGGGGCTGAGGGTATGGCTACTGAAGAGATGCCAGCCAGAAAACTAGTATTCTGCGGGTATCGTGGTTCTCGAATCCAGAGATTGGGGAAGCCGGTGGTGGTGGCTATCTCTCCCGGGTGCTGCATGGACCATTTCTGAAATAGGACGTGTGATCTTTGAGTTATACCTTGACCTTTGCCTTGCTTAAGAAGCATGTGAGGCAACCTGACACCCAATGTCGGTGACTCATGGAGAAAACGTCGTCTTGAAGGATGTAGTGATGGCGGTGATGACGCCAGTGCAGGGGTGTATGAGGAGTAGGAAGGATTATGTAGGGCTGGGACCATTCTGTTTGACCATGATAGTTTTTCTGCCGGGACTGACTCAGCATGGAACCGCAGGAAGTAAGAATTCAAGACCATTCGGTGAAATAGGAACGTGGTCCGCAGTAGCAAATGGCATGTATTCTATTTCAAGTCTCCTGCTCGTGTGATCACGAAAGGGGGCGGGTGCAACATAGACCATGTGCGAATAAAACGGCAAAGGGCCCCTGTAACACCCCTTTTCGAATAGCACCAAGGGGCCGCTGAACTTAAAGACCCATCCGTGACGTACGGATCACCATTAACAGTACCACATACTCTCACTCTCTGTGACACTTCAGAGATTTGGAATTTAACAGAGGACACTACGCGAAGACGTGGTCAGAAACTTTACGCTACGACTCGTCCTCTTCTCTCTGGCCAAATGTTGGCAGCGAAAATTTCTGTCACTACCAGGACTCTGACCAAACAGCTACGATCAAGAATATCTTTTGACGACAACAGGTTGGAATTACATCTGTAGATAGCACTTCTTCCAAGTCGGATTTGTCAATACATGCAGCTCCGCATAATTATTTCCTCCGGCATTGCGGCGAGGAATTTCTTCTATTATTACGTACGAGGCGCCTCAACAGCGAAACAAAGACAAGGAAATGAATAACGGGAAGCTGTTCTCTTCGGATCGTTTGTCACTTGGCTAAGGTAACAAGGGGCGCATTGCGATTATAGAAAAACAAATAGCGTGCAGAGCTAACTCCAACAATATGAAAAAGAAATATGAAGAAGACGGTGAAGGAGGTACGTCTAACCGAAAATCGGGAAGGCGTAAAACAGCTACTAGGTACTAAGATGGAGCTATTTTAGATGTCAGCATCGAGAATCGCTTAACGTCAGCTACAGAAGTTGGCAGAGAGCTCCATCTACCCTTGCGTGCAATTTCTGGCTGTTGACGTCGCTATACTGCTGCTTTCCATCACAGCAATCCTACAAAAATACAAGCTGTTATAACTCAGAGAAAGAGATGGGAGTACAGGAGTAAGAGTGTTGAGGAAAGTGATGAACTATTAATTCTCTTTATTATGTAGCGCACTATATAGAGCTTATTCAATGTTGTTTATTAACTGCTGTCAATTTTGAAGCCCTTAGCGCTTTATCATCAGGCGCACGTGGTGATCACCGACATTCTGAATAGTCACGTTATTTCATAATGATGAATATTCAACTACATATCAATCTTAACTAGCAATATCAATTAAATTGTCAGTTTGGTCAATGACTATCAAAAAGAGCAATATACAGTGTTTAAATACTTAAAGTCCCAGATTCAAAAATCTGTAGAAAGAGAATTTGAACAGCATATTATTGACGCAAGGGGAATATTCATGGAACAAAAAAGTTTAACGAAAATTATACCGATTGATGGCGATGTAAGCGTCGTAACGTAAATGATAGATGAACCACAGTACGACGGCTACGGTTTGAGTTGCACATTGTACCATCCGCATTGTTCACTGCGCATGACTGCACAAGTTCAGCAGTCAACAGTTGTGGTACTGTTTGTTAGGTAAATCCATCCACCACGCAAAGTCGTGCCACATCGGGCGGGAAAAATTGGTTTTTAATTTTCATGGGGCCAAATCCCATATAAAAAGCGAGTCTAGCTGCCGTGATACTGGCTCAAGACACGTTCAATACGCAGTCCACTGTTTTCTGCCACAAGTTGAAATCGAGAAATATCATGTTCCAAATCGATCGAGTGTCTCTGGAGTCACGTTCAGAATGCGTTGCGCAGTGTGTGCCTCCTTTTCACGTACGTTCGTAATTGGAGCATTGAAGGCAACATCTTTCAATAGTCCGTGTGACCTCTGGCTGTGGTGTTAAGATAGACCGATCTTGACGGCCATGCTGTAGGGAAATGATGGCTGCTGAAAATTCTAGTATTTCCTAAATGTCTCTGCAGCAGCTGCTTCACTGACAGTGCAAATGGCGGAGGCGCGTCATCTTGCATAAAAATGATCGTAGGCAAAAAATCAACATTGTTGAAGGGTTGGAATGACGTTGGTGCGCAAAACACTCTCACAGCCTTTACCAATGACGGTACAGGTAACAGAACCCGAAGGACTCATTTCCTCGGAAAAAAGATACGGCCCTACGATAAATGATGCTACTATCCCACGCCACATAATCACCTTTGCATATCGGAATGGTACCGGTGCGAGCAGATTTCCGTTGCCCATACCTACTATTCTGCATATTGACTTATCCTTGGAGGTGGAGATGCAAATGAGCTTCGTCTGTCCATGGAATGTTCCATGATCGTTTATTGTCCGCTTCCATCCGAGAAACAAATTATAGAACGAACATTTGTCTTGCTGGCAGGTCAGCAGGAATATGAATGATTTTGATTGCACAGCAAAGCAGAATGTTTTGTTAGATTTTATGCACTGGGAGGAAAGCAGTTCATCCGACAGAACATTGCAGGCAAGCATGTCCAAACGTTTTCAATGTCTGAGCATCACCGCTCAAGCCCTTCCTTCAATGTTCTGTCGGATCAACTGCTTTCCTCCCTCTGCCAAATTGCACTTCAAAAGAACCTGTCTTTTCGTATTTTGTAATCACTTTGTCCAGATCTTAGCAGACATCTGACCAATACCGTTTTCCATTCCTTTCAGTGTCCGGAACTTCTGCAAGGCTACTGGCTCACAGTCACCGTTCTTGTAAAGGAGCTTTACCAGCAGCGCGTAGTTATGTTGGACGTCTCGGACGAAACTGAAGATCAACCGTGTGCCGCGTGTCTGTTGGTGTGCATATTCTGATGCTTACAGAGCCCTTTGTTGATCAAATTTGTGTTACCTTTTTTTGTCCCATGACTGTTCCCCCTGCGTTAACAATATGCTGTTCAAATTTGATGTCATTCGGAGAAGTGGTTCTCTTTCTACAGAGTTTTGAAACTGGAACATTAATTATGGACACACTGAGCCGTGCAGGGCTCGTGTTCATGCCACGTATAGTTTGCCATCTATTACGGTACCGCCGTCTCGTTTTCTTATTCCATTTACTGGCATCACTAACTTCCTGCCTTACTTGCCCGTGAGCGGCAGCAGCAGCGCGTTTCGATAAGTGCACTGTCGTACCATCGGTGGAGCGACCGATAGTACTTCCGGGTCGTCGTGTGTCTGGCAGTCAGTTCGTAATGGACCGGCAGTGCAGTCGGGACGCAGCCACAGTGCTCGTGTTCATGCCATTTATAGTTTGTCATCTTCTATTACGGTACCGCCGTCACGTTTTCTTATTCCATTTACTGGCATCACTAACTTCCTGCCTTACTTGCCCGTGAGCGGCAGCAGCAGCGCGTTTCGATAAGTGCACTGTCGTACCATCGGTGGAGCGACCGATAGTACTTCCGGGTCGTCGTGTGTCTGGCAGTCAGTTCGTAATGGACCGGCAGTGCAGTCGGGACGCAGCCACAGTGAAGTCAGGGGACGGAGCGCCGGTGAGGCTCCGACAGCCAGTGCTGGCCGACCGCTGGCGACACACATGTACTGTCTGACAGACGGAGATTGGAGCGGGACGACCTTTGGTTGGTCGTTCGGTTGGTCGTCTCATCGGCAGACGTATACTTGGTCCTTTCACCATTTCCGGGCCTGGGCAGTTGATTATTGGTGTGGAACAGCGAGGAAATCTCCGCGGGGCGTAGTTTGGCTGGGCCCACTGGCAGCCTCTATGCGGTGTCGGAGTGTATGATGCTGTTCCCATTGCTACGAGGTTCGTGACTCACCGATCCTGGACATGAAAGTTGAGTTATGACTTAATCTACCAGCAAGTCACGACTGTCACATTGTGTCGTTTGGACTTCGTTGTCGGCTGTTGGGATATTCCCTCGAGCAACAACGTGTGTTTTCAAGTTGGCAAATTTTAGCCACCCTCCGGTGGAGTTTGACTGTACTTGGTTATTTGAATTGAAGTGCACCAGTGGAATCTTCTGCCTTGTGGCCGTTAACGTTCCGGTTACCTGCCCTGTCTGTTGACGTAAATTCAGGCGGTGTATTTTCCTCAACGTGTTGTTGTTGTTCAGCATGGTGTGTATTTTGACATCTAAATGTATAATTGGTTGTGGGCGCCAACACCTTCTATGTTGTTCGATTGAACTCCCTGTTGTGTGCTGGTCGGGTGAAGTGGAGGTTAGCTTGTCAGTGGGTCCATTGACTGTCTGTCGGTTGGGTTGTCGTCGGTCCGACAATGGTTGGGCCGACTGCCTGTCGCACCTAAGCTCGGAACTTCTGAGCGCCCTTGGGCGTACTGGCTTTGCTTATTTGTTCTTGTTGTTTGTACTTGTATGGCTCCTAACCAGTTTTTAGAGCAAGGTAGTTTTGCCATTAAGGCGTCAGATGGTTTGGGCCTTCAGCCTTATTTAAGAACTGTTTTACGTGAAGTCTTTGGCATTTTTAAAATTAATGTTATTTAGTTTTAAGTCTTGGACCTTCAGCCGATTTTGAATTAAAGTTGTTTGCTGTTAAAGTGTCAGATTCTTTGAGCCTTCAGCCTAATTAAGGAACTGTTTTAAGATAAGGCCTTGCCTTTTAAATTTATGATTTTGGTTGAGCTTTAAGTTATTGGCTGTCAGCCGTTTTTAAATTAAAGTGGTCTTGACCTTAAGGCATGAGATCGTACGGCGTATTCAGTTGCTAATTAAGTTCCAAACTAAAGCTGTGTTTTTTTTTTAAATATTTTTCTTGGCTCTTTTGATATTTGGTCAAATAAAGGTTTTATGTTCGAGTGTAACTGACAGTCACTTATTTTGGTCCCTTCTCACAACTTGAACTACTTGCCCTGTCCTGTGTGATTAGCAGGGCGTATTACACACTGTACAAAGTAGGAACATATGGCAGGTGCTGTCAACATATTGACCAACATGCAGGTTACATATTTGTGATGAGCGAGAAATATGTAACTTGCATGTTGATCAGAATGTTGGCAGCACTAGCATTTTAGTTGATTTTGTTAGTAAAGAGTGGGACATATTCGATAATGGACCATGATTTGCGAAAACATATTTTGCTGTTGCAAAGAAGGTCGACAGTCACCATGTACGTCTGCTGATGAAGCAGTGAGCGCTTCGAAAGCGATTAGACTATGAGCCAATGGTTTTAACTTTTTAAAAATCCTCTTTACAGTTGATACACTGGGCTAACGCTATATAGTATTATATACAAAATAGTGGCAGCTGCGATGCAAAGGACCACATTCCATATAACGGCAGTGTGCTCCGGCTGTATAGATAAAGCCTTCAAGCGCAGTTTAATTGTTCTTATGCTTTTATCTTACATAATGTATTAGCCTACTTTTTTTTGTCACATGTGGAGATAGCTATCTATAGCTTTTACATATATTAAATTTAGTATTTACTTTTGAATATTCAGAACATATCGCATTTTAGAAATATGTCCATTCTATTCTACATATTAAAATGATTTCTTATAAACGTGTATAATCAGTTGAAGGGCTTATTTCGATAGTGGTACAAGTCCATTTTTGTTCATACTGAGATACAGAGTCCTAAAGCTAAATGAGCGCTGAAAAATCTACATTTGAGATACCAGAAATATTCAAGCATATGGCTTCTTGCTAAAGATGAACCTTTCTTTCTGTTTGTTTGGCTCATTAATTTCAGAAACATTACACACAGAAAAGTGGAGGTGATGGACTTGTACCACTATTGAAATAAGCCCTTCAATTGTCTATAGCTTGTATTTTACTAGAGCAACTGGCGGCGGCCATTGTAAAATTTATTTAATCTACAAGTATGATCTCCCTGTTCTTGGTCCTTTCTGTACTGACTGTTCGCATACGTTTTTATTATTTTTATTTTTATTTTTGGTCATAAGACTTCTGACTGGTTTGATGCGGCCCGCCACGATTTCCTCTCCTGCGCTAACCTCTTCATCTCAGCGTAGCACTTGCAACCTACGTCCTCAATTATATGCTAGACGTATTTCAATCTCTGTCTCCCTCTACAGTTTTTGCTCTCTACAGCTCCCTCTATTACCACGGAAGTCATTCCCTCATGTCTTAACAGATGTCCTATCATCCTGTCTCTTCTCCTTATCAGTGTTTTCCACATATTCCTTTCCTTTCCGATTCTGCGTGGAACCTCCTCATTCCTTACCTTATCAGTCCACCTAATTTTCAACATTCGTCTGTAGCACCACATCTCAATTGCTTCGGTCCTCTTCTGTTCCGGTTTTCCCACAGTCCATGTTTCACTACCATACAATGCTGTACCCCAGACGTACATTCTCAAAAATTTCTTCCTCAAATTAAGGCCGATATTTGATATTAGTAGACTTCTCTTGGCCAGGAATGCCTTTTTTGCCATAGCTAGTCTGCTTTTGATGTCCTCCTTGCTCCGTACATCATCGGTTATTTTAATGCCTAGGTAGCAGAATTCCTTAACTTCATCTGCTTCGTGACCATCAATCCTGACGTTAAGTTTCTCGCTGTTGTCATTTCTACTGCTTCTCATTATCTTCGTCTTTCTTCGATTTACTCTCAATACATACCGTGTAATCATTAGACTGTTCGTTCCGTTCAGCAGATCATGTAATTCTTCTTCACTTTCACTCAGGATAGCAATATCATAGAGAATCGAATCATTGGTATCCTTTCACCTTGAATTTTAATTCCACTCCTGAACCTTTCTTTTATATCCATCATTGCTTCCTCAATGTACAGATTGAACAGTAGGGGCAAAAGGCTACAGCCTTGTCCTACACTCTTTTTAATAGGTGCACTTCATTCTTGGTCGTCCATTGCTATTATTCCCTCTCGACTGTTGTACATATTGTGTATGATCCGTCTCTCCCTATAGCTTACTCATACTTTTTTTCAGAATTTCAGACATCTTGCACCATTTTATATTGTCTAACGCTTTTTCCAGGTCTACAAATACTACGAATGTGTCGTGATTTTTCTTTAGTCTTGCTCCCATTATTAACCGCAACGTCAGAACTGCCTCTCTAGTGCCTTTACTTTTCCTAAAGCCAAACTGATCATCATGTAGCTCATCCTCAATTTTCATTTCCATTCTTCTGTATATTATTCTTGTAAGCAACTTGGATGTATGAGCTCTTATACTGACTGTGCGATAATTCTCGCACTTGTCAGCTCTTGCCGTTTTCGGAATTGTGTGGATGATGCTTTTCCAAAAGTCAGATCGTATGTCGCTAGACTCATTCATTCTTCACACCAACGTGAATAGTCGTTTTGTTGCCATTTCCCCCTATGATTTTAGAAATTCTGATGGAATGTTATCCATCCCTTCTGCCTTATTTGACTTAAATCCTCCAAAGATCTTTTAAATTCCGATTATAATATTGTATCCCCTATCTCTTCTAAATCGACTCCTCATTCATCTTCTATCACATTAGACAAATCTTCCGCCTCATAGAGGCTTTCAATGTGTTCTTCGCACCTATCCGCTCTCTTCTCTGCATTTAACAGTGGAATTCCCGTTGCCCTTTTAATGTTACCCCCCTTGCTTTTAATGTTACCGAAGGTTGTTTTGACTTTCCTGTATGCTGAGTTTGTCGTTCTGACAATCATTTGTTTTTCGACGTCTTCACGTTTCTCCTGCAGCCATTTCGTCTTAGCTTCCCTGCACTTCGTATTTACTTCATTCCTCAGTGACTTTTTTTTCTGTGTTAATGAGTTTCCCGGAACACTTTTATACTTCCTCGTTTCATCAATCATCTGCAATATTTCTTGTGTTGCCCATGGTTTCTTGCCAGTTACCTTCTTTGAACCTATGTTTTCCTTACCAACTTCTGTGATGGCGCTTTTTGGAGATGTCCATTCCTCTTCAAATATACTGCTTACTGAGCTATTCCTTATTGCTGTATCTATAGCCGTAGAGAACTTCAAGCGTGCATGTCATTCCTTAGTACTCCCGTATCCAACTTCTTTGGGTATTGATTGTTCCTAACTAATGTCTTAAACATCAGCCTACTCTTCATCACTAGTATATTGTGAACTGAATCTATATCTCCTCCTGGGTACGCCTTACAATCCAGTACCTGATTTCAAAATCTCTGTCTGACCATGATGTAATTTAACTGAAATCTTCCCGTATCACCCGGCCTTTTTCAAGTATACGTCCCCATCTTGTGATTCTTGAATAGGGTATTAGCTATTACTACCTGAAACTTGTTACAGAACTCAATTGGTTTTTCTCTTCTCTCATTCCTTGTCCCAAGCCCACTTTCTCCTGTAACCTTTTCTTCTACTCCTTCCCCTACAACTGCATTCCAGTCCCCATGACTATTAGATATTCATTCCCCTTTACATAGTGTATTACCCTTTCAATATCCTCATACACTTCATCTCTTCAACTTAAGCTTGCGACGTCGGCATGTATACCTAAACTACCGTTGTCGGTGTTGCTTTGCTGTCGATTCTGATAAGAATGTTCCTGTCACTGAACTGTTCACATAAACACACTTTCTGTCCTACCTTCCTATTCTTTACGAATCCTACTCCTGTTATACCACTTTCAGCTGCTGTTGATATTACTCTATACTCATTTGACCAGAAATCCTTGTCTTCTTTTCACTTCACCTTACTGACCCTACTATATCTAGATTGAGACTTTGCATTTATCTTTTCAGATTTTCTAGTTTCCCTACCACATTAAATCTTCTGACGTTCCACTCCCCGACTCGTAGAACGTTATCCTTCTGTCGATTATTCAATTTTTTTTCTCACGGTAACCTCCCCCTGGTCAGTAACCTCCCAGGGATCCGAATAGGGTTCTATTCCGGAATCATTTGCCAATGGAGAGGCCATCATGACACTTCTTCAATTACAGGCCACATGTCCTATGGATACACGTTACGTGTCTTTAATGCAGTGGTTTCCATTGCCTTCTGCATCCTCATGCCGTTGATCACTGCTGATTCTTCCGCCTTTAGTGGGAGTTTCCCACCCCAGGACAAGAGAGTGCCCCGAACCTCTGCCCGCTCCTTCGCCCTCTTTGACAAGGTCGTTGGCAGTTGAGGGTTACTTCTTATGCCGGAAGTCTTCGGCCACAAATGCTGATTATTGTTCAAAATCTTAGCAGCGGCGGGGCCAAAAACGTTTCGATTATCAATCAAAGACGCTACCCCTATACCCCTTTACCTACCTCGCAGACGTATCGCTGTTAATGATTTTAGGTAACTTGTTCATTTTGTCCGTACATTTTATATGAATATTTTTTGGTAAATCTGTTGATATGTTTTTGTTTATATTTTCACATTTTCGATCTGATAATGGGTGCAAAGCCGAAACAGATAATCAATTTTAATAAAATATCATGTTAATGTAACTGAATGTTTTCTGTTCTGTGGCCATGTCCGACAGAGCGATGGCTTTATGACATATGTTTCGATGTGGATGCATAAATATCGTCCGAAACCGTACGGTAATAAGAATTTGCGAGTTTGGAGTGTAATGGACGAGGAACGCTGCACAGCAGCGTGCGATAAGCTGAGAATTTGGGTCGAATTTGACAGGTGTGCCGGTAGCCGATACGGTTCAGCCGGCCTTCGGCTGTGGTCAGGCGCACTCGCTTTATTCGCGTCTCGCCTGCTGTTCTGCTCGCTAGCGAGCGCACGTTTGTTTACATCTGCGTAGCGGCTTGTTTCCGAGTCCCACTTGATTCATCATCATGGCGTTTTCTTACCGCCAAGCGACACTTAAATTAGATCACGAACGATGGAAGGCGTATGAGGTTGAATGTTTTTCTACGGGAAGAAATGCGTCTCACGCCACAAGATGTTCTCAGAATACATTTCTCGATCGTCAGTAATACTGCGCACATAAAGTTGGCAAATGCCGACCTGTGTTCCGACGTTGTGCGGCTTCACGCTAACGATCTCAAGTCCCGACGCTCTGACGGATATATAAGGACTGTAGTGGTTGATCACGTTGGTTTTGGCCTCTGAACGTTGCGGGTTTTCGGATTCCCGTTTTGAGCAACGTCGCACGTTGTGGTGACGGCTTTTAAACCTTACGGCAACGTCGTCAGTCACGTGGCTGAAACGTGGAAGACGTTCGAAACGTACCGTGTCCTCAATGGTGTGTCAGATAAAGATTGAACTAAGGAAACATGTGCCTTCCTACTTGGTTATTGCCGGCTGCAGGGCTGTCGTCATGTACGATGGGCAGCCGCGCACCTGTTCAGGTTGCGACCAGGAGGGCCTTGGCCGTTCTGAACGTCTCCGACGTAGACTGGCTCAGATGCTGATCGGAGACGTCGCTCCTCCTGCGGCACTCACTGTGTTACCTCTGTCTTACGTGTGCTGCCTGCTACGCATCCTCGGAATCAGTCGGTACCCGTGTCTGTTTCTCTCGACGACGCGATGGACATTTCGGCTGCCTCTCCTACACCCCTGCCAGAGGCAATACAAATGGACGACTGTCAGCAGGTACAAGCTGTCTGTCTCGATCCCATGGGTGTTGATCATGGAGCTGTACCTACCTCCACCTTTCTGCCATCTGGCCCTGTGTCAGACGATAGTCGCCCGCTATCCAACACGGAACAGCATGTTAGGAGGCAACTGTAGCCGAGGAAACGGAAGAGACAACGCCGTACCCCTTCTGACGACTGCGTCCATCGGATGTCTGCACAGGGTGACGACCCTGCTATTGATGGTGCGCTGTCCTCGGACGCCCTGACACTTGACGACGCGACGTCCATCCCTATCTCATCTCTAGTCAGCGTCCACCTCCGGACAGCGACCTTCCCCCGCCTGCGTCTGATGTGGTAGCCACACTTTCTATGTCTGACGCTACCTGTGGGAGTACTTCTGATAACGTTCCACTGAACCGGCCCGGTGACACGTTTGTCTCCTGGGTGGACGGCGTCGATGCTGAGGATGGACATTGTGGAAGTGTACAGAACGATGGAACCGCCTTGGTGGGGTTGACTCCCTCCCAGTCACAGTGATGTCCCCTTCCGTGGGGGAATAACAGCGAGTTCCCTGCGATTCCCCCGTGTTTGAATCGCCTGTCCTCCTGGCGATTGCAGCTTTTCAGACTTATCGCATAGCCACGGTCAATGTCGACACTATTTGCGTACGCCACAAACTGGCTTTACTCCATGAAATGCTGTAGGCCGCGGACGTTGACGTAGCTCTCCTTCAGGAGTTGCATGTTGCAACTTTCTGTGCTTCCCATGATTTTACTGCACATGTGTCTCAAAATGGTTCAAATGGCTCTGAGCACTATGGCTCTGAGCTCTACCCGCAACGTGAAGCACTGCTTCAGGAGTTGCATGTTGCAACTTTCTGTGCTTCCCATGGTTTTACTGCACATGTGTCTCAAAATGGTTCAAATGGCTCTGAGCACTATGGCTCTGAGCTCTACCCGCAACGTGAAGCACTGCTTCAGGAGTTGCATGTTGCAACTTTCTGTGCTTCCCATGGTTTTACTGCACATGTGTCTCAAAATGGTTCAAATGGCTCTGAGCACTATGGCTCTGAGCTCTACCCGCAACGTGAAGCACTGCTTCAGGAGTTGCATGTTGCAACTTTCTGTGCTTCCCATGGTTTTACTGCACATGTGTCTCAAAATGGTTCAAATGGCTCTGAGCACTATGGCTCTGAGCTCTACCCGCAACGTGAAGCACTGCTTCAGGAGTTGCATGTTGCAACTTTCTGTGCTTCCCATGGTTTTACTGCACATGTGTCTCAAAATGGTTCAAATGGCTCTGAGCACTATGGCTCTGAGCTCTACCCGCAACGTGAAGCACTGCTTCAGGAGTTGCATGTTGCAACTTTCTGTGCTTCCCATGGTTTTACTGCACATGTATCTCAAAATGGTTCAAATGGCTCTGAGCACTATGGCTCTGAGCTCTACCCGCAACGTGAAGCACTGCTTCAGGAGTTGCATGTTGCAACTTTCTGTGCTTCCCATGGTTTTACTGCACATGTGTCTCAAAATGGTTCAAATGGCTCTGAGCACTATGGCTCTGAGCTCTACCCGCAACGTGAAGCACTGCTTCAGGAGTTGCATGTTGCAACTTTCTGTGCTTCCCATGGTTTTACTGCACATGTGTCTCAAAATGGTTCAAATGGCTCTGAGCACTATGGCTCTGAGCTCTACCCGCAACGTGAAGCACTGCTTCAGGAGTTGCATGTTGCAACTTTCTGTGCTTCCCATGGTTTTACTGCACATGTGTCTCAAAATGGTTCAAATGGCTCTGAGCACTATGGCTCTGAGCTCTACCCGCAACGTGAAGCACTGCTTCAGGAGTTCCATGTTGCAACTTTCTGTGCTTCCCATGGTTTTACTGCACATGTGTCTCAAAATGGTTCAAATGGCTCTAAGCACTATGGATCTGAGCTCTACCCGCAACGTCAAGCACTGCTGTGGTCATCAGTCCCCTAGAACTTAGAACTACTTAAACCTAACTAACCTAAGGACATCACACACATCCATGCCCGAGGCTGGATTCGAACCTGCGACCATAGCGGTCACGCGGTTCCAGACTGTAGCGCCTAGAACCGCTCGGCCATTCTGGCCGGCTGCACATGTGTCTCATGCTTCCCCTACTGGTAGTGGGGTGGCGATCCTCATACGTTACGGTATCCTCGTTGACGCAGTTGCCTATCTCCCTGATGCCAGAGGTATGGCTCTCATGTTTAGTGGAGTCAGGATCATCAGTGTCTATGCGCCATCTTGTTCGGGTCGCCACCCTGAACGTTCCAACTTCTTCTCAGAGATAGTCACGCCTCTCTTCCTTGTTCGGCAGGATGCGTTGATCATAGGAGGCGATTTCAACTGCACCAAGCCTCCCAAAGACCAACTACCACGTCACTCTCTGTGCGCGGCCAACTTGACCGTGTTTACCTCTCGCGCGATATTGTCAGTGGGGTGCAGGTTGCTGAAGTCTGGCCCACTTCTCTGACTATGATGCATATATTTGCGCGACCAATCCCTGCCGCCAAAGGGTGTAGCGCGGCCAGCAGCTCATCGAGACGACGTGGACAGCTTATCGTCAACGCCGTGATGCCTATCAGTCTGCCAATTCTTGGTGGGTGCACAGTGCAAAGCCTGCTCTCCGCAAGGCCTTCATTGGTTGTATAAGGGAGGTTGAATGCAATTTGTATGCAGTGGTTGTGGAGGCCAATAGACTTCTGCGAAGAAGGACATTGTTCCCACTGGAGTAGCTAGGTAGTTTGGTATTCGATGCCGAATTCTGTCAATCTCCCCCTCCCCCAACCCCATAAAAAAATAAGAGTTGCCTATCTTGTATCGGCTCCTAATTTGTAGCCTGTCATAAAATTCGAACCTCTTGTACTAACTGACAGTTTGTGAAGTCAACGTGATCTACGAGCTTCTTGGAGCCACATTATCCACTACGAGCTCTGTGTGTTGAGGAACAGATCGTCTGAAGACATCGTTAACTTTATTGTAGTTTTTATCTAACTTTCGCTGTTGGTATGTAAGTGGCATCCTAATTTTTTTATTTTAAGATGGGTCCGCCTCTGGCAGCTGAGTGGTCAGCGCGACAGAATGGCAATCCTACGGGCCCGGATTCGATTCCCGGCTGGGTCGTAGATTTTCTCCGCCAAGGGACTGGGTGTTGTGTTGTCCTAATCATCATCTCATCCTCACCGACGCGTGAGTCGCCGAAGTGGCGTCAAATGAAAAGACTTGCTCCCAGCGAACGGTCTACACGACGGGAGGCCGTAGTCGTACGGCATTTATTTATTTTATTTTAAGGTGAATGTATATGAAAGAATCTTAATTTTCATACTGTCATGAGTCATTAATCTGTAATCGTAGTGGTTCTTTTGCAGGAAAATGGCAAAGAGAAAATGGCGACGTTGCGTATAATGTGCCGCTATAAGTTTTCGATAACGTACCCGTACAATCTGAGAAACTTCTTTGTATGGTGAACTTAAAAATGTGTTTAGCACTATGGGAGCAATATAGTCTTTAAGAATGGCGTGGTCAATTTTGTAATGTGTACTTTATGCTGTGTTATCAATTAAATAATTATTTTGTATTACAGTATAGCAACACAGCTAGGAGTTTTGGGAAGTGGAGTACAGATGAATTGTATTTAGCTGAACAGTATATCTAAGTGGAAATCATGAATTAAAAATGATTGTGCACGCATGAATTTAAAATGTGCCTGAGGTAACAATTATGCATGCTGAAAATAAAAACGAAAATGCTAAGTTGGGTACAAAAATTTTTGGCTGTGGTAAAGTGTTTTTAAATGAAGTGGAAAATGGATTGGAGGAGCATATTCTTACATTTGAAGACATGATATTCTATGTAAGCATGTCAGACATAATTGAACTTGCGTTCGACATTGCAAAGGAAACTACTGGGTCCATAATTTCAGTACTGAAGAAGGCATGGCAGGTAAACGTGGGCTGAAGATGTCCAGCCAAGAAATAACGCCGAATACGACGGAAATGATGAAAGCTGCAAGAAAAACTTCAAAGAGCCGGCCAAAGAGCCTGTGAGGTGAGGAGCGGTTCATTTTTTAAAATGTTATCCGCATCTAAGGAGAAGTAATGAAGACTCTGCCGGGAGGCCACCTAGAAACCCATCCGTAAAACAGAGGAATGGTGTAGGGTATCGTGCGAGGAAGATCGGATGGAATAAATGATCAGATGCATGAAATGCAAAATGTGGATTAATGTAAAGGTGTAGTGGTCGGGACAGGTGGGAAAAAGTTGGAGCCGTGGCGCATCAGTTCCATTTACCTTTGCGTGAAGATCTCTTTGCCTCATATATCGATAGTAGTCAGCTGTTTGGTTGTGACCATAAGGTATGATGGAGGACAGCGGATACTCAGGAATGTTTGCTTGGTGAGCGACGCTATTGTGATACGGCACTGCGATGGGGACTTCTCACCTGGATCGTGAACATCCTGTGGATCCGGCTTCACTTGTCCACTTTTTGCGGAGACTTCCTTGTCTAATGTGATCTCTGATAAATTTTCTTAGGAAACTGTTATTCTTACGTAGAATTCTACCAGCCTTATGGCACTCTCTTTGTATGAGACCGTGAGACTCTTTCAAAAATAGGGAAGAGTGTCCGGGCTGCGATAAAATTTGTCCTTATACTTGTGAAGTAATTAAAGTGTGCTGAGAAGCCACAGTAGTTAAATAATTACCTAATTGTGTAAGACACTGATCGGAACTGTTGGATCATTTAGATGGATATTTTGAGTCGGTTCCTTAATTAGCACGATAGTTAAATTTTATCGATTTGTGTAAATCTGAACGAATTCGTTTCAAACTGTGTTTGTTCATTTGTTCTGAGCGTGTGTTTTTATTTCTTTCGTATATTACAAGTAGCTTAATAATTGTGCTTGTTAAGTCCCGGAGCTTGTACTATTGACTGACGAGCAATGTGTATGTCATGGCTTAGTGGTCCCTTGTTACGTGTTATAATTCTGTCACCTTATGCCACTAGTTACGCACGCTGGTTCTCAGTGTGATGCTTGAGTCTGTTATAACTGTAGTTCTTAAGACAACGTGCAGTCTTTCTGATGTTTGAAATTTAATTCTCTAAGTGACTCATAAACTAGTTCATTTGAAAGAATGTTGTGAAAATTTTAATTTTCAGTGTCTTGCAATTTTCTTTGGTTTCTAGTAAATTTTGTCACTGTAAGAAGGTTATGTCTTGTAGCCATAATAATTTTGTGGAATTTGAAGCTAACTGAACATTTCAAGGACTGAATGAGAAACTGCGATTGAGTTCTCTTCCGTTATGCTCGTTTGTTTAAGTTCGTTGTGGACGCGAAGAATTAGTGTGTGTTAATTTCGAAGGGACCAAACTGCTGAGGTCATCGGTCCCTAGACTTACACACTACTTAAACAAACTTATGCTAAGAACAACACACACACACACCAATGCCCGAGGGAGAACTCGAACCTCCGGCGGGAGGTTATTAATGAAGCAGTCCAAAAAAACGAAAGATCTTCTTAGTGACAGGTGGTTTCAACAAGTGGCTTAGAATCTCTCCCTTCCAATTTTTTTGGCTACAAATTTTGAGAAAACGTCATCAAAATCGATACTTTTAGGTACATGATTTTCGACTAACAAATCTGCCAAAGTAGAATCTTATTTGGCTCTGAGCGTATCTACGATAATTCTTAATTAGTTTCGGTCTAGTAAAACTCCTCTCACTGAGGCTACCGAAACACACAATGTTAAGAAAAATCTGAAAGCCAAAATGAAGCTGGGGACAGATTCGAGAAATTCATATTCAACCAGGAAGTGTAGTAATCTAGAAGACGTCCAACGTTGGTAGCTTACAGAAATTTTCTCAGATCCAGAATTTCTGCAAGTAGGCTATACCTTCTTCAGAAATCACATAATTATCAACTAAGCAATTTACAACCGGTGGGCGTTCCGTTTATGAGGCTTTAATGCGATCGCTGTGCTCTAAAACAAGAAAAATATCCGATGCTCCTTTATATTGATTTCTCGCAGAAAACATCGATGAGCCCTAAGAGAGATCTTTTCAGTTCTTGGAGCAAAATCAGCGTTTCTAAGATAATTGATATCACCGTCTCAAGTATTGTGAAGTTACAGTATAAGCTATACCAACTATACATAAATTGATCGAGGAGCAAGGTTCTACACCGAAGAGCCAAAGAAACTGCTTAATATCATGTAAGGCCCCCGCGAGCACGCAGAATTGCCGCAACACGACGTGGCACAGACTCTACTAATGTCTGATGTAGTGCTGGAGGGAACTGACACCATGAATCCTGCAAGGCTGTCCATATTCTGAAGAGTACTAGGAGGTGGAGAGTTCTTCTGAACAGCACGTTGCAATGCAACCCAGATATGTTCAACAGTGCTCATATCCGCGGAGTTTGGTGGCCAGAGGAAGTGTTTAAACTCAGAAGGTTGTTTCTGGAGACGCCCTGTAGCAATGACGGACGTGTGGGGTGTCGCATTGTCCTGCTGGAATTGCCCAAGTCCGCCGGAATGCAAAATGGACATGAGTGCATGCAGGTGATCGGCCAGGGTGCTTACGTAGGTTTCACCTGTCAGAGTTGTTTCTAGACGCATCAGGGATCCCATATCACTCCAACTGCAAACGCCCCACACCATTACAGAGTCTCCACCAACTTGAACAGTCCCCTGCTGACATGCAGTGTCCATGGATTCATGAGGTTGTCTCCATACTCGTACACGTCCATCCGCTCCATACAATGTGAAAGGAGACTCGTCCGACCAGGCAACACGTTTTCAATCATCAACAGTCCAGTTTCAGTGTTGACGGGTTCAGCGGAGTCGTAAAGCTTTGTGTCGTGCAGTCATCGAGGATACACGAGTGGGCCTTCAGATTTGAAAGCCCATATCGATGATGTTTCGTTAAACGGTTCGCACGCTGACAATTGCTGATGGCGCAGCACTGAAATCTGCACCAATTTACTCAGGGGTTGCACTTCCGTCGTGTTGAACGCTTCACTTCAGTTGTCGTTGGCTCCTTTTTGCAGGACCTTTTCCCGACCGCTGCGATGTCAGAGATTTGATGTTTTGCAGGATTCCTGATATTCACGGTACACTCGTGAAATTGTCATACGGGAAAATCCCCACTTAATCTCTATCTTGGAGATATTGTGTCTCATCGCTCGTGCACCGACTACAACACCACGTTCAAACTCACTTAAATCCTGATAACCTGCCATTATAGCAGCTATAATCGATCTAACAATAGCGCCATACACTTGTTCTCTTCTGTAGACCTATTTACATATCGCTATATTTGAATACGCATGCCTACACTAGTTTCTTTGGTTCAGCAGTATACAGCTGCTGATTTGCTATGTGATGGGTACATCACTGTCCAGACGAACTGCTCCTAGTGTATCATTTTTATTAACTGTTTAATTTATTTGTGTTACACAATTTATTCATTAGCTGTTGCATATCTAGGAGCACAACCGTCCCATTAGACTAGTGTAGAGCCGTTTAATCAGTTTATAGTTGTGTTTGCCCACCGGTGGTCGGATAGTAACAAATCAGTTTCGTCTAATGATGTATTTCATTGCACAGTTTTGTTCCCTTAGGTCCATCCCGGTACGTCGCAGTTATTTTCATGAAGGATTGGGACAGTTACTACGTGTTAAGATGCATACTGAGAGAAAAATTTTGGAGTACACGTTATTTTAGAGGTAAAATGGGCTTATGGATGTGAAAGTGTCATTCCCAGTCCATAAGCCTCTAGCTTCCCACCCGCTAGCATTAAGTGCCAGGAATGAAATCACGAAAATGTGCCAAAGAACCTAGCAAGTTTTGTCGTCATCACGAAACTGGTACCCAGTGTAGAGCGCACCTTTTTCATTTGAACTTTCGATTTTATTTAATTTTTTGCATGTTATAGATTTGTTACCTAGAATAAAAAAAGGTCGCACATTTTTCTGTTTTTCATGATAAATTGTCATTCCAAGTAAATGTTTTATTCAGTAACAAAATTGAAAGTACAAGGCGTCCATAGTTAAAGTTCCAGTTTCAAACACTGTAGAAAGAGAATCACTTCTTAGAATGCCAAATTTGAACGGCATATTACTGACGCAGGGGGGGAAAGTCATGGAACAACAAAAAAAAATTACTAACATTTGATCAATAGATCAAGCGTCTTTACGTAAATGGGGTCGGCTACAAATGACAGATGAATCGCACTACGACCGATGTGGTTTAAGTTGCACATTACACCATCCGCACTTTTCAATGTGCATGACCGCACAAATTCGGAAGTTAACAGTTGTGGTATTGTTAGATGCGTAAGCCCATCCTATACGGCAAGGGCAAGGTCGTGCCACATCAGATAGTAAAAATCGGTTTTTAACTGTCCTTAGGCCAAAAACCGGATAAAAACAAAATGAGTTCGGTTGTAGTTGTCTTTAGGCTGGCACGAGAAATGTTCAATATGCTGTCCACCGTTTTGTGCTACAAGCTGAAGTCGCGAAATAGCCTGTTCCAAAACAGATCGGAATGTCTCGGGGGTCACGTTCAGAATACGCCGCGCAGTGTGTCGCTTCAATTCAAGTACCTTCGTAATCGGAACACTGAGCATATGTTCCAGATAACCCACAGCCAGACATCAGGTGATCTAGAAGGCTAGACTGTAGGGAAACGACGGCTGATTATTCTAGGATTCCGAAATGCCTTTGCAGCAGCCGCTTCACTGGCTGTCCAGTGTAGAGGGGAGCGCCTTATTGCTTAAAATGATCCTACTCACAAATACAAGCTGTTGAAGGATTGGAGTGACGTGGTGCACAAGACTTTCAGTGCGTTTGCTTGGGACGGTACAGGCAACAGGGGCAACAAGACTATACTCGAAAAAATACGGCCGCACGAAGAACGATGAATCGAGCCTCATCACACAGTCTCCTTCGCAGAATGAAGTGGTTGATGTGTGTGCAGATTTTCCGTTACCGATATTCTGCAATTCTGCGTATTGACGTGTCCTTGGGCTCCGTCTGCCCACAGAATGTTTAATGGCCATCCACTGTCCACTTACACGCGAGCAGAAAACCCCACAGCGAACGTTTGTCTTGCTGGCAGCTCAACTGGAAGCAACTCGTGATCAAGGATGATTTTCTATGGATAGCAGTGCAGGATGTTTTGTAGCGTTGTATGCACCGCACTCGCATACATGTCCAACGTTCAGGCAGTTCCCCGTGCACTGCATATTTGCGCACCACCGCTCGACCCCTCTTGCACTGCTATGATCACATCTTCGATAACCGTCAGATCAACTACCTTCCTCCGTTCTCGTAAAAGAGCTTTACCAGACGCGATCCTCCTTTGAGACCTGTTGGGAATCTCGGACGCAAACTGAGGACCAGCTGTGTGCCATGCACAGGTTGGTGTGCATATTCTGAACCTTAAAGAACGATCTACTGGTAAAATTTTCGTTAAATTTTGTTTTTCAGTGATATTTCCCCCTGCGTCAATAGTAAGCTGTTCAAATTTGACGTCATTCTGAGCAGCGGTGCTCTATCTATAGCGTTTTGAAACTGGAACTTTAATTATGGACAGTCTGTACACTACAGTATATGTAGGGTGTCTGTTCTGTCGGACATGTAAATGGGCAGGGATGCTACTTCAGAGTGTGTTGTAGGGAAGCAGCCTACTCACGCCTTATAAAATTCACATCAGTCTTGCCATTGTGTGCCAGCCAGTCCGCTGTAACTAGCTCTGACGTCATAAATGTTGCGCAATACTTTAAAAATCAAGTAAATAACATGGAACGTTTCTAGCATGTCAGGAGTAATACTAAATCAATATGTGTTGAATATCAGTTCAATAACATTAACCCTTTTCGAAATTTGGATGTTTTTCTGTAAAAATCATTGGCGCAACAGAAAAGAGCTAGAAACTTAAAGATTTATATTTAGGTTCCTTTTGCACAATAATTTAGTATAAACAGTATTCTGGATCTCACAAATTAAAATTTTAGTTGAAATTCATGATTTTATGGTTTTTGTCTTAGAAATTAAGGAAGCAAGATAGATTAAGTAGGCGAATAAATAAAGCTAGGATGTTTAAATTTAAGTAGAAGGGAGATCCGCTATAATCATAAAAATGTGAGAAATTTCAACAGAATAACTATAAATCTATAGCTATAGCGTATCTCCAAAGAGCAAGTTCACAGACTGATGACCTCAGAAGTTAAGTCGCATAATGCTCAGAGCCTCAGAGCAAGTTCAGAGCTCGTCTACTGCGTGTAGTGTGATTAAATTAATTCTCTCGCCCAAAATATTTGACTTAGCCACGTCACACTTTTATTATGATTACTTACTTGTGTGCTGATTGCACAATTAAATTGAAAGCTTCATCGGCCATCAGCAAAGGAAGCAATGATTTATTCGATAACTTAAAGTGGTGCATTACTAGCCCAGCGGCTAGTCGGGAGAGCAGATTTGATCAGGGGTTCCCTTAGCCGTCTGCACCGCGGCTTTATATCTAAGAACGCTGCGCGAGGAAGGAAGGCCCCAGTTCTCTCCAGACGTTGGTATAAACAGCCTCGGATGCAGTAATAAGTTAATCGGGATACGCGTAACAATGAAATCGTTTTCGAGTGAAGTGTTAATTTTGGGATGACGTTAATGATCTATCTTTAGTTTGCGTATGTCGTATTTGGACGTGCCGCCGCAGGACAGACATTCTACCATTATTAGCGCGGCGTTTGAGGAACATTATCATCAAATTATGGCGAGCATTCACTTAAACATTTAATTTGAACAGTTATAGTTGCATCAGCACATTAGACTCTGAACTGCTCTGGTAGTTGGATTGTGTGGATTCATTCTGGTCTGTGACTTTCAGAATATAGTGAACATTTTAGAGAGAGTTGTTTTTGATTATGAATCCCAGACAATCTCCTAATTCCTCAGAGCTATAAGCTGTAGCTATAAATGTATTTCTCAGATGAAGTGGGCACTAGGAATTCAAATTACAGGCTTCACGTTTTGCTAATCACTTTCTGGTTGCCAATATTGTAGTTAGAGAGCCAGAACGGTAAGCAACAGCATTAAATAAATAATAGGAACATTAACATTTATTCCACCCGCCGCCCCACATATGGTGAATCGGCCGGGAACGAAACTCAGTAAAAGTGAAAGTGATTTTTAAATATTCGGATTCGGGAGTGAAATGCGACACGCAACTGAGCAATAGAACAGTGATAGTGTTACGTGTGCATGTGGACGACACAATTGGATTAACAACGCATCTGGATTGACGGAGCTGGCACTGAGTCTAGCGGCGCTACTGGCATCGCGAGAAGCCAGTTTCGTCTCACCGCAGTCGTCCCCGGAGCAACCGGAACCTCGCCTGCAGTTGCGGGCCACGCAAATACACAGCAGCCGCCGAAGTGCCATCTGCAGTTCAACGCGCTGCGTCGCATCAGTAATCCTGGTACGCCGCGCCTGCAACGCCATACGTCGTCCAGAAGGAACTAAGTTAAGTGAAAAGCTGTTAAAATTTTTACTAACCTGTACTAAAAGACTGTCGGCGATGGAACCGCCAGAAGAAACTGAGGTTAAACTTAAATCAGAACCTATGTCTGTTGAGGGAACTGTAAATCGAGACAACGGTTCAAGTGTAAATATGCATGAAAATAGTAATGTTAAAGTGAAATATGAAGTATTGTCTCGTGATAGTAGTGTGAAAAGGGGCAATGATTCAATAATAGAGACCCCTGTAGTAAAGCAGAAATCAGAAATTGTTAATTTATTGGATGATAGTTTATCTGATGAGTTAAAAACGAAACAGTCATCAGATGTGGTAGAGTTTAAAAAGGATAAGTTAGATATGACTGATCAAGCAGATGTTTCATTTTGTTTTGATGATTCTGGTATTGGAGCTAGTTTTTCGTCACTCGAGTGTGATAAAAAACCAGCTAGTGAGCAACCCAAAGATACTGGGGATATTGATTTAAATGTTATATTACAAGCAATAGCTACCAGTAATGCTAGAATGACAGCTGAGTTAAAATCTGATATAATTGAGGTAAATAACAGGATTGTGGCCAGCCAAACCAATTTTAATAAACGGTTTGAGGCAATGGACAATAAATTAGAATCCAATAAAGCTGAATTAGAAATTTCCTACAAGACTGGCTGCAATAAGTTGAAAGAGGATCTGGACAGTTTAAATTATAAAATTGATTGCAACTATGAGGATATTAAGAAAAAGGTTGCTCAACAATTTTCTGAAATGTATAAAATAGTAAAATCCGAAGTTGCTGAAGTTCGCAAAGACTTCCAAATGGAAGATGCGAAGCTGGAGCACAAGTTAACAGAAAAGATCGAGGCGGAATCTGAACTGTGCTCAGATAGGTTTAAAGATGTTAATATAAAAGTAAACATATGTCAAGCAGAAGTAGACGCAATCAAAACTGATACTACTCATATTGTGCAAAGAGTAGATAATGTTGAAATGAGAATAGAAATAATTAGTACTAACATTGCTAACATTGAGAGTAAAGTAGCTTTAGTAACCTCTGGTAATGGTAGTATGCAACGAGTTGTAGCTGCAAACGCCGCTTTTATCGGTTGTCGGCAGTTCTTGCGGTTCGATCCAGATAAAAATATCCACCCGCTAGATTTCTGGAACTATTTTGAAGATGTGATTCCACCAACTTGGTCTGAACGAGAGAAAATCTCATTTATTAGAAGCCATTTAGCGGGTGACGATATGCGTTGGTCAGCTGATGTTATGTTGAAATGTAAAACATTAGCGGAATTTAAAACAGCTTTCATTAATGAGTATTGGTCTAGGAATAAGCAAAATGAGGTGTTGAGAGAATTTTGGAGTGGAAAACGCTTCAATGCAGGCAAGGAATCTATTAAAGAGTTTGCCAGGTCATGGATCTCACGTTTGTGATATTTGGCCGAAAAACTAAAACCTGAAATGATAATACTAGGTCTTGAAGCCAAACTGCCATGGTATTGGCAAACTAGAATAATATCTGCCCCTAGAGACAATCTGGATCGTTTCATTGAATATTTGGAACGCGTAGAGCGTGTGGCTGCCAATGAGGAGCAAGCACGTAATAACCGAAATGAACACTAGTAGTAATTTTAAGAACGAGCAGAATGGCAATGTAAACATCAGAACAGTAGGTGTTCGCCATCCTAAGAAAGGTAGGAATTGGAGAAATAATTACCAGAACCAACAATGGCATCCAAATGATAGTAATTTTGTTCGTAACAAAAATGTGCAAGTAAACAACAGTGTTGAAAGCAATGCTGTGCCAGTTAACTATAATGCAAATAAAGGTAACAGTAGTAGGCAGAGGCTGGAAAACTAGTTCCCGTCTATGAGGATACTGGCGCTCACCAGGCGGTTGCTTTTCCTAAGCCAGTAATTACAGTAATTAGTATGACAGATCAGAATACTCAGACTGAACATCTGGATGAGGGGTCGGTAGCATCTAAGGATACAGCAGAAATATTAGATCACTCACAGTATTTGATAGATACCGTGTTAGAGACGCTTTCTAAGTAGGAAGAGAAAGAGAAGGCGCAGCAGTGTAACGGTAGGGAAGAGCTACAAAATACGGAATTGTCAGGTGAAGAAGCGGAGGAAATTCATGCTTATATTTACGATGAGGATGATGTGTTCTTATCTAATGTGCTTGTGCAGGATGTTGATACTGTACTAATAGATTTAGGATAGGAGGTAAGTGAGAATGTAGAGGATAGCCTGTTGGGGGTCGATGAGCCCAGTAGCTGTGACCAGTTGTCACTGGAGATGGAACCCGACGATAATAGTGAAAGTGGTTTAGCTGTAACTAGTGTTATGCCCGGTCTGGAGGCGAAGAATCGCTCAGACAACAGTAATTTGTGTCATGTTCAGCAAACTAAATGTAATGAAGTCGTGCGGTGTTTCGATTTGAAATTAATAGATCGACTGGAAAAGGCAGCTGAAAATGTAGTTCAGGAAACTCCTACACACTTTGACCTAAATGTAATGAAGACAGATGTCGATCACTTTAGTTGGAGTCAAATCCAAAGGGAACTATTGGATGAGTTTGAGGAACCACCTGTACAATCTAGAATAAGCCGCCCTATAATAATAGCGAATATGTTGGGTATCAATGTACGTTGTCTCTTAGACAGTGGAAGTGAGATGAGTGCGATATCTCAGTCCTCCTTTGATGCATTACCTAGTAAAGACAAGCTTACCGTAATGAGGGCATCAGGACTAAGAATAATTGGTGCTACTGGCAAGGTGTGAAAAACGGTAAAACAAGAAGCTTTGATGCCATTTAACATTAATGGTAATTTAATTGATCATCCATGCTTAATTGTAAATAATCTCAGTATTGAGGTTATAATTGGCATAGATTTCTTGTAAAAATACCAGAGTGTTGTTGACTTTGAAAGAAGCCAGTTAAAAATTGTCTTGCCGATAACTGGAGTAATTATGGTACCTTTTATTGCTAAACATGTAGTAACTAATGATGAAACTTGGGAGCTGCCTATACGAGTTCGGAAAAATAGGAGATATTGGGACGAAGGTGTTAATCTTAGTAAAAGTAAGCTAAACACAGAAGAAGAAGAAACAATTATTTTGGACAAAATAGAAGCTAAATTGCAGGAAATCGATAAAATTTCAGCTAATCAGAAGGAAGAACTGAGACAGGTTTTAAAAAAGCTATTGGGTCTCAGGAACGTGATCGACCTAAAGAAGTTCATAGGTAGTGAATGAATTCTGTAGGGAGGAGGTTGTTCTGTAACCTTGTAAGTAGGCTGTTTAGGTTTTTATATTGGTAACGCCACGTAGCGCTCTGTATGAAAATAACTGGCTGTGCTGTGTGCAGTCTGTGGATAGTTTGCATTGTTGTCTGCCATTGTAGTGTTGGGCAGTTGGATGTTAACAGCGCGTAGCGTTGCGCAGTTGGAGGTGAGCCGCCAGCAGTGGTGGATGTGGGGAAGTGAGATGGTGGATTTTTGAGAATGAATAATCTGGAGGTGTGTCCATCAGAAACAGTAGATTTGTAAGAATGGATGTCATGAACTGCTATATATATTATGACTATGAAGGTAAATACATTTTTTGTTCTCTATTAAAATCTTTCATTTGCTAACTATGCCTATCAGTAGTTAGTGCCTTCCATAGTTTGAATCATTTATTTAGCTGGCAGTAGTGGCGCTCGCTGTGTTGCAGTAGTTCGAGTAACGAAGATTTTTGTGAGGTAAGTGATTTGTGAAACGTATAGGTTAATGTTAGTCAGGGCCATTCTTTTGTAGGGTTTACTGAAATTCAGATTGCGTTGCGCCAAAAATATTGTGTGTCAGTTTAAGCACAGTCTTGTACAATTTTTCTAAAGGGACGTTTCATATGTCGACCCTTAGCCGAGGATACCTCACTGGAATCTTCTGATTTTTTCTTGTAGTTTGCGTAATTAGTGTAGCTATTGTTTATTGCTAGCGCGTAATTATAGAGAGAATTTCCTTTGTAGTTGTAGTTTTTCATTGTTGTACAGTAAAACACTTGTGGCATGCATGTAGATTTGCACCAAGTATTTCGCAGCTGCGCTTGCAATTAACTAGATATTATTTTCAGTGCTATGTTAATGTGTTTTCTTATTTTGCTGTTCAAATTGTGCTTTTCTGTGTTGTCGTGTGAAATATTGTGACAATAATGGCGTGTGAAAAACGTAATGCTAGGCTCCAAAGTAAACTGAGAAATGACAGTAAAGACGAAAGCAGTGTGTTAGCGCTACCGTGTAATGAATTAACTAATGTTCAAACTAGTAATTTGGTAACTGTGCATAGGGAAATGGAGCGGGCGGCAAATAATGGTGTAGACAGTGAAACAAGTAGTGAACAGGGAAGCATTATCGATCGATCGGTCGGCAACAGCTCGCCTCAGGAATCCGAAATGACAGAACACAATATTGCAAATCCTGTAGACTCAGATTTTGGGTCCTCACCGTTTTCTCAAATAAGTCAAGACACATTTTCTGCTCGTCAAAATGTAAATGTTGCCGGTGCAAATGCACTGCCGAAAAGCATAGAGGAACAGATTCCAGACACTAATACATTATTATTGCAATTAATGCAGCAAATGAAACAAAATCAGAGACAAACACAGCAACAGTTAGACACAATGGGACAAAATCTTCAAAAGTTAGACACAATTTAACAACACCAGAGACAAACACAGCAACAGTTAGACACAATGGAACAAAATCAGAGACAAACACAGCAAAAGCTTCAAAAGTTAGACACCACACTTGAACGAACACGTGGAGATTTAACTACTGAGTTACATAACATTGAATCGAAATGTCAAAAAGTCTGTAATGACGTAAAAACACAAATTTTTGAGCATTTTCAACCTATTTTTTCGCGGCATGAAAATGCATTACAGAATCACGAAGCAGCCATAAAAGAACTGCAAACTATTGTTCATGAAAATCATGAGACCTTGCAAGCTAAAATTGACTCAGTTGCATCTACCGATTCGGTTACGCAACTTGCAAAAACTCAGGAAAACTTAAAGGACACAGTAGATACTCTGAAAATTGGTTCAGAAAGACACATGGAGGAAATTAGTTCACTATCAGAGAAAGTAGTCGAACTTTCGGATCAGCTAAATAATTTATCTACGAAGCTAGATGATAATCTGAATGACGCAAGACCGGTAGTCTTTAATGACACAGAAGAGTACGAACAAATTAGGAATTTCAAACAAAATCAGAATCAAATTAATACACAACACCAAAGAGAAATCCGGGAAGTACAAGATCAGCTGACACAGGTAATACAAGAATTACGTATTTCAGAGGACACTCGCGCTCCAACACGGGAAGAGGGTCTTAGAAATACGGAAAAGCCGCAAAATAATAACACAGCGCATTTCGGAAATTATGAAAGAAATTGGCAAGGTGCACCGAATTTTGAAATGGAACCGCCGAAACGACGCAACAATGACCGACATGCGACTCGTTGACACGATGATTTTGACAATAAGCTGTTCATTACTACACGCAAATTCAAAACATTTAAAAATTCTGGCAACGACATTCATCCACAAGCGTGGCTTCATCAATTCTCTCATTGTCCCCCCCCCCCCCCCCAACTGGTCATTAGAGCACAGATTAGAATTTATGTGTGGCTATTTAGAGAATGAACCAGTTGTAAGTATGCGATCGGTCATTCACGATTGCCACAGTGAAGGAGAATTTTATCATGCCTTCCTCTCACCATATTGATCTCAAGCTACACAAGACCGAGTAAAACATAGCATCATAATGATGAAAAATTTCGAACAATCTGAATTTTCCAGTCTTGTGAAATATTTTGAAGACATGTTGCACCTGTCAAACCCATACAGCCCCTCAGAACTCATCCGCATTTGCTTAATCAAATTACCTGAACATTTACGACATATTATTTTGGCAGGACGTTGCAAGACGACATTGAAGCTTTTCAGGGACTGTTACAAGAATTAGAAATTGACACTGACAATCGCGGAACGCGAAAACAGGAACACAACAATTACAGGTCACATCCGTCGCAATTCCGCGATGAAAGAAATAATAACTGGACACGACAAGCTATTCTCACAACACAAATCGTGACCAAAACAGACATCACCCGTATGACAACCGTTGGCAGGGTAGTAATAATTACAGGGAAAGATCACCTCTCCGCGGTAGTGACTATCACAGAGACAATCAGAGAAACAGACAATATGGGAACCAAAATAATTATTATCAAGGGAGACAGAATAACATTAGACGCAACGGTCCAGAGCACAGTTAGGATTCAGGGAGAAATTCTTCACCATGTGACCGACAAGAAAGAAACTATGGAATCTACCGACATGACGACAGACGATATGATCGTAATGACAGACCTGAATTGCATCAGAACTGGCGGGATTCAAACAGGGCAGGGCCCTCTCGACAAGGTGAATTTGTAGAAGATATGTCTCCAAATCCCAATAACGACGCACGCCAACAAAGAGACAATAGGCAATGACTCACACCGCTGGCAATCACAAAACGTACTTATGAAACTGACGACGCAGCTGCTGTAGCTAGTAATTACGTAAAAATGGAATACATTAGGGACATCTTACTCCAGGAACACGACGTAAAACATAACAACATTGCATATCCTGTGATTCACATTACAGTAAATGATGTAAAATTTACGGCAGTACTTGACTCTGGCAGTCCCATTTCAGTAATCAGTGAAACAGCCTTTAGCAAATGCAACAAATCGAACGATTGCCCCACACTTCCGTTACGTAAGATTAAATTACAAGGTGCGATCGTTGGAAAAAGTGTAGATGTACGCCAACAAACCAACGTAGAATTCTTTTGTCAAAGCCATAGCTTCTCTATGAACTTTCTTATTGTTCCATTATTGTCGACGGAAATTATATTGGGAGTAGACTTTTTGAATGAATACAAAGCAATCTTAAACTTTCACGATGCTGAAATAAGTTTAGAGAAAGAAGGTAAGTCAATAGCTTCGAAATTTGAAGATTGGCTGTCAAACCATGACGAGGAAATTAATCGGCTTTACCTTCTGTTAGACAACAGTTCGGAATTTTCTACGGAACTAGACATTAACAATCACTCTGCAAGTACTGACAGGTATGATATCGATGAAATATTCGAAACTAATGAGTTAATTCAGAATAAAATCCAAACAATTGAGAATTGTAATGACACTGATAGGCAGGAACTTTTTGAGATTTTACAAGCACATTCCACAGTTTTTACTCACAAAACAGGAAGAATCAAGGGATTTCAATACCAATTTCGTGTTCGTGAGCATACTAAATTTTGTGTTAGACCATACGTAATTCCAGCACATTATAGGGACCGTGTTAGAACAGAAATACAATTTATGCTTGACGAGGGCATTAGTGAGCCTGCAGTAAGCTCATATAACAATCCATTACATGTTGTTGAGAAGAAAAATGGTTCGATCAGACTTGTCTTAGATTCGAGACAAATCAATACTATCATTATTCCTGAAACAGACAGGCCGCAAACGATGGAAGAACTACTTCAGAATTTTAATGGTGTAAAAGTGATGTATTCTATTGATCTCAGATCCAGCTTTTATCAGATCGAACTTCATCCAGAATATAGAAAATACGCAGCTTTTCTTTGTTTCGGCGTTTGTTATCAATTTCGGAAACTTCCTTTTGGTTTGAACATTTCTTCGGCAGCATTCATCTGCGGGCCAAATTCCATATTACCTGAGTTCTTAAAACGTCACATCACCTTATATGTGGACGATATTCTAATAGCAGAAGCCTCATGGGAACAACATAATCGCATCCTCAACAGTTTGTTACGTATTTTTGCAGAATCTGGAATTACAGTTAACTTGAAAAAGTCTGAATTCGGTAGGTGAAAGGTGAGGTTTTTGGGACATATTATTTCTTCTGAAGGCATTCAGCCGGATCCTGAAAAGTTAGAAGCAATCAGAGCCATTCCAGTTCCATCCACAAAAAAACAAGTCCACAGTTTTTTAGGTTTCGTAAATTTTTACCGTCGTTTTCTGAATATGCAAATTCTTGTTACACCAAAACTTTGTTCTCTCACTGGAAAAAATACTATTTGGAACTGTATTATTCTGGAAAGTAAAACATGTTTTAGTAGTAACTTTTGTGGTATAGCTACAATGAGACAGCCTTTTTCGTAGCACAACAATATGTTACATTATAGCACTTTCTTGATCACGGTAAGGTACGTAATAACTACGATATCTATACGCAAAGCATTTCACTTTCGTTTATGCACATTTAGCGCTACAGGACACGCATTTGAGTGATTAATTTTGTACTTAAACCATTTATTTTTCAAGATTTTTGAATTACAAAGAAAGTTTTCCGTGATACATTTCACTCCATTGATGTAATCTGTAACACCTGAGAGTAGCGCTCGCTGTTTTGCAGTAGTTCGAGTGATTTGTGAAACGTATAGGTTAATGTTAGTCAGGGCCAATCTTTTGTAGCGATTACTGAAAGTCAGATTGCGTTGCGCCAAAAATATTGTGTGTCAGTTTAAGTACAGTCTTGTACAATTTTTCTAAGGGAACGTTACAACCTCTACACAGTCTGGCAGCTGTGCAGTCCCAGCTGTGTGAGATCTTCTTTCCTTTTCAGGTCTCACTCATTCTTCATCTTTCCTATCCACCAAAATTTCGGCTCTTACTCTCAAATACTAAAATCTTCCGGTATGACTATCAAGCCAGCATTAACCTAATGAATTCTGTAGGGAGGAGGTTGTTCTGTAACCTCTGCACAGTGTGGCAGCTGTGCAGTCCCAGCTGGGTGAGATCTTCTTTCCCATTTCAGGTCTCACTCTATCTTCATCTTCCCTATCCACCAAAGTTTCGACTCCCTCTTTGCAATACAAAAATTTTCCGTCATGGCTATCAAACCATGAGTTCTGTAACCATTCTATCCACCGATTAGTGAAGAAAATACTAATGTGACAAACCTAACAGTGACATAAACAACAGAGAAGTGTGATGTAATTAAGATACAAAGGTATTTGAGTAACAAGTATGTATAGAACCCTGGTAATATTATAAGTACAAAGTTGTTGTTTTATTGGAAATGGTCCACCAACAGTAATTTAAAAAGATATACAAATTCGTGTACAAGCAGGATCTGAAGTAGCTGTAGAGCTAACTAATTAATAGTAAAAGAGATTGCTTAGTGTTATGAAAAATATGCAGATAAGTTGTAAGGATGAACTCACCTTGTGTAGCAAGGAATGGCAGTGTAATAGAATTGTACAGTGTTTGTGGTTGAGACGTGAAGGACATGTCCTTGAAATATTTATAAGGTTGGAGTTGGCCGTTATTTGGTGTAGTGTGTGACAGAACACACCTACACGTATTGAGGTTATGAGGTGGAGGCGTGAATACGACCATAGGTACCCTTATGTTAGATGAGACAGAGCAGCTCATGGTGTCCTACAGGTTTAAGGAATTTAGCATTACGCTCGGCCATAATTACTTAATGCGCTTTAGTGGTAGGTTGAGAGAGACTACCTGTGGTTTCAGCATCCAGTCAAGTAGAAATGGATTGCAACGTGAGCAAACTGATCAGCTGCAATACAGTATAGATATGAAATAAATGTGCTATCCTATGCGTTAAATGTTAATAGAGTGAGTGTTAAATAAGTACATACACTAGCAACATAATTGAGTAACATAATGGCAAACGTGAAACATTATTTATAGCTCAGCATAAATACACTTCGATGAAGTAAGTACATAATTGCAGATGTGGAACTGACACAGCAGCAGAAGACCAATAAGTGGATTTAGTAGTCAACTAAACGTCGTGTGTTTTGAAAACTCAGAACTGTACTATTACCACAAGTTACTCACATGTACAAAGAAGCTGAGACGACAACTACTAATCAAATACACTCATACTATCTCTAAGAATAAGGTAATCGAAGATGAGTCAGCTAAGTAAATAAAATACAAATGTATCAAGAATGTACCAAGCATTGGTTCAGTGTTCTGGCCCAGAAATAATAAATTGAGATTAAATAGGATTCATGATTGAATGCCTTGAGCATAAATTTTCTCTAGTATGTGACTAACGGTGTTTTGAGCCATTTGTTTACCGATTTTATGACAGTTAAGTAGCCACGAGAGTAAAATTGTTCCAGTAACATATTGAAAGATAAAATGTATATATCCCCATTTCATTGTGACCCACCATTAGATATTAAGTGAGCAGAGTCTGAGACACTCTTTTTGCTTGTTCTACAGGACAAACCAGATAATGGCAGCCTGGTAGCTGCGTGAAAGCGTGGAGTGACTTGGACACAACTCAGAGTGACCCCTCCCCTTTCCCCATGTAATTTAGAGTGAACGTGAAGGACGCACACCATAGCAACTTCCCCTCCTCTACCCTTGTGAATGGAAGTGTAGAACGCCAGCCAAAGCGGCTACATCCATGTGTGTAAAAATGAAATTGTCATGATTTGTGAAATTTTCTTTCAGGTTTAGAAAAGACTGCTAAGATATAATTATCTGTTTATGTATCATGAATAACTGTGTTATTTTCTTTGAATTTGTGTATGTAAAAAATATTTACAGACAATTTAATGGATTTAAGATTTTCATAATTTTACATATTTTTGTGTGTTGGTCTGTCTAAGGCCAAAGTGTTTCATTGATTTTGCTTAAATTTTGAGTGATAATGTTGCTTAAATGGCAGTGAACATCCCAGCAACTTAAATAATTGAAGTAGGCAATAAGTTTTCTTTTAATATTTCTGTATGTTTACATTTCAATTTTAATTTTTCATAGGGAGTTAAGCTGTACTCTTGTTTCCCTTTTTGTAATTAATTTTTGTTCATTTACATTCAAAAAAGTTAAGTAGAGGGTGATGTAGGGAAGCAGCCTACTCACGCCTTATAAAATTCACATCAGTCTTTCCATTGTGTGCTAGCCAGTCCGCTGTAACTAGCTCTGACGTCATAAATATTGTGCAATACTTTAAAAATCAAGTAAATAACCTGAAACGTTTCTAGCATGTCAGGAGTAATACTAAATCAATATGTGTTGAATATCAGTTCAATAACTTTAACCATTTTCGAAATTTGGATGTTTTTCTGTAAAAATCATTGGCGCAACAGAAAAGAGCTAGAAACTTAAAAAATTATATTTAGATTCCTTTTGCACAATAATTTAGTATAAACAGTAGTCTGGATCTCACAAATTAAAATTTTAGTTGAAATTCATGATTTTCTGGTTTTTGTCATAGAAATTAAGAAAGCAAGATAGATTAAGTAGGCGAATAAATAAAGCTAGGATGTTTAAATTTAAGTAGAAGGGAGATCCGCTATAATCATAAAAATGTGAGAAATTTCAACATAATAACTATGGAACCATAGCTATAGCATATCTCCAAAGAGCAAGTTCAGAGCTCGTCTACTGCGTGTAGTGTGAATAAATTAATTCTCTCGCCCAAAATATTTGACTTAGCCACGTCACACTTTTATTATGATTACTTACTTGTGTGCTGATTGCACAATTAAATTGAAAGCTTCATCGGCCATCAGCAAAGGAAGCAATGATTTATTCGACAACTTAAAGTGGTGCATTACTAGCCCAACGGCTAGTCGGGAGAGTAGATTTGATCATAGGTTCCCTTAGCTGTCTGCACCGCGGCTTTATATGTAAGAACGCTGCGTGAGGAAGAAGGAAGGCCCCAGTTCTCTCCAGACGCTGATTAGCGCACCACCTGTGCCGGGAGTCGCGTCGCGTCGGTATCGTTGATATAAACAGCCTCGGCTGCAGTAATAAGTTACTTGGGATATGCATAACCATGAAATCGTTTTCGAGTGAAGTGTTAATTTTGGGATGACGTTAATGATGTATCTTTAGTTTGCGTACGTCGCCTTTGGACGTGCCGCCGCAGGACAGACATTCTACCATTATTAGCGCAGTGTTTGATGAACATTATCATCAAATTATCGCGAGCATTCACTTAAACATTTAATTTGAACAGTTATAGTTGCATCAGCACATTAGACTCTGAACTGCTCTGGTAGTGGGATTGTGTGGATTCTTTTTGGTCTGTGACTTTCAGAATATATTGAACATTTTAGAGAGAATGGTTTTTGATTATAAATCCCAGACAATCTCCTAATTCCTCAGAGCTATAAGCTGTAGCTATAAATGTATTTCTCAGATGAAGTGGGCACTAGGAATTCTAATTACAGGCTTCACGTTTTGCTAATCACTTTCTGGTTGCCAATATTGTAGTTAGAGAGCCAGTGTTGAGAACGGCAAACAACAGCATTAAATAAGTAATAGGAACATTAACATTTATTCCACCCGTCGCCCCACAGTGTGTTGAGAATGTGGGTCGAATGGAAAGCGTGCTTGGATAGCTGAAACGTTTGAGGCGACTTCTCGAGTAAAGCGGGAAATCCAGGTTAAAGTCCCATTCCGCCACAAATTTTCAATTTTCGACATTGAACTATTTCGATGCCCAGATGCGGCTGAACTAGTTCCTTCCTCGACATATTAAAAATCGAACTCATAATAATGAGTTACAAAGAAAAATTTAAATTAATTATCAAAAATGGAGGGTTTTAAATAAGATACTTAGTAATTTGTTAGAACTGAAGGAAGTTAAAAGATGATATGAATGATCAGAGATGAGAAGTAGCTTCTGCCACCGCAGTTCAGCGGTGACAGGTGGTTTTGGGGAGGGGAGGGGGAGGGATACGTCGGAAAGACATCGAGCTGTCAACCCGCCGCTGGTTCTTGTTATTACTAACAAGGAAACCTTGAGTTCAAATGTTCAAATGTGTGTGAAATATTATGGGACTTAACTGCTACAGTCATCAGTCCCTAAGCTTACACAGTACTTAATTTAAATTATCGTAAGGACAAACACACGCACACCCATGCCCGAGGGAGGACTCGAATCTCCGCCGTGACCACCCGCACAGTCCATGACTGCAGTGCCTTAAACCGCTCGGCTAATCCCGCGCGGCAAACCTTGAGTACGAGGTCGCAAGTTTAATCTTTAGTAAGGCTCATATGAAAGTATTGTGTTAACAATTATGATAGGAAAAATGGTAGCTGATACTGATTCACCATGTGCATCAGGAGGGCGACAGAAAATGAGTGTCCGGGAAGTGCAGAGATCAGCCTTCTACGGAATGTTTGTATTAAACCACGAAATGGATGTCATCGACATTCAAGACATGGTCAACACAAAGTATTTACTTGCACCATGAATACCGAATGAAAAATGGCACGCCACAGTGATCACAAAGGTTAACATCATCAAGACCGAAGGTGAACTCCTTGGGAGCTACAAACCGTGCAGGACGTTTAGCTACCTCTTGAGGGATGTATATAGATCGTATTAGTGTAACGGGGTAATGAGAACTGATGGAATGTGATGGCATGCAACCGAATGTGGAACGGTCTGTCGTGGAGCTTATCGTGAAGCTAGATATCATTTGAGGCGCTGCTGCATTTAGTGCGATAATATGTTTTATAGACACGGAAAAAGCAAGCATCCAGGTGGTATGGGCTGCAACGTCACACATTTTACAGGAGAGATAGTATGCGTATAGGGCGTATTGTTTTTATACGCAGACCAGGATTCAAGCAAAAGCAAGTTATTTTAACTAGCTATTGGTCAAAAGCAGTGCTCATACCATAATTACAGTTCTCTCGCACCCATTTTTCCACTCTTGCTTGCTGCGACGTAAATATTCCCTACTGCCCTTGCAAGATCACACCCATGAGAAGGGATCGTCGGGGGCAGAGCAACTCCAACTTCTCGCAGCGCAACAACTGCCTCCCCAGTCAATTTACCATCCAGATATACAGTCAGTATAGTTCAATACGAACACGTTAAGGCATTGATATTTGCTGATCTTGATACAACTCTTTTGGCAACACTGATTTCTGGGGTTCCTTTCATACGGGATTCCTCTTCAAGTCCCGATTGATTGGAGTTGCAAGCAAATTCCTTACTAAAGGATGGGATAAGTTCGTTTATCTTATCTATAAATTTTCGGGCCGATTCCTCATTTTGCTGTGCATCGTCAAATTGACGCGTTGTTTGGAATTTCGTTATATAACATCTTGCAATTCTGTAGCGCTGTTTGAAGTATGCAACCATAGACTGCGTACTTTGAAATAACTGTAATCCATGTTACGAGCAATATGGTGTGCTTAACGTAATACATCAGTATCATGCACATCCTGTGAATTGTATGGAGTATCATTGAAACAAGCAAACACCAGTCTTTGTAACAAGTACGTCTCGTCCTACCAATATGCACAGTTTCTGTTATACAATGTACGATCATATTGCGGTATCATCACTCGAAATCTGTTTATAATAGTTTTTTTGTTATGCTGCGGATGATCTACCATGTAGTAATTATGTTTAATTACCGCTCCTTGGACAACAATTGTTCTTTACTACGTTTCACTGGAGACGAGATCTGTTGCTTCCTCTCTGACAAGGATGAAGACTAGATGTCTCGACACCTGCTCCAGTACCACTTTCACTTATTAAGCATGGGTCGCCATCATTGTACTCCTCATGTACATTGTCTGCAAAGTCGAGCGTGTATGACACCACACATTTTACTGACTCATCTTGCAGAATCGCTAATATTCCATCTGCCACTTCTTTTTCATTCCGCCTGCCGCTGTGGTCGAGCTGGATCTATGCATTTCAGTCCGGAACCGCGCGGCTGCTACGGTCGCAGGTTCGGATCCTGCCTCGGGCATGGATGTGTGTGATGTCCTTATGTTAGTTGGGTTTAAGTAATTCTAAGTCTAGGGGGCTGATGACCTCAGATGTTAAGTTCCATAGTGCTTAGAGCCATTTGAACCATTTGATTTTTTCACTCTGTGAAATCCTGAAATTCCTTGGATACCTCTGTGAAGAAATGTCATCTTCGGCAACTGTTGTTGTAGATACGAGTATAATGCAATGCTTGCTTTGTTTATCGTTACCATTGCTTTGCTTTGTATCAACACTACGAGCTCTACAGCAATGTTGTGGGTTACTCGTCGACTAAGGGGTTAGACTACTCTCCGTATCCTCATGCTGTTCTGACCAATGAATACTTCCAGTTCTGCCCTCTGTTGCCATTAGCAGGCAATATTGTGGCTTTTTACGACCTCGCACTCATGGCGTTCCTTGTAAGCTATTGTATGTGCCGATATCTACTGTACAGATTTTGCATGACTAGGTACAACAGCCTGTCACGCTCTATGTACTAGGTGATTTAGTCAAGGAAGTTGAGCCGTGGCTGGTTCATGCTATGCGCTGGATTAAACCTTCGTTGCGATTCTGTGTTTAGTCTGCAGCAGTTATCGCGATTATGGTGGCAGCAGCAGTGTGTATCGATTTTGACACCTTGGACTATCTTTGACCTAGCGCTTATAGTTTCCGGCCGGGCGGTGTGCGACCAGTCCGTTGGCGCGGAGCAGGGAGGAATTCTCCGCGGGACGTAGTTTGGCCGGGGCCACTGGCGGTCTCTACGCGTGTTGAAGTGTGTGGGGCTGTTCTCATTGCTACGAGGTCCCTGGCTCACCGACCCCGAACACGGAAGTTGAGTTTTGATTTAGTCTACCAGCAAGTCAAGACTGTTCACAATGTGTCGTTTGGAGTTCGTTGTCGGCCGTTGGGATATTCCCGTTAACAACAATGTGGTTTTCAAGTTAGAAAATTCTAGCCACCCTCCGGTGGAGTTTCACTGTATTTGTTTATTTGAACTGAAGTGCACCAGCGATATCTTCTGCCTTGTGGCCGTTAACGTTCCGGTTACCTGCCACGGCAGTTGACGTAAATTTCAGGCAGTGTAGTTTCCTCATCGTGTTGTTGCTGATCAGCACGGTGTGTAGTTTGACAGCTCCATGTATCATTGGTTGTGGGCGCCAATATCACCTACGTTGTGCCGTTCAACTCCCTGTTGTGTCCTGGTCGGGTGAGGTGGAAGTTATCCTGTCGGTGGGTCCGCTGACTGTCGGTCGGTTGGGTTGTCGTTGGATCGTGAGTGGTTGGCCCAACTGCCTGTTTCACCTGAGCGAGCGTTAGTGTTTGAATTCCAGACCGACCCTCGAACATCTGAACGCCCTTGGGTGTACTGCCTGTTTTTTATTTGTTTTTGTTGTTTGTACTTGTACGGATTCTAGCAGATTTGGTTTTCTAAAATTAAGGTTGTTTTGCCCTTAAGGCATAAGATTCTTTAGGCCTTCAGCCTAATTTAAAGAACCGTTTCATGCAAGACCTCTGGCATTTTAGAGGTTTTAATGTTGTTGAATTTTAAGTGTTGGGTCTTTAGCCGATTTTGAGTTTTAGTTGTTTTACTCTTAAAGCCTTCAGCTTAGTTCAAAGAACTATTTCAATTACGGCCTTTGGTATTTTAAAAATTTTAATGTGTTATACCTTCACCTGATTCGAATTTGACTTGTTTGCTCTTGAAGTGTCTGATTCTTTGGGCCTTCAGCCTAACTAAAGAACTGTTTGATGATAAGGCTTTGCCTTTTAAATTTCTGTTTTGGTTGAGTTTTGCCTAATTAAGAACTATTTTATGTAAGGCCTTTTTTTTAAAAACTTAATGTAGTTTAGCCTTAAGTGTCGGGCTTTGAGCCAATTTTGAATTCAAATTGTTTGCTCTGAAAATCTGAGATTCTTTGGGCCTTCAGCCTAAATAAAGAACTGTTGTAAGATAAGGCTTGCCTTTTAAATTTCTGATTATACTTGCGTTTTAAGTTATTGCCCTTCAGCCGTTTTGAAGTTAAAGTGGCTTACAGCCGGTAATTATTTCCCAAAGATTAAAACTGTGTGCTAAAAAAAAAAAAAAAAAAAAAAAAAATTAGCTCTTGTTGTTGGGTTGTTTTTGGGGAAGGAGACCAGACAGCGAGGTCATCGGTCTCATCGGTTTAGGGAAGGACGGGGAAGAAAGTCGGCCGTGCCCTTTGAATGGAACCATCCCGGCATTTACCTGGAGCGATTTAGGCAAATCACAGAAAACCTAAATCAGGATGGCCGGACGCGGGATTGAACCGTCGACCTCCCGAATGTTTACCTCTTGTAATGTTTGATCAAATAATAAAGTTGTATGTTCTAGTGTAACTGACAGCCCCTTATTTTGGCCCCTTTCCACAATTTAAACTACCTGTCCTGTTCTGCGGTTTAAGCAGGCCGTCTCAGAAGTAGTTTTTATCATCGTCTGTGTTGATGGTTGAGTGAGTTTCGCCATCTTTCTCTGAGGTGTGTCTCGTATTTATTGTCAGATCTATTTCGTCTTTCGTTCACGTTCTGGAGATGGAAGGCCTTTGAGATCGAGTCTGCCGCGCTGTTGATTTGTTTCCATGCTGTTTCGTCTCTAATTCCGTTGTGCAAGTCCCCGTATGTGTGCCGTAGTCGCCTGGTCTCTGTGAGAAGTATGCAGTGTATTAGGACTCGCTCTGTGGTGCAGCACCCCCGTGCCTCCGAGTGCCCCGTGTCTTCCGCAGCGTGATGCAGCTCCGCTCCGGGGACAAATGAAGCCTGCGGCGGCGCTGGCTGACGCGGCGCGCCGGTCGGACAGCCGGAATGAGGCGGCCACACACAGACAGCGGCCGACTTCCGCCACCTGGCGCGGCTTCACTATTAGCCGGCGAAATATTGCGACCGCTCGCGACTGCAGAGACAGGCACCGCGGGCCGGAAATGAAACTCCTGGCGCGCGCGCTGCGCCGGGGAAGCCGATAATAATGCGAGTCGATGCGACTGCACAGTGCCTCCCCTCCGTTCCGACCCGCCACTCTCCCCTCCACCGCCCCACACCCCTCACTCCAGCAACCTGCGCCAAACCCACGCCGGGTTCACAACGCTGCACCCGGGGTTTGGTCTCCCCAAAGCCTCGCAGTTCAGTTCCAAAACTGCGTGCGTCATATGCACGAACGCGGGTCGCCGGACGCAATCTGTGCGAAAATGGAGTAGCGCGCACGGGCTCGCCGTGCACAAAAGCGGTCTAGGTCCGCCTTCACAGTTTGAATCCTAAATGCAAGTTATTAGACGCGGAGATTAACCTGTGGCTGGTATGGCAGGGGGGGGGGGGGGGTGAGGCTGACCCCACAATACTGGGAGCAGGTGCAGTTCCGCTCTGCTCGAAAGATCTTTGTCGGATTTACGCAGCGCGTCCCCCATTGGTCCTTTCAGCTTCGAACTCGAGCATATTAACTAGCCGTTAATGAGCCGGCAAAATAAAATGAATGTAGGCCATTTCTGTGTGTGATTACCTCCACGCTGAGTGCTATCAACAGTATTTACTAGGTTGGGAGGTCAAAATTTTGGCCGGATGAGATTAGAAAGTTGCTGAAAATGACACAAGAACTGAAATAAAATCATATCTCCAGCTTCAAATTAAGCGATATTGATGTAGTAGGAGCTATTAAGGAGTGGTAAGGCTCCGTTTTAGAACGAATTCAGACATCCTTTGAAACAAATTTATTAACAAACAGTTCTTACTCAACAGTTATTAGAAAACATATTGTCCGACCGCTTAATTTTTTTGTTAAAGGGCACCCTGTACAAGGTTTACTATTAATTAACAATCTTTATACTGATCCAACATCAGGGATAAAATACTGATGATATAGTGGGGTGAAATTTGAGATCAAAGCAATTATAACATCCAGAATGAGATTTTCACTCTGAAGCGGAGTGTGCACTGATATGAAACTTCCTGGCAGATTAAAACGGTGTGCCCGACCGAGACTCGAACTCGGGGCCTTTGCCTTTCGCGGGCAAGTGCTCTACCAAGGAGAGCTTCTGTAAAGTCTGGAAAGTAGGAGACGAGATACTGGCAGAAGTAAAGCTGTGAGGACCGGACGTGAGTCGTGCTTCGCTAGCTCAGTTGGATAGCCGGCACGGTAGCTCAGCGTGTTCGGTCAGAGAGCTGGTTGGCCTCTGTAATAAAAAACTGAGTGAAAGAAACAACAACGCACTTGAACAGCTGTACTCTGATGTCCGCAACGACCAAACAACGATAAACTACGAAAAAAAAAAGTTGATAGAGCACTTGCCGCCGAAAGGCAAAGGTCCCGAGTTCGAGTCTCGGTCGGGCACACAGTTTTAATCTGCCGGGAAGTTTCAATTATAACATCAGTTAAAAGTTTCAAATCAGGCTCGATAACTACTCGTGATAGTAACTTTAGAATGCCCAATCCATTTCAAGAATGCATGTAGTAATCTTTAAACAAACTTATAATAACAAACTGGGTGCGATTCAAACCTAAAAACAGTATTCAGATAAATCAAATTTAACAAAGCTCTTAAAATACATAGCAAATTACAGCGGGCACCTTATTACAAGTTTTGTGCTCGCCAGTTTTTCTCGAGCCACAGTCTAAAATTTGCTCATCCACTGCATAGGAGTACTGAACAATTTCAAACAAGTTCTGATGCAAACTCCTTCAGATGAACGCCAAATTAAGAGGCGTGAACAGTTCAATTACAGAAGGAATGTACTTAGCTCAAGAACAAATCTGCACCATTAGAATTCATCCGCTGCTGCGTGTGACGGTACGTCACATAAATATTGGCATTTTTATCGGGTGTAAACAGTGAACAATATTGTTAAGGGTGAACCAAAAATTATTTGTATTTTATGTATTTGTATTTTATGAACATAATTAGTATAAAAAATTCAGTTAATGTTCTTGAAACAATTGATATGCAGCGATAATTTAAAAGAAGCATTTTTATTTAAAACATGTCTATAAAAATAAAAAAAGAATCGGAAAGAGACTCGATTGTACGGCCCAGGAGGAAGGACGTACTTTATGGGACACACACTGCTTTGTTTCGCGATATGGAAGGCAGCCATTGAGCGGCTACACATATTTTATGTAAGTTATTCGGTATTCTGCTAAAATAAACTAATTATTGTTATAACAAAATGAATTTCTTTGTAATAGTTGTTACCTCAAATGATCGCAGCGGCTAGTTATTTTTAATAAGCATTTTTTCAGTAATTTGCGCTGCGGGAAGCTTATCTTCCGGTGCAGCCTCTGGTCGGCCATTACGCGCCGAAGTATTAATTTATTTTTCAAAGTGTTAACAGTAATTGTAAATGTGAGAGATTTCGTTGTGAGAACCTTTTTAAATTGCAACAGATAATTAATTTACGTTAAAGTTCATTTTTTAAATGATATAGATTCCACGAGTTCAGTAAGTTTTATCTTGGCCGCTCCACGGCAACAATCGAAATTCTCTCGAGCCTTACTTTGCAATCAATAAATAGAAGTTAACAAAATTACATTCAATTCAGTTAACGGCAACTATACTTTAGTCATCACGTTCAAAATCTAAAGTTGGTACATGAATAACAGCGGCCCTTCAAGAACCCGTTTCATATTTACCTATGCACGTAAGTAAAAGTTATAAGAGAAGATAATATCCCTGAGAGAAAGAATCATGCTCTACCAAAAGAAAAATTCATGCTGCTGTATATATATATATATATATATATATATATATATATATATATATATATATATAACAGATGGCAAAGTAACATATATATATATATATATATATATATATATATATATATATCCCCCATGAACCATGTACCTTGCCGTTGGTGGGGAGGCTTGCGTGCCTCAGCGATACAGATGGCCGTACCGTAGGTGCAACCACAACGGAGGGGTATCTGTTGAGAGGCCAGACAAACATGTGGTTCCTGAAGAGGGGCACCAGCTTTTTCAGTAGTTGCAGGGGCAACAGTCTGGATGATTGACTGATCTGGCCTTGTAACATTAACCAAAACGGCCTTGCTGTGCTGGTACTGCGAACGGCTGAAAGCAAGGGGAAACTACAGCCGTAATTTTTCCCAAGGACATGCAGCTTTACTGTATGATTAAATGATGATGGCGTCCTCTTGGGTAAAATATTCCGGAGGTAAAATAGTCCCCCATTCGGATCTCCGGGAGGGGACTACTCAAGAGGACGTCGTTATCAGGAGAAAGAAAACTGGCGTTCTACGGATCGGAGCGTGGAATGCCAGATCCCTTAATCGGGCAGGTAGGTTAGAAAATTTAAAAAGGGAATTAGTGAAGTTCGGTGGCAGGAGGAACAAGACTTTTGGTCAGGTGATTACAGGGTTATAAATACAAAATCAAATAGGGGTAATGCAGGAGTAGGTTTAATAATGAATAAAAAAATAGTAGTGCGGGTTAGCTACTACAAACAGCATAGTGAACGCATTATTGTGGCCAAGATAGACAGAAAGCCCATGCCTACTACAGTAGTATAAGTTTATATGCCAACTAGCTCTGCAGATGATGAAGAAATAGATGAAATGTATGACGAGATAAAAGAAATTATTCAGGTAGTGAAGGGAGACGAAAATTTAATAGTCATGGGTGACTGGAATTCGTCATTAGGAAAAGGGAGAGAAGGAAACATAGTAGGTGAATATGGGTTGGGGAGAAGAAATGAAAGAGGAAGCCGGCTTGTAGAATTTTGCACAGAGCATTACTTAATCATAGCTAACACTTGGTTCAAGAATCATAAAAGAAGGTTGTACACCTGGAAGAATCCTGGAGATACTAAAAGGTATCAGTTAGATTATATAATGGTAAGACAGAGATTTAGGAACTAGGTTTTACATTGTAAGACATTTCCAGGGGCAGATGTGGATTCTGACCACAATCTATTGGTTATGAACTGCAGATTGAAACTGAAGAAACTGCAAAAAGGTGGGAATCTAAGGAGATGGGACCTGGATAAACTGAAAGAACCAGAGGTTGTAGAGAGTTTCAGGGAGAGCATAAGGGAACAATTGACAGGAATGAGGGAAAGAAATACAGTAGAAGAAGAATGGGTAGCTCTGAGAGATGAAGTAGTGAAGGCAGCAGGCGATCAAGTAGGTAAAAAGGCTTGGGCTAATAGACATCCTTGGGTAACAGAAGAAATAATTTAATTGATGAAAGGAGAAAATATAAAAATGCAGTAAATGAAGCAGGCAAAAAGGAATACAAACGTCTCAAAAATGAGATCGACAGGAAGTGCAAAATGGCTAAGCAGGGATGGCTAGAGGACAAATGTAAGGATGTAGTGGCTTGTCTCACTAGGGGTAAGATAGATACTGCCTGCAGGAAAATTAAAGAGACCTTTGGAGAGAAGAGAGCCACTTGTATAAATATCAAGAGCTCAGATGGCAACCCAGTTCTAAGCAAAGAAGGGAAGGCAGAAAGGTGGAAGGAGTATATAGAGGGTTTATACAAGGGCGATGTACTTGAGGACAATATTATGGAAATGGAAGAGGATGTAGATGAATGGGAGATGAATGGGAGATAAGATACTGCGTGAAGAGTTTGACAGAGCACTGAAAGACCTGAGTCGAAACAAGGCCCCGGGAGTAGACAACAATCCATTAGAAGCACTGATGGCCTTGGGAGAGCCAGCCATGACAGAACTCTACCATCTGGTGAGCAAGATGTATGAGACAGGTGAAATACCCTCAGACTTCAAGAAGAATATAATAATTCCAATCCCAAAGAAAGCAGGTGTTGACAGATGGGAAAATTACCGAACTATCAGTTTAATAAGTCACAGCTGCAAAAATACTAACGCGAATTCTTTACAGACGAATGGAAAAACTGGTAGAAGCGGACCTCGGGAAAGATCAGTTTGGATTCCGTAGAAATGTTGGAACACGTGAGGCAATACTAACCTTACGAATTATCTTAGAAGAAAGATTAAGAAAATGCAAACCTACGTTTCTAGCATTTGTAGACTTAGAGAAAGCTTTTGACAATGTTAACTGGAATACTCTCTTTCAAATTCTGAAGGTGGCAGGTATAAAATACAGGGAGCGAAAGGCTATTTACAATTTGTACAGAAATCAGATGGCAGTTATAAGAGTTGAGGGGTATGAAAGGGAAGCAGTGGTTGGGAAAGGAGTGAGACGGGGTTGTAGCCTCTCCCCGATGTTATTCAATCTGTATATTGAGCAAGCAGTAAAGGAAACAAAAGAAAAATTCGGAGTAGGTGTTAAAATTCATGGAGAAGAAGTAAAAACTTTGAGATTCTCCGATGACATTGTAATTCTGTCAGAGACAGCAAAGGACTTGGAAGAGCAGTTGAACGGAATGGACAGTGTCTTGAAAGGAGGATATAAGATGAACATCAACAAAAGCAAAACGAGGATAATGGAATGTAGTCAAATTAAATCGGGTGATGCTGAGGGAATTAGATTAGGAAATGAGACACTTAAAGTAGTAAAGGTGTTTTGTTATTTAGGGAGTAAAATAACTGATGATGGTCGAGGTTGAGAAGATATAAAATGTAGACTGGCGATGGCAAGGAAATCGTTTCTGAAGAAGAGAAATTTGTTAACATCGAGTATAGATTTAAGTGTCAGGATGTCGTTTCTGAAAGTATTTGTATGGAGTGTAGCCATGTATGGAAGTGAAACATGGACGATAACTAGTTTGGACAAGAAGAGAATAGAAGCTTTCGAAATGTGGTGCTACAGAAGAATGCTGAAGATAAGGTGGGTAGATCACGTAACTAATGAGTAGGTATTGAATAGGATTGGGGAGAAGAGAAGTTTGTGGCACAACTTGACTAGAAGAAGGGATCGGTTGGTAGGACATGTTCTGAGGCATCAAGGGATCACCAATTTAGTATTGGAGGGCAGCGTGGAGGGTAAAAATTGTAGAGGGAGACCGAGAGATGAATACACTAAACAGATTCAGAAGGATGTAGGTTGCAGTAGGTACTGGGAGATGAAGAAACTTGCACAGGATAGAGTAGCATGGAGAGCTGCATCAAACCAGTCTCAGGGCTGAAGACCACAACAACAACAACACACATATATATATATATATATATATATATATATATATATATATATATATATATATATATACCCGCGTGGAGTTTGCTGGTCTCCCATCGGGCGCCTCCCCAGGTGGCGGATAGGGGAATGCTCACCAGATATGGTGGGTACCGGGGAAATAAAATACCCGGGGTGGACCAAAACTAGCAACTGCTGCCTTGTAGTATGATATTGGCTTATCAAAGGCTAAAGGAAGAAAACCTTGAGTAAAAATTACCTGGTCCTCCAGGTTGGGGTTGTGCAGTGGGCCAGCTCCTCACTCACATAAAAACATAAAAATGCTAAAAAACCTAATAATATGCCTCGGAAAAATTGGAACTTTGGACGACGAACTGGCAATGAGAAACGGAAAATTATGTTTGGATGCTGGAATGTGCAAGGTATTTCCACTAAAATAAATTTACTCCCCGCAGAACTTGACATGTTCAACATGGATGTTGTCGTACTCTCTGAAACAAAGAAGAAAGGCCAAGGAGAAGAAGAACTGGATAATTATGTACATATCTGGAGTGGGGTATCAAAAGCAGTAAGAGCCAAAGCAGGAGTCTCCATTATGATAAAAAAATCATGGAAAGAAAGAATCACAAATTGGACATTCATCAATCAACGTATAATAATTGTTGAAATGAAATTATTTGCTAGGGAAGTTGTGATTATTGGCGTATATGCACCCACGAACGACACAAAAGATAAGGAGAAAGATACATTTTGGGACACCCTCAGGGAGACTATTGAAAAAATCCCAAGAAGAAAGGAACTGATTATCATGGGAGATCTGAATGGAAGGGTAGGAATTAGAGAATCTTGTAGAATAGTAGGAAAACATGGAGAGGACGAATATAATGACAATGGAGAACGATTGATTGCAATTTGTGAACAATTTGATCTAAAAATTACCAACACATTTTTCAAACATAAGGACATTCGTAAATTTACCTGGCAACAGAACACCAAAGAACTTAGTTCTGTAATAGATTATATTATCATTAGGCAAACAAGTAGTTTCAAGGCAGTAGACGTCAGATCTTGTAGAGGAGCGCAGTGTGGATCAGACCACTATCTAGTTAAAATGAAGTCTTTCTGGCCATGGAAGAATGCAAGGAGTGATACAAGTAACATAAATAAAACAAACCAGACTGAGAAAGATGAAAATTTACCTTTTAATATTGACAGCCTACAAGACGAAAGTATCAGAACACTCTTTGCAGCCAGGATGGAAAGGAAACTGGTTGAATCAGTTGAAGGAAGTACAGAGGAAATATATGACTATATAAAAGCGAATGTGAAAATCATAGCAACAGAGGTGTTGGGTAAAAAAGATAGCAACCACAACCGTGCAGCAGAGTGGTGGTCAGAGGAACTAGAGGTCCTCATTAGAGAAAAACGAAATGCGTTCCTTCAGTGGTTGAATGATAAATCAGAAGAAACAAGGTCAATATACAAGGAAAAGAAGAATGAAGTGACAAAAAAAATAAGGGTGGCAAAAAGTGAAGCATGGGAAAGAACATGTGCCAAGGTGAATAGCAAATTAGGATTTGGGAGAGCAAAAGAAGCATGGTCAGTATTGAAAGGGTTTCGACAGGATACAAAAAGCAATACTAATCTCCAACTGATAACACAACAGGAATGGGAAGAGTATTTCCAAAAATTATTAAATGAGGACAGAGAAGAATATCTAGAAGAAGGAACAGGGAAAGATAAAGGACATGAAGATGATGAGATCCATATTTTAGAAAGTGAAGTACTTCAGGCGTTGAGAACAGGAAAGAATGGTAAATCACCGGGACCAGGCAATATCAATCTGGAGTGTCTGAAATATGGTGGTGACAAAATTGTGAAACTGATAACACAGCTCTTCAACAAAATGATACATGGAGATTCAATACCCAACGAAATGAAGCTAGGTTACATTAATACAATATTTAAGAAAGGGGATCGCAAAATTTGTTCAAACTATCGAGGAATTTGTGTTACAAACACATTAATGAGAATTTTTGCGAAAGTAATTAAAAACAAACTAGAAAAAAATTTTAGAACCCAAGAAGAACAATGTGGATTCACGGCTGGGAGATCATGTGTAGACCATATTTTCACATTACGACAGATTTTGGAGAAACATAGGGAAAAATCAAAAAGTATAGGATTAATTTTCATAGATCTAGAAAAAGCGTATGATACTGTTCCAAGAAAATTACTTTGGAGAGCACTACATATGGCAAACATAAACCTTTCCTTGATTAAAGTAATACAACAGATGTATAAAGATAACATTTGCCAAGTGAAAGTTGGTAATAAACTTTCACAGAAATTTAGAACAAGCAAAGGCCTTTTACAGGGCTGTCCCATGTCACCATCATTATTTAAAATCTATATAGATATTAGCCTTAGAACATGGTCTCGTAAATGTAATAGTATGGGATTAGAAATAAGAGATGGAGTTTACCTACATCATTTATTATTTGCTGATGATCAAGTAGTCGTAGCACAAGATGGGGAGGATGCTAACTATATGTGCAATCAACTAGCAGTAGCATACAAAACTTGGGGTTTGAAGATTAATTACCAAAAAACAGAATACTTGACTAATGATTCAGATGAGCTGTACATTGAAGGAAAGAAAATCAAAAAGATAAACACTTTCTGTTATTTGGGATCCATTTTAGAAATCGAGGGAAAATCAGACTCAGAAATCAATAAAAGAATTAGTAGCGGACGGAGGGTCATTGGGATGCTTAACTCAGTCTTATGGAGCAGGAATGTAATGAGCAGAACTAAAAAATTAATATACAAATCCATATTAGAGAGTGTAGTTCTGTATGGAACGGAGACCTGGACAATTAACATGAAGCACATTAAAAAATTACAAGCTCTAGAGATGGACTTTTGGAGAAGATCGGCAAGAATCTCCAGGAAAGAAAAGATAAGGAACACCGAAGTAATAAGGAGAATGGAAATAAATGAAAGAATATATGACGTAATGGATAGGAAGAAATTACAGTGGTACGGGCATGTACGACGAATGGAGGAAGCCAGAATACCAAAATTGATACTGGAGTGGGAACCGGAGGGGAGAAGAAGAAGAGGACGACCTGTGACCACCTGGCTCCAAAATGTACAGCACACAATGAGGAGAATGGGCGCAGAGGAACAGGGCACGCAAGATCGAAACACCTGGAGAATTATTTTGAGAGTATAGTTTAAGAACGTTTATTGTTTGTATTGTCATTTCCAGGTAAATTATTATGTTGGAGATAATAATAATATATATATATATATATATATATATATATATATATATATATATATATACACTCCTGGAAATTGAAATAAGAACACCGTGAATTCATTGTCCCAGGAAGGGGAAACTTTATTGACACATTCCTGGGGTCAGATACATCACATGATCACACTGACAGAACCACAGGCACATAGACACAGGCAACAGAGCATGCACAATGTCGGCACTAGTACAGTGTATATCCACCTTTCGCAGCAATGCAGGCTGCTATTCTCCCATGGAGACGATCGTAGAGATGCTGGATGTAGTCCTGTGGAACGGCTTGCCATGCCATTTCCACATGGCGCCTCAGCTGGACCAGCGTTCGTGCTGGACGTGCAGACCGCGTGAGACGACGCTTCGTCCAGTCCCAAACATGCTCAATGGGGGACAGATCCGGAGATCTTGCTGGCCAGGGTAGTTGACTTACACCTTCTAGAGCACGTTGGGTGGCACGGGATACATGCGGACGTGCATTGTCCTGTTGGAACAGCAAGTTCCCTTGCCGGTCTAGGAATGGTAGAACGATGGGTTCGATGACGGTTTGGATGTACCGTGCACTATTCAGTGTCCCCTCGACGATCACCAGTGGTGTACGGCCATTGTAGGAGATCGCTCCCCACACCATGATGCCGGGTGTTGGCCCTGTGTGCCTCGGTCGTATGCAGTCCTGATTGTGGCGCTCACCTGCACGGCGCCAAACACGCATACGACCATAATTGGCACCAAGGCAGAAGCGACTCTCATCGCTGAAGACGACACGTCTCCATTCGTCCCTCCATTCACGCCTGTCGCGACACCACTGGAGGCGGGCTGCACGATGTTGGGGCGTGAGCGGAAGACGGCCTAACGGTGTGCGGGACCGTAGCCCAGCTTCATGGAGACGGTTGCGAATGGTCCTCGCCGATACTCCAGGAGCAACAGTGTCCCTAATTTGCTGGGAAGTGGCGGTGCGGCCCCCTACGGCACTGCGTAGGATCCTACGGTCTTAGCGTACATCCGTGCGTCGCTGCGGTCCGGTCCCAGGTCGACGGGCACGTGCACCTTCCGCCGACCACTGGCGACAACATCGATGTACTGTGGAGACCTCATGCCCCACGTGTTGAGCAATTCGGCGGTACGTCCACCCGGCCTCCCGCATGCCCACTATACACCCTCGCTCAAAGTCCGTCAACTGCACATACGGTTCACGTCCACGCTGTCGCGGCATGCTACCAGTGTTAAAGACTGCGATGGAGCTCCGTATGCCACGGCAAACTGGCTGACACTGACGGCGGCGGTGCACAAATGCTGCGCAGCTAGCGCCATTCGATGGCCAACACCGCGGTTCCTGGTGTGTCTGCTGTGCCGTGCGTGTGATCATTGCTTGTACAGCCCTCTCGCAGTGTCCGGAGCAAGTATGGTGGGTCTGACACACCGGTGTCAATGTGTTCTTTTTTCCATTTCCAGGAGTGTATATAACAAATGGCAACGTAACACACCTCAGTGGGTTTACTGAGCCGTAATCTTGCCATCTTATTTTGTTTCACACATTAGTCTTGCGCAAACTTCCTGGAAATACAGAACTCACATAATTAAACCCCCCCATGAACCATGGACCTTGCCGTTGGTGGGGAGGCTTGCGTGCCTCAGCGATACAGATAGCCGTACCGTAGGTGCAACCACAACGGAGGGGTATCTGTTGAGAGGTCAGACAAACATGTGGTTCCTGAAGAGGGGCAGCAGCCTTTTCAGTAGTTGCAAGGGCAACAGTCTGGATGATTGACTGATCTGGCCTTGTAACAATAACCAAAACGGCCTTGCTGTGCTGGTACTGCGAACGGCTGAAAGCAAGGGGAAACTACAGCCGTAATTTTTCCCGAGGGCATGCAGCTTTACTGTATGATTACATGATGATGGCGTCCTCTTGGGTAAAATATTCCGGATGTAAAATAGTCCCCCATTCGGATCTCCGGGCGGGGACTACTCAAGAGGATGTCGTTATCAGGAGAAAGAAAACTGGCGTTCTACGGATCGGAGCGTGGAATGTCAGATCCCTTAATCGGGCAGGTAGGTTAGAAAATTTAAAAAGGGAAGTGGATAGGTTGAAGTTAGATATAGTGGGAATTAGTGAAGTTCGGTGGCAGGAGGAACAAGACTTCTGGTCAGGTGACTACAGGGTTATAAACACAAAATCAAATAGGGGTAATGCAGGAGTAGGTTTAATAATGAATAGGAAAATAGGAATGCGGGTAAGCTACTACAAACAGCATAGTGAACGCATTATTGTGGCCAAGATAGATACGAAGCCCACGCCTACTACAGTAGTACAAGTTTATATGCCAACTAGCTCAGCAGATGACGAAGAAATTGAAGAAATTTATGATGAAATAAAAGAAATTATTCAGATTGTGAAGGGAGACGAAAATTTAATAGTCATGGGTGACTGGAATTCGAGTGTAGGAAAAGGGGGAGAAGGAAACATAGTAGGTGAATATGGATTGGGGGACAGAAATGAAAGAGGAAGCCGCCTGGTCGAATTTTGCACAGAGCACAACATAATCATAACTAACACTTGGTTTAAGAATCATGAAAGAAGGTTGTATACATGGAAGAACCCTGGAGATACTAAAAGGTATCAGATAGATTATATAATGGTAAGACAGAGATTTAGGAACCAGGTTTTAAATTGTAAGACATTTCCAGGGGCAGATGTGGATTCTGACCACAATCTATTGGTTATGAACTGCAGATTGAAACTGAAGAAACTGCAAAAAGGTGGGAATCTAAGGAGATGGGACCTGGATAAACTGAAAGAACCAGAGGTTGTAGAGAGTTTCAGGGAGAGCATAAGGGAACAATTGACAGGAATGAGGGAAAGAAATACAGTAGAAGAAGAATGGGTAGCTCTGAGAGATGAAGTAGTGAAGGCAGCAGGCGATCAAGTAGGTAAAAAGGCTTGGGCTAATAGACATCCTTGGGTAACAGAAGAAATAATTTAATTGATGAAAGGAGAAAATATAAAAATGCAGTAAGTGAAACAGGCAAAAAGGAATACAAACGTCTCAAAAATGAGATCGACAGGAAGTGCAAAATGGCTAAGCAGGGATGGCTAGAGGACAAATGTAAGGATGTAGAGGCCTATCTCACTAGGGGTAAGATAGATACCGCCTACAGGATAATTAAAGAGACCTTTGGAGATAAGAGAACGACTTGTATGAATATCAAGAGCTCAGATGGAAACCCAGTTCTAAGCAAAGAAGGGAAAGCAGAAAGGTGGAAGGAGTATATAGAGGGTCTATACAAGGGCGATGTACTTGAGGACAATATTATGGAAATGGAAGAGGATGTAGATGAAGATGAAATGGGAGATATGATACTGCGTGAAGAGTTTGACAGAGCACTGAAAGACCTGAGTCGAAACAAGGCCCCCGGAGTAGACAATATTCCATTGGAACTACTGACGGCCGTGGGAGAGCCAGTCCTGACAAAACTCTACCATCTGGTGAGCAAGATGTATGAAACAGGCGAAATACCCTCAGACTTCAAGAAGAATATAATAATTCCAATCCCAAAGAAAGCAGGTGTTGACAGATGTGAAAATTACCGAACTATCAGCTTAATAAGTCACAGCTGCAAAATACTAACACGAATTCTTTACAGACGAATGGAAAAACTAGTAGAAGCCAACCTCGGGGAAGATCAGTTTGGATTCCGTAGAAACACTGGAACACGTGAGGCAATACTGACCTTACGACTTATCTTAGAAGAAAGATTAAGGAAAGGCAAACCTACGTTTCTAGCATTTGTAGACTTAGAGAAAGCTTTTGACAATGTTGACTGGAATACTCTCTTTCAAATTCTAAAGGTGGCAGGGGTAAAATACAGGGAGCGAAAGGCTATTTACAATTTGTACAGAAACCAGATGGCAGTTATAAGAGTCGAGGGACATGAAAGGGAAGCAGTGGTTGGGAAGGGAGTAAGACAGGCTTGTAGCCTCTCCCCGATGTTGTTCAATCTGTATATTGAGCAAGCAGTAAAGGAAACAAAAGAAAAATTCGGAGTAGGTATTAAAATTCATGGAGAAGAAATAAAAACTTTGAGGTTCGCCGATGACATTGTAATTCTGTCAGAGACAGCAAAGGACTTGGAAGAGCAGTTGAATGGAATGGACAGTGTCTTGAAAGGAGGATATAAGATGAACATCAACAAAAGCAAAACAAGGATAATGGAATGTAGTCTAATTAAGTCAGGTGATGCTGAAGGAATTAGATTAGGAAATGAGGCACTTAAAGTAGTAAAGGAGTTTTGCTATTTGGGGAGCAAAATAACTGATGATGGTCGAAGTAGAGAGGATATAAAATGTAGGCTGGCAATGGCAAGGAAAGCGTTTCTGAAGAAGAGAAATTTGTTAACATCCAGTATTGATTTAAGTGTCAGGAAGTCATTTCTGAAAGTATTTGTATGGAGTGTAGCCATGTATGGAAGTGAAACATGGACGATAAATAGTTTGGACAAGAAGAGAATAGAAGCTTTTGAAATGTGGTGCTACAGAAGAATGCTGAAGATTAGATGGGTAGATCACATAACAAATGAGGAAGTATTGAATAGGATTGGGGAGAAGAGAAGTTTGTGGCACAACTTGGCCAGAAGAAGGGATCGGTTGGTAGGACATGTTCTGAGGCATCAAGGGATCACCAATTTAGTATTGGAGGGCAGCATGGAGGGTAAAAATCGTAGAGGGAGACCAAGAGATGAATACACTAAGCAGATTCAGAAGGATGTAGGTTGCAGTAGGTACTGGGAGATGAAAAAGCTTGCACAGGATAGAGTAGCATGGAGAGCTGCATCAAACCAGTCTCAGGACTGAAGACCACAACAACAACAACATAATTAAACTGGCGCGATAAGACCTGAAATAAATCAGTTACCACTGGTCCCACAGATGCATACGGATAATGGGGCCACCAAGGCAAACTCAGTGCACCAGGGCAAACTCAATGACAACCTTGTAACATGAAGATTTAAAACAGAAAAATGACCAGTCACGAAATAGTGGAACTCATGGCACCCTCAAACGCAGACTCAATTACAATTTTGCAAGATGGGCAACTGAAACACACAGATCGGCAAGTACTCAATCATAAGGCTGCTCAGCTTCTCGTGGAGTTATCCAGTAATCGTGTGTCATTGCAACCAGGACACAGCGTTAGTATAGTGACGGATGTACAGACCTCCTACCGCTGCTTTAACCGCCGATCTCCTTCGGGCAACACCCGTGTGGTGCAACCGAAACACTCTTGCATGCAAAATGAGAGCTCCTTTCCAATTTACAGCTTTCAACACAACAGCTCTCAACTAAAACTAGGCCGCGCTATCACTGCAGGTGCGGCTAAGTCATTTTCCGGCAGATACGTGACAAGGGTCCGCTCGTCACCTTCCTCGTGCCGTTGCTAACTCGAGACTCCTCCGCGCCCGAGCAACGCCGCCTCGCGTACCACATTCTCCCCACAAGCCTCTCTGGCAAAGAGATTCTACACAACCAGAGATTCTACCACAGAGGCACAAAGACGAAACATACCAAACTTTGCGGAAGGTTTCAACGCAAGACACAGATATGACAAACTGTCAGATTGAGAACTTCCATCGCGCAGATGTGTGTGTGTTGGAGATGACAGTCTTTATAGTGAGGTGCAGGTAAGAAAGCGACTGCATGAAAAATTCAGTGCAAACATGGATGGGACGTATTTTTTAAGGGCGGCAGTCTGCTCTGTGTCTTTTTCCCACGCAAAGAATTAATATGATCGGAAAACAGTCGCTGTCATTTCTGAACACAATACTTGCCCTATTTCCTTTATGCCAGCTGCCATAATAACACCCCTGTGTCTAACTACCTTCACATTACTAAAGTAATATGGAAATCAACGCTAAATTCTACACATACCGCCGGCCATTGTGGCCGAGCAGTTCTAGGAGCTTCAGTTCGGAACCGCGCTGTTGCTACGGTTCGGGTTAGAATCCTGCCTCGGGCATGGATGTGTGTGATGTCGTTAAGTTAGTTAGGTTTAAGTAGTTCTGAGTCTAGGGGACTGATGACCTCACATGTTAAGTCCCATAGTGCTTAGAGCCATTTGAACCATCTACACTTACCCCGAAGTCCACGTTGTAGTCAGACATGGTGGAATGACGCTGTTGGCTAGAGTGTCACGTGGTAAACTGCACATTGTCATTGTGCATCGTCCCATCACCAGACGTCTTACGTGCAAAGCTTGATAAGTCTTATCTCTGGTAGACGTTTGTAACATGGTTCTATGGTAGTAAATTTATGGAAGGTAGATGATGATTGGAGCAGCGGCACTTGAAGGAATAAAAGTAAAGCCCGTCTCACACGGAGTAAGATTTACTGCAAGGTGCAGTTCTCACTGTGTTGATACGGTATGCAATTCGTGTCACGAACAACCTCCAGATATAAGAATTTTTAACACTGTGCAGCCCTGTCAGCAACTGTGATAATTGAACATGTCAGCCTCAGTTGCAAATAGAAACCAAACTTTACCCAGGTTTCACCCAAAATAATTTGGCCGTCTTCAGAAGTGAGTGACACTAAACTACCGCATGCCAAAGTTTGGCCATGTCAAGTATAAAACTGTAGCACCGTAGTAACCAGTCATAATCTACATTACTTGGGCTGAAGAGAAATAGCAGGCACCAATGCACGGACGAGGTCGGTAGGCCGCGAGAGCTGCACCAGAACTAGCCAAATTATTTTGGCTGAATCCTGGGTAAAATTTGGTTTCTGTTTGCAATCGAGGCTGACTTGTTACATGTGCGACCCTCAGATAGGTCACATATTTACTCGAGATTGGAAAGAGGCACGGCTTTCTTCAAGCACTAAAAAGTATTTCGTTGTGTTAGACACATTTGGCATGCAGCATTATAAGCCTACAATATATCAAACTTAAACTAGTCAGTGACTACATTCTTTTGTGGCTGTGTTATACATTATTTCAGAAAACCGCAGTAACCATTGATGATAGCAAACAGGAAGTCAGTTCATTATAAAGCTGTGATATCAACGTAGAAGGTGGCAAAAAAGAACAAATTTCTTCACCAAAGAGTTTCCTCGTAATTTTATGAGAAAGAGCGGACAACATGTGTGAATCTCAAAAGAGTGCTGAGCTGTGTTGCGGCTCGAAGTTGGTGCTGTGTGTAGGCTTCTGCCAGACTGTATTATTTAGTTGGCATGGTAGCATTATTTGTCTTCTTATCGTGTTCACTGACGCCATTCGATTTCATAAGCATTGCCTGTCCGCTAGTGGCAGCAGCGGCGCTTATCGATATGTCGTTCTGCTGCCATATCTTTGGGGCGACCTCGTTCTTCTTCTGTTTGGTGTGAGTGTGGAGTTCAGTTGGGGACGCAAGAGCAGCGAGGTCCACTCTTAGCGACAACACGCCGGGACTACTGGCGGCCTGTATGAACTGCCGGATCGAAGGGCAGTGGTCACGAGGGTGCACGACCTCGTCGAAACCGGATCCTGCATGTTTAAGTTGAGTGCATTGCAATTCGCGCAGAGAAACCTCCACCATTGTGAAATCCTCGCGATTCTCCAGTGACTTGGGTTCGTGTTGCTGCTCGTAGTGTCGCCGAGGCGAAAAGCAGCGAGTAGAGTACCTGTGGAAGGCGGATCTGATTAGCCTTCCTCAGCTTCTAATTACTATTTACTGTTTTCAGCTTTTTACATTGTTAAGTTCAACCAGCGGTATTTCTCTGTCTTTTGGCAGCTAGCGCCCCAGTTACCTGCCCTGGGGGTTAGTGTATGGAACGGCAGTATACATTTCCTCGCCTTGCCGCCGCTGTCCGGTGAGACGTGTAAGTTTCATAGCTTCTTGATTGTAGGTTGGATGGCGTTCCCTACCTTAGTGGTAGTCATTCCTTCTTGTGTGCACAGTATTCTGTGGACGGAGCCCAGATCGCCGATTCCGGCTTTGGCGTAATTTTACATGTTGCATTTGTTTTGTTGGATGTCAGGTAGCCTCACCAAGATTATCCTTAGTCGCTCGTTAGACTGCCACAAGTCCGAGTTACCATCTTGTGATCTGAATGTAACTCTTGGCTGCCTTTCTCTTCACTCGCGAAAGTGTTTTTTGTGTGACCTACTCAGAGGTTGATTCCTGGAGCACCGTCTGTCACTGTCCCTTGTGTTTTATTTTATTATTGTATTATTAAGTTACTCTGGTCCGCAGCTCGTGGTCTTGCGGAAGCGTTCTCGCTTCCTGCATGGGCTCTCTGGTTCGATTCCTGGCGGGGTCAGGTATTTTTTCTGCCTCGTGATGACTGGGTGTTGTTGAGTCATCTTCATCATCATCATTCATCCCCATTACGGTCGGAGGAAGGCAATGGTAAACCACCTCCACTAGGTCCTGGCCTAGTGCAGCGGTGCGGGTCTCCCGCATGGTTCCCTACGCTCCTCAGTAACCGATAGTAACTGATTGGGGCCCCGTCCACAATCGTAACCCAATCCTGCCTTCCTTAATTACCAGGTTTCAAATGCTTTTTGATTTATTACTTAAAAAGCAGAAGTTTTACTGGGAATCCAGCTATAGAGACAGATTTAACATTGTTGCGTCTACATAAAGCATTTCGTTCGAGGAACAACATATGATTTGAAATTTCCTTTCCTGTGTATCGTACGATACAGTTGCATGAAGCACCCAACATTCCGTGTTGCGCCAGACAATACAACAGAGAACTGCGTCGGTACCACTGTCGTCTCAGTGCGAAACCAGTCGCTTCAGCTACGTTTCTGAGCGCTCCACCAGTATGGGTTCCTTCTCGTTCGCACCGCGAATCGTCTCACATATCACAGTGAGAACCGCGCCGTAGCTTGCTTGCTCGCAGGCGCGACGGCTCCCAAGCATCTCCGTCGTCTGTTAGTCGGCTTCCCTGCACCAGTTCTACTTGAAATCCTCGCTTCAGGTGGCAACACACTCCAGTCTAGCGTCAATAATGCCTCACATTGAATTCATTTCATTTCCCTTGTAGGATCCTCTGATTGCTACCTGCACTGACCAATCAGTAATCCTATACGCGTTTGGCGTCACAGCCTTCAAGACTAGGTCTCGCGGAGATAGCTAAAATGCCTTTGAGGTAACCGTAGGCAAGATGTGGGGCGTTATGTGGTCTGCAGTCGGTAACAGGTGCGTGTGCCGAATGAGCGGCCGGCCAGAGTGGCAGAGCGGTTCTAGGCGCTACAGTCTGGCACCGCGCGACCGCTACGGTCGCAGGTTCGAATCCTGCCTCGGGCATGGATGTGTATGATGTCCTTAGGTTAGTTAGGTTTAAGTAGATGTAAGTTCTAGGGGACTGATGACCTGAGCAGTTAAGTCCCATAGTGCTCAAAGCCATTTGAACCGAATGAGCGACGCGTTGGCCGCACGCAGTTGAAACACTTTCGATATTATTCAGTGCTAGAGAAATGTATTTACGTTATCATACATTGACTTTACCGTTGTTATTGAACAGTTAAAAAAATGTAGTTGAACTGTAACCTCCCCCTTCCTAATCGGCCTACTGAACCTACATCTGCATCTACATGGATACTCTGCAAATCACATTTAAGTACCTGGCAGAGGGTTCATCGAACCACCCTCACAATTATCTACTCTTCCAATCTCGCATAGCGCGCCGAAAGAACGAGCACCCATACCTTTCCGTACGAGTTCTGATTTCCCTTATTTTACTACGGTGATACTTTCTCCCTATGTATGTCGGTGTCAACAAAATATTTTGACATTCGATGGAGAAAGTTGGTGATTGGAATTTCGTGAAAAGATTCCGCTCCGACGAAAAACGCCTTTGTTTTAATTATGTCGACACCAAATCTTGTATCATTTCAGTGACACTCTCTCCCCTATTTCGCGATAATACAAAACGTGCTGCCCTTCTTTGAACTTTTTCGATGTTATCCGTCAATCCTACGTGGCAAGGATCCCACACCGCGCAGCAGTATTCTAAAAGAGGACGGACAAGCTTAGTGTCGGCAGTCTCCTTAGTAGATCTGTTACTTTTCGAAGTGCCCTCCCAATAAAACACAGTCTTCGGTTATCCTTCCCCACAACATCTTTGTTCAAATGGCTCTGAGCACTAAGCGACTTAACTTCTGAGGTCATCAGTCGCCTAGAACTTAGAACTAATGAAACCTAACTAACCTAAGGACTTCACACACATCCATGCCCGACGCAGGATTCGAACCTGCGACCGTAGTGGTCGCTCGGTTCCAGACTGTAGCGCCTAGAACCGCACGGCCACTCCGGCCGGCATCTTTTATGTGTTTCTTCCAATTTAAGTTGGTCGTAATTGTAATTCCTAGGTATTTAGTCAAATTTACGGCCTTTCGATGTGACTGATTTATCGTGTAACCGAAGTTTAACGGATTCCTTTTAGCATTCGTGTGGATGACCTCACACTTTTCGTTATTTAGGGTCAACTGCCAATTTTCGCACCATACATATATCTTTTCTAAATAATTTTGCAATTTCTTTTGATCTTTTGATGACTTTACTAATCGATAAACGACAGCGTCATCTGCAAACAACCTAAGACGACCGCTTGAATTGTCTCCCAAAGCGTTTATACGTATAAGGAACAGCAAAGGGACTATAACACTACCTTGGGGAAAGCCAGAAGTCACTTCCGTTTTACTCGATGACTTTCCGTCAATTACTACGAACTGTGACCTCTCTGACAGGAAATCACGAATGCGGTCATGTAACTGAGACGATATTCCATAAGCATGCAATTTCATTACAAGCCGCTTGTGTGGTGTAGTGTCAAAAGCCTTCCGGAAATCCAGAAACACGGAATCAATCTGAAGTCCTTTGTCAACACTTCATGCGAGTAAAGAGCTAGTTGTGTTGCACAAGAAAGATGTTTTCTAAATCCATGTTGACTGTGTGTCAATAGACCGTTTCCTTAGAGGTAGATATAACCGACCGGCATCACATATGCCTAATGAAATATTACAGTGAGTAAAGCTATCGTTACCGAAGGAAAATAACACCGGTTGTTTGGAGGAAAGCGTACAACACACTCTTCTGTAGGAAGAATCTATTCTAAACCTAATTTAAGTTCAAAATGGTTCAAATGGCTCTGAGCACTATGGGACTCAACATCTTAGGTCATAAGTCCCCTAGAACGTAGAACTACTTAAACCTAACTAACCTAAGGACATCACACACACCCATGCCCGAGGCAGGATTCGAACCTGCGACCGTAGCAGCCTCGCGGTTCCGGACTGCAGCGCCAGAACCGCACGGCCACCGCGGCCGGCCCTAATTTAAGTACTGATTACAATTTTGAAATGGATGGAATATAGTGCAGTCGCTCACGAACCACAGAGGGGGAAAAGGGTACCACGTAATATTTACTACAAAATTTACTGATAATACAAAGAAAAGATTGATTTGCTAAAATGGGGAAAATTATACGGTCGACACCCCGCTAGGGCTATGAATCCACAGAATCTTAAGAAAGACAATGGCAAAGAAATTTAAGCAATGATCACTGGAGTGGCAACAGAAGGCTGTCAAGCTTTTCCACAGCACAACAGTTCACAAGAAAATAAATGAATCAGAAAGCACCGAGTTTTCAGCTACTTATTCTGAAATACTAGATTTTGAAAGAAAAGTTATATGGAGTTACTGAATAAATAAATCACTGGTTTAAAAGACTTTCAGTAATCTCAGTGTAACGCAATGCAAAGTTTAGAAAAAGGTAAGCAATTTATGTTTAATTGTAGAAAGATTGAATTGAATTTGCTGTAAGCAAATGAGCAACTGATTTTACTTCCAAAGTAACAAAAATAAAATGCATATCAAGCCACCATAAGAAACTAGATAATCTAAACACAGAATAGAAGAAATTGTGCACTCTTAATTTAAGCTGTATCTGTAGTTATTAGTTTTGCCAGCGAAATTTTATGTTGCTGTAAGTAAGTGAAGTTAATACTCAAAATTGCAAATTATTTAAGGCTCTGTTATGCAATACAAGAATGAACAGTTGCTGAGGCGAAAACGTAGACTGAAACTGGCCTTTAGCAAACAAACAAAACTAGCTGTAAATAGTTAATCAATTTTCATATTCTTACGACACTCGGTGACTGCATAGGAAGGAAAAAGACCCTGCCTGGCAATAATGTCTGAGGACAATGACAACACAGGTGCCCTACAAGTTTTAACTATTGCACGTCATTACTCATGTTAGTCATACTTTGTGAAAGAAATGACACTGGGTAATGCCTACCTACGTTTATAATTTCTCACTTAACAGTCTCACGACGTTGCAGCTGTGTGCAAGACGAAGGATGTAGCCGATGACAATGCTGAGCTGCCGATGATGCTGCTGCTGGATGAGAACACCGAGTCGCCTGCAGAGCCACGGACAATTACGGGACAGGCAATAGACTTGCAGCTTCCTCCGCCTGTCCACTCCTACCGTGCTCTCAGTGCTGCCAGTTTAACGAATTAGGCGCACCTACACTGGCGCGATCATAGCTCCACCTCGCATATGCGCGAGTGCCCAACAAACATTTGCGCACTCTTTCATGACTCAAGCTGCTCTGCCTCCTCTCTGTTCGCAACGCGACAGACTCTCCATACGCAAAGATAAACAACGGCACAGTTACTGCCATTTCGTCGTTGCTATCATTACATTCAAATAAAGCTTCCTTAGCTACTGCTCAGCAAATTACAAGATTTTCTTTATAATTTCAATCAGTTATATGCAGTCAGAAATAAATACATTATTACATCGCTTATGTATCAAATATACACACATTAGAAGAAGTTTTGCATCTGACGTTGACTGTGTGCATTGTATCACTGACACGGTCACTTTGACTCTTCAGAGATGTCACTAAAACCGCCCAAAGATGTAAACAACCATGCATCAGCAGCGCTAATTAGACGGAGGGGGTCCGACAGCCGATTAGTTCCACTCATTCCACCAGGAAGGAGGTACATGGCTAGTGTTGTCTGTAGTTCAACCTAGATGGTCAATACTGCGGTTTGATCGCGTCCGCATTTTTACTTTGTGCCAGGAAGGACACTCAACAAGGGAAGTGTCCAGGCGTCTCGGAGTGAGCCAAAGCGATGTTGTTCGGACATGAAGGAGATACAGAGACACAGGAACTGTCGATGATATGCCTCACTCAGGCCGCCCAAGGGCTACTACTGCAGTGGATGACCGCTACCTACGGATTATGGCTCGGAGGAACCTTGACAACAACGCCACCATGTTGAATAACGCTTTTGGTGCAGCCACAGGAGGTAGTGTTACGACTCAAACTGGGCACAATAGGCTGCATGATGCGCAACTTCACTTTCGACGTCCATGGCGAGTTCCTGCTTTGGAACCACGACACCACGTAGCGCGGTACAGACGTGCCGAAAGGACCGCTCAGGATTGGCATAACTTTCTCTTCAGCGATGAGTGTCGCATATGCCTTCAGCCAGACAATCGTCGGAGACGTTTTTGGAGGCAACCCGCTCAGGCTGAACGCCTTAGACACACTGTCCAGCGAGTGCAGCAAGGTGGAGGTTTCCTGCCGTTTTGGGGTGGCATTATGTGGGGCCGACGTACGCCGCTGGTCGTCATGGAAAACGCCGTAACGGCTGTACGATACGTGAATGCCATCCTCCGACCGATAGTGCAACCGTATCGGCAGCATATTGGAGAGGCATTTGTCTTCAAGGACGAAAATGAGCGCCCCCATCGTGCAAATCTTGTGAATGACTTCCTTCAGGATAACGACATCGCTCGACCAGGGTGGCCAGCGTGTTCTCCAGACATGAACCCTATCGCACATGCCTGGAATGGATTGAAGAGCGCTGTTTATGGACAACGTGACCCACCAACCACTTGAGGGATCTACACCGGATTGCCGTTGAGGAGTGTGACAATATGGACCAACAGTGCCTTGATGAACTTGTGGATAATATTCAACGACGAATACAGGCATGCATCAATTCAAGAGGACGTGCTACTGAGTATTAGAGGTACCGGTGTGTACAGCAATCTGGACCACCACCTCTGAAGGTCTCGCTGTATAGTGGTACAACATGCAATGTGTGTTTTCATGAGCAATAAAAAGAGTGGAAATGAAGCTTATGTTGATCTCTATTCCAATTTTCTGTACAGGTTCCGGAACTCTCGGAATCGAGGTGATGCAAAACTTTTGTTCATGTGTGTAGTTCCAGTAAGAAAGCTTACAGATTCAGAATCAGAAGGACAGTACATGTTATCAACGGATATTAAACGGCGAAGATTCGGGATGGTGCAGAATATATTTTATCTGCATTTTCGGTGTTACAGAACGACCGACGTTCCAACCGCTGATAGAGTAAAACTGGTTTTTGTGTGTGTAAACTGTTATTGCAATCAATAAACTTGCGTTCGACTATGTCACTTAGCAGCTGTGCCCTTCTGTAACTATTTCACCTACTTTGCGTTGTAGGAAATCGAAACTAGCCGATGAGATTGTCGGGCTTTATGCGAGTATTTGTGCTGCGCCCACGCAGCGTGATGTTTCGCAAGCAGGAGCGGTGATGCTGTCCTTCCTGTTGCCTGCGTCAGCAACTACCATTGAGAAATACGTACTTCATTTTGTGACTGTAAACACTATAGAGACTTTGTCATTGACATGACGTTAAACAATATTCGTCTTTGTTTCTTGTCACCTGTGGCTGTTGCCGCAATCTCATTTCTATCAATGTCCAAAAAATTCAAAAACGTGAAGCGATTATCGAATAGACTCATAGAGTTCACGTGTTTTTCGTAGCAACAGAGTGCTTCTTCATTCGCAAATTCTCCTACATTGAGTAGCCGCGCTATGAGTGCTACGTTCATTGATCGTAATAAATGGCGAATACTGAAGGAAACTACTTACACCAAGTCTTCCGAATTTCTTCGATTGTGGCGAGATTAGAATAGTGGGAGGTTGATGTATAAGAGAAAATTTTTGTGTTTTTCTACGGTTCTCCAATAATGAGATCCCATGAAGATATACAGGTTGTACCAAAAGTCACATTACATCCCCCCCCCCCCCCCCCAATCGCTACATTGGTTACATCCTTGAGAAACGTTTCTTTCAACAGCATGGATCTGATGAGGGGTGGGTGTTTCATCAGGTTACCAACGTTTACTGCAGGTGATCCGTGTGCAATGCGTCATTTTCAAGGAATTGGGTCGAACACCTCCAGTAACCGCGCACACTCAGTCCATTCCGTTTAAAATAGAAAACTTGCCTTCTAAGTTTTCTATTTTAAAATTGTGTGTCTAAAGCTTTATCGCTTGATATTTATTTTTTAAGTGACAAGTAAATTCTATGCCTTTTATTTTTATGCTGCTGGTCAGTACTTACGCTTAAAACCATGTACTTGTGTTATAGACCAACTTAAGTGTTTTATTTCTGATGAAGGCACTCTTAGTAGTGGTCGAAAGCTAGGTCAAAAAGACTTCATTTTTCTACCGAGGGCTGTTGCTGTTTTAATTTTACTTTGTAACGGTCGCTGACAACGCAGTCATGTTTAAAATTTTAAGATCACATTTATTTATAGTACACATGTTAGTACAAAATGAAATACAATGATCACCAAATATCTTTGACCATAAGAGGTTCTTAAATGAAAATAAACCTTTTTAAATTTTAACCACAGATTGACCTGGCCAAAACATTCATTTCTTGCTACAAAAGGGAATCAGTGGCAGCAACAAATGAAAAATAGATCATAATTAAAACTCTCTTAAACAACAAGTAAGTAACGGATAATTCTTGCACAATATTCTTGAACACAGTTTTTAAGTTAAGAACTGGTAATTTAGAATAAACACCCAGCTATGGCAGATCTGACAGATTTTATTACATCAATAGAAAGGATACGACGACAAATTAAGCTCAAGCAAAGAATAGTGAGTTATAATTCAGAATAGAAATCACAGGAGATGACAATGAGAACGGAAATTACATTAAAATCTTCCTCATCGCAACAAGCATATACGCAAATATTTGAAAAGGAAAGAAACTACCTCAAAATTTAATTACAACATTGCTCACATATGGGCCTTTCGGCCGAACATTTTAAAGCAATTACATCAGAGCCTTCAGATGGGAAAGGCGAACCTTAAAAAAGGCAAGCCGCCAAGGTAAACAGTTCCACTATGGCAATAGAAGACATACTTCAGACACAGCATGAAGGCAGGTGCAGGGGCACAACAGCAACACGCCCTCGCGGCCAGCAGTCGCCGAAATGTCGGGCTCGCGATTCACAATGCGAAGAGACGCTGTCAGAAAGCACCACATAGATGAGATATAAGCTACAGAAATACAAATTACATGGACACCAATCACCACCTTCTTATAAGATCACGGCAATAAGCCCAAAAAATCCACCAAAAAATATAGCAGCAAATATAACTTCAAAAACACTGCCTAAAAATAGTTCTTAAATCACTGGTTAGGGAATACAAAAATATGGTAATTAATATTTTATCAAACAGATTTAGATAAACTGCACTGCTAGGTGCCTCCTTCAATCAAACAGGTAGAACAAATAAATGATTAAGCTTACCCCTTAAAGGCAATACTTAGTGATTAGGTATTACAAACATCGTTTCCTAAAACCAGGCCTCGGACTTGACAGCCATCTAGAACCTAGTTTGAAAGTACACATATTAATATAGGGAATTCCCCTTAAAATAATTAAAAGGTAAATTTACAAACCTTACAAAACGTAAAAAAAGTCTCCAAATCAGTGAACAGGAATTATGCCACATGGTCTACGACCAAATTAATAAAACTGAGTAAAGAACTTCATTAAAACTAAAGCCCTAACAGTAAACTGCCATACACACGAGGTGAAAGTTAAGTTTCACTGGTAAACCGCTGAATTTGAGAGCGCTGCACGGCTTATGGCCTTGGTAATCCACAGCAAGTAAAGGTCTCAGTCGTACATGTGATTACTAACGCAGGGACAGTCACTAATTTCCACCAAAAATTTCCAGCATTGGAATAAATAGATAAAACCGGAAGTGCAGATCCACTGAAGGCCGTAGAGGGACACGGCCGATACAGCAATATCATTTCCACTACCCTGAGAAGTGTGAAGTCGATCTCGGCAGAAACAGGACTAACAGCCGAAGGAACCGTTGCGCGAGAAAAGCCATGTGTGATAACCTTACACTGCGCTCTTCTTGCCCATTCTCATCTCAGTACCCAAAGCCGACCTATTTAAGACCCTTTGACGCAGCGATATCTACGAAAATTGCAAGTTAAATTCGCGCCTCCTATCGGTGTGCCAGTGAAAGAAGGCACTGGGAAGACAGAGAAAAAATGAAGTGGAGCTGCCCTGCCTCAAAGCAGTTTTATCTTCGAAGATGGTCCACTTTACAGGCTAGGACAGTGATCTGCCTTCTCTCAAATTTCATCTACGACACTTTTCGTCTTTGAATGTTCGAGTTTGATCAGGAAGAAAATTATGATAAAGCTCGGTTTCGTCCGTGTTTAATATGTTGCACTGGCCGTAGCGATTCAAAAGTTGTTTTAGTTCATCAGTCCTTTTAGTACAAAAGGAACTGTCTACGCTGGCAATCTCTCTTCAGTTATCTTTAACATGATGGCGTGACGTGTTTTAAAATTTCAAAGAACCCTTCACATGCTGCAAACACTTCAATTCCGGGAGACTGAACAAGACAGCTTTTTTTCAACATGAAACCACTCAAATGTTTTGTCCTATGAACTGCGAGCCATGGCGGTTTGTCGGGTGATATCGAATTTAGTAGTCGCCTCTAATCTCTGACCAACCGCAGGGCTTTGAAACGAGTGTGGGTTCTTCTGAGGGGGTGGTGTGGGGGGGGGGGGGGGGGACCGTTGCGACTAGGCGTTAGGTTGTCTTTGGTTGTAGTAGTATGGACTATGGAGCAGAATGGAAAACAGCTTTTCTGTCGATGTTCAGTCTTTCGGTGCAGTAGGGGAAGAAGGCTCTCAGCGTCGCGGCATGAAGGAAGATTTTATTCATCGTTCGGCATGTTCGAGAAACGTGGAGCTGTTTACGAGGGAGGTATCGGGCTGTCAGACACATACTCATTGTGACTGACGAATGTTTCTCTGCTGTGTTCGATTTGTAGCTATTTTCGCCTCCCTGGTGATAGACTGCAGTGGCTTTACTATGCTTAAGAGAGTGAGTTGACACTGTCTGTTAAATTTTATTTCTGTGACACTTTCACGTTGCGTACAGAAACTTTTGCTCTGATGTACCTTGTGTGTGAATTTTTATTATAGTATTGTATTAATTCACAAACCTGTAATTAATGTTAAGTGTTCTTGGAAGGAGAAGGCCAATATGCTAAGCAATTATGGCTATTATCTTGGTGTTTAAAGGAACTCCAAATTGTAATCCTCATGCATGTCTGAGGCACAAGTCACAAATTAATGCTGTAAATTCTAGCCTATATCCGAATATTTTAGTGGAATGAATTTTGATATTTGGGTAGGCTTTGATTTGCCGTCTTGGCACTAAATCATGTAACCTGAACAATGTGATATTATTCATTAATGCTTGTTAATGGGTGATTAATCACAGTAAACTATTTCTCATTAATATCACCCTTAAATTAAAATTATTCTAGCTTTTGCTTTTGCTGCAGTGACTCAATATGTGATTACTGTAGTATAGTGGCTCATATAGTAACTCGTCTGTTTCAGATATGGTGTGTTCTGGTGTCTCAAGGTTTCTCCACAGAGGTGATTTGATTATGAGGTGCTGAGCCGATTGTAGATGCGTTTCTACACCTCAACCAAAAACAATGTGAGATAAAAATTTATTTTTTTAGTTGTAATATTGTTCAAGGTCTTCAAGTTAAAAAAAAGAAATTTATTTGTCTTGATATTTTCAGACCCTACATGGGCCGTTAGATCGTTATTTTGTATTTAAAGGAAATCAGTCTCAATCTCTTGGAATGCCTGTCGTTAGAATCTATATTTGGAAAGGGGTCACTTAGTATTGTCTTTATAGTAGTCCATATCTTAAGATAAATATTCTGTGCTGCAGGGAAGTGTAATTGAGATTTCTCTAAGAGGATCATTGGTGCTGGGGTTCAAATGGAAGGAACCCATTCAACCCAAGGCTACTGGCCACTACATCTGCTCTTTTACCACCAAACATCCTCAGCATTCTGCATAAACTCAGGTGTGGCGCCTGTCACAGTTCTATTCACCTATATTGTGGACAAGTTAAGTTATCATGATATGGAACTACAGGATTTCTAAGCACTCTGTAATTGCCAGCTTTCAGGGCTTCCTGTGGTGTCTGAAGATTAATCCATTTCAGTGTGTCCTCAACCATTCTTATAGCCATTCTATCATGCTAAGTTTGTTTGCAGTAAATTAATATTTCTTTGAAAGTATGACTGGGTATTTTCTCTAAGGTAGGGGAATTTAACTTAATTCAGTGTTGATTTAAAACTGCAATGTAAGTTATTATTTATTTAAATGAAACAGAAAGTTTAAAGGCTTTGTTAAGGGATGGCTCATTTCTGTTCTTATTTGAAAGCACGTTTTGGAATTCTTACTGTACATTATTGGGTACTGTTTGTGCACATTATCCAGGGCATTTGCATATTGGTAAATTCATCAATTCTAAGTTATTGCTCCTGTTAAAATTGTTAATCATTTGTGTTATAATTGCTTATAGGCTTTTAAAAGTAAATAGTCAGTGGGCACCTTGGGAGCACTAGTGGGGTAAAATAATGCCACTACTTTTTGTGAACCAGGCTGGAGCTGTGTTATTTTTTAGTGTCTATGTTATTGTGTCTTGTTAAGTTCATCAAGTGGTGCCCTTTAATTGTATGTATACATGCAGTCCATTAAACTGTAAGATTTGTTGGCAAAAATATGTATAGTTACACATCAAACGACGCCATACACAGAAGCGACGACACAGCTTATCATATGCAAATTACACAGGCCTTTTTATATGGAAATAAGATTTGAAGGTTTAATACTTGCAATATGAAACACGTGATGAGTGGTGTGAGGCACAATACTGACTCATATGTTAATGATGTATCTCAGGTTATTTTTTCATTGTAATTTAATTGAAATTAATACTGCTTTAATGTCATGGGTTTGCATAGAGAAACATTATTGTGTGGCATTTTATCACTGATCATTTTGGAACAACTTAATTTCTGTGAATTTACATAGCTGAGATAAAGATAGCCATTATGCAGAAACCACAAGAATTTAATGAAAACTACTATTAATCTTTACAAATAAATCAAAATGACTCTGAAGTTAAATAATACAGTTAAAATGTTAACTTTGAAAGTTATGTCTGGGGTTCTGTGCTGTTTAATATTGGCAACATTCAAATAAGATGTTGCGGCAATGGAAATGGCCCACAATAATCACTCATAAGGTTGCACTGTAATGCATCTTATGATATTCTGAAAAAATTAGTTTCTTAACATATAGTGATGGTAAAGATATATAAATAAATGTTTGAGACCACATAAATACCTACATTTAACCAAAATGCAATTTAAGCACACTTACAATGTCTCTCATGTCTATCCTCATCCAAGAGTAAGCATTTGACTGTTTCACAGTTATTAATATTTTTAATGTAGAACAAAGAATAAAATACATAATAAACCGATATTGCTTTTAAATACAATTACATTAAATGAAAATGTTTCTTTCTATTTTTATGTATGTCTTTCAAGAACTGTAACATTCTTAATTCATTGCACTGTTTGCACATCCATATGAATAAATATTGTTTTCCCCAGGGTCATTAGTACACAGCATAGCTAATAAAAGTAAAAAATAAAATGTACATTAAAGTCTTAGCACTATTTATAAATTAAAAAGTTAAACTAGAAATTCTAGATCAAGAAATTCATTATGGTTATTTTTAAGTTTCTTAACCCTTTTGTGTTCCAGCTTAATATATCCTTCTTCAAACAACTGAAATTCCAACCTGTAATTAATTTATAATATGTTTGGCAAAATAAATTTAAATTTATTATGAAGCTCCATACAAATTTTTTCACCATATCTAATGTTTAAGTATCCACATAATGTAATATGATTTAATTGATTTATGCCTAGCTTGTTAACTTTGTAAAGAAATTAGAATTACCAGACTTGTTGAGTTTCTTGAGTAGAGCCTTCATCTAAATGGATAAAATTTTTGTTAACACTAGAAAAATAGTTATAAATGGATAACAGCGATAGCAAAAAAAAATTTTTTCAAGCTATTCAGTTGTTTAAGCTACATATGTTTTAAAAAAGAACAAAATCATTTAAAGAAAAAGGGAAAGATTTACAAATATAAATTGTTAAAAAATAGTTATCTCCTAAGATACTGAAGGAAGAAATAGAAAGAGAAAAAAATTCTTGTTCTCATAAAGAATAGGAGAAAATGCTTAAAACAATTAATAAATCAACTAAGAATAACCGTACAAAGTCTATATTTTTTAAAAAAGAAAATGTATGTTATAATTATAGATTTGTTCAAAAAATACTAGATAAGGAGGAAAGGGAGAGTCACTTATATTTAATGAATATGTCTATAGTAATTGTTACTTGGTTCAAAAAATACTAGGTAAAGACGAAAGATAGAGTTACTTATATGTAATGAAGCCTGATATATTTTTGGGGTCCTTAGGTTCTGAGTCTGATATTTTTCATGATTCTCGAAATTATGAGTTAATAAAAAAGGAAATATACAGAGGAAATAGATTCATTCCATTGTTATAATGAAATACCAGATATAGACTTTATTTTTAAATTAGAAGAAAGCAAATTTAACTTAATAGGTATACAGCACTGTATCACAATCTTCTAGAATTACTTTCTTCTCACACTTAAATGAGAACTCCTGCTTAATGTGCCTGTTGATTAAACGTTTTGTATTTATGTCTCTAGCTATCTCCCTGTAATCGAAGTATACCTTTTTCTTTCACTTTGCTCTGGTAATCTTATTACAGTTTCTCAACTCTGCTTTAGAATACTGTTATAGAATAAAATAAATCCCTTTATCATTGTCACAGTATTTTTATCATTTTTCTGAAAATAGTAGCTTTTTTGCCCAGTGGAGGGCCAATCTATAATCTAGTTATTTCCTAACTTACCATTCATTCACCCAATATACAACCTGTTTCTACAGTATTTTAATGTCATTAATATGAACTATGCTGTCCATATAAAAATATGTAACATTTTCTCCTAGCTAATCTAACAATTCATACAACAAAGCAGTGAATACAGCAGTAAAAATCTGTGTAGTAGTGTTATTTTCTATATAATAATTTTTGAAATTGTACATCATTTGAACCAGATTCTCGTTAACGATATTTATATCTATTATGTAATCGATCATACAAGAATATCTCATAAAATAATTGTACAGGTGTTATGTACTAAGTTTTACTTCTATTTGTTGTTGTCCCAATTTCCCCATAATGGATTGAGACATCTTCATGAATTTTCTTTTATTTTATCAAAATCTAATTCAGTATTCAATTTTTCTGTATCTATTTTGATATAGATCTCATTGGTTTCAAAATTATATGGATTGGTTTTTACATAATTTTAGACCTTTTGCTTTTATTTCTAAAATTCTGTACTTCATATACATCTGAAATTTTGTACCCTTCTTCCACTCTTCGCTTCATCAGTTTCAAAGCTCAAATGAAACTTCTTTTGTCATCATTGTGATTATATTTAATTTTTCTTCTGCACATCTGACACACAAAGGAAACAATTTTCTTTCTTATCGATCTTTAGCCATCTTTAGCCATCTGGATGATACAAGCTCTAGATGCTAGTTGCTGATTACATGTTATAAATCCATGTCATTTTTAGAGTAATATCTTGGTCTATACACTTTTGATTAGTGGCGTTCAGGATAATAATTATAATCTTCAACAGTTGGATAGAAACTATGCATATTAATATATTTTATTTTTTGTCTTATCACTGGTTACTTAGCTCTTAATTTTATGACATTTGTATGACCACCATAAAAGCATCTATTGGATTCAATGGTTCTACATCTCTGGATAACGATTTTAATTTTTCAAGTGCTTCTATACTCTGGAAAGTTAACCCAATCACATGCATCCATCTCAAGTCGATTAGATCCAGAATTTGGAATCTCACTACTTCTTGTTAAACTCTTTTGATATGCCTCAGACACTACCATTACAGTTTTCTCACGTTTTTTAACCATACCAGAAACAGCTATGGTATTGATAAACAGTATTCATTTCTTCATCAAAACCATCTATTTTTTGCTCCAGCTATATATACTTCACCATCATCAAGAGTATGCTGAATGTTATTATTGTTTAAACTATTTAAACAAGCTATAGATCCTTTACTATAAATAGTATTTTGCCCTTTACTCATTGCAGTTCTTCTGTCTTTTGGCAAACATTTAGATCTGCTGAAAACTACAGAAATTGCTAAATAAGAGAACTGATCAATATTAGCTATCTTGACCAAAAGTTTTCTTACTTCTAAACAGTCTCTTCTCAACATATATACATATGAATTACAGTGTCCATTAATTCATTTCCTCATATTGAATACATAGTTCCCTTTAACTTTTTGCGTAAACCATATGAGAACTATTTCTGTACCTTTTGATATCATACTGTCAACACAATAATATTCAATATCAGGAACCTGTCCAATTTTAATTTTCTTCTTTATTGAACAAATGTGTGAAGTAACCTTTCTGCAATTTTTTGAGATGAATGTTTTTTGGAAGGTGCTAGGAAAGTGTTACATAAAATTGCTGCTATCTATAATTTTTAATTTTAAATGCTTTCTCTCCAATAACATCAGTTTAGTACCTGTGTGGATGGTACATAGTTTTATTGTATTTCTAGCACAATACATCAAAATTAATTGCAAATCATAAACTTTGTCATAATGATCTATAAATATATAATTCTGGTGTTTATCAGCTATCATCCAAATAACATAATTCCTAATATATCTTAAATTTATAAACAATATAAGCATTAAAATTATAAACAGTTATTAGATTTGGAATAGATTTGCCAGTTTCTTGTTGAGTTTCATAATGAAACCACATGTATCTCTTAGAACAAGTACAAGCAATTCTGACTGGTATTCCCTTTTCATGCCCTTTAAACTATTTACCTGTAACTATTTTTATTACATTTCCAGCATTGGAAAACATACTAATCTTATTATTTTCCATTGTTAGAACGACCAGCTTTACAAAAATTTTGGTATCCTATGATAATAAATTCATCAAACTTTCTTTCACAAATACCACCTTTCTGTGTTCTGTTAATGTTTGTAACACTTATGCCTTTTTAATTTTTAGTCTAAGTTGACAGTTTCTACATATTTTGAAGCCACATTTGTGTACTTCAGATTTCAAACAAATCCACTTAAATTCTTGACCTTTACAAAACGTATCATAAACTTTTTGGTGATTTTTTAAGCATACTTTGTTGTAGCAATACTTATTGCAGTTTTCCTCAGTATCTTATTCTTCTCTTTTGCATAATATACAGACCTGCCTGCTATGCAGTTATATTTGTTCTTGTTGCTACACATTCTATTACATATATTACAACGATGTGATGATCCTAAGAATGCCAACATACTGTTAATTATATCAAAATGGTTTTGATTTTTATACAGATGTATACATATTGCTTTCTTAGGATCACTATACATAACTGAATTGAAATTCTCAGCATGTACAGCATTTATTTGGGTATGTAGTAGTTGCTCAACTTTTTATGTCATGTAAAATAAATCATTCTTCGTTGTATTCTCCTAATTGGTTGACTGGTGACCATAGATGTTAAGTCCCATAGTGCTCAGAGCCATTTGAACCTAATTGGTTACATAATATGTTGGTTAACTCTTTTTGTACTTCGTATTTATCTGTTACTCTGATTTTGTTGATTTCAACTGTAGTTAGTCCATTACCCAGTGCATTGTATGATATGGTATTGCCACTATTCTAGCTCTAGGACAACATAGATTACCACTATAAATTCTTGTAAACTTCTTTTACTTTTTGCCATTACCCAAATTTATTATTTTATTACCTCTGGTGCCTCTATGTACTGTCAATGCTACAATACTAAATTTAGTATCTGCTATACAAAGACTGATCAGGTGATAATATATCCCTGATTTCATAGCACAAAACTGGAACAGATCGGTGAGTATTATCTGTTACTTTAAAGCCTTTAGAAACTGGATAAAACGTTTTTCGAGTTGTGGTTGTTATATTCAACTTATCTCATTTTCTGAAGTTAGTTCTCTTTTTATCTACTTCTACTGTAGAATTAAGTGCTATCGTTATATAATCTGCTGTTTTTCAATAATGTTACTGACTTTACTACTATTAGTACTGTTAAAGACAAGTTATAGTCAACAAACCAAGTTTTACATATTTCATTAACTTTTTATCTTATTCTTTAATCTTAAATAAGGTTTCTTTGAGGATTTGTACTCATTTTTTCTTGCTCTAGCAGTTCGCTATTAAATGTGTATATGTGATCTAGTCTCACTAATTTTTCTTATCTTGGCAGTCAATTTTTCAAGATCATCATCAAACCTGTAAAAATAAATTATATTAGATAAACATTTTGGTCTTGATTTAGTCTGTTGGAATAATTCAGCATGAAAAAGAAACTCCTGTGACAAAATAAAGTAATTAATACTTACTTACTGAATTTGCTCCATGCTTTACTACCAACATTTATAGCTAAAGTTCTGAGATCATCTACTTTCATCATATTGTGATTAGTGTATTGAAGGAGGTAGACTGACCTGGTGTATCATGTGATGTGATTAAATTAATTAAACCATCCTTCCTTAGATTACTATATCCCTTTAAATTATTTCCTCTGTAAGCAACATGAAGTTGAGTGAATATAAACTGTCTCAGAGTTTGTTCCATTGAAGAAGAGAAAAATTTATTAAATTTGTCAAAAATCGAATTTAATGAAAATAGCAAATGTAGTTATTAGTTAAACTTTATTTAAAGTTATTTTTTGTTTGGCTGACAGTACATGTCTTTGAAACCCTTACTTTACTTTTTTTCCAAACATAAATACCTTTTTTCTTCTTCACCTATTTCTAGTTGGCAAATCTTAGATCTACTTGAAAGCTTTTACTAAGATACAGGATTTAAGTAAAATCAACTTCTTGACATTTAATACATTTTTACAGCCTATTTGTAGTTTATCATTTTCCACTGATAATAATAATTTAGAATGATCATAACAGAAAACTACTTTTAAATGCATCTTGTAACAGAAGCTGAGACATCATTACCACAAACACAAAGAACTTGTTTGTTATTACATATATTTTATGGCGATTTTCCCATAGTATTTATAAATATAAGAATACTTATATATTGTGTACATGTGTCAAGAAAAATTATCAACTGACGTCTCCACTTCACACAATTTTTACACTTTTTCGATGCTTTCATATACTCAGAAACAATTTTAGGTTTAAATGAAATTAATACAAATTTTTAGATACACAAATGAATGAAGCAACAACAATCAATTTATTATTGTAAGGTGTCAGGCAAATCCAACACCTTCCATGAAAACCTTGACATGATAAGCAAATCGAGTAGTATGCCACATAGCTCCGAATAAATCGTGACATCAAATTAACCAAAGTAATACGAGTAACAAGTGAGCAAATGTAATACCACAGACTAACACAAGAATGCCTAAATGCATGTCATATCTTCTCACCGTGAGACAGACGCAGATCCGAAGGGAGAAACGAGAACAGAAGCCGAGAGCAGAACCGTGTTAAGCTAGAAGGCCCTACGATAACACTAAAAGGGCCACACAAGCTGCAAGTTTTAGCGTGAGACTTTTTCGCGTCTCTGTTACGTTGCAAATGTTAAAAATGTTGCCCCACCACGAAAAGTAACCACCAGGACCACCCCCCAGCCCATGTTAAAAGATAGAGCCCTCGAGGAAAACAGTATAGATCTTACGATAACACTAAAAGGGCCACACCAGCTGCAAGTTTTAGCGTGAGACTTTTTCACGTCTCTGTTTCGTTGCAAACTTTAAAAACATTGCCCCACCACGAAAAGTATAACGTTTCTCATTGGATGGACAGAATTTTTGTAGGCAGAGCTTAAGGTTAACATTGACACCCTGATTGGTCAGATGAAAACACAGCCAGATAGTTTTTTTAAACCAACTTCGGTAAATTGTAGTAAGGAGAAGTTAGGAGGAGAGTTGCTTCCGAGATGGAGAGCTATATGGAGCTGCGCCGGCCGTCGCCCCCTGACGAAGAACGACAAGGTAATGAACGCACGTGATGCCTCATAACAGCGCATAAAGCTTCACGCAGACTGCAGAAGTCTCATCTGTTACATCCCCTTTTTACGTAATACTAATGTCGATCGTCAATTGAAACTCATGGTATTCACATTTGCTACGTAAGTTAAAATCTGAAACGCGATGATTTTTCTGTTATATAATTATTGAGAAGCCACATCAGCCACTGTAATTTACGATAAGTTAAATAAGTAATTAAAGATAATTGAGGGTCACTGTAGACCATTATGATAGTTTTCTCTTTTGTGAAACTTAATTTAAACTTAGGTTGTAGATGTGATATGGCATAGGTCATCCTTCGATCTATTGTAGAGCTTGGAAACCCATTCAGGGAATATTCGTTCACATTTTTGTTGAATGCAGTTGGTTTTTATCAGCCTGTATTAAAATATTTCCTTTTATCAATAGTGCAATTTATAAACAATGTTTTATGAGTAGAATAAAAATTCCAATGGTAAACTTAACTGCTTTTTCGACGTTATTTGATCACCTAACTAAAAGTAGGAAAGCCTTGAACCCCTTCCACTAAATTTAGTTAGTATTAAGATTCTTTTACATGGAGTGCAGTGGAGCTGATGCTGAAATCATTAAGGATTTGATTATATCATCGCTAGTCTCACTAAGTGCTTCTGAACTCTACATGTCATGTGTGGTCTGGCGTCTCCTTACCAACAACAGGTCCCAGGTTCAAACTAGTCAATTCCCTAAAAAACACACTCAGAGCGTCGCTGTGCGAGAGTGGTAGGGAGACACGACATACAACAGACAGACACCAAGCAGAATGTTAGATTATATACTAAAATTTATTAAAGAAATTTATTCTATGCGAGGGGAGTGTATCCAATATCAATTGATGAACATATTTGAATTCAGTAACCACGACAACTATCAACTAAATTTAGGTTCTTGGTTTAAAGAGATTTGGATTTTATTGTTTGAACAGATGAACATGTTAATCACTAAAAATATTTTGTGCTTTTTGTATGATTTCCAGGGTTCAAAAAACTGATTACTGCATGTTAAAACATAGTTACTTTTCCAGAAGGATATAACGATATTGTAGCTGTACAGCAGATAAAATATTACCAACTGAAAGCATTTTATCTATTACATATTTATTCAGAAACAATTGTAAACCTTGTCACCAAGCAGCTTAGATACAATGTGAAACAAGCGTTCATGATAATTGATAAAAAGGATAATTCTTGATTGAAGATTAGGAATTTCGCCGAAATTTTGGAATATAAGAAACCTGTAAATGCTGTAGAAAATGTGTAGATGATGACGAAAAGATATATTTTGTCGAAATTAAAGTGGTTCACGTTTCAGGGACCCCTCAGATTCCACATCACACTGTATTTGTCAATGAATCTGGTTTATGTCCTTTAATTTTGAAATCACTAATGGAGGACAGATGATTTGTTAAACATTTATCAATGCATACTTTATGAAAAATGTGATCACACTTTGTTGTTAGATATTAATTATTTTGATTGATTAAACATTTAAAATAGTCGCTGCCTTCTGTCTACTCTATAATTTCATTAGTTGTTATTTTTTGTATGAAATATGCTGACAAATGTTGATATTTCAAAATGTCTTCGCAGAAAACTTCTTTAATTTTTATTATAAAATCCTCAAAAAATACTTGTTCACCTGATATATCCTCCCAATTAAATTTATTTTGAAATTTGATACAATATCTCATTTAATTTTCATTATATTCTCTCATAAAATGTTCAGACAAATCTTGTAGTAATGATGTAATAGAATAATGTAATTTGTTTTGAAATTCTCTCATAGAATCTTCAAATTAAAATCTCCTTATATTAACTTCCATCCACCTTCTTTAAATAGATCATTCTTCTCAATATAATCAGCTTTATGTATATATATTTCAGTTGTTGCTGAATACAATTCTTCAAATCATAATATACCAATGCAATACATTTTTCCTTTTTCAGTTTAGAATATCTTTTAATTCCTAGTTCCTTTGCTTAACTTTCAGTTCCATCACTTCAGCATCACAGACTGTATCCTGTTGTTGTATCCATTTTGGATAAGATCAGAACGATGTAGTTTCTGATTTTAAAATATCCTTTATATCACAGTTCTTTTGCTCTATACTTTAAGGCATATTCCTGCCTAACAGCACCCTCGAAAATCATGACATACACCGAAAAAACAGCCAAATTTGCGTGATAAACGAGAGTAAATGTGATTGTGAGTCGTTTCACTCGCTGAAATTTGATTCTCTAATCAGACTGAAGTCACAAAATAGCAGAAAATTATTCTTGAGACAGTGCGCTCTTATATGTAAGCAACATCGAATATCGCAGAGCATACGTCTTCTACATAAATAAGAAAGAACCAGAATCTCTTATAAACGCAGAGATTGAATAATTGCATGGAACTTTCATTCCTAGAGTCCATAAGTGCATGTCTCCAACCACAAGGCCACGCTGAACACACAGAACACCTCATCTGTCTGATGATCTCCTTTGCTTTTAGCGCTGATGTCTTGGTAAATGACATTTAATTGTAACATAGTGAACCAAGTGTGACGCGATAGTGGTAAATCTTCAATGTGCCATTGCCTTGAAACAGAATACTGTCATAGCACGCAAGTTATAGCACAGAAACAACAAAATACAGGGAAATCCAATAAAGTGTCTCCAGAATAGCAGGTAAGGGGCATTATGTGACCTGAACGTTAGCCGAACACCCAAAGCCGGTTGTAACTTCCTGATTTTAGTCACTCACAGCTGAAGTGATGTAGTTGGGACTTATACCAACTACCTGCTATTGTTCTGAATTTTCTCAGTTCGTCAGCATTATAAAATTTCAGTAATAGGGCTTTACTTGTTTTATAGTTCGAATTGTGTTTAGTGTTATCCTATATGAGTTACAGCGATAAAGGCTCCATCAGTGAACCAATTATTTGAGATGACAATACATCCAGCGATGAATATTTTCTATCAGATTCAGAGTAAGTATTATTTATGTTCTCGTTTTCTTATTATTTAACGTTAAAAATTAAATTTAAAATTATGTTATATTAAAATTTATAGTTTTTTGTGTTTGAAAGACCAATATAAAGTAGATCTTGGGCATAATAGAAAATCATCGAAAAGAACCAGCTGTGAAATCATTTATCATATAACGTCAAACGAGTTCAGTTTTCACACACTCCACACAAGGACACTTCTCCGCAATATAATACTTTCGCTAGCAAATTGAAGCATTAAACAGCTGCAGAGTTTAGTCAATCCCACAATTTTTAATGAAAGTGGACATCAAAAAGTCAGTTTCTTATAGCTGTTACTTTGCTTTTTCCTTTGATTTAGAAAAGTCTGTCTTTTCCCAGAATGACATAATCCAATGTATATGTTGACAGTTTGGGTTTCCACAAGCTGTCAACAAAATTGGGATTCATGCTTCGAAATAAGAGTGTCATCTGCAGAACATGTCGTAAAGTACAGGAATGAGCAAGAATTACAGAGTAGCGATGACATTAATGAAACTAATTTAAAGAGAAAAGAGTTATATTAAAATTATAGACCAAAGGTCCACGCAAAGTCATCATTCCTGTCTCCCCGATGATGGTAATTTTGTCTCAGTAGAAAACTGTAGCAAGACACAACATTTTGTCCCAGTGACTGGTAGAACATTGTGTCAAGTCAGATAAAATATTTCTTTCATGTCGTTGTAAGATAAACCGTTTTCTTGTCTATGGAAAACTTATTCAGGTCAGTCATCCAAAGGATGACTGACACTGAAAAACATTCGGTGTCATGGCTTAAAATATAGTACGAGGGGCGTTCAGAAAGTAAGCTCCGATCGGTCGCGAAATGGAAACGACTATGAAAATCCGATAAAGCTTTGCACAGATGTGTTGGGTAGTGTCTCTAGTATAACCCCAGTTAGCATCACGTCGCTCTTCTCATTTCTGAGCTCGCAGTGAGTGCGTAAAGATGTCTAGAAAATAGTGTCTGCCGCCAAGTACGAGGGCCTGGTGAGAAATTTCGCCGGAAGCTATGCAGCTAACATTACATAACTGTCGTGCTGTTTCTTCTTCAAGACAATTCTCAGCCGCATTCTGCAGGGGCAAAGAAGATGCTCCTGCATCGTTTTCAAATGGAAATGTGAGATTACCCACAATACAGTCCGCAATTGTCTCCCCCTGAGTTTCATCTCTGGTCACATGAACCGCTGTCTTTGAAGACAACATTTTGACGCAGACAACGAGGTGTAGGCCAGCGTGGAGAATTGGCGGAAAGCACTGGCGGCTGCCTTCTATGATGAGGCTATTGAAAAGTTGGTACAACGCTATGACAAAAGTCTAAGTCAGAACGGCGACTACGTAGAGAAGTAGCTGAAAGGTGTAGGTAATTGTTACAAGTAAAACATTTCTGATGTTCACTGTGGTTTCAATTTGGCAATCAATCGGAGCTTACTTTCTGAACAGGCCTCGTACATTCGATACCAAAATGGACTGATACAGCTCAGAGGAAGCTGTACACAGGATAACAGACTGTTACAAAGGTGAAGAAGTTCGTGGAATATCTTTCGGCCTTCATCCAATATCTTCATCGCCACACATCCAGTCTTTTCTATTAGAAATATCGAAGATATTGGTCGACTGAATACAAATGATAGTATTGATAATGAAGAGTAACGAAGATTATGTAAAATTTTGTAAATACAGTGTTTTTAACTGTCATATATATTGTCAGGTAAATAAAATCCTTTATCTATTTATATCACACGTGGTGTAACTTCACTTGACCCCTTAGATCATTCCTATAATGGCTACCAAGTTTATCGCGGCACAGTTACTGCAAAAAAAAAAAAAAAAAAAAATTCTTAATATTATTACTGTTGAGCTTAGCTGGATATTCTTTTCAAAGCAAAGATTTAGTTACATGTACTCGTCTTTGTCACGTAAAATTCATTATATTTCATATGAAATGTAAAGTTAGGCAATAATTTCTATGTTAAAACAAAACAATCAAGGTAGTTTCCAATAGAAGGATTATAAATATGTATTATTTCGTTACGTCTAGTCTCATGTCGTGAATCGGTTTGCTGACACAGTATTTCCAAGTATAGCTTTCTCACACGCACGATTTCATATCACATTTTGCCACTGATTGTGGTTATCATTTGTATTCATGATGAAGGCACTACTGGTCCAAGTAGGCCTAACACTGACCCGCTTTCCATATTTATTTAGTGTAACATTTGGAAGGCTGGAGCCCGATCGCTTTTATGTCCTAACTTGCGTAGAAACTGTAGTCCACTCCTTGTGTTTACCGCCGGCCTTCATGGGTGAGAGTTTCGCAGCACTCTCGCCAGAACCCACATGGCGGGTTTCTGCTCAGCAATGTGGGCCCTAACATCGCTTCTCCATCACACAAACACTCGCACACAGGCACACACACACACAAGTATCCAGCACGTACGTTATCGGAGTCATAATGGAGCCGAACAAACGACTCACTTTCCCCACTGCGCAACTCGGGGTGGCTGGTCGGTCCAAACGCGCAGTAGCTTCTGGCAGCAGTTCTGCAGAACTCTTGGAACCGGCATTCGTACGTCTTCTTCTCCCCCTGGCCGTTTGTCAGAAGGCCTCCTCCTGCAGCGCGCCGGCGAGGTGAAGTTGGTGCAGTCTGGAGACAATACTCGGCCTGCTTCCAGGTGATTTCGTGAGCCACCCCACCGGATAGAGGGCACTGTTTTGCAGCTGAATTATTACCGGAACTTGTCCCGCGTCCGGCGCTAGCTTCCCGGCCGGAGAGATTCGTTTTTTGGAACGGAATATCTGTGTGTGTGTGTGTGTGTGTGTGTGTGTGTGTGTGTGTGTGTGTGTAAGATAGTGCGGAAAACACGTAAAAGCTCTTTGATGACAATAAAAAGAAACTAGCTGCTCCAAATACAGAGATCATTTAGAAAGGACTATTTGACCAAACAAATGGCATATGTCTTGTTGATGCAAAAATATCAGAAAAAGGATAAAAGTGTAAGGGAAACACAGATCAACGCTAACGCTGGCTGCCAACAGAGTTCGTCGGAGAGGAACTACAGAAGACTTGCCTGTTCAAAGAAACGACACGGAAAATAGCAGAAAAAATAATTCGAAAAATAGAAGCAAAGTGAATGCCGATGTAATGTAGACGATAGGCTCTGAGAATCTCACAACGGCATGAAAAATGAAAGAATCCTATTACACTGGTGCCCAAAATTAAAGCAACAAGTGGTAATTTTGCAATGTTGCGTGTATTTGTTCACAAAACAGTATAAACAATTCACAGAAAAGTAGAAACAATGTAAAGACTACAGAATGTAAACAAGTTCAACATCCATAATGGTAGACTAAAAATGTTATTGTTTTTTTTTCAACTTAACGCATTTGCACACACATTCCGACAACTGTTAATGTGCTCAGTATGGGGTGCAACCGCCTCTGGCAGCAATACAAGCCTGAAACGACGGGGCATGCTGTAAATGACGTCATCAATCTCATGCTGAGGCAATAACGCCCATTCTTCCTGCAGAGCTGCCCACATGTCTTGGAGAGTGGTTGGTGGATGCTGGCCTGATGCAACCAGTCTCCCTAGTCCATCCCAGACACGCTCTATGGGCTTCAAATCGGGAGAGCAAGCTGGCCACGCCATGTGTGCAATCTCTTCTGCTTCCCAGAAAACATCAACCACTCGTGATCCATGAGGTCGAGCATAATTGTCCATCAGTACGAATTATGAGCCAACAGCATCTCACAACAACCGCACATGAGGTCCCAAGGTCTCATCACGATACATGACCGCAGTTAAACCTTGCCGATTCACCAGACTGGCTTCCTGAAGAGGTGTCTGAGTGGCCAACATGATCCCTGCCCACACCACCAGGAATCCTCCACGACATCTGTCTCTTCCCAGAATGTTTGGGCCCCGAAATCGTGGTTCATGTTACCTCCGGATGCGAATATGTCAAGAATCACTTTCGAGACCAAATTTGGATTCGTGTGAAAAGCGCATTGGCCCCTTGTTCGACCGTACAGGTGGTATGTAACGAGTGCACTCTAGGCGTTTTCTTCTGTAAAGAAGCTTTAGAGACACACATGCAGCAGGTCTTCTACAATAAAGGTCACTCTGCCGAAGCCTTCTGTACACCGGATGCTGTGGGGTCAGACGCCAGTTGCTATGCAGTACCAAGGCAGTACCGGCGCACCCTTACAGTCAAATAACGCTTCTTTCTTTCTGACAAGTGTCGGCCCTGCCCTGGTCTTCGGGATACCGTTTCTGTCTCTATAAACCGACGCCAAATCCGAGAAACAACAGAAGATTCACGTTAAGAAATCACGCCATATCAGTTTGGGGCTCTTCTGCTCCTTTTCTTGCTATAGTCCTCCACCGCAGAGTGTCTGGCAGGCGTCCTCTCTGTGACTCTGTACACAGCGATTGTGTGTGTTCGACTGTTCGGCAAACACTATCCCGTTTGACAGGTCATCACTGGCGTGGTTGTCCGTTGGCCGGAGTGCCATCTTCCGTGTGGAACACGTTCGTACAGACATCTGTTGACAGTTTGTATGATTATATCATGAATTAGATACAGGACAGGGAAATAGCACTTTGTTACTTTAATTTTGGACACCAGTTTATATAGGAGAGTTTTGTTGCTTTAATTTTGGACACCAATTTATATGGGAAGCCGGCTTACAAAGGATAATCGAAGGAATGACATTACGAGCAGATTGATGCAGACGACGTAGACTGTCACCAATAAAAGCAAGGTTACGCATATAAAACGTTAAGACGAGTGAGCTGGAAATTTATTAGATTAGATGTGCTTTTCGTTCCAATAGATGCATAGTTAGGAGATCCTAAGGGATGTGGAACATGTCAGAAAACAGGAATACACAATAAATATCGAGAAAGAAGAGAAAATATGCTATTGTACCTTCCAGAGATCCCAAATAAAATTACTCTTGTGGATGAGGAATCGGTGAAAAAAAATGAAGCATTTTCACATTTAAAAGGACATAAAACTTGTCACCAAATATTAAATGTTGATTACACTTAGATACATATGATAATTCTTAGACTACTGTAGCCATACATCACCAAACAAAAATAAAATAAATTAAAAAACCTAATAAAAATAAAATAAAATAAACATTTTACAGAACTCATTTACAATGATCGCATTACTATGCAAAATTAGCACAGAAGTCAGATTGTGTGAGATATTTATATTATGTGATTTTTAATAACATACAAGCATCAATAGATTTTGCTAAGAAGTTCATCAATGGAGTAGAAGAAGTTAACCACCAATAAATCCCTTAGACTCTTCAAACTGGAGTTTCTTATTAATTAAACTTTTTATGGATGCTGGCATGGTTCTGAAACCGTGTACTACTGAATACTGGACACCTTTATGAACCAAAGTAAATGAATTTAAATCTTTGTGACATCAATATGAGAAACAGAATGAACGTAGCAAGGGGAAACTAGAAAAGAAGAAACTGAAAGTATTCGACACTATGACGGAAATTAAATGGAAAGAAGCGTATGTAGACCTACAGCAATTGAAGCGACAAGTGGCATTTATTAGTTAGATTGGGGCTGTGAGTATTTACAGAGAGACAGAACTGCAGAATGCACTCTTCGAGGTGCCTGTATCAAAGACGGCGGAGCGTGTTGTGCTACCAGTGGAGAGGCAATAACTGCAGAACAGGTCAGTCAGAAAAACTTAGACACTTCGAAAGTCATTACATGTCACCTGAGTAACAAATCCATCGACAGACGTCTCAGTCGGTCTTAAATTTCCCAAGTCGGCTGGTGGTTAGTTGGTACTGAAGTGAAAATGCAAAGGAGAAACCAGAGCTGAATCAAGACCAAGGCAGACCTCCTGTATTAATGGGCAGGAAAAGTCGAGCGTTGTGGAGGATGGGTGTAAAAAATTGTATGAGGTCAGCGAAAGGCATCACTCGTCCGTTCCAAAGTACTGCCAGCAGTCCATCTGGCATAAAGCCAGCACTTAGGAGTTTAGTGTACGGTGGTCGGGCAGCTCCTCATAAGTGCAGTGTCAGGCGCCGAGGCAAGAGAACGCCCTTGTAGCGGTAGCAGCAGTAGCTGTTGTTTGATACACAGTAATTTAGGTTAGTTTCTGTGAACGGTACCTGTGTATTTTACTGCGTAAACTAGTGATTGGCAAATTACTCTAGGCTTTTGTTTCTGTATAAGTATTAGTGCATATTTCTTACTCCGCCAGAAGTGCAAAGTCTCGTGACTCCATTTCAGAGTCGTTTTAGTACGCAGTCCATAGTTTAGATCAGTGCATTAAACTTTGTACATTTATTTCCTGCAGTAACTTTTATGGATGTAGAGCTTTTAGTGAAAATGGAAATGCTGATTTATGAAATTGTCAGCAGAGACATTTATTTATGTTTTCAGAGCTTGCGGATCTTGCGGTCTCAGGCTATACGAGAACCTGCAGAGCAGATTTTAGTGTTCGTTTATTCTCCTCGTTATGTTCTGCTTACATTAAAACTTCAGTAGTGGCACGCTCGGGTAATTTTTCTTTTGTGGGGCCTCTGTTTGTACTTTCCCATTTACTCCTGATTGCTTTCTTTGTATTTTTTGTGATCTTGTTCAATTACTTTACACGGTACGATACTGATAGGGACTTTGCTTGTTGTGAATGGATACAAGGAGAACTGGCTGTTGTCCATAAACTGCTGGAAGCTGAATTGGCCTTGGTCGACAGGCTTCTAGATTCTGTTCAAAGAGTCGGGACTTCAGCGTGCCGGTGTAGAGGCCTGCGACTCCGTTGGTGTCGTTGGAATCTGCTGGTGACCTGGTTGTCGCTTGTCGCTGTATCCTTCGATATGCAAGATCTGACCGGTCCGTCCTCACTCGAGAGAGAGTGACAAACATCGGCGGGTTAACGTGGGGTGTCTCTGGGCGGAAGGCGAAAGAGGGAATACGCTGTACGCCTAACTCCTTGTACCTTAGCAAAAGGTGCGAGGTGATACCCCAATACCGATAATACTTTTGAGCCAGCATGGGATGTTGGACCGGTGACGGGTTTTCCTGCCCAGTCCAGACAAGTACACAAGAGCGGTATGCTGTCCACTGGGAGCTCCATCGTTAGACTGGTAACACAACCGCAGAGAAATAACATCCACGGCGGTAAATAATGCCAGTGTTCACTCGATATGTTTGCTGTTGGTGTCGTCAATGATCAAGAGGAGGTACTGCCGGCGGCTATCGACCGCCCTGAGTGCTACCGGCTGCATGTAGTGGCACATGTCGGCACGAATGACGTCTGCTTCTTGGGTTCTGAGGTCATCCTCGGCACTTTTCAGCGGCTAGCTGGTTTGGTGAAGGTAACTAGCATCACACACGGAGTGCAGGCTATGCTGACTATTCATAGTATCGTACCCAGTGTCGACTGCGGTCCTCGGGTTCGGAGCAGAGTGGAAGGTCCAAGCCAGACGTACAGATGACTCTACCGAGGTAGCAGATACGAATTTCTCGACCTCCGCAATTGGGTGGAGAATTGTTGGGTTCCCCTTAATACAATACTGGCCATTAAAATTGCTGCACCACGAAAATGACGTGCTGCAGACGCGACATTTAACCGACACGAAGAAGATGCTGTGATATGCAAATGATTAGCTTTTCAGAGCATTCACATAAGGTTGGCGCCGGTGGCGACACCTACAACGTGCTGACATGAGGAAAGTTTCCAACCGATTTCTCATACACAACCCACAGTTGACCGGCGTTGCCTGGTGAAACGTTGTTGTGATGCCTCGTTTAAGGAGGAGAAATGAGTACCATCACGTTTCCGACTTTGATAAAGGTCGGATTGTAGCCTATCGCGATTGCAGTTTATCGTATCGCGGCATTGCTGCTCGCGCTGGTCGAGATTCAATGACTGTTAGCAGAATATGGAACCGGTGGGTTCAGGGGGGTAATACGGAACGCCGTGCTGGATCCCAACGGCCTCGTATCACTAGTAGTCGAGATGACAGGCGTCTTACCCGCATAGCTGTAACGGATCGAGCAGCCACGTCTCGATCCCTGAGTCAACAGATGGGAAAGTTTGCAAGACAACAACCATCTGCACGAACAATTCGACGATTGCAGCAGCATGGACTGTCAGCTCGGAGACCATGGCTGCAGTTACCCTTGACGCTGCATCGAAGACAGGAGCGCCTCCGATGGTGTACTCAACGACGAACCTGGGTACACGAATGGCAAAACGTAATTTTTTCGGATGAATCCAGGTTCTGTTTACAGCATCATGATGGTAACAGCCGTATACGTTTATGTACGATGAGGAACTGACTTGCTCCGAAGAAGACGATCGAGGGGAATGTGAAGAAGTGGACGGTGACTCTTTGTGTAACGTAAAAATTGAAAGTGCAAACAAAAATAAAAATAAGTTTCCGTCCAGGACTCGACCCTACGGCTTTGGAATTACCATTTTGTACATCTTCCGCTGTACCAATGGCTGGCTGGAAACAATGCTATTATAAACGGTTCATTCCTCGCAGGTTCCGTACCTCAGTCGGCAAAAACGGAAACCTTATACGGCCACATTGATGTCCGTTTTTCCGTCTGTCTGCCTATCTGACAGTAAAAAACCGTTTATCTCAGCAACAGGTGCACGTATCAAGCTGAAATTTCTATACCTTTTGCCACCTACTAAAGTTTACGGCCTCTTGGCGGTGGAAAAAATGGAAACTTCTAGATGAATGCAGTCAAAAGGTGCGGTTATTTACAGGGTGATACTAACCGAACTATGTGAAATAAAATCGTCACAGCTTCTCAACGGTTTGAGTTAGGACATCCAAATTGCACCGTCGGCCACGAACATGATGAGAATTAGTACACGCATTCACGGTTTGTTTTAGCAACGAAGCCTACTTTCATTTGGATGGATTCGTTAATAAGCAAAATTGGCGCATTTGGGGGACTGACAATCCGCATTTCGTGATCGAGAAGTCTCTTCACCCTCATCGGGTGACTGTGTGGTGAGCAATGTCCAGTCACGGAATAATCGGTGCGATATTCCTTCAATGCACAGTGACTATCGAATGGCACGTGAAGGTTTTGGAAGATGATTTCATCCCTGTCATTGAAGTGACCCTAATTTCGACAAAATGTGCTTCATGCGAGATGGAACTCGACCCCATCCAAGCAAGACAGTGTTTGATGTCCTGCAAGAGCACTTTCGGGACCACATGCTGGCTATTGGGTCCCAAGAGTCTACTGTCATGGGCCTCGATTCCCCACCATATTTTCCGGATCTGAACATTTACGAGTCATTTTTGTGGGGCTAAGTTGAAAACAACGTGTACAGCAATAGCCCAAAAACCATTGCTGATCTGAAAACAGCCATTCAAGAGGTCATCGACAGCGTCGATTTTCCGACACTTGGGCGGGTCTTCAGAATTTCGCTATTCGCCTCGGCCACATCACCCCCAAAGATTGCAGGCATACCGAACATGTCACAACCTAAATACGAATATCTGTAGTGACGTTTACATGTTGAATGGAGTGTGTGCTCGGTGTAGTATGTAACTAATTTACGTTCATTTCTTTCATTCAGTTAAATAATTGTCACCCTGAATTAGATATTCACTCTGCAGCGGAGTGTGCGCTCATACGAAACTTCCTGGCAGATTAAAACTGTGTGCCCGACCGAGGCTCGAACTCGGGACCTTTGCCTTTCGCGGGCAAGTGCTCTACCAACTGAGCTACCGAAGCACGACTCACACCCGGTACTAACAGCTTTACTTCTGCCAGTACCTCGTCTCCTACCATCCAAACTTTACAGAAGCTCTCCTGCGAACCTTGCAGAACTACCACTCCTGAAAGAAAGGATACTGCGGAGACATGGCTTAGCCACAGCCTGGGGGATGTTTCCAGAATGAGATTTTCACTCTGCAGCGGAGTGTGCGCTGATATGAAACTTCCTGGCAGATTAAAACTCGAACTCGGGACCTTTGCCTTTCAGGGGCAAGTGCTCTACCAACTGAGCTACCGAAGCACGACTCACGCCCGGTACTCACAGCTTTACTTCTGCCAGTACCTCGTCTCCTACCTTCCAAACTTTACAGAAGCTCTTCTGCTCAGTTGGTAGAGCACTTGCCCGCGACAGGCAAAGGTCCCGAGTTCGAGTCTCGGTCGGGCACACAGTTTTAATCTGCCAGGAAGTTTCAATTGTCACCCTGTTTATCATATAGTTTGATACTCGGAAACTCACTCACAAACACCTATAGCATACCTCCCCTTGACCTGGAATCGTGAAATTTGGGAAGGAGCGATGTTTCCCCTTATAAGTAAAGGAAAAAAATCCGAAAATTGTTAATTTGTAATTATATCGCACAAAAAATATATCTTTTCTCACTTGTTGTCCCATATTTAACTTATGACTGAAACATTCTCAGAAGTCTTGGACTTCCCAGGAATGGTATCGTGCCAGTATCAGTGCCGATAACAGCATAAAACCTCGGGACTCTCGACTGCCGCGATGGATTTACTGTCTGTATACATAATTAAGTTTGTATGAACCCTCAGAGGGCGAGCCCTACTTGCTCCTACTCTATGTTTTTTTTGCCATCTGGAGCTGCCGCTTCTGTCACTTTCATTTCTGGCCAACGCCCTGTGTACCAATAACGTGGACGAAAGCGGTGATGAACGGTAGCTGCGCTACCCTTCTAATTCCGTCCCATTAGGAGGTAACACGGTATGAACCTCACTAAGTATACGAGCACACTGCCAGATTCACCCACTGTACTGTACACTAACGCGAAATGAAGGAATGAGGCCCATTTAGAATGGAATCAACATAGGTTAAAGTAAGTCACTGTTGCTGCGGATACTCATCAGTGCCTCTCTAGGTGAACAACCAGTCAAATACACAATACAGGAGCTTCCAACTTTACACGATTATATTTGTTTCATTATGGGAATTATGGATGTGATAAAAATTCAGAATGAATTCCCTGTTTTAATTAAATGTCCGTAATTGAGATAGGTAATCGTAAACTTTTGACCGGCAGTGTATATAATGACTGATCCAAAACCACAGCTAACCGCAGGGGTTGTTGCGTGTTTCTGTGTACAGACACATGTTGCAAGGAATCTAATTTCAGTTCCCAGTGTGTCTTTCCAAATACGTTCCAACGAACTATGAGTGAAGCTTTACATTAGTTGCAGAAATGTAAATATAAACATTGTGCTTTTACTGTACTGTAGAAGGTTGTTCCAAGATATTCAGACATGAGCTCTTCCCAGGAAAACTAATCTAATGCTAGCGGACACTACGAATGCCAGAAAATAACGGCCTGTACTTATGCGTAGGTGTTAACATTTATGTAGATCAAAGGTCACACTAAGATCATATTTAATGAAGTAGTCGATGAGGTAGGGGCGATCGCTGATATACAGAAGTGGAAGACTCCAAAGGGCAGTCCAATATCAGTCATCAACGAGCAGTAAATGGTAATATTATGGACAAACATTGTCAAACATGCCCTCTAAGCTTTGATTCCTGGTTTTACACAGTCAAGGCAAATAAAGTTTTTAAGTTACACAATTTGCATTACGTTTAGTCATGAGGGATTCCTCAGCCATCTAGGTTCTACAAGATCTTCATCGTGAATGTGCTCTGATCTTTATTCATCTCTGTAATATGTATATCTCTGACTGGAGACGAAAATAAAGCAGTAAACATTACACGTTAGCTAATGCACTGTACACAGTACGGTGCCGAAACCCGGGAACCTGTGACTAGGATAGTATGGCAGCGGAATGGGAGTCCAGCTACCAGACGAAAATCGTCGCCCGCTTGCTTCACGTCCTCGAGTCGAGGTAAGAGCTGAGACAGCACATAGTAGCATACTCTGTAGTCACACTGCCTCGGCACAGCAATTGAGTTGTACGCTTTACTATTCTAACAAACGTATATTAAGTAAACTCTGCAAGTATTGTGACGTCCGTTCACAGGTCTAAACACAGTCGATTAGTGATAAAATATTTAACCGCAAGTAGCGCTTTCTATTGTTTGTTTATAATCTTTGAGTTTTCCAGCGTAGCATTAATCCGCGATAGCGCAATGTATGGACAGTTTCTTGTACTATATTCTCCGATTGTTTGCATGCGACATCAAATCAAGGTACGGTGTCGGAGACGGATACAGAAATACATTTGTACACTTTTAATAAGGAACGAATCACTGGAAGCAAGCTAGTAACATTATATCATTCTTATCCATTACGAATATTTTAGAACAGTGACTGTTAGTTGAATGTAAATAAGTTATGTAAAACTGTAACCAGTCACTTTCTTGTATAATTACGTTTTATTCCACGAACCGGTTTTCTAACCTTTTCAGATTCATCTTCAGATGGCTTCTGGAAGTTACATAATTATTTCTAATATAATGCTGGGTGCTGGCTCTATGACAAAAAGATGGAACACTCTTTAATGTATCGCCATGACTATTGCTTATCTGTCGATATGGATGTAAATTTAGTTTTTTAGTTACTCCGATAGTATGGGCGGCTCTTTTCGTTACTGTCCATCTGTCTGCCTCAATTTTGATGTGTTGTATTGCTAGAGAAGGCCGAAATGCACGCGTTAAACTCAAGCAGGCTGGCGTGAGGTCTGAAACAGGATACGTAATGAATGCTATAAAGAAAAGTACGTAGCTGCTGGAATACTTAACTTTAATCCATCATTTGTATACATCGTTCTTGACGGTACGTTATAAAGAATATCAACTGTTAATGGCGCCTTGCTAGGCCGTAGTCATTGACTTAGCTGAAGGCTATTCTAACTATCTTCTCTGCAAATAATCGAGGCTTCGTCAGTGTTGCATCGCTAGCTAAGTCGTCCGTACAACTGGGGCGAGTGCTAGTAAGTCTCTCGAGACCTGCCGTGTGGTGGCGCTCGGTCTGCTATCACTGACAGTGGCGACACGCGGGTCCGACATGTACTAATGGACCGCGGCCGATTTAAAGCTACCACCTAGCAAGTGTGGTGTCTGGCGGTGACACCACATGATGTTTAATTGTTATATCACTACACACACTTTCACACAAACTATATTAATTTACACTCTGACAGCGAGACTTTGCCAGCATCCAACATGCGCTTTACACTGTTGATTATAACAAAGATCTTGACAAAAAGATATGGTATAGGCCTACTTTACACCGAAATCTAATTTGCTCTTTTTTACATTTATTAAAATCGATATAAGAGCAAACATTTTAATCAGACTGGCGATAACATGAGAGCACAAAATAAAATAAATAAATAAATTACTACAAGAACAAAGTTCGGGTGATCTTTCGTCTTATTTCTATTTGTATATTAACGTATAATACAGGCAGTTTATAGCAAATACTTTAATCGTGAAACATGAATGCCCAGGAATCAATAATACAGGGTTATTGTATTTGAAATGAGATACAGCTGTTTGTATGACTAGGACTTTTTTATTTAATCTAAAATTTTTAAATTAACAAGAAACCTTCAAGTTAAATTTTGACTTATTTCTGTTGTTACGTTAACATGATCTGGGATATTAGTTAGAGTATATTCTGTTTATTTTAGCTGAAGGTATATGTATAAAAGTTATAGTGTTTGTAATGGACTAAAGCGGTTTGTATGACTGTACACTTTATATTTAAGACCAAGAACAAAAGTTCAACTGAACTGTTGGCTTATTTTTGTTCTTACATTAAAGTGATCTGAAATATTGGTAAAGGCAGCTTCTGTTTGCTCCAGTTAGAAGTAATATATACAAAAGCTCTGATTTATGTTAATAGTAGAGGGCGTTACCATTTAGAAACATAGTACAGGTTTTATTCTGTGGTACGATATTACATTTGCACCAGTGTAGTTAAGATGTAAGGAGAGGGGTGGAGGGGCGTTGGGGAGGGGGGGGATGGGGAGGCGGTTTAGGGTTGGTTGAGTGGTTACTTGTTTTGAACTAGTAGATCTTCAAAGCTCTGAAGGAAAAATTTATTTTTCAGTTCAATTTGGTTACTAAGCAGGTAGTGAGGTGCTGTATTGGTATAGAAAAATATTTCAGTTTCTTCAAGAGGGTCAAGTATTTTGCCTTTCTTGGCAAAATGGAGTGTTTCGAGATTTTGTTCTACTTTGTTTGCAGAATGATTATGTTGGGCAAGATGGATTTATTCAGGTTGTTAAGACGGAGTACATCTATGTGTTCTTTAAAAATTGTTGCGAAGCTTCTACCAGTTTGTCCAATATAGAAGCTTGGACATGAGTTGCAAATGTGCTTGTATACACCTGAATTTGATACTGTTGTATTGGTTTTGGTACTGTGTATGATTTTATTTTGTATTTTGTTGTTGGTGAAGATGCTTACATTTATGTTCTATGTCTTGAAGAGGTTAGCAATTTGGTGAGAACTCTTCCTTAGAAAAAGCAGGCTTATGAATGCGGTCCTTTTGTTTGTGGGTGGTTGTTCAGTAGTTTGTTGATTTAATTTTTCTGTCTAGATTAATTTATCTATAATTCCAGGGTTATAACCATTGCTGGAGGCAGCTGATTTAACAATTTCTGTTTCTTTTTGTCTTTCACTTGTGTCCATTATCATTTTAAGTATACGATTAACCATTGTTCTGAAGAATGCTTTTTTATGTTGGTCTGGATGGCAAGAGGATTTTTGTGTGGTAATGTTGGTGGTTGTAGGCTTTCTGAAAATCTTTTTGTCATAGAGCCAGTATCCAGCATTATGCTAGAAATAATGATGTAACTTCCAGAAGCCATCCGAAGATGAACCTGAAAATGTTCGAAAACCACTTCATGGAATAAAACACAATTATTCGAAAAAGTGACTGGCAGCAGTTTTATATAACTTATTTACATACAGCTAGTAACATTGTTTAGTACGGCAACTGCTGAGGGAGGTAAAGGCAAAGATACAGATTATGAGTACTTTCTACCACGACTGCAAGGGGTTTTAGACCGTTAGAGAGACACAGATGACGCAATTCAGGATCTGCTTTCTAACACAGGCTATGACGCTGACATAAAGAAGTGCGAAGAATGCGTCGACATCGCTAACAAGGCAGTTTTGAAGGGAATATGAAAGACTGCAGACAGTGCATCCTAATCGGTTGCAAACGTGACACTTACTCCAGTTTCAGCCGCGACAGCAGCAGCCGTAGTTGTGACACACACCGTTAAACTCCAAGCCATCAGCTTAGAGTTATTTTCAGGAGAAATATTTGCTTATTTCTAAACTTGAACTGCTTAGGGCCATCAGGCTCTGTCTTGCATCGGACCAAGGTTTCACACAAGGAGGATATTTCTTACGTCACATTTACCTAAGAAATACAACTTTTAATATGACAAATAGTATTAAAATGATTATAGTATCTATACAAATAACGTAAATAATGCTGAGTATTGACCTGAGAGATTAATACTAGTAGTACTTCTGCTACCACTGCTGCCGCCACTAAAACGCTAATAACATTAACAAACGGTAATAATGACAGTTATAACAATTCTGATAGCGCCAGATGAAAAACGAATGTGTAGGCGTACAAAAATGATGTTTTTCGATACAGCGAGTTCTGAGGAATGGATATTTAAGGATGTTTAGCGATAACGAGTGCGGTCAGAGACAATAGTAGTCATTACATATGCTTCAGTAGATATGTCACTAGCTCTCTTCTGAAGCTCTAAATGTTATTCAGTTATCTAGTATAGTGCGGGAGGTTATGCCAGAGACGAGTTCCTGCTTCTGAGAAGGGCTTCGTGAAAGAGGTTCAACCTTGGAGTGGTGTAGAAAGGATTTTTCTCTGATTGGAGTGGGTATTTTTGCCATGTTGTTGAGAAAAGAACGTTAGGGTCCAGGAGAGATATGAAAGACAGTGTATGCTGGTAAGGCAGTCGATAATCCGAAGGATATGGAAAAAAATCTGCTCTAGTCTGGACGCAGTCAAGGACAGTGTGAGGCCACGGGTGAGTCGTGGCGCCCTGAAAATTACAGACCAATATCATTAACATTGGCTTGCTGCAGAATCCTTGAACATATTCTCAGGTCGAATATAATAAATTTTCTTGAGACCAAGAAGCTTATGTTCAGCTTTCAGCACGGTTTTAGAAATCAGCTCTCACACGAAATACTGCGAACTATGGATAAAGGACAACACGCGGGTTCCATATTTCTAGATTTTCAGAAAGCGTATGACACAGTTCTCCGATCCAGGTTTTTAACGAAGCTATGAGCATACGGAACAGCTTCCTACATATGTGAGTGGCTCGAAGTTTTCTTAAGTAACACTACTCAGTATCTTGTCCTCCACGACGAGTGCTCATCATAGACAAGGGTATCGTCGAAAGGCCCCATGGAAATGTGATAGGGTCGCTATATTTTCTATATACATAAATGTTCTGGCGAGATCGTGGGTAGCAATCTGCGGTTTTTTGCTGATAATGATGTAGTGTACGGAAGGTGTCACAATTGAGCGACTGTAGGAGAATAAAAGATGGCTTAGAAAAACTTTCTAGTTGGTGTGATGAATGGCAGCTCTCTCTAAAGGTAGAAAAATCTAAGGCAATGCAATTGGGTACGAAAAACAAACCCTTAATGTCGGGATATAGCACTGGTAGTGGCCAAGGGGACACAGTTGCGTCGTTAAAATATCTGGGGGAAATGCCACAGAGCGATATGAATTGGAACGAACACGTGCGTATTGTGGTAGGGAAGGTGATCGGACGGCTGCTGTTTATTTGGAGAGAATTGGAGAACTGTGGTTCGTCTGTGAAGGAGACCGCACATAGGACGCTAGTGCAACCTATTCTTGAGTACTGCTCGAGTGTTTGGGATTCGTACCACGATGGATTAAATTAAGACATCCAAGCAATTCAGAGGCGGACTGCTATATTTGTTTATTTGTTACCAGTAGGATCGAACAACACACTATAGTTATGGAAACGCTTCGGAAATGCAAAATGGAATCCCTGGAGGGAAAGCGACATTTGTTTCTAGGAACATATTGAAAAAAGTAGAATATTGGCACGTGAGCTGACTCCACAATGGTTCTACTGCCGCCGATATACATTTCGTCTTTGGAACACGAAAAAAAGATACGAGAAATCAGGGTTCGTATGAAGGCACGTAGAGATTAATTTTGCCTCGCTCTATTTGCAAGTGGAACGGGAAAGGAAATGAAAAGTCTGGTACAAGGCACCATCCGCCACGCACCGAACGGTGGCTTGCGGAATGTGTATGTGGGTGTGGATAGGCGGCATTCAAGGTAGTACATGGCACACCAGAGGGATACACTCAGTCGAAATCAGAAAGATTTCTTAAGGACTAAATTCTCCAAGAAGTAGAGGAATTGTACCTATTTTATCTTTTTTATTAAATCTTCCTGAGGTTATACTTCATCATTTCAAAGTCATTCTATTCAATGGGCTTTTCGTTCTTCTGTTCTCAGGGCTTTTCGTTCTTCTGTTCTCATTATATACATGTCCGCCCCGGTAGCTGAGTGGTCAGCGTGACAGACTGTCAATCCTAAGGGTCCGGGTTCGATTCCCGGTTGGGTCGGAAATTTTCTCCGCTCAGGGACTGGGTGTTGTGTTGTCCTAATCATCATCATTTCATCCCCATCGACACGCAGGTCGCCAAAGTGGCGTCAAATCGAAAGACCTGCACCAGGTGAACGGTCTACCCGACGGGAGGCCATAGCCACACGACATTTCCATTAGATACATATACCAGCATTTGTTCAACTTCTCCTCATAGAGAAAGTGAAGATTTGCTTTTAATTTCGAGTAAAGTACAGTATCTTTGGAATGACATCAGAAATTCTGATTGGAGAAGGATAGTAAAGGAAATGAGCTGTGATTCTCTTCAATAGATCCCGCTAGGCACTGACTTTAACTGGCTTACGGTGTCGAAGGGATTACAAAATCTGGATGTGAGGTGTGACATACAGTCAAGTAAGAGGCAAGCGACACTTTAATAAACCATAATTTTTTATTTATATACAGCTTTTATGGTCAGTGGGGAAAAGTTGATCTCTTGATATTCAGCCGTTCAACATTATATATATATATATATATATATATATATATATATATATATATATATATATATATAATTTTGCATTCCTTCTTTCTAGGACTGCATCTAAAAATATGAGACTGAGACACTGCGTGTATCACCTCAGTGTTCTGTAGACACTACAGACACATGTGCAATACACGGGTGATTCTTATAAGGAACAAATCAGACAAGTTAATATACTCAAATGTAGCACTGTTGCAACATTTACAGATAAATAACCATTCAGTTAGTCACCCCTGCGAGCAGTTTTTTTCCAGCGACCATAACATCAGTGTGTAAAAGAAAAATTTCAAAACGTGCTGTCCGGAACGTCAGTAAGGTATTGGTGCTGTTCGTCACCTTTCTTGGGCCATGTACAATTCCAAATTCAACAGAAATATTCTCACTAATATCATACGTATGTGGCTGCCAGGTAACGTTATCTGTTACGATTCCTTCGGATGAACTAGGTATGATGCGACTCTGTCTCAAGCTACGTAGGATGCGCTACTTCTGCCTAAGTGTCAGTTTATAACCCACTACTGTACCACGTACAATATTTTTTTTTCATTCCCTCAGACAATGCGCGTGTCACCTAAGTTTTCCAGCTGGCTACACGGAAGACGCAGAACTCTCGTAAATCAGTGAGCTCCGGGGTGAGTCAAACGATAAGTAGAAAATCTGTGCGTGGCATCAGCTGGAAACAGGTGGCTCTCAGAAGCCACTGTACATAGTCAGGGAACAAGCAGTGGCCACGCCTCACAACAACCTCAGCCTGAACGTAAATGGCATTCGCTATGGCTCCGTTATCCCGGCACTCATGGAATGTTAGCCATTTCAATGCCTGTTTACCAGGTTACCTCTGTCGTAACAGCAGGTCAATCTATAAACTGTCACGCCTTCTCATGTTTCCCGCGATCTCAATTTTCCATTTTTAATCTTTCCAGCTCATTCATTGTCGATTACATCACTTTTTTCTTTCCTGTGTCGATCTGTTTTTCTCAGCAGCACCAAGCGACCATGTAGTAAATGTAACAGTGTTTCTATAGCCTTCACTTATAAGAATAGGTGATTTTCATTCTGACGTACACTGAAAGAGTAGTGTTTTAATTGTACTGAACTGCTAGTTGAAGTATCCTGCATGGTAAGCCCTTTGCAAGATACAATTAGGTTTTATGTCGTGTGGCATAGCTAATGCTCGCAGTGTAAGCTAACTGAATGGTTACTAATCTGTAAATGTTGGAACAGTGCAACATTTGAGTATATTAACTTATCTGATTTGTTCCTTGTAGGAATCACCCGTGTGTCTGTAGTAAATACGGCATGAAACCCTACATTAATGTATTGAAAAGCAATTAAAAACGGATACTCAAATGATTGCAAATTATAAGCATGTTAATTGAGCATGTGATGGGAGGCTATTTCATTCTGTGGTCACTCGATTCACTGCAAGTTGACTTACATCGCGAGGCTCAAAATTACACGTGATTAAATTACTTTTGTACGTAGCTACTAGTACATGACACCTGGAATGGAATGTTCAATAAATTAGTATCGTATGGGAAAATTGGAAATTTGTGGTAAAATCTTATGAGACCAAACTGCTGAAGCCATCGGTCCCTAAGCTTACATACTACTTAATCTAACTTAAACTAACTTACGCTAAGGACAACACACACTCGCACACTGTGTATGGTAAAGGGAAGAAATCTCAGCACCGAAAAGTAATTAAAGCGGAGACCTGAAAGTTCTCGGGAATACATTTGCCAGATAACATGTAAGTGAGTAATATGCAAAAGACGGCCGTGGCGACCGAGCGGTTCTAGGCGCTTCAGTCCGGATCCGCGCGACTGCTACGGTCGCAGGTTCGAATCCTGCCTCGGGCATGGATGTGTGTGATGTCTTTAGGTTAGTTAGATTTAAGTAGTCCTAATTTCTGGGGAACTGATGACCTCAGATGTTAAGTCCCATAGTGCTCAGAGCCATTTGAATTTTTGGACGAAGCAAGCTGCTCCTTTATGTGAAATGCAACGACATTCAGTTAACAATCTTTTTTGCGAGAATTTTACAACTTGGCGCGCACAGGTCCCGCGCTGCCTGTGGTGGGCGCTGCGGCCCCGTCGCAGGAGACTGCTTCGGCCGTGCGTCCACGCAGCCTGGCGTTCTCGACGAGTGAAGCTGCACCTAGGCTCAGCCACAGAAATCTGGAGTGGCGGTCCCAGCACACAGCTGATAAGGCGGTACTTGTACTGTCCCAGTAGCGGCGACATAGGCACCCAGCTCTCGAAGACAGGCAGATCGATTCTTTATCCAGGAAAGATAAGCCTGCCACCACCATCCCCAGACAGCCACTGTTGTGGTCGGAAGGGATGCGGATCGCAGATCAAAAGTCCCCTCTGAGGCCGGACGGCTGTAGATTTTTAGCAGTGGACTACAAATTGCCGGAAGCTTGTAGACGGAATTTGAGCTCACCCCAGAGCACCCTCTAAATTGACGATGAAGTGCACTACCCCCCCCCCTCCCCCTCTGCCACACGCACACTGGTGACTGAGGTGTCTGAATGTCCTCTCTTTTCTAAACCTGTAAGCTCTCTAGGTTGCTCTAATGTTTAACTTCGTTTCAGATGGTTCCATTATGTGAACTTTGCATACATAAAGGTATCTTTATGATACCTCTAAGTGAAGTTACTAATGTAGCCTCGATACAGTAGCACGTTCTGTCTGTTTTGCACTGTTGTGGAAATGCTCAATCGATGGTTCTCGGATTCCCAGTTACATAGTCTGATGAAATGTGCTCGTAGTTTGTTTGTACTTTTGGCCTCCTACGTTGACATTCAGTTACAATACCGTTACGAAACGGGTAGCAGATGCGGCCCATTCACCCCTCTCTGTCGGTTCTTAACAAAATATTATCCCTGCACTACTTACTATTCCACTGTGCAACATACCTCAAAACGGCAAAATCCTTGTTAAACGCCTTAAAAGGAGCTAGATTGGACTTACACAGAAAACGTAAGGACTAAAAAGGCTTGTTGATGCAAAAAATGATTTTTAAATAGAATTTCTAATCCAATAGTACGAAAAAATTACGTAATTTTGCACGTTTTAAGAAAAGACGGGATCACAGTTTATACGCTGTCCTGAAATCATGAAAGTCATGTGGCAAAATATCGCTTGTGTACAGCCACCACTGAGATCGACATTGTGTATGACGCATTGTCGCCGCGTGAGTACAACCACACGCTCGCTTCGTCAGGACAGACCCGCTTAGCTTGAACTTAAATGTCATTAGAAAATAGGGAGGTATATCTAAGAAACAAGTGGGCAAAACATGGATATATTTATGTTTATATGTGCGAACTAAACTCACGTGGTGTGTTGACTTGCATTGAGTACATCGTTTAAGTGTAATTTTGTCATCATCAAAAATTGGTTTTACCAGTTTTGTATAGGAAAAGTCTCAAATGTCGTAAGTGATGGTCGAATGGTAATTCTTCGAACCCTGCCAAGAACAAATAACTAAACACAGGTTATTTTTATCATTCACTTTACCCTACGGTTTTCTTGCTGGACTTCTTCCCTGAGATTCGTAAATCGAATTTCTAATGGGCGAGCGGAAGTTGTATGTGCAACCGGAAGGCGCAGCGCGACTCCGATATGGTTATATAAGCACCAGCATCTACGTATGATCTTAGTGGGGCATTCGTATATATACTATGTGTGTACCGTAAAAACGGAAACCTGAACTACGGCGCCATTATTATCAAATGCCTCCAAACAGGACCAACGTACTGTTACTATTTTCTTGTCTGTCGAAGGGCAAACGCCAATAGACATCCATCGCAGAGTGAAGAAAGTATGGGGGCTAGCATATCAGTCTGAAACCACCGTTGTGTCATGGTGCGCCAAGTTTTGTGATGGTCGCGATTCGATACAAGGTGTCGGTCGATCTGGGAGACCACCCGATCCACGACGGAAAACCACAAGTGGGCGGTTCATGATGCCATTGGTACGGACTGGAACATAACTCGTGCGCTAGAAAAGGAAGCCGACATCACCTTCTCCAGCGTGCAACACGTATTTCGGCAGCAATTAGGCTACCATAAGATCTAGAGCCAGTGTATAACAAGCGTAGAATCCCCAACAAAAAGGAAAACCGGATGGCTGTTTGTCTGAAACAACTGATTAGACAATGCTGAAGGCAACGTATTCTTTTGGCGCATTGTTTCAGGCGGCAAAACCTGATGCCACCACTGAGAACTGAAATCGAAAGCATTGACGATACATTGTTGTCATCCATCGTTACTTCGTCCCAAGACGTTCAAGAGTCAGCAATCTCTTTAACCTGTTATTTGATTGCCAGAGGCTAATGCTCATTGATTTTAAGAAGCGTGGTGTCTCTTTCACTGGATAACGGTAATGTGCAACGCTTGAGAAATTATGCCGTATATGTTAGGCGAAACGTCCCTGAAAACTGCTACAAAGGGATCTGCTGCTTCATGATAACTAACGTCCCCACATCGAAAAAGGCCTAATGCACAAGTTACGCCAACTAAAGTGGGAGACACTTGAACACCCGACCTATAGTCCTGATCTCATCCCACTGGAATATCACTCCACCGCTCTCTTAAAATGAGACCTTGACAAATCAGCGATACCTGTCGGAGGATGTGTATCAGGGAGTTTCGGACTTCGTCAACCAGCACGACTTGTCGATTTAGCTAACAGTTGTCTTCATTCTGTTGCGTCGGTGGGATGATATCCTCAATGGTCACAGCGAATTTTACTGGTCGGCATACCGGTTCTGGACTGTACGGCCTTTGAGCACTAAATTTCTGATCGTCTTCTACAAAATTAGATAACTAACAGGCATATGTGACTGAGCTTAAGTAGACATTTTATATGATTACCATCTTATTTTTTTAGTTACTGTCATCTTCTTAGTAATGGTTTGTTTAGGTAATCCGTTCTAAAAAGACACATTTTCTTCAGCACCACGTTTCCAGAGCTCCACTAGTAAGCAGAGCAAACACAGACTGAACCATTAAAGTCTCGTGTGGCAAATATAAAAGTGGACATATTTCATCTAGACTTGTGCGAGGATTTAGTGTTATCTAATCTGCCATGGGACGGTCTAAAGAAACGACATCTTAAGACCTTCTTGAAATATACCACGAAAGTCTATACTGCAAATATTATTTGTAACAGATGTATGAAAAGGCTATTGCTGGTATTAAAACAGACATTTGTGACCACTGCATTTGGCTTTCAGTCGACGAGACTACTGACGTCTATGGCAGAACTTCCTCAGTCTGCAAAAATTTCTGAGAGAAGTAGAAAAAGTTCCATATTACATAGCTTAGAAGTGTGGTTCATTGTGTACTGCAGTTCCAAAATGTAATATGATTGTAGCGTTAGGCCACGGACAGTGGTCGTACTCAGGTACGCATTACAAGTCTGTGTTTTTGTGTGAGTGACATGTGATAGGATGTTTTCCGTAAAACGCGTCCCATTACTATTTTATCGAAAGAGAAAATAGTTGTAACACCGGTAGATATCTCAACTGCTTGTGAATTTTTCCGAGGTTCGACACAGGGAATAATTAGTCCCTCATTTGACAGAAAGAACTAGAATGGCTCTGTCAAAAATATAATGACGTTTTCTGTGTCAATATTGGGGTCCATTACACTTTCCATTGAAGGACTCCGAAAACGCTTAAATCACTTTTACAAAAACCCAATAATGCGGGCGCTAGTCATCACAAATATTCACTGCCTAGCATCGGTCCCAGGGCAGGCTCTAAACAATGAAAAAATCGTGCGACGTGACACTGCCGTTGCTTAGCAATTGTCTGCTTTGAGAGTTCAAGCTATTCGGACGTGTGTTGGAGTTCTCTGAAAGGAATAGAGTGATTAAAGAGTTTGCTGCCGTTCTTAGCAAACAGAAGTTAAATAAGACTGTAAAAGGAGGTTAACTGTTGAAGCAAAGCAGACTTTGACGAAAAACAATGGAGGTAAGTGACCAATCCATATTCAGCTATCATAACACGTCCACGGTGAAATCTGATACTGTAGGCTACAACTTCAAAAGCTGATACTGCTGAATGCTGTGTGACCTAATCCGAGTAAGATACAGCGTGAATTCGAGCAACATCAAAGCCACTTCCAAAGTTTTTACGGGTTTTTCCTCAGTATTTTGGCGTAGGAGTCTCCTGTGAATGGTGCATCACTCTGCTTCGACAGATATGCTCCGCAAACCGCTTTACGGCGTGTGGCAGAGAGTGCTTCTGCACTCCTGCCCTCCCTCTTGTATTCGCACGTGGTACCGGAAGGTTTCCTGTAAACAAGCCATCGTAACGACTCCAATTGTTCCGATTTCCCGGTCGTTAGCATTTCGTGAGAATATGTTGCCCATCTCTCTTCGGCATGTATGCTCTTGAAATTTCTACAGTACCATCTTCGTGGTGTACAACGACATCTTGTGGCATCTGCGGCTGGCATATGTATTGTGAGCATACTCTTAACGTTCTCGCACCTGCTCAAGAATCCTTAGACGAAACGTACTGACATTAGTCGAATCTTCTCAGTCACTTATATTAGTCTAAGAAGACAAAGGCTCCAGAGTGATCAGCAATTCTTAAAAATCGGTCAAACAAAATTTTTGTAAGCCATTTCAGTTGAGTGACACTTACGGTAGTCTCAGCATGAGCCTCTTGAGTTTCACCAAACAAGGCGAGTAACGTATTCTTTTTCGCTAACTAAATTGAAACGAGTTTCACCAGTTCATAGTGTTCATGCAGTTATCGAGAATGCACGCTGATAAATTTTAACTCTATCTGAGGTGTGTGCATATTCTTCCAAACAGCAGTAAACATACGTCAGAAGGAAAAATGTCTGTTAAATGGTTTGTCTGTAACCCCCCGACCCATCGCCATCTTAGATAAATTCTTCGCCATATATGGTAAGCAAACAAATCGCCTTATATCCATTGTCAATCAAATAAAAGATTTTTGCTTTTGTAGCTTGAATGTAAAACTACCATAGCAAAACAAGCATACCAATTGAATAACGTGTTTTGTCAGCAGGTATGAACCTATTTGTCTTACTACCATTTAGACCTTTTTGTTCAGTACACAAGAAGATGGAAGTGAATTAAAATATGTGGTTAGAAGCATCTGAGAAGAATTCTGGGAATAAATAATTTAAAAAAAAACAGATACGGAATCATTTTCACTATTGCCTTTTATTATCAGAATTTGCTGTTCCACTACTTAGAACCATACATTATGGGGTACGGACTTGAAGTGTTTCGTAGGACAGCGTTAATACTGAATGTCATTATCAGATTAGCATTAATATTACCATTGACTTTCTCGAAACTTTTTGTAGAAGTTTACATGTTCAGTAAAGTATGTATTACCCAAGTTTTCTTAGGCATTATAAGTTAAAGACTCTGCATCATGCATGTCGCCACTGGATGTACGTATTGATCTTCCTCCCCTCCGCAGCATTGTGCATCTAAGTACGAGACATAAGATGACAATTTAGATTTTAACAACTTGTTTGCATGTTCCTGAAACTAACAATCTTCAGTATTCTCATTTTGACACAACGATATATCAGTCACAAGAAAGGTGTACCATGAGTATATTTAGTTAAATGTTCTTAAGCCTGATGCGCGTGTTCATCAGAAGATGTACGCTGCAAAGTCACCGAATTCTCTGATTCTGCTGCGGCTGCACATTGAGCTATGTTGTAACACTGATAACTATTTACAGTAAACGCAACTAGCAGTTACTTTGCGAGTCTCAAATGTCTGATCATGATATATTTGCAACCGGAATATTTACTGAAATTTGACTAATGCAATGAAAGAAACTGTTTAGCTTTGTTGGTCGTAGGAATCGTTCATTACTTAAGAGACAACTCAGAAAGAGGGATGGATATGGATGCTAACCGTGGCCGATTTACTCCATGACGCACTGCTTCACTCTATACTCTTCATCTCTAAACAAAATAATAAAAGATTTCAGTAAGATCCAGGAAGGAAGGAAGATGATGCAAAGTTGATTACTAGGGCGAAAACTATCGACTATGGATCCAAAAATTTATCACCTGATTTCTAAAGCTGTGTTGGAGCTTCAGCCTAGGCTGTGAAGTTCTACATAACAGATGCGTAAACTTGTTTTTGACGTCTCGTCGACTTTCGGATTCGGCAAAGATGTACAATTAAATGGATCATAAACTTTTTAGGGAACCAATGCCGTTTTTTAAGTGGCTAGAAGAAATGAATTAAATTTCAAGTGAGATCGCTGAATGACGGTGTGAGTAACTTTAGACGTATGAAACTCCAGAGCGTTAACCGCTCCACCAACACTACAACATGGCTACAACTTTAGAAGAGAAATCATTTTGTGTGTTGGAATTTGCGTGAGGTCAGTCGAAGGTGCAATTCGCCGCCGATACAACAAGAAGCCACCTCTGCACACGTAGATCTATTAGTAGTATACAAAATCTTTGGAAGTTGGTTGGATACGCACAGGGAAGGGCATTGGCCGGCTACGCACGTGTGATGATAAGGTCGTGCAGATCCGAGACGCGTTCACACATGTTCAGAAACGACGTCTGCATATGAAGCCTTACAAGTTGCAGTTGTTGCAGAAATTGCGTCCTGCGACCGTTAGAGAAGATACGAGTTTAACATTTCATTGCTCCAGAATATGGCGGAGGACACTTTTCTCGAAGGACTCAACATCTCAGACGAATAGATGTTTCATCTATCTGGTAAACTGCCGCAATGTAACAATTTGTGGATCACAAAATCCTGTCGTAGTCTTCGAACACCGAAAATGAATGTGTTTTGTTCCGTTTCTATTCGGAGTGGCTGTACACCTTTCCTTAATGCGGAGGAAACTGTGACAGGAATGTCATACCTGAACATGTCACAACATTGGTTGTTTCCTCAACTTCACGAAGATTCGAATGACGATATTTTTAAGCGTGACGGAGCCCGCCTAACTTTCACCCTAAAGTATAGAATATTTTTAAGAACACCATCCCTAAACGCTGGACTGGAAGAGGTGAACAACAAGATCTCGTTCATTCCTTTTTGCCTCCCAGGTCACAAGACGTCACACCTTCAGATTTATTTCTCTGGGAGTGCATGAAAGAAAGGGACTTCCACCCAGCTATGGCAGCTACTCATTAGCAACAGATAAATTGTTGAAGATGGCGCTTCAGTAAACAGTGATTTGTTGATTCATGTGTGGAATGAAATGGACTACCGTTTCGATGTTTCTCCAGGAACGCATGATGCACATGTTGAGTGTATGGTGTAGTGTCTGTGCGAAGATAAAACTTTCAACATTGCTCTATCCAGTGACGTGCATAAAGTGTTCTGTCCGTCATAGTTCGTCTATAATAAACAAGTGAAATCTGTTGTTTCTTTATGAATCGACCTCTATGTTCATCTGTCAAAGCTGCTTTAATCAACGCACAGTAGGCATAGTGTAAGGTGAAGAAGCCGTTAGCAGGACAGGCCACACGCACATGAGGCGTTCATTTTGTTGCACTTTTAGTATTATTATTTGGCTTGGGTTTATTTATAGATAATGCAAAAAGCTTGGTACACATCTAAACTCATATATGCAGAGAAAAAAGGGTCTAATTAGTGCGTACAATGGCTTTAAATTATCTAACTATGTCACATAGGTTCAGTATATATAGACAGAATATAAAACAGCTTTGTTGATCCTCCTCGATTTAGAGCTTAGATTTTGTGACTAAAAGTTATTGTGGTCAGTTAGCTGCTCTGGGGCCAAACAAGACCGGAACACCAAATTTAAAAAAAATCTTAAGAGACAGCTTGGTGCTCTTTATTGTTGTCATCTGGGATATAGGCTACAAGACAAATCAACGTCGTTTTTCATCCTAGTAATTACATATTCCCACGGACGACTTTCATAGATTTTATTTATTAAACTGACAAGTCAAATATATGAAGATATTTATGTATCTACAACAAAATGTTTGTTACTTATTATATCTGAGAAAACTAACACAAACTTTTCATTCCAGGGCCTTCAGAAAGTAATTTACGCATTGCCATGGCAGGTCAAGTGACTGTTATTAAAAGCTGCATTATAGTTACAACTGACACAAATACGTGAGGCTGTTTTGCATTATAATTATCAAAACTATGAAAATGACCCTCGGATCGTTTTCCCAGTTGCTCAGTTCCCCGACTACCGGAATCACACCCTCGGTCAGGGAGCCATTCCAGAACCGCTGTGTAAATTGCTTAGTCGTAGCAAAATCTTTCATCGCTGTGAATCACTTCCACGACTGCCGTCACACTGTCGTTCGTGGTCGACATGGAAGTCGATGGCCCGTCTTCCCAATCAGCATCGGCCACATCTGCGCGGCCTTGCTCAAACTGTCGGGACTACTTCACTGTGGTTGGACACAACATTGGCTTTGGCCCACATCCCACCAGAATTCACGGATAATCTGTGGGCAAATTAGACGTTTTGCCCACTAAAATCGTACTGTCCCGCGTAATTCAACTTTGGAGTTGGTCGCCAGTTGCTACGCCATTTCACTCTCACACTGTGAGGCACCTGTTATCTGTTCCATGGGGAACTGTGTCTGCAGGACACCCAGAGCGTGTACTGTCCTCCAGTAATACCCCACTCTTCTTGCAAAGTGGTCTTAGCGAAGCACAATGTGTGTCTTTCGTAGTTCCTTCTGCTGTTAATTATGGAGTTGCACGAAAAGTTCATTTTTTTCTCTGCAACAAAAACGTACTTTGCATTTAGCGTATTACACACATGTGAAACCCTTTCAACTGAACAATGCGTACCATAATAGGCTTTTATGGGTTTATTCAACACTTAATATGTAGCAAACACAGTTCTCGCAATTTCGTTTGTGTAACATAGTAACCGATTTTGTAACATTTTACGAGTTACTAACAAGGAGTGAATCATTTAGTTTCACCTGTGTGCTTTGGAAGTTTACTTTCTGAATCTCTGTGTGTTAATTTATTTTATTAGACACAGTTCTTGCTTTTGCGTCAGAGTCTATATCACAGTTTCGTAGCTCGTATCGTTAAGGTTTTTTTTTTTTGTAGTGTAGTTTTCCACCATTTTTAAAAAGGATAGCGGATGTGATTGACGTGTGCGGATGCGAGCTGACTTGGTGACACTTGGCTGTCACCTCTTGGCTGCGTTGGCTTCGATTAGACAGCTTGAGGCTGCAGTGGATGGGCATCACTGTTGTGGACGGGCCGTGTGGTTCCAACGGACGTCCAGTAGAACTAAAGAGTCCTCCGATCAGTCCGCACTGATGGTCAGTCCAGTTCTCGCTCGCACAGAGGTTGAACCCTCAACCATGGTCGTGTGGGTGGTCGCCTCGGGAAGGAAGGGGGATGGAGGGGGCAGTCTACGAAAGACTTCCCTGGGAGGCTAACCCAGTTAGGCTGACAAACAGATTCCAGGTGCTATCTGCGGCTGACCATGTCCCTCAGTCAGATGCAGTCGCTTGCCCTATTTCAGAGGAAATCTCTCGGGCAGCAAGATTCAGGCACTCACAAAGGGGTGTATTATTGGTAGCTGGGAGGTCCAGTGTCAGGCGCGTTATAGAGACACTTAGGGATATGACTGCCAAGGAAGGGAAGAAAGCCCATGTGCACACCAGGTGGAGAGAATCCAGACATGGCACGTGTCCTTCTGGATGCCATGAAGATCATAGAGTGCAGCCAACTGCAGGTGGCTAATAGAAAGTACTGATGCTCTAATCGTTACAGGCACTTAAATTTATGCTCAGTCGACATTTTTTGCGTAGAATCGAACTGTGTTTAGAAAGGATAGCCTAAATACAGCTGGTGGTCGCGTGTTTGTTGCTGTTAGAAGCAGTTTATATAGAATCGAAATTGAAGAAGATAGTTCCTGTGAGTTAGTATGGGTGCATGTCATTCGTGGCAGCCGGAATAAAATAATAACGGGATCGTTTTACCGACCTCCCAGCTGCAATAATACACTTGCTGAAAGGTTGAAAGAAAACTTCAGTCTAATTTCAAACACGTACCCGACTCATGCAGTTACTGTTGTTGGTGGCTTCAACTTGCCCTCGATATGTTGGTGAAACTACATGTTTAAATCTGAAGGTACGCATGAAACATCATCCGAAATTGTGCTAAACGCATTCTCTGAAAAATATGTCTACTAATTAGTTGATCAACCAATTAGAATTCTAAATGACTGTAAAAACAGTGTCTACCTCTTAGCAGCAAATAATTCTGAGCTAGTAACGAGCACCAAAGCGGGTATAGCAATTAGTGAACACAGGGTTGTCGTAGAGAGCCAAAAATACTTCTATTCAAAAAAGCAGATAAATATTCGCTTCACGCTTTCCTGAGAGACAATTTCCTTTCCTTCTTACTTAACAATGTAAGCGTACACCAGATATAGCTTGAATTCAAACAAATAGCATCGATAGCAATTGAAAGATTTATAGCAAACAAATTAAAAAACGGCTACACAAAACAGGTCATAATACCGCTGCAGAAATAACGAAAAGAGCATGCCAAACATAAACGGACGCAAAACACTCAATATTGCCGATCTTTTACAAAAGCTCGAAATTTAGTGCGGATATCAATATGTTAGTTACCACAACGGACCTTTGTCTCGAAACCTGGTAGAAAACCCAAAGTGATTTCGCTCGTATGTAAAGTATCTAGCGGGAAGACACAATCAATGCTTTTTCTGCGCGATAGCAAAGGAAATAGTATCGATGACAGTGCTACCAAAGCAGAGTTGCTAAACACAGCCCACCGAAATTCCTTCAACAAAGAAGACGGATTAAATATTCCATAATTCGAATCAAGACACAGCTGCCAACATGAATAACTTAGCATTAAATGGACTCGGAATAGTGAAGCAACTCAAATCATTTAATAAAAGCAATTTCTCCGGTCCGGAATGTATGCGAATTAAGTTCCTACGACAGCATGCTGATGCAATAGTTCCACAATTAAGAATATAAACAACTGCTCTCTCGACGAAAGATCGGAACACAAGGACAGGAAAATTTCGTTGGTCACACTAATACTCAAGATAAGCAATAGGAGTGATCCACTAAATTACAGGACCCTACCAATAACGTCGATCGGCAGTAGGATTTTGGAACATATATTGTGATCGAACCTTTACCTCGAAGATTTAAAAAACATCGTTCTTATGAAACACAAGTAGCTCTATACACAGACATGTGTTGAGTGCTATCTACAAAGGATTTCATATTGATTCCGTTTCTCTAGATTTCCAGAAGGCTTCTGACACCGTACTTCACAAGTGCCTTGTAATCAAATAGCATGCTTATTTAATATCGCCTCACTTATGCAAGTGGATACGTGAGTTATTGTCAGAGAAGTCACAGTTTCTAGTAGACCGAGCGAGACTGTGCAGTGGTTAGCACACTGGACTCGCATTCGGGAGGACGACGGTTCAGACTCGCGTCCGGCAATCCATATTTAGATTTTCCGTATTTTGTTTCTTTTCAAAGGTCACGAACGATTTCCTTCCCCATCCTTCCCTAATATGAACCTGTGCCCCGTCTCTAATTACGTCGCTGTCGACCGGACGTTAAACACTAATCTCCTCCTCCTCATAGTTCTTAGTTGCTGACAAATTTATCAAGTAAAAGGGAAGTGATTTCTGGCGTTGCTTGCAGATGATGCTATCGTATATCGTATGGTAAAGTCATCAGAAGATCAAAACCAATTGCAAAACGATTTAGATAAGATATCCGTACTGTTCGAAATTTGGCAGTTGACCCCTAATAATCATAAATGTGTGGCCATCTACATGAGTGCTAAAAGAAATCCATTAAATTTCGGTAACACGATAAAACAGTTAATTCTAAAGGCCTTAAATTCAGCTAAATACCAAGGAATCACAATTACCAACAACGCAAATACGAAAGAACACACAGTAAATATAACACTCAGATAATGTTGTGGGGAAGTTCAACTAAAGACTGCATTTTATTGGCAGAACACTTTGAAGATGTAACGGATCTACTAAAGAGACTGCCTACACAACGGTTATCCGATATCTTTTGAAGTACTGCTGCGCTGTGTGGGATCCTTAACCAGATAGAATGATTGAATTAAAAAAATAGGAGTGCGGGTTAGCTACTACAAACAGCATAGCGAACGCATTATTGTTTGCAAGATAGACAAGACGCCCACGCCTACTTCAGTAGTACAAGTTTTGTTGTGGTTGGCAGGAGAGCCAACACCGTGTTACTAGAGGAGGCCGAAATGCACGCGTTTTAGGTCTCGTAGGCTGGCGTGAGGTCTGGAACAGGACAAGGAAATTAGAATTTAGAAAAACGGACGTAGCTGGTGGAATACTTAACTTCAATCCATTAATGATGAACATCGCTCTTGACGGTACATGATTCACAATATCAGTAGTAACTGAATATGGCATCTTGCTAGGTCGCAGCAAATGACGTAGCTGAAGGCCATGCTAAACTATCGTCTCAGCAAATGAGACCGTATTTTGTCAGTGAACCATCGCTAGCAAAGTCGGTTGTACAACTGGGGCGAGTGCTAGGAAGTCTCTCTACACCTGCCGTGTGGCGGCGATCGGTCTGCAATCACTGATAGTGGCGACACGTGGGTCCGACGTATACTACCGGACCGCGGCCGATTTAAAGGCTACCACCTAGCAAGTGTGGTGTCTGGCGGTGACACCACATTCCTCCCCGGAAAATCGGCGTACGGTTGTGGTATAAGGCTTCCGCCCGGCGTGGGGAGGACCCCATGTTGACGTATGCGACAAGGTGGGGAGCCTAACAATAGGCGAGGCTGTGCCACCCGCACCCTGCCATTCGGACCGCGGGGAGCTAGGAAACGCCTGAAAACCTGCTCCGGGGTGCACGCCAACATGCGGTGTAGCGCCTGTAGAGAGACAGGAGGGGCCCAAGGGTCGACCTCCATCGGGCCGGGGCACCCGACGGGCGAAGACGACACATGGTCTGGAGCGGGCAAGAGTTCCATGTCGGAGGACAACTGGTCACGGGAAGCGATCGGCGGCGCGTGACCCAGGGAGGCGCCCGGCGGCTGCAGCGAAGCGTCCACTGCGGGCGTCGCCAGCGGGAGAACAGGCGGCGGAGGCGGCGCGTCACCATGGGGCAAAATGGAAGGCAGCGTCGGTAACACCTGGGGCTGAGGCGAGCCAGTAGATGGGTCCCCAGGGCGCTGACCGGACGGCACCGTCGCTGAAAGCAGACGGGGAGCGGCAGATCCCGTGCGACGACAGAGGCGCAGCTGATTCAGATGCCGACACAACTCACCAGAGGCTCCCAAAACCAGATACATAGCGCGGCCGAGGCAGCGAAGAATGCGCCCTTCGAGCCAACGCCGTGAACCTCGATAGTGGCGATAGTAGACAACGTCGCCTGGAGCAAAAGCAGGTGTCTGCCGCTGCACAGGAACCTGATGCGGCGGATGTAGCAAAGACATCAAGGTTCGATGATGACGACCGTGGAGCAACTCAGCCGGCGAGCGACTATCTCGGGGCTGAGAGCGATACGAAGACAAAAAGAGCAATAACGCGTCCTCCCGAGAATGCGACTCTTTCAACTTCAACATCTGTGACTTGAAAGTCCTGACCAATCGTTCAGTGGCACCGTTTGACTGTGGCGAAAACGGCGCGGACGTCAGATGTTTAATACCATTGGCCTTGCAGAATGACTGAAATTCTGCGGACATGAATTGTGGGCCATTGTCGCAAACAATAGTCTGTGGAAGACCTTCAATGCAAAAGATAGCAGATAGCACTTGGATGGTGGCAGATGACGTCGTGGAAGACATCCGGACAACAAAAGGAAACTTACTGAATGAATCTACCACAACCAACCATAGAGCATTCAAGAATGGACCAGCTAAATCGATGCGTAAGCGTTGCCAAGGGGAAGTGGCTTTTGGCCATGCAAAGAATTTCCGCAGTGGTGCTGACTGTTGTTCGGCACACACCATGGAAGAAGAGCACATATTCGTAATCGCGGCATCGATTCCGAACCAAGTACAGTGCTGACGAGCAAGTTGCTTCGTTCTCACTATACCCCAATGTCCTTGGTGGAGAAGCTGTAAGACAGAGGACTGTAACTAACATGATACCACGACCCTGGACTGATCATTATCAGAACGCAACAGCAAAACACCACGTCGTACAAAATGTCTCTCCTGGTGAGCAAAAAATCGGTGAATCAACGGATCCCCGATCCCTGACTTTGACAAGGGCCATTGCGTAGGAACAAAACGCAGAATGGTATCAAGGACAGGGTCGGCAGCTGTGGCTGTAGCTACACGACGAAAATCAATCGGAAACAATTCGACCACGTCATCGGTTTCCGCATCAATGAACATGCAGGCAAGTTCGGAGGAATCGAATGCCCTATCCTCAGCAACAGGCAAGTGGGACAACGCATCGGCGTTTCCGTGCTTAGCAGTGGACCGATACAAGATATCGTAGCGGTACTGCGAGAGGAAAATAGACCAGCGAATGAATTTCTGCGCTGTACGTTGAGGTACAGGCTTGGTAGGATGAAAAAGCGATGTCAAAGGTTTGTGGTCCATGATTATGGTAAAGTGACGACCATACAAGAAATCATGAAACTTTGTAACACCAATGCTTCTTTCTCGATTTGTGAATAATTTCTTTGCGCAGACGAGAGCAATTTGGACGCAAAGGCAATAAGAGCGATCGTGCGATCCATCTTTGTGCGCAAGCACAGCACCGATCGCGAAATCCGATGCATCCACCATCAACAAAAGGGGCTTCTGGGGATCGAATGGTGTAAGGCAAGTATTGGAAAGCAACGCCGATTTCAACTGGCGAAAGGCGCGTTCGCATTCCGTCGTCCACATGAACGGAACACCTTTACGGCCTAAGCGATAAAGCGGAGCTGAAATGGAAGAGGCATGTGGCACATATCTGTTAGTAATTTATTTTTCCCAGCTCACTCTGTAGCTGCTTCAAATTCTGCGGCGAAGGCAAGTCTTGTATGGCACGAAGGTGCGTGGGACTGGGATGTATGCCTTGGGCATTGAGTACATGTCCCAGGTATGACAAATCACGAGTAAAAACCAGACATTTCTCCTTCCGCAAGCGTAGACCATTTTGTCGCAAGACCTGAAATAATGTTCTGAGATTGGCCAAATGTTCTTCTTCTGTCTTTCTGGAGATCACATTATCGTCCAGATAAGTTGCTGCAGTAGGGACCGACGCACATACAGTTTGTAGATATTGCTGAAACAATGCAGGAGCGGATGCACACCCGAATGGCAGTCGTTTGAATTGATACAACCCAAGATGCGTGTTAACCACCAAAACGCGCTGGGATTCTTCGTCCACCGGTATTTGCAAGTACGCATCTGCGAGGTCCAACTTCGAAAGACATTTACCCGGGCACAGTTTGTCAAAAAGATCTACCAGGCGGGGTAAAGGAAAAGTTGCAATCACTAGCTGTGGATTCACTGTTGCCTTGAAGTCCACACAAAGTCTCAATTTTCCCGACGGTTTTAGCTCTGATGCCCAGAGAGAAGCCTGCACATGTTCAATTACACCTTGTGATTCCAAATCGTGTAATGTTTTTGCGACCTCATCACACAATGCGTGGGAAACATTGCGCGCTCTGAAAAATTTCGGTTGCGCGTTTACTTTCAGTTCCAAATGTGCTTTACAGTTCTTAGCGCAACCAGGGCCCGGTGCAAAAATGTCTGCAAATTCTTCACAGAGACGAGAAACACTGTCTGAAGGCACAGTCTGGTTCACTGATCTGTATATTGAGCAAGCAGTTAAGGAAACAAAAGAAAAGTTCGGACTAGGCATTAAAATCCATGGCGGAGAAATAAAAACTTTGAGGTTCGCCAATGACATTGTAATTCTGTCAGAGACAGCAAAGGACTTGGAAGATCAATTGAACGAAATCAACAGTGTCTTGAAAGGAGGGTATAAGATGAACATCACCAAAAGCTAAACGAGGATAATGGAATGTAGTCGAATTAAGTCGTGTGATGCTGAGGGAATTAGATTAGGAAATGCGACACTTAAAGTAGTAAAGGAGTTTTGCTATTTGGGGAGCAAAATAACTGACGATGGTCGAAGCAGAGAGGACATCAAATGTAGACTGGCAATGGCAAGGAAAGCGTTTCTGAAGAAGAGAAATTTGTTAACATCGAGTATTGATTTAAGTGTCAGGAAGTCATTTCTGAAAGTATTTGTATGGAATATAGCCATGTATGGAAGTGAAACATGGACGATAAATAGTTTATAGAAGGTTTCGAAATGTGGTGCTACAAAAGAATGCTGAAGGTTAGATGGGTAGATCACATAACTAACGAGGAGGTATTGAATAGAATTGGAGAGGAGAGGAGTTTGTGGCACAACTTGACTAGAAGAAGGGACCGGTTGGTAGGACATGTTCTGAGGCATCAAGGGATCACCAATTTAGTACTGGAGGGCAGCATGGAGGGTAAAAATCGTAGAGGGAGACCAAGAGATGAATACACTAAGCAGATTCAGAAAGATGTAGGCTGCAGTAGGTACTGGGAGATGGAAAAGCTTGCACAGGATAGAGTATCATGGAGAGCTGCATCAAACCAGTCTCAGGACTGAAGACCACAACAACAACAAGTTGCAACGTAAATGTAAAACTGCAATAGCAAAACGAGCATCCAAATTAAATTAACAGTTTTCTCTGGATATACGAACCAACTTGTCTTATTACCGTAAGTGATTGTTTTCAGTCCAAAAGAAGGTGGAAGGGATGCAAATACGTTGTCAGATGTATGCGAGAAGAATGCTAGGAATAAGTAGATAAAAACACAGATATTGTACCTTTATCACTATTGCCTGACTGTATCAAAACTTTGTTTTCCACTACTTACAACCATACGTAGTGGGAGATAGAAGTGAAATATTCCGTAGTAAGAACGCACATACTGATTGTTGTTCTCGCTTTTGCTTATCATTAACGTGAAGTATTTCTGAACGTGTTATAGTGGTTTACAGGTTCAGTAAATATGTCACATACGTTTTTTTTTTGGCGATGGAAGTCAAAACTTTGGAACATGTGTGGCCGAAATACATCGTCGTCGGCTCTATGTCATGATCCTCCTCCTTTTCATAGCATTTTATCACCAACACACAAACCTCCAGATGTCAAACTCTCAGATCAGTACCAAACGTTGTGTGTCGGTAAAGTATCAACCTGTTATTCTCGGTGGTTTAATGTTAAAAAAATATATAAAAATAAAAGCTAAAGGAAAGGAAAATAAACTTATGTTCATTGCCCCTCTACTCCACATTCCCTACACTTTCCTTCGTTCGTGGGGTGTGGGAATAGGATATGGTGACCAGGCCTCGAGTTGCGACCCCCGCTCACTTTGCCCCCCACCCCTCCCTTTAGCAGCGGGGAAGATGCGTAAAAAAAGCAAAAAAATGAAAAAAAAGTAAGTTGGTAGTGCTTGAGATCGTCGAAACTTAAGTCCCAGGTTGGAACATCACTGATAACAATTTTTTTATACGTGAAACAGTTACATGGTTAATTGGGAGAACATATTCCTGACATATAAAAGGTCTTTTCGGAGTTTGTAGCAATGTTGTTTTGGCAGTCTGCCTTGGCTTCGTTAGTTGATAGTAACAAACCTACAGAGTAAATTTGCATAAACAGATGTTTTGTTATCTATACAAATGTGCGTTACAGGGTTGCTACTTTCTACCAACGAAGCGAAAGCAAACAGCAGAAACAACATTGCTACCAACTCCGAAGAGTCCTTTTACATGTCAGAAATATGTTCTCCCTTATAACGATTTCACACGTAAACTGTTTTAAAAAGAATCGCCATCAGTGGGCATCGAATTCGGGACGTTTAAGACGACGAGCTAAAGCCTTACCCACTCACCTACCAGAGCTGTCTGTGATCTTCCATCACCGATACTCTTCTCCTATAGCCCATTGTGCAGGTGTTAGTTTTAAATTATCGTTTATGCACGTTCCACTGGGCTACAACACCCAGCACGAACTAAATCGGTGTTTTGGTTGATACTCTATTGACAAACAACGTTTGGTACCGATATGAGTGTCTGATATCTGGAGGTTTGCGTGTAAGTATGAGAAATAACGACACAATTTAGATTTTCTCACTTTTATTTGCGTGTTGCCGAGTCCACGATCTTCAGTGTTCTAATTTGAATACACTGATATATGAACAACATGAAAGGCGTGACTGAAATATAATTATGTAAACTTGCTTAAGTGTGATGTGCATATAAATTACAAGATATGCGAGTACACAAAAAGAGCTGAGAGACCACAGAATTTCCTCATTCTGCGACGGGAGCAAATTGAGCACTGGTGTAACACGGATGAGGGCACACAGCAAACGCAACTGGAAGTTATTTTTCGAATCTCAAATGTTTGATCACGATGTATTCATCATTGAATTATTCATTAAAAGAAACTGATTAGGGTTATTGCTACTAGGGTACGTCTAGTACCTGAGGGAGACAACATCAACTCAGGAAGCGTGGATGGATATGAATGCTAAACCTTGGCCGTTTTACCCTATAAGGCATTCGTGTATTCTTCACTCTTCAACTCTAAATAAAACAGTGAATGATTTTAGTAGGCTGAAGGAAGGAATTATGATGATGCAGACTTGATTACTCTGTATCCAAGCTATCGATTAAGGATCCAAAAAGTTGCCATCTGATTAAAGGTATTTGTAGAGCCGCGCTCAAACTTCATCCTACTTTGTGATGAACTAGATAAGTAGAAACGGAATTTTGGTTTTAATTTCTCCACATCGTTCAGATCGGACAAAAGTGTACCATTAAATGGATCATAACCTTTTCAGGTGAACCATTCCGGCACCTGCTTGAGGTGGACTGAGAAAATGAACAAAATTCAAGTGAGAACGTTGAATGAGGTACTCAGCAGCTCAAGATGTATGAAACTCAAACGCTTTAACCACTTCGCCAACACGGCCTACTCTTCTTTCTCGTCCATAACTCAAAGAATACATTGTATCTCATTAAGACATCAGATGTGGGCTGTAGGCACTGCTAGCCATTAGATATATTTGACGCACCGGTTTTCTTTCCCTCTTGGGGTTGTTTATCTAACGACATTCCTGTTAGTCCTCCCATATTCAGCTCCCAAATCAGCTTTAATAAGCTGGGCGGAGGGGGGGGGGACACAGATAGACTCTTTATTTTGTTGCTGTCTTATTATTGTTATTATTGCTGTATTATCGCTTATCAAATGTAGTCCGAAAACACGAAGTAGTATTAAAGAGAGAATGAAAGGCGTACACACAGAGATTAAAAAGAGTATTCACTTACAAATAACAACCCATATTTCATATAAAGACACTATTATTTCCTGTAAACCAAATAACGGCTTTCTTGAATGACACCTCAGGTTGGCTGCCGCATTATAAAATCAACTTCATTCCATATTTCGGCGATCCAGCTGTTCTCCATCTTTATCAGAACGCTGATGCTGAGTTCTGTTGAAAATTGATGCCAAGGTTGCAGGTCTTCGTAATATACAGGTCTCTGATAAGACTTTCGATACTCATTATTCTGGGAAAGCATAAATTTCAGGAACTTTATATATCCTCCTCGGTTCTGAGCTTGGGTTTCGCGAATGAAAACTTTTTATTGGTTGTCAATGAAATGTTCTGGGACTGAATAAAACTGAGCTACCAAATTTTAAAAAATTCTTGTGAATCATAAGAGTATTAGGGGATTCAGATTCATATATGCTACATCATTCATCAAATTAGTTTTTTATCCTAATAATAACATTGTTTCACGGTTTATCTTTAGAGACATTATTTGTAATCTGACAACTGAAATACATAAACATATTTACGTAAGTATCGCAAAATGTCAATTAATAATTATGTCATAAAATACTATACAAAAATTTTTCACTCCAGCGCCCTCAGAAAGTAAGTTGCACGTTGTTATGTCACGCCGAGTGAATTATATTGATTGCTACATTAAACTTCAAACGGTCACAGATACACGACAATGTTTTGCACCATAGTTATCAAATCTCTGTCAACAAGACTCGAAACGTTTTAACAGTCGCTTACTTCCTCGACTATAGAAATCTGCCATTGTAGGACAGCTGTGTAAATGTCTTCAACGTCGTAAAATCTGTAATTTGTGTGAATCTGTTCCTGGATACCTTCACATTGTCGTCTGTGGTAGACGAACAAGTCGATGGCCTCCCTTAGTGATCAGCATGACCTTCATCTGTCCGGCTTTGATCAAACCATTGGCAAAATTCCACTTTTCCTGAACGCGGTATTAAATGTGGTCCATACAGCGTCAGCATTCACGGTTAACCTGTGTGTCAGACGTTATGCCCACGTCAAACTTGGAGTTAGTGTCCAGTTGTCGCGCGATTTCACTCTCGCTTCTTATCCGTATCTCTGTGTCTGCAGGACACCCAAAACATGTACTGTCTTCTGACAACGCGTCACACTTGTTGCACAAGCATGGGCCGATATGTGTCACTTACTTTTCCAAGTCCCTATATATAAGCTCCTTTATACTCTTTCTTCTATTTGCTATCTCTCTCTCTCTCTCTCTCTCTCTCTCTCTCTCTCTGTCTCCGTCCCAACAGGCCATGAAGGCCCAACGGTACCGACCGGCCGCCGTATCATCCTCAACCCACAGGCGTCGCTGGATGCGGATGAGGAGGGGCATGTGGTCAGCACACCGCTCTCCCTGCCATATGTCAGTTTACAAGACCGGAGCCGCTACTTCTCAAACAAGTTGCTCTTCAGTTTGCCTCACAGGGGCTGAGTGAACCCTGCTTGCCAACAGCGATCGGCAGACCTCATGGTAGCCCATCCAAGGGCTAGCCCAGCCCGACAGCTCTTAACTTCGGTGATCTGACGGGAACCAGTGTTATCACAGCGGCAAGGGCGTTGACCCTACTTGTTATGTAACTGAAAAAAGTTCCTTCTTTCGCTTTCTTTGAAACGAAAACGTATTTTGCATTTAGTGAACTACACTAATGTGATATGAATGACATCATTACACCAGAGGTTAAAACTCTGCAGTATACCGATGCTTTATGCCATTTTCTTCTACACTTAAAGGCCAAATCTCTATGCCTGACGTCAGACAGATATCCATAAAACCAGGCAACTCAATCAGAATCAACTTTTACAAGTTTTATTCAACGTCTCAGGTAGATGCACTGTATGAAACATCATAACTGTTCCGTAGGAATAGGCTTTGGCGTTCTAGTGCGTTGTGCGTTGGAAATGCGTAATCTTTGTCAACATATTCCGCCTTCTCTTCTTCACTCTCTTCTACGTCTAGTATTCTCTGCTGTGAACGTGCCTAATGGAGACTTCGCGCTACACCTACAAAAATCGTCGCTGTGTTGTTTTGAGGAAATAAATGATCTCTCTCTCTGTCTAGAGTGCAGGGTATATTGATATTCTAAACCACATTTTACTGTCAATCTAGTTCAAAAATACAAAATTCAAACAGAAAGTAACTCTTTATCTCAAAATCACGCTAACACTGCGATAAACATGTTTCTTCAGTGAAGTGCTGAAACCTACTGGGAGCTTGCAGAAACGAAAGCATGTGGTGAACAGAAAGCACGTGGTGCACAATTGAGGACAGCGAATTTCCTTACTTTTCTGAGCTAGACAAAAATAAAATTTGTATGTAGCGTAAACGCATCATAAAGAGTGAGGAGGATATTTGACGACCCCTATGATATAAAGAAACATGAGCACTTGTTGGAATGGAAGGCATCAGTTTCACAAGGTTTTGCATTAAAGAGTTTCGATGTGTTTACAAGTCTCCTTCCTTCTTGTGTGTTCCGACAGTCGCACAAAGGTTACGCCTGATATCTACCAAATGTAAGTGGGTACGGCGAGCTACGGTTCATATGAATAAGTACCAAGATAGTTTTCAGCTTCCTGCTCGTCTGAAATTCTCGAAGACAGGAGAACATTCTAGTTACTAGCTTGATCATAGTGTCGCATTGAATTTACGGCCAGTTTCCGCACCCAAAGCTGGAAATCTCAGGATGGTAGAACGACGTTCATCACACATCCATAGCAGTTGGAATTCTTCGACAGCTTTTCAACTAAGTATTCTAAACCAATCATACATGATCTATGGCCCATTGGAATAAAATTCTCATACTTGTTTAGTTATTTCTGAATGCTTATCGTAAAATTTTAAATACCTGAATATTCATCTTACTGTTGCACTTTTGTTTGAATAGATTGGAACATGCTTTTTGAGTCCTTGACTACAGCAGGTTCTGGAGCCTTAAATAAATACCTAATGGCAGAGCATCTCGAATCACTGCCGCTTCTGCAGTAAAAATTGGACATCGTGGTGGCAGACTAAGTTCTTTGGAATACTTCCGCTGCGGCAGAAGTAATACGGATCTTACTGCCGAAGTCTCTTGAAATTGAAAGCAATAAATATAAAAGCGAACAAAGTGCGTCAGTAAAATTTAAAGTAGGCAATTAAACTTGAACTCATCGTGCCAAGGCAATGTTTCATGGTACTGTAAATAGTGAATACCGAGATTTTACATCTGATACCGGAATGTATTTCTATGGAAGTATCTGTCTGAACCCAACTGTAGATACTGTGCACTGACATTAATGCTTTCACTAACAGAGGGCAAACACTTCTCATTTCCGATGTAGACCTTGTGTGCGGAAGACACCCTCATTTGTCGCAGCAGCATGATTAATATGTATTGGGCTGCTGCCCTACTAGGCTATTAAAATATCTCTCCAGGTACTGACGTCGAACAAGCAGAGGAGTTTCAACAACTTCTCCCAGTAAGACATTCTTGTAAGTTGATCGCATTGCTCCAAGGCCCACAAGCCTGCATCCGAATTGTACTAAGTCAGACTGATGAAGTGCACCTTTCGCAACGGTGTGATACAACGATCATTCTAATCTATGATGCAGCGGACGAAGACAGTGTTACAGTGTGCACACCGTCAAGTTCCAGCTGCAGGTCTCATTGCGTTAATTCTGTTTCTTTTCGCGGTTACATAGTGGGCTGAAGAGAACTACAGAAAATTTCTTAGTCACACTGTTAGGTCGCTGTCATTCATACAGTGATTGAACGTGTAAATGGCTCCACCTGACATTAGGCATAGAGATTTGGTCTTTAAGTGAAGAAAAAAAAAAGCCATAAATCATTTGCATACTGGAGAGATTTAACCTCTGGTGTAATGATGTTCTTCATATGTCGTGTGTATATTAAAAACAGAATAGTGCTCTGATCTGAGCATTTAGGAAGTCCTCTTGAGTTTGTATTAGTATTTTTTTTTATTCTTACACATGTGGTACTGTCCTTGGAAAGATTTGAACACAAAACAGAATAAGTCTTTCAAGAGCTCTTTTAGTAAACGCTGACAAGGCGACAACGGGATGGGTATGTAGGAAGTTGGAATTCCAGGCACCGCTTTAGATTAGAGAACTGTAACCATTATTTGAAAAGTTCAGGGAGGTAGCGGGCTCTAATTCATATGTCGATAAGGTTCGTAGGAAAGTTTTTAAGGACGATTTGTCACGAGTCAGTGAAAATAATCCATTCCAAGGACTGAATTCGTAGAGGACTTCCGTGAGCCTGATATCTTAGGATATGATCAATGCGGTGACTGCCTGGGGGGAATTTATCCAGTTAAAAGGTTTTCAAAATTTTCAAAACATGTTAGTTCGAGCATTTACCTAGCAGTTTCACGGGTAATCTTCCACAGATGAGATGTTACCCTTCTTACGTTCTAGTCGACGTTCGGCAGTCTCTGGTGAGTATTCCGTATTCCATCACACCACGGAGTTCGTAACATGTAACTAAGTGAAGTGTCGCTTTTGATACTAGAAGTCTGTCGCATTTAATACTCTGCAGAATGTGTAGTAAAATGTTTACACTGAGCCGGTCTCTGGTAAAGTTTCTTTAGCAACCGTTTCTCACTTTTTGAAAGAGTGCCGGTTTGCGTTATTGATGTTCCAGTAACTTTTAGGAAAGAATTCCACGTCTCTTGTCGTCGCTTCCATCCTCCAAGTAACAGGAAAAATTACCTGATCCTGATTTCTGATGCAATATCGACCGTGCACAAATATTCACTTTTGGTGGCAAGCATTACGTGAGCCACTATAGTGGGAAAGAGACTCCAGGATAGAACAGCCGTAGTTGAGGACTACGTCTTCCATTACATTAGGTGAGATCTGTCCTGGGTCTCTTGTACACGAATATCCCTAAATAGAGGTGTGAGCGCTGAAATAACTCTGCTCTGGCAAGGAAATATACCTCAGTTGTTAATATGATACTCCAGATATTATCTCTGAGTTAACTGCAACTACCATTCGTCGTGGACGTCCTGAACACTGACACTGTGCTACGGCTTGGTAATATGGAATTCCCAGTTCGCCTGGGATAAATGAAGCAGGAGGATACTGTGTGAGCCCCCATTGTGTCTCACATTTCCTCATTTGATGTGGCATAAAACTAATTCGAAAACATCTGCATACCCGCACTGTTCGATGTTGCACTTCACCACAGTCGCATTGAACGTGAATCATTGCTGGAAGTTTATAATTCATTTCTTCTCAACGTTTGGAAAAAAAATTTACTGTTTCAAGAGATTATTCCAAAAAACTGAGGCAAGGGTCAAGCCCTTGTCGGAGCTAGGCCACAAAAAATCTCGACTTTCTGATTGTAATGTAGTCCACGTTTGAGGCGGCGTCATCGTTGTCTTAATGTGTAGGCACTGGTTTACGCGTATAGTGATTTTGTTTTGGTTTCTCAGGTGCTACGGAGCATCTTGTGCTGTTCGTGTCTTCCCTGCAGGAAGAAAACGAAGAAAACGAAGAAAGAGTCACCTTATGTGGAGCGCTACACAAGTAGAAAAGAGTGGAAGAAAGACCTTGATGCTGGAATAATGGATCTGAACATGGTGAGCAACTCCAAGACGTTCAAAAAACGGCACAGTGATGTTAAAGCATTACTGAAATTAGTAACAATGCTTACTATAGTAGCAACATCTGTTCTTTTAACTTCCCAGTTTTTTTTAATATTACCACTATTTGTTTTAGTTTCCTGGTTTATATTAAATTAGACCTTACAAACATACACTCATTTTTGGTGTCTGCGTCTAATTCTGGAGAACTGTTGTTAGACTTTATTTGATGTCTTTAGCATTCAACGTTAATATAAAGTCGATGAGGTGGCTGTTATTATCACACTGAATTTCCAGGTGCACTTCGTTATTTTATGCACCTCAAAGATTGTGAGTGTTCTATCGTGTCATGTTCATCTGAACACTCAAGGAGACGCTCACCTTTATTGTTGGTGGTTCACTGTCCAAATTTCTCTTCCCTCAGACATCCACGATCACTTACCATTAAGAGGTTCAAATCTCACTTTAAGATAATATTACGTTTTTACGAAGCAACTATATTTTTATACCTAATGAACATATATTTAAACGAGGAGCATAGTATTTTATAGTCGAAATATTTGTCTTATAACACGACAAATACCAACAATTAAATAAATTCGTATAAATAAAATAATGGATGTATTGTTAATAAGTGGAAGTTAACTAGTTTAGGATTTCTTAGCAGCATTCCCATTAACCTGTGTCCAATCCTGTTGAGCATGTTCCATTAAAGGCTTACCACACCTTTTCACTCTTGTAGCTCTCATTTCTTTAATTTATTTGATTTCTTAATTTATAACCGCTCCCTGTAACGGTATGTAACACATTCTTCAGGCCTTAGACTTACGAACTGCATATGTGATATAAAATCGATTCAAGTGCGGTAAGTCGAATTTCTAGAGTATTGCTATGTGTTAGTTATAGGCAATACTACTTGAGTCAGTAATAGCAAAAACAAAACACCCACAGTTTATGGAGTACGGACGCTTCAGAGAGAGAAGGGAGCCAGAATATCCGTCCATCTTCGACATCTTTCCCTGTCAACCGACTCCAGGACCTGCCCCTCGCATCAAGAAAGAAGAGGATAAGGACGATAGTCGGAAGGAAGGCCGTGCAGAGGTGAGCAAACATCACTACTACCGAGTATGCATCAGTCACTCTCCCAGACAGCTCTCTCATTTTCACACGTGGGACTAAGTAAGGAACGCAATTTGTTGTAATGCATTAATACAAAATAGCTGTGGTTACAATATCCTAAAATAAATGTAACATACAACGGAAAGATATTGCTGTGGAAAGTAAACTTCCGTTGCAAGCCGGCCGCGGTGGTCTAGCGGTTCAGGCGCTCAGTCCGGAACCGCGCGACTACTACGGTCGCAGGTTCGAATTCTGCCTCGGGCATGGATGTGTGTGATGTCCTTAGGTTAGTTAGGTTTAAGTAGTTCTAAGTTCTAGGGGACTGATGACCACAGATGTTAAGTCCCATAGTGCTCAGAGCCATTTGAACCATTTTTTTTGAACCGTTGCAAAATTACAAGCTAAAAACGCATGTTAACAGTGAATTCGGTCTTACATGGTTTCCCATGTGCAATCGACATGCTACCTCAAGTGTCCAGTACACGAAGTACGATCATACGGAGTGTTAGTTTCAGTACCTGTTCATGAGACTAAGTTCTGCTATGAACTGCAGAGGGCATATGCTGTCGGTAATAATAGGCACAAACCCGACTTCAGTTCTACTCAGTAGTTGCAGGAGAAATACACACGATACCAATGCGACGTAATATGGTTCACAGTTCCAGTACTTGTGGCTCCCATCAATGCAACATGCAGAATAAGGTTATGAATATATGAATATAAGTAACCAGACCAAACCACTCGAACGTATAACAGAGAGTTGTATAGTGTGTAGGGCTCTTAAACAAAAGGTAACTATATTGTTGTAATCTCTTTGTGTAGTCTTCCAGAATGTGGATTCGTGGTAGACGAGGCGGCCTCATAGAGCTTTAGACGTATATTCACGTGACGATCAGAGGATCAAGTGAGTGAAATTAAGGTGGTAAAAGGGAGTGTTATAAATATAAATGTAGGTTCTCATTAGCAAATTTTATTGTTTACAATTGCCTGCGTATTTTACTATGTTCTTGCTGTACATATCCTTCTGCTCTATCGTTGCAATTAGTGAACAAAGATGCATCACAAACGTTATATACAAAACGGATCACAGACAATGTCTATGTTTTTCGAGTCATATATCTATTGACTTTTTTCAGCTTTCTTCATATGTTGTGTACAACACAGTGCGCGAACAACAATCTGGTGTTTATACAGATTGCACACCTTCACATTCTTCCCCTTTCAGGTGCGGGGTTCATCATTCCTAGGTGCCTTATCATTATTCTTGTCAACCAAGCTTTATTTTGTTAAGTGTGCCCCATTAAAACATTCTGTACCATTTTCATTCGTGTGCCTCTCACTTCCCTATCTCTATTTGATATATTATTTTTTGACAAACGCCTATAGCGTCACATTTCACATTCGTTATTGGATACAATTATGGTCTGCTTACTTAATATACCATCTGTTTAACAAAGCTAAGTCAGTTGTCCAAAGTTTTCTTCTGTTAGACATATGGCATCCTAGCCGAATAAGCGATAGTAAAATCAAACCATCTACAGGGCCATGCTGTTGGGCGCGTCAGGAAGAGGAAGGCAGCCGAAGAAATACCACCGTCTGATGACCGCGAGCGCAGACACACTGAGCAGCGTCGCCGTCGCCGCAAGAGACGTCAGAATAAACTGGTCGCTGCGCCGCAGGAGGGCCTTGCTGGGGTAAGTCAGCGTCATTACTGCCATGAAGAGCAAGCAGGGAGAGACGGGTTGACAGGTTGAGAGCTACGAAACAACATCTACTTCTTAAACTGCACGCACTGCAGAATCAGCCACTCTGCCAGATCATGCCTATCGAGAATTTCTGACGCTCCAGACATGTCCCCTCGACTATAAATTCAGGAAGGACAATTTAAGAGATTCACTTTATTACAATAAAATGACAGATTGTTTACAAGATAATGATGTAAATCTTGGGTCATACGGATAGGTATTGTTGTGGGACAGTAACGACCGATGCAAAATATCCACGAGTTTGTATTATAACACTTGTGTGAAACACTGCAGCTTCAAACAGCTTATGTGCACAAATTATAGACCTTCAGCTGTGCGAGTCACAACTGGCCAGTGACTACTGATGTGGGATGTGCACAAATTATAGACCTTCAGCTGTGCGAGTCACAACTGGCCAGTGACTACTGCCAGTCGGAGACACATCCATCCATCAGTATCGCAGATTTGGGGTAATGGTGTAAGACTAGCGAACGGCATCCAGTATCGACGAATTCATTATAGATGTAGTTCGGAGTGTGGAATGACGGGGAATGAAAACGTTTGACTCATTCTAAACGCAAGTATGCCGATAACCGTTGTATATGATTTATGTAAACACGGAGAACCGGAATTAGATTGGCCGACGTGAATTTAACTGAGCACATACTGATTTCGCGTAGTGAGCCTTAAGTAACTCGACCCATCACCTGGTTAAAGTTTCTTGTGGGAATACCATTTTCGTTCAGCTTGTCTCTTACAGCGACATGAAATATCGCCTATGTATCAGACTGGAGAGCTGAACTGCTCGATTGGTTGGCTCAGCAAAGGGTGAGCTTAAGTACCTCTAGCTCCAATTTGATTGCGTCTTTAGCTATTTGCTAGCAAGGAAAGAGAAAGTTAGCTGCACGGTAACTATAAATGGCAGTATCATACGGTCACCCAGCCAGTCCCAAACTGAGCACAAATACTTATGCCAGGACATACCACATCAAAGAGAAAACTGCCATGTATGTAGAGATATAGGTATAAGTGATATTAGCCCAGACTGTTAGCGGTGCTGAACACTTGAGCAGGATACACTGGTACGAAACATGAATATCAATGACGTCCCATACACCATCAGTGGCACTTATGAGACAGTAGGGAACCAATAAAGCACTCGGAATCAGTTACAACAATTTGGCGATTTATGCCAACAAGGAAGTAGTGACTCATCTAACGTACACGGTAGAAGTGTAGTGACTACCTTAACATAGCAGAGAACTTGGTCAGAATTAGTCGAAGTTAATCAGACTTCGAATACATTCCAACTGTATTAATGAAATCCTCTGTGACTGACACAAATGGCATACCGGGAAAAACTTATGTTTCTTATAACATATTTGACGCATGAACATCATCAGTGCAGTCTTTTCTGGCTTATTACAATCCCATCAACAATTCTTCACGTGATGAGATAAGCGTGAGTTTGCAACTACATAACTTAGCCAGACTACTTGTGTGAAATAACAGTCGGTGACTTTTAATTGAAAGTAATGCTTTTTCTCGCACAAGATTCTGCATAATAATGTAAATAAAATTACGTTTTCGTTAGGAAGCTCCCTAAGTGAGGTTACGATGAAGCCATCGACATATCTCTGTGGATGTCAGAAGTATCTGTACCGGGTGACCTTACCGATAAACAAATCGTTTCCTATAGGACCACACGAGTTCGGTTAAAGGTTATTGGGCAGCGCAGAAATTAATAAATTGAATTTGTTTAACAAATTTTGGTCATAACGGCGTTATAAGACGATAAATAGGGTGTTTATGGTACTATTGAATGAAGCAATGGTCACTATGGGGCTGTACGTATTACACTTCGCTACATACGTCATGTTCAACATAAGCGCACACGAAAAGAAAACTATTACGTTCATTAAGTGTTAACTTACTTTATACTGTAATTAAAATACCCATACCTTGACAAATATTGGTTCATTAGTTCAGGGGAAAGAACCAAGTTCGCAGAAGTCCCACAGTGCTTCCCGAATATTAATCATATATGAAAGAAGTACAGACCCATTGTCTTGACTGAGTACATGTTGTGTTCGAGATTGCCAGTTAACTCTACTGAACGGTGGAAGTCGTAATGTCAGCCGGAAATCTTTACGTACAGCCTGCAACTCGGTTAGTGGACGCCGCTGTCGCTCACCATACTTAGCGTTACCTGTGGCCGCGGGCGGCTGCCGTAGTGGCTGCAGCACACTCTGTCATCTGACCTCTACTGAAGGCTGCCCGAAACTCTATGTGCCTCTCTCAGCTGATGTGTCCACTGGCGAGTCTCTGATCGAAGTTTGCTCTACAGAGCGTTCCCAATAAAAATCAGAAATTTTATTTACTTTTCGGAGTGTGCGTGGTTTCGGATAATCAATGACTGTTACTATTTGAGTACCAGCCAGTCACATTCATCGTAACAACGTAGAAATCTCCCTTCCCTATTTAGATTAACATAATAAACCAGTCACAGGTTCATTGTGCTGGAGCTGAGCGACGGGCAACTTTTGACTCTCACCATCTCTCCTATATCACGTTCAGCCAATCAGGCCTTCTCCATGTAGACACATGCGAGTTCTGTTCTTCCATTCCAGAAATTATTTGCATTATCCTATGTCAGTGCACGCAAGTTTCTTAGCAGAGTCAACAAAATTTCAGTTAGCTTCGCAGCAGTCTGTCATCTGAGGGATCCGTGCTGTTAAGCAGATAAGATCCAATGGTCTTTCGTCCCACTCCAATCTTACCTTTTCACCGTTGTGGGCCTCAAGTTCCCAGAACACGGGAAAATAACCTGTAGCTGCTAACTCACGATGTGCCTCCTCTGCGCCAGTGGACACGCCAAGATAAAACGTACAGATCAGCTTTCCATCGTTTAGGATGCAGACACAGACGGTGCCTCTGCCGTGGAGCTCACGCCATATGCTCTATTCTGTGGTCTGATACCGACACACGCTCCCTTCTTCTGATGGCCTGTGTTGTACATGCAGTCAGTAGGATTCGCCGCTACTCATTTAAACAATGGCCCAGATTCAGGAAAAAATGTAAAAAGCTAGTGTTAGATACGAAAATCACTGACGTCTGTTTCAACAAAAACTCTTATTTCTTGCTGGGAATTGACTTAGATTCGTTGGGTTAGTGAAGTTATCGGAGTCTGACTGTGGCACCAGACAGGGTTTACGAAAACGTTTGCACAATACCCTGGTTTGAGGTACGTGCTTACTTAACTGTGTATTTGGCATACATAAGTTTATGCTGTACTGTGGTAAGTAGTAAAGAAGAAACCTTCACGAACGTTACCTACAAAACACGAAGCGAAACATGTCTGATGTGGTTAGATCTATCGCTTAAGAGGCTGGTCTCATTCTTCTGTGTGAGCTAAACTCTTTATGTCTTCTCGCACATTATGCACTGCTTCGGTAGTATATTGTTTCTTATATTCCAATCTAGGGACATCGTCTCAGCTTTTCCTATCAAGAGCCTGCGTAACTATTCATGGATGTGTTAGAAATAGTCGTGTCAACCTTCCACTAATCATCGACCTTTCATTCTCGTATCCCACAGTTCTCTACGTTATTTAATAACTTAGTTTTTAAATGACGCATTATTATAGCCTACATTCAACAGCTGCTAATTTAATATATAATATGTTTAAGAATGCGAAGTGAAGTACATAAAGCTTTATGTATGACTGATACACGCCATCCTAGATGAGTAAGTAAATATAAGATCAAACCACCCACAGGTCCACGTTATCGGGCGCTTCAAAGTGAATAACGTCGAAGAAGATAATCCACCGTTTAAGAATCAAGACACCGACCTGCCTACACAAAGAGAGATATGCTCCGAGGAACGAGATATGATACTGGTCGATGCGCCGCAGGAGGGCCCCAGTGAGGTTAGTCGACTTATTACTAACATTAAGAGTATGCGAGTGTGAGCGATGTGGAAACAGCTGCGTCTCTGACTGTACACATTGCAGAATTAGCCACTTAGGCAGGTGATATCAACCGAGAAAATCTCATGATTTGCACATATCTCTCATATCTCTATGACGGTAAAATGCAGTTGTCCCTCATCTTTACGTGAAGTATTAACAGACGGATTCACCATATTAGAATCCAATAATATAGCAACCGTTGGTTCGAAGACGCAAATGTAAATATAAAGTACAACTCAGGGAATGTAAGAGTCCGTTGTAAAACTGTCACGGGTTCGTCAAATATTACTCGTGTTACAGACGCTAGCCTACAACGATTGTGAGTTCGCCAACTGTAGAACTCCGTCATGACGGGTCTCAACGGTCCGAAGGCTGCCACCAGTCGGAGACACATCCGTTTAGCAGTACTGCACGTACCAGGCAATGCTGCAATATCAGCAGCTGAACTGCTGTTTGGGACAAAGTCGTAATTGACCTAGTGCAACTTATGGCATTTTATGTGGAACACCATTTATTATTGGCTTGTCTCTTACAGAGATGTAAGACATCGGCAAAATATCCTACTGAATCATAGCTGAAAAATTATACGGTTGCTAGTGAGGGTAAGAACGTCTGGCTACAGTGCGATTGCTGCCGTTGTCATTTGCTATCAATGATAGCGGAAGTCCTTTACATGCTGCTGTGTAATGCAAATCTGGACCCCAGCAGCATACACTCGTCTAGTCAGTCACACCTTCAACAGTCACATTAGCGCAAAGAAAAATCACAATAAAAGGCAAAACGTCCTATGTACTTATATACAAATAAGTACAATTAGGCAAACCTCTTAGGGGAGAAGAGCACTTCTGCGTGCTACGTAGGAGTCAGTGGATGTGAAACCATCAGCTGGGAATAATTGACGCCATGAATACCACCAAAGAACATTTGGAACGGTAGAGGACGGATAAGGCAGTCACAACAGTTACAACACTTCAACGATTGTTGCCTACAAGAAGGTTATTATATCCCACCTACCACGGATGGTTGAAATGGTATAATTACTACATCTAGTAATTGATAACGGTACTTTGTCACGATCTCTTGAAACAACTGAGCAGGATATATTCTGTCTCATAAACATTCCATCTGTGTAAATAAATGATCGTCTGACACCTAAAGAACATTGTCATCTCTCTTCCCACACTGCTCACACAATGAGAGCACAATTCGATCCAGTTTCGTGAGCTCTCCTTTGCTCTTTTACGACACTTCTTCGAACATTGAAACAAACGTGATCTTGTAAATGGATTGTCAGTCCATACTATCAATTTAACTTTATAAGAAGTGTCGTGGCCCTGGTTATGAGAAAGTATTACTGTCTCTCATTGAGGCGAATGATAGGTTTCCCACGTGTCTCCATACGGGTGCTGCTAGAGACACCATGCCCACATTAGTTTTCAACACCATATTAATTAAGTTTTGGAACCAAAAAGATAATTAACAGGGTATTACCACATCCTTAATGGATGTTAGTCTACAAAGTGGAATTACTTTGTTTTCTACAGATATAGGCTGCTTTAGAATTAAGCTCATTAAGTTAAAGCTAGAACAATAGTGAGGATTATACTCTGTTCCAGACTGAGCAACAAGTTTGAGGTAAAGCGTACAAATTATGATTTGATGTATTAATAAACATTTACTTTGACACAGCTGTCGCGGATTGACAAAAAATTTACTCATATGTGGAGGTTAACAGAGCAGCGTGTGCGAGATACACTATGTGATCAAAAGTATCCCAACATCTGGTTGAAAATGACTTACAAGTTCATGGCGCTCTCCATCGGTATGCTGCAATTGAATGTGGTGTTGGCCAACACTTAGCCTTGTTGACAGCTTCCACTCTTGCAAGCATATGTTCAATCAGGTGCTGGAAGGTTTCTTGGGGAATGGCAGCCCATTCTTAACGGAGTGTTGCACTGAGGAGAGGTATCGATGTCGTTGGGTGAGGGCTGACACGAAGTCGGCGTTCCAAAACATCCCAAAGGAGTTCTATAGGATTTAGGTCAGGACTCTGTGCAGGCAAGTCCATTACGAGGATGTGCATTATGAACAGGTGTTTGATCGTGTTGAAAGATGCAATCGCCATCCCCGAGTTGTTCTTCAACAGTGAGAAGCAAGAAGGTGCTTAAAACATCAATGTAGGCTTGTGCTGTGATAGTGCCACGCAAAACAACAAGGAGTGCAAGCCTTCTCCATGAGAAAAACGACCATACCCTAACACCACCGACTCCGAATTTTACTCTGGTAGATGACGTTCACCGGGCATTCACCATACCCACAACCTGCCATCGGATGGTCACACTGTGTGTCGTGATCCATCACTCCACACAACATTCTTCCACTGTTAAATCGTCCAATGTTTACTCTCCTTACACCAAGCGAAGCGTCGTTTGGCATTTACCGGCGTGATGTATGGCTTATGAGCAGCCGCTCCGCCATGAAATCCAAGTTTTCTCACCTCCCGCCTGTCATAGTACTGGCAGTGGATCCTGATACAGTTTGAAATTCCTGTGTGGTGGTGTGGATAGTGTCAGCCTCCCTCAACTGTCGGCGGTCTCTGTCAAACAAACTAGGCCGGGATGTAACCTTTTGTGCTGTACGTGTTCCTTCACGTTTCCACTTCCCTGTCACACCGGAAAAGTCGACCTAGGAATGTTTAGGAGTGTGTAAATGTCTCATACAGACGTATGACACAAGTGACACCCACTCACCTGACCATGTTCGAAATTCGTGAGTTCTGCGGAGCGCCCCATTCTACTCTCTCACGATGTCTAATGACAACTGAAGTCGCTGACACGGAGCGCCTGGCAGTAGGTGTCAGCACAATGCACCTGGAAAACGTATGTTTTTGGGATGTCCGGCTACTTTTGATCACAAAGTGTATCTGCACTTCTCCCATCACATGTAGCACAGGCTAATTACTCAAACATGTACCAATTTCTCAACATTTATAACGTCTTGCCATTACTTTTGAAAACTTATCATGATCTCCTTCTTCTTCTTTGGTCGTTAACTATCAGGTTGGCTATCAGCAGCTTGCCGAGCATTTCTGTCTCCGGCCCTTTTGTTGAGTGCAGTATAGGTGGTGCAATTTGTGTCGTCCATTATAGGGTTGATGTATACTAGACTGTTTGTCTCCTGTGTTCTTCCTTTTTGCTGTCCTTTCAGCAACACCTTTAGTAACACCATAATGTCTCAGCATATGGGTGACACATGTGGCGTTCAATAAGCTTTAGGAGACATAGCTGCACGTTATCTACCCTGCAGTGCACCAGTTCATTTAATTAGTTCTTTTCACAGAAAATCTGGAGCCTTCTGCGATAGAACCACATCTCGAAGGCTATCAGTGTTGTTTTCTTTTCTTTTTTTTTCTTTTTTTTCCTCGATTGTCCGTGTGTCACATCTGTACAGCGGCACACTCCACACAAAATCTTTATGAGGTCTTTCCTCAGGCACTGGGCTATGAAACGAGATGTGTAAGGTTCCCGCTCTTGCTGAAAGCAGCTGTTGCCTGGTTTATTTGGCTTTCAATATCCTTCCTTGATCCGCCTGAAGGTGGTTTCAATCCGTAGGAAGCAAAACGAATCTACAGTCTCCAGTCCCTCATTGTTAAGTGAGCACTGAGCAACGGTATTTTGTCTACTCATCAAGATTGTTGTCTCAGCTTTATTAATTTGCATCTTAGGATGAAATGGGGCTGACTTTCATCTGCATCTCGCTTCTGTAGTTCCGCACATTCACTACACACTGTAGTATCATCAGAAAATCTTAACATGCAAGCACTTGTTTTGTCGAAGAGGTGTATTTCACACCAGTGAAGCTGCAAAAGTGCCCAAAGGTCTGAAGGTGAGCACTTTACAGCCCATATTTACAGAAAATTGTTTTCGTGATTTAGGCCATACTTACGCCCCTCAAAATATAGAAGGCAAGACGAGATTTTGTTACACTATCGAAGATGAAGTGCTCATAGCTGCATTTTAGAGCCCATGTTTAGTAGATGGTTAAGTTTCGTATCGTTCCTATCATACACCTGAATACTGACCATTCCCCCTACGACACTCTGCTGCATTCTTGGCTCTTGCTTAGTCTTGTCTCAGGTATTAGCCGTAACCCGAGTATTGCTTCTCGTGTGCCTACAGCTCCTCTAAAGACAAATTGATCTTCCGTATTTTGTACACCTATCCTTTCTTCAGTCCGCGTTACAATGATAAGAGGTCAAGATCTGGGTGTCGTGTGTTCTCAACTTGAGGGTGCTGCATTGTTCACATTTGTTTGCAGATTCCTTCTTTTGTGTTGGCGCTGTAACTATTCTTCAAAGTCTTTTCGGTGTGCTCTGGATTCGTACGTAATTTGTATGAAATGTAACAGTTCTTCATGTAGCTGTTGTCTAGCAGCCCTGTCGCGTTCTGCTGGTTTATCACCATCTTCAGTGGCTTTCCCATGTTCTAGCTGCTTGACTACGAGATAAAATTGATCACGCGGGAAACAAACTCCCTTCTCTACCGGAATGCTTGCCTTAGCGTTTTCCTGTTCCTTATCTTCACTATTTCTCTCATAGGCCTTTACAAAGGCATTGTATCCACCATTGTAGTACATCTTTATGATCATAGAAAAAGAACCACATGAGGGCGTAGCAGGTAGCTTGAAATACATTCAAGGGTTACGAAAATATACACCACTTATTGAAACAGATATAACACATCCACATAGCGGCAGAGTGAATATATCCCGGCTGTTACACCAAACATCGTGCGCAACATAAAACAAAAAATTACAACATTCGTGTTATCAAATACCATGACAATAATAGTCTAGCATAATCAATTAGAGAAGATTAGGAAAATGAAAGTGGATTGAATTTTAGAAGGGTAATGAAGCTATAGAATGTAGAGTTATAGGAACTGCTGTTTTATTATCTGCGGTGAGTTAGCCCCTGCTACCAGAATGCACCACGATAGAAATGTTTCCGCGTGAAGCTATATCCATGGAGTCTAGGCCTCTCTTCTTCTATGAATAACATCAATATGGCCATTTCCCCGTGGTAAGTAACGGCTAGGCAACTGTTAGAAAATCTTCGCGTTGTGGTGTTGTTGATGATGCGGTTTCCCATTTGAAGTAAGATGAGATGCAGGTTCCCACGGTAGTCTATCCTGTGACAGGCTCTTTGCTTCTCCGTAAGTGCAGCAACCGACATTCATTTCAATCTGCTTACTGTGTTCAAGTCTTCCTCTACCTGTAAAAATCTTACAACCCTTCCATCTCCCCACTCACCCTCTCCGATCACCCTGTTAACAACATAAGATCCTATGATACCGCACGATGCATCCTACAAACTGATCCCAGCTTTTCGTCGAATTGTGTGATAAAAGACTTTTTCCTCCATTTCGATTCATTTCCTCCTCGCAAGCTACACGCTGTACCCAGTTTATCTTCAGTACTCTCCTGGAGATCTATATCAGAGCTATATATTCCATTCTTTCTGAACTATCTTCATCGTTCCACTCATGTACATGGCTACACTACAGACAAATACCTCGAGAGAAGACTACCTAGAACTGAAATTTATGTTATAGGTTAACTAATCTCTGCTTTTCAAAAACGTCTTTCTTGCTATTGACATCCCGATGTTTACATGTCCTCTACTTTGCTAATAATCTGTTGCTTTTGCCCAAACAACAAACCTCAGTTTACTTCCCTTAGTGTCATTTGTTAATACTTTTCCACCTTCAACTCCTAATTCAATTCTACCACATTTTACTATCCTACTTTTACTTCTGCTAGTATTCATTTATAGTTTTTTTTTTTTCAAGACATTACTCATTTCGTTCAACTGATAAAGGAAATTGGTGTATCTTACAGAACTGTAATGTCATGAACTCAAAGTTTTATTTCTTCTCGCTGACCTTCAATCCCCATACGTAATTTCTGTCTACTCTCCATTCTGCTTGCTGAATTGCTAGGTTAAAAACGTATCTCACTCCCGTCCTAGCTGATGTGTGCATGACATATCATGAGACCTTTATAATTGCACTTTGTTTTATGCACAAGTTTTGGACAACATCACTCCCTGTATTTTATCACTGTGACCCTCAGAAACTGAATTCCTACCGATTTTCTTTTGCCTTGCAGCAATCTGTCTTCAGAGTCTTAAGGTCGGAAATGACTTACTCGTCCCCATACTTCCGCGAAACCTCCGCTACTGATGTCTTCATTAATTCGTATTAGATTTCTCGTGACCTAACTTTGAAACTTGTAGGCATTTGGTCTGTCTGGGAATGGGATTATTAGATGTTTTTGAAAGTCTGGGTGTATTTCACCAGCTTAGGATATTTTACATATCACTTGGAACAGCTTTTTCAGGTTCCCTACCAGTGACCTTAACAATTTTGAAACACTGTAGCGTACGCCAAGAGTCTTTCTTCGAATTGGGTCTTTTATTGCTGTGTAAAACTCTTTTTAGTGTACCATATTTCACTTCGAATCTTCATTCACTTCCTTTTTTAAGTTGGTTTATTTTGCAGGACCCATTCATACGTTAAATTCAGCTTTCAGACTTCCATCCTTTCGTTCGTAATGGCTTGCCAGATAAGCGTTTGATATTTATGCATCTGTATCTCGCTCCTCTAACGGTTTCCTTAATTTTCCCATATATGGTATCTAACTTTCAGATTGTTACACACGCTTCTATTGTTTCGCATTTCTTCTGCATCCAGCCTTGTTTTCATGTTTTCTGCTTACTGCAAAACTTATTTTTACATTTGAGGCTTCATTTCCTGTTTTTCTTTTTTAATTTTCTTCTTCAAACAGTTACGAGCAGCATCTGGTGAATTAGGCAAGAATTCTATTGGGAATTATCTTTTTGCCCATTTGATTTTCTACTGCCCTTTCTATTTCATGTGTTCAACTTTTCCATTCGTTTTCTAATGCAATGCTTCCCCTTTCTCAGTGGGTTTTGGACTTACCTCTGACAGTTTTTCCAGATTTCAATCTTTCTGCAGCTTTTTTCAAATTCAATTAGCCGTTTGTATCCAACGAAGTATGGATATAGTCAATAACTGCTCCTGGAAAAAAAAATTAGTTTAAAATCTGGTTTTCAAATCGCTGTCTCGTTAATCACAATCTGAGCGGCTTTGAAAACATAGGGAATAAGAGCAAATGGGGAATTCTGCGTCATTTGCGATTCCCCAAACCACATAACGCTTGTAACTGACACAGTTCTTCGTCAGGTGGCAGTATTATTTTCCGAGTCTATACTAGCACTACAGAAGGTGAAAAGACCGGCATACGTAAAATTTGTATCCTGTACTTCAGTTGACGTATACAGGTCAACTAAAGTACGGTATACTGGTGCTAGCTACACGAAAAAAGCGACATATGTAACATTGAATTTATTTACCTTTATAGGTCAGTTGAAGTTCAGAATACACAAGTTATAATTTCCGTTATTTCCCATTCGCTAATACTAATTAGCATCAGCTAAGGGCCTAGGTTCACCTATATAGCTCAACTGAAGAATGGGATACAAATGTCACTGTTATTGGTTTTCTTGTCGTCGATAGCAAGCGTGTGATAAATTTCAGTCGATACTGTTAGTATCGAAGCCAAAAATAAGTTGTATATCACACTTCAGTTGACATACATAGGTCAACAGCTTGCCAATGTTACGTACGTAGATTTCCTCGTTTACGTTAGCACTCGTATCTTATTCTTCAGTTGACCTATATACTAAATAGAAGATTTCGAGATACAGCTCATATATATGTCAATTGAGGTATTCTACACTACCACTACTTCTGTCTTTTTTTCCGTTTATTTTTTACAGACCACTAGGACTCAAACAAGCGATATCCTTAAGATTATGGTAGAAATATTACTGGACGTTAAATATGTCTACCACCTGTTTTTCTCTCCTGCATCCCTTAGTTTATAAACACTTGTCTCAGCTGTTAAATCTATGTAGTAAATCATCTCTGGCAAATTCTGACGTCATTGGTCAGAGCCGACGGGTTGCATCCCGTTCTTCAGTAGGCCCGAAACTTTTTAGTTATAGACATGCTGCTAGTATGAGGACCTCAGCGATACATTATTGTGCAGTCGGTGATAATGGAAGACCCTCTTTTTCATACCATACATCGTCATCAGCTTCTAATGCCAAGCTTTAATTATATTCCAATAGCTTACTCCCTATTAAATATTATCTCTACTATTCATTTAATGAATTTCTTTTGAATGTGACATGAAATTGTGACGATCCATATAAACCTTTTGTTCACCGCAATGTCTGAAAACTCTTACCCATTATTATTTCATAATGTAAGTTCTAGAGTATAATGTTGTTTCTAGTTTAACCAAGCACCTAACACTATCTTGGTTGCCTAGGTGGATGGTGCCAAGATGGATCAAGAGGAGGAGATAGTAGCTGAGTGTCTTGTGGATGCTGTCAAGATGGATTTGGAAGAGGAGGCAGCCGAGAGTCTGATGGGTGCTGCCAAGATGGGCGAAGTGTCTGGAGAGATTGAGAAAGGGGCACATGAGGTTCTTCTGGATGCCGCTAACATTGATCCAGTATGTGGAGCTGAGGATGAAGGGGCAGCTAAGGGTCTCGTGAACGCTGCAAAGATGGAACAAGCCTGTCAAGATTTAGAGAAGGCGGCAACCGAGAGTCTGATGGGTGCTGCCAAGATGGGCAAAGGGTCTGGAGAGATTGAGAAAGGGGCAGATGATGGTCTCATGGATTCTGCAGAGATTGACCCATTATGTGGAGATGAGGAGGAAGGAGAAGTTAAGGGCCTTGTGAATACTGCAAAGATGGAACACGCCTGTCATGATTTAGAGGAGGAGGCAGCTGTGTGTATCATGGGTGCTACGAAGATGTGTGAACGGTTTAGAGAGAATAAGGAAGCCGCAGATGAGGGTCTTTTGGATGCTGGAGAGATTGACCCAGTATGTGTAGATGAGGAGGAAGGGGCAGCTAAGGGCCTCGTGAATGCTGCAAAGATGGAACAAACCTGTCAAAATTTAGAGGAGGAGGCAACCGAGAGTCTGATGGGTGCTGCCAAGATGGGCGAAGTGTCTGGAGAGATTGAGAAAGGGGCAGATGATGGTCTCATGGATGCTGCAAAGATTGACCCATTATGTGGAGATGAGGAGGAAGGAGAAGTTAAGGGCCTTGTGAATACTGCAAAGATGGAACACGCCTGTCATGATTTAGAGGAGGAGGCAGCTGTGTGTATCATGGGTGCTACGAAGATGTGTGAACGGTTTAGAGAGAATAAGGAAGCCGCAGATGAGGGTCTTTTGGATGCTGGAGAGATTGACCCAGTATGTGTAGATGAGGAGGAAGGGGCAGCTAAGGGCCTCGTGAATGCTGCAAAGATGGAACAAGCCTGTCAAAATTTAGAGGAGGAGGCAACCGAGAGTCTGATGGGTGCTGCCAAGATGGGAGAAGTGTCTGGAGAGATTGAGAAAGGGGCAGATGATGGTCTCATGGATGCTGCAAAGATTGACCCAGAATGTGGAGATGAGGAGGAAGGGGCAGCTAAGGGTCTCGTTAATGCTGCCAGGGTGGAACAAACCCATCAAGATTTAGAGGAGGAGGTAGCTGAGAGTCACATGGGTGCTGGCAAGATGGTTGATGACTGTGAAGATGAGGAGGAAGGGTCAGCTGAGACTCTCGTGAATGTTGCCAAGACGGAACAAGCCTCTAGATATCTAGAGGAGGACCCAGCAGAGAGTCTCAGGGGCGCTGCCAAGATGGAGGAAGTCCGTGTAGAGGTGGAGGAGGGGGCAGCTGGGAGTCTTTGTAGCCAGCTCTTGGGTACCGCTTTTACCCACTGAAAAATATGTTTGTTCTTAAAGTTCTTGTTTGTTTTCAGATTTTGTTCTATTTGTTTTTGGTTCCATTTTGAGTTCTGTGTTTCGTTTTTTTGCGTTCATTTAATGTTGTTTGTGTTCATTCATTTTTCAATTTTCAATATCTATCCTTGGTTTATTTAAATCAAAAAAATAAATTTTATGTATTTCACCAATTGTTATCTTATTTTTTAGTGTACATCTGCAACAATAATAGTTGCCGAGATGAAAGTACGTTTCATTTTCCGTTTATTCTATAGCCTACTGTCCTCCTGTCGTTGCAATAAAGTCAACAGTAGACTAAACCCGGGACTCAGGCTAAGGCATTTATGAAGCTCATTTCAGTGACATTGAAAGGTCTGTGATATATACAAGATAATAATCATCAGTAAGTGCTACATTCACTTCTGTATTGCAAACATCACATAATGCCGATTTACGCAGTCTGATTTTATAGTGGCTAGAGAGTGTTAGGTAACCAGTCGTAATATCGTTGGCCCAATGTCTCTAATGACTCTGGGTAGGATCGTGGCCTGGACAATTGTCCGCACTTGTCACCAATCTGTGTATTTCATGGCAGCAACACGTGTGGCAGTACGTTGGATGAAAAATGCCAAAAGAATATTGCAGAGATTGCTCTAATCTTTTCTCCCCTAAGAAGCTAACTTGTTTGTAGTAGAAGCGTACATCCTTAAATCTGAGAGTTGACAGATTTGGGACATTTTGTTTGTGGTGCTCCCTGCTTCTCCATCGAGTTTCCCTGTAGCTTGTTTAAAAATACTGTCATGACGTGCCGGAATATAAAAACTGATGTCAAGCCTCAATAGAGAGGAATTGTCTCCCATTATTTTATGGTATGAGTAGTTATATGATTCCTCGCTAATAATATGTGCGCAATAAATTGGGTTGTTCCAGTTTTCCTCTCTTTTTAACTCGGGAAAATCCCTAGAGAGGAGAAATAGAGTAGGAGTGGTGCTGTGGAGAGAAGTCCACATTCGAGCACGTATCCTTGTCTGACCAGCTTCTCATCTGCGTAGCACGGTAACATGATCCGTTCTAACGAGAAAGAAATGTATCGTAAGCCGCTCAGCTTAATTATACCACTCATTCCTATCCTCAATGAATATTCTTGCACTATGTGCTCATCAGAAATATGTAAAAGGACCCAGTTATTTACGATTAATGGGCTACGAAAGTACGTGCGTGGGCAACAGAGACTTTTTCTGTATGCTACACCAACGTGTATTATTTGAAAGCAAATGTGTGGTGGGAAAACAAAGCATACAACCTTGTAAGTACATACAGTAGGTGCATAGTGTGATGTAGCATCTCAGTATGCTAAATGGTCTCATTATTATTTAATTCAGTAAAATGGATATGGAGGGGAAGTGTCTTCAGTAACTAATTGGCCGGGTTTATAGCTGGGCCGTAATACAGTCACTTTAAAAGTCTTACGAAATCAACTGGGGCACAATACGCCTACCAGAAATTGTGAGCAATCAGAACGGAGACTGAATATTTACGCACGGTACACAGAGAGAGCACACATACCCACTGAATGTAGAACTTAAGCAAGTAACCGTAATAACAAAAAGAAGGTGAGCTCATCGGTATATCAGCGTAACAGAATGCACAACATCGCACAGGCCAAGAAAGAAGAAACCTCATCGACTATGGAGTTGTGACCACGTGCGACCGTAGAAGATAAATTTCATATACCTTACTTACAGCGACATCGTCCACCCATCGACTACAAGGCACACAAAAGATTTATATCAAATTCACATCAACACACGCACACTGGCTGATCTGAAAGCTATGCACAAGTAGCGGATGCCCATTGCCTGTACAGTCATGCGCACATGGCTTTTTTAAGACTATGGTATACACATTACTCACCATTTAATAGATCTTGATTCCGATAATATTCACACAGTAATATTCTTTCTCAATGTATGTTTGCACACGCATGCTGCCTTAAATGAGAGCCATTGATGAACCATGAGAACTCACTGTATGGGTAGCCATGGCCACGTGGTACATGGAGAACCGTGGCATACAGTTTACTGACCGTGAGATCATTCATCATTGTAAGAACGTTCACACTATAATATTTTTATAGACTACACAGGAAAACACGCAACTTACTCGGTATGAAATGTCCGAGTTAAAGTGAAAGGTAATCGTCTGTGCGGCCATCAACGATAGCCCTTGGAAGGCAATGGCTGATACGTTTCACACAAAGAAATCATCGGTTGATCCTACACAAATTGCTAGAAAAATAAGAACGGAGCACCTGTAACTAAATAATGATAACAGCAGCAGTCCTAAAGCTAAAGGCTTGGGCAAATATTCACGCACGCTGATGATTCAATGACTGCACAAAGGAAATTCCACGAGACTAAGCTGTCCCTACTGAAGTTACCAGAAGTATAAGAATTTATGTGCGTTACAACATGCCTACTATTAACAGACCTGCAGGAAAGCGATTAATCAGTTACTAAATAACTCATTGTTGTACCGTAGAGTCATATGAACGGGACATTCCGACGGAACTACCGCTCACTTAAAAGACGAAGATATGATCCTCATCGTGGCATACAGATGAGGCAGCATTGACTTTCTGTTCCACGGTAGAATATATTGAATCACTTCCGTGACCAACCACGGCACAACACATTTCAGACTATTGTGTATCTCCGTCATACCTGTTTTGTTTGCATTCTTTCCTTGAAACATAGGTAGGTAACAACTTGACATTACACATGCATTTATGGATACACCAGCAAATATTCATGCTTGTGACTCACTCCACGCTATCTACATGGTAATAAAATGCTGACACATAATGGGAAAAAGGGGGGTATGTGCACCAATTAATAACTAAACCCGTTATCCACAGTCTTCCTCAAGAGGCTACTGGTTCACTGGATAGGTAAACTTATTAAAAATAAGTAGTACTGATACAATTAAAAATGAAGTAGCACTTGTATAATGCAAGTAATACCAAAGACCATAGTAATGTAACGGTACATATGGTAGCCTCTCAGCATTTATGTAGTATTGTAACTATCATCTTATACAGACCTAAAATTATTCGGTTAATTAATGTTTTGATTAAATGAACGTCCTCCTTCCATGAACATGGCCAAATGGTGATTTTTATCCACTGTATACAAACTCACTGTTACTGAGATACAGAATTGAGTCGGAGTTCAATACAGACTGATGTATCGAGATATTATGGTTCTGATAGATGTTAATTATGCGTTGAGTATACCAACTGTGCTGATCCCACCTTGCTAATCGTTTAAAATTAGAGTGAGGTTGCCTGCGCGCGCCTTACCTGCACTCTTCGTCAGTTAAAACGTAAGGGGTTTTTGGGTCAGGTGTGCACACCATTCCTTCCTCTGAGGATGGCAGGTGGGGGTCATGTCCCTGCCTAAGCCGTGCCTATTCCTGTCATTTCATTGTGTCTCAGTACTCCGGTCTCACGCAAGTAATTTACCAGCCATGAAAACTGAAACAGCCAGTCAGAGTACAGTATTAAACTTGCCTTTAAAACGAAACTGCCAATCGCTAACTTTGTTCTCTGTACCTTACACTAGCCACCAATTCTCCAAATTAAGTATTACCTTACCTAAATTGACTGTATTTATTAATAGACTGTGTTAAGATAGTGATAAATTTGGTGTATGTTACAATATTTCAGTGTCTAAAATTATATTATTTATCGAAATGCACATGACACTGTTGCTGATCAAAATGCAGAATTGACTATTGTACACATCTCCTGTCTGTGGTAATTAACCAATTACGAAAGGATATTGGTATTCCTATTTAAACCTAGTTGAGGCAATGAACTCTCTGTACAATGATCGAATGTTCATCTACATCTACATCTAAATTTATACTCCGCAAGCCACCCAACGGTGTGTGGCGGAGGGCACTTTACGTGCCACTGTCATTACCTCCCTTTCCTGTTCCAGTCGCGTATGGTTCGCGGAAAGAACGATTGTCTGAAAGCCTCCGTGCGCGCTCTAATCTCTCTAATTTTACATTCGTGATCTCCTCGGGAGGTATAAGTAGGGGGAAGCAATATATTCGATACCTCATCAAGAAACGCACCCTCTCGAAACCTGGCGAGCAAGCTACACCGCGATGCAGAGCGCCTCTCTTGCAGAGTCTGCCACTTGAGTTTATTAAACATCTCCGTAACGCTATCACGGTTACCAAATAACCCTGTAACGAAACGCGCCGCTCTTCTTTGGATCTTCTCTATCTCCTCCGTCAACCCGATCTGGTACGGATCCCACACTGATGAGCAATACTCAAGTATAGGTCGAACGAGTGTTTTGTAAGCCACCTCCTTTGTTGATGGACTACATTTTCTAAGCACTCTCCCAATGAATCTCAACCTGGTACCCGCCTTACCAACAATTAATTTTATATGATCATTCCATTTCAAATCGTTCCGCACGCATACTCCCAGATATTTTACAGAAGTAACTGCTACCAGTGTTTGTTCCGCAATCATATAATCACACAATAAACGATCGTTCTTTCTATGTATTCGCAATACATTACATTTGTCTATGTTAAGGGACAGTTGCCACTCCCTGCACCAAGTGCCTATCCGCTGCAGATCTTCCTGCATTTCGCTGCAATTTTCTAATGCTGCAACTTCTCTGTATACTACAGCATCATCCGCGAAAAGCCGCATGGAACTTCCGATACTATCTACTAGGTCATTTATATATATTGTGAAAAGCAATGGTCCCATAACACTCCCCTGTCGTACGCCAGAGGTTACTTTAACGTCTGTAGACGTCTCTCCATTGAGAACAACATGCTGTGTTCTGTTTGCTAGAAACTCTTCAGTCCAGCCATACAGCTGGTCTGATATTCCGTAGGTTCTTACTTGGTTTATCAGGCGACAGTGAGGAACTGTATCGAACGCCTTCCGGAAGTCAAGAAAAATAGCATCTACCTGGGAGCCTATATCTAATATTTTCTGGGTCTCATGAACAAATAAAGTGAGTTGGGTCTCACACGATCGCTGTTTCCGGAATTCATGTTGATTCCTACATAGTAGATTCTGGGTTTCCAAAAACGACATGATACTCGAGCAAAAAACATGTTCTAAAATTCTACAGCAGATCGACGTCAGAGATATGGGTCTATAGTTTTGCGCATCTGCTCGACGACCCAACTTGAAGACTGGGACTACCTGTGCTCTTTTCCAATCATTTGGAACCTTCCGTTCCTCTAGAGACTTGCGGTACACGGCTGATTTAACGTAAGACAAGAACTTCCTAGGATTTTCTGTCAAGTCAGTACATAGAATTTTACTTTCGAATTCACTGAACGCTTCACGCATAGCCCTCCTTACGCTAACTTTGACATCGTTTAGGTTCTGTTTGTCTGAGAGGTTTTGGCTGAATTTAAACTTGGAATGAAGCTCTCTTTGCTTTCGCAATAGTTTCCTAACATTGTTGTTGAACCACGGTGGGTTTTTCCCGTCCCTCACAATTTTACTCGGCACGTACCTGTCTAAAACGCATTTTACGATTGCTTGAACTTTTTCCATAAACACTCAACATTGTCAGTGTCGGAACAGAAATTTTCGTTTTGATCTGTTAGGTAGTCTGAAATCTGCCTTCTATTACTCTTGCTAAACAGATAAACCTTCCTCCCTTTTTTTATATTCCTATTAACTTCCATATTCAGGGATGCTGCAACGGCCTTATGATCACTGATTCCCTGTTCTGCACTTAAAGAGTCGAAAAGTTCGGGTCTGTTTGTTATCAGTAGGTCCAAGATGTTATCTCCACGAGTCGGTTCTCTATTTAACTGCTCGAGGTAATTTTCGGATAGTGCACTCAGTATTATGTCACTCGATGCTCTGTCCCTACCACCCGTCCTAAACATCTGAGTCTCCCAGTCTATATCTGGTAAATTGAAATCTCCACCTAAGACTATAACATGCTGAGAAAATTTATGTGAAATATATTCCAAATTTTCTCCCAGTTGTTCTGCCACTAATGCTGCTGAGTCGGGAGGTCGGTAAAAGGAGCCAATTATTAACCTAGCTCGGTTGTTGTGTGTAGCCTCCACCCATAATAATTCACAGGAACTATCCATTTCTACTTCACTACAGGATAAACTACTACTAACAGCGACAAACACTGCACCACCGGTTGCATGCAATCTATCCTTTCTAAACACCGTCTGTACCTTTGTAAAAATTTCGGCAGAATTTATCTCTGGCTTCAGCCAGCTTTCTGTACCTATAACGATTTCAGCTTCGGTGCTTTCTATCAGCGCTTGAAGTTCCGCTACTTTACCAACGCAGCTTCGACAGTTGACAATTACAATACCGATTGCTGCTTGGTCCCCGCATGTCCTGACTTTGCCCCGCACCCGTTGAGGCTGTTGCCCTTTCTGTACTTGCCCAAGGCCGTCTAACCTAAAAAACCGCCCAGCCCACGCCACACACCCCTGCTACCCGTGTAGCCGCTTGTTGCGTGTAGTGGACTCCTGACCTATCTGACATTGTTAAGTTTTTCGGTGATGCTTCATTTCATTGAGCACTTTTATAGAGGTGTACAAATTGGTTCAAATGGCTCTGAGCACTATGGGACTTAAGATATATGGTCATCAGTCCCCTAGAACTTAGAACTACTTAAACCTATCTAACCTAAGGACATCACACAACAACCAGTAATCACGAGGCAGAGAAAATACCTGACCGTGCCGGGAATCGAAACCGGGAACCCGGGCGCGGGAAGCGAGTTTATAGAGGGAGCAGGGGGTGGAAGTTTTACGCTTATTGTTATCCATTAGAAAAATGTAATCGATGTTACTGAAAGCTATTCTGTTTGTATTAGGTTAGAACTTTAACATACACGTGATAACGTGTTTAACCATCAACGTTATATTTTTATGGTACTTAAGCGCACACGCTACGTTAGAAATGATACTTTATGACAATATTTGTAATGCTTTGTATCACTTGCACTCCATATTATCTTAATACACAATGGAAGCTTTATCATGTTCCCAATACAAGATGTAAACACCCAACAAGTTGAAAGGATGAGATCGTGTAACCCCCTAACACCCTAAATGTGGATTCTCAAACTAACTGAAACAATAATAATATACCTACATCTATAACTGTTATATAACACGTGATGTGCTAAAATGACGTGCTAAGCACGCAGTTGACAGTTCTTGTTAGCTATACAAGAGACTCTGGGCAAAAATCAAGCTGATCAAGCATGGTTGTAGAGGAGAAGATAACCGTCTCTTGACAAGACCTTTAATGCATGTTATAGTCTTAGGTGGAGATTTCAATTTACCAGATATAGACTGGGACACTCAGATGTTTAGGACGGGTGGTAGGGACAGAGCATCGAGTGACGTTATACTGAGTGCACTATCCGAAAATTACCTCGAGCAATTAAACAGAGAACCGACTCGTGGAGATAACATCTTGGGCCTACTGATAACTAACAGACCCGAACTTTTCGACTCTGTAAGTGCAGAACAGGAAATCAGTGATCATAAGGCCGTTGCAGCATCCCTGAATATGGAAGTTAATAGGAATATAAAAAAAAGGGAGGAAGGTTTATCTGTTTCGCAAGAGTAATAGAAGGCAGATTTCAGACTACCTAACAGATCAAAACGAAAATTTCTGTTCCGACACTGACAATGTTGAGTGTTTATGGAAAAAGTTCAAGGCAATCGTAAAATGCGTTTTAGACGGGTACGTGCCGAGTAAAACTGTGAGGGACGGGAAAAACCCACCGTGGTTCAACAACAAAGTTAGGAAACTACTGCGAAAGCAAAGAGAGCTTCACTCCAAATTTAAACGCAGCCGAAACCTCTCAGACAAACAGAACCTAAACGATGTCAAAGTTAGCGTAAGGAGGGCTATGCGTAAAGCGTTCAGTGAATTCGAAAGTAAAATTCTATGTACCGACTTGACAGAAAATCCTAGGAAGTCCTGGTCTTACGTTAAATCAGTAAGTGGCTCGAAAAAGCACATCCAGACACTCCGGGATGATGAGGCATTGAAACAGAGGATGACACGCGTAAAGCTGAAATACTAAACACGTTTTACCGAAGCTGTTTCACAGAGCAAGACTGCACTGCAGTTCCTTCTCTAAATCCTCGCACAAACGAAAAAATGGCTGACATTGAGATAAGTGTCCAAGGAATAGAAAAGCAACTGGAATCACTCAACAGAGGAAAGTCCACTGGACCTGACGGGATACCAATTCGATGCAACACTGAGTACGCGAAAGAACTTGCCCCCCTTCTAACAGCCGTGTAACGCAAGTCTCTAGAAGAACGGAAGGTTCCAAATGATTGGAAAAGAGCACAGGTAGTCCCAGTCTTCAAGAAGGGTCGTCGAGCAGATGCGCAAAACTATAGACCTATATCTCTGACGTCGATCTGTTGTAGAATTTTAGAACATGTTTTTTGCTCGAGTATCATGTCGTTTTTGGAAACCCAGAATCTACTCTGTAGGAATCAACATGGATTCCGGAAACAGCGATCGTGTGAGACTCAACTCGCTTATGGGACCATTGCGTTTCACAATATGTATAAATGACGTAGTACATAGTGTCGGAACTTCCATGCAGCTTTTCGCGGATGATGCTGTAATATACAGAGAAGTTGCAGCATTAGAAAATTGTAGCGAAATGCAGGAAGATCTGCAGCGGATAGGCACTTGGTGCAGGGACTGGCAACCGACCCTTAACATAGACAAATGTAATGTATTGCGAATACATAGAAAGAACGATCCTTTATTGTGTGATTATATGATTGCGGAACAAACACTGGTAGCAATTACTTCTGTAAAATATCTGGGAGTATGCGTGCGGAACGATCTGAAGTGGAATGAGCATATAAAATTAATTGTTGGTAAGGCTGGTACCAGGTTGAGATTCATTGGGAGAGTCCTTAGAAAATGTACTCCATCAACAAAGGAGGTGGCTTACAAAACACTCGTTCGACCTATACTTGAGTATTGGTCATCAGTGTGGGATCCGTACCAGATCGGGTTGACGGAGGAGATAGAGAAGATCCAAAGAAGAGCGGCGCGTTTCGTTACAGGGTTATTTGGTAACCGTGATAGCGTTACGGAGATGTTTAGCAAACTCAATTGGCAGACTCTGCAAGAGAGGCGTTCTGCATCGCGGTGTACCTTGCTCGCCAGGTTTCGAGAGGGTGCGTTTCTGGATGAGGTATCGAATATATTGCTTCCCCCTACTTATACCTCCCGAGGAGATCACGAATGTAAAATTAGAGAGATTCGAGTGCGCACGGAGGCTTTCAGACAATCGTTCTTCCCGCGAACCATACGCGACTGGAACAGCACGTAAAGTGCCCTCCGCCACACACAGTTGGGTGGCTTGCGGAGTATAAATGTAGATGTAGATGTAGAATCGCTTAAACTACGTATTTGCATAGTATCAAAGGGTAACTTTCCACTGCTCCATTATGACGTGTAAAGAAAAGAAAATACGGAGACGATTTACGTTACGGATAAATAAAATTTTTAACGTGAACATGTTGGCACTGAAGCACTTTTGCAAGGCACAATGGATTCTAAAATTCGTTATCTCTACGTGTATTTATCTGTATTATTCTTCATAGTACTTTTGGCTCATACGCTAGCAACAGTCATATAACTCGTACGTTTATCAACGACTTTTGTACCACCGATAAAGTAAGCAGGAGTTGTAGATATTATTTATCAAAATACGTAGAACTGTTTCCTAGAAGATTATAAAACACTCATTGCACGTGATCTGACTGCGAGCCTAAAGAACACTTGCCAGTGAGATTGTATCGATGTTCGTACGAAAGTGAACAGCGTTATCTCTACAGCTAAATCATCAGCATTACTCGCCAAAACCAATCTTAGTTCAACTAATACCAATATCAAAGTCACTCAAACATCCCGGTGACCCCCAAACAAAGAAATCAACTAATTCTGCCATTGGACAATTATAACAAATTGCCTCGAGTGTTATGTAGAGGTTCGAATTCTTTTATGTCTCGAGTATTACTAGGTTGCAGTAAAATTATAATAGATTATCCCATGTCACAGCTAAATTGTAAGAAATTGCCCCTTACATCGCCTTATTTACAGCAAAATTGTTACAAAGTGCTCCAAAAATCATTTCATTACAGCAAAATTGTAACAATTACCACAAACATCGCTGTGCCACTGCAAAATTGTAACAAAATAAATCTATATTACAACAAAGTTGTACCAAATCGCCCACTTTATAAGAAAATAACTTATACTTGAGGGTGTTATACTAAATCGAAACAACTTACCCCAAATTTTAACTAACTGCTCAACAAATATACATGCTCCACCTACATTATTATAACTTGTGGCATACTTCGATGTGCTACGGGAAAAATACCGTAAAATACCATACACATCCCCATGTTACACCAAACTGTCAGAAGCTTTTACTATTTACTGTACCATGAAGTCAACACCATTTACGAAAGGTTTCTGTGGAAAGACGTAGTATGGTGTGAGAAATGTCTTATAGTCTCCACTGTCCGATGACATATGTCATCACTATCATCAAAGGATGGCAAATGTTTTGTAATGCAAGATAATGTTGACTCCCCATCTTGGGGGTCACTATAACGTTTGGATGACTATCATATTTAGATGAAACAACTAAGACCAGTTTTGACAAATGAAGAGTTTTGAAGTGGGAATAGCGTTGTTTAGTTTGGTGCAAAAATCAAAGAATTCTTGTACACAAGTGCACTCTAACGGTAACTTAGATCCGTACTTGTGTCATGTGTGTTTATGATGCTATAGAACAATTCTCTACATACTTCGACAAATAATGCAAGCACTCCTTGACTTCTTCTGTACATGGTACAAAGATCGAACTAAGATCATTCGTTAACACGTAACTTATATTATCAGTGCCAAATGCAATTCATGTATATGCCACAGCTGCCAGAAGCTACCAGTGCCCTGCCAGCCCAGCAGTCAGCAGGTTTACTTCTGGGGTCTGTGACGTAGAGTGCTGTGGTTACTCGCGAGAGCAGCCTGTCGCATCTGGTGCGCCGCATTCTGCCTCTGCCTTTGTATCTTGCACTTGTTCACGTTTGTTATTTCTAAGAACTGTGAAGTGGCAGATTCATTGGTTTCAGTCACATCTGAAATTATACGATTTATGAAACCTCCTATATGGTTAGTGATGACTGAAGCTTGGGAGTTCGTTTTGCAGTGGACGGAGGAGTCAAACGGGGAAACTGCATCGGTCTAATGCCTAGGTATTTAATTGACGTGACTCTGTCAAGCGCCACTCTACCACTGCTGTACTCGAATATTACATGGCTGCTTTCCCACTCGTCGGTATTAACTTACATTTTTCTAGGTTTACAGGAAGATGTCATTCAGCAAAAAAATTATAAATATTGTCTACGTCACTTTGTATCCTCCTAAAGTCACTCAACTTTGACACCCTCCTGTACACAACAACATACACAGCTTCTCTCCAAGACTGACAGACCATTTACAAGTAAATGTATAGAGTATGTGAGCATTTCTATCACACTTGACTGTAGCATTAGTGACGATAGCCTTGTCGCTGATGAATACTGGCCGTCGTCGAGAACGTGATGGGTTCTATTACTTAAGAAATCTTCGAGCCACTATTGCGCATACTCATACCTTCATTAACAGTCAGCAGATGTCACTATTTCAAACATATTCCGGAATACTCTGAATATGGAAACTACATGTTGCCCTTCACCCAAGGAACTTAGGACTTCATACGAGAAAATGGCATGTTTCGGTCCAGCGACGCTTACGAAATGTGCTTATTTGTGGACAGAAGCTTTTCCGCCTCAAGGAAATTTACATTCGAACTCAGAATTTGTTCGAGAATTCTGCAGAAAACCGATGTTAAAGACGCTGGTGCGTAATTCTGTGGGTAGGCCCATCTACCCCTCTTGCATAAAGGAGTCACCTGTCTTTTCTTATAGGCGTTTGGGGCCCCGCACTGGGCGAGTGATTTGCTATAAAAGAGAGCAAAGTAAGAGGCTAATACCACAGAGTACTGTCCGTAAAACTAAATTGGACTTGCGTCTGGAACTGCTGACTTACTTTTTTGTTTGATTTTCTTTGTTCAGTAGGCCAAGGATGCCTGTTTCTTGCCAGAGGGAAGTTAGTACCACGGTCGAACCACAATATGTCTGTACGATTCTCATTGCTAAATGATTTCTTAAAAGCATATTTAACTTAGTACTCAAAAATGCCTAAGAAGAACGTCGTCGATTGCTATAAGTGTAAATTTAGATAGATGAGATTGTGGTTGTAGCGGAGGAGGAAGGGGAATTACAAAAAGAAGAAGAAGAAGAAGAAGAAGAAGAGCAGAGTAAAACATAAATGACCGAGCGAGGTGGCGCAGTGGTTAGCACACTGGACTCGCATTCGGGAGGACGACGGTTCAATCCCGTCTCCGGCCATCCTGATTTAGGTTTTCCGTGATTTCCCTAAATCGTTTCAGGCAAATGCCGGGATGGATCCTTTGAAAGGGCACGGCCGATTTCCCTCCCAATCCTTCCCTAACCCGAGCTTGCGCTCCGTCTCTAATGACCTCGTTGTCGACGGGACGTTAAACACTAACCACCACCACCACCAAAACATAAATGAACAAGCTGTTTAATGAACCAGATGTGATTCCTGTAATAAACAGCGAAAGAATTTTATGGCTGGAACATGAATCGAGGAAAAGAAAAAAAATTGATGAAGGCAGAGCAAGATGGGAACTTTGAAAGTAGACCAAAATTGAGGTGGATCGATGATCAAAAATGACCTGGAGACCATGGCAACGCAGATGTACATGGCCAGCGAAAGATAGCTGCCCAAGACGCTGAGGACTGAGGCAATGAACCGACTTCGCTCTGTGTAAAATAAAGAAAAGTATGAAACATTGTAGTTTTGTCTTATACGTGCACATTTTATCTCTGTATAACTTTTAACATACCGTTTGTGAGAGAAATGAATATTAGCCAATCGATGAAGTTATCTGAATATTTATTTGCGGTTCATAATTTTAGAGCGAGTAACAGGAGAAGTACTCGGAATAATTTTAACCATAAGAAAGAATCTAAAATTAGCACGGTGAGTATTTTAAACCAGGGCGAATGCCCTGCCGTTTAGTTCTGACTCTGCTACTTGACATGTTGTTAGGGAAGTGTGAATCCTTATGTGAGAGTAAGTGGTGACATTTCTTTCTTACACGGAACTTTCGAAAACTCCGTATGTGGGAGGCAAACCGCAGTTGCTACCCACGTCTTCGTCATCTGTGTCAACGTCGCCCTCGCCACAGAGTGTTCTTACCAAGGAAGCAGAGAAGGCAGAGTTCGTTAAAAATAATTCGTTTTGTACTTTCAAAGAAGAATGAGTCATCAGCAGCATGGAAATAGCTTTTAGCTGCAAACTGCGCTCTGGAATAAACTTTGGAAACGAATGGAAGAAAGAAGAAATTTAAACACAACCTTCCGATACGATCCTCAAGGAAAGAGTGACATGAGGTGGACAGCTAAAAGTTGGAGCTAAAGAAGAAGGAGAAGGAGAAAAAAAATACAAAGTAACTCTACACTCTCGAACGATGATGGTTTCGAGAAATGTAGCCCGCATTGTTTAGATTATTCCTTCAAGAGACATCCCACTAATTTCGTCAAGATCAAACTGCAGTCTCGTTAGTAGTGCGCTTGTTCTCATAGTAACGATAAAGGTGAAACTTTCAAGAACGTCTGTCACGAGCTTTTAGCCATAGCTGCACAACAAGCGAAACCTGGCTGCTTCCATACAGCCACCTTAATCCGTCACCAATTTCACGTAATATATCTAACGCTACTGCAAAACCAGAGTAGATAGCCAGCAGGAAAACGTTGGTTGCCTAGTGACCAACTCATGTGACTTGGAAGTGGATTTGTGGCCCGATTGATATACACTCCTGGAAATTGAAATAAGAACACCGTGAATTCATTGTCCCAGGAAAGGGAAACTTTATTGACACATTCCTGGGGTCAGATACATCACATGATCACACTGACAGAACCACAGGCACATAGACACAGGCAACATAGCATGCACAATGTCGGCACTAGTACAGTGTATATCCACTTTTCGCAGCAATGCAGGCTGCTATTCTCCCATGGAGACGATCGTAGAGATGCTGGATGTAGTCCTGTGGAACGGCTTGCCATGCCATTTCCACCTGGCGCCTCAGTTGGACCAGCGTTCGTGCTGGACGTGCAGACCGCGTGAGACGACGCTTCATCCAGTCCCAAACATGCTCAATGGGGGATAGATCCGGAGATCTTGCTGGCCAGGGTAGTTGACTTACACCTTCTAGAGCACGTTGGGTGGCACGGGATACATGCGGACGTGCATTGTCCTGTTGGAACAGCAAGTTCCCTTGCCGGTCTAGGAATGGTAGAACGATGGGTTCGATGACGGTTTGGATGTACCGTGCACTATTCAGTGTCCCCTCGACGATCACTAGTGGTGTACGGCCAGTGTAGGAGATCGCTCCCCACACCATGATGCCGGGTGTTGGCCCTGTGTGCCTCGGTCGTATGCAGTCCTGATTGTGGCGCTCACCTGCACGGCGCCAAACACGCATACGTCCATCATTGGCACCAAGGCAGAAGCGACTCTCATCGCTGAAGACGACACGTCTCCATTCGTCCCTTCATTCACGCCTGTCGCGACACTACTGGAGGCGGGCTGCACGATGTTGGGGCGTGAGCGGAAGACGGCCTAACGGTGTGCGGGACCGTAGCCCAGCTTCATGGAGACGGTTGCGAATGGTCCTTGCCGATACCCCAGGAGCAACAGTGTCCCTAATTTGCTGGGAAGTGGCGGTGCGGTCCCCTACGGCACTGCGTAGGATCCTACAGTCTTGGCGTGCATCCGTGCGTCGCTGCGGTCCTGTCCCAGGTCGACGGGCACGTGCACCTTCCGCCGACCACTGGCGACAACATCGATGTACTGTGGAGACCTCACGCCCCACGTGTTGAGCAATTCGGCGGTACGTCCACCCGGCCTCCCGCATGCCCACTATACGCCCTCGCTCAAAGTCCGTCAACTGCACATACGGTTCACGTCCACGCTGTCGCGGCATGCTACCAGTGTTAAAGACTGCGATGGAGCTCCGTATGCCACGGCAAACTGGCAGACACTGACGGCGGCGGTGCACAAATGCTGCGCAACTAGCGCCATTCGACGGCCAACACCGCGGTTCCTTGTGTGTCCGCTGTGCCGTGCGTGTGATCATTGCTTGTACAGCCCTCTCGCAGTGTCCGGAGCAAGTATGGTGGGTCTGACACACCGGTGTCAATGTGTTCTTTTTTCCATTTCCAGGAGTGTACTAATGGTGAGTACGTTAGCATATGGCAGACATGCAGACATGTTTGACGAGGATGCTAAACCTGATCTCACAATTAGGGCGGAAATTTTGTCACAGATAGGAAATCATGAAACTTGTGAGTGAGATTTACAAGGTACCTTTGTCACAGACCTAGTTATCAACAAAAACACCGCACGTTCGTCGTTACAGCAGATTTCCTGTACAGCAAATTGCAGTGCAACTGTGTTGCGACAGACATTAACGGATGGTAGATTTCTGAAAGATTATACGCCGTAGGCATTTAAATTAATAACTACTTCAATTTGTATCATTACTCACATTAAAATATCCGGTTGGAGTTAGTCCACCATGACAGATTTCCGCAGAGCTACTGGTGTTGAAATCATACAGTCGGAGGCAAATGCAGTTGGTGGCATTAGTACGACACTTAAAAAACTGACCAAAATGGGTCTGTTACAACGTTGAAATATAGAGAATCCTTCCGCTTCAACTTACCTCTCCACGTTTCAACATGTTACTTACGTGATTCAAAACTATGGTACATGCGGCACATCACTTGGATTTAGTGAGATACGAGGTGCGGCTAAAAAAAACCGGACTGATGCTGGAAAAAACATTTATTTACAATTATTTACAATTTCATGTTATCTCCTTCAATGTACTCTCCTCCTCGGTCTCTACACCGCTCCATACGAATTTTCCACTGTTCATAGCAATGCTGCATATCATTTTCGGTAAGTCCATACATTACTTCCGTCGCTTTTTCTTTTACTGCTTCAACAGTCTCAAATCTAGTGCCTTTCAAAGCTGACTTGTCTTTAGAGAAAAGAAAAAAGTCACAGGGGGCCAAATCAGGTGAGTAGGGTGGATGATCTAAGATGGGAATGTTGTGTTTTGCCAAAAACGTCTTCACTGACAACGCACTGTGAGCTGGGGCATTGTCTTGGTGAAGGATCCATGACTTTTTTCTCCACAAATCGTTCCGTTTTCTCCGTACTCGCTCACGTAGGGTAACCAGGACGCTAATGTAGTAATGCTGATTCACTGTTTGTCCCTCTGGTACCCAATCAATGTGCACAATCCCTTTGATGTCAAAAAAAAAAAAACAATCATCATTGCCTTGAATTTCGACATTCGTGCTTTTTTTTGTCGTGGAGAACCAGGAGTTTTCCAATGCATCGATTGGCGTTTAGTTTCGGGATCGTAAGTAAAAAACCACGATTCATCGCAAGTAATAACATTTTGTAAGAAGGTGGGATCACTTTCAATGTTTTCCAGGATGTCAGAACAAATCATTCTTCGGCGTTCCTTCTGTTCAATTGTGAGACACTTTGGAACCATTTTTGAACACACTTTGTTCATGTTGAAAGTTTCATGAAGAATCTGCCTAACACTTTCCTTGTCAACTCCTGTTAACTCAGACACTGCTCTGATTGTTAAACGGCGATCTTGTCGAACAAGTTTACCGATTTTTTCAATGTTTGCATCAGTTTTTGCTGACAATGGTCTGCCAGTGCGAGTGTCATCACTGGTGTCCTCGCGGCCATCTTTAAATCGTTTAAACCACTCAAACACTTGTGTTCGCGATAAACAATCATCGCCGTACAGTTGTTGTAACATTACAAACGTTTCACTTGCAGATTTTCCTAGTTTGAAACAAAATTCGATGTTAACACGCTGTTCTTTCTGTACACTCAACATTTTCCGACGCACAGACAAAACGTCAACTACTTAAAACAGACGCCTCGGGCAGACTGAGTGCAGGAGGTAGATGAAACTCGAGCAGTAGGCGGAGCGAGAGTCAATTCATAGGCCACGCGACTTTCAGCCTTATTGCATTCGTTTTATTGTTTCACCAGTACTAGTCCGGTTTTTTTCTAGCCACACCTCGTACTACGATATGCGTGATTATAGGTCTGTTGCAGAAGTATCAAAAACAGAACCACAGGAACTACGAGTATAATTCTCGGTAGGTTCCTGATTCCTTATTAATGTCATTTATTGCTCCCAAGAAAGTTTGTTAGTAAGGCCGTATTTTATATTTTAGGCAGAGTACGCAGCTGTTAAACAAAGGAAAATTCCGCCCTGACAGGTTCAAAAATGGCTCTGAGCACTATGGGACTTAATAGATGAGGTCATAAGTCCCCTAGAACTTAGAACTACTTAAACCTAACCAACCTCAGGACATCAAACACGTCCATGCCCGAGGAAGGATTCGAACCACCCCGAAAGGGAAAACAGAGATTTTGGCGACCATCATGTTGTGAAATTCTTGTGTCCAAACACTCGAAATCTCAAGAATGTAGAGCAATAAGAAAGTGATAAAGTGCATAGTACTGAAAGCGTAGTTCGATACATTAGAAGATGCGAGTCATGTGCCCTGTGGCATGCTAGAGACTGTGCGAGGAAGTATTTTCTTCTTTGTGTCCTTCTGTTGGTGATAGTGAGTTGTATGAAACTAAACATCTAAAGTCATCAATGTCTCATTCACACCCAGTGAGGAATCTGTGTATGCAAGCTGTTTCTATGCGTTATGAGTTGGGATTAAGTGCAAGTCGGAAAACGGGTTCTAAATATCAGTGTAACGTGTATATGGGAGAGAGACGTGGGTACCAACCCGGTCCTCATTCTAGTGGTGTGTGGGAAACCGCCTAAAATCCACACACAGAATGACTGGTGCAGCTGCAGTAGTCGTCAACCCGCGAGGCAGATTCGACCAGCGTCAGGTTCGCCCCCAGAGTCCCGGAAGGGGCCCGTTTCTTCTTTGCTTCCTTTCCCCTTACTTTTACCGTGCACCCTCTTCTTTAAGGCGGTATCTCTCTTCTTGCCTATTTTTATCCTTTCCTCCAGCCTCTCACTCGCTTTGCCTTTTGATTCACACCGTACCTCTAAGTTTCTTTTGTTAACTGTTTGCCCAACGAGCCACAGATACAAAAAGGTGAAGTTTTGTACTTCATACAAATAATGTTTAATTTCAGTAAAAGAAATTGATTTCTCCCCCATAGTAACCAAGGAATGGAGATTTTGAATTTGGGCAGACGACCTTTAGAATGGGAACAGCATTTTGGGTGAGGTTGTTTCACTTTACTTAGGAATAGTTTACTGCGAAAATATGGCTCCACCACAGTTTGTTGAAGTAGTGGAGAGTCCGTTAAGATACAGTTTCCCAGGCACTTGCTATTGTCGCTATCGGAGCTAGTAATTTCTGTTTCAACTGTATGAAAACAAACAAATTTCACGCATCCAGGATGATAGTCAATGAGAATATATCACTAATCATTTCAAGGACCTTACTCGCCTTTATAATGTAGAAAATGTTCTTGTCAGGTATCTTTTATATAAACATTCTTCCCCCACCCAGAAGCAATAATAATAATAATAATAATAATGATAAAGGTACATAATACTTTATTATTTTCTTTGTTCCAGCAGAAAGTAAGTGATTTAGCAACAACATTTTTCCCTTAAGAGAACACTAACATTCCTTTAATAGTGCAACAAACGTAGTAATGCTTGAATATCAAGAAATTTTCATACGGAAACGTAGTTATTACATTTATCCAAAATTTTGCCCACAAATTTCAGATGAAGTTCCGACACTTGAATATTATAACAAACACCTGAACATAAAGCTAATCGTTACCAATACAGTTTTTTTTACACTCTGCATTTTCTCATCTCTTCTTTATTTTAGTCTGGTATGGACGTAAGGCGTTAAAGGGTTATTACGCTACGGTTTCTTAAAAAATGAAATGGAGTATGAGGTCACGTGACAACTGTATTTTCTTTTACGCTAGTTTTTAAAACTACATTGCATTTATTTATGGTGGTTTATAATTTTTTTCTATATGGTACTTCTTAAAACATTCTCCCGGGTGATGTCCAGGTTTCCGCTTGCATGTTTCACTGCAGGAAATTGCTTCTCTACTTCCTCCTTTCTTCGTATATTACCTGCAGACCATGCAATTCTTTGAGGACTTTTTCTTTTTAATTTTACATTATAAAAGGCATCTTCCCATTTAGTCTCTCCCTAGTGTCAGACGGTAATGGTCCCCCTCCTTTCTTGGAGTTTTTATTTCTCTCGTGGCCGTCTGGCTGTCTGATTAGGTTGTTTCTGTAGTAAAGGTGAGACTACAGTTTCATGGACGGAATAGGCTCTTTCTTCCTATAACCAGTCTTGGAATGAAAGACATTCATCTCAGTCTGATCGCGCACAAAAATCGCATTGAATAAGTTTCGTGTTCTTAAAATCGCATGCGAAATCCTGCCTAAAAGGCATATATGTATCTGTTACATATATTTTATTTTGAACAATTCTCGAGCAAGTTGAGGGCTTGTGTATAACCTGTCAGAAAAGACGTGATAACCTGAACCACCTGCACGAGCTACCAATTGCTGTGCCAAATGGAACACTATTTGTATTGCTAAAGGTAAAACAGGAGGAATCTGAATTCGCCGGACGCTGTGGCGGAGCAGTTCTAGGTGCTTCAGTCCGGAATCGCGTTGCTGCTACGGTCACAGGTTCGAATTCTGCCTCGGGCATGGATGTGTGTGATGTCCCTAGGTTAGTTAGGTTCAAGTCTAGGGGATGGATGACCTCAGATGTTAAGTCCCACAGTGCTTAGAGCCATCTGAACCACATTTTGAATTAGAATTTCTGTAGTTGTTTTCCCATTATATTGAATGTGGGGAAAAACAGAACCATTTTCTGAATCACACAAAGAGGAGACTTGTAAATCCTACTTCATAGGCTTCCTTGGAGTGTAGTACGTGAGTTGAATTCTTCGTTTGAATCCTGTACTTTTATCTACAGTAATATTTTCTGTACATAAATTTCTTTGCATTTACTGTCAATATTTTCACTAACGTTCTTCACCTTGCTCCCTCTCGGACCTTGACGCTTCTGAACTGTGGCAGGTGGGACTAACTGTAGCATCCAAAATATGTGAAATAAAAAACGACGGCAAGAGAAAACATCCTCGAAAAGTGGGAAGAATGGAGTTCATTCTAGCCGGTCTTCCAAAACAGTCAATTAATTGTCATCAAATACAGGGCCATGGTCAGTATTACACCAATAAACGGCCGTCCGATGTGGCCGAGCGGTTCTAGGCGCTTCAGTGTGGAACAGCACGACCGCTACGGTCGCAGGTTCGAATCCTGCTTCGGGCATGGTTGTGTGTGATGTCCTTAGGTTACTTATTTTAAAATAGTTCGAAGTGCTATGGGACTGATGACCTCATATGTTAAGTCCCATAGTGCTCAGGGCCATTTGAACCATTTTAACCAACAAACTCCTTCAATTCTTCTAATGAAGCGTTGTTTCACAATGTGACATTGATTGTTTTGTAAGTGGAGTGACTTTCCGTATATTTCATTACGCATACATATTTTATCATTCACAGTTTCACTAATAAGACCGTCAGTGAAGAAGAAATGGATATATTCAAGTTCGGGTTTGGGTCGAACGCTATGAGGTATGGTGAAACGTTGTTGCGTAACAGAAAAAGCGAACTTCATAAGATCAGTCTCGCCATCACGACAGAATTTCCAGTTATTTGCTACATGTTGTATCTTTCATCATGAAACATCCCCTTAGAAAAATTAATGAATTACTGTGCTGATAAACCTCTTAGATTATTTGATTTTCATACAGCTGAGGAAAACTGAACGTGCTCAGACATTTCTCTCTTTACTTATTCTGATCATCAATAAACTGACACACAATATTTTTAGCGCAACGCATTCTGACTTTCAATAATCCCTACAAAAGAATGGCCCTGACTAACATTAACCTATACCTTTCACGAATCACTTTCCTCACAAAAATCTTCGTTACTCGAACTACTGCAATACAACGAGTGCCAATACTGCCAGCTAAATAAAAGATTCTAACTACCGAAGGCACTCACTATTGATAGGCATACTTAGCAAATGAAAGATTTTGATAGAGAACAAACTCTGTATTTACCTTAATAGTATTCAAAAGTCATTATATATATATATATATATATATATATATATATATATATATATATATATATATATATCAGTTCATGACATCAAGTCTTGCAAATTTACTGTCTCTGATGGACACACGTCCAGATCATCCGCTCTCAAAAATCCGCCATCTCTCTCCCCACATCCACCACTGCTGGTGGCTCACCTCCAACTGCACAACGCTATGCGCTGTTCATATCCAACACTACAATAGCGAATATTGCAACAATGCCAACCAGTCACAGACTGCACACAGCACAATCAGTGATTCTCATACAGAGCGCTACGTGGCGTTACCAACATAAAAACCTAAACAGCCTACTTACATAGCCCCCATGCTCCCCACAAAAATTTTTACAAATTGTTTTGGGCAGTGGCCAATACAGGTTTGAAAAAAGTCTTTCATAATTACAATAACAAAGATATCAAATGCACACACATATTGATGCACTGTTGTTCAAAAGCAAAAATTGTTCTCATAAAGACAGTACTGATCATTCATCACAGTAGTAATTACATTGCACAAAGTCTGATCAGAAAAAGAAAATACACACAGAAGCAGTGGATTTCCATGCAGTCTTGAAGAAGTACTGTTGTCCTTCCAATGCTGACTCTTGAAATGCAGACAGGTAATGGGCCACAACAGAGCAAACCCACAGCAGAGTCAGTCGAAGTTTTTGGGGAATTTTGGTAGGTAGGTCATCACAGAGCAGATCCACTGTAGTCCTTGTAGAGATGGCCAGCAGCCATCTGTTGCGACTGAGCAGGTGCTCAGTCACCATTAAAGAGTCTTGCAGACAATATAGCAAGTCCATAAACCACCACTTGTTCACTCACAAACTTTTTGGTATGGCCTTAGAACCAGCAATGATGTTAACCAGTCCCTTGCTGAATTATTAACACATGTGCAAACACTAACAGTCCCAACTTTTCACATATTGCGCATATACTATAACCAACAGAAATGTGTGCACTGAAATGAATGCTTACAAGTTACTAAATTTGATGAACTGGTGTCAATTACAATTTTGTAACATGAGAATACAATTACAAAGTTACAAAATACATCATTAAAGAACCATAACAATTCAGATAACATTTGTAGTGATACAGGCTTTACAAAAAAATCGAAATAACATATACATCAGTTTTACAGGAATTATGACATAAGTACATACATAAAAGATCAGAATAACTTTCGAAACATCAACTTCACACATGAGTATTAAAACAAAACAGAATAAATAATGTCTAAACGTCTTTGCAAGGTAAATAACATATTATTAGAAACATTCTACAACATAACTGTTATCGGCTAAACTCATAAAGACACGAAAAATACAAATACACAAGGGTGCACAAAAACATAGCGGAATAACACCAAAGGAAAGGACAGGGTTTGTTTTCAGTGTAACATTTGCTACTGCAGTCCAACCCAAAACTTCTTTCCATAGATCTTTCCTCTTATTTCAACATTTTTTTCCGCAAACAAAATCTTATCCAAGCATGCTTTCTGTATTTATATGTTCACATATTTCTTACCTCATTATTTATTTTCCATTATCTTACCTCATCATTTATTTCCAAGAAAATCCTACCTAAACTTGTTGTCCCAAAACCCTGCTTAACTAAATTAGCAAAGCAAATGCCACATTACAAACAATATGAGCCAATGTGCAGCAAAAAGAAAAATAAATCCGTAGTAAAACTGGCTTAACAGAGTAATAGAAAGTGAAAGTCAGTGGCACTATGCCTGGCAAACAGCAGCAGCAAATGCAATAACTTATACCTAAATATGACATAGCTCAAGCAGAAAAAATAGTACACTAAACACACCAATGCAGATAAGGGAAATGTCTATTCACATCTTAATGCCCATGTCATTAAAGTGGTGCACCACAACAACTTATTCCACAAAAAAAAAAAAAAAAATAACAAGTACTTGAAAAGAAAATTGTGTATGCATTTACTGTTATTAGTCACTTCTTATTGTTCTTTCCTTGCCAAGTGCTCGTTTTACGAAGAATGTCGATCATAAAATTATTATTTAATAGATCTGTTGACAGAGGTGTTCACATTAGCAAATGCATTTTATTTTATTTTATAAAACCAATGCTGCAACACAGCTGGAAACCAGATATCAAATGATATAAGCAATTATATACAAAGCAAAGCATAAAAACATCATTCTCCAAAGTGTAATCATATGGTTCCAAGTAATGAGTGTGTCGTATTTGCGATGTTTTCTACAAAGGGATGTCAATAGCGAGGTTAATGGCCTGTTTTTTTTTCTCCACCTAACGGCTTATTCTTCAGACGAATGGCGCAGCTGGGCGCCCACATCGCAATACGTCAAGGTCACTTAGCTTTCTTACCGAAATATTTACGACAGCAGTTTGCACTACAGTGACAGTCTCATATAAAACAATTTCACACATCGAAAAATTACAGTAGAAATGTGTAGAAACGAAATCCCATGAATAGCAGTGTTGTGATACATCCATGCATGGACACACAAGTCATAACTCTTAAAGTATGATTTTTGGTTTCCAACATCCTTTTTCACAAATCAGAGTCCCTAACTTCTATTCATTATTCATATACATATAAACACATAATCACATTCCTCATATACGGTAGCATCAGCTTATTGATCATAAACATACCTCAACAGCATAATACACATGGTCATCGTAATAACATCATAACAGAACAATCACATCTCAAAATCGTCTTAGCTTCTCTCAATAATTTCAAGACCTTCAATAAAGTCATCTACCTCAAATGTACTTAAAAATCATGATCCCTTGCCAAATACGACATTCAAAGCTCTCATACTATCACAATGGCTCCAAACAAACATGAAGAGTTCACAAAGTACAGAAAAAATTCAATTTCATAAGTATGAAGTTAGCCAACTGTGTGCCGGCCAGGGTGGCCGAGCGGTTCTAGGCGCTACAGTCTGGAACCGCGCGACCGCTACGGTCGCAGGTTCGAATCCTGTCTCGAGCATGGATGTGTGTGATGTCCTTAGGTTAGTTAGGTTTAAGTATTTCTAAGTTCTAGGGGACTGATGAGCTCAGAAGTTAAGTCCAATAGTGCTCAAAGCCATTTGAACCATTTTTTTATCCAACTGTGTAATTGCATAAACATGTGTCACTGACGTACTAAAAAAAATGTTTGTCTCTCTCAGTTAAATGATCAGATAGCTGTGTAAGTCAGTGTTACAGAAATATGGTACCGATGTGTAAAGTTATGTAAGCAAATACCATGTTAGTTAGGGATCCTTGTGCTTGCCTCACACATGGTACACAAAGTAAGCGTGAACCCCCCTTAGGATTAATGTAATTATACCCTCAGGTGTTACACACTACATGAATGGAATGAAATGTATCAAGGAAAACCTTTGTATCTTTTTAATTCAAAAATCTTTAAAAATAAATGTTTTAAGTACAAAATTAATCACTCAAATACGTGTACTGCGGCGCTAAACTGCGCGTCTTGTTGTACCATAATCTCTGTCATTACTTAAGGGTAAAAAATGTGCCATGTGTCGTAATTATCGTCGTCCATAAGCAAAGTTCTGTGGAAGTCAATGTACTTACCTCGTAATAAACAAAAGCGAGATGCTATGCATATAGATATCGTAGTTATTACGTGCAGTATCATGATCTGGAAAGTACTACACTGTAAAGTATTGTTGTGCTACGAAAAAGGCTGTTTCATTGTAGCTATACCACAAAAGTTACTACTAAAACATGTTTTACTTTCCAGAAGAATTCAGAAAAACGGTGCAAATATAAAACAGATAGAGCGCAAAAGCAATAATATAAATGGTGTCGCTCATTAGTAGCGACGTGATATAATAGTGTAGCTGTCAAATAAACTAAACACTGAGTCATCTGATATCTAGCAGAAAGAACTTTAAATCCGTAATGTATTTTCAAGTAAACCAAAACATTGCATTAAAATCTCATTAGCAGTACTGGTATATGTTCTAAGTATGTAAGCCTTATAGTCATTACGTAATCGTGCTACTAACAAGCAAGAATGTACACACACAATAACACTGTGTCGTCCGTGCACTATAACAATGCATTTGTAATTTCTGTCTAAATAAGTTCCCTAGGTTCTTGACTGGATAGTTAACTTTGAAGCATAGTTCCATGTCAAGAGTTTCTAAGTGTGACAAAGCGTAATAGTAAAGTGAAGTGAAAGATTTTATGGCAAAGGCTAAGTTAAAAGCCAGACTATCTCTCAATGGTTTTACATGTGAAATGTGGTGCAATCCTTAACTCTTCCTAGTACGCAGACTTTCAACTTCAACGCATTTCTAATGTGGTATACTCCTGGTTTCAAGAGTCGTTACGCGCTATTAACGTGTGATTTATGAGAGCTGCTAAGATCTCATATTACTTCCCTACAGTTCTTTTGATGTTGGTATTCCGTGCACATGGTGCCATTAAGAACTAATTCTATGCTACGGTCATTCCACCTACTAAAGATAAGAGATTTTTTTTTTTACCTTTCAACTGGCGAAAAGTAATGCTGGTGGCTCTAGCAGCAGTGAATATTTGAGACTTTTTCCCATTTCCCCCTATCGAAATATCGGTGAGGACGTTACCCTACTGCATTCCCCAAAGTTCCTAAGTTTCTTGGATATACTGAACCGACCAGTAGTAATGACACCATAAGACACTCGACTAAGACAACCAACATTGACTACAGTGATCTACTGCCAACAAAATAATGCTGTGCTTGTATGTAGTTATGGTAGTGACTTCCACAGATCTTTGGCATTTGATTAAGAACATGTTTCCTTTCTAAACCAGCTACACTACGAGGAACATTCCAACTAGTTAGCATATGTTAGATACGGACTACCAGTTGTGAGTTAGCTCGATTAAATAAAAACCAGAGCTTTGTACCCTGGCCGGAAACTGAAAATGAGACTGGTTGCGCCCCAACCCCGCGGAAATATCATGGACATTCCACTGGCATCCAAGGTGACAGAAATAGACAGACCGCTAGTACCAGACTTATGCATTTAGAGGTATACCCTAGACGGTTTTTTGTATTGTTCACGATCTTGTTACTATGGATCTGGAGTGAGTCAACCAGAATATTTACTTTTGTCAAAATTTCTTTTGGTACCAGCATCTTCTTCCAAATTTCGACCACTTTGTTCAGTACGCTCCCGCTACGAAGATATGTCAGAATAGTCAATTCTGTTATGGCTCCTTCTGTTTCCTTTTCCCTGGGCAGCATCTCTCACATTTTTTCCGTCAGCTGCTCTGTCATTGAGTCGATTCGAACTTAATACCTCCTCCTCTTTGCTGTCATTCGTCCTGATCGGTCGTTGGCAAACTGTTAGGGGTTTCATTTTTCCTGTCGGAATTTTCTAGCTGTGTAAGGGGTGTTCGGTTGCGATTTCCTTTTCGAGGTGTCTTCTTTTTCTGTTTTGCTATTGTTTGCAAGTGGCCTAGTGTAGTTTGGAACTCATTACATTCCTTCCAAGATCCTCGATGTTGTTTGGAGCCAACTACGCTTCACCAGTTGCTGCATGTACCAGAAAACAGACAACACAGCGAGCACGTGGCACTCGAGAATGTACTACAGTTGGCTGGCAGCTGGCTCCTGCCACTCGACTCCGTGTAACGTCAGCCACAAATTTATTTTAACCTGAGCATAACAGTAGTTCGTTGTGTGAGACGAAAGCTGGAAACGTCTGCATTGTACGACTTCTTTATGGTAGACATAATCCTCCATTCACGGCTCTGTGCGTAAGACTTACAGTCGTCGTATACGGTGTCGGATTTTGTGTGTTTGGGCAGCCAGTGTCCCTTCTTCTGAGTTCATGTGGTGAAATTGATGAATCTCCTTGATGACGAATCCCTTCGGAGTTAGGTATTCCTTTATGAACTTATTCGTAGATGCGTTCTGATATGCATGGAACGGTATCCGCTGGTCACAGTACTTAAACGCGTGTGATAGTCATCCATTGAATCTAAGAAATGCTTGTACTTCACTCAGGTGTACGCTGCCCGTAGGCTTCCTAATATTGCGCTCAAGTTTGGCACGGTTGCGGCAGCGACACGTAGAGACTTCAACAAGTAAGTTACACTTGTCGTTCCAGGCTAAGATCATTGCGCAACAACAATGGCGCACTCTAAGGGAAGAGTGCCTATTCTAGGTTTCCTGAACAGACAATTCTGCCTTGGTAGAGTGCCACTGAAATAGTGGGGCATCTGGAAACATATTCCGAAATTGAAGTACGCGGGATTCTTGTGGGCAAAAAGTCTAAACTAAACACAGATTCGCGCTCAAATTCTGGCGGTATACGGACCAAATCCAAAGTCGTGTGCAGGTGTAGCGAAATCGTGTCAACAATTTCACAAAGGCCTCGCAGATATGGATGATGCTGATTGGGAAGCCCAAATCTTGCACCAGGTGATTTCCATCTTTTCGACAACCTGAAAGGGAAGGAAATTTCCCAACAATGAGGACGCTGATACAGCGGTTCTACAATGGCTGCGTGATCAAGAAGCGGATTTCTGTAGTCGAGGGATAGGTCCTTGTGTGTATGGGATATCTTCTGCTGGTCGTGGCTAAACATGAACACACGTGGTAGTCATTCACTGGATCTCAGTAACATTTGACGCTCTCTCCAGTGCAGGCTGCCCGTAGGCTGACGGGCTTCCAAATTGGGAGAACATTCGAACAGTTGTTTACAGAGACTTGCTGGCTATGTTGAAACAAGCGCCACGTACGTGTGTAACACTGAAATTTAGCAGCATTGAATAAAAGTTACTTGGCCTGCAATAATAATGTGTAGGGCTAACTTCGTTTACCAAGTCCCCTAGTAAATCACTATTGATGGAATTTTGGATTCAGATGGTTTCAGTGGTTCTTGACTGTCAGCCGTCTGCGCCGGTGACTTAGCTCACATCTGTCGCTGGTTTCACTTTTTTCTCTCCTTCCTGGATTCGCATTGTTCCTTTGTTGTTTTCTTCAGTTTTTGTGGGCTGGAAATCTTGTGTGTCCTTGTCGTCGTTCACCTCTTGTACCTGCGTTTCTTCCTGTGCCGAACTTTTTACAGTGTCGCGATTCTCGCTCCTGGTGGTTGTTCTTGATTCCGACAAGCTTCCACAACACAGTGAAAGCGTCGTGAAGCCGCCAGATATAAACATGTCCGTACTTCAGTTTATCAACGACCCTCACATCAACGGCGATGATGCTTTTTCCGCTGCCATATACCACTGCTGCTCCCTCTGGGAAGTCCGGTGTTGCAGCTTCTCACGTCGACCGAGACGTGTGGCGGCGTGAGTCCTCTGCCACCGACGTCTCCACTGCGCTTGCCGGCCGTTGTGGCCGAGCGGTTCTAGGCACTTCAATCTAGAACCGCGCGACCACTACGGTTGCAGGTTCGAATCCTGCCTCAGGCATGAATGTGTGTGATGTCCTTAGGTTAGTTAGGTTTAAGTAGTTCTAAGTATAGGGGACTGATGACCTCAGGTGCTAAGTCCCATAGTGTTCAGAGCCATTTGAATCACTGCGCTGACTACAATAATTTGTCTCCTCGCTTTGATCGCTATAAAGATCCCACAGGACAGATACCGTATCTTCTCTTTATAGCGCAGACTTATACTGTGCTACACAGTGCTACAAGTTACCTCCTCTAGACTGGACTTGTAATGGGATTATGTGTGCACCTTGAGCTCAGTCTGTCACTAAATTTCATTGCTACTTCAGAAAACAAAGTAATTTAATTTATACTGCGCACGTACTGCTTAGAATATTTGACAAAATTCAGTGATAGGGCTAAGAAGAACGGGGATGATGGGTTGTATAAGTCTGCGTACAAACAAGTGATTTTTTATAAACGTATAAAATTAAGTTATTACTACCATAAAATCGGCATTTATTTGCCTTTAGGTACCTATGTAATCATAAATAAATAAATAGATGAACGCAGCTAAAATTAATCTTGTCGTCATTCAAACGACTCTACTCAAAAGTATCCGACAATCCCTTGTTATGCACGGTTGACGCTTGCCAGGGGAAAAGGTGCGGGGGGGGGGGGGGGGGGGGGGGGGGGAGGAGTATTGAGCTGTCAGTGGAGAAGCAGTAACAGTAGAATGGGTCGGACAGAGGAGCTCAGTGATTTAGAACGTGTACTAGTCACTGGGTGCCACCTGAGTAATAAATCCATCCTGGACATCTCAGTCCTTCTATAGCTGCCTGTCCCGCCTAACGACAAGCGCTAGCACGAAGAAAGCAAGAGCAGAGAGGGCTGTGAGACGATGTCAGCCAATAGCACGCTGACTAGGAAGTCACCACGACAGGAGCCACCTCTAAAAGAAGAGAATATAAGCGCCGCTCCTGCCAGCCTCGGCCAGATAGTAGAAGACGGTCACTGGCAGACTCGGCCTAGAAGAGAGCACCACGATAGCCGTTATTAGTGAACATATGAACTGTGTAACAAACTTTCTTGGACATTGTACAGGGTGTCCGAAAAGTCTTTCCCTGATTACATAAATTGATAACTCAGGCTAGAAGTAAGATACAAATATGAAACTGGTGTCTAATTGTTTACAAACTATCAAAGTTTTTTTCACACATCAGTAAACTTCCACATGAGCACACTTGGTAGCACGTAGCACATCTAGGCGATATTCAGTTTCCGTCCACACATTAGCCAACTTCACTGGAGGGATCGATTCAATGACTGTGGTTATCCATTGCCGCAGGGTTTTAAGATCTGCTACACGTGTTCGGTAGACGTCGTCTTGACATAACCCCATAAAAAGAAGTCTAATGGGGTTATGTCAGGAGAGCACTAAAAAGCACTCCGTCTTCAGACCACGAGTGGCCTACCGGGACCATCCGACCGCCGTGCCATCCTCATTGTAGGATGCGGATAGGAGGGGCATGGGGTAAGCACACCGCTCTCCTGGTCGTCATGATGGTATTCTTGACCGAAGCCGCTACTATTCGGTCGACTAGCTATTGTGACGTGGAATTCTTGCAGAAACAATGCCCAACGTTTTAACCTGTCATGATTTAACTTTGAAGGCATAAGAAATTGTAATGCACGATGATCACTGTATACTTTTACGTATTTGCGTATTTTCTATATTCTGGATGAAGTTCGATCTGATAAAAGCTGGTTCTGATATCGATAGAAGACAACCATTTTACACCATTAAAATTTTGAAGTAGTTCTTCCATCGTTTGCGGCCTCTCTGTTTCAGGAATGATGATAGTATTGATTTGTCTCTAATCTAATACACGCCTGATCGATCCACTTTTCTTCTCAACAACATGTAATGGATTGTTGTATGAGCTTACTGCAGGCTCAATAATGCCCTCGTCAAGCATAGATTATAATTCTTTTCTAACACAGTCCCTATAATGTGTAAGTTATTGTAATGGATGGTTGTCAAACTGTACCTGTTTCCCTTGCTATGGAGCGACCAAGAAAAAGTTTAAACAAGTATAAGCAGGATGATTTTGAAGAATGCAAGAACCTGATTATAGCACTCGTTATACAATATTATCGAAATATTTAAGAACTGACTGCCGCAGAGTAGGAAATAATATTGGTCACAAATGGAACAAAATTTGTCAGAGAATACATCATTATTCAGAAGAACTCAGAAATCAAGTGTTTCGATGCAAACATTACTTATTCACTTTACAATATTTTCTGCCCTTCCATGGACAAAAAATTAAAAAGTTGTTGTGACGATTGCTGTTTAAAATCTTAATAGACAGCTAATTTGATGTTTCTTACATGTAATAATTGTTAAATAATTGCAGCTGAATGCAGAACTTGTGCTGAATTATTAAATTAGCATTTGAGTGCATAATATACAACAAAGCTTCATAAATGTAAATGGAATACTATATAATTTATTTTGTTTTCAGGCAATACATTAACTGATCAAAAGTATCCAGCCGACTACTAGTGAACGCTAATATGGGGTGTATCAACCCTTCACCTTCATGACGGCTTGAACTCTGATGGAAGCACTTTCAGTAAGGAGCCTGAGTGTCTGTGGAGGAATAGCAACCCAGTTTTCCTCCAGAACAGAAATCAGAGAAGGCAGTGTTGTTGGACGTTGGAGACTGGACGAAGTTGATATTCTAACTCATTCCAGTGGTGTTCCATTGGGTTCTGGTCGGAACTCTGGTCAGGCCAATCCATTTCAGGAAAGTTATTATCCACAAAACATTGCCTCAAGCACGCTGCTTTAAGACAATGTGCATTGTCATTGTGGTACAATAAGTCTTCGTCTCAGGGCAGTTTCTTTGCTGTACACAATACACAATGATGTAAAATGTGTTCATATCCTTCAGTATTTAGCGCTTTAATAAGGGCGCACAGTAACAGCACCTCATCCTCTCACTGTAACACCATCCCCTCCGTACGTCACTGTTGGCACTACACAAGATAGCAGGTAACGCTCTCCAGGCATTCGTGAAACGCAAATCACTCCATCGGAATTCCACAGGCTATAGCGTGATTCATCAGTCCAAATCAGTCGTTTCCAATCATCCAGTGCCCGCTGGCGTCCCCCTGTACACCATCTCAGTTATCGCTTAACACTGATTACAGAAATTTGTGGCTTATGAGGAGTTCCTCCACCAGTGAACTCCATTCTTTTTAATCCCCTACGCACAGCGTTCGTGCTAGTTGGACTGCTGGTAGCACTTTGGAACTTACGAGTGATTAATTCCGCTGATTTCGTGCGACTTTCCACAGTCACTTTCCGAGGTGTCCAATGGTTCGTGTCCATCAGTACATGAGGTCTGCCTTGGACTGGTTTAGCTGTGGTTGTTCCTTCGCATTTCTGTGTCAGTCAACTTGGGCAGTGTGGGGTCCTGCCCACTCGTCTCGTGTAGGGCGCCTAAGAGATGCTGCTTTCTCAATAGCTATGCAACAGTTCCAGCAAATCACATTAATGGTTTTTAGTACAATAAAGTCGATTGACGATACTTAACTTTGATTTACAATGGTGTCGCAAGCGAATGGCGACATGCAATTAATCAGTGTCCTTCACTGTGTACAGGGTGTCCGAAAAGCCTTTCCCTGATTACATAAATTGATGACTCAGGCTAGAAGTAAGATACAATTATGAAACTTGTGTCGAATTGTTTACAACTATCAAAGTTTTTTTTCTGTTTTAGGTTCGCAGTACGTAAGTAGTGAATGAGGTGCAGTGCCCAAGAAGCCATGTTAACCAATCAGGAGAAGGCACAGTGTGTCCTGTGGTACCATGAGACACGATCACCAACCACAGTGCAGAGACACTTCCAGACAACATTTGGAAGGAATCCACCTGATGTCAAGAGCATTAAAGCCTAGTATGAGAGGTTCAAGAACACAGGATCGGTTGCTCACCTTCTGAGGTCTGGTCGAACAAGAACCTCAGCAGATAGGGTGGAAGCTGTAAGGCAGTCTTTTCTGCGAAGTCCGAAGAAATCGGTGCGCAGGGCCTCACGTGAATTATACGTGCCAAAAAGCTCTCTCCATGACATTTTACACAAATGTTTATTTATTGAGGACGATGATGGTTATCACAGACGAATTGCCTTTTCCGACGAAGCGACTTTTTTGTCAGGGGAGTAGTGAATCGCCATAATGTGCGCATTTGGGGTTCACAATCCCCTGGCGAGGTCATGGAGAGCACCAGAGGCAGTCCAAAGGTAAATGTTTGGTGCGCGCTATTGCACGATCGAATTGTCGGGCCTTTCTTGTTCGCCGAGGTTACCATCACATCTGCAGTGTATCTGGACATGTTCCAACTGTATGCTGTTCCTCAGCTGCTTCAGTATCATCCCGATGTCTTGTTTCAGCAAGACGGTGCACCGCCTTATTGGGGTTTGGACGTCCGTGCCTATCTCGATATGACCTTTCCTCGGCTATGGATTGGTCGTGATGGGCCAACGGTTTGGCCTCCACGCTCTTCTGACATAGGCAACGTCCTTGCCGCAGTGGATGCACCGGTTCCCGTGAGGTCACCGAAGTTAAGCGGTGTCGGGCGTGGTCGGCACTTGGACTGGTGACCATCCAGGCCGCCATGCGCTGTTGCCATTTTTCGGGGTGCACTCAGCCTCGTGATGCCAATTGAGGAGCTAGTCGACCGAATAGTAGCGGCTTCGGTCAAGAATACCATCATGACGACCAGGAGAGCGGTGTGCTGACCCCATGCCCCTCCTATCCGCATCCTCCATTGAGGATGGCACGGCGGTCGGATGGTCCCGGTAGGCCACTCGTGGTCTGAAGACGGAGTGCTTTTTAGTGCTCTCCTGACATAACCCCATTAGACTTCTTTTTATGGGGTTATGTCAAGACGACGTCTACCGAACACGTGTAGCAGATCTTGAAACCCTGCGGCAATGGATAACCACAGTCGTTGAATCGATCCCTCCAGTGAAGTTGGCTAATGTGTGGACGGAAACTGAATATCGCCTAGATGTGCTACGTGCTACCAAGTGTGCTCATGTGGAAGTTTACTGATGTGTGAAAAAAACTTTGATAGTTTGTAAACAATTAGACACCAGTTTCATATTTGTATCTTACTTCTAGCCTGAGTTATCAATTTATGTAATCAGGGAAAGACTTTTCGAACACCCTGTACAATGTCCAAGAAAGTTTGTTACACAGTTCATATGTTCACTAATAACGGCTATCGTGGTGCTCTCTTCTAGGCCGAGTCTGCCAGTGTCCGTCTTCTACTATCTGGCCGAGGCTGGCAGGAGCGGCGCTTATATTCTCTTCTTTTAGAGGTGGCTCCTGTCGTGGCGACTTCCTAGTCAGCGTGCTATTGGCTGACATCGTCTCACAGCCCTCTCTGCTCTTGCTTTCTTCGTGCTAGCGCTTGTCGTTAGGCGGGACAGGCAGCTATAGAAGGACTGAAATGTCTAGGATGGATTTATTACTCAGGTGGCACCCAGTGACTAGTACACGTTCTAAATCACTGAGCTCTTCTGTCCGACCCATTCTACTGTTACTGCTTCTCCACTGACAGCTCAGTACTCCTCCCCCCCCCCCCCCTCACCTTTTCCCCTGGCAAGCGTCAACCGTGCATAACAAGGGATTGTCGGATACTTTTGAGTAGAGTCGTTTGAATGACGACAAGATTAATTTTAGCTGCGTTCATCTATTTATTTATTTATGATTACATAGGTACCTAAAGGCAAATAAATGCCGATTTTATGGTAGTAAGAACTTCATTTTATACGTTTATAAAAAATCACTTGTTTGTACGCAGACTTATACAACCCATCATCCCCGTTCTTCTTAGCCCTATCACTGAATCTTGTCAAATATTCTAAGCAGTACGTGCGCAATATAAATTAAATTACTTTGTTTTCTGAAGTAGCAATGAAATTTAGTGACAGACTGAGCTCAAGGTGCACACATAATCCCATTACAAGTCCAGTCTAGAGGAGGTAACTTGTAGCACTGTGTAACACAGTATAAGTCTGCGCTATAAAGAGAAGATACGGTATCTGTCCTGTGGGATCTTTATAGCGATCAAAGCGAGGAGACAAATTATTGTAGTCAGCGCAGTGGTTCAAATGGCTCTGAGCACTATGGGACTTAACACCTGAGTTCATCAGTCCCCTAGAACTTAGAACTACTTAAACCTAACTAACCTAAGGACATCACACACATTCATGCCTGAGGCAGGATTCGAACCTGCAACCGTAGTGGTCGCGCGGTTCTAGATTGAAGTGCCTAGAACCGCTCGGCCACAACGGCCGGCAAGCGCAGTGGAGACGTCGGTGGCAGAGGACTCACGCCACCACACGTCTCGGTCGACGTGAGAGGCTGCAACACCGGACTTCCCAGAGGGAGCAGCAGTGGTATATGGCGGCGGAAAAAGCATCATCGCCGTTGATGTGAGGGTCGTTGATAAACTGAAGTACGGACATGTTTATATCTGGCGGCTTCACGACGCTTTCACTGTGTTGTGGAAGCTTGTCGGAATCAACAACAACCACCAGGAGCGAGAATCGCGACACTGTAAATAGTTCAGCAGAGGAAGAAACGCAGGTACAAGAGGTGAACGACGACAAGGACACACAAGATTTCCAGCCCACAAAAACTGAAGAAAACAGCAAAGGAACAATGCGGATCCAGGAAGGAGAGAAAAAAGTGAAACCAGCGACAGATGTGAGCTAAGACACCGGCGCAGACGGCTGACAGTCAAGAACCACTGAAACCATCTGAATCCAAAATTCCATCAATAGTGATTTACTAGGGGACTTGGTAAACGAAGTTAGCCCTACACATTATTATTGCAGGCCAAGTAACTTTTATTCAATGCTGCTAAATTTCAGTGTTACACACGTACGTGGCGCTAGTTACAACATAGCCAGCACGTCTCTGTAAACAACTGTTCGAATGTTCTCGCAATCTGGAAGCCCGTCAGCCTACGGGCAGCCAGCACTGGAGAGAGCGTCAAATGTTACTGAGATCCAGTGAATGACTACCACGTGTGTTCATGTTTAGCCACGACCAGCAGAAGATATCCCATACACACAAGGACCTATCCCTCGACTACAGAAATCCGCTTCTTGATCACGCAGCCATTGTAGAACCACTATATCAGCGTCCTCATTGTTGGGAAATCTCTTTCCCTTTCAGGTTGCCGAAAAGATGGAAATCACCTGGTGCAAGATTTGGACTTCCCAATCAGCATCATCCATATCTGCGAGGCCTTTGTGCAATTGTTGACACGATTTCGCTACACCTGCACACGACTTTGGATTTGGTCCGTATACCGCCAGAATTTCAGCGCGAATCTGTGTTTAGTTTAGACTTTTTGCCCACAAGAATCCCGCGTACTTCAATTTCGGAATATGTTTCCAGATGCCCCACCATTTCAGTGGCACTCTACCAAGGCAGAGTTGTCTGTTCAGGAAACCTAGAAGAGGCACTCTTCCCTTAGAGTGCGCCATTGTTGTTGCGCAATGATCTTAGCCTGTAACGATTAGTGTAACTTACTTTTTGAAGTCTTTACGTGTCGCTGCCGCAACCGTGCCAAACTTGAACACAATATTAGGAAGCCTACGGGCAACGTACACCTGAGAGAACTACAAGCATTTCTTAGATTCAATGGATGACTATCACACGTGTTTAAGTACTGTGACCAGCGGATACCAGTCCATGCATATCAGAACGCATCTACGAATAAGTTCATCCAGGAATACCTAACTCCGAAGGGATTCGTCATCAAGGAGATTCATCAATTTAACCACATGAACTCAGAAGAAGGGACACTGGCTGCCCAAACACACAAAATCCGACACCGTATACGACGACTGTAAGTCTTACGCACAGAGCCGTGAATGGAGGATTATGTCTACCATAAAGAAGTCGTACAATGCAGACGTTTCCAGCTTTCGTCTCACACAACGAACTACTGTTATGCTCAGGTTAAAATAAATTTGTGGCTGACGTTTCACGGAGTCGAGTGGCAGGAGCCAGCTGCCAGCCAACTGTAGTACATTCTCGAGTGCCACGTGCTCGCTGTGTTGTCTGTTTTCTGGTACATGCAGCAACTGGTGAAGCGTAGTTGGCTCCAAACAACATCGAGCATCTTGGAAGGAATGTAATGAGTTCCAAACTACACTAGGCCACTTGCAAACAATAGCAAACAGAAAAAGAAGACACCTCGAAAAGAAAATCGCAACTGAACACCCATTACACAGCTAGAAAATTCCGACAGGAAAAATAAAACCCCTAACAGATTGCCAACGACCGATCAGGACGAATGACAGCAAAGAGGAGGAGGTATTAAGTTCGGATCGACTCAACGACTGAGCAGCTGACGGAAAAAATGTGAGAGATGCTGCCCAGGGAAAAGGAAACAGAAGGAGCCATAACAGAATTGACAATTCTAACATATCTTCGTAGCGGGAGCGTACTGAACAAAGTGGTCGAAATTTGGAAGAAGATGCTGGTACCAAAAGAAATTTTGCCAAAAGTAAATATTCTGGTTGACTCACTCCAGATCCACAGTAACAAGATCGTGAACAATACAAAAAACCGTCTAGGGGCTTCTAAATGCATAAGTCCGGTACTAGCGGTCTGTCTATTTCTGTCACCTTGGATGCCAGTGGAATGTCCATGACATTTCCGCGGGGTTGGGGCGCAACCAGTCTCAGTTTCAGTTTCCGGCCAGGGTACAAAGCTCTGGTTTTTATTTAATCGAGCTAACTCAGAACTTGTAGTCCGTATCTAACATATGCTAACTAGTTGGAATGTTTCTCGTAGTGTAGCTGGTTTAGAAAGGAAACATGTTCTTAATCAAATGCCAAAGATCTGTGGAAGTCACTACCGTAACTACATACAAGCACAGCATTATTTTGTTGGCAGTAGATCACCGTAGTCAATGTTGGTTGCGTTAGTTGAGTGTCTTATGATGTCATTACTACTGGTCGGTTCAGTATATCCAAGAAACTTAGGAACTTTGGGGAATGCAGTAGGGTAACGTCCTCACCGATATTTCGATAGGGGGAAATGGGAAAAAGTCTCAAATATTCACTGCTGCTAGAGCCACCAGCATTACTTTTCGCCAGTTGAAAGGTAAAAAAATCTCTTATTTTTAGTAGGTGGAATGACCGTAGCATAGAATTAGTTCTTAATGGCGCCATGTGCACGGAATACCAACATCAAAAGGACTGTAGGGAAGTAATATGAGATCTTAGCAGCTCTCATAAATCACACGTTAATAGCGCGTAACGACTCTTGAAACCAGGAGTCCGCAAAATACGCTCCATCCGGCTGATATCTCTTATTGATTAGTCCCGTAGAGCGACCAAAATTCGGAAAAGTTGAATGCTACGTTTCATCCACTAATTCAAGTAGTCCAATATGTTTTTAATGGGCTTAAGATCTGGTCAGCTAGCAGGCCGTTTCAGGAGTGAAAGTGAACCTGAGTGGTCGTCAAACCAGGAACTTACACGTGCAGCCTTGCGAAAATGGGTAGTGACAAGGATAAAGACGGTGTACACAGCACAGACATTATAAAGATGCAGGAGAAAGGACACCACTTCATCACCGAGACAATTGAACTAATTATCCTGGTTCATGTTCATGTTCTCAATAAACTGTTACGAAAACCCATCCAAAACGTCACAGAATCATCTCGGAGCCGAACTACACCAGATACACACTGCATCTTAAGCACCGTATTGGCCGTCGCACAGTTGACGAGCACTATTTGATAACTGGCAAAATGACAACTCGTCGGACCACAGTATATGCTTCCTGTTTGGTGATGTCCAGTTCTGTGTTTTTTAGCCTATTGAAGACGTCCAGCTCTGTGTGGTGCTTCGAGCAATGGCTTTTTATTTTCATCGGACTACAGATATCTACTGCATGCAGTTCCTTTTAAATCGTTCGCTCAGAGACTGAGATGGACTTGAATTCACTTTCAGCAGTGATTGTTGTCAGATTTGAAGCCAATTGCGTGTGACAAAGCGTGGCACTTGTCTCCGATCACTGTCGTTTACGATCGCCGTCTATTTTTTTTTTTTTTATATGGCTATATATGGACCATCATTCCTATCATTTCTTGGTAGAAACATTCAACAGTTCGAATTAATACATCAGCAGATCTGGCAATTTCTTCACGATGTAGTCATGGACACGTCCAAACACAGTCACTCTAAAAACTTCCTGGCAGATTAAAACTGTGTGCCCGACCGAGACTCGAACTCGGGACCTTTGCCTTTCGCGGGTAAGTGCTCTACCAACTGAGCTACCGAAGCACGACTCAGGCCCGGTACTCACAGCTTTACTTCTGCCAGTACCTCGTCTCCTACCTTCCAAACTTTACAGAAGCTCTCCTGCGAACCTTGCAGAACTAGCACTCCTGAAAGAAAGGATATTGCGGAGACATGGCTTAGCCACAGCCTGTTGGTAGAGCACTTGCCCGGGAAAGGCAAAGGTCCCGAGTTCGAGTCTCGGTCGGGCACACACTTTTAATCTGCCAGGAAGTTTCATATCAGCGCACACTCCGCTGCAGAGTGAAAATCTCATTCTGGAGACAGTCGCTCTATTCTGCAGTTCTGTCGCATCTCCCAGTCGACATTTGTTACTGTACCTACTGCCACGCACACACAGTAATTCACTGCCTTGACTCACGTCACAGGTGGAGGCTCTCGCAATCACCTAGTATCTTTACTACACCATCTACAGTACTCCAGAGCGTTAGTGTGCTCTTTTATGGGGATGATTAATATTTGTGCGATGAGCTTAATAACGTACGTAGCCGTAAAAGGACCTCTGTCGTTCACTCGTACTCTCTCTGCAACAACCTTGCTGGGATATTCAGAAACTGTATCCGGATAATCTCAGTACCGATTTCGAGGAGAGTAAATATTTTATTGGTACGTGCTGTCAAGAAAAATATCTCAGTACTTCCTCGTACTTTTTACATCGATAATCCAAGGTGGTGTGCGTAGAAATATTATTAGAGACGAGTTGCAAATGTACTTCACGTCATATGTGGGAGAAGCCATGGTATTATTTCTTTTACTGTGGGAGTGACAACAAACGAGCATTAAACGATGTGTAGCTTCCTAGGCCTTAGCCTTCGATGCTATTTTCTAGCTGTTTCTTTACAGAGTTTTAGTCAGTTGTCAGGATATCTGAAAACTGTTGAAAATATAATGATAACGGCACTTAACGCGTTGTTGTTAATCTTTCTCGGGCATGGATGTGTGTGATGTCCTTAGGTTAGTTATGTTTAATTAGTTCTAAGTTCTAGGGGACTGATGACCTCAGATGTGAAGTCCCATAATGCTCAGAGCCATTTGAATCATTTGTTAATCTTTAAAGATTTAAGCTGTTTTGATGATGTTCGGTACAGAAATGCGAGAGGAATGTGAACTATAAGCTAGAAAACATAGTTTTAGAAAATCATGTTGAAATGATTTAGCTTACCTGATCCTTTATGTCGTGGATTTTCCAGGTAAATTTTATTTATTGATGCCTTGAGAACCGTAGCTGTTTCAGAAACTAAACTATGTTTCTTTTATATTGGGTTCTATGCTTCCTTAATTGCACATTGCATAACACTAGTCTCATATATTAAAAACAGTATTTTTGCATCTGCCGATTTACTCGAAGTCTTCATTATGTTTCCTTTTATCTGCACGTACAAGACTTTTTTTCCATAATCAATAGTAAGAAAATTTTTGCCTGCATTTATTGCTGAAACCTGTTGAGAGTACTTCAGCCGTTCCGACAACGTCAGCTGTGTTTTATTCGTTTTAAAGGTGGCGGTCTTCTCTGTATGGCTTGGGATTTCCACTTCATGATAACTTTCAGCTCGCAAGGAACATCCATTAGTTCTCGGCCAGTTCCGAAAGGTTGACTCTAGGCGCTGTTTTCACGGCAACTAGCACTCACAGAAACTCTGAGAGTTGAAAACTCTCATGGATGTTCTAGGACTGCTCATTAACTCTGTTTGATAGCTATAGACAAAAACTTCCTATCTCAACTAATACTTACTTTTGTAACAAAGGTCTTTCTAATAGAACTGTTGACGCTTCCATGATAATGCATGGAGTTTGTGTTTATCCATCTTTATTTCAATATAGTTTTATATTTTCCCTTTCCATTTGCGAAATATAATTGTCACCATTATAATAGAGATGCAAATCGGATCGCATTAAAAGTGAATTTATTGTAGGATTAAAACACGCGAACATTTACATTTATCATCATATCGCCGATAAATTCATGAATCTCAGGGGCAGCTTGATTAGATATAGACACGACTCAGTAACTGTACTATTGGGGAAAATGGACGACCTCATCTCAGCACTTGACGGAGGCAGTTTTCCATGAAGGTGCGTGCAGTAGCAGGTGCTAGGTCAGTATGACATACCAATCCGAACTGACAGCCAGCAGATTTCATCTCCCATGTTCTGTGGCTTTTCGGTGATGTCCTGGACGAATTATCTCTTTTCTTCTTGCATGCTGGCTGACTTAATACCTCAGGTATAGCGCGCTCAGCCGCCGACATCGTGTTCTTACGCTTAAGTTCTCGGCGATTATTGCTTGTGGTGTTTATCGTACAGCTGTAGCCCTTGCGCAATATTTGGAGTGGGAAGTCAGAACAGGAAATGCATCTGAATGCTTAATGATTCAAGCGTCGGCCAAGTCCAAATATTGAGTCGACAATAGGTTAGCAAACCTCCGGAGAGCAAACGCCCTGCTCTTTCCTCCTGTTCAGTTCCTCTCTCTTCATCGTTAATTCACTGACTGACTGACTACTCTGACTGCCTGCTCACCGTCTCATCTGACTCCTGACTGCTGACCATTTAATCACTCTCTCTTGACTGTCTGTTTGCCTGCTCGTTGACTATCGACTTTCTGATCCCCTGGATGCTTCTGCCTTCCAGGGTGCTGAATTTGCTGTCGTATCGTCTTTTTAAATGGTGAGCTCAACTTTCAATCTCACTCAACGAACGGTCAAAGCCGAGCAACCACGCCTCCTAGTCATCGTGGAGGACGAAAATTTCCAGTCTTACTGCAGCTGGTGTGTAACCCTCAAACTCATACCCCATTCTGACTCTGTTCCTTGTTGTGGTACTTCACATGTGTGTATTCCTGCATTTGCTTGCGTTCCTAAGTTGTCAAGTAAGCAGCCACCCAACAAAACACACTTGCCTGTAACTGGTACGCCCGTGCTTTACTAAAATGTCCCCAAGTGCTTGTGGCCTAGCGGCATCCTTCTTGCTATCTGCGAGATTTTAAATGGGGCAACCCCACCTGAGCGAGGCAAAAACATATGCTAACTCATCCCGGTCCGGCTTTTAGGAAAGTCTTATGTACCAGTTGCAGCTTAAGCGCTCCGTTTTGTTCTCACCACTTTGAAGTACTGGATCACTTATGAGTGACGAAAGGGTCTATCCCATTCCCATTACCGTTTTAATTACATTAAGAGTAATATCTGTGAGATTGTCTGCATGAATTGTCTCTTAAATAACGAGCACAATCACATAATATTACAATGAAATGAATACCCCTGGCTGCATACAGGCATTGATATAAGTCAACGGGGTCAGCTGAAAATGTGTGCCCCGCCCGGGACTCGAATCCAGGAGCTCCTGCTTACATGGCAGGTGCTCTATCCATCTGAGCCACCGAGGGCACAGAGGATAGTGCGACTGCAGGGACTTATCTCTGACACGCCTCCCGTGAGACCCACATTCCCCACTTATTGTCCCGCACTATATTCATAGTGCCCCTGCCCATTATACTCATTACTCGCGGCTAGCTGCCGATTCCAATAAATTCGGACACTTTTTGTGCATCCGCTCAGAAGAAGATGGTAAAATGGCCGGTGAGCGTTAACTAAGAGATGATCATTATCGGAAATTAAAGAAGCTAACATAAATGCCTGAAATTTAGCATTTGGTAACGATCTCGTGCCAACGGCCTTGCCGCAGTGGTAACACCGGTTCCCTTCAGATCACCGAAGTTGAGCGCTGTGGGGCTGGCTAGCACTTGGATGGGTGACCATCCGGTCTGCCGAGCGCTGTTGACTAGAGGGGTGCACTCAGCCCTTGTGAGGCAAACTGAGGAGCTACTTGATTGAGAAGTAGCGGCTCCGGTCTCGTAAACTGACATACGGTCGGGACAGCGATGTTCTGACCACATGCCCCTCCATATCCGCATCCAGCGATGCCTGTGGGCTGAGGATGACACGGCGGCCGGTCAGTACCGGTGGGCCTTCCAAGGCCTGTTCGGACGGAGTTTAGTTTTTAGGTAACAATCTCATTGTTTTCCGAGATTCCCTCTAACTGTCCACATTTGCACGTAATCTTTGGCAAAACAAAATTTGATCTAAAAGCAAATTCAGAATTTTCTCACGTGGACCTAACAGATTATTTTTCCTGTTATATCCAGAACTTGTCCCGCTTTTAATCCAACTTCATGTCACCTGGAAGTATTTACAGACACGATGCATGGGGTAATGACGTATCGATAGCATGCATCAATTACTAAATTAGTTGTAAGCACCAGGAATGGAAAAAAAATAACTGAAGAGCTCAACACTATGATTTCTGGCGAATATAGCAATTGATTAAGTAAACTATTTTCAGTCTTCTCATTCAGAAACTGCACCCTGCTAGTGACACCTCATTGATCATTACCACTTTTTAAACCGCTAATGCTTTGCTCCATGAGTGGAATGAACGTTTCCCAATTTGAGTTTACTGCCTACACACTCACCATTCTGAAAGCTACTCATATGGCAAAGAAAGTTCTCTAATATAGAATACCTAATCCAAAGCAGAGTGAGCTGTGGAACTGCTAACTACAGCTACTGAAAGCTCCTAGGAAGCTAGGGATCTTTGCTGATGGACAAACTTGCGGTTGGTACATAATTTCAATTTCAACTAAAGAACAAATTTCAGACTAACAATATAAAATTTTAATTCAGACCTTTGTCCTCTTAATAAAATATACAACTGGCTTTCACCAATGGCAGAAGCGTCTCCTTAAAAGTCTAAATTATTTACACCCGTTGAGTTCACGAATTTAACAAATGTAAAAGCAAACAAATTCAGAATCTTAAAATCTTTGATTTAACTCAGTTGCTAGCTGCATCAACAAATGAAAATTTCAGATGTTAAAAAACGACTGGATGAAAAGTTTAACAACACCAACCGAAATACAACAAAAATAGAATGTTTAAGCGAATCGCTTAGTTGGCCAAGGCTCCGCATGGACCCACAGTGAGGTTGCCGTTAAGTAGGTCGCCAAGAATGCCGGACATTTGCCACGCCGGACATTTGCCACACTTGCCCCTTCGCCAGGTAGCTTGAGTGGCGATCCCTCAGGTAAGGGACGCCCTTCCCCGCACTACCTCTGTCGGCTTTCAAACCGCCGTCTTCACATCTTACTCGATACAACCAGTACGTAAGGGACCTTCTTCTTCGACATCTTGGCCAAATACAGAGCTTCTTTTCCGAAATCGAAATATTTATAACTTTTTGGAAACGAAAGCAATACCGACGATTAGTTCTGCCAAGTATAAATATAGATTCCTGTGTCTGTACGATAGCTTCCTTTCACGCTTACTGATTGCGATAGAAACAGTCCATCAGCATGGGAGCAACAAGAAAGGAACGATGAAACGAGAATGCAAATGTACGCTAATCATTTCTTTTCTATCACTGCATTTGTGCCTACTTTAATTACTACAACTGCATACCCAAAAGACAACAGGGAAAGAATAAATGGGTTTGTGAATGTTTGAAAAGAAGAACGACATACTCCATATTAATTTACTCTCTAAAAAAATAGTTAATAAAGTGTAGCGGGACAATGTTCAAAACATTACTCAAAACACGTTCACTAAATAGAGTTAAGAACATCTATAATTGACATGTCATCTAAAGTCGACTTACGATTTTAAAATGTTAGAAATAAGGAAATGAAGGAATACAGAATGCTACGCTTGTAACGTACGTTGTTGTTGTACATTGTTTAGTTCTGGTATTTACAGGGTCACAGAGAAAGCATCTTAGGTTCTGGAGGGAAAAGCCGTAATTGTAATTATCTGCCGGCCGAAGTGGCCGTGCGGTTGAAGGCGCTGCAGTCTGGAACCGCAAGACCGCTACGGTCGCAGGTTCGAATCCTGCCTCGGGCATGGATGTTTGTGATGTCCTTAGGTTAGTTAGGTTTAACTAGTTCCAAGTTCTAGGGGACTAATGACCTCAGCAGTTGAGTCCCATAGTGCTCAGAGCCATTTTTTTGTAATTATCTGCACTACAACAGAAACAAGAAGGACAACTTAAGGAAAAATAATGTAAGCTCACAATAGACTTTGAAGCAGATAGCTCCCAACACCACTGCCAGGGAAGCAACGGCCGGGTCCGCGCGGCAAGGCAAACTGACAACCAGCCAGACCAGAAACAGCGCTTCCGAAATCTATAAAAAACTAAAACTTAAATTAGAATACACAATGACAGACCAAATACGCACAAAGGAATACTACATTAGTACAGGACCCAAAGAGGGCGTGAGAGTAAGACGGGCAGGCTCAAGTGACAATGTCTAATCCTCCAAAAGGCCTTAAAGCTTATCAGTGGCCACGATGAAACTGACTTAAGAAAAGCTCTGCTCTTCATATCAAAGAAAGTCTACAACCAAAACTGGGCGAACAGCAGACTAATTAACATACTACATTAAATTCCGCGGAAACAACACTTCGAAGCGCTAGACTTCGTAAGTTACGTATGACACTCTCTTATTCAGAACCATCCTTAATCGATCTCCGGTAGATATAATATGTCACCATAAGTTTCACAAATCTTCACGGGTTAACAGCAGAATACGAATCATTCATAACTTAATGCTTCCAGTTACGCGATGAGAAGATGTCCAGTATGAGAAGACGAACCCGTCACCGATTCGCACGCAAACGCGCCGGCTAATAGCGCCGTCCATCCTGCGCACGGCAAAACGGCAATGACGGCGAGGCCCACGCCCAGCGGATAGAGATGAGGACCTGCCTTCAAAACATGTTGCCTCGTTGAACGACGACCGGAGAGAGAGCACTCGGCCACACACCAAGCCGGAAAAACCAAAGGCGGAACAGTCAGAGATACAAGACCAGACGAGTGTCGATATCAGCGACGCAAGTGTAGCAGAACTAGGGCCAGTCGCCACGGCTCACAGAGTATCACTTACTATCCATCTGTATTTCTGGACGATACTTTACAGTTATTCAGAATTCTACTAAGAAATTAAAAAAAAATTATATAGTGCCCAAAGCATACGGAATTGCTTTGCAACGAATTACGTAAAATAATACAAACGAAAATATGTGCGGAACGCCACTCGAACCCGGATTGCCGGCTTATCGCGAATGGTCGCCTTAACCATTTGAGCTATCCGTGAAGGACTCCAGGACCGACCCATGTGCCGATGTAAAGTTTGAGCATGTCATTAAAAAAATGTCACGTTGCCCTCAACGCTTATGCTCGCACATTTCGAGGATTGTGTACTGGTGGAGACAAATATTTTATAATCGCCATTTTAGCCGATCGACAGAGATACACTCTACGGAAAAAAAGACGCACTGCGAAAGGATTACCCGAATGGGACTGAAATCGGTAGACGTGATGTACATGTACAGAAAAATGACAACAGTTTCAGAAAAACTGTATGATTTATTCAAGAGAAAGAACTTCACAAACAGAGGAAGTCAATAACACGTTGATACACCTCTGGCCCTTACGCAAGCAATTATTCGGCTTGGCATTGACAGAGTTGATGGTTAGCCTCTTGAGGGGTGTCGTGCCAAATTCTGTCCTACTGGTACGTTAGATCGTCAAAATTCCGAATGGTTGGAGGCTCCTGCCTATTACGCTCTTAGCTTTGTCTACTGGGAATAGATCCTGCGACGCTGCTGGCCAAGGAAGGGCTTAGCAAGAACGGAGACAAGCGGTAGAAGCCCTTACCAATTGCGAACGGACATTTTCTTGTTGAAATGTGAGCCCAGTGAGCCGTGCGCGGCTCGTGTTCATCCCATTTATTGTTTGTTATCTTCTTTACCGTACTGCCACCTCGTTTTCATATTCCATTTACTGGCATCACTTATTTCCTGCCTTACCTGCCCGTGAGTGGCAGCAGCGGCGCTTATCCAAAAGCGCATTGTCGTACTGTCTCTGGAGCGACTGATAGTATTTCCGGGTCGTTGTGTCTGGAGTTGAGTTGGGAGTTCAGGCCGGACGCAGCAGCAGTGAAGTCGAGGACGGATGGCCAGTGAGGTGTATACAGCCTGTGCTCGCCGACCGCTGGCGACACACATGAACTGTCCGACGGAAGGAGATTGGAGCAGGACGACCGTTGGTCGTTCGGTTGGTCGTCTCATCGAGCAAAGTGTATTTGGTCTTTTGACTGTTTCTGGGCCTCGTCAGTTGGTCATCTAACCGGTCACCTTGCAGAGATGTCGTGGCCAGTGGGCAAGAGTTACCTCTGCATGGATGGGTCTGAGCCAGGGTGCCCGGGTCGCCGTGTCTCCGAGTTCCGGACGGACATGGAGTTGAGTCGGGTTAGAGCTGCAGTCAGTTTCGGGCAGCCTAGACTAGCCCGACCGTCGCCGACACACGTAATTTGAGTGGGAACGACCTGGGTTGGTCGTTCGGTCGGTCGTCTCATCGGACGACGTGTATTTGGTCGCCGCTTGTGGAAACACTCTGTGTGTCGAACTGATTCGTTCTTTTTGTTCTACGGTGATTGCTTTTACGATTGTCCGAGTTCTTGTGCAAGTGTGTTTACGTGAAACTGTGTGTAGCTTCTGTGATTTCCACTGAGCAGTTCAATGCTGTCTGCGTACTGCAATGCTGTCTGCGTCCTGGAATAGGGATTTGGTCGGTTGCGACAGAGGAGATTGATTAGGCTGTTGGTTGGTTCTTCAGCCGTCCCCAGTTCGTGTTGCAACCAGATTGTTTAGTGTTACGCTTGTCTGCCTGTCTCACCTAAACTGTTGTTAGAGTTTCCTCTCCAGGCCGACCCTTGGAACACTTCTTGTTTGTGATTGTCATTATATTTGGTAGCGGGTACTGTGCCAGGCTTCAGCCGTGTACTAATATTGTATGTTTCATGTTTAGTATATGGCCTTCAGCCGAACTTCATGACAACTATTTTAAGTTTAGGCCTTCGGCCGTGATTTTTTAAATATTTTTTTTTATTTTTGAATTCTTGTTGCTCTGTATTTAGACCTTGAGCCACATTTGTTTCGGAATCTGTGGCTTTAACACGTAAATCTTTGTCTGTAAGGTCTCTCTTTAATTATCTTGAATTCTTGAAAAGGCCTTCAGCCGTGTTCTTTAAATGTTTATCTTAATGTGGTCTTTAATTATTCTTGAGTAACTGTTTGGGCCTTCAGCCGACAAGATACTTCAAGTTCCTTTAAGATGTTTTTCTGTTGTGCTGTGTAAGAGCTTATCTTTAAAGCCTCTCTTTTATTATCTAAAGAAAATTTTTTTTATTGGGCTTTGAGCCGAAGAATTAAATAGAGTTTTCCTTAATATGGCCTTTAGCGGGTATTTGTAAATGCTTGGCTTTTAAAGAATTTTCTTACCTGTTTTAAAATATCATTTCACCCTTCAGCCGAGAAGATGTTGCCATTTTACTTAAGTAAGGCCTTCAGCCGTTACTCTAAATCCTGGTGTCTTAATAGGAATCATTTAAACTTATTCTGGAGAAGTTACTTGGGCCGTCAGCCGTGAATTGATCTTTGTTGTTTTAAAGAGAAATCTGTGCATTGGTTTGAGGAATAACGTTGTGTGTTCTTGTATAACTAACAGTAATTGACCCTGGCCCCTGTCCACAACTTGATCCGCTGTCCTACGGAATTACATTCCACCCAGGTTGGCTTGCCGTGAAGGGCAGAAAAACAGGGGGTAGAATATCCTCGAGGTACGGATGTGCTGTAAGAGTACCAACGATGACAACCAAAGGAGTCCTGCTTTGAAAAGAAATGGCACACCAGACAATCACTCCTGGCTATCAGGCCGTATGGCGTACGATAGTCGGTCACGTCTTCTGCCTGGGATCTCATTAACTGGAGCAGAAGAGTCTTCAGTGATGAGTTCCACATTTATGCTTCTAAATTAGGCTCGACGACCAGCGAAGACGTGTCTGGAGACACCCTGGACAGCGATGGGATAACAGCCTGTCACCCGCCATACGGCCTGAGAACCATGAGGTGAGATTTTGTTTCATAGCAGGGCCTCTTTCTCTGTCATCTGCGGAACCTTCGTAACACTGCGGTACGCCGACGATGTTCTACGCCACTTTATGTTGCCCTCTGTGGAAGACATCTTAGGTTTACATTTCAGCAAGGTTGCCGAATCTCTTCTCAATTGAGAACGTTTCTAACATTATGGACAGGGCCCTTTAATCAGCTCGGGATTTTGACAGTCTAACGTACCAGTAGGATAAAGTTTGGTACGGCATACCTCAGGAGCACATCCAATAGCTCTATCCATCAATGCCAAGCCGAATAACTGCTTGCGTAAGGGCGAGAGGTGGACTAACTCGTCATTGGCATGCTCTCTTTGTGAAGCTCTTCCTCTTGAAAAAATAATGTATTTTTTCTGAAATTGTAATCAGCTGTTTGCCTATACATGTACACCACGTCTACCGATTTCCGTCCTATTAGGATAATTCCTTCGTGGTGATCCTGTTTTTTGTCTTAGAGTCTAAATATCTTCGATGATTACAATGTCTGTGTTCATACAGTGTCTATATCTGTATATTACAATGTCCTTCCAACATGCATGCATGTTGAAATTCTAGAGAGTACGTATGTTGAAGAGTCGTGTGACATATTACTTCCTCCCCTCCCCACCTCATATGTCTCCAACAATTCTTCCCATGAGCCACTCTTTAATGGAACAGGAAAGGGAATGGGAGAGGAGGGGGAAGACTGACACAAGAAATACCCTCCGCCACACACCGTTAAATGGTTTGCGGAGTATAGATGGATATTAGATGTATTTTTCGTTTATACATTTTGTAAATTACACAGTTCCAACGTTTTATCTCGGGGTGGCGCTAGAGCTCCAAAACATGTATTAAATGAGGACATTTTTGCCACAAGATTGTAAGAAATGTTATTCTCAATACAGTGCGCATTATATCGCTTACAGCCGACTGACGAAAATGTTGTCATTTACTATAGTTTCTTATGTCTAAATTTTTGCTTACATTGCTCCCAAAATTAAGATTATAACAACTGTAAAGATTTGAAAATGATACTAAATGATAATATTGATAACAGAAAACTTACACCGCAACATCGACTGCCCTGTTTTTTGTTATTTCTGCTATTGTGACCACAAATCGAACGGTAAATCAATAAATATTCGAATTAACTTTTTACATTAGTTTCAAGCAGTAAACTGGTGAATTTATTCAACGAAGTTCCAAAAAACAGAAAAGAGCAATGTTCGAAAATTATATTCTGTTTGCGCTTATCACTGTCGGGCGAAAACAGAAGTCAGGAGATTGAAATTTGTGTGTACTCTGTGGTGACAGTCGCCAGTATTATATGGTTTCCTGGACAAAAGTGATCTCTTACAAGTTTCTAGCATTTGAATAGTGGCCGACTAAACTCAAAACAAATGGATATTTGGTTGAGAATTCAGAGAGGAAGTAAAATGTTTCATCTACTTACAGAACAAACTACGCTGAATCCATCTTTATTTAAATAATATTACAGTGGATCCAGTACCACCTCATTTTATTAGTACTTTCGTTTGCTTTAAAAAATGGATAGAGAAAGTTGTCACTACAGCTAGCTGGAAAGCCCTTACTTTGCATTATTCCACGTAATGTGAAAAAAATACTTTCTATTTCAATACAATAATTAACAATTTTTGTTTTCAATTCTATTTGCCCTTCTTTCTATGTCAGTGACTTATTTTACCTCTCCTTTTCTAATGTATTCTCTAATAGCTGACCTTAATAATCCAAATGTTTGTCATTTTCCAACTTATAGCCTGAAAATTTCGCCATTTTCTCTCATTATTTGAGCCTGTAGGAACTTACTGAAAAAGTAATCAAACTGTATGAGACTTGAAATAAAACCAATCGGAAATCCGAATGGGAAGTAAGGTTTCATCTACGATGTGAGTGCCCATAACGCTGCCTATAAAATCTAAGTTTACTTCAGCTTTAGGCCCTCAGTTTTGTGGGTGAGTCGGAGTACGGCAGACATGGTCCAAGATCGAATGGTCAGAGGAGACACGAGGCCGCTGACGACGTAGTGCGCCAGGATCAGACGGACAGTATGTAGTGGACTCAGGACGAATAATGTTGACTTGCTGCGTCGGGGGGATTTCAGATGACCACTTCGACCAAGTGGGAGCTAAAGTATTAACTGCAGTAAGATTCAACTATATTTTGATACAATAAAGATTCAGAAAATCTCAGGACAACAAACAGTCTGCATCAGTAACACGGACACTTCGGCACTTTACAGTTGTTTCCGTTATAACAATTCCAAACGTTATGGACTTTTTTTTCCTCCAAACGTTACGGACTTTTTTTTCCTTATTCATGTTCTCTTGTTCTTCATTAATCCTAATGTATGCAAAACCGCATTGTTACGTTCACAGGTGACGGACAAAGTGAAAGGTATATGATACAGCTATAAGCAACGAACATTGTAAGTCAAATAGTGTCTGTTGTCACTTGTATCATAATTAAAAATAAACTCAATAGAAACACCGATACACGTATGATGTCGACACTGTGCAATAGCACAATACTCCTGTCATTCTAAATCACAGGTACTTTGTTGTACTTAGTCGTAATCTCACTGAATAATTCAAGTGGCAATTAATAAAACGGTTACCGGTAATTCGAAATTGGAGCAGCCGATGTTAAGTCTGAGCATGTCATTAAAAATAACGCCTAAAAGGCTTTGAATGAGTAGGGAACATGTAACTGTACATTTACTTTCCATTATGTTTTATTTGTGCTAATCAAAAGGTTAGTATGTATTCTTTTGTTGGTAGTAACTACAGTACCTAGTTTGGTTTGAGGTCACAAAATGACTGGCGCGAAAAAGTGTTGTTTCTTATACGTTGAATGTAAGAGTTTTTTGTATATTTTGAATGGTGGACTATTTTTTAATTTTTAAGTAAAAACTGCTGATAGTGAAAAGCCAGCGGATACAATCGAGAGCAATTAAGCACTGGCGCAGCCAAGCACTTAGTCTTCCGTTGTCTTTTGTGAGATGCGTTTCTGTTTATGTCTGTCATTTGTGGCGATTTCTATGTGTAAGCGGTGACACGCTGCTCTTGTGAACGGTAGTTAATAGTTTTTCTGCGGAAGTGTTAGCAATATCTGAACTTTTGAGAGTTTCGGTGTCGCAGTGGGTATTAGAAAAATGTGAGATTACTTTGGTGAAGTACTTTGATTAAGTGAAGGTCCAAAGGGTCTTCATGTTTAAACGATTTCACGTCTGATGCTTGGGACTCTATTTGTATTTCTTTGTGATTACTGGGTCTGATTGGAACATTTAATATTATAATTTAATGGGATTTGATGTCTGCAGTTCGTGGTGTGGTACTAGGATCACTGCCTCTGTATCACGGGGTCCCGGTTTCGATTTCGGTCCGGGTTGGAGACTTCCTTCGCTCTGATTCTGAGTGTGTGTGTTGTCCCAATGATTTCATCTCATAATCATCACAAGTACGTTCAGGTTGGCAAAGTGGCATCTGATAGGTAGACTTGCACCCGGCCACCTAATTATGCCAAGCGATGCCTCCCAGTGAACAACCCACATGATCATTTGATTTCATGAAACGTCATTGTACAACGTCTCAACCACTAATATATATTTCCGTGTAATAAGGCGGTGCTGAATCGATAAACTGTTGTCATTCGTTCTTACAAACAGGTGGATATTGTCGACCTATCACGTACCTTTTGTAAGTAAATGTCTTTTTTTTCCTTTTTCTTCTTCTTAAAATGTGTTACACTCCTCAAATTTCACTACTAACCTAACATCGGCAACATTTATATTGTTTGACCATAGCGTAAGGTTATATAATCCTCTTATACAACTAATATGACGAACTGTAGCATCAACAGGGTAGTACCCCATATTTTCATACTAATTGGGAGCTTGGAGTAAGAACCGGAGTGGGGCAGTGGCTATTACACTGGACTCGCATTCGGGAGGACGACGGTTCAATCCCGCGTCCGGCCATTCTGATTTAGGTTTTCCGTGATTTCCCTAAATCGCTTCAGGCACATGCCGGGATGGTTCCTTTGAAAGGGCACGGCCGACTTCCTTCCTCGTCCTTCCCTAATCCGATGAGACCGATGATCTCGCTGTCTGGTCTCCTTCTCCAGAAAACCGAACCAACCCTTAAGAACCGGGCACATCTCATTACAGCTTTGTTGGTGTCGTAATGAGATCAACACATAACTGTGGGGTGAACTTAGGATTACGTTGGAAACGTACTGAAGTCCGATATTATGTTCACAGTTCAACTGGTATACTTACAATAAAAATGAAAGTTTGTAAAAAGTTTTTTCTCGAAATATTATACCGTTAGGTTCTCCAATTAATGCCCTTTCAAACGGTGCAGAAAAAATTGCGTCACACTTAGCTGGTCGTTCTGAAGCCGAAACGGTGGAAGAAAGGATGAAAAATATTAAAAAACTGTCAAATGTGTGTTTCATAACGCTGGAAAACATACAAAGTGGAACCCCAGAATTCGAATCTGAGTGCATGGAGTCAAAGGTGGCGTGTATGTTGCTTTTAGAATATCAATGGGCATTATTAGGCAGACGGGCGATATCTGGGACGCTCGCTCTGCAACAAGTTGCTTAAATCAAATGCACAGGGTCTTGTAATCAAGTACGGATGAAGCTTAACAACTCTAGGACATGGAGCTAATTGACAGAAATGAACATATTTCAATTTCATTGAATCGTACAGTATACAATTCCTGACTTGCAGAGGCGGGACTTCATGTACTCTTGGTACATCTGTGTAAATGCTGCCAAATTCTTAAAATTTTATGTTCTTTTTAAACCCCCGCCACGTTCGGTACTGCACTCGTGTGACCTTACTGCACTCCGAGGAGAAGTTATTCGGCTCGGTGCCATTGGTGAAATTAAATACCGGCAGTGCCAGACGAGGGGAGCTTCGCGCTGAAATTTGCCCAGAGGCGCCTGTCGCACCCCGGCACTGACATTGGCAGCCAACAAATGGGAGCAGCAATTACTGTTAAGCGACGGCGTCCTCCAGGGGCTGGGCGGCGCATCCAAAGTAGGTCTCTCTCCCTTGCAGTCGGTCCCACACCGGCCTCGTCACGGCTACTGCTCCTCGTTACGTCGCTGCGCGGTGTTGTGGCAGCAGATTAAACGCCGCAGTACGCGAAACTGCACTCAAAAGTTGTAGGAGGCAGCAGTGGCGAAGCTAGCGCTAGAGTACTGGCGAAGAAAATGCAGTGGGGCTAAGGAGACGTGTGAAGAAAACAGCAGTAGAGAATCGTCTTAATCCAGGTGTTTGAGACAGAATGTCTTCCTTTTGTACGTCCATACTTTTAGCAGGACGTCTCTGGGACGACGGCCGTTTACTATCTTGACAAAAAAATAGAAACACCTACAGCCGTCCTTAGGATTTTAATTTATTTTGTCGCTACCAGTTTCGACGCTTCATTGCGTCATCTTCAGGCTGTTTTGATATATATTGTATTTGAATGGTTCTCGTGTCAGTTGACAGTTGATGGTTGGAGTGCTGACACGTGAGATTCAGATTATCTGCGGATCCAGTAAGGCTGGCAACGGATGGTTTATGCATGGGGATCGTATCCACCTGTACCGCATTAAAACAGCCTGAAGATGACGCAATGAAGCGTCGAAACTCGCAGCGTCAAAATAAAATAAAATTATAAGGACGGCTGTAGGTATTTTTATTTTTTGTCAAGAGAACGTCTTCCGTTTGTTGTTAACTGCCTGAAACTTTTCCGGATTGTTTTTGGGTTCTGTACCTCAGCTGACAACAACGGATCCCTTATAGGATCACCCTGTTGTCCATCTGCCTGCCAGTCTGTGCAACCGTGAAGACCGCTTTTTCTCAGGAACGGATAGACGTATAAAGTTGACATTTATGTCACATAGTAAGGTCTATTACACTCACTTTGTGGTGCGGAAAAGTAACGCTTCTGAGTCACTACAATCAGGAGATACGCTATTTATGTCACATACTTTAATGCTTGGGTACCCACTCATAAAAACTTATATGTATTTCCCGCTGACCTAGAATCATGAAATTCGACCAGAAGCAAGGTTTCACAGTGTAAGTACAGGAAAAAATCTGAAAATTGTTACTTTGTAATTACATCAATCGAAAAATAAAATTTTTCTATTTGTTACCAGTCTGTGCCTGTCCGTCTGTTAATGCCCCTTTATTCAAATTATATCTCATTTTGGGAAATACTGTCTTATCTCGTTATACCGACTCAGACCTGTCTGTAGATTATCGTATATTGATAATTTTTACTTCTTGGACAGTCCGACTACAACTGAATGAAACACAATTATCGTGCCATACACGTTTCGCCTTTATTCTCTGCAAGCCACCTTCAGTGGCCTGGAATATGTGCAGGTTTTTACTATGTAGTTTATATTTTGGGGCAATGTACCTAAGGGATATAAACAGTTCTGGTGATTGGTTTTTGCTATGATGTGGTGATATTTTAAATTCTACTTAAAGGTTGCGTGGACGATTTTCTAAATATTACATCTCTGTTCCATTTTTGGTGCCGTTCCTCTTGTTATAACTGCCACTTGCGTTTTTTTTTTTGTACATTTCGTAGCACTAGGAAGTGAACACTTGTTTTGGTACAATGTTTTGCTTTGTATTGCCGACTGTCGGGTATTACTGCCAAAGATCGAATGTTATTGCCAACTTTCGAGTGTAATTTTTGAAGTATCTGTGATGTGTTTGCGTATGCCTCTGCGTATATATATATATATATATATATATATATATATATATATATATATATATATATATATGTGTGTGTGTGTGTGTGTGTCTCCAGAAGGTGAAGCGAGGGGGAGATTTTTTTTGCTGCTTGTGTGAGAGGGTTGATTTTTATCTTATTATTTCTCTTATTACTTGTAGAAGGGAGCCTGTACTGATGCGTGTTTGCACATTTGTCAAGTGTTTGTTTTCAGTGACGACTTTCTGAATGTGGAAGTTTTCTTGCATTTGTATAAGATATTTGTCATGGTTACTTATTCTCATTACTTTCATTTCTTGTTCCATGTTTGTTGGATGGTGATTATGGTGTGTTAAATGTTCTGCAAATGCGGAATGGTTTGTTTCGTACTTCTAACACCTGATCTGTTCTTTGTACCATGTATTAAATTCCTGCATGACATGCCTATATATATACTGCATAACAACTTTGACATTCAGGTTTATATATTCCTGATCGCTTGAATTTATCCCTTTTGGTAGTTGGTTGGCTTAGGTGTTACTGGAGGGTTTGCCCAGTCCTATATGCTATATGCTATTTGGAAGCCCTGTCTCTTCAGGATGTTTGCAACTGTGTGTGTTAATTTGTGTGTGTAAGTCATAGTGTAGCATCTGGTTCTTTTCTGTGTGATGTTGTCATTGTGTGTGTTTGTTGAGTGTGTTTGTAAATTTGCAGCTTGTGAGTTATCTTGTATTCTGGAAGTGATGTGTCTGTTTTGTACTTGTGTTTTTATTCTTTGATTGAGGCTGTGTACTACGTGTGTGTCATACCCATTGTTCTTAGCTATTTGTATGATTGTACTCATTTCTTTTTCATAGTTTCTCTTGCTGAGTGGGATCCTGTTTAATCTATGTAACATATGTCTTAGTGTTGCTAGCTTCTGGTTGTGGGCATGATTCGATGAGGACTGTGGCTGTGGTTTTCTAAAGATGATAAATGTATGTTGCCGTTTTCTTTTTTTATTGTTATGTCAAGGAAGTTTATTAGATTTTCTTTTTCTTTTTCAAGTATCAATTTTATGTTCTGATGGGCTTTGTTGATTTCTCTAGATACTTCGATAGCTGAAGGGGTGTTTCAATAGATATAAAGAATAGCAAAAGAGCAAGAAGTAGAGCATAAAACTAATGAAGGAAGCAGCACTGCAACAGCTGGGGCACTATGGACGCTACTTCACCTATTCACTAAAGAGGAGTGAACCCCCTGGGGTTTGCTTTCTTGCAGTTCATCACTACTCTATCATTCCTCCGAGTCCCACAGTTCATGGTCTTTATCAAAGTTTTCATTTCCCTTCAGAGAATAGTTAGACTGAAATTTACTAACATATATCACTCTCTTCAAGATATCCTTTAGTCTATAGTTTTGACCTACCATTGTAATTCTCTTCTGATAATGCAGATTTTTCTATCATTTCAACAGTATTATTTCTTTTTCAAATAATGTCTGAATGTTTAATTTGCTAATAATTTCCTCAGTATATCCATTCACAATTTCCCTGGTACTATCATTGTCTATAAACATCTCACAAACTTTCATTACATCAGTCTGCCTACCATTGAACCAGTACACATCCAGGAATTCTATGGTAGGTTCCTTAAAATGTGTTTGTATCACTCTGGAGCATATGCCCCCATTTCAATCTTTTCCTTTCCAAGTTAACACAATATCTTCTCGACTTTTTCTTTTCCAAGCTGTCGACTATAACTTGACTCCTAACAGTATTTACAATAGAAATTGAATTTGCTTCTACACTGAGTTCACAGCTATGTTTTCAATGTTTTTACCACTCTGTACCTGCATTACTGAAGATGCCACCAATCTATTTCTGTCCCAAATGGTCTCTTCTAAATCATATACCTTTTTCTTTTTTCCAGAACTGGTTTCTTTAGTTTCTCCAACTTTTGCATCATTCTTCCTACAAAATTTTTGGAAAATCTGATCATAGCCAGTTTTTCTCTTGTTCGTTTTCAACAGTCTGGGCTTCACTGTATTTATACAAGAATTCTACCTCTTCATTTGTAATACTTTCTGACTCATCTTGTTTTTAAACATTGTACTTTTAACTTCTTTAAATGTTTGATCTATTGATTCACCAAGCTTTTTTTTTACTCATCCGTGTTTCTGCTAATAGGTTCTGTTTGCTCACTTAGTTCTTCCTTCATTTCTTTATGCCCTCCTCCCATTTCATCTTTCATTTCCTCCTGCCCTTCTTTAATTCCTTTCACTTCCGCCAACAGCAATTCCAACATACTTTCATTTTCATTCTTCTCATCTACTTCTTTTTTGACACCTGGTTTCAGTTTAATGGCTGATCCTTACTCTACATTTTCTAAAACAAGTCCTATATCTTTACCTATTGCCTGTTCACTTCCCCATTTCCGGAAACTAGCTACCAATTCATCTTCTTTAATTGTCATTTTGTAAACCCAATGAATGCAGAAAAAGCAAAGCAAATACCCTTTCCACCAAATTTCGGGCTTTGATCCGAAAATTAACAGATTCCTTTAGGATAGCACTAAAACGACACTGTCCTGTCACCACATGGCCGAAATATTTGGCGATAACGGATCAAAGTGTATGTAACTGCATCATTCGAAACACCACCTCTCGAACCTCGACTCAGGAACCGTCCGTGTTGAACTACACTGACTGACAATACTACGATCCATCTCCCCTAAATTCAGTGCAGCTGGAAAGTTTGAGTTATGTGGAACCAGGGATACTCTAATTTTCTTTAGTTTGGCTGAACTTTACATTCACACATGCAAATAATTACCCAAAAACTATAACGTTACGGATAATCACCCATTAGCCCTACTCAAACGGATTAACGCTGATAAAATATTCTCCTAAACAAAGTGAGCAACTCGTGCCGTGTTTCTACCTATTAATGTAATGGCGGATAACGCATAGTGCGCAAAATTATCAGCAGAGAACAATCATTAGTACGAGATTAAATGCAGAACAACAAATCATGTAATTGTAGGTAAACAGTTACGGGGTTCCTTAATTTAAAAAAAACATTGGCAATTAAAAGCAAATGAAAAGAAACCAAAAAGTTTAACTCTTATCTCGTTAGTATTAGTAACCATCATTCGCAAAAATGACAGTGTCGGAAATGAATAGGTTTGCGAAGTTATTATGGTTACGAAAAGAAATAACGAAACGGATGAAACCAAGTTTTGACTACTGTTGTGAGTGTTACTGAAAATAAAGCTGAATAAAATTACAGTACGGCAATTTACAACTAAGTAAACTGAATGACCAATAAAAGGTATTGTTGTTTCTATATAAAGAGCTTTTACAACACTGATTAGAATGGAGTAGTCTGCGGTGTCTCCTAGCCGATGCTCCTTCAAAACAGTTCCCACTTACCGTCAACATCCGCGTCGTTAGTCCACGATCCTTCAGCATTTAATCCAATAATTGGCGTCGTCTTGCTGATGTCCTTGATCGTGAGTGCCAGTTGTGAATGTAGCAGATACGCTCGATGTTTGCTGAATTAATTCCAGTCTGCCTATCTGCATACAACGGCGAAAATAAAACACGCTTCCTTCTATTAACGCGTGACGTAACCTGACAGCATAATGTTTGTCTGTCTACCTGCATAAAACGGCGAAAATAAAACACGCTTCATTCTATTAATGCGTGCCGTAACTTGACATCATAATGTTTGTGACACTGTTTATCCGCAGTTTTAATATTTATGGTTTACGATCGCGTTGCGACACTTTTCTCAGTATATCCGTCCGCACTGCGGAAGTAAGTCAAGTCAGCTATAAGCGGCGTGTGCAATTGTCTACGTAATCACATCAGTCTCGTGGCACACAGTACATTCACAGTTAAAATTCTTCGTATAAATATACGACACTTCGACGTGTTAGTACATTTTCTGTTTCTTTCCAGTGTTCATGTATGAACTTAACAATTTGTGCCGTCTACAAATGAAAACAGTATCTCTACGGCGTGCATATAGCTTACTGGTCTGCATATCAAAGTTGTATGCTTAATGAGTCAAAACGCAGTTCTAGCAAATGAGCAATGTAACAACATATAGTGACTATTTCTTTGATCGTAGTACACACCGAGATCATAAACGTAGCACCGTCCAAACACTGATATTTTTCATTGGCCACGAACACAATGTGTAGCAGTACATACGCGGCACGACGATCACCTCTACTCTCTTCTTACTACGCCCGACTCCTTATTGGTGCCTTCTCTATCGACTTCTCGTTATGATTCCACATCACTCAAATACCTCGCTTCACATAGCACTTTCGACGATTCTGATTACGTAGATTTACAGTTTATACAAAATCAGAGCTTCATATTACTCCGTCCATAGAAAACGAATTCAAATAACACGTTAAGAAATAAGAATAATTGAAAATGGAAAAAGGAAAATCACATTCATAACAACTGCGTTATGTAAAAAGAAACATAATTATGCCAAGCATAAAATTTACAAACCCATGTGGAATTTGCTGGTCTCCCATCGGGTGCCTCTCCGTTTGGAGGATGGGTGGAAGCTCATCAGATATGATCGGTACCGAGGAAAAAAAAAAATACTCCGAATGCACCAAAATCAGCACTGCTGCCGTGAAGTAGGTAAAGGAATCTACAAAAGCTAAGGGAGGAACACCCCTACAGAGAAAGACCCGGTCCTCCAGGTTGGGGGTTGTACGCAGGGCCAATAAACTAGCTACGGAAAACTCTAATATTACGGATATCTTACATATGCCTCGGATGAAAAATGGGCCCCAAAATATGACGATCTTGCAATGGAAATCAAACATGAGGGCTGGAACATGGAATGTACGGAGTATGTTTAAAACAGGATCCTTCTGAAGACTCAGCATACAACTAGACATTAACAATGTAGCAATAGCAGCAATACAGGAAACACGATTATTAGGTCGGAATATACAAGATATGGATAAGTACACAATATTCAACAGTGGTAAAGAAAATGGTTATCACGAATTTGGGACGGCCTTCTGTGTACTAAATGATATTCTAACTACAGTCATAAAGTTTGAAGCCATTGATGAACGACTATGCTACCTTAGAGTCAGGTCCAAGTGGTTCAACTTGTTACTGATAAACTGTCATGCACCAACTAATGACAAAGGTGATGTAATAAATGATAAATTCTATGAAAACTTATCAGACCTTTGGAACAAACTACCAAAACATGATATCAAGATAGTAATAGGCTATTTTAAAGCAAAAATAGGAAAAGAGGATATTTACAGACCAACTATTGCAAAAGAAAGTCTGCATGAGGAAAGTAATGACAGTGCCATTCGGCTGATAAATTTCGCTGCATCAACAAATATGATCATTAGCAGTACTACCTTTCCTCATAAAAGAATACATAAAGTACCATGGTACCCAACTGATAAGAGAACAGCAAATCAAATTGATCATGTTTTCATAGATAGCAAACACAGAAAAACAATTAGTGACGTACGATCCTTCTGAGGAGCTGAATAGGGGTCACATCATAATCTAGTTTTAAACACAATGAAAATCAAGCTGCAGGCAACAACAAAAGTGAAATATAGACTGGAAAATATGAACAGATTTGATTTGCAAGATGTGATAGGGACAGAAGGAATAATGAAGTACAAAGTTGAAGTTTCAAAACAGTTTGAGGCCTTAAGTAATATGGAAGAAAGCCTTGAAATGACCAGTGATGAATTCTGGAACAATGTAAAAGAAGCCATCCTCATAGCTGCAAATAATAACCCGTAGAGAGCTAAGAAAGGCAGGAGGAAATGGTCCGATGAAGAGTGTGAAGAATTTGATGGCAAGGTTATGAAACTACGGAAAAAATGGTTACATACAAATAAGAATCCTGAAATAGAATTTGCTTATCTGCAGGCTCAAATGCAGGCAAACAAAATTAACTGGAATAAAAAGAAACAATTCCTAGAACAAAAGATTGAACCTATTCATGAATTTCATCAAAATAACAACATTCGGAAAATGTACGGTACAGTCAACAAAATTAGAAAAGATTTTAATTACAAAACCAAGTTGATGAAGGATCTAAATGGCAATATGATGATTGAACCAAGAAAAACTTTAGCATCAAGCAAGAAGTGTTTTGACAACCTACTGAGTTGTTCTGATCCAGAAGCACCAATTACTAGTTCCAGCAACAGTCACAACTGTGAGGAAATTCCAGAACCCACACGTGAGGAGATGGTAGAGTGTATCAAACGCCTAAAAATGGTAAAGCAACTAGTAGTGACACCATCCCACCTGAGATACTAAAATATGGGGGAGAAGCACTGTACAGACGTTTATTTCATCTTATATAGATAATCTGGAAAACAGAGAACATTCCAAAATACTAGAGAGAATAATTAATAGTCCCTGAACATAAAAAAGGAGAGCCGGCCGAAGTGGCCGTGCGGTTAAAGGCGCTGCAGTCTGGAACCGCCAGACCGCTACGGTCGCAGGTTCGAATCCTGCCTCGGGCATGGATGTTTGTGATGTCCTTAGGTTAGTTAGGTTTAACTAGTTCTAAGTTCTAGGGGACTAATGACCTCAGCAGTTGAGTCCCATAGTGCTCAGAGCCATTTGAACCATTTTTTTAAAAAAGGAGACAGGGAAGATCTCAGAAACTATAGAGGAATATCTTTAGTTAACACAGGTTATAAGATCTTATCTTGTTTATTGCTATGTCGCTTAAAACCATATGCAGAAAATATAATTGGGATTATCGAAAAGGCTTCCGCAGAAACAGATCCGCCACTGACAACATATTTGTAATGACATCAATAAATGAAAAGGTTTGGGGATGTAAACAAAAAATATATTATCCGTTAATCGATTTCATGAAAGCTTATGACTCCATCCATAGACAAAGCTTGTGGAATGAATTTGATTTCCCAGTTAAATTGATAAATTTCTGCAAAGTATGCATGGATGAAAATACAAGCAGGGTTTTACTAAGTGGATTAAAGTCTGATCATTTTAAAAATAAATCTGGGTTAAGATAAGGAGATGCCTTGTCCCCCCTTCTCTTCAATATAGCTTTATAAAAAGTTGTGAGGAAATTCAACATGGTACCAGCTGGGATCTTCCAAGAAAGCAAAATTAACGTGTTAGCATACGCAGACGACATAGTGCTAATTGGAAACAGTGAAATAGAGATTAGGCGATTATTTGTGGAGCTTGCAACAGAAGCATCAAGACATGGCCTGGAATGACGAGAAAACGAAATACATGATAGTTCAAAGATGTAGAGATCAGTAGGATGATCAGTCGCATCTGATACTTGGTGAACACAAATTCGAGCATGTTGAACAGTTAAAATTTCTGGGATCAGATGAACAAAATCAGAGACAGGTAGAAATAAAATCGAGACTGAAAAATGCTAACGGAGCCTATTATGCAATACAAAATCTCTTAGTGTCCAAACTGCTGACTGGGGAAACTAAAATAAAGTTATTTAATACAATCATCAGACCAGTTCTAATCTATGCGGCAGAAACATGGAGCCTAACGAAAACAGAACACCACCATTCACAAGTGTTTGAGAATAAAATTTATAGAAAAATCTTTGGTTCATATTATGACAATGAATCACAATGCTGGAAGAGAAGACACAACACAGAAATCCACGAACTATCACAACAACCAACGATAGTTAACATAATAAATGCTAGAAGACTGCAGTGGGCTGGACATCTGATGAGAATGTTCAGGGAGAAGCCATATGACAAAAGAACAAGGGGGAGACCCAGGAGTAGTTGGCGCAATGAAATTGATTGCATATGCGAAAGATTGGGAATAAATAACTGGCAAAAGCCAGCACAAGAAAGGAGCATCTAGAGGAATCATGTGAGATCGGCACGCGAACTTCGAGTCCCTTAGAAACCTACTACTACTATAAAATTTACAAAACTCATTCTGAAATAATACAACCTGTAATGAAAGGTCTGTTCCTAAAGACTGGAAAGTAGCACAGGTCACACCAATATTCAAGAAGGAAAGCAGGAGTAACCCAATGAATTACAGACCCATATCACTGACATCAATTTGCAGTAGGATTCTGGAGCATATACTGTACTCGAACATTATGAATCACCTTGAAGAAAATGACTTATTTATACTTACCCAACACGGGTTCAGATAATATCGTTCTTGTGCAACACAGCTAGCTCTTCATTCGCATGAAGTAATGAGTGCTGTCGACAAGGGATCTCGGATCGATTCCATATTCCTAGATTTCATGAAGGGTTTTGATATCGTTCCTCACGAGCGACTATTAATTAACTTCCGCGCATATGGATTATCGTCTCAGTTGTGTGACTGGATTCGTGATTTCCTCTCAGAGAGGTCACAGTTCGTAGTAATAGGCGGTAAATCATCGAGTAAAAGAGAACTGATTCTGGCGTTCCGCAAGGTAGTGTCATGGGCCCTCTGCTGTTCCTGATTTACATAAATGATCTAGGTGATAATCTGAGCAGCCCCGTTAGATTGTTTGCAGATAACGCTGTAATTTACCGTCTAGTAAAATCATCTGACGATCAGTTCCAATTACAAAATGATCTGGAGAGAATTTCTGTATGGCGCGAAAAGTGGCAATTAGCACTAAACAAGAAAAGTGCGAGGTCATCCACATGGGTACTAAAAGAAATCCGATAAATTTTGGGTATACGATAAATCGCACAAATCTAAGGGCTGTCAATTCGACTAAATACATAGGAATTACAGTTACGAGCAACTTAAATTGGAAAGACCACATAGATAATATTGAGGGGAAGGCGAAACAAAGACTGCACTTTGTTGGCAGAACACTTAGAAGATGCGACAAATCCACTGAAGAGACAGCCTACATTACACTTTTCCGTTCTCTGCTAGAATTCTGCTGCACGGTATGGGATCCTTACCAGGTAGGATTAACGGAGGACATCGAAAAAGTGCAAAGAAGGGCAGCTCGTTTCGTGTTATCGCGCAATAGGGGTGAGAGTGTCACTGACATGATACGCGAAATGGGGTGGCAGTCACTGCAATAAAGGCGGTTTGCTTTGCGGCGAGATCTATTTACGAAATTGCAATCACCAACTTTCTCTTCCGAATGTGTAAATATTTTGTTGACACCCACCTACGTAGGGAGAAATGATCATCATATTAAAATAAGAGAAATCAGAGCTCGAACGGAAAGATTTAGGTGTTCTCCCACGTGCCATTCGAGAGTGGAATGATAGAGAAGTAGTATGAATATGGTTCGATGAACCGTCTGCCAGGCACTTAAGTGTGAACTGCAGAGTAACCATGTAGAGATGTAGATGTCAGGTCAGTAGCCACGAGTATGCGGTCGTGCGGGTCACAATAACAGACACGCCAGTCGACTGTGCAGCGCAGATAGCTGAGCTTAGCGGTAAATGTCGCCTAACAGTGGTATCGGTGTGACAAGCGGGGAGGTGTCACCACACCAGGGCGAGTATCTTGTCATGCCAACGTGACTAGAAACCAGATTTTAGCGAAACTACTGGGCACTGGAGGTATACAAATAATTCTAGATTTAAGGCTAGTTGTACTACCACGACTCAGGGCAACGCTGGGCAGTGACATGTCTGGGCTCTGCCAGATGCACGGACGAAGTACACCATCTGCACTGTCCTTCACAGGACTTGCTGTCACTGCCATATGACGTGCCGTCCTTGCCTGCCGCCACCGACACTGAGTCCCTAGGAAGGCGTGACGCCACAGCGCTAACCAGTGACAGGCTTCTGTCCGAGGGCAGCGAGTTGTAACTCACGCTCAGCGGACCCCACACGCCGACACCACGGGTGTGTGCGGCTGCAAGGCGCTGTCTCCCAAGTGGGATGCCATTGGATCACAACACGACATGCTGCTGATGTCAAGGCAGTGGTCCGCAGAGTCTGCTGGTCTACACATCACGAGGTGCTAGCTTAGCAGTACCAGCATGCAGTATGCTGCTGCCCGTCCATTAACCCCTGTCAGGATCAGAAAGGAGAGACGTCTCCGCTTCACTACACCATGTACCAAAATGAATAAACGTTCTTTGTAACAGTGTTTGCTCCGGGCCCCAAGGCCTATCACCACCTCTCACCACCTGACCACTTCTATAGGGAATGGACCAATGCCAGATTTTCATTCTATTTCCTCCCCAATCCCGGTTTGAGCTCATCATCCCCCCCATGAACCATGGACCTTGCCGTTGGTGGGGAGGCTTGCGTGCCTCAGCGATACAGATTGCCGTACCGTAGGTGCAACCACAACGGAGGGGTATCTGTTGAGAGGCCAGACAAACGTGTGGTTCCTGAAGAGGGGCAGCAGCCTTTTCAGTAGTTGCAAGGGCAACAGTCTGGATGATTGACTGATCTGGCCTTGTAACAATAACCAAAACGGCCTTGCTGTGCTGGTACTGCGAACGGCTGAAAGCAAGGGGAAACTACAGCCGTAATTTTTCCCGAGGGCATGCAGCTTTACTGTATGATTACATGATGATGGCGTCCTCTTGGGTAAAATATTCCGGAGGTAAAATAGTCCCCCATTCGGATCTCCGGGCGGGGACTACTCAAGAGGATGTCGTTATCAGGAGAAAGAAAACTGGCGTTCTACGGATCGGAGCGTGGAATGTCAGATCCCTTAATCGGGCAGGTAGGTTAGAAAATTTAAAAAGGGAAATGGATAGGTTGAAGTTAGATATAGTGGGAATTAGTGAAGTTCGGTGGCAGGAGGAACAAGACTTCTGGTCAGGTGACTACAGGGTTATAAACACAAAATCAAATAGGGGTAATGCAGGAGTAGGTTTAATAATGAATAGGAAAATAGGAATGCGGGTAAGCTACTACAAACAGCATAGTGAACGCATTATTGTGGCCAAGATAGATACGAAGCCCACACCTACTACAGTAGTACAAGTTTATATGCCAACTAGCTCTGCAGATGACGAAGAAATTGAAGAAATGTATGATGAAATAAAAGAAATTATTCAGATTGTGATGGGAGACGAAAATTTAATAGTCATGGGTGACTGGAATTCGAGTGTAGGAAAAGGGAGAGAAGGAAACATAGTAGGTGAATATGGATTGGGGGACAGAAATGAAAGAGGAAGCCACCTGGTAGAATTTTGCACAGAGCACAACATAATCATAGCTAACACTTGGTTTAAGAATCATGAAAGAAGGTTGTATACATGGAAGAACCCTGGAGATACTAAAAGGTATCAGATAGATTATATAATGGTAAGACAGAGATTTAGGAACCAGGTTTTAAATTGTAAGACATTTCCAGGGGCAGATGTGGACTCTGACCACAATCTATTGGTTATGACCTGTAGATTAAAACTGAAGAAACTGCAAAAAAGTGGGAATTTAAGGAGATGGGACCTGGATAAACTAAAAGAACCAGAGGTTGTACAGAGATTCAGGGAGAGCATAAGGGAGCAATTGACAGGAATGGGGGAAATAAATACAGTAGAAGAAGAATGGGTAGCTTTGAGGGATGAAGTAGTGAAGGCAGCAGAGGATCAAGTAGGTAAAAAGACGAGGGCTAGTAGAAATCCTTGGGTAACAGAAGAAATATTGAATTTAATTGATGCAAGGAGAAAATATAAAAATGCAGTAAGTGAAACAGGCAAAAAGGAATACAAACGTCTCAAAAATGAGATCGACAGGAAGTGCAAAATGGCTAAGCAGGGATGGCTAGAGGACAAATGTAAGGATGTAGAGGCCTATCTCACTAGGGGTAAGATAGATACCGCCTACAGGAAAATTAAAGAGACCTTTGGAGAAAGGAGAAACACTTGTATGAATATCAAGAGCTCATATGGCAACCCAGTTCTAAGCAAAGAAGGGAAAGCAGAAAGGTGGAAGGAGTATATAGAGGGTCTATACAAGGGCGATGTACTTGAGGACAATATTATGGAAATGGAAGAGGATGTAGATGAAGATGAAATGGGAGATACGATACTGCGTGAAGAGTTTGACAGAGCACTGAAAGACCTGAGTCGAAACAAAGCCCCCGGAGTAGACAATATTCCATTGGAACTACTGACGGCCGTGGGAGAGCCAGTCCTGACAAAACTCTACCATCTGGTGAGCAAGATGTATGAAACAGGCGAAATACCCTCAGACTTCAAGAAGAATATAATAATTCCAATCCCAAAGAAAGCAGGTGTTGACAGATGTGAAAATTACCGAACTATCAGCTTAATAAGTCACAGCTGCAAAATACTAACACGAATTCTTTACAGACGAATGGAAAAACTAGTAGAAGCCAACCTCTGGGAAGATCAGTTTGGATTCCGTAGAAACACTGGAACACGTGAGGCAATACTGACCTTCTTTTATCTTAGAAGAAAGATTAAGGAAAGGCAAACCTACGTTTCTAGCATTTGTAGACTTAGAGAAAGCTTTTGACAATGTTGACTGGAATACTCTCTTTCAAATTCTGAAGGTGGCAGGGGTAAAATACAGGGAGCGAACGGCTATTTACAATTTGTACAGAAACCAGATGGCGGTTATAAGAGTCGAGGGACATGAAAGGGAAGCAGTTGTTGGGAAGGGAGTAAGACAGGGTTGTAGCCTCTCCCCGATGTTGTTCAATCTGTATATTGAGCAAGCAGTAAAGGAAACAAAAGAAAAATGCGGAGTAGGTATTAAAATTCATGGAGAAGAAATAAAAACTTTGAGGTTCGCCGATGACATTGTAATTCTGTCAGAGACAGCAAAGGACTTGGAAGAGCAGTTGAATGGAATGGACAGTGTCTTGAAAGGAGGATATAAGATGAACATCAACAAAAGCACAACAAGGATAATGGAATGTGGTCTAATTAAGTCGGGTGATGCTGAGGGAATTAGATTAGGAAATGAGGCACTTAAAGTAGTAAAGGAGTTTTGCTATTTGGGGAGCAAAATAACTGATGATGGTCGAAGTAGAGAGGATATAAAATGTAGGCTGGCAATGGCAAAGAAAGCATTTCTGAAGAAGAGAAATTTGTTAACATCCAGTATTGATTTAAGTGTCAGGAAGTCATTTCTAAAAGTATTCGTATGGAGTGTAGCCATGTATGGAAGTGAAACATGGACGATAAATAGTTTGGACAAGAAGAGAATAGAAGCTTTCGAAATGTGGTGCTACAGAAGAATGCTGAAGATTAGATGGATAGATCACATAACTAATGAGGAAGTATTGAATAGGATTGGGGAGAAGAGAAGTTTGTGGCACAAGTTGACCAGAAGAAGGGATCGGTTGGTAGGACATGTTCTGAGGCATCAAGGGATCACCAATTTAGTATTGGAGGGCAGCGTGGAGGGTAAAAATCGTAGAGGGAGACCAAGAGATGAATACACTAAGCAGATTCAGAAGGATGTAGGTTGCAGTAGGTACTGGGAGATGAAAAAGCTTGCACAGGATAGAGTAGCATGGAGAGCTGCATCAAACCAGTCTCAGGACTGAAGGCCACAACAACAACAACATCCACAAGATACTAAACCATAATCTTCCTAGTTTTCTGTGCTAAAAGAAGTGTTCCACAGGGCAAGAAGCTTATGACCGGCTAATAACAAACTGATAATGAGTCATCTTCCCAGAAGCAGCCCTAAACGATTTGTCACGCTGGTCCCACAAATAGTGGACCAAAAAAGGAGTGAACATGGCATCAACCTGTTTATCGCCAGTAATGACACAACACATTGCTCTTAAGAGGGCTCAGTATTCTGTTGCAGCCACATGTAGTAAGCGTTGCTTCACGCAGTGGAGAATGGCAAAACAGCGGTGACCGAGGCGTTGCGAAGTTAGTACAGATAGCCTTGCTGACAGTTGCAGTCTACCAACCGGCTGACGCAAGGACGCACGCAGACCGAGCGCCGAGCGAAGCCTGGAGAGTGCTGAGTAAGGGAAGCGAGGCCAGCACGCTAAGTTACACTGCAATATACTGCGGGAGTAATAATAAGAAGCTACCACCAAGGGTAAAAAACGCCCTCCTGCGGGATATAAATAGTGGAGCGCAGGCAGCAACGGACAGAAGTAATTAGGAAGCAGTTCGGTTCTGAGGACGGACGTGGTCCGTGTCCGAATGTTCAATCTTCATAGGTGACGATTCCGGAAGTCTGTTCCAGCTCGCAGGAGTCATCCGTTCTGTAAGGGGTCCGTGATCCCACAAACATAGATGCTAGTATCCGACACCCAGGTCGATAGTAGACAGGAGTCGATTGTCGAGTGCTGCAGGAGGCAGTGAGACGAGTGTTGAGTGAGGAGTAGCACTGATGTGTGTCGAGTGAGCTGTAGTGCGGGAAAGACGGGCAAGAATGGTGGTCGAGTGAGTTGTAAACGGTAGAATTCACCGGAGTATGACGAGTGAGCACGTCCCCCTGATCGTCGTGGGGTTGACCCTCACTAATACCGATTCGCGAGTGATATGAAACAGAAAGTGACAAGTGACGAATCACGTGTTTCGCGTCAACCGCGTCGGCCAGCAACAACCATGAATTGCAGTGAGGATTGTTGTGAATGTTAACCATCAGCATTGCGTGTGACGAAGTACTGGAAATCAACAACCAATAAAAAGAAATAACTGTGATTAGACGTGTAAGACGAAGGTAGCAACTGCCTCAGCATTTGTGTGATAGTAGGAAATATATATCAGTTTGTACATCGCAACCTTTGTGGTCCTTAATAATAGACAAACTGTCAATCATTCCACTATTCAGTCTCAGAACAGCCGCACTCGGTTGAAATACCCCCGAAACCACAGCAGAAAAACCGATAGCCTTTCATCCATTAAGCACACGGTCATATAATCATAATAATTGTTTGGCGGCTTCGAAAAATTACGTAAAACCCAATAAAAGAATTTTAACGGGGTTGTTTCATCTTGGCTCCCGTGAAAAGGAGAGTGCAATCTTCTGATCCGAACAATGGTTTATTAAGCACTATTTTTGGTTTCAGTGGTAAGATATTAACATTTATCGTTCGATTTTAGCGCAAAAATAATTTGGTTTTGTCGTTAAAGTGACTAAAGTCAGAGTATTTCAACTAGGAACATTGTAATATAACGGATTTATGGTGATATTAGAAATCGCGGGAACGAAGCACGTTATTTAGACAATACAGTGACTGAGAAACAGTAAAAAATTTGTTTTTAGAAGTTCAAGTGACAAAACCAGTATTAATAAACAATGTATTGAAGTATGGACACGAAAATCTGGATGAAGTACTGTAAAATTTGTACTCTAAGAAAAGGCGCGTTTGTACATAATCGCGAGTAAACCAGCCAAAATTCCGTTACGAAAGTATCAGGAGCATGTTTTCAAGTGACTTTGTATCCGAAATTACCTTTTGAACGGAGTAAATCGCTCAATTTGATGTGGACCCATAACCTGTTACTGCATTTGCGAGTGTTGACTGTGGCGTAATTGTTGAATGACGTCACCCAGACTGTGAGCGGCTAGCCAAAGAATCTGAAGCAGTGAAGAAGTTCCACACGGCGCGACAGCAAGGATTTGGAGAGCGGAGATGTACTACACTGACCGGTGACTACAGCGGGTCCAAGTAGCTGAAGTAGAAACAACGACGACGCGGAGTTCGACATCGAGTGGCGATCCTCCGAAGTATAAGACGTCTGCGCCACCTACCCGCAGATCAACGAAATAAATGAGTTGTTGTTGTTGTGGTCTTCAGTCCTAAGACTGGTTTGATGCATCTCTCGATGCTACTCTTTGCTGTGCAAGCTTCTTCATCTTCCAGTACCTATTGCAACCTACATCCTTCTGAATCTGTTTATTGTATTCATCTCTTGGTCTCCCTCTACGATTTTTACCCTGCACACTGCCCTCCAATGCTAAATTTGTGATACCTTGATGCCTCAAAACATGTCCTACCAACCGATCCCTTCTTCTAGTCAAGTTGTGCCACTAACTTCTCCACAATCCTATTCAATACTTCCTCATTAGTTACGTGATCTCCCCATCTTATCTTCAGCATTCTTCTGTAGCACCACATTTCGAAAACTTCTATTCTCTTCTTGTCCAAATTAGTTATCGTCCATGTTTCACTTCCATACATGGCTACACTCCATACAAATACTTTCAGAAACGACTTCCTCACACTTAAATCTATACCCAATGTTAACAAATTTCTCTTCTTCAGAAACGATTTCCTTGCCATTGCCAGTCTACATTTTATATCCTTTCTACTTCGACCATAATCAGTTATTTTACTCCCTAAATAGCAAAACTCCTTTACTACTTTAAGTGTCTCATTTCCTAATCCAATTCTCTCAGCATCACCCGATTTAATTTGACTACATTCCATTATCCTCGTTTTAATTTGTTGATGTTCATCTTATATCCTCCATTCAAGACACTGTCCATTCCGTTCAACTGCTCTTCCAAGTCCTTTGCTGTCTCTGACAGAATTACATTGTCATCGGCAATCCTCAAAGTTTTTACTTCTTCTCCATGCATTTTAATACCTACTCCGAATTTTTCTTTTGTTTCCTTTACTGCTTGCTCAATATACAGATTGAATAACGTCAGGGAGAGGGTAAAACCCTGTCTCACTCCCTTCCCAACCACTGCTTCCCTTTCATGCCCCTCGCTTCTTATTACTGCCATCTGGTTTCTGTACAAACTGTAAATAGCCTTTCGCTACCTGTATTTTACCCCTGCCACCTTCAGAATTTGAAAGAGAGTATTCCAGTTAACATTGTCAAAAGCTTTCTCTAAGTCTACAAATGCTAGAAACATAGGTTTGCCTTTTCTTAATCTTTCTTCTAAGATAATTCGTAAGGTTAGTATTGCCTCACGTGCTCCAACATTTCTACGGACTCCAAACTGATCTTCCCCGAGGTCTACTTCTACCAGTTTTTCCATTCGTCTGTAAAGAATTCGCGTTAGTATGGATTGGAATTATTATATTCTTCTTGAAGTCTGAGGGTATTTCACCTGTCTCATACATCTTGCTCACCAGATGGTAGAGTTTTGTCATGACTGGCTCTCCCAAGGCCGTCAGTAGTTCAAATGGAATGTTGTCTACTCCTGGGGTCTTGTTTCAACTCAGGTCTTTCAGTGCTCTGTCAAACTCTTCACGCAGTATCTTATCTCCCATTTCGTCTTCATCTACATCCTCTTCCATTTCCATAATATTGTCCTCAAGTACATCGCCCTTGTATAAACCCTCTATATACTCCTTCCACCTTTCTGCCTTCCCTTCTTTGCTTAGAACTGGGTTGCCATATGAGCTCTTGATATTCATACAAGTGGTTCTCTTCTCACCAAAGGTCTCTTTAATTTTCCTGTAGGCAGTATCTATCTTACCCCTAGTGACACAAGCCTCTACATCCTTACATTTGTCCTCTAGCCATCCCTGCTTAGCCATTTTGCACTTCCTGTCATTCTCATTTTTGAGACGTTTGTATTCCTTTTTGACTGCTTCATTTACTGAATTTTTATATTTTCTCCTTTCATCAATTAAATTCAATATTTCTTCTGTTACCCAAGGATTTCTATTAGCCCTCGTCTTTTTACCTACTTGATCCTCTGCTGCCTTCACTACTTCGTCCCTCAGAGCTACCCATTCTCCTTCTACTGTATTTCTTTCCCCCATTCCTGTCAATTGTTCCCTTATGCTCTCCCTGAAATTCTGTACCACCTCTGGTTCTTTTAGTTTATCCAGGTCCCATCTCCTTAAATTAGCACATTTTTGTAGTTTCTTCAGTTTTAATCTACAGTTCATAACCAATAGATTGTGGTCAGAGTCCACATCTGCCCCTGGAAATGTCTTACAATTTAAAACTTGGTTCCTAAATCTCTGTCTTACCATTATATAATCTATCTGATACCTTTTAGTATCTCCAGGATTCTTCCAGGTATACAACCTTCTTTTATGATTCTTGAACCAAGTGTTAGCTATGATTAAGTTATGCTCCATGCAAAATTCTACAAGGCAGCTTCCTCTTTCATTTCTTCCCGCCAATCCATATTCACCTACTATGTTTCCTTCTCTCCATTTTTCTACTGACGAATTCCAGTCACCCATGACTATTAAATTTTTGTCTCCCTTCACTAACTGAATAATTTCTTTTATCTCGTCATACATTTCATCAATTTCTTCATCATCTGCAGAGCTAGTTGGCATATAAACTTGTACTACTGAAGTAGGCATGGGCTTTGTGTGTATCTTGGCCACAATAATGCGTTCACTATGCTGTTTGTAGTTGCTAACCCACACCCCTATTTTTTTATTCATTATTAAACCTACTCCTGCATTACCCCTATTTGATTTTGTATTTATAACCCTATAATCACCTGACCAAAAGTCTTGTTCCTCCTGCCACCGAACTTCACTAATTCCCACTATATCTAACTTTAACCTATCCATTTCGCTTTTTAAATTTTCTAACCTACCTGCCCGATTAAGGGATCTGACATTCCACACTCCGATCCGTAGAACGCCAGTTTTCTTTCTCCTGATAACATGATCATCTTGTGTAGTCCCCGCCCGGAGATCCGAATGGGGGACTATTTTACTTCCAGAATATTTTACCCAAGAGGACGCCATCATCATTTAATCATACAGTAAAGCTGCATGTCCTCGGGAAAAATTACAGCTGTAGTTTCCCCTTGCTTTCAGCTGTTCGCAGTACCAGCACAGCAAGGGCGTTTTGGTTAATGTTACAAGGCCAGATCAGTCAATCATCCAGACTGTTGCCCCTGCAACTACTGAAAAGGCTGCTGCCCCTCTTCAGGAACCACATATTTGTGTGGCCTCTCAACAGATAATCCTCCGTTGTGGTTGCACCTACGGTATGGCCATCTGTATCGCTGGGGCACGCAAGGCTCCCCACCAATGGCAAGGTCCATGGTTCATGATACATGATAGCAGCTTCATCCCATCGCCAACCACTGTACTACGAGACTGCGTCAGCGCGATTCGCCGCGAGCTTCGCTTTGCACACGGAACCACACACCAGCTACAGCAACGCATCGCCTGACAGGCGCAGCGGCGGAGGAGCCAACGCCAACACGACTAGTAGGGCGACTTCAAACATCAAAACATCACGACTTTGACGAGCGTCGAGGGGTGAGTGAAGGCGATTTGCTGACGCGAGTCTAATTAATATTGCACTATCTTCAGAGCACGGAAGGAACTTCAAATTAAATTTGACAATTGCAGAAAATATAAAAAAACAATATATTTTTTTAACATTTCTTTGCGAATTTTTTCTGAAGCATGGTATGCTAATATGCATGTGTTTTCATGCTGTACAGCACAGAATAGTGTCTCATTTGCATTATTTATTGTAAACTGCATGTTTATATGTCTTCTAAGTTATGTGTATGTTACTTCGGGATTTTGTGTATAAATGCAGTCATTGATGTTTGATGTGGATAGGCTTCTGTAATTTATGGTGTTCAATGGGGAGGTCTATTTTGCCAGTCTGGGTTAACCGAATACAGTGAAGGATTATTTCGTTATTAGCTAATTAGTGAGTGTTTGGGTTACTAGGAGGTTATTTTAATTTTATTTCATTTCTTTCTTTTTTGTCTGTGCATAGTGAATAGTTAGAATGGATCCTGAATTGAAAGAGAAGGTTGTGGAGGAGGTAGTTAGAAAAATGGAGATAAGGCAGAAGGACAAGGATGAGTCAGGAATTGGTAGTAATGCAATGTCAATGGACAGTCCATTGGGTCATTCACCCGGTTACCCTGAGACACCTATTGGAATGGAACTGAGTCTAGAGGATGGAGAATCACAGTCAATAATATTCAAGATGTTCCAAGAAATCAAGAAAGGAAATGAAGAAATCAAGAAAGAGAACAAAGAAATCATGAAAATTATAGCAGAGATGTTCCAAGAAAGCTTAAGGAAAGGACTGCAGGAATTCCAGGAACAGATGAGAATAACTCTTCAGGAGAGAGATGACAAGCTTCAGGTGAAGGTAGATGGACTCCGAGAAGAGATGAACGATATGAGAGTAGAGATAATTGGAAAAGCTGAGGGAGATGTCAAGGGCGTCAAAACTGAATTGGAAGGGAGAATGCGAGAAGTGGAAGCACACCAGAACCAACGGATTGAAGACGTGGTACAGGTGCAGCAGCTGTGCCAGGTTAACATCAGTAAATTGGGAAATAGGCAAGTGAAATTGGAGGAGGCTGTGGAACATATAGTCACAAGTGAGATCAAACAGCTGCAGGAGGGAGTCCAACAGCTAGAAACTAAAACCGAAGAGATTGATAATTTGATAAATAGTGCCACCTTAACAGTAGGAGAGGGCAAGCTCGTTACATTAGTAAATGCTGATAATAGGTATACCCAGACCAACATGGGGCAAAAATATAAACCCAAAGGGGCATTGCATCCAATGATATTTACTAAATGGTTACAGGGAGTTTTCCCAGCACACTTATGAGATGCAGATAAAATTAAGCTCGCAATAGACAGAATGGAAGGTGAAGCTTTCACCTGGGGAGTTAGGAAGAAAGAAGAAGTTACCAGCTACAGTCAATTTGAGGAAGAGTTTTTAAAGAAATACTGGTCCAAAAGTCGCCAATGTGCAACACTTGAAGATTTACTGCATCGCAAGTCCCTTAACACCTGGAGAGGTACCTTGAGAGAATTTTCTGAGGATCTATGGGAGTTCAATGAAACACTGGAGCAGCTGTCGAATGACGACATAATGATATGAGCAATTAAAAGGAGCTTAAGTCGTAGGATGCAAGAAAACTTATCTGGAAGCCTGATTAAAAATAAAGGTACTTTAATGGAAGTATTGGAGCAATTAGAAACTATTCATGCACAGGAAAACAATCAGACGCATGATCAGAACAAAGGTGGAAATAATTATCATCAGTTTAATGGTCCACCGATTAACAGAAGTAGAGGTGGGGGTAATGGACATAGGAGCCGTGGCAATGGTCGACAGTTTTACCACAATCATAGGTGAGATGATGATGATAGGAATTATGAGAGGGGAGAAGATAGACGAAGGGATCATGAGGTACGAATTGAAGAAATAAGAGAGATGTAGGGAGCCAGCAACTCTTTTGCTGGTATACCAAGTGGCGACTGGTACACTCCCAGCTGGGTGAGACTTTATTTCTTATTTCAAGTTTTACTCCTCTACCATCTTTCTCTATCCTTAGGTTAAGAAAGTTAGTGTGTAGTAGTTAGGATTGGTAGTGGTCATCCAAGTAATTCAGTCATGAACCATGTAGCAAATTTATAGTTACTTATAATTTATAGTAGTTACTGTTGATGTAGAGTGTGAGATGTCAGAGAATCAATAAGTTAAAAATCAGTTTAGTGTCAGTACATAAAAAAATTATTAGTGCCAGAAATAATAAAATGAGAACCAGATCAGAAAGCTAATGTTTATAAAATGTGGTGGAAATCTAGTTGGTCAAACAAGAGTTTGTGTAATCTTATAGAGTTGTTTTGTGGGGCATGAAAAGGTCAAGCAGTTTAAAGAGAATGGAAGTAATGTATCAGCTTGCAAATAGGAAGGCATATGGAGAAACAAATACAGGAGGAGGTACTTGTTTGAATAAATGATGTGAAATATTGTGTATGGAGAGGCCAAGGAGTCTGGAATAGTATTTTTATGTAATTATTGCAGCGAATATGGAGGATTGAAGTATGTTGAAGATATATATTTATTTTCAGTTGAAGTTGCTGTTAATTTGAGGGAGTTATGTGTAATGAAGTGTACTGAGTATGAGATGTTTGAAGTATTGAAGTATATGGAGGATTGATGTAGGTTGAAGATATATATTTATTTGCAGTTGAAGTTGCTATTAAGTTAAGGGAGTTATGTGTAATGAAATGTATGGAGTATGAGATGTTTGAAGTATTGAAGTATGTCATTTAGCACATGAGCAACATCTGTTTGCAAGTTATTTGTAGGTATACATGTTGATCTGAAGTATGCTGATAAAACAGAAAGTGTAACTCATGAGAAATGAGTAATTCATGTATCCAATTAGCAATCAGAGTCAAGCAATTATGGTTATGCTCACGTCAAGCTTTAGAAGCAGAATTCTGGCACTGTGTAATGAATAACAAATATCCATATAGCAAATTTGAATTAATGTCAATATAATGAAAAATATTGTACCTCTCATCTGAGTATTAGTGATAACAATTCACATATGGCAGTATAAATATTTGGCAAAATGAAAGGATCAGTAATTTACAAATTTTCATTGGGTGACCACTGGTTATGGCGATGCAAATAGTTATGTAAGACATATTTAGTGCCATAATGGAGCATTTAATATTACTGAATCAATTTGTAGAGGTATGAGGGATTCTAAAATAATTGCATAAGTCAAGGTGTAAATGGTATATTTTGTTTTGATATTCAATTTCGCTTGTGTTAAAGAGACAAATGAATAAGTTGTGAATTTCTTCCTTAACTTTGATGTCTTTTGGCCAAGTGAATTATAAGTTAGAGCGATAGTAGTATGGACGGCAGGAACCCCGCTGAAAGGAAGGCATACCAAAGGGGCAGCTGGCATTCAACTAGCTTGTTTTCTTGTCTTTGCTGTAGTAAGTTATAAAAGATTAACCAGTATAAAATATGTAGTTAACGGCCCATGCAGACTTTTAAAAGTGAAGATTTTTGGTAATTGAATGTAAGATAAATTTGTAAAAATATTTACCATGCTATGTTAACTAAGATAGATTGATGGTGTATTATGTTTCTGTAGGGGCAGTTTGCTACCGGAGTCAATAGGGTATTATTTGCGATATGATGTAACTTTCAGTATGTGAAGCAGAACTTAAGTTCCTCATTTTCAGTTATATACTATGTGATAAATTTTTCCTATTGTTCTTTTTCGCCTGTGGCTACAAAGAAGGTTTTTAGGGCGGGGAAGTAAGGGGGTCCGTGATCCCACAAACATAGATGCTAGTATCCGACACCCAGGTCGATAGTAGACAGGAGTCGATTGTCGAGTGCTGCAGGAGGCAGTGAGACGAGTGTTGAGTGAGGAGTAGCACTGGTGTGTGTCGAGTGAGCTGTAGTGCGGGAAAGACGGGCAAGAATGGTGGTCGAGTGAGTTGTAAACGGTAGAATTCACCGGAGTATGACGAGTGAGCACGTCCCCCTGATCGTCGTGGGGTTGACCCTCACTAATACCGATTCGCGAGTGATATGAAACAGAAAGTGACAAGTGACGAATCACGTGTTTCGCGTCAACCGCGTCGGCCAGCAACAACCATGAATTGCAGTGAGGATTGTTGTGAATGTTAACCATCAGCATTGCGTGTGACGAAGTACTGGAAATCAACAACCAATAAAAAGAAATAACTGTGATTAGACGTGTAAGACGAAGGTAGCAACTGCCTCAGCATTTGTGTGATAGTAGGAAATATATATCAGTTTGTACATCGCAACCTTTGTGGTCCTTAATAATAGACAAACTGTCAATCATTCCACTATTCAGTCTCAGAACAGCCGCACTCGGTTGAAATACCCCCGAAACCACAGCAGAAAAACCGATAGCCTTTCATCCATTAAGCATACGGTCATATAATCATAATAATTGTTTGGCTGCTTCGAAAAATTACGTAAAACCCAATAAAAGAATTTAAATGGGGGTGTTTCAGTTCGCCGCCAGATGTCTACTTCAGCTCTGGGGGTCGGCCCGAGTCCGGTCGGCACCATGGCTGACTAACTACCGCGAGAACTTCCAGCAGGACCGGCTGCAGCGCGGTCTTGGGCACAGGCGCCGCCAGGGACTGACGCCCGGACTCCACAGCAACCCGGCCCCACGGCGCGTGGTCCGTCAATGACGGGAGCTCGCGAATATCGCGACTGTCGGCTCCCCAGCTGCCGGTACAGCAGGCGGCGGCAGCTCTCACGGCGACGCGGCTCCGTGGGGGTGCCATACTGGGCTGCCGAGCGGCGACTAGTTCATCTCAACCACAGGGCATCCTGACTTCAGCGGAGCACTGGTGGCGCGCGTTGCGCACATTGTCGGAGAATCTACACAGCAGCAGCCAGGCGGAAGGATCCGCAGGGCTAGGCAGTGACTACGAGGGAGAAATTGTAAAGAAAGCTCAATAAATAATTGTAAAACTCCACGCCGTCTCAGTCTTTGGCGCAGCCACTGTGTCAGCTGCTAGCAAGTACTGCAGAAGTCGTAACAAGTAGCAAACGGCCATAACAAGTACTGCAGAAGTCGTAACAAGTGGCCATCTGACGTAACAATTCTTATGTGGGGGTAGCCATCGTGATTTGCATCTTTCATTGGTTTCTTATACCATTTCAGCTGAATGCCGTGCAGTTCCCCAACAATTACTTAGTATATCATTATTACACCGCTTATCTGTTACTGCCATCTTATACAGGGTAATTTTTTTAAAAATGTATCACACACTCCAAGAGGGGGTAGTGTTGCTCAAAACTAGAACAAAATTTCTCAGAATGACGTGCCTGGAAATCAATACTTGTTGACTATGGACCAATATGTATTCTCATATCCATGTCTATGTTACGTAAGTGCAGACAGCATAGGCATTGTTGCATGTGATTACCCTGGTCCTTCATCACAGTGAATCACCCACTATTTGAAATACACCTTGCTCTATTCAGATTGTATCGCAAGCGTTTGTCGCACACTCCTGTAACGTGTTAACGTTTTTGCTGAGCTGGGCATACACCAATGCATTTAACTGTCTCCATAGCCATAAAGTCAAGGTTTTTGGACCTACTCGACCAATCAGTCGCTCGTGAAATGGTTCGAGGAGGTACTGTCACATAATTCCCGGAATACTCCGTGGTACACGTCGTGCATAAACCATAGCCGTCGTCTTTCTACGAGGTTAACGTTCTACGGCAGCGCAGAAATCAGTGTTGGCCCTATGAGTTTGTTATCAACAATTCTCGCTCATACATTGATAAGCGATCCCGCTGCCTCATACCCATCATTGTTCGAGGATATGCATCTGTGTTTGTAAACGCTCTGCTTAAAATTCAACATATCTTTACTAATGAAGAATATGCAGATATGATTTATGTTCACATGTTCTGCCGTGGTAGAGTGGTTATCTGCGTTTTCCTCACACTGCGTGAAACAGGTATTCTTCAAAGTTCCCAATTTTCTTCTGAACGTGTAGTCCAATACCTGTGCAGAAAGGCAATAGATTATTGAAATAGTGCAGTGTAGTCCTACCAGCAGCACGTGGCAACTTTCTGCAATTAGCAGTGTCCAATGATAGCATGTATAGCGAACATTCCGTGCGGACAAATAGTACCTGTTTCAAATACAGCGTGTCCAAAATCTTCGCGTTGGCGATAAAGCCACACGACTTAAATTTCGTCATTGGATAAATGACGATCGTCATTTACTTCCATTAGGAGTAATACTATTCGCTGACGAAGCCACGTTCACATGGAATGAAATCAACAACACACCTAAGAATCCTCTATGGTCAGAGGGAAACCGACGCGCTACAGTGGAAACCTGTTTCCAAGTTAGTTCGTTTTTCGATCAATGTTTGGCGCGTTGTGATCGGAAAAACGTTGGTAGGACCAGTCGTTTTAGAAGAGCTAGTGACAGGGGGAATTGCATCTTTGGAAAATTTGTTTGTTGAACTCCATCAGTATGTTACGAACACCATAAGTACGCTCCTTTAGCCACGACTACAACATTATTTTCAGCATGACCAAGCCATTCCACATTTTACCAGATGTGTTAGGGAACATCTCACCCACGGTTACCCTAATCGTTGGATTGGCCATGTTAGTACAATTAACTGGCCTCCAGAACCACCAGACATTACGCCATTAGAGTTTTGTTTATGGGGTTGGATGAAGTCTGAGGTGTACAAACAAACGTAGAATAAGCGAGATGAATTGCTTGGAGACACGAATTATTAGACTCGTTTGTAAGTATCTCACCGGGTAAGAGACGCTAAACTCTATTTTCGACGCTAGAGATGCGCAGGTAGCGGAATTTCTTGCTGACCCACACAATTATCTCTCCCCCTACTTTTCCCAACTTCCGAGTTCGACCTTCATCCCGGCAGACAGTTTTAATCGGCCAAGAAGTTTCCAAAAGTCGTACACTTCGCAGAAGAGTGATAAATTAATACCGGAAACATCCCCTTAGCTGTTGCTCGGGAGTAACCTTTCTTCCTGCAGCGCTAGACACGTAGTGTACGTTATATGATCAAAAGTATCCGGACGCCTATTAGTAGACACGAATATAGGGTGTGTCTACCCTTCGCCTTTATGATAGCTTGAACTCTGCTGGGAAAAGCTCAAAGAGGTAGTGATGTTGGATGCCGGGGTCTGGAGCGAAATAGACGCTCAAACTCATCCCAGAGCTCTTCCATTGTTTCAGGCCAAGACTCTGAGAAGCCCAGGCCCTTTTGAGGAATGTTGTTCTCCACAAACAATTGTTTCACACGTGGCGCTTAAATGGTGCATTACCATGTTGATACAGTCGTTGTGTCCGAACTGTTGCTCCACTGTATGCAGTACACAGTACTGTATAACGTCTTCATAACGATTCACACTGAGCGTTTTCTTAAGCACGGTAAGGGAACCACTTCCTCACCACGGAAAACACCCTCATACTCTAACAAAACATCCTCCGTACTCAATCAGTAAAGATACTGCAATCGAAAGACGACACCACACGTCCCAATCCATATCTGGCAGCAGACAACGTTATTAAATAGAGCGATTTATGAAGGCCGATGAAAAAAAATAAAATTCGTTTGAAGTGGGGGCCTGCTTACGTAGTGACCAGCCGATCCATTTTAACTGCTGTTTATCTGTATGGGTTTCTTACAATCTCACGCTGTTAGAAATGAAATTAAAAAGAGCTGTACACTTCTTCAAGGGTTTCGATAGAACGAGAGCGTGACAGAAACTACCAACAGATTACAGCAGAAGAGTTGTTCAAATTTTAAGACTGCGACAGTAAAGTCTGATATATTCGGAAGTGTAAAGCGGTGTTCAGGAATCTGTTCTTTCTGTGCACCGTATGTGATTGTAAAAGGAGGAGGTACCATCATAGAATGTGTGAATACAGATTTGTTCGTCTATGAGTTTACGTTACCTTTAGGAATTTAGCCCCGTTATGTAAGCCATATGGCTCATATAAGCTCTCACATTCTCTTACTTTTGCCCACTGTGAAAACGTCCGATTTCTGTACTTATTTTACTGGGTTGCTATCGTCCAGATAGACTTATAAAGGATTGAACGTAATTATCGCTGAAACAATATAAGCACATGCGTTCTGGGGGGGGGGATTGTGGAGGAGCTTAGTGAAAAACGCTTACGAGTAAAAAAGGAACTACGACCACTATTAAAAAGCGCTTTAACTTTATTGGAACATAAAATGTTTTCCTCAGATTATAGTATCTCATTTGTGGCGGCGCTTGTGGAGGCTGGCAGTAAATTATTTGGCATCTGCGGTAGGAATTAAGAAGCATTTAAGGATAAACTGCAGGTCCTTCTTCCCTCGTAAAATCGTTAAAATCTATTAAGCAGAGCTTGAGAGAAACGATGTTACACAAGGGTATGGCCACAATTAATTGTCGCACGATAATGACATTGAATTAGTCGCGAAATTTTATTTCATTAAGCCGGGAACGAAGTAATTGTGCCATTGATATCGTCGAAAAGTACTTTATTGAATTTTTCATTAACGACCTCAATGTAGATTTCATTTCCCATCGCCACCTACCATAACGTTTTGAAATGAACAAGATACGTTAAATAATTGTATGAGAAGGGATCATTAACATTCTCTAGTTTCTTGCGTTCTTTTGATCCTTCTAAATCTGATGAAACAACTGCTATATTAATTGCGATATCTTTATATGTGCAATGAAAAATTAAAACAGAGAATATATTTCGTATATGCTGAAATATTAACGTATTCGGCACAGTCATTGTGACACAGTCTTTGCGCACAAGTGTATTGTCGTTGAAGTTGTTGTGGTCTTTAGCTTGAACACTGCTTTCTTGCAGCCCTACTCTGTCCTAAACAAGTCTAGTAATTTCACCTTCAGAAAAGACTCCCTAACCATTAGATTTATAAGCAATGTTAACAAAATTTATGTTTTTCGTAACGGTTTTCTTTTATAGCTGTTGTCAGTTATCTTGTTGCTAAAATATCTGTGGGAAATACATCTATGCAAGCTGTTTTTCACTGCAAGATGATCATGTAGACGTTGTCAGGTAACATCGGCATAGCTGTTATTTTAAAACAATCCGTAACTCTGCCTATACTCGTTGTCATATGTTTTACTCAATTTATTTAGTTAGTTACATGTTACATAGATCATTTCAATGATTTTTGTTAATCGAAATGTTGTGAAACGAGTTAGTTTAAAGGATATGAAGGCATCGTTAGATAGCTGCAGGATGACCATTTACAACATCCTAAATGTTACAAGGGCCTAAATTATTTTGCAGTCCTACCCATGCAACTACACATGGAGCTACGCTTTTAATAGGGTACTGGTTTTTAAATAAAAATTCTTCTATGGAATAGAAGATGTCGTCCAGAAGAAATTGTTATAGTTTAGATTGAAAAAATTGTGCTGATGTATGTAGAGCTCGTTATAAACCACTGACAGTTTTAAGAATAAATAATAAAGGTCATTATTTCCCCTAATGTTACAGGTAAAGGCACTGCTTTTGCTCTAAGGCTGTGTGTGTTATTTATGACAAATTTCATTAGCATATATGTATATTGTGGAGGTGCAGTTAAAATGCTTAATTCCTTGAAGTACGTGCAAGGCGACTGTGCGTGAACACCACACATAGATATTACTGCTCGCTTTTGTGCTATCAGTACTTTCTAAATGATGAGTTACCCAAGAAAATTATTCCATGTGCAATATTTGAGAGGAAATAAGCAAAATATGTTAGGAGATTCATTCATTAGTTTCCATGACTATACGAAGGGTAGTAGTACCCGAACTTAACTGTTTCAGCTCTTTAGTAATATATTTCTTCCAGTTCACGTTTTCGTAATTTGTTTAGTTGGTCATCAGTCCTACTTGTTTGATATGGACCGCCACGAATCACCCTCCTGTGTCAACCTCTTCATCTCCGTTATCTGCTGAAAGTAATCAAATCCCTATCTTCCCTTGCAGTTTTTACCCTCTACAGTTCCGTGGAAGTTATTACCAGATATCTTTACAAGTTTCCTAACGTCCTGTACCTTCTTCTTGTCGGTGTTTTCCATATATTCCTTTCTCCGCCATTTACATGGAGAACCTCATTATTCCTTATCGGTTCACTCAACTTTAAATATCCATCTATAGCACCACATCTCACAAGCTTCGATTCCCTTCCTTTACAGCTTTCCCACAGTTCACAGTTCAATGCTATACAACGCTGCGATTCAAAGGTGCGTTGTCAAAAATTTCTCCCTCAAATGAAGGCCTATATTTGATACTAGACTTCTACTGGCCAGTAATGACCTCTTTGCCTGTGCATATCTGGCTTTTATGTAAACCTTGCTTCGTCCATTCTGTATTATTTTGTTTCTGACGTAGCAGAATTCCTTTACATCATTTGGTTTGTGGTATCTGTATTCTGTAACTATGAAGCTGTTCATTTCATTCAACAGATCTTGTAATTCGTTTTCTAATAGACCCGTGGTCTAGGGGTAGCTTCTTTGCTTCATAAGTAAAACTCAAGTCTCGCCGCAGATTAAATTTTGATTAATAATCAGTATTGGCGGCCGCAGACTTCCGGCATAAGGAGTCACACCTCATGCTGCCAAGACCCTTTTCAAAGAGGGCGGAGGAGCAGACAGAGGTTCAGGGCACTCTCTTGACCCTGGGTTGGGAAACTGCCCCTAAAGGCGGAAGAATCAGCAATGATCAACGGCGTGAGGATGCAGAAGGCAATGGAAACCACTGCATTAAAAAGACACGTAACGTGTATTCATAGGACATGTGGCCTGTAATTGAAAAAGTGTCATGATGATCTCCCCCTTTGCAAACGATTCCGAAATAGTCCCCCATTCGGATCTCTGGGAGGCGACTGCCAAGAGGGAGGTTACCATGAGAAAGAGATTGAATAATCAACGGAACGATAACGTTCTACGGGTCGGGGCGTGGAGTGTCACAAGCTTGAGCGTGGTAGGGAAACTAGAAAATCTGAAAGGGAAATGCAAAGGCTCAATCTCTATATAGTAGGTGTCAGTGAAGTGCAAAGAAGACAAGGATTTCTGGTCAGATGAGTACAGGGTATTAACAACAGCAGCAGAAAATGGTATAACAGGAGTAGGATTCATTATGAATAGGAAGGTAGGACAGAGAGTATGTTTCTGTGAACAGTTCAGTGACAGGGACGTTGTTATCAGAAACGACAGCAAACCAGCACCGACAACAACAGTTCAGGTATCCACGCCGACGTCGCAAGCTGAAGTTGAAGAGATAAAGAAAGTGTATGACGATATTGAAAGGGTAATACAATATGTTAAGGGGGATAAAAATAGTCATGGGGACTGGAATGCAGTTGTAGGGGAAGGAGTAGAACAACAGGTTACAAGAGAATATGGATTTGGGACAAGGACTGAGAGAGGAGAAAGACTAATTGAGTTCTGTAACAAGTTTCAGCCAGTGAGACTCACAAGAGGAGGAGGAACACTTGGAAAAGGCCGGGTAATACGGGAAGATTTCAGTTAGATTAGATCACGGTCAGACAGAGATTCCGAAATCAGATACTAGATTGTAAGGCGTATCCAGGAGCCGACATAGACTCAGATCACAATATAGTAGTGAAGAAGAGTAGGCTGAAGTTTAAGACATTGGTCAGGAAGAATCAATACGCAAAGAAGTGGGATACGGAAGTACTAACGAATAACGAGAAACGGTTAAAGTTCTTGAATGCTATAGATACAGCAAAAGGATTAGCTCGGTGGGCAGTACAGTTGCAGAGGAATGGACATCTATTAAAAGGGCCATCACAGCAGTTGGTAAGAAAAACATCGGTACAAAGAAGGTAACTGTGAACAAACCGTGAGTAACAGAAGAAACACTTCAATTCATCGATGAAATGAGGAAGTACAAAAAGGTTCAGGGAAACTTAGGAATAGAGGAATACAAGTCGCTGAGGAATGAAATGAATCGGAAGTGCAGGGAAGCTAATGGCTGCAGGAAAAATGTGAAGTCATCGAAAAAGAAATGATCGTCGGAAGGGCCGACTCAACATAGAGGAAAGTCAAAACAACCTTTGGTGACATTAAAAGCAAGGGTGATAACTTTAAGAGTGCAGCGGGAATTCCACTGTTAAATGCAGAGGAGAGAGCGGATAGGTGGAAAGAATACATTGAAAGCCTCTATGAGGGGGAAGATTTTCTGATGTGATAGAATCAGAAACATGAGTCGATTTAGAAGAGATAGGGGATCCAGTACTAGAAACAGAATTTAATAGAGCTTCGGAGGACTTAAGATCAAATAAAGCAGTAGGGATAGATAACATTCCATCAGAATTTACAAAATCATCTGGGGAAGTGTCAACGAAACGACCATTCACGTTTGTGTGTAAAATGCATGACGCTGGCGACATACCATCTGACTTTCGGAAAAGCATCATCCACACAGTTCCGAAAGTCAGATGGTATGTCAAGTGCGGGCCAAGTGCGAGAATTATCGCACAAACAGCTTAACATCTCATGCATCTAAGTTTGCTGACAAGAATAATATACAGACGAATGGAAAAGAAAATTGAGGATGCGCTAGATGACGATCAGTTTGGCTTTAGGAAAGGTAAAGGCACGAGAGAGGCAATTCTGACCTTGCGGTTAATAATGGAAGTAAGCCTAAAGAAAAATCAAGACACGTTCATAGGATTTGTCGGCCTGGAATAGTGGTGCAAGATGTTCGAAATTATGAGAAACGTAGCAGTAAGCTATAGAGACAGATGGGACATACACAAGAGGGAATAATAAGACTGGACGACCAAGAACGAAGTGCTCGTATTAAAAAGGGTGTAAGGCAAGGATATAGCCTTCTGCCACTACTGTTCAATCTATACATTGAGGAAGCAATGATGGAAATAAAAGAAAGGTTCAAGAGTGGAATTAAAATTCAAGGTGGAAGGATATCAATGATACGATTCGGGGATCACATTGCTATCCTGCGTGAAAATGAAGAAGAATTATATGATCTGCTGAACGGAATGAACAGTCTAATGAATACAGAGTACGGACTGAGAGTAAATCGAAGAAAGACGAAGGTAATGATAAGTACTAGAAATGAGAACAGCGAGAAACTTAACAGCAGGATTGATGGTCACGAAGCAGATGAAGTTACGGAATTCTGCTACCTAGACAGTAAAATAACCAATGACGGACGGAGCAAGGAGGACATCAAAAGCAGACTCGCTATGGCAAAAAAGGCATTTCTGGCCAAGAGAAGTCTACTAATATCAAATACTGGCCTTAATTTGAGGAAGAAATTTCTGAGGATGTACGTCTGGAGTACAGCATCGTATGGTAGTGAAACATGGATTGTAGGAAAACCGGAACGGAAGAGAATCGAAGCATTAGAGATGTGGTGCTGCAGACAAATGTTAAAAATAAGGTGGACTGATAAGGTAAAGGATGAGAAAGTTCTGCGCAGAATCAGAGAGGAAAGGGTTATGTCGAAAACAGTGATATGGGGAAGGGACAGGATGCTAGGACATCTGTTAAGACATGAGGGAATGACTTCCATGGTACTAGAGGAAGCTGTAGAGGGCAAAAATTGTAGAGGAAGACAGATATTGGAATACATCCAGCAAATAATTGAGGACGTAGGTTGCAAGTGCTACTCTGAGATGAAGAGGTTAGCGCAGGAGAAGAATTCGTGGCGGGCCGTATCACACCATTCAGAAGATTGATGAAAATAAATAAATAAATAAAATCGCCTTCACGTTCACTAAGGACAGCAATGTCATCAAGGAATCTTAGCATTGATATTCTTTCACCCTGAATTTTAATCCCACTCTAGAATACTTCTTTTATTACCGTCAGTGCTTCTTAGACCTATAGACTGAACAATAGGGGCAAAAGACTCCATCCGTGTCTTACACCCTTTTTAAGCTGCAAATTTCGTTCTCGGTCTTCTAGCCTTATTGTTCCGTCTTGGTTCTTATACAAATATTATGTCACCCATCTTTCCCTATAGCTTACTCCTACTTTTCGAACATCTTGCAAAACTTTAGATTGTGGAACACTTATTCCAAATTGGTAGATCCTCACAGCATGTTCCGATTGTTCTTCAGTCTTGCTTCCGTTATCAAGCACAATGTCAGAACTGCCTCTCAGGTGCATTTACCATGCCTAAAGCCAAACTGATCGTCACCTAACACGTTCTCAGTTTTCTTTCCCACTCTTACTTTTGTCAGCTTGGATATATGAGCTGTTATGCTGATTGTGCAGCAGTTGTCTTACTTGTCTGCTCTTACTATCTTCAGGATTATGTGGATAATATTTTTCTAAAAGTCTGATGGTATGTATGCAGGTTCAAAGATTATACACACCAATTTGAATACTTACTTTCTTGCCATTTACCACAGTGATATAAGAAAGTCTGAGGGAATATTGATTGATAGATAGCCTTCCACTTCTTGATCGCATTCTGCAACACCCAAATCAAAACACACAGTACACAGGAAACGTATTCTGCTCAGTCAATGGTTCACAACTGTTCCATTCAAGTATGGCCATCCTCTGCTACCACTGCTGGTTGAGGAATGGAAAGGTATTGGGTCCCCAAAATAAAATGTACTATAACAGCAATTTATTAACCGAAATTTTTGTAATGAGAAAATGCACAACTCAACACAAAACTCGAAACGCACGAGAGAAAGACGATGGAAAAAAAGGAAAAAAAAGTTACTCCACGTTGGTGGGTCAAATGAAATTATCAAATAATTCAAATACTTAGCTGTTTCAATCAAATTATTAGTCGCCCGTTAGTGTTACGTGGTAATAGACACCTCAAGAACATTAGTTGTCTACACTTACAGCTGCACAAATGGCTTGAGGCTGAATGATAAATATCTTCCATAGCAAAGCAAATATAATTTAAGGTATTAAACGATTGCAATAAATGTGATTAAAAGAGAATTATAGCTGTATATCAGGTAAATAATTATTATCAGCAACTGCACAAACGCTTTATGATAAATGTCTTCCACGGCGAATCCAAAGTAATTTAACGTATTAAGTGGTTGTAGGAAAAGAAGTTAACATAGAATTAAAGATCGAGATCAAGAAAACTATTATTCTTAGCAACTGCGCAAACATCTCTACGCCCAGCAACAAATGTCTCCAATGGCGAAGCGAAAATAATTTTAAGTATTAAGCGGTTGTAGGAAAAGTGGTTAACAGAGAATTACAGGTCACGATCAAGCAGATAATTATTCTTAGCAACTGCGCAAATAGCGTAAGGTTGAATGATAACTCACAAGATAATTATTACACAGGCGGTTCGTTCGAAAAACAGCAAATGACAAGCAGTTCGGACTTACTGCTATCAGCTGGCCAGCTGTCTTACCAAAATAGATATCTTTTCCACAGATACGTGTTATTTACAAAATGATATGGTGAATGGCATCAGACCCACCGATGCATACAATGAGACCCCTTTCTGTGCTTGCCCGTGGTAAATAATGTGTTAAATAAAGGATAATATGTCGTATAACAAACTTGTATACACAGGATTAAACACTGTTCTCATACTACGTAAAACACCAAGGCATAAAAAACATCTGACAAGCGTTAATAGCACTAAACAACATTCAAATTAAATACAGAACGCCAATGAATTAAGCCAATATAGCAAGCACCGAAAGCATTAAACACTATTATGACAAAATACCAAAATAACTTATGAATTAAAAAGGCTGGCGAGAATAAATACATGATTTGCCAGACAGGAGGCTTACAGTTAAATTTAAAAGTAAGTCCGATAAACACTGTTTTAATGGAATACAAAGCACTATTGAATTAAATAAGGCTGGGACGCATAGAATTAAAAACGTGGCAGACAGGTAGCTTACAATTAAACTTAACAATAAGTGTGTTAAAGCTAACAAAATACAAGACACTAATGAATTAAAGAAGGCTGGCTAGCATTCAATAAGTAATACCCCAGGCAGATAACTTACAGAATGGTTTGACATAAACCGCAGCTTGCGCAAACAAACAACCTAGCAACGCTGCTCAGGAACGTGGCGAGTAGACAACACAATCAAAAACTACTACATATTCGTCACATATCGCGCATAAGCGTCCAGAACATCAGTTAAACGCAGCTTAGCAGCAAAACACAATCAATTGCCTTTAGCTTACCACAGTGAATGGGGGGAATGACTATGAATACCAATCAGACCCAAAAGGAACCCTGATAGAGTGGTATCTCACATCGGTTAAGAGCAAAATTATTGCCTGTTACAAAAGACCTCACCCTACTGTCCAAAATATGGGCACACAACTGCTCCCCAAATGGGCTCGCTTCCTCAACGGTCGGATAGCTGACAGTTAAACTACAACCGTTGTGATGCCACCAATAACACTTTACTGCCCAAGCAGTCACCTTCAAACTATGTTCTGTCAGACAAAGTGGTCACACGTCCTCGGTAAACGCAGAGCACCAACTGTGCACACCACCGCCAGCAAGCCACTTCTCTGCTACAAACAATCCTGTAGGAAGAACATCCGCAACTGAGCATTATACCAGAAGTTGAAAATACCGCTTCACTTGTAAATTTCTGTTATTGTCACGACCGGTTTCGGGCTCTCATAAGACCATCCCCAAATGGTGTTGCATCTGTACTGTGGCCCCCGAGCGCCGCGATGGGACACGTCCACAGCGGCGCTCGGGGGCCACAGCACAGTTGCGACACCTGAGGATGGGCTTACGAGAGCCCGAAACCGGTCGTGATAGTAAAAGAAATTTACAACTGAAGCGGAATTTTCAACGTCTGGTCTTCTCTGGTAGATGAGCACACCTCTATATATGCTCAAGGGCCCTCTTGCAGCCAGGTGTCCTCTGGTGTCCCAGAAACGGGACAGAGACAAACACAAGGCAGATACAATCGACACTAGGGCGCCAAGGACGTTGCGTGTCCATGACACAATCCAACTTCTCAGCTCCTCAGGTTGGAACTTGTGGATATGGGAACAGCAAGGTGTGAGAGGATTCACCAGTATCCTGGGTCCCAGTGGCGACCTTCGGCTGGCTGATGTGAGCCATGGTTAATTTAGAGGTGCTTAGTGACTGGATAAAGAAGCTCACTTGGGGCATAATTTGGACCATCTTGTATTGTCATACAAACGTGGCAACATCTTACAAGTGGCCTTCTGTACCCCTTGTTTTTTGCCAAAACATTCTTGTGGTAGTCTCTTCTTAATGGCCTTATGATCATTATCTTTAGGAAGAACGTCATTAGTTGACTCTAAGTTGGAAATTGGAGAATTAACAAGGAATGAGAACGTAGGATTGAAGGTAGGTGCCATGAGTCTCGTGCGTGCCTGTGTTAAATGCAACCTCCCATGGTAGGTGACTACGGCCAAATTAAGACTGCATTTCACACGCTCCCTGAAGGAGGGTTCTGGGTAGTTGCCCATGGTGGTTACATTAGAAACAGAGCTGGTAAAACAGCTTTTTAAAGTCACGGGGAACAAAAGCAGGCACATTGACACTAATCAGAAATTTTGGGGTCCCAAACGTAGAGAGAACATGACTAAGATGCTTAATTGTTACTCTCATATTACCTGCCGTACTTGGTTGTAACCAAACAAAATTGGAGAAGGTGTGTACCATCAAAAACACATTCTGATTATCTTCTTAGCCGGGGGCAGGGGTTCTAGGCAATTGATGGACATCTTGTCCATACAGTGCTCCAGCATATCAGACTTAAGCTACCCCACCTGAGCTTTGGGGCTGGTTTTCGCTCTGAAGCATTTCTCGCACTGGTCCACTAATTTATGAGATCGCCATTTAACGTAGGCCAATTGAGGTGCTCCTCAATCCTCATAATATATACAACCCCAGGTGCCCTCCACACAAGGAATGATGAAAGTACTTAAGTACCAGAGGGATCAGGTCCTCCTGAGGCAGACAGATCTTATCCTTCCCATCATAGTGGCTACGGAAACAAAGCATTCCCATATTAATCGAATACCTCTGCAACTCATTTAAGCTGTTGTTTTGTTTTCCGTAGTCGAGGATCAGCACTCAGCCTTTCAGGTAAGCCTACGCGCAGTCGTGGATCGATGAAGAGGTGAAGGATTCTGGTTCAGAGGTATGAGTTACCTATATGGGGGAGAAAACAGAGAGCAACGTCGTGGAGCTGTCGGTCTTATCATTTCAGCTAACACTGTAGGTGAGGAAAGTGACGACTGTTCAGTTCGTGGATGCCTCCTTGCTGATCTGCAGACTACTCAGTTGTTGCAGGGTACTGTTCCTACCCATGCTCAGGTGTTTAGTATCCAAAAACTTCTCAATCAGCCGGCCAATGTGGTCGAGCGGTTCTAGGCGCTACAGTCTGGAACCGCGCAACCACTACGGTCGCATGTTCGATTCCTGCCTCGGGAAAGGATGTTTGTGATGTCCTTAGGTTAATTAGGTTTAAGTAGTTCTAAGTTCTAGGGGACTGATGACCTCAGATGTTAAGTCCCATAGAGCTCAGAGCCATTTGAAACATCTCAATCATTTAGCCACTCTATTGCGAGATCTCGTCTTGATTAATACTGAAACAAAGCAGAAGCCGGCAATCAAAGAATTGTGTGATAAGTTTCCCCTTTTTGAAATCAATTGTCAGGAGAGGTGGATTACGGGTCATTGATTCAAAAGGTGAATCAGAAGTCTGTACCATTGCCCACTCTTCATAATTGTTTTACTTGCTCATTATTTCAACGGTCTTGACCTTAATCAAGCCTACAACCAGGTACTTCTCGCAGAGGAGCCCAAGTCCCTTACTGCTTCTTGGACCAATTGGAACCTCTTTCAACGCACCTGAGTTCCTTTGGTTTGGCTGCTGGAGAAGCGGCTGACCTAAAACCTGCTAACGTCAACCTGGCCTGAAAAGAGATCTCGTTCCTTCATCATCACGTAGCCAGTGAAGGTTTGTGGGATCTTAATTTGTCCCCCAGGCCCAGGTATAAAAAGGATATAGCTAGATTTATGGCGATGGTAAATTTAATCTTCAAATTCATTCCCAGTTTTGGGCATTTGTCTGCCTCCTTAACAAACTGCAAAGGATCAGCGGGGTGATACTCGACAGGGATCCTTCGATGCGTTGGAGGCGGACTACTGCGTCCATCCTAACTGCAACAGATTTCGACGGGGAGTTTGTCTTGAAGACAGACGCCCTCAGTTCTGGTCTTGCGGCCGTCTATCTCCAATAGAAGAAGGTAGAGAAGAAGCCTATCAGGTGCGCCGGGAGATCTTTATCCGTGGCGGAGTGCACATATTCGGTGTACTGACTGCATGATGGGGTCGTACACACTTGTATGCTGTCTATGACTTGGTGCCCTGCAGTCCCAGTTAGTTTCATCACGGAGTACAGCTTTTAGATTGCTATCTGTTTCTGTCTTGACAATGAAATTTGTGGTAAGTTCTGTGGGACCAAACTGCTGAGGTCGTCGGTCCCTAGGCTTACACACTAATTGAGCTAACATGAACTAACTTACACTAAGGACAACGCACACACCATGCCCAAGGGAGGACTCGAACCTCGGGGGGTGCCACGCGAACAGTTCCAAGGCGCCGTAGACCATACGACTACCCCGCGCGGCTTTGACACTGTACGATGGGACTTGGATCAAAGCAATCAATCTGCCGCACCATGACTATTTAGAAAACCTGTTACCTGAGGATGCATCTCTATTTAATAAAAATATTTTAACAGCCTGTGCGGAAGATTTTATTTACCGGGTGGAATTTTCGCTGCGGTTGCCCGACTTTCAAAAATAGGTCTACCATTACTTGCTCTCGGATTGCAGGCACAGGTGTGAAGAGGTTACGATTTGCTTGGTGCACAATAAGGGTGTCTTACTTTGTGGTGGACAGACATGTTCGGTCGGAAACTTCCCACGCATGCCTGCCATCACATTCCTATGCAGCTCTTGTTACATCCGAACGCCCCTCAAATGTGGACATGGCACGGTTCGACAAGCCTCCCAGATGGAGGCAACGAATGCTGCCGTTTTCAATCTCTGACAGATACTGATAACGCTGACTCTGACGCGTACACGGCGTATATGTGTCCTCCACAGCTATCACTCAGAATTTGACGCTGTTCACACCCATGCCCTACTAGGCCCGGGAACTTCACTATTGAACTCTGACTGCCGTTCTACTAGTCACAGAGAATTGCATCTCTCGTTTAACTTCTCATGGTTGGGATTCACAGTCATACAATATTTCTTAAAAGATATCAAAATCGCCGTTGACTGTACGAAATATTTATTATTACGATTGCAATTTCGGCCTTAGGGCCATTTTCAAGTAACACTGCAAAAGTTACATTCTGTCAGAATATAAGACTATCCGACATGAGTACATGTCGTCGTCATCAGATCTTGTGGGATTCTCGCAGTCAAAAGGCTACATTTTGACGACGACATGTACTCATGTCATATAGTCTTATATTCTGCCAAATTTTACTTTTGTAGTGTTACTTGAAAATGGCCCTAAGGCCGAAATTGGAACCGTAATAATAAATATTTCATACAGTCAACGGCGGCTATGATGTCTTTTAAGAAAAATTGCAAATCTGACCATTTACATACCCGCCGATAGCTTGTAAGTGTTCGAAGCTACATTGATATACAACCATGCGTTCTAGATACTTCATTTGTCTGTCGGCAGTGTATATACAGGGTGTTTGGGGAGGAAGAGTCAATATTTTGAATAGTGATAGTATAAGTAATTCTGAACAAAAAATGTTATATGAACATAGGTACGCAAATGCTTCGTTAGGGATTTTGGTATTGAAAGGAACTTTAATTCTAGAATGAGATTTCACTCTGTAGCGGAGTGTGTGCTGATCGGAAAGTGACTGGCGGGCTTAAACTGTGTGCCGGACCGAGAGTCGAACTCGGGACCTTTGTCTTCCGCGGGCAAGTGCTCTACCACCTGAGCTACCCAAGCACGACTGACGACCCGCCATCACAGCTTCAGTTCTGCCAGTACCTCATCTCCTACCTTCCAAACCTCACAGAATCTCTTAAGCGAACCTTGCATAACTAGCACTCCTGGAAGAAAGGATATTGCGGAGACATAGCTTAGCCATAGCCTAGGGGATGGCAAAGTTCCCGAGTTCGAGTTTCGGTCCGGCACACAGTTTTAATCAGCCAGGAAGTTTCAACTTAAGTTCTGCAAAATTGATGTGCACAACGTGAACGTATACGCAGTACAACTCAACCGTAACGTGATTTTCTTGCAAACAATGCATGGGTACATGCCATGTTTACGTTATGCAACCTACCACGTATTATGATCTTGTGACGTACGTAGTACAATCACCCGTTGTTTGCGCAGTTGTGCCGCGTAAGTCTCATTGTGTAGTGACTGGCGACGATTCCGTTAGCTGTGTGGTCTATGGTGTTAACTGTGTTCGTATTAGCGCTGTTAACAATGCCACACGTTTACAGTAATGAGGAAAACGCAGATATGGTGTATGTTTATGGTTTCTGCGACGGTGTTTAGCGAAGTCCCGGTGCGAGCATACGAAGAATGTTCCAGGTTATGAATGTCCCACAGACACGTGTATGGGAAATATTACATGCAGAAAACCTGTATCCATTTTACATACCGCGTGTCCAAAGTCTCCACGTTGGCGACAATGCCCAACGACTTCAATTCTGTCACTGGATAATTGAGAATAGTGATTTGCTTTCATAAATATTATTCACTGACACAGTCCAGTTTTCATGACATGGAATAAACGACACACGCAATAATCTTCGATGGTCACGGGAAAATACACGCGCTGCAGTGAATAGCAATTTTGAAGTTCGTTTTGCCATAAATGTTTGGTGCAGTATGATAGGTAACCTTTTGGTAGGTCCATTTATTATCAATCAGTGATTGATGGGAGAGAGGTGCCTGCATTTTTTGGAAAATTCGTTTGTGGAACCATTAGGAGACGTTCCTTTAGCCAAGCGAACTGGAATGTACTTTCGACATGACGGTGCCCCTCCACAGCGATTCATGAATGTCGCCGTGGCGAAGAAACGGAGTTCTGTCTTCAAGGAACTGAACGGTCGATAAAAGATTCTGGTCATTGTTTAGAGAGACTTGGTGACTATGTTGAAAAATAGTATCATGTATCTGTGTTTCTTTGAAGTGTAGTACAGCATTCACCAAAAGTTTCTAGGACTGCCATATTAACGTGTAGCTTACTTTTATCTTTGAACAGTGTGTGATGCAATAAGACGATCGCCTAGAGCACCTGACCATTTGTTCATTGTGAGACGTTAATGACGTGGCTGCTGATGAGCAACATGTAGTCTTACTTGAGGTTTGATGACAAATAGATGGGGACTTCGTCGAAAATATTGCATTTCAAATAAATTTCTAGTAACTGGGACAATATTTTAAAGGGACGTCAGTGACGGTTTGTAACCACACATTCGCAGTTACCTCGAAAACTGCTCATTAGTGTAGCTGTGAGTACTAGAACATTTGTGACTCTATTAATTATGACACACCCCTCATACACTATAGAGCCAAACAAACTTGTATATCTCCCTAATGTCGTGAAGGTCCCCGTGATCACGCTGAAGCATCGCAACACAACGTGGTATGGACTCGACTAATGAATGTCTGAAGTAGTGCTGGAGAAAGCTGACACCATGAATCCTGGAGGGCTGCCAATAAATCCCTAAGAGTACGAAGGGGTGGATATCTCTTCTGAACAGCACGTTGCAAGGTATCCCAAATTTGCTCAATAATGTTCGTGTTCGGGGAGTTTGGTGACCAGCGGAAGTGTTTAAACTCAGAAGAATATTCCTCGAGCCACTCTGCAGCAATTCTGGACGTTTGCGATGTCGTATTGTCCTGCTGGAATTGCCCAAATTTGTCGGAATGCACCATGGACATGAATGGATGCGGGTGATCAGATAAGATGCTTACCACGTGTCATCTGTCAGAGTCGTATCTAGATTATCAGGGTTCCCATACCACGCCAACAGCACACGCCCCACACTATTACAGAGCCTTCACCAACTTGAACGGTCCCCTGCTGAAATGCAGGGTACATGGAAAGATGAGTTTGTCTCCATATCCGTACACCTCCATCAGCTCGATACAATTTGAAACGAGACTCGTTCGACCAGGCGACGTGTTTCCAGTCATCAACAGTACAGTGTCGGTGTTGACGGGCCCAGACGAGGCGTAAAGGTTTGCGTCGTGTACAGTGACTTTAGCTCCAAAAGCTCATATCGATTATGTTCGTTGAATCGTTCGCACCCTAACACTTGTGGGTGACCAAGCATTGAAACTGAAACATCCCCTTAGAAAAATTAGTGATTTACTGTGCTGATAAACCTCTTACGTTATTTGATTTTCAAACAGTTGAGCAGAACTGAACGTACTCAGATATTTCTCTCTTTACTTATTCTGATCAACACTAAACTGACACACAATATTTTTAGCGCAACGCAATCTGACTTTCAATAATTCCTACAAAAGAATGGCCTTACTAACAGTAACCTGTACCTTTCATGAATCACTTACCTCACAAAAATATTCGTTACTCGAACTATTGCGCCAATATTGACTGCTAAATAAAAGTTTATAAATACTGAAGGCACTAACTTCTGATAGGCAGAGTTAGCAAATGAAAGATTTTGATAGGGAACAAACAATGTATTTACCTTAATAGTATTCAAAAGTCATCATATATATATCAGTTCATGATATACACTATTGCAAATTTACTCTGTCTGATGAACACACGTCCAGGTCGTCTACTCTCAAAATTCTGCCATCTCTCTCACCCACATCCGCACTGCTGGCGGATCACGTCCAACTGCGCAACTCTACGCGCTCTTCACATCCAATTGCCCAACACTACAATAACAAGTATTCCAACAATGCAAACCAGCCACAGACTACACACAGCACAGTCAGTGATTTTCATACAGAGCGCTACGTGGCGTTACCAACATAAAAACCTTAAAAGCCTACTTACAAAATCTGCAGCAATTTGCGGAAGGGTTGGACTTCTGTCACGTTGAACGACTCTTGTCAGTCGTCGGTGGTCCAGTTCTTGCATTATCTTTTCCCGGTGATTTGTTGTTTTACCAGATTCCTGATATTCATGGTACACTCTTGAAATGTTCGTACGGGAGAATCCCCATTACATTGCTACCTCGGAGATGCTGTGTCCCATCGCTCGTGCGCCGAATATAACACCACATTCAAACTCACTTAAAGTTTGATAACCTGCCATTGTAGCAACAGTAACCGATCTAACAGCCGGCTGGTGTGGCCGAGCGGTTCTAGGCGCTTCAGTATGGAACCGCGCGACCGCTACGGTCGCAGGTTCAAGTCCTGCCTCGGGAATGGATGTGTGTGATGTCCTTAGGTTAGTTAGGTTTAAGTAGTTCTAAGTTCTAGGGGACTGATGAGCTAAGACGTTAAGTCCCATAGTGCTGAGAGCCATTTTGAACCGATCTAACAACTGCACCAGACACTATTTGTTTATATAGGCGTTGCCAACCGCTTCTCCGTATTCTGCCTGGTTACATATCTCTGTATTTGAATACGCATGCCTATATCAGTTTCCTTGACGCTTCAGTTTAGTTCGATACCGTCGTGATAACTACCATGCTGCTTCAGAGAACAGTTTAAAGTTGTTTGAGATGAAGCCCAAACATGAGTCACTCCAAGGTTCACGCAGAAATAAAGGCTATAAAGAAATGTTGTGTGACTGATCTCGCAGCAACTTCGAAATGCAGGAAAACTTCGGAAGAATGTGAAATCGTGACAAAGACTACAGTTTCCGAGACACGCACCAGCCCACGTAAGATAAAAAATTTCCACCCTGCCCTGGGAGGTGTGCTCATGAAGCGAAGATCAGTCATTTGGCAGCACTGAAAAACAGGTCCACCAATGACAGCGTCGAAAGGAGAAAAATTTCGAGAGGTCTTAGGGCTGGAAGGTGCATGAAGAGTGAAGACGGCAGTCAGTGAGACAGCGTGGAAGCAAGAGGACATGGAGGCTTTTCCATCCATCGCCAACACCCGCCTTCAGACACCGTGATATCGCAGCTGGGGCCGGTGAACCCACAGCGGGCAGATTGAGCGGAGATCGTGCCTGGGCCGCGCCACAAAGCTGCGGTGCGCCGATGAGGGCAGCCGACTTGGCGCCGCACAGCTCTGAGGCGACGCGCCGTACCGACGCAGCTCCTGCCGCCGACAGCACTACAGGACGATTCATCACGAATAATAGTGGAGTGATTCGTCTTTGCCCCAGCCCCATCTTTGACCTTGACGTCTCTTCTGACGCTCTAAGTATTTGACGTATGTTTTTCCTATTACATTGTATGGTAAAAAGCGGATTTCTGCTGTTCTTATTGAAAACCAGGCGGCCATTACGGTGAATTTAATAAAACGTTAAATATTGGGCTTTACCCTCAAGTTTATGTAACAAATACTTTCAATACTGATTGCAATTTTCAAGCACTAATATTTGCAAGTTTGAGAGAAAAGTGCTTCGGAAGATCTTCGCTCCGGTTCTGGATGCAGATACAGGGGAATGGAGGATCAGATACAACCAAGAGCTTGAGGAACTATAGCAGCAGCTCAACATAGCAGGAACTGTCAGAGCCAAACGAATGCAGCGAGCCGGCCATGTGGCCCGGATGATCACAGATGGTCTCGGGGGCTCCTGGATTTCACACCTACAGGAAAAAGACCGCCAGGGAGACCCAAGAAACGCTGGAGGGATGGACTCCATGAAGATTTAAACCAAGTGTCAGTAGATGTGGACGAATGGCGGATAGCAGCAATGGACAGAATACAGTGGAGGAGGAAACTTGTAGATGCGTGCGGTCCACTGGGCCTGATCACGTAGTAGTAGTAGTAGTAATATTTGCAAGTTCATTTTATCATAATTTTTACGGACTTGCATAGATAAATTTAACTGCAGTAGGCAACAAGGCTTAGATTTCTTTCACGATGTCTTTGAGTTTGCAGTTAAATTTATTTCTGTCAAGCAAATGCTGTCCGCCCCTATAGCTGAGTGGTCGCTGGCACGGTAGCTCAGCTTGTTCGGTCAGAGGGTTAGCTGCTCTCCGAAATAAAAACTGAGTTAAATGATCAACGACGAACTTAAACGAGTGTCTTACGACGTCCGACCCGAGCAGATGCAACGAACGAAAGCGAACAAAATGAGACATTAAAAAGAAAAAAAAAAAAAACCGTGGCCAGTGTGACAGAATGTCTAGTCTACGGGCCCGAGTTCGATTCCCGGCTGGGTTGGAGATTTTCTACGCTCAGGGACTGGGGGTTGTGTTGTCCTAATCATCATCATTTCATCCCCACCGACGCTCAAGTCGCCGAAGTGGCGTCGAATCGAAAGACTTGCAGCCGGTGACGGTCTACCCGACGGGAGGCCCTAGTCACACGACATTTATTTCTTAAGTAAATGCTTGACCAAAGTGAAGCCTCAGTGTGATATAAATGAAATTATTTATCGTGAGTATAAGTCCTTACGCTACATAGGTGGTTATATGGCCTGCCTCTTCACAACAGCTGGCCAGGGTGGCCGAGCGGTTTTAGGCGCTACAGTCTGGAACCGCGCGACCACTACGGTCGCAGGTTCGAATCCTGCCTCGGGCATGCATGTGTGTGATGTTCTTACGTTAGTTAGGTTTAAGTAGTTCTAAGTTCTAGGGGACTGATGACCTCAGAAGTTAAGTCCCATAGTGCTCAGAGCCATTTTTTTCTTCACAACAAGCCACGCGGGGGCGCCTTGTCACCGTGCGAGCGGCTGCCCCCATAGGAGGTTCGAGTCCTCCCTCGGGCTTGGGTGTGTGTGTTGTCCTTAGCGTAGCTTAGTTTAAGTTAGATTAAGTAGTGTGTAAGCTTAGGGACCGATGACCTAAGCAGTTTGGTCCCATAAGACGTTACCACAAATTTCCAAAATTTTTTTCTTCACGACATTAAATTCATCGGACAATAACAGTACTACTTTCATGCTGCTTCTGGTTAACTTTGAGCCTGTCGCGATTTTGGATAACGTAATTAAATTACTGCAAGCAAAACTGTACCCAATTTTACTAATATTTTTGCCTGCGTAGCAACGTTGATTACCGTCGGCGTATGTGTAAGCCGCACTTCTGAGTGTGCAGAATATACGCGACGCCAACAGTGTAAATTATCCTTTACCTTTTACAATCAAAACACTTCTTTGCCGAAGAAGAGCGAAAATAACGGAGTCGTGTCTACGCCCAGAGACTTGTAATTTTGTCCAGTTTTGTATCAACGGCACTGAAATTAATATATTTCTTTCATGTTTTAATTATCTAAGCAGTCTGTTCCATTTTTACAGCAACTCCTTAATCTCATAACCTTGTGTATTTTGATTTCATATAGCTACTGACCCGTTAATTTTTGGTTACCAGAGTGGGGCACTCACATTGGTAATTTTCATATTATATGATGGTCAACTGTGGTCCTGAAAAGGACCAAGATGATCAACAACGCCCACCTCGATAGACTACTCAGCACCCACCTCCAAAACCGCAGGTTTTTTGTTGAATTTCAAAGACAACGCAGTCGCTGGAGAGCGCAGAAAAATGGTCTACCTCAGGGAGGCGTCTTGGCTCCACTTTTCTTCAACATCTATACCAACGACCAGCCATTGACCCCAGGCACAAGGAGATTCTTATATGCAGATGACCTAGCCCTTGCTACGCAGAGCTCGTGCTTTGAAAGAGTCGAAAAAAACATGACTGTCAAGCTACTACAATCGGAACCAACTCAGACCAAACCCTTCGAAGACACAAGTGTGTGCCTTTCATTTAAGGAACAGGGAAGCTAATCGTGAGCTACATATTGCATGGTCAGGCATCCAACTCCAGCATTATCACGCGCCTAAATACTTGGGAGTCACTTTCGATAGAACTCTGACATTCAAAACTCACTGCAAGAACACCAAAATGAAAATCTCCGCTCGAAACAACCTAATTCGCAAACTAGCGGGGACACAGTGGGGATCACATCCACAAACTATTCGCTGTTCTGCAATGGCACTGTGCTTTTCTACTGCTGAATATGCTTCTCCAGTCTGGTACAGGTCATCTCATGCCAGACAAGTAGACATTCCTCTCAACGAAACCTGCAGGTTGATCACAGGTTGCTTAAGACCTACCCCAACTGATAAGCTCTACTGCCTGGCTGGAACCACTACCATGGATACGCAGAACAGTGGCTGCCAACAAGGAGAGATTGAAAGTGGAACAGGACAGCGACCGTCCACTGCACGGACATAATCCACCACAGCAACGGCTGAGATCGCGAAAGCGCTTCCTGAGAACATCCGAGTTCATCATTTCACCAGAGAAGGCAAGGCTGGAGTTATGGAAGAAGTCGACGCCTCACCTGCAGACGCCAGAAGCTGAAGAACTACCACCTGGACACAACGAGAGCTGGCTGGTGTGGAAATCTTTAAACAGATTACGATCAGGAGTTGGACGATCCAGAGATAACCTGAAGAGATGGGGCTTCATAACGGAAGATACGTCCTGTGATTGTGGACAAGAACAAATCACAAGCCACATGTTCCAGTGCCTTTTGTGCCCGACGTCCTGCACGAAGATTGATCTCCTGCAAGCCACTCCAAGCCCCTTGGAGGTTGCAAAGTACTGGGCACATGTAATATAAATACAATTTGTATACATATATATGTACATATTTATTGATGTGTATGGCTACTGTAAATTTGTATGTTTCTGATTCGAGAATAAATAAATATTATATGATGTCACAAACGATACCTCGAGTTCACAACAGTTCATTTGATAGCCTCACTAAGCTAAAGTGTCTCCATTCATTTACTACATCCACATCTACACCACTCTGTGTTTTCGACAGCACTCAATGGATAGAATCTTGGCCATGTGCATGTCGTATTTTCTAGTGTTCCCAAAGGCTGCTTGTGAAGCAGTCTTCGTGACAGAACACGTAAGCACTACACAGAGCGTCCTCGAACACACACACACACACACACACGCACACACACACACACACACACACACACACACACACACACACGAAGAACTTTAAGCCCTCAGAACCTTATAATCCTATACTAAATTCTTCTGGGCGAACGTACGTGCGCATAATACGGAGAATCAAGTCTAGCGCGTTACAGTTTATTGAATCATTTCCGGGCTGCGTCTCGTCGGAGAGCGACGCGACGCCGCCGGCGGCGGTGGCTGTGCCGGAGGAGGGTTGGTGGCGTAGACGGGTGGAGGGGGAGGGGCAGCGGGAAAGACTATATGCGGCACGGTAGCCGACAGCGCGGGGTGCTGTTACAGCGCGGAACTATCGAGGACAGGGAAGGGTAGGAGTAAGAAATAGAAGCGCAGGCAGAGGAGGCGCAGGCGGGACGGCGTGGGGCGCTGCACTGGAGTCTCCGGGTTTTCATACGCGGTGCTCCGCACAGAAACGAGGGCATGCATATAGAAGCACTGTTGCATTTGTTCACCAGAGTGAACATAAAAGCGTTTGGAAAGCAAGATAGAGCTAGCAGCAATTTGCAATTGGACGTCGGTGTCTCCCAGGACGGTAATTGTAAGATTATCTGCATGGAAACAAGGGAGGAACGAATCGTATCCCTAAAAGGTACACAGTTGAGAAAATCAAGTAAAGAACGACACTACGACGACATACCGATATCTGGATTTAGACGGAACACTAGGTCAGTTGGAGAAGATTTGCCGAAGATACCTCATACAATTCCGGCAGAACTCACGGAAAATTGAAGTCATGCACTGTGCGAAACATTTGAACCACTGTGTCATACTGTGCATTTCAAGGCTTGAATTTGGTCCTTACGAACATGTGCAAAGTGCCTTAATCACTCCATTCTAAAATGAGAAACGGATAAGATCATATGTCTTGCAAGCATTATACCTGGGAACGAAGAAATGACTTTTAACGTGTATGGTGGTAGGGATTCAAAGAACTGGGATAAACACATTTGGATTGTAGAACTCTTGATACCGTGGTGTAACTCCAATGTGCAAGAAGCCGTCGGCCTCTCTTCATGCCCTAAAAAAATATAAAAAGCTCTCCTGTTGAACTGGAAAAGAAATTTATACAAATACTTACAATTACAATTATTGATTACAGCGATGCAAGGCCTTTCTCAGCCATGGCGCCGGAACTGGTTATTTATGACCGCGTTCGTTATATCTGTGATGTACGAGTCTCTGATATTTGACCATCATATGCGTAGGTATCCGTGCTATGTGCAGACAAGCGCAGTGATTTTGATACCCTCTGATTATGAACGTCCCCCACACCTCGCCTCCACCTCAACGCTCTTGCCTGGACAACAAGACAGAAACATCCCTCTCCATCAGAGCAAAATCCTTTCTGTCTCACTGCATCGTTCAACCACTTTCTGGACGTCCTTGTCAATAGCAGAAACTCGACTCTAGAAAAATCTACCATATTATATTACAGAACAGAATAAAATCTCCAGCTTCAAAAGGTAGTTAATGACATATCCACTAAAGCAACAATAATGGTTACCATTGTCCCCGTACGCGCTCGTTACCCTTGTACATCCATCTTTCCAACCAGATCTTCTTCATTTCCCAGTATTATTAGCTAATACAGTCTCCTTAAATTTCCTGTCCCCATAACTTGATATATATGAAAACGTTTATCTTTCTACGTCTGCCACTGTTATTATTGTTTCTTTCATTTCTCAGACGTTATGTCTGGTTAAAAACGGAAAGTGACGCGGACCTTGATCAAGCGTGACTTCCTTTTAACTGTACGGTATATGTTACATTGCATTTAGCAACTTCAAGGTAATTGAACATGTATCAATAATTACAGATTTCTGTGGTTGTATAGATACGTTTGGGTGTAGCTGTATTGCGTTGATGTACTGGTGGATATTGTGTGGTATGACACCTGTAGTTGATAGTATAATTGGTATAATCTCAACTTTATCCTGATGCCACATGTCCTTGACTTCCTCAGCCAGTTGGATGTATTTTTCAATTTTTTCTCCTGTTTTCTTCTGTATATTTGTTGTATTGGGTATGTATATTTCGATTAGTTGTGTTAATTTCTTCTTTTTAGTGGTATGATGTCAGGTTTGTTATTTGGTGTTGTTTTATCTGTTATAATGGTTCTGTTCCAGTATAATTGGTATTCATCATTCTCCAGTACATTTTGTGGTGCATACTTGTATGTGGGAACGTGTTGTTTTATTAGTTGATGTTGTATAGCAAGTTGTTGATGTATTATTTTTGCTACATTGTCATCTCTTCTGGGGTATTCTGTATTTGCTAGTATTGTACATCCGCTTGTGATGTGATCTACTGTTTCTATTTGTTGTTTGCAAAGTCTGCATTTATCTGTTGTGGTATTGGGATCTCTAATAATATGCTTGCTGTAATATCTGGTGTTTATTGTTTGATCCTGTATTGCAGTCATGAATCCTTCCGTCTCACTGTATATATTACCTTTTCTTAGGCATGTGTTGGATGCGTCTTGATCGATGTGTGGCTGTGTTAGATGATACTGGTGCTTGCCATGTAGTGTTTTCTTTTTCCAATTTACTTTCTTCGTATCTGTTGATGTTATGTGATCTAAAGAGTTGTAGAAGTGGTTACGAAATTGCAATGGTGTAGCCGATGTATTTATATGAGTGATTGCTTTGTGTATTTTGCTAGTTTCTGCTTGTTCTAAAAAGAATTTTCTTAAATTGTCTACCTGTCCATAATGCAGGTTTTTTATGTCGATAAATACCCTTCCTCCTTCCATTCTGCTTAATGTGAATCTTTCTGTTGCTGAATGTATGTGATGTATTCTATATTTGTGGCATTTTGATCGTGTAAGTGTATTGAGTGCTTCTAGTTCTGTGTTACTCCATTTCACTACTCCAAATGAATAGGTCAACATTGGTATAGCATAAGTATTTATAGCTTTTGTCTTGTTTCTTGATGTCAATTCTGTTTTCAGTATTTTTGCTAGTCTTTGTCTATATTTTTCTTTTAGTTCTTCTTTAATATTTGTATTATCTATTCCTATTTTCTGTCTGTATCCTAGATATTTATAGGCATCTGTTTTTTCCATCGCTTCTATGCAGTCGCTGTGGTTATCCAATATGTAATCTTCTTGTTTAGTGTGTTTTCCCTTGACTATGCTATTTTTCTTACATTTGTCTGTTCCAAAAGCTATATATATCATTGCTGAATACTTCTGTTATCTTTAGTAATTGGATGAGTTGTTGATTTGTTGCTGCCAGTAGTTTTAGATCATCCATGTATAGCAAATATGTGATTTTATGTTGGTATGTTCCAGTAATAGTATATCCATAATTTGTATTATGTAGCATGTTGGATAGTGTGTTCAGAGCAAGGCAGAACCAGAAAGGACTTAATGAGTCTCCTTGGTATGTTCCACACTTAACCTGTATTGGCTGTGATGTGATATTATTTGAATTTGTTTGGATATTAAGTGAGGTTTTCCAGTTTTTCGTTACTATGCTTAGGAACTGTATCAATTTAGGATCTACTTTGAATAGTTCCAATATCTGTAGTAACCATGAGTGGGGTACACTATCAAAAGCTTTTTGGTAATCAATGTATGCGTAGTGTAGCGACCTTTGTTTGGTTTTAGCTTGATATGACACCTCTGCATCTATTATCAGTTGCTCTTTACATCCTCGTGCTCCTTTGCAGCAGCCTTTTTGTTCTTCATTTATAATTTTGTTCTGTGTTGTATGTGTCATTAATTTCTGTGTAATGGCTGAAGTTAATGTTTTGTATATTGTTGTTAGGCATGTTATGGGGCGATATTTTGCTGGGTTTGCTGTGTCTGTTTGATCTTTAGGTTTCGGATAAGTTATTCCTTGTGTAAGTGTATCAGGGTCTGTGTATGGGTCTGCAATGTAACTGTTAAATAATTTAGTTAGATGAGAATGTGTTGAGGTGAACTTCTTTAGCCAGAAATTTGCTATTTTATCTTTTCCAGGGGCTTTCCAATTGTGCGTAGAATTAATTGCTCGGGTGACTTCATGTTGCAAAATTATCATTTCAGGCATTTGTGGTATCATCTTCTAAGTGTCTGTTTCTGCCTGTATCCACCGTGCATGTCTGTTATGTTGTATTGGGTTTGACCATATGTTGCTCCAGAAGTGTTCCACATCTGTTATGCTTATGTGTGTGTTATCCATTGTCTGGTAAAATTTCTTTTGGTTTGTGTTGAATGTTTGGTTTTGTTTCCTTCTATTTTCGCTTTTTTTGTATCTTCTAAGTCGTTTGGTCAATGCTTGTAATTTCTGCTTCTTTTCATCTAATTGCTCTATCGCTTCTTGTTGTGAGATTTTACCTAACCTTTTTCGTTTTTTGTCTGATATTTCACTTCTTATAAATTGTCTTAGCTGTCCGATGTTTTTTCTCAGTTTTTTTTTATATTCTGATCTGTAGCCTGTGTTGCCATGCTGGTTTTGAGGGTTTCTTCTATGTGTTGGTTGGTTCTGATCTCTGCCTAGTGTGTATATTTAGTGTAGTGAGTGCTCCTATATAAAGCAGTAGTTGTAACTCTTCCATAGTTGTATTTTCATTTATTTTTTTGTGTATGATTGTGTTGATAGTTGTTATTGTTGTTTCGACATGTGGGTTATTTGGTGGTCTATGCAAGAATGGTCTAATATCTGTATTTATGTCTTTGTATTCTATATATGTCAGCTGAAATTTTTCTTCTATATCTAACATGTTTGTCACTTTGTGTTCTATTTGTGCTTGTTCTGGTGGCTGTCTTAAGATTTCGTTTTCCTCGGATTGTTTAACTGCTGCATGTTGTTCTTCGTTTGTTTGCTCTGGGATGTTTTCTTCTTCTTCTGATTGCACATTATTTTGTTCCAGTATTTGTTGTACTTGTTGTTTGATGTTTTCTAATTCTGACTGGGGTATCCTGTTATTTTTGATTATTACATGGACCTGATCAGCTAGTCGTTGTTCTGTTAAAAATTTTAATTCTGGATATCTGGTAATAAATGTTGTGTATACTTGTGATCTGTATCCAGTTGTGTTGGTTCCTAAGTTTGTTGCTTGATAACAGCAGAACATGGGGTGTCGGTTAACTTCATCCGACCATCTCATCCTCTGTCTTTGTTTTCCTTCTAGGGTGGTTGCAGGAAGCATATCCTGCAAAACACATCTATTTGGATTTAAATCATTTTCCGTGTGGCTAGCAGTGTCGTTAAAATTGTGGACGGGCATAGGGTTCAAGCGTCGTCCCCGACCATGACAGCGCTTGTCGGAGGCTTCATTAGTTCTCTCCTGAACCAACTAATCACACCAAAAAGGGAGGTTAGCCCTATTTGTGGTTTGTTCTTTTCGTCGCCTTTTACGACTGGCAGAACATTGTTATTATTGTGATCATCATTTTCATTATTATTATTATTATTATTATTATTATTATTATTATTATCACTATTAGTGGCGGCAGCAGCAGTACAAGTACTGCCAGTATTAACTTTGTCGGTTCACACTGGTATTTACTCACATTGTTACTATAGACAATCAAATCATGTTAATACTATTTGTCATATTAAAATTGTTATTTCTTAGATAACTACACTGTAAGAAAGGTACTGTATGTGTGGAATCCCGTTTCGATGTAAGAAAGTACCTGATGGTCCCCATTAGATCAGATTAAATAAATAAATAATCTAATTATATATGTATCCTATTGTCAATCTTCCTAAAGGTTTCCTCGGGCCAATCGACCAGAGGTAACTAAGGAAATACGGAAAATGTTATATCGATGTTTAAGTGAACCCTTCAAAAGTCTCTATTGCAGTGCTCTCCTTGCTAACTCGAAGCTGGACGTTAGCGTACGTTTCGTATAGTCCGAGATGGTGCTAACTAGAAGCACCGAAACAGTTGAGAATATTCTAAAAATCACTAGATGTCCACGAAAATGGCCAAATTTTTGAAAAAAATTACCACCAGTGGGACTCAAAACGATGCCATGGGACGTGGTCCCAGCAGGTAGAGATAATGAAATACGAAGGTAGTTACAAAATTTTGATTATCACATACTTAATTTTCACCTACCTAATTAAGATTTTAGTTTACAGGCACTTGTCTACAGTCCTAGTCTAGACTGAAAACTCCGCGCCTCAGTGCCGTCGCATGACTCCAAATAATACAAAACAAAATAACCCAACCCATCTCCATTTCGTAAATGAGTTGCGCCATTTTGATTTGGCTCCTCTAACGGTTTGCTACAGTATTTTGCTAAGGGGAATTCAATTAGTAGTTCAACTGCAAAAACTAAAAGAAGTCACCAAAATACCTTGAAATCAGGAGTTCCCAGACGCAAATCTCCACTGCTAGAAGTGATGAGATACTTGTGAAATTCAAATAAATTGTAAAAAGCAAAAGAAAAATGGAAATAGCAATATTTGCGACAAGAGTCCCATCTGATCTTGAAACCCATGATTTATTCTAAATAATCATTAGCAATCAGTCCTTTCTGTAACAGTCAATTTAGCGAAAAAGTTCCGAAAAATAAAAACATAGTCTAAAACATCAGTGTGTGGAGTCGAGCACCTACAGGTGCAAGTGATCTATTTTCATGTGACGAGAGAGAGGGGATAAGTCGAGGAGCTAGTAGGATAGGACCCTAATTAACTGCATGACGTCAGTAATTACTTACTAGTGAAATTAGGTCATAGTACTGTTTGGTAATATCCGCCAAAACGTACTCAGGAGAACTTCTATCCTATACCTCTATGTGACTAACGTTAAGAAACAAAAATAAGGAAAAGAAACCAGCCCATTTCTTCACATTATTGTACTAGTAGGGTTCATTAAGAGTTAATAACCATTCTGATATCAGTTTACTATACATTGGCCAGTCGCGTCTGATATGTGTCAACCCCTCAAAATTCTGCAGGAAATGAAGTCACAGTACAGCTTAGACGTTTCATAATCGATTGTGGTTGCGAACATGAATGGCGAGAATATTACTTATTTCAGCAGCGTTTCGTGATAATCTTGATTATTATGACTAAATATACCAAAGCTGCAATGCACAAACTCAATAATAATTGTCGGGTAAGTCAAGTGTATAATGAAATAGATTTTAAAAGAACAGAAAACGCAACAAAAAGTTTTTTTTTTAATTTGGCAAGAATGTCACAGGTGCATCATTTCTCTGGTTAGGGCGCTTGGAGCTCTTGTTGTTAGTAATGTTTAGAGACGGTGTTCAAATTGCCGCGTGATGAATGCTCTTTGAAAGATGTTGCTGATAATGTCTTCCTTTTACAATATGACACAGTCGGCATCTATGTGCTAATGATTGTCTTAAACACTCAAAACAACCAGCAGTTTGCCGCGCGGGGTAGCCGTACGGTTTAAGGCGCCTTGCCACGGTTCGCGCTGCTTCCCCCGTCGGAGGTTCGAGTCCTCCATTGGGCATTGGTGTGTGTGTTATACTTAGTGTAAGTTAGTTTAAGTTAGATTAAGTAGTGTGTAAGCCTAGGGACCCATGACCTCAGTTTGGTCCCATAGAACTTACCACAAATTTTAAAAAAGAATTACACCATACGATACTTTTACCTCCGCAAAAAAAATCCGTAGGCGTAAGGTACCGAGAAAGTAGTAGCCACGGTACTGAACCACCCACCCCAGCCCAGCAATCCAGGAAAATGTGCAACGTAAAACATTCCTGACGTATAGATTGTTCCATGAAATTTCGACTGAAATGCTGGATGTCAACTTGCTACCACGGTATTTCGGTGAAGTCTGCTGACCATCGTCAGGTGTGTTAGTACACTAACCTCTCCTTTCTAAAATAGTGCCGGTACATGGGTGTTGTACCAAGTTTTCACTGTACATGTGTTGCTAGAAAGCGATCCTGGATCACAGAAAGATATTCGCTACGCCGAGTACCAAGTTGTTCTTTAATAGGATTTAACGCATCTTGTAATTATACATCGCCGTCCCGGCTGGTAAGGACCTCAGACAGTAGTATTTCCATTGATTCGTGGAAAACGGAGTTTCAAAAGTTTGAAGTACGGTAAAAACATTTTTGTTTCATTGTATTTTATTGACTGGACACTATTTATAGTGTTTCGCGACAGTTCATTTTCTGGCTAGAGGGAGGCGAGTATACCGTCGGAGTTCCACGATGCGCTCCTGAACAGTGACTGTCACACGATTGTACAGTGCTTGTACATAATTTTACCTTGTGAAGACGATCGATTTGGTTTCGCTGAGACGAGCTTTTACCATAGTGGGCGCTCACACCCGCACACAATAGACTTTCAGCAGACGCGATGCGCTCTAGTATGACATGCACAGGGACAACTGTGAACACCGAACAAGTGCAGGCGCGGTTTTAGAAAAGGGTGTAACTTCCCTGGTATACACCTGAAGACGGCCAGATGACCGCGCCGAAATATTGCGGCAGCAAGTTGTTGACAAACGGCAGTTCGCTCGAAATTTTATGGATTAGTTGGCAAAAACATTGTCTAAGTGTTCTCTGACACAAATGCAAAGTCTGAATAATCGTTGCCCGACTGGTAGCGGGACATTCTCTAACATATCCAGTAGTATTTCACGGAAGAAGATGTGGCAATTTCCTCCAGCGAGCTTGTCAGGCAGAAGATACAGTCCAGTCTTATGGTCATGAACATTACAAGCACACACACTTATAGCAAATTTCTGTTGATCGTGGAACACACGATGTGGCTTAAGACTTTCCAGCTCCCAGCTCCCAGGCTTCCCCTGTGAAGGAAGTCTCGTCAGTAAACAAAACACGGAAGCCAGGGATATTTGTAATTTTGTGCAGATAACATTGGCAGAATTCCAAGCTCTGGAGATAGTTATCAGGTGGTAGTACTTGTACCCTCTGACACTTGAGTGCTACCATGCACGTTTTGCGCAAATCTTTCCACAGTGGTGCTCGAGGCGTATATTTCGTAAGCTAAGGATCGTGTGCTGGTATTGGGATTGTCCTAATTTTGCTGCAACACAGCCTCCTCAAACTGAACAATTCCCGCACTGAATGGCTCTGAGCACTATGGGACTTAACATCTATGGTCATCAGTCCCCTAGAACTTAGAACTACTTAAAGCTAAGTAACCTAAGGACAGCACACAACACCCAGTCATCACGAGGCAGAGAAAAATTCCCACACTGAAAATTTGACCAGTCTTCCCTGGTCGGGTCTGTGGGATCCTGTTTGACGACGACGGCCATCGAGTCTTTGAAATGTGCCATGATTTGGTAACCGCCCGCCCGGAAATCGTTCTGCATACAAGAGCCTTGCGTCCCGGCTGTTGCGTTGTGTCTCCCCATAAATGTGATGCACGTCAGCGAACTCGGTTGGAGAACAATCACGCTACCCGCTAGATGCATAAATAATAATAATGTGTATATCCAGAGACGTAAGCAAAGCTAGCAGTAACCATAAACTTACCCTTACTGGCATTTAAGTTGTAATTGTGTTGCAGGTCAGGTTACAATGCCAATATGTTCCATATCTAACAGTCAAAACAACTGAAAACGTTAGCCTAAGTTAAATTCAGTGTCAAATCCTTCTGGGGCCCCTGGCGGCAAACGGTGTACCTGTGACGTTTGTGTCACATAGCAAAACTGTTTCTTTTTACCACCTCTGATAACTCTAAAAATCTGAATATGGTAGTTTTTCTTACAATCTGTATGTGGCAATTTAAGAAGATGCTTAAAAGACTGCTGATAACAAAACCAGATAAGCCGAAGCGACCAGGCGTATATCATCCATATCATGTGCAGTATTATGTAATGTCCACAATGGATGACCATTTGTACCTACTTCACATGCCGGTGCCACATTTGTGATGCTGCTTGCGGCTGACCGTGCGGAGTAGCTGAGCGGTCTGTGGGCGCCTTGTCACTGTCCGCGCGGCTGCGCTAGTCGGAAGTTCGAGTCCTCCCTCGGGCGTGGGTGTGTGTGTTGTCCTTAGTGTAAGTAAGGTTAGATTAAGTAGTGCTTAAGCTTACGGACCGATGACCTCAGCAGTTTGGTTCCATAAGGACTTACGACAAATTTCCAATTTGCTTACGGCTGTAGCCAAATCTCAGGAGAATCTGCGCCAAACTGATCATCTAACACATTCTCAATTTTCCTTATCAGTCCACCAAATTTTCAACATTCGCCTGTAGCATCACGCCTCAAATGTTTCTATTCTCTTCTGTTACGGTTTTCCAACATTCCATGTTTCACTACCACACAATACTCTGCTCCAAACGTCAAATCTCAGGTATTTCTTCCTCAAAGTGAAGCCCATGTTTGATAGTAGTAGACTTCTCTTTATCAGGAGTGCCGTTTTTGCCAGTGCTAGTCTGCTTTTGCTCCTCATTGCTCCAGCCGTGCTGCCTAGGTAGCAGAATTCTGTCATCTATTTCGTGACCATCAATCCTCATGTTAAGTTTAACGCTTCATTTTTGCTACTTCTCACTACTTTCATCTTTCTTCAGTTTATTCTCAGATCACATTCTGTACTCAGTAGACCGTTCATTTCATTCAACAGATCCTGTAACTCTTCTTCATTTTCACTGAGGATAACGTTGTCAACAGCGAACCTTGATATCCTTTCATCTTGAATTTTAATTCTACTCTTGAACCTTTCCCTTATTTCCATCATAGATGTATAATTTGAACAGTAGAGGCGGAAGACTACATCCCTGTTTTACGCCCTTTTTAATCAGAGCACTTTGTTCTTGGTCTTACACTCATATTATTACCTCTTGGTTCTAGTACAGTTTATCCCCCTTTTTTTCAGAATTACGAACATCTTGCACCGCTTGACACTGTCGAACATTTTTCCAGATCCAAACATTCTATCAACTCGTTTTGATTTTTCTTTATTTGTGCTTCCATTATCAATCGCAACGTCAGATCTGCCCCTCTGGTGCCTCTACCTAAACCCAAACTGATCGTAATTCAACATATCCTCAATTTTCTTTTCTATTCTTCTGTATATTATTTTTGTAAGTAATTTGGACGCATGAGCTATTTAGGTGATTGTGTGATATTTCTCGCACTTGTCAGCTCCTGCAGGCTGTGGAATTGTGTGAATGATATTTTTCCGAAAATCGGATGGTATATCGCCAAACTCATGCATCCCACAAATCAACGTCAATAATCGTTTTGTTATGACTTCACCCCAATGATTGCAGAAATTATGCTGGATTATTATCTACACATTCTGCCTTATTTGATCCCAATTTTCCCAAACCTCTTTTAAATTCTGGTTCAAATACTGGTTGCCACATCTCTTCAATATCGATTCCTGTTTCTTCTTCTACCTCATCAGACAAGTCTTTCCCCTCACAGTGGCCATCAATTTACTGTTTCCGCCGATCCGCTCTCTACTCTGCGTTTAATAGTGGAATTACCATTGCACTCTTAATGTTACCTCCCTTGCTTTTAATTTCACCAAAGGTTGTTTTGACTCTCCTATTCGCTGAGTCATTTGTGATTTCTTCACATTTTTCACATCACCATTTAACCTTTGCTTCCGTGCACTTCCTATGTATTTAATTCTTAAGTGAGTTGTACTTCTGTCTTCCTGAATTTCGCTGAAAATTTTTGTACTTCCTTCTTTCAGCCATCAACTGAAGTATTTCTTCTGTTACCCGTGGTTTCTTCGCAGTTACCTTCTTTGTACCTATGTTTCTCTTTTCAGTTTCTGTGATTGCTCTTTTTAGAGTTCGTCTTCGACTGACCTGCTTACTGAGCTATTCCTTATCGCAATATCTACAGCCTCAGAGTACTTCAAGCATATCTCTTCATTTCTTAGTATTTCTGTACCTCATTTCTTTCCGCATTAATTATTCCTCACTAATCTCTTAAGCTTCAGCCTACTCTTTATCACTACTAAATTGCGACTGGAGTTTATATCTACTCCTGTGCACGCCTTATAAACCAGTACCTGAATTTGGAATCTCTGCCTCACCATGATGTAATCTAGCTGAAATCATTAATCTAAGTGAAATCATCCTATATCTCCTGACCATTGCCACGTACACCTCCGCCTGTTGTGATTCCTGTATAGAATATTTGCTATTACCAGCTGAAATTTATTGCAGAACTCAGTTAGTCTTCCTTCTCTCTTATTCATAGTACCAAGCTCATATTTCCCGTATCCCCCTCATATACTCCTTCCCCTACAACTGAATTCCAATACTCCATGATTATTATATCTTCATCTTCCTTTACGTACTGAATTACTCGTTCAGTATCCTCATGTACTTTCTCCATCTCTTCGTCTTCTGCTTGTGACGTCGGCATGCATATCAGAAATATCACTGTTGGTGTTGGATTGCTGTCCATTCAGAGGAGAACGACCCTATGACTGAACTGTTGATAATAACTTACTCTCTCTACCTTCATACTCATAAAGAATCCGATTTCCGCTGTACCATTTTCTGCCGCTGTTAATTTTACCCCTTGTCTAACCAGAAATCCCTGTCTTCCCTGCTTCACTTCACTGACTCCCACTATATCCAGATTGAGCCTTGGCATTTTCCTTTTCAGATTTTGTATCTTCCCTGCCACGTTCAGACTTCTGAAATTCCACGCCTCGACTCGTAGAACATGTCAATGTACAAGCAGAGAATACAGCGTTGTGTGTTGTTCAAATATGTATACATGCAGACGGAAGCGATGACTGGGATTCGAATACATGTCTCCTGCTCACTAAGCTGGTGCACAAACACCATGAACTGCAATACTGTTCGGTTTTAGGGGGAATACGAGTGGGCTAAGATGTGAATGAGAACTTGGATTGAGGAGGAGGCGTGCCAGGGTAGTCTGTGCGGTTGCGCAAAGCTTCTGTGTGAGGGTGGTGTAGCGGTTAGCGCATTTGCCTAGTGAGGAGAAAACCTCGGTTCGAATCCTGGCCTGGGTACAAATTTTCTTTCGTCGCTTCACTCCGCATATATACATAATACAAGTATGAGACATGAAAACTGGAGCTATAAAGTTTCATTTGATGTTGTTAGAGTAACTTATGGGACAGACCAAGTACCGGCGGTTGTCGAAGACGTCACGTGGCTGTATTCCCGAAGTTATCTGAACGTTATACACCAGGAGAAAGTCAAGTTTCACGTGTATTTCTGTTGTAGGTGCTGCCGCTGGAGGAGAAATAACCGTTCTTCCGGATGACGCTGTTTTTGTTGCTCATTCAGAGATGTTTTGTATCTGTTACGTGCACCGTCTAATTTTGCACTGTGTGTTTACACACAGTGGGATTGGAAATTTCGCTGCAGATAGACAGGACGCCGAATAGTAGCACGAGCAAACACTTCCCGGATTTAAATTGCACCATAAAATTCTATTTGTTATTTGAACAGTATTGTGTACAAAGGATCATTACCAGATGTATGTCACTGTGCTGACTGCAAGTAACAAGTTGTGAGCAAATTACCAATACGTCGCATACATTTCAGCATGAGCGACATACTACGATACTGCTTTCTGATGCATACGTGCAAGCTAATAACACTCGCTTGCAGCATTTTCCGTATCTGTAGCTGTACAATTAATACTGTAGCGAGTGCAATAAAAATCTCATACAATGCTTCTGCTTGTGGACAATAATGTCTGGAACTAACGGCATCCCTCTTTCAACAATATAGTGTTACTTTCAGAATATAAAGCAAAGGACAGCACTGACAAACAGTGTAGTCACAAGGTGGAAACGTAGACTATGAACTCGCATAAGATCTGGTGCTGTGTGCAATCCTGCCCCTAAAGTATAAAATCCGTAGATATCTTTCCCCACGATGGAAGTATCTGCTGAAGTGCAAAAGTAACCATGCCGGACAAAGCCTGGCTGGTGGACGTAAAACTGTTTCTATTAAACTCGAGATGACCAATGAAAATCAGCTGCTGATACCAGAAATGAAAATTAATGGCGATTCCATGAAATAAAGCACTATGTGTAACCTTCCTTTGCGTCCATCGGTATGACAAGCTAAAAATGAGTTGAAAGATTAATAAAAGAATCCAGCGTAACAGTTTTGAAAGCCCTTATAACTGTCTCTCAGTATTTTGACAAAGTTCCTCTTACGATTTACTTTACTTGCTTTAAATATCTGTTTAATTTTGGAGGTACTTTGAGGGATATTGAAGTTAAATGTTAACCTATTTATTAAGAGAGAAAGAGAAGTAAAAATATTGTGTAGAGTCCACAACCCTGAAACCTGCAGAGAGTTTTTCAGTCATCTAGAGACTCTGACTTTACCTTCCGAACATATCCTTATTTAATCCTTATTGCTATGTAAGGTTCACCATAAAACTGTTTCTGATGAGCTGCTATTTACACAATCATAATTAAAATCACAAAAGAAACTCCTGTGTACCCTTGTCTCTCAAATGTTGCCAGCAGATACAAAAGAATAAAGTGTCAAAATAAACCCATAGAAAAGAAATTTACAAATAATATATTGCTCACTTATACTATAAGTTATATGGTCAGTACCAAGATTAGTGGATTGGAAACAACTGTCAGTAATCAGACAAGCAACAATATTCATACAAAACAGGCCTCAAATATGACAGCGTGTACGTAAAACTCGTTCGTGGATAATTATCAGCCTACGCATGCAAATATTTCGCAGATTTTCAGCAGTACAGAGAAAACAGCAACGTGTTTTTAAACGAAGTGATTTCTTGCTAATATTTTATTCACAGCCAGTGTAAATAAGGTTTTTGCTGTTTAATTGTATATAATTGTTAAGACATGGGAGAAACTGCTTGTTCGACTGATATTAACAAGTCAAAATTTATACGTTGCTTTTGTAATACGTTGAATCAGGCAACTGAACCTCATTACTATCATATTTCAAGCAAGTCACTTTGCTAGAAAGCATATGAAGTTGACATTATAAGAAATTACCAAGGTGATGGAGAGTAATGACACATGCAGTGACCTATGAAGAGAATCATCTCATCTATTTTGCAGCACATCAGTTTAAAACTCATGCTATCTGTTTCATTGCAGGAGGCACCAAAAACGTCAAGAATCCTCGTTGCAACCCTGATGTTGGTGCATTTCTTTCATATTTTTCATTCTGTATCCACGAGGGCGTAGGCGGTCGTTCGGCTGCTCACCCATTACTCAGTCTATTCACATAAATACCAGGCGAGATGTTAATCAGATAGTGGAAATTCAAATTAAGGATATTCTGAATGCGATTCCCAGTGCCGACATCTGTACTAACATCCGGAAGCGTTGGTAAGAAGCAGTTCGCCAGGTGTTTGGCTGAATACAATGGATCAGAATTCGAATAGTAAACACTACCTTTAGAGACAGATAAAAATATAAAAGAAATATTCAGCATTAGACTTACGACAATATTTCCGAAATTTGGTTCTTCCCAATATGTCCAAATCAAAAATTCGGAAGCTTAATGTTTGTGTAATTGTGTTTGTTTGTAAAAACAAATGTTATCTTTGCAGATGATAGGTGTCATTGTAAAAGACGTGCAACGTAATTTAAATGATGTAACTCATAGAATGTCAGCAAAATGAGTACCGGGCTTTCGGAGAACAGTTTAACCTTTAACCGTACCAAAATGCAGTGCATACAGTTTCTGACATGGAACTATTGTACTAGGGAGTTATTATTACCCCAAAGTGGTCAGTCAGTGAAGTCGAGCATTTTAGATTCTTAGGTCTGAGGGCAGACTTTTTTCGAAGTACCATGTTCGAGATCTTGTGCTGAAACTGAAAGCTACTTTCTTCAATGTACAAATGATCTCCACTTTCTCTGACACTGAAACTCAAATGCTTGTTTACGTCGCATACTTTTCACTGTATTATACCGCATGGTGTCATACTTTACGGTACCTCTTTGGACTGACCAAGAATACGAGTATTGTTACAAGGTTAGTACGTGACTTCCAATTCTCAGAATTGCACGAAAATGTGCTTAGAATATAGATCGTCCATCCCAAAACAGTGGTACCAGCATGCAAAACTACTACGAGAGCCATTTGAATCATCACTATTCAATGTCTGTGGAAGGAACTCTGGTAACCCGAAGTAACAAATTATCGTTGTACACTGATAAGCCAAAACATTATGATCACTGCCCACCACGGCAGTGGATGCCGCCCGGTGGCTTTGCGGGTACGTGACGCGGTAACAAAAGTATGTAAGCGGAGCAGACACGGACAGGGATCACCCTAGCGAACATACGGGCTGCAAACCGGGAAATCCATTAAGGTAAGCGACTTTGACAAAGGGCATATTATTATTACTCATAGCCTGTGAATGAGAATCTCGAAAACGGCGAAGCCGACCGAATATTAGCGTGCAACTGTTGTGAGCATCTACGGAAAGAGGTAGAGGGACAGTGAAAAAATGGTTCAAATGGCTCTGAGCACTATGGGACTAAACATCTGAAGTCATCAGTCCCCTAGAACTTAGAACTACTTAAACCTAACTAACCTAAGGACATCACCCACGTCCATGCCCGAGGCAGGATTCGAACCTGCGAACGTAGCGGTCGCGCGGTTCCAGACTGAAGCGCCTAGAACAGCTCGGCAACTCCGGCCGGCTACTGTGAAACTACCACAACGCGCTAAGCGGTTGAACGTCCACAACTCTTCACGGAACATGGGGTTCGGAGGCTTATGTGATCTGTAAAGTAGAACCTCTGCCAAAAAAGCACAGTGCTGCCACACGCACAAGTGTTTCGGAGCGCACCGTTCATCCTACATTGTTGAACATCGAGCTCCGCAGCAGGCAACCCCTACGTGTTCACGTGATGACCAAACGACATCGTCAGTTACGATTTGACGGTCGACCACTGGAAACGTGTCGGTCCATCTGGTGAATCACATTTTTGCTACACTAAGTCCATGGTCGTCTCCACAAACGCCGTCATCGAGGTCAACGGCGTCTCGAAAAGAGCAGCGCGGCACGAACGCAGGCAGGTGGGAGCAGTATTACACCGTGGGAAACGTTCTCCTGCGCTTACATGAGACTTGTGGTGGTATTCGAAGACACTATGACGGCTGTAAACAACCCACATTGCTTCACGCTTTATGTCATTCCCGACGGCGATGTCATCTTGTAGCAGTATAACTGTCCATGTGTCGGATCCAGAACCGAGCTACAGTCGTTTGAGAAACATTATAGTGAACTCACCATCACCGCGTAAGCAAGTCAGCGGCTCGTTATTTATGCGAATTACATGAGCTGTGCGTAGACATTTAACGCCACAAACCTACCAAGGAACTGTCGGATCCCTTATAAACAGAATCAGTGATGTATTTCATTGCAAAGGCGGACGAACAAGCTATTAAGCAGGTGGTAATAATGTTTTGCCTCATTGGTGTATAAAGTTGATGCTTAAGTTCTTAGCGTTTTCGTTTGAATGTTGGTATTTCGCTTGGTGCGGGATTATTTATAGATTGTCATTTTTTATTTGTAGTTCGCTGGTACTATTTGAGTTTACATATTGTCATTTTTCCATTTGGAGATACTGAGTGGTGCTGTGGACTTTTTAGTTCAGTAGAGGGGTGACAGCAGCAGACGCAGCTAGAAGCATTTGCGCCGTGTGCGGGGACAGTGCCAATGGATAGAGCCCGGCAAGGAAACGGTTTTCTCGTTTTAAGAAGGATCTTGTTGACTTTAGTGACTCTCTGCGTTTAGGAAGACCTTCGGGGTTCGATGAAGATCGTTTAAACTCACTAACCCACAGTGAAAAATAACAAATGTGATGAACTGTGGTCATTCCACCATCGTGCGACATTGGCATCCAATGGGGAGGTCCAAAAATCGGATGTACGCGTTCAGTCTGTTCTAAGCCAAAATCCCAAAAATCGGCGGGTGGCCATATGTCCCTCTGCTTGCGCGTCCTCAATTGGCTTGTCAACAACACAGACCATTCCTATCCTGTATCGTTACTGGCGGCGAGAAATGGTGACTGTGTGCTAACATAGGCCAAAGAAAGAAATTGTTGAGGCCAAAGAAATTAGCAATTCCCCGCACAAAGACCTTTTGTGCATACACGAAAGATAATGTTATGCGTCTGGTGGAACAACGACTCTGTGGTGTACTAGGAATTGCCTCCCCGAGGTGTAACCGTCACTGCTGACATTTATTGTCACAGTTGAGACGTCTTGCAGAAGCAATCCAAGAACGTGGATTGATGCTACTCCACGATAATGCTCACACGCATTCTGCTAGACAGATAAAGAACACAACACAGGAACTGGGTTGGGAAGTCGTTCTGCACCCACCTTATTCACCTGACCTTTCGCCCTCAGATTTTCACCTTTTCCGCTCTCTGTCGAACAACCTTCAAGGAACTTTCTTCCCGGATGAAAATGTGCTCTGAAGATGTCCTGACGAGTCCCTCGCCTCTAAACAACGTGATTTCTACAGTCGCGGAATCGAAAAGTTACCCCAGCGTCGGCAGATTGTAAAAAATAATGAAGGAGATTATATTATATGTATCCGTCGTGTTTATTAAACTTACGGAAAAACAGTACAAACGTATACATCACCTCAATAATTGGAACATAAGTGCACATATTTCAGTGTCTTGATTTACTACTATATTTTCCTTTGCTTAAAATAATTACGTTAGTTGAACAACCAACTTTTTCTTCGACGTGATAGGGATGCACAGCTATTCAGTCTTCTGAGTAGAGGTGTGGTATTTAAATGAAGTGGTCAAAGCAATTGGAACAGAACACTATGAACATCGGACTATAGCCACTTTTTCACATTCAAGATCACTTCCGCATTCATGCAGTCCAAAATCAAACGACAAACTATTTACATTTTCAAACGATGATATTGGTATGCCAGTGTCAATACCTGCCTTTCTCTAAGTTTTAACCCGTTGCAGGAAGTTGACTGCATAAATAGACTGTATTATAGTACTGGGGAGACACTGGGCGACCTTGCTGACAAGGATGGCCCAAAACATCACTCGTGGTTGTCGGGTCGTATGACAAGCAACAGTCAGGTTCGAGTCTCAGCGCTGTCCGGTGCATCTCCAGACGCGTCTTCGCCCGTCACCAGGACTTAGTTCGAAGCGGACATCATTGAAGACATTTATACTTCACTCAATGAAATTCCAGGCCGAAGCCGTGTCTGGAGACACCTCGTGCAGCGTTGGGATGCGAACGTGACTGACGTCCGCCATAAGGCCCGACACCCAGGAATGATGGTCTGGGGATCCATTTCGTTTCATAGCAGGACCCCTCTGGTTGTCACACGGGAATCCCTAAAGCACAGCGATACATTGACGATACACTACTCCCCGTTTTGTTGCTCTTCATAACAAGCCAACGTGGGCTTACATTTTAGCAAGATGATGTCCGCCCGCACAAGGCGAGAGTTTCTACAGCTTGTCTTCGTATTTGCCAAACCCTGTCTTGGCCAGCAAGGTCGCCGGATGTCTCCCCAATTGAGAACGTTACGACCATTATGGGCAGGTCCCTCCGACATGCTCGGGGTTTTGATGACCTAACGCGTCATTAGACTGTATTTGGTACGATATCCCTCAGGAGGACATCCAATAACACTATCAAGCAATGCCAAGCCGAATAAGTGCCGGCATAAGGGCCAGAGGTGGACCAAAACGTCATTGACTTGTTCAATTTGTGAAGCTCTTTCTCTTGAATAATCACCCAATTTGTCATCTTTTGCTTGTTTGTACATGTACGTCACACCCACCAACATTACAGTCCGATTCCGACAATTCCTTATTGGTATTTTTTTTTACCTTATTGACTACTTCGTCATGAGATTTGCTGTTGACAGTAGTGAGTCATTAAGACGAACAGAAGCTTTCATTCAGTGAATACTAGAAGGAGGAACTATTTGCATCCGGATAACACTTCCTTAAACGTTGTAAAGGAAAGTTTCTACTGTTCAGAAGCTTTCGTTTTCAGTCTTCAAGTCCAAGTTTGTAAGGTTTCTTTCTGGCACTCTGTTCCTATTGTGTACAGAAGTTGATCGCTGTGGTCTTTCGTATTTCCTTGTTTTCATTTGTTTATAAATCTTCTAATCGGTAGTCTTTAAAGTGGTGGTCGTGGTGTTCTGGCGGGTAGAGCACTTGAGTCCAACCTTGGAGGCCAGAGATTTAGTCCCATGTAGGGGTGGCGAATTTTCCTCGTTCCTGTACCTCCAGGACGGCCCCAGGTTCACTCAACCTGCTATCAAATGAATAGCGGGGGTATTTTCGAAGGGCAAATGGCAGTCCGGTCAATGGGCCCGCCGTACACCTCCTCCTAGTGCCATGACTTAGAAAATCTGGACTCTACCTGCAGTTAGGCGAAAAGAACGGTCACGTGCTTGCGCTACAGACGTTGCTTTACTTGTTTATTCTGTCAATTATGTAGTGAATCGTTCTATGGGGAAGCGTCCTCGGCTCGCTCGGTTCCACAGAAACTGATAAATAAATAAATGTGTAGGATACTTGTTCGACATGGGCAGTGCGCAGCTATGTCACTGCCGATCGCAAGAGATACATTGACGCCAACTGGCGTCGACTTTAATGCTGTGCCTTAGTCTCTTTTTTTCTAATTTAAGGCTCAGCTGGACCGGCCGGAGTGGCTGAGCGGTTCTAGATGCTACAGTCTGGAAACACGCGATCGCTACAGTCGCAGGCTCGAATCCTGCCTCGGGCATGGATGTGTGTGATGTCCTTAGATTAGTTAGGTTTAAGTAGTTCTAAGTTCTAGGGGACTGATGACCTCAGAAGTTAAGTTCCATAGTGCTCAGAGCCACTTGAACCGTTTGCTCAGCTGGGAAGAAGGCGACATTTTGAAGGTGAATATCTTTGGGATGACAATACAGCATTTTTAAAATCTCTCAGCAATTACACTCCACTGGGCAGTAAAATGTGGACGGAACCGTTTGAAGGGGAATAGAGGCTGTATAATGTACGATATTAGCTGGGTGCGCACTCTGTACATCAGTCCGGTGCCAGCAGATGTCGCAACATTAAGTAGCAGCGCTGGGGGGCGGCTATTCCAAGCAAAACCGAAGTGCAGTGGAACGGTTACTGGAAAGCGTCCTGTGTGCCATATCGGAACGAGGGCCGAATCACTGCACCGAGTGCTATGGCGCACCGGATCATGAACAGAGTCGCTGCGCACCTGACTACGCAAGCAAAAAGGCGATGAACCACATTAGCAGCTAAGAGAACGAAGAGATCGTAGTAACGGCAAAGAACATAGAGCCTAAACGACTGAATCGAAGAACAATCGATGTTTAGTTTCCATCCAATCTCCTGCCACGGCGTAGCGGAAAAGTGAGGCAACAGTTCCGGAACTGACGTCTCCATTTGAAGGGGCGAATATGACTACTGTTCTTGCGATCATGAGGGTATGGGAGACAACAGAAGGAAACTAAAGAACAAAGTAAAAGGGTGTTTACTTCACAACTCCTGCTGAGTTATTAAGACTGTCTTAAATGAATGTAGTTTGGTAGTTTTCTGTATTAGGTCTATAGCAAAAGATGACAAGTTACAGATACGTTTTCACGAATGTGGGGCTCGTTTCTGACAAGTAGGAGCGGAAATGCGGTAAGTTATCGATACAAGATAATTGCATTAAACTAGGGAAGCAGCATATAAAATAATCAAAAATGGTTCAAATGGCTCTGAGCACTGTGGGACTTAACTGCTAAGGTCATCAGTCCCCTAGAACTTAGAACTACTTAAACCTAAGTAACCTAAGGACATCACACACATCCATGCCCGAGGCAGGATTTGAACCTGCGACCGTAGCGGTCACGCGTTTCCAGACTATAGCGCCTAGAACCGCTCGGCGACTCCGGACGGCATAAAATAATCCATCATCCACTAGCTTTTTAAATATTTTTTCATATTCGCTGCGTCGGTCTTATACGCTTTTTTCAGTCTATAATTTATTTTTGTGTGGCACAATTTTATCTACCTTCCTGTCCACAATTTCATCGTATTTTTGCTTCATCTGGCTTGAAATCGAATAATTGTAATCTCTGGTATAACATGAACCAGACATTTCATTTTCACACATGTTTCCAGCAGAGTCCTCATGAACGTTGTATGCATCAGTTAAGTCATTATGAATGCAATGTTTTATCAAATACCTGACGTAAGTTCTTCAGCACAAACACACTGTTGCCCTGCAAATGGCGGCTTCGATATGGGAAAGCTGCTCTAGTATCAGTGTTAATGGATTCGTAGGCATGAATACGGTCACAGCATTGCGGAACACACTATTTGCGCACGTAACAAAAACTCTGAGTTGACGTCTCTTGCGATACCAAAATCAAATGAAATCTACGTACATTGTAGACCAATGTAAAGTACACATTTCACGGTTTCTGCCCATTCCTGTCACGTATGGAGGGTGGGAAGACTGTTTTTTATACACTGCAATTGGTTTAACGTTGCGTAAGCAATCACCAGGGGAGCTTCTGAAAAGTTCTGTTAATGGTCTCAGAACATACAGAAAACGAAGCTTACAAAGAAAATACCTTTAGTGATCTTCAAAGTAATTACAGTTAGCTACAACACACTTCTGACATCGGTTATAAAGTCGATTGAAACTGTCAGCAGATGCTTCTTATCAAACCGTTCGTAGCACCGTAGTCACGCATTGCTGGATATCCGCATCGTCACAGGAGGCAGACATAATGCTTACCAATACGATCCGGAGACCCAGCGACAGTCAATGACATATACTTATATGGATATGGTGTCTGTTCTTTCGGATATGTCTGAAAGAACAGACACCATATCCAAATAAGTATATAGTTCTGGCAATACCGGCTATGACCTTCTTCTTCTGTGCGGATGCATATCTATTACCCAGTCTCTTACGGGACTTGGTAAGAATGTCTTCCACGAGTAATGAGTGTGTTGGGTAGGGACACTACGAATGTAATTTGTGGACATATAAGGTGAGAATGTGGGTCTCACGGGGGCATGAGTGAAATAGTCCCTGCATTCGCACTATTCTCTGTGACCTCGGTGGCTCAGATGGATAGAGCGTCTGCCATGTAAGCAGGAGATCCCGGGTTCGAGTCCCCGGCGGGACACACATTTTCACCTGTCCCCGTTGATATATATCAATGCCCGTCAGCAGCTGAAGGTACTAATACACTACTGGCCATTAAAATTGCTACACCAAGAAGAAACGCAAATGATAAACGGGTATTCATTGGACCAATATATTATACCTAGAACTGACATGTGATTACATTTTCACGCAATTTGGGTTCATAGATCCTGAGAAATCAGTACCCAGAACAACCACCTCTGGCCGTAATAACGGCCTTGATACGCCTGGGCATTCAGTCAAACAGAGCTTGGATGGCGTGTACATGTACAGCTGCCCATGCAGCTTCAACACGATACCACAGTTCATCAAGAGCAGTGACTGGCATATTGTGTCGAGCCTGTTCCTCGGCTACTATTGACCAGATGTTTTCAATTGATGAGAGGTCTGGAGAATGTGCTGGCCAGGGCAGCAGTCGAACATTTTCTGTATCCAGAAAGGCCCGTACAGGAACTGCAACTTGCGTTCGTGCATTATCCTAATGAAATGTAGGGTTTCGCAGGGATCGAATGAAGGGTAGGGCTACGGGTCGTTACACATCGGAAATGTAACGTCTTCTGTTCAAAGTGCCGTCAATGTGAAGAAGAGGTGACCGAGACGTGTAACCAGTGGCACCCCATACCATCACGCCTGGTGATACGCCAGTATGGCGATGACGAATACACGCTTCCAATGTGCATTCACTGCGATGACGCCAAACACGGATGCGACCATCATGATGCTGTAAATAGAACCTGGATTCATCCGAAAAAATGACGTTTTGCCATTCGTGCACCCAGGTTCGTCTTCGTCGTCGAGTACACCATCGCAGGCGCTCCTGTCTGTGATACAGAGTCAAGGGTAACCGCAGCCATGGTCTCCGTGCTGATAGTCCATGCTGCTGCAAACGTCGTCGAACTGTTCGTGCAGATGGTTGTTGTCTTACAAACGTCCCCATCTGTTGACTCAGGGATCGAGACGTGGCTGCACGATCCGTTACAGCCATGCAGATAAGATGCCTGTCATCTCGACTGCTAGTGATACGAGGCCGTTGGGATCCCGCACGGGGTTCCGTATTACCCTCCTGAACCCACCGATTCCATATTCTGCTAACAGTCATTGGATCTCGACCAACGCGAGCAGCAATGTCACGATACGATAAACCGCAATCGCGATAGGCTACAATCCGACATTTATCAAAGTCGGAAACGTGATGGTACGCATTTCTCCTTCTTACAAGAGGCATCACAACAACATTTCACCAGGCAACGCCGGTCAACTGCTGTTTGTGTATGAGAAATCGGTTGGAAACTTTCCTCGTGTCAGCACGTTGTAGGTGTCGCCACCGGCGCTAACCTTGTGTGAATGCTCTGAAAAGCTAATCATTTGCATATCACAGCATCTTCTTCCTGTAGGTTAAATTTCGCGTCATCTTCGTGGCGTAGCAACTTTAATGGCCAGTAGTGTAGAAGGTGCTTCTGAAAAGTTCGGTGAATGGTCTCAGAAGATATAGAAAACTGGGGTTACAAAGAAAATACCTTTAGTGGTTTTCAAAGTAGTCACCGTTACCTACAACACACTTCTGACATCGGTTGTAAAGCCGACTGAAAGTGTCAGCAAATGCTTCTTGTCAAACTGTTCAAAACACCGTAGTCACGCATTGCTGGATATCCGAATTCTCACAGTGCATGAGACATGATACTTGATAATACGATCAGGAGGCCTAGCGACAGTCAATGACATGGCGTGCATCGTCTTCTCCGCTTCTCAAAAATGTCGGCTGACAAAATCAAGCTTAAACGCTACTGGTCATCATTTTCGGCAGCAAGCGGTTGATCCATCATGAATTTCTATCCGAGGGAGGCGAATCGTAATGGTAGTACCACATCTCATCTCCTGTAATGGTGCGGATATCCAGCAGCGCGTAAGCATGGCACTTCGAGTGATTCCACAAGAAGCGTTTGCTGACAAATTCCAGCAGCTTTGCAACCGATGACAGAAGTGCGTTGCAGTTAATTACGATCACGTTGAAGGCCACTGATGATATTTTCTTTGTAATTCCTGTTTCCTTTATCTTCTGAGGCCATTCACCGAACTTTTCAGAGGCGCGTTGTATATTCGTCCATTTCATAATACTTTTTGAAACTTCATAAGCGCACTTTCCGGGATAGTTTGTGTTTATCTTCAAGCGTCTCCCCATTTAGATATTTCAGCACTATCCTGATACTCTCCCATGAGTCAATCAAGTCTGTGACAGTTGGTACTGCTTCTCTTTTTATGCTTTCAGTATCCTCTGATAGTTCCGTTTAGTGTAGGTCCCACTCACTTGAGCAATATTCTAGGATGGTCACTTGAGTTTGTAGTAATCTCTCTTATTTTTAGACTGACGGTATTTTTTCAGTACCCTGCCAATAAATCGAACGCTGCTCCCTGATTTACCTACGATCGAGCCTACATTATCATTCCATTTCATATCCATAAAAATTGTTGCGAAATACTGTTGTGAGCCCTTTACTTGATCTGCATCAGTAACTCCGAAACTCAAATGTAATAAAAGATACGCAACAGATCTAGTTAACGCAACCAGTGACAAAATGATGGCCCTGGCAGTGAATTTCAAGTAGCAGTATTCCCACAGTTTATGTTAACTAACTCCATGAAAAACTTAATAACTACAAATCAAATGCTTGGTCCAGTTAAATACCAATATTTATTATGCACAGAATGATAAGGAATGTTACAAGATTTCTGAAGGAGCACACAAAAAAACATCAAAGTGAGACGTGAAATTAAGTTACTGTAACGGACAATGGTACGATCGGCAAAGATAATCGTAGCGGGAAATGGGTTTGATGCAAATAAACATCCTGGCGTAGTAATACCGCACAAATCAGCCACGAAACCAGTGGTTGTGTAGTACTAACGGAGGAGGAAAAATGGGACAACATGCAACTGTACCTGTCCGCCAAGTAATGAAAAGCCAGCTTGAATTTTACTGAAAAGGTAGCAAACATTAACTCGGTTCCTCCATAAAGAGCCGATGCCGCTAGGTATTTCACTATTAAGTACATTTGGTCGAGGAGATTGTCTGTTGCAAATGGATGTCTCTCCCAAATTTGCTCTGCAAGTGAACTCGTTCTGTTTACTTTTAAGTCCGACACTAGAGATGTCTGCAGAAAGCCATCTGTAATCAGAATGCCATAGGAATGAAGTCCCCCATCAGTGTGATGTTATCTGGTACCAGAATACTAACATAAGAAAGAGAAGAGCGCACGTCACCTGTGCTTGCTTTGCTCAGAATCTCGCTTCGAAAAAAACATCGGCCCCAATGAGCACGAAGTTCGCGTGGCGTTAGCCAACAGTTTAATTTTTTATATTGTTAAATACTCCCACTACGGACTGCGTGAAAATCGTTCTCCCATCATTTGTTTTTCCGCTCCTACCATTGAGAGAACCACGGGAAACGGGCTCTACGTCAAAGCTTTTTGTCCTTACCTGCCAGTCCGCTGTCTCTTCTCAGAAAATAATGGACAGCTGTCAGTGACCTCCATTTCTTGGCCGTCTCTTTCACAACATCCAAGTCGTAGCTTTCACGACCGTAGGACAGAAAAGTTTTCCCTCATTCCACCTGCCTTCCGCGAAGTCGCCAGCCAACGCACGATGCCCTTTGCAGATAGCGCATTGCCGGAACGGACACGTTGTAAAACGCCCATTATTGCGGGAGGTGAGCCGCCATCGCTGTATTTTTTAGCATATTCACTGGATCCATTAGGTGCTCTTCGGTTTCCATATTTCTCGGAAGACTGCTACGTTTGCCTACACAGCACTAGAGAGGCAATGCAGTTCCAGATACTTGCAGAGGGCGGCTAGGAGCGCCCCCGTCCTCGGTCGGCATTCTGCCTTTTAAGAAGCCCCAAGGGTCCGCCGATAGCAGCAACACGGCAACTACCGGTCACTGCCCCTCACGTCCTGCTAACGACGGCTGTTCGAGGCCTCAGCTTGTAAGCAAGCATACTGAATTCACGCATCCGTTCACAATAACGGGATAGGAAAGAAACGCGTAACGAAACGTAGTCAGTGGATCGACCTACACATGAGTTAGTCAGTGTCAGATGTGATTTTCATACCGCAGAAATGAAAAGTGTCAGGCGGGGAATGGCGTGACGTTTTCATTCTTACACCCAGTTTAGTTAACTGATTACAACTGTGATACATCGTTGGTAGGGGATAGTACTTTTGTGTGTCCAGTGAAGTACAGAATTCAAAGCAAGCTGTCAATCTTTGTCCTATTTTGATATCTTGTGAAGACCACCTTGACATTTTTCAAGCGTTTTTCAGGCAGTACTTTATTAGAGATTCAGCGTAGTTCGAAAATAAATAAAAGGAGGTGGGGTGTAAAACATCTTTACTCTCATACAAACAAGACCTAATAAAAATATGATGGTACATTTTCAGAACACGTAGATGAAGAAAATATGTTACAGGGACTAGTGCTGGATTAAGCCAGCGACCGGGCGGAGTGTCCGAGCGGTTCTAGGCGCTACAGTCTGGAACCGCGCGACCGCTACGGTCGCAGGTTCGAATCACGCCTCGGGCATGGATGTGTGTAATGTCCTTAGGTTAGTTAGGTTTAAGTAGTTCTAAGTTCTAGGGGACTGATGACCTCAGAAGTAAAGTCCCATAGTGCTCAGAGCCATTTGAACCATTAAGCCAGCGAGGGGCACACAGTAAATAGTAATAAGGGAAACTCCCCATTGAAATCGCCTCAGATTTAGTGGTAAGATGGCCCAATGGACAGCCCGTCAAAAACTGAACGCAGATCAAACACGAAAACAGGAAGCAGATGTAATGAACTATGAAAAAAATCAAAATAAAAACAGTGAACTGTCCAAACTTAACAAGTTCAATATCGAAAAAGCTGAACAGCCTCGGCGTCGTGTTCAAAACTCTCTCGTGCCATTTTATTTTCATTTATTTATTTTTTTCACAACATTATGAACTGTCCGTCCGGTCACTGAAATGTTTGTTCTGTTTCTGTAGTCTTGGCAGTTGTCATGCTATACATTCGTTATACACTCCTGGAAATGGAAAAAAGAACACATTGACACCGGTGTGTCAGACCCACCATACTTGCTCCGGACACTGCGAGAGGGCTGTACAAGCAATGATCACACGCACGCCACAGCGGACACACCAGGAACCGCGGTGTTGGCCGTCGAATGGCGCTAGCTGCGCAGCATTTGTGCACCGCCGCCGTCAGTGTCAGCCAGTTTGCCGTGGCATACGGAGCTCCATCGCAGTCTTTAACACTGGTAGCATGCCGCGACAGCGTGGACGTGAACCGTATGTGCAGTTGACGGACTTTGAGCGAGGGCGTATAGTGGGCATGCGGGAGGCCGGGTGGACGTACCGCCGAATTGCTCAACACGTGGGGCGTGAGGTCTCCACAGTACATCGATGTTGTCGCCAGTGGTTGGCGGAAGGTGCACGTGCTCGTCGACCTGGGACCGGACCGCAGCGACGCACGGATGCACCCCAAGACCGTAGGATCCTACGCAGTGCCGTAGGGGACCGCACCACCACTTCCCAGCAAATTAGGGACACTGTTGCTCCTGGGGTATCGGCGAGGACCATTCGCAACCGTCTCCATGAAGCTGGGCTACGGTCCCGCACACCGTTAGGCCGTCTTCCGCTCACGCCCCAACATCGTGCAGCCCGCCTCCAGTGGTGTCGCGACAGGGGTGAATGGAGGGACGAATGGAGACGTGTCGTCTTCAGCGATGAGAGTCGCTTCTGCCTTGGTGCCAATGATGGTCGTATGCGTGTTTGGCGCCGTGCAGGTGAGCGCCACAATCATGACTGCATACGAACGAGGCACACAGGGCCAACACCCGGCGTCATGGTGTGGGGAGCGATCTCCTACACTGGCCGTACACCACTGGTGATCGTCGAGGGGACACTGAATAGTGCACGGTACATCCAAACCGTCATCGAACCCATCGTTCTACCATTCCTAGACCGGCAAGGGAACTTGCTGTTCCAACAGGACAATGCACGTCCGCATGTATCCCGTGCCACCCAACGTGCTCTAGAAGGTGTAAGTCAACTACCCTGGCCAGCAAGATCTCCGGATCTGTCCCCCATTGAGCATGTTTGGGACTGGATGAAGCGTCGTCTCACGCGGTCTGCACGTCCAGCACGAACGCTGGGCCAACTGAGGCGCCAGGTGGAAATGGCATGGCAAGCCGTTCCACAGGACTACATCCAGCATCTCTACGATCGTCTCCATGGGAGAATAGCAGCCTGCATTGCTGCGAAAGGTGGATATACACTGTACTAGTGCCGACATTGTGCATGCTCTGTTGCCTGTGTCTATGTGCCGGTGGATCTGTCAGTGTGATCATGTGATGTATCTGACCCCAGGAATGTGTCAATAAAGTTTCCCCTTCCTGGGACAATGAATTCACGGTGTTCTTATTTCAATTTCCAGGAGTGTAGAATATCAGCCATGTGGTAAAAATATGTTACCGTCGTAGAATAGTGAGAGCAGGCGAGATACCACACAGACGTCTCACGGAAATGAAAACAACAAATAAAAGGGTGTGAATTTTTTTGCAACAAAGGAATTCAAGGGCCAAAACACCCTAAACCGAACTCAACTACAAAAACGTCAAAAACATCTGTTTTGACAGAGCACAGTGAAACTGTGTGATTGTGAAACTGTGTGATTGTGAAACTGTTGCGCTCATTTGTTATGTGACACGCTGTCATGTTTTCATCACTTCCTTGGGAGTGATCACATTCACATTCATACGAACACCTTATCGGGCAAGGAAGCATATCTCATTCACTTGCCAGGCGTACAAATTAGGTGTGTCGATGAGAGATTCCTATTGTATGACATACGTACTGTCACTAATGCCGTGTATGACACACCAGACGTGCGTTCCGGTGAAAGATTCGGTTGGCTTGTCACCTTACTATCCAAAAGCCACTTCCTTTCGGCTGCTAATAGAGTAATTGTGCAGAATCAGCTGTCATTATTGGCCCCTACCTTACATCTCACTGCTGCAAACGGACGTTACACTACGACATAGACACAAACATGAATATAGTGAAAAAAATGGCACAAGGGAGGTTTAAACACGGATCACCCATTTGGCAATCCAATACCGTTACCACTTAACCAAGCCACCTGGTATCATTTAGGCTGCTATATATTGCACTTCTTGTCCTTGGAAGTTTACTGATTCTATTTTGTTTTTTGTCTCACAGTTCAGTACACCTTCTTTCTGTTTTCATGCTTGATCTGTGTTCAGGTTTTGGCGGACTGTCCACTAGGTCCTCTTCCCACCAAACCTGAGAGGGTGCGATTGGGAGTTCCTCTTGTAAGAAGTGTCTCGGTTTACTTTGGGCATCGAACTTTAGGACGTAAAATAAAAGAGCACCTTATTTGGTCCCAGAACGATATGCACAGTTCCTTGGATGGTTTTCATCATACAAACCCTTAAAACAACTTCTTTTCGTACCATAAGAAAGTGTATACGCTACATGACTGCAATCAAATCTTTTTGCACAAATTCGCTTCATTAAATTTGTGCAAAATAATAATACAATGACTGTAATGAGGTGTTCAAGGATCAGAAGATAAATTTAAGAAAGGAATTACATTTAAAACCAAATTAAACGATTAAAAATAAAGACCAGAATTTTGTGATAAGGATTTAAAACAAATTACCGTCCTGTAAGTACTGAACACCCGATCTTTAGCTTATGAGCCTAGTGACATGGTGCTAATGGCCTAGTGTTTCACAAGAAATTATTGTCGTCATATTCTCACGAACGAGAGTCCACCAGGCTATATGGATGCACAGTGTGAAACTTGTCAACCTATGCTACATCGCTGTATGGGTGGTTTCAAAAAGTCGATCGCACACCTGGTGCCCCAGTGGCAAATACACTGATCAGCGAGAACATTGTGGTCCCGACCTATTATCGATATAAACCCGTCCTGGCGATAGCATCATCATCTGGCGAGGAATGACTGCTAGTCAGATACACGCATGTTGCATGTAGTATCAGTGAGTATGCTTTCCATGTGTGGAATGGGTAAGGTGCGCGAGCTATCTGAGTTTGACCGAGGGCAGATTATGGTGGCCCGGAACCTCAGCGTAGGATTTTGGAAACTGCTCGATTGTCGGATTTTCGAGCAGTCCAACACGTGGCGAAACTAAGGAGAAACCACGTCCAGATACCGTGGGGTTGGGCGGCCACCCCTCATTACAGATGTCGGAGGTCTTAGGCTTGACAGACAGGCAAAACTTGATATGCAGCAACTGTGGCGGAACTGTCATCAGACTTTAATGCTGGGCAGAGTACAAGTGTGAGTGAACACACAGTGCACCGAACTCTCCTAACGATGGGCCTCTACAGCCGGCGACAAAAGCGTGTGCCAATGTTAACACCGCGACATCGCAACTGCGGCTGAATTGGGCACCTGACCATCGGCTCTGGACATTGGTGGAGTGGCGGAGTGTTGCATGGTCTCATGAATCCAGATACCTTCTTCATCATGCTGGTGGGAGCTCGCGAATCCGTCGTCTTCCCGGAGAACAGCTCCTTTACACCTGTAGTGGGGGAAAGAGACAAGCTGGCAGTGGCTCTGTTATGTTCTGGGGAACATTCAAGTGGGCATCCATGGGTTCATCGGCGCTCGTGCAAGCCATGACGACCAATGACTATCGTACACAGGTAGCAGATCACGTGCACTCCTCAATGACGATCATGTTTCCCCACGGAAGGGGCATTTTTCAACACGATAATGCGCCATGTCACAAGACCAAGAGTGTGATGGAGTGGTTCGAGGAACATAGTGGCGAGTCCCAATTGATGTGGTGGCCCCCTGTCTCGCCAAATCTGAACGAATTAGAACACATCTGGGATGTGGTTGAACGTGGCGTCAGAGCTCATCGCCCACCTCTCCGGAATTTACGGGAATTAGGTGACCTGTGTGTGCACATGTGATGTCAGCTCCCTCCAGCGGCCTACGAAGACTTCCATGCGTCGCCAAAGGTGGCCATACAGGCTATGACGTAGGTGGTCATAATGTCCTGGATGATCAGTGTAAATCTTTACTGTATTCGGAAGTAAATGAATTATAACGCTAACATTTCACTATCAGATCAAACACCTATAACTGAGATCTACACGTTTCACATAGAACCTACTTGTTATTTTCCTTTTTTAGCTTGGTAGCGTATGTAAACAAAATAAATAAGCTGATCTTATTTTTTAGTGCTTCTCGCCTTCCTGACGTCAAATTTCGCTATCACTAAACAAAATTATTTTCCACTCTCTTAATATCATCTGTTGTTAAACCGTAGTATTCTATCCTACTAGTCCACAGCAAGCGGCAAAGAAACAGCGACACAAAAGAAATGCCACAACTGCGAAACTATGATACGTTATACAAAAAATGGTCAACGAACAAGAAAGCAACTTTCACTCGGGAATTTAAACGGCTCTTATCAAAAGTACTTTAAGAAAAGTACACACTCTGTAGAAAGAATGACCGACCCTAATATGGCAATAGACTTACAAAAATAGATACGGTATCCATTAATTACTTTCTTATTGGTAATCAATAGAACACTATTCTAATTGAGCCGAATATTACGACTACTTGGAGGGTTGTCAGCTTACGACACAACGTTTGGTGTGGCTGCACTCATTTCTAGAAATGAGCTAAAATTGTTACTACTGATTGTAGATTTGAACACCAGGGTCTTTCCACTGGAAAGCTGGTAAAAGGCAGCTCATGCCTTACTTTTTTTCGCCCACGCACGGTGTCCCCAAATGCGAGGGCCCGCAGTATTTGCTAACTCTTGTTACGTGGCTGATCCGGCACTGACGTGGACATGGTACCTGAATCACATAATATTCATGTTAAAACTCTATTTACGCTGCTGGTCGTGGTACGTTAATCATTGTAGTCACGTAGAAACGGCAAGCTGCATTGTTACCATTGATATACAAATCAGCCCGCTTTTGGAAAAAATGACATTCCGTTTCGGGACATCGATGATTGATTCATTATGAAGTTCTGTTAATTTTTGGCGCAATCACTTTTTACTACACAACCATAGCTGCTTTCGAGCCACAATGACCACAATACCTGAAGATGACCATTGTGGGCCGAAACCAGTGGTTATGATTGTGTCATAAAAAGTGATTGTGTCAAAAATAACAAAAAGTTATAAACCGCTTTTGCGAAGAAACATGGATGCGCTGCTATATCCATAGAGTATTTCGTATGGTCTTCCACAAACCGGGCACAATTCTCTTTTCTCTTATAAAGGGATTTGACACACAGCAGACTTTAAATGCTTCCACAAATGCCCTCTTGGATTGACCCCTGATGAACTGGTCCACTTGCTCCTCTCCATCTGTCACGAAATCTGTTGCTCAGAAGCCGACAAGTATTACAACTGAAATGAGGATGAGCTCGATGTATGTTTGCTGTTAGATGGGCTATGATACTTTTTATGAATGTTTTCGGCGATTAGCGTGAGGAGTGATAAAAAAAGAATTCTAAATGGAAATAAAGCGTTTCCGGTCCTGTGCTCTTATATTCTCTGCTTAGTTGAGCGAAGAATGTTTACTAGTAGTTAAACTGTACATATTTACTGCACACTATGTGGCAACTAAGCCTCATCTGCTCCAACTGATAGTTTCCACCTAGTTGATTTGTTTTTTTACCTTGTGAGCCAACCGCATGATGATTGTTTTGGTAGTGGAAATTCTTTTCCGTTAGTGGTGGCGAAAAAATATGCCTCGTATACTTATTACTTGCCATATGAGCTAATCATATGGTGCTTAAAATGTGTGGCAAAAAGTCCTACGTCAGAATCGCAAAAATTCCACTACTGGTAACTAGTTTCCGTTCGTTGACAAGCCATCTTGAGATCTATAACTCAGAAAATTGCACATGGGAAATGAACAATAGCAAGCTTCATTCTGTGACTTCTTACCGCGTCAATTCAGGGTAAAACCTCGCGAGTTTTCGGCGATTACCTCCATCCTCTTCACACCTCAGGAGCAACTGCACTGGAGTGGCAAGAAGTCCGAGAATGTTTTATACAACAGTGACTTCGCGAAAGACTTCGTTCTCAGTAGAAAGATAAATTTAATATTTAAACTTCCATTATACGACACAAACTAATAAAAATTATCACTTGCTGTACACTGGCGGAAAAACGTTGCAGCACGAAGAAGAAGTTGTGTGATATAAACGAAAGTTGGTAGGCGTGTTTCTACATCTGAAAAATGACGCCTATTCAGATTTCGTTCCAGTCGCTTAAGAGTGGCAGCAGTAGGGCTACTCTGACAACAAAAATCAGGTTTGCTTTAAATACAAGCTGTAATGGTCGTGAGCGTTAGTTACCTTTGAGACTGGACGTGGCGAGTTGATATTAGACAAAAGTACCTTTAAGGCGACAAAGGCGCCATTGTCAGCATCTCACTGAATTTGAACGAGGTTTTATAGTAGGGCTGGGATAAGCTGGATGTTACTTAGTGTAGCTACTGTACATGGAAAAAAAAATGAAATGAGCGTATGGCATTGTTGGCTGGGAGGCCCCATCTGGGGAAGTCTGGCCGCTGATTGCAGGTCTTATTTCAGTCGACGCTACATTGGGCGACTTGCGTACCGGTGATAAGGATGAAATGATGATGAGGACAACACACATCCTGTCCAGAAGCGGAGAAAATCTTCAAACCTGGCTGGGAATCGAACCCGGGCCCGCTTGCATGGGAGGCGAGCACGTTACCACCCAGCTAAGCAGGCGGACGCCATTATACATTAATGCTGGCAACGGTGGGTACGAGAATGTACCGTCGTAAGTAAGTTCTGGCTCCGGACTGCCATTTGCTACTGCCGAGAGGGAAGTCCAATCGTGTTAGACGTGTGGTTCTGGCTCATCCTAGTGCATCTGCAGCAGCAATGTGAGCAGCAGTTGGCACCACAGTGACACTACGAAATGTTACAAATCGGTTACTTGAAGGACAGCTACGAGACAGACGCGCTGTAGCTGGCATTCCACTGTCCGCAAACCACCGCCATTCGCGACTTCAGTGGTGTTAAGCGAGAGCGCATTGACGAGCAGGATGGAGGCCTGTTGTGTTTTATGGTGAAATTTGATTCTCCCTGTGTGCCAGTGATGGCCGTGTGTAGATAAGAAGGAAGACAGTTGAGGGCCAACATCCAAACTGACTGCGTGCTAGATGCACTCGACCAATACCTGTAATTATGGCCTGGGGTGCAATTTCATACGACAGCATGAACACACACGTAGTTATCGTACACTCCGTGACTGATAAATTGTACATCAGTCTGGTGATTCGACCTGTTGTGCTGTCGTTCATGAACAGCGTCCAGGGGGTGTTTTCCAACAGGATAACTCTAACCCACATTCGACAGTCGTAACCCAACATGCTCTACTGAGTGTCGATATGTTGCCTTGGCCTGCTGGATCACCAGATCTAACTCCAATCGAGCACATATGGGACATCATCGGACGACAACTCCAGCGTCATCTACAAACACTGTTAATCGTCCCTCTACTGACCGATAAAGCGCGACAGGTATGGAACTCCATCCCAGAAATTCAGATCCGGCACCTGTACAACACAATGCACGCACGAAACTTCCTGGCAGATTAAAACTGTTTGTCGGACCGAGACTCGAACTCGGGACCTTTGCCTTTCGCGAGCAAGTGCTCTACCAACTGAGCTACCCAAGCACGACTAACGCCCCGTCCTCACAGCGTTACTTCTTCCAGTACCTCGTCTCCTACCTTGCAAACTTTACAGAAGCTCTCCTGTGAACCGTGCAGAACAAGCACTCCTGAAAGAAAGGGTATTGCGAAGACTTGGCTAAGCCACAGCCTGGGGGAGGAAGCTGTGAGGACGGGGCGTGAGTCGTGCTTGGTAGCTCAGTTGTAGCTCAGTCGGTAGAGCACTTGCCAGCGAAAGGCAAAGGTCCTGAGTTTGAGTCTCGGTCCTGCACACAGTTTTAATCTGCCTGGAAGTTTCGTATCAGCGCACACTCCGCTGCAGAGTGAAAATCTCATTCTGGAAACAATGCATGCGCTTTTGCATGCTTGCGTTCAACATTCTGCCAGTTATACCAGTTATTATTGTACCAACACTTGGCATCTGCAATGCCTTACATGCCTTACATTAACCTCTGATCTTGCAATGTTAATCACTTAAATACGTTACGTAGACAAATGTATTCCCGAAATTTTATTACTCTACATTACTTCTTTTCGTGTTGCAATTTCTTTTCAGTCAGTGTGTGATGTTGGTTTTGGAAATGTAGATTTGTTTCTTTTAGCGTTGGTCGAAAGTATGCGTCTGTGTACCACTACAGTTTATCAACATCTGCTAGAGAAGTGGAGGACGAAGTGAAAGAAGGAAGAGGGTGGGGAGGGGAGATAACGGGGTAGGAGATGCCTGCGTTCCCTGAAATATTACCTCTCTCAGTTTCCTCATTTGCTGCTACTACGTTCATGCTGAATACCGCAAATTTTCCGCAGATTGAGCAAAACTGCATCAGCGGAGAAATTCGCCAATATCCGTCGCTTGGCGAGAGGAGGCTGTTATGAAGCCAATTAAGGTGCTGGTGCGGTGGGGGTGTGGGCCCCGGCTCGAGAATCAGCATTTGAACGGAAGATTAAGCTATTAAGCCGGCCCTGTCACGAAGACAGTCATTGTCCTTCGAACCCCTTAATTACCAGCTCCTATTAGACCAGTGATTGCGTTCTAATACAATTACGTTTTCAATTTGGAACTTAATTCCACAATGCAGCTTACAGGTACGCGCCCGAGAAAGTCAATCGTTTGGTCAGGAAATAAAGCTGCGGTGCTAAGTGGGCTGATGCCCCAGAACAACCTGGCAAGAACACTGGAGCAGTCTGTCGCGAGTTGAGCTCCGGGGCAGATGAAAGGGCGGTGGTATAGTCGCTACAGCTTCCAACCAGTCGATAGTTTCCGTCTTCATCAACGCGGAAGAATTGCGTTATGTTCTGCTAACTACACGAGAAGTAAAGGTAGAAATTTGCGTGCCAGACATCCATTAACGTTCTGTGGTGTTTGTGGAAACGGCGGAACGTGCGATACGATCTAGCTGTCGGCCTCTTTTTATTTCCAGTTCGTACACGATCAGATAAACCGCACATTAGGTAACATCCTGGTGTTTGCACATTTTTCATTGCCCAAGAGTTTCGCGAAGTTTTACGTCTTTAAGAAAATCTTTATTTACGCGAGTAAGCTGAGTTTGATATTAAAAATATTTGTCCTATTTTGTCACAGACAAATCTGCGGACTATATCGAGGCTTAGGCTTAATGTTCGGACAAACGTTGGCAGCCTACACGGTGTTATATCCCATAAATGCCAATCGAAGGGCAAAATTAATGTTGAACACTCCTTTCCTTACGGGGAGTGTGATACCATACCGACGAGAAAACAATATACGCGAACTCAAATTATCTTAAAAAACGCTAGTAAATATTCAGTTTAAAAATTATGTGGCAGTAGACAAATGGTCAGTATAGAGCGAAAACTCACACTTAAACTGAAACAGGATTACATTGTTAGAGATGAAGCTTAAATTCAGATTACAGGTGTTTAGGTAAGGAGATCGGGCCTGTCCTGTTCAAAGGAAACTTGAGCTATTGAAAGAAACCACGGAAAACGTCAATCTAGTTGCCTAGACGTGGAGTTGAACCCCAATCCCCCCTAAAGGGAGTTCAGTATCATTACCTCTGGGCCACTTTAATAACTCCTAATGGAAATTTCAGTCTTACTCGTGAATGACACACATGCAGTAATACAGTTTATTGACATAGAGTCTTAGTAATCGAATGTTGAGTGGGGTCTTTCGAGGCCATAGCACTTGCAATCATAGATTCGTCATGTCAAAACGGTAAACAATTGCGTTGTCAATCAAGTAGGTAGCAGAAACAGTTTCTGAAAACCATTGGAGAAGCTGCTTTCTACCTCCCAGTCTGTTGTTGAACTTTTTACCTTTATATAACTATTTTTTGCTGCAAAAATTTCATTTCTGGTTCTCAGGAATTTGAGTCCTAGAGCGCTATATGTGTAGCAGACAGAATATTAACTCCATTTTTATGCATTTGTTAAAGATTTTATCTGTGCCCTGTAAATACTTATTAGTTTTTATGGCTCACATTCTGCGCTATTGTGTCTTTATAACCAACCGAAAAATTTTTATTGCATGAGGGATACGAGCCATATTTGTACACGTTTGGCATATATATCCTTTCTTCCACTGCATGCGTGGAACGTTTGCGCAGGCAACTTACTGTCACAGATTCTACACCTTTATTGCCACCGACACCGGGTCACTAAGATAGAAAAGGAAAATTTATCCGTATTCATCACTGTTGTCCTTCTTTTCACATACCGTACTTATTACGTTCCTTAAGAAGAATCACTAGGACGACTTTCAAGTTTTGTAGGCTTCAAAAATGCTTCACTAACACAAATATCATCTTTCAAATTTTTTGCAAGAAGCAAACCGACTATCAAGTATTGTAAAATGAACGTAACGATACGTTAGTATTTCTGAAACTTTATTTAGCCATCTCCAAGTCGGACAGGCAAATCAAGAAGGCAAATGAGATTACGGTGTCTAAAAGTTAGATTGAGAAATAAGATTAACAGGTAGTGCTAAGTAATCTGACGGGAACCGGTGTATCCACTTCGGCAAAGCCGTTGCCGCGGTAATACTATTAAAAATCATAAAACAGCTGTTTGTGGTTTTATTTTTCAGGAATGCATACATTAAGCTGTGGTTCTCGATATTAAGAGGGACGGTCAGTAAGTATGGCAACAAATATTTTCCTGAAAGCAGGTTGGTTTTCCTCAGGATTACAACACATATTATTCCCCATTCTTTTGGCTACAAAGCCCTATTTTTCAACATAATCTCCGTTCAATGCAACGGCCCCACACCGCCTTACTGGGGTGGTCTGTACGCCTGCATGGTACCTCTCTACTGGTCGACGTCGGAGCCAACGTCTTACTGCATCAGTATCGTTCCCATCACCCACGTACTGCTTCCCGCTGAGAGCATCCTACATTGGGCCAAACAAATGGAAGTACGAAGGTCCGAGATTCGGGCTGCAGGATGGGTGAGGAAGAGCAGGTCAGTGAAATTTTGTGAGTTCCTCTCGGGGGCGCAGGCTTTCGTGAGACCTCGCATTGTAATGGGGAACGAGAAGATTGTTTGCATTTTTGTGGCGACGAGCACACAGAAGTCGTTTCTTCAGTTTCCTGAGAGTATCACAGTCAGCTTCAGAGTTCATCGTTTTACCGTGACGGAGGACATTAAACAGAATAGCACCTTCAGAGTCCCAGAAAACCGTCGCCATTACTTTACCGGCTGAGTCTAGGGCTTTGAACTTTTTCTTCGGAAGAGACGTGGTGTGAAACCAGTCTATGGACTGCCATTTTGTTTCCGGTTTGAAACGATGGACCCGTGTTTTATCGCCTGTGACGATTTTCGACAAATAAATCGTCACGCGCAAGCAGTTGCGAATAGATGGTCTTTCTTTCCTGCGGCAACTCGCCTTTGAGTATTCCAGCTGGTGGGCGATTCTGTCAGCACCACCAACAGTTGTGCAGCGAAGTGTTGGCCTGTGATCCGTCGATCACCTATAATGAGACTTCCGCACGTTCCAACGCTGCAGAAGTCATAACGGTGTGCGGCTGGCCGGCAAGCAGGAGTTTGGACAGGTTTCTGCGATCTTGTTGCGGTGGTGACAGACACCTCACCCAACGACTCACCGTGCTTTTGTTCACTGACAGGTCTCCGTAGATATTCGTAGATTATTCTGTAAGCGTCTGTGAATAACTGCTTTTTTTTTTTTTTTGGTCATCTGTCTACTGACTGGTTTGATGCGGCCCGCCACGAATTCCTTTCCTGTGCTAACCTCTTCATCTCAGAGTAGCACTTGCAACCTACGTCCTCAATTATTTGCTTGACGTATTCCAATCTCTGTCTTCCTCTACAGTTTTTGCCCTCTACAGCTCCCTCTAGTACCATGGAAGTCATTCCCTCATGATGTCTTAGCAGATGTCCTATCATCCTGTCCCTTCTCTTATCAGTGTTCAGTGTTTTCCACATATTCCTTTCCTCTCCGATTCTGCGTAGAACCTCCTCATTCCTTACCTTATCAGTCCACCTAATTTTCAACATTCGTCTATAGCACCACATCTCAAATGCTTCGATTCTCTTCTGTTCCGGTTTTCCCACAGTCCATGTTTCACTACCATACAATTCTGTACTCCAGACGTACATCCTCAGAAATTTCTTCCTCAAATTAAGGCCGGTATTTGATATTAGTAGACTTCTCTTGGCCAGAAATGCCTTTTTAGCCATAGCGAGTCTGCTTTTGATGTCCTCCTTGCTCCGTCCGTCATAGGTTATTTTACTGCCTAGGTAGCAGAATTCCTTAACTTCACTGACTTCGTGACCATCAATCCTGATGTTAAGTTTCTCGCTGTTCTCATTTCTACTACTTCTCATTACCTTCGTCTTTCTCCGATTTACTCTCAAACCATACTGTGTACTCATTAGACTGTTCATTCCGTTCATCAGATCATTTAATTCTTCTTCACTTTCACTCAGGATAGCAATGTCATCAGCGAATCGTATCATTGATATCCTTTCACCTTGTATTTTAATTCCACTCCTGAACCTTTCTTTTATTTCCATCATTGCTTCCTCGATGTACAGATTGAAGAGTAGGGGCGAAAGGCTACAGCCTTGTCTTACACCCTTCTTAATACGAGCACTTCGTTCTTGATAGTCCACTCTTATTATTCCATCTTGGTTGTTGTACATATTGTATATGACCCGTCTCTCCCTATAGCTTACCCCTACTTTTTTCAGAATCTCGAACAGCTTGCACCATTTTATATTGTCGAACGCTTTTTCCAGGTCGACAAATCCTATGAAAGTGTCCTGATTTTTCTTTAGCCTTGCTTCCATTATTAGCCGTAACGTCAGAATTGCCTCTCTCGTCCCTTTACTTTTCCTAAAGCCAAACTGATCGTCACCTAGCGCATTCTCAATTTTCTTTTCCATTCTTCTGTATATTATTCTTGTAAGCAGCTTCGATGCATGAGCTGTTAAGCTGATTGTGCGATAATTCTCGCACTTGTCAGCTCTTGCCGTCTTCGGAATTGTGTGGATGATGCTTTTCCGAAAGTCAGATGGTATATCGCCAGACTCATATATTCTACACACCAACGTGAATAGTCGTTTTGTTGCCACTTCCCCCAATGATTTTAGGAATTCTGATGGAATGTTATCTATCCCTTCTGCCTTATTTGACCGTAAGTCCTCCAAAGCTCTTTTAAAATCCGATTCTAATACTGGATCCCCTATCACTTCTAAATCGACTCCTGTTTCTTCTTCTATCACATCAGACAAATCTTCACCCTAATAGAGGCTTTCAATGTATTATTTCCACCTATCTGCTCTCTCCTCTGCATTTAACAGTGGAATTCCCGTTGCACACTTAATGTTACCGCCGTTGCTTTTAATGTCACCAAAGGTTGTTTTGACTTTCCTGTATGCTGAGTCTGTCCTTCCGACAATCATATCTTTTTCGATGTCTTCACATTTTTCCTGGAGCCATTTCGTTTTAGCTTCCCTGCACTTCCTATTTATTTCATTCCTCAGACACTTGTATTTCTGTATTCCTGATTTTCCCGGAACATGTTTGTACTTCTTCTTTTCATCAATCAACTGAAGTATTTCTTCTGTTACCCATGGTTTCTTCGCAGCTACCTTCTTTGTACCTATGTTTTCCTTTCCAACTTCTGTGATGGCCCTTTTTAGAGATGTCCATTCCTCTTCAACTGTACTGCCTACTGCGCTATTCCTTATTGCTGTATCTATAGCGTTAGAGAACTTCAAACGTATCTCGTCATTCCTTAGTACTTCCGTATCCCACTTCTTTGCGTATTGATTCTTCCTGACTAATGTCTTGAACTTCAACCTACTCTTCATCACTACTATATTGTGATCTGAGTCTATATCTGCTCCTGGGTACGCCTTACAATCCAGTATCTGATTTCGGAATCTCTGTCTGACCATGATGTAATCTAATTGAAATCTTCCCGTATCTCCCGGCCTTTTCCAAGTATACCTCCTCCTCTTGTGATTCTTGAACAGGGTATTCGCTATTACTAGCTGAAACTTGTTACAGAACTCAATTAGTCTTTCTCCTCTTTCATTCCTTGTCCCAAGCCCATATTTTCCTGTAACCTTTTCTTCTACTCCTTCCCCTACAACTGCATTCCAGTCGCCCATGACTATTAGATTTTCGTCCCCCTTTACATACTGCATTACCCTTTCAATATCCTCATACACTTTCTCTATCTTTTCAACTTCAGCTTGCGACGTCGGCATGTATACCTGAACTATCGTTGTCGGTGTTGGTCTGCTGTCGATTCTGATTAGAACAACCCGGTCACTGAACTGTTCACAGTAACACACCCTCTGCCCTACCTACCTATTCATAACGAATCCTACACTGCTACGCTCTGGTTTTCCGCCAAACGAAAATGACAGCTGTCTGCTTGGAACTACCCTCCGTTCCTGACACCAATTTGAAAGCTAAGTATATTGCTGCCACCTATCGGAAGTTCATGAAATTACAGGAACTGAAACGAGAATATTCCGCGTAGTCGCACAACAAATTCCGTATTTTTTCAACCGAAATTGGCTGAGACGAACTGTGTTGCATTACTTACTGTATGCCACACGAATAAACTTTGCTACTTTCAAAAATTTTTCTCCACAAAGGCGTACGATTTTCGTCGGAGCACCGATGTGACTTACGAGTGCTACAAATACCGACACGAGTGAAGCTACTAATGGAATTACTCGGCGATCTGTGATTACGAAACGACAGCATTCTAATCATCTACCGTCATCTCTTTCTTGAAGATGTTGTATCCGCTGTAAATGATACGGATACAGGTCAGACATACGAAGTGTCCGTCCTGTTATTGTATATGGAATATCGATATGTCCAGAAATTCTGCGTGTGATTGTTGAAGGATTAGGTTCTACCAAGTGAATAATGTGTTGTTCTTCGTTCACACTCCGTTCATATACATTTTCAAATGAAACAACTACTGGGCACTGCATCAGTGTAACGTAGTTTAGTGAAAACACAGATAAACAGTCGACTCTAATAATCTGCGGTTACCGTATTCTCTATCAGCAGCAACAGCGTTTCCATTGCAAAACTCGTACACAAATACTACAAGCACACAATCAGCAATTGTAAATGCTTAAACGATTCAGTCTAATTGGCGAACAAAGCACAATCACAGCTGAAACATTCAATTTTGTAAACACAAGCCCAACTTCTTAACCTAAACTTCAAAACAAAAATGATAATCGATAAATAAACAAATATCAACTGGAACACTAACACGCGAAATGAAAGTTATCGCTGTATATCTCTAATCAATAAAATGTGTATTATTCTCTGCTGCCATCTCCCAAATATTTACTTTTTTCTCTATACTAGTATATGCAGCAAATCCCACATAACTCTGGCATCTACAAGAACAAAGTATTTTAATGTGACGAGAAGCGTTTCAAGCGAAGGATGTTTGGTTCCAAAACCATCGTCTGCTTCCAAACCTCTGCAAGTAAATTGTATGTTGATCTGTCAGGAACTACCGTCATTAGACAACGTGGAAATGATTTATTTATGATTTTTGGTTGCCGATCCCGGTCCATAGCTGCAGTGGAAGTGTAGGGATTGAGATCAGCTAGTGCAACAGAGTGTTAACATTTTAAAACTATCTACATAAGGAGAAATATTTGTAAAAAATGTACTCGAATATATCATCAGAAAAGTTAGTGGTATGGTATGTCTGACAGTTTGTTTGGAATGTCTTCCATCTTGAGCTGAACACATAAGTGATACGAACTGATTGGCAGCCAAAGCTTGCCGTTTTATTCAGTAGAGCTCGGTCGAGCAAGAAGTCGGAAGCAATTGTCGGCCAGAGAGGGACAGGGACAGCACTTCGGAAAACGGTAACATATTGGGTTTATTAGCTGCAAACGTGAGTCCAATAATTATTGTAGTGTAAAGACCTTTTAGCGTCTAACAATATCTATATGTTAGCATCAAGGGTGAATTATCGGTCATGTATTCAGTATTCTAATTAGCTTTCTCCCTCCACTGTCGGTAAAAATATTTTATTAAGAAAGATAAATAGTTAATAATATTTGATTTAAAGTGTGTGTTCAGAGAGCAACTTTACAGATATGAAAATGTTAAGAAAAGCTAATAGTTCATGTTACTACAAACCTTTCCGGAGTTATTAAAAGCGTTTAATCTAACTGCAGAACATTCTTTTAATTATTTACGAAACATTTCAGCGGAATTTATCGTCAGTGCCTAAATGAGGAATGTGTCTGGTAAAAAGTTGTACTGTCATGCCTTACACCACTAAGTGAACTGTAACAATAATTTTTGAAAAAGAATCACAAAAGTTATCTGCAAAAAAAGCCTAGAAAATGAAGTAAAATGCAAACAGCCGCGCAGTGATTTATTTCAGCTCATCGTTCTTACAGCGCAGACAGACCAGAGTCGCGATATCCGCTGCAAGATAAGAATCTATTATAGAGTCTAAATGAACATTCTGAGATAGAATTAAGAGCAGTTTTTTGTTCAATGATCAAGTCATTCGTAGTGTTATTGATGACCATTCTTTATTTTCAGTTTCACTTACAGACAGTCAGATGTAGTTTAGATTAATGATATCGAACATATGAAAAGTAATTTGCACAGTCTTGTTCGTGTTTAAATGCAGGTTAGCAAAGGTGATTCTAAATCAGACATAGTAATCGGAATTTTATACTTGCTTTCAGATTGCTAGCCACAGGTTCTGGTACACAGACGTAGTTTCTAGTTAACAAGTTCAACTTTCTGGTTTAGTTTTCCTGCTCAGAATACGATCTTTTGGTAGCTTTTTGATTCCACACTTAGATCAAAAAGCTTTGCTTCTGCATCTACTACTCATATGCTCATATGCTAATAATAAGTGTTTGAATACTGTTTAATATTGTAACTGGAAAGTAAAATTTTGTGCAACAACAAAGCATTTTTTCTCAGGAGATGTTTGAGCCCTGGCACAGACCGCACAATCTTGAATATGGAGCTAGTGTAGATAAGTAATTATTTCTGTAATAAATGTTAATTAAGTTAATATTACATCGCGAGAAAGTTAATTTGAGCCTGTTTCATCTTATCTATTGAAGATTTCATTTGTTTCATCATATTTATCGAAAAAAGAAGTAGCCTGAGGGCATATTTTAGACCTAGGTTTTCATACGTATTTATGACGTCTGCGTAAGTATTAAGTGAAAAATGTAGGTTGCTTTTGTTGCACATATATTTAGTAGTACCGTATCTACTCGAGGAATTAAAGATTTTATGTTGTATCTTTTATTTCTTCTCAAAACGTGTAAAGTCCTTATCGCGCATATGCAGTCTAAGGCCTAATTTTTCGAGTACACAAGTTTTGAATTCTAATGTTATTTTAAGTGCATTACGTTACTATATTAATCGTATACACGTATATTAATGTTCCGCAAAACTTTAGTGACTCTTGTGATGGTAGTTAATAGAGTATTATTGTTATTTCCTACATAAATTTTGTAAAACGATTGTTTACGGAGTTCTGTTATGAGGTAGTAACCATGGAAGAGGAATGATCGAGATCTTGCAGGAAAAACTGGTTGCCAGGTACGAGGTCACAAGTTTTTTCAAGCTCAGTGCATGTCTAAGGCAAGTGATAGTGGATGAAAGATCATTTTGCAAGAGTTTTACAAAGAAGGATCATGTTGCGGTAGTGGGTGGAGCAGGAAGCAGTATTGATAGGGATCAGGGCTACAATGTTGAGTGTGATTTGATATAAATAGCATCTGAAACGAACCGTAAAAATGTTGGTTTGCTTCCTGCTTTCGTGCGGTATGATCGTCCCCAATTGACCAGGTCTATTAGCAGGTGCAACACGAAGTTACACTACCCTCCATAAGTTTGGAAACACCTAGTAATCATAGACAATGGAAAGGGAATACAACATAAAAATGGATTTTGTTGTTTTCCATATGTTAATTAAGCTCAAATAACACAAAGGAAGATGCAACAGCTAAATTTTCGATTCCTCAAAATAGCGACCCTTTGCTTTCATCACTGCCTTGCACACTGTCGGCATGCGCTGCGTCAGGTTTGCCAAGGTTTCAGTTGGAATTAATCTCCATTCTTGCTGCAGGACCTCCCACAACTGTGACCCATTCATGATTTCCCGTTTTAGGATCCTCCTGTCCTATTCATCCCATAGCAACTCGATTGGGTTACAATCAGGGGATTGGGGTGGCCATTCCATGTTTTTCAATATTTTACGAACCTCTAGAGACTTCACGTAGTTCTGACACAAGCGAAACGTATGTTTCGTGTCAATGCCTTGCTGCAAGACAAACCCTTTCCCAATCAGACGCAAACCAGATGTCTTAGCATATCGCTGGAGAATGGCATGGTAATCCTCTCAGTTCATTTTTCCATCTATTCTCACCAAATCTCCGACTTCATTCCCTCCAATGGATCCCCCATACCATCACAGAACCCCCTCTATGCTTTACAGTTGGAATTACGCATTCAAGATTCATGCGTTCATGGGGTAAACGGCGTACAAATTGACGATGTTTACTTCCAAACATTTCAAACTTGGATTCTTGAGTGAATAAGACTCTTTCCCATTATCCCGCTGACCAACGATGGTGTGTCTTAGTCCACTGAAGCGTTTTCTTCTTGTTAACAAGGCGCAACAGTGGTTTTCTTGTTGCTACATAACCTAGGAGGTTGTTGTCTGCCAGGCGTTGTCTCACTGTTGACTCACTCACCGGTGTATCCCTCGTTGCGTTTAGTTCAGCAGTCAATTCTCGGACAGTTTTTAATCCGTTACGTTTACTGGTCACTACCAAATACTTTTCCTGGCGTTCTGATATTTTCCTGGGTGCTCCTGAGCAAGGATGATCTCCATAGGAGCCTGTTTCTCGATGCCGGTGTATGGTTTTGACAACTCCGCTGATGGAAATCATCAGTTTCTTTGCTATTTGTCGGACACTATTGCCTTCTTGGTGCAAAGTGATTATCATTACCCATGATTCATAAGGAATCTGGCTCTTTGGGGTCATTTTCAGTTACTTCCGCGGCGTGTTATATCTTTATGCAGACGCAACTACAAGTGAACAGAAATGTAAACAACGTACCTCTACATAGACATGCGGTCTACTCGCTCCACCTGGAGTGTTTAGTAGAACTGTTTGGACAGGTAACGTCGGTTTACATAAAACGGAGCAATACTAGTATGTTCCAATATGTATGTATATGTACAATAGTTAAGTGTAAAGTACAGTGCGTGCCATTATTAACCGTTATTTGAGCTTGCTGTTCCCTATTCTAATCAATAACTCACATAGATCACTTCCATCTTGCTCCGTTGTAATACGCAGCATGGTGTTTCCAAACTTATGGAGGGCAGTGTATATCAGCTGCTTTGGGCGGCTTCTTTGTCAGGCATGGTTTGGTTCCTGATGATGCTATTGGCAGCTGGGTCTTTGCAAGTCATAATCTGCATTTCAGTAGCAAAAGGAATGGTAAATTGGTCGGAATGATAGCAAAATCTTTAAGGGGGCACTGAAACTCATGGGACTACCTCCTTTTTAGGCAAAGATCAGCGTTCAATGATTCAACATTGAATGAAATTTAGCTTAATGGGAAGCTCACACAGCCAGATACTAGAGATCTTAAAATATCACAAGATTGTCACAAAAGTGCAGTGAAAAATGATGTTAGTATATCACAAGACTGTCATAAAAGAACAAGGGATTAAAAACAAAGTAGATGGGCTTCTGGTATGTTTAGGAGATTTAGAAACTGAGGGTGGAATAAATGTACTATGCCTGTCTGACCATTATGTAGTCACAGATATGGAAAACGTAACTGTAGGTGGATACAAGATTTCAGCACACGTAAACAGAGACAGCGTGTAGAGAGGAGGAGTTTCCATATATGTTAAAATTTATCATAGCGTGAAAAATTTAGAAACTAACAAAATTTTGTGTATCTCAACATAAAGAAGCATGTGCCTCTGAACTTAAACTAAATAATGGTACTTTTATAATTGTAGCCATGTGTAGGTCCCCACTCGGAAATTTTCAGTTATTTATGAATTACACGAATTCTTTGTTGTCCCATTTGTCAGTCAGAGGGAAGGAAATTATTATTTGTAAGGATTTTAATGTAGATTTTCTGGAAGAGTCTGATAGAAAGAATGACCTTGAAGTATCACTTGGTTCTTTCGATTTGACATGAGTTATTGATTTTCCTACTCAGGTAGTAAAGGAAAGTAGCACATTGATTGATAATGTTTTTATATATCAAAGTTAATTTAGTCAAATAAAAACTTTTTCTGTTAATAAAATCTTTCTGGTCATAATGCACAGCTAGTTACGACAGTATATGACATAGCTCCATACAGTCATGCAAAACAGTCGTCCAAAATAGCGCATTCAATTAATGATTTAACAACTGCAAATTATAGAGGTAGTTTGCAACAGTTAGACTGGGATGAGGTATACGGGGAACCTGATACAAATTTAAAATTTAACCTATTTTTTGATGCTTTGTGAATATATTTAAAAACAATTTCCCTGAGAAATAGTGAAACATAATTGTAAGAAACCCATTAAAAGCTGTGGTTTACTAAAGAGATAAAAAATCTTGTAAAGAGAAGAAGAAGAGCAGGAGAAGATTAGTGTTTAACACCCCATCACCAATGAGGTCATTAGAGACCGATCACAAGCTCAGAGTAGGGAAGGATGGAACGCAGCCATGTCCTGTCAAAGGAGCCATCCCGTTATTTTCCGTAAGTGATTCAGGGAAATCACAGAAAACCTAAATCAGTTTCATCTCCCAGCACATGACATTGTTCCCCATGTATTTTATATCTCAACTGAGAAAGACAGCTTACTTGTTCCTAAAGAAATTTAACTTTTTGTGTCAACATGACGTCAACAGCTGTAGGTTATTTAGTTCATTTCTTTGTTCAAAACGTGAAATAACAAGTTATCACCTTCATTCTTATGTTACTATTCGGTATTCATACTACTGTATATACTACACCATTATATAAGACTAGTCACTCGTGATGTTTATCCTCAAATATTATTATTCACAAACATTATATTATGAGTGATTCCCATATGGCATTACAACTACTTAGGCTTAACAAGTATACTTATAATACTTTGTATTCTATTTTGTAATCATTAGATTCACAACTCTACCTATTTTTTATTTTTTTCTTCATATGTTCATTTACTAATACACTCTTAGTTCTGGCTGCTTTCCAAAAGTTCGTTGCTATTAGCGAGAAACATTCTGCAGCCGGCCGGAGTGGCAGAGCGGTTCTAGGCGCTACAGTTCGGAATCGCGCGACCGCTACGGTCGCAGGTTCGAATCCTGCCTCGGGCATGGATGTGTGTGATGTCCTTAGGTTAGTTAGGTTTAAGTAGTTCTAAGTTCTAGGGGACTGATGACCTCAGAGGTTAAGTCCCATAGTGCTCAGAGCCATTTGAACCAAACATTCTGCAAAATTTTTGTGTGGCAGGATGTGGGTTTTGAAAGTTATGTATACTAGGAAAAATGGTTGTAAGCTATACATATATCACTTTTTTGGTATATTTGACAGTTTATTTGGAATGTTTACCACGTTGAGCACCTTTGCATGCTGAACAAATGAGTGATACACGTTCCTTGGCGACCAGAGGTTGTAGTATTGTTGAGCAGAGCTCGGGAGAGCGAAGGAGTAGGAAGGAATCGTCGGCCGGTGAGGGAGAGAGAGCGTTACATTGTGACAGAGTGAGGAGCTTGGATGGCGAATGTGCCTCACAGAGATTTTTATTTGACATGTTCCATGATGAGTAATCTGAGGACAGAGGTTGACTTTTGAGAGGGGTGAGGGGTGTATAGAGAGATTTCACTTCGCCGAAAGGTAATTTTTGTTGAGTTTATTAGCTACAAGTTCGAGTTCAGTAACTATTGTAATGTAAAGATCTCATTGTGCCTAATAATATCTGTGTGCTGGCATCCAGCGTCCTGTCATGTACTCAGTATTCTAATTCACTTTCTCACTCCATTCTTGGTTAATGCATTTATTAAGAAAGGCAAAGACTAAATATTACGTAATTTAAATATCGTGTACAAAGAGCAACTTTCCGTACATGGCAGTGTTCTGTGGACGTCCCTATGGTTACACAACACACTTCCAACTGGTAGTCGAGTTCGTTCCATAGCTTATGCAGCAATATCCTGTCAACGGTTGTCACAGAAGCACTGATGCGTTCTCTCAACTGTCCCAGTTTTGTTAGCGGTGGGGTTATGTAAATACGAACGCTAATATATACAGGTCCAAGCGGTAGTCACCTTCGTTCCATACTTCATGTTGCAACATCCTGCCACGGGTCAGCACAGTATCATTGAAGCGTTGTCTCAACTGTTCCACTGTGCTCGGCAGTGACGAGTACGTAAGCACGGTTCTCAACGTACACAAAAACAAAAAAGAAAAAGTGGTAAGGCGCTAGGTCAGGTGACATGGGGCTAAAGGAAGAGAGCCACATCATCTTCAGTATCACACCCAATCTGGCGATGCTGAACTTAATCGTTTAGATAGCGTCGAACTTTGATGATGCAGTCAGGAGAAGCCTGGCCTTGTCGGAAATTGAAATTCTCGGAATCAGCAGTCAGTTATGGGAAATCCACAAGTGCAGTTTATCAAGGAAAGAGTTACCCGTCACAGTTTTCTCAAAGAAGAAAAACGGTCCATAATACTTCGTCTGTGAAACTGCACAGAAAAAATTACCCTTCTGCGAAACTCGTTCATCCGCCGTTATTTTGTGAGGATGATCAGTGTCAGATTGTGGCCATTAACCTTTCCAGATAATGGAAGGTTGTTTCGTCACTGAATATGGACTTATATGAATATGCATTTATCCTCAATTGCTTCCTGCATTCTGATGTAAAATTGAATACACTGGACATAATCTTCTGATTTTAACTATTGCACAAACTTCAGGCGACTCGGTTTGAAGCGTAACAGCCGTCGCAAAATCTTCAGATTGCTGCTGTATATCGACTTCGTGGCTTTCGCGGACAGTATATTTTTTTGGGCTGCATAAGAAATTTTCTGTCACTCTCTCCTCGGTTGCACCTGGTATACTTTGTCGATTGGTACTTTCACGTTTCCAGAGACGACCAGTGTCCCTATATTGTCAATACGAACGCACAGTGCTCTGTTTATAAAGCGAATCTTTTCCATAATTCGTTTTGAATGCAATATTGTAACGGATAAATGTCTCACATATTCCAACACACAAAACTCTATTCTTACTATGTCACCATATTATCAAGCACTGCGCTCGTAAAGCCAAATGATGGACACAACGCAAACACTGTCAATCTGAAGTTCTGTTCATGCATCTGTCATATTTGTACATGAAATATGCTGGAGTGTATAAAACTTTGAAAACGAATGTATAATTAATTGTAGCCCTGTATGCGTATATCGAATTGCTGTTTTCGCTTTTATAACGGACAAGAAAGCAAATTTTCTAAAGTACGCAAATAATCTTTAGCGTTTATAGCTGCCGAATTTTGAGAGCGTTTTTGTGTAACGGAAGTGCTTACTTTTCTCCGTTTTTTTTTTTTTTTTTTTTTTTTTTTTTTAAAAAAGGATGAACGTTTGACAAACTCCAGCGATATAAAATATAAAATGTATAGTTTCTGATAAAAAATTAACAAAAAATGGCGGCTGGGAACTACCGTTTCACCATCAGGAGAAGAGCACTCATAAATGTCTGCCCTACCGAATGTAGGCTAACACTTACCTCCTGTACGGTTGATGTTTTTACCCGTGCTCTCGAGGCTGATTAATCTGAGGTCTGTTGTTTAGCGATCAGACAATTTGCTTCTGAAGCTATTCAGAATTGCATAACGTATACGGGAGTTGAAAAGATCGCCAAAGGTGTCGTTGAGTACTAAAAAATATCCTGACCGTCATAGACTCTCAAGACTTCCTTGGCAAAAGTTAGAAAAAAATTCAAGAAATTGGAAATGCGAAGGAGAAAATACTTCAGCGAAAAAGAACAGCAACCGGTGAGAGAAAAGCAACAAACATTTTAGCAGCCGTCACTGCGAGGCAGCTTGAATGTATTGGTAGTACCATCCAAACGTGTATTTTGCAAATGCTGTATTCCCGCGCATCTCATCCCTTCCACGTCTACAGTTTCATGACAGTAGATTTCAAAATCGATTGCTGTTCTGCGAGTAATGTCCATGAAAGTGTCAAAAAAATATTTTCCGATGCAAGATTTAACTAGGCACTAAGCATCTTTTACCGATCAAGGGCAAGTGCGTCTTCACTACATGCACCACTGATCAACTGAAAATCCTTGTTGGTGTGAGATATTGATAATTTTGGCGTCACCGTGTAGCGCGAGCTTCTCAAGCATTTCACGCTAACAGTATCAATACTCCACCATGTCAAAAGACTCATGATATCTATAATTTAAGACCTTGGACATCTAAATACAAGACGAACGTGCCTAGACAAAAGTAATCTAAATTATATGCGTATTATACACTAACTCGCTTTCCGCTGCTTCTCGTTACTAAGTATGTTTTTGTCCGTCACCGTATGTGGTAACGATTTAGAGCACAGATTTTTACGCGAGAGTTATGCTATCTGCTCTGCAGCCTCTCTGGCCACACGGTTAGAAGCGTAGAAGCGCCATGTCTCTGATTGCGGGGCCCATCCCGCCGGAGGTTATAGTCCTCCCTCGGGCATGGGTGTGTGTGTCTTGTTCTCAGTGTAAGTTAGTTTAAGTAGTGTGTAAGTGTAGGGACCGATGACCTCAGCAGTTTGGTCCCTTAGGACACACACAGTTGAACATTTCTGGAGCCTGTCTACCTCTCCCCCCCCCCCCTCCCCGTCGCCCCAACCGAGCAGTCACACATTTTCTCTGTCCTTCTGTCTTCAAACGTAATGTGGTCTGTTCAGGAAGAATAAATGGAACTGAAAAAGCAGGAGGCTGCGCGGGATAGCTGCGACGTCTGGGGCGCCTTGCCACGGTTCGCGTGGCTCCCCCTGTCGGAGCTTCGATTCATCCCTCCTTGAGTGCGTGTGTGTTGTCCTAAGCATAAGTTAGTTTAAGTTAGATTAAGTAGTGTGTAAACCTAGGGACCGATGACCTCAGCAGTTTGGTCCCATAGGAACTTACCAAAAATTTTGAAAAGCAGGAATATAAATAAGCATCTCGTGTGACTTCTGACAGTGACAATTTTTGGTTTGCTGGCTCTTGGGCGTCTTTGATAAACTAAAGAAGACTGAAATGTTAAAATTTCTGCAAACTGATCGTCGTTCCATGAACGTATAAAAACCGCTCTTAACAATTTACACCTACCTAAATTTTTACCGTGTACTATACTATCCGTACCATTGAAATTGTAAGTGAAATACAACTAAAACTGTTATTTGTGTTTTCCTTTACTTGAACTTTGGTTGTATTAACATAATCTGATCAAAAGCACCGGGTGATCAAAAAGTCAGTATAAATTTGAAAACTGAATAAATCACGGAATAATGTAGATAGAGAGGTACAAATTGACACACATGCTTGGAATGACATGGGGTTTTATTTAGAACCAAAAAACTACAAAAGTCCAAAAAATGTCCGACAGATGGCGCTTCATCTGATCAGAATAGCAATAATTAGCATAACAAAGTAAGACAAAGCAAAGATGATGTTCTTTACAGGAAATGCTCAATATGTACACCATCATTCCTCAACAATAGCTGTTGTCGAGGAATAATGTTGTGAACAGCACTGTAAAACGTGTCCGGAGTTATGGTGAGGCATTGGCGCCGGATGTTGTCTTTCAGCATCCCTAGAGATGTCGGTCGATCACGATACACTTGCGACTTCAGGTAACCCCAAAGCCAATAATCGCACGGACTGAGGTCTGGGGACCTGGGAGGCCAAGCATGGCGAAAGTGACGGCTGAGCACACGATCATCACCAAACGACGCGCGCAAGAGATCTTTCACGCGTCTAGCAATATGGGGTGGAGTGCCGTCCTGCATAAACATCGTTCGTTCCAGCAGGTGTTTATCAGCCAGGCTGGGGATGATGCGATTGTTGTGGCGTAGCAAGACAGCCACGCCACGGAAGTAGCCGGAAGGCACGCGTTTAGCTCACGCAGGCAAGAGATAGGTCTGTAACAGGATACGTAATGAATGCTATAAAGAAAAGTACGTAGCTTCTGGAATACTTAACTTCAATCCTTCCTTGGTGCATCGCTATTGACGATACAAGTGAGACTCTATAGTTTCAGACAATATACTGCTAATGGCGCCTTGCTAGGTCGTAGCCATTGACTTAGCTGAAGGCTATTCTAACTATCTGCTCTGCAAATGAGCGAGGCTTCGTCAGTGTGCATCGCTAGCTACGTCGTCCGTACAACTGGGGCGAGTGCTAGTAAGTCTCTCTCGAGACCTGCCGTGTGCTGGCGCTCGGTCTGCGATCACTGACAGTGGCGACACGCGGGTCCGACATGTACTAATGGACCGCGGCTGATTTAAAGCTACCACCTAGCAAGTGTGGTGTCTGGCGGTGACACCACAGCGATTCTGTAACATATGGGTGTACCTCTTACCCGTCACGGTAGCAGTTACAAAACCAGAATCACGCATTTCCTCGAAGAAAAAAGGTCCGATAACGGTAGATGTGGTAAACCGAACCCATACCGTGACTTTCTCGTCGTGCAATGCAGTTTCCACGACAGTTCTAGGATTTTCGGTAGCCCAAATTCTGAAGTTGTGGGCGTTGACAGACCCTCGGAGCGTGAAATGAGCTTCGTCGGTCCACAACACAACCAATAGTCATCTTCCGCCATCTTTTGAAACGGCCACACCGCAAATGCCCCCCGCTTCACTAAATCTCCAGGTAACAGTTCATGATGCCGACGGATTTTGTACGGATAGCATCGGAGGGTACGCCTAAGTGCCAACCAAACAGCACTGTATGGAATGCCGGTGCGACGTGCGACTGCACGAGCGCTGACTTTCCCCGCGCATAGACGAACCCGCTACAGTCTCCATTTCTTCCTGAACTGTCTCAGCAGCATTACGCCTTGTACTCGGTCGGCCACTACTGGGTCTATCGTCTAAACAACCCGTGGCTTCGAACTTCGAAATCATTCTCGCCACAGCTGCATTTGTCAACGGATCTTTACCCGTTCGAATCCCCTTCCTATGGCGATAGGATCGTAGCGCTGATCTAGCACATTCCCCATTCTGATAATACAGCTTCACTAAAAGCGCCTTTTCAGGTAACGTCAACATGCTGGCGCATCTGATTCTCTCTCTCACTACAGCTCCTTTTATACACGATTGTCATGCGTAGTCATTGACGTTTTTCTGTCCAGTGCCATCTGTCTGACATTTAGTGAACTTTGTTTTGTTTTTTGTTCTAATAAAACCCCATGTCATTCCAAGCATGTGTGTCAATTTTTACCTCTCTATCTACATTATTCCGTGGTTTATTCAGTTTTAAAATTTATACTGACTTTTTGATCACCCGGTATTTGGAATCCCCCAGCAATGTGTGATTGACCACTAGATGTCACGAGGGGCGGGCCCACCGTTATAAAAGGAGGTGGGAAATACTGTGCTGTCAGTAGAGAGGCAGTATCAGTAGCACGGGACGCTCGTGAGAACTCAGTGACTTCGAATGTGGACTAGTCACTGGATGCCAAATGAGTAACAAATCCATCAGGGACATACCAGTCCTTCTAAAGCGGCCCAGGTCGCTGCTGATATGATCGTTAAGTGAAAGTACGAACGGACAGCCTTAGCTTAACAAAAACCAGGCAGACCTCGTGTGCTGAGGGGCAGGGACTGCCGAGCATTGGGAAGGTGGCTCGAAGAAAATCCAATGGAATCTACGGGAGAAATCACTCGTGAGCTTAAAAGTGCTACCAGCAGGCCAGATGGCACAATGGCTGTGCGTAGTGAATAAAAAAGAATGGGGTACTGTGATCGAGCAGTTCCTCATGAGACACATGTAGTCAGTACTAAGCAACACGTCAGATGACGTAAAGAGCAACGAAACTGTAAGCGACTGATTTGGAGTGATGAATCACGCTGTACCCTGTGGCGATCCGATGGAGGGATTTGGGCTTGGCGTGTACTTAGAGAAAGTTACCTGTCATCGTATATTGTGTCAGTAGTGAAGTAGGAGAAGGTGGTACCACGATATGGAGTGATTTTCGTGGTTAGTGCGAGGTCGCCTTATTGTACTTACAAAACACTAAACGCTGAAGGATGCGAACGCAGTTTACAGCGTTGTGTGCTGCCTACAGTAGAGGAACAGTTCACGGACGACGATTAATTGCGTCAGCACTCCTATTCACACTGTCATAAAGCAGCATCAGTTAGGTAATAGTTTTTGGAGAATATCGTTCCTGAAATGTACTTCTCTGCCTGATTTCTGACCTGAATGGGGCACGTCTGGAATGATCAGAACGTTAACTTCGCACCAGACTTCAATGTCTAACATCACTATCGTCTATGGTTTTGGCTCTTGAGAAAGAAAGGCCTACCATTCCTCCAGAGACGTTTAGACACCACATTGAAGGTGTCCTCAGCAGAGTTCAAGCGGTAGTAAAGGCCACGATTGGACACATACAATATTAATGTCCACCGTAGTACAACAACAAAGTTAGGAAACTACTGCGAAAGCAAAGAGAGCTCCACTCCAAGTTTAAACGCAGCCAAAACCTCTCAGACAAACAGAAGCTAAACGATGTCAAAGTTAGCGTAAGGAGGGCTATGCGTGAAGCGTTCAGTGAATTCGAAAGTAAAATTATATGTACCGACTTGACAGAAAATCCTAGGAAGTTCTGGTCTTACGTTAAATCAGTAAGTGGCTCGAAACAGCATATCCAGACACTACGGGATGATGATGGCATTGAAACAGAGGATGACACGCGTAAAGCTGAAATACTAAACACCTTTTTCTAAAGCTATTTCACAGAGGAAGACCGCACTGCAGTTCCTTCTCTAAATCCTCGCACAAACGAAAAAATGGCTGACATCGAAATAAGTGTCCAAGGAATAGAAAAGCAACTGGAATCACTCAATAGAGGAAAGTCCACTGGACCTGACGGGATACCAATTCGATTCTACACAGAGTACGCGAAAGAACTTGCCCCCCTTCTAACAGCCGTGTACCGCAAGTCTCTAGAGGAACGGAGGGTTCCAAATGATTGGAAAAGAGCACAGATAGTCCCAGTCTTCAAGAAGGGTCGTCGAGCAGATGCGCAAAACTATAGACCTATATCTCTGCGTCGATCTGTTGTAGAATTTTAGAACATATTTTTTGCTCGAGTATCATGTCGTTTTTGGAAACCCAGAATCTACTATGTAGGAATCAACATGGATTCCGGAAACAGCGATCGTGTGAGACCCAACTCGCTTTATTTGTTCATGAGACCCAGAAAATATTAGATACAGGCTCCCAGGTAGATGCTATTTTTCTTGACTTCCGGAAGGCGTTCGATACAGTTCCGCACTGTCGCCTGATAAACGACGTACCGAATATCAGACCAGCTGTGTGTCTGGATTGAAGAGTTTTTAGCAAACAGAACACAGCATGTTGTTATCAATTGAGAGACGTCTACAGACGTTAAAGTAACCTCTGGCGTGCCACAGGGGAGTGTTATGGTACCATTGCTTTTCACAATATATATAAATGACCTAGCAGATAGTGTCGGAAGTCCCATGCGGCTTTTCGCGGATGATGCTATAGTATACAGAGAAGTTGCAGCATTAGAAAATTGTAGCGAAATGCAGGAAGATCTGCAGCGGATAGGCACTTGGTGCAGGGAGTGGCAACTGACCCTTAACATAGACAAATGTAATATATCGCGAATACATAGAAAGAAGGATCCTTTATTGTATGATTATATGATAGCGGAACAAACACTGGTAGCAGTTACTTCTGTAAAATATCTGGGAGTATGCGTGCGGAACGATTTGAAGTGGAATGATCATATAAAATTAATTGTTGGTAAGGCGGGTACCAGGTTGAGATTCATTGGGAGAGTGCTTAAAAAATGTAGTCCATCAACAAAGGAGGTGGCTTGCAAAACACTCGTTCGACCTATACTTGAGTATTGCTCATCAGTGTGGGATCCGTACCAGATCGGTCTGACGGAGGAGATAGAGAAGATCCAAAGAAGAGCGGCGCGTTTCGTCACAGGGTTATTTGGTAAGCGTGATAGTGTTACGGAGATGTTTAATAAACTCAAGTGGCAGACTCTGCAAGAGAGGCGCTCTGTATCGCGGTGTAGCTTGCTTGCCAGGTTTCGAGAGGGTGCGTTTCTGGATGAGGTATCGAATATATTGCTTTCCCCTACTTATATCTCCCGAGGAGATCACGAATGTAAAATTAGAGAGATTAGAGCGCGCACGGAGGCTTTCAGACAGTCGTTCTTCCCGCGAACCATACACGACTGGAACAGGAAAGGGAGGTAATGACAGTGGCACGTAAAGTGCCCTCCGCCACACACCGTTGGGTGGCTTGCGGAGTATAAATGTAGATGTAGATGTAGATGTAAAGTGTGTCTCGATAATGTTGTTCATATCGTGTACAGTTACTGGAATTGCTACAGACTTATAATTCCACATACATGCATTTTGACGTGGACATTTTCACGTTAAGGGAATTACATCAAAAGTAGTCAGTGTCTAAGAGTATTCACTTTAAGGTCTTCTGTGGTGAGTAAGATTGGTGGGGATGTATTGGATAGCCATTTTGGCAGTATTTAGTGGCATAAAGATCGGACACTTTCTGTTGCTCCTGTATTATTTTTTGATATTCAGATAAAGTGTTTTTGTTAGGATCGAAAGTAGCATCGGGTCTCGGGATTTCTTTGTACATTGAAGACCCTGCCTAATATCCTGTAGGGCCCCCGCGAACACGCAATACGATGTGGCGTGGACGTAGTGCTGGAGGGAATTGACACCATGAATCCTGCTGGGTTGTCCATAAATCCATGAGTATGAGGGGATGGAGATCTCTCGTGAACAGCACGTTGCAACGCATCCCAGATACGCTCAATAATGTTCATGTGTGCGGAGTTTGTTGGGCAGCGGATGTGTTTAAACTCAGAAGAGTGTTCCTGGAGCCACTATGTAGCAATTCTGGACTTGTGGGGTGTTGCACTGTCCTGCCGGAATTTCTAAAGTCTTTCGGAATGCATGGACATGACTGGATGCAGGTGATCACACAGGATGCTTGCGTACGTGTCAGCTGTCAGAGTCGTATCCAGACGTTTCAAGAGTCCCATGCCACTCCAAACGCACACGCCCCACACCGCTACAGAGCCTCCACCAGCTTGAGCAGTTCCCTGCTGACATGTAGCGTCCATGGTTTCATGAGGTTGTCTCCATACCCATACTCATCCATCCATACAGTTTTGTGTCGTGCAGTCATCAATGGAACACGAGTGGGCCTTCGACTCCGAAAGCTCATACCGATGATATTTCGTTGAATGGCTGGCACGCTGACACTTGTTGGCGGCCCAGCATTGAAATCTGCAACAACTTGCGGAAGAGTTGCACTTATGTCACGTCGAACGATTCTCTTCAGTCGTCGTTGGTTCCCTACTTGCAGGATATTTTTCCTGCAGCAGCGACGCCGGAGATTTGACGTATTACCCGATTCCTGATATTAACGGCTCACTCGTGAAATGGTTATACGGGAAATTCCCCAGTTCATCGCTACCTCGAAGATGCTGTGTCCCATCGCTCGCGCCCCGATTATAGCACCACGTTCAAACTCACTTAAATCTTGATAACCTGCCATTATAGCAACATGTAACAACTGCGTCCGACGCTTGTTATCTTAAATAGCCGTTACTGACCGCAGCACCATATTCTGCCTTTTTACATATCCTTGAATTTTAATACACATGTCTTGGCGATTCAGCGTAGATCACTCACCTGAATATGAATGAATAGCAGTCAGCCGAAATATCGTGGCTAGATGTCGGTGCAATCAAGAACTCACATGGAATTCTCATTATGCCGGTAAAACTTCGAGGATCACAACAGTACATGACCGGCAAAATTAAGTAACAGGAAAATGCCAATACAAACCTAACGCTTATTCGTCTCCTGGTTTAATGGAAAGAGACGAAAGTGCAGTTCAGATCACTGAGTACAGAAAAACGACTAAAGACAGCGATCTAGCGAACACACATGGTCACAAACTTCTACGAAAGTGTCAGAATTCAATGCGACAAGTGTGCAAGAGCACACGCCCATTTTAGACATCTACCCTCTGCCAAAATTGTCGTAAGCTGATGAAAAAACAGTGGCAGATCAAAAATCGGAAACGTCTGATTACAACAAAAGCTAATATGCGCAATTTTCTCGTAATTGTGCATTCTTAACGGGACCTCCCTCACGTGTTAGTTCCAGTCTCCATATTTATTGGGTTCATTGAGGAATTATTACTGTACTGCACTGACAGCATCGAGAACAACGAAAAGAAAAAAGAAATCTCAGTCAAGGATTATATAATTATACTCAATTAAATCTTCAGTACTACAGTATTGTGAAAACGATGCGACCCTACTTTCCCTCGAACCTACTGCAGTGCACACGTTGCACCAGTGGGAGGAAGGAACACAGCATTATACCGCGACACGCCTCAGTACTTGCTTAGGGGAAACGCGAGCGTCGTAGACGCCCCCCAAAGCATGTCAGATGCACATGACCTACAAACAACGTTCGCAGCGCCACTAGCGGCAAAACGCGGCACTAGCGAGCGCCACGCACGAGGCGCGGGGTAACGCTACGGCCCCGTATTGCTTCTGCAAACAAAAACGGTAGCGAGCAAGCGGTGTAGAAATTTACGAGGCGGTTCAGTTGCCTGTATTTGCTTACGAGCACCTGAAGCTTTTCCTGAAGTAGAGCAAATAGCGACGAAACTCCCTGCGGAAGCGCTCCCTGCTTATCCACTGCGCTTGTTAATTTTCATCGTTTATGACGGTATGCTGATAATTTTTGCTTTTTTCCATCGTTTAGTTTATTCTTGGTACAAAGAATGCGGGACAAGACTGTTCGTGTACTCATTTCCTCTTTTTAGATGTGGTTTTAAGAAAGGATTTAAAAAAGCTAAAAGCGTAAGGAAAAAAAGAAGAAAAGAAATGCAGCGCCCTCAATGACTGTGTTCAGTGGCACCAGGGAATAAGACGTGCGTACTCAGGGGTTGTAAAGTCAGTGACTCTTCATTTGTCACAATAATCGGCGATCAGATGGCGCTCAAGAGGCCTGTCATTGTACCCTCTGCTTCGATTCTACAGTGGGTAACGATGCTGATTTTAGAGGCGAATAATGTTTGCAACATCCATTCTAGTGTACTACCGTGACCCACCGACGAGTATGTGATCCTGTTGAATAGCTTCTGCCATTTCATCAGTGTTTCATTGGGGTCCTGTGAGAAGCTTGATGAGCGTATCGACGGACTGCGGCACATGTTGGAAACAATATATCGGTGGTGTGCCACTGCTTTCAACAATGGTCTATGGGTCATTCTCAGACCTGTACACCAGGCTCTGGACGTTCGCGTTTGTACGGACACACGTCAAAAAAAGAAATAATAATGAGCGTATGCCATTGGTGGCCGGGAGACCCCTCGCGAGGTGGTTCGGCCGCCGCTCCACAAGTTCTTTAACGCCACTACGGCGACTTGCGAGTGAATGAGGATGAAATGATGATGACAGACACACAACACCCAGTCATCTCGAGGCAGAGAAAAATCCCCGCCCCCGCCGGGATTCGAACCCAGGACAGCCTGCGCGTGAAACGAGAACGCTACCGCAAGACCACGAGCAGCTGACGACACACAGTAAAATGGAAACAGACAAACTGGACACACATCAAAATGGAAACTTTCGGTGACCGACCGAATTTCATCTAGGGACGACATCTGGGTACACTTTGCACGTGCAATGTTATCAAGGACTACTGGGAATCGTTTGCTTGTAGCAGGACTGATGTCACATATTGCTCTGGCCAGGCTATCACTGGCACCACGATGCCGCTAACCATAGCTACTCGTGTTGTGAAAGAGTTGACTGGAAAGTGAAATGCTGTGCAATGACGAGAATAGGTTCCGTCGGTTTGTTAGTGACGGACGTACATGTCTGCGGCGTAGACGTGGTGATCTGCCTATTCCAGAGCGCATTCGTCCACGGCACGAAGGCTCCACCCAAGCTTTCTGATTTCGGTAACCGCTAGTTACAACTCGCGGTCATATGCGATATATCTGCTGGGTAAAGTAGGCAGTGCCCGCGACACTGCATTTTGCTACAGCTTACTTAGACAGGAAGGTAATGTACTTTTTCAGCAGGACAAGCGCGTCCACATACGTCTGCTGACAGGCAACGTGCTCTTCGTGGTATACAACACTGCCTTCTCCAGCAAGATCATCAGATCTCTTGCCAGTTGTATATGTCTGGGAAATGATCAAGCGGGAACCTACTCATTCTCCAGGGCCTGGAAGAACCACTGCCGAATTGCAACCTAAGAAGCAAGACGCTTGGGACAGTCCATAACAGAATTCCATTCGGCACCTTTGCGATCATTTTAATGCCAGAATACAGTCTTACGTTGCCGCCAGAGAGAAGTACACTGTGTAACGATGAACTACCTGTCACCTCACTTGTCAATAAAATGCTCTTGTCTTCAATGGCGCCATATTTTTTTTCCAGCGGTGCAAAAGGTTCGATCTATATAACTTCTATATATTTGAATATGCAAACTTGAGGGAGAAATTTTACTTACATATCGTAACTCAATGTTTATCTTGGACACTGTGTATCACCACTTCCGACAACTTTGAGTGAAATGCAGCGCTGCATAGCTGCAGCTGTGACTGCAGTAACTCCACACACGCTCACAAAAGCACGAGACGAGTCTGACTATCGTCTGGATGTTTGTCGTGCGTCTGATGCAAGGCAGAATGAACATCTATGAAAGGTAAATGAAAACTTTGGACTAAACTCAATTTTAAACTGTACCCCAACTGTACGTACATTCACTCAAAGAGTAAACCCTGATGGTCCTTTCGAAAATGAAAACTTTGTAGTGCTATGAATAAATTAAAGTTTATCCCAAATTTCTGTCTTCATTGACAAGACATTGTCTTGCGAAATCGGATGAATCTATTTTAAAACTGCCGGTACTTTCTCCTTTAGCTGTCCACAGATTTTAAGTGAATGTTACTTTGAGAGCTGAATGTTACTTTGATTAGATAATTGATGGCTCACTCAGTTTTTGAGGAAGGTAATAAGAACAGAGACGAAACATAAATTCACATTAGACTAGATTGGTGACCAATAATGACCGGATGTATCCAAAGGAACTTTAGCGTCAGTTGCATTAATAAATTTACGTCGGAATCTGAACCATTCATCTCCCGGACATGAATCCAGTGCCTTACCCACTATGCTTCCACGTTCGGTGCTTCGAATTCACTGGATACTGTCATGCTAACAAGCATGGGTGTGGTATTTAGGAATTTTCAGTATGTAAAATATACAGGCAACAGGTTGCATAAGTTTAATGTAAAAACCTTGGCCAGGTTTCAATACCACTAAGAGTATCTTCTTCAGGGGAAGTCACCTCTTACGTTTTAAACATATTATGAAATAAACATTCATCAAATTATAAAATAAACATTTAAAGTAGTTAATACTTGACAATACTGAAAAGAGAACACGGAATAAAATTGGTACATACGTAAATTAGATGAAGTTAAAATTGTAAACATACATGTTACACTAAGGTGCTCAAGACAAACAGTAGAAAATATAAAATAAAATTCTCCATGCAAACAGTAAAAACTGTTACAACAAGTAAAGCTTGTTAAAAGAGCAAACATTGGACTAAAAGTGTGGCAATTAGTTGCGACGTCAAGTAAAAATGGTGTGGAGCGCGCCACTTACTGGGCGCTAGTAACGTGATTACCGTTCAACTGTATGAAATACGCAACTTTTGCAGTAGTACGTCACTATGATACGCATTTAGATGTTTTACACAAAGTAAATTGTATGTTGTATAAAAGACAGGATGTATAAAAGATACAGAAGGAATAAAATAGTTTTTATAAAAATGACGAAGACAATGTAACAAAACTGAGCACGTTTGTTGCTGTTAGCCATGTTTAAAATTCTAGCATTTGGAAATTTTCCAGCAGCGTTCCAAACATCTACATCTACATGCACAGAGACACTTCGCAAACTACCGTACGGTGCATGTCGGAGGGTACTTTCTACCGCTGCTAGTTATTTCCTTTTCTGTTCCACTCGCAAATAGAGCGTGACTGTCTATACGGCGCCGTGCGAGCCCTAATTTATGTTATCTTCGTGGTCCCTACGTTGGTGGCAGTAGATTTGTTCTGGAGTCAACGTCAAATGCCGGCGCTGTAAATTTTCTCAACAACGTTTCGCAAAAAGGTCATCTTACCTCCAGGGATTCCCAACTGAGTTCACGAAGCATCTTCTTAATACTCGCGTGCTGATCGAACCTACCGGTAACAAATCTAGCAGCCCGCCTCTCTATTGCTTCGATGTCTTCCTTTAATCCGACCTGGTGGGAATCACAAACACTCCAGCAATGCTGAGAAATGGTTCACACTTTCCTAAAATTCTCCCAATAAACTGAAGTCGACAAATTGCCTTCCCTGCTACCGTCCTCACGCACTCGTTCCATTTCATACCACTTTGGAACGTTATGCCTAGATGTGACTGTGTCAGGCAGTATACTACTAATGTTGTATTCGAACAGTGCGGTATTGTTTTTCCTACTCATGTGCATTAACTCTACGTTCTCCTACATTTATAGCAAGCTGCCATTCATCATACCAACTTGAACTTTTATCTAAGTTATCCTATATGCTTCTACATTCACTCAACAACGAAACATTCCCGTACACCACAGCGTCTTCAGGAAACAGACACAGACTGATGCTCACTCTGTCCATTAGACCATTCATATGCACAGACAATTGGAAAGGTCGCATCACAGTTCCATGAGGCACTCCCGACAATACCATTTGTCTCTGATGAACACTCGCCGTCGAGGACAATGTGCTGTGTCCTATCAACCAAGAAATCTTCGAGCCACTCACATATCTAAGAACTTATTCCATATGCTCGTAGCTTCGTTAGCAGCCTGCAACGAGGCACCGTATCAAATGGTTTCTTTCTATTCAGCACGCTCTTATCTTAGGTAACAGTCTGTATCTACTGAAGAACAGTGCCGTGATTATTTACAGACTTATCAAACATGGGCCTTATCTGAAACGCACGCAAATTCGACTTACGTGTATGGCAAGGCTAACTCACTTATCTTACAAAAAGTAGTAGTAACTGTTACATTACTGTTTTTGATCGCCTTCTGACGAGCCCGTTATTGCTTACAATTGTATGGATGAGTGTACGAGGGCCGTTCAATACGTAACTCAACACATCAGGGTCCTGAAGATGGCGTAGTAAAACGCCGGAACTCGTAGCCAAATAAAATAAGTTTGGAAAGTAGAAGGCTGAAAGGTGTTTAATTTGACATCCTGGATCAAACAGCGAATCCCGCAAGCATCTCTAATAAGATGGTCATACAGAGACAGCACATTTTTATTCTGAAATCAGGTTGGTTTTTATAATGATACCAGTACACCATATTAGTCCCCATTCTTTGGGCTACAAAATCCTATTTTTCTACATAATCTCCGTTTAATCCGACGGCCTTATGCCACCTTCCTGGGAGGGCCTGCATACCCACATGGTGCCAAGGTAATCGTCGACTTAGAAGTCAACATTTTGCTGCATTAACCGTCTCCCCATCGTACATGTGTAGCTTCCTGTGAAGTGCATCCTTCATTGGGCCAAACAGATGTAAGATGCAACATCTGGGCTGTAGGGTGGACGAGGTAGAGCACCCCAATGTAATATTGTGAGCTGGTCTCGGGTGCGCAGACTTGTGTGCGTTGACATGGAGATGGAGAAGTCTGCATTTTTGTGGCGGTGAACATGTTGAAGGCGTTCCTTCAATTTCCTGAGGGTAACACAGTAGACTTCAGAGTTGATGGTTGCACCATGAGGCAAGGTATCAAACAGAATAACCCCTTCAGAGCCCCAGGAGACGGTCGCCATGACTTTGTCGGCTGTGGGTGCGGTTTTGGACTTTTTCTTCGAAGGAGGGAGTGCTGTGGGGCCATGTAGCGCCACTCCACTGATTACCATTTTGTTGCCCGTTTGAACTGATGATCCTACGCTTCATCCGTTGTGAAGATGATCGACAAAAATTGTCCCTATGAGCCTCGTAACGCGCAAGCCATCCTGTACAAATGGTCCTTCGTTGGTCTTTATGGTCTTCTGTTAGGCGGCTAGGAACCCAGCGGGTACACACCGAGTGCCCCAAGTGGTGGACGGGTGTATAAGCACTACCAACATAGACGTACAGTTGTGCAGCGAGGTGCGTTATTTGATCCGTCGATAATCTCGAATCAAACTAAAATCGCATCAGTGCAAACAATGCAACAAAATACATTGTTCATAAAATCAAGAGCAAATGAAAAGGCAAAAGTAGTACAACATAAACTAATGAGAAGATAAAATATGTACATCGAAGAGCAAGCAAACTAATACCGTAGTCATCGTGGAAACTGCTACACAGAGTGGCACGAAAAAGATAATGAACAACGAAAAGGTGCTGATTTGTGAACAGTCTAACAAAAAGAGGCCTTTTATGATGACATCCCAGAGGACATAGATGTAAAGACACTAAAAGACGCAGTGTACACTATGTGATCAAAAGTATCCGGACACCTCCATAAACATACGTTTCTCATATCAGGTGCATTGTGCTGCCACCTACTGCCAGGTACTCCATCCAGCGACCTCAGTAGGCATTAGACATCGTGAGAGAGCAGAATGGGGCGCTCCGCGGATCTCATGGTCAGGTGATTGGGTGTCACTTGTGTCATACGTCTGGGCGCGAAATTTCCACACTCCTAAACATCCCTAGGTCCACTGTTTCCGATGTGATAGTGATGTGGAAACGATAAGGGACACGTACAGCACAAAAGTGTACAGGCCGACCTCGTCTGTTGACTGGCACTGGCCGCCGGCAGTTGAAGAAGGTCATAATGTGTAATAAGCAGACATCTGTCCAGACCATCACCCGGGAATTCTTAACTTCATGAGGATCCAATGCAAGTACCATGACAGCTAGGTGGGAGGTGAGGAAACCTGAATTTCATGGTCGAGCGGCTGCTCATAAGCCACACATCACTCCGCAAAATACCAAACGACGCCTCGCTTGGTCTAAGGAGAGTAAACATTGGACGGTTGAACAGTAGAAAAACGTTGTGTGGAGTGACGAATCACAGCACATAATGTGGCGATATGATGGCAGAGTGTGGGTATGGTGAATGACCGGTGAATGTCATCATCCAGCGTGTATAGTGCCAACAGTAAAATTCTGAGGCGGTGGTGTTACAGTGTGGTCTTGCTTGTTGTTTTGCTTGGCACTTTACACCACAGACCTACACTGATGCTTTAAGCACCTTCTTGCTTCCCACTGTTGAAGAGCAATTCGGGAATGGCGATTGCCTCTTTCCACACGATCGAGCACCTGTTCATAATGCACGGCCCGTGGCCGAGTGGTTACACAACAATAACATCTCTGTAATGGACTGGCCTGCGCAGAGTGCTGACCTGAATCCTACAGAACACCTTTGGGATATTTTGGAACGCCGACTTCGTGCCAGGCCTCACCGACCGACATCGATACCTCTCCTCAGTGCAGCACTCCGTAAAGAATGGGCTGCCGTTCCCCAAGAAACCTTGTAGCACCTAACTGAACGTATGAGTGCGAGAGCGGAAGCTGTCATCAAGGCTAAGGGTGGGCCAACACCAGATTAAATTCCTGCATTACCGACGGAGAGCGCCCCGAACTTCCAAGTCATTTTCACCCAGGTGTCCGGATACTTTTGATCACATAGTGTATATGCAGAAATTTGAAGGAAAGGTTATAAAGCGGCTTTACATTACGATTAAGGATAGGACCAAGATCAAGAAAAGTGGTCCATCAAGTTATTAAAGTGAGACATGAGGTTAGAACAGCTCTCATAAACGAGACAGTAAGTATATCTTGAGTTTCGTTTGGTTTCCGTGAAAGAATACCTAGAAGTGAGGTAATGCGTTCAGTGCCAAGATGCCAAGACCTTGGTCATTTGGCAAGTCATTGCGATAAAAAGTAGTAATTTGTGGGCATTGTAGGGAAGAAAGCCACATCAGAAACGACTGCAATAAATCAAACAAGCAACGGTGTGTGTGCCATGTGAATATAGGAGTAAAAATGCACAGGCATCAGAGACGAAAGTCACACGTGTTGAAGTAGATTTTAAGAACGGATTATGGGTAGGCGTCTCATAATACTATACAGTAATGGAATGATACCATCAAGTGCCGCCTATGTAAGAAACATAAAACACCATCGAGGGGGAGAAGGAACGCCAAAAGAACCAGGAGTTTTAGGTAAAATGTGAGCAGTAAGCAACAGAGCGTGCGACACGGACCAAAGTAGAGCATCATGCACCTACAAAAAGGGGGAAAGAAGTTTTTGACGAAAATTAAGAACTATGTGGTATAACAGAGAAACAAGATCAGAAACGGATGTGGAAGTGACACACAGACGATCATGATTTGGTGACACAAACTAGGCAGTTGTACGTAGAATGCAACAGCACACAGCCTCAGGAATACACTGCTCTTTCTACAGAAATAAAAGATTCGGCAATTCAGGACGTGAATCTGCAACAAAAACAGTACGAGACTCAGAGCCAGTTCGTATAGTAAACAAACGCCCACTACAAAGAAGTAAGGAATAAAACACAGCCTGGAACAGATCCTCTACAGATTTATGAAAGCGTAGAGAACGTTATGCAACTCACTAAATGGGAAGAGGCGATGACGCTCAGTATAGCGTTACGACATCTAGTAAGGTACAAGCATCCAGAAGGGATTACTTTTCTTGTACTTGATTACGTAGGCAGACTCCAGCTCAGAGATAAAAGTCTGCCAACAGAAGTGGAAAAACTGGAGAAGGAACTCAAGCGCCTACTTGCTAAAAGAAATGAACCATTCTCCTTAGATACCTTGTACAAAAACTTTGTGATGACGTATGGTTGTATAGCATGCGATTACAGGCGAGTGGGGGAAGAATGTAGCATAAATACCTGTCACCCCTAAAGGAGATAAAAATAGGACAGCTTAACGCCGTGACAAGAATCAGCGTATTGCATGAGGGTAGTAGAGCAGCAGAAGAGTTGCAGTTAGATGCACTGTGACTCCAGGAACCGTATATGGACGCAGGGAAGATCCCACTGTGCCAATAACTGCCCAGACAGTCACACAACGGCAACATCCAATGGCAGCAATAATAGTACTTAATAAGGCTATAAAAGTGACAAAAATATCAGAATAATGTTCAGAACACGTAATGGGTGTGGAAATTTTAAACGTAAGGGAGAGTTGCATACTGGTTTCCATGTATCTTTAATTTATGATGGGATGGAGGAGAATATGCTAAAGGATATTAATCACCTAGGACGAGCTAAGCCTTTTGTGCACTCCACTGATGCACATACGAAGTCAGTATTGTGGCACAGCCCCCGACTGGAGTCCGCAGCTCGTTGTCTCGCGGTCGCGTTCTCACTTCCCGAGCACGGGGTCCCGGGTTCGATTCTCGGCGGGATCAGGGATTTTCACCTGCCTCGAGATGGCTGGGTGTTTGTGTTGTCCTCATCACTTCATCATCATTCCTGAAAGTGACGAGATTGGACTGAGCAAAGGTTTGGAATTTGTACTGGCGCTGATAACCGCGCAGTTGAGCGCCCCACAAACCAAACATCATCATCATCAACCACCTGACTGATGACCGTGGAAGACAACTAGAAGAAGCCGTTATGGAACTCAACCTAAGATACTGAATGCATCTCACAATTCGCCAACCTTCTAAGAGACGACTGCAGCAACGTCAAGTACTTACGTCACTTTAGCAAATACGGCAGTCGCACGCCATGTGAAAAGTCTGGATGGTTGCGAATGAATGACATCGAGTGACCATAATATCATACACTATACCATCAATGGAAGGGAAATCCAAGACGCCATAGAAAAGATGAGCATAACGTCGAAATATAAAACCAAAGACGCTACCTGAGATGAACTAAGAGTGTTTCAGTGTCCAGGAAGTCTGTTGCTGGATGATAAGGAGGCGCCGCAGAAATTAAGATGCGAAACAAGAACCAGAAAGTTATACCAGAGCAGCATGACACCAGAAGAAAGTGTTCGAAAGTGGCGTAAATACAGGTATGTTGAACAGCATTTTAAGGAAGAGTTCTAGAAAACAAAAATGTAACGATGGAAGCAATTCGTGTATGCTAACTTAGAAATTGATCCCTGAGTTGTACCATATAAAACAGTCTGCTAGCAAATACGATCACCAACAGTCTTAGCCGGCAGTTGTGGCCGAGTGGTTCTAGGCGCTTCAGTCTGGAACCGCGTGACCGCTACGGTCGCAGTTTCGAATCCTGCCTCGGGCATGGATGTGTGTGATGTGCTTAGGTTAGTTAGGTTTAAGTAGTTCTAAGTTCTAGGGGACTGATGACCTCAGAAGTTAAGTCCCATAGTGCTCAGGGCCATTTGAACCATATGAACAGCCTTATCCACGCTCAAAAGGAATGATGGGACGGCAACAGAAAGTTGGGAACAGCCAGCTGCCCTGGAAATGAAAACATTACTGCCTGACGATGGAGAAGAAAGCGAGATGAGTCATCAGCGTTGGTCACGGAAAATGTTAGGGGAGGAATACAGAAACAATAAACTTGTGTACCCCTTCGCACAAGAAGAAATTAGGCAAATAATTTTAAGACTGCAAAAGAAAGGTCCGGACGGGATCCCTGCCGAAGTAATACAAGCCTTCTGTGACCACTTAGATACTTGTGCGATCTGTACAATGAGTTAAAAACCATTCAAAGGCCAAGATCGCACGAAATATTGTTTATTCAAGACAACCGGTTTCAACAGTCTTTACTGTCATCTTCAGATATTAAACATCTTTTTGTAGTATAACATGTTGATTGTACCTCACGCACAAAATGTAAAGTGGATAAAACTCAGCACATTATAAACATTTGTCATCGCTACAACTGTGCAATGAGTCTTGCAATGAAATGTCCCTATACCGTGGAAGAACTCTGAAATGGTAATAATTAGTAAAGGGCAAGAAAAGGATCCAGTGATACCCAAATCCTACAGACCGATTTGTTTTTTGAACGTTCTCGGCATGATATTTGAAAAAAGCAGGAGGAGCGCAGTAATGAGACATCTAGGTTTCTTTCTAGACGAACGTCAAAACTTTGCGCATAATGTAGAGGAAGCAGGCAGGAAAGGAAGAAACGTGATGAATTAAATTATAAGCATTGGAAATAAGCAATTTCGCGTTGCCTTGAAGAGTGTCAGAGTATACCATCAATCTATATTAGCATCAGTCGTAGCATATGGTGCGAGCGTTTGGGCTATAGATTGCAGCTAGTGAGGCCAGCCTCAGTAGTGAGAAGAGTTCAAGCGGCACTTATTGCACTACCCCAAATGATGTTTTGTTTGTAATTCTAGGCATATGCCCATTGGACTTGCAAATTAGGAACAGGGGAGACTTTTATTGGTTAAGGAATGCAAACAAATGGAAGTACGAAGGGTGCTTCTAACTGAGGCCAGTTCGGAAAAGGCAATAAAAGATCGGATATTACAACTGTGGCAAAATGAATGGGAGACTTCAGGCAAAGGCAGGAGAACATACGAATTTCTCCCTAAAATCGGGGAAAGATTAAAAATGACATTTTCAACCCATAAAATGGACTGACTGGCCGTGGCCCTTATGCCACGTATCTGTACAAAATCAGATGAATCATAGCTGCGCCTGCGGCAGTGTTGGCATATCAGAACACACATTGTTGGGCTGCACGCTACATGAAGATGCAGCGGGTAATTGACGTCAGGTATTAAGGATAAGAGATTCTAAAGCAGCCGTAAGGAGCGATTCGACATGGCGCATCTTGGACGATATTGCAGCCGCATTATCCAGAAAGGCCAAGGAAGACTTCACGAGGCGTTCAACCATAAGTCAGCAAGCTGCCATCCAGGCTAGACAATATATTCTGCAGATAGAGAGAAGAAATGAAACACTGTCTCAAAGATCTACATTGGGTTAGTGCAAGTGATCATGAAGTGTGTACTTTAAGAAGAAACAGTGATGGCTGAAATTACTTGCTGTAGTGGAAACTGATGACGTGCTGCCCAAAGCCCAAGGAATCCAGCATACTGTGGCTTTTGACCGGGCTAGTATGAGGTCGTATCCAGTACCGGAAACAACCATCTACAAGTTGAATGAATCAAAATAAATGAGAGAACAAATTCTGTAGTGTTTGTAGTAGATAAGTAACTAGGTAGTTGGTTATTGTTTTAATGTAGTAGTAGGAGTAATTGTAGTCTTTTATCATTTTAAAAAGTTAAATATCAGAAATAAGTAATCAATGCATACGGCGTGCGCCTGTTTCCTATAGTGAGGTCTGCGAGGTCCACGCAGTTCATTTTACATAGCTGTAAAATGTCCTTTAATGTAAGTTTGCATGTTTTTCATTTTTTGCCCTATGACTATGGCGCATTATTGGGCTGTGTCATTATGTGTACTCACTAATTTCAAATTTGCATGTCTTTCATGATGTAAAATTGGTTTCAGGTCTTATCTTATGTAAGCCTTGATTAGTTGTCAACTTTTAGATAGCAGGTTTTAAACAGACCCAAGTTTTAATATGTCCTTTTAGTGCTAAAGCTACTAGCTAATAATTCGCTAATAGTTTCTGACAGTGTGGACTGTAACGTCTCGCTGCTTTCCCTTTTGGTCAGTAGCCAGTTGCTTGGAAACAGGAGTGGCACATGTGTATGTTCTTTTAAGTAATGCCTGCAACGTGTTGCTCCACGTAGCCACATATATAGCCCCACTAAATTAAAAACTTGAGCGGCACTCGTGTAAAGGGGAAGTTTCATTGCGTTTCATGGTTTATACATAAATTCTGTGTCGCCGGTTTCCACTCAGTTTTACTGCAGTTCTGTACTGTCCTGTTCAACGTATTCTTCTACGACGCTTAATGGACTTTTTAAGTTTTTCATGTAACTTTCTACATAATGTTTCCTTTTTTTATTTTTGATTTTAAATGTAAACCACTAATTCAAATTGTGAACGGCTGGGCTAGTGACCCTATGTTCTTCTTCCCTTCCCGTCAACAGATGACAGTAGTTTTGCCACTCTGGTTTACCAGTTTGCTTCCCCCTTCGCGTTCGCTACTCCACGCTCTGCGCTCGCGGGTAGCACACCGCATATTGTACTCGTCCACCGCGGCATTCGGAGTCACAGCACCAAGTGTAAGTGTCCTGGTATTCTTGGCATATTTCTTCACCCAGGCCCAGGCAGTTGTCTGTAGTACTGTCTGGTGTCACTTTGGCTTTGACTTAGGTTTTACGGCACCTAGCTCGACCGGTAGTTTTTAAATTTTTTTATGGAACCTTTCTTTGTTTTTCATGTGTATTGCTGTGTGTAAAAATTACCTCTCGTCTCTAGCTATTTTTGGTACGACATCTGAAGATAGGCGCATAAGAGCCCGATACCAGTCGTGTTCCAAATAAAAGAGCCTTAGAACTATAGAAATATTTTCAACCTCTGACTTAATTTATTTCTATCCAGGGAAATGTGATTGGTATGGGCTATTTTAGCTTTTCAGTTAATAGGCAGTAATTATGAGGAAGAAATTAATAAATATCCGCACGTTCCATCATAACAGCAGTCACAGTTGTGTGCGGTCGACTGGCAGGAGGGAGATCGGACCAGTTTGCGTGCCCTTGTTGCCATGACGACGGATGCTTCGCCCAGCGACCTCACCGTGCTTTTGTTCACTGCCAGGTCTTTGTAGACATTCTACAAGGGCATACGAATATCTGCGATGCTTTGGTTTTCCGCCAAATGAAACTCAATGACAACTCTCCGCCTGGAACGAACTACAATTTCAGAAGCCATTTTGAAGGCTATGTTTAGCGCCACCACCTATCAGAACTTCGCGAAACTACAGGGTCTGAAAGGAAATATTCTACTAATCCCACAGCAAATCCCGCAGTTTGTCAACAGAAATTGGTCGAATAAAAACGTGTTGCATTACATATTGAACGCCCCTCGTACTTTCAAATTGCCACGATCAAGATCATCATTGTAAGATATCCTTTATACTTGAACGCAGATTTCATCAATAAGTTCATCTTCATATGTACGACAATGGAGAAATGTTTATGGTTCTTTTAACGTTTTAAAATTTTTAAACTAATGAATCTAACCAGTTGGTAAAAAATCCCAGTGAATTATACGCATTGTGACCTGCTTAAATAAGTGCAGGCGCAGTGTGCCATCTTGTGAGACAGGGAGGTGACCTAAACACGGATTGCATCTGCGCAGCCTGTATTTCTGAGGCGGTTTCCCACGTTCGTTCAGGGAAATGCTGGGCTGGTATCCCAACATCCGCCTCAGAGAATACGATACGCATAGAGTTAAAATACGGTAACCCACGAACAAAGTTTTCACGATTTACAGACAGATGGGTAACTAGACTTTAAGTTAATTGTCAACTGTGGCGCCACGAAGTACATCTGACCACAAAATTAAAATAAAATAAATTTGTCAGATCATGAAAACAGGTATTCGTAGACGGCGTATACGCTAAGAAATAGAGAATTGTACACAATGTAAAGTAAAGCGTTTGAAAACGAGCACGAGGGAACCCATAGTCCATGTGTCACCAGCCCGATTATGTCCTGCAAAGTGAAAGCTGTGAAATGACCACCACCAGGGTTTCTCTCATGGTCGTCAGATTTAAGGTAACCAGTAAGACCCCTCCCTCGGCCTTCCCCATCATTCTTTACAGAATCGAAGTCTCGTGTATGAAACATCAAATTTATGATTACTTTACTTTGTTTGAAGCCGCTAAGTGCTCTAATTCTCAAATAACGGATGATTTACGCGCCATGATTAGGCTATATGAAGACATATATACAATTTCTAACCTAAGCAACTGACTTACTGAGTTAAACATTTAACGGGAGATTATAACTTTTAATGAATAGATTATGGCAGCATTTTATTCAATTCAGTCTTAATTATATGACGTAATGCGTAACCTCCCCCTTCCTAATCGGCCTACTGGATTGCGATATGATTGACCATGATCGAGTATGTCTGACGAAATTTTACAGTGGGTAAGGATATCGTCACCAAACGAAAATAATACCGGTTAGTAGGAGGAAAGTGTACAACAGACCCTTCCGAAAGATGTATTTGTTCTAAATCTAATCTAAATACTAAGTAATTTTGAAATAGTGGGATATAGGGCAATAGCTCAAGACCACACACGAGAGGCGGGGGTGGGGGGGGGGGGGGGGGAGGGTACCACCATGTAATATTTAATACAAAAAATACTGAGTAGTAGAATATGGATAATCCCAAGAAAGATAAGCAAAGAAAATTTAGCAAATAATCACTGGTGTGGCAATAGAAGGCCGTCAGCTTTTCCACAACACAGCAGTTCACGAGAAAATAAGTGAATCAGAAAGTACTGAGTTAGCAGTTACTTAGTATGAAATATTAAATTTTGAAATTAAAGTTAAATGAAGTTGCTCTTTTAATAATTGACTGTAACTGAAACTTTATTACTTAAAAAAATGACTTTCAGTAACCTCAGCATAACGTAATTCAAATTTGGAAAAATGCAAGCAATTTACTTTTAATTACTGAAATTTTGAATTGAATTTATGTTAATTCAATGAGCAACTGATCTTACTTTTAACTTAAGAACAATTAAGTACATACCAAGCCTGCAGAAGTCACTCGTTAAGCCAAATACAGAAAAAATGAAATTGCACACTCTTGATTCGTGCTGTATCTTTAGTTATTAGTTCTGCGAGTGAAGTTTTACGTTACTTTAAGAGAGTGGAGTTTATACTCAGAATTGAAAATCCGTTACGCCTCCGTTATGCAATACAAAACGAACAGTTACTGAGGCAGCAAAATTTAGACTGAAACTGGTCATTAGCAAACAAACGAAATTGGCGGTAAGTAGTTAATCAGTTTTCATATTTTTATGACACTCGGTCATTGCATGGAAAGGAAGGGGCTCTTCTTCGTAATAATGGCTGACGACAATGACAACACAGGTGCCCTACGACTTTTGATTATTGCAGGTCATTATTAATTAAAGTTAGGCAAACTTTGTGAAAGAAATGCCTCTGGGTAATGGCTGTAGAATATTAGTTATGTTCTGTCAGTTATCAGTCTTACGACAATGTTGCTGTGCAGATGACGAAGTATGTACCTGACGCCAATGCTGAGCAGTTGCTGTTGCTGCTGCTGTTGCTTATTGAGAGCCACGAGTCATATGCAGAGCCTCAGGTAGTTATGGAACATGCAATAGTTAGAACTGTAGCTTCCTCCGCCTGTCCACTCCAGCTGTGCTCTCAGTACTCGTGGGTTAACGAGAGAGATTGCAGGGCACTTCCGATTCGGTGTTATGCCACATCATGTTCTTATGGAATATAATCTTTATTGCAATTCTGACTTCATAAATTATGATGATGTGGGCAGAAGTTCATGCTCTTGCTTGCGTGCTCTAGGGAAAGAATAATGGTAAGCTTTACCTGCATTCAAAGGAATAGGGTGCCGATTTAAAGAACTGCACTATAAGCGCATGGCGACGGTGGGTCGAGGGAAGCGCGTTTTTTTCTGCGAAACCTGGGTAAGACATTTCAAGACGGCCGAGTTCTGCGGTCTCATTGTGCAGGCAAGTTGGTTGGCGCAGGTCCGGAGGCATCTGTGTCCAAGTAGGCTGACTAGCGCCGAGAAGTCGCTGCTGCAATGGCCAGCGCATTGTAGACCGTAAATAGAGCGTAGGATGGGGCCTTGTTAGGCAGGAAGCTGACAAAACAACTGTGAGCGTTCTGCGAATTTCCGTGGGACAAGTCACTGGCGCCCAGTCATCCACACTCTGTTACAAAAATATGTTCAAATGTGTGTGAAACCTTATGGGACTTAACTGCTGGAGTCATCAGTCCCTAAGCTTACTCACTACTTAACCTAAATTATCCTAAGGACAAACACACACACCCATGCCCGAGGGAAGATTCGAACCTCCGCCGGGACCAGCCGCACAGCCCATGACTGCAGCGCCTTAGACCGCTCGACTAATCCTGCGCGGCCTCTCTTACAAAACATATTTGTGAAAGCACGAGGCTTTTAGCGAGTTTATGGCCGTTCTTTGGAAACTTTCAAATGGACGCAACAGGGGAGATAACAAGCTTTTATGGAGGGATGTAGTTCCATCCTGGTCATGTTGTTAGCAAAAGACACGGCAAATGTGTGGGAAAGAGGCCGCGAAGCTGAATCTTTTTTCCTTTCCTCCCAATTAACTTTAAAGTCTCTGGTTGGTCAAATCGGTGTAAGCAGAGCAAAGGCCGCTCTCCCAGCTTCGAATGCTGGGCTCCAGCTCGTGATTGGCTTTTCCTAAAGTGTGGGAAGTTTAAGGTATACACGTGCTTTGCCACCGAGCTGAGGAGGAAGCAGACAGAAAGGGAAGAGAGATCACTATTGTACTGGCACTTTTCTAGTAAACAACTGCAGGTCTCACCTAAACGGTGATACTTATGTCCCTTGCTAGTGTGCCACTTAGAACCTGTGCCAGTCACCTTCTGAACCATCAGAGGTACTGCTTCTAGCATCACACACACAACGTGTGATGCGTGGTTGTACTTATTTGTCTTGAGTCGGCCAACTAATCATTTGACATATTCCATCGCACATAGACTTGTCATGGAATCAAATTGGTTTGGCAGATCAGTAAACGGGTGCACCAGAAGAGAGCGCCAAGACAGTAGCAGGTGTCGTCAGACGAATAGCAGCTGAAGCATCGAAAATGAGTAAACACATAGGATTGCTGGGGCGAGAGGCGGTGAACAATTTGAGCAAAAAGATAGAATGCATGGAAAAGCGGCAAAATGACGAGTCAGCGGCCATGACAAATTAGAATGTAAGCTGCACAAATTACGGACTGGTTGGGAGGTAACAACTGCAACTCCAGTGAGCGAGACTGAAGAGGACTCTCCTTTCGTTCAAATCGCAACAGGAAGCGATAAACACGCGCATGGAGAAGGAACTGGAGGAGGCGCTCAGGAAACAAATTGAAATGCGGCCAAGCGCGAACGCAATAGCACCTGAAACAAATTCAGTCGGGACGGATAGCTGTGTACCGTTAGCGGCAAGCAGAGGGTATGGTGAGATGAACATGGCACAAATGAGGGGACAAATGAGGGGACGTCGAACGAGGACCTCAAAAGGTCTGATATTTTCCAAAGGACGGAAGTTGTTGATGAAACGCCATTTGATTTTCAACACTTCTTACAAGTCCTAAAATTCCGCGTTTTCCGAGGTGAGGGTAATTTTACTCACCCACACACTTGGATATCACAATTTTACCTTCCTTTACCACCAAATTGGCCTTTAAAATACAAGCTGGACTTTATTTGCGGACACTTGCAAGAGTCTGTTGCGGAGAAATTCGCGGAATATCAGCAACGTGTAAACGTTACCACGAGTTCAAGGATAGCTTCCTAAATATCTACTGGTCCAAGGAGACGCAAGAGCGTATAAAATACGAGATGCTTGTTAGCAAAATTTTCGAGAGTTCAGGCTATAGAAGTCCAGTCAAGTTCCTTGATGCAATGATTGACAAGAACCAGTACCTTGACGTACCATGCTCTACCGGTGAAATAATTCGCCATTGTTACACCAAACTTACGTCAGCATATCAACAAGTATTAGCTGACAGGTGTAACGTCGAGCTCAGTACCTTCCGTAACACACTTTCGAATTAGAGTACTCATTCAGAGCAGAAAATATCAGAGAACACAGAGGAAAGTCTGACAGATACGTCGCAGGCCCTATGTCGCGTCCACAAAATAACCATTACCATAATAGTAACGGAAATGCGCAGAATGAGCGGCTTATGGAAACCATTCACGATTGGGAAATTTCGGGAGTAACGAATTTGAACAACGGAGAGACTGGAGTGGGAACCGCAATAATTATGTACTACGCAACAGAGGCTGGAATGGAAGGAGGAATGAAGGCTACAGGCCACAAAACAACGGATGGCGAAACAATGGATTCGGTTTCAATGACTACAGGAGGTGGGCGCGATTGAACAACGGAGGAAACGGAAATGGAGCTCAGATCGAGGAAATTGAGATTCGGGGACTAAACCCAAGTCGGGGGGGGGGGGGGGGGGTGCGAGGAAATGACAACCAACGCCACTGACCCTTTGAACAAGCCACAGATAGTTTAATGATCGGTGACAGCCGAAAATAAGCATTGTAGCATAAGTTTGTTTAGTTATAATAACTTTAAAAATTACAATCATTTCTTTAGATCTTTTTGTGATTCACCATGGTAATTAGCATAGCAACTTCTCCCATTACTGCTTGTCGTAAGAGCATTGTTAGAATTTCACTACACGTAATTATTGCGTAAGATATATCAAGTGTATAGATGTACAGTTGGTCATCCCAGAGCTGAATAAATTACAATTGTTGAGCGTAAAAATGTGCCGATTTCACGACAGAAACTTCGTTGTTCATTTCGCGGGAGTTAATATGTTCTCATAGCAGTTTTGCAGTTTGTACGGAACGACAGAATCAGGTGTCACAACAACGATAGAATTTTATATCTTCGAGTACAAAAAAAAAAAAAAAAAAAAGTGCACAAGTATTGGGGACGAAATTCTTCTCGTAATATCTTAGAGATCAGCTACAATCATATTTCTTCTGTTTATTGTGTGTGCATCGCAGTGCACGCCCTTGTACGATCCGGTATATAATTCGTAGTATTGTGTGTGAGAGGGGCGTCGTTCTTCTGTGGCTTATGACCAGTGCCCAGTGCACTGTGTCACTCTAGCAGCTATGCCACTACGCTTTTTGTTGGCAGACGCCGCTAAAACCGTTATCAATACATGTACTACATATGCCGTCATCGGATCACAATCGACATCGTATTCCCAGATGTGCTAATTTCTTTCCGCACTGTATTAGGTATCTGAGGGTTTCTTGCAATATAAATGCATTTTAGTTTCCCTTGTATTAGACCCCAATTAGAATGTTTTAAAGGCACAGAGGTCAGTTTACCACCATGGATTAACGGCACTGTGGTCAGCAAATTACACACATCAAGAAAAGTTTTGCATCACCACGGTTCCGAGAGTTGCGGAACCGGTACAGAGAACTGGAATAGAGATTAGCATAAACATCATTTCCGCCCTTTTTATTGCTCATGGAAACCACACATTGCATGTTGTACCACCACACAGCGAGACCTTCAGAGGTGGTGGTCCAGATTGCTGTACACACCGGTACCTCTAATACCCAGTAGCACGTCCTCTTGCATTGATGCATGCCCATATTCGTCGTGGCACACTATCCACAAGTTCATCAAGGCACTGTTGGTCCAGATTGTCCCACTCTTCAACGGTGATTCGGGGTATATTTCTCAGAGTAGTTGGTGGGTCACATCGCCCATAAACAGCCCTTTTCAATCCATCCAAGGCATGTTCGATAGGGTTCATGTCGGGAGAACATGCTGGGCACGCTAGTCGAGCGATGACGTTATCCTGGAGGAAGTCATTCACAAGATGTGCACTATGGGGGCGCGAATCGTCGTCCGTGAAGAAGAATGCCTCGCCAATATGCTGCCGATATGGTTGCACTATTGGTAGAAGGATGGCATTCACATATCAGCCGTTATGGCGCCTTTCATTACCCCCAGCGGCGTACGTCGGCCCCACATAACGCCACCCCAAAACAGCATGAAATCTCCACTTTGCTGCACTCGCTGGACAGTGTGTCTAAGGCGTTCAGCCTGACCGGGTTGCCTCCAAACACGCCTCCGACGATTGTCTGGTTGTAGGGATATGCGACACTCCTCGGTGAAGAGAACCTGACGGCAATTCTAAGCGGTCCATTAAGCATGTTGTTGGGCCCATCTGTACCGCACTGAATGGTGTCGTGGTTGCGAAGATGGACGTCAGGAGTGAAGTTGTCCATCGTGCAGTCTATTGTGCACAGTTTGAGTCGTAACATGATGTTTTGTGGCTGCACGAAAAGTATTATTCAACACGGTGGTGTTGGTGTCAGGGTTCCTCCGAGCCCTAATCCGTAGGTAGCGATCATCCACTGCAGTAGTAGCCCTTGGGCGGCCTGAGCGAGGCATGTCATCTACTTCCTGTCTCTCTGTATGTCCGAACAAAATCACTTTGATTCACTCCAAGACGCCTTGACACTTCGCTTGTTGAAAGCCCTTCCTGGCACAAAGTAACAATGTGGACGCGATCGAACCGCGGTACTGACCGTCATGGCGTGGTTGAGCTACAGACAACACGAGCCGTGTACCCCCCCCCCCCCCACCCCTACCCCCCCCACAGAGTGGAATGACTGGAACTGATCGGCTGTCGGTCTCCCTCCATCTGTAGGCAATGCTCATGTATGGTTGTTTACATCTTTGGGCGTGTTTAGTGACACATCTGAGCAGTCAAAGGGACTGTGTCCGTGATAAAATATCCAAAGTCAACGTCTATGTTCAGGAGTTCTAGGAACCGGGGTGATGCAAAATTACTTTTTTATGTGTTTAGTTGCAACATCGGCAGCTGCTGTCCTCAAGATATTTTAAAATTATGACTACACTTACATCATGTTAACCAAATATACATTACATCACTGTTTATGAAATTCAGAACGAGGACTGAACAGCCAAAATAATGATTGTAAAAAGGTATATGCTGTGTCACCTGTGTTTGGTGGCAATATAATGTAACATCAGGGATATAATTTTAGTTTTTAATATGTAATTGAAGCTGTAATGTTAAAACCACATCTGATGACGATTAAAATAGCTTTATAATGGAAATTTACGAAAAGAAATCTGTCAAGGTTATTTGGAAACGTAAAAATGAAAATTTGAGGTACGCCAATGAATAAGAAGAACTGATGTCGCCTGTCGAGTTCTTACGGCTACATATTTTATTGTGTCGTCACGGTGTATGACATGTCTTTCGAATGTACTTCCGCTATTATGTTACAGTCAAACGACACTTGTTCTGTTTACCCGACTTAAGAAGTCTTTTGAATGTTCCGCTGCAATCACATTCCAGTTAAACCTTAGAGATGCAGCTGTGTTACAACCGATGTGTTGCATAACTGTAATCTGTGCTTTCATAATGTTACAAAACTATTCATGTATTTTAACATTTTGTATAGTATTTTAAATGTTCATTAATGTTGTACCTTCTGGTATAAACAATGGTCTGAAAATGAAACAAGCGCTCGTAATTAGTTACCATTAAACAATATATGCAACTATCAGTTTCGAACATGACTGTCTTTCAGTAATCGTATAGAAGTTTCAGTAGAGAAATAACACGGCCAAGCAGTTGCAAATAATTATTTAATACATTTAGCTAGTTTTCGACAGCTCTTCATCAGAAAGAAAATTTAAAATCCGTGAAGCTACACTGCGAGATGGCAGTAGTCAAAGTTTGGAACAGACACGCTCAAGTCAGAAACTGAAAACTAAAAACGTTCCAGTCTTTGGTACGTACACCTTTCAAGGAACAATATCAGACTGACGGAAATCTAAATAAATAATGAATTTGTGAAAAAGATTGTTGTTAGACACAGTCGTAGTGTTTCGTTACAAGGTGATTTGTAAGCCAACAGTTTTTCTGCCACTGTTTGAAGGAGGTATTCAGCGTCCGCTATGTAATGCGGAACTGACCTTTAGATACCACGAGAGGCACGATTGTATCAGCCACTATAAAAGGCTGGCAATGTTGTGTTGTCAGTATAGATATAGTAACAACGGAATGGGTCGTTCAGGATAGCACAGTGACTTTGAACGTGGACTAGTCATTGCATGTTACCTGACTAACAAATCTGTCAGGGACATTTCTCCCCTTCTAAAGCTGCCAAAGTCGGCAGTTGGAGACGGGAGTGAGGAAACACGAGGGAACAGTCACAGCTAAACCGAGACCAGACAAACGGTACGTTCTGAACGACAGGGACCTTCGAACATTGAGAAGGGTGGTTGTTAAAAGCCACATGAAATGACCGGAAGGAATCACTCGTGAATTCCAAAGTGTTACGTGAAGTCTACCTAATACAATGGCTGTGCGTAGGGAAATAAAAAGAAAGAGGTGCGATAGTCAAGCAGCTTCTCGTAAGCCACACATGTCTGCAATCAGTGTCAAGCGATAGGTGAAGTGGGTTGAAGAGAGACACCGATGCACAGTGAATGACTGGAAGAGATTGATATGGAGTGATGAATCACACTATAACCTGTGGCCATTCGATTTCAGGGTTTAGCTTTGGCCTCGAGTAAGTTACCTGCCAGCCTATGTACTGCCAGCGGGAAAGTATAGATAATGTGTTGAAAATCTCTTCGGGTTTGCTGCCGGATCCTAAAATCAACTTGACTCGATATTTCGGCGATCCAACTGTTCGCCATCTTCAGGAAAATGCTGCTTCTGCTGATGAGTCCCGCTGAGAACTGACGCCAGGATGCAAATCGGCGTCCTATATAGGCCACCGTTCAGTACACGGCGCATGCGCCGCTCATCAGGGTTGCTGCCCACCAAGACAGGGAGGTGCGCCGCCCTTAGTGAAAGCCGACGCACACAGATTGGCATCTGCATCTTAAGAGTTGTCATCCACCACACCAACGCAGTGGCGTCCTTAGAACATTGGTACGGAGAGCATATGTCATTTCCGACGCGGACAGCTTAACCCAAGAACTTGAGCATTTGATGGCTGTTTTTAAGGAAAATGGATACTCCGAGAAGCAGTACGGCTACGTTCAAAGACTAAGGTCGGCTGGTACAATTAGCCTTATAAAGTGTTGAACGTATAATGTAAGCTGCAGCTATATTTGCATATAATAGCCCCGTTTCTGAATGATGCTTTAAATAGTGATGCAAACTTTGTCATATGAGTTTGTTAATGTTTGACCACTTTAATGATCGTATGCAACAGCATTTTAACTGTTGGACAGTCGTATTAATAAGAATATGGTCCTTCAGTTGCACTTGTAGGCTTGTTATTAATATTTTATCTTAGACATCCACTAGTTTCCGGATAAACGGTGCGATGTAGCTTACTGTAGCGAAAGCCACCTATGGCGCGCAGGGTGTAGCACATTTGACGACCGTGCGTCTAGTATAACAGATGTACTGGCGGAGGACATACGGTGCCATATGTAATTTTACTTATGATCGAAACAGGCTTATGTCTGTTGAAGTTATTTTACTGATCTTGACGCAGCCGCTGGGCTAAGACAGTTTTCATTTTTAAAAGTTTATGTAAGCAATATGTTATCACATACGTAATTTTTGAAGGTGTGTATACATTGTATTACTGGTGTAGATGTTATTTTGATCATTTTTAGGACTTCTGAAGAAGCTATATTATTATAGCAGAAACTATGGTCAAGGTTTAAAATAAACATAATTAGTGCAAATGTGGACTGTTTTTAATTCGAGTCAGTACAATGCATATGCCTAAATTTTGCTAAAAGGTTTGGAACATACCAGAAAAATTTGCATATAAAATTCTATCCATCAAGTCTCCTATCAGATTCTGGTTCCATCTTTGATCAATTTTGAACTTAATCAATGCAAAGCAATCCATAAAGCAGTAAAAGTAGGACAGGTCAGGTAGAAAACGTAAAATTTATATTTTTCTTTTCTTTTCTTTTTGTATGCTTTATATCGACATTAAATCTTAATTTATAAAAACAAGTCTATTAGACCACGGTTAGCCTTTGAATCTGATATGCTTCTTGTAAGCTATATATGCTAACTGATTTATAATCTGATAACAACCTTTCGTTAGTGAAGCATATGAAGTGCTTTAGTGTATCGCTTCAGCAGTAGCCAAGTAAATGCAAGTGGACCTCACCTCTGCACAAGTGATGCAGTGCAGGTCTGCCTAAGGTAGCGCTGAGTATTAAGGGTTTTTACATATGTTTCATTTACTCGTGCTTAGAGAAGGCTATCGCTGCTATTCAATATTTTAAAACTCCATTGTACTTTCAACAAAATTTATGATGCAGTTACGTGAGATCCAAAACTTAGAAATTCCGGCCCCGACAACCACGTGAAATTCAAAGTAGTAGACGATGACATTTCCAGTTACCTTAGTGAATCAACAGAGGTTAATTTTCTAATGGAACACAGCCGCCATAATGAATAAAGATGAGGCAAGCTGTTGTGACGTCATTACGCTGTTACACTACCACACTGGCGTGCAAAACGTAAGGTCGAAAGTAACTTTTACGTACTGTCACTGTCAAGTAACGTAGCTCGATGAAACGCGGGCCATATATTGAAATAAATACTACAATATATAACAGTTTACTGGACGGGCATCAGCAGACAATTTTTTTCATTTTGAGTAGAAATCGATGTAGCTGTTGTAAATCAAGGCATGGCCAGTTACGTAATTTAAATTACATTATGAGGTGCAAATCTGATTAAAACGAGAGAAAGAGAGGGGGGGGGGGGGGGCATAAGCAACTTTACGCAAGGACCATATCACACTGATAAAAACTGACTAGATACTTACATTGTATTGGTTAAGCAACTCTTAAGTCCAATCCCAACCCTGTCCTTACAAATTTGGGAAATTCCGCCAATAGCTACAGTCATGGATTGAAGCGCGGCACTGAAACTGGAATCTAACAAATATGAAGAGAAAAAGAGACTTAAAAAGCACCGGCAAGAGGGACAACGGAGTGGGGTGGGAGACAAAGAATAAAGTATACAGTAGCTTAACTGGAGTCGCCCATGGACGGAACCCTGCGACTGCCATACCCGAACTGATAAGATATCAAAATATACTCCCCAAGGGAAGTGGCGCACGTGCGGATGCGTACGTAACATCCAGTAAACTTTAAGCAAACGGTTGGGAACGGGCGTTCAGAAATAAGCATATTAACAAAGATAGAAAGAACAGACAACAGATAGTAGAATTAAGACGAGGGCGGCCAATGATCATTTTAGTGTGAATGCACACCACACTCGAACTCTTACGGGACTCGGCGAAATGTCGAAAGTAATGAGGATAATGGGCAAGGGGCACTAAATTAGAAGTGTATATATAATATGAGAAGTTACGTCTGATGGGACGCGTGCTACGGTAGTCTATGCAGTAGCAGTGACCACGTGTACGGATGGTGCAGTGATCAACTCATCTGTCAAAGTTTGCACGAGACTTGGGTTCGAATTCTCGGTTGGCACACATTTTCAACTTGCCTCATTGATTTAAATCAGTGCCCATAGGCGCTTATATCATTACTTCCTTTGTGTCTTGAAAGACACCAAACGTAAAGTGAATGACTCATGGACGCAGGGATAAAAGCATAGAAGCTGTTGTGGGCCACTTACAAAAATAACGTTTACAATTTAAAAAATCTTAAAAATTATTGCAATTTTTAAAAATTAAAAAAAATGTTTTTAAAAAATGTTCAGAAATGAGAACTGGCCTCGCAAAGGCACCAATGAAGAAGAGGTAAAAACGGGGTGGGGAAGGCGAATGAACCAGGCTGTTCATTTAAGTAACCAACGTTAGCCAAAATGTCTTTATTCCTTATTTCAGTTTGAGAGTCAAGTGTGTGGTTTACAGATTTTCTCAACGCACGAAAGATCTGTAGAGCCTCCAAGATATTGAGATCTTTATCTTTGCGTCCCGATGCAAAACAGCAAGACCACATGTAATACTAGAAATTATGTGACCGGTTCAGATAAATGTGAACTTAAGTCAGAACTGGAACGCGAACCAGAAATATGTTCCTTAAAGCTAACTTCAAAGGATCTTCAGTTTGGTCTCTATACTTTGTGATATGGTCTTTGCGCAATATTGCTTGTGGTCTCTTTCTTATTTCTGTTTAGATTGGCACCTGATAACGTAATTTAAATTACGAAGCCAGCAGTGCCTTTAATAAAGGATTTACAACAGCTGCAGCGGTTTTTATTCAACATGCTACAGCATGATGCAGAAGCTAACTAAAAGAAATACACAATGAAGCGAGCAGAAAAAAATGGTTCAAACGGCTCTGAGCACTATGGGACTTAACTTCAGAGGTCATCAGTCCCCTAGAACTTAGAACTACTTAAACCTAACCAATCTAAGGACATCACACACACACCAATGCCCGAGGCAGGATTCGAACCTGCAGCAGTAGCGGTCGCGCGGTTCCAGACTGCAGCGCCTAGAACCGCTCGGCCACCACGGCCGGCGAAGCGAGCAGAAGTGACACTTTTATTGAAAGCCAATAATTACCTTAAAGTCCTTTACGCTGGTCCCCTGCACATAACAGAAAGTGGGACATGTTTCTGAATGGGGTGTGTTATCACCACGGACATCAGTGCCTATTCTGCAACATGTTTTAATGCTGGCCACAAGAATGGCAAGCAGTTATTGTGGTAGGGCATATTATTTCTCCACCAGCGCTATTGGCAACAGCTTAAATCACGATGACTTCAGTGTAATTACTATCTTCGATTAAAAGTATCTTTTCTGTTCGTCTCAATGTGTACTTTTTTCACTTTCTGTGTTATGCTGCAGCACTTCTTTTTACGTATGATCCAAGTTTCACAGAGCTATTTTACTTGACAGTGACAGATCACGCGAAAACTATTTTGACCTCTTAGTTTTCCACACTAATGTGTAATTTCAATAATTTCTAATTTTTAAGCCAATACATTTTGTGAAAATCGGGAAGACACTTTACGGCAGGAAAATCGCTTGAAATGAAATTTAATAGTCATGATATTTACAAAAAAATTTTATTCAAGCGAGCAGAACCGTAAGAGCGATTTATGTTTTCTTGCACTAGCCGTACCGAGCGCGCAGCTGTTACATGTTAAAGGTGCCGAGCGAAGTGACGCAGTGGCAAGACAAACATTTAGACTCGAATTCACTTCAATGGCGGCTCAAATACCTGCCCCGCCATCCACATACAGATCTTCCGCTGTTTCTCTGAATAGTTTAAGGCATGTGCCTCGTAAGTTCCACGGAGATGGATGCGTCCGATTTCCTTCCTCAGTCTTCATGCTATGTTACTAATGATCTAGCCATCGGCGGGACGTTAACCGCTAATCTTCCTTCTGGTTAAAATTCAACAGCAGCCGCGTGGAACACAGCACCTCATTGTGAGGGCAAAGACCACATTGTGTGAGAACATACTAACTCTTAAGACAACACACGCTCAATTCGGAATGGAAAGCGACTCATTGACTGTGAATGAAGAAAATATTTTAGATTTAGGAATCAGAACCTATGGGAAAAGGCCAAACAATATTTATGTTGTTATCCACGCTCCCCTGGTAATATTGTGCTGCTCTCCATCTTCGCCTCAGAATATACAGGTTTTTCAGAAAATTTGTTCAAATTAATACAGGAGGTAGAAAACATCAAAACAAATACATGGTGAATCACCTAAAACTTTCACCACAAAGGAAAGTGTTACTGATGTGTTGATTTTACAGAATGGATTGGTAGTCAGGTGCTCGAAGTGTTAAGCAGTCAACATATAGTAATAACACAAAGTGTGTTTTTTGTGCAAAGATACACGTTTTAAATGGAACATTGCCTATTGACATTAACAAATTAAAAGTAGGGTAAATTACAATGTCGGAGTATTTCTTGCTGGATTCGAATACTGCGAGTCTTTCACGAGATATCGTATTTTGAAGAGTTCCCACAGCAACTCTTGTACAATTTCTGTGTTAGCACACACTGAAGAACAACACAAATGCATACACCAGTTATGTGGAGTCTGACAAGCAACGAGACAATTGAGGATCAAAGACTGTGTTCAAAATGACAACCCGCAGCGGCAATACACGCTTCCAGTCTGGTATGGAACTACTGCTCCACACGTGTTAGCATTTTAGCGGAGATGTTCGAGCAGGCCGTAGTTTTTGAATATCATCGAGTACAGTTAGTATGACAGAAAAATGTCTGCGCTATGGGCTGGACAGCCATCATGTTGATACCACAGGTTTCTCCCATTCTGCACGGGAATGTCTTCTAGCCCCCGTGAAAGATGGTCTGTTAGGATGTTGCGATAGTTGTGCTCGTTCAGCGTTCCGTCTGTGAAAAACGGGCCTAGGAGCTGATGGTTCACTATCCCACAGCAACTCCACGGACGCTGACGCTCCACGTGAAGAAGCCAAGGCGAATTGTCAAGAGACCAATAGTGCGTGTTTTGGAGGTTTACCTGGCCATAATTGGTAAATATGGCTTCATCACTAAACAAAATTCATGATACATCTGGAGTGTCCTGTCTTAATGCCCTTTACACAAGTTAATACGATTCTCATAATGTTTTCCATACAACTCTTGATGGTGAGAGATGTTACTGGGATAGAGAAAATGGTTCAAATGGCTCTGAGCACTATGGGACTTAACATCTGAGGTCATCAGTCCTCTAGAACTTAGAACTACTTAAACCTAACTAACCTAAAAACATCACACACATCCATGCCCGAGGCAGGATTCGAACCTGCGACCGTGTCAGTCGCGTGGTTCCGGACTGAAGCGCCTAGAACCGCTCGGCCTAATGGGATAGAACCTATGTTTACGGATAATGTGTAGGACACTTGCCTGATTCATGCCACTTCCTCAAGTGATGATGCAGGAGCTGACGTGTGGATCAACTGCAACAGCAACAAGAGCATTAATTTCCCTTCTTCTGTTATCACTTGTTTCCTTCTGTTACGATGTATTGGAGTTAAACTACCATTTTCACATAACTGGTTGAAGGAGGTAATAAATAATTGCCGAGACGGTTGACGTCTGTTAGGCTGTCTAGGCACATACATTGTACAGGAATTAATTGCATTCTTCCTACACTCTCCATAAACTAAGAGCATGTCGCATTTTTCAGCACTGGTAAATCCCATCGTCCTCTCACGACCTACTGTTTGGGTTGTCACACACTGACTAACTAGCAAGTCGCAATCAAAGAACAGACAAGCACAGTGTACGCAAACATAACAATCTCATATAGCAACTACGCAGGTTGAATGGCACAAACAAGTGATGGTGTGGAAACTTTTCAAAGTATGTTATCTCGTATACTATCCGCACTATAATCCTGCAACAAACACCACTGGCTCTCTGAGTAACCTAACTTTTATTTTGTTAATGTCAATAGGACTTGTTCCAGTCAAAAAGTGTATGTTCGCACAAAGTTCGAAGTATTATTACAATCTGTTTATTGGCTAACAACACGAGCCCCTGACTACCAAAGCATTCTGTGAAAACTGAACATCAATGGCATTTTCAATTTCCGGAATATTCGGTGTGCAAGTTTTAGGTGTTTCACTCCGCATACTTCGTTTAGGTACTTATACTCCCTGACGGCAATTTCTGATGCTAGGGACGATTTACACAGGCGGTAGTTTAGCACGCTTTTTACAGCAGCAGCATTCACAGGAACTGCTCGAATGCGCGACCACGGCCTGTATGCGTAGTCGGCCGATTGATCCTTGTGTCCGTTTGAAGTTTTCTGGCATGTCGGCAAAGGTCTTCTGTTTCTACAACAGTTTCGTACCCCAGCTGCTTCGTGTGCCCCAGAGGAAAAAATCCAGACACGAGAGGTCAGGGGACGTGGTTAGCCAGACCACACGGCCACCTCGGCCGATGCATCGATTCCCGAAAGTGGCTCTCAGATGCTTCCTTATATCACTGCTGAAATGAGCTGGCGTCCCTTCGTACTGAAAATACGTCCTAACATACAGAAGCACATCCTACCAGTACAACCAGCCATTTGCACAGAGGCAGTTTTGAATGTCAGTATATATTCACAGTCAGCGACACCTACACAACAGCTCACGTCATCACCGTTCCCGAACTTTACAAGAGATGAATTCAAAGACTATACGTTCGTTATATAAATACACTACTGGCCATTAAAATTGCTACACCAAGAAGTAATGCAGATGATAAACGGGTTTTCATTGGACAAATATGTTATACTAGAACTGACATTTTCACGCAGTTTGGGTGTGTAGATCCTGAGAAATCAGTACCCAGGACAACCACTTCTGACCGAAATAACGGCCTTGATACGCCGAGGCACTGAGTCAAACAGAGCTTGGATGGCGTGTACAGGTACAGCTGCCCATGCAGCTTCAACATAATACCACAGTTCATCAAGAGTAGTGACTAGCGTATTGTGACGAGCCAGTTGCTCGGCCACCATTGACCAGACGTTTTCAGTTGGTGAGAGATCTGGCGAATGTGCTGGTCAGGGCAGCAGTCGAACATTTTCTATATCCAGATAGGCCCGTACAGGACCTGCAACATGCGGTTTCGCAGGGGCCGAATGAAAGGAAGAGCCACGGGTCGTAACACATCTGAAACGTAACGTCCACTGTTCAAAGTGCCGTCAATGCGAATAAGAGGTGACCGAGACCTGTAACAAATGGCACCCCATTCCACCACGCCGGATGATACGCCAGTATGGCGATTTCGAATACACGCTTCCAATGTGCGTTCACCGCGATGTCGCCAAACACGGATGCGACCATCATGATGCTGTAAACAGAACCTGCATTCATCCGAAAAAATGAAGTTTTGCCATTCGTGCACCCAGGTTCGTCGTTGAGTACGCCATCGCAGGCGCTCCTGTCCGTGATGCAGCGTCAAGGGTAACCACAGCCATGGTCTCCGAGCTGATAGTCCATGCTGCTGAAAACGTCGTCGAACTGTTCGTGCAGATGGTTGTTGTCTTGCAAACGTCCCCATCTGTTGACTCAGGGATCGAGACGTGGCTGCACGATCCGTTACAGCCATGCGGATAAGATGCCTGTCATCTCGACTGCTAGCGATACGAGGCCGTTGGGATCCAGCACGGCGTTCCGTATTACCCTCTTAAACCCATCGATTCCATATTCTGCTAGCAGTCATTGGATCTCGACCAACGCGAGCAGCAATGTCGCGATACGATAAACCGCAATCGCGATAGGCTACAATCCGACCTTTATCAAAGTCAGAAACGTGAGGGTACGCATTTCTCCTCCTTACGCGAGGCATCACAACAACGTTTCACCAGACAACACCGGTCAACTGCTGTTTGTGTATGAGAAATCGGTTGGAAACGTTCCTCATGTCGGCACGTTGTAGATGTCGCCACCCGCGCCAACCTTGTGTGAATGCTCTGAAAAGATAATCATTTGCATGTCACAGCAGCTTTTTCCTGTCGGTTAAATTTTGAATCTGTAGCACGTCATATTCGTGGTGCGGCAATTTTAATAGCCAGTAGTGTATGTTTTGATGTTCTCTATCTCCAGTATTAATTTGAACGAATAGTTTCTTAGCACCCTGTGTACAGTTCATAGGCCGGAGACGCGTACGACTTTGCGTAAATGGCGACTTTGGAGACAGGAAACAGTCTGGCACAAATTAATTAATGAAACTTGAGCAAGCCCCATGAAACCGAGGACAATGCTCGGAAGAGCAAGATGAAGAAGAAGAATTTTTTCCATCAAGTTATTCACTGTGAAGGGGCGACCGGAGGCAGAAAGATCAACATAATTTTTTTCTAACAATACTACAGATGACACCTAATAATTTAAACCGTAAGCCATACCAGATGCTATGACCGTTTAAATCCTTGCGCGTGTGGGTGCAGTAGCTAACCCTTATCTGAGCAGAGGCAGTCGAAGTCACGAGATTCAGCGATCAGAAACAATTACGGACAGCGCGCGCTGCCTGCTCCCAACTCCTTGAGGTGGATGCCAGCTGCACGTTTTCTCGTTTAATGGGTGAAGGGAAGCAGACTCGGAGCCGACAGGAAATTGTGGTAAATTGCGGTTGTTAATAGGGGTGGAGCGCGGTCTTGTAGGGCGGCGCTCAGCCCATGTTTCTTTAATCGCCTTGAGAATGATTAACGACCCGGGCACTCCGCAGTGTTGAGACTGGCAAATGAGAGCCGAAGTCTTTAGGGCGAGTCCTCCGCACGATGGATGCTGCAAATGCTTTCGCAAAGTTCTGCGCATATTCTGAGCTGCCTGCAACGTTGATTCCCCCGTTGTAACAGGTGAAATGTTGCCATTATAAGACACACTACTTACAGCTAGGCACGTACGTGTCACGTATGATTTATCCAAATTCGCACCCATTCCGTAGTGAAATTCACGTTTTTCCATTCAAAATGCCCTGACCCTGACTTTGCGTTCTGGTATCACAGGTACTAAGTTCGCGCAAAAGTTGGCTGCGACAACTGTTTTTGATGATTCTTCTATTTTTGGGAGTCGCCGTAACGTACAATTATATAAATTGTAACATTTTCCTGAACTGAGCTATTTTATTTACTTTTAGACTCTTTTTCTTTTAATTTCAGCACTATAAATATTTTCAGTTGACGATGTGACTAGTCACTATAGATTAATACGATCACTTGATAACACTATTGAGCCGAAATAACCAGTGTCAGAAAGGAAATGAAGGGATAGTAAAGCTGAGGAAAACTTTTCGGAAAATTTGTGGTAATTTCCTATGTAATAGAACCCAGTATGTTGTCCTTGATGGTGAGTGTTCATCGGAGGTGAGAGTATCATCTGGAGTGTCCCAGGGAAGTGTGGTATGTCCGCTGTTGTTTTGTATCTACATAAATGATCTTTTGGATGGGGTGGATAGCAATGTGCGGCTGTTTGCTGATGATGCTGTGGTGTACGGGAAGGTGTCGTCGTTGAGTGACTGTAGGAGGATACAAGATGACTTGTACAGGATTTGTGATTGGTGTAAAGAATGGCAGCTAACTCTAAATATACACTCCTGGAAATGGAAAAAAGAACACATTGACACCGGTGTGTCAGACCCACCATACTTGCTCCGGACACTGCGAGAGGGCTGTACAAGCAATGATGACACGCACGGCACAGCGGACACACCAGGAACCGCGGTGTTGGCCGTCGAATGGCGCTAGCTGCGCAGCATTTGTGCACCGCCGCCGTCAGTGTCAGCCAGTTTGCCGTGGCATACGGAGCTCCATCGCAGTCTTTAACACTGGTAGCATGCCGCGACAGCGTGGACGTGAACCGTATGTGCAGTTGACGGACTTTGAGCGAGGGCGTATAGTGGGCATGCGGGAGGCCGGGTGGACGTACCGCCGAATTGCTCAACACGTGGGGCGTGAGATCTCCACAGTACATCGATGTTGTCGCCAGTGGTCGGCGGAAGGTGCACGTGCCCGTCGACCTGGGACCGGACCACAGCGACGCACGGATGCACGCCAAGACCGTAGGATCCTACGCAGTGCCGTAGGGGACCGCACCGCCACTTCCCAGCAAATTAGGGACACTGTTGCTCCTGGGGTATCGGCGAGGACCATTCGCAACCGTCTCCATGAAGCTGGGCTACGGTCCCGCACACCGTTAGGCCGTCTTCCGCTCACGCCCCAACATCGTGCAGCCCACCTCCAGTGGTGTCGCGACAGGCGTGAATGGAGGGGCGAATGGAGACGTGTCGTCTTCAGCGATGAGAGTCGCTTCTGCCTTGGTGCCAATGATGGTCGTATGCGTGTTTGGCGCCGTGCAGGTGAGCGCCACAATCAGGACTGCATACGACCGAGGCACACAGGGCCAACACCCGGCATCATGGTGTGGGGAGCGATCTCCTACATTGGCTGTACACCACTGGTGATCGTCGAGGGGACACTGAATAGTGCACGGTACATCCAAACCGTCATCGAACCCATCGTTCTACCGTTCCTAGACCGGCAAGGGAACTTGCTGTTCAAACAGGACAATGCACGTCCGTATGTATCCGGTGCCACCCAACGTGCTCTAGAAGGTGTAAGTCAACTACCCTGGCCAGCAAGATCTCCGGATCTGTCCCCCATTGAGCATGTTTGGGACTGGATGAAGCGTCGTCTCACGCGGTCTGCACGTCCAGCACGAACGCTGGTCCAACTGAGGCGCCAGGTGGAAATGGCATGGCAAGCCATTCCACAGGACTACATCCAGCATCTCTACGATCGTCTCCATGGGAGAATAGCAGCCTGCATTGCTGCGAAAGGTGGATATACACTGTACTAGTGCCGACATTGTGCATGCTCTGTTGCCTGTGTCTATGTGCCTGTGGTTCTGTCAGTGTGATCATGTGATGTATCTGACCCCAGGAATGTGTCAATAAAGTTTCCCCTTCCTGGGACAATGAATTCACGGTGTTCTTATTTCAATTTCCAGGAGTGTAGATAAATGTAAATTAATGCAGATGAATAGGAAAAAGAATCCCGTAATGTTTGAATACTCCTTTAGTAGTGTAGCGCTTGACACAGTCACGTCGATTAAATATTTGGACGTAACGTTGCAGAGCGATATGAAATGGGACAAGCATGTAATGGCAGCTGTGGGGAAGGCGGATAGACGTTTTCGGTCCATTGGTAGAATTTTGGGAAGATGTGGTTCATCTGTAAAGGAGACCGCTTTAAAACACTAATACGATCTATTCTTGAGTACTGCTCGAGCGTTTGGGATCCCTATCAGGTCGGATTGAGGGAGGACATAGAAGCAATTCAGAGGCGGGCTGCTAGATTTGTTACTGGTAGGTTTCATCATCACTCTAGTGTTACGGAGATTCTTCAGGAACTCGGGTGGGAGTCTCTGGAGGAAAGGAGGCGTTCTTTTCGTGAATCGCTACTGAGTAAATTTAATGAACCAGCATTTGAGGCTCACTGCAGTACAACTTTACTGCCGCCAACTTATATTTCGTGGAAAGACCACAAAGATAAGATAAGAGAGATTAGGGCTCGTACAGAGGCATATAGGCAGTCATTCTTCCCTTGTTCTGTTTGGGAGTGGAATAGAGAGAGAAGATGCTAGTTGTGGTACGAGGCACCCTCCACCAGGCACCGTATGGTGGATTGCGGAGTATTTATGTAGATGTAGATATGGGACCAAACTGCTGGGGTCTTCGGTCCATAGCCTTACACACTACTTAATCTATCTTAAACTAACGTACGCTAAGGGCGCCCACGCCCGAGGGAGGACTCGAACCTCCGATGGGGGAAACCGCGCGAACCGTGGCAAGGGACCTCAGACCACGATCCTACCCCACGAGGCTGAAGTAGAGGAAGTGTTATCATTTAGATTAGAAAAGCTATTATTATAGGTAAAAGTCATTCGATAATACATCCTCCTCACACAGTATTACATCAGCGTTATTTTTTTTTCTAAATGCACGTCTGATTAACAGCTTGAAGATTAGTGAATTTCTTCATGATGGAAGCAGTTTCTTCCACGTCTACTATCGTAGCCTCTGTCATTACAAGGAAACTAGAATAAAAATTACCATCGACAGATATAGAATAACAAAGTAAAGGAAAAGAATGAGAAACAATAAAGCTTGTAAACGGAAAAAGTTAAATACTGCCTGACAAGAAAAGAAAGCACCCAGAAAGGGAAGAGGAAACAGGAGGAACCTTCGCGGGTTGAGAGTGTATGTGATTAGAGAATCAACTCATATTTCTAAATATCTCGGCAGTATGGGCCCACTTATCAGTATGACATTGCACTATCTGTGGCCTGGAAGCATGCACTGATTCGCTTGGAAAGGGCATCATAAGGCCGTTATACGCTCTCCTGAGGTAAGCTTGCTCAGAGCCATTGCGACTGGTCCTAATACCTGGATACTGGCAAGTAATGGAATGGAACTGATGACCGACCTGGTGCTACACATGTCTTATCAGGAACAAACTTGGGATTTTTCTGTCCATGGGAGCACTCAACACGACGTAGAAAGTTCACAGAGACACGTGCCTTCTGTGGATGACTATTGCCCTGTTAAAAATGGCAACATGTTATTGTGGCTTGAGAAGGTATGATGTCAGTGACGTACTTTTGTGGCGTCAGCTTTCCCTCACTCACTCCTATCCATCACCTGAAGTCATACACGATGGTTACCCAGACCATGACAAAAGAAATAACATCACCATGCTCTCCAAAATATTGACACGATGGGGCATCTCTCCAGGTCATCGCCGACAATGTCGTGTGGGGTTGTACAGAAACGTGATTCATCGCACAACACAATGCAATGCCTTTCGTCAGTACTGCATGATTCCCAGTCACGACATCATGTCAAACGAATCGTTTATGTTGTAATGTTAACGACTGCTTAGGCGTGGTGCGATAATTTCATTGTATCCGAAGAGTGTTGCTGGATAGCACAGAATGTTACAGGGAGTCCAGTACCTGTTCTTGAACGACAGGCGCAGACGTGAAATGGCGACGATGTGCTTGGGCGCAATAAGGTGATCTTCCTTTGTGGAGGTCAGACGTTGTCCAGCAGAACCTGTCTTCACGTTCTCATACAGCCCAACTTCGGGACGGTGTCGCATCCGAATAACCCACAAATCTGGATGTTGCACAATCTGATCAATCGGCCAAATAGAGCCCACACTGAGGCGCCTTTCAAACTTTCGATAACGCAGTTGACACGAGTATGCAACATTTCCGTGCTGTTCACTGAAATCATTCAATGTCTGATGCTGTTCATGTCTCTTATATATCCCACTGTTAAGCCTTTTTCTTTTATCTTTTATTTATTTTTTAGATTCATCAGTCTTCTGACTGGTTTTTATGCGGCCCGCCACGAATTTCTCTCCAGTAGCAACCTTTTCATTTCAGAATAGCTACTGCAACATACATCCCCAAATGTTTACCGTGTATGTATACTCCAATCTCCATCTTCCTCTACAGTTTTTACCCTCTACAGCTCTCTCTAGTACTATGCAAATTGTTTCCTGGTGTCTGAATGCATCTTGCATCAACCTGTTCACTTTCACTGAGGACAACTATATCAGCGAAACTTATCATTGATATCCTTTCACCTAAAATTTTAATACCACTCTTGAATCTGTCTTTTATTTCCGACATAGCTTCTTCGACGTGTAGATTGAACAGTAGGGGTGAAAGGCTACATCTTTGCCTTACACCCTTTTTAATCAGAGAGCTTTGTTCTTGGTCTTCCAATCCTATTGTTCCCTCTTGGCTCTTGAACACATAGTAATTTAATATATATTCTATATTCTGCAACTTTCACTTTAGTTTACCCCTGTCTTTCCCATAATTTCTGCATTCTTGCTTCCATTATCAGCCGTGAAGTCACAACTGCATCTACCTTCCATAAACGGAAACTGATGGTTATCCAACAAATCCTCAATTTTCTTCTGTATATTATTCGTCAGCGACTTGGATGCATGAGCTGTTAAGCTGATTGTGCGGAAATTCTCGCACTTGTTGGCTTCTGATGTCTTCTTAATTGTGTTCATGGTATTTTTCCGAAAGTCAGACCTTACATCTCCAGTACCGTGCACTCAACACACCAGCAACTTAATAGTTGTTTTGTTGTCACTTCTCCCAATGGCTTTCGATATTCCGATCCCTTCTGTCTCATTTGATCTTATGTCATCCAAAGGGTCTTTTAAATTCTGATGCTAAACTGTATACCTTATCTCCTCCATGTCGGCTTTTATTATTTCTTGCATCACGTCCTCAGGCAAGTCCTGCCACTCATAGAAGCCTTCAATTTACTCTTTCAAGCTATCCGCTCTCTCCTCAGCTTTTCACAGTGGTATCCCCATTGCACTCTTAATCTTACCGCCCTTACTCTTAGTTTCAGGAAACGTTGTTTTAACTTTTCTATATGCTGAGTCAGTCCTTCCGAAAATCATTTCTTTTTAGATTTCCTCACATTTTTCGTTCACCCTTTTCGCCTTTGCCTCCCTGTAATTTATATTTATTTTATTTCTAGTGACTTTTATTTCTGTATTCCTGAATTTCCCTGAACATTCTTATACTTCCTTCCTTAGACGTTCAGCTGAAGATTTATACTGTTACCCATTTTATTACATTTTAATTAATTTATTTATTTATTCAAGAAATTTTGTTTAAGAAAATTCTCTGCTTCTTATTTATTTTGGTATTTTTTAATTATGATTTTCAGTGTTTTTTTTAGGTCTTTGCTTCAGTCTTTTAAAAGCTAAAGAATATAACCACAGGAGAGCTAGATGTATGTCCCGCAGCGTCGATATCGCTGATACTCCTCGTTGGAACTGCTCCACTTGAAATCTCTAAAATGTTTGTTTCGCTGCGAAGATCGTTCGGCACAACTAGGTGGTATGTTGTATGATGCGTATAGACTGATGTGCGTAACTTTTTTATCAACGAAAAGTTATTGCTTCTGCGATAATCTTTCGGAGATGTAGGCTCGCTCTATCATTCCTCACTGCATCTCCAATCGATCTACGTCACGTGATATCTGAAGAATGTTTGTCAAATCTTTTACAAATTAATAAATACACGCCTTGAATGAGTATTATTTTTTTGAAATTGTTTATTGTGCCATCGACTAAGTAAACATTCACAATGGAGCTTAATAGCGTCGCACAACAATAGCAAAATCTCTCCAACATAAAACACGACCGATCTCTGTAATCGCTTCACGCAGAGTTCTCAAATATACATCTTTGGTTACTTATTCCAGAGAGATGCGTCCGTAGCACGGAACGTCCAATTCTCGCAGCCCATTTATACTATTGTCGGCATTAATAATTCGCCGCATTGGGGTCTTCGTCTTTTATCGTAAATGTTTTCCTTTCCAGCTTCTGCGACTGCTGTGTTCATAGGTATGTAATGCTCTTCTGCAAAACTTCGCACTGTACTGTTCGTTATCGCAGTATCTACAGTAGAGTTGGCCAACACGTCTGTTTTTCCCGATTCGATTCTTACAATTCAATCTCACATTGAAAGTTCTACATGAACCATGGACCTTGCCGTTGGTGGGGAGGCTTGCGTGCCTCAGCGATACAGATAGCCGTACCGTAGGTGCAACCACAACGGAGGGGTATCTGTTGAGAGGCCAGACAAACGTGTGGTTCCTGAAGAGGGGTAGCAGCCTTTTCAGTAGTTGCAGGGGCAACAGTCTGGATGATTGACTGATCTGGCCTTGTAACATTAACCAAAACGGCCTTGCTGTGCTGGTACTGCGAACGGCTGAAAGCAATGGGAAACTACGGCCGTAATTTTTCCCGAAGGCATGCAGCTTTACTGTATGATTACATGATGATGGCGTCCTCTTGGGTAAAATATTCCGGAGGTAAAATAGTCCCCCATTCGGATCTCCGGGCGGGGACTACTCAAGAGGATGTCGTTATCAGGAGAAAGAAAACTGGCGTTCTACGGATCGGAGCGTGGAATGTCAGATCCCTTAATCGGGCAGGTAGGTTAGAAAATTTAAAAAGGGAAATGGATAGGTTGGAGTTAGATATAGTGGGAATTAGTGAAGTTCGGTGGCAGGAGGAACAAGACTTCTGGTCAGGTGACTACAGGGTTATAAACACAAAATCAAATAGGGGTAATGCAGGAGTAGGTTTAATAATGAATAGGAAAATAGGAATGCGGGTAAGCTACTACAAACAGCATAGTGAACGCATTATTGTGGCCAAGATAGACACGAAGCCCACACCTACTACAGTAGTACAAGTTTATATGCCAACTAGCTCTACAGATGACGAAGAAATTGAAGAAATGTATGATGAAATGAAAGAAATTATTCAGATTGTGAAGGGAGACGAAAATTTAATAGTCATGGGTGACTGGAATTCGAGTGTAGGAAAAGGGAGAGAGGGAAACATAGTAGGTGAATATGGATTGGGGGACAGAAATGAAAGAGGAAGCCACCTGGTAGAATTTTGCACAGAGCACAACATAATCATAACTAACACTTTGTTTAAGAATCATGAAAGAAGGTTGTATACATGGAAGAACCCTGGAGATACTAAAAGGTATCAGATAGATTATATAATGGTAAGACAGAGATTTAGGAACCAGGTTTTAAATTGTAAGACATTTCCAGGGGCAGATGTGGACTCTGACCACAATCTATTGGTTATGACCTGTAGATTAAAACTGAAGAAACTGCAAAAAGGTGGGAATTTAAGGAGATGGGACCTGGATAAACTAAAAGAACCAGAGGTTGTACAGAGGTTCAGGGAGAGCATAAGGGAGCAATTGACAGGAATGGGGGAAATAAATACAGTAGAAGAAGAATGGGTAGCTTTGAGGGATGAAGTAGTGAAGGCAGCAGAGGATCAAGTAGGTAAAAAGACGAGGGCTAGTAGAAATCCTTGGGTAACAGAAGAAATATTGAATTTAATTGATGAAAGGAGAAAATATAAAAATGCAGTAAGTGAAACAGGCAAAAAGGAATACAAACGTCTCAAAAATGAGATCGACAGGAAGTGCAAAATGGCTAAGCAGGGATGGCTAGAGGACAAATGTAAGGATGTAGAGGCTTATCTCACTAGGGGTAAGATAGATACCGCCTACAGGAAAATTAAAGAGACCTTTGGAGATAAGAGAAGGACTTGTATGAATATCAAGAGCTCAGATGGAAACCCAGTTCTAAGCAAAGAAGGGAAAGCAGAAAGGTGGAAGGAGTATATAGAGGGTCTATACAAGGGCGATGTACTTGAGGACAATATTATGGAAATGGAAGAGGATGTAGATGAAGATGAAATGGGAGATACGCTACTGCGTGAAGAGTTTGACAGAGCACTGAAAGACCTGAGTCGAAACAAGGCCCCCGGAGTAGACAATATTCCATTGGAACTACTGACGGCCGTGGGAGAGCCAGTCATGACAAAACTCTACCATCTGGTGAGCAAGATGTATGAAACAGGCGAAATACCCTCAGACTTCAAGAAGAATATAATAATTCCAATCCCAAAGAAAGCAGGTGTTGACAGATGTGAAAATTACCGAACTATCAGCTTAATAAGTCACAGCTGCAAAATACTAACTCGAATTCTTTACAGACGAATGGAAAAACTAGTAGAAGCCAACCTCGGGGAAGATCAGTTTGGATTCCGTAGAAACACTGGAACACGTGAGGCAACACTGACCTTACGACTTATCTTAGAAGAAAGATTAAGGAAAGGCAAACCTACGTTTCTAGCATTTGTAGACTTAGAGAAAGCTTTTGACAATGTTGACTGGAATACTCTCTTTCAAATTCTACAGGTGGCAGGGGTAAAATACAGGGAGCGAAAGGCTATTTACAATTTGTACAGAAACCAGATGGCAGTTATAAGAGTCGAGGGACATGAAAGGGAAGCAGTGGTTGGGAAGGGAGTGAGACAGGGTTGTAGCCTCTCCCCGATGTTATTCAATCTGTATATTGAGCAAGCAGTAAAGGAAACAAAAGAAAAATTCGGGGCAGGTATTAAAATTCATGGAGAAGAAATAAAAACTTTGAGGTTCGCCGATGACATTGTAATTCTGTCAGAGACAGCAAAGGACTTGGAAGAGCAGTTGAATGGAATGGACAGTGTCTTGAAAGGAGGATATAAGATGAACATCAACAAAAGCAAAACAAGGATAATGGAATGTAGTCTAATTAAGTCGGGTGATGCTGAGGGAATTAGATTAGGAAATGAGGCACTTAAAGTAGTAAAGGAGTTTTGCTATTTGGGGAGCAAAATAACTGATGATGGTCGAAGTAGAGAGGATATAAAATGTAGGCTGGCAATGGCAAGGAAAGCGTTTCTGAAGAAGAGAAATTTGTTAACATCCAGTATTGATTTAAGTGTCAGGAAGTCATTTCTGAAAGTATTCGTATGGAGTGTAGCCATGTATGGAAGTGAAACATGGACGATAAATAGTTTGGACAAGAAGAGAATACAAGCTTTCGAAATGTGGTGCTACAGAAGAATGCTGAAGATTAGATGGGTAGATCACATAACTAATGAGGAGGTATTGAATAGGATTGGGGAGGAGAGAAGTTTGTGGCACAACTTGACCAGAAGAAGGGATCGGTTGGTAGGACATGTTCTGAGGCATCAAGGGATCACCAATTTAGTATTGGAGGGCAGCGTGGAGGGTAAAGATCGTAGAGGGAGACCAAGAGATGAATACACTAAGCAGATTCAGAAGGATGTAGGTTGCAGTAGGTACTGGGAGATGAAAAAGCTTGCACAGGATAGAGTAGCATGGAGAGCTGCATCAAACCAGTCTCAGGACTGAAGACCACAACAACAAACAACATCTTACTCACAGATGGCAGGACATGTCTGAAATTGTCAATGGGGTTAGACTCGAACTGTGTCATGATAAGATGTGCCAGAAATAGTTCATTTAAGAGTAAACTTGCATATGACGTTACAAGTGTGATTCTCGATTTATACGTGTAATGCCTTAATTGATGAAAGGTCACCTTTGATTTGATTGCATCTATTGTTTTATTTCAGTATGCCAGGAAGGAGGAGTCGATTTGTGCGAAAGGTGGTGCAAAATTACGTGGTATGCCAGTTTGGTTGTGTGGCTTGAACGTATCTAACTATAGACGCCTGTTTTGTAGTAACAAAATCTAGCAGTGAGGCAGACGTGGTTTGGCTCGTATTATCCTATATTTTTCTGTGCTAAGATGTCTTTCCAAGTCCACATCACCCTTGTAATTCATACCGCAGCTGACAGCCCTCCCACACAGCAAACTTAGCTTAACTTTCATTTCTTCTAAATACAAAGCATATGTATTTTGCTTTTAATTTGTCTGAGAACTTACCGCTGTCACTACTATTTACGTGAGAGGACGACATACTTACAAACAGTAGGATTCAATCGTATACAGCGACATTACTTCACTAAAATTTAATATGAATCTGAACACGATAACATTCGAAAACTCGAACTGGAAATTATTAATTAAAAAGCTTTTGTTTAAAGACGGTATTACTCGGCGATCCGCCAAGAAAGGTGTTGGTTAGAGAGTCTATATTCTCTCTATATATGCTCTGTAATATTGGTCTAGTGCGACAGCCATTTAGTGGCAGCACTGGTGGAACTAACAGAATTAGCAAATTAGCAGTGAAGTAATGTCGATGTATACGATTGTATCCTACACTTCAGAAGTATGTCGTCTTCTCACGTAAATAGTAATGACAGCGGCAAGTTCTCAGAGAAATTAATGGCAAAATACCTATGCTTAAAAATAATAATCCGTATCTAAATATAAAATTTTATCCAAACTGTTAAAGCCGTTCCGAAAAAACACGAAATTCGCGTTTTTATTTAAAAAATTCTTTTGTGTAAAATCGCGTGCTATAAGGAAAGACACCTATATACAGGTAAACATAAAAAGCAGAACCTTAACTATATTCAATATGTACTAACAAAGTTTCACGAGATGGCGTTATAAAAACATGTGAAATAGCGTTTTTATAATATAAAATTGCATTTTTACGAATGGAACTATGTAGGATATATTTATATATATTGTAAAATTGACTTTTTACGAAATAATGGAACTGTGTAGGTGAACTCAAAAAGGAAAAACCAGTCTAAATACAATATTTCATCCAAATCGTTATGGCCGTTTTCGAGATACGCGAAATACAATACATAATCCAAGTGCTATTGCTCGTGTGCAAAGAAGGTGTGTGTGTTTTGTATTGCATCTGCAACAAATAAGAGGTAAGTATTTATTCATCATACTTGGATTTCTTGATTTTAATCGTGTGTATTGGGAGCTGTGTACTCGCTGTATATCGTTTCTGTCATCACTAGTTCGTGTATTACTCGCGCAAACTAAGCTGACGTCGGCGCGGTGGCTGATGGTAGCGATAGTAAATGGGAAATGCCTTTACGCTCGTTCCCGTCAACCACCGCCAAGTGTCAGTTTGGTTTTCACGAGTAAGATTACGGCCCACAAACTTCATTTGGTCGTTCCGAGCTTCCTTTGTTCACACGCATCCTACACTTGACTGCCATCTGGTGGTCGTAATCATTCGGCACGACTCGGCATGATTCGGAAGTTGCCTTCGAAGCGTAGCGTACTAAGAATCGATGAATCGATGGAACTTTGGAATCGTCACCACTCGGAATAACGCAATCGTTTTTACGATTCTTTTGAACGACTATTCGTCCGTATCACGATTCGATTGTTGTTGTTGTTGTTGTTGTGGTCTTCAGTCCTGAGACTGGTTTGATGCAGCTCTCCATGCTACTCTATCCTGTGAAAGCTTCTTCATCTCCCAGTACCTACTGCAGCCTACATCCTTCTGAATCTGCTTAGTGTATTCATCTCTTGGTCTCCCTCTACGATTTTTACCCTACACGCTGCCCTCCAATACTAAATTGGTGTTCCCTCGATGTCTCAGAACATGTCCTACCAACCGATCCCTTCTTCAAGTCAAGTTGTGCCACAAATTCCTCTTCTCCCCAATTCTATTCAATACCTCCTCATTAGTTATGCGATCTACCCATCTAATCTTCAGCATTCTTCTGTAGCACCACATTTCGAAAGTTTCTATTCTATTCTTGTCTAAACTATTTATCGTCCACGTTTCACTTCCATACATGGCTACACTCCATACAAATACTTTCAGAAACGACTTCCGGACATTTAAATCTATACTCGATGCTATCAAATTTTTCTTCTTCAGAAACGCTTTTCTTGCCATTGCCAGCCTACATTTTATATCCTCTCTACTTCGACCATCGTCAGTTATTTTGCTCCCCAAATAGCAAAACTCCTTTACTACGTTAAGTGTCTCATTTCCTAATCTAATTCCCTCAGCATCACCCGACTTAATTCGAGTACATTCCGTTATCCTCGTTTTGCTTTTGTTGATGTTCATCTTATACCCTCTTTTCAAGACAATGTCCATTCCGTTCAACTGCTCTTCCAAGTCCTTTACTGTCTCTGACAGAATTACATTGTCATCGGCGAACCTCAAAGTTTTTATTTCTTCTCCATGGATTTTAATACCTACTCCGAACTTTTCTCTTGTTTCCTTTATTGCATGCTCAATATACAGATTGAATAGCATCGGAGATAGGCTACAACCCTGTCTCACTCCCTTCCCAACCACTGCTTCCCTTTCATACCCCTCGACTCTTATAACTGCCATCTGGTTTCTGTACAAATTGTAAATAGCCTTTCGCTCCCTGTATTTTACCCCTGCCACCTTCAGAATTTGAAAGAGAGTATTCCAATCAACTTTGTCAAAAGCTTTCTCTAAGTCTACAAATGCTAGAAACGTAGGTTTGCCTTTCCTTAATCTTTCTTCCAAGGTAAGTCGTAGGGTCAGTATTGCCTCACGTGTTCCAACATTTCTACAGAATCCAAACTGATCTTCCCCGAGGTCGGCTTCCATCAGTTTTTCCATTCGTCTGTAAAGAATTCGCCTTAGTATTTTGGAGCTGTGACTTATTAAACTGATAGTTCGGTAATTTTCACATCTGTCAACACCTGCTTTCTTTGTGATTGGAATTATTATATTCTTCTTGAAGTCTGAGGGTATTTCACCTGTCTCATACATCTTGCTCACCAGATGGTAGAGTTTTGTCAGGACTGGCTCTCCCAAGGCTGTCAGTAGTTCTAATGGAATAATGTCTACTCCGTGGTCCTTGTTTCGACTCAGGTCTTTCAGTGCTCTGTCAAACTCTTCACGCAGTATCATATCTCTCATTTCATCTTCATCTACATCCTCTTCCATTTCCATAATATTGTCCTCAAGTACATCGCCCTTGTATAGACCCTATATATACTCCTTCCACCTTTCCGCTTTTCCTTCTTTGCTTAGAATTGGGTTTCCATCAAAGCTCTTGGTATTCATGCAAGTGGTTCTCCTTTCTCCAAAGGTTTCTTTAATTTTCCTGTAGGCAGTATCTATCTTACCCCTAGTGAGATAAGCCTCTACATCGTTACATTTGTCCTCTAGCCATCCCTGCTTAGCCATTTTGCACTTCCTGTCGATATCATTTTTGAGACGTTTGTATTCCTTTTTGACTGCTTCATTTACTGCATTTTTATATTTTCTCCTTTCATCAATTAAATTCAATATTTCTTCTGTTACCCAAGGGTTTCTACCAGCCCTCGTCTTTTTACCTACTTGATCCTCTGCTGCCTTCACTACTTCATCCCTCAGAGCTACCCATTCTTCTTCTACTGTATTTCTGTCCCCTATTCCTGTCAGTTGTTCCCTTATGCTCTCCCTAAAACTCTGTACATCCTGTGTTTCTTTCAGTTTATCCAGGTCCCATCTCCTTAAATTCCCACTTTTTGCATTTTCTTCAGTTTTAATCTACAGTTCATAACCAATAGATTGTGGTCAGAGTCCACATCTGCCCCTGGAAATGTCTTACAATTTAAAACCTGGTTCCTAAATCTCTGTCTTACCATTATAAAATCTGTCTGATACCTTTTAGTATCTCCAAGGGTCTTCCATGTATACAATTTTCTTTTATGATTCTTGAACCAAGTGTTAGCTATGATTAAGTTGTGCTCTGCGCAAAATTCTAGCAGGCGGCTTCCTCTATCATTTCTTAGCCCCAATCCATATTCACCTACCATGTTTCCTTCTGTCCCTTTTCGTACTGTCGAATTCCAGTCACCCATGACAATTAAATTTTCGTTTCCCTTCACTACCTGAATAATTTCTTTTGTCTCCCACTATATCTAACTTTAACCTATCCATTTCCTCTGATAAAGTTTGAAACCTACCTGTCCCATTAAGGGATCTGACATTCCACGCTCCGATCCGTAGAACGCCAGTTTTCTTTCTCCTGATAACGACGTCCTCTTGAGTAGTCCCCGCCCGGAGATCCGAATGGGGGACTATTTTACCCCCGCAATATTTTACCCAAGAGGATGCCATCATCATATAATCATACAGTAAAGCTGCATGCCCTCGGGAAAAATTACGGCTTTAGCTTCCCCTTGCTTTCTGCCGATCGCAGTTCCGGAACAGCAAGGCCATTTTGGTTAGTGTTACAAGGCCAGATCAGTCAATCAACCAGACTGTTGCCCCTGCAACTACTGAAAAGGCTGCTGCCCCTCTTCAGGAACCACACGTTTGTCTGGCTCTCAACAGATACCCCTCCGTTTTGGTTGCACCTACGGTACGGCTATCTGTATCGTTGAGGCACGGAAGCCTCCCCACCAACGGCAAGGTCCATGGTTCATGGGGGGGGGGGATTCGATTCTTACTATTCTTTATTTAGATAAAATAGTTACGATTCATTGTTTAGAGTCGTTCAAATGAAAGACTCATTCACGAATCGCCAAAACTCTAATCTACAGCCTCGAGAGATCTCGAAGAGTACCTCTTCTATCCTTAGTACTTCCGCATCCCACTTGTTTGCGTATTGATTCTTCCTGTCTCTTTAAACTTCAGCCCGGTCTTCACCACTACTAAATTGTGATCTGAATCTATATGTGCTTCTGGGTACGCCGTACTGTCCAGTATCTGATTTCTGAATCTCTGTCCGACCACCACATAATCTAATCTTCCCATACTTCCGGCCTTTTCCAAGTATTCCCCCTTCTCTTGTGGTCCTTGAACAGAGTATTCGTTCGCTATTACTAGCTGAAATTTACTGCAGAACTCAATCAGGCTTTCTTCTCTCTGATACCTATCAGCAAATCCATATTCTCCAGTACCACTCCTTCTCCTACAACCACATTTCAATCCCCCATGACAATTGGATTGTCGTCTCCCTGTACCTGCTGAATCAGCGTTCAGTATCCTCATATACTGTCTGAGTCTCTTCATCTTCTGCTTGTGACGTCGGTATGTGTACCTGAACTATTGCAGTCGGTGTTGGCTTACTGTCTCCTCTGATGAGGACAACCCTATCACTGAATTGTCACAGTAACTCACTCTCTGCCCTACCTTCCTATTCATAGCGAATACTACTCTCCTTGCATGATTTTCTGCTGCTGTTGATAGTACCCTATACTCATCTGACCACAAATCCTTGTCTTTATTTTATTCAACTTCACTGCTTTCCATTCTACTTCATTCTGTATGTAGACCGAGATATAGCATTTCGCTTTTCATATTTTTTAGCTTCCCTATCTCGTTCTGACATTCCACTGCCCAATTAGTAGAATGTCACTTTTTCGTTGGTTACTGAATCTTTTTCTCGTGGTCGCCTCCTCCCACAGATCCGAATGGGGACTAGTCTGCAATCTCATGCCAATGGTGACATCATGATGCAACGTTTCCAATTACAGGCCACAAGTGCTATGTAATGCCTGCGTTTCATTGCCTTCTACATGCTCATGCTGTTGATCATTGCTGTTTCTTCCGCATTTTAATATAAGTTTTCCACCGAAGGGGAAAGAGAGTGCGCTGAACCTCTGTCCGCCCCGTGCTTTTCTTGACAAAACCGTTGGCAGATTGTGCGTGACTTCTAATGCCGGGATTCTCTGGCCACCATTGATGACGACTTTTACTCAAAATTTAAGCAGTGGAGAGGTTCGAACCCGAGACCGAAGAAGTTTTGAATGGTAGTAAAAGACGCTACCCCCCCCCCCCCTTTTCTTCTCATTAGGTTCGTTATTGTTCTCGTCATTTGCGTTACATGATACCCCTTGCAGTTCATCGTTGAATACTTCACTCAGTTTTTTACTACAAAGGACACCAAGCCCTCTGACCGAACACGTTGAACTACTGTGCCGGAAACCCTAGACCACGGGTTGTAGCCACCTGGAAACATCACTCAACACGAACCACACTATTACACACTGGTGGCCGTTCTACACTTCACATACCGTTGCATCTCTTACTATTATCATACACGCTGACGATGTGTACGAAGCTGCATTGACATCCGAGCATGCCTTCTGAATGGCAGCCTCAGACCGATGAGCTAATGTCCTACTAAAAAGTAAAAACTTTGCAATAGAGAAAATCTTTTCAGTACTGTGTTTAATATTACTCTACTACACAGGAAAAACCAGTAAGCGAAGTCAAAGTTAGCAGAAGCATTATCAAAAACCAGTTAGAGGTTAGAATGAAAAGCTATTTCAAACTAACACAAATTTTCATTTTCACGATAACTGTCGAGACATTATTGAAATTCGCTTAATTTGTAAGTATCACTTCTTCCATGGTAAAAGACCTTCTTCTGTTTCAAGGTACAAGATGGCACCCAACCAACGATGTATGGATTAACTGTGCACGTGTTATATAAATAATTCTAAAAATATGTATAGCATTTTACTCACCATAAAATTCTGTAGCTCTGTTAACAGTCTATTCCAAAAAGCTTTATTATTTTATATAGTACTTAAATCTATAGAACTTTAAATATTTAGAAATGCTGCATTATAACAACAAAAAACCTACAGAAAATGGCGGAAACTTATTATGGCTGTCTCTAGTGCGTATGTTTTCGTGTGAATCAGTAGACTAAAGCACCGACACAAAACATTGTTTGTTCCTAGCTACACTGGGTGCAACACTCTCCCTTACAAAGTTTCGACTGATGAATATACTTAGTAACACGATCTGACTGCGAAAACAGTGAACAATTACTTTTTGTAATGCATTGGTTCTCAATGTGCACAAGAAACGCTGAAATTCACTGAACATGAGCAATCGTCCGGCGTACCTCAGCAAGCATAAAAGTGTTTAAGCAACTTGGATTACAGCCAATTGTAGTGAAAATCGGCATGTGAGCCCAAAAAGTATGAATTATATGCAATTAAGCGGCATCAAAAGAACACATTTTCAATAGAAAAAGCGCTGCGTCTTTGCCATCTGAGTCGGCCCCAAAAGTTTATATGTTATACCTTTTTAAATGTAAAGTTGTCAAACCAAGACGACATCATTTGTGAACCAAAACTAATAGAAAACACAAATTCAAAAATAGTGACATCTCAATCGTAAAAGAATAGTTTTTTCTTGCAGGACCACGGAATCACTTATCACTTGAAACGGCGCAGAAGACTGAAACTAGCCGTGAACAAATAAAATTTGTGTACTTATGCACACACATACACACACACACACACACACACACACACACACACACCGCCACTAGACTTAGCGGAACACAAGAATGTCTATTAAGATTCACGCCCAGCGTTCCCAGCAAGTGGGTGATGATCTAATTGGTTCGCTCACCTGGAACTCAGTGCTTACCTTCTGCATGCCTCACAGCCTAACCTAGAGCTGACTAACGTGTTCGAAACAGTCGATACTAGGTACAGAATTGTATCTTTGCAGTAAGTCTCCAATGACTAGCAAGCAAAATAACTGAACGTCCAAAAGAAGAAATTAAATATCGATAATTACAATGCTATAGTCAACTTTCAAACTCAATCCATCCAATGATTTTTGGAAGAGCGACGCAAGTATGGAGGACGCAGCATTGAAAGGGGTAATATTTCTCGGTCATTAGGAACATATAATGCTCTAAAAACTTAAAGACGAGGTAGATAAGGTAACTTAACATATTAATTACATGGTGGAAATGAATGAAAGGGCGGGTTCATGTTGTCAGAGGCCTCTCAGTCGTACACAGAGAGCAGGACCTGATATCGGTGAGGTCAGCGTGATTATAGCGCTAAATGTGGCTGACCGCGCTGCACGAGGCAGTTGAAGGAACGGGGAAAGGCAGTGTGTGTCAACTAGCGAGCAGTTACGGTGCACTGTGGTGTTGTTCTTCAGTACAACATAGTCAGGATACAACATTCGAATAGATTCACAAAGGGAAGATTCTTCAGGAAAATCAGAATAAGGACGAAGGGTGACAAGTGTAGTCCAGGTGTTTATTACTAGCCACATTAGTGTCTGACGGGTATGGGGAACATTTCGAACTACATGCACTGCTATCCAAAGAGGAGGAGGTGGTCGACCATGGTCGCCTAGAGCTGCAGACGACCGCTGTGTTATGCAACAGGCAAAAAGGAATCTACGTCGAATAGCGGGTGCAATTGCAAACACGTGTAACCGTACTTCATGGCACGCAATCTCGCATTATCCAGTGGCATGGCGAATGCACTGGCATGGTCTCTTCGTCTTATGAGTACTATATTTCGTTCCATCAACGATGGTAACAAGCTACTGGCCAACAAGGAGTAGGGTCGCCCGTTCTATTCAGATGAGGATTCAGTCTGAGTAGCGACTCTGGACATACATACGGCGAGAGCTGGTAAGACGTAAAGCACTCATTAACACTGTGGAACACGATCGTTTCGGTGGTATAACTGTCTTTCTGTGGGGAGTGAGCTGTGCTGCGGCTCGCGTTGGTGCTGTTCGCAGGTTTTCGACCTCTATTGGAGGCCAGGCCATATCGTTTAGTTGACATGGTTGCGGTTGTTTGTCTTCTTCTTGTGTTGACTGGTGCCACTTGGTTTCGCAAGCGTTTCCTGTCCTCTAGTGGCAGCAGCGGTGGTTATCGATATGTAGGAACTGTGTCCCTATCTTAGGGGCGCCGTCATTGTTCTTCCGGGGTGATGAGTGGGCAGATCGGTTGGGGACTCAGGAGGAGCCAGGTCTGCTGCGCAGTGTGAGAACACGCCAGGACCACTGGCGGCGCGCATGGACTGCTGGATCGAAAGCCTGTGGTCACGAGGGTGCATGACCTTGTCGTAAACCGGATCCTGCAAGCTTTAAGTTGAGTGCATTTGGATTCAAGTAGAGGAACCTCCACCATTGTGAGAGCTTGCGATTCTCCAGTGATTTGGGATCGTGTTGCTGCTCGTAGTGTTGCCGAGGCGAAGAGCAGCGAGTGGAGTGCTTGGGGAAGGCAGATCTGACTGGTTTTCCTGGACTTCTAATTACTATTTATTGCTTTTAGTTTGTTACTATTTGTTAAATTCAAGTAGCGGTATTTTTCCTGCCTCGTTGCCGCTAATGCCACAGTTAGCTGCCCTGGGGGGTTAGTGCATGAAACAGCGGTGTACGTTTCCTCGCCTTGCCGCTGCTGCCCGGTGATGCGTGTAGTTTGACAGCTTTCTTGACTGTAGGTTCGTTGCCAATTCTTGTACTCTGGTGGTAATGCTCCGTTGCGGGCGCTCGAAGCACAGTATTCTGCGGACGGAGTCCAGACCACCGCTTCCGGCTTTGGCGGATTTTTACATCTTTGCTTTTGGTTTATTGGACGTCAGGTAGCCTCAACAAGATTATCATTAGTTATTAGTTAGACTGCCACTAGTCTGAGTTACCATCTGTGAAGTGAATGCAACTCTTGGCTGCCTTTCTCATCGCACGCGAAAGTGTTTTTTGCCGGACGTACTCAGAGGTCGATCCCTGGAGCACCGACTGTGCCTGGCCCTTGTGTCTTATTATTGTATGTTTCTAAATTATTTTTATATAATTGCCATTCTTGGCGTTACAGCAAGTTTCAATGGTTGTGATACCAAGTTTACCATCATTTTGTCTCACCTGTTTGGTGATCAGTTGCTTGTCCTTTTAAATTAACCTTTGCTGTTGTATTTGCCGTTTTACTGTACGTTTGTTAAATTTTTTTTATAATTGCCATTCTTGGCTTTACAGCAGGTTTAAATGGTTGTGCTACCAAGTTTATCATTTTGTCTCACCCGTTGGCCTGCCCTTTTAAATTAACATATGCTATTGCGTTGCTGTTTGTTAAATTTTTTTAATAATTGCCGTTCTTGACGTTAAAGGCCTGCAGCCGTTACTGTGGCTACTTGCCTTAAAATTGTAATTGGGATCACATTGGCTTGTTTTTAAAACTTTATTTGCTGTGTAACTTCCTGGCAGATTAAAACTGCGTGCTGGACTTAGACTCGAACTCAGGACCTCTCTTTCGCGGGCAAGTTCTCTACCAACTGAGCTACCCAAGCACGACTCACGCCCCGTCCTCACAGCTTTATTTCTGTCAGTACCTCGTCTCCTACCTTCCAAACTTTACAAAAGGTCTCCTGCGAACCTTGCAAAACTAGCACTCCTTTCTTTCAGTTTTAAAATAAATGTGTGTAATTGCAAAAGGGAACCAATAGTAACTGATTACGGCTCCGTCCACAATCGTAACCGAATCCTGCCTTCGTTGGCTACCGGGTTGCAGGGAGGTATAATATTGCATGTGCGTACTGACCTCAAAATTATTGAACACGGTACAATGACTGGTCAGCGTTACTGCGACACTGTACTCCTTCTCCTTCTACTTCTTTTCTGGGATGAATCCGACCACGACTTCATTTTTACGGATGACAATGTGCGACCGCATCGAACAGAACAGGTGGAGGTGCTCCTGAAACGAGAGAATTTTCGGCGAATGGATTGACCTGCACGTATTTCAGCATGTTCTCATCACCAACGACCTTCCAGCCGGTGTCAACTGCACTGGTGGAGGAATGGAACGCCCCACCACAAGAACTCCTCACCAACCTTGAGGCCAGCACGGGAGCAAGTTTCAGAGCAATCACTACTGTTCGTATTGATCACACACCCTACTAAGTACCATGTCCTGAGTATGGAATATCCAGGGGATCGTCATAAGCTGCCGTGGCTTCCGTTTAATTTTTATCTTTGAATAAAATTGTCGTTGCTGTTCATCTCATTGCGTGTCTCTTTCACTTACCTTCTGCACTCTACTGTACTGCCCTGTACTGTAGCACTTCTTTCTATGTATCGTCCTAGTTCCATCGAGCTATGGTACTTTACATGACACATCATGCGAAACTTACTTCTGTCCTTAAGTTTTGCACACCATTGTAGTTCTTATGGACTGTAAATTAAGCCATGTTATAAAATTACCTTCCAACGTTTCAAATGCCCTTCATGATGGTACGTAGTACACCACTTGGAACAGTAGCAGAAACAGTGGTACATCATTTTGCATGACATGACGCGAGGTGTAGTCCAGAAGAACCTTATGGAAATAGACTCTGGCCGCGAATGCAGACGAACTTGCAACATTTTATAGCTAGTTTGACAAAGCATGAACCTGTGTTCAGTGTATGCCGGCTTTAGAATCTGAAGATGGTCGTTGTACGGCCGAAACCGTTTATGACGGTGTCATAAAAATGTGATTGCGTCTAAAAATGAACTAAACATTTTTCCAAAATAATCAATCAGTCATTCCATGGACAAAATATCGTTTATTTCAAGAACTTGCAAACGTCAGTATCGGATGTTTCCTGTCACCAAAAAACACTTTATAAGACTATCATAGACCTATTGGCGGTATGTGCTCCTGCAAAGTGCAGTACGAAACACTTGTAGTTCTTTTTTATACTTATTTATCTCAAAAAAGGTATCAGTATATTGTCCATGTACTTACCAGAAGTTATGATTTTATGGAAAGAAGTGGGATTCCGCTAATTAATGTTGCACTAATTGCACATTACTCTCGCTTTTTCACAGCACACTAAGGCTCTTGATGTAAGTTACGAGGACTTTCACAACAACGTTGACTTTTTTGCACACCCACATACAGTGAGCGCAGCCACACTTCGTCAAAAAAAGGAGAGCATTTCGGGATTAACCTCTCCATCGTGCACAGACTGAATAACTGATTGAAAAATTCAAGCCGAACAGCAATATCTAAATTGGTCAGTCGACACGTTACCTTTATTTGCAAAGTTTCAGTCTGTGGACAGTTCTGTGAGCAGATGCTACCGAGGCAGTAGTCCACAGTGCAAAATGGTGCAACGATTTTCTCGTATTTCTTTCCAAGCCCACTCGTAACTAGAACAGTGGGTTGAAAACGCCACCTTCCAAGTCGGAAGAACGGAGTCAAGCTTGTGCTGTGATCGGAACTTCCCTTCTCAGTATTGATTCCCGCTCAACGCTGGTCTGAGATCTTGTGTCGTATGTGAAACTCCCAGTATCTCAGAGTCAAGTAATTTATTTAGTATGTATTTTTCAATCTTCTCCTAAAGGCAGTAAAAAAATTCTGTGTGGTTTATTTCCAGTGCAGCTGCCAATTTCATACCCACTTGGGCTACAGCAGTGTCGTCAATGGTCCATCCAACTTCCTGTACGTCAAAACGACCAGATGTGAAAATAATTAACGTCCGTAGCATTCATTTTTTAACTTCAGGGAAATAATAATTTTTTTCACTACGCACATGAACACTTTATGAACATTTTTTGTTTGGGCTACTAGTATTCAACCCAAATGTAAAGGGTGCTTCTGGATGCAGATAAAAACACTGTGAGGCTATTTCTTGAATTACCTGTGACAGAGTCACTCACTGAGGTAGTAGTATTATTTGACGAGAGATACTTGATATATACTCAACGGAACACATACATGGGGTAAAAGCTCATGTTTACGTTAGTCAGACAGAGCGGTGGCATGTAGTTTGTCTAAATTTGACAGACCCTATAAACTATAGAAGCTATCAGCGAAATGATATTCATTTGATGTACATCAGTGGTTCCTAGTCTTTTCTATGCATTGCTCCCCATTGCAACGCCAGAATATCTATTAGAATTTTGCTTCTTTCGAAAAACTAAAGCTATGCAATCCACATAACATAACTGTCATGCCGTTCGTTCTACACGACAATTGTGGGTCGCACTCTGCGAGGGGCAATGAAGATGCTCCTGCAGCGTTTTCGATGGGAAGTGTTTGATTGCCCACTATACAGCCCGTAATTGGCTACCCCTGAGGTTCATGTCTGTTTAAGTGAACCGCTGGCTATGAAGACAATATTTTGACACAGACAACGAGCTGCAGTCCAGAGCAGAAAATTGTCGAAAAGCACTTCTATAACGAGGGAATTGAAAAGTTGGTACAACGATACGACAAATGTCTAAGTCTGAGGGGTGACTGTGTAGAGAAGTAGCTGGAAGGTGTAGCTAACCGTTGCAAATAAAACAGTTTTCATTTTCACTGTGGTTTCCATTTCGCGACCTGTCGTTCCTTACTAGCTCTCGTACTACAGACTGGTTTGACTCAGAGGAATGAATGGATAACTCAGTCCACTAAAACACGTAAAATTGGTTTCATTTGAAAGAACGAACAAATGGTACAGTGAACAGAAAAACTACTGACTGATTTCCCTTGAAAGGAAATACGAAATAATTCAGTCACTATGGAAAACTACAACGGACTGGGTAGACAGTTTTCATTAAATTGCTCGCACAGACTGGTTTCTTTGAAAAGAGTGAATGAATAGTCTAGCCGACCCGTAAAACTACAAACGACTCCCATATTAGTGTATTTTTACTCAAATGAATTCGAGCAGTACATAAAACTACAATCGAACGAGCAGATTGTTCTCCAACAACTGACTGAGCCTGAACATTGTTAGCTTACAAAATTTGACTACGTACTAGGAAGCTATATATCCGTCAATTTGCATTCTGTATGTTACTAAAAAAGTTTGCATATTTGTTTTTTAATTGCGAAAACATCGCCAGTACATGCTATTAATATGCATTTTCATGATCACATATAATTTCATCACCCAGCTGTCGAGTACGTCTCATAAAAACAAATAACTCACAGGATCTGGAGTGAATCTGTAGAATTCTTAGGAAGTGATTCAACTGGAAGTTCACGATCACGAGTCATGTGCGATAATGAATCGCTGTATAGGGTAAATAAATCGACTGTATATTCTTTGTTCTTAGTCTGGCTGCGAGCAGGTTCAAACTAAAAGCCTCCAACTTGACAGCTGTAAAATAAAGGGATGTATGCTATTGTCAATTCTAGCTCCGAATGTTCCAGACGGGAGAATAAGGAAAGAAAGCAGCGACGGAGAAACAAAAGAACGGATCCCCTCGAGCAGCGGCCGTAAACAGATGGGAAGAGCCGCCGTAAAGTTAAATGGCGAAATCCCCGGCCGGTCGGCCATCTTTGAGGAGGAGGTACACTAAAACGACCGTGCGCTGCCCGCATTAGGGCGTTACGACCGCGCGGGCGGTAACGACACGGACGGCGACGCCGCGCGCCGCACAGGTGGCGCTGCAGATTTACGGCTCGTCAACGGCTTCGTTATCAAGATCCATCAGCTGACCTCAGCAGGACACGAGAAGGCCGGACCGTCTACTGCGAGCACTGAATCAACCTTCTGTAACTAACTGGACGTTGTAACCATGTCTGCTAACTTATAATTAGGTAAGTATTAGTAATTTATAGCTGAAAGGCATCACAAGACTAGATTAAATCTCTCTGCACTGTGATATTACGTTATAGTTTTGTTATCATCTCACTAAATATCTGTTACGAGTTGTTTGTTTCTGTCAAGATAAAGCTGGTCCACAGTGGGGAGGGGAAACGCCCTCTTATTTTTGATAGCTATAATTTCTTTAAAATAACGTCGCTTTCTTTTTAGTCATCTGTCCTCTGACTGGTTTCCTGCGTGCCGCCACGAATTCCTCTCCTGCGCCAATCTATTCATTGTAGAGTACCTGTGCCAATCTTTTCATTTCAGAGTAGCAACTGCAACCTGCGTCCTCAATTACCTGCTGGGCGTATTCCAATCTCTGTCTTCATTTACAGTTTTTACGCTTTACAGCCCCCTTCTATCACCATGGAAGGCATTCCGTGATGTCCTAACAGGTGTCCTGCCGTCCTGTGCCTTCTCTTCTTCTCAGTGTTTCTCCATACGTTCCATTCCTCACCGAATCTGTGGAGAACCTGCACATTCCCTATCTTAGCAGTCCATCTAATTTTCAACATTCTTCTGTTGCACCATATCTCAAAGTCTTCGATTCTCTTCTCTTTCGTTTTTCTCACAGTTCCTGTCCCCCTACCAAATGTAAATTCTGAGAAATTTCTTCCTAAAATTAAGGCCTGTGTTCGATACTAGCAGACTTTTCTTGGCCAGGAATGCCATTTTTGCCAGTGGTAGTCTGCTTTTTATGTCCTCCTTGCTCCGTCCATCATGTATTATTTTACTGCTTAGGTTACAGAAGTCCTCATCTTTGCCCACTTCGTTATCCTCAATTCTGACGTTAAGTTTCCTGCTGTTCTCATTTCTGCTGCTTCTCATTAATTTAATCTTTCTTTGATTTACTCTCAATCAAAATTATGTACCCATAAGAGTGGTCATTCGATTCAACACATCCTGTAATTCTTCTTCCCTTTCACTGAGGATTGCAATGTCGCTTATAACTTTTTATTAAGCCTTGCACTAACTGTTACCAAGATAGTTTTAGTTTATGTAATAGGACAAACTGTACTGCAAACTATTGCTCAGTAATATGCTATTTAAGGCAGTTTCAGCTGCAGTGTATTTTTGTTTGTTTGCTTGACGTATTTTATTAGTAGAACTGTGAAAATTATTAATAATAACCTTGTATAGCATAAGTGTTGTGGTTGTCTTGAAACGCGTATTACGATTTATTGAGTGTCTGCTTCAACTTCAGTTAAACTACTTACATAAATTACGAAAGTTTATTGAAACAATGTGAAAGAAAAATGTAATTTCAGGGTGACGAAAGTAGATCATTCCCTTTAAGGACGAAATATACAGGGGCTAATTATTTGACACATTATTTAACAGAAAATGTTATCTTAACGGGGTATTTATTGCAGAAGAAATTAAAATAATGTGAAATACGAATTTGAAACTTCATCTTCCAGGTAAGTGATATTGTGTGTCTTATGTTTATGATTATAACCAACTCGAAGGTCACCTGTCACAGATGGAAGATAGTAAGCTCCGAATTTTATAGAGTATAAGTTGATGGCTTAACTGGGAATTCAAGACTAAGAAGTAGTGCTTCTTATCTAATTGCCGTTACACATTTGTATCTTTTGTTTGTAGTACCGACAGCACCTTCGAGGCCGATTTCTGGTACGCTAGATGTTTATTACAAAGTGGCACGTTATTCGTTATTCTGCCACCCGCAGCTGCCGCCCCTCCCCACCCTCTCCCGACAACCCAAGCTCTCATCATGTGAATTATACTTTGGAGTCACAGTGTCTGAAGGAACAGGCATATATGTCCGCATTAAATACGTGAAACCGATTCGCAAATTGGAAATACGATTATACATCAGCTGTACCATTTACGAAACTTGTGCCGGGCCGGAACTCGACTCCGGATTTCCCGCTTATCGCAAGGGATAACCTTTACCATTTTGCTCATCCGAGCAAGCCTACAGGACCGATCCAAACCTACATGTTTCTACTGCCTGCGTCCCATCCAGCTCGCACATTTTGGGATTCCTACACTGGGAGAAAAAATGTTTTGTTCGTCAGTTAGCCGTTTCCTTTGGCATGAAATGGTCTCTCACTGTGCGGGACGTAACGATTATCTGTTCTGACACGAAAGCGTAATGAAGTTCGGTCATATTATCCGTTAGGATTTTGGGCGATTTTAATTTTGATGTAACTACCTTCTGTTTATAACTGTCAACTCTCACAAAGTAGGTGACAACGATTTGGTAGGAGATTCCTTTTTATGAAGGCTTCACCACGAGCATGAGGCAATCTCTGCCGCGATAGAGTTGGCTGTTAGGAGCAATTAGATACTGGCATCTTAACAGAAATGTAGAGTTTCCTCGCAACTCGCTCGTAAAGCTGAACTACACTGGTGTGCAAAACTTAAGGACGGATGTAACATTCCGATGATGTGTCTCTAGCAAGTGACACATCTCGAGGAAACTTAGACCATATATAGGAACAACTGCTACAGTAGAATACAGAAGGGAACTGTAAAACTCAGTCGCCTGATTCTCGGACAAACAGTGCTCTGCGACCGCTGACTTGTTGGAGTACGTCAGCAGGATGTGCTTCTGGTGTTCTCGGCAACCGTCTTCGACGGTGCGCACTGTCCGTCCAATATTTGTCTTCCCACATCTGGCGACCACGGCAGACAGAGAACTTAGACCAATGCCGGTCGCAGGTTCGAATCCTGCCTTGGGCATGGATGTGTGTGATGTCCTTAGCTTAGTTAGGTTTAAGTAGTTCTAAGTTCTAGGGGACTGATGACCTCAGAAGTTAAGTCCCATAGTGCTCAGAGCCATTTGAACCATTTTTGAACCAATACCATCACAGACGCCAACGCAGGTGTCTCCGCGACCGCCACCGTGAGGCCGCAGGCACAGACAACTGACGGAGCGGTTGATGAGGGCAGGGGATGTTAGTAGGCTACCCTTCCTCATGAGTTCAGTTCGTCGACGCACCTGCCGATGGCGACATGTCCGATCGTCGGAATATTGTGTCCGTTGGACGCTATGAAGCGGCAGTACACCCACGGACTGTTCGATCAACGAATACGCTGGGAGAAACTGGGGAATCATATGTGCAATAATGTTCCTGAGTGGTGAGTGCATTACCGATTCCCTCCTCTCGCCATACAAGGATACGTCCAGCATTGTCGCGCATGATCGTTTTGCTGTTACGGTGTGGGAGGAATAATGTTGCATGGGAGTACTGATCTTCAGATCTCTGAACACGTTGTTGTGACACTGTACTCCTTCCCCACGTGCGTTTATTCAGTGGTGTATTCTGTCTTGACTACACGCGAATACGTTGCTGAGCACGCCTTTCCTTCCGTGTTGATCACATACCCTAATAACAAACATATCACGCCCCTTGTAATGTTCAGAGGGCCGTCGTAGATTGCGGTCTCTTCAGTTTAATTATTGTCTCTGAATAAAAATGTCATTTATCTTCGTGATATACAGGACATAAAATCCCGCCTGAGGCCTGCGATCATTTTCATGTTAATAATTGGCAACCAATGCTGTACAACCGTAATAAAATCATGAGATGTTCAATTGACTCTTTTATTAGAACATGTTACGCGTTTCGGGTTACTCCCATCTTCAGACATCACGAACTTCAACTCCTTCCTAGCCAACCAGACGTATAGCCTTGACAACTTAAAGAGTGTTGCAGTCATATGTTATTCGACACTTTCTTTGATTTGTCAAGGCTGTGCGCCTGGTTGGTTAGGAAGCCGTTGAAGTTTGTGATGTCTGAAGATGGGTGTAATCTCGAAACGCGTAACATGTTCTAATAAAAGAGTCAATTGAACGTCTCATGACTTTATTGCGATTGTACAGCACTGGTTGCCAATTATTATGTTCCTTTCATAGCGTATTTGTTTCCTTCTGTAGTCTACTGTAGCAGTTCTTTCTTCGTTTGGTCCAAGTTTCATCGAGCTACAACAGTAGCGCATTATGCAAAAGTTACTTTCGTCCTTAAGTTTCAGACGCCAGTGTAGATTTTTGTAAGAACTTTCAGTCGGTGTGGAAACTGAAAATAGCGACAACCACAATAGAGGCGCACTTTCTTGCAACGACGGAGCATGATAACTCAGTTTAACTTTTAACAGTATTCTGAGGTAGCCTACACTTAATGAACCTGTCGTGTAATCAGTGTCCTCCGTGTCTGCAGCGTCCAAACCGCCATGTTGGCGATAGTGTTGACCTGAGAAATTACGCAGTCAGACAGTAGTTTCGAGCACAGAGAGTGACCTTTATTTTTCGCAAGGATAGTCTCGGACTCAGAGCGTGACCTTTACAATTCAAGACGTGCAAATTACCTTACTATTTAATGCGAAGATGAGCCGCGGTTCACAGACTGCGGTTCCATTTCGAGAGACTTCCAACTACACGCTAGCCAACATGCCATCGAGTTCCACTATCGCTTGTCGTTGCTCGCAGTTTTCTCAGTCGCTCGCTTCAAGTATTCATATATAACCTTCTTTTTGTTTACATCGATGAGTTTGCTGACCACTGAAAGATGAAGACTAAAGAACTCTTTCCTGTGATTTAATTGCAAAATTTTTTTCTGAAATAGATGCATATCTAATCTAAATCCCTACTCTGTTCCATTCACATATGGAACGCGGAAAGAATGATTTTTTAAATGCATCTGTGCATGCAATAATTAATCTAATCTTGGCCTCACGAACGCTATGGGAGCGGTATGTGGGGACTGTAGTGTATTCCTAAGTCATCGCTTAAAGCCGGTTCTTGACATTTTGTTAGCACACTTTCTCGGAGTAGATTCCGCCCATCTTCAGGATTCTGTTAGTTCAATTCTTTCAATACGTCTGTGACACTCTCTTCCGAGGATATAACATTCCTAAGACAATTCGTGCAGCCATTCTCTATATACGTTCATTATCCCCTGTTAGTCCTTTCTGGTACTGGTTCCACACACCTAAGCAACTGCTTAGGATGGGTCGCATAAGTGACTTGTAGACTGATGGCGTTTACCTAGTATTCTACACATAAATCGATGTTTAACACCTGCTTTAGCCACGACTGAGCCTATGTGATGGTTCCACTTCATGTCCTTACTAAGTGTTACAGCCAAGTATTTGTATGACTTTATCAATTCCAACTGTAGCTCACTGATATTATTTTCGTAGGATACTACGTTTTTCGTTTTCCAGAGTGCACAATTTTATATTGTTGCATTCTTAAAGCAAGTTCCCAATCTTTGCACCACTTTGAGATCTTAACACGATTTGACTGAATGATGCAGTTTCGTTCAGACTGTACTCCATTGTGCTAAAAGTCTGAGGTTACCGTTAATATTGTCCGCGAAGTCGTTATCATACAAGATGAAGCATAAGGGATCAATACCGTTTCCCTGGGATACGCCCAAACTTACCTCCACGTCTGTCAATGGTTCTCCCTCCAGGATAACATGCTGCATCCTCCCTACCAAGAAATCCTCAAGCCAGTCACAGATTTCGCCTGTGTCTGATACCCAGCACGATCGAACTTTTGATAATAAACGCACCTGTGGTACTGAGACAAATTATTTTCGGAAATCGAGAAGTACTGCATTTCTGACTGCTTCATCCATGGCTTTCAAGCAATCTTACGAAAAAAGTGCGAGTTGGTTTCACGTGATCTGTGATTTCCAAATCCGTGTAGGGTGACAAGGAACAGGTCGTTTTGTTCGAGATACCTCAATACGTTTGAGCTCAGAATATGTTCTAAGATTCCACAACAAATGTATGTCACGAATATAGGTCGGTAGTCCCTTGAATCACCTTTGCTATCCATCTTGTAAATCTGGGCTTCCTTCCAGCTACTGGGCACAGTTCTTTCTTCAGGAGATCTATGATAGATTATAGGCAACAAAGGGCCAAAATCAGCTGCAAATTTATTATAGAATCTGATACGGATTTTATCTCGCCCAGGGGTGGCATTCAGTTATAACGATTTCGGCTGTTCCTCAACTCCCTGACACTAATATCTACACTCCTGGAAATGGAAAAAAGAACACATTGACACCGGTGTGTCAGACCTACCATACTTGCTCCGGACACTGCAAGAGGGCTGAACAAGCAATGATCACACGCACGGCACAGCGGACACACCAGGAACCGCGGTGTTGGCCGTCGAATGGCGCTAGCTGCGCAGCATTTGTGCAGCGCCGCCGTCAGTGTCAGCCAGTTTGCCGTGGCATACGGAGCTCCATCGCAGTCTTTAACACTGGTAGCATGCCGCGACAGCGTGGACGTGAACCGTATGTGCAGTTGACGGACTTTGAGCGAGGGCGTATAGTGGGCATGCGGGAGGCCGGATGGACGTACCGCCGAATTGCTCAACACGTGGGGCGTGAGGTCTCCACAGTACATCGATGTTGTCGCAAGTGGTCGGCGGAAGGTGCACGTGCCCGTCGATCTGGGACCGGACCGCAGCGACGCACGGATGCACGCCAGGACCGTAGGATCCTACGCAGTGCCGTAGGGGACCGCACCGCCACTTCCCAGCAAATTAGGGACACTGTTGCTCCTGGGGTATCGGCGAGGACCATTCGCAACCGTCTCCATGAAGCTGGGCTACGGTCCCGCACACCGTTAGGCCGTCTTCCGCTCACGCGCCAACATCGTGCAGCCCGCCTCCAGTGGTGTCGCGACAGGCGTGAATGGAGGGACGAATGGAGACGTGTCGTCTTCAGCGATGAGAGTCGCTTCTGCCTTGGTGCCAATGATGGTCGTATGCGTGTTTGGCGCCGTGCAGGTGAGCGCCACAATCAGGACTGCATACGACCGAGGCACACAGGGCCAACACCCGGCATCATGGTGTGAGGAGCGATCTCCTACACTGGCCGTACACCACTGGTGATCGTCGAGGGGACACTGAATAGTGCACGGTACATCCAAACCGTCATCGAACCCATCGTTCTACCATTCCTAGACCGGCAAAGGAACTTGCTGTTCCAACAGGACAATGCACGTCCGCATGTATCCCGTGCCACCCAACGTGCTCTAGACGGTGTAAGTCAACTACCCTGGCCAGCAAGATTTCCGGATCTGTCCCCCATTGAGCATGTTTGGGACTGGATGAAGCGTCGTCTCACGCGGTCTGCACGTCCAGCACGAACGCTGGTCCAACTGAGGCGCCAGGTGGAAATGGCATGGCAATCCGGTCCACAGGACACATCCAGCATCTCTACGATCGTCTCCATGGGAGAATAGCAGCCTGCATTGCTGCGAAAGGTGGATATACACTGTACTAGTGCCGACATTGTGCATGCTCTGTTGCCTGTGTCTACGTGCCTGTGGTTCTGTCAGTGTGATCATGTGATGTATCTGACCCCAGGAATGTGTCAATAAAGTTTCCCCTTCCTGGGACAATGAATTCACGGTGTTCTTATTTCAATTTCCAGGAGTGTATTTCACTCATCTGTATTACGAGTATTAAACTGGAGCAGTACTCCTTGGTTTTCATGGATCATTAGAAAACAGAGTTAAGCATTTCTGCTTGTGCTTTGGTAGTCGTAGTATTAGCGACTGTACATTAATTTTGGTGCTATTGAGATCCTTCGCATACGACCAGAATTAATTTATGTTTTGTGGAAGGTATTTCCACAACATTCAGCTGCGGTGATCATTGAACGCTTCACCCACTGCTCTCTCGATTTCCAAGCAACCGCGTCCGATTCAGCATTACACTTTCTACAGCTTTGTGATTTGTTTTATATCTATTATGCTGCAGTAAGTCTTTGGTGCACAGTATTTACCGTAATCTAGTAAAGTTTGTGTACTTCCAGGTGTGGTATGGTCCTTCCAGTTCACCTACATCGCCGGCCGGAGTGGCCGGGCGGTTCTAGGCACTACAGTCTGGAACCGCGCGACCGCTACGGTCGCAGGTTCGAATCCTGCCTCGGGCATGGATGTGTGTGATGTCCTTAGGTTCGTTAGGTTTAAGTAGTTCTAAGTTCTAGGGGACTGATGACCTCCGATGGTGAGTCCTATAGTGCTCAGAGCCATTTGAACCAGCCATCCACCTACATCCTCATGATTAACTCTGACTGATCAGTGTACCGATACACTGTTTAATTCATACTTGTAGGTATTTTGAAGTACTGTGTTTCCGAGTCTGCGCAGAGTGTTATCTCATTCTCCGGCTAACGTGCCTTTTTTTGCAGAAGACCTAGTGAACAGTTTGAATCTAGTCACAGTACCACGAAAAATCTGAACAGGGGCAGAAAGCAAAGAAGTTCTATTTTACATCGACACTATCAGCATCTACATACATACTTCATAGATACCTTACGGTGCGTAGCGAAGGGTATATTTTACTATTACTAGTTATTTCTCTTCCCACTCCACTTGCATTTCATGCCAAAGGACTGTCTGTATGCCTCAGTATGAACCCTAATTTCTGTTACACGATGTTCGTGGTACTTACGCGAAATGTACGCTGGCTGCCGTTGGATAGCTCAGCAGTCAGCATCAAATGCCTGTTCTTTAGATCTGTCCAATAGCGTTACTCAAAAAGAACGCCGCCCTTCCTCCAGGTCCCGAAGTATCTCCGTAATACTTGCTTATTGTTCGAACATAACGGTAACAAATCTAGCAGCACGCTTCTAATTTGCTTCGATGTCTTCCTTGAATCTAACCTGTGAGGACTGCAAACACTCGAGCGGTACTCATGAATGGGTCGCACAAGTGTTCTGTATGCGGTTTCCTTAACAGATGAACCACAATTTTCTAAAACTCTCCCAGTAAACCGAAGTCGACCACTCACCTTCCCCACTACAATCCTTACAGGGTAGTTCCATTCATATCCCTTTGCAACATTACGCCGAGATATTTGATCGGTCTGGCTGTGTCAGTTAGCACTCTTCTGAGATAGTTTATAATAGTATGGGATTGTTTTTCCTACTCATCTCCCTTAACTCACATGTTTCTACATTTAGTGCTATCCGCCATTCACCGCAACAACAAAAAATTTTGTCTAAGTGATCTTGTATCCTCCTACAGTGACTCAACGATGACACCTTACCGTACACCACAGCATTATCAGCAAACACCAGCAGACTCCTGCTACCATGTCCCTCACATCATTTCTCTGTATGGAGAATAATAGTGGTCTTACCATACTTCCCTGTGGCACTCCGGACGATACCCTCGTCTCTGATGAACACTCCCCTTCGAGGATAACGTATTCGGTCGTATTGTTTAAGAAGTCTTCGAGCTACTAACATCTTTGGGAACCGATTTCGTATGCTCGTACATTCATTAACTGTATGCAGTGAGGCATCGTGTCAAACACTTTTCAGAAATCTAGGAATATGGAATCTGCCTGTTGCCGTTCATATAGGTCGCAGGATATCATGTGAGAAAAGGGCAAGCTGAGTTTCGCACGGGCGATACTGTCTAAAACCATTTAGCTAGTTATTTAGTTTATTGTTTTTTTTGGCTCGTTTGCGCGATAAACCGTAATGATTCGTAACGAATCATTTTGTATTCACATCACAAATTAACTTGTAAATATGACTACACACAGAGCTTTTTTCAAGTTCTTTTATTCTTTTATATTTTATTATTATTTTTATTATTATTATGTATACAGGATGTGAGTCATTAATTACCATCCAATTTCTTTTTTACATCCCAATAACGCAAATTCTTCTGCGGAATAAAAGGAGTTGTCAGGAAGAAATTTTTTACTTTTTTATGATTTTATTTCGTTGTCTGTTAGACATTTTGTATCGCTGGGTAAGTTATGAAAACTCCGTATGTGGGTTTTTTGTGGTAAAGACAACCTTAATGTGAAGTAATGAATGCTATTTTCCCTACTGGCATTGTGAATATGTTAATCATTGTTCTTTTTGACTGTAGTGGATTATTCACAACAAACTTCATTGGGGAAAGATATAATGTGAAGTAGTAGTCAGAATGCCCAACTCCTTGAACAGATGATCTTGGGTAAGCACCATTTATTCTCACAGAATGTTTTCGAGCAATGAGGACTTTATTTCTTAAGCATGATGTACTCCAGAACGTTATTTCGCACGATGTTATTGAATGAAAATATGCAAAATATGTCAGCTTACTGACATGTCCCTACACAAGATTTTCAATAATTCTAAGCCCAAATGTGGCTAAAGAAAGTTGTTTTTGGAGTTCCAAAAAGTGATTTTTCTAGGTTAAGTACTCATCAATATGGACATCTAATAATTTTGAAGTTTCCACCTTCTTTATTAATTCCTCACCATGTGTTCCACTTACCATTGGAGAATACCCTGTAGAGTCGCGGAATAGTAAAGAGTTGGAAACGTGGAATATTGTCAAAGTTTCGTTGCCTATGTTGAGAGCCAGAGGCAGTAGGTTAGCCAAGAGGTAAGAGGATTAAACATATATTGGAATGTGTCATCACGCAGGGGCAGTGGTCGGTTACACACAACAGGTGAGGGAGAATTGCTTAGCACGCAGGTTTGTGTTGGACGGAGACCAGTCTATGACAGAGGTATAGCTGTCTGCCAGAACAAAACGTAACTCTGTCGCAAGAACACCTAAGGGGCGAGTACGACAGATGAATCAGCAGTATAAGTGGAACGAATGCGTTCATTACAAACGAACATGACGTCAGGACGTCGCTCGTGCTTCCTTTAAATACGCCAGCTTTGATAGCAACAAGGCACTTGCAGTTAGACTTGCAGTTAGATGTGTACTGGGTCGGTGCGTAGCGCTCAGCTCGGTGATCGACATATTAATCTTTATTAAGGAGATGTTGCAGTAAGGCGGCCCATCCTGCAGCAGACGTGAGGGGACAGCACCAGCTCTGGTCCTCTCTGCTGCCGCTGTCAATCATCAACCTAGGATTAGCAGACATCGTGGCAGACTCGCTCGCCGCCAATGCTGACCACATCAGTTAGCCGTCGTCGAGAACGCGCGGGGCCTAGGCCCTGTGCATCCGCCGTCACAACCAGGTGAGCCGACGATGCTGGGGGATTGCAGCCCGTTCCGCTTGGCCACTGCGGATGAGTCACCAGGAGGTGGCTGAGAGCGCCGGGACTCCAACTAGGAGCCTCGTGCTGTCTGCTGCCGAGCTGGCTGGCCAGCCGGGCGCCACCAACCACGCGCGGCCGAAGTACGAAGAAAGGACATTCCTCCACTACGCCACAGCCCGCGGCGCTTCGCTAGCAAGACTGATGCGGCCCAGAGCTGGTGTCATCGCTACAAGTCAGCGAGGACTCGGTGAAGGTCGTTGATATCACCAAGCTCAGCCAGCCTGTGTTACGTGAGTCACATTGTACTCGGCAGGAATAAAGGTGTTATGAATTAATAATGTTTCTTTGGCGTTGCGTCCACAGTCATTTCCTAGCATCGAGACAACTGGAGAGGTCACTGCTCGGCCTCCAGTTCACCGTAGGCGACCGGGATCACTGGGGCGCCTACAGATTTGGTGTCAGAAGTCCTCGCGCTCACCGCCTACAGATTTGGTATCAGAAGTGTTCGAATCGCCTACTACAGCACTCGTCTGCAGATATGGTATCTGGAGTCGTCGACACCGCCACTACAGGACTGACACCACAGAGTTGCGATCAGAACTGTCGACTCTACGCAGCCTTGTGGTAAGTGCACGAGGCGATTTGTGTTAATAACTATGGATGCACGTTCTTTGTTGGGAGTGCACTTTGTGAGACCTGCGGAAACAGCAGATTTATCTGAGTTTAAGGGAAACAGTTGGGAAACGTACTTGGTATCAGTCAGATGTACTGTGTGTAATTTAACAGGCATGGGGAGCCATGCACGAAGTTTGTACCAGTAGAATGTTCAATCTGTAGACGGTTTGGTCACGCAGCGCACAATTGTAGAGTGTGTCGCTGGGCAATAACAAGACGAAAGGATTAATTTTGTTTAGTTGTGCATTGTGAGTCTTGTTTGTCTTCCTGTGTGTAGTGCTCAACTGTGACAAAGGAGTTGAGTAGCTAGTGTAGTTATTGTTCTGAGGAGTAAATTCAGTATAGAGTAAGTTGTTGGTAATTTTCACAAATCATGCCGGAAACAAGATCCGTTAGTACTGAAGTGAGTATAGCTGCTCTTACGGAGCAAGTCTCAAAATTGTTAGAAGAGAATGCTCAGCATAAGTTACGTCATGTATAATGAATGACGCAAATGGAGACCTTGCGTTTGGCGCAAGAGTCGAAAACGGGTTCAAGTGAGTGCAAGTCAGTAGCAATGTCCAACCTTTGCAATATATCCTTCAGTAGCTAACCTGATCACGCGTTTCTCTGGTAAAACAACAGAGGATGTCACAGCGTTCATTAACGATGTTTTGGCAACAGTTGCAATGAGCAATTGGTCGGACGTAACTACGTTACATATGGCAAATTTGCGACTTGCAGAGGAAAACAAGATGTTCGTGATGTACTATGAGACGCTTAGTAAGGCGAACACGTTTGAAGAATTGGCAGATGGGTTACGACAAAGATATCGTAAGCAGAATAGTGCAAGATTTTTTAGGGAGAAGTTAGCTAATTTGACACAGAAGGTCAATGAGACAATGGAGTCTTTTTCAGATAGGATACGGAAAATTAATTCGTAGACCTATGAATTATCGGGTAATCCTGATGCGGATCGTGTATTACTACGAGAGGCAGAAAACAGAGCTCTGTATTACTCAGGGGAATTCCTGCAGAATTTTCTCGTAGGGTTAGGATGGAGAATCCTGGGAATTTAGCTGCAGTACTGCGTATTGCAACGCATCTGCAAGAGATAGACATTGCAACAAGGGTTCGCAATGATAAGCGCATCTTTGCGTCAGAGAGGAATTGTTACCGTTGTGGGAGGAAAGGTCACGTGAAGGCTCAATGCAGACAGTCGCAGTACTATGCTTGTAAACGCTACGGTCACAAGGCGAATGAGTGTCGTAGTAAGCAGAATGGTAACGGGAATATACAGGAAAAAGCGTGAAACGGGAACGGGAGTGTTTCGTCCGTCGGAAGACATTCCCGGTAAGCGGAAGTACGGTGAAAACTAGTACAGAGACGGATTATTGCTAGATGGGTGTTGTAAGGAATAACAGATGTAAGTTTTTGATTGATACAGGGGTACATGTATCTGTTGCTAGTGTAGACCTCGTGGGTAGGAGAAGACTAGGTACTCCTAGGTATAGATTACGTGGAGTAGGGAATAATGAGTTGCAATCATTGGGTACAACACAGCTCGTTTTAAGATTGGAACTGTAGAGTTCGGAGAGCAAATGGAAGTGTTGCCAACTGTGGGACAAAGGTATTCAGTGATTGTCGGACTGGACTTCCTCGATAAACAACATGCCAAAATTAGTCTTTCACAGCGTACAGTTGAACTTAGTGGAAACTTTTTTTCAATTGGTACAACAGCTGTAAATGTTTCTACGTCGCGAGGTGCATCCGTTGCTGTCACCAACTGAACCGCGTACAAGGGCATTAAAGATGATTACGCATGTCAAAGTGCCTTCGGATCAGGGAAGTTAGTTTGGTTGTCAGTAGGTACCGATGTACCACAGCAGAGACTATATGTTGTGGAGCCACTACAGAGCAATGAAGCATTGGATGAAATGCATTATTTTATTAGGAGGAGCGTTGCGCACGTAACGAATATAAATGGGGAACTGATGATTCTGGTCAGTGTAGATAATTTTGGGGCAGATGAAGTGGATCTCCCAAAGGATTTAGTGGTAGCAGGTTTGGAAATACTCGACGATGAGGATATAGGTGAATCCCAAGGTGATTATAACGTCAAGCAAACCGACAAGGCATCTGTACTACGTGATAAGATTCGTCATTTGTAGAATGGTGATCGGAAAGCTATAGAAGCTTTGTTATTAGAGTATTTAGATTTGTTTGATTCAGAAGGTCCATTAACAGCAACTCTTCTTACACAGCACCGTATACCGACTGGCGATAGTCCGCCGGTCTATAGAAAACCCTACAGGATAGCGAAACACCTACAACCACTAGTGGAAGAATTTATTAATCAACAGCTAAGGGACGGTGTTATAGAGAACAGTGAAAGTCCCTGGTCTGCCAACATAGTGGTAGTTCCTAAGGAGTCATTGGACGATACTAAAAGGTATAGATTTTGTTGTGACTATCGTTTTTTTAACGCACGAACTGTAACAGATGCGTATCCAATACCGAACATCACGGAAACATTGGATAACCTAGGTCGGTGTAAATATTTTTCGACACTAGATCTAAAGAGTGGGTACCATCTGATAGAAGTAAGTCCCGAGGATAGACCGAAGACGGTCTTTACAACAAGCCTTGATCACTTTCAGTAGCGCAGAATGCCATTTGGGTTGAAAAACGCTCCTGCTACTGTCCAGCATCTGTTAGATGGTGTACTTTGGGGACTGAAACCGAAGATTTCTATGATATACCTCGATGATATTGTTACTTTTTCGCGTAATATGGAAGAGCATGTGGAGCGACTGAGCGAAGTATTTAGTAGGCTAAGAGCGGCAAATCTTACGCTTAATGTCGAGAAATGTCAGTTTGCTCAGACGCAAGTGACTTATCTTGGCCATATTATCAGCCAGGATGGAATAAGAACGGATCCTCGTCTAACGTCGGCTGTGCGTAGGTTTCCAGTACCAGAGACCACTAAACAAGTTCAGCAATATGTCGGTTTATGTAATTACTACATACGATATGTAAAGGGGTTCGCGGAAATTGCACATCCATTAACGGGATTGTTAAAGAAAGGTGTTAAGTTTGAATGGGCAGCACAGTGTCAGGAGGCATTCGAGAAGCTCGAACAGATACTAACATCAGACCCAGTGTTGATACTTCCTGATTTCGAACAAGAGTTCATACTATCTTGTGATGCTAGTAATATTGTAGTAGGTTGTATTCTTTCGCAGAGGGTTAATGGACAGGAACATCCAGTGGCTTATGCTTCCATGCAACTGAATAAGGCAGAGAAGAATTATTCAACTACAGATAAAGAAATGTTAGCATTGATTTACGGTATCTCGTATTTTCGCTGTTATTTACGTGGGCGTAAGTTCAAGGTGATTACAGATTATGCAGCATTGAAGTGGTTGTTGGGGTTGAAAGATCCTTCGAGTCGTTTAACGAGATGGGCACTGAAACTAAGTGAATTTGACTACGAGGTAATTCACAAACCAGGGGTAAAACATACGAATGCGGATGCGCTTAGTAGAAAAATAGCAGCAGTACAAGTTGTGGGCATAAGTGAGAAGGTGTGGATAAAGGCGCAAGCCACTGACAGAGAGTGTCAATTGTTCAGAACGCAACCGCAGTTTGAAATGCAGGATGGGTTGCTTGGCAGGAAGACGAAGTGCGGACTACGCGTCGTAGTACCGGAGTCGCTGATGGAAGAAGTGTTGTCGGGTCATGGTGGTAAAAGAACGACTGATAGACGGGTAGCTGGTTTTGGTGGAAGACACGTCGCAATGATGTAGAGCAATAGGTGCAAAATTGTATACCGTGTGCGCAGAGTGCAGATTTGAGTCATCAGAAAATTCAGTTACAGAGACTACCTGAAGCGGATCGTCCATTCGCATTCATCGGATTAGACGTAATCGGAGCATTTAACAAGACCCAAGCGGGTAATCGATACGTATTAACAATATTAGATCATTTTTCCCGATACCTGCTAATGGTAGCCATTCCAGATCAGAAGGCAAGCACTGTTGGGCAAGCCTAAGTAAATAACTGGTTCCTTAAGTATGGTGTGCCTGATACTATAATTACAGGTCAGGGTAGTAACTTTATGTCGGAGCTGATGAAGCAGTTATGCTGTTAATTGAAAGTTAAGAAACTGCGGACAAGGCCATTTCATCCTCAGTCGAATGGATGAACAGAACGGGTTCGTAGGACGTTAGTTAAGATGATTAGTCATTACGTAAATTCAGAACACACGGATTGGGACGTGTATTTAAATCTGTTAACAAGCGCATATAACGCGAAAGTTCATATAGGAACGGGGCTCTCTTCGTATGAGGAAATTTATGGTCGGAAAATGCCAACACCATTTGATGTGCTCAAACCTAAGGTAGCTACACAGGATGAGTCAGTGAAGAATTTCGCTAAGAAATTGAGAGAGATTTGGCAAAGGGTACAGCGTGCTAATACTAAAGCTTTGGAGAAACAAGAGAGTATTGGGTAAAGAACAGGTAAACTGCCGCAATACAGAGTTGGTCAATGGATATTGTTGGTTAATCCTTATGTTCCGAAGGGTAAAACGAAGAAGTTTTTGACTAAATAATCTGGACCGTATCAGGTAAATGAAATAGTGTCTCCAGTGAACGTAAAGTTGCAGTTACCAAAGAAGTCGTCAGTAGTTCATGTGAGTAGGATTAACCCGTTTAAGGGCGCAGTGGATACGTTATCGCAGATTCTTCCAGCAGTAACAAGGGGTGTGAGGGTACTGAAGATAAAAGAACAGCAGAGGAACGTTCCCTACGCAGTTAGGTCTAGGGATAAGTAGATTAAGTGTCCTCGGGGAGGAACATGTCGTATTTATTGTTATTAGGTAATAGGGTATGTGTAGTTTTTACTTGTCATTTGTGTGTTTTAGACGTGGTAAGGAAGGGAGCGATTGACATGACTTCCTTTTCCTTCAGGTGCCGTGCCAGGATGTGGCCCAGGAAACTTTTCGTCAGTCTGGTACTGCTATACTGTTGCGGAGGAGAGGTGGTGCAGGTGCAACCACTAGATAAGGGAATTTTGCTTGCAAGACAATTAGATGTGGTATTGTCAAGCCGCAGGTGGACAATTGTGTTCATGTATAATATATGGGGAATGAGGAATGATGTACGGACACTACAGGATAAGTTTATGGCACTAATGGTGGCCACGAAGAAGGATGGGTTATTTCAAGACATACGGAACGAGTATCAGGAACTGAAGCTCTCATACGAAAAGCTGAGAAGGCAGCTGCAACAAGTAACGGAAGTGGTCCCACAAACGCTCATTCTCAGGATATGAGGGTGATTAGATGCAGGGGGAAAATTGTTGAAAACAGTGTTTGGAACCGCTGACGAGGAAGATATAAGGAGCTTAAATAGTACGGTGGGGGAGGTGCAGGAGTTGGCAGAGGAGACAAAGTAGAAAGTGGATTGGCACACGACACGTATAGGTAACATGGAGCAGGGGATATTGAATAACACTAGAACAGTGCGGGAGTTGACGTCGGACCTGGAACGGTATGCAGCAAATACCAGGAAAGTGTTGAATGGGGATGTAGAGGCTATAGAGGCGAGATTGAGCCTAATAGACTGGCAAGTATAAGTAGCAGCTTTATTGAGGGCATTAGCAGACAGGGTGGATGTGCGTGTCGAATGGGAAGCGTTATATGAAGCTATGCATCACGCGGTGCATGGGAAATTGAGTGCCACTTTGTTAGGTCCAGATCAGATGCTGAAGGCGTTGCTGAAAGCGCAGAAAGAATTCTCAGAAGGAGTGCATCATGTAGTGCCTCCGGCGAAGCGGAATTTACCTTTATTCTATCACATGTCTAAAGTGAGAGTAATTAAAGATCAGGCGAGTATACACATAGAAGTGCAAATACCAGTGATGGGTATCAATTCGCGGTACCAGTGTTATACAGTACACCTGTATCCAATTAGATGGGGGTGCACTTGGGAAGTGGATGCAAGTACAAACTCGGGAAGTATTGTTAATGTCAAGACGGAGGAGTGCTCAAGTGGTAATGTCTACGGAAGATTTGACAGACTGTTTCAGGGGAAGTGTTTTTATTTGTCCAGAAAAGGAGGTGGCAACCCACAATCATTCGTGTGAGATGCAGTTGTTCTTGGGGAATATGGGAACCTTAGAATGCCAAAAGAAGGTGTTACTTCCGAAACCGAAGTTTCAGAAAGTTGGGGAACATTGGATTTACTCTGTGTTCGAACTAGAGACCGTAGTTGCCACTTGTTACAGAAATGGTAGATTGACAGATATATCAAAGCTTGAATTGCAGGGCAGTGGGTTATTGATTAATGGCACTGGATGTGAAATAGTGCGGAAGCATTTTCACCTAACAGTTACTTTCACGGGTACAATAATGTTTAACGTGACACAGCCTATCTTGTATTATCCAGAGGAAACACCACACATATTGCCTCGCCAGAACCTAACGTTTATTAACAAGTCCTTGGATCCCACATTACTACAATCTTCAGATAGCCTTTATTATCTCAGAAAAAGAGCAGATCTCAGTTAATCAACTACTGCAGCACGTGCAGCAATATCGGGAGAAAAGTAAGCAAAACATAATTATATTTGGTTTGTCAATGACTAGCATAATCTTAGTTCTAGTGTTTATTTGTGCAACGTACTTTTGTATACGGAAAAAGATGTCTCGTTCTGAAATAACAACCGTATATCAAATACCTATGGGATGGATCGGGAATAGTGGAATGTAATATAAATAGATAACCAATGATAAGATTGGAATCAGTATTAAGCGTAAATAGATTATTAGAGGATAAGAAAAGTTTGACAGTGTTGAAGGAGTAGTTGTAAGATACCTGTAGATTATAAGGAAGTATGGCGTGCCCAACCAGTAAGTCCAGAATTGTAAAATTCGGGACGAATTTTCTTAAAGGAGGGGGTTGTGTAGTGTCACGGAATAGTAAAGAGTTGGAAACGTGTAATATTGTCAAGTTTCGTAGCCTATGCTGAGAGCCAGAGGCAGTAGGTTAGCCAAGAGATAAGAGGATTGCACCTATATCGGAATGTGTCGTCACACAGGAACAGTGGTTGGGTTACACACAACAGGTGAGAGCGAATTGTTTAGCACGCGGGTTTGTGTTAGATGGAGAATTCCATAGAGTGTAAGACAGAGGTATAGCGTCAGTTGTACTGCATTTCACAACTTCGCGTAAGTCTGCCACAACAACACGTAACTCTGTCACAAGAACACCTAAGGGGCGAGTACGACAGATGAATCAGCGGTATAAGTGGAACGAATGCGTTCATTACAAGCGAGCATGACGTCAGGACGTCGCTCGTGCTTCCTTTAAATTCGCCAGCTTTGATAGAAGAAAGGCACTCGCAGTTAGACTTGCAGTTAGATGTGTACTGGGTCGCTGTGTAGCGCCAGCTCGGTGATCGGCATGTTAATCTTTATTAAGGAGATGTTGTAGTAAGGCGGACCATCCAGCAGCAGACGTGAGGGGACATTACCAGCTCTGGTCCTCTCTGCTGCCGCTGTCAATCATCAACCCAGGATTAGCAGACATCGTGGCAGACTCGCTCGCCGCCAATGCTGACCACATCAGTGAGCCTTCGTCGAGATCGCGCAGTGCCTAGGCCCTGTGCATCCGCCGTCACAACTGGGTGAGCCGAGGACACTGGGGGACTGCAGCCTGTTCCGCCCGTCCACCACGGACGAGCCACCAGGAGGAGCAGGGAAGAAGACGGGATGGGATAGAGTACACTCCGCACTACGAGAACGCCTCTCGTGCCGAGAGCGCCGAGACTCCAGCTAGGAGCCTCCTGCTGTCTGCTGCCGTCACAGCACGCGACGCTTCGCTAGCAAGACTGGTGCGGCCCAGAGCTGGTGTCATCGCTACAAGTCAGCGAGGACTCGGTGAAGGTCGTTGATATCACCAAGCTCAGTCAGCTTGTGTTACGTGAGTCACATTGTACTCGGCAGGAATAAAGGTGTTATGAATTAATAATGTTTCTTTGGCGTTTGTGACGGGTCCACAGTCATTTCATAGCATCTTGACAACTGGAGAGGTTTCGCTCGGCCTCCAGTCCACCATAGCCGACCGGGACCACCTACAACCCTTAGATGTGCTGAATTGGGAATGCTGTGTCTTTTTAAAGATGAGGGTGAGACCATTTGCTGAAAGTGTGTGAATGATACTTTTAAGAACCTTATTTACCATTTACTTTGTTACTGTATGTATGTTTGGATTGATTACAATACTAGCGTCGTCTGCAAAAGATCTGATTCGTTTGCATATGTGAGGAATAGTAGTAGCCCTAAGACTGAGCCTTGAGAAACTCCATACGTGATTTCTCCCCATTGAGAATGGATTCAATTACTAAGTACAACTTCCTGCATTCTTTTGCTTATATATGACATTATGCATTGTTTGGATCTACCATCAGTCCCATAAAACTATAGTTCATCAAAATAATACTGTGATTCACGCAGTCAAGTGCCTTAGATAGGTGGCAGAAAATAACAACCGGTGCTGTTTTGTTATTTAATGCCGTTAAAATTTGGCGAGTGAACCTGTAAATGACATTCTCCCTAGAGCAACTCTTTCGAAATCAAATTTAAAGTTACTGAGGACATTGTTGTTGCTCCACTGAGACACTTTTCTAGAATATGTAACCTTCTAAAAGATTTTAGGAAATTATGTCAGTATTGAAAGAGGTCGGTAGTTATTAACATTTCTCTTATAACCTTTCTTAAAAAGGAGTTTAACCATGGAATATTGCAGTCTATCTGGGAAAATACGTTGCAGTGATTCATTATGTATTTCAGATAATACAAATCTTGTTTTATTGAACAAATATTTAGTACTCTATTGGAAACAGTTTTAAGTCGACATGAGCTTCTGCTTTGAGAGCATATTACATAATTTTCTTAATTTCAGAAGGAGAAGCTGATGATACATTCACATGATTGAATTTTATGAGATCTACTTTCTCAACATGTTATTCTGACTTTTCTGTTGAATTACTTGTACCTATATTTTCTAGTATATTTATGAAATGATTATTAAATAATTTGTTAACTGTGACCCGTTATTTAGAGCCTTTCCATTCAGTTCAATAGTGATGTCATTCTGTTCTGTATGTGGGGTGTCCCATCCCTCATTAAGTCTATGTCGGAATTACTGATTTATGACATTATGCGCATGTCCCTTGACTTCTTAATAACTTTTCTTAGTAATTGTGAATAGCGTTTGTATGGAACTGTTTCAGGCTCTCTAATTGTTCTTGCAACAAAAAGATTTCCCTTTTCCTTATATTTTAATCCCTCTAATGATTCATGGTGTTTTACATGACTGTGTAATGTCCTCGGAATGTGGAAAGATATTTGCTAATAATGATGTGAATTTATCATGGAACTGATAAAATATTATGTTACCATTTGATTCACTATAAATTTCATGCCAGGCCACATCTTATAAGCTATTCTTAAAAACCAAACAGTTGCAGGATAAAGATTTATTGAAATTCTTGACCACAGTTTCGGTGTATCTAAATAGACCTTCATCACAAGCAAAATTACACCTGAACAGGAAGACACCTTCATTAGTAAAAAACCGAAACCGTGGTCAAGGATTTCAAGAAACCTGTATTCTGCAGCTGACTGCCTGTTATCATTTACTGTGAAGATTTTCAGCAGTTGCTGCTTCAACCAGGTTTAAAATTTTGAAATATTCTTCAAAACATTTGTTTTGAATTCATTAATTATTCTAACTGATTTCCACTGAGGAGAATCAGCACTAGTTTATCTATCATAATTAACTGTGCATCACGATCAGATAGAGCATTTGGTACTGGTTAAAATGTAATAATGAATGCAATAATGCTTAAGTTTGCTTCTAACATGAAATAAGTAAACCCAGTCCTCTAATATATTAATGAAATATGCTAACTTTTATGTGAATTCTTAAGTATTTTTGTGGATCTTCTGTTATTTTGACTTCTTTCAAAATAAAGCGTTTGAATCTTGATACTAACATAAAAAGGTACCTCACTGACAGTAGTAAACACAGGGATCTTGACTTTTAATACCTGAGATTCACAGTCATGTAGAACTTTATAAAAGACATCATATTTACGTGATTGTAACACTTTCTTTATTTCACGATTGCAATTTCGGCCTTAAGCCATTATCAAGTGAAGATGTTATGGATATTAGGCCAAGTCAATCTAAAATAAAACACATATAAATGTGTCAACTCATTTTAGGTTGACATGGCCTAATAGCCATCACATCTTCGCTTGATAATGGCCAAAGGCCGAAATTGCAGTCGTGAAATAAAGAAAGTGTTACCGTCACTGGCGTAAATATGATGTCTTTTATACAGGAATCTTGCTTTGTGTGATGGTGGCCTCCCCATACATTTTCTGCAAGAACATCAGCCAACGTGTCTTTCTCTTTCCTATTGAGGTGAGGGTCGTGTGTATATAGTACATCCCCATCTCCCAACTGAAGCAACAGGCACTGCACTAATATGAGAATTCATTTCATTTAGCAGCCTGCTCAACTCAGTATTTACACAGCCCATGGCAATGTTAATCCAGGGCTGGTGATGGCGCAGTAGGACCTCCTCGAATGTCACATCTGTGTGTGTAGTTGCACTCCTAATTGACCCATGTCACCCCTAATACAGTATTTACTGTCCTTAGCTGGGCTGTTGGCCGCTCCACCTATTGCAATAACTTAATCCTCTTTAACAAAATCCTTGAACAAATTCCCTACGTCGTCTGTCACCTGGCTAAGGCTAACACTTGGCTTCACAATACTTGTGACATTGTACCATGTTTCTAATTTGTCCTTTACCATGTGGTCTGCACCCCTACCATGGACACCACCTACCAGTAAGACTTTTTTCTTTCTATTTTCTTTTGATATCGACCTACGTTGAGATTCTTTGCTAGATGTCTGCTGCACCCTACGGTGACATACAGGTGGACGAGGCTCTTCCCCTTCTACTTCACACCACAAGTAACATTAATTCGCTACTGTAACCTGAAATGCAAATGAAGAAGTTGAACAGCAGTTCCCCTTTCACCCAATGCTTGTTATATTTACCCGGTTCCCACAATATTTTTCCCTCTTCAACTTATCTTGTTCCAATTTCGCGTGTTGTTTGGGTTCCCCATTCAATTCCGAACTGCTGCCCTACATGTTACCATTGCAGGTACGACTCCGTCTCTGATAATCCTACGGTAACACACACACACACTTATCCCGCATTGAAACACAGAATATACGCTTAAAATAGAATTAAACCACTAAGCACGCTTTACTGTACATGAATTTTCGTTTGTTAAGAGCTGTAAAAATTAGGGCTACATATTAGCGCTTTAGGAGTATGAGATAACGTAAAAAGTGAAATACTTCTGTTTGCAACAAGAACTCAGTACTTACTCAACTGCAGTGTCTGTTAGTAACATGTTCAAAATAGAATGTGACTTTGAATTTTACTTTAACGTACGAAAATTTCAATTAAGCAGACTAGCTACTAGTGAAAAAGTTTCTTAATCAAACAGCTGAACATTCACGATACTTACCGGAAATGTGAACTTAATAATGGATGGATATGCTCTACTTACATTGCTGGGAAGAAAGACAGAGCAATTAAATAGGACTCTCTAAGGTTTGCGTCAAAACGTAAACAAACATGCGACAACAGCCCGACTTAACGTTTGTTTCGCGTTTTCAGGCATAATACGAAAAGAAAAGTAAAATCTTAACTAGTAAGCTTGGAAAACACAGTAATACACAAAACTGAGAGTAATCTGTACTAAATTAACTCTTATTACAATCTATAATTCACTGTCGATAACTTCCGTCGATGGTCATCTGGTAGTGTGGTTGGCTCAATTGTGGACGAAAGCTTTTCCGTCTACGGATACTGTATTATATCCGAACTGGGTGTACGTTCAAGATTTCTGCAGCAATATACTTTTATGATATTGGTCTACAATTTTGCCTTCAGTTCTTTTACCCTTCTTGTACATGGGAGTCACCTGCACTACCTGATCAAAAGTATCTGAACACCTATTGGTGGACATTGGAGGTGTGTTCTCCCTTCGCTTTTACGACGGATTGAATTCCACTGGGGACATTTTCAGTGAAACGTGAAGAGCAGGTTAACATAATTTCCTGCGTGGATATACCGGATACCGCCTACCTATTGTGTACGGCTAATTTTGTTTCCAGTGTGATGGTAACCAGGCACATTTTTGTATTGGCTGTCGACTGTTGGTTACAGTGGACTGGTGAAAATTTTCTCTTTTGTTGCCAAAAATGATCCTGATTGTATTTCTTACGGACGCCTGATTCGTATAACTCACAAGCAACATTTTGCAATGTATGTAGTTTCCGTGATCTGTCGTCTTCAAAATTTGGATAACGCTGAGTATTTTTCGTTTCACCTCAACCGTTTTTTTGGGCCGTAATTAAACATGTTTCGTAGGTTATTAATAAAAAGATACTAGGCACACCCGGAGAATATCGTATAATATTCTGCGAGAAATATTTCGGCAGTTGGCGGAAGTGATTTTGGACAATCATGTAATGCTGAAATCAAGATCCTTTTGACGTCTGAATCTATCAACTTCTTAAGCAATACGCCACCACATTCGATTACTTATCTCAAATATCCTTTAGAATTAAATTTTTGATTGAGACATGTTGAATTTTTTCAATGTTTTTCCTTCGTTATTAGATTCACGTACATGTGACAGATATTGTCAAAAATTGTAACTCTGCCTCACGTTATTCAATGAAGATAAAAATTACTTTTTATTTCATTAATGTTATATTCGAAAAGGAATGTTATCCGAGAAACAACATCGAATTAAATGAAACTAATTTGGCGTTTGTCATTAGCGCTCGGGAGACGTAATGGGCAGAGCTGTTTGTAGTATAATAAAGATACTAATACGATTTTACGTGCAGCGTCAATTAACAATTTAACAAAGGTAGCAGTTAGTGACAGAGCTGGTCGAATGTTTAAAGAGCATTGTGCTCAATCAAATATTTGAATAATTTATCAGCTTTTTGCTTCATTGGGTGCTATGGTGCGTGCTCAGAAATGACAATCACACGAATATTTCGCTGTCATTTGTACGTAGAACACAGACTACGAAAACAATCAAACGGATTATATTAAAACAACTGACGTTGGAGATTCAATTAGTCTCTCAGAAACCCACCAACTTTGGGGAAGGGACGTGGCAAAATGTAGTTGATAATTCTATAAGGGTTAGCGCAAGTTACCCATCTCAGAACACTTCAGCAGGTTGTAAAGCTTGAGACTTTCACTCGGATTATATTCTGCGGTATTAAATTAACGTCGCTATGCACAGTGCAATGGTGGTGTCTTGCTTTAATACTGACAAGAATAATAAACCTAGGCATTAAACGAAGACGCAGCGACGAAACATCATCAACTACAATTTAATAGCAGTAGTTTCTAGTATCCGAAGTAGTGTAACATATTAATTCTTACTGTGTGTTTACACAGTGTGAAGTGCTGCTATTCTCGAACATTATCGATCCACGCAATGTAACCGGAAAATTACGCCCTCGCAATGATCACATTCGTTCTTCGTGGTACAAAACTATTTTCTATGCTGAACGTTCGACCTGGATTACATCTGCTCATATAGATTCGTCTGGAAACGGTTTCCTGGATTTCTTTCCTAGAAGTCACATTCGCAAAGCGCGAGATGATTGTATGCAGTTACTGTTTACATCCAAAAACTGTTTTATGTGGATCTACGTAAGAAACTAACTTTTAGAAGCAGAGTTTGGGTCCATAAATCTGTTTAAGTATTTTGAAGCACCCAGTTACACTGTCTTTTGCTTTCTGAGCTGTGTCGAAGTCTCCGCAACATCTTGTCTTCCAAGAATGCTTGTCCCGTGATGCATGCAGAAGAACTTCTGTGAAGCTTAGAAGGTATGAGTAGAGGTTCAGGCGTAAGTAATCGTATTAAGGACGGTCACGAGTCAAGATTTGATAGCTCAGTCGAGTCCCGATCCGACACACAGTTTTAATCTGTCATGAAGTTTAAGATCAGCACACAGTCAGCTAAGGATGAAAATTCTCTTGTAAGGCTTTGTTATTTGTTTCACACTGTCATAACATATTTTATCGTTCTCCAAGAACATTTCTCGGCTCCTACCGATACAGGAGTTTTGTAAATATTTCTATACAAACTTTATGTCGTTTCTTAGTACAGAAAAGTATTTTTATTAGGCTGTTGTCCATATATTCATGCTTTGAGTCTTATAAAGCCTTCTATTATATGTAATGTGTTTCATAACTGCTTTACTATTTCCAAGGAGCCATTTTATTTGGATTAAAGAATGGAATTAACTGTGTTTACAGATAATACAAGCATTGTTTTGAAGCACCAACAGAGAATATAATACTTGTTTTATGAAAGTTGCTGAATGGTGCCGGCTCTAAACTTTGAAAAAAACACAGCTTTTTTCTGGTGTCGAAAATATACCACATCCTGTTAACCTAGTATAGAAAAAAGGAAGAAACATGATAGAATTCTAAGGTCTTAGAAGTACTTATTGTCGAAAACTGGATAAACCATATTACAGACATGCTAACAAGTCTAGTTATGGCTACTGTTTCCATAAGGATAACTGGAAGCTTTGCGGATGTAGACGTCAGTAAGTTAACATATTTGGAATATTTCCTTTCACCAGTGTCTTATGGGACAGCATTCTGCTGTAGCTCCACGCTTAGGCTAGAAGTATTAATTCCACAAAAGAAAATAATTTGAATTATCTGTAGATCTATGATTAGAATATACAAAACTATTATTCTAGCAGTTATGCTGTATGAGTGTGAGACTTGATCTCTCACTGTGCAAATTGAAAAGCCGTTTCGGGTATTTGAAAACAAAATTTTGAGGAAAATTTTCGGAGCAAAAAGGGATGACATTAGCGGAGAGTGGCGAAAACTGCATAACGAAGAGGTTCACGAGCTCTATTCAAGCCCTGACATAATCAGTATTATTAAATCACGTAGGCTGTGGTGGGTGGGTCACGTAGCTCGAATGGATGAGGGCAGGGCAGCGCGCAGAGTACTGGTAGGGCACCTAGAGGGAAAACGTCCTGTGGGGAGACCGAGGCGTAGATGGGAGGACAATGTGAGGGCTGATTTGAGGAGCTTAGGTATTGAAGGTGAATGGAAGGAAATAGCCCAAGACAGGGACAGATGGCGAAAATACGTTGCTGCGGTAATGGACTTTCGAGTCCGGTATGACCAGTGAGTTAGTAAGTAAGTATAGAGTTCACCCAAGTACGTCTTGCAGGCACTTCTTTAAGGAGTTGGGAATATTAACAGCTGCCTCGCAGTATCTTTGTGAATTCATAAAAACTGATATTAAGAATTCAGCTGCGTTTGAAAGAAACAAATAACGGACATTCAAAACAGAAGAAAGAAAAACGATCTATTTTAGGCCATTAATAAGGCTAACATTGCCACAGAAAGGGTGTGCTTTTGGCATGTTTCACATCATAACATTTATCCCGAATATATTCTATGAAATAAGTAAGCAAGTAAATTACCAAATAACTAGTTGATCGCAAGTCACACATGTCCATATGCTACTGTCTGAAACTTATACCGACAGTAAAAAGAGCAACTTACCCAACAAGGAAAATCGCCGAAATTTCTTCCAAAGAAGTGAAGTTCCTAATCGGTATTATACATAGATAAGAGTCTGCTTGCCTGACAACCGTTTCTACCCCGTAGAGAATTTTTTGAAAAATAATATAGGCTATATATTAGAACATATAGTGGTAGATCTCTACAGGGAGTGGTGGAACGGTGTTAAGAAATGGTTCAAATGGCTCTGAGCACCATGCGACTTATCATCTGCATGCGACTTAACATCCGAGGTCATCAGTCCCCTATAACTTAGAACTACTTAAACCTAAATAACCTTAGGACATCACACACATCCATGCCCGAGGCAGGATTCGAACCTGGGACCATAGCAGTTGCGCGGTTCCGGACTGAACCTAGAATCTCTCGCCCACATCGGCCGGCGCGGAACGGTGTAGTTGGAAATCAGGATGCTGACCATCCACCACACTGAGTGAGGCAGAACTGGCTTAGTGAGTCTGACGTTTTATCATAGAAACTTCTTTGCTACGACTTTCATTTATTCTTCATCAACTACAACAAAAATCGTGATGATACTTGGAGAAATCAATTCCCACGGACTGTGAGGAGGCACAGCTGACACCAGATGGCCTGGCAGGTTACAGTGTCCAGTGGCTGTTGAGGACGATGGTAGCACCATATGACAGCTCGTAACGCAGACTGGTTAGTAGCCTAGGACATACCGCACAGAACAGCGCAGGAGTGACAGGGAGGATAAGACGACTCCCAGCAGCTGCACTGGCTGCATACACGAAAGGAGACAGGCAGCTAGGAGGCTGCCTGCATGAGGGATGGCTGTTGAACGACTACGCGACCTCAGGCTCGAGCTTTAGATATCCAGTGTAGGAGTCCAGAAAACATTGAAATGGGCCTCTAGATGGCCAGCCGGTGAAAGGGCGCGAAGTCGATAGCATCGTACTTGGCATCAGCTAGCAGCTCCAGGGTCTGGACTCGTCTGGTCATACACTCGTAGACCAACGTGTGTGTCGTCGTCACCTAGCCCCCTTCCCTACCGCCCCCTCCCCTCACCACCTCGGCTGGACAGTTTGCCGCCAGATTGCAGATTGCGATCTGCTATACCTCTGACAAATTATGAGTTTTTATATTGTCTTGCCCCATCAGTATTTTGCTATAGCACTGATTTCGATCACGTAAGCTAAAACAAGTACGTCGCTCGAATGTGAAGTAACTGTGTCAGCAGTGCGACAATGGCTCTGTCGAGATGATGATATTTCAACTCCGGTCTCTTGCCTGCGCCTGGCGATGTGGTAAGTGCCCAGGGTCATAACGGCAGTTGCTGCGGTCTCAGCAAGCCGCCCCTGATATAATAACGATCGGTCAGCTCTGGTCTGACTCTCTTACGCGGCTTCTTGCATTAGACATGGCAAGTGTCATAACTTACTCAGTTATGCCCAGTCATTTATTTGCGGAGCAACAGCTGTTATTTGTGTTCCAGTCGATACAGAGGTCATTAGAGATAGAATTACTTAACGAATCTATCATGGGGTTGTTTACCACCTTCAGCCGGCGGTGGCTCACGCTAGATCCACCCACCGTGTACCATCGGTGGCTCACACTCGACTCTACCAACTATGCTACCAACAATACTCAAGTGTTATGATGTACTACGTATCAGCCAAGCGCAACGAATTGCTGCGAATACAATTTTGTGTGACCTTACAACGAGAAAGCTTTCTGAACAAATGAGATATCACTTGATTTGTGATTAATCGCCTGCCGCGGTGGCCATGCGGTTCTAGGCGCTCAGTCCGGAAACGCGCGACTGCTACGGTCGCATGTTCGAATCCTGCCTCGGGCATGGATGTGTGTGATATCCTTAGGTTAGTTAGGTTTTAAGTAGTTCTAAGTTCTAGGGGACTAATGACCTCAGATGTTAAGTCCCATAGTGCTCAGAGCCATTTGAACCATTTGTAATTAATCTAGTGCAAAATTATTTTATCTGAACTCTCGTTTTATTTTTTTTAAAGAAATAAACTTACGCAACTTTCAAAATAATGTCGATATATATGGAAATAGTTGCCTAGGGCGTTTGAATATAACTACTGCACCACGGCGAGAAGAAGGAAAAGCAGCGTCACCAGGTGAGGGGAAGCATTAAAACGTGAGCAGCCCCACAGCGAGGTACACAATTCTCAGTGCTGGCTTGAACCTGTTAAAGAACGTTTCGGCTTTAGCCTCAGGCTACGTAGTGAAAACAGCGAATACCTTAACCGCCAGTGCGTTTGTGGGCAGAGTCGTTAACTATGACAAAGTGGGCAAACAGCAAACTCTACCATTTTAAATTTCTTGGACTAAATATAAGAAACTGCTCTTTGCTTCATCGCATTCAGGATCCTTTTAAGGAACTGAGTGCTGCTGTCTGAAGTTGTTGTCTTTGTTTGTTTTTACATATATCCTGTCACATATTTCATGCAATGTTGGATAACATAGAGATATTCGTAGTCCAGAAAATAGCAGCGGGTCAGTTCTCGATCTTTATGCAACCAAATAATAAAGCATCCCTCAATTCTTACTCCGTTATCCCTCTAAATCAATGATTCCCAACCTTTCTTAGACCACTACCTCTGAGTGCTATTAGATGTTAGCTTGGTACCCCCGGCCCCCCCCGTCCCTGCCGTCTGCCGTCTCCCCCCCCCCCCCCCCTTCCCACCAATGTAAGCACCTAACTACACTGTAGAATGAGAGACTTTTCTTGGAGCACTTTTATGTTTTGAATGATGAAATATGAATGATATTTCGTCTCTCTCTCTCTCTCTATCTATCTCTCTCTCTCTCTCTCTCTCTCTCTCTGTGTGTGTGTGTGTGTGTGTGTGTGTGTGTGTGTTTATGTTGGAATGAATTACAAAGGAATTCGTGGTGCATCGCAAGTGCTACCTACAACTCTTTCTCAGACAAGAAAGCTAACTTTCCACAGGGAGGCTAGACAGTTGTTACAAAACAAATTTCCCCTGCATTACTCCTCTCCATTAAGGCACTGGATTGACCTACACATCGCAACTCCATTCAAAATAAATAAAGTTAAAATGTGTGCGCTGTGCTTACTGTTTGTAAAACACTTCATTGCTGCACCCTTTGCTTTTGAACTGGCAGGAACTGGAAGACTTTAGGTTGTTAATGCTTTGTATCTGACCACAGCTAGTAATAGTAATAATGATAATAGCAATAATACTGTGTACAGCACTATAGTAGCCCTTTGCAGTCACTGCTGTGTCGTGTTGTCAATTAATTCATTTATCTGTTTCGAAGCCACTAATGAAGCAATCTCTTGAATACTGTAGGCACTATTTATTACTTGGAGAAGACATTTTCTTGAGATTTTTACCGTTTGTTACGTATATGTCTCACTTTTATCATCAGCGATGTACGGAACACACACAACATATGTGTGTAGTGGGTGGACTATGTGAAGAACTTAATGCTACTAACTGAGAACAAGTAATTATTGATAACTTATTTAATTATTATTGGTTGAGCCGTGCGTGTTTCGCGCTCTTGCCATCTCTTATTTTACATCCTGTTTTTTTCGTGTTGCCACCTCGTTATGTTAGTTACAATTTCTGTTGTCACTGAGTTGCTGCTTTGTCTGTCCGTCAGCGGCAGCAGCACCAAAAAAAATGTTCAAATGTGTGTAAAATTTTATAGGATTTAACCACCGAGGTCATCAGTCCCTAAGCTTACACACTACTTAACCTAAAATATCCTAAGGACAAACACACACACCCATGCCCGAGGGAGGACTCAAACCTCAGCTGGGACCAGCCGCACAGTCCATGACTGCAGCGCCTCACACCGCTCGGCTAATCCCGCTCGGCGCAGCAGCAGCGTCGCTCGATATAGCCCTCACGTGTTATCTTTGCTGCATTGCTATTACTTCCCGGTTGTCGTCTGTCGTGGAGTCAGTTGGAACGTGCCAGGAAGGCAGTTCGGACCTGTCAGTCGTGGAGTTGGAATGCGGCACTAGTTCAGTCGGGTTGTAGCAGCAGTGAGGCCTGGATGTCCATGGCTCGCCCGACCGTTGCCGCCACGCATCACTTGAGTCGGGGACGGTCTTGAAATTAGTCGCTCGATATTGCCCTCACGTGTTATCTTTGCTGCACTGCTATTACTTCCCGGTTGTCGTCTGTCGTGGAGTCAGTTGGAACGTGCCAGGAAGGCAGTTCGGACCTGTCAGTCGTGGAGTTGGAATGCGGCACTAGTTCAGTCGGGTTGTAGCAGCAGTGAGACCTGGATGTCCATGGCTCGCCCGACCGTTGCCGCCACGCATCACTTGAGTCGGGGGCGGTCTTGAAATTAAAGTGCACCAGTGGAATTTTCTGCCTTGTGGCCGTTAGTGTTCCGGTTACCTGCCCTGGTTGCTGACGTAAATTCAGGCAGTGTCATTTCCTCACCTGTTGTCGCTGTCCAATATGGTGTGTAGTTTTTGACAGCTTCAAGTATTTTTGGTTGTGGGCGGCTATGCCTGTAACGCTTTGGATTTGGAATTCTCATATACTGGTCGGTGGCTGGCAAGTCGTCTTGTCGGTGGGTCCCTGACTGTTTCTTGGTTCTGTTGCCGGCGGATCGAGTATAGTTGGGCCGACTTCTTGTCTCACCTAAGCGAACGTTGTCAAGGGCAGACCGAGCCACCTGGAAACTTCTGAGCGTCGTTGCCTATACTGCCTTTCTTGTTGGTTTAATTGTGTATTTTTAATGGCTCATAGCCGATGGTTGTAATTTGTATGCTTGTAATTGTATTTTTAAAATCAAAGGCCTTCAGCCGTTTTAAAAGTAAGATTTTTGAAATTGGGGAAGTCTTACATTGTCTGAAGATAAAGCTGTGGGCCTTCAGCCTGTTGAAAAATTATCTTAGTTGTATTATTATTAAAATGATGGGCCTTCAGCCGCTTTTAAATTTTGGATTCTTACTTATCAAGTCGTACATGACTTGGGCAAAAATGCTATTTAACGTAAAATATTTAGGCCTTCTGCCTTGGGAAACTGGTTGCAGTTTTTTTTTTTTTTTTTCAACAAAGGCCTTCAGCCATTTTGAAGTAAGGTTTCTTATTGGTCATAAAGCTTGGGCCTTCTGCCTATTGAAAGGTTATTGTAGCTATGTTGTTTTAAATTTATCAGTCTCCAGCCGCTTTGAGAAAATTAATCTATCTGACGAGTCAAGTCTTAGATCGCTTGGCCTTAAATACTATTTAAGGTTAAAGCCTAGATCCTCGTCTCAACAAATAAATAAATAAATAAATAATAAAAATAAAATAAAAAAATTATAGCAGTTGTATTTAATTCATGGGCCTTCAGCTGTTTTAGAATTAAAGACGTTTTCTGTCAATAGTCAAGCTCAGAAGTTACGCTGTAACGTTTAGACCACTAAATAAAGTGTTATGTTTGGAGTGTAACTGACAGCCGCTAATTCTGGCCCCCTTCCACAATTCATACTGCTTGTCCTGTCCTGCAGGTTTAGCAGGGCGTTTCTTTAGTCTTACCAAACTGTGGTAATACTAATGATTTTTTGAAAACAATTTAGTTTCTTGACTGAAACACGATCGAATTGTTTCGTTTTTACCCCTCAGAAAATATCATTTTACCCCTCAGGGGGTAATAACCTCCAGGCTGGGAAAGACTGTTCTAAATACACACCGTCTTGTGATTTGTTGGTAGCAGCAGAGCCTCATTTAAAAAGAACTCAGTGGACTTTAGAGAGAACAACCATTTCCACTCAGACAATACTTCATTTGGCGTTGTAAGGCAATCTGAGCACTACTCCACATGTCTCAATTTCGACAGTATTTCCAGCAAAATTGAAATACGTAGGGTGATTCTTACCAATGTTTAAATACGGACGGAATGACGTACATGATGCTGAGACAAGTAATTTAGGTTGAGACACATTGGACCGCAAATTTCTGGAAATACCACAAACGGATGACAAATGTTGAACATCACACGTCACATTCTAAATACGGAGCGCATTTTCGGGCATGTGCATGGAGCGATGACTGAGCGGTGCAGTACTTATATTCAAGCATATGGGGTTAATTTTATAACATTTTTGCAAATGTGACCGGTTGTAAACTAGAGGTTACATAAGTATCGTTCACGATGTAACCGGGCAAACGCTGTTCTTATTCACGTTTATTTCCCTTTTTCCCCATCTTTGTTGGTTTACAGACGTTATTTAGTCAAGAAACATAGGTCATTTACTGGTAACGATGCAATTCGGAAGCATATAGTCATTTGCTGGTGGCGCAATATGTTAGGTTTCTGCTGGGCTCTACTTTGCAATAAACCAGAGGAAACCGCGAGACTGGTATGTAAATCAGTACCTCAGAGGAACATAGTTGTCACGCAATGAAGAAAATACTGTTTTCCAGACGCAAGACTCGAACCCTGAGCCCCGCGCACTAAAAGCGCGCACGTAGGACCGGAGCTACACCGACGTGAATACTTCATTTAGACTGGGATGATTTTTCCGGACATCTACGGCCCGAAGTGTGTTATATTCAGTTAATTGTCCCAGGATCATCTGCGTCGCTTCAGAGTTTTCTAAACGTTAGTAAGAATCACCCTGTGTATGTGAGATAATACCACATTTTCAAATCTAGGCTGGAAGGCTGTCTTTAGGACCTCTTCTTCTGTGCTATGAAAGAATACGTCAGTGCAGCTTAGAAATTATGTTAGTTGTTTGTGCTTGTTATAAAAGTTATCCTGTTTTTGTCTATTTTATCTCCATTTTTGTAGTTTCTTTTAACAGTATTCTACAAATTATTTAGTAATTTGTTCCATGCCAATGAACTTCAGAATTGCAAGTTGTTACGGAGTCCGAGAAGAGGAAGAATCCATTATTTTATATTATATGAAACACTCTAGTTATTATTGATGTGTGCTTACCTCATCCCAGTACTGCCCTTATTTCTGGTCGTGAACTTCTGCAGCCTTTACTTGATGCATTAATTCGAGAACAAAGTGCAAAACGATGGAAACCGTGTATTGGAAATATGGAGTAACCATAGTTTCACCATGAGATATTTTTTTTCTCTTTCTCATTTTGACCAACGTGAGCCTGAGGTATTTCGAATACGGCACGCTTATGCCACATGACAGTGAAGTGCCGTACTGATTTAAGACATATTAACTGTATTCTCTGTTTTATTTGGCGTGATGGCTTAGTGGGTTCCTTCCTGGTGTTCAGCCAAGACGTTTCTAATGGACATTATTTCGAATGACCCAGTGTCTTCTTCAGGTGCTGCCGTGATGGACTGTTATTTGTACCCGTTGCCCGGACTCCACACAGTCTCGATGGAACCAAGTGGACTCCAGGCAGCATAACTCACAACTCCTGAAGACGTCGCTAAACAGTTTTTAATCTCTGCAGTTCCCTCTAGTACTAAGAAGTTATTCAATGATGTAACAGCTTTCCTACAATACTGTCCCTTCTTCTTTTCAGCGTTTTTCGCCGATTCTCCGGAGAACCTGCTCATTCATTACTTAATTTTCAACATCTTCTTTAAGAACACTTGTCAAATGCTTCCATTTTCTTCTTTTCTCATTTATCTCAGTCCATGTTTCACTACCATACAATGGTGTGCTCCAAACGTACATACTCAGATATTTGTTACTCAAAGTAAGGCCTTTGTTTGATACTAGTAGATTTCTCTTGGCCCGGAATGCCATTTCTGCCGGTGCTAGTCTGCTTTTGATGTCCTCCTTGCTCCGACCGTCATCGGTTATTTTGCTGCCAAGGTAATAGAATTGCTTAGCTTAATCTTTTTCGTGATTGTCAGTCCAGATGTTAAGATTGTCGCTGTTTTCATTTCTGGTACTTGTCATTACTTTCGTCTTTCTTCAATTTACTCTCAATCCATATTCTGTACTCATTAGACTGTTCGTTCCATTCAGCAGATCATGTAATTATTCTTCAGTTTCACTGAGAGTAGCTATGTCATCAGCGAATCATATTATAGATATCCTTTCACCTTGAATTTTAATTCCGCTTCCGAAACCTTTCTTTTATTTCTATGAATGCTTGTTTTATCTATAGATGGAACAGTAGGGGCGAAAGAGTACGTCCCAGCCTTACACCCTATTTAATCCGAGCACTTTATTCTTGGTCTTTCACTCTCTTTATTCCCTCTTGGCTCTTGTACATGTTGTATATTTCCCGGCTCTTCCTATAGCTTACCCCCTACTTTCCTGAGAATTTCGACATGTTGTACCATTTGACATCGTCGAACGCTCTTTACAATTCAATAAATCCTATGAATACATCTTGATTTTTATTTAGTCTCGCTTCCACTATCGATCGTAATATCAATATTACCTCTCAGGTGCATTGACTCTTTTTCCATTCTTCTGTATATTATTCTTGTCAGCAACTTGGATGCATGAGCTGTTAAGCTGATTGTGCGATAATTCTCGCACTGGTCAGCTCTTGCGGTCTTCGGAACTGTGTGGATGGTATTTTTCCGAAAGTCAGATGGTATGTCGCCACACTCATACATTCTACACACCAACGTGATTAGTCGTTTTGTTGCTACTTCCTCCAAGTATTTTAGAAATTCTGATTGAATGATATCCATCCCTTCTGCCTTATTTAATTTTAAGTCCTCCAAAGCTCTCTTGAATTCTGATTCTGATACTGGATCCCTTATCTCTTCTAAATCGACTCCTGTGTTTTCTTCTATCGCATTGGACAAATCTTCCCCCTGAAAGAGGCCTTCAGTATACTTTTTCCACCTATCCGCTCCCTCCTTTGCGATTAACAGTGGAATGCCCGTTGCAGTGTTAATGTTACCACCCTTGCCTATATGCTGAGTCAGTCCTTCCGACAATCATTTGTTTTTCGATTTCTTCACATTTTCCATGCAGCCTTTTCTTCTTAGCTTCCCTACACATACCATTTATTTCATTTCGAAGTGACTGGTATATCTGTATTCCTGAATTTCCCTGAACATTTTTGTACCTCCTTCCTTCATCGATCAACTGATCTTCTTTGTTATATGACATTCCACCAGTGGCCTTGGGGTAGCGTCATTTATTCCAAAACCTCGTCTTTGCTTAAATTTTGACTAGTAATCAGCATTGGCGGCCAAAGACTTCTGGCATAAGAAGTCACCCTCTTTCTGCAAACGGCATTGTCAAATAGGGTGGAGGAGCGGACAGTTTCACTGCGCTCTCTTGTCCTATGGGTGGGAAACTGCTCGTGAAGGCGGAAGAATCAACAAAGATCAATGATTTGAGGATGTAGATGGCAATGGAAACCTCTGCATTAGAGACACGGAACGTTTATCCACGCGACATGTGGCCTGTAACTGAAGTGTCATGATGTTCTCTCCTTTAGCAAGAGATTCCAGATTCTCTGGAATCTCTGGAAGGGAACTGACAAGGATGAGGTTACCATCAGAAAAAGATTGAATAATAACATTCTATGTGTCGGGGTGTGGAATGTCTGAAGCTTGAAAGTGGTAGGGAAACTAGAAAATACGAAAAGCTAAATGCAAAGGCTCAGTCTAGATATAGTAGGGGTCACTGAAGTGAAGTGGAAATAAGACAAGGATTTCTGGTCAGGTAAGTATAGGGTAATATCAGCAGAGGCAGAAAATGGTATAACATGGGTAGGATTAGTTACGAATACGAAGATAGGGCAGAGGGTGTGTTTCTGTGAACAGTTCAGTGACAGGGACGTTCTTATCAGAATCGACAGCAAAACAACACCGACAACCATAGTTCAGGCATCCATGCCGACGTTGCCAGCTGAAGTTGAAGAAATAGAGGAAGTGTATGAGGATATTGAAAGAGTAATACAGGATGTAAAGGGAGAAGAAAATCTAGTAGTCATGAGGACTGGAGTGCAGTTGTAGGGGAAGAAGTGGAAGAAAACGTTACAGGAGGATATGGTCTTGGGACAATGATTGAGAGAGGAGAAATATTAATTGAGCTTTGTAATAAACTTCAGCTAGTACTAGCGAATATTCTGTTATGGAACCACAAGAGGAGGGGGTATAATTGGAAAAGGCTGGGTGATACGGGAAGATTTCCGTTAGACTACATCATGGCCAGACGGAGATTCCAAAATCAGATAAGGGATTGTAAGGCGCACCCAGGAGCAGATACAGATTCAGCTCACAATTTAGTACTGATGATGAAGAGTAGACTGAAGTTAAGACATTAGTCAGGAAGAATCAATACACAAAGAAGTGGGATACAGAAATACTAAGGAATGACGAGATGCGCTTGAAGGTCTCTAAGGCCATAGATACAACAATTAGGAATAGCTCAGTAGCCAGTCCCTAGAAAGGGCGATAATATAAGTTGGGAAGGAAAACATATTTACAAAGAAGGTAACTGCGAAGAAACCATGGGTAACAGAAGAAATACTCTAATTGATCCATGAAAGGAGAAAGTACTAAAATGTTCCGGGAGACTCAGGAATACAGACATACAAGTCACTGAGGAATGAAATGAGTAGGAAGTCCAAGGAAGAGAAGACGAAATGGCTGCATAAAAATGTGAAGAAATCTAAATAGAAATGATTGTCAGTAGGACTGACTCAGCATACAGGAAAGTCAGTACAACATTCGGTGGTACTAAAAGCAAGGGTGATTACATTAAGAGTGCAGTGGGAATTCCATTGCTAAATGCATACGAGAGAGCGGATAAGTGGAAACAATACTTTGAAAGGGGAACGATTTGTCTAATGTGATAGAAGAAATAACAGGAATCGATTTAGAAGAGATAGGGTTCCCGGTATTAGAATCAGAATTCAGAAGAGCTTTGGAGGACTTAAGATCCAGTAAGGCAGAAGGGATAGACAACATTCCATCAGAATTTCTAAAATCGTTGTGGGAAGTGGCAACAATACTACTATTCACTTTGGTGTGTAGAATGTATGCGTCTGGCGACATAACAACTGACTTTCGGAAAAGCATCATTCACACAATTCCGAAGACGGCAAGAGCTAACAAGCGCGAGACTTAACAGCTCAAGCATCCCAGTTGCTGACAAGAATAATATACAGAAGAATCGAAAAGGATATTGAGGGTGGACTAGATGACGATCAGTTTGGCTTTAGGAAAGGTAAAGGCACGAGAGAGGCAATCCTGACGTTGCAGTTAGTAATGGAAGTAAGACTAAAGAAAACTCGAGCTGGGAAAAGCGTTCGACAATGAAAAATGGTGCAAGATTTTCGAAATTCTGAGAAAAATAGGGGTAAGCTATAGGGAGAGACGGGTCATATACAATATGTACAATAACCGAGAGGGAATGATAAGAGTGGGCGACCAAGAACGAAATGCTCGTATTAAAAAGGGTGTAAGACAAGGATGTAGTCCTTCGCCTCTACTGTTCAATCTGTACATCGAGGAGGCAACGATGGAAATAAAAGGAAGGTTCAGGAGTGGAATTAAAATTCAAGGTGAAAGGATATCAATGTCTAAAATTCTGCGTGGTATCTGTCTGTTCTAAGTCGTGTATCCCTACCACTTTCGCGCAACGACGCTCTGAGCGTGTTTTTTAGGGAATTGACTAGTTTGAACCTGGGACCTGTTGCTGGTAAGGAGACGCCAGACCACACATGACATGTAGAGTTCAGAAGAGTTCAATGAGACTAGCGATGATATAATCAAATACTTAATGATTTCAGCATCAGCCCCACTGTACTCCCTGTAAAAGAATCTTAATACTAACTAAATTTAGTGGAAGGGGTTCAAGGCTTTCCTATTTTTAGTTAGCTGGTAAAATAACGTCGAAAAAGCAGTTAAATTTACCATTGGAAATTTTATTCTACTCACAAAACATTGTTTATAAATTGCTCTATTGATAAAAGGAAATACTTTAATACCGGATGATAAAAACCAACTGCGTTCAACAAAACTGTGAACGAATATTCCCTGAATGGGTTCCCAAGTTCTACAATGGATCGAAGGATGACCTACGCCATATCACATCTATAATCTAGATTTAAGTTAAGTGTCATAAAAGAGAAAACTATCAAAATGGTCTACAGTGGCCCTCAATTATCTTTAATTACTTATCTAACTTGTCGTAAATTACAGTGGTTAATGTGGCTTCTCAATAACTATACAACAGAAAAATCATCACGTTTCAGATTTTAACTTACGTAGCAAATGTGAATACCATGAGCTTTAATTGGCGATCGACACTAGTACTACGCAAAAAGGGGATGTAACAGATGAGACTTTTGCAGTTCTGAGTGAAGCCTTATGCGCTCAAAAATGCGGCATCTCGCGCGTTCATTACCTTGTCGGTGTTTAGGCAGCGTCAGGGGACAGCGGGCGGCACAGCTCCACACACCTCGCCATCTTGGAAGCTACTCTCTCCTAACTTCTCCTTACTACAATTTACCGAAGTTGGTTTAAAGAAAGCTATCTGGCTGTGTTTTCAACTGAACAAATCAGGATCTCAACGTTAACTTTAAGCTCCGCCTACAAAATTCTGTCTATCCAATGAGAAACGTTATACTTTTCGTGGTGGGGCAATGTTTTTAATGTTTGCAACGTAAGAGTCGCGAAAAAGTCTCACGCTAAAACTTGCAGCTGGTGTGGCCCTTTTAGTGTTATCATAAAATCTATACTGTTCTTCTGGAGGGCTCTGTCATTTAACATGGGCTGGGCGGTGGTTTTGGCGGTCGGCTGACGACGTGGGTGTCCGTCCCTTGTCGTAGGGCCTCCTAGCCCACACGATTCTGCTCTCGGCTTCTGTTCTCGTTTCTCCCCTCGGAACTGCGTCTGTTTCACGGTGGGAAGGTATGACATGCATTTAGGCGTTCTTGTGTTAGTCTGTGGTATTCCATTTGCTCACTCGTTGATCGTATTACTTTGGTTAATTTAATGTCAGAATTTATTCGGAGCTATGTGACAAAGTGCCGGATTTGCTTATCATGTCAGGGTTTTCATGGAAAGTGTTGGATTTGACTGACACCTTACAAATGGTACGATTTGCTGTTGACACTGCCATCCTGAATGAAAGTGAAGATGAATTACATTATCTGCTAAATGGAATGAGCAGTCTAACAAGTACACAATACGGATTGAGAGTAAATCGATGAAAGACGAAGGTAACAAGAAGTAGTAGAAATGGGAACAGCGGGAAACTTAATGCTAGGATCGATAGTCAAGAAGTAGATGAAGTTAAGGAATTCTGCTACCTAGGCAGTAAAATAAAAAGTGACGGATGGAGCAAGGAGGACATCAAAAGCAGACTAGCAGTGGCAAAAATGCATTCCTGTCCAAGAGAAGTCTACTAATATCAAATGTCGGCCTTAATTTGAGCAATCCCGCGTCCAGCCATCCTGATTTAGGTTTTCCGGGATTTCCCTAAATCACTCCAGGCAAGTGCCGGGATGGTTCCTTTGAAAGGGCACGGCCGACTTCTTTCCCCGTCCTTCCCTGATCCGATGAGACCGCTGACCTCGCTGTCTGGTCTTCTCCCCCCAAAACAACCCAACCCCTTAATTTGAGAAATTTCTGATGATGTACTTCTGGAGTATAGCATTGTATGGTAGTGAAACATGGACTGTGGGAAAACTGGAACAGAAGAGAATCGAAGGAATTGAGATGCGATGCTACAGTTGAATGTTGAAAATTAGGTGGACAGATAAAGTAGGATAAAAGGAGGTTCTGTGCAGAATCGGAGAGGGAAGTGACATGTGGAAGACACTGATAAGGAGAAGGGGCAGGATGATAGGACATCTGTTAAAACGTGAGGGAATGACTTCCACGGTACTAGAGGGAGATTTAGAAGCAAAAACTGTAGAGGAAGTTAGAGATTGTAGTACATCCAGCAAATAATAGAGCACGTTGGTTGCAAGTGCATACTCTGAGATGAAAAGATTAGCATAGGAGAGGAATTCGTGGCGGGCAGTATCAAACCAATCAGAAGACTGATGTTCTCCCCCCACCCCCCCACCCGACCTCACCAAAGAAAAGGTTTCTTCGCAGTTACCTTCTTTGTACCAATGTTTTTCTTTCCAACTTCTGTGATTTCCGTTTTTAGAAATGTCCATTCCTTTTCAACTCAGCTGCCTACTAAGCTATTCCTTATTGCTGTACCTATAGGTTTACAGAACTTCAAGCGTATTTTTTCATTCCTTAGTAGTTTAGTTTCCCACCTCTTTGCATATTGATTCTTCACTAGTCTCTTCAGCCTACTCTTCATCACTATTGCCTTGCAATCTGAGTCTGATCCTGGGTATGACTTACAATCCAGTATCTGATTTCGGAATCTCCATCTGATCATGATATAATCTAACTGAACCTTCCTGTTCCATCCGATCTTTTCCCAGTGTACCTCCTCCTCTAGTGATACTTGAACAGAATATTCGCTGTTACTAGCTGCAGTTTATTGCAGAAGTCAATTAGTCTTTCTCCTCTCTCATTTCTACTACCAAGTCCTTGTTCTCCCGTAACCTATTCTTCTACTGCTTCCACCACAGCCACATTCAAATCCCCCATTCTTCCATTACCATTAGATTTTCATCTTCCTTTACGTATTGTATTACCCTTTCAATATCCTCATACACGTTCTCTATCTCTTCGTCTTCAGCTTGCAACGTCGGTGTGTCTACGTAAACAATCGTTGCCAGTTTTAGTTTGCTGTCTTTTCTGATAAACGTAAACCTATCACTGAAATGTTCACAGTAACTCACTCGCTGCCTACCATCTTATACATAAAGAATCCTACTCACTTATATCATCTTCTGCTGCTGTTGATATTAGCCTATACTCATCTGACCAGAAATCCTTGTTTCTTTCCATTTCACTTCCCCGACCCCTACTATATCTGGATTGAGCGTATGCGTTTTCCTTTTCAGATTTCCTTGCTTCCTTACCACGTTCAAGCATCTAGCATTCCACGCCCCGACTCGTTGAACGTTATTCTTTACTCAACCTTTCAGGAATTACGGCAACCAATAGCTGTTTTTTCTTCAATTTTTCTTCATTCACGACCGGTTTCGAATCGCCTGGCGATTCATCATCAAATGATATAATTTAGTTTGAAGCATTGTGGGGGTCTTGCATTGTTTTCATTCTTGTTGCAAGCACTGCTCTAGAAAGTATAATGTTTGCTTTCCAGTATCGTTAAATATTATGTGAAAGAGGCAATTTTCTACGGATGGCGACTCCCACATACTTTTTAAAATATATATGTGGGAGTCGCCATCGGTGGAAAAGTGCCTGTTTCACTTGATATTTAACCATACTGGAAATCATACGTTATGTTTTCCAGAGCAGTGCTTGCAAAAAGAATAAAAGCAATGCACGAACCCCCCAATACTCCAAACTGAATTGTATCATCTGATGATGAATCACCAGGCGACTCGAAACCGGTCATGAATAAATAAAAATTGAAGAAAAAACGGCGATTGGTTGCAGTAATTCCTGAAACCTTTAACAGTGTCACAGTGTTGCAAATCCAGAATGGATAAAAGTTTTATTCTTTACTCAGTCTTTCTCTCATGGTCAGCTTCCCTGCGGCAGATCCATCCCGTAGGTCTGAATGGGGACTATTCAGGAGTCTTCTGCCAATAGAGATATCATCATAGATAGAGGTCGACGAAGGTAGGGACAATAGTCTCCTGTGTACTGGCGGGGCTAGCTTCTTGCTTGAGTAGTCTGCTGATTAGTTGTTGACGACGACTACGATGATGGTGCGTTGTATGGAGCTAAGACGACGTTTCCTCGGACGCGGTATCCTATCTGTGTGATCTCACCACCATACTTCGTAACTTATTGCATGTTAAAGAAAGGAGTTTGACCTTAGTGAGAACCAAACCGTGGGTACATTGCTGTAGCACCACTCTGAGGACACAAATGAGATTTGCTCTAAATACATAGTGTAACGGTCGTGAGCTTTAGTTACCATTGAGATTTCACATGATTGGTTGGTGTTAGTCAAGAATGCCTTTGAGGCGACAAAGACATTATTATCAGCTCCTGAGTTTCGTCGAGGCCGTGTAATAGGATATTTCTTGTGCGATACTGCAGATAGACTTGCCAGGACTGTAGCCATTGTGCATGATTGACGGCAGCGGCAGTTGCTCTGGACGGCTACGTGGCACTACCGAGAGGGGAGACCACGGCGTTCGGTGTGTGTGGCTGTGGAGTATCGTACTGCATGCAGCAGCAATAGGAGCAGCACTTGGCACCACAGTGTCACAATGAACTGTTACAAATCGGTTACTTCAAGGATAGCTCCGATGCAGACGCCCTGTAGCATGCTTTCCACTGACCCCAAACCACGGCTTTTACGACTTCAATGGTATCAAGCGAGAGCTCGTTGGAGAGCAGGGTGGAGGTCTGTTACGTCTCCTGATGAAAGCTGTTTCTGCCTCGGTGCTACTGATAGCCGTGTGCTGTTTAGGAGTCCAGTTGAGGGCCTGCAACCAACTTGTCTGCGTGATAGACACACTTCAGCCATGCTGCGTCTCGCGTTGGTGCTCTTGTAGGTTTCCGTCCTCTGTTAGAGGCTAGACTGTATCGTTTAGTTGACATGGCTGCGGTTGTTTGTATTATTATTGTGTTGACTGGCGCCAATTGGTTTCGCAAGCGTTGCCTGTCTGTTAGTGGCAGCAGTGGCGTTATCGATATGTAGTAACTGTGGACCTATCTTTGGGCTGACATCGTGTTCCTCCGGGTCGTGCGAGTGAGCAGTTCGGTTGGGGACTCCGGAGGAGCCAAGAGGGCAGTGTCAGAACATGCCAGGACTGCTGGCAGCGTGCATGCACAGCTGGATGGAAGGGCTGTGGTCGCGAGGGTACACGATCTAGTCGTCAACTCGATCCAACATGCTTTAAGTTGAGTGCATTTTAATCCTAGCAGTGAAATCTCCACCGTTGTGAGATTTCGCGATTCTCCAGTGACTTGGGTTCGTGTTGCTGATCGTAGTGTCGCCGAGACAAAGAGCAGCGACTGTAGTGCTTGGGGAAGGCGGATATAATTAGCTTCCCTCGACTTCTTATTACAAATTGCTGCATTCTGTGTGGTGCTATTTGTTTAACCAGCGATATTTTTCCTGCCTGGTGGGCGCTTACGTCCCAGTGACCTGCCCTGGAGGTTAGTGTATGTAATGGCCGTTTATTTTTCATCGCCTTGCCACTGCTGTTCGGTCGGGGGTGTAGTTTTGACAGTTCCCTTGATTTCTAGGTCGGTTGGTGTTTCTTCTACTCTGGTAGTAGTGGTTCCTTTCTCCTTTCGGACGCTCTTAGCATTCTGAGGACGTAGTGCTGACCGCTGGTTCCGGCTTTGGCGTGGTGTTCCATCGTGCATTGGTTGTAGGACGTTAGGTAGCTTCAGCAGATTATCATTAGTCATTCATTAGACTATCACTGGTCTGAGTTACCATCTTGTGAAGTGAATGCAACTCTTGGCTGCCTTTCTCATCGCTCGCCACTCAGAGGTCGATTCTTGGAGCATCGTCTGTGACTCGCCCTTCTGTTTTGTTATTGTGTTATTATTTTATTATTGTACTACCAAATTACCAGCATTTGCCTCACCTGTTTGGTGATCAGTTGCTTGTCCTTTTGCATTAACCTTTTTATTGTATTTGCTGTTTTATTGTATGCTTCTAACTTTTTTTAAAAAAATAATTGCCATTATTGGCGTTACAGCAAGTTTAAACGGTTGTGCTACCAAGTTTATTATTATTTTGCCTCACCCGTTTGGCGATCTATTGCCTGTCTTTTGAATTAACTTTTGCTATTGCCTTGCTGTTATCAGTATGTTTGTTAAATTTTTTAAATAATTGTCATTCTTGGCGTTAGAGGTCTTCAGTTGTGACTGTCGCTACATGTCTTAAAATTCTAATGTGTCAATCGTGTTTTAGCAGTTAACCTTTATGACCCTGGTGATCTGTTTTCAATATTTTAATAAGTGTAGTTCTAAGTCGCAACAAGTTACACTATTCTTAATTTATTGCCATTAATGCCTTCAGCCATGAGTGTCGTTACTTGTCTCAAAATTTTAATTTGGCAATTGTATTTTTTTCAGCGAACTTTAAGATCTTGGTCACTTGTCTTTTTATATTTTAATAACTGTAATTGTAGGTTGCAGCAAGTTTAATTCTTAATATATTGCCTTTAAGGCCTTCAGGCTGGAAACAATTCGTAAATTATTGCCATTATTTTAATTTGTTGTTGATTTTAAATAAATTGTGTGTGATCAAAAGAAAAGCCAACTAATAGTAACTGATTACGGCCCCATCTACAATCGTAACTGAATCCTGCCTTACTTCACCACCAGGTCTCAACACTGGACGTTTACCTCTAGTTATTGTCTGGGGTGCGATTTGTATGACAGCAGGCTCGCTCTCGTGGTTGTCTGACGGACCGTGACTGCAAAACTGAACGTCAATCTGGTGATTCACCCTGTTACGCTGCCATTAATGAACAGCTTTCCAAAGGGTGTTTTCGAACAGGATAACGCGCTCCCACGTACCGCGTTTGTAGCCCACCATGCTTCACAGGGTGCGGCATACTTCCTTGGCCTGCTCGATTACCAGATCTCTCTCCAGTCGAGCAGATATGGGACACCATCGGACGGCAACTCCAGTGTCTTCCACAAACAGTATTAGCCGTCCATTTATTGACCAACCAAGTACCACAGGCATGGAACTCCATCCCACAAACTAACACCGACACCTGTCTACGCAATTCATGCACGTTTGCATAGTTGCATTCGACATTCTGCTGTTTAGACTGGTTATTAATATAATTATTTCATATTTGCAATGGCTTATATCCAGTTTAAATTAACCCATGAACTTGCAATCTTAATCATTTAAATATATTACCTGGGCAAACGTATTCAAGAAATTTAATTGCTGTAATTATATTTTAGAGTTGCGATTTTTTACCGTCAGTGCATTTGTCAGTGCTACTTATTGAAGTGAATGGAACTTGGCTTTAGACTGAAAGCTGTAACTAATCGTAATTAATACAATATTGAAATTATTTATTGCCATAATCAGATGTGATAATTAATTCACTAGTATATTCGCTGTGATGTATAAAAATTCAAATTATGCACTGGGAATATTATGAAATTTTATAGAATATTTGCATGAGTTATATATCATGTCGTTGAAGCAAGGCAGATAACAGTGCACTCTTTATTCACTGATGTTCACAATACGCATTTTTAAAATTATTACGTCAAACTCACGAGAAGTGAAAATAAAGCAGGTTGCAAATTATTTCAGAAAAGTAATATAAAATACAAAACTAATGAGAACCATTATTTATAATTAGATAGTTTTGTAAGTGGAGTGCTCTCTGCTGGTTTATTTCGAACAGTTATGTGGTCACTTGTGATTGTATTGTGAAATGGCAGAATTGGTTGCTATTATCAATTTTGGAAGTGGTTAATATTATTTATACATTTTTGTTACTGTCCAGCTTTTGTGTGATTACCTAATACTCTTTGTAACTAGAATGGTGCCTAATTTACTGTAAAACTATTTTCTCGACCTTGTGGTGTACACCAGCTTATTATCTTTCCATGTCCCTGACATGATCAGTCTGGGGCGTTCTGTAGTGTATGGTAACAGAAGAAAGCTTCGCAAACGAAGATCGCTAGAAAAGCATTTTATTGGAAGACCGTTTGCGCCAGAGCTATGCTGTCATCATTGGCTCTCATACCTTAAAATGTTTGCAACTCATTGTCCATCAGTGTTAGACGTCGCTTCACATTGCTCATGCACTTCTCACTACCACGAAGGTCGGTGCACATCGACGTGTCGAATGTAAAAGTATTATTTAGAAACATAAACACAACTATATTGCACCGATTGTAAGTGCTCATATTCACTCCCAGCCGGCAACTGTAACATTTAAAGTATAAGATCCGAAGATGATAGTATTAAATATTTTGCAACCGGTCATGCAATAAAAAACTTATTTATCGATCTCGGAATGTCAAGTTTTCCTCAGTTATCAGTGTATTATTTCGTAGGAAGGGATTACGGCATCAAGCACGGATTTTCACTGATGTTATCTCGTTCACGTTTCGCGAGTAAGGGAAACAGGTACATTGGCTCAACTCTGCGAATAATTACTTACTGGTTTTACACTACACGGTCCAAAACTTGTTTTTGAATGTTATAGAACGCTTAATTACTTCGACGAGTAAAATTTCCTAGAATTATGTTTATATTTCACCATAGAAAGATAACATTGCTTTGTTTTTGCACCATATTTCTGGTACGAAAATTAGTCTGTCAGGGCCCAGATGGGAGTAATAACGCTGCTTAGAACCATACGTGCAATTTATAGTTAGAATTCAGTTTTAAACACCCTCAATAAATTAACCCTAGTCAGAAGACAAGTCGCACTCTTACAGTAGGGCAAAGCGCGTGTAAGGACAAAACACTGTCTTGTCGAAAATGTTTTGCAATAATGCATGGAACAGAATTTTAATTATGTATTAAGTGCGACTAGAGGGAACTAGGTTCTACTCTGTTGAGTACAGTGACTATATTTTAATGAACGATGCCTCGTCGTTTCTAGGTTGCAAAGTGAGGTGCTGCCCTTTTTGTAGCTATACACTTTTGAAGTTGATAATTTATGCTGTAAAGGTATTATTTATCCGTGGAAAGTAAAACTGACACACGCTAAAATTTCTGCCGCTGGTTAGAAAGCTGTTTTTAAATGCACGAGGATAACAAATAGTTCCTCTAAACCCTCGGCTACTAGTATCATGCCTGAATTCTATTATTTACAGCGAAGCAGCACAGGAAATGGTGTGATTTCAAGAGGTACGATATTCCCTGTGAATAACAAAAGACAATTTGTCACAGCTCGCGCTAGTTATTAAAACAGTTGTGAAGTTGACTCTTTTCATGTCGATGAACTTCCTCGACCACAGTGATGCGAAACATAGGAATATATTCAGACCAGCTGCTTGTGATGAGTATTTTGCTCCAGAGATTCCGTGTGAATGAACACAAGTAATTTGATAGGAAAATACATGATTTGCATGAGACCAGCTTATTCTGCACGAACACGGATTTGTTGATAAAAACTGTGTTTACGAGTACGCTAATATTTATACATCTCGTGTGGCTGTAGGACAGTACGTTGGAAAGCATTGACAATAAGGGGATAAACGTAATGCAGTTTTCAATATATCTGGTGTTTAACGATAATTTCGTCTGAATGAAATACTGAGTCTGAATAAAATACTGCCCAAATGTCAAGTACCTTCAGTTACATAGGAAACGTGCTATGACTAACATTAAATTCTAACTTAAACAAGTTTTACGTCAAAACACGTCAGTTTGATGCTGTACTTGGTTTTCTATAAATAATTTAAAAAATACTGATTACGAATATCACTTATGGAAGTGCAGTATACTGCGAATGTTTTACTTACAATTAGTTTCGTCATTTAACTTAAAATGTTGGAAAGAGGAAATGGTAAACATTGTAAATGCCAAAACACTTTTTCAATGCTGATGTGTTCTCAATACTCTCTTGCGTGTCGCTAGACTTGATCCAGGTGCCAAACGACGGAGAAAGTCAAACATGCATTAATAGATGCAGCACTGTCGTCGTAGATATGCTTCCCTATGAAGGCCAAACATTTAAAAATATGAGAAGTTGTTTTTGTCTACTGCAGTTCTACTAGTTAAAAGGGTAAGGCTTTATTTCTGTACTTGTATTACGACAAATAAAATGTAGTGCCTCAGCATCATTGTCATTTGGCACAAATACTTTCCTCCTGCTATTCTGTTGAAAACTCTTATTTTTGAGACCGTGGCTGTGTACAAAATACAATTCTTGCTAAAAAGAAAACGGCAACCAGCCACTGTTAATATATTTTTTATACAAATAGCGTTGTTGTAGGTTTTGAAGGGACAGGTTCATCTTCACACGTCTGTTCGCATTTAAATTTCGCCTGTTGTTGTTCATATGAGTTTCTGGACAAAAAAAAGCATTATTACCAGTGATCGGCTGAAATTTCCTTCTTTGCAAGAATCAACTTGTAAAAACTTTCTTATTGCCAACTAGAAATAGTGAGTTCCCTGGTACAGCGCTCCCTGGTACAGTGCTTAATAACGTATTTATTTTCTAATTTGTCTCATTACTGTTACTCTGTTGCGGTGAGCAGATAATCTTGTGTTTTCAGAATACCTTCTTAATATTTTCCATACAGATCAGTCACGCACAAAGATATAATAAATTGTATTTTCATTCTCCTGAAAGATGTCAGATTTGGAACTTAGAAAGTTTTCCATTTCCACTCTTCATTTATTCCAATTAGTTCGTTCACTCACGTTATTTTCACGTTCAATAAAATGTGTTTAAATTCAAATAGCATTTAATATTCTCACAGGTCAATCCATTTCCATATAGTGAAATTCATATGCGTAGTGTGTTTCAGTTTCGTGTGTTGCGAGAAGCTGAAATTTCACGTAACAAAGGTCCTTTACTGCATAAATTGAGCGTCATCTATAATGGATTTTGGGCACTCTCTTTATACATCTCATACTTCGTGATTTTCCTGTAACATCTTGTAGATTTTAAAATGAATTTTAAAGAAACATGTTTCCATACCCTAACCACAAGTTGCATCAGTGAATGTCTATAAATTATTACGATTTACTCCGCACAAACAATATCATGTTTTTCATCGTTCAGTGTTACAATTTTAATTGAAAGAATTGCCGCTGTATTGGTAGTTGTGTAAAGCTCAATGCTAGGTGCGTTCCTTTTCATTCGACAGAGTTCGAAAATTTTTCTGCCAGTGTCATTGCTTCCTCACACAGACGTTCCTTACTTAAACTTCAGAGTCTAATCCAACAGAGATATAGACCTCCTAGGCAAAGAAGACTAGCAATAGACCACAACATCTGGCATAGTAATTAGCTGGAGTGGATACATCTCCGCTATTTTGAAAGCTGTTTGTCCAGGTCAGTGGTGGCGCTTGCACAACTATTTAAAAGCATTATAATTTGCCAAAAATAAGGTTGTAGGACAGGAAGAGCAATATGTTAGTCATTATAGGGCAGAGCAGTGAACAAATCAGACACAGTATTTAATAAAGACTGTTAAACTTGATAAACAAAGGTTTAAAATAAAATGCAAAAGAAAAACCTGTCAGACAGCAGACTGAAACAGTTCGTGGTAGCAACAAAGAATGCAATAGACGTTGTAAAACTAAATAGCAATGAATAACATGCAATAAGTCACAGACTAAACAAACGCTTTGAAACGGTAGTAATGAAATATAAAGATAACGATGTACATATACAAAATGATTCAAAAATAGTAAGCGGTATAAAGAAAAAACTTAGAGAAAATCAGCACTAACCTTAAAATCAGATAAAAGTCACAAAATTGTCACTACGAAAGAAAAGTCTTACATTATTCACAGAAAAGATCAAAACTTAATATAGATCCAACAAAACAATTCCATAACAAAATCAAAGGACACATATTTCTTACTGACAGAATATGAAAAGAAATAGATTACTTGTACGAACCCTAAAGCTCCCCTATTAAGATCCCAGCCTCAGGTAAACAAAGAATGATGTCCTGTAAGGCCTGCTGTTAACAGTATGACATCCCCGTATACAAACTACCTCACAAGCTCAATCAGTTCCTCTTAAAGTACTTTAGATATGGAACAACATATACTGTACAAAAAAGAAACAATACTACACTAGTCACTGAAATAAAAGAAATAAACATTCCAGATGGCGCCCATTTTATATCACTAGACATCACAAAAATCCAATATATCTGTTAAAGAGGCAGTGGGAGTAATAAAGAACAATTATCTAAAGCACAAAAAGTCTTCACAGTTGAAATTATTGAATGTATAGAATTATTAGAAATAATCCTCAACTACAACTACTTCGCATTCAATACTAATATTTATCAACAACCAGGTGGGCTAGCCGCACAAGTCGTTAAAAGCATTTTAATTTGCCAAAAATAAGGTTGTAGGACAGGAAGAGCGATATCTTAATCATTCTATGGCAGAGCAGTGGACAACACAGACACAGTATTTATTAAAGACTGTTAAACTTGATTCTGGCGCAATAGCATACTTGTTCATAAACCACCTAGAAAAGAAAATATTCAGCAGCCAGGAACTCTGCTTCACAATTATAGTGTACTACAAAAGGTCCGTAGATGATTCCTTAATTTTACTTAAAGGTGACACCAAAGACACAAAGTTTCGTAATTTTTTAATAATGTGCACAAGAAAATAAGTTACACAATTTTGTCATGGATAGGCTTGGTTGGAGAACGTGGATATTATGTAAAATAAATCGATGATGGTGAACAGCAGGAAGCCAAAAATTGGTTTTACATTACTTCATTCAAAAAGTACCGTTACCGGTTTCGAATTTTTTTTTAATTTAAAATTCGTCATCAGACCGTTTTTTCATGCTTTCATCGACAACGATTATACACTGGTTTCCTGTGAGTTTCTCCAGGATAAACAATAGTTTACAAATGTGTAACCAAAATGGTTGGGCTACTTATTGGTGTTGGAATGCAGCTTCGTTAAATGTCCATCTTGTGCATTTGTATTAGCAGTTTTATTGCAACGAATTTCTTCTCAAGAAAACCGTCTGGTGATGAACTGCAAATAAAAAAATCGAAACCGGAGGCGGTACTTTTCAAATCAAGTAACGTAAAATCAATTTTCACTGGTTGCTATTCACCATCAACGATCTATTTCAATTACACAGCTGCATATAAAAAAACAATAGCATTTCAGAATGAGATTTTCACTCTGCAGCGGAGTGTGCGCTGATATAAAACTTCCTGTCAGATTAAAACTGTGTGCCAGACCGAGACTCGAACTCGGGACCTTTGCCTATCGCGGGCAGGTGCTCTACCATCTGAGCTACCGAAGCACGACTCACGCCCGGTCCTCACAGCTTTACTTCTGCCAGTACCTCGTCTCCTACCTTCCAAACTTTACAGAAGCTCTCCTGCGAACCTTGCAGAACTAGCACTCCTGAAAGAATGGATATTGCGGAGACATGGCTTAGCCACAGCCTGGGGGATGTTTCCAGAATGAGATTTTCACTCTGCAGCGGAGTGTGCGCTGATATGAAAGTTCCTGGCAGATTAAAACTGTGTGCCGGATCGAGACCCCCAGGCCGCGGCTAAGCCATGTCTCCACAATATTCATTCTTTCAGGAGTGCTAGTTCTGCAAGGTTCGCAGGAGAGCTTCTGTGAAGTTTGGAAGGTAGGAGACGAGGTACTAGCAGAAGTAAAGCTGTGGGGACGGGGTGTGACTCGTGATTGGGTGGCTCAGATGGTAGAGCACTTGCCCGTGAAAGGCGAAGGTCCCAATTTCGAGTCTCGGTCCGGCACACAGTTTTAATCTGCCAGGAAGTTTCAAGGACTGCATTGTTTTCGGCGTCCCCCCGTTACGCTTTGTATACTTTCCACTGCTGGTGCTGTGACAAGCCTTCTCTGAGTGGTTATTGCACGATGACGTCGAATATAGCCGGTGGTCACATTAACGTGGTGTGTAATGTATCTTTCCTTTCTGGTAGATAAAAGTGAGAGAAATATTTAACTTTTGATAGAAGTATACAATGCCTGAATCAACGTCTGCCTCGCGAAATAAATGATACAAATGCGGTGGCACGATATGGTTAGTATTATTTTATTCATCTAAACAAAACCGTAAAAGCACTATACTGACTTTAGTTAAAGAGAGGTAATGAATAGTAATTCGGGCATCGTAAAAGAGAGGATGTACAAGTTCGAGTTGTGAAGGATAAAATACTTAAACGTCACGACGCGATAAGCAATCGGACGTTCTGCCTTCAAACAATGTGCCCACGATTTCCTGGCAGACCTGCCTGTAAAGTAAAAGACCATTAAATTTAATTAATCAGTTAGTAGTTGAATGTTTCTAAAAAAGTGCAGGAACCGCTATTCCTGAATGAAAATTATTGTTATTCGATAAATCGGATGTACAGAACTATGTCTGTACACTATTCTATTTTTTTCTACTGGCTGGATAATGAATTAGAATTTTTGAATTCGAAAGTTTCTGACTTTTAGCTGTGAAGTCATTAACGGAAAATAATAAAATGCTTCTACGGCCGGCTGCGAAACAGATACCACCAAACATATATGAAGTAAACTTTCTAGGAAATTTAATAGTAAATTTTCTTAAATATATTTTCTTCTCACTGGGAAACTTGTTTCTGCTGCGATGGTCCTCTCGAATACAGCCGCCGTAGAAGTTTCCGATTGTTGACCGTGTTTCCTAATAAAAGAAACTCATGTTTCGATACAGTGAGATGAATTATTTGTCAAATAAATAGATAGGCCCTGTAATTCACTTCACATTATTTATATTAACCCAAAATCAAATATTATTCACGAACCTGTTACAATAGGAAGACCGATAAAAATGTTCACATCTTCTATTCATGAAAATAAACCACAGACTTCTTTCTTTTTGCCGACTTTAAAAAAAGTGACAGTCACGTCTCTGTCATCTAATAGCATCTCTACTGCAGCGCATCGCTTCCCTTTTTATCTAACGTTTACCTCTTTGGAAACAACTAACAAGTGCCATTGTACCTGCCTCCTATTGTGAGCTGTCGATTGATATACAAAGCACACAGTGCAAAGTTTGCTTTTCTTATTAATTTATACAAATTTATACTTTTACGTTTTTTACCTAGAGGGGCAAGATGAAGTCGTCTGCTTTCATTGCCGAGGGGTCCGGAAACTTAATTTTGGCCGTTCAACTAGTGGCATAGTTTGTATTATTCTTTAATATAGTGTTTGACTAAAGTTTTTCAGCTGTATGGGAACCTCATTTCTATTAAATTCTTTATGTGTCATACGTTTTACCAAAAATTTACTTACATTATTTTAAAATTACAAATAAATCAATTAATTTACTTAGATAAGGAAAATATTACGAATTTTGTTTCATATTATATAGTTATTTTACACATTCAATTAAATATTTGTGTTTATTTATTTACATGTATGACAACTGCGTGACTGTCCTTTAATTTGCAAAAAAAAAAGTTTTTTCTCTTTCCTTTGTTTTTCTACTCCCGTTGTGTCGTCGGCGTGTGCTGGCTCCATTGTCTGAAGTTCCTCGGGCTATTTTTTTTTCCACAACACGCAGAGCATTATCTGTGCGTGGAGGAGTCTAAACAGTTCTTGGTGTCCACTCAGGGGAACTATGTACATCTGCCTATGGATTCCGTAAGCTACAACGGTCTCCACTTCCTCGTGAAGCCTAAGGACCGTGCTGGACACGGTGAACTCTTCGACATTTTGATGAGTGTTCACCTCTCCATTAGCACACATTTCTCACAGTTCAGCTTATTCAGCACGGCACTGCAGATTCGTCAAACTTTCTGCGTTGCAAATGATGAATTACTTGGCGATTGCGAACTTAAGTCGTTGCACAGCACAATTTTTGTAAAGACTGTGCTTCAGCCCCACAGATTTGAAGTACCTTGAACACATTACGTAGCACTCGTTCACACATATTTACATATCCTACTACGTCTGATGTCACGTAAGTTTGGTTTTCACCGGTTTACAAAATATACCTGAACATATTTACAAAGACAGGAAACAAATAAAAGTCATAGAAACACAGTTACAGGAAAATGTAATCTATATTCTAATTCGAGGTTTCTCGTAATCAACTTTATCTGACACCTTTCTTTGTAACTATAAGGAAATTTTCTCCTTTCTATTTCTTTCAATGTGTGAGGAATTTACTTCCCAAAATCTTTACATTTCCTGTAACAATCTTAAAACTGATTTTATCATCAACATATCCAAGAGGAATTTCACCACCACACCAGGTAAGGAAAAGCACAGGAATTACATCACACAACTTCTGTTTAAAATACACATCATGAATCTCATTGTATTTGTTTCCACAAACAATTTACGCTGCTTTCCACGAGGACAGGTCAAATACTGGTTGTAAACCGAGTTTCTGGTCACAGCATTGTGTTTTTTATATTCCTATCTACATTGTAAGTAGCGTGTTTGTATGTTGGCAGCGCTATAGACTGTGTTAATATTGCTGACAGCGCTCTGCGCCCTCAGCAAGAGATTCCGTGGTTCGACGGACTAGCAGTTAGCGAGTGGATGGAAAAGTCTATGGACATGGTTTTTGTTAGTGGAGACTCTGTGTTGGTGGGACATGCATTGTAAAGTGAGACGCAATGAAATGTAAAATGAGGTTGGATGTTGTTGATATTATTTGGGTTCGGGAATCATTGACAACTATATAATTTTTGAAACTGGATGTCACATGAATAAGGTAAATTTTCAAAATTCATTCTTTGCTCTTCAACAAAATCTTTCTTTTGCTAACCATATGCCTCCTAGTAGTTAGACTATTTTTATTTAGCTGGCTGTAGTTATTGCTTGCTCTAATTGCTGTAGTTCGTGTTATCAAGATTTAATGTGAGGTATGTGGTTTTGAGTTAAGGCAATTAACAGAGTTGGTGGTAGTTCCACATTTCTTCAGTTTCATATTTTTTGGATTTTCATTTTTGTTATGATTTCTTCCAATTCAGGGCTATTCTTTTGTGTTAATTGATGGAAGGCATGTTGTCACTGTATAGCAGTCAGGTTCTTTGGGATTGTATATTGTCAATAAAAAAATGAATAGATTAAGTTTGAGTTGTCTTTGTCAGGGAAAATTCTGTAGGGTCAGTGTTTAAGTGATGAAAATAATTAAAGACCTTAGTTTCAACGCCTCAAAATCCTTTGTTTAGTATTTTTATTTTTCACTCAGCTATTCACTGTTCAAACCTTTTTCATGCTACAAAATAATATACATCCATATATGTTTTCACTGCTTTTTGCATTGAGGTTCACTGGTAACTCGATGTTCGAATATAGTTTTCAAGTATCTGTGCAATGCTAGTTTTATATTACTCTTTGAACAATGTGAACGTAAGTGTTAATTTGCCCTCAGATGTGGTTTGCACAACCATGTATTTGACTGGACACAGCACTCAAAGGTTTATGTAATTGCCTAACATACAGGTTAATTTAATGTGAGACCCACTGTACTCGTTATTACTTTTTAGCTGGCAGAGCCACACTCATGTTTAGCTGTATCAACGTACTGAATATAAAGGTACCTATTTATCCTCCTTCCCATAAATTCGCACACAATCATAATTATACATAACTTATAAACTAATATGAGGCGGGGCGTTTTCGGTACCTTTCAACTTCATTTCAGGCCTTTCACCAAGGACTGATGCTACAGTATGTTTCCAGACGTATATAAAACACAACCTCAAAGACATTGAACACATACTCAAAGATAAACAAAAACAAAGCATCACACAGAAGCATCAACACTCAGGAGCCAATCCGTGTCGAAACACATGAAGAAAACATAATGCAATATTACGAAATGAAGAACAGCATAACAGTGGAAAACACAAATGAACTAATAACACAAACAAAAAACTTAAACATCCATAAACAGAGAGCATGCACACCTCAATACCCGCTGCAGACACATTAAAACTAATTGAACAAAACTTACTGAATACAACAAACTACCTGCAGACAATATTAATGAAATAACCAAAATTCTCAAAACAATCACATCCTAAAACTACTCCCAATTTGAAGGTGAATTTTACTTACAAAAATGGGATTCCAATGCGTTCTCCTATATTAGGAAGATTGGCAAACATATTCATCAGCCACATAGAAAACACAATCTTCGATCCAGGCATCACAAAGAAAGCATACTAAATTATATACTGGTACAGATATGTGGATGACATAACCTGTATGGTAGATGAATAAACAGGGAACACAAATAAACTTCACACATACATATACAAAATACATAAAAACATTCAATTCACTGTGGAAAAAGAAACACAAAAGCAAATACATTTCATTGATATAACAATAAAGAGAGAGACACCAATAAACACACATTTGACATATTCAGAAAGCCAACAGCCACAGCTACAATTGTACATGTTTCATCCACCCATCTGCAAAATAAAAAAAATAGCAGTCTTACGACACATGCTTCACAAACTAAATAATATTCCCCTTGGCAAGAAAAACTATGAAAAAAATTACAAACAATACAGTTCACAGCCATAAACAATGGCTACAGCACCCAAATAGTGCAAAAATTCATTCAAAAAATCTGAACACTACTAAAGAAAAATGAAAACAAGCAGAGAATACAAACACCAAAGAATCCCACAGACACTGAAGCACACACAGAAACACAAAAGAATAATGCTCATGATATGACTAACAGGAAAAAATGATACAATGTAACATACAAAGATATCAACATACAAGGACATCAAATATATTAAGGAAGCAAGGAATGCATATTGCTTAGAGAACAAGAGACACAACACAGGCACTTTTACAAACAACAACAGACAAACCAGAGAAATAGCAAGGAGCATGTATGTACCAGAAAGAGTGCCAAGAATGTAAATCTGTACATCTGGGGATTACAAGCAGGAATTTCAAAACAAGGTATAAAGAACATATAAGAAGTTGGAAGTATGGAAATAGACGTTCTATCTTCGCTAAGCACTTGATAAAACATAGACATGATCCATCCAGCATGGAACTAGACATGAAACTTGCTAGAGTGAACGATCACAACAAAAAACTCCTGCCATTATGAGAAAACTTTGACATATAAAAAGCCATTACAACGAAAAAGAAAGTAATATATGGACTAAAAACACTGGAAATCGTGAGTAACACCAAACGATAATTTAACATCACGATATTTGTGCTACCAAAGTCATTTCTAATCTGAAAAACAAGAGAAAAACGTGACTAAGTGTAACATAGTAACATATTGTAACTACAACATAGTACATTTATTATATGTATAAAAAGAAATATGTATTACGAGTCACTTAAGATGCTTCAGAAATAAAAGACGCGAAACGTGTATGGCACAAACCAACTGCATTTCATTTATTTGCTTAAACAGAACACTCCTCCATGAATCTTTCTAATTCCTTCCTTTACAGTACATCAATTTTCTGTATTCACTTCAATGTATAAGTGGTTTTCAATAGGATAGTGTAAAGTATTATATAATAGTCATAGGATAATAGGTTGTAATTTTATATAAATAATGTAGTTCTTTTACGTAGCTGTAGATACTGTAATACAAATCGCACTTAATTTTAGGATCATCGCTATATTCATTAGCCTGTTTCTCTTTGTAGCTTACTCGTCAACATTTGTTTTAGTTATTACTTTAGCATAATCGTATCTTTTCGGTAAATAGTTCTCGCTTCGCACGTGACTATAGCTCTTTCTGTGTAAATAACTTCTTTTGTGTATAGCTTCTTACCCTGCTATATCTTTCTTTTTGTAGATAGATCTACATCTACATACGTTCGTACGTTTGAAGGTGGTTCTGAATTCTGTCACACAGAGACCTGACAAAATGGACATGCCATTAGATAGAACGTTTCATACCAGCAAAAATCTGTGTAAAAAATACAAAGTGTACAGAAATAATACTCGTTATACATTATTTTTCTTATCGTTAATGCACTGGCTAGTGATGCGGGTTATCAAATGTACTCTTTGTTCCTATAAATAGTTGTATATGTAACATGGAAAAATTGCTGCTTGTTCGAATTTTCTGCACTTTAGTTTTACATATGTGTCAGTACTTAATGTGGTTTATTTGTAGTATTTCCTTAGTACAGTTAAGTCTTGATTTATTATTTTCACTATTTAATGTTTGAACGTTGAGCTGTATCTCTTAAATTGCAACATTGTCTGTTAAGCGGTTGTGTACAGCACGAATGCACAAATATGGCCACTGCAGACTACGTGAAAATTGGGAGGAAAGAGAGAGGGGAAATGTTTAACACTGGCTACTCAACTGATTACTCCCCACAGGCTGCGCCAGGTTCACACTGCCAGACTGTATTGTTGTCTTTCATATTCACTGTTTCCAAAAATGTCTTTAACATATAGTTTGTATATTGTCATTTCACTCTGAATAGGACAACAAAAAGTTTATAACAGATTTAAAAGAATCTTTGTACTTACCTTGGATTATATCCAGTATCTCCAATTTGCCTCCAAAGTAATATGGATATTTTGCATGTAGTTAAGCAAAAATATACATTGCGTCACATCCTAGAAGTGTTTTCATTTTTTACTATCAGATAGACTTTCCAGATTTCTATAAGGATTACACGCTGTTGTATTTTCCAGAAGAGCTGTAGGTGCTGTGGAGGTTGAGGAGCACTGATGAATAAGTTATGTGGCAAATTACTTACTCTTTGATGAAAGGCGTCACGTATTCAATCTATTTAGTGTGTCTGTGTGGTGTATACATTGTGATAAATCTGTTAAACTCACGAAATACCCACGCTATTGGGCTGGCCTCAGAACGCAATTTGGATACATAAATATGTTTTACGTTGTATGACTTGACAAATTTTTCCACTTCGTACTTGTGAAGTTAGTTGAATTATAAGTCAGAAGAGCTTTTGGTTTAACCACTCTCCAACATATTTTTTATGATTCGCTTGATTATAGGCTCTACCGTTAGAGTTTTAGTGGTATACACCTGGCATACTTAGAAAACGCAATATACTAGGCTATTACATATTTCACTCCTCCTTTTGCCATCGGGAAAGGTCCTGCGCATCGTCTGATACAAGGTCAAGGCATTTCACTAGTATAGTAAGATGTAATTCATAGAATCGTGATCTGTTTAAGTGTGTGATGTTTTGATAAACTACACATTTCTTAGTGACATGTAACTTGCAGTTGGCTAAACCATAGTGACCCCACGAGTTATGTGTATACCTAATAAAACTGTGTACTTATGCTTCGGGTAAACAAACACACCAGTTACCAGATTGAGGAATTCATTGATAAACCAAAACTCCATTATTTGACTTATATGAAGTTTGCATCGTTAGTACTTGTTGGTTGTTGCTTTACCTTATTCCATCGAGTATCTTCCTCGTGAAGCTGACTCATATTTTTACACATTTACTCCATAGCAGGGCCTATATGTACCATTGAACATGAGTTGAATCCTAAAATCGGATGTTTGTCCTGCTAATTCTGTATATTCGTTTAATCCTTTTGGCAGTTTACACAGGCATCTGCCAAAATATTCTGTTCAACTTCTACAAGAAATACCTCAAAATCGAACTCTTGAAGAAAAGGACACAATCTGGCTAATCTTTGTGGAATAGCTTACGTGTCAGTAAAAATTAAACTGTTGGATGATCCCGGTATGCTGTGGTGAGATTTCCCCCTAGGAAGTACAGGGATTTGCAGAATACTCGTGCGCTTCAAGCTCGGATACGGAATAAGCTCTTTCGCATTCTGTCAATGTGTGACTAATAAAGCTGATTGTAGTTACATTTAGACTTTCATTATCATGGTTAATCCGAAGCAATATTGCCCCTAGACTCTGGAAGAACCCATCGGTACTGAGGTAAAATTCTTGTCATATCAGGATGTACTCAGGATGTGTTAATATGTCAGGGTTTTACCAAAGCTTGTCTCATGACCTTTAAGTCCTTCTGACAATTTCCTGTCCATAGCCATGTGCGATTTTCCTTAAAACATTGAGCAGTGCGTCGCTGTTTAGTAGCTGGTGATCCACATACTTACGGAAGAATTAGGCTAATCCGGCGAATACTCTTAACTGCTTTTTAGTTTGTAGGACAGGAACATGTGTGATGGCGTCCAGTTCGGAGGGATCAGGCCGAGTGCCTCTAGGTGAAATAATGTGAGGTAAGAACTTAGTCTTTTTTCTGGCGAATTCAGGAGTCTTTAAGTCATGTGTGACTTCATATGTGGAAATTTTGCCTAACATACGTCTTACTACGCGCAAATGCTCGTGTTATTCAGCGGTAGCAATAAGTAAATTATCCACTTAAACTGTAATTCGACTCAGTAATTCGGGGCCTAGCACCTTATCCAAAGCTGCAATAAACACTCCTGCACTTACAGTAAGTCCAAATGGGTAAACATTAAATTGATAACTACCCGATTCTTCTGCCTTGCTCCGAATAGTATGCAAAACTGTCGGTTCTTCTGTGATCTGTTCACTACAATGCTTATTCACGTAAAAGACTTGTGGATATATCAGATGGATACCTCCTTTATCTGCTAACTTGTTATTCACACAAGACCTTGTGTTCATTCAATCAATTGAAATTAAGTAATCTCCTGAGTGAAGATAACAGCTGGCGTTGCCTAGGTCAATTTTCATTTGATATTGTTTGAAAAAATCAACTCCTAGGAAACAGTTAACTGTTAATTTTTCTAACACTGGTAATGTACAAGTAATTGTGGTTACAGCGAGAGTTATTGGAATATAGGTTTGCGACTTAATGCCTTTTGACTTTTTTCTCGTAGCTTTTAACATATGGCAGCTCTACTTATATAAAGTAGGTAGGATTTAATTTTTGATTAGCGTCATGCCCACACTCGCGTGTCGGGTCATCGAGTCAAGGGCGGCGGGGGGGGGGGGGGGGGGGGATCTAGGCCCGTAGGCTGGCCGATCGCCGTTTACTGTCTCGGGAGGCCGGGGTGCTGCGGCTCGCGTCAGTCATTTATACAATATTTACAACGTGATTGGTATTTTGCCGTGTTCTATTCTGCACATAACTGAGGACAGCGTTTCGGTGATTTTAATTTACGTCGCTCCCATAGTCGTTATTTTCATAATTGTTACTTATACGTGGGTGTCATTCCCATTTCTACATCCCTTCTGGTCTATTATCGCCGGTCCCGCGTCGGTTATTCCAACCATTGTGGTTATTTCTTGATGGTGAGCCACGGTATCCTGAATTTAATTAACATAGGTTGATTCTTAGAAAGAAGGCAGTGCAACCAGCCACTGTTTAATAGTGCCTGGTTGCTGTCTTCTTCTTTGAAAGAATCAACCTACATTAATTGACACAGTCACGGTCTCACCATGTTAAATTTAGACAAAATAGCACTGAATTTAATTTCTATTATTTCTCTCTTGGAGACCGTTACTTTGACGATTTCCGAATCCTCCATTACGGTCATATCCCCTGCTGTGGCCGGTATGGATGCCAACCACACTGCGGGCTGCCGCACTAATTTCTGCTATTACTGCCGCTGTTGTTGTTGTTGTTGTTGTTAGCGTTACCATGACTATTCAAACCTCCATTTTTCGGTGGACCCGACTCGTTTCTGTTACACTCATTTGTGTTTTGACTGCTCTCATAAATGAAGTCAATCAAATCCACGACCGTGAGAAAGTATTCTAGGCCAGAATTTGGCACAGTTAGTAGTTTCTCACTCTTTAATATTCTCAAAACGTCGACATGTGATATCAGATTGCTCCAGTATCTTGTCTTGTTCAAGTATCTCTCCAAATACCGGCGCCGTGTGCGTTGTTTCATGTTAAATGGCTGCGTGTCAGAGGATTCCATTCGTTGTCTTTTCTGAATTCCCTGCGTCCAGTATTTCTCTAGGAACGCCAGGTCAAATTCTTCACACATTCGATGATGATCTGCGTCTTCGGCTGCCAATAACTGTTCATCACCTTGTACGAAACCAACATCGAGCTGAATCTTTTGCTTTTTGGATCAGTGACGAGGTAAAACATTTCTAAAAGCTCTCACAAAGACCACGGAGTTCGTTTTCTTGGATTCCTGTGAGAAGAATGGGAACTGTCTATGTTTTCAGCTGCCGAGAATTCATCCAGATTGTATGGCCGTGGTCCATGGAACTCTTCTACCCCTGACGCTTCGTCCAAATCTACGTTGGACATCTTCGGAGGAGCTCCTGGTTGTGCTCAGTCTTGCCGGCAAGACTCAGCACAACCAGGAGCACCTCCGAAGATGTCCAACGTAGATTTGGACGAAACGTCAGGGATAGAAGAGTTCCATGGACCAGGGCCATACCACCCGGAAGCATTCACGGCAGCTGAAACATCCGGTCGTGAAAGCCTTCATTATATGTCTATGTTTCAGGGTACGACATCATCAGACTGCGACACCGTCCTACACTTTTTGGAGGTGGCAGTGGTGCGTATGGTGACTCTGGCACGTAAGTTTGATTGTTTGCAAGCTATTCGCCTTCGCTTTCGTCATAATCTGTCTATGGCGGAGCAATGTTCGCGTGACTACTGTCTAGTACTGCTTTTCTATTTTGTTTAGCTGCGGGAATGGGTTCGTTCGAGCTATCTCTTTCACTAAGTTCGGAACGTATCTTACCTTCTACTGTTCATTTTAGAGAGAATTTTGTGTTTTCTTTCGTTTATGGTCTCTTCAACCGTGTCAACATGAGTTGTTTGTTCCCTGACACATTTTTCAGCTAGGGCAGAGTCGCTGTCAAAGGCGCCGGCCTCAGCTCTATCATTTAAGGTTTTTACATTCTTACTGATGCAGCTGTACTCAGTTTTGAAATAAGTTTGTCCTAAAGTCAGAATTCCTACATCTTGCTTGAGTTTCTGTACATCGTCCGGTAAATTTTCGCACTCAGACTTCATTTCACATACGTGTGTCTGAATAGTGGTTACCCTTCAGCTAAGGTTTATTTGCACTTTGTGAACTACCATGTAGCTGTCCTCCAAGCTTTGAGTGAGCAAGGAGTGGGAGCAGCATACATTGAAGTGCTCAGGAAAAATCTATGAGAATTCTTCAGCTTATGTTAACATCGGCGAATCAACTTAAGAATTCCGCATCATGAGGGGTGTCAAGCAAGGCGATCCCATCTCCCCAAAATTGTTCTCTGCTGTATTGGAAATGGCTATGTCAAAACTGAGCTGGGAAGTTAAGGGAATTAGAATTAATGGAAGAAGGCTTACTAAATTGAGATTTGCTGATGATATTGCCTTACTGGCCAAAGACTTCGCAGAGCTCCAAAACTCAGTTACAGATCTTGCATCGGAATATCAGCTGGTTGGCTTGAACATGAACTTTTCCAAAACAAAAGTAATATCCAACAAATGGGTCCCAGATGGAGATGTGAAAGTCATGGACAGTCTACTAGAAGAGGTCAGTGAATATGTCTACCTTGGCCAGATTATAAATATGAAGGGAGACGTAAGGCCAGAAATCTATCGACGCATCAAGCCTGGCTGGCAAGCATTTGGGAAGAATTCAAAAGTATTCAGATCAAAAATGCCAGTAAATCTTAAGAAAGCAGTATTTGATCAACGCATTCTTCCTGCTGCGAGACATGGACACTGAACTCATTACAAAAGGGAAACTTAGGACAGCACAGAGAGCCGTGGAGAGATCAATGCTGGGCTATACAAGAAAGGACAGGAAAAGGGCAGATGACATCCGGTCTGTGACGAAGGTTAATGACGTCTTAGAGAGAGAGTAGGTTCCTTGAAATGGCAGTGGGCTGGCCACGTCGCAAGAAGAAAAGACAACAGATGGACGAAGCTAGTACTGCAGTGGAGTCCGAGAGAGCAGCGGAGGCCCAGAGGAAGACCACCAGACAAATGGGACAAAGACATCAAGAAGATCGCTGGTAACACCTGGCAGAGAACTGCCGAAGACCGTCCCACTTGAAGAAGACTTCTGAAAGCCTACCTGAATCCACGACTCGAAGAGGCCACATCATCTAATGATTGAATTGGCTGATGTTGATGATGATGAACTACCTTGCGCCGTTACAAGTTCCTCAACTTGGCGTGCACTTTGATCTTGATCTTCACTCATACTAGAAACTTTTTTATCTAGTTTTGAATGTACATATTAGTAAATTTTGTATCTGTCAACTGTGTGTGTAAGCAAGTACGCAAATTTTCGAAGCCGCTCGGAAGTGTCATCAAAATACACCACAGACTTTTTTTTTGCCGACTTCAAAAGAAGTGACAGTCACTTCTCTGTTATCTAATAGCATCTCTGCTGCAGCGCTTAGCTTCCTTTTTCTATCTTACGTATACCGCTTTGGAAACATCTAGCAAGTGCTATTACACCTCGTAGTCCATCGAGTGATAGAACAAGAGTGAATAACCACACGATGAAGTTTCAGCTTGCTAATACATCTTTTGTTTCGGAAAAAAAATGGATGCTATGCGGAGGTTACTTATTACGCCTTGTACTTACTGCCTGAGTTAGAATTAATATCTGCCCTTCAGTTGTTGGTATTACTACACATTTTGTGATATAAGAGCTTTTGTTAGAGGTTTCTTCATAAACCTAATTAAAAAAATCTTTTTATATGATACACATCAATGAGTAGACTGTGTATGTACAGAGTCAGTGACTACTCTGTAAGCAGTGAATATTGTTTCATATATGCGGGACGAATTACCTAAAAGTTACACCGCACATATTGCGGAACCGGAAAATGTTATTGACGTGTGATTTTCCCAGAATGGATTGGTACTCAGGGGCTCGTACTGTTAACGAACAAAAATATTGTAGTAATAGTCGTAAACTGTATTTTTTGCAGACTTACACTTTTTGAAATTGACATTAAAGTAAGGTAAATTAGAAACTAAGTGATGCTTGTTGCAGGATTACAGTGCGAGTCGTTTACGAGGTATCGTATTTTCAGAAGTTTCCTCACCGATACTTGTCTGTTCCGTACAAGCCGCGGAGTTGCTGGGTTCGACTTTATTATGTTTGCTAACAGTGTTCTAGAGTACTCTGCGACTTGCTGGTCAGTTAGCGTGCCACAGTGCATGCAGTAGACTGTGAGTGGATGATGGCATTTACCGTTGCAGAGAAAATTTCTGGTTTATTTTCTTCATACTCTTATTGTTGTCAATTGCTTCTTCAAGTTTTCATTATGCACTCCCAAATCATTTCATCGACATTTTCGAATAATTCTGTTGTCTTTGGAATATTCAATCAAATTGTCATTGTTTCCTTGAAACAATCCCCTATCTTCAATAACTGCCATGTTTCATTTCATGTTATATTTTTATTTGTCTCTTTACACTGTTTTAAAAATATGCATGTTAAATAATTCCTCCTTATGTCCTTATCCATGCAATCAGTATGTTCTTCCTTCCGTGAGTGCTAGTTACAAGATAAGCAGGAGAACTTCTGTGAAACATGTACTGTAGGAGAAGAAGTACTGGCGGAAGTGAAGTTGTAAAGTTCGGTGATAAGTCGTAGCTCAGTTGTTAAAGCACTTGCCTGAGAAAGGCAAAGGTCTGAGGTTCGAGTCCTGGCCTGGCAGACAGGTCTAATCTACCAGAAAGTTTCAACATTTTCTGAAATTCTGAAATTGTTTCTATATTTATCCTCATAGTCTCCCCAGGCTTAGATAAATTATCGTAATACCATTTCTGATTTCCTGATGATTCTGTTCCTTTCCAGCTTCGTATGTAATTTTATTCTGCCTTTTAGGAATGTGTGATCACTACCATTTCGAGATGAATCTGAAGTAATAATATCATGAACGTTTTCAGTGATGTTTAATGAAATACACTCAGTTTCATTTTTAATACCATTTGGTTCCATTTGGCTCTTGTCAAGTCCTTGCTCCATTTTTATCCTTCTGGATGAATATGTTTAGGGCAAACATCTTCTTCTCAAAAAGTTCAGGTAACGTATTGTTTCCGTCATTTATAGTAACATCTCTGAAGTTTCCCAATTGAAGAATCGTTCTTTAATTTTGCCCTACTTTTGCATTAAATCGTGCTATTATCATCTTGTAGTGGAATTTTTGGTCGTTTGTCATTTCCTTTAATTCTTTAGGAAGGTCTTCTACTCTTTCATCAGAATATGAACACGTTGGTGCATTAACTTGAATGAAGATCCGTGGAATGTATAAATTTTACATCTGTATGTGTTTCTACAGCTTTCGTGAAAACACATATTAATGAAAACTGTCTTCATAAAAAGGAAAATGTCGTCGTGGAGATGAAACACTGATGAACGAAGTTCAAAGCAAATCGAAGTTTCTCCATTGACGGTGTTTGTGCTACATCTTCCTTAATACCAATAAATTAGCATAATGAGAGAATTAGAATGTACATTTTGTGGGAGGAAAAGAAAGTTAGTAGCTTGAAGAGCTTGTTAATTAGCGGATTTTACGTTTTTAAAACATCTTTAGCTCCACAAGTTGCAAAGTGGTCCTCAGAACAGCTCTATGAAATAATCAGAAGTTTTAAGATCTGGATGCTTAGCAGCCACACGTTTTTGTGGAAGTGCGGTATTTTCTTTTTATTATATAGAAAGACTTCGTGTATCAACGACTTCTCATTTCTCCCGAATAATGGCTCTTACGTAAAATTTACTCAAGTACTTATTGTGTAAACTGACTGCCAGTAGGACTGTTCTGAGTGAGGTGTATTTTTAGAATTCTCTCTTAGACATTAATGGAACTGAGCTCTCTAGAGACCGCATTTCTTTAATGGCACTTCTTGATGATCATCGCTTATCAGTCTCAAAACAAGATTTATATTTCCATGACGTACAAAAGTAGAAAAGTATGATTCATATATCTTCACGGTAAATGACAACAGCCAAACAGTTGCAGCTGTTGTCATTTACCGTGAAGACATTCATCAGTTACTGTTTCAGCCATATTTAAAATCTTGAAATTATTCGTATATAACTTACTGTGCCTGCGTTAAGGACAGAACATGAATGCCAGATGCTTATAACAGTTTCCACAACGAAACTTTGTCTCGAAACCTGGCAGAAAACCCAAAGAAATTGTGGTCGTATGTGAAGTATGTTAGCGGCAAGAAACAATCAGTGCCTCCTCTGAGCGATAGCAATGGAGATACTATCGAAGACAGTGCTGCTTTAAATAGCCTATCCTCGGAGTAGTGAAGCAATTTAAATCACTTAATAAAAGCAAGTCTTCTGGTCCAGACTGTATACCAATTATTTCTTGATGCAATAATTTAGCAACAGCCGTATGTACTGTAGAAATTTATTTTATGAACTTCTTATGTGCTACCAGTTTCGGCATTACATTGATGCCGAAACTGGTAGCACATAAGAAGTTCATAAGATAAATTTCTGCAATACATCCGGCTGAAATACATACCACCCATTGTCCCAGGGTCCATAATGGATCAACGAAGTATACCAATTAGGTTCCTTTCGGAGTATGCTGATGCATTAGCTCCATACTTAACAATCATATACAACCGTTCGCTCGGCGAAAGATCTGTTCCCAAAGACCGGAAAGTTGCACAGGTCACACCAATATTCAAGAAAGGTAGTAGGAGTATTCCATTTAATTATAGGACCATATCATTAACGTCGGTATGCAGCAGGATTCTGGAACATTGTGAATTACCTCGATGAAAATGGTCTATTAACACACAATCAAAATGGGTTCAGAAAACATCGTTCTTGTGAAACACAACTAGCTCTTTATTAGTATGAAGTGTTGAGTGCTATTGACAAGGGATTTCAGATCGATTCCGTATTTTTGGATTTCCAGAAGGCTTTTGACTCTGTACCACACAAGCGGCTCGTAGTAAAATTGCGTTCTTATGGAGTATTGTCTCGTTTATGTGACTGCATTCGTGATTTCCTGTCAGAGAGGTCACAGTTGGTAATAACTGACGGGAAGTCATCGAGCAAAACAGAAGAGATTTCCGGCGTTCCCCAATGTAGTGTTACCGGCCCTTTGCTGTTCCTTATCTTTATAACAGATTTGGGAGACAATCTGAGCAGCCGTCATAGGTTGTTTGCAGATGTCACTGTCGTTTATCGACTAATAAACTCATCATAAGATCAAAACAATTTGCAAAATGACTTAGGAAAGACATCTGAATGGTGCGAAAATAGGCAGTTGACCCTAAATAACGAAAAGTGTGAGGTCATTCACATGAGCGCTAAAAGGAATCCGTTAAACATCGGGTACACGATAAATCAGACAAATCTAAGGGCCGTAAATTCAACTAAATACCTAGGAATTACAATTACGAACAACCTAAATTGGAAGAAAGATACAGAAAACGTCGTGGGGAAGGCTAACCGAAGACTCCGTTTAATTGGCAGGCACTTAGAAAATGTAACAGATCTAAGGGGCAGCCTACACTACGATTGTCCGTCGTCTTTTAGAATACTGCTGCGAGGTGTTGATCCTTACCAGATAGGACTAACGGAGTACAACGAAAAAGTTCAAAGACGGGCAGCACGTTTTGTAATATCGCGAAATATGGGAGAGTGTGTCACAGAAATGATACAGAATTTAGGCTGGACATCATGAAAAGAAAGGCGGTTTTCGTTGCGACGGAACCTTCTCTCGAAATTCGAATCACCAACATTGTTCTCCGAATGAGACAACATTTTGTTGACACCTACCTACATAGGGAGAAACGTAGGGAGAAACGATCACCACGATAAAATAAAGGAAATAAGAGCTGGTACGGAAATATGTAGGTGTTCGTTCTTTCCGCGCGCTATACGAGATTGGAATGATAGAGAACTGTGAAGGTGGTTCGATGAACCCTCTGCCAGGCACTTAAATGTGATTTGCAGAGTATCCATGTGGATTTAGATGTAGCATCTCCGCAATTTATAGGAAATAAAGTATAGCCGTGCAGAATCAGTTGAATAATTAATACAGATTTGATAATACCATCATGAAGTTTGCGAAGCCAGATAAACGCCTACACAAGCGGAATGTTAACGATTACAGTTTTCACTGTCCACATCTTATTATGCAGTTATGTTGCCAAGACTTCGTATTTACTGTTTGTGTTGCATGATGCGTAAGATGTCTGGCCGGCAGGATCTCCCATCATCTCTGAGAAATTTCTTCCATAATTCGATGTGGTGCGTCACAAAGAACGATAAAATTATTTATACAAATCCTGTCGTATGGATGAAATTTCAAATTTAAGTGTTGAATTTCCTAAACGTTATTCTTGAAAAACTTTTTTCTACCTGAACTGACACATTGTTCACCGTTTGGGTGACAATAGCACAGACAACTTTAACGAGATTTACGCTTCCGTAGATTAAGTCAGAAATCATAAAAGAATGTATAACAGAAAGTGCAACGTAAAATGCAGATCATTGCATCTACTTTTCCACTTTCCTTTACGAGTAAATGAAGTTTACAATAGAAGAAAAACAATGAAACTGAACTTTTTGGTTGTAACCATAAGAAAGGACAACGACACATTTGATAAATAAAATAAAACCAACAACAACAGAGACCATATCAAATAGAACCTCAAACTAGGCTCAGTACAGGATGAAGAGAATCAATAAAATTACCCTAAATATCTCTTATTATCAAAAGCGTGTAGCTGCTATAAAATAGATGGCATTAAAAATGGATACAAAAACACACCTGTAAACTTGACATAAAAATAAAGAAACAGAAAACAATACAAAATACCAAACAAACGAACCAAATCACACCGACACATATATGCAGACACGACGAAAATGCAGATGTTAAAAATTAAATAAGCAGCACCATCAAAATGAAGTCACATTCAACATAAGAAAATAGTAATAAAGCAAGGTACAACATTCAATATCCCTTTCTGAAAAATTGCTTTTTTTGGTAAATTTTTGTGTAAAAATTTGTGATTAAAGAGTCGATATGTTAGTATTTGTATTATCTGTACGAATAAATGTCAGTTTTTTCGAGGGCAGCTAGGAGATGCCTGACTGTTCGCCATGTCTTTTGCCATGTCGCTTTCATCATTTAAGCACTGTGGTCTGTATGATTTTTAGTATATTAAGTTAAGTCCCAATCAAAATGTGTTCGAATACTTTTGTTACCATACCATTTCACATATTTATGCTAATTACCAATGCGTTATCAATTTCATGTTTCAGCCTTTTGTGGGAGAGACGCAACATATCGAAACGGCACCGACCCGTGATTGGCGTAACATTGTTATCATAGTTCAACCTATATTTTTCGTTTATTGCACGACTTGAATCTGCAGTCATGTGGAGAAGAAATCCGGGAGTTTTAGCTAATTATGCAGCACAGAGCGATTACCAGGTCGTGATATGCAGTTTACATTTCAAAATTCCGTCGGCGTTCATCTCTAGTTGCGCTGCTCCAAACACAAATTTAGGACAATTACATCGTGAATTCATTAACAGTTCCGGCGATTTTTTACTGAACGGAGGTGGAAGTCACACTGGCGACCACTCCTGTACAATTATTAAATAACATCTATCATAATTGTTTTGATTGTTCTACCTGTTAGCTTTTTTTTCGTGGCCCAGCAATCGCTCACAATATCAGTAAGTATACATTAAACAATTGTAAACTAAAACTCAGTCAAATCAATCACGAAAAGAAGAGGCAAAGAAACCTATGAAAATAAAAAAATAACAAACAGAAGGAAATTTAATATTGCACTTTACCGCTTGATGAGTCTAAGCTGCAGTGTTAGGGATTTTTATTTAAATATATCGCCTGTAAATTAAATTAGTCAAGTACTTTCATACAATATAATACTATTAGCTATGAGAAATCTAACAATACGCAGTTTGGCAGTCCAAGGTAGACGATCTAGTGACGGTCTCGCGCGTAATGGCGTATTCCTCTATAGAAGTGAATACGATTGGTATTGTGATTATTTAGCAGCGGTTTTAATATTTTCCATTGTCTCTTAATATTATTTATTGAGACTTTTTAATCTTTTAATATCACGGTAAAAATTGGTAAGGGATAAAAAATGGCAGAAACAAATTCTGGAAGCATGATTTCTGATGAAGAAAGTAAAGAAGTAAAAATTAATTCATACATGGAAAATATTAATGATGTTGTGTGTGAAACTAATACCCTATCTGACAGACATAAAATTTAATCAGAGATACATTCAACTTACAGAAATGAAAATATTGGCGTAACATTGTTATCATAGTTCAACCTATATTTTTCGCTTATTGCTCTTAAGATGACATGCTCACGTTTAAAACTCAAACTGCTACAACGATACGAGATGAAATGACCTCAAAGCTCGCTGAAGGAACAAAAAATATCGCAACACTGATTTCAAACATATATAAACACGTAGAATACTCTACATATGATACGTCTCCATTACCTTTCGCAAATGTTGAACATCTGAATGAGTATAACGTAGAAAAAAATATAAATGACTTCTCTGTCTAACCATTTGTCGCAGTATCATAGACATATGATTCCAATAACATAAACAAGTTGAAAAATTGCTTTTACAACTTGTTATTTGCAGAGGATCATTTGTTCAATGAGACGGGAAATGTTGGCTCAGTATCCTTCGTCAAATGGAATGCAAGTGAAGAGGTATCACAAAATATATCTGTCAGGGATGTCAATTGTATCACTTCTGTGAATAAATTTAAAACAATATTCATAAAAAAGGAATCAAAATGACCGTACATTCTCACGTCACTCATGAACACAATGCACGTTAAGTTGAACTTTGATGCATTTTGTCCAAGTCCTCGCCTATGTCCGTTCGACAGCATGTATCCAGATTTCAGTAATGTTTTAATCAAGAATATTTTGAAACCGGGCACTGTAGTAATACGCTACACGGAAATTATCTTTTCACAACCCGTCCTACGATGTGCGCGCAGTGCTTGCTTTTTCAGTAATTACATACCATGACATTTACTTGAATTAAAGCATCCTATTAACACGCATGACACAAAACATAAAAAGATACTGTGCTACTACCTATTGCATAAGCCATGAGCAGTACCTAACTTGTCAACTATATTACTGCACGAAAATTTAATAAATTTCGGGTAAACATCCGAGGGAAAAAGACTGTACACCTTGTAGTTTTTCTTAAATCATTCAAAACAGTTTTCCCTAGAGCTTGACGGACAAAACATGTAATAGACTCCATACAGGACGAGGCTGCGATATTGGCAAACGAAACAGTGGATAACTATATCAACTACGAGCAGTTTGAACGCTCTTTCCTAAACAAATTTTGGTCAGACCCGGTTGAGGAGAAACTGAGGAAACTTCTTTTTTAGCAACAGTTCTTTGATACACGTAAAGGTATCCTAAGGTGTTATTTTGAAAAATGCTTAAGTATGACGCACCACTGGGACGATTCTGTCTCCAAACGTGATATGATGCGGATACTAACAGCAAAATTCACCGTTTGAGGTAGGTGAAAAACTTATCCAAGTTTCAGAGACAGACACAGAATACTTTATGTCTTTACTCGTCTCACTGGATTTAATCCAGGAACACATACGCGCCTCGCGGTCCAGGAATAGTCACCTGTCTCACGCGACGGAGTCGCGACAGTGCAGCCGAAACAATTCGCGTAGTTAAAACATTGTTAGCTATGTAGGACCGGCTAATCAGCTAACAAATGCGATACAAATGCATTTCGGCTCCTCGTAACTATATTCACCTAACAGGAAAATAAAGAAGGGGAAGTGTTTACACCCAGGTTTGCACTGGTTATCAACACCGATGAAACAGCTTGAATGGAAACAGGAATAACAATGGAAATCATGACCACGGTGACCACCGTAATAATGGCAATAAAAATAATTACGGAAGCGGACAATGTCAGCCATAACCACCAAACAACAATAACTGCCCTGGGAACAGTAACAAACAAAATAGTTCTCAAACTAACACGCAAAGTCCAAGGTGACTGGTGGACACAGCATCGTCTTGTGAATGTAATAGTGGTGGCGAATGAACCTCAATAGTCAAGCTACGGTCCTTAAAACTAGATTCGGCCTCATCTCACACCTCGGTGATGACTAGGGATCGTAATGGGGGCAACACCCTGTCTCGAGTTAATTTCAAGAACCAGAATAAACCAGATGGTAATCAGACAGATCCTGGATGCCTACTGATATACAAATACAAAATGTCGTCGTTCAAAGAATGAAGTAACATAGGCTAAAGCACAAGCTATCGTGGGTTTTATGCCAACTACAGTTGTTGTAGATACGAGGGCAGCAATATGTGCTGTACCATATAATCTGTATAACAAGCTAAGGGAATTAGGTCTAGTTCCATACTTTCGTGTCCAGAAATGTCGAATCAGGAGATCAGTTGGCTTTAAGTCGCATGGGGCTAGGCTGCAGATTTTTGTGGAATCCAAGCTTGGAAATGGAGTGATGGAATGCCTGTTACAACAATTGATCATTTAGTTATTGATTGGCTGATAGGTGAAGATTTTTTTGAGGCAGAAAGACATAATAAGCGATTTTTCGTGAGGTAAATATTTCTTGATGCACAATGGAGAATAAGTTGAAGTAATTCTGTAGAGACAGAAGTTAAATCATGTCAAATACAGCCAGAGCTACCATATATAATTCTTAGGAAATGACGACAGCCATAACAATAAGGTTCTTTTATTTTACGTCTATGGTCACAAACTTTTTGTTAACAGATTACCGGTTTCGGTCTATAATGACCATCATCAGATCTGCAGCAAAAAATGGGAAAAACATAAATACACTCGCAGATTGTCTACAGCTTAAAAACAATACATACACCATAATGAAAAGTACTACTGACTATATATGCATGTGTGCGCTTTAAGTAAGAAGAGGCATACCTGTTTCATAAAAACAAAGTCCTAATGTACTGCAGCCATAGTGGTATCGCCAGATGTTAAATGCAGAATCAGCACAAGCATCGTCAAATATATATAAATAACACCATATGCACGAGTCATGTTGTCAGTAGCACTACTGTTCAAAACAAGCTGCCGTACAGTACCCACAAGATGTTTGTGTTATAAGTTCACCAGATGTCGCTAATGTCGGCATACACTAGTTTTCAATAATTAATTGAACAGCGAAAATAAAAGGGGATACACTAGTTGAAGTCTGTAGTGAGCTTATAACGTATAAAAGGCATTACAGTAATAAAAAGCAATAAAAAGAACACGACAAAAGTAAGATTGTTAAAAAGTTAAGAAGAGTTAACAAACAGTAGTTGACAAATGCTCTAGTGCCAGTATTCTAGATAATGACATAAATATTAAATACCTTTGATAGTAAACCGGATAATATTAAACAACCATGAAACAAATCGCTAAAGAAGCCACAAATGAAAGAAACCATAGTGCTGCACATCATCAGTAGCGCTTGTGAGACAGCCATAACGCTAGTTACCCCGTAACAAAGGATGAGATATGAGACTCGTCCGCAAAAAAGTGATTGAATCTACCGCTACTGACAACATGACTCGTACATATGATGTTATTTATATATATTTGACGATGCTTGTGCTGATTCTGCATTTAACATCTGGCGATACCACTATGGCTGCAGTACGTTAGGAATTCGTTTTTATGAAACAGGTATGCCTCTTCATACTTAAAGCGCACACATGCATATATTGTCAGTAGTACTTTTCATTTTGGTCTATGTATTGTTTTTAAGCTGTAGGCAGTCTGCAAGTGTATTTATGTTTTTCCCATTTTTTGCTGCGGATCTGATGATGGTCATTATAGACCGAAACCGGTAATCTGTTAACAAAAAGTTTGCGACCATAGACGTAAAGTAAAGGAAACTTATTGCACATACGGGCCTCTGTTTTATTCGCGATTATGTCGCAGCTTGTGAGACAGCCATAACGAAGGATGAGATATCAGACTCGTCCGCAAAAAAGTGATTGAATCTACCGCAACTACAAAGGAGAACAAGTAAGTTATATGATCTATTATTGAACTATTTGCAGGTATTTACACTAAAGCCAGACGTTACTGAAACTTATATTTATAGCATGGAAGTTCATTCCCGTGATGTATTTTGCAACAACACATATATAACTGCCTGATCACAGTGAGCAGCAGTGAGAGGTGATATCCAACAAATACTACAATGGAACGTAACTGAACCTTTATACCGTACTGTAGTCCATTGTTAGCGTTAACCAAACTTCTTGGAAGCATTCGTCTCAAGTTAGATGCACGAGCTATATATAAAATAATTGAACCTGTATCTACAAGGCCTGAAAACCTTCATGAGCAATTACAAAACTTCCAGTTTGTCTAATACGTACAAGTATTCTCGTAAAAAGTTCATACTGGCAGGTAAAACTGAAGCCAGAATCTATAAACCATAAGACTTTTTTTTTTTTTTTTTTTTTTTTTGGCGGAAGGAATTATCAGTTTTTTATACTACTTTTCAGACTTAATGTTAGTCCTGTAGTGTTCATCACTGCTTTGGACAGAGTACTAGGTGCAGAACTGATAGAAAGTGTAACACTGTATGTTGCTCACATTTTCATAGCAACAAATACTTGGGAAGAACAAGTACAAATTTTGAAAAGAACTAGAGAAGTGTTAGTAGGAGTAACAGAAATTTACAGAAATCTAAGTTTGAAACAGAGGAGATAAAATTTTTAGGTCATGTAGTACCCTCGCAGGAAATATGACTAGATTCTTACAAAATGCCGGCTGCGGTGACCGTGAGGTTCTAGGCGCTGCAGTCCGGAACCGCGGGACTGCTACGGTTGCAGGTTCGAATCCTGGCTCGGGCATGGATGTGCGTGATGTCCTTGGGTTAGTTAGGTTTAAGTAGTTCTAAGTTCTAGGCGACTGATGACCTAAGATGTTAAGTCACATAGTGCTCAGAGCCATTTGAACCTTACAAAATACACGCAATCAGTAATTTCCCATAGCCAAACATCAAGAAGCAGTTAAAAGCATTTCTTGTTCTCTGTTCATTCTTCCGGGGTTTCGTTCCAGTCCAGTTATTAAATAGCACAGCACTACTCGGTTTACTTACGAAGAACGCTTTGTGGCTTTGGAAACAGGAATGCACCAATGGTTTTCACGCAATCAAAAGAGCTTGAGTTAATTCAAATATCTTATGGCAACCTGAAATGAGAAACGATTTTGTGTCGCTGCAGACGCCTTATTCACAGATTTGGGTTTGTGTCTGTTTCAGACTCATTAAGAGTTGGGTAAGTATGAAGTAAAGGCGATTAGCTTTGCAAGTAGAACACTCACGTAACACGAGCGTTGTCATTCAGCGACAGCATTAGAAACATTAGCAACTCTATGGATACTCAAAAAATTCAGTTACTACATTTGTGGCATTTGTGGTAGAAACATAAAGGCCACATAATATAACATAAAGAAACATAAAGGTCACCAAGCTTTCAGGTTTTTGATGTCGTGCAGATTATTATACCCGTATCTAGCACTTCAGGTGTTGTCCTTATTAGAATATTCATTTTAAGTAATTCACATCGCAAGGAAACAAAACAGTGTAGCTGACATATTGTCTAGCCGGCCATAAGGTCTAACCGAAAATGCAGGAACACCAGAACAAGTAACAGAGCATATTGTCTTACTCATGAAAGAAAAACACTACTTACAATAGTAACATGTGCAGGGACATGAAAGAACTATAAGAACCAGATCCACGTTGGCACTAGTTGAGAACATAAGTGAAACAGGATCTGTAATTGTAATCAGTTTGGAACAAGTTTTCACCTTAAACGATAACGTACTGTCGTACAGAAAGTATCTCAACATGAACTCTTGGTGTGTAAGCATGTCGTCAGAAAGTGTAGATAAATTTATCTGATGTACACACCATGCCTCTAAACACTACGGTACCACAAAGTGAGCAAGGAAACTGAAGCTACTTTGTTCCCTTCTAAATATGCAACAAATAGTAAATAGATTACTGAGCGCTTGCGTCATTTGTCAGATGGAAAAATCTCTCAACAAAGCTAGTAAGATTGAATTGCACTTTATTTTGCCTAAAAGCCACTAGAAATAGTCGCTGCTGGTGTTGCCGGTCCATAAACGGCCGCCTGTGCAACTATCAAATACTTCACTGCTTTATATGGCATTTTTTCTTGGTTGCAAAGTTTTATGCTGGTAGTCCGCTATGACTGCAGTAATTATCAAACCTTACTTTACCGGCTATAAATGGAAGAGTTTTTATGAGAAAATTGCATACAAAGAATTTTAATATCACGCCTTAACTCAAAAGCAAATTCCTGAGAACGAACGTTCCTCTAATTAAACAGGTTCATATGCACTTATGATCAGCACACTGACTGGGTGCAGTATCTTCATTTGTTTGAGCAGGAAGTGAAGCACCTTCCTATATAGGACACACAACACACTCCTGCAGATTTGGTGTTGATTGTTAAAGAAAGCAACAAGTGGGTAGATCGTCTTCTGAAGTTTCAAGTGGAATCATACGAAGAAGAGGTAAGATCCATGTTAATTGCACTCACTCGACAAGCCCATCCCAGAAATCGCTGTATGACAAGATTCTCAAAAACACGCAAAATTATGAAGTAGATGTTTTATTCAGAATTCACCGCAAATATTCGCAGCTCAGAGGAAAAAAGCAGCAATGGGTCCTACTTTATGGAAGACAACATATCATCACAAGCATTCCACAGTCAGGTTGTTTCTGCTCACAAATTCTAGAACCAATAAGATTCAGCATTTGTACCCACACAAAGATTTGAAGAAGTATCAACGAACACGACACTAGTAACCAAACGTTATGAAAGTTAAGTATCAGCTATGAGAAATTTCGTGGCGCTAATCGCCGAATGAGCTAAAACGCATGAAACGTAAATCTTCCTGACTTCGTTTTGGAACGATTATTATATTTGCATCAATAATACAGGATCTACACTATCTGGAGTTGTATTGCACTGTTTGCAAACGTACACATTTGTTAATTTGAAGAATATGTGCAGTGTGTCTGTGGTTTTCTTACGTTTATTGTGATGCTGTATATTTTACCTGTATACTTAAATGTTTGTTTTCTCTGAGTATAAAGATGCAGCTCAGACTAACACATTGCAGGATATCTTATATACAGTGAAGCACCAAAGGAACTGGTATAAGTATGTGTAATCAAATACATGGATATGTAGACAGGCAGAATACGACGCTGCGATCGGCAACGCCTATATAAGACATGAAGTGTCTGGCGCAGTTGTAACATCGGTTAGTGGTGGTAAAATGGCAGGTTATCAATATTCAAGTGAGTTTGAACGTGGCGTTAATGTCGGCGCTCGAGCGATGGGACACAGAATCTCCGTAGTAGCTATGAAGTGGGAATTTTTCTGTACGACCATTTAACGAGTGTTTCGTGAATATCAGGAATCCGGTAAAACATCAAATCTCCGACATGGCTGCGGCCGGAGAAAGATTCTGCAAGAATGGGACCAATGATGACTGGAGGCAACAGTTCAACCAGACAGAAGTGCAACCCTTTTTCAAATTCTTGCAGATTTCAATGCTGGGCGACCAGCAAGTGTTAGTGTGCGAAACATTCAACGAAACATCATCGATATGGGCTTTCGGAGTCACGGGCCCACTCGTGTACCCTTTACGACTGCACTATAGAAAGCCTTACGCCTATCCTGGGCCCGTGAACTCCGACATTGGACTGTTGATGACTTGCCTGGTCGGACGAGTCTTTTTTCATATTGTATCGAACGGATGGACGTGTAAGCTGCATGTCAACAGGGGATTGATCAAGCTGGTGGAGGCTCTGTAATGGTATGGGGAGTGTGCGGTTGGAGTATGTGGGACCCCTGATGCTTCTAGATACGACTCTGACAGGTGACACGTACGTAAGCATCCTGTCTTATCACTTGTATCCATGTCCATTGTGCATCCCGACGGACTTGGGCAATTCCAGCAGGACAGTGCGACACCCCACAGGTCCAGCATCGCTACAGAATGGCTCCAGGATCGCTCTCCTGAGTTAAATACTTTTGATGGCCACCAAACTCCCCAGACATGAACATTATTGAACATATCTGGGATGCCTTGCAACGTACTGTTCAGAAGAGATGTGCTCCACTTCGTACTCTTACTTATTTATGGACAGTCCTGCAGGATTCGTGGTGTCAATTCCCTCCAGCACTACCTCAAACATTAGTAGAGTCCATGCCACGTCATATTGTGGCATTTCTGCGTTTTCGCGGGGGCCCTACACAATAACAGGCAGATTTACCAGTTTCTTCGGCCCTTCAGTGTATTTAATACATCTTAACACTAATACATTTATTTTGTGGAGAGAGCAAAGTATGGTCATAAACTGAGCGGATGGTAAAATGACAGAGACTGATGTTCTGTTACTAAATGAAAGCATTTATGCAGATACACTGCACGGAGTGTCATGTACCATCCAAACACAACACAATCATATACTTGTATGTAATATACTAGCCTATTCACAAAATGAACGTCAGCAGTACACATTCACAAATTACTACGAAGCAACTTGAATGGTAGCGTATTGCTGATATTAAATTTTTAACGAGAGGCTCATAGTTTGCTATATTGCTCTCACGTACTTTAAGTAGTGGTGTGATGTTACTTTCGTCTGACCTCTCGTTTATAGGTATACAAGTAAATGAAACCTACACCAAAATTTTAAATTATATTTTACAGGCTGAAAACAGGATAAGTGTAATTTGTATAAATATGTGACTGATTAAAGGAGACTTTAGCAGATAAAATTACTTGGACAGAATCTGTAAATATAAAAGCCAATAGTAAATGAGGAATCACATAAGAATGTACGTAAATTTCTATTCTAGTGAAAACAAACTAGTGATGTGTATGTGATAAACAGTGACCACTCGTGTCTTGGAATAGAGTGCATTGTACATAATCTAGACCCCTGGCAGGGAGCTAAACGAACATTAATACAAGTAAACAGCATTTCTGCCCGAGACGAAGTTGTTCACATTCCTTGTGTAAAATCTGCAGCTGCGTCACCCGATGAGGTGTGCTACGGAAGGGCTGTCGGTGGAATCAATTGCAGAGGAACTCCACTTCATACGATTATAAGCGGGATGTGCTGCGTCTAACGGTCATGTCGGAGCCAACTTGCGGGAGCGCTTATAGTAAAATGTGATTGTCGCCCAACGGTTGTCCGATAGACATTATAGAACATTCAAATATGCACACTAAAACGTTTATACGTAAACAAAACATAGACACGGTAAGTAAAATACGTAGAGTCCTATAACGGTAGAAAAGGGAAACGAACATTTAATTTCGTCTTAATCTAGCTATACTTTTACACTGAGAAATGTTCAAATCTCTCCATTAAGTAAATTCAAATGAAAGGAAATAATTCATATTGTATTTGGATAAATATTCTAAACTACACTCCTGGAAATTGAAATAAGAACACCGTGAATTCATTGTCCCAGGAAGGGGAAACTTTATTGACACATTCCTGGAGTCAGATACATCACATGATCACACTGACAGAACCACAGGCACATAGACACAGGCAACAGAGCATGCACAATGTCGGCACTAGTACAGTGTATATCCACCTTTCGCAGCAATGCAGGCTGCTATTCTCCCATGGAGACGATCGTAGAGATGCTGGATGTAGTCCTGTGGAACGGCTTGCCATGCCATTTCCACCTGGCGCCTCAGTTGGACCAGCGTTCGTGCTGGACGTGCAGACCGCGTGAGACGACGCTTCATCCAGTCCCAAACATGCTCAATGGGGGACAGATCCGAAGATCTTGCTGGCCAGGGTAGTTGACTTACACCTTCTAGAGCACGTTGGGTGGCACGGGATACATGCGGACGTGCATTGTCCTGTTGGAACAGCAAGTTCCCTTGCCGGTCTAGGAATGGTAGAACGATGGGTTCGATGACGGTTTGGATGTACCGTGCACTATTCAGTGTCCCCTCGACGATCACCAGTGGTGTACGGCCAGTGTAGGAGATCGCTCCCCACACCATGATGCCGGGTGTAGGCCCTGTGTGCCTCGGTCGTATGCAGTCCTGATTGTGGCGCTCACCTGCACGGCGCCAAACACGCATACGACCATCATTGGCACCAAGGCAGAAGCGACTCTCATCGCTGAAGACGACACATCTCCATTCGTCCCTCCATTCACGCCTGTCGCGACACCACTGGAGGCGGGCTGCACGATGTTGGGGCGTGAGCGGAAGACGGCCTAACGGTGTGCGGGACCGTAGCCCAGCTTCATGGAGACGGTTGCGAATGGTCCTCGCCGATACCCCAGGAGCAACAGTGTCCCTAATTTGCAGGGAAGTGGCGGTGCGGTCTCCTACGGCACTGCGTAGGATCCTACGGTCTTGGCGTGCATCCGTGCGTCGCTGCGGTCCGGTCCCAGGTCGACGGGCACGTGCACCTTCCGCCGACCACTGGCGACAACATCGATGTACTGTGGAGACCTCACGCCCCACGTGTTGAGAAATTCGGCGGTACGTCCACCCGGCCTCCCGCATGCCCACTATATGCCCTCGCTCAAAGTCCATCAACTGCACATACGGTTCACGTCCACGCTGTCGCGGCATGCTACCAGTGTTAAAGACTGCGATGGAGCTCCGTATGCCACGGCAAACTGGCTGACACTGACGGCGGCGGTGCACAAATGCTGCGCAGCTAGCGCCATTCGACGGCCAACACCGCGGTTCCTGGTGTATCCGCTGTGCCGTGCGTGTGATCATTGCTTGTACAGCCCTCTCGCAGTGTCCGGAGCAAGTATGGTGGGTCTGACACACCGGTGTCAATGTGTTCTTTTTTCCATTTCCAGGAGTGTATTTTACCATTCAATTTTAGCTACAAAGTTTATATTTATCTCACCCTCAAGCACTAGTGCCTACAGACGACATACTGACGTACACCGATGGACTAACCAGTGCCAGGAACTTGGTTTATTTGACTATTCTTGCCAAATATGTAGAAATTTATACTCAGTTTTCTTTTCTCTGAGCTGAATGATTATTCACAATAAAGCAACGAATTGTCTCGTAGTCATAGAGTGTGCATTGTAATACCAGTTTCTAAAAAAATTACATTTTTCTAAAAGTTTGTGTAAAGATTTGTGACCACAGTGTCGATACGTTAATATTCGCGTTACCTGTACAAATCACTTTTTAGAAGGCAGCTAGCAGATGCTTGTTGTTCGTTTTTGTCTTTTTCCATCTCTCTTTTATCATGTAAGCATCCTGCTCTATAGCTGTGTATGATTCGTGATATATTAAGCTAAATCTCAGTCAAAACGTGTCCCAGTACTTTCTTGCCATACTAGTTCACATATTTATCCTAACTACCAATGTATTATCAGTTTCATTATTACCAGCAATCATTAGGAAAATAAGTCCTTGAGTTTTAACTAATTACCCGGCATGAAGTCATTGCCACGTCGCTATATGCAATTTACATTTCAAAATTCCATAAATTCCACATATTAAGTTGCTCTGTTCCCAACACAAATCCAGGACAAACACTGAGTTGGTACCTACCAGCTCAACGACAGCGACTGTCACAAAATCTAGATCGTGTTGACTGGAAGACCCTTTGAAACAATGTAGAAGAAAGCACATCAGCGCACGAAAAACAGCAGGAGAGAATCTGGTACCTTGGTAAACTTTTTACACGTTCACGTATGTCCAGCCTGTTACAGAAATTTAATTCATTTTCTCATTCTGATTTTAAATGTTCGCATTCACTTACTATGTGCTGCAGTCTTCCTGAAATTACAAAAATTACCCCAGAAAATGAAGGTCTTCTCAAAATGTGAAAACATTTTGGATGGTACAACATGACCACATGCATTGGAACAAATACTCCATTGAGATATAAAAGCGTTGCAGCCGAGAAAATCGTGTCAGCACTGCATTTAATCGTCTATCTGTTGGTCTACTACAGACAATGAGTGAAATGAAACCAAGCAGAAGCGTGATTAAAAACCAATTGCAAGCAAAATAATTTTGATATAGAAACTATCGCAAACCAAAACAAATTTCCATTTTCAAGACAGGTGAAACCGTTAAAACATCAAAGGAATTCTCTTCATTTGCTAATATCACATGTTTCATAGTAGAAGACGTTTCAAGGTAAAAGATGGTGCGCGACCGACAAGACGTGGCTTTATATAACTAGTCTTAAGAATGCATAGAACTTCAATTACCATAAATTTATGTAGTGAGTGAATATGTATTCCAAATAGCTATAATGTATTATAAAGTACTTAAATGTGCAGCAACTGAAATGCTTACAAATCCTGCAGAAAACACATCATTTCTAACAACAAAGAAAATTATAGAAGCTAGTGCAAACTGCTTATGACGGTCTAACGAACGTTGCTTATATAAAGTAAAAAGCATTCATAAGTTGGTAACATTACACTTACAGATGTACGTTTAGCCAAGAGAACGTAAATAAAATATTAGTGGTTCAATATTTTGTTGTATTTTACGTCAAGAAATGAGGAGCAATGCCAGGCAAAGCGAAATTAGGCCAAAAACCAGGAATACTTGGAACATTTGCATGCAGATGACAGTTCCTGATGCAAGCTGAAATTAGACAAAAATCCCATAAGGAAAAACAACACTCCAATATCTTTTCAAGCGAAGTGGCTTCAGATCTAAAAGCGCATTGTTTTCTATTGACACACCTGATGAGGAGTGTCTGTTCCAGCTGGTTTAATACAAAAATTGTTAAAACAGTAGAAAATAATAAGACTGACCACTTTTAGAAAAGAGACATCCGTTACACACAACAAGTGCTATATCATGGCCAAGTTTGAAATGAGTCACTCATTTCTTAAATGAAGATGAAAGAGCAAACCTTCATCAATGGTGTATGAATTTTCATTAACGATAAACCGTCGCAAATGAAGAATTTTGTAACGGCACGGTAGTCTTGTTTATTACGATGGGGTGTCAAATAAAAACCTTAAAAATGTAATTAAAAACTGACATTTCGCGCAATTGTTCTGTAAGTTGGCAGGACTATTACCAATGATGTAAGGAATGCTCTATAGTACCAACACGTCACATCACTCTTAAAATACTTAAGTTTTGCAAAGCGTCTCAAAGATAGGTGGCACGGCTGCTCACTCTAGGACTGAAAGAGCGACGTGTTCACGTCTCTGAAGAATTTATGCGCCCGTGGAGCAGAAAGTGATGCGTTATTTGCGAGAATAGTTACAGGACATGAAACCTGAGTATGTTAGCACCAACCTGAAACAAAGAGAGCGAGCAAAGAATGGCGCCATTCCTTATCACAAAAACCTGATGCAGCAACAGTGGTCCAGTGTTCCAAAAACAGGAAACAGTCTCTGTTGCACGTGTTTTATTAACAATGACGATTTCACGCATATTGCGCATTTTCAGATTATCTGTAAATAATAATAAAGTTTATTCGCGAACCTATCCAGTGCCAATAACAGAATAGTTAATCTGAAGGCGAGGAGTAATGTGAGTCAATTGCCTTGAACAGTGGAGACCACATTCGTCATATTTAAAAGTCACTGATATGATGGCGTCAGAGCAAAACCGCAATCATCAAATATGGACACAGGAAAGGTAGATGTGGCAAGTGAATACCTCTACGTTAAAGGCGTAAGATCACGATATTCACAAGCAATTCAATTTGCGCAATACGCGGTGCGGAGATAGGTTACCCATCACAGCGATATATCACAGTAGTGCATAAATACTGCTCTAGACAATGCATCTGCTGAAGCGAGTAGGCCGCACGATAGATTGACGTGAGAACGAATCTTAATGAAAGAGCGCGGAGTGAAGGCGGTGATAGTGGAAACGGTTTGAAATAAAGTAAATGATGAACACAGACAATTAAAATTTATGGGATAGAATAAAATACTCTTAAAAATTTCAAAGTGGAAGAACTAATGATAACGTAGAAGAAACATAGTTGAAAGAACTGTCAACTATTATGATGCAACGAAATGTTTTAACATGGACAGAAATATCAATCTAAGTAAATGGGGTGAGGGAGGAGGGGAAGAGGGAGTGAGGGGGGAAATTATAGGAAATGGTAAAAAAGTGGAGGAAGGGGTGGAAGAAAGTAGAAAACACAAACGCTTAAAAAGTTTTTGAGTAATGGAAAAAGCGAACGCGAAGCGACGGTGGTAGAAGACAAAGGCAGCAATGCTTCGGTAAACAGATTCATTGCCATGTTCAGATGGTTCCTGATGACTTCCGTTTCCCTTTTGTCGGCGTCCTATATACTTGGGCCGCCAGGTTATCAAGATTTCAATGAGTTTCAATATGGTGTTGTAGCCGACGAAGGGGCGATGAGACACAGAATCTCCGAGACAGTGACGAAGAGGGGATTTTCCCGTATGACCGTTTCACTATATACCATGAACATCATGACTCCGATAAAACATCAAATCTCCGACTTGGCTGCGGCCGGAAAAATATCCGGCGAGAACGGAACCAATGATTACTGAAGAGAATCGTTCAGTGAGACAGAAGTGCTAGTCTTCCGCAAATTGCTGCACTTTTCAGTGCTGGGGCATCAACAACTGTCAGCGTGCGAACCATTCAACGAAAAATCATCTATATGTGCTCTCGGAGCCGAAGGCCCACTCGTGTATCCGTGATGAGTGCACGACACAAAGCTTTACGCCTCGCCTGGGCCCGTCAACACCGACCCTGGACGGTTGACGACTGGAAACATGTTGCCTAGTAGGATGAGTCTCGTTTCAAATTATATCGAACGGATGGACGTGTACGGGAATGGAGACAACTTCATGAATACATGGACCCTGCATGTCAGCAGAGGACTGTTCAAGCTGGCGTGGGCCTCGTAATGGTGTGGGACGTGTGCAGTTGGAGTGATGTGGCGCCCCTCATGCTTCTAGATACAGCTCTGACAGGTGACACATACGTAAGCATCCTGTCTGCTTACCTGCATGCATTGATGTCCGGGGGGTTGTGCATTTCGCAGACTTGGACAATTCCATCAGGGCAATGCGACACCTCACACGTCCAGAATTGCTACAGAGTGGCTCCAGGAACACTCTTCGGAGTTGAAACGCTTCCAAACTCCTGAGACATGAACATTATTGAACATATCTGGGATACCTTTGCAACGTGTTGCTTAGAAGAGATCTGCACCCCCTCGTACTCTAACGGATTTATCGACAGCCTTGCAGGATTCTCGCTGTCAGTTCCCTCCAGCACTTATTAAGACATTAGTCAAGTCTATGCCACGTCGTGTTGCGGCACTTCTGCGTGCACCCTACACGATATTAGGCAGCTATACCAGTTTCTTCGGCTCTTCAGTGTAAATCTGAAAGTGAAACAGCTGTTACGAATGAAGAGCGAATTACACCCTCGAGTGGGAAAACAACAACCGTTACAGCAACAAGTCACTCATTGATCAATGAGATTTCGGAATTGCAGCCGGATCATGTAGACTTCTTGCCACGATATTTCGGCTGGCAATCGTCCAACCATCTTCAGGTGAGTGTCCGTCACTGGAGACTGCAAGTTCCCGGAGTCAGCTTTATAGAAAAAAAATTCGGCGCGAAAACGCATGCGCATTGGCCTCTGACACAGGAGAGTCCTCTATCGAAGTCCGCGCCCTCTGGAGATACTGTTCTATCTGTGGCGCGGAGGCGCGTGCGTAAAGGTGAAAACTACATGTCCGCCCTCTGTCGAAATGCGCGCCTGCGTCGCCAGACGTGTCGTTATGAATAAAATGTCTTCTATCAGACTAAATTAGGGATATCAGCGGGTCGCAAGCCTTGTCGAGTTGAAAACCGCCATCACGGTTTATAAGATTTTGCGCTACACGTGTCTTCACAGATTCTTTCATTACTGAATCCCAGAAAGTTTTCGCTGGGGCCAAGATTTGCGTGGCAGAAAAATCCATAGCGTGTTCTGTGGTAATACGGTGCTCAGCTACGGCCGACTTATTGGGCTGCGAAAGGCGAGTGTGGCGTTCGTGTTGAACGCACCTTTCACGTACTGTGCGTGTCGTCTGACCGATGCAAGCTTTGCCACACTGCGAAGGAATTTTATAGATCCCGGCCTTCCGCAGACCCAGATCGTCTTTTACTGAACCAAGAATGGCACTAATCTTCGCCGGTGGCCGGAAGATCACTTTAACTTGATGTTTCCTTAGGATCCTGCCTATTTTAGATGAAAGGTTGCCGACGTATGGAAGGAACGTCCTGGACTTGAATAGCTCTTTATCTTCTTGATTTTTTAGGTGGTCACGTTTCTTTCTTCTTAGCGCTGTTGTAATCTGATGTGGAGAGTGACCGTTACCTCTGAACACCGACTCCAAATGTTCCAGCTACTTTGTAAGGCTGTCTCCATCAGAAACAACATGAGCCCGGTGCACCACCGTTCGAAGGACGCCGGTAGTTTGTGCAGGTTGATGACAACTCGACGCTTGCAGGTAAAGGTCCATATGTGTTGACTTACGACAAGAAGTCTACATGATCCGGCCGCAATCGCGAAATCTCATCCAACATTCAATACGGCGGGAAAACGTCAAGAATCACAAGTCAGTCATTATAATTGAAGAGTGATTACGCCCACTACCGGATTGAATAATGCTCACAGGAAATTATGACATTGGAGAAAAATATCTCTTTTCGTGTCCCGTGCAACCGCCCAGGTTTTTGTCAGTCTATAAAATTTTCACACAGTAGACAAACCGCCATAAGTCGCATATTACTTGATCTGCACAAGTTTAATTCAGATTCGAGCGTTCTCGAGTACTCAGTGATATGAAGATAGTTCCCTTATCTTGAACAGCGAAGTAAGCTGTGGAAGGAACGGTATACTGAGGTACGCAAATGACGAAAAGAGAGGTGTAGTAAAGCAGATGAAAACAGGGAACGAACATACTGGGTCACAACTCCCTCGTTCGCTTGTGACGCGCTGGGAGGGCACATTTACTACGAAACGCGTACGAATCTTTGGCTTCCTAGCCCGAGAGCTGTACTGTGAATGGACGCGAGGTAAGAACAAAATTTCGGCATGAACGACAATGTGGAACTTTTAGGCCAGAAAAGAGCGCCAGATGGGAACTCGATTCCCGTGGTTACTAAATAATTTATTGAAATCCATTCCTTGCCTTCGCCGGCGAAGTTCTTTGACGTCCGGGGCGGGCGGCCGTTGGCACGGTTTACTTTGGCCGGAGTTTTTCTCCGGTGTTCCCGCGAGCCGCGCCGAACCCTAGGCTCGGCCACGCCGCTGCGTCGCGCCGCCCGGCCGCACTGCCTCCTAATGAAATATGCATGTTTAGCAATCACTTAGGCGACCACTCGCAGAAGTCAACACGGACTTTTTAATGCCGGACCGACGGTCGCCCCTGCATGTGTAAGCCCGCGCGCACGTCGCCCCGGAAGCCGAGCCACCGGCTGCATTCGATTATACAATGTGAACCGAGATAAGCCCTCGACTTTCCTCCTCCTTTCTGTCTACTCGCTGCATCGACCGCTCCGCGGCTTTTCGGCCTCTCCTCGGCTTTCTCGCCGGGCCACGGCCAGAACGGTTGACGCTATAGTCCTCTTTCACACGCAACGATTTTCGTCGGACTGCGAAACTACTGTCTGTCGTGGTTACTGTTAACCGTTCGCCACGTGCGGTAGTTAGATACTGTTTTGTCCGATGTAACTGCCGTAAAAACATTTTTATATAATGGGACTATTTCAAATCTTAAGTTAAAATCTTAATGGTTACTAGGCCGCGTCACGTTTCTTCTAAAATGATCGACGTTTCGACCCCTCTGCTGGGATTTTCCTCAGGATCTTCTGGTGTGCACTACTGCTAGACACCAGAAGATCGTGCGGAAGATCCCAGCAGAGAGGTCGAAATGTCGATCTTTTTAGAAGAAACATGACGCGGCCTAATACTTCAGTGACAACGGCAACGAAAACCTACAGACTTACATATTTCAAATCTTTTTGCATTATTTTTCATACGAGAAAGTAAAACTACTTCCACTTCGCGCGATTTTTCATGGCACAAAATTTCTTACTCGATTTTGAAGGAAGTCTTGCCTAAGAGCATCTGATGTTATTACATGTAATAGGTTAACAGCTTCTTAACGAACACTATACCTTATTGTTATATAAAGATGATGTTCTGAGAATCCTGCATAAGTATTTTTTTCTTTTATTATTTTGTTTCACTCATTATGTTTAACAGTAAATTTGAATAACACACCCATTCGAATATAAATGTGTATCTGTGCTATATGGGAGCGTCTTACCGACTTCTGAGACTGAACAATCGAATGTGATTTGTTTGATGCAGCCCGCCACGAATTTCTCTCCTTTACAAACATCTTCATTTTATAGTATCTCTTGTATACAACGTCCTCAATTATTTGTTGGAAGTATTAGAAGTTCTGGACAAACGGTCTTGCCGCAGTGGATACCCAGGTTCCCGTGAGATCACCGAAGTTAAGCGTTGTCGGGTGTGGCCAGCACTTGGATGGGTGACCATCCGGGCCGCCATGCGCTGTTGCCGTTTCTCGAGGTGCACTCAGCTTCGTGATGCCAATGGTGGAGCTACTCGACCGAATAGTAGTGGCTCCGGTCACAGGTAACCATCGTAACGACTGAGAGAGCGGTGTCCTCACTACACGGCCCTCCTATCCGCATCCTTATCTGAGGATGACACGGCGCTCGGATGGTCCCGATGGGCCAATTGTGGCCTGAAGACGGAGTGCTTTTTTTAAAAATTAGAATCTCTGTCTTCCTGTGCAGTTGTTACCCTCCACAGCTTCGTCCACCAGTGTGGAAATTATTCGCCTCATGTTCCTTTCTTCACCTATTCTGCGTAGAAACCCCTCATTTCTTCTGAGTCCACCTAATTTTCAAAATTCTTCTACAGCACCACATCTCAAACGCTCCGATTATCTTCTGTTTCATTTTACGATGTAAACGGAATGAACCGTGTTTGAAAATTGCTGTGACAAGGATATGTCTAACAAAATGACCGCGAGGGAGGCAGCTAAAGTGTTTTCAGCAATTAGAAAAGTAAAAGATCGCCACCGAAGTAAAGACGTTCAGAGCAGAAAGCCTCGAAGAGAGTTGAAGAAACCTGAGTGTAAGGTGGATGTTTCAAATTAAAATAAGCTCGCAAAGAGTAGCAGTGGAAAGTAAATTACAAAGCAGCGAATAAAACAGGAATTTATAGGAAATAATGGGTCAGCAGAAGAGACTGCAAAGTGTATTATGTGTCTGGAATCACTGAAGAGGACTGGGTGCCACGTGCCATGTGCAGAGGTTGGGCTCATATTGGATACGTGGAAGAGGAGAATATATTGCATTTTACTTGTGATATATGTAAAATAGTGACGTAAATATTGATGAACTGAGCTGAAATGATAACAATAAGTTCCCATGCTTATGCGTTCTATTGTTGTTCAGTAAGTATCAGTGCAGTGTATCATTAACAACCGATATTACACAGAAAAGACAATGGCTGTTACTGGAAGACACTTTCTGCAAGATTCGTAATTGTAGTTTCTTTACTTTCGATGTAATTAATTACTGTATATAAAAAATAAAAAATTACACTCTTCTATTCATGTCTTGAAGTAAGAGAATAGTATGTTAACATTCCGATTAACCAAGACAGTTACACAGTACAAAGTTACAAAACATAATCCGGCCGATACTGAACGACACTCCGTTGTGCCTCAAAATAAAAGTGAAGAAACCTAACCAACTAAGGAATTATTATGAAATGAAGTTAATGGTTTTTGATTTACAATTTAATCATGCCATTCTCGTTGAAAAATAGCGCATCTCCTGGAAATTTACCTCACCTTATCAGTGTAAGCTTTAAAATCCAAAGAAAATGTCCCAGAACTGCGATGTTATAAGTGAATAGCGCTACGCTTCTTATTTATTGGCACACTCATTTGTTTCACTCATTTACACTGCATTTGTGAACCACACCTTAAGAACGTTTGAAGCAAAGAAATCTCTGGCACTGACTACAGGCTAGAAACCGGACAATTTGACGTAAAGGACAAAGCTTGTTAACCGATGTCAAAACAGTTTTTCACAAACCGCTTGCTCTTTCCACTGTAATAGTACTTCGGGTATTACGCGGTTTCAATGGGGCGGAGCGACAGACAACCCTTGCGTTCTTTCGGAATTATGGCTAGAACTTTCGTGCGGGATCGATTGCTAGAGTTGATATCTTGCAAATGTGCTTTTTCTCTCCTAAAAATATGAGGACAAGTTGGTGATGTTTGTATTATATTGTATGTTAACCGGGGGTCCAGACGACGGAAACCTTCGTCCCCGCTGCAGCCGCAGTGGTCCACAAACCCACGACGATTACCACAGTCGCCGGCCGGAGTGGCCGAGCGGTTCTCGGCGCTTCTTTCTGGAACCGCGCGACCACTACGGTTGCCGGTTCGAATCCTGCCTCGGGCATGGTTGTGTGTGATGTCCGTAGGTTAGTTAGGACTAAGTAGTTCTAAGTTCTAGGGGACTGATGACCTCAGAAGTTAAGTCCCATAGTGCTCAGCGCCATTTGAACCATTTTTGATTACCACAGTCCACCTCTCCGCCGCCCCACACCGAACCACTCTTTCAGGGTTATTGTGCGGTTCGGTTCCCGGTGGACCCCTCCCCCGCTCCCTCCCCTCACTCCCCGCGGGAACGTCTCACACCAGACTAGTCCTATGTTTGCTTGGTAAAGTAATGGTGGTGTGCGGGTACGTGGAGAACTTTTTTGCACAGCAATCGCCGACATAGTGTAGCTGAGGCGGAATAAGGGGAACCAGCCCGCATTCGCTGAGGCAGATGGAAAACCGCCTAAAAGCCATCCACAGACTGGCCGGCTCACTAGACTTCGACGCAAGTCCGCCGGGCGGACTCGTGCCGGGGTCCAGGCGCTCCTTCCCAATCTGGAAAGCCGTGCGTTAGACCGCATGGCTAACTGGGCGAGCTGGTGATGCTTACTTGTGATTTGTAGCAGAAGCGAACATTACCGACTATAAATAATTGGCATTCAGAATAATCCAAGCTACTATAAAACTGATTTCAGAAGATGAAGTATTCACTAGCTTTCTAGACGATTTTCAAGCAAATTAAGGTAGGTTGCGAGTTGCAGACAACTTCGAGACACATGTTGTAGTCATGTAGGTTTCGAGACATTACATTTCAGCAATTCATCCTGCTGCTACTAGGCGTAAGGGCATTTCAAGGTCATATAATACAAGAACAGTGCAAAACGTAAATAAATAAAATATGACGGCAAGAAAAGATACAGTTATGAATGTAGTAGTTTTGTTGTAGGTTCGATGACTTCATAGAGGCCGGAGCCTCTAGTGCTGCAGCTGTATAGTGCGGTGGATATTAACAACAACTGGCGCAGTTACAGTTCTGTCGGAAGTGTGGAAACATCAAATGGTGTACGTCCCATACGCAAACAACCTAACTTTAATTTTTAATATTGATTTGTAGATCTGAGGATGCCCTGTACTGGGTGAAATTAGTTATCCCAAAATATAATAAAACTTGTGATGTAGACTGTTTTATTCAGATGTTAGTATGCTTCCATTCTGCATCAACAAAGCGGAACAATTTTGAAGTGACGCATCACACAAGGAAAAGTAAATAATTTTCTTTTACTGTGTCTTTGAAATGGAAATTATTGAATTTACCTCCTATGGAAAGGTCTAGGCCAATATGTAGACATAACAGTACTCATTCCACTCTATCGTTGGCCGACAGACAGCAACTGGTTTTCGTGGTTATATTAAAAATAAAACAATCGCTGTTGAGAAGATATTTTTATTTAAAAATAACGTGTTTCGCCTTGGTTAGGCATCAGCAGATTGTCTAAAATGAAAAAAAAGGACATATAAACATTATAAGTCGCGGTTCTAGGATGCGCCAAAAATTTAATTAAAAAAACTCACGTAAAACTGTCGAATGAAGTTCACTGCGCGGCTACCAAAGCGCTACGTCAACAACAAACACATAAAACAGTAAAGGAGGAAATTCTCTCGTCTGATTAACTAATAGGACTGATTGAACCCTGTACAGAAAATTTCGCAAGTCAACCCACAGCCACGACGGAAAGGAGGCCTGACAAACTAATAAAGAAAATCAACGAAGAATTACAAATATCTTTGAACTCTTATGGCTTCAAGTAACTTCGTGATTATCCCCTACGTAGGAAATATTTCATACGAGCTAGAAAAGTTTTTAAGAAACGCTTTGTAGAAGTTATTTTGCTTCGGCCAACAGCCCACAGAACCATTATACCCACAACCAACAGCCGCACAGAAATAAATTTGCTGGCTCGGGCGTGCATAAGATCAATGGGAGTGAATTAAATGCTTCATAGATAAAACAAACGGACAGGATGTTTAAGATTAGATTTCGTGGGTAGAAAAAGGCAGTTTAAACACCACTCGGCGTTTGGGGAGCACTGTAAAAGCTAGTGGCCATCAGCCACCAATACTAAACCGTTTAAAAGTACTCCATTCGGTCAAGAATAGAAAAATGCTGAACTTGTTAGAAGAGATGGAAACTGCTATGCACTCAAGCATGCATAGTGATACTCTTCTTGATGATCAGACATTTTATGATTTAATGATACCTGTAATAAAAGTTCCTCCATCGACTTAGCATTATTTTTCCAATAATTTGTTTATCGCTGTATATTTGTTTCGTGTTCTAAGACCTATTCAATGTGTACCATTGCTTCTTGGCTTTCTATTCTTCTTCTTTTTGTAAGGCGTATAATGTGTTTTAATCCCATGACCGCCATGTATGCACTTAAATGTGTAGTTTTTTATTGCCCTCTGTAACATTCACTATAATTGTGTGGTGTTTGAGCGAGAATTTAATAGAGCAGCGACATAGCAATCTGCCCCTCACATAGACATGTAATTTTTTAACGTTTTTAAGATTTTTAAAAGTTTTATTGCATATTTTGCGGTTGGTTTATTTAACTGTTCATGCATGCTGTTTTTGTGAGCTTTGCCCAGTCATACTTGCTGATTAACTTTTAATATCCCGTCATTTACCACAGTCCTGTTTACCTAGTATGTACGGTAAGCTCCATTGTATTGCACCTCATTTGGATTGCCCATGTTGCCTGTTCAATAATTTTAATTTTCATTACTATTTAATATAATTTTAATCTTACTTGTCCCTTCCTATAAAGTATAGGTTAATCAGTCCAATATTAGCCTTTTACCTAACTGGTGTTATTAGCGCCATCTACCATGGTTTTGTTGCACTAGAGCAGCTACATGCGACCATTCGCCGTTTAGTAATTCTAGTGCCGCTGACGGTTAGAGCTCTCGTCTGTTTGGCAGCCAGGCCAACATGTACGCGTAGCTGTACGCTGTGCTCTGCTTGATGCTGTAACAGGTCAAAGGTATTTCTAATTCTTTGTTGGTTTTTTTATTAGTTTGTCAGACCTTGTTTCTGTCGTGGCTGTGGGTTGGTTTCCGAAATTTTCTGTCTTGGTTCCAAAAGTTATTCTGACGACTTCATCCAGGCGGTTGGGACGTAGCGTAGCGTATCCGGACACCTATTAGTGTACATTAAAACGAGGTGAAACAACCCCTCGCGTCTATGGCTCTTGGATTCCACTGAAGAAACGTTCATTGAAGTGTCTGAATGGCTGCGGGGGAATGGCAGACCATTTTACCTTAAGAGCGAATGTTGTGATGTTGGATGTTGGGGCCTGGAGTGAAACTGACGTTCTAACTCATCCCATAGATGATATATTGGTTTCACGTCAGGGCTCTAGGCAAATACGTATTGTCCACAAACCATTGCCTTCCGGATGCTGCTTCATGACAGGGTACATTTTCGAACTGACACGAACTATGGATCTTACAGTGGTGGGATCGCTTGGATGCCTCAGCGTTACTGATAGCTGAAGCGTAGATGCAGTCACATTGGAAGGGTGTCTCTTAAGAGGACAGACGAACATATGGCTCTTGAAGAGGAGTAAAAGCCTTTTCAGTAGGTACAGGGGCAATAGTCTGGATCTGGCCTTGTAACATTAGCTAACATTGCCTTGCGTTGCTGGTACTCGAACGGCTGAAAGCAGGGGTAAACTACATCCGCTATTTTGGCCCAGGGGATGGATCTCTAATTAACTGTGAAATTGTGGCATCCTTTTGAGTAAAATGTTCCGAAGGCAAAATATTTCCCCATTCTGATCTCTAAGGGAGTACTCAGGATATCGTTATGAAAAACAAAACCAGTACTCCATGAGTCGTCGGATGAAATGTTAAACCCCTTAATGAGGGAAGCAGATAAGAAACTGTAGAAAGGGAGCTGAATAGGTTTGAAGTCAGATATAGTTGAAATTAGTGAATTTTGATGCCAGAAAGACCAGGACCTCTTGTCATGTGAGTACAGGGCTATAAATAAAAAGTCAATTATGGTGAATGCACGAGTAGCTGCAAAAATGTAAAAGAAAACAAAAATTGAAATAAGCTGCTCCGAACAGCATAGTGAACATATCAACATAACCGAATTAGACAAGAAAGCAAAACCCAGTACAACAGTACAAGTTTATATGAATATTACCCCTGTAGAAGATGAAAAGATTGAACGAATATCATATATTATATGATGAAGTAAATGAAATTATTCAAATAGTTGAGGGAGAGGAAAGTTTAATTGTGCTGGAGAATGAAAGAGGAAGCAGCCTTATAGAATTTTACACATAGCATAATTTAATCATCGCGAATACTGGTTTAGGAATCATGAAAGAAGCTTTACATGTGGAAGCAACCTAATAATAAGACAGATTTCGGAACCAGATATTAAACGTTAAGATACATCCAAGGTCAGATGTGGACTCTGATCACAATTTACCGGTTATTAACTGTAAATTAAAACTGAAGTAATTAGAAAAAGCAGGAAATTAAGAAATTGACCTGGATAAGTTGAAAAACTCAGAGATTTTTGAGAGCTTTCGGAGAGAGTATTAGAGAATGACTGACTAAGAGGAAAGGAGCAGAATGGAAGACGATTGGTAACTGTGAGAGATGCGATAGTGATTGCAGCAGGGCATCAGATAAGTAAAGAAACAAGGTGTAGTAGAGATCCTTAGATATCACAGGAGATGCTCAATTTAACTGATGAAAAGAGATAAAAATAGCAGCAAATGACGGCAGCAAAAGGCAATATATACGTCTAGAAAATGAGATTGACAGACAGTGCAAAAATGCTGAGCACTGTCCGTAAGGTTATAGAAGCACATATAACATCGGGAGAGATATATTCTGTAAGAAAATTAAAGAGGATTTTGGAGAAAAGAGAAAAAACTCTATGAATTTCAAGAGCTGATATGGAAAAGCCGTACGAAGCAAAGAGGGAAACTCTCAAAGGTGGAAGTAGTATAGTATATACAGAGGTTGTAGGAGGGAACGAAGGCAATATGAGAAGAGGACGAAAATAATGAGATGGAAAATATGGTACTGCGAGAAGAGTTAGACACAGCACTGATAGACCTAAGCCGGAACTAGGCCCCTGGAGTAGACGACGTCCCGATAGAACTACTGATAGCCTTTGGAGAGTCACGTGGTGTGCAAGATGTATGACGTAGGCCCTGACAGGTGTGTGTATGCGTAACTATCACTTTAAAAAGTCATGGTTGCGTAATAATAACATGAATTCCTTGTAGAAGAATGGAAAATCTGGTAGAAAATCAGTTTGGATTTTGAAGAAATGTAGGAATAAACAAGGCAGTACTGATCCTAAGACTTCTTTTAGAAAATAGGTTAAGGAAACACAAACCTACAATTCCAGCGTTTTTAGACTTTGAGAAAGCTTTTGACAACGTTGACGAGAGTGCACTCTTAGAAATTCTGGAAGTTTTATTATTCGCGCCTGCCGGTAATGCCTTGGCAACAGAGAATGAGGGACCAACGACGCTGCAGCGAGTGAAATGTGTGCGACGGCCGTCGACAGGAGGTGCTCGTGCTTGGTGTACTGGAGAGAGCTCCTGGTTTCTGAGGCGTCATGTTAAGGCGACCACTGACTCCAGTCAGCTATGTGTTCGCAGCTCAATACCTTAACGTGCGGATATTTGGTAACATAGACGTTGGTGTGTTTAGGGAAATCTCTTGATATCTTGATTAGGTGCGCGTTTGACGATTTGGCATATGATTTGGTCTCGGCTGGTTTGTTTCCTTCGGGTGTCGACAGATTGGCACGGCTAAGCTATAGTACGGGGGTGAAATACAGGGGGCGAAAGGCTACTTACAGCATGTACAGAAGCAAGACGACAGATATGAGAGTCTAGGGGCACGAAAGGAAAACAGTGGATGAGAAGGGAGTGAGACAGGTTTGTACCGTATCCCCATGTTATTCAGTCTGTAAATTCAGAGCAAGTGGTAAAGGTGTCCAAAGGAAAATTTGGGGAAGGAATTAAAGATCAGGGAGAAAAGATAAAAAATTTAAGGTTTGAGATGACGTTGTAATTCTGTCAGATAGTAAAAGATGTGGAATAGCAGTTGAATGCAATAACAGTTTATTTAAGTGCGGATATTACATTGGACATCAGAGTAAGCAACACACAGTTAATGGAATGTAGTCGAATTACGTCAGGCTATGTTGATGTAATTAGTTTAGTAAAGAGGACACCAATAGTAGTAGATAAGTTTCGTTATTTGCGGAGTAAAATGATATAAGCTGTGGATTAGAGATGGGTAGAAAAGTGTTTCTGAAGAAGAGAACAGAAATTTGTAGCACAGCTTGACTAAAAGAAGGGGCGATATGATATTACAATACCTATGTTGTTCAGAAGCACGATGCAATGTTTCTTCGCACATGAATGCATGCCAGAGGAAGAGACACTGCGACGACCACAGCCGTTACGAAATACATGAAATGTATTCGCAGTTGCGAATATGGACATCCATCAGCTCTATGACAGAAAGACGATAGTGAAAATTGTTGCCGGACCTGTCCTGGAATCTGGATTTCCCACATATCGCGAGCGGTCGCCTTACCATTATTTCCCAATTAGGCTATCAAAAATGGTTCAAACTGCTCCAAGCACTATGGGACTTAACATCTGAGGTCATCAGTCCCATAGCCTTAGAAATACTTAAACCTAACTAACCTAAGGACATCACACACATCCATGCCCGATACAGGATTCGAACCTGCGACAGTAGCGCTCACGCGTTTCCAGACTGAAGACTGAAGCGCCTAGAACAGCTCGGCCACTCCGGCCGGCCTTCTGACTTGTATTTATGTCCGAAGGAACATGGATTTTCTGAAGAGCATAAGCACTACAGTATCGTATTTATCTGGCAACACTGGGCATCCGACTTTCAATTGAAATGTCTCCCCAGTACCACAACACACATAATGGATGCATGATTACAGGTTATAAACACATGGTTGTCGGTACATGGAAGTTTGGCCGTGAGGAATGTTCGAATAGCCTGATGGTTAGGTGAACGCTCACTAGAAATCCTGGTTCGAGTCCCTGTAAGGCATTAATGGGCATCATCCTATTATATACTGATGGTTGTCCATATTCGCAACAGCTCATACGTTTCATGTAAAAGAAAGGATCGGTTGATTGGACACATTCTGAGACATCAAGGGATTACGAGTTTATAATTGGAGGGAAGTGTGGGGCACAAATTGTAGAGGTAGACCAAAAGGTGAAGACAGCAAGTAGTTTCATACGGATGTAGATTGCAGCAGCTATTTGGAGATGAAGAGGCTTGCAAAGGGTAAAGTACCATGGACAGCTGCATCAGACCAGTCTTTGGGCTGAAGACCACAATAACAATAACAACGAACAATCATTGTGCAAAGAGCTGTTCCTCTACTGTAGGCTACTCAGTTTACAATGCTGTAAAATGTGTTCCTGTCCTTCCGCTTTTAGCGTTTTCTTAAATGTAGTAATAGGACCACTCCGACCATGAAAATCGCCTATGTACCGTAACACGATCTCTTGTATGCGTCACTACTGCCACTACATGTGATGATAAGTAACATTCCCCAGCCTTTTTCCAAGCCCAAACACTTCCATAGGATTGCCACTCGTTTACAGTCATCCACTGTTCAGTGGCTTCGCTCTTTACACCACCTCACTCTACAGAAATGTGTGAATAGTGAGTAGTTACTTAGCACTCTGGAGCTCAAAAGTTGTTATTTCCTCTGATTTCATGCTTTGTTTTTATAGCAGACGTCTGCAATGTGCGACGGTCACTGTCTGTCAGTACATCAAGCCTGCCTGGTCTGGTTTACCTGTGGTTGTTCCTCTATGTTTCCACTTAATAGTCACATCACCAACAGCCGACTCTGACAATGCTGAAAGCGTTGACATGTCTCTGATAGATTTGCAGTTCAAACAAATCGTCGTACATGTGCCGTACAAAATCATGATTTTTTTCGATGTATTTTGGTTATGTGATAGGCAAACCATTATGGGAATGAGTCTACCTGTCAGGTACCTATTAGGTATTGGGTTTCATGGTGCAAATTATTATTTAAATTTACGCGTGGCAAAGATATATGTCTAAATTATTCATTATAAACCCCACAAGGGAAGTATCTCATTTCGAACGGCTACAACAGAATGAAAACGATTTCAAAACACATAAGTGTCACCCATCAATTTCATTTCACTGTAAAACTCTGCATTAGTGCACGGTCGATGTTGGAAGATGAACGAATCTGAGGACAATAGATGCAAAATTCGCTGAAGAAGCATTACAGTGTATTTAATTGGTAGAGAAACACGTGTTCACACACCTAATATTTACATTCATATTTCGGAAATTGAAGTTTCTGTGACGTCGTGCGAACATCTCTCATTCGTCATCTGGGTACAACTGAGATATTTCAATGAAATTATTTAAACACAGATTAACAGGAACAGCTGTGGGTAGATCTCTCGATAGTGTTGTTCTGTGGTGTTTGATATCGGTCTGCTGAAGGGCGGATTCAGCAGAAATGATGCAGCATGTCCACTTGTTTTCCCTGTCAAGTGAACCGGTGAAGAACTAGGTGCCACACCAGACCACGAATCATGTCATTAACCTTTATGGTTAACGCTTTACAAGTAGGGCTCACTGAAGATGTGTCACAGCTGTAGGACAACGCATCTGCCTGCTAGTACCGTAATCGTTCTTTTATATATTCCCAAAAGTGATGTACTGCACACCTAAATAGTCACGAAAATCTGGGGTAAGGTACACGATGGAAATGGCTGAGGCACATGTAAGAGATTGTTTCCATGACGAAACTGGCACTCTGAGCTGCGAGTGAACTTGATATATTCTTTGTTCTTTCCCTTTCAATCGATCCGTCTTTCAGTCTTTCAAGAGGATTATAAACAAACGACCATACTAGTTACCATCTTACCAACAGCCCTGTTTGGCCATGGAGCCTGCAGTACTTGTATATGTCCACAAAAGTCGTCACATTCGTTTAGACAATATTAAATCATCCCTGCGTTCAAAGTGAAGATGAAAGCTAAGCCCTAGTTCTTCCTAGCAACTCGTCTTGTGTGGCACTCTGAACAGGCTACATGTACATCACTTTCATACAAATCGCCAGTACTTTATTCTATTGTTTATTGTCAGTCTTAAACTACTCTGATGCATACAGCTGCGATTTCCTCTCCTGTCCCAACCTGTTCATCTCAGTGTTGCAATTTCAGTTTACATCCTCAATTATTTATTGGATATTTTCCAATCTCTGTCTACCTCTACAGTTTGTACTCTCTACAGCTCCCTCTAGTGCCACCGAAGTCATTCGTTGATATCTTAAGAAATCCCTTATCACGCTGTTCCTTCTTCTTTACAGTATTTTCCACAAGTTCCCTTCTTCGCTGATTATGATGAGAACCTCCTCATTCCACCTGATTCTCAACATTCTTCTGTAGCAATACATCACTTCGATTCTGTTATGGTTTCCTTACAGTCCGTAATTCACTACCATACAACGCTGTACTCCAAATGTACGTTCTCAGAAATTTCTTCTTCAAATTACGGAGTATGTTTGGTGTTGGTAGACTACTCTTCACCTGGAATTCCATCTTTGCCTGCGCTAGTCTGCTTTTTATCCCGTCTTTGTCGTGGCTGATTTTGCCTGAAACTTTCTTTTATCACCGTCGTTGCTTATTCGACGTATAGGCTAAAGAATAGGGTCGAAAGTCTGCATCCCTACCTTGCACCCTTATTAATCCGAGCACTTACTTCTTGGTCTTCCAGTCTTATTGTTCTCCTGTTTTTCTTAGAATTTTGAACATATTGCACAGTTCTACATTGTCGAAAACTTTTTCAAGGGCGAGAAATCCTACGAACGTGTCTTGATTTTTCTTCTTTGTTGCTTCCGTTATCAAGCACAGCGTCAAAACTTCCTTTCTGGTGCATTTACCTTTCTTAAAGCCAAACTGTGGCACCAGTGGCCTAGGAGTAGCATCTTTGATTAGTAATCTCGGTCCCGAGTTCTAAACCCGCCACTGCTTAAAATTTGATTCTTAATCAGCATTGTCGGCCGATGACTTCCGGCATAAGAAGTCATCTTCATTCTGCCAACGACCTTGTCAGAGAGGGCGAAGGAGCGGGTAAAGTTTCAGGGCACGGTCTTGTCCTTTGGGTGGGAAATTGTCCCTAAAGGTGGAAGAATCAGCAATCGCCAAAGGCATAAGGATGCAGAAGTCAATGGAAACCACGGCATTAAAGATACATAAAGTGTATCCAGAGGACATGTGGCCTGTGACTGAAAAAGCGTCATGATGATATCCCGATTGGCAAAAGATTCCGGAATGGTCCCCCGTTCGGATTTCCAAGAGGGGACTCCGAAGGGAGAGGTGACCATGAGAAAAAGATTGAATAAAGGATAACGTTCTACGAGTGGGGACGTGGAATGTCAGAAGGTTGAACGTGGTAGGGAAGCTAGAAAATCTGCAAAGGGAAATGCAAAGGCTCGATCTAGATATAGGGGGAGGGGGGGAGGGTCAGTGAAGTGAAATCGAAAGAAGACAAGGATTTCTGGTCAAATGCGTGTAGGGTAGTATCAACAGCAGCAGAAAATGGTATAACGGGAGCAGGATTCGTTATGAATAGAAATAGGTAGGGCAAAAAGCGTGTTGCAGTGAACAGTTCAGTGATAGGGTTGTCCTCATTAGAATCAATAGCAAACCAACACCCACAACGATAGTTCAGGTATACATACCGACAACGCAAGCTGAAGACGAAGAGATGGAGAAAGTATGAGAAAGTATATTAGGATACTGAAGTGGTAATACAGTACATAAAAGGAGATGAAAATCTAATAGTCGTGGGGACTGGAACGCAGTTGAAGGGGAAGGAGCAGAAGAGAAGGTTACAGGCGAATAAGGGCTTGAGGCAAGGAATGAGAGAGGGGAAAGACAAATTGAGTTCTGAGTTATGTTTCAGCTGGTAATAGCGAATACAAGAGGAAGCCGTTTACTTGGAAAAGACCGTGTGACACGGGAAGATGTCAGCTAGATTACATCAGGGTCATACAAAGGTTGAATTGCAAGGAGTACCCAGGAGCAGATATAGACTCAGATCACAAAATAGGCTGAAGTTCAAGAGATTAGTAAAGAAGAACCAATACGCAAAGAAGTGGGATACGGAAGTACTAAGGGATGACGAGACATGCTTGACCTTCTTTAACATTATACAAAAAGCAATAAGGAATAGCTCAATAGGCAGTAAACTTGAAGAGGAATGGACATCTCTAAAAAGGGCAATCACAGAAGTTGGAAAGGAAACGTAGGTAGAAAGACGGAAACTGCGAAGAAACCATGGGTAACTGAAGAGATACTTCAGTTGATCGATGAAAGAAGGAAGTACAAAAATGTTCAGAGAAATTTAGGAATACATAAATACAAGTCGCTGAAGAATGAAATAAATATGAAATGCAGGGAAGCTAAGACGAAATGGCTGCATGAAAAATGTGAAGAAATCGAAAAAGAAATGATTGTCGGAAGGACTAACTCAGCAAATAAGAAAGTCAAAACAACCTTCGATGACATTAAAAGCAAAGGTGGTAGCACAAACAATGCACCGGGAATTCCACTGTCTAACCACTGCGCCACCTCGCTCGGTGATGATGATACTGCTATCCTCAGTGAAAGTGAAAAAGAATTACATGATTTGCTGAATGGAATGAACAGTCTAATGCGTACATAATATGGATTGAGAGTAAATCGAAGAAAGACGACGGTAATAAGAAGTAGCAGAAATGAGAACAGCGACAATCGTGACATCAAAATTGAAAGTCATGGAGTAGATGAAGTTGAAGAATTCTACTGCCTAGATAGCAAAATAACCAATAACGGACGTAGAAAGGAGGCTGTCAGAAGCAGACTGGGAAAAAGGGGATTTCTGGCCAAGAGAAGTCTGCTAGTATCAAACGTAGGCCTTAATTTGTGGAAGAAATTTCTGAAAAGGTACCGCTGGAGCACAGCATTGTTTGGTAGTTAAATATGGACTGTTGGGAAAATGGAAAGGAAGAAATTTGAAGCATCTGAGATGTGGTGCTACACGCAAATGTTGAAAATTAGGTGGACTGAGAAGATGACGAATGAGGAGGTTCTCTGCAGCATCGGAGAGGAAAGGAATATGTGGAAAACACTGACCGGGGGAAGAGACAGGATTATAGGACATCTGTTAAGACATTAGGGACTGAATTCCATGGTACTAGAGGTAGCTGTAGAAGGAAAAACTGTGGATGAAGACAGAGGTTGGAAAACGTCCAGCAAATAATCTGCCAGGCACTTTATTGTGAACAGCAGAGTAATGTCGTAGATTTAGACGTAGGTTGTAAGTGCTACCTAAGATGAAGAGGTTGGCTCAAGAGAGAAATTCGTGGCGGGCCGCATCAAACCAGTCAGAAGACTGATGACCTCAGAAAAGAAAGCCAAACCGATCATCTAACAGATTTTCATTTTTCTTTTCCATTCTTCCGCTTGTTATTTTCCTGAGCAGCTTTGGTTAACGAGCTGAGAAGCTGATAATGCGATAGTTCTCGCGCACTTACTTGCCCAAGCTATCTTCAATCTTAGTTAGTCTCAAATATTCCATACCTCTTTTAAACTGTGACTCTAACACTTGATCCCCTAACTCTGCATAATCAACTCCAATTTCTTCTTCTATCACGTCTTCAGACAATTCCCCCCCCCCCCCCCCCCCCTTGGATGTACTCATTCCACCTATCCGCTCTCTTGATGAATGCCGTTAACGCAGAAATGTCCCTTGCGCTCTTAATGTGGACGCCTACGCTTTTTATTTCATCGAAGTTTCTATTGACGTTTCTGGATGCTATAACATTCTCTCCGACAAACATTTCTTTTTTGATTTCTTCACATTATTTCCTGCAGTAGTTTTACGTTGCCTTCCCTGCATTTCCTACTTATTTCATTTCTGAGTGATCCGTATTGCTGTACTCATGTCTTTCCCTGACCATTGTTTACTTCATTGCTTCGTCGATCAGTTTTGAAACATTTCAGGTTTTATCCAAGGTTTCTTCTTAGTTATCTTCCTAGTACATATGTTTATCTTTACAAGATCTGGGACTGTTCTTTTCAAAGATGTCCACTCCTCCTCAACAGAGTTGCCTACTGTGTTCCTCCTTACCAGTTTCCAAATCTTTAAAAAACATCAAACATATCTCATCACTTGTCTGTACTGTAGTATCCCGCTTCCTTCTACACTCATGCCTCACTGCGATTCTCTTAAACTTCCGTTGTGTCTCCATCATTACTAAGTTGTGATCTGAGTACGCCTTACAATCCAATATCTGGTTTCTGAATCTCTGCTCGATCATGATGTACTCTAACTGAAATCTTCCTGTATCTTCAAGACTTTTTCAAGCATACCTTCTCCTCCTGCGATTCTTGAACAGAGTATTCGCAGTTACTAGCTGAAATTTATTGCAAATCTCAATTGTCTTTCTCCTCTCTCTTCGCTACTACCAAGCCCATATTCTCTCATCTGTTCTTTGCCACACCACCGCATTTCAGTCCTCCACTATTACTAGATTTCCATCTCCCTTTCCATGCTTTTTTATGTCTTCATCTTCTGCTGCGACGTCGGTATGTAAAACTGAACTATTGTTGTCTGGTTGGTTTGCTGTTGTATCTGATGAGAACAACCCTGTCACTGAACTGTTCACAGCAACTCTGTCTCTGTCCTTCCTAGCCGGCCGAAGTGGCCTTACGGTTAAAGGCGCTGCAGTCTGGAACCGCAAGACCGCTACGGTCGCAGGTTCGAATCCTGCCTCGGGCATGGATGTTTGTGATGTCCTTAGGTTAGTTAGGTTTAACTAGTTCTAGGTTCTAGGGGACTAATGACCTCAGAAGTTGAGTCCCATAGTGCTCAGAGCCATCTGTCCTTCCTTCTTATTCGTAACTTGATTCTATATCACGATAAACTGCACCGACGGAACCAGTCGACATTCGGCATTGTAGACACAGTGCCTCGGCTCTCCCATTTTAATGTATCTCCTGAAACCATACATGTTACTTTCTAGTTGTATGTTAAGTATCAAATCTGACACATTATGCTACACACGGTGATAGTGCCTCTTTAACATTAATTACGTTCGCGCCTTGTCAGTGATAAAGTTCTCATCAATAGACTCACAGAAAGCATTATTCATTAGCCTGGAATACACTGACAGTGCCATCTACTTAATATTTTACACTGCCTCACCGCTAGCAATTACTGTTACACAAGCAATGATTGTGTGACCGGCGATACACTGAAGTAGCAACCAACAGAAACGCCTCCACCAGCCAGTCCAAACACATCACGGATATGTGCAGTTCGCTGCATACGTTAGATCATTTTGTAGCTGTTGCTTACAAGGCGACGCTGTATTCCGGATCATAAGCAAACATGCTTGATTTACTCAGTATTAATTTTTGTTGTTACTTTTAAATTTATTTTTCTGCTCAGGCAACACTCATACATTCCGTGTACAGAGGCAAATCAGGACAGCACGGGAAACACTGGATCTTACGTTACCCTGCTGAAAGGTGACTTCTCCGTGACGTTGAAGATAGGGCACAGCCATCGTACTTAACTTGTCAGAAATGTAACGACTGTTGTCCAAATTACTGCCTATACAAACCAGAGGTGATCGTGCTGTATAAGCACTGCGACCTTGTACCGTAATAACAGGCGCTGGATCCGAATGACAATGACGAATGCAATCTGGTGACGTTGGATTTCCTTAGAGCTTCGGTATATGGACAAGTCCACTGTGATGCTGTAGATACTAGATGGTCGGTCTGAACAAATCTATTCCATATTCAAATGACAGTCGTGGGATCCAGAAATCGCGAACAAAAACATTATGCAAGGATGAACCGAAATTCTGACAGACGTATTGGAGTACATTGTGTCTGTTCTTTCGGACAGAGTGCGTAAGTGAATCAATGTTTTTTTTTTCTTTTAAAAAAATCACAGAATAGATAAAGAAGGGAGAGATAAGGAAGTTCATTGTCTATAATAGAACATAGCTGTCGGTGTGGCCGAGCGGTTCTAGGCGATTCAGTTTGGAACCGCTCGACTGATACGGTCGCAGGTTCGAATCCTGCATCGGGCATGGATGTGTTGGATGTCCTTAGGTTAGTTATGTTTAAGTAGTTCTAAGTTCTAGGGGACTGATGACTTCATATGTTAAGTTCCATAGTGCTCAGAGCCATTTGCACCATTTAATGGAACATACAGTCACCAGTGATCTTTATTTTACAATTACCATTGCCTACTTTGGCCCATATGAACAGATACTCGTCTGCATTGAGCTTCTTCCTTCTTCTTGTAGACGGAGTAAACGGCTTGTCTGGCACCAAAGTCCCACAAGGAACCTTAACAAGGAGTCCTGTGCTCTTTGCTATACTCCATGTCTTCGAACCCAAGATGTTAGCGTCTGGAAAAGCTTCAAGGCCACCATAGTCTGCGTGGTTGCCCCATACAACTGCCAAGGTAAGCCATGTACTGCCTCCAAAATCGGCTTGAACATCACAAGTGAACTGCATTCGTAGTCCACGAAACACATTAGGACCACCCATCAGTTGTTACTTATTAAACTGTCCAGCGAGATCAATATCAATCGCCCTGAATGTCTTGTAAATAGGAACACTGCGCCGCCAGCGACTTCATAGTTCATAGGTGAACTACTGACGACGCCTTTGGCACAATTGTCTTATTAACCTCCATTGAAGGATGTAATTTTAGATATTTTTCTTCTGGTGAAGGTATATTTAACTATACCAAAATCGCTGCATGATTGATAATCCTTTCCCCTCCCTTTCATTTCTCCCCCCCTCTCCTTCACCATCAGTTTACGTACACGCTGACTTCTTTTGCCAAGCAAACACGATCTTTATTGTTATTATTATTAAAAATCACGGAATGGAAATGCGTTTTTTGAATGAGAAACCCGCTATGAAATCTTTCCTGATACACTATCCCATTGTACCTGGACACCCTCAAAAATGGTTCAAATAGCTCTGAGCTATATGTGACTTAACATCTCAGGTCAGCAGTCCCCTAGAACTTAGAACTAGTTAAACCTAACTAATCTAAGGACATCACACATATCCATGCCCGAGGCGGGATTCGAACCTGCGACAGTAGCGGTCGCGCGGTTCCAGACTGAAGCGCCTAGAACCGCTCGGCCACCAACGGCCGGCTGGACACCCTCATGTAATGTGGTATTGACCACTAGATATCACGAGAGGCGGACCCGTCAGTATAAATGAAGATGGAGATTACTGCGTTGTGAAAATGGAAGCGTTAACAGTGGAATGGGTCGGTCACGAGAGCTCGGTTACTTCTATCGTGTAGTTATTGGATGTTACATGAATAATAGCCCTGTCTAAGGCTGCCCAAGTAGACTGTTGGTACCCTGACTGTCACCAAGTGGAAATATGAAGAAACAACAACAGCCAAACAAAGGCCAGGCTGTTATCATGCAATGACGGGCAGGGACGGTCCACCAGCGCGGAAATATATTGTAAAGAATCGCATCGTTGTAAAAATGTCAACACTTCTGCAAAGTGATCTTCGTTTCATCAATGTACAAAATCCACTATTAATAAATTGCATCACGCTAAATTTTCATCGTGTAATATTCTATCTGTAGTGTTAAAATTATAAATGAATGACACAGAAAACCGGTACGTTATACTGGTTTCCCTTTAACTAAGAAGTGGATCTTTTAAATTTACAGTATTTAATGAAAAAGTATCTAGACACCTCTGTATAATGCAGAACTAATAACCAGAGGTCGCGAGAGGCTCTCTTGTGCCAGTCTCTTCATCTCAGAGTAGCACATACGACCTACGTACTCAATTATTCGAATGCTTTGCTGCGTGAATTCCAATCTCTGTTTTCCTCTGCAGCTATACCCTCTATAGCTCCCTTTGGTACCATGGAAGTTGTTCCCTGATATCTTAACAGATATCCTACCATCCTGCCCTTTCTTCTTCTCACTGTTTTCCATATCTTACTTTCATTACTAATTCTCCGGAGAACTTCCTCACTCGTTACCTTATCAGTCCACGTAATTTTGAACGTTCCTCTGTAGCGCCACGCCTCAAGTACTTCGATTCCCTTCTTTTCCGATATTCCCACAATCCATGTTTCGCTAACATACAATGCTGTGCTCCAAAAATACATTCTCAGAATAAGGGCCTAGTAGGCTTCTGTCGGGCAGGAATGGCCTCTTTGCCAGTGCTAATCCCTTTCCATGTACTCCTTGCTCCGTCCATCATGGGTTATTTGCTGCTTAGACAGCAGAATTCCTTAACTTATCTGCTTCGTGATCACCAGTCTTTATGTTAAGTTTGTTGCTGTTCTTATTTTTGCTAATTATCATTACTTTCATCTTCCTTCGATTTACTCTCAACCCATATTCTCTACTCATTAGACTGTGCATTCCATTCGACAGGTCCTGTCAGTCTTCTACACTTTCACTGAGGATAGCAATGTCATCCGCGAATCTTATCATCGGTATCCTTTCACCATGAATTTTTATTACAATCTTCAATCTTTCCTTTATTTCTCTTATTGCTTCTGCTACACGTAGCTTGAATAGCAAGGGCGGAAGGCTACAACCCTGTCTTACACCCATTTAGCTCCGAGCACTTCGATCCTGATCTTCCACTCTTATTGCTCCCTCTTGGCTCTTATACATATTGTATTTTACCCGTACTTCCGTTCACCTAATTTCGAACACCTTGTAACATTTGACATTGTAGAATGCCTTTTGCAGATCGACAATCCTATGAATGTGTCTTTATTTTCCTTTAGTCTTCCATTGCCACCACAACGTCAGAACTGCCTCTCTGGTGCCATTACCTTTTCTAATGCCTAACCGATCGTCTTCTAACACATCCTCAATTTTCTATTCGATTCCTCCGAATATTATTCATGTCGGCAGCTTGGATCTTGGATGCGTGAGCTGTTAAGCTGATCGTGCGATAATCTAGCACTTTTCACCTCTTCCAGTCTTCGGAATTGCATGAATCATGTTTTTTCAAAAGTCAGATAGTATGCCGCCAGACAACAATGGCATGTAGCTTTAGAGCCATCCTCATCAGACCACATGTATATTAAGTTCGTGATTGAAATGGGCAGTAGACAGACCGTGTCCTATAGGAATCCCATGAAAACGGAATGGCAGGCGTATACGAGGGACCTCGACTCAAGCCTATCGGAAGTCAGTACTACGATAAGGAATCCAGTAGAGTTTGAGAAGGTAGCAGAGCCAATGACCTCTGCCATCATGACCTCATATCATGACAACTGCTCAATCACCAAGAAATGCACGAATAGGAATATATCTTGGTGGAACAACAACCTGGAATCACTGAGGAAACATATACGAAGACTCGACATGAAATGAAGTTTAATGAGACGATCGTCATAGCGAAGACTTCGCATTATTATGCACGAATGTACACAGAGGCCATTGAGACTGCCAAACACTGTAACAATTTAATAGAAATGATGAAGGCATTAAGCTGGATAAGATATGGATGTCATCATTGCAGCAACAGGGTGACAATTGATTAATTTCAATTCAGAAAGTTGGCAGTATCAGTGATCATAGCACAGCCGACGTCACGTGATTGACAGCGGCGCCCTGTGGATGGTTTATATATACGGTGCTCACTCGCGCTCTCGTTGCAGTTCACCCATTGTCCTCGGAGGATGCCTTCCGCAGTCGAAGGCGAAACATCAGGGGAGAGTTTTGTGTATGGACCACGGCATCTCAGCCCGGAAGTGTTAAGTGATGATGTACGAAGACTGTTTAGCATTACGAGAAGGAAAAGACAATGGGCTGAATATCGGGAGGCCCTTGTCAAATACAAGCTTGCAATTAAGCAAGAAAAGCAGGCGACCTGGAAGATATTCTGTGAGACGCTAGAGGGTACCGCTGTTCATGCCAGACTTCATAAAATCCTCACTAGGAACCAACTAATCCAGGAGGAACTTTAAGGAAAGTGAATGGGAAGTATACAAGGACAGAACATGAAACGCTGGTCATACTCCTCAAGACTCGTTTTCCTCAAAGTACTCTGACAGACAATATAGACCAGGACGAAATGCCTGTGAGATATCGGTTTTCAGATATTACAAGGGAGAACTGGGAATCTGACGGAGAATTTATTGACCATTGTAAAATTCAATCTGTGGTGGGAACATTCCAACCGTTCAATTCACCTGACCCATCTGGACTTTTTCCAGAGCTCCTGCAACAAGGAGGAGTGAACTTAAAAAGATTCCTGTGCAGGTTATTTAGGGTTAGCCTGGCAGCAGGAATCATTCCTAACGTCTGGAGGAAGGTCGTCTTCATTCCAAAGCCAGGAAGAATTGATCATACCAAGGCCAAGGATATGAAACCAATCAGTCTGGCCTCCTTCCTTCTTAAAACTTTATAAAATCTGGTAAACGTGCATGTTAGGAACAAGAGGTTAACTACGGTCCCTCCACACATAAACCAACATGCATACTAACCAGGAAAATCGTGTGCAACTGTACTCCACCAACTTGTTGGGAAGGTGGAGGAAGCACTACACTTTCAGGAAATAGCCCTATGCATCGTCTTGGACATCGAAGGGACTTTTAGCAACATGACCTCCGAATCCATGGTTAAGGCAGCAGGGGGCATGGCTTGGAGACCACCATTTGCAAGCTGATTAGAGCCGTGCTTAGTGGTAGAGAGGTAGAAGCCCCCATGATGCCAGTATACCAGAGGCTGACCACAGGGAGGGGTCTGTCCCCTCTACTGCGGAACCTTGTGGTGAATGAACGCATTGTAGAATTAAACTCTAGACAGTACTTTTGCCAGGGATACGCAGAACATCATTTGATAGTAATACTCAGCAAATTTTCAAATACAGTCAGAGCTATGGCACAAGGAGCACTGAACATTGTGCAGAATTTGTTCAGGGAACAGGATCCAAGCGTCAGTCCGAAGAAGACTGTTGTAGCAGCATTTTCGAGGGCAGCAGATCCAACACACATATTTGAATCTCAAGCTTCTCGATGAAACTCTACCAGTGAAGGGGATAGTGAAATACTTAGGGGTAACCCTGTATGAGAAATTATCGTGGACTCCTCACGTTGTAAGTAGGCTGTTTAGGTTTTATATTGGTAACGCCACGTAGCACTCTGTATGAAAATCACTGGCTGTGCTGTGTGCAGTCTGTGGCTGGTTGGCATTGTTGTTGGAATATTCGCCATTGTAGTGTTGGGCAGTTGGCTGTTTACAGCGCGTAGCGTTGCGCAGTTGGAGGTGAGCCGCCAGCAGTGGTGGATGTGGGGAAAGAAATGGCGGAGTTTTGAGAGCGGATGATCTGGACGTGTGTCCATCAGAGACAACAAATTTGTAAGACTGGATGTCATGAACTGCTATATATATATTATGACTTTTGAACACTATTAAGGTAAATACATTGTTTGTTCTCTATCAAAATCTTTCATTTGCTAACTATACCTATCAGTAGTTAGTGCCTTCAGTAGTTAAAATCTTTTATTTAGCTGGCAGTAGTGGCGCTCGCTGTATTGCAGTAGTTCGAGTAACGAAGATTTTTGTGAGGTAAGTGATTTGTGAAAGGTATAGGTTAATGTTAGTCAGGGCCATTCTCTTATAGGGATTATTGAAGGTCAGATTGCGTTGCGCTAATATTGTGTGTCAGTTTAGTGTGGATCAGAATAGTAAAGAGCGAAATGCCTGAGTACGTTCAGTTCTGCTCAGCTGTTTGAAAATCAAATAATGTAAGAGGTGTATCAGCACAGTAATTCATTAATTTTGCTAATGGGACGTTACAACGTAAGGAGCACCTGTTCCAAGGCGAAAGGTACTCTGATGAATACCAGGAGTGCTTGTGGTAAAAACTGGGGCTTAAGCCTCAAGAGTATGTATCGGATATACACCACGGTAGTAAGACCTATGATCACTTATGGGGTTACTGTATGATGGAAAATGGTAGAACAGCAGGTAGCTGCTAAGGGACTTGTTAAGGTGCAGAGATAGGCCTGATTAGCCATTACAGGCGGAATCAGCAGAACACCCACTGCTGGACATGCTCCCGTTGCACCTGTGGGTAAAGATCCAGGCAGCAGCTGGAGCATACAGGTTAAAGACTGGCAAAAACTGGAACACATTGGGGTATCCAGGATCTCAAACGAAAATACTGAGTAAGGTAGACATAGGTACGGCTGGAGAAATTCCGGCTGACTATATAATAACTCCCAGCTGCTTCAACAAGACTTTCAATGTAGTAATTGGAAATAGAGAGCTCTGGCAGAACAAATTTCGACATTATACTGGGACGTAGTCTGGTTCACAACGGTTCAAAAACAGACCAAGGTGCTGGGGCCAGGTATACGGAGAGCAGCCAAGGCTGGAGAGTGCAATATCTCTAGGGAAGATGGCCACTTTGTTTCAAGAAGAAATATCTGCTATCAAAGTGGAGGAGAATTTGCAGAGGTGATACAGACGTCGTAGCATTTTCATTTATTCAGACAGCCAAGCAGCCCTGAAAGCACTGGCAGCCTCTGGAAAAAGGTCAAAGATCGTGGCAGAATGCCACAACGTCCTTGTGGAGATAGGGTAAGACAATAGAGTAAACCTATTGTGGGTCCCTGGCCACTCAGGGATTATTGGTAATGAGCAAACCGATAGGCTGCCCAGGAAAGGGGCGATGACAGCATTTATTGGACCGGAACCTGTCCTAACAATCACCAAGGTGATGATCAAAATAAAACTACGAGACTGGACAAGGAGACAACATGTAGAATATTGTGCTCAGGTTCAAAAGCAAAAATATGGCAATGTATTGATGCCGAAGCCATGTTCTAAGAGATGTCTCTCAATCCCGGGCTTGAACAGGAGAAAAATCAAACTCATGGTTGAACTATTGACAGGCCACGGGAACTTCAAAAAACACCTACATACAATAGACATAATAGAAGAAGACCCCAAATGCAGGATGTGTGGTGTGGACAAGGAAACAGCATCACATGTGATCATCGAATGCGAGGCATTGGAGATTAAAAGACGCAGAATATTTGGATCAACCAGACCTGAAGAAATTGTGTCCAGCAAAGCACTGGTAAATGATCTCCTTGCACTGATCAAGGGCATTGGTTGGCTTTACTAGAGACACAGGGAACGATACCGCACAAGCTGTTTTTGCTTTCCTGATAAAATCAAATCAAATCAAATGAATTCCGCCAGACTCATACATTCTACACAGCAATGAAAATAATCGTTTGCTGCCACTTCCCCCAATTATTTTAGAAACTGTGATTGGATGTTATCAATTCCTGCTGTCTTATTCGCTCTTAAGCTTTCCAAACCTCTTTTAAATTCTGTTCTAATATTGAGTCCCCTATATATTCTATATAGGCTGCTGTTCCTTCTTCTGCCACATCATCTGACACGTTTTTCCCCTTATAGAGGCCCATAATGTACCCTTTATACCTATCTCCTCTCTCTTCTGCATTTAACAGTGGAATTCCCATTTGCACTCTTGGTTTTAATTTTACAGAAGGTTGTTTTGCCTTTTCTATATGCTGAGTCAGTCCTTCCCACAATCATTTCTTTTTCGATTTCTTCACATTTTTCATGCAATAATTTCGTCTAAGCTGCCGTGGACTTTTTATATATTTCTTTAGTAAGTGACTTGTATTTTTATATTCCAGAATTTGCCTGAACATTTTTGCACTTCCTTGTTTCATCGATCAACTGAAGTTCTCTTCTGTTACCCATGGATTAATCGCAGTTATCTATGGTTTCCTTTTCAACTTGCGTCACCGGCCACTGTGGCCGAGCGGTTCTTGGCACTTCAGTCTGGAGCCACGTGACTGCTACGGTCGCAGGTTCGAATCCTGCCTCGACCGTAGTTGTTTATGATGTCCTTAGGTTAGTTAGGTTAAAGTCGTTCTCTAGGGACTGACGACCTCTGATGTTAAGTCCCATAGTGATCAGAGCCATCTGAACCAACTTGCATCATTGACGTTTTTAGAGACGTCAATTCCTCTCAGCTGGACTACATACTGACCTATTCCTTACCACAGTTCCTCAGAGGACGCCAACTGTGTCTCTTCAGACTTTAGTACTTCTGTATTCTAAGTCTCTGCGGATTGATTCCTCTTGACGAGTCTCAAACTCTAACCTACCCTTGATCACTACTAAATTGTGGTCTGAGTCTATATATGCTACTAGGTGCACCTTGCAATCCATTGTCTAGTCCCTGCTCGACTATAATGTAGTCTAACTGAAATCTTCAAGTATCACCCGGCCTTTTCCAAGTACACCTCCTCCTTTTGTAACTCTTGAATAGAATTTTTTCTGTTACTAGCTAAAATTTATTTGTAGCACTCAATTAGTCTTTCACTTCTCACATTCCTACTGCTAATCCCATATTCTCCAATAACCCTTTCTTCTACTGCTTCCCTACAACCGCCACTGCAGTCGCCCATGACTGTTAGTTGCGATGTCGGCATGTACACCTCAACTGTTCACAGTAACTCACTCTTTTCCCTACCTTCCTATTCATAACGAATCCTACTCCCTTCATATAATTTCTGCTGCTGTTCATATTACACTATACGCATCTGACCAGAAATCCTTGTCTTCTTTACATTTCACTTCAACGGCTCCACTATATCTAGATTGAGCCTTAGCATTTCCCTTTTCAGGTTTGCTAGCTCCCGTATAACGTTCAAACTTCTGACATTCCATGCCGCGAGTCGTAGAACGTTATTAGATTAGATTAGTACTTGTTCCATAGATCATGAATACGACACTTCGTAATGATGTGTAATGTGTCAGGTTAATAAAAGGTGTCTATACAAGATATTACATTACACAAAATATTACGTGACACTTAATTTTTTTTTGGGTGTGGGAGGTGGGGAAATTACCCACTTACTATATCCAAAAATTCGTCTAATGAGTAGGAGTTATGCTTTCGTTGTTATTCAGTTTCTTTCTCATGGTCACGCCCCACTTGGCAGACCCCTCCCGGAGATCCGAATGAGGGACTATACCGAAATCTTTGACTAATGGAGACATCATCATAAGTTTTTTTAGTTATATACCACATGTCCTGTGGATACACATTTGTGTCTTTAATGCAGTGGTTTCCATTGCATTCTGTATCCTCAGAGGATGTCAGTAGAGAAGCAGTAATAGCAGAATGGGTAGCTCAGGAACGTGGACTAGTCATTACACAGCACTTTGTAACACGCGCATCAGTGAAGTTTCAATCCTTCTAAAGCTGCCCAGGTCGACTAGTGGTGACGTTACCGTAAAGTGAAAACGCGAAGGAACAACCATAGCTAAACTAAGACCAAGCAGATCTCATTTACTGACGGACATATATCTTTGAATATTGCTGGAGGTGGTGGTAAGAAGTCGTACGAAACCAGCAGAAAGAATTACTCGTGAGTTCCAAAGTGCTACCAGGGGTCCAACTAACACGATGGGCATGCGTAAGGAGCAGAAAATAATGTAATACAATAGAACGGCTACCTATAAGCCACAAATTCCTGTAGGCAACGCAAGCGACACTTGTGATAATGTAAAGAGCAACACCACTGGCCAGTGGATGACTGGAAACGAGCCATTTGAAATGATGAATCACGCTATAAACTGTGACAATCTGATGGAATGCCTTAGGTTTCACGAATTCCTGGAAGATGTTACCTTCTATCAGATGACGTGCCTATAGTGAAATACGAAGAAGATGGTATTAAGGTATGAGGAAGTTTTTCGTGGTTAGAGTGCGGAACGCTAAATGCCAAGGGATTTAGACACATTTTACAGATTTGTGTACTTCTTGCAGCACGATTTCGGAGACGATTATTGTTTGTATCGGCATGTCAGTTCAGCCTATCATAAAACAGCGCCTGTGAGGCAATGGTTTGTGGGTAATACCATTCCTAACATAACCTGGCCTGCCGAGAGACTATGCAATGGAGGACCTCTGTGATGAATTATAACGTCGACTTCGCTCCAGATCGCAGCATACAGAATCACTAACGTTCTCTAATGTCAGCTCCCGGGTAAGAATGGATTGCCATTCCTCCACAGACATTCAAATACTTTATTGAAAGCGTCTTTAGCAGAATTCAAGCCGCCATGTAGGCCAATAGTAGGCACATTTCATGTTAATGTCCACTGATTGGTGTCTAGATGCTTTTGATCAGACAATTTATATGCACTGTAGATGACGTTTCACAAGCTCGCAAGGCGGTAGTGTAAACTGATGACGCACATTGAGTTACACGGAGAGACTGGAGCAATTATGGAGGTACTATCGTCTTTCCGTTATCTAGACGTAGCAATTATTAAGCACATCGACTAATAGGCGCTTGTAGTATGTCGTCAATCACTCTACCCATGACATGTGTTATACCATACCATTTAACATCTAATCATACTATGGTCCTGGACATTTCATCAAGTATAACCGACGTGATCATGCGTCAATTCTCTCTTCAGTTTAGGATCCGCAAGCCTAAAACCTATCTATTTTGCGACATTGCACTGAAAAAGGAAGTTATTTTTCAATGTACCGTGTTATTAAATTGTATCAGTTGAGCGTGTGCCGCTTAAAACAATTGTTTGATCAAAACAACTCTTATTTTTTCATGTCGTTACTGAGAGATCAATCAGAATAAAAACTCATTCTCATTTGGCAAGTTTAACTGCGAGTGTTTCAGTTTCGTTAGTTTTACTGCAAACTGAAGTACAATGAAGCAGTGAATTCAAAATTCACAACGCATATTTCTGTGTTTACTTGTTAATGAATGAGTCTCATTGCATTGACCGAGTCAGTAACTGAAGCGTGGCTCAGCTGCTGTACAATTTCGTGTGTAAATGAGGGGCATCACAATGGACACAATTTGAAGTGAGGGTATCAGTTTATTCTTTTTAGTTGTTCTGCTCAGTTTCCGAGAGTGTTGTCTGAAATCAGCATTGACTATTGTTATTGTATTTTATTGTGCGTGCTAGGCTGAAAGAGTTATCAACGATGCGTAACATGTTTACAAATTTCTTGGATGATTTCAAAGTTTAAAAGATCTTGAATTGAGGACCTTACCATTATCTGTTCTGTCATGTAATACACTCCTGGAAATGGAAAAAAGAACACATTGACACCGGTGTGTCAGACCCACCATACTTGCTCCGGACACTGCGAGAGGGCTGTACAAGCAATGATCACACGCACGGCACAGCGGACACACCAGGAACCGCGGTGTTGGCCGTCGAATGGCGCTAGCTGCGCAGCATTTGTGCACCGCCGCCGTCAGTGTCAGCCAGTTTGCCGTGGCATACGGAGCTCCATCGCAGTCTTTAACACTGGTAGCATGCCGCGACAGCGTGGACGTGAACCGTATGTGCAGTTGACGGACTTTGAGCGAGGGCGTATAGTGGGCATGCGGGAGGCCTGGTGGACGTACCGCCGAATTGCTCAACACGTGGGGCGTGAGGTCTCCACAGTACATCGATGTTGTCGCCAGTGGTCGGCGGAAGGTGAACGTGCCCGTCGACCTGGGACCGGACCGCAGCGACGCACGGATGCACGCCAAGACCGTAGGATCCTACGCAGTGCCGTAGGGGACCGCACCGCCACTTCCCAGCAAATTAGGGACACTGTTGCTCCTGGGGTATCGGCGAAGACCATTCGCAACCGTCTCCATGAAGCTGGGCTACGGTCCCACACACCGTTAGGCCGTCTTCCGCTCACGCCCCAACATCGTGCAGCCCGCCTCCAGTGGTGTCGCGACAGGCGTGAATGGAGGGACGAATGGAGACGTGTCGTCTTCAGCGATGAGAGTCGCTTCTGCCTTGGTGCCAATGATGGTCGTATGCGTGTTTGGCGCCGTGCAGGTGAGCGCCACAATCAGGACTGCATACGACCGAGGCACACAGGGCCAACACCCGGCATCATGGTGTGGGGAGTGATCTCCTACACTGGCCGTACACCACTGGTGATCGTCGAGGGGACACTGAATAGTGCACGGTACATCCAAACCGTCATCGAACCCATCTTTCTACCATTCCTAGACCGGCAAGGGAACTTGCTGTTCCAACAGGACAATGCACGTCCGCATGTATCCCGTGCCACCCAACGTGCTCTAGAAGGTGTAAGTCAACTACCCTGGCCAGCAAGATCTCCGGATCTGTCCCCCATTGAGCATGTTTGGGACTGGATGAAGCGTCGTCTCACGCGGTCTGCACGTCCAGCACGAACGCTGGTCCAACTGAGGCGCCAGGTGGAAATGGCATGGCAAGCCGTTCCACAGGACTACATCCAGCATCTCTACGATCGTCTCCATGGGAGAATAGCAGCCTGCATTGCTGCGAAAGGTGGATATACACTGTACTAGTTCCGACATTGTGCATGCTCTGTTGCCTGTGTCTATGTGCCTGTGGTTCTGTCAGTGTGATCATGTGATGTATCTGACCCCAGGAATCTGTCAATAAAGTTTCCCCTTCCTGCGACAATGATTTCACGGTGTTCTTATTTCAATTTCCAGGAGTGTATTTTGCAGTATTAACAGGACTCCATCCGACAGCGTGACCTGCTCAGTCTGATTATCTTTCATAATTCGACTGAGACCAATTGTTATCGATCAATTGCGCTAGTATACGCTACAACTTTGCCTAGCTTAACGCAGAAATTCGGGTTGGGTGCGTTAGACAATTTTCCATGGCAAATTACCATTTCGCGCTACACGTATTGTCTTGTGGGACACCAGCAGTCTCACAGTGTCAGCAACCATCCTTGAGTTATCTATCGGACATTATATATTCTTCATGATATTTTTTATACTAAACTTCACAGATAATGGTACGTAAATGCAAAAACAAAGATATATAAGAGAGAAAGCTTATTCTTGAATTGAAAATTACGAGGCTCCCAATACTGACAGTTTCATAATATGCAATATTTTGAATCAAAATAATTATGTGTTAGGTAGACCGATAATCGAAAATGTAGCTACCAAGAAATTAACATTACTTTGTCTTTTAGTAAGAAATAAAATTCTCTACAATTGTGTAAAGCCTTTAGTGACCGTAAAAGATACACACTAAAGGTAAATTTCATGTTTGGTATAATTCCCAATTTTATTTACTTCTGCTGGTACGTTACAACAAGTTACGCCATTATTTCAAAAATAATGAACCTTTTCTTGCAAGAGACTGCTATAACTTTGATTTCATTTCCATGGTTACTCGTATTCCATGGTTGCTGAGTGACTATCAAAACTCACGGAACAACTATTAATGATATATACGACACTATTCGTGATATTCCTGGCAAAGGAACGTTAATAACAGAAACAGGTTAAGTATCATACCACAAATTTCATGTAATTTGAGGCCTTACTCACTAACGAAAGAGGGAGACATTCATGTCGTCCTGTGCTTACATAATTTAATAAGTAGTCACAACGAAAAGTACTGGCTGATTAAAATAATAAACTAAAAATTTATTTTTCAAAAGTGGTTCAAGTAGCACGATGCCGTAGAGATAAGCTGAAAGAGACAGAAATTTTATTTCTAACAGAAAAACATTGTTACCAGAACCATTCAGTTTATCAGTGACGGATGTTGCATCAGTTCAATCAGCAATTAATATATTCAGCACGTCAACCGTACCTACAATTAAAAATACTTTTAGGCACACAACTCATTGTAATACCTTTCAGATGACTCTCGACGCCACGTGCCGGCCAGAAGAGATTTTCAGTAGTCATTACTCACTCATTACAAAGAACAATGCATGCAGTGTTATTTATTTTATTTAGAAGTCAAATTCCGTAGGACTAAATTGAGGGGTAAATCTCCAAGGTCATGGAACGTGTCAGTGCATGACCCTACAACATAAAAGTAATAACATATAAAATAAAATGTCTGTGAACCCGAAAAAAGTCAAGCCATAAATTTAAGTACACACAATCAACAATACAACAATAATAAGATTAATTTTTCAAGGAACTCCTCGAGAGAATAGGAGGAGTGACCCATGAGGAAACTCTTCAGTTTCTATTTTAAAGGGCGTGGATTACTACCGACATTTTTGAATTCGAGTGCTAGCTTATTGAAAATGGATGCAGAAGTGTGCTGCACACCTTTATGCACAAGAGTTAAGGAAGTCCGATCTAAATGCAGGTGTGATTTTAGCCGAGTATTAACTGAGTGAAATCTGCTTATTATTGGGAGTAGGCTAATATTGTTAACAAGAAATAACAGTATGGAATATATTTATTGAGAGGCCAATGTCAGAATACGCAGAGTCGTGAACAGGGATCGACAAGAGGCTCGTAAACTTACACCACATATTGCCCGCACCGCCCGTTTCTGAGCCAAAAATATCCTTTCAGATGGGAAGAGTTACCCCAAAATATAATATACGACATAAGCGAATGAAAATAAGCAAAGTAGACTAATTTTCGTGTCAAATGATCACTCACCTCAGATACCGTTCGAATAGTAAAAATGGCAGCATTAAGTCTTTGAACAAGATCCTGAACTTGGGATTTCCATGACAGATTACTATCTATCTGAACAGCTTGAAATTAGAACTGTTCAGTTTCACTAATCATATGCCCATTCTGTGAAATTAAAAGATCAGGTTTTTTTGAACTGTGTGTTAGAAACTGTAAAAAACTGTGATTTAATGTTAGTTTATTTTCTACAAGCCATGATGTTAAATCATGAACTCCACTATTTGAAACCGAGCCCATGTTGCACACAACATACTTTACTACCAAGCTAGTGTTATCAACAAACAGAAATATTTTAGAGTTGCCCGTAATACGAGAAAGTATATCATTTATATAAATAAGGAACAGAAGTGGCCCCAACACTGATCCATGGGGCACCCCCACGTGACCGTACCCCACTCAAACACCACATCACAACCATTATCAACACTGTGAATAATGACCTTTTGTTTTCTGTTGCTAAAGTATGATATCTGCAGCCTCAGTACACTTGTAATTCAGAAGGAAACGTAACAGCTTGAAAGGTCGGTCTCTCAGGCCATTAATGCCCAAAACAGTACCGAGGCCTGCAGACTGACAGGACTTAAAGTGCGAAGAGGTGCTCCATATTCCATGAGATACACTACTGAGTGCTAGCTGCCTCTTAAAAACGTTGAAAATACATACTGTAGAAGGAATCTGTTAATGTACTGTTGTCGACACACCGAAAGGGAAAGCAATCAGTAGTAAAAAACTGTAATCATTGGGTGGTAAATTGGGATTTTTACAGTGGGCTGTGGGTTACCTATTGCAAAAATGTTTGTTTTCTGTACCTATACCTCGATGTGAAACGAGAGTTTCATCTGCAAAAAGAATGATCGATAAACGGTCTATTTGTAGGATTATGGATCCCTCGCAAAACGGGAGGATTCATTTCCTGCAAGATCAGAATTTGGCAGGCAGAAATATTATGGATGATTCTAAATTACTGCCAAAAATTTTGATATAAAATAGTGTTTACGTCGGATTTTCACGTGAAGATCTTCTTTGTATATTTCTTTCGATTCTTACACGTGCAATACCCAACGTTTCCCAACTGTTACTTTCGCTTCTAACGAATAGTAAGATTTTGAAAAATTCACTTGATTATTCGGAGCGTAAGGTATTCGACCTTTTGAAAAGAGCTTTATGCCGTAAATCTAATGTTACTCCCTTTCACGTACGCCTACGTCCAGTGGTGCGTTACAACGAAAGCTTTCCCTTGCGGGAAAGTATGGTTGTATATAATATCTTCAAATTTACTGCCTTGACCCCCATGTTCTATTCGTCAGCTCAAAAGTCGCATAGTGGAATACTTTTCTTCAGTAAGGTACCGCTTTCGGACAAAGTTTCTGAAATAAATAAATTTCGGTCATAGTCCGTAATTATTGTTTGTTTTCCACTACTGGTCAATTTCGGCTGAAGCTTCATTTTGAAGTTTTAGCTGACGTGCATGAACACAAACCACTAAGCTGCCCAGCCACGAGCATACGGCTAGTAAAATTAATACTTACGACAAGTAGTCACGTTTTTTTTCCTTTTTTTCGTCCTCCTCGTCCCATGAGGACAGGGTGGTGGGCTGCCTGTGATACAAAATCCCGCTCTTCAGCACAAAGTTTTAAAGTATAAAGAAATTACAAAAATTCCCAAAGGCTAAAAATTTGCAAACGCGTTTAAAATCTGTAAAAAGATACATTTTTGATGCTATTTATGCAAAATTACAGTACTCATTTTCTTAGTATTTTGAATTAAAATAAAAAAGAATGAAAGACGAAGAAAAAATATACTTAAAACACACAAAAGAATTTCATAGAATTTTCTCATTTTGAGAAGACTGAAGGGGCGATCTCTTGTAGTGGCTGAAAACATTCAGCAGCCTATTCTTTATTTCCTCTTTATCTATTTCTTTATTTAAGACAATAGGTTTTGACAGACGTTGCTGTCATCTTCATGTGTTAAAAAATCTCTTTGTTATGAAACGGATTGACTTAACGTTGAACCTCTCACCAAACTGTCATGTGGATAAAGATCAGCACATTATTAGGTATGAGAAACGTTTTATAATGTGCTGATTTTTAGCCACAAACCAAATTCGCTTAACTTTTTCTTCATATGAAAGATGACGGAAGCGATGAAAAATTGTAGAAAACCACTTGTCTCGCTGTCCACAGGAAATTTTATATTTTTTCGCTGATGTATTGCTGACCCTCCCTAACCGTTCTTTCCCTAAAGTTATCATTAATAATATTGTACCAGATTCCCGGTGTGAGTTAACGAGCATTGTGCTATCTTTTAAATATATTGCTGAAAGAGTCAACTGACAGGAATTGTGAAATGAACCCTGTCGTCCAGGACTACGTGCAACAAAGGGCGCAGATTCACCACGAGATAGGGAAACTCATAGGCATCTATTGTCTATTGAGGTCTAAGCGCTGTAGTATGCGAGTGAGACAGACGAGAACCTACGTCATAGGGAAACCCAGTAGAAGGCTTTTGTGGCTGAGGAGATGTAACAGTGTTAAATATGACGGACCTAAGATGGACTATAAAGAGAAACATTTATGGAAATCATTTAATTCCGTAGTAATGCAGGAAATGAAGCCACAGTAATTTTAATCTGCCGCCATCCATAAATCTTCATGGTGATCCCAATTAAACTTAAATATTGATCATATCTATGATAGCTTGGGATTTACTGTTAAAGTGAAATTAACAAGTTTCGTAACAAAGACCTGAATGCTAAAATCTGAACGCTTTGGTAGATCTTAACGATCGATATTTCATGTAGAAGCGCATCATTAAAATGACAAATGTTGTAAATATCAACTCTGTTACTTTCTTTGTTTAAAAGGTATAGTAAATTTAAGTTATCAGTATTTTCAGTTAAGCATCAGGTATCATTTCCTCGACACAAAATACATCGAATGATGACAACATGACACCTTATTGAATCATTAGGTAATAGAATATTTGTTTTACAGTTTAGTGCATAATAGTTACTTCTGTTCTTCATTTATTTATCAGAAAGCCCATTGGTGCAAGGCTACTGGCCGTAACATTCAAAGTTAAGGAGGAAATTATATAGGTTTTATGTAAAAGAATTTAACAATGGATATTATTGATACTTTATTTAGAACATGAAAATGGTCAAGCTTTGATTATTTAAATATTTTAAAATGTAAAATAATGTAGAATGAGCTGTAGCCAATCAGATGAACGGCTTCAGGAAAGGGAACTGCACTATTCAGTTGAGTGAGTATGTTCGGCGCGAGGGAAACGCGGCCGGGGATGGGCAGGGACAGTTTGGCTGGATACACCAAAGAGTACAGTTTGCATTCAGACGCGAAAACGGACTGTCGGTCCTTAGGCAGCTAGGAAGTGAAACGACTAAAAAAATTTCGCGTTGTGTGGCATCGCGAGCCTTGGTCTCTGAGCGATGAGCAGCCGCGCGCCTGGTGTGAACTCTAACTTTTCGCGCGGATAACGAGGTGCAATATTAGATTTGTATTTCGCAATGAGATTGTGAATGATCGAACTGTGTCAAATGGATATGCACTCGATTGTAATAGTAATTCTAAATACGAGCACTTTCGCTATTGGTTTGCTTTCTGAATAAACATTATTCTAACAAAGTCGTAAATATGTGACCTACATCATTTATGGGTCGTTAACTTAGTTCCCGATATTACTATTATTGTTATTATATTTTATATTAACTTTACATTTCGCAAACTTGCCATCAGCCATCACAAGTGTCTAATTTAGGGCGTGTAATGCGACACGTGCAGTTCAAACCTTAGAAGAGATAGAGCCAAAACATTTCGAAGTAGAAGAACCCCATGTGAGCCGGCACATCTATGGGGTGTTAGCTCGCACCGGGTTGTTGAGACCATCGACAGCCTGAAGGTTGTTGTCTTCAAATGGTTCAAATGGCTCTAAGCACTATAAGACTTAACAGGTCATCAGGCTTAGAACTAATTAAACCTAACTAACCTAAAGACATCACACACATCCATGCCCGATGCAGGATTCGAACCTGTGACCGTAGCAGCAGTGTGGTTCCAGACTGAAGTGCCTAGAGCTGCTCGGCCACATAAACGATTTTCTTTGTTCTTGGTGATGTTGGCTCGCTTGGCGATGTTGGTATCTATAGCAGTAACACCGTCATAAACTGTTTCCGCTAGTGTAACAGTTTATCAGCCAATAGTTAATGCTTGCTCGAAACATACGATTCTTCAACATTATGAACTGATCAAGCTTTAGCAACACTACATTCCTTCAAATGTCCCTGAACATTTACAGAAACACTGTTAGTTTTGTTTAAAAATTTAATTAATGTACCGCTTTTCCACAACTGCCCCTTTAGGACGTCGCTATTCCATTTTCTTTCTTGGCAGCATACAAGTACTTACAATCCATTCAAAAATCTTATATAAAACAAATCAATGGCGCTGACAGCACCGACATAGACATACTGGGATCGTAAACCACGCCTGACGCGGTTGCTGAACCGTTTACTAGAAGCTCAACGTCCACGAATAAGCAGTGGAAGATCCAAAGAAGACGAGACGTTTCGTTACAGGTTCATTTAGTAAGCACGACATGATGAAACAAATCGAATAGCAGACACTACAAGATAAGGTTCTGTATCATGTTGTGGTTTATTTTTAAACTCCTGAGAGTGTACGTGCCTTGCAGTCAGCCAATATATTACTGCCTCCAACGGATAACTCGCGGAAAGACCATTAAGATAAAATTAGTGAGATCCAAGCTCGGACAGGGGCTTACCAGAATGCCGATTAGTGTCACATCTGCGACTTGGTGGCCCTTTGATTCTCATCGACAGCACCATCGCTGTCCGTAATCGAAGAAGCTTGGAGGGACTGTTATTTGGTGGGTCACGGTGCGACAAGCCGGTCAGTGTCCGTTATGCACGCGCGGTGGTTGTGTTTTCAAAATTTCTTGTGTGGTGAACGCCACTGATTTGGTTTTGGGTTACCTCAGTGCTTACCTAGATTTCATGGCCTAATCTGCATGTGAGGTTCTCTTATAACTATTGCTTAAGGCACGAGAGTAATATGATGACAAACCTACATCCAGTAAATGACTGATGCAGTAGATCAACTTGTGTTCCTACGCCCTGTACCTCTGCTGTGTTCATTGGCGGCGTGCATTTCCGATGCTCAAGTCCAAATCTATACTATCGGTGACAAATAATTCCACTCTTAAGATTCTTGCCTTCGAATGGTCGTGATCATACCGCAGAAAAGACCATATTAGTGACAGATGTTATTCGTGGGCTAGCTCAGATGGTTTCTCATTCTACCATAGCCTTTCTGAGAGTTGTGAATGCCACGGGCCACGCCTTGGTGGGATGATATAGCGTGTAGTAGTTTGTGACACAAGCGCCGTGAGTCTGAAAGTTCGGTTTCGGCTGGGAAGAATACCATGCACATGTTCATCGAAACTCAGTTTTGAGTACGCTAAGCAAGCCGGAGTGGCCGAGCGGTTCTAGGCGCTACGGTCTGGAACCGCGCGACTGCTACGGTCGCAGTATCGAATCCTGCCTCGGGCATGGATGTGTGTAAGTAGTTCTAAGTTCTAGGGGACTGATGACCTCAGCAGTTAAGTCCCATAGTGCTCAGAGCCATTTGAACCATTTTGAGTACGCTAAACGCGTACATTTATCAAATTAAGCGGAAATTTATCAAAGTGATTGCTATTAACATCCGAGGTCTTTTGATTACACACTGTATTCTAGTGTATGTGGAGCGTTATGAAAAAATCTGATGTTACATGATTGCTTAACTTTTGACCTGAGACAAGTATGTTAACACTTTGGGAAATTAACTGAAGGAAGAGGTTACCTTCGTCAAGGCTGTCGTCGTAATTGTCTTGCGACTTTGGTAATTTCCTGTCCCTATCAGCTGTTGCTGATGTTTCCAGGAACTCATTATGGTTATTGCCTAAGGAAATGTCTGATGTATGATTACCCCTGCGTTGGATGACCAGTAAATGTTGTCAGTACCATTTGATATGGTATGGCGAGTGATGTCTGTTGACGTTAGCGGCTCTGTAACTGACTGGGGTGTCTCGTCTGTGTTGGCTGAGCTTAGGTCATAGGAGGCTACATTACTGAATGTCAAGTCTTTGACATTTTTGGTGAAGGTTTTAATTATTGTCACTGGTACTTGAATGTAGGACAACTTAAAGTACTTTGATTCACTTGTGTGCAATGTGTGTAAACAATGTTATTAAATTCTTGATTTTAATGAATATTTAATTAGTTACGGAACTGGGCGCTTCTTATACTGTTCTAGTTTGTTTAAATGATTATTGTTGTTTATAAACCCTTCTTATCAAGGAATTTTAATAAACATGAAAACGTGCCCGCATCTCGTGGTCGTGCGGTAGCGTTCTCGCTTCCCACGCCTGGGTTCCCGGGTTCGATTCCCAGCGGGGTCAGGGATTTTCTCTGCCTCGTGATGGCTGGGTGTTGTGTGATGTCCTTAGGTTAGTTAGGTTTCAGTAGTTCTAAGTTCTAGGGGACTGATGACCACAGATGTTAAGTCCCATAGTGCTCAGAGCCATTTGAGCCATGAAAACGTAAAGGAATTGGGTGTAGTTTTGAATTCACAGTCATTGTGAAAAATTGCTTTAATTTGATGTTTCCATAATTAGTTCACTTGGACACTAACTGAGAAGACTGAACAGATACTGATGGTTAATGATACAACAGCTTGTATTTCCTTGTGAATGTTTAGTTTTAATAAATTTTTTAAAGTGACAGTCTGCCTTTTCAACCCAGTACTTACTCCACCTACCCATCTAATATACCAGCAATCATTCTTCCCACGAACCATTCGCGACTGGAACAGGAAAATCGTGAAGTGTCACTGGTATTAAAAGTACCCTCCGCTACACACCGTACGGTAGCTTGTATAATATATAGCATGTCCCAGGACGAATGGTCAATAATAAGGGGTATGAAAAATATGATAATCCAAAGCAAAAATATCTAGTAAATAAGGGCTCTAAAATGCACACCTTAACTGCTCTGAGCACTTCTTCGTTTTCGATACTGTGAAAGAAATCTCTTCTGTTGCAAGCTCTTTACTTAACATATTTTGGACCAAAGTAAGCAATAATTGTCCTGTAAACGTGGGCATTAAAACGTATGCCTTACGAGCGATAAGCACTTATTCAGTAGAAATGTGTTTCATAGTTGCAAAGATGAACAAGTGCTCATAGCTTTTAAGGTATGCACTTTTTTCTTGTTTTCCTCTATATTTCTACCCATCAAAATATAGAAACCAAAAAGCTTGTATTAGAAATGATTTGTTTCAGAGTATAAAAAAAAGGAGAACTGATCATAGCTCTTAAGGTATGCATTTTTGTGTCCATGTTTTGCTCCAGGTGGTTGTTCCGGTCGTAATCCCGAAAACTGACCAGTCTTTCTAGGACAACATGCAGATGTAGGTTAAAACTTTCTACGTAACGTTCGTTTGGTTACGGAGCAGAACTCTTTAATTACTGGGATACGATGAGATGTTATCGTGGAGGTGGTGGCATTCCGTTAACGCAAAGCCGAGAAGCCAGCTGGTGGAGCGTGGCGCCTTTGTTCGCGTGGTTCCCTCGTCAGTGGGATCTCGCCGCTTGGAGTTCCGCCTGCGGCTGCGGGCCGGCGAGCGTTTTGCGGGACGGCCGCGGCTGCCCCTGCTCACGACTCCCTTTTGGCGCGCGCCCCCCTGTGAGAGCGGCTTCACTGTGCCGCGGGCGCGGCACGTCCAACGGCCTCAGATAACGCAGACGCCCCACGGCAGCCGCAGCCGCCCTCACACCGCTCGATACGCCTTCTCCCTAGGAACAACCAGCCGTGTCGTGTGCGCCGCGTCGCCATTGTTTTTCACGCGCGGACTGTTCACATGAGGACCGTGAGAGCTTCCCTCCACCAATTCGATTTTATTGACAGGATGTGTAGGACACGACTACGACTTCAACGTATGTAAATAAAAAGACCCAACTCTCAACCGTCTTCGGGAAAATCGGGTTTGAAAATCTTACGCTTGGAATTTTACACTTTTTTTATTTATTTTGCATGTTAGCCAGGAAGAGCCCGGAAGAGCAGTTGAACGGAATGGACAATGTCTTGAATGGAGGATATAAGATGAACATCAACAAAAGCAAAACGAGGATAATGGAATGTAGTCGAATTAAATCGGGTGAAGCAGAGGGAATCAGATTAGCAAATGAGACACTTAAAGGGTAGTTTTGCTATTTGGGGAGCAAAATAACTAATGATGGCCGAAGTAGAGAGGGTATAAAATGTAGACTGGCAATGGCAAGGAAAGCGTTTCTAAAGAAGAGAAATTTGTTAACATTGGGTATGGATTTAAACGTCAGGAAGTCGTTTCTGAAAGTATTTGTGTAGAGTGTAGCCAAGTATGGAAGCGAAACATGGATGATAAATAGTTTGGACAAGAAGAGAATAGAAGCTTTCGAAATGCGGTGCTACAGAAGAATGCTGAAGATTAGATGGGCAGATCATATAAATAATGAGGAGGTACTGAATATAAATGGGGCGAAGTGAAATCTGTGGCACAACTTGACTAGAAGAAGGGATCCGTTGGTAGGACATGTTCTGAGGCATCAGGGAATCACCAATTTAGTATCGTAGGGCAGTGTGGAGGGTAAAAGTCGTAGAGGGAGACCAAGAGATGAATACACCAAACAGATTCAGAAGGATGTAGGTTGCAGTAGGTAATGGAAGATGAAGAAGCTTGCACAGGATAGAGTAGCATGGAGAGCTGCATCAGACCAGTCTCTGGACTGAAGACCACAACAATAACAATGCTGGCCAACACTCACTGAGGCCGCAGCCGAATTTGTTTCAGAACAGCTAGATCCAATGATTTAATCTTCCTCCCCACAGTTTTTTTTCAGATTTCATTCCCACGTAATTGTTATGACTGTAACAACTAACATTATTGCATGACTTAGTTATTATTTTCATAACCTTTAGACTAGAAAATGGAGAAAAAGTTTCATAAGGAGATTGGAAATAAAAAGAACTTTCAATCAGATCACATTTACATGTGTGACAGGTGTAATGTGTGACCTATGGAGTACTGCACGAATCAGCATGTTGCTGATCATAGAAACATGGAAAACAATAATTATTGTAACATACAGTAGTAGCTACAAGTCCTTGCATATGTGTAATTTTTCAGTGTGTCTTGTGCAAAAGAAACTTGTTTAAATTGTTAAACGTTTGTCGGTCATAACTCAATTTTGTGGTGAACCACGCATGTGTGTTGTTACAATTACGTGGGACAGAACAAAAAGTGCTGCGAACAAAATTCAATCTACTGAACTCGCGTTTATGAAACTAAGCGCTTATTCGCTTGACTGTTGAATCCTTAAGAGCTAACTACCATACAAAGTATATAAAAACTTGTGAAAAGTTGAAAAACGATTGTTTCGAAAACGATTCAGTGTTGAATTTTCCTAATTACATATGATGAAGTCCTAGTCGTGCGCTACACAACCTATCAATATGAATCAATTCGGTGAGAGAAAATTTGTACGGTTCCCTTGTCAGCAATAAGCAAGTTGAAGCTCGAGGTGCAGAACGTCTAATTTGTTGTGACCGCTACAGGTGGCTCTTCTGGGCCAGCAGCAACTTCACGTTCCTGGCCGGTTTGCCACTCCTTGCACGCAGTCCCGCGTCGACTTGTACTGTTTCATACAAAGGGGCCCAGCGAATTCCCACAAGAATATGTAATAAGCGGAACTGGTAAACGGTTCCTTTCCTCATATAGCCATCGTAGACTGCCAACATTGTTGCTGCAGTCTTCAGTCCTACAACAGGTTTGATAGGTATCTCTATATGACTGTCACCTAGTCCATAAATTGTTTATAACAACACACGTCTAAATATCTTACCCTTTAACTATTTCCACTCCATTCAATTTTCATTTCTGGATCTACCTCCTACCTCATCTGATGGCAGCTTCATACATTGCATGCATACACGGTGTCTTAATGAAAGATTTCACGCTATATATTATGTATTAAGCAAGACAGAAACTTAGGGTGAATTGTACTTATGCATAACACTATAAAGATCACATTTTCACAAAATCATAACATCTTACAACGAGTTGTCTTTATCACGTGACTTCAAAAAGTAAGTTACACATTATTACGGCAATCCAAGTAAATATGAATGAATCCTGCATCACACTTCAAAGTGACTCAGAATCATGACACCGTTTATCAACATAGTTTTCACCCTCTGTAAACGACGGTCAGAAAGGTCTACCAGTCTTTCAGTTCCTCGACGAAAGAGCCGATGCTTGGTCACAGAGCCATTTAAGATTCACTGTGTGAATTTCATCGTTGAAAAATTTGCACCGGCCAGTGTGGCCCAGCGGTTCTAGGCGCTTCAGTCTGGAACAGCGTGACCTCTACGGTCGCAGGTTCGAATCCTGCCTCGCACATGGGTGTGTGTGATGTCCTTAGGTTAGTCAGGTATAAGTAGTTCTACGTTCTAGGGGACTGATGACCTCAGATGAAATTCCCAAAGTGCTCAGAACCATTTTTTTTGAAAAATTTTTGATACCTGAGAATAAGTTCCTTGGCCTTCAGGACACTGTCGCCTGTGTCCGATATGGATGGCCTTCCTTCTCGATCATCATCTCCCCGATATTGTGTCTTTGGTTACTTTACTGGTACCAGTTCAAGGCAGCTGGACACGACGTTTGATTTTGTCCAGAGATCGGCAGAAATTCATTGTGAATCTCTGTGAAATGTAGTCTTGCCCACTAGAATCGTACTGTCCTGCGCACTTCAACGATACAATACGTTTCCAGCTGCCGCGTCATTTCACTCGCACATTGTAATGAAACTGTTATCTTTACCGCAGCAAGGCTATGTCTGTAGAAAAACCAAAACATTCTGACACTGTGCCACTCTAGTTACACAATGATCTTAGCGTGGGACGAGATGTGTCACTTATTTAAATTCCGTTCATACATGACTAGGGCATACAACATAGGGGGACTTTTTACCATTTCCTTAAGATTAAAGTTTTCATTGAACTCCCAACTGGACACTGGATACACGGCAAACATCCAAACGATAGTCAAACTTGTCCCGTAGATTTGTAAACATGTGTGGAGTCCTTGCTTGCAGCTGTGTAGTAGCGATCCGGTACACTCACTTCCCCCCCCCCCCCCCCCCCCAACAAAAAAAAAATCGTGCACTGTGACTTTATAAGACTTTGGAAGCCAGTGATGCAGTACATTATACATAAAGCATAACACGCCACTTAAGGTTTATCTATCGCTGAGGTGGCTCATTGTTGAGAGATGCTATAACTCGCAGGTGCCACTGTAGTCGTCCTCTTCTTTCATCCTGTCTGAGCACTAAAATTTTCAGCATGTTCTTGCAATTGTGGAAAAAAACAGATCTCCAACAAGGAGAATAACAATTAATGACGTGAACGCATACAGCTGAAAGTACACGATAGTAGAAGCAAAAGAAGTCTCAGTAGACATCGGCTGTGAAACGCGTACCTTCAGAGCTATCAGCACCTGTTCAGTAGCAGAGGCGTATTTCACTATAGCGATGAAGAACAAGAGCTCACAGTAGTTAAGGTATGCATCTTAAGAGCTCATGTTCACTTGACTTATTTTTCTTCTTTTCGTCTATGCTACGTCCTCTTAAAATATGGAAAGCAAAGAGTTTACGTTGGAAGAGTATTGATTCACAGTATCGAAGAAGTGCTCACAGCTCGTAAGGGATGAGTTTCAGGGTTCATGCTTACTGTGATCATTTTTTCTTCTGTATCGTGTTCTTTCAACTCTGTGCGTTTACACTGATAATTATGATACATCCTGTAAGTACGTGATTCCTGTAAACATCTTTTTCACAAAGAGTGATCTGTAAATTTTTGCTTGGCAAAGGACACAAAACACAAGACATATCTCTTACGCTCGACTGTGATACGCGGCTGCTACATTTACCGTATCACTGTGTTCCAGCTCACTTTCCATGTCAGTGAGACGTAGCAGCCGGCCGAAGTGGCCGTGCGGTTAAAGGCGCTGCAGTCTGGAACCGCAAGACCGCTACGGTCGCAGGTTCGAATCCTGCCTCGGGCATGGATGTTTGTGATGTCCTTAGGTTAGTTAGGTTTAACTAGTTCTAAGTTCTAGGGGACTAATGACGTCAGAAGTTGAGTCCCATAGCGCTCAGAGCCATTAGTGAGACGTAGCTTCATTATGAATACTAAACGTCAGAGGTGACTGTTATCTTCCATTTCCACGCCCAGACTGGATTCACAAAACTCTACACGTTGTTGTTTATCACCATTGTGAGCGGCTTGGATAGTGAAAGAGTGAATTAACTGCCCAGGGAGACCACTATCGGCTAATACACTGACAGGTGACTGTGTATAGATTTTCATTAAAACTGTGTGCGACGTATCATTACTTGTTGCCAGCGACTTGTCTCTCACATTTTTCCTACTATTTGCTTCCTTGAAGGCTATTTTATTGCCAAGTCTCTGTTAAGGAAGAAAGCACCTGTGTCTCTTTATTTACTTGACGTTGGTGCAGTTCGTTTCACCTCGTACCCACCAATGTGTGTGTGTGTGTGTGTGTGTGTGTGTGTGTGTGTGTGTGTGTGTGTGTGTGTGTGCGCGCGCGCGCGCGCGCGGGCGAGCGTTTGGTTGTGTACATGAGAAGAGTGAATGTTTAGAAATGCGCTAATGTGTAGTCAAATGGTATCCTACTGTCATAGAACTGTAATGTAGACTTAGCTTTTTGACTACTTGGGGAGGGACGAGGGAAGCAGAGACACAACTGTGGGACAGGAGGTGAATGTTTAAAACTGGTGCAAGGTACAGGTATTGGCGGCAGCAACCTCTTAATTCCCTCTTCAGCTGCTGAGAGTCCCTTCGCGCTGTAGACAAAGATTTTGGCTCACAGTCCAGCCTGGGTTGGAAAGTAATGTAGTGTTTGTTTTGCTCTGCTCTCAGATCGCAAACAACGTACACTCCTGGAAATTGAAATAAGAACACCGTGAATTCATTGTCCCAGGAAGGGGAAACTTTATTGACACATTCCTGGGGTCAGATACATCACATGATCACACTGACAGAACCACAGGCACATAGACACAGGCAACAGAGCATGCACAATGTCGGAACTAGTACAGTGTATATCCACCTTTCGCAGCAATGCAGGCTGCTATTCTCCCATGGAGACGATCGTAGAGATGCTGGATGTAGTCCTGTGGAACGGCTTGCCATGCCATTTCCACCTGGCGCCTCAGTTGGACCAGCGTTCGTGCTGGACGTGCAGACCGCGTGAGACGACGCTTCATCCAGTCCCAAACATGCTCAATGGGGGACAGATCCGGAGATCTTGCTGGCCAGGGTAGTTGACTTACACCTTCTAGAGCACGTTGGGTGGCACGGGATACATGCGGACGTGCATTGTCCAGTTGGAACAGCAAGTTCCCTTGCCGGTCTAGGAATGGTAGAACGATGGGTTCGATGACGGTTTGGATGTACCGTGCACTATTCAGTGTCCCCTCGACGATCACCAGTGGTGTACGGCCAGTGTAGGAGATCGCTCCCCACACCATGATGCCGGGTGTTGGCCCTGTGTGCCTCGGTCGTATGCAGTCCTGATTGTGGCGCTCACCTGCACGGCGCCAAACACGCATACGACCATCATTGGCACCAAGGCAGAAGCGACTCTCATCGCTGAAGACGACACGTCTCCATTCGTCCCTCCATTCACGCCCGTCGCGACACCACTGGAGGCGGGCTGCACGATGTTGGGGCGTGAGCGGAAGACGGCCTAACGGTGTGCGGGACCGTAGCCCAGCTTCATGGAGACGGTTGCGAATGGTCCTCGCCGATACCCCAGGAGCAACAGTGTCCCTAATTTGCTGGGAAGTGGCGGTGCGGTTCCCTACGGTACTGCGTAGGATCCTACGGTCTTGGCGTGCATCCGTGCGTCGCTGCGGTCCGGTCCCAGGTCGACGGGCACGTGCACCTTCCGCCGACCACTGGCGACAACATCGATGTACTGTGGAGACCTCACGCCCCACGTGTTGAGCAATTCGGCGGTACGTCCACCCGAGCTCCCGCATGCCCACTATACGCCCTCGCTCAAAGTCCGTCAACTGCACATACGGTTCACGTCCACGCTGTCGCGGCATGCTACCAGTGTTAAAGACTGCGATGGAGCTCCGTATGCCACGGCAAACTGGCTGACACTGACTGCGGCGGTGCACAAATGCTGCGCAGCTAGCGCCATTCGACGGCCAACACCGCGGTTCCTGGTGTGTCCGCTGTGCCGTGCGTGTGATCATTGCTTGTACAGCCCTCTCGCAGTGTCCGGAGCAAGTATGGTGGGTCTGACACACCGGTGTCAATGTGTTCTTTTTTCCATTTCCAGGAGTGTATATGCAAAACAGTCTCGAGTTGATGTTGCACTTAGTTCAGATCGTCTGTTCATCGTAGTGGCGTGTAATACTCCCGAATCATGATTATTTGGCGTTTTTGTGTAAATTTCACGTGAGTCTTAGTTGCCTTGTGCAGCATGTTTTGTTCTGAGTAGTGATAATTAGGCCTTAAGTCCATGGTAGGACTCGCTGTGAGAAGATGAACGATGTTGTTTGTGGAAAGAATCCACCTTTCTCCTATCCATAAATCACATATTGATATTTTTTTGGAACATCATTCTAGGAAAAATAGAATATTATAACTTATTTCAGTATACACAGTCGTGGTCACATTTAAGTTGTTTTGTTTTATTTTTAAGTGACTGGTTTCGATCTTCTAAGAGATCATCTACAGATCTTACATTCCTTCATGACCGTGGCTACCGCTGGCGTGAAGCAAGTCTATCTGGAGGTAGGCGTGCTCTCCACGCATACACAGATAAATGTATATGTTATGTTCGCTAAATAAAAAAGCCCCTATGCCAATTGTAAAAGATGTTTGTGAAACAGTGATAGGATCATGACATATAATGCACTGTCCAGTCAAATTAATGAGACCACCTGTCAGAAGCCTCAATGAGTCACTTAGGTTTTGGAAAATACCGACAAGGATGTGGTGGGGCTATGACGACTTCAAAGCAGTGGCCAGCTGCACTAGGTTTCTGTGTTGAGGATCCAAGGTGTGTGCGGCACAATCGAGGTGTTCCTACGGATTCTCGATTGGTTTAAATTCTGACAGTTTGGTGGCCAGAGAAGTACGGTAATCTCATCCTGGTGCTCCTCGAGGCGTGTGACTGCATTTTCTTGCTAGTATGTGCCATCATGCCAAGGAAAATCTAACTGCGTATAGGGGTGGACAGGGTCCCCAAGGATAGATGCACACCTGTGTTGATCCATTGTTTTTTCGAGAATGACGGGATCACCCAGGGAATCCCACTTAAAAATTCCCCAGACCATTGCGCTCCATCCTCCGACCTGGATCCTTCCGACGATTGTGACAGGTTTTTTGTTTTCGGACATTTCACGCCGTACATGCCAACGGTCATCACTCCAGTGGAGCATAAAACGTGATTAGTTTGCAAAGGCAACCTGTCGCCACTTAGTGGATGTCTATTTGGGGCAATGGCGTGCAAATTCCAGGATCCGCCGCTGATGGGCAGCAGTCAGCCTACTGTGGAGGCCCATAAGCCATAACATTCGCTGAATGGTCATTGAGGGAAAACTGTTGGTAACCCCTTGGCTCTTATGAGCAGTCAGTTGCCCTACAGTTCTACGTATATTCGCCTGCACAGATCTCCACAGGCGGCGTTTACCCCTGCCATCTATGAACCCTAGTACACTACAGTTGCCTTCGCGCCTGTTGTGGTAGCACCATTTTGCCATGCACTGAATACTTTATCCACGGTGGCACGCGAACAGTTTACAAACGTACCCATTTCGGAAACGCTTCCATCCTTGGCCAGAAAGGCAATGATCATGGCCTTTTAGGAGGTCAGATACATCACTCCGCTTCCACATTGCGAAAACAACTCCACTTTTTTCCGCGTTCGCCGACAAGTTTCATACATCCTCCACTGCAAGAACTGCAACCTGCCGTCTATGAGTGGTGACTGAATGTTGACATGAACATTAACAGTGGTCACATTAATGTGAGTGGATCATTAAATTCAATATTGTAATCAGGAAAGTTGCTATGAGTTAACGTTACCATTTAATCGAAACATGAAAGAGAATGGTGACCCCTCACCTTGTACCTAGTATTTGCACTGCTCACGACGTCACCTTCCAGTCGAGCATACTTGTCTATCGTGTACTCAATCAAGTCCTTGAAGATAGCGACAGAGATTGCTTCAACTTCAGAGATCAACACTAGCGACTGCTTTAAATCTTACACTAAAGCAGTCATTGAGTTAAATTCAAAAATGGTGGATTGGTTGGTCAAATAAATGAAAGAATCATTACCTGAATTAAAAAAAAGCCCAGAAAATTTAAAATTATACAGAAATAGTCACATTGTCTGCTGTTCGAAAATTTACATGAGGCATGTAGTCATAACATAGTAACCGATAGCAACAGATTTTCTAACTGAATAAAGGAATATCTTGGTGAAGGGTATACAAGTAAGTTTTGGCAGCAACAGCTACTTCAGGCCTAACAGATCACAGCAATAGCTTATAGTCATTAGGTTTTTCAGGTAACTTAACCCAGAAATTATTCAAAGAATCTGAAATCACTTAAACTTTACCGTTTTCAGTTTGTGGGATAACTTCAAGTTACAATTCAGTACCCAGAGTCATTACAAGCCATTCAATTCTAACTGGCGGGTTAACAGCTCAATTTATTATTTAACGCAGACACTCGCTTAACCGGTGGAAGGCTCCATCAAAACATATTAAATGAGCACAGCGAAAGGCCTCAAGTGTCAACAGTAATTACTCGTGAGTCCAGAACACAACGAAACAGTTTGCTGATGCACAGATTAAAATAGTGGGCCAACAAATATACCTTTTGTCACACAAGCAAGCACGCCGGGGGTCTAATTTTTATACCCTGTCGGATTAACATTCCGTATGTAATCAAGCATCAACTCTGCGCAGTAATTTTTAAATTTAATAAAAGATGCACTCTCAGGTCGCTTGGCAGCGATAACATCTGTGACAATGATGAAAGGTAGCGAGGCCAGAGATAATTATTAATGAGCAATTCAGAACGAACCAATTAATTAGTGTGCTGAGATCTGAAAGAGACCAGACGCATATGATGACTTGTGTAAAAAATATACGCACGCCAAGTATTATTAACCTTGTGAATGTATTACGTAAAGGTTGTGTGTGAAAATATTTTCGGGACACGTCAAAAAGTTGTCTGGATATTTATTTGTAAGTCTACGAAATTATATTGTAATAAATCTTTGGACGATCGTGAGGACCTGCAAGGACACCACCAATAACGTTTCACCGCAGTATTGAAGAGGTATAAGAAATCATTTGAAGAAAGGACATAAGAAAATTTTTAATTTTTATATCTCTTTATTCATAAGGAAATCTTATTACTAAATTTTTTCTTCAGTAGCTATGGTGACTGATTGCATAGCCGAAACCCCTCATTTATCCGATAATATTAAATTATATAACATTTACCTTAGCATTTCCAAATACTTGCACTACAATTTTGTAATGGCGACCGAACAGTGAGCGCGATATCCAAAACTTTTGTGTGTACGTACGATAATTAATAATTATTAGGAATAAAAATCATTTAAGTCATGCAAATACACTGGAAATTAAGAAATTCCGATTTACGAGGAAGCGTGAACGACATAACGTTCAAGGTAGGATCAAGAGTATTGCTGAATTTTATGCACGTGAGAGCAAGCAACTCCACCACGATACTATCATTTGTTCAGTTTCACAACCGTTGTGGAAAGCAACAAAGTCGAACCTTGTAATGTGTATTCTTGTAGTGTTTGTTAAGTAAGGGTAAAACAATTACGTACCCTCTTGTTGCGAGTAAAAAGTTATTTCTCAAGACACAAAAAAAGCTTTCTGTAAGAATTTAACATTTTTATATATTCAAATATTACGTGTGTTTGTCAAAATGGAACCGAACAACAAGCAACAAATAACAATTAATAATAATGAAAATGTCGAAGTATCGACAAATTTGCCAGTAAGAGGTGACAATAATGAATCGCAACAAAGCAGTAATTTGCCAAATAATGGGAATATTCAACTTAACTCTACTATTATTAGTGAATCACTAACGCATTTTAGGGATAATACGTGGCTCACTTGCGATGAGACCAGTCCTCAATCAATGCTGGAAGGTGAAATTTTAGATAGTAATGGAGAAAGAGGTAATGGAACTGACAAAGAAAATTTTCACGATTCAATTTTGAGAGAACGAAACGAGCTCGCGAGAATGAGTAATATGGAGAGATCAATATCTAACGGTAGGAATGAGATAGAGTAGCTAAATATTCCATACAGTATTAAAAATGAGTTCAGATATAACTAGAAATGACCAACGCACATTCATAAATTGTTCGTATACGTTCAGATAACACAAAAATAAGTACTGAAACTGCCTAGGTAACTTGGATACAAAATTAACTTTAAAAAATCGAGACTGTTACAATGGAAGTCAACAGTCTCGATCAAAAGCTTTCTAATCGTGTCACTGTAATAGAACAAAAAGACGGTGCGTTAGTTGTTGATCTTGAAACTTTGCGTAATAATTGCAACACAGATCTAAGAGGGACAACTAACGAACTTGACACGAAGTATTCTAGTATGAATACCCAATTAAGCCAGAAATTATCAGACACTCTAAAGGGACAAAAAATTGTGGACCAAGTACAAAAGGTAGCAGAGACGCAAGAAGCCTTGCAAAACAAAGCACAAACCTCTGATCGAATTGGTCAAAACTGTGTAAACAAACGTGTCCGAATTTGTATGGACTTGTCAGGAATTGCCAGATGACGTATGCAAACTCAAGCAAGATGTCGGGCTTTTAAATAAAACTTGGTCATAGATTTCCAACATCCGAATGTGAAGGGCTTAAGAAAGTTGTAAAGAAATTAAACGAAGGAGACGACGCGAGAATATTCGACAGTGACACCACGCTGGCAGAAACGTGTGTCAAGGAACATAGGGCTTACGTCGAGGCCGCAGAGGAAATAATTGGTGAGCGTGAAACAAAAATGCTTGCTAAAATTGACAATGACACGAAAAGAACATAGGGCTTACGTCGAGGCCGCAGAGGAAATAACTGGTGAGCGTGAAACAAAAATGCTTGCTAAAATTGACAATGACACGAAAACGATCGAAGATAAGCGAAAAGAATAGTTCAAACGGTCCTTCTATAGCTACTAACCAGAATTGATCAGCTAGAGAAAATAATCACTGGAACACGGTTTCACCACAGTCAGAATATGACACAGGCAAACCAGAACAATTTGCAAATAATTACGCGAATGTGCCAGTGTTGTCGAACACTGCCATGCCTTCAACAAAGAGGCTGGCAACTACATCACAGTTGAAATAGCACAAGGAATCGTCATTCCTTATTGATGAAGGTTTGCTGAAACACAGACAATTTCCGATCTTTACGCTAGAATGGAAGAAGACACAGCCAGTGCTATTTGTGCAAGCGTTTAGGAACATATTATCCCGACATTTGTCTGAACAAAAACAAAACCAGTTCGTTCTAGGATGGATTCAAGGTGACGCCCGTTTATGGGCAGCGGAACAAATGGTTCAAATGGCTCTGAGCACATCTGAAGTCATCAATCCCCTAGAACATAGAACTACTTAAACCTAGCTAACCTAAGGACATCACACACATCCATGCCCGAGGCAGGATTCGAACCTGCGCTCGTAGCAGTCGCGCGGTTCCGGACTGAAGCGCCTAGAACCGCTCGGCCACCGTGGCCGGCGCAGCGGAAGAAGCCAACAATAGTCACCCATACGAAGAATTCCAACAAGCGTTTTTAGAGAAATACTGGTCTCATGGAATAGAAAAGAGACTTCAAATGGAGATCTTTCACCAGCAACCTTTCTAAGCAATACACGGTGGGTTGCGAAAATGTTTCGAAAAATATTTAAACATGACATGTTGACGCTTAAGATTATTAAAAGGACGGTTACCCACACATATACGTGAAAAACTGTTCGCAATTCCGACTTACGAGTTAGAATATTTTTTATCCGTAGTCGAGTACATTGATCTTACATATGAAAGCAGTCCTAAGACAAACTATGGCAAATGTAATCAGTCAGACACGCGCCCAGAATCCGAAATTTTAACAACTACAACAATAGTGGCAGTAATGACAGTGGGGACAGCTACAACAATAATAATGGTAGCAACCACTGCAACAAGTATGGTAAAGCGCGGCAAGTGTGTCATCCAATGCACCACTTCAGGAGTATTTTGAGAACGCTAATTTCGGAAACGAGCGAAGAAACTGTAACAGAGGCCGTAACGGCAGAGACGCAATCAACAAAGTCGCCGTTCTCAACACCGTAATAACCAGAATGGATGGAGTATTTAGTATGGTCCGAACGGCAATACACACCAAAATTTTGGTAACAGTAGTAATCAACCACCGAGTAACTACAACAATAAAAGTAGTTACAGGAGCGGGAGAAACCCAGAATGGGGCCATGTCACTGCAGGTCAAATACAAGGCCTTACATGGAACACTTCTGAACCCACGGTACACGTAGTTGATGTGACGGACCACCTTCTCCACAGAAAACAGCGATTGATCGGGCCAAGCCCCCAGCCAAAGACCGTGAATGGAATCGGGAGCATAAGGCTTTTGAATAGCTATTTTATGAGATATGACCAGTAAAATGATATGAAGGAAGATCTTTATACAGATGAAGACATAATTAATATTAAAGGATTAAATGACGAAGTACAAGCTATTAAAATTGCACAAAATTGGCAACGAAAACATACGGGTTGTACTAGACACTGGCACGGCGACGAATTTAATTTCGCAACGTGTGTTTGATGAGCTGCAGAACAAACTGAATTTGCTACTTTACCAGTACAAAATTGTCACATTGTAACAGCGCTGGGTGGTAAATCAAAGGTTGTAAGGCTGAAAACATGTTTACCTATTGACATAAATGAAAACATATTTACATGCACATTTTAGTAGTCGAAAAATTAATAGTTAAATGTTTGTTAAGCAGGGAAGTTTTTACGAAGTATCAGGTGAAGACTGGTCCAGGCAAAGCTAAGTGCCATTTGTATGTTGACGAAAAACCTATTATAGTGGGTTTGTTGAAAATAAACGCAAATGTCCTCATTCATTTGGCAAACAAGGTTAGTTTGGTGTCACCGCCAGACACCACACTTGCTAGGTGGTAGCCTTTAAATCGGCCGCGGTCCGTTAGTATACGTCGGACCCGCGTGTCGTCATTATCAGTGATTCGAGAGCCGCCACACGGCAGGTCTAGTCTAGAGAGACTCCCTAGCACTCGCCCCAGTGCCGACTTTGCTAGCGATGGTTCACTGTCTACATACGCTCTCGTTTGCAGAGACGACAGTTTAGCATAGCCTTCAGCTACTTCATTTGCTACGACCTAGCAAGGCGCCATGTTCAGTTACTATAAGTAATATCTTCAAGAATGTATTCTGAACAGATAATATTGTGACTCACGTACCGTCAAGAGCGCCGTTCATCATTAATGGATTAAAGTTAAGTATCAAACTAATGACGTCCGCTTTATGAATTCCCATTCCTTGTCATGTTCCAGACCTCACGTCAGTATAGTTCTTCCCTCTTCACGCCAGCCTGCGTGAGCTAAAACGCGTGCATTTAGGCCTCCACTCGTAACACGGTGTTGGCCCTTCTGCTAACACAAAAGTTAGTATTCAGTTGACGTATCCTGAGATTTTATATATACATTAAACATTTAATGACGTAAATTTGGAGACGGTGACCACCCATACAATATACAACAAGCAGTTGATGAGTCAACTACACTTACACAAGATAGAAGCATGATTTACATGCCTTATTGAAAGAATTCTCTTACGATTTCGACCAAAATCCCAGTGTAATAAAAGGTACGCGTATCAAATGAAACTTTCTGTCACGCGTCATACGCAATTCCGTGGAAGAAAAGCGAGGCTGTCAGGAAAGAGATCGAGTGCACGATTAAGTGGAACGTAATTGAAACATCACACTAACGATACTGCAGTCAAATTGTAGCAGTAGCCAGAGATGATGATACTGTCTGGCTTGTCCTGGACACGAGGGAAATAAGTGAAATCATCATACTTGTAAGAATGAGACCAGACAATATAGAAGCACAATTGTCAAAACTTTAGGGAGCTCAGGTACCTCGTACTGGCAAATTTTATTCCACCCTCAAGTCGCCAGTATACTGCCTTCGTGTGCAACGGTAGAAGGTTCGAATTTAGCGTTCTGCTGTTTGGCCTTATCGTGAGTGCCGGCGCGTCTATTGCGGCATTAGAGTGCTTTGGTCAGAACTTTTGAGTCAAGTCACTATGTACGTGGGTGACCTCCTTATCGCCACATCCATGTGGAAACTTCATGTGCAAATACTTAGCCTTAGAAAGGTTCTCTGGACATGAAGTTACTGCTAATTAAAAAAAAAAAAATAAACTGATTCCATGTGGGAAGACATAAAATTTTTAGGCCACATTATCTCACCTACACGTATTAGACCTTATCCCAAAAAGCTAGATGCAGTGAAATATTGTCACAAACACAGACAAAGAAACAGCTGAAGGTATTTCTAGGATTAGCATCATTTTCTTGAAAATTCGTGAACAATCAGCTATTAAATAGCAATGATCTTCTGAATTTATAAAGGAAAAAAGACATAAGGCTTTGGACACCCAAGTGCCAAGAGGATTTTGAGGCGCTTAAAATGGCTTTAATAACCTCAGAAATTCTAGCCTACTCAGACATGACGAAATAATTCCGTCTTCATACTGATGCCTCGTGACAAGGACTAGGGGCAATATTGTGTCAAATCACAACAGAACAGGTACGTCAAAATATAACCATCATCAGTTTCGCAAGTTGTAAACTTACAGAAAGTGAATGAGCTTATTCAGTTACAGAAATCGAGGCACCGGCAATGATATGGGCTTTTCGAGAATTTCAGTATTGTTTAGGGAAAAATCACACTAAGAAATCGTGCGATCATCTAGCACTTTCATTCTTATTACCATGCAAATTAACATACAAACGGTTAGCCAGATGATACCTGTTCTAACAAGAATTCGATTTTGAAATCATGTAAGTCGAGAGTGAACAGAATATTTTGGCAGAAGTCTTGTATAGGCTATGGCAAGGATTGCGCGATTATGAAGAACTAACGGAGCAGACCTCAGATTTCAGAGTGCTCCTTATGCACGATGGCTCTTTTAGACCTTATTACCTTGAAATGTGTAGGAACCAGCTTCAAGAAGAGGACAAACGGCAGTATAAGATAGGGCAACAGCTTGTGTACAACAGCAACTCTGAACTAGGGAAACGATACAAATTGCACAACGGAGTATTGTTTTACCGAAGAACACCGGTTTCTCATAACTGGTGTTTCTGATTGCCAGGAAAACGCATCGACAACTTTATACGGTACAGACGTTATATATGGGGACATTACGGAGTGACAAAGTGCAACAATAAACTCATATTTTGCAGTTATTTCCCAAATACTGGAAAAGGGATATTGTAAGTAACCAGGAAATGCATTATAGGTCTAAAAACCCGAAAAATCACGTCTTAATGAACTGCAGCAAACCATTGCAACAAAAGAAAGATACCTCGTGTATATTGACGGCGCTGGACCGTTCCCAACAGCCAGAGGAAGTGCGAAATACGTAATTGTCTTAAATGATGTGGTTTCAAAACACTTAAAAATGTGTGCTATCACATCACTAGCAGTGGAACCCATAATAAAGAAAGAAGTAGGTGGTTATTTCGTTCGAGTTGGCAAGCCAAAAGCTGTACTCACTGGCAACGCTAACAACTTTATAGGCTCTAAATGGAAAGAATTTGTAAAATCACATGGTATAAAACATATTTTTGTATCTAAATTCCACCCAGAAGCAAGCCCCATTGCACAGGTATTTCGAGAATACAATAGATTCATCAGAGCATACATTCCCACTGAACACAAAAATGGATAGAATACTAAACACCTTTCGAACAACTAGTAAACAACATGCTTCACTTATCTGCAGGATATACATCTGCCAAATTAATGTTTGACAAGCTTGAAAGTGATGAATGGGCCAAAAACTTACGAAAATTATCTGAAAAAGCTACAACTTTTGAAAAAAATGTACAATAAGCATTGATAGCTCTAGTACAAAACGCATAATACAGGAAGGTGCAGTACGATAAAAGATTAGCTTCATGTAAGGCAACAGTTGTTGATACGAACACTATCAACAAAACATAGGAAACTGAAACGAAAATGGCAATTAGAACCTTATGTCATACATAAAATACAACATCCAGAGTGCTACTTACCAAATAAACCAAAAAACGGAAAAATGTGAATATTGTACCTGGATGAAGATCTTAAGGAATTTATATGAGAAGGCGGAGGTCTGGGACCTCAAACATTACACAGAATACGCGTAGGAGAGAAATTCGTGTCCAAATCACATATGAAGGCGAAACATGGAGGTGAACATAAAAAGCACAAATTATTGTTAGGGTGACATTTATTACACACCTTAGCGACTTGTATATAAGGAAAGAAGATGAAGGAACCAAGTGAAAATACATACTTGTGTATAGATTGAGGTATAAATATAATGTAAAGTAAGGTAAGTAAGATGAAAGGAATTAATTTGTGAGAGAATTTATGTTTGTAATGCTAGTGGAAAAGGTAAACATTCCAAGTGTGCTGTGAACTGAACGTATTCATCAACAATACTGTCTGCGCCATGTAGGTTCGGCACAGCAGAAAAGGGACAGTTTGGAAGGCATTCATCCCCCATACTTCTTCTCACTTGGTTACATGAAAACACAGCAGTCATCTTATACAGGCAGAGGACTGCAAAATGCTGGCAGTATACTGTTCAGCTTTCTACGAAGCGGTAAGCGCTACCAAGCGCAACAAAAAGAGCAATTAATCTTAGCAATCAGAAAAATATTTCCCAAGTCATTTGCGAGTAAATGTTGTAAACAGAACTTTGTTGGCTAAAGTTAACACATTCACCTATAGTATTAAGCAGCGATAAGTAGTCTAAATAAAATAATAAGGACCAAATATGTACACATTTATAGTAAGGAACATGAAACATTTGACAGTTGCAGTAGCGAGATAACATTCTGACCATTTGAATGTAGCGCCTGTATTGGTAACCTTCATGAACTTGTAGATAAAATAGGAAATAGATTAAACTAGCGGGAAGCAATATTATAGGAAAAAGAGAATGAGAATATATACAAAAAGAAAACTAAATGCTAAAAAAATGGAATATGTACACGAGGAAAAGAAGTTCTCTCTCTCTCTCTCTCTCTCTCTCTGTCTCTCTCTCTCTCTCTCACACACACACACACACATACACACACACACACACACACACACACAGAAACACACAGAGGAAACAAGAACTATGTCCAACGAGATTTTATGTAAACAAAAGAACGAGTTATACTAAAACTAAAGACGCTTTATATTTTACTAGCTACACCTAGTAAATCTAAGAACACCTTATGCTAAATTTGCTACTAACCACAACCGCTTACGGTACTCAACTACAAACTACACGAAACTACAGCTAGAAAAACTCATACTTAACTGAATTACTACTACTCTAAAACAGCTAGAAAAACTCATACTTAACTGAATTACTACTACTCTAAAACGTGGAAGGGTATGATAACGATACACGAGAACAGATTCGACGTAACACAGTCAGCAGGGACAAGCTACATGTTAAGTTAAAACGTCACAACACAAAATGTGAACCTGAAAAAAATCATTACAGGTGAATTCATTGTTAAATTTCAAATCAAGACGGTAATAGAGCGATTTGTTCGTAGGAAAGCAAATAAACAGCAGTGTCTAGCAACCTGTAGAAGTACATTGCTGCAAAATTTGTATGTATCTGTGAGTGGAAAATTGTGTAGCCTAGGGGAGACGACACGTTTATTTAAGAATTTACATAACAATAATTATTGCATAGGGTGTTTTGCGAGTTCATGACCAAATTGGAGTAAATATTAAGTGTAGGTGCCAGATACCCAAGAAGGGGACCCCTATTCTATTAGCTTAGAAGTATGTACGTGATTGTGTACAAATGGTAATGAGAATTGTTCAAGGCAAGTACACTTGTTCTCTTACATTACAGCGGTAAGCCTGAACTCCGTTGCATAGCTTCCAAATGAAAAGATGAGATCAATGTCGCACTAATGATAGCCTGTGTGATGGAATACTGACACAAAGCTTGAACAAGAAACACAATGATGCTTAAGGCTACTGTGCAGATCACTTGAAAGAACCAAAAGATCCTTGTTCACGCTTTACATTAAATTACACACAATGTATAAATGCGTTAATGAATGTTCTATTAAGGTGCATTAAGGTGCGGGATTACGAGTTCTTAGGAACATAATAAATATATGTATTAACACTAACAATGAAGATAAATAGCTTTTGAAGATGAAGGTACCTAGTAATAGTCAACATTTAACAAATAGCTTAATTAATAAGTTGCTTAATGAAGTCCTTTCCTATTTTCTCCTCGTATGTGGTGGAAATGTTCTTGTATGTTTGATGACAGCAATATTCATGAGTTTCCGATTCAGCTCGTGGATGTTTCGTCTCTTGTAATGGCATTTTATCCTTGTCTGAAAGAGAAAACTATAATAATTAAAAGGAAAAAAGGAATCGTTGTTAAGAAGAAAATTTACCTCAAAACTAGCTAGATAGGACCTCTAATTGAAATGTCAAAAATACGTAAAATTTAAAAACTTTAATCCTTCATAACAATGCCTGTAAGTAAGGTTTTTTTACAACAATTTTATAATTTGCTTCAACTTTTATGTATTTGCATATACGTGTAAATGTTATACAATGAAGTCCAAACATGTCTAACCAAATGTGTGTATCAGAAAAAAAATTATGTTGCAGTGAATTAAGCGTCCCAAAGGCGTCATGGCAAAGTGGTAAAGTGCAATGCAATTGAAGTGTTACATACCTAAAATCAGAGGACCTCAACCAGTGAAAAATTAAAGTTTACTGCATCTTAAAAGTACGTTCTTCGAGCGCACATTTTTTTTTTTTGAAAATCAGGAGAAAGAATCCATTTAATAACGACGTCAAGCTTTACAGGCGGAACAGCGATGCTTTGTTGGCCAAGGCATGCGGTACTCATCTCATGCACTGGGATAATTTCGCCAGACGTGGATGTTCCGACGGTTTCTTAAGGCGATACACATCCGTGCTGTCGTTGGAGTCTGCGTATTAATTAAACAATGTTAAGAACAGGTCTTGGACTCCATGTGGTTACAAGAGTAGTTCGTGTGCGAGCTCGTATAGTAGCGTGTATGAGTAAAGACAAAGCCACAATTACTCAGACAATGAACAACAGCTTGCCGTGGCCAGTGATATTAGTGACAGTCAGATCCTGAAATATAGCCAAACTATGGCGCCAACAAACGCAATCAAAATTTTCCTTTCTCCTGCAGTCAACGAGGACCTTATGTGATCCCACAAAGTTAACCACTAATTTGCAAAACTTAGTGAGGAAAGAACGAAAAACAAAAGAAAAATAACGTTTTCCCCTTTTACTTATGTAATGGGATGCGAAAGGGGAAGTAAATACTTTAAATGTATACATATATCTCTGTACCATAATATTAGGTTATTTTTTAGTGTTTTTATAAGGTAGAGTGTAAAACTATGAAGAAATATCACACTTCCACAAGAATTGGAGAGCCTATTTACGTAATTAATACCTGTTTCTCTTTCGTTTATTTTTATAATAATGGTAGAAAGCACTATTTAGAGTTAAGTTATGATAAAAGAGGTTGACATCACAATTAATTAAATGTATCCCAGAGAACAGATTAAGATAAAAAAAAGGCCGAGAATTAAAGGATCTGCCGATATGGCATTACTAATGATGATGCCGATATGGCCTTACTAATTATGACACACTGCCTCCCCTTTTATATTTGTATACGTAAATTTTTTGTGATAACCAAAATCTTTACGTAAAGGCAGCGATTCATTATATGTTAATATTGTGTGCTGTATATATTTGTAAATATCACACAGCAGGGGGGTAGATGTGGCGATAATTTTTAAGTTGATTAAAAGACGCGCTCTCCAGCCGTTAGATAGCGATAACATCTGTGACAACGATAAAAGATAGGGAGGCCAGTGATGATTATTAATGAGCAATCCAGCGCGCGCTAATTAATTATTAGCCGTCTGTCTGTTGAGATTTGAAAGATATCAGACGCGTATGACGACTTGTGTAAAAAAATGTACGCACGCCAAGTATTATTAACCTTGTGAATGTATTGCGTAAAGGTTATACGTGATTATATATTCGGGACAGTTTTGATAATTTTTTTGAATATTTATTTGTTAGTCTACGAAAGTAGTTTGTAATAAATGTTTGGAAGATCATGAGGACCTGCTAGAATACCAGTAATAATGGAGGGAAACACCAAAGTGTCATCGCAGAATTGAAGAGGTATGAGAAATCATTTGCAGAAGAGACGTAAGAACATTTTTAATTTTCATATCTGTGTATTCATAACGAAATCTTATTGTTGAATTTCTTCTTCATTAGCTACGGTGACCGTTCGTATAGCCGAATCCCCTCCTTTGTCCGATAATATATTGTAGAATAATCTTAAAAATCATGTAACCCTTTATTTAGCATTTTCATTATCATTTTCAAATCTTTTCTTCATAATTTTACAACTACAAGGCAGTGCCTTGCCTTAGTGCGTTTAAAACGACTTGGCCATAACTGGAACATACAACAGAGCAATTACCGAACTATTCAAAATACAATGGCACACATTTGTAAAATCAAAAAGAACAACTGAACATCTACGGTTTCGTTTCAAACACAGGAAACTAACAACTCTTTAACCTGCTATCGTGTTTGTTCAAGGTCTGTACCAAAACTTTTGACTAGCAAATATAATACATGTAGTTAGATTCAACGACATGACCCACGTGCCGTTAAACAGTATAATATAGAAACCATAAAAGGCAAACAATCTGTCTACAATAGAAATTGACAAAAGAATAGATTTCAGTAGTACAACATACAAATATGAAAATATACAGTGAAAAGAGTTACTTGTGAACTGCCACTGACTTAAATCATCCCACATAGTTTGGAAGTAACATCACAAGACAACAAAACAATTTTAAGCGGTTACTACTCTCTCCACTTAACAGAAAATTTATGTATCACAATAATTACAAAATACACACGTAAAGAAAGTTTTGCATCACCCCCGTTCCCAGAATTCCTGAAGACAGACGTTGACTGTGGATATTGTATCACAAACACAGTCGCTTTGACTGTTCAGAGATGTCACTAAACCCGCCAAAAGACGTAAACAACCTTGCATGAGCAGGGCCTGTTAGACGGCGGGGTTCCGACGGGCGATCAGTTCCAGTCGTTCCACCAGGAAGAGAGTACACGGCTCGTGTTGTCTGTAGTTCAGCCATGCCTAGACGTCCGCATTGTTACTTGCCAGGAAGGACTCTCAACAAGGGAAGTGTCCAGGCGTCTCGGAACGAACCAAATCGATGTTGTTCGGACATGGAGGAGATGCAGAGAGACAGGAACTGTCGGTGACATGCCTCGCTCGGACCGCCCAAGGGCTACTACTGCAGTGAGTGACCGCTACCTACTACGGATCAGGGCTCGGAGGAACCCTGACATCTACGCCACCATGTTGAATAATACGTTTCGTGCAGCCACAGGACGTCGTGTTACGACTCAAACTGTGAGCAATAGGCTGCATGATGCGCAAATTCACTTTGTTCAAATGGTTCCAATGGCTCTAAGCACTATGGGACTTAACAACTGAGGTCAACAGTCCCCTTAACTTCACTCCTGACTTCCATGACGAGGTCCATCTTTGCAACCATGACACCATGCAGCGCGGTACTGATGGGCCCAACAACATGCCGAATGGACAGCCTAGGATTGGCATAACGTTCTCTTCACCTGTGAGTGTCGCATATGCCTTCAACCAGAAAGTTGTCGGAGACGTGTTTGGAGGCAACTTGGTCAGGATTAAGGTGGAGGTTCCCTGCTGTTTTGAGGTGGCATTATGTGGGGCCGACGTACGCCGCTGGTGGTCATGCAAGGCGCCGTAACGGCTGTACGATACGTGAATGCCATTCTTCGACTGACATTGCAACCATATCGGCAGCATATTGGCGAGGCATTCGATTTCATGGGCGACAATTCGCGCCCCCATCGTGCACATCTTGTGAATGACTTTCTTCAGGATAACGACATCAGTCGACTAGAATGGCCCGCATGTTCTCCAGAAATGAACTCTATCTAACATGCCTAGGAGAGATTGAAAAGGGCTTTTATGAACGACGTGACCCACCAACCACTCTGAGGGGTCTACGCCGAATCTCCGTTGAGGAGTGGGACAGTCTGTACTAACAGTGCCTTTATGAACTTGTGGATAGTATGCCATGACGAATACAGGCATGCATCAATGCAAGAGGACGTGCTACTGGGTATTAGAGGTAGCGGTGTGTACAGCGATCTGGACGACCACCTCTGAAGATCTCGCGGTATGGTGGTACAACATGCAATGTGCGGTTTTCATGAGTAATAAAAAGAGCGGAATTGATTATGTTTCTCACTTCCAGTTTTCTGTACAGGTTCCGGAACTCTCGGAACTGAGGTGATCCAAAACTTTTTTGATGCGCGTATATAGGGGGAGCTTATCCATTCCGGCGGTCGAAGATCTCGACAAATTTTGCCTGTTATCAAAATTGATGGGAGATATCGGTCCCACTAGTTCCAAGACTTTCGAGAATGTTGTAATTTCAAGTATTAAAATGGACAACATGTGACAAAAGAAATACTTGTATAAACCTCAATACACACGGCAAAAGAATAACGTATCACACAGTACAGACAATTTTAAGCGTTAACCAATATAATAATAATAGGACATTTATGTATCACAGTAATTACGAAATACAAATCCGAACGCTCATCGGATAGGATTACAACACACGCGACCTGCGTACACCTTAAATCGGATGGCACTACATAGTTCAGTAGCTTCCCGTAACTTAGCCCGTGTGGCCAACGGCCTAAATGCACTCAGCCTAACTCGCAGCCAAATGAACACAACACAAGTGCCTCGGCAACTGAGTATCAAAGTCTGTTTAATGACTAGAAGCTGGGATGCTCAACATAAAGTACAGTATGTAAAGTAATAGGCAAATTAACGCTCAGTCGCCATCTGTGTTATTTAAAATGGCTGTGAAAACTGCCATGACACGACAACCACCTGTTCCAGTATCTGCCGCCTCCTTACGACTTCGCCGAGGAGATATCAGTAGTGCTGTGACCTGCCCAACTAATTACAACGGACCTCCACACTGTGCCAAACGTAAACACAACTTAGCTTGGCTCAAGCTGCGCGAGCATGTATATTCGTGTTTCGGCAGCTCGCGGCCCTCTCAACCAGGAAAATCCCAAGTCCAAAATCGGGAAACGCCACTCGACTGACCGTTCGCTGGCGCCTTGCCAGAAAACTCACCTGCACGGCACAGATATAAACTTATGAACTGAAACTGGATGAATCTTTTCGAAACTCGTGGTAAGTAGCACACTGTCTTTCACGTTTAGCTGTCAACATGACGTACGTCAGTAAAGTTCAATACAGTTCTCTGCGCAATTATAACACGCGTAAGCCTATTCAGCTCAGTGTAACTACTGGAACCTACGCCCATTTAAACCTGCTTACTGTACTCAACCTTGTTTTTCCGTTGCGACCCAGACTGCAAGCAAATTGGCTGTTCCTTTATGCCTAAGGACGTGCCCTGTAGCATATCTCTTGTTTTAACCAGGGATATGCCATAGGACATATTTTTAACCAAATTGGTTTGTGAAGAACTTTTCTGCTCTATTTGGCTGTTAGCCGTTCTAGCCATAGAGTATTCAACATTTTTGGAACATCCCATTTCAAAAACTTTTATTTTCTCCTTGTCTTTATTGCTTATCCTCTAGCTTTCTTTTCACTGTAGACTACGCACTAGCAAACACTTTCATTAATGATTTCGTAGCACATACATATATATCCACTGCATCAACACTATCGTTACAATTTCTTGACAGCATAGTTGCTCAGTATACAATGCAAAAGCACATTGTTAGTGTAAACTTCTGGTAGCACTACTAACTGCCGTGCAACACCTTGTCCTGCGGTTCTACAAGAAGGCCAGGTCAACCTTACAGGAAGGGCCTTTCCAACGTTTCCAAGATTTTCGCTTCTGGCACACGCTCGCGCACCCCAGAGTGCAGCCGCATCAGGCCACCACTCTGGCTCCCTCCCCTCCTCCCTCCCCCACTCATTCTGGAGCAAGTGCATGTGAGTGAGACGACGGTGCGCCAAGACTGTAGGCGAGCGAGTAACGGTGGAAGGGCACATTCACGAAACAACGCGTCTTCTACCATGGGAAGATAGGAACTCACTTTTCTGTGCAGCTTTTGTTTTCAGTTTTTATCCAGTGTTACTGAACAGCTTCATCAGCTTATGATCTATGGTAACAAAAATATAAATCTTATTTACAATCCAAAAGTATTACATACATACATTCACTACTGAGGTATGATGGTTACAAATTTATACGCATTTCGGGTTTCGGATATGTGACGTCTGGAACGTGGCTTCACGAAATTCTTGGAGCAAACCTAAAATAAATTAAGCAACTTGTCCGATCCTTGGTAGATTCTGTCTTGTAAATTTAGAAGTTGTGAATATGCATTCTTCACCATTTCAAGCTAGAAGTGACACGGTACAGCAGCAATCGTAAGCAAGAGCAGTCTGTAAGTCAGAATCAATCCTAGAACCTCTTTGAAATCCCTTCATAAAGTGTTGTAATGAATGAATCGTCATTAGTCATACCTATTCTGCACCTGACAGTGTAGAGTTTCCGGAAATCCTTCTTGCCATGAACCAGATGTCGACTTTCCGCAAAATTAATATATGTTCGAAATCATAAATCTTTTCCAACATATCTGTAGCCCAATGTGTTTTTCCTTTGCACTAAGAACTTTAATAATTCAAATAATTTGTAATATTTACTATATAAGCTAGTCAACAATCGACCGAGCATAATATAGAATGGCTATGAGCACTATGGGACTCAACTGCTGAGGTCATTAGTCCCCTAGAACTTAGAACTAGTTAACCCTAACTAACCTAAGGACATCACAAACATCCATGCCCGTGGCAGGATTCGAACCTGCGACTGTAGCGGTCTTGCGGTTCCAGACTGCAGCGCCTTTAACCGCACGGCCACTTCGGCCGGCATAATATAGAAACTTGACAACTTTTCTACTCATTCCTAGGAATGTAATTTCTTTGCGTACAGTCTTCTTTGTAGCCAGTCCAAGTGGTTTCTGTTCTCTCCCATAGTAAAACGGTTTGGTGGTATAAGTGCAAACATTATATGCTTTAATAGCTTTTAAATGGCGCATAAAGTTACAGCAACTATCAGTTCGCATTGAACATGTGGTTTCTCAACTTTCGGAGTTTCAAAAGAAGTGCGTAAGCAACGTAATATATCTAGTACAAAATGTAAAACAATTCGTTCGGCGAGCAACTGAGCATGTAGGAACGTCTTTGTTAGGCTGACACTAGCGGATGTATTGCTTCAGTGGCTTGCGGCTGCAGTCTCCCTTCAACTCCTCGCCCCTCCGTCCCACACCCTTCTGCACAAGTGTCGCTGGTAAGAACGCGTTTGTCGCACAAGCGCCCTTGGAGTTCTGTTATTTCACGCCTGGTATAACTTTACTATCTTCTGTGAAAGCAGGTAGAATTACAGGACATGTTGAATCCAGTGAAAAACATAGAATATGGATTAATAGTAAAACAAAGAAATTTATAAGAAGCAGGAGAAATGAGATCTATGGCAATTATATCAAAATCGGAGCACTGCGAAATATACGATCTTCAGAAATTTTTCTGTCTTCCTAGCAAATTGCGGCATGACGAACGCTGCAAAGAGGATACAAGAATCACGCATGTTGAGTGCGCATTCCTCACCAAAATAAATCTGTTGTTTGCTATGTTCATTCATTGGTCTTCCTCTACATTCTTCCGACTCAAACTGTGTCTTATGAGCCGCTCCCTTCTGTTGGTCAAGAATAACTATTGCAACCGACATCCATTCGAACTCGTTTGTTATGTTCATTCGTTGGTCTTCCTCTACATTCTTCCGCCTCAGACTGTGTCTTATGAGCCGCTCCCTTCTGTTGGTCAAGTTCTGTCATAAGTTTATTTTATTATATGTTCGCTGCAGTACCTCTTCATTGGATATTCAATCTACCTACCTAGTCTTCAGCATTTTTCCGTATCATCGCATAACGTATATAACTCCAGAAAAACCCCAATATTTATAAACTTACTCTCGATGTTAAAAACTGTTTCTTCTTTAGAAACTATTTTCTTGCTATTGCCAGTTTATGTGTTATTTCTCTCTGTTATGGAAACGTAAGTCATTTTAGTACCCAAATAACAAAGCTCATGTACTACTTTATTTCCTACTGTAATGCATTCAATACCGCCTGAGGTAATTCAAATACATTCCATTACCTACGTTTTACTTTTGTTAACATTCATATTAAGATGTCGTCCAAGACACTATGTTTTATGCAGGGTGTAACGGGCACAAGTGCAAAATGGTTCAAATAGCTCTGAGCACTATGGGACTCAACTTCTTTGGTCATTAGTCCCCTAGAACTTAGAACTAGTTAAACCTAACTAATCTAAGGACATCACACACATCCATACCCGAGGCAGGATTCGAACCTGCGACCGTAGCGGTCTCGCGGTTCCAGATTGCAGCTCCTAGAACCGCACGGTCACTTCGGCCGGCGGCACAAGTGCAAATATTTTTATATGTGGTGCCTTAACATGTATACGTATTGTGTTGGTTGTATTTTTCCCTGCGTCTAACAGTCTTCCCGCAAATATGTTATGTAATTTACTGTCTGATGTTTTTTGCACGGTCATAACTGCACCACCAAGTGAACTACGCCTATCAGTATGGGCTAATCACTATGCAGCCATGTGTTACGCTACAACAAATCACTTTCCTGTCCAAGGGAAAATAAACATTAATGGCTCGCTCTTGCATATGTACCCGTAGGTACATCTAAAAACTCTTGATAGTTATAACTATTAATCTGCAAATGACTTAAATACTAATGTAATGTTATTCAGTGCACCGTCACTAATAGCAATATCTGCAGTTATGCCAGTAACACTATGTATATATCATGGCAACCCTCAATAACACTTCAATAGTGTTACTTCTGAAGGAGGTCGAGTGGTTACTGCAACACTTGTAAAGAATACTAGTTCAGATTAGTAACATTCTTTAATACACAATACTAGACTTGGATGCAATCCACGTCCACATGAATGACAATTTATGTTTCGTTGTATCACAGAATACAATGATATGTGCTTATTAATACGAACGATACTGGATGACCGTCGATAACACTGCACAATTAACAGTAATCTTTGGTACAAAATTCTGACCAATGAGACTAGCTCGCTGCCAGGCTCTGAGCTACGATGATGTTGCTGCCAGATTCGGCTATCAAAGAGTGAGAAGAGAGGCACTTTGTTCTGAAATAAGTAGACTTCCAGCAACAGCGACGTACAGAACTTCTTGGGGGCGTGTCTTTGTTGAAGTCTGTCATTCGTGACTGAGTCTGGCAGCCAAGGTCTTTACCCTGCGGTTCCTTCTTGAAGTGCCAACTGTGCTAAGGGACCTCACTCTTCGGAAGAGACCACACTGTCCCTACCGTCCAGGGCCTTGTCATCTGACATAATTATAATGTTAACGGCAAACTTCAAAGGTTTTATTTCTTCTCTCCGAACTTAAATTCGCTCTCCTAATTTCTCCTTCGTTTCGTTTATTATTTGTGGAACATATAGAATGAATAGCTTTGAGGACAGACTATAGCCCTGTATCACTTTCTCTCAAGTTTTTCCACTCATAACTGCAGTCTGCTTTCTCTAAAAGTTGTAGACAACATTTGACCCCTATTTTATCCCTGCTATCTCTAGAATATCAGAATGTGTTTTCCAATCAATAACGTCAAAATGGTTGACTACAACTACAACTGATTTAAAGGCATATTCGCCTTTCCTCAGCCTGTATGCAGTGATAAGTCATAGGGCCAGTACTGCTTCGTGTGTTCCTTTATTATTCTGAAACCAAGTTGATCTTCTCCAGACAAATAGATGTTTGGTTTCTATTGGTCTCAAACCTTTCCTTTCTTTTGTAAATACTTTGTGGTAGTATTTTGCGACCATGACTTGTTAAACTGATCGTCATGTGATGTTTATACCTGTTAGCACCTGCCTTCATCTGAACTGAAATTATTACATTCTCCTTGAAGCGTGAGGTTGTTTCGCCAGTCTCATACATCTTGCGTATAAGATGGAATAGTTTTGTCGTGGCTGGCTTTCCCAAGAACCTCAATAATTCTGACTGAATTTTATTTACTCCAGGGACCTTGTTTCGACTTACACCTCTCATTTCATATTCATCAACTATCTTTTCTTTGTCCATAATTTTATCTACAGGGCCACTTCCTTTGTATAGCCCTTCTATACAATTCTTCCACTTCTCAATCTTCCATTCTTGGCTTAGTACTGGTTTGCCATCTGAAATTATGATATACCGCTGCATTTCTTTTCCACTTCCATTTTCCTATAGGGAGCATCTCGCTTTCTCATAGCATCTATTTTATCCATAGTCATACATCCTGCAACACGTGGCCTCTATGCTTTAGGGATTCCTGATAGCTTGTTTGAATTTTTTGTCAATCTCGTTTTCAGAATTATGTTGTCTCATTTCCCTACTTCTTTTGCAACGATTAAATTGTCCTGTGTCACAATAATTTTCTTTTTCACCCTTAAGAATCTGAGTGACTTATTTTACTTTGTCTTAGATACTAATCTATTAATTATCTGTGGAGATAGTAAGTACATAAACTTGGTCTCTCCTAGTTCTTCGTCGTTATGTGTTTTCTTGCATGTGGTATCCGGTCATTATGCTGTTCATAGTAACTCAGTCACATTTCTATTTTCTTTTCCATTATTAGAACTACTACTATTTTATTAGTTGAGTTGATAACCCTAAACTTACCTGACGTGATGTCCTTTCCTTCCTATCACTGGATTTCGACAATTTCTGCTATTTCCACCTTCAGCGGGGTACTAATAGGGTGATGACTTGAACATGAAGCCTCCCTCACTCAAACTTGAACCATAGATGCGCGTGGTGTACACTGACAAGCAAATGAGGCTCTGACGACTGGGTATCTGTAAGATCGAGTTCCGAGAAAATGCAGCACCAATACTCATTAAACGTGAGCTAGAGCAGTACTGGCAAGCTCGAAGGTGGCAGCTCATCATCAGTCTTACCTGGTCTGAGTTTGTAACTCTTTTAGGTACATTTCAAAATACTCTCAGCTCCAAAATCTGCCTTGGAAAACAGGATGGATTTATATGACTACTTCTTCTAGAGAAAAGGAGAAGAGAAAGTGGATGTCTAGGAAAGTAAGATGAATTACACGGAATACTACGGGAATAGTTCACAAAGAATAAGAAATGGCAAAGATATTCACAACAGATAAATTCTGCGACTGTCTCAGAAACTAAAAAAAGCCTAAATGTAGTAAATATGGTGGTAAATAGATAAAGTTGTATAGAAGACTACAACAGAAAGAAAAAGAAAATAAAGGTGTAGCAATATATACAGACAGAAAATATCAATAACTGAGAATAAATTGACGGAGGAATTATAAGACGAACGGTATGAACAGAAAGAGAAAACCTAACTTTCGGCTTCGCGGGGTAGCCTTTCGGTCTGGGCGTCTTGTCATGGTTCGCGCGGCTGCCCCTGTCGGATGTTCGAGTCCTCCCTGAGGCATGGGTGTGTGTGTGTGTGTTGTCACTAATGTAAGTTAGTTTAAGTTAGATTAAGTAGTGCGTAATTCTAGGGACCGATGACCTCAGCAGTTTGGTCTAATAGTCCTTACCACAAATTTACAAATTTTCTATCTTTAATAGCAGTTAGTGAATCAGGGGAAGGTAAGAGTGAGGAACCAGTTATCTTTTACGACCACCTTCATATAATTGTGGGCCAGTATAATCAAAACCATCGATTTTTTTTCTCTTTGGTGACTTATATAACTAAGAGACGTTGAAAAATATACTTGGACACATAGAGGAAACACATCAGTTACAGAGTGTATAACAGTATTTCACCAGTTGTCTAGGTGTAGCGTCTGTGGTTGGTAACCAAGACGTCCTCGGCCCAGACTCCTACTACGGCTGTTTATAAAAATCACTATAACGATGTTTTTTCAAAGACTATCGATGTAGACCGACGGCATACCAGCCGATTGTATATCGATATGTCGATACATAATGCCAGAATCATGTACAGGTATTTTTATGTTATTATATTATATTTTTCACGCTTTTCGATATATATATGAAGTTGTTCTTTTGCAATTGTAGTAGAATATAATTCCATTTCACTATGTGAAGGAGTCTTATTACTTTTTGAGCTTTCATCATGTCCAGTCTTTCTTCTTGACTGTGTGAAGCAAGTATAGGTGGCACAAAGAAACAGCCCGACAGTACTGTGAGGGGGGGAGGGGGAGGAAGGGCGGACGGTGTGAATGGAATAACAAGGTATTTGATGTGAAGAAATAGCACACCAGTTGCGTCAAAAAAAAAAAAAAAAAAAAAAAAAAGAAACAATTTTCAACGCAACTAGTTTGCAATTATTCTTCAATTGGCATTCCTCAAAAAACGTTGCCGAAACTAATGAACAAAAATCTAAATGACAAGATTGGTCTTTGCTGGAAGGGGGGGGGGGGGGGGGAGGACGGCAAGGGGAAATGCAGATGTAATCGTCGCTCGGCACTACGAGCAGAAACTGCAACGTTTAACTTCACCATACACTACAACTGCTAGTTCGTTAGAGTTTGCAGAAATGAAGTATTCCAGACAAATCCATTATGTGAAGAAACAGAACGAGAGAGCCATCGGACACCTTTCATTGTGTCACTTACCTGCAGTTACCATTGTTAGCAAAGTGGTTATAGCCAAGCGTGAAAGTCATCGTTTTCCTTTTAATTCTTGCTCTGAGGTGGATAAGCAAGCTGCATAGCTCGTTGAATATCTAATAATAAATCAATCCTTAAACATACAATGCGAAAATTGGCAGTATATGTACAATGTGCAGCCGATACATTTTTTTGGTTAACGCGTCGTTTGTTCCAGGCTATATATTGATAGTTTTAACGATATATCGAGGACGGATATTGACATTTTCTTAAATATAGATAGACTGGATTCTCGATAGTTTTTAAAATACCAATAGCACTGTTTTGAACCAGACCAATCCTTAAATTTAAATGAAAATCATCAGCAATGGTGGGCGAGGACTGTCGGCATAATAAATCACCTTCACTGTGCCAACGACCTCATCACAGAGGGCAGAGGAATAGACAGTGGTTCAGTACCCTCTCTTGCCCTTGAGTGTGAAGTTTCTCCTAAAGGAGGAAGAATCATCAACGGCATTATGATACAGAAGGCAGTGTAACCCAGGCATATACACAGAACCTGTGGCCTGTAATAGAAAAGGTGACATGATGGTCTCTCCAGTGACAAAAGATTCCGGACTAGTACCGCATTCGGATCTCTGGGAGAGGACTGATAAAGGGGAGCTGACCATGAGAGAAACATTGAATATCCAACGACAGGATTAAGCTCTACCCGTCGAGACGTGGAATGTAAGAAATTTGAACGTGGCAGGGAGGTTAGAAAATCTGGAAAAGGAAATTATAGGGCTCTGTCTAGCTATGAAGGAGGGTCAATGAAGTGAAATGCAAAGAAGACCAGGATTTTTGGTTACATGAGTACAGGGTAATATCAACAGAAAATGGTATAAAGGGAGTAGGATACGTTTTGAATTGGAAGGTAGGGCGAAGAGTGAGCTACTGATAACAGTTCAATGATAGGGTTATTCTCATCAGAACAAACCAACACCGTCATCAATATTCCAGGTATAAATGTCGCAGCCCAGAGAGGCAGAGATAGAGAAATTCAGTACGTAAAGGGAGATGAAACTCTAATAGTCACGGGGACTGGAATGCGGTTGTAGGGGAAAGAGTAGAAGAAAGAATTGAGGGAGAATGTGGGTTTGGTACTAGGAATGAGAGAGGAGAAAGACTAATTGTGTTCTGTCATAAATTTCAGCTAGTAACGGGGAATACTTTCTTCAAGGCTAACAAGAAGAGGAGGTATACATGGAATAGGCCTGGATATATGGAAAAATTTCAGTTGGATTACATAAGAGTCAGGCAGAGATTCAGAAATCAGATACTGGATTGTTAGGTGTACCCAGGTGCGGATGTAGACTCAGATTACAATTTAGTAATGATGAATAGTAGGCTGAAGTTTAAGAGACTAGTAAGGAAGAATCAATGCGCAAAGTTGTAAGATACGGTAGTACAAATGAATGAATAGATATACTTAGAGTTCTCTGAGGCTATAGATAATGCGATAAGGAACAGATCAATAGGCAGTTCAGTTGTAGAGTAATGGATATCTCTACAAAGGGCAATCAAAGCAGTTGCAAAGAAAAACTTAGGTACAAAAAAAGGTAGCTGCGAAGAAACCATGGGCAAAATACTTCTGTTGATCAATAAAAGGTTTAAGTACAAAAACGCTCAGTGAAATACAGGAATGTAGATATACAAGTTGCTTAGGAATGAAATAAATAGGAAGTACAGGGAAGCCAAGGCGCCATGGCTGCAAGAAAAAGTGAAGAAGTCGTAAAAGAAATGACTGTCGGAATGCCTGACTCAGCATACAGAAAAGTAAAAACAGCCTAAGGTGAAATGGGAAGCAAGGGTGCTAACATTAATAGTGCAACGGGAATTACGGTGTTAAATGCAGAGGAAAATGTACATTGAAGGCTTCTAAGAGTGGAAAGACTTATCTGATAGAAGATGAAGCATCAGTTGTTCTAGGAGAGTTGGGGGATCCAGTACCAGAATAATTTATCTTTCGCATACTTACCACCGGAACGTATGAGTCTGGTGATATGCGATCTGGAAGAACGTTCTGCACACATTTCCGACGATTGCAAGAGCCGACAAGTGCGAGGATTATCGCACAATCAGCTTAATACTTCATGCATCCATTTTGCTGACATGAATAATATTCAGAAGAATGTAGAAGAAAATTGTGGATGTGTTAGATGACAATAGGTTTGGTTTTAGGAAAAGTAAAAGCACCACAGAGCCATATTTGACGTTGCGGCTGATAGTGGAAGCAAGATAAAAGCAAAATCAAGATACATTCATAGGATTTGTGGACTTGGAAAAAGCATCCGACAACGTCAAATGGTACGGATTGGAAAAAAAAGTCTTTCAAAGACTACTCCGAAAGATAAACATATGTTTAGAAGGAAAAGAAATTGTGCAGAGGAGTGATGAGGAGAGCCCCGATGAGACAAATACATTAGCAACGTAGAACATGATATTCATAGTCATCAGCAGATAGCTTATACCGTTTTGGCCGGCCGAGGTGGCAGAGCGGTTCAAGGCGCTACAGTCTGGAACCGCGTGACTGCTACGGTCGCAGGTTCGAATGCTGCCTCGGGCATGGATGTATGTGATGTCCTTAGGTTAGTTAGGTTCAAGTAGTTCTAACTTCTACGGGACTGATGACCTGAGAAGTTAAGTCCCATAGTGCTCAGAGCTATTTGAACCATATACCGTTTAGGAAACATTCAATGAAACAGAAAAGGATACAGTTTGTTTGAACAATATTACGAAATGAGAGTGGATTAAATACTGCAAAAACTAACATAGAAGAGAAGGAGTATGATCCAGAGAAGTATGACGTAACAACAAAACAACTCACACCTTTGAAAACTACAAAAATCCGAGAAGCAACAGGTTTACATTGTATTAATGAACGCGTAATTGAATTTGGAGCTTAAATTGATGCATTTCTGTGATGTGAGCTGGAAGCAAAACAAACGTAAAACGAAACTGGAAGAAAACAAAAGTAATATCAACGTATAAGGAAGAAGAAAAAATATTTGTGTGAGAACTACAGCGGGATAAGCTTACGTTACACAGCACATAAACTTTCTGCAAGAATTTTACCCAGAAGACTGTAAAAAAAGCAAGAAGGTTACTAATACGAGAGCAGATTTACGAAGGGACGACTGTTTATTGAAAATCAGAGAGAATTTAATAAAGAGATTCTGATTCTGAGAAAGCCTTTGATAATGTAGCTGGAGAAAAGTTTTGGAGAATAATGGAGTGCAGAGGTTTGCCTTTACACGTTATATCACCTATCAAAAGCTTATATAACGTAATATCAGTGCAGTGATATTAGATACAGAAGGCACGTGTACAGAACCTATAGAAATAAATAAAGAAGTGAAACAGGACTGTAGTTTCCTCTCGACGCTGTTTCAAGGAAAGTTGAATGAGACAGCCGGTTCCCCAATTTTCTGTCAGTCTTTTATAGAGAAACATATTCTCCTTTTTTGTGCTCCGACGGGAGACGTTTTCCGCGGTTACCTTGTTTTCCCTGCTACAGCATGGTGCGCTACTTATATAAAAGATATTCTATGTCAGTAAGGTTTTGACAGTTTACTTATAAACTCCGACACATTTACGTTCTTTGACACATACAAACAACAAAGTAATATGCGTAATATATGGTTAATTGAAAATCGTAAGCTTTACTTTTTTCTGAAAACGTTGCCTATGATTCTGAAGTGCCTGGCTTATATTTTGTATATTAAAAGAGTAAAAATGTTGTCAGAAATATTTTTATGCAATTTTGGCAATTTTTGAGTTAGTTTTAGGCATAATGAGACCTTTTTTAGCCTATTTTTGTCACTGCCGTACAGCTTTGAGCATATTAGTAAGTGAAATGCCGAATAAACATTTACTGGCGAAAATACGCTGACTAAAACATATTGTGGTGACATCAGAACCCTCTCCATAACTCTAGGGCCCTTGTCATGTGTTCACTACATCAATTAACACTACATTTAAGTTTCGGACCGGATGTTACGTGCATATTTTGAGAGTGTAAGTACGGTAACTTTGCACCTCTGGATCTCGGTAACGGATGCTGATAACGAAAAAACTTGCAAGGTACCCCGATAACATCATGTTAAGAACATAGTGTAAACATTTGGACGTTTTGCCATGAATAGAAGTTAGAGAAGTGGCCATTCACGTAACTGGTACTTTTCGTGCCCAAAAATCATGATTTTTTAGCGTTTTCTCAGGAATCGCCATTGAATAAATGGTACTTGTTTAAAACCCGCCTGAGGTCCACCTTAGATCACATCAAACGCAAAAGAACCAACCGATTTGTTCAACTTGCTTGGGGTGGAGGAAGTGTTTTATGTTTAAGTTTTGACAGTGTACTGTACAGTAGCAACAGCACGTCCCTTCTTCCGATACGTGTACAATTGCTTTCTAGGCGAAGGGCTATTCGAACACATCATCCTTTGTCAGCAACAGAATTTGAGATACCACCCTCCGAAAAATCACATTTCTGTGTGGTTTTTCGGAACATTTGTATTAGTGCCGAGCACTGCCGTGTGCAGACCAGTTTCACGCTTCTTCTACCTGTAGAACACTAGAATTGTTTCTCCTAATGACAGAATCTTCCTGACGAGTCTTGGCCTTGCATCTGAATGGGGGACTATCTTGGTTCTGGAAAATGTCAACAACATTAATTGTAAGAATGAACAGGGTTAGGGGACTGGCGAATAACTTAGATGGCGGTAGAGGGACACACAGAAGGAGAGAGAGGTTCGAATAGAAAAGTAAGACCGGTAGACGAGTGCAACGAAAGGTTGGTTTATTGTTAAAGCTGTAAGAATTTTATACAGAAGTTTCGAAAGCTGCTATCAGCTCGTACAGTATCAGCATGAATAATTCCAATCACATCACAATCTTTTCTCAATGTCCAACAACCGCAGTACGTACCTGGCACAAACTTATAATGAAATTTGCCACCATATCTTGCAGAGTCTCAACGTAAACGATTCAGACGCCACACAGATCGCAAATCAAAATCGTCCAGTGTGGTCTGACGGTTCTGGTAGATTGCCTTCCAATGTTCCCTGTGGAAAGTAGTCTGGCGAATATCGAGGCTTCTCCATCCCTGTTCCAGTAAATATGCAATAATCCAACGCAATGCATCAAGAAAACGAAACACCTGTTCAGAGCGATTTGGTCTGGCTCCATTCTGCTTTAACAACTCGGTGTCTTATCGGTACTTCAGCGGCATGTGGCTGTGCTGGGACAAAGTATGCAAAAGTTGCAAAGTAACGTTCCTACTCTTCTCGCACGAAAAAAGGGCAAGTAAAGCCTCTGCTGCAGACAGCAGTCCAAACAGTAGCTCTAGGACAATATAGTGGTTTCGCTCTACACAAAAGGGGGATTTTGGGAATCCCAAAATCTCTAGATTTGTTTATTCACGACCCCATTCAGGTGGAAGCGTGCTTCATCTGTGAACTTCATTATCAATCATCGAGAATCGGGACCGCAAAGTCGGCCCTCTGTTGCACAGCTCGTACAGGTAGGGCCTGGTTGTTTTGTTTTGAATGGAAACATGTGTCGTCTTTCAGAATTTCCTACGTGTTGGAATGCTTTGGACCAGTCTCTGCTGCAGTTCTTTGGACAAATGGTTCAAATGGCTCTGAGCACTATGGACTTAACTTCTGAGGTCATCAGTCCCCTAGAACTTAGAACTACTTAAACCTAACTAACCTAAGGACATCACAGACATCCATGCCCGAGGCAGGATTCGAACCTACGACCGTAGCTTCTTTGGACAGACTTTTTCGATTTTGCTGAATAAGTCCAGAAATCGTGGCGACATTTTCAGGGATAACTGCTGTTCGCTTGGGGCCCACATTCTCCTCTAGACGATCAGTGACGCCGTCTCTTAGTTGGAGTTTGGCGGAGAGCTTGTGAATGTTTTTCACATCGGGTCCCCCAGTTAGGCACGAATAAGTATTCTCATTGATGTTGCTAGTATTGCTGCCCATGCTCCAAATAGGAAATATAAAGTACCAATTAAATCGTGTTTGAAAACTTAGTTGGCGTAAGACTGTTTCCTAACCTACGGTATGCCAGTGCCAGTAAAGACGTTGTTCGATGGAATACACGATTTAAACCTCATTCTTCTGTACGCTAAACTTCTTTTCACGTTCCAAAGGCTGCGGCGCACTGTTTATGGGCACTACTTATTTCGACTACATTATCATCTGTTAGCAACTCTTCACTTCGAAATTTTCGTATAACTTGTGTATAAAATTCTTACAGTTTTCACAATAAACATACCGGTTGTTGCACTCGTCTATCGATCTTAGTTTCAGAGATATTTAATTCTGAAATCAGGTACTCCTTCGCTGGACAGGCTGTATATATTGTACAACAAATAATTGGAAGCTAAGGGTGAGGTGCTAGTCTGAGATGAAGAAATTAGCAAATGACTGGTACGAATCATCGGTCGTATCAAAACTGAACACCGATAATCGAATAACAGAGACAAATTCGACTTCCACTTAAGGAATCGAAATTTTAGGTTGGATAGGCTTGTTTTTTATACAAAAACAGAAAATTTTAGCAGGTTGAGCTTATGTTTATCGTTGTGTTGTTTGTAGCTCCGCTTCAGAACGACGTAATATGATAGCAATAACACTGTGTGAAAGCAGGCACGTTATATGCAAGCAGCTCGACAATAGCGACCACTAGTCAACAGTTCCCTAATGGGAACCTGTATTGTCTCGCCGCTGCTACAATGGATACACTTCCATCTCGCCCAGCACTAGGTAGATTGGCTCTCTCAAACAGTTTCATGATAACCTTCAAGTGAGAGTAGGCAGTATTCTGGGATTCATTCCTTTTCCCACTCTTCATGCTCTACTCACTCTTTTTTAAATTTTTCTTCAATTGATTTACACTCACGAAAATACGAATGTGTGGTTTGTATTTTGGCATAGATTTAGGTTTCTTTTTGGTAGTAGGTAGCTAGTTATTTTAGCTCATTTATTAACCATAAATAGTATAAGTCAATTGGTTTACTTCATGTACTATTTTTTAGGTGGGACTGTTTCTTTGCCGTCCACTGCGACATCCTCACGTGTACGAACCTCTTCATGTCAGAATAGCACTTACACCCATTTTTCTCAATTACTTTTTGTACTCTCGTACGAGTCAATAACGCAATTTCATATTCCTGGGTTTTTCTGTGGGATTTTATAGAGCTCTGGTGCTCATCGTAATAATTACAAAATGATCTTCAGCTTTTCCCGGACGCACCAGGAATACGTAAATGTGACCGAACAGTTGATCACAACGCAAATGGAAACGTGTATTTAATTCAGGAATGCTCTGTCAACATCGTATCTATCGATGTTTCGTACGACAGTGTAACATGCTCAGAGAACATAAATGGGAAATGGCTGATGAAGACCGCCTGAGCTGTATTTTTACGCATTTATTCTGTTATGACCGGTTTCTTTTCTTTGTACAGCTTCAGGTCGCCGAGTTGTCTTGAAAGCAACACATAGGTGGTCTGTTGGAGATTACATTCAGGAACACTGATCGTAAACATTCTGCCGACAGTTTGGTTGAATTATGAAGAGCCGATACGGCTTAATACGATCAAGATTAAAAATGGGAAAGACAGTGTTGTTTTCATGAAACCCATTTGTGAATTCAAAGGTACTATATTCCGGGAAAATCCGGTAACCGCTCTCCCCCTCGATTGTAGTTCTCGTGAGTTACTTGCGGAGTATGTACAGCATGAGCAAAATAAAACTAACCCGTATAACATTTACAGTAAGACTGACGCGGGATTGGTGCTAGTTAATGAACATTGCGGAAGTTGCTGGAAATGGCCACCGTTTCGCTGTATTTCGAACTGTAGTCTTTGCCCTAGGTTTAGTCACATTCTTAAATAACAACTCGATGCTAAACATGGGCTGTTTTTTCGCAAGCACCATTTCGTGTTGCATGCGACTGATCACTAGAAACGTCTGCTCCTCTCACTCTCGCAAATGTAATGACACAGCGAAGTGCTCGGGACAAAGCATGCGGGAGGTACTCATGTGCAGGCATGTGACAAGAGATAGGTGGATCGAAATCACGGTATCGAGCATTTTCTATAATAGTGATCTGTCCTGTTCATAAACAAGTGTCAATTCCACGTCAAACTTAAAAATATTTTCTGGGTCAGCTTTATTTTGACCATTCAGTAATTTATTGCAGATATAGGTGAATCACTTTTGGTACGTTGAGGGCTACGTTCGTTGTTTTCATAGCATCAGTTGAAGATATTCTCTAAATTGGCTGCAGAAGAAATAATATTGATTAAAAATAGTATGAGAGGTAAAGTCTATTATTAATAAAGAATACTTAGAGAATCCCGAAGCAGTTAAATTTAGTTGCAGTGTTGTTAACGTAAGAGACGAGGAAACATTTTAGAAGACAGTAATAGTTTTGTCTTTGATAATTTGAACGTAATTTTGATTGACTGGTTTCTTTTGTAGCGAAATTAGCACTAGCTGGAATCTCAAAAGCAGATGACAAAACTCGATTTCATTTACAGTACAACAATACATAACTGCGTTATTCTGTGTAGAAATCTTCATAACATCCTTGTAACTGACTCTCAGAAACCGCAGAAAAATACACACACACATACAAACACACACACACACACACACACACACACACACACACACAGGCTTCATGTTCAAGAAGATGTAGGTGCCAGAGTACTTGAAATGGAAATAAATTCCTGAACGTGTTGTGTTTGTCACAGATAATATAACTGGTATGCTTACTTGGTTGTAAGGAACTCAGTAAGGCGACACAGAAACTCGTAATTGCAGTAACTTAAATCTTACAGTATGTGTTCATCAAAAAATTAAATTTTCCGCTATATTGTTTATATCAATATCTACATCTACATGATGACTCTGCAATTCACAGGTAAATGTCTGGCAGAGGGTTCATCGAACCACTTTCAAGCTGTTATTTTGCAGTTCCACTCTTGAGCAGCGCACAGGAAAAACGAACACTTCAACCTTCCGTGCGAGCTCTGATTTCTCTTATTTTATTATGATAATCATTCCTCCCTATGTATTTTGGCGCGAGCAAAATGTTTTCACACTCTGAAGACAAAATTGGTGATTGAAATTTCATGAGAAGATTCTGCCACAACGAAAGACGACTTTGTTTTAATGATTGCCGCTCCAATTCCCAAACATCCGTGGCACTCTCTCGCCTATTTCGCGACAATACAAAACCTATATCCCTTCTTTGAACTTTTTCGATTACCTCCGTCGATCCTGTCTGATGCGGATACAAACCACACAGTGGTACTTGATGAGGGGGCGGACAAGCGTGGTATAAGGAGTCTCTTTACAGGCCCTGTGTATTTTCTATGTGTTCTGCCAATAAATCATAGTCTCTGGTTTGCTTCACTCAAAACATTATTTAAGTGATCAACTTTAGTTTTTAGTAATTGTAATCTTTAATAATTTAGCTGAGTTTACAGCGTTTAGATTTGTGTTATTTGCAGAGTAACCGAAATTTAGGAGATTCCTTTTGGTAGTCATGTGGATGACTCCACACTTTTCATTATTTACAGTCAATTTACACATTTCGCAGCATACAGATCCTTGTCCAAATCGTTTTGCAATCTATTTTGATCATCTGATGACTTTTTACGACTTTAAATGACAGCACCATCTGCAAACAATCAAAGCGAGCTACTGATCTTGTTTCATAAAATGTTTATGTAGATCAGGATCAGCAGAGGGCCTACAGGACTTCCTTGGAGAGAGCTATACATTATTTTTGCTTTACTCGATAACCTTCCGTCAGGTACTAAGAAATATGACCTTTCCAACAGGAAATCATGAATACAGTAGCACAAATGAAACGATATTCCATAGGCACACAATTTGATTAGGAGTCGATTGTGAAAAAAGGGCAAAAGACTTATGGAAATCTAAAAATATCATGTAAATTTGACACACCCTGTCGACAGCTCTCATTACCACTTGAGAATAAAGAGCTAGTTCTGTTTCACAAGAACGATATTTCTTAAATCCATGTTAGCTGTTTGTCAGTAAATGGTTTTCTTCGAGGTAACTCAAAATGTTCGGCAGTATGTGTTACAAAATCCTACAGCAAATTGACATTAGTGATATGGGTTTGTAATTCAGCGGATTATTCGTATTTCCTTTTCTGGGTATTGGTATTACTTGTGCTACTTTCCAGTCTTTAGGTACGAATCTTTCTAAGAGCGAGTGGTTGTACATGGAGCTATTGTATCAGCATACTCTGAAACGAACCCGACTGGTATACGATGGCCTTGCCTTTACTGATTTAAGCTGCTTTGCTACACCAAGGATATCTACTCCTAAGTTACTCATGTTGGCAGTTGTTCTTGATTCGAATTCTGGAATATTTACTTCGTCTTCTTTGGTAAAGGAATTTCGGAAACTTGTGCTTATGAACCCTGCTTTAGTGACACTGTAATTCATAACATCACCATTGTTATGGCGTAGTGAAAGTATTGATTGAGTACTTCCACTGGTACTTTACATACAACCAGAATTTCTTTGGATTTTCTGCCGTATTTCGAGATACAATTTAGTTATGGAAACTATTAGCAGCATATCGCATTGAAGTTTGCTCTAAATTACGAGCCTCTGTAAAAATCAATCTCTGAGGTTTAGCGTTCTTTTAAATTTTACGTGCTTTTTCCGTTGATTCTGCAATAGTGTTCTGACCCGTTTTGTGTAACATCGGGAATGAGTACCATCTCTTATTAATTTATTTGTTGTATATCTCTCAACTGACATCGATACTATTTCGCTGAATTTAAACTATATCTGGTATGCACTTACGTCGATTGTAAGGATGGGAGACATCAAGAAAATTTTTATCTCCATTTCTTTTTCTTAAAAAATATTATTTTTGGTGGATTTGGGTGTTACAGCGTTCGGCCTCACTACAACAATCTTGTGGTCACTAATCCCAATTTCTTCCATGATATTACCTATTTGCTCAGAATTATTTGCAGCAAACAGGTCAAGTATGTTTTCGCAACCATGTACACTTCGAGTGGGCTCCTGAACTAATTGTTCAAAATAATTTTCTGACAAGGCTTTCAGAACGATTTCAGGCAACGTTTTACTCCTAACATCGACTTTAATGGGAGATGCTTTTAATAGTTTCCACAACTAAATTTTATCTCGAAATTTGGCAGAAAATACAAAGAGATTCTGGTCATATGAAAAGTACACCAGCAGCAAGACAAAATCAATACCTTCACTATCTCGTAATAATGGTGATGTTATGGATGACAGGCTAGACTGAAGTCACTACCAACTATAATTGTATGAGTGGGGCATCTATTTGAAATTTCTCTTTTAACTTAATGGAAATGAATACTCATCACCAGCTGCAATAAGCTAGTGTGTTTTTTAATATTTTACACGACTGGTCCGTTTCGGCTTGTTGATATTATCAAGTGACGTTCAGTTCTGAAGCTCTGTATTATGACATCGAAACTGAATAAAAATATCTGACAAAAACGTATTTTTACGTTCCTTAACTACTAGAACTATTATACTTGCCAAGACATGACAACAAGATTTTACTGTAGATGTAATAAGGTCGTCACTTCCTTCTAGACGCCACCTGATAATGGCAATAAGCCGAAACAGGCGTGTCGTGTAAAATATTAAAAAAAGTTATCTTATTGCAGTTGTTTTGGAGCATTCACATCCGCAATGTCTTATACCAACGTACTCCATGCTGCGGGTCCAACAGAACGGAAAATATTTCTTTGAGCCGTTTAGCAACTGTGTGATCCGGGTCGGCGATCGGTAAAACGGACCAATTATTAATTTATTATGGTTGTCTAGCATAATATTTACTCATACTAATTAACGGGAACTATCTACTTCAATTTATTTACAAGGTAAACTACTTCTGACAGCAATAAACATTCAACCACCAACTGTATTTATCCTTTCTGAACACAATTATCTCTTTTGTAAAAATTTTGGTTCATCCTCTTTCCGTCTACAGCTAGCTCTCCATATATATAATGACTTGACCCTCTGTGATTTCTATTCGTGCTTGGAGCTCTGGTTCCTGTCCGACACAGCTACCACAATTTACAACCAGAATACTGATCGTTAAGAGGTCTATTTTTCTGTGTTTGTCCTTCATCCTTTTAGACTGGCACACTTTCTGTAGTTTCCCGCAACCCTTTAACCTAAAAAAACCACCTAATTCCCCCCCCCCCCCCCCCCCCAAAGGGTTTCCTCTACCTGTGTAGCGGCTTCCTGTGTGTACTGGACACTTGATCTATCAACCAGAACTTGGAAACCCACCACCTAACATCGTAAGTTGAGGAATCTGCAGTCAACATGGTCGAAAAACCGCCTGAGCCTCTGATTTAGTGTCATCACTCGGCTCTGTACTAAAGGACCACAGTCGGTTCTGTCGACGATGCTACCAATGGTAAGTTCCACCCTCTTCTCGCAAGCAAAACTGGCAATTTTTACCATTTCAGTCAACAGTCCAAAATGAAAGAGAATCTCTTGTTAGTTTCAACATGAGCGACCACCGGCTGGAGGCTTCGTCCAATGCTCTTCATGTCATTCTGAAGCCTGCTGATTGCTGCTTTCTGTGGTTCTATGGTTCAATGGGATACATGTGAAACAGGTTGAACAGAATCCCCCGAAACACTTCTAATTATCAGGAAGAGTTAGCCATTATAAAACAAATAGCATTAAAAATGGACACAAAGACACAATGGTAGAAAAACCAAATAAAAAATAGAGAGACGAAGAATGAAAAAAATACTAACCAAACCATACTAACTCGTACAACTTGCACTACAACAAAAAATTGTCACACAATGACCTAACACAACAAATTCACACTTAAAATAGGCAACATATTAAAAAAAAACAAGGCATAAACATTGCTTACAAAACAAACAATTCCATACAAAAGTACATCCCAAAACTGAAATCAAAACCAGACAGATACCAACAATGTGGTATCTATCAGCTCAGTTGGAGAGATTGTGGAAAGAATGACTGGCAGGACATTCAAGATATAAAGACGCACCAGAACATTTAAATACAGTACAAATCATTCAACATTTGCTGATCATCCAAAACAACAACCATATAGTCCAAGCAACAGTGAAAACGCTATGAATATCACAAAAATCAGTAAAGACAGACACCGCCTCCCTTTCCAAGAAAATTTCCGCATACAAAAAGCATTAACACAAAATAAACAGTTGCCATATGGCCAAATAAATATTTGAAACTAGACTCTATATAGAATAACTGATGAAGTTACATAAAAAAGCACAGAGACTTTTCCATCCGTCACCCCCTTCCACTCTCCCACAATCCCCAGCTACTCACAGTTTTATTTTTCTCGCTCCTCACTTTCTCCTCTAACTCACACTGCATCACACTTTTATATACTTATGTCCACTCAGCATGGTTTCCCCCTCCTCAACACAAAAAACAAAAAAATCGTGCATCGCTATTCCTCCTCTACTCTTACATAAATACACAAAACATAATTAAATATAACTACGCACAAACAATAACGCAATTTAAAAAAAGTTGTAGGTCAAAGACAAAATAATGGAAAGTTTATGTTGGCAACAGTACAAAACACAAACCAAAACCCATACTTGAAGTACAAAAACAAACAGAATACAGTGGTGTGCATAAAACTGTGTTGTGAAAAACATAAGAAAATCGTAGTGCTGCAGAACATCTAAAAATTAGACCAAAATATTCAGTGTCTAATACAGAAAAGAACGATGTGCTAACAGACGGCATTTCCCGATGTAAGAGACAAATCAACCGAAAATCACCGTAAGTACAAAGCAATTTATTCTTAACCAACATTTTTTCGATCTAAAAGCAAATAAAAATGTAAATAACTTAATTACAGACCACTGATGATGTTTTACCTCAACAAAGATAAACGCGTCTGTCGAAAAAAATCGCGCATTTTTGTAGTTGCAACAACAGAGCAAAAATACCCTCAAAAATTATAAAGCAACTACTGACACTATGGCCACACAAGGGAAGTATTTATCCCTTTATCATGTGATATTCTCTAACACGTAATAATTTACACATTTGAGAAAGTATTTTTCCTGTTACAGTTTTCCTTATCGTGTTGTACTCAAACTGTTTAGTTTCAGGAATTTATTTCTCAGCAGTTTTCCAATGTTTTGACACTCCAATTAATTTTCTTCAATTTCCCTTTGATTCATCCATTATTTGTTCTGTGATGAAAGTATTATTGAAGTTCTTGTGGTCGTTGTTTTTGTTCGTATCTTTTAATTACATTAGCCTTTCTTTGGTTATCATAAACCCTAGCATCAAAACTCTTTTCACTAAATGGTTCAAATGGCTCTGAGCACTATGGGACTTAACTTCTGTGGTCATCAGTCCCCTAGAACTTAGAACTACTTAAACCTAACTAACATAAGGACATCACATACATCCATACCCGAGGCAGGATTCGAACCTGCGACCGTAGCAGTCGCGCGGTTTCGGACTGAGCGCCTTAACCGCGAGACCACCGCGGCCGGCATTTTCACTAAAGTTCGTCCTTTTAGGATTTCTACCTTTATTGCTCAAACTGGCTTTTTCGTTATATTAGAGATTACTTTGCCTATAATATCTCGTATTCTCCTATCCCGAACGTTGGATCCACATTAAAACTTAAAAACTATATCTTTGTCTTGCTTCTGGGTTATCACGCTTCATAGCATAACGCGATTGTATGATTCACATGTTAAATACATTACCTGTAACATTAACGCACAAGAAATAACCATCATCCAGTACATATTAATTGTTCGTTACTGTTTATCAACGAAAACCTACTTTTGCCTTCTTCCAGTGTTGCTGCTGCCCACGTTATGCTGTGAACGTAACCCTGTATTAGGACTACTGTGGAAGCTGACATGCTAAAATTTGCGTTTAACTGAAAAATGAACTCAGAAAATACCACAGTAAATTTAATGAACCTGTTCTGTTCTCTACAGGACTGATTTCATTCTTATTGTACTAGGAAATGGATTGTATTTATGACACGCTGACATGTACTTTATAAATTTGAAATATTTCTGCTTTACGTGATGGCTCCGGCTCTCTGCCTGGGCGGTATTACTTCATACTACCAACACTGTAGGCCGGCCGAAGTGGCCGTGCGGTTAAAGGCGCTGCAGTCTGGAACCGCAAGACCGCTACGGTCGCAGGTTCGAATCCTGCCTCGGGCATGGATGTTTGTGATGTCCTTAGGTTAGTTAGGTTTAACTAGTTCTAAGTTCTAGGGGACTAATGACCTCAGCAGTTGAGTCCCATAGTGCTCAGAGCCATTTGAACCCTTTTGAACCAACACTGTAGCAAGTCGTTTCGACATTTTTAATAGTGGATTAATTCTAAACTGCCTTGTATTCCATATAAGGTTTTCCGATATGACAACATATGTCTATTCATCGTAATACGTTACCTGCAATTGAAGCCGAAAATAGTAAACGAGCTCTGTGCCACTTACTGAAAAAACTAGTTTTCCCCATCAAGACCAGATGTCTGCCAGACTTCTCTCCTGCAAAGAACAGGAACTGTGTTCTAAATTTCCGAACAAAATAATGTATTGTTTTACAAGTTACGTGAAAACTGAATATTGTGTTCATGCGGGTAAATTCTGTCGTTCAAAAAGAAACAGACTCCAATCTTCTAGAGTCTAGTATTTTTTTGATTCATAAAACTACTTAGTTCTTTGAAAAATTATTGTTTTAAAGATTTTTGTATTAAAACTATGACGAACAAATCTGTGTGGAAGAATATTGCTCTGAACAATATGAGAGGGAAAAGTTAAGTATAATTCTCATGACATGGATGCATATTGTACCTCAATGATACCATTACTGTTTTAAGCAGTATCTTGGCACTTACTTCATTCACATTTTTTGGTCAAATTTTACTTAGCCTGTTACAAGGTTGATATCAGTCAAAATTCACTCCACAGTATAGTATCAAGAAATACAATTACGGAACTAACATTTAAAAAAATCACGAACAATTCATTCGGGGAGAGAAGCAATTAGTTAAAACTACATTTCAAAAGTATTTCTCGCTAAACGAAAACAATTTTGTGGTTCTGGGCGATTCATAAAAGGCTGTGTAATGTTTGTGCTTGTCATCTCGTCATAAAGAACTAATGGAAGAGAAAGGAACCGAGTGCCAAGGAGATACGGTAGTGTTCCGCACTGGTGCTATTGTTCACAGAGAACCTAATCGATCGGTTGTCGAATTCCCATTACGAACAATCTACGAGGGACCTACTGTTCTGCGGAAACAATAACAGTTGGCCCGGAGGAGGTTTTGAAAACCGACCGTGGCCCACAGTTCTCGCGAAGCTTGCGGTTCCATTCAGCTCCCGCTGCTGGTATACGGCCATAACTCGTACGCGTAAAGATAACTTTTGTGAGGCGGTGCGCCTGAAGCCGTACAAAGACTCCTGTGCGGTTAGGCAGCCCTGCGAAGCGAGGCACAGCGCAGTGGAACCGAAACTGAGGTTAGTGGCGAATACCTGGCCACCCCAACTCCAGCACAATTACACACGCAATATTCTGTGGGGACCATTTGCGATCGCGGATAAATTCTCGGCGGAATGTCGCAAGTTTCAGTGAATAGTCGGGGAAAAGGAACAACGGAATTCTCCTTTGGTAGATAGACGATATTTGTGTAAATACGAAGAATTTAGTGTTCAGGCACCGTACCCATAAATTTATAGCTTTTTTCCCCTTTAATTAAACTCGAGCGAGGCCGTTTTGTTTGGTGCAGATCATGAATGCAATTTTGTTTCCTTTTGAAATAGCTGGTCGAAAATCATTACACTTGTGTAGCTTAAATTCTCCAGAAAACTACACGTTATGCTTTCGTCCCGAGAACATACTACCTTGTTAGCCAAATTACCTTAAAAGGCTTTTTTTACATGTAGAACTCGGTATTTCTGCGCTCCAGAAGATAGGAGACAAAGATACAGTTTGTTTATGAACACTTTATTATGAAAAATACAAAATGAGCATATGTTGGGACATTCATTTATACAAATTTAGTACTTTTCAGTATGATGACCATGCGCATATAAGCTGTAGTCCCATCGTTCCTGCATAGGTGGAAACAAACTTGCAGCTGCTAAGAAGAGGGTTTTTCAGCTGTTGAAAATCATTTATTTTCACTTGATAGAATTTGTACTTGATGAATCTCCATACGAGAACATGCCCCTCAAGTGAGAGGGGAGCCCAAAGGCTTTCTGATGCACGGCCAATCCATCTCTTAGAAAAAGTGGCGTTCAGGTAGTCGTAGACAATTATGGAAAAATGTAGAGACGTTCTATTTTGTTGCTAGAAGACAGGATCCAAAATGTTAGCCTGAATCAACCAGTGGCTTCACAAACTGATCGAGTAGGTAAAGACAGCTATTACCGGTTACTCTTTTCTCAGAAAACATGAACGGTCCACATACTTTTGATCTTGTAATTCTAATCCACACAGTTAACTTTGACTTATCCCGTTCCCTTTACGCTGTTCATCCGAAATCGTACAGCTATGTCTGTTCAAACATGCACAAGTGTGAAATAATGCCTCGTTGTTTAACAGCGTGTTCTGCATTAAATTTTCATTTCTGACGGCATCCAACTAGTAGTAGGGTATAGCTGGTCTGGCCATATAATCCTAATCTTCATATTTATAAAAAAATTGAATGTGGTAGACATGATAGTTCAATTTGAACCGCAGCGTATTGCTCGACATGGTATGTGTGTGTGTGTGTGTTCTTTGTTTAGTTCTCTAATGTTGAGGAGCTGCGACCAATAGCTTCCCGAATCCTGTCAACAGTTTCATCTGCTACAGCCGGCCTTGCCGAACTCCTTCGTCAGTAACAGAATCACTTCACACAAATTTTTTGACCATATTTTTAATGGCATGCCTGGTAGGAGTTGTTTTGTGAAATTTAGTGGTAAAATTGTTCCGCATCTCAGCAAGCAACAGCCGTTATTTCTTCTGCTGTGTACGTCCTTTTAGGTTACCTCTAAACGGTAAAAAAACGAACATTAAAGACAGAAACGCTAAGGGACTTTAGAGACATTCTGTACTCATTTAAAGGACATGATTTTGCACTTACCGCTGTAACAGTTTTTATTCTATTGCAACATCGGCCTTAGGCCACTGTCAAGCAATTTGTTTTTCATACAACAGTCAGCAGCGTTTATATGCTTGGAGAATAGCATGACATACTGTCCTGTCTTGCAATATAGTTATTCATTACCGGCTTCGATCATAGAGCATCTTCACAGTGGAAAAATATTACTGTAACCACTTCACATGGTATAGATGCTATTTAATGAGTAAAGTATACATTACTGCTGATTTGGGAACGTAAGGAACCTGATACCTGTGTTACGGCTTTAAGTATCAAGTTCCTTACGTCTTCAGGTCAGTAGTCAGGAGTATTTTCCTGGTTAAATAGCATGTACGGCATATGAAGGTATTAGAACAGATATTTTTCCACTCCGAAGGTGGTTCAAGATCGAAACCGGTAGCGATAAATGTTCTATATGCCTATCATGCATTTTTTTTTCAAAAATTGTCAAGCATTTACCAGTATAAGCTACGTCGCAGCCAATTCTGACTGGAGAATTGCATTTAAGTGCAATGGGTTCTCCAGAACTCAGGCAGGCGCGGAGTCATGAAAGCAAGAGTGTCAGTACTCTTGTATACACAGCTGCTGTAAACTTCATAAGGTAGGTCACTTTCCTCTATAGGCCCTTTTTCTTTTTGAAATATAAGGTAGGTAACTTTCCTCTATAGGCTCTTTTTATTTTTGAAATAATCTTTTTATTTCACGTTTAGCTGTTAGGTAATTTAGTCCTCTATGAGATTTGCGAGCTTCCTCTGTCACTTGCATCACAGTGAAAATCTCAAATCTTGTTACATAATCCACACATATACGTAGAAAACGTAACATTAGAGGATGTCCTTAATTGAAGTTTCTTATGATCATGGTAATTATGGGCACAACTATATTAGCCGTGAGCTCTGTAAGCAAAAATAGACAAATGAGACACCTCTTGTCACTTCGACAGCGTGCAAAATATTAGAATATTTGAAGAATATCATGATTACCGCCAAGAGATGCTAATAAAATTTCTTTATTGAACAAGCAGTTTCGGTCCATGGACCATCATCAGATTGATGTACATCGATTGAAGGAAAAAGTGTTACAATATTGAACTGTCACAACCGTGTGCACTGATGCACTTGTTATCGAAAGAAACACGCGTGAAGAGCGTGATGTAATCACATAAAAGCATTTACATCATAATGGCGATTTAAAACGAATGGTGTCAGATAACGACATCTATGAATTCGTCACTGGAAATGAACGTACGACACACAGTATAATGTAACTAATTTCGAACAGAGCACATCATAAAATCATGGATCATCGTACTTCCGTCACCTTTAGTTTCGTAGTAACATGAATTATATCGTCAGTTATAAGACGTGCCAAGCATTGCACTCCATATTGTGTCACCTGTCAGAATTAGCGATACTGCCGACTGCACAACTGATCATTGTTTACTAGTTGAACCGAAGATCATCTCTAGATCTGCATACATCAATAGTTCCACTCACTAGAATCGTACACATGGACAGAAATCATTTATTAGTTAGTGTGATTTTGTACTTAAGGGTATGCAGGAAGTTCATAAGCAAAGTTCCTAATGCAGGTAAATAAAAGTAATTAAATCCAATAAAAAAAACCAGGACCGTTGTCGGACATGATCTTTCTGGTGGTCCACGCGTTATGGCATGAAAATGCTTAATTTTTTAGGAGTGTACTGACCCCAAAATCATTGAACTCGGTACACCCACCATTAAATATTATTGCGACACTAGTATTGTGGACACATCGGCTAGGCTGTGGCTAAGCCATGTCTCCACAATATCCTGTCTTTCAGGAGTGCTAGTCTTGCATCGTTCGCAGGAGAGCTTCAAAGTTTGGAAGGTAGGAGGCGGTACTGGCGGAAGTAAAGCTGTGAGGACGGGGCGTGAGTCGTGCTTGGGTAGCTCAGTTGGTAGAGCACTTTCCCGCTAAAGGCAAAGGTCCTGAGTTCGAGTCTCGGTCTGGCACACCGTTTTAATCTGCCAGGAAGTTTCATTATTGCGACACTGTTCTGCTTCCCCATGTTCATCTTTTCAGGATTCGGTGCTCAGTCGGTGAAAACGGATCCCTTGGTGTATCGCTTTGTTGTCATCTTGTCTGTCTGTCTGTCTCTCTGTCCGACTGTTGGAAACCCTTTCCCTGACAAATTTTTGTCACATATTAAGGTCTGAGGTCCCTTGGTGCTGTAGAAAAGTGAAGCATGTAAGTCAATGTAGTCAGAAGATACAACCATTTATGTCAAGTATTTTGATGGTACCTACATGGTATTTCCTTCGACCTAGAAACATGAAATTTGCCAAGGAGCAAAGCTTATACCACATCAGAAGTAAAAACTCCGAAAATTGTTAATTTGTTATTCTATTGACCGCAAAATAAATTTATCATTTGTTATTAGACCGACTGTCTCTTACGATCCCTTCCTCACAGGAACGTGTAAATGTAACATGTAGAAATTTATGTCAAATACTGAGGTTTACGGTCCCTTGGAGTTATAATAAACATTAGTTTCTAGGTCAATGCAATCAAAAGATACCGATATTTATGTTCCATACTTGCATACTCACAAACTCACTCGTCAAAACCTAAAGGGTACTTCTCGTTGGTCTAGAATCACGAAATATGCCAACAAGCAAGGTTTCACAATACATAAATAGGAAAAAAGTCCGAAAATTGTTAATTTTTAAGTGTATCGCACGAGAAAAATATTTCTTTTGCCACTTGTTGTCCATTTTCAAATTACAACATTCTCGAAAGTCTTGGAACGAGTGGGACCGATACCTCCCATCAATGTTGATAACAGGCCAAAATTGTCGACATCATCGACTGCCGGAATAGATTAACTCTCTCTATATTCGCACATCAAAAAAAGTTTTGCATCATCTCGGTTCCCAGAGTTCCGGGACCAGTACAGAAAATTGGAATAGAGATCAACATAAACATCATTTCCGACCTTTCTCATTGCTCATGGAAACCATACATTGCATGTTCCCACCATACAGCGAGACCTTCAGAGGTGGTGATGCACACTGTTGTACCCACCAGCACCTCTAATACCCAGTAAAACGTCCTCTTGCATTGATGCATGCCTGTATTCGTTGTGGCATACTATCCATAAGTTCATCAAGGCACTGTTGGTCCCGATTGTCCCATTCCTCAACGGCAATTCGGCGTAGATCCCTCAGAGTAGTTGGTGGATCACGTTGTCCATAAACAGCCCTTTACAATCTATCTCAGGCAGATTAAAACTGTGTGCCGGACTGAGACTCGAAATCGGGACCTTTGCCATAGCGGGCAAGTGCTCTACCAACTGAACTACCCAAGCACGACTCACGAGCCGCCCACGCAGCATCAATTCTGCCAGGCATGTTCGTTAGGATTTATGTCTGGAGAACATGCTGGCCACTTTAGTAGAGCTATTCACAAGATGTACACGATGGGGGCGCGAATTGTCGTCCATGAAGACGAATGACTCGCCAATATGCTGTCGATATGGTTGCAGTATAGATAGGATGACATTCACGCATCGTACAGCCGTTACGGCGCCTTCCGTGACCACCAACGACGTACATCGGCCCCACATAATGCCACCTCAAAGCAGCAGGGAACCTCCACCTTGCTGCATTCGGTGGGTAGTGTGTCTAAGGCGTTCAGCCTGACCGGGCTACCTCCAAACATGTCTCCGACGATTGTCTGCTTGAAGGCATATGCGGCACTCATCGGTGAAGAGAACGTGATGCCAATCCTGAGCTGTCCATTCGGCATGTTGTTGGGCCATCTGTACCGCCTTGCATGGTGTTGTGGTTGCAAAGATGGACCTCGCTATGGACGTCGGGAGTAAAGTTGTGCATTATGCAGCCTATTGCGCACAGTTTAAGTCGTAATACGCCGTCCTGTGGCTGCACGAAAGCATTATTCAACATGGTGGTGTTGCTGTCATGAGACATCTTTGGTGTGACGTCATAAGCGAGTGACTGCGTGTGAGATCGCTCTCTAAGTTTTCATATATTCTTAGGTTTCAGATACGTATTTTAACGGTTTTTGTGATAATATTTACTATATAAGTGACGTATTAGAGGTTTCTTCATTCACCTCTGCCTTTCTTGTCTTGTGACCTGATATTTGTGAGTGTTTCGTATCGAGCAACTTAACCTCTTGCCTGTGTTTACATTCCGCGCTGACCAGTTGCAGCTGTTGCGGCGCATCGAAAGCTAAGTACTAATTAATTGTTTGTGTATAGTGGTTTATTTAGGAACTTTAATAGTCTTCAACCGATGTTCCTGGTGTTTTCTGGTGAAATAATTTCAGAAGAACCTTTTGGGAACTGTTTTCAGCTGCGTTACTGTGTCATTAGACGTTTGATTCTCTTTCTGTATTAGTCTTTTGTTATATTCACATTTGTTGTTTATTAATACTGTTAATAATAGTAGTTACTTCCCTTGTAGAGTAAGTTTGTGATTATTGTAGTCAGGTTTTTAACATCTTCTTATTGTAGTAGCGGAACTTAGAAAAAGTAAAATTTTACCATGAGTGAGAAGTGTGGGCTTTGCCGTAGGTTCGTGAGTAGTGGATTGCGGTGTGAGACTTGTTCGAAGTATTTTCACTGGGGGGGGGGGGGGGGGGGGGAAGGAGTGGGGAAGCCAGTGGGCATTCTGGTGAGATCCTCTCCTGGAACTGCAGGTTATGTGGCAAGAATAAGTTCATAGAGGAGCAGGAGCGTAAGATCTGTGCCCTTCAGGTGCAGTTGAAAAACTCACAGGAGGAGCTAGATAGGATGAGGAGGGAGAAGGGGGTTGGGGAATGGGAGCAGGCTGTTGGCAAGAGATCTGCTAGGAGAAGAAGATTTTTAGATAGTTTTACTATTGGTGTTTACAATAGATATGACCAACTGTCAGAGTCTAGTGGAGAGGAATCTCTAGTAGCTGTAGATCTAGGAAGTATGCAGCAGACCTCAGTAGTTACTGTGCCTAGAACAGTTGCAAAGTCGAAGAGGAAGAAGAAGGTTCTGCTGTTAGATAGTTCTCATGGCAGAGGTGTAGGCCAGCAGTTGCAAGAAGTGCTTCGGAGTGAGTACCAGGTCGCCAGCATTGTGAAGCCTAATGCAGGGTTGGCTCAGGTGACTGTTAACATAGGTGGGTTATGTAGGGATTTTACTAAAGAGGATCAGGTAGTGATTGTGGGTGGGGCTGGTAATAGTATTGATAGGGATGGGGAGTATAACATAGATGGTGACCTGGAAAAGATATCCACTCAGACTGGCAACACAAATGTGCATTTCGTGGAACTGTTTCAGCGTCACGATCGGCCTCATCTTAATACAGCCGTCAGGCATAATAACATGAGACTTGGGGGTGCGCTGATGACAGAAAGCATAGGTCACATTTCAGTGGTGTCGGTGGAGTCTATCAGCAGGACGGGTTTCACTAGACATGGCCTGCACCTCAACAGGTATGGGAAGGGGAGGTTGTCAAAGCTTATAGGTGACAGCATGGGTGGGGTTGGTGGGGTCACTCATGGGAAAATTCCTGCAGTAGTGGGTGTTAGAGCTGATAGGTATTCCTGCCTAAGGGAAGTCTCTCTAACAAGGGAATCACTTTTGACAAAGCTTAGGTATCCGAGTAATGAGGGAATTAGTATATTTCATCAAAATATACAAGGTATTAGAGATAAAGTTAGTGAACTCTGACTCTGAAATTATTGGTATATCTGAACACTTCTTAAACAAGGAGATAATTCAGAGGCTTCCTTTACCAGGATACAGGTTGGCTGGCAGCTTTTAGATGAGCTCTTTGCGGTGTGGGGGAGTAGCCATGTATGTGAAAAACGGCATCCCATTTTAGTCAATTGATGTTTCAAAATACTGCACTGAAAAGGTGTTTGAATGTTGTGCAGGTGTGGTTTAATTTAACGGAGCTAAACTTCTAACTGTTGTTATTTATAGACCCCCAGACTCCGATTTCACAACATTTTTGCTAAAGCTAGAGGAGGTTCTTGGTTCACTTTATAGGAAATACAAAAAGTTAGTTATATGTGGTGACTTCAATATTAATTGTATAAGTGATTGTGCAAGGAAGAGGATGCTGGTAGACCTCTTTAATTCATATAATCTTATGAAAACCGTATTCTTTCCAACGAGAGTGCAAGGGAACAGTAAAACAACCAAAGACAACATTTTTGTTCATTCCTCATTACTAGAAGGGCATTCTGTTAGCAAAAAGGTGAATGGCCTTTCAGATCATGATGCACAAATTTTGCCGGCCGCGGTGGCCGTGCGGTTCTAGGCGCTCCAGTCCGGAGCCGCGCTGCTGCTACGGTCGCAGGTTCGAATCCTGGCTCGGGCATGGGTGTGTGTGATGTCCTTAGGTTAGTTAGGTTTAAGTAGTTCTAAGTTCTAGGAGACTAATGACCACAGCAGTTGAGTCCCCTAGTGCTCAGAGCCATTTGATGCACAAATTTTAACTTTAAAAGATTTTTGTGCTCCAACACGTGTTAAATATAGTCATCAGCTGTTCAGGGAAGCTGATCCAGTTGCTGTAGAGACCTTTGTAAACCTTATCAAGGAACAAGAGTGGCAAGATGTTAATAGCGCTGATACAGTAGACGATAAATATAATGCTTTTCTCAAGACTTTTCTCATGCTCTTTGAAAGTTGCTTTCCGTTAGAACGTTTAAAACAGGGTACTAGCACAAACAGGCAGCCTGAGTGGCTGACTAGAGGGATAAGAATATCTTGTAGAACAAAGTGGCAATTATATCAGAACGTTAGAAACAGTCAAAATCTAAATGCAGCAGCCCATTACAAACAGTATTGTAAGGTGCTTAAAAATGTTATTAGGAAGGCAAAAAGTATGTGGTATGCAGATCGAATAGCTAAGTCACAGTATAAAATTAAAACCATATGGTCAGTCGTAAAGGAAGTTGCTGGTCTGCAGAGACAGGTCGAGGATATAGAATCAGTGCGTAGTGGGAATGTCCGTGTTACTGATAAGTCGCATATATGTACAGTATTTATAATCACTTTCTGAATATAGCAGGTGAACTAAATAGAAACCTAGTCCCAACAGGGAATCATATAGCGCTCTTAGAAAAAAGTGTTCCGAGACTGTTACCTGAAATGCTCCTCCATGATAGTGACAAGAGGGAGATTGAATTAATAATTAAATCACTAAAGACCAAGAACTCTCATGGGTATGAGGGGTATCTAGCAGAATACTGAAGTATTGTTCTATGTATGTTAGCCCAGTACTCAGCCATATCTGTAACTTTTCCTTTGGGAGTGGTCGGTTTCCTGACCGATTAAAGTACTCGGTAGTGAAGCCACTTTATAAAAAGGGAGACATTGATAATGTTGACAATTTTAGACCTATTTCTATGCCATCAGTGTTTGCTAAAGTTTTCGAGAAGGTTGTATATACAAGGTTACTGGAGCATTTAAATTCACATAATTTGCTGTCAAATGTTCAGTTTGGTTTTAGAAATGCTTTAACAACTGAAAATGCTATATTCTCTTTTCTCTGTGAGGTTTTGGACGGATTAAATTAAAGGTTGCGAACGCTACGTGTTTTCTTTGATTTAACGAAGGCTTTTGACTGTGTTGACCACAAAATATTACTGCAGAAGTTGGACCATTATGGAGTAAGGGGAGTAGCTTACAATTGGTTCGCCTCTTACTTTAAGAACAGAAAGCAGAGGGTAATTCTCCGCAATATTGAGAGTGGTTGTGATGTTCAGTCCCAATGGGGCACTGTTAAGTGGGGCGTTCCCCAAGGGTCTGTGCTGGGGCCACTGCTGTTTCTGATTTATATAAATGATATGCCTTCTAGTATTACAGGTGATTCAAAAATATTTCTGTTTGCTGATGACACCAGCTTGATAGTGAAGGCTCTTGTGTGTAATATTGGAACAGTAACAAATAATGTAGTTCATGAAATAAGTTCGTGGCTTGTGGAAAATAATTTGATGCTAAATCACAGTAAGACTCAATTTTTACAGTTTCTAACTCACAATTCAAGAAGAACCGATATTTTGATCAGACAGAATGGGCATATTATAAGCGAGACGGAACAGTTCAAGTTCCTAGGCGTTCGGATAGATAGTAAGCTGTTGTGGAAAGCCCATGTCCAGGATCTTGTTCAGAAACTAAATGCTGCTTTATTTACCATTAGAACAGTATCTGAAATAAGTGACACTTCAACACGAAAAGTAGTCTACTTCGCATTTTTTCATACGCTTATATCGTATGGTATTATTTTTTGGGGTAATTCTTCTGATTCAAAAATGGTGTTTTTGGCTCAAAAACGGGCTGTTAGAGCTATATGTGGTGTAAATTCGAGAACTTCTTGTCGACCCCTATTCAAAAATCTGGGAATTCTGACATTGCCCTCACAGTATATATTTTCTTTAATGTCGTTTGTTGTTAGCAATATTAGCCTATTCCCAAGAGTTAGCAGCTTTCACTCAGTTAATACTAGGCAGAAATCAAATCTGCATGTAGAATGCACTTCCTTGACTCTTGTGCAGAAAGGAGTGCAGTATTCTGCTGCATCCATTTTCAATAAGCTACCACAAGAACTCAAAAATCTTAGCAGTAGCCCAAACTCTTTGAAGTCTAAACTGAAGAGTTTCCTCATGGCTCACTCTTTCTATTCTGTCGAAGAGCTCCGGGAAGGGCTAAAAAATTAAGCAAATTCCAGTGTTACATTGTTCATTTTCTTCATTTAAACTTACGACTTGTCACCTAAATATGTTTTTTTATATTTCATTTTATCTGTTTCTAATATCGTGTTATAATTTCATGTATTGACTCGTTCCATGACCATGGAGACTTCTCCTTAATTTGGTCCCACGGAACAATAAATAAATAAATAAAATAAATAAATTCCGTTGAGCCATAATTTATAGGTGGCGGTCATCCACTGCAGAAGTAGCCCTTGGGCGGCCTGAGCGAGGCATGTCATCGACAGTTCCTGTCTCTCTGTTTCTCGCCCATGTCCGAACAACATCGCTTTGGTTGACTCCTAGACCCCTGGACACTTCCCTTGTTGAGAGGGTTTCCTGGCACAAAGTAACAATGTGGACGCGATCGAACCGCCATATTGACCGTCTAGGCATGGAGAAGTCTACTAATATCAAATATCGGCCTTAAGTTGAGGAAGAAATTTCTGAGGATGTACGTCTGGAGTACAGCATTGTATGGTAGTGAAACATGGACTGTGGGAAAACCGGAACAGAAGAGAATCGAAGCATTTGAGATGTGGTGCTATAGACGAATGTTGAAAATTAGGTGGACTGATAAGATAAGGAATGAGGAGGTTCTACGCAGAATCGGAGAGGAAAGGAATATGTGGAAAACACTGATAAGGAGAAGGGACAGGATGATAGGACATCTGCTAAGACATGAGGGAATGACTTCCATGGTACTAGAGGGAGCTGTAGAGGGCAAAAACTGTAGAGGAAGACAGAGATTGGAATACGTCAAGGAAATAATTGAGGACGTAGGTTGCAAGTGCTACTCTGAGATGAAGAGGTTAGCACAGGAAAGGAATTCTTGGCGGGCCGCATCAAACCAGTCACTAGACTGATGACCAAAAAAAAAAAAAGAAAGGCATGGTTGAACTACAGACAACACGAGCCGTGTACCTCCTTCCTGGTGGAATGACTGGAACTGATCGGCTGTCGGGCCCCCTCCGACTAATAGGCGCTGCTCATGCGTGGCTTTTTACATCTTTTGGCGCAGTTAGTGATATCTCTGAACAGTAAAAGGGAATGTGTCTGTGATAGCAATATCCACTGTCATCGTCTATCTTCAGGAGTTCTGGGAACCGGGGTAATGAAAAACGTTTCTTGACTTGCGTATAATTAAATTTTCACGGAATAATCAGTGCGCGAGTCCTATTCGCACCTGGCCTTCTTTTATGAAAGACAATGCGCAACCGCATCGAGTAGTGCAGCTGGATGGGCTCTTGGAACGAGAGGCTGTTCGGCGAACGGATAGGTGTACCCGCTTCCATCGACCAGGTGAGGAATGCGTTGGAGAGATGTATTGCAGCACTTCCGCACACACCAATGACCAACCGACAGTTATCAGCAGCGCTGTTGGAGGAATGGAACGTCCTACCGTAAGAACTGCTTAGCAACATTGTCATCTGTATGGGAGCGCAATCTTGCCGCGCGGGCTTAGCCGAGCGGTTTAGGACGCTGCAGTCGTGGACTGTGTGGCTGGTCCCGGAGGAGGTTCGAGTCGTCCCTTGGGCATGGTTGTGTGTGTTTGTCCTTAGGATAATTTAGGTTAAGTAGTGTGTAAGCTTAAGGACTGATGACCTTAGCAGCTAAGTCCCATAAGATTTCACACACATCTGAACATCTGTATGGGAGCAGGATACACGGCTTGCATTGCCGTCTGTTGATCTCACACCCTATTTAGAACCACGTACCGTCTTTTGTAAGGTCCAGGGCTGCGTCATGAATAGCGGTGACTTCAATGTAATTATTGTCTCTGAGTGAAAGTCTCATTTCTGTTCGTGCAATTAGGTATTTCTTTCAGTTAGGTTCTTCTATACTGTACTGTAAAGTACTGTAGCAGTTCTTTCCATGTATGGGCCAAATTCTATTGAGCTATGGTTCTCGGCAATGACACATCGCGCGAAAATTGTTTTCGTCCTTAAGTTTCGCATACGTGTTTAAGTAAACAGCTGAAGGCTTTGGAGTTGAAAGAAGTTTAACCCTTCCTCGCATGTCAAAACGAGGGTGGTGATCCTTATTTAAAGTGATACTGATGGTGTAGCGGAGCAACAATTAACACGGTTGTATCTTTAGATTTTTCTGTGTAAATATGCGGATTAATAAACCCGTAATTTCTCACGCACTCCGCTCATTACATAATCATTGCTTGGATTTCTGCTGCGGACTGTGACGTCACGCGATGTCACGGAAACTCCGAGGCACGAACGAGAGGAACTTTTAAATTTCCTTATGATCTCAAGCCAAAGTTTCTCTTTTGCCCTAAGAACAAATTTAGACTGTTAATATTAACACCAAAAAAACATTTTTTCCATCAGGGTGAACTACCCAATCTACTCAATTTCTGTTACTTACCTAACGTTTCAGCTACTCTCGTACGCTTAGAAAGTTCACTGAAATATACTGTACAACTTCATGAACTATCAGAAAAATTATGACAGAAAATGATTTTGCTACAACGTTGAGAACAGGTCTAAATGAAATTTTCTCTGTGCAGGGACTTCTGTTCCGGAATACAGAGTAATTCCACCAGAAAGCTGCGCTACAGCGCACACTCCGTTTCACACCCAGTTTTTCATCTGTAATACTAGTACCTGTAATAGTAAAGATAACATGAAAGTTGTTATCCCTAGATTTATTAATTATTTATAAATATCTGTCGATGCCCGTATGCTACAAGACGACACCTCATGATCTTCTTAGCCTACATTTTGTTCCACCGTGGTTTTGTTGGTGTCACCGCACTAACTTTAAGTTACGTGTTAGATCTTTATTGGAAATGTCGTTTCTTACAGGTTTGTTGAATAAAATGAAGTAAAAATGTCTCGAGAGACTTTTTAATAGCGTGTCTGCAGCTGTATTTCGAAGTCGACTCTCCTCTCTAAAAGGTGAGAGTTGTTACTTTCAGCCATTTCGATTCTTTGTGATGTTCACTTTCATTATTTTTTCATCCTCTCTTTTTATACGGAGAGCTGTCGGTTTCAGTGTCAAAGAGAATAAACACGGCTGGATATATTGTTAAGCGCCCGTTAGTATGTTTACATTTAAACTTCCTTTTATGTTGCAACACGCCACGTGGAACAGACGCTAATTTGCGATTTTATTTACTCATGCAGCAGTGGCAGACGCTCACACCTGTTTGAAACGATTCTCTTTTTTTTGTGTACGCACAGAAAATGTAATCTCGGAAAAGGCTAAATGGCGCAGGAGGGAATACTGGTACGTAGACCAGTACATAGTAAATATATGAACGTCAAACAGATTACGTTGCGGTATCCAGAGTTCGCCTACGAAGCAAACAAAACTAAAAATAAAGTAACCTTATATGTGGAGTACAGGGCAAACATAGAACAGTCAGTGAGAGGAAAGCTAGTGTCACGTGAATTTCGGAAGAGGTCAGGAAATACAGTTTCCTAAAGTTCTGTGGTTTAAATACGAGATTAAAACGGAAGAAAATGTAATAACATCTGTAGCAAGACAGCGCACACAGCAGTATCACAAAAGTTGTAGAACGCTGGACGTAAATGATGTATTTCAAACGAATGAAAGTATCTCATAACAGTAATAGAGATACATAATTATAATTGCAAGAAAAAACACTGTGTATACTTAGAAAGATATTTATAGTATTTACTAGCTTATAACTAAATTAAAATTTTAAAATTTTAATTATGTTTTTTATGTTCACAGAAATGCAAAATATATGAACTTAACAGTCGTCAAAAGTGTGTCTCAACGACGGACAACACGATGAATATTCAAGGTATGGTATGTTCTTGCTGCTGCTGCTACTGTTGTTGTTGTTGTTGTTGAAGATGATGATGATGATGATGATGATAATGGTGGTGATGGTGACGGTGAAGGTGTTGATGGCGGCAGCTGCACCATTTAGCAGAAATGTCCTTACAATGCCCATTAAAATATTATGATGTAATGAATCATAAGTAATCATTCCTGCTGCAACATACAGGGTGTTATGGGTATAAGTGCAGAGATAGTGAACATCGGTACCTTAACATGTACCCACTTCAGTGTGTTAGTTCGTTCTTCTCTGCATCAGTCTTTTCACAAACACGTCAGAACTTAGTACCTGATGTCTTCTGCACTACCGTCACTGTACCACTGAGTTCACTGCGCCTGTCAGTGTGGACTAGCTGTTTTGTGTCCACCTGTCCACATTGCTTCGCCAATCCTGTTGCCTGGGGGAAAATAAGCATTCAGATGGTTCAAATGGCTCTGAGCACTATAGAACCTAACATCTCAGGTCATCAGTCCCCTAGAACGTAGAACTACTTGAACTTAACTAACCTAAGGACATCACACACATCCATGCCGGAGGCAGGATTCGAACCTGCGACCGTTGCGGTCCAGACTGAAGCGCCTAGAACCGCTCGGCCACACCGGCCGTCAAAATAAGCATTAATGGCTTGCTTTTGTCGCATGTACTTGGAGGTACTAACCAACCCAGAAACAAATAACTTGTAATAGCTGTAGTAATTAGTCTGTAAATGAAATAAATACTTATGTAATGTTGTTCAGCACACTGTTATTAGTCATGAATAAAAATATCTGTCCTTACATCCACAACACCTTATGCATGGGCCTACTACTGGCTGCCCAGAACCACCCAATCTTCACTCACAGTGTCACAAACTTATTGGCAACACCCATTTTTCACAACAATCAACCAAATGTACGCACTACACATTTCATCAGGTTTTACTAAGTCTGGAAATATATAGATACTTATTATGTAGCCACAAATATGATATCCGAGTCATGCCGAGTGCCTGGTCACCAACTGCAATGGGTCGGAGGCCATCACTCGTCAGAGAAGCACTCCCGTATTGTGCCCATGGAGGAACCGACCGGCCGCCATGTCATCCGCAGCCCGAAGGCGTCATTGGATGCGGGTATGGAGGGGCATGTGGTCAGCACACCGCTCTTCAGACCGTATGTCAGTTTACGAGACCGGAGCCGCTACTTTCAATCAAATAGTTACAGTAAGGGATGGCATTACAGATTTACGCTGTGCGTTGTTTCGAATGCGGCACCGCAAAGTTGGTTGCCTCAGAACATTGACAGACTATTGCTTACGATTGCTCCTTGCTCTTATTTCTGCCGCATGCACACAGCTCTTCTATGAAATTGGAAAATTTTACAATGTTTTCGTGAATAACAAGTCCCATTCACAATATTCTTTTCTTTTACTGCTCTTAAATGCATGTTTTATCCAGCAGTGCGATGAATTTCACCTCGTTAATGTGTCCTTGGTTTTGTTACACGTTTCGAATAACCAAAAAGACAAGTATGTGCTGTGAAAAGGTTGCTTTCGTAATCCAGCATTTTCCTCAATATGGTCTGACGAATCTGATGTTCGGTCTATTCTATCTTTCCGAAAATGATGGGAACATATTTTGTTTGGTCGGTTTCCAACCATTCCTTCTCAGAGCGTTCACTCAGAGAGTTTTCCCAGTTTGACTGATAGGTAATCTAAAGTCAAATGACAGAAATAAAAGCACTACAGGAAAAGTAAACAGAACAGCCAAAATCCACGTTTGTAAATGAAAATGTAGCTTGAATGAGTCCACCTACGAATGAAATGTGGTTTTTGCACATTTTAGGCTACAATAAGAATGATTACTACACTTGTGAATGATCCAAGCAGGCGTTTTTGAGCCGGCCGCGGTGGTCTAGCGGTTCTAGGCGCTCAGTCCGGAACCGCGCGACTGCTACGGTCGCAGGTTCGAATCCTGCCTAGGGTATGGATGTATGTGATGTCCTTAGGTTAGTTAGGTTTAAGTAGTTCTAAGTTCTAGGGGACTGATGACCACAGATGTTAAGTCCCACAGTGCTCAGAGCCATTTAGGCGTTTTTGATCAACACGTTAACAGAAGATAACACTGCAGACAATGAACGTAGCGGGCGTCAGCTTCAAGTACGGGCCTTCATAACAGCTCTCCTTACTACACCTCCTTGATTGTCCCGGTAATCTGGAAATAGTGTTGCCTAAGAACCATTATTAGCAAAAATGAACGTGCATTTTTTCTTGTCTCTGCTATAAGAATTTTATTTATTAGTAATGAGTTCTTGTTGGGATATAATCAGATTTATGTCGATGTGAATTAAAGATGCTGTTGAATGCAGGTTGACGACGTTCGTTTCTGTGCAGTTAAACAGTATTTGAGAATCGTGGACTGATTTGTTAATATTACGAAGACTATTTTCGACAAACCATTTGTTTTATTTTTAGAGAATGCGAAGAGAGAAAGTCTTTACAGAATTGTTTTAAAGAAAATGTAATCGTTGTTTTTTTGAGGGGTTTGAGTATTTTTATTTAGGGACCCACCATCCCTAAATAAATTTACATAAGCAGTACTACACCACCTCCCCCCCTCCCCACATTCGCCATCGAAACGCACAACGTACATGGGCGCACCGTGAAATGAATGATGAAAAAAAAGAGATTCATTTCAGTTTTCAAGAACGATACAAACGTTTAAAGGTGACTGTGATTCTTTTGGTACTTGATGATCTATCTCTTTGTCGCTCAGCTATGAATAATGGAGTTACTTGACGACAGTTAGAACTGAAGAATTTAATCAGTGTTGCTACCCAGTTTAATCACTGTCGTCATCCCAGCTACTCTTCTACCAACGTTTCTCTTTTAAAATGAATTTTGAACCTGTGGTTTGTATATTGTCGAAAAGCAAGCTTGGACGGGAACAAAGCAAAGTACAAGTGAATTATTCGACTTTTTGGCAACTGAGGTGAATGTATGTGGAATACCGAAAAACATGGTCAACCTAAAACCGGGATCCACCATCCCTAAATAAATTTAAAGAAACAGTACTACCCCCCCCCCCCCCCATTCTCCACCAAAATGCACAAACATACATGGGCGCACCATGAAATGGATGATGAACAATACAATTGTTTAAAGGTGACTGACAAATTGAGAAAGACATCCTATGGAAAGATATTAAGGCGCACGAAATGATACCTGCCAGTACATGAAATCTGAAAACGCGGACCCGCCTTGTTACCACATAAACTAGGCTTTTGGTAACTGATTAGGTTTGTAAATGGTTTTCCACTTGCAGCTGCAAATTTTATAGAAAGCCATTTGGTATTGACCACCTTTGACGTTAGTACCTATGCCACACTGTAGCACAGAACAGTTGAACACACCACTTGGTTGTAATGTGAAAATACAGCATGTTTCACACGCGGCGCAAATGCTGTCTTCGGCACTTCGATAGCTCTAAGGCGCCGGACATTGTAGCAAGACTATACAGGGTGTTACAAAAAGGTACGGCCAAACTTTCAGGAAACTTTCCTCACACACAAATAAAGAAAAGATGTTATGTAGACATCGGAAACGCTTAATTTCCATGTTAGAGCTCATTTTAGTTTCGTCAGTACGTACTGTATTTCCTCGATTCACCGCGAGTTGGCCCAATTGAAGGAAGGTAATGTTGACTTCGGTGCTTGTGTTGACATGCGACTCATTGCTCTACAGTACTAGCATCAAGCACATCAGTACGTAGCATCAACAGGTTAGTGTTCATCACGAACGTGGTTTTGCAGTCACTGCAATATTTACAAATGCGGAGTTGGCAGATGCCCATTTGATGTATGGATTAACACGGCGCAATAGCCGTGGCGCGGTACGTTTGTATCGAGACAAATTTCCAGAACGAAGGTGTCCCGACAGGAAGACGTTCGAAGCAATTGATCGGCGTCTTAGGGAGCACGGAACATTCCAGCCTATGACTCGCGACTGGGGAAGACCTAGAACGACGAGGACACCTGCAATGGACGAGGCAATTCTTCGTGCAGTTGACGATAACCCTAATGTCAGCGTCAGAGAAGTTGCTGCTGTACAAGGTAACGTTGACCACGTCACTGTATGGAGAGTGCTACGGGAGAACCAGTTGTTTCCGTACCATGTAAAGCGTGTGCAGGCACTATCAGCAGATGATTGCCCTCCACGGGTACACTTCTGCGAATAGTTCATCCAACAATGTGTCAATCCTCATTTCAGTGCAAATGTTCTCTTTAGGGATGAGGCTTCATTCCAACGTGATCAAATTGTAAATTTTCACAATCAACATGTTTGGGCTGACGAGAATCCGCACGCAATTGTGCAATCACGTCATCAACACAGATTTTCTGTCAACGTTTGAGCAGACATTGTTGGTGATGTCTTGATTGGGCCCCATGTTCTTCCACCTACGCTCAATGGAGCACGTTATCATGGTTTCATACGGGATACTCTACCTGTGCTGCTAGAACATGTGCCTTTACAAGTACGACACAACATGTGGTTCATGCACGATGGAGCTCCTGCACATTTCAGTCGAAGTGTTCGTACACTTCTCAACAACACATTTGGTGACCGATGGATTGGTAGAGGCGGACCAATTCCATGGCCTCCACGCTCTCCTGTCCTCAACCCTCTTTCATTTATGGAGGCATTTGAAAGCTCTTGTCTACGCAACGCCGGTACCAAATGTAGAGACTCTTCGTGCTCGTATTGTGGTCGGCTGTGATACAATACGCCATTCTCCAGGGCTGCATCAGCGCATCAGGGATTCCATGTGACGGAGGGTGGATGCATGTATCCTCACTAACGGAGGACATTTTGAACATTTCCTGTAACAAAGTGTTTGAAGTCACGCTGGTACGTTCTGTTGCTGTGTGTTTCTATTCCATAATTAATGCGATTTGAAGAGAAGTAATAAAATGAGCTCTACCATGGAAAGTAAGCGTTTCCGGACACATCTCCACATAACATATTTTCTTTCTTTGTGCGTGAGGAATGTTTCCTGAAAGTTTGGCCATACCTTTTTGTAACACCCTGTAGATGGTTCGCTTACCGTGCGATCGCGATTACGTTTCTTTCCCTTTATTGTTGGATGTAGTTTCCGTTCAATCTGGTGTTCAAAAAAAGATCAACGAGTGTTGCAATAATAGAATGATATGTTGAATAACGTAGGCTCGATTTCATACTAAAGGATCCCACACACGAGTGGCGGATCGCAGCGATCCATCGCAGAACCTTTCGGAGTGGGACGACAAGAACTTCGCCCTGCGACAGAGACGGCTGATTAAGAGTGGCCGTAGCTTTTAGCATGGTGTTCCGTTGGACTGATCGGCGCACAAGATCGATCAACCGGAGGTTCCAAGTCGTTGTTGGATCGAGTGGGCATGAAGAATTTTATGGAGGGGTTCGCTGAAGCTGCTATATACCGCCATTTGCTGAATAGTGGACTCTGAGCGACATTAAACAGCCACATAAAACAAGGTGATGCTGGCTGAGATGGCCATTTGTAACTGTTAGGCTACGTGGATTCGTGTGGCCATTACAGCGTGTAAAAGGGCGTTTATTGTTCACACTACTGAGTGACTTGGCTGTAGTGAAATAGTTACTGTATTGAATCCAAGAAGTATGGGATGCACCTGCTTATCTTAACAAGAACCATCTTTATTACATTATGTTGAATACTGCGTGTCATGTTATTCATTTGATTGTTGTTGATAAAGGTGTTCACATTTTGGAAGGAGGGCTGTATATGGGTAATGTTAAAGGACGAGCTATCAGTTCAAAGTTGTAATGGACTTGTCCATTGTGTAAAGATTATCTATGGTCATTCTAATATTATATATTCTGAAATGCCGTAGGGTGAACTCAGTGCGTAAATTTAAATCCTTCTTGTTAACTGCTGATGAGACGTGTGATTTCCGTCTGCCACGTTAGTTAATGGGATTTGTTACTTATTAAAGGTTATCTGTGAACGGTTTAAAACTGTTTATTCTCGATGCAGGAAAGTAAACCCAGTACATGATTTGAAAGTTGTTTTGGTTGATTCCAGGTACGTTTGTGTCATACTGTTGTTTGATAAAGGTAAAAGTAGAATGAAAGTTTAAATTCAAATTTTCCCTGTTCATTGATCTTCAAAGTCGTATTGCAAAAATAAATAAAACCGTTGTGTGATAAAATTGTTTAATCGAGTTTCTTGTAAAGCTAACTGGTGGTTCACCCCTTGAGTTTCCTGTTTACATATTTGTGTGTAATAAATGCATGAAACTTTGTTCATTGGAATGTCATCAGGCATGCCTGTAAATTCAGCACAACCACTCAATTGCTACGTCACATTTTATGGCTTTACAGTGTAGTAATATGGTTTATTTACCGAATATTCCTTTGCCATTCATTAGTCTTACATTTTAACTGCAAGTATTTGCAGAACGTGTTATACAATCTTGTAGGTCTACAGAAATGCTGTCAAGAGCTGTTTGCCATATCTCTTGTTATAAATTATTTGAGGGAGTGTTAGTTTATATGAAATGGCAAGTATCGTTGTATAACAGATTTGCCTTCAACATTTTTAATTAAAATGTCCACTTAATATCAAGGTATGTTCAGAAGTTAAAAACATTAATAACAAGTGTAGTTGCTTCACAAATCACTCTAAATCATGAAATGGAGCCCAGTGTATCGCGACTGTCGCTACGAACTTCCCACCAGTTCTGCTTCTGCAGTACAAGCTTCAAAATGCTAATATTTGCAAAATGGCATTATGTATCTTATATTGCTTTTTAATACAAAAAGGCAACTCTGTGTTCAACCTCACTTCTCAGAGTGTGTTTGAATAGCTACAAATTCTAGCGTAAAGTTCTTACTCTATGTGGGCAAAGCGAAAGAAACTTGCAGAACCAGGCTTACTAACTAGACAAATTAGTCGCAGCCAATTAGCCGTGTATCCATACATCGCATGCACGTCATCAGACTACAAGGGAATTCCTAGTACCAGTGATCGATGGCTGCGATCTGTAATTTGCCCACACACATGTGATGGACAGATCGCACGGCCGATCGTTGCGATAGGCCGCTCGTCTATCGGGCCCTTAACATTTCCGTGTATACGTGATCGTATTTATTAGATGTACAAAGTGTTTATAATTATTCCCTATTTAACACGTCATAACAGAGAAACTAATTACCCTACGAGTACCAAACTTGGTAGCATTAATGTCAAGGATATGTGGAAAAGAAATAATGCAGAATCAATTCAACTGAAACACCTTTAATGTGCTGCTACGGTACATCGTACCATTACATGCCGGTACCATTACTGCTACAAAAGGGGCTCAATATGGCGCCAATCAGTGTCCAGAAGAGTCTGAAAGCGCAGGATTGCATTCTGCACAGCAGAACGAAGGATATCCATAGGTATGCTGGCTACTTCTCTTGATACGCTGCGTTTCAGATCAACACATGTGTGAGTTCTCCCCTGGTAAACCCTGCCCTTCAGGTAGCCACACAACCAGGAATCACAGGGAGTGAGATTAGGTGATCGTGCCAGCCAAGTAATAGGAGACGGTCGGCTGATAATTCGATCGTTTTCAAATGTATTTCGGAGGAGCAGGTGAACTTCACGAGCGATATGCGGTGATGCCCCATCTTGCATGAAAATGTTGAGTTCAATGCGTCTCTCTCCTATTGGCGGGTATGACATGCTGGCGAAGCATATCACAGTAACGCTGGTCACTCACCCTACACGTCTTTGGTCCTCGAGCGCCAACCTGTTCGAAAAAGAATGGGGCAATGATGAACGTAGTCGTGAAGCCAAACCATAAGGTGACACCCTCACCAGATAGAGGAACTTCATGTTCAGCGACTGGAGGTGAAGATCCCCACACTCGGCAATTCTGTCTGTGCGCGTCACCCATCAGAGAAAAATGAGCTTCATCTGTGCATAGGACTTCAATCTTTGCGAGAAAGTGGAGAGCGAAGTCCTGTGGTCCAAGCTGCTGTACGATATGACCTTGAACGGATACCATTTGAGGATGGTTCGAAGTACCTTCCATTCAATGGACCAAGGGATGTTCAACAGTTTTGACACAGCATGTGCACTGCCTGACGATCAGGAATTGTACGCAGCGTTGTCTGCCATAGCAACAACCCTTTCATCAATTATCTGTGGTGCAACCAGGCGTCGGCCTCTTCCCGGAGCGACGCTTAGTTCTCCAGTTGATTCGAACTTCTTCATCATGCTCCGCACAGCAGGTGGAGAAAGAGGACCAGTCCGTAATCCTTTCAGCCTGCGATATTCTCGAAGTGCAGCTGCAGCATTACTGTTGTTTTGATAACAGAACACCAATGATGCACTGCTCGTTTCGTTGACACGTCAACAAGTACACTGCGACTGTTCAGGTGTGTGAGACTATTTATTTATTTATGTATCGTATGATGATACAGAGCTTGGATCAAATACATAATTTTAAGAATATACAGTGTAAGAAATGACAAGCAAAATACAGGTACAGAATCAAATGTCCAAAGTATAATGTTAAATTATGTACACATTAGACAAGTTCTAAGATTTCTAAGTCCAATCTGGTGATCCAATTGAGCAATTCAGGTGATGCAAAGTGATTCATTGTTTGCAGGGCAGCTCCACAGTCACAATCTGGAGATGTTGCCCAGCCCCATTTGTGCTGTAGATGTCCGCAGTTCCCTTGTCCTGTTCGTATGCGGTTGATGGTTCTCCACTGGCATCTAGGGAGTGTGAAACCTGGAACTCGCATGGAAGGCTTTTCAACCAGATGACTGTTGAACACTGACGATTCTTCCCACTGATTTCTCCATACTTCGTTGATGTTAAAGTCGCAGGCTTCAAGATGTTGTGCAGTTCGCCGAGGTGGTTTTCTTGACTTCAGACGCTGATGTTCTGCTATTAACATATCGCCCGTAAAGGCCTCCTGGTCGTAGAATGCAAACAACCAAATAGTCCTTCTCATGACGCACAGGTTCGTAGAACTGGACCATCTATTCGCTTATGCCAACTTAACATCGAAGGAATAAGCTGGTCGAAATATGAGACTATGAATCACGATAACCGATCACAGCACCAGGTGGGCAAATTGGAATTGGACGGTGGCGCTGTGGCGTATGAAAATCATGCACTCCATACTCTGCACATTAATGCTACCAAGTTTGGTACTCGTACGGTGTAAAGATTTAGTGTTATAAAGTGTTAAATAGGGAAAGTTTGTGTCAGACAAGGACGGAAGATCGTCAACATACAGGTCGTTATAGATGGAGCACAAGCTCGGAAAAATTAAAGGGTGGGGAAAGAAATCAGCCGTAGACTTCAAAGGAGCCATCCCGGCACCTCCCGAATGCGAGTCCAGTGTGCTAACTACAGTGCCACCTCGCTCGATGTGTCAGACAAGAAGAGTCTAGAAAACTTAGTGTTTTAGCAGAGAGTAAACTGTGTGAGTTGGGAACGGTCTTGGTAAGAAAATCATGGTGCCGTTTAGCATCTGAGATTGATGCGTCAGTACCCTCTGCTCAGAGATATGGGCACATACTGAAATCTTATAAACTGACGGTAGGGCACTGGGTGATGCTTCGATTGAGCGGTTCTGATAGAGCTGCTCGATATTGGTACTACAACTGCCTATTACAGTCTGTGCATGGTGGAGAAGTTGATCTCTTGCTGTTCTTTGTGGTGAAGTGTTGCTGTATTTTTATCGTTGTACGTGAACTCACAGAACAATAGACGTTGGAGCTAGGAAAACTGTCACATCAAGTCCCCCTCTAAGAGGTAAACTACAACTGTGCTGTGCAACAAGCGCAAATATTGAACTCATTCTTCTCCACCAAACCATAACTCCTCTTTGGTATATGAAAAATGTCTGTAGTGATTACGTGTTGCACAATTTGTAGTCGGAGAGGGAAGTGGTACGGCTGGATTGCACCGTGAGTGAACAATATTTGTGAACATATTTTATTTCACAAAAATGTAATGCACGAAAAAGGAACATCAGTGATAATAAAACTCAAGTCAGAAACAAGTTTGACTTATTGTCCTTTGATCATGCATGGTATTTCATAGTTGAGTGCTAAAGATTTGTATGCGAATATAACTTCAGAAAAAATCGTTTAAACATTAGTTGATTTAAGGTGCATCTCCTGAACATAAGAATTACTTTTGTTTTTGGATGGGGCCGTTATAAAGAAAATATACGTTTATATTATCTTTTATTTCCATAATCATTCAAGGACACTATCGTAGATGAAGAAGACCAAATAAGTAGCGAATACAGAACTCTCTGCAACGAGCTCTGTTCTTTGCCCTCAAAGAACTATCAGACAACACCAACTCATCAACACATCCACCCACTTAACTCCCTTCCCTCGAACAGACTCACAAAACTCCATAATTAAACATAACCCACAAATCTTCAGCTACTTACACACACACACACACACACACACACACACACACACACACACACACACACTCGCACACACTCATACACACAATGGAAGTACACATCACAAAGATTCAAAAATACCGTCCAAAAACGCATTCAACTGTTGAACTATACGCCATATTGTTCTCGCATTAGTTAGTGTTATACATAACCATAACATTCCCAGTAGTAAATTTCGAAGAAAGTAGCTTTTCTACTTTAAATTCTTTATAGTTGTATCAGGTGACAAAATGTGAAAGAAAACAAGTGCAATAAAATATATAAAAACCTAGGAAAGCCACGGAATGAGCTAACAAGGTGTATATACAAAACTGGTTGTGTTTTCCAAATTTGTACACACTGCCTTGAAAAGTCAAATTTGTATGTGTACTACTAGTAAAGAGCACATATCCTACTTAATGGTAAGAAAATAAAAGCCCGCAGATTACGCTGAAACTGGTGCGAAACAATCTGGTTAACAGGAAAAAAGATAAAATTATGTTTTGCTCAGGGCACACGCCCTCCAAAGGAAATCTATGTGTAAGCAAACATGGACAGAAGAGCTTGAGCTTCAAGATGACTATATGAATTACAGTTTAAGTAAAACACATTTAACTTAACAGTCACTTGTTGACCAGTAGAATTATTAATACTAGAATCCGCATATCAACAACATTAACTCTTTATTACTTTGACAATTCACTGAGACCACAAAACTTGAATTTCGTTAGATACGAATTGCATTAACACTTCTTTTTCTTCTTCTTTTATTGTCTCTGTCCCACATCGGCAGAGGGTCGACGTGGTTGTTAGCGGATTTAGCGCAGTTACTTAGAGGGAGGGCCACATGCCCTTCGTGTCGCCTCTTCATTACCCCCAGGGACGGAATATGTGTACCCTACCTGTCCGTATGTAGTGCCATTCGTGTGAAACTGAGCGGAAGTGTTGTATATGTTTGCGGTTTGTGTAACTGAAATGGTATTTAGGTAGCAGCCCAATATTCACACAGTGGGATGCGGGAAACCGCGTAAAAGCCATATCCAGGCCTGCCAGCACACCGACCCTCATCGTAAATTCGCCTAATGCACTCGATCCGTCGCCGGCGTAATTCTCCATACGGAAGCGGCGCATTATCACGGACAACTATAAGGGTGAGAATGAGTCACATTAACTATTAAGATTAATTACAACAGTAGCACCAATGTAATCAATAAAACTGTAATATTAATTTGACTACGCTTTCACTTAACTCACTCTTCTCATGCTCTGTATTTAACAACGTATATAGACTGTAAGCCATCACTTCTCTGTTATTCAAATAGGTTTCCTCTAGCAACAGTTTTAACAATTAAGTTAGGATGTTGCAGGATACACAAGTGAACACATTGCCACAATTACAGATAAAAAAGATTAAAATCATATTCAGATCGACTCAGCTTTACTAACAATGACTAATTGTATAAACATTCTCTGCATAAACCACCAAAGTGATATTATATAAAAACATTATCAACGCTCATGCATTGGCTCGAGCTGAAACAATGTTCCATGTAGACACATTATCCGGTAATTACATCACCCACAGCAATCTTTCGGCCGTTTATACAAGAAATTTACACAGTACAGAAATCCCAGGTCCAACAGAGCAGCCACCCATAGGCCGTCGACATCCCGTTGTCTCAATCGAACCACACGATCCACACACACAATGCTCGACGCGCCAAGAAACGGCTCTTTTCTGGAGCACACTACCAGAGTAGGGATGGCGACTATCGCTGAAACAACCGGTTTTCGGTTACATCGTTTTCTTCCACGCCAGTTTAATCGGACTATTAGAAGCGCTCAAAATAATCGGTTTCTGAGATAACTGATTTTCGGTTTGTTATTTCTGATATTCTTAGTTTTTTATTCCTGTAACAAACTTAGGAATCAAACAAAGATTGAAAAATTTTGGCTCTCTCAGTTTCAAGAAAAATAGAATCAGACTATTGAACTAAATTGGCAAATAAAGGAAAACTTAGTCCATTCATAGTTTTGCTGCTTTTATGAAGTAGTGAAGAGTGGCTGAATACTTCAGAAAATGGCCAGTTTTCTCCTATTACTCAAAAATCACGTTGTAATCGGATGTCATGCCACTATTTGGGTATTAAGAATAGTAAGTGCTAAGAGGTGAAAACTGAGGCTGAAGAAGCCTGCTCCTCATGTTTATGTGTAGGTGCTCAAGAGCTACAGGCAGATTTCAGTCTTAATTATACACTATAAATGAATTGCTGTAAACTTTTCAGTTCATTACTTTTAGCATAATTTCCTTCATATTGTCCTATTTCATAGAAGTGGCATACAAATCTTGAATCTTTTAAAGCAGGTGAAGCATTCTACTTCATTGCTAAGTCACTTCATAAAAATATTTCCAGACTGGGGAGGTTACCATTCTGCAGTACAATGGATGTAGGGCGACGACAGAGAGAAAATACTGTATAGACAAGGTGAGAGCAGGTATTGCGCATTAGATGTACACGCATACCTTAAGCCACGACACACGGCAACAGCGATACTGTTGTGTAAACAGTGCTGTACCAGTTCTTATGCTCGGTTCTGTGGCATTGTTATGAAAACAAAACTGATCGCTTTCTTCAGTTTCTGTAATAACGTAATATTTCAAACCAATGCAAATTTTACGAATAAAAAGCTAGCAGTACTCCTATGGATAATTGGCATTTCGTTTTTTTACTCGGTTATTAGCAAATAAAAATAAAATAAAAAACTCATATTATCACCGAGATCAAACAAATACCGAAAAATGCACTTAAGAGCCAAAGAAACTGGTGCAGCTGCCAAATATCGTGTAGGGCTTCCGCGAGCACGTAGAAGTGCGACAGCACGACGTGGCATGGACTCGACTAATGTTTGAAGTAGTGCAGGAGGCAATCGACATTATGAATCCTGCATAAGTTCTTAAGAGTACGAGGGGGTCGAGATCTCTTCTGAGTAGCATGTTGCAAGGCATTCCAGATATGCTCAATAATGTTCATGTATGGGGAGGTGGTTGCCACCGGAATTGTTTCTACTCAGAAGAGTGTTCCTGGAGCCACTCTGTAGCAACTCAGGATGTGTGGGGTGTCGAATTGTGCTGCTGGAATTGCTCAAGTCAGTCGGAATTCACAATGGACATGAATGGATGTAAGAGATCAGAGAGGATGCTTACATACATGTCAGCTGTCAGAATCGTACTAGACGTATTAGAGGTCCCATGTAACTCCATTTGCACGTGCTCCACACCATTGCAGAGCCTCCACCAGATTGAACAGTCCCCTGTTGACATCCGCGTCCTTGGATTCATGAGGTTGTCTCTATACCCGTACACATCCATCCACCCGATACGATTAGAAACGAGACTTGTCCGACCAGGCAATATGTTTCCAGTCATCGAGTCCAATGTGGGTGTAGAGGAGACCAGGCGAGGCCTAATGATTTGTGTCGTGCAATCATCAATGGTACACGAGTCGGCCCAAGGCTCCGAAAGCCCATATCGATGATGTTTCGTTGAATTGTTCCAATGCTGACACTTTTTGATGGCCCAGCATTGAAATCTGCATCAATTTGTGGAAGGGTTGCACTTCTGTTACGTTCAGCGATTCTCTTCAGTCGACGTTGGTCTCGGTCTTGCAGGATCTTTTTCCGGCCGCAGCGATGTCGGAGATTTGATATTTTACCGGATTCCAGATATTCACTGTACACTCGTGAAATGGTCGTACAGGAAAATACCAACTTCATCGCTAACCCAGATGTGCTGTGTCCGACCGCTCGTGCGCCGACTATAACACCACGTTCAACCTCACTTAAATCTTGATAACCTTCCTTTGTAGCAGCAGTACCCGTTCTAAAAAGTGCGCCACACACTTATTGTCGTATATATGCGTTGCCGACCGCAGCACCTGTGGTGCCTGTTTACATATCTCTGTATTTGAATACGCACCAATTTCTTGGCGCTTCAGTGTACCAGTTTTCAGGACTAAACAACCGGTGTAGATTTTAACCGATCGATTTTTCCCATCCCTATCCCAAAGGGAAGTTCTATCGGCACTGCAGAGCGGCTATATACTCAACGACACACTTCACTGCCGCGGTTCGCGCTTCGTCTTGGCATTTAAGTCGCCACGGACGTCAAACTTCTCGTGATGACAGACGTTTCTAGAACATGATGCTAATGCTCCTGTGAGACTTTGAATAACATTTCTTATGTCTTGACACCACTTTTATTTTTGCAACAGACGTTACACGTTTCGACTGTCCGTCAGTTTCAAAGTCTACAAAACATAACACAAAACTGATATCAGAAGATATGTGAGCCGTGCGTGGCTCGTGTTCGTACCATATCTCATTTGACATTCTGTTTTAACTGTTCTATCACCCAGTTATGTTAATTTCCATTACTGGCGTCACTGAGTTGCCGCCCTGCCTGCCCGTGAGCGGCAGCACTGGCGCTTGTCTATGTAAGCTCTGGCGTATTATCTTTGCTGACTGCTATTACTTCCCGGTTGCCGTGTGTTCGGAGTACGTTCGGATGTGCCAGTGAGTTGGGAGGCGCTAGCATTGCAGTTCGGACCTGGCAGTGTTTGTCTTAGGACGCGGCAGAAGTTCAGTCGGGGCGCGGCTGCAGTGAGGTCCGGGCAGCCCTGACTCCCCGACGGCTGCCGATACGTATCACTTGAGTGCGGACCACTTTGGTTGGTCGTCGGTCGGTCATCTTGTCGGACGACGTGTATGTTGGCCGGCGATCGCTTATGGGTTGCCTGCATGTGCCTACTCGTGATTCGTCCTTGTTGTTGCACAGTCGCTGCCGTTAGTATTGTCTAGTGCCTTCGTGCAAGTGTTAGTGAAACTGTGTGTAGCTTGTGATGTCTACTGCTCAGTTATTTTAGTGCTGTCTCCGTGCTGATGTGTGGCGGTCGGTCGGTTGGTGTGGATCAGCCAGGAAATCTCCGCGCTGCGCAGTGAGCCGGGCCCGCTGGCGGTCTCTACTCAGTATCGGAGTGTATGGGAGCTGTTCCGATTGCTACGGGGTTCGCGGCTCACCGATCCAGGACATCAAAGTTAAGTGGTTGGCTGTTGGGGGCATTCCCGTGAGCAAAAGCGAGTGTTTGAGTTGGCGAACGTTTGGCCACCATCCGGTGGAGTGTAACTGTATTTTGGTTGTTTGAAGTCCAAGTGCACCAGCGGAATTTTCTGCCTTGTGGCCGTTAGCGTTCCGGTTACCTGCCCTGGCTGCTAACGTAAAATTCAGGCAGTGTCCTATCCTCACAGTGTTGTCGCTGTCCATCACGTGTGTATAGTTTGACAGCTTATGCATACTTGGTTGTGGGCGGCTATGCATTTTACGTTTAGGCTTTGGAGTTCCTTGTGCACTGGTCGGATAGAAAGCAAGTTGTTTTGTCGGTGGGCCCGTTGACTGTCTCTTGGTTGGGTTGCCGGCGGATCGGATATAGTTGGGCCGACTACCTGTCTCCCCTAAGCGAACGCTAATATTTCAAGTGCAGATCGACCCCCGAAAACTTCTGAGCGCCGCCGGTTGTACTGCCCCTTCTTATTGGTGTTTGGTTGTGTATTATAATGGCTTATAGCCGATGGTTTGAATTTGTATGCTTTTAGTTGGATTTTAAATAATGGGCCTTCGGCCACTTTAAAATTTAAATTCCTTACTTGTTAAATCTTAGATTGTTTGGGACTTCATCCTGTGTAAAATATTGTTTAAGGATAAAGCTTTGGGCCTTCTGCCTACTAAAAATTATCTTAGTTGTTTCAAGTGATCGGCCTTCAGCCGTTTTTAAATTAAAGTTCTTGTTTTTCAAAAACAGACTATTTGGGGCTTCCAGACTAAAGATAAGGCCTTCTGCCTTGTGTTCTTTTTAAATTAATGTTACTGGGGGTCTTAAATCATGGGCCTTCAGTCGTCTTTAAATTAAACTTGTTTGCTTTTCAAGTGTTAGATTTGTTGGGCCTTCAGCAAGTTATAGAACTTACTTACGTGAGGCCTTCTGCTTTCTAAATATTCTGTTTTGAGCCTGAATTTTAAATTAATGGGTTTCAGCCGTTTTTAAATTTAAGTGGTTGTGCCCTCGAGGGATAAGTTAGAGTGGCATATTCAGCCGATAACAAAGTTCAAAATTTTTTCCTGTTTTGTTTGGACAACTAAATAAAGTTATATGTGTTTGAGTGTAACTGACAGCCTCCTTTTGTCCCCTTTCTACAATTCCAACTATCTGTCCTGTCCTGCGGACATATTCAATATGAAAATAAAATACATTTCACCATTGATAAGGGACATGGTACAAAGACTATAATGTGGCTTCCTGGCCCAACAGTTTATGCTCTCAAATAAAACTTCATTTGATACACTGCATCACTTCAACATACTCCTGGTGGACTAAACCGCTAGGCGGCACTGGGTATTTGGTATATGCTGTAATTTGTTTTTGTTAACAACCACAGATTCCATCGTTACATCGTATAAAACCATTCCCTCAGTAAATATGGAAATCCCTTTACAATGTTTCACGCAAAAGTATCACTTTACAAAACAATGTGAAACAGATCTTTTTTCTGCAATAACTAGCTGATTGTCGCTGGGGCCAACTGTCTGTTAATAAACAAAAATCTTTTTTAAGCTTACAGCACATAAATTACTATCATATCATCAGTAAATGTTAATAAATATTTAATAAAAGTTAAAATTCTAGAGGCTACTATAAGAGTGGAAGGGAAATGGTTAATCTTGGCACACTTACGATAACCTAAATGAGATCTTCTGTGGATGTATCACTATAAAACTGTTTTCTGTGAATTACAAACATTGTACAGCGCCGTGATGCAATTAAAGAATGGCAGAGGAGCTACACAATATTACTCTTGACACATTGAAAATGTAGTCGAATTATGTCGGGTGATGCTGAGGGAATTGGTTTAGGAAAAGAGACTAAGTAGTAAGGGGGTTTTGCTATTTGGGGAGCAAAATAACTGACGATGGTCGAAGTAGAGAGGATATAAAATGTAGACTGGCAATGACAAGGAAAGCGTTTCTGAAGAAGAGAAATTTGTTAACATCGAGTATTGATTTAAGTGTCAGGAAGTATCTGTATGGAGTGTAACCATGTATGGAAGTGAAACACGGACGATAAATAGTTTAGACAAGAAGAGAATAGATACTTTCGAGATGTGGTGCTACAGAAGAATGCTGAAGATTAGATGGGTAGATCACGTAACTAATGATGAGGTAATGAATAGAATTTGGGAGAAGAGGAGTTTGTGGCACAACTTGACTAGAAGAAGGGATCGGTTCGTAGGACATGTTCTGAGGCATAAAGGGATCACCAATTTAGTACTGGAGGGCAGCGTGGAGGGTAAAAATCGTAGAGGGAGACCAAGAGATGAATACACTAAGCAGATTCAGAAGGATGTAGGCTGCAGTAGGTACTGTAGATGGAAAAGCTTGCACAGGATAGAGTAGCATGGAGAGCTGCATCAAACCAGTCTCAGGACTGAAGACCACAACAGTAACATATTGAAAAAAGTACTACAAAACTGTTTATATCGCTTGTGAATACTCCATCGGCCTATGACCAATCTGCGCCAATGACGCTAAAAACGTAGTAGATACTGTGTAGTGGCGAACTGTAGTGCGTCGCCATCTACCGAAGCCCCAGGATGACGGCAGAATTAAAAGTGCTCCTTAACCAGACTGAAAAACCAGATCTTGGTGAACTCTATTTGTTCGTTTAGTGTATCTGAAAAATCTCCAATTCATCAAGCGTATGTAACAGCAGCCCCTTCGGGGCAGAAATTTAAGATTAGTTTGGATTTCGCCTGACGAGTGGTTGCTTCATAAAAGATGCCTTTTTTATACAGCCTTCACTGCTGTCATATTTATGGTCTGTAAAACGTTTTTTGAAGGAACTACCAGTCTGTCCTATATAAAACTCTTCGCAGTCACCACACCTAGTCCTGTAAACTCTTCATTGTCCTCACGCCGTCTTCCAAAAAAAAAAAAAAAGGTCTGTTTCACATTGGTTTTAAAGTAATATCTTATTGTTAAACATCTTAAAGTGATTGCCATGTTTACTGAGGAAACTGTTCTATACGATGTAACGATGAAAACTGTGGTTGTAAACAAAAACAGATTGGAGCATGTACCAAGCACCCAGCGCCACCTAGTGGTTCAGTCACCTAGGATTCCAAAATTTTCCCTTGGTAGCAGTTTGAACCTGTCTCGTGACTGAAAATGTTGACGTGATACAGTGTATCAAACGAACAATTTTGCGTGACTGACGTAACACCGGAAGGCCAGAAAGCCATATCTAGTCGTTGTACTATGTCTCTTATCAATGATGAAACGTATCATATTTTCATATATTCTGATACCAGTTATGTGTTGTATGTTTTGGCCTTTGAAAATAGCGGAAAGTCGAAACGCGTAAGGTGTTGTTGGAAAAATAAGTGTGATCAAGACATAAGAAAAGTGATTAAAAGTGCATCCAAATGGCCGCGTCGTCCCACACCATTTTCATGCAAATTGTAGCTTTTCTGAAAATATTACGATATTCTTTTATGACAGAATAGTTAATTGGCTTCCTTGTTCCTGAGATCTGAACCGATGTGAGTTCTATCTTTCGACGGATTTTAAAGGATTAGAGCACGCAAACAGTCAACAAACACTCGATGTGTTGGAAGACTATATCCGGAACCCTAATTTTTATGAGACAGTGTAAGACACTTTTACAAACAGGGCTGTTATTGAGGGCATTTACTATAAATATAGGTAAGCCTGATTTGGTTTCATTCAGAGGACAGGCCGAGTAAACTAGCCGTTGCACATTTCGTGCGAACTGCTGGCATAACGCTTGTATCGTACGTGGAACACCCCTTACCATCTCCCTACATGACTACCAATTGTATAGGTACATAAAGGAAAAGCCTCAACACGCTACGATAAACACTAGCGCAGCCACTGCAATCGTCGGCAAAGAGATATTGATGGAAACTCTTTTCATTTTTTCTTTTTTTGACAATTATTAGAAAGACCCTGTCGTTAGTTCTCGCGGCGAGAAGACGTATTGTTGTGAGAAGGATGTAGTATGTAGTAGACTGTATTATCTGAATAATAATTTTTATGAAAATATGAAGTGTGAGGATTTTATTAGAGCAAAACCACGACAGTTTTCATTTCCTTCAGCGCATTATGCTAACGACATGTCACTAGCTGCTGCATCTGAAGAGGAAGTCCGATTAGGAATAAATATTGTACACACGGTCAAGAATAATAACTAATTATACAGGAATCGATGTAAGTTGAAAGTGAAGGACATTGCATTCACTTAAGAATCTGTAAGCGAGAGAAAATCAATGTGTTTAATTAATTATATATATTTTTAAACATAAAATCTGCACAACTGTTGACTTGGTGACATGATATTGAGAAAGCCATCAAACCAGTTGTGTAAATTATTCAAAATTATTTATGACATTGTATTAAAATTTTTTGCATGTACTAATTATTTTCAAATATTCATGTGCAACATCACGACTGGGAGCAAACTAACTAGAACCAGAAATTTTGTGGATGAAGTAACCAATTCATAAGGGAATCAAAAGTGAAATCGGAATTTACGGAACATTTTGGAAATACGCTGTTTCATCGCAGGAAAGGCACGACCGCTACGCAACCGCTTGCTAGCTATGCTTGGTAGCGTGTCCTGCGTAGTAATTAGACACCCTTTTCCTTAATTTTCCTTCCTAAATGTATTGTAATGAATTTTTCAGAAATTTTACGTAATGATTGGCGAGAGAAAAGTTTGAAGATTATGTGCCACAAGATTTCGTGTGTCATAAATTTCTCCGATTAACTCTTGACGACACGTAAATCGTATGTTTATATTTCCAAAAATAAAATATATTTCAATTTTGTTTTTCAAAATTTTGATTTTAATATTCAATCGAAATGGCACGAAAATCAGTTTCCATTATTGTTGGCAATGGCGAAAATGCAATGAGCCAAGATGGCGTACATTGGCGAGACAGAACATCTGAAGTACCAGCGCGATATCTTCCACACCCAGAAGTATTAAGTAGTTCAGAGATGAACATAACCGAAGTAACAAGTGCTAGTGAGCTTTCACAGAGTTCTAACTTTGATGGTACGTTGATGACAATAGATAAAACTACATAACGTACCTCCGCGAGTAACATTTACCTCGCCCAGGAAAACATGGAAAGCGAAGATAACATGATTTCTGACGCCAATTTGCCGTCACCTGTCATACGAAATCCAAATGTCAATTTACAAAGTACAGATGGTAACAACCAAAGTACATTGCATAGAAACCAAAATGACGCACTTGCCGCTATACTTCAAAAACTCGATAGTATGAACACCAGTTTGCGTGCAGACATAAAAAATACAAACACCAATTTGGGAACGGACATAAACACAAAATTTGACAGTTTGTGGCAAAACCTTACCATAGTCACACGAGACATAAACATAAAACAAGAGCAGAAACAAGTTTTAAAAGATTTTCGGGAGACAGTCACACAACAGATCAACGATTTGACAAAGAATTTTCACGAAGAAATGAATGTAAAATTTAGAGACAAGGGAAAACGGCTAAAGCAAGATGTACTTTCCTAAGTAAACAATGACATTACGGAAATAAATCAGAAATCAGACTCTCTTAACGAGCAGAATTACACAGTAGAGCAGAAAAATAAAAGGGATTAAAGACACACACACACACACACACACACAAACCTAGAAGCTACACAAATACAATTAACTTCCACAGTAAAGAACATCTCTACCGTAGTGAACAAACTGAATAAGGATTACGAAAATACACCAGTAGCTATCGATGAACTCACCTTAAAAGTAGCATCACTTGAAATCGAATCAGTCTGTGCCAAAAAAAGAGACAAAATTAGTGAAAATTTACCTGATGTAATTTCACAAGCTGAAGCAAGTACCTTGGACAAAACCGGTACCGCAGCGGAAAAGGTAGTGAAGAGATGTAGATTAATCAATGATGTAGTTGCAAAAATTATTTAGCAAAAGGAAAATGACATTATTGACAAAGTAAACACCAGTTTGCAAGCTACGGAACACAAGATAAGCAACTACTTATGTGAAAGTGTTACATGGACACAAGTGGTGCACATAAACAAAGAGCCAGCCGCAGCAAACCAAAGTGATGTAAGCACAAAGATCATTGCAAACACTACAAACAATGCCAGTAGTAATGACAGACCGCAGAGTGTAAGTTTACATGGCATAACACCAGAATAACTACCTACGAGAAATGCAAATAATTATGACAACTATGTAAACACAGCACAAAATGCAAAAAGCTGGTCCACTACATTTGCTGAGGAAGGTCTATTCAGACATCGTCAATTCCCAACATTTACGAGTGAAGGTAAGAAGATGAATCCTGTTGTATTTATTAGTGCTTTTCGACATGCGTTTCCTAGAAATTGGACAAAAGCACAAAAGATCAGGTTTGTTGTTGGGTACACGCAAGGCGATGTACTTTTGTGGGCGACCGAGGTAGCTGAGCGTTGTGCCACGTATTTACAATTTGAATGGGCATTTCTTGACAAATGCAGGTCAGAAGCCGTACAGGAGAGACTTAGGCGAGAGGTTTTTAACCCCGCCGCTTTTAATAGCAAATATGGTAGCTTGCGAGGGTATTTTGAGAAGTATCTCAATAAAACACGTTATTGGACGAATCCTATTTCTCATGTTGATGTATTAAAAATTTTAAAAAGTCGTTTGCCATTACACATTCGTGAAAAATTAATTACTACACCTGAGCACGACACAGAATATTTTCTATCCATTTTAGATTCAATCTATCTAATATATGATGAGAAAGTAATAACAAATAGGGCGTCAGACAGCCAAACACCACAACAACATAACTCGAATGGTCGAAATAAAAAGCCAGACGCGAACATACAGCAAGGCTGGTACGCGCAACAGCAAGGACACATTAACCGTGGTAATGGACACGGGAATGGAAATGCAGGAACAAGAGACTTAAACAAAACTTTCCGTATAACAGGAACAATTACCATCCACAAGCTAATTTCAGTCCCTCCTCTCAAAACTATGCAGCTCGTGTAAATAAAAACAGTCAGCAGTACCAAAGGCCAGAACGAGGCAACAACAATACCATGCTGCACGCCGTACCGGAGCCAACTTCTGCCCAGCAAAATCACAAAATGGCAACATTCCACAACAGCCATATGAACACACGAAAAAGCATGTCGCGAACTGGAAATGATACATACTGCGGAAACAATCACACAGTACAAAAATGGTTCAAATGGCTCTGAGCAGTATGGGACTCAACTTCTGAGGTCATCAGTCCCCTAGAACTTAGAACTACTTAAACCTAACTTACCTAAGGACATCACACACATCCACGCCCGAGGCGGGATTCGAAAATTATTGTTCTTCTATATTATTATTCATGTAGTTGACAGCTAATGCCATTTTACGGTTCAACATGATCGACATGCGACTTGCATTAGACATTTTTCCTTAAGTTACATTTTCATGTGTTTGTCTCTTTATGACGTTTTGTACATTGAGGTTTCGATGTCACTTCTGCTGATTCGGGTGAAATCAATAACTTGTTTTAATGCAACCAAGTGAATGTAAGTCCGGTGTGCTAAGCACTCGGCCACCTCGCTCGCTGGTATAAGTCAGAGATGCAGTCTTTCGCCTGAATTGTTCAATTGATATATCGAAGATGCAATGACGGAAATAAAAGAAAGATTGAAGTGAGCTGCGTCGACTCCCTTTACTTTTACAGACTGACTCCCTCGTCTGCATTGGTCCGCGACCACTGTTCATTTGGGGCTCGTGGTAGTGATGTCGCGATCGGGGGAAGCGAGGAATTGCCTCGGGACCGGCTGTGCTTGGACGGCGACATCCTCCTCTCTCGGTGTCAAAGGGGTCACGTGGCCCGAATTTGTAGTGAGGCATACTCACTCTGGTCATTGGAAAATTTGTGTGTGTACAACGACTTTCTGGGGTCAGACACGCAACTCTTCCTGAATTGATTAATTTGCCATGTGGTAGTGTAGTTGCGCGTGATAGCTGATTCATTGCTGCGGAAAAAGCCCCCCCTCGTTGCTTGTTCGCCTAGTGTGAATTTTGGCTCCGAGAGACCCACTGAAAGCGTAGATCGAACTTTTGCAAGTGAACTTGGTTGTTCCGGTCATATAAGAGTATCACTGCCCGGTTGTCTCGTTCTCAGTACCTTTGCAACTCTGGGTGAAGCCAAGTTGAGGTGCAAATTTCTAGCTTTAGTTTCTTAGTCCATGCTGCGTGGAATGTCAGATCCCTTAATCCAGCAGCTGGATCAGAAAATTTAAAGAACGGAATGGACACGTTAAAGTTAGATATAATGGGAATTAGTGAAGTTCGCTGGCAGTAGGAATAAGACTTCTGATCAGGTGAATAAAGGGTTATAAATACAGAATCAAATAGTGGTGACTGAGGAGTGCATTTAATAATGGGAAAAAAATAGAAACGCGAATAAGCTACTACTAACAGCATAGTGAACGCAATTATTGTGGCCAAGACAGATACGAAGTGCACCCCTACTACAGTAGTACAAGTTTATATGCCAACTAGCTCCACAGATGATAGAGAGGTTGAAGAATTGTATGACGGGATAAAAGAAATTATTCAGATAATTAACTAAACTGATCGCCGTTCAAACGGGCCTTGAAAGGCTCAACGGTACCGACCGGCCGCCGTGTCATCCTCAGACCACGTCGCTGGATGCGGATATGGAGGAGCTTGTGGTCTGCACTCTGCTCTCCCGGCCGTATGTCAGTTTACGAAACCGGAGACGCCACTTTTCGATCAAGTAGCTCCTCAATTTGCCTCATAAGGGCTGAGTGCACCCCACTTGCCAACAGCGCCCGGCAGACCGGATGGTCAGCCATTCAAACCTGGCAGCGCTCAACTTCTGTGATCTGACGGGAACCGGTGTTAACCACTGCGGCAAGACCGTTGGCTTTCAGGTAATTAAGGGAGGCGAAAATTTATTAGGCAGGGGGAATTTGATGATAGGAGAAGGAAGATAAGGAAAAGCAGTAGGTGAATATGGACTAGGGGTAAGGAATGAAAGTGGAAGCCGCCTGGTGGAATTTTCACAGAGCATAACTCAATCATAGCTAACATTTGGTTTAAGAATCATAAAAGAAGGCTGTATATGAGGAGGAGATCTGGAGACACCGGAAAGTTTCAGATTGATTGTATAATGACAAGACACAGATTTAGGAACCAGGTTTTAAACTGTAAGACATTTCCAGGGGTAGATGTGGATTCTGACCACAATTCATTCGTTATGGACTGTAAACTAAAACTGAAGAAACTGCAGAAACGTAGGAATTTAAGGAGATGGAACCTGGAAAAACTGAAAGAACCAGAGTTCATAAACAGTTTCAGAGGGAGCATTAGGGAACGATTGACAACAACAGGGGAAAGGAATAGAGTAGAAGAAGAATGAGCAGCTTTGAGAGATGAAATAGTGAAGGCAGTAGGTAAATAGACGAGAGCTATTAGAGATCCTTGGGTAAAACAAGAGATATTGAATTCAGCTGATGAAAGGAGAGAATATAAGAATGCAGTAAAGGAAGCAGTCGAGAAGGAATACAAATGTCTGAAAAATGAGATGGATAGGATGTGCAAAGTGGCTAAGCAGGAATATCTAGAGGATAAATGCAAAGATGTAGAAATGAGACACTTAAAAGAAGTAGATGAGTTTTACTATTTAGGTAGCAATATAACTTATGATGGTCAAAGAACAGAGGATATAAAAAGTAGACTGGCGATGGTAAGGAAAGCGTTTCTGAAGAAGAGAAATTTGTTAACATCGAGTATAGGTTTAAGTGTCTTTTTTTAAAGGTACTTATTTGGAGTGTAGCCCTGTGGAAGTGAAACATAGACGATAAGTAGTTTAGACAAGAAGAGAACAGAAGCTTTCGAAATGAGGTGCTACAGACGAACGCTGAAGATTAGATGGGTAGAGGACGCAACTAATGAGAAGGTACTGAATAGAATTGGGGAGAAGAGGAATTTGTGGCACCACCTGACTAGAAGAAGGTATCGGTTGGTAGGACACGTTATGAGGCGTCAAGGAATCACAAAGTTAGTATTGGAGGGAAGAGTGGAAGTTAAAACTCGTAGACGGAGAACATGAGATGAATACACTAAGCAGATTCAGAAGGATGTAGGTTGCAGTTGCTACTCGAAGATGAAGAGGCTTCCACAGGATAGGGTAACATCAAACAACAAACCAGTCTTTGGGCTGAAGGCCACAACTACAACAGTCCATGCTCGGCAGTACTTCTGGGATAATTATTTCTGTTCTGCCATCTTGGTTCGTGATATCCACAGCGTGTTCAATCAGCTTTAGCCATCTCGTTGAGCGGTGGAACTGCGACGGTATTGAGCGCGTAGTGATAGTCTGAATTTAGACATGCGTTTAGTCTGTTCCACTGTCACGGTCAGGGTGATATGCCGCCTTATGCAACGCTTCGACTGTAGTGCCTTCACAGCTGTGCTTCTGCATGGCACGCCGACCTGCACTATCTTTTCTAAGGAGGTCTCCACTCGCTAAGTTACGTAATTTATATCTTTTAACTGTTTCATGTAACTGGTGTTTTCCTCGTTATAAAGGCCTAAGTGGTCAGTGGAGGTCACCGTTCGCTAGCTTACGTAATTGTTAGCTAATAACCGCATCATGTAACTCCAGTTTTTCTCATTCTAAGGGCACAAGCGGCCAAGTGTTTCGCCTATTCTATACCCTTTCTTTTAACAGTGTAATATTTTTTTAAACTTGGCAAAGCTTTTTTAATTAGTAAGGGAAGCTACTTCTGTTGTGAACTGCTCATTCATCTCATTTAGAAGTTTATTTTTTGCGGTAGCCCCCCCCCGCCCCTCTCTCCCAACCGCTGTTTTTCTTTAATGTCGGGTACTGTATCACATTGGCTTTGGGCACCTTGCGGTTGATTTGGCAATAGTTCACTGCATTTCTTAGGCGCGGTGCCTACATGTAAACAGATTGTTTTAGCTATTTCTTACTTTGTCAGGTCATCGCCCTGTTGTGTTCTGTTTACTGTGTTTGGAGCTATCACTCAAATCTTGTAAGAGGAAAAGCATATAATCTCCATTGCGTGGCTTAAACCTTGGTTAAAGGGTTTATCCGTGCCGAACGTTGTGGCCGCTCGTCGTGAACTGTGAGCTGTCTTGTGCGGGGTTGAGTTCCTTAATACTGAACCTGTCAAGGGGTGAAAATAACATACCACAGCGCCAAATATTAAAACTGTTTTTCGGATCACTGAGTTCTAAGGTTAGTTACGGTGCCGGAATTTGTTTCTCGATGGAGATCTAGAAGCAGCGCCTAGCCCTGATTTTTCGTATTTGTTATTCTTTTATTATAAAATCCAGGCGTTTGCGTCATAGTTTCATAGTTGTTTAAACGTTGAGTCAGGCCAGTGGCGTAAGTTCTTAACGTTATTTTGAAAGTTTATGGAAAAATTGCATTGTGCCCTTTACTGTTTACCCAAGCTTCTGTTCAAATGGCTCTGAGCACTATGGGACTTAACTTCTGAGGTCATCAGTCCCCTAGAACTTAGAACTACTTAAACCTAACTAACCTAAGGACATCACACACATCCATGCCCGAGGCAGGATTCGAACCAGCGACCGTAGCGGTCGCTCTGTTCCAGACTGTAGCGCCTAGAACCGCTCGGCCACACCGGCCGGCCCAAGCTTCTGTTAAAATATATACTGTGTGTGGTGTAACTGTTAATAACATTTGGTTAATTTGACATTAGAGGCCGAGTTTTATGCACTTGTCTATAAAGAGTTACAATCTGATAAAAGGTTCTGTTTCATTTTATAACTGTTGCTGGTATCCAAACTGTTATCCCTTTGTTTTTCTTTCTTAATAAAAGATAAAGAGTGATTTAACTGGTCATTTTTTTAACTAGCTGTTTGATGGAATTGTTGCTCATCTAAGAAACTGTTTCTCCCGGTATGTGTAGTGAATTTTTCCTTTTTTTTAAATAATAAAGTTTCTCGATTGGTGAATGATCTGTGTTTAAAACCCTGGTCTACTTACTTCACGTGTTTGATTTTGGTTAAGCTGCACTGGGAAAGGTCATATTTCATCAAGAGTGGAATTAAAATGCGGGATGAACGATTTCAGTTATGTTTCAGTGATGACCTTGGTAACGTCAGTGAAAAACAAGAAATGTTATAAGACCTGTTGAATGGAATGAACAGTCTAATTACTACAAAATATGGATTGAGAGAAAACCAAAGTAACGCGAAGGTGGCAGAAATTAGGTAAGCAATGAATTTAAGATGAAAACTGGTGACCACGAAGCAAAAGAATTTAAGGAGTTCTGCAACAAAACGGGCAAAAGTAATTCATGATCACTAGCCCTTTTTCTGATATCGTTGATATTTTTATTTAAATTGTGACAAGCTTCTTTTCACTGAATTCATCAGTCTGCCATTACAAAAAAGACTTTAATGTTTATTTATGTGTGGCGTCTTTCCTTCTGGACTTGTCCGAAAGAGCAGACATCCTTCCTCACCCTACCTCCACACATATACATGACGAAATGAAATAGAAAATCTGACATTGGGAACAGTCAGTCATTGAAATGAATTCAATGACAAGTAAAAAGTTGTGCTGAACCGGGACTCGAGCCCGGATTTTCCACTTTCCATGAATGATCGCCTTCACAACTTAGGCTGTCCGAGCACACTTCCCGTCCTATCCCAAATTCCAACTTGGTGCGTACTACTTACCTAGCGCCCCTTGTCCACTTCAATTTGCCTGTCACTTACGTATTGTACTGCTTTTTTTCTTTCTCTTTAGCTAAGAAGTTTCTTTTATCTCTTCTGAAGATATCAAGACGTAAAATTTTATACTGAACCCGCATATAAATATATACAAACAAAAACATTCTAATGCTAGTTTGGCGTTAGCTGTGGACATTGTGTCGATAACATGAGATCCGAAATAGGCTGCTGATTTCTCAGTACTGGATGCGTGGTGGGAGTGAATGGGGCGGGGGTAGGGGGTCAGTCAGTAGTTAGGGTGCGGAGTGGCTAGTCCAATGTGACGTAAGGTTGGTAACACGGGGGCGGTGACACGGAGACACGCAGACACGGACAGGGAATGAGAATAGTGGTGGACGATGCCGGAGGGTGCACCAGGGGAGCCGTGTCGAAGGAGGGTTAGCCGCGAACAAAGGAACGACAGCGAGAGGGCCGTAAATGAAGGGAGGGAACAAAATATAAAAAAAGAAAGCACTAGACAGAATTGGATCTCATCAAAGAAATAAGCTGACCCAGCCGACCGATTCAGAGCAGATTCCAGGGGAAAATATCTCACTCGTGTTGTGGAGTGATTACATCTGGAACTCGACTCGCGCCGCAGACATCCCGCGGCCTCTGTGATCGTTCCAACTGACGCTCTCTTTGTGCTTCCGAATAAAAGGGCTGCACCCGAGGAACGCCGGCCGTGATTAGAAGTGGGAGAAATGTGAGGAATTTGGCGAAATTTCTCTCCCGTTGTACCCGACAGTGCTACAGTCATCACCAGCGAGATTCGACGGACCTGTGTACGGTATGCAATATACGAAGGAACGAAAAATCTCTATCGAAGTCGTCTAGAGTCCTTTTTCTGTGTTTCTCCGGACGCTTTTGACTTCTAAAACGTTGTAGAATGTTTTTTTTTCGTAACAGAACATGCCATTTTCAGTAATTGTGTATTCTAGTAGATTACTCTGCATATTAGATCACTTAAGATTTGCAACATTGTCCATAATTTTAATTTGATGCAGTTAAAGCATTATACAGTTGAGAAATGGCATCCCGATAAATGCATCACTTGGAATATGCTCATCAGTATTCGCGACTCTGGGCATGAATCGAATGAAACTTCGCTTCGAACCTGTTTGTGGTAGGCCTTGGGGCACATCTTCGCTTGTGCTTAACATGCTGTCAAGCCCTTGTTTTCTTTTTTGATCGCATAGTAATATTTTCGAATATAAAATTGAAAATAAATGTAGTTAACTACAGATAGTTTGGAACCGTGGTGAACTACAACTAAAATACTTATACATAGTTTACAGAACTTTCAAACAGTAAAACTCCGATGTTAAAATGTGTAAAACTGATGAACATATAGCTGAATGAAAGTTCATTCATCCACTATAGATGAATTATGAAGTCTGTATAGACTCGCACAAGGACTTCGATAAATACAGCCACTATAGATTAACGGGCTTTCATTCAGCTATAGTTTCATCAGTTGTACCGATTTTAAGTTCTGGATTTTACTGCTTGAAAGTGTTCAGTAAACTATGTGCATTTAACGACGACCAGTCAATGTAATATTTGTTTATTTATATGGAGTATTCTTAGAACCTTTCAGGTTCATCTTCCGAAGGGGCATACAGAATTAATGTACTTCTGTCTGTAGGAAACACTTAAATGTATAGCCATGAGTGTCATTTACACCGAAAATGGTGTCGAAAAACCAGTTTCTTTACTTACTGCAGCGGTATAGGTTTTATTGTATTTAGTATCTGTTTAACAGCTTCCATTTTCATTGATCACTATAAATCCTATCCCCGTAAATCTGTCACCATTCAGCATGTTCTCTACAGCTGATACATACTACAAGGATCTTTGCTCAAAGACATAATATTTTTCGTTTGGAACAGTTCTTTGGTTTTGGGTACATAACATAAACGTCATGACGGCAAAAACACTGATGTAGACTGATAATAACATGAATGTTAAAAAATGACATTACGGTAATCGTAGGTTAAAAATTCTAGTTTTTGTGTGTATACACGAATGTAGCTTGAAAGTTAACTACCGCTTTGTCTCTACTCCTATGCTATCATGAGAAAGACATGTTCCATTTATTACATTTATGGTCATACATGAATATTTTAGTACGTGGGCAGCAATGAACGGATTTATTGACAAGACACACCGTGAGAGTCATCAAGTAGTTCATTTTCGTAACGAAGGGAGGAAGTGTGTGGTGTGTTTGCGTTAGTGAGTGTGTGTGTGTGTGTGTTGTTTGTGTGGGCGGGGTTGGGTGTGGTGGAGAGAGAGGGGAATAATGTTGGGAGGCGCCAAGGCTTGACTACAGTAAACACGTTCAAAAGTACATCCTATGCTCTACACATGAAGAGATGAAGGAAACCGTAAAAAAAATTAAACGCCTACAGCCGTCCTTATGATCTTATTTATTGTGTAGCTGTCAGTTTCGGCGCTTCAGTGCGCCATCTTCAGGCCGTAGTTGATGCTGAAAGGGTTAATACGACATACATATATATATATATATATATATATATATATATATATATATATATATATACATATATATATGTTCCCCTTTAGGAGAGCGACTGAACTTAAATTCATAATTTCATCTCCGTAAGTTTTTCTTCTTGGCGTCGCAAAAACTCTTCATCCTCTCAGAATGCTTCTTCTTCCGTTCTTCTGTCCGTTTATTACCAGGCTGGCGCGATGTTCTTTCCTCAAACACCATACTTGTGATTTTATTCCGACACTCAGTGCAGTCTTTGAGATTTTGTATGTAGATCTGTTGCAGATCCCTCCGAACTTCTTTCATCCATTCTGTGGGGCACTACTCTTTGTTAAAATATTGAACGTTTCCTTGCTCTTTTGGTGTCTTCAACCCTGTAGATTTGTGTATAAATTTGGATCTGCGTTTTCTGATTTCGTCTGTTACTGTGTTGGTCTTTATACAGAGCTCATTTTATGGTCTCTTTATCCAAATGCCGTTTTTGTTGACTGCCCCGTAAATCTTGCTGAGAATTTTTCTTCCATGCTCTTCTATTTCCCTAATTTTTGAATGACCATCAATCACCATTGTTTCAGCTGCGTAGATTGTTTCTGGAAGAACCACTGTCCTATAGTGTCTTAATTTTGCATCTGTCGAAATGTAATTCTTGTTGTAATCCGTCCATGTTAGCTTGTAGGCCTTCTGGAGTTTGATGATTCTCTGCTCATTGGCGATTCGGTTTAATACTGAGGACTGTATAGTTTCTCCGAGGTATTTGAAATGGCAGACGTGTGTAATTTTACCATGTTTTGTGATTAAAGGGGATTTATTTTCTGGCTGTCTTCCCATATATTTTGTTTTTTCATAAGATATCTGTAGTCCGTTTTTTTGTGAAATTTCGTATAGTTTTTCCACTATGTGAATCCCTTCTGTTCTGTTATTGGTAATTATTACAATATCGTCAGCGAAAGAAAGGCACTTGACTTTAATTCGGTTTTCTTTTTTGATACCAATTTGGATGCCCTTTACATGAGATTTCCATTCCCTGATGATCTTTTCTAGAAGAATTTTGAAAATCATTGGGTATAGTCCGTCCCCCTGCCAAACTCTAGTTCTGATTTCGACGGGTTCTGATATTTCGCCCCTGAATTTCACTTTGGATGTTGTTCCTGGAAGTGTTTGTTCTATGATTTTTCGTGTCTTCCAGTCGATCCCAAATTTTTCCATGATTTTAAATAGGGTTTTGCGGTCCACTGAACCGTACGCTTTTTTGCAGTCGATGAATGTAATTACTGTGTTTCTGCATTTCCGCATTTGCAATATCACATTTAAGCACCAGATCTGTTCTGCACATCATCGTCCTTTTCTGAATCCAGCCTGGTATTCACCAATTAGTGGATCAGCTTGGCATTCTATCCTATTTAAATGTGCTTTGGAAGAGATTTTGTAAGCTCCTGGGAGCAGGGAAATTCCTCTGGAATTGTTGATGTCTGTCTTGTCGCCCTTTTTGTGTAGCCGGTGAATTACAGCGCATTTCGAGTCCTCTGGTATTTGCTCCGTCATCCATATGTCTGATATTATATGATGTAGTTTCTGTATAAGTATAGGATCGTTTAGTTTCCAGAATTCAACAATAATCCCATCTTCTCCTGGTGCTTTGTTATTATTCAACTGTTTGACTATCTCCATAATTTCTTCGAGATCCAGAGCATGTGAGTCTGGGTGTGTGAATACTAGAGAAGGGAAAATCAGGTTTTATTGGGGTGGTTCGCAGTTGAGGAGAGAACTGAAATATTGGACTAAGATTTTGTAGTTACTTTTCGTGTTAGTTTCCAAAGAGCCATCGGGTTTTTTTGAAGCACAAACTATGCGCTTTGTATCCCTGTAAGTTTTCTCTGAAAGTCTTATAGAAATTTCTTGTAGTGTTTCTGATAAAATCTGCTGGATTTCGCAGAGTCTGTTGTTTTCATATATTCGTTTTTCTTTTCTAATTATTTTTGTGGACTGTTTTTAGGTTTTAAGAAAGTTCCACCTGTTTTCTTCAGTTTTGTGACTGCTAAATTTTTTCCATGCAATTAGTCGGTTGTCGACTGCCTGATTGCAGGTTGCGTTCCACCAGCGATGTTTCCTGGTGTAAGGGAGTTGTCCTAAACTGATGGTTTCCTGAATTTTCTCTGTTAGTTTCCTCCTTTCCTCCAGTCTGTTGATTTTTCCTGCCCGATTTACATGATGATTTTTTCTTTGTTGAGTTTCAATATTCCGGATCTGGTTTGGTACTTTTGGGTGGCCTTTTCAGCATTCTGTTGGGTTGGAATTTTGTTTTTATTTGGAGAAGATAATGATCTAATTGAAAGACGCCTCTTCGGGTTGTGGAATTTAGAATTTCTTTTACATTTTCCTCGGAAATTGCAGCAAGGTAAATTTTTTATTCATCCTGTCTAAAACTGGGTGATCTCCATGTCGTTAATTTATGTGCAGGTTGTTTAAATTCTGTACTCATGATTTTTAGTCCGAAAATTCTACAGAAGTCGATTAGTTTTTCACCAGTCTTGTTGGTACATTTGTGTTAGATATGGGGGCCAGTGGTATCTCTGATTTTTTTTTCCTAGCCTAACTGTGCGCCTAATAAGATTTTCACATGGAGCGTTGATATTTTATTTGTTGTTTCTTCTATTGTTTCCCAGAAATTGTCCACTGTTTCAGGGTCGACTTTATTGTGGTGATTTGTGGGGTCGTGCACATTGACAAAAGTTTAGGCTTTATTAGCTTATTTTACTGAAAGCAGGGAGACTCTTTCATTGGGAGACGTGAATTTAATAACTGAGTCGAGTATGGAAGTGTGTACAGTGAATCCAGTACCGAAAAGTGGTAGTTCATCTCTTACTTTTGTGGCAGGTTTGATCTTGTAGATCCTGTAATTCTCTGTGTTAAAGTGTCCTTCATCCATGAATCTTGTCTCTTTCAGTGCAGTGATTAAGTCATACTTTTCCATTGCGTTGGTGAGTTGCTTTGATTTGCCTGTTTTAGTGAGGCTGTTCACTTCAGTAAAGTTTCTACATTTCGTTTTGAGAGTGTGATCAGGTGAATCCAGTCTATCGACTGGTGCCTGAGGCAGTGACTCTGCGGTCGTCTTTTCCATAATACGTTCAAGTTGAATTTTGGTTTTTGTGATGTTATCTGTTGAGACTACAGGTATACGACTCGAATTTGAGTTAGAGAAGATTTTAGTGCAGCCGCCTAAACTACTGGAACAGTCGCTGACCACTGGCCACCAAATGCTGAACAGACACCACTGAGTTTCTGTTTTTTGTTGGTTTTTGGTCTGCCATGGGTATTTCATTTCCCCAGTACCACCAATATATATATGAAGCTTTCCCCTATCCGCCACCCGTGTGGAGGGTGGGGGGGGGGGGGGGAGAGAAGAGGAGGTATAGAAGAAGAAAAAGGAATTGATATTGTACAGATAGGAGACCCTTCATTACAGTCAGGATATTATATATCATATCCGCCTTGGTCCCCAAGATCTCAAGTCAAAAGGATGGACGTACAAAATCTGAAGAAACTAGTATTGGATAGGTATGCTGGATTAGAATATGTTTCGAACTGAAGATCACGACAGCAACATACTATGAGGCTGTGAATGGCACTAAAAGGCCAATTTTAGTGGGGAAAGAGATTAAGATGATACAGCCATTATTCCCTAGGAAGCATATCGTGTTGTCTGTCTGTAACATCTTCCACTAGCAATCAAAACTACCTAGGTCCCGGGTTCGAAACTAGCCACTACTTAAATTTTGAATTAAAAGTCATCAGCAGTGGCGATTCGAAGACTTCCGGCATAAGAAGTCGCTCACTATCTGCCAAAGGCCTTGTCAAAGATGGCCGAGTTACGGACAAAAGTTCAGGACACAGACTTGTCCTTAGGGCGGGAAACTGCTCCTAAACGGCGGAAAGACACAGAAGCCAATGGAAAACAGTGCATTAAAGACAGTGTAAGGCATAGATTCAGGACGTGTGAGCTGCAACTGTAAAGCGTGATTATGATTTTTCCATTCGCAGAAGATTTCGGATTAGTTCCCCATTCTGATCTCCGAGAGGGGTCTGCCAAGGAGGAGGTGAGGTGGCAAAAAGATTGAATAATACCGAAAGCGTAACACTCTGAGAGGCGGAGCGTTGAATGTCAGAAAATTGAACGTGGTAGCGAAACTAGAAAATGTGAAAATTGGAATGCCCGTGATGTGAAATGTGAAGGAGATAACGATTTCTGCTCAGAAGGATATAGGATAATATCAAAAGCAGTACAAAATAATGTAACAGGAGCAGGATTCATTATGAACAGGAAGATAGGGCAAAGATGGCTCTGAGCACTATGGGACTCAACATCTTAAAGTCCCCTAGAACTTAGAACTACTTAAACCTAACTAACCTAAGGACATCACACACACCCTTGCCCGAGGCGGGATTCGAACCTGCGACCGTAGCAGTCCCGCGGTTCCGGACTGCAGCGCCAGAACCGCTAGACCACAGCGGCCGGCTAGGGCAAAGAGCGAGCAGCTGTGAACAGTACAGTGATAGAGTTGTTCTCGTCAGATCCAACTGTCAACCACCACCGACAACAATAGTTAAGGCATACATGCAGACGTCGCAAGCAGAAGATGAAGCGATAGAGAAATTATATTATGATACTGAACTGACAATTCAGTATGTAAAGAGATAGCCTAATAGTCAGGCGGAATTTAATGTAGTTGTGGGAAAGAAGAAAGAGCTAAGGGAGAATAAGGTCTGATAGTACTGAATGGGAGAAAGAATGAGTTATGCAATAAATTTCAGCTTGTAATGACAAATACTATGTTCAAGAACCACATGAGGAGGAGGTATATTTGGAAAAGGCAGTGGGAGACGGGAAGATTTCAGTTATATTACATCAATGTCAGACAGAGATTCCGAAATCAAGAATTGGTTTGGGAGTTGTACCCAAGGGCAAACCCTGATCACAATTTAGTAATGGCTAAAAGAGTCGTACGGAAGAATCATTGTGAAAGAAAGTGGTATACTGAATTAGCGAGAAATCGTGAGAGGCGTTTGAATTTCGCTAAAGATGTACATACTGCGATAAGGAATACCACTGTAAGCAGTTCTGTTGAGGAGCACTGAACATCTCTAAAAAAGGAAAATGACAGATTTTGGACACAAACATAAGTACAAGTAAGGTAACTGCGAAGATACCTTGAGTAACAGGAGAAATATTTCAACTACTCGACGAGAGAAAGTAGCACAAGATGTTCAGGAAGAGACAGTAATACAGAAATATAAATCACTTAGGAATGAAGTAAGTCGGAAGCACAGGGAAGCCAACGTAAACAATGCGAAATGACTGCAGAAAGAATGTAACAAAGCGAAAAAGAAATGATTGCCTGAATGAGTGACTGAGTATACAGAAAAGGCAAAATAGCTTTCGGTGTAAGGAAAAGTAAGGATATGTAGGGATGGGAAAACATCTCAGAGTTAAATGCTGAGAAGCGTGCAGATAGGTGTAAACCGGAAATTGAGTGGCTGTATGGCGGAGGGGGGGGGGGGGGGGGGGGAAGGGGAATAGGAGGAAGGAGGAAGAGAAGAAGAAAAAGAAATTGATATGGTAGAGGTAGGAAATCCTATATTACAGTCAGAATCCATAGGATCTAAGGAACACTTGAGATCAGGTAAGGGAGAGGAGTAAGATAATATTCCACCGGAATTTCTAAAATCACTGGGAGAGCGGTAAACAAACCAATATTGCAATTGGTCTATGAGACTGGCAATATGCCATCAGACTTTCAGAAAAAAACATCATCCACGGAATTCCGATAATAGCGTGAGCAGAGTGCGAGAGAACTGTCGCACAATCAGCTTAACAGCTCACGCTTTCAAGTCGCTAACAAGGATCATATACAGAGGAATGGAAAAGAAAATTGAAAATCTGTTAGATGACGATCAGTTTGGCTTTACGAAAAGTAAAGGCACCAGAGAGGCAGACCTGATGTGATTGGTAATGGAACTCAAGAAAAATTTACTCACTTTCAAAGGATTTGTCGATATGAAAATAAGCATTCGACAGTGTAAAATGGTGCTAGATTTTCGATACTATGGGGGACCGACGGGTAATGTACAAGAACCAGAAGGGGAGTGTAGGAATGGATGACTAAGAACGAAGTGCTAGAGCTAAAATGGTGTAAGACGTGAGTGCAGTCTTTGGCCCCTACCATTAGATCTATACATTGAAAAAGGACTTACGGAAGTAAAAGAAAGGTACAAGAATGGGGTTTAAGTTGAGGATGAAAAATATCAATGATAAGATTCACTGATAACGTTGCTATTCTCAGTGAAGGTGAAGAAGAATTACAGAATGGAACGAACAGTTTAACATGTACAGAATATGAGTCGACAGTAAACTGCAGCAAGACGAAGGTAATGAGAAGTTGAATAAATGAGAACAGTGAGAAACTTCAAAACTGTTGATTACGAAGTAGACGAAGTTAAGGAATTATGCCAAGTTGCTACAAAAAATAACCCATAGACAAAGCAAGAAGGAACTAAAAATCAGACTAGCATAGGCAAGGAGGGGATTCCTGGCCAAAAGAAATTTTTCGATACCAATCATAGGCCTTAATCAGAGGAAGAAGTTTCTGAGAAAGTACGTTTTGAGCACGGAAATGTATGTTAGTGTATCACGAACAATGGCAAAAGCGGAACAGAAGACAATCGAAACATTTGAGATGTGGTGCTACAGAAGAATGTTGAAAATTAAATGGAATGGTAAGGTATAGAAAAGGAGGTTCTCCCCAGATCGGCGAATAATGGAACTTATGGCAAACATATACAGGAAGAAGGGGGCAGCATAGTAAAAATAATTCTAAAAAATCGATGGTTTAATAGAAAATTGCTTTGATCCAATATTGCAGGATACATTAGAATTTTTATAAACTGTAGTTCAGTGATGACGGCGGGCACATTTATTAATGAGTCACATATGATAAAGGAGCACAACACACACATTTATGACCCAAGTATTCTTCAGTTCGCTGGCAAGTTACTTCTAGCGTCATAAGTAATAAATTCCACTGTCAGTTCTCATGAAATCTGTACATGTGATGGTGCCACATGATCAGTTCGTCCCATACACACACAGACACAGAATAGCGGATCATGGATGAGTGAGGATCTCAAATGTTGATTGGCGAATGTGATGAGGGTAGTGAGGAGAGTGGGGCAGGTGACACTAGAGACAGTCAGTTAGAACCCAAATTTTTACCCTTTGTGGTCGCACGCGAGAGTATAAACTACGCACAAATGTCGACATTTGTAGTTGCTTAAGGCTAAATCTTACCTTGGAGAGGGAAACTGCTATTCACAAAGCTGTGTAAGCGAAAACCTGTCAGAATTCCAACCAGTCCCTGTGCGCTTGTTGCTATACCATATAAGCCTATGTCTTGTAATTATGTTGACCGTAACCGAGAGACGTATAGCTTGTTGCAACTATTTGATAACAAATGAACGGAGATTTTTCTGGACCTTTTAATTAAAATATAATGGTCAGGACAGTTTCTCGCCTCCTGGAGGGAGGCAGTTTTAATCCTCGATCTGAAGCTGCATAGAAACCAATAGATACAGGGCAAAAAGACAAACGGTCAATCAGCAGAAGGATGAGTAGGCAAGCGGGTGAAACAGTGATGAAAATACGAGCGATCAGGATCTGAATGCAAATGGGACGACACCTATATGTGGTATCACATATCGATACCACCTTACAACTGTATCAGTGTTGGTAATGGAATCGAAAGTATCTGTATGACCCTGATAACGGTCACGTAGGATCTGTGGAACCAATGGTGTGCGCCCACTGAGCCATGTCTCCGGCTGCTCTGGGCTACGAACGCCCTGCGCCGCCGCGAAATAGGATGGCCGGCGGCAGCCACTCAACCCTCTTGAGGTGTAGCCTTTTCCTTGTGACATTGAGAGAAGGACTCTATTCCTTGCTGCAATGTTTGTGATAAGTTTACCTTCACATGGAGAAATAAAAGCTAAGTAAATCTTCTGTCTGTAGTGTTAATTTGTTCGCTCCATATGTGTTCCTGTCCAGCTTTCCAATGATGACAGTTTCCGCACTCTCTTTACCACTGTGGACAAAATAGTACGCAACGCTATGAAGCTGTAATTTTTTATGCCAACCGCAAGCAAACACGATGCATCAACTTAGCAGAGGGCCTACGGTTCCTTACGAATTCACTCTGGTAGCTGACGTGATGCCAGGGATGTTACCTGCGTTTACTTCCAAAATTACCTTTTAAAAGCAATCTAACCTTACGGCTTTCACTTTTCTGTTGTTGATTTCAGCTTAATATGCAACCTATTAAATGGTTCAAATGGCTCTGAGCACTATGGGACTCAACATCTGTGGTCATCAGTCCCCTAGAACTTAGAACTACTTAAACCTAACTAACCTAAGGACATCACACACATCCATGCCCGAGGCAGGATTCGAACCTGCGACCGTAGCGGTCACGCAGTTCCAGACTGACGCGCCTAGAAGCGCACGGCCACACCGGCCGGCTGCAACCTATTACTCTTAATATTTTCACACTTATCAGTCTAAACAAAACCAGGTACATGTGACAACACTGCAGTGTTATAAACGAACGAGTTAACATTCTACCTTCATCGGCGTGTGTTTATTTTTAAGTTCCGTGTTTCTCTCGATTACAACAAACTTCAATTAACACTGGTTGAATTGAAATATTAGTGTCTTATTAAACTTCCTTAAGTTATTTCTTACTTAACTGTTACTTAATTTATTATGATTTAAAACTCCTCCTGAACAGGCCGAGAAGCCCCAAAGGCACCGACGGCCGCCGTGTCATCCTGAGCCAACAGGCGTCACTTGATGCGGAAATGGAAGGGCATGTGGTCAGCACACCGCTCTCCCGGCCGTTTTTCAGTTTCCGAGACCGGAGCCGCTACTTCTCAATCAAGTAGCTCCTCAGTTTGCCTCACAAGGGCTGAGTGCACCCCGCTTGCCAACAGCGCTCGGCAGACCGGATGGTCACCCATCCAAGTGCTAGCCCAGCACGATGGCGCCTAACTTCGGTGATCTGACGGGAACCGGTGTCACCACTGTGGCAAGGCCGTTGGCTTATTATGATTTACCTACCAGTAATTCCACTTTGATGGTTCCTATTCAACTTACACTGACTAAACAGTTCAATTGGACAGAATTGTTCTTAGTCATAATGATCGAATCGTTCCGAGCTGCACTTTCCCACCCCTGTTTTCCTCTCTGCAGTCCTAGATCAGAGATAAATAAAAATAAATCAGCTTGAGAAGCTGTACTGGGTACAGTTATGTGTTCCACCAGAAGCTGTTTTCTTTGCTCATGTCCAGGGTTTAGTGCTAAGTTTATGGGTCTGGCTCTCGTAGTGCAGAAGCAGCTCTGAATGCCTAGTAAATCTCACAGAGGCGGCCGCGGAGAAAGATGAGATACAGTACTTCGTGTTTAGCAATAAATGACATCTTTCGGTCGTTTTAATGTCAAAAAATTCAGATTCAGGAGGAAAAGGTGGCCCTGGATTTTGATTATGATAACACATCTTTAGAATCTACCCTCTATTTCACAGTAGCAAGTATGGAGGATTCATTTGAAAGTACGATCATCGTTCTGTACAGTAAACTTATCTTGCATTCGTAATGCTGCAGTATAGAGGTGAACCCCCAACGCTAAACAGGGTTGATACTTTGGTATATAGACGCTATGCGATGTTTTGCTGCATAAAAATTTGATGTTCGTATGTTAAAAAACATTTCAGCAAATTTGTCATAGCTGTGTATTTGACAAACTACGAAGAACAATGTGTGAGGGCGTCAGAATCTTTGGATTCATCTACGTGAATATATATATAAGAAATAAGCTAAGAAAAAAGGAGACTAAACCATTGAAAATAGAATTAGGATCAAAAAAGTATTAAGACAGAACTCAACCTTGTCTACTACTGGTAATCAGTTGGAAGCTCAGTGATCAGGGTGTATGATGTTACAGAACAAATCTCTGTGAGCGCGTACCAGTCTCTTTAATCCTGCGCAGGAATAAGATATTTTTGTCGGTAGCCTGAAATTCCTAACGTCACCCTCGTAATTACTGCATGCGATATAATTTGGAATAAGCAATTTATTTTTTGACTCTAACTGGTACGTAGGCTCCCTGAATGCTTAGAGTAAGGGTCTGGAGGAAGAACTCAACATTTCCAGTGGCGTCTCCTACTGATGCATGAGTGTGCTGGAAAAAAAAGGAACAAAGAATAAAAGCATTACACTAATACAAGCCTGTGTAAAAATCAGCACAGAAGATACACTGAGTAACGGTAAGAGAAGACACAAACACAGTGACATATCTCAATACTCTTTTCTTCGAACAACTATATTTTTCAAAGCGGTTTATTAGATTCACAGCGGTTCAGCTGTACTTGGACTTTCGTTATCATCATAGCGGTGCCTTTAATAATATAATACTACGATGAATGAGAGACGTACACAATGTGACCAAAGATATCCGGACACCCGCAACAACATACGTTTATCATATTAGGTGGATTGTGCTGCCACCTACTGCCAGGTACTCCATATCAACGACCTCAGTAGTCATTAGACATCGTGAGAGAGCAGAATGGGGCTCTCCGTGGAACTCACGGACTTAGAACGCGGTCAGTTGAATGGGTGTCTCTTGTGTCATACGTCTGTATTTCCGATTGATAGTGGAGTGGAAAAGTGAAGGGACACGTACAGCATTAAAGCGTACATGCCGACCTCGTCTGTTGAGTGGTAGAGACCGCCGACAGTTGAAGAGGTTGAAGAGGGTCGTAATGTTCAATAGGCAGACATCTTTTCAGACAGTCACACAGGGATTCCAAACTGCATCAGGATCCACTGGAAGTACTATGACAGTAAGGCGGGAGGTGAGAAAACTTTGATTTCATGGTCGAGCGGCTGCACATAAGCCACACATCACACCGGTAAATGCCAAACGACGCCTCGCTTGGTGCAAGGAGCGCAAACACTGGACGACTGAACAGTGGAAAAACGTTGTGGGGAGTGACGAATCACGGTACACAATATGGCGATCAGATGGCAGGGTGTGGGTATGGTGAATGCCCGGTGAACGTCATCTGCCAGCATGTGTAGTGCCAACAGTAAAATTTGGAGGCTGTGGTGTTATGGTGTGGTTGTGTTTTTCATGGAAGGGGCTTGTACCCCTTGTTGTTTTGCCTGGCATTATCACAGCACAGGCCTCCGTTGATGTTTTAAGCAGCTTCTTGCTTCCCACTGTTAAAGAGCATTTCGGGGATGGCGATTGTATCTTTCAACACGATCGAGCACTTGTTCATAATGCACGGCTTGTGGCGGAGTGGTTACATGACAATAACATCCCGGTAATGGACTGGCCTGCACAGAGTCCTGACCAGACTCCTATAGGACAAATCTGGGTTATTTTGGAATGCCTACTTGGTTCCAGGTCTCACCGACCAACATCGATACCTCTCCTCACTGCAGCACTCCGTGAAGAAGGGGCTACCATTCCCCAAGAAACTATTTAGCGCTTGCCCGTACGTATGCCTGCAAGAGTGGAAGCTGTCATCAAGGCTAAGGATGGGCCAACACCATACTGAGTTCCAACATTAACGATGGGGGTGGGGGGGAGGGCGAGAACTTGTAAGTCATTTTAAGCCAGCTGTCCGAATACTTTTGATCACGTAGTGTATTACCTGTTTCAATCTGGGTGGGGAAAGCCACTGGGCCACACTCATCAAATAACAATTTTATTTAGTAACAACGGTTCCACATACAACACACGTTGTTACTTTGAGCACAGAAGCAACGGCCACTGTCTTTTAATATTTTATCCCAAATAAAAACTGAATTATAAATGCACAATTTACACAATGGACTGTTTTTACACGTTCACGGGGCTATAAAACAAAGGCTTTTCAACAAAAGCCAAACGCTCTTAAAATATGCAGGTCCTCGAAAAACACAGCTAATGTCATACCATCCGAGGGCTCTTCCGATTCTTGACGACAGGACACCACAATTTGGCAAGAAGACCAAAGGGGGTGAGGTGTCTTCGTATCTTCATTCGGCTCCATCGATTGAACTCGCTCGGGCGTGAATGCATTATGATCTGTCTCTCAGAATAACCGGTTTGTCGAAACATTGTGTTCAAATCTTGTGACTCACTCGACAGGCTTTCAAAATCAGATAGCACAAGATCTCTATCAACTAATGTACGTATAGCACTATCGCAATGTGCAGGGTGACGACAACTTGTGGCCTGAAAATATAGATCTGTATGCGTTGGCTTGCGGTAGACGCTGTGTCCCAAGGTTCCATCCACTTTGCTTTGTACCAAAACATCAAGAAAATATAAAGTAACACCTTATTCCACTCCCAAGTTTATATTCGGATGGATCGAATTTAAATGCTGAAGAAGCGTAGGTAGAGTATCAAGTCTATGAGACCATGTCACAAATGTTTCATCCACAACCGCAGAAAACAAGAGGGTTTCAGAGTGGCTCACTGTAGTGCTTTCTCTTCAAAGTCCTCCAAAAAAAACTGGCCACCACAGGAGACGGAGGGCTTCCCATGGCGACACCGTCCACTTGTTCAAAATATTGGTCATGAAATAACAAATATGTTGAAGTAAGCTTTTGCTTAAATAGTGTCACTATGTCTTCCTCAAACTTGTTACTAACGAGCTCTAAAGAGTCCTGCAAGGACACCTTCGCAAACAAAGAGACAACATCAAAAATTACTAAGAGATCCGAGGATTACAATCTAAGGCGACCTATGATATCCTCAGAGTTTCGAATATGGTCGTCGTACTTGCCTACAAGAGGCCCCAATGATGATGTCAGATACTTATCAACAAATTAAGAAGTGAGCCGTGGCGGCTCGAGTTTGATCTGTCGAACGTACCGCGTATAATATTATCGCTGTATCGCGGAGGAAAGAGAGAAGTGGCGCCCCCTCGTGGGGGAAGTCGGCGAGGCACCTGTGACAGCGGAGTAGTTGGATTTTGGAGGGCTAGCAGAAACAGTGAGATAGGCAGTAGGGCGTGCAGCGTGGAGCCGTGTCTGTCGACGCCGTGTGTGGTGGCAAGAGGAAAGTTTGCCATGTTACCTGATTGTGTTTGGGCGTTTGCGGCTGACTTGGTGGGTAGAGGCGCCGATGCTGTCGGGAAAATGCTGCTTCCTTGTTTATGATGGATTTTCCGTTTGCTTCTAGTGACTACATTCTCGTCTCTATGGCTCTGTGACTGATGTGATGCCATTGCGAGCACAGTTGGTTTGGATATAAGCAGCATTTTGTTCTCAGTGTCCATCGTTCCGGCGATTACTGAGTGTGCTTGCCGTTGTGGTGTATTTATTGAGCAGTGTGCTTTGGACGCTTGACCTTACTATTAGGAGTCCACTGCGTAAGGCCGCGTTTATCCTGTGAGGACTTGCGTTCGGCATTTAAAAACTTAGTTGTTGTCAGTCACTGACTTGCTCAAACGCATTCATACTTCTCTGCTTAAGTGTTATTGTTTTACGCCCCTCTGATGGGAAAATGATAAAGGGCCTTACTAATACTTGCCTTCTTGTGTGCCACTAACTTGGTCGTGTTTTTCAGCCATGTAATTTGTGCGTTTATTGTAACGAACCGATGTCTGTTTCTGATTAATGTTTCCCTGTGACATTGAGTGTTAATCTTGTAACAAACAATGTTTTAGATATTTTAATCAGTGTGTTGCAGGACATATCCTATTTGTGCCTCGCAAGTGGAGAGCGGAGGCGGTTTATTGGCCATGATGATGTGTTGATAGATCCATTTCACGAGTCGAGGCCAGTCACCCGGAGATTTAGAAGTTGTTATGTTGTGTTAATACTCCTTATTTTAAGCGTAGTGCGCTCATGCAGGAAGTTTATGGGGTTTTGCGCAGATTGCGTGGTACGTTTAGAGGACTCTGAATTCAGTGTGTTAACTTAGTACCCCTTATCTTAAGCGTAGTGTGCTCATGCACAGGAAGTTTATGTGGTTTTGCGCAGATTGTGCGATATGTTTAGATGACTCTGAGTTCACTGTGTGAAGTGGTGTCCTCTGACGAGCTGGAAGTAGTGGGTAGACAGCTGTTTTGGACACGTTGTATATGCAAATAATTTATGTCCTTATTACGTTGGTGAGTTGCTTGCCCTTTGTGTCACAGGTGGTGCTAATTTCATTAATTTCGCCACCGGTCTTCGCAGAGGCTGCGGGAGGAACCGACCCACTGTGGAAAGCAGTTACGTACTCGCGCAGGCCCACAGAGCGTGCGTGTTTACTAGCCCGACGCCTTCCTGTACTTGGTGGCGGTAGCGTGTTGACTGGTTTCTTACGGCTTGAAGTCTGGGAAACCGTGCCTTTGGTGTACACGTGGAAGACTTATGTTTTGCTTCCAGTACCTCGGAGTGGCTCTCTGTGGGTAATAAGAACGACTATTGTTGCTGGTGGCTCAGGCCGAAATTGGTTCATTTGCTAAACAGAAGGTGTAAATGCATTTCTTTCACATAATTCTGTAAACATGTTTAGGTGGTTGTGTTTTTTTTAAAGTCAATTGAATTGTTGTTCAGAGGTTACTATGTCAACTTGTGTTGATTATGTGGGGAAATTGCTTTGAACACATTTAATTAATTAGTAAACAACTGAATGCTATTTGTGAGTTGAAGTTCATTGTGTTCCTAAACATATTAACGATTATTTTTAGTAGTTCACTTATGCAGTTAGGCGATTTACAAGGCCTGTTGTGTTGTTTCCTTTTAAAAGTATTATCAGTGTTATTAATAAAGAAGTGTGTTGTAAAAATATAAACAGTGAATGAAGTGCCTCAAATCCCTTTGGTCCACACCTTCCGTCATTCACCCTAGGGTGGTATTAACAAACCGTGAAAGGCCATTTCAGAAGTTGCTCCTACGTTACTGACAATGGGACGCAGAGGCATCCCATTCTTATGGATCTTGGATGGGCCAACAATCTAGGAGGAATTGCAGCTTGTTGACGCAAACTATTGGTGACATGCCCTGGAATCGAGTTCTTCATGATGAGTTCCAAAGTCTGTCTCTGGATCCTACCCGTCGAATCTCTTTTTAATTTACTGTATGCAGTTTCTGTATCTTACCATTATATTCTGTACGTGAGAGAAGCACAGTAGCATTCCCGTTGTCAGCAGGTAAGATAACGATGTTTTGGTCTCCTCTCAGTTCTCGTAAAGCGTTTCTTTCAGCTGATGTGATGTTAAAGTTGGACTTCTTAGGTGGAGTTCGAGTCAAGATGCGGCATGTGTCACGTCTAATCTCTTTGGCAGCATCCTTAGGAAGTTCCGAAATAGCCTGTTCTATTCCACTAATCACATCTCGGTCCTTGGTATAGGTGCAAAATTCAGATTCTTCTTTAGCACCGAAACTGCAGCGTCGTCCAAAGCCATCCCCGTGAAATTAAACACGGTACGTCTTCTTGGCATATATTCTTCCGGTCGGGCTTGCAGTCGATCGTATTTTGTCGTTTGACGAAAATTTCTTGTCGTTCAGTCCAATCAGCCAGCGCCCAAGTGGCGCTATCCACCCACTTCCACGACATAGCGTCACCCACACCTACCCCAAACGGGAAAGTCGGCAACTGAATACAGGACGTCGTTTGATTTATGAAGAGATGAAAGTTTTATCCAAGGAATCATCTTCCTGGGACTGCGTCATTAGGGAAGCAATACATATCCGTACAGCTGATAATCTCACCAACAAGAATGAGATATTTCAGCTGAGCACAGCCTGGAACCATGCAATGGCTGCTATTAAATGACGAAGAGAAAATCAAAGTTTCTCGAAACATACCCGTCATAATCCCCCGTTGGTGGAGAGGCTTGCGTGCCTCAACGATACAGATAGCCGTACCATAGGTGCAACCACAACGGAGAGGTATCTGTTGAGTGGCCGGCAAACGTGTGGTTCCTGAAGAGGAGCAGCAGCCTTTTCAATAGTTGCAGGGGCAACAGTCTGGATGATTGACTGATCTGGCACTGTAACAATAACCACAAAGGCCTTGCTATTGTGGTACTGCCAACGGCTGAAAGCAAGGGGAAACTACAGCCATAATGTTTCCCGAGGGCATGCAGCTTTACCGTATGACTAAATGATGATGGCATCCTCTTGGGTAAAATATTCCGGAGATAAAATAGTCCCCCATTCGGATCTCCGGGCGGGACGTGACACTTCCTTATCAGGAGAAGGAAATCTGGCCTTCTAAGGATCGGAGCGTGGAATGACAGATCCCTTCATCGGGCAGGTAGGTTCGAAAATTTATAAAGTTAGATATAGTGGGAATTAGTGAAGTGCGGTGGAAGGAGGAACAAGACTTTTGGTCGGGTGAATAAAGGGTTCTAAATACGAAGTCATATAGGGGTAATGCAGGAGTAGGTTTAATAACGAATAAAAAAATAAGAGTGCGGGTAAGCTACTACAGACAGCATAGTGAACGCATTATTGTGGCCAAGATAGACATGAAGCCCGCGCCTACTATAGTGGTACAAGTTTATATGCCAACTAGCTCTGCAGATGATGAAGAAATTGATGAAATGTATGATGAGATAAAAGAAATTATTCAGGTAGTGAAGGGAGCCGAAAATTCAATAGTCATGGGTGACTGGAATTCGACAGTAGGAAAAGGAAGAGAAGGAAACGTAGTAGGTAATATGGATTGGGCCTAAAAAATGAAAGAGAAAGTCGCCTGTTAGAATTTTGCACAGAGCATAACTTAATCATAGCTAACACTTGGTTCAAGGATCATGAAAGAAGGTTGTATACATGGAAGAACCCTGGAAATACTAGAAGGTTTCAGATAGATTATATAATGGTAAGACAGAGATTCAGGAACCAGATTTTTAATTGTAAGACATTTCCAGGGGCAGATGTGTACTCTGACCACAATCTGTTGGTTATTAACTGTAGATTACAACTGAAGAAACTGCAAAAAGGTGGGAATTTAAGGAGATGGGACCTGGATAAACTGAAAGAACCAGAGGTTGTACTGAGTTTCAGGGAGAAACTAAGGGAAGAATTGACAGGAATGGGGGAAAGAAATACATTAGAAGAAGAATGGGTAGCTTTGAGGAATGAAATAGTGAAGGCAGCAGAGGATCAAGTAGGTAAAAAAACGAGGGCTAGTAGAAATCCTTGGGTAACAGAAGAGATACTGAATTTAATTAAAGAAAGGAGAAAATACAAAAAATGCAGTAAGTGAAGCAGGCAAAAAGGAATAAAACGTTTCAAAAATGAGATCGACAGGAAGTGCAAAATGGCTAAGCAGGGATGGCTAGATGACAAATGTAAGGATGTAGAGGCTTATCTCACCAGGGGTAAGATAGATACTGCCTACAGGAAAATTAAAGAGACCATTGGAGTAAAGAGAACCACTTGCATGAATATCAAGAGCTCAGATGGAAACCCAGTTCTAAGCAAAGAAGGGAAAGCAGAAAGGTGGAAGGAGTATATAGAGGGTCTATACAGGGGCGATGTTCTTGAGGACAATATCATGGAAATGGAAGAGGAGGTAAATGAAAATGAAATGGGAGATATGATATTGCGTGAAGACTTTGACAGAGCACTGAAAGACCTAAGTCAAAACAAGGCCCCGGGAGTAGACTACATTCCATTAGAACTACTGACAGCCTTGGGAGAGCCAGTCCTGACAAAACTCTACCACCTGGTAAGCAAGAGGTATGAGACTAGCGAAATTCCCTCAGACTTCAAGAAGAATATAATAATTGCAATCCCAAAGAAATGAAGTGTTGACAGATGTGAAAATTACCGAACTATCAATTTAATAAGTCACAGCTGCAAAATACTAGCGCGAGTTCTTTACAGACGAATGGAAAAACTGGTAGAAGCCGACCTCGGGGAAGATCAGTGTGGATTCCTTAGAAATGTTGGAACACGTGAGGCAATACTCACCTTACGACTTATCTTAGAAGCTCGATTAAGGAAAGGCAAACCAACGTTTCTAGCAATTGTAGACTTAGAGAAAGCTTTTGACAATGCTGACTGGAATACTCTCTTTCAAATTCTGAAGGTGGCAGGGGTAAAATACAGGGAGCGAAAGGCTATTTACAATTTGTACAGAAAGCAGATGGCAGTTATAAGAGCCGAGGGGAATGAAACGGAAGCAGTGGTTGGGAAAGGAGTGAGGCAGGGTTGTAGCCTATCCCCGATGGTACTCAATCTGTATACTGGTCAAGCAGTAAAGGAAACAAAAGAAAAATTCAGAGTAGGTATTAAAATCCATGGAGAAGAAATAAAAACTTTGAGGTTCGCCGATGACATTGTAATTCTGTCAGAGACAGCAAAGGACCTGGAAGAGCAGTTGAACGGAATGGACAGTGTCTTGAAAGGAGGGTATAAGATGAACATCAACAAAAGCAAAACGAAGATAATGGAATGTAGTCGAATTAAGTCGGGCGATGCTGAGGGAATTAGATTAGGAAATGAGACAGATAAAGTAGTAAAGGTGTTTTGCTATACGGGGAGCAAAATAACTGATGATGGTCGAAGTAGAGAGGATATAAAATGTAGACTGGCAATGGCAAGGAAAGCGTTTCTGAAGAAGAGAAATTTGTTAACATCGAGTATTGAAGTCGTTTCTGAAAAGTATTTGTATAGAGTGTAGCCATGTATGGAAGTGAAACACTGACGATAAATACTCGTAGTTTAGACAAGAAGAGAATAGAAGCTTTCTAAATGTGGTGCTACAGAGGAATGCTGAAGATTAGATGGGTAGATCACATAACTAATGAGGAGGTACTGAATATAAATGAGGAGAAGAGAAATTTGTAGCACAACTTGACTAGAAGACGGGATCGGTTGGTAGGACATGTTCTGAGGCATCAATGGATCACCAATTTAGTACTGGAGGGCAGCGTGGAGGGTAGGAATCGTAGAGGGAGACCAAGAGATGAATACACTAAGCAGATTCAGAAGGATGCAGGCTGCAGTAGGTACGGGGAGATGAAGAAGCTTGCACAGGATAGAGTAGCATGGAGAGCTGCATCAAACCAGTCTCAGGACTGAAGATCACAACAACAACAACAACCCGTCGTAATATTTGTCTAGTTTGTTTTTTTAGTGAGTAACGTCTGGTAGCACTGTTAGTAAACATAGAGTTCAGCGCACGGGCAGGAGGGTCACACTACGGTTTTCGACAGAGGGTGTTTGAGTATGGCTGCATCTATCTGCAAATCATGGCGCTTGCGTGATTTCCGCGTTGACGTGCGGATACCGTCAGTCAAAGCTAGCCAACAGCCAGCTTCAACCATCAGAAGATGTCAGACAGTTGTTCCGAGGAAGTATTGTGGAATCTGCGCAACGTCATCCGCAGGGAAGCTTGGAGAGTCACAGTTACAGTATGTGTTGAAAATGGTTTCCAAAAGGCGCTGCTCCAGTCTCTCCATATCTGGAAGGTGCTCTGCCTACACGGTACTTTTGAGATGGTCCCTTAACCAGAAGTCGCATGATTTGAGATCCGGTGAAGGAGCAGGCCATGCAAGTGGACCTCCTCACCCAGTCCATCGACCAGGGAAGGCACGATTGAGATGCGTCCAGAACTTAACGGCGAAGTGAGCTTCAGCACAATTAAGTTGCAGCCACATAACCCTTAGAATCATCAATGGCGCTTCTTCCAGCAGCGGGGGCAAAGTCACTCACTAGAAATGCTATAGTTCCGGCCGGTTATGCGACGCCGAAGTAAGACTGCTCCAAAATACGGTCGCCAATTATCCCGGCCCACACATTCTGGCTGTACCGATGCTGATGATTCATTGTCACCATACCATGTAGTTCTGCGTACTATTTCACATATGAATGTTACGAAAGTTGAAGGTACCACTCGGTGTACAGGTTGCCTCGTCTGTGAATAGGATGGATGACAGAAATCTCGAAATCTTGGTTGCCTGGTGAAGAAACCAGTGATAAAACTGCCCCTGATGCGGAATGTCTGTCACTAGCATACCCTGCACTCGCTGTCCTGGAGAATGTTCCACATGGCCGTCAGGCTTACCCCGTACCGGCGCGCCAACTGCCTGGTAATGGCAAGGCGATCGACTTCCGCTGTGTTAATCACAGTTTCCTCCAAGTGTGCTGTCTGAACATTTCGGGTTCATCCTTCATGATTTCCTGCTTCCTGAAACGTCTCTGTCTCAGGTAAACGGGAAAACACTGTTGCAAATATTGAATGCTGCGGCGGGGATAGGTCTCCTGATACAACGTTGCTGCCATCGCCCATTGCAATTTACTTTTCCAAAACGAAACACTATGTCGGGAAGCTCTTGAATCGAATGCAGAACCATTGTGTACGACGCAGTATCACATCCACTAAAGGTGAATCGGCAAGAGAAGTGAATCGCACACAACATTACCAGTTACTAGTTGGCCGCTGTGGCTGAGCGGTTCTAGGCGCATCAGTACGGGACCGCGCTGCTGCTACGGTAGCAGGTTCGAATTCTGCCTCGGGCATGGCTGTGTGTGATGTCCTTAGGCTAGTCAGGTTTAATTAGTTCTTAGGGGACTGATGACCTCAGATGTTAAGTCCCACAGTGCTTAGATCCATTTGAACCATGTTTTACCAGTTACTATGGGAGGAGAGGGCGCAAGCGCATGACGTATGAGGAACAATTCCATCCTGTAGGAGGAAACTGTGGCTGCATGGTACAGCACCTATTAGACTGCAGTCTCTGTAACCATGTATGGTTGAATAAATGGTCGCCCGCATGGAAAACATGCACTTCTGGACATAAGTTCATTAAACCATTTTTTCCCTGTCGTCTCATCGATTAATCCCTATAGTTTGTACATGATGGAAAAAAATTACCCTGTATGCCTATATGAGTGTGTCTGTTGTTTCGGACAGTTTACTGCCCATGAACTTGCAAATAATTAACTCTATATAAAAAAAACTCCACAAAACTGACTGTGCAATGACGAAGCCTTAACAGAAATCGAGTTCCGTCTTGGCGCTGTGTCGATACGAACGTGTCAGTAAGGTTACAGAGCTGCCTGGCTAGCCGTGCGGTCTAACGCACTGTTTTCCGGACGGGAAGGCGTGCAGGTCCCAGGCACGAACACGCCCGGCGGATTAGTGTCGAGGTCCGGTGTACTGGCCAGTCTTCGGATTGTTTTTAAGGTGGTATTCCATCTGCCTTGGTGAATGCAAGCTGGTTTCCATTAGTCCGCCTCAGTTACACATGTCGGCGATTGCTGCGCGTACGCTATCACCTTCATCACTCGACCACGCGAACATTTGAGGTTACACTCGTCTGGTGTGTGACGTTCCCGGGGGGAGGGGTGTGGGGTCCACTGGGGGCCGAACCGCACAATAACTCTGGATTCGGTGTGGGGCGGCGGTGGGTGAGTGGACTGCTGCAGCCTGTTGTGGATTTGTGAACCACTGAGGGCTACGGCGGGGATGAAGCCTCTCCGTCGTTTCCAGGTCCCCAGTTCAATACCGTACAAAAGGCTACAGATACCGATTCAGTTCTTACGTATCATATTTCTGCTGAACTGGTGCCAACAGGAAGAAATGAGATGCTCTGTCACGCGAGTGTAGAAGCATTTTGGCGTCTGCTGATTTGACCAATTTAAATCTAGTCTGTAGATATTAGACAATGTTGATTGCTGAAAGACTGAGTCCTTGAATTCAGCCATAATATCATCCCATGCTATTGGTACTCATGCAGATCAAAACTAGGTATAGCTGAAACCCAGTCATGTGGTTGCTCATCCCAAAATGGGTGGTTTTCGTCAGTGGGCAAATTCGACTGTTCCGGTCCCGTGCTCGAACACGACGGGTTAATTTCGACGTGGATCCCAACAAAATCTACATACCTGCATATCAGTGACTCAAACCCGTTTGTGCCACTTCCCAGTAACTTATAAAACCTGAACAAATTGCACATGTTATAGTCCCGGACAAAAATGGTTCAAATGGCTCTGAGCACTATGGGACTTAACATCTGAGGTCATCAGTCCCATAGAATTTGGAACTACTTAAACCTAATTAACCTAAGGACATCACACACATTCATGCTCGAGGCAGGATTCGAACCTGCGACCGTAGCGGTTGTGCGGTTCCAGACTGAAGCGCCTAGAACCGCTCGGCAGTCTCGGACATTGCAAAGCCAGTTCAATGAGCAAGCGAGCTAATATTTAGTCTTGTTCTTTTGCTACTGCCTTGTCCGGCAGTTTTCTCAGGGTCGGCAGGGTTAGAATCGGATTTGGCGTGGTTAATGTCAAGGGGTGGCCGTATGCCCTTTCTGCTGCCACCCTGTCTCCTCCCCCCCTTCCCCCCCCCCCCCCCACACAAGAGACGTAAACTGTGTACCCCAGCTGTCTATGACTAGTGTAAAACTTGAAATACTGCAAACATGTGACAAATGTTTGCGAGTCGTGTAACTGAGGCGGGACGTGGGAACCAGCCCGATATTCACCTAGTGGGATGTGGAAAGCCGCCTAAAAACCACATCAAGGCTGGTCGGTACACGGGACCGACGCGCCTACCCGAGTCCAGGAAGCAGCGCATTAGCACTCTCGGCTAACCTGGCGGGTCGAGCTCATATTTAGAAATTACTTGTATTCCATTTTTTACTAGCTATCTGCAAAGATATGACTGGCCGGCCGTTTGGGTGGGTGGCGGCGTAGGGTCGATCAAGATCAGGAGATTAATGTACCGCTACCACATGGCGTGGGTGAGCAACGGTGAGATGAGTGAATACTGGTTAGATGAGAGCTGAGACGTCAGTAACAACGCTGAAACGCATGGTTAAATCCGCAGGTGAGAACAGGTAGTTGGAATCGTGGAAAGGGGCCAAAAATGAGCAGCTGTCAGTCTGACTGCCATTACGATAAGCACCTGAAACAAGTAACATCCAAAACAATATGGTACCACCAAATAGAAACAGAAACAAGAGTGAACCTAACAACAACTAGAATGGCAAACACAAACGTAACCACACTCTGCTACCAGTGAAACGCCTAGTTAAATCCTCAGGTTAGAACAGATAGTTGGAAATGTGGAAAGGGGCCAAAAATGAGCGGCCGTCAATTACATTCGAACACATATAACTTTATTTAGTTTCCCAAACATTACTGCGCAATTTTCCGAGCTTAACTATCGACTTAATATGTCACACGATCTTATGACTTAAGGGCACAACCTCTTTAATTTTTAAAACGGCTGAAAGCCTATTATTTAAAACCCAACTAAAAGCATACAAATTCAAACCATCGACTATGAGCCATTAAAATACACAGTGAAACACCAATAAGAAAAGGCAGTACAGCCAGGGCGCTCAGAAGTTTCCGGTGGTCGGTTTGGACTTGAAATATTAACGTTCGCTTAGGGGAGTCAGGTAGTCGGCCCAACTATATCCGATCCGCTGGCAACCCAACCACGAGACAGTGAACGGACTCACTGACAAGACGACTTGCTTTCCACCCGACCAGTACACAAGGAACTACAAAGCCAAAACATAAAAAGCGTAGCCGTCCACAACCAGGTAGGCATAAGCTGTCAAAAATACACACACGTGTTGGACAGCGACAACACGGTGAGGAAAGGACACTACCTGAATTTTACGTGAGGTGCCAGGGCACGTAACCGGAACGCTAACGGCCACAAGCCAGAAAATTCCACTGGTACACTTGGACTTCAAATAACCGAAATACAGTTAAACTCCACCAGATGGTGGCCAAACTTTCGCTAACTCGAACACTCGCTGTTGCTCACTGTAATATCCCCAACAGCCAACGATGAAAACCAATGGAACAATGTGAACAGACTGGCTTCGGTAATTAAATCACCACTGAGCTTTGATGTTCTGGGACGGTGAGCCACGTAATTCGTAGCAATCGGAACAGCTCTCATACACTCCTACACTGCGTAGAGACCGCCAGTGGGCCCGGCCCACTGCGCCGCACGGAGATTTCCTGGCTGATCCACACCAACCGACCGACTGCCACACATCAGCACGGAGACAGCACTAAAATAACTGAGCAGTAGACATTACAAGCTACACACAGTTTCACTAACACTTGCACGAAGGACTAGACAATACTAACGGCAGCCAATGTGCAATAACAAGGACAAATCAAGAGTCGGCACTCGCAGGCAACCCATAAGCGACCGTCGGCCAACATACACGTCGTTCGACAAGACGACAGACCGACGACCAAACACGGCAGTCCGCACTTAAGTGATTTGTATCGACAACCGTCGGGGGGGTCATGGAAGTCCGGACTTCACTGCAGCCGCGCCCCGACTGATTCTGCCGCGTCGTTAAGTCAAACACTACCAGGTCCGAACTGCACTGCTAGCGCCTCCCAACTCACTGGCAGATCCCCCACTAATCCCGAACACACGACAACCGGGAAGTAATAGCAGTCGGCGAAGATGATACGGCAGGGACTATATCGATAAGCGCCGCTGCTGCCGCTCACTTGCAGGCAAAGCAGCAACTCAGCGACACCAGTAACTGAACTTAACATAAGGAGGTTGTAGTACAGTAAAAACAGAATGTCAAGTCGCCAGGACGCCAAGTCGCTGCATCACCCACACGGTCCACTGGCTCTAGCAGCCTCAGGAAGAGGCGACTAGGACGAGCAGAATCACGATATAGACTGCATAGCCACCCAATGACGGAGTCTGCCCATGTGAAAAGTGGAGGCAGCAAGCAGTTTGCCCACACAACCAGGAGCGGACTAGCAGCTGCACGCTCCCAGTCAGAAACTAAGGGCCACCAGGAGGCCCAGAGCTGTAGAGGACCAAGTCCCCCGTGGCGGACATGGTATGAGCACAACACCATGGCTACTAGCGTCCACGTCCACAGCACACGACGTTTAGGTCCATGGAATTCAAACGTCAGTAGTCGTAAAGATTGCGCACCACCATTGCACACGCCTTGCAGTTGGATGCCGGCACACTCAGATACCTCTACCTGGAAGTGAGGAATATTTATATGGGCCTCGCCTGTGCTTGTTTTGCTATGGTACTGACTTATTGCTGTTAACCTCTACTTGTGCATTACGTAATTTTCGCAATGTGGACGCTCTATGTTTCTACTGTGTCCCTTAATTCTGCGTCCCAAGTAACTCGGCTTTGTGACAGTGTGAAGCAACCGCACCGCTACATCAACAGTCATTCCCTTGTGAAATTTCGCATGACTGTTGTGGCCTGACCCACAAACGTGGCTTCTTGCGGTATCGAGAAAGGTGCCTTAACTTCATCTGGCTATGCTATGCACTTTATTTTGTGGGGCAACATAGTGAAAATCTAGTGAATGTGTAACGCAACTTCATGTATATAGCTTCACTATGGTGTGAAGCCGCTTGTCTCTTTCTGGGTGGTTTTAAGGGAGATTGTGAAATCCTGTGATGTATTCTGTCCAGACACATAGGAACGTACCCAAATGTAGAGACCTAAGATCCCAGGTTTGGTTTACGTTTTAAAGAATAAGGGGGGACACAGCAGACCTTTTCAGGTTCCTGAAAAGTTTTTCTGATTTGGTTTCAGAGCTGTCCAGACTATCATGTTTGTCAGTTGTTGAATGTGTCTTAACGTACAAGAGACTAGATTTCTATAGAAACTAGATCGTAGTATTGGGTAATAGTATGTATATATGTACTGAGGTGACAGAAGTCGTGCGATAGGGATATGCACATACAAAGATGTCGGTAGTATCACCTACACCAGGTATAAATGGGCCGTGCAATGGGGGAGCAGTCATGTGTACTCAGATGATTCATGTGAAAATTAACAGACTTTGAATGCAGAATGGTAATTGAAGCTAGACGCGTGGATATAGCATTTCGGAAATCGTTAAGGAATTCAATATACAGAGATCTTCAGTGTCAAGAGTGTGCCGAGAATACCAAATTTCAGGGACTGCCTCTCAACACCGACGACGCAGTGGTCGACGACCTTCACTTAACGACCGAGAGCAGCTGCTTTGTTGTATAGTTGTCAGTGAAATAACAATAGGATTCAGTGTGGGACGTATGTCGAACGTATCCGTAAGGACAATGTGGCGAAATTTGTTTGTTAATGGGCTACAGCAGCATACGACCAACGCGAGTGCCTTTGCTAACAGCCCAGCATCCCCTGCAACGCCTCTCCTGGGCTCGTTACCATATCGGCTGGACGTTAGATAACTGGAAAACCGTGGCCTGGTCAGTTGAGTCCATTCAGTTGGTAAAAGCAAATGGTAGGGTTCGAGTGTGGCACAGACTGAATGAAGTTAAACCCAAGCTGTGCAAAGGGCACTGTGAAAGCTGGTGGTGGCTTCATTTTGGTGTGGGCTTTGTTTACATGGAATGAACTGTCTGCTCTAGTCCAACTGACCGATCATATACAGGAAATGGTTATGTGTGGCTAGTTGGAGAGCACTGCATCCATTCATGAACTTCATCTTTCCAAACAACTATGGAATTTTTATGGATGACAATCCACCATGTAACCAGGTCCCTTTCTGGACAATTTGAGTGAATGATTTGGCCACCCAGATTGCACAAAAAGAATCGAATATTTAGGGAACATAATCGAGAGGTCAGTTTGTGCACAAAATCCTCCAGGTTGCATTCGCAATTATGGACGGTTATAGGGCAGCCTGTCTCGACATTTCTGCAGTGACTTGTTGAGTCCATGCCAGGTCCAACCACTGAAGTACATCAGACAAAAGGAGAGGCTCACCTGAGTTTTTTATGTGTGACACACATTATACATTTTGGACTTGACTAATGACAACTCTGGTCACTAACAGCGTTCTAGTAAACAGAGATGGCTGTTTGTTGAGCTTAGCTTTGCCTGGGTGAAAGAATCTTTGGTGTCTGCGTTCCAAAATATTACAGTGTCATAAATGACTGACCTTCGCTATCTTGGTCCTTGACAACCAACCCCCTGAGGGATGAAAGAGCTCTCAGTTGGCACCTTTGCAGCACTTTCTCTCCGCCTCCCTCACCCCTCAGGCAGACTCTTAGAATACAGGGGTAGTCGTGGTGTTGTTTGCAGCTCAGCTGGTTGCCTGGAGACTAGCTGCTAGCATGCCCATTTCTGTGTTTCGGTGTGTGTGTGTGTGTGTGTGTGTGTGTGTGTGTGTGTGTGTGTGTGTGTAAGAGAGAGAGAGAGAGAGAGAGAGAGAGAGAGAGAGAGAGAGAGCGTGATTGGTTAATCATACGCCGTCATGCAGTTGATGAGGTTTACACAAAAGAGAAAGGAAGGAAAGAAGGCTCTCCACCATGACTACCTGTGGCTCACAAAACAGGCTGCTCCCTTGATTTTAACCCATGGAATGAATATGTAAATCCACCATTGGAATACAGAAACGATGGTCAAAACATGAGCTAAGAAACACAATTAATTTAAATGCCTGGTGTAAGAGGAAGATTACAGACGCTATACCACAAAGGCCTCTTAAACCAGAACGCGACCATGTGCTGGTGACGATGAAAGGTAAGTACTGAAAAAGTAAGTATTTCAGGATAAACGCACTAGAACTGCAACGAATTTATCGCAAGGTAACTTAATGTGAGAGCTGAAGGCTCTTAGACATGAACACTAACACATGGTGATAAGGAAGGAACCAAGTACCAAACATGTGGAGGTAGAGAATAAAACAGATTGAAAAATCAGTATAAAAATCAGAGTGCTATCATACAGGATGGGTCACTAACTATTTTCACCAAGAATAACTTCTAAAGTATGATAGGAACTGAAAAGTTTGTCGGACAATAGTTCCATGGGACAACGGGGGCCATAATATGACGTGGTTTTTTGTTGCTAGGTGGGGTCAGGTCAGAGATATGATGGTCAACTTTGGATTTTTAAAAGGGATACTATAGTTTGGTACTTATTTTCTGACAGCAGCTATCGAGACGAATCCAATGATGTGTAACAGTAAGGTTTTTTAAGCTGAACGACGGTCACAAAGGCGGCATGAAAGTCCAATTCGAAGTGATGACCATTGGTATCAAAGCAGTACTCAATCTTTTTGTCATGGATTGTGTGGTATTCCTCATCACTTCGGCACTTATCGAAGCTCATGCTCTGACAATTCTCTCTCGCATATCTTCAGGTGTAGTAGGAACGAATTTGTAAACTATGTCCTTTACGAATCTCCACAAGAAAAAATCCAGAGGCGTCAAGTTTGGCGAACGAGCTGGCCACAACACATCACCTCCGCGTCCAATCCAACGATTTGGGAATTGTCTCTGCAACTCACTTTTAGACATCAGCGAAAAATGTGCCGGATACCCATAGTGTTGATACCACATTCTGTTCCATGTTCTTAAAGGTATTTCTTCCAATAAGCTAATGTTTCTTGCAGGAATGTGGTGTAGTTCCTACCATTAAGATTTCCTACGATGAAATGGGGGCCTATAATTTTGTCCTCCAGAATCCCACATCTTACATTCACAGATCACGGTTTTTGGTGTGCAAGTTGCACACCAACTTGCCACAGCCAACATGGGTTTTCAGTTGACCAATAATACATGATATTCAAATTTCCATGGTTCGTGAATGTAGGCTCGTCAGTAAATAAAATCATAGTAATAAATGTCATCCCTCTGAATCTGAATTTGAGCTCATCGCTAGAATTTAGTGCGACCCATAATTTAAATGCATAGTGTAAGAGGAAGATTACAGACGCTACACCACAAAAGGCTCTTAAACCAGTTAATTCTTGGTGGAGACTAATATGGTAAGGATGATATTTATGGCGATGCAGAACACGAGCAACACTACTCTGGCTCATATCAGATTCACTTGAGATTAGACGTGAACTAACACAAGGATCTCGAACCACAGTGATAAGAGAACCAATTTCCGTTTCCTTGTTAGTAACTTTCCTTTGCCGGATATGGTTCCGATGCGTCGAAGATCCAGTTGTTCTCAATTTATCGTACACGTATTTAAATGTACGACGTGTAGGGTGAGTACGTTGAGGATATCTTTCAGCGTATAAGTCTCTGGCTCTCACTGAATTTCGTTGGCATTCTTCGTAAATGAGAAGCATATCGATTTGTATTTCGAAGGAATACATCATTCACATTCGTTTGATTCGATGATACTAGTCTTACCGTTCCTACTATTATCGTATTGCGAAACCGTCGAATGGTGTTTACATGTCAATGGCATGTCAGATGGATACGCCGTATTCGGCGAATATTTACTAATTGCACGATATACGAGAGAGAATTGTCAGAGCATGTGCTTCGATAAGTGCCGAAGTGATAAGTAACACCGCCCAATTTACGATAAGAAGATTGCAGCACTGTATTGATACCAATGGTCATCACTTCGAACACCTTCTGTAAATGGACATTCATGCCACCTTTTTGACCTTCGTTGACCTTCAAAGGGCTTACTGTCACACATCATTTGATTTATCTCGATAGCCGCTATCAGAAAATAAGTACCAAATTAGAGCATCCCATTAAAAAAAAAAGCATACTTGACCTTCATATCTCTGACGCGACCCCACCTAGCAACGAAAAAACACGTCATATTATGGCGGCTATTGTCCCATGCAACATTTGTCTCACAAACGTTTCAGCTACTATCATACTTCCAGAGTTATTCTAGGTGGAAGTAGTTAGTAACTCATCCAGTCTAATGCACATGTACTGACGGTTAGCCAAAAGACAAGCTCACTGATCTGAATCCCCATTCAGTACATCTCAACGTGTTTAGGTGACTAGTTGAAACAAACAATAGCTCACGAAATCATCTAAATTTGAGAGTATTCAGCACTCTCGATATTTAAATAGAATTAGTTACATGAACAAATAGACTATAGGTGAAGAGAGCTAGGGCTTCAGTTAGACTTAAACACTAATTCAAACATTAGTTAAACTATCGAGGAGAGGTGCTTACGAGCAATCGATCTTACCAAACACCCAGAGGACAGTGACGACCTTCCCTCACAAAATCGGAGTTTATCCTCCCAGTGGAAATGACCAAAGAGCATGCAAAGTGTGTTGCGCCAGTCTGCACAAAAGGTTCGACCACAGCAAACAGAAACCTTTTTGCTACTCACCAAGCAGCTATTAAAGTTGCCACACTGTCACAGTAGCAGCCAACCTTACTCCCATTGTTATTTACATAGCATTATTATTCCAGGAGGGAAAGGAAAGGTCAGGTGCAGTGGAATATGGCACTGAGACACTGTAGACATGAGTGTGGGGCTCTGAGGGGTACAGTAGAATACGGCACTTAGGGATTGCAGACATGAGTGTGGGAGTCAGAGAAATAGCAACAGTTAATGGACTTTGAACAAGTGCGTCTGAATAGTTCAAGTAGCAGACAAGTTTAGTCTGAAATAATAAAAATGTGTAAACTGTGGTTGATATTGTGGTGTATGACTTTCTTCATAATGGTCAGGAGGGGTGGGCTGCAGAGTGGTGCGCAAACTTTCGTTGTATGAAATCTGGACAGGAGCAGAAATAATTAGCGAACATGTCAACACAATAAACAGAAGATTGACTTAACTTGTATTTATTCAAGTGTGCGAAGACTTGAATAAACAATGCAGGAGGGATTAGAGTCGAGCTTTCAGTGTCAACAAGGATGAGGCTCTCTGAACTACAGCATAAACAATAGTATCGGATCTGTGACTAGGTCACATTTGACAGCATCATGTTGCGAAGAGTGGTGAAGTGCGAGTGGGACATGTGGCTGCCGCCAGTCATCCTATATCTCGGCGGCAAAGGGCCCTTGTAGTCCAAAGGCGCTTGATGTTTGGCTCGGCGGGCGTGCTCCATTTGGTCCGCTACAACCTGCATGGCCACTATCGATATGTGATAGAAATTTGCCAGATTTGACACCTTTGGGGTGGCATCGATATGTGATACCACAGATATGAACACAATCCGCTGTAACCTGTGGGTGATATGAACACGTTCAGCTGCTCTCTCTTTTCCATAGCAGGGGGTATTTATTAACTGCGACATAAGTTCAGTTGTCTGAGATAATAAGATGAGGTTAAACATATTCTCATGTAGACACTCACATGCAGACCAGTTTATTTTATCGGATTGTAAGATTGTGTCACTAGGAGATGTGTAATATCGGAAGACCTCATAAAGTGAAGGTAATTGGGCGAGTTTTGCAGGTTAAGATAGCCATTCACAAGCAGACCAGTCGGCCAATCACCATGGAAGAGTGCCAAGTTGGTCTAACCCGACATGTTGGCCTTTGTGGTGTATGATTCTACAGCGGCCGAGTCCACGGTCCTGGTGCGTCAGCTCAACCGGCGCAACGCTACCTGCTATCCGCTACTCCACACACCCCACACTCTGGCCATGTTTTGGATGCTGAAAAGTGCCATGTGAATGGGCGCTTGTAAGGTCACTCACACAGCCACAACGTACCAACACGACAGTCGGCGACCCGCTCAGGAGAGGGACTGGACAACACGTTGGTCTGTGGATGGGCTGCATTAGAGCGTCACTCTACTCGAAGACTCGTACAACGAAACTAGTGGGAGCGATTGAGGGTAGTACTTTTGGTGGCTGTAGCTTTTCTAGGAGCCACTCCAGACAGCCGTTTTGCATACAGACGCTGTATCTGTACCTTCCACTTAGCTTACAGAAAAAAAAAAATCTGCAAAATTTGTAAGTAGATGGAAGGTTACAAAGGTTTCGTTTAAAACATGGATGAGACCGCAACAGATTACGCAGTCGCGTCTTTAGCTCTGACAAGCGACAGAGCGAGGTGTGACATGTTGACAGTGTGGAGCAAGTGCCGCGGCCTGCCAGCCTTTGCCCTCCCGCACCTCCTACACCCGACACTTGACCCGGCCAGGCACCAGGCAGTGGCCCGCCTCGTTAGCCGCGCCTCCCCGCTGCGCGGCCCTCGCCGCCTGTTGCCGCCCAGTCCTATCGACGAGCCGGGCGAGCGAGCGCTGCCGACGCCGCTGCCGCCTCCAGGCGATCCTTGTTAGCCGGCGCACCGTCTAATTTCGCTAATTAGAACCCCGGACTCGTCTCCTCCTGATATATTTTTCACCTTTACCACTCGGTTGCACATAGACAGTTACTCTCCAATTACGCCGTAGGAATATACTGTTTCTCGAACCACCCCCCTTCCTCGCAGACTCGTTAATATCTGTTTCCACACTGAACTGTGCTCTGTGGCGCCGTCGGGAGTTAAATACTGAATTTCTTGCCGCTGTAATCTTTGTTCTCCTGCCTCGGCTGCTCTGTTTGAGCTGACTGTACGTGGCGAATCTCAGAACGTTCTCAACACGTTTGAGAGCACAGATTCCCAGCAGGGTGCTGAGGTACATTGGCCCAGTTAGTTAATTTCTTAATTATGTGCTCTGTTGAATAAAGGTGACTAAACTATCTGATAGGCTGAATGTGCTTTGTAGTGTTGCTACCCAGTCTTTTAGCAAAAGTAATACAGGGTGTTTCAAAAATGACCGGTATATTTGAAACGGCAATAAAAACTAAACGAGCAGCGATATAAATACACCGTTCGTTGCAATATGCTTGGGACAACAGTACATTTTCAGGCGGACAAACTTTCGAAATTACAGTAGTTACAATTTTCAACAACAGATGGCGCTGCAAGTGATGTGAAAGATATAGAAGACAACGCAGTTTGTGGGTGCGCCATTCTGTACGTCGTCTTTCTGCTGTAAGCGTGTGCTGTTCACAACGTGCAAGTGTGCTGTAGACAACATGGTTTATTCCTTAGAACAGAGGATTTTTCTGGTGTTGGAATTCCACCGCCTAGAACACAGCGTTGTTGCAACAAGACGAAGTTTTCAACGGAGGTTTAATGTAACCAAAGGACCGAAAACCGATACAATAAAGGATCTATTTGAAAAATTTCAACGGACTGGGAACGTGACGGATGAACGTGCTGGAAAGGTAGGGCGACCGCGTACGGCAACCACAGAGGGCAACGCGCAGCTAGTGCAGCAGGTGATCCAACAGCGGCCTCGGGTTTCCGTTCGCCGTGTTGCAGCTGCGGTCCATATGACGCCAACGTCCACGTATCGTCTCATGCGCCAGAGTTTACACCTCTATCCATACAAAATTCAAACGCGGCAACCCCTCAGCGCCACTACCATTGCTGCACGAGAGACATTCGCTAACGATATAGTGCACAGGATTGATGACGGCGATGTGGGCAGCATTTGGTTTACTGACGAAGCTTATTTTTACCTGGACGGCTTCGTCAATAAACAGAACTGGCGCATATGAGGAACCGAAAAGCCCCATGTTGCAGTCCCATCGTCCCTTCATCCTCAAAAAGTACTGGTCTGGCCCGCCATTTCTTCCAAAGGAATCATTGGCCCATTTTTCAGATCCGAAACGATTACTGCATCACGCTATCTGGACATTCTTCGTGAATTTGTGGCGGTACAAACTGCCTTAGACGACACTGCGAACACCTCGTGGTTTATGCAAGATGGTACCCGGCCACATCGCACGGCCGACGTCTTTAATTTCCTGAATGAATATTTCGATGATCGTGTGATTGCTTTGGGCTATCCGAAACATACAGGAGGCGGCGTGGATTGGCCTCCCTATTCGCCAGACATGAACCCCTGTGACTTCTTTCTGTGGGGACACTTCAAAGACCAGGTGTACCGCCAGAATCCAGAAACAATTGAACAGCTGAAGCAGTACATCTCATCTGCATGTGAAGCCATTCCGCCAGACACGTTGTCAAAGGTTTCGGGTAATTTCATTCAGAGACTACGCCATATTATTGCTACGCATGGTGGATATGTGGAAAATATCGTACTATAGAGTTTCCCAGACCGCAGCGCCATCTGTTGTTGAAAATTGTAACTACTGTAATTTCGAAAGTTTGTCTGCCTGAAAATGTACTGTTGTCCCAAGCATATTGCAACAAACGGTGTATTTCTATCGCTGCTCGTTTAGTTTTTATTGCCGTTTCAAATATACCGGTCATTTTTAAAACACCCTGTAAGTAATATGTCTGTGTAAGCAGAAGAAACTAACGACCAAAGTCCGAAAACAATTTATTGGACTGTTCATTTAACCAAAACAAATTCTCCAAGTATAACACCAACACAAAACAGTGATCCGTCTTCGAATCACAACTACATACAAGAATAAGATAGAAAACAACTGAAATAATTTCCCACTTTCTCCCATATACCAAGCCTAATCCAGAGATCAGCGAGAAGATCCAAGGCGGGCTGCCGGGGCGGCAGCTACCCAAGTACGCTGTCGGTCGATGAAGTGCCCATGTGCGGCGGAGCGCCGGCCTTTATATTTCTTCAGCGAATGAGTACCTCGGAACTATTTTCCATCACGTGGTTTGACGTTTGAAAATAGTTGCGGGATATGCAGCGACCTCTTCCTTATGTTTATGTGGGCCGGTAGTGGCCCCTGGTGGCCGCTGGTATCTTTGCTGTGGTGTTGTTGTTGTGGTTGTTGCTGTGGCCGTTCATCAATATTGCATGTCGGTTGTGTAGTGCTTCGGCGTGCCCGCGACGCGGGCAACCCGCGGCTGCAGGCTGTCAGTTTGGTTGCTGATACTGTAGGCGCAGGTGGAGAAGGCCACAGCAATAAGTCCTTTAGAAGAAGTAATAAGAAAACCAGAGGAGTGTCAGTCACAGGCCGGTAGCCGCAGTTAGGCGCCATGTGTGTCAGACTAACACACACGTAAAGGGATTGTGAGACTAGGTCAGCCGTACTCAGTGGAAAACTTCACCGCACAGCGGTAATGACCGTCGTGGGCGGAGCGATGTCACCACACTGAAGAAGTCTCCTGTTTTGGCGATGTAACTGTGTGCCAGGTCATCATAAAACGCACGCATTCCACAGTGATGCAAATGTGCCTAAATTTTTAGGCAAAAGCATTCTCGGCGCAGGAATCCAACAGCACCACCACAACACCAGGGTGACGCCAGACAGCGACACGATTGGCCATCACCAGCAGCAACCTTAGGCACGAGGCTGGCCTGTACATGCTGCCACCAGACTAAGTACCTTACGGGACTTTGTGCTTTAGCACAGCCCACCTGTCGTCTGCACCTGCCATTCCTTTCCGGGACTTAGTGCCACATCGCCAGCCGCCTTCCCACTCCTGCCAGGGAATAGTGGGACGAATCCTACATACAGCAGTCTCCACACCCGCTGCAGTGGCTGCCGCCGGACCTGAAGTACTGTCCCCGGGGCCATCATCGACAAAGCAACAGCGCGCTACTGACGTGTCGCGACCTTAGCCTACTGATGCCGCCTGCAGGCTTGCCATCAGCACTATGGGGAACCTACTCAGAATCCTCTCACCACGGCTTATATCTGTGTCAGCCTTGGTCAACAGAGTGAGGCATGTCTGTCATCGCTGAGCCACTACGAAACTTGTACAGAGATTGAATAGAAGCCTTCTTCATTGGCAGCAGTGTTTCCACTGAGCCCTCCAGCAACTGCACTTTTTACTTTAAACTATAGGAAGAGATAATTAGTTTGTTAGTTATTTACACATTTCATTTGATAATTTTGACTGGAATACAGTATTTGAAATTATGAAGGTAGCGGGGATGAAAGTCAGGGAGCGAAAAATTTTCTGCAAGTTATACAGAAACCAGAACGCAGCTATAGGAGTAGAAGGATATGAAAGGGAATCAGTGGTTGAGGAGGGAGTGAGACAGTGCTATAGCCTCCACCTGTATCAATGAATCACTAGCCATACATTGAGAAGTATAGGGCTTACATTAAGTCTGGGAATCCTTTCAATTATTTATTGCACAAGAACTAAACATTGTACGGATGTCATACATACTGCATTTTGAAGAGAAACTCTGAAAGTCTTTTTTTACAAACATGAGGTATGTGAACGATGAGTGAACCGGCAGATGTCAATAAGGTAATCGAATTCTTGCCATAGCCATAACAGCATGGCATCGTCGACTGTGGCAGTCGATTCCCGTGTTCTCTCCCGGAGCTGTGCTACGTCACGTGGTAGAGGCGGCACATACACCAGATCTTTAACATATCCCTACAGAACAAAGCGACACGGAGTCAGATCTGGCGATCGGGTAGGCCATTTCATGAAACAGCTGTCCCCTTCTGTACGAGTAGCATGGCCGATCCATCGATGAAGCAGCGCCGTGTTCAGGTACCGACGAACTTCACAATGAAAATGGAGTGGAGCCCCATTCTGCTGAAAGATGAACGGAGAGTCCGATTGCATTTGAGGCATCAGCCATTACTGCAACATGTCCGAGTAGGAATATCCAGCGATAGTACTCCTGGCGAAGAAGACTGGTCCGTACAGTTTTCGACGTGACAAGGCACAAAAAAGTCTTACCTTTAGGGAATCACGCTCTAATTCAGTGCATTAGTGGGGACGCTTTGTAACCCATAATCGACGATTATGCCTCTTCACTTTCCCATTAGTGTGAAAAGTGGCTTCATCGCTAAAAATTAGGGGATCAACAATGCCATCCCCATCATCATTCAACTGTTGCAACTGAGAACAAAACTCAAAACACTTGTCATTGTCGTCGTCACTGAGCTTCTGCATCAGCTTCAATTTGAATGGTTTCATAGACAGCTTCTGTCGCTGGACTTCCCACACTGTCATTGGAGCCATTTAGAGTTCACGGGATGCACGACGCACCGATTTCTTTGGACTCCTTATGAATGTCTCTCGCACGCGCTCCACATTCAAGTCTCTCACAGTGGGACGTCTGCTTCTCGTTGCAGCGCACAAGGAACGCGAAGTAACGAATTTGTTGTACCAGTGGTAAACGGCTTTCCTAGTTGGTGGCTTCCTACCGTACTTGGTTCCAAACATCCGTTGAACAGCTGTAGCACACTTATTTTTGTCGAACTCCAACACACAGAAAGCTCGCTCCGCACCTGAACTCGCGATGTTTGCGAGTAGCGCTAACTATCGGCAAATTAACAAACTACGCTGTGGTGGTATAAATGAAAAAAAAAAAAAAACTTTCAGGGTTTCTCTTCAAAACGACGTACGTATGATATCTGTACATTGCTTGGTTCTTGTGCAATAAACAATTGGAATTGTTCCGGACTTTATGTACAACCCATGTACAGTCGTGGACAAAACGAGCGAGACCCCTCGCCTTTTCTTTATGCTGATCCGCACGGCTTTAAAGTCTGCTACACAGCATAACAGGCAAGGCGACGAAGTGCTACCAACATACTATGCACAGGCGTGAAATTGACAAACTATCTGAACTTTTTTAGGCTGTTTTCAATAATTTGTAAGACTATATTAATGCTGATTAGTGTGTTAAACGCAACACGTAAATATAAGACAGAACTGAAAGAAGAAACGCTAATTGGTATGAATTGTACCAAAAAAAAAAGAATTTCAACTTATCGACATAACATAACTGTTTAAGTAAGACAAAGAACCCGAGACCGTTACGAATTGGCAAAATATTATCCGGTCCCTTGGTGGTGTAAAAAAGTGAACTTCTATGTCAAAGCAATCTAAAGATATGGACGATTATGTACAGAAAATTTACGTGAAAAGTCATAAAATGGCACCAAGAACTATGCGACCAAAATGCTTATGTCATCAGCCCCTAGACTTAGAACTACTTAAACCAACCTACCCTAACACACATCCATGCCAGGGGAAGGATTCGAACTGACGGCGCAAGGAGCCGTGCGATCCGCGATATGACGCCGTTGAAAACACGGCTAACCCGCGCCGGCAAGCTGTTAATATCATCTGATGTTGCTAACAAGTTATTTACTTCTACTGAATGATTTTCTGCGCAGTTCCTTTAAGATAGAATAACTAAAATATATTTGATGTTACGGAAGACGAAGGACGCCTAATACATTTCCCTCTCTATATTTATGATGTTAGATTCCATCATAGGAATTTATGTGCGCAGCATTGCTGCAATACAGACGATCAAATTATCCGATTTCTGTAATTTCATTTCGATACCAGATCGTTCTAACCGGATTCAGCAAGGCAGTCTTAATGTGGATATCCGACTACGACTCTCATCATATGATAGACTGGGTAAACTACATTCTTAAACGGATTGTTGAATATAGATCACTAATCTATGACAGAGCCTGAATTCTTAAACACTGTGGAAAATAATAATCCAATGTGCTTATTACAAATACGTTATTTAAATATAAATATATGAACTAACGAGATAACAGGTTATTTACAGGAGCAGAGCCTCATCCATCATAGCAGAGCAGTGCGAGATTCGTTTCAGGGCCAACAGAGGATAAAGCTGTTGCCGTTTGTTCCACGATCACCAAACATCAACCAGATAGAGAATATGTGGTCAGAGGTAACAAGGCCATTGCCACGTGGATCTACAAAAGCAAGCGACCTTTGGACAAATATAGAAAACATATGTTGGGAAGTAAACCATCACGCTACACCGTCGACGACTTAATGAAATCAATTCCCCTACGCCTTCGAGAAATCTTACGTAATGATGGTGGATGGGTTGGTTACTAAAAGTATAAAAAAATGTTCAAATGTGTGTGAAATCTTACGGGACTTAACTGCTAAGGTCATCAGTACCTAAGCCTACACACTACTTAACGTAATTATCCTAAGGACAAACGCACATACCCATGCCCGAGGGAGGACTCGAACCTCCGCCGGGATCAGCCACGCAGCCCATGACTGCAGCGCCCAAGACCGCTCGGCTAATCCCGCGTGTCTACTAAAAGTATACTCGTCCACAAAACTCATGTGGACAATTATCTGATAATCGGTGAAGCTTTGCTCTGTCGCAGCTCTTTAGCATACAAGTCCATTTACTTTCAGGCTCCTCCTACAATTCTTGCAATGCAAGGTAATTGAAAACACTCTTCCAGTCGTCGCCAACTGAGGAACTGACTGGTGCATGTGTTGTTCAAAATACAGTAGTTGTCACCCTCACTGGAATCAATGACTGTGTGTGTGCGTGTGTGTGTGTGTGTGTGTGTGTGTGTGTGTGTGTGTGTGTGTGTGTGTGTGGGTGGGTGGGTGGGTGTGTGTCTGTGTGAGGGTGTGTGTGTGTGTGTGTGTTTTCATGTTCACGCACAATCTGAATCAATACTATTAACATTAGAGAGAGACAACCAACAATAAATATTGCATCAAATATGACTGTAAAGTATTTTAATGCGATGGGAAGTTACAAACTAAATTTTAACTCAACCCACATCCTGCATATTACGTTAAGTAAGATGTATTAACTCCATAGTATCGTTAGCAGAGACAGTGCGCTCTTGTTGTCGAGGCTCGCGACAAACTCAGCGATCAGCAGTGCCCAATGCCGCCGCGATTTGTTTATGCTGGCTGAGCGTGGACACTGCAGCAGACGCTTCGCCATAAACAGAAAGAAATCACCTTGGCTCTGACTGCACGTGAGCGGATATCACCGCCTGCGTGTTCTTATTGTAACCAACATGAGACTCTACTCACAGGTGTCATGGAGCAATTGCAACGGGTATCATGTCATTAGTCATCAGAATATTAACCAGTGATGAAATGGCCACTCTATTTGAATCCCAAGAAAACAGGAACCTTTTCACAAAGGAATGTGAGGTGATATCAAAATTTATCCAACATACAAAAATTAACTGCAGGACTTTTATGTATGCAGTAGTAGCACACAAGGAAATATTATGTCTTGGAAGCGTATATTTCATTTCCTCTTCTCATATTAACGCCCTTGTTTTAGTATGAAGTGGAAAAATAAACAAGAAAACTTAAGTTCCTGAGAAGTATATAAGTCATTTCCTCTTCTCATAACTTTTGTTTTAGTATGAGGTAAAAAGATAAACAGTTTAGGGTTCTGAAACATAATATGACACCAGATTCTTATCGTAGGCGCTGTCGGAAACACAAAACGCAGGGAGCTATCCATTCTTTTGTCCAAATGTCTGTTTCCTTTCACGCATTACTCACGCTAGGAGATTCTTACTTAAGGACTTTTGGGCTTCAAGTTCTTCAGCAGAACAAGCCTTATGTTATTGCGCTAATTACGGTATGGAAAAATACAACAAAGACGAGTTCCCCTGGAGCAGTGAGGATATTTGCACATGTCTGTATTCAGCAATGACTGCCAGCTGCCACAACACTTCACAGAATCCTTGCGGCAGGCAACACAGCTGTGCGTGCACTTCAGACTTCATTAAGACGTCAGGAGATGGATGGAAACGTCAAATTAACGTTGCTTTCCGAGTCGTATTCAGTCCAGAATGAGATGTTATTAAGGTAGTTGAACGTTCTAGCAATTACACTTCTATAATTCCCAAATGAGTATTCCGATAGCCAAAAAGACCCGTTAGTGTGAAACCATCAGGAACTGCATTAACATGAAACTGCAAGACCTTGAGACAATACGTGGACTCTTCTCTTCGCTAGGTGACCTTTTACTGATATTTAGGATTCTCTCCGTCCTAGGCGTAATGGAAATGGAACTTCAGAGGCGCTTTCCGCTGTTCTTGACAAACATGAGAAACTTGTAATCACTGCGAGTTACACCTGCGTGACGATAATGGTTCAGGTTGTCAGTAGATGTGGTGTTGTTATGCTGTCAAACTGCTTACAGTAACGTTAATGGTGGCTCACATAATATAGCACTGACTACCTACTTAAGAAAAGATAGTGTTGTGGCGTCGTCGCTTGTCTTTATTTGGCCTCAGCTTGAGTAATCCGATTTAATGAACATAGTACTACCTTCGCGGGCTGCTAATGATACAGTATGACTACAGAGGTCATCGTGCGGGTATTACATTAATTCTGTAATGAATTGCTTAAAAAATATTACCTTCTGCTATGCAGCTGGAATGACTCATCACAGGTACTCTATGTTGCACTTGGTTAAGTGATCAGTTCGCTGCAATGCTGCTTCTACTGTTTGTAAATACTTGTATACTTCAAAAATGGTTCAAATGGCTCTGAGCGCTATGGGACTTAACGTCTGAGGTCATCAGTCCGCTAGAACGTAGAACTACTTAAACCTAACTAACCTAAGGACATCAGACACATCCACACCCGAGACTGGGGTCGATCCTGAGACCGTGGCTGTCGCGCGGTTCCCGACTGTAGCACCTAGAACCGCTCGGCCACCCTGGCCGGCATACTTGTATGGCTGACCGTTCGTTATTTGACTAAATATGAACTACAATCTAATTCGCATGTATATGACATGGGTTAGCGCCGGCACAAAGGTATGACTAAGGATTGGATGCCGTTGGAGTCCCGTTATTTTGATATCAAGACAAATGTTCACAAATCACCTCTATTGCCTCAAAAAACAATCGCATCTTAAATATCGAAGGACCGACGTCCACACTGTCACAGCGCGTTAAAATACAGTAACGACGGCAGATGAAAATTTGTGGCCGACTGAGCTTCGAACCTAGACCTTCTGCTTAGCAGACAGACGTGCTGAGCACTCCACTATTTTTTTTTTTTAAGTTTGAGAAGACTTTCAGCACCAGGTAGGCGGAGGCAAAGAGGACAGGGGTCGAAAATCCGAGGCCTGGCCACAGTACCGGTCACTGAGAAACTGCTTTAATCACATTTATTCCATGTTTGCACTCATATATTCCTTTAAAATGTAGGACAAAATTGAAGTAGTAATTAAGGTAAAATAAGTTACAGATTGTTGCCTCCAATGGCGTGCGTTCCTTGTGGAACATAACTTAAAACAGTGAACAGGGTGACGGAAAAATAAATAACAAACATTCATTCAGAAATATATTCACAATTTAAGTTATTATGCACTGCATGCATATGAGGTCTGTAAGGAAGCCATATGTTTTTCAACAAATGGAAGAAGTTTCGGAGCCTGAGGGGTTTTGCCAAATTAGAACAGTTCTGATTTTAGAACCAACGTAAAACAATAATCCAGGAATAAAAAAAGTGAAAGAATAGTATTCTGCTTCTAATCAATATAACTATCCACCTCTTTGTAGCCCACATAAAGCAATAGATAAAAAATTTTTAAACCATTCCTTATATTTGTTATTCTTCTTCTGCTTAAAATGTTCTTCTGCAATATAAAACATGCGCTCTTCTAAGTTCTAAGTTTTTTTCCTTACGACGTAAAACACAAACTGTCCCAGAAGCTACGAATGACTGTTATTCTTTGCGGACGGGTAACATTTCCAGCCGGGTTGTAAAGCTTCAGTTATCGGTATATGACTTTCTGCGGTTCTGTTGATAGTGCTAATTTCTTCCTAGTCCAATTCCAAATTCTGATTCTGTATTCACATAAGAAGGTGTGCGCTACAGTTTCTACAAGCTCACATTTGTCGCAGTATGGAGATGGTCTCAATTTGAATTTTCATAATCGTTCCGCTGTGGGTATGGTTTCGTTTACAACGTCGCACCATACGGCACTGACCCTAGTTGGCATAATTTTATTGTTGTTATTTTTCCAGACATTCCTCCCGTTTTTTGTAGGTTAATTTACCGAAACTGGTTTGTGTAGACGATGTCTGGTAATATGATCATAGACGGTTCTAGTGTTGGTTTGTGCTGGTGGAAGCCTTATACAACTCCAATCGCCATCGTACCTTCGGACGTAATGTAGGCTGGCGTGCTACATTAACAGGAGCGTTCCTATCCCCAGGATCTAACGAGAGGCACAGAAGTTTCGTGATGCTTGTCGTAGTGGCGTGTATTAGTTTAAAAGCACGTCCTTATTTCCAAGTCCTCTGTTTTGCCTCTGCAAAGTGGCCGTGTGGAAGAATACTTTAAAGATATTTGGTTTCCACACATACCAACAGGCAACAGCTACTATTTTATGTGCAGTGACCTGAAGTATCGGTAAGACTGCTGCGACATGATAAATTTTGCTAGGTATGTATGTATTTATAAACTGAACTTTCTGCTGTCAGTCTAACGATCGCAAGTGATGGGCCTTCAACAAGGTTCCGATGACATTAAGTTTCCGCTCCCAATTGTTCGTGGCCATGCGCTTCTGATTCGCCCTTAATCACAATCCGAGTTGGAGCCTCTCTTCAGTTACACCCAACCAGTGCGCACCTATTGCACTATTGTAAGAACCGAGATGCAGTACTTTGGATTTAAGATTTTGTAAATTTGTGTTAAGAACTTATGAGACCAAGCCCCTCGGCCATTATTCCACTCGCTCACCCCCACACTGTTTTCCCGCGTGGGTTCGGACGATGTCGTGCGTCTAGCACTGAAAACTTTAGATGAGCCGCCGAGACCCAAATAATTATACAAGATGTTTCAGGAGGAATAGTAAATATTATAGAAGGTGGTAGTATAGACAAATTGCGGAAGAAATGCCATATAACATGTGTCCAAATTTTAGTTCGTACATACAGCTGGGTTCAATGCATTTCCGTTTCGTATGTTGGTCCTTACAGTACCCAGTTGTCTACACTTCCTTGAAAATGACTACCAGCGTTATTAGAAGAGGTTCATTTGGGTACAGGAATGCCTACGTTCCTCCAACATGACGGGGCTGGCTCCCGCAAATTCTAGTCGTCAGGTGACACATTATCCAAACCCAACATTTTCTGGAAGATGGATCATTAGATATGGACACTTTTCTTGGCCTTCAAGGTCCCTGGACGTTCTCTCTTTGGAGTTTTGCCTCCTGGGATGGTTAAAGACGAAGTCTACAAAGAAAAAGTAAACTCAAGAGCCGATTTGATAATTCGGTTTATGAATAGTGCAGCCCTCATAAAAGAACGCAAAGACGACCTCTGAAGAACTACACGTGGTGTTATCAAGAGAAGTCAAATGTGCGTTGACGTTGGTGGGGGAATTTTGGGAAATCAACTTTGAAGGTCCTCATTTGCCTTTGATTTGAGTTTGTTAGGGTTACGCACTAATAGCTGTATCTCTGTCCTCAATAAAAAGTGGACGCATTTATATGGAATTTTTTTATGCAATTCGTCTGTACTACCACCTGCTAAAATATCTACTATTCCTCCTGAAACACCCTGTATATGGATATGTGTGTGGTGTCTGTTCCCCGCGCCCGGTTTCCCGGGTTCGATTCCCGGCGGGGTCAGGGATTTTCTCTGCCTCGTGATGACTGGGTGTTGTGTGATGTACTTAGGTTAGTTAGGTATAAGTAGTTCTAAGTTCCAGGTGACTGATGACCAGAGATGTTAAGTCCCATAGTGCTCAGAGCCATTTTTGCCGGCCAGGGTGGCCGAGCGGTTCTAGGCGCTACAGTCTGGAACCGCGCGACCGCTACGGTCGCAGGTTCGAATCTTGCCTCTGGCATGGATGTGAATGATGTCCTTAGTTAGGTTTAAGTAGTTCTAAGTTCTAGGGGACTGATGACCTTAGAAGTTAAGTCCCATAGTGCTCAGACCCATTTGAACCCATTTTCTTTTGTCTGTTCTTTCGGACATGTCCGAATGAAAATGCTTCATGGCATTCTGCAACGACCTTCGATCTAGTTGTACGGGCTAATACAGATTTCAGAGCTGCTTGGCTGTCTGAATAAAAGTAGATGCTACGATTTTTGTAGGGTCTATTCTAATTCTCCTCCGTGCACATGCCGATAGAAGATGTCATGTAATACTGTGGCCATCTTCCCTAAAGAGATTATAGGCAGTACACCAGACCCGGTACTTTCATCTGCTTTCGACCTGTCAGTAAACCACTATATTATGTCTCCTGCACGGTGTAGCGGTTCGTTCTTCCACTGCTCCCTGCTTCCAACTGTTACATGGCAAGGTTTATTGAAACAGCTAGAAGTTATTGTATAGTTAGTCGGCATTTCCCGAGCCATCGCCATAAGGATTTGGGATTCCGTATATTCTAACTATATCGAGCTATTTCCAATATTTAGCCTTTATGTCCCTGCCGCTGCCTCCATTTTAAGCCACAGGTGTAAGGCGGGCATGTCTAGCGTAATATCAATCCCAAGAGTGGATGTCCTGCTAACTCCACCTGTTTGTGAAAGCAGATCAGTCTCTGCACTTTGCCAGATTCCCTAGCAGCCACCTTCTGTCCGACTTTGATCATATTATAAGCCTATAAATTATCAATGGTCTTTTTGCAGAGGTGTGTATCCAGTAAGTACTGGGTTTAGACCCCAGTTTACCCTACAGCAGCTTCTAGTGCTTATAAGACTGTCTTTCGCAGTGGAACACATTCTCTATGTGAGGTGTTCATAATATTTTCCAATCCAGGGCGACCTCTAGATACACTACAACCCCGCTACATGTATGTTCAATAAAAATTGGAGACATGTTATATATAATTAGTTCTGCAATTTGTCTATGCTACCATCTCCACGAGCGATTGGAATAATGACCGGGGGGGGGGGGGGGGTTGAAAGGGGGGGGGGGGGGGGTACCGCGCATGTGGTATGCGGCAAAGATGGGTATTCGCGTCTGATGAGGAGCGTGTGTAGAGAGGTGCTGCAGAGAGGTTGGTTGCTGTGACCCGACAGTCCCCACCGACGGAGCATCGAGTCCTCCTTCCGGCATGGGTGTTTGCGTTGTCCATAGTTTAAGTTAGATTAAGTAGTGTGTAAGCTTAGGGACCAATGACCTAAGCAACTTGGTCCCATAAGTTCTTACCACAAATTTACAAAATTTTAACTCCAAAACACTGCATCTCGGTTCTTACAATACTGCAATAGGTGCGCACTGGTTGGATGTAACTGAAGAGAGGCTCCAACTCGGATTGTGATTAAGAGCGAATCCCAAGCGAATGGCCACGAACAATTGGGAGCGGAAACTTAATGTCATCGGAACCTTGTTGAAGGACCATGACTTGCGATCGTTAGACTGACTGCAGAAAGTTCAGTTTATAAATACATACATACTTAGCAAAATTTATCATGTCGCAGCAGTCTTACCGATACTGCAGGTCACTGCACATAAAATATTAGCTGTAGCCTGTTGGTATGCGTGGAAACAAAATATCTTCAAAGTATTCTTCCACACGGCCACATTGCAGAGGCAAAACAGAGGACTTGGAAATAAAGACGTGCTTTTAAACTAATACACGCCACTACGACAAGCATCACGAAACTTCTGTGCCTCTCGTTAGATCCTGGGGATAGGAACGCTCCTGTTAATGTAGCACGCCAGCCGACATTACATCCGAAGGTACGATGGCGATTGGAGTTGTATAAGACTTCCACCAGCACAAACCAACACTAGAACCGTCTATGATCATATTACCAGACATCGTCTACACAAACCAGTTCCGGTAAATTAACCTACAAAAATCTGGAGGAAGGTCTGGAAAAATATCAACAATAAAATTATACCAACTAGGGTCAGTGCCGTATGGTGTGACGTTGAAAACGAAACCATACCCACAGCGGAACGATTATGAAAAATCAAATTGAGACCATCTCCATACTGCGACAAATGTGAGCTTGTAGAAACTGTAGCGCACACCTTCTTATGTGAAAATAGAATCAGAATTTGGAATTGGACTAGGAAGAAATTAGCACAATCAACAGAACCGCAGAAAGTCATATACCGATAACTGAAGCTTTACAACCCGACTGGAAATGTTGCCCGTCCGCAAAGAATAACAGTTATTCGTGGCTTCTGGGACAGTTTGTGTTTTACGTCGCAAGAAACAAAACTTGGAACTTAGAAGAGTGCATGCTTTGTATTGCAGAAGAACATTTTAAGCTGAAGTAGAATAACAAATACACTCCTGGAAATGGAAAAAAGAACACATTGACACCGGTGCTCCGGACACTGCGAGAGGGCTGTACAAGCAATGATCACACGCACGGCACAGCGGACACACCAGGAACCGCGGTGTTGGCCGTCGAATGGCGCTAGCTGCGCAACATTTGTGCACCGCCGCCGTCAGTGTCAGCCAGTTTGCCGTGCCATACGGAGCTCCATCGCAGTCTTTAACACTGGTAGCATGCCGCGACAGCGTCGACGTGAACCGTATGTGCAGTTGACGGACTTTGAGCGAGAGCGTATAGTGGGCATGCGGGAGGCCGGGTGGACGTACCGCCGAATTGCTCAACACGTGGGGCGTGAGGTCTCCACAGTACATCGATGTTGTCGCCAGTGGTCGGCGGAAGGTGCACGTGCCCGTCGACCTGGGACCGGACCGCAGCGACGCACAGATGCACGCCAAGACCGTAGGATCCTACGCAGTGCCGTAGGGGACCGCACCGCCACTTCCCAGCAAATTAGAGACACTGTTGCTCCTGGGGTATCGGCGAGGACCATTCGCAACCGTCTCCATGAAGCTGGGCTACGGTCCCGCACACCGTTAGGCCGTCTTCCGCTCACGCCCCAACATCGTGCAGCCCGCCTCCAGTGGTGTCGCGACAGGCGTGAATGGAGGGACGAATGGAGACGTGTCGTCTTCAGCGATGAGAGTCGCTTCTGCCTTGGTGCCAATGATGGTCGTATGCGTGTTTGGCGCCGTGCAGGTGAGCGCCACAATTAGGACTGCATACGACCGAGGCACACAGGGCCAACACCCGGCATCATGGTGTGGGGACCGATCTCCTACACTGGCCGTACACCACTGGTGATCGTCGAGGGGACACTGAATAGTGCACGGTACATCCAAACCGTCATCGAACCCATCGTTCTACCATTCCTAGACCGGCAAGGGAACTTGCTGTTCCAACAGGACAATGCACGTCCGCATGTATCCCGTGCCACCCAACGTGCTCTAGAAGGTGTAAGTCAACTACCCTGGCCAGCAAGATCTCCGGATCTGTCCCCCATTGAGCATGTTTGGGACTGGATGAAGCGTCGCCTCACGCGGTCTGCACGTCCAGCACGAACGCTGGTCCCACTGAGGCGCCAGGTGGAAATGGCATGGCAAGCCGTTCCACAGGACTACATCCAGCATCTCTACGATCGTGTCCATGGGAGAATAGCAGCCTGCATTGCTGCGAAAGGTGGATATACACTGTACTAGTGCCGACATTGTGCATGCTCTGTTGCCTGTGTCTATGTGCCTGTGGTTCTGTCAGTGTGATCATGTGATGTATCTGACCCCAGGAATGTGTCAATAAAGTTTCCCCTTCCTGGGACAATGAATTCACGGTGTCCTTATTTCAATTTCCAGGAGTGTATAAGGAATGGTTTAAAAATTTTTTATCTATTGCTTTATGTGGGCTACAAAGAGGTGGACAGTTTTATTGATTAGAAGCAGAATACTATTCTTTCACATTTTTTTTATTCCTGGAATATTGTTTTACGTTGGTTCTAAAATCAGAACTGTTCTAATTTGGCAAAACCCCTCAGGCTCCGAAACTTCTTCCATTTGTTGAAAAATATATGGCTTCCTTACAGACCTCATATGCATCCAGTGCATAATAACTTAAATTGTGAATATATTTCTGAATGAATGTTTGTTATTTATTTTTCCGTCACCCTGTTCACTGTTTTAAGATATGTTTCACAAGGCGACAATCTGTATTTTATTTTACCTTAATTAATTCTTCAATTTTGTTCTACAATTTAAAGGAATATATGAGTGCAAACATGGAATAAATGAGAATAATGCAGCAGCTCAGTGACAGGTATGGGGGAGGCATTGTGGCCATGCCTCGGAATTTCGACCCCTGCCCTCTTTGCATCCGCCTACCTGGTGCTGAAAGTCTTCTCAAAGTGCTAGCACGTCTTTCTAGTAAGCAGGAGGTCTGGGTTCGAAGCTCAGTCGGTCCCAAATTTTCATCTGCCGTCGTTACTGTATTTTAACGCGCTGCGACAGTGTGGACGTCGGTCCTTCGATATTTAAGATGCGATTGTTTTTTGAGGCAATAGAGGTGATTTGCGAACATTTGTCTTGACATCAAAATAACTGGACTCCAACGGCATCCAATCCTTAGTCATACCTTTGTGCCGGCGCTAACCCATGTCATATACATGCAAATTAGATTGTAGTTCATGTTTAGTCAAATAACCAATGGTCAGTGTACAAGTATGCCAGCCAGGGTGGCCGAGCGGTTCTAGGTGCTACAGTCGGGAACCGCGCGACAGCCACGGTCTCAGGTTCGACCCCAGTCTCGGGTGTGGATGTGTCTGATGTCCTTAGGTTAGTTAGGTTTAAGTAGTTCTACGTTCTAGCGGACTGATGACCTCAGACGTTAAGTCCCATAGCGCTCAGAGCCATTTGAACCATTTTTGAAGTATACAAGTATTTACAAACAGTAGAAGCAGCATTGCAGCGAACTGATCACTTAACCAAGTGCAACATAGAGTACCTGTGATGAGTAATTCCAGCTGCATAGCAGAAGGTAATATTTTTTAAGCAATTCATTACAGAATTTATGTAATACCCGCACGATGACCTCTGTAGTCATACTGTATCATTAGCAGCCCGCGAAGGTAGTACTATGTTCATTAAATCGGATTACTCAAGCTGAGGCCAAATAATGACAAGCGACGACGCTACAACACTATCTTTTCTTAAGTAGGTAGTCAGTGCTATATTATGTGAGCCACCATTAACGTTACTGTAAGCAGTTTGACAGCATAACATCACCACATCTACTGACAACCTGAACCATTATCGTCACGCAGGTGTAACTCGCAGTGATTACAAGTTTCTCATGTTTGTCAAGAACAGCGGAAAGCGCCTCTGAAGTTCCATTTCCATTACGCCTAGGACGGAGAGAATCCTAAATATCAGTAAAAGGTCACCTAGCGAAGAGAAGAGTCCACGTATTGTCTCAAGGTCTTGCAGTTTCATGTTAATGCAGTTCCTGATGGTTTCACACTAACGGGTCTTTTTGGCTATCGGAATACTCATTTGGGAATTATAGAAGTGTAATTGCTAGAACGTTCAACTACCTTAATAACATCTCATTCTGGACTGAATACGACTCGGAAAGCAATGTTAATTTGACGTTTCCATCCATCTCCTGACGTCTTAATGAAGTCTGAAGTGCACGCACAGTTGTGTTGCCTGCCGCAAGGATTCTGTGAAGTGTTGTGGCAGCTGGCAGTCATTGCTGAATACAGACATGTGCAAATATCCTCACTGCTCCAGGGGAACTCGTCTTTGTTGCATTTTTCCATACCGTAATTAGCGCAATAACATAAGGCTTGTTCTGCTGAAGAACTTGAAGCCCAAAAGTCCTTAAGTAAGAATCTCCTAGCGTGAGTAATGCGTGAAAGGAAACAGACTTTTGGACAAAAGAATGGATAGCTCCCTGCGTTTTGTGTTTCCGATAGCGCCTACGATAAGAATCTGGTGTCATATTATGTTTCAGAACCCTAAACTGTTTATCTTTTTACCTCATACTAAAACAAAAGTTATGATATGAGAAGAGGAAATGACTTATATACTTCTCAGGAACTTAAGTTTTTCGTGTTTATTTTCCCACTTCCTACTAAAACAAGGGCGTTAATATGAGAAGAGGAAATGAAATATACGCTTCCAAGACATAATATTTCCTTGTGTGCTACTACTGCATACATAAAAGCCCTGCAGTTAATTTTTGTATGTTGGATAAATTTTGATATCACCTCACATTCCTTTGTGAGAAGGTTCCTATTTTCTTGGGATTCAAATAGGGTGGCCATTTCATCACTGGTTAATATTCTGATGACTAATGACATGATACCCGTTGCAATTGCTCCATGGCACCTGTGAGTAGAGTCTCATGTTGGTTACTATAAGAACACGCATGCAGTGATATCCGCTCACGTGCAGTCAGAGCCAAGGTGATTTCTTTCTGTTTATGGCGAAGCGTCTGCTGCAGTGTCCACGCTCAGCCAGCATAAACAAATCGCGGCGGCATTGGGCACTGCTGATCGCTGAGTTTGTCGCGAGCCTCGACAACAAGAGCGCACTGTCTCTGCTAACGATACTATGGAGTTAATACATCTTACTTAACGTAATATGCAGGATGTGGGTTGAGTTAAAATTTAGTTTGTAACTTCCCATCGCATTAAAATACTTTACAGTCATATTTGATGCAATATTTATTGTTGGTTGTCTCTCTCTAATGTTAATAGTATTGATTCAGATTGTGCGTGAACATGAAAACACACACACACACACACACACCCTCACACATACACACACACACACACACACACACACACACACTCACACACACACACAGACACACTCGCACACACACACACACACACACACACACACACACACACACACACACACAGTCATTCATTCCAGTGAGTGTGACAACTACTGTATTTTGAACAACACATGCACCAGTCAGTTCCTCAGTTGGCGACGACTGGAAGAGTTTTTTCAATTACCTTGCATTGCAAGAATTGTAAGGAGGAGCCTGAAAGTAAATGGACTTGTATGCTAAAGAGCTGCGACAGAGCAAAGCTTGACCGATTATCAGATAATTGTCCACATGGGTTTTGTGGACGAGTATACTTTTAGTAGACACGCGGGATTAGCCGAGCGGTCTTGGGCGCTGCAGTCATGGGCTGCGTGGCTGATCCCGGCGGAGGTTCGAGTCCTCCCTCGGGCATGGGTATGTGTGTTTGTCCTTAGGATAATTTAGGTTAAGTAGTGTGTAGGCTTAGGTACTGATTACCTTAACAGTTAAGTCCCATAAGATTTCACACACATTTGAACATTTTTTTATACTTTTAGTAACCAACCCACGTAAGATTTCTCGAAGGCGTAGGGGAATTGATTTCATTAAGTCGTCGACGGTGTAGCGTGATGGTTTACTTCCCAACATATGTTTTCTATATTTGTCCAAAGGTCGCTTGCTTTTGTAGATCCACGTGGCAATGGCCTTGTTACCTCTGCCCACATATTCTCTGAAACGAATCTCGCACTGCTCTGCTATGATGGATGAGGCTCTGCTCCTGTAAATAACCTGTTATCTCGTTAGTTCATATATTTGTATTTAAATAACGTATTTGTAATAAGCACATTGGATTATTATTTTCCACAGTGTTTAAGAATTCAGGCCCTGTCATAGATTAGTGATCTATATTCAACAATCCGTTTAAGAATGTGGTTTACCCAGTCTATCATATGATGAGAGTCGTAGTCGGATATCCACATTAAGACTGCTTGTCTGTAACCGACTAGAACCATCTGGTATCGAAATGAAATTACAGAAATCGGATAATTTGAACTTCTGTATTGCAGCAATGCTGCGCACATAAATTCCTATGATGGAGTAACAGGTAGCAACTGTCTAATAAAACGTGAGAAATATGTCTATTAGCAGCAATGTAGCGTAATTATAACCCACATATATGTGATGGAAATACTGAATCGAACAATACACATCTATTTCAGTGGTGGGAAGATACACCACATCGGATTTGCTGATGACATAATAATAATAATAATAATAATATTAATAATAATAATCGCGTGTGGCGGATAGGGGCAACCCTCCCCCATATGGGTGGTACCGAGGAAATCAAATACTATGGGTGAACCAAATGCTAACACAATCCTGAACGGCTACTCAATCCGTTGAACCCAAAATCCGGACACGTCTGAGTGAAAATCACCGCTACTCTGGACACCGTCTGTTAGCTCAATGAGCTTGGCTGAAAATATTTGCTTTCAAAGGCTTCAACACCCTCTGGTCCTGTCCGGTGCTGGTATCACCCAAGCCAAACCAATGAAACACAAGCAAACATGACCTATGCAAGCAAAGTCAACTTTACCCCAGGTGGTACACAACCCGGCTGTCCACAGGCGGCAGTTGGATTTTCGGATTCTGAAGAGTCCAGGTTAGCACGGCAGAGAATATCGAAGATCTCTGGTAAATTGCCCTACAAGCAAGAAACATGCATTTAAAAGTAATCATCAATACATTGATCCAAACACGAAAACTAAATAATCTCACAAAAGAAATAGACCGACAAAAAATTCTCATCCTTGCTCTTCAAGAACGACGACTAACTGACAATGAAACCTTGCATTAGATTAGGAAATGAGACAATTAAAGTAGTTAAGGAATTTTGCTGTTTGAGGAGCAAAATAACTGATGATGGTCGAAGTAGAGAGGATATAAAATGTAGACTGGCAATGGCAAGGAAAGCGTTTCTGAAGAAGAGAAATTTGTTAACATCGAATATAGATTTAAGTGTCAGGAAGTCGTTTCTGAAAGTATTTGTATGGGGGGTAGCCATGTATGGAAGTGAAACATGGACGATAAATAGTTTGGACAAGAAGAGAATAGAAGCTATCGAAATGTGGTGCTACAGAAGAAAGTTGAAGATTAGATGGGTAGATCACGTAACTAATGAGGAGGTATTGAATAGGATTGGGGAGATGAGGAGCTGTGACACAACTTGACTAGAAGAAGGGATCGGTTGGTAGGACACGTTCTGAGGCATCAAGGGATCACAAATTTAGCATTGGAGGGCAGCGTGGAGGGTAAAAATCGTAGAGGGAGGTCAAGAGATGAATACACTAAGCAGATTCAGAAGGATGTAGGCTGCAATAGGTACTGGAAAAATTGTTTACCTAGCTAGTCCTAGTTTCAAACAGAAAACGTAGGCATGAAGGAGTCAGTAAAAGCAATTATTCGCTATTATAGCAAAGTTTTGAATCCACTGGAGACTTGAATTCTCTATATTGATTCTGAGAGTTTTGTTATTTCTCTTGTTACTTACTGTCTCAATGTGATCCGTGAGAATAAAATTAAAGGGAGTTGGATTAGGTTCCTGATCTGTAAACTATGATTTAATATTCTGCGCTGCTAAATAAATTTTGAAGGTTATATTCTTTACGTAAAACAGAGTATCGGTTTCAATGCTAGGACTGACGATAAACTTCAGAAATACAATTACAGAATAGTGGCATATCGATTATGGCTCCTCACCATCAACAATAGTTGTTACCCATAGTTTCGTATTTGCTATTTTACCGTCGTTACCCTTTAGAGACCAACCTGATCTTTCCACAATGCCATTTTTGATTTGCTTCTTAGTATGTCCTATAACCACAGATTTGTTGAAAATATTAACTGTTAAATACGCTATTCCACAAATTAAAAACTTCCAGTTATTCTTCATATCTTGAAACTTACTACCGTTGACTTTCACTGAAGAAAAGATACATAATAATAAAATGAAATCAAAGATTAGAATGTCAAAGCATAGTGTGAATGGTTAAAATGAAATGAACTAAAAATCATCTTCTTGTCTAAAACACGTTACTCTTCCAGAGAACTTCGGCACCACTCAATTTTTTTTACACCTCTGATGTTTAGTCACATGTGGACAAATAGTGGGTCTCATGATGCAGCACTGTTTAGCCGTCACAAAATAAAGCCTCAAAAACCAGTAAATAAAACTATCCTTCCACTGCAGCTCCGAATCGCATATACCAACCGCCCTCTGCTGCGACAACGACTCAAAGTCTATTGGGTATTTGATTTTTCTCTTCTTTTTCTGGCCTCCTTACCTCTCCTTCTAGCCCAACCTTTGTTCGCCAATTACGCCTTCATCGGCGAGCTTCTACTCAATATTTTTCATTTGTGCTGAATTGTCTTGTACCCATCTTCCATATACACGTGAGTCATGTATTTTTTAGACTGCATGAATATATAAGGTGAGTATTTCTTCTCTTATCAAATTAAATATTACATATCTTGCTGTGAATTAATTTGTTTGTCCACATGTCGCTTACTGCGTTTCCTGGAAAATATATAAAATATACGTCTGTAAAAAAAAAAAAAAAAAAAAAATCTGGAAACAGCTGTTGCAGCCGATTGGTGAAGGGCTGAAAAAAAAAAACCTCTGCTGATGTTGATTAGTATCGCGTTAGCCTCCTTCGGCTTCCACAACAGCTCGAAGTCTGTTGGGCATTGAGCCCACAACTCGAGCCACATAACTGGGAGATTCAAGTAACTCATTCCAAGCGTCATGAATCACATCAGAAAGCTGTCGGCTTCTCGTATTACTCTGACCATTTCTGCCCAAATTTTCTCAGTGGGATTCATGTCAGCTCCTTTAGGTGGCCATTTCATTGCAGTAATATTACTATGGTCGTCGAACCATCTCTTAAGCACTCGTGTCATATGAATAGGCGAGCGATCTTGTTGGAACATGATCTGATCAACGCCAAATCTTGCTGTCACAGAAGGACAGAAGGCAACATCACGTTCTCCAGAACTGATATGTAACTGCGCGCATCGAATCTTCCTTCCACTTCCCACAGGAGCCCACACCCTTCGGCCGATATCCATGCCCATACCGTTACCGACTCCCTTCGGCAACTGTAAATATATTATCGATTATACCTAGCACCTTTAGGCTGGTAAACAAGTACTTTTCCGGTTGATGCCGTAGAGAAAACTTTTTCGTCCGTGAAAATCACTCGCCTCCAAAACTAGAGAGGTTTGACGACATTTTCAGCAGCAAAAGCAAGGCGAGCTTCTCTGTGGGAAACAGTCAATGTCTCTTTCACAGCAGCGCTTCTTGCTCTCAGTCTACCTTCCCTTAGACGACGAGTGACGGTCTTACTGCTAACATTGAGACCCAAAGTTTGCTGAATTTGTCGTGCGTTGACAAATGGGTGGTTCTCACTGAAACGGCGTATCTGCTGATCCTGAGCTGCTGTTGTTTTGCAGCGACGGCCATGAGGCCTCCCATTCAGGTTAACACTCTCTTCCTGTCGCCTGATCCACCTGGCTACCGTCGACTTGCGAAGACCCATAGTTCTTGCTACATAGCCATTGGAAGATCCCTCTGCATGGAGTGCTATTATAGCGCCCTTGTCTTCCTCAGCCAGATGGGCCATTTAGCGTTGACTGAATGATTCGTCGCGGTTAATACCTGCTGTGGAAACAGCGCTAGCAGGAAACAGACTGCCTCCTCCAAGATGGCAGCCACAACGCAGTGGCCAAGTATGTGCAACACGGAAATCGATGGCATAAACGAGAGATCTGAAGCCCGTACCCGTGTCATTACATAGGGGAGGAACTTAGAACCTGTAATTTTTCTCAGAAGGGACTCGTCCACTCTTGTCATGTCTTTTGCTGATAAATATTACATGAAATGGCTCAAATGGCTCTGAGCACTATGGGACTCAACTGCTGTGGTCATTAGTCCCCTAGAACGTAGAACTACCTAAACCTAACTAACCTAAGGACATCACACACACCCATGCCCGGGGCAGGATTCGAACCTGCGACCGTAGCAGCAGCGCGGCTCCGGACTGGAGCGCCTAGAACCGCACGGCCACCGCGGCCGGCCATGAAATGAAATGTTTACGTTTTGCATATGCGGCAGACCTAACGCAAGAAACATTTCTGAAATATCTGAGGCAACCTGAAGAACACTTCGTGAATTTTAGCTGTAGAATGTTGCCTTATAAGAAGGAAAGCATGTTTATCCCCACTCGCCGTGTTTCCAAAGGGTGCAGTTTACTCTGAGGCATACATAAATCTCGCCGGGCGTAAGAAGCGACTCGACTAACGAGGGGAACTCGCCAGGTGTCATAGGTTGATTGTCCGGAAACTTTGCTCAGTGAAGGAGAGGACAAAATAAGCAGACACTCGACCGTTTCCGATAAAACGATGGTCAAAGTTATCAACGCGCTGTTGCTATAGTGTAGATACCTTCTGCAGCCGAGAACGCAATTGAAGCGGTGTCTCAGTGGCTACCGTCGTTCCTTCTTAACTTTGATTCCCGTGTTCGAGACCATATTGTGTTTTTGTATTATTATTTTTTCCTGCCTCTCTATCAGAAGTATCTACGAATGTTTTTTTTTCTAATTTGTGTTGAAATAATGTTGTCATTATTCGCCGATTAACTTAATGTGTAATTGATGAATTAAAAAAATAATAAACGAATGAGACAAGCTGATCTAAAATCATCTGGTCTGTCTTATGTATCGTTATATCCAAATGGTTTATAAATGTTAATCTACATTCAGATCCGATGATGGCACCTTTAGTGTGTTGAAACCGGTTATCCAGTAAACAGTATTTAAGCGATCTTGGCCTCTGAATTATTTCTTCAACAGAGTGATCACCCCACTACGCACTATGCGTCCCCTTTTTAACTTATTTCTTTACACAGTAAATTAACTGACGAATAACGACAACAGTGTTTCAACATAAACTGGAATAAACATTCGTAGATAATTCAGAGAGTGAGGGGGAGTAAAAAGGATAAACCGGGTTTCGAACACGCAGCGCAAAGTTCCGAAGTGGCTATGGTAGCCGCAGAGCCACCGCTCCAGTTGAATCCTTACCCGCTAAAAGGTATCTACACTATGGCAACAGCGCATTGAAAACTTTGACCGCCGTTTTCTCAGAAGGGGTAGAGCGTAAGCAGATAAGCCGAGACACGTGTTCGCTTATTTTGTCCCCTGTTTCACTGAGCGAAGTTTCAGCAAGATCGGGGTATGACACTTGGCGTGTCCCCTCGTAAGTGGCGTGCGTTGGGATTCAGTAGACAGAATGCGTCCACTTTCCTCGACTACTCATTGACGTGTTTGGAAACTTTCGATCTTGTAGTGGCACTTTGCATTATGAGGGCTGGATTTCCTGATAACGATCTACTAATGGACTTTGCTCCTAATTTACGTTACTGTGTAGTAGACCTACTGCAACTACTTAAAACGGAAATGTTTGTTTATTTGGATACTCCGCTTCTTAGTTGCTACATTTTGCTATAATATTTTCCTTTTTTTATAAACGGCAAGTTAAGATGACCACTGCAACTTGGTAACATCAGTAACAATTTAATACTTTGCAGAGTTATGTGTGGTGTACGAGTAGTGTACTCTGTTGAATGAGGAATACATTTAACACGAAAGCTGCGTCCAGTAACAATAATTAACTTTCGGTTACATGACAAAACACAAGTCGAAGCACTGTCAGTTCATCTCAGTACCCAGTAAAACTCAAACTGGAACGATCGAAAACATACTTTTGTGGGAAAGGCAAACGAATGACTGCGTTTTATTGGCCGCACACTAAGAATACGCAACAGGCCAACTCAAAACACTGCCTACACTACGATTGTCCGTCCACTGCTATAATATCCTTGACAGACGTGATTGACTGTGCACGCAAAAACGTCCAAGGAACGGTAGCACGATTTGCAATGTCACGAAACAGGGGAGAGAGGGTCCCAGATTTGATAATCGAGTTTGGGTAACATTCATGAAAACAAAAGCGTTTTTCGTTGCCGCAAAATCTTTTCACGAAATTTCAATTACCAACATCTGTTCTGAATGCCAAAACATTATTTCCTCGGGAACTTACACAGGAAGAAACAATAGTAATAATGTAATTCAAGGCTCGCAAGAAAAGATTTAAGTGGTCCTTTTTCCCGCACACTGTTAATGAGTGGGACGGTAGAGAAATAGTCCGAACCTTCTGCCAGGCACGTAAGTCTGGATTGCAAAGAAATCCTGTTGATGTAGTCATGTAGATGTAACAACGAAATTATGTTGTAATTGCGACATGTGACATTCATTTGATTTGAACATCGAAGTTGTTTGCTGTTTATTTACTTTTTGTGCTTTATTTTCAGCCATATACGAACACCTAGGAGCGTTAAATTGATATAGAAATCAAGTGTCGTGCATTGACCAATAACAATAAATTCTTACCTACTTGTTATAGTACTGCACTATCTGCCAGCGTCTTCAGAAGTGGATATCGCATACGACGTTCCTAGGGTGTTATAAATGGATATTTCAGACGACTTCGAACAAAGTTTGTGTGGTGTCACCGCCAGACACCACACTTGCTAGGTGGTAGATTAAATCGGCCGCGGTCCATTTAGTACATGTCGGACCCGCGTGTCGCCACTGTGTGATCACAGACCTAGCACCACCACACGGCAGGTCTTGATATACGAACAAGCACTCGTCCCAGTTGTACTGACGACCTAGCTAGTGACTAGATGTACGAAGCCTTTCTCTCTCATTAGCCGAGAGACAGAATAGCCTTCAGCTAAGTTAATGGCAACGAACTAGCAAGGCGCCATTAGCCTTACAGTGATTGTAATTAAAGTCTCCTGTGTATAGTCAAGAGCGATGTACCACAATGATTGATTAAAGATAAGTATTAATCCAGCTACGTACTTTTCTTCATAGCGTTAATTACGTAGCCTGTTCCAGTACTTCACGCCCATCTGCGTTAGTCTAGCGTGCATTTTCAGCCATCTCGAACTACAAGGTGTTGGCCCAGCTGCCGACACATCACATGGCGACGAGTCTACAAAGGATCTTGTGTTTTACTTTGCCCTAATTTATTTGTGTCATGGCTTCGCCACATTCTCCAGATGTACTGTCCGAATTTTATCGCTTGCAGAATCAGCAGACGCAGGCGTTATTGGATGCCCTTGGACAGCTCGTCCAGGGTCAACGTGCCATTCAAACCGATGCGGCCGCCGCCGCTTCACCGCTACCGTAGCCACAACTCGCAGTTGCACCGCCTTTTAGGCACTACGACCCGAACCACGAGACTTGGCGGGAATGGTCCCGCCGGTTTGCCTTCCACCTCGCTGCCTACAGAATTCAAGGTAATGAGTGACAGCCGTTTTTGCTTTCTTGTGTCGGTGTGCCCACCTACCGTGTGATAGTGAAATTGTTTCCCGGACGCGACGTAGCAACTCTGTCCTACGAAGAAATTTTGTCTGCTTTAGATGCCTATTTCAAAGAAACAGTTAATGTGGTTGCCAAACGGTATACGTTTTTTCGTACAAAACGTACAGCCGGTCACACTAATAGGGAGTGGGTAGCAACATTGCAAGGACTTACTAGGGACTGTGCCTTTGACTGTGACTGTGGTCTTTCTTATTCAGATACAATGGTGCGTGATGCAATTGCACAGAACGTTTCTGATGTTCGCATATGGGAGCACATTTTGAAACTAGTTAATCCCTCCCTTCAACAAGTGATGGACATATTAGATAGACAAGACACACTTGACTGTGCTCAGGAATCTTTTGAAACTTCGCCAGCAGTGTGTAACATTAACCGGCCCGCCGGGCGAGCTGCGCGGCCCGGTCAACTGCCCTCGCGCAAACAAACGCAGCTGGCGCCGCGCTTTAAACCAGGTGTGCCGCGCCAGCCCACAAATGCAGTGAAATCATGCCCGCGGTGTGCTACTAGACATTCGCGTGAACATTGCCCGTCACGCCAAGCTATTTGCTTTTTCTGTAATAGGAAAGGACATGTTCAAAGTGTTTGCCAGAAAAAGCTCCGATCAGACAATCACAATCATTCCAGGCCCTTTGCTTCGCGCCGGAATCGAACCAAGGACACTCAGGATCGTGGACCTTCGCCCATGGACATTCATGTAGTTAATTCCGATTCGTCCAGTGCCACTTTCTCTAACAGTGATTGTGTTCGTCCCACAAAAACTGTGCGTCGACGTCGCCGGAAATCACGTCAATTAGCAAGTGATTCTGTACCAGTGTCTGTTCAAATTGCACAAAACAGTCGCTCTTGTCGGCAGCGGGACAATAAACTTTTTGTGGACTTAGACTTTGACGGCAAAGTGATACCATTCCAGCTCGATACCGGAGCTGCAGTTTCATTGCTCAATCACGACACGTACAAAAACTGGGCGCACCTCCGTTGCGTGCCGCAAATGTTCAGTTAAAAAGTTATTCCGGACAGCCAATTCCTGTGTTAGGACAGTGCACTCTTTTTGCAACATATAAGGGACAAACAAAACTTGTGTCATTTTACGTTCTTCGTTCTTCTTCTGCAGTGAACTTGTTTGGTTTAGATTTATTTCAGTTGTTTAACATGGCTATTGTAAATCAGGTGCTATCAGTGAATCAAACTGTACCTACGGACAGTGTTTCTAGAGTATGTGAAGAATTTGCAGACATTATTGTGCCGGGCTTAGGTTGCGCTAAAAACTATGAAGCACATTTGGACCTGAAAGTCGACGCGCAACCGAACTTTTTCAGAGCGCGCAATGTTACTCACGCATTGCGTGATGAGGTCGCACGAACATTGAAAGATTTCGAATCGCAAGGTGTGAGTGAATGTGCGCAATGCCTCTTCTCTTTCAGCTCCGCTTCATCGCGTACGCCGTGCAGGTGTTCCGTTCGTCTGGACGACGGAATGCGAACGCGCCTTTCGCCAGTTGAAATCGGCGTTGCTTTCTGATACTTGCCTTACGCCATTCGATCCCCAGAAACCCCTTTTGTTGATGGTAGATGCATCGGATTTCGAGATCGGTGCTGTGCTTGCGCACAAAGTTGGCTCCCATGATCGCCCTATTGCCTTTGCGTCAAAATTGCTCTCATCTGCGCAAAGAAATTATTCCCAGATAGAGAAAGAAGCTTTGGCTCTCGTGTTTGGTGTTACTAAGTTCCATGATTTCTTGTATGGTCGTCATTTTACCATCATCACAGACCACAAACCTTTGACATCGCTTTTTAATCCGAACAAGCCTGTGCCTCCGCGTACAGCGCAGAAATTCATTCGCTGGTCTATTTTTCTCTCGCAGTACCGCTACGATATCTTGTATCGGTCCACTGCTAAGCACGGAAACGCCGATGCGTTGTCCCGTTTGCCTGTTGCTGAGGATAAAGCATTCGATTCTTCCGAACTTGCTTGCATGTTCATTGATTCGGAAACCGATGAAGTGGTCGAATCGTTTCCGATTGATTTTCGTCGTGTAGCTACAGCCACAGCTGCTGACCCTGTCCTTGCTACTGTTTTACGTTTTGTTGCTACGCAATGGCCGTTGTCAAAGTCTCGGATCGCGGATCCGTTGGTTCGCCGATTTTTTGCTCACATGGAGAGACTTTTTGTTCGACGTGGTGTTTTGTTGTTGCGTTCTGATAATGATCAGTCCAGAGTCGTGGTCCCACGTTCGTTACAGTCCTCTGTTTTACGGCTTCTTCACCAAGGACATTGGGGTACAGTGCGAACGGAACAACTTGCTCGTCAGCACTGTACTTGGTTCGGAATCGATGCTGCGATTACGAATATGTGTTCTTCTTGCATGGCGTGTGCCGCACAACAATCCGCACCGCCGCGGAAAGTCTTTGCATGGCCGAAAGCCACTTCCCCTTGGCAACGCTTGCACATTGATTTTGCTGGTCCATTCTGGAATGCTCGATGGTTGGTTCTGGTCGACGCCTTCAGTAATTTTCCTTTTGTTGTCCGGATGTCTTCCACGACGTCCTCCGCCACCATCCAAGCGTTGTCTGCTATCTTTTGCATTGAAGGTCTTCCGCAGACTATTGTTTCCGACAATGGCCCACAATTCATGTCCGCAGAATTTCAGTCTTTCTGCCAGGCCAATGGTATTCAACATCTGACATCCGCGCCGTTTTCGCCTCAGTCAAACGGTGCCGCTGAACGATTGGTCCGGACTTTCAAGTCACAGATGTTGAAATTGAAAGAGTCGCATTCTCGGGAGGACGCGTTGTTGCTCTTTTTGTCCTCGTATCGCTCTCAGCCCCGCGATGGTCCCTCGCCGGCTGAGTTGCTCCATGGTCGTCCTCATCGCACCTTGATGTCTTTGCTGCATCCGCCGCATCAGGTTCCTTTGCAGCGGCAGACTCCTGCTTTTGCTCGAGGCGACGTTGTATTTTATCGCAACTATCGAGGTTCACGGCGTTGGCTCGCAGGGCGCATTCTTCGCTGCCTCGGCCGCGCGATGTATTTGGTTTTGGGGGCCTCTGGTGCGGCGTGTCGGCATCTCAATCAGCTGCGCCTCTGTCGTCGCACGGGTTCTGCCGCTCCCCGTCTGCTTTCAGCGACGGTGCCGTCCGGTCAGCGCCCTGGGGACCCATCTACTGGCTCGCCTCATCCCCAGGTGTTACCGACGATGCCTTCCATTTTGCCCCATGGCGACGCGCCGCCGCAGCTGCAGCCGCCGCCGCCGCCGCCGCCGCAGCCGCCGGTCCTCCGGCCGGCGCCGCCCGCATTCGACGCTTCGCTGCAGCCGCCAAGCGCCTCCCAGGGTCACGCGCCGCCGATCGCTTCCCGTGACCAGCTGTCCTCCGCCATGGAACTCTTGCCCGCTCCGGACCACATGATGTCATCGCGCGTCGGCTACCCCGACGCAATGGAGGTCGACCCATCGGCCTCTCCTGTCTCTTTACGGGCGCATACACCGCATGTTGACGTGCACCCTGGACTAGGTTTTCAGGCGTTTCCTAGCTCCCTTCGGACCGAATGGCCGGGTGCGGGTGGCACAGCCTCGCCTGTTGTTAGGCTCCCCACCTCATCGCATACGTCAACATGGGGTCCTCCCCACGGCGGGCGGAAGCCTTATCTCACGACCGTTCGACGATTTGCGGGGGAGGAATGTGGTGTCACCGCCAGACACCACACTTGCTAGGTGGTAGATTAAATCGGCCGCGGTCCATTTAGTACATGTCGGACCCGCGTGTCGCCACTGTGTGATCGCAGACCTAGCGCCACCACAAGGCAGGTCTCGATATACGAACAAGCACTCGTCCTAGTTGTACTGACGACCTAGCTAGCGACTAGATGTACGAAGCCTTTCTCTCTCATTAGCCGAGAGACAGAATAGCCTTCAGCTAAGTTAATGGCAACGAACTAGCAAGGCGCCATTAGCCTAGCTGAAGGCTATTCTGTCTCTCGGCTGATGAGAGAGAAAGGCTTCATACATCTAGTCGCTAGCTAGGTCGTCAGTACAACTGGGACGAGTGCTTGTTCGTATATCGAGACCTGCCTTGTGGTGGCGCTAGGTCTGCGATCACACAGTGGCGACACGCGGGTCCGACATGTACTAAATGGACCGCGGCCGATTTAATCTACCACCTAGCAAGTGTGGTGTCTGGCGGTGACACCACAGTTTGAATGTAGCTTCGTAAAAGTTACGTGATCAAACGATCTGAGTTGCTGGCGAATACAGTTTATTCTCACTAGACAGTATATGTTATCATTATACATGAGGTGAATAGGGTTTCGCCGGGTGCGGTGGCCGAGCGGTTCCTGGTGCTTCAGTCACGAACCGCATGGCTGCTTCAGTCGCAGGTTGGTATCATACCTCGGGCATAGATGTCTGTGATGTCCTTAGGCTAACTAGGTTTAAGTAGTTCTAGGACTAGGGGCTGATGACCTAAGCAGTTTGTTCGCATAGTTCTTGAAGCCATTTTTTGACCTTTCACGTAAATTTTCTTTACATAAACGGCCGTATCTTTAGATTGCTTTGACATAGAAGCTCACTTTTATACACCACCAAGCGACCGGTTACCGCAAGAAGTGCGATACATTTCCGCTTATTATGTCCACCCGTTCTGGAAGTAAACGGGTTTTAAGGGTTGGGTAGACCGATAGACGGTCAAGAAAGTGAGACTAGTAGGGTTCCGTTTTTACCGGCGTAGGTGACGAAATCCTAACAACGAAAACAGCTACGACAGTTACTGAAGATAAGGACCACATAAATAACACCCCCTATTCTTTATTCGAAATGTGCTAGTTGCAGTCGATACATCAGCATATTAATCGTAGCTACGCTTTCGATCCAAATCACGTTTACAGGAATGCAAATAGAATCTATTTGCCTACACACGTCGTAATTCACATCCCAGTATAAATGCCACCGCGTTTTAGAAGTGCGAACGTTCCCATTACTAGCTAGCTTAAGAAATACTTCGGCTAATGAACGTTTTCTGGCTATGGCGAGTCTAGTGGAGAATTCGAAACAGTGTAGAATACGTTTGGCAGCTATGTAGCCGTTTATTTCCTGGGGTGGTGCAGAATTATCCCACTAAATTTACTCTCTAATAACAGTATTTTGTTATTTCGATAAACATCCCTAAAGATTGTCACGTAAGCGGTGACATAAAGGTAGAAAATTTATGTTTTTGAGTCCAGAAAGCTCTGTGCAACAGAAACTGCAGATCATTTTGCCAAAAAAATGGTTCAAATGGCTCTGAGCACTATGGGACTTAACATCTACGGTCATCAGTCGCCTAGAACTTAGAAGTTCAGATAGTTTGTCAATTTCGCGCCTGTGCATAGAATGTTGGTAGCACTTCGTCGCCTTGCTTGTTATGCTGTGTAACAGACTTTAAAGCTGTGCGGATCAGCATAACGAAAAGGCGAAGGGTCTCGCTCGTTTTTTCCACGACTGTACATTGAGGAAGTAGTACTGGAAACCAAAGAGAAATTTGGAAAGGGAATTAAAGTTCAGGTAGAAAAAGACTGAAGACTGGATGACAGCTCTGATCCACCCCCGCACAAAGCTGGTGAAAAAACCGATGTGAACAACAACAGAGGCATTTCTCCCCTACCCATTACCTACAAAATCTTACGAAAAGTGTTATTAGCTAAGGCGGCACAACTGAGCATCAATGTGATTTTATAAAGAGTAGATCTTGTCGAAAGCAAATTCTCAAACGAAAGTCAATAACAGTGTGTCTGAAAAGATCTACGAATTTCGTAATCTCTCTTGTCACTTCGAGATGGCTTATCAATTAGTTGATAGGAAATCACTGTTTGAGAGACTCTGTACTCGAGACGCGTCTTCAGCGTGGAATCTTAGTGCTCTTGCACAATGAGACTACAGCTTGTGTTCGTGCTTGCTAAATCCTACCATGGCCACCACGGTCACTGGATCTCTCTCCGACTGAGAACATTTGGAGCTTCATGCTCACGACTCTCCAACCAGCTCGAAATTTTGACTATCTAACGCTCCAATTGGACAGAATCTGGCACGATACCTCTTAGGAGAACATCTAAAAACACCAGTGCCAAGCTGAATAACTGCATTCATAAGAGCCAGAGGTAGGCCAGGGCTTTATTGATTTTCCTTCAATTTCTAAAGGTCTTTCTCTTTAACAAATCATCCATACTTTTTTCTGAAATTATACGCGACTGGCCATTAAAGTTGTTACACCAAGAAAAAATGCGGATGATAAACGGTTTCAAAATGTTCAAATGTGTGTGAAATCTTGTGGGACTTAACTGCTAAGGTCATCAGTCCCTAAGCTTACACACAACTTAACCTAAATTATACTAAGGACAAACACACACACACACCCATGCCCGAGGGAGGACTCGAACCTGCGCCGGGACCAGCCGAACAGTCCATGACTGCAGCGTCTCAGACCGCTCGGCTAATCCCTCGCGGCGATAAACGGGTATTCATTGGACAGATATATTATGCTAGAACTGACATGTGATTACATTTTCACGCAATTTGGGTGCATAGATCCTGAGCAACAACCACCTCTGGCCGTAATAACGGTCTTCATACGCCTGGGCATTGAGTCAGAGCTTGAATAGCGTTCACAGGTACAGCTGCCCATGCAGCTTCAACACGATACCACAGTTCATCAAGAGTAGTGACTGGCGTATTGTGACGGGTCAGTTGCTCGGCCACCATTGACCAGACGTTTTCAATTGGTGAGAGATCTGGAGAATGTGCTGGCCAGGCCAGCAGTCGAACATATTCTGTATCCAGAAATGCCCGTACAGGACCTGCAACATGAGGTCATGTATTATCCTGCTGAAATGTAGGGTTTCGCAGGGATGGAGTGAGGGATACAGCCACGGGTCGTAACTCATCTGAAATGTAACGTCTACTGTTCAAAGTGCCGTCAATGCGAACAAGAGGTGACCGAGAAGTCTAACCAATGGCACCACATACTATCACACCGGGTGATACGCTAGTATGGCGTTAACGAATACACGCTTCCAATGATCATTCACCGCTATGTCGCCAAACACGGATGCGACCATCATGATGCTGTAAACAGAGCCTGGATTCATCCGAAAAAATGACGTTTTCCCATTCGTGCACCCAGGTTCGTCGTTGAGTACACCATCGCAGTCGCTCCTGTCTGTGGTGCAGCGTCAAGGATAACCGCAGCCATGGTCTCCGATCTGATAATCCATACTGCTGCAAACTTCGTCGAACTGTTCGTGCAGATGGTTGTTGTCTTGCAAACGTCCCCATCTGTTGACTCAGGGATCGAGACGTGGCTGCACGATACCTTACAGCCATGCGGATAAGATGCCTGTCGTCTCGACTGCTAGTGATACGAGGCCGTTGGAATCCAGCACGGCGTTACGTATTCCCTTCCTGAACCCAACGATGCCATATTCTGCTAACAATCATTGGATATCGAATAATGCGAGTAGCAATGTCGCGATATGATAAACCGCAATCGCGATAGGCTACAAACCGACCTTCATCAAAGTCGGAAACGTGATGGTACGCATTTCTCCTCCTTACACGAGGCATCACAACAGCGTTTCACCAGGCAACGCTGGTCAAGTGCTGTTTGTGTATGAGAAATCGGTTGGGAAATTTCCTCATGTCAGCACGCTGTAGGTGTCGCCACCGTCGCCATCCTTGTGTGAATGCTCTGAAAAGCTAATCATTTGCATATCACAGCCTCTTCTCCCTTTCGGTTAAATTTCGTGTCTGGAGCACGTCATCTTCGTGGTGTAGCAATTTTAATGGCCGGTAGTGTAATCATTTGTTTGTCTGTACATTTACATCACATCCATCGATATCTGACCGTTTAGGGTTAATTCCTTTGTGGTGCGTCGTTTTTTCTGTCTTAGAGTGCAATACTGTTTATAAGTGCTGTGTGAAAACAATACGTTTGCAGATTTTTTTGATCGAGGTGGTTTCAACTGCACGATGTTTTAGCATTCAACACGATTTGTCTAGACGAAGTTGCCTTATCATCATATTACTTATTTTCGACATTGCTTCTCGCATCTTCTTTTACGGAAGACTGGCACAATACGTAGAACAGAGATATGTTCGGGTAATAAAATTCGGTAAAAAATTTCACAGCCAACTAAGCTTAGAAAGGGCCCACGCTGTTCGTAGTTCAGTTCCGGGATCGGTTCGCCGTCGCACCGCGAGACGTGAACTGCAGAGAAAGCGCTACGTGCGGCTGGTGGCGCCGCCTCACCCCAGGGGCCCACCGCTCGCCGGGAAGCGGCGCCTCGCGTAGCCTGCCCCTAATTTAAAACGTCAGCGGCGAGCGCCGCGTCCGCTGGCTACACGGACCGCGCGACCGGGAACAAAGTTTCGTTATTTCACGACCGGTTGACCGTGTAATTTAAACGCCCTGGCCTGGCCGGCGCTGCGGCAAGTCAATGCCGCGCGCCCATAAGGCGAAACGGTGAACTTTCTGTCGGCCGGAGTTTTCTGCGGCAGCTCGGGCGATACGGTGGGCGGGCCAAGTGGACGTCCGCCCCTCTACCCATCTATATATATATATATATATATATATATATATATATATATATATATATAAGGACCGTGTTTTATATATGACTACAGCGACACAGCGGGGGGCTACTCGACCCAGTCGGTGTGGTTTCACGTTGTGGTTCGCCTAGACGCACTCCGCTGCTTCGACGGGGACGGCGCTGAAAGCTGTAACAGTGAACTGAAGTCCCTGAGAAGTGTTTATTTCCAGTTCACATTTTCTGTACAGATATTTTTAGTAAGCCGCCTTCCGACTAGTTCGATGGTCGTTTCCTGTTTTTCTTGTTCTTATCGTTCTTCTTCTTCTGCACTTCAAGGCGTTGGCAAAGTGCCTGTTCCGACTTCACATATTCATCTCTTTCTTGGATGTCCTACATTTTTACTTCCTGAAGGCTTGTATGAGTTTACAACGACTGGAATTCCGTCTTCATCCATCCGTGTGATGTGTTGTCTCCATTAATCCCGTACTCTTAAATCTTCTCATTTAAATTATAAATTTCCAATTCTGTGTGTATGTCGCCATTTTTTATGCAATACCTCTTTGAGAAACGCTTCACAGAATTTCGTTTCTGCTGACTGTACGTTATTTTTACCTCCTTTTCTCTTAATACAGGGTTCGCTGCCATAAAGAACAACAGGCACTGCCGTTGTTTTATGCACAGGGTGGTCCATTGATCATGACCGGGCCAAATATCTCACGAAATAAGCGTCAAACGAAAAGACTGCAACGAACGAAACTTGTCTAGCTTGAAGGGGGAAACCAGATGGCGCTACGGTTGGCCCGCTAGATGGCGCTGCCATAGGTCAAACGGACATCAACGGCGTTTTTTTTTAAATAGGAACCCCAATTTGTTATTACATATTCGTGTAGTACGTAATGAAATATGAATGTTTTAGTTGGACCACTTTTTCGCTTTGTGATAGATGGCGCTGTAATAGTCACAAACACAGGGCTCACAATTTTAGACGAACAGTTGGTAACAGGTAGGTTTTTTAAATTAAAATACAGAACGTTTGTACGTTTGAACATTTTATTTCGGTTGTTCCAGTGTGATACATGTACCTTTCTGAACTTATGATTTCTGTGAATGCATGTTGTTACAGCGTGATTACTTGTAAATACCACATTCATGCAATAAATGCTCAAAATGATGTCCGTCAGCCTCAATGCATTGAGAAATACGTACCATACATTAACCCGCCAAGGTCGCTAATGTTCCACTTGTCGTAGCCATCGTGGATTTTTTAGTTGCCCAATAGTGCATATTATGCTGGTTTACGTTACCGCTGTTGGTGAATGACGCTTCGTCACTAAATAGAACGCGTGCAAAAAATCTATCATTGGCCCGTAATTTCTCTTGTGTCCAGTGGCAGAACTGAACACGACGTTCAAAGCCGTCGCCATGCAATTCCTGGTGCATAGAAATATGGTACGGGTGCAGTCGTTTTTGAGATTCCAGATTCTCGCCCAATTTGTCTACTACTGATGTGCGGATTAGCCGCGACAGCAGCTAAAGCACCTAGTTGGGCATCATCATTTGTTGCAGGTCGTGGTTGACGTTTCACATGAGGCTGAACACTTCCTGTTTCCTTAAATAACGTAACTACCCGGCAAACGGCCCGGACACTTGGATGATGTTGTCCAGGATACCGAGCAGCATGCATAGCACAAGCCCGTCGGGGATTTACTCACAATAGCCATACATCAACACGATATCGACCTTTTCCGTTATTGGTAAACGTTCCATTTGAACACGGGTAATGTATCACGAAGCAAATACCGTTCGCACTATCGGAATGTTACGTGATACCACGTAGTTATACGTTTGTGACTATTACAGCGCCATCTATCACAAAGCGAAAAAAGTGGTCCAACTAAAACATTCATATTTCTTTACGTGCAACACGAATATGTAATAAAAATGGGGGTTCCTATTTAAAAAAAAAACGCAGTTGATATCCGTTTGACCTATGGCAACGCCATCTAGCGAACCAACCATAGCGCCACCTGGTTTCCTCCTTCAAGCTAAACGAGTTTCGTTCTTTGGAGTTTTTCCGTTTGATGCTTATTTCGTGAGATGTTTGGCCCGGTCACTATCAATGGACCACCCTGTAGTTTCAATTTTGTGGTTTTGCTAATTACATTTCTCAAAATTTTGTTTATAACTCCACCCATATGTTAAAGTTACTTATATTTCTTCTCAATTTGTCTATGTCAAGAATTATTTCACTGCCTAAATAATTGAAACTGGAGACTTGCACAATTACCTTGTTTTCCACAACAATATAAGTTCGGATTGGAAATTTTCAGTAGTTGTTCATAACATTTGTTTTAGTGGCAAACATTTTTCACGCGTAATGTTTCCTTCCAAACTCATGTTATTTAGACATAGAGTCTTGTAAGTCTACCTCTTTATTTTGAAATACATGCATTCAGCACGGAATTTAGATCATAGTTCCTTTCCATCTGTGTACTTTGGTGGACTTTCTCCTTTCAATTTCATATGAGGTATTCAATTTAGATGTTAAAAAGATCCCGTGCCACGCTACATACCTGTCTGACTCCTTGATTTCTTGTTATCTTATCTGTTTTTATATTACCTAAATTAATTCTTATGCATTTCTGAAATATGTTTTAATTTTTAAAATCATTCTGATCGACAATCTCAGAATGCCACGTTTTAAACTATTATAATCGTCCACTAGATGGTGGTACTGAGATACAGGTTGACGTTACTGCTGATTTCATATTTAAAAACTGAACTCCGCCCGAACAGGCCATGAAGACCCAACTGTACCAACCGGCCGCCGTGTCATCCACAGCCCACAGGCGTCATTGATTTAATATTTGCCATCTGCAGTTGTCGGAACAGTGATAAATACGAAACTGGCCAAGCAGTTACTTTACATTGAGAGTTCAAATAAACATTCCAGTGAAAAAATTGAAATTTTTGGCGCCTTCTTACTATTTATGTCAGGACCAACTCTACAGTGCCTCGAACTGCTTCGTACAACTTCTGACAATCAACTGTCTTCAGAAAAGACCGCCTGAAATCAGTTGGCAGAATATCGTCCTTGTCGTGCTACCGTCAGCGACAAATTTGGCGAAGGTAAACCAATTTCCGTTCTGCGTAACTTGATTGAAGAAGCTTGTGACATACAGTGACACAGTATCGTCCATTGGCCTATCGAACACAGCAATATATTCGAATATATACGAGTATTCAGTTGCATTAAGGCCCTGTTCCCAAAGGATTTCGCTCAATTTGAACGAAGTAGGATGTAGGACGAGGCAGTTGGAGTAACACGACCGAGCAAACGCAGAATTCGTATTTGAGCCACGTGGCGCTTCTGTAATATATATATATATATATATATATATATATATATATATATATATATATATATATATATATATATACTCCTGGAAATTGAAATAAGAACACCGTGAATTCATTGTCCCAGGAAGGGGAAACTTTATTGACACATTCCTGCGGTCAGATACATCACATGATCACACTGACAGAACCACAGGCACATAGACACAGGCAACAGAGCATGCACAATGTCGGCACTAGTACAGTGTATATCCACCTTTGGCAGCAATGCAGGCTGCTATTCTCCCATGGAGACGATCGTAGAGATGCTGGATGTAGTCCTGTGGAACGGCTTGCCATGCCATTTCCACCTGGCGCCTCAGTTGGACCAGCGTTCGTGCTGGACGTGCAGACCGCGTGAGACGACGCTTCATCCAGTCCCAAACATGCTCAATGGGGGACAGATCCGGAGATCTTGCTGGCCAGGATAGTTGACTTACACCTTCTAGAGCACGTTGGGTGGCATGGGATACATGCGGACGTGCATTGTCCTGTAGGAACAGCAAGTTCCCTTGCCGGTCTAGGAATGGTAGAACGATGGGTTCGATGACGGTTTGGATGTACCGTGCACTATTCAGTGTCCCCTCGACGATCACCAGTGGTGTACGGCCAGTGTAGGAGATCGCTCCCCACACCATGATGCCGGGTGTTGGCCCTGTGTGCCTCGGTCGTATGCAGTCCTGATTGTGGCGCTCACCCGCACGGCACCAAACACGCATACGACCATCATTGGCACCAAGGCAGAAGCGACTCTCATCGCTGAAGACGACACGTCTCCATTCGTCCCTCCATTCACACCTGTCGCGACACCACTGGAGGCGGGCTGCACGATGTTGGGGCGTGAGCGAAAGACGACCTAACGGTGTGCGGGACCGTAGCCCAGCTTCATGGAGACGGTTGCGAATGGTCCTCGCCGATACCCCAGGAGCAACAGTGTCCCTAATTTGCTGGGAAGTGGCGGTGCGGTCCCCTACGGCACTGTGTAGGATCCTACGGTCTTGGCGTGCATCCGTGCGTCGCTGCGGTCCGGTCCCAGGTCGACGGGCACGTGCACCTTCCACCGACCACTGGCGACAACATCGATGTACTGTGGAGACCTCACGCCCCACGTGATGAGCAATTCGGCGGTACGTCCACCCGGCCTCCCGCATGCCCACTATACGCCCTCGCTCAAAGTCCGTCAACTGCACATACGGTTCACGTCCACGCTGTCGCGGCATGCTAGCAGTGTTAAAGACTGCGATGGAGCTCCGTATGCCACGGCAAACTGGCTGACACTGACGGCGGCGTTGCACAAATGCTGCGCAGCTAGCGCCATTCGACGGCCAACACCGCGGTTCCTGGTGTGTCCGCTGTGCCGTGCGTGTGATCATTGCTTGTACAGCCCTCTCGCAGTGTCCGGAGCAAGTATGGTGGGTCTGACACACCGGTGTCAATGTGTTCTTTTTTCCATTTCCAGGAGTGTATATATATATATATATATATATATATATATATATATATATATTAGGTGGTTGCTCGGCAATAGGTGCAAAAGTGTAAAATTATGCTCTCAATATATATATATATATATATATATATATATATATATATATATATATATATATATATATATATATATATTGAGAGCTTAATTTTACACTTTTGCAAGAGAATGACCATCCAAGGGCAAGTGATTATAGTCATCCGGGAGATGGGCATCATGAGCATTTGCCAAGATTACATGTCATCTGGAGCCGTTGTATGACTGCATGTGATGCAAACTCATACACCCGAGAAGGATGTCCCTCATATTTGATGGTAAACGTCATTGGCATTTGATTGGTTATTTTTTTCTATAGAATTCACGATTTACTGAGTCGTGATTGGACCCATTGGGTGAGTACATAGCGTTCGAACTGTGTAAATTGTAATTTGAGCTACCCTCTGCGCCGTAGGGGTCCTTATATAACGTGTTTCAGATCTGAGCTAAACCTAAATTTATTCCACAAGTTTACCAGTGTCACTACATTTGTAATGGTGTTCCTCATTACAAAATAGCATGGAGACAACACTTGGATGACTTCACATAGGGAAGAATCATGTAGAAACTGGAAGGAAGACGAAGTGTGACGAGTGTAGGAAAGCTTGTTATTGCTCACAGCTTTGTTTCACGTACATAGGCAGCGTTTCGAACCACATGGACTGCTGCCAGAAAGAGAGGAAGTGGTATACACAGTCAACTGCAGCGGCATTAAAACTGCTACACCAAGAAGAAATGCAATTGATGAACGGGTATTCATTGGACAAATATATTATACTAGAACTGACATGTGATTACATTTTCGCCCAATTTGAGTGTATAGATCCTGAGAAATCAGTACCAAGAACAACCACCTCTGGCCGTAATAACAGCCTTGATACGCCTGGGCGTTGAGTCAAACAGAGCTTTGATGAAGTGTACAGCTACAGCTGCCCATGCAGCTACACCACGATACCACAGTTCATCAAGAGTAGTGACTGGCGTATTGTGACGGGTCAGTTGCTCATCCACCATTGACCAGACGTTTTCAATTGGTGAGAGATCTGGAGAAAGTGCTGGCCAGGCCAGCAGCCGAACATTTTCTGTATGCAGAAAGGCCCGTACAGAATCTGCAACATGCGGTCGTGCACTATCCTGCTGAAATGTAGGGTTTCGCTGGGATTGAATGAAGGGTAGAGCCACGGGTCGCAACACATCTGAAATGTAACATCCACTGTTCAGAGTGCCATCAATGCGAACAAGATGTAACCGAGACGTCTAATAAATGGCACCCCGTACCATCACGCCGGGTGATACGCCAGTATGGGATGACGAATACACGCTTCCAATGTGCGTTCACCGCGATGTCGCCAAACACGGATGCAACCATCATGATGCTGTAAACAGAACCTGGATTCATCCGAAAAAATGATGTTCTGCCATTCGTGCACCCAGGTTCGTCGTTGAGTACACCATCACAGGCGCTCCTGTGTGTGATCCAGCGTCAAGGGTAACCACAGCCATGGTCTCCGAGCTGATAGTCCATGCTGCTGCAAAAGTCATCGAACTGTTCGTGCAGATGGTTGTTGTCTTGCAAACGTCCCCAACTGTTGACTCAGGGATCGAGACGTGGCTGCACGATCCGTTACAGCCACGCGGATAAGATGCCTGTCATCTCGACTGCTAGTGATACGAGGCCGTTGGGATCCAGCACAGCGTTCCGTATTACCCTCCTGAACCCATCGATTCCATATCCTGCTAACAGGCATTGGATCTCGACCAATGCGAGCAATAATGTCGCGATACGATAAACCGCAATCGCGATAGGCTAGAATCCGACCTTTATCAAAGTCGGAAACGTGATGGTACGCATTTATCCTCCTTGCACGAGGCATCACAACAACGTTTCACCAGGCAACGCCGGTCAACTGCTGTTTGTGTATGAGAAATCGGTTGGAAGCTTTCCTCATGTCAGCACGTTGTAGGTGTTGCCACCGGTGCCAACCTTGTGTGAATGCTCTAAAAAGCTAATCATTAGCATATCACAGCATCTTCTTCCTGTCAGTTACATTTCGCGTCTGAAGCATGTCATTTTTGTGGTGTAGTAATTTTAATGGCCAGTAGTGTACATTGTGCAACAGGCAAGAAGGGACCCCATCAAGAAACGGATACAACTGTAACCCCTTGTATCAAGATTGCAAGGACTCACATTCCACAGTGGCATGCCGACTGCATGGAGGTGGTCTCTTGCCCGATGATCAACACGTTGTGTTCTGTTGTCACCTGCGCGTCGACGTCAACGTTTATGACGGTGGCAAGAGGGATTGGAACAACACGGAGTGGGTCGGGCGATCTACTTAGATAAGAGTAGATTCAGTCTCAGTAGTGATCCCGAACGTAAGCTCGTACAACAAGAGGCGGAAACACATAATGCTCCAAGGGACATTGTCGAATATGATCGTTTTGCTGACTAGGTGTTACAGTATGCAGATGCGTTGTGCTGCTTGAGCCTATTGACCCCAAAACCTTTTAACACGGCACACTCATTGGTGAGTGCTATTGAGACACTCTACTCCTTCCCAGTGTGCATGTTTTCAGATGTGATATCAGTTCCGACTCCATTTTAAGGGTGACAATGCGCGGCCGCATGGAACAGTGCAGGTGGAGGAAATCTTTGAGCTAGAGGATATCCGGCAGGTGGACTGGAGTACCCATTCCTCCGGCTTAAATCCCTTCGAGCATGTGAGGGACGATCCAGCAATTCTTAACTGCGGTGTGGGAGGAATGGAACAACCCATCATATGAATCCTCACCAACTTTGTGGACAGCATGAGAGAACGTTATTGAGCATGCACTGTCTTCTGGGGTGATCACACTCTCTGTTAACCCTTTAACTGCTTTGGACGTGTTAACGCGCGCGCCATTGTACCTGTCCCTGTGTTCTCTGAACGTGTTTACGTGCGCCACTTCTACCTGGTACTCTGAACGTGTCTATGCACAGACATACTCAGAGTGCCAGGTAAAAGGACAGGTGGAACGCGTAAACACGTTCAGAGCACATAGGGACAGGTACAAAGGCTCGCGCGTTAACACGACCAAAGCAGTTAAAGGGTTAAGAAGCATGTCTTACGGTTCGTAATGGCCTAGGAACAATAACGAATTGTGGTCACTTCAGTGTAATTATTGTCTTTCAATAAGAGTGTTATTTCTGTTTATCTAATGCTCATTTTTTCTGTTAACAGATGTACTATACGATAGCAGTTCTTTCTTTATATGTTTTTTTATTGAGGTGTGTCACTTATAGCGACACATCGTACGAAAGCTCCTTTCGTCATTAGGTTTTGCGTACCAGTGTATATATAATATGAAAAACAATGTTGAACTTTATCTCCTGCTTTTAATACATTATCTTGTATGTTCTACATACTAATTTATTTTAAGTGGCCGGTTTTCAGCTTACAGAGTCATCACCACACTATCGTCGTCAAAGAAGGCACAACATCGGAAATTACGTTGAAATAATACTCATCAATAGTGATGTATGGATATAAATGTAATCTTTGACACTTCATTGGTAATTAGACCGTGTCAGCTCCCTTTCCCTTTACACATTGCCCGTCTCGTCCGTAGGAGTTCACAGGAGCAGCATAGAGTACGATGTTCATCTAGGAGGCATGATGGTGGTGTCGCGATCTGGCGAGCTTGGCGTTGCTACGAGAAGTAGTCAGCTGGGGCCTGTTGTACTTGGGCGGCGACATCCTCCTATCTTTGTGTCAAGAGGGTCAGGCGGCTCCAAGTCACGGCGAGGCATACTGACTCCGGTATTGGGAAGTTTGTGTGTGTTCAATGGCTTTCTGCGGTCTGGCCATTTCTTAGTGTAGAGGTTGCACAAGTCTTCCTGAATTAATTAATTTGCTGCGTGGTAATCTAATTGCGCATGGTAGCTGATTCCGGCCGCAGAATTAAGCCCCCTTGTTGCTGGTTTGCCTAGTGTGAATTTTGGCTCTGAGAAACCCACTTCTTATCGGAAAGCGTAGATCGAACTTATGCAAGTGAGTGCAATTGTTCCAGCCATATAGGAGTCTCACTACCCCGCCTGACTCGTTTCCGGGAGGCCCTTTGTGGAGCAGAGAGGTGACGATCTGAGTTGCAAATTTCTGGCTGTTTAGGTTCCTTAGTCCATGCTCGGCAGTACTTTTGGAATTATTTTTCTATTCTACCTTCTTGTTTTGTGATACTCACAGTGCGTGTGTGCTATAACTCGTGTACTCAGCTTTACCCATATCTCCGAGTGGTGTAACTGCGGCAGTGTTGAGGACGGAGGGATGGCCTGGTCTTAGGTGCGTCTTTGGTCTGTCCAAGCATCGCGAGCAGTGTGGCATGCCACCTTATGTGACTTTTGGACCGCAGTGTCTTTGCAGCTGTCTTATACACACCACACCGGCCTGCACCATCTTCGCCGAGGAGGTCTTTTCTCGCTAAGTTATGTAACTGTAATCTATAAACTGTTTCACGTAACTGATGCTTTCCTCATTCTAAAGGCCTAAGTGGTCAGTGGAGGGCCGGCTGGTGTGGCAGAGCGCTTCTAGTCGCTGCAGTCTGGAAACGCGCGACCGCTACGGTCGCAGGTTCGAATCTTGCCTCGGGCATGCGTGTGTGTCATGTCCTTAGGTTAGTTAGGTTTAAGTAGTACTAAGTTCTAGGGGACTGATGACCTCAGATATTGAGCCCATTTGGTCAGTGGAGGTCACCGCTCGCTATTGTAATTTAATATCTCTTTCATGTAACTGCTGTTTTTCTCATTCTAAGGGCCTGAGCGGTCAGCTATTTTATGGCAGTTTGGTACCCCTTGTTTTAACAGTGTACAATATTTTTAAACTTTGCCAAGTTTTATAATAAGTATGGGAAGCTAGTCCTATTGTAAACTCTTCATTCTTTTGATGTGGCAGCGCCCTCCTCCTCCCCCCCCCCCTCCCCCTCCGCCACGATTTCTTTAATGTCAGGGACTGTAACGGCACTGAATTCGGGCACCTTGCACTTGGTTTGCCCATAGTTGACTGTATTTCGTAAGAGCAGTGCCTAAATGCAAACAGATTGTTTTTAATTATTCCTTATTTTGTCATGCCATCGCTCTTTTGGGTTTTGTTTACTGCGTTTTGTGTTACCAGTGAAATCTAAATGGAACTGGTAGCTGTGGGGTCATAACTCTACAAATTCCAGCTGTGTTCATGTTCAGCCAATATGTTTGCTGTGCCTCTGCCTGAATGACCAATGCAAAACTTATCATCATCACAGCAAATAATTATGAATACCCCACTGTTGGCTCGTAACTGGGTCTTGCCTCTACTTTTAAAAATACACTGGGCTGTGTTCCTCGTATAATAGGAAATCATATAGCGCCAAGATTTGAGTGTTTGGCTACATTCTACATCCACGGTTCTAGCTTATACACCACTTCCCACAAACATTGGAAAATACGGAAGAACACAGAGGAGGGATATAGTTTCAATTTTTGTTTTCTGGGCCAGAAGTGGTCAATCAGGGCGGGGTTATATCCATTACGTGAGGAAATAGATTTACAGCATTGTGATGAAGTTGGAAACATTCTGGCATCGACTGTAAATAGGCAGTGAAACGGATTCAATGGTTGCAAGCGATGATTTGTGACAGACAGCGGAATTCTCGCTTTATGCGACCGGTAGCCTTCTCTGTTTCGGCAAGCTGAGCACGCTTCCCGTGCGAACCAAGTTCCCAACCTGGCGCACACTACTTGCTTAGTGCCTCCTATCCATCATCCACATTACTCGCCACATCACGGTGTATTCCCCCAAGAATTCAGCAGAGGCAGTGCATCTGCACTAGTATAGCCTCATCAAGTGCTGTCGGGTAGTGCATGTTTGTATTTGTGTGGTGTCTTCAGCAGCTGGGCATATACATGATTGATATATATATGAATGCGGTAATGTCCGACATCATTTTGCTCCAGCAGCCATTATGAAATAAGACGCAAAGGAATTTAGTGGCTGCAAGTAGGCACTGAATGAAAGTAAATGGGGAACGTCCAAAATTTGTGTCGTACTATGTATCGAACCGAGTTTCCTGCTTACTAGGCAGGTGCTCTGGCCACTGATTCATGCTTACACATTTCGACATTTTGCCGATTCCCGTAAGTGTCTGTGCCTGTGTGCAGTTACACTGGAGATACCATTGGCCATCGCGCCTTAATTACATATATTTCTGTACACATATGTGTGTATGTGTGTGTACTGATTGGCCAGAACGTTATGATCCCCTACCTACCAGTATGTACACCCTCGGTGTACAGTGACACGTCATAGTACGGAACCAATGAGGCCTTGGTAGGTGTCTGGAGGGAAGTGACACATCTGTACATGTAAATTCCGGGGAGGGGGGCGATGAGCTCTGACTCCACGTTCAATCACATCCCAGGTATGTTCGATCGGGTTCAGAAGTCGCGAGCTGAAGGGCCATCACATCAACTGGAACTCGCTACTGTGTTCCTCGAACCACTCCACAATATTCCTGGTCCTGTGACATTACGCGTATTATTATTTTTTTGAATCATCCGTCTTTTGACTGGTTTGATGTGCACAAATTCCTCTACTGTACCAATCTCTTCATCTGAGAGTAGCACTAGTAACCTATGTCCACAATTATTTGCGGGATGTGTTACAATCTCTGTCTTCTTCTACAGTTTTTGCCCTCTACAGCAACCTCTAGTACCGTGGAAGTCGACCCATGATGTCTTAACAGATGACCTATCATCCTGTCCCTTTTTGTCAGCGTTTTTCTCTTCCTCTTTTCCTCCTCGCTTCTGGGCAAAACACCCTCATACCCTACCCTATCAGTCCCCTAAATTTCAACATCCATCTGTAGCACCATATCTCAATTGCTTCGATTCTTTTCTGTTCCCGTTTTCTCATAGTCCATTTTTCAATGCCATACAATGCTGCGCTCCAGATGTACATTCTCAGAAATTTCTTCCTCAAATTAAGGCCTATGTCTGATATTAGTAGACTTCTCTTGGCCAGGAATGCCCTTCATGCCGGTGCTACTCTGCTTTTGATGTCCTCCTTGCTTCGTCCGTCATTGGTTATTTTACTGCCTTGGTAGTGGAATTCTTTAACGTCATATGCTTCGTGACCATCAAACCTTCTTGCTGTTCTCATTTCTGCTACTGCTCATTATTTTCGTCTTTCTTCGATTTACTCTCAATCCATATGCTGTACTGATTAGACTGTTCATTCCATTCAGCAGATAATGTAATTCTTCTTCACTTTCACTCAGGATAGCAACGTCATCACCAATATCATTGATATCCTGTCACTTTGAATTTTAATCGCCCTCCTGAACCTTTCTTCTTTTTCATCATTGCTTCTTAGATGTTCAGACTGAATAGTAGGAAGCGAAAGACTACATCCCCATTTTATACCCTTTCCAATCCGAACACTTCGTTCTTGGTCGTCCAGTCTTCTTATTCCCTCTCGACTCTTGTACATAGTACGTATTATACGTCTCTTTCAATAGCTTACCCCAATTTTTCTCAGAATTTCGAACATCTTGCACCATTTTGCATTGTCGAACACTTTTTCCAGGTCAACAAATCTCTATAAATCCTATTAAGGTTTCTTGACTTATCTTTAATCTTGCTTCCATTATCAACATAAATGTCAGAATTTACTCTCTAGTGCCTTTGCCTTTCCTAAAGAAAAACTGATTGTCCTCTATCACATACTCATTTTTCTTTTTCATCGTTCTGTATATTTTTGCTGTCAGGAACTTGGATGCACGAGCTGTTAAGCTGACTGTGCGATAATTTTCACACTTGTAAGCTCTTGCAGTCTTCGGAATAGTGTAGATGATATTTTTCCGAAAGTCATATGGTATATCGCCCGACCCATATATTCTACACACCAATGAGAATAGTCGTTTTGTTGCCACTTCCCAGAATGATTTTAGAAATTCTGATGGTATGTTATCTATCCTTTCTGCCTTTTGGAGCTTAAGTCCTCCTGCATTCTGATTCTAGTGCTGTATCCCCTGTCTCTTCTCAGTCGACTTAGGTTTCTTCTTGTATCACATCAGACAAAATATCTCTTTCATACAGGCCTTCATTGTACTCTCTCCACTTATCCGCTCTCTCGTCCGCATTTAACAGTGGAATTCCAGTTGAACTCGTAATGTTACCAGCCTTGATTTTAATTTCAGTAAAGGTTGTTTTGACTTTCCTATATGATGAGTTGGCCCTCCCGACAGTCATTTCTTTTTCGATTTCTTCACATTTTTCATACAGCCATTTCTTCTTAGCTTCCCTGAACTTCCTATTTATTTCATTCCTCAGCGTCCCGTGTTTCTGTATTCCTGAATTATCCCGAACATTTGTGTACTTCCTCCTTTCGTCGATCAACTGAAGTATTTCTTCTGTTACCCATGGTTTCTTCGCAGTGCTTTTCTTTATACCTATGTTTTGCTTTCCAAATTCTGTGATTGCCCGTTTTAGAGATGTACATTCTTCTCCAACTGTACTGCCTACTGACCTACTCCTTATTTCTGTATCTACAACCTTGGAGAAGTTCCAGGATATCTCTTCATTCCTTAGTAGTTCTCTGTCCCAGTTATTTGCGTATTCATTCTTCTTGACTAATCTCTTAAACTTCAGCCTACTCTTCATCACTACTATCTTGTGATCTGAGTCTGTATCTGCTCCTGGGTACGCCTTACAATGCAGTATCTGATTTCAGGATCTCTGGCTGACCATAATGTAATCTAAGTGAAATCTTCACATATCACCCGTTCTTTTCCAAGTATAACTCCTCGTCTTGTGATTCTTGAACAGAGAATTCACTATTAATAGCTAAAATGTGTTACGGATCTCAATTAGTCTTCCTCCTCTCTCATTCCCTGTCACAAGCCCACATTCTCCTAGAACCATTTCTGCTACTCCTTCCCCTATAACTGCGTTCCCGTCCACCATGACTGTAAGATTTTCATCTCCCTTTACTTTCTTTGTTACCTTCTCAGTATCCTTATACACTTTCTCTATGTCTTCATCTTCAGCCTGCGACATCTGCACGTATACCTGAACTATCGTCTTCGGCGTTGGTTTGCTGTTGGTTCTGATAAGGAAAATCCTGTCACTCAACTGTTCACAGTAATACACTTTTTGTCCTACCTTCTGTTCATAACAAATATAACTCCCACTATACCATTTTCTACTGCTGCTGGTATTAGCCTATACACTTGTGACCAGAAACCCTTGTCATCTTTCAATTTCACTCACTGGCTCCTGCTGTATCTAGATTGAGCTTTCGAATTTTACTTTTCAGATTTTCTAGCTTCCTTACCTCGTTCATGCTTCTGACATATCAATCCCCGATTCGTGGAACGTTATTCAATATTTTTCTCATGAGTTACATGCCTCCTTTCCCAGAGATCCGATTGGGGAACTATTCCACAATCTTTTGCTAATGGAGAGATCATCATCACACATTTTTAGCTAAAGGCCACATGTCCTGTGGATACACATTATGCGTCTTTAATGAGGTGATTTCCATTGCCTTCTGCATCCTCATGCCGTTAGACACTGCTGATTAATTCGCCTTTAGGGGCGTTTCCCTCCACAAGGCCAATACAGTGTCCTGAATCTCTCTCCGCTCTTCCGCCATCTTTGATAAGGCTATTAACATAATGAGGGTGACTTATTATGCCGGAAGTCTTCGGCCACCAAAGCTGGCGATTAATCAAATTTTAAGCGGTGGTGTGTTTCGAACGCGGGACCGAGGACGTTTTGATTACTAATCAAAGACGCTATTCCTAGATCATGGATATTGGATGCATTACCCTAACGAAAAGTGTCACTCCCGTCGGGAAACACGACCGTAATGAAGAGGTGTACTTGGTCTGCAACCAGTGTGCGATACTCCTTGGCCATCATGGTACCTTGCACGATGTACACTGGATTCGGGGATGCCAATGTGAATGTTGACCAAAGGATAATGGACCGCCGCTAGCTTGTCTCCGTCCCATAGTACAGGTGTCAAAGAGCTGTTCTCCTGGAAGATGATTGATTCGCGTCCTTCCATCGGCATGATGAAGAAGTATCGGAATAATGGATCCCGATGGAGACCATGCAGCGCTCTGCCACTTTTCTAATGTCCAGTGCCGATGGTCCCCCTCGAACAGCCGACAAGCCATGCAATGCCGAAATGATTGTGACTGGTCTCTGGTCAAATTCAGATAGATCGCGCGCCTTAACCATACTGCACACGGACAGCATTCTCACTGACACTGCATGCATTGCGCATGTTTCTGACTAGCAGTCAGTTCTCGCCAGATGACCCTCTTATCGCCTGGTTGGGTTGGGCTGATTCAGCTGCCATTATGAAATAAGACACAAAGGAAATACAGACAATGGTTGCGTAGCCAGCATTATGGGCGAGGGGCACTGTATTGGTAGTTTACGGGTAAGTTGAGAGTTTGCCTTTGACGGGAGGCGCGCTAGGGTAGTCTGTGCAGATGGAGTGACCACTGTGTTAGGATGGCTCAGTGGTCAGTCGGTATTGAAAGGCCGTGAAGCGGAACATATTATTTACGTCCTAGCCATGACAATAAGCTCAGAGGAAGCGGCGAGTATAGTGACTCAGCAGCGGAGTGTTCATAGTACACGGACATTTTTCACATGGCTACTCTTCGGAAATCGATTGTGCAGGCCACAAATTGAAAACCGATTTGCTGGAAAAAATGCACTACAAGTTAAAATCTTTTTTTTTTCATTTTTCAGTAGTAACAGCGGTACGTTTTTGAGCTACCATTTGAAGTGACGGTACACGTTGGCACTGCAGCAATACGGGACGGTCAGCGCCCGTACGGTAGAAAAATGGATAAACTTTGAGAGATATCCTATCCTCAGTGGTACGCGTTAAGTCAGAATGTATCTCCACTCCTGTGTATGCTTTCGTGGCTGACGCACAGTAGTTATGTATGAGGAGCAACCTCGCACATGCTCCGGTTGTGACAAGGAAGGTCACGTACGATCAGAGTGCTTATAACGACGAATTGCGCAACTGCCCGTGAGAGAAACTCTTAAGGTTCCCACGGATGGCCCCTTAAATACAGTACGCCTAGGCGGTACGAGGAACTACGACGCTGCTCTCAGCTGCACAAGGGTCTATCAATAAACTACGGGAGACAGCAGTTCAGCAGGATGGACCAGCAGCGAATCAACCAGTGAGAACTGTGGACGACACCCCAAATCACGCTGTCTCGGTGCGTGTTGATCCCATACGAACGGAAGGAATGGGTGTGGTCAATGACGCGAAGCACGAGATAGGGGGCGATTGACAAACAGCCAATGAACAGTCTCAAACAGCTGATAAGACACCAACAAAAAAAGCGGAAGAAACAACTTGTCGTGCCCATTGACGCCGACGAGACTGTTGCGCTTATACTGCTCATAACCACCCAGGTACCACAAGAGCTGTGCGCTTCAATCCTAGCCAGAGAGGGTATCGAATTTACGGATGTCGAGTTTTTACCTTCGATGAGAGAAACAGCGCTTTCGCTCGTCAACGTCCGGATCATGAGTGTATACGCCCCATCTGGCTCCATCAAGAGACGCGCCAGCTCCGAATTCTATCGGACTGAGACAATGCCCCTGCACGCGGGCAGGTACAGTCTTGTCGTTCCTGGAAGTGACTTCAATCACATACTATCACCACGAGATGAGACACCGAATTACAGTACGAGCCCAGGGCTATCCACCATCGTACGTGGCGTGCCTTGTCGGATACATGGACCTGCTTACAAGGGGACACATCTAGGTTCACTTACCTTACGGCCACGCCAGTGAGTCGTCTGGACCGCATATACACCATGCGAGCTTCGTAGTAATCTTCAGCAGTCGTAACTCTAGTCGACGATCTTTCCAGACCACATGGCTGGTATCTGCACAGTAACCCTGGTGCACGAGACAACCTATCACGGCAGGGGGATGTGGAAACTGAATGTAGCCGTTCTGAAGGATCGAGATTATCGTGAGGTAGACGCCGTAACCTGGACAAAATGCTTACGACGAAAACATGCATATTAGTCAGTGCTCCTGTGGTGGATACGTACGTAAAACTGGCTTTGAAAAATGGTTCAAATGGCTCTGAGCACTATGAGACTTGACTTCTGAGGTCATCAGTCCCCTAGAACTTAGAACTACTTAAACCTAACTAACCTAAGTACATCACACACATCCATTCCCGAGACAGGATTCGAACTGGCTTTGAGGTGTACTCTGCGAACAGCCTCTGATATAGAATGCAATGGTATAACAACTTAGAGAAATTCTACTTTAGTGTCCTCCGTGATCTGTATCACAGTCAAGAACAGCAACGATCCGTCTTGTAGAAATCGATCGTGTTAAAGCCAGGCTGCTGCAGCTCATGTTCCAAAAGGTGGATGGTACGGTCATTGGAGCAGGTCACGGATATGGTGTCACGCATGAACAAACCTCTTTCAACCACACAGTAAGTGGGATGAAGCAGTCCAAGAAGAAACTCGTCACGACACTTCGGACAGAGGACGACCAGCTGTTAACAAATGAAGGGAAGTTACAGAAGGTGTTTGCGGATTACTGCACTCGATTGTACTCACAGATGGGGCGGCACTCGTCCAAATTCTCACGGCACTGTCGCGCCAACTGGACCACGAGACTGCTGATGAGATTCAATGAACCCTGACGGAAGAGTAGGTGACGACGACTATGACGAAGTGTGGTAGGAACAAATCCCCTGCATCCGACGGACTGCCCATAGAATTCTATAGGTAATTTCAAGATATGCTAACGCCGACCTTGTGACAGCTGTTCCAGGAGTTACTCACCTCGAAGTAACCGTACCTCGCGACTTTGTGCAAGGTCTCATCATCGCCGTTCCGAAGACATCATCAGGATACTTGGTGTATTAACTCCGGCGACTGACGCTTCTCAACAGCGATTACAAACTTTTAGAGAGACTTTTGGTATTTGGTTTAAAACCATCTCTTATAGTGTTGACGAGAAAAGGATAGTAGTCAGTGACAGCCGCGCTATTCACATGGCATTATGCGTCTAGCGCGATCTGATAGCCATCTCAGAAGCATGCAGAATTCATGACGCGAAGCTTGCAGTCGACTTAGAGAAAGCCCTCCACGCAGTCGGCTATGAGTACCTGCGCGCAGCGATGGCAGTGGTAAATATACCACAACGGTTCATCACGACAATAACGTGGCTTCTTCGTGGATAGCACACAATTGACCTAGTGAACGGACTATTGAAGAAATCAATACACTTCTCTGTCAGACAGGAACGTCCGCTATCCCTGGGCCTGTTAGCCCTCGCGATTGAGCCACTGTTGATGCAACTCCACTAAACGCTATGGGACGTCAATGTCCGTGGAGATATAATTGTGTACCGGGCGTGCGTGGATGGTATGATCAGAACTCCACTAAGACAGCAGGTGGCTACACGGGTAGCAGGGGCTGTGTGGGGTGGACTGGGCGGTTTTCTTAGGTTAGAGGGTCTCGCTGAAACACAAAAATGATTTCAGTCTCAAAGGGTGCAGGTCGAACACAGGTGGAACGTAGATCCAGGAATCATTAGTATAACAGTTGCAAATTGTCGTAGCTGTGTTGCAAAAGTATGAGAGCTCCAAGCGCTAATAGAAAGTACTGATGCCGAAATCGTTATAGAAAGTGAAAGCTGAGTAAAGCCGGAAGTAAGCTCAGCCGAAACTTTTGCGAAGTGCCTAATGGTGATCAGGAAGGACAGGCTAAATGCATAGTGCGTGACGTGTTCTATGCTATTAGAACAGGTTCATCTTAAAGCTAAATTGAAGTCGATAACTCCTGTGAGTTGGTATGGGTAGAAGTCATTCTTTGCAAACGGAATAAAATAATATCTGGATACTTTTATCACCCTCCCAGCTAAGATTATACAGTTGCTGAAAGGTTCAAAGAAAAATTTAGCCCGATTTGAAACACATGCCGTACTCATACGAGTATTTTCATAGTTGGTAGTCACTTCAATTTGTTCTCAATTAGTTACCGAAAATACATCAAATGTTTTTTATTCCAGTCTTTGATCACAATATGAATTCTTTAGACGATGACCGGTTTCAGTCCGTAATGATCATCCCCAGATCTTTTTTACACCATGTCCTAAAGTGATGAGGCCATAACGTTATGGCGAAAGTCCATATCGATGACGTTTCGTTGAATGGTTAGCACGCCGACACTTGTTGATGGTCCCGTTCTTGCAGGATGTTTCTCCGGCCGCAGCGATGTCGGAGATTTGATGTTTTACCGGATTCCTAATATTCACGGCACACTCTTGAAATGGCCGTACGGGAAAATTCCCACTTCATTGCTACCTCGGAGATTCTGTGTAGCATCGATCATGCGCCGATTGTAACACCAAGTTCAAACTAGAGGTGGGTCGTTCGTGAACGAACGGGTCAAGGGACGGGTTCACCAAGATGAACGGAAGGAGCGAGGAACGAATTATAAGGAACGGTCTTTCATAGTTCACTTCAGTTGCGGGTTTCTACTTATAGCTCTCGCTCGGGAACGGGAAACGGTCGATCTCGTTCCCGCAACGGCACGTCGGCCGGTCTCGTTCCAGCCTCGGTCCCGTTCCCATCTGTCTCGGTCTCCCTCGGCGCGACTCGTCCTTCTTCGCTTGGCCACTCGCCGCAGTTCCACTGCCGAGTACTCCTAAATAGTTCAGTATCGAGTTGTTTTACGTTTCGTTGGCTGCGCACGCCCATTCTAGATCTGTTTCGAACCTTTTATGAACTATGGACTTCTGGTTCTTTTCGTATACTATTCAGCGTCCACGACCGGTAATTAAAATGTATCTTATAGTTACGTAATTTACATAAAAATTACGTTGTATGTAATACATACATGTTTTCAGGTAACAAAAGGTCGTATCAGCTTACTTCACTGTTTCGATAAGCAGCAGAAGATATACTTCTAAAAAGACAAGTTTTTCTGTTATTACATATGATCCTGCGCTCCATAATCAGGTGTCTGGTGTCACGTTTTGTAAAGAGAATATGATAACATCTACAGTATTATTTCAGTGAAAAGGGTGGCGCACGAAAAATCGTCACCGAGTACAAGACTGCTAACTGCCGCCCATCAATCGTCATCTATTGTTTCGAAGTTGTTGTTTACATTAGGTTATTTATTATTTGTTTACTGCCTAATTATTACGTGTTTATCTATTCTGCTCGTAGCGGTCAACAAATCATGCGTAATTGGCGAGCAGTCTGTACTCAGGGCTGATTTTTCGTGCGCCACCTTATATTACTTCATTCATATCAGCCACATAACGCTACAGTTGGCTGAACGAGAGGTTTTGCGGAATCACGAAAATTACTTCTACAAGTATGTGAGAATTCTGTAATCAATAAAAACTCTATACTCCAGGGAGGAGGCGAGTGCCCCTCCTGGCTCCTTCCATCTTGCGTCACTTATGCTCCTAATTTTCAATTTTTCATAAGAACCATTTACCACTCACAAATGAACGGTGAACGAGTAAAAATGAACGGTTCCCAAACAAGAGCGATTACCGGTGAACTAGTTCCCAAAGATGAACGAGTTTGCTCATCTCTAATTCAAACTCACTTAAATCTTGATAACCTGCCATTGAAGCAAAAGTAACCGATGTGACAACTGCGCCAGGCACTTGGTGTCTTACATGGGCGACGCCGACCGCAGCGCCCTATTCTGTCTGTTTGTATATTTCGGCATTTGAATCCGCATGTCTGTACCAGTTTCTTTGGTGCTTCAGAATACTATCTATGAGAGTGCTGCTAAAGCAGAGTTACTAAACAAAGCCTTCCGAAATTCCTTCACAAAGAAGACGAATTAAACGTTCCAGAATTTGTACCTAGAGCTGCCAGCATGAGTAACTTAGAAGTTAACTTAGAAGCAGATACCCTCGGAGTAGTGAAGCGACTTAATAAAAACAAGTTATTCGGTTCAGGCGGTATACCCATTAAGTTCAAGTCAGAGTATGCTATGCAATAGCTCCACAGTCCGCACAACCGCTCACTCGACGAAAGATCCATACCCAAAGACTGAAAAGTTGCACAGGTCACATCAATATTCAAGAAGTAATCCACTAACTTACAGGCCCACATCATTAACGTAGAAAGGCAGCAGGATTTTGAACATATATTGTGTTCGAACATTATGTATTACCTCGAAAAGACTGGTCTATTGACACACAATCAACCCAAATATAGAAAACATCATTCTTGGGGAACACAACTAGGTCTCTACTAACACGAAGTGTTGACTGTTGTTGACAAGAGATTACAAATTGATTCCGTATTTCTGGATTTTCAGAAGGCTTCTGACACTGTACCTCACAAGCGGCTTGTAGTCAAATTGCGTGTTCGTGGCATATCACCTCAGTTATGTGACTGGATTCGTGATTTCCTGTCAGCGGTTTCACAGTTCGTAGTAACTGACGGGAAGTCATCGAGTTAAACACAGCTGATTTATGGCGTTCCCTAAGGTAGTGCTTATAAGCCCTCTGCTGTCGCTTACCTATATAAATGATTTAGGAGATAAGCTGAGCAGCCGTCTTAGGTTGCTTGCAGATGATGCTGTCATTTATCGTCTACTAAAGTCATCAGAAAATGAAAACAATTTGCAAAACGATTTAGTAAAGATATCTACATGGTGCGAAAATTAGGAATTGACTCTAAACAATCAAAAGTGTGAGGTCATTAACATGAGTGCTAAAATTAATCCGTATTTTCAGTTACACAATAAATCAGCCAAATCTGAAGTCCGTAAATTCAACTAAATAACTAGGAATCACAATTTCGAAAAGTAGAAATTAGAAAAACCACATAGAAAATGTTGTGGGGAAAACGAAACAAAGACTGCGTTTTATTAACATAACACTTAGAAGATGCAACACATCTACTGAAAAGGGACTGCACGATCCGTTACAGGCATGCGGATAAGATGCCTGTCATCTTGACTGCTAGTGATACCAAACTGCTCTTGCCTGTCGTCAACGGATCACCAGAAATTCTTCAAACGCTTCCAGTAGAAAATTTTTAAGACTGGCTCTTTGACCAATGTACTGCATTTCTCTTCATTCTCAGTTATGTGATGTCGTCAGGCTCAATTAAAGACTCCATAGAAATCGCATGTGGCGCGGTGCGTTGGCTGAAGGCCAGAAGGCGGCAGAACAGTTGCCACACGTCCCCTGTAGCCCTGTAGACCAGGTGGTGGAGTGTGTACCATGCATGTTTGTTTGTCCATTTTCTTTTGAAGTACTGCTGCGCGTTGTGGGATCCTTGCCAGATAGAATTAACGGAATACATCGAAAAAGTTCAAAGAAGAGCAGCACGTTTTGTACTATCGAGGAATCGGGGAGAGAGTGTTACTGGCATCGTACAAGATTCGCGGTGGACATCATTAGAACAAAGGCGCTTTCCGTTGCGGAGGAAACTTCTCATGAAATTTCAATCACCAACTTTCTCCTCCGAATGCGAAAATTTTTTTGTTGACGCCAACCTACATAGGGAGAAACGACCATCATAGTAGACTAAAGGAAATCGGAGCTCGCACAGAAAGATATAGGTGTGCGTTATTTTCCGCGCGCTGTTCGAGACTGAAATAACAGAGAATTATTGAGAAGGTGGTTCGATGAACCCTCCGCCAGGCACTTAAAGTGTGATTTGCTGAGTATGCATGCTTATCTAGATTTGGTCCTTTTAGTACGTTCGCACGAAGAGATTTCCATGGGACAGTTCCTGATTGAAAATTATGGAAAAGCGGCTGGTGCACAAATGAACAGCCGACAATCGGGAAACATTAACACTAGTCGCCGGTTATCTGCGCAACCGGAAGGGCGCACCAGAGCGGTTAGTGAGATGAAATTTTTTGCGGTGGTTCGCCCTAAGATAACACGACGGACGAGCGCTCTCAACTACAAACACCACCTGAACAACGTGGTGTCTAAGTTCACGTAATTGACAAGAACCTTTCCCATGCCGCGACCAACAGCGGACAGTTTCCAAGTAGGTTTCGGACGTTACGTGAACTAAGGGCATGTCTTAAATGTATGCTACACAAAGTTCACTTTTCCGGTCATTGGTGGCGGCCTACAACTCACCGGTGTGTACCTCAAGGCTTTGGCGTTATTCGTGCGACCCTACGTTAAGGCAATCGAAACGCCACGACAGCCGTATCATCTCATTCCTCCTTCCGCAGATTGTGTCACCTAACCTGAATCCGCCGATACGTATTCTTACTTCCCCACAGTATTATCTCACTGTCGTACTTTTCTGCTAGAATACAGTTACCTGAGGATGATGCTGCGCGTTGACGTCTGCCCGCAGTCCGCAGGGTGTACGTCACCCTCTTGTTGCGTCAACAGCGAAACGTGGCCGAAAGGAAATATCCTACGGTTGATTAGAATGCAGTCTGATGTAATGTACACCATCCAGACTTATGGACGTTCGGGCGGACTACATGGTATCATTATGTGAATGGTAAACAAACGACGCAGCCACCTCTGCACAACATCCGTCTAGCGGGAGCGCCCTTGTGCCAGACCTCTACATGCATGGTACACACTCCACCACCTGTTCTACAGGGCTACAGGGGACGTGTGGCAACTGTTCTGCCGCCTTCTGGCCTTCAGCCAACGCACCGCGCCACATGCGATTTCTATGAAGTCTTTAATTGAGCCTGACGACATCACATAACTGAGAATGAAGAGAAATGCAGTACATTGGTCAAAGAGTCAGTCTTAAAAGTTTTCTACTGGAAGCGTTTGAAGAACTTCTGGTGATCCGTTAACGACAGGCAAGAGCAGTTTAGTATCACTAGCAGTCGAGATGACAGGCATCTTATCCGCATGCCTGTAACGGATCGTGCAGTCACGTCTCGATCCCTGAGTCAACAGATCGGGACGTTTGCAAGACAGCAACCATCTGCACGAACAGTTCGACGACGTTTGCAGCAGCATGGACTATCAGCTCGGAGACCATGGCTGCGGTTACATTTGACGCTGAATCACAGACAGGAGCGCCTGCGATGGTGTACCAAGACGAAACTGGGTCCACGAATGACAAAACATTTTTCGAATGAATCCAGGTTCTGTTTACAGCATCATGATGGTCGCATCCGTGTTTGGCGACATTGCGGTGAACGCACATTGGAAACGTGTATTCGTCATCGCCATACTGGCGTATCACCCGGCGTGATGGTATGGGGTGCCATTGGTTACACGTCTCGGTCAGCTTGTAAGAGGTATGTGCTGCCTGCGATATGTAAGCTATAAGAGAATCTGAGACCAAAGAGCAGTGTTGACTGCAGTACGATCTGTGTAGCAGTAGCTGTTAAGTTGTTGCTAGCGGGCAGTCGCCTGTTTGCGCTGGTCAGTCCTGTTTGGTGTATCATGTTGGCTGGGTCGGTCGCGGTGCAGCGATGCCGGAGCCTGAGTATTATTGCATAAGGTAAAAAAGCAACCTCGCGCATATCTAGTAGTATTATGTAAACTCAGATGTAAATCTTTTAAAAACGTCCTAATAATAATCTTTGTCTAATTTCTAACAAGCATTCACTTCAATTTAAAGAATTTAATATTTTTTTTAATGCATGATCTTTCCGATTGTTGCAAAAGAAGAATCATTTGATTCCTTTCATAAATAACAAATGCATAGGCCAGCATTCCACAGAGCTGTCCCGGAAAATTTTTTACATAAGAGCAGACATTTTCACCGTTTTTATTGAGGTAAGAATTTTTCCTTTTTTATTCAGAATGATCTTACAGGGCCATGACGCAGCGCTGCTGTCGTCCAAATACTACCAGGTTACGGAATGTATTTTTTATTGGGAGGTTTAGGAATTTTTCTGTTTCGAGCTTACATTAAATGGGAAAAAAAATTTGTGTGGAGGTTAAATGTGAATGAATTTCTGTAGGGAGGTTACAAATGTGAAAGGAATGAATTTTGTGGGGACGTTACACTTAAATTAGAATCATTAACCCAATAACATTCATTTCATTTTTAATGTGGTGAGGTTACACTTGGCGACAACCGGCCAGGATCGTATTTCTTTGTGAATCTCTGAGAAGTAGTCAGATATCTGATCTTATTTATTTAAATGTAGTTTGCATCTGGCGCAACGCATTTTCTAATTTGTCACTCTTTCTTTCACAGATCATCGGCAATTTATTGCTCTTTCATGTAATTGTTTGTTTCATTTCGCTTTGTCTTTGTTTCATTTGTGCTTGATTTTGATTTGTGAAAATATGCTGCGAAAAACTCTTAACAGTATATCGCGATGTGCAATGAGTGAAATTGCCCACTCGATTAATTTGACCGATAATACTTGCGACACGCAGTGTAATGGCGATAATCCTCCATTTACAGACAATCAGTGCATACCGATCACTAGTAATGATTTTAATGCTAATGATGAGCGAACAAATGCAATTATGTCCAGAGTAAATGTAACAATTGATGACGCGGTACGTTCCGATACAATGAACGTTGCTCAGTTTGACACACCCGGTTTGCAAAATTTGCATAGTGAACAGATAAATTTTTCTCACGAAGATGAACAATGTAGCTAAAATACGTCAGATTTATTTGATTCCGATTTAGTGACCAATAGTGCACATCTGAGTAGCAAACCTTTTCAAGAATCAGAGGATGACCAAATGGTTGCACAAAATGTGACACATGTAGATACACCATCACACAGCATAGAAAATAGAGTCGCTAATTTTGGCTTGGATCAAATTATGGCAGTATTGCTATTTTCGAATGAAAAACAAGACAACCTTAATGAAAATTTCAAACAGTTGAAGAAAGAACAAGCCAACAATCACAAAGAACTTAGTGAAAATCTCAAACAACAATTAATGAAATTAATGAAAAACTAGACAACAATTCCACACAACTTAATGAACAGAACAAACAACTTAGTGAACAGATTACAGCCGTTGCCGTACAATGTCATGATACTAAAGAACAATTACGTGAGGAAATTAAGGCTTGTGCTAGGAACAGTAGTGAAGAAATTATATCTGTGGCAGAAGAATTAAATAATACACATGCAGCCACAACTAAAATACTTCGAGACGAAATTAGTGCAGTCGCTAAACAATGCTCTGAAAACGCAACACAGTTACGGGATGAGTTTAAATTAATGTCAGCAGAACTTACACACACGCTGGACGCGAAAGTAGATACGAAATTTGATCAACAGAACAGCCAAATTAACGAACGTTTTAATCACCACCTACAAAATAAAGAAACGCGTTACCGTAAATTTATACAGGAACAGAATAAAGTAAAGCGACATGTCATGGAAACAATTACTGCACAGAGACAGGAAGATAAGCGTAAATTGTTTACGAAAGCAAAAACATACGTAGACAACAATATTGCTACAATATCAGACGAAATTAATACTATAAAACAGTTGAACACCGAATTGCGTGATGAAATTTCCGAGCTTAAATCAAAAACAGACACACACACATTAGACTTTCAGACAATGACCGACAGACTTGAGCGATTAGAACTAATACAGGATCCCGATGCCATCAAAGCAGACGTTAAAAAATTGAACGAAACCACACGTAAAATACAAAAACAAATTCATGCTTTTGATAATAAAAACGATGATCAGGTAAAAGCACTGACTGAAAAATATGATGAATTGGCCAGTCGTGTTGATGTTATCGAAAGTAATAATGACACAAAATCAGACGATCCGTCACCTGTTTCGTTTAATCAAACACCAGAATTTCAAAATTTACAGCAGACGATCAGTGAGACAGGTTCGTCCAATAATACATTACGTAGAAAATTGTCAACTTTAGAGCAAGAAGTGACAGAAATGAAAAATATTTCAGCCTTTAACACATCACAGCATACGTCACATTCCGAACATTTGTCACACTCACACAGCCAGTGTAACTTAGGTAATGTACAGAGACTACGTGACTTAGAATCCGAACAGACACGGACAAATAGATTCCCATGCAATCCTGAACCTGTTCACACATTCAGAGACGATAACGTTGATTACAAGCAATTTTTATCCGTGAAAAAATTTAAGGTACTTAATAATGACAGAACACAGATTCACACTTTGGACTGGATACGACAATCTGCTTTTGTATTTTCATCAGCTTGGCCTGTGATGCAGAAACTAGCATTGGACTGGATACGACAATTTGTATTTGAATTTTCACCGGGATTGCCTGTAACGCAGAAACTAAAATTTAGTTGTAGCGCGTAATAGACCTCAGGGAATTCATTACACTTCGATGAATATGTGCCGTAGTAGTGCTATTTCATCTTTAGTTTTCTGCACTGCTGCCTTCTCTTCTACAATCCTTTATATCTATCAAAACAGCTCTTCAACTATCGTTCTATCTGGAATTAGGAATGAGTAAAGAAAACCCGATAAGACAAGTTTTACCAAAAGTGACAATTTTCATTAGACGCTCCAGAAATGACAACCACGAGAACTTTAATAGCAGACAAATTTAATCATCAGTATGTGTAAAATTATCAGCAACAGGAAACACATTTTGGTAACAATAGAGGTTTCTCCCAACAACAGCAACAAAACCAACCGGTTAGCATACTTAACCAACAATGTAATGTGCAAGGACAACCAAGCCTTAATGTTTCGCCGCCTACACGTATAGCGTCGGCCACACAAAATAGCAACGCACAGCAATAAGGAAATCACTACGTACTGAAGACACATCATTTCAACTCATATCGCAACGCGCCATATAGCAATGACTATCATGACAGACGTAAATATAATGGTCACAATTTTCAGCGTACGTTTAATAACAGTCGGTCTTACCAGCAACAAAATCACCCGCAACAACAGAATATCATGAATGAACCAGACAGTAGATATCATCCCGAACGTAATACGTCAGGAAGAAATAACAGAACAGTACAAATAGTTGAAATGCCACAGCATCCTCCCGTCAATAACAGCACGTCAGAAAGAATTTGACTAGATACAGTGCAGAATGAATCTTCCAGCAACGCAAGCAATACTTTTGACACGCAGAATCTCGTTAACGAAAATGTTATTACTTTTGACGAAATCCGAGACACTCTCTTGCAGGAAAGACCAGTTATTCAAAAAACCATTTCCCACCCTGTCATTGAGGTAAAGATTGGATCATCCAAATTTTCGGCAGTGATCGATTCTGGATCACCTATGTCAGTTATAAATGGGGAAACTTTCAACGAATGTGACAAAGAGAATACCTATCCTATATTACCATTAGGCAAAACTAAAGTAAAAGGAGCAGTATCTGGTAAAGGAGTAGATGTAAAATTACAGACACATTTATCATTTTGTATTGCAGGTAATGTATTTCAATCAAATTTTTGGATTGTTCCGTTATTGACAACAGACGTTATTTTAGGTACGAATTTTCTGGTACAACACGACGCAATTATTGACTTTCAAAACTCCTATTTAATGTTAAAGGATGAAAAGGTACAACTGGCTTTAGAATTTCAGCACTCTTTATCTGTAGAAGAACAAACAATTAATTTACAGAGGTCATTTCCGCATCACGTAACGTAGACTGTCATTCCACATTGTTCACAGATACGTACGTACACAACTATAATACTCCAGACGAAGCCGACTATGACGTTATACAAATGATTTCTGATAAAGTTAAACAGAGCAGTGCAAATACAGACGACGAACGCACGCAACTACGTAAAATTCTTTTACAGCAAGCTCCAGCTTTTGACAACGTCCCTGGTACTATGTCCGGTTTTATGTATGAATTTCAAGTTAAACAGCACGACACATTTAAAGCCAAACATTATCCCATTCCGTATATTCACAGAGAACCAGTTAAGAAAGAATTGCAAGCTGTGCTTGACTAAGGAATTATTGAACCGGCAGTTAGTCCGTACATAAACCCACTTCATATTGTTAAGAAAAAGGATGGTTCACTTCGTCTCGTACTTGATTCGCGTCACACCAACGACATTATTATTAATGAAACAGATCGCCCACAGACACTAGAAGAACTTCTACAGAAATTTCATGGTACTGCTATGTATTCCACGTTAGATTTGAAATCGGGATTTTGGCAAATTCAGCTCTATCCGAACTGCAGAAAATACACAGCTTTTCTCTGTTTTGGTGACTGTTATCAGTTTCGTAAATTACCGTTCGGTTTAACTATTTCTTCAGCAGCATTTATTCGCGGTTTGAATAGTATACTTACGACAGAACTTAAAGACAGAATCACAACGTATGTAGACGACATTCTTATTGCAGAAGCTAACTGGTCTGAACACAATCTGATTCTCGAACAACTGTTACGAACTTTACGTGCACAAGGACTCACAGTTAATCTTAGCAAATCGCACTTTGGCAAAACTTCTATAAAATTTCTTGGACATGTAATTTCAGCAGAAGGCATTGCGCCTGACCCGGAAAAACTTCAAGCTTTACGTGACATTACTGTTCCTACGACGAAGAAACAATTACGCGGCTTTCTGGGATTAATTAACTTTTCCGTAAATTTATTCATTACTCTGCTTTAGACACCCTTAGATTATGTCAATTGACGGGTAAAAACACTATTTGGTCCTGGGATAGCCAAGCACATTCTGAATTTGTGAATCTGAAAGAAGCTTTGTTGAATGCACCACTTTTATCACATCCAGATCTTACTAGAAATTTTTCCATTGCTACCGACAGTTCTAACACCGCTTTAGGCGTACACTTTTTTCAGGAAATTGAAGAACATGGCACTACAGTAATTAAAAACATCGCCTTTGCGAGTCGCATTCTGTCACCTGCTGAACGCAATTATTCTGCTACAGAACTTGAAACATTATGTGTTGTATGGGCATTTACGAGATTTAGGCATTTTCTTTATGGAAGACACACTACCGTTTACATAGTTCACAGAGCTATACAGTTTTTACTTTCCGCTAAATTTACACACGACAGATTAAGCAGATGGAAACTTTATTTACAAGAATTTAATTTTACAATTGTTCACATTCCGGGTACACAAAATATTGTAGCAGACGCACTACCCCGTTCTTCTCTCAGCAACAATCAGCAAGACATCGTAACCAATTTCTGCAAAGCAAATTTCAGCGTCATGTATATTCAACAAGTTGCATTTGAAAATTTCATTACGTCGTCATTACGAGACATAGCACAAGAGCAGAGTAAAGACAACGTATGGAAAGAAATAAAACACCTTTGGCAAGATAGGAATAATGTTACCATTATAAACCATTACACAGTACGCAATAATATTCTGTTTCGGCGCTGACCCTGACAGCAACAACTATGCATTCCTGACGAGCTTGTTAACAAATTAATTTGGTATACTCATTTAAGTTACGCACATTATGGAGCCAGAAAATGTTTTCCAATACTGAGACAGAACTGTTATTTTACCAACATGGAGAAACGTATTCGACAAGTTTTAGCGTCATGTAAAATCTGCCAGAAAGCTAAGTCAGGCACGACTTTACATATTCCTCCGTTACATCCCATTGTACCTGTTAAATTGGGACACATGTCCGCTGTAGACTTTTTGGTCCGATTCCCAGAACTAATAGAGGTTTTTGCTACATCTTTGTCGCTGTTGAACTCACTTCAAAATTTGTTACCTTCACTCCGTTACACAAAGCTACTGCTAAATCTGTTTCGAATGCATTCGTAAAACATTTTTTATTTCATGTAGGGCATGTATTGAAAGTAATTTCCGACAATGGACCACAATTTCGATCTGCTATATGGACACATATGTTACGAACAAGAAACATTTCTCCGATCTATATATCCAAGTATCATGCTTCTTCGAACCCTTGTGAACGATTAATGAAAGAAATTGGTAAACTATGTAGAATATACTGCCATAAAAAACATATTGACTGGGACACACAAATACTCTCATTCCAGGATGTAATTAATTCCATACCAAATGAATCTACTATGCTATCTCCGACTGTTATACTGAAAAATGTTGAACCACCTAACAAAATTAAAGAATTAGTATCCTTTCCTACAGCTCGTCGACTACGACACCATGAAATAATTGACATTGCGCTGAACAACATCAAACGTGCCGCAGAGCGCCGGAGAAGACAGCAAAAACAGGTTTGTACACGCCTTGACTTTGACATTGGACAGAAGATATTAGTGCGTACACACTATTTATCTAACAGAGGAAAGAGTAGATGTAGTAAATTTGAGCTTCTATGCGCAGGTACATATAGAATTCGCAGCATTCCTCACCCCAATGTAGTACACGTCGAAACTCCGAGACCCAGAAAAAGTAAAGGCAATCACCATGTCTCCAATATTAAACCCTTTATTTAATGAACATACTTTATGATTTATCACACTGTAATGCCTTTTCTTGATTTTTATGTGACCAATGATGCAATTATTTATATGAACACTTACTGTTGATTATTATATTTTTTCTTGGCAAGTGCCCGGCAAGGTAAGGTTAGCAGGTCGCTTTTCTTGACGTTACACACCAGACCGTGCCCATTTATCCAGGTAAACTTACACATTTTATGACCACTTATGCAATTCTATCTAGTGACATATTAATTTTACCAAATTCTCTCTTCATTAAAGTCTTCAACTCTCGCCTCTATCAACTACACAACATACAAGCTGAACACAAAGAAAGTCATTTCTTGTCGTTATATATCAGACCGTGCACATTTTCCATTTTTTTATGTATGTATGATTGTTTTCCTGTTTCTTTGTATGCACTATATAAATGGAAATGTCGTGTGGCTAGGGCCTCCCGTCGGGTAGACCGTTAGCCTGGTGCAGGTCTTTCGATTTGACGCCACTTCGGCGACCTGCGCGTCGATGGGGATGAAATGATGATGATTAGGACAACACAACACCCAGTCCCTGAGCGGAGAAAAATCTCCGACCCAGCCGGGAATCGAACCCGGGCCCTTAGGATTGACAGTCTGTCACGCTGACCATTCAGCTACCGGGGCGGACTGTATGCACTATGATATCTTTAAGATATAACAAACACTAGTTGACTTTGACATTTTTGCCTTATGATATCCCAACATCGTGACTATTTTACATTTTTTTGCTACTACATTATGATACTCTGTGTACATTTTTTCACCTGCACGCTGTCAGTGTTTTTGACATATTGCGTTTTCCGTCATGCTATGCTGTATGCTTAATTATATCACTAGAAACCAGTTTCTATTTAATGGGTATATGATTTAAATGCAAGACATTAATCATTGTTCATCATTTTCAGAAAGCAATAACGTATAAAAGAAATAAATGAAAACAAACCACAGTGGATTACTATGAAATGGGAATTTCACCATCGGAATGAACGAAAGAAGATGCAATACCTCGTCACGAAGAGTAAATGGATCAGAATTAACAAACATTAACATGAATATACTATACACATCGTGTGATAGCAATCTTAATTAATTTTTTATTTCAGAATACGAGGCGATTGATGCAGGCTGTCAGACAGAACTACACATCTTAGTTTTTGGTGATGAAATATGCTAGAAATAAGGAACTCTATACTATGAATAGTTATATGAAGTAAAAGGTAATATGAATAATGAAGTGTCTTTTTGCAGATGGTAATGAATGATGATGAATAGTGATGAAGAAAATGGTAATATGAATAATGAAGTTTTTCTTTGCAGGTGATGATAATAATGAAGTTATGGTGATATGAATAATGAAGTTTTTGTTTATAGGTGATGATAGCGATAAATTTTATATGGCCACTAAACGCACCACTTTTAAGTTTTTCTTTGCGGATGAGAATAATGATGAAGTTTATATATTTACTGTTAGTTAAGAAATGCTATGTATTTATTTAAGTATTAGTTGCAGTTCGTTTTGACAGTATGTCTTATGTCGCATGGTATAATGACTGAAGGTTTTGGAAAGGATAGCTAGAGTACATATATATTGAGTACACATTTCATTACCTGTTAATTCGATGTTCACTACTTTTCAGCATAATATGCGTTTCTTCTTTCAGCTTAATAATCCATTTTGTATTTTTTCTAGGAGAAGCTATTCACGTAATTAATATGCTATAAGCAGTTAATCATTAAACCCGTTCTAGTACTTGCATTTTTTTACCCATTTGTGTGTGTCATTCATGAATGTGATCACATATACTCTACTTGTTTCATAACCTTGCTACAGCTGACTCATGACGAATGATGTTACCTATCCTCATTTGCAGCAATAAGTCAAAAGCAAATATTTTCATGCCCCAGCAACTAATTATCGATCCCAACGCAATGCATTGCTAGCAAAAAAAAAAAAAAAAAAAAAAAAATGTAATTACCAGTCCCAAATAATACTACCAGTTTAAGAGAATTCTGAGTAATACTGAATGATGTTTTCTAATCACAGACCTTGAGTAATAGACAGTGTGTTACATTTTCAATATGTCCTATGTCACTTGAATGATGAGTTCTAAGTAATACTGAATGATGCTTTGTAATAATGCATAAATACTATACCAATAATTTCTGTAAATAAGATTTTTGTTATACTCGATAAATGCTATGCCAATAATTAACTCTCATTTTGAATGATAACTTCTGAATAATACTGAATAAGGTTTTATAAAAATATAAGAATACTTTGTAACTGACCAATGAGTGCCAATAATTATTTTAAATATGTCGTATGTCACTTGAATGATGAAAAATGTTTTGTACTATTCAATACTTGCTATATGTTTAGTAACTGGCCAATTAGTACCCTGTTTCTTATTTTAATTTTGTATTATGTCACCTACATGCTATTATATATGAATACCAGTAGCTTGATGCTACATTCATTAGCTCCTGTTTTGAATGATGACTTCTGATGGTTTGTAACTGGCCAATGAGTGCCAATGATTACTATGACTAGGTGAATTATGTTAATACTATGCCATTCATTAGCTCCTGTTTTGAATGATCACTTTTAAATAATGTATAAAAATGGTTTGTAACTGGCCAATGAGTGCCAATGTTCACTGTAATCAGATGATTTATGAACATTATTCTGTAATACTTCATACCTAGTACAGAAGTGTTCAGTAACTAGGCGATGAGTGCCAACAATTAGTCAAATCGGTTGATAGACTAGTGTAATTCTCAATGATGGCTAGCATGAGACTTAATGTCCTTCACCTTCTGACCTAATTACCAGAAATTACTGCAATATACGTTTGTCCTGTCTATCCTTATGATCATGGAGCACAATATTTGGTTTCTGCACTAATTCTACGGTAGTGAATGAGTGTGGTGTTGACACATCATGGTGGCCACAATGGAACAATGGAGATGTTATTATGGTTCCACTGTTTGGTGTACCTAATGTACTACCAAAATGGTAACATGGAATATTAATACGACATTTCAGTGTCTTGGCTACACTGATTAATACTTCAGGGAAGAGAACTTCAGATTGTCTCACTTGGTGTTGTGCTTCTGTAGAAAGATATGGACTTTCAGTGCAGCTACGTGGAACCTAATGTGCTACAACCATGATGCAATCCTTCCCTTTCCTATCCTAGTTCTAGCAAAATGGTAACACAAACATACTACAGTGTGTATGCACTTTTTGTCATTTGTTAATATGCTTTGTACTCATTGCGTACACATTTTGTCATTGCTTGATATGTTCTGTACTACAGTGTGTATGCACTTTATGTCGTTTGTTAATATGATTTGTACTCATTGCGTATACATTTTGTCATTGCTTGATATGTTCTGTACTTAGTGCATGTGAACTATATTTCAATTCATGTTATGCACTTATATATATGTATATACTCTGTGACTGTCAACTTAGTTCATTAAGTAGATTTTAGAAAAATTTGTTGCTCATGGCAAGTCCAATTGACTCACCATCGCTGACAAATTTTTGCCCCCCCAGTGGAGGATTATGTAAGAGGTATGTGTTGCCCACGATATGTAAGCTATAAGAGAATCTGAGACCAAAGAGCAGTGTTGACTGCAGTACGATCTGTGTAGCAGTAGCAGTAAGTTGTTGCTAGCGGGCAGTCGCCTGTCTGCGCTGGTCAGTCCTGTTTGGTGTATCATGTTGGCTGGGTCGGTCGCGGTGCAGCGATGCCGGAGCCTGAGTATTATTGTATAAGGTAAAAAAGCAGCCTCGCGCATATCTAGTAACATTAAGTAAACTCACATGTAAATCTTTTAAAAATGTCCTAATAATAATCTTTGTCTAATTTCTAACAAGCATTCATTTCAATTTAAAGAATTTAATTTTTTTTAATGCATGATCTTTCCGATTGTTGCAAAAGAAAAATCATTTGCTTCCTTTCATAAATAACAAATGTATAAACCAGCACTGCACAGAGCTGTCCTGGAAAATTTTTTATATAAGAGCAGATATATTCGCCGTTTTTATTCAGGTAAGTATTTTTCCTTTTTTTTATTCGGAATGATCTTACAGGGCCATGACGCAGCGCTGCTGTCGTCCAAATTCCACCAGGTTACTGAATTTATTTTTTATTAGGAGGTTTAGGAATTTTTCTGTTTCGAGCTTACATTAAATGGGAAACAAATTTTGTGTGGAGGTTAAATGTGAATGAATTTCTGCAGGGAGGTTACAAATGTGAAAGGAATGAATTTTGTGGGGACGTTACACTTAAATTAGAATCATTAACCCAATAATATTCATTTTATTTTTATTGTGGGAAGGTTACAAGCACTTGTTCGCATTGGCGGCACTTTGAACAGTGGACGTTACATTTACGATGTGTTACGACCCGTGGCTCTACCCTTCATTCGATCCCTGCGAAACCCTACATTTCAGCAGGATAATGCACGACCGCATGTTGCAGGTCCTATACAGGCCTTTCTGGATACAGAAAATGTTCGACTGCTGGCCTGGCCAGCACATTCTCCAGATCTCTCACCAACTGAATACGTCTGGCCAATGGTGGCCGAGCAACTGGCTCGTCACAATACGCTAGTCACTACTCTTGATGAACTGTGGTATCGTGTTGAAGCTGCGTGGGCAGCTGTACCTGTACACGCCATCCAAGCTCTGTTTGACTCAATGCCCAGGCGTAGGAAGGCCGTTATGCACCCAAATAGCGTGAAAATGTAATCACATGTCAGTTCTAGTATAATATATCTGTCGAATGAATACCCGTTTATCATCTGCATTTCTTCTTGGTGTAGCAAATTTAAAGGCCAGTAATGATTGCGTAAGTGTAAACTTGTGTATTGTAAAATTCCGAACAGTTATTTAGTTATTTCAGTAATTTCAAGGTGATCCTGTAAATAACTAGTTTTTTCTATAAAAAATAGTTAGTAGAGAACTTCCCTGTTAGAGGCAGTGGTTCTGAGTTCGAGTCTCGGACAGAAAAAAAAGAGTTAATCTGTCTGTAATTCCTTTCTGTCTTGCATTATGAAATGAAATAATTTCTGACATCGGCCACGATTGGGCGTTGAAATGAATTCAGCGGCGACAAGTAAAAATTTTTGCTGGAGCACGACTCAACCCAGATATCCTGCTTTACGCTGGCGATCACCTTCACCGGTTTGGCTATCCAAGCAACCTATCCGTCCGATCCAAATTCCCATCTTGTCGTGCGCTTATTACGCAGTGCTCCATGTCCACCTTACTCCCTTTCCGCACCATACTGGATTCCTGAAAGAGTTCAGGAGAGAGAGAGAGTACATCATCGGCGAAATGATCTTAATGGCCCTCTGGCCGTATATATTTATATATGTGCTGAAGCCACAGGACAGAGCAGTAGGAAGAGCTGCATCAAACCAGTTCTCGGACTGCAGACCACAACAACATGTGTGGTATCTGTGATGTCGGACATGGCGAAAAAACAGACGAAACACCTTATAAACAGTACTGTGCTTTTAATTCGTAATTGTGAAGATTTTCTACAAATAAGTGACGGAATAACCAGTTAACTCTGCTTTTGAGTTATCTGTATACAAATTTCGCTGGACGCAGATAAAGGAAGTAATAATAGTGCAGTTGTACCTTACCGTGTCCCATCCAACATATCTAGACCGGCAATAAATGTCAGCGGAAATCTACGCAGTATTCCACTACCTCTCAAAAGCAATACGTTGTTAAGTGAAAAGAGATTTCTTCCCCGTTTCGCCTTACAAGAATACTGCGGTAAGCCAGATTTTCAAGCTTAATCCTTGAAATATTTCTCGAAGTGCTACCACGAAGGGAACAACATCATTGCAACGCGAATAAATGTACAGCAACTCAATTAATACGTGACTTCTAGGTTTTTTTCCCTTTATTGTTATTTTAATACCTGAACAATCAGGTAGGCTGTCAGCGGCATGCTACGACGCTCTTCAGCCATAGTGGTAACAATAACAGTACACAGAATGGAGAATTAGAAAGAACATAGTGACGGGCAAAAAATAGTGGTCACAGATACACAAAAAACACGGAGCCGTTCACACTCGACGATAACGACACTGAAAACACGTTGACACGGCGCACATAACACTGATGAATTCCACGGCACAAGTGAACGTAGAAGCGTGACGGCGGACGCTAAAAACACAAAACGACGTCACACACACGAGACACTGATGGCGATGACTTCTAGGTTGTCCATTAATATACATAAGTGACCGTCCACCAACCGCCAAAATGAGAACAGAGATAGCTGCTCAGCAATTTCTTTCCTGTTACGAGAGCGGAAGTTATTGCTCAACAACAAAAGAGTTATTAACTCATAAAGTCTGGAAGAAAGAAGAAGAAGAAATTCTGATAGTGCGAAAGATTGCTGTAATTCCCCCCGATTGCGATCTTCCGTCACGTGCGCTAGTCAGCACGCTAGAGCAAGGCGGGGAGCATGCGAGCAGGCGCGCGGGGGTAGCGGGCTGGCGGAGGCGAAGGCAAAACGCACCATGCAGCCGCCTGCTAATACTCAGCTGATGACTGTAATCCAGCATGCCGCCTTTAAATCTCTGCAGAAGTAGGTCAGTCATCTAATGACAGCGTATGCAACACGAAATCGTATACCGGGACACGCTGACACTTAACGTAAGTATCGCGTAACAAGATCACATAATCTTTCAGAATTTAGTAGCAAACTCGGTTATGAATAGTTTTGGACCTACTTTCAGGTTACAGTGCTTGTAAGATGCGAACGTGCTTTCCCCCACTGTTAGCATAGACACGTCAACTACATTGTTACCTTCACTATGAGTATTCGTGACACGAGATCCTTTCATCGCGGTTGTATCTCGGGTGCCCGACGCATATGCCACATCAATAATGGGAAGCACTTGTAATTTTAACTGCCAGCGTGTCAAAGGTGTGCCGTTAGTATATCGAAATGGAAATGTCGGCGCTGTCAGAATGGACTGATAAGAGGGGTAGCGCCGGTGAACAACCATTTCAGGAGCACTACCCCTGTCATCAAGGCGGCGGTAGTGGCTCATCAAGAAGGTGCCCCTAACTCAATTTCTGTAAGGTCCGATAGGTCGCGAAATGGAAACCACAGTGAAAATCAAAGGTGTTTTATTTGCGACAGTTAGCAACACCTTCCAGCAAGGTCACTACATAGTCGCCGCTCCGTCTGAGACATCTGACGTAGCGTTGTACCAACTTTCCAATACCCTAGTCATCGAAGACACTTTTCTCCGATTCTCTACGCTGGTCTGCAGTTCGTTGTCTGTGCCAAAACGTTGACTTTATAACCAGCGGTTCATGTCAGCAGAGACGAAAATCAAAGGGAGCAAAGTGCTGTATGGAGAGCGATCAAACACTTCCCATCGAAAACGCTGCAGGGGCGTTCTCATTGCCTCTGCAGAATGCAGCCGAGAACTGTCATGAAGAGGAAATTCATGAGACTTATGTTGTGTGGACTGCACCAAATCAGGCGAAATCTCTCATGCGCACACATAATTGGCAGGAGAAATCTTTACTTTCTCACTACGCCCTCAGAACTGAAAAGATAGACGTGACGCGATCAACTTGCCTACTAGAGACACTGTCCAACACACCTATGGAAAGCGTTAATAGATTTGCCCTGTGGTTTCCATTTCGTGACCGATCGGACCTTACTTTCGGAATACGCCTCGCATTGGGCCTACAAACGTGCAGGTCAAACAACTGTTACACTATCTGAAGGGTACAGATATCGATATCAATACTACTTATCGAAATTTATTGTAACCCGTCTCTGCTGCTCCCAACATCACAGAGTGTGTGGGAATGCTGCCTAATCTCGGGAACGGTGTTAGCTTTCGACACCTGCACAAAAAATGCGAAGTCTGTGCTGTCGACTCACGGAATGAACGGATCTGGGCTCGGTTCCAACGCTGGTGCGAAAAGGGGTGTGAAACATTTATTTTGTAACTATTTTCGTGTAATACGGCACTCTAAGTCTCTCGTTACCGCGATTCAACAGAATTTACACTGTACACTCAAATTAATGTGCCCACCTGTCAAAAGTATGAATAGCCACCTTTTGCAGTTCGTACAACTGTGAGACGTGCAGACAGAGGGTTAATGAGGTTCTGGAAGGATGTAGATCCAAACCCACTTAAGTGACGTGTCCAGTTGCGCTTGATTTCTCGGTTGATAATCCATGGCAGGAGCAGATCGACGGAGAATCTAGACTGGATTTAAATCCGAGTAGTCTGATGATCAGAGATGTAACTCATCCTGGAGCTCTATGAAATACGCATGTATACTGCGAGCTGTGAGACATGTTGAGTTGTCCTGGTGGTAGATGCGCTAGTACTGAGGGAAAACAAAATGCATGTCGGGGTGGACATGCTCCCCAAGGATAGTTATATATACTGAAGAGCCAAAGAAACTGGTACATCTCCCTAATATCGCGTAGGGACCCCGCGAGCACGCAGAATTGCCACAACACGGTGTGACATATCTGAAGCAGTGCTGAAAGGAATTGACTCCATGAATTCTTCAGGCTGTCCATAAATCCGTAAGAGTACGAGGTCAGGGAGATCTCTTCTGAACAGCACGTTTCAAGGCATCCCAGATTTGCTCAATAATGTTCATGTCTGGGGAGCTTGGTGGTCAGTGGAAGTGTTTAAACTCATAAACAGTGCTCCTGGAGCAATTGTCCTGCTGGAACTGCCCACATCCGTCGGAATGCACACTGGACATGAATGGATGCAGGTGATCAGACACGATGCTTACGTATTTGTCACCTGCCAGAGTAGTATCTAGACGTGTCAGGGATCCCATATCACTCCAACTGCACACGCCCCACACCATTACAGATCCTTCACCAACTTGTATAATCCCCTGCTGATATGCAAGGCCCATGGATTTATGAGGTTGACTCCATACCCGTACTCGTCCATTCGCTCGGTACAATTTGAAAAGAGACTCGTCCGTCCAGGCAAAATGTTTCCAGTCATCAGCAGTCCAATGTCGTCGTTGACGGGCGCAGGCGAAGTGGAAAGCTTTGTGTCGTGCAGCCTACAACGGCAGAGTGGGTCTTCGGCTCCGAAAGCCCATATTGATCATGTTTCGTTGAACGGTTCGTACGCTGACGCTTGTTGATGACCCAGCACTGAAATCTGCACCAATTTGCGGAACGGTTGCACTTCTGTCAAGCTGAACTATTCTCTTTAGTCGTCGTTGGTTCCGTTCTTGCAGGATCTTCTTCCGGCGGCAGCGATGTCGGGGATTTGATGTTTTACCAGATTCCTGATACTCACAGTCCACTCGTGAAACGGTCGTACGGAAAAATCCCCGCTCCGTCGCTACGTCGCAGGTGGAGTGTTCCATCACTCGTGCGCCGTCTATAACACAACGTTCATACTCACTTAAATCTTGATAACCTCCCATTGTAGCAGAAGTAACAGATCCAACAACTGCGCCAGACACTTGTTGTCTTATATAGGCGTTTCAGACCGCAGTGTCGTATTCTGCTTTGAATACGCATGCCTGTATCAGTGTTTTTGGCTCTTCAGTGTAGTTTTGCCGATTCATTCTACCTTGTAGAACGACGAAATCATCCAGGGAATGCCAGGAACACATATCCAAGACCACAACGGTCCATCCCCTGGCCTTGATCCTTCCGGCGATTGTTGCAACGTATTTTCTTTCCGTCTGATGGAGCATAAAACGTGATTCATCTCAAAAGGTCCACTGTCGTCATCAATGGGCGTCCAGTTGCGGTATTGGCGTGCATATTCCAGCATTCGTTGCCGATGAACAGCAGTCCTCATGGGTGAATGAAACAGGCACCTACTGCAGAGGCCCATTCGCAGCAACGTTTTCTGAATGATCGTTGAGGAGACACTATTGGTAGCCCCTAGGTTCATCTGGATGGGCATTTGCTCAACTGTTGCACTTCTATTCGCCGCAGCTGTCGTTAAACCTTGACAACTATGGCCCATGGTAGACCGTTGTTGCCTCGGCGCCAGTTTTAGATAGCACCATTTTTCTTTGCACTTTATACACTACTGGCCACTAAAATTGCTACACCACGTAGATGACTGGCTACACACGCGAAATTTAACCGACAAGAAGTAGATGCTGTAATATGCAATTGATTAGTTTTTCAGAGCATTCATACAAGGTTGGCACCGGTGGCGACACCTACAACGTGCTGACATGAGGAAAGTTTCCAACCGATTTCTCATATACAAACAGCAGTGGCTGGTGAAACGTTGTTGTGATGCCTCGTGTAAGGAGGATAAATGCATACCATCACGTTTCCGACTTTGATGAAGGTCGGATTGTAGCCTATCGCGATTGAGGTTTATCGTATAGCGACATTGCTGCTCGCGTTGGTCGATATCCAATGACTGATAGCAGAATATGGAATCAATGGTTTCAGGAAGGTAACACGGAACGCCATGCTGGATCCCAACGGCCTCGTATCACTATCAGTCGAGATGACAGCCATTTTATCCGCATGGCTGTAACGGTTCGTGCAGCCACGTCTCGATCCCTGAGTCAACAGATGGGGACGTTTGCAAGACAACAACCATCTGCACGAACAGTTCAACGACGTTTTCAGCAGCATGGACTATCAGCTCGGAGACCATGGCTGCGGTTACCCTTGACGCTGCATCACAGACAGGAGCGCCTGCGATGGAGTACTCAACGACGAACCTGGGTGCACGAATGGCAAAACGTCATTTTTTCGGATGAATCCAGGTTCTGTTTACAGCATCATGATGGCCGCATCTATGTTTGGTGACATTGCGGTGAACGCACATTGGAAGCGTGTATTCGTCATCGCCATACTGGCGTATCACCCGGCGTGATGGCATGGGGTGCCATTGGTTACACGTCTCGGTCACCTCTTGATCGCATTGACGGCACTTTGAACAGTGGACGTTACATTTCAGATGTGTTACGATCTGTGGCTCTACCCTTCATTCGATCCCTGCGAAACCCTACATTTCAGCAGGATAATGCACGACCGCATGTTGCTGGTCCTGTACGGGCATTTCTGGATTCAGAAAATGTCTCCAGATCTCTCACAATTGAAAACGTTTGGTCAATGGTGGCCGAGGAAATGGCTCGTCACAATACGCCAGATGATGAACTGTGGTATCGTTTTGAAGCTGCATGGGCTCAATGTCCAGGCGTATCAAGGCCGTTATTACGACCAGAGGTGGTTGTTCTGGGTACTGATTTCTCAGGATCTATGCACCCAAATAGCGTGAAAATGTAATCACATGTCAGTTCTAGTATAATATATTTGTCCAAGGAATACCCGTTTATCTACTGCATTTCTTCTTGGTGTAGCAATTTTAATGGCCAGTACTGTACTTTAACCACGGTGGCACCATTTCCGAAATACTTCCATTCTGGCCCGAAAGCCAATGATTACGCAATAAGGTAGCGCCAGCCTTATTTTCCGTGCCTCCCCTACATGATTTATATACCGTCTAGTGCTAGTGCTGCCACCTGCCGTATGTGAGTGGTTAATGCACGTCGACGTCGAACATAAGCAGTAGTCAAATACTGTGACTGGATCATCTAAAACAGCAGTGGGTAACTTAGTTGAAAATTTGGATGGTGTGAGTATGCATGTTATCTTAGCGAACTTAAGATCGACATAAGAATAATTTCACGAACTTAAGATATTCGGGCGAATTGCGTTGCGTGCAGTGTGGTATAGTGGTTAGCGTCACTGGCTGGCGGCTGCGAGTCGCGAGTTCAAATTCCGTCACCAGAATTCCTTTAATTATTGAATATTTTTATTTCTGAAAGGACCTCGTAACTTGTTATGTTTGTAATTTGCATATATTCTGGAAAATAAGATATTATAAACAGTAGCACTGTGTATCCAGGTCTATAGTTTTGTTCTGGCTGTACGCTGGTATACGTAACAAACGTGCTTTCAGTACTGTCATACTTCAGAGACGGCCCCGCTTTCGGGTTTAGTTTTTATTGTGGTTACAACGTGACAATACTTGTACAATAAACAGAGTGTTATTTAGAAAATGCTTAATTTGAGGATGTCTTCTCATCAAAAGATCTTTATATGCGTCAGTTTTCTTGAAATTGGAACTAGCAGATTAAGAGGACAAATTTTTGTAACGTGATTATGGAAGTAATTCAGTCATGTCGATACCGCAAATAGCTACGTACCATACATTAGTCATTTTAAAACACATCTGTGCTTTGAGGAACAGAATATTAGGATCTCTCTCATGTGGCTGCCTCACGAATTCGTGGTCTAAAATTAACCCCCCGAAAAATCGAAATAACTTGTAAATCATGTGCAGGAGGTGTACGACACAAGCGAGTTCCTCAGATAAAAGGCTACCCATTCGTACTACTTCCCAATTATCGTATGATGTTTGCGTCTGATGGGCGCAAGAATGGATTCCAAATTAAAACTAGGCATGTTGTCCTGGAGTGAAGACCACTGTGAGTGAGAACCTGAACCAAGATTCGACGGTCTCTGTTGTTTCAAACTGGGAGGTAAAATCTAACGAGGTTGTGTGGGCTGGCCAATGCTTGAATATAGGCCTGTCAAAGGCGGGAGTTGTTACGTATCCCCGTGCACTTAGATTTTTACATACAGTTTGATTGAATGTAAAAGAATGTTATTCATTTGCTTGGTAGTAATACAATCATGGATTGAACCTTTGGCTGTAATAAAGTTTATATGGCATAGCACTTTAAATAAACCATATGTTGATTATCGTTGCAAACACAAAAGATAAAATGCAGTTATCACTGCTGGTATCTGCAGTTGAAAATTTAATTTTGTGCACTCTGATCTATTATGAGAGGATACGCGAAACACTAAAAGATTCCATGATGTGAATGTATGATCTTTAATTTGCAAAACTGTGTTCTTGTAACTCTGATCTGGCTTGTTAGTAATGAAACACAGTAGCATTACTGTAACTGATTACTTAATTAAACATGTCTTTCTCTACTTTAGTCTTCGAAAAGCACTGAAAATTACAGTATGCAGTGTTTGGCAAACATAAAAGCTGCAGTGGAATTTTTTAATATAGATTGCCACGGCTAACACGAGAGCACGAAACTAAAAATGAAAATCATTTTAATATTATTAGCCAGAACAGATTTCAGAACAGCAGTCTTTGATCTCACACAAGTAAAGTTTTAACTCTCTGATTAACGTAAATTATTTACGTCACTAATATGGTACTAGCAATTGCCCATGTCTATCTGATAATGACATAACAAAATATGCAATTCTCCTCTGCGATCTCCAGGAAGCTGAAAGAAATAATTTTAATGTACAATTACCTGCCCGGTTATTTGCGGGGAAACTGCTTTCATTCGATTATAGTTTGAATTTGCCGCGGCAGCGGCTCCCGCGAGCGTGGCGCAGCACTGCGTCGCAAAAATTTCTAAATTCGCCGAAACGGGTTAATGTTGGATGAAACACTGGGAAAGCTAGCTACAAATTATTACAAGTATTCGTAACAATTTCTATATTCAGAATTAACACAAAATTGAAAGTACACACCTTTTTTTATACATCAGTGTCCAATGGCGTCTTTCTCGATCAAAAAACAGTTGAAAGCGAACTAAGCGTTCGAGAGAGCGTCACAGGCTCTTACAACCTTCACGGCTACGGGAGGACAGAGACAGTAATGTCGAAGCCTCCGCTATTTATAAGCAATTTAATACGCTAATATATATCTTTGTTACATTTATAATTATTATTGTCTCATCGGCATCCACACTCGCCGACCACAGACATTATTTGCAAAATTGGCATACATAATTTTATACAAACATAAAAATGCAGCCGGCCTGGGTGGGCGAGCAGTTCTAGGCGCTACAGTCTGGAACCACGCGACCGCTCCGATCGCAGGTTCGAATCCTGCCTCGGGGCATGGATGTGTGTGACGTCCTTAGGTTAGTTAGGTTTAAGTAGTTCTAAGTTCTAGGGGACTGATGACCTCAGAAGTTAAGTCCCATAGTGTTCAGAGCCATTTGAACCATTTTTGATAAAATGCAAAATGATTTTTCTTTTATACAGAATCCACATAGTCGATAGCTGTTCATACAGAAATTAAATATAAGAACACAGATAAATGTTTTTTGCATATATTACACAGATTTTACAAACGTCTTGCCAGGAGACGTCACAGAATGGTGGAGATAAACCGTTATACTAAGCCAGCTGAGAAAAGCGTACTGATTTGCAGTAAATTTTAGCAGCTGTAGGTGCTGCTGCAAGCGCCATCCACGGCACATGGTACGGTCGTGCAGGAAACCTTATCGGGGCCAGGCAAGACGGGTAGGCATGGTTGGATGGTGGGAGCGTGGTAAGTGGGCGGCTATGGTTTACTAAGCCAGGCATTACGTCTCAAGGTGTTGAAAGCAATACCACACCTATCACGGACTTTTCCTCTCACAGTCCAGTGGGACAGTGAGAATAACAAGTCCAGTGCAGGCTAGGATAGTACGAATCGTCCTCTGCCGCCTCAGACGTTTTGAAAGACCACCGTAATCAAGCCCAATAGTTAGGCAAAGCAACTGTCTCTCGTTCGCAAGTTCAGTAATGCACGGAGCATTACGAAAATAACCTCTTCTTCGGACGCACCAGTGACAAAACAGCTTCCCGAGAGAGAACTAATGCCAGACTGGACTCGCATTGGGAAGAACGGTGGTTCAAATCCGCATCCAATAGCTCACATTTAGGTTTTCCGTTATTTCGCTAAATCACTCTAAGTAAATACTGGGCTGGTTCCTTTGACAGCGAACGGCCGGTTTCCTTCTCCAACCTTCGCACAAACCGTGCTTTTTCTCCGTCTCTAATGACGTCGATGTGGCCGTGACGTTAGTTTCTTATCTTTCTTCTTTCTTCGACGCCGCACCTAGGTGTGGGTAACAATAAGAAGAGCGGTAATCAATAATAGATGCTAGAGAGAGAGAATTAGTTTGATGATCAAGTGTAATAGCGCTAGATTTCTATTATATCTGCGCAATAGCAGTACATATACAAGATATGGATTAAAAGCTAATCATGAAAAAACTAGCGCGTACATGAGCCCTAGAGAAATAAATCACTAGTGGAAACGTTTAGAGAAAAAGTGATTCGAGGCTACTGTCTTGTCGCTGAGGGAATTATAATTATGTCCAGACCAACGGCTGTTGTTGAACCTGAAATATTTTACTTGAATTAACATTAACCGTGTCTTTCATCAGCCCACTGTCCGTCACAAGATGTTTCAACAATGTGTCGCTAAGGGCTTTCTAATTTCTGACCAGACGTCTGGGTGTCTAGAGTGGGGCCACCTATAACCATATCTCGCAACCTTAACAGAGCTGTGAGCTGAAAGAATGGACGGAACACTGTAGTATATTGGTATTGCCTATAGCTGATAAAAAAGGTCCCATTTAAAAGCTCTACCTTTAGGGATACATAAAGCAATTTGACAGTAGGTGAGGGCATCAAGAACTCGTTGTCTAAAATAACGAAGGAAATGAAAGAAATAACAAAAAATGAACCTTCATTCATAAAACAGTCCAGTGATGCTATTTCCCAGCTTGTAATGTAGGACTAAACTACGAACGAATTGTTCCTCATTTTGCATGCACAATACAGACATAATCTCTGATTTCGGATAGATGACATTTTCGGTCGTTAGTCGATGTTACTATTAATCGGCTTTTCATAAGTGTATCGGTACCCATCACGTAGACTGCACTAAATCTACGAGGAATGACGGACATACTGATATAGAAAGCTGGCGTTGAAAGATAGATGTCTTGTTCCTAAAACCAAGCACAGCTGACCGTAAATTCACATCATTTGTATGTTTTCAGAATGAGTATAAGTGGGTAACTCAATACCTTTTAGGACGCACTTGCTTTCTAATACCGACAAGCCACTGAAGTGAGTTATTTGTAGCCGGCCGAAGTGGCCGTGCGGTTAAAGGCGCTGCAGTCTGGAACCGCAAGACCGCTACGGTCGCAGGTTCGAATCCTGCCTCGGGCATGGATGTTTGTGATGTCCTTAGGTTAGTTAGTTTTAACTAGTTCTAAGTTCTAGGGGACTAATGACGTCTGCAGTTGAGTCCCATAGTGCTCACAGCCATTTTTTTTCGAGTTATTTGTAAGATTGGAAGACAAACTGAAAAGTGAATAATAATCTAACGATAATGTGTTATGAAAAGAACTGTTTGTTCTGAACACAGCATTGTTCGTGGCTTATACAAAAAAGGGCACATTTAAGAACGTTATATAGGGTGAAAAGTATTTAAACCGACAAACTCTGGGAGGTTGTAGGGGACATCAAAGCAAATAGTTTTCCCTAATGTCATTTCTTCCTATGAGGGTTATTTAAACCGGAGGAGACCGTATTACGCTCTTCATTTGTTAGAGGTCGTATTACGATCTTCAGTTGTTAGAGGGCGTATTACGCTCTTCAGTTGTAGGCAACTGCTGTCCACCAGTGTAGTGGTGCATTTTCTGTGTTTACTAATGGAGTGATACACCTGGAGTGAGTACACTGATATGGTTGGTGCGTATTACGTAGCGCACCACAACGGACGAGCTGCACAGCGGGTTTATCAACAACAATATCGTAATCGCCGTATCCCGTATCATACGACCTTTGCTGTCGTGTACCAACATCTGCGTGAGACCGGGTCATTTAGCAGATTACCTGGACAGGGACGCCGTCGCACGGTAAGAACGCTGCAATTTTAGGAATTTGTCTAGCAGCATGTGGAGCGGGATCCTTCAATCAGCACTCGTGCAATTGCACGTAACATGGGGACGAATCAGACGAATGTAAGAACAGTCCTTCGAGAGCAATTGTTACGTCCACTTCACTTACAGCGTGTCCACAACCTGGAACCAGTTGATTTTCCACCCAGAACACAGTTTTCGCAGTAGCACCTGGAACAGGCACCACTTCCATCCTCTGTGTTGTTTACCGATGAAACAACGTTCGGGTGTAATGGAGTCTTCAACATGTACGATTCGCATCTTTGGAGTGAGCGTAACCCACATGCCACAGTTACTAGCGATCATCAAGTGCGGTACTTCGTTATGTGTGGGTAGGTGGTGTAGGGGCTGTATAATTGGGCCGTATCTGCTACCTAGGCCATTAAATGGCAGGCACTATTACAATTTTCTCGCCAGAGCATTGCCAGAATTGCTGGAAGACGTCCCGCTCCCTACAAGACAACTCATGTGGTTCCAACATGACGGGACGCCGGCACACTTCAGCCGTCGTGTGCGTCGATTCCTGGACCGACGGTTCCCAGAAACGTGGATTGGCAGAGGTGGTTCTGTACCATGGCCTGCTCGATCCCCAGATATGTCACCTCTGAACTTCTGTGTGTGGGGACAGATGCGCAACCTCGTTTACGCAACTCCTGTTGCATCAGAAGAGGATCTGGTTGCCCGGATAGTAGCAGCAGGAAAAATTCAGGATACTCCTGGGGTTTTTGCCCGTGTCAGAACATGATCCGACAGTGTAACCTTTGTTTACGTGTCAATGGAGGCATTTTTGAAAATCTACTGTAACTGAAATTGGGTTGTGTTAATGTGTTGTCTATTGGTCATAAAAAAATGGAAAAGCGTGTGTTTCTCTAATTAATTTGCCGCCAGAGAAATCTTCCTCTACCGGTTTAAACACTCCTCATAGGAAAAAATGTCATTAGGGAAAAATATTTGTTTTGATGTCCCCTACAACCTATAGCCGTACCGTAGGTACAACCACAACGGAGGAGTATCTGTTGAGAGGCAAGACAAACATACGGTTCCTGAAGAGGGGCAGCAGCCTTTTCAGTAGTTGCAAGGGCAACAGTCTGGATGATTGACTGATCTGGCCTTGTAACAATAACCAAAACGGCCTTGCTGTGCTGGTACTGCGAACGGCTGAAAGCAAGGGGAAACTACGGCCGTAATTTTTCCCGAGGGCATGCAGCTTTACTGTATGATTAAATGATGATGGCGTCCTCTTGGATAAAATATTCCGAAAGTGAAATAGTCCCCCATTCGGATCTCCGGGCGGGGACTACTCAAGAGGATGTCGTTATCAGGAGAAAGAAAACTGGCGTTCTACGGATCGGAGCGTGGAATGTCAGATCCCTTAACCGGGCAGGTAGGTTAGAAAATTTAAAAAGGGAAATGGATAGGTTAAAGTTAGATACAGTGCGAATTAGTGAAGTTCGGTGGCAGGAGGAACAAGACTTCTGGTCAGGTGACTACAGGGTTATAAACACAAAATCAAATAGGGGTAATGCAGGAGTAGGTTTAATAATGAATAGGAAAATAGGAATGCGGGTGAGCTACTACAAACAGCATAGTGAATGCATTATTGTGGCCAAGATAGATACGAAGCCCACACCTACTACAGTAGTGCAAGTTTATATGCCAACTAGCTCTGCAGATGGCGAAGAAATTGAAGAAATGTATGATGAAATAAAAGAAATTATTCAGATAGTGAAGGGAGACGAAAATTTAATAGTCATGGGTGACTGGAATTCGAGTGTAGGAAAAGGGAGAGAAGGAAACGTAGTAGGTGGATATGGATTGGGACTAAGAAATGAAAGAGGAAGCCGCCTGGTAGAATTTTGCGCAGAGCACAACTTAATCATAACTAACACTTTGTTTAAGAATCATGAAAGAAGGTTGTATACATGGAAGAATCCTGGAGATACTAAAAGGTATCAGATAGATTATATAATGGTAAGACAGAGATTTAGGAACCAGGTTTTAAATTGTAAGACATTTCCAGGGGCAGATGTGGACTCTGACCACAATCTATTGGTTATGACCTGTAGATTGAAACTGAAGAAACTGCAAAAAAGTGGGAATTTAAGGAGATGGGACCTGGATAAACTGAAAGAACCAGAGGTTGTACAGAGTTTCAGGGAGAGCATAAGGGAACAATTGACAGGAATGGGGGAAAGAAATACAGTAGAAGAAGAATGGGTAGCTTTGAGGGATGAAGTAGTGAAGGCAGCAGAGGATCAAGTAGGTAAAAAGACGAGGGCTAGGAGAAATCCTTGGGTAACAGAAGAGATATTGAATTTAATTGATGAAAGGATAAAATATAAAAATGCAATAAATGAAGCAGGCAAAAAGGAATACAAACGTCTCAAAAATGATATCGACAGGAAGTGCAAAATGGCTAAGCAGGGATGGCTAGAGGACAAATGTAAGGATCTAGAGGCTTATCTCACTAGGGGTAAGGTAGATACTGCCTACAGGAGAATTAAAGAGACCTTTGGAGACAGGAGAACCACTTGTATGAACATCAAGAGCTCCGATGGATACCCAGGTCTAAGCAAAGAAGGGAAAGCAGAAAGGTGGAAGGAGTATATAGAGGATCTATACAAGGGCGATCTACTTCAGGACAATATTATGGAAATGGAAGAGGATGTAGATGAAGATGAAATGGGAGATACGATACTGCGTGAAGAGTTTGACAGAGCACTGAAAGACCTGAGTGGAAACAAGGCCCCCGGAGTAGACAGCATACCATTGGAACTACTGACGGCCTTGGGAGAGCCAGTCCTGACAAAAGTCTACCATCTGGTGAGGAAGATATATGAAACAGGCGAAATAACCTCAGACTTCAAGAAGAATATAATAATTCCAATCCCAAAGAAATCAGGTGTTGACAGATGTGAAAATTAACGAACTATCAGTTTAATAAGCCACAGCTGCAAAATACTAACACGACTTCTTTATAGACGAATGGAAAAACTAGTAGAAGCCGACCTCGGGGAAGATCAGTTTGGATTTCGTAGAAATACTGGAACACGTGAGGCAATACTGACCTTACGACTTATCTTAGAAGAAAGATTAAGGAAAGGCAAACCTACGTTTCTAGCATTTGTAGACTTAGAGAAAGCTTTTGACAATGTTGACTGGAATACTCTCTTTCAAATTCTAAAGGTGGCAGGGGTAAAATACAGGGAGCGAAAGGCTATTTACATTTTGTGCAGAAACCTGATAGCAGTTATAAGAGTCGAGGGGCATGAAAGGGAAGCAGTGGTTGAGAAGGGAGTAAGACAGGGTTGTAGCCTCTCCCCGATGTTATTCAATCTGTATATTGAGCAAGCAGTAAAGGAAACAAAAGAAAAATTCGGAGTAGGTATTAAAATCTATGGAGAAGAAGTAAAAAGTTTGAGGTTCGTCGATGACATTGTAATTCTGTCAGAGACAGTAAAGGACTTGGAAGAGCAGTTGAATGGAATAGACAGTGTCTTGAGAGGAGTATATAAGATAAACATCAACAAAAGCAAAATGAGGATAATGGAATGTGGTAGAATTAAGTCGGGTGATGCTGAGGGAATTAGATTAGGAAATGAGACACTTAAAGTAGTAAAGGAGTTTTGCTATTTGGGGAGCAAATTAACTGATGATGGTCGAAGTAGAGAGGATATAAAATATAGACTGACAATGGCAAGGAAAGCGTTTCTGAAGAAGAGAAATTTGTTAACATCGAGTATAGATTTAAGTGTCAGGAAGTCATAACTGAAAGTATTTGTATGGAGTGTAGCCATGTATGGAAGTGAAATATGGACGATAAATAGTTTGGACAAGAGGAGAATAGAAGCTTTCGAAATGTGGTGCTACAGAAGAATGCTGAAGATTGGATGGGTAGGTCACATAACTAATGAGGAAGTATTGAATAGGATTGGGGAGAAGAGAAGTTTGCGGCACAACTTGACCAGAAGAAGGGATCGGTTGGTAGGACATGTTTTGAGGCATCAAGGGATCACAAATTTAGCATTGGAGGGCAGCGTGGAGGGTAAAAATCGTAGAGGGAGACCAAGAGATGAATACACTAAGCAGATTCAGAAGGATGTAGGTTGAAGTAGGTAGTGGGAGATGAAGAACCTTGCACAGGATAGAGTAGCATGGAGAGCTGCATCAAACCAGTCTCAGGACTGAAGACCACAACAACAACATACAACCTCCAAGAGTTTGTCGGTTTAAATACTTTTCACCCTGTATATGGGGGATATTGAACTATTAGATACTGAAATTGACAAATAGGCTGATTTATTCAATACAGTCTCGGCTGTGAAGTACACTGCTTGACACCTGCTTGGGAGCAGATGACACTTGCTAAGGAAAAACTGCCAATTGTGACGGAACACTGACAGTTGCTACGGAACACAAGACAAATGGCAGTAAAAGGAAATGTAGAGGGTGGGACGTGTTAACTGCAGCGAAGCCCATGCACGAACGTTCTGCATGCATTCGACAGTTGTCGCAGTACGGTGTTTGACGAAAGTTTTGGTGGAACCGATTAGTGCGACATTCCATGTGCAATGGTAACCTGTCTGCAGGACATCATTTGAACTATTAAGATCATGGACGAGCTGCTTGACGGCTCCAAACTGGCCAAGTGTCACTACATTGGCCTCAGTAATGAACGTGACAAAAAGTGTCACCTCGCTATGAAAGAAAGGACGCTGAAGCTGGAAGTGCTATGTGAAAGCATGCTGGTAGTCGCAGATGGACCACATCGCAGCAAGAGGATCCATACGTAGCCCTAGTGGCGGAAAGGAGCAAACGTCTAATTCCGATGCAGACCGCTGCAGACCATTATCCGATACCGGTACACGAGTCTCTATCAGAACAATATCGCGGCGATTAAATCAGGTTGGCTTGTATGCTCGGAAGCCCATTCAAACCATCCCACTTCGACCATGCTATCGACGAGAAAGTGTTCGTTAGTGTATGGAGCGTGTTGCTTGGGGTCAGGAACAGTGATCCAAAGTTATTTTCTCAATGATCCCGCTATACTGAGAAATTGATTACGGGCACCAGTTAGTATTGAGAGAGAGAGGAAGCCGTTACATACCATACAATATTAACGAAAGTTATCAGTGTGACGTGAGCGTTATGGTGTGGGCAGCCATTATGCACAGTGGCCGAACGCCGCTGCATATCTTAGCGCGAGGCACCGTTACAGCACAGTGATACTGCACGGACATTATTCTGGATCATATGCGTCTGCTTAGGGGTGCGGTAGGTGCCGACGTTCTATTTATAGACGGCAATGCCCGCCCACACAGGACCGCCGAGATGTCGGACATATTGGAAATTGAAAATATTGAACGTATAGAATAGCCTAAACCACGTAGAGCATCTCCGGGGTGCTTTCGGTGGTCGTGTTTCTCTACGAACACCCCTCTCCGAACAGTGCAATGACTGAAAACCACCTAGAGAGAGGAGTGGGGCAATATCCCCGAAAGACTCGTAACAGTGTGGTACCAGGCATGAATAACACGTGCAAAATGTGCATTAGTGTCAAAAATAGGCGTACTCGTTACTGAGGATCCGATGTCGACCTTTATGTTGTAAGTCTGACCTGTGTCAGACACGAACGTTTTAATCTCTGTTATCCTGCGTCTCATGTGATGAAATCTGTATTATTTTTCGTTATAAACACATCACTCCACATGTATGATTATGTACTTTATTTCATGTCGTCCATCTTTGCCTGTGATTATTCTATCCAGCAACGTCTCTGTTCCGTAGCAATTGTCAAGCAGTACAGTGTGGTGTCACCGCCAGACACCACACTTGCTACGTGGTAGCCTTTAAATCGGCCGCGGTCCGTTAGTATACGTCGGACCCGCGTGTCGCCACTACCAGTGATTGCAGACCGAGCGCCGCCACACGGCAGGTCTAGTCTAGAGAGACTCCCTAGCACTCGCCCCAGTTGTACAGCCGACTTTGCTAGTGATGGTTCACTGTCTACATACGCTCTCGTTGCAGATACGACAGTTTAGCATAGCCTTCAGCTACGTCATTTGCTATGACCTAGCAAGGAGCCATATTCAGTTACTATAATTACTTCAAGAATGTATTCTGAACAGATAATATTGTGAATCATGTACCGTCAAAAGCGACGTTCATCATTAATGGATTAAAGTTAAGTATCAAACTAATTATGTCCACTTTCTGAATTCTCATTCCTTGTCATGTTCCAGACCTCACGTCAGTATAGTTCTTCCCTTCTCACGCCAGCCTGCGTGAGCTAAGACGCGTGCATTTCGGCCTCCACTCCTAACCCGGTGTTGGCTCTTCTGCTAACACAAAATACAGTATATAACGTGGCCGTACCGAGTCAGAGCCCAAATCAGAATAAGATGGTTTAACCAAAATGTTAAAGGAATCTAGGCAACTGTAAAGTCCCCGTGTGTAGTAACCTTGTACGTATCCAAGCCCACAGGAAACGGCCAGTTTCCTCCATCAGTTCAGACGATGTTACTAGCTGCTTGATGGTCTGTTGTGTCCATGCATGGCCTGTGCGGGTTTCTACGTACGGGGCACTTGAGCTGTAGTATGCGGGCCGGCCGCGGTGGCCGAGCGGTTCTAGGCACTTCAGTCCGAAACCGCGCAACTGCTACGGTCGCAGGTTCGAATCCTGCCTCGGGCATGGCTGTGTGTGATGTCCTTAGGTTAGTTAGGTTTAAGTAGTTCTAGGGGACTGATGACCACAGATGTTGAGTCCCATAGTGCTCAGAGCCATTTGAACCATTTGTAGTATGCGCTTCCTAGCGCGGACCGCGCTATCCTCCAAGCACCTTCTAGAGCGGGACGCTGTGCATACGTCAGTTATTGCACTGTGACATTATCGACGGCTGAGTCAAAGCATGTGTTACTGTCACACTGAGATATCGATGCCTTGTACAAACTATTTAATGGAACGTCGTCGTCTCACTAAATCAATTAGCGAAGGGAATGAACGAAAAAACGACAATATGGGAAGAAGCTATGTGTATATCAGTCTGGTGATATTATACCACTTAATCACTCAAATCACTTAAGAAAGGCAAGTCTTCCGGTCCAGATGGTATAACAGTCAGGTTCCTTTCAGAGTAAGCAGACACAATAGCGCCTTTCTTAGCAATCATATACAACCACTCACTTGACGAAAGGTCTGTTCCTAAAGACTAGAAAGTAGCACAGGTCACACCAATATTCAAGAAAGGAAATACCAGTAACGCATTGAATTACAGACCCATATCACTGACTTCAATTTGCAGTAGGATTTTGGAGCATATACTGTACTCGAACATGTGAATCACCTTGAAGAAAATGACTTATTGACACGTAGCCAACACGGATTCAAAAAATATAGTTCTCGTGCAGCACAACTAGCTCTTTATTCGAATGAAGTAATGAGTGCTGTCGACAAGGGATCTCAGATCGATCCGTATTCCTAAATTTCCAGAAGGATTTTGATACCGTTCCTCACAAGCGACTATTAACCAAATTGCGTGCATATGGAATATCGTCTGAGTTATGTGACTGGATTCGTGATTTCCTCACAGAGAGGTCACAGTTCGTAGTGATAGATGGTAAATCATCGAGTAGAACAGAAGTGATATCTGGCGTTCCGTAAGGTAGTGTCATAGGACGTCTGCTGTCCCTGATTTACATGAATAATCTAGGTGATAATCTGAGCAGCCCCCTTAGATTGTTTGCAGATGACGATTTAATTAACCGTCTAGTAAAATCATCAGACGATCAATTCCAATTACGAAATGATCTAGAGAGAATTTCTTTATGGTGCGAAAAGGTGGCAAGTGGCACTAAACAAAGAAAAGTGCGAGGTCATCCACATGGGTACTAAAAGAAATCCGATAAATTTTGGGTCTACGATAAATACACAAATCTAAGGGCTGTCAATTCGACAAAAAACCTACGAATTACAATTACGAGCAACTTAAATTGGAAAGACCACATAGATAATACTGTGAGAAAGGCGAAACAAAGACTGTGCTTTGTTGGCAGAACACTTAGACGATGCAACAAACCCACTAAAGAGACTGCCTACATTACACTTGCCCGTCCTCTGCTGGAATGTTGGTGTTCGGTATGGGATCCCTACGAGGTAGGATTGACGGAGGACATCGAAAAAGCGCAAAGAAGGGATGCTCGTTTCGTGTTATTGCGCAATAGAAGTGAAAGTGTCACTGATATCATACGCGAGTTGGAGTGGCAATAACTGAAACAAAGGAGGTTTTCGTTGCGGTGAGATTTATTTCCGAAATTTCAATCACCAACTTTCTCTTCCGAAGGCGAAAATATTTTGTTGACAACCACCTACGTAGGGAGAAATAATCATCATAATAAAATAAGAGCCGCGCGGGATTAGCCGAGCGGTCTAGGGCGCTGCAGTCATGGACTGTGCGGCTGGTCCTGGTGGAGGTTCGAGTCCTCCCTCGGGCATGGGCCTATGTGTTTGTCCTTAGGATAATTTAGTTTAAGTAGTATGTAAGCTTAGGGACTGATGACCTTAGCAGTTAAGTCCCATAAGATTTAAAATAAAAAAGTAAGAGAATACTGAGCTCGAAGGGAAAGATTTAAGTGTTCCATTTTCCCATGCTCCATTCGAGAGTGGAATGGTAGAGAAGTAGTATGAAAATGGTTGGATGAACCCTCTGCCAGGCAATTAAGTGTGAACTGCAGAGTAACCATGTAGATGGAGATGTAGATGTAGAACTGTGTTATAGGTCATAAGGTCTATGAATATCTTCTTCATACTGGAGACGCAATTTACTCACTTCGTAAGATGAAATAACATTACGTTATTACTTTTCCTCTGATTCTTCGATGTTAATATTGAGCCGTCGTACCTGGCGGTATAGTGGTAAAGTTTTGGTCTAGAAAGTGAAAGATCGTGGGATGGAATCACAGTTGGACTGCAGATATTTTCAGCCCGCATTTAACCTAGCCTCAACGATGTGGAGATTCGCCAGTAACGACACGTGGTTCTGATTCCACGTAAAACTGTAGGTTACCTTTCCCCGGTAGGATTTCTGGGGTAAGCAAGCAAGTTGTTATTATTATTGTTACTATAAGCTTGAACTGTGTTCTGTAAGCTTCATATTACCCCTAATTTAGCCCCAGCTAAATCGGACGAGGAATGACGCACACACTGACCTAGAAAGCTGGCGCTGAGTGGTGGATGGCTTGTACCTGATACCAAACAAAGTTAAACGTAAATTCGTCCCACATTGTGTGTGTGTGTGTGTCGTCTGGCACGTGCATCGGTATCTCGGCCGAGATGGCCGCTATCGTCGCGTCCCTGGTCGCCGTTCCTGCTGTGGCCGCTGGGGTGGACGCAACACGCGATCGAGGGATTAGCTTCAATTGGCGGACGCCTGGCGTGACTTCCTCCATCGGTCTTCGCGCCGCCTCCGACGTCGCCCGCCGCTGGCGCTTTTGTGACTGGCCGTTCGTTTGAAATGCCAGGCATTCCGTCTGTCGTTAGTCGAGTGCTACAATTGATTTCTGCACCACCGACTCTGGCGTGATTTGTCAACTCACGCAGTGAGACGGATAAGCGAAGCGACCTGCTGCTGACAAAAAGATTTAGGCCACGCCAACTAAATTGTCAAGTTATTCGTATTAACGCAGAGGACAGCGATTTGCTGATATGTTCATTCATCGCTCGTCACACACAGCAAAACTTGTTTGCCGCTGCCGCTATTCACAATCGTTCTGCATAAGGAATTTATATGGAAGAGGAAACTAGTTTCACAGACAGCCTATTTTCATGCATATATCATGTGCGGACACATGAAGAATCATACAACAGACCAGAGGGTGCATGCACAGGCTTAAAGAAAATAAATTTTCCTTGGTTTCAAACGTGAACGGTACAGGAGTGGGAGCGACTAAATACTTTATGTAGTATCGTGCACCAAACAATGAATGTTTCTTGAGGCATATATGCTACACAGACATGCCCTTACAGAACTGGGCTATACGACTCAAGTTATGACGGTAGTCACATAAATATTGACGTTTTTATCGGTTGTAAACCGTAGTTAACGTATTTTATGAATATAATTAGTATAAAAATGGCTCTGAGCACTATGGTACTTAACATCAGAGGTCATCATTCCCCTAGAACTTAGAACTACTTAAACCTAACTAAGGACATCACACACATCCATGCCCGAGGCAGGATTCGAACCTGCGACCGTAGCGGTCGCGCGGTTCAAGACTGTAGCGCCTAGAACCACTCGGCCACACCGGCCGGCTTAATTAGTATAAAAGATACAGTTAATGGTCTTGAAACAACTGATATGCAGCGATAAATTAAGATTAACATCTTTATTTACAAGATGTCTATGAAAATAAAAAAGGATCATAAAGAGACGCGATTGTATGGCCGAGGAGGAAGGACGTAATTTATGGTACACACACTGTTCTGTTTCGCGATACGGAAGGCAACCATTGAGCGGCTACACATATTTTATGTAAGTTATTCTGTATTCTGCTAAAATAAACTAATTATTGTTACGACAAAATGAATTTCTTTTTAATAGTTGTCACCTCAAATGATTGTAGCGGCTAATTATTTTTAATAAGCATTTTTTTCAGTAATTTGCGCTGTGGGAAGCTTATCTTCCGATGCAGCCTCTGGCCGGCCATTACACGCCGAAGTATTAATTTATTTTTCAAAATGTTAACAGTAACTCTAAATGCGGGAGATTTCGTTGTGAGAACCATTCTAAATTGCAACAGATAATTAATTTTCTTTAAACTTCATTTTTTAAATTTAACAGATTCCATGAGTTCAGGAAGTTTTATCTGGGCCGCTCCATGGCAACAATCGAAATTCTCTCGAGCCTGCCTTTGCAATCAATAACTAGAAATTAACAAAACTAGATTAAATTCAGTTAACGGCAACTATATTTTAGTCATCACATTCAAAAACTAAAGTTGGTACATGAATAACAGCGGCCATTCAAGAACCCGTATCATATTTACTTATGCACGTAAGTAAAAGTGATAAGAAAAGATCATATCCCTGAGAGAAAGAATTATGCTCTAACAAAAGAAAAATTCATGCTGTTGAATTAAAAATAAAAATATAATATATATGTTGTGGACTGGCAAGACAGCCAATCCACAGTGACGGGTAGCCGAAAGACAAGCGTTTAACTCACGCAGGCTGGCGTGAGGTCTGAAACAGGATACGTAATGAATGCTATAAAGAAAAGTACGTAGCTGCTGGAATACTTAACTTTAATCCACAATTGGTGAACATTGGTCTTGTTACTGTACATGCTTCATTAGATACATAGCAAAGGATAAATGGCGCCTTGCTAGGTCGTAGCAATTGACTTAGCTGAAGACTATGCTAACTATCGTCTCGGCAAATGAGAGCGTTATTCTCAGTGAACCTTTCCTAGCAACGTCGGCTGTACAACTGGGGCGAGTGCTAGTAAGTCTCTCTAGACCTGCCGTGTGGTGGCGCTCGGTCTGCAATCACTGATAGTGGCGACACGCGGGTCCGACGTATACTAGCGGACCGCGGCCGATTTAAAAGCTACCACCCAGCAAGTGTGGTGTCTGGCGGTGACACCACAATACATAGTAACAAATGGCACCAACGTAATAAACTCCACTCTCGCTTACAAAGTTCACTCTCATTCAAAGTTAGAGGAAAAGTGCAGCCGATCCACAATATAACCACAATCTGTTATACTATTCACTTTTACTCACAACACCACACTCTTTGCATCCACACTCCTGATACTCGCCCTCTTAAGAAAAAAATGGCTCTGAGCACTATGGGACTTAACTTATGAGGTCATCAGTCCCCAAAAAAACAGAACTTAGAACTACTTCAACCTAACAAATCTAAGGACATCACACACATCCATGCCCGAGGCAGGATTCGAACCTGCGACCGTAGCGGTTGCGCGGTTCCATGCTGTATCGCCTAGAACCACTCGGCCACTGCGGCCGGCGAGCAGTTACGTGTATCGCAAGTCAACAGTACCTGAGGTGAAACATAACGCAACCCGAGGAAAATTACTCTATTGGAGCACAAAAAAATGTGAATATGTTTCTGTTTATTTAAAAGACTCTGAAAAGTGGCGTACCAACTGCCTCATTCTACCTTCCTCAGAACCTTCAAAAATTTCTCCAAAAGTTTTTGCATGCGTATGTATTCGCGCTTGCTTTTAATAAGCCATTCACATCAAAGTTCCCCAAGTGTCCCTAACTGTAAGTCACTCACACCCACTAGTCCATCACGGTAAGTCGCTCATATCCATTCCCAATTGCCCTTTCTCATTCACTCATGCTGCTTCTAAAGTAAATAAAAGGTGGAGTTTAATTTTTCGTGTGCTCGCACTTGGAGACATTTTACGAAACGCGTCTGAATGACTCCTTTCTGATTCAGGCGCCGGGCGGCGGCTCAGCGGACAGTCTTCCCAATGCAGCGAGCGCGCGTGCAAAGGGAAGTGTTTACGCAGCTGTTACTCGCGCGTATTGTAGTCTGAATACACTGACACGACACAGGATTTGAGAACGACTACGATCCTATTTACGTTTGACAACGCATATGCTAGGCCAAAAACTTTTGAAATAGAGTGTTTTTTGAGTGATGAAGTTCGTTTACCTGCTACAGACCTCATTTATGACATATATAGTTATCCACAGTAAGTAGCACAATATTGATGACTAATGATGCTGTACGTGAAAGAAATGTCGCCGCTGCTGGAAGGGGCTTTAAATTTTGTCTCTCTGATGACCACATCAGCGATGTAACAGTGGCTCCTTCAGGCTTAGGACTGAGGGTCAATCAGGTCTTTGAATTGCCGTTTGAGGTACCAGAATTGATGGTTACTGAATCGCACGACCGTATGAGCCGCCGGTCGCTGAATCCGAGAGGTTCTACGGGCTTCAGTCCGGAACCGCGCGGCTGTTACGGTCGCAGGTTTCAATCCTGCCTCGGGCATGGCTGTGTGTGATGTCCTTAGGTTAGTTAGGTTTAAGTAGTTCTAAGTTCTAGGGGACTGATGACCTCAGATGTTAAGTGTCATAGAGCTTAGAGCCTTTTGAACCACATGGGCTAGTGCTCAGCCATACACCTAAGCCCTGGGCGAGCTATAGCACCTACCGTTTCCTAAACGGTGTCCCGCAGGTGTGGATCGTCCTTAACATATCCCTTCATTTGTAATGAAGGATGTCAAACTGTTGTGATTTACGACAGCTATCAGCGGACGTGTCCTGGCTTCGATGGAAAAGGACATACCTGCTCCGAGTGCGTACAACGCCGCATAATGCAACTGTCATTTCCGCCCTTCTTTTGTTTCTTTCTTTTTCGGATGCGACTGGGACGTTTTACCAGGGGTCGCACATTGCGTCCTTCCGTAGCGGACGGTCATTTTTGTCGATTCAAATTCTACAAGAAAAAACTTTTTTTGACTGGAATGTAAAGAAAACTATTAAATAAAGGTACAATGTTTCCTTCTCACTGCCTCTCGCTTATCCTGTCAGGAGACGGGAAGACCATGGCCAGGCGTCTAATCACGACTCCTACAAACTCCTGCCCGTGACCCATTACTTTAAAGAAAAGAAGAAAAAACGAGTAAACGATGAGTTTCATAAGCACATGGTTAAAAAAGCGGAAAAGTGCCAGACTACAAATCAATAGCTCTCAGGTACGATTCCCGCCAATTTTAGGAGTTTTGTCTGTTAACTATCGTTTCTTTCAGCTCTTGCACTGTTTGTTGACGTGAAAAATAAGGAGCTGTTCCGTGATTCGAAATCCACGTCAAACAGTAGGTTCCACTACAACTGGTACGGTGAGTCAATTCAGAAGTCTAATGAAGCCAACCGAGAGCTCGATGGATCGAAACCACGCCTTGCTACTAATGGATAACAACACTGGTGAGTGGAAGGGCTAGGTTGATGTGAGTATGACATTCATTTAAAATGCATTACCTTCGTTACAGTTCCGACATCCAACAAACACATTTCGTTTACATAATTTGCAAGCCCCCACAAATATTTCTTTATTACAATTTTCAATTCATAAAATCCCCAGTAAACTACAATGATTTGTCACATAATTATAAGAGACAATTTTTTTAAAACATTTAATTGCAGTTGATAACTTTGGTATAATTTTATGACTTGTTTTCCATAATCTAGGAACAAACACAATCGATTTTAGAGAATTCACGCTTTTCACTCTGAAATATTTTAACTGAAGTCTATATTTCAGTGAACTCAACTAACGGAGAATGTGTGACAAATCATTGTAGTTCACGGGGAATTTATGAACTGAAAATTGTAATAAAGAAATTGTTAAGGGGGCTTGCAAATTATGTAAACATAATGTGTTTGTTGGATGTCGGAACTGTAGCGAAGGTTGTTGTTGTTGTGGTCTTCAGTCCTGAGACTGGTTTCATGCAGCTCTCCATGCTACTCTATCTTGTGCTAGCTTCTTCATCTCTCAGTACCTACTGCAACCTACATCCTTCTGAATCTGCTTAGTGTATTCATCTCTTGGTCTCCCTCTATGATTTTTACCCTACACGCCGCCCTCCAATATTAAATTGGTGATCCCTTGATGCCTCTTAACATCTCTTACCAACCGATCCCTTCTTCTCCTCAATTCTTTTCAATACCTCCTCATTAGTTATGCGATCTACCCATCTAATCTTCAGCATTCTTCTGTAGCACCACATTTCGAAAACTTCTATTCTCTTCTTGTCCAAACTATTTATCGTCCATGTTCCACTTCCATACATGACTACACTCCATACAAATGCTTTCAGAAACGACTTCCTAAGACTTAAATCTATACTCGATGTTAACAAATTTCTCTTCTTCAGAAACGCTTTCCTTGCCATTGTCAGTCTATATTTTATATCCTCTCTACTTCGACCATCATCAGTTAATTTGCTCCCCAAATAGGAAAACTCCTTTACTACTTTAAGTGTCTCATTTCCTAATCTAATTCCCTCAGCATCACCCGACTTAATTCTACCACATTCCATTATCCTCATTTTGCTTTTGTTGATGTTTATCTTATATACTCCTCTCAAGACACTGTCTATTCCATTCAACTGCTCTTCCAAGTCCTTTGCTGTCTCTGACAGAATTACAATGTAATCGGCGAACCTCAAAGTTTTTATTTCTTCTCCATGGATTTTAATTCCTACTCCGAATTTTTCTTTTGTTTCCATATGCAGATTGAATAACATCGGCGAGAGGCTATAGCCCTGTCTCAATCCCTTTTCAACCACTACTCCCCTTTTATGTCCCTCGACTCTTATAATTGCCATCTGGTTTCTGTACAAATTGTAAATAGCCTTTCTCTCCCTGTATTTTACCCCTGCCACCTTTAGAATTTGAAGGAGAGTATTCAAGTCAACATTGTCAAAAGCTTTCTCGAAGTCTACAAATGCTAGGAACGTAGGTTTGCCTTTCCTTAATCTTTCTTCTGAGATAAGCCGTATGGTCACTATTACCTCACGTGTTCCAATATTTCTACAGTATCCAAACTGATCTTCCCCGAGGTCGGCTTCTACCAGTTTTTTCCATTCGTCTGTAAAGGATTCGGGTTAGTATTTTGCAGCTGTGACTTACTAAACTGATAGTTCGGTAATTTTCATATCTGTCAACATCTGCTTTCTTTCGGATTGGAATTAATATACTTTTACTGAAGTCTGAGGGTATTTCACCTGTCTCATACATCTTGCTCACCAGATGGTAGAGTTTTGTCGGGACTGGCTCTCCCAAGGCTGTCAGTGGTTCTAATAGAATGTTGTCTACTCCGGGGGCCTTGTTTCGACTCATATCTTTCAGTGCTCTGTCAAACTCTTCACGCAGTATCATATTTCCCATTTCATCTTTATCCACATTCTGTTCCATTTTCACAATATTGTCCTCAAGTACATCGCCCCTGTACTGACCCTCTATATACTCCTTCCACCTTTCTCCTTTCCCTTCCTAGCTTAGAACTGGGTTTCCATCTGAGCCCTTGATATTCATACAAGTGGTTCTTATTTCTCCAAAGGTCTCTTTAATTTTCCTGTAGGCAGTATCTATCTTAGCCTTAGTGAGATAAGCCTCTACATCCTTACATTTGTCCTCTAGCCATCCCTGCTTCGCCATTTTGCACTTCCTGTCGATCTAATTTTTGAGACGTTTCTATCCCTTTTTGCCTGCTTCTTTACATTTTTATATTTCTCCTTCCATCAATTAAACTCAATATTTTTCTTCCGTTACCCACGGAATTCTACTAGCCCCCGTCTTATTACCTTCTTAATCCTCTGCTGCCTTTACTACTTCATCCCTCAAAGCTACCCATTCTTCTTCTACTGTATTTCTTTCCCCCATTCCCGTCAATTGTTCCTTTATGCTCTCCCTGAAACTCTGTACAACCTCTGTTTAGTCAGTTTATCTAGCTCCCATCTCCTTAAATTCACGAGTTTTTGCAGTTTATTCAGTTTTAATCTACAGGTCATAACCAATATATTGTGGTCAGAGTCCACATCTGCCCCTGGAAATGTCTTACAATTTAAAACTTGGTTCTTAAATCTCTGTCTTACCATTATATAATCTATCTGATATCGTCTATTATCTCCAGGCTTCTTCCATGTATACAACCTTGTTTTATGATTCTTGAACCAAGTGTTAGCTATGATTAAGTTATGCTCTGTGCAAAATTCTACCAGACGGCTTCCTCTTTCATTTCTTACCCCCAATTCATATTTACCTACTATGTTTCCTTCTCTCCCGTTGCCTACTATCGAATTCCAGTCACCCATGACTATTAAATTTTCGTCTCCCTTCACTACCTGAATAATTTCTTTTATCTCATCATACGTTTCATCCATTTCTTCATTATCGGCAGAGAAAGTTGGCATATAAACTTGTATTACTGTAGTAGGCATGAACTTCGTGTCTATCTTGGCCACAATAGTGCGTTCACTATGCTGCTTGTAGGAGAGCTTACCAGCACTCCTATTTTTAACGATGTTAATGCGTTTTAAATTAATGTCATATCCACATCAAACTAGCCATTCGACTCAATAGTAGTGTTACAAATTAGAAGCAGTAGAAGCAGGCCGTGGTTTCGATCCATCGAGCTCTGGGTTATGGGCCGATCATGTTTCGGCAACTCATGCTGCTGGGAGACCATTCTTCTTTGGTGTTCAAGTGTAGCTATGAAACCCGGCTGGAGATCACTTAGGAGTGTTCAAAATGTACCTCAAAATTCTAGAAAAATTTCTATGGAGCGGCACGAATAAACAAATCAAGGAGCTGGGGCTAGGGTGCAAGACATGTGGAGTCCACAAACCAATGGTGGTTAGGTGACGAGGGTTTCTGTCTCTTGATGTAGTAACTGAACCTAGACAAAAAAAATTATGTTGATTACGTGGGGTCACTGCCACATTCCAGAGACGATAACCGTTAAAGCCAACGGTAAATGGACGGTGCATCCGTACTTTGAGCATTGATCGTGCTGCTTTTTCTGACATCATAGAGTGGAACAGCACTTTGGTAAGATATTGTGAACGTGCGTTTGATTGTGTCCAATGAGACGACCGAAAGGCACCAACATCCCGTGCACGCCATATCCCTTGAGTATAGAGTTGTGAGACGCCATATTGGCTTTCAAGTGAAGCCTATAAGTATATATGCCTTTTCTGAGCACCAGAAAATTGAGAATGTCTCGAAAAACCATCGTTAATTGTATGATTCATTGCAATAAAATGACGAGTAAAGTCGTATTGGTCGTTAAAGAATTATTGTAACTTGCGCATTATGAAAGTATGCCCTTTGAATTGAACAGCTCATTGACGATCCATCAAAGACGCATTGTTCTTGGTACAGTTTGTTATAATTAAATTTCAGTTAGTAATACAGATACGATTAAAGTTACAAGAGATGGTAAGATACTATGTATGGTCATCAAAGATTCGTAATCGGTGTAGCTAAAAAAGTAGCGTCACAGATTCGTAAGGAGGAGTGGGATGCGTTGCAGGTTCGCATTTTTAAGGTTCCGATATTTTCTTATTAGTTTAATGGAGGAAATATGCGTTTTAATAGACCAACGTAGGAAATTTACTCGCATTCATTTTGTAAACGGTGTGATTTGGCAGCCAGATACAGCTGACAACTGCCGCGGGAGCGCACTGCGATGGCGCATATGCTTCCCGCTCGTAATATTACCGACCAAGCGTCTCTAATGTGTTTCATTGTGTATTTGTGTTCTTCGGGCCTTGTCACATGATGGTTTTCGATACCACTGCATGCTCTAAATCAGCCATATTCCGTAATTTTTGCTTCGAAGTAGGGGTGGCTCATATTACAACCATGCCCAGTGGGATGGTTCCCTACCTTGACTAGTGTATGCCTTCAATACCGTCATGCATGAAGGTACAAGGCTTCACCAACTACCCTGATGTCTGCATTTAAACTTTATTCACCACTAGTGTAGTTGCGTCCGGAGAGGGGGGACGCTGAATAGATCTGAGCTACTTTGAAGCGTGCCTGTAATAACTTGTGGGTCCATGAGAAAGTGGAAACACGTTATACTACTGAGAGACGACCAATCTCGCTGTAACCAGGGCATCAGTTTTGCGTAAAAAGCTCTGGGGCGTCAAGTCGTGGGGCACATAAAATTTTGGGAAAGCTTTCGCGCAGGCTGTATGTAACTGCTTGAATTTAGCGTTTCGTCAGACTAGTCACTTTTTTGGTGAAGAACTACAAAAATAGAAGGATTTATACAATGCATATACCTCAGGTTAAACCCTATGTGAAATAGGATTCACATTAACGATTAGTACTCTTGTGATGACTGATCTAGCATTGTAAACTCTATGGTGGTTACATCTGGTCAGTGTAGTAGCTGTGTGAAGTTGGTTTCCCCATGTCTTCAGGTCATTATTTTTTTCTGATTTTGAAAATGATACCTTGTCATGAAAAGACTAATGTACGGAGCTGTTACCGTACCGGAAACAAACTCCATCGTTAATTTTCGTGAAGTTAATCTTAGTAAACAGTTATGTGCTCATTAAGCTCGTTAAACTTCAAATAAACTGTTTATGCTAAGCGTCAGCAAGACATGTCAAAACGAGCAGTTACATTTATCGCTAGTCAGCATTACCTGTGGTGAAACACAAAGCTATTCGCAGAAAAATAGTCCTATTGGAGCACAAAAAATGCGAATATGTTTCTATTTATTTAAAAGACCTGACTGAAAAGTGGCGTACCAACTGCCTCATTCTACCTTCCTCAGCACCTCAAAAAGGATGTTGCGAGACCAGCTCACAGATCATCACATCCTGTGAGTGGCTCATTTCAGTTTTCCTTGACTGCCTCGACATCTTTCTGGCAGCCGTACGTCTTTTGTGTCGTCCGACTTCCGTCGCAACACTGCTCACTGGTGCAGTGCTGCGGCAGCTGCCGCAACAGTCGCGCGTCGCATCCCGAACTCGAACTGCGCATGCGCCAGCAGGCAACTTCTGACGTCACGTAGCGACCCGTCGCTGTCGCTAGTGTGCGTCGCGTCTTGGACAACGTACCTTTAGCCTCTCATACTCGTCCATTCGCAACTGCCCTTCTCATTCACTCATTCAGCTCAACTCATTGTCATTATCATTTTGTGACTCCTTGTCACTGTCTCCTGTAACAGAGTCTCTCACTGTAACTGTTCCCCTCTTGCTCACTCTTATTGCTAACATTGCTTCCTTCTTACTGCTGCTGTCTGTTCCCACTCTCACTATCTCTCTCTTCCTCGTTGTCATTGTCAAGTACTCTGTCTCTCATTATCACTGGCGCTCACCCTCATCTACTTTCCTTCTCCACCCCCAGCCGGTACTGTCTCCTTCACTCTTCTTTTGTCTATCACTGTCAACTATGTTCCGTTGCCGGAGCTTCTCACTCTTACTCTCGCACTGCCACGTCTCCTTCGCTCTTTCCATAACGCAACCACTGTCTATTGTCTTCCTCTATCTATTAATTCTGCAGCTCTTTGCTACTGCCACTTGCTTCTTCTCTCCCAACATAAAAAAGCGCAAATATGTTCGCATGCCAAAGTTTCGGGAAAACTTTTATACGTGCTGAGGAAAGTAGAATGAGGCAGCTGGTGCCCTACTTTCCAGTCAGTCTTTTGAATAAACAGGTATATATTCTCATTTTTATGCTGTCATATGAGCTTTTTTCCGCTGGTTCCCCTCTGTTCCTGCTGCAGCGGCGCATGTAATTCATATAATATGAAACAAAATGTATTGTTCAGCAAAATTTAGATAGATTGCTTATGTGAAATTGAAATAACGCAAAACTAATTTTGCATCTCAGACTAGTTTTTACGTGCAAAAAATTTTTGCATGTGCTTCAGTACCACAACATCGGATTCCCAGATGATAACGGAGACACGTTACAGCATATTCACTTTAAATACCATGTTTTCGCCTAACAACGGATCTTACATGCGTATCTGATGTGTACAGGTCGTCTAAATTTGAACCCCTGTATCGTGTAAACGGATAAAGAAGACAATTTTCAAATTTGTTCGAGATGCAGATCTTAGGAATACACCTTACAAATTACAGCCATTCGCTGTGCATGGCCGTCTCGGAATCGGTGGCAGGGTTTCGGTACCCGAAAACAGGTATTTGGGGTATTTCTCGATAACGAAAGAGGATTTCTCCACATACGGCAACGAGGACAGGCAAAGACAGCGTGGATATAACTGAACTAACTACTTGAGCCAGTATAGACGGAAAACTATTTTCCGTATGGGTACCCAACTCTATAGGAATGGTGCTCAGACTGTGCGCTGCAGGATTTGCGTTGTAATAATGTTAGTGCCGTGACTTGACCTAGGCGCCGCTACTGGTACGGCGACGTAGGGTTGAAACACAAGCATTAGTCCACATTGAAACTGCAGACAGTCAACTAAGGTGAGCAGGGCTTGACTGTACAGCTGTTTTATAAAAATAGCAACAAAAGTGCTGCTGCTCTTCTTGAATATCGACATACTTTAAAATACTGGGAGGTCCTCTTTCGGTGCCGAGATTGAAGAACGTGATTCGGAAATTCGAATTAATTGGCGATTTCGGAATTGCTCCTTGGAGAGGCTGACGATGAATTGCGGTAAAAAACTGTTGAAGAAGTTACTATTGTCATGGCTGGGAATATTTCAAGCAGTGCAAGAACTGTGGCACGGCAGCTGACCACTCCATGGTCCACCTTTCGAAAAGTTCTAAAAATATTTGTGAAACGGTATATCCAGACTATCGTGAATGCAGATGGTCGCTACAATGAGGAATGTTTTTAACCAGGAGCCTAAATATTGTAGGCAATTAACAAATTCTACCCCTCCTCTGGGGAAATAAAATGTATTCTCAACGCTTTATTCATTATTTCTCTTCCGTATGTCCTTACAAATGTTTCCACGAAGTTTCATTGTCCTACGATCACTCGTTTTCCATGGGGGCCGTCTTAAGCATAGCAAGTTTAATTATAATTATCCTTAATTTTTTTTCTGCATAACTCCTGCTATGCGTATGTTTGTTGATGTGTACAAAGTCATTGAGACCGAAACAAGGTGGCAGGTTTGTTGTTCTACTCTGCGGCTACATCAGCTTGTTGCAAAGCTACAAGCCTTACCAATTACTTATAAAATAAAGCGCAGAATATGAGAAAATGTGAATATTTTTTAATATTTTTATCTATTTTGTCATATTAAACAAAGATAGATTAAAGTTCATTGGCGCTTTCCGCTGGAAATGAGCAAGTGAAGCCAGTCGTGCACTATGTGATGTACCTTGTGCCGTGGCGAGCTGGCGCCAGTGTTATTGTGTTCATGTATCGTTGAGATCGATTGTGGTTGAGCAAAGTTATCTTTGCTTTTCGCGTGTCTTATCTTCCGGGTTGGTGGGCGAAGCGAGTTGGTTGTGAGCCTTCGACGGGTGACCCTCTAAATCTCGTGACATTCGCGGGGAGACGAGTGTCAACGGCTGCCGAACGAGCGTGATGACCGTTACATGTTGTGGTGTGAAACTGGTTGGGCGTTTTGCCGACATGGGCAGCTTGGAGATACAAGTTCAGTGACTTCGCTGGGAACAAAATTTGAAGGGGAGCGGTGAAGCTGTGGAACCCGCTCCCTCGTATTGTATACCTGATCTGAAGTAAGTCGTCGTAATTGTGTTTGTTCGCCGACGCACTCAGAGCCATTTAAACTTTATTATTATGGTAAGACTTTCATAGTCGAACCTTAAGACGTTTTGGAAGAGTTCAGTTGGCCTAGGTAACTGGTGGCTGTTATTTGAAAGTTTTCTCAGAAGTTTTACTAGTGCTTTGTGTCTCTTGCAATCAAATGGTTTCATGCTGACGTTTTTAAAGCCTGCACTCTATTAATACAGTTGTCCGCGGGTAAGTGAGTCAAAGGTTCTGCGAAGTGTTTCTATGTTTCAGAGTTATTAGAATGTCTTTGTGATTTGGGCAGAAACTTTTGATTGTGACAGCGCCTTGGCGGAGAGTGAAATGTCATCCGAGGTCTTGGTATGGCAGTGTTTAAGAACCTGGCCACTACTGGGAGTTGTTCACATATCGCCTTCCAAAGTTTAGTATTTGTCTTCCTCCCAAGGCGGTTTAAACTGGTGGATGTATAAATACATATTGTACGTAACCTATTCGTGCATGAAGTTGTTTCCTTCAATATTAGGGACTGGTAACTGGCTAAACTTTGAACTGCATAGCATCTGTTGAGTTCATTGTGCAGCCTTTTCTAGTAATTTTTTTTATTAACACGTCTGAGTACGTGAACGTTTATTTTTAAAGATCAATATTTCTGCTGTAGTTTCTTTTTAAGTGGTTCTGTCATGTTATGTAATTGAATCTTAGCTTGGCACTAATGTTCAAGTGTCACTGAGTCACCCTTTACTTCTAATTGTTTTGTTATATGTATTTTCAGGGAAATCCTATATGGGAGTTTGAAATGGCTCTGAGCACTATGGGACTTAACATCTATGGTCATCAGTCCCCTACAACTTGGAACTACTTAAACCTAACTAACCTAAGGACATCACACAACATCCAGTCATCACGAGGCAGAGAAAATCCCTGACCCCGCCGGGAATCGAACCCGGGAACCCGGGCGCGGGAAGCGAGAACGCTACCGCACGACCACGAGCTGCGGACGGGAGTTTGAATTTCTGAAGTTTGTCAGTAATTCTGTTTTCTTAGTAAGGGACTGTTTGGGTACTGAGTACGTTGGATTTCTAACTGTATTTGCAAAGCTTTATCTAGTGGCTCGTCCACAATTTGTAATTCCATTTTTTTTAAAGGCGTAATGTCAATAAATTGTCTTAATCATAAAGTGTGACTACCAAACATGATTCCATCCAGCTTCCTCTTTTATGGTATTTAAGATGTGGTGTGTAAGTGAGGTGTGATTAAGGAATCCGGTATCATACCTCTGCAGCAAAACCGATCGATTTTTGCAATAAACCGATCAACTAGTTCGAGATGTAGCGTAAGTTCATAGAGATCAATACGCCACTGTTCCAGTTCGCGAGTAACATTCTGCGGCACCTATATTGTAGCCACTGTGTGCAATTAGAGCAAACCATGCACAAACTGGTGTACTGAACCGTGATCAGTGTTTACAGCTGCTGCGATATCACTTACTGTTAGCCATTTCCCATCACGATAGGTTCAATGGATTCAGTGATTTCTGCAAACAGAATGCGATGTGGCTGACCTGACAAGTTGTATTGTATGTATGTATTGTATGTTAACCGGGGGCCTAGAAACGACGGAGAGGCTCCGTCCCCGCCGCAGCCGTAGTGATCCATAACCCCACGACGGCTACCGCACGCCACTTCACCCCTTCGCCGTCCCACACCGAACCCAGGGTTATTGTGCGGTTCGGCCCCAGTCGCCCCCCCCCCCCCACCCCCAGGGAACGTGTTACACCAGACGAGTGTAACCCCTATGTTTGAGTGGTAAAGTAATGGTGGTGCACGCGTAAGTGGAGAACTTGTTTGCGCAGCCATCGCCGACATGGTGTAGCTGAGGCGGAAAATGGGGAACCAGCCCGCATTCGCTGTGGCAGATGGAAAACCGCCTAAAAATCATCCACAGACTGGCCGGCTCACCGGACCTCGACACAAGTCCGCCGGGCGGATTCGTCCCGAGGACCAGGCTCTCCTTCCCACTCCGGAAAGCCGTGCGTTAGACCGTACGGCCAACCGGGCAGGCGACCTGACAAGTTAGTAACACTGTGAATTTCCGACTCATTCACAAAATTGTTGCGTGACAAACGTGGATTATTATGCTGCATTTTGATGCCACGATGACTTTTTATGTCACATATTAAGTTCGCAAAAACTGAGAAACCCAACCCTCCTTGTCAGTGGTACAAGTTGCTAGTGTGTAGAGAAGTTTACACTACACCTCTGCCTGAGTTTGCGTTTGTGCACAGTGCTGCCATCTGTGGTCACCTGGAACAAAAAAATGGCTCTGAGCACTATGGGACTCAACATCTGAGGTCATCAGTCTCCTAGAACTTAGAACTACTTAAACCTAACTAGCCTAAGGACATCACACACATCCATGCCCGAGTCAGGATTCGAACCTGTGGCCGTAGCAGTATCGCGGTTCCAGACTGTAGCGCCTAGAACCGCTCGGCCACCACGGCCGGCTCTCCTGGGACACTCATATGAAAACAAGCACCAACTTACAACTCTTTGTTACAACGTAAGCTCTGTATTTGCTTTACCTTTGTACACGGACGTCTTATGTAGTACTGACGAAAACACCTCAGATAATTTGTCGAGTGGTAATGAAAAAAAGTTTCTGGAGGTGTAACCATCTTCATTTTACGTAGATTCATACAGACCTTTGCATCTCAGTTATCAAAATGTGCCACTGATCATCTCACCCAGTTACTCCTGTCGCCCCCCCCCCCCTTTCTCATTTTCCCATCCTCCTCCGCCTGCTCTTTGTCTCTTTCTATCTCTTTATCACTCTAACGTTTGTGTTTTGCTGTCAAGGGTCTGGTCGTACTTCATCTGTTCGTAAATTCGTACCTGTGTATATCAGTAGTCTGCTAAATTTAACTTTTGATATGTGAATATTTACCTATGACGAAGTTTCCTATAATAGTGCATGGCGAGGAGGGTGACGATCCCCACCCGCAGAAACTGTTTGTGCTCCGTGCACAAATACTGTTTGTGCTACTGCAGTGGTACACTGAAGCAACCTGAAGATTCTAGAACTGGCGCGTCGGTGGGTGCCGGCGTGGTTCCTGGATGGCGTGACTGTGACCATTGATCTTGCTCTGCGCTCGGGAAGTCTGTCAAGGCGGGCTTGCTTCTGTCGTTAGGCTGGGCAGAGATAAAGCGCAGCCGGGCTCTCTTCTTGCTGACTTGGTGCGTTTATAGCGCGCGAAACACGCTTAGGGTTCCAAGAGGTGTGTTGACAATCTGTCAGAGGAGGCGTAATTAATACTTATGTCAAGCTGTCAGACAGCAAGAAACGAACTTCTTTCGTTGGTTAGGCAGAGATGGAAAAAGAAAAGCAGTGACATCCGATTAATGAGGGAAAACTCTGTCATTAGTTATACAGTTTATAAGAACGAATACACTTCCGTATCCTACATGGGTGACAGTTATTTCTTGGAAGAGAGGACTTTCTTGTCGATTACGGTCTTCAGTAGCTCGCTTAGGCTTCGTATTAATTGATAATATTCTCGTCGGGTCTGCTGCCTGATAGTAAATCATCTATACAAAAGACACAAAAAAAGGGACACACTACGAACGAATTATCCGAATGGGACGGAAATCAGTAGATGTAATGGATGTGATGCGCCATGTATTCAAGCAGTTATTCGGCTTGGTATTCATCGACAGTGTTGCTGGCTGCCCTCTTGGGAGATGTTGTGCGAAATTTTGTCAAATTGGTGTGTTAGATCACTAAATCCTGAGGTGGTTGGATGTGCCTGTCCTAATGCTCCTGAAATTCTCATTTACGGAGATATCCGGCGACCTTGCTGGACAAGGCAGAGTTTGGCAAGTACGAAGGCAAGCAGTAGGAAGGTTCGCCTTGTGCACGTGGACTTTATCGCGCTGAAATCTAAGCCAAGGTGCCTTGCCATGAACAGCAACAAAACGGAGTGCAGAATATCGTCGACGTACCGCTGTGCTGTCAGGATGCCGCGGATGACAACCAAAGAAGTGCTGTTATGAAAAGAAATGACACTGCAGTCCATCACTCCCGGTTGACGGGCCGTATAGTGTGCGACAGTCGCGTTGCTACCCCACCGCTGTCCGAGGCGTCTCCAGATAATTCGGCTTCGATTCTCATTTACTGGAGTATTGTTATCTTCAGTGATAAGTCCCGGTCCGAAATGAGCCTCGTTGACCAAAGGCGACGTGTCTGGAGAAGACCCGTACAGCGGTTGCATACCAACTTGACCGTCACCCGCCATGCGGCCTGACAAACAGGAGTGATTGTCTCGGACGCCATTTCTTTTCATAGCAGGACCCCTTTGGATGTCACAGCCGGCCGAGTCAACAACAGTTTTTTTGTAATTGATATTAATGAGATCGATAAAACAAGATTTCAAACCTTACTTAAACGGTAACCCTTGTCTACATAATGCTGTCTGCCAGTCGAATGATTCCTATAAAGCACAAAGGTAACCATCTCCTCATATAACAACCCCACCTTACTTAAACGGTAACCCTTGTCTGCATAATGCTGTCTGCCAGTCGAATGATTCCTATAAAGCACAAGGGTAACCATCTCATCATATAACAAGCCCTGTCCCTCGCTAAGAAAGCCCTCTGCTACCGCAGAGTTCTCAGGCTGCAACAAACGTGTGGCTATGATACTTAATACATCTGTCGTCAATGGTGCCAACTGTATGGTCAATATACGTACTATTACCCAAGTGAAAAGGCGTTTTACAAGACACTGGCCTTACAACACAACCCTTGTTCATCTTTCACTAAACCAAGGAGTGCTGTAATGTTTGCTGGAGGCCGGAACATACTTTTAATATAATTTTAAATCTTTCCTATTTTAGGAAATTCACCGATATACCTATACCTTATACTATTTCCGGTGAACCTGCAAACACGAACGCATGAAGGATCTGTCTCTGTAGCTTAATAATGGCAAGTCTTCCAGTCAAGAGCGTATACCAATTAAATTCCTTTCAGAGTCTGCTGATACAATTCTTTCATGCTTAACAATTGTAAATAACTACTAGTTTGACGGAAGATCAACACATAAGGATTGGAAATCCAGTACTCAAGAATAAAATGCGAGTAACCCGCTGAATTACAGACCCATATCACTGATATCGATTTGCAGTGGGATTCTGGTACATATACTACATTATGAATTACCTCGAAAAAAACGACCTATTGACGTTTAGTGCAGATTCAGAAAATGTCGTTCTTGTGCAACGCAACTAGCTCTTTATTCTCATAAGGCTATGAATGTTATCGACAAGGGTTCTCAAATTGATCCCATATTTCTACATTTCCAGAAAGCTTTTAATACCTTTTCGTCTCAAGCGGCTTCTACTCAATCTGCGTGCCTGTGGACAACGTCTCAGTTGCGTTGTTGGATTCGAGCTCCCCTGTAAGAAAGGTTTCAGTTTGTAGTAACTGATGGTAATTCACTAACTGAAATAGAAGTGAAAACTGGCGTTCAACAAGGAAATGTTATAAGCACTGTGCTGTTCCCACATCTGTATAAATGACTTAGGAGACAAAAAGTGGTTCAAATGGCTCTGAGCACTATGGGGCTTAACTTCTGAGGTCATCAGTCCCCTAGAACTTAAAACTACTTAAACCTAACTAACCTAAAGACATTACACACATCCATGCCCGAGGCAGGATTCGAACCTGCGACCGTAGTGGTCACGCGATTCCAGACTGTAGCGCCTAGAACCTTGGGAGACAAGCTGAGCAGCCATCTTAGGTTGTTTGCAGATGATACTGTCATTTTCCGTCTAGGAAAGTCTTCAGAAGATTAAAAACAACTGCAGAATTATTTAGAGAAGATATCTGTATGGTGAGAATAGTGGCACCTGGCTCTAAATTATGAAAATTTGAATGAGCACTAAAAAGAATCCATTACTTTTCTGTCGCACGATAAATCACATATATATCTAAAGGCAGCCAATTAAATCAAAGGCATAGGGATGAAAATTAAGAAGAAGTTAATTTGGAAAGATCACATAGATAATGTTGTGGTGAAAGCGAACCAAAAACTGCGTTTTATGGGCAGAAAACTTAGAAGATGCAACAGATCCATCAAAGATGATACGCTTGTCCGTCCTCTGCTAGAGTATGGTTGTGCGTTATGAGGCTCTTACCAGATAGGATCGACGGAGGACACCAGGAGAGTTCGAAGAAAGATAGGTCATTTTGTATTATCGCAAAATAGGGGAGAGTGTGTCACGGATACGATATCCGAATCGGGATGAAAATCATTAAAAAAAGGCTTCTTTTGATGCTTTGAGGACTTTTCATGAACTTTCAATCACCAGCTTTCTCCTCGGAATGCGAAAATAATTCTATTGACGCCATCCTGCATAGATAGACGAGATCATCATAATAAAAATAAGAGAAATAAGAGCTCGTGGGGAAGGATTTCGATGTTTTCTTTTCCCGTGCGATGCTCGAGAGGGTAACGCTACAGAAATAATATGAGAGTGCCCTCTGCCGCGCACTTAAGCCTGAATTACAGAATAGTCCTGTAGATACAGATCACGATCTTAAGGTTTGAACTTTCCTGTCAGATAAAACCTGTGTACCAGACCGTGACTCGAACCTGGCTGAGGGAGGCCGGAAGAAGTAAATATGTGAGAGGGTGGCGTGAATCGTGCTTGAATAACTCAGTCGGTAGAGCATTTGCCCACAAAAGAAACGGAAACTTTCTATCCTTTTCGAACTCCATCGAGAACTTGATACTGGGATGAAGGCAATTAAAATGATCCACGAAACGCCTATTTCATGTGTCTACACCAAAATGTTGTGACAAGGTACCTCCAGAGCGAAGTAGTTGTATTATATGATCCATCTTCAGACCTCGTGAATGTATCAACATTCTACGGCGAAATGTCTCCATTTGATATTCACTAGAGGCATAATTACGTATTTCATTCAAGTCTGTGCCCTGATTTATCTATTTTCCTATCTCTCCTAGAAAATCTTAACATCCTTTGCTGAGCAAACCTCAGTTTTTGAATGGACATAGCATTAAAAGTTCAAATGTCTCAATTGTTAGTCAGCTGTTAACATAATGTAAACTTTAAAGTAGTCTGCCATTAGACACCATTCAAGTCTCGTATTCGCACCGGCGTGGATGGCACTTGTCTGCGTGAAAGAATCTGTAGTCTCCTTTTTATCTGCCTGGGTGTTAAACCTTTGGGTAGAATCTATGGGATACGTCACGGTGGGCCATACAGGCACTGACGGGACTGCGCAAATAGGGACGCTTGGCGGTTCACGAGGCCGCATGGCCGGTAGACAAAGAGGGGCTCTGTTCTTCCACCTGTTGCCGCGAGAATGTGCTGATCTTCTATGTACTACAGACGCTTTGTTTTATATTCTGTTGAAGATATGAAGCTGACTTTTTTCTGGATCGTGGTGAAATGGTTTCTGGCTCGCTAACTTGCGTTGCATTTACATGATCATATGTTACGTAACTTTAAGATGATACAGCAACCGATTTCTTTCCGGAATACATTTTTTTTCTAGCAGTCGGGGTCAACGTAAGGAATGTAAGGTCTTTTTTGTCCAATCAGCTATTAAGAACACCTGGAATCAAAATCCAATTTTATTTCGGTCAACAAGTTACCAAGTATATGAAACGTATTGGCAGCTGCGGATATGGACAACCACCAGCTTTTTAATGGAATGACTCGAAACGCTTATCACGAGCGTTAGCCTTCACATCAGGCTATCCCCGGTGTCTGTCAGAAGGAACGTTGCGTCGTATTTCCAAACAACACGGGCACTGCAAAATCGTGAGTTTTTAAGTTTCTTAGCTAATTGCTTTTCCGTTCATCAAATAATGCTAGAATTTCGAGTGTTAATGGCGATATGTGGTTATTTTCTTTTGCGTAGCGTATACGAATGGTAAAATAAGGATACAGGGTCCGTTGAATTGAGCTTGCACATCAAATATGAGATCTTGTATTAGTTACTGAATATTATAGACTGATGGAAAAATTAATGTAGAGTAATGAAATTTCGGAATGAATTTGTCTAGGTAACATTTTTAAGTGATTAACAGTGAACGATCACAGGTTAATGTAAGCGGGAGATAAGACACTGCAAATATTAAATGATTGTACGTTAATAAGCGCTGTAACCGCCATAATGTTGAATTAAAACGTGCAAATGCGCATGGATTGCTTTATACATGTGACGGACGTCAGTTTGTGATATGGTGTTCTATTCTTGTTGCACTTGGTCGGTCAATACAAGGACCACATGTGTATTTGATTGGAGACAGCTCTGGTGATCGAGAGGGCCAAGGGAACATGTTAACATCATGTACAGCATGCTGGGCTACGACAGCGGTATGTAGGCGAGCTTTATCCTGTTCATAAACACCCACTGGAATGCTGTTCTTGAATGGCAGCACAACAAGTCGAATCATCAGACTGATGTACATATTTGCAGTCAGAGTGCTTGGGACAGCCATGGGAGTGCTCCTTCTGTCGTACGAAATCGCGTCCTGGACCATACCAGGTGTAGGTCCGTTGTGTCTTGCAACTGGCGTGCTCCTATCCAACACACGGCCAACCATGGCACTTCATCTGGTGCTCTTAGAACCACGCACGTAAACTGAGAACTACGGGACACATTATATTGTTCTGCTTGTAGATAACACTGTGCCGAGGAGAAACAGACTTCATGTAGGAGTAGAAGTGGCCCCCAAGGATAAACGCATTCTTGTGTTGATCCATTCTGCGTCCCCGAGTCGCTAGGGAAATTGCACGGAAACATTCCCGGAAACATAACGCTCCCTTTTCCACCATCGAAACTTCCAACGATATTTGTGGGATGTTTGTTTTCAAACTTTCCTCGCCATATGCGCCAACAGCCAACTGTCCAATGGAGCATAAAACGTGGTTCATCTGGAAAGACCATTTGTCTCCACTCAGTGGACGTCCAGCTGCGGTATTGGCGTGAGAATTCCAGCCTTCCACGTCAATGAACAGCAGTCAGCATTGATGAATGAACCGGGCGCTTGCTGCGGAGACTAATACACAGCAAAATTCGCTGAACTTTCATTGAGCGACACTGTTGCCAGTCCCTTGGTTCATCTGGGTGGTCAGTTGCTCAACACTTACGAGTCTATTCGCCCATACACAACTCCGCAGCCGTCGTTCACCACTTTCATCTACGGCCCATGGTGCATCACAGATACCTCGGCGCCAGTTCTGGATTGCACCATTTTGCCATGTTCGATATACGTTAACGATGGCGGCACGTGAACAGTTTACAAACGTAGCTGTTTTGGACGTGCTCCCACCCTTGGCCAGAAAGCTAATGATCATTCCTTTTTGGACGTCAGACACAGCACTCCGTTTCTGTGTTACAACGCCTGCACTGTTCTCAGCGTTCCCTCCTCACTCCCCCCCCCCCCCCCAAACTTTTTAATCCCTCCACTGCTAGTGCTACTGCCTGCCGTATGTGAGAGCTTATTGTACATTGACGACGAATATAAGTAATGTTCACACTGATGTGATGGACCATGTCTTAGACATTGACTCCTCCTCATGTTGTTTCAGCTCTGTTACCGCACGTTTGTCATCGCTATTTCCCTGAGCAGGTGACAATTTGATGGTTATCCATCCATCGGACTAGGGAGTTAAGCTTGGCAGCAGCCTTGTTACATTTAGAAAGGACTACACTACTTTCTGAGACCTGATTACACACTTTCTTCCCTTTAACTATCATCCAGAAATCATAGTTGCAACAAACAAGTCACACTTAAGACACGATACTTAAAGAATTGTCTGTGGGAAATTCCAGCCGACAGTGCCACTCGCAATGTATAAATTGAGTGCGATTAAGACAAATTATTTCAATTTAGGCCGAGGAATATCTAATGTGTATCCCAGTGGACAATCCCAGCACACATTTATATTTTGAAATTTCGTACACAGTAGAGCCATTCATAAATTAAGTGTAGTTAATCATGAAAGAAATTTATTCAACAGTGATGTTCTATGTAATACTGCTCGTCCACAAACTGTCAGATCAGGAAACTATCTGCCCCGTCCACGCAAGTGAATATTTGTGAAGGAGAAGTATGGTTAACACACTTCGCTGTGTCTTCAGAATAAACTCTACATTTGCCTTGAAACATCCATTGCAGACATCTTGTCGAAAAAGAAGAGTACATTAATCTGATCGTACCGGAAGCATAACCCATAAATAACTGCGTCACATCATACCGTTGGATGGACAATAGGCATTTTATGCATGCGTGATCATGAATGCCTCGCTCCAGTACTTTGACACAGAACGGAACCGGGAAACAGAACAGCAATTAAACTATCATTAGTAAGTGTGTTATTGATTTTGCCTCATACGACTGATTAATCCGTTCTTCAGTATGTCTTTCCGATCGAGACACCTCTAAACAAGCAATTGCTGGATAAAATGCAGCTGCGATCTTCACTGGGAATTACTTACGAATAGACTGTTTTGTGTTAATTTGATTAATCATAACTGACAGCAAGCAGCTCACAAAGTTGTACCCGTTTAATATAACACTGAAAATCCATAAAACTTAGTTTATAGACGAAAGACTGCTAAAAATGTTATTACGGCTTATAGAAATAAACGTAAACACAACTTAAAGATTTGATCTTAGATGTGTTACCAACGGTTGGCTGCTGTCTACTAGGCAGAATGTACAAGGTTTGATCTATGACTGTGGGACATAAGACCAACATGTCGCCAATCCTTCCAACTGTTACCGCCCACACATGGACCTGGATGATGCCACTGCTTCTCTATTAAAGCAGCTCGTCATTTGGTCTTATGAGGCTGAGTGGACCGAGCTATAGATTGCATGAAATAAAAAAAATTCGACAGTATACTGGAACTCGAAACAGGGTTATACGACGAAGCGTTCATGTGACGTCACACAGGGTGGGCCAGTGCTGGCGAGGCGCTGCGCTAACAGAATCGATGTGCACGCCCTGCAATCTTACTCGAACTATTTTACGGAATCTATTCGGTAAAAAAATTCTTTCTTCGTTACTTGTTGCTTTATCGTTGTTTTATATATCAGCTTCATGGAGAAGTGCCCTTTATTTCATTAATGGTCACAGTTATCGTGATATTTTACATATATACACGAAATTCGGAAACGTTGCTATAAAAAATAAGGGTTGCTGTGAATAAGAATTTGGTACACATTAGACTATATATTGTTGTGTGTGGAATATAGCTAACATTTAGAATTTTTTTTAAATTTGATGGGGATCAATATCTCTCTCCAGTCTCGAGAAAATGAATTTAGTGCATTTCTTCCCACCGTGGCATTCTCTGCAAGGCGTCCATCATGCCGATACTACATTATTTGATGGAAATGAAAAGCTCGGTCTTCCATCGGGTAAGGTTCATCTCAAGAACCACCAATACTGTAGCTCGTTAAGAATGCCATCATTGAAATATGGGTCAATGATGTGTTGTCTTATAATAACCACCATACATCGATATTCTACTTATGTTGGTGTTCTACCTGAACAAGCCGATGTTGGTTTTCCGGCGACCAGCAGTGCGTATTGTGTAAGTTGATGTTCCCATGTTTCATTAACGTGACTCCATTAGTAAACAGTAGACCTACCCTAAGCACAAAGTTATAGCGCAGCTGCAGAACAGATTGACAGTATTCCAGGGGGATTTGAAAGTCATTGCCATGAAGCCCTTGATGTAGCTACGTGTGGTACGGGTGTCATTTATGCCTACGAAGAACGTGCAGCACTTCTGTTCGAGGGATACCCACCAGTCTTTTCATTTTACGAAACTGGCATGAGGGTTTATTGCAGCGGCTCCCAGAATAGCTACTTCTGCTGCTTCAGGTATTACTCTTTTGCTCCGGACCCGCGTTCATGGAGACGTACATCCTGTCACTTGAAGGATTATAACAATATTCGAGAAGGTAGGGCAGCTCGGATCAAGTTTACTAGAATAACAATGGCATACAGTTGCGCCACTCGTGTGTCATTTTGGTGGCAGTCTCCGTAAAGTACTATAGCGTCAGCCATTTCTTCTTTTGTGGAAACCACGCAGAGTACCTAGAACGGATTTACTGGCAAATTAATATCACGTTAACAACATTCATACCAATTTCAGTGTACAGTATACCTGTGCCATTTACTTAGACTGTCTCTATACAGATCAACCAGTTTCATGAGCTGTTGCCGATTGTGGGCCATTCCAGTACACAACTCCAGAGGCATGGGTTGTACTGCGTAGTATAACGGGTCGGCGTACACTGACCAGCACTGTTCCACAATGTGTACATAGATAAATACAAGGCGTAAGAGTGAAACCGTTAGGTATGGTCAATGTTTGTTGCACGAAACAGTATTAATATGTACTCTCAGCCCCCGTGACAACAGTGAAAGTAAGGTTATGTACGCGCACATCGCGATTACGTGCTACGTGCAGATCACGTTTGCATCTCTGGATGTGCAAAAGCGGCGCAGTTCGTTGATTTCAAGTGTTAACTTAGTTCTGCAATTAACGCAAAAAAGCCATTCTTTTTGAGATTTTTCATGTTATTGATTGCTTAAGAAATAACACGGGGTGTCCATTAAAAAAACGTAAGTTTGTGATGAGAATAATTTTTGCTTACGTCTTAGACTGTCTCTTAACATTTGCTTTTATGAGCTCCTGCTTTACATTCATGCCTGTCAAAGTCGTTTGTCAATACCTACTGTTGCTCCTTAGATATTAGCGCTGATACCTTTACGTGAGCCACAGAGAAACAGGCATCAATTTTTTTATTTGTTGTAAGACAAATCTAAATTTTTTCTGCAGACTAGAACTGACCCAATAAACGTCTTTGTAACTCTGACCCTGCGAACACACTGACGACTTGCATAACCTAGCCAACTATTCGTCAACTATTGATGAATTAAGAGATATTTACAGGAAGGAGATACACTCACTCACTTTGTGCAGGGACAGGAACAGAAAAATTGTACGTTATTTATCTTAATTCAAGATAACCGCAATGTAGAAAGATAACACTTTGGTAAATCTCATTGCGTCGGTATACAGTAACTACTAGCAAATTCTCTTTCCACTCGCTGTCAATGACTTAAAAAATTACGGTACTGACTTGAAAAAATATAAAACAAAAACTGTAGCTTTGCGTTGCAGTGTATGAGATAGTTCCGTATGTTATCCTTATGGAAAAATACTGCCCTCTTCGCATTCTATAATTTTCTAAAATCTCATTTCAAGATCTGAAACGGTTCATTCTCGCACTCGTGCGATTGGAAGTGGACGTTCTACACAAAATCCATTTTCTCGACACTGGAGACACTGTTTCTCTCTCAAGTTTAAAGAAAATTTCGAAATGTTAGCTATGTTTCATATACAGCAACATATGGTCTAATGTCCAGAAAAATCAAATTCACAGCGACCCCTGTTCTTTATTGCAATGTTTTCGAATGACCTATTTCCAAGTGATATATAACAATAAATAAGGCCATTAACGGAGTAATGGACACTTCACCATGAAGCTGACATATGATCCTATAAGTAACGTAGAAATTATTTTTTTACCGAATAGATCCCTTAAGATCGTTTCAGATAGACTGGAGGACGAGCGCTTCGATTCTGTCAGCACAGTGCCCCGCCAACCTTGTCCTGCTCTGCGTGATATCTCACGAGTGCACCGCCTCCTACAATTTAGGCGGTGGTGGTGGTACCGTACCGAAGCAGCGGCTATAGAAGCAGTCTGATAGTAAAAGTAATACCTATTAATTATTGTCCACTAAACACATGGGATTCTCATATCTTGTGGACGTACCTCAGACCGCAATTCCATACTGCATAGTGTCAGCTAGATATGAAAACCTAACAAAAGACAAAAGTATATTCCATGAAGTGCATAATCAGACATGTTATATCAAAAAAAGATAACTAGTCAGAACAATGTAAAGGGTAATAGCTCGCAAAATTATGCACTCTTATACATTTTTCAGCGCCCCCGACTCCATTTACTATCCCATTATCCCACAGTATATGTCCTATGAACCTATAACTTTAAGTTGTGCCATAAGGCTATTTTCGAGAGAATCAGGTTTACTAGCTGTTCATTAGTTACTCGATCGACACGTGTAACCACCAGCAGTCGTCTGGAACATCGTATTTATATTCTTTTTTTGTCTTAACCGTCTAACGTCCACATTTCACTTCCATGTAAGACTACGCTCCAAAGAAACACATGGGGCTACAGATGTCTTTGGTAAAGCTGTATTACATTTGCAATCTGTTCTCTGTAGTGTGTTTGTAGTGACGTGCTGGTTAGCCGTGTGGTCTGGGTACCTTGCCACGATTCACGCGCTTCCCCCCCCCCCCCCCCCCCTCCGTATTGGTGATTCGAGCATGGGTGTGTGTGTTGTCCTTAGCGTAAGTTAGTTTAAGTTACATTAAGTAGTGTGTAAGCCTAGGGACCGCTGACCTCAGCAGTCTGGTCCCATAAGAACTTACCACAAATTTTCAATTTTTGTGTCTGTAATGGCTTAGCGATGCTCTGTACTTGGATAACACGTGCAACAACTTGAATGTTTATATATTGTAGAGCATAATTGAGTTGCATATTGTGTACGTATAAACAGCTCTGTAACTTACTGTGTGGTGGCCACAATGAAGCAGAACGAAACACTACCAGCAGAAGTCAGTGTGTCTACGTATCACTATAAGGAACAAAGTGAAATAGTACGATTAATATTTTTCTGTCTACTTGTGATTTTGGTGTGATTTTTCACGTCCAGTACAGCCACTACTCCTGCCTAGTCACCTGCCTTCAACTACAGACTATTTTGCAATCACCATCCCTCTCCCCGCTTCTCTGACTTTATGCGGCTGCAAAAGAAAATTTATTCGGTTTCTCAAATGCCTCGTGATTATGTCAAACCACTGACTTTGAACGTCCAACAGAAGTAGCGGATTTCTCTAACAGCATAATGTTGGCAACGGATTTTCTTTGCAACTTGGAAATAAACACATACCCTACTGGCCATTAAAATTGCTACACCAAGAAGAAATGCAGATGATAAACATGCATTCATTGGACAAATATGTTATACTGGAACTGACATGAGATTACATTTCCACGCAATTTTGGTGCATAGATCCTGAGAAATCAGTACCCAGAACAACCACCTCCGGCCGTGATAACGGCTTTGATACGCCTGGGTATTGAGTCAAACAGAGCTTGGATGGTGTGTACACGTACAGATGCCCATGCAGCTTCAACACAATACCACAGTTCATCAAGAGTAGTGACTGGCGTATTGTGACGAGACAGTTGCTCGGCCACCATTGACCAGACTTTTTGAATTGGTGAGAGATCTGGAGAATGTTCTGGCAAGGGAAGGAATCGAACATTTTCTGTATCCAGAAAGGCCTGTACAGGACCTCCAACATGCCGTCGTGTATTATCCTGCTGAAATTTAGGGTTTCGCAGGGATCGAATGAAGGGTAGAACCGGGGTCGTAACACAACTGAAACGTAACGCCCACTCTTCAAAGTGCCATCAATGCGAACAAGAGGTGACCGAGACGTGTAACCAATGGCACCCCATACCAACACGCCGTGTAATACGCCAGTATGGCGATGACGAAAACGCGCTTCCAATGTGCGTTCACCGCGATGTCGCCAAACACGGATGCAACCATCATGATGCTGTAAACAGAACCTGGATTCATCCTTAAAAATGACGTTTTGCCATTCGTGCACCCAGGTTCGTCATTGAGTACACCATCGCAGGCGCTCCTGTCTGTGATGCAGCGTTCAGGGTAACCGCAGCCATGGTCTCCGAGCTGATAGTCCATGCTGCTGAAAACGTCATCGAACTGTTCGTGCAGATGGTTGTTGTCTTGCAAACGTCCCCATCTGTTGACTCAGGGATCGAGACGTGGCTGCACGATCCGTTACAGCCATGCGGATAAGATGCCTGTCATCTCGACTGCTAGTGATACGAGGCCGTTGGGATCCAGCACGGCGTTCTGTATTACCCTCCTGAACCCACCGATTCCATATTCTGCTAACAGTCATTTGATCTCGACCAACGCGAGCAGCAATGTCGCTATACGATAAACCGCAATCACGATAGGCTACAATCCGACCTTTATCAAAGTCGGAAACATGATGGTACGCATTTCTCCTCCTTACACGAGGCATAACAAGAACATTGCACCAGGCAACGCCGGTCAACTACTGTTTGTGTATGAACGGTTGGAACGGTTGGAAACTTTCCTCATGTCAGCACGTTGTAGGTGTCACCACCGGCGCCAACCTTGGGTGAATGCTCTGGAAAGCTAATCATTTTTATATCACAGCATCTGCTTCTTGTCGGTTAAATTTCCCATTTGTAGTACGTTATCTTGGTGATGTAGCATTTTTAATGGCCAGTAGTGTACTTAGCACTAGCTGAGATACATTTAGTTTCATTTATCGACGACTGTTTATTCAAGTTAAAATGATCAATATATCCGAACGAAGTGCTATTTCTTGAAACCGTGCAATTCTGTTCAAAGACGTTAATTTCTTCCAACAAAATTATGTTGAATGCTATCATTACAACTATATGGCTTATTTCGAAACAATGAAATTGATATCTCTACTGAGCCATATTAATCTTGGCCACTTGAAGATTCTTGTACGTTACCAAGCCGTACGAAACAACTTTGAACAGTAATGAGGCTGGTGCTCATTACCTCACTAAATGAACCATAAGTAAAGGTGAGCGCAAAACTCACCTATTTCTTCGCAGCATAACCTTCCTATATTTTGTCAACTCAGTAGCTCCTGCACACACTGCAAGTCCACTGAAAGATCATTACATGGAAATAAAAAGTGAGAACATCTACCCTACACAAATGTTCTTCGGTTCAACCCCAAACTACATATTTCCATGTGTAGTCCCAAACGTCTTCATTGATCCCTTTAAATTCAACTGGTAACCACAATATAGCGCTGATCTCGTTTCAGTTCAGGTGTATCGAATTGAATATAGGGAAAATACATAGATGTAAATATTTCAATGTATCGAGCTGTCCTCATAGTTAATTGGTTCTTCAAATCTTGATCATTATACACATATCTCATCAGTTTTGCCAGTTTGTAGTCCGACGACACGAAAAAGACATACAAATAAAGCGTAGTGGGATGTATAAACTGCTGTATCTCGAAATTGATAGATGCACATTTTTTTTTGTTTGATAATGATAGGGCAGATAGCCGGCATGACCCTGGATGACCAACCAAATCCGAAGAACAGGCTGTCACAATAGGTAAGTAATAGTCCTCCAGCCTATGTTCAATTCAGAAAAGTAGAAATTATTTTCATGTAAAAAAAAGGTAGAAAAATCTTCGTCAAGTTATTAATTTTGCCGAATATCTAATATAATACGTTTGTATGCATCGCCATCTTCCACAGCTGCTTTTAAAATCTGTTGCATGATCGCTATCCGCCTCCATCTTCGTTACCGTCACTACTTTGAGGGAAGAATGGTATAAGATTCTCTTTAAAACCGTACAGAACTTGTATTTATCTGTTCCGAGACGACTTGATGCATGGTAACATGTCGTTTTTGTGGTGTTTCCATTTTTTCCCATCCCAATATTTATCAAGCAGACGATAACACTTTTAGCGTTCAAATGCAGCAGTGGGTAAAGATTTTAATCCAGAGCCCCCATTTTCGTGGGCCATGTTCTCCCAGTCACGCCATTGGGGCACGTCTCTAGTACACTCTCAGAATTTCGATTCAGGAGGACAGTGGTTCAAGTCAGCATCTTGGCACCTATGTTTCGGGTTCCCTAATTCGCTTAAGGGAAATTCCCAGCTGGTTCTTTTGGGAAGGACATAGACCTTTTTTTTACCATTTTTCCTCCAATCCAAGCTCTTGATCCGACTGTAATTGTCTCTACGACGACGGAATCTTAAATCATAATCTTTTTTTCAGATCTTCAGTTTCTTATGGTCCCCTCCACTTCCCACACCTAAGCTATGCACCTGTTCGTAAGGCATGTTCGGACTGGGTAATCGTTAACGCACTCCTTACGAAAAAGAGATGGATGAGAGCTTGTTTCCTGGTTGAGCCGTGCACATCTTGTGTTTGTGCCGTATATTGCTTGACATTTTGTCTTTGTAGTGCTGCCATCCCGTTTCTTGTTCGATTTACTGGCGTCACTAAATTCCTGGCTTGCCTGCCTGTTAGTGGCAGCAGCAGAGCTTGTCGGGAAGAGCACTGTCGTACTATCTTTGGAGCGACCGCTAGTATTTCTGGGTCGTCGTGCGTTGGCAGTTGAGTCGGGACAGAGTAGGAGTGAGGTCCAGACTGCTATGACTCGCCCGACCGTTGCCGACACACATGACTTGAGTGGGGACGACTTTGGTCGGTCTTTCAGTCGGTCGTCTCATCGGGCAACGTGTATTTGGTCATTGACCGATTCTGGGTTCTCAGTGTGTGTTTACTTGTGATTCGTCCTTGATGTTCCACAGTCACCGGTTTTAGTATTGTTCAAGTTGTTTGTAGAAGTGTTTTTGTGGAACTGTGTGTAGCTTGTGCGGTTTTGAATGAGCAGCTATTTTAATACTGTCTGTGTGCTGCATGTAGTCAGTCGGTTGGGATGGAGCAGTGAGGAAGTCTCCGTGGTGTAAGGCCAGGCCGGGACCGCTGGTAGCGTGCACTTGTCGGATCGTGAGGCGCTAGCTGCGGGAGCGACAAAGTTCGTTGCCCACAGAACCTGGACGCTGAAGTTGAGTGATCAGTTAACTTGTTATGAAGCCTCAACTATTATGACATCTCTTCGTTCATTTACGGGTTGTTGCTCCCTGTGCCCTTCGGGATAGCATCAACGTATGATGTGTTGGGGTCAGCGAAATCTTGCAGCCATCTTCCTATATTGTGATTAATTATTAAATTGACTGTTACTTACCAGTGAAGTGCACAGCGGTATTTTCTGCCCTGTGGCCGTTAACGCCTCAGTTACCTGCCCTGGTCGTTAGCTTACTTTTCTGGCAGTGTGCCTTTCCTCGTTATGTTGTCCAGCATGGCGTGTAGTTCAACAGCCTTTTAAGTTGTTTGGTTCATATTTTGCTTAGAGTGGTTATTTTTCCCTTGGCTGTTTTAGACGCCAATTTCTGAAGATGTAGTGCTGTTTTTATCCTCGTTCTCGGCCGATATTGTCCATCGTTTCTAACATTCTGCGTGTTGTCTGTTTGTTCTAAGTCATATCTCCCTACCACTTTCGAGCAACGACGCTCTGAGTGTGTTTTTTAGGGAATTGACTAGTTTGAACCTGGGACCTGCTGCTGGTAAGGAGACGCAAGACCACACATGACATGTAGAGTTCAGAAGAGTTCAGTGAGACTAGCGATTGATATAATCAAATACTTAATGATTTCAGCATCAGCTCCACTGCACTCCCAGTAAAAGAATCTTAATTCTAACTAAAGTTAGTGGAAGCGGTTCAAGGCTTTCCTATTTTTAGTTAGCTGGTAAAATAACGTCGAAAAAGCAGTTAAGTTTACCAGTGGAATTTTTATTCTACTCACAAAACATTGTTTATAAATTGTACTATTGATAAAAGGATATATTTTAATACAGGATGATAAAAATCAACTACGTTCAACAAAAATGTGAACGAATATTCCCTGAATGGGTTTCCAAGTTCTATAATGGATCTAAGGATGACATCTATAATCTAGGTTTAAATTAAGTTTCATAAAAGAGAAAACTACCAAAAATGGTCTACAGTGACCCTCAATTATCTTTAATTACTTATGTAACTTGTCGTAAATTACAGTGACTGATGTTGCTTCTCAATAATTATATAACAGAAAAATCATCGCGTTTCAGATTTTAACCTCAAGTAGCAAATGTGACTATCATGAAGTTTAATTGACGATCGACACTGGTATTACGTAAAAGGGGGATGTAACAGATGAGACCTGCATTTCTGAGTGAAGCTTTATGCGCTCTTATGCGACATTGCGTGCGTTCATTACCTTGTCGGTGTTTAGGCAGCGTCAGGATCGGCAGGCGGCGCAGCTCCACACACCTCACCGTCTTGGCAGCAACCCTCTCGAACTTCTCCTTAGTACAATTTACCAAAGTGGGTTTAAGAAAAGGTATCTGGCTGTGTTTTCATCTGACCAATTAGGGTCTCAATGTTAACCTTAAGCTCCGCCTACAAAAATTCTGTGCATCCGATGAGAAACGTTATACTTTTCATGGTGGGGCAATGTTTTTAATGTTTGCTACGTAACAGAGACGCGTATAGTCTCACGCTAAAACTTGCAGCTGGTGTGGCCCTTTTAGTGTTACCGTAAGATCTATACTGTTCTTCTGGAGGGCTCTATCTTTTAACATGGGCTAGAAGGTTGCTCTTGGCGGTCGGCCGGTGACGTGGGTGTCCCTTATCGTAGGGCCTTCTAGCCTACACGGCTCTGCTCTCGGCTTCTGTTCTCGTTTCTCCCCACGGAACTGCGTCTGTTTCACGGTGGGAACGTATGACATGTATTTAGGCGTTCTTGTGTTAGTCTGTGGTATTCCATTTGCTCACTCGTTCATCGTATTTCTTTGGTTAATTTAATGTCAGGATTTATTCGGGGCTATGTGACATACTGCCGGATTTGCTATAATGTCAGGGTTTTCATGGAAGTTGTTGGATTTGCCCGACATCTTACACGTTGTGCCATTGGTCAGATGTAAGGGAATTGGTTAAATTTTTGGTCGGTGTTTGGGCCATCCCTAGTTCGGGTTGCCATCCGATTATTTACCTTCAACTCTTGGCTGTATGTCTCACCTCACCTTACGTTTCAGCTATCTGCTCAGGCTGACACATGTAACACTTCTGAGCACCATTTATTCTGTTTGTTTTAGAAGTATTGTGTGAGGCTTTCGGCCATTTATTAATTCAGTTCTTTTTAAATTTTCCATAAAGGCCTTCAGACATTTTAAATTAAAATTTGAAGATTGATTTTACTTAATTTTTTTCCTTAAAATTTGTTCTATCTGAAATTGTTTGTAATTCATGCCCTAAGGCGTTAATTGTTCGATGTGTTATCTGTGGACTTCAACCGAGGATTTACGTGAACCCCTTTTAATAAGGCCTTCAGCCATGAGTATTATTTAAAGGAAATTTTTTTTATAAGAAGGAAGGGGTTTATTTTAAATTGTTTGTCTGACTTGTTGTTCAGGCCTTCAGCCGTTGTTTCAAATTCGTTTGTGGCCTTCAGCCATGCAATAAATTAATATTTCTTTAATTAGGCTTTCAGCCATTCTGTTGTAAGTTTAAAAAGAAATTTCTTGGTTAAAAAATTGTTAATTAATGTGATTTAATTATAATTGTCCTTCAGACGTGTAGTGTAGGCATTCAGCTGTTAATTGTTTTCAATTGCAATTATTTTTTAAAATTTTTACCTTCTATTTTTAATAGCTTTTGATTTCTAAGTCAGGCCTTCAGCTGTTCTTGTTTTGGTGTGGTTTTGGGCCTTCAACCGAAAAGCATCTCAAGTTTTCTTTAACTAGGCCTTCAGCCGCATTGTCTAGTTATGATCTTTTAAAGCAATGTGTAAATAAGTGGTTCTTCGAAAAATAAAGTTGTGTGTTTGATTGTGTAACTCACAGTAACTGTTTACAGCACCATACACGATCGTAATCTTATCCTGTGAGCTCTCTTGAGTACCTACGAACCAGGTTTCACTGGTCAAGCTTATATTTTTCATTTGTCAGATAGAATCACCCTAGATACACATTGCTTCGAATAAAGAACATTCATTCGCTGCATCATGTAGTCCTTCGAAAGAAACTTCGGGGATATAGAATAATTAAACTAGTTATTCAATCAGTTTTAGCAGAATGTCTTGCCCGGAGGCCCTAAGAATAGTAGCATTAACTTCGAAAAGCCGAAAACAGGCTGAAAATGTCTAAACTGGATTGCTCGTAACATACACAGAGGTGACAAATGTCATGAGATAGAGATATGCACATACACAGATGTCAGCATCGCGTCCAAAAGGTATAAAAGGGCAGTGCATTGGCGGAACTGTCGTATGGTCGTAAGATGGGAATTGAAAGACTTTAAACTCGGAATGGTAATTTGACCTAGGCACATGCGACATTCCATTTAAGAAATCGTTGTTGTTGATGTGGTCTTCAGTCCTGAGACTGGTTTGATGCAGCTCTCCATGCTACTCTATCCTGTGCAAGGTTCTTCATCTCCCAGTACCTACTGCAACCTACATCCTTCTGAATCTGCTTAGTGTATACATCTCTTGGCCTCCCCCTACGATTTTTACCCTCCACGCTGCCCTCCAATACTAAATTGGTGATCCCTTGATGTCTCAACACATGTCCTACCAACCGATCCCTTCTTCTGGTCAAGTTGTGCCACAAACTTCTCTTCTCCCCAATCCTATTCAATACTTCCTCATTAGTTATGTGATCTACCCATCTAATCTTCAGCATTCTTCTGTAGCACCACATTTCGAAAGCTTCTATTCTCTTCTTGTCCAGACTATTTACCGTCCATGTTTCACTTCCATACATGGCTACACTCCATACAAATACTTTCAGAAATGACTTCCTGGCACTTAAATCTATACTCGATGTTAATAAATTTCTCTTCTTCAGAAACGCTTTCCTTGCCATTGCCAGTCTACATTTTATATCCTCTCTACTTCGACCATCATCAGTTATTTTGCTCCCCAAATAGCAAAACTCCTTTACTACTTTAAGTGTCTCATTTCCTAATCTAATACCCTCAACATCACCCGACTTAATTCGACTACATTCCATTACCCTCGTTTTGCTTTTGTTGATGTTCATCTTATATCCTCCCTTCAAGACACCATCCATTCCGTTCAACTTGTCTTCCAAGTCCTTTGCTGTCTCTGACAGAATTACAATGTCATCGGCGAACCGCAACATTTTTATTTCTTCTCCATGGATTTTAATACCTACTCCGAATTTTTCTTTTGTTTCCTTTACTGCTTGCTCAATATACAGATTGAATAACATCGGGGAGAGGCTACAACCCTGTCTTACTCCCTTCCCAACCACTGCTTCCCTATGAAGATCAATATTCCACGATCCACAGTGTAAAGAATGTTCCGAGAATACTAAATTTGATACATTACCTGTTATCAAGGGCAACGCAGTGGCCGACGCCCTTCACTTAACGACCAATAGCAGCAGCGTTTGCGTAGAGCTTTCAGTGCCAATAGTCAAGCAACACTTCCTTCAATAACCGCTGAAATCAATGTACGACGAAGGACGAACGTGTCTGTAAGGACAGGGTGGCGAAATTTGGCGTTAATGGGCTATGGCTGCAGACGTGCGACGTGACTGCCTTTGCTAACAGCACGATAATGCCTGAAAGGACTCTCCTGTGCTCGTGACCATATCAGTTGGGCCGACCGGAAAATCGTGGCTTAGTAAGAGTCCCGATTTCTCTTCGTAAGGACTGATGACACTGTTCGAATGTGCCGCAGAGTCAACGAAGCCATAGACCCAAGGTATTGCGCAAGGTGTTAGCGACTCCATAATGATGTGGGATGCTTTTACATCGTACGGACTGGGTCCTCTGGACCTACTGAAACGATCATTGACTGGAAATGGTTATGTACGGCTACCTGGAGACTATCTGCAACCATCCATAGACTTCACGTTCCCAAACAACGATTTTTATGGATGGCAATAAGCCATGTCATAAGGCGACAACTGTTCGTGATCGGTTGCAAGAGCATTCTGGACAATCTGAGAGAATGATATGGCCACATCACTCGACATTCATCCCATCTAACATTTATGTGTCATAATCGAGACGTCAGTTCGTGCACAAACTCCTGCACCGGCAACACAAGTGTGGACGACTATACAGTAGAAGCAGCATGGCTGTATATTTCTGCAGGGGACTTATAGCGACTTGTTGAGCCCACGCCACGTCGATTTTATGCAATACGCCGGGCGAATAAGGTCCGATATGATACTGCGAGGTATTCCATGAATTTTTTTCACTTCAGCGTGTACTAAAGGTCTGTTTGTTCGACAAATGTAGACTCTGGGCTATGTGAAGTACTTCCGCTTTTATGTAATTTGCATTTACTGAAACTGTTTTGTACAATATCGCACTGTGCCGGGTGCAGGCTTCTCGATTTGCCATCATTCGGACAGTTTACATCTGCCTGCCACTATTTATTTTGTTCATTCAAGTCTTGGTGGAGCCTTTCACAGATATTCACATCCCGAGGGAATCCAGTGTGCTAACAGACAACTGATATTCTGACCTCTATATTACTATGTAGCGGACGCGTCGGTATAGCTGTGTATGTGTTAAAGTGTCGCTTCCGCGACAAGAATGTGCGCCCGACGAAATGGCGTCTTGGGCTGGCCCACCGGTGAGCGTGGATACGGCTTTTAGGCGGTTTCCCACATCCGACTAGATGAGTACTGGGCTAGTATCCAAGTCCCGCCTCAGATACACAATTCGAAACACTTAAAAGAAAAGTTCTGCTCACTTTCAAATGAACTTGCAGACAGCTGGCGCATACAGATTTCGGCGCTGACGTAGTGGGATGGCGAAAGGAAATAGATCCGTCACGTAGATTAACCATATCACATCCATTAGGCCGTCCGCGGTGGCCGTGTGGTTCTAGGCGCTGCAGTCCGGAACCGCGGGACTGCTACGCTCGCATGTTCGAATCCTGCCTCGGGCATGGATGTGTGTGATGTCCTTAGGTTAGTTAGGTGTAAGTAGTTCTAAGTTCTAGGGGACTGATGACCTGAGATGTTAAGTCCCATAGTGCTCAGAGCCATTTGAACATCCATTAGTTAACATTTAGACCCGGCTCCGTTATGAGAGAAAGGCAGAAGAAAGAGAATGTATTTGTAGCTAAGGGGACTGACTTCGAGATGTTGAGGAGATCCTGACATGTTTATTGTCCCTGTTTGCGTAATTGAGACACTTGAGACGCGTTCTATTTGATTTAATTGGTACTCGCAAGGTATCGGAAGTATTAGGCATTTGATGTTTAGTTTTTTAAGGTTTATACTTGGCATTTGTTAGTATCACACTTGTCGTATATACTCTTTATATAGTTTGTTACCGTCTTTCGCGACTGTTATAAAAGGCCTACTCAAACCCCAAGCAGTTTGCTTTATTCCAAAGCATCTTCAGTGGTCACTACAACGATGATCACGGAAAATGCGTTAAAATAAAGCGAAGTGCGTATGGTCTAAATAAAAATTTTATTACAGTTTCAAAAGAGTGTATTAATCTATATAGCCTGTACAACTACGGAATAAAGGCCAAAAAGTAAAGAAGATAACATGGATATACACTCTTCTCAAACGTCTGAAGGTGGTAAATGCTTATCTTAATCAGCTGATGGTGAAAAATACGATACCAAGCCATTTTCACACAATATTAATTGTAACCAATGTGGCTTAGCTGCACGAAGGCTATATAGTGTGCAGGTTTAATCGGCAGTGCATAACGTTGATGAAGAAGGGAACCATATGTTCCTTACAAAGTAATCATTAAATATACTCAAAGAGTTTGGTTGTCGTACAAAAATTCATCCATTGTGGACTCAAACTGTTACATTGTGAAGATCGGTATTCATATCTTGCTTAGATCTCTATGGCGGAAAGTGATGCAGTCATTTTCGTTTGGTCTTCGTTAGAGAAAACAGTATTCCACAGAACAACACTACATCGTTCTGACGTCAGTGACATATAATAATGCCGTCCACGTACGCAACTTATAGTAAAACAGCCAGTTCAGAGATTCCTTGGGCAAACTTTCGTATGTCGAAAGATGAAAAAAAAAGATGCTGGAAAAACTTGACATCGTTGACATGTCCACATGTCACCAGAGTATCTCCGAAGAATTACCAAAGATCATGTAAAACCCTGCGTGTTGCCCTTGTACGGAATAACCAAGGTAACGCCGAGAAATCACGGGATAACGTTTGAAAAATATATTTTCTCTCTCCTAAGCTGCCCAAATAGCACACATTGGTATCTTCAGTAATTCTGGATAGAAATTCAGAGCTTGCTATGTTAATCAGCGATGTTAATCAGTAGTTCAGTCTCGTCGTTAACAAAAGTGCTTCATATATGAATGAGATTTGTTGTGTAGTAATAGTATTCGTTTCATTCATGCATGGATCTCTTTAACGATGATACTGGACGTGTCCTGGTACTACAGATAAAAGAGAAAAACGTAATTCATATCTACAGGCATTTACACTTGTAGTTTGACAAAGACGGGAAACACTCGGAACGAGAAACACGAGATTAGATTGTTGTTCTGTCTTCGTAAAATGGAACAGCTGATACAAGGTATTCCTGGTCTAATATCTGTTGTCTAATAACGGAAATAGAAGTGTCAATGATGTAAGAGCGGAATCTCAGTGCCAGAATAATCGTAGCTTTTTAACATATCTTTACGGTATGTTAGTGTGTGTCATTACGGAAACAGAAGTATATTTATAGAAACGAGAACATACATTTGAGATGTCGTACCAACATCTCAGAAAACAAAGCATGTGTCTCGATCAAAACAAGCTGAGATGGCAAAATGATTCGAATAAAGACATAAAGAAATATATAAATATAATGCATGTATTTTACCTGGGGAGATTGTAGCCCCCAGGGCCTCTCCTGAAACTACCTAGCAATCCTTCGATTCTCTGTACTGTTAAGATATGAATATGTAAGGAAAATTAATTACAAATAACACTAATAAAGGAAATAGTTACAGCATTTAGCATGTTTATTACAATAATCTCAATTCATTACTACTGCAACAAGTAAGTCACGTCACATATAATATTAATCTCAGTAAAGAAGAGTAATGACATGCTGACAGAGAGACTTAGCACAAAAATCGAAGGAATCAAATCGGGAGCAGAATTTATCACTTCGCGTGAGAACATCGAGAAATAATAGGGGAAAATATAGCAGAAGAGGCTATGAAAGTTAAAGTTATGCAGTCGAATGGAGAAATGGAAAGGAATGCGCTTTGTTCATGTAAACAGAAATAATGTTTACAATCGGGCAGATGTATTAGGCGTAGGACAGGAGTAAAACAGCCTGGAACATCAAAACAGTAGGTAATCCAACAGTTATGGAACAAATTTTAGTATCCTCTTGCATGCAGCATACTTTTCCACGCACGTTACTAAATATCTTCCTCTACGGACATATGGCTGAAAAATAAAACCAAGTGTACAATGGTAGCATATCTGCAGACAGGAATATTGGACGTATCAGGACTTGGAATGCAGACAGTGCAGTGAACTGATACCATTTAGCTGGTGGAATCGACACTGGGAATAATAAAACGACCAAGCAACCGAACACTACACTCTATCTTAAAGCAATCATTCGTCGGTCGGATTTTTCATTGTTATTGCCGTATGACACAAAATTCTAAACTAGTAGATATTCTGTTACTATAGGTTATCCGTCTTGAGCTGACTGCAATTTAATTAAAAAGACGTAAACCAGACGCGTTTCGCTTTTATTTATAAAGTATCTTCCGTGGTTATTCTGAAAATTTGAATACATACGTTTGTACATTTTTGATTGTTTTAGGTTGAAAACAGCGTTTTGTTTATAACGTTGGTGTGCAAGTTACTTACGGTGTTTCCTTACATATTCTGCTCCTTCCCTCCTTGCTAGCAGTGCTTGGCTTCGAAAGACTTCGTTTCACATTTCCACTTTGCACTTTTTGCCATTCTGCAGTATTTCTATTGCTGTGTTATTTACATTTTACTTTCTTAAACGGTTTCTCATTCCGGACTGCAACAGTATTTGTGTCTGTTCATCTGTTTCCGTTCACGTTGTGAGTGTTGCCAACCTCTGATACTACTGCTTTTTTATTTTTATTGTGTGTGTGTGTATGTGTGTGTGTGTGTGTCTGAGAGCGAGATAGAGAGTTAGTGAAATTTGTGGAATTGTCTTGCATTTCTGTCTTATTTCTCAGTACATTCTACCTTACAGCACCCTTAAAAGCTTTTCACACTCTTTCTGTATATTAACTGAGTTTATGAAACTGTCTTACGATACCAATGTCCAAAACCGCTCTGTGTATTTACCGCGTTTGTGAAACTTCTTACGATACATATGCCTTAAAAAGTAAGTAGTGGCGATTAATACACACAAGAGATACCGTCACTATATTGGAATTCCTTGTTTTTCAGTTGTTTCCAACACAAACGTGGTCTGGACAAAGCCAAACGTTTACGCGAATTTAACGATTTATGTCCCATAAAACCTTTTTACGTCCCATTTTTCACGTCTCGGTCGCACATTTACTTTTGTAATAGATAGTTTCGATTACCATTTGCAATCCGTAGTGGTCACACGCAACTATAGATCAAATTAGAGGCAGAATACAGTATTCTGTTGTATAGTTCCGAATGAATACGACAGGTTCCTTGTGCAACTACATAGATCTGAAGATCATCAAATATTGATCAAAATTAGTCATCATAAAAATTAATGTGCAGCTGAGACCCTGAAATAGGACATAAAAAATTTAAATTTGGGTAAAAAGCAGATCCATGACTGAAAAGTGACGTTCTTCACACGTAAACCGGGAAGTGTTGTTGGCATACTCCGTAAAATGACTTTTTGTGGCGCGGACAGAACGCTGAACACGTGCGACTCACACGCAATTCCTTATCGCGTGTAGTACGACATTGACCAGTATTAAAAATTGAATGCGTCGTGACGTATCAATCGATGGTTTCGCGCAGAAACGCTAGGTTTACATTCAATTCCGGCAAGCTACGCTTGGCACGAGAAACTAAGTATTAGAAGTCACGAAACATTTTCATCACGCCACACCTTGTTGTGTACAATCGTTTTCTGGATTAAAAAGAGAATGATATTACGTTCCATTTTTAAGAATGTATCTAACCTTTGTACCACATTTTTTTCACCGTGGTATTTACTATATTTTCTTTCTTTTTCTTAGAGTTCTGGTTTCATTAATTTTGTTGTCAGCATCACGTATATTCTGCTGATAATCTAGGGAGAGAACACGAATTTTTGAATAAATATGCGTAAGAAGGGCAGATAAGTTATACAGAAACGTATATTGTTGAAAATGAATCACAGTTGGTCCTGTGACGTTTCACACATGGCTCGAATCGTTATCCACACATCAAACAGCATTGCCTTGTCGTTTACCGTCAATGAACACAATTTTTCAATACCCTAAATATGCAGCTACAAGGACTCTTCTTGCGCTTTGCCTGAATATAGTTCGACATGACATTGGCAAGTTGGGCAACGAGTCCAATAGTTAACTAAGATCACTTCGCAGAGTATGGTTCATATACTTTTAAAATACTTTTCTTTACTGTATAAAGTGTATCCCGTCAACGCTTAGTACGTTCTGTGAGATGGTAAGCTGGCCAGTTTTAGAGACAGAACTCGGCCTCAAATTCATAGTTGGGACACTGTGGAACAATGAAATTACAAAATGATACCCATTTGGTGATTGTCGATGTTCCACATTTCGTTAAGAAAGCTCCGTGTAGTACAATATGAAATGAGTTCAAAATGTCGACCTCTAAGAACATCGAGAAGCACATGGTAAATTAAGTGTGACTGTGCATCCAATATTTCATTCGCAGCTTTAATTAGTACCATGAGACAATCGTATAATGTTAGAGAAACAGCATACACTATATATATTCTCCGTATCCACACAGCCAAGAATGTAAGACTGGAGTCTTTGTGCTCAATGAACACGATCCCTCCTAACAAGCAACTTGTATTATAATACACACATCAAAAAACGGTTTGCAACACCTCGGTTAAGAGAGTTCCGGAACCTTTACAGAAAATTGGAATAGAGATCAACAAAAATATCATTTCCGCCCTTTTTATTGTTAATGAAAACCACACATTGCATGTTGTTCCAACATACAGCGAGACCTTCAGGGTTGGTGGTCCAGATTGCTGTACACACCGGTACCTCTGATACTCAGTAGCACGTCCTCTTGCATTGATGCATGCCAGAATGCGTCTTGGTATACTATCCACAAGTTCATCTAGGGACTGTTGGTCCAGATTGTCCCACTCCTCAAACTCGATTCGGCGTAGATCCCTCAGAGTGGTTGGTGACTCACGTCGTCCATAAACAACCCTTTCCAATTCATCCCAGGCATGTTCGATAGGGTTCATGTCTGGAGAACATGATGGTCATTCTAGTCGAACGATGTCGTTATCCTGAAGGAAGTCATTCACAAGATGTGCACGATGCGGCGCGAATTGTCGTCCATGAAGACGAATGCCTCGCCAGTACGCTGCCGATATGGTTGCACTATCGGTCGGAGGACGGCATTCACGTATCGTACAGACATTACGGCGCCTTCCATGACCACCAGCGGCGTACGTCGGCTCCACATAATGCCACCCCAAAACAGCAGGGAACCTCCACCTTGCTGCACTCGCTGGCCAGTGTGTCTAAGGCTTTCAGCCTGACCGGGTCACCTACAAACACGTCTCAGAGAAGGCATATGCAACATTTATCGGTGAAGAGAACGTGATGCCAATCCTGAGCGGTCCATTCCGCATGTTGTTGGGCCAATCTGTACCGTGCTGCATTGTCGGACCCTCTCCGTCTAATAAACTCTGTTCAGGCGTGGTTGTTTACATCTTTGGGCGGATTTAGTGACATCTCTGAACAGTCAACGGGACTGTGATACAAAACCCACAGTCAACGTCTATCTTCAGGAGTTCTGGAAACTGGGGTGATGCAGAACTTTTGTTGATGTGTGTATATGGTCTTGCATATAACAACCTGCTTCCAAGCACACATTATAAAACATATCGTGTAACTAAAAGCAGAACTTCATTTAACGGCACAACATGTCCTTTTCCATTCTCGTCATAAAAATATATGTTACAAAAACATGGGAAATATACGTTATCCAAAAACTATACCTAGATATGTCATTTTGTGGACAGTCAAAGTTAAGGGTGACAGAGGGAACTACAGTCATGTGACCACAGATTTGCGTACTTGCCGTTAATTTTCTTAATAAGAATTTTACGTAATGGATTTTGAGACTATTTACAGTCATCAACAGTGTTACCAGCTATTCTTTACTGCCACATAGATGCTTAGAGGGTTTATTAAATTTTTTAAACTTATTTTTTTGTTATATGCCACTGTGAAAGGGGTGTCTATAGTCGTTACCACTACCCAAAACCGAAAAGTGTCACTCGCCACTGCAGTAAAAGACAGTTCATATATATGTTCGTTTCCTGAAGTATAATATTAAAATTAGCAATTCATGTTTGCTATAAAAAAAAAAAAAAAAAGAAACACCACTCCTACAAAGAAATACAATGCCGTTCAGCAAAAACCGCCAGATTTAATGACGATTCATACAGAATCTAAAATACGTTTGGCTTTTACAGTTGATTCACACATTAAAATGGTTCAAATGGCTCTGAGCACTATGGGATTTAACTTCTGAGGTCATCAGTCTCCTAGAACTTAGAACTACTTAAATCTAACTAACCTAAGGACATCACACACATCCGTGCCCGAGGCAGGATTCGAACCTGCGACCATATCGGTCGCGTGGTTCCAGATTGTAGCGCCTAGAACCGCTCGGCCACTCCAGCCGGCGATGCACACATTAACTGACATATTTTATACTTGCAGTAGCGCTACTGATTTTGCATGCGGCTGCTTTTGGATGAACTTATGTACTCAATAATTCGATTGGGTTAATCAGTCCAAGCACGACTGAAGATAAAATTGTATAACTTTGAAATCGAACATAGGACAAAATATCACCAATAAAACAATTGTGTGATTGAATAACAGTTTATTGCAGTAGCTAATACTTCTCATTGTTTTGTTTGGTGTAGAAAGGAAGAAAGTAAATTACTATTTTGCTTAAGAATAACATTTTGCACATACTATTTTCAGAGATTTTGGGTTCATTTTCATGTTCTGATGACGACTGATTAGCCTTTCTTTATAATCAGAGGCTGGTACCGAACTTGAACGTCGTACATCAATGGCTATATTTCTACACAGTTCGAGTTAGGGTAACCTTTTGTCATATGCGAGCAAAATCATACATGTTAGTTAACAGTGCTATTCGGCTAGCACTAAATCTCATGTTTCTTCTTAAGACTAGCTGCTGCAGTGCTCTACCTACTGCTATCTAGACACCAGTCATGGTGCGCTGTCTCTTATTCGTCTACAAAACCGCATTTCACTATAATTTTTATAAAAAAAGGGAATATGTTTCTCCGAAAATGTAGTTAATTTCTGTTGCTATCCGGTACTGGATATCTGATTTTGGAAAATATGGTGAAGCTGTGTCCCATAGAGAAGGGCTCTTAATGTTCATGTACTGGAATTGGTACTTGATACGAAAACTTCAATTTTCTCATTTGTGTGGTATGCTTCTATTCTATGATCGCCAACATTATCGCCAATATAAAGGCGACTTGTAAAATATGTCGTCTTTTCAGTCGCATAGTATGCCGTTCACACAACGGCACTTATTGTGTCCAGGTGGTTTTACTCCACCTCGGTGTCATGCTGGTCATGAAACCACCCCACACCCCATCCACTACCACACCAAAAAAAAAAGTATAAAAAAGCGTCCATGTTTTTACATGCCAATTTCCAAGGTTATTACATAATTTGTCGATAAGGTAACACGAAAACAGTCTAGCCATAGCAACTAGTTCTAGAAAGTTACAGACTATGCTTAACGCTGGACACTTTTCAGTTGCTCGATTGAGCGCTAGCACACAGTGCATAGGCTTGCGGCTGGCCATCTGCAGAGAACATTCCAGCCAAGTAAAGTTCTTCATAGGCAGGCCGACCGCTGATGCTGCTAATAAAAAGTCGAACATGGTTCTTAAGTCCGCAGGTAGTTGAGTAAGGTACGGTAAGATGGAAAGGGGAAGGCGCTCTAACAAACAAAAAATAACAAACACTGACTGACCCGATCATAGGCGGAAACGTCTAAGAGAAACATCATTCCTCTTGAAACTTCCTGGCAGATTAAAACTGTGTGCCCGAGGAGTGCTAGTTCTGCAAGGTTCGCAGGAGAGCTTCTGTAAAGAGACGAGGTACTGGCAGAAGTAAAGCTGTGAGTACCGGGCGTGAGTCGTGCTTCGGTAGCTCAGTTGGTAGAGCACTTGCCCGCGAAAGGCAAAGGTCCCGAGTTCGAGTCTCGGTCGGGCACACAGTTTTAATCTGCCAGGAAGTTTCATATCAGCGCACACTCCGCTGCAGAGTGAAAATCTCATTCTGGAATCATTCCTCTTAATTGCCGTAGTCTGCTAACACGTCTCACAATCTTAGCTCTAAATGAAGCTGTAATAATGTTCAGTGCAGTCTTCAATTTTACGTCGTGTACATACTTCTTTGTTAGTTAGGGTAAATGTATGGCGATGCACTTGGCATTATTGTAACGAACTTGTTATTATACTGAAAGTGGAATTAGCAACAAGTTATATTGGGGCGGGAGGGGGAGGAGAAAGTAAGAAAGAGTGATAATCTCTCCGTCCCCACTTCCTCCCTCAGACCCAACGTTGCACCTGTGACTGGTTATAATCGTCTACGTAGGATTATAAGTAGGGCTAGATTTCCCAAACAGAACTCTGCGGGAAACAAATAAGTGCTCCACGAAAAATTATCGACTGTATGACGTCTTTTTTAGATATTTTCAAAATACCTTTTTTTTACAGTTCGTTACATCAGTCGATAAAAAGAGCACTATTACAGTACCACATTGTTATCTGTCTGTCTATCTGTGTTTCAAATTGGTTAAAACCTTTTTCCTCAGAAGCGACTCAATGTATCAACATGAAGTTTTTGTCACTCCTCAGAAGCGACTCAATGTATCAAGATGAAGTTTTTGTCACATACTAAGATCCACGGTACCTCGCAACTATAGAAAACAGAAGACTCTAAGTCGATGAAGTCAAAAGGTACGGCTATTTATGTCACATGTTCTAAACTCTCAAACTCAGCCAACAATACCTATACGATACTTCCCTATGACATAGAATCATAAAATTTGCAAGACGCAAGACCTCACAGTTCACATAAGGAAAAAATTCGAAAATGTTTCATTTGTATTTGTGCAACACGAAAAAGAAATTTAGTCATTTGTTAACCGACTCTCAGTCTGTCTGTCCTTCCGTTGAGACGCCTTTTTCTAAGGAATGGCTACACGATTCCAATTGAAATTTATGTCACATACTGATGTATGTGGTTACTCTTGACGGTGTAATAAATGTAAGCTTCTAAGTCAACGTAATCAGAGATATAGCCATTTATATCAGATATTTTGATACTCTCAAACTCATCATAACCTATAGGGTGCTTCCCGTCGACGTACAATGGTGACAATTGGTAAGAAGCAAGGTTTCACAGTACATTTAAAGGGAAAGATCCGAAAAGTGTTAATTTTAATTATAACACACAGAAAATATTTTTGTCATTAATTATATCACTTCATACTTAAAATTAAAACATTCTCGAGTCTTGCATTTTCCGGGAGCGACATCTTGCCAGCATCAATGTCGATGAAGGGAGAAAGTCATCCAGATTCTCGATTCCTGGGTTTGATGAACTGTCTACACACACAATTACGATAGTACAGATTCTTCAGAATGCGAATGCTACTCGCACCTGGCCATTTTGCAAAATTTAATTATGACCTCTGTGTTATTAATTATGACTTAGAATTGAAGTAATCACTGAAAAGACAAGTTTTTCTCTCTTTCTTTTTAATTCTGTTAACCCCTAAAGTAAACAGGGTATACCATCAAAGTTCCAGGATTCTCAAATCATTGTGTCACAGAAATAGTTTGAGAACTCCTATTGTAGGGGGATACTAATAATGGCGATTTCACCAAAAAGTGATATCTCTTTACCTGTGTTTTAAGTTGCGGTATACACTAATGAAAATCAATCACACTATAATTCGTCTCCAGGAAGGTCATGTAAAATTATTCACAGCAAACTGACGGTATTGTAACTCAAAAGTAAAAGCTATGGTCGTGCTAGCATAAAAAAAGTAACTTCAAGTAAATGTGCGGCAAACAGTGTAACCTAACTGCTGAATTAAACTTCACTTCAATCAGAAATCTGTTATTAATCAGACAAGGAATACATCAACATTTATCACCAAGATAATCAGATATGAACGAAGCTGTCATCTGTTTAAATAGGTAGTTGCACAAAACTATAGTACTTAATGCTAACATAAACTACTGGCTTCAGTGTGTAAAGAAAAGTACTAAATGTAACATGTCTCGTAGCAGGGTAAAAGTACTAATGTGTTCGACATGCCATGGCACTGAACACTTCTCTACTGATAACACTGATTTTGAGATAGTTACCAAGCAGTTTTTTTAAGTAACCTGAACATAGAATTTAATGATAGTTCACTGATAGACCTTCGTAATACAGAGGGTGCGAGCAGTACATGGGGACCCTGAATTGTTTCATCTGGAAGAAGTTATGGCAACTGACAATTTTAAAAACACAAACCTGAGCCTTGCACAAACTTTCATTTTAGAATTGTTAACGCACTAAATTAATGGGCCTCAGAAAAGTTTTGTCTTCTAACTGATCTTTTAATTAACGCTTTCAACATATGGCACTAACAACATATAGACTTCAATATAAATACACAAAAGCACTGCTACAAACCTATCACACAGTATGGAATGCTGTAAGCTCTTAAACTCTTATAACTTAGTACTGATTTGTAGTCATTGTATTTTGGAAATTTCATATTCTGAGAAACGATTGTAATGGTTCTTGAAAGTTAATTCCCTTTGTGGAAATAATGAAATATTGTTTTACTGTGTGCTGAACTAACAATATTTAGCTACCATGTGGCCAGGTCACATAAAAGACTAGTTGCTAAAGAAAACCTATTACCTCACGAATATTACCACTTCTTCCAATTGTTGCCGTTATTCATTAGCCACTTTAACTTCGTTTGAAAACTCTAAATCCTGTTGGACAAAGAAAAGAATCCTATTAAGGTGAGTGACGTAGGATGGATTAAGGTTCGTGACACAAAGTTGATGTATAACAGTACAATGTGAGTAATAAAGACTCAGGATGTTAACGCATCGAGGGCTAACAACAGATTAACCGTAACACAGAGACCCCTCGTGCCACATTGCCCACCTAAACCTTTCTGTTGCAGAGGGAGCTCCCTCCATATTTTCTATCCCATACAGTTGTGCATTTCCCAAGATGAACCAGTTACACATATTACTATTTAGTAGATACCTTATATAAAATAACATCTCTTTAGAAAAGAAATCTAAAAAATATTTTTGATTACTTATAGTTACAGGTTGAGAAAACGTATTTACATGCATCACAAGTCAAGGACATTCCATAATACAGACTATAAAATATGGTAATCAAATAAGTGTTACATATCCTCAATGTTTCAGGATCTTTTCTGGTAAAGATCTATAATTCTTAACACACGGCTGGGCACAACCACATGTAAATTTTGCCAAATACAGTTAAATTTTAGATGTTTCATAATACAAAGAATATGATTACATTAAATTTTCAAACAAATATCATCAGTTATATTTTACATATGATCACAGAAAGGTGTTTCAGTATCACAGAAAGTTTTGGGTAAAATATAAACAGACACTTTGTATACATGTAACCATTATTAAAATTATACAAGACACAATTTTTTATAATTCATTACATACAATATTATTTAGTGAATATTTTCATTGTATTGAATAATGGAAGTAAGTTTCATCAGTTTATTTATTTTGTACTACAGCAGTTACTTAATTTTCATGACTATAATAGTTATTCATCGTGACAATACACTAATATTTAGAAGAATATACATTTTATAACATGATACACAATACTTTGTTCACGCATTTATTCAACAGTATTTCTTATTCTGTTCTAGGGGCATACGGTTTTTAAGTCCTCTAAATATTAAATACCTAAAGGTTTCTTGGAGTTTAGATACACCAGACAGTAAGCGTTAGCGCGAAGATTTCTCTTCACTGCAAACAGGTGATTGTAAATTGAATCTTATAATTATGGTGACATTTTGCGCTACACAACTTACTTTTATTGTGCTGTTTTATTCGTAACATCTTCCTAATCTTTCCACAACGAGTATTAAAGAGCCCTAATTTGACTGCAAGGAATTTTGTCTGCATATACATTGCCTAAATGTGAAGGTTTCTTTGAGTTTTGAATCAGAAAGTTTTACGATTTTGTATTTCTTCTTCTTTTACAGACTAAACCATTTGCCGCCAATGTATTATACCGTCCAGAAGCTCCTTCGGTTTTGGGTTTTTAAAGTCTTTCACAACCTGAATCGGTTTTGACAGAGTATAGTATCATCTGCAGTTTTTCTTTTTTTTTCTTTTTGATTCTCTATTTCTGGTTTTTGCACCGAAAGAATTTCAATTTTATGGTTGCATTCCATATTGAAAACTGAGATTATTTATAATGGTCACTTCGCCATATTCTTTATCAGAACTGTGGTCTAAATTTGTCCGCCCAGGGTCACTGATTGGTTCCAACGCAATTAATGCTGTCTCTAGCACAATAAATACTTTAATCTTTTATCATAATTCGGACATGAAGAGTTATGGTATTTACATAATGCTAATAACTCTCTTCATCTGAGCAGTATTTTTCATCAGCTCTAACATATCCTTTTACCTCATACCCATGTAACCATCATGTACTTCAATAATTAATAAATAATCAGCTATGTCAAACCCATCTTGCTTTTTTATAACAGTTTGTTCCATTAATGTTGCATCATTCAAGAACATTTTGTCCTCAATGATAGTGATTTCATCTTCTGTCATTCTCCTCCTGTCTACAACATTAAACATTTCTCTGTCACTAATTTTAATTTCATTGGCAGCTCGTGTATTCAACACGCCACTTCTTACATACCTACAACATTCTCGATATCAGCTGGCCTCAATCTCTGTGTGGCGCTATTCGGCTTTATTTATTAATTAAAATTCACCTCTTTGTAGGTAATGTATTACTTTGGACGTCTTTCTTTCTTCCTTCACCTCTATTCAAGTTTCTGGCCGCATAACCATTTTTGATATCGTCCCACCCGCATTGGTTGAATCCCTTATACAAATCGGCAAGATGTTCACACTAGTTAGTGGTTTTTGACAATTCCTTGCTTACAAGCTTATTCGTACTTACGTCTGTTACAATTTCATTAACTACCGAAGCAGGTTCGTTGCTCACTGCTGCGACGTCACTACTCTGCTCTACCGCCAGAGCTACTGTATTCGCATAGACAGCTGATTATTCTGCTCAATCTGTGGCTAATGGCATTGCAGCCCATAACTTCACACTGACCTTACTGGCTGCCTGCTGTGATTCATCTTAATGCACATCTGTTGCTACGTTGGCAGCGTGTTACAACACTTCGCAGTTACTATGCTGCGCATGTAATTTATAACGTCTGTCACGTTCATATTCCTAATCCTTGGCCGTGGAAATCTTTCGACGTTAATCTGAAGTAGAACAAACGCATCATTATGGGCGTTGATGTTTCGTGGCGCAAAAACTACACAGCTAGTGGCTGAATTAAATTGTCCTCTAGCTTGCCCTCTTCGCATAATATAGATGCGATATCTCTCATTGTGATTTCGTCCAGCAGTTTGCTGCTTATTTCTGCTATTATTAGCGTCACGGTAATCACAATTCCCTTCACAGTGATCATCATCTTCAACAGATGGAGAAAATTTGTTATTACTTTCCACACACAAATCTTTGAAACTCCTGGGAGTTTCTCCAAAGCCACCAAATGATTTCCTATTCGGAATACCTACTTCTTAAATGGATAAACTTCCTATACCCATATTCTCAGGAATCATTCACAGAATTCCTGCTTTCGTTATCGTATATTCAGGCCATCACGAATTCTCCTAGTAAACACTCTTCTTTCTGTCGTAAGAAGTATTCCTCAGTAAATTTTTGCTTAAAGTCACCGAAAGTCATTTCACATCTATCTAAATTCAGACCTCATATTTTGGCATCCTCTGTTAATTAAATGATTGCCACATTAATCCTCCTTGGTCTGTCATGCCTACAGGAAAAATTCTTTCGCAATTTTTCAAGAAATCTTATGGACGATAACCATTGTGTCCTCAGCTGGATCAAATTTTTCTTCACCGACGAAAAATTTGATATTAACTACTCGTCCAGTCACGTTATAATTTTGTATGTAAACTTTTTTTCAAGACCACAAACTTGCCTTGAATGTGAGAAGTGTTTTGATTACACTTCAGTTGACAACTATTATTTGTACACTTAATTCCTTTTCTGAATCGTACATGTGTTTTTTTAGTAATGTGGGATTTCTATCATACATTCATCAACAATTTCCGTTTTAAAATCAGAAACGTTTTCCCCTACTTTCGTTTCCACAACATTCTCTACATTTTCCTGTCTCGTTTCAAGGAAAGAATTAAAATTTTAGTTAATATCGTTAATTTGTTCTTGCATAGTAGCACCGATAATGTTTATGCTGTGCATTACACGTTCATATCCTCGATCTTAATTTTCAGCACACCAATTTTTTTGTCTTATTGCCGATCCCTCGAGTAATTTTAACACCCTGTGTTTTTATTTCATTCTTGAGGGTACTGTTTTGTGCTCTGAGGCTGATAGCCTACGCTTTACACTGATTATCAGGGCTATTAATGCTGCTAGCTTGTGCCTTCATTTAATTATTGGTCTGTGACTCTGTACTTAAATTTGTTTAGTCAAAAGTTTTAATAAATCTTTCATATTCAATGGTTTTCCGCTATCTGCTCTAAAACATCCTCATTATCCATTTATGAATCATTTACTTTCATTGGTTCGTGTTTCATGTGTAATGGGCTCTAAATTTCAGTAGAATCATATGCTATTTATGGTATTTCTTGTAAGTTTCATCATTTATTTGTATTATTGAACTTTTCTTTATTTGTGATGTGTTCAACATCTGAAAATGCTGGTTCACATATTCACAGTACTCAATGTACACTAGTTGACATAGCGTGGGATAATCTATTTGTTCATCTCCATAACTACTAGCATCCTCCATTACATTCCTCTCCACATCATGTACTTTCCTGTTGTGCTCACTACGATCTTCTAATTTTCTCGCATCAGTTGTGTTACAAAATATGACTTACAACTTACTTCCTAAAACACCTGTGATAATTACTATTGCTTTTCTTTTCAGTATGTATCACTGGGCCATCAGTAGTTGTTATTTGGTTATACTGCAGTTATAAGTCACACAGGAAGTCTGTTACTACAGTACAAGTTAAAGAACGTCCTGTCACGCAGCAACATATTTAATACTCCAGGTGGATACTAATTATTAATACCAGTGATTCCTCACTAAAATGTTACCCTTAATAGGATTTTGGCTGTGATCTCATACGCTAATGAGAATTAATCGGACTAGAATTCATCTCCTGAAGTATGCACTGACATGATGCAACGTCATCTGAATGGGAATAGAATGAAAGGTACTGTTATTAAGAAGTAAAAGCTGTAGTCATACAATATAAAGGCGGTCGTCAGCCTAATTACGGAAAAGTGATTTCAAGCAAATGTGCAGCAAACTAATTAAACAAACTGCTGAATTAAACCTCACTTATGTTTGAAATGTGTATAGTAATCGGACATGAAAAACTTCAACAGGCACAAGAAAGGTAATCAGACATAAGTGATGTTGTTATCTCCCTAAGTACAATAGCAACCAAATACTTCACACTAACTTGACTTAGGGTGTAAACAATAAAGTTAATTACACTAAGGCACATAACTGAGGAAAAGTGCTAAGGTATCTGACATGCTATGGCTCTGAAACTTCTCAACTCGTAAACATTGATCTTGAAATACTTACTAAGCACTTATATGACCTGAACCATCATAACGTGGACACAGAGTTTAATCACAGCTTGCTGGTAGACGTTTGTAATACTCAAAGCATGAATAGTGTACGGGAACCCTAAATCTATTTCAGTATACCCCAAAGTAATGAGACACAGGAAACATCAACATTTACCAGCAAGGTAATTAGATATAAATGAAAATATCTGTTTAAATATAGTGGCACTAAACTACAGTATTTCATGTTAACATACACTACTTCCTTAAGTGTGTACAGGATAATGCTAAACGTAATATGCCACTTAAAAAGGCAAAAGTACTAATGTGTGTGAGATGCGTTGGCCGCGAATCTTCTCTACTGATAATCACTGATTTTGAAATAATTCCCAAGCACTTGTTTTAAGTAATTTGAGCATGGAGTTTAATGGTTGCTCACTGACAGACGTTAGTAATTCACAGGGCGTGAGTAGGACACGGGGCCTTGAAGCTGTTTCAGCTAGATGAAATTGTGGCAACTGATAGTTTTAAGTGCGCAAATGTTTCAAGAATATTTACTGAGCTTTACCCAAACTTTCAACGTAGAATTACTAACACACTAAATAAATTAAGGGGTGGGGGGAGGGGCTTGAAACTGATTTTCTACCAGCTGGCCTTTTGAGTAACACTTGCTACATCTACATATGTACTACACTAGCCACCATGCGGTGTGTGGTGGAGGGCACAATTCGCACCAAAGTCATATTCCCTCCCCCTGTTCCACTCGCGGATCACACAAGGGAAAAGCGACAGTCTGAACGCCTCAGTACGAGCCTTCAACAGTCAGATATAACAAAATTTACACATAAATATAAATAAGCAAAAGGACAATTGCAGACCTATTACACAAGTAGAACTGTTGTGGGCCTTTCACCTGTTATGGCCAAGTACTGACATGAAATCACTTTTTTCAGAAAATTTCATGTTCTGGGAAATGATTTCAGTGGTTCGTGAAAGTTGACTGTTTTTACTGAAAGGTTAATGAAATATTCTTTTACCATGTTTTGAACTTCTGATCTTTAGCTACCACATATAGAAGTTCACACAAAAGACTACTTGCTAAACCAAAAACGATTGCTCCACGACAGATAACACTTCTTTCAGTTACTGTAATTACTCATTTCCTCCCTATACCCTTGTTTTAAAACTCGGAATCCTGTTGGGCGAGGAGCAGGATCAATGTGAGTGACATAGAAAAAATTAAGGTTCATGACACAAAATTCACGTAAAGCGGTATAACGTCAACCCTTCAGTAAACACCAGTCCATGAAACTATATAGGAAACAAAGCATTACGTTAGCTGTAGATGGAAGTAATGGCGATCTCCTATGCCGATAGAGCAATGACGTACTAAGCAATCATGACACTTGACGCATTGTGCTCTGAATATTTGCTCTTGCCTTCCGATAAATGCTGTGAGATTAAGAATAATAGCAATTTACATACGTCGCATATTTAATGCACTTTTGCAGAAATCATTACCTCAACGAACACTCAGAATGTTGACTGATTGAAGGCTAACAGCAGCCTAAAGCCATAAAGGCTGCTGAAACAATTTCGCGGCTATCCACATTTCATAGTCCCTCCTAAACCTTTCCTCCAGCTTTTCTATCTCGTACAGTTCTACATTTCCTAAGCATGAACCAGCTACAAACGTTACAGTGTAGTATATACGTAACATAAAATAACGTAACTTTAAAAAAGAAATTTCTAAAAATATTTCAGCTTACATAAAGTTTCAGAAAGAGAAAAATTGTTTAAATCCTTTTCAAGTCAAAGAAATTACATAATACAGATATCACAATATCACTAACCAGTGTTAGTGTTACAGGTTCTCGAACTCAATGTAAGACCTCCTTCTCAGACGACTGGAAGACAAGATTATCAACTACATTGCAGATTGTAGCTGTGAGTACAGTAAAAGGAATCATGTGTTCAGGAATATGTGTTCAGTTTGAGTCAAGCAGAAGCCTGGGTGCACCATCATACACAGAGTGTCCCAGCAATTTTATGACGAACTTCAAGGGGTCGTATCGGGCATCTGGAGGTAAAAATTCAGGATAGAAATCTGTGTCCGCAAACGTCATCCAACAACGTTACAGAGCGTTGAAGTTATAGACGCCGACACCTCGCACTAGGTGACCCCTCTGGCATCAAACGTGATTTTGTACAGGCACAGCCCGTAGGCGGAACATCTCGCAATGTGTTTGTTAATCACTGGTTGCTACTGATTGCCACGATCGCCACGGCGAAGATGGAGCTAGCTGCTGCGTATTCAAGCTGTCTGCTATGAATGTGATGCTCTTTCGGACACAGGTTTTAGTGTGCAGTTTATTTTTCTCCTGTAAACCGAAAAACACTGGAAATTTTGAAAGATTCCACCAGAAAACACACAGCAGATAGAAACCGTGTCCTAAAGCGTCATCCACCGAGGCAACAGAACATCGAATTCATAGGAGAAAAGGCGTTTCTACGCAGCAGCTAGCTTCACCTTCGTCACTGGCAGTCGTGGCAATCAGTCTTGATCACTTAATGACAACATTGTGAGACATTCCGCTTACAATGTATCAGCGTACAAATTCACGTTTGCTCCAGAGGGTGTGGCCTAGTGGCAAGCACCAGCGCCTGGAATTTCTCGCAATATTTCTGGGACACCTTGTACTTATAATAAATTTCAACTGGTGGCATTTTCGCTCTTGATGGTATTATTCTTAAACACAGCGTGTTTTAAAATGTATTGAGTACTTATTGTAACACACCACACAACGCTACTAACAATGTGTGGTATAGTAACTCTTCAAACAGATGTAAATACCTTCGAGTCATGCAAAGTACAATAGAATGATTTCATTTTCTTTTATTTTTGTAACAAACAAATGATCCTGCTGCACCAATGATGTAACAATTCAGCAAGCTGCCTTCTTATCCAAAATTTTCTAGTGCCATATGGAACGGTACTTAACGCATACTACCTATACCCTCTGTCGTTGATGATTTACAAGTACTAGAGAAAGTGTATCATGATTACCACGGTGATAACACCAGTTTCGACAAAGTCCTTGATGAATAACATTCATACACCTTCGATCTGTAGCTGGGATAACTGTTCGACCAAACCAACGGCCATCTGCTTCTTGAAGCAGTTTCGACGAAAATAACTTTTAATCTGTTAACAATATGTAGGGCATTAAATTTACGCTTTTCGAACGCCAGTGTAGCATTGTGCTTTAGTTATTGTGGAACTAGATGGAATGAAAAGGGACAAGGTGGTCAACACCAACATTTGTGCCGGCCGGAGTGACCGAGCGGTTCTAGGCGCTGCAGTCTGGAACCTCGCGACCGCTACGGTCGCAGGTTCTAATCCTGCCTCGGGTATGGATTTGTGTGATGTCTTTAGGTTAGTTAGGTTTAAGTAGTTCTAAGTTCTAGGGGACTGATGACCACAGCAGTTACGTCCCATAGTGCTCAGAGCCATTTGAACCATTTGAACCAACATCTGGGAAAGCCATACCACAGCGCGTGGGGGATGGTGCGTCACGCTGTTACGTAGGAATACCCATTTGCATAAGTCTGAATTTCTAAAATTTTCTCGTTCTGATCATTACCGAAGATACATGTCATTATTTGGATCACGATTCAACCGTTCAAGCCACCTTCATCAAAATCCAGTCCGACCCCGGTAGCTGAATGGTCAGCACGAAAGAATGTCAATACTACGGGCCCGGGTCCGTTTCCCTGCTGGGCTGGAGATTTTCTCCGCCCAGGGACGGGGTGTTCTGTTGTCCTAATCATCATCATTTCATCCCCATCGAGGCGCAAGTCGCCGAAGTGGCGTTAAATCGAAAGACTTGCACCCGGCGAGCGGTCTACCAGACGGGAGGCCCTAGTCACACTACATTTTCATTTTATTTACCAAAATCCAAACATGGAGACAATGTCACATCAAAATCATCCGACCCTCTTTGTCATTACTCACACGCTGCCTTCACATCTGTGTCAAGCCAAAATTGAGAAGTGTGTAGCTAGTGATAGGCTTGTTCCGCTTCAGTATTTTTAAAATCTATTACAAAATGCGGTCCGTCAGATATATAAAATTCAGTTAGTAATCTCAAGAACAGTGCTAGCACTTTAAATAAACAAGAAGACACCTTATTGCCAACGAAATTCACCCTCCCCTTCCCCTTCCTAGAGTTCAAAACTACGAAATCATGCACCTATCTGATTTTCTCATGTACGCTTTAATAGTGAAAATAGATTAAATACTTCAATGTTTCTTGCACCATGTGTTGTCTGATCAGTTGAGACGTGGCTTTAGTAATTACACGGTGTTCACTTTGTTTTTCGTGGGTATATTTAAGGATTTTTGCTTTCCAAATTGATCGTACCTACACACTGCGTATAGCTGTGGCAAAGTGCAACGCAGAACAAAATCTTTGGGCAGTAGACAGCAGCCTTCGGCCGCCGTCATACATCAGCCATCAGCCACGTGGAAGGAAAACTCTTGATCATGAACTCTGTCGCCAAAATCGAATGAAATTTAGAACATAAAAAGTCTTGGTTGCACAAGATACATTTATATATCTTCACAGGTGATGGGTTTCGGCTGTTCTAGGCGTCATCAGACGACTGATAAAAATTATCGCTAATCGTGACAGAGGCGCCGAAGGTAATTAAGAGTCCTATACAACTGGGAGGTAACAGGCAGATAGCTACTGTCAATGACTCATTATATCACCCATGAGGAAACCGTCCCATGTTGCCGGCATAACAGCGCGTGCTCACAGTATTGTAAAAAGACGTTATTTGTGTTCAAGGGACGGTTTCTTCTTGGGTGACATGTGATTTTTTTAACAAACAGATTTGTGTCAAACACCTCTGTTTGCATTTAAATTGCGTCTTTCGATCATTAGAAGTTTCAGTAAAGCAAATAGTTCGAGCAGATAACAACACTTCCTGAAAATACTGCCAAGTCATAGATTGTTGACAGTTTGTGGAGATCGTTAGACTCGGGATTACAAGGACAGGGCAAGGTGATTGTCACCTTACGTCAACAGCAAGAACGTTGTCACTGCAAATTTTGCACAGTGAACAGGTTCCCGGTCAAAGATTTTATATAATGTAGTAAACGATAATGCTCCAAAGACTTTGTTATTTCGTGTTAAGATTGGATTCGTCTGTTTTATCGAATGGATGGAATAGTAAACGGCGCTGTGGGTGGCCGACAGACCAGAAAAGAAAACCACGCTGGAATATTATTACAGCATTTGCATAACGTGCAAGGAGATAAAGTGAGGAGATGATTCAATCAGTTCAATCAAGAGGTTTATCTTCGTCGGGAGAAGACGACAAGGGGAATCTGGAAGTATGCAGAGGGCAAAGCGTAAGTCTTTTAAATGAGAGTCCGTGACACGGAAACAGTATCGCCGGCCGTGTCCTGCGGTCGCAACTCTGTCGGCGAGTGGGGGATGGCGGGGAGGGGCAGGGGCCGAGTCGACATTAAGGCGATTGGCGACGTTCGGGGTACACGCAATTATCGGAAATCCGCGCTGCGGACCGCCCGTATAATAACGAGACCAGCGGCACGGAAAGGGTCGTGCGTCTCTTTGCTCTCAGTGAAACACTGCTCCAGAAAGAGAGAGCGAAGGGAGAAGGGGGTAGGAGGGGAAGGGGAGGGAGAAAGAGGCAGTGTGCACTGTGTCGGCGGGTTTCCGGAGCTTTGGGAGCGCGCGGTCTCCCGGCGGTCCTTTACTGGGCTCTGGAGCCGCCCCCGGCATTTCCTTTACTTCCCAAGACCGGCTATTGGCCTTCTGGAGAGCCCTCTACCCGAGAAGCACCTCCAGTTACAATTACGCTACTGGTAAGCACTGCATGCTGTGTTGCAGAATGACCGCAGAGGACCGAGGTTTTATGCTGACAGGGGACATTCAAACGTGGTGCGCTGCATTTCCTCAGACTCCTCTGTGTCTGAAGGTGCCACGTAGGACTTACTATGTTATCAGACTTATTTTATTTTATTCTGTTATTTAACCTGCTCGCATTGGGGCCTACATGACCTATCTTACATCGAAGTGTAGTTGGACAAGCAAAATATCGTCTACCTCGTATTTACTTGAAGGTGATAATTACGGCCATAATGTGCTTTGAGCACGCAACTTCGAGGTCTTTCATACCCTTACCACACACACACACACACACACACACACACATACACACACACATATATATATATATATATATATATATATATATATATATATATATATATATACTCCTGGAAATGGAAAAAAGAACACATTGACACCGGTGTGTCAGACCCACCATACTTGCTCCGGACACTGCGAGAGGGCTGTACAAGCAATGATCACACGCACGGCACAGCGGACACACCAGGAACCGCGGTGTTGGCCGTCGAATGGCGCTAGCTGCGCAGCATTTGTGCACCGCCGCCGTCAGTGTCAGCCAGTTTGCCGTGGCATACGGAGCGCCATCGCAGTCTTTAACACTGGTAGCATGCCGCGACAGCGTGGACGTGAACCGTATGTGCAGTTGACGGACTTTGAGCGAGGGCGTATAGTGGGCATGCGGGAGGCCGGGTAGACGTACCGCCGAATTGCTCATCACGTGGGGCGTGAGGTCTCCACAGTACATCGATGTTGTCGCCAGTTGTCGGCGGAAGGTGCACGTGCCCGTCGACCTGGGACTGGACCGCAGCGACGCACGGATGCACGCCAAGACCGTAGGATCCTACGCAGTGCCGTAGGGGACCGCACCGCCACTTCCCAGCAAATTAGGGACACTGTTGCTCCTAGGGTATCGGCGAGGACCATTCGCAACCGTCTCCATGAAGCTGGGCTACGGTCCCGCACACCGTTAGGCCGTTTTCCGCTCACGCCCCAACATCGTGCAGCCCGCCTCCAGTGGTGTCGCGACAGGCGTGAATGGAGGGACGAATGGAGACGTGTCGTCTTCAGCGATGAGAGTCGCTTCTGCCTTGGTGCCAATGATGGTCGTATGCGTGTTTGGCGCCGTGGAGGTGAGCGCCACGATCAGGACTGCATACGACCGAGGCACACAGGGCCAACACCCGGCATCATGGTGTGGGGAGCGATCTCCTACACTGGCCGTACACCACTGGTGATCGTCGAGGGGACACTGAATAGTGCACGGTACATCCAAACCGTCATCGAACCCATCGTTCTACCATTCCTAGACCGGCAAGGGAACTTGTTGTTCCAACAGGACAATGCACGTCCGCATGTATCCCGTGCCACCCAACGTGCTCTAGAAGGTGTAAGTCAACTACCCTGGCCAGCAAGATCTCCGGATCTGTCCCCCATTGAGCATGTTTGGGACTGGATGAAGCGTCGTCTCACGCGGTCTGCACGTCCAGCACGAACGCTGGTCCAACTGAGGCGCCAGGTGGAAATGGCATGGCAAGCCGTTCCACAGGACTACATCCAGCATCTCTACGATCGTCTCCATGGGAGAATAGCAGCCTGCGTTGCTGCGAAAGGTGGATATACACTGTACTAGTGCTGACATTGTGTATGATCTGTTGCCTGTGTCTATGTGCCTGTGGTTTTGTGAGTGTGATCATGTGATGTATCTGACCCCAGGAATGTGTCAATAAAGTTTCCCCTTCCTGGGACAATGAATTCACGATGTTCTTATTTCAATTTCCAGGAATATATATATATATATATATATATATATATATATATATATATATATATATATATATATGCCACGTGCACAAAGAAATATGCAAATAATGTATTTACTAATTTCTAAAATGTACAATAGAAAGAGAAACTCAGTGAAAAGGATTAAAATAGTAGAGCAGACAGCTGTGGCTCGCTGATCTTTGGAATGAAAAGGATTAGGTAGGCAGTCTGCAGCACACTACAACAATTCGCAAAGTTACACCTAATTGTTTCTATAGTGGGACTCCCTGCCAGATTTTGTTTTTCTATTCCTTCTCGTATTAACGTCTATAACTAATAACAAATCCGTAAAGCAGTTTTGTCTGTCTGCCTTTGAACTCGCTAATTTCGAAAACAACCAGACGAATTTTCACTGGGTTTTCGCATGTAACCTGAGTACAAACTGGGGCATGGTATAGGTTTTATATGAGCAAAAATATATCCATATATGTTATAAAAATGTGTTTCTATATGGATGTTCCACATCTCCTCCGAAGCCAATGGATAGTATTCGGTCAAACTTGGTACACATATTACTTACAGTCTGGAAAGTATCGCCGTTGAGCTAATAGCCACCCATCTTTCATAGTGGTTGGGGCGGCGGTAAAAAATAAGTGTAGGTCACCGCGCGTAATTACCCTTATTTTATTCACTCAGTATCTGAGTACAAGAGCCCTTAGTGACTTGCAACTAACTATATGCATAATGTCAAACCTTGACGAAACGTTTTCTCCCTTAGAACACCTACGGTATGACGAAAGAAAAAATGTTTATCGCTTACTACATTTTTCCTGTTCATTTACATTCAGGCATGACATTTTAATTTATTAGTTCTTTACCACTAATTGTATTCGTGACATGTTTTGCAGACAGTGCTTACATAAATCACTGAATGCCCCTGCAAAATTATGTCACTGTACGACATAAATTTTGCGATGTATGATGTCATAAACATTGAGACAGTGAAAAAGTACCGTACTATGCATGACGTTTAAATTTATAATTACTAACCCTCTTAAACAAGATCAATGAAATTTGGTAAGGAGGTGACTTTAATCCTGCGGAAAATCGTAGGCTACTTCAGACAGTACAGGATACTAACTGATTTGTACAATATTATACGACTCAGAGAAAAAAACTACTATTTGAAAAAACTATTTAATCTTTGACTTTTGAACTTTACCATATTTGTGACAATGATTTTATTGGTTTGTATGTGCTAGGCGATGCAGACGTATGGGAGAGGAGATGGACAGAGAAAGGGAAGAGGAGTTGCGGAGGAGGGAAATGGATATAGGAAGGCAAGAGGAGGAGATCGAAAGAGAATGAGAGAAGGAGGTGGACAGTATGTGTGAGTGGAGGAGGTGGTTAGATTAGAAAGGATGAGAAAGGGAGCGGGGCAGAGGATATTGAGAGAGGGTTGCGGGAGGGGGGGGGGTATAGGTGGACTAATAGAATTGAAATAAATACATCCCGGGGCAACGTAGGGCAGTCAGCTAGTTAGTGAACATTTTTTGTCCATTGTGGACGTATTAGAACACTACTGTTGAAATTGAAGGTAATTTATAATTAATAAGCCTGCAGCCAGTTGCTTTCATGGGTGTTTATTTTTCTACGAACACGTTTCAAGGAATCTGGTAACCAATATTCAGACGTTCACTTTCATTTTTCAGCGGCATTGCAGGAATCTGTAAGGGAAGTTTTTAAGATAGCTGTTGTAAAATGTAAATTTAAGATACAATGTTCACGACACGTAAATGCTCGTAAATACGAACCTCAGACGATGCGGTGAACATAAAATGAGTGTTCACTAGGAAACACACGTCTTGAGTCATAGTTCGTTGACATTTCGTGTCGAGAAAGGCGTGACGTTCATATCGGTTCACCACACCAACATTAACGTCATGGCCGCTGTAATTTTGATTTTTTTGCGCTATAAGCGACGCTGTCCAGTCACGTGTTGAGGCTGCCTGCGAGATTAAGTAAGTCAGACTAAGAAAATCTGTATTTGCAGTGAGAATGATGTCACATGTAAGAGATATAAAAAAATCTTTCAAACTTTACTCACTTTCATTCTAGTATGTCATATGGAATCATATTCTGGGGTAATCGCCGCGTGGTTTAAGGCGCCTTGCCGCGGTTCGCACAGCTCTCCCTGTCGGAGGTTCGACTCCTCCCTCGGGCATGGGTGTGTGTGTTGTCCTTACCGTAAGTTAGTTTTAAGTCCGATTAAGTAGTTTGTAAGCCTAGGGACCGATGACATCAACGTTTGGTCACATAGGAACGTACCACAAATTTCCAAATTTTCTAGGATAACTCGTTAAATCGAGCAAAAGCTTTCAGCGTACAAAAGCGTGTAATAAGACTCATTTGTGATGCAAATTTAAGAACCTCATGCCTGACGTGTCTGAAACAACAGATACCATCTTCACATAGATAATGATCTTCTGTGCTGATGCACTCACATTTCCCGAACTCTTACGGGAATCGGTAGATTGAATGCCACGAGTAATGAGTATAGTGGGCAGGGGCACTACAAATGTAGTGTGTGGACAGTACGTTGAAGATGTGGGTCTCACAGAGAGCGTGTCAGAGACGTCCCTGCAGTCGCACTATCTTCTGTGTCCTCGGTGGCTCAGATAGAGCGTCCGCCATGTAAGCAGCAGATCCCGCGTTCGAGTCCCGTTTGGAGCACACATTTTAACTGTCGCCGTTGATATTTATCCACGCCAGTCAGCAGCTGAAGGTCTGGATTTCATTGTGATTTCATTCTTCGAGAGCTGCAAGATTCCAAACGTATATGTTCTTCCGGACCTACACAAAATACCTAATCTTGACTATGTGAAGATGGTATCTGATCCTTCGCACATATAGTCAAGATTAGGTATTTTGTGCGTGACAAATTTCTTAAAAGTGCTTTAATTTGCTTCATTTTGACAGTGCATTAATTCTGTAAATATTAGAAGTTCCGTTTACTTATTATTATTAGTATTATCATGGTGTCAGAAACATACATAAGTGCACAGTTAACACGTTATAGAATCTTTGACCAAAATTTCGCCACTTCCGGTCCATTTTCTGTCGGTCGATGGAGATCATCTGCTATACAGGAGAGACACAGTCGACACTGAAGCATTTGATGGACGGTCTTGGCTTATCCACAATCACACTTAATATTGTTTACTGCACTGTAGTCCCATCTTGCCGGACTAAACCTTGATTTACCCACTCCTGGTTTCGGCCTGTTCAAAGACTTCCAGGTCAGCGATTCATCGTTATGTCCTGGGGGAAGAATTTCAAAAATGGCTCTGAGCACTATGGGACTTAACATCTGAGGTCATCAGTCCCCTAGAACTTAGAACTACTTAAACCTAACTAACCTAAGGACATCACACACATCCACGCCCGATGCAGGATTCGAACCTGCGACCGTAGCGGTCTCGCGGTTCCAGACTGAAGCGCCTAAAACCACTCGGCCACTCCGGCCGGCGAAGAATTTCAGAAACTCTTTTCCCACCGGGGAGAAGGGAAGTATTATCTCTCCAAAGTTGTACCCTGGCATTTTCAGCAGTAGTAGTAAGTACCTTTGATGTTCTAAGGAAATTCTTTCTTGACTTCAATCGCTGGGAATCAAAACCCAATTTACTGTAATGAATTCATATATTTTGACAATCTCGTAACAAATGATCAGGGTAGAGAGTAAATGAGTATCATATTCAAATGTCTTTCGTTTCTTGTGTTATACGTACTTTCTGACTTGTTCCACTCGTACGAGAATCATCTAATTTTTTTGTCTATGGAACGAAAACTGAGTCTAATGTAATATAAGGATGAAAATCAGGCTCGCGGATCACCGAAGGCTGCCGGTGTCTGTTTTAAAAGATTCACCACATCTGTCATCAGCTAAAACGGAGAGCAGATCCTAAAATTGCTTCTGGCCTCCATTACAAGATGCACTTGGGGTAAAGCGTAGCATGTAGGGATTTGTACGTCACAGGCATCACTGCTGGAGTGTCCTTCACGAAGCCATGTGTTAGGAGACAGTGCCTTCGTCCAGCCTGAAGGAGCAGATGAGAAATACCACGGTCGGATGGTTGGCTTCACTGACCGCAGACTCTTGTCATTCGCTGCCAGCCGCTCCTCCTTCCACCGTTTCATCGTTATCTGTTTCAACTGCGAAATGACAACATTGTGTCACGTTGTACACCACGAGGGTCTCCTTGATGCCGTGTCTGCTTCCTCGTTTCCCCAGGTACTCACCTGCCTTGGTACCTAGTATGTGCTTCCCCTGTTGTAGCAGGAAGAGCAGTTTTTGTTGCGTTAACTGGCTTATTTCCTCTCAAATGGTGCAAATGGCTCTGAGCACTATGGGACTTAACATCTGAGGTCATCAGTCCCCTAGAACTTAGAACTACTTAAACCTAACTAACCTAAGGACATCACACACATCCATGCCCGAGGCAGGATTCGAACCTGCGACCGTAGCGGTCGCGCGATTCTAGACTGAAGCGCCTAGAACCGCTCGGCCACAACGGCTGGCTTCATTTTCTCTGCTGTGTACACTTGTTGCAACGCTTTTAGGGCACTAACGGAAACTGAGCAAACATTTTGCTCTGAAGACGCCTCATCTGCTGCAGTGCCTTCAGGATCACACACCACTCTGCGATAAACAAGATGTATTCTTTGGGAAAGTGAATTCCGATTGAATAGCGAAGAGAGTCAATTGGTTTCGAGCCGTGTACACTATATGAAAATTGTGTTGCCTGTTCGAAATGTTGTGAAACTAAGACCGAAAAGTAAGACGTGCAGTGTCATCTTTGATAAAATTTGTCAGACATAAAATATGCTGGACTTTCTTAGTAGCCAAGGAAGTTAAAGTCCTTTATGGTGCACCGTGTAAAGCAGTTTTACTTAGGAAGGTCTTGAAGACTCACACCCCGTGCACCCATAGGTCTCACGGAGTTTCTGTAAAATTGGGGCAGATGGGTTTGAAATATTGAGTGGATTCAGGGATAAAGCTTTCAAGTCTCTAAGGTGTGGCGACCGGCAAAGTTTAAACTCAAATTTGAGGCCCAGACACCACACCGATTCTTTGAGATTGAGAATAATTTCCCTCAGCGTTACCTCAGGAAAGTTAAAAACCGAACATAAACGCGTGTAAAGAACACACAAACTTCTCGGTACGGGAAGTAAAAACGCCCATTCCTTCCGACTTTCGGAGAAGTCATCCACAAGAAAAGAACACTGGACAGGACTTTCCCGCCATTATTCTGTCAATAAGTATGGAAAAGATAGTCTCACACAAAACAATACCTTGAGAGACAACCTTCTGCTGTACGAAGGGATCATATGGGACGCCACCGTCTCCATATTTAAAATAACGAGGCAAGACGATGGTCCATACAAAAACGGGAAGAGGTCCTCGGAGGCCCTATTGTGAACCTGTCAAACGGTATCGCGTCATAGGCCTTCTCTATAGCAAAAAATTTATATTTGCTGATGTCTGCAGAAGAAACCCTATTCCGCAGTGAGTTGCACAGCGGCTTCCATCGACGGCTAGATTTTCAAAGATGGAGGGATACCTCCTTAAACACTGAAAGCAATGGAGGAGCTGTCTGAAATCTAATTTCCAAACAATTTTACATTCCGAGTAACCGCAGCTGTTGAAAGGCACGATGTCGGGAAGAATTCCGTTCACAGCTCGTAAAATTGTTGTTTATTAAAACACTACCGCATCATCAGGTGAACAATGTTAAAAGATCATAGGACTACCCATTGCTCCCAGTCAGAAGTTAGGAGCGATGGGTATGCCTACGATCTTGTAACATTGTTTATCAGACGATGCCATTTAAAGCTGCGAAACCGGTCTTGTTTTAATAAACAACAGTTTTACCAGCTATGAGCGGAATCCTCCTTGACACCATGTCTAATTTACAGGCCCAGATGTCGGTTGACTTCCCGTGCCAAAGTCCTCGCCATTCAGGTAGTGAGAACAACACCAGGATAACTACTCGCGCATATAGGACGTTTCCCGAGTTTTAGTAGAGCAGCTGATTTCTCCAAGAGTGAGGAAAACTTTCTGACGACCACATGAAGTTAAATAAGGCAAGAACATTTTGTTTAATTCGGCCGTGAAGTACCATAACATGCTATAATGGGCCCTGTCGTGGACAGGTGAAGTATAACGAGCCCCGTATAGAAAGGAATACAGCTCTCACCTGGATAAGGTGGTCAAATTCTACGTCGCAGATCGAACTGAAGTCCCAACTAAACTGCCATTCTATATCGTCGGAAAGTTGGATCCTGATTGGAAGTAGCTGTGGCGGCAACGCTGGCGAAATATTCAACCACTATCCGGGCAATGTCTCGCTGGATGGAGACTTTCAGTTCGCATTAATGTAGCTACTTCCCGGGAAGTCCTCCTGAAGGCCTCCCATACGATTGTACTTTTAGTACGATTGAGGATATTCAGTCGCTATTTCCACGAATTATTGCTCTCTAATAATCGCAAGGCATTTCGTCTTCGGCCGGCCTGTGTGGCCGAGCGGTTCTAGGCGCGTCAGTCTGGAACCGCGAGACCGCTACGGTCGCAGGTTCGAATCCTGCCTCGGGCATGGATGTGTGTGATGCCCTTATGTTAGTTAGGTTTAAGTAGTTCTAAGTTCTAGGGGACTGATGACCTCAGATGTTAAGTCCCATAGTGCTCAGAGCCATTTGAACCTTTTTTTTTTTTCGTCTTCGCTGTGCGAAAGGCTGTATGGTCTTCTGCAGGTGCTCAGCTCTTTAACGTATGCAGAGCCGCCTGCCTGGCCTGGATTGTTTAGCGGTTGTCGCCACTCCAACAAGAAACGGTCTTTCGTTGCAACTGGCCTGAAGACTGTGAAACAGATGATTCAGCGGCCTGGTGGATCATTGTAGTAAAATGATACAACCATTCCTGAATGCTATCACGGAGTTCAAACGCAGGACACTGGTTGTAAAACATCCAGTTCGCCATACTGACCATTCATAATGACAGATTTCTTTCGGAAGCCGCTCTGTGTAACAACTGAATACAGATTTGCAACTGATAATTTGAGTGCAAGTCATCAACTACATTAGGTGATCAAAAGTATCCGGACACCCATAAAAACATACGATTTTCACATTAGGAGCATTGTGCTGCCACTTACTGCCATGTACTGCATATCAGCGACCTCAGTAGTCATTAGGCATCGCGGAACTCACGGACTTCGAACGTGGTCAGGTGATTGGGTGTCACTTGCGTCAAACGTCTCTACCTGATTTTTCCACAATCATAAACACCTCCACGTTCACTGTTTCCGATGTGATAGTAAAGTGGAAACGTGAAGGGACACGTGCTACACAAAAGCGTGCAGGCCGACCTCGTCTGTTGACTGACAGAGACCGTCAACAGTTGAAGAGAGTCTTAATGTGTAATAGGAAGACATCTATCCACACCATTACACAAGAATTACTAACTGCATCAGGATTCGTTACAGGTACTATGACAGGTGGGAGGTGAGAAAACTTTGATGTCATGGTCGAGCGGGTGCTCATAAGCCACACATTACGACGGTAAACGCCAAGCGACGCCTCGCTTGGTGTAAGGAGCGCAAACATTGGACGATTGAACAGCGTAAAAACGTTGTGTGGAGTGACGAATCACGGCACACAATGTGGCGATCCGATGGCAGGGTGAGGGCATGGTGAATGCCTGGTGAACATCATCTGTGTGTAGTGCCAAAAGTAAAATTCGGAGGCGGTTTGGTGTGGTCGTGTTTATCACGGAGGGGGCTTGCACCCTTCGTTTTTCGTGGCACTATCACAGCATAGGCCTACATTGATGTTTTAAGCACCTTCTTGCTTCCCACTGTTGAAGAGTAATTTGAGGGTGGCGATTGCATCTTTCATCACGATGGAGCACCTGTTCATAATGCACGGCCTGTGGCGGAGTAGTTACACGACAATAACATCCCTGTAACGTTTACTTTATTTACTATTAAAAACAGTCTTGATCACAATTTATGTAGTACGGTGACCGGTTTCGACCACCTCTGTGGTCACCTTCAGACCAATGAGTAAGAACCTCCTTCTGCTAGAGAATCACTACAGTATCAGAGTATCACTACAGTAATGATTCTCTAGCAGAAGGAGGTTTTTACTAATTGGTCTGAGGATGACCACAGTAGTGGTCGAAACCGGTCGCCGTACTAAATAAGTTGTGATCAAGACTGTTTTTAATAGTAAATATTTGTAACATATTGATGACTGGCACTCCCATAATGTATTCAAAAGTAATCCCTGTAATCGACTGGCCTGCATAGAGTCCTGACCTGAATCCTACAGAACACCTTTGGAATGTTTTGGAACGCCGACTTCGTGCCAGGCCTCACCGACCAACATCGATACCTCTCCTCAGCGCAGCATTCCGTGAAGAAGGGGCTGCCATTCCCCAAGAAACCTTTCAGCACCTGATTGAAAGTATGCCTGCGAGAGTGGAAGCTGTCATCAAGACTAAGGTTGGGCCAACACGAATTCCAGCATTACCGATGGAGGGCGCCACGAACTAGTACGTCATTTTCAGCCAGGTATCCCGATACTTTTGATCACACAGTGTACTTCTCGCTGAACAGTACATGCGAGTTCTCGAGACGGTGGCGATGGGTCATTAGTAGGGAACGACCCTGTTGTAGAGTTGAAGTATGTGCTCTGCGTCATGTTCAACTGACATGAATGCGATGACGTCAGAAGGCTCCCGGTTGTCCTACCCCTGTTCCGAGCCAAAAACCACGTTGTGTGCATTAAAATATCCATAAAGGATAGACGCCCGAACCATCGTTGGTGCCCCCCATCGTCTGATTCATCAGGAAGGATCAAAGTCAAATAGTCTGATGGTTTAGATTCTGATAAGTTTCGCTCCATTGTTTACCGTCCTCTGCTTGGATTTTGGGGACAGAGAGGCGCTTTTAGCAGCACCTTTCTTATTAGCTTTGTCTGTTTGCCGCGCGGGTGCATTGTTCATCCCAAGTTCTGCTGCCACAAATGATAAGTTGCAGCAGAACTTATTTCTCTTTTTTTCTGCCGGTGAATCAAATTTACACGAACATTTGCAATGCTGGTTGTAGTGCTCTGTTCGGCTGTCAACGTCCGGATGTCAAGACTGGCCCTGTGTAAGGAATGTATCAAAGTTGTTTTCACGAATGCAGGTGGCTGTAATGTATTAAACACCCGCCACCAACGACGAATTTCTCTTCTGTACCAAACTGTTCATCTCAGAGTGGGACTTGGAACCTATGTCCCCCATTATTGTTTTATATCTCTGTCATTTTCTACAACTTTTACCCTCTACAGCTCCCTCTAGTACCATGGAAAGTATTCCCTGATGTCTTTACGTATTTCCATCATCATGCCACTTCTTCTGGTAAGTGTTCTCCGTATATTTCTTTCTTTGCGACTCTTTATATGATCTGTCCACCTAAATTTCAATATTCTTTTATAGCACTACCTCTCAAATTCTTCAGTCCCCTTCTGTTCCGGTTTTGCTATAGTCCATGATTCACCACGATAAAATGCTGTGCTCCGAATGTACATGTTAAGATTTTTTTCCTTAAATTAAGGACTATGTTTGACTTTATTAGACTTATCTTGGCCAGGAGCGCCGTTTATGTTTGTGCTACTTTGCTTTTGATGTCCTTGTTTCATCTGCCGTAGGTTATTTGGTTTTCAAGGCAGCAGAAATACTTAACGTCGTGTACTTCGTCGCCACCCGTTTTTCTGTTTTCCGCTATTCTCATTTACGCAACATCTCATCACTTTCGTCTTTCTTCGATTTTCTCTAAAATCACTTTCTGTATAGTTAGATTGTTCATTCTTTTCAACATATCCTGTAATTCTTCTTCATCGTCACACAGGACAGTGGTGTCATCGCCGAATATTATCAATGATATTCTTCCTGAATTTTAATTCATCTCTTGAACCCTTCCTTTATTTCCATCATGGCCTCTTGGATGAGCAGCAGGGTCGAAAGGTGGCAACCCTGTCTTACAGCTTTTTGTATCCGAGTACTTTGAATCCGAGCACTTCGACCGTGGTGTTGTAATCTTATTGTCGCTCTCAGTTTCTGTGCACATGGTATTTTACCCGTCTTCCCCATTGCTTGCTCTTATTTTTCTGAGAATCTGGAACCATTTTACACTTATCCCGCTCGATAAATCGTATAAACGTGTCTTGATTTTTCTTCAGTCTTCCTTCCATTATCAAGCGCAGCTTCCGAAATGCCCCTGTTGTGCATTTAACTTCCTTCAAGTCAAGCTGATTGTGACGTAAATGTTTCACTTACCTACTCCGCTCTCTTCGGAATTGTGTGGGCGACGTTTTTCAGAAACTCTGATGGTATGTCGTTAGTCTCATAGATTCTCCAAAACCAATTTGAGTAATCATTTGGTTGTCACATCCCCAATTACTTTAGAAATTCCGATGCGCCTTATTTGACCTTAGGACTTCCAAAACTCTTAAATTCCAATTCTCTCCCATATCGACTTCAATATCTTCTTCTGTCACGTCATTAGAAAATTCCTTCTACTCAAAGGCCTTCAGTATACTTTTTCCACCTGTCCACTCTCTCGTCTTCGTTTAACGGTGAAATTTTAGTTGAATTGATTTTTCTATATGCTGAGTCATTCCTTGGTATTTTTTTCTTTTATTTTTTTCTCTCCCTTAGCCTCTATATATAAAAAAAACATGGTCCTTAGTAGGCTGTAACGTAAACGTTCTTTACTTAAATCTTCCGATTAGCTATGTCGACTGTAATTCATTTTCAAGCTCATGTTTGATACTCCATACCACATATTGGTAACGGTCCATATCACATATTGGTAACGGTACTCTAAATACATAGTATTCAAGCACAAAGCACTTCGAGTACAGTTACCAATACGTGACGTGAGGTTGTAACGTTTTGGTTTCGTTCCTGATGTAATTAAGGGATACGGCGTCTGGTTTTAAAAGCGTAAAGGAAAAGAATTTGATAACTGGAATACATAATATGTAATATCAAACATGTGCTTGAAAACGGCTTACAGTCGACATTGCCTATTCGCAGTATTTAAATTACGAACGCTTATGTTACAGTCAATTACGGACCGAGTTTTCTTTCGCAAAGCAAATTTCTTTTTCTGTTTCTTTACATTTTTCCTGCAGCCATTTCGCTTTGTTTCCCCTGCACTTCCTTTTTATTCCATTTCTAAGTGACTTATATTGACGTATTTCAGCATTTCCCTGAACATTTTTGTACTTCCTTCTTTCGTCGATCGATTGAAGTATGTTTTCTGTTACCCAATTTTCACTTACCTTTCTGATGCCTGTATATTCTACAGTACGATGCTGTTTAACTTCAGTCTACTCTTCATCAGTACTAATTTGTAATATGAGTTTATGCCCGCACCTAGGTAGGCCATGAAATCCAATATTTAATTTCGGAGTCTGTGTCTGACCATGATGTAATCCAGCTGGAATCTTCCCGTGTCTCCAGGCAATTTCCATGTATATCGTACTTGAGCAGTGTATTCACTGTTACTAGCTGAAATTTTTTGTGGGACTCAGTCTCTCAGTCTCTCAGTCTCTCAGTCTCTCAGTCTCTCTAGTTCCTGCTACCAAGCTTATAATCTCCTGCAACTCTTCCTTCTGCTCCTTCCCATACAGCCGCATTCCAGTCCCCACGATTATTAGATTTTCATCTCTCTTTATGTACTGAATTGCCCGTTCCATATCTTCATATACTTTCTCTATGTCTTCGTCTTCTGCCTGCAAAGTCGGCATCTGTACGTGAAATATTGTGGTCGGCACTGGTTTGCTGTCGATTCTCATGAGAACAAAGCTAACACTGAAATTTTCACAGGAAGTCACTCAACACTTAACAGTTTTTGTCAATTGTGGGCTTCCTGTAAATTTTTTACTAAGTGGGATTGCCACGTTAGCTTTCCGTATTAAAGTGTTAGCTGTAACCACCATCATAAATTATTAGGTATGTCTTGAGAGAAGCAACTGCAGGTGATTTATCTTACGTTCATTCCTTACATTTTTTGAGGGCTTCATCTTTAGGAGCCATTGGCTACAAGAAGTTGTGAACTGCTTGAGGTGGTGCTGGCTAATGAATTCTCTGGATTTTGTTTCAGATATGCTTCTTAGAATAGAGAAATTAACAGCCTAGAAAAATAACATATTGATTTTCACCATGATGTAGCTGTGCTACTGTCTATTAATTTCTCGATAAACGCTTCCTCTCGAAATAGGAAAGTCCCAGAGTTGCAATACTGCAACGTTCCTTCTGTGTTTTCCAAGTTTTTAGAGATCACATCAGACGGCCTTGCTGCCAGTATTAGTCGGTTGGTTTCCAAAGATTTGTAACAACTTCGTAACACTTAAAGAATTCTCATGTCGAAAGAAACTACCCGACACAATTGGTTAGAACGTTTCCTTCGAATAACCAAAACGTATGACAAACTTTAATGATACTTAAAAAGTATGAGTACTATAAAAATATCAAAGATGTCATGAAGTTAGTAATTATTAATTAAAATTAGAGAGAAATTAGTAGCTCATGGAAGTCTTCTATAGCGAGAAGAGTCTTGGCATTGAAGCCAAATTAAAGCCTTGTTGCCAAACAAAAGAAGAAAAACAACAGTACTGAAACTTTATAACTACAGTGCAATGCTTAAGACGTAATGAAGAATTGTGGAGTCATACAAAATTTATAAGGTCATCTATTATAAAGAGAAGATTGCCGTTCTATGTATAAATAGAATGTAGTATTACCAAGTGAGTAAGTGGACTTGCATCTTTGAAAAGAAAACTGCCAGGAGCCAGTTGGTAAGTAAATAAAAAGCACACTCTGGAAAAGAGATTAATCCAAGTAGGGACATTATGTACATTATTCTGGTGTAACAGCAGTTTGCTGTTGTCATGCAATTGTTAAATAAAATCTGTTGGAAATTACAAGCCAGAATTTGTGTTTGATTGGTAATTATTGCCTTGTCTTTATTGAGTTGAAGTATCCTTGAGCGTGTGTCCCACGTTTCGGAAATAATTTATGACCCCCCACCCCACTTAATAGCATGTTGGTCCACATCTGAAACGCCATATATCGCCAGATCTACGTGGCACTGATTCGACAAGTCTTGGTAGGTTTCTGGAGGTATAAGACACCAGATATCGACGCACACCTTTTGAGCCAGTTGTTTCCTTGATGCAGAGCTGGCCCTCGATACCATCCCATATGTGTTCTATCCAGATCAGGCGATTTTTTTGGATAATACGTCAACGTAACACAATTGTGGCCTCGTGGAGCGGACAGTTATTCTGCTGGAGGATGCCGTCGTGGTGGTGTCTCTAAATCTCTTAAGAGAAATTACGAAATGTTTACGATAATCGTTATGAAACTCGTTTTAATCTGCACAGCGAGAACCTTTATTTAGAGATGGCTGATTTTGGGCTCCTTGTCTATTATCGGATTAGCCCCAGAGATGAAATAAAGGAGATGTTATAGAATATAGCAATCCGGTTTACAAAATTGCATTACAATATCAATTTAGGCTCTACAACACTAATACTGTTCAAAAATAGACGGCATATCATAAATACAACTCTTGCGTTTCACCAGTCTTACAAGTGGAAGATTGGCCATAAAATTAATAAGTGTGATACAGATAATGTGGGCTCCAAATAACTGTCTAAACGACAATTGCTCTAAGAGGTGACAAAGGCGTCCATGTGACCTGGGAGGTCGGTAGTGGCGGCGTACACCCAAGGACTGGCACATTTTTTCATAACCGAAACAAGGTTTACAAAATACGTTTTTGACAAATTGTTCATGGAATTCAAACATATAAAACATGAAGTGGAATCCCTAAATATCAGGTAAGGTGAGACCACATACGCTGTATTTCACAACATCAGGCAGTATGACTGCATAACAGAATTTATAAACAGTAGATAACAAAATTATAAAATGTTAACAGAATCTTTCGTCGGTTCTTGGCAGAACAACATTATAATAAATGAAAAGCACCACTTTGCTTCTGTTCTACAGTATTACTTTTATTGTTAACCGGTTTTCGGCTTACAAGATCATCTTCAGACATCAGTTAACAATAAAATTAATACTGTAGAACAAAAGCAAACTGGTGCTTTTCATTTATTTATTAAAATTATAAAAAATAATGAAATTCTCTCTTGTCAAGTGCAGAACTAAAACCTATAAAATATAAATAAAATATAAGTACACCAAGCTCCAGTGACGCCACAAACGGCGCCTTCCAAAATCATCGTGTAGCAACGCCACGTCTAAAGCTCTGGATATTTTATTGCAGGTAATTTACAAATTATTGATAAAATGCCATCATTTGTGACGGAAAGATTGTGTCCGCATTCTCCACTTGTATGACTGCTGTAACATAAGAGATACATTTCTGGTATGTCATCTATTTTTGAACAGTATTAGTGTTGTAGAGCCTAAGTTGCTATAGTAACGCAATTTTGTAAGCCTTAATTCTGTATACTGTAACAACTCTTAGACTGATTTGGTATTGGACAATCAGTCCAAAACTGTGCAACTTAAGACTGTTTTCATGAGGTCTTTTTTTTTTTTAAATCACAAAAAAGATGTGGATGCATTCCAATCCCAGAATGCTGGATATGCTTTAATAATATTTGTTTTGTGAATGATGGTATTGTATGGTGTGTGTGTGTGTGTGTGTGTGTGTGTGTGTGTGTGTGTGTGTGTGTATGTATGATTTTAAGACTGTTTTCATGAGGTCTTTTTTTTTTTTTAATCACAAAAAGATGTGGATGCATTCCAATCCCAGAATGCTGGATATGCAAAATTACGAGATAGTTTCCTAGCAAGGGTGTGGCCAAAAACTCTCCGTCTCTTCCATGTTTGTGCTCTGTCTCTATAGACTTCGCCATGGACAGGATGCTTGATCTTTCTTTCTTACATGAAATAAGTTTCCCAGGACATAAACATGAAACGAAAATGATAGAATAACACAGCGTCGCGTAAGCATGACCTTACGGTAAGTTTTGGACATAACTTGTTCATTATACACTGTTGTCTGCTGGTTTATCACGCCTGTGGGTTGAAAGTTTTAGCGATCCGAGTAGTTGCTTTCGTAGTCCGATCGACACATTTTGCATGGATCCTCGATATTCGAAATCGACTACTTCGCCGCAAAGCGGCTTCCTTACTGAGCCCTCTTTTCCACGAATTTATTTCGGGTACTGTTCCGCGTGACATGAAGGGCCTGGTGAGTAAACTGTCACTCCACTGTAGCTAATCAGCTTGCTATACTGAGTAGGGACTACGGATATCAGGGTACAATACAGTAGAGTTAGATGTCGGATCACAATCTTCTGTGAGTGCTGAAATAAATGCCGGATTCCATAATTAGAAAATAAATTCCTTCCAATTGAACGACTCAACAGTTTCATCCGTTGGTTAGTTGGGAGCTACAGTGTATACTGAGTTCATCAAAATGTCGATAATGACGAATGACTAGGGGATCTGTCTAACGATTAAAAAAATTTTAAAAGTACTTGAAACATTTATTTCTAACATTTTCTTGGCAGTTTCTTTTGACTGAAACTTCCTTGTACTTAAGCAAGGTAGGGGAATGTCAACAAACTGTATGCATTATTTACAGGGATAGCCGCTCCACTTTAGCCATCTATCCACTTGGGTCGTTACATCTGCAATGTTTAAAACACTTTAACCCGAAAACATCAAAAGACTTAAAATGAGTCTTCTGGAGGCTTGCGCAAGGTCTTCCGCGTGCTAAAAGGTAGAGTTTCTTTTTATTTAGTCCATTAAAATGTAATCAGGTAATCGACGTTTCGTTGGTACCATTTATGCTTCCTCCCTTTTCTTCTTTCCTTTGTTATTGGATTGAGAAACCTGTGACGCGTCAGTTCTTTTTATTGGGGAGATGGCACTGCCACTGCAGAGTCATCGCTCGACAAAAATAGTTATACTGCCCTCTAGTGGCTTAAGATCTGTATACTTAGTTCTGCAGAAGGATGACGGTTCAAACCCCAGGCCACTCACATACATTTAGCTTGAAACCTGATTGCTGTATTCAGTTTTAACATGTGAGTTCAGGAGACACGCTAATCCCAGTACTCATGACCTGAAACACCCCCCCCCCCACCCCCCTTAAATGAAACTTGACCGGTAAGTGAACAACAACGCGATCTAACTAAATGTACCTTAAATTCTCTAGTGACCAACAACTTTCACGTAGTGCAACGGATCAGTGAAAGGGGGAGTAACTTAAGCTAAACCCCATTTAATTTGAAAGTAAAACCTTTACAAAATACCTCATGTAGCTGCTTCCTATCTGTGTTCATGGATCATTCCTTGTAGGAATAATTCGTGCATTGCAAATGGAATTGCACACTGTATCCTACAACACCTAAGAAACTGAAATGAGCTTGTGTGGTAACTAAGTATTGACGTTCCTCGTCACTGCAGCCGCGTTCCCAAGCACTTACCTTGTTAGCTGGGCAGTACATTTAAAAATATTCTCACTGCTGGAGACAGTTCGTTCGCTTTGACTTTGAATCTTAATGAAACTGAATGTAACTATCTTGTGAGCGAAGTTTTTAAGTGAGCACTTATGAGGAGTGGAAAATTATTTCATAAGAATGCCAGTTATATGAATGTTGGAGAAGCATGTATGCATTGACCGGAGAATGAATACAAATGCCCTTCAACGGACCACATGACGTAACATGACAGTGCACGTACAAAAGACAGATACGTAATCATACATTCGAATTAATGGCCATGAGTCGATAAGCAATGGGATAAACAGCTTGGATATTGATTACCACATATTTTGGACAAGTTGTGAAACCTAACAAAGAATTAGCATTGCTCACAGGAAATAAAGCTGAATCCCTGAACTGGAAAACAGGTCATTTCCTTTTTTTTCCAAACTACGTTCCCCGCTAGTACCTAATATTTATATCAATGCGCATCGTTTTTGTGTAGCAGCGGTTCATGTCCCATTAACAGGAGTACTCGTTAGGTGGGTATTGAGCTAGGGAAGGTGCCATGTCTGTAGATGACTCGAGAGGAGTATGAAACTTTGATACGTTCGTCGACTTATAAACAGGACTTTTGCGTCATAAACGTGGAAGCAGAAGATACACTGGGATTAAGACCAGGTGACCTAACCACTACAAAAGGGATGTTGCCTTATTGCGCTCGCATGGAAGTAAAACAAAAGTGAAATTTCAAGTCTCTACATATAGCCATTTCATTTTCCGTAGTGATCCTTCTGGAATTATTAAAACCAGATCTTTCGTTGATGGACTTACTGCTTTTCTATTTCAACTGCTCAAAGAAGAATATAAGGCAGATCTTCCAGATAAAAAAGCACATAGTGGACGTGTTCCAATACAAAAAAAGAAACGACGTAGGGAAAATTCTACATAAGATACCTGACGAGCAGAAACCGTATTTGCTAGTGGTCTGCGAAAGATGTAAAAGATAAAAATGATTGAAGCATGCACAAAATTGCCTTTCGTGCTGTATTTTGAGTGTCGTATTTTGGGTATGTTATGCATAAATCTTTATACTCATAACACATTCTTTTATTGCTATAATAAATATGAATATATAAATTTCCGTAACACAGTCCTTCCACCACAAAGAAAACGCTAGTTGATCCATCATCATCAGGTTCGAAAAGTGTCACGTGCAGTACATTCCATCTGGATTACGGACAACACTCGATAGGAAGGGTATGTTGTAACGATGTATAGTGTTGCAAACTGGGGCGAATTGCTACATACAACTCCACAACACCACGCTGAAGCCCATTGGGAAGTAAAACTGATTGTTGGGTATTTCAAAAAAGAAAATAAAAATCACAAGACAAATCTTATAAACTAAATAATTCATGGACGACAATTCGCACCTCCATTGAGCACATCTTGTGAATGACTTCTTTCAGGATAACGATATCGCACGATTAGAGTAGCCAGCATGTTCTCGAGACATGAACCCTATCGAACACGCCTGAGATAGATTGAAAAGGCTGTTGATGGACGATGTGACTCACCAACTACTCTGAGGGATCTACGCCGAATCGCCGTTGAGGAGTGCGACAATCTGGACCAACAGTGCCTCGATGAACTTGTGGACAGCAATCCACGACGGATAGGAGCATGCATCAATGCCAGAGGACGTGCTACTGGGTATTAGAGATACCGGTGTGTACAGCAGTCTGGACTACCACATCTGAAGGTCTTTCTGTATGGTGGTACAACATGCAATGTATGGTTTTCATGAGCAATAAAAAGGGGGGAAATGTTGTTAATGTTGATCTCCATTCTTTTTTTCTCTAGAGGTTCCGGAACTCTTGGAACCGAGGTGATGCTAAACTTTTTCTTGATGTACCCCGCAAGGCACCGTGTCCTGCATGCAAAGGATACCATGTAGCACTACTAGCTATTTTCTTTCCTGTTCCACTCGCAAATAGATTGAGGGAAGAACGAGTGTGTATATGCCTTCATACGAGCCCTAGTTTCTCTAATCTTAGTGGGCATTCATCTACATTTATATCTGCACGATTACTTTGCAATTCACAATTAAGTGCCTGTCAGACGGTTCATCGAACCACCTTATAGCTCTCTCTCTACGATTCGACTCTAAAACAGCTCAGGGAAAAACGAACACTTAAATCTTCCCGCGTGAGCTCTGATTTCTCTTATTTTTTTATGGTGACCATTTCGCCCTATGTAGATGGGCGCTTATGAGAAAGCTGCTGATTGAAATTTCATCAACCACCTCCCACTCAACCCCATCCCTCGCCCACCATCACCAAAAGACCACTTCCAGCACCCACACACCCGCCAGCAGATTTCCCGTCTGTTGTGTATTCCACTTTACCACTTACGCCATCTGCTCCCACAATAAAGTACACTTCGTCCTCACCCATCTTGACACACTCATCTGATCCTTCTCATCCACTCCTCCTTCATGGCGCAACAGCAGTATAGTATCCTTCACCAAAACATCTGCCCTTTCCCTGCTAACAAGCCCCTCTTCACACACACCCTGTCCCAACACTACATCAATGCCTTCATCCTCAATGAAATGTTCTCTCAAACGTACCATGTTATCTGCACCTCATCTGCAGTGCTGATAATCCCTGTCCCTTTGTGCGAGGTGGTGTTGCTATTGGCCACCTGAAGTGGAGTCCGCCCCCGGTAGCTGAGTGTTCAGCGCGACGGACTGTCAATCCTAAGAGCCCAGGTTCGATTCCCGGCTGGGTCGGAGATTTTCTCCGCTCAGGGACTGGGTGTTGTGTTGTCCTACTCATCATCATTTCATCCCCATCGACGCGCAAGTCGCCGAAGTGGCGTCAAATCGAAAGACTTGCACCAGGCGAACGGTCTACCCGACGGGAGGCCCTAGCCACACGACATTTCATTTCACCTGAAGTGGAACCCCTGCTTAACAACTCTACCGATCACCTTACCCTCAGGGTCTATCTCGCTGCCCTGGCTATCCCCTGCACCACCACCTACATTCGTGCAGCAACTCCCATCCCTTATAACTTCCTGGCCCTTGCTGATTGCACCTTCTTGACCTATGCACTTGCCACAGATGTCAGCATTCATAGCCATGGCCCTGCAGACTTCTGGCGCTGGCGTTGGTATATTGATTCTATCCAAGGCGATCTTGCCCCCCGGTTCCAGCACACCTGTCCCATAATAACACGACCCCCCATGGCGACCTTCCCTCAACCTACTACGATGCGTTAGTGTGCAAGCACTCAATACAACTGTCAGTGATCACCTCCCCATCCTCCTCACTCTCTGTTTCACCACTCGGCCTCTTAACACTCCCAGTCATTCGTGGTTGATGGTGGGCCGACTGGAATGCCTACCAGGACGCAACTGACATCCAGGTCGGAAGTCAACCTCTCACATTCCAAAATCCTGATGACGTCACTCATGCTTTGTCCTTTCTCCAGAAGACCCTGTCTGCCGCTTTGGCAGCCCACATTCCTTCAAACCACTCATCTACATCGCCCTACGCTTCTGCCCTGGACTGTACTCTTTCTCTGCGAATCCCACCACCTTTACTTTTCCTTCCTCCACATTCGTGACTGGGATATATTCCTTCGCCACCTCTTGACAGCAATGAAACTCTGGGATTGGCAGTATAGATGTACCTGACTCAATGCCACCCTCCCTGCAACTTCTCCAAGTACTGGTCTGCCTTCCATCACCTTACTGGCTACAACGCCACATTGCATTACCCACTGCTCTGTGACAACTGCCTCTTCCCTGATAACCTAAGTAAGGCTAATCATTTTGCATCCCACCTCTCTGGTGTCTTCTCCACCACTGACAATCCTCATTTTAACTCTTGCTTTCCCACTGTCCATGAATGTACTGATAGCACTGCCCATCCACTTACTCCTAGCTTCCCGTACATGGACAATATACAATGGACAGAATCAACAACTGTCATCACAGCACATGACATTCATCTCGTACTCCACACCAAATGCAACACTGCTCCTGGACACAATCGCACACCCTACCGCCACCTGAAGGAATGTTCTCCCTCCTTCCTCCCTGCCCTTGCCACTCTGTACACTACTCTCTCCACTGGCTTTTATTCTGGCCCGTGGGAGACCTCTTTCATCCTGATGTTCCTTAGACGCAACAAACTCTCTTCTGACACTTCTTCCTACTGTACCATCTGGCTCACCTTAGTGTTCAGCAAGGTTTTCGAATCCATCTACATCACCACCTACATCAACACAGCTTCCTAGTGCACAGTGTCGCTTCTGGCCCTCCTTCTCTGCCAAAAAACAGTTCCTTAACCTGCAACATAACTCCCATTGCTTGACCATTTTTGTTTCCCTAGACGTTTAGAATGCCTATAACCATGAGTGACATTCTGGTCTCTTCAAACTTCAGACCAATGCCCTTGCTATTAACTATGTCTATCTCATCATGTCCTTCCTCTCATACCATCCTTCCTACGTCGCCATCTATAACACCAATTAACACATCTTCTATTTCACTACAGGTGTGCCCTAAGGATCCATCGTTCTCCTTTATCTCCTGCATGCTGCCAACATGCCCAAACCATCTTCTCTCTGCATTGTTCATCTCCTTCAATATGCTGATGACACTGCCTTCCTTGCTCTCTATCCTACTCTTCAACGCTCCCTGCACTCCCTTCAAACCCACCTAAACCAGTTCACCACTTGGTGTAATGTGGCTCCTTCAGACAAACCCTTCCAAAACCCAGGTAATCATCATAGGTGGCACAACCCCTCCCTTCCATCTCTTTGATTTCTACCTTAGCATATATGACTGTCCTGTCGATCTTACTTCGATATTGAAATACCTTAGCCTCACCACTGACTGCCAGCTCCCCTGAACTCCCAATCACCTTACCATCTACTCAAAGCTTGCAATAGAGTCAGACTTCTGAAACTCCTATCTGGTCAGGTTTGGGGATTGCAAATCCTTGATCTGTCACCCTCTGTTATGTCAGTGTTACCTACATCTCTGCCCCTCTTAAATTCTATAAAGCCCTCTGGATCTTTGAGCGCCATACGTTCCACATCACCTTCTGTATCTGTCCCCCATGAGGATCCTGTATGAACTAATCACCTTCCCACATCTCCTCACTTATCTGGAACACATCTGCATCCTCTATACCATCTGCAAACAGGACCTCTCCACCCCCTGGTGCGTTATCTCTTCTCCAACCCCCGTCCGCTACCACGCCAGACTGCTGCATCACACCCACCCTTCACCTCCACACCATTCATGTCCTACCCCAAAGACGTGACTGTGTCAAGCGCTACACTACTAATGGAGTATTCAAACATTACAGGATTCTTTTTCCTATTCATCTGCATTAATTTACATTTATCTATATTTAGAGTTAGCTGCCATTCTTTTCACCAATCACAAATCCTGTCCAAGTCATCTTGTATCCTCCTACAGTCACTCAACGACGACACCTTCCTGTACACCACAGAATCATCAGCAAATAGCCGCACATTGCTATCCACCCTATCCCAAAATCATTTATGTAGACAGAAAACAACAGCGGACCTACCACACTTCCCTGGGGCACTCCAGATGATACACACACCTCCGTTGAACACTCACCATCGAGGACAACGTACTTAAGAAGTAATCCCTTCTCATCTCCCTCCTCTTCTCACTCCCTCCAGCCCCCCCCCCCCCACCCTTTGGCAGGTCCTTCTCGTTTTAACTCATGAAGTGCTTCGTGATTTCTACTGGCGTTACGCTACAACAACAGTGTTTTGCGACGTGTTTGTGCAGTGTGGATTTCGTGCTGTGACCCACGTTTACCTCGTGTTTTAAGTGCCGCCGGTGATTTTACAATGTCTTCGTCCATGGGTGGTTTTTATCTAGCTTTCTGTGGTTTTAACTTGTGACAATATTCCCCATTTACATTCTCTATGTTTTTTACATTTTATTCCTTGTCATTTTTTTCAAAAGTTTTTGTTTTATATTTGCATGTTTTTGTTTGCCTGAGGGCAGAGAAATTACAATGAAGAAAAAGAAGTCTGGCTGCCAGGTCGGTTTCCAATGAGGTTGGTGGGAGTTCAGAGTTCGTCCAGGACAGGGCACCATTCTTCCACACCGAGGGTGGCACGGCTACGGCAATCGCAGCCAGCTGCCAGCTCTAAAATAGTGCGAAGCCGCTGATGTCTCGGCGCGACGCAGTGGAGCGGCACAGCTGAATGGGTCGTTGCGAGGAGGACACGCCGGCCGGAGTGGCCGTGTGGTTCTAGGCGCTACAGTGTGGAACCGAGCGACCGCTACGTTCGCAGGTTCGAATCCTGCCTCGGGCATGGATGTGTGTGATGTTCTCAGGTTAGTTAGGTTTAATTAGTTCTAAGTTGTAGGCGACTGATGACCTCAGAAGTTAAGTCGCATAGTGCTCAGAGGCATTTTTGAGGAGGTCATGTTGGCCTGGCGGAACTGGAGTTAGCAGGGTCCGCCGTGGAAGCCTTTGCTTTTAGTGGGCGATTTAGGTCTGTGTGTGGCTGTGTCCTGTCCTGTGACATCACGCAGTATCTTCAACCATCTTGCTGTTACCGACGACCTCATTTCTAGCAGGTGAGCCGATTTAAGTTCTATGTTCCGAAATACCAAGTAGCTGACGGCTATTTTTCTGTTGTGTACCATGTGACTGCACTACTTTATCTTCTGGCTTAGCAGTGCCAGAATTGTGCCTTTTCTATACTGGTATTTACATGTAAATAAGTTTTTTGTAAATGTTAGTGTTGCCTATGTTAACGATTGTGCCTTAAAAATATGTTTACATGGTTTTTCCAGGCACCTACCATTTAAAATACTTTAATGCGAAGCCAGTGAAAAATACGAAGCATCTGTGGTTCTGTTATTCTTAAACTGCATTCAGTCTGGTAGGTATTGTTATAAACACTGTAAGTTTCAAATCTTTCTGCTGAACGTTACTGGTATTCGTTGTTATTTAAGTTACTTTGTTAGTTAAGACTATTAATCGCTCAGTGCTTCTATAACTTGTGTTGTATAATTGAATACTAATATGCTGACAGTTTGCACTGTGGTTACCTAAGGAAGAAAGGTAGGAACCCTGTAGTCATTATTAATTTTCACTTTCTTGTCTTAACTTTGCTCTATATGTGCCACAATGCGAGCTGTCTTCATGTTTACCGAACTAATTGATATCGCGGAAAGGTTAATACAGTGTTTGCTATGTTAAATTAGTGCTGCTTAAAATTGTCACTCCTTCACAAAAGTCACAACGCTTGGCTATAAATTTACTGGTTTTTCCATATGTTCCGGGGTGCAACTTGTTTGTGTGTGTCGTGTCCGAGGCTGCCTTAGCTGATGCCGCCGTTGGGCACTCTCTCAAGGGTGTCTAAGTGCAACAACACAACGTTAATGAGAAAGTTCTTTCTTTGAAAAAATTTTTTAAATTGTAAATCATGCTATTTTGAGTAAGAGCAAGTAGAGGCTGCAGAAGAGGAAGAAGAACCTGCAGAACAGACAAACTAAAGTAGCTGTTTGAACCATTTTGTACTTTTTTCCATTTTTTTCTGAAATAAGTGATTCAGTGCTGTAAAATTGTTCTTTCTTAAAGGCCCCTTCACATGGAATTGGTTGTATTCTTATGAAAATTAATATTTTGTGGAATTGTGATATCTGAATCTGAAGTTTAAGTTCTGTTGAGATATAATTTCACTAGGCGTGTGTAGAAGTCATTTTGCTTTACATTGAAGCATTCATAGATAAACATTCAATTTTTTTAAAAGAATTTACGCTTTTAGTTATTGTGTATTATATTTTACAGCTTAATCGTTCGGGCTCCGAACAATAAATACAATATATTGTCAGAGTTCTTGCATTTTATTTAAATGAAGTTTACCGGCTGGTGTCAGTGTGCCGTGCTATTATGCTATTGTGGTGTGATAAATGAAGGAAGTGGAAAGGGTTGAAATCTGATTTCGGAATACAGAGCGGATCAGGTTGTGGAAAGGGGCCCAAATCAGTTGCTGCTAGTTGTACAAACATACAAACTTCATTTTGATAAAACACTTAATCATACGTGCCCTTAAAAGAATTCAGAAACAATACAGTTGAAGGCCAGAACACAAGTTATTAAAATTGCCTTAAGGAATACACACGGCCGAAGACCTTAATTACAAAAGAGAAGAACTGAGGGCTTAAGGCCTGGATAACAAGAACTGCAGTCAGATAAATTTAAAAGATTTTCAACAAATGACCTTTCCAATTTTAAGATGGCTGAAGGCTCTATCTTAAAATATTTTATGTAGATGTTTGGCTGAAGGCCACATACTGAAAACTGAAACAAACTAAATTAATACATGGCTGAAGGCCTCGCACTGTACTTGAGACTAAAAGAAAATCACAATCCAAAACGACAGAACAGTGGTGTTCAGAAGTGTTCCAAGAGTCGGCCTGGGGAGAAAACCCTAATATAAGTTTAGGTGAGACAGGCAGCCAAGCGTAACCCTAAATAATCGGATGGTAACACGACCTAGGGACGGCTGAAGAACCAACCAACAACATAATCAATTCCCTTCCACCCGATCAACGGCACGATAACAGAAAATATCAGCGGGGACGAAGATACCAGCAGCCTATGTCTTGACAATTGGCGTCTAAATACAGTCAAGGCAATAACCACTCAAAAAAATAACGCCCACAAGGCGGAAGATGCCGCTGGTGCACTTAACTAATAAGTTAAATCAATTCAATAGTTAAACTCCATACAGGAAGACGGCTCCAAAATTTTGACGACTCCAGCACATCATACGCTGCTGCTTGTGGGAACAGCCCAGGAAGCAACAACCGGAAATGAACGAAGAGATGTCGCAGAGTTGAGGTTTCATAACAGGTTAACTGATTACTCAGCTCCAGTATCCAGGTTCGGTGGGCGACGAACTACGCAGCTCTCGCAGCTAGTGCCTCACAAATCCGACCGCACATGCACGCCGCCAGTGGTCCCAGCCTGACCTTGTGCCACAGAGGCTTCCTCTCTGCTCTGTCGCAACGGACTGACTGCCTACTCCAGTACACGGACAGCATTAACATAACTGCCCAGTCTAAATTACACAAGCTAGACACAGTACCACAAAAACACTTCCACAAGAACTAGAACAATTGTAGAAGCAATCACTGTGGAACAAATGTGCATCGTCCGATGAGATGTCCGATCGAACGACTAACCAAGGTCGTCGTCACACAAGTCGTGTGTGTCAGCAACAGTCGAGCGAGTCTTGGCTGTTCGGACCTCACTGCAGCTCCATCCCGACTCAATTCCATGTCTGTTCGGAGCTCGGAGACAAGGCGAACCGGCCACACTGCCTCGGACCCAACCATGCAAAGGTAACACTTGCCCATTGGCCACCCAACATCTCTGCACAAGGAAGGAACCGACACACGTCCGGCAAGATGACCAACTGACGAGTCCCAGAAACGGTCAAAAGACCAAATACACGTCGCCCGATGAGACAACCGACCGAAGGACCAACGAACGGTCGTTCCTGCTCCAGTCTCCTTCCGTTGAACAGTGCATTTGTGTCGCAAGCGGTCGATGAGTACTGGTTGTCCGGACCTCACTGGCGCTGCATCCCGACTGAACTCCCGAAACACGACGAGCCGGAAATACTAGCGGTCGCTTCAAAGATAATACGACAGTGCTCTTTTCGATACACGCTGCTGCTGCCACTCACGAGCTGGAAAGCCAGCAACTTAGTGACGCCAGTAAATCGAATAAGAAATGAGGCGACAGTTCCGTAAAGAGAAGCTGCCAAGCAAGAAACGACATAAACATGAGCCGCGCACGAGTCAGGGTATTGTTATAGTGTACCTTTAAACGGGCCAAATAAAGTGTTGACGATGCAGAACAGACTTTGGAATCGTCCTGAAATTATAGAACGTGGCTTAATTTTTCTTCAGTCTGCTTCCGTTATCAACTGCAACCTCAGAACTGCCTCTCTGGTGTCTATAAGTTTCCTAAAGCCAAACTGATCTTTACCTAACAAATCCTCAATATTCTTTTTCATTCTTCTGTATACTATTCTTGTCAGCAACTTGGATGCATTAGCTGTTAAGCTGATTGTCCGGTAATTTTCGTTCTCGTCAGCTCTTGCAGTCTTCGGAATTGAGTGGATGATATTTTTCCGAAAGTCAGGTTGTATGTCGCCAGACTCATACATTGTACACAGCACCTAGAGTAGTCGCTTGGTTCCCACTTCCCCCAGTGATTCTCTATGCATTCTTCAGGAGTGGATACCTAACTCAGCGGCCTGCTCGGCTTTCTGGTGCGAACCTTTGTGGCCACTTTTCATTCGGTGCTCGTTGGTTTGTTTTGCACATTTCTTGATTGGCGACGATGTCCATTTTGTGAAGTGTAATACATACATCCCATATAAGGTTCATGTCTGCACCTCCAGCATACTTATTTTCTGTCGTCCTCATGATGCCTATGGTTAGCCACCTGCAGCTAACATTTTCCTGTCATAGCTGTTAACACAACACTTCCAAGCGAGCTCTACTAAAAATTTAACTTGTGACTTCGCACTGTTGGGGTTCGTCGTAAGTCACCTTGCATTCTCATACAGTCGTACAAAGTCGACATCAATCCGCCACAGCATCATCAGCAAACAGCCGCAGACTTCTGCTTCGCCTGTCCGCAGATCATTTATGTATATATGAAATAACTGCGCTCCTATCACACTTCCCTGGGGCACTTCTGTCTCTGATGAATATTCGCCACGAGGAAAACATACTGGGTTCCGTTACTCAATAAATATTCGAGCCACTCACTTTTCTAGGAATCTGTTATATGTTCATACCTCCGTCCCGCGTCGGGAGTTCTACGGAAATCTATGAATGTGGAATCCGCCTGTTACCCTTCACTCACATTTCGCGATATATCACGTGAGAAAAGCACAAGCTGACTTTTGCACGAGCGATGCTTTCTAAAACCGTGATGATCTGTGGACAGAAGCTTTCCCCTCTCAAGGAAATTTATTATGTTCGAACTGAGAATATGTCCAAGGTTTCTGCAGAAAACTGATGTTACGAACGTTCGTGTGAAAGGATATGAAAATTTTCATAGCCCATCCTTAGCAAAGGCTACTTTGTGCTCCATCTCTAATGACCTCGTCATCGGCGTGACTCTAAATACTAATCGTTTTTTCTTCCATAGTTGACATGTACAGAAGAATGTTGAAGATTAGATGTGTAGATCACATAACTAATGAGGAGATATGGAATAGAATTGGAGAGAAGAGAAATTTGTGGCACAACTTGACAAGAAGAAGGGATCGGTTGGTAGGACATGTTCTGAGGCATCAAGGGATCACCAATTTAGTATTGGAGGGCAGCGTGGAGGGTAAAAATCGTAGAGGGAGACCAGGAGATGAATACACTAAGCAGATTCAGAAGGATGTAGGTTGCAGTAAGTACTGGGAGATGAAGAAGCTTGCACAGAATAGAGTAGCATGGAGAGCTGCATCAAACCAGTCTCTGGCCTGCAGACCACAACAACAACAGTTGACATGACTGTACTGCAGTTGCTGTTGAGGATCCATACATAACAAGTTTCTTTTCTTCCCTCTGTACTTGTCACTGGCGACCTGAGGTCATGTCAGTTTCATTGTCGGCAGTGAGGTAGAAAATAAGATCAAACTGTCCTATAGAGGGACGATGTTTCTTGGCTCTTTGGATTTTTACTTTAGTGTTAACAACTGTCATTAAATGGGCGTATCTGACAAGTAGTTTGTTTAAAAGAAACTGCTTGGTTGTGAGTTTCACGTGCACCGAACAAGGTAATTGTGAGTTATGCAAGAGGTAAACCTCTTAGAACAAATATATTTGCACTATTGTGATGGGCGTTGTTCAGAAGACACAGTTCTGCTAAACGGGAAATGTGATCGTCCACAAATATTCCTCTACTTGCAAGAAACAAGTTGTGAAGGCTATTCAGACTTGAAAAATTAGAGAACACAGGTTAATGTGTGTTTGACTTAGTTTAATTTATCGTTAATAATAAAATTCAAGCTGATATGACTATTATCGACGTAAAAAATTCATTTGTTTCCGCGTTCTGTATTGTGTTTCAGAAGTATCTGTCTGTTAACTACTCTGACACCATGAATTTTAAATATTTGAAGTACACTAATGTTGTTCACATTGGAGCATCGGATTTCGCAATTAGAAAATAAGCAGTTAGCAGTTATCTCAATGAGACAGCCCTAATGGCGGCTAAAGAGATCACGTCCATGCCGGCTGATTCTGATCGTGAAACAAACTCACTGACGCCTCCAAAGGATAGGCTGTTCAAAATACATATACACTATTAGTGTCAAGAATATGGATGCAATGTAATAAATCTGTTTGATGATAGTTGTTACTATCTAAATTAATTTACATAGTTACAACCGTCGTTAGACGCTAGGAGGAGGACAGATAACGAACGAAGAGACAAGAGTAGAAAGCCAAAAAAGAAAAAAATATACAGAGATATTTCCAGAGTTAATCATATTTGAAGCTTAACACTATGCTAGTCTTTTATTGTCATGAAAGGAAATATGATGTTCGAGAAGACCTTTATAGCTGTCCACACAAAATAAATCAGAAGAGAAAATTGTCACTGCTGTGTACATCATTTTAGGCGATTTTTTTATTCGTGTAGGTGCTTAACGGACACATTTTCAACTACTGATTTCAATTACTGTAAAGAAAACAGTGCCAACTACTTCAAGGCGAAATGTTAGATACAACGAAAGTATTCTGGAAAGTATTTTACGAGCTTTTTAACTTATTTGCCTAACTCCGTCTTTCCTTCAGTAAATATGACAAAATGTATAACTGAAACACCAAAATAAAAACGACGCGTAGAAAAAATTCTGCCAGTAATAGCATCAGCAGCAACTGAGACATTGTAGAAAAAGAAACAATTTAAATACCATTTATTAATGTATTCGAGATTACTTCTTTATGCTATATTCGTTTAATTAGTCCAGAACGTGCTGGCAGAAGCTTTGAGGAACAAAACCGGCCAACAAATCCGTAAGCCGTCATGATGAAAACATAACGTAATTAAACTGCTTTCATCGCTCAGATTTAATTATATCGCTTCCACTGCCTGCTGTATAATAAAAAAACTGGTTGTGGAGGAAGATGTTCATAACGAGTTTGCTTTTTGACAAGCGTTCAGTGAGAGGCTATGGCCATAAAAGTGACTTATTAGTACACGCGACGTTTGTTTTGAGTATTTATATCGATATAACTCACTACGAGTCATAAATGATTTGAGAGCTAGTATGCTGTTGTAAGGAAAAACGAAACAAAGATAAGACTTCACATTAATGCTAATTTCTGGCGATGGTTCATTCTTCAGATTCAAAATCCCGTCCGTACATCTTTTTAAAGAATATCATTCAGGAATTCATTGCCAAATAACTCCCATTCCTTCTCAGAAATATGTATATACATCACAAGAAATGAATATATTCTTTCTTGTTGAAGGTGAGGTCGAAATGATAAACGTAACCTTATATAATAATAAAATGCCCATGGTACATGCAAATTGCCGAAGAATGATGGCGTTGATCATTACTTCACCACGAAGGAGCGAAAAAGTCGGAAGTACTCGACAGACATTTGCTTTCGTGCAATATGGGTGATATACAGTAAAGAAAGCCTGCAAGATTTCTCTATTGTAGGCGCATTTATAAGAGGATGCGTAGCAAACAAAGATAACTTTAGGTTATAATTTTTAGCCGTATGTGTAAAAAAATAAATAAATAAAAAGGATATCATTAAATTGCTTCTAAGTAAAGAAAACTTTTTTAAAATTGGTAGCGATTCGGAGAAGTCACAGAGTCTGGTATACACTGGGATTCAAGTTTTGAACATGGCCGCGTTGTCAGCGACCGTTGCAACGTATAATTAAAGCAATGAACAGCCCACGGTCGCAAAATGAGGTCTAGGTTTCGGTTACTTCTAAGAGTGTCGTCATCAGAAATAAAACATTTTAACTGGCCTATAACATAAGTACAAAGTTTTAGGATTTTTTTAAAGGTGTAGGTACTGACCAGCAGAATAAAAAGAAAAGTCATAGTACTTGCATGTAACGTATAAAATAAACATCAAACGATAACGCTTTAGTCACAGAATTTTAAAATAGAAAGTGGGCTGCTCACACATGTCGGGCTGCGGCAGCATCAGACTGAGGCGCCCTCGTTAGCAAATGCTGGCAGGTGAACGTTACACCAAGAGTGCCATCTAGAAGCCGCAAATACAAACAGGCTACATAACATTCGAATTATAGACAGACGGATATTGTGATGAGCGTTATTTAATATATGAAGTGAGAGGCAATATTGTATCTATCAGCACCAGATATGGTAACAGTTTGTCTACATAAGAGCATAGAAGTAGAGTTTAAAGGCTGAAATCGCCATTACAGAATTAGAAAGGAAGCTGAATAACTGAGAGAGTAGAAAAACGGTATAACATGAAATGTAGTTAATATAATAACATGAAATGTAGTTATATAAACCATTTAATTAACAAAAAAATATGAATAGACTTGTTGCTTGTTGTTGTGGTCTTCCGTCCAGAGACCGGTTTGATGCAGCTCTCCATGCTACTCTATTCTGCGCAAGTTTCTTCATCTCTGAGTAACTACTGCAACCTACATCCTTCTGAATTTGCTTAGTGTATTCATCTCGTGGTCTCCCTCTACGACTTTTACCCTCCACGCTGCCCTCAAATACTAAATTGGTGATCCCTTGATGCCTCAGAACATGTCCTACCAATCGATCCCCTCTTCTAGTCAATTATGAATCGACTTAGATAGAAAAATATTTCGCTAACTGCACGAGGGAACACGAAATAAAATGTCAAGTAACGGCTTTATGACGTTGAAGAACTATTACGTAATTATAGTTGCTCATTAAGAATGAGGCCATCATTTCGAGAAAGATGTTTAACAATTTACAATACTTTGAGAACATCTAAGCCACGCCTGAAATAATTCGATACGTTGCACTGTTTCTTAGTTAATTGTGGTTGATGTTAGACAGTCAGGGTGTTATGCATGCAAACTCAAGCACCCCACCAGAGATGGTGTCACCAGATGTGACAGAAAAAGAGCACGATCCAAAAACGGGAAATGGGACGGAAGTGAGGATAGCGCTGAAGTGAGTAGCTGAGCAGTCTCGTGCGCTATCATTGACGCTATGCAAAAGACTGGCAGGCCACTTGAATTGGCCTATGCAGTTGGCTAATTTCGATGACCCATAAACGGCGCATTGCAACACACTTGCATGTTTTCAGACTTTTTCTGACCACCCTGTATGTATGAGGAACTACCGGAGAACAGTGAAAAATACAACACCGAGAATAGCATGCAGTGTTCTCAGTTTTGAAATTAACGTTTAGAAACGCGATATATGGTACCAAAGCTATTCAGTGTGAAGGTGCTTTGAAAGTCTAGGAAGGGACTCACCTTGAAACGACTGAATGGGTGTCAGCCGAAATATCATTACAAGATCTTATAATATCTCTGATGCACTCCTGAAAAAAATATAGAATATTAGATCCGCAGAGAAAACGTCAACAAAAATATATGCTATTTTTTGAGTACTCTCTGATATGCCGTTACTGTTCAGGTACTAGCCTGTCAACTCTTTACAGCTGACTTACTTTCTTCAACAGTACTTCACATCTGCAAACATGTTATTCACATGTCAAGAATGTGGCACAATACCACACAGTTGGGAAACGGTATTTCAGTGCCGTCACCATAAAGGAAGTAACCTGCTTCGGCATGTTAAAACAAACGCACATTCCATCAGATATCTAGCTCGCAAAAATCAGATTTCATACTAAATGGCTGACCTGGGATACAGCTGTTGCCTGCGATGTTGTTAGTCCCAAAAACGTTCTTCCGATTTTCGTGGCGCTGCAGCCGCTTACCCTCATCACTTCTGTCCACCATCAACTCATCCGGGAGCTTTGACAGACATGTTCAATGACCCATACTGTAAGCTTGAATATCATCAGAGATCAACAGACCTCAAGTGGAATAGAAAAGAGGCTTGCGTAGTTGGACTCAAATTTAACCCCTCTTAACGTTTATTATTATGCTTATTGTTATTCCAGAATGAAATTATCACTCTTCAGTGGAATACCTTTTCCTTTCGCAGGCAAGTGAGTTACTGACTGAGTTACCCAAGTACGACTTACGATCCGTCCTCACAGCTTTATTTCCGCCAGTAGCGAGTCTCCTACTCTCCAAACATCAAAGAAGTTCTCCTGCGAACCTTGCAAGACTAGCGCACCTGCAACAAAGGAATGCCAGCTGTGAGGCGTCGTGAGTCGTGATTGTCACTGTGTGCCCTCGGCGGTGCAGCGGCTCTGACGGTATTTACAACCCTACTGCACATATTACATGTGAGCTGATTACGTTAAGTCGTTACGCAAATCGACACTGAAATATAATTTTACTAACGGATATGCTTTACCGAAGGCATTCGAGATGCAACGTTATTTACAGGAGAAGGTAAAAATCGAACCTGACGTTCTAGAGGGAATACACTTATCCATAGTCAGTAGCGTGGGCTATGTCAAGCTCTTTGATGACGTGGCGAGCGACGAAATACTACTCCGCACAGAGAAGGGCTTCGTTTCTGTCATTTGGACGGGAATGCTGAAACGGTTACAGTTGAACACGCCAGCATGGGACTACGAACGATCCGAGTATTTGAGCCCCCTTTCGAAGTGCCAGAACAACTGGTGATCTACGCTTTGGGTCCTTACGGAACGGTTCTAACCCATATGGCTGAAAAATGGGAGAGGTTCACAACATATCCTGTTCTCAGTGGCGTCAGACAAATACGTATCGAACTAGGAAAATGTGTCCCGTCGTACCTGTACATCGCTGGCAGTGTGCAAATGTCATCTGTGACGGACAACCACGAACGTGGAAAGGAGGAACACAGGCATTTACACTGTATTCGGAGAAGGTTGTTACGTCTACCACGGGGTGATACCCTACTCCAACTGTAACCGACGGTGCTCCCCGTGACCTTTTCTTCGGCATCACACAATGAAATAGGACACGCGACGGAAACATACCGAAACGAATGGACTTGTAGCGGACCACGGCGAAACAGGGAAGTATGAGGCCACGCCGGACATCCCACAGCGGTCGCAAGACGCCATGTCATCAGTGCCACTCGCGACTCCTCGGATACGGTAATTACGGACACAGTTGGACGAAGCAATAGTCCGATGGAGAACGATCAACAAGGGAATTCTGAGGCGTTTCTGGGAACAGATCAGCGGTCCGTGGATACAAAAGAACTTCCTAGTGTGGATGCTGGCCTTGCCGGCGGAATTGCGACACGTTTTTGCAGCGACGACGCCCCGGAGGAAGCAGAGGATTGCGACAGACGGCACCAGGACACCGGGAAAGCTATTGCGCCTGCAACGCACGACAACGTTGGGACCTTTGGGGACTGGTCGCAAGACTCGTCCCAGAAGGGACCAGATGTAGCTGGAGAAGCTGCTACCCCAGACACTCCCGATGTAAGACCAGAAGGTTGCGGTGAGTAACGGCAGACTACATGAGGGCATGGCAGGGGGCGATAGGAGAGCGCAGCCCTGCCCGAGGTGATAGCCATGTAATAAGCGTGTCGGGTAGGGTCCGTTAACAACAGTAGCATTAGGATGCCTGTGAAGATTAAGATGCTCAGCGACATGTTAAGGGCTGCGGACATAGACATAAATCTATTACGCGAAGTTCGGATGCTGCTCTCCTAGGATTTCTTACGGTTTTAATATTTACTGTTCCCCTTGTACGAGAGCGACATCGGAACAGCGATACTACTGATGGAAGGGATACGTTCAGACGTCGTAGAGTATCTGCGCTCGGACCGCGATACGGCATTTACCATTGCCGGCGTGCGCTCGATCGATATTTACACACCACAGAAATTTGGACGACGGCGCTATAAACAATGAGGCACACATTTGTACGGTTACTCTTGCCAGACAGCAGGTATCGAGAAGAAGAGATCATTGCACGATGAACGTTTCCCATCTGCATGACGCTGGTTGCTGCCGCTTGGTGGATGGCACATGACACGGATGCCTCCGACAAAGAAATGCCTACGGCTCCATCATACTGTTGTGGATTGAGTGCGCGAAGCCAGCCTTAGGGAGTACGTCTATAGCTGATGGGAAGCAGGCTCCTCGATGGCAGCGCACCATCTCTTACTTTTTACAGTCCTTCGGGAACTGTCCCCTTATCCGCCTTCACCAGAACATCAGATAGCCGTCCACCGAGTCAAAGCGAAGGTGATACAACATCCAACACTAAGGATGGCGGGTACAGTGGTATGCCTGATGTCGCGGGACTACCTGCCCTGCGTAGGACCCTCGATCCATCATATGGTACGGGGAAAATGACGCAGGTGCAGGATGTTAACCAAGAGATCGATTGGGACGAAGCCCCTTGTTTTACAACACAAAGGGACATAGCACAGGTATTGAAGGCTAATTTTAGCATATTCTGTGGGAGAAATGGAAATTGGATGGACTGACAAGGTAAGGGATGAGGAAGTACTGCACAGAATCGGAGGGAAAAGGATTGTATGGAAAACACTGACAAGAAGAAGGGACAGGATGATCGGACATCTATTAAAACACCAGGGAAGAACTTCCATGATATTACAGGGAGCTTTAGAGAGTAAATACCATAGAGGAACACAGAGACTGGAATACATCCAGCAAGTGCTACTCTGAGATGAATTCGTGAATGGCCACATCAAACCGGTCAGACGACTGACGATTTAAAAAAAAAAAAATTGGAACATTGTGGAGGGCCAGAGGGAGGAGGGGACCGTCCTCGAAGAGATCCCAGATGTGACATATGTGAACGGGGAGGCAGACGTCTTATCTTAAATTACGAGTGAGGAGCTGGCTGAAGCGATTACACGAGGGGACCCCAACAACAAGTCTCCAGAGCCTAACGGGTTTCAGCTGGAATTTTACCGTGTCGTTGTGACCCTTATGACATAGACGTGATTCGGCATGTCTAATGAACTTTTGAAATAGGAACTCCCGGTTTCCATTGAATTCGCGGAAGGGCTCGTGACCCGATACCCAGGCCACGTGGCGGCAAATGACCATGTAATAAACCGGCTCTTGATCGTCCTTAATGCTTACTAAGATATTTATGCGGATACAGAGCGCTTGTATGCAAACGGCGTTAACGGATCGTATACGTGTCTTGTCAGTACAAGTAGTACCTTACAGCCTTGGGGGCTATTGTGACATCGTTCCCCATGCGGCGACATTATGCCTCTGCGGGCATTGGTCGCCATAGGTTTCGACTTGCCTCTGAGCGGATGGAGCATGCGTACCTCGGGGCGGTGATGAACAGGATGGGTGTCCCTCCTTTACTCGCCGCTGCAGTGATGTGGCTGTTGCATTGTGACAGATCGGCAACTGAACGGTGGGAGAACGGAGTTCTTTAAGAGCCAAGACTTCTTGTCGATCCTCCTGTATGCTGTAGCCTTAGAACCGTGCCTCGTAGATATTCAGGTAAGTGGGACCTCCCTAAGGCATTTATTATTCAAATGTAGAGCATATGCAGATGATGTTGTATTCCTCGTCCGCACTGAGGAGAAGAACCGCTCAGCACTAGATTGGCTACAGGCGTGTGGGATGGCAGCTGGCAGCGGAGTAAACTTCCGAAATTCACGATACGTGCACGCGAGGCGTGAACTATAACCAGGAACGGAAGGACCCTTACCTGTGGTTCAACTCCTGAAACGTTCAGGTGTCGCTTTTCATAAGGAGACGGCGGGAATGGCTGCCGACAACTTCCGCCGATAATTGGGTACAATTCGCACGTCTGCGCGATTAAAAGTCGTACGGTCGTTGGATATGCTGCAACGAGTGTCACTCGTCAATCTTTATCTCGGTCCCGTGATGTTCCACCCAACAAGCCTTGTCCTTATGAAGCGTACGATAGCTAAGAGGATTCAGGCGGCTTTTTAGTAGTACGCAAGCTTGGGACAGCTCTTTAAAGTACAGGACGACACACTTACCATCATAGCACGAGGTGGGGATGTGTACTGGCCATGTATACTGACACCATGTATGTATAAACGATGGCGCAACAGATATCTGTTCCTTACGGAGTTGCTCATCGAAGAGCTGGTACCGCCATCGTGTCTTACTCCGGCCGGTATTGGACATATGTCGCCTCCGTTAACGTACGTGCGGTCGTGCGGTCATCCGGACTCACATCGCCTCCATTAAAGTAAGTGCGGACGTTCGTCGTTGAACACAGTTACGTTCACACGCGTTTACCAACCGCCGACGTCGAAGGACGTGTGCAGTCTGCTTCGTCGACAGATCGCCCGGAATAAAGCAGAACAGAAACATCCTGCGATTAATTGGAGAGTGTTGTGGCGCACGGTTCACCACCCCATCTACTTACATCAGACAGGTCGACACGGATCTTTGAGGTGAACCGGAAGTACCCGACGAATGACAAAGTATGCCATTCATTCAGTGGATTCGCCAATGTGTCAACGATTTTGCATACTTGCGTACGACCACTGATTGGTCTATGGCGCTGCGTTGTAGGTTTGGACTCAGACAAGAAAGATAATAGCGTACATGCGGCGCACTGTACATACAGAAATCTCTTCCGACATACTGTTTTTTCTAGAGAACACGTGATTTCCCCGTCATAAGACGAACGCGATGACGTGGTTCACGGATGTGAGAGTCCACCACATATACCGTGATACAGATACGAACGTACTGGATTTTTTACTTGCCAGGCGGACATACAGAACTGTTAATCTACGCAAATACAAGGATTGGTATGAAAATTTCTTAGCAACGTTCTTGATTACCAGCGAGATAGCTGGGAAAACAGATACAAGCCTCGCCGTAGAAAGCTTGTATCTAATATTTTATATTTTTGTATTTTTATTTGTACAATAGGGAAGATATTGTCATTAATTCCTTTGATTCATAGTGACCATGGGATCGAAATTGTGTCTGTTCTTTCAGCCATGTCTGAAAGAAAAAACACCATACATAGAATTTGTAAATTAGTGAAATGTATGAAAAATATTTTCAATTTAAATAGTAACTAAGCTGACAATGTCTAAAAGAACAGACGCCACAGTGAAAGTCTGTGAAAAATACTTAAATTTAAATGATGCTTAAGGTGCAAATATCAAAAAGCTGTGGTTTCTGCTTGTATATAATAATTTTCTATGCATACTCGTATTTTTGGTTTGCAACAAAATGGACATTACTTTACACACCCACCTCACACGTTACATTTCTACTGAAACGTGAGGTATTTTGTTAGAATTTTACTGTGACCATGTGATGTTTTATTACAGTTTTGCTCTGACGTGAGACATTTTGTTACAATATTTATGAAATGTGGGGTAAAAAGTTACACTTTTTGCTGTAACATGGGCTATTTGTCACCAATTTGGAGATGTGTCATATAGTCTTTATGGTGCTACAGCCTTGTCAGTCCTCTGCATTTATTAGTTCCTCAACGCTGTCGCACAATGTGAGTCACTGCTGATCAAGACATGAATCAATCAATCAATATCCCACCATATTCCAAACCTGAGAATTGACTGAAATATTTCATTGTTTTATTTATAAAATGAGAGTACCATGACCAAGAATAACTCAAAGTTCGATGATTGCCAAAAATATTTCGAAGTGTAACTACAGTCGAACGTATTTCAATGTCCTGCAAACTAGCAGACTGCTCATGTCTTTACACTCGCAACCATGCCTGTCAAAAATAAGTGCCCTTGTTGAAAGAGCCATGTCAGCATTCATCAGTAAATGATTTCGTGCAAGCTCACCAAGAAACACCTTGCTTGTAAATTGATATCCCACCCGCCCACCAATCTATTAGTATCACGAAAACTGATATACTGGTTACACTTTTGCAATACTCAACTACCTTGTCTTATGTCCGCCCGGGTAACCGTGCAGTCTAACGCACTGCTTCTTGAGCGGGAAAGCGTGCCGGTCCCAGGCACGAATCCGCCGCGGGACTTTGTATTCTACCGTTAAAGCAATGTCATTCATCAATAATCTCCAAGCAATTGGCACATGATTGACTAAGCGCCAGAACTTTGAACTATTAGCCACTAAGAAAACTCCACCAAGACCCCCGAAAACGCACCATGTAGGTATCAGGATGTGAATAACAAGACGATAAAACACACTGCGAATAAAGCTGCTCATGAAACCTGAACAGCGTACTTAGGCAAACATAACTTAATCTGTTTTCAAAATTGTACAAAGCAAGTCACTGGAAGTTACATTCAGTATGCGAATTAATGCCAGAAAATTAAGAACAATGCCCGTCCACAGAAAATTTGCCTCCTCCGTGAAAATAATTGAAAAGAATTAACAGTAATCTCAACCGAGGCCACGCTAAAAGAACAGGGGTTTTCGCGAATCACAAACAGTATTTGTCATACATAACGGAAAGTGCTCACTGTTTTCTTTCTAATCCGATCCTTGGCTGTATAGTAAATTCTGGTATCAGGCCATCCCAAACCGAAACAGTGGAAATGAGAAATATGCCGAATCTGAAGGCGCAAATTCTCGACCACAAAGGCAGCAGGAAGCTGTAATTCATCGAGTGTCATAGACATACTTGCCACAGGCACTTGACAGATACGAAACAAATTTTATTGTCCCGTTTCAGCGTGGCACAGTGACAAAAACATCGTGCAAGATGCGACACACACTAGTGAAAGTAGGACGACGCATCCTGTTCTACGTGTGAAGACAGCAGCGTCAACTGCTGCTGTGCAGCGATTCCATACTGGGCTCCTAACCGAGAAAGAAGCTCGCAGTTGGTCGCTGGCCTACTGAGTCGTCAGGTGCGAATCGTGATGAAGTGCGACGCGTACCCCTTTCGACGTCTCTTGACACACAGCGTGCGGACTTGCGGCCTGTGGGAGTAATCTACTTCATTAAAGACCCGTATCGTTAACGTCGATATGCAGCAGGATTTTGGAACATTCGTACATTCGTACATTATGAATTACTTCAAAGAAAACGGTCTATTGACACACAGTCTACATGGATTTAGAAAACATAGTTCCAATGAAACACATCTAGCTCTTTATTCACATGAAGTGTTGAGTGCTATTGACAAGGGATTTCAGTTCAATTCCGTATTTCTGGATTTTCGGAAGGCTTTTGACACTGTACCACACAAGTGGCTCCTAGTGAAATTGCGTGCTTATAGATTATCGTCTCAGTTATGTGACTGGATATGTGATTTCCTATCAGAGAGGTCACAGTTCGCAGTAATCAACGGAAAGTCATCGAGTAAAACAGAAGCGATATCTGGCGGTCACCAAGGTAGTGTTATATGCCCTTTGCTGTTCCTTATATAAACAATTTGGGAAACAAACTGAGCAGCCGTCTTCGGTTGTTTGCAGATGACGCTGTCGTTTATCGACCAATAAAGTTATCGGAAGATCAAAACAAATTGCAAAACGATTTATAAAAGATATCTGAATGGTACGAAAAGTGGCATTTGACCCTAAATAACGAAAAGTGTGTGGTCATCCACATGAGTGCTAAAAGGAACTCGTTAAACTTCGGTTACACGACAAATCAGTCTAATCTAAAAGCCGTAAATGCAACTAAATACCTAGGTATTACCATTACGAACAAATTAAATTAGAAAGAACACATAGAAAATGTTGTTGGAAGGGTAGCCAAAGACTGCGTTTCATTGACAGGACACTTAGAAAATGTAACAGACCTACTAAGGAGACTACCGACATTACGCTTGTCCCTTCTCTTTTAGAATACTGCTGCGCGTTGTAGTATCCTTACCAGATAGGACTGACGCAGTACATCGAAAAAGTTCAAAGAAGGGCAGTACGTTTTGTGTTATCGCGAAATGGCTCTGAGTACTATAGGACTTAACATCTGTGGTCATCAGTCCCCTAGAACTTAGAACTACTTAAACCTAACTAACCTAAGGACATCACACACATCCATGCCCGAGGCAGGATTCGAACCTGCGACCGTAGCGGTCACGCGGTTCCAGACTGAAGCGCCTAGAACCGCACGGCCACACCGGCCGGCTATCACGAAATATGGGAGGTGTAGTATCCTTACCAGATACGACTGACGGAGTACATAGAAAAAGTTCAAAGAAGGGCAGTACGTTTTGTATTATCGCGAAATATGGGAGACAGTGTCACAGAAATGATACAGGATTTGGGGTGGACATTATTAAGAGAAAGGCGTTTTTCGTTGCGACGGTATCTTCTCACGAAATTCCAGTCACCAACTTTGCCCTCCGAATGTGAAAATATTTTGTTGACACCGACCTACATAGGGCGGAACGATCACCACGATAAAATAAGGGAAATCAGAGCTCGTACGGAAAGATATAGGTGTTCATTCTTTCTGCGCGCTATACGAGATAAGAATTATAGAGAACTGTGAAGGTGGTTCGATGAACCCTCTGCGAGGCACTTAAATGTGATTAGTAGAGTATCCATGTAGATGTAGCTGTAGATGTCTGTAGATGGTGAAAGCGGATTTGTCTCTGGCGGCGGGGCACAACATGCTCTGACAGCTGTGTAACGCAGCGTTTACTGACTCTGTTCAAGGAGGGTTTGCTCTCGGTCTGTGTTCCTTCTAGAGTGCCTCGCGGTCTTTGTGCTGTCGCTAAACATTGCATACGGTTGAAGGCCTACCGCCTGCACACAGCATACTGTTCACACTAGCCTGTAGGAGGAGACGGCCTTGGTGTACTGAATGTGAGGAGACATGCCATAGTTTGATGGGTCGGGCTGTTGACACAAAGACACCATCTGCACCTAAAGAACTATCTGTTGGCAACTTTTTCCTCTGCACTGCCATCGGAATAGCCAAGATAATTAATTAGGTGAGAAGTATAATAAGTCACTGGTTTCAGCTTTTGCTGTAGATCGCAATCCCGGATGAAAGTGACATTGACACAGATGGATTCAAAACAGCACTTGTACCCTCACGTCCGCATCTTTGATTCGTGGACCTATACGACACTCTATGCAGCGACCAAATTCCCAGGCCTGCCGACTTGGATTTTCCTCTTCACACAAATGAGCTGCTTTTTAGTTTTCCAGCATTATTTAGAAGTTTCCGGCAATTTATACGTAAGGAATTTCCCTATCCCACTATCCTTCTCCTTTGACGTCTTTAGTGTGAGTAGGTACATCTGAAGCAGAGATTTGAAGCCTTGACATTGGTAGCGGTGTAATAAAGCGATAATTTAACTGCCATCTAAAGTAAATTAATCTGTAGGCCCTACTCTCATTCGACTACGTTCTCGATGTTCCGTCAATAATGGTAAGTTTAAATACTTCTACTGTGAGAGGAAGTGCAACCATTTCGTTCGGTTCCAACGCATCGCAGGTGATCGATACTTCCAGCAAAACAATGCACCTTAGCATCGCTCCCAGGTTTCATGCAATGGTTTCAGGAGCCCTCCACGGGCACCTAGGTGATTCTGAAACCTTCCTTTCGCCTCTCGCCTGAAATCAATGCTGAACATATCTGAGAAGCTATGGAGCATGGAGAGCGACTATTGAATCAAGTTGTAACAAATGTCCTTGATAATACCTGAAGGAAACACGGTCTGGATCACAATTTATTTCAAAGAACTCTGCAGATCACACTCAGATCTGGCGCCACAAGACGCTAATTATCAACAGCTGACAACCTGCACCATGCAGCACCAGGCCTGAGGATGATTTTCTGAGCAGCTACAAACAGTTAGTCGGTAACAAAAGAAACTGTGATCCAGACGCCCTTTTTTCATTTATGATAACAAGAGAGGTCACAGATCCCGCGAAATGGCGCGAATTATAAAATATTCATTTGTTGGCAGTGGCTGAGGACTCGTGGATCAGGATGGTTCAGCAACGAATAGTATCTCAAGCAGAGACTATCACAGCATATCGCCACTGTCGTCATGGCGAGAAGGGGTTCTACACGACAGTATGAAAGGTATTTAGGCGTGTCGCTGCCGAGTTATTACCAGGCGCAGCGTCTCAAGCCCAACTCACGACGTGCCTGCACTATAATCCCGTCAAAATAAACGAACTGTAACCATTAAAGGTGATTCTTCCATGAGTAAGCAACATTAATATAGTTATTAGCACTAAAGACCAGAATTGAGCTCTATGTACTGTCTTTAAAAACACCAGCGTGTCGTATTACTTTATCTCCGAAGTCGCCGTCTCCGTACGTTTGGAGGCCACACTCGTCAGTCAGCGCCGTTGTCCCATTTAACTGAAATGTCATCATTTTGCTGTTGGGTACAAGTGGACTACACTACGAGTTAGCAGGTAAAACCGATGACTCCCAGCATTGCCAATCTGTACTCAACCCTTGGTCATGACGATTATTGTATACCAATACAATGAATAATCGGTTAGCAGTGAACATTGTTTATAATATAAGGTGAATCACCTACAACTTGCGCCGCAAATATTGCGCCAATGGTAAATGCTATTGAAGTGCGGTTTGCGGTTTTCACAGAATGGATTGGTAGTTAGATGCTCCTACTGTTAACCAATAAAGAGATGGAAATAATACTTGGCAAGCGTATTTTTTGTGCAAACATACACTTTTTTAAATCGAGCAATGCCTGTTGATATTAAGGAAATAAACTGGAAAAGAAGTGGTGTTTGTAGCATGATTATAGTGTCAGTCATGCTTGAGATGTCGTATTTTGAAAACTGTCCACAGCGCCACTTGCTTATGCCATTTAATCTGCGTAGTTATTAGGTACGATGATGTTATGCTTGCTTACAGTCTGCTCATTTTTCAAATGGTTCAAGTGGCTCTGAGCACTATGGGACTTAACTGCTGTGGTCATCAGTCCCCTAGAACTTAAAACTACTTAAACCTAACTAACCTAAGGACATCACACACATGCATGCCCGAGGCAGTATTCGAACCTGCGACCGCAGCGTCGCGCGGTTCCAGACTGTAGCGCCTAGAACCGCTCGACCACTTCGGCCGGCTACTCATTTTCCCTTGAGTGCACTGCGACTTGCTAATCAGTTAGTGAGTGACATTCCAAGCAGTATATCGTGAGTGGACGATAAAATTTATCAATGCAGAGAAAGCTGACACTTCATGGTATACGGAGAGTGTAGGAAAAATGCAGTTCTTCCTTGTATCCAGTACGTGGCAAGATATGCCAATAGACGACAACCATCTCTGTAGTTATTTGTCATCCTCCTCAACCAGTTACGTGAAACTCCTAGACTACATAACACAAGGGAACGAATGATGATAGAAGATTAGGAAATTAATGTTCTTGCTGCTGTTACAGTTGATCTGCAAATTATCTCCCACCCAACCGCAAGAGGAAGTGGTATGAATCAGGCAAGTGGCCTACGCATTCTCCATCGACATAGGTTCCATCCCTATCACATCTCCCTCCGTCAAGAGCTGCAACGAAACGATTATGGGGATTGTGTTATCTTCTGTACATTTTGTGGAGTGATGAATCACCCTTTACGCACTCTGGGGCAGTGAACACTCACAATTGTCGTGTTTGGAGAGTGTCACTTTCTTTTATTTTTGTTGTTTTAAGGGCCTTAGACCCCAAGGACCAACGACATCCAGCGTGAACGGCGCACGTTACTGTGATGTACTTTGCTAACACGTGACTCCTCCTCCACGGGAAAGAGCTGCTTCGGACTCAATAGTTATCATGCATGGAGCTTCACCACACTTTGATTGAAATCACACGGTTACTCCGTAACACATATGGGGAAAGGCAAATCGTAGGTCGATCGTTTCAAACTGTGTGGCCATGAAGATTGCCAGATTTGAATCATCTCAAAGGGAAATTAAAATTTGTTTCTTTTAGTTTTTTATTCGTTATTTATCTTCCGCATCTCCTTAAAAATGTTTCCACAATGTTTCATTGTCCTACTGTCACTCGTGTCTCACGAGGATCATCTAAAATAGCGAAAGTTTGATTGAAATGATCCTGTAAATATGCTACCATTCTTCAGAGTGATTCACAAATTTTATTTCCCCACAGTAAACAGCATTCCGTATCTTCGTTGCTGTTGTTTATGACTTCAGTCTCAAATTTGTTCTGAAACTTATTTACATAGCGGCCAAGTTCGTCTAAGCGGTGCAAATCAGTGTGTATCCTGTGAATGTCGTTCTTCTTTTAAGCCCATAAATTTGTTTTCTCTCCTATTAATTGAACCACTATTCAATAATTCGACGATCTAGTAGTTTATTCCTCAGCCTTCTTCTGTCGAATGGCACATCAAAACGTTTCAGTTCTCCCTTTGACTTCACTATTAACCACCACCAAATCTAACTTGTAGGTAAGTTTAATTCAATCAGAAAATATTTCCGAGCATTTAAATTTATGTTCGATGTTAACTATTATCTTTTCTTTTTAAGCGCAAAGTTCATGACTGGTCAGTTTAAAATTCCTAAAATTCTCAAGGGATATTTTATCGTAGTCTTCCCGGATCATACGTAACGCATCGCTTCGTCCCCATCCGCGGTAGACATATTATGGCACGTTGCTTCGATTTCGGAGTCGCTCCGAGTACACGACAGCTCACTGTCAGTGGCATGCCGCCCTGTGCTCGGACCAACATCGAAACTAAGACTTCTTCTTGCAGATGTCCTCAACAGTTGGGGACGAAACGCTGTGTTATGTAACAGTTCCAAGAAGACCTCAGCACAATACCCCGAAAAAATTTATTGAAAGAAATTTCCGCCATTTGATTGTTAACCGTTCCTATGTGTTACACAGTCGTGATTTCGACTTAAAGCTATCCTCCAGTGCATGTCGAAGTGAAAATTAATAACGTGTGCATATCATACAGTGCAGGGCACAGCAACAAGAGGTTTTTACGTACCTGAGAACATTACTTATATGTTAAAACATGTATGACCTGTCTGTAACATGTCATTGTCGAAAAAACATGTTTCTTGTCTTAGAGAGCAGTTGTTGCGTTACAGAATATGAGTACATATGAGATACAGTGAAAAATCATTAACACTTAGTTTGGCTCATTTAACAGATAATATATTCCTGTGACCCGCATTCGTCATTCTGTTTAGCAGCTAATGTTAAAATACGTCAGTGCAATGGCAGAATAGTAATAATCATTGGGCTAAAAAGTCTATTATATTGTAGTTTAAGGTCCATTCTATCTAAATAATAGTGCCACTGATCTTGTGACTATATGCGAGAATCTAGTAGGACCATATACGAAAAATTAATACTAACCTAGTACCTCCATTACGCTGCCATGTGACCTATAAGACCTTATAAGAGTGCTACTAATTTTCTCATGAATTCATAATCTTTTAATTATATTTGATGATTTTAATACTTCTCTTACTTACCTGTTCTAAAATGAATATAATTATGGTGAACTTTAAAAATTTAAAATGTTTGTGGAACAAGTTTTGTACCCTTCAGATATCATCAAGCTCACATCAGTATCGTACTTTCCATTAATATGATACTTAAGGTAATATGATATTTTATGAGTATGTACAGCCCCTCCTTTCTATATAATACACTACAGTGTACTACTTTGTAGCTATATTGGGCTTACAGTAACATGTAGCTTAATAAATATGCATAAACGTGGATGTCATTGTATATATGGTTAAGTACATTATACTCGTACTTTTAACGATTGTGAACAAGCACCCCTTCCCCCCCCCCCCCCCCCCCCTCCAATTCTCTAACAGCATAAGGTAATTTTAGAATTTTAATAGCTCCTAATTATTTCTAAAAGGAATATAGAGGTATATCACCTTGAAAATGTGTGTACAGCCCATTATGTTTGGTTCCAGTCTGCTGATGCTTTAAATATTAACACTACATCAATAAATAATTAATAATAATCATGTAATATTACATGATATAGTACACAGAGTTACCATCTTGTAACCTATAGAACCTATTATGTTTCGTTCAGGTCTTCATATGCTGTTGGTATTGGGAGTACATCACAGTACATCAAGACGAATTCAATGAAAAGTCATGTAATACTAAAGTACATGGTCAGGTATATAATAAGGCTCACAGATGTATCACGCTCTCCCTACACTCCGTCACTACCTCTCACCATGCACACCCCCTAAATCTGTTCCATCTTTCAGCAACCCAAACTGTCCTCTTCTACTCCCCGCCTCCACATAACCCTAACACCCTGTCCCTCTCCCCTCTGCATTATCGCCCACTTCCCCCCCCCTCCCCTTCCTCGCTCTCCCTCTACTGAATAGCTGTTTTCTATTTTGGGGACTTTTGTATTTGAAGAGTGTGCAGTTGCTCAGGTGTGGCGCCTTTTATGGAAGTGTCCATGGATCAGTGACGTATGATTTTATAATACTGCAGCGACATGATCCCTGTGAGACCAAAATTTTATTGTGAATCTAAAATGATTATATTTACGCTCTGAGTGCTACAATTTATACCTGCTTGAGACTGTTATGAACATGTATTACAGGAACAGGTTACGTATTGGCGAAATAAATATGCACCTTCTCTTTCGTGGTAATACCTCTGGTAAAGCAAAGATCATGTGGCTCACACAGTGGTGCCGACTTGTTACGATCTCGACCACTGTTTTGACATGTGTTAATTCACAGTCGCCTCATAGTCGTGTCACGAGGTGGACGTGCACACCGATCAGAACAGCGCTCCGCGGCCGTGCTGTTGTTTACTCGTTAGGGTTCGGTGCTACATCGCTATACTCCTTCAGGTTATGTACTGCAAGTGGAACACGCACGATCTCAAGAACACGAGGTAGAACAGTTTGAGATCTCAGAGGTCGGCCAAAGATGCAACAGCTTAACAGGCGGGAGGAAGATGCAGGCTGAGTTTGCAGGAAACCCTTTGTTACTTCACAGTAGTTGGTAATCGCATATTTATCAAGACTTACTTCGAACATCAATAACATATAAATCTCTACAAAATGTTTGAGATTGAATCTAGAACGACAAACCAGAAAGACCACTTACAATAAACCTTTTTTTTCTTTTTTAGGACATGTAATGCCTCTTTAAAAAAACAAGCTCAACTTACATTAAAATACAACTCGAGAGCCCTTTTGGCACCGTAAAATTTCAACCAGGGAATTGTGACTTTTCTGCAATTACAGAAAGAGCATTACCTTAACAGTTGAGAACCACTCATTAGATAGTAAACTTCAAACAACGAAGATGGCTCTCATTTAGAAGAATTTTACAAATTCACGATTACTACTAAAATAACTTGAGGGAGCTTTTGGCGCTAGCAATTTAGAAGCCGAAGTGTAATTCTCTTTTTTTTTTTTTTAAAGGTTCAGCGTTCCACGAAGCTGGACGAGCTCTTTGACATTAGCAATTTTTCAAACAGGAAGGTAACAATATTCAAAATTTTACAAGTTCAGCATTTAACATTATTTTAAAAATTTACAGCTCTAGGATTACGATGAAAGATATGGGTCGTCCTTTGGGTACTAACAATTTTGTAACACAAGATATCAACCTTTTTAAAATTTACAGCAATCCACAATTAAGGTTTGAAAGATCTTCAGATCAAGGAAACGGTAAGGTAGCAATATCAAGACAAGGCGGTCTGGTGAAGACAAGGCTTGACTAGGATGGCTTAGGTTAACGGAAACTTTGATTTAAACTTAAGTCCGAATGCCATAAAGACTAAGAACTTAACTTAAAGAGAGATTCCGTAGCGAGCGAGGAGGCTACGTCACCTTGGTGGATAACGAAAGACAGGAGGGTGAATTTATTAGAGGCAGCTCCTGCCGAACCCTCGAGAGGGTTAATGTTTCGCATGAAGTTCGTCTTGAAGGGTATCTATATGTGAAGGATCTGGTTGGGAATCGATGCTCCTGACGGAAGTGTCCATAAGAGTGAGGTATCTATTAAGGTGGGAAGACAGTATTAAGATATAGATGAACGAAAAATCTTTGATTTTTAAATGAACCGAGTTGCCGGGTCTGCACACTTATGACAGCCGAATAAATATTAAACAGATAAGTTGACCATATTCACCTGTTGCACAGCGGATACCAGTAAGACTTGAAAATGGAAGTTTGCGAGGGCATACGTAAGCATGTGCTCTGGTAAAAATATCACATTTACTGAAGTGAAGAAATAATAAACTAGACAACTAATAAATGACTGATTATTGCCGTTCTTCATAACACTCTCGGCTGCGTTACGAAATTATATTTTCAACTCCGTCATGGTGACCCCAGCAGGAGTTATCATTAATTATAAAAAAGTCAGAGGAATATCTGAATGGCGGCATTCATACACATATACAAATATCATAGAGATTTGGAACAAATATAAGAGTAAGGAGAAACTACACCAGTATGCACGTGGTTAGCAAAAGGTCGTTTTCTAGGCTTGAGTGCACGAACCAAGTGAACAAGAATTCGTCGATGAAGTAAACAGTTAATAACTGCACCATGGACGAAATTCTGAAACTAATTTGGAAATTTTACCCCGAGAATCAATAACTGTCGTCGGCTCTAATTCGAAAACGCGTAGGGTGCGGACAACGCACCCTGTGTGATCAACCGAAACACCTCCGACGTAGCCATGTGGGTGCTTGAATTGCAGTCCTTGAGTGGAACGTCGCACAACATTAGTGCAAATTCTGCTGTTCCAAAAATGATACTTGGCGCCTGGCCAAAGTAACTTCGATGGTTTAAAGGTCAGGCAAGCCCTTCACAATGTAAACAGAACCTACGAAGATGTTCAAGATGTTCGCTGAACGAACGATTATAAATGACCACATCATCTACGTAGTTAGAGACGCAACGAAACTCTAAATCCCACAACACGTGATCCAACAACTGGGACAGAACAGCAGCACTAGCGGACAAACCAAAAGGAAACTTGTTTAATCTGTACAGGTTCTAACCAGTACAGAAGGCGATGGCTGCCTTGGGATCTTCTGTAAGAGGTATCTGATAATACGCCTGTTTTAAATCTGGCACTGTGAAATGTAAGAAAGTGGCACTGACTCTAAAACTGCTTTCTTATTAAGGGAAAGATAATCAATAAATGGTCTGTAATTTACTCGGTTCTTAGGAACGAAAAAGATGGTAAAGGCGTAAGAAGAGGTGGGTGATCTAATGACACCCTGGCGAAGCATATGATTTATCTTGTACTGGAGAGAGTTCACAAATCCTCCTGAACTCTAAATACCAACTGTAATTAAGGAAGGAAACAGCGCTCACAAGGTGCGAGATGAAATTCTACAACTAACAAGGCACAAATAGTCTCTTGATTCAGACTAGCACAAGTAAAGCGGTACGGAGAACCCTTAGCAGCAATGATGCGGGCACAAACGGCTGGACAACTCCGCGAACGGGGCACCCCTTTATCTGATGGGATCAACTATTAGGTCTTGATGTACGCTCAACAGGATATTCCTGCACCAATTGATCATTGGATCTACACCGAAAGCATCACTTCCGCAGGCGCTGCCCAGATAAATAAGGACGAGTGCTATTAAGCGACACAGTTCACTGTTCATAAATGACGAATTTCATCTCGCACCACAAGATGATGTAGGAATTCGCTTCTCCGTCACTAGCAGCGTGGTGTATATCCAACTACGGACCGAAAAAATTTGCACTAATGTTGTGCGGCGTTCCACTCAAGGACTACAATTCAAGCACCCACATGGCTACGTCGGAGGTGTTTCGGTTGATCACACAGGGTGCGTTGTCCGCATCCTACGCGTTTTCGAACATCTTTTTGAGGTACCGCAAGACGTGGTCGTGTCTGTCTTTCGGCCTTACGGAAATGTCATCAGTCACATCGCAGAAAAATGGCAGATCCTCGAGACCTGCCACATCTTAAGGGGCGTGCGTTAGATCAGTCATGAACTAAGAAAGAACGTGCCTTCATATTTGATGATTGGGGGTGTGAGGGCTTTCGTGATGTACGACGGTCAGCCGTGAACTTGAGCAGGCTGTAGTCAGGGGGGCTGGCGCTGGACGACGCACCTACCTCAGTTGTTTGTCCTCCACAGTCTGTGACACTTTCCCTCCGCCGTCTGCTCCCTCTGCTGACAAGCAGCCTCTGGAAGTCACCGACATGGGACGGCGTCCTGATGATTCTACCCCTGGACAATAGACTGTTGCTGCTTCTGTTTCTTGGGCTGACGACGTAGAGGAGGAATCGGAATAACCTGTGAATACTGTGGGTCATTGGGTTCCACCGGTTGTGTCCCCCGCTACCTTATCATAGTTCAAGCTGCGCCTTAGAATGTCTTGTGCGGTCTGCCCAGCTAGATGCCACTGATGGACCTCATGGTTCGACAGCATCAGTAACGGAAGAGACATATAGCCTAGCTATAGTTAGTGTCAATGTACTGTCAATGCTATTCGCATCCCAGAAAAACTTGCGATGTTCCACACTTAGTGCAAAGGACATAGACGTGTCCCTCTTACAAGGAGTGCATATCGATGGTTTCTTAACCCGTTTTAGTATATGCCTTTCGTTTCCCATATGTCGAATACTGGTAGCAGTATGGTAATCCCCAGCCCTGAAGGGTTACCCTCCGACGACATCCAATGTTTTCCAGATGCGAGAAGCACTCTTCAGTGTAAGAATTATTAAGATGTGCGCTCCTTCAGGATCGGGGAGGCGTGGGGTAAGCCCTGCCTTCTTTGTGGAGACTTTCTTACCACTTTTCGTGGCGTGGGACGATGTGTTGGTGATTTTAATTCCACCCTCCACCCCAAAGATCATCTGCGGCTTCATTCGCCTTTCGCAGAGCTTTCCACGATCGTCGACCGTCTCTGATTTGTAGACACTTGGGAATACATTCAAGGCGATCGCCCCAGTTCAAGCATTACAGTGAACATTGTTACAGTAGGCTTGATCGCTTTTACACTGATCACCCAAAACGTGATGACCATCTGCCTTCCGGCAAGGTTGTCCCCGTCTTCGGATCGAAATACATCACGGATTCTGCATGTCAGGGATCCGACAGTTTGTTTGTAGGTTTGTGAAGGTATCTGGCATCAAACATATATGCAGAGGTCATATAACTCGCGTGACGGACTGCTGATTAGCGTAAGTGGTGATGGCACTCGAGAGCGACCCAGATAAATTGTTACGGAACCTTCGACGTGAGGTCACTATAATACTCCTCAAACCACTTTAGAAGGATTGCAGCTCCGTGACACGGACAACTATATTGCTGAAAGATGACAACCACCATCGAGGAAGACATCAAGCATGAAGGGACGCAGGTGGTTCGCAGCTGTCAGCTGTTTATATTACAATCATAGGTCCCATGAGAGCGCAGGAGAATATCTCCTATAGCATAATGCTGCCACCACAGTCTGCTCCGTGGTGCGCTGCATGTTTCGAACCCCTGTTCACCTCAATGACGGCGTTTGCGGAGACGACCATCGACCTAGTGTAGCGAAAGTATCGTACGAAGAGTTGACACGTTTCCATTGATCAACAATCGAATCCCGATGGTCCCATGCGCACTGAAATCGTAACTGACGGTGTCTTTGGATCAATATGTGAACACGTAGAATGGTCTGCTGCGGAACTCCATGTTCAGCAATGTACGATGAACGCCTTCGCCCTAGAACCGCTACTGTACGCCCTACGACGACGACTGTCGGGGATGTCGCTAGGTGGGCATCGATTTTGCTGCGTCTCCTATGTGGAAGATTCGGTCCTTCGAAGTTACCCGAGGGGCACTTGCGTGGGTGACGACCTGTGCCGAGGCGTTTACCCTTAATGTACGTAAATCGCCATAGGCCTGCCTCAGGAGAGTTTTGACTCGCTCAGCGTGATCGATACCTTAAGCTGCCTTGGCATCGATTTAACGGCCGACCTACGGCACTCTGCGGTCCTCAGCTGCCTTCGGCTGGGCCGGCCGATGTGGTCGAGCGGTTCTATGCGCTTCAGTCCGGAACCGCGCTGCTGCTGTGGTCGCAGGTTCGAATCCTGCCTCGGGCATGGATGTGTGTGATGTCCTTAGATTAGTTAGGTTTAGGCAGTTCTAAGTCTAGGGGACTGATGACCTCAGGTGTTAAGTCTCATAGTGCCATTTGAACCATTTTTGCATACTGCTGCTGTAGCGGTTCAGGTTTGGATCGTTAAACATCGCCTCTGCTCCCTTGACCTCTTGCGAAGTACGCGCTATGCTAACACACACATAGTATCGCGGATCCCTCATGTGGCGCAAACTCTTCTTCTCCAGTATATCCTGGCTCGATGCATGTTACATACAGTGAATTCCTTGTTAGCCAGGGGATGATCTTCAAAGTCCGCTTTTGAGTCCCTCACCCTTCCCCAGGCTCATGGGTGTATGGGTCTGTACTACGTTCCGAATAGGCCATGGGCCCTTTGTCATCAGCTCACAGTCGACGATGGGGCGGCCTCATTGACCTATCTGGTGACGTTATCGGACATCTCAGCGCCCTTTTACCACATCGAACTATTTTTTCTGGAGCACAGCCATTTTCCGCCTCTTTGCTGCCGCGCTACAGGTAGCGCAATATGTGGTGGGCGGTGAGCTCTCTTTCTCTTGACACTGCTGCATGATCTGCACGGTACGTCACCATTAACAGAAAACAAGTTCATATCGCTGACATCCCACTTTGCATCGCATACGGGTTGCCGGACTCGGACGATCATCACTTAGTTTGTGGTCCGGCAGTAGATGTCTGGCGATTGGTCCAACGAATTCTGGCCTTCCTCCAACGTGCCATTCCTGAGAAACAAGGCAATCGATGATGTTTCCGGATGACGTATATTACTTGCAAATGGAAACTCAATCTGTGAATTGGTTATGCAGCCTTGCAGTTCGGTATGTTTTTGCCACCGGTGAGAACAGTATTATCGATACGACATACGATAAACAAACTAACGACATTGCGCCATTCTGGTAATCCGAAATACAGGCAATACTTTAACTTCGTTTGGAGTGCTTTCTATGGCCCATCACAATAGTAGGAATGCCCCTGCAATGAGCAGTTGATCTGATGCACTATTTTTGATACTATGATCCCTAACAGTATTCGCCTTTGTTTCGAGAAGACGTTCACGGATTCTTCTACAACTACGAGTGGTTTGCTTGGACTTCACACCATAGCAGATCCGAGTTCGAAGACTCCTTCTCTGTTACACACATTTGATACCCTTTCTCCCCTTTCATTCCCGCCTCTCTTAGTTTAGGTAGCACTGTTGGGATAGGCGTAGCTATGGTCCAACAATTTAGATGGTGCAGATATCTTTCTTTAGGGTCAAAGTGCCGGTGCCAAAAAGACCTCATTTTCGTAGGTTCCTTTACGATCAGAAAAGTGAGCGAGGGAAGAAGATGCATCTGGCTGGGAAGCAGAGAACCTGCGTGAAAAGACAGGTAGTGTCTTCGATCAGTAATTAAAAAGTGATCGGTCCCAAGTTCGAACCTTGCCACAGCTTCCATTTTGAATGAAAATCAGCAGCAATGGCGGCCGAAGGCTTCCAGTATAAGAAGTCAACCTCATTCTGTCAACGACCTTCTCAAGGAGGGTGAAGGAGGGAATAGAGGTATAGGACCCTTTTTTACCCTTGGGGTGAAAAATTGACCGAAAAAGGCGGAAGAATCAGCTATGATCAACGGCATTAGGATGCAGAAGGCAATTGAAACCACTGAATTAAAGACGTATGGGCCACACGTCCTGTAATTAAGAAAGTGGCATAATGATCTGTCCACTGCAAAAGATTCCAGAATAATTCCAATTCGGGTCTCCGGGGGGGGACTGCCAAGCATGACGTGATGACCATGAGGAAAAGATGGAATAACCAACGACGGGATAACTTTCTATATGTCGGGCGTGGAATATCAGAAGTTTGAACGTGCTAATGAAATTAGAAAAACTGAAAAGGAAAATAACTAATGCTCAATTCATATCTAGTGGGGATGAATAAAATGAAGTGGACACTGGTCAGACTACTGTAAGGTACTACCATCAGCAGCAGAAACTGCTATAACCAGAGTAGGATTCGTTATGAATAGCAAGGTAGGACAGAGAGTGAGTAACTGAACAGTTCAGTGAAACGGTTGTTCTCATCAGAATCGACAACAAACCAACACCGACAACAATATTTCATTCCTACGTCACTAGCAGAAGATGAAATGTTAAAGGCATATGAGAATACTGAACGGACAGAGGCAGAAAAAATCTAATAGTCATGGGGGATTCCAATGCGGTTGTAGGGGAAGGAGTAGAAAACAAGGTTATGAGAGAGTATGGGTTTGGTAGTAAATGAGAGAGGAAAAAGACTAATCGAGTTCTGCAATAAGATTGGCGTGGTAATAGAAAATACGCCGTTCCAGAATAAAAACAAGAGGAGTTATACTTGGCAAAGTGCGGGAGATACAGGAAGATTTCAGTCAGATTACGCCATGTCAAGCAGAGATTCCAATATCAGATTTTTGAATGGCAGGCGTACTCAGGGAGGGATATAGATAACGTAGTAATGAAGAATAGAAGGCTGACGTTTAAGAGACTAGTCAGGACGTCAACGCGCAAAGAAGTGAGGCACGGAAGTGCTAAGAAATGAAGCGGTATGACTGAAGTTCTCTGAACCTATAGATACTGCGATAATGGATAGCTCAGAAGACAGTTCAGTTGAAGAGGAATGGAGATCTCTAAAAAGGACAATCACAGAAGTTGGAAAGAAAAATGTAGGTACAAGAAGGTAACTGCTAAGAAACCATGGGTAACTCAAGAATTACTTCAGCTGATCAAAGAAAGTAGGGCGTACAAAAATGTTTAGAGCAAATCAAAAATATAGAAATACGAGTCGCTTAGGAATGAAATAATGGAAAGTGCAGGAAACACATGGCGAAATGTCTGCATGAAAAACGTGTAGAATTTGAAGGACTGACTCAGGATATAGAAAAGTCAAAACAACCTTCCGATAAATCGAGAGCAAGATTAGTAACATTAAGAGTGCAATGGGAAATACACTGTTAAAGCAGAGGAGAGAGCAGATAGGTGGAAGGAGTGCAATGAAGCCCTCTATGAGGGGGAGGACTTACCTGATGACATGATAGTAGAAGAAACAAGAATCGATTGGGAAGAGTTAGTGGATCCAGGATTTAAATCAGAGTTTAGAAGAGCCCTGGAAGACTTAAAATCAAATAAGGCAGAAGGGATAACTAACATTTCGTCGGAATTTCTAAAATCATTGTGGAATATTGGAAGAAAAGATTATTCAGGTTGGTATGTAGAATGTATGAGACCGGCGATGTATCAAGACTTTCAGAAAAGTGTCACCCACACAATTCAGAAGATTGCAAGAGCAGATATATAAGAGAATTATCGGACAGCTCATGCAGCCAAGATGTTCACAAGATAAATAAACAGAAAAATGGAAAAGGAAACTGAGGATCTGTTAGATGACTATTAGTTTGGCTTTGGAAAAGATAAAGACACCAGAGAGGCGCTTCTGACGTTGCTGTTGATAAAGTAAGCAAGACCGAAGAAACATCGAGACACTTTCACAGGATCTGTCGACATGGAAAAAGCATTCGACAATGTAAAATGGTGCAAGATGTTCGAAACTCTGAGAACAATAGGGCCAAGCTAAGGGGAAGGCTGGTTAATATACAATACTTACGAATAGAAGGCCATAATGGAACAATAGGAATGGAAGACTAAGAACGAAATACTGCATTAAGAATTAAAATTCAAGGTGGAACGATTTCAGTGTTGTAAGATTCGATGATATCATTGTTGTTCTCAGGGAAAGTGGAGAAAAATTATAGAAACTATTGAATGGAATAGTCTAGAGAGTTTAGAATATGGACTGAGAGTAAACCGAAACAGGAAGAAAGCACTGAGAAGTATCAGAACGAGAACAGCGATATACTTAACATTATACCTTGATCACGAAATAGATGAAGTTCAGAAATTCTGCTACCTAGGCAGCAAAATAACAGATGACAGATGAAGCAAGGAAAATATAGACAGCAGACTGGCACTGGTGGAAAGGAAATTCATGGTCAAGAGAAGTCTTCCAGCATCAAACACAGGTCTTGAACTGACGTAAAAATTTGTGAGAATGTACATGTAGAGCACAACATCGCATGTTAGTGTGAGATGGACTGTGAAAAAACTGGAACAGAACAGAATCTAAGCATACGAGATGCTGTGCTACAGAAGAATGTTGAAAATACAGTGGACTGATAAGATAAAGAATAAGGAGGTTCTCTGCAGAGTCGGCAAAGAAAGAATATTGTATATGAAAAACATTGACAAGAAGAAGCGACAGGATGGTACGACATCTATTAAGATGTCACGGAATAACTTTCATGGTACAAGAGGGAGGTGTAGAGCGCAGAAAAGAAAAAAAAAAGTTGATGAGCAGACGTTACGAATGCACGCCAGAAGGTCACAGAAATATATACGGTGTTAATTACCCTTTACTGCGTGTTAATGGTTTTTCAAGGCGTGTACGTACTCTTCGATATGTGCTCATATCCTGTAATACGACAACCCCAGAACTTGTTTTTTCGACGATGACTTGTTTCAGACAGGTCAGACGTATTTTAGCATGTAAATAATGTTCTCAAATACGTAATAAACGCTTTTTCCTATGCTCTTCGCTGTATGATATGTATACTTTATTAATTTTCAGTTCAACATGCACTGGAGAATGGTTGTAAAACCGAAACCACGACTGTGTAAAATAAATGAACATTTAACAGTCAAATAGCTGAAATTTATTTTTAAAAAATTTTTTTTCCTGCTATTGTGCTGAGGTCTTCTTGGATCTGCTAGATAACACAGCGTTCCGTTCGCGTCTGTCAAGAACATCTGCATGAGCCAGTCTTGGTTTCGATGTTGGTCCGAGCACAGGGAGGCACACCATCGGCAGTGAGCCGTTGTGTATTCGGAGCGACACTGGAAGCAAGAGAATATGAAGACGAAGAAAAAAAAAAGAATAGTTGATGAACAGAGGTGACTAATGCACGTCACGAGGTCACAGGAACATACTGGATGTTAATTACGCTTTACTGCGTGTTAATGGTTTTTCATTGTGCATAGTGTCAGCCGTGTTATGTGTCTTCGATATGTATTCATCTCCTGTAACACGACAACAACCTATAAGGCCAGAAATATGTTTTATCAATGATGAGATGCCAGACACAGTCAGATATATTTTCACATTTAAGTAATTTTTCATATACGTAGTAGCCGCCTGTTCCTATGCCCTGCACTGTATGATAGGTATGCTTTATTAATTTTCAGTTCAGTATGTACTGAACAATGGCCATAGGCCCAATCATATCTGTGTAAAATCAATGAACAGTAAACAGTAAAACGGCGGAAATATCTATGGAAAAATTTTATATTCCTGTGGTCCCCAATGAAGGAGAGGTCGAAAATTATTCTGTATTTGCGTCCTTTCTACCTCTGACATTGTCATTATTTTGTGAACAAACAGCAAAAATCACTGATAAAGTACTGCATGAATCAGGCAAGTTTCATCTTTATTACGAGGGGATACATTCGCAAAGGGGGAAGCGTCACAATGCTACCTCTTTTCATGTTTATTTCAACACAGTATTGCTTGCTTTATTTTCCTGTTGCATCCTAAGAAGTAAAAATTTGAAAATTTGTGGTAAGGTCTTATGGGACCAAACTGCTGAGGTCATCAGTCCCTAAGCTTACCCACTTCTTAATCTAACTTAAACTAACTTACGCTGAAGACAACACACACACACACACACACACACACACACACACCCATACCCGAGAGAGGCCTCAAACCTCCGAGGAGGTTAGCTGCCTGGACCATGACAAGACGCCTCCTCAGAAGTGTGAGGTGATGAGAAGTAGGAGAGTTCCAGTAATCGTTTATCTCTTGCATTTAGGGCGTTGTCGACTGGAGCACATTAGCATTGAATATGGTCGTGTGTAGTTAATGTTTGTGTGACTGCAAAGGTAGATCTATTTTATTTGCTGGTCAGGAAGCAAATTCGTTAGAAACTGACAGAAAAACTAATTTGCCAAATTTTCTAAATTTTTGGCTAACAATTTAGCTTACTATCCCATTCCTCCCTAATTCAGCTCCCCAAGAAGATAAGTGGTTCGTCCCTAGAATAAAATCATCCCTGTGTGACTAGCACACTATTGTCAGACGAGCGCTATCTGACATTTGCCTTGATCGGCATTTCACCAGACGCTTTTAATGTGAGTCACTGTGTTTCCCCGTGCTGTTTCACCAGTCGCTTGTGCCTTCTGATCCTGAGTCAACGTGTCCCTTTGTGTCGCCGGAGGCCTGAAACACTGGGATTATCTTCTAATTGGACGCGATTCTCTGGGGAGCTCTGACGTTTCAGGTCTGCTCATACTCACTCACTCCCACCCCGTCGTCCCCTTGCGCCACTGCCGGCACCCACCTTCCCACGGGCATCCAAGTCCAGCCTGCTCCACCCCTCCTTTACCCGTCCCTTACCGGATCCCAGGGGCAAGCACCGCGCTACCCTTTCCGCCATTAACAGCGGAGCAGCGGCTGCTTCCGGCGGAAGCACTACTCGCGCCACAGTGCGGTCGCCCTGGCAAACAGTGTCGAGGACCCGGTTTGTCGCACAGGTGGGAGGGGGGAGGGAGAGGCAACCTAGCCTGGGCAAGCTGCTGCCGGGGATGCAGTCGTTAGGTGGCATCGCACTTCTCATCAGAATTCTAGCTTATGCAACACATGAGCTGCTAGAGGCTGAATAATTTCATAGATTGTGGGTCCTCAGCCACTATGTAATTTCTAAATGTCAACGTGGTACTACAAGTGGCTGAACTTGTAACCTTTATTTCTCGTACTACAGTTTCGCTCGTTAGGTCACTTTCAAACACTTGACCTAAAAAAGTTCAATCGATACATACGTTTTTGAAATCACAGTGTTAAAATTTATATCACTCTGAAAAACTGTGTGCCTGTTTTTGCCCCTCAGCTGCAGGTGCACCATGCACATGTTCAGATGGGCCATGCGTCCTCACACGAGGCAATAAGAGTCAGAATCACTCTTGTTCTTGCTTATAATAGTATCACATTTTAATACACGATATCAGAGTATCCGATCACTAAAGCACCTTCTCAAAAAATGTTAAAGTACTCTCTCTGATTAACAAAACATTGTCCATTTGAAATTAATTCTGGACAGCACTTTTTGCTACCAAAGGTTGCAGCTCTTTTATTAGCCGCTGTATGTAGAGCTTTTGTATTCTGTTCTATGTTTGTTCTGGAATTTTTACTTCCAATAATGTACGTAACGGAAGCAATTTTCTTTTTGGAATATGTATGCACTTTAAAACATGTTTTAAATGAGTGTCCCGCTTGACGTAAGTAATAATGATCACAATCACTCCAGTTAATTTTCTACACACCTAAATTCAGGAATTTCCCACGCTCAGCTTCAGTTTTATGACAGAGATGTAATCTCAAACTATCGTTTTTAGAAAACGTATTGTAACTTTTGATATTTGAAACGTCGCCTCACTTTTCTGCGATGTTTGGCGTTTGATATCATTGCAGTGTAGTTACTTTTTGGTTTCTGGCCCTCATTCATGACCAGTTTACCTACACGTGATTCATATTTTTTCTTGATTTTTCTGTAAATGTTTGCAACATCGGTGGTTTTATAACCACTCGTTTCAGCACTTTGGTTCAGCATACTGAGTTACTTATTTAATTCACTTTGTTGCAATGCAGGTTTACTAGACAGTGTACCATAAAGTTGAGGAAAATGACCTGAATTGTTTATCCTGTAGCCCGGTTACAAGTCCAGAAAGTTAATGCAGTTATCATGCTCTGATTCAAGAGTGGAAGGGATTTTACGGTGCAGGGAACTCGTAGTTTATACAAAGCAACTTGTGTCTGCGACACTGCCTTTACAGAAGAGAACCATATCATGCTGTTGATAATGCACTGTTTTCTGTTTAAGAAAATCGCATTTCTCAAATTACTTATTCTTCTGACCACAGATGAATATTTATTTCTCCCAGTGTGGAAGCTAAGGTGTTCCTCGACCCCGTTTCTGGTGATATATTTTACCATTAAAGGTGAAACAGTTAAAAGGTAAAACCAATTGTAAAAGCTCAGTTACTTAAATTATATCTTTGATAATCATATTTCTGTCTATTTATAAATTCCGTTTTACGATTTCATTGGAAGCTTTCACTGGAACATGAATCTGCTGTGACTAGAGATGCTAACATTGCATCACCTGGAATTTTTACGTTCTCGATTGCTTTAGCAATTTTTTTGCGCTGAACGCTTACTTGCACTTTTTAGCTTGTTATTCAAAAGCTTGCAAGCTTATAACTTGGACTGTGACCTTATTCACATAGGGTGGACAGATCTCTCTTAACACTTTTTGTAACATAGTCTTCTCCGCACTTCCACAGAAAGACCTGCTCCACCCCAATGGTTTCTACAGTCATAACGGAATGTAAGATCTGATCGAAAATGGCCATCTACAAATAAAAACAAACAACGTAAATGGAATCATGGCTTTGATTACTAAAATCATGGCTTTGATTACTAAAATTAGGTTTCTCTTGCTTGTGGATTTTAATCTGGAATCTCAGTTCTGGAATGTGTGAGTTCATTACGTTACAAGACACTTTTTCAGACTCTGAGAGTAGAAAATTTATAGTATCATTTTTTTCTGAATAGATTATTACTCATATTTTTGTTGTAGCTTTCTTCACTTCTGCAAAGTCATTTCCAATGTAAAATTTCTCTATTTTGTATCTGTATTTACTATCATGCGTAACAGCCATGTTGACTTTCTCAGCTTTATTGATAATAGCTTTCTTCCTTCTTAGTTGTATGTTTACATTATTTAGAATTTGCACAGCATTATTTCTGAAAATATTAATGTCTTCGGTTAGTGATATAGTGTTTTTAACGTTGATTTATTCATTGCAACCGACTTGTGGCAACTTTTATTTCTGTTGTTAACTCTTTAGTCTGGGTTTTGATAATTTGGGGACTGATATTATATTATAGTCCTTTGTCAAACATGGCTGTTCATCTCTAGGTAATTTAATGTTCATCACAATAACAACTCTGTTATGAAGATGGTGTAAGTTTTTAATCTTCTTTTCGCTATTTCTGTCGTATAACTCACCAACAAAACAAAACAGCACCATGGGTTGCCCGCACATGAGAGCGCAGGGGCCACAACTGTAGCGTGTGACTTCCTGTACAATTGTAAGGAGGCATGGGCTACGGAGTAATGCAGCCACTGCCATTGTCGGAAAGCTGGGCAGAAGCAGAAATGATTAGTGAACAAGTTGACGCCACAAGCATATGATTTACTTAACTTACTTATTATAAATGATGCAGCAGGGAACAGAGTCCAGCTGTGCAAAGTCAACAAGAATGAGTCTCTCTGTACTAAATCACGACCGTCGATGTCAGTGCTCCGACTATGCGGCGCCTCCTCAGCCTCCCATGGTGAAGTGGTTCCAAGCGCAAGTGGGCTGAGTCGCTACAGCTGGCCGTTCTATATTGCGTTGGCAGAGTGTGCTCTTAGCACGAAGCTGCTGCAGGTGTAGCTCAGTGGATGCACACTACTGGGTCCGCCAGACGCATATGACCACTATCGGTATCAGAAGGAAGTTTGCCATTCCGTTACCAAACTTGGTATACCATGGGTGATATCGTATCTCTCTCCATCAATATCTCTTCACCATCATCGTGTAGTGTAGATACGTGAAAGGCGGTGGGGAGAGAATCGATGCAGGTGGCAATGTGGAGACGGGCTGAAGCTGATGCTGAGCTCGTGTCAGTGCCCCAGCATATGACCTGAGCCTGCGTGGGAACACCAGCCAAAAAGTGGCAGAAGGCAAGCATCCACATCCAGAAGCAGAGCAGCAAACAAAGTTGAAGTTATCTCGATGACTGCCGAGTGAACCAAGGCAGCACATTGGACAGATGCCAGAAAGTGGGGCCCATCCCACTCTCATCGCCAGCGTTTTTTGTGCACGCCTTTGTACACAATAGTAAGGAGAGGCGGGGTACAGTAACTGTCATAGTAGGGAAGCTCGACAGAAGTAGAAACGTCTTTTGAACGGGTTAACACAATAAACAGGTGATTTACTTAACTTTTATTTCTTCAAGAGAACTAAAACTAATTACAAATAATACCCCAAGAAACAGAGTCCACCTATAACAATGTCAAGAACTATGAGTCGTACTGTACTAAAGCACGACCACTGATATCGGTGCAGCGACTAAGCACTGTCTACGTAGCCTCCTCCAGGAAAGTGGCTCCACGCTCAATTGGGCTGAGTGGCTGCCGCTGACCGTCCTATATTACAAGAGAGAGCACTCGTATCACAAAGCTTTTGGAAGTGCGACTCACCACTAGGTTCACCAGATCCTGTGCTACTGGTATTGAAGACCTGCTGTTCCATTAACAACCTTGATATACCATGGTGAGAATATCGATATGTGATATCACAACAAGAATGATAGTACAAACATTGCATGTATGCAGAAGAAGAAGAACAACACCAGGCGTGTTATAGAGGTGACTCATGGCGCTTGTCTCACTGGCCAGCAGAAACAGACTCGCTCATCCAAGGCACAGCTAGTGTGGACCTATTTGCTTCCTTCACATCACATGACAATAAATAGTCCACAACCAGTTCATATGCCAGCCGGTATTAAAGCCATTGCGTGGCCCTAGTGCTGCTACTGAAGCCAGCTCACCAATAACTGAGCACCAATACCAGAGCTATGTATAGCCAACAGCAGTCTTTGTCTCCCGCTACGCTGAGACTTGGTCTCTCATCGCTTGCCCTTCCGAACTTTAGTCTCGAAGTTAGTTATTGTGATTGTTCTGACATTTATCTCTTAGTGTGGTCCTTAAGACATAGACATTCTGTAAACAACAAATTTTTAGGGAGGTTATCTAGCCTTTGGTTATTCCACTGAACGTCTTAAACTAAGACCGTTACTTTGACTGTAGAACCGTTTTGTGTTCTTGTTCATTCAAGCTCCAGAAAGGATAAGAGTGAACTTATCTAATGGTTGTTATCTACCTGAGTGTAAGTTCTTCCGCCCTCTGCAGCAAGATAATTGGTGATAAGGTTTTTTGTGAATTTTGGTTGAACCCTTGCGCTGTGCCCCACATACTTTGTGTGGTTACATCAGATCTCTAGTTCAGCCTGTGCAAGGTCGCAAAGGATGTGATTACCCACGTATTGTTGCTTTCGCAAAACCTGCAACACGAGCAGCAACTGGTATTGAAGAAAGCCATGACCACGTCACCTGAGGCTTCCAGTCAATTGCCTCGCATCCACTCTGCGATGAAAGGCTTTAAGACGTCGCCACATGTGGTCCCAGTATTGGACAGGAAAGCAGAACCAAGGGACAACGACACTGCCCACGTAGAAGATAATCTCATCGCCCTCTGGATGTCTGGTGAAACCTAGTAACGCGCTTTTGTGTTTGTTTACATAGGGTATGATATCTGTCGCCACTTGCAGCGGGATAATACAGAACAGTACTACGAGGAACTGAAAACGATCTTGTTTGAATATTTTGATTCACAGATTGATGTGGCAGCTGCTAGAAATAAATTTTTTCGTCTTCAAAAACGCAATGGATAGTACAACTGGGAGTGGATAACTCAATTGCAGGGACTTTCCTGCGATTTCTGTTTCCAGTGGTCCAATGCTAAGTGCAAACAGCCATACATCTCATCACTGATCAAGGACATGATTCTAGTTCATTCAAAATATGAGGTATTGTAGGATGACTTTCTCAAATTATATTACCCATTTTTAGCAACTTGCCTCCCACTCATTTGAGGTGTCAGTCCAGTCCTACGTGGCCCTGCATGGCTGGTCACAAGTATATCATACACAGCCCATACGCAAGACCAAGGATTGATCTTGCTGCTACCCTCCCCCCCCCCCCCTACCAACAACCCTTCCTTCCGGTTTACATGGTGTACAAATGGGTTACATGGAGCGAAGTCTGGATGGATAATGTGGAGAATTCAACTTGAAACATTTATTGACTAAAAATATACCTTTGATAAACAAAATATTGATTCAAACAAAGTTTATCTGGCCAGCAATCAGCTCAAAATTTCACAATTATAAAAATATACGAGTGAAAATGTGTACCAGATCAGGATTCGAACCCTGGATCCCCTGCTTACTAGGCAGGTGTGTTAACTACTGTGTCATCCAGGACACAGCATTATCGCAACTCCGCAGACTATCTCAGCATGCCTCAAGGCCAATTCACATTCCCATCGAGCGCCACCTATTCATAGTCCTTGTCCATTGGGTGGGAATGTGAATCGGCTGTGAGGTATGCCGAGATAGCCCATGCAGTAACCATAATGCTGTGTCCTGGAGGGCACAGTGATTAATGGACCTGCCTAGTGAGCAGGATTATCCAGGTTCAAGTCCCAATCCGGCACACATATTCACCCACCGCTACTGATTCTCCGAAATTTCACGATACAGCTGACAGAATTGATCCCCTCTCTTCCCTTCCCTTTCTTCTCCTCTCCACCTTCAGTTTACATGTAATGTATAACAGCTGCGGATTCTGCGTGGTGTCTATTCTTTCGGACATGTCTGAAAGGACAGACACTGCGCATTCAAATAAATGTAACAAATACAAATGCTACTTTGTCGTGCCGCAGGTCCAATATCTAGGGCACATTTACAGTGCTTAAAGCGTACATTTCGCTGTGCACTATGTAGAAGCAATACGAAAGATGCAGTTTCCAAGGCGAACTACACAACTAAAATCTTTGTTGAGTCAGTTGAACAACTACTGAAAACTCACTCGATATGCAGCGGCAATCGCCGAACCGCTACATTAGCTACTTCATAAAAATGTTACATGGCATTGATCCCCTCTTCCTATACAGTTTCTCGGGACTTACAACAGGCACTCTATCTGCCAACATGCTTCATGGGTTACGACCCTATAAAATTACTGATTGTTGTGGCAGATGTGTCAGACTGTGGACTTGCAGCTGTTCTTTCTTACACAGTCAACAGAATGGAACGCCCAACTGTATTTGCCTCAAAATCTGTGACAACTGTACAACGCAATTACAGTCAAATAGAAAAAGAAGTTTGGACCATCATCTTTGCTCTCAAAAAGTTTCATGCCTGTATGTATGGAAAATGATTTGTTCTTTTAACACATCTTAAGCCGCTTCTGCTATTGTTTAACTCTCACACTAACATGCCTGCACTGACTGCCCAGCACCTGCAACGTTGGGCATTCTCTCTCGATACTGCTAGGACACTCATTGCCAAACAGCACAACGTGAAAAATTGCATGCTTTATCCCATCACCTGATGTGGCAGGATCCCGACTTTGATGCTGTGCTGGAAGTCTGTCTCCATAGATACTCATAATCAGAGGCTGTGATTGCACGCTTGCCTGTAGAAGCCATAAGACAATCCAGATAGTCCTGTCCTTCATGATATCACATTTGCCAATCACAGGTGGTTGATCGATCGCAAACACATCCAGCACATCGAATTTCGGGAATACAGGCACCGTAGGCGAATTCTCATCGATATCTTCTCTGTACGGTGACAATTACCACACCAGGCTCATCACACCCCGAGCTTTTCTACTCTAGTTACTGACGTTGCTTCACCAGGGTCAATGGAGGATGGTCATGACCAAACCATTGGCTCGACAACACGTAGTTTGGAAGGGAGTCTACAAAGACATCGAACAGTCTTGGCCCGTCGATATTTCCATGGCTATAAGCAACGTTCCCTTGATCTCGGATTCATCTGGATTTCACTGTGCCTTTTTTGAGTGCTCTTGGAGGCTTCTGGTCGATGATGGAAGCAAGTTTCCTCGCATCTGACTTCATAGATAAAAACCAGACCAGGCTCATCACTTATTCTTTCTACTGAAGGCTTAATGGGAACCACAGTAGAGGACAACGGGTCTCAATCCACATCGGCAGAATGATGCGTCACTATTCCATCTGGCTTCCAACGTACTTTTAAAATCCAAATGGAAAATTTACGTCAACATTATACTTTCGATCAGGATGCTACTTTGTTACCCGCTTCCTATCGTCGTGCTCCGCAGGATGGAACTGCATGTTTGACATGAAGAGTTACAGCTCTCCACTGTCCATCTTTTCAAAAATACTCCTCCATCCGATGGCCACCACGCAGTCGCTAATTTCTTCGTGGTCACGTAAAGATGCTCGCTTGCATTACCAATCTCCTCTGTGGGGCCAGGGTCTACATCGACATTTCTACATCTACATATATACTCCGCTAGCCTCCAACCGGTGTATGGCGGAGGGCATTATTCGCGCTTAAGTCATATCCCCCCTCCCTTCTCCCCTCTCTGTTCCACGCGTAGATCGCGCCAGGGAAAGACGACTGTCTGAGCGCCACAGTACGAGCTCTAATTTCCCTTATCTTTGAATTGTGATCATTGCGCGATTTGAAAGTCCGTGGTTGTAATATACGGTCTACATCCTCGGCGAAGATCGGATGTTGGAATTTAGTGAGCAGCGACTTACGTTTAGCACGTCGTCTGTCTGCAAGTGTGTCCCACTTTAAACTTTCTATGAGATTTGTAACGCTCTCGTGATGACTAAATGTACCAGCCACGAATGTTGCCGCTCTTCTTTGGACCTTCTCATTCTCTTGAATCAGACCCAACTGGTAAGCGTCCCATACAGACGAACTAAAGTACTGTAAGCAATTTCCTTTTTTGAAGGAATCGCTTCATCGCTTCAGGATTATACCAATAAACCGCAATCTAGAGTTCGCCTTACCCGTTACTTGTGTAATCTAATCGTTCCATTTGAGATCATTTCAAACAGTCACACCCAGATACTTGACGGATGTTACCGCTTCCAAAGACTGGGCGTTTATATTCTACTCGTACATTAACGGGGATTTTCGCTCGTTTATAGGCATTAGGTTACATTTACTAATCAAACCTCTGCCACAAGCAACTGAAGCAAGTGTGCCTTCGCAAGGCTCACCTGGTTTCAGCAGAAGATTTCTCCTTGATTTCTGTTCCAGACCTGGTATATCCGGCGCCGAAGAATGATAATCATCGCCACTGGTGGCAGCACCTTAGGATCTGTGTTACTATCGTTAACCATTTTCTAGCCGTGGAATCGACCCACGGTCACAATTTTGCTGTCCAATATTCCTTATCAGTTAACCCGATTTTCAATATTCTTCTGTAGCCCACTTCTCAAACACTTCGATTCTGTTCTATTCCGAGTTTTTCGTCTCTGTCAGTGATTCACTACATACGATACTGTACTCCATATTTATTCCTCAGGTTATGGCATATAGTTTGAAACCAGTAAACTTCTCTTGGCCTCTTTGCCTATGCTAGTCTGCATTTTATGCCACCCCTGATTCGTCATGGGTTATTTTGCTTCAAAGGTAGCAGAATTCCTAAACTTAGTGACAGCAAGTTTGAGGTTAAGTTTCTCGCTTTCTCATTCCTGCAGCTTCTCATTACTTTCGCCCTATTCCGTTTTACTCTCAGTCCATATTCTGTACTCGTTAGAATATTCATTCCATTAAGAATATTCTGTAATTCTTGTTGAATGTCACCAAGGACAAAACTGTCGTCAGCGACTGATATCCTTTACCCTGAAGTTAAATCACACACCCGAATCTTTCTCTTATTTCTGTCACTGCATCTGTGACGCGTAGATTGAACAGTGAGGGGGAAGACTGCATCCCTGTCTTACATCCTTTCTAATCCGAGCACTTCGTTCTTGATCCTCCAATCTTATTGTTCCCTCTTGGTTCTTGTACATGTTCTATATCGCCCCTCTTTCCTGTAGCTTCCTCCTATTTTCCTCAGTATTCGAAATATCTTGCACCATTTCACACTGTCGAACGTTTTTGATAGATCTACAGATCCTATGAGCGATCTAGATGTTTCTTCAGTCTTTCTTCCATTATCAAGCGCGAAGACAGTACTACCTCTCTGGTGCCTTTACCTTTCTTATAGACAAGCAGATCGTCATATAACAAATCCTCATTTTTCTTTTCCATTCTTTTTAATTATTCTTGTCAGCTACGTGAATGGATGAGATGTTAAGCTGATTGTGCAATAGTTTCGCACCAATCTTCCTCTACTATCTTCGGAATTGTGTGGATGATGTGTTTTGGAAAGTCTGATAACGTCACCATTCTCAGTTTCTACACACAATCTTGAATAGTCGTTTGTTTGCCATTTCCCCTAGCGATTTTAGAAATTCCGATCAAATGTTAGCTATCCCTTGTGACCTATTTGATCTCAGGTCTTCCGGAGATATATTAAATTCTGACATTAATACTTGGTTCCCTATGTGAACCATATCGACTCAATTTTTTTTCTTGCATGTCTTCAGACAAGCCCTCGCACTCACAGAGACCTTCAATGTACTCTTCTCAACCATCAGCTCTTTTTTTGCGTTTAACAGTGAAATTCCCAGAGCATTTCTTAACGATGCCATCCTTGCTTTCCATTTCTCCGAGCACTGTTTTGACTTTTCTGTAAGCTGAGTCCTTCCAACAATCGTTTCTTTTTCGATTTCTTCACATCTTCACATCTTTCTGCAACTATTTCGGCTTGGCTGCACTGTACATCTTATTTGTTTCATTCTTAACTAATTTATGTTCTTGTATTCCTTACTTCCCCTGAACAATTTTGTACTTCCACCTTTCGTTTACAAAGTGAAGTAATCTTTTTTGTTGACTAAGGTTTCTCCGGATTTACTTTCCTTGATCTACGTCTGACTCTTTCGACATCCGTGATTGGCCCTTTTGGTAGTGACCACTCCTTTCAGCTGAAGAGCCTACTATGATATTCCTTACAGCAGTATCACATTCTTAGCGAACTTCAACAGCGTCTCATCATTCCTTAGTACTGTAGTATCCAACTTCCTTTCACTCTGATTCTTCTGTACAGTTCTCTTAAACTTCAGTCTGCTCTCCATTATTATTAATTTATTATCAGATTGAATATCTCCTCCTGGGTTTGTGTTACACTCCAGCATCTGATATCGCAATCTCTGTCTGACTATGATGTAATCCATCTGCAATCTTTTCGCCTCTCTTGATTTTCTCTAAGTATATCTACTCCTCTCGTAGAGTTACAGTAATTTAGCGACTGTAATTCATACAATAATTTCAGGTCGTCAAACAAGCGTAATCGGTGACAAGGAACTCTACTAGAGACCAACAGAGAGATTCACCACATGCGAAGAGGGGCGTATCATCATCCAATAAAACTCCTCCTCGTTCTTTTTTGATCCACCAGACTTCCTATTGAAAAAAAAAAAAACACTTCGACCGATTATTTCTCTGAGTACCCACAACTTCTCAAAATGACTGTACATCACTTTCATTACGATCTTGTGCAATTCCACTAACGCATGTTTTGACGGATCTTTCTTCAGTTGAAGGGTGCGAAACTGGCATAACAGCCGCAACTGCAATATCACAAATTCTGCCACATGATGCCCCATAAAAGAGAGGTTGGAAGCTTATTGCAACAGTGTAGAATCGTCTCGTACTCGATTTAGATATGAAATATGTTGCATAACAACAAGTGATTATTAGAGTAGAAATAAACGTAACAAATTCTAAAATCATTATGGAAATATATAGAGAGGATTTCATCTTTCCTTAATTCACTCGCACGCCTTGTTTTGTAGATCCAAAAATTAAGGTGAAAACCAAAGGCAGGAAGGAAGATTACTTTTTAACGCCCCGTCTACGGCTAGGTTATCAAAGGTCAGATTGCTGAAGAAATCGACCTGCCGTTTCAAAGGGAAGGGATGCAGAGAAATCACCTAAATATGAACCACCGTGCTCACACCCTCGCATATGAGTTCATTCAGTGTTTTATCACCGCCCCATGTCAGTCACTGAGAACTTTCGAGGACGTGAAACTAGGTTACATTTGATCACTGGTGGGCGAACTGACAGTATTTCTGTGGATTGCATTAACAAGGACTACGGTTTTCTTGGTAATTGTATAAGTGTCTACGACGAAAGCAACCACCGGGTTTCAATCCCGACCAGCCTCTGAGAGTTTCTTGTGGCACATAACGGCTTGAGAGTTTTTTGTGGCACATATCGTGATTTCTGCTCTGGCAGCCCTTTGTGTACCAGAGAACCTTAAGTAAATTTGTAGCTGAATGCCCACATTATAATACATCTTGTGCGCCAGTCTCAGGTCAATTTACAGTTTCATTTAATTTTGCCATTTTCTCTTTGTGCATACAATAACTGTGGATGACGATAAAACAAGTAGGAGGAAGCTGATTCTTTTCCACCTGTAGTTGCTTAATATTTATGTAGCACGCCAGTGTCAAAGAATGTATGTTCTGTAGAAACAGCTGCTTATTTATGTCGAGCCTCTCAGCCTCTCATGACGTTGTCGCCTCCCTTGGTTTCTTGAGAGACGGTAACGTATCAATGATCTGCAATGACTACAGTTTCTGTACGGAGAATACTAGCTGAGCTATAAAGCTGACAGCAAATAGTCTGAAGACTGCTTTGAGGCAGCTCACCATGCTACTCTATACTATGTAAGACGGTTCATGTCCACATAACTACTGGAATCCACATCCTATAATCTGCTTACTGTATTCATGTCTCGGTCTCCCTCAATGAATTTCACCCCCCACATTTCCCTCCAATACTAAACTGGTGATTGATTCCTTGATGTCACAGAATGTGTCCTGTCAATCAATCACTTCCTTTGGTCAAATTGTGCCACAAATTACTTGTTCCTTCAATTATATTCAGTGCCTCCTCATTAGTTACGAGATCTACCCACCGATTTTCAGCATTCTTCTGTAGCACCACGTTTCGAAAGCTTCTATTCTCTTTTTGTCTAAACTGTTCATTGTCCATGTTTCATTAAGATACATGGGTACAGTCCACACAAATACCTACAGGAAAGACTTCCTGACACTTAAATCTATATTCGGTGTCAACAAACGTTCTCTTCTTCTGTAATGCCTTCCTTGCCATTGTCAGTCTACATTGCGTATCCTCTCTTCTTCGGCCATCATCAGTTCCTTTGCTGCCTAATTAGCAAAACTCATCTATTACGTCAAGTGTCTCATTTCCTATTTTAAATATGTCAGCACCACATGATTTAATTCCACTATATTCCATTACCCTCGTTTTGATTTTGTTTATGTTCATCTTACATTCCTTCTTTCAAAACAATGTTCATTCCGTTTAACTACTCTTCCAAGTCCTTTGGTGTCTCTCACAGAATTACAATGCCATCGGTAAACCTTAAAGTTTTCATTTCTTCTCCGTGAACGTAAATACCTCCTCCAATTTTTTTCTTTAGTTTCCTTTACTGCTTGTTCAATATACAGACTGAATAACATCGATAATAGGCAACGACACTGTCTCACTCCCTTTCCAAACACACCTTCCCTTCGCTGGGGAAAAATAGGTAGAATAAAATACTTTTATTACAAAAAATATAGATTACATAGTTGTACCTGGTAAGCAGTTCTCGGAACTAGGGTCTATTAAAGAATATGTCTGTCATATAGGGGAGAGTGTTGTACCTTGGAATGCTTTTCAGACTTTCGCCTTTAGCCAGACTTCTAACAGTGGATTAATATATTTTCTTATCCTTAAGTGTGCTGCAATATTTTTCTGACTGGTAGAACATTGGCAGATACCTAGGAAGAAATACTGTATTCAAATTTAAAAGTACTGCAGTCGAGAAAATCATTTCAACACTGTATTTAATAGTCTACTTTTTATATTAATAGTCTGCTAGAAAACAGTAATCAGTAAACGGAATCAAATTAAGAAGAGGTGTTATCAAAAAACGAACGTTAAGAACGTTCTGAAATAGAAGATATTGGCAATTAGCGCTAATTTCCATTTACGAGTCAGGGAAAATTGTAAAGACATTAAAGAAACGCTGTGTTCCATGGTAAAGAGACTTTCTGTTTCAAGGTACAAGATAGTGCAAGATGGGCTCAGTATGGGTTAACCGTCTTGGCGGTATGTAACCAGTTTTAAAAATATACTGAATTTTCTGACAATAAGATTCTGTAACTCAAAAATGAACAGTGTCCTGACATAGATTTAATATACTCTTATAACCTTAAATGTATAGAAGTCGTAATTTTTACGAACGATGCACATAATACAATCTCAAGATGCTTGAAACTGCTTACGGCTGTCCGCGGAGTGCGTTCCTTCATATAATTTTGAACTCGGTCACTAGACAGAAAAGCAGTCGATGAAACGTCATGTTTTTCTAGGTACACTGTCTTCAAGGCTCTCCCGTACAGCTGTCATTAAAGTTTTCTTACCCGAGACCATTTTAAGAAGCTTTATTTGTAAGCAAACTTGATGATTTGGAGAATCTGTCCTAAAAAGACTGTGATATATTTGTTGATAAGATAAATAAATTATAGGAATGAGTGAACAGTGACTGTGAACATTTGCGAATCATTTGCAGAATTCTGGGGTGACGGCCCAATTTATGTCGTAAGGTCTTCATGATATTTTGCAAGCAGACTCTTAGCCATCTTCAGATGGTATATCGTAGAAATATCGAGGAGAACTTACATGACCTTGGCAGACACTTGAGAATTCTACAAGCCAGAATTACCTGCGAAAACCACAGATATATTCACGAATCAAATTGTGTATAGGTCACTCACCATATATCAGTTTGTCATTTGTTTTGCAGATTGCCATCATTACCTTCATTTGTTTCACTCGTCTGAAACAAAGCTAAAAATTTGCTGAAGCCCTATTGGGTATAGGCTTTGCTGTATGTTGACCCAGAACATTATTTCGAGATTAAGTGTTACTGGTTATTCTATGTTGCAATTTGTTTTACATTACCGCGAAGGTTCAGAACAACCAACACATATTCGACACATATGGAAAACTCACAGCAACTGATACAATAACACACTAGAAATTAAACCATCCAAGTGAGCAGCACCTGGATAAATACCCCACTGACTATACACAGACACACTAGACACAGACAATTACCAAAACGAAATGCATACCATAGCTCAAATAGCCACAAATATTGGATACAAAGAAAACTAATAACAAAGATTAACAATAAAATCAAGAAGCCAAAAAAAGAGCAAACACTCAGCTAGCACCTATCCAAGGACAGAATCCCACACACGCAAACAAGCATGGCACAAGAATAGGATCAAAAAAGAGTTAGAAAGAGAAGAAAACAAAATGTAGATTATAATTACATTCAGCAACAAATATAAACGAGTTCCTAATATTTCCCGGAAACAAGGGATAAAAATGGCTTCCAAATCAATAATTAAATTCAGAAATAGTTGACAAAAGCTGTAGAAAGAGCAGATCTATATCAGAAATCAGGAATCTACCAACTAAATACAATACAATTGATGGAAGGTATATAGGACAAACCAGGAGGTCATTTGACACCAGACGCAAAGAGCTTGTAAGAACACATAAGTTCGAAACACATCACTCAATTTTTGGCAAGCAATTACACCAACAGCAACATAAAATTACCACCAGAGACACAGGCGTGGGAAAAAAAGTTAGCAATGTTCACAACCAACACAGAAAACAAACGAATTATTATTATTATTATTATTATTAAGCATTACAATCCATGAAGGCTTTTTGCTGCAGAATGGACAATGTTGAACCACTTTGCTCTGTCTTTACAAGTAATTTGCCACTGTCTGTCATGTCCTAGTTTTCTGAGATCGTCTTGAATATTGTCCAAGTATCTCATGCGTGGGCGTCCAAGAGGTCGTCTTCCGGTGGGCATCTCTTCAGTCACTTTCTTGATGGTCCTGTTTGGTGGTGCTCTGATGACATGCCCTATCCATTTCAGTCTTTTGGCTTTAATTTTGGCCACTATATCGGAGTCTTTATATAATTTGTAAATTTCATTGTTATTTAGCAATCTCCATTCATCACTGATCCTATCACTTATGGGTCCAAATATTTTTCTCAAAATTTTTCGTTCAAATACTCTTAATCTGTTTTCCTCTTTTTTTGTGAGAGTCCAGGTTTCAGATCCATAGGTGAGTACTGGTATAATCAATGATTTGTATACTTGTAGTTTGGTGTTCCTAGAAATTAACTTCCTTTTGAAAACTCTCAAGAGACTATAGTAGCATTTGTTAGCCTTCTGAATTCGTGATTCTATTTCAATTTTTATGGAGTTGTCAGAGGTTACTATTGTACCAAGGTAATTAAATTCATTTGTCTTTGTGAAAGCTGTGTTATTAATTTGCAGTACATTATTATTTGATGGATAGCGGGATAAGATAAAGTACATTGTTTTGTCTGTATTCAGCTGGAGGCCTGTGCCATTTGTGGCTTTAATTAATTGTGCTGTAAGAAGCTTCAAATCATTCTCACTGTCAGATAATAATGCAATGTCATCAGCGTATGCTACAATGTTAATTTTGCTTTCCAGTTGTGCTCCAATTTGTAGTAGCTTTACTTTTTGGATTATTCTATTGATTACTATGTTAAAAAGAACTGGTGAGAGTGAATCCCCTTGTTTGACTCCAGTTTTAACCTCAAAGTCTTCAGAAAGTTTGCTAGCTACTTTTATTTTGTATTTTGAGTTTAAAGTGCAAGATTTTATTAAATTTATCAATTTGTTAGGGATGCCAATCTGCCTCATGCACTTCCATAAATATTCCCTGTTGATACTGTCAAAAGCTTTTTTAAAATCAATGAAAAGCATATGTACATTTTGATTGAATTCATATTTCTTTTCACCCAACATCCTTAGGACATATATATTGTCAATAGTCGATCTGTTAGGTCTAAATCCACATTGGGCATCATCTAGGGAGTCTTCAACGTAAGGGCTTATCCTTGCTAACAGTATATTTGTCAGAATTTTATATGTTGTGTTTAGTAACGCAATTCCTCTGTAGTTTGAACAGTTTGTTGGGTCCCCCTTCTTGTATATAGGGCACACAACTACTTCTTTCCAATCATGTGGGACCTGTTCCTGCTTCCAGATGTTGGTGATGATTTTGTGTAAGCAGTTTACAAAAGGAAATTTACTGAGCTTCCATATATCTGTGTCTATACCATCACTTCCAGGAGCTTTATGTCTCTTCAGCTTCTTGATGCTTTCTTTAATTTCTGCTAAGCTGGGCTCTTCGTCCGATGGGTCAGCAGTAAGATATTCATTGTCATCTTCCTGAGAGACGCTTATAGTTGGAGCATTTAGTAACTCATTAAAATATTCCTTCCATCTGTTAGCAATGTCACTTCTTTCTGTTAGCAAGGAGCCATCTGGGTCTGTTATGAACTGTCCATAATTTTTTATATTCCCACTTTTAAACATATTTATGCTCTTGAAAAATCCTCTGGAGTCTGTGGTACGGTCATTCTCAGCTCTTTTTAATTTGTAATTCATAAAATCCCTTTTCTTTTTCCTAATGAGTTTCCTGGCAAGTTTCTGTTTCTCTTCAAAAATAAGTTTGTTTTGTGTTATTGGTTTTTGTAGGAATTTTTCCCTTGCTAATTTTCTATCTTCGATAGCGTTCGAGCACTCGGCATCAAACCAGGGGTTCTTAGTTGTAGTAAAATGTCCCAAAACTGAGGTAGTTGCTCGTGTGATATTTTCTTTCAGAGCGTTCCAGGCTTGATTAGTATCATCATTGTTAATTTTACTTTCCACTTCAGGTTTGTGTGTTTCTAATTCTCTAATGTACTGGTTGAGAATGTTTGGGTTTTTCAGTTTCATTGTATTAAACCTAGGAACACCATTTAATTTAGACCATTTATGTCTTGAGAGTGAGATCTTGAACTTGGCTTTTACAAGAAAGTGATCCGAATCACAGTCTGCTCCCCTTTGACTTCTGATATCATGTATGCATTTATGATGTTGTTTTTCGATTAATACATGATCAATTTGATTTTTTGTGATGCCATCTCTTGAAGCCCATGTTTGTTTATGTATATCTTTATGTGCAAAATATGTACTTTTGATCAACATGTTTTTGGAAGTGGCAAAGCTAATAAGTTTTGTTCCGTTTTCATTACTCTGCTGATGTAGACTATGAGGTCCAATTGTAGGTTTATAATGATTTTCATGTCCTAACTTGGCATTGAAATCTCCTAGAATTATTTTAATTGAATTTTTCGAGAATGTATCATATACCTGTTCCAATTTGTTGTAAAATTCTTCTTTAATATTGTCCTCTTTATCCTCTGTTGGAGCATGGCAATTTATAACATTTAAAGTCTTATATTTGCATTGAATCGTAATGTGAGATATCCTTTCATTCACTGCCTCAAATTTCCTAATAAAAGGTAACAATTTGTTGTTTATTATAAATCCTGTCCCTAGTGCATGTATTTGTGTATCATTTCCCCCATACATTATTGTATACTTATTTTTGTTTATACTTCCATTACCCGTCCATCTGGTTTCTTGTACTGCAACTAAATCCATTTTATACCTTTCAAGTTCCTGTATGACATTTATCAGTGATCCTGATCTATAGAGACTTAATACATTCCATGTTCCCATATTCATAACCTTTAAATTTTGCAAGTTCGTCATCAAGTTTGGTGGCCCAGCATTCTTGTCATTCTGATTCGTAGCAATCCATTTTCTCCTACAGGATCCTGTGATAGGGTCGCTGGCCCTAAGCACAACCCCCAACCTGGAGGACCAGGGTCTTGATTTCGGGGATGCCTACCCCTAGAGCAGTTGCTTTCACTTCAGCTAACGAACTTGCTCTGCCCGGCCTGTTGGTCCGCGGGAGGTATTTGATTTCCCTCCTACCACCCATATCTGGGAGGCGTTCCCCGATCCGCCACCTGGGGACGCGCCCTCTAGGAGTTACAGGCTCTCCCGAGGGAAAACGAATAAACCAAAAAATATTGTAATGAGTACGGAACATATGAAACTGTAGAGCTACTTCTCTTATGAAATTTACGAAAGTGAGGTGAAGTGGAAAAAACCCAAAGGCAAGGCAAAAAAAAAAAAAAATCTGTTTTATAGAGGTCGAGAAATTGCGCAAGTGACTTCACCGCTAACGACCTGGAACAGGCAGTGCACATCAGAATATTTAGACATAACGCAAAAACAGGTAATTAGAGGTAAGTAAATTGTACGCCATGATTGTAAAGAAATGTCTTTCTAACCTACAAATATCAAACTGCCGGAGTTATATTATTTCCAAAATGACTACTGAAGATGCTTTGTAAATAAAAGTGTAACGCGTCCGCTGGAAAACTCTCCTAAATTGTTATAAAGTTAGACGCAAATACTAATTATAATTGACGCTGTGAAAGGTTGCTATGCAAACAATCATGTCGTTCCAGAAGTACGGTTTCTGTACACACCGCAGACGAAAAAGCTAAAAGCTAAATATATTGCAGTGCTTTAGAGCGTGGACTAATATCATGAAAAATAAATTTGAAAAATACGACGTGCCGTTAGTGGGGTCACGTGGGTCGCGGAGTGCATGGTTTTTCGATCTGCATAGCACGAACTGTTTCGATGCAATTCATGGGCTGCAAATTTAAAAGTGAAAAATTATAGCACTCTAGCATCGTAGAATGACAAATCACAAACTGAATTTGAAAGGTACGATCTGTGAACAGTGGAGCAGCGGGTTTGCCGTGTGGCTTTTTTTTTCTCAGTCTAGTGAATTGTGAACTTAATCAACATTCTGATTAGAAAGATTTCATTGTAACTTGTTGTGATGTAACCTAACAATCTGAAAGCTATTAATCGGAACAATCAAGAGATAACTGTACCGATCTGAATGATTTTTATGAATAGTGCAGACTGTGACACTGAGTAAAAAATTAGGTTTTTGGCGGGAACTAATGTTTCACGAATTAGTAATCGGAACACTGTAATGGCTGGGCTGTAAAGCTACGTGTTTGACAAGTGAATGGTTTCGGAGGCATGTCGCAGGCTGTAATGTATGAACTGCTTCTCGCCGTAATTTGATAAGAAACTACGAAGTTCAGAGTGTGGGAGAAATGATTAACAAGCGCTGTGACCTCAGCAAACATCACGTGTTTGCGTAGTGGTGCATGTTCAAACTACATCATTGACTGCAGATACTTTGATCAATGAGGATATTGTATATAACGGACTTTCCATCAGCATTTATTAGATGAACAGTCAGGGGAAAGAGGGCCATTACAGCTGCAACTATTAATTAGGGTAGCAATGCTGCTTTGTGTTCCTCTAGCACGGGGCGACGACACGCTGATGAGCTCAGCTAAGTGATTAATCAGAGGACAGTATATAAGATAGAAAGCTCTTCTGTCGGAGACAAGTGCCAGAAATAACTTTTTAATAAACGTACCATTTGCGCTGAAGTTGACGTCATCTCATTGTTACAGCTTATGTCATCTTAAATCCTAGGCATGCTAGGCCACACTTTTAGTAAATTAAGAATGTTAAACTGAAAATAATTCTTTTTATAGCGTAATACTATACCTTGTGAGCATTTTCTCTTCTGGTATTGTTGCAATATTTACTGCATATTTTATGTTTATTCAAATTACACGTCGCGTTCCGTGTCGTTTAAAATGCAATGTGCTGCTGAAAATACGCTTTCCCTATAACGTCCGCCATTAAGATAGCTGTTTAGCTTTGTCAGGAAAGAGTAGGTTAAATTAGATTGTGAAGTATTCAGAACGCGTGAATCTTAGAGATGCATGTTTCATATCATTTTTTTACACATCAATATTCGTCTTTCTATTGTATTCCAAAGCCACTGTGAGGTCTTACTTATTTGTTACATGAATATTAGCAATCGGTTTGCTCTGAGTATGCAAAACTTTTACTTAATCCTGAGAACAAGGAAACTTTTTGGTCTTACTTACTGCAGAATCTATGTACACACAGAAACTTTCCAGTTTTCTTCCACTTTCAGTATATTTGGATTAAATCCCTCTACAGTTTGAAAGACCGCATATTTCGTAACTAAATTTTTGAGTTCAGCTACTTATGCAATAAGGGTCATTGCAAATTTTGGTGATAAAAATCTTAGTAAATTAGCTTACTACGCCTATTTTCACTCATTGCTTGTATATGGCATCGTATTTTGGGGTAATTCATCACTGAGGAATGAAGTATTTATTGTACAAAAGTGTGTAATCAGAATAATAGCTGGAGTCCACCCAAGATCATCCTGCAGACATTTATTTAAGGATCTAGGGATATTCACAGTAGCTTCTCAGTATATATACTCTTTTATGAAATTTGTTATTAACAACCAAACCCAATTCAAAAGTAATAGCAGTGTGCATAACTACAATACTAGGAGAAAGGATGATCTTCACTATTCAAGATTAAATCTAACATTGGCACGGAAAGGGGTGAATTATACTTCGACTAAAGTCTTTGGTCACTTACCAAATAGTATCAAAAGTCTGACAGATAACCAACAAGTATTTAAGAAGAAATTAAAAGACTTTCTGAATGACAACTCCTTCTACTCCATAGAGGAATTTTTAGATATAAATTAAGGGAAAAAAACAAACAAAAAAATAAATTATAAAAAAATTAAAAGAAAAACAAAAAAGTTGTTATATTATCTTAATTATGTTGTTAAATTAACTTAATTATGTCATGTATTGGAAAATTTGACTCGTTCGACATCATTACGAAATATCGTATTCATGATCCATGGAACTAGTATTAATCTAATCTAATCTAATCTAATCTCTGGTTAAACTAATGTCAGGGAGATTACTGATTCGTTACACCGCGTACACACGTCATTGTTGTAGCAGCATGAATTAAACGAAGTGCCCTAATATGGCAAAGCGTTTTGCCAGTTCTAAACCAAGCGCAGGCTAACACGGCTCCATTTGTAGTAGACGAGGCACACTGGCACTTACTTTCAGGTTTGTGCTTTATTTTAAGGCTTCCAATGAGACTGGAGTAAACCTGTTTACTTTCTCAGTTAGTTAGGTCTTATTCACTCACAATGATTAATCAGATCGGTATATGTGACGGCTACACTTCAGAAATTCACGTTGTCAATGGTAAGATAGAGGTACGTTACATGCGACAGTTACGATGCATTTTAATTTATACCTGGATTTTAAACCTAACCTAGATTGCCTTCGAAAATGTTGCAAAGCCGAGATTCGCAGATTGATGTGTAAACCAAGGGATTTGCCACGGTATCGTTAGGAGAAGTAGTTCATTTTTTAACAAGGAAAGCATGTATGTCACAGAGCAGTTCCCCACCCATTTTGATCGGCGAACAGATCACTCCTTACATGACACAGTAAATTCGTTTCCCAGAAGAGTTATGGACAATGTATGTAAATCCACAGAAAAACTAATAAATCGCAATTATTACATTTGTTATGAAGCCAGCCAACAATATACCGTCGGCTAATGAAGATACGTGACGATACGAAAATGAACGCCATCAAGCAGCCACTCCCTAGCAGGCATGCTCTTTTCTGTACAAAATACAAAATTATTATTCGTTCGCCGGCCGCTGTGACCGTGCGGTTGTAGGCGCTTCAGTCCGGAACCGTGCGGCTGCTACGGTCGCAGATTCCAATCCTGCCTCGGGCATGGATGTGTGTGATGTCCTTAGGTTAGGGGACTGATGATATCAGATGTTAAGTACCATAGTGCTTAGAGTCATTTGAACCATATTATTCGTTCCTGACTTAAGGTGACTATCAAGTGCTTCTCCGCAACCGTTTCTATGCTCAATAATGTGAATCAAATTAATAATTTATTTGATATTCATGATTCTCTGTGTGAGGGAACAACGAGGTCACACTGCTAAACCGTAATATACCGCAGAACCCAGTAGCTGGAAGAAAGCACGGGTCACATGCATCTACCAGAAGGGTGGCGGAAGCGATAGACTTGACGTTGTTTGTTGTAGAATCTGATAACATATTCCGCACTCAAATGAAGTACCTGAAAGATAATGACATCCTTCTTGCCTTTGCAGGAGAAAATCTGAAAGCTTCGATAATGTGAAATCCAGCTCACACTTTCTCACACGAGTCCTGAAAGCCACGGATCGAAGCAGTCACATTGAGGTAGTATTTTTCGGTTTCCTGTTACATGCATAAAAAAAACAATTTCCAAGGAGCAGAAAACAAGTTAAACGCCTATTACATAAAAATTATTGCTGTGCATGTTAGCTGCCTTACATGCTAGCAACAGATGTGATCACAGGGCTTTATATTTAAAAGAAGCAATATGGACCAAGCAAATGGAACGTGTACTAGATATTTATGAGTGTGCATGCACAGTCATCCAGGCTGTTCACCCGAGATGTATTTCGTCATAAAATATGCCTGGAGAAATTGAAGAATCACAGTGTGAAAATTGATCAATAGATGGCGCTGTACGTTTCAGAATACGTAAATGAAAACACCTGTAATGAGCACGATCCATTGAAGTTGTTATAAGCACGCCGGGTACACAGCTTTTCCTCCTTTCGCGTCTGCGACGTTCGTCATGACTTTCTCAAAGCAGGATCGCGCTCTGCTTGTAAAGCAATATTACAAGAATGATGACTGTGCGCACGTCGCTCTGCAGAAGTTCCGGACACTGAAGGGTTTGAAAAAAGGCGTTGGTCCGATGACTGCCATGGGTCAGGAGGAAATTATTCGGAAATTCAAAAAGACGGCTTCTTTTCGTGTGTAACCTTGTAGTGAGCCGGCCGGAGTGGCCGAGTGGTTCTAGGCGCTTCAGTCTGGAACCGCGCGACCACTACGGTCGCAGGTTCAAATCCTGCCTCGGGCATGGATGTGTGTGATGTCCTTAAGTTAGTTAGATTTAAGTAGTTCTATGTTCTAGGGGACTGATGACCTCAGATGTTAAGTCCCATAGTGCTCAGAGCCATTTAACCTTATAGAGAAAGGAAACAAATTGATTCGACGTCAGTGGAAGCAGTGGCCACAGCAATGCAGGAGAAGACGAGTGGTGGTACGCAAATGTGTTGTGCACGGAGAATTGCCCGATCATTGGACAGCACGTTGCGTAAAATCCTACGAAACATCTTTCTTTGCTATCCATTCAAAATTACCCATGTGCACGAGTTGCTTGCTGTTGACCCACCAGCAAGAGAGACCTTCGCTGTAGAATTTCTTGCTCACATGGAAGTGGACAATGATTGGCTGTGGAAGATTTTGTGGACAGACGAAGCCCACTTCTATCAGACAGAACATATCAATACACAAAATTGTCGAATATGATCAACGGAAAATTCACACACAAATCAACCAGTACCACTTCATCCTGAAAAGGTCACTGTGTGGTACGGGTTTACGGAATCATTTATCAGATGGCCATATTTTCTTGAAGAGACAGGTGCTGTTACCTATAGCGTCCCTGGTAAGCGCTATGAATTTCTTTGGAGCAACCACGTCATTCAAGATCTCCAACAGCGTGCATATGTGGATAGGATCGTTTGTATGCAAGTTGGCGCACCTCCACACATTGCAAATCCAGTTAAGTAGCTGCTGAGGCGCCATTACGGAAATGCTATAATTATCAGGCGCCATTTCCCTACAGCCTGGTCCTTCTATTCACCTGATCTTAATCCGCACGACTTCTTATTTCTACAGCGGTCTGAAAGTTTAACTTTAATTATAATCATCCTGTACTACAACCCCCTACGCATTATTCAAGCAGGGATTGTGAAGAGAAGGCTAGACGAATTACGGCTGCACATAGGCATTTAACCAATCATTTTTCCCGTGTTACAGAAGTGAAAGGAGTGCTATGAAACCCTAGTAAGTGGTACTGTCGAAATTACCATCTACCACGCGCTACACAGTGGTTGTGGAGAGTGTGGATGTGGATGTAGGTGTCGAGTGGGGAAGATATACAACTCACCATTCTTCTTTTATCGTACTCCTCTTGCTATAAACTATGATGGCCTTTGAGCAATCCAGTTCTAATATAGTAGACTCTCAAGTCTCTCAGTTTGAAAACACTGGTCACAGCCGCTAAATGAATCTAGAGATAAACTTTAATCCCCAGAGCGTGGAGGCGTTTCGTTAGACGGTAATGCATCTGTAGGTGTCTACTGTGTATATAAATGGTTCTATAATTTTTTTAATTGCTGGTTTTATCAGAAAGTCAGTGTAATTCATTCTCGTATAATTCTGGGGAGACGGTGCCTTTTCACAGCTCTAGGAATGCCAAATATGGCGGCTGTGGTGTTCGATAGGTAAACAACCTGCAAATGTGTCATATACAGTGAGAGAGCATGAGTATTGTTGCTAGAAAATCGATTACAAATATTTCCTTAGAATGTTTTTCTTCCAGTCGCGGACCCAAGGGAAGATAAAGATGAAGAGGGCGGTGGGTGGCCCCCGGGGGTGGGTTTTACGGGACATCAAAGAAAATTTGACAAAAAAACGTTTGTATCTTTACATATATCAATTTCCAAATTTCTCAGCCAGCTTATAGAGATAAAAGTTGCATGAAAACAGAGTCTTTAAACTGTAAATGAACTTAATAACATTATAAGCTTTGTTTAACACAAGATACTTCGCAGCTGCTTGCCTGGGGGCCTGCTCACAAACAGCAACAAACTCGATACGCTCCGTGAGCCCACAGGCAAAACCGGCGCATCACAGGAAGCTGAGTAAAGCAAGGAGAAAAAAAAAGTAATGAAGCCTGGCTTTCCCAAATGTATGCCAAAACGAAAGAAAGCAATAATATTCTCCATCGTTTACCCGCTCGCATATCCATCGTTCGCAGACATACGTTCACAGTTGTAGTCCTGAGCGAAACACTGATAATCACGTGTGCGCATTTGGATGTTTTGTCTTGTTCTTTATGACGTTGTTAAACTTACGACAGTTTATAGATATTATATTTGTTAAATCAGTTGCATGACACATATAAAATTCAACTTTTCAGGTTAATGCTTTCCAAATTATGCATTCGTCTGAACTAAAGCGAGATATGAAAAAGATATTTTAAGAGCTATACTGTTATGATCATTTTTACTACAGTTATACATATTTTATTATTATTACTAAAGTTATAGGCACATGAGTCATGTTAAAAGTTAGTGTAGCAGCATGTTAAAGGTAGCTGTGTCGGGAAGCTATATTTTTGTATTTGGGAGTGACTGAATGAGGGTAGAAAATAATAAACTGTGACCTTTCAAGGTCCGAGTTCTGGATCCTCTTTATAGCAACATCTTAGTTCATCATCAGTATCAGTTAAAACCTCCAGCAGAGTTAAACTGGTGATCGACTGTAGGACAATCAAAATAGGTCATTAATGTGCCGTATATCTAATTTTACTTCAAAATATGTATATTTCGCGACAGTTTGTTTCTTTTCCATGTAACTCAACAAGATGTACACATTAATATTGAAAAGCTTATAAAAATTAAAAGTGAACGATATTTCGTTCCAATTTGGAGAGAAGTTAAAAGAAGGAATATAAAATAGGGAAATAATTCAAGTAATAAATCATTCTTGTTAGCGGCTACAATATGAGATAAGACAAGATACAGCTCATTCCGTCTAGTTCTGCTTCTTGTAGCTACAAAATTTGTTTATTTGAGGCTTAGTCGTTTACAAACTTTGCAATTTTTACGTTTTGTGAAATAGCCACAATATGAAGGAAACACGTTGGCGTGTAGCTTGTCTTAAACCGAAAAAATGTTTGTTTACCTGTGATGATCCACTGTGTGCACATACAATTTGTGAATTGTTTACATGTTATCTGTATTGCAGTAAGTGATAGATTCGATTAACCGTATGGCACGTTAGTACTGCGATAACCCGATAGCGATTCAGAATGATGGCTTCTTCACATCCAAAGACCGAGTCTAATCAGGTACCAGAGGTCGAATTCATCACTGAAAATTTAAATAACATAATAAGTGCGACGAGTGAAATTACGTCGCCGCCTCCAGACGAGACTGTTGGTTAACCTGTTACTGTCGCACCAGATCCTATTACGTTAATTTTACAAGAATTAAAAATTGCAGTAGACACGTTGATTCGAAGACTAGAAAATATGTCTAGTAATAACTCACTCCGAATGAGACAGGAACGTATGAAGCAGCAGCAAGACAATTTGTCTACTAAGGTCGCACAAATTAATGAACAGGTAAAAAATCAGAATGAGCAGTTCTAAGAAGCCAGTCCCATAATCAACGAGATGTGTGCTGATACAGAAACCATACAGAACGAGATCTCAGACGTGAAAACATTCCTTTGAGGTATTCCTGAATCTGTAGAAAAATTGACTGAAAACTTTAGTTCTTTCCAGAGAGAGGAAGAAACTTCGAAATCCACCCTTCAGCAGATAATAACACAAGTAGAGAATCTCTAAATTGATCATGAAGGAGAAAGATGAATTTTTAAAGGAAAAGGATGAAAAAATTACAGGCAAGTTAGAATCAGACTACAGAAAGTGGTGGAGCAAACTATTACCAAACTGTATTCCGAACAGAGCACCTCTGCACAGTTGGCTGCAGGTGAATTAGGAGTTATACAATAAGCTTTAGCATGAGATTTGCCTAAACGGCAAAAAGATGTTCAAACTCACCTTAATGATCAGATAGGAACATAGAGAAAGAATTACACGTGGTAGAGAAACAGTTTGGGAATGACAACCGTAAGCAACTCAGGTAGTAGAGGCCTGTGTTGATTGTCATAGTCGAATATCCCATGAACTCACTGATGCTGATGAACTGCATTGTAGGTTGTCATAGAACCACGTAAGTGCGAGTATGGGGGCAGAACCTATACCTTCTTCCATTTTATTAGACAAAGGTCTACTGAAACGCAAACAGCTTGAAATGTTCACCTTATGACACGCAGTAATAATGACAATGATATAAACTACAGTAACACTGGCGGTGCGAATTATTTCTCACAGCTGCATGTAAGGTTCTGTTGGCGCGCTATGCCACAAGACGGAGGCGTAAATTCAGTGACCCAAGCGATGATGTGTCCACTACGTTACAAACGCCATGCAAAGCACCGCCCGCCTTGTATCTGTAAAACGAGATTGATGGAAACCAAAACGGTTACCGTCCTCTAGGATATGACACAACACTGTGAACGTAACATAGTGCTCAAGGTATAACAACATATTTACACGAACAACAGACCACCAGAATGGGTGGACACAATTTAATTCTATACCAGTGACTTGCACACATTCCCAACTTCTGAAAGGGTTAAAGGACTCTATTCACACCGAGATCTTAAGGAATAGTTTCCCCTAACACATGTAAGCCATTAAAATTGAGAAACAAACGACAGGCTCAGGAAGTGCGCTTTGTTATCTGCTCATTTAGGCACCACTGAATAATTTCAAACTAAGACTGAACTAAGATAAAATAAAAGAGAACAGCTATTGACTAACAGTATGAAATGAATAATATCCTATTTTTCTTTGAGATAGTTTGGTCATGTTTCACTGTATTAATATTACTGCTGTTTTGTTAGTACGTAGGGACACATTAGTGGTTAGTTACTGTTATTCAGAAGATACGCACTTCTTATGGCGAACGAAGACAAGTATAATGGCCACTGTAGTCTTAGTTTAGTTTCATAAAAGGGAATCGGAGTCAGTTGGCACAGCCCAAATGAATGTTAGAGACAGTTTGGTCGGAAGTATGGAATTTTTGAAGAGAAGCAGGGCGTAGTAAGCAAATGTTTAAGAATTTTGTGTAATATTTATTAGATGGAGCTGATGGTAGAAAACAAATAGTAGTGTTCTCAGAGATCTGAATGAATAAGTAATGCAGTGGGAAACGCCTATGAACACAGAAATTTAACTGCGCTAATTAGTAAAATAAGCATGAATATTTTAATCTGCCAACTTGATTATTTTCCACTTACATTATTTTGCGAAAAATATTCCATTTGTACTTCATAGATACAAGTTAGCTACTCAGCACATAATGATAAGAATACTCAACCAAGTTCAGAGAGAGTAATCAATGTAATGCAGTCTTGTAGTGATATGGGGATCACTTTCTCTGATATGTATAAGTTACTACCTCAAGATGACAAATAAAAGCTGTGAAAGCTGACACGGAACTATTTGTGGTGGTAATGTAATCAAGAATGTAAAGAGAATTCACTTAGCTGGATCACTGGTAATGAGCTTATTCTCTCTATAAGGATAAAAATACAGAACTTTATGCTATGAACTTAAAATGACGGTATCATAGTGAAAATATTAGCCACAAAACGGTCTGATGAAATAATACAGGGATACCTTGAGTGGGTAATTTAATCTTATGTCCTAAGTGATAAGAAGTTTGTCAATTAATGTTAATTAGTGGATAATAATATGATTCCTGGTGTGTTACAAAGATTCTTCTGACTAAAATTGGAAGCAAGTGCGGAGTTTTGAATAGCGCAAGATAACTGGACTATTTTCCCTATTTCCTTGAACTTTTGTATGTGTAAACCTATTTGCAGATAGTGAGTAGTGGCATACCAGAATAGTTATTAAGATATTATCTGACATGTGAATGGAACGAAGTTATCTACATCTACATTTATACTCCGCAAGCCACCCAACGGTGTGTGGCGGAGGGCACTTTACGTGCCACTGTCATTATCTCCCTTTCCTGCTCCAGTCGCTTATGGTTCGCGGGAAGAACGACTGCCGGAAAGCCTCCGTGCGCGCTCGAATCTCTCTAATTTTACATTAGTGATCTCCTCGGGAGGTATAAGTAGGGAGAAGAAATATAATCGATACCGCATCCAGAAACGCACCCTCACGAAACCTGGATAGCAAGCTACACTGCGATGCAGAGCCCCTCTCTTGCAGAGTCTGCCACTTGAGTTTGCTAAACATCTCCGTAACGCTATCACGCTTACCAAATAACACTGTGACGAAACGCGCCGCTCTTCTTTGGATCTTCTCTGTCTCCTCTGTCAACCCGACCTGGTACGGATCCCACACTGATGAGCAATACCCAAGCATAGGTCGAACGAGTGTTTTGTAACCCACCTCCTTTCTTGATGGACTACATTTTCTAAGGACTCTCCCAATGAATCTCAGCCTGGCACCTGCCTTACCAACAATTAATTTTATATGATCATTGCACTTCAAATCGTTCCGCACGCTATCATATAATCGTACAATAAAGGATCCTTCTTTCTATGTATTCGCAATACATTACATTTATCTATGTTAAGGGTCAGTTGCCATTCTCTGCACCAGATGCTGCAGATCTTCCTGCACTTCGCTGCAATTTTCTAATGCTGCAACTTCTCTGTATACTACAGTATCATCCGCGGAAAGCCGCATATAACTTCCGACACTATCTAGTAGGTCATTTATATATATTGTGAAAAGCAATGGTTCCACAACATTCCCCTGTGGCAGGCCAGAGGTTACTTTAATGTCTGTAGACGTCTCTCCATTGAGAACAACATGCTGTGTTCTGTTTGCTAAAAACTCTTCAATCCAGCCACACAGCTGGCCTGATATTCCGTAGGCTCTTACTTTATTTATATGGCGACAGTGCGGAACTGTATCGAACGCCTTCCGGAAGTCAAGGAAAATGGCATCTACCTGAGAGCCTTGTCTAATATTTTCTGGGTCTCATGAACAAATAAAACGAGTTGGGTCTCACACGATCGCTGTTTCCGGAATCCATGTTGCTTCCTACAGAGTAGCCAGAAATAACATGATACGCCAGCAAAAAAACATTTTCTAAAATTCTACAACAGATCGATGTGAGAGATATAGGCCTATAATTTTGCGCATCTTCTCGACGACCCTTCTTGAAAATGGGACTACTGCGCTTTTTTCCAATCATTTGGAACCTTCCGTTCCTCTAGAGACTTGCGGTATCCGGGTGCTAGAAGGGGGGCTAGTTCTTTCACGTACTTTGTGCAGAAGCGAACTGGTACCCCGTAAGGTCCAGTGGACTTTCCTATGTTCAGTGATTTCAGTTGCTTTTCTATTCCTTGGACGCTTATTTCGATGTCAGCCAGTTTTTCGTTCGTGCGAGGTTTAGAGAAGGAACTACAGTGCGGTCTTCCTCTGTGAAACAGCTTTGGAAAAAGGTGTTTAGTACTTCAGCTTTACGCGGGTCATCGTTTGTTTCAATGGCATCATCATCCCAGAGTGTCTGGATATGCTGTTTCGATCCACTTACTGATTTATCGTAAGACCAGAACTTCCTAGGATTTTCGGTCAAGTCGGTACATAGAATTTTACTTTCGAATTCACTGAACGCTTCACGCATAGCCCTCCTTACGCTAACTTTGACATCGTTTAGCTTCTGTTTGTCTGAGAGGTTTTGGCTGCGTTTAAACTTGGAGTGAAGCTCTCTTTGCTTTCGTAGTAGTTTCCTAACTTTGTTGTTTAACCACGGTGGGTTCTTCCCGTCCCTCACAGTTTTATTTGGCACGTACCTGTCTAAAACGCATTTTACGATTGTCTTAAACTTTTACCATAAACACTCAACATTGTCAGTGTCCGAACAGAAATTTTCGTTTTGATCTGTTAGGTAGCCTGAAATCTGCCTCTTATTACTCTTGCTAAACATATAAACCTTCCTCCCTTTTTTTTATATTCCTACTTACTTCCATATTCAGGGATGCTGCAACGGCCTTATCATCACTGATTCCCTGTTCTGCGCTTACAGAGTCGAAAAGTTCGGGTCTGTTTGTTATCAGTAGGTCCAAGATGTTATCTCCACAAGTCGGTTCTCTGTTTAATTGCTCGAGGTAATTTTCGGATAGTGCACTCAGTGTAATGTCACTCGATGCTCTGTCCCTACCACCCGTCCTAAACATCTGAGTGTCCCAGTCTATATCTGGTAAATTGAAATCTCCACTTAAGACTATAACATGCTGAGAACATTTATGTGAAATGTATTCCAGATTTTCTCTCAGTTGTTCTGCCACTAATTCTGCTGAGTCGGGAGGTCGGTAAAAGGAGCCAATTATTAACCTAGATCGATTGTTGAGGGTAGCCTCCACCCATAATAATTCACAGGAACTATCCACTTCTACTTCACTACAGGATAAACTACTACTAACAGCGACAAACACGCCACCATCGGTTGCATGCAATCTATATTTTCTAAACACCGTCTGTGCCTTTGCAAAAATTTCTGCAGAATTTATCTCTGGCTTCAGCCAGCTTTCCATACCTATGACGATTTCAGCTTCGGTGCTTTCTATCAGCGTTTGAAGTTCCGGGACTTTACCAACGCAGCTTCCACAGTTTACAATTACAATACTGATTGCTGCTGGGTCCCCGCATGTCCTGATTTTGCCCCACACCCTTTGAGGCTGTTGCCCTTTCTGTACTTGCCCGAGGCCATCTAACCTAAAGAACCGCCCAGTCCACGACACACAACCCCTGCTACCCGTGTAGCCGCCTGCTGTGTGTAGTGGACTCCTGACCTATCCAATGGAACCCGAAATCCCACCACCCAATGGCGCAAGTCGAGGAATCTGCAGCCCACACGGTCGCAGAACAGTCTCAGCCTCTGATTCAGACCCTCCACTCGGCTCTGTACCAAAGGTCCGCAGTCAGTCCTGTCGACGATGCTGTAGATGGTGAGCTCTGCTCTCATCCCGCTAGCGAGAATGACAGTCTTCACCAAATCAGATAGCCGCCGGAAGCCAGAGAGGATTTCCTCCCATCCATAGTGACACACATCATTGGTGCCAACATGAGCGACCACCTGCAGATGGGTGCACCCTGTACCCTTCATGGCATCCGGAAGGGCCCTTTCCACATCTGGAATGATTCCCCCCCTGGTATGCACGCGGAGTGCACGTTGGTTTTCTTCCCCTCCCTTGCAGCCATATCCCTACGGGGCCCCATTTCCCGCCTGACGTTGGAGCTCCCAACTACCAGTAAGCCCACCCTCTGCGACCGCCCGGATCTTGCAGACTGAGGGGAGACCTCTGGAACAGGACATGCAGAAATGTCCGGCCGAAGATCAGTATCAGCCGGAGACAGAGCCTGGCACCGGTTCGTCAGATAAACTGGAGAGCCTTCCATTCAGCCCTCCGGAATGTCTTTCGCCCCCTGCCACACCTCGAGACGACCTCCCACTCTACCACGGTTGAGGAGTCAGCCTTAATGTGGGCAGTATCCCGGGCAGCCGCAGCCGTAGTCCGATCGGGGGATGCGTCGGACGAGCAGGCCGTCCCCGACAAACCCCTGTCTGGACCCCCACAGTGATGCCCATTGGCAAAAGCCTCAAGCTGTGTGACCGAAGCCAACACTGCCTGAACTGCAAACTGTAGTTAACCATATAAATAAGAAATGTACACTAATATGGCAGAATTATATGTGTGAATAAACAAGATCAGAGGTGCTATAGAATCCTATGTACAGTCTCAAATAAATAAGCTTTACTTCAGCTTTATCTTGCTGTAAGTTCTATGGTTAGTGTTTTCTTTCTTTGTGTCTTTTTAATAGACCAATTTTTACAAACGTTGGTGCTTATAACTAGTTCGTTCACATATTGGCAATTTATTCACTTTTCAATGAATGAGTCAGTGATATTGTCTTGCTAAGTACAGTTGGCGAGGACACTATGTGTACTAAACTGTGTTCCTGTCTGTCCAGAACAGAAGAACTAAACATTAATATTCATATCACTCAAATGATCTCCAGTCACCGAGAAAGAAAGTTGTACATGAATAAAATTCCGTAATACAACGTAGAAGTATCAGATGAACTCTTGGCTAAACAGTAGTTAACAGCTAGTGAGTGAGATCAAAACACATATCGAATGTTCAGTAAGTAAGGAAGGGAGGAAAGAATAAATTTTTTTGTTCAGTCTTCGGGACTAATTGTGTCATGTGCATCTAAGACTGTTTGTACTGTTTATGTTGGACAAAAAGTGAAACGGTGATAGGTGGCGGTGTAGTGACTGTCACAGTCAACCTAAACTGGGTGAATACAAAAGTACGTTTCACTTAGCAGTGGTGATGAAAAGATGCACAAAGATATTGCTTGCTACTATTGTGTTTAGTGATACCGAGACGGAACATTTTCTAATAAACATGATCTACGAACTACCTACAATACCCCGTAAATAAGCTGTACTAAAATAAGACTGACACAGTCGTGCAAATATACAGCGATGCCAAATTTGTATTCAGAAGAATTCATTGTCAATAATCGTTGATGCACACGACAATGATTAATGTTAAGTGAAAAGAAAGCAAATTATCTACACTTGAAAATAGACTTTTCTTGTCGTACACGCAAGAATATTTTGTGTGTAAATAACCTAATTCACGCCTATGTGTCCTTTCATGTAATCTAAACAATTTGGATGTCGTCATAATCTCCGTGGAATCCTGTCCTGAACGGCCTCGAGGTGTCCTGTCCACTAATTCCGAATAACCTCCCTGGATAGTCCTGGCTTCAATGACCGGTTTGGAACATCACGCCATCCCGTCTGCAGTCGTACGTCCCTGGAATGCCCACGTCAAAACTCCTGCCCAGCTGAAACTCCTCTTTAAAATTTTGATGACTAACGTGACTAACCAGATTTTATGCAAATCTTTTAAAGAAAGAACTAAAAAGGAACTGAACCATTTGTGTTTTGATGTTACGTGTTAAATAATCAGAGGAATTAAGTGTAGTTTAAAACTGTTCTTCGTGATAATAACCCTACTACTGCGACTTTATGAAATTTAAGACTATTGAACCCACTGAAGCTTGATTATGATGAAAGAGAGTTTTATGTTTTATTTGCATGTAATTGTACAATGCGTGGGCGTGATGAAGAAAATTATGAAATACTTAACTTCTGAAAACAAATATACACTTATTTGAACTTTTTATCTGTTTAATGTACTTTTGGAGTTAATGGAATACTTTTAAGTTTCATTTTGTCAAATAAATATTATTTCCTTGCCTCAGTTAAAGAGGGCTGTGTAACAACATATTACTATCTTTCTTGTTCTCCTTGTGCTAGCAAAATTAGTTTCTTTTTCTCAATAAAGTGAGCTAATGGTACACTGTGATACTGACGATAAACGAGTCTTATATGTAAAACATGTAGACATAGTAGTTTACAATTTACAATAAAAAGTCGAAATTGTGATATACCCTCTGTCATTTGTCTGATAGTCTCCTTTTGTTACTTCCCTATTCATTTTTTATCCTGGGTCTTGGCCTGTTAAGACGTGTTTACCATTATACAGTGATATAAGTGAGAATAGATATTTATTTTCGCTCAAATATTGACGCGTGCCTTGTTATTTATTACCATTAATCTCCCTTATATGTTATTGACAGGTACCCAAGTGGACATGTGGATGAGTCCCGTTGTATGAACGCTAATAACCGGCTTGAGCGAACTCTGTTTATCCGCCATTATGCCTGTCTCACTGATATCACAGTGAACTGTAGTAATTATTCAGGACATACTAGTTAATTAATTTTACGAAGTCAGATTTGCTAGGGCGAACAATGTTAGAGATATTCAAAGCTGACACGGTCGCGGAAAATAAGAAATCAAGTCAGTTATTCCCGAAAGATAAAATATTTCGTGTGAATTGAAGATCCTGAGTTCATCGTCAATTTCACGCACCAGTTGAGTTAAATTTTCTGTTTTCTTGTAGGGTGAAGGTCAGTGTACCAAGCTGTACTGACGAAGGAGCAAGTCTTGCCTGCTGTTGGGAATGATACAATTAGAAGAAAATGTTCATCAAGTAGTTTTTACAAAATAAAACGCTATTCAGGTCAGAAAAGTAATGCAACCCCTACAAATGAAGGCGATGAAACAGTATATTTGCTATGTGTTTCCTAATTATCCACTCAGATATCGCACACGAAAAACACCAGCTTGATTCATGCCTGTCAGCGTGTGAATCTTTTCATATACGGACAGCCGTCCCGCCTGAAAAAAACGTCCAGCAAAAGGAATATCACAAGCTGCTTACTTCCACAGCTGAAAAAATACACAGAATGCAATACCACACTTTGCAAGGATTTAACGCCATTCTTTAGCGTATTGTTTCTGGACGAAGTTTCGACACGTGCTATTGTCACCAAAGCTATCATGTTCGCATCACAGTTCCATACACAGCAGTTCGATAATAGTCTGGGATAACACTGCTGCTGTATAAAACAGAGATTCCGTCTCTTTGCGTATTTTTCTCAGTGTTTCGCATTCAAAGCACGCATTTGATGTGACACCTCCTACACACAAAGTTCACTTGACATTAATGTTAGCAACAAAGAAGAGGACGTACATGATAGATTAGGCAAGTGTGAGTTCGTTACGTGCGAAAAATATTCGTTCTTTTCATTTCACACTCATGACATTTTTCAGAGGAACTAATGTCTGTCAGCATCTGAATCGTTCCATACATCGTGAGCCGTCCCATCTAAAAAACACATGCAGTAAAAGGAATATCGCTAGTTGCAGCCCCGTTCGCTTTCATAGCAGCTCTAGGGCCTTGCAACACATACTCTTAACGTATATCTAGCACCGCTGAGTGATGAATGGAATGTTTTGTCCACAGGATATGTTTTATTCAGGGAGTTTGATCGGGGTTAAGTGAGTGATGGATTGCTCGTGGCTGACCGAAAAACTGCCCATAACGAGCGAATGCCAGCAATTATTCATACAGTGTATTTGCGCGCGTGGCGAGGTGGCTTTTGCCGGAGGGATTATATGAGGTATGTGCACAAACGAGCAGCCGAATCGCGATTGGCAAGAATCGAAAAGATTTAGTTGTTTGTATCAAAACTGCATTTTCCCACATTAGCATCCGTGCTTACAAAAAAATTCGAGTAAAATACCAAAGAGCAGAATATAAAAATGCCATAATTGTCATAATACAGAAAGAAAGAGTAATTCTTTTTCTCCACATTGCATCGGAAGGTGATATGACATAACAATACCTTAATAGAAATTATTCTTTTTGTTGCAAAATGCACAACAAATCCCGCTTATATCAATTAATTTGCATGGACAGGACTTGTTTCGAATACTTTCATGTCAGTATCACATTTCACAATAATTTATTCGTCTTTTATAACACAAATATTGAAGCCAGTGTTACTAGACGCTCAAAATGTGTATTTTCAACAAATCGTAACCTTCTCAATCTTTGTCTCCAAGAACGTTAACGCTAGGATTTATTTAGGTATTGTTTTCACCAATGCCCTCCAAAGATCAAAGAGGCCATATTGCATTCAGAAATTTTATTGCTCGTTGTCCTTAATTTCTGTGAAATAGTCTCCAGTCACATTGTCTTGCTTCATTGTACTGGATACCTACAGGATAGAAAATGCAGTGGAATAATAATTATAATGTCTAGTTGAAAAACCAAAAGTTGGATACCTGGTAACCAGAGTGTAATAGCTGTGCCTAGGTTCGATGATTGTACATGACCGTCTTTCACATCCAAGACCATTTAAAATTCTTAATTTTTTTAACAGCAACACATTATACTCTGTTTTACACCCCCCCCCCCCCCCCCCCGTCCCCACCTCCCCACCTTACTTAACGCATCAGCTGAGCATCGAAGGCACCAGCGAATGCGGAGAATTAGGAAACGCATATCATGGTACCACTGCCGTTGCCACTATTATCGAAACGTCCATAACAGAAACCTCAAAATAATTTCTCTTGCGAGATGTGGCGACTGGATCTGTATTGACAATTGAGAAAGTTCTACATCTCGACAGAAACATGGAGACTATTCGCGCACCTTGGAGGGCTAAACAGTCAATGTTTATTGCCCCTGCCAGTGTAGTCGTTGCTGAGCAAAAAGACGAGACTTCTCTCCCAACCTCGTTGTCATATCTTCGGTTTTGTTGGTACTGGTCGTCACAAAAGCTGGTCATTAGAAAAGCCGCGGCTTATCTCAGCCGGTTTCAATGTCATGCTAGCTATAGGAAGGATTTTGTACTAAATCTTAAAGCTCATGTTATTAGTTGTATCTTAGCGACAGAGCGGAAAATTAACTACTATATTAGTAATATAAGTGGCGCAGATACATTTATTCCCATACCGAGCGAGGTGGCGCAGCGGCTATCACAGTGGACTCGCATTCGGGAGAAGGACGGTTCAAACCCTCGTCCGGTCGTCCTGATTTAGGTTTTTCGTGATTTCCTTAAATCGATTCAGGGAAGTTCTGGCATGGTTCATTTGAAGGGCATGGCTGACTTCCTTCCCCATCCTTCCCTAGCCCGATGGGGCCGATAACCTCGTTGTTTGGCCCCTCCCCCAAATCAACCAACCATCAATTTCCATAAAAATACGTTCCATCAGGAGCGTCACAGCTTTGTGTCCTGCGAAGGCTGCAGCAAAATCTGTGACGTTAGAATTGTAAAATTATACAAAGAACAATTGGCCGTTTCTCGAGAGCAGGACTCTGTGTTCTTTCCGAGTGAAACCAACGGAGCCTCAATGTAGCACCACTATTCTCTCTTTCCCTACGTGCTGCACGTTTTTTTTTTTTTTAATTTATCAATTATTGACTTCTAGGTGGGTGCCACAGACTCAATAAATTTAAAGAAAGACGTAGTTACCCTCATTATTTTGTTTTAAAAGAGTAGGAGAGCATGTTGAACGTAGACCATAGTGCACGTTGGAACAAGCGATACTGTTTGGCCGCTATAAGCACTCTCGTCCGGTTTCTATCGTTTTTACAAAGCTAACTGTGCATGTACAGAATTTTGTGGTAAGTTAAATGCTGTATTCAGTTTTAGGACAGTGTATATAACATGTGGACAATTAAGTCATATTTCGTCGATCGTGTATCTTCTTGAACTTGTAAATGGAAGATCTTTTACTATGAAACATGTGACACCTGCAAATGAACTGAGTTCCTTCAATGTGTGAAAAAATTTCTTGAATATGGAAGTCTGTTCTTGTTTACAATAGTTCCTATTGCAAAACGTGCTTAATTTGTAACTGGTTTTTGATAATACTTTTGCTTAGTTTAATTTCATTTACTTATTGCAATACTTTTAAATTTCAGTCGAATATTTGTTCTTAGGTACAAACCCATTTCGTATTTGGGAAGAACTTTTCATATATGGATAAAACTTAATTTTCCGGAGTGATTTTTGTAATTTTCAGAAAAAGGCACCTAAAAGGTGAGTGTCATCGTTTAAAAGCAGGATAATAATACATACTAAACTTCTATCACAAGGCTAGCTGGAAATGAAAGTGTGAAAAATGTACTTACACCTACAGCACTCCCCCTACTTTGTCAAACAATAATCGTTTCGAGCGTTGCTCACTTTCGAGTGCACGATGCATGTGGATTCCGCATCCTTGTAAACAGCATAAAATAGAAATCATATACCTGCGCAGTTACGGCAGAGATTGTATACACTGATGAACATGCTACGCAGATTTGTCAATGGTGCGAGAGTTCTGTCATAAAGTTTGTTTGTAGCCCGTAATAAAACACTATTTTAAAATTACAGTCCGGTGGAAACGAAGTTCTTTATGCACATACGTGGCGTTTTCTGCCCTGGTATATTTTACACAGTGTACTGCATTTTCTGTTTCCCATCAATGTTACTCAACACTGTTTTAATTTTCTGTAGTTTTCCTACTTTTTCACTTTCTTTAGTTCGTGTTATTGTTTCCATATAATCGCAACAAAATTATGCTTACTTGAAACAAGAGGAACGATGGAACTGTAGTTTGTTTCGAGTTGCAAAGGAAAAAAGAAACAAAGTCTTAAGTCTCATCATTAGCATCATATCCTAGAGGAGACGTTGTCATATAACTCATTTATTAAAAAAAATTATCCGTAGTTCAATGGAAGTCTGTTTGCAATTTAAAAATTTAAGTGATATGTCTACTCAACCGCATTTACAAAGTTAATCACGTTAAAATTTATCACAATAAAATTAACAAGTTTCAAAAGCACAATCTTCCATCTTCAAACCCGAATCATTATGAGAATCAGGACATCAAGAAATAAAAGCACAAATTATTTCCTAAAAGTGGTAAACTTTCTCTCGACAGTTTTACCATTTTTATATGAATCTTCGATAACTCCGAAAAATTTTACCTCAGCTGTTTGCCCAAGGATTAATGTTTCACTGTCGATAATATCTGCCATTTGGTGTCTTTGGTTTGTATGTTCGCGCTACTTGTTTGCGGACTGTACTGACATTCAGCATACTCCTTTCATAGGCTATGGGAAGGTATCTTCCCACATACTTTAATGTCCCCAAAGGTTCAAGGGACTCGATATTCCCATGTCTTGCTGGTGTTTTCATCTGTAGATTAGAAGGAAAATTACCGGCATTGCCAGCAGTAGCACTGGCAACAATTGACGGAGTGTTGTTTATTTGTTGTGCTCAGCCTGGTGACAGAAAGATGTTGTTTTGGTCTTATTTCGTTGTTTTGTTTGTTTATCTGTGGACAGTGGTGTTTCATGCAATTTCATTGATTTTAACGCATGAAAGAAAATTTCTAGACCATTCTAACACATCAAAAATATGTTTCAAACATGTGGAAATATTTGTTTCCACGGTCCAAGTTGGCCACACTTTTAGCAGTGTTTCACACTTTTAGTGTAGACAGTATACCTGTTTATTGAAGTGTTATTAGGCATATTCACTTATCCGAGGTATTTCATTAAAGAGCTACTTCACCGGGAAGGAAGACGTGCTGGAGTATCTCTTCTCATTTCCTGAGGAGGAGTCAATTTCCGGCATTGAATCAGGCGATTTATCAACAGATGACGAAAATAATAATATGCTGAACATACAATGACAGTCTCCTGCTACTTTTCTGCAAAAAGTGCCCTCAGAAGTAGACAATGTTTCAGTCCATTGAGTGTTTTCGGTATCTGCAGGGTATTCCACAGACAAAAATTCCAGTTCTGAGTGACAGCGATGAGAGCCAAGAAACTGGCGGGGATGAAACACTGCCTCAGTGTTTAGACGTAGATCCTGTTAAAGAAAGTCCAGCATTGCCAAAGAAAGCATTCTCTAAAACGAATCGTCCATACTAGTATTTTCTTGATATCTTCAACGAAAGTATCATTCCAAATATTGGTGAACAAACAAACTTGTATGCATCCCAAGAACGACAAAATTTTTAAACGAGCTCTGGAACACCTGTGACAACCAGAACTGGGTGGACACAGCACACTCTGAAATCAAAGCATTTATTGGGTTGCTCATAATTATGGCTATCCATAAACTGGCACATTTACCAATTTACTGGAGTTCAGATCCTCTTTTGCATGTTGAATCAGTGTCGAAAGTAATAACTCTAAATTCTTCAAAAAAAAAATTAAAAAACTTTCATGTCAATGACAATTCGAAAGCAGTGGGGAAATGTGCTCCTGAATATGATAAATTATATAAAGTGAGGCCGCTAAATGACGCCCTAAATAGTAATTTCTTAGAAGCACATAATCATTCAGCCAGATTATCCGTTGATGAAGCTACGCTACCTTTCCTGAGCAGATCGAGCATAAAACAATATATGCCCGTGAAGCCTATAAAAAGAGGGTACAAGGTCTGGTGCCTGGCTGATGCGAAATCTGTCCACTAAAGTTCCAGATGTAGTGTGGAAAAGGGGAAGATAATAATGCCAATATTCCTCTTGATGAAAGGGTTGTACTGAATTGGGTTCGGCTTTGAAAAATAGGAAATATATTGATGCATTTGAGAACTATTTCCTTTCGGACTCCCTAATGAAAACACTTTGGATAATGGAATATATTCTGTAGGTACTGTCGGAGTCAACAGAGGTCTTCCAAAGAAGATGAAGAAAAATGACAAACTTCCACAAAGCGAGTTCAAAGCACAGGGAAAAGTTTCGGTAGTTGTGATAAAGTGGCAGAACGCAATTACAGTAACTTCTCTGTCAACAGTAACGTCTCCCAAGGATGTAAAATTCCTTTCCAGAAAAGGAAGAAATGGTTCCATGTTTAGCATAGCTTGTCCAAGTGCCATACGTTTTTACAATAGTGTAATGAGAGGTGTGAATCTCTTCGATCAGAAGCCAGAACGATATGAAGTTGGACGGCGGTCATTATAATGGTGGAAAAAAATGTTTTATTTTCTAGTTGATGCTTGCATTTTGAAAGCGTTTATAATGCACGCAGCAGTCACAGAAAATGGAGAGTAGCTAACATTCAGTTTACAGTTAGCAAGGGAATTACTGTCAGGATTCTCATCAAGGAAACGACGTGGGCGTCCACCTGTATTCATTTAGAAAAAAGCAGACATCATTGTGAACTTAGACTTTCATACGTTGGAACATCTCTCGAAGAAAACTGTGAAGTATAGACGTTGTTGTATGCGCAGTATAAAAAAAGAAGAAAAAATAACAAGAATAATATGTCTCAATTCAATGGCGCTTTGTGTGTAGAACCATGTTTCAGACTGTTCCATAACATCCAGTAATCAAATTTTCGTTAATATTTTGTGGGTAAAAGACAATCTAGCAACCACACATATTTTTTATGTTGATATGGAGCGTCAATTCTTATGATTAAAAAAAATCCTGAAAAAAATTATAGTACCATCTTATGGTTCGTGGAAGCCACATTCCCACACAAATTTCCAAAAAAATGGGTGCCAATTTTTTTTAGTTTTTCCATGGTATGGTACAGGCGGTTCATAGGAAGTCAGTGAACAACGAACTGTCACCTATAATAAACTCAGAAAACTGTGTCCATGAAAGGGATTCGTCATCTTTCATCCCTTGTTGATGCAGGTGCGCCCTCCGAAGGTGTAAGTTCCCATGCACAGCAGCTCAAGTTTCATTTGTACCTAAAATATGACGTGGTGTCAATATATCAGCTGCTGTCGAGGACGTTACCTGGGTGCATTCACGTAAGCTATCTGAAAATTCGATTGCCGGGCGATGCTTCAGTTTCACGTGATAAATATTAATTTGATTATAAATTTGAGATCATCATGGATTAGGGGTGGCATCTTTAACCGACAATTATCTTCCTGGGTCTCTGAATCGATCACAGTCACAGTCATCATCAGTGATGGCAATCGAAGACTTCCGGTTTAAGGAATCTCCATCATTTGGCCAAGAGCCTTGCAGTGGACCGGTTTCTGCGCCAACTTTCCTTGGGGTCGAGGCACTGCATTAAAGACAAAAATAGGGGATCCGCAGGACATGGGGCGCGTACTTGGAGAAGTTTTGTTATAATTTCTTCATTGGCAAAAGACTCCGGTTTAGTTCCTGATTCAGATAATTCAAATCTCCGCGAAGGAACTGCCAAGATGGAGGTAATTATCAGAAAAAATCATCAGAGAAATATGGAAAAACAGCGACATGCTAACAGTCTAGAGTCAGAGCGTGGAATGGCAGAAGTCTGAGTATAGGGCGAACCTAGAATATCTTAAAACGAGGACTGGAAAGGACTAGTCTAGATATACTCGTAACAATGGTCATTGAACTGGAATGGAAAGAAAATAAGAATTTCTGGTCAGACAGATGCAGCAAAAAACGATATAACGGGAGTAGGATGATTATGAATGAGAAGGTAGTTCAGGAGATAAGTTATATTGAACAGTTGGGTTAAAGGATTACTCTCAACATAATCTACAGCGTACCAACGCCAGCAGCTATTATTCAGGTTTATATCCCGATGTCACAAGCAATGATGAAGTGATGCAGAGAGTATGCCAGAGCACCTGAACGGGTAGCTCATTATGTAAATTGGGATGACAATCTAATTATAATGAGGGATTGGAACGCCGTGGTAGAGCAAGGAATTGACGGCGTCACAGGATAATATGGGCCTGATAGCAGAAATGAGAAAGACTGCTAGAGTTGTGCTCTCAACTTCAAACTCGTAATAAGCAAATACACTGTTGAAAAACCTCAATAGGATGATCCTTGAGATACCGAGTGCGAAATCAGACAGATGTAAACTCAACCACAATTCAATAATGACGAAAAGTATGATGAAGAATCGTTAGGAGGGATAGGCGTAGAAAAAAGTGAGACAGAGGAATAATGAGGTATGAGGACGTTCGTATGACGTTCTCTGAGGCTATAAACTCTGAAATACTGACCATTAAAATAGCTACACTAAGAAGAAACGCAGATGATAAACGGGTATTCATTGGACAAACACATTATACTAGAACTGACATGTGATTACATTTTCACGCAATTTGGGTGCATAGGTCCTGAGAAATCAGTACCCAGAACAACCACCTTTGGCCGTAATAACGGCCTTGATACGCCTGGGCATTGCGTCAAACAGAATTTGGATGGCGTGTACAGGTACGGCTGCCCATGCAGCTTCAACACGATACCACAGTTCATCAAGAGTAGTTAGTGGCGTATTGTGACGAGCCAGTAGCTCGGCCACCATTGACCAGACGTTTTCAATTGGTGAGAGATCTGGAGATTGTGCTGGCCAGGGCAGCAGTCGAACGTTTTCTGTATCCAGAAAGGCCCCTGCAGGACCTGCAACATGCGGTCGTGCATTATCCTGCTGAAATGTAGGGTTTCGCAGGGATCGAATGAAGGGTAGAGCCACGGGTCGTAACACATCTGAAATGTAACATGCACTGTTCAAAGTGCTGTCAATGCGAACAAGAGGTGACCGAGACGTGTAATACCATCACGCCGTGTGATACACCAGTATGACGATGACGAACACACGCTTCCAATGTGCGTTCACAGCGATGTCGCCAAACACGGATGCAACCATCATTATGCTGTAAACAGAACATGGATTCATTCGAAAATATGACGTTTCGCCATTCTTGCACAAAGGTTCGTCGTTGAGTACACCATCGCAGGCACTACTGTCTGTGATTCAGCGTCAAGGGTAACCGCAGCCATGGTCTCCGAGCTGATAGTCCATACTGCTGCAAACGTCGTCGAACTGTTCGTGCAGATGGTTGTTGTCTTGCAAATATCCCCATCTGCTGGTTGAGGGATCGAGACGTGGCTGCACGATCCGTTAGAGCCATGCGGATGCCTGTCATCTCGACTGCTAGTGATACGAGGCCGTTGGGATCCAGCACGGCGTTCCGTATTACCCTCGTGAACCCCTCCGATTCCATATTCTGCTAACAGTAATTGGATCTCGACCCACGCGAGCAGCAATGTCGCGATACGATAAACCGCAATCGCGATAGGCTACAATCCGATCTTTATCGAAGTCGGAAACGAGATGGTTCGCATTTCTCCTACTTACACGAGGCATTACAACAACGTTTCACCGAGCAACCCCGGTCAACTGCTGTTTGTGTATGAGAAATCGGTCGGAAACTTTCCTCATGTCAGCACGTTGTAGGTGTCGCCACCGGCGCCAACTTTGTGTGAATGCTGTGAAAAGCTAATCATTTACATATCAGAGCATCTTCTTCCAGTCGGTTAAATTTCGCGTCTGTAGCACGTCAGCTTCGTGGTGTAGCAATTTTAATGGCCAGTAGTGTAGCTCTGCTAAACTGGAATCTCTAAAAATGACCACATCCAACTAGTCAGAGATACGATGAAGAAAGGTGATTGAACTGAGCTTACAATTAAATTGATAACTCATTGTATTTTCACTTGAAAAGTTAACATGTAAGTGTAGTTAATACGTGTGTTTCTTGAGGTAAAATAAGGTGCATATTAGAGTTAGGATGGATCCCCGGCTTTTGGGTCACAGAGGAAGAAAAATTGCTAATGATGATAATGATAGTAAGTAATGTTTGTGTGTGTGTGTGCGTGCGTGTGCGTATGTATGCGTGTGTGCGTGTTTGCATAAGGGTGCTTAAAGTGTGTAAGGAAACAGACAAGTAGCAACCGGTATACTGGTTTTGCTCGCATCCAGAGTGAGAAAGACAGGCCCGCTCAGCATAGGTCGCCGCTGGCAGGGCATTTCATTTGCGGTCGGCCGTTCACGCTGCGTAGCGCCGCTGCAATTGCCTCGTTTCACGACGCATTAGTCGCCGGGACATTTCCTCAGCACCCTCGGCCCCGGCCGGTCACTGGCCTCCCCGTGCCCCGGGTCGCTTCTGCCACTGCCTACTCTTACCTGTCCTATGTGCACTGCTCGGGTTGTGCAATGGCACGATACAGCAATGACGATACGATATAGTCGACTGCAGCTTTTTCTCTATGATTTTGACATGCTTCAAACCTTTAAGCAACTCAAGCTTAAGCGTACCCAGCTGTCCAATATTATACGTCTGAATTTATTTTTCAGTTATTTATTTATTCACCCTGGGATCATCTGAGAACGATAAACAGATTGTCATCTTAATGATGAGTTGGTGTCTACGTTCGTTACGTTTATCCATAAGTTAAAAGGAAAACAGATACATAACGGGGACTTTATTCATCAATAATATACTCTCCTTCGCTACTTACAACTGTCTGCCAATGCCAGGGTAACTTTTAGATTCCGCGACTGTAGAAATCACTTGGTTTTCGGGCGAAGAACTCGTCGAGAGCGCATTTTTCATCCGGAAAGAAGTTCCTTTGAAGATTGTTCGGTAGAGAGCAGAAAAGGTGAAAATCTGAGAGCGCAAGATCAGGTATATAAGATGGGCGTGGAATGACTTCCCAACTCGTCAATAGCATTCTTTCGTAGTCTAGCAGAATGCGGGTTGGCGTTATCGTGAAGTAACATCACTTCATGCAGTCTTCCTGGTCGTTGTTCTTGGACTGCGTCTGCAAGACGTCTCAGTTGTTAACAATAAATGTAAAAAAAAAAAGGCTCTGAGCACTATGGGACTAAACTGCTGAGGTCAATAGTCCCCTAGAACTTAGAACTACTTAAACCTAACTAACCTAAGGACACATCCATGACCGAGGCAGGATTCGAACCTGCGACCGTAGCGGCAGCGCGGTTCCAGACTGTAGCGCCTAGAACCGCTCGGCTACTCCGCCCGGCAGTAAAATGTCAATAACGGTGGTTACAAATGGGGGAAACAATTCGTAGTACACCACAGCGTCACTGTTCCAACAGATGCATATTACCTTTCGTGGATGCACGAAGATCTTTATACGAGGAATTGATGCTTTTCTTAGGATGATCCATTCTTTTCTTTTTCCTTATGTTTCCAGAAATGCACTATCTCGTCACCAGTAACGATACGCAACAAGAAGCAAGCAGAGACATAGCTACCGGTTGATTTTTATGATTTTGGCTTAGAGCATGCGGTACCCATATACATTTGATTTTTGTACCTTCCCCCATAGCATTCAAATGTCGCACTATGGTGGAATGATCACAGTTCATCATCATTGTGGATTAATGCATTTGAACTATGTTCATCAAGCCATGAAAATCTTCATGAACGTCTGGAGTCACTAATGTCAAAAGGATTCTTCTTAGAACGAGAAACCCGTTTTCTTGCCATGCTCTGTCCAATGGCATTGTCTCCACAGACGACGCAAATGTTTCTGTGTCCGCTGTTGTCACAAATCTACTGAACTCAACCAGAAGATTTTGTCGGAAATTTTCCAATTCCTCCACCTGACACTATTTTCTAGCGTCCACAGCTCCACTCACTATCTCCAAAATGACGATATGTAAACTCAAACGGTGTAAGGATATTTGTACAAGAAAGTGGCCTTGATGAGGCAACCAGCCCAACATATCCCAGAAATGACTGGCACAAATTATGAAAATCCTAAACCAGTATATTCGGGCAGAGAAAATTCCATGCAGTCTTGCTGGTCATTGTTCTTGGACTACGTCTGCAAGACGTCTCAGTTGTTGACAATAAATGTCAGTAATGTTGGTTACAAATCGAGAAAATTATTCATAGTACACCAAAGCGTCACTGTTCCAACAGATGCATAGTATCTTTTTTTGATGCACAAAAATCTTTATACGAGGAATTGATGCTTTATATTAGGATCATCCATTCCTTTCTTTTCCTTATGTTTACAGAAAGGCACTATATCTCGTCACCAGTAACGATACACAAGAGGAAGCAAGCATAGACATAGCTACCGGTTGATTTTTATGATTTTGGCTTAGAGCATGCGGTGCCCATACACACTGGATTTTTGTACCTTCCCCCATTGCATGTAAATGTCGCACTACGGTGGAATGGTCACAGTTCATCACATTTTCCAGTTCTCGAGTACTTTGACGTGGATCATTCTGGATTAATGCATTTGAACGATATTCATCAAACTTCGAAAAATCTTCATGAACGTCTGGAGTCACTAATGTCAGAAGGATTCTTCTTAAAACGAGAAATCAGTTTTCTTGCCATACTCTGTAAAATGATATTGTCTCCACAGACGACGCAAATGTTTCTGACTGTGTCTGCTGCTATCACACATATAATGAACTCAACCAGACGAAACTTCCTGGCGGATTAAAACTGTGTGCCGGACCGACACTCGAACTCGGGACCTTTGCCTTTCGTGGGCAAGTTCTCTACCAACTGAGCTACCCAAGCACGACTCACGTCCCGTCCTCACAGCTTTACTTCTGCCAGTACCTTGTCTCCTACCTTCCAAACTTTGCAGAAGCTCTCCTACGAACCTTGCAGAACTAGAACTCCTGAAAGAAAGGATATTGCGGAGACATGGCTTAGCCACAGCCTGGGGGATGTTTCTAGAAGATGTTTCTGGAAGGTGGGAGACGAGGTACTGGCAGAAGTAAAGCTGTGAGGACGGGGCGTGAGTTGTGCTTGGGTAGCTCAGTTGGTGCAGTCTGCGTTCGGCAGGGCAGCAGTGCGCACCGCGCTAGGCCGTCCACGCCGCTGCGTGCGTGGAGTGTTTTGTTTACTTCCTCGTCACTGCGCTTCTCAGTCGAACAAGCTATAATGGCCAACTCTTACAGGAAGAACACTCTTAAGTTCACCTTCTCAAACGAATACGCACGACCCAAAGCACTGGCCGTCGAACGCTTCCTACGCGAAGACGTGAAGATCCTGCGTGACGAACTCATCGGCATACACCTATCGATCATTACCAGCGTCGTTTATGTTAAGATGACTTCCGACGCTGCCTGCAACGAGATCATTCAAAGGACGCGACATGAACTAAAATTTCGGCACTCCGACGGAAACGTCGGGCCTGTGGATGTCGACCATCCAGGACTTGGCCTTCGGACGATCCGTGTATTCGAACTGCCTTTCGAGGTGACTGAAGATGAAGTCATCACAGCGCTAAGCCCGTTCGGGAGAGTCCAGAGCCACGTAGCCGAGACATGGGCGCAGTTTACGACGTATCCGGTGCTTAATGGTGTGAGACAACTCCGAATCGATCTCAAACGGCACGTTCCATCGTACATTTCTATCGGCGGCTGCCGTGCGGTCGTCATTTACGACGGACAACCTCGAACATGTTCCGGTTGTGGCAAAGAAGGCCACGTCCGTAATGAATGCCTGCAACGCCGCATCACACAACTAAGGCCCGACGATACGAACACCGAAAGAACCACGACCACCCTTCCAGTCACCAATGCGGCGACACTGCACGTCCAGCCTTCACAAGGCGCCGTTCATGAGCGTCTCTCTGGTCCGATACACCCGGAGGCGTCCCAGCACCTTGAAACCGGCGATGCCGCCCGTGAACATGTCCAACAGCCGGACACACCCACGCTAGAAGATCACAAGGATACCAATAAGAGTGTTCTGCAGAATGAAGACCGCATCATAGCACCCGCGGCTTTTGTACCGGAACGACGTGAATCTCTTCCTTCCTCCGACACCGAAACTCATTGCCGAAAGCAGAAATGGCCCAAACGACGAAAAAAACGCCGCAAGACATCAGACTCGACCATTGAGCCCCCTCGGCAGGACGACGAGATGCCACACCACTCCGACGGAGAACACGATAACACTTTCTCCTCTGCCACGGAGACGCGTCATCCACAAGACGGTGAACCGTCCAACAGAGATCGTGCGCAAGCCCCGCTCCCAGAAGCCATGGAACATAGCACGCCTGTTGTCACCGACGCCATTGAGCCGACTCGGCCAGCGCTGCCACCTCTCGCCGATGTCAAACCTGTCGGACACCTTTCATGGGCGGATGACACGGATTTCCCACCTCCATCTGATGCGGAAATGAGATCTGTTTCTCCGTTAGACCAAAACTAAAATGGGGGAAGTTTCTACGGCGACTCCTGCGACTTCTATGGACTTCCAGCATCCACCACAACAATCTTCACCAGCTACGAACCTATCGGCAGCACGGATCTCCCATCAGGCGTACCGAATAGCTACTATCAATACTAATAATATCGGCTCCCACGCTAAACTTCAACTGCTCCGTGACACGTTAAGAGCAGCGGACATCGACATCGCCCTGTTACAAGAACTGAAGACAGAGACTTGGACTGGGTGTTATGGATATGAGACGCACGCCGCCCCTGCAGCTATGGAACACACAGGCGCTGCCATCCTCCTCCGAGAAGGAATTGCAGTTTCCGATGTCGCATACCTCCCAACAGCGCGAGGGGTGGCCATAACAGTTGAAGGACTCAAAATCATAAATCTCTACGCCCCATCGGGCACTGATAAACGGAGGGTACGCTCTCAGTTCTACGCCGAAGATAAAAAATGGAAATGTCGTGTGGCTAGGGCCTCCCGTCGGGTAGACCGTTCGCCTGGTGCAGGTCTTTCGATTTGACGCCACTTCGGCGACCTGCGCGTCGATGGGGATGAAATGATAATGATTACGACAACACAACACCCACTCCCTGAGCGGAGAAAATTTCCGACCCAGCCGGGAATCGAACCCGGGCCCTTAGGATTCACAGTCTGTCAGGCTGACCACTCAGCTACCGGGGCGCTCCACGTAAGTGGCGATTTCAACTGTGTTCTCGAGCGCACAGACCAATACCCCCATTTCACCACATGTCCCGAACTTCGCTTCCTCGTCCGCCGCCTTCGTCTCCTCGACACTTGGCGAGTGATACACGGCGACCGCCCGGGGTATACACACATCACGAGCCACTCCGCCAGCCGACTTGATAGAATATACATCTCTAACGCTCTAAAATCAGTTCTCCTCGACGCGGAACGTTGGCCGTCTCCCTTTTCGGATCATGACATCTATATCTGTACCATGAACCTACGTCGACAATCTATATGGCGCAGTGCAGGACCTTGGAAACTCAATGTCGCGCTACTGCGGGACCCTGAATGTCGACAACAGGTCACCGACACGTGGCACACCTGTGTTCAACGCATTATGCGCTACGAGACCACACTGCAGTGGTGGTTGCTGTGCGCCAAACCGGCCATCCGACGAACATTGACACACTATGGCGGAGCCAAAGCCAGGTGGAATCACCATACAACTGATTTCTACTACAGCGCTCTACGTGAACTCATGGATCATCCTCCATCCCCGGATCGCCTCAAAGAAGCTCAACGCATCAAGGCAAAGATTTTATCCTCGACCAGATGCCGTCTAGAGGGAGCCATTGTACGAGCCCGCAGCCAAGACAGGATTAACGGTGAAGAGACTTACCTGATGGACGACGGCTGACTTCGCAAGCTACCATTGCGGATGCATTCACATCACACAATAGACTTTTCTATCAAGAAGTACCTGCCGGTGCAGAGGCCATTGCTGAGGTTGCCCAGGAGACACTTGGTACTCTAAACGCAGCAGCTGCAACCCTCCTGACTGCTGAAGTGACCACCGACGACGTCCAAGGCGCTGTGGCCAAGGGGTCTCTGAATCGATCTCCCGGCCCGGATGGTTTACCTCTCGAATTTTACAGAACCTTCCAAGATTTGATGATGCCACGATGGAGGGACATGTACTGGGAACTTCTGTCCGGCGCGGCGAACCCGCCACCAATGTTCATGGAAGGCTTACTTGTACCAGTCCCGAAACCCGCAGGAGGAACACGACTCGACAGTTATCGGCCGATCACGTTACTCAATTCAGACTTCAAGATTTTCACACGCCTTCTAGCAGTGTAACTCAAACGTGTCTTACGGGACATTGTTTCCCACGAACAAACATCCTTAGGCGGCGATCGTAATACACAGACAGCCCTCAGTGAATATCGAGATGTGATCGCTGTGGCATCACACTCGCGACTGCCAGGCGCTTTAATCTCCATCGACTTCAAACAAGCGTTTGACCGCGTCAATCATGCATTCCTCAACGCAGTGATGGACCGAATGGCAATTCCCCCGAATTTCACGCAAGTGATTATGCGGCTCCTTCGTGGAGCAACGACCAGACTTCTCGTCAACGGCAGACTTACAGAACCTATACGGTATGTTCCGCTGCCGAGCTTACGCGGACGACTTGGCCCTCGTCGTACGTTCAGCGGCTGACGTACAAGCTGCGATGCAGTGGATTACCCGTTACAGTGCAGGGGCAGGGAGCGCTATGAACGTGGCAAAATCAAGCGCCATGAAGATCGGCCGCGGCCTTCCCGCAGACAGCGTAGTTCCGTTTCAACTGGTGGACACGCTTCGTTGTCTCGGATTGGTGCACACGCGAGACATTCGCCGCACCTCGGCGATCAATTTTCGGGCGCTGCTGCAACGTATCCGGGCCAACATACAAAATCACATACTATGCCCGCTGAATATGTGCCAGAGAGTCACCTTCGTCAACACCCATCTGGCAGCTCGGATACCCCATATAGCGCAGATTCTGCCCATCACTGCGACAATGGCGGCCAGGTTACAGGCGGCATTCGGCTATTTCATTTGTTCTGGACACATCTTCAAAGTCCAGTATGAAGCTCTCACCTTACCGAAGCGGGATGGTGGCCTCGATCTGGCTAATGTCCGAGCCAGGACTACGGCACTTTACACCAATACTACGCTCCGGTTATGGAAAAGCCAAAATGCTAGTTTTACTAGAATGTTGACCACCGAGCTCGCACCTGTTTCGAGACGCCCACCGACGTCTTTGGCACACATCCCACCTCCGATGTCACATATCGGCCGTTTCTTTTTGGAGTACAGCTACATATGCACCGAGCTCCCCAGGACCAGGAAGACGACCACCCGCGACATCTACCGCCTTCTCCGAACGTCTCCACCCCGCAACCCCGTCGAAACACGTCACCCCCAGGTTTCATGGCCAACAGTTTGGAAAACGATCCACCAACCATATCACACCACTGACACCATCTCTATGTGGTACCTTCTCGTCAACGGCAAGTATACTACAAGACAGAAACTGCATCGCATCGCACTGGTGGACTCGCCCCTGTGCCTCAAGTGCAATGTCGAAGATACAGATTTACATCGTTTTGAGTGTGGGCCAGCAGCAGCTGTCTGGACCCTCGTACAGAAGTTTGTGGCTTTCTACCTCCGAGTACCACCACATCACGTTTCTCCCACTATGATGATATATCCCGACACGACCTACTTTCCATCGGCTAAGTGGCACGCCATCATATGGATCAGTGGCATGGCTGTCAACTACCTCTTCCGGGACGACATCGTCGATCCGGCGGACTTTTGGACACGCCTCCAAGTACATCACCACACCCTTCGCCGGCATCGACACTATCGGGCCACTTTTGCGAACTATTTACAGAGCATTTTCACCAACCCGCCTCAAAGCTGGAATCTCAACGAACCGTGCCACCCAAGACTGGACGATCCCACGTTCCCGTTAAATGGTCAATGATAGAATGCCTTTTGTTCTGCTGACGCGCCAAAGTGGAGCATGGCGCGGAAAGTATTCCTATTTGATTTCACTTCTCTTTTCTCCTCCTCTTCTAAGTTTTTTTTTTCTCCTTACACATGTTTATCCTTTTCACACATAGCTCTCTATCTGCAGCCTGTTTCTTTTCTTTCTCTTGTGCTCCCCCACAAAAAAAAGAAAGAAAGAAAATGCTGCTGATGGTGAGACTGTATACTCATTTATGTTAACACAAAACATAAAAATACAAAAGAAGGTCGTTGCGGAAATATAGCTACCTTTTATGTTTTACGTTTTCGAAGGATATTGTGTTATTTTATGAAGAACGTCGTCTTTTATTTTCGTACCCAAGAGGTTTTTTATTTGTTTTCTTAAAAATCGTAGAGCACTTAAAAAAACAAAAAATAAAAAAAATAAGAAAACGAAAGGGCGCAATGGTTAGCACAAAAAAAAGTTGGTACAGCACTTGCCCGCGAAAGGCAAAAAAAAAAAAAAGTTCGTAGAGCACTTGTCCGCGAAAGGCAAAGGTTCCGAGTTCGAGTCTCGGTCCGGCATACAGTTTTAATCTGCCAGGAAGTTTCATATCAGTGCACACTCCGCTGTAGAGTGAAAATTTCATTCTAGAATCAACCAGAAGATTTTGTCAGAAATTTTCCAGTTCCTCCACCTGACACACTATTTTCTAGCGCCCACGGTTCCACTCGCTAGCTGCAAATGACAAAATGACGATGTGTAAACTCAAACGGTGTAAGGATATTTGTACAAGGAAGTGGCCTTTCTGAAGCAACCAGGCCAACATTTGCCAGAAATGGCTGGCACAAACTACGGAAATCCTAAACCAGTGTAATCGGCAGAGAAAATTCCTTCCTTCCAAAGATGAGGCCATTATCTTAAAAACTGCCACAGTTAGTCGGTCCCTATTGTACAATACCACCTTCTCTTGTTCATACGCAATTTGCACAAAACATAAAAAAATTATTTTACACTGGTTCGTATCACACTACACTATAGCTCCTCACACTACGGACACCCGCTGGTGACTTCAGGGCTATGAACCTGCTGCTATGCCCCTTGCACTCTCTTCAGTATGTCCAGAAAACTATCCCTGGGACCATAGATATGCTAGTATTCCCCATGCACAATAACATGTCCTCATTTCAGTCTGTCTGCAAAACTTAGTAGCATCCTTCCAAGATGGGTGACATGCTGAGATCAAGAAAATGGCAATACATTATTATTATGCACTATAGGTCTTGGATACGTGTTGTAAGAAACCTCACATTGTGGTTATGTCTTGTAATGAGACAGGAGTTGTAGTTTTCCGCTTTGGTTATTGACACCTACGCTGAGTTCTCTAAGGAATATCTACTTGTCTAAAACGCATGACTGATGAATTATGTTTCAACTGCCTTTTCAAATAGATGCAGATGCTTTAGTAATCTCTTTCATCTCCATGAACAGTTTATCAGACAATTTTAATTCCTGACAGAAAATGCCGCTTTGAGTATCTTCTTTGTTTTTTCATGGTAAATATAAGTACATGATTATGTATAGAACTATCAGTGAAATACTATTGCACGGATATATGGAGAGAGAAGATATAAGATAAGATTTGAATTTCTAGAGATTGAAGCAAGAAAATAATTTTTAAAAAAGTAGGGAAATGGTATTAACAGGTGACTGAAAAATCATTACTGTACGTTGGAAGCACAAAATCGTGAGGTGTAAGTTAGAAATGTTGACTGCTTACTAGTGAGCTTCACGATAAGTGTGCAAGTTATGACTATGGAAAGTATGCAACGTGACGCCTAAAAACTGGCGTTTTATTTTCTGACAAAAGGTAACCAACTGTAGCGTACCAGTTCGTTAAAAGCAACAGTGCACATTGAGGTGACAAGAGTCATGGAATAGCGATATACACACATACAGATGATGGTAATATCGATTGCACAAGATATAAAATGGCAATGCATTGACGGAACTGACATTTATATTCAGGTTATTCATGTGAAAAATATTTCCGACATGATTATGGCCGAACGACTTTGTAAACGGAATGGTAGATGGAGCTAGACGTATGGGACATTTCGTTTCGGGTATTGTTAGGAAATTCAGTATTCCGAGATCTATAGTGTCAAGAGTGGGTCGAGAACCCCCAATTTCAGGTATTACCTCTCACCACGGACAACGTAGTAGCTAACGGCATTAACACCGAGAGCAGAGGCGTTTACGTAGAATTGTCAGTGCTAGCAGACAAGTAACACTGCGTAAAATAATTGCAGAAATCAATATGGGACGTACAACGAACGTATCCGTTAGGGCAGTGCGGTGAAATCTGGCGTTAATAGGTTGTGGCAGCGGATGATCGACACGAATGCCTTTGCAAAGAGCATGGCATGACCTGCAGCACCTTTCCTTGGCTCGTGACCATATTGGTTGATCCCTAGACGGCTTCCTGCCTCAGGCATGGATGTGTGTGATGTCCTTAGGTTAGTTAGGTTTAACTAGTTCTTAGTTCTAGGGGACTGATGACCTCAGCTGTTAAGTCCCATAGTGCTTACAGCCATTTTTGAACCCTAGACGGCTGGAAAACCAGGGTCTCCGATCAGATGAGTCCCGATTTCAGCAGCCATGGATCCGGGTAGTAAAAGCTGGTGATGTATCCATAATGGTGTGTGATGTGTTTGCATGGAATGAACTGGGTCCTCTGGTCCAGCTGAACCCATCACTGACTGGAAACGGTTATATTCGGCTAGTTGGTGATCATTTGCAGCCATCCATGGACTTCACGTTCCCCAACAGCGACGGTATTTTTATGAATGGCAATACATCTTCTCACCAGGCCACAATAGTTTGGTTTCATGAACATTCCAGACAGTAAGAGCGAATGATCTGACCACCATCCATATCAGGCGATGTGAATCGTATCGTACATTTGTGGGATATAATTGAGAGGTCAGTTCGTGCATAAAATCCTATATCGGCTACACTTTCACAATTGTGTACAACTATAGAAGCAGTACGGGTCAATATTTCTTCACGAGACTTCCAACGACTTGTTGAATCCACGGACGTAGGGCTGCTCCACTACGGCGGGCAAGAGGATGTCCGACGCAGTATTTGGAGGTATCCCAAGACTTTTGTCGCCTCGATGTATAGTTAAGTTAATCATTAGATGAACTAATCTGCTGGTAGCTAACAACCGGTGGGCCAGCACAGAACCGTTTAATACATTTAGTGGTTCATTTGCTGAGTAGGCGACTTTTTGTGTGCTGTGACAACGAAAAATTCTTTAAACAGTAATAAACTAGTTATAATAACAACAGTCAATGCATAGGATGGAGAGCACAAATAAATACGAAATATTAAATAAATGAAATGAGAATAGTCCCTTAGGACTAGGATGTACCGTGACATCAGAATTCTGTTCAGTATTAGTTTTATTTCAATCTCGAAATCAAGTTATATGGAACTGTGGCCTCGGAAAAATTGATGATATATACAGTAACAGTAGTGCAACTTTAGTGAATCCAGCGTACACAGGCAACATTTAATTTTCTCCAGCCGCATTGTCCACGACTGATTTATTAATCTAAGCAAGTTCTCGATACCTAGTTAGCCCACTGAAGTCTATTGAAAAATTGATTTTCAAAATTAAGTTCAATACGACTTTTCACACTAACACACAATAAAAACGTATTTCCAGAATTTCGAACTCTTGCAGTCAGATGACTGAGTTCAAAGTGTGAGTACTGCACACCAAGTTATCTCCGAGGCCTTGAAAGCACTTACCCAGAACCAAGAAGGCGACGAAAGACGCTAACTACGGTCTGCTCGCTACTTCCTCAATTCTGTCTCGAAAATACTACTGCAGCCACATAAACGCTTAACTTTTAGATCACCATTTGAAATTGTTTATAAATTTCAAACTTTTTCATATTCAACAAACAAGATATATATTTACAATTCACTTGCATCCCACTTTTACAATGATTAATTTTGTACATAGATGAACTGCCGGAACCTAGTCGATTCACAACTTATTTCGTCCTCCTCCGTTGTTGCTTAAGTCAAATGGCGCATTTATAGTATTGTAATACTAATGCACATAACAATAAAAAGCAACAGCATAAACAATTCCCGCAGTGGCTAAAAATTTTGCCTATCGGTGGAGAACTCTTTTCTCTGATAAGTAACCATAAGCAGTTTCTCCTTTGTTTAATCTTATGTCACATAAACTAATCCAACAGCTAATTTTATTCTCTTTCATTGATGCTAATTTCATTCTCTTTCGTTTGTCACTGCAGTTTTGTGTATAGCTTCGAACACTTTTTCAATAAATAATTTACATATAAACATTAAAAACTTTACTAGTATTGGTATTAAGTGGGTAGTGAGAATGTTATTGGGATCGTCGTTTTATTACGTATTCAAAGATGAAATCAGATTTACTGTAGCTGTTGTGGAACTAGTTTACTGTTTTTAGTGGATATTCTAAGTACACTTATAACGTCACTGAAATTCTCTCGCCGTATCGATGTTGCTTGCAAAAGGACAGGGTGCACTGCCGACTGCCGCTACCGTAGCCCATGGCACGACTCGCTACAGCGATCCTCTTACCTGTCAATAGCCGACCTGCTACATTGGCCAGCAACACTGTAAAGACAATCTCCCTTTTGCTGAGATACCCATTGATAAAACAGCGTTTCCTGCCGTGTGAAGAAATCTGTAACTGTCTGCCGCAAATCCTCGTTCGACAGGACTCGTTGACCTTTCAAGGCCTTTTTAAGGCACCGAAGGCGTTATAATCACATCGGGAGAGATCAAGACTATGGCGCGGGTGCTGGAGTGTCTATGAACGAGTCCAGATTTTTCTTTACTCTTGCTTCCATTATCAATCGCAATATAAGAATACCCTCTCTGGTATTTTACCTTTCCTAAATCCAAACTGATTGTCATTTAATGCATTCTCAATTTTCTTTTTCAATCTTCTCTATATTTTTCTTTTCAACAACTTGGATGCATTAGCTCTTTAGCAGCCTTTCACGCACTTGTCAGCTCTTGCAGTGGTCGGAACTGTGTGGATGATATTTTTCCGAAAGTCAGATAATATGTCGCCTGACTCATACACTCTAAAAGCCAATGTGAATAGTCGTTTTGTTACCACTTCCCGATATTGTTTCTAGAAATTCTGATGAAATGTTGTCTATCCCTTCTGCTTTATATGATCTTAGGTCGTCCAAAGCTCTGTTAAGTTCTCATTCTAATGCTGGATCCCCTATCTTTTCTAAATCGACTCCTGTTTCTTCTTCTATCACAGAAGACAAATCATCTCCCTCACAGAAGCTTCCACCTATCCGCTCTCTCCTCTGCATTTAACAGTGGAATTCCCGTTGGACTCTTCATGTTATCACTAGGGCCCGGATTTTAATTACCTAAAAAACAGTGAAATATGTTAGCACTTATGACCTAAAACTTACGTAAATATGACCTTAAAAATGAAATATGACTCATTAGAAGTTTATTTAAAGCATTCTTGTTTATTTAATTTTTTATTGACCATAAAGTAGTACAAAATTCACTTCTCCAAATATTGTAAGTATAGTTCTTTCTTTCTGTAGGGTTTGTGACTAATTTGCACCTATTTTTTGAATGTCTGAATGTTTCATTTTCTAAATACAAAGTACAGTGAAAAGATCATATATCGAAACAGTAAAACAATGTTTTTATTTCTACATAGTATATAAAGCGTTTCACATTATTTAATACCGTATGTCAATCTTCAGTATCTGCAAAGTTGCACTGGATCACAAGGTACATTTTCAGGTTTTCCATTGTCAAAGATCTACGGTTGTCGCTGAGGATAGTGCTGTACCTGGAAAAGCTCCTCTCCACTTCACAAGACGCCATTGGAGCGTATTTGAAGGCAGCCAGGTCACTGGAGTTCAGCTTTGTTTCAGTATCTTCAAATGTTGCGGCATTCCCTGAAAGACTGTCACTGATTTTGCACAGTGTAGAATATCCAGGATTCCAGTGGAGAACACTTTGCAATTTGGTTTTCACTTTGTCAGCCACATGTCCACGAGCTCGACCCAACTCACTCTGCACATGTTGCACAATACTCAGGGCCTCACATAGCTGACTGCCAACAGCTTCCAGTCCTTTGATGGTTTTTGATATCACTGAAAAATTGGCGTTGATGTATGCCAAGTTTCGAGATCTGTAAAAACTTCTTTCACGATTTTGATAGCACTTCATTCATCGCTATCAAGCTCACAGAAGATTGTCTTTATTGGGATGTAGTTGGTGCAGTAACACTCAGCAGCATTAAGACAAGAACCCCATCGTGTAAGAACAGGTTTAGGTGGGAGGGGCGTTGAAGGTGCCTGTTCCTTGAATTTCTGCACTCGTAGCGGAGCCTTCGCATAGATTTTCTTGCCACAGGAAATTAATTTGTCCATGTCAGGGTAATTTGATCGCACCTCTTCAGCAACCCTGTGCAACACATGTGCAAGGCAAGTGGCGTACACCACACTGGGGTGGAGAATCTTAAGCCCTCTGACTGCTTTAGCAGTATATGAAGCACCATCTGTCACAAGCAGCAAAACGTTGTCTCTTTTCACACCATCCGGCCACAATAGCTTCAGAGAGTTGTCAAACAAAATAGCAGTTGTCGAATTGTTTATTCTATCGAGAGCTTCACACGTTAGTAGGAGCATATCTCCAGGACCATCAACTTATAGAACACCAACAACAACATTTGCAATATATCGCCCACTAATATCCGTAGTTTCATCTATCGACAGCCAGATCTTTTGCTCAGCAATAGTAATTCGTATTTTGTTGAACACATCGTTGTAGCATATGGATAAATAGTTCTTTCTCAGTGTAGATTCATCTGGAACTGGATGTGTTGTGTACTTCTCCAAGAACCGTTTTAAGCGTGGATTCTTCAGCTTTTCCAATGGGATGTTGCAGGACACCATGATCTCACACAAATCCTTGCAGAATGATTGCACGGTTGACGACTGACCTGTCTGTTCAAATAACAGCGTTTGCCTGCTGTTATTTTCAGCACTTCTATTCACACAGCCGGCCGGTGTGGCCGTGCGGTTAAAGGCGCTTCAGTCTGGAACCGCGTGACCGCTACGGTCGCAGGTTCGAATCCTGCCTCGGGCATGGATGTGTGTGATGTCCTTAGGTTAGTTAGGTTTAATTAGTTCTAAGTTCTAGGCGACTGATGACCTCAGAAGTTAAGTCGCATAGTGCTCAGAGCCATTTTTTTCTATTCACACAGCTGCCGTGTTTAGCGGTATTACAGTGTTGTTGCACGTTAAAGCGCTTTCTGCACTAACTATAACTTCACACAGTTTACAAAATAATATTTTCCCATCAGTACTAAAGAACTTCTCTCCAACTTCTCGAACATATCCTCGCAACTTCACGCTGTCGGAACACTTTGCTTTAGGCGTGTTGAAAAAGGCAAAGACTCTATTCAAACCGGTTACTGGGAACACCTGTGCGAGTGCGATGACTATTACAGTAGAAGCCGCCTTTGTTGGCTCTGATAGCGTATTGTCGACTCTGCTCAACAATGTTTTATGTTCGGAAAACGGCTGTTGTGGTGCTCCGATATTCTGCTACAGTCCTGAGAAATAAAGCTGTGTACTAATTTATCTGTTTATCTTTCATAATAGCACGTTAAATATTGTCTTTTGAGCAACATATTCATTTTCTTATCGTGTGTCCCGTAAGATACGAGGGAAACGGTATATGCATTTTTGGCAACGTTGACGGAAATATGACCTATTATATTAAAAGTTAGCTGCAATATGACCTATTACTAAAATGTGTTGAAATATGACTTTACATGCACAATCAAAATAAATTTTTCGACACTAAAATGCCTAGATTTGTGTATAAATTGTTCTAAAATTAACCCTATAGTTCAGAAAAAATATGACTTGGCATTGAAATCTGGGCCATAGTTATCAGTGTTGCTTTTAATGTCACCGAAGGTTGTTTTGACTTTCGTGTACACTGAGTCTGTCCTTCCGACAATCATTTCTTTTCCGATGTCTTCACATTTTTCCTGCTACCATTTCGTCTTAGCTTCCATGCACTTCCTATTTGTTTCATTCCTCAGTGACTTGTATTTCTGTATTCTTAAATTTCCCTGAACATTTTTTGTACTTACTGCTTTCATAGATCAACTGAAGTATTTCTTCTGTTACCCATGGTTTCTTCGCAGCTATCTTCTTTGTGCCTATGTTATTCATTATAACTTCTGTGATCGCCCTTTTTAGAGATGTCAGTTCCTCTTCAAGTGCAGTGCCTACTGAGCTATTCCTTATTGCTGTAGCTATAGCCTTAGATATCTTCAAGCGTATGTCCTCAATCCTTAGTACTTCCATATCCCACTTCTTGGCGTATTGATTCTTCCTGACTAATCTCTTAAACTCAGCCTATTCTTCATCACTACTACATTGTATCCGGGTATATATCTGCTCATGAGTCTGCTTTACAATCCAGTATCTGACCACGATGTAATCTAACTGAAATCTTCCCGTATCACCCGCCTTTTCTAAGCGTACCTACTGTTCTTGTGATTCTTGAACAGAGTATTCGCTATTGCTAGCTCAAATTTATTACAGACCTCAGTCTTTCTCCTCTCTCATTTCTTGTCAAAGCCCATATTATCCCATAACCCTTTCTTCTACTCCTTCCGTACAACTGCATTCCAGCCTCCAATGACTATTAACTTTTCTTCTCCCTTTACGTACTGTATTTCCCTTTCAGTATCCTCATATACTTGCTCCCTCTCTTCGTTTTCAGCTTCCATCGTCGGCGTGTATACCTGAACTATCGTTGTCAGTGCTGGTTTGCTGTCGATTCTGTTAAGATCAACCCTATCACTGAAGCGTTAACTGTAACACACTCTCTGCCCTACCTTCCCATTCAGCCGGTCGACGTGGCCGAGCGGTTCTAGGCGCATCAGTCTGGATCCAAGCTACTGCTACGGTCGCACGTTCGAATCCCGCCTCGGGCATGGATGTGTGTGGTGTCCTTAGGTTAGTTAGGTTTAAATAGTTCTAAGTCTATAGGACTGATGACCTCAGATGTTACGTCCCATAGTGCTTGGAGCCATTCGAACCTTCCTATTCGTAACGAGTGATAATGCCATTTTCTGCTGCTGTTGAAATTATCTTGTATTTATCAGACCAGAAATGTATATCTTCTTTCGATTTCACTTCACTGATCTCTGCTATCTCTAGATTGAGCCTTTGCATTTCCCTTTCCGGATTTTCTAGCTTCCCTACCACGTTCAGGCTTCTGACATTCCACGCCCCGACTCGTAAAATGTTATCATTTAATCTGTTATTCAACCTTTTTCCCATGGTCACTTCCCCCTTGGCATTCGCCTTCCGGAGGTCCGAATGGGGGACTATTCTGGAATTCTGTGTCAATGGAGAGATCATTATGACACTGTGCTGTCGATACACATGTCTTTAATGCAGTGGGTTCCATTACCTTCTGCATCCTTATTCAGTTGATCCTTACTGATTCTTCCGCCTTGAGGGGCAGTTTCCCACTCCAAGGACAAAAGTGCCCTGATACTGTGTCCGCTCCTCCGCCATCTAGTGCCCCTTATGCTGCCCCTCATTTCTTGGTTTCTAAGTCAGTTACGAAGAGGTATCGACACCATGTCGATTATCGCCTGTTGCAGCAGAAAGTTATCATGGGCTCAGTTCACTATCCCGGCGTGTTATTCCTCAGTTTTTTACTATCCTTCATTTGAACCAGGCCTAGTCACAGGTACCTTTGGCTGAGGAATCTAAAGCACTGACAACAATTCCGATTGCAAATTGTTCAATGACAATGGTTCCATTCAGGCTTGCAACTTGTGCCGCAGTGTCGTCTAGAACGTTGGATTAGGTGTTGTGCGATATAAAATTCAACTGCGTCTGCAATTATCTTGATGTTGTCATCTATAGTCATACTTTCGATGAACATCTGAATCAAGTGTTAAGTCGTTTTCGTGACGCAGGCCTAATAGTAAAACCAGCTAAAGTACTGGTTATCACTGTTAGCATTCAACCGCGATTCTTATACATATTTTAACAACGCGTTTCAAGAGACAATGCTCTCATCATCAGGTTGTAAAGTCTATGTCATGAAATTAAACGGACTAAAAAGACAAAATACCATCACAAATAGTTGGGAAGTCCATAGAGTAAAACAGAATTAAAAGTATATTGGACTGTGGGTCCTCGTCTTACATTGAAGTTGTTGACACAAGTCAATGGCCGTCCCATAGCTACCAGATATGCTGTCGCACTGCGCCGGCTCGGGAGCTGTTGTGGACTGACGTGCCTAGGTGTTGTGGCGTGGTTACAGCCGTGTGCTTGACGGTAACGCTATGCTATTGGGCGCCTGATTTCCTTATTGCATTGGTCTGCCATCGTTAGCCTCTCGCAACTCCGTCAGTGAGTTTCTATTTTGTAACCGTTATTCATCGCTATTCTCTTAAAGGTATTAATTTCAGTCTCCCTATCTTTTTCACTCATAGGTATATTGACTGCCCTATGCACGAGACTACGGAAAGCAGCTTCTTTATAAGCCTACGGATGGCATGAATCATTCGGGATCACGGCATCAGTCGTAGTTTGTTTTCTGTAAACTGAGAACGCATGTTTGTTGCCCTGCTTTTTTATATTCAGGTACAGGAACTGTAAACAATTGTCAGTTTCATACTCCATGGTAAATTCTATTTTATTATGTGCGTCGTTGAACTTTTTTACTATTTCCTCAATGTCGTCAACGTTTGTAATAAACAAATTTATCCATAATGTTATAGTCAGAATTTAGAACATTATCTTCAAGGTCATTGATAAAATTGTCCGCCATAGTTCCTGAAATACTGGACCCCATGGCTAACCCATCGTCCTGAATATAAAATTTGTTATTAAACGTAAAATAATTAAAACTTGTAATGAGCTGTAGGAGTTCAATAAATTCAATTGTCTCTTGCGTTGAAATTTTACCGTATTTAAGGAAATTTCTCTTAATGATTTCTATAGTTTCGTTAACCTGAACACTGGAGTATAAGTTCTTAACATCCAACGAAACCAAACGGGAAGTGTCAGTGACTGGCGTATCTTTAATTTCACCTATCATGGTCATACTACCACGCACCGAATAATTATTTTTATACACGTAAGTCTTTTTCAGAATTCGGTCCAACATTTTCGTTATTTTACATGCTGGACTACTTCGACCAATGGAATAAGGAAATCAGGCGCCCAATAGCATAGCGTTACCGTCAAGCACACGGCTGTAACCACGCCACAACACCTAGGCACGTCAGTCCACAACAGCTCCCGAGCCGGCGCATTGCGACAGCATATCTGGTAGCTATGGGACGGCCATTGACTTGTGTCAACAACTTCAATGTAAGACGAAGACCCACAGTCCAATATACTTTTAATTCTGTTTTACTCTATGGACTTCCCAACTATTTGTGATGGTATTTTGTCTTTTTAGTCCGTTTAATTTCATGACATAGACTTTACAACCTGATGATGAGAGCATTGTCTCTCGAAACGCGTTGTTAAAATATGTATAAGAATCGCGGTTGAATGCTAACAGTGATAACCAGTATAACGACAACTGCTACCTCGACTCCATAATGGATTATATTAAACCAGCTAAAGTAGATTTACCCCACAGGGAAGAAACTTTCTCGTGCCACATTGTTACAGCTAAAGGTATAAGGGTAGATTCTGAAAGTATCAAGGCATTCATCAGTTCCCTCCACCAAAGGATAAAAATGGGAAAATACGCTTCATTGAAATGATCAACTTTTCCGAAAGTTTACGTCTAATGCTGCAGAGTTGGCTATACCCTGAAACCAGTTATGGCGCGAAGGGCAACCGTTTAAATGGACAATATGCCGCATTCAACGGGTTACAACACGGTTCAGGCAGTGGACCAGTCCTGGCAGTTCCTGACATTCAGCGGGAGTTTAATTTACAGACAATTGAAATTCACTGGTGGTGACCGTATTATTGTGGGAACATAAGCGAGACCTCGAGGTCCTTATTGACACGCGAAAAGAAATCATATAAGAGTTGGAGGCTCTTACCGTATTGTTTGGTTTGGAAAAGTTCCATTTTTACTTGGGCACAATGTGTTCAAATGGAAACTGATAACCATCAATTACATGGGTACTGGCACGTCATAGGAAAGCCGCAAAGATAGCGCGATGGGCCGTTAGAATTTCGGCTTTCAGGTTTCAAGTAATACACATTAAGGGTGCTGAAAATCGAATTGCCGGTATGCTCAGTCGAATTTTCCAAGAGGAACCCAGAAGTTTGAGCACCCCGCAGGAGGTGGAGGAGGAATTGTGTATGTTGGTGACCCTGGGGGAAATTGCAGGGCTCTTGGGCAACACACAAGAAACAGGAGTGTGATCATAAGTTAGCGCAAATTAAACAGACTGAGTGAGAAGTTGAAGTAGCTGGATATTCCCTCCAGGTGGCTCTCTTGTGCTACAGAGCTCGCCAGGACAAAATGGAAAAGATATATTTACCTGCGGAGTTAACTCTGCCAGTGTTTAAATATTTTCATAATTCAGCGTGAAAATAAAGGAGCATTTAAAATGGTCGACTCTGTACCGTGATATAAGAAAGCTGTTGGAAGAGTACAGGTAATGTAAAATGACGAAACTGAACCCTAATTCTCGAAGAGAAAAATTTGGTTCGAATAGAGAAGAACGTTCCTTGGATAAAGTGTTCATAGATATTACGCCCCTTACCCGCTTTAAGCAAGTAACTACTGTATCATGATTGTAGTGGACGCTTTCACACAGTTTTTTAAAGCTGATTGCCACTAGGTGTACCACAGCCGGTGTGACTCTTATACACCTAAGCAAGATACTTGCGAAATTGGGAGAGCTGAAGACATTTGTTATCAACAGTGCTCCAATATTAGTACAGAAGCAATTAAAAAGATTTTACCGTAATAGGGTAGTTTCGAGTGTCACCACCATACCGTACCCTTTCCAGCCTTCGTTTGCTGAGCTGATAAACACGAATTTAAAATCAACCTTAAATCATACACTGTCCACCCGCATTAACGTGTCCACGCCTACGTTTGACGTCAACGTGCAGTAATCTCACAGACGGCAGGTAGCAGCACGGGGAGCGGAGGTGTATAAAGCGGGTTGGGAAATGAAGAAAACATGCAATCGTTATCGTAACGTGGGGACGGAGTGATTTATCTGACGACTGAAAGGGGTAGGATCATTGCCTTTCTGGAGATTTCCTACGATAAGCTTGAAATCTTGTAAGTTAAGTTTCTAAACTGTTCATGTGTCCCCGTGGTAAATAGTACACGGCAAAAGCGGTGCAAAGGCAATTGTGCAACACGGGCTAAAGATGAGAACAGTGAACGATGGCCATAGAGATGAGTACGAGCGAATAGACATGCAGTTGTTGAGTAACTGACTGCCCAGATGAATCAACAGTCTCCTCAATTGTGTCTCCTGAAAGGCCGCTCAGTGAGTGTTGTTGCATATTGAAACATCCCCTTCGAAAAATTTATGAATTACTGCGCTGGTAAACCTCTTACGTTATTTGATTTTCAAGCAGCTGAGCAAAACTGAACGTACTAAGACATTTCTCTCTTTATTTATTCTGATCATCACTAAATTGACACAATATTTATAGCGCAACGCAGTCTGACTTACAATAATCCCTACAGAAGAATGGCCCTGACTAACAATAACCGATACCTTTCATGAATCACTTACTTCACAAAAATCTTCGTTACTCGAACTACTGTAATACAGCGATCGCCAATACTGCCAGCTAAAAATTCTAACTAGTGAAGGAACTAACGACTGATAGGCATAGTTAGCAAATGAAAGATTTTGATGGTGAACAAACAATGTATTTACCTTAATAGTGTTCAAAAGTCAGATTATTTATATATCAGTTCATGACATCCAGTCTTACAAATTTCCTTTTTCTGACGGACACACGTCCAGATCGTCCGCTCTCAAAATTCTGCCCTCTCTCTTCCCTACATTCACCACTGCTGGTGGCTCACCTCCAACTGCGCAGCGCTACGCGCTGTTCACATCCAACTGTCCAACACTACAATAGCAAATATTCCAACAATGCAAATCAACCACAGACTGCACACAGCACAGTCAGTGATTTTCATACAGAGCGCTTAGTGGCGTTACCAACATAAACCTAAACAGCCTACTTACAGTGTGAGCCTCCGCACCCATCCTGACTGCTGTTAGTCGCGGAAGGCTGGAAGTTGCACGCCGATACCGCAACTGGACGTTCACGAGGGGTGATGCGTAGCCTTTTCAGATAATTCACGTTTTATGCTCCATCTGACAGATGGCCATTGGCGTATACGGTTCGAATCGTCTGTTAGAAAACACCAATGAAACAATCGAGGGTGGAGTTATGGTCTGAGGAATGTTTTCACGGCAATCCTTGGGTGATCTAGTCATTCTGGATGCTCACAACTGGATCAACATAGGTACCCATCTAACTTTGGGGATCGTGTCCGCCACTGCACGCAGTTTGTATTTCCTCAGCACGAAGTTATCTACCAGCAGGACAAAACATTGTGTCATGCAGCTCGCATTGTACGTGTGTGGTGCGAAGAGCACCAGGATACTGTACGCCACTTGTCACAAAACAGCCGGATTTAAACATAGCCGAGAACCTGTGGTGCCACCTCTATCGGACTGTCGGGGCCATGGATCCTCACCCGAGAACCTAGCACAGGTGGCTACGGCACTGGAGTAGGCATCTCCGTTGGTCCCTTCCAGAACCCCAATATCACTCTAGCACGTCTCGCGCTGGAGAAACAGGTTATTCATGATTTTGACAGGTGGTCACATTAATGTGACCGAACGGTGTGTGTAGTGGGTGCTCGCAAACCGAGTGGGATGAGACACTAGATTGGATTAAGTCAGCCTCTAATACGGTAGTACATGAACCATGGTACTGCAACCAACAAATTATCGTTCTCGTTTTAGATTAACTCGAGCCTTATTCAATTTATTTTCCGTAAATGATCTTCCACCCGAAGACAACAATAGCAAGAGATTTGGAGGAACGAAAGCCACAAAAATAACATCCGCCTGGCGCACTTTAGGGTAGCGGAAGATTACAGTAAGAGCAGACGCCCCGTTACTTTGAAAATCGGGAATGAATTTTACTTAAAAGTTTCTGGGCTGAAAGTAAGGGCCAACCGAAGATAACCAACAAATTGTTACCCGTTTTCTGGAGCATTAAAAGTTTTTTAAGGAGTTATTCCTGTGCATCATCTGATCCGGGATCATCCCAATAACAAAGAAGAGCTCACCTGAGTCAGTTTAAGGATCCAATCAACTCACTCAGCTTATAAAATAAGCGACTTTTGCAATTTTTTGGGAAAAATCAATGAAGCAATCTACGTAAATCTATTTCGAGTCATTTATTGATTCTTGGACAGCATTTTCTGAATGTTGCAAGAAATTCAGTCATCCTTAAGTCCCTCATTTGAGATGTTATAGTTTCTCTGTCCAAAATAAGGTGTCTCCATGTTGTAAGTCGTGCAGTCTGCAAATCTCATCTGAAATCAAAAAACAAATGTTACTTCCTTTATAAGTAAATGAATCGTCTTGCTGAAGTAGCTCATTATCTACGTAAATTCTGACTTTGCCTTTCTCTTCCTTATCACATATCGTCACTTCTGTTTTGTTCTTATTTGTTTCTTCACGCGTTGCGTTATCCGTTCCAGTTTTGGAAGTAAGTTGGGTTTCTTGATATCAGTGTAACAATAGAAGACATGTAAAGTTTTCGAATACAGTTTTTACTGTGATATTTTTATCCCTGGTTGGTAATTTTTTACTCGTTTGATACTGTCGTGCAGATGCATTTACCTAAATGGATTAATTGAGAGGAACGATACAAAACTGTATGGTCTCTTTCGTGCCTTTTATGTAATGTTGGCGTTATTGATTTTTTCGTAATTTTTTTGGGTGCATATGTGTGGTTAAGAATCCCGCTCAAACCACCTAATTTCCTTGTGTCCTGTTAGTTTCATGTTCTCCAAATTGTTACGCTATGGTCGTCATATTAATGATGTGGCTCATGCTGATGATATGGCTTTCTCATCTTGATGTCACAGGTCAATGTTGTTGTTAGTACCGGACGTTTCGCTGTTCCCCTTCCTCAGTTTCAGTTAGAACATCTTCATCATCGGTATATGTCATACATTGTTTGGTCATGTCTTAGTAGACTTGTAATACCTATCAGTCGTCTGATTTTCGTGAGTGCAGTACTATTTATAGGTTGTCATGTGCGATTATACACAGCTCTATTGGACGCCTTCTTGTATCTCTAATTCATGTTGATTTCTACTTCCATCAAAATCAGCTGTCTCAATTCTGTTAATGTTGCATACCATTCTGCCATCTTATTTGCTTATTTCTGCTGTTTCCTTGAAATATTTCGTCCCATTTGACATTATCAAAGGTTTTTCGTACACATGGAAGGTCCTATCCAGTCAGTTCTCTACATCTAACTTTAGAAGTAGTACTGTTTGTCAGGTTTCCGGAATCCAATCAGACCTTTTGATAGGGTAACTTCATTTTTTTCTCTGTTTGGCTTAGGACAATTTTGGTTATCATTTTACATGCATGAATATTTAGACTCAGTCCTGTACTTTTCACATTTCATGGCAATTTTTTTATTGGAGATGCGAATTATAATATTTTCCTCAAAGTTCGTGGCCATCACTCGCTCTTAATATATATTGTACACAAAACTAAATATATATTGCTTGATTTTCGTTCTTCTTGATTTAAGTTTATGTTGTAAATATCAGGAAGTTTGCTGTTTTTCAGTTTCTTCAGAGCTGATTCAAAATTCATCATTCAACATAGATTCACCCAGGCTGTTTACGTATATTTCAGCTTCCACGTCAATAGTGTTTCCTAGCAGTTCTTTCCTGGTGTGCGGCTTTTGTCAATGTTTCCCCTTTCCATGTTACCTTAAACTGAATCTCAGTACTATTTTTCTTGCGTTTACTCTCTATGGAGACTGTTGTCCTTCGTTTGAAATGGTTAGTCTTCTACTCTCTTTATAATATTCAGAAGCTCTGCAGTAATCAACTCTCCTTCTTTTTGTCTACCCCTTCTTTTTCTATTATTTCTCCGGCTACCTCTAATATACCAGTTTCAACAATATCTCATAATTTTTCAGTGTCATTATAACTCAATATATTTTTTTTTCTCTGAATCTATTTTTAATTCTCGTAATCTGTATGATCCTACATAACATTGTCGGTGAAACATAATGTTCTTAACTGGGTTTGTAAACCTTTGCAAGACCATTTGTAAATAGATTTGATACCTATTAATTTCACCAGTCACTTTCCACGTATATCTCCTTATTGGGTGATGGCTGAGGAAGGGTTATTTCAATCCGAAGTTGGGTATTTGGCAGAATTCTACAAATTTTTATCCTCCTCTATCCTTATTCGCGATCTAAATTCCTGAGTCAACTCTACTTCCGTTGCCTGACCAACGACCACCTCCAAATCTCTTGTACATCTCCTATAAGTCTTCGTGCCATCTCTCTGAGGTGAGAGTACATCCGTACTTTACGTACATGTCATCCCCTTCATAACTAATTCAGTTTTCATATACACCTACATTAAGATTGTATCTCTTTTGTTTCTAGTCCGGAGAGACTTATTCTTTAGTTATATTGCACATAAATTTAGTCTCATTCCCAGATCCTTGTTGACAATAATTCGAAATCCAGCACTCACGGGTTTGTCTTGTGTTGTTTCGTTATGTCTCTGTAATAGCCTGTCCCAAAGTCAAAAGGGTTTGGCCATCTTACATCTAACATTCCTAATACATCAGTTGTAATTATTTCCATTTAGAGTTTCATATTTTCCAATTTACCCTATGGATGTCAATGATCCACGTTGCCACTCTTCTTAGATGAAAGCCTTTAAGTTTGCGAGTCTCTTTTACTTCCAAAACATTTAACCAACGAGCCTTCAGTTTTGAGCTGTTAATACATGGGATACCAAATGGTGTTTTTAATAGAGTGGTTGCCTTCTCCATCCTTTGATGTTTGGCCATCTCGTGGCTCTTCCGCCTTTAGGAACAATTTCCTAGTGCAAATTCAAGATAGTGCCCTTCTGTATATCTACTCATTCGCCCTCCTAGGGGAATGTTGTCACTTAGTAAGTGCTCTTTAACCTTATTCTGGGTGGCATTCAACCCATCCATTCATTAGCCGGTTGTTAGTTAAACGTTGGCCCCTCTCTATCGCTGGAAGGTGGATATCAGGGTTTTGCTTTCGTCGAAAGTAGGACCTATTGGAATCTCAAATGCTTTGGTGTAATTAGTAAAATCTTTTTCTGTGATGTATGAATGGTCGCACGTATGCAGTACCTTCAGTTTCGTTCTGAGTTCTTTACATTCCTTTCGGGTTTGAGCATCGATGTTACTGTCAGATGGACTAACTCGTTGTCTTTATGAATATTAACTTGCGCCCGAAGAGCTGTAATTAAAGTGTTCATGACCCTTAATTTCCCTTTCTTCATTAAAAAGAAAGCATTTGCTATCGATCATATCGTCTACGTGTTTGAGGTTTTATAATTAGATAATTTAAAATATCTTTCATCCCATTCTAATTGAAAAAGGTGTCTGCGTTCGGTATACTGCTGAATCGTAAAATAGTAACAATCGCATTACTCTTGTCCAGTTATGTAATGATTACCTTATGAGTTTAGAGATTTTTATTTATTGCTTAGTTATAAGTCGTTATAACCTCAGATTTTCTTCTTTTCGAGATTTATCGCATTTTTACCTTAAAGACTATTTTAATTTATTAAAAACCGCTGTACCTTTCGACGTTTAGACGTTTCCTTCTACGATCGTTTTCTTAACAGATTAGTTAACAGCTTCGTTTACATTTTCGGCCTTTGTTAATAAGGCTTAGTTCTTCTCTAGAGAAGTTAACATTGTTATGTATCATAACATAAGAGCTGCCTGAACCCCATTTGTTTCAACACATTTAGTAAAATTCTTGTTTAGATTGAGATGCCCTTTTGTCTTCTGATTAAAATTATATGTAGGTTATGGATAATTGTTGTTTCTACTCACTCCAAATGAAGAGAAATGCATTTCCGATGGATACCTTTAGGCCCAGTTTAAGGGATTCGATATTTATTTGGTCTTTTATCATATATAACTGTTTCTTATTAGATTTACATAACCTGCTTTATACAAATGATTTGACTATCAGCAGCTGTATGATATATTATTCCAAATTATTCGCTGAAGGCGAATTTCATGACATCAGCTGAAATGTATATAGATATATTACCCAAATGCGCCTTATGAAAATTTGTGCCGGACCAGGAAACAAAGATTATTGCGAGCGGTGGCCTTGAGCACATCGTCTAGCTGTGCACACTTTCCAGCCTGACCAAACCTTTATTTGCCACAGTCCACGTCTTCACGTCGTAATCTTATGTACATCTCCCTTTGAACTCGCAATATTTCTTGACTTCCGTTTATGCAGAATGACACCAGCAGAATTAATAGAAACAATTTTTTATGGTTATATCGCGGTTAGGCACTAATTTTCATATGTCACACTTTGGTAATACATCTATACACGTTGCAGCTGATGTCATGAGATTAGAATTCAGCTAATAATTTGGAATAACCTATTTCAATTGTTTAGTAATTTGTGGTGCTACTGAATTGTTCATTGTGTTAACCTTTGTATATTCTGGGGCGCTGTTTGGATTTACGCAAGTTTTTTTTTAATCACACTGTCATTTTAATTTTATTATTTCCGTTTCTACTTCGGCCATTTTACTTTATCCAAATGCGTTATATTTTACGACGTTTCTTGCGATGTTTACTTCTGCGATAGTTTTCTTAATAGGTTTGAAAAAAGAAGGTAAATTTAGAGAAAAGTAGATTCTTGTTGGAACGGACGTGAATGATCGTGTTTCATCACCTTACGAGGAATATAGTACACGTCAACGAAGAATTCATTAAACCACTTTCATTGTTTCTCGACCGTTCCACTCTCGAATAGCAGGTGGGACAGACAGAAATCTTAATGTGGCTGAGAAAACAAACATTTCTCTTGCTTTATGACTGCAGTCGCATGTTCCCACATAATTTAGTGAAACGATTATGCAGCAACAAAAAAAGCCTTTGTTTTAATGATTTGAAGTCAGATCAGGTTTCATTATGATCGGCTTCTTCTGTATTACGCCATCTTCATATTTAATAGTGGAGTAAGGAAAAAATAAAACATTATATTTTCGCTATCATGTAAGCTATAGTATATGAAAGTGATGAATAAGTAAATGTATCTACCAGGTTACATAAAAGAGAACTCAACTGGAGCCTTTGACGTCAGCTGGTGTGCGTCGTTACTACTGAGAAAACATCGATCTCTTCGCTATTATAAAGAGTGATTTTGCTAAATGGAAACAAACTGTAGGAGACCATCCTTGAGACTATGAGGATCAAAGAATGATCATATGTACCGATGGTCAGGAATGCGTTCCCACCTGAAGGCGAAGATATCTGACAGACTTCACTTCAGTAGTTGAAAACATGCATGATTACACACCAGGAAACCGGGATTGCACTGTCTGTGATATTGCTTTAGTAAAGTGGTGGCAGGTAACAATCAGCACCGATTCAACCTCGACATCTGATCCGGCAAACACTGGGGAGATGCCTCCGCAGAGAAATTCGGAAATGAACTGGAGTACAACCATGCCTTAGCTATATTACACTAACTACCACACAAAGCACACTTACCAGAAGGGAGGCAGGGTCGCTCGCAGAAACTGAATGCTGGGTGTCTCAAACACTGTGGGTCAAGCTGAAACACGTGGTAGTGGGTTCACAACCGATTACATTGAAATAGGAAAACTATGGTCGGAAATGCATATTTACTGTGTTATGGACGTGCACAGCACACGCACTATAACAACAACATAACTCATAGCAACTGTTTAAAGTAACGACCTCCAGTCTCAATGTGTGCATGACAATGGCGCATGAAATTCTACAGTACTCTCTCAATGATCATTGGTGTCTGTTGTGGCAGCTAGGACTCTAGCAAGCAGATCTCCATCCTTTTCTACGGAGCTTTCATACACAAACGTCTTGAGATGGCCCCAGAACAAAAATTCCAGATGTGTGAGATCCGGAAATCGCACCAGTCATGGGAAAGGACATCAAGTTCCCATCCAATGTTGTGGGTACGTGATGCTCAGGTACTCACAGCCATTAACATCGAAGTGGGCTGGCTCACCGTCGAGCCGAAACCAGTCCTTTCGCGGACAACACGACTTACAGTCTCAAAGAACTGTGACAGAACATCTCGCAGTACCAGTTAACGTGGGTCAGTTAAACGGGGAGGCAGCAAAAAAGTTACTTTTAGGTTGACGGAGAATTGTTATTGGTGGACGCCTATTGGGTGCCTTGGGAATTGTTCTCACTCCAGACATGGCTGCTAAAGATGTTCAGACCACCATTATGGGTCAATGAGGCGTCCTCGATGAACAATACAAACTATACGGAGCCCAGCACTACAACACTGTGGTGGATAATCAATTGAACGAAATGAAAGCGGGCTTCAAAACCATTGCTCCTAGTGCCTGCACACGTTCTTTATGGTAGGGGAGTAACGCCTGTACCATCAGTACTCTCCACACTGTATCCTTCGACGTGTCCGTTTCACGGGAAATTGTCGGAGGCATGATAGCGTGTGCTCGTTGCTGGGTGATGGTCGGCAAAGCGATCCAACACCGTCTCCTCAAAGACTTGAGTTGGACTATGTCATTGACGGGAACCTTGGCCAGCTTTCTGTGATGTGAACGATCCTATCTCTCATAAGTTGATGTCCCCGGAGATAAGTTTCCAATTAAGATGACGCCTGCTGGGAAAGCACTCTCTGTACATTCGTGCTGACCTACGGTCCCTGTACACTGTACGTTAAATGAATGTCTTCCGATTCTCGTGATGAATGACGTTCCATATTTGACTACGCGTCATGCACAGTACACAGTAGCATACCTCACCATGCACGCATCACAAGTTGTCTAATGCAATGAACAATTGACACCAGGGATAGACGTGTGCGTGCAGCAGAGATTAATATACCAGTACGCATGATGGTCAGGTGTGTATGTTGTTTATCATTCGTTGCCTGTTCCAGTGTACAACAGACACCTGGGATCTTTGCCTTAGGGCAACAGAACTGTGGCCGATCGGTTCTAGGCGCTTCAGTCTGGAACCGCGCGACCGCTACGGTCGCAGGTTCGAATCCTGCCTCGGGCATGGGTGTGTGTGATGTCCTTAGGTTAGTTAGGTTTAAGTAGTTCGAAGTTCTAGGGGACTGATGACCTCAGATGTTAAGTCCCATAGTGCTCAGAGCCATTTGAACCATTTTTTTGCAACAGAACTGCATGTGCATTTACAGTACACGTATTGTGACTGAACAGTTACTGTGTTATGCGGTGCACACTGCATATGCTCATAACACGACAAATATATGTTTCCGGGCATTGGTCCCCTATCTCAAAATAATCGGCTGTGGACCACTATCACCTGACTCATTTTGACTCAAAAAGTTTTGAACACTCTGCATATGCTTCGCCTGTCAAGCGTTTTGTAAGGATGACAGGTTCCACGAGGCGGTCGCCAATAGTCCATTCTAACACCACAGGATCTGGCTACCAACTCGAGACGACCTTAGCAGTCTAAAATAGTATGAAATTTTGTACGTTACTTCGATAATATGATTTGACAACATGCCGCTACTGTCTAATTGTCTATGAACGTGGCACTACTGATTCGTACATTTGAACATCCTTGATGTATACGACAATATTGACTGCAACAAATGGGAACGGCACACCCCTTTGCCTGCATCTGCGTCAGAAAATAATGATAGACATTCGCTTCTAAGGGGTATATTCGCTACTTACCTCACCGCTACGTTGGTCTAAGATCGGTGATGTAAGACACTACCACACACACATACGCACACACACACACTGTCACACACACACACACAAATGCACACTCACATGAAAACAGAAATAAGAACAAATGTGAAGCCAGAATGAGTTATGTATGTACAACTATCTCACCGATAAGCCTTTTCCTAGATTATTTTGAAAAATGTTGTAATGTGTAAGTATATGCTTGAAGATGTGGTGCTAAAGAGTATGTAAACGAAGTCAGTATTAGTGTATACCGATTAATCTCTATGTTACGAAATATTCTGACTGAGATTAGCAATAAAGGCTGTCTGTCGAAATAATGGTTTTGTATGAATGTACACAGTTCTGCTAGAGAAAAGTCACTGATGTATAAACAAGCACGGAAGAAACTTCTTGAGCAACGTCCATATAACATTTGAAGCTCAAGTGACGAGCAACGTAAAGGGATGTTATGAAAATTCCGTCATATGCTATGCTACTGGAAAGCTTTTAATCCTGTTCTCAATAAGTATCAGTCAACTTAAGCTATTGCAAATGAACATAGAGAAATGAACAACCCCATAATTACAAGTGAAATGAAAGCAAGGGGAAACTACGGCCGTAATTTTACCCGAGGGCATGCAGCTTTACTGTATGGTTAAATAATGATGGCGTCCTCTTGGGTAAAATATTCCGGAGGTAAAATAGTCCCCCATTCGGATCTCCGGGCGGGGACTACTCTTGAGGACGTCGTTATCTGGAGAAAGAAAACTGGCATTCTACGGATCGGAGCGTGGAATGTCAGATCCCTTGATCGGGCAGGTAGGTTAGAAAATTTAAAAAGGGAAATGGATAGATTAAAGATAGATTTAGTGGGGATTAGTGAAGTTCGGTGGAAGGAGGAACAAGACTTCTGGTCAGGTGACTACAGGGTTATAAACACGAAATCAAATAGGGGTAATGCAGGAGTAGGTTTAATAATGAATAGGTAAACAGGAATGCGGGAAAGCTACTACAGACAGCATAGTGAACGCATTATTGTGGCTAAGATAGATACGAAGCCCACGCCTACTACAGTAGTACAAGTTTATATGCCAACTAGCTCCGCAGATGATGAAGATATTGAAGAAATGTATGATGAAATAAAAGAAATTATTCAGATTGTGAAGGGAGACGAAAATTTAATATTCATAGGTGGCTGGAATTCGGCAGTAGGAAAAGGGAGAGAAGGAAACGTAGTAGGTGAATATGGATTGGGGGTAAGAAATGAAAGAGGAAGCTGCCTGGTAGTATTTTGTACAGAGTACAAATTAATCATAGCTAACACTTAGTCAAATTATCCACGGGTGTGCTGCACACCCGTGGATATTTTGACTATCAAATACGCCGGGAGAAACTCAAGAATCACATAGCTAACACTTGGTTCAAGAATCATGAAAGAAGGTGGTATACATGGAAAAACCCTGGAGAGACTAAAAGGTATCAAATAGATTATATAATGGTAAGACAGAGATTTAGGAACCAGGTTTTAAATTGTAAGACATTACCAGGGGCAGATGTGGATTCTGACCACAATCTATTGGTTACGACCTGTAGATTAAAACTGAAGAAACTGCAAAAAGGTGGGAATTTAAGGAGATGGGACCTGGATAAACTGACAAAGCCAGAGGTTGTAAGAGTTTGAGGGAGAACATAAGGGAACAATTGACAGGAATGGGGGAAAGAAATACAGTAGAAGAAGAATGGGTAGCTTTGAGGAATGAAGTAGTGAAGGCAGCTGAGGATCAAGTAGGTAAAATGACGAGGGCTAGTAGAAATCCTTGGGTGACAGAAGAAATACTGAATTTAATTGATGAAAGGAGAAAATATAAAAACGCAGTAAATGAAGCAGGCAAAAAGGAATACAATCGTCTCAAAAATGAAATCGACAGGAAGTGCAAAATGGCTAAGCAGGGATGGCTAGTGGACAAATGTAAGGATGTAGAGGCTTATCTCACTAGGGGTAAGACAGATACAGCCTACAGGAAAATTAAAGAGACCTTTGGAGAAAAGAGAGCCACTTGTATGAATATCAAAAGCTCAGATGGAAACCCAGTTCTAAGCAAAGAAGGGAATGCAGAAAGGTGGAAGGAGTATATAGAGGGTCTATACAAGGGCGATGTACTTGAGGACAATATTATGGAAATGGAAGAGGACGTTGATGAAGATGAAATGGGAGGTATAATACTTCGTGAAGAGTTTGACAGAGCACTGAAAGACCTGAGTCGAAACAAGGCCCCGGGAGTAGACAACATTCCATTAGAACTACTGACAGCCTTGGGAGAGCCAGTCCTGACGAAACTCTACCATCTGGTGAGGAAGATGTATGTAACAGGCGAAATCCCCTCAGACTTCAAGAAGAATATAATAAATCCAATCCCAAAGAAAGCAGGTGTTAACAAATGTGAAAATTACCGAACTATCAGTTTAATAAGTCACGGCTGCAAAATACTAACGCGGATTCTTTACAGACGAATGGAAAAACTAGTAGAAGCCGACCTCGGGGAAGATCAGTTTGGATTCCGTAGAAATGTTGGAACACTTGAGGCAATACTGACCCTACGACTTATCTTAGAAGCTAGATTAAGGACAGGCAAACCTACGTTTCTAGCATTTGTAGACTTAAAGAAAGCTTTTGACAATGTTGACTGGAATACGCTCTTTCAATTTCTGAAGGTGGCAGGGGTAAAATACAGGGAGCGAAAGGCTATTTACAATTTGTACAGAAACCAGATGGCAGTTATAAGAGTCGAGGGACATGAAAGGGAAGCAGTGGTTGGGAAGGGAGTGAGACAGGGTTGTAGTCTCTCCCCGATGTTATTCAATCTGTATATTGAGCAAGCAGTGAAGGAAACAAAAGAAAAATTCGGAGTAGGTATTAAAATCCATCGAGAAGAAATAAAAACTTTGGGGTTCGCCGATGACATTGTAATTCTGTCAGAGATAGCAAAGGACTTGGAAGAGCAGTTGAATGGAATGGATAGTGTCTTGAAAGGAGGGTATAAGATGAACATCAACAAAAGCAAAACGAAGATAATGGAATGTAGTCGAATTAAGTCGGGTGATGCTGAGGGAATTAGATTAGGAAATGAGACACTTAAAGTAGTAAAGGAATTCTGCTATTTGGGGAGCAAAATAACTGATGATGGTCGAAGTAGAGAGGATATAAAATGTAGATTGGCAATGGCAAGGAAAGCGTTTCTGAAGAAGAGAAATTTGTTAACATCGAGTATAGATTTAAGTGTCAGGAAGTCATTTCTGAAAGTATTTGTATGGAGTGTAGCCCTGTGTGGAAGTGAAACATGGACGATAAATAGTTTGGACAGGAAGAGAATAGAAGCTTTTGAAATGTGGTGCTACAGAAGAATGCTGAAGATTAGATGGGTAGATCACATAACTAATGAGGAAGTATTTAATAGGATTGGGGAGAATAGAAGTTTGTGGCACAACTTGACTAGAAGTAAGGATCGGGTGGTAGGACATGTGTTGAGGCATCAAGGGATCACCAATTTAGTATTGGAGAGCAGCGTGGAGGGTAAAAATCGTAGAGGGAGACCAAGAGATGAATACCCTAAGCAGATTGAGAAGGATGTAGGTTGCAGTAGGTACTGGGAGATGAAGAAGCTTGCACAGCATAGATTAGCATGGAGAGCTGCATCAAAGCAGTCTCAGGACTGAAGACCACATGAAATGAATGAATGAATGTTTTGTTAACACTACAGCGTGGTATTTTGCAATGAAACAGGTATCTATACTTCCGTAGGCCACTAAGGTTGTGCCGTAAAAATTTAAACGACGAAAAAGGTTTAATCTAATAGTGAAATAAAGTGTATTAAATAGTTTCACGATCTCTTGATTTAATATTTACTTCCTTCTGTAATGTGCAAACGCCTATGTGTGAGTGTGCTATGACATTATATTAACTGAAATACAAGACGATATCTGGCACCGAAGAAACATTACTGGAATGATTACTCGTCCCATCTGGTTGCCGCCACTGCTGCAAGGAATCTTTGGTGTTACCATGTTGCAGAAGTATGACGATTAGTGGGAACACGACAAGATGGCAAATTACTTCGAGAAAACATACCAAATAAACTTCTGCCTTCATTTCGATCCATAGACAAGGAGTGAAACTTCCACTGTTAAACTGTATAATTATTTTGGAGAAGATATGGATTGAATTTTTGCGCGATTAAATATGTATGTAGTTTTAACGTGCTATAAATAATGAACATACAAAGATATATTTAAAGGGAGTGTAGTTACTACTTTAGGTTTTACTTTCAAAATTAACTTACAGTACATTTCTACTCTCGCAAAAAATAAATTAATTTTACCAAGTATGTTCACAGTTCGGCCATTTAGTGCACCCGGTAACTAGTAAGTCACACTTCATAATGCAGTCTTAGTCTTTCGTAATTCAGTCTCTGCTCAGTCTAAACTAAACTGATACTGTTCAGTACACTGCCACAGTGCAATCAAAATATACTCACGTTCTCTAGATGAATCTACTTCTGCTTCCCTTCTTCCTGACATGTTGTTAATCTTCCCTCACCTTGTCTTGTATACTGATTTCTGGATGAATGTTACGTCTCGAAAATCTTGTTTCTTCCTTTCATCTTTGTTCTAAATGTCCTCCTCTTGTAATTCCGCTTCTTTAATTAAATTTTATATATAAATCTCTACTCGAAATTTTAGCGTTTGCAGCAACAGTGTCAATGCACTAATTTTCTGAAAACTGTGTCCCGTCCGTTTCCACACGCTTGTACTGCGTCGTCCTCTCAGTGAAATATTTCCCTTTTTAAATTCCTCCAATCGACGCCAAAATGAAAATTAGTTCTGTCCCAAAAAATTCTAACTTTGATTAATTAATTCCAGGTTCATGACTACCTTCACTACTTGATCGACTCCCAGCACAGACCAATATACTTCAAATCTTCGTATTCTCTTCTCCTCGTTATTCCATTTATCGATTAAAACATGAAAACACTGTTTCTTACAAAATATAACAATTTTTTTTCTACTTATAACGAGACTTGCCCCTCCTATCCACATTCACACTTCGGGGTCTCGAATAACACAGTTCATATTCACTTGTCCTTCTCTTTCCACAAAATCTTACAAAGACAATATTTCCCACCGGACCAAAAGAACAAAAAAGTGTTCGTTTCAGCTGCATTTCATCGAGATTCTACTGTCAGCTTACGAGAGTTGCTGCAGTCAATGGTATCTGTGTGGCGAATAGTTCACGGCTATAAGTTTCATCCGTGCAGCCTGCCACAGACACAAGAGCTCCATGGTAACGATTTCAACCGGCCAGTTGCTTTCTGCGAATGGGCCGCGAATAATTTCACTCTGGGTGCATTACAAAGTGTTACGTTCGCTGATGAATCCACGTTCAAAAATTTTGGTGTAGTTAAACCTCATAACATGACTTACTAGGTCACAGAAAAATTTACGCAGGTGCGTCATGTCTGTCGTCGAAGAAATTTATCCATTAATTTGTGGTATACTGCGCAATGGTGTGACAGATCAGTGGATGAATATATTAATCTAGAGGCCAATGTGGATGCAGCAAGGTGATCAGCCAGTCCATACTATGATTGACATTGTGCACGAACTGAACGATAGATTTCATGGAACATGTCTGGGACACCGTAGTGCTCAGTAATGGTCGGCACTATCTTTCTGTGAGGGTATCCAGAGAATCGTGATCACGTAACCGGATGCACAGCCCAAGATGGCTTCAAACAACGCATCAAGGAAACCTGTCGCACGGTGACATCAGCAACCTTACATCTTGTCCGTGGGGTGTTTAGAGAGTGCCCTGAGTTGTGTCTCCAGAAAACAAGTCACACGTTTCAACACATCGCTTAAATTTACATTCGGCTATCAGAATATCCATCCTAAAACTGTCAGCTCAATTATTTACATAATATTGCCTCAAGCAATAGTAACTGAACGTTTGTAGCTCTCCAATATTTCAAAATATTGATTATGATGAATAAAATTCGCTGCAGGGCTATTTCATCTCAAATCATAGAGGTCAAGAGTGAATGTGTTGCATCACTATTACAAAGTTTGCTGAAAAAATATATGTTGAAGTTCCGCATTATACCCATCCAAAACTGTAATATTTTGATTTGTTAAAACGCTACAGACATCTTTAAATGAGAGTATTTCTGAAAATGTCGTAACGAAAGGAAAAATTTAAAAATTGTAATAAAGAAGCCAAAAGAGATAGCGATCTGAATGTATTTTCAATAAATACTTTGTTCCCAATACTATGAGACATGATTAATACGCGCACACTCCTGAGCTTTTTTCTTCTTTTTTTTAGAAAAATAAACTATCAAATTTGTATCTTTTGATTAATTTAAAAATTATGTTTTGAAAATATGAATAGCCACAGGATGTTAGCTGTCTTAGTGGAAACACTGCTAACTGTCACGTATGACATTACAGAGTGAAATTATTGAACTGTCAAAATATTTGTACATAAAGATGAAAGAATATGAAATATTTTCGTTATTTAGAAACTACAATCTCCAAAACTACCATCCGAAACGTTGTAAAAGTTTCATGGTACCTTAGTTCGTCATTTTACTTAGGTAATGTACAATCAGAGTGCGCAATACTTGCCTCCACAAAATTTGAGAATTTTTTGGTAGACGTAGCTCTATTTTCAAGGTCCAAAAATCATGGACACTTAAGTATTTAAATTGATCGCTGATTTTATGTAAGTGTCTTGCAAACTGGCATTTCTGAATCAAAATAATTACTGTGGGAAAACAATTCACAATTTTGATCGAAAGCATTTTACAACAAAAATGACATATATAATATTTAGACCCATTCTTCCTTTTATGATATTACTCACAAATTATTATTGTTTTAATGGTTTTATATCTTCACGACTTTCCATGAATTAAAATTGCCTAGAATGTAGCAATCGACACTGCTCTATTGAAAACAGGTCTTTTTTTTTTCATCTGCTTCTCATTGAACTTGGGAAAGAGGAATTGCACACAGATCTTTTGAAAGTGGGCATTTGAAAGCGTTAGCAGAAAGATGAGGTGTCACTAAAGAGACGGTTATCTTGTAGCTCATGAGACACACTTGTTATGTGTCCCACCCACCACTGATCGTCATACACACTAGAAGTGAAGTGGCTCACTACAAAGTCTTCTAATGTCTACTGTGGTCTGTGCATTTCACACAGAGTAACAGGCTGTAATTCGTAGAGAACTGTTCTTGCAATGTATGTGCCAGTCCGGAATGCAACCCAATAGTGACTTGATTGAATTCTACCACAGGCTTCATAGCAGACCACTCTTCTCTATTATTTAAATAGAATTCCCTTAAAGGACTTTTATTTAGCATTTAGAATTAAGAGTTACATATTCGTTACTAATGTTGATGTGGTGTGTATAAATCCAGTAGCGTCTTACGGCATCTACTGATACATGCTGGAGATTAAATCTTGCTGCAAGATGTTTACAGAGACCTCCTACCCCACACTTCTTTCAAGATGCGTTGCTAAAAATACCAGTTTTTTGTGGTAATTCCTGTACTACAGTGTTGACCAAGCTCATAAAACTGAAAGTGGTTTTTAAAATGAGATGCTGCACCATCAGTCACATCACATGTTTAGGAAATGGATGGCCTCTAGATGCTCTGTCATGACATACCATGCTGACAGTGTAGCATGAATGTCCACTTTCATTAATGAGATAATCACTGACAATACCAAAACAGTGTGATGTTCCAACACATGTGAATATTGATAACTGTGATGTGTGCCAGTGGTAACTATGAATTTCGTACTGAAAAGCAATAGACCAGTTCTCAGCAAAGTGGAAATCAAAAACTAATGTGTCAGTATTCAGGCATGTGGCTGGTTTTACTTCTGATATGGTCTGTCCCTCAATCCTCTGGATATGATGGTGAGCTTCTCCTTTCATGCCCCAGTGCGTAGCCTCTGTAACAAACTGCTCCGGCTCTGCTGTCTTCTTCACCAACTCTCCTCCTTCCCACAATGTATATTTTACGTCATTGTCAGTATCCTGAAGGGGAAATGCTTCAACAGTCATTACTTCTGCACCAGGACATATTGCACTCTCCTGCAACCAACATTTATCTTACGGCTCCTGACGTATACACAGAAGTATCATGTCCATCTCTGTGTACTTCTTTCCTACGACACTCGTTATAAGAAACAAATAAGTTACAAATTAATGCAGTATACTTCCTTCACTGGCTGGTAATTCACCCATTTTGTTCCTAAGGAATAGAATTTTGTGAGACCAATTTTTAAATTCGGGTGCTCTCTTTTCATTAGGAGATACGCTTCTCGTATTGATGTTGTCATATATCTTCTTATCTTTTTAACTTTTTCACCATTTTCATTAACAGATAACATCAGCCTGATTAGGACGTTGCCTGCTGCAATCTTCGTGATTTGATATTCAAGAGCAACAGTACGCTTGTTATCTCGCAACGGATGCCCACAGTAAGAATTGGGGCATGCTCAAATGCCTTCCTCGTTCTTTATTTTATGAGCTTTTGAAATCACATAATGTGAGGAAGTGGGTATGTATTTATGTATATGCTGATTAGAGTATCCACCTGGTACCAGTGTAAGAAACTGCACCTTCTCAGTATAGGTGGCTGCTGAGACAGCAACTTCGAAACCACCTATCACATTTCGTGGACATATTACTATATTCAGTTTGTGCATCAAGTGCATCTGCATTATACAGTTCACAAAGATTTGAAGATGGTGCTTCTGTAAAACTTATTTCAATTTCTTGCACCTTTCTATTCACACACTGTTTTCTTCCTGTACTTCTTAACTTTCCTGGGCGTTTAAGGGGGGGAAACAGTAGGGGCTACAGCAGAAATCCTGACATTCAACGTATCAACAACGTCACACCCAATAACAAAACATCTGCACTTTCTTCTTCACTTTCACATTCGGATGATGATGATCGTTCAGGTGCGTTGTCACTAAATTTCTTCTTGTAGTGAGTGCAGCAATTCCTGCACAATGTATGTGATGTTAATACCGCTATCTGAAGACCAAGATATTTCTGCAAAATCTCTGAGAGACTTACAACTATTGTGAAGTGTTTCTCACATTTATTAAACATTGCGCTCTTCTGTCTTTCTTCATAGTCCACACATCTCACTCTTTCACTACTGTACTCCCTAACTGACATTGTACCTAGCAAGAAGTTCAAACCGAAAACAAAACTCGATGCAGAATGGTTCGATTGCAAAACGAGTAGCTTCTTGTAAACAGAAGAGCGCTGGAAACAGAGTTGCCAACATGCATAGTTTACACTAGAAATTCAGTGATGCGAAATATGCAGAATGTTGAAATATTTTTAACACTGTATACAGAAAAATATTGCCCACTGTGTTTGCACTGACTAGTAACATATAAACCAAATTCTTCTTCTTCTTCCGTGTCCGGATGCACCAATTATATCTTCCCTTCCCAGAAATTAGCAACGTAGATTGCTTTGTCATTGACTTTCAAAATATCATCTTTAGTGCATGTCATAGACATATCTGGGCAGATCAGTAGGTGGTCCAAGTCCTGTATTGCTCCGCATTCACACCTGTCGCCATCACTGTAACCCCATTTAAATAGGTTTGATTTGCACCCAGTTACTCCAGTGCGCAGCCGGTTTAATGACCTCCAAGTTGTAAAAGGTAGTTGAAATCCTGCAGATCCCTCCTCAAGTAGATCCATTGTGGAGTGTGGCACCAAATAAAATTTTGCGTAATTCTTAAAAGTACTCGGATGGAGTATTCGAGGAAAATAATTCGTAAAACTCGTAAAAAAGCGATTTTCTTACATTTTTAATAACAAAGATTTGCATGGTACAGACAGCTGGAGCGGAGAATATACTGTTTATAATTACCATCAGTAGTAGACTGAAGAGCCGAGAAACTGGTACGCCTGCGTAATATCGTGTAAGGTCCCGCGAGCACACAGACGTGCCGCAGCTCAACGTGGCATGGACTCGACTAATGTCTGAAGTAGTGCTGGAGGGAACTGACGCTATGAATCGTCCAGGGCTATCCATAAATCCATAAGAGTCTGAGAGGGTGGAGCACAGCATGTTGCAAGGCATCCCAGATATACTCTATAATGTTGATGTCTGGGATGTTAGTGGCCAGCGCAAGTGTTTAAACCCAGAATAATGTTCCTGGAGCCACTCTGTAGCAATTCTGGACTTGTGGGCTGTCGCATTGGCCTGCTGGAATTGTCAAAGTCTGTCGGAATGCACAATCAACATGAATGGATGCAGGTAAACAGGCACGATGCTTACGTACGTGTCAGAGTCGTAAGTAGACAAGTCAGGGGTCCCATGTCACTCCAACTTCACACAACCTTCACCATTCCAGAGCCTCCACCAACTTTAACAATCCCCTGCTGACATGCAGGGTCCATGGATTCATGAGGTTGTTTCAAAATCCGTACACGTCCATTCGCACGATACAATTTGAAACGAGACTCGTCCGATCCGGCAACGTGTTTGCAGTCATCAACACTCCAGTGTCGGTGCTGAAAGGCCCAGACGAGGTGTAAAGCTTTGTGTCGTAGTCATCAAGGGTACACGAGTGAGCCTTCGGCTCCGAAAGCCCATGTCGATGGTTTCTCGAATGGTTCGCACGCTGACACGTGTTGACGGCCCAGTTTTGAAATCTGCAGCAATTTTCGGAAGGGTTGCACTTCTGCCACGTTGAACGATTCTCTTTAGTCTTCGTTGGTCCCGTTCTTACAGGATCTTTTTCCGGCCGCAGCGACTTCTGATATTTGATGTTTTACCTACCGGATTCCTGATATACGAGTATACGGTTCGCACGTAAAACGGTCGTACAGGAAAATCCTCACTTCATCGCTGCCTTGGAGATACGGTGTCCCATCGCTCGTGCGCCTACTAAAACACCACTTTCAAATCCACTTACATCTTGATAACCTGCCATCGAAGCAGCAGTATGCGATCTAACAGCCGCGCCAGACACTTGTTGACTTACATAGGCGTTGCCGACCGCAGCGCCGTATTCTGCCTGTTTGAATACGCTTTGGCGCTTGAATGTATCTTGTAATATGACAGAAATGATAGGGTTCCGTGACTTCCCAAATTAGAAAAACAAATTTTTTAGCTGAAAAATTAACTTAAATTTCTGATTTTCGTCTGAAATTTGTAAGTTACAGGAAGCCAATTAGCGTGTGGATGTCAACTAAGTTTCAATACACCAATAAGTAGCTTTAACTGAAAACATCTGCCAGGTCTTCAGTACTTTTGGTTTATTAATTATATTTTCTTGTTCTCCAGTGTTTTGAGAGTTATTTACAAAATCTTCCTTTTAAAAGTGGCGGCGCCATTTACAGAAATTTAGATAAAACGAGATTACATTATTTCTTAATACTTATTGTGGTGTCACCGCCAGACACCACACTTGCTAGGTGGTAGCCTTTAAATCGGCCGCCGTCCGTTAGTATACGTCGGACCCGCGTGTCACCACTATCGGTGATTGCAAACCGTGCGCCGCCACACGGCAGGTCTAGAGAGACTTCCTAGCACTCGCCCCAGTTGTACAGCCGACTTTGCTAGCGATGGTTCACTGACAAATTACGCTCTCATTTGTCGAGACGATAGTTAGCTTAGCCTTCAGCTACGTCATTTGCTACGACCTAGCAAGGCGCCATTATCAATTGCTATTTATCTTGTGATGCATGTACCGTCAGACAGATGTTCACCAATTATGGATTAAAGTTAAGTATTCCAGAAGCTACGTACTTTTTTTTTTACTAGACTCAACTCCTTTAACTGTTCCAGACCTCACGCCAGCCTGCGTGAGCTTAAACGCGTGTCTTTCGGCTACCTCATAGTTGCTTGGCTGTCTTTCCAAGTCACAACAGTTATGATACAGAGGTCTAACACATATTTTTCCCAGAGAATTTCATAATCACGAGTTGATATGACTAGTATGATTTGAGGTGAAATCACCCTGCAGTTGTAATGTCCAAGATCCAAATAAAGGATTGTTAGGGGCTTAATGTCAATAATGGGAATGGGATACATCCGATGAGGAGGAGGATCCTGAAGAAGATCCAAGCAGAGGGATCGAAACGTCGGTTGTGTAAGAAGCTATCAAAGAAGCGCATGATGTGACCTATCAACCTAGAAGATTTTATCTTCATTGACAATGACGACGGAAGTATGCGGACTGACATATCCACATATTGTTCGAATGGCTGCTGTACAGCCGTAATAGACTTGACATCAGCTTAGCTGACCGATGAGTGCCATTGTGTTGCAGGCAGAGCTGTGAGATATAACAAGACACACTAGAGGTCGTGATCTCAAGATTTTCGAGTACGGACTGAAGTGGGTACTGCATCGCGAGTACCTTTCATAAATTGCGCACTGGCATACCGTGTATAAGTGGCCTGCACACATTTAATATTTATTGACAGTACTAGTTTGCCAAACATTCAGTATAGTGAAGCGACATCACATTATCGATAACATTGACAAACATTGTCAGTTGGAAAAGCGATGTTACAAGGTTATGTTGTCGAACACCCAAAAGAAATAGTATTCTGCAATTGTATCAGCTATAGCTTAGAATTAAAAAAACGAAAAAGAGGTAATGGGACCGAGATTAGTTAAAAAACGGAGTGATTGGTCACATGTTAATTTACTGACTGAAATCAGAACTATGGAACCGAAAGATTTTATATATTTTCCGACGAGTTCAGCACCGTACGACAAGTTATAAGTGTTGAGGCGAGATAAAACAGACAAGCAACATACGTTAATGAGAGAGGAACTGCATTCTACATGACATCAGGAGTAATTTTGAGATGCCTGGTGACGCACAGGTCATTCTAATGCTCGAAGTGTAGTTCTGTAACATTAGTAAACGCAAGTAGTAAAATTCTAGGGAATTCTATAAAGCAGTTATATCTGCCTGGCGAGGACCTGTTCAGGAAATATCTTTTTTTTTACGCTTTCTAATAATTTGGTGAAAATGACATGCATTTCGCAGACCTCTTGTAAGTCGAAATCTGAGCGTTTTTCAACACTGTTAGGTAACAAAACTACCTATACAATATTTTCAAATTAATGAGAGAAGCAGTGTCATGGAGAACCATCTTAAAGTGGTATATACAGTGATTACCCTTGCAAAGGCCCATTAAAATTCTTGTGTGTTAAGACTCCTTTGAAGTATGATATACACAACAGTGTTATGAAAAGAGTAAACAGTGCACACTAATGCGCGTGGCTGGTTCCTGTACCTCTGTCAAGATCTGAATGGAGAACATTGTCACACCGTCAATGTTTGGCCTCACATGCTCAGTACGTGTTGACAGTACTGAGAATATTTTGAGGTCGATCAATACCGCTCACCAATATTTCTAGTATTGACAATACGTCAACATGCACCCTTAGGCTGTCAAAATATTGACAGTTTGAACATATTATTGACTGTGCGTATTTCCCTTTTAGTATCTTAACTTACAGACGATCCGTCACTGCCCGATTCTGCCCAGTGGAGCTCCGCACAATTGCACTCAGCAACTCAACAGCGCAAAGCACTCACTTCCTGGCAGCATATCGAGGAGAAGTGATTCAGACTCTTGCCTTGCGCATTTGATAAGGTCGCATTTGACCGGCTACTTTCATCAAGTTAGGAGCTCCTGGTCACATTCTCATGAGTGAAAATCGTGGCTGTTTTGAACTCACACTTGGAGCAGAAAATGTTATACCATTGTAAATGTTACGCCTTTATTCACTATTTTGATCTCCTCAAACCATGTTGTGTTCAGTGTCCATTTCCGAGTTAACAATCCATGAATGCAAATAACTTACAGATTTTCCTTCTAATGAAGCTATTTTTGAGAAGCACGTAAATTTATTTTTATGTATTCTTTTTCTGTGATGTTCGGAGTGGATGTTGGATGCTTTCTTCCGATGCTTGTGTTCATTTATGATAGTTAATTTTGTGTAGCTTACTTACTGGTACATTATACTGGATTTATCATACGACTGATCTTCGCGGATTTCTTATCTTACACCTTTTACTTTGCTCACAAATTCCACCACGCCTACCATAGTTCCATGTGTGGATATTTAAGAGTTGCCTCAAGCAAAACTGCTTCATCTGCTTACATTGCAATTTGGTCAGCTGATGCGCTACATACGCTAACATCGCTTGTCTCTATCTTCCGTAAGTACTTTTCAGTGACTAATGTCGTGTATCGCTAATGTAAGTCTTCGAGATATGCCGCTGCAGAGACGGGGTCATCATAAATTATTATTTCCACATCACAAGCTCTCCGTTTTCAGGTTGTTAGGTAGTGAAGGGGACAAATGATCAAAATATTTATCCTGCACAAGCTCGGCCTGTAATTCCTGTTTTTACACACTTCTTGTGGTAGAGTATGATATTTGCGGTTTATTTATTAAGTCAAAACTTAGTTCTGTTACTTTACAGCAACCTACCATTTCGTGGCGTTTTTTGTAAGTTTTTCCGTCTCCAAAACTTAAAACAGATTGTGTGATTAACGTGTCAAATTCAGTGCCAGAGAGCATATTTCCGGGCAGGAACCATGATCATAGTCTTGCATAAACACCCAGGTGCTCTTTCAAGAGGATTGACAACCTTACAGGAGTACGATACTAAGTGACCGACGCAGTTTCAGTGATACATGTAACATTAACATTTGTCATGTGTGTTTGATAGGTTTTGCACAGTTGACGATCACTACAATGAATGTGGTCGATGTTAAATATCATCCGTTCTATCGGAGCAACACCCATGTAGGATACAGCTTTTGATTCAGTAGTGTTCGAGCAATGTATATATGCAAGTAACATGCTGTGAGATGCCAGATACGAGAAACAATAATTCGTAGTAAACTGTTAAAAATCTTGAACGTCTGTCAGATAGATGCAAGGGGTTAAAGGAGTACGAAAATCGGTTTTATGTTGCCAAGAACAGCACTGAGTGAAATAAAAACTTAATAACTAAGATAAATGCTTTCTGTTCGAAAGTGTACATCTGTGAAATAAATACCATACAGCTCAAACCTGTCGCATTGTAACATCCTTGACTCTTCCTCCGCATGATCTCCACAACGTGACTGGGAAGCTGCTTCGTGAGTTTGTCCTGCTTTTCGATGGCTTCACACGTGAGGTCATTTACTATGTCGGGTAGGATCATAGACGATATACTGTTAGTTTTAGTTGGTCCCGTTGATGCTCAGTCTGGTTCATCCCAGCATTCCCTTGGTTGATTGTTGCATTCTGTAAGAACGCGTTCATGTGGTTGGAGCGGTGTCCTTGTGCGTTATCTTGAAAAATGAACCTCTCGCTGAAATGTTGGCTGTAGGGCTGCACATTAGTTTGGAGGATCCTATCTGGATACGGCACAGCTCCGAGATTACCTTTGGTGGGAAATACAGTTTTCCACACTGTCATCTCGATATTGTTTCACCTTTCTGCTGTACGTGAAGGACTACCTGATTGTGACTTGCATCGGCAACTGGGTACTTTCGGCCTCAGATCATCACGCGTCAGCAAATTCTGCACTCGTTCATGAAGAGAACCCGACGCCATTTCCTATGGTTCCAAGCAATACATTCCCTTGCCCACCTCCTTCGTCCACCTAGATGCAGGAGGTTTCTGCTGTTGTTCGTAGCGGCGCCTAAAGACCAAATTTGTACTTTTAGCTCACATAACCCTCCCAGTTGCATCACCCAGATCTCTTGTGTGCCTTCTATGAGCCGACCAGCATGGATTCCGAAAACAGTGATCATGTGAATCCCTATTCGAACTTTTCTCACATGTCATACTGGAAGCGTTGAATCAAGGCAGAGTCAGGTAGGGACAGTATTTCCCGAGTCCCCAAAAGCATTAGATTCAGCACCACATCAAGGCTTATTGTCAAAAGTCCGATGGTATGGAATACCAAGCGAAATTTGTAACTGGACTAAGGATTTCTTTTGGTTTGGAAGACGCAACAAGTCATTTTGGATGTAGATTCATCGAAAGATGTAGAAGTAGCTTTGGGTTTATCCCAGGGAAGTGTGATGCGTTCCTTGCTGTTCATGTCGTATATTACTGACCTTGTGGACAATGTTAACAGTAACTTCAGAATTTTCGTAGATGATGGAGTTATCTATATTGAAGTTCTGTTTGAAGGAAGCTACACAGACATTCAATCAGAGCTTGACAAGAATTCAAAATGGTGAAAAAGAGTGGTAACTTGCTTTAAATTTACAGATACAGAAATGTGTGCAATTTACGATACTAAAATGTTAAGTGGGTAAGCGTGTTGTAACTAGAGGATAGAGAACCTAGGAACTTATGATGCTTTTTGGTCAGATCTTCAGTCGTGACTGATTTTAGAATCGTGTGAAGGAATGCACACTAGAGACCGTTATAAGCGGTTTCCCCAAACTTCTTTTTGTTGTTAGACATAAGGATGTGTTTTGTGTGGCATTTGTAAATGTTTCGTGTTTTCGATATATAAGTGCTGTATAATATGTTAAAGCTATTTAGAATATATTGTTGGTTCTTGAGCTGCATAATTTTATGGTGAGAGCAATGTATCATATTTTTTGAAACATTTATCCTGTATGACATGTGGACTGATAAGCCATATTTCGTCGGTTCTGCAGCACCTTGCACTTTGAAACAGAAGGTCTCTTTCGATGGAACATGTGATACTTGCAAAAACTGAGTCTCCTGAATGTCTCAAGAATTTTACCTGTCGTGAAAGTAGAAATTTGTGTTAGTTTCCAGTAGCTTCTCTTTGAAAGTGTATTTACTTGAAACAGTTTTTTTATAGTACTTACGCTTAATTTTATTTCATTTACTGATTGTTGGTGTATAGAACAGTAATTATGTAACAGGTGGACGTCTAAATACAGTACTAACAAGATTTTCTCGATTGGAACCCTTTCAAGTGTCAGTAGGGGTGAAAAGTGTCTCCTCTGTCTTACGACTATAATATCAATGTGTTATAGTTGGGATCTGGCAAGTCATACAGATATATCACTCTAACACTGAGGAGGTACATGAAGTGGAACGTCTCAGTCGTAGATTATGTTGCTGGCAGACTTCGCTTTATTGGTAGAATACTGAAAAAATTAAATCAGTCTACAAAATAGATAGCTTACATAATGTTCGTGTGACCTATCGCAGAATATTTCTGAGGTAACAGGAAGATTTACCAAGTGGAATTAATTGGGGATATTGAGCACAGACAGATAGGCATCGTACGAATGATCAAGTGTTTGTTTGGCCCACAGAGAGTGTCAGAGATGCTGGTGAAACTGACAAACTCTTGAAGACAGACGTAAACTATCCTGCGAAGGCCTACTTACAAGTTTCAGGAACCGACTTTAAAAGATGGCCTTAGGAATATAATGCATCCCCTACTTACAGATATTGTAGTTATCGTGAGGACAAGCTTAGTCTAATTACATGCATTCGCGGAGGCATTTAAACAGTCATTCTTCCTGCGATTCATACGCAAATGGAGCGGGAAAATACCCTAATAACTAGTGGTATGGAGCATGGTTTCTGCCGTGCATTTCAGAGTGATTTGTAGAGTTTAGGTGCAGATGTAGATGTAGATTCTTCTCGTATATACCAACATGACTTACGTAGCCGACGGTCATTTTCTGGTAGTGTAAGCAGCGGACGACCACAGTGAGAGAAATGTCCAGTGATTTGTGATTCGCAACTGCGGTTGATGTTCAAGTGAAGTCGCTGTCGTGTATGCCAAATCGGCGGTTACTCTTATGATAACCATTCTTGTGATGAAGTAACAATGTGCGCACGGTGTCAGCTTCAACTGATACTTCGAGGAATGTAGAGATACCGAACAGTAACTTAAAGGGCTTTCGAGGCTAGTATGAAATTAAAAAAAAAATATTTTTAGTTATAGACCACGTCATGCTGTAAAATGTCACAATATTTCGGCCAGTATTACGAATGGCCGAAACGTTGGAAAATTATGCAACTTCAATTTTACTACTATCCAGAAGAGTTTTACTGAAAGCAAGGAGATTGAACACCGAAAGCAAACCAAAATGTTGCATTCATGTAGCTGTAGTAACGATTTTCTGCAGTTAAGAGAATTCCATGTGGGGAAAAAAAACATTGTATGCCATGGAGTTGGTGCAAACTTGTCTTGAAAAGTTTATTGGAAACAATTCTAAAGTTACTGGTTGTTATAGAATATACTGACGGTAGGAGTTAATTCTGTAGTAAGGCGCCTGCGGACGAACGAGAAGATTTTGTTTTTCCAGAACATCACAGCCTTAATGGTTAGTCGGAATCTGCGTCATAGGATATACTGCTATAGCTGTAGGTTAATTTATATCAATTTTTCATTTTTTATTCATTTTCTTTCATTGCAATTTTTGAGTGACCTTTTTGGATTGTGATTTAGTCATTTGTAACAGCTGTATAATAAGCGTAAACTTCAGGATTTTATAGCTTAATATTATTGGAAATGTAAAATCATTTTGCTAATTTACATTTTTAGAGGTTGTGTTCATGTATCTGCAGCAAAAATGAGATAGTCTTTCAAAAACAGTGTTCCTTAACCAACGTGTGGATATGTACTGTGAAGCACCAAAGAAACTAGTGCAGGCACGCGTATTCAAATACAGAGATATGTAAACAGGCAGAACGCCATTGCGGTCGGCAACGCCTATATAAGGCAATAAGTGTCTGGTGCAGTTGTTAGATCGGTTACTGCTGCTACACTGCCAGGTTATTAAGATTCAAGTGGGTCTGAACGTGGTGATTTAGTCGGAGCACGAGCGATGGGACGCAGCATCACCGATGAAGTGGGGATTTTCCCGTACGACCATTTCACGTGCGTACCGTGAATATCAGGAATCCGGTAAGAAAAACATCAAATCTCCGACATCGCTGCAGCCGGAAAAAGATCCTGCAAGAACGGGACCAACGATGATTGAAGAGAATCGTTCACGTGGCAGTAGTGCAACTCTTCCGCAAATTTCTGCAGATTTCAATGCCGGGCCATCAACACTTGTCAGCATGCGAACCATTCGACGAAACATCGACACTGGCTTTCGGAGCCGAAGGCCCACTCGTGTACCCTTGATAACCGCACGACACAAAGCTTCATATCTCGCCTGGGCCCTTCAACACTGATATTGGACTGTTGATGAGTGGAAACATGATGCCTGGTCAGATGAATTGCGTTTCAAATTGTATCGAGCGGATGGACGTCTACGGGAATGGACACAACCCCATGAATCCATGGACCCTGCATGCAGCAGGGGACTGCTCAAGCTGGTGGAGGCTCTGGAATGGTGAAGGACGTGTACAGCTGGAGTGATATGGGACCCCTGATATGTCCCATCTGACAGGTGACACGTACGTAAACACCCTGTGTGATCATATGCATCCATTCATGTCAATTGTGCATTCCGACGGACCTAGGAAATTCCAGCAGGACAATCCGACACCCCACACATCCCGAATTTCTACACAGTGGCTCCAGGAACACTCCTCTGATTTCAGACAATGCCGATGGCTACCAAACTCCCCAGACATGAACGTTATTCAGAATGTCTGGGATCCCTTGCAACGTGCTGTTCAGAAGAGATCTCCAGCCCGTCGTGCTATATATTCAGATATTAGGTGAGTCCATGCCACGTCGTGGCGCTTCTGCGTGCTCACGGGGGCCCTACGCGATATTAGGCAGCTATATCGGTTTTTTTGGCTATTCAGTATATATGTAATGTGTGTTAATTACGGAATTAGTTTCTAATCAGTCGACGCAGCTCAGAATCTACAAAGTGCGTTTGGATGACAATAAGATTTCTTAAGCCACAAACGAGCACTGTTTATGACTTTCTTAACCTTTTGTGATTTTGAAGCTACCGTTTCTATTTTTTTACATTGTAGATGCAGCTAGCTTTTAGCATGTATCTAGAGGAGGAGTGCAGTATCATAAATATCTAAATACACCCTGTATAGCTGATTTCAACAAGTAGTTGAATGTACCAATGTAATACCAACCTGTGCTGGAATTTAGCAGTTTCAATGGCACATTGCGGTAAAATAAGTAGATAATTAATGGGATGTTTTGAAATGAGTTTCACTACGAGCACTAACATGTCGTGGTTTTCCATCCTTCTTTCCACATGATGCGCAGTTATGTTTCACACAAAAGTAGTAGCTTCGGTACTTCCATAAATAACACTAGCCAAGAGCAATTTTGCATCCGGCATAAAATATCTCAATCATTATGTATTTTCGTATGCAGATTTCGAATTATCTTTCAAAATGTTCTAGCACAGAAGATTTTTGAGTTTTTAAAGATGATTTTTTTTACTGCCGTGCTGTCAGTCAACTGAAAGAAATTGTTCTAAACTCAATGAAGCAAAGCGGAAAGCAGGTATATTTGTTGGACGACAAATAAGAAAATTGATGAAAGAACCAATTATTGTTACCAAACTTACAAGTATAGCTTGTTTGGCCAACAGAAGAGATTATAACTATGTTTCCATAACTATGTACCCATTAGTGAATGATCTGTTAGACAGTTGCAACAAGATGGGACGTAGAATACCTTTTAAAATTCAGTTTTGACATGTCCCCCGTGATTTATTTCTGGAAAATTTTGGAGCCATAAGCGCTGAGCAGAGCGAACTCTTTCATCAAGACATTCATACGATGGAACACTGTTATCAGCTTCACTGAAAGGCTTACATGATAAGCGATTACTGCTGAAGTCTTCTCAGGGAAAGTGGTCACGTTTTGCGAATACCAAAGGACGTTTAAGTTGAAAATATGTTGCGACATAATTTAAAACTTTCACTGGCGATATTTTCGTACATACATACTAAACAGTATTAAGTTGTGAAGTTATTAACATGTACTCGTATTTCTTATTTGTTTTAATTCTGTTAATGTTCGCATGTATTGTTTTTTTATTACGCTCTGTATCAAGGAAATGTGACGTGATTGAAAGAAACCAGTGACTTCAGCATACCAACATTAGGCAAATCCAACCATCTATAAGACAGATGCAGAAAAAGTTTAAATTTGTTTTGTAATTAATATGCATAGGAGACTGCAAACTATTCACCCATTAAATGCTACCGCTTGCTAGAAGTCTTCAGTATCTTGAGCCATTTAGGAAATTCTAAGCATGTCAAGACCATATAACTTAACTAATAATTAATTATATTTTTGTACATAGTAATTATTACTGAGGAACGCTACAAACCTTGTCCGCAAAGTTCTCTCCGCTTCAGTAAAATTTTCAACCATTTACCTGAGGGAAAGAAAGGCACGAAAGAGAAAAGAAAGGGAATGAGAATGAACCGATCGCTACGCATTTGCGATTTTCAGCGAGTGGTAGAACCTCGGCCAGCCACCACTCGCGCGTAATCTCTTAATTTCCAAGCTGTTCCCGGAGGCAAATTGCTTCCGCCGCCATTAAAATTAGCTTACTCTCATAGTTATTCATGACTCTCCGAAACGAAGGATTATGCTCCAAAGAGAATAAAATTCTGAGGAATTTACTGACGTAATTGCTTGGAAAAAGGCTGTAGGTCTTCCTCTCCGTCTGTTACGCCGGTTGCCTCGCTCTGCGTCGTAAATACGAAGGGCCGGGTGGATGGCTGGGTGACTGAAGAAACACCAAACAGTATTCGTACATATTAATGCTTTTATTAGTCTTGGTATTTACAATATAAAGAGTATTGATTCGGATGAGCGGGCAGTGTGTGTGATTGTGTGTGACGTGGCTATATACAGCTCTCCTGGATGCGGTGCGACGCCGTGACGACTTCGGGTCCGGACAGCAGCGGCGGCAGCGTCGCGGCGCCGCCCGACGGAGACGTCGCCGCCGAGCGCAGGCCGGGAGACACCTGCCACAGGTCGCAGTCAGAGATCACACAGCGAGGGGCGCGGAACGTGGACCGTACAATACGTTAACGAAATGTAATAGCGGATACAATGCCTGATGGGAACGCTGATCACATTCAACATAATGAAGAAATAAACCAGACGCGAATGAATTAATGACATTTCCTGTCAGTGGGCAGTGATATAAATCAACGGGGAAAGTTAAAAATTTGTGCCGAACCAGAATTCGAACCCAAGTCACCTGCCTACTAGGCAGATGCTCTGACATTATTATTATTATTATTATTATTATTAATATTTAAATCTCATTTTATCGTTTTTGTTCGTTTCATCCGCTCGGGGTGGACGTCGCAAGACATCCGTTTCAGTTCGTCGTTGATCCATTAACTCAATTTTTTTTTTTTTTTTAATTACAGAGGACAGCTAAACCTCTGACCGAACACGCTGAGCTACCGTGCCGGCTATCCACTGCGCCATCCAGACACACCAGTCAGCGCCACTGAATGGACTACTCTAGCACACCTCCTGTCAGACCCAACTTCTCAACTTATTCACGCATGTCTGAAAAAACAGACACAACAGATGTACAATTAAGGCGAGGATGATCAATGACCACTTCAGTGCGGATGTTCACTACTCTCGATCTCTTACAGGTATCAGTGAAACGCCGCGAGAAATGAGGACAATGGCCAAGGCGCATTACATCAGCAATCTACGGATAAGTTGAGAATTTGGGTGTGTAGAAATGTGTGCTAGTGTAGTCCGTGCAAGTACCGTGATCACAGTGTCCGGATGGCGTAGCCGGGACGGTAGCTCAGCGTGTTCGGTCAGAGTGTTAGCCGTTTTCGGTATTTAAAAAAATAAAAATAAAAAAATAAATAAAATAAAATAAACCTGAGTGAATAGGTCAGCGATGCAGTTGAACAGGTGTCGTGGGACTTCCACTCCGAACAAAAGTAAAGAGCAATAACGAACAAAATATCAGCAAAACAAGATGGCGCAGTGATCAACGTATCTGCCCAGTAAGCAGGAGATCCAGATTCTAATTACAGTCTAGTGCATATTTGCAACTTTCCCAACTGATTTAAATCAATGCCTACTAGAAGATAATGTTAATTCCTTTGTGTCTCGATTCATAGTGGCTGCTGGATCAAAATGGTCTCTGTTCTGTCTGTTTGCCCAAAAGGACAGACAACACTTATAGAGAAAGAACGTCTGGATCACGTTTTATTTTTATTTGGGTTATCGGTTTCAATCTTTGTGACAGGTGATCTTCAGATCCAATTTCAATAACAGAGAAAAGCATTAAATCGTACAAAGCTGGTCGTGTAACATAAAAATAAACACAATGATACTATACAAATAAGCCATTATAAGACAATTCATTCTAAATACTGCAAGTATCACTTTGCCATTAGAACATAGATATAGTTAAATTACGGGATGTGCTCTTATGTAATCAGGCCTAATGCAAAAGTGTAACTATTAATTCGATCTCAATGTAAATGATATACCTTGCAAGTTACGGCTTTCGTTTTACTTAAATTCATGAATTTCGTAGTGAAAATAAATAAGTTAATATTTTTGAGTTGTTTACAGCAATGTTTTCAATAAATTTTGCAATATAACTTGTATAATGTAAATTTAAATGCTTTTGTCGCCAGCTATACAAATGCGTAGACTATCAGCTTACAATACTGTGCTATCTCTGTTCTTCTGCCTCCTGTTTCTTGGTAAGAGATATATTACTGAGTCATGGCGAGTGGGTTGTTATAGAGAGACATCTCTGCAACGTTCTAAGAGAGAAGTAATGAGAACAGCTAGTAATTTAACATCAAAATTGATCACAAAGCAAACGATGTTAAGGAATTCTTGTACCTAGGCAGCATAATAACTGATGACAGACGAAGCAAGGAAGCGGTAAACAGCAGGCTAACACGGGCAAAGAGGGAATTCTTGGCGAAGAGAAGTCTAAAAGTATCGAAAATAGGATTAATTTGAGGAAGACATTGTTGAGAATACACGTTCGGAGCACAGAAAAGAACGATGTATAGTGAGAAAACGCGAACAGAAGAGAGTCGAAGAGTCTGAGATGTGATGCTTCAAAAGAATCTTGAAAATTGGGCTGACTGATAAAGTTAGGAATGAGGTGATTCTCCGCAGATTCGGTGAAGAAAGGAAGACGCTGACAAGAAGGTACAGGATGATACGACATGTGTTAAGACCTAAGGGAAAAAACGACAGAGGGTGAACGGGATTGGAATACATGCAGCAAGTGATTGAGGAAGTAGGGTGCAAGTGCTAGTATGAGATGTAGAGAGATTGGTGCAGGAAAGGAGAGAAATTTGTACCGGGCTGCATCAAACCAGACGGAAGGCCGATGACAGAGAGAGAGAGAGAGAGAGAGGGAGAGAGAGAGAGAGAGAGAGAGAGAGAGAGAGCAACCTTGATAATCAAAATTGAACTACGTAGGTCATTTCTGTTAGAGCTGACAAAGCATGTGCCAGCGCTCATACCCAGAGGAACACTGCGACTTTAACATAAAACAATGAAGTACCATATTTTATAATTTATCAGTGTGGGCATGAATACCTTCAATTCTACGCATACGACAAATATCTACAAGGTACGTACATCATTAGAGACACAATATCTAATAAATGAACATTCAGATTGCTCAAACTGCAGCATGACGCACGTATACACACTATCACTGGCTGGCAATATACCCCAGTGTCCCCATAGAGTAATAGGCACCTTTGGCCTAAGTTAACACTGTGAAGTAAAACCTAACAAAATAAAGATTAAAAGTACATAAAACACTTATAGCTGCTACATGTAATTGTTATACACTGTACATATTTAATGGACAAATAAAGGTAATCACAAGGATGAAACACCTGCACTAAGTTGAAGGTAAAGTATGGTAATTACGTGTGTCCAAGCAGCCTGCCGGTCGCGGAGCTCACACGAAAAACAGCCTTGGTTACGATTACAGAAGCAGGAAGACATACACCAGGCATCCTAGATTTAGTAAATCATGTCATAGTATGTTTTAAAACAGGCATTCTGTGAAAACTATTCCTGCTCATCCAAAACCTTGTCTGGTTCTTTTCTTCTCGCACAGTATATTTCAGGCTTCTCCATCTCTGTGTTTGTGTCCACATTCGAGAGTGTGCGGTTGCACGTTGACATATGTGTGCTTGGTGTGGTTTTATTTTATGCGTGAGAGTGTTCTATAGAACATGCAACACGTAGGACTTTGAGAACACTTTCTGTCTCTCCAATACATCGTTTTTGGCTTTCGTTACAAGTTCCTCAAAATTTCTAAGTGTATTTAGGTTAAAATCCACTGCCGAGATCGCAACAACATTTCTTCATTTACCGGTTTCTGAGGATGACTTTAACATAAACCGACCCGATAAATAATCAAATATTATTGCTATCTCGCCTGTTGATTTTAACCTAAATATAACACCAGATAGCTGCACTCCATACACAGTGTTCTCTAAATTTATTCCTATGTGTAGTTCGTAATTCTTTTCCCGTAAACTATTTTGGCAAACGTTCTGTGATAGGGTATTTTCTTTTTTGAAGGCAAGTATTAATATTGAAGTACGTAAATACTTCTCAGTTTTGGCAATGTTAGGCAGTGCAACGTCATGCTGACGTACTTAAGTTTCTAATTTAATTTGTTAGTTCTTCCTCCTTTGTAGTTTTATTTGATTTTCACACACACACACACACACACACACACACACACACACACACACACACAGGCGCGTGACTATGGAGCTGTCGTACCCATTTGCTCTGCCAGTGCTTCAAAATATTAAGTTATTTTTTTAGTCCCGTCCTGTGTTGACAGAACGAAAGTAACATTCCTTGCATTTTATGGGTTGACGTGATTCCGCGTAGATTATAATGTCGATGGACACTGAATGTCTGTCTTCTTTCATTAACGAGCTATTTTGTTAGATACTGAGAACTATGGTGTCGTGTGACACAGAATATTTTCAGCAGACGGCAACGACTAGCAATATTTTTGTATATCGTCTACTGCATTGAAAATACCCCGTTGTTACATGATTTATTGCCGACCTAAATCATGCTTCCTCTTTAATACAGATAACCAAAATTTGTTGATTATGCTACGAAAGCTCACCTAATACCGAATCACGTGAGTTTCCCGTTGCGTTTCCTCATTGACACATCGTTCTCAGAAATCAGAACTTGACATTTCTCATTTAATTACAGTTCAGTGCGACCCTTGCACATGTGGCGAACGACGTTTACTACTTCCGTATGAAATAAAAAAACGAAGTAACGCCTGTTGTTAGGTGATTCCACTCAAAGAATATCAATGAAACACTACAACGAGAGACTTTCCCTATGAACTAGTATCACAAAGACCAGTGTTTTATTACCACCTAACACAATGGCAAATAAAGCACGCACTTCCAACAGAGTGTTGCAAGTCAGCACCTGTGACATTTGTTTTCAGTCTCTCTCTAACGAATGACAATCATAAATGAGAAATATTTTCGCAACGCATTTCTTGTATAAACTGTTCCCGGCGCACACGTCGCGTTAATTCTGTAGCAAAACCCGAATTTTCAACATTAATCATCACTGCCTTTTCCAGTAAATCAGCTGACTGTGGAAGAAATAAAGGAATCATGAACGTTACAGACCAGAGGTGACATTGGGGACAACAACGAAACAGGTGGTTACAAGTACATGGTATGCTGGAAGGCAAATGTAATATAAGTGGAAATAAAACACAATCTGTTTCGGTTCTCATCGTAATCTTCCTCCCTGGCATGGAGAAATTGGAAAGCGTAGGCAGAGATAAGACACTCTGCAGAGCTTGATAAATCAACAATATTATAAAAACACAAAATTACGTGGAAGACAGGCTGACAGTTCCGTTTCAATATTTTCGAATGCATAGCCCAAGATCGCATAACGCACGTTAATATAATGTAAGGTTACTTTTGACGTCAGTGTGACGTTGCCTGTTTCCTTTTTTTATTAATTTCTTTCGTTTGTGTGACAAAGTAAAAGTTTATAACAAGTGACCTCATAATCAGCTTAGGTGTTACTGCAATACAAACTGTAGAAAACACGAGAGTGCGTGCTATTTTAGCTATTATATAAGTCACTATGTGCAATGCGTACTATAAGAAGAGTCCGCGTTTTACGGTTTCTAAATTATCTAAAGTGATGTTAAAGCATCTATGCTTCCAACTGGTTCGAGCTATCTTGGATTCTTCACAGTACCAGATTCTTGATCTCTCTTTGCAGTTTATAAAGACACCACACGAGAGCCAGTCAGACAGGATAACTCCACAACTGTGGCTGACGTGGTCTTCATTAGCTGTCATACTGATCGCGCTAAGAGTGTTTACGCTCTTTTCTTACGCCCTTCGCTTCGTTCACGAGGCCTGTACAGGGTGAAAAGTATTTAAACCGACAAACTCTGGGAGGTTGTAGGGGACATCAAAACAAATATTTTTCCCTAATGTCATTTTTCCTATGAGTATTATTTAAAACGGTGGAGGCCGTATTACGCTCTTCAGTTGTAGGCAACTGCTGTCCACCAGTGTAGTAGTGCATTTCTCTGTTTACTAATGGGGCGATACACCTGGAGTGAGTACACTGATATGGTTGGTGCGTACTACGTAGCTCACCACAACGGACGAGCTGCACAGCGGGTTTATCAACAACAATATCCTAATCGCCGTATCCCGCATCATACGACCATTGCTGCTGTGTACCAACGTCTGCGTGAGACCGGGTCATTTAGCAGATTACCTGGACAGGGACGCCAACGCACGGTAAGAACGCTGCAATTTGAGGAAGCTGTCTTGTAGCATGTGGAGCGGGATCCTTCAATCAGCACTCGTGCAATTGCACGTAACATGGGGACGAATCAGACGAATGTAAGAACAGTCCTTCGAGGGTTACATCCATTTCACTTACAGCGTGTCCACAACCTGGAACCAGTTGATTATCCACCCAGAGCACAGTTTCGCAGTGGAACCTGGAACAGTGTGAAATGCATATTACATTTCCATCCTCTGTATTGTTTACCAATGAAGCAACGTTCGGGCGTGATGGAGTCTTCAACATGCACAGTTCGCATGTTTGGAGTGAGGATAACCCACATGCCACAGATACTAGCGCTCATCAAGTGCGGTTCTTCGTTAATATGTGGGTCGGTGTTGTTGGGAACTGTTGATTGGGCCGTATCTGCTACCTAGGCACTATTATAATTTTATCGCCAGAGCATTGGCGGAATTGCTGGAAGACGTTCCGCTCCCTACAAGACGACGCACGTGGATCCAACATGACGGGGTGCCGGTACATTTCAGTCGTCGTGTGCGTCGATTCCTGCACAGACGGTTCTCAGAACTGTGGATTGGCAGAGGTGGTCCTGAACCATGGCCTGCTCGATCCCCAGATATGTCCCCTCTGGACTTTTTGTGTGGGGAGAGATGCGCAACCTTGTTTACGCAACTCCTGTTGCATCAGAAGAGGATCTGGTTGCCTGGATAGTAGCAGCAGCAGGAACAATTTAGGATACTCCTGGAGTTTTTGCCCGTGTCAGACAGAACATGATCCGATGGTGTAACCTTTGTTTAAGTGTCAGTGGAGGCATTTTTGGAAATCTACTGTAATTGAAATTGAGTTGTGTTAATGTGTTGTCTCTTGGTCATTACTAACGGAGAAGTGTTTGTTGGTTTAATTAATTTTGTTTAAATACTCCTCATAGGGAAAAATGACATTAGGGAAAAATATCTGTATTGATGTCTCCTACAATCTCCCAGAGTTTCTCGGTTTAAATACTTTTCACCCTGTATGTGTTCGACTTAGTTACAATAAATGTCTTGCTAGTAACTTCACGACAAGGAAAAACTTATGTGCATAAAACATCTGTATCTCATCTCAAACGGTAATTTCTTTGTTGTGCGATTGTCCAATTTCGACTACAATATCATTATCAAGTGCATATAGCTTATACTCTGATTACGCAAACAGACGATACACTGATAGGTCCAGTGGGCATATGGTGAATACACGATATTTTGTGGTGGTCCTGGCAACGAAATTTCTATTCGTTCCCTGATTAAGAATTCAAAGATTACATTCAATATTGCCAAATTGTGCGTCTTACTTATTATTAGTGTCAAAGCGGTCGATAATACGATATCCGGTTCGAATTTCAATAATAGATGACTGCTCACAAAACGGTTACTGTACAGACAACTGTAGATTCTTCGCTGCCGCAATCTAACAATGTTCGTAGATATCGGATTGCAACAGTACACGTTTCAACGATTGTTTTATTGCCATAAATAATCTCTTGCGTTATTTCACTATAGAGATCTTAGAATTTTGGTCTCTGTAACGAGCCTTGCGCGATGCCTTCTTACTATATCAATGTACACTGTTAAATCCGCATGATAATTTCAGGTAGGTCACATCACTTTACAGGGATAGTAGAATGTGGAATGCAGGGCAGCTCGGATACTCACGCTGTTGCAGTTCGCGAGGGCGGTCGCATCCTTGCAGGCGAGAAGCCTGTGCAGGGTTCCGCCCCCGCCCCCGCCCCCGCCGCGGTGCTGCGCGCCCCCCAGGCCAGTGCCCGCTGACACAGTCCCCACGAGGGCTGCCTCCGTACAGCAGCCGTCGCCGTCGTCGTCGTCATCGTCGCCGCCGTCGCACGCTCCACTGACGCTCTTTTTCCGTCGTCGTTGCGGAGGCGTCTTGTACATCTTCATGAAGCCCTTGATCGGCCGTCTTTCTAGAGCACACAGCCAAATGCATACTTTTGTAATTAGAATGTGAGACGACGTCTTTATATCCTATTACAAGCACTTCAGAAATGAAACCTAGGCAGTTTTCCGAGTGGGTTGGTTCATAATGTACATACACCACTATTCCAGATATTTTACAGTAGCTCAGAGCTAAAATAAATAGGAGAGGGATCCTATGACGGGAATAGTTCTCTCTAGAGCTAAATAAATAAAATATGCTTCTAGCACCTGGCGCAATAGATCCTCATGCAGATTGTTGCATTCGTATCGTAAAAATTTCTCCGATCTTGTACCTCAAAAAAATAGGCTGACACATGTCAAGGGCTCCCAATAGTGAACCTGTAGTTCAATTGTGATGCATCTTCATATAGTATCTCTAGTTTCAAAAATACTGTTAATACATGGGATCAAGTGAAAACTTAAAGAAAAATTTCCTCGAACTCTGTGCCTTTGTTTTGTACATGAAATTCTGTAAACTTAATGTTTACGAATTGGTTAACAAAAATGCTTGTATAGGTTTAAATGACTGGAATACATAAAGTAAACAGTATTCCATCAACGAAGCAATGTGTCTTGTCTTTGTCAGGGAGCGATACTATCACGTATTCTTTCAAAATTAAGACATCAGATGAAAAGAATGAGATTTTCACTCTGCAGCGGAGTTCTAGTCTCGGTCGGGCACACAGTTTTAATCTGCCAGGAAGTTTCATATCAGCGCACACTCCGCTGCAGAGTGAAATTCTCATTCTGGAAACATCCCCCAGGCTGTGTCTAAGCAATGTCTCTGCAATATCCTTTCTTTCAGGAGTGCTAGTTCTGCAAGGTTCGCAGGAGAGATTCTGTAAAGTTTGGAAGGCGGGAGACGAGGTACTGGCAGAAGTAAAGCTGTGAGTACCGGGCGTGAGTCGTGCTTCGGTAGCTCAGTTGGTAGAGCACTTGCCCGCGAAACACAAAGGTCCCGAGCTCGAGTCTCGGTCGGGCACACAGTTTTAATCTGCCAGGAAGTTTCATATCAGATGAAAAGAGTTTAATATCCGTGCGAAGAATCGATAATACCAAAGTTTTATTTCCTCTTTCTAAAAGCACAATGCAAGTGTCTCAGTTGGTGGACAATCAAGGGCCAGACACAACTGAGCAGCTACGAGCAGAAATGGTAAGGCCTGAACTAACTAGACTGCCTGCAGTTGAAAGCTACTATTTCAGATCTCTTAATATGACAAAAATAGAACTGACAGAACCGGTGACAGATTCGAATGTAAGGGCGGAAAAAGCCACTAGAGGGCTTGCAGGGTCCTGAGATGGTACCGTAGCCAACAAACATAACCGAAACCGCCGCCACTGTCATCGAACAAAGGAGTTGACTGCTGACAAGTACCACTGTTTGAATTCATGTTATCCTTTTACAACAAATGGAGGAATCCCACTCGTCTCACCAAGTTAGTACGACCATGCTGTTTCATGAATCGACTGAGTGCACGGATTGCTCATATAAAACCAAGTAATTTAGTTCATGAGACTGAAGCAGAAACGGTAGATGACACTTTTCTTATTATGTTCAAAACGAGATTTTTAGTGAACAAGTAGAACAACACGTAACCTGGTTAACAGTGAGCAACTAGAGCCAGGGTTGAAAAGAGATGTAACTAGCACCTCTCCCTCTGTCAGTGTGTACAAAGTATTTAATACCAAAAAATAAATCTGCTCCATAAATTACCTACATTTTGATAAACCTGATTTACCAGTAGCACAGGAAACGCTTTTCCATATCATTTCGTTGATTGTACTGTGATACGTATCAAGAACCCAAGTACCTTAATCTTGACTCAACAACAAAATGCTGGTAAGGTGGGGCACACCAGATAATGACGTCAGACTTACGAACACCACTCAAAGAATAGGACGATTGAGGGTTTTACATGCGACGGTTCGCGACACTTCTGGGACATGAACTGTATTATTCTGACTTCCGGCCCGGGAGCGAATGGGTGAACGTTGACCAGTACTGTGATACATAGTGAGTAGTTCAAGAGGTATTTGTAGTAATGATTCATTACCTATGCTCGCCCTCATGTGGATCGGTGTGCTGCGCATTTAAAGTATATTTGCGCTATCCATAGTACTGATGTTGGTACCATCAATGTCACCACATTTCCAAAGAGTATGACTCCAGATCTATTCGGAAAATGTCTGACACAGAAATGCTAACCTTGATCCCCCATAATAACCCTTATAAGTAAGATTTTTAGTTCTCAAGATGGTTCTGTGGGGACTGACTTTTGTATCTGTAACTCCATGCTATACTAAGCAAGGTGGTACAGCAGTCGTCACGTACGTCACAGGACAGATGCGCAAGAGCAGTAGACTTGTCATATTGAACTCACAATTATGGAACATATTTTGTCTCGCGTATGATGAGCGTATGTCGATCGAGGAAAGCCTTTTTAGGAATCATCATAGGTTGCGCAAGCGTGGACTGTGTGGGTTCAATTTGTTCTGCTTCTTCGTGTGATCCAGAAGGCTGTAGATAGCAGAGTTCTTTGTTTTGTAAGTCTAGAGGCTTTCATGGCCGTTGTCATTTAAGGTAAAATCTTTCAGAAATTTGTTCGAGGAAGGCAGAGAGATTCATGTTCCTGACCCTAATAGAACGAACCATTTTTTTGCTATAAAGTATTTGGAAAACTGTTGCAGCAGCATCATAGAATCTGTTTGCTCACGACCTCTATCGCATAAGCTTGATTGAGTTAATGTGAATCTAAAAGCTCCATCGAGGCCCTACACTTGCAGTTAGATGGAAATAAAATGAGTGCCGCCATTTTATATAATTAAAACAGTCACAAATCGAGTCGTTATGAAGTTGTAGCTGTCGAATATCATATGTTGTACTTTTCTTGATGGTGCTCCATAATTTTGAGTCGATATATGTGTACTAGTCTGAAGACTTCAGGAGTTAAACCACAGCCAACGTTCCTGAGAAAAGGGCATAGACCATTTATCACATCTTTATTGTCTCTCACATAATTACAGCATGCATGAATTAATGCTTGATAGATTTCCTCTTCAATATGCTATGTGTCAAATATATTTCTGGTTGCACTTTCTTCCTTGAACTGAATTGCGTTATTTCGTCGGCTGGTCTCACGCCGCCCCTGTGTGTCTAATCGAGGTGCTTTGTGATCCTTATTTTGGGAACTTATTGATTGAACTTCGCCTGTCGAGAGTTGTTGAGCTTTAAACACCGCACAAAAAGCTGAGTTACTGATACTTCACCTGCTCAAAAGGGCCACTGATGTTGATTGAGTTGAATAATTCTTCTAAAGTTTGTTAAAGAATGAGACTTTTCATATAATACATTTCAACTTGGGAATGATCAGGGACACACAGGGAGGAAAAACGTTTGTGCATCGACACTTACAGCGCTGGACGTCAGTCATATTTAAGTTGGATGATTCGTGATGAAGCAATTAGGCGCTTCACGGCAGATACTTAAAGCTATGATTTGTAGTGCTTCATTCTTCATGCTGAAGGAATATGTGATCCATCTCAGGGATTTGTGTTGATCTTAGGTTAGCCAATTTTTATTTTTCTGATTGCATATGCTGGTTTACCTCCAACAATCTGATAGATGCAAGTTTGATAACAATAACCATTATTTTGCATAGTTATTATATGTATGTGTCGCAGCCGGCCGGAGTGGCCGTGCGGTTCTAGGCGCTACAGTCTGGAACCGAGCGACCGCTACGGTCGCAGGTTCGAATCCTGCCTCGGGCATGGATGTGTGTGATGTCCTTAGGTTAGTTAGGTTTACTTAGTTGTAAGTTCCAGGCGACTGATGACCTCAGAAGTTAAGTCGCATAGCGCTGAGAGCCATTTGAACCATTTTGTATGTGTCGCATATTTAACGGACAACCACTGAATATCTTCTGGAGTAGTGGCTTAAAACCTCAAAGACTCCTACTATCCACTGTTCACGCACTCATAATATCACACAACATTGCAGCTCACCTACGTGAGCTAATACTAGAATTTCGGTAAGTAGGGTACTAAACTCCTTGTCTACACTATAGCATTACACACAATGCCAAAAATAATTCCACAGAAACGCGACGGTATCATTTTCAACAGTTCTAACAACAATACTGTTTTCTAACGTATTACTTAGAGTTGCAATGAAAATGATATTGCGTCGTGATGCATGGTTTTAAAACTTTACAATCTCAGGGCACGATTTGATTAACTCAGATTTTCTCGGAAGAGATTTCTTAAAAAAGGAATGAAAACGCGGGTATTAGGTACTTAATGACGTCGCAGGATGCTACTTTTTGAAGCTGTCACGTAATCTGAACCAATACGCTGTACGATCAAAAGCGTCCGGATATCTTTAAACATGAGATGCGTCCATCCTTCATCTGTATGACGGCTTGACCACTGCTGGGGACACTTTCAGTGAGGTGTCTGAATGTCTATTGAGGAGTAGCAGCCCATTCTTGCTCTAGAGTCGAAATCAGAGAATTCAGTGATGTTGGACTCTGGGGTCTCTAGAGAAGGTGCTTTACGGCAGGGTGCATTATCATGCTAATACAATCGCCGTCTCTAAACTTTTCCTCTACTGTACGCTGAGGGGCTTAACAACAATCGTATACACGATTAGATCAGTGGTCAACATCTATGAACTGTCTTCCGTAGGCCGTAACGACGATGTTGTGTCTCCAGCTATCGATTACCAGTTGGAGTTAATCACCTCAGCGTCAGTTAAGGCCTGGAGATGGTATACTGAATCAACAACACTGGTAGCCATACAATAAATAAGATCGAAAGGACGGTTGTAGGTGTTCCATTTTATTATATACGTGAACGGCCTAAGTCCCTCAAACCTCCAGTCAGAAGGGTACAAAAACCGAGTTTCGTCCAACTGACTCCTTTCGTCCAACTGATGGTTACAGGGTAAAGTGTGAGTTGTCGTTCCAAACCACTCGATTCCAGTCATCCGCTGTCTAGTGGCACCTCTCTTCACGCCATCGCTCATCACACCACCTCAAGCTTCGTTTAGCATTGAGTAAAGAAACGCGTGGCTTATGAAGAGCTGATTGACCGTCACCCAACTGTTTTAACTTCCTACGCCCAGTCATTCTGCTAGATTATCTGCTGGCAGCACTTTGGAACTGAGGAGTGATTCCTTCCGCTGTATTCGTCCCTGTCTACAGTACCTGTCTGCCTCTACATAAGGTTTGCATGGTCTTGCTATAGCTGTGGTCGTTCCTTCGCGTTTCGGCCTCACAAAATCCTCACCATCAGTTGAGCTGAACAACTTTAGAAAGGTTGAACTGACCCTGACGGATTTGTTACTCAGGTGACATCCAGTGATTAGTCCACAATCGTAGGCACCGAGCCCTCCTGACCTATCATTTCTGCTGTTACTTCTTCTTTAGTGACAACTGAGTACTCCCTGCTTCGTTTAACACTGGCAGTTTCACCTCTCATGGGATCTCGTTGTCAATTCTGAATTACATGACGCTTTCCAGATACTTTAGATCAGATAGTGTATGTACCCTCATTGAAGAGAAACGTGTCAATAAAAACCTCTGAAGGGAAATTTAGGTATACGTACGTTACTATCCTTGTCGCTACTTCTGTCCTGAGTGCCGGAAAAAAACACAGTGCACTTATATTACCTGCAATGAGCAATGTATGCGATGCTTTCCGTCGTACTGCTCCACAATGAACAGCTACATGAGTGGAGCCTGTTGATGAAGAAAAGTTTGACAAATAGTGTATAATCATACGGTGATGATTCAGTTGCACCTATCAATGACTTTTTATGCAACCCGCAATGTTAAATGTAGCTTTCAAAAACCACACGCGAGATTTTCATATTCTCTTGCTCGATACGTGCACCCTATTAAAACAACAGAAAAAATGAACCGGACACTTTTGTGTCAAATTCAATTCATTTAAATTTTGTACTGCGATATGTTTCCGCTGTAGGGCACCGTTTTCGAGTTATTCAAGGAAAACGTACAAAAATCAACTTCAAACCCATCTTCACCCTCCGCCTGCCCGTAAACTCATCCCTTACCAGTCAGGATTTCTCGTATGTTGTACAAAAATTTCAAACTGCACGAACTATTCTTGATTTTCGATCTTTTTTGGTCTCCATTATTTGGGCTATTACGCCACAAGCACAGTCGGCTATCTTGTTAACATCATTAATTTAAACGTGACTTTGGAGGTAATGAAGAAAGAACGACTTTTGTATACGTTATGCTAAAACTAATTACATCGACAATTCGATCCGAACTTAACCCTTACAAGGACACTAGTTTCGTAATCAGAAGGCCTGACGAATACAACGATGTAATTTTTTGCTTTATGCTGTTAGAATTCTCAAAACTGTTGGGTAAAGTTTACTGAAACGCAGTTTTACAAGATGTAAGTGCTCGATTAAGCCGATGGCGTAATAACGTCAGTAGATCAAGATTAAAACATGTCGAAGATGGGGAAATAATTAGTGGAGTCGCAATTTTTTGTATACTTGTAGGAGGAAGTGAGATGAAGAACATACTAGAAATCATGACCGGTGGGGGCTGAGCGCGAGAGTTGGAGGTGTGTCTGAAGGTTTCTTTTGTATGTGTTTCTTGAATAACTCAAAAACTGCGGTCGCAGTACAAAACTTAGCTTCGTTAAATTTTCTACAGAAACGTCGTGTTAACCTTCTTCTGGATGGCTAATAGTTTGCGCTTAGAGAGCGAGAGAATGTGAAAATCGTGGACGTGGGTTTTGAAAGTCAGATACAGAATTGTGGGCTGCATAAAACGACATCGGTAGAGGCAGCTGAATCGCTCTGTATACTGACTCGCGTATGTACACTCGACTTTCGCAGAGCATGGTTCGCTATATTTCGGGAGTGTTGGTAACTTACTTTGCGGACAACTGTCGTGTGCGCGCACACACACACACACACACACACACACACACACACACACACACACACACTTCCAGTATCAAATATTAATTTATCGCCGGGTAAATGCAACAGGAACTCTGGACAACCGCGGCGCGCACATTCTCGGCGTGTTTCTCTGCTTATTCAAAGCCGCGGCGACCTGCCCCGGAGGAGGTCCGGCTTACCAAACAGTGGCGCTGGCGCTGGCGGTGGCGGCGGCGGTGGCGCGCGTAATGAAGACGGGATTAGTTGCGGCGGCCGGCAGCCAGCGGCGCGCGCTAATACATTATTACACGCGGCAGCCAGCCAGGTAGAGGTAGGCGGACGGGCTGCCGGGTCGCGACTGACGGCGAAATAACGAGCCCGCCCTGTGCGGGTGTCACGTTCTCCCAAGTGCCTGGAAATTACTGACAGGTGTCTCAAGCTCCCATTAGAGTCCGCAGCTTCGGCACTGTATATTTTGGATAGGCAGCAGGTATTTCTGCAATATCTCTAGGGATCTCCGAGCACCTCACGTCGGTTTCTGCGCTACAGGACGACGAACATGTGTTACTACACTGGCGGTCGTTCACCTCACTTGTGTCTCTCAAACGGAGATGAATATATACGCCGGGAAAAATCCGATGATAGCACATGCATCTGTGGATAGTAGATGTACACATAGACCCTTTATCATTTAGCTGCAATATAGCATGTAAGCAACTGGAAGCAGTTAATTCCATAAATTATCTGGGAGTACGCATTAGGAGTGATTTAAAATGGAATAATGATATAAAGTTGATCGTCGGTAAAGCAGATGCCAGACTGAGATTCATTGGAAGAGTCCTAAGGAAATGCAATCCGAAAACAAATTATTTAAATGCTAATGGTCGAAGATAATACTAAAAGGTTCAAATAAACAACTTGTGTCAAAAGGTGAAAAGATTTGTCGGTTGGTTGTTTTGGGGGGGGAGCAGACCAGACAACGAGGTCATCGGTCTCATCTGATTGGGGAAGAAAGGGGAAGGAAGTCGGCCGTGCCCTTTCAAAGGAACCATCCCGGCATTTGCCTGCAGTAATTTAGGGAAATCACGGAAAACCTAAATCAGGATGGTCGGACGCGGGATTGAACCGTCGTCCTCCCGAATGCGAGTCCAGTGTGCTAGCCACTGCGCTACCTCGCTCGGTATAAGGTGAGAAGACTTATCTTTTTTTTCTTTTTAAATGACAGCGATGTGTTTAAGAATCTACAAGTACTTGCATAGACAGCCGACTCCAGTGAGGACTGATTGCCGATTAGAGCCTGAGCAAAGTCCAGTACTAACGAAGTAGATCCGTTTTCAATGGAACTGTCTTTAAATAATAAAGCTTTTTCTCAGTCCGAAGTCAGTATTCAATATTTACTGGACGGCATTACGTAGCACCTAGCTACGTGGCCCCGGCTTGTCTGTCGTAAATCTTCAATAACAAGATCTGAAGTTCCAGCTGTCTAGGAATTTAATACCCGCAATAGCGCTGAGCAAAAGAAAATCTTCGGGTTCCACTATTTTTTTGCTTTCAGCTCTACGGATCTACTACGACTGTGATATCCAAGTATTATAAATTTACTATAGAAAAAGGCTAGCTAAACTCAAGTTTTTGGATAGCTTACGCTCTTTTCTTTGGGCCAGATAAGTAGTAATAACAACTAACTCACTTTTCTACGCTGTTAAGTAACATTTTAATTTTCAGTTAAATGGATTCAGCATTTTCATTTCTTTATGTAAAAAGCATTTAAATTACACATTCCAAGCAAATACTTTGTCGGTGGTTAATAAAAAGCATTCCTGCGATCTTTTTAGCAGGACGTAACATAGACTTGTAAGAGTTTCACTAAGCAATAAATACCTTATAACAAATACATTAAGAAAATGTGAGACCACTGACTACTCGAGAAGACGTCGCAGAGCGGTGTCTCTCCTCGACGACGTAAGTACTCCATACCCGTTACTTTAGAGCATTCGATCAGTAGTCATGATGACGTTCATGGCGTCCCACTAGATTATTTGGTTTTGTTATGGTAATGTCTCGTATGTGAGATTATTCTAGTGATGGTCTTGCACTTGTTGCCTCACGGTTCGTAGCCGCGGATAATAAAGCCCAGCATCCATTCCTGCAGCACAGCAGCCGGCACTGAAGGGTAGTCCAGGCGCTTACCAACACGGCTCTGGTCCAGGGCAGAAGCTACCCAAAGCTCGAGCGTCGCACTAGTCTGACGACCTAGTGTACCGGTGGGCCAGGTTCAGCATTCAGCACGACATTACGATATCCGCATGGCGATCCAACTGAGGGGACAATGCAGGCAGTGATCTGGGAGGGATTGAGTACTCGAAACGGCGTGTGAATAAAACACTCAAGACGCGGACACCGATATCTACAAGCAGACCTACCCCGGAGCTTGCTTGCCTTGCAAGCACCATAGAGTCATCGAAATACGGTCCCAGCTGATGCAGAGCCCATGGCAGCCGTGAGAGCATCGTTGGATTCGGTAGATTACTCTTCGGATTACGTGACGTGGCAGAGACTTCTGAGTAATAAATGGAATAATTTTGAATACTGTTTTATTGCGTCTAACAACGCCGCACAGTTCTCGGCCTTCACCCTGAGAAAACAGTAGGGGTTTCCAGCCCGTCAGTGGGCGACACCTACAGTACTAGAGACAGAATGCTTAGTACCAGAGGCGGAAGATCGATTAAGACAGAGCCAAGAATGTTGACCTCCAGAAGGCAGAGCGCAAGAGTCACATAGGACCCATTCATAAAGAGACATGAGTAATTGTTGTCTGGCGGACGGCTGAGAATAAGAGCGTGTTGTCTGATGGAAGTAAGCACATGCCAGCTTGGTTTCAGTAAAGGAGTTTGGGGTGTGCGCTTACTGGAGTCTGAGAACTTGGGTTATATATATATATATATATATATATATATATATATATATATATATATATATATAAATATGCATCCTTTTCATGCAGCTCTCTACATGCTCTGGCACCTGGCGTGAGTCTGCCTGTTGCACCGATGGTGCCGTACTTTCAGGAAGCAGAAGACAGAACTGTACAGTGGATGCATGCAATCTCGCTGCCTCAGTTTTACTACCTATATTAATTTTCACTACCGTTAAATTTTTAAGGAACTAGTCTCGAGCATAAGCTTTAAGTTGAATCGTGCGTATACCTAACGATGCTCAGTGAATTAAATTGTTTTTGTCTTGCTTTTGAGCACGTACCTGAATAATAGACTGTTCGACATACATCAGATTTAGTGGTGATTTAACACCCAGTGTGTAATACCTCAGGGGTGTGGGTCCTATTTCTTTATGCTGAACTTCATATTTATTCTATAGGCTAATTTTATTTGGTTTACTACTTTCATTTGTATTTAATGTAACAGTATAAATTTATTTTTGTAATTTTAATGTTTTAATTATTACTGTGTATTTTATATTTTGTTCAGTGAAATTTTGTTTGGTTTTCTGTTTTCTTTACATTCCCTCACTAAATACCGTAAATTGATTATCCGATTTTAATATTTTTGTTATTTCTGCTTTTTTTCTTCGCTGTTGCGTATTCATCATGATTTAAATTACTTACTATTGTCTATTAGAGATGGTTTCTGATGTGGAACCGATATATTGTATACAAACACTAGATGTTGTCTTAGATACACACGTCACTGATTCAAAATTAAAATTGTTTGAAAAAATTTGAAACCTCAGATGTGGTTAGTAAGTAAATTGTTAAAAACAATATTTTCACTCTCAGGTCAACCCAGTCATACCACTCACACTACCACCATTACAGGAGAATATATTCAGAGGACTTGCTGGAGAATACACGGCGCTGCAGGAGAATACAAGACACACAAGAAAACCAGCAAGAATGGAGAGGCGCTAGTAGATCTGACCAAGAGGGCAAGATGAGAATCATGAAATGTCACTACAAAGGCAAAACGACTAAAGACAACACAGGTGACTACAGATAACAGGATTTCTGGAAGACAACTAAACCGCATGTAGTGTTCGGAGAAAATAACCACAGGAAATTTATGAACTCTACAAACACAAACAGTTGGACGGAATCTGATCATTATTTCACCGAAAGTAAATGAGAACAGAAATCGATAAAAGAAATTAAGGAGCACGTAGGGTTAATTTAATTTTTGAACAGACACAAGGGTGAAACTGCAAGAAACATTAGTTTAAGAATACTGATAAAGTGATGGACATGATAAAAGTAAAATCCGGGCACAAGTAACGGGGGAAGAGAGGGAGTAGTGCAATGATGATCGTCAAGCTGTTGAAACTAGAAGAAAAGCGTGTAGTTTCGGAGCTAGACAAGTCAGGAACGAAAGGATTTGAAAATCTACCGAACATTGAGGATAAAAACCCGTCAACTGTTAAGAAACGCCAAAAGAAAGAAGTGAAATGAAAATTTGGAAGAAGCCGATGATGCATTAAAAAAATATGAGACGAGCCTTCTTTGTGGGGTGGACCGAATTTGGAAGAAGCCGATGATGCATTAAAAAAATATGAGACGAGCCTTCTTTGTGGGGGTGGACCGAATAAAGGGCTAGGAAGAAAGAAAGAGCCCTTTGTGAACGGGGATGATAATGAATTGAAAGTAGGAGAGAAATATGAGTGTGAGGAATGAGTAAGTTACTTCTAAGATCTGGTGTGTATTGGAACATCTATGGAAAGACTACAGGGAAAACTACAGAGATCATATATCCACCAGAATGGAAGTAATGAAAGCAATTAAGGCTCTCGAGAAAAATAGGGTTGCAGGAAATCGAGGCATTTGCGCTGAGGAAATACATGGGGTAGGCTATGTACAAAATATTAGACATCTGCATGAAAAGAAAGACACCGAAAGACTGGAAAGAAACCATTAGCATTCCACTACATAAAAAATGGCAAGAAATACAGGATGGCTGCATATGGATCGCAATACAGAACATAAGGTACAAGATACTCAGTAGACTATTGGTAAGGAGGGTGGAGGAGAATTCGAGGCAAGCATTGGAGACTATGAGGCTGGTTTCCAAAAAGGGAGGAACTGTACCGTTAGGGTTTTTCGACTCAGAAGGATTTCAGAAAACCATCACAGGGAAGATAAAAACACTGTAGTGACCACCGTGTTTTCTGCCGAAGCTTACGATTATGCAGGGATGACTGTTGTTGAACGTCCTTCATACCAGAGAACTGGGTGAAGTAACACCCTAACTGTTACGGGATACCTTGAAAGATGCAACCGCTATTGTTAACTACCGAATGTCGGAAAGACTTGAAATAAAGAGTTAAGCAAAGGAGAGGGGTTATCATTGATTCTGTTCAACTTGTAGGTGAGTAAAGTGACCCAACAGTGGTAACTGGTGAACAAAACTATGGCTACCATAGGTGTAAACTAAAACATGACAGCATAGCAGACTGCCTAGCCTTTACCGATGAAATGGTATTGGTACATGAGAACGAAGAAAATAGAAAAGTGGCGCTGAAAGATATTGCTGTAGTTGTAGTAAAAACCGGTCTTAAGACGTCGCGCAATAAAACGGAAGTCTAAACGAACCAGACAGTTGAAGATAAAGTGGTGGAGAATGTGAACAGCTTCCGTCACCTGGGGGTAAGCCTTAACAGGCAAGTAGCAGCCCAATAAAAGCCTAATAGACATGACACAGAAGAACTGAATTATCCAGGGAGTGTCGTCACTGCGAGCTTAATTCATGCTGTGGTGTACAGTGTGGGGCCACTATGAACGGTTCATAATCGTTGAACGAGATATAAACAGGATCCGAAGCAGAAAATGGTCCTTATGCTTTTTCAGCTCTCCTGTTTCTCGTCACACTCCGAACTGTCGTTTTCGACCGCCAGTTGTGTGGGAATCAACGACCCAAAGAAACGGTTGGTTTGTTTGACGCCTTATACACCACCGTCTAAGGCCTTTTCGTGTAGATTCTGAGTGGTGATGTTTCTGGAACGATTGCCCCGCTCGCTCTCAAAAAAACTGTGTGATTTTAAAGCTGGGCTTCTCGGTTCTGAAGGGAAGAAATGTGAGTGAGAGGTGATGTGGCGAATTTCCCATCGTGTGACACGTCCACGGTGGCGTTGGGCAGAGTTGTGATGAAATTTGGCGCATAAGCGATATCATCAACCTACCTTATATCTCACGTGAACTTCTGAGCTCTGGTTTTTCCCTCGAATCTGTCGACACCTTGCTGTTTCAAGCGTCACTGAACCCGCGTGTGACGTCGCAGGGTGCCACGCTTTTTCACTATTAGAGTGTTAAATTTCAAATTTAGGCGTCGCAAAGGCAGAGAGAAGATGAAATGGGAGATATGATACTGCGTGAAGAGTTTGACAGAGCACTGAAAGATCTGAGTCGAAACAAGGCCCCAGGAGTAGACAACATTCCATTAGAACTACTGACAGTCTTGGGAGAGCTAGTCCTGTCGAAACTCTACCATCTGGTGAGCAAGATGTATGAGACAGGTGAAATACCTTCAGACTTCAAGAAGAATATTATAATTGCAATCCCAAAGAAAGCAGATGTTGACAGATGTGAAAATTACCGAACAATCAGTTTAATAAGCCACAGCTGCAAAATACTAAAGCGAATTCTTTACAGACGAATGGAAAAACTGGTAGAAGCCGACCTCGGGGAAGATCAGTTTGAATTCCGTAGAAATATTGGAACACGTGAGGCAATACTGACCCTACGACTTATCTTAGAAGCTAGATTAAGGAAAGGCAAACCTACGTTTCTAGCATTTGTAGACTTAGAGAAAGCGTTTGACAATGTTGAGTGGAATACTCTCTTTCAAATTCTGAAGGTGGCAGGGGTAAAATACAGGGAGCGAAAGGCTATTTACAATTTGTACAGAAACCAGATGGCAGTTATAAGAGTCGAGCGGCATGAAAGGGAAGCAGTGGTTGGGAATGGAGTGAGACAGGGTTGTAGCCTACCCCCAATGTTATTCAATCTGTATATTTAGCAAGCAGTGAAAGAAACAAAAGAAAAATTCGGTGTAGGTATTAAAGTCCATGGAGAAGTAATAAAAACTTTGAGGTTTGCCGATGACATTGTAATTCCGTCAGAGACAGCAAAGGACTTGGAAGAGCAGTTGAACGGAATGGATAGTGTCTTGAAAGGAGGATATAAGATGAACATCAACAGAAGCAAAACGAGGATAAGGGAATGTAGTCGAATTAAGTCGGGTGATGCTGAGGGAATTAGATTAGGAAATGTGACACTTAAAGTAGTAAAAGAGTTTTGCTGTTTGGGGAGCAAAATAACTGATGATGGTCGAAGTAGAGAGGATATAAAATGTAGACTGGCAATGGCAAGGAAAGCGTTTCTGAAGAAGAGAAATTTGTTAACATCGAGTATAGATTTAAGTGTCAGGAAGTCATTTCTGAAAGTATTTGTATGGAGTGTGGCCATGTATGGAAGTGAAACATGGACGATAACTAGTTTGGACAAGGAGAGAATAGAAGCTTTCGAAATGTGGTGCTACAGAAGAATGCTGAAGATTAGATGGGTAAATGACATAACTAATGAGGAAGTATTGAATAGGATTGGGGAGAAGAGAAGTTTGTGGCATAACTTGACTAGAAGTAGGGATCGGTTGGTAGGACATGTGTTGAGGGATCAAGGGATCACCAAATTAGTATTGGAGGGCAGCGTGGAGGGTAAAAATCGTAGAGGGAGACCAAGAGATGAATACACTAAGCAGATTCAAAATGATGTAGGTTGCAGTAGGTACTGGTAGATGAAGAAGCTTGCACAGGACAGAGTAGCATGGAGAGCTGCATCAAACCAGTCTCAGGACTGACGACCACAACAACAACAACAAAGGGAGACAGTTAGGCGGTTCCAAAAAAAGTGCTCACTTAATTGTGTTGAGGAGTGTATATTCACTGTGCATTGTGCAAGCACTAGATATGCACGCTCATGTCATTTTATTGAGATAAATTTAAAAAAGTTGTGTGTTGTGGGGCTATCATATATATATTTATACATACATCCCAAACTTACACATGAACTATGAGTACCGTACATGGAAAGATATGTGGCTATACTCCTCGCTTGTACAACATCTCGTTGACGCCTTCGGTGATTGTCTTGTCTAAAATCAACAATATGAATTTTTTCTCAGTCTTTTTTGAGCTTTTTCTGGCTACGTTACAATCCTAACCCATCACATATGGATACATTTCTTTATGTCTTTCTTAGATTCACAGCGCCAGATTCGCACCAGGTGGCCAAACATGATACTAATTTATTTATTTATTTATTTATTTTTTCATCCGAAGTCGCTTCCGCATTAACGTGTTAGAACATCTACAAAGTTTCGTTGTCATACATAATTACAGCCCACATTGGACCTTTGTGGGGTAACAGCAGTTTAACACTTTGCCGTCCGCACGTCTCGTACAAATTTATTCGATGGCGCCGGCAGAGCTAAGTCGGATTACTTGGCTTGTCGCCCGCCGCTTATCACTTTTCCGTTGACGAAAAGCTTCAAACACATTGACTTTGTGCGCTTTAATTTTCCGGAAATCCTCTATTTTGCCGTATCGTTTCACAAACTCGAATTTCTTTTCAGGTAGCTTCTCTGCAAATACTACACTGTTCTAATAATTATCTATGCAGAGGTGATTCAATCAGAATGTGTCAATTCGTTCATCACTGTTTCTAATAGAGGCTATGCAGCACCGGAATCTATCTTGAATGAGTAAATGTATCCCGTACTCGAACCACACAGCATCCGAATGAGTATGACGTATTTCGTAATTTTCGACGGATTGTAAACTTTAAAATTTAACCGTCCACGCCACGGTATCATTCCTTCATTAATTGAGATGATTTGACTTAGATTAAACGTTTCTTTAAACTTTTTGGAAATATAATAAATTAAGAATTGCACTTTGACAAGCTGGTCGGCACTATACAGTTTATTGTTGCTGTCGGAAAAATGTAAAAATGATAATATTTGTCTGAATCGGTTGCGGGACATCGTTTTGCGATATATCGGTGTGTGTATCAGCGGATTCGTTGGCCAATAATCACTGATCCTTGCTTTTACAATTCCCATAAGGATAGCAATCCCAAGCCTTTTTCTTAGTTCGGGTCCCGTAACGTCAACAAATTTGGCATTTTTTAAATCCAGTTTCCTTCTCTTGCGATTTTGACTGTAGACTTTTTGATTTCGTTGGTAATATATTCAAACAGATCGTTCCCAATATGTAATTGTAGGTTATCCTGAACGCTCTGTGTATCTTTGGGAAATATGTTTGGACCCGGGGATCCTTCATATTTGCCGGCCGATGTGGCCGAGCGGCTCTAGGCGCTTCAGTCTGGAAGCGCGCGTCCGCTACGGTCTCAGGTTCGAATCCTGCCTCGGGCATGGATGTGTATGATGTCTTTAAGTTGGTTAGGTTTAAGTAGTTCTAAGTTCTAAGGGACTGATGACCTTAGATGTTAAGTCTCATAGTGTTCAGAGCCATTTGAACCTTCATATTTATTATTGGTCCTCGGTTAATCAAAGTCTGACGACTGTGCACTGTCTTCTTCGACTGGTTCATCCGAATCAGTTGGCAACCGTAGCGTTCGACGAATTCTTCTTGGACGTATTTCACTATCTTCCTACTATTCTGCTTCATTTTCATTTTTTTGATCTTCATTCTCATCTTCCCAATCAGTCATGCCGTCCGAAACGTCAGACAAGACGCCCGCGCATTCATCGTAAATAATCCTATTGCCTCTTTTGTCCGTCATGATGAAGGGGCACAACTACTTATAAAAACAAAACACTTGTTGACGTGTGTAACTTATTGTTACCTAGACATAACACCAACAGAATGCAAAAGATCCTAATGTGCTGTCGCCGTACACTGTGCGGTACTATGCTCACGACACCACTCTGGTGTCGCCAGCCGTTGACCACTATTTCGCTCACGACACAACTGTGGTGTTAATTGTAGCCAGCCGGTATTTCATAGGGCTGCCGATCACCGCTGTGTCCGTTCCTTCAGACATGCTTCATTAGCGCACCTAACATCTCACGTGAACTTCTGAGCTCTGGCATTTTCTTCGCATCTGTCGTTCGCGTTCGCGAAATGCGCGGAAATCAGCACCCCAAGGAAAATGGTGTACTTGCAAAGTACATTAATCTACACAGGCTCTGAAACTTAGTATCTGATATCCAATTGAAGAGTGAGACCGCGTTTCCAAATGGTTTCTGGGTCTTCAAAAGTCTACGTTCTGCCTGTCTTGAAAGTAACGAGGCTTACTTATCAGTACTTTCTGGAGTAGTCTGTTTTTCTAAACACACGCACAGCTTTCAACTGTTACATTTATTTGACAATAACTGGTAAGGTCTTCGAGAGGAAGGAAGTAGGTGCTGTTACAATATTGAGTCCACGTTTGGAGCAGGAGCTACAGTGGCATTCGACACCGTGCTTTCGCAGTGTCCGCCACCGGCAGCGCTTCGAACCGCTGGAGCCGTTACGTTCGACGGGACTCGTCCTCAATCCGTTTTATCGAGCAGCGGCAGAGAGGAGTTGGAGCGACGTGGCCTGCTGCGCGCACAGTAGAGTAGAGCAGGCAGCGTGGACGAGGGTGGAGGTGGCGGAATGGGGGGGGGGGGGGGGGCGGAGCCGCCAACCGACTTAATTACAAGCACACAACAGCATCGAGCGGTGGCTGCCGAGCAGGTAGGCTCGAGCAAGCAGCCGCGTAAGCTTCAGCTGCCACGGCGACGGTGCGAGGCGCAGTCTGGCGGCGGTCTTTAATAAGGAGCTCGCAGCCTCCAGCAGGCTCCCAGGAGCCCAGTGCCGGCAAGAATGGGAGCACCGACATGCGCCAAGCCACGCTCCGCTCCGACGATTAACTAACTCTGCTGACCTCCTTACCAGTCTCTTCGGGCCTATCTTCTCACGAGATCCGCGTCTGGAAGCACACGTTTGGTGTAGAGTTGTAGTACAATGGAGTTATCAATGTACGAGGTGTGGCTTTCAAATAACAGGACTAACGCTGTCACAAAGTACGTATGCGCCAAAGATGAACGGCCATTAGGTGTGAAGCGTGAAGTCTGCTAAGTCAACTTCGGTATCTCTTGTGTCAGCAGACAAATCAGTGTGACCGTGGCCTTCGTTTGTGAAAGAGCTGTTATTTTATTTTTGCTGGAAGAATATTGAGTGTCATAACAGAGCAATGTATATTCCTGACGTTTTACACTAAACTTGGAATTTTTTTACTGAAACCTATTATTTACTGAAAGAAGTGTGAGGCGAGAACTATTTATCACGTACACCAGTTTGTCAGTGATTCAAGCGTTTCCACGATGGCCAACAAGACGCTGAAGTTCGAGTCTCGGTCCGGCACACAGTTTTCATCTGCCATCAAGTTTCAAGACCCTGAAGGTTACTCACGCTAGAGACACCGTTCAGCATCTGAAAAGGATGAAAATATCGAAAACTTAGAAAATCTGATTCAACATAACAGTCGATTGATTACTCGATCGCTTGCTGAAATTTTAGGGACTGACAAAGACTGCGTAAGACAAGTTTAACATAGCCACTTCAACATTATGAAAGTGTGTGCGAGGGCGGTGCCGAAAATGCTCACGACCGAACAAAAAGAAGCTCGTTAAAATGTTTCTAGTTTAGCTTAGAACACCACCGAAAGTGTTCTCAATTTATTGGAGAGACTAATAACAGGTTACAAATCTCGGTTTTACACTTTCGATCCAGAAACCAAGCGCCAATCCTTGCAATGGAAGTGCCCAACTTCGTCGAGAGCAATAAAACTCGAATGTCAATTATGTATTCAAAGCAATGATAATTCTTTTTTTTCGATATTCATGGAATTGTGTGTCTCCACATGGTTCCTAGCTGTCGAACGATTAATCAACATTACTAGCATGAGGTTGTTACAAAACTGCGTGTGAAAATAAGAAAAAAAACAACCCGAATTGTTGAAGAACATGTCGTCAAGACAATTCACCGGCCCTTACTGCACCTTCTGTTAAAAGGTTTCTAGCGAATTACAGCATCCCATTGTTAGACCATCCACCTACTTCACCCGACCTAGCACCATGTGACATTTATCTATTCCCCAAGGTCAAACCTGTAGTAAAAGGAAAAGAGAGTTCGGTCCGTTGGAGCAGTGAAAGAAAAAATGGCATGCGTCATCGATGGCAAATTCACACAGAGCGTTGTAGGGACAGAGCAGGGGAGTATATTGTGGATGACAATAACGAACCATGTATGTTTCTAAAATAAAATGTTTTACGGCAATAGTCCCATTATCACGTCGACAATCCAGTGTAGCCACCGTTCTGCGTCTTGTACAGGTCAAAGACTGCGCCATATTTTTGCACCTTTTTCAGGGTGTTTCTCAGCATCTGCAGTAGTCGACATACGGTGATTATGACGGTCAAAACAAAATATCCATCTGAAAATGCTTCACACGAGGTGACGTTTCTGAGTTACTTATTACAGCATTACAGTACGCACAGCGGCCATATTACTACAAATGCACAAAGTATTCACCAGAAGCATCAATGCTAGCGTGGTAACAACTTAACATGGTTGGAAAGGGCAACATTTCCCAATAGACTGTTGTTAATTTATTCACCACAATCGCCAGTGTGTGGTTATCAGGTGATAGCTGTAACAGCAGATAAGGGGCGATCAAAAAGTTTTTGTTTGAGTGCTTTGCTGCAGCGTATGTGCAACGCAGCGCCACTTTGATGCGGGTATATATGAAGGGCTTATTTCAGTAGTGGTGCAAGTCCATTTTTGTTCATTTCGAGATACAGAGTACTAAAGTTAAAAGAGCGCTGAAAAATCTGCAGTTGAGATACCAGAAAGATTCAAGCATATGGCTTCTTGCTAGAGATGAACCTTTCTTTCTGTTTGTTTGTATCATTAATTTCAGAACCATTATAAGCAGAAAAGTGGAGTTAATGGACCTGTACCATTATTGAAATAAGCCCTTCATATGCACCGAAATGTAGGAAAGGGGTTAATGTGACTTTCCAAAGGATACTTTTTGGTAGCTCTTTATAAATTGCTTAAAGCCCAGAATAATAAGGTATACGTTCTCTTCTCGCAGCACCAAGAAACAATTTCTTAAAAAAGCTCTTCCTACCTCAATATGAAGTGCGTCAAAGGATCGTTCTCTTAAATGGATAGCTTCTTCGTGCCATTCACGTTTACACGTACCACAGATATAATAAAACAGGAATCTTTACAAGGTCGTTAAGGTTTTCGTGACCACTTGTTGACTAATTGCCTGTTGGCTTCTGTTTCGGATTCTTCATCCGACGTTGGTTTTATGTTTTTTTCTGAAGTTCCACCAGCACTAGTGTCTGGTATTGTTAGAGCTTCAGCCTCCAGTTCATCACCAGCAATGGAGAGTGAAGCTTTGACAATGTCCACCACTCGTGGTGGCGAAACGACAGAAAAATCATCAAACAAACGTCGGGCGAAGAACCAGAAACAGAATCAAGCAGGAAATTTGTCAAGAGGAATCTCAGTCATTTGTGGAAAAGAACGTAAACTTCACTTTTCTGTAAAAGACCAAGACTCCTGTCTGGTGATACTACCGAAATTTTTAAGGAGAGCCATGTGTAAAACGTTCGAAAGTAAAATTCTATGTACCAACTTGACGGAACATCCTAATACTTTTGGTCTTACGTTAAATCAATAAACACATCGAATCCACCTGTCTAAGCACTATAACCATAATGGCGTTCAAACAGAGAAAGCTACAGAGAAGGTCGAAATACTAAATGTGTTTTTCCGAAACCGTGGAATAGAAAAGAAACCGAAAATGCTCAACAGAGGACAGGCCATTAATTCCGTTCTGCATAGGATATACCGACTGACTCGCCCCTCTTCTAGCAACAGTGTAGCGTAAATCGCTGCAGGAGCGAAGTCTTCCTGATGACTGAAGAAAAACCACACGTCATTCCTGTTTTCAAGAAGGGTCAACCAACGGACGCTAAAAACTGTAGATGCATAAAACGGTGCCTCTCTCTTCCAGAATGTTTCATGCTCACGTATTGTGACATTTCAGAGACCGAAAATCTCCTCAATAGGAATCAACATGTGTTCCGAAAATACAGATCGTGTTAAATCCAATTCGCTGTTTTCGCCTGCAAGACCCAGGAAGGAGGATATACAAGCGCCCAGGTTGATTCCGTGTTCCTCGACTTCCGTAAAGCGTTCAATACTATTCGCACGGCCTTTTTATGAACAAAATACTATCGTAATTAGTACCAGACCAACTGTGTGATTGAGTTACAATGTTTCTGGGAAACACAAAACAGCATGTCTTTTTCAACGGAGATAAGTTTTCAGCCGTAAAAGCTACTTTGGGTTTTGCCCAGTGGAGTGCTGCAGATCCATTATCTTTCTTGCTGCCTACGTAGATGAGATAGTTGACAACATTAGAACTTCCACGAAACTTTTGGCAAGTGGTGCTCTTGTACATAAAGAAGTCGCAAGGCTAGAAAATCGTAGCAAAATGTAGGAGAAAATGCGGAGTATCGATTCATGGTGCAGGAAGTGAACTTGAGCCCCGTCATAAACAAATGTAACGTACTGTGTATAAATTGGCAGAAAGACACATTATCGTATGATTACAAGACTGCAGGATAATCACTGGAAGCACTGACTTTCATAAAATGTACACATAAAAAAAAAAAAAAGTTTTGCACCACCTCGGTTCCGAGAGTTCCGGAACCTGTACAGAAAATTGGAATAGAGATCAACATAAACATTATTTCATGAAAACCACACATTGCGTGTTGTACCACCATACAGCGAGACCTTCAGAAGTGGTAGTTCAGATTGCTATACACACCGGTACCTCTAATACCCAGTAACACGTTCTCTTGGATTGATGTATGTATTCGTCATGGCATACTATCCACTTCTTCATCAAGGCACTGTCGATCCACATTGTCCCACTCTTCAACGGCGATTCGGCCTAGATCCCACAGAGCGGTTGGCGGGTCACGTCGTCCATGAAGATATGCTGCCGATATGCACTATCGGTAGGAGGATGGCATTCACGTATCTTACCGCCGTTACGGCGTCTTCCATGACCACCAGCGGCGTACATCGTCCCCATATAACGCCACACCAAAACAGCAGGGAACCTCCACCTTGCTACACTCGCTGGACATTGTGTCTAAGGGGTTCAGCCTGACCGGGTTGCCTCCAAACACGTCTCCGACGATTGTCTGGTTGAAGGCATATGCGACACTCATCGGTGAAGAAAACGTGATGCCAATTCTGAGCAGTCAATTCGGCATGTTGTTGGGCCCATCTGTACCGCGCTGCGTGGTGTCGTGCTTGCAAACATAGTCCTCGTCATGGACGTCAGAAGTGAAGTTGCGCAACCTGTAGCCTAATGCGCACAGTTTGAGTCGCAACACTGCACGAAAAGCATTATTCTGCATGGTGGCGTTGCTGTCAGGGTTCTGCCGAGCCACAGTCCGTAGGTAGCGGTCATCCACTGCAGTAGTAGCCCTTGGGCGGCGTGGGGGAGGCATGTCATCGACAATTCCTGTCTCTCTGTATTTCCTCAATGTCCGAACAACATCGCTTTGTTTTACTCCGAGACGCCTGGACATTTCCATTGCTGAGAGCCCCTCCTGGCACAAAGTAACAAAGCGGACGCGATCGAACGGCGGTATTGACCGTCTAGACGTGGTTGAACTACAGACAACACGACCCGTGTTCCTCCTTCCTGGTGGAATGACTGGAACTGATCGGCTGTCGGACCCCCTGCGTCTAAAAGACGATGCTCATGCGTGGTCGTTTACTCCTTTGGGCAGGTTTAGTGGCATCTCTGAACAGTCAAAGGGACTCTGTTTGTGATGCAATATCCACAGTCAACGTCCCTCTTCAGGAGTTCTGGGAACCGGTATGATGCAATTCTTTTTTTGATGTGTGTATATAGGAGTCTGCATACGAAGTGATTTAAAGTGGGAAGGCAGACGCCGGAATTGGAAGAATTCTCAGGAAATGTAGTCCGTTTACAAAGGAGGTAACTTACAAAACCCTCGTTCGACTCACATCTGAATACTGCCCGTCAGGATGACCACTGTTCCATGTAGGATTGATAGAGGAAACAGAGACTACCGAAATAAGAGCAGCGCGTTTCGTGACAGATTCATTTGGGAAGCGCAAGAGCCTAACCGAGACGATTAAGCAACTTCAGTAGCATACGCTGTTCGAGAGGCGTTTCGCATCACAGTATGGTTTACTGTAAAAATTTCGAGAGCGTACATTCCTAGAACAGTGAACAAATATATTGCTTCCCCCTACGTATATCTCGCGAAAAGGACATGAAGATAAAATTAGATGTATAGGAGCCCACGTAGAGGCTAACTGGCAACCGTTCTTCCCGCGTCTGGGAAAGGAGCCGGGGAAGTGACAGTGGTGCTTAAAATACGCTCCACCAGATATTGTGTATGGGTGCAGACGCAGAATATGAGTGTCAAGATGGCAGTGTCCTCTGAAACGAAATAATGCATTGATTTCGTTCATATTCCTATAAAAAGAAGTTCATTTTTTGTAAACAATTTAATTTTTATAACATACTTTGAGTGCAGAATGTGTTCCTAATTGATTTGGTCTGTAAGCAGTTTATGTTGTTCTATCACATGAAAATGGATAATAAGCTGAAATCGTTTTCGTGATGAATAAATAAGTTTAACAACAGTCCAAGTGGAAAATATATTCCAGGCTGTGGTCTCAAGTTAACAGATAATAATCTCTTAAAATGGTTCGGCGAAGCTCTTTGTAAGTGCCTGGCTCCTGAAACATTCCTGGAAAACAGTGTGTTGGATCGAGTGTCGAGTCCGGTACCCTTGCCGACCGCGGGCTAGTGCTCTACCGACTGAGCTATCCAAGCACGACTAACAACCCGCCACAGCATACTGCAGTTTGTTTCACGAGTGCAAGTTCTGCAAGGCATGCAGGAGAACTTCTGTGAAGTTTGGAAGGAAAGAGAGAGGTAGCGGAGGAAATAAACCTTGTGAGGACAGGTTGTGAGTCGTGCTTGCCGTCAGTGGAGCACTTACCCGCGAGTGGCATACGACCCGCCTTCGAATCCTTGACCAGCACACAGCTTTTAGTCTTTCAGATAAGTTTCAGAGCAGCGCACACACCACTGCAGAATGAAAATTTATTCTTGAAACCTAGGCCACGCTGAGCAGCTTCTTAGGCGTTAAAGATACACTGTTTCAGGTCAATGACGAGTAAATAAAGAAACACACACTGGTCCGGCCAATGCTAAAAATACTATATTTTACAGAAACCAGCATACATTTAAATTGAAGCACTCAAAGATCCTGTCATACACGAACCCCCCGGCACTACGAACTTATTGGATAGCATTTTCAGTGTTTTAGACACCGTGTCTTTGAAGAAAGTCAATTCTGTTTGTGGGGTAGCATGCATTTGTCGATCATGTGATCATGGATAGTCCATATCATATACTGACTCCATATCATCCTTAACGATTAGCAACAATAACAGTCTGATGATTACCACCTGTCAACGTCTGATTGTGAGGTTAGTTCTTTATCCATGGGTCATATTCACGACAACCAGTTACGATGCGCAACGAGTCATTAGGTTTATATATAAAATATATTTTTCTTTGTGAAAACATTACTGGAAATTTTTTTTTAATCTTAATCTACAACAGATTTTGACAAATGGAATTCAACCATGTATATACTATCTACTCTGAAATCCACGTATGGAGTTGGGTAGCTGTCTGGTGGTCAAATATTTATGTCTGCCTATTTTGCTCCCTGTATTCATGAGTAATGATGTGGTTAGTAGTGAAATATCTATGAATACTGCTATTATTTTAATATCGTGCCTCATACTTCGCAAAGAACTTCATAAGGAGTAAGCGTGTTCAACGGCTGTTTTAAATGTCTGAATTTAGGTATACCTTCACCGTTAAGCAATTAGTATCGACAGTACTGCATCATCTGGCAGTCTTTAGTAGTACGTCTAATTTTTAAACGGTTACCTACGTGAAGAACACCAGGTGTTAACCTTACATCTCATTTCTGTCCAACGAATACATTGTAGCTTTGTGTAGAAGTCCCAAAAAAACATTTTCCCTACGACATCAGAGAATACAAGAATGCAAATTAAGGAAACTTTCCAGTAATTTTCTCGAAAATTCCAGCAATTAAATATTGAGTAAATGTTTCACTAGAGAAGATCTATAATATGTGATTTGCAGCTGGTGTTCTGATCAATAAGAAAACTCAGAAAGTTTGAACAATCAGTTCTATGTATTTCCTTTCCCGGTGCTGTGTTGTTATTCTAAGTATTATGACGTACGTTTACCGTATGATACAATCTCACTGAAACGTGGCCTCTTTTGTGATCGAAAGGGACGAAGCTAATGTCGCCATGGTAGCGGCCATGTGAAGAAACCAAAATTCTGCTCATGTTGGGAATCTGTCTCTCAGAGATTTCTATACCATTTGCGTTGATTTGAGTCCAATAATTGATGATATACAATGGGATAGTTAAAAGTGTGACCTACATGGATTCCGCAGCCAACTCATACACTCGCACCTAAATTATTTCATACAGTTTAAAATATACATTCCTGGAAGGTAAGAGTCCGTACTTGGCGTGATGGACCACTATCAAGATCACATGATCTTGTACCAATTACAAGACAATTGATTGTTCCAAGTATCCTACACAATATTTGTTGCCTGTACGGATAACGGTTCCGGTGAAGTTCTTCTTCACACTCATTCCTATTAGTACGATCAAAAATAGAATCATGTAGACCAATTACCAACTTGAACTTCGCATCAGATGCACATGCACTCAATTTCTTTCTGAGTTTGCAAAATGTGTTATTACGAGAGCGACCAAAGTTGCGAGTGCCAGGACAACACTCGTGTACATGGTACTGCCATCGACACAGCAAAAATTCTTCGTCATAGCATTTTGCTTAGAGATAAATGATACCACATTTTATTCAATTACTGACGATATTTGTACAATGCCTGCGTCTCACGACAAACGCATTGTAGTCCTAATGCTCATAGGAACAGATTTTCGTTCTTCGATTCCACGGGTCGATGTTATTGTTCGGGCGTCAAGGTGTCCAGCAAAATCTTTGCACGCATTTTTATCTTCTTCAAAACATTCTAGAGAATTTTTTTAATATCTGATTTAGAGACATAGCTCCACTGTGATTTCTGACACAACAACGCTGCCACACTACGAGCGCACGTCCACTCCCTGCTCATAACTGACTGGTCGAACATAGATCTGTTGTTTTCAGTTGTTGGTTCAACTGCCCACCGTCGTTACTGCCAGGAATAAAATGTCTTGAAAGTTATTGGACGGAGGATATAGGTGCTCAGTCAGGTGTGTGATAACAGTTTCCAGTAATCGAAACTAGTGGCAATAATAATGAACATTTTGGTAGCAGCTGACGATAAAACAACATAATTTACAACACATATCTGCAAGCTATCGGTCACGAACTTCTGAAAACATTCTTGTAACGTGTGCATAGTATATGACATTCTTAATATGGTACAAGTCTCTTCTATACTTGAGCTCTTAAAGTGACAAACACGGTGCAGAAACGATCAGACAATGCACGCTTTCATAGATGTTACTAACTTCACCTAAGAATTCCGGGAAGTCAGGCCATGGTCGATATGTAAATCTTTTCCCTAACATTTGTCTCCAACTGCAGAAGACATCTTCTGAGGTGAAGCGGCGAACTGCAATCAAAACTGGAGAGTATGTCGAATATGTAGACAGTATAAAGGGCATTACATTCCATCACACAATGCCGTCTACGACAATATCTCCGGTAGTGTCAACATTCCTTTTTGAAAGTAATCGATCGTCTTTCTGTCAGTGCAGAGTCAACACCTTTGTCTTTTCTCTTAAAATTATTGCGATGTTTATAAATCACAACAGCCTCTTTGTCCAGGCGCGAATGATATTTTCATGTTTTCGATATGTATCTCGTCTCAATGAATTTTACTTTGTGATTACACTCTTGGTAAAAAAGTTCTGCTACGGACCATTTATCCTTATGTCACAGACGGCATTTCCTCCGTTCAGCTGAAGGGATTTTATCACTTCTTTTCGTGTTGCCAATATATATTAAAAGGTTTTCCATTCCATAGTGTGATGATAAAGCAGCCAGTATGTAGTATGAAAAGAAGAAAACAGTATTGGCTGTGATGTTGAAATTACTATTTATTTGCTCATCAATGACGTGCGTTTTGCCTGATTCAAGGCATCTTCAGTTTGGCCGATAAATGTTAATAAGTAAGTTATGGATATCGACGATAAAAAAATTCACAAAAATTAATTAACTATATCATGTGCAAGTAAAATAGTCGAGGCAAATATATGCTCCCTCATGTATTAAAAGCAGGTCATATGGTCCAGTAAATACAAGGCAGGATCAGGCGAGTACAATATGACAAATGGTACACTTGCTGGAAGCGTCAATCTATATCCTGCAAACACATACATATCGATATCCATAACTCGCTTATCAACATTTATCGGGCAGTCTGACGGTGCCTTGAATTAGGTGAAACGAGCATCATTGATGAATAAATATACAGTAATTTCAACATTGCAACCAAGTGTGTTTTCTTCTGGGCAATTTATAATAGTCCACAACAACAATGAATTTTATACGCACCCGTTGTAAGCTAATATTATTCTTTTCATTTCTTGTAGATCTGGAAGTAATTTCAACTCCTTATTTGCCCAACACTTCCACAAATGGACCTGTAATTTTACTAATAAACGGAAGAAAATTTTTCCCGCTGGGCGGCTATTGTTGTTTGTTGATCCTAATTCTCTCCCTAGATCGAAGTTCCCGATCTGTCTCCTTGTTGGAATAACAATTCCTTTTAAAGGTCGATCATACATGTTTAACTTCGTCTTGTAAGTAAAACGGTTCTCAAGCATTGTTGGCGCAGCCTACCAAGATTTTTATAACACTCCTTTTCCTGCCTTGGGTAGCGGTCAGAATCATTTTGAAGATAACGGTCAGTATCTCCCCTCGTCTTGTTTCCTCGCTGGATGACAGACACTTCCAGAAAACTCTCTGTTTCTACAGTAAATTGGAGTTTTTGGTTGACGCTATTAACGTGTATCAAGAAAGCATCATTTACTGGCAGTTCGGAAATCTTCATATACAAATTGGCTGCAGCTGGACTAAGAGGACTGCCCATAGCCACCCCGTCAATCTGTCCATAAAATCATGATTATAAAGGAAATAGGTTGTGGTGAGGCACTAAGAAGATTTCAAGAATATTCAGCTCTCCCTCGAATTCCGACTGCAGTTTGCCGCTTCATATCCGAAGATGTCTCCCGCAGCAGGAGACGAATTGTTAGGAGAAAGTTTTATATATCGATGACGTCCAGGCAGCCAGGAAGGATTAAGTGAAGAAGGCATGGAAATATAATACTTTGTTGATAGTAAATACTAAGACAGGAAAACACAGATAAACGAAACACTCTTCTAATTTCTACGTCGTACAGCCACGAATGTTAACTGCCTTTGTACGTTGACCCCTTCTGAAGGAGGCCGTAACACGTTCTGGAGCGAGTTTATCGACCCTGCCGGGTGTCGAACAAGTGGTCCGCTTTAAGCGCTAAGCTGAGCCGTATTTGGCGAGTGGTCCACCTGCGGAACGGGGACGCCCCAGCGGCCGGCAGATCCCCGCCGCTTGCCGGGGAATCCTACGTGTCCAGCCAGAGCCTATCGGACGCGAATGGGCTTCCGGAGGGCTCGCCCAACGAGCCGCTTACTCCGAAAAGCCGAATTTCCCCGGAGAAGGAACAGGCGTAGCGCGGCGGCCGCTGCACCGCCGACACTAGTAAAACTCTGTCTCCGGTACCTTCAAAACAGACACTAAGGCGATATTTTGTCTCACGGTATTTTACCTACACCCAGTCTTCGCTTCAGTTTTTAAAAATGTATAACAGGGATTCGAAACAGCAGACGAATTAAGGTGAGGCAAATACAACAGAACTTAATTTCATCGAAAAATAAGAACGAATTTTAACCAACTGAATCTCGCTGTTTCATAATTATATTTTCCGACGGATAGTGATAAAGATTTAATAATCACCTCACAGAAATGAAGTTACGTATTGAACTTAAATAAATGTGGTATGATGCAGTAATTAGTTTCCTGCATTTGAAGGGGAACAACGTTGCTACGTTTTCCGATAGAGTATGATAGCAATTCATCATCTAAGGGTATTATACACTCCTGGAAATTGAAATAAGAACACCGTGAATTCATTGTCCCAGGAAGGGGAAACTTTATTGACACAATCCTGGGGTCAGATACATCACATGATCACACTGACAGAACCACAGGCACATAGACACAGGCAACAGAGCATGCACAATGTCGGCACTAGTACACTGTATATCAACCTTTCGCAGCAATGCAGGCTGCTATTCTCCCGTGGAGACGATCGTAGAGATGCTGGATGTAGTCCTGTGGAACGGCTTGCCATGCCATTTCCACCTGGCGCCTCAGTTGGACCAGCGTTCGTGCTGGACGTGCAGACCGCGTGAGACGACGCTTCATCCAGTCCCAAACATGCTCAATGGGGGACAGATCCGGAGATCTTGCTGGCCAGGGTAGTTGACTTACACCTTCTAGAGCACGTTGGGTGGCACGGGATACATGCGGACGTGCATTGTCCTGTTGGAACAGCAAGTTCCCTTGCCGGTCTAGGAATGGTAGAACGATGGGTTCGATGACGGTTTGGATGTACCGTGCACTATTCAGTGTCCCCTCGACGATCACCAGTGGAGTACGGCCAGTGTAGGAGATCGCTCCCCACACCATGATGCCGGGTGTTGGCCCTGTGTGCCTCGGTCGTATGCAGTCCTGATTGTGGCGCTCACCTGCACGGCGCCAAACACGCATACGACCATCATTGGCACCAAGGCAGAAGCGACTCTCATCGCTGAAGACGACACGTCTCCATTCGTCCCTCCATTCACGCCTGTCGCGACACCACTGGAGGCGGGCTGCACGATGTTGGGGCGTGAGCGGAAGACGGCCTAACGGTGTCCGGGACCGTAGCCCAGCTTCATGGAGACGGTTGCGAATGGTCCTCGCCGATACCCCAGGAGCAACAGTGTCCCTAATTTGCTGGGAAGTGGCGGTGCGGCCCCCTACGGCACTGCGTAGGATCCTACGGTCTTGGCGTGCATCCGTGCGTCGCTGCGGTCCGGTCCCAGGTCGACGGGCACGTGCACCTTCCGCCAACCACTGGCGACAACATCGATGTACTGTGGAGACCTCACGCCCCACGTGTTGAGCAATTCGGCGGTACGTCCACCCGGCCTCCCGCATGCCCACTATACGCCCTCGCTCAAAGTCCGTCAACTGCACATACGGTTCACGTCCACGCTGTCGCGGCATGCTACCAGTGTTAAAGACTGCGATGGAGCTCCGTATGCCACGGCAAACTGGCTGACACTGACGGCGGCGGTGAACAAATGCTGCGCAGCTAGCGCCATTCGACGGCCAACACTGCGGTTCCTGGTGTGTCCGCTGTGCCGTGCGTGTGATCATTGCTTGTACAGCCCTCTCGCAGTGTCCGGAGCAAGTATGGTGGGTCTGACACACCGGTGTCAATGTGTTCTTTTTTCCATTTCCAGGAGTGTACATATGTCTTGATTACAAAAAAACTGTCATTATTTTTAATTTCTCATAACTCGTTTCGGGTTACCCCATCATCACTGTATCTTGTCATTTACGAGATCGACCCGAAAGTAACGCACCACATTTTTTTTTTTTTTCCTCAGCTGACCGCAGCGGTAAGAATGTGCAACGTTAGTAATGCATTATTTGAAGTTTCCCGCGTACGCCTGCAAGTTTCCCGTTTCCGTAGATATATAGCGCACCTGTTACAGAGTTTCAAAATGACGTCCATAAGTAATGTACATTACAAGCAGTGCGTTGTCATTGAATTTCTCACTGCGAAGACAGGAACTGTTGGGAACATTTAAAAATGTTTGTGTGTTTTTATGGAGCACCTACAGCCGACAGAAGTACGGTTATTCGCTGAGAAATGGTGGTGAGGACATTACGAGAAGGCCGTTCGGCAGAGGTACAAAATTGGCAGCGTTCGGGGAGGCCAACTACGGCTGTCACACATGATGAGGTGCAGCTTGCTGATGTGCACATTCGCGAGGTCCGACACATACAGACTCGGTAGTTAGCGCCGAAGCTGTCAATCATAAAATGAAGTGTGGATGTGTTCATCCGTGCTCTTAATTACTCAGAAGTGCGTCCATGAAAGCTGGAACACAAATCTTTCAGAAAAAAACCCTTTGTTCTGTGTTCCTGCAACGTTTTGAAGATGATGGGGAATCCTTCTAGTCTCGGGTTCTGACAGGTGATGAAACCTGGTTTCACCATTTTGAGCCCGAAACGAAATAACAACCGAGGGAATCGCATCATTCTCCCTCTCTACAAAAGAAAAAAAATTCAGAGCAACTGCTTGCGCCGGCAAGATATTGATCAGTGTGCTTTGGGACTGTTAGGGAGTCATACTCACTGATGTGATGCCAAGGGGCCGCGCCATTAATTCTGAAGCATTTCTGAACACCTTAACCCAGCTGAAGAAGCGGTTACAGTGACTTCGACGCCATAATAACCATAGTGATTGTTTGATTCAGCATGATAACCCTCGGCCTCACGCAAGTTTAAGGACTTCGGAACACCTCACTAAACATGATTGGACAATGTTATCCCATACACCCTACAGCCTTGACGTGGCTCTCTCGGACTTCCATTTGCTTGGGGCATTGGAGGATGCCATTAGTGGAGGTTGGTACGCACAGTAAAAAAATGGCTTCGTATCCAGAACAGAAAGTGGTACCGACAGGGCATCCACGCCCTTGTGTCTCGCTGGAAGAAGGGTACAGAACGAAAAGGAGATCCCAGATCCCGTAGAGAAATAAGAAGCGTAGAAAAAACATCATTCTTTCTTGTGGATACGTTTCTCTTTGTTCAGTACATAACTATTGGAGAAAGAAAAAAATTGGGTTCATTACTTTCTGGGCGACCCTCGTAAAAACTTGCCATTACAACAAGCGAGTTTGGGCACTGATGTTGTAATGGAATATGTGTTGGTAGAAAGAAACTATGTATCTATGTTAAAAATCTGATGACAAGCTAACCGGAAACCTGTGTTAAAAAGTTGAAAATAAAGAAAAAAAATGGTGGCCAAGACAAGTTGTAACTGTTAGTGCCAACAAGGCCGCATCTCCCTTCAAAGATATCTTGTCTAAAACGATGCGTTCGTTATCTTATGGTACAGTTTTCTGACTGATACGACGCTTGTAAATTGGAACAGAGACATAGCAATATACAGTTTTTAAATATGACGCAAATGTCACTGACGCCGCTACGTTCGAAAGAGGCCAAATGCTGAAATTGTCCTATAATATACTACATGGAGCAATGAAGAAACGTATAACAAAACTGGCCCGGTGCGAGTATGATTCATGCTCTGAGGGTTTCACGTAAGCTTAATTGTATAAAAAGTTCATCGGAAATCGAGGATTTCGACGATTTTTACCTGTTATCGACATTGATACTGCCACGGTATCGGTCCTGGGATATCCAAGACTTGCGAGAACGTTTAAATTTTAATTTTCAAGTCAGATAACAAAGAAATTTGTTTTTCGTGTTATTATGACAAAACTACAATTTTCTTATTTTTCCTTTAATTGTACTGTGGAACCTTGCTTCTTCCAAATCTGGTGATTCTAGGTCAATGGTTTTAATGAATGAGTTTGCGAGAATCAAATATGTGACATAAATTGCTGTATCTCTCGAATGCATGCCTTAGAAACATAACGTTTTACACACCCAAACGACCATAGACATAAATTTCGACCTGATACGTCTACCCGTTATTGAGAAAAAGGCGTCTATAGAGGCGGGTGGAAAAACAGTTGAATAAAAAATAACATTTTTTTTCCCTGCGATGTAATTACATATTAACAATTTCGGATTTCTTCCTTGCCAGCACTGTGAAACGTTGATACTTCCATATTTTGAGATTCTAGGTTTTGATGAATAAGTTCACGAGAGTCAAATATGTGCCTAAATGGCCGTAACTTTTGGTTGCATTGGCTTACAAGTTACAGTGTTTTATACCGCCGAGGCCCCGTAGATCTCAGCACGTGGAAAAAATTTCAATTTGATATGTCAACTCGTTCCTGAGAAAAAGAGTTTTTAACAACGGGACAGACAGAAAAACAGATGCGCATCAAAGCCATCCTCTAAATGTTCCGTGTTCACCGGTTGAGGTGCGGAAGCCTGAGAAGACATGTAAGCGCCTTAAGCGTTGAGGTATGGAGTGGAGGCCGTGGACACAAACGTGAAGAAACTTGTGCCACAATGGTTAGGTGGCGCAGACGCTTCCAAGGCTTTTGAGTGTCAAGCAAGCCTGAAAAGTCGAAGAATGAAGCGGTAGACAATTTTTTCTATTTTCTTAACAGAAGTGGAGGCCCTGGTGCTGGAAACTGAAAATTAGTCATGGATCTTGCAGAACGTTTTGTACCTGACAATAATTGCCGACTGCGCTCTAGCTTTCCCAGCTGCTTGCGCCCATTCATAATGCCGGCAGAACCGAGGCGGCAGCGCAAATACTGTAGCTGTTTAAGATATTTCCACGTGACTTCTTTAGCAGCCTAATCATCATGAACGGCTGCAAGCTGTATCACTACCGCAGGGAGACAAACGAGCAATGCAAACACTGTAAACATGTAGATTTACTATCGCGAGGAAGGTTCATACAGAGGGTTTTTAAGTAGCGTCACGTGGTGTTAAAGGTTTTGCTCGGGAGAGAAATCGTCACAGGAGTGTATTATCGAAACATCCTGAACGACGTTGCGGTACGTTGCCCGGACAAAGCGTTGCGGGAAGCCAGGCAAGTAGGTGCTCTTGGCCAACGATCACTCCCCAGCTCACACTGTATTGGACGCAGACACAGCTGCTGCTTCTTTGGGCTACCAAATTTGGCCTCACCTTCCATATTCTCCTGACATGGCACCAAACGATTTCTTCCTTCCGTGGCGCTCTAGACATCAGGCGCCGACGGCATTCCGCGCAACTTCTATGCTGTTTGGGTTGCCGCACGCTCCGCAGCTAAGGGACAGACGCCGCGGGAACACTGTGGCCAACTCCGGGGGTGCGTGAATAGCGTTCCGGCCAGACCATGATAGCGGTCTGTGACGTACCGCACCTTTCCCTGCATCCACACGGCCTCGCGCCGAAGATAGACCCGCATGGTTCCCGCCGCGAGGCAACTATTTAGGCCGACACGCGAGCTTAACAGAGCACTACAATGGCAACGAGCAGCCGCCAAGACCTCCGTTGCGCCTCGCTCACTAGTCTGCCACCATTTTCCGGGACAGCACGCGACCTCCTCCGCCTGGACTAGCAAGAATGGGAACAGACATGTTGGTCACCAGGTTTGGTCGAGTGTTGCAACGACGTTATACATTGAAAATAAAGACATTTGTTTCGGCTCTTTGCTACACTCCCTAGATATGAAAAGGAATCATTGTCAAGGATGACAATGCAAAATCGTGTTTTCAATGCTACACATCGAAAGTTCGTCTAAATATAATATAATACACTACTGGCCATTAAAGTGGCTACACCACGAAGATGACGTGCTACAGACCCGAAATTTAACCGACAGGAAGAAGATGCAGTGATATGCAAATGATTAGCTTTTGAGAGAATTCACAAAAGGTTGGCGCCGGTGGCGACACCTACAACGTGATGGAAAGTTTCCGACCGATTTCTCATACACAAACAGCAGTTGACCAGGGTTGCCTGGTGAAACGTTGTGATGCCTCGTGTAAGGAGGAGAAATGCGTACCATCACGTTTCGTTTAAAGTTCGGATTGTAGCTTATCGCGATTGCGGTTTATCGTATCGCGACATTGATGCTCGCGGTGGTCGAGATCCAATGACTGTTAGCAGAATATGGAATCGGTGGGTTCAGGAGAGTAATACGGAACGCCGTGCTGGATCACAACGGACTCATATCACTAGCTGTCGAGATGACAGGCATCTTATCCGCACGGCTGTAACGGATCGTGCAGCCACGTCTCGATCCCTGAGTCAACAGATGGGGACGTTTGTAAGACAACAACCATCTGCACGAACAGGTCGACGACGTTTTGCAGCAGCATGGACTATCAGCTCGCAGACCATGGCTGCGCTTACCGTTGACGCTGCATCACAGACAGCAGCGCCTGCGATGGTGTACTCAACGAAGAAACTTGGTGCACGAATGGCAAAACGTCATTTTTCGGATGAATCCAGGTTCTGTTTACACCATCATGATGGTCACATCCGCGTTTGACGACATAGCCGTGAACGCACATTGGGAGCGTGTATTCGTCATCGCCATACTGGCGTTTCACCCTGCGTGATGGTATGGGGTGCCATTGGTTACTCGTCTCGGTCACCTCTTGTTCGCATTGACGGTACTTTGAACAGTGGACGTTACATTTCAGATGTGTTACGACCCGTGGCTCTACTCTTCATTCGATCCCTGCGAAACCCTACATTTCAGCAGGATAATGCACGACCGCATGTTGCAGGTCCTGTAAGGGCCTTACTGGATACAGAAAATGTTTGACTAATGCCCTGGCCAGCACATTCTCCAGATCTCTCACCAATTGAAAACGTCTGGTCAACGGTGGCCGAGCAACTGGCTCGTCACAATACGCCTTCACTACTCTTGACGAACTGTGGTATCGTGTTGAAGCTGCTTGGGCAGCTCTACATGTACATGCCATCCAAGCTCTGTTTGACTCAATGTCCAGGCGTATCAAGGCCTTTATTACGGCCAGAGGTGGTTGTTCTGGGTACTGATTTCTCAGTATCTATGCACCCAAATTGCGTGAAAATGTAATCGCGTGTTAGTTCTAGTATAATATATTTGTCCAATGAATACCCGTTTTCATCTGCATTTCTTCTTGGTGTAGCAATTTTCATGGCCTGTAGTGTAATTGATCATCTATTCGTGAGCGTTTTCGCGATCATTACTGTGCAGCTTATCGTAAAAACAGCCAAAAAATTAATATTTCCCGCAGCACGCGCAACTGACGAAAAACTCGCCGCATTGACATGGTCACCGGTACATTCCCGTCGCTAACAACAGATCTGTCAGGTATCAATTTGGATGCGTACCAAGCATCCTTATGAAAGGATGTCTTGAAAGACTGGCCTGGACAACTGATTATGGACCAACGCAAGAATTTTGATAACATCTACCCTATCTTGCAATTATTTCCTCTGCTGTCACATGGTTTTTAAGTCGTACCGTGAAATTCTTTACCTGTCGGAAAATGCAGTCGCCTCACAGCTCACAAGTAGACGTACATTTCGTTGTTATCAGTGTCTCGTTGCAAGTCGGTTCACCATTACCATCTACGGAAGTCCTATCTAGCGTGTTATCGTGAAAATAACTTTCAGTACGTTATACATACCTATATAACCATTAACCACACCTCACTATTTTTTTATTTCAAAAGAAGGAATGTGTTCCCATTTTCAAAATGTTATCAGGTACACCGAAAAAATGTCGAATGTAAAAACGTCGCGAACAACTATCTAACATAGACCTGCTGTTTGGTAGTCAACCTGGATTTTTTTCAAAAACTAGGTAGCATGTAGCAAAAACCCGAAACACCTGTCTCTTTATTTTCAATATAGAATGCACCAGCAAAAGTTGACCAATATTGGTTGATCTCCCTTTGTAAGCGACGGTGACGTGCTAACAGGGACTTGGTATAACATCTACTCTTTATTGTGTTCACCGACAAGAAGGTGCTAAGACTTGAGCTTGTGCTTTTATTCTTGTCGGACTTAGAAATTTTCCTAAACTGTGTTGACCTCCGATACTTATCCCGTTAACAACACTTTGAAGCGTTTTGGTTTCCAAGACTTAAGCACAGAGTGCCGATTTTCTTTTTGTAATTTCGGAACTGAGGAACTGAATTATATGTTTTTGGGATTAAGGAACTATAAGTTTATGAAGGTGGTATCTGTTCTTTCCGACATGTCCGACAGAACAGATACCATCGGTGACCAAGCTGCTCTCTTAGAATGAAGTGATAATTAAATCAAGACCCTAAGCTGTCAGCAGGCGTTGATACACATCAACGGGGACAGTTGAAAATGTGTGCTCCGACCGTGACTCGAACCCGGGATCTCCTGCTTACATGGCAGACGCTCTATACATCGAACCACCGAGGGCACAGAGGATAGTACGACTGCAGGGATTTATCCCTTGCGCGCTCCCCGTGAGGCCCGCATTCCCAACTTAATGTCCACACACTACATTCGTAATGACCCTGCCAATTACACTCATTACTCGCGGCAGACAACGTTACTGAGTCCTGAAAGAGTTCGGGAGATGTGTGTACATCCAGTACAGAAGAACTAGGTCAATGGCCGGTTAGCCTCAACTATATGAAGATGGTATCTGTTCTTTCGGACATGTCGAAAGAACAGATACCATCGGTGACCATGCACCTCTCTTAGAATGAAACGATAATTAAATCAAGACCCTAAGCTGTCCGAAAGAGCAGATACCATCTTCATATAGTTAAGGCTAAGCGGCTATTTACCTTCTTCTGTGTTGGATGCACACACATTGCCCGAACTCTTACGGGACTCGGAAAGATCGTCTGCCGCGAGTAATGAGTGTAATGGGCAGGGTTACTACGAACGTAGTGTGTGGATATTAAGCTGGGGAATGTGGGTCTCATGGGGAGCGTGCAAGGGATAAATCCCTGCAGTCTCACTTTCCTTTGTGCTCTCGGTGGCTCAGATGGATAGAGCGTCTGTCATGCAAGCAGGAGATCCCGGGTTCGAGTCCCGGTCGGGGCACACATTTTCAACTGTCCCCGTAGATGTATACCAACGCCTGTCGAAAGCTTAGGGCTTTGAGTTAATTATCATTTAACTATAAGTCTGTTGTTATTGAAGAACTATTACTTGTTTGTTCGCAAGTGGGACAAGTTTGTTTAATCTCAATTTCAATAAATTTACTTCCATATCACAACGAGGAATTTGTTATGTTGTGATGGAGAAATAAACTTGAGTTACTGTGACTATCTGCACCTTTAATGGATATCTCCGAGAAAACGGATATATCGCTTCCTCTTTCCTCAGATGAGGAAACCATTCGTGGCAGACATGAGCTTACTTGCGCGTGGAACGTTTCTGAACAACAAAAATGCAGACTTCCGCAACCTGGGTTCTCGCAAAGTGATTCATTGTTGCGAAGAATATGTTGCAGTAAAGTGTGGATATGTGGAGGCAGACTAACACCAGATTTCGTGGCCACAACTTGATTTTTTTGAGGTTGTAGTTAAAACCGTATGACTAATCCTGGTACTTTGCCAGTACGATGGAACGGTTAATAAACCTCTCTCAAGTATTCTATGAATACAATGTCTCATAGAGCAACAGGGTTGGAAGACAAAATGGTTAAAATGGCTCTGAGCACTATGGGACATAATATCTGGGGTCATCAGTCCCCTAGAACTTAGACCTACTTAAACCAAACTAACCTAAGGACATCACAAACATCCATGTCCGAGGCAGGATTCGATCCTGCGACCGTAGCGGTCGGGAGGTTCCAGACTGAAGTGCCTAGAACCGCTCGGCCTCAGCGGCCGGCGGTTGGAAGATAAAGAAGCGTGATTAATGGACGTGTCGCAACCACCTTGTTAGGTTTTAAAGCACTTTTTTCACTTTATAATAGCGTGAAAAGTTTTTGAAGTGCAAAAAGTTATACATCAGACGAAAATTTCTTTCTGAGAGATCGAAATGAGACTTACAGATAGCAACATTAGAAACAAACGGTCACCGATTAAAGAAATGTCTCTAGAAACACAAGTTGACATACACTCGTTATTGCTATTCTGAATCTTAATAGCTTCACCATAATACTTCGGCATGCAAAACGAATTTATAACTAAGATTAGTAATGTCTAGTATTTATTATTTCCGCGCGGGATTAGCCGTGCGGCCTGAGGCGCTGCAGTCATGGACTGTGCCGCTGGTCACGGCGGAGGTTCGAGTCCTCCCTCGGGCATGGGTGTGTGTGTGTTTGTCCTTAGGATAATTTAGGTTAAGTAGTGTGTAAGCTTAAGGACTGGCGACCTTAGCAGTTAAATCCCATAAGATTTCACACACACAATATTTATTGTGTTTATTGTTAAAATTCTCAGTAGCGGTAAGTCACTAGATAAAATAATTTCCTAAGAAAAATAACACCACTTCTTACAATTATTTGTTTTGTATTATCGTGTGAGTCAAATACCTTCGTAAATATAAATACACGTTGGACACTGCAAGCAGACTGAACTTGAAATATCACGCTGCATTTTTTTTCTGCTCCGTGATTAAATAGCTTTCGCAGTTGGCCTCGCATTTGAAATTGCAGAGATTCGTGTGGAATCTCATCGAAGAGCTGAAACATGTCAATATTATAATTCCACATATTTCAATTTTTTTAATCTTTCAGGTAATTCGTTGCGTAATTTCGTTTCTCGTGTCGTCAGTATCTTTTCGCAGTTGTAACATTCTGCGTTTACTGCACAGGAAAAGTATTTCACGGGATTAGTACCTCACGTATATCTATATGAACTCGTAACTGACAAAATTGTGAGGGAGAGAGAAAATAACACTTCGGTAAGAGATAAATTTTCGACAAAAAGTACATTCCTCTTTGTCGTTGCTTTTATATTATTGACAGATATAACACAGAGTACAACCTAAGCTTCAGAAAAAAATCATTCTGCCAGCTTGCTTCCCATTCCAATATTCGCTGCAGCCTGAGCCGAAGTGTCCCAGACTTTGTTTTGTACAACGCTTAGGCCACCTTTACCGTCTGTCGAAATGTTACCCGTTAGGACAAAGCTCATGCTACAAGGGCTAAAACATTATTTGGCATTACTACACACAATCGTTTTAATTGAGAACTATCCAATCATTCTGGTTTATCCATAAGGTTGTCTTTTGGATCTGTATACCAGTTTCTACGAAATACTTTAGGTAGCTTTTTAATGGAAAAAGTGCGATTTGAAGTAAAGGGAAATCTATACTCGAAGATTCTTAATACCTCAACATGAACTTCGTTTCGGAGGAACATTCACAGTGTTGACAGTTCTTGAAATTTTAGCTTCAGATTTACTCAAGTAGCATGTAATTTGTGAAACTATCCGTCACTTCTCTCTTGTTATAGAGGAGCCACAGCGCTGCAAAACCCTTTCTAAAAACATGACCAAGACTTACGATCTTTAAGCTTTGTTTGGCTCCAGTTTCTTCTTGGCTCAGCTTCAAGTTACTTTTACTATCTTTTCCTATATGAACATAAATGGTTTGTGAATTCCGCCGTCTCCTAACTAATATGCCTTGTATCATTTCATATTAGATTTGATCTCGTTCTTGTCTTGATCCAATAGTTATTTTTTTATTTTGTGTGGTTGTTCTGTGTTCGTTGTAGAAATGATTCCTAGCCAAAGAGCTATCCAAAACACTTAAGAATAGCTTTCTATTATCAACAAAAACGATAAAATCTGAGGAATGAGCCCAAGATCAATCAGAATAAAAATTAAAATAAAGAAATATAGTGTGTGGGCCATGAGATGAAGAGATGTAGAAATATTTCTTATTTTGACATCTATTTTAGTACTGTGAATGGCTGAAAGAAGAGTCAAACTACAGCCATTACATTTGCCGAGGACATGGTTTGATGAAGAACTGAAGTGTCTTCTGAATTGTGGCGCTTCGCAAGAATGTTGAAGATCTGATGGGTAGATCGGTTAACTAATGACAAAGCATTAGATAGAATTGGGGAGAAAATAAATGTGTGACACAACTCGACTAAAGTAATGCATTAGTTGATAGAACATATCCTCAAGCATCAACTAATCAACAGTTTGGTAAAGGAAGGAAGCGTGTGTAGGGGTTTATGTCTTGCTGTGACATATCAAGCCGTCTCCGATCCCGAGTGACGTGATGAATGACGCACTTCCATGCACACCTGGACTTTGATTCGGTCCCCCAGTTCTTCAGGGTCCTCTATCCAACATCCCCATGGTTCTTCTAAGCCTCTGACCTTCTGTTACTCCGACCTTTAAAGCTTTTTCTAGCGAATCTTCTGCCCTAGTGATATATCAAAAGTACTTAATTTTCATCTGGTGTATTTTGGCCTCCAAAGATAGTTTCACTATGATAAATAGTTTCAGATAAATGTACGTTGCTGTAGCTATATACAAATGAGAAATATCCCCATGGTTCTTCTACGCCTCTGACGTTCTGTTACTCCGACCATTAAAGCTTTTTCTAGCGAATCTTCTGCCCTAGTGATATACCAAAAGTACTTAACTTTCATCTGGTGTATTTTGGCCTCCAAAGATAGTTTCACTATGATAAATAGTTTCAGATAAATGTGCGTTGCTGTAGCTATATACAAATGGGAAACCTACGAAAACAACTATTTTATTTTGTACTTTCTTATCGTCCCTCCTGGCCCCCCGTCCTGCTCTTTTAAAACTTGTGCTTCACTAACTGCAATGCCCGGAATTGTCCGTGATTTTTAATATCGGCCACACAAAGTGATTGGTCCTGTGCCTATTTTCATTTTTAATTTATTTCTTCAAGCAAATTTTTGCAAACTTAATGTGTCTTACGTTTTGCGCTAAGTATATCACTGTGTTTTTACAGAATTCGTTTTCTGTTGTTTCAGCTAAGATTTCACGGTTTCAAATAGGTCTGTGTCTCAGCACGACTCGAATTGTTCGAAAAGCTTACGTCCAGTACTGACAACTTAGGGTTCTGTCCGACCTTTTCACCGGCCCGTCATCTAGTGACTTCTGTTGGTGCTGAATCAATGACCAGCCTTAACTTGTATATGGCTCTTTGGATTTTAGTAATAAAAATAGCTGTGAAACACGGGCTAATATATCTTCTATGGCACATTTCACGTTTAACAACGGCAACTGATCAATAAATGCGAGTTTTCAATCATGATCCTGTAAAATTCTTGAGCTTTTGCTCGTCTCGCTAACTTGTGATGTCTGGTAGTGTTATCTCCAAGACGAGTACGATTCTGACGGTATGAATTACAGTCAGTTCATTACGGTATACCGGGTAATCAAAAAGTCAGTATAAATTTGAAAACTGAATAAATCACGGAATAATGTAGATAGAGAGGTACAAATTGACACACATGCTTGGAATGACATGAGGTTTTATTAGAACCAAAAAAATACAAAAGTTCAAAAAATGTCCGACAGATGGCGCTTCATCTGATCAGAATAGCAATAATTAGCATAACAAAGTAAGACAAAGCAAAAGTGATGTTCTTTACAGGAAATGCTCGAGGAATAATGTTGTGAACAGCACTGTAAAGCATGTCCAGAGTTATGGTGAGGCATTGGCGTCGGATGTTGTCTTTCAGCATCCCTAAAAATGTCGGTCGATCACGATACACTTGCGACTTCAGGTAACCCCATAGCCAATAATCGCACGGACTGAGGTCTGGGAACCTGGGAGGCCAAGCATGACGAAAGTGGCGGCTAAGCACACGATCATCACCAAACGACGCGCGCAATACTTTTTTTTTGTTCTAATAAGACCTCGTGTGATTACAATCATGTGTGTCAATTTTTACCTCTGTATCTATATTATTCCGTGGTTTATTAAGTTTTCAAATTTATACTGACTTTTTGATCACCCGGTATTTCGTTTGTTAGGCAGTTGACTTTTCTTGTAGTATGTCTGCCCAAATGTTCATTAGGGGATGGTGTAGAAATTTGAAGTCAATCGGCCATGAAAAAGTAAATCGGCCAAGAACTTTTAGAGATTTTTGGTGACGTTTCTATATAACAAACATATGTAGACTGTGATCTTCCTCTAGTATTGAACGTAAAGCGTGAAAAATTTCATCGAAATCTGAATAAAGCCGTAGGTTTGAATGAATTACATTCAAACAAAGAATCAAACGGTCACCGTTCCTTGTATATATAGATAATAGTGTGTTTGATTGCGTTACTCAAACTCTTCTCACAGGAATTAATTTTGAAAAATTAGAGTTCTTCTCGCCGAGCCACGACACACGCGCTTATATTTCAGCAGCAGGGTATACGCAGACGTTGCGGTGGAAGCCACTTGTCCGTGCGGCCGCTGTGGGTCAGGCTTTGCGCTTTCATACAGGTGAGCGCAATGCGGAGCGCGGTGGAGCGAACAAAAGCAGAGCGCGAGTTTTTTTGGGAGGCACTCAGCGTGCGACTGCGATTCGGCGCGCGCGAACCGCAGCCGTGCCGTGCTGCGCGGGTTGCAGCCGCTGGCGCGGGCAGGCGCAGGCGTTGGCACGCATTTAGCCAGGTGACTGGGGCGCTGCCGCTGCCGCTGGCTCTTAAGCACCTCGTTTAGCAGCGCGCGCGTCAGCAGGCGGACCATTAGGAGCCGCTGCTCTTTAACACCTGCCTGCCGCTGCTGCCTGCTGCCTGCTGCTGCAACGGGCCGCCGACACCGGCTGCTGCCAGCCGCCGCGCCATGGCGGAAATCAACAACCAGTCCATCAATCTATTCCTATCCCGTGCTGTTTTATTTTGCTTCGCTGAGCCCATCTACAGAGCACATTTGAAGTTATTTAGCACTCTTTTTTCCTTTTTCTCCGAGTATCTCTCCTTTCTTTAGCTGTGATTATTTTTAAGGTATTTATCCAGGCCGAATCTTGTCGGGTATGCTTCTCAGCAGGGTAGTTTCCTAATTGTCTTATTTTAAACGTCGATTTCCATAGAAAATCTATAATGGTTTTTCAATAACTTATGAATTAGGATTTAAAATTTCGTGCTGCCCTACTGTCCATTAAAATTGCTACACCAAGGTGAAATACAAATGATAAACGGGTATTCATCATCATCATCATCATTTAAAACTGATTATACCTTTCAGCGTTCAGTCTGGAGCATAGTCCCCCTTATAAAAATCCTCCATATCATTCTTAACCGAATCCAGGTACCTTCTCCTTGGTCTACCCCGACTCCTCCTACCCTCTACTGCTTAACTGATGAGTCTCTTGGGTAACCTTGCTTCTCCCATGTGTGTAACATGACCCCACCATCTAAGCCTGTTCACCCGTACTGCTACATCTATAGAGTTCATTCCCAGTTTTTCTTTGATTTCCCCATTGTGGACACCCTCCTGCCATTGTTCCCATCTGCTAGTACCTGCAATCATCCTAGCTACTTTCATATCCGTAACGTCAAACTTATTGATAAGGTAACCTGAATCCAACCAGCTTTCGCTCCCATACAACAAAGTTGGTCGAAAGATTGAACGGTGCACAGATAACTTAGTCTTGGTACTGACTTCCTTGTTGCAGAAGAGAATAGATCGTAGCTGAGCTCTCACTGCATCAGCTTTGCTACACCTCGCTTCCAGTTCTTTCACTATGTTGCCAACCTGGGAGAATACGCATCCTGAGTACTTGAAACCGTCCACCTGTTCTAAATTTGTTCCTCCTATTTGGCACTCAATCCGTTTATATTTCTTTCCCACTGACATTACTTTCGTTTTGGAGATTCTAATCTTCATACCACAGTCCTTACATTTCTGATCTTGCTCTGAAATATTACTTTGCGAACTTTCAAACGAATCTGCCGTCACAACTAAGTCATCCGCATATGCGAGACTGCTTATTTTGTGTTCACATATCTTAATCACACCCAGCCATTTTATTGTTTTCAACATATGATCCATAAATAATATGAACAACAGTGGAGACAGGTTGCAACCTTGTCTTGCCCCTGAACGTCCTCCTAGGTACCCGGTCATATGCCTTTTCTAGATCTATAAAGCATAGATACATTTCACTGTTCCACTCGTAACACTTTTCCATTATTTGCCGTAAGCTTCATTCGACAAATATATTATATTAGAACTGATATCTGATTATATTTTCACGCAATTTGGGTGCATAGATCCTGAGAAATCAGTACCCAGATCTCTGGCCGTAATAACGGCCTTGATATGCCTGGGCATTGAGTCAAACAGAGCTTGGATGGCGTAAACAGGTACAGCTGCCCATACAGCTTCAACACGATACCACCGTTTATCAAAAGTAGTGACTGGCGTATTGTGACGAGTCAGTTGCTCGGCCACCATTGACCAGACGTTTTCAGTTGGTGAGAGATCTGGAGAATGTGCTGGCCAGGGCAGCAGTCGAACATTTTCTGTATCCAGAGAGGCCCGTACAGGACCTGCAACATGCGATCGTGCATTATCCTGCTGAAATGTAGAGTTTCCAAGGGATCGAATTAAGGGTAGAGCCACGGGTCATAACACATCTGAAATGTAACGTCCACTGTTCAAAGTGCCGTCAATGCGAAGAAGAGGTGACCGAGACGTGTAACCAATGGCACTCCATACCATCACGCCTTGTGATACCCCAGCATGGTGATGACGAATACACGCTTCCAATGTGCGTTCACAGCGATGTCACCAAACACGGATGCGACCGTCATGATGCTGTGAACAGAACCTGGATTCATCCGAAAAAATGACGTTTTGCCATTCGTGCACCCAGGTTCGTCGTTGAGTACACCATCGCAGGCGCTCTTGTCTGTGATGCACCGTCAAGGGTAACCGCAGCCACGGCCTCCGAGATGATAGTCCATGCTGTTGCAAACGTCGTCGAACTTTTCGTGCAGATGGTTGTTGTCTTACAAACGTCCCCATTTGTTGACTCAGGGATCGAGACGTGGATGCACGATCCGTTACAGCCATGCGGATAAGATGCCTGTCATCTCGACTGCTAGTGATACGAGGCCTTTGGGATCCAGCACGGCGATCCATATTACCCTCCTGAACCCACCGATTCCATATTCTGCTAACAGTCATTGGATATCGACAAACGTGAGCAGCGATGTCGCTATACGACAAACCGCAATCGCGATAGGCTACAAACCGACCTTAATCAAAGTCGGAAACGTGATGGTACGCATTTCTCCTCCTTACACGAGGCATCACAACAACGTTTCACCAGGCAACGCCGGTCAACTGCTGTTTGTGTATGAGAAGTCGGTTGGAAACTCTCCTCACGTCAGCACGTTGTAGGTGTCGCCACCGGCGCCAACCTTGTGTGAATGCTCTGAAAAACTAATCATTTGCATATCACAGCATTTTCTTCCTGTCGGTTAAGTTTCGCGTCTGTAGCGCGTCATCGTCGTGGTGTAGCAATTTTAATGGCCCGTAGTGTATTTTCAGTGACTGCCAGTCTCCTTTACACCGAGTTGACAGAAGTCGTTGAGTACCTCTCATATAGACCGCCCAGCTAGCCGCGCGGTCTAACGCGCTGCTTCCCGAGCGACAAGGCGTGCCGGTCCCCGACACGAATTCGCACGTCGGATTAGTGTCGAGGTCCACTGTGCCAATCAGTCTGTGGATGGTTTTTTAAGGTGGTTTTCCATCTGCCTCGGCGAATGCGGGCTGGTTGCCCTTATATGTCGGCGATTGCTGCGCAAACACTGTCTCCACCTACGCGTATACCATAATTACTCTGCCACGCAAACACTGGGGTTGTCTGGTATGACAAGTTCCCGGGAGGGAGGGGTGGGGGTGTCTACTGTGGGCCGAACAGACAATAACCCTGGGTTCGGTATGGCGCAGCTGTGAGGTGGGTGGACTGCTGTGGCCTGTTGTGGGGTTCTGAACCACTGAGGGCTACGGCGGGATGAAGCCTCTCCGTCCTTTCTAGGTGCCCAGTTCAATACACAATACACACAAACTCACACACACACACAAACACACACACACACACACACACACACACACACACACCTGCTCATATCGTTTCGGATATCCTTTTACCCGGCGTAGTTCAGCAACAATACGTGGCAGCGACTCAGCAAGTCGTTGGAAGTACACTGCAGAAATATTGATCAGTCCGTAATTGCCAGAGTGTCGCCGGTGCTGGATAATGTGCACGAATTTATGTCACATAAATACTCAATGTGATTCATTTCACTTCCTCGAATGGTCGAGAATGTTCTTAAAATCGATCGTGAACAGTTGTGGCCCAGTGACTTAGCGCGTTGTATTCCATAAAAATTCCATCGCTGTTTGGGATGTCTGCATGAATGGCTGCAAATGGTCTCCATGTGTCCGAACATAACCATTTTCAGTCAATGATCGATTCAGTTGGAGGAGAAGTCCCTGTCCATTCCATGTAAACACAGCTCACACCACTGTGGGGCCACCACCAGCTTTCACGGTGCCTTCTTGGCGAGTTGGCTTCATGGGGTCTGCACCATACTGAAACCGTACTGTCAGCTCTTATCAAGTGAAATCGTGGCTCATCTGACCAGTCCACGGTTTTCCAGTCCAGGGTGCCACCGATATGATCAAGAGCCCAGAAACCGTGCTGCAGACGATGTCGTACTGTCAGAAACGCCGTTTCCGTTAGTTGTCTACTGCTGTAGCACAGCCGGCCGTTGTGGCCGAGCGGTTCTAGATGCTTCAGTCTGAAACCGTGCGACCGCTACGGTCGCAAGTTCGAATCCTGCCTCGGGCAAGGCTGTGTGTGATGTCCTTAGGTTAGTTAGGTTTACGTGGTTCTAAGATCTAGGGGACTGATGACCTCAGATGTTAAGTCCCATAGTGCTCAAAGCCATTTGAACCATTTGAGCTATAGCTCATTAACGCCAAATTTCGCAGCACTGTCCCAACGCATACTATCGGCGTACTTCCCACATTGATTTCTGCGGTTATTTCATGCAGAGTTTCTTCTGTATTAGCACTGACAATTATAAGCAAACGCGCTACTCTCGATCGTTGAGTGAGGGCCATCGGCCACTGCGTCGTCCGTGGTGAGAGACAATGCCTGAAATCTGGAATTGTCGGCGTACCCTTGACAGTGTGGATCTCGGAAGGCGGAATTTCCTGACAATTCTGAAACGGGCTGTCTCATGCGTTACCTCCATCAACCATTTCACCTTCAAAGTATGTTCATTCCCGCCGTGCGGCAATAATCGCGTCGAAAACCTTTTCGCACAAACCACATGTGTACAAATGACAGCTCCATCAATTCACTGCCTTTCTATCATCTATGTATGTGCATATCGCTTTCCTATGACTTTAGGTCTTCGTTAACTTCTGACAGCCGTTTCTTGTCTTTTCTAATCGACAGCGCTAAGTGTAAAGTTTCCTTTGTAAGCATGTTTTCATCAGTCGGATGGCGTCTGTGATTTTCTTCTACGAGCTGATAGACCTCCGGTGATTTCTTTTCATCCCAAACACTAGTTTATCATTTTGTTCCATGACTTTTCTGACAATTTCCTCCTTTTTGTTTTTAAATGATTTTTGAGATCTAGCACAATTACTGAGTTTTAAGATGTGTAAAAAGCGTCTGTTTCAACAACTGCGTTATGTAGTAATTTTCCGTTTTGTGAGGTAGATTTTTTTGCTGTATCTATTTCAGATGAGTTGGTACCTTGTGATCCATTACTTCAATATCAACAATAATTCTAAACTGATATTACGGAAGAAATTGTGTAGCGAGTTGTAAAACACCAATACAATTTGATATAGGACTGCTGAGAATAATTTAATGAATACCCTTATGAGTACTCCTCTTCAGTACTGAATATCTCAGTGTAATTTCAGTGTCCGGATGAAGTGCAAAAATGCTGTAGCACTGATGTCTATGTTAAAACAGTTCTTTGTTTTTTTTTTTTTTGGCTCTGGCGCGTAATTTTAACGACTCAAAGCGGGAGTTGTAGTGTCATGGACGGTAACAGATATTATATTTCCATACTCTTTAACGGGGTGTATGTTCTGACTATGCACACAGTTTTGACCAGCCAAAAATAGTGCAGCATGCAGCATACACCCCCCTCAAATGCATAAATGCGTCACATCAACTAACATCGCTGCAACACAATTACTACCTTCTCTCATAGAGTGACACGTCATACTGAAGGTATCCGGCAAATCTTTCTGTATGAAAATAAAATAAATGAAAAAGTTGAAGTTTTAGCACAAGGTTTCATAAATAATGAGGCAATAAAGAAAGCTCTACAACCTAGCATACAACCTAAGGAGATTCTGTACCACGCAAATCGCTTCGTCATTTGGAGAGTAGAAGTTCGAACATTGATGTGCCACAGTTTCTTTCAGTCAAGAAGTAAAACATTAACACGTAAAATAGAAGTACAAACTGCAAGGTTTGAGGCTTGGCACAAACGCTTCAAGGACGAATGTCACTGGCCGACGACGCAAGCCACACCACCATGCCGCATAACCGATACCATTGTCCGTCATGTGTATGCCTTCATTATTGAAGACCAGCAATAACGGGGACAGCCGTTGCACCTCGGTTGGGCCTGATTGTCGAAATCGCAACCGATATGCAGTGTTCTCCGCATATTTGCCCTTTTCTTCGCTGAATTTCCTTTCCCCGTGCTCCTTCCTCTATAAGGAAACGCGCTACACGGATTTCTCTGTTTTCAGCACGAAAGAGTGCAGTGGACAATCGATGCATGCACGTACTCGCTCTCACGTCATTTACTCGCTCCGTCGTCACGTGCGCATGCATGTTTTGACAGAAAAATTCTCACACAGAGATGCGAATTCCGGGTCATCCTGGGTCTACTGTAGTGCTACAGGATGAAGGCTTTGCTCAGGTTGGATGGCAATTTTGGGGTGATCCTCAAAGCTTGCTCGGCACATTCTGAAGTTTCTGCTTCCGGGAGTCAATCCCTGATGCGCAGGTGCAGTGTTGCTACAGCCCTCGGGTGCCCACTTGAGATTTAGTCAGTCTCCCTAACGATGTCCATAAAAGTCCCACATTATTAGCTTCAGTTATTCATTTTAATTTTGTGTGCTTTTGTTTTCCAAGCGTAGCTTCGGAGCAATATTCGGTATGGTTTTTATCTGAATATAGTCATTTATGGAACCAACACCCACTTATAAACCTTGCTTCATATGATAGGGCCCTCCTTCGTTAAAAAATATAATCATGAATGCACTTAGGCGTTGCTTCAGTCTGACTTTGTTTCCATTGCACGCAGCGACCAAATTATTTATGCCATGTCGAATAACATGCAATGCTGTTTATTGTGATGGCGAGTGGATAGCACTCGCAGGTTACGAAATGGTTACTAATGCAGATTGGTTTCAGAGTCACACAGTGGTCAGTAGTCACAACGTTTGAGTTATCAGTGTAAATATACAGTTCACACCATTATCTGATAGTTCCCAGTTTTGGCTCTCCAGTGAACAGTACAGTGTGATGGTATATGAGTTGCCTTTGTGGTGATCTTGCTGTCATTTATCGATGGCCTAACGGATGGTTCAAATTAAAGTACAGCTACTCACAGAAGTCCAGCGTAGGCTGTAACTATCGTATGGCAGTGAAACTTATTATATATGCTTATCCGCTTATGAGGAACCGATTTTCTTTGGAAAACAATAAGTTTCAATTTTGACCACCAGGTGCAAATCTGGCGCTCTGCAGAATCTCGTCGACGTATTTGGTGCTCATATTGAACAAATTGTGACTGTGGCGGTTAATAATAATATAAATATTACGCCTTTCTCACTTGCTTGACTTTTTCTGCCCGCGTCCCGTTCATTATCTGTTACATATGGAAACACTTCTAAACGTCTTTCTTGCATTCATAGCGCCAGATTTGCACCTTGTGAGCAACATTAGAACAAATTTTTTTGCACCATACATCGGTTCCGGATTAACGAAATGGAATATCTACTAAGTGTCGCGCTATATGTAGATTACAGAATGTACTGGATCTCTGCGAGTAGCTGCATTTTAATTATAACCACCCGGTATATATTACAGTCTGCGACGAGTCGACTGCTGAATGTCTCGGCATCTACTTCTCCGGGCCTGCAGATTGTGAAATTAGCCGGAGAGGTACGCATGATTTGGTCTCCGGTACGCAAGGCTGAGCATTCCAGCATGAGCCAGCAGTGGCACTAGGCTGACGTAGCTATCAGATCCGCTCAATTAATGTCAGCGCAACGCATTTCCGAAATGTGTAGTGGCAGCGGCGAACAAGCAGCAGATCAGGATATGCCTCCCCCTGCATTTGATTTCCTTTCAGGTAGCGAACGATGATGTCTTTCCGCTATACGGCATCGACCAGGCGGGGTATTACAGCGCCGCCAACATCCGACGCAACGATCAGCATATAAATGTAAAATTCATGCTACTGTGCAGGAACTGAATAGTTGCCGGCGATTTCTCTGCGCTTAAAATGCACCGGCAGGCCTGCACGCACACCGCGGTACGCATGCGCGTGCGCATACACACACAAACACACACGCACACACACACATACACTTGCGCGTGAGCGTATAAGTACGCACACATTATCGAACTGGAACAGAAATCTCAATATGCGTCTTTGGAAAGCTCGACTTTATATATTCCCAAACACAGCAGGAGAGAACGAGGGTGGGAAAGGGGTTGGGGGGTTGGGGTGAGGAGTCGGTGGAAATGCTCATTCGGGACCGCGTCCGCTTTGCGCCATCTGGCGTGTTTATAAACGCGTGATACTATTCACTGAACTGATGTGAACCAATATCTGGTATTGCGAAAATGGAATAGGATTGAAGGAAATTGAAATTTTAACAACTTCCACTGGCCCTCGAATACAGTAATATACTACGTGACCAAAATGCATAAAGTCTGCGCCCCGCAGATAGTGTGATCTTCGAGGCGTACGCATAGGTCACTATGATAAATACTTCGAGAAGATGCGACAAGTTGATTGACAAATTGGCAAGAAGGTATATTAAAATGTTTGCAGATTCGAGCCCTTATTACATTCTTTTACATGCTTGTACAACCGATACGGGAAAAGATTTCCACTTCCATAACATGTTTCGTCTGCAGACGTTTGCTATACGTTTGAAAACAGGAAATAGGCACCATAAAGTAATACACCTCAATAAACTAATTGAGATAAACAAATGATAACGGAGGAAAAATATATGTTTCGAATAATGTGTTTGTGTCCATGCGTGTGCATGTACAGCGTGCATACAAACATATTGGACAAAAACAGTATAAATACCAAGATAGTTACATAAACTTTCTGTATGTAAGAGGTACTTAACTGCACAGTCGATCTTATTTATCACTTATCTACAGCGATCTTAACATCCTAAGAGAGAAATGTAAGTACAGTGTGACGTGTACAATGTCTTCCTAGATAATAACTGCTGTATGTATTTATTGCAAAATTACGTCAGATGATAGAAAACAGTTTAAATACTGGACGTATATAGTGTGAACGTGTACAACATGGCAACTTATAAAAGAGAAGCACAAAATTGTAGATGTCATATAATATTAAAGATTGATAACTGCTCTGTGGTGGCACAGTTAGCTGTGTTAGTTGATTGCTCCTTTGCTGCTTGGTAGAACAAGTTCATAATTACAAATGGGCATGTCAAAATTGTGGATTATCTACGTTTTCACTTTCATTTATAGTTATGATGTTGTCTTACCAATCAGAGACGTAAGTAAGTTAACACTATCGTTTTCGCATATACCTTCGTCGCTAACAACACTATCATAATTTATGACTAAGAGTCTCTCCAACGGTCTGTAAAAATATTGTATTTTAATGGTGTTTCTCTTATAAAGCTAGAAGAAATGGGGACGTCAGCTGTGACATATCTTTTTTGTAGAGAATAAAAATGATTTATTTATTTATTGTTTTCTTTCAAATTAGATTTTTTTCTGTCTATTTCTGATCGATTTAGCAGCTTAAAGGATTCACTTTCATGCAATTCATCTTGCCAGTCGATATCATGTATCTCGTTAAGTAAATCGGGTTATCTTAATTCAACACCATTTGGTGTGGCTGCGGGTACTATACCGCCGGAAATTTCGAATCAACTTCACGATCTTGCAAGTCGCATAGTAACTACAGCAGAGGATGTTGGATTACGATAATTCGACATGCTTTATGAGGTACACGGCATGGATTACCACACGAAAGTGCCTCAAGATGAAGCCCAAACGTTCACGTGAAAATTCCTTCCATGACTACACTCTGAAATGCCATTGGCCTCAGATTCAACCCCATAAGGCAATGATTCAACTCCCGTTACGCATAGTGAAGATGAAATTCATACAAAGGAGTTTCGAAATCACCAAACCTACTGACAGCAGTCGTAAAAGTTTTAACATCGTTGCAGCGTCTCTTTATCATAATCCTACTCATGGGGAGCATTGATGCATACAGTATTATTGTATAAACTAATATTTGTGAGCTACTGTGTAACACTTATAACGCAGAGTACACATTGTGTAATGTCCTTTTTGGGAGCAAAGTAAATATACTACATTGAATTTACACCAATCGTCCTTTCAAAAGAAAATTATTTTTGTAAGAGATAACCGTTCTTAGAATTTTTTTTACCATCCTTCTTCCCATTTTGGACGTCCATTAGAGAAGATGTAGGTTCATTGTATAGAGGCACTTTTTTGAGTAACAATGTTGTATTTAATCTTAAAACATTTTTATTTCAACTACTAATTAATCTATTATTGCTGTCATACTAACTGAATCATGGAGATTCTTTTTGGTCGTTTTATCTCAGTTGGAAGTGGATGGTTTGGTGGCGCCGCCATCGAGCGACATTAGCGCTCTGTCGTTAGGCGCTTATTTACTTAAGGGTGAATATAATTTTTTACAAAATATTTTATGTATGTGAGAGTATTAAAATAACAACGTGTCACCAAACACACCCACGACCAACATCGTCAATCTGTACTTTTTCGTTGGAACCATAAACATTAAAAAAAAAATTCAGAAACCTTAAGAAAGTAAATTCATTTAAATGTCTCAATGAACGTAAAAGAGAAATAAATTTCGTTTCGTCGATGTTGAAGTGGATGCTTGCCTTGAATACTTTACAATTTATCAGTACATTAAAAACTAACTATTAGCACAGGAGGGATCACTTCACATTGCTTTTCTGCCCCCAGCGTGGCCGACGCCTGCTATAAGGATAAATTAGAAAGTACAGGCAGTACCAGTCTGTTGCGTGGTAATCAACACAGCTCACGTGGATGTCAGAGTAAATCTTCTCCTATCTCATCGAGCTAGTGAATTGGCTTGTCTCTCTTGAGACACGGGTTTCAGCCATGTTTGTCTAAAAATACCAGCCTGGCAAATAGTCCTCACCGTGAAACTTCTTGGCACAATAGAACGGTGTACCAGACTGGGCCTCAAACTGAAATTAATTCATTCTGGAAACAATCCTCCAGCCCTGTGTCTAAGCCATGTTCCTGCAATTTTCATTTTTCAAGGAGTATTAGTTCCGCAAATTACACAGGAGAATCTGTGTGACATTCGGAAAGTGAGAGATGAGGTACAGGCGGAATTAAAGCTGTGAGGACGGGTCGTGACTCATGTTCGCGAAAGGCAAAGGACCCCAGTTTGAGTCCCGGTCCGGCACACAGTTTTAATCTGTGAGGAAGTTTCATACCGTTGCACACACCTGTCTAGAGTAAAAATTCATTCTGTGCCTCACCGTTTTTGTTAGTGATGTGTTCGTGGTCGGTGTTGCCTTTCCCGAGTCCAGTGGGCTAGCCGACCGCTAGTGTCGTAGGAGCGCAGACGTCAGGTATGTGGTAGCTCTAGCGATGTGAAGCCGGCATGTGTTACATATCAGAATTGACTGGGTTAGAGTTGGTGTACTCCTGAGCCAGGTTTCCAGCAAGCTAGCCTCCTCTCGTGCTAAGAGGCACAGAAGCTAAGTGCGTGGGTACAGAACAGTGTGTTGCAGTTGTGCCAAATTACATTGTTTTTGTGTTTACAGACTGAAATGAATGAACACATCATGAATGACGTTGAATGTAACACATACGTGGAAATGAAGAGGAAGGCAGACACAGGAGAGGAATGACGCTATGCTGCAAACCAACCTTAGGTTTGAACACTAAAAGAAGAAGAAGACTGAAATGGCAAGTGAAAGTTTGCACCGTGGCCGGGAATCGAACCTAGGTCCCCTGCTTAATAGGCAGGTGCGTTAACCACTAAGCCATGCTGGCATAGCGGTTCACACAAATGCAGGAATTAGCCTGGCGCGACTCCCTTCTCGATCCCACTTCGCACTGTCACCCCTGCACGTAAAATCATATCTGTATGTGGCCAGTAAAGTCTCTAAGACTGTGTCATTTCACTTATGCTGTTGGTCTAACCGTAGAATTTAGGCATGAAGTCAACAAGAAAAGCAAATAAGCTATCTAGAAGATGAATAGAAACAACCGTATAATTCCGATATATTTGTGGAAACATACAAAGGACCTCAGGAATAAGGCGGGGAAAATAAAATAAAATTAATAGTTATGCATTCCAATTCCTGCGCTTCTCTACAGCAAAGAATTCTGGGTCCCAATCAGATGACTAGGATGTAAACGCAAAGATCGGTTTCTGTATGATTACACACATAACATAATAAGCTCTAGAAGCTGTAACACTCAGGAAATGTAGTCCAAACACGAAGGAGGTAGGTTACAATGCACTTGTTCGACCAGTGCTTGAATATTCGTTGTCGGCCTGTGTCCGGTACTAGGCAAGTTCCTAGAAGAAATAGAGAAGATCCAAAGAAGAGCCGTGCATTTCGTCACAGGCTCATTTTGTAAGCTCGAAAGCGTTACGTAGATGATCGTGTAACTCCAGTAGCAGACACGACAATAATAATGTTCAGCCTGACGTAGTGGTTTGCTGTTAAAATAGAGTACCGGTAAGCAAATTTTCCTAGAGAGTAGGTATATCTGGAGAAAAGACCATGGACGTAAAATTAGCTAGATGCGAGCACAGTTTGAGGTTTACCGACCTGCTGAAACAGGAACGGGCAAAAGAGACTGTAGTACATAGGCTACTCCCTGCCACACTCCTTAAGGTGGGTTGCCTGGTATAGATGTAGAAGAAAAAAGTTCAAGGGCTTGAAAGAGATTCCTTAGTGCTGTGAAACAGTGTACAAAATAAGATAAAATAAAGAAAATTGCGAAATAAGGGGAGTTAAATGCTGAGCCAGTAAACGACATGTGATTATAGTGGTAAGTGGAACGACCATCAACGGTGACCATCATTACAAGCCATGTAATATGTACCGTATGGAATAAGAAGCGTCCCTACTGTTTGGAAATAAGCGCTTCCAATAAGGGTCGTCGAACAGACGCAGCAAACTGTGGGCCTATATCGTCACGTCGGTACGTTTTAGAATTTTGGAACATGTTTTATACTCGAACATTTTTATATTTCTGGAGACCGAAAAACTCCTCTGTATGGTCCAACATGGATCCCGTAATTTACGGCCGTTTGAAACCCAGCTGGCTCTATTAGTTCACGAGACACAGAAAGCAATACATACGGGCCTTCAGGTAGATACCGTATTTCTTTACTTCCGACAGACGTTCGATACAGTTCCACAAGGGCGCCTAATGAACAAAATAGGAGCACTTAGAATATCAAACCTGCAGTGTTGACTGGACTGAAGAGTTTCTAGACAACAGAACAAAGGAAATCATTCTGAACGGAGAGAAGTCTTCAGACGCAAATTGTTGCTCATGTCGGCACCAGTGACTCCTGCCGTCTGGGTTCAGAGATCATCCTCAGTTCGTACAGGCGGTTGGCGGAATTGGTGAAGGCGGAAAGCCTCGCTCGCGGGATGGAATCAGAGCTAACTATTTGTAGTATCGTTCCCAGAACCGATCGCGGTCCTCTGGTTTGGAGCCGAGTGGAAGGCTTAAACCAGAGGCTCAGACGATTCTACGGAGATCTGGGGTGCAAATTTATCGACCTCCGCTATCGGGTGCAGAAATGTAGGGTCCCCCTGAATAGGTCAGGCGTGCACTACACGCCGGAAGCGGCTACAAGGGTAGCGGAGTACGTGTGGAGTGCACATGGGGTTTTTTTAGGTTAGAGAATTCCCTCCCTAGGCCCGACAAGACGCCTCCTGAGACGCGGCAAGGTAGGAGTAGGCAAAATGCAACAGGGAATAACAATATTAATGTGCTAATAGTAAACTGCAGGAGCGTCTACAGAAAGGTCCCAGAACTGCTCTCATTAAAAAACGGTCACAACGCCCATATAGTACTAGGGACAGAAAGTTGGCTGAAACCAGACGTAAACAGTAATGAAATCCTAAACGCAGATTGGAATGTATACCGCAGAGACAGGCTGGACAGTAAAGGGGGAGGCGTGTTTATAGCGATAAGAAGTGCAATAGTATCGAAGGAAATTGACGGAGATCCGAAATGTGAAATGATTTGGGTGAAGGTCACGGTTAAAGCAGGCTCAGGCAAGGTAATTGGATGTCTCTATAGGCCCCCTGGCTCAGCAGCTGTTGTGGCTGAGCAACTGAAGGATAATTTGGAAAATATTTCGAGTAGATTTCCCCACCATGTTATAGTTCTAGGTGGAGATTTTAATTTGCCGGATATAGACTGGGAGACTCAAACGTTCATTACGGGTGGCAGGAACAAAGAACCCAGTGAAATTTTTTTAAGTGCTTTATCCGAAAACTACCTTGAGCAGTTAAACAGAGAACCGACTCGTGGCGATAACGTATTAGACCTTCTGGTGACAAACAGACCCGAACTATTTGTAACAGTTAACGCAGAACAGGGAATCAGCGATCATAAAGCGGTTACGGCACCGATGATTTCAGCCGTAAATAGAAATATTAAAAAAGGTAGGAAGATTTTTCTGTTTAGCAAAAGTGACAAAAAGCAGATTACAGAGTACCTGACGGCTCAACACAACAGTTTTGTCTCAAGTACAGATAGTGTTGACGATCAGTGGACAAAGTTCAAAACCATCGTACAATATGCGTTAGATGAGTATGTGCCAAGCAAGAGAGTAAGAGATGGAAAAGAGCCACCGTGGTACAACAACCGAGTTAGAAAACTGCTGCGGAAGCAAAGGGAACTTCATAGCAAACATATACACAGCCAAAGCCTTGCAGACAAACAAAAATTACGCGAAGCGAAATGTAGTGTAAGGAGGGCTATGCGAGAGGCGTTCAATGAATTCGAAAGTAAAGTTCTATGTACTGACTAGGCAAAAATCCTAAGAGATTTTGGTCTTATGTCACAGCGGTAGGTGAATCAAAACAAAATGTCCAGACAAAAAAATGGTTCAAATGGCTCTGAGTACTATGGGACTCAACTTCTGAGGTCATTAGTCCCCTAGAACTTAGAACTAACTAATCTAAGGACATCACACACATCCATGCCCGAGGCAGGATTCGAACCTGCGACCGTAGCGGTCTCGCTGTTCCAGACTGCAGCGCCTAGAACCGCACGGCCACTTCGGCCGGCAATGTCCAGACACTCTGTGACCAAAATGGTACTGAAACAGAGGATGACAGACTAAAGTCCGAAATACTAAATGTCTTTCTCCAAAGCTGTTTCACAGAGGAAGACTGCACTGTAGTTCCTTCTCTAGATTGTCGCACAGATGACAAAATGGTAGATATCGAAATAGACGACAGACGGATAGAGAAACAATTAAAATCGCTTAAAAGAGGAAAGGCCGCTGGACCTGATGGGATACCAGTTCCATTTTACACAGAGTACGCGAAGGAACTTGCCCCCCTTCTTGCAGCGGTGTACCGTAGGTCTATAGAAGAGCGTAGCGTTCCAAAGGATTGGAAAAGGGCACAGGTCATCCCCGTTTTCAAGAAGGGACGTCGAACAGTTGTGCCGAACTATAGACCTATATCTCTAACGTCGATCAGTTGTAGAATTTTGGAACACGTATTATGTTCGAGTATAATGACTTTTCTGGAGACTAGAAATCTACTATGTAGGAATCAGCATGGGTTTCGAAAAACACGGTCGTGTGAAACCCAGCTCGCGCTATTCGTCCACGAGACTCAGAGGGCCATAGACACGGGTTCACTGGTAGATGCCGTGTTTCTTGACTTCCGCAAGGCGTTCGATACAGTTCCCCACAGTCGTTTAATGAACAAAGTACTAGCATATGGACTATCAGACCAATTGTGTGATTGGATTGAGGAGTTCCTAGATAACAGAACGCAGCATGTCATTCTCAATGGAGAGAAGTCTTCCGAAGTACGAGTGATTTCAGGTGTGCCGCAGGGGAGTGTCATAGGACTGTTGCTATTCACAATATACATAAATAACCTGGTGGATGACATCGGAAGTTCACTGAGGCATTTTGCAGATGATGCTGTGGTGTATCGAGAGGTTGTAACAATGGAAAATTGTATTGAAATGCAAGAGGATCTGCAGCGAATTGACGCATGGTGCAGGGAATGGCAATTGAATCTCAATGTAGACAAGTGCAATGTGCTGCGATTACATAGAACGATAGATCCCTTATCATTTAGCTACAAAATAGCAGGTCAGCAGCTGGAAGCAGTTAATTCAATAAATTATCTGGGAATACGCATTAGGAGTGATTTAAAATGGAATGATTATATAAAGTTGATCGTCGATAAAGCAGATGCCAGACTGAGATTCATTGGAAGAATCCTAAGGAAATACAATCCGAAAACGAAGGAAGTAGGTTACAGTACGCTTGTTCGCCCACAGCTTGAATACTGCTCAGCAGTGTGGGATCCGTACCAGATATGGTTGATAGAAGAGATAGAGAAGATCCAACGGAGAGCAGCGCGCTTCGTTACCGGATCATTTAGTAATCGCGAAAGCGGTACGGAGATGATAGATAAACTCCTGTGGAAGTCTCTGCAGGAGAGACGCTCAGTAGCTGGGTACGGGCTTTTGTTAAAGTTTCGAGAACATACCTTCACCGCAGAGTCAAGCAGTATATTGCTCCCGCCTACGTATATCTCGCGAAGAGACCATGAGGATAAAATCAGAGAGATTAGAGCGCACACAGAAGTATACCGACAATCCTTCTTTCCACGAACAATATGAGACTGGAATAGGAGGGAGAACCGATAGAGGTACTCAGGGTACCCTCCGCCACACACCGTCAGGTGGCTTGCGGAGTATGGACGTAGATGTAGACGTAAAGTAACTCCGGGCGTGCCACAGGGGATTGTCACAGGACCATTACGTTTCAAAAAATATATAATGACCTGACAGATAACGCCCAAAGTTCCATGATACTTTTCGCGGACGATGCTACTGTAAACAGAGAAGTCATGACACTAGAAATGCAGGAAGAATTGCAGAGGATAGACACTTTGTGAAAGTATGTAACGTGTTGTGAATACTTAGACAGTACGATACCTTACTGTATGATTACAAAATCGTAGTACAACCACTGGAAGCAGTTGCGTCCATAAATATCTAGGAACAGGACCATGCAGCGATCTGAAATGGAACTACCACATAAAAGTAATTACGCTTAAGGCAAATGCCAGACTGAGATTGAGAGCAGGAGTCCGAAGGAAATGTAGTTCGTCAACAAATGAAATATCTTACAAAACCCTCGCTCGACGAATAACTAAATATTGCTCTTCACTATGGGATCGAACCAGATAGGAGCTCTAGAGGATCTTGAGAAAGTCCATAGAAGAGCACCACGTTTCGTTACAAGTTCGTCTAGTAAGTGCGAAAGCGTCACGGAGATTCTCAGACAACTCCAATGGCAGATGCGGCAAGAAAAGCGTTCTGCTTCGCGTTATGGTCTACTGCTAAAGTTCCGAGAGTGCACATTCCTAGATGGGAAGAACAATATGTTGCTTCCTCCTAAGTACTTCTCGCGGGAAGACCGTGATGATGAAGTTAGAGCCGGCTGGGGTGGCCGAGCGGTTCTAGTTGCTACAGTCTGGAATCACGCGACCGCTACGGTCGCAGGTTCCAATCCTGCCTCGGGCATGGATGTGTGTGATGTCCTTAGGTTAGTTAGATGTAAGTAGTTTTAGGTCCTAGGGGACTGATGACCTTAGAAGTCCCATAGTGCTCAGAGCCATTTGATCCATTTGATAAAGTTAGGAAGATTCGAGCCCACATGGTGGCTTACCAGCACCCGGTCTTTCTGCGAACCATACGTGACTGGTACAGGAAACGGGGGAAGTGACCTGGTACACAAAGTACACTCCGCCATACATCGTAAGACGGCTTGCGGACTGTATAGGTGGAATTGCTATCAGCGTAACCCCAAATTTTAGACATAAGGTGAGGATGATCGTCGTCCGTTACTATGGTGCTGGTGGAGTCACCGATTAATGGTGCGATAAGCTCACAGCCTCTGAGAGTGTTCGCTGTGCCGTCCTGGAATACGGTACTCACCCTACGAGTTGGTTGTGATGTCACCGTTAATGACCTGCTGTCCCATGGTGCCGGCCGGCTGACTATTGCCCGGTGCCATAGGAGTTGCGACCAGGTACGTGGACGAGGTACAGCAAGTGCTGTGGGCGGCGTGTGGTACTCACCGTACTTGTTGGGGATGAGGTCCGGGTCGGTGTCCTCCTGGGCGAGCGCGCCGGCGGGCTGTCCGATGCCCGGCGTGAGCGGCGCCGTAGCCAGGTGCGCCTCCTGCAGCGCGTCTAGCGACGACCGGGTCGACACCGCACCCCCGCTGGCCCCTGGGGGCCCACGCTTTAGGATAGAACACACGCCGTTTAATGCCTACCCGAGCAGCCACGATGCGGCGGGCAACAGCTACGGAACTAACATGCAGCTGTCCACTACTGTGATCAAACCATGCAGTTTACTACGTAGCATTTGCTGTGACAAGCATGCAGTGCGCGCTGAAGCAATACTTAGTACATACAGCTTACTGGGGGAGTCAAAAATAGAAGGGAGAGGAATTTTGAAATTATATACAAATGATTATCTAAATAAAAAAATACAACTTAATACAACATGATTTTAGAGATTCCTATGCCTATACAGATAGTCCTGAAAATATGTACTTGTGAGTTTTTAATAGCGATCAAAGTACTTGTAGAAATTACAACTAAAGACGTGGGGTGTATGCAATGCATTAATGATGCATGAATAAAACTTCCTGGCAGATTAAAACTGCGTGCCGGATCGAGACTCGAACTCGGGACCTTTGCCTTTCGCGGGCAAGTGCTCTACCTCTGAGCTACCCAAGCATGACTCACGCCCCGTCCTCGTATCGTACCTTCCAAACTTTACAGAAGCTCTCCTGCGAACCTTGCAGAACTAGCACTCCTGAAAGAAAGGATATTGCGGAGACATGGCTTAGCCACAGCCTAGGGTATGTTTCCAGGGTGCATGAATAATTCACCCCCTTACTATTATCTATTGCATGTGCCCTTAGTTGTCAATTTTAAATTCTACAAGTATTATCATAGCTAAAAAAAAAATTCACAGGCATCAGTTTTCAAGGCTATTTGCATTGGTTTAGGAATCTGTTTTGGCCGAACAGAAATTGTTTTGTGCTTCTTAGCCTGATTTAAACAAAATTATAAGAAAAAGATTTTTATGTAACTAACTATTTTCTGCTTTTTTGTATTGTGTCTGTCAAATTTTTCAATCGATTTCAAACATTATGATGATATTACAACACAGATATTTGGCAAAGTCCCTCTGCACCTGAGTTAAACATTAAATTAGAGAGAATCGGGCTGAAACGGGGACTTAATAGCAACTGTTCTTACGTCCTCGGAGTCTTTCGCGACGGCATGCGTGAATAACACGTTCTCGGTTTTCAAGCCGCGTTTGTAGCATTTGTAGACTTAGAGACAGCCTTTGACGATGTTGACCGGAATACTCTCTTTCAAATTATGAAGGCGGCAGAGGTGAAATACAGGGAGCGAAAAGCTATTTACAATTTGTACAGAAACCAGATAGCTGTTATAAGAGTAGAGGGGAACGAAAAGGAAGCAGTGGTTTGGAAGGGAGTGAGACAAGGTTGTAGCCTATCCCCGACGTTATTCAATCAATATATTGAGCAAGCAGTGAAAGAAAGAAAAGAAAAATTTAGAGTAGGAATTAAAATCCATGGAGGAGAGACAAAAACTTTGAGGTTTGCCGTGACATTGTAATTCTGTCAAAGACAGCATAGGACCTGGAAGAGTGGTTGAACGGAATGCACAGTGTCTTGAAAGGAGGGTATAAGATGAACATCAACAAGAGCAAAACGAGGATAATGGAATATAGTCGCATTAAATCAGATGATGCCGAGGGAATTAGGTTAGGAAATGAGACACTTAAAGTAGTAGATGCGTTTTGACATTTGGGGAGCAAAGTAACTGATGATGGTCGAAGTAGAGACAATATAAAATGTAGACTGGCAATAACAAGAAGGACAGAAATTTGTTAACATCGAATATAGATTTAAGTGCCAGGAAGACTATTCTAAAAGTATTTGTATGGAGTGTACCCATGTATGGATGTGAAACATGGACAATAAATAGTTTAGACAAGAAGAGAGTAGAAGCTTTCGAAATGCTGTGCTACAGAAGAATGCTGAAAATTAGATGGGTAGATCATACAACTAACGAGGAGGTATTGAATAGAATTGGGGAGAAATGAAATTTGTGGCACAACTTGACTAGAAGAAGGGATCGCTTTGTAGGACATGTTCTGAGGCATCAAGGGATCACTAATTTAGTACTGGAAGGCAGCGCGGAGGGTAAAAATCGTATAGGGAGGCCAATAAATGAGTACACTACGCAGATTCAGAAGGATGTAGGGTGCAGTAGTTACTTGACTAAGCTTGCACAGGGTAGAGTAGCGTGGAGAGCTGCATCAAACCAGTCTCTGGACTGAAAACCTCAACAACAACATTCCATTAGCAGCACTTGGTGGTTCTGAAAAACCATTCTTTTCACGTTAGATTCCTCTGAACGCATCAGCACCATCACCACAACTTTGTAGAGCCTGCTGACCGATATGGTGGCAGAGATATCAACTCTCATTAGCTGTCGTCGGAATGGTTTCCAGACCAAGCCAGGAAGAAACATCCAATAAAGTACACATGCCAACGCCTGCCGCAAGCCCATCCCTTCTGCGAAAACGTGAGTTTATACCCTGACGGACCGCTAGCTTCATTGTAGTGACAGACGTGACAAGTTCGACGCCATCTAACGAATCGAATGCTGTGAGATGCAAAGTGTTCTGCTTGATATCAGTTAACGTACAATCTAACATTTGCTGCCCAATTGGCGGCGTAGGATCAGGCCTTCGCAGTTGTATCTTCAAGTCACTGTAACGTCCCTGGACGTACATTGGTTGCTATCCTCATTTTGTTCCTGAAAAATTGCCCTACAAATCGTCCAAGTATGTCGGTAGTATTTTGTCACATACTATATCAGCATTATTTAGGCTGTTAGGCCTACGTCTTTTTTTGTTTCCATCTTTACGTGTCTAGTACACATAAAATCCGCTATATTCTTTCAGTACATTCTTCTTCCCCCCAAGCCAACCAAATATCCTCTCTGCATTTTTTTTCCAGAGCTAATTTTACTTTTTATGTGTGGTAAGCCAGATATAGCATTAAGGTGTTCTATCCTTTGGTAGGAACTGACCATAAACCTGCCTTGATCTATTCTTTGTTTTACCTCTTCAGTACACAACCTGTTTCCCTTTTAAATGTTAACATAATGTATCGTCGTTCTTCAAATGCTTCCAGCTTTAGCTTCTTCGGGTATCTGTTGTCTATACCGCACTTTTATCCTCCGCATCCGATGTATTCTTCCAGAAGCAGCTTCTCTGTTACAACGTTGTATACTAAGAAAACTTCTCATCTGGAGAAGACTTCATAAACGTGTTACTGATGTCTCTCCTGAATGGATCTTACCGCGTACTTTTGCTGCTAATATAACATTATGCACTTCTTATTCTATCAAACTCTACGTTAGTCAATGAGATAATGCCGCAGATCTCGTACTCGCATAAGATGTTACCTCTCATTACTTCGCTATGCTCCCATCTTTCTTAACACCAACATTCCAGGTACTTTGTCGCGGACAGACAGAAATACTTCCAAGAATCGGTTTTTTGGCCCACAATGATTTTGTCTGAGTTTTGAAAAAGGGGAATGTTGATAACATTCACTCACAAACTCGTCATCGTCTTGAGGAATGAATCTATCACATTTTAAGTCTAGATTCCCGTACATCTCTTTCTCTCTTGTACATTTCTATCGGTTAGTAATGACTTTATAATTTATTCCATTAGTGTATCTGCTGTTTCATTCTGTATCTATTGAAGATTGCAGTATGCTTGGATAATATTTTTCTCTTTAGAAAATAAACTTATAGGTTTATATTTTGTCTTTTCGTTGTAGTATTCTAGGATTTCTTCAACATTGAAAGATTTCTTTTAACAACCTTTGCAACGCTATTTATCGACCATTGTGAATAAGAAATGAGGCATTAAGAGGATATTTTCGTTGTAATAAACCCACACCTGCTCAACTTTTAGCGATCCTGTTTAACAACACTTCGCCAGTTACTTGACAGGAGTTTCAGAAGTTTAGTTCCAGTTAGCAGTCATCCATTACCGTTCTATAGACTTGTTTGTGGGAGCAATGATTTGTCTGTGACTGGCATTTCTATTATTCTAAACAGATAAACTTTACTAACTTACAATAATCTAGATTTATTTGCATGTTCTACACATGAGAAAAATTAAGGACATGAAACACATCGCGAAGAGAATTATTAATTATCAGTAGGCGACACCGTTTACATTTCCAATCTAAAGTTTGTATTGTAAGTGACATAGAACTATATTCATCATAGATCTACTCGGAGTTGTTTCATCTACTGACGAGAAGCTAATCAAAACATTTATTTTCGAAAAAATATAATTGTTACGTGATACCATGTAAACATTTGATCTCCAAGTGCTATCTTTTCCTTTTCCTATTCGCTTTTCTGTTGTTCTTTCATGATGACAACCGGAAAAGTATGTTACACACTTGTTTACATCTTATATCTTCTGTGGTGCTTCTAAGTTGCACTTCCATTCAAGGATGTTTAGTTAACTTTCCAATGTCTTGTTAATTAAGCCTTCCCTGTTTATTGACAACCGTCGGGGGCCGTGTTATACGTGCTTCTCGTTCAGTGAGTTTCTTCACAAACGTAAGCACAGTTTCCTTGCCCTTAGGCAGTGAACTGTTCGTGATAATATGCCACGTGTCTCTCTTCAGCAGTGGTACTTCCAGCGTTCTTCCTCGCTGGTCCTTTAAGAAACGTTCTAGGAACATATTAATCATATTAATAAAGAAATATAATTTAGATCTATCCAATGTATTTCTTTTTCCATTATTATTTTAATTTAAAGTGGACTAGATGTCACTAATAACGAGAAATTTTGTTCTTAGCTCCTATCGACAATTAAAAGTGCACATTACCAATTTTGTTCACGTTTAACATGGAATAACTGGAACATTGACTTTCTGTTGACCTATTTAAAATCAGTCTTCCTACCGACAAAAGTCACTGCCACTCGATGCCGATAAAAGAGTTTGTGTGCCACATTCAGTTTGCATAATCAAGCTATCAAACCACGTAATTTGTTATCATGTTTATAAATTTTATTTATCTAACGACGCTGTTTACATGAGTCGATCACTATTCAAAATGACCAAATGGAAGTCTTTCACACTTTTCAAGTAGTTAATAAAAGATGATTCAAACAATACATTCTAGACATTTAGAAATTTCTGTGGAGGACATTTCTACAATGCACTGACAATTCGATTTACAACAGAATAAATATGACAAATTCTAAGTAATAACAGAGAACATAATTTGAATTACAAATACGTTTACTTTATACATAAATCGCATGCTCAAGTAGATTTTTAGGGAAAACAATGAATAGTTTCAATGATTGATTCAATTTACTAACATAAGCTTGTCAATGTATATGAGCATTACGTTAAATACAGAGTACATGAAATTAGAATACGTTATAAATTCTTACCAAATTAACAGAAAATTTAAAATTCAGCTGAATAACGAGATTATCAACTGTTTTACGACAAAATCACGGAATACGATGTTCTGAAGGGTTTGAAGAAACAATATGGGAAGGGATCTTTCCTTGTGATGTACAACAAGTGTACACCGTGGCACATTACAGCAAAGTCATTCCTGTACTCTCCTTGAATTATATTCCGTTTGGAGTACGTCGTTGGAATCACGTACTGTTTAGGAAGCAATTTTGACATCATTTTGTAAGTGGCTCTTTATGTCAGGTAAGTAATTGCATTAATTGATAGTTTAAGTGAAATTCTGTTTGAACTGATCTCGAAAATTACAAATTTCAATGTATCGTTTCTTAAACGTCGTCTATGTTGGTTTAGTAAAACACTCTCTTGTCTTTACCGCCGCTGTTGTGATTCTCGTATTTTGGCAAAGGCGGTAAGAAAGCATCTTCCTGTTGGCATCTTTGTTGGGTTGCCCAGACTAGATACCTTTTGTTGTCAGCCATAATTTTCAGTAAAAGAAATCAACAGATCGGCCTTTGTCATTAACAAGTATCTGTGCGTGCCGTGTTGCATTTACCGACTGTTATGTCAATTACTTGTTCTCTGATTATAAAGCAACTTATTTTCAATAAACGTGTAAAGAGAGGACCGTTGGAAGTTTATCCTATATTAGGTTTCACTCAACTGTACCGCTAGAAGCTTGTCTATGAACAAATTGAGTAAAACAAATATAAGAAGAACGTTAAGGGATTACGGACCCTTCATCATTGAGTTAATGAGGAAGAAAGAGGAGAAAGAAGGAGAACATAAATTGTTTGGGGATTACGCTTAATTTTCTTTATTGTGTATATATAAACCAATCGTGCTGGACGGTTCAGATTACGGTTATCCGTATTTACCTATACTCGCATGGGGTAGTAACTGGAAAGGCTAGGGACAATATGAGATCAAGTTCTCGTCCAAATCTTGTCCATCGTTTAAAAATACGTCACTTCAGGACAGGTTTAGACATAAACCTGTATTTCTTTTAAATGGCAATATAGTGGAGTTATGATTTGAAATTCAATATTTGATTTTGAGTTTTCTCTATTACTGCATATTATCTTGCAGCTTTTCACACATTATTTCAGTTACAATTTCAAGCTCTTGTAAAAGGGACTGATGACCCGGTAGTTCGGTCCCTATCGGTCACTATCAATGGACCTTCCTGGAGAAAAGAAACTATCGGTTGAAAGAGTCCGCTTTCAAATCAAATGTGATTAATTTGCACTCTAACCGTAAATGACAGAAGGTGGCATTTTTGGTACAAGATTTCTGATCAAACTACCTCCACCACAAGCTAATGTTTGAGGCAGCTGACACAGCGAACGTCGGTTTCAAGTTTGTGACGACATGATTACACCCATTATTATACCTACATGGCGGAGATGGATACAGGAATCATGTATTACCGTCCTTGCAGTGGTAGGAATGGGGGCTGTAAGGTACTGCGTTGTTCCGACGTATTATGTGCTACGATATGTAGATAACTGATCCGTACTTGTGCAGTCGGATTTCTTTTCCCCATATTTTTAGTAAGAAGGGAGAGCTTGAAGCTCGGTGACTGCACACAGCGTGTTTCTCAGAAAGTATCAATGAGACAGTCGTGCGTAACGTCCCCATTCGACTGTCGGATGACAATTAACCGTTTCCCATCACTTCACGCAACTAAGATTTTCAGAGAGGTTGCTAATAAGACTTCATACAATGGCGTAAAATATGGAAAATTTACGTCCTCACTTTCCTTCTCTTCTCAACCAAATGTTCTAATGTGTGTGAAATCTTATTCGACTTAACTGCTAAGGTCATCAGTCCCTAAGCTTACACACTACTTAAACTAAATTATCCTAAGGAAAAACACACACCCATGTCCGAGGGAGGACTCGAACCTCCGCCGGTATCAGCTCTCAACCAAATACTGATTGCTAATTTCATTATAAATGTTTCTGGGTGAGTGTGGCTTCACGTGTGGATGACTCTCCCATATAGTACGCAATGTCCGGGTAGTGGCTTCACAAGTACGTTAGATAACAAAACTGGTGATACAGTGTTGAGCAAAACTCAAGGACGAAAGTAACTTTCGCTTGATGTATCACTGCTAGGTATCATACCTCGATTGAAGTTGGTTCATACATAAAAGGGACTGCCATAGAATCGTGCAGTAGGTAACTGAAAGAAATAAGCAATAAGATGAGGAGAGATGACACTGTTATTCAAAGACAATAATTACACTGAAGTCACTGCGATTTATGGTGTTCCCCTGCACATTACAAAATGAGGGTCATAGCTCTTAATTGGGTGTGTGATCACCGGGGACGGCAGTGCATGCTTTGCAAGGTACTCCCATGCTGGCCACAAGATTCGTAAGGAGTTCATTTGGTATGGAACTCTATTCCTCGCCAGGGCTGTTGACAACTGCTGGATGGTCGCTCTTACATGTCGATGTCTAAAGTATGTCTCCACAACCCATCCGACACGTGCTCGATGTGGTTCAAGTCGGCTGAACGTGCAGGCCAGTCTGTTCGGCAAGTATCGTCTAGTTCTAAGAGCTGCTTCACCTCCGCTGATCGATGGCGTTGCTCATTGTCATCCATAAAAATGAAGTCAGTGATGGATGCACCCTTGAAAAGACCATCATTTGGTAGGAATAGGTCGGTGATTGTAGTGTGTTCAAAGCTTTGCAAGTCAGTACATTACTGTCATGTCCATTATAATTATCCGGACTGTTATGCCGTGGTCGGTTGATGAACTCTGTGTCAATTCCCAACGTTTCGTCCCCGTCTGCGTGAGACATCTTCAAGGGGGTCTGTAGCTCGATGGAGGGTCCAACACACCCACTGGCTCGCTACTGGGTCATTAACCGACCACGGCATAGCAGCCCGGATAATTATAATGGACATGACATTTCCGGCCGTGTAAGTCTACCTTTTAGTTCAAAATGGTTCAAATGGCTCTGAGCACTACGCGACTTAACTTCTGAGGTCATCAGTCGCCTAGAACTTAGAACTAATTAAACCTAACTAACCTAAGGACATCACACACATCTGCGACCGTAGCGGTCGCTCGGCTCCAGACTGTAGCGCCTAGAAACGCACGGCCACTACGGCCGGCTACATTTTAGTATCAGTACATTATTGCAACATTGAGGTTCCAGACAACTTAACGTATGAACTAGTAAAACAATCATTTTCGAAATTATTCCCACCTTTCACCATGTAACGGTAAGTCCAACATTGTCGAACATGATCGGTTTGATGGTCCAGATCCGTACTGATCTCCAAATCTTTGAACATGGTACACTCACCGGTCACCATTACTGTGACGCAGCACTCATTCCTCACGTGCGTTATTTGAAGGGTGCATTCGATCTTTATTTCACTACACAGATGACACTGCGCGACGACATCCAACAGCACCGGTGCAGGAGCTCTAGCAACGAGAGGCCTGCTCTTTCCTCCGACTTAAATTCCATTGAGCATGTGTGGAATGCGCTGGGGAGACGTACTGCATGACTTCCACATGCACCGACATCCATCCACAGTTGTCAACAGTGCTGGAGGAGTAATGGGACTCCCTACGACAAGGAATCGTTACAAACCTTCTGGTTACCATGTGAGTACTTTACACAGTATGTTTTGGTGTCAATGGTGATCACCCCCAACCCTCCCCCTCCCACGCCCGATTATGAACTATATCTCGTCATTTGTAATGTCCAAGGGAACTATCACGAAATGCAGTAATGTTATGTCTGTTTGCCTCGCTGCATATTTATTTCAGTTATCTTCTGTACTTTATTACAGCAGTTCTTTGTAAGCAAGGTACAAGTGTGATCGAGTTATGTTACTTGGAATTGACACATCCTGCGGAAAACATGCGAAAGGTACTTTCGTCATTAGGTTTGCATACCAGTGCACTTCAGTTCGAGCTGTTACGTATATGACTGATTACCTGTGGCCTGATTTACTGGTGCCTAATAAGGTGCGTTTAAGGGGGGTAGAACGTCAAACGTGCCGACTTGGTGCAGGAGAGGCACCAGTAGACATTTTAATCCCCAGTGCCTATACTTTTACAAATAAATTCATAAAGCTTTGTCAGCACGACCAGGAAGGATTCAAGATTCTCACTCATAACAGTGGAAGTTGAAAAACATAACAAAATAATTTTTTTTAGATATGAAATTTCATCATTTTGTCACTTACTGTTGCCTGCAATTGTTGCTATAGGTACATTTTTCTTCACAAGTAAGAGAGATTCTTTGATGAATTTTGCACAGCATACAAACCATACTTACAGATACATGAAACTCTAGAATTTTCCAAATCTATTAAAAACTGTGGTAAAGATTGAGATAATTATCTACAAAATTTGACTTTTGTCTAAACATAAAGTTTAATACGTAACAGCTTATTCATTTTTTCATAAGTTAAATAGATTCTAGAGTTTCAGACACCTGTAAGTATGGTTTGTATGCTGTGCAAAATTCACCGAAGAATCTCTCTTACTTATGAAGAAAAGTGTACCTATAGCAACAAATGCAGCCAATTGTAAGTGGAAAAATGATGAAATTTCACATGTAAAAGAATTTATTTTGTTATTTTTTTGAACTTCCGCTGCTATGAGTGTGAATCCTGAATACTTCCTGGTCATGCTGACAAAGTTTTATGAATTTACTTGTAAAAGTATAGACAGTGGAAATTAAAATGTCCTGTGGTGCGTCTCCTGCTCTAAGTCGGCCCGTTTGACGTCCTACCCGCCTTAAGTGAAACAAAATTCCATCCGCCAACGTTCGTGACGGAAGCCAGCACCTACGCACTGTTAACAACTTCGGCGACGTAGATATTCTTACAGGTAAAACCACATAATTAAGATACTAAATCCGGCAATGTTGTGTATCTGTAGATGTACTGTGGTACCAGGAGTCACTAGATGCGACTGTTTAGAACGAGTTGAGCAGGCTGTGTAAGAGACGAGACGCATTGCGGCGTTTCGGTAGCAGAGCATACTGGACGTTGAAAGGCAGGTGACATGTAAGTGACAGGAGGTTGGGGGAGGGGGGGGGGGCGGCAGGGCGACTACGTCACACATAGGCGGTTGTTAAGGGCGGCTACTGACCTTGTCGTGTCGCGGCTGGCGGCGGTGCCGGTGGCGGCGGTAGAGGGCGACGATGACGGCGCAGACGACGGCGAGCAGCGCGGCCGCCGTGGCCACCAGCGCCGTCAGGACGGGGTTCATCGGCGCCGCAGACGACGGCCCTGCGGACACGCACACACACACACATAGAGGCTCACCACGAGCTCCCAGCCACACACGGTCGCCATTCTGCGTGGTAAATTTCTCCGCCTCTTGTATGTGGGTCTAGGTCCAGGGTAGCTCTGGAAAAAGGAAGGACGGACTGTTGGATTTAACGTCACGTCGACATCGTTGTCCTTAGAGATGGAGCACAAACTCGAATTGTGTCAAGGATGGCCGCACTCAATCTAAGGAACGATCCTGGCATTTGCTTATAGCGATTTACAGAAATCACGGAAAAGCTAAATCTGGATGGCCGGACGCGGGTTTGATCAACACCGACTCAAAGGAAGGCCTCGGCGCTTGTTGGTGACGTCACGTCAGCTAGGCACGGCGAACGCCAGATCTGTTGCAGGCAGAAACGCCTGGGCGTGCTTATCACTATAAATCTCTTATTTTTGGACAAACTGTTTGGCATTGTTTTGGATTCTGCAGTTATACTTAGATGAAAGATTTTCTTACTATAGTAAAGCTACAAATGAAGATCATAGTTCTCTATTACTGAATCCTGTCGAAATAAACGTACATCAATATGAGAAGATGTTTTGCCCCATTGCAAGCTTCGGAAATTTTACATTCAAGAAACTAAATTTACTTGATCCATTTTGCTATCGATACTTACCCCAACCCCCTTACAATGAACTCGTTTCTTTTATTTATTTATTTATTTTCGTTTGAGATCGTCACTGGAAATGTGAACTAATTTACACGTGTAAATGTCCAACTGTTGCCAGTAATGAGATTACAGTCGTTTTCAACGAAAGAAATTCTAAACTGGAAACAAAATAGCTTCATATATCGAAAATACTGCTGAGCTTAAACTTTTTCAAACGCACACATTAGAAAAGATAAATATTCCCCTCTTGCAACTGAAAGGAGAAACCTTATAAGATAAAAAAAATTATTTGATAAAACAAGTATCTCTCTTTTTCCTCTTCTTCTGTCCCCCACCCCCTCCCCAAACGTGTATAATCGCAAGATATTTTATTAACATTCAGTGCTCCTCACCCCATAGTCAACCAAATTACCTAAAGAAGAGCACCAATATGTTCACAGTTTCTTGTAAAAGCAACCCGGTACAAACGTAACATCCTCAGATTTACAAATAGGGTAAAGAAGCACAAATTCTGTGGCTGCTGGACCATGAAGTTGTTTTCGTATGTCAATCCTTAGAACAGATGGAAATTTAAGATCAGGAGTACACTATTTGTTAAGAAGTGTAATGAATTGCACAATTAATTGATTGCAGAAATCTGTCAGAACAATGTATGTTGGTCAACTACCGCCAATAGTTTCACATTTTCCTGTGTCAGAGAGGGAGACACCACCATTATGAGTATGCTTGCAACAGACCTGGCGTTCGCCGTGCCTAGCTGACGTGCCGTCACGAACAAGCGCCGAGGCCTTCCTTTGAGTCGGTGTTGGTTTGATACGCCGTCCTCCCGATTGCGAGCACGGTCGCAGCTCTTTAAGCCTGGAGCAGTTACAGCCTCACTTGGAACTTCCTCGCAGATTAAAATTGTGTGCAAGACCGAGACTCGAACTTTGGAGGGTAGGAGACGAGGTACTGGCAGAAGTTAAGCTGTGAGGACGGAGTGTGAGTCGTGCTTGGGTAGCTCTGATGGTAGAGCACTTGCCTGCGGAAGGCAAAGGTCCCGAGTTCGAGTCTCGGTCAGGCACACAGTTTTAATCAGCCAGGAAGTTTCATATCAGCGCACACTCCGCTGCAGAGTGAATGTCTCGTTCTGGAAACATCCCCAAGGCTGTGGCCAAGCCATGTCTCCGTAACATCCTTTTTTTCGGGGGTGTTAGTTCTGCAAGGTTCGCAGGACAGCTTCTGTAAAGTTTGGAAGGTAGGAGACGAGGTACTGGAGGAAGTAAAGCTGTGAGGACGGGTCGTGAGTCGTGCTTGGGTAGCTCAGATGGTAGAGCACTTGCCCGTCAAAGGCAAAGTTCCCGAGTTCGAGTCTCGGTCCGGCACACAGTTTTAATCTGCCAGGAAGTCTCATATCAGTGCACACTCCGCTGCAGAGTGAATATCTCATTCTAGCCTCATTTTGGTCAGACATGACTGTCGCAACAGCATACACACTGCGCACGTCAGCGTATGGTGCATGGTGGACAATACCTTGTACCACTATTTGTCATCTCCTTTACTGTTCCACTTGCAAATGGAGCGACTTAAGAAAGATTGTATACATGCCTCTGTAAAACCCTTTAATTCTATTATCTTGATTTCGCGTTCCTTACACTAAATTATGTTGGCAGCAGTCACCTCCATATTTGCCACCTCAACAGGTATTCCTATTTTAGATCACAAAGCATCTCCGTAATACTCACCTGTTGGCCGAATCTACCGGTAGCAAATCTACCAGGATTACTGCGAGGTCATCCTTTAATCCGGGCTGGTGGGTATCCCAAACTCTCGACCAGAAATCATGAACGGTTTGCAGCAATATTCTATAAGCGGTCTCCCTTATAGAAGAGTAACACTTTCCTATAGTTCTCGTAATTAACCGAAGTCGACGATTCGCCAGCCCTATTTCTCACCTTACGTGCTGACTTCATTTCATACCGCTTTGTAACGTTACGCCTGGATATTTAATCGACGTGACTGTTTCAAGCAGCACTCCGTTCGAACATTACAGAAATTAGGACTCGTACGGAGAAACATATACCGTCGTTTTTCTCTCACTCCATTTGAGAATGGACTAGGAAAGGAAATGAGGAGTTTTATGGTGGGTTGCGGAATATGTATGTAGATGTAAATGTAAATTTGTTTTTCCTCCTCATCTGCATTAACTTACGTTTTCCTACACTTAGAGCAAGCCGCATGAATCACCCCAAATTCAGATTTATCTCAGTCACCCTGTATCCTTCTGTAGTCACTCGACCACAATGCTTTCCTGCATATTACAGGGTCATCAGCAAACATCTTCATATTGCTGCTCAGCATATCCATCGAATAATTTATATAGAGAGACAGTAATAGCGGTCCTATCGCACTTCTCTTGGCCACTCCTGGCCATATCCTGATCTCTGATGAACACTAGACGTCGAGGACAACGTGCTGAATTGTATTACTTTGGAAGTCTTCGAACCACTCTCATACCTGGGAACTTATTGCGTATGCATGGAGCTTCGCTAACAGTCTGCCGTGAGATAACGTGTGAGACGATTTTCTGAAGTCTAGGAGTATGGAAACTGCCTTTTGCGCTTACCCATTATTAGCATGATATGCTGTGACTAAAGGGAAAGCTGAGTTTCTCAAAAGATATTCTTTCTAAATCCGTGCTGAATTATGAAGAAAAGCTTTTCTTTCTCGAGGGAGTTTATTATATAAGAACTCACGAATTATCCAGCAAACCTGTGTTAAGGATATTCGCCTGTAATTTTCTGGGTAAATCTTTTACCCTTCTTATGTACAAGAGTCGCCATCGTTGGTTCTTTTTTTCAGTCTCTTGGGATTTTGCTCTGGGCGAGAGACTGACGATAAATGAAATGGTGCTATTATTGTAGAGTAATCGGACCTGGCGACTTCAGTTGCTCTCAGCTGCTTCTCTACGCCAGGGGTACCTCTTATTACGTTACCTATGTCAGAGTCTGTGCTACCGTCAAAAGACGGTACGTCTCTTCGATCTTCCTGTTTGAATGCCTTCTTAAATGCGAAATTTAAAAGTTCGGCTTTTCTTTTGCTATCTTCTACTGCCGTACCAGGCTAGTTGTCGAGTGACTGGATAGAAGACATGGAACAGCTTAGTGACTTTGCGTAGAGCCAGCATTTTCTCTGTTTCTCATCAATAAATATCGCTAAGGTATGACGGTAGAAGTTGTTATATGCTTCACTCATCGATATCTATAGAAGCTGGAATATCAACTAACATTTGCCTTAAACCGAGAGTGCATCAGTCTCTAATTCCACAGCATTTTCCTGATTTTGTAAATAAACAACGACGCATTTATCTGTTCTTAAGTCACCTGCTCGTCAACATATTTCTACAGAGTGCTATTTACAGTCAGTTCAAAATTTGTTCATAATTCCTCCAAGTCCATCACATTGGAACTAGATGATGTCCATTCATTGTCTAAGTAAGACGCTAACTTCTTATGTCCTCATTTCAGCAAAGTACTCTTTCCGTCCTCTTGATGAATTTTGTTAACTTTAGTAACGACCGTCGTTATGATTACGTCATAATCTGTAATCCTTGTCTCTATGCTGACATTGTCAATAATCAGGCATGTTTGCGGCTAAAGTATTTTCATTTCGTGTGGGTTATCGAATCAGATACTAACTAACTAAATAGGACAGTTTTTGGAAAACGTGTTCAGAACTTTTGGACAAGAATGTCTCTATGCACCATCTGTAATGAATCCATGGACGTCGCAGTTTGTAGTCGGTAGGCCAAAAATGTCTCCAGTTAAGGCTGCATGATCTCAGCATTTCCAAGTATTGAGCACACAGCTTCTTGGAATGACTCCACAACTGGTACGGTGGATCAGGTGACCGGTAAAAACTTGCTATAGTTAGCCTCAGTTCACCTATGCCTGCTACTCGGGTCCAGATAACTTCGTAAGTCAGGCTCGACTCGATGGACAATATTTTCGTCATCTGCAATGAACATTCCCCATCCTATGGCGTCTGTTCTGTCTTTTCGATATAAGATTCTGTCTTGTTAAATATTTCGGTGCTTTCTACTTCGGGTTTCGTCCAGCTCTCGGTTCCGAGTATAGCTTTCCTGAAGGAGGAGGCAGTGAGGCATAGCCAATCGATACACCTGGTGTTTGGCAAGTCGCCTGTGTACAAACAAGCCTAACGCCCTTCAACGAATATATTTGTTACGAAAGATTACTGTATTATTTCGGCTAACGTATTCTGTTCTGCGGATATACGATAAAAATTCTCTGCAAGTATGTCCAATGTTAGCAACAGACTAGTAACAATACAGAAAAACCCCTTGAGTTCGGCGTTTACACCGCTACTACTGAAATCTCTCATCCTTCGCTCTTCGAAATTGAGATCGTGACATTTAAATTCCCCATCACTTAGAAGTGCCCGTGGACTTCTGATCAAATATAATATATTTAGCTTGTTGATAATCTGCTTTCCACTACTCCCCTTTGCGGTTTGGTTTGTTTACCCGGAGTCTTAAACATCTACGACAGAAAAGTTTAGTCTACAAACTTTGGCATGGGTATCTTGTTATTTCGTACATGTTTTCAGAGCTACTTTCAATTCTTTGACACTCTCGTTACATAGAAATTACAACAAAATATAACACCACATTGGCATTTTCGAGTTTCCACATTATACCTAGTATGTTTTTTGTAGACAGAGCATGATGCCCGTGTGGCTTTGTCCTTCTGTTCTTAGTATTTCGAGCAGTTTTCGTATTTCTCTCCCTCGAAGATTTCTATTTGCTCAAGAAATGGCAAGAATGGTTTCTGTTTGTTCTTAATTTCCATTCTTTCGACTAAACATCGATACTACTTCCTTTTTACAACCAAAGATATGTTCATTCACTACGTCGCGTACACTGTTTCTCTTAGGTACAATTTAGTCAGCAGTTTACAATAGCAGTCTAGGAAAAAGGTTATAAAGGATTAAAAGTAATCATGAGACGTTCATCATGTCCTGAAATATTTCATATTTCATAACCTATTCGCGAGTGTGAAGCTTGACGATTCGACCTTTTACTAGAGAAACTGAAAATGTCAGTACCATGAGTTTACAAGCTCTCACTGATTACATCTGCCTATAGCTTGCCAGTCGTGTATTTATAATGAACAAATGTTTGCAGATGAAGTAATTAAAGCCGAGATGGAAACGATGATCTTAACGTTCATTTATATTTGACGACTGTCAAATAGATTTATTTTGGAAAACACTTCTTTATTCACAACTGGTTTGAGCACAACTGACGGACTTTTAACGACGTCTCAGTGATCAGCATCACTACCATAAAAGACTAGCAACATAGGCACACGATGATTGTTTAACGTGTTATTTTCGTCACTAATGATGACTTGTAGGTTGGACCGGCGAGCTGTTACAAGTCCACCAAACGCGATGAAGATAACTGTAAATAAAAAAAATGGTTCAAATGGCTCTGAGTACTATGGGACTTAACATCTGAGGTCATCAGTCCCCTAGAACTTAGAACTACTTAAACCGAACTAACCTAAGGCCATCACACACATCCATGCCCGAGGCAGAATTCGTACCTGCGACCGTAACGATCGTGCGGTTCCGGACTGAAGCGCCTAGAACCGCGCGGCCACCACGGCCAGCTGTAAATAAAAGACATTACCTTCTCATCCTGACTGTGGTACTACAAGCGCAGAAAATAATTTAGCAACATTTATCTGAATTACAGAATAATCTCAGTTCTACTAGTTAAGAAGGTAAAATTTTTAGACCGCTCAGTTTTTCAATGAACAAACTCTCCAGAGAAAACTGAAAGCTGCTTAGTGCAGGTAAGTAGCCTACACATTTCCTCAGCTACTTTCATCTGTTATCTTCGGTTGCTACATTACAGCCACAACGCTGTTTTTAATGTAGTCTTCGACACATGTCTTCACTTGACACATGATTAAGAGTACCAAATACCTGAAGACTTGCAGTAGTTCTAGTAGGGAAGAAGAGTACTCAAAAAGATTCACAGAAATTTGGTGAATGTAAAGCTGCGTATTTTAGAAGAGAAATACTTCGAGTTTTAAAGCTATTAGATGGCATGTTGAGAATGCTTTGGCTATATGATAATTCGTAAAACCATTGACGAAGTGGTAAAATTATTGCATCACTTCATTGTTTAAAGTAGTTTACCGGATTCATAAAAAAAGAGTATCGTGAAATGGTTGTAGGGCATTTTTATGTTATTTTCAAGAGCTTGTCACTCAATCAAGTATCGTAGAATCTTCCGATTATTCATGATTACTCCAAGCAATTAGATATCAAATGTTCACTACCAGTTTCCTATTTGTATTGTGTACTAGTAAACCTCTCACTATCGTATACCTGAAGGTTATTGGGAAATAAAAGGATGGATCAAAAAGTAATGCTGTTGTTCCACAAAATATTAATAACGAATACACCACAGAGGAATTGGAACAGATCATAGCTCGGACTGTACTGTATGCAGCAATGCCATTCAACATAGACTCAATTCATTTGTACACATTTGCATCATGTCTGAGCCTAGTTTACAAAAATTCAGGGTTTTGATTCTTGACCATGACTTAAAGAACAAGGTTCGGCTGTTTATTGCGAACACTATTGCGCCTTTCTCGTCAAATCACATCATCAGCACGTACTCTATTTGCACCCATTACAGATGTCGTTGTCTGGACGTTGCGCGTTTTATTTGCAATGTCCGTATCTCCGTTACTGAATATCTTCACCCAAAGCTGCATATTGCTGTGTCCATTGCAGCGTACCCACATATTTTATTCTTGTTTGAGGTTAAAAGAGCTTTAATATCATGGGTCAAGAAGCAAAAACCGCCTTTTTTTCCAGACTGGGTTTGATGCCTGGGTCCAAAGATGGCGCAATCGTATGCAAATGCATGATGACTATGTTGAATGGTAGTTTTGTGTAAAAGACTGTTGAGGCTATAATATGCACCAGTATACGTTCATTATTAAATTTTTTATATCACAGGAGGCATTACGTTTTGGTCCACCTTTAGCTTGCGACACCCACGATGGAAACATGAGTGGAGATTTAGAAAATATATAATCTAAATGATGCACTGATCAAATTTTAATGTTGCAGTGTTAATTAACTAAACTTATAGAAAGTTTTTGCAGCTGTTGACTGGAATACTTAAACTTCCTTGAAATTCTGAAGGTAATAGGGATAAAATGCAAGGATAGAATGCCTATTTACAACTTGTATAGAAACCAGACAGGAGTTACAAGAGTCTAGGAGCATGAAAGGGGAGCAGTAGTTGAGAAGAGAGTGAGACAGGGTTTTGGCCTGCCCCCGGTGTTATTCAATCAATACATTGACCGAGCAGTGAAGGAAACTAGAAAATAATTTGGAGTAGAAATTAAAGTGGAGAGAGAACTAATGTAATCTTTGAGATTTGCCGATGAAGGTGTAATTTTCTCAGAGGCAGCAAAAGTCTTGGAAGAGCACTTGAACGAAATGGATAGTGTCTTGAAAGGAGAATATAAGATGAACATCAACTAAAGGAAAACGAGGAGTCGAATCAAGTCAGGTGATGCTGAAGGAATATGACTAGGAAACGAGATACTTAAAGTGGTAGAAGAGTTCTGTTATTTGGGCAGCAGAATAACTGATGATGTCCAAAGTAGAAAGGATATTAAATGTAGACTGTGAATGGCAAGGAGAGCGTTTTTAAAGAAAACAGGTGTGTTAATATCGACTGCAGATTTCAGTGAAACATGGATGATAAACAGTTTTGTGGCACAACCTGACTATAAGAAGGGATCGGTTGATAAGACACATTCCGAGACATCAACGGATCACCAATTTAATATTGGAAGGAACTGTGGGAGGTAAAAGATGTAAAGGGAGACGAAGAGGTGAATACAGTAAGCAATTCAGATGGATATAGGTTGCAGTTGTTATTCGGAGTCGAAGGGGCTTCCACGGGCTAGAGTAGCATGGAGAGCTGTATAAAACCAATCTGCGGACTGAAGGTGATCACAACAACTATCTGAATATGAAGTAAGACGTGCGACTCAGTGCTATTAACGTCTTCAGTTCGTTGACGAGATTCCGATTAAGCTTCGGTGTCAGCTGCAGTATACATTGTGAGATTTTCGAAAGGTGTCACAGTCTTCAGTTCCACGACTATTTATTTTGCAGCATATACAAAACGAAAATCTCTGTAGTAGCTTCCCTTGTTGCTACACCAGCGATGTGGTTATTTAAAATTCATGTAGAATTCGATTTGTATTGTTGTTCTGGGACATCAGGCTTAGTACAGTGTGACAATTATTGAACTATATGAAATAAAATTGTCATAACTTCTGAACGGTTTGCTTTAGGACGTTCAAACTGGATGGTTGGTCGCGAGTCATGATGGGAATTAGAATGCGCTTGTGTGGTTTGGTTTAGTGACGAAATCCTCTTTCATTTGGATGGGTTCGTCAATATGCAAAATTACCACATTTAGGGAACTGAGAATCCACATTTTGAGATTGAGAAGTCTCTTCACCCTCTACGGTTGACTGTAAGGTGTGCCACGTCAAATCACGGAATGATCGGTGCATTACTCCTTAATGGCATGATAACTACCGAAAGATACATGAAGATTTTGGAAGATGACTTCATCCCCATTATGTAAAGTGATCGTAATTTCGACCCGATGTGGTTCATGCAAGACGGATTTCGAATCCATCGAAGCAAGAGTATGTTTGATGTCCTGGAGTAGCACTTTGGAGACCGCATTCTGGCTCTGCAGTACCCAGAGGCCACTGGCATGGGGCTCCATTGGCTGCCATAGTCTCCCGATCTCAGCACACGCAACACCTTTTTGTAGGACTATATTAAAGAAAAGGCGCACAGCAGTCAACCCCAAAACTACTGCTGAGCTGAAAACGACCGTTCAGGAGGTCATCGACAGGATCGAGGTTCCGACACTTCAGCGGGCCGTGCAGAATTTTGCTGTTCGTCCGCACCCAATCGTCGCCAAGGATGGCAGGCATATCGAACATGTCATAACCTAAATCCGAATATATGTAGCGTCGTTTACATGTTAAAGTGTGTGCACGCTGTAGTCTGTAATTAATGTACGTTTCCTTCATATAGTTCAATAATTGTCATTCTGTATAAACTGTTTGACTACTACACGATCATTATTACAGCGGACTATGTAAATATTGAGCCAGTGAATTAGAACCGATGGAAGCCCTCGTAAGCCGGCCGCAGTAGCCGAATATTAACACATTTTACAGTATACGATATTTATGTTTTACAACCCGTTCCTTCCCCTCCCCCCACCCCCCTAACCCCCTACCCATAGCCCAAATTTTTCGAAGATCGGGCCAGGGATATACCGGCAGGCGGTCGAGCGAGCATGTCCCTGTGCTATAAAAGTAGTTTATGTGCTGCTTATATTTGCTTTTTACAGCCCCGTATCGTAACCGTAAAAATCATCAATATTCGGCGAGAGTCAGTTTCTCAAGAGTAACGCATTCTCCTACCTTGTCCTTTCCTATTGTCCGTTCTTGGTCCCTCCAGACTTCATCAGGACTGGTCAGTTGCCTCCAGATCTCTGAAGCGTTTCCTTCCCGTCTCTTTCTCTCGCTCTCGCTTTTCGCCTCTCTCTCCCTCTCTCTTCTGTCCCTCTGTCTCGTTTTCTGTCAGCATACGGTTATGAACGTGACCCACTTTGCTCCCCCTTTTCCCTCGGACACGCGCGCGCAAGGACGCTAGCCTTTTTCCAGGCCGTACTTCGTGTCACCCCGAATTTCCATATTTTAGTTCAACTCATGTATAATTCACTTTGTCGACATCTTCAGCCGCCGCGGGCGCCCACCGACGTCGCCCGATTTTCGACGCATCCCTCACCCCGGCTGCATGCACTTGCCGCGGCCGCTCACCCCTGCGCTTCCTCGCCGCGCTCTATTCCCGTCATATCCCATGCTACGGGATCCACCCCCTCTCCCCCTCTACCACCCCGCGGCCCCCATCGCCGCTCCCCGCTCGCCTTGCCAAGGGCCGCGCCGCCAGTAGTAGATCAAGTTATTTAAGAAGGACGCCGGAGCTGGCTTTATGATACAAACTGACGCCTGTAGTGTTGGTGTCGCTCGGAGCTTCTCGCCAAGAGCGGCGGTGTGAAAAGAGGGGCGGTAACTTTCGCCGCGGCCACCCCGGTCCCCACCGCCCCCACACCGCTGGTGCGGGCCCCGTCCTCCGGCTACGAACGACGCCGCCGCTGGAAAACTCCGCAACAAGCCGCGCTCTGAATACCAAATGCGGCGGCTCGCGGCCTCGCTGACTTATTGTGGCGTTACTGCGCCGCGGCGCCCCGCCGACCCCACAAGCGCCGGCGACGTCGGCGCCTGCGGGCGCAACGTGCCGTGTCGCGTCCTGGCTCCTCAGCCCTCCCCGAGAGTTCGCGAGTAGCCATCAGGGGCTGCACTGTGTGATAAACGCTCATCGCTAGCTATTGAAGTTGAAACACCTTGGAGGCACGCATACAAAAAACGCCAAATTGGCACCATGTGTAATGTGCGCTTGGCTATATATACCTGTAGCGTAGCAAATACGTTATGTTGTGTTGTGTAAATATCTCTCCCTGTCTTTCTTATGTTTCTCTTATTTTCAAGCTACAGTTAATAATCCATATCAATAGTAAAATAGTCAAACCTTCACCTAGATTTAAACAAAGTAACTCCACCCTTAAGTTGACGTGATAAGACTATTTATTTCATAACTCATACTTTATTAGAATTAACTCTGGAGTGGCAACAAAGTGTCTCACAGACGGTAGGCGCACTTACGAGGTGTCTGTTCTTTCGGACCTGTCTCATTTTGAATCAGCAGCCCCTATGAATTGAAGGGCTTACTTCAACAGTGGTACAAGTCCATTTTCTTCATTGTGAGATACAGAGTCCTAAAGTTAAATGAGCACTGAAAAATCTGCAGTTGAGATACCAGAAATATTCAAGCATATGGCTTCTTGCTAGAGATGAACCTTTCTTTCTGTTTGTTTGGATCATTAATTACAGAAGCATTATAGGCAGAAAAGTGGAGGTAATGGACTTGTACCACTATTGAAATAAGCCCTCCAATTAAGACACTAAGAAATTATAGACATCGGATGGGAGCAGGTATCGGTTTAAATCAGTGGGGAATGTTAATAATTTTTGCTGGACCGGGATTAGAACCCATGTCACCTGCTTACTAGGCAGATGCGCTGACCACTGCGCCATCTGGACACAGTGGTCATCCTAACTGCACGAACTATCTTAGCACGCCTCCCATCAGATCCAAATTCTCAACTCATCCACACGCTACTAAAGTTGTACCCCTTGCTACCCCTTACCCATTATCCACATTACCTACGGCACTTTTCGCCGACTCCCGTAGGATTTAGAGCCTGGTGTTCAGTGATCAGGACATCTGCCAGGACAGGACACCCACGTTCCAATCCCAGTCCGGCATAAATTTTCAACTTTCCGCATTGATTTAAATCAATACCCCCTCATAGCTAATGTCTGTAATGCACTTTATATGCTGACCATTGTTCAACTGATACACTGGCTGACTTGTTGGGGCATCAGTCTTCGAGTTAACTAAATACAAACATATTGTGCTCATCTACACCGCATTAGATTCAATTGAGTATTGGAGGGAAAAGATTGTTCCCGTCCCTGCAACCCTGGAGTATAACAGGTGTCACACGACCTTTGCCGTTATAAAAGGCAAGTATTTTATTTTTTATTTAATCTAGTAGTTTTTAAAGCCAACGTTCTTGTTGCCGTGGTAATACCAGTTCCCGTCAGATCACTGAAGTTCAGCGCATTCGCTGGGCTTACACTTAAGTGGGTGACCGTCCGGGTCAGCCGAGCACTGCTGGCAAGCGGGATGCCCTCACCCCTTTTGAGGGCAACTGAAGAGCTGCCAGAATGAGAAATAGCGGCTCCTGTCACGAAATCTGACAACGGCTGGTCGAGCGGCGTGCTGACCATCTGCGCCTCCGTATCCGCATCCAGTGACGCCTGTTGGCTGAGGATGACATGGGGTCGGGCGGTACCATTGGACCTTAGACGGCCTGTTCGGACAGGATTTTACTAGTTTTTAATATTTGTTAGTATTAATTGTTGCTACAATGTCATCGACGAACCTCAAACTTTTTATTTCTTCTCTATGCTGCGGGAATTAGATTAGGAAATGAGACACTTAAAGTAGTAAAGGAGTTTTGCTATTTGGGGAGCAAAATAGCTGATGATGGTCGAAGTAGGGAGGATATAAAATGTAGACTAGCAATGGCAAGGAAAGCGTTTCTGAAGAAGAGAAATTTGTTAACATTGAGTATAGATTTAAGTGTCAGGAAGTCGTTTCTGAAAGTATTTGTATGGAGTGTAGCCATGTATGGATGTGAAACATGGACGATAAATAGTTTGGACAAGAAGAGAATAGAAGCTTTTGAAATGTGGTGCTACAGAAGAATGCTGAAGATTAGATGGGTAGATGATATAACTAATGAGGAAGTATTGAATATGATTGGAGAGAAGAGAAGTTTGTGGCACAACTTGACTAGAAGAAGGGATCGGTTGGTAGGACATGTTCTGAGGCATGAGGGGATCACCAATATAGTATTGGAGGGCAGAGTGGAGGGTAAAAATCGTAGAGGGAAACCAAGAGATGAATACACTAAGCAGATTCAGAAGGATGTAGGCTGCAGTAGGTACTGGGAGATGAAGAGGCTTGTACAGGATAGCGTAGCATGGAGAGCTGCATCAAACAAGTCTCAGGACTGAAGACCACAACAACAACAAGTGTTGCTACACAGGTATGAAGGTTTCCCCCCCCCCCCCCCCCCCCCACCCCACCCCAGAGGTTCTACAGTCTGGAAAATGCACTTGACAGGAAAAATGCACTCTGGTTGTTGGGGAAAGATGATGAATCGGGTGATGACTTTCGTATTTATAGTGACTTAGTAGAAGGTGATGTGGAAACAAGACAGTAATACGGATACGGACCAAGTAGTGGACTAGAGTAATTGTGACAGTCATAATTATGTTGAAGATATTTTTCCACGGAATAAAACTACTACAAAATTGTCAAAGGTGTGCCCTCCAAAACATATTCGTATTCAGTTTAAAACATTGATAGTCATTTAGCAGAAGCGAAAGGTGCCGCGAAGAACGCCCGAGTAGCACTGGAATATTAGGAATGCTATCTCACATTGGAATCTAATAAGACAGTATTTGAATTTGATGACCTTATTCTCGACAAAGGGATGCTCATCTTAGAGAAGAGACTGAAATAAAGTCTCTGTCAGGAATATTATATTTATGTACGGCAAGAAAAGGAAACAACGATACACACACCCAAGATATATGGGCCTTCAGTAAAATCTGAATTATTAAGTTATGTCTTTCAGTAACGACCCAAAGACGATTTAGGTTCCTCTTATACTGTCTATGGTTTCAACAACAGGGATACGCAAGGGGAAAGAAAGTCGATGATTTAGCTTCAGCAAGAGAAACATCTGCTTGTTTTCTGGAATATTGCAAAAATGTCTATTCAGTTATGGAGCACTGCTACTGATGGAAAGCTAGAAACTTTCAGGGGCAGTTGTTTCTTCAGACGGTACATCCATAGCCAACCAAACAAGTATGGGCTAAAAATATTTGCTTTGGTGGATGCTAGGATGTATTTCAACGCTAACGAGGAAATGCATGCTGTTATTCAGACTGAAGACTGAAGGACTTTGCAGTTAACAAGAAACCAAAAGATATTGTGAAACGTGTTACTTTTGTTATCTCAGGAACTGGGCGTAATACAGCTCTACACATTTTGTTCACCTCCTTAGAATTAACTGAATACTTGCTTCAGAAAAGTTTTAGTCTTCTTGTAATTTCGAGGAAGAATAAATCTTAGCAACCCCCTACCCAACCCCCCACCCTAGAGTGTACACAGTCAAAGAACAGGGAAGTGGGAACAACAATGTTAGCGTTTGAGAAAATCTCAACTTAAATGTTACATGTCGCCAAGAAAAAAAGGCGGTTCTGATACTCTCCGCAATGCGTCATGCTGATGCAACTGATGCCACATCTGATGCCAGATACAATAATCGTCTACAGTACAAAAAAATGAAGAGTCGATGCTCTCGATCAGCTATGCTGTACATATGACGTGTCCAGAAAAGCTCAACAGATGACCCGTGGCGGTTCTTACAGTCAGATAAATACTGCAGCTGTAAATGCACAAATAGTATACCTTGCATATAATAATGATGCTAGCATCAGACGTAGTGAATATCTTAAACATCCTCCACGTAATCTAATAGCTGAGTACTTGTGTCGACGATCTCTGTGTTCACCGTTGGCAAGAAATCTCAGACGATATATCTAGAGTCTTTCTGCGGATGTAGGCGTAGTCCAACCCACAGAAGAGGACCGAGGCTCAGAAAGAAAGAGATATTATGAATGTGGTCATTCAGAAACCCGATTCAACAAATATAGATGCCGGAACTGTAATAAATATCCTTGTTTAGAACTTGCACAGCAAGTATGCACTGACTGCTAATTGTACAGTTGACTAAATGAGTTATATCTATTATAAGTTGTACACTACATTAAATAGGAATGCTTCCATCAAGAACTGGAATAAGACATGCTACTTTGTGGTGATTTTTCTCCTGTGCCTTGAATGGAATAGAAATTGCGTAATGTAACAATCAACATTTTGGTGGGATACATTTGTACCTAAAAATCATAAAATTAAAATAGGCCACATTAATGAGAATGTATACATATCTTTCATTAGTACTTTTACACTCACAAACTTGAACAGATTGAAATATACACTCATAATGTAAGAAAACTGTAGGCGTCTGTGATACTGCACGCGACCTACAATAAAACATTATCTCACGTAAACACTACAGGTTAAGTGTTAAAGTAAGAGAGAACAGAAGAAATGTTATGCAGGCAACGTGACGTAGAAAAGGTGGTGAGACGCTATTGTGCGGCACAAATTTGCTAGCACACGTGCCCGCTAATCTCAAGACATTATCAGGCGCAGGGATAACTAGCGTTTATCAAGATTATTGTAAAATATTCTTTGCTTATGGGGACCGTATATGGCGCGAAAATAATACAGAACTAGTCTCGCGGAGGGAAATTTCCGCTATAGGTCTGCCGTGCGATAAATCGATATATTACCGACGTCACGAAATATTTCTTCCACTGTGATAACTATTCGGATTAATAACAACCTCAAGCAGGGAACAGAGGACAAAGGCTAACCGAGTGATTTTAATTATGATAAATATTATCGATTCATTCTTTTATAAAACTGATATTGTCTGAAGAAACAGTGCAGCAGACGCGAGATAGAGAAGGATCCAGCTCAGGCATTGATGCCCGCCACTAGGACTCGAAACCTAATCTCACCCGAATAACATCGCAAACCTGAATGATCTGCTGACATGTTAACATCAGCGCTAACAAAGTACTTCCACAAGTAGTAACGCTTTTCAGTCACTGTCTCGAGTGTCGGAAGTAGTTAAGGAGCAGGTTAAGTTTATTTACTACGCCAAGCTACACGAAAGCAACGTGTTGTGTGGGTAATGAACGTTTGACATGGTGTGTAAGATCTATTTTTGATTGTGAAGATAGTTAAAACAGCGCTTTCTTAAGTCAAAATGTTGCTGCATCGAGATGGGTTACTACGACGGCTGTTCAATAATGAAATATTTTTTTATACAATACCATTACTCATTCTCATAATTTTGAACGGTCTTCTCAAAGTAGTCTCCCATGAATGCGATACACCTGTCCCTGGGTTTCTGCCAGTCTTCAAATACATGCTGGAAATCATTTTTTGAGAGTTCATTCAAAATCGCTTCCGCAGCCTTCACCACTGCTTCTGATAATTTATAATGCTTCCCACGAAGGCGTTTCTTCATGTTAGGGAACAGAAAAAATTCACAGGGGATATATCCGGTCTATATGGAGGTTGAGGGATGCCAAGTTGATTTTTGCAAGACATTCAACAACAACATTGCAATATGCGGCCGCGCATTATCGTTGTGCAACATCCAGACTGCTTCACGGAACTGTGGTCTTTTGTGCCTGATGTGGACTTGCAATGTTTCCAGGATATCCCTTTAGTACTGTCCAGTTACTGATGTGTGCAGGTATAACATGCTGGTAAACCATTCCTTGAATATCAAAGAATGGGATGACTATAACTTTCCCAGCGGAAGCAACAATTTTTGCTTTTTTGGGGATTGGTGATGGAGATTTCGACACTGAGCTTTGCTATTTGCTCTCAGAATCAAAATGATGGAGCCAAGTTTCATCAACAGTGATTACATTTGAAAGAAACTCTGGGTCCTCCTCTAACATCAACTTTAACTGCATGCAGACCTGCACACGAATGTCCTTTTGTTCGGGAGCCAACAGTCTTGGAACCCATCGCGAACAAACACTTGTCATGTCTAATTTTTCTGTCACCAACGAGCGGATGGTACCCAATGAAATGTTCAGTATTTCAGAAAGTGATCTTAAGGTAATTCGTCGATCCTCTCTCACAATTACAGCAGCATTGTTGATGTTTTCTTCCGTAAGATCACTAACTGAAGCAACGGGTCCTCCTTTCTTTGAAACTGGTTGTCTCCATTCTTTAAACATTTTAAACCATCTTCGAGCTGTGCTGTAGGGAAGAACAGACTTTCCACAGGCCTCCTGTAACATTTTATAGGCCTCAGCTTATGATCGGATGGGACGACAGTAGAATTTCAAAGCCTCATATTGTTCATCGCGTGTTACCTCCACTGCAGCGGTAGGCGATAGTGAACATGTCTGACCTTGCCTGCCTCTGACAGGCGGGAACCAGGATTCCCTACAATGAAACTACTACGGCGTGTTTGTTGCACATTAAGCTAACAGAATATCCTAAGATTAAATTTTAGATCGAGAAATTACGACCATAAAAATTATGATCATTCTTTATTGAACAGCCCTCGTAATTCTACGACATGGCTTCGCATTGGCGTGATTTTTTATGTTTCTTTGGTTTTCGTTCACGCAGATGGCTGACTGGTCGCGTGTGTAAGTTCCGATTCCTTTCTTCCGTTTTGCGTATTCAACAGAGCACGAGTTTCAATTACAGGCTTAGATTAAAGAACCGTGTGACAGTACAATTATTCATTCTAGATTTTTCTCAGTTTTAAGCTTGTTAAATACAGAGTTCTTGAATTCCGTTACTTTTACTCAATAACCGCTAACGTGTGCACAGTTGTTTCCTTGTGAGTGACAAGCTCACGATAATATCATTGTAAGGGTGACGGACATATCGTAGATAGCGTGCATGGGAAGGAGTTTTTCGTGTGCTCTCGCATAATTCAAGGTGCCGACCTCGACTGTAAATTACATATCCCTCGCTTGTACGTAATTTCATATCAAGAGAGGACCAAGAGCCTGTGTACGTAATTGCTTTTTTATTCTAACTTCGGCCATTTGAATTGTGCTAAAACCGCCTACTTCCCTGGCAACCGTTCTATTAGATTAGCAACAGAACAACTACAGCGTGTAAAAGTAGCGAGAGCGGAATAGTGCTAAAACTTCGTGAGGCGAAACTATGTCGGTGTTCAGGGCGCTCTCATGCGTTGTGAACGATGGAGATACTGTTGGCACACTGGCTGCAATGATTGACGAGTAGTAACGTACCTGCAGCACTCAAATAACTGGACGCTGACGTTAACCCGATATAGGGAGTAATTCTGATCATGCACTAGACGGTGGGTGGAAATTCACCGTTATAACTCATAGCGCTTCAATTGCTGACGAATATGCCTTCTGGCAGTTCATCTCGCAGCTGACAAAGAGAGTAAAACATGCGACATGGCTACGCCAGGGCATAAAGTCTTTGTGAATTTCATGCCATGTGTTCAGTTGGTCAGTAACTACGCCACACAGACATGCGCATGACCAATATACGCAGATGTCAGCATTTGGGAGAGGGCGTGTATTGAGCTCAAAGAAGCCGGTTGGAGAAATCGGCGAATCGCTCGAAATTTGAATAAGAGTGATACCACTATTCGAAGATGTTGGCAGATATTTTGGAACCATGGCTGAACATAGCGTCGAAAAGGAAGCTTTAGATCTAGAGAGAGACGACAAATGAGAGGACCGAGCAGTCGTTAGAGAGGCACTCAGAACTCCGGATCTTCTATCCTACGTGCAGCTGGTAGCTGAGTGACAAATAGGCGGCTCACACAAAGAGGGCTGAGCTCACGGTGGCCCTTCCACCGACCACCGTTGACCTCTGACCGGCAACAACCCCGTCTGCAGTGGTGTTGGGCACATTCGGCCTGGAATCTCATTGACTGGAATAGAATTCTCTTCAGTGATGAGTCCCGCTTGGAACTGAGCCCCGATGACCAACGAAGACGTGTCTGGAGACACCATGAACAGCTGCGGGATACTAACTTGACTGTCGCCAGCCATCCATCATAAGGCCAGACAACAAGGAGTGACAATCTAGGGTGCCATTTCATTTCATAAGGGGATCCCTTTGATAGTCACTACCGGTATCTTTGCAGAAATTCGGTACATCGACGATATTCTAGACCCCGTTTGGTTGCCTTTCATGGGAAGCCATTCTGGGTTTACGTATCAGCAATATGATGTCCGCCTGCACATGGCGAGAGTTTCTACAGCTTGTCTTCGTGCTTGCCAAACCCTACCTTGGCCAGCAAGGTCGCCAGATCACCACCCAATGGAGAACGTTTGGAGCACTATGGGCAGCGCCCTTCAACCATCTCTGGATTTTGACGCTCTAACGATCCAGTTCAACAGAATTTGGCACTATATCCCTCAGGAGGACATCCAACAACTACATCAATCAACCACAAGGCTAGTAACTGCTAGTGTAAGGGCCAGAGGTGGACGAACCCGTTATTGACTTGCTCAATTTGTGGAGCTCTTTCTCCTGAATAAAACATCCATTTTATTCAAAATGAATCATCTGTTTGTACGTAGATGTAGAGAGATCTGCCAATTTCCGTCCTAGTCCTATAATTCCTTCTTGGCGAGTCATTTCTCCGTCTTAGAGGGTATTTTGGATTTTATCGTAATTTATATTCTCTTATTTGTTTAGTGTTAAAATGTTCAATAGCTTTTGATCTCCCTTTAAGAAAATATATGACAAATTTTCCGAGATATCTTATGGGTAAAGGATCATCAGTATGGATTGAAACCGGCCATTACTATTAAATTATCTTCTGCTTAGCAATGAAGACTGATTTTTTAAATTATAACGTGTTAAGGGTTGTGGCTGTGCCTACATTCGAGGTCTTTCAACAAGACAACGCAAGAGTGTATTTTTCCCGTGCTGTCCTGACTTACCTCGGTACAGGAAGTATTCGCCTATTACCCTGACCACCACTTTCTCAGGCTCTCTCACGCCTTGAAAACATCCGGTGACCCATTGCTGAGAGAGTGGCGCCCTACCACCCTCCAGTCACTACGATAATGAACTCTGGCATACAACTGAAGAAGCGTGGACTTACGTACCCGAGTCTGTCATCAAAGCTCAGTTCGACTCGACCCCCAGCCAGGTCAGAGACGTTGTTGTCGCTAGAACTGACAGCTATGTGTGCGATACTTCTCACTCTCCATGGATCCAAATCACCGACAGCTTAATAATGTACCTTACCCATTACACTATACTTGCCCTAGACCCGCTGCTTCGCTTGTGCAGACTGAATGGTATGCACAGATTTTTTGAATGTTTTATTCTGTGGAGCTTTTATGTTATTCAAGTTTAAATATCTTCACACTAATTAAGGCCAAAGAAACACGTTCTCTTACGAAAGAAATTCTGACGAAAAAGCGCTTCTGGTAGCTGGAGTCGAAAGTGTCTTAATCCTGCTTTTTGAGTACTTATAGATATATTTCCAGAGACACTTTCATCCCCTAACACATATTTCTTTAAAGTCAACTACAAGTTTTTATAGATTTAGCTTTAAAAATTAAAAGGTAATTGAAAAGCATTTGGTTACTTCTAGCCTAGAGGCCAAACACCAGTTTTGGCAGATATTTAGTTTCAAAAATAATTTCGTACTGCAATGCCTTCATATTAATTTTCATTCCCTATTTCACCCCTCAGGGGTTGAATTTACTGAAACATTGAAAAACGTGCTTTTTTTGGTATTTCTAACACAGAAGGTAAGTTCCTTCTTCATAGATCTAGCTTTATTACTATTTTAAGAATGAATTATTTCTAAAAAAGTCATCTACAATTTCGCCCCCTTAGTGGTTAAATTTACAAAAGTACTGAATAACGGTCAGTCAGTCAGTCACATTTCCTGTTGTATACAGAGATACGTAAATAAGTAACAGTTCCTTATTTTCTGTTATTATTGGTGCAGCAATATTGCTCTCCAGGAATGAGATAGATAATCAAATGGTAATTACCACAAGAAGAAACTAAGACGGTACAACAATATGCACTACCCTACCCGGATGAAATGCATTGAATGGCATTTAGGCCGGAGTGGTCGAGCGGTTCTAGGCGCTACAGTCTGGAACCGCGTGACCGTTTCGGTCGCAGGTTCGAATCCTGCCTCCGGCATGGATGTGAGTGATGTCCTTAGGTTAGTTAGGTTTAAGTAGTTCTACGTCGTAGGGATGTGATGACCACAGCAGTTAAGTCCATAGTGCTCAGAGCCATTTGAACCAATTTTGAATGGCATTTAGAGTGATGGGTTACTGTAAGACAGCAAGCACTTTGTCACGTTATGATTTGCAAAGTGCTGCAAAGACAGGCAACTTCCTTCAAATGCTCATAAATGTAAAATTATGTAATTCACAAAAGTTAAATGCCTAGAATACTATGGCAATAACATCAATGAAAGACTTTCACAATCAGTCATCTCCTGCTAATATCTGTGTGTAAGAATTGGGGATGGAAGGATCATATACGTTCAGTCGTAGGTAAGGCAGGTGCCAAAGAACTGATTTATTGGAAAACTGCGTTAAGTCTGTAAGGGATAACACCTAAAAGTTCGTGCGGCACATCCCAGAATAATGCTTTGTTGTACACCAAGTAAGACCAACAGATATAGGGCGTATACAAGGATAGCATGAATGGCGACAGGTTCATTTCAGCCGCGGGAGAGCGTTACGGAACCCCGAAGTACCCAGACTGACAGAATTAAACTACGCCACGAAGTTCAAAAATTAGTATTTAGCGAGGAATGTTGGGACTCAGTACAGCCCCCAACTTATCGTTCCTGTAGGGACTAAGAAGACTGATTCGTTACAACACCCGCAAAGGCATTTAAGCACTTATCCTTCTACTGTTTCTATGCAGAGGAGCAGGAAGAAACTCTGACACATGGTACACGGTGGTTTACAGAGTCTGAATGTAAATGTAGACACACTTTCAGTCTTAATCTCACAAAGAATCACATTACGCATTTTTAAGGAAGGGATAGTGCACAGAGTACACTAAAGGCCTCTATGAGGGGGGGTCTTATCTGATGACATGATAAAAGAAGGAACAGTAGTCGACAGAATGCATTTAATTTAGCAAAGCTTTGGACGACAGAAGGGATAGATTACTTTGTTGCAGAACTTATAAAACCATTGGGGGAAATGGCAACAAAAGACTATTCACGTTCGTGTGTAGAACGCATCAGATTGGTGATTAACCATCTGACTTTCGGGAACGTTGACGTTGAAACCTGTCGTAAAAAGTTCGAGCAATATCCTAGAATGCGAGAGCACTGTGGCCGGAATCGGTTCTAGCGGTGCAAACACGGCTAAGCAGGAATATCGTGCTACCCTGTGACAGTGTCAACACATTTGTCTGTCTACTTGTGTGCACTGCAGGCAACTCATTCCTGCTCCAACATTCGTTGCTTACAGACATGTATATTAATGAGGAGAAGTTGGATAAACTACCTTTATATGGTGAATGTAAAAGAAATGTCGTATGAAGAGTACAGCGGCATAAGGCTATCTATCAGCGACGCCATTGTCCGAAGCCCGAAGCAATTGTACGAATTATTAAGACGCTAGTGCGGACAGGCTACTTGAACGTCAAAAAGAGAATGAGAAAGAAGACTGCTACTGACAGAGAACACGAAGAACCTTTTTTGGCTACGACACTTATGAATTCACACAGTCGTACGAGACATATTACGAAAGAATTTGGAATCAACTAGACGAGTGTCTTTCGCACCTTGCACCGACAGCATTTCCATTCCTATCATCTGTCACTATTTCATTCACTCGACAGTCGTAATTTCGAATGTCGTACATAATTCTTTTGCTTTTCCCTTCAGCAACTGAGAGACGATCGTACGTTTTCCCAACCTGTGCTCTTTAGCGATGAAGCAAAGTTTATTAACCACGTTAATGTAAATCTTCATAACATGAACTACTGTGTAGCCTAAAACCCACACTGGTTTCGTCAGGTGCAACATCAAAGGCCATGGAGCGCAACGTATGGTGCATCATCACAGGAAATTTCATTGGTGGACCTTACTTGATCTCAGGCTTTCTAACTGGACATTCGTACGAAAACTTTCTGACCAACATTCTACCGTTTCTTCTAGAACAGGTACCACTGGATATTCAGCAGTGTATGTGCCTGCAACACGACGGTTGTCCAGGTCACTCGTCCCTTGTTGGAACGCAAATGCTGAATGAGAGCTTTCCTGGATGTTGGATGTGTCGAGATTCTGTTGTCGATCGGCCAACAAGGTCCCCCGATTAGACTCCTCTTGATTTCTTTCATTGAGTAGCCCTCAAAGATGCAGTATATGACGAAGCCCCAGCCACGCGCCGGCCAGTGTGGCCGAGCGGTTCTAGGCGCTTCAGTTTGGAACTGCGAGACCGCTACGGCCGCAGGTTCGAATCCTGCCTCGGGCATGGATGTGTGTGATGTCCTTAGGTTAGTTAGGTTTAAGTAGTTGTAAGTTCTAGGGGACTGATGACCTCAGATGCTAAGTCCCATAGTGCTCAGAGCCATTTGAACCAACCCAGCTATGCCAGACGATATGTGTCGTCAAATCCCCAGTGCATGACACTGCACACGTGCCTTTCAGTCCACGATCAACAGTTCGAACAAATGCTTAAATGAACGATATTTATTTAAGATAAAATTTACGTTATATGATATGGTTCGTTGCCAAATCATTGTTAGTAATTTTTTTATTTCATTTTCGTATGTACAAACTTCCATTGCAATGTCAATAGGTCGACAGCGTGTATTGCGCGTAGCTTGTAACACTGTCATTACACTCCCACGTTCAGCAGAAGAATATTTATATTGCGGTGTAAAGGTGGTCACCAATGTATTTTTATAAAATGTAGAGACAGTTGTCTAAAGCACATAGGTACAGGAAAAGATAGGCCTGATCTTCCTTCTAACATTTATTTTTGAAGAATTGAGATTTCATTTCCCTGTTTCAGCTTTCGTAAATATTGGAGGATACACAAATGTGAAATAGTTCTCCTAAGCCCTTTGTGGCACTCTACATTCTAGCCCATGTCGTATTTTCATATACGACATTCGCAGGTGAAACTGCATCTAGGTCATAAGTTGGTTCAAGGTGAAATAACGCTTTATCGTCGCAGCTCAGGCCTACCTTACGGTAAAGAAGTACACAGCCCGGTCCGAGACGCCTCTTGGCAGTGTTTGCACCGCAAATGCCGTTTCCGGCCACAGCCTTCTCACATTCTAGGACATTCCGCGAATTTTGTTACAACAGGTTTCAACGTCAACATTAACAAGCGCTACATGATTGCAAATGTCTTCTCAAAAGCTATAGGATGCAGTTACAGAAAGCACACGCTTCTATTTAAGAAAACGTACCTACTTAGGTATCTCCATTGATACCAGAGCTAAAAACATTAACCAAACAAAAATATACCTGCTCATCGGCGCTCTAACATTTGTAGAAAAACTGCGTTGCGATATGTGGAACAGTTCGAGAAATAAAAGGGGTGTTATGTCTTACGAGACTTATCCTGTAATAAGAATGGAAGAAAAAGCACTAAGTGCTTGGACTAAAAAGATTGTAATACGGGCAAGTAGTCTTTTACCGCTTCTGTTGAATCTACTGGTATACATCGATGAAGCAATGACGGAAATAAAAGACATTTTCAAGAGTGGAATTAAAATCCAAGGTGAAAGTATGTCAGTGATTAGATTCGCCCATGCAATCGTCATCCTCAGTAAAAGTGAAGAAGAATTACACGATCTGTTGAACGGGATGACTAGCCTAATGAGTACAGAGTACGTAGTGAGAGTTAGTCGAAGAAAGACGAAAACAGTGAGACTTAGCAGTAATAAGAACAACGAGAAACTTAACGTCAGAACTGCGGATCACGGAGTAGACTAACTAAAGGAATTCTGCTACTTAGGCACCAAAATAATCCATGATGGAAGGAGAGAAAAGGACAATAGCACCGGCAAAAGGGTCATTCTTGCCCAAGATAAGTCTACTAGTATTAAACATAGGCCTTAATTTGAGGAAGAAATTTCAGGGAATTTACGCTTTGAGCACAGCGTTGAATGGTAGTGGAACATAGAATGTGGGTGAACCGGAGCAGAAGAGAATCGAAGTGTTTGAATTGTGGCGCTACAGAACAATGAAAATTATGTGGACTGATAAGGTATAGAATGAGGAGGTTTTACGGAGGATCAGCGAGGACAGGAATATATGGGAAACAGTGACAAGAAGAGGACAAGATGATAGGACATACGTTAACACGTCAGGGATTAACTTTCATTGTACTAGAGGGAGTTATACAGGGTAAAAACTGTATAGGGAGACAGAGATTGGAATACATCTAACAAATAACCGAGGACATAGGCTGCAGTTGCTGCTCTGAGATGAAAAGCTTACACAGGAGAGGAATTCATGGCGGGCCGCATCATACCAGTCGCTAGTGACAAAAAAAAAGAAAAAAAGGAAATGAGTCGTTGTTTTAACTTAAAAGCAAAAGTGTTGGCCTATTTTTCAGTATTTACTTAATATTGTCTTCAGAAATTACCTTCTGGAGCGGCGCGACTAAGTTAATTGGCTCTGAGCACTATGGGGCTCAAATGGCTCTGAGCACTATGGGACTTAACATCTTAGGTTATCAGTCCCCTAGAACTTAGAACTACTTAAACCTAAATAACCTAAGGACATCACACAACACCCAGCCATCACGAGGCAGAGAAAATCCCTGGCCCCGCCGGGAATCGAACCCGGGAACCCGGGAGCACTATGGGACTTAACTTCTGAGGTCATCAGTCCCCTAGAACTTAGAACTACTTAAACCTAACTAACCTAAGGACATCACACACATCCATGCCCGAGGCAGGATTCGAACCTGCGACCGTAGCGGTCGCTCGGCTCCAGACTGTAGCGCCTAGAACCGCACGGCCACTACGGCCGGCGACTAAGTTAATTTATTCCAGCAGGAGCGGATTGTAATACTATAGTGTGAAGCAGATAACTGCACATCTCACAGAAATCTCTTTAAGGAACTTGGAATTATTATACTCACTTTCCCGTGCATTTACTCCTAATGATTTTTGTTGCTTGTAATAAAAATTGGTTTCACCTGCTCTCATATCTGCACAATCAGAATACAAGACAGAACAACAATTTCCACGTACTTTGCCTTCATGAGCAGGATTCATTGTGGAGTTATGTAAAGGTATTTTACAGATTCCCATGTTGCATAAAATAAGCGATTCAAATGAAAATCAAACATACCTCATTAACCACTTCTTCTACAAGTTTTCTGATTGTATTAATCTGGGTATAAGAAAAAACTTGTCAATTACAAGGCAAGTATCTGTGTTCATGGTGATATCGCTCTCTAAATAGTAGCGTGTTCTAAATTGGCTGAGTAGTTAAAAATATAGAAATCTACTTTGTTTCGAAAATACAAAGTAATTAAGTAAATATTAAGATTCCAACACAATATTTATCTGAGGATCAGAACTGTTTGGAAGAAACCCAAGATGAAAGAGATATACACTATGTAGTCACATTAATGTGATCACCCTTGAAACACCTGAATAATCAGCGCGGACGGCTGCGAGACGTGCAGCGAGGGAGGCAGTGAGGTTCTGGAAGTCACCGACAGGGCCGTGGAATCACACTGAGTCCAGTGCCGTGGCCTTCTGCGCTAGGTATCTTGGCTGAGCGTCCCTGACGTGAACAGGCAAATCGAGGTGGTTCCACATATAGCCGATCAGGTATAAATCCGAGGAGTTTGGTGGGCATGGCAGTACGGTACACTCACCCTTGCGTTCTTCGAACAACGTACGTACACTGCGAGCCGCTGGCCGGTATGGCCAAGCGGTTCTAGGCGCTTTAGTCTGGAACTGCGCGGCCGCTGCGGTCGCAGGTTCGAATCCTGCCTCGGGCATGGATGTGTGTGATGTCCTTAGGTTAGTTAGGTTTAAGTAGTTCTACGTTCTAGGGAACTGATGACCTCAGATGTTAAGTCTCATAGTGCTCAGAGCCATTTGAACCATTTTGAACACTGCGAGCTGTTGACACGTTGCGTTGCCATACTGGTAGATGCCATCGTGTTGATTACGAACAAACTACATATAGGAGTGTGCGTGGTTTCCAAGGAGGCATAGTTTTGTTGATCCACTGTGCCTTCCGGAATGACGAGGTCCCCCAGAAGTGCCACGAAAACATTCCCAGACCATAACAGCTGAAAGCACGAGTTTACCAACCAGGCGCCTGTTGGGGAACCCCACACACAGTAACGTTCGCTGAACGGTCCTTGCCGAGACTCCGTTGGTAGCCCCTTGGTTCATCTGGCGGTCGGTTAGTCAACAGTTGCACATACTTTAGCAAAAGACAATTTTGTTTTTTATCCCAAACCTGTTTCACTGCAGTTGCAGCATATCAGTGTTTTTTTATTATTTTATGGATTTTCATCACATAGTGTGGTTTTCCTGCTATTTTATGTTTTTACAGTGTCTGGCTTCTTTTACGGTTTGTCATGCTTTCTTTTTTCTCATCTTCTTCACTGTGGAGTTCTGTGTATTGAGCTGTCACTGTCACTGTTTCACTGAATGATGCTGTATCTGACAAACAGTAAAAGAAAACAGACACTGTAGAAACATAATGCAGGAGGAAAACCACGCCATGCGGTAAAAAGCCATTAAATAAAAAAAACCACTTATGATGCTGCAACTGCAGTGAAACATGTTTGGGATACAAAAACAAAATTGTGTTTTGCTAAAGGCGGACCCCATCCAAAAACATGTATTGTTAAAGCAAACACAGACAAAAGAGCTTCAGCTTCAAGTTGCACATCTATTTGCCCCGCAGTCATCTTCGCAGCCGCCGTTCAGCCCTGTCATCTATGGCCCATGAAGCTTCCCAACTGCTTCCCCGACGGTTTCTAATAGCCCCATTTGATACGCACGGTATACTTTAAGCATGTCGACGCGCTAACAGTTCCAGATATGATTCCACCCTTGGCCTGAAAGCCAAAGATCATGTCGTTTCGGACGTCACAAGAAACGCTCCCGTTTCTGTGTTACGACAACGACTGCACTGTTTTCCGCATCCTACCGACACGTTTTATGTACCACCCACTGCTAGTGCTACCACCTGCTGTCCGTGAGTGGTTACTGTACGTTGACGTCGAACGCAGGTGGTGGTCACTTTACTGTGACTTAATCGTGTAATAAAGTCAGCGTGTAGAATACAATATAGAAAGACATTAATCAGATATTTGTGGCAAGAAATGGTGTACATTCAGGAGAAATAGTTGCTACTTTAATGAGAAGAAGCTTGAAGAGCTACGAGCTTAAGTGAATGGACGCCCTTGGCAGAAGCTGATACGGCTGCTAATCTGCCCTTTGCGGTTCTCTGGGCTTTATCGCATTTAGGAACGTCGACATAGAAGAATTGTGGGAAACTCTTTACACAAGAGTTGTGTTTCACGTGATAAGGCACTTAGGATAAATTATTATGACACAGAAGCAAAACTTTCTCGAATGAAGAGGTTGTTCATACCATTGACAGTGAGAATAACTACGGTACTTACTCCAAGGAAATAAATAGAGAACTGTGGCAGTCGGATAATAGGGTGTTGGTTTGAAAAGAAAGGAAAAGTACTGGAATCAAATACAAAAATAGCCCGCTTTGTGTGAAAGTGAATGAATAACGTCACGCATGCAATTTCACTAACACAGCTGGGAAAAAAGAAGAAGTATTCGTCCAATTAACGTTTACCACGAAATTGACCGGAAAGGGAAATCACCGAATATGTCGTGCTGTTGGGAGCTGGCGTGACCAGATGTGGAAAATGGATAACATCTCTACGCCTACACTGAGCTGGGAAGATACGGGTCCGCAGACTGTGCGGTAAGTGGACCATGAAACTACATGGCTCCCCTCAATCCAAGCAAGAATTTCGACTGGCCCGTGTCAGTTGATTGCTCTGAGATTTAACGTTCGATAACACATGCAAAATATGACACGAAAGCTGTGTAGCGGGGACCCGACAGATTACGGACCCATTAACCCAACACAGTGGAATTTACGTCCCTGCCGGATAAAACCGGTAATCGCGAGTCCTAGAGGTCAATTAGAGGCTTTCGAGTTGAGGACGCCCTTACTCGTGCTTCACGTTCAGCATGCAAAGAGACGTTTCCATTTGTTTGGTTCGCGCGGCGTAGCACATTCGAGTGCTCAACAGTAAGCGGTGTTGTGTGAAGCTGTGCTAACGACAGGGTCCTTTAAGTGATAGACATAGGTTAATGTGAAACTGAGGTAGATCTCTTATTGATAAGGAGAAAGTGGCTATATAGTCACTCAGTATGACCGATTCTAATCAATTTTGGTTCAGCCATGTTTTTTAAAACTGTCTTTAGGTTGCTGGAGGTATTACATTATTTTTCTGATGAATTTTTGATTTGTCTTTTGAATGTGGAAAAAACACTACTGTTCAGAAAAAGAGCTGTACCATGATGGCAGAACCAACCAAAACGGTGTTAATAACATAATTAAGGGGTTAATATTCCAAATAAGTGACTGAAGACTACTTTGTTGGCACACTCAGCTGTGTGTGGTGCCCACGGCTGTCTTCAGAAATTTATCACAGAGGCGGCAAGATTCTTAAACTGTCATTTTTAATACGTCATTCGGTGTATATGACAAACAGTCATGCACCAAGAATAAAGATTGCCAAGGTAAATCAAGTCTTATTCTGAGGAACGGTTTTGTAGAATTCGTCTTTATTTATTTGAAGTGATGTTAGTTTGACACCGAAATGGCAAGCATATTTCATTAACACATGTAAAGTGGTTACTACTCTTAATATGAATAAGTATGCCGTATCTCTGATTTTACCATGGAAATGACATCTTCATATGATTAAATCCAATATATCCATTTGGTTGGGAAATGTAGACAAAAAATGTTCACTAAAGTTATTTTTATTCGTGTATCAAGAGTTCTAGGTTGACAATGAACATAAGAAATCCAAATCAGAAAAAAAATCACACTCACAGAAAACAGTTGGATATCAGCAAAAATAAGCATAAAAATGCCTTTTAGTAATTTTCCTCAAAATAGAAAAACAAGAAGTTCTGACGCCATCTGCAACACTTTTGCTCAGGAAAATTAACGTCTGATGATGTAAATTAATTTGTTGCATTATTTCACGACACACATTTTTCAATTTTGACCAGAGTGACTCAAGTTGTACAAAATGTGTTGTGAAAGCTACTTTTTTGGATCGTTTGTTTGCAGAGGAACCCAAAGCAACCTTGAAATTATACGAGAGAACTGATTCTTAACGGCCAAGAATTGAATAAAGATGTTCCCAGACTCCCCAATTTGACATGTTATTGTGTCTCAATGCTAATGGAACTACAGAAATTATACCTCTACCACTGGATGTTGCTCTGTGTTCCACCGCAAAGAAATTGAGAAAGTCCTAATTCCGGAGACTACATCTTTTCGACTTAGCAGTTCCGCACATTTTTCCTCCCTTTTATAGATATGTAAAAATACTGCTATGATTAAATTTTGCAGTAGGGGAAGCAGATGTCCTTTAGGGATATAGTGATGGATGTTGGGCTGTGTACTGCATGTTGGTCTGTAGCGGGGGAATGGTGTCGGGATCCCAGCGCTATGTTGTTGGAGCTGCCCCTTTCCACAGCTTGTAATGGTTTTCCCTGATTCTCTCTATTGTGAGATCTGTCAAATCTCAAACATGAGCTTGATGTATTGGAAGCCAGTGATTCCAGTCAAATTCTGCGGCCTTTGGAAACTAATGTGTAAAATCGAATAAACCCAGCTTGGCGACACATACTTCGTCATGATCATGCGTTAGGTTCACGGTTGATCAAGTGAAACAACTCTGAAATACTTTTTCTCGCCTCTCATTGGCTGTCTAGAACAAGAGACTACCAGTTGAACAAATTTCACATATATAAACTATCACGGAACCCATAAAAAATTATTTTAATAGACATTCCTGCGAGCCACACAGCTCATGAAATTTGCAGCGATCCACAATACAGTCAAGATGAGAGCTACCAATGCGATATCTTCTGTGTAAGGGTTACAACTACATGGGGACGGTAAACGAGTGTATAAAATGGTAGTGACGTGTGCCTGATGTGTGCACGTCCAAATCACGTAAAATGCCTGGCTATTAAAACCAGCTCCCATCGTCACGTTTCCGACAGCGTAGATGTTGTAGGTTCACTGAGGGCTGCACAAGGAAGCATCAGACTGACAATCAGGGATCCCGTTTGGGGAACAGTCAGCAGAGTGTCACGTTCGCCTTGACCACAGGACGTTGACGAACCCGCCTCCGTCCCACGCAAACTTCCTTTCTAGTTTACAGCTTCACAATCAAACATGCCCATACCATACAAAGACTGATGTAGCTTCAATATTTCCCGTCGTGTTCTGAGTTCTAAGTATGCAGCTTGATTTTCTTTGTCGTACTGATCGGGTATGATTGCGAGAAACCGGTGCCGAAATATATATTTCAGAAGACATACGAGGTTATTATTTTCTCCCAGAATAGCAGATATAGTGTCTTTGTATAATCAGCACCCATAACCATTCACGATCACACAAAATTTTCCTGTACTGGGAACATTTTATTATTTCTTATTTTTGATTGCGCTTTTCGTCAAGCTGCCATCATGGGATCAAATTCTTTAAAAGATTAATAAAACATACACTGTGGCGACAAAAGCCATGCGACAGTGATGTGGACAAATATAGATAGCGGTATTTGTTGCGAACGCTAGGTATAAAACGACAGTGCATTTGAGGAGCTGTCACTTATATTTAGGTGATTCACGTGAAAAGATTTCCTACGTGATTTATACCTGCACGACTGGAAATAACAGGTTCGCAGGAGAGCTTCTGTAAAGTTTGGAAGGTAGGAGACGAGGTACTGGCAGAAGTACAGCTGTGGGTACCGGGCGTGAGTCGTGCTTCGGTAGCTCAGATGGTAGAGCACTTGCCCGCGAAAGGCAAAGGTCCCGAGTTCGAGTCTCGGTCGGACACACAGTTTTAATCTCCCAGGAAGATTCATATCAGCGCACACTCCACTGCAGAGTGAAAATCTCATTCTGGAAACATCCCCCAGGCTGTGGCTAAGCCATGTCTCCGCAATATCCTTTCTTTCAGGAGTGCTAGTTCTGCAAGGTTCGCAGGAGAGCTTCTGTAAAGTTTGGAAGGTAGGAGACGAGGTACTGGCAGAAGTAATGCTGTGTGTACCGGGCGTGAGTCGTGCTTCGGTAGCTCAGATGATAGAGCACTTGCCCACGAAAGGCAAAGGTCCCGAGTTCGAGTCTCGGTCGGGCACACAGTTTTAATCTGCCAGGAAGTTTCATAACAGACTTTGAGTAGTAATTGGAGCTAGACGCATCCGACATTCCACTTCGAAAATAGTAAGGGAATTCAATATACCGAGCTCCACAGTGTCATGAATACGGCGTCAGCCATAGTAGAATAAACAAAGGTTGCACTTGATGCTCTTGACAAAGATAGGTGTGTCACTGGCATATTTTTGGATCTTTCTAAGTCCTTTGATACAGTCGACCACAATATTCTGTTAAATAAATTAGAAGCATTAGGAATAAGAGGAGTAGCTAATGACTGGTTTCGATCATACCTAGCAGATAGGATGCAAAGAGTAGATGTAATACATACTTCAAATCTATCTAAACATTTAGTAAAACACTTATCAGAACCAAAATAAATTAAAATAGGGGATCGCAAGGCAGCATATTAGCACCAGTAGTATTCTTGATGCACGTCAATGGCTTTCAAAGTAGTGTTACTCATGGTGAAAAAATTCTCTTCGATGAGGACTTCAATATTATAATCACTGAGAAAACAAGAGAATACCTTGCAGAGAAAGCAAATGAAGCTCTCAAAGAAGCTTACTATTGGTCAATAAGCAATAAAGTAACGTTGAACATAAAGAGAACTAACGCCATGAATTTCAGTGCGAAGAGGAGAGATACAATGTTCAATTAAATGTAGATGGTACCTCTATAGACTGTGTAACAAATGTAATATTTCTAGGAATGAATATTGATTCTCAGTTGAAGTGATGTGAACACACAAAGGTACTTGCAAACAGAATGTCATCCGCATGTTATGCCCTTAGAATCCTATCATCAGTGTGTAACATGCAGTTTCTTTTATACTATTCACATGTACACTCAATTCTTAGCTATGGCATACCTATTTGGGGAACAAATGCACAAAATATGAACACAATTTTCAAACTCCAGAAAAGAGCCGTAAGAATCATAACCAAAAATGGCAGTCGAGCTCATTGTAAAGATCTGTTCAAAACACTGGGGATTTTAACTGCTCCATGTGAATACATTTACCAGTCAGTTGTACACATCAAAAATAACATTGGTAATTACTGCACAAACATTTCTGTCCATGACCATGGAACAAGAGCTAGAGTCAACTTAAATTTGCCAAGAAAAAATAAACATAAAACTCAAAAAAAGGTTGTCCACCAAGGAATAAAACTGTACAATAAATTACCAAAAGAGATAAAAGAAATTGCAAATATATACTTATTTGAAAAGGCAGCTAAAATGTACCTCTTACGCAATACATTTTATACAGTGGAGGATTATGAAGGATTATTTAGATAGCGGTTTGTAAAAAAATGTTATACAAATAAATAATAATATTAATGATTATAAAACATCCAAGATTCCACATAACACCTCCACAATACGTTTTTTCCCTCTTTTTTCCCTTTTCTAGGAAAACTAATCCCCAAGCTATGCGTTGTAGACTACTAACACCTCTTCCTCTTTCTGAGCTCAACATTTCACTCATGCTGACTCAGTTTTTCAGGATAGCAAATGGGAAGTTGTGGTACAGAAAATTGCCCAGGGATCACCAATGTGTGTATAGTGTGTCCAGTGACTGATAGTGAAATGTGAGTGAACAGTGTGGCATTACATTATTTCATAAGTTATTTGTAAAAAAAAGTATTGTATACCAGGAGTAACTCTAATGATTGTCTCTAACTAGAAGTCTGTAAATATACGTGTATGCGAATTAGTTTATTTTAAATTGGTCTAAACTTGTAAATACTTTGATATGTTCTGTATCCTTGTAAAAAGAGATCTACGGATGAATAAAGCTACTACTACTATGATGTTGCCGATAATACCAATTTTCAGGCATTACCTCTCACTAAGGACAACGAAATGCCCGACCGCCTTCGCTTAACGACAGAGAGCAGCTGCGTTTGCGTAGAGTTATCAGCGCTAATAGATAAGCAGCTGCGTGAAATAACTGCATAAATCAATGTGGGACGTACGACGAACTTATCCGTTAGGAAAGTGCGTCGAAATTTGGCGTTAACGGGCTATGGCGAGCATCTTTGATAAGAACACATCACCTGCAGCGCATCTTCCGGGCTTGTGACCATATCGGTTGGACCTTAAACGACAGGAAAATCGTGGCCTGGTGAGATGAGTACAGTTTTCAGTTGGTTAGAGCTGATGATAGAGTTCACGTGTGGAGCATAACCCACGAAGCCATGGACCCAAGTTGTCAACAAGGAACTGTGCAAGTTGTTGTTGCTCCATAATGGTGTGGGCTGTGTTTACATGGAATGGACTAGGTCCTCTGATCCAACTGAACTAACCAGTTACTGAAAATGGTTATTTTCGGATACTTGGGAACTATATGTAGCCATTCTTGGACTTCATGTTACCAACCAATGATGAAATTTTTATGGATGACAATACGGCAAGTCACCGGGCCACAATTTGTCGACACTGGTTTGAGGGACATTCTGGACTATTCGAGCGCATGATTTGGTCACCCAGGTAGCCCTACATGAAGCTCAAGGAACATTTGTGCGACATAACTGATAGATCAGTTCGTACACAAAATCCTACACCGGCAACACTTGCGCAAATTATGCACGGCTATAGAGGCAGTACGGCTCAATATTTCTGTAGAAGGCTTCCGACGACTTGTTGAATCCATGCCACGTCGTATTGCTTTACTATTCCCGGCAAAAAGAGGTCCGATAGGATTATAGGAGGTATCCCATGTCTTATTACCTCAGTGTATGTTGTCAAACAGTACATGTACATGTTTGTACGAGATGTGAGTGCAGTGGACACCAGGTGATGCTGAAAAAGCCACGGAAGCCTGTAATAAAAAAAGACTGAGTGAAGTATTCAGCGATGAACTGGAATGGATGTCTTGAGAACTCCGTTCGGACCAAATGCCTCGAACAATGGCGAAAAAAAAAAAAAAAAAAAGGTTACGGCAATAGTTCTAGAGGAGCAGAACTCCCGGCTTCGAGTCTCGGACCAACAGTAATTTTTAACTCTTGCCACTGCATTGCCACAACTCCCTGTGAGGCTCAAGTCGTTATTTCCCTCCTATCTCTTCACCATCCCGTTTCCTTTCCATTCCTTTCACTACCATTATTCATCGCTCTCATTCGTTTGTCACCAGTTATCGGAGTATGGTCATCCAAAGGTAAGTGCTGCTAGTCTTATGCGACATGGATGTTATGAGAAGTTGCCGGAATAAAATATTATCTGAGCGAGAGGGTGGCGCTATTCCACAAAATTATAAGTCTGAGAAACACGTTCTCTCGGATTTGGTGGATGACGGCCTTGGAACTCAGTCTGCTATTTATGTCTACAGAATTCGCGGGCAAATTGGATTAAGTGAACTCGTTGACGACCGCTGGACTTATTTGACTAGCGTTGTATGTGAATACGTTACGAACATTTACATCTATCCGTTGTGATTCTTATATTAGGTGTTTTAGGGTTCAACTACTTTGATTTTATATTTTACCCGTGGGTGACCTATGTTGCTAAGGGTTTCTTCCTCTTTATATTACTGTCATTCTTGCTTGGCAGGTTTGAGCCCTATTCTTTTAATTTACTAATATTTGTGCTGCAGGACTAATTTAACTGCTTGTTATTTTACTTGAAGCGTTGTCGGCGTTGTTGTTTAAATTTTATTCAGTTGAGATATTTGTAAACAATGCGGAGGACTAGTACTACAAAATATGATGATCATTGGTCTTTTTTGTTACCTAAAGAATTTTATATCCTCATGGAAGACGTTAACGTCATCGGCTACACCTATACTTTTACTCTCCACGGGTGAAAGTGCAGAGTTCACGGCATAGCCTGCAGGCTTCACAAGTGCAGTATAAGACATTCTTTATCCGGGCTTTTACTGCCACAGCCGAAAGAGAGACAACAGTTTCGACACTGTCAACCTGTTCAAAAACCAATATAAAACAGAAAGGAAGTGGGGCGTATCTGTGTTTTTAGGTCGAAGTGTTTGTTGCTCCGAGCTCATTTCGGCAGGAAGGCCTCCTGCCAGGCTCCTGTTTGGTCGTGGTGGTACTCAAGTGTGCCGCTAAGAAGCACCGTGGGAGCCGGGGCGCTCATTGTCTGTACTAATGGTGCACTCCGGCCGATTGCGCTACGTGCCGCCACGTAGACCGGCTAACGCAGACGTGTGGCACCCTCGGCGGGCCATAGCCTCGACACTGTCCATGACGTCACGTAACTCCAGCTCTCGAGCTCGCCTCGGCGTTACAAGACGTACGAGAATGGCGCCCTGGGGCCTTCGCGGCTCCGCCGTGATTAACTTTCGCTGGTTTTTAAAGAAGTTTATAGTACTCCCACGCGAAGCCACCAAAATTTAGAGTTGAAATAATTAAATTCCGCCGAGGAATGGAGATAAAAAAGAAAAATCTGAGAGATAACGTACAGGCCATGAAGGGGAACTTGAAGAGCATAATTAAAGTATATCTGCGGCAAGAGGCAAAATTAGCGGCCCATTAACGGAGAAAACTTTTTTTAGAGCAGAAAGACGCTCCACTTAAGCAAAGAATCGATGAGGCTGAAGGAGAATGAATGGAAGGGTTGCTCGAAGAGATGAAAAAGTACGCGTTTCCCTTGTTATTCCAATCTCGCGATTTCATTTCAACGAGGGTTTCAAGAGGGAAAGGTAAAGTACTTGATGTAAACGGAGAGTATGTTGTTGAAGCATGCAATTAAGAACCCGTAGCTACTCTGCACACTGTAATATAAACTGAACGTTGTAGAGATGTGTGTAGCCGCCATTTTAATAAAGAATGACGAGAGTAATTCTGAAGCCTGAAATTAGTGGTGAGTTTCTGAGTAACGTTAATGTATGAAGGAGAATATTTCGAGGTTAATCGTTTTCAGTTCGCAGAAGCTTGCAGAGACACACAACTTCCGAATGACTCTTCCGACAATTCCTACTTTTTTCCTTAAAAAATTAAAAAAGTTGTTACTATTTCCTTTTATAATTCCCTACACGGCAAAGAATTTACATCATTAAAACTTGAAAAACAGTTTCGTTGTTCATACAATCACTTTTAGTTCACTAGTGGTAAAATAAATACGTCAGTGTACAGAACACGAACAGAGCCTATCGTCTGTATATAAGACAACTTCAGTAAAGTGCTATTTATACCAGCGAGATAAAAGACTTATTCTAAACCATGTTTATTGAAATTACAATCGAGTACAAAATACGTATATTTCACCGTCATAAAATGAGAAAGATGAACTTTAAGTATGCGATGTTGGTCTAACATTCCTGTAACATATTGGAAGTTATAACAAGACTAACTGTACTTCTGTTACCGGAATTGTCACATTTTCCACCAAAGAACTGTTATTCAGAGTGCAGTTATTTATTCGTTGCATTCAGGCATTAGTTTCCCAGCTAAATAGTTGACAATTAAATCAATTTTTTTCAAATATTCTACTTTAACACAAAGCAGAAGAGAAATTTGATTTTGAAGCTTTATGGTGTGATAGAGACGTAAGATAATGAAAGCAACAGTTCCTTCATTTCACACTCTTAATGCTACCCTACTGTCAGCAAAAATTCTAACGATTTCGAGGGATTGAAAGAATACAGCGAAAGATTTTCAAGGGCTTCTTCGTTCATGTTTTATTGAAAAATAAATAAATAAAAATAAAAAAACTTAATTTCTTAAGTACGTTATGGTGATTCGTGGAAAAGATGGAGGTGGTGATGATGATGAGAAGGAGGAGGAGGACAGACGAAGAACGAGAGGGACACTGCAGGTCTGGCTTCAGATTGGCATTACAATGATTTCCTCTAATATTAAAATGTACTCCATCTTCAGGTCACAAGTTACCCATCGGGACCATCCGACCGCCGTGTCATTTTCATTGAGGATGCGGATAGGAGGGGCGTGTGGTCAGTACACCGCTGTCCAGGTCGTTATGATGGTTTCCTTTCACCGGAACAGCTACTGTTCGGTCGAGTAGCTGCTAAATTGGGTCACGAGGCTGAGTGCACCCAGAAAAATGCCAACAACGCAGAGAGCCCTGGATGGTCACCCATCGAAGTGCCGGCCACCACCGACAGCGTTTAACTTTGGTGATCTGAAGGGAACCGGTGTATCTTTTTTTTTTCTTACTTTTTTTTTTACAACACAACACCCAGTCCCTGAGCGGAGAAAAATCTCAGACCCAACGGGGAATCGAATCCGGGCCCTTAAGATTGACAGCCCGTCGCGCTGACCACTTTTTTTTCCCCTAGACCGCTTTTTTTTCCGCGGATCCGGACTTTTTTTTAGCCTTTAACCGCACGGCCACATTTTTTTTTGTTTTTGTTTTTTTTCCTTTAACCGCACGGCCACTTTTTTGTGCTCTACCAACTTTTTTAGTTTTTCTATTTTTTTCTTTTTACTTTTTTATATTTTATTTTTATTTTTTGTATTTTTTTTTGTTTTATTTTTTTTATTTTTTTCCTCTGCCAACCTTTTTTTATATATAGATGGAAAAAGGCGTCTTTCAGTTACGACAAACAAAATTAGAATGTACATCCGTAGCAATAACAGAACAAGAGTTTCTTCTAAACTATGAAAGAGAATTTGAAACCAATAGTGTGGTGATAGAGAATAAAGAAAGAAAAACGTAACCAAATCCCGCACGCCATTCCATGTGCATGGCCCATCTGCGTACAGATTCCATGTTCCAAATTGGTACAACATTTCGCAGCGTTTGGAGCTCCATGACGGCGGTCATCCTCTGCCCGGTACTCCCCAACTGTGAGGGGGCATATCGAAGACACTGCGTAAATAGTTGGCAAATAGTTGTCGGTATCGGGGTGTTCACTCAAGTGTGCTATGACTGTCCTGGAGAAATTGCCAGTAATCAAGCACCATCTTCTCATCATCTCGAAAGAAGTAGTATATGGACATGCCTTTAAACCATGTGAGAGCGTGAGTCTTCGCAGGCGGGAAATAAGTATCCTCTGGACAAAGGACGAGCCGTGGCTCCATTGTGCGAGGCGCGATACGTAGGTAGTAGGCGGGGATCTTCTGCACTAGCAGCCATACATCTAACGCCGATCCACATATTAAGCGGTGTTCGTCAGTATCCACGAGGTGGCAATGTGGACAAAGGGGGGAATCCGCCATCCCAATAGCGTGCAGCCTTTGTCGTGTTACAACCTTCCCGTTCACCACCTGGTAATACGCGGCTCGAACCCGCGTGGGGAGGAACGACTTCTGGACCGCTCTCCACACTGCAGGCCATAGGGTCGTAGGGCTCTTCCTCTCAATCACATTGCGAGGGATGGACCTTAGCAGCAGTCTGTAAAAGTCTCTCGCCTTGGGAGGGCGAGTGTTGGGAAGGTCTGGGTGCACGTAACTATACTCAAGAATAAATGCCGAGAGGTGCGAGAGTGAGGGTGTAATGTGCGCAACCGTGACAGGTGGCAGAAGAGACGCCGGCAGCAATTCCTCTAACAGACGACCCGTAAGGGAAGCATCTTTGTGGGTCCACAATTTCATCATTGTGCACAAGTATAATGCTGTAGCCCTCGCTCGTACATTTATAAGTCCCAGTCCGCCATCAAGCGGAGGGAGGGTGAGTGTTTCGTAGCGGACGTTGAATAGGTGTCCGGCGGTAAGGTAATATCCAAACGCTGCTTGCAGTCTGTGTGCCATCGCTGTCGGTATTGGTAGGACCTGGGCCATGTGGATCATCTTAGTTGCCACGTGAAGGTTGAGGTATTCCACACGCTGTAGGAGGTCCATCCGTCGAAGTAAGTTCCGGCGAACTTCTGTGCGTATTGCCTGTAGTAATCGTGCATAGTTCATGGCAGCCGCGCGGCGCACATCCTATGTAAATGTTATGCCCAAGAACAGGATCTTGTTAACTAGTGGGAGTGGGGCTGAAGCGTCCTCCTGTAGACCTCTCCCAATGGGCATCGCTGCCGACTTGGCCACATTTATGAGGCTGCCCGCTGCCAAACCATAGCGATTGATCCATTGTATCACCGAGCGTACCTTGTCACCAGATCGGACAAGTAATAGAAGGTCATCAGCATATATCCTGCAGTGAAAGGTGTGATCCCTCATTGACATGCCCGAGAGCCTGTTTTTCAACCCTCCGATAAGTGGTTCGAGTGCGTTCGCGTAAAGGATCATGGAGAGAGGGCATCCTTGGCGAAGTGACCGTCGGATCGGAAAGGGACCCGCAATCCGTCCATTCACCAATACACGGGATGCAGCTCCACGGAAAAGGCGCTGAAAGATGTCGAGAAAGTCAGGCGGGAAGCCCATGCGGGCCATAACGGACAGAAGGAACTTGTGGTGAACTCTATCGAAGGCCTGGTCGAAATCAATGGAGATCAGAGCAGCTCGAAGGCGACAGGATGTGGCGATGGCTATTAAATCCCTGCATTCACTGGTTGCCGTTTGCATGTTGGTCACTCCTCCCTGTGTCGTTTGCTCCATTGAGAGGAGTAGGGGCAGAACCGTCTTCATGCGGCTGGCGAGTAGTCGGGCGAAGATTTTATAGTTCGAGTTGAGCATTGTAATGGGCCTGTAGTCCTCGACCGTCCGACCTCTGGAAGGCTTGTGTATCGGTATTAGGAGACCTTCCACGAATGCAGGTGGCACGTGAGAACCGGGGGTCATCAGTTCTTGGTACATGATGATCCATCGGGGCATCATGAGATCGCGGAAAGCACGATAAAACTCGAGCGGCAGTCCGTCTGGCCCGGGAGATTTGTTGAGTGCTCCCTTGTTAAGCGCGTCCTCGATGTCGTCTCGTGTAATCCCACCTAACAGCGTCGCCGCTGCTGCATTGTCGAGGGTGTGCGACACGTGCTGCAGTATGTCGTGAACGTCCGCTCCCTCGTCCTCTGTATTCAACTCGTCGTAAAACCGGCGATAGTGATCTGCGAAGGCTTCTGTAACTGCCGCCTGAGTCATTACGACCTTACCACCTGGCAATACGAGGTCCGTGATCAGCTGCTGTCGGCGTCGGCGGCTGTCGAGCACGATGTGATGCATAGACGGGTTTTCTCCTTCCACTCGGTCTTGACGTCGCGATCGCACTACGACCCCCTCCAAACGTTTCCTCGTAAGAGACAATATTTTACCTTTAATTCGGCGGCTTTCCATTTTTCGGTTTGGAGATGATGGTTGGTTGTCGAGTTCGCGAAGCATCGTGTAATAAAAGTCCAATGTGTGACGATGCCAAGCTGCGATATCTTTTCCGAATTGTGTTAGCACACGCCGAAAAGCTGGTTTTGCACAGTCCACCCACCATGCTAGAGTCGATGGGTATCGGGGAAGACGACGTTCGCAATCCAGCCATGTGTTGGCGATAATCTGACGGCATTCCGGGGCTTGAAGATGTGCCACATTCAGCTTCCACGGTCCTCGGCTGCGCCATATCCGCTGCTGTTGTAGAGTGAGTGTGCATATGAAAGCGCTATGATCGGAGAAGGCAAGCGGCTAACGTTCGGCGTCCAATACTCCCGGCGCTAGAGCTCGTGATACATAAATGCGGTCTAGGCGACTGGCGGAGTGACTAGTAAGGTATGTCGGCCCGGGACGTTCACCGTGCACTGTCTCACACGTGTCGGTGAGAAGCAGATCTCGAACCAGGAGCCGAAGTTCTTGACAAATCGAGAAATGTGGGACTTGGTCTTTGGGGTGGAGCACACAGTTAAAATCGGCCCCGAAGATATATTGCTCGAAGCGGCTAATAAAGAGGGGAGCGATATCCTCCGAGTAGAACAGCGATCGTTCGCGGCGTTGGTCAGTTCCTGATGGAGCGTAAATGTTAATGATGCGCGTTCCCAGTGCTGTGATCGCCAGCCCCCTTCCTGACGGAAGGTAAGTCACTTCGTCGATGGCAATTCCGTCGCGCACTAGTATTGCCGTACCGCTGCCATTCCGGTCCGCCGGTGACACATATGTCACATAACCGTAGAAAACGGGGAGGGCCGCTATATATACTTCTTGCAACAGGGCAATGTCAACATCCGAAGAACGAAGCGTCTCACGCAGCAACTGGATCTTCACTGCCGTTCGTATCGTGTTGAGGTTAAGCGTGGCGATATGATAAGCTTGTTGCCGAACCGCAGGTGTTAAGTTATCCATTAAGACTGGAATTACCTATGACGCTTCTGACTGTATTGACACTTCCGCATCCCCCCAAACCTCACCGGCAGTCCTTGCTAGAGAGCCGGCGCCAACGGCGTGGGCCCTGTTGGCGTAACTTGCATGGTTCCGTTGTCGTCGTGGTCATCCGCCCACGTCGGGGAACTGAAAGTAAGATCGGCCTCCCTAGCTTCCTCAGGACACGGCATGGATGCTTGCATTCCAGAAGGTGGTGGGCAGCATCTGTCCTGCAGCTCGGCATCCGATTTTGCCATTGTAGATACATGTGGTTTGTCCTCAGTTTCGTTCGATGGTGCCACACTGCAGCAAATGGCGGCTGCCTCTGTGATAGCGTCGCCATTGAAGGTGGAATCGTCATCCTCTGGAGGCTGTGTCGCATCCCGTTCGGAAGTTGCTCTACGCCTCCGCTTCCGTCGCTTCGGAGAGCGTTGCTTCCTGGTGTGTCCTTCTGTGTCAGACGATGGCAAAGATTCACGACGTTCCGGCACAAAGGCAGCCGTAGGCACAATAAGCGAGTCTACGGCCATGCTATCGTCATGTATGTTGTTATCAGTCGACGGGGGCGGCGGCATCGGAGTTGAATCCGTATCTTGTGGAACGGGTGTGTCATCATCGCCCTGTATTAGTGCATAGAGCCGCGACCCAACAGTGGATGTCGGCTGTCGTGGTGAAGTGGTAGCTGTCGTGAGGGCTGCTGCATAAGTCACAGGAAGCAGCGTCGGCTGCGATGGCGGGTCCGCTTCAGCCGGCGGCAGTTGAGTGATGCGACGTTGCATACATTCTGATCTGAGGTGTCCCTCCTTCCCACAACCAGAGCAGGTCTTCGGTTGCCCATCGTAGATGACGATGGCACGGCAGCCACCGATATTCAGATATGAAGGTACATGTCTTTTAAGTTCTATTCGAACCTGGCGGACGCCGTTCAGCAGAGGATATGTCTGGAATTGCGTCCATTTTTCCGCAATATGATCATGGACCGTGCCGTAGGGGCGCAGCGCTGTCACGACGTCCACCGCCGGTAGTTCGAAAGGAAGTTCGAAAATTGTGATTGTGGGAAGTCCCATGCCAGAATAATCGACGTGCACATTCCCCATATTGCCATCAGCATGGCAGAAACGGAGACCCTGTTTCGTGTCCCGAAGGATCCGTTTACATGTTGCGTCGTTGATGATCTTGACATATACGATACTACTCACAATGGACAAGTGAATGCCGAGAATGTCGGTCGCCGGGATTTTAACTTCTTCTCGTAGAAATCGTTCGACTTCGAGTGCTTTGGGCCGTGAAAATTCGTTGCGGAACGTAAATTTGAGCGTCGATTTTCTGTATTGGTGCGCTATAGTGATCTATATGCTGAGTACGGCACGCGCGAAACGGGCGAGTACTATGTAAACAACACGAGCGCTCGCTCCGTGGCAGGAACACAAACAGCGCGTCCTCACCGCAGCACAGCCAAAGGCCAACTATGTATCCAATGCGGCAAGGCCGATGTTTTCCTCTACTATTAGCCAGTACTTAATTGTGGTAAATAACGAGTATTAATTTTCGGTTTACACTACTTGAAAATATGTGGTCACATTCCTATCAGTGGTATGAATGATTACTAGAAGACTTGTAAATTTAATGGTGGTTTCCAGAAAAAAGTAAGGTGAATTCAGTGGCTCTTCTCAGACCATAACCAAACTGGAAAGTGGAAAGCCGAAGACGAATAGCCAAGTAAAGGAGGTAACCAGTGGAACAGTTAAATGCAAGCAAAGCTCCGTGTTCCCGCCCTGCTGGGTCAATCGGGACCGTCGTGTCGACTTCTGCCACCGGCGTCGATGGATACGGTAAGGACAGATGTGTGATCAGCACATAGCCCTTCCAGTCGTTTTCGGCTTCCGTGATATTGGTGCCACTACTTCTCATTCAAGAAGCTCCTCAGCTTCCCTCAAAAGGCTGAGTGCACCCCGTACCAGTCTTCCCGCCTAGGAAAAATAGTTGACAATACCGGAAAATGGAATCGGGACCTCTGCGCAGCAGCCAGAAACACTAACCTGCTGAGCTACGGAGGAATATATCCAATGCAACAGATAGGAATAAATAAAGAATATCAGCTTAGTTTTACCGTAAATACAACACGAGGATATTTACGGGGTACGGAACGAAGTAACTGGCATGGAACATAGGACTTAGGAAATTTCTTGGACTTCCGACATTCTGTGATCACAGTGTTCAGAATGTTATGTTATACCCTTCCGTGACCAAGCTCTCCTTTTATATAGATTCATATAAAAATAATATTCACAGTAATTAAGTACTAGTGTAAAATTACTTACTGAGCAGATATATAATGACTCTCTTACAGACGCTCCATGAGATATTTATTCTTTTTCATTACTCTGTGATTAACTCTAGATGTATGCTTATTAGGCTTGTTTTGTTTTGGATGGCCGTAAGTTTGAATGGAGTTCTGTCTGAAAATATTTTGATTTATATACGAAATTGTGTGTAAAACTGTGCAAAAAATTGTAAGAAGGAAGCGAAGGAAGGCTTACGCCTATGTTGACCAAGGAATTATTTGGATTCAAGAACTAAGTGAGTAATAAATTGTCCATGTTGGTGAGGTTACACTTCAATTCTGTGCCTATATAAAGGTTCCAGGTGAAGGGCGCAGGTATAACAGGGAGACGCCAGTTCAGCGGACGAGAGTGCAGCACGAGAAAGACGACTTCCATAACGGGACACACATTGCACTGTGTATAGTTCACCGGCTGAATTAATCTGTTTCTGCTTCAGGAACATCGACAAAAGAAACATTCATTTTATAACAATTGGAAACTGGTCTACTTACTATAAGAGTTATAAAGGTAGGATGTTCTAATGTACTGAAAGAATGTTGCATAACCGACATCGTTGTCATCTGAGCTGAGTCGTAAAACTACAGTAGACTACTGCAGACTGTTACAAGTGAGGGTAAACAACGGTAGTTTTCCTGGTGGCTTTGGTCGGTTAGGCTTGTAATTGCTTTGCCTGTACGTTGAGTGCGTAGCATACCTATAGGGCATTACCTAATTTCTATCGCTTGCTCTATGTTATTCCACTGCTGAATATGCATTTTCGGTTTGGTACAAGTCCAGTCATTCCAGGAACGTAGATGTGGCTCTAAATAAGTCTTGCGGATTATCATGGGTTGCTTATTACCTACTCCTGTGGACAAACTCCGTTGCCTCGCTGGCATAGCTCATCCTGAAACCAGACGGGAAGTAGCTGCGAGGTATCAGAAAAGTAAGGCCACAACGAAGGAAGCCCATCCACTATATGGTCGTCAGCCTGCACATCCTAGGCTGAAATCAAGAAAGAGTTTCTTGACAACTACTGAGGCTCTCATCGAGGATCCACATACGGCAAAGACCTCGCGATGGTGGGAGAAATGTCGGTATTTGGGAGAATAGATGGTTCCAAAGGAAGAACGTCCCCCTGGGCATTCGGAGAAGTGGTCAATATGGAGGTCTCTCAATAGATTACAATCAAACACAATGAGATGCAAGACCAGTCTACGGACTTGGGGTTTCTCTGTGTACTCATTTCTTAGCCAGTTTGGCGTTGAACAGACTAACAGCCATTTCCTTCAGTGTTCCTCATCACCAACTGTGCACTGTGCACTGTGCAAGACCTTATGAGAGCTACACCAAATGCACTTGACGTGTCCAATTTCTTTTGTGTAAAATTATGTCAAAACTTATGTATATATATATAATTTCTGTACTTTTGGGTGACACAATAAATAAATAAATGGCTTTGTTTGCATACACGTTCAGTGCCATACTAAATTCCTCTAGAAACCGGAGATGTGAAACTTCTAGAAACTGAGTTAGGATACAGAAAGGGCTGCGTAACCAACGGAACATTTTTGTTCTTCATCGTTATCCTCCTGTCTGTTACTTAAAATTAAACGATTTTCATAGCACAATTGAACCTGTCAGTATTTAATTCAGGTTTTATTCACAAATCGTTCATTTGTTTCACGAAACCGAAGCTTGTTGGAGATAAACTTTTTAAAAAAGCTATATGGATTTATTATATAGCCCTAGAAAACGCAATTTCCTCAAAAATAGGCAAAATAAAAATAGACTGAAAAACAATGACACATCAAACAACGATTCATTACTTCGTAGAGCTTATATAAAACGTTTTTCAGTTATTGACAAACAACTCTCGCACTTCTCAGTAATAACAGGAAACTCTTGTCTTTGATTATAATGAAGAACATTCTACTGAATACAAATATGAACAATAATAATAAATATAGTTTTATGTTTGTGCTTATAAACTGTGCTTCCATCAAAAGAATTGCTGCTGTTACATACAAGCGTAGAAGTTACGCGGCCAACTAATTTTTATTACTTATAAAATGCAATTTAAATTTTGTAGTGGTATAGAATACACAATGGACTATCACTAGACCATGTGCGGTCCTAATTATGTAATAAACAAACGGCTCCCAATTTCTCTCTCACACACACACACTTTCATTTATGTTTCTTCCCCTACGACTGCTACCAGTACTACGGTAACCCTACCATTTACCACGTCGAATCTACATCTGAGTAAAGGCTTTAATACTGCTATATACAAGCTAATGATCACTTACACATAATGAAAGACATACGAAATAGAACGTAAGTGAGAGGCTCATTTGATAGATAGACCCAATGTGTCATTCCGTTGAATCAGTGCATTGTTTGGTTTTGAAGCATACTCGTAGTAACTCCGTGGAGTTTCTGACTGATTTCATGCCAGCAGATGAAGAACTATAGTTTCTCTTCATGTAAAAAGTCTTGTTTTACTACTCAGGACCCGTGTATATCTATTTATGTAATTTATATACCTCAAAAACAATGGTGGTTTACAGGAGGACAATGTCGCATGTCGAAAGACAAGTATTTGGTCATTGGGTAGAAGGAAATTCTGAAGATAACTTGACGTCTTTCATAGCAAGTTAGACTGTCGTCGTACATATTTGGGAAATTGGTGAAACATGCATTAATGTTAGGTCTGTTCTTATAACAACACCACATAACAGGATGGAATTATAAACCTGCTGATGACGTAAGATAATTGATAATAACCATTCAACATGTGTTTCTACAAGCGGTAGGTTTGAAGCTTGTGTTAGAAGACATATTGTCGGCAGAACGATAATTTAATTCGCCGCAAGTACTGTAGTTGGGATGAAAAAAGACGTAGTGCTACACTGAGTCACAGAATGGACGGCAAATTCATTGACCAGCCATACTTACTTATCCGGACTGCACTATGTTTCAGTCATTCCTTCGTCCTATAATGAAAATGTAATGGACATATACACAAAACCAGCTGAGAATTTTTTATACCAATCCACGTTCTATTAACAGTGAATCATCACTTTTGTCTGTGGAAACTGGTAACCACATTAGTGTGACCGTTGAAATAGGTGCGGGATTGTGTATTTAGGTTTGTTTTACTATGAGGGAAGAATTGCTGGTTCGAAATCGACCTGTGGATTTTCTGCGTAAGGTACCTGCTACGATTATGTCGCGAAATCCGCCTTTACTTTGTGAGCAGTAATAAGATAAAAATGATAACAGAAACTTATTTGTTTTTTGAAATTTACAATTAGTTGCACCTTTAGGACAGAATCACAGACAAGCACCAAAACCACATGTATAAACACCACAAAGTAGCGCACAAGCCTCACAAATTTACCAACAGTACATGATCTCTAAGAAAGGAATACTTCATGAACTGTTCTTCCTGAGAACCAGATGTTCGTGACGAATATTCTGCGTCGAATCCCGGACATCTCCACAGAGGCATAGATACAAACAGATAGACTGGAGGCATTCGAAACTGCTCGCTGTGATGCAATTGCTGGGAGGTGATTTATGTCCTCTGTGGCAGAAGGAGATCTTATTCTCGAATTTATGCGTTTCCCTTCCTTTCGGGTTCAGAAACCACTGCTAACATTAAAAACACAGCACTACGTTACACGAGATTTCATCGTGCAAACGCATGTGTGATACGCCAACTCGAAAACCGATTATTGGGACCCTAGATCAATATAATCATGTTTCACGAGAACTCATGAATCAATGACATTCTGAAAATGCTTAATTAAGCTAAATCAGAAAGCGGCAGTATGTGGACAGTATCGTTTCCCACGCAACATCAGTGAGCATAATAGGGAGGGCAGATTACACTTCTACTCATTGTTCACCTATCTGTAGGCTGCACCGTGCTTTGCGAAGAGTAAATCTAAATGAATGGGTAGATATGTAACTGTATCGTACAAAACTCAGATTTATGAAAGCTTGAAACAGACAAAGCTGTGTCTTTATAGACTGCTAGTGAGTTACAGAATATTATTCAGAGATTTCCCAGCAAACCGCTTCATATTGCTGGCGACTCTTACTTCGTTAACACAGATCAGAGTGAAAGAAATAAGAAAATAAAGAAGGAAAGAGTCGTACTGCATTGTTAGCTGGAAGACCACGACAGGTAAGTTCAGCCGGCTTATCAGAAAGCGCTCTTCTCCTCCTTGCTCTCTTTCCTCGTTGTGTGAGAGAAGAGTTTCTGTTGAGTGTTGGTATCTGTAACGGTTGATTGCATATTTTTGTGTTGTATTGACCTCTAACGTAAGGATGCTTGATGGTTTGTATTGCCCTATAATAAACTAGCATTAGCAGAACATGTACATATTTTTACAGACGCAAGCCATCAGAAAGTAAGTAAAGTTCAAGACATGTGATTACCGTTGATGAAGGAAATTTTGACAACGATGGTCATTTCGAATTTATTTGTTTAACCTTTCTACTGGTGATGAAGCAACGGCAAACGAGTCGTATGGTTAACTAGAAAAAAATTGCACTAAACTTCGAAGTCTGTCCAAGCGCATGCCGCAAATGCTCGTTGCGATATCTGTTGCTTCGAATTGTTGTCCCCAAGTGCTTCATATCTATAGAAAGGCTGTTTAACAGCTATGAATATTTGTAATTATATTAAAGAAAGACACCGTCTGAGTTATTTAGTGTGTTTCATTCGAATAATCAGTTTCAGCCCTTGATGTAGATCGTCCTCAGATCCAAACATCTAAAGAAGGACAAGTACATACTAAGTGACACAACGGTATCTTTCTTCATTATTAAGCCTGTAACAATTAGGTATGGTCAAACTTTCAGGAAAAATCGCTCATACATAGAGGAATAAAATATATTATATGTTCATGGGTCCAGGAACGCTTTATTCGCGTATTAGAGCTCAATTTCTACTTCTGTTCATAACCGCCTTAATCATGGGAAACTCAGCTCGTTTGAACCGTACTTAACAAACAGAACGCAAAATGTTGTACTGAATAATTCAAACAATGTTGGAAGGAAAAAAAAAAACTTTTCGTGACTCGCGATAAATCACGAAGGTAGTCCAAAAAGGTTCAATTTGCGCCTACTCCTATCCCTCGTCATGGACTGTCAGAATCTTCGCGGAATTGTGCAATTACGTCATCAACAAAGATTTTTTCTCACCGACTGGGCCGGCGTTGTTGGTGAATGTTTGTTAGGGTTCAAATTGCTCTAAGCACTAGGGGACTTAACATCTGAGATCATCAGTCCCTAAACGTAGAACTTCCTAAACCTAATTAATCTAAAGACATCACACACATCCATGCCCGAGGCAGGATTCGAACATACGACCGTAGCAGCCGTGTGGTTCCGGACTGAAGCGCCTAGAACGGCTCGTCCACCGCAGCTGGCTTTTGTTAGGGCTTGAAGTACTTCCACCCAGGCTTAGCGCAGAAGCTTACCATTCTTTCTTTCAGAATATTCTACCTGATCCACTAGAACATATGCCTTTGCCAGTACGCACTTCATGCACGACTTAATTGCTCCACATTTCAATGTTAATGTTCGTCGGTTTCTAGGTAACAGATTCCGTGACACATGTAGAGGTGGAGCAGTTCCTTGGCCGAGACGCTCCCCACACCTAAACCTTCCAAACGTTTATTTCTAGGAGCATTTGAAAGCCCTTGTGCACAGAACCTCGGTACAAGATGGACAGAATTCTCGTGCCCGCACTGCGGAAGGCTATGGAACATTACATATTCTCGAAGGAAACATCAGCGCATCAGTGATTCAATGCGACGGCGGATTGACGCAGGTATCCTTGCTAACGGACAGCATTTTGGACATTTGATTTAGGTAAGTGTTTCGTATTGTGCTAACTTTTTTTCCTGTGTGTTTCCCATGACAAATGTTGTTCAAGATTCGTTGAAACTGAGCTCCAGCATGGAACTCAAGCCTTTCCGGACCCATTACCGTACAATATATTTTCTTACTCTACGAGAGAAACCTCTAAGCCGTGGTTGCTCGTACTGGTCATGTTTTAAATAGAAGGCGTTCTCTTTGGTATCCAGCTGTTAGCATCGACTAGGTGGCGCGCGGCGACCGTGGGAGTGTAGTGGCGAGCACGGGCGGCTAATGAGAGAGAGAGAGAGAGAGAGAGAGAGAGAGAGAGAGAGGACCCGAAATGAGCAGAGATACGGAGTGCTTCTCCGTACGGCCGAGCAGTTGGATTTGGCGTTCGCTTGGCCATAGTGTAATGTGGAGAGGCTCGTGGTGGTTCTGTCGTCGCGCCTTCTTGAGCGTTGCCATAGGAAGATATGCTTTGGTTCCTCCTTCGTGTTGGTCAATGTTTCACTTCTTGGCTAGCTAGAAAGTCATGTGTTTCTTTTTGGGATACGGGCTGATTATGTGAAGGTAGTCTCTCACTCTATGCTTATCAATCACTTCTGCTATTAACTGCGATGTTGTTCATTGTGTCATTTAGAAAGTGCCTTTTAAGCTGTTGCATGAGGTTTAGGCCTCAATATATTCTATTTAAATCTTGTTCAAAAAAATGAAAGGAAAGAAACAGCTTATTCCCTTGCGCGTGATATTTAAGGTGCTTTCTGGGCTGTCGTAAACTTGATCTTGATCAGAAAGGAGCTCTTTCTATGGTACTGATAGTAAACAGTGTGCTAACATTTTCCGTTTTTCCTAATGTTAATAGTTAGTGTGTTTTAGTTGTTGCCCTTCGAGCACCGCTAGAGTTGTTGCGTATTGAGACACGGTCCGATTGCAGCTTCTGACGTTCTAGGTATGTGTTCGTTTGTACCTACCCGTGTATTGGGTCAAGAAAAGCAGGTTGAAAACTGTAAGCAATTTTGATATTAAACGTAGCACTCTTACTTGCGCCTTTGACAATTTAAGTGTCGCTTATTTCAGTTTCGATGTCTGAGTTTCTCTGAAGGCTAATGCTAGTTCGCAGCGCTAATATTTATCTTGAGTACCTATCTTTTTAGCTGCGCGCAGTGGCCGCGCGGTTTGGCGATGCGTTTGTGTGTTGTTTTCAGCCTAAGTTAGTTTAAGTAGTGTTTAAGCCTACCGACCGATGCCATTTGAACATCTTTTGATTAGAAAGCCGCCAATAAGGTGCATAACTATCTATTATGTGAAATGGCTGTCGTTGGTTTACTGTCGCTTAGGCAACAGATTTTTAAGGAGGACTAATATCATGTAAGTTATCTGCTGAAAAGTGTCATTAACAACTGATTCAAGGTGCAACTTGTACTTACGACAACCCTAATAGGTACCTACATTTACTCTTAATTCGACTATGAAACCTATTAATGAACTAATGTCAGAGTAATGATTAAAGTAAGGGAGTAAATATTAAAACTGACTGATTTCCATTATTTGCAGCTTTCTTTAATTGAATGTCTGGAAACCTGCCAAATCTACTCTCTATTCCTATCGAGTCTGGTAGTGAATAATTATTATACGTTAACTAATAATCTTTCATCCGTACTAAAGGTGCGCCTGAGAATACTCATACTATTTAGAAACTTGAGTAAAGTTATTCTGTTGGTGTGTTTTAACCTATCTCAGCATTGGATTTTGTTATGCAATCACGGCAGGCGTTCAGTGCCCCAGGACAGTTTAGACCAGCACCTTGATGTTTAAACTGGTCACGTCGATCCGACAGGAAACGAGGCCGCTGAAGCTGCTGCCAAAGCTGCACACCTCGTACCTCTGCCCGCTAGTTCTTACATTCCCTCCGATGATCTCAGTGTTGCCGTCTCTCAGCAGGTCGTGTCACTTTGGTATCACCACTGGTTCTCCATTCATGGAAACAAGCTCCGCGTTATTAAGGTTCTACCAGCGGCTTGGACGACCGCCTCTCGGCTTTCTCGATTGCGTATCGGACACCGTCTTTTTAGCCATCGCCATTTGTTAAGTGATGCTCCCTGACAACACTGTTCTCGGTGCAGTCAACCTTTGACGGCCTCCCATTCCCTGACGGAATACCCTTTTTTTTGTCCACTTATGTTATCATTTGTGTTTGTCGTCTGAGTTACCGGCCATTTTAGTGAACGACGCGCGGGCTGTCGACTGCGTTTTACTTTTTATCCGCCGTAGCGATTGGCGAAAACCATTTAATGTTTAGTTCAGGACCTCCGTTTCTCTGTGGAGTATTTGCCCTGTTGTCACGACCAGAGAAGGTATTAATTGTTTTTTCTAATTTTAAAACTCTTGTACTTTCACTACTGTTTCTGTGGTTATCTTAATTTTTTTAATATTAAAGAGTGGTTTTTCCAGGGTTAAGTATTTTGATTCTTTAATAATGGCAATTTATTTTTCTGTGGCTTTACCTCGGACGTTATTGTTAAGTGTGATTTCGAGTTGTTATAAATCTGAAGCCACCTATTGCTCGCTTGGAAAGTTAAAAAGGTACTCATGTAATTTAAAGCTGCTAAAATTTGAGTCCACTCACTGTTTTCTTGGACAGTAAAGTAAAAAAGGAAACTTCTAACTTTGTTGAAGTCCGAAATGGTTACTGTCAATCGGTTTAAATTCTGCGTGCGAAATAAAGATGCTCCTGTTGTGATTAACCTTTTGCATTTCTTTTATGTTTTCGTCTTCTTTAAAGGCGAAGAGAAAAGATGAAGAGGTAGCCCATCATAGAGCCTATGCCTACCGTCAGGTATTTTTGATTTCCATTTGTTAAAACCTGGTTCCTAATTTAGGAACCAGGTTTTAAATTGTAAGACATTTCCAGGGGCAGATGTGGATTCTGACCACAATCTATTGGTTATGAACTGCAGATTGAAACTGAAGAACCTGCAAAAAGGTGGGAATTTAAGGATATGGAACCTGGATAAACTGAAAGAACCAGAGGTTGTAGAGAGTTTCAGGGAGAGCATAAGGGAATAATTGACAGGAATGGGGGAAGGAAATACAGTAGAAGAAGAATGGGTAGCGCTGAGGGATGAAGTAGTGAAGGCAGCAGACGATCAAGTAGATAAAAAAGAGAGGGCTAATAGAAATCCTTGGGTAACAGAAGAAATATTGAATTTAATTGATGAAAGGAGAAAATATAAAAATGCAGTAAATGAAGCAGGCAAAAATGAGATTGACAGGAAGTGCAAAATGGCTAAGCAGGGATGGCTAGAGGACAAATGTAAGGATGTAGAGGCTTGTCTCACTAGGGGTAAGATAGATACTGCCTACAGGAAAATTAAAGAGACCTTTGGAGACAAGAGAACCACTTTTATGAATATCAAGAGCTCAGATGGCAACCCAGTTCTAAGCAAAGAAGGGAAGGCAGAAAGGTGGAAGGAGTATATAGAGGGTTTATACAAGGGCGATGTACTTGAGGACAATATTATGGAAATGGAAGAGGATGTAGATGAAGATGAAATGGGAGATAAGATACTGCGTGAAGAGTTTGACAGAGCACTGAAAGACCTGAGTCGAAACAAGGCCCCGGGAGTAGACAACATTCCATTAGAACTACTGATGGCCTTGGGAGAGCCAGTCATGACAAAACTCTACCATCTGGTGAGCAAGATGTATGAGACAGGCGAAATACCCTCAGACTTCAAGAAGAATATAATAATTCCAATCCCAAAGAAAGCAGGTGTTGACAGATGTGAAAATTACCGAACTATCAGTTTAATAAGTCACAGCTGCAAAATACTAACGCGAATTCTTTGCAGACGAATGGAAAAACTGGTAGAAGCGGACCTCGGGGAAGATCAGTTTGGATTCCGTAGAAATGTTGGAACACGTGAGGCAATACTAACCTTACGACGTATCTTAGAAGAAAGATTAAGAAAAGGCAAACCTACGTTTCTAGCATTTGTAGACTTAGAGAAAGCTTTTGACAACGTTAACTGGAATATTCTCTTTCAAATTCTGAAGGTGGCAGGGGGAAAATACAGGGAGCGAAAGGCTGTTTACAATTTGTACAGAAACCAGATGGCACTTATAAGAGTCGAGGGGCATGAAAGGGAAGCAGTGGTTGGGAAGGGAGTGAGACAAGGTTGTAGCCTCTCCCCGATGTTATTCAATCTGTATACTGAGCAAGCAGTAAAGGAAACAAAAGAAAAATTCGGAGTAGGTATTAAAATTCATGGAGAAGAAGTAAAAACTTTGAGGTTCGCCGATGACTTTGTAATTCTGTCAGAGACAGCAAAGGACTTGGAAGAGCAGTTGAACGGAATGGACAGTGTCTTGAAAGGAGGATATAAGATGAACATCAACAAAAGTAAATCGAGGATAATGGAATGTAGTCAAATTAAATCGGGTGATGCTGAGGGGATTAGATTAGGAAATGAGACACTTAAAGTAGTAAAGTAGTTTTGCTATTTAGGGAGCAAAATAACTGAGGATGGTCGAAGTAGAGAGGATATAAAATGTAGACTGGCAATGGCAAAGAAATCGTTTCTGAAGAAGAGAGTATAGATTTAAGTGTCAGGAAGGTGTTTCTGAAAGTATTTGTATCGAGTGTAGCCATGTATGGAAGTGAAACATGGACGATAACCAGTTTGGACAAGAAGAGAATAGAAGCTTTCGAAATGTGGTGCTACAGAAGAATGCTGAAGATAAGGTGGGTAGATCACGTAACTAATGAGGAGGTATTGAATAGGATTGGGGAGAAGAGAAGTTTGTGGCACAACTTGACTAGAAGAAGGGATCGGTTGGTAGGACATGTTTTGATGCATCAAGGGATCACAAATTTAGCATTGGAGGGCAGCGTGGAGGGTAAAAATCGTAGAGGGAGACCAAGAGATGAATACACTAAGCAGATTCAGAAGGATGTAGGTTGCAGTAGATACTGGGAGATGAAGAAGCTTGCACAGGATAGAGTAGCATGGAGAGCTGCATCAAACCAGTCTCAGGACTGAAGACCACAACAGCAACAACATTTGTTAAAAGCAGAGGATTTTTTCTGGTACCAGTAGGAGGAGGAAGGATTCGCGCCCAGCTAGTGAACGAGTGAGAAGCACGCAATTTTTAGCAAGTAATTGTAGACCGCCAATTTGGGGTCGCTATGAATAAGTGAGGAGTATGTATTTCTTATGTGCACCGTTTGGAAAAATACAGTATTGTTTTATTAACAGAAAGATCGTGTGAGTTGTTATTTCAAATAGTACGATAATTACAAAAACTGAAGCCCACCTGTGTACTTTGGAAAACTGCGAAGATCCGATAAGCTTAATGGGAACACGGTCAAGACTTCAAAGGTGAACACGGCGAGCAGACGTAGTATTATAAAGAATGGTGAGCACAAATCTACAGCGGAGAAAGAAACTACTTCGCCCTGCAAAATAATATGAACTAATACGAACTTATTTCCAGGCATAGCTCTAAGATGAACACGGCGAGCAGACGTAGTATTATAAATAATGGTGAGCACAAATCTACAGCGGAGAAAGAAACTACTTCGCCCTGCAAAATAATATGAACTAATACGAACTTATTTCCAGGCATAGCTCAGCTTATTGTGCTTGTCATTCATGCCGAAAAATTAATCTCATTAATTCAATACATTTTAAAAAGCCACGCATTTCAACACTTTATTATCATCAATTCCATCATTTTATTATATTATAAAGTGGCGGCACTGTTAATGGTGAATGATGAAGATGATGATGACGTTTGGTTTGTGGAGCGCTCAACTGCGCGGTCATCAGCGCCCGAACAAAGTCCCAATTTGTACACAGTCCAATTTTTTTTTACCCAATCCAATCTAGCCACTGTCATGATTGATGATGATGGAACGATGAAGACAACACAAACAACCAGTCCTGGGGCAGAGAAAATCTCCAACCCACCCGGGAATCGAACCCGGGTCCCATGATGCAGAGGCAGTAACGCGAGCTGCGGACATGGTGAATGATGTTTTACGAGTAGATTACCCAAGGGCCAGTCCTTCCACTGAACGGCATTTGATAGTACCAACCTAGGCGCAATTACCAGACTCAGAATCTATCCTGAAAGTCTGGCCACATCTTTCGGTTACGCCCTGTATTTCCTGACTGCTTGAACTACCCCTCTCTCCATCTTCGGGCCCTAAGTGTGGTCTCTGTCATGCGGCTCGCGTTATTCGAAGGCACGAGGTGCAGAGTGCGCGCTGGTACCGACCTGTGAACTTGGCGACGCCCTTGAACGTGACGGCGTCGATGACGTAGGCCTCGCTGCGGCCCTTGGCGTTGACGGCGTACAGGCGCACCTGGTAGCTGGCGCCCGCCTCCAGGCCGAAGACGTCGAAGGCGGGCGGCGCGCGGCCCGCCGTCGCGTTGCGGCGCAGCTGCAGCTGCGGCAGCTCCAGCACCTCCATGAGGAAGCTCTGCGGCAGCCCGCCGTCGAAGCTCTCCAGGCACTCCACGTGCAGAGAGTCCGACGTCTGGTTCACCACAGTGCAGTTCACCAGCGGGAACGGTCGCCCTGTGTCAAACACGCAGACACCCCGTTACACGGCACACCAAACTTTCCTCAAAATTGCACCTGCGCTGTTCGTGCAAGGGCTGACTAGCGCCCTCTGTGGCTGAAAATAAAGAGTGCTGAAAAGTTACTAACTGGGACGAGACACGTCAGCATGAAACTGTACAGAATGTCCTGAAAGTGGATATGTTTCTACGAGAGTTGACAATTTCATTATGCGCAGAATATCACGATTTGGCAACGGCCTTGCCGCTTTTGATACACCGGTTCCCGTGAGATCACTGAAGTTAAGAGCTGTCGGTCGTGGTCGGTACTTGGATGGGTAACCATCCAGGCTGCCATGCGCTGTTGCCATTTTTCGGGGTGCATTCAGCCTCGTAATGCCAATTGAGGAGCTACTCGACCGAATAGTAGCGGCTTCGGTCAAGAATACCTTCTTACGACCGGGAGAGCGGTGTGCTGACCTCGTGCCCCTCCTATCCACATCCTCCACCGGGGATGACACGGCGGTCGGATGGTCCCGGTAGGCCAGTCGCGGCCTGAAGACGAAGTGAGTGCATAATATCATGATGACTTGGTTTCGCAGTGGCATGCTTCGGTAAAGCATTCTCGGTTTACAAGTCCCGTCATTTAGAATAAAACACTCGAGCTTTCGACAGATGTCTCCACCATCGTCATCAGGAGTTAAAAACCGCTGAATGTCGGGGCTGGCAAAGTGTTCTGGCAGTACAGCTGTAACGGCAGCGTCTGGAATCTCCCAGAGAGGGTCAGAGTGACTCATGGGCGGAACAGAAGTTGAGCAACTTCTCAGCAGCTCCGACCCTTTACATAGCTCTTATCTTGGAGGCGGGACGGAACACAGGTCTCAGTTCATGTTCAAATGGTTCAAATGGCTCTGAGCACAATGGGACTTAACATCTGAGGTCATCAGTCCCCTAGAACTTAGAACTACTTAAACCTAACCAACCTAAGCACGACACACACATCCATGCCCTCCATGTCCAAGGCAGAATTCGTACCTGCGGCCGTAGCGGTCGCGCGGTTCCTGACTGAAGCGCCTAGAACCGCTCAGCCACTCCGGCCGGCTCAGTTCATGTCTCCCTACGTTAGTACACAAGGCAAAGTTTATTTCTGTCGACAGCCTTCTAAATTCCACAGTGTTCAGAGAAAATAGTCAGATAAGGGAGAAATAGCTGAACCTTTCAGGTGCCACCGACGAAAGACGCCTAGTGAATTCGTGCAAGAGGGTAAACCAGCCGGCCGGCCGTTAAGGCCGAACGTTTCTAGGCCCTTCAGTCCGGAACTACGCGGCTGCTACGGTCTCAGGCTCGAATCCTGCCTCGGGCATGGATGTGTGCGTCGTCCTTAGGTTAGTTAGGTTTAAGTAGTTCTAAGTTCTAGGGGACTGATGACCTCAGATGTTAATAATTAATTAGGTTTATAGTTAGATCCAAAATGAAGGCTGACAAACACAGTAGTTTCATAGTAAGACGACCATACAAACAGAACAATTATTCATTAATTTTACAGTTTCTAAATTCATAATATTTCGACGTATGATTTATACAAACGTTATTTTGCGTCTTGTGTGTACAAGAACAAGTGGTTTTTAACATTCAAGGATGATTTTTGTCAAAATCTTGCGTATCGTTCATGCAATGAAGCTTGGGTGGTTTTGTAGGCCAATTTGAAACCGTTTCCCGGCTTGATAGACGACAAGTGTTCTTCACCAGTTTGTTCGTTGTAAACAGTTATCGTTTAAACTCATTGTTCAGAGTAACGCTAAAGTCTGTTAACATTCGATACCTCAATACTTCACGGAATAATGTAGGCAGAGAGGTAAAAAGTGACATAAATTTTTGAAATGACATGTTGGTTTTATTGAAACAAAAATAGTGCACAAAATGACCTAAAGACGGCGCTTTAAATGATACAAAAGCAATAATTAACATAGCAATTGATTTTAACAAATACGATGTTCTTCATAATAAAGGCTTATCATGTCGGCCGACATTCATCAACAATCCATCTAGTCGAGAGACGATGTTATGAACTGCACTGCACAGCATATCAGTAGATATGGTGAGAAACTGCTGTCGAATGCTGCCTTTTAGCGCCGTAATGAGGTCGATCGATCGCGATAATGACCAGGTAACCATTACTCGCACGGACTGATGTCTGGGGACCTGGGAGACCAAGTAGCTGCTCAACACGTGAGCCTCACCAAACGATATGCGATACATGTAGCAATATGGGATGCAGAGCGATCATTCACAAAATTCATGCCTTCCAGCAGGCGTTTATCTATCAGCCTAGGGATGACGAGGTTCTATAACATATCGGCGTAATCGTACCTATCAAAGTTCACGCTGACAGTTTGAAATGCAGCACTCTAAGTTCCCTCGAAGAGAAACGGTTAAGTAGTAAACCGACACAATACCGTCATTTTCTCGTCATATAGCGAGGTTTCCACGACAGTTCCAGGATTTTCGGTGGACAATTTTTGCAGCTGTATGGTAACTGGCCTTCGCGGTATGAAATAGGCTTAGTCTGTCCATAGCACGTTAGGCAACCAATCGTCATCTTCCCCAATTTTTTGAAACAGTCGCACCGCAAATGTTCTCCGCATCACATAGTGGGTGGGTATCAGTTGATGATAACAGTGGATTTTGTACTGTTAGCTATGGAGAGTATGCCTTAGTGCTCTCCAAACAGTAGTGGCTCGTTCAAATGACTCTGAGCACTATGGGACTTAACTTCTGAGGTTATCAGTCCCCTAGAACTTAGAACTAATTTAACCTAACTAACCTAAGGACATCACAGACATCCATGCCCGAGGCAGGATTCGAACCTGCGATCGTAGCGGTCGCGCGGTTCCAGACTGTAGCGCCTAGAACCGCTCGGCCACCCCTGGCCGGCCCAAACAGAAGTGCATGGAATGACAGTGCCATGTGCGATTTTACAAGCCGTGACTCCACCATGCGGAGATGAACGCGTTGATGTCTCCATTTCTTCCTTAACCGCCCGAGATGGTGTAGCACATGTAAGTGGTCGTCCACTATGGGGCAGATTGACTAAACAATCCATGGCTTCGAACTTCTTGATAATTTTCTTCACAATGGCACTTGCCACAGGATATTTACCCGTTCGGATACTCTTCCTATGGAGATAGGATCGCACAGCTGCGTAGCGGATCCTCAAGTCTGATATTAAAGCTCCACTTACAATGAGTTTTTATGTGATGTCAGTATGATGCGACTGCTGGCGCATCTGACTCTTTCTCTCTCTAGAGCTCATTGTATGCACGATCCTCACGCGGCGTCACTGGCGTGTTGCTGTCCAGTGCCATCTGTTGGCCAGTTTTTGCACTCGTTTTTGGTTTCAATAAACCTCATGTCATTTCAGGCCTATGTGTCAATTTTTACCACTCGACCTACATTGTTCCATGCATTAGTGTATTTTCAACCGTTAACAAACTTTTGGATCACCCTGTATATACAGAGTGAGACAGAACTCAACTGACAGACTTTCAGAGTCTGAAGTGTGAGAAAAGGGTAATGAATATGGGCCTCCCTGGTTCGTCTGACAAAGATTGGGACGGTATCTGTGGCTGACAAAACACCTGAGCTAGATGAAGTCGTTCGCCCTGTTTCAGAGGAATACTCTCCCTGCATGGTCTGGGCATTCTCAGAGGGTGGGATTACTGGTTGTTGGGAGTCCAGAGGGATATGGCTGCGAAGGAGGGGAAGGTACCCAGTGTGCATTTGTGTACGTACAAGGAGCAGTCATCCCAGATGTAGAATGGGTGCTTCTAGATGCCATAAAGGGTACAAGGTTCAACCAAATGTAGGTGGTAGCTCATGTCAGAACTAATGATGTGTGTCGCTTTGCATTGGAAGAGATTCTCTCTGTTTCTGGTGGATAAATTAATTGGTAAAGAGTACCATTCTTGACTGTGAGAAAGAAGCACCTGTCGTCCTCTGGTACAGAGCCAAGTGGAGCGTCAGAAACAGAGACTCAGACAGTTCTATCGCCGTTTAGGTTGCGGATTCTTCGACTTATGCCACTGGGCGGTGGGTTTCCAGTTTCCACTAAATAAGTGTGGAGTCCAAACACGCAAGGAATCGGCTACACTGATAAAGGGGGTTGAGTAAAGAGGACTGAGAGGTTTTCTTAAGTTAGAGGGTCTTGGGAAAGTGCAGTAAGGGCTTCAGTCGCAAAGGGTGCAGGGTGAACATGGAGGAGGGTAGACGTAGGAACAATGAATACTGTAGTTGTAAACTGTCGTAGCTCTGTTATACAATTATAGTTGGTGGTCACGTCAATCTACCATCGATATGTTAGCGAAAATAGATGTTTAAAGTCGATGGTAGACATAAAACATAGTCCGAAACCGTAGTTAACGCATTCTAAGAAAAATATTTTGAACAACTTTTTCAGGCGCCCATTAGAAGTGTACATGGTTGCGAAAACAAACTTGACCTCTTAGCTACATATAACCCTGACCAAGCCTAGGCTGCATCGCGACACATACAGGGCTTAGTGACCACAAGGTCGTTGTAGCGAGACTGAATACCATAACATCCAAACCCATCAAAAATAAACGCAAAATACATCTACCTTCAAGAAAAGCAGATAAAGATTCGCTTGACTCCTTCCTGAAACACAGTCTCCATTCTTCCAATCTGAGTAAGCGTAGATAGGATGCTGTTTGGATTCAAAGATATAATATCGACGGCAGTAGAGAGATATATAGCAAAAAATTAATAAGAGATGGTACTGATCCCCCTTGGTATACAAAACAGGTCAGAACACAATTGCAAAAGCAATGAAAAAAGCACGCCAGATTTACAGGAACGCAAAATACCCAAGACCCGATAAGTTTTATAGAAGCACGAAATTTAACGCGAACTTCAATTTGAGATACTTTTAATGGTTTCCACAACGAAAGTCTATCTAGAAATCCCTATAATAACCCATAGATATCCTGATCGTATGTAAAGTACGCCAATGGCAATACGCAATCAATACCTTCACTGCGTGATTACAATCGTGATGACATTGCTGACAGTGCCACTAAAGCAGAGTTACTTAACACAGTTTTCCGAAATTCCTTCACAAAAGAAGACATTGTAAATATTCCAGAATTAGAATCAATAACAACTGCCAACATGAGTAACTTAGAAGTAGATATCCCCAATGTGGTGAAACAGCTTAAAACATGTCAGTTTCCTTTCAAAGTATACTGATACAATAGCTTAATAATTATCAATCATATACAACCACTCGCTGGTTGAAAGATCCCCAAAGACTGGAAAGCTACACAACTCATACCGACACCAAAAAAAGGACACAGGAGTAATCAGCTGAATTACAGACCCTTGGTACTAATGCCCAATTGCAATAGGATTTTGGAACATACACTGTGTTCGAACGTTATAAATCAACTCGAAGAAAACGATAACTGACAAGAAGCTAAGGCGGATTCAGAAAATATCGTTCTTGTGAAACACAAGGAGCTATCTATTCTCACGAAGTAAGGAGTTCTATGGGCAGAGGACGTCAAACTGATTCCATATTTTTAGATTTCCAGAAGAATTTTGACACCTTCTGCCCACCTATTGGCTATCGCCTCTGTTGTGTGACTGGATTCGTGGTTTCCTGTCAGAAAGGTCACAGTTCGTAATAACTGACGTGAAGTCATGGAGTAAACCAGAAGTAATATCTTGTAACGCCGGAAATGCATATCCTCCTATTTCCATCTATTGTACTATAATTTGTTTTCCTTATTTTTGCTACCTGAATATATGATATTTCTGTGTCTTTACATATTGTAATTGTTTTACTATTTGATTATATATATATTTATGCATTTATGTCGATGTATAATTGGTTTGTTGTGTAAAGATTATTTGTATTTTTACGCTGGGTCTTGCCTAGGGAAAACTGCTATCGAACGATTACATCGATAGGTCGTGTGAAGAATCAAAGTGTGTAGGATCTTTGGTAGTGTTAACTCGGCCGCGTGGGGCGCGGGCAGAGCATGAGGGAGTCTGGCTGGGGTGGTGCAGTGGAGCAGGTGTGTGGTGCGAAGCTCCCGCGAGTTGCCGCGCTTTCGGGGTTTGGCAGCATGTAATTGCGCTCGACTTGCGACGATAGTTTCTGACATGGTGTCGCGGACGGGAAGCATTAGCTGGCGCACATCAAGAGCCCGTTTCGTCTGGTGACCGTGTCGAGAAGAAGGCGCGCCATCATCCAGCTTCTGCAACAGCGACGGCCGACAATGAGTGACTGTCGCCACCTCCTCGATCGACGACTTCAAACCTTCAATCAACCAACAAGGAAGACTAAAAGCACGTAAAGTTTCAGAACTGTATGGCAGACCTCAGCTTTTCAAACTCTTCCATTTGCCTTGCAAAATTACAGCAACTTAGCACGAACTTTTGTTGCTCATTGTCCCAATTGCATTACCAAGCAGGGTCCCTTCCTTTACGAAATGAACCCGAGTGTCGTTGAAATTCAAACGCCAGCATAATTCCATTTCAGTGCTTTAATTTCAAAGTTCAGTTAAAGTATTCATAGCTGGCTACAATACTTAGATTACACAAGCACAAATTAAGAGTGCTAGTTTTGTTACCATATTTTAGCTTACCTGTGACTGCAGCTCAGCTTGGTACGTACTAAATTTTACTATTGTTAATTGTTCAGAATCATTTAATTCAAGTTCAAAGCTAAATCTAGATTCAAGTAGCTTTTGAAATGATTGTTAAGGTAGTCCAAGACTAACCGTAATTTACTGAATTTTGATGTGCTTTAGAAAGATAGCTTCTTATTAATTTCAGTCACTAAATTAACTTTCAGTTTTCCGGTTTTATTAATTCTTTTGCTAAATTAAGTCAGAGTGCAGCGAAAGTTATTACTTCTGACAAACTTTCAGTTTTCACACTACACGTGTCAACCTTCAGTTGCCACGCGTCTAGTGCTAATTATATGTGTAATTACCTTTCTTTTTCAGTTACTATAGTGATTGTCCTTAGGACTGGCGACCGTAATTTCCCTCAAATCTCAAATATCTAATTACCGCTAGTTGATTGTTAACGTAACGGCCGCACATTTACTTTCTTTATTAACTTTACCCCTTTTCAAAATTAATTTCCACCAGTTTCATTTGCATTTTCCCTTTCATTTAGATGTAACCCTTTCCTCCCTCTTTACCGACAGATTAACTTCGGTGACGATTGCTTTTCCCAAATTTCCATTAGGTACACGCGGTTTAATTTTTCACTGTCATTAAGGTCGATAAGTGAAGGGGAGGTTACAATCTGACGTTATCCAAGGAAGAGTTATAACCCCTCTGTTGGCACTGATCTACATAGAGGATTTAGGAAATATTCGAAGCAGTCCTTTTAGATTGTTTGCAGATGAAGCTGTCATTTACTGTCATGTTAAGTCGTCAGATGATCAAAACGAAGTGCAAAACAAGACTGTATGGTGCAACAAGTGGCACTTGACTGTAAATTTTGAAAAGTGTGAAGTCATCCACATGACCACTAAAAGAATCCGCTAAATTTCTTCTGTAGGATAAATCACACAAATATAAAGGCTGTAAACTCAACTAAATACTTACGGATTACAGTTACGGATAACATGAACTGGAACGATCACATACTGAAGGTTGTGGGGAAAGCAAACTAATGACTGTGACTTACCGGCAGAACACTTAGAAAATATAACAGGTCTACTAAAGAGACTGCTTACATACGATAACATTGTCGGGAAAGCAACCCAGACCGTGATTTACTGGCAGAACGCTTACAAAATGTAAAATGTCTGCTAAAGAGACTGCTTACATACGCTTGTCTGCCACCTGCTGCAGTATTGGTGTGCGGTATGGGATACTCATCAGATACGACTGACGGAGGACATCGAAAAACTTCAAAGAAGGTCAGATCGTATTTTACTATCGCGAAATAATAGAGAGAGTACCACGGATATGTAAATGAATTGGGGAGGTATTCATAAAAACAAAGGTGTTTTTCGCTGCGGCAGTATCTTCTCATGAAATTTGAATCACGAACTTTCTCCTCAGAATGTGAAAGTATTTTCTTGGTGCCTACCTACACAGGGAGAAATGATTGTCGTAATAAAGTAAGAGACATCAGAGCTCGAACGGGAAGATATAATTGTTCGCTTTTCCCACGTTCTCTTCGAGAATGGAATTACAGAGAAGTAGCTTAAAGATGGTTGGATAAATCATTTGTCGAGCACATAATTGTGACCTACAAAGTAATGAAGTAGATGTGGATGTAGATGTATTCAAGCCTTGATCTCCCTCCAAATTTTTTATCCCCCCCCAATTCTGTCTTCCACTGCCAAATTGACGATTCCTGGCTGCTCAGTACATGTCCTATCATCAGACCCCTCCTTTGAATCAACTGTGCCGTAAATTCCTTTTTCCCGAATTCTGTTCTCTATTCTGTCTACCCATCTGATCATCAGCATTCTTATGTAGCTCAACATTTCAAAAGCTTCTGCCCTCTTCTTACTTGAACTCTTTATCGTCTATGTTTAACATTTGTGCAATGGCATACACTGGAAGAATAGTTTGGAAAACACTTTATAATTAGTAATATATGTTAATAGTATTCTCTTTTTCAAAAAGCTTCTTTTGGTGTTGCCAGTCTGCCTTTATATCCCCTGTACTTCGGCTATCATGTTATTTTTCTGCCCAAATAGCAAACCTCATATACTACTTTTAGTGCCTAATCCAATTTTTTCAGCATTACGTAATTTAATTCGGTTAAATTCCATTACCCGTGCTTTACTTTTACTTATAAGCTCCTTTCAAGAGACTATCCTTTCCATTCAACTGTTCCAAGTTCTTTGCGGTCTCCAAAAAGAAATACAGTGTCGGCGGGATAACTCAACGTTTTATTTCTTTCCTGTGAACTTTAATTCCGTCTCCAAATTACACCTTGACTTTCATTTTTGTTTACTCAGTGTTCACACAGAATAACGTCGGGGACAGGCTACTAGCCTCAATACGTCTCCAACATTTGCTTTTATTTCATGTGGTTTCCGTACATGTTATCAGTAATCTTAAGCCGTGAGTCTCGGGTGATCAGCTCAGAGATGGCGTTGTCTTGTCACAACGCTCCGGTGAGTTTCGTACCCATCAGCTTCAGGCTCACAGTATTTTACACCTTTTAGCTTCAGAATTACAAACAATGTTGTCCAGACAACTTTATCAGAAAATTCCTCTCAATCCATTAACTTAGTTTTGCCTTTCATTAACGTATATCCTAAGATAAGTCTTGGAGTCAATATTGCCTCGCATGCTCCTACATTCCTACGGAACCCAAAATGTTATTTCCCAAGGTCAGCTTCTCCCAGTTTTTCCATTCTTTTGTAAACGATTCGTGGCAATATTTTGCAACTATGACGTATTAACTTGACAGTTCTGTAACTTTCACGCCTGTCAGATCATGCTTTCTTCGGAACTGAAATTATTACATTATTTTTTACGTCCGAGGGTATTATTCCTATCTCATGTAAGTCGTACATCAGGTGGAAAGTTTAGTCTGGTTCCTGAAGGATCTCAGTAATTCTCAGTTAATGTCGCTTACTCCAGGGGCATTGTTCTGCTCTTTCAACTTTGTGTCAAATTCTTCTCGCAGTATCGTATTTCCCAACTTGTCTTCACCTACTTCCTCTTCACGCTCTGTAGCGTTGCTTTAATTGTTAACTTCCATTGTGTAGCCCCTCTATAAATTCTTTCCACCTTTCGGGTTTTCATTGTCTGCTTACTTACAATAGGCACATAGATGGTAGATGGACCAAGTAAACAATTTTTCACAGAATTCCAGGGAATAATTAAAAATCAATAGAACATAATGGAATATGCGTTAACGGCATCAGAAAAATTGCAACAGCAGCATGGATATGCATCGTTGAAACTGTGTGCTATTGAAATCGGAGGTACTGACTGTCACCTTCGTTGACTGATGGTGCATTTTAAGTCTGTGGCTACGTTAGCAACATTCGATGACTGAAATTTCTATTTATAGAGTTACTACTTTTAGCAGTTTTTTTTTTTTGTTAGTGTAAGGGGTATTCATGATAACATTTTTAAGTGTTTAGTGAATGGTGCTTTATCGTTGCTGCCTGTGATCTAGGAAGAGGATTTGTTACCAGAATGTTGAATGAATCGTCTGAATAACAGTAGGACTAGCTGCATCAAACTGAAAGGCGTTTTCGTATTCATGAAAATTCAATACCGTCGTCTAACAAAGCCTGTATCGCGGAACAATAGTCTATTGGGGCTGTGTGTGCCTACGTTATTCCCTTGTTCCTGGCAGTAGCGAATGTTAGTCACATATTTAAGCGGAATGAGTTTGTGTAAGACTTTAAATCAATCTATACAAAGATATTGGTATAACTAAAGACACTTTCCGTGAAATAGTACTGATGAACACATCAAAAGCACCACATCCTTTCGCTTTTGGGTTAATAACTACTTAGTCTACATAAGTTACTATTTGCCTGCAGTAACCGCAGTCATCGCACGTCCGTTGATAACATTTTCTGAACAATCTCCGTACTGCGAAATGAGTGAGTCACAGTACCCGCAAAGCCACTTCTATGGTTGGCGATGTAGCTATGGTTTAATCATTACCGTCTATAGTGGCGTTTTACATATTGTAGTTGTGGTAACCCTTTCGAATTAATGGCCGAGAGAGTTACGCTGTGCGATGTTGTGACGAGAGAATTTGTAAAACGCCTTTTCAATGTAAACGGACGTAGCGTGTAGCGTGTTGGTGGCATTATCATTAACTACAGTTACTTGCATTCTACCTAGAAGAATTTTCAATATGGTTCTCCAAAATGTTTGCGTTAAACTTCTTACATTTACTGTAGGTCTTGTTATAAAGATGTGAAATACATACGTTGTTTGCTAAATGATTCAAACTGGTTACCTTGTTATTCCTTTCAATGTGCTTTACGGAATGAGATCGAAAACTTTCGCGACGGCACTTATGTGTAAAACATTCTCGGTTTTCTTGCCGGGTCAGTTCGGGACAAAATCTCGAGCTCCGACCATAGCCTCCCCCGTCATCGTCAGGAGCAACTGACGATGACGATGGAGGCTATCGTCGATAGCTCGAGATTTTATATTGAACTGATGAGGCAAGAAAACCGAGAATGTTTTACATATGCTTTACGGAATGGTTGCAGTCACATGTATACGTAAACGAAAATACAACATCAATACGTTTGTATTACGATTTACGAGATTTAGTATGTGCTGTAGTTTCCAGGTCGAGAACACGAAGATTAGTTTTACACTTATTCTCGTGAGAACATATACGAGAGTCTATTATGACAAGGAACATATCATTGAGTCACTGGGCCAAATAATGAGACACATAATTCAACAGCTCGTACATTTGCATGGTGGACGTTTAGCTAATTGTGCATAGGCCTAATAATAGTACTATAACGATAAGTTGAACACAGCCAGAGAATAGCGTGTAGCCGGATTTCAGGATTATTTATTCCAGTGAATGGTAAAGTATAAAAGACAAAGCGTGACTTATAACCAATGGCTTTAAGCATTTAAGGAACCGCTAAGTACTTGTTGGTGGCTTATGGAAATCCGGCCTCGAAATTCGAGCGACGGGCAGTCCGTACGTGGCAACGTTACCTTACTGCGAAAGGCTCCTGATTTAGAGAGGGGACTCGTCACCAGCTGGCTTTCTATATTATGGAAACACGTTCCTACCTTAAACCTGTGCCATCTTGAGAAATATAACAGGCGAACCATATTTCTTGCAGCTGAGCGACTAAGTGGGATTTCCGACCCTTCCGTAGTTTGCAGAAAACCATGTGGACTGGGCAACCACAGCTGTGTCTGATCATCTTGAGGATTAACAAGCCGATTCATCCGAATTTAATATTTTTATTATCACATCACAACCGGTTTCATGGCTCTGAAAACCACTTCTTCCTATGACATCTGTATAAAAATGTATTGTGAAAGTGTAATAGACTCTAAAATAGCCACTAACATGAAAAGTTTTGGCAACTGTGCAACTTCGATGCAAGCACTCCTCTTCTCTTTAAACCAACTGCTTATCAGGTCTTTACACGGTTTATAGTTATCTTCATCTTACCAGAGGATTGACGCGATATAATGTGGTTAGGCTCCTGCCATTATTTTGGACTTGCATCCCCACGTCCCGCTGATTTAGATTCATTGACTAACTCCCATTTACCGGCTAACTGGTTTGACCTGACAACGAATGTTCGGTTCCATGTTCCTGGCTACACAGCTCTTATGACTTATTTACGTGAGCACAATTTTCTCTGCTTCACATGTCTTTCAAATGTCCTTTACAACTTGTAATCTGGTAACGAAAAAAAATAAATAAATACAGCTGGTGCCGCATTTTAACCTCCAAAATGATCTTTCTTAAGTGTTGCAGATAAAGATTTAGTTTTGCCTAAAGTATGCTGCATTATGAGAATTCTAAGACTTTATTTTGTATAACAGGGAGTGAAGTTAGCGGGACAACACAGAACACTTATACCAATTCGGAGATTCAACTGAGCGATAAGATTTTAAAATTAACTGAAGGTATGAGGGCGTTCTGAAAAGTAATTCCTCCGAATTCTTTCAGTAGAAATTTTTAAAGCTTTTTAAATAAAACTAACGTTATTAGCATTCTACATCTTTATTCTTCGTGTCCACATATAAGTATTTGCAGCCCTCTGCACTAGAGGGAACCGGATTGTAGCCTGTAAAATGACGGTGTTTAACTTAACAATGTCGTTGCGTGAGAAACAGCTTGTTGTAAGCGAGTTTCGGGTTCGAATTCTTCCTCATATGGAGCCGCTTTTCCTTCTGCATTACAATGCTTGACCACACACGAGCCCTGCGACATCGCCCTTGGGTTCACTGCCATCGACCATCTCCTATACAATCCCGACTTGGCATTATCTGATTTTCATCTATTGCCAAAACTTAAAGAACACCTGCGGGGACTTCGGTTTGACAGTGATGACGTGATGCAAGCAGAGGTAGCTCCGCCAGCAAGTCTTCAAGTACCTTTCGGTAGTCACCGTGCCATCAAGGATTATTGCACCGATTATTCCTTGAATGGACGTTGCACACCACACAGTGAAACAGGAGTTTTCCTCACCAGCAGGTGTCCATACCAGTATTTTTCGAATTTTGGATAGGTCAGTATTATGTCAGCTGCTTTCCTGAAAACTTTCATACAATTTTATACACAATTTGCTATATTTAAAGTTAAAATTTATGAAAGGGAATTACTTTATTTTCGATGTTACAATCGAGAAGTACTAGCTCTGGATGAACAGTTAAAATTTTTTTCAGAAACATTTGAAATTACGAATTATTTGGTCACTTAAGATTTCTATTATTAATTAGGCAGTCTAGAACTGTTTACTTTGTTTATTTCTTGATTCATTTATGAAATAATAATCGAAATTAATAGAAACTCATTTGTCAAAAAAAATTTTAAACCCTTTCTAATATTATCATTTCTGCGGAGGGAGGACTAGTAAGGATGCCTCTAATGTGATCGTCCGTATTTTTGTATTTTGGGCGTAGTTTTGTATTTTGGGCGAACAATGTAATTTCAGCTATGTTAATGTGAAAATTCAAAAGACTGTGATATACTAAAATGAGACAAAATATTTTAACGTAACAAAAAGCTTCTGCAACAATAATCTTCAAATTTATTTAGATCAGTTCAATCATATGGACCTAAAATTTCAGGATTTCAGCTTCAAGAATCTGACCACTAGTCAAGTAGAACTGGAGCCAGCTCTACACGAAAAGCTAAGTAAACTAGAAAGTTTACAGTAATCTTCGCTCCTCTCAAATTAATCTTAAAGACTTTGTTTATTATGGACAATAACTGGGATTAAGAAGGAGGGATGAGATTACAACAGTCTCCCGTAGAGGGTGAAGGGACTTCTCGATCGCGAAATGCGGGCTCTCAGTCCCCTAAATGCCTAAATGCTCCAATTTTGCTTATTGACGAAGACATCCAAATGAAAGTGGGCTTCGTCGCTAAACCGAACCATACTAACTAGACTAATTCCCATCATGCCCCTCGACCAACCGTGCAATTTGAACGTCCTAACGCAAACCGTTCAGAAGTCATGACGATTTTATTTACTATAGTTCAATAATTGTCACTCGGTAATACAAAACGGTCGACAGAGCAGACCCCATTGCTGTGGCTTCCTTTGAAGGAAGAAAAACCCACGGGTAAAATATTTTTGGTCCGAAACACCACGTTGACGGTTTAAAACCCCATGCCATAGTGTAAGCGACCCCTCTGAAGCTTCCTGAAGGCTCCTCGAAGGAATAAGCTGTCATCATCTGGGGATAAACCGTCAGGACGCTTGTTAGACACATGTTCGTGTCCATAAACAACAAGTGGCATCAAATGAAATATTTTAGAGACTTCTGTGAGACTTCAGTCAAAACCTGGCCTCCGGTAGTGACGAAACAATAGCAGAAAAACTGCCCGAGCGGAATCGTCTACTGGCTGGCACTGGTATACCGGCTGCTAGTGATATGATGCGACTACACAATCAGCAAGTTGAAAATGGGGAAGACATGGACGAAAACATCAGTGAACAAGAGAGTGTAAATACTTGTTTTTGGTAGCGTGATGAGGTTCGGTGATCGCTTTCGGTGGGCGACTTCCCGGTCGAGAGACTTCGTTCTTTTACTTCATATCAAGACTTGGTCTGCACTTGCTCTTGCTGCTGATCCAGTCCTGTAATGCCTTTGCTGTCCTCCATGTTGTTCTGATTCTCATTCCACTCTTTGCTGGTTTTCATTGCAGTCCGATGTTTCTTCTCATGAGCATTCGACTTTGTTTTTCTTTTCTTTTGCCAGCCTTCTGCCTCTTACCTAATGCTACTGTTGCAGTCCAATAAAGATACGAGTTTAGATTCTGCTTCCAAACAGTCATTCACATGACACCCCGTCCTCCGTTTCTTGGCTGCCACCTCTTTATTCCGGCCACATGTAAAAATTCCCCCCCCCCCCTCCTCCACCGGTTTGAGGAGCGACACCCACATAACGTAACTACATGAAAGGCGAAAGCGCTGGCCGTATAGTCATCAGCAGCAGACTGAGGCGTTAATCCTCTCGGCCTTCAAAGATGGACCAAGCCATTCGGTCTCCGACAGCTGTCTATCATCCACCGCGCACTGCTTTCTCTCTGCACCCTGAGAGACCATGTATTAATGGTGTTTCTTGCTTACCTTTTTTTATGAACTGTTTGATATTACTTTCTGTGTCCACCACTCAGTCATTCCAATGTGCTGCACACAATCAGTAAAGTCCGCAGCTCGTGGTCGTGCGGTAGCGGTTTCGCTTCCCGTGCCCGGGTTCCCGGGTTCGATTCCCGGGGGGTCAGGGATTTTCTCTGCCTCGTGATGACTGGGTGTTGTGTGATGTCCTTAGGTTAGTTAGGTTTAAGTAGTACTAAGTTCTAGGGGACTGATGACCATAGATGCTAAGTCCCATAGTGCTCAGAGCCATTTGAACAATCAGTAAAGATGTGACATATGGTTTGATTAATTATGATTAAAATGGCCCCCATCAAACACGAAATCAAATTTTCCTTGTAACCCCGCTAAATTTCCCATTCATCATGTTTTAGGATCCATCATCGGCGGACGGAGTTGTGATGCAGGTAGCATTTTCTAGCACATCTTAATTTATGTTATTGTTTTGATAACCTTGTAAGTAGGCTGTTTATGTTTTCTTATTGGCAACGTTATGTAGCGGTCTGTATGAAAATCACTGGCTGTGCTGTGTGCAGTCTGTGGCTAGTTTGCATTGTTGTCTGCCATTGTAGTGTTGGGCAGCGGCAGCTGGATGTGAACAGCGCGTAGCGTTGCGCAGTTGGAGGTGAGCCGCCAGCAGTGGTGGATGTGGGGAGAGAGATGGCGGAGTTTTGTAATTTGTCATGAACTGGTATATATATTATGACTGTTAAGGTAAATACATTGTTTGTTCTCTATTAAAATCTTTCATTTGCTAACTATGCCTATCAGTAGTTAGTGCCTTCCGTAGTTTGAATCTTTTATTTAGCTGGCAGTAGTGGCGCTCGCTGTATTGCAGTAGTTCGAGTAACCAAGATTTTTGTGAGGTAAGGTGAAATGCATAGGTTAATGTTAGTCAGGGCCATTCTTTTGTAGGGATTTTTGAAAGTCAGATTGCGTTGCGCTAAAAATATTGTGTGTCAGGTTAAGCACAGTCTTGTACAATTTTTCAAAGGGTACGTTTCATACCTCACTGGAATCTTCTGATTCTTTTCTTGTAGTTTGTGTAATTAGTGTAGCTTTTGTTTATTGATAGCGCGTAATTATAGAGAGAATTTCCATTGTAGTTGTAGTTTCTCATTGTTGTACAGTAAAACAGTTGTGGCATGCATGTAGATTTGCACCAAGTATTTCGCAGCTGCGCTTGCAATTAAGTAGACATTATTTCCATTGCTATGTTATTTTATTTTGCTCTTCAAATTGTGCTTTTCTGTGTTATCGTGTGAAATATTGTGTCAATTATGGCGTGTGAAAAACGTAATACCAGGCTCCAAAGTAAACTAAGAAATGACAGTGATGACGAAAGCAGTGTGTTAGCGCCGCAGAGTAATGAATTAACTAATGTTCGAAGTAGTAATTTGGTAATTGCGCATAGTGAGATGGAGCGGGTTGCAAATAATGGTGTACACAGTGAAACAATTAGTGAACAGGGAAGCATTATCGATCGTACGTTCGGCAACAGCTCGCCTCAGGAATCCGAAATGACAGGAAACAATCTCGAAAATACTGTAGATTCAGGTTTTGGGTCCTCACCGTTTTCTCAAATGAGTCAAGACACATTTTCTGCTTGTCAAAATGTGAATGTTGCCAGTGAAAATGCACTGCCAAAAAGCATAGAAAAACAGATTCCAGACACTAATACATTATTATTGCAATTAATGCAACAAATGGAACAAAATCAGAGACAAATGGGACAAAGGCTTCAAAAGTTAGACACAATGGAACAACACCAGAGACAAACACAGCAACAGTTACACACAGTGGAACAAAATCTTAAAAAGTTAGACACAATGGAACAAAATCTTCACACCACGCTTGAACAAACACGTGAAGATTTAACTACTGAGTTACATAAAATAGAATCGAAATATCAAATAGTCTGTAATGACGTAAAAACACAAATTTGTGAGCATTTTCAACCTATTTTTTCGCGGCATGAAAAGGCATTACAGAATCACGAAGCAGCCATAAAAGAACTGCAAACCATTGTTCATGAAAATCATGAGACCTTGTGGGCTAAAATTGACTCAGTTGCATCTACCGATTCGGTTACGCAACTTGCAAAAACTCAGGAAAACTTAAAGGACACAGTAGATTCCATTTCAACACAAATGGACACTCTGAAACTTGGTTCAGAAAAACACACTGAGGAAATGTGTTCACTATCGGAGAAAGGAGCCGAACTTTCGGATCAGGTCACTAACTCACCTACAAAGGTAGATGATGATCTGAATGACACAAGACCCGTAGCCTTCACTGACACAGAAGAGTATGAAGAAATTGGAAAATTCAAACAAAATCAAAATCAAATCAATACACAGTACCAAAGAGAAATCTGGGAAGTACAAGATCAGTTGACGCAGGTAATACAAGAATTACGTATTTCAGAGGACACTCGTGCTCCAGTACAGGAAGAGGGACATAGAAATACGGTACAACCACAAAATAATAACACAGGACACTTCGGAAATTATGAAAGAAATTGGCTAGGCGCATTGGATTTTGAGATGGAACCGCAGAAACGAAGTAACAATGAGCGATGTGCGACTCACCGACACGATGATTTCGACTATAAGCTATTCATTACCACACGTAAATTTAAAACATTTAAGAATTCTCACAACGACATTCATCCACAAGCATGGCTTCATCAATTTTCTCATTGTTTTCCTCCCAACTGGTCATTGGAGCACAGGTTAGAATTTATGTGTGGCTACTTGGAGAATGAACCAGCTGTAAGAATGCGATCGGTCATTCACGATTGTCACAGTGAAGGAGATTTTTATCATGCCTTCCTCTAAGCATATTGGTCTCAAGCTACACAAGACTGAGTAAAACGTAGCATCATGATGATGAAGCACTTTGAACAATCTGAATTTTCCAGTCTTGTCAAATATTTTGAAGACATGTTGCATAAGAATCAATATCTTTCAAACCCATACAGCCCCTCAGAACTCATCCGCATTTGCTTACTCAAATTGCCTGAACATTTACGACATATTATTTTGGCAGGACGTTGCAAAGCCGACATTGAAGCTTTTCAGGGACTCTTACAAGAATTAGAAATTGACACTGACAATCGCGGAAAGCGGAAACAGGAACACAACAATTACAGGTCATATCCGTCACAATTCCGTGACGACAGAAATAATAGCTGGACACGACAAGTCTATTCTTACAACGCAAATCGTGACCAAAACAGACACCACCCATATGACAACCACTGGCAGAGTAATAATAGTTACAGGGAAAGATCACCTCTCGGCGATAATGACTATCACAGAGACAATCAGAGAAACAGACAGTACGGAAACCAAAACAATTATTATCAAGGGAGGCAGAATAACTTCAGACGCAACAGTTCGGCGCACAGTTACGATTCAGGGAGAAATTCTCCACCACGTGACGGACAAGGAAGAAACTACGGAATCTACCGAAATGACGACAGACGATATATTTGTAACGACAGAGCTGAATTGCTTCAGAACTGGCGGGATTCAACCAGGGCAGGGCCTTCTCGTCAAAGTGAATTTGTAGAAGTTAGGTCTCCTAATCCCAATAACGGCGCGCGCCAACAAAGAGACAGACAATGACTCGCACAGCAGGTAGCCGCGTGCGCCCGCTGGCTCCGAGAAAAATAACATAAGACGCTAGCCTTGAAAAAAATTTTAGCATTCTTTACCGATGTATACAACATGATAATTGCTTTGGAGTTGAAACTCTGCGTACTAGGAAGAGTAAAGTTTTACACCACTTTTCACGTGTAAAACCGTTTATTGAAAGATAATCCACTTTTTAACTTTGTCTTTGCCATATAACTTTCCACTTTACATTACTAGTATGCTTTGTCAGACTTAGAATCTGTTAATATGCAACAATGTTTGAAGTTAAATATCCTATCAAGAACCAAGAGAACTTATTTAAACAGAAATTACGAATGCATTGTTATAGTGAACAGACGCCACAGTGTTATTGTGTGTGTACATTCTTGCTTGTTAGTTGCACGATTATGGAACGACTATAAGGCTTACATAATTAGAACATTTACCAGTACTGCTAATGAGATTTTAATGCAACATTTTGGTTTACTTGAAAATATATTCTGGATTTAAAGTACTTTCAGTGAGATACCAGATGACACAGTGGTTAGTTTATGTGACAGCTACACGATTTTATCACGACGCTACTAATGAGTGACAATTTACAATGTTGCTTTTGCAGTGTTTCTGTTTTATATCTGCACAGTTTCCTGTTTTATTCTGTAAAGTAAAACATGTTTTAGTAGTAACTTTTGTGGTATAGCTACAAGGAGACAGCCTTTTCCATAGGGCAACAATACGTTACAGCACAGTACTTTCTTCATCATGGCAATAAGCGTAATAACTAAGATATCTATACGCAAAGCATTTCACTTTTGCTTATCATGAGGTAAGTACATTGACTTCTGCAGAACTTAGCTTTCGGAGGACAATAACTACGACACTTCCACAGAGATTATCTTACAGCAAGACGCACATTTAGCGCTACAGGACACGTATTTGAGTGATTAATTTTGCACTTAAATCATTTATTTTTAAAGATATTTGAAGTACAATGATACAAAGGTTTTCCGTGACACATTTCATTCCATTGCTGTAATCTGATTATTTGACAGAGAAACAAACATTCTTTTTACTACATCAGTGACAGATGTTTACGCAATTACACAGTTGGATAACTTCGCACTTATGAAACTGTATTTTGTCTGTTCTTTGTAAACTGTTCATATTTTTTCGGAACCATTGTGATACTATGAGAGCTTTGAATGATGTATTTGGTATGGGATCATGATTTTTAAAGTAAGTTTGAGGCAGATGACACTTTTGACATGAGCAGAGAATTTTTTTAGGTTTTGAAACTATTGGAGGAAGCTACAACGATTTTGTGATTTGGCTGAGGTTTTATGATGTTATTATTACGATGATGATGTGGATTGTGCTGTTGCCATATGTTTATGATCAATAAGCTGATGCTATATGAGTTATTTGATTATGCTATGTATTTATTATGATGAAACATTGAAGTGTCGACGAATATGTGTATGTGTAATAAGGTAAGGAATTATGAGTAGTGGTTAGGGACTCTGACTTGTGAAAAAGTATGATGGAAACGAAGAATCGTACTTTAAGAGTTATGAAATGTGTGTAAATGTGTGAATGGACCACAATGCCGACGAAAATTTTTTGGACACTGTTATATTTACAGGATTTTGCTTCTACACATTTGTAACGCAAATTCTCGACCTGTGAAATTTTTATGAGACTGTCACTGTGGCGGAAACTGGCGTCGTAAATATTTCAGCAAGAAAGGTAAGTGACCTTGGCATAATGCGTTTTGGGCACCCAGCTGAGAGGTAGACGTCTGACAAAAGAAAGCGATTAGGTGCAAAAAAAAAAAAAAAGGGAGGCCATAATCCTCGCTATTGATATTCCTTTGTAGAAAGCATCGCAAATACGACACGCTCGAACTTGAAAACATATGATTACACTGTGGAGCTCTTAATTTATGATATTTACTAAAATGCCTAATGAAATGATGAGAAACATTTTACATCCATTGTCTTTCTAGTTGAGAGACTGCTCATTTTGTTTAATATCTAGTTTCTAGCTGCACTGCAGCATTGGTTAAAATAAAATTTTATAGATGTACTAATATAAATATTTTCTCTCTACAGATCGAGTAAATAATAAATTTTTTCAAAAAAATGAGGGAGCACAAAACGACATTTACCTTCACAGGAACTGCATTCATAATTTTCTTTTCAAGTACTTGGTAATTTCTTTTGTAGAATAAATTGTGATGCATCACTCCAGTGTTAAGATGTGACATAGGTATTAGCCATGGCCATTTTTAGTGTAATATTTTTTCTGCTTGAGCTATGTCATGTTTAGATATATGTTTTTTTTATTTGCTGCTGCTGTTTGCCAGGCATAATGTTACAGAATTTGACTTTGTATTACGCTGTTAAGCCAGTTTTACTACGGATTTAGTTTTCTTGTTTGCTGCACAGTGCCTTATATTAGTTGTAATATTGCAATTGCTTTGCCAATTGAATTTTTTTGTCATTGATGTTTGTGTTAATTGTTTTGTGCTGCTGCATTGCCTCGTCCCTTAGTTTAGCATCTGAGCTCAGTAGATTTAAGATAGCTTAAGAGGGGGTAGACTATAGAAGAGAATGAGTTGTGATGAATTGGAAGAAATGCATTGAGAAGTTATACGAAAAGAGTACAGAAAGCAGGTATAGGTAGGATTTTCTTGGAAATAAATAATGAGGTAAAAAATATGTGAAATAAATACAGAAAGCATGCTTGGATAGGATTTTTTTGGTGGAAGCAAAGGTTGAAATAAGACGAAAGACCTATGGAATGAAGTTTTGGGTTGGACTGCAGTACCAAATGTTACACTGAAAACAAACCCTGTCCTTTCCTTTTGCGTTATCCCACTATGTGTTTGTGTACCCTTGTGTATTTGTTTTCTTTCTGTCTCTGTGTAGTTTCATAGAATTTTTTTCTTCTTCTAATAGTCAGCTACATTCACTATGATGAGGGATACTGTTATCCTCAAATATAATTTGCATTAATAATATGTTATTTACTTTGTAAAAATGTTTAGACATTATTTATCTGTTCTGTTTTGTTGCTCATATGTGAAGGTGATGTTTCAAAAGTTATTCTGATCTTTATGTATCTATTGTGTTCTTATGTTATAAAATTGTACTAGACACCAGTTCATCAAAGTAAGTAACTTGTAAGTTCCATTTCACTGCACACGTTTCTGTTGGTCATACTTTTCCTGTATCCTCTCTTTTCAAAAGTACTGTGCCTTATACATGATGGTCCATTGATAGTGACAGGGCCAAATATCTCACGAAATAAGCGTCAAACAAAAAAACTACAAAGCACGAAACTTGTCTAGCTTGAAGGGGGAAACCAGGTGGCGCTATGGTTGGCCCACAAGATGGCGCTGTCTTAGGTCAAACGGATATCAACTGCGTTTTTTTTTAAATAGGAACCCCCATTTTTATTACCTATTCGTGTAGTGAAATATGAATGTTTTAGTTGGACCATTTTTTTCGCTTTGTGATAGATGGCGCTGTAATAGTCAGAAACATATGGCTCACAAATTTAAACGAACAGTTGATAACAGGTAGGTTTTTTTAAAATTAAAATACAGAATGTAGGTACGTTTGATCATTTTATTTCTGTTGTTCCAATGTGATACATGTACCTTTGTTAACTTATGTAATATTAGTAATTTTCGCCTCACAAACATTAATATAGGCTCAATAGAAATGCCTGATGGCCTAAAGTTATCGAACAATTCTAAAGTAAAAGAAATGAACCATCGCATAGCAGCGACAGAGTCTATTATTCGTTATCTTTGCCGTTCTTGCCCGGTGCCTGTAAATCTCTGTGTACATGTATCGATTAATGGTATAAAAAAGAATTCTGTTATTTCAAGATAAATGAGGCTTTTGGCGCCTCACCTTTTACTGTTTGTATTCTATGAAAGGCGGACGCGGACTTGCTGCGTTCCGCAACTGTATTTTATATTTTATGTGAAAATATTGAGTGAATATGCTAAATGTTATTTTTTTTAATCAGAAAACATGTAGTTTCTTGTAACTGATTACGAACAGACAGCATCAAGAGGACATTTTGACTGTTATGTATAAAGTATGTAACCACAATGGTGATCTATTGTAATTTAATATGAAAAGGTACGTAGCATTAAAAAAAAAAAGTGTGTTACAGATAAGTGTGCTTATTTTAGTAAATTAACCTTGATGATTTCCATCTCCTTATTTACCTGAAGGATAATTATTTTGTGTTACTTCATCACCAGAAATTACGATCACGCTGATGGGCCGAACGCAGCATGAGGCAGAAGGAACATTATCGTTTTCCTATTATTTCTGAACCAATTTTTTTGTGTAGTCTTGCATTTCTTTTAAAGTCTATAAATCTTCTGGTCCCTTACTGTTGATCCGCATATGACTAATGTTTCTTCCGAACGATCTCAAATATATATATCAATATGCTGCTCTTATTCAGGTATTTATTGCTCAACGTATTATAATAGTGTAATCAATCCCTGATTCTGTTGCCAAGTGGCCCACCAAAATATTCACTTTTTCGACATTTTTCAAAAAAAAAATCGTCCCCCAAGAGCAACGCTACACTTATCATTTCTGAGAACGCATGCTGTTACAGTGTGATTACCTGTAAATACCACATTAATGCAATAAATGCTCAAAATGATGTCCGTGAACCTCAATGCATTTGGCAATACGTGTAACGACATTCCTCTCAACAGCGAGTAGTTCACATTCCGTAATGTTCGCACTTGCATTGAAATGCGCTGACGCATGTCAGGCGTTTTCGGTGGATCACGATAGCAAATATCGTTCAACTTTCCCCACAGAAAGAAATCCGGGGACGTCAGATCCGGTGAATGTACGGGCCATGGTATGGTACTTCGACGACCAATCCACCTGTGATGAAACATGCTATTCAATACCGCTTCAACAGCACGCGAGCTATGCGCCGAACATCCATCATGTTGGAAGTACATGGCCATTCTGTTATTCAGTGAAACATCTTGTAGTAACATCGGTAGAACATTATGTAGGAAATCAGCATACATTGCACCATTTAGATGGCCGTCGATAAAATGGTGGCCAATTATCCTTCCTCCCATAATCCGCACCATACATTAACCCGCCAAGGTCGCTGATGTTCCACTTGTCGCAGCCACCGTGGATTTTCCGTTGCCCAATAGTGCATATTATGCCGGTTTACGTTACCGCTGTTGGTGAATGACGCTTTGTCGCTAAATCGAACGCGTGCAAAAAATCTATCATCGTCCAGTAATTTCTCTTTTGCCCAGTGGCAGAACTGTACACGACGTTCAGACTCGTCGCCATGCAATTGCTGGTGCATATAAATATGGTACGGGTGCAATCGATGTTGATGTAGCATTCTCAACACCGACGTTTTTGAGACTCCCGATTATCGCGCAATTTGTCTGCTACTGATGTGCGGATTAGCCGCGACAGCAGCTAAAGCACCTACTAAGGCATCATCATTTGTTGCAGGTCGTGGCCGAACACTTCTTGTTTCCTTAAATAACGTAACTATCCGGCGAACGGTCCGGACACTTGGATGATGCCGTCCAGGAAGCCGAGCAGCATACATAGCACACGCCTGTTGGGCATTTTGATCACAATAGCCATACATCAAGACGATACCGACCTTTTCCGCAATTCGTAAACGGTCCATTTTATCACGGGTATGTATCACAAAGCAAATACCGTCTGGCAGAATGTTACCTGATACCACGTACTTTTACGTTTGTGATTATTACAGCGCCATCTATCACAAAGCGAAAAAAGTGATCCAACTAAAACATTCATATTTCTTTACGTACTACATGAATGTGATGTAAAAAAAAATGGGGATTCCTATTTTTATAAAAATTAGACTGAAATCGTTCCAGTAGTTCAGGATGAATTTTTACTCTTGGATTTGTTCACATGCGCACATTTCAAATATATTTCACATATATTTAACATATTTCAAACGTACTTAACACGTATTTTGCCTGTATGTCATGCGTATTTCGCCTTGCAGATTCATTTTCATACTCCTTAATGTTCACGACGTCGCATCTCCTAAAGTATGTGCTATACAATGATATAATTTTGCTAGTACATCCAGTGGGAAATGTGATTACTATCTATGAAATGTATTGTGAATAGAATTAGTAGTAGAGAAATAATGAATTAAAACGTCATGCGTGACGCGGCAGTTCCACACTCGTCGCTGTGTTTATGACGTCATGCCCTGAAGAGCAAAAGAAACTGCTACACCTGTCTAATATTGTGTAGGTACCCGGCGAGCACCGAGAAGTGACTCAGCACGGCGTGGCGTGGACTCGAATGACGTCTGTGATAGTGCTGGAGGGAACTGACACCATGAATCCTGTAGGGCTGTCCATAAATCTGTAAGAGTACGAGGGGTGGAGAATCTCTTCTGAATAGCACGCTACAAGGCATCCCAGATATGGTCAATGATGTTCAGGTCTGGGGAGTTTGGTGGCCAGCTGAAGTATTTAAACTCAGAAGACTGTTTCTGGAGCCACTCTGTAGCTTTTCTGGATGTGTGGAGTGTCGCACTGTCTTGCTGGAATTGCTCAAGTCCGTCGTGATGCACAATAGACACAAATGGATGAAGGTGACCGGACAGGATGCTTACATTCGTGTCACGACCCACACCATTACAATGCCTCCACCAGCTTGAACAGTCCCCTGCTGATACTCAGGGTCCATGGATTTATCAGATTGTCTCTATGCCCGTACACTTCCATCCACTTGATATAATTTGAAACGAGACTCGTCCGACAAGTCAACATGTTTCCAGTTATCACCAGTCCATTGTCGCTGGGGCTCCGAAAGCCCATACCAATCTTTCGTTGAATGATTCGCTGGCTGACACTTACTGATGGCCAAGAATTGAAATATCCAGCAATTTGAAAAACCGTTGCACTTCTGTGACGTTGAACGATTCTCTTCAGTTGTAGTTGGTTCCGTTCTGGCAGGATCTTTTTCCGGCCGCAGCATTGTCGGAGATTCGATGTTTTAACGGATTCCTGATATTCACGGTACGCTTGTGAAATGGTCGTACAGGAAAATCCCCACTTCATCGCTACGTCGGAGATGCTGTGTCCCACCGCTCGTGCGCCGACTATAACACCACGTTTAAACTCACTTCAGTCTTGATAACCTGCCATTGTAGCAGCAGTTAACGATCTACCAACAGTTGTCTTATATAGGCGTTAGCGACCGCAGCGCCATGTTCTGCCAGTTTACATCTATCTGTATTTGAATACGCCTGCCTATACCAATTTCTTTGGCGCTTCAACTATGTGTATCGCCTCAACTATGTGCCATACAATGATATGTTTTTATAGGTTTATTCAGCGAGATATACAAATACCGTCATGAGAAATGTATTTGCGAATAGAGTTAGTAGCAAAGAAATTATAAATTAAAAGTTAACAGATGAGGGATACTTTGCTACACGTTCAGTGTTTCTGACTTCTTATCTGCTGAACGAGTCTCCTACAATGATACAATTTTTTTGGTACATACGATGGTACACGTGAATACTGTCTGCAAAATGTGTCACGAATACAGTTAGCAGTAAATAAATAATTAATTAAACCGTCATGTTTCATGTGGCACTTTTATTGCACTAACAGTAGTAATCGATAAACTTTTTTCCATTCATCGTTTTGTGGGGGTCTTTCGCGAGTAAAGATTTCATAAGGTTATGGCATTATATGTAAACTTCGTTGCAAGCCTCTAAGTGATGTCATTCTTAAATACTGGGTGATAGAAATATGGGTATTCTCACATCGTGGGCGACACTGTCTTTTCACCCCGTCCCCGCACCTTTGTGAAGTAGATGGTCTTACCGCGTCAGTGATTCTTTTCAGACAGTAAACGATATGCGTGGCAAATTTGAATTAAATCAGTCCTGTGGTTTAGGATAAAAAGTGGAAAGTGAATACTTAATGTACATGTATACATACATGCAGGGTGACAATTATTGAACTGTATGGAAAAAAACGTAAATTAGTTACAAATTCATTTATTCAACAGGCAAAAGTCACTACAGATATTCGGTTTTAGGTTATGACATGTCCTCTATACCTGCCATCATTGGCAATGATGAGGCGCAGACGACTAGCGAATTTCTGCAGGTCGCCCTGAAGTGTCGGAATATCGACGCTGTCGATGACCTCCTTTATGGTGGTTTGCAGCTCAGAAATGGTTTTGCGGTTGTGTTTAATATAGACCCATGAAGACACGTCGCATGTATTCAGATCCAGAGAATATGGCGGCAATTCGGGGCGCATGCCAGTGGCCTCTGGATACCCTAGAGCCTGAATCCGATCCCCAGAGTTCTCCTCCAGGACATCAAACTCTCTCCTGCTTCCGTGGACTCGAGCTCCGTCTTGGATGAACCACATCCTCTCGAAATTCTCACTTTCAATTACGGGGATGAAATCATCGCCCAAAACCTTCACGTATCGTTCGGTAGTCATCGTACCCTCCAGGAATATCGCACACATTATTCCGTGACTGTACACTACACACCACACACACACCCGGTGAGGGTGAAGAGACTTCTCGATCGCGAAATGCGGATTCTCAGTTTCTCAAATGCGCCAGTTTCGCTTATTGACGATGCCATTCAAATAAAAGTGGGTTTCGTCGCTAAACCAAATCTTACAAGCGAAACTAATCATGACCCGCGGCCAACGTTCTAAGGCAAACCGCTCAGAGGTTATACCGATTCTATTTCACATGGTTCAATAATTGTCGCCTTGTACATACATTTAGATGATTTGTTCGGATATTGAAAATTACTTTGTAGAAGTTATGTGAAGGTTGTCTAGTACTTTTACGGACAGGAAGAAGTTTACTAATGCAGATACAGATACAGAAAGGTTCCTACAATTCAAGGTAGCTGACGACCTGAATGAGTAAGAAAGAAACCAGCAACAGCTGTAGTACACACAGAGCTGTATCATGTAGAGAACTTGGAGGTAGATATCTAGGAAATCGATTTGTAGGAACTGAAAACTTATGACACACGGTGTTCCAAAATTCAAAATTAATGTGAGGCAATGAAATAAAAAAATTTGTTACGCAATACTGAACAGGAGAGTAAAGAATCTGTGTAAGTTCAATGAAAACCAACATATAAAAGCGACGTCTAATCAATGATCCAACACCAATCTCCTCGATTATTAATCGGACACATAACCAAACGAGCTTCTGGATCGACTTGTCTGAATTAAATTCGTGTGGACGTTCCATTACTCACTCATTTCTCACTATCTTCCGTAAACCTGAAAGCAGGTAGAAATAACACCCTTAACACGCTTTACACTGCAGTAGCGCACGATACGCGCGGTATTGTAACATCTGTCAAATGAAATGCTGCTGGTGAACCACCGCTACGCCGGGTATCAAGCATGGGAAGAGAGGCTGCGGCAGCGAAATGGAAATTAATAACCTCGATAAATCTGCCACTCCGGTTTCAGCCCCGCGCCGTGCCCTGGGCTCGTTTTCGGATTAGCTGTTTATCCGGCCGCCGGAACCGTTTAATTAGACTGTCTCTCGCATCGGCTCTCCGGAAGGTCGCGACCGCACCGGTGCTCGCCGCGACCGCTAAATGACACCCAACACTTTGACAGAGCGCGTTTCCTGACTGCTGGTTCCCTGCCCGTGACGCTGCCAAATTACCTCACAGCCGGGTACTGCGCGACGCCTACCGCACCGGCCCTGCAGGTGAAAGAAACATTCCGCTCTCGCCGGACATACATCGCCGGAAAATAAGAAATGAAACATTCTTTTTTTATGTCTGGGATTATTTCGCGTGTCTCATACTTCTTGTACACCGGGTGGAGTAGTTTGGACATAGCTGGCTCCCTCAAGAATCTCGAAAATCCCCATGGAATGTCGTCTCCCCAAGTGCCCTTGTATTGACTTAGGTCTTCCAGTGATGCTTCAAATTCTTCTCCCGCTTTCATACCACCCATATTATCTTCATTTCCTCTTCCGTTTCTATAAAACTGTCTTCCAATTCACATCCCCTGCATAAAAAAACGAAGTTCAAATGTGTGTGAAATCTTATGGGACTTAACTGCTAAGCTTACACATTACTTAACCTAAATTATCCTAAGGACAAACACACACACCCATGCCCGAGGGAAGACTCGAACCTCCGCCGAGACCAGCCGCACAGTCCATGACTGCAGCGCCTGAGACCGCTCGGCTCATCCCGCGCTGCCCTGCATAACCCTTCTTTATATTTCTTCCATCTCTCACGTGTCCTTTTCCGGTAAAGATAAGAAATTAAATTTAATATAACTACGATGATGCCCTTCTAGATGTACGGGAGCGCGAAAGGTGACATATCCAGCAGGTGCACAAGAAGAAATTGAATAAAAACTTCGGAATGCATTCAATGTACATGCTGCCAATGAGAGAATAACTAAATACAGAGATGGTAAAAAGCAAAATGTGAACAAAATGAGAGATGAAAGACTACCCAGTAAAATCCTACATTACAATATGCAAACGAAGTCAAACACAGGTGGACCGACAGAAAGATGGACACAAAATCGGTGCAGACAAAAGCCTGTGCCTATTCCAAGGACGACAGTTGCTGAGAACATGGCGGAAAATTTCAGGAAGTATATTTTATTTACTTTATTTATTTCAAGTACACGCGAGGTCTGCCATGAAGGGTTTATCTAGTTCAAATAAGGACTCTGAAAACTTGCTTATGATGGAGAAATTACACACACATACGTCTTATCTTAATTACAGAAACTATTTCATTCTTTTTACTTCTGAAATGGAATGTCGTGAGGCTAAGACCTTCCGCCGTGTATATCGGTCGCCCGAAAAAATCTTTTGAGTTGACTCCACTTTGGCGACTTGTGTGTCGATGGGGATCATATGATGATGATGACAACACAACAACCAATCCATGAGCGGAGAAAATCTCCAACCCAGCCGGGAATCGAGCCCGGGCCCCTTTCTATGACATTCCTTACGGTGACCAATCAGCTACCTGGGCGGGTTTTTGCTACTCATGTTTACCAATAATCCTTTTGTGAAGGCGTTAGGATCCATCATTTAAGCTTCTGCACTTAGAAAAAAGTTCATTTTGGTACTGTTTATCATGTCGCTTTCAGTGTGTTCTGCTATTAACTGGTGCTAAAGACGCTGGTGTGTTATTTAGGAACTATGATCAAAGTCATAATCACGTACCATTTATCTAGCTATTGTGTGTTTGACATTTTATTCTTCAGTCTAATTCTTTATGTCTTAAGTTTCATAATCTTTCGGCAGACGTAATCCAGAACTAATTATAGACGAAGATTTTTTAACATCGCGATATCTCGCTGAAAGTATACGCAGGTAAAATGTTATAATTTACTCTGATACCCGAAATGCATTTCACATTATCCAAAAATGTATTACTGCTAACCATATATCATACGAAGAACTTTTCATACCACATATTTAATTTTTACGGTACTTGACTACTGGAACGCTACACCCATAGCAAACAAAAAAACACGATAGTTACGAGCAACAACAAAGAGCGATAATTGTAACATTCGACAGTTCGCAACAACATACAAAAGATAACAACAAGAAATTGAATTTTGATCTCCTAGAGCAAAAGAAATTATTCAGATTGTGAAGGGAGATGAAAATTTAATAGTCATGGGTGACTGGAATTCGAGTGTAGGAAAAGGGAGAGAAGGAAACATAGTAGGTGAATATGGATTGGGGGACAGAAATGAAAGAGGAAGCCGCCTGGTCGAATTTTGCACAGAGCACAACATAATCATAACTAACACTTGGATTAAGAATCATGAAAGAAGGTTGTATACATGGAAGAACCCTGGCGATACTAAAAGGTATCAGATAGATTATATAATGGTAAGACAGAGATTTAGGAACCAGGTTTTAAATTGTAAGGCATTTCCAGGGGCAGATGTGGACTCTGACCACAATCTATTGGTTATGACCTGTAGATTAAAACTGAAGAAACTGCAAAAAGGTGGGAATTTAAGGAGATGGGACCTGGATAAACTAAAAGAACCAGAGGTTGTACAGAGATTCAGGGAGAGCATAAGGGAGCAATTGACAGGAATGGGGGAAATAAATACAGTAGAAGAAGAATGGGTAGCTTTGAGGGATGAAGTAGTGAAGGCAGCAGAGGATCAAGTAGGTAAAAAGACGAGGGCTAGTAGAAATCCTTGGGTAACAGAAGAAATATTGAATTTAATTGATGAAAGGAGAAAATATAAAAATGCAGTAAGTGAAACAGGCAAAAAGGAATACAAACGTCTCAAAAATGAGATCGACAGGAAGTGCAAAATGGCTAAGCAGGGATGGCTAGAGGACAAATGTAAGGATGTAGAGGCCTATCTCACTAGGGGTAAGATAGATACCGCCTACAGGAAAATTAAAGAGACCTTTGGAGATAAGAGAACGACTTGTATGAATATCAAGACCTCAGATGGAAACCCAGTTCTAAGCAAAGAAGGGAAAGCAGAAAGGTGGAAGGAGTATATAGAGGGTCTATACAAGGTCGATGTACTTGAGGACAATATTATGGAAATGGAAGAGGATGTAGATGAAGATGAAATGGGAGATATGATACTGCGTGAAGAGTTTGACAGAGCACTGAAAGACCTGAGTCGAAACAAGGCCCCCGGAGTAGACAATATTCCATTGGAACTACTGACGGCCGTGGGAGAGCCAGTCCTGACAAAACTCTACCATCTGGTGAGCAAGATGTATGAAACAGGCGAAATACCCACAGACTTCAAGAAGAATATAATAATTCCAATCCCAAAGAAAGCAGGTGTTGACAGATGTGAAAATTACCGAACTATCAGCTTAATAAGTCACAGCTGCAAAATACTAACACGAATTCTTTACAGACGAATGGAAAAACTAGTAGAAGCCAACCTCGGGGAAGATCAGTTTGGATTCCGTAGAAACACTGGAACACGTGAGGCAATACTGACCTTACGACTTATCTTAGAAGAAAGATTAAGGAAAGGCAAACCTACGTTTCTAGCATTTGTAGACTTAGAGAAAGCTTTTGACAATGTTGACTGGAATACTCTCTTTCAAATTCTAAAGGTGTCAGGGGTAAAATACAGGGAGCGAAAGGCTATTTACAATTTGTACAGAAACCAGATGGCAGTTATAAGAGTCGAGGGACATGAAAGGGAAGCAGTGGTTGGGAAGGGAGTAAGACAGGGTTGTAGCCTCTCCCCGATGTTGTTCAATCTGTATATTGAGCAAGCAGTAAAGGAAACAAAAGAAAAATTCGGAGTAGGTATTAAAATTCATGGAGAAGAAATAAAAACTTTGAGGTTCGCCGATGACATTGTAATTCTGTCAGAGACAGCAAAGGACTTGGAAGAGCAGTTGAATGGAATGGACAGTGTCTTGAAAGGAGGATATAAGATGAACATCAACAAAAGCAAAACAAGGATAATGGAATGTAGTCTAATTAAGTCGGGTGATGCTGAGGGAATTAGATTAGGAAATGAGGCACTTAAAGTAGTAAAGGAGTTTTGCTATTTGGGGAGCAAAATAACTGATGATGGTCGAAGTAGAGAGGATATAAAATGTAGGCTGGCAATGGCAAGGAAAGCGTTTCTGAAGAAGAGAAATTTGTTAACATCCAGTATAGATTTAAGTGTCAGGAAGTCATTTCTGAAAGTATTCGTATGGAGTGTAGCCATGTATGGAAGTGAAACATGGACGATAAATAGTTTGGACAAGAAGAGAATAGAAGCTTTCGAAATGTGGTGCTACAGAAGAATGCTGAAGATTAGATGGGTAGATCACATAACTAATGAGGAAGTATTGAATAGAATTGGGGAGAAGAGAAGTTTGTGGCACAACTTGACCAGAAGAAGGGATCGGTTGGTAGGACATGTTCTGAGGCATCAAGGGATCACCAATTTAGTATTGGAGGGCAGCGTGGAGGGTAAAAATCGTAGAGGGAGACCAAGAGATGAATACACTAAGCAGATTCAGAAGGATGTAGGTTGCAGTAGGTACTGGGAGATGAAAAAGCTTGCACAGGATAGAGTAGCATGGAGAGCTGCATCAAACCAGTCTCAGGACTGAAGACCACAACAACAACAACAACAACAGTGCTGTGCAAATGAAATTTCGATTGCAAATAAAGCAAAAGACCAGCTATAAAACCGGAACAACAACAATATGGCACAGTGTCTGTGAAAATGTGTTACAAATTTAAACTATGATGAAGCCACAGAAAATTAGAAAGTGCCAGATTTGTAAAATATCCATCATGTAAAATAATACTATGTAAACAGAAATATCCATACATTTCATGTCACTCAAGAATCCTTTCAGATAATAAGGGCAAAACGCGTATAACACGAAAAATTTATTGCCTTCAGTACTACACGGATCCAAAGTGATAATAACTAACGTAATATTTTGGATTTGTCAGGAATAATGTTGTCCATAGTCGAAAGACAATGTAAAGATGTATAAGAGAGTCTGCGTACATGTTAGGGCGTTTGATTGTGTGTGTGTGTGTGTGTGTGTGTGTGTGTGTGTGTGTGTGTGTGTGTGCGCGCGCGCGCACTGAGGCGACAAATGTTACGGGATACCTCTTAATATCGCATCGGATCTCCTCTTGCCCAGCGACGTAGTATGGACTCAACAAGCCGTTGAAATTCCCCTGCAAAAGTATTGAACCGTCCGTAATCGCGGAAGTGTTGTCGATGCAGGATTTTGTTCATGAACTGACCTCTCGATTATCTCGCATAGATGTTGTAGGGGATTCATGGCGGGCGATCTGGGTGGCCAAATCATTCACTACAATTGCCCAAAATGTTCTTCTAACCAATCATGAACAATTTTAACCCGGTGGCATGGTGCACTGTCATCCATAAAAATTCCATCGTTGTTTGGGAACATGAACACCGTGAATGGCTTCACATGGTCAACGATGGGTTTAACTGGACCAGAGGATCAAATATTCCATGCAAACACAGCCCACACCTTTACGGAGCTACCACCAGCTTACACAGAGCCTTGTCGACAAGGCACACTGCTTTGAGGTGTCTGCGTCACACTCTAACGCTACAGTCAGCTCTTACCAATTCAAATCGGGTCTCATCTGCTCAGGCCATGGTTTTCCAGTCATCTGGGGTCAAACAGTTATGGTAAATAATTTGGAAATTTGTGTTAAGGTCTTATGGGACAAATCTACTGAGGTCATCGGTCCCTAAGCTTACGCACTACTTAATCTAACTTAAACTAACTTACGCTAAAGAGACGACACACGCATCCATGTCCGAAGGAGGACTCGAACTCCGAAACGTGGGGTGAGGCGGAGGGGGGGGGGGGGGGGGAGCCACGAGGACCATGGAAAGGCTACTCCGTGCCCCAACCGATATGGTCACGAGCTCAGGAGAAGCGCAGCAAGTGACGTCGTGCTGTTAGCAAAGGTACTCGAGTCGGTCGTCTACTGTCATAGTCCATTAACGCCAGATTTCGCCGCGCTGTTCTGAGGGATACGTTCGTCGTATGTCCCACATAGATTTCTGTGCTTATTTGACGCAGAGTTGCTTGTTTCTTAGCACTCAAACGCCGCTGCTCTCTGTCGTTAAGTGAAAGCCGTCGGCCACTGCCTTGTACGGGGTGAGCGTTTTGGTAATCTCGGCACAGTCTTGACACTGTGGATCTCGAAATTTTGAATTCCCTAACGTTTTCCGAAATGGAATGTCCCGTGCGTCTACCTCTAACGACCCTTCGATTTCAAAATATGTTAATTCTTGTCGTGCGGTCGTAATGACGTCGGAAATCTTTTCACGTGAATCAGATGAGTACAAATGACAGCTGCGCCAATGCATTCCCCTTGTGTACGTGATACTGACAAAAAAATGGTTCAAATGGCTCTGAGCGCTATGGGACTTAACTTCTGAGGTCATCAGTCCCCTAGAACTTAGAACTACTTAAACCTAACTAACCTACGGACATCACACACCTCATTGCCCGAGGCAGGATTCGAACCTGCAACTGTAGCGGTCGCGCGGTTCCAGACTGTAGCGCCTAGCACCACTCGGCCACCCCGGCCGGCTGATACTGACAGCCTCTGTATATGTGCATTAACGCTATCCCACGACCTGTGAGAGAGAGAGGGAGAGGGAGAGGGAGAGAGAGAGAGAGAGAGAGAGAGAGAAGATGGAAGGAGAGAGAGAGAGAGCATGGGTGGGTTTTGTCTGCGCTGGGAGGTGGACATGTATATTTACTCTGTCGAAAATAGATTACAGTTATCCACAAAAGGAACGATTGTCTGGAGTTATACCTGCAAGAGTGCAGGTTATGAAGGAGGAAAAAGATATGCTGACGCAGTTTTAGGAGCCACTATAGCAGAATGATGTATAAAGAAAATACGAAGGCAGTTTCGGGATACATCTGTTGAATCGCACAAGCAGCAGTGACGTGGTACGAAAATCGTTTGTCATTCAAGACAACCTCGCTTTCTCTTCCGTACCTCTGTATTTGGCCCCTCCTCTACGTGACACAGTGGCTGTTGGGCTACTTGCACATTGCCGATTTTGATGTATTACTGTCTTCAAAGGTATCAACTTAGCTCTCGTTGACTTATGAATATGAGGCTGAATACGGCTCTAGCTGACGTCCCCATCTATGTAGCGAATAGACTAGCCTCCTCAAGTCGAAGGAGGAATTTACGCATCACTGTTCAAGTGTACTTACCATGAAACATGTTCGTCATTTAGCTGAAGAAAGAAAATAATCGTTTCTAGATCCTTTTAGTTTGTGCTTGATTTAGAGAGACGTATTACGATTTGTTATTTTTCCAACCATCGATATTACCATTATTTGATACTGTCCTCACCTTCGACACATCTTGCACTAATTTTTTCATTCACACAAACGTATTATTTCCAGTGCCACGACCTTACAATTTTGCTTAATTCGCTTCTCTCTCGTGCCAAGTTAAGTACGAAAGAAGGATCAATAAGTTGATGTTTAACTATTATATCTATTATCCTGGCAAAGGATTTTCCATAAACTTATTTCGACAAATTCTCATTCTGGTAGCTCTATTTTCATTTATGTCTGGCCACTTACTACACTTTTTCATTACAGGCTAAGGACAGAATAATTAGGATTGGGGATGCCCTTGTGGCAGGACACGGGCCACGGACTAGAGTGATATAATTCAACGAACACATGGAAAACCTAAATCAAGATGGAGAAATGGGGAATCTAGGACCACCTCAACTTGAATGCAGATCTAATAGTCTTACGACTATACAGTTCAGAAGTTTCGGTAGTGTTCAAATTACACATCAATGTTTCTTTGAAGATGTACAGTCTCGTAAAACTTCTTCCTCAGTATCACGAAAATAATTCATGCCGGTAGCGCTCATTGGATTACCAAATATGTCCGTGCTTCACAAATATTATGTTGTACCAAGTGAATATTGCTTCTTAGATAACATAATTATTTCAATTCTGCCACTCTTCTCAGGTACTGATGTTCAGTAAAGCTCTTCTGTTTCTGTCGTCATCTTTTCATTTATTTTTGCTCTGTTTACCAATTTCGGTGCTCAGTTTATTGGTTCTAAAGATATCTCGTCGAGTTCTACAGATTTTCTCGTGCTCAAATTATTCAGAGATCAATCAAACTCTCGTCGATTAGCTGGATCGATTATCACCCTTCAGACCTTCTGACACCTATCTGCAATCTGTTGAAGTCCTCATATCGTCGATTAAGATATTTTTCTTTACATACTATGACAATGACAGTTCTGAAAATAAGTTTTCATGACTTTAGATAATCAGAATGAGATTTTCACTCTGCAGCGGAGTGTGCGCTGATATGAAACTTCCTGGCAGATTAAAACTGTGTGCCCGACCGAGACTCGAACTCGGGACCTTTGCCTTTCGCGGGCAAGTGCTCTACCAACTGAGCTACCGAAGCACGACTCACGCCCAGTACTCACAGCACACTCCGCTGCAGAGTGAAAATCTCATTCTGGAAACATCCCCCAGGCTGTGGCTAAGCCATGTCTCCGCAATATCCTTTCTTTCAGGAGTGCTAGTTCTGCAAGGTTCGCAGGAGAGCTTCTGTAAAGTTTTGGAAGGTAGGAGACGAGGTACTGGCTGCAGTAAAGCTGTGAGTACCGGGCGTGAGTCGCGCTTCGGTAGCTCAGTTGGCAGTCTGCGTTCGCCAGGGCAGCAGTGCGCACCGCGCTCGGCCGTCCACGCCGCTGCGCGCGCGGAGTGTTTTGTTTACTTCTTCGCCACAGCGCTTCTCAGTCGAACAAGCTGTAATGGCCAACTCTTACAGGAAGAACACTCTTAAGTTCACCTTCTCAAACGAATACGCACGACCCAAAGCACTGGCCGTCGAACGCTTCCTACGCGAAGACGTGAAGATCCCGCGTGACGAACTCATCGGCATACACCTATCGATCATTAGCAGCGTCGTTTATGTTAAGATGACTTCCGACGCTGCCTGCAACGAGATCATTCAAAGGACGCGACATGGACTAAAATTTCGGCACTCCGACGGAAACGTCGGGCCTGTGGATGTCGACCATGCAGGACTTGGCCTTCGGACGATCCGTGTATTCGAACTGCCTTTCGAGGTGACTGAAGATGCAATCATCGCGGCGCTAAGTCCGTTCGGAAAAGTCCAGAGCCACGTAGCCGAGACATGGGCACAGTTTACGACGTATCCGGTGCTTAATGGTGTGAGACAAGTCCGAATCGATCTCAAACGGCACGTTCCATCGTACATTTCTATCGGCGGCTGCCGTGCGGTGGTCATTTACGACGGACAACCTCGAACATGTTCCGGTTGTGGCCAAGAAGGCCACGTCCGTAATGAATGCCTGCAACGCCGCATCACACAACTAAGGCCCGACGATACGAACACCGACAGAATCGTGACCACCCTTCCAGTCACCTATGCGGCGACACTGCACGTCCAGCCCTCACAAGGCGCCGTTCCTGAGCGTCTCTCTGGTCCGATACACCCGGAGGCGTCCCAGCACCTTGACACCGGCGATGCCGCCCGTGAACATGTCCAACAGCCGGACACGCACACGCTAGAAGATCACAAGGATACCAATGAGAGTGTTCTGGAGAATGAAGACCGCATCATAGCACCCGCGGCTTTTGTACCGGAACGACGTGAGTCTCTTCCTTCCTCAGACACCGAAACTCATTGCCGAAAGCAGAAGTCGCCCAAACGACGAGAAAAACGCCGCAAGACATCAGACTCGACCATTGAGCCCCCTCCGCAGGATGAAGAGATGCCACATCACTCCGACGGAGGACACGATAACACCTTCTCCTCTGCCACGGAGACACGTCATCCACAAGACGGTGAACCGTCCAACGGAGATCGTGCGCAAGCCCCGCGCCCAGAAGCCATGGAACATAGCACGCCTGTTGTCACCGACGCCATTGAGCCGACTCGGCCAGCGCTGCCACCTCTCGCCGATGTCAAACCTGTCGGACACCTTTCATGGGCGGATGACACGGATTTCCCACCTCCATCTGATGCGGAAATGAGATCTGTTTCTCCGTTAGACCAAAACTAAAATGGGGGAAGTTTCTACGGCGAATCCTGCGACTTCTATGGACTTCCAGCATCCACAACAACAATCTTCACCAGGTACGACCCTATCAACAGCACGCATCTCCCATCAGGCGTACCGAATCGCTACTATCAATACTAATAATATCGGCTCCCATGCTAAACTTCAACTGCTCCGTGACACGCTAAGAGCAGCGGACATCGACATCGCCCTATTACAAGAACTGAGGACAGCGACTTGGACTGGGTGTTATGGATATGAGACGTACGCCGCCCCTGCAGCTATGGAACACACAGGCGCAGCCATCCTCCTCCGAGAAGGAATTGCAGTTTCCGATGTCGCGTACCTCCCAACAGCGCGAGGGGTGGCCATAACAGTTGAAGGACTCAAAATCATAAATATCTACGCCCCATCGGGCACTGATAAACGGAGGGATCGCTCCCAGTTCTACGCAGAAGATATCACGCCTTTATTCCTCGGTCGATACGATCATCTCATCGTAGGTGGAGATTTCAACTGTGTTCTCGAGCGCACAGACCAATACCCTCATTTCACCACATGTCCCGAACTTCGCTTCCTCGTCCGCCGCCTTCGTCTCCTCGACACTTGGCGAGTGATACACGGCGACCGCCCGGGGTATACACACATCACGAGCCACTCCGCCAGCCGACTTGATAGAATATACATCTCTAACGCTCTAAAATCAGTTCTCCTCGACGCGGAACGTTGGCCGTCTGCCTTTTCGGATCATGACATCTATATCTGTACCATGAACCTACGTCGACAATCTATATGGCGCAGTGCAGGACCCTGGAAACTCAATGTAGCGCTACTGCGGGACCCTGAATGTCGACAACAGGTCACCGACACGTGGCACACCTGTGTTCAACGCATTATGCGTTACGAGACCACACTGCAGTGGTGGTTGCTGTGCGCCAAACCGGCCATCCGACGCACATTGACACACTATGGCAGAGCAAAAGCCAGGTGGAATCACCATACAACTGATTTCTACTATAGCGCTCTACGTGAACTCATGGATCATCCTCCATCCCCGGATCGCCTCAAAGAAGCTCAACGCATCAAGGCAAAGATTCTATCCTTGACCAGATGCCGTCTAGAGGGAGCCATTGTACGAGCCCGCAGCCAAGACAGGATTAATGGTGAAGAACCTTCTATGCATCATATTGTTCAAAATATTCGTCGACGCCGACAGGCTTTACTTTAGACTTACCTGATGGACGACGGCTGACTTCGCAAGCTACCATTGCGGATGCATTCACAACGCACTATAGACTTTTCTATCAAGAAGTACCTGCCAGTGCAGAGGCCATTGCTGAGGTTGCCCATGAGACACTTGGTACTCTAAACACAGCAGCTGCAACCCTCCTGACTGCTGAAGTGACCACCGACGACGTCCAAGGCGCTGTGGCCAAGGGGTCTCTGAATCGATCTCCCGGCCCGGATGGTTTACCTCTCGATTTTTACAGAACCTTCCAAGATTTGATGATGCCACGATGGAGGGACATGTACTGGGAACTTTTGTCCGGCGCGGCGAACCCGCCACCAATGTTCATGGAAGGCTTACTTGTACCAGCCCCGAAACCCGCAGGAGGAACACGACTCGACAGTTATCGACCGATCACGTTACTCAATTCGGACTTCAAGATTCACCCGCCTTCTGGCAGTGCGACTCAAACATGTATTACGGGACATTGTCTCCCACGAACAAACATCCTTAGGCGGCGATCGTAATATACAGACGGCCCTCAGTGAATATCGAGATGTGATCGCTGTGGCAACACACTCGCGACTGCCAGGCGCTTTAATCTCCATCGACTTCAAACAAGCGTTTGACCGCGTCAATCATGCATTCCTCAACGCAGTGATGGACCGAATGGCAATTCCCCCGACGTTCACGCAAGTGATTATGCGGCTCCTTCGTGGAGCAACGTCCAGACTTCTCGTCAACGGCAGACTTACAGAACCTATACGGATTGAACGCTCACTACGGCAGGGTTGCCCTTTGTCGACGGTACTTTATGCCATTGCGATGGAACCACTCATTTGCGGATTACGGCGCCGTTTGACAGGTATTCCACTCCGGGATCATATGTTCCGCTGCCGAGCTTACGCGGACGACTTGGCCCTCGTCGTACGTTCAGCGGCTGAAGTACAAGCTGCGATGCAGTGGATTACCCGTTACAGTGCAGGGGCAGGGAGCGCTATGAATGTGGCAAAATCATGCGCCATGAAGATCGGCCGCGGCCTTCCCGCAGACAGCGTAGTTCCATTTCAACTGGTAGACACCATTCGTTGTCTCGGATTGGTGTACACGCGAGACATTCGCCGCACCTCGGCGATCAATTTTCGTGCGCTGCTGCAACGCATCCGGGCCAACATACAAAATCACATACTACGCCCGCTGAATATGTGCCAGAGAGTCACCTTCGTCAATACCCATCTGGCAGCTCGGATACCCCATATAGCGCAGATTCTGCCCATCACTGCGACAATGGCGGCCAGGTTAAAGGCGGCATTCGGCTATTTCATTTGTTCTGGACACATCTTCAAAGTCCAGTATGAAGCTCTCACCTTACCGAAGCGGGACGGTGGCCTCGATCTGGTTAATGTGAAAGCCAGGACAACGGCACTTTACACCAATACTATGCTCCGGTTATGGAAAAGCCAAAATGCTAGTTTTACTGGAATGTTGACCACCGAGCTCGCGCCTGTTTCGAGACGCCCACCGACGTCTTTGGCACACATCCCACCTCCGATGTCACATATCGGCCGTTTCTTTTTGGAGTACAGCTACATATGCACCGAGCTCCCAAGGACCAGGAAGACGACCACCCGCGACATCTACCGCCTTCTCCGAAAGTCTCCACCCCGCAACCCCGTCGAAACACGTCACCCCCAGGTTTCATGGCCTACAGTTTGGAAAACGATCCACCAACCATATCACACCACTGACACCACCTCTATGTGGTACCTTCTCGTCAACGGCAAGTATACTACAAGACAGAAACTGCATCGCATCGCACTGGTGGACTCACCCCTGTGCCTCAAGTACAATGTCGAAGATACAGATTTACATCGTTTTGAGTGTGGGCCAGCAGCAGCTGTCTGGACCCTCGTACAGAAGATTGTGGCTTTCTACCTCCGAGTACCACCACATCACGTTTCTCCCACTATGATGATATATCCCGACACGACCTACTTTCCATCGGCTAAGTGGCACGCCATCACATGGATCAGTGGCATGGCTGTCGACTACCTCTTCCGAGACGACATCGTCGATCCGGCGGACTTTTGGACACGCCTCCAAGTGTATCACCACACCCTTCGCCGGCATCGACACTATAGGGCCACTTTCGCGAACTATTTACAGAGCATTTTCACCAACCCGCCTCAAAGCTGGAATCTCAACGAACCGTGCCAGCCAAGGCTGGACGATCCCACGTTCCCCTTCAATGGTCAATGATAGAATGCATTTTGTTCTGCTGGCGCGCCAAAGTGGAGCATGGCGCGGGAAGTATTCCTATTTTATTTCAGTTCTCTTTTCTCCTCCACTTCTAAGTTTTTTTTTTCTCCTTACACATGTTTATCCCTTTCACACATAGCTCTCTATCTGCAGCCTATTTGTTTTCTTTCTCTTCTGCTCAAAAAAAATAAAATAAAAAAATAAAAAAATAAAATAAATCAAATAAAGAAATGCTGCCGATGGTGAGACTGTACACTCATTTACGTTACCAAAAAACATACAAATACAAATGAAGACCGTTGCGGAAATATAGCTACCTTTTATGCTTTACGTTTTCAAAGGATATTGTGTTATTTATGAAGAACGTCGTCTTTTATTTTCATACCCAAGAGGTTTTTATTTGTTTTCTTAAAAACAATTAGTAGCGCACATAAAAAAATTAAAAAAAACAAAAAAAAACGTTGGTAGAGCACTTGCCCGCGAAAGGCAAAGGTCCCGAGTTCGAGTCTCGGTCGGGCACACAGTTTTAATCTGCCAGGAAGTTTCATATCAGCGCACACTCCGCTGCAGAGTGAAAATCTCATTCTGGAAACATCCCCCAGGCTGTGGCTAAGCCATGTCTCCGCAATATCCTTTCTTTCAGGAGTGCTAGTTCTGCAAGGTTCGCAGGAGAGCTTCTGTAAAGTTTGGAAGGTTGGAGACGAGGTACTGCCTGAAGTAAAGCTGTGAGTACCGGGCGTGAGTCGTGCTTCGGTAGCTCAGTTGGTAGAGCACTTGCCCGCGAAAGGCAAAGGTCCCGAGTTCGAGTCTCGGTCGGGCACACAGTTTTAATCTGCCAGGAAGTTTCACTTTAGATAATGTTCGTCAGGTGTTAGTGTCCCAATGTAGTTAGTCGGAAGCGTATGCAGGACTTAGTTTTTGCTGATATTTAGCTTACATCCTCAGCTCGGCTATCGGTATTAATATGTAGAAATCTATACTAATAGCATCAAGTAGAATCATTTGCGTCAGGTTATATAAAAAGAGAAAAATCCAGGATTCACTGTCTCATTTCTCATGTTGTAGCTAATGAGGCAAGCGATACTGCTGGAACTTACTGTTCTTCGTAAGACCTACTTGTTGGGAAATTATAAATAATACCTAAGAAATACTGAGTGCGCTGAAGTGGAAACATGCTTAGGATTTCTTAGCCGTGGATGAGATGGCACGAAACGAGTCGCTCGATAAGTCGACCACTCAGGTCATCAAACCAGTTTAGAAACCTCAGCGTGGTCCATCTTTCGCTCAAGTTTTCTTTACAAGGCATTAATTACGCAAGGAGAACATCAAGAATTTATTCGAGAATGCAGTGAATCGTTTCTCTTATTCCGTTTTAATTGAACGTTAGGTAAGATTCATTTAATTTTTAATGAAATAAGTACTTGGATATTTTACGTTAGAATTGGGCAAAGCGCAGTTGCAGAAACAAGAGCTACAGTAAAGTAGGAGTTTGCTAGCCGAAAGCCGTGCTCATACTTAATAAGGAACTGCCATACAAATTAGCTTAAACAGTGGCTGAGCTTTCAGTGAATGGGATGCGTTAATTAAAGAGTCGCACTGGAAAGTTGTCTGCCAGGATAAAGGCTTGTCGTCGTGTTTGCCGTTAAAATGAAAGTCGTTGTAACTTTCGGCAAATAAGAGCGCGCGCCCATTACTCAGTAATTTTTCTTCGTAGCCTGTTAGGGAACTGGAAACGGCTGCGAACGTTCCGAGTCACAACATAGTACGAGAAATTAGGGTGGCGCCCCATTCCAGATCGCAGTGGTTCGCCTCAATAACGAATTTCGCATTATAAAGTTTCATAGCGTCTTTGCGTTGAATATCTTATTAATGGAAAATTATTCTTGTTTGACGAAAATATTGAATGTAGCAGAACTTACTGACTATGAATAAGTACTATTGGTGTTGCGGGGTGTTCCGAGGTAGCGAGAGGTCAGTTGTTTTATAACGTGATAGGACTTAACGTATTTTCGCAAACGAGCACTTAATTTATTCTCTACTTATCACGAAATATAAGCTTCACCATCAACTACAATCGCGGTGGAACATCCACAACAGAAGTTTGGCCAGACTGAAAGAAGTTTTGTGACATGATAGTTCGGGAGCAATGTGGCATCTAAGAAACAGTGTTCAGTATGTGTCTTCATGGTGCATTCCATTTATAGATTTGTAATCTAAGACGCACAGTGGCCACCGTTTAATGCTTCTGAACAGGTCGATCAATATTGGTCCATCTTCTGGCAGTAAATGGTATTTTATTACTAGTTTCGCTCAGTTATTTCCCTTCCTGTGTCCACAGGAGCTACTCGAAATTATTTTGAAACAACGCTTGGGAAATGAGTTTACTGGCATTGCTCATAGATTACATATCAGCCCTGTGAGCCTGAACTTGACTGTTTATCAACTACTGTTGTATTTCATGTGATTATCAGGCCGATTTTGAAACCTTGTACTTATCAACTGCAGTGTCGTCGCTCAAGACAAACAAGAAAGATCAAACGAGTGACTGGTTGGTTTCTGCCCATTTAAATCAGCTCTCAGCTGTGTTTACGTTGAGTTACAAGAGCTGTTTCGTTACAAAATCAAATTAATGTACTTACATAATAAGAGAAAACACATTAAGGAAATATTCCGAGGCGCGGGGGGAGGGGGGGGAGTTTAATTGCTGTTACGCCCTCAAAAATCGGTTGCAGGCAATCGTGAAATTCAAATCAAGAGATATCACATAGTATTGATCTTAGGTAATTTCCAACCATCTCCGTGCATCTCCTCGAAAAGTTCTTCAGTCTAGCTTGAATAAAAAGGCGCCTAGGTCACATACACGAGCTTACAAAAATGGCTCTGAGCACTATGGGACTTAACATCTGAGGTCATCAGTCCCCTAGAACTTAGAACTACTCAAACCTAACCAACCTAAGGACACCACACACATCCATGCCCGAGGCAGGATTTGAACCTGCGACCGTAGCAGTAGCGCGGTTCCGGACTGAAGCGCCTAGAACCGCTATGCCACCGCGGCCAGCACGTGCTTACAAACGCAATAAAAGAATGAAAGGCCAAATTTCAGACCAATGCCTCTTAGGTCCGTCTGATGCAGTACGCTAAAGTGGATTCAAAATTCTGTCTTCCTGAAGTTCCTAAAGGAAAAGTAGTCTTACCTTAATAAAACATCATGGATTCAGGAAAAGTTATTCTTCTGAAAGACGATATTTTGCAAATAGTAGATCCAGGTGAACAATTGGAGCTCATCTGCCTAGATTTTCAAAAAGAGTCCGATACAACACTACATAGTAGACTGATAACCATCACTGAAGCGTATGAAGTATCTTCACAAATACGTACATACCACGTCATGCAGTACGTCGGACGCTGAACAGAAGCGGATAGAACACCGTGAATTTTCCGAGGAAGTGAAGTAGGATCTCTAATGTTTTAAATACACGTACACAGTTTACCATAAAGGACAACGACGCTGTTATCAACAGGAACGAATAGTTGATGAGTAATTTTATGAAATCACAGGATATTTTAGACAGTGCTTCCACTTAGAACAAGCTCTCTAGAGGAGAGGATGAATTTAAGATAAAAATACACATAACAAAGAGAAAGGTGACGGTGGTTGGCTCAAATGGCTCTGAGCACTATGGGACTTAACTTCTAAGGTCATCAGTCCCCTAGAACGTAGAACTACTTAAACCTATCTAACCTAAGGACATCACACACATCCATGCCCGAGGCAGGATTCGAACCTGCGACCGTAGCGGCCGCGCGGTTCCGGACTGTAGCGCCTTTAACCGCTTGGCCACTACGGCCGGCGTGACGGTGGTACCCAGGAGGTGATCACTATTTTAATAGAACCTCCTCAGTAGCAACATAGTTTTATTTCTAGCTCCATTACCGGACTCGGGCCTTATTCCATTTCCAAGTGGTGGAATATCATACGGCATCGGCTGAACAAATCATTTCTTTCGTCACCGTTGGTACTGTATCGTGATGATGGTTAGAGTTTCTTTAACCGACGCCAAGTAATGCGCATGAAAATGGGAAGAAATACCGAAATTCTTAGTAGAGTTAAAAATAGGTATTTGATGCGGATGCGATTATGATTCACTCGAAATTACATGCAGCTTGTGGTATCCAAAAGCCATCATGGACATGTAATACCGATAGTATCCGATTACGAAATCGTGGAAAACCTTGTTAAACTTTTTTGTTTAAATAAACTGGGAAATACTACGAAGTGGTATGAAATTGTATCACTAATAGAAATCGTAGCAGGAAAGACAAATAGCACACTTTATTTTTTTCGGAGGGTCCTGGAAAATCACATCCAACTCTACTGTTGTTCGAGCGTTCGAATCCTTACCAGGTTGACATCAGAGCAGAATCTGAATTAATTAGCGATGCGCTAAATGCATATCAACTGGACACAAAGCAATTACACACAGGGAGTGTGCGTTGTAAGCAAATAGATGCGAGACGCTATAAGACTGGAAAATGATCAGCCATCGGAGTAAATCATGTCAACCGAAACGAAGACGTATAGACTCGTCGTTTGATTATGAAAGAATGACAAAATTATGTAGTGTCCAGAAGGGGAGGTGGAAACGAAATGAAACTTCATGAGTTGTGAGGGTATGTAATGTTACTTCGATAATAGCAAAATCGGGTCAAATTTACAAAGAACTTGGCAATATGTGTCCACTACGTAGCACCCCATATAGTTTGGGTGTATGCACAAATTCTACCTGGAAGAGTGTCATAAAGCCATTATTTCCTTTTCAAAACCAAGCTGACCCATAACTGTTGTAACTGGTCCTCGATAAACTGAATACAGATATTGTGAGTGAGTTGAGTGCAAGGTAGTTCCACACATGTTCTTTTGGGGACAGAACTATGGATCTTACTGACAACGCTAGTACCTGAACATCGGGCAGACAGTCACTGAGACGAGCTTTGTTCTTCTGAAAACTGGCACCACGATAATATCGCATGAAAAGCAACATACTGGGGACAAAGGATGTCCGTGACGTGCTATCAGTCTTCCATAAATCACTACCCACCGTGACCTGATGTCATATCCTACCGTTCCCTACATCATGACCCTAGGAGTGACACTGTTGTGCCTCTCCAGAATATTATATTCTTCTCAGGTCACCACCATACTCGCCGATCATGGTCATCCTGGATGGTGCAGAACAGCAATTCGTCGCTGAACCCGATGCGATGCCATTCATTAGCCGTCCGAGCTTCCTGGTCAAGGTACCATCCAAACACAGCCGTTTGGTGTTAAAGGCAGCATACGCATGGGACGGTAATTCCATGGTCCGGCTACTGTTAGTCTGCGACCAACGGTAAGTGTTGGCACGGTATGTAGTAGGAAGTCCAGTACTTGTTCTCTGATGGTAGTCACACATGCGAAGGGGTTCCGACAAGCCTGGCACAAAATACTAAGAGACTCCCTTTTGATGGTCAACCGTGATTGACTGCAACGTCGAGTACTTTCACAAGCTGTGTAACACTGAGCTGCTAACACATCAAAATACTCCATAAATCTCGACACTGCACGATTCGATCACTGGCCAAATGTAGACCCACAATAAGGCCCCTTTCTACTCTGTCAGATGTTGATGGAGCTGTCTTACAGGAGTAGGTACCATCTCCATGTTCTTCACAGTGATCATTCAACATCTGATGCTGTTCACGCCCCTTGTATAACACTGAACACAAACAGGACTAATGCACTCTGGTGGCCCTTCTACGTATCACGTGAAATTTTGAAGCTAAATATTTATGGTGGTGGTTGTGGAGGTAAGTTCCTATGGGACCAAACTGCTGAGGCCAGTGGTTCCTAGGCTTACTGACTACTTAATCTAACTTAAACTAACTTACGCTAAGGGCAAAACACGCACCCACGCCCGAGAGAGAACTCGAACCTCCGACGGTAGAGGGCCTCGTGAACCGTGGAAAGGCGCCCTAGACCACGCGGCGACCCTGCGCGTCTGTAAACATTCATACAAGCACCGATGGTGCGTGTGTGTGTGAGGCAACATTGACATCCGACCGTGTCATGTTGATACTTCACTTTTTCTATCAGGCACTGTACGATCAGCGTCCAGTCAACAAAATCAGTCACAACTACCAAATATCTACGAATATACATATGGAATGATTTACCCGCCAGGTTAGCCGACAACGGTAATGCACTGCTTCCTGGACTCGGATAAGCGCGCCAGCCCGAGATCGAATCCTCCTGGCTGGTGTGCCAGCCAGCTGGATATGGTCTTTATCGGTTTTCCACGTGCCATTAGGTGAATACTGGGCTGATCCCCATGTCCCGCCTCTGATACACGGCTCCCAGATTTCTGAACACATTCGCATTATTTCATGGATTACACTAGACGCAGACAATTGGGGTGCACTCATTCTGTCCCTGGGGGTACGAGGTGACAGCAAGAAGGGCATCTGGCCACCCTTTTAATTAACCTTGCCAAATCCGATTAACCATGCCGACCCTGCGTAACCGCAGGGAAAAGGCACAAGCAGAAGAAGAAGAAAATAGTATGGAGCTATTTATGATGGAAGGACCAGATAAATCCAACAATGGATAGGCCAGATCCCGAGTGGGGATTTATCAGCAAAATACAAATGAAATTTAGTACATTCACGAGAAAGGGCGCTTACAAAAATACCTTTCCAATTTTCACAAGTAAGACATTATCTGAAGTCACCTGCACATTACACATGGTATATTTCATTAAAACTAACTCTGTGATAGGTTTCGTCGAGAAGATCTCATAATGACTAAAGGCCTAAACTAGATTTTTGTGAAGTGTGGGCAGTAAAAACATTTCCCATCTGTAGTCAATAGTATGATGAAATGGTATTATTTCACACACATACTACTATATTTCCTTGGGCTTTCGATAATCTCCTCTTTCATTGAATACATTTATAGGAATCAAATACACTGTGTTCGCGTCGCACTTTACCAAGCGAGGTGACGCTGTGGTTAGCACACTGGACTTGCATTCTTGAGGATGATGGTTCCAACCCGCATCCGACCAGACAGATTTATGTTTTTCGTGATTTCCCTTAATCGCTTCGTTAAAATTCCTTGATGGATCCTTTAAAAGGGCACTGCCGACCTCCATCCCCAACCTTCCCTAATCCGATGGGACACATGATCTCGCTGTTTGGTCCCCTCCCCGGAATCAACCAACCAACGTCGCACTTGATGGCAAAATTTTAAGTGGAATTAAACAGATTATGTAGTTAATATTCGATGCGTCAATTGAAGTGTAATTTCCATTTCCTTTTCGTTGATTGTAAGTACTATGAGGTTTCATTTCTATACGTTCAGTTTACTTTATAAAAGGGATCATGAAAAGAAAGTTTCTTCACGACCCTAAAGTCACGACCTCTAGTTAGAGGCCAAGTTTCACTGCAAAACTTCTCTATCTTCCTTTAGATGCTATTTGCTCGACTGTTGACGCTGCACAATACGAAGCGCACGATGGCTGTTTATACCTCAAAATTTATTCGTTACCAGACAAAGAGTGATTTAGAGTATGAGTCGAAAACAACGACTGTACAAAACAAGTTGTCTTTTGGCATTATGACAATGCTTAACGTACGTGGAAAAGGTAGGAACATCTCATTATACAGCAACTAGAGCTTTCAGAAATCGCAAAGCTGATACATGGTTTTCACGTTAAATGATAATTTGAAACCGCCGACTAGAATGAACAGGTTACTTTTTACACTCCTCAGGTAATCTGATAGAAATGAGAGTAAGGTATCGTTGGCCGGGAGGTCCCATTCGGGGAAGTTTGGCCGCCAGGTGCTAGTCTTATTTTTCTACGCCACATTGGGCGAGTTGCACGCCGGTGATGAGAATGAATTGATAATGAGGACAACACAACACCCAGTCTCCGGGCGAAGAAAATCTCCAACGCGGCCGGAAATCGAACCAGGGCCCGCTTGCATGGGAGATGAGCACGCTACTACCCAGCTAAGCAGGTGGACAGGTAATGTAGTTATATGGCATAAGGTTAAGAAATGGGAAGCATTAAACGGCAGTATCTAAAACGCACACCACTGTTTACTGACTGCGAACGCTTTTATCACAGGAACGAGGACTAACGAACTAAATTCCGCCGTTAATGCAGTACAGGTACTTAAAATTGCAGAACTACGGAGGCAGCATGCAAAAACATAAAAGTTAAACAATGTCAATACAAAATTCCACACGGAGTGTTTCAGCTGAAACACTAAATATATCACGAGACGGTAATAGGGACAGAGTTCATCTTATAAATTCTCAACTATTTCAACGGAGAGCGTGTAAAAACGCTCACTATTCTGTGAAGGGCATGCAGATAATATGTTGGTGCATAAATACATAAACAGCCAGTAAAAGCTTAGATCAAAATTTCATCCTGACCAGTAATGATTACAGTATGATTTTCACCTCTCTTCGAGTATCTTGTCCGAGGACGCGATGGTATATTTTTATTAGGGTGACACTATTTAAAAAGCGTGTGACTAATTAGTCTGTGATTACTTTCCAGTTCCAGAGAAAATATCTCACGGAGTCACCTGCCGGCCGCTGTGACCGAGCGGTTCTAAAATGGTTCAAATGGCTCTAAGCACTATGGGACTTAACATCTGAGGTCATCAGTCCCCTAGACACAGAACTACGTAAACCTAACTAACCTAAGGACATCACACACATCTATGTCCGAGGCAGGATTCGAACCTGCGACCGAGTGTGTAACATAAACCATAAACAGATCCCATATCAGCATATTCAGTGTGTGTAAAATCAGCCGACACTGTTATTAAAATCGATATTTGCATAGATATTCAGGAGGAAACTATGGTCTGTTTAACTCAGACATCACTCAAGAGTTTTTCAAACATGTTTTTTTCGCCGATATAGTCATCCAGTAATTTCACACTGGATCGTCTTACAGTAGAGCATTTACTACACTACTCTGTTCTTTAAAATAGAACCAGCAGTGTTTATTGTCTGCTTCAGACATGGGCTTAAAGCTAAACACATAGTTATTGAAATTTTTATTTGAAAAATTTTTCTTTGAAGAAAAAATCTATATTCAGCTATAGATTCGAACATGGGCGAGTGCTTGACCATTGTGAATTATTTTTGTCTTAAACTGGAATTAAGTCTACTTTCAGTATCACCACAGTGATGCGTGGGGGAAATGTGGGGGAAGGAGGATGAAGGTATGGATACACAGCTTCCTAAGTATTGTAAACCTGTCATGTGACCCTAAATGTACAGAGCATATAGCGTACGAAGTCCCTTCACCCATGTCACTTACCGTAGACTATATGACGAGTTATCTCATCACGTTAAATCACTGTACGCTATTACTCGCCGGTGCCGCTGTAAGTAGTATGTCTTAGACGAGATCCATGATGCAGAACGAAGGAATTTCTCATTTACAGTGACCAGATAATGAAGACATAATTCTTTGAGGGAAAAAAATCATCTTTTCCAATTCTAAATCTTCATTGTACGTTACAGTGAAAGCTAAATTTAGATTCCACGGTAGACAGTCTGCTTCTCGCAATACGAAAACATGACTGCATGGGACTATGTAGTGTTCACGGTTGCTGCGATCTCTCGACCTCGATCGCTACGTCATGGAAGATGTAAACGAGTAGTCTGTAATCTTACTGGATGACTGAGCTATGCTGTTCACCTCATGTAGTTCCTGAACCGTTAACGATGTCGTCATTCTGCTTTCAGTCAAACTGTGGACAAATCCCCACTGAAAGAAGTATAGATCCTAATCATAGCTGTATTAGACTCAGAAATGTCGGTAAAAACTTCGCTTTTTCAAATGGAATTATAGTTATTCCTTTATTAGTTTTAGTTCTGAAGGAGATGAATTTAACGGCTTTCCGCTTTTCAAAATCCGATTAGCAGTTTCGGAAAAATCACAGTATTTAGGAACTAGGTTCCTAGTCTCAGATACGCAATTGGTTTCTGCAGTAGTTAAAGGGGCCGTCAGATACACTCGTGTTTCTTGTATTATTCATGGCTGCTAAGACACGTATACACTATCTGGTGAAATGTAACAAGACACTTATTGGTGGATTTTAGTATGGGGTGTGTCCAGCCTTCACCTGTATGACGCAACTGATGTTGGAGGCTGCGGTCTGGAGCGAAGTCGACTTTCTTACTCACCCCAAAGGTTTTCTACCGCGGCCGAGACTCTGGGCAGGCCAATCCACTTCAAGAATCTTATTGTCCACAAACCACTGCTTCACGGTTGCTGCTTTACAACACTGCACATTGTCATCCTGATATAAACAGTCAACGTCTCCGAATGTTCGTTTCCTGTACACAGTCCAAAATACCTGAAAACGTGCTCATGTCCTGCCGAATATAGCGCTTCCGTAAGTGAGGAGACCACTTTCTAGTCACAAACAAATGCCTCCACACCGCAACGCCGTCTCTTCCATACTTCATTGGTGGCACTATACAAGATGGCTGCTAGCATTCTCTAGGCATTCGCCAAACACTTCCATCAGATTGCCACAACGTATATCGTGATTCATCGCTGCAAATCAGTCGATTTCAGTCATCCGATGTACAGTGGCGTCGCCCTTTACAAGTCAAGATCCACCTAGGCTTACTTACAGAAATGTTTGGCTTATTTGGAGCTGCTCGGCCATTGTACCCCATTCTTTCCAGTCCTTGAGGAAGATGGACTGATGGAAAAACTTTAGCCAATTTCATGCAATGCTTTACAACGAGCTTCCGCAGTGCTTGATAAGGTCTACCTGCTCTTGGTGTATCTGTAGTTGTTCCTTCACGTTTCCACTTCACAATCACTTCATCCACAATAGAATTGGGCTGCTTTGGAGAAGTTGAAATGTCCGTGTTGTCTTTTTTGAACGACTCAGGTAACATCCAAGTTGCTGAGCTCTGCTGCCGGACCACCCCCTGATGGTCTGGGGGTTAGAATAGGACAGCGGTATTCCTGCCTATCGCAAGAGGCGACTAAAATGAGCCTCCAATGTTTCGGTCTTTACGTGTTGGTCCCCTCTCGGGTTTGACATCCACCTTTTCCAAATTTCTGTTTCCAGTGCGTGCCATTTGGGGAAGAACGCCTTATGTGGTGTTTTTTGTTTGTCCATCATGCACCAAGATCTTCCATGCTACTTATTGTCTTGTGGTGGACTTTGCACCCAACGTCTTCTGGCTTGCCTACTTCTCGTCTCCTGCACTGTACCATCCTTCGCGCCCACGACAATTCTGGACCATTTTGACACCCAATTCCAGCGCAGTAGCCAGTCATCGTGGTGGGGTTGTCATGTACCCTCTTGGTGGTAGCCCCTGACAACACAGGGATCACAATGCTGATGTCAGAGCTGAGATCTCCCCACGTCTGCCAAGGAGCAAGTTCCCATCCTTCTGGGGCACCAGGACTCCCTGCAATGGCCATCCCACTAGGTGGCCTTGCTGACGATGGGTGGTGCCTGTGAGGAGAGCCGTTGGGCGGATGACTCGCAGTGAAACGGGTTAAATCTAATCAAGCTGGTGGTCGCTCGGTCCCAGCAGTCTCAAAGCATGTCAGGAATGATTTTGATGCTGCGACCTATGATTTCCGATCGTTTCCCTCCCTGGCTACACCTTGCGAGGACCATCAGGCGACCAGGTCTTGAGAGCTGTATTCGCCTCAGTACCCCGTTTGCAGCACGACTAATGAAGAGACTTTTCAGGCAAAAAAGCCCCAGTTTTTTGTCGACCATCTTGAGGATAGATTTGGGGAAGTGGTGGTGTTTTCCATATGCGCAGCAGGCCAATTTTGATCCAGGCAACCTCCGCAGCCCAGTAGTGGGCCCTGCTCACCTGTGACAAACTGGGTGACATCCCTGTCCCGATTACGCCACATAGAAGCCTTAATATGGTCCAGGGTGTTATTTTCCACCGTGACCTCCTTTTGCAGTCAGATGACTGCAGCCGTTTTTTCCACCACCTTGCTGAGCTCCAACAACTACTCAGCCACCACTCTTTCTTCTGCATTGCTCTCCAGAAATTTTGGTTTCTGGCGACGTGAACCCCCACCCTCTGTGTATCAGGGTTATTATAAGAATTGGGCGTCTTATGAAAGGTTATCTTGTGGAGTCTGTGTCTATGTCTTTAACTCTCTTTAAAGCGAGTGTGTCCCACTTCAAACACCTTTAGAGGCTGTCGCTTTGAGGTGTGGACGCCTCAGGCTATTACTGTCAGCAGTCTCTATCTTCCACCGGGTGGTGATGTCCCGCAGCATATATTGGCTGCGCTGATAGCCCAACTGCCGCCGCCTTTTCTGTTATTGGGCGACTTTAATGCCCATAACCTATTGTGGAGTGGATTGGTGGCAACAGGCTGAGGTACTGTCATTGAGCAAGTGTTGGCACAGCTCGACCTTTCTCTTTTAAATAATGGTGCCTCCACACATTTCAGTGTGGTGCATGGCATGTGCTCAGCCATCGACCTTTTGGTCTGCAGACCTGGCCTTCTACCATCCATCCACTGGCATGTGCATGAGAACTTGTGCGATAGTGACCACTTTCCAATCTTTCTGTCATTTCCACAGCGGCACTCATCTAGGTCCCTCCCCAGATGGGCTTTGAATGAAACTGATTGGGAAGCATTCACCTCCATTGCCACTATTGAGCCTCATTCTCATGACGCCATTGAGGCGGTGGTTCACATGGTCACCACCGGCATTGTTTCTGCAGCGGAATTTGCAGTTCCCTGTTCTTCTGGGTCCCCTCACCAGAGGACTGTGCCTTGGTGGTCACCAGAGATCGCTGAGGCGATTCGTGATTGCAGGCAGGCCCTCCAATGTCATAAGTGGCACCCGTCACTGGACCACCTCATTGCCTTTAAATGATTCCATGCCTGAGCCCAATGCCTTATTCACTGACGGAAACAGGAGCGCTGTACTGACACCGATACGATTGCAGAACTCTTAGTGGAGCATTTTGCTCAGCGTTCCGCTTCTATGAAGCCTTCTGCTCCCTTAAAGAGCAGTTGGAATGTCGGAGACTTTCATTCCACATACGCCACCGCAAATCATACAATGCTCCAAATTGCCCTAGCCACTTGCCCTGATATGCCTCTCAGGCTGGATCACATTCACTATCAGATGCTCAAACACCTCTCAGTGAACTGCCAGTGATGCCTCCTAGACTTTTTCAACCGTATCTGGATTGAGGGTGAGTTCTCATCACAATAGTCGGAAAGCATTGTCATCCCCATGTTGAAACCTGGTGAGAACCCACTGGAGGTGGACAGCTACCGCCTCATTAGTTTCACCAACATTCTGTACAAGTTGCTTGAACGGATGGTGAGCCAGAGGTTGACTTGACTACTTGAGTCTTGTGGCCTTCTGGCCCTGTCCGAAGGTGGGTTCCCAAGGGATGCTCTGCCACCAATAATCTGGTCTGCCTGGAGTCTGCCATCCTCATGTCATTTTCCCATCGTCAGCATCCGGTTGCTGTCCCTTTTGACATGCTGAAGGCATATGATACATCATGGCAGCATCACATCCTCATCACACTTCATGGGTGGGGTGTTCACGGCCTGCTCCCGATTTTTATTCAAAATTTTCTGTCTCTTCGTCCCTTCCAAGTGCAAGTTGGTCCCTCACATAGTTCCTCCCGAGTCCAGGAGAATGGAGTCCCGCAAAGCACTGTCTTGAGTGTCTGCCTCTTTTTAGTTGCTATCAATGGACTAGCTGCGGCTGTGGGAACGTCCGTATAGGCTTCGTTGTATGCTGATGACTTTTGCCTGTACTATAGCTCCACTAGCATTGTGGTTGCTGAAAGGCAGCTACAGAGCACTATCCACAGGGCGCAGTCTTGGGCCATCACGCAAGGCTTCCATTTCTCAGCTGCCAAGGCCTGCGTCAAGCATTTCTGGCGGCATTGCACTGTTCACCCTGAGCCATGGCTTTATCTTGACGGTGATCCCCTTGCTGTGGTGGAGAAGCATCGGTTCTTGCTTTTTGCTGCCCAGTTGGCTTGGCTCCCTCGAATTCGGCAGCTTAAACAAACATGCTGGTGCCATCTTAATACTCTTCATTGCACGAGTTACACAAGCTGGGGTGCCGATCAGTCTACACTTCTACGACTGTATCAGGCGTTGATTTAGTCCCATCTCGATTATGGGAGCCTGGCTTGTGGTTGAGCATCGCCTTCCAGGTTGCCGTCACTTGACCCCATAGTTCACTTCAGGGTCCGACTTGCAACTGGAGCTTTCCACACAAGCCCTCTAAACAGCATCCTTGTGAAGGCTGGTGTCCCTCAATTGAGGATCCGGCATCAACTTACGCTGCACATGTTTGTAGCTTGCCTGGGCATATAAATTATTGTCTCCTGTTCCCCAACTCCGTCGACCATCTTCCTGACAGCGGCTCTGGTCAGGGTGAATAATATCAGCTCACATCCAGGCTCTTCTCTCTGGGCTTGAGTTTTTCCCTCTCCTACCACTTTTCTGGGCCGATTTACATATACCCAGTGGTGTGTCTCCTGCCCATGGCTTTGGCTGGATCTGGCACAGGGGCCGAATGACTCAGTCCCTCCTGAGGCCCTCTGCCGCTGCATTCTTTCCATTGTTGCCGCGTTTCACGGCTCTGACGAGGTATATACCGACGGTTCGATTGTTGTTGGTCGAGTTGGTTATGCTATTACTCTTGGGGATCATTCTAAATAATGCTCATTGCCGGCTGGTTGCAGTTTTTTCACTGCAGAGCTGGTATCCATCTCTCTCGCCCTAGAGGATACCCGCAGGTGAGTCCTTTGTCATCTGTAGTGACTTCCTGAGCGTTTTACGAGCTAGCGACCAGTGTTTTCCTCGCTCTCGTCCGGTGATGGCTATCCAGGAGTCCATCCACACTCTTGCTCGTTGCGGCTGCCCCGTGGTTTGTGTGTACCCGAGGTTATTTTGGCATCCCAAGTAATGAACATGATGACAGTCTGTCCAAACGGGCTATCAGTGAACTGGCCCTGGAGATTGGCCTTTCGGAATGTGATCTCCAGTTAGTATTGCGGCAGAAAGTCCTTGGTACCTGGAGTGATTAATGGCGAACCCTACCTTCACCCAACAAACTTCGGGTTATCAAGGAGACTACAGGTATGTGGAAATCCTCTATGCAAGCCTCTCACAAGGACTCCATTGTTCTCTGCCGGCAATACATTGGCCACACCTGGCTGACGCATGATCATTTATTGTGCTGCGAAAACCAACCTCTATGTCGCTGTGGGTCAGCAGTGACAGTGGTCCACATCTTTTTGGACTGTCCTCTTTTAGCGGCTGGTCCCGGCGGGGGTTCAAGTCCTCCCTCGGGCATGGGTGTGTGTGTTTGTCCTTTGGATAGATTAGGTTTAGTAGTGTGCAAGTTTAGGGACTGATGACCTTAGCAGTTAAGTCCCATAAAATTTCACACACATTTGAACATTTTGAACAGTCCGCTTTTAACTGCGCTCAGACAGACGTTTGCGCTGCCTGTTACGCTCCCTGTTCTTTTAACCGATGACGCTGCCATGGCAGGCTTAGTTTTGAGTGTTATTCAAGCAGGGGGCTTTTATGGCTCAATCTGAGGGTTTGTCCCTTTTGTGTGTTGCCTCTGGCCTTCGGCCTGCGGTTTTAGATTGGGGTTTTTAGTGTCCCTCAGTGGTTGGCTTTTCCTTTTTTGTTTCCGTGGTCGGCCAACCACTGTACAACTCTGTGTGCTTTTAATTCCTTGTTTTCTGGTTTTTGTCTGTGTCTTTCTTGCTCTGTGTCGTCCTTTGTTACTTCTGTTGCTTGTTTTTATTCCTTGTGGGTTTTCAGGATTGTGAAAAAGGAGACCGAAGGGCTTTGTATTCTGGTCCCTTCAACCCACCCAAACCAACCAACCTGTCGGACCCATCCTGTTGTGATACTGATTCTCTATCGACAACACAATAATCGCCATCAATTTTTATACTGGTCACGGAGGGGGGGGGGGGGGGCGGCTTGTGTCACTTCTGATCAGACAGCGTAAACTAATAGATGCACTTACGGTGCGAATAGAAGCAAATCCTGGAAATAACGCCAACAATGGAAACTAGCCGTCGCACTCCATCAGTGTTAGTGGTAAGATGGCCCAGTCGGTAGCCTGTCAAAGACCGAACACAGATCAAGCATGAAAACAGGGCGAAGGTGTACTGAACTGCGGAAAAAACATCAAAATAAAAATAGTGAACTGTGCAAGGAAAAGAATAAAGAGCAGTGTGCAACAGCAATGGGGTCGTGTGTAAGTGACCATGGTGTTCGAGTAACAAGCGGGCGAACCGTATTCAAAACTCTCTCGTGTTATTTTTGTTTTTTCATAATATTATGAAGTGTCGGTCCGATCATTGAAATGTTCTTTCTGTAGTCTTGGCAGTTGTGATTCTTTACATTGGTTATAGGATATGAAACATGTGGTAAGAATACGTTACCCCTGCAAGTGAATGTGATGAATACTGAGAGCAGATGAGACACCCTATGGACGACTGAAATAAAAATAGCAAATAAACGGGTGTGAACTATGTGGCAACAAAGGAATTCAAGAGTCAAGACTTTCAAAACGGATCGTAGCTTTAAAGACGTTAAAAACATATATTTGGACAGAGCACAGAGAAATTGTATGATTGTGAAACTGCTGCGTTCATTTGTTGCAGCTTATGTGACAAACTGTTATGTTTTCATTATTTCCTTGGGAGTGATCACATTCACAATCATACGAACACCTAAATCTGGCAAGAAGGCAATCTCACTCACTGACCAGGTGCCCAAATTAGGTGCGCCGGTAAGAGAGTCCTATCATATGACACACGTACTTTCACTACTGCCGTGTATGAGACACCAAACATGTTCTCCGGTGGAGGATTCGATTGATTTGTCACCTTGTTATCAAAAGTTTTCGGTTGCCATTCGAAAGCCACTTTATTTCGGCTGCTAATAGAGTAGTTGTGCAGAATCAACTGCCATTATAGGTCACCTAGCTGTTGCAAACGGACGTGACACCATAAAGTAAGACACAAATTTGAATAAGGCGAACAGCAGGAAAAAAAATGGAAGAAATTTGGCACAAGAGAGATTTGAACACGGCTCGTCCGCACGGTAGCCCAACACTGTCACCATATTTTTCTTTTAAATCTCATTTTGATCATTGTTCATTGCCTTTGTTCGGGGCGGACGTGTCATGACTCCAGTTCGAGATCAACGTTGATACATTCACTCAGTTTTTTTCCTGCAGAGGGTAGCTTTTGACCGAACATACTGAGCTACCGTGCCGGTTCCACTTAACCACGACGCTATTTCTCTTCACGGCTGTCCTGTATTGCACTTACGTTCTTGGACCATTCAGTGTTTCTATTTTGCTATCTTTCATAGTCCAGTACACCTACTTCTAGTATTCATGCTTGAACTGCGTTTAGTTTGTGACGGGCTGTCCAATGGACCCTCTCCCCACTAAATCTGAGAGGGGTGCAATGGGGAGTTTGCCTCGTAAGAAACGGTCGTTCAACTCGATGCAGTGTTGATCAGTGCTTTGAAGATATTCGTTTGACCGTAACTAGTCGCTTGGAAATATTTATTACAGTAGGAAATGATGGAACCTTTAAGCCATCCTTTGAACTCATTAAACTTACACAGCGGTATCTACGGACAATAGTTTCTATCTTCCGCTACTGTTCTGGAGTGGGATGTATTGGTACAAGACGACACTACCTATAGAAGTTTAAAAATCACAGACATGTGCCAGGCTGGCACGCGCTTGTGCAGCGGTGCAGCAGTGAGAGGCTGGTGCAAAGCGCTGCAGCAGTGCAGGCGAGGCAAGGCGGTGCGGCCCGTCGGCGGCTTGGGAGGTCTCGTTTACCTGCGGCCACTACCTGGAAGACGCACGGCGCCCGCTGGTTGCCGACCGCGTTGGTGGCCCAGCAGGCAAGCGTGCCGTAGTCCATATCGGAGACGGGGGTGTAGTTGAGGGAGGAGATGGCGCCAAGGCTGGTGTAGCGCGCCGGCGGCACCTCGGCCAGCTCGCCCGAGTTGTTGAAGGTCCAGTGGAAGGCGAGCGGCGCCGGGCTGGCGTCCACCTCGCAGCGCAGCGCCACAGTCTCGTGCTTCAGCGCGCCCAGCAGCTGCTCGCGCTCGTCGCGGCACGTCGGCGCGTCTGCCCCAACACCACAACGGGTCTTGCATTACAGTCATATCTCTGCAGGCCATCGAGTCATTACCAGAGAGCAGCCTCGTATGCATTAAAATAAAAAAAGGCATCAACTTACGGACTATAAGCGTCAGAAATTATCGCTAAGATTTCATGAATATGTTCTACAATATACATTGAACGCCAAAGAAACAGGTATAGGCATGCGAATTCAGATACGGGCATATATGTCAACAGGCAGAATATGGCGCTGCGGTCGGAAGCGCCATATAACAAGTGTCTGGCGCAGTTGTTGGATCGGTGACTGCTGCTACAATTATCAAGATTTAAGTGAGTTTGAGCGTGGTGTTATAGCCAGCACACGGGCGATGGGGCACAGCATCTCCGGGATAGCGATGAAGTGGGATTTTCCGGTACGACCATTTCACGAGTGTACTGTGAATAGGATTGGGGATAAGAGAAGTTTGTGGCAGAACTTGACTAGAAGAAGGGATCGGTTGATAGGACATGTTCTGAGGCATCAAAGAATCACCAATTTAGTATTGGAGGGCAGCTTGGAGGGTAAAAATCGTAGAGGGAGACCAAGAGATGAGTACACTAAACAGATTCGGAAGGATGTAGGTTACAGTAGGTACTGGGAGATGAAGAAGCTTGCACAGGATAGAGTAGCATGGAGAGCTGCATCAAACCAGTCTCAGGACTGAAGACCACAACAGCAACAACTGTGAATATCAGGAATCAGGTAAAATATCAAATCTCCGACATCGCTGCGGCCGGAAAAAGACCTGCAAGAAGGGATCAACGACGATTGAAGAGAATCGATCATCGTGACAGAGGTGTAGCCCTTCCGCAAATCGCTGCAGATTTCAGTGTTGGGCCATCAACAAGTGTCAACCTGCAAAAAATTCAATGAAACATCATTGATGACTGCACGACACAAACCTTTACGCCTCACCTGGGCCCGTCAACACCGACATCGGATGGTTGACCCCCGGAAACATATTTCCTGTTCGGATGAGTTTCGTTTCAAATTTTATCGAATGGATAGGCGTGTACGGGTATAGAGACAATTTCATCCATTCATGGACCCTGCATGTCAGCACGGGACTGTTTTAGCTGGTGAAGGCTCTGTAATGGTGTAGGGCGTGTCAGTTGGAATGATATGGAATCCCTGATACGTCTAGATACGACTCTTACAGGTGACACTTACGTAAGCATCCTGTCTGACCACCTGCATCTATTCATGACAGTTGTGACTTACGACGGATTTGGACAACTTCAGCAGGACAAAGCAATGCCCCACATGTGCGGAATTGCTACAGTGTGCTTCCAGGAATACTCTTCTGAGTTTAAACACTTCCGCTGGCAACAAACTCCCCAGACACGAACATTATTGAGCATATCTGGGATGCCTTGCACCGTGCTATTCAGAAGAGACATCCACCGCCTCGTATTCTTACTGATTTATCGACAGCCCTGCAGAATACATGGTGTCAATTGCCTCCAACACTACTTCAGAAATTAGTAGAGTTCTTTTCACTCCGTGTTGTGGCACTTCTGCGTTCTCCCGGTACCCTACACAATGTTAGGCCGGTGTACCAGCTTCTTTGGCTCTTCAGTGTAGGAAGTATGTGTAATTTACATTTTCTCGGCGTATGATTATTTTCAAATTGTCTTGAGTATTTAGTTGTATGGCTACGTTCGAGTGGTGCAATAAGTCGGGAAGCTAAGTTGCTGCTAACTTGTGGGCCGATCTCAGCATCTGTTCAGAAATAATACCCAGAGCTGTGCACAAACAGTACTTGCAGCGACGAGAGCATAGGTGGCAATGAGCATAGGAGACAACAGACTTCACTTATCGTACTAGCAAGACTGTCGACACTTTCAGTCGTAGCGGATCAGGTGACAGCAGCACAAGTAAAGACAGACAAACGTAGAACACTTCATGAATATGAGTGGTGTTAATAGCATGTCTCTGGCATCCAACTAAATGGTAATTTGAGAAAACCTGACGGCAGTGGAAAATTTCTAGCCTTTAAACGAGCATTGCAGTCTTGGACCTTTATAGTCAGCATGCACTGCGAACCTTCATTACTGCTCCTCTTATCCAGATTAAGGAAAACCATCGACTGCAGATGATCGCCACCACCGGTAGCTCATTACGGGGTAGCGGTTCTTGGGTCACTGACAGACAATGAGACATCCCCAAGTCACGGTCGGTCACCAGATTCAAAACAACATAAAATCCCTACCCCACATAAATTCCAAATCGAGTTAATTCTCCTACGAATCCTCATATCTACAGCTATGGAAATGATATGTCGCAAGCTGTGGAGTAATTTAAATTTCGAAGCCGTTATAAAATAATTCTAGTTTTGCTGTTACGTGAAAAACCAATTTAAAAGAAAAGAATTTGTCGTATTACAAGACATAGTTACGTTCTTCCAACAGAACATTTTCATATTTGTGGGAAACTGTGCTAACTGTAGTGTACGCTGGTGGCAGGAAGAGAACGATCGCCATGGTAAATGATGCTGCTGAAAGCACGCAGCAGCAACCATCAGACCGCCGATATGCTATTGGCGTGTCGACTGCTGCGTGTTACCACGATAACCTGCGTGACTCAGAACAACGTGCCAAGAAGCATCTGATCTCTGTCAGAAATTAAGGCAAGTTACGAGATGTGATCGAAAAGTAATGGGAATTTTTTTTCTTACAGAATCTCAGTTTATTTATCAACATCAATTTTGTTCGAAGTAATCAAACTCAGATGTAATACATTCGTGCCAGCGTTATTTCCAGTCTTGAAATCTCTTTGGAACTCACTTTTCGTTATGGTGCTCAGCTACTTCAGCGATTCTGTTTTTATCTCATCAATGGTGGAAAAACTACGTCCTTTCACCGTTCCCTTAGCCTCGGGAATACAAAGAAGTTGCAGGGGGTTATGTCCGGCGAATACGGTGGCTGAGACAATACAATGGTTTTGATTTTTGTAAAAAGATCACAATCAAGCATTGAGGAGTGAGCGGGACAATTACAGTGATGCAATTTCCACGAGAGGCTTTGCCACACTTATGGTCATTTTCTTCACATTTCTTCACGCAAAAGGCGCATTTCTTCCAGGTAATATATAATAATAAGGCAGGTACTCAGGATGGACTACCCCAGTGTAACTGAAGAAAACGGTGAGAAGAACCTTCAGATGTGATGGATCTTGAGATTTATTTAATTATTTATTTATTTATTTTTTTTTTTTTTTTTTTGGCTCTTCAAGCAGTTTCCATTTAGACGGCTGGGTCACGGTTTCAACGTCATACCCATAGAACCAAATTTTGTCACCCGTTATAATCTTCTTTAGAATTTCTGGATCGTTGCCGACTTCACTGAGCAATTCCTGAGCAATGTCTATGGGACGTCGTTCTTGGTTGAAATCAAACATTTTCGCAGTAAACTTTGTTCCTATACGTTCTATGCCGAAAAAATTCGAAAATATTGGTTGGAATGAGCCCAAGGATATGCCGACATCATCAGCAAGCCCTCTGGATGGTAATTTGGGGATTTTTCAAAACCATTTTCTTTACTTCTTCCACATTGGCATCAGTAATTGAGGTGCTAGGGAGTCCGAAATGGCTCAAATGGCTGTAAGAACTATGGGACTTAACATCGGAGGTCATCAGTCCCCTAAACTTAGAACTACTTGAACCTAAGTAACCTAAGGGCATCACAAACATCCATGCCCGAGGCCGGATTAGAACCTGCGATCGTAGCAGCCGCATGGTTCCCGACAGAAGCGCCTAGAACCGCTCGGCCACCGCTGTCGGCGCGAGGGAGTCCAGAGCGATCGTCGTCTTCAACGTCTTCTCTACCTACTTTGAAACTTTATACCATTCGTAAGCTTTTTGTCTTGCTCATATTAGATTCACCAAAAGCCACAAGTGACATTTCGAATGCGGTGCTGAACTTTATTCCATTTTTCAAGCAAATTTTAATGCACATTCTTTGACACACCATATTTGAAAGCAAAAATTCAACGTGTACTCGAAAACATATATTATCTTTGCGACTGTCGGCAATAAACAAAATATTCAGAACGGCAGAAAATGCAAACATATATCAGGAACATGTGTACCAACAGGATTTTTTTTTTTTTTTTTTTTTTTTTTTTTTTTTTGTATAAGGCCAGCGAAATTGAAAAATTCCCTTTATTTTTTGATCACATTTCGTAACGTCAGTGGGAGTTGTGTGTTCACGTCACGACACCTTTCGTGAGTCAGGCAACCGTCATTTATATCATAAACTTTGCTTAATTATTACAAACATTTTAGAATATTATCTTCTATGAACTGGTAGCGAACAAACATTTATACTTCTACAGTGACAGAAGTAGTCTTTTCTGTACGACGTCTGTTTACACCTGGACCAGACCACAACTATACAGAATTAAGAACTTCGGAGTTTAACTTTCCGCCGACGACAAGATCATTAGTAACAGCATACAAGCTTCGGTTTGGAAAGATATGAAAGGAAATCAGCAGTTTACGTCTAACAAAAAATATTCCGATATTTATCTCGAGCGTTTTGAGGAAGCAACGGAAGACCAATATTGGGAAATACTAGCAAAGGTATGAAGCTTCGAAATACGATTAGAGTATATAAACAACTGCCTCACTTAGTACGACAGAAGCACTTGAGTTCATGACAAGAATTACTATTGCAGCATTACTTGATAAGTCCTGCACTGATGCTGACTTAGTATAGGGCTTGGGACTCCTAGTATTCATATTTTATAAATTTACTAGCTCAGAAACCCGGCATTGCCCTGATATTCATTTTGACAATTTTCTGTTAGGAATCGAAACAAAAGATAAACTGTGTTCGTAGTGTAATATCGAAAAATTTCCTTTCCATGTATTCGCGACAACACCTTTGAAATTATGAAACAGTCGTAAAAAGAAATGTGCATAATGTACAAATATATAAGTACAGGATCCTAATTAAGAAACGTAGTATTTCTGTACGCTGGACGCAGCTGCTTCGCGAATCTACAACTCGATTTTACAAATATCTCTTTCGCAATGCCACATCACAGCTCTATAGACGGCTACATTTCCTCAAGTTAACTGGACTGTAGGAGTGGCTTATTAGTAAAGGGAAAATGTATTAAAACTCCATGCATGATGCGACAGTTTTTCACGCGTCTCATTGTTTATGAAGTCTCCTAAACTATTTGTAGTAAAATGATATATTTGTATAGGTACATTCAGCAGTATCTATGAATACTGTCAGCTAAATACGTTCTGAATGAAGTTACTGGCAAATAAGTAATAAATTTAAAAATCATGTATGACGCTCCAGTTTCTCATGCGTCTCAGTGGTTATTACGTCGTATCTGTTGATCTGTGTGTGATAGAACGATGTAATTTTGTAGGTACATCGCGGCGCGAGTGGATACTGTCTGTAAAAAATGTTGTGAATAGAGGTAAAGGAAGAAAAGAAATTAATTTAAACGTCATGAGGTTCCAATACACGAAGAAATGGACCCAACAGAAATTTGAAACACTAGGTAACACAAGAAAAAAACATATTGTAATGAGAAAGATGAAAGATCCTGTCAACTAGTGTGTCTACGAGTTTGATAGGCTACCATTCTCCTCATAAAGCTACTCTGTGGTAAGCTACTGGAAAAGAAATATTCGGTGAGTAAAATCCTTGCAATAATACACGCTGTGTAAGATCCAGGTAAGAATATGAAATTGGCTATTACACGAGCAGAACGTTTTGCAGGTGCATACTTCTGTGCGGGACACGACGTAACTGTTGACAATCATTTTCCTTTCGTAGTACGAATCATTAGCTACTGAACGATTACAAGAACGCAAGTGCCCGTCGTGTTTCCCTATATTTACGCGATATTGTCTCATATTATGTAACTTTTGCTTGGGCACCGCTACTGATCTAAATCAACCATATACATGTTAAGCAGGTTCTACAACGATATCCTTCGTAGAAGTCCGTCAGCGAAGAATGTGTGATGGCTGATGGACTTCTATTACGATGCCACTTAGTACTCTTCTTAGAACTCAAATAGGCTAATGAGTCGAAAGACTTAACTACATGAAACATAGTTCAGGTTATGTCATACAAACTGTCTCTGCGATTCTAAGAGTAACCACTGATAGGGAGACACTACATTACGAGTGGCCTTCAGCCGAGCAGAGCCATTCTGATACAAGCATCCAGTATAATAAACGTGGTTTGACATGTCTGGATACATGTACAGTGGTACGCTGCAGTCGTTGAGAGCATGGACGGTACTCCTGAGCAGACTACTGTATTTGAACGACCGAACCCTGTGCACATTGGTGACGTGCTTACGCCGATAGTAAAGATATGTGGTAAGGATACTTTTTAAGCAGTGACTCGGTAAACGCAGGGTAATCTTAGAAACACGAGAATAATAGATCTGTGCCAGAGGTTGAAGGTGTCTGAATTTTACAGTATCCATTGTTGCTTTAGTGCCATAACGACGTCCCCGAACAGACCGCGCGCGTTTACCGCAACACATACATGTGGACCACCCAGTCATTCTATGGGGGTAACAGGCTTAGTTGGCAGTAGATACATGCGGTAGAGGAAACGTGATAGCGTCCTCGTAAGTGATTACTCAAACACGGGCAGAATTACCTCGTCAGTACAAATAGTTAGTATCGTGTGTTACGTGGCAACAAGGTAAGAGGCTGATATCGAGAGTGGGTGGTTCTGGACGATTTGTGGGTACAGAATCAGTCACCGAAAGGATGTTTCAGCGGCACCGCCTCTGCATCATTAACCGTACACGCTGATTGGCGGTTCTCTGTAACTGCAGGTAGCCAAAGGTGGTGCTCTTTGGAGGGTCCGATTCTTAATGGACTAACTCTTCTGGTTTAGTTTCCTACTCACCGAGTGGAGCTAGCTAATTTCAGATACCTCCACGCTTGTCGACCGGCAGATTATTCCTCCGCCGAATGACTTAAGACATGTCTTGACTATAGGCTGATGAACTCTAGGTACTGTCTAGAGCAAAACTAGGCTTACTGAAATAGAAGACATGACAAATTTATTGTTGTGCTCTTTTTTCTGCAGCAAGTCACAAATATTCGGTCTTCAAATTCAGACTGCTCTTTATTGTTGGAGTGTGATATAAACTTATCTTACAGACGCGTTCGGCGTTGCTTATTAAAATAAGCATCATCGAAATTTTTTGGAACAATAGTTGGATTTACATTGAGACAGATTCGAAATAATTCAGATTGTAGCTTTCCCATGAGTAAAATGTTGAGTGTAGTTGCATGTCCGCCCGATATAAATATGTTTATCCGCTCGCCTGTTTACAAGCAGAGGGAGCAGTTTCACTTGACTAATGAAAAATCAGCTCATATTCTCGTCTAAACGATTTGGATACTTAGTTTACATACTTGGTTGTTCCAAAAACCAAAAGATCACGACGTTAATATCTACCGATTTTTCGTAGCTGAAATGAAAAGGTATCCTTTGATCCATAACCGTAGAAGGAGAAACACAGATTTTGGTAGGACAGACGGGTAAATGAAAGCAACATTTGAAATACGATGTTTTTGAAATAATCATAAACTCCTGTGTGTTGTCATTTATCTAATCTGTGGTAATTTCAGATACACGTCATTTATACTTCCAGTACTACCTCAATTTAGGTTTCTGCTCTAGGAGGCTATTACTCGTATGTAAACGTCTTTTACGTTCGTCTGGCGAATCTAACTTCGATACATATGATATGCCTATTTCATCATTACAGGGATATTCACCACAGCCGAAAACCATCGAACAACTATTGAAATCATGGCTCATTCCATACTGCCAGAATTAATTTGTTATGTACGTAAGTTCGTAAACTTAAAAGCAAGCACGTAATATGAGAGAGAAACAAAAACAACCGACCAAATGGTTCAAATGGCTCTAAGCACTATGGGACTTAGCATCTGAGGTCATCCGTCACCTAGACTTAGAACTTCTTAAACCTAACTAACGTAAGGTCATCACAAACTTCCGTACCCGAGGCAGGATTCGAACCTACGACCGTAGCAGCAGCGCGGTTCCGGACTGAAGCGCCTAGAACCGCTCGGCCACAGCGGCCGGCTAACGAACGAACAGGTAGTATGAAGTTGAATATTTCTGATTGAGGAATATACCGCTTAAAAGAAAGAAAAAGAAAAAAAACCGCTTTGCAGTGGAATTGTCGTAAGTCAAAGGCAAGCAGACATAGTCGTTAAGATAAGACCCAGGTGGTATCATAGTACATATAACTGAAACAACAGCAGTACGCTACGAACAAAGGCGTAAAATCAGCAATGAAAGAGTTTTATGCATAGTATAAAACAGAGGAGGCGTATTGAATTGTGGTAGGTATTCAAATAAAACTGTTACTGAACACGCTAAAGGCAGAACGCAAATAGTAAGCGCCTAATCGCTACGCCGACTCTCATTGGTTAGGGAGAAAATAAAATCATAAATGCATATTTAATCAAATTTAATTAGTATTACCGTTTTTGCGGCGCATGAGAGGTTATATAACGTGTTATTGTACAGTGTATCTGCCATTACTGAAGCTACAAGCGAAAATTACTTTTCTCTCTTGACATTAACGATACATTTTATTATAAACAACATGTTAATCATTGATAATTAGTTGTGTTTTGGATGTAAACTCATACGTATATCATTTATTTATTGATCAATAAACCAATTAACTTTCTGTTTTTGCTAAAAGCTGTGGATATCTGTCGATGCTTGTTAAATTTAAAAGAGAAACAACGTATAAATTAATTAAATGAACCACAACAGAAACACACTTTGCACCATGCAGAGCAAATCCTACATTTTAATGTCAGTGTACATGGAGAATTTATACGGATCACTTTCGAAAAATCACCACGAAAGGGAAGAGAATTAATGTTTGGAAAAACCCGTTGAGAGGATAGACTACAAAGTTTTCCTGTAGACAAACACAAATCGCTGACTGCCGTTGCAGCTAAACACAGGACTATACTGCATTATATCTGTGCATATGAACCAAAGACGCTAGAATAAGAAATAATTTCTGGCTACGCAAGAGTATCATCTCCTCGCTTTATCGTAATGCGTTACATCCTGCTTGCACTAAGTCAGTCCACCTGATATTCCATACATCCATTGCGTATTTTTAAAGGCTGTATTTGGTGTAACGTCTTGGAGCCTTAAACTGAGGACTGTCACCCAAGGAAAAAGGAGTTGTTCCTGCCACGATCACATACACTTATTCTGATTGTCATACTGACGTCATCACTTGGCTGCGTAGCGGATGATCACAAAGAGTCTGAAAAGATTGTAAGCTTGTTACAGGGTAGGTCGTGCTGAGAAATAATTGTTGAGATAAAAATTCGATATGTTGCGCCGTTTCCGAGTTAATTAACATTGAAGCCAGCCAATCAGGCCATTGCGACCGAAAATTCAAGCACCCCGCCACAAGTGACGTCGCCAATGGTGCCGCTTAAATTACGCGCGCGACTACCTGATAAGTTAACTTCAATGCTAATTAACTCGAAAACGGCACAACGATCGATTTTTTTCCTTAATAGGTGTTTCTCAGCACAGCCCATCGTGCAGTAGTATTACAAATTTTGCAAACTGTTTGTGACTACACCATATATGTGAGTTTTTTGTCTTGAGACAAAATATCTGAAAAATACGGTTGATTTTTGTCGTGTTTTTATGACACTGTGTCAGATAAATTTAATATCTACTTAATACTTCAAACGCTGTTAACACCTGCTATCTTGTTTATTGGTTTGTACAGGGTTCCATATCTTCTACTGCCTACTCCCGTTTTATATGGGTTTAGTCTGGCACTGTACCGTTGCTTCTCGCGTTGGTTTGGTGGCTGTTGACCCGCCATGTCGTTTCTCCTGGATGCAGCGCACACACCACTGTGCTGTCTTTCAAGGATGGTACTTGCTTATTCTGTCTGTGTGACAGTAGTGTAGCTGATCGCTGCCTGAGAAGACGTCCTACGTATTTCCAGCAAGCTTTTTTCGTGTTGAGGTTGGTTCCACGTTTAGGGTGCCGGTTCTTATTGAACTGCTCGCTATGAAACCCGGCATTGCCCCGCGGTTTGTTTACAGCTGTGTTTGGAATTCAATTTTGACTTACAAGGCTTCTCTCCATACATCACTTGAATAGTGTGATTGCGGCATAAATGAAGGGCTCATTTGCTTCTCTAACACGGGAGATAGGCACTTACAGCTGGCTGAGTCAAAAAACAGCTGACACTAAGATCCAAGCCTGCAACACTCAGTGTCTGGCCTTTTGCTTTGTTTACTACGAATTAAATACGTTTAAAGCGAAATGGAAAAGTCTTAGAAATAAGCCGGATTCAGGTTATAAAAATTGTAAAAACTTGCTCACCTGCGTCCCTTCCTGTCAAAATATCTTCTTCTATGATGTTACACTCAAGAGATTACACTGAAGAGACGTAAATTGAAACCTCTGTGAGCGAAGAGTTCCGATGAGCGAGATAATGCATTACGATCTCGACCAGAGTTACGTTGCACCTCGCTTTTGGAAGGAGTTTCCCAAGAGTGAATTAAAGCCTGTTGTTTTCGAGGCACAAGTCTCGTCTCTCACGATCATCAATGGATTCTAGACACAGCGCAGTACCAGGCTTTTAGCCGATCTGGTCTATTCACAAAGACTCCGCCGCCTTCTATGAATTTTTGTATGCAAGCAAAACAAAGTCAAAATATTTAGGGTAGGTAACAAAGTCACAAAGCAAATTTAATAAATTCGTTTCGCCTAGCAAAGAAAATAAAGAAAACCAATAGAAAACAAAGCAACGTCGTTAAGTAGGTAATGCATGAAGTGAAATCAGTAAAGCCACATAAAACTGAAGTGATATCAGGTGTTCCCCAGGGATGCGTCCTGGGACCTCTGCTGTTCCTGATCTATGTAAATGACCTGAGTGCCAATCAGAGCAAATCTCTTAGGTTGTTCGCAGATGATGCTGTAATTTACCGTCTAGTAAGGTCATCCGAAGACCAGTACCAGTTGCAAAGCGATTTAGAAAATATTGCTGTATGGTGTGGCATGTGGCAGTTGACGCTAAATAACGAAAAGTGTGAGGCGATCCACATGACTTCCAAAAGAAATCCGTTGGAATTCGATTACTCTATAACTAGTACAATTCTCAAGGCTGTCAATTCAACTAAATACCTGGGTGTTAAAATTACGAACAACTTCAGTTGGAAAGACCACATAGATAATATTGTGGAGAAGACGAGCCAAAGGTTGCGTTTCATTGGCAGGACACTTAGAGGATGCAACAAGTCCACTAAAGAGACAGCTTATACTACATTCGTTCGTCCTCTGTTAGAATATTGCTGCGCAGTGTGGGATCCTTACCAGGTGGGACTGACGGAGGACATCGAAAGGGTGCAAAAAAGGGCAGCTCGTTTTGTATTATCACGTAATAGGGGAGAGAGTGTGGCAGATATGATACGCGAGTTGGGATGGAAGTCGCGGCGAGATCTATTTACGAAATTTCAGTCGCCCACTTTCTCTTCCGAATGCGAAAATATTTTGTTGAGCCCAACCTACATAGGTAGGAAAGGTCATCAAAATAAAATAAGAGAAATCAGAGCTCGAACAGAAAGGTTTAGGTGTTCGTTTTTCCCGCGCGCTCTTCGGGAGTGGAATGGTAGAGAGATAGTATGATTGTGGTTCGATGAACCCTCTGCCAAGCACTTAAATGTGAATTGCAGAGTAGTCATGTAGATGTAGATGTAGATATACTACCCAACGAAATTCGCTATTTGTTTGTATTCGTACAGATAAGATAATCTAACAGCGCCATATGTTGGTTCTTTGATGGACTAAGAAACTAACGGCGTCCCTATTAGTTCTTTGGTATACTACGCCGTGATGCTCAAACATCCGAACTACTAAGATGAGCAGGTGATTTCATATTAAACTCTAAATTATGATCTCTTTTCCTCCGAGTTACGATTCTGGTGAAATAAAGTGTATATGTTGCCCCAAGATACACTGAAGTTGACTGTGACAACCCCCTGAAAATTCGTCTAGCAGTTTGGGAGATTAGCGTGTTCACACAGACAAAAAGAAAGACACCACGGTTTTAAATAAAACTTTAAATTACGATGTCTTTCTTTTATGACCTGATTTTGATGAAATAAAGCATAAACGCTGCCACAAACTACGTTCAAGCTGCTTGTGAAAATTCCATGGAAATTCGTGTAGTAGGTTTGGAGTTTGTCGTGTTCAAACAGACCGACACGATGCTTTTACAGTTGCATTATTAGTACAGAACAGACTCTTGTTTCTAGATCTACGTCTTCCGCTGCCTACTTTATCCATGACAGTTGCGTGCATTGTGATGGCAGTTTTGTGTTGGAGGATAGGAGACTTCTATTATTTACCCTTATGGAGTTTCAAAGGACATTATATATTGAAAGGACAGTATACCTCACATGTCAGTCTGAGTTACGTCACTCCGCTGTTTTGTTAAGATTGTTCTGATTATGGTTATTGTATCTTCTGTAGGTCAAAGTTTGTTATTTGAAGATGTGACTATAATGTCATCAGACTAGTCGTGATAGATGAATCGTTTTGACGCAGATTTCTATGGTTTCATCGATTGAAACGTATCATCACAGTTGTTGTCGTTCTACACACCTAGTGATTTGTAACTTACAAGGTTTGTAATTGACTACTTATTTCTAATGAATAATTCTTCTATGGGACAGAAATAAATGTTAGGGAGAAAAGAAACTTGACATTAGCAACACTTTTGCTATCTGTCACACGTTTTACTGCCACTGGCACATTGTCAAAGAGCTGCGTGGTCGCGGCTTGTGAGTTCTATACAGAACCATTGTGCCTCGACTCTCTCTAAAGTTCACAGACAGCATCTCCTATCCTTTTTGTAATCAACGAAATAAATAACACCATAAGTTGTCTCCGAGGTAATAGCTGCAGGTAACATGTTTAACTACGGACGTAAGGTTCCCTTGTTCTCTCTTATTCTACAACCGTAATGGATTGGTGACTACAAATTTCATTTAAGAATGGAAGTTCCATTTTTAATATTTTACTTTTCGTACACTACTTCAAGAAGGAGTGCATGCTGTCTGACATCTGATCCATTGTAGAGTCACTTTTTCAGTCAATTGCCAGGCGAGCTGGTGGTGAGACCTGGTGGTTTCCAAGCGGGACAAATATCCTGTGAGACTGTGGTTAAGATTGACAAATGCTGGAACCAGCAACTGCGAGGTGTTCCTGTGGCAACACCATACATGATTCTAATTACTTTATGTTGTGCAATACACAGTATTTACCTAAGCGAGCAGTTACTCCAAGACATTAACCTGTATTACATCACTGAATGAAATCATGCCAAATATAATAATTTTACTGATGTAAATGCCCATAACGTTGGCAGTTATTCTTAGGGTAAATTAGCTGAAACCGAAAGTTTTAGCAGTTTTTCTGTATAGTTTCTATATGGTTTACGATTGCCATGAAAATTCACCCCCCCCCCCCCCTCACCACCCCCAACAACTTATAAATTTCAACCATAATAATTAATAATTTTAAAGGTGTGCTGTCACACCAAAGAGTGTTTAAGAATCTAAAAATATCCATGTCACGTGATGCGTCACAGAATTCCATTAGTTCTTTAGAGGTCAAATTGGTCCCACAGAGAATTAGCAACAATATTGATATTTAAAACACTGATTTATTCTTCAGTCTCAGTTGGACATTTTTAAATAGATGATATATTTCGATCTCTCTGTATTATCTTTCCAATGTACATAGTTGATTCAGTAGCCGTATTGTCTGCGTCAGAAACTTGTATCGGAGAACTGTGGTGGACGTCCTGACACAGAGGAAGATGACCTAGAGCGAACGGAAGTTATCATGTAATTAAAAATGTGCAACTGAGACTGAAGAATAAATGAGATTTGTTTTATATGGCATTACTTGTAATTTGGCAATTAGTAATTAGTTTGCATAGAGCATAATTTAAACATCACTTACACTTGCCTTAGTAATCAGAAAAGAATGTTGTATACGTAGAAGACACCTGAGATACCAGAAGATTTCAGACTGATTATATAATCGTACAACAGAGATTTAGGAACCAGATTTTAAATTATAAACATCTCCAGGGGCAAATGTGGACTATGACCACGATTTATGTAGTAGGTGAAAGGAAATGCAAACTTTTAAGAAATGAGATTTAAAGGAAGTGCAGAATGGCAAAGCAGGAATGGCTAGAGGACAAACGTAAGGACATAGAATCATATTTCACAAGGGGGAAAGACAGACCCGCCTACAAGAAAATTAAAGAGGCCTTCGGGGAAAATCGAAACAGCTATATGAATATCAACAGCTCAGTTGGCAAACCAGTCCTAAGCAAAGAAGAGAAAGTTGAAACGTGGAAGGAGTGCATAGAGAATCTATACAAGGGAGATAAATGTGAAGGCAGTATTATAGAAAGGAAAGTGGACGTAGATGAAGATAAGATGGGAAATATGATGTTGGGAGAAGAATTTGACAGAACTCTAAAAGATCTAAGCCGGAATAAGGGCCCGGGGATAGACGATATTCCATTAGAATTACTGATAGCCTTGGGAGAGACATCCATGACAAAACTATTCCACCTGGTGTGCAAGATGTATGGGACATACGAAACAACCTCAGGCTTCAAGAAAAATGTCGTAATACCAATTCCAAGGAAAGCATTTTCTGACAGGTGTGAAAATACCGAATTTAACTAGTCATGGTTGCAAAATACTAACACTAATTCCTTACAGAAGAATGGAAAAACTGTTATAAGTTGACATCAGGGTTGATAAGTTTGGATTCTGCAGAAATGTATGAGCACGTGAGGCAATGCTGACCCTTCGACTTATTTTAGAAGATTGGTTAAGGAAAGACAAACCTACGTTTATATCATTTGTAGACATAGAGAAAGCATTTGACAATGCTGACTGGAACACTTTCTTTGAAATTCTGAAGGTAGCAAGGGTAAAACGCAAGGAGCGAAAGGCTATTCACAACTTCTACATAAAACAAATGGCCGTTATGAAAGTCGAGGGGCATGAAACGGAAGCAGTGGTAGAGAAGGGAGTAAGACAATGTCGTTGCCTATCCCAGAAGTTATTCAATATGTACACTGAACAAGCAGTAAAGGAAATCTAAGACAAAAACTAGAGGATAAATTAAAGTTCAGGGAGAAGAAATAAAAACTTGAAGCTTTGCTGATGGCATTGTAATTCTCTCATAAACAGAAATGGACTTGGAAGAGCTGTTGAAAAGAATGGACAGTGTCTTGAAAGGACGATATAAGATGAACATCAACACAGGTAAACACGGATAATGGAATATAGTCGAATTACACCAGGTAAGGTCAAGGAAATTAGGTACAGGAAAGGAGACACTTAAAGCAGCAGATGAGTTTGATATTTGGGCAGCTAAGTAAATGATGAGGGCCGAGGTAGGGGGATATAAAATGTAAACTAACAATGGTAAGAATAGCATTGCTAAAGAAGAGGAATTTGTTAACATCGAATATAGATGTAACTGTTAGGAAGTGGTGGTGGTGGTTAGTGTTTAACGTCCCGTCGACAACGAGGTCATTAGAGACGGAGCGCAAGCTCGGGTTAGGGAAGGATTGGGATGGAAATCGGCCGTGCCCTTTCAAAGGAACCATTCCAGCATTTGCCTGAAACGATTTAGGGAAATCACGGAAAACCTAAATCAGGATGGCCGGAGACGGGATTGAACCGTCGTCCTCTCGAAGGCGAGTCCAGTGTGCTAACCACTGCGCCACCTCGCTCGGTTGTTAGGAAGTCTCTCACGTAGGTACTTGACTAGTGTTTAGCCTTGTATGGAAGTGAAACATGGACAAAACCGGTTTAGACAAAAAGAGAATACAAGCTTTCGAAATGTGATGCAACAGAAGACTGTTGAGGATTAGGTGGGGCTATCACGTAACAATGGCTAGGTACCGAATAAAACTGGGGAGACAAGAAATTTATGGCACAACTCGAGCAGAAGAAGGCTTCGGTTGATAGAACATATTCTGAGATATCAATTTAGTATTGGCGGGACGTTTGGGCCATTAATGCCGTAGAGGAAGACCAAGAGATGAATACATTATGCAGATTCAGGAAGATGTACGTTGCAGTAGTAGAGTAACATGAAGAGCTCTCTTTCTCTCTCTCTCTCTCTCTCTCTCTCTCTCTCTCTCTGTCTCCCTTTCCAACATAGTAGTTTTTTTAGTTACTTATGAGCGATACTGAATTAGAGGGATGAAGTTATAGTTATTGACTCCGACAAAACCTCTATGTATCCCCAATTCAATGTAACATTTTTTCCTAACATAGATGACTTGGCGGAAATTTTGGTAACAGAGGACAGTATTTGGCTGAAACTAAACTGGTCATCATTAGGGAAATGCCTATCTCAAATGCCTATCTCCTTCGCATTCGGGAGGACGACGGTTCAATCCCGCGTCCAGCCATCCTGATTTAGGTTTTCCGTGATTTCCCTAAATCGCTCCAGGCAAATGCCGGGATGGTTCCTTTGAAAGGGCACGGACGACTTCCTTCCCCATCCTTCCCTAATCCGATGAGACCGATGACCTCGCTGTCTGGTCTCCTTCCCCAAACAACCCCCTCTCTAACCCCCTATCTCCTTCGAGGAAAGAGTTACGGGGTTATCACGTCAGTAATATGCCGCAGGTGAGGCAAAATTTGGTAGCCCAAAGAAAGCACATGTGCGACTGTGTCCTGCGCAGAATTAGCGGGGCATTGCCGGGAGCAAAACTCTGCCTTGGACTGGGTCCCGCGACTCGTCGTATTGACACCCTACCGCGCGAGGTGGCGCAGTCGTTAGCACACGGGACTCGGATTCGGGAGGACGACGGTTCGAACCCGCGTCCGACCATCCTGATTTAGGTTTCCCGTAATTTTCCTAAATCGCTTCAGGCAAATTTCGGGACGGTTCCTTTGGAAGGGCACGGCCAAAATGCTTCTCCATTCTTCTCTAATCCGATGGGACCAACGACCTCGCTGTTTGGTTCAAATGGCTCTAAGCACTGTGGGACTTTTGAGGTCATCAGTCCCCTAGACTTAGAACTACTTAAACCTAACTAACCTACGGACATCACACACATCCATGCCCGAGGCAGGATTCGAATCTGTGACCGCAGCAGCAGCGCGCTTGCAGACTGAAGTGCCTAGAACCGCACGGCCACAGCGGCCGGCTCGCTGTTTGGTCCCTTGCCCAAATCAACTAACCAACTTGACAGCCTAGAGGAGATTTAGGTAGTACTCTGTAAAAATTTGCCCCCTTCCGAGCATAACCTGTTGGCAACATATCATGGGAAACCCAAACCACAATCAACACCAACTTACCTGATGATGGTGGGCATTCGTGTTTTTGTGCGGTTGTGATCCACATCGTTCCACTGCCTTTCTTCGCCAGTTTGTCTCGCGATCTTAGTGACACACCCAACACTCAATGGTTAATGAAACCATTTGATATGTCTGAGAAATGTAAAAAATTTTTACTGCTGCCTCGGATAGCTGGATTTCCACATGCTTACAACATTGAGAAACATTCTACTGATATTTCCATTCAAAATCGAAACCAGGCCATACAGGTAACCGTTGTGTGGACATGTTCCTCTATGCAAACAAAATATTAATTTCGTAAATTCATTTTTTCGAGATGATAAAATTTTTACCACAATTTGTATAAAAATGAAAGCGACAGATGCTGCATACATTTCACTCTGCTCACGCATTTGGAGAGGGAATAATCTCCAAGGGCACAGTGTAGGACTGGAGTCTACGATACTGAAGAAGTAGCGTTCGCTTTGATTTATGCATACGCGCTCAGAAGCTCGACAGGAATGACCGCGCTGCTCTTACGGTTTCGAGGCTGCAGAGGACAGCCGCATGAAGGCCGGCGCCGATGTCGTCCCTAGCTGTGGCGCCGCAAATCTGCGTGAGCGGACAAAGCCTTCCGCTGGGCGGAGGCAGGCGTCAGCTTGCGCCTCTCATCACTCCACGGACGCGGCCCTTCTCTCTCTCTCTCTCTCTTTCTCTCCCTCCGTCCCTTTGGTTCTCCACAGAGGCCCAACCGGATCCGCTGAGCGCTGCCATTAAAGATTGACGGCCGCGAAGAGAGCCCCGTAAATAATTAGGCGCGTCGGACCACCGCCGGCCGGGGAGGCGCGGCGTGGCGCGAGCCGATGGACAGCGCCGGCCCGTCACGGTCTCTGTGCCGGCACAAAGCGGATCCGGCCGCCGCGTCCTAATCGCGCCACCGCGCGCCGGGTTGTCGGCTGCAGCAGCTGCGCGGAATCTCTCTCCGGACGGCCACAGTTTCCAGTCAGCCGGGCGCTCTTTGCTTTCGAGCTGTGGGACTTCAGACTGCTTCTCGCGGATGTTCGAAATACAATGCCTGACATCAAGAGACATGATGGGGTGTCAATGTAGCTCCACACACTTACAAACTAGTACAGTACACGCAAATTATACTACTGGCCATTAAAATTGCTACACCAAGAAGAAATGCAGATGATAAACGGATATTCACTGGACAAATATATTATACTAGAAATGACATGTGATTACATTTTCACGCAATTTGGGTGCATAGATCCTGAGGAATCAGTGCCCAGAACAACCAACTCTGGCCGTAATTACGGCCTTGATACTACTGGGCATTAAGTAAAACAGAGCTTGGATGGCGTGTATAGGTACAGCTACCCATGCAGCCTCAACACGATACCACAGTTCATCGAGAGTAGTGACCGGTGTATTGTGACGAGCCAGTTTCTCGGCCACCATTGACCAGACGTTTTCAACTGGTGAGACATGTGGAGAATGTGCTGGCCAGGGTAGCATCGAACATTTCCTGTATCCAGAAAGGCCCGTACAGGACCTGCAACATGCGGTCGTCCATTATCCTGCTGAAATGTAGGGTTTCGCAGGGATCGAATGAAGGGTAGAACCACGGGTCGTAACACATCTGAAACGTAACGTCCACTGTTCAAAGCGCCGTCAATGCGAACAAGAGGTAACCGAGACGTGTAACGCATGGTACTTCATACCATCACGCTGGGTTATACGGCAGTATGGCAATGACGAATACACGCTTCCAATGTGCGTTCGCCGCGATGTCGCCAAACACGGATGCGACCATCATTATGCTGTAAACAGAACCTGGATTCATCCGAAAAAATGACGTTTTGCCATTCGTGCACCCAGATTCGTCGTTGAGTAGACCATCGCAGGCGCTTCTGTCTGTGATGCAGCGTCAAGGGTAACCACTGCCATGGTCTCCGAGCTGATAGTCCATGCTGCTGCAAACGTCGTCGAACTGTTCGTGCAGATGGTTGTTGTCTTGCAAACGTCCCCATCTGTTGACTTAGGGATTGAGACGTCGCTGCACGATCCGTTACAGTCATGTGGATAAAATGACTGTCATCTCGACTGATACGAGGCCGTTGGGATCCAGCAAGGCGTTGCGTATTACCCTCCTGAACCCACCGATTCAATATTCAGCTAACATTCATCGGATCTCGACCAACGCGAGCAGCAATGTTGCGATACGATAAACCTCAATCGCGATAGGCTACGATCCGACCTTTATCAAAGTCGGAAACATGATGGCACGCATTTCTCCTCCTTACACGAGGCATCACAACAAAGTTTCACCAGGAAACGCCGGTCAGCTGCTGTTTGTGTATGAGAAATCGGTTGGAAACTTTCCTCATGTCAGCACGTTGTAGGTGTCGCCACCGGCGCCAACCTTGTGTGAATGCTCTGAAAAGCTAATCATTTGCATCTTCTTCCCGTCTGTTAACTTTGGTGTCTGTAGCACGTCACCTTCGTGGTGTAGCAACTGTAATGGCCAGTAGTGTACTAGAACTACAGTTGTCTGTGACAGAAGTGAGCGATAGTCCACTCGTTTTGCTCACGTCTAGTTTTAACAGGCGCGGTACTGCGTACAGTGTCAAACTGTGGGGCCACAAACGGTTACATTGAGAAAACGAAACATTGGTCGGAAATGAATATGTACTGTGAGTCGTACTTACGAACCGTGTACCGTATAACAACAACGTAGCACACTTTAATTGTTCTAAATGCCGACTGTCAGTCTGAATGGATGCATGGCAACGGCATATGAAATTCTGCCGCACTCGCTCAAGAATCCCTGTTGTCTTTTTCACAGGGAGATTCGGCGCTTGGATCCTAGCAAGCAGGTGATTTGTTTCTCCTGGGGTTTCGTAAACTAACGTCTTGACGTAAAAGTCCAGAGATGTGAGATGCGGCGATCGCGGTGGCCGTGGGACAGGACTTCCTCTCGAAATCCAACGCTGAGGTAAGTGTTGTTCAGATGCTAGCGGACGTAAGCATCAAAGGTCCCTCGTACGCCACAGTGTTGGAACCACAGCCCTTTGTGGAAAACAGGGGTACACTGCCTAAGAACTGTGGCAGCACATATTGCAGGAACACCAGATAATGTGGACCAATAAAAGGGAAAGGAAGCAGATACGGCCCTATCAGCTGGCATTGTGCAGAGACCGCCCATAAGTTGACAGGGAATCGTTGCTGATAGCGAGCGGTGTGGATGGTGTGGGGCTGTCCTCACTCTAGAGATGGCTGTTGCGGCTGTTAAAACACCATAACGGATGAATGAGGCCTTATCCATGACCAATATAAATTGCACAGAGTTGGACTGTACAGCACTACGGTAGATATTCCGTTGACAGAACTGAACATGTGGCTAAAATTCCACTGGTCGGTCCCAGTTCTTGCGAACGTTGTTTATGACAGGGGTGCAATCCCCAGTCCACCAGTACTGTTTGCAGTGAATCCTTCGAAGTGTGCTTTGCACGGACAAATTGAATGTGTTTATTGTTGAGTGTTTGGCCATACGATCCAAAATCATCTCCTCAAAATTTGGTGTTCGGACATGTCTTTGGCGTGAACCTTCGCTGTCTCTCTGTGACGTGAACGACTCCGTCACCTTAAGAGAGACGGAGACAAACTTCCTCCAGTTGGGCTGAGGTTCTTTGTGAAAGCGTACTCTGCACATTTGCGAAGCATTCTGGGTACCAACTCCGTCCGCACCATACGTAAAATGCATGCCTGACCAATTTCGTGATGTATAACGTTCCGTCTTCGACTATGTGTCACGCATTGTACACAGTAATACAACTTACCATGAACCAGCACACACCTCTGCCATCAAAAAACTCAAGGACACTATACACAGCATAGCTCAAAGCATGTATCTAGTGCAACAACTACATGCATCGCCCCAGCGCACGAACCTGTACCACATGCACATTACTATGGCAGGTGTCAGTTGTCCTTTGCATCAGGAGCTCCTGATAATTCCATGGTGAGGTGTGTTTTGTTTATGGTGCATGACACGTAGTCAAAGATTACTCCTCTCGACAATTGGCAGGCTTGTGTTTAATGTATGGTGCTGCAGCCCATAAAGCAGCACGAATGTGAAGAGATGCTTTCTCAACAGGCGTCATCTCTACGGATACCAGATTACGAGACACGTGGTCGTTCACGCTACAGACAGCCAGCCAAGGTACCTGCCAAAGTCATGTCCGAACATCAGTGGCCGACCACCCAGAAACAAGCACACATCAAAAGGCCCGTGAAATGCACAATTCGAAGGATACAGTGTTCAGAGTACTGATGGAAAACGTGTTACATCAATATCATAAAGAACATGTGGAAGCACTGGGACCAATGGATTTTGAGCACCACATTCAATTTTGTCAATGGAATATTCACTGCAGTGCTGTAGTACCGAACATCTTACACTTTGTATTGTTCACGGATGATGTGTCTTCAACAGCCGCAACACCCATGCCTGGAGTGAGGACAATCCCCACGCCACCGATATCGGTGGGTGCCAGCAATGATTCTCCACCAATGTATGGGCGGGCTCTGCGCAAAGTCACTTAATAGGACCTTACTTGCTGCTTTCCCCTTTGACTGGTCTATGTTACCTGGTGTTCCAGCCCTTGGAGACCGTACCACCAATTGTTCACGAAAGTAAGAGGTTTCAACACAATGGTGCACCAGCACTATTTGATGTTAATGTCCACGAACACTTGAACAACACGAACCCTCATCTTTGCGTTCCAAGGGGTGGTCCCCAAGGCCAGCGCAATCGCCAGATCTTACACTTCTGGATTTTTTCTCTGAGGAAGACAATAGTGTATATGAAACCCCGTACAAACGCATAAAGACCTGAATGAGATTTTCACTCTGCAGCGGAGTGTGCGCTGATAAGAAACTTCCTGGCAGACTAAAACTGTGTGCCCGACCGAGACTCGAACTCGGGACCTTTGCCTTTCGCGGGCAAGTGCTCTACCATCTGAGCTACCGAAGCACGACTCACGCCCGGTCCTCACAGCTCTACTTCTGCCATTATCTCGTCTCCTACCTTCCAAATTTTACAGAAGCTCTCCTGCGAACCTTGCAGAACTAGCGCTCCCGAAAGAACGGATATTGCGGAGACATGGCTTAGCCACAGCCTGGGGGATGTTTCCAGAATGAGATTTTCACTCTGCAGCGGAGTGTGCGCTGATATGAAACTTCCTTGGATGTACAGTGAAAGTGTAGAAGTTTAACAGGTCACCCGTCATTCTTGTTGTCAAATATGGGTCTGATTTCACAAGAGCACGCATAGCGGTTTTTTAAGTTGAAGGTCTCTCTTAGCGACGTACATCTTCAACGTCTCCTTGATCTTCCAAAAATGATTTGTGCCAGCGAAAATTTGTGATCTTGATAAGGAATGTTCAAGAGGCCTCTTTCAACTTTTAAAAGGTCACACTTGCGGATTCGGCAGAATTAACACAAAACTTGATGGCGTGGCCCCTGTTTTGACAAGAACTGATTCAAATGGCTCGGAGCACTATGTGACTTAACTTCTGAGGTCATCAGTCACCTAGAACTTAGAACTACTTAAACCTAACTAACCTAAGGACATCACACACATCCAAGCCCGAAGCAGGATTCGAACCTGCGACCGTAGCGGTCGCTCGGCTCCAGATTGTAGCGCCCAGAACCGCACAGCCACTCCGACCGGCGACGAGTACTGAGGTTGGATCTTCCTACACGTCGTTCAGGAGGCCTGAAGATGGCGTAATATATCGCCGAAACTTATAGACCAATAAAATTGCAGTTTAGGAACTAGACGGCTGAATGATGTTTGATTTGATATTCTGACAGCATATAATTGGTCTAATTTTCGCAGTGGCATTTTCGTTGCACACAACAAAAAATCAGCTTCACTGATAGCACTCTCAGAATTCACGTGATGGCTGTACAGAGCTGAAATTCAAACTGAGTATCTGAAAGGGCCAAACACGCAATTATCTATCCACAAGTAGCACAACACAGAGTTACCAGCTCGCACGCTGTGTTGTCTGTCTCATTATTTTCTCAAGCAGCACGTATCCACAGCTGATAATTTCCTGAACAAAATGCTTACCTACGCCCGTCACACCACACTCGTCTCATCTGTTATTAGTATGACCGCTGAGTATATGGACGTCAGGCACCCAAAGGACCATCGTTACTATAATGTTGTCAGAGTAATCTATGCTTCCACACTAGTATTAACTGAATATCGACGAATATTTCATTGCTTTTGCGAGCAATGCACAATTCTTTTTTAGATCTCTGCTTATGTAGATAAAACGTAAACAGTATGAAGCATCAGACCGTCCATTGGCATTGTTTGGCATTGTTCATAGCGCGCAGTATACAATGGAAAGGATTCACCTCTTCCGTGCAAAAGCCGAGGTGCTGGCGAACAGATTTCGTGTCAGACGGTTGTTAGGGCAAACTCGATGTCTCCGCAAGCATGTAGTCGCCACGCTATCTGCACGGCGCTCTGATAAGCGACCACGCGAGTGGCTGAGAGCCACCGTTCTGCACCGAGATTACGCCGACCACGTGAACAAAACCATGCGAAGCGCGCGATGGCCCCTTCGGAGTGTGGGAGCCGCGATAAGAAGTAAATAATGGCCCAGTAAATAGACACCCGAGAGGCGAATGCGTGGCCAGCAAGTCCATGCTCTAATGCCTCTCTCTCCCACTAGAAAAAGCTGCAAAACTAAACTAAACTTGTATATTTCTTGGAATCGTAACAACAAGGAACAGGGAAGAAAAGTATGGAGTATTGTACTACATACCTGTTGGTATGTACACTTATGTTAAGATGAAACAGAACACCTTGATCGACTAGAGATAGGACGTTCGTACTCACCGGACATGTATATTTTTTTCTTCAACGTGTCTTTACAGATCATAATATGAATTACACACACGAAAGAATGGTTTTTTATCTGCACATCCTATTTTTCCGCATAATCTCCGTCCCGTTCTGTGCCCTTCCTGCAGCTCGAAAGAAGGGTGTATAAACCATGTCGCTACCAATCCTTGTCCAGATGGCGGAGCGAGTGCTCCACTGTATGAATCACCTCCTCGTCGTCCTTAAAATGTCTTCTACGAATAGTATCCTTTAATGGCGCAAACCACTAGAAGTCCGAAGAGGCTACGCCAGGTATGTCACGTGTGACATGTTTCACGTTGAAACTACGTTACAGTCCCCAGATATTTTTGCTCCCACGATAGCCTTATCCAATAGAAATTTAATGGCACTGCATTTAATCATAGTTTGATTATGAAGAGCTTTTCCTGCACCTGTGCTGCGTGATGTCTGCAGTGCCATGCTATGTAGTACAGAGACAGCAACGAGAACACCTAAAGTGTGCAACACGGTTAGAAAGAGTGAATGAAGCGCTCGTCCATTAGGACCAATTAGTTGCACTCGCCCAGAGCTCACGATGAGAATGCGTTTATGCGCCAGTGCCACGTTACTTAGCGCGAACTCTACCAGTAACAGCGGGCTGGAACATTGGGTTTCCCACTGTCCACGATTCACTAACAAACTATGCTGTGCTCCAAACGTGCATTCTCACAGAAATCTTTCTCAAATGATGGATGATGTTTGATACCAATGGATTTCTCTTGGCCAGGAAATCCCTCTTTGCTTGTGCTAGTCCGCTTTTTATGCACTCCCTGCTTTGTCCGTTTTGAGTTACGAGGGATGCGCAGAAAGTAAATGGTTCAAACGGCTCTGAGCACTATGGGACTTAACATCTGTGGTCATCAGTCCCCTAGAACTTAGAACTACTTAAACCTAACAAACCTAAGGACATCACACACATCCATGCCTGAGGCAGGATTCGTACCTGCGACCGTAGCGGTCTCGCGGTTCCAGACTGAAGCGCCTAGAACCGCACGGCCACACCGGCCGGCTAGCAGAATGTAATGCACCACTTTTTTTCTTCAACTGTTTTTTATTGAACATAACGAGAATTACACACACGAAAAAATGGTGTTTTGTCCACTCATCTCATTTTTCCGCGTAACCTCCATCCCGTTCTATGGCCTTCCTGCAGCGCGAAACAAGGGCGTGTATGTCCTGTCGGTACCAATCCATGTGCTGGTGGCGGAGTCAGTGCTTCACTGTGTGAATTACCTCCCCATCGTCCGCAAAAATGTCTTCCACGAATGGCATCCTTTAATGACATGACAATGGTGTGACAACATCAGCTCGCTGCAACATGTCAGGTTTGACAGCCGTGGATGGTCTCCCCGACCGCTGCAAATCGTGGAGCACCGCCGAACCACCTTCTGATGACTTCACCCTCCGTGCCCAGCGACTAACTGTACTTCTGCCGACGGCAGATGCTTCATAGACTTTGCACAAGCGGTTGTGAATATTCCTCTTAGGTTCTTTCTGTGCAGTGAGAAATTCAATTACGCGACGTTGCTTGTAACGCACATCACCTACAGATGCCATTTTGAAACCGACCTCAGGTCAGCATCCGTCCTGTGGTCTAGTAGGCACAGGGTCAACCATTGGTCCAGATAACCTGTTCCATCGACGAGTATAAGGCGCGAATGACGTCCTGTGGTATAGCCATCCATGGTGCTTTCACCTGGTTCCAAAGTTCATCTGTGGTAGTTGGCATTGGGTCACAACGCTGCAGCTGTTGTTTCACCACATTCCACACGCTTTCATTTGCGAGAATTCTGGTCATCTGGCGGACCAAGGCAAAATTATGTCATTCTGTGACACCAAGGAGGCACATGGTCATGCAGCAGTAAGTGATCGTGCGTTGTCTTGCTGAAAAATGGTATCTGCAGTGTTGTGCAGAAAGGGTATGGCTACGGTACGCAGGATGTTATTGACGTAGATCGCACTGGTCACAGTGCAATGGACAAACACCAACTGTTATTTGTAGATACACCCAGTAGCACCGCACACCGTAAGGTCTTTAGTTGGCGCTGTATGTCTTGTGCGAATGTAGTCACTGTGTTGATGCTCCCGCTGCCTTCGGCGAACCAAAATGCGGCAATCGTTTTCGAAAAAACAGAACCTGGATTCGTCCAAAAACACCACGGATACTGAAACTTCCTGGCAGATTAAAACTGTGTGCCGGACCGAGACTCGAGTTCGGGATCTTTGCCTTTCGCGGGCAAGCGCTCTACCATCTGAGCTACCCAAGGACGACTCACGCCGCATCCTCACAGCTTCACTTCTGCCAGTACCTCGGTCCGACACACAGTTTATATCTGCCAGGAATTTTCATATCAGCGCACTCTCCGCTGCAGAGTGAAAATCTCATTCTGGACCACGGATACTAATAATATTAAGTGACGCAACAAAATGGAGTTCGTAATGTGAATAATTCTCGCCACACTCAGTATTTACGTGTTTGGTATGAACATCTTGCCACAGCTACACGACTACCACACTGCTGCAGACAATCAAAAATACATCCTATCTGATGATGAATCATTATGCGGTTCGAAACGATTAATGGGATACTAGAAATTGAAGTAAAAAACAAAAGGCGATTGGTTTCAGTAATTTCAATTAACCTTCATTTGATGCCATTCCTGTCCCCAGTGACGTCGTTCCATACACCATTGCCGTGTAGCATGTTTCTTCACGTTCGTCAAAGGTAGGGTCAGAAGCGGACGACACCCTCGTAACCATTGCCGTAATAAAAGGCGACGGATTGTCACCGCTGATAGTGTACGCAGATCTGTCCTGCAAAGCGATTCCGATGAGGTGTCAATCTTCTCGGAGGGTGGTCTGGGTGGTGCGACGTGATCCTTCTCGTCGGTTCTACGGCCTTCCGTGAACCATTCTGCACACACCCGTTGCACTGCCGAAACACTTCGTCCCACACGAGCAGCAGTTTCCCGGATGGATGCATCACATTCTCTCAAGCAAATAATGCACCTCACTGATTTGACTGTACGGTTCGCGCATGAATCTGCCACGCATTCCACATGTCTGCTCAAGTCACACTGATCCATTACCTTCGATTTATAACAACAACGAGAGCAACAGGAACATTTTACCGGCTGGTGTTGTTGCGCCACGATATCGATGTTGACCTTTAAGGAGCGGGCCGACATGGTTCAAACGCTAATCATTTCTGAAGACCATACTAATGTGATATGAATATGAACGTCCTATCTCTAGCCTTCACGATGTTATGTTTTTTCTGAAACATGCGTGTATTTATGCTGCTCAAATACACCGAACTAATATATACGACAGTCATTCTAAAACGAAAGAACATTCGTTTTCTCAGGAACCGCGCAATTCTCCTCACTCCCCTACTGTCGAGTCGAAGACCTTCCTAACCGTTGGTGACAGTATAAAGCTAACAGTGGGCAGGAATGGTCGTGTGCTCTTTGTTTGTGCGAGTTTAAAACATGTGATGATATTAACGATCTTTCGAAGACTCGTAGTGTAATACGGTTTCTGGATGTAAAACAAGTTCACCCTTCCGAAATTTACGCACAGGTAACCGAAATCTGACTAAAGATGTTTCAGTTAGAAAACGCCGCATCATTTTTAATGGCAGGCGAACGAGTATTTATGACAAAGAACAATCAGGATAACCTTAAGCTGTTACTGACGAAACTCACATCAACCATCGAGAAAAGAATTCAACGGGATAACAGTTTCTGTGTTGAGCTTGTGTTTTCCTAAAATTTCACGATCAAACAATGGCTCTGAGCACTTTGGGACTTAACTTCTGAGGTCATCAGTCCCCTAAACTTAGAACTACTTAAACCTAACTAACCTAAGGACAACACACACATCCATGCCCGAAGCAGGATTCGAACCTGCCACCGTAGCGGTCACGCGGTTCCAGACTGTAGCGCCTAGAACCGCTCGGCCACCACGGCCGGCTTTCACGATCAGGTCGTTCTCAAATCGTTATGGGTGATTTTCGTTATAGAGAAGAGTGTATAATGTGGGTTCTCCGACTTCTAATACGTCAATACAAAAAAAAAGAAAAAAAACAAAACAAAAACTATTGGGCACTGCGCTGATTTTTTTCATGCGGGACGGCAAACAGGGCGAGGAGTTTTCGAACTAGTGGTGACAAGACCTCAGTTACACGTAATAGCCCAGAAGCAAAGCGTCAGCCAGTGGAATGGCAACGTTAACGGTCCTCAACGAAACCAAAGAAAGCCAAACAAATTCAGAGAACCAAATAGGTTATAGCCACAGTTTTTTGAGATCGTCTACCAATGTCAGCTCAACAGAGATAACTGATGTGGTACATTACGAAGTTCGAAAATTAAAGAAATAATGCGATGGAAGACGTCTTGCGCTGCGTTAGTTTTCTTATACAGCAGTCCGCAGAAGGAAATAAATTTTACAGAAGCTTTTTGTTGCTGAGTGAAAAGAACCCTCATGTAATTTCATATCCGTATGCGATAATCTCTCGAATGACATAACGCGCGACGGTCTACCTTGCGAGAGTGTGATGACCCAGGCCCAGATCGAATAGGCGCTTTGTATTAACGACCGTTCGTTGATGCACACATCAGCCGGTGGTTTTTAGGTCGTTTTCCGTGCTCGATCAGGTAAAATCTGGTATGGGCCCGGATTTCCTCCTCAGAAAAAGTTACACGAACAGTATTATGCGATTATCCACAAAACGAAATTTACAGGAGACGTAACCGCCTAAGACTCCTATTAATGAATCACTCGATGCATATTTTTAACGAAGAACCTGATACACGCGTTTGTGTTGATCCTCTAACTAGCCATTTCAGTATTTTGGCAATAATATCAAATTTACAATAGAGAATTAACATTTTCGGTGTTGTGACTTGGCAAGACAGCCAAGCCACTAGGAGAGGAAGCCGAAAGGCACGCGTTTAAGCTCACGAAGGCTGGCGTGAGGTCTGGAACAGATAAGGGAATTTATAGTAGCAAAGAACGTAAGTAACTACTGGAATACTTAACTTTAATTCATAATTGGTGAACATCGGTCTGACGGTACATGTATCACAAGATACATAGCAAATGATAATGGCGCCTTGCTAGGTCGTAGCAAATGACGTAGCTGAAGGCTATGCTAACTATCGTCTCGGCAAATGAGAGCGTAATTCGTCAGTGAACCATTGCTAGCAAAGTCGGCTGTACAACTGGGGCGAGTGCTAGGACGTCTCTCTAGACCTGCCGTGTGGCGGCGCTCGGTCTGCAATCACTGATAGTGGCGACACGCGGGTCCGACGTATACTAACGGACCGCGGCCGATTTAAAGGCTACCACCTAGCAAGTGTGGTGTCTGGCGGTGACACCACATTCGGCTAATAATTTGAGTATTTTTGTTCCGTTGTGTGCTTAAATATCGAATCTAGTGACACTAATAAGCTATAAAAATAATAATATTTCAGTGGTTGTTACTTCACTTTTTAAGTGATATAAAACTACCATTCCCCATATAAAAGTAAGGAAAATGATACAAAACGGAGCCTGAATGGTTGCATGTAATGTGCAGTTACTGAATGTATGGGACATTTAACAAGCATTAAGAGAAACAACAAATTTCACAAAATGAAAATAATTTGTAAATCGCATGAAGAAATCGCATATTTATATGAAATATTAGTAACTTGTAAAAGAATTTGATGTTTACAAGTGTAAACCAGAATACTCATTCACTTGTCATAGGAAGTCAGTTCAGAATTGTTTGAATGTGACAAAACTAATAGTAACAAAAACTTTTAACAAAACAAGAATTTTGTTAATTATTGAAAGATTATAAATGGTTCAAATGGCTCTGAGCACTATGGGACTCAACTGCTGAGGTCATTAGTCCCCTAGAACTTAGAACTAGTTAAACCTAACTAACCTAAAGACATCACACACATCCATGCCCGAGGCAGGATTCGAACCTGCGACCGTAGCGGTCCCGCGGTTCCAGACTGCAGCGAAAGATTATAAATGGTACATGGCTTAGAATGCATGATTTATTATTGCTTAGTTTCAGTATCTATTTTTCAGGCGGATTATTTTTCTGTGTTGTTCACTAGTCATTGCTTCGAGGCGTTGAAATAAGATTTTGAGGTTACTTTCAGCAGAAACGCTTTTCTTTGGTGTTATTAGTCACGAACTGAATTCCCAACGCCCTTTAATGAACTAAATTTGTTTTGAGTTTATAATATGCTTCCCTGCAAATAATTTTAATGAACTACATCATCAATTACTCAAATGTTGCCAAAATGAGCTCAGTTTGAAAACTTGTTAACACGAAAAATGAGTTAAGCGCAGAAGTCTGCATACGTTATGATAAGCAGGTAGTGGACACAAATTTCCTCCCTTAAGTTAACTCACTTTTCTCTTATGTAGAGAAAAGTGAACAGTGAAGATGGACTACAGCGAGCTGCCTGTGAACGACGCAAAGTATGTCAGGTATGTAACATGTCATTATCGGTTCGAGAAAAGAAAGCCATGGCTTTACGTTGGGAAAAACAAGATAAGGGCAAAAACCGCCTTAGTGCAAGAACATAGGTTTAAGTTTTATGGGTCATACTAATGCGCAGGGGAGACCTAGATCTAAAGGAAAAAATTAATAACTTTAGTTACCAAGGCGGTACCATTAGAAGATCTCTCAAAAATGAGGAAAGAAAGTGGAATTATCCTAAATTTTATTAAGTTATGTCGGCACCAATACTACTGTAAGGGGGAATGATACTGGGCAACAAGAAAAAACAGGCGGTGGGGGATATGAATATGCCAGGTGAGAGTAGGACTCGCGCACCGAGGGCTCTGTACAAATTTAATTATGTATCTACACTATGTGATCAAAAGTATCCGGACACTTCCATAAACATACATTTTTCATATTAGGTGCACTGTGCTGCCACCTACTGACAGGTACTCCACATCAGCGACCTCAGAAGTCATTAGATATCGTGTTAGAGCAGAATGGGGTGAACCACGGAATTCACGGACTTAGAATGTGGTCAGATGATTGGGTCTCTCTTGTGTCATACGTCTGCACGCGAGATTTCTACACTCCTAAACATCCCTTGATCCATGTTTCCGATGTGATAGTGAAGTGAAAACGAGAAGCGATACGTACAGCACAAAAGCGTACAGGCCGACCTCGTCTGTTACTGACAGAGACCTCCGACAGTTGAAGAGGGTCGTTATGTGTAATAGGCAAACATTTATCCAGACCATCACACAGCAATTCCAAAGCGCATCGCGATTCACTGCAAGTACTATGACAGTTAGGCAGGAGGTGAAAAAACGGATTTCATGGTCGAGCGGCTGCTCATAAGCCACACATCATGGCGGTAAATGTCAAACGACGCCTCGCTCGATGTAAGGAGAGTAAGCATTGGACGATTGAACAGTGGAAAAACGTTGTGTATAGTGTGCGGATCCGATGTCAGGGTGTGGGTATGGCGAACGCCCGGTGAACGTCATTTGCCAGCGTGTGTAGTGCCAACTGTAAAATTTGGAGGCGGTGATGTTATGGTGAGGACGCGTTTTTCATGGAGTGGCTTGCACCCCTTGTTGTTTTGCGCGGCACTATAACAGCATAGGCCTACAATGGTGTTTTAAGCACCTTCTTGCTTCCCACTGTTGAAGAGCAATTTGGGGATGGTGATTGCATCTTTCAACACGGTCGAGCACCTGTTCATAGTGCACGGCCTGTGGCGGAGTGGTTACACGGCAATGATATCCTTGTAAGGGACTGGGCTGCACAATGTCCTGACCTGAATCTTATAGAACATCTTTGGGATGTTTTGGAACGCCGATTTCGTACCAGGCCTCACCGACCGACATCGATACCTCTCCTCAGTGCAGTACTCTGTGAAGAATGTCTGCCATTCCCCAACAAAACTTCCAGCACCTGACTGAACGTTTGCCTGCGAGAGTGGAAGCTGTCATCAAGGCTAAGGGTGGGCCAACACCATATTGAATTACAGAATTACTGATGAAGTCCGCCACGAACTTGTAAGTCATTTTCAGCCAGGTGTCCGGATACTTCTGATCACATTGTGTATGTAATATCGTGATTCTACGTCAACTTAAAGTACCCTACAGGATTTGATGAGAGACTTTCCGTGTATCAAAATATGAGATAAATGGCCATATTTTTCTGTTGTTTTGACTTAGAAGCTTACAGTTATTACACAGCCAAGGAATCACAGACGCCCTGGAGGAGCCTTAACAAACGGTCAGACAGCAAAGTGATCCTACAAGGGGTTCCGCATTCACCGACCGAGATACGGAAACCTAAAAAGAAGAAGTAAGATTAAAAACCAGCGAAACCAAATTCCTGAACAAGATAGGCCGATCGAAATGTCTGATTATAAAAGAAATACACATATTACAAAGAAATTGAAAGTATTTGATATAAACGAGAACGATAAAAACAGATGCAAAACAAGGGACAATGGAGGAGTCAAGATTATCACTGCATTTTCCGCAGTATACTTCGCAAGGTAAACGTGCTCAGGAAAATCAGCAAAAAAATAAAAAATTAAAAAATCGAAGGATGATATCAAATTTAGTTGCAACAGGCCGGGAAGGCCTAACGCACGACAGCATAAGAAGATTATGAACAAGAAGAAGAAAAAGAGGTTAGCTGAAAACTGTGGTGACAAGCAGAGTATCCGGTCACAAAGGTAAAAATAACCATACGACGGGATAAAAGCTAGGAATGAGAGACGTGCGGTATTCTTTTCTATAAGAGCCCCACATGTAAGACTATACGGTAACCCTTCGTCCTCCACAAAATGCCGTCTTTATCTGAGCTCGCTGCGGTAAAGTTTTGCCTGGTAAACAGCGGTGTTTCACCTTGCGCAGCAAGACAAGCCCTACCCCCTGCACCGTAAGAGCCACTAAGGCGGGCAACAACAATATTTACGCCTATCCCCTACGGAACCATCACAATCCGCATAGCTCCGGCGCTCTTTTACATCCGAGCGAGTCTTCGGCGAAGAGCCGACCTCGTTCCGGGAAAGAAGACAAAAAGAACTCGGCAAACAATCCCCGAGAATTATACGAGCGCAAAGGCGAAGCGCGGCGAGAAGTATTTATGACGGCCATATGGCAGGCAAGCAAAGCAGCTGCGAACGACGATCAACGCCGGAGCTGTTGCGGGGAGCCCGGGGCGCATCTGGTGCCGCCCTCTGCGGCCGTAACGTGTACCGGCTATAAATAAAATTCCAGTACAGCGCCGGAGCGCCGCGAAACGCTGTGCTGTGCTGTAGTGCGCGGCCGTGTCTGCAGCCATTGTTCTGTGTGTGGTCTGCGGGAGTGGTGCTCGCAGGCGCAACTTTGCACTAGGCACTTATCACGTGGGACTACCTCTACTCATCCCTGGAAATGGTCGATCGTCTGTGTTTCAGTATGTTACGTTAGCTCTACGGACGTTAGGTTAATTTGGCTAGGATTATTTTCTGCGTCAAACTTTATTCTTAACCCAAGCTTACTAAGAATTCCTAATCTTAATCGTCAAGAGTCGTCTCTCAAACTTAAAAGCCCGTGTGGCACTTTCTTTAAAGGAGGAATATCTATGTTGCGAAAAGAACAAGAACGGCTCACCACGAAGGAATTATCCGAATGGGGTCGGAAATCACTAGATGTGATGTACATCATGCAGAAACTAATGATTGCTATTTCAGAAAAAACTGGATGAATTTTTCAAGAGAAAGAGCTTCACAAATTGAGCAAGTCAGTAACGCTTTGGTCCAACTCAGGCCCTTATGCAGGCAGTTATTCGGTTGGACATTGATTGATAGAGTTGTTGAATTTCCTCCTGAGTTATATCGTGTCAGATTCTGTCCAATTCACGCGTTAGATCGGCAAAATTCCGAGATGGTTGGAGAGCCTTACCAATTACGCTCCAGACCTTGTCAACTGGGTACAAATCAGGAGGTCTTGCTGGCCAAGTTGGGGGTAGCAAGCAAGAAGACTGGCAGTAGAATCCATCGCCGCGTGGGGACGGGAGTTATCTTGATGAAGTATAAGCCCTGGACGGCTTACCATGAAGGTAAACGAAACAGGGTGTACAATATCATCCACTTACCGCTGTACTGTAAGTATGCCCCGGATGACATCCGAAGGGCCACTGCTATGAAGTGAAATGTCACCCCGGATTTCTGGTTGTCGAGCCATATGGTGGAAGACACTCAGGTTAGATTCAACATGTAATACACAGGAGTATACCTTGATTAAAATAGCTTCTGGGTTGATATTTCAATGAGTCGAGTGGAAGGGGTAGACATCAACCAGTCGCAGCTGTTTCTCGACCTCCACGTGCTTGCTTTGTTGACTGTTCTGTAGGTTCGTGCAGGGTCTTGCCAAGTGAGGCAGATTACAGGCGATTGCATGGATCGCATACTTACAGCTAGCCGACACCATAGCACCCTCTTCTCGCCCCACCCCCACCCATCATGTCAAATTACTGTTTTACTCTATGTGAGACTAACGTTATTTTACCTTAAATGACGCAAGGAAAATGCTGAGACGATTCCTTAACAAAGTTCCGTATGATTACCTCCGATATTCTTCTCCACGCCAGTCTCCTGTTTCACCTTTCCGATATTGAAGACACGTGAAACTCTCATCTTTCATTGCCCACATCCATACCCGAGTTCCCCAATAGACGCCAGTGATATGGGTCTGGTCTCGGAAGAAAATCATAGTTCTGAACCATCAAGAGCCACACATGACATAAACCTTTAATCGCCACACATTCCGATAGAAACGATCGCCATCAGGCGAGGTAAAACTATTTACGTGAGCCTGTATGTACGATATTTACTGTAGCGTCAATACTAATAAAAAGTTATACTGTTTCACTGTCGTCTACACTCAAATGGCTCTGAGCACTATGGGACTTAACATCTGAGGTCATCAGTCCCCTAGAACTTAGAACTACTTAAACCTAACTAAGCTAAGGACATCATACACATACATGCCCGAGGCAGGATTCGAACCTGCGAGTCGTCTACACTAAAATAAAAATTTAACTGTAGTGATGCAATTATGTATTTTTAATTTTACTGGCGGCATAGTAGGAATCATACCTCACAAGATAATGTAAGTAATTTTTCATTCCCTTGTGACAATCGTTTCAATTGTAGCAGCCTTGGCGTCTCATAAACACGACTTCAAATATTTACCAACTGTAGGGTACCACCACCAAAAGACATGTCGCGAGTAGCGGCTTGAATACTTTTTATCACCACTTAAACGACAAAGAGATGCGAGTGTTCTCAACACCAGATTGTCAATTTTCCACAGTGCCTCATCAAGCGAGGTCATGTTCATGGTGGTTCTTCCATAAGATGGTGATGTTTCGATAATTATAGGTGGTGTGCTGGAAAGAGGTTCTTGTCTCTCTCTTGCCTCGACTCCACATTACTCCATAAGCAATGAAACACGTACTCGTTCAAACGATACAGCCTTGCCACTGTAGAAGGAGTCCGGAAAATCGTGACGGAATCCCTCTCCATTATGATTATGCAAATAATCATTTTGCCCACGCACCCGCAAACGTCCAGTATTTTGTACACAGTTTTTCCAAACACGAGGAGATTGTCAGCTTACATCCGTATGCAACCAGACTTCCTTCATTTCTTCTTCTTTATAGTTCCACATGATACGAATAGTGAATAGTTCTAGAACTTGTCATTAAGAACAGATTCTCAGATTTGTTATGGAAGCCTTTGATGACATAGTGGCACATTCCTTTCCAGTATCCAAAGCTTAAGAACATAGAGCTCATCTGTAATCTCATCTGTAATCTGTTTAACTTAATGTCTGGTCTTCGCGTCTCCTATGTCCTCCCACTCGCCTCTAGTTCATTATGATCTGAGGTAGGCATCATTTATCTCGTGTTGGATGTCTTTTTGCGTAAAACTCGTCGTTTGTTTACTTGTAGGTGATAAACTGAAGTCCGCAGCTCGTGGTCGTGCGGTAGCGTTCTCGCTTCCAGCGCCAGATTCCCGGGTTCGATTCCCGGCGGGGTCAGGGATTTTCTCTGCCTCGTGATGACTGGGTGTTGTGTGATGTCCTTAGGTTAGTTAGGTTTAAGTAGTTCTAAGTTCTAGGGGACTGATGACCATAGATGTTAAGTCTAATAGTGCTCAGAACCATTTGAACCATTTTTGATAAACTGAAACAGATGTATCGCACGAAAATCGTTATTTTAATCCTTGAGAATGGAACTGCAGCTCCGAAACATGTTTGACAAAAATAGGAAAATAAAATGTTTTCACCGAGGAAAAAATATTATTAACAAACATGTCCCTAAACATTAAAATACAGGGTGAAAAGTATTTAAACCGGCAAACTCTGGGAGGTTGTAGGGGACATCAAAACAAATATTTTTCCCAAATGTCATTTTTTTTTTCCTACGAGGAGTCATTAAACCGGTAGAGGAAGATTTCTCTGGCGGCAAATTAACTAAACCAACAAACACTTTTCCATTTTTTTATGACCAAGAGACAACAACTAGGTAGCAGATAGGGCCCAATTAAACAGACTCCAACAACACCGACCCACACATTAACGAAGAACCGCACATGATGAGCGCTAGTAACTGTAGCATGTGGGTTATCCTCATTCCAAACATGCGAATTGTGCATGTTGAAGACTTCATCAAGCCCGAGCGTTGCTTCATCGGTAAATAACACAGAGGATGGAAATGTAGGATGCATTTCACACTGTTCCAGGTACCATTATGAAAACTGTGCTCTGGGTGGATAATCAACTGGTTCCAGGTTGTGGAGGTGCTGTAAGTGAAATGGACGTAATAGTTGCTCTCGAAGGACTGTTCTTACATTCGTCTGATTCGTCCCCATGTTACGTGTAACTGTACGAGTGCTAAATGAAGGATACCGCTCCACATGCTGCAAGACAGGTTCCACAAATTGAAGCGTTCTTACCGTGCGACGGCATCCCTGTCCAGGTAATCTGCTAAATGACTTGGTCTCAAGCAGACGTTGGTACACAGCATCAAAGGTCGTATGATGCGGGATACGGCGATTAGGATATTGTTGTTGATAAACCCGCTGTACAGCTCGTCCGTTGTGGTGCGCTACGTAGTACGCACCAACCATATCAGTGTACTCACTCCAGGTGTATCGCTCCATTAGTAAACAGAAACAATGCACTACTACACTGGTAGACAGCAGATGCCTACAACTGAAGAGCGTAATACGCCCTTTAACTACTAAAGATCGTAATACGGCCCCTATCAACTGAAGAGCGTAATACGGCCTCCAAAGGTTTAAATGATCCTCGTAGGAAAAAATGACATTAGGGGAAAATATTTGCTTTGATGTCCCATACAATCTCCCAGAGTTTGTCGGTTTAAATACTTCTCACCCTGTATAAAGTGATAAAATAAAATGGCAGATACGTACCCAGATAGCCATAAGGAAAAGCGCACGATATCTGGGACGGGTGACGTACACCGGCCCCAGATTGTATGCGCCTGGTGGATTAAGGATGAGGGATGGAGTGCCGGCTAGGCTGTATGAGATTTTTAGGGGTTTTCCACATCCCACTCAGTGAATACTGGACTGTTACACGATTCGCGAACATTTAGAAAACATTCGCTCATTTTTCGCATGAATAATATCTCATGCAGACAGTTCGGGTACACAATTCTGTTCCAAGGGGGTAACAGGATAGTGAGAGGAAGGACTGCTGGTTACCCTTTCAGTAAATCATGCCAGATCCGTTTGTAACCATCTGCGCCGATGCAGGACAGCGAACCAAGAAAGAAAAGAAGAAGAAAATGGAAATGACATTTAAAGCTTAAATCGACAAATCTAATTCGTGAAATAGTTAAGAGACAATATCTACAGGGAAATTTATGGGAAAAATTTCTCAGCCCTTCGAAATAAACACTGGTGTACGACACGGTGATGGCTTATCCACAGCTGGCCGCTGTGGCCGAGCCGTTCTAGGCGCTACAGTCATGAACCACGGGACCGCTACGGTCGCAGGTTCGAATCCTGCCTCAGGCATGGATGTGTGTGATGTTCTTAGGTTAGTTAGGTTTAAGTAGTTCTAAGACTAGGGGACTCATGACCTCAGACGTTAAAGTCCCATAACGCTTAGAGCCATTTTAACCATTTTTCAGCTTATCCACAGTTATTTTTAATTCAGTTCTAGAAAAAGAGTGAGACATCGGAATGAAAAAAATGATGAATTTAAGAAATTAAACTATTATTTAGATAAGTTTTACTAGAAATACTAGAAAGGAGAATCATTGGGAAAATGTTGTAACCATGAAAATCTACAGAGGGCTGGAAATTGTGCAATAACGATGAAATTTATCGAAACATGGAAAACATTTCAATGTTGTTGTTGTTGTGGTCTTCAGTCCTGAGACTGGTTTGATGCAGCTCTCCATGCTACTCTATCCTGTGCAAGCTTTTTCATCTCCCAGTACCTACTGCAACCTACATCCTTCTGAATCTGCTTAGTGTATTCATCTCTTGGTCTCCCTCTACGATTTTTACCCTCCACGCTGCCCTCCAATACTAAATTGGTGATCCCTTGATGCCTCAGAACATGTCCTACCAACCGATCCCTTCTTCTGGTCAAGTTGTGCCACAAACTTCTCTTCTCCCCAATCCTATTCAATACTTCCTCATTAGTTATGTGATCTACCCATCTAATCTTCAGCATTCTTCTGTAGCACCACATTTCGAAAGCTTCTATTCTCTTCTTGTCCAAACTATTTATCGTCCATGTTTCACTTCCATACATGGCTACACTCCATACGAATACTTTCAGAAATGACTTCCTGACACTTAAATCTATACTGGATGTTAACAAATTTCTCTTCTTCAGAAACGCTTTCCTTGCCATTGCCAGCCTACATTTTATATCCTCTCTACTTCGACCATCATCAGTTATTTTGCTCCCCAAATAGCAAAACTCCTTTACTACTTTAAGTGCCTCATTTCCTAAGCTAATTCCCTCAGCATCACCCGACTTAATTAGACTACATTCCATTATCCTTGTTTTGCTTTTGTTGATGTTCATCTTATATCCCCCTTTCAAGACACTGTCCATTCCATTCAACTGCTCTTCCAAGTCCTTTGCTGTCTCTGACAGAATTACAATGTCATCGGCGAACCTCAAAGTTTTTATTTCTTCTCCATGAATTTTAATACCTACTCCGAATTTTTCTTTTGTTTCCTTTACTGCTTGCTCAATATACAGATTGAACAACATCGGGGAGAGGCTACAACCCTGTCTTACTCCCTTCCCAACCACTGCTTCCCTTTCATGTCCCTCGACTCTTATAACTGCCATCTGGTTTCTGTACAAATTGTAAATAGCCTTTCGCTCCCTGTATTTTACCCCTGCCACCTTTAGAATTTGAAAGAGAGTATTCCAGTCAACATTGTCAAAAGCTTTCTCTAAGTCTACAAATGCTAGAAACGTAGGTTTGCCTTTCCTTAATCTTTCTTCTAAGATAAGTCGTAAGGTCAGTATTGCCTCACGTGTTCCAGTGTCAATAGTAATGAGAAAATCCAAGGCAGTACATAATCCAAAAAATTGTTCAAATATTTGTGGGATAAGAAGTCAAGAACAAGCTGGGTCTACGAATTAAAAGGGGATTCCGGAAAAAATAATAATAAATCTGTAGAAACGGTTGACAGAAGTGTTTAGGAATAAGTACTTAATATGGGAGGATTAAATGACAGGAGAATGAAAAAAACTGGTCTAATTAGGTCGGAAAAAATGAAGGAGAAACACAGTGAACCGATGAGAGCACTGGAAGGAGAAGAAATAAAAGAGTGACGAGTAATGAAATGAAACTGGTGCATGTTTATTAGCTGGCCCTCCGGAGAAGAAAAAAATGAATGCCACGTAACTGACCACTTACGGGGCACATGAGAAAAGTAATGAAACTGCTAACACTGGAAACGATCTGGCAAACGCTGTGTTGTTCTACATGTGTAGAGTGGTGTGTTCGTACCTTCTAGAAGCTCAGTCCGTGTTTCAGCTCCGTACAGCTATCACATGAGTTCTGAGAGCGCTATCAGCGAAGTTGTGTTTTTGTTCGTTTTTTGAAAATGGAACAGCGGAATTTAGAGCAACTTGTGTCCTCAAGTTTTGTATTAAACGTGGGGAATCCATAAGTGTGGCCTTCCAAAAGTCGAAGGAGGCCTTATCAAGAGTACAGGAGTTGTTCGCCAGCACAAATTGTTTTTGGAAGACCGTGGAAACGTTGAAGATGAACCTCGCTCAGGCAGACCTTCAATTTCAAAGGTCGAATGTATGATTGCTATTGTGAGATCAGATCGACGTTTAACAATAAGCATGATGGGTAACCTGTTAAGCTTAAATACTTTCACTGTGCACCAAAATTATGACCGAAGTTTTGCGCATGCGAAATATTCATGCCAAAATGGTGCCAAAAACCTCATGCAATTTTTTACTTCAAAAGCTCTTCCTTTTGATCCAGAGCTCTCCTGTTCACCTGATCCAAGTTGTTGTCACCCTTTTCTTTTCCAGAAATTTAAAAGGGTTTTAATAAGACGTCTTTTTGGGACTGCGGAGAGCATTCAAAAGAATGTAACCGACATGTTACACGCCCTACTAGCTGAAACCTATCATTTTTGCTACACTACTGGCCATTAAAATTGCTACACCACGAAGATGACGTGCTACAAACGCGAAATTTAGCCGACAGGAAGAAGATGCTGTGATGTGCAAATAATTAGCTTTTCAAAGCATTCACACAAGGTTGGCGCTGGTGGTGACACCTACAACGTGCTGACATGAGGGAAGTCTCCAACCGAATTCTGCCGGCCGCGGTGGTCTAGCGGTTCTAGGCGCACAGTCCGGAACCGCGCGACTGCTACGGTCGCAGGTTCGAATCCTGCCTCGGGCATGGATGTGTGTGATGTCCTTAGGTTAGTTAGGTTTAAGTAGTTCTAAGTTCTAGGGGACTGATGACCACTGTAGTTAAGTACCATAGTGCTCAGAGCCATTTGAACCATTTGAACCAACGGATTTCTCATACACAAAAAGCAGTTGCCCGGCGTTGCCTGATCGCATTGACGGCACTTTGAACAGTGGATGCCTCGTCTAAGGAGGAGAAATGCGTACCATCACATTTCCGACTTTGATAAAGGTCGGATTGTAGTCTATCGCGATTAAGGTTTATCGTATCGTGACATTGCTGCTCGCGTTGGTCTAGATCCAATGACTGTTAGCAGAATATGGAATCGGTGGGTTCAGGAGGGTTATACGGAATGCCGCGATGGATTCCAACGGCCTCGTATCACTAGCAGTCGAGATGACAGGCATCTTATCCACATGGCTGTAACGGATCGTGTAGCCACGTCTCATTCCCTGAGTCAACAGATGGGGACGTTTGTAAGACAACAACCATCTGCACGAACAGTTCGACGACGTTTGCAGCAGCATGGACTATCAGCTCGGAGACCATGGCTGCAGTTACCCTTGACGCTGCATCACAGACAGGAGCGCCTGCGATGGTTCTGTTTACAGCATCATGATGGTCGCATCCGTGTTTGGCGACATCGCGGTGAACGCACATTGGAAGCGTGTATTTGTCATCGTCATACTGGCGTATCGCCCGGCGTGATGGTATGGGGTGCCATTGGTTACACGTCTCGGTCACCTCTTGATCGCATTGACGGCACTTTGAACAGTGGACGTTACCTTTCAGATGTGTTATGACCCGTGGTTCTACCCTTCATTCGATCCCTGCGAAACTCTACATTTCAGCAGGATAATGCACGACCGCTGGTTGCAGGTCCTTTCTGGATACAGAAAATGTTCGACTGCTGCCCTGATCAGCACATTCTCCAGACCTCTCACCAACTGAAAACGTCTGGTCAATGGTGGCCGAGCAACTGGCTCGTCACAATACGCCAGTCACTATTATTGACGAACTGTGGTATCGTGTTGAAGCTGCGTGGCCAGCTGTACCTGTACACGCCATTCAAGCTCTGTTTGACTCAATGCTCAAGCGTATCAAGGCCGTTATTACGGCAAGAGGTGTTGTTCTGGGTACTGATTTATCAGGATTTATGCACCCCAATTGCGTGAAAATGTAATCATATGTCAGTTCTTGTATAATATATTTGTCCAATGAATACCCGTTTATCATCTGCATTTCTTCTTGGTGTAGCAATTTTAATTGCCAGTAGTGTATCAAGACTGGGAACGACTCCACCGGTGTGTAGCGGCCCAAGGGAATTATTCTGATGAGGACGTTATTGTTGTTTGGAAAAAGGAAAATTTTTCTAGATCAAAAATTAGTTTCATTACTTTTCTTACACACTTGGTAAAAATGTCATATCCATGCTTTGCCTCACGTACTTGCGCAGGGAGAATAATGTGAACCCTACAAGTGCGTGAGGCAAAGCACAGATATGAAATTTTCCTATTCGGTGCGAGCACATTTCCTACTTCACATGTTTGTATTCTAACCAGCCAACAGTTGCTCTTCTATTTTCTATTGGGTATACGCAAGGAGTCTGTCATAGGTTCAAGTAAGATCGCAGCAGGTGTCAGACGCACAAACGCTGCATATTGACTCCTGCGTACGTATAGGAGTGGCTCCTACGTACGTATAGTACTGCACCCGGCTGGAAACACATCAGAGTCGTGAGCGCTCCAGCGGTCGCCTGAATAAATCGTGCAGGGCGCAATGCGAGGCACAGTTAAGGGCTGCTAGCCGGGATCCCTTAATGGCCGCCGGGTCGATATTGGGTGCTATTTATGCTGTGCCAGCCGCCCAACCCGGCGCCCTTTGGTTTCCCAGCCCACGGCGACCTGCACGTGCCGAATGAATTAACAAGACGTACACCGAGACACAGGTCCTCCACGACCTTTCTTTTTCACTGTTCGCGTGCGCCGCTCCGCTGCCAATTTATTTCGTGCTCTTTCCCTGTGTTTCGCATCGGTTCGCGAGCTCCCGACGCCACACAGAAAGACGAAGTGTTCGTCCACTGATAAAGTGCAGGGGGGGGGGGGGGGGGGGGTTGTAGTCGTGAAAATAAAGCGGGAACCTCTCTGTTTGTATTGCCGAGTTTAAATGGCGGGCAGCAGACTCCCGTGTAGTGTATCTCTCTCATCAACTGGCTCTTCTGTGAAATGAAAAGCTGCCGAGGTGGAAGCAAGCAGCAGATATTGTTTAACGATAAACAACGGTCTTCCAATCACTGCATCTGTTACGCTCGCTTCCTGACTGATGAAAGTTTATTTTGTGCCTCATTAGCTTCATGAGCAAGGACGGACACATACGATAACAGCGTCGACACAGCTGAATAACAGTGTGGAATAGGAATCTGATTTGGGGTCCTAGGACCACCCTGTGTCGGGCTGGTTAATTTGAAGTTGGAACAGTTTCATCCATCCAACGCAGAGTATCACGTAATTGTAGTTACTGCGGTTTCTGTACACTTATGATACTGAATTAGATGTGGCCTTTTCCTTAACAGAAAATCGAAAGGATAACTGTGTTAAAAGCGGTGGTACACATTAGGAGAGAGCCGGCCGCGGTGGCCATGCGGTTCTAGGCACTGCAGTCCGGAATCGCGGGACTGCTACGGTCGCAGGTTCGAATCTTGCCTCGGGCATGGATGTGTGTGATGTCCTTAGGATAGGTTTAAGTAGTTCTAAGTCATAGGGGACTGATGACCTAAGATGTTAAGTCTCATAATGCTCAGAACCATTTGAGCCATTAGGAGAGAGGCGGGCGGTACGAGTAGGGTATCGCAGAAAACGGAGGGATTCAAGTAAAAATGATCAAAGATTAGAATGAGACACTGAACCAGAAAATAACGAAATATACAGCAGTTTTTACATCGTACCTCACAAGAGTTCTAATCACAATAACGCCTTTAATAAATTTTGAGGTGTAAGGGGCAATCAAAAAGTGTAATTTGACTGCGTTGCTGCAGCGTGTATGTAACGTAGTGTGACACCGATGTGGGTGTATATAAGCAGTGACATGTCGACAACGGGTTAGGATGGCATTCGTGTCTTGCTGGAGTGCGTTCGGTAAATACTGAAACGTTAAATATGGCGACGTCATTACCAAATGCGTTCAGACAGGAGCAACGTGCAGCCATTCTTTTCTGGGCTGCCGAGTGACAAACGCAGGTAGACATTCATCGGAGAATGAAGAACGTGTATGAGGCAGCATGTATGTCGAAAATCACCCCTGCGGAATGGTGCGCGACGAGAGATGAGGGTGCTTCATTGAAAACGCACGCCCGATGGCACATACGCCAGTTCCAGTTGCAGACACACGAGCACACTCCTCCCCCATGGGATTATCAAGCTTTAGGTCCCTGAAAAAAAGGCCTTGAAGGTGAAGGTCGGATGATTCCTATCGGACGAGGCTGCGCAGCAGGCAGTTGCGGACTTCTCACGCAGCAGCAGATGGTGTTTTACCAAACGGAACGAGTATTTTCAACCTGGTGCGTCTGTGGAATGAATGGCCCAGTGCTTACGGCTGTTTTGCCTGGTTGGCTTGTTTTTACGCATTCGCGATTGTACGGCCTTCAAACGTAAACTTTTTAGGGCTCCTAAAACAAAAGCAACAAAGAACGATTTGATTTAGCTCTGGGATTTTCCCGCAGTGCCTAAGGTATATCTCGTAGTTTCAGTTTTCTAAGAAACGAAAGAAGTAGGACATTTATCTTAGGCATAGCTTGAGAATCTCGGTATTGTCTGTCTTGTGGAATCGCGTAAAAATGCAATTCTTTTCACTGCTAGGAATTCGGCTATTGTAAACGATTCATCTTTTCTGTTTTAAGATTGGATTGTGTACCGAACTTCTATATTGATTTGCAATAAATAGTAAATCAAATATAAATTTAGAAAGGGCAGCTAATCAAATTTTTACAGACATTAATAAGTGGTTCATAGCCAATTCACTGTCATTAAACTTCGAAAAGACCCACTATATGCAGTTCAGAACTTCCAAGAGATTTCCTTGTGATGGGTGTATAAAATATGATGACATGGAAATAGGAGAAGTTGAGAGTGTAAAATTCTTGGGATTACAACTTGATAATAAATTCAGTTGGGAGCAACGTACTAACGAACTGCTAAAGCGCCTAAACAAGTCTGTGTTTGCAATGCGAATCGTGTCACACATACAAGATATAAATATAAAAAACTGGCATATTTTGCTTATTTTCACTCCTTTATGTCATATGGTATCATATTTTGGGGTATCTCTACAAACAGAGAAAAATTTTTAGAGTATAATAAGAGTAATGAGAAGTGTAAATCCAAGAATATCATGTCGAAACCTATTCAAAGAATTGGGCATATTAACCACATCTTCTCACAATATTTATTCCTTAATGAAGTTTGTTGTAAATAATAGATCTCTTTTTCCAACTAACTGCTTAGTACACAGTATCAATACTAGGAATAAGAACAATATACACAAAGATTTAAAATCAATTACTCTTGCCCAGAAAGGAGTCCAGTATTCAGCAACACATATTTTCAATAAGTTGCCAGCAACCATTAAGAGTTTAGTTTCAGAAAAGGCACAATTTAAACATAATGTAAAAGAATTTTTGGTGGACAACTCCTTCTATTCCATCCACGAGTTTCTCAACAAGTCCAGTAAAGCATTTTAATGAAAATTTATTATACTTTAATTTTTGACAATACTTGGTTGTAATAGCTAAGAAACTAACAAATATCTGAATGATGGATTTAATGAAATCAGATGTAAGTATTAAACCTGTAAATATTAGAAGTTTAAATTTAATTCATGTACATAATTTTAGTGTTTATTGACTGAGAATCATTAAGATTAATGAAACTTAAGTTTTTCTAATTACATTTGTAATGTGTTTATCTGACATGTTCCACACCTAGGAGGATTCCCTCTTTTATGGGTCTACGGAATGAATAATTAATCTAATCTAATCTATATATCATAAGTGTTTGCTACTGATATTGGCATCTCTCTACAGTAAAAAGATTCATAAACGAATGTCCTTACTTGTAGGCGTTACTAACAGACACCTTTCTTTTAACGATCTCTATAAGAAATTGTAGTGTAAAAATAGCAAGGGTTTAATTTTAGTTCTTCGTATTAGTCTGGTCTCTTCGAATGAATGTCGTCCTTCGTTAATGTGCACTATGATAAAAATAGGTATATGGATCGTTGCTACTACAACGATACACGTTTGTAATGCGGCGATAATAGATCATACGATTTGTGTTAAAATGAATTCAATTCAACTACGGACACACAGTTTTAAGATAGTATTATGAACTTCAGCCTCACTTATCCTATCAAAAGAACGTACAGGATGCGTCACAGTGTATTAACTATATCAAATTTGAATAACATACAACTAACCACGAAACAAAATTAAACGTTTTACACAAAGTACGACATTTATTCAAGTTTACTTACGAAATACTACACAGCACAAATAATGATCATTCGCGGCTACACAATACTCGAGACATTTCACTCAGTTTTTGAACATATCTTCCATTACTGCTAGAATAATTACGGAACTTTCATTGTGAATTCGCTCTTTTAACGACTACGAGCTTCTCGGCCTGTCGGAGTAAGCTCTCGCCTTCGAATAGCCCCATAGATAAGAGTCTGGCACGATTAAATCAGGCGAGCGAGGCGGCCATTGGACGCAAACGCGTTTGGAAATTATGCGGTTATCAAACGCGTTACGGAGAACTTACTTGGTCCTGTTGGGTGTGTGGCATGCCGCGCCGTCTTGTTGGAATCAATTTTCGTAATTAGTGCTACGCACACGTTTGATGGTTTTAGGAATTCGGACGGTGCTCCGAAGCCCGGTTGACTTTCGATTCGATGCATTTGCAGATGCACCGAAGTTTCCAACCCATCTGAGTATTATTCCACGAGCAGGAATTGGATACCGTGATTGAATCTTGAAATGCTTACGTAAGGCACGTTGCGCGCGCACAGCAGATTCGCCGAAGCGAGAATAGCATTCCACCACGAACGCACGATATTGCTTCGAGCAGTTCGACGTGATTACTGACCTGTGTACGGGATGGACTCTCCACTCTATTAATAGACGACGCCACCGCCACTTTATCGTGTCTTAGTGCGGGTTATTCAAATTTGAATTCATTACCACAGAAAAAATTTTCAAGCTTTGTTAACTCGTGTCACTCTATTGCAGAAAATAAGATTGTAAATCGTCTCTGACTCGGACACTCCATGAGGCGGAGATAATTAAAAATCTAATACAAGAACAAGATGTCACTTCGTATTTGGCGGTTGCGTTGGTAAATGCGTGACGGTGGGACTTTAAGAAGAGACTGATGCGCAAGCATCTGTAAGAACAGCCAAAGTGTGAGACTGGTAGTATGGACCTTTGTTTTTCGTCTTACCAGGTTTGCGTTGGGTGGTCTGTTGTGTCTAGACAAGACAGCCTAGACACAATGAGAGGAAGCCGAAAGGCTCGCGCTTAAACTCACGCAGGCTGGCGTGAGGTCTGAAACAGGATACGTAATGAATGCTATAAAGAAAAGTACGTAGCTTCTGGAATACTTAACTTTAATCCATAATTGTAGAACATCGCTCTTGATGATACACGCTTCATATAATAAATATCAATTGAATACGGCGCCTTGCTAGGTCGTAGCAAATGTAGCTGAAGGCTATGCTAACTATCGTCTCCGCAAATGAGAGCGTATTTGTGAGTGAACCAATGCTATGAACGTCGGCTGTACAACTGGGCGAGTGCTAGTACGTTTCTCTAGACCTGCCATGGTGGCGCTCGGTCTGCGCTCACTGACAGTGGCGACACGCGGGTCCTACGTATACTACCGAACCGCGGCCGATTTAAAAGGTACCACCTAGCAAGTGTGGTGTCTGGCGGTGACACCACATGGTCAGAGTGAAATTTTTCTGCCATAGCTTCCCAAATAAGACACACAAAGCATGTCGTCCACATTTGCAGATATTTCTAGTGTCATAGAGATATGACGATGATACCAAAATACTGCCAACATAGCCCTGAACGATCTCCAGAATTTTGTCAGAGTAACTGGGTGTCAGATTGGACGGTGTACTCACACATGACGCGTAGCGTGACCGGGTTGCTGGTGCCCTTGCCCTCGGTGTTGGCGGCCAGACAGGTGTAATCGCCGGCGCTGAGCCGCGTCACTCCCTGAAGGACCAGGGACTGGTCGCTTAGGATTATGCCCGCCGTCACGTTGTGGTGCATCTCGCGGCCCTGCAACAGGAAGCACAGTTACCGAACACTGTCTTGGAACTACCTGTAACTGGCACATCTGAGAATAAAATGTGTTGAAGGGAACCATCCTTACTAACGAGCGACTGAAATAACCACTACGTATCTGACTCAGAAAACAATTAACACACCGCCGTCCGAAAGTTATATCAGACTGAAAAAATAAGTCTCAAGGAAAGAGAAATTGCAAATGTAGACGAAATTGAATAGGTACAAGATGACATAAAAGTCCACAAACACTTAAAAACGCACTAATTAGCAGAATAATATAGGTAGGAAGGTAAACCTTCACACTCATCCCTGAAATGACATGGAATTTTATCGAAACCTAAGACGACGCCAAAAACTGGCCAATAGATGACGCTGGACAGCAACACGTCAGTGACTCCGAATGGGAATCGCTTATAAAATGAGCTATAGTAAGAGAGGGAGTAAGATTCGGTAGCAGTCGCAGCATGTTGACTTTGCCAGGAAAGACACTGCGGGTGAATCTTTACTCTCGCACTGGAGGATACACTACTGCAGCTTTACAATAATATCGCGATAAGAGGAGTATTAGAACGGGTAAATGTCCCATGACAATCGTCGCTGTGAAGAAAATCGTGAAGTTTGAAGCCACGGTTTGTTTGGACAATCGGCTCCGTAATGGGCGACCGGACACAAGTGCTCTGCTGCTCAGGCAGTTCAAGCAGAAATGGAGACTTTTTTTTTCTTTGAGTAATCAGTCTGATGACTGGTTTGATGCGGCCCGCCCGAATTACTCTCCTGTGCCAATCTCTTCATCTCAGAGTAGAACTTGCAACCTACGTCCTCAATTATTTGCTGGATGTATTCCAATCTCTGTCTTCCTCTACAGTTTTTGCCCCTACAGCTCCCTCTAGTATCATAGAAGTAATTGCCTGCTATCTTAACAGATGTCCTATCATCCTGTCCCTCCCGCTTTCCTCTCCGATTCTAAGCACAACCTCAACATTCCTTACCTTATCAGTCCACCTCATTTTCAACACTCCCCTATAGCACCACATCTCAAATGCCTCGATTCACTTGCGTTCCGATTTTCCCACAGTCCATCTTTCACTACCATACAATGTTGTGTTCCAAACAAATATTTTCAGAAATTTCTCCCTCAAATTAGGGCCCATGTATGATACCAGTAGACTTTTCTTGACCCGGAATGCCATTTTTATGATTTTTTTGTCTGCTTAGCCTGTTCATCTCCACTTGCTGAGGAAATTACACACACTACTGTTTGGAGTGCACTGAGGCGTACCCTCCAATGCTATCCGTACAAAATCCAATATCTTCATGAACTCTCAGCCTCAGATTTTGTAACGGGGATAGCGTTTACATTGGGAATACTTCAAAAAATTGGGGGAAGACGACTATTGGTAGTTTAATATGTTGTCGATCGACGGAGTCCACTCCAGACTCAGAGGGTTCGTCAACACCTACAACTGCAGAATTTGGGCTAACGAAAATTCTAGAACTGTCGCGCAAACCCGATTGTCACGGTGTTGTGTGGATTTACCACATCAATTGTGATCGGAGCTGGGTGCTGCTTTTCAGCGTGACGGGTAAGAGGTATATTACAGAATCGCATCATCTGACTGCCAAACACGACTTTTATCCAGGATGGCGCTCCATCCCATACTGATGCACGTGTGAAAGATCTCTTGTGCACACCGTTTGGTGATGATCACGTGCTGAGCCACCACGTCCCTCGTGCTTGGCCTCCCAGATCCCCAGCCCTCCATCCTTGTGATTACTGCCGGTGGGGTTACCTAAAGTCGCAAGTCTGTCCCCATCTCCGGCCGTCATTAGGGATGCTAAAAGACAACATCCAACAGCAATTCCTCCCCAATCTCACTGACACCTTTTATAGTGTTGTTCACAACATTGTCCCTCAGTTACAGGTAACGTTAATGAATGGCTGCCAAAATGCTGAGTATTTGTTCTAAAGAGCCTCCATAGTCTTCGCTAAAAATCAGTTGTTATGTTAATTATTGCTTTTTTCATATGTGCACATTTTGTGCACTTTTCCCTGCTTTCAATAAAACCCTACGTCATTTCAAGCATTTGTGTCAATTTTTACCTCTCTATCTACACTATCCCGGGAAGTACGAATTTTCATAACGGGCTTTTGAGTCACCCTGTAATTCTTCATGCGACGGAATTTTACGATTGGTTTGAAGTTTTCGTTCATCTCTTCCAAGCGTTGCACAGTTATTTCTATTTCCACATAACTGATACATTCAACATCGTCTATAATATGTCTTCATCTACTACTATACTCTCAAGTTCGATGTCGAGCGCTTGGCAGAGATTACTTCCCGTACTGTCGGTTATTATGGATTCTTCCCTTTGTATTCACATCTAGAGCGCGAGAAGAACGACTGCTTAAAGGCCTCTGTGCGCACTGTAATTAGCCTAAACTTGTCTTTGCGGTTCCTACTAGAGCGACGTGTGTGGGTTTGTAGTACATTTCTAAATGCTGGTATCTGAAACGTGTTGAGTAGGCTTTCGCGAGTCAGTTGTCATCTTTCTTCAAGTGTCTGCCATTTCACAGTTTTCACTATCCCTTTGAGACTCTCTCATAGGTCAGTCAATGCTGTGCATTTTTGTTTGCGTTCTTTGTCACATGACAGCCATTTTTGCTAAGAGATCCACACAGCTGGGTAATACTGTAGAAAAGGTGCTACAGGCGATTTGTAAGCAGTGTCCATTGCTACGTAAGTCAGCATACTTTTGTACCTTTTGACAGTGAAAGTAAAATTTTCTGGGTTGTTCGGCCGCGTTATATTTCTTCTACGCAATATACGTTTCCACCCCTCTGCTCCGATCTTCTTTAGGATCTTGTGGTGTCTGCAGTTAGCTGAACCGTGGACAACGCAAGGTCCTGAAGAATTTCCCAGCAGAGCGGTCGAAGAGTCAATTGCTCGGAAGAAATGTGACGCGGCCTCGTAACCCTGAAGATTTTACCTTGTTCTTTGTTGAATACTTTTCCCATTAACCTACCAATGAAGCTAAGTCTTCGCCTACGACTAATTGTATGTGATAATTTAATTTCGTACGCCTGCAAACTGAGTTGACTAATGTAATTTGTGAGTTACCTCCACTGTCTTCAAAGTTTACTTTTTATCCCGTTGTGAATTGCATTATTTGACATTTCTGAACGTTAAAGTTAGTTGCAAATCTTTGCACCTCTCTGTAATTTTATCAGAGTCTGGCTGATTACTTCTGCAGGTTTTATAATAGCTACATTATAGATAACTACATCACCTGCAAAAAGTCTGAACTTACTTAATTACTTTTGTGCCCGGTCATGTATATACAACGTGAACAGTACGGGTCACAGTGCATTTCCCTTGGGCATGCATGAAGTTTCATCTGCTTCTATCTATGACTCTTTACCCAAAATAGCTGAATCGTAATTCCCCAATCAATTATAAATTTCGTTGGAATCCCCAAATCATTGTACTTTCCGTAACAAGCATTGATGTGGTACTGAGTAATATGATTTTCGGAAGGCAAAAGATAATGCAACTACTGTTTGCTTGGTCCATGGCTTTCAGGACCTCACGCTCACGCGTGGAAAGGGCGTGTGGACGTTTTCAGAAACTGTGGTGCTTGCTATGGGATGGGCCATACGTTTAGCGTACGCAGTAGCAGGGAGGACGTCGCTTGCTTACCGTATTTTAGTCTTTGTCTGATCCCAGAGCTTTTCATATCTACATTTTCTTTCAGCCCCAGTCAATGTACTGCTGCATGCCCTAGCAGACAAGGCACTAACGTGTCTCATCTTTAGGAAACAGTTTCCCATAGTCCTCTTTCACTACTTTATCCATTAAGACAAGTTCTGATATTCTTTGATACCAACACATATAAAAATCTCCAGATTTTCTCCACTTCTCGCTCTCCATAGCTTACACTTCACTTCCATACAGTTCTGTGCTCCGACATACACTTTCAGGTATTTTTATCTCTATTTCGTACCACTGTTTGACACTAGTAAACCAGCACAGGCCTTTTACTGAAGGAATTTCTTCGCATGCGCTACTCAGTTTCTGACATCGTTTTTTGGTTAGGTTATCCTGTGTGATCGTACCTCCTGAACAGGACAGTTCTCACTTCTTATTCTACTGTGACGTTTACAAACCTAATATTAATTACTTTTCAATGTCAATAAGCGTCACCAACAGCAGTATACTTTAAGATTTTTTATTTTATTCTGAAAGCAAACGGTTTCGGCAATTCATTTTCCCTTCTTCAGGTCCCGTATGCTTTCATCCAAATAAACGAACTTACCGTACAGCGCCATAAAACACTTGATATCGTGAAGTCCAATCGTTATACAAATGCTTCATACGAAGACGAAGAACAACATGCTGAGATGTTGAATAAAGGAAAACGAATCTTAATAAGCCTCAAGTTTTTTATCATGATTATACATTAACATCTTCTAACTAAAAACAAAAGAGGTTCGAATGCCTTTCCGCCTTGAATTACACTGGAGAGCCAAATAAACTAGAACACCAGCCTAATATCGAGTATGGCTCTGAGAGCACGTAGAAGTTCCTCAACAGGACGTTGCATGGACTCGACTAACGTCTGAAGCAGTGCTGGAGGGAACTGACACCATGAATCCTGCAGGGCTGTCCATAAATCCGTAATAGTACGAGGGGGCGGAGATCTTTTCTAAACGGCACGTTGCAATTCATCCCAAATGTGCTCAATAATATTCATGTCTGGAGAGTTTGGTGGCCAGCAGAAGTATTTAAACTCAGAAGAGTGTTCCTGGACCCAATTTGTAGAAATTATGGACGTGTGGGATGTCCCATTGTCCTGCTGCAATTGCCCAAGTCAGAAGGAATGCACTATGGACATGAATGGACGGAGATGATCAGACAGGATGTTTACATGCGTTTCATCTGTCCGAGTCGTTACCTAGTCATGTCAGGGGTCCCACATCACTCCAACTGCACACACCCCACACCATTACAGAGCATCCATCAGCTTGAATAGTCCCCTGCTGACATGCAGCGTCAATTGTTCATAAGGTTGTCTCCATGACCGTACACGTCCATCCGCTCGATACAATTTGAAACGAGAGTCATCCGACCAGGGAACAAGTTTCCAGTCATCAACAGTCCAACGTCGGTGTTGACGGACCCAGGCGAGCCGTCAAGCTTTGTGTGGTGCAGTCATGAAGGGTACACGAGTGGGCCTTCAGCTCCGAAAGCCCATATCGATGATGTTTCGTTGAATGGATCGCACGATCACATTTGTTCATGGCCCAGCACTGAAATATGCGGAAATTTGAGGAAGGGTTGGACTTCCTCATGTTGAACGATTCTCTTCAGTCGTCGTTGATCCCGTTCTTGCAGGATCTTTTTCCGGCTGCGACGATGTCGAAGATATGTTTCACCATGTTCCTAACACTCACGGTACACTAGTGAAATGGTCGTACGGGAAAATCCCCACTTCACCACGTTCGAACTCTCTTAATTTTTGATAACCTTGATAACCTGCCATTGTAGCAGCTGCACCAGACACTTGTTGTCTAATAAAGGTGTTGCCGATCGCAACGCCGTATTCTGCCTGTTTACATATATCGGTATTTGCGTACGCATGCCTACACCAGTTTCTTTGGCGCTTCAGTGTATATTGTGCTACTAGCGAGAGGAAGTACACCATTAATGTTCTTCGGTATACAGCAATATCATAGGCAGGGTGACGTCTATAGTTACTTAAAAAGCAGTTTGGATTATTAAGTACTAGGTGTGAAATAGGCGGAGATAACGAAAAAATATATACTAATAATAAGTGATATGACTTCTAGCTTCATAAAAAATGTCGAAGTGTACAAAGTCTACATAAATTCTAGTAGCCTAGCTATCTTGCTATAAATTCAACTAACATTGTAAACTCGCTATATCACAAGGAAGATGAAGAGTATCCGCATGACCTAGCAAGCAGGTGTATCACTGCCGGAAAATAATGCGTTAAAAGATCAACTAAATTATGTTTTGCAAATTTTGTTTAAAATATGTCAAATTTCATTATAAGTTAAAGCAATGTCATTTTACGGAAGGCAGTCAATGGATTCATATATGGAACAAGAACTACCACAGAAAGAAAGTTCTCATCAAATCTGTTGGGATGTTACCAACAGGAATATTGTTCACACGTGACTGTAAATGAGTTTAAATGACTACAGAAGAGAATATTTCGTGGAAGCCAGAGCTTTATAACGAAGGCAAATGTAAGAAGTTCGTATTGCTTAAAAGACAGGTCCTTAACCTTCAACTAAAGAAAAGATTTTTTGGCGAGCTACTGTAGCATAGTATTAAGTACATAAGATTAGGGAAGTTTCCGGCTTATTACAAGAAAATCAGTCAGAAAATACCACTTTTGATAAAGAAAAAAAAGAACTCCTGAACTTGCGAGGCAAGTATTTGGAGAGAATGTCGATAAAGATAGACGAGTTAATTCAGCTAATAACAGAGCAGATAAAAGCATTACTAGTTCGGTAGTAAACTCACGAGAGCCTGGTTAAGGCTTAATTAGGTGTTCGTGTGTTCCCTAACAAAGTTTGGTGGACTCTTCGAAGCAACGCACAAACTTCTGATACGCGCCGAAACACTACAGAAATCTTTAACAGTGTCGCTTAAAATATGTGAAAGATGCATTTACGCGTAGTCATTTTCCTAGGAGGAACACGAGGATTACTATTTAATCCTTAACAGAGCGAAGAGAAAAGCTGAGCTACTGTGAATATCAAAATATCAAAGAGTAGGTGATTTCCTGCTGAAATTATGTTTGATAAGGACGCGGATGACAACAAATATAACAGCACTGGATGGAATATGTTATCTGCAAGTGAAGAAGTAAAACTACGAACTGGGTGGTTAAACTTTATAAGTGCATGATTCAGGAAAAAAAAAAACGACGGAAGTCGGAAGTGGTGTAATGGTAAAAAAATGGACTCGCGTTCGTGTGGAGAGTGGCCTACATCACAGTCCCACTACGCAGTTTTAAGATCTACCTGATTTTCTAAATTCCTTAAGCAAATGTCATGGAAGTGTCTACGAAGGAGAGGAAAGAAAAACAGCCGATTTGCCTCCCCTCCTTTCACAATCAGATATATCACTGTAGTTACGTTCTGGTAGATGAGACATTCTAACTTGGTTGTTTTTGATCGTATAAAGCAAAACAATATGCGTAATGAGGTGATATGCCTCAGATGGACAAGACTCGGCAGCGAAAATTGCTAGTGTATAGGCGAGTTCCCCCAAATAATTTAAAAAAAAATGTTTCGGGATTTATTATTAGAATGAAGTTGTTTGCGAAAGAGCAACCGCCTTTACACTTGCGGAATTTGTGAATTCAGCACACTGGCTGGCTGGTTCAAATGGCTCTGAGGACTGTGAAACTTAACATCTGAGGTCATCAGTCCCCTAGAACTTAAAACTAGTTAAACTTAACTGACCTAAGGACATCACAAACATCCATGTCCGAGGCAGGATTTGAATCTGAGACCGTAGCAGTCGCGCGGTTCCGGACTGAAGCGCCTAGAACCGCTCGGCCACAGCGGCCGGCTTCAGCACACAAAAATCTACACTATCTTATCGTAAGCATCGCGGGGCACCCCTGTGTAATGTGGAACTGATCATTGGGTGTGACGAAAAGCGGAGCTGACAGTATAAGAGGGGGCGGGAAGTGTGGTGCTGTCAGTGGAGTAGCAGTAACACCAAAATGGTCGGGCAGGAGGTTTCAGTCACTTCCAACGTGAACTAGCCATGTCATGTAAACCAAGTAACACATCCATTAGTGTCACTTCAACCGTTCTAAACGTGCCCAAGTCGGCCACTGGGGCTGTGATTGTAATGCGGAAACGCAAAGAAATGACTGCGGCTAAACCAAAACCAGGCAGATCGCATGAACTGTCGGACAGGGACCGCCGAGCATTACGGCGGTTGGTTGTAGAAAACTTGCAAGAAACCAGCGGAGGGAGTCACTCATGACTTCCAAAGTACTACCAGAAGACCAGGTAGTACAGTCACCGTGCGTGTGGTACTAAAAAGAATGCAATACAATTGTCGAGCAGCTCGTCGTAAGCCACACATTTCTGTAGAATGGCTCTGAGCACTATGGGACTTAACATCTATGGTCATCAGTTCCCTAGAACTTAGAACTACTTAATCCTAACTAACCTAAGAACATCACACAACACCCAGTCATCACGAGGCAGAGAAAAACCCTGAACCCGCCGGGAATCGAACCCGGGAACCCGGGTTTCTGTAGACCTACGAGGTGTAAAGAGCGACGGCAATGGACAATTGACGACTGGTAACGACTGATTTTTAGTAGTCAGTCATGATATACCGTGGAAATCCGATGGAAGGGTGTGGGATTGGCGAATGCCTGGAAAACGTTATGTTATCTGCCGTCATGTAGAGTCAACAGTATGGATATGTTTCTCGTCGTTGTTGCGATTAAGAAAATGTAAACTGTGAAAGTATATGAAAACATTTTGCAGAGTTGTGTACTTCGGTACAGTAGAGCAAGAGTCGGGGTCGATGATTGTACAAGCATGGCAATTACCCAATCACAAAGCAGCATCTTTGAGGAAATAGTTTGTGGACAATAGAATTCTTTAAATGGACTAGACAATCCAAGGTCCCAACCAGAATCCAAAGGCACACCTCGCGGGTGTATTAGAATGTCGACATCGCTCCAGACGCCAGGTGCCAACACCATTTCGTTCTGTGGTTTCGGCTTGTGGTGTCACCGCCAGACACCACACTTGCTAGGTGGTAGCTTAAATCGGCCGCGGTCCATTTAGTACATGTCGGACCCGCGTGTCGCCACTGTGTAATCGCAGACCTAGCGCCACCACCAAGGCAGGTCTCGTGATACGAGAGAGCACTCGCCCCAGTTGTACGAGAACCTAGATACCGCCCAGTTGTACGAGAACCTAGCTACCGCCCAGTTGTACGAGAACCTAGCTACCGACCAGATGTACGAAGCCTTTCTCTCTCATTAGCCGAGAGACAGAATAGCCATCAGCTAAGTTAATGGCTACGAACTAGCAAGGCGCCATTAGCCATACAGTGATTGTACTTAAAGTCTCCTGTGTATCGTCAAGATCGATGTACCACAAGGATTAATTAAAGTTAAGTATTAAACCTGCTCCGTACTTTTCTTCCTAACATTAATTACGTATCCTGTTCCAGTACTTCACGCCCGTCTGCGTTAGTCTAGCTTGCCTTTTCAGCCATCTCAACTTCACGGTGTCGGCCCAGATACCGACACAACACGGCTCTTGATGAAGAATGTGCTGCAATTCCTCTACAGACATTCAGACACCTATTTGAAAGAGTACCCAGCGGAGTTCAAAACGGTTCAAATGGGTCTGAGCACTATGGGACTTAACATCTGAGGTCATCAGTCCCCTAGAACTTATAACTACCTAAACGTAACTAACCTAAGGACATCACACACATCCATGCCCGAGGCAGGATTCGAACCTGCAACCGTAGCGGTACCGCGGTTCCAGACTGTAGCGCCTAGAACCGCTCGGCCACCCTGGCCGGCCAGCAGAGTTCAAGCCGTCATATGGAGAAGGGGGACAAACTCCATAATAATGTCCACAAATAGATGTCCTGGTACTTTTGATCCGATAGTGCACCGATCACTTGTGAGGGAAACGGTGTGGCCATTACGGAATAGGATATAAAACTCCGCTGAGGACATAACAAAGTGAAAATCTAATACTACTACATATTGTGAATACTGATGCAAATAATGATGCAGAATCAGGAGAAGGTGAAGACTTGTATATAATAAAATGTGATACCCACGTGAATTTACCAGTGGAATTTGAGCAAAAAGTAGTGCAAATTAGTTTAAGTGACGTGGTACGTGCTACCTTCTTCCTATAATTGGCAATCGTTCATAACTTCAGAATTAAAAAAAGAAGACTCACACTTTTGCGTGTACTTTGATGATCCCGAGCAACCGTGCGCACGGCGGAAGGTATGTCACCGCAGTTTAACGTGTGAATTACCCATGTGTGCACTGCACTGCACTGCACTGCAAATCTCTGGTTACATCTACCAAGAATGAGACGGGCGAAGCAGCGAAGCTGCTGTTCCCGTGTGGACCTCAAGAACTATCGTTTGGCCTCACGGTTAGGATTAGCCTATGTGAGCGGCCGCGTGGGGGCGGACGCTGCGTCAAAAGCGGCATAGGGGCTGCGGAAGAAACTACTCCCGCAGCAGATACCCATGTGTGCGTTGCTCATTGTTGATTTCTAATTAATTTTATAGTGTAGTACCAATGCTATTCCTTGACGCGAATCTTAGAACGCTCTAGTTACTCGTTCATTCCGGAAAGTACTGTTATAGGACGAGTCAAACAACACTGGGAATAAAGACAATATTTTTAAGTTCCTTATCACAGGAAGTCATTACAGATCATGCGCAAGCTCGGAACGGACAAAGTTGATGAAAGAAGTCAGCAGTGTAATTTTCAGTGAACCGTCCCGGCATTTATGTTAAGCAGTTCGTGGAAAGCACAGAAAATCTGCTGGAGTGGCCGCAGACGGATTCGAACCCCGATTATCTCGAATGTGACTCCCGTGTCTTAACCGATGCACCGTCTCACTAGATTGGAGGGTCCAAGAAACCGAAAACGTAGAAGGAAGTACTATTTTTTTACTGCGATCCGCGTGGTGATAATATAATGCAAATCAACAACGCAAACGAAAGATTTTCACAGATTTTTTCTAACATATGCCGCGTTATGAGTGTAACAGCGAATTTTGTGTCGTAGTTGGAGTTCGGGTCGTCTTTGTAGATAAATATGTTGCCGATTAGGATTCAATGATGTGTTCCTATATCGTGAAAAGTTATTGAATAAATCGTCCTCCCTCAGTTTCAGAATCTCTAATTTACTTTTTCCCAACAGGAATGTATTCATTTCAACATGAAGCCAGCTTTCATCTGTGCTTTAAAAGAGATTAAGCAATATAACACTTATTTTATTACAATACTAATTGTGAGGCACTCTCGTAGCACTAGGGCTGTTTCCTTGAAACCTACCTCTGTAATTCCCTGGTAATGCCATCATCAACTAATGACTGATGATGCTTGGTGTATTTCACCCATTTTCTTTGGCAGATTTCCCGGGCCAATATTCCAAAACTCTTGTACAAATAAAGAGTCATGTGGGTATCCTTCAGTTATTTATTTTTCTTCCCCGTTGTCGGAAAAAGTCGTTATCTTTATTTCTCTGGGATAGTCCCCAATATTAAAGTGAATGTTTCTTTTGCATTTGTTTTCTCTTGTCTGGGAAACAAGACGTTATGTTTTTACCTAATATTATTCAAATTGTGTACATTTCCCGTGTAGTGCTGACCAGTTTTAATGCTTTTGCATTTACCTTTCAGGACAAAAACTGCAATTCTTTCACCTTGATCACGTTTTTATACTCTTTCAGCTATAGCATTATAGTTCCTCCTCTATTTCATCTGATGTACTGAATAAATATATCTTCTAGTAAATTCTAACTAATTACTTCCTCTGACTGTTTGCCGTGTACGTGTACCCACACTATCTAAGAGGACGCAAAGTTCCATGACGTATGGACCAATCCAACTGGTCAGTACTTGTAATATCTCTGTTTATTTGGGAACCCTACCTGGAACTTCCTGTTTTATAAGTGTGACTCATATCAACTCTTCTTCTCTAGATGGGGCTACTATTTCGTAGCCTGACAGCGAGCTTCCATTTCATTACGTAGGTAGCTTTGCTGTTCTGCATCATTACCACTACCTTAAGATTATCTATCATTTAGGAATGACACAACCTCAGTATCCAGTCTGAAAAGAACAGGTGCATATTTCATTGGTTTGCTACAATTTTCATGGGACTTACAAGTCCCATTTCATACAAACTACTAGCGTGTGTTGTGCTCTAAAATTGTATATGGCTCTTCTCTGGGGCATTTGTTTTCTTATCGCTCCTCACTGTTGCTTTGTTTATTGACCTCTGAATGACTGGTAACAAATCCTTCGCTTTTCTGTCAATGTCGAACCATATTCCGTTTATTGACTGTTGTCTTGAATACCAGGGATACCTACAGGCTTTAGTTAGATTTTATACTGCCGGGAAAAAGTAGAGCACCTTGAAAGACTATTTCGATTTTTATCACATGACCGCGTACTCCCATCAGTGGCGTGGCAGGTGTACTGATATTGCTTTCAACGTCATGCCTCAACAGACGGCGTAGTGGCATACCTACCTGAGTGGCAACTGTCTCTGTGCATTCAAATGGAATCCCCGTTGCCAATAGAGGCAGAACAAGCTGGCGTCATGCCGCGAAAACGCATTAGTGCTTCCTACAGCCAGCTTAGCGAGGTTCAGCGCAAATGAAACGGACAGATCGTGCAGCTTGCACAGCATATATAAAAGCAAATGTGACCCCACAAGTGACAACGTAAATTGTTGCGAAACCGTTACTGGCACCTCGAAGGAGATACGCACACCTGGATACGTCTTCCACTCACAGGACTCGACGTGCGCAGATTCTTCCTGCTTGCTTACCTTCGACTATCTTGGCGGGCAGAACGTCGTCTACGAGCGTGAGAATGCTCACGTATTCAATGTCCGCAGCATCGCTGCTCAACTCACGTGGCACATCCAACTTGTGTGGCAGTTCTCGGAAACGAGCATCTCGCCATTCTAAAGGTCACGATTTGACCTCTCTCAGCCTCGCTAAGTTGGTTGCAGGAAGCACGAGTGCGTCTCCGTGACGTGGTGCCAGCTTGCTCAACACGTATGCACCGCACTGAGACGTAACGCCATGGGCATTTCCTTTTAAGCGGTAGATGGTCGTTTGCGCGTACACCTTAGTGTTGGTGAGCTGCTGCAGTGTGGTGTTCTATAAGCTACACATCTTGTACACTTTTGGTGTTTGTGGAGGGAACACTGACCACCGCTCGATACATGTAGAATGTTGTTCGACAAACTGCCGAAAGTGATGTGCTGTTCCAACAGGATAATGCTAGTTAAACCCACCGTTCCTGAAACTTAATGTGCTCCGCAGGACATGTAGCAGCTTCGCTGGCCATCAAGATATCCAGATTTTTCTCTACTCGAACACTCGTGGGAAGTGCTGGGTGACAAGACTCGTACGATTCGCGAACAGATCGAGCATGTGTGGAATAACGTATCCTATGGCAGTATTCGACTCCTTTTTGATCGACTGCGTGCCACAGTCAGCATCTGCATTGTCACTCTTGGAGCCACTGTATTCCTTAGAAATATGGGTGCTCCGTAATTGGTACTTCGGAACTGCTTTTGATGTGTAATGTAATAACTCCATGGATTCCATACGTATTGTTTCTACAATAAATTTGAACTGATTTACAAACTTTCAGTGGGTGTTCCAAATTTATTTATTTATTATTATTATTTTTTTTTTTTTTTTTGGCAGTGTATATGCACTTCGCTGGTACAACAGTCTCTGCTAAACCGAGCTTATCAGCGAATTCAGCCGGGATAGGTGTTTGATCAGTCATTGTCCAGAAAAAGCAGAATTAGTCTTTTCCATTATGTCATGTCTTTGTCTTATAAACTCACTGAGCAATTGCAATAAGCATTCTTTAAATAGGCGAGGATCCACTTGGCAAAATACGCGTCCTCCGTCCGTACGACATATTTTCGGTAACTCGATCTTCCTGCTTTAAGTTTATCCACAGCATGCGTAACAGAATACTGATACTCTACATAGTCCTTTTTTCACTCCATAGTCCAAGCCCTCAGAGTCTACATAATGAATTATCGTGAAGATCTGAATGATTCGCAGTTAAAAAACATTACCGAGTGATAGAGACAATACGCGATCATTATTTCCCTGTTATTTTCTCTTTCTTTCCATTCAGTTTTCATACATCATTAGTTTTTGTTTATATTTCTTTCCACGGTTTTCGACGTTACTTAGTGTCTCATAAAGTTTCCATCTCTGACATTCCTGGTCCGAAATTGTATCGTTCCCTCTTCCCTCATGCTGCTTCTTTGTTAAATTTTTACGAACCTCTTGAATCCAGCATGTTCTTCACCTCTTTTGACGTAGATATGAGGACATATATTTAATTAAAGTGATTGAAATGGCTCTAAGCCCTATGGGACTTAACATTTGAGGTCATCAGTCCCCTAGACTTTTTTTTTTTGTCATCAGTCTACTGACTGGTTGATGCGGCCCGCCACGAATTCCTTTCCTGTGCTAACCTCTTCATCTCAGAGTATCACTTGCAACCTACGTCCTCAATTATTTGGTTGACGTATTCCGATCTCTGTCTTCCTCTACAGTTTTTGCCCTCTACAGCTCCATCTAGTACCATGGAAGTCATTCCCTCATGTCTTAGCAGATGTCCTATCATCCTGTCCCTTCTCCTTATCTGCGTTTTCCACATATTCCTTTCCTCTCCGATTCTGCGGAGAACCTCCTCATTCCTCACCTTATCAGTCCACCTAATTTTCAACATTCGTCTATAGCACCACATCTCAAATGATTCTATTCTCTTCTGTTCCGGTTTTCCCACAGTCCATGTTTCACTACCATACAATGCTGTACTCCAGACGTACATCCTCAGAAATTTCTTCCTCAAATTACGGCCGGTATTTGATATTAGTAGACTTCTCTTGGCCAGGTATGCTTTTTTTGCCATAGCGAGTCTGCTTTTGATGTCCTCCTTGCTCCGTCCGTCATTGGTTATTTTACTGCCTAGGTAGCAGAATTCCTTAACTTCATTGACTTCCTGACCATCAATCCTGATGTTAAGTTTCTCGCTGTTCTCATTTCTACTACTTCTCATTACCTTCGTCTTTCTCCGATTTACTCTCAAACCATACTGTGTACTCATTAGATTGTTCATTCCGTTCAGCAGATCATTTAATTCTTCTTCAGTTTCACTCAGGATAGAAATGTCATCAGCGAATCGTATCATTGATATCTTTTCACCTTGTATTTTAATTCCACTCCTGAACCTTTCTTCTTTTTCCATCATTGCTTCCTCGATGTACAGATTGAAGAGTAGGGGCGAAAGAAGACTACAGCATTGTCTTACACCCTTCTTAATACGAGCACTTCTTTCTTGATCGTCCACTCTTATTATTCGCTCTTGGTTGTTGTACATATTGTATATGACCTGTCTCTCCCTATAGCTTACCCCTACTTTTTCAGAATCTCGAACAGCTTGCACCATTTTATATTGTCGAACGCTTTTTCCAGGTCGACAAATCCCATGAAAGTGTCTCGATTTTTCTTTAGCCTTGCTTCCATTATTATCCGTAACGTCAGAATTGCCTCTCGCGTCCATTTACTTTTCCTAAAGCCAAACTGACCGTCACCTAACGCATTCTCAATTTTCTTTTCCTGTCTTCTGTATATTATTCTTGTAAGCAGCTTCGGTACATGAGCTGTTAAGCTGATTGTGCGATAATTCTCGCACTTGTCAGCTCTTGCCGTCTTCGGAATTGTGTGGATGATGCTTTTCCGAAAGTCAGATGGTATACCGCCAGACTCATATATTCTACACACCAACGTGAATAATCGTTTTGTTGCCACTTCCCCCAATGATTTTAGAAATTCTGATGGAATGTTATCTATCCCTTCTGCCTTATTTGACCGTAAGTCCTCCAAAGCTCTTTTAAATTCCGATTCTAATACTGGATCCCCTATCTCTTCTAAATCGACTCCTGTTACTTCTTCTATCACATCAGACAAATCTTCACCCTCATAGAGGCTTTCAATGTATCCTTTCCACCTATCTGCTCTCTCCTCTGCATTTAACAGTGGAATTCCCGTTGCACTCTTAATGTTACCACCGTTGCTTTTAATGTCACCAAAGGTTGTTTTGACTTTCCTGTATGCTGTGTCTGTCTTTCCGACAATCATATCTTTTTCGATGTCTTCTTTTTCCTGCAGCCATTTCGTCTTAGCTTCCCTGCACTTCCTATTTATTTCATTCCTCAGCGACTTGTATTTCTGTATTCCTGATTTTCCCGGAACATGTTTGTACTTCCTCCTTTCATCAATAAACTGAAGTATTTCTTCTGTTACCCATGGTTTCTTCACAATTACCTTCTTTGTACCTATGTTTTCCTTTCCAACTTCTGTGATGGCACTTTTAGAGATTACCATTCCTCTTCAGCTGTACTGCCTACTGCGCTATTCCTTATTGCTGTATCTATAGCGTTAGAGAACTTCAAACGTATCTCGTCATTCCTTAGTACTTCCGTATCCCACTTCTTTGCGTATTGATTCTTCCTGACTAATGTCTTGAACTTCAGCCTACTCTTCATCACTACTATATTGTGATCTGAGTCTATATCTGCTCCTGGGTACGCCTTACAATCCAGTATCTCATTTCGGAATCTCTGTCTGACCATGATGTAATCTAATTGAAATCTTCCCGTATCTCCCGGCCTTTTCCAAGTATACCTCCTGCTCTTGTTATTCTTGAATAGGGTATTCGCTATTACTAGCTGAAACTTGTTGTAGAACTCAATTAGTCTTTCTCCTCTTTCATTCCTTGTCCCAAGCCCATATTCTCCTGTAACCTTTTCTTCTACTCCTTCCCCTACAACTGCATTCCAGTCGCCCATGACTATTAGATTTTCGTCCCCCTTTACATACTGCATTACCCTTTCAATATCCTCATACACTTTATCTGTTCATCTTCAGCTTGCGACGTCGGCATGTATACCTGAACTATCGTTGTCGGTGTTGATCTGCTGTCGATCGATTCTGATTAGAACCACCCGGTCACTGAACTGTTCACAGTAACACACCCTCTGCCCTACCTTCCTATTCATAACGAATCCTACACCTGTTATACCATTTTCTGCTGCTGTTGATATTACCCGATACTCATCTGACCAGAAATCCTTGTCTTCCTTCCACTTCACTTCACTGACCCCTACTATATCTAGATTGAGCCTTTGCATTTCCCTTTTCAGATTTTCTAGTTTCCCTACCACGTTCAAGCTTCTGACATTCCACGCCCCGACTCGTAGAACGTTATCCTTTCGTTGATTATTCAATCTTTTTCTCATGGTAACCTACCCCTTGGCAGTCCCCTCCCGAAGATCCGAATGGGGGACTATTCCGGAATCTTTTGCCAATGGAGAGATCATCATGACACTTCTTCAATCACAGACCACGTGTCCTGTGGATACACGTTACGTGTCTTTAATGCAGTGGTTTCCATTGCCTTCTGCATCCTCATGTCGTTGATCATTGCTGATTCTTCCGCCTTTAGGGGCAATTTCCCACCCCTAGGACAAGAGAGTGCCCTGAACCTCTATCCGCTCCTCCGCCCTCTTTCACAAGGCCGTTGGCAGAATGAGGCTGACTTCTTATGCCGGGAGACTTCGGCCGCCAATGCTGATTATTTATCAAAATTTAGGCAGTGGCGGGGATCGAACCCGGGGGCGAAGACGTTTTGATTATGAATCAAAGCCGCTACCCCTAGACTTATGACTACTTAAACACTAGTAACCTAAGGACATCACACACGTCTATGCCCGAGGCAGGATTCGAACCTGCGACAGTAGCAGCAGCGCGGTTCTCGACTGAAGCGCCCAGAACCGCTCGGCCATGTATTGCACGTATATAGCTTGACGATGCCAGTCTCTTGTTTCTTAATGTCTCTCTCTGTGTCGAATCCTACCTACTACGAACCTCATACTAGAATTGTTTGTGGCTTCTTGTTTCCTGAGGCGTTTCCTTTTTACTTTGTTCCCAAAATTTTTTAATCCACAGTTACTCGTCGTAGATTCTTCGGCGCGTGCATCTACATCTACATTTACATTTATACTCCGCAAGCCACCCAACGGTGTGTGACGGAGGGCACTTTACGTGCCACTGTCATTACCGCCCTTTCCTGTTCCAGTCGCGTATGGTTCGCGGGAAGAACGACTGTCTGAAAGCCTCCGTGCGCGCTCTAATCTCTCTAATTTTACATTCGTGATCTCCTCGGGAGGTATAAGTAGGGGGAAGCAATATATTCGATACCTCATCCAGAAACGCACCCTCTCGAAACCTGGCGAGCAAGCTACACCGCGATGCAGAGCGCCTCTCTTGCAGAGTCTGCCACTTGAGTTTATTAAACATCTCCGTAACGCTATCACGGTTACCAAATAACCCTGTGACGAAACGTGCCGCTCTTCTTTGGATCTTCTCTATCTCCTCCGTCAGACCGATCTGGTACGGATCCCACACTGATGAGCAATACTCAAGTATAGGTCGAACGAGTGTTTTGTAAGCCACCTCCTTTGTTGATGGACTACATTTTCTAAGCACTCTCCCAATGAATCTCAACCTGGTACCCGCCTTACCAACAATTAATTTTATATGATCATTCCACTTCAAATCGTTCCGCACGCATACTCCCAGATATTTTACAGAAGTAACTGCTACCAGTGTTTGTTCCGCTATCATATAATCATACAATAAAGGATCCTTCTTTCTATGTATTCGCAATACATTACATTTGTCTATGTTAAGGGTCAGTTGCCACTCCCTGCACCAAGTGCCTATCCGCTGCAGATCTTCCTGCATTTCCTTACAATTTTCTAATGCTGCAACTTCTCTGTATACTACAGCATCATAAATTGTGTGGTCGAGCGACACCCTCGGCTCGCTCTTCCTACATGATCGCTTCTTGTGCGGAATAATTCCTAGCGCGCCGATGGCTTCAGAGTTGGTCTTCTCGAAGTTTTCCTTTCGCACTGCATTCCGCAATCTTTTCGTTATGAGTTGTGTGCTTCGGTTTCCCGACTTTCTTGTGTTTAGTGCGTTTGGCTTCTCTTAACCCTTAGCCACCGCTTGCCGAAATTTCCACACTGTCATCTGTCGATCTGCAGAGCTCGAGGAAGGCATCGCGGCCGTTACTGAGCTCGTGGAACGGCCGAATCTGTAGTAGTTTTCCAGATCTCTCCCACACAACGGCCTCCCAGAAGCTTGGATTACAGAAGTACGCCACTACTTCCAGCCATTTTTCTTTACTGAAGTCCTTCAACATATTAATAATAGTTCTCAAGTTTTCTCTTTTTTGGATATCTTGTTAGGAAACATTTTTTTAGGTCTTCACATTTAATTGATGGAATTACATTTCTTCCGTCTCTGGTTGGAGTGTTGTAATATTTCTTCCATTATTCTGCCTGCTTTCCTTCGTTTTCTTATACATCCAGAGATAGAAGTACGTTTTTTCCCCAAACTGCATATGAAACTGTTTGTTGTGTCCTATAGAGATCTGTGTTGCGTCTTAGTGTATATGTCCAGTTTCATCTGCCTTCGCCCCAGAAATTTTCGAATTAATTTTTTCTGTACTTCGGCTGTTTCTTCTATTTTGAATAAACCGTTGAGAGCTGATTTATATTTTGGATAGTGGTACACAGTCTCAGTATTTAGGGTCGTCACATTTTTTTTTAATCCCTGATTTTAGTTTTTATTGTTGAACCATCAGTCCACTAGTAATTTCGGAACATTCAGAATGCTATTTTTAGGTCATCTGTAGGTTTTGACTCCGTTACTTCTTAGTCCTCCGTTTACTTACAGGAGAAACTTCCCGTCGCACTCTTCTCAGATTTATTAGTACGATGATCCAGCGTGTAGCCCATCAAAAACTGAAAACAGATCAAGCATGAAAACAAGAAGAAGGTGTACCTAACTGTGAAAAAAAGCGAAATAAAAAACAGTGAACGGTCCAAGCTTGACAAGTGCAACATCGGACGAAATTCTAGAGCCACGGCGTCGTGGTTAAGTGGTCAGACTGTTACAAGCAAAACGGATGAGTATGTTCAAACCTGTCACGTGCCACTTATTATTATTAATATTTGCACAACATTATGAACTGTCCGTCCGTCCACTGAAACGTTTGATCGCTTGGCTCTAGAACATGAGTCATGTGGTAAGAATAAAGAACGTAACTTCAAAAACTTTAAAAACATGCATTTTGACAGAGCACAGAGAAACTGTGTGATTGTGAAGCTATTGAGTTCATTTGTTGCAGCTTATGAGACAAACTATTATGTTTTCATCATTTCCTTGGGAGTGATCACATTCACATTCATACGGACACATAAATTCGACAGGGAGGCATATCTCCCTCACTCACTCACAAGGCGTACAGATTAATTGCATCGATACGAGACTTCTGTCATATGACACACGTACTGTCACTAATGCGGTGTATCACACAACAGACGTGTTTTCCGCTGGAGTACTCGGGTGACTTGTCGCCTTGTTGTCAAACGTTTTCGGTTCCCAATCGAAAGCCACTTCCTTTCCGTTGCTAATAGAGTAGTTATGCAAAATCTACTTTCGTTACAGGTCCCTTCCTTACACCTCATGTTTGCAAACGGACGTTGCACCACGACACAGACACAAATTTGAACACAGAAAACAACTGGGGGAAAAAAATTCGTGAGAAGGACCTTTACAGTCCAACACCGTGACCACTTAACAATGACGCTGTGGTTTTTTCTGGTTGCTCTATGTTACACTTCTTGTAGTTGGACTGTTCACTGTTTCTATTTTGCTTTTTTTTCTCGCCGTTCAGTACACGTACTTCCTGTTTTCATGCTTGAGTGTTCAGTTTTTGACAGACTATCCACTGGACCCTCTTCCCATTGCATCTGAGGTGTGTATGTGTGCGTGCGTGTGTGTGTGTGTGTGTGTGTGTGTGTGTGTGTTTTGGAGGGGGAGCGTGATGGGGAGTTTCCCATGTTAGTGATTTACTCCAGCATCATACAGTGCCTAGACATATTACTGGATGATTTTTCCGAAACACTTTAAGGTCCGTCTCCCAACCTGACTTGTCTTTCTATTACGAATGGTTTCGAAATTTTATCGAGAATCATCACTTTACATTTCGTGTTGTCGGGGATCGTTTGATTAACTTTGTTTCCATTATGGTTAGAAACATTATTTTAATTAGATTGGAATCCATATGATCCCATTGTTCGCAGCGATCGTTGGACATAGACAGAAGAGAAAAGAACAACAAGCGGTCGCGAAATTCGTCGTTTAATTACAGCAGATCTAGATTTCAAGTATTACATGGTCGTCTTATGGTCATGACATCAGGAAAAAATGTAAGATAACTAACAACGAACGTAAGTGCAAACATGAGCGCCACACAGTTACATACCATACAACAACAGGTGACGTTAGTCCAAAGTATCTCGTATTAAACAGTTTATTTTAGTTTATGCCCTGAGGGGGCACGCCACTTTTTTATTGTGTTATTTTCATTCCCTAATATTTTAATTATTTTCGTACATTATTTTAACATTGTAATTTTCGCTGTTGTATGGAATTAGAAGCGGATCTTTTTTCACTAGTCTGTAACACAAAAATACATGACACACTATCCTGTACATAATGTTACTGAGCGGGCTACACTTACTTCTTCACACATGTGATTTGTTTTCTATGGTGTAGCCATTACTTCTGCTTTTATTATTGAGAGCATTTTTAATTTTCTTTTTAAAATTGGATAGCTTGACTATTATTTACTTATTCACTGGTGTCTCAATACAGGGCATCGTACGTCTCTGACGTCACATCTTTCTTCCCGTTCAACCATGTAACCAACGGCTTCAGTTCATGTTAGACTCTTGTATGTTCTACATCAACCATTACTGTTTATTAAGTGATACTTTGGACTAACGTCACCTTTTGTTATATGGTACGGAACAATGTGGTTATTGTGTTAGCACTTACGATACGTTGTTAACCATCTAATTCTTCTTCCTGTTTTTCCTGTTTTGCAATTCATTTTTAGAACTGAAGGTGACTGTGTAACAGTTGAACTCTAGATCTGCCGTAATGAAACGACAGATTTCACGATCGGTTGCTGTTCTCTTCCCCGCCAGCCGTGGTGGCCGTGCAGTTCTAGGCACTTCAGTCCGGAACCGCGTGACTGCTACGGTCACAGGTTCGAATCCTGCCTCGGGCACTGATGTGTGTGATGTCCTTAGGTTAGTTAGGCTTAAGTAGTTCTAAGTTCTAGGGGACTGATGACCTCAGTGTTGAGTCCCATAGTGCTCAGAGCCATTTGAACCATTTGTTCTCTTCCCCACTGTCATTACTTTACATTTTGGTTTTCGTAGTACAAACTTTTTATATTCTGACTTTTGCATTTGAACATTGTGAATAAACTATAACTTCTTCCACAACCTCTTGTTACTGACAAACAAGTCGAATGGAGTAGAACCTAAAAGAATGAATACATCAAATGAAATTTCCCATAGTAGATCTTAGATCAGTGTAAGACGTAAATTTTACTCACATGGAAGAGTCCGTATATACCATCGATAAATTTTCACATCGATAATCTTCTTTCTGCTGATAGCTAGAACTGAATGTAATATTTTAATTTTGTGATCTCATCTGCAGCCGTTCGTAAGCTGTCAGTCGGTTTTTGCACCAAGGATCATAATTTCGACGTATCGAGCAAAGTGGAATTGACGCGGAAGAGAGTGTCAGTTCGTCTAGTGAACAGTGAAACTTTTTAATAAAACGCCGAAAAAGCCGCCTTACCCCGCTGTCTTTTCCGAGATTTATAATTTCATACAACGAGTCGCGACGTTTTCGCCTTCACAGGAGCCATTCACATTGAGGCTTCTGAAGCAGATATTAAAATTCATATCTGCGTAAATATTAAATACGAGAGGATATTAACGCCGTATATCGCCAAAGCTTTTCATGAGATAATTTGCACCCCGTATTGTCAGCTCGGTTGTCTGCAGGACTTTGTAATATTAAAATAGAAACAAGATTCGTCGCTCGCTATATTAAATATAAATCTTTAGAAGAGATTCTCTTAAAGGAATTACGTGCTTTCTCTTTTTTTCAGCGGCGCTAGCATCGCGGCTAATTGCGTGTGAGATGGAACTCTGGCAGTGGAAGCACAATACAGCAGGTTTTTTTGACGGGATCACCGTGCCGTAATCCCGTTGCACCGCCGCTTGGAGCGCTCACGTCGGCTCCTCTTCGCCCCTGAGCCCTTTCTTCATCTCGCGCGCAAGAAGTCTGTGCGGGGTCCATGTCCCAGCCTCCTGAACTTCTGCTACGCCCGTCGCCTCGGCACAAAAGTAGGCTTACATTATTGATGACCCCAGCGGTGGCTTTGCCGGTTACAAGTTTTCTCGTCCACTGGAGCCGAAACTTGAGACCGGGCTCGATTCGACGCTACACTTTCAGCGACAAATCCCTCTCCTCCACCGGCCTGAATTTACGTATGAGAATTTTAATTTCTGCATGAATAATTAAATCAGAGTTTAGATTTTGCGTGCTGTCAGTAGTTCAATTGTTTCTTCTCTCTTTGCATGATCATAATGCAATGCTTTTCGGCATTTGAAGTTCCCTGACTACTACCATTGGCTAAAAATTCTTAGCATCGAATACACTCGATGTTACTACACTTCTGCCTCGTCCTGCAACTGGTAAGCCGTGGTGTGGGGAAGGCTTTCTACCTCTTAACCACAACATTCGTGAAAAACTGAACTCAGAACACAAGAAGTCTTATGAGTTTGTGGCAACTGTATAAGTCCATTTTGTAAAATGAAGAAACCGGACAACAGTTGCTTAATGCACAATCTTTAATTGTGTACACGGCCGGTTTCTGATCACTTAAAGTCCCATCATCTGGTGTAAAAAATAAAATCTCTTAACCATCTGAGACCATTCTCACCTCAATGTCGTCCTAGAACCCAAGATTCCGTGTGAGGTGGATGAAAGGAACATAAATTCCATAAGAAACGTTCCCCCGCGCTATGCTACAGGTCACTATTATCCAGTTTTCCTGTTTGTGTTCCTGGACATGCGTCACGGAAGACCGGTTTTTTGTGGAATTAATGTCCCTTTTATCCTTCTGACACGGAACCTTTGGTTACATGACGATATTTTTCACATCAGATGATGGAACTTTAAGTGTTCTGCAACCGGTCATGTACACAATAAAAGACTGTTTTAAGCTACTGTTGCGCGGTTTATTCATTTTTCAAAATTAATTATATGGCTGGTTCAAATGGCTCTGAGCACTATGGGACTCAACTGCTGTGGTCATAAGTCCCCGAGAACTTAGAACTACTTAAACCTAACTAACCTAAGGACAGCACACAACACCCAGCCATCACGAGGCAGAGAAAATCCCTGACCCCGCCGGGAATCGAACCCGGGAACCCGGGCGTGGGAAGCGAGAACGCTACCGCACGACCACGAGATGCGGGCGTAAAATTAATTATACTGACAAAACAGTCGATATTATCTTCTATGTAATAGTGAAGTTTAGTTTCGGCCTAATTAGATAATTTTCTGGTTTAAAATTGAAATACGTTTTTACTAACACATTCGTCTGATAGTGTGAGTCGTTAGACCTCCATTGGAATTCAACGTCTAGATTACGCTTTATGTAAATGTGATGATTAGTTTCGGCCTAAATAGGTAATTTTCGAATTTAAAACTTAAATACGACCTTATTACTAACTCCAGCGTCAGCGCAAGCCGTCGTTACATCTCCATTAGAATTCAACGTCTTGTCGCTATAGCCGCCTTTGATATTTTTGTATATCTATGTGGTAACGGGAGTAGCAAATCGGCCGTTACCTAACACGGCGCAAAAAGAAATAGTTTCTCTCATACGTTAAATAACTCCACTAAAGGAAACAATACAATATTTAAGACTGTAGGCGGAATATTGGTTGAAATCGCACGACACTGTTCCCACGCTGGCAACAGTATCCGGCTTCGAGTACTTGAGCGCAACTGTTTTCCGGGCTTGAACTGTGTTATTAGTTTGTGTGAGGCTTCATCAAAATCAGTCAGCTCAGTGGCGGACGACGAAATGTCTACAACACCACTGTTGTTGCGTTCTGTCGTAACACGCAGTATATGAGGACAGACAAAGAACAACAACACTATTAACAACGATAGCAATAATAATAATAGTAATAATAATAATAATTCCCTTCTTCTGCTGATCGCAGCATTAGTACAGTTCGCTTTTTGTGTGACTGCATAGCAGGAAGTTTGTCGTCTTTCAGCAGAAACTCTGTCGTCTTTTCATGCAAATAGAGTGCAAGAACGCACCTGTAGTAGTTAGTCACCTGCCACCGAACTGATGTGTTTTGACAAAGTACACAGGCTAACATACGCTCATTACCAGGTGCCGGCCGTTCTGGCCGAGCGGTTCTAGATGCTTCAGCTGCTACACAACACTATTCAACAAGGGACTGAATGGAAGCCTTAGACCCGCTTATGGATTTTACATAGGACCAGAATTTTCTCGGGTTCTCTGCCAGATCTTTTGCTAAGATATGACGGTGGTACTTGTATGTTTCGCCCAGAGATATTTTCACAGACACACGAATCTCTACCAACCTTTGCTTGTCGTCATTTGTGTGTTCTCTTTTGAACCGTAAGTGCAACACCATCTCCTTCCACAGCATCTTCCGAATATCGTTATTAAACCGTGTTGGGTCTCTTCCATCATATAGTCATTTACTAGGGATCTAACTCCCTACATCACGATTTACAACCTTCTTGAACTTTGCCCATAATCCCTCTACATCCATCTTACTGGAACTAAATACGAACAGTTCACCCTCTAAGTGAGACGCCAGTGCTCTGTATAGCAGAAAAACTCTCCTAGCCTTCTTTATTTATATACTAACTTTCGTCACCATAGTTGCTACAGTGATATCATGATCGCTAATCCCGTTTCTATACTGACAGTGTCGATAAGATCCGGCTTGTCTGTAGCTACAAGGTATAAGAGATTTTCATTGTGTGCGGGCTTCCGAGATAGCTGCTCAACATAGAAAACATGCTCAACAGTATTTCGCACGACTGTCTGCCTATAATCCCCACAATGAATCCATAGACATCCCGGTCTATACTTCATAGGTTAAAGCCACCTCCAACCAATATTGCATGATTTGGGCATTTACGCGCTATTGACCGCAGACTTCCTTTGAATGAGTCAACTGTCGCAGCAAAATCGGGTGCTCGGTAAAAACATCCAGCAATTAGTTTGGTTTCATTTACACTTGTTATACATGACCTGATAACTTCACTGCCACACTCCACTTCGACCTCAACAGAGACAATATTTTTGTCAACAGCTGTGAACACCCCCCTCCTATGGAATCTGATCTGCCTTTCCGATTTACATTCCACGAGAATATGTTTGAATGCTAATGATGATACTGGATTCAAAACGCACGTTACAATGTACGGATCGTTGACTGAGACATTTGAGGCCATGAAAAAAACTAGTTAGAATTTTCTAAAATGGTCCATATTGCCTATTAAAATAGATGTGCAGTTCGCTTATCACTTTACATTCTATGACGCCCACCTGGATCTGAAATGGCATAAAACATGGCTATAGCTTTCTCTTCGTAATTCCTACAAGTTCGCAGCTGGAACGTTCTTACATGCAGCATGATATGAAACTATCTTTTAAAAACAGTTATGAATAACAACTCCAGGTATAAGAAACAGCTAGCATACTTACATTGTGGAACCAGGCGAGCCGGTAAGCTTTAGGGTTGGCACGAATATTGCACTCGAAGTATACGTCGTCTCCTTCTTTGATGTCATCTGGATTGAGACTCGACCCCATCTTGAGCGTTACAACGGGCATGTCTGCGGAGGAGCGAACACAGGAGAATGGAATTAGCTTAGAGACAGTAACAAGATCGTTTTTTCTTAAACTGAATGTAATAAAACTTAGTAATTTTTGTTATATTTCAAGCTATTCTGTTTTCTAAAGCAATTGTTCGGTATTGCGACTATTAGGCTGGTCAAAAGGGCTATATACGTTCCAGGAGCAAGAAATTTTCTTACTTTTTTGCTACTATTACGTACGTGAGCACTGATTAACAGATCTTCTTCTTCTCCTTATTTTTCTTCTTCCTCTTCTTCTTCTTTAGGGTTTCTGTCTTGTGACAGGTTTCAACCGAAGGCTCTCAATCGTGTTCTGTCTTTAGAATCCTCCTTCATCTTGTTGTGTGTTCGTTCGTTTCTAATGTCGTCCATCGCTCTACTTCACTCACTACCTCTTTCTCTCATTCCTTCCTTTCATTGGTTTTTGCACACAATTTCTACACAATGCGTCCAAGTAAAGGTTTTTTTATCTTTTTCTGGTTACTTCTCTTAATCTTCTATCTTCCTCTATTTTATTCATCACTTCTTCATTCTTCAGTCTGTCAGTCCCTTACCTTCTTTTCCATAGCCAAATTTCAAAACTTAATAAATATATTCCTTCCTTCTTTTACCAACACATGATTAACTACTGTCTAACACAATGTTTCAGACATTGCATTTAGCAAATTTTTTCCTCATCTTCATTGGTTCTTCTAGCTGTTACTAATTTCTTCACCTTTACGAATACTCTCTTTCCTATGGATATTCTCCGTTTTGTTTCTTCTCTACAGCTTCCGTTCCTTGTGATTAAATTTCGTATTTTCAGGAAAGATATTACTTGTTATTATTTCCCACTAACAGCAAGAAGATGTTAACTGCCGCTTCCTTCTGGCGTATTCTCATCACATTTCACTTTTCCATGTTTATCTTCCATATTCCTCGTACTTCTTTTGTAATATTATTCAACATGTGTTGTAGCTCCTCCTCTGATTTCGCAGTTGTACTTGTTCATCAGCGTACTCTATAGTTTCTATTCTGTCTCCTTCGATTAGAATGCCTGTGCCGTCCTCTATGGCTTCACTCATTAGTTCTTCTCCACATGTGTCGAACAGCTTCGTCGACAGTCAGCGTCCTTGACATATATCACTTCCTAAGCTAATTGCTTTCATCTTCTCAGACACTACACTGTTACTTTTATCGTTGTATACATTTCCTTTGCAAGCCTTCGACTAGGATGATTTAGAGAGTAAGGTCCAATCGGTCTCGAAATGGAAACCGCCTTAAAACCAACAATCTTTTATTTACAATAGGTAGCTACACCTTGCATCTACTTCTCTATACTGCCACCGATCCGACTTAGACATTTCCAGTACCCTCATCCTAGAAGGCAACTGCCTGTGCTTGCCAACATTTCTCTACGCTAGTCTACAGCCAGTTTCCGGTGCCAAAATTTTGTTTTCATTGCCAGTGGTTAATGTAAGGAGAGATAAAACTCAGGGGGAGTCATTTACGGGACGTATTGCGCTTCATCGAACACTTCCTTTCAAAAATGCTGCAGGAGCATCTTCACTGCGGTCTAGAATTGTCGTGAAGAAGAAATGGAAACGCATGGCACTTAAGTTACGTCAGACGCATGACATCAGGCGAAGTATCTCAGCATGACTTCATACTTGGGGTGAGACACTACTTTTTAGGCAGCTTTAAGCGCTGACTGTGAGCTCAAAACTAAGAAGATTGACTTGATGCTGTCGAGTGGCATATTAGAGACACTGCGCAACACATCTATGCACAGCTTTATCGGATTTTCGCTGGGGTTTCCATTTCCCACACGATCGGACCATACTTTCCGATTAGCCCTCGTATCTTGCAACACCTTTTAAAATTCCCAGCAGTATATTCCAGTTGACTGTATCGAATGTCTTCTCTCAGTCTATAGAACAAATGTACATCTCCTTTTGATTTCTATCATTCTTTCTTCAGTCACTATCAGACAGTCAGTAGCAGCTCTGTTTCTTTACCCTTTCTGTACCCCAACTGGTCCTCCCCAGTATTATCTTCAATTTTCTTTTCAATTCTCCTTAGTATAACTCTCGTTAGAGCCTCTGTAACAAGCGGATAAAGCTAAGTGCACTATAGCGTTTGCATTCTTTTGCATTGCATACTTTAGGTAAAGATACTCGAGAAAAAGTGAGAAAACAGAATGTGGTCGGTGCGGCGAGTACACTGGTGCGCAAAACTTAAGGTCGAAAGTAACTTCCGCGTGCTGTGTAACTAGTAAGTAACGTAGATCGATGAAACTTGGAACACACGTAGAAACAACTGCTACGGTACAGCACAGATGGTATAACAAAGAAATGCGCAGTGAAACGAACAGAAATGACACTTTTATTCAAAGACAATAATTACACTAAACTCACCGCGAGTTATGATGGTAACCTGGAAATTACAAAATGCGGTGCATGGTTCATAATCGAGTTTGTAATCAGCACAATACAAGCTCTGCAACGTGCTCCCATGCTGGCCACAAAGTTGGTAAGAAGTTGTTGTGGTACGAAATTCCATTCATCCACCAGCTGCTGGCTGATCGTCGGTGCATGTGGACGTGTTACTTACTATACGTCTCCCAAACGCATTGCACACCTGCTCGATGGGAACTGGCAGGTCAGTCCATTCTTCGAATATCCTGACTTTCCAAAAGCTCCTCCACCAGCGCTGTTAGATCCATAAAAATTTAGTCACGGTGGAATTCACGCCTGCAAAAACTCACATACGGAAGGAGAATAGTGTCATAATAATACTGAGAAGTGAGTGTACTGTGTTCAAGAATTTGCAATATAAAGCCTCCCCAGAGCAAAACAATTTCCTACCAAAACGACTGGTTGCATTACGTGCCCTCATATGGCGAGAGTTAGGAACACATAATGCATCCAGGAACACTGTGGAGTATCTTCAACTTTTGTAGTCCTGTCTTCCTCAGTTGCGTGTAATATTACGGTATATTGATAACTTTTACTTATGGACCGTCTGACAGCAACAGCAGTTGCTGTCAGACAGTCCATAAGTAAAAGTTATCAATATACTGTGGAGTATGGTCGTTTTGGTGGACCAGGTGATATGGTATACGGAGGCATAATGTTGCATGGGCGTACTTCGCTCCAAACCCTGTAATACGGTATAATCAGCGGTCAACGTTGGTATTATACTGTACTCCATCACCATGTCCGTATTTTCAGGAGTGCATTCGGCTTTGACTTCATATTTATCGGCTCAATATACGATCGCATCGAAAAGTGTAAGTGGAGAACTTCTTAGAACGAGAGGATAGTTGGCAAACGGACTGGTATGCTGTTCACTCGATTTAATCCCATCGAGCACTTGTGGGCTGCGTTAGGGGAAACGTATTGCAGCGCGTCTAAATGCACTAACGAACATGGAGCTGTCCTCAACTGCACTAGTGAAGAGTCCTGCCACAGGAACTATTTACGACTCTTGTGGCTAGCATGGGAACTTGTTACAGAGCATTCATTGCTGCCCGTAATGATTACATATCCTATTAAGAACTATGTCCCACCTTGTGTCATGTGCGGGGGACCATCATAAATAGCGCTGAAAGCAGTGTAATTACTGTCTTTGAATGAAAGTTTCATTTCTGTTTCTCTCCGAACGTATTTCTTTCAGCTACCCTGTGTACCATACTGTAGCAGTTCTTTCTATTTGCAATCCCAATTTCATCAAGCTACGGTACTCGGTAGTGACACATCATGCGAAAGTTACTTTCGAGCTTAATTTTCCCCTGCATGATCACGTCGTTTCGGCATGTCGATGTCTATCATGACAGACCTTGTCTCCTTTCCCTATTGATCAGTGTCTGAAGGCAACATGGGATTTATAGGTCCACCTTCATGCAAACTCTCTCATCGCTAAACCCATATTGCAATGTAGGTTTCTACTTGCAGTTTTCTTCCCAAGTGATTTTCCGTCTTCCTCAACTGCGATTTCTTTCTTTGGGAGTCATTTCTGGAGATCTTTGTGGTAATTACGATGAGTGGTGCGAATACGAAAGGCGCTTTGCCCGGAGCAACTATTACAGTGCTGGAACACGTGAGGCAATACTGACCATATGACTTACCTTAGAAGATAAATCAAGGAAAGGCAAACCTACGTTTCTAGCATGTGTAGACTTAGAGAAAGCTTTTGACAATATTGACTGGAATACTCTATTCCAAATTGTGAAGATGGCAGGGGTCAAATACAGGGACGAAAGGCTATTTACAATTTGTACCGAAACGAGATGGCATTTAAAGAGTCGAGGGGCATGAAAGGGAAGCAGTGGTTAGGAAGACAGTGAACCATGGTTGTAGCCTATCCCCGAAGTCATTCAATCTATAGATTAAGCAAGCAGTAAAGGAAACAAAAGAAAAATTTAGAGTCGGAATTAAAATCCATGGAGAAGAAATAAAAATTTTGAGGTTTGCCGATGACACTGTAATTCTGTCAGAGACAGTAAAAGACCTGGAAGACCAGTTGAAAGGAATGGAAAGTGTCTTGAAAGGAGAATATAAGATGAACATCGTCAAAAGCAAAACGAGGATAATGGAATATAGTCGCATTAAATCAGATGATGCTGAGGGAATTAGGTTAGGAAATGAGACACTTAAAGAAGTAGATGAGTTTTGCTATTTGGGGAGAAAAATAACTGAGGATGGTCGAAGTAGACAGGATATAAAATGTAGATTGACTATGGTAAGGAAAGCGTTTCTGATGAAGAGAAGATTGTTAACGTCGATTATAGATTTAAGTGTCAGGAAGTCTTTTTTTAAAGTATTTGTATGGAGTGTAGCCATGTGTGGAAGTGACACATGGACGATAAATAGTTTAGACAAGAAGAGAACAGAAGCTTTCGAAACATGGGGCTACAGGAGAATGCTGAAAATTAGATGGGTAGATCACGTAACTAATGTGGAGGTACTGAACAGAATCAGGGAGAAGAGGAATTTGTGGCACAACTTGACTAGAATAAGGGGTCCGTTAGCTGGACACGTTCTGAGGCATCAAGGGATCACCAATTTAGTTCAAAAATGATTCAAATGGCTCTGAGCACTATGGGACTTAACATCGGTGGTCATCAGTCCCCTAGAACTTAGAACTACGTAAACCTAACTAACCTAAGGACATCACACGCATCCATGCCCGAGGCAGGATTCGAACCTGCGACCGTAGCAGTCGCGCGGTTCCAGACTGAGCACCTTAACCGCGAGACCACCGCGGCCGGCACCAATTTAGCACTGGAGGGCAGGGCGGAGGGTGATAATCGTAGACGGAGACCAAAAGGTGAATACACTAAGCAGATTCTGAAAGATGTAGGTTGCAGTAGTTACTTGGAGATGAAGAGGCTTGCACAGGATAGAGTAGCATGGAGAGCTGCATGTAAGCAGTCTCTGGACTGAAGATCACAACTACAACAACAATAGCAATAATTATAGAGCGGTTACAATGGAGCTGTTTAGGATACTCACAGTGTACGTTGAGCCGCCACTTGTCTTCTAAGGCACTGTCCTGAATGTAGGGGTTCTCGGCCCGGCACGTCAGGTACTTGCCGTCGTCATCGATGACCGGGATGAACGTGAGGATGCTCCGGCTCGCCCCGCTATCCTCCGAGAACTGCAACACATAAGGGTGCCACATTCTTCTCTTCTCTCTCTCTCCCTCTCTCTCTCTCTCTCTCTCTCTCTCTCTCTCTCTCCCTTCCCCCTCTCCCTCTCACCCTCTCTCTCTCTCTCTCTCTCTCTCTCTCTCTCTTCTCTGTCTCTTTCTCCACAAACACAAACACACACACACACACACACACACACACACACACACACACACACACACACTTGCGCGGCTTAGAAATATTTTGAAAATTGCATTTTGGTTTTCCGATGTTCGATATAACTGTGGTGAGGAGTAAAATAATTTTTAAATGTATTCGCAATTGCGAATATGGACAATAATGAGTTGTAGAATGGAATGACGACAATGAAAATTTGTGCCGGACCTGGACTCGAACCCGGATTTCCCGCTTATAGCGAGCGGTCCCTGTAATTTGTCTACCCGGTCATGACTCAGAACCAGATCCAAATGTCCATATGTCGTCAACCAAGCGTCTACAACCTGTACGCGTACATCCGTTATCTATATTCCCGTTCAGGTTAGACATTTTACTTGAAAGTCGCTTTCCCGGTGTCAGCGGATATTGAGTGCCTGTGTTATCCTGGATTAGGAAGCCAAGTTCCTTTGGATATGCACCGAGTAAAATGTCTCGCCAGTACGGGAATATACATAAAGTATGCACGAGTACAGGTTCTAGAGGCATCGTTGACGACGTATGGAAATTTGTGTATGGCCGTGAGTCTTGCACGGATAGCCAAATGATAAGGCGACCGCTAACGATAAGCGGAAAATCTGGGCTTGAGTCCCGGTTCGGCACAAATTTTCACTATCGTCATTCCATTCTACAGCTGATGGTTGTCCATATTCACAATTTCGAATACATTTAATGTTCATCATAACGGCTGTAAGAGCGGTAATGCCTGTCCCTTGGACATGCATGTGTGTCTAACGGGACTGTGTATCGTAGTTTACAATATCACAAGCACTGCAACACCGAATCGAAAATAAATTACGTATGAAGTAGGTAAGGAATCAACTGAGTGTTTCTCATTTCTTTCCTTTCTGTTTCGTTTCATTCTATAGACTACATCTTAAACCTGATGACAGAAGTAATTCTTGGCGATTGAGATTTGATTTTACTTTCAGGATTAACACTTGTGATGTATGGGTAAAGGTTGTGGATTCCGTCACATGTGGTTCGTTGGATCGGTCCTGAAGGTTTGCCCTGTAGTCGAAGTGATTATTCGGGTTATGATAGTGTTTTCTCTTTTCCAAGTTGGCTATAGTAATGTATTTAATTTTAGGACTCTTTTGCAGGAACGTTATCATTATTTTTCAAAAATTCAAGGTAGAGACTCTATTACGTTCACTTTTTAGGAAGTACCTTGGTAGATCACCGCGCAGTTGGGGTATACCTGTTAGAAGAATTTAATTAATACTGTATATACGTTGATTTAGAATAGTAATAGACCATGGCATTGGAGCAGTTTCCACAATCTCAAGAGATCCTCGACTCCATCACCTGGAACACCAGGGATCGGTGAGGCAGCGATCAGCTATTGTTCTGTCATGAAAGAAGAGCGTTTATGTGTTTTATTTATATATTCAGTTACGTAATTACTACTTCTTCCTGTCTCCAATTTTTGGTATGTGAAAAAGCGGTAAGCGGGAAATTGGGGTTTCGAGTCCCGGTCCGGCACAAATATCTGTGTCACAAACAACTGACGTCAATCGAGATTCTCAAATGTGAATCCATTTCGTAAAATTTATGATATATTCATTCATAGTTCACCAACAACGTAATTAGCAGTAGAGGGAGAATATTATCCGTGTGCAATCTGAAAGGATGTGGTGCTGATAATGGTAATATGGAGAAATGGAGGGGAGGGAGGGGGTGGGGGTAGGGTGGAAGGGGAAATCTCTTCCAGTGCTGGCGGCAACTACACGATGTAACAGTACACTAATTGTCTCTTTCGGCGATAATTTAATAACGTTGCTCACAGTGACACTCACTTAACTGCACGTCTCATGTATGTACTGTGCTTGAAAACTACTGTGGTATACTGAATAGAACACAGATAACACTAACGGCATCCATAGTGCGCTAGCCAATAGGCAATAGGTGACTGAAACAGCTCTCTGTTCGGAAATGCAATTGGATCGCCTAATGTGAATAGAGCAACTGCATCGTCCGAAAGCCTAATGTGCATGGAACATTTGCATCCCTTTATTTTCACCTTTTTCTACCGATTTATGACTGAACATGTGGATGTTTACATTGAGGCTAAGCAGGACGATCCGTTCAAATGAATATCCCACTCTAATGCGTGCCATGTTACTTGCGTCCAAGTACTGTAGTTACGTAGAATTCACTCAGGTCTTCCGTTTCTGATTTACTTAAGGCTACGGTTTGTATAAGAATACTATCTCTAATTTCGTAAAAAACTCTTTCTCAGAAAAGCTATTTTTGCATTTTTAGCGTATACCACATTTCCAAAAGCTGTCATGTCTTCAGCCTTAGCATTATTACGATATGCATGCTCATATTTAGTTACACGAGGATGAAAGATGTGGAATCATTAACATGAGCACTAAAGTGTATCACACCTGATGATCAGTCTGTTTTCTTTTTCAGTCGACGAGTTACTCCATAACTGTAACAAATGGTGTGTTAGACAACTTTTGTGCTGTAACTGATTACATTTTTTATAGACTGTTCGATGCTTTGAGACGTAAGTCTTGAACCATCTGTAATTTAATGTTTGCCTGACATATCTTAAGACGGGCAACTGGCCCGAAAAGGCTATGTGAGAATAAAGAGAAGCGATCTGCACGCTGAAGCAGGACGGTTTTGTACAGGGGCAAAGTGTTTCTAACGGGAGCAACAGCAATTTAGACTCAAAGTGCTGAGTTAGTAGTCTGTACTTCAACGTCCGCTGACTGACAGTTTTATGCAGCTACTTCTATTAGCGATGTGAGTAATGGAACTAATTTCAGCACCGACTCAAAAGCTGTATAGCATGCACGCCTCCCACGTGCTGTTCCCTTTAACAGGCGTTCGCGGGAGTAAGTCTTTAGCTCAGACTACGGATGACTGGAAACCTTTACCGAGGTATTTCGTAAACATCACCAGAAAAAGTCTTGTGTTAACGTCATCATCACCATTCTCGTGGAACAATTAACTTCTTGGATAGTTTCCTGCAGCATTAACCCTGTCCTTTGCTTCTTATTTCAGTGCGGAGACATCTACGAACCTTTTGCGTATTTTGGCACATTTCCCATTAAATAGTCCTTTTCGTCTCAGGTTTTGCTTAAAATCAATCGTACCGTAATTTTTATAGTACGACGTTATTTTTTCTTTATCTGTAAACATTATTTTGTAACATTTCTCGTATATTAGTTCATATTTCACTTCCCTATCCCAGCTATGCAGTTTCTGAAACAATTCCTTCAAATCCATTTCACTATTTGTCATTTATAGATGACCATAGCTGAATAATCATTTCTTTGCCTGTGCCAGGTTGTTTCTAATGTCTCTCTTAACAAGTGTCATCGTGCGGCTAGTTCCGGCGGAGGTTCGAGTCCTCCCTCGGGCATGGGTGTGTGTGTTTGTCCTTAGGATAATTTAGGTTAATTAGTTTGTAAGCTTAGGGACTGATGACCTTAGCAGTTAAGTCCCATAAGATTTCACACACATTTGAATATTTTGAACAAGTGCCATCTTGTGCAACTCGTCGTTTCTTTTGCTGTCAATTCTTGCATATTACGTTTAACCACATACTATTCTCCTTTGTTCTACCGTTAATTTTACTCATTGCTCCCCTGTTTATACTTAACTGAAAGCTTGGGCTGTGTAGATTATCCACATCTATTAACACCTCTCTTACAGTATAAAGGTTTGCGTCGTAAAAATGTTTCTTGGTGTTTCTCCATGAACTTTTATCCCTTATCTAAAACAATATTTCATTCCCTACAATATTCCTTCGAGGTGTAACTTAAAAATATTGATAATTAGCTGGAACTCTCCCTTAGACTATTCCCCATATGGGTCTGAGATTAAGTTATTAAATGATGTCGAGTAGACCTCCTAAACTATTTTTATATTGACCCTAGTCTCTGATTTTAAATTGATAGGTTTCTACTGTCGTTTTTTTCAGATTTTAGAATGCAGTACCAGCAATTAATGAAAAAGCAGAGACACAACACGCAATCTGAGTTCTGTAAATGACTTCTGTTTCCAAACTTTGTAGTTAGGTGACGACCTTCGATTCAAGTGCTGCTGTGAGACGAAGAGGTAGGCATACTAGAGGAATCTGGGGAGAGGGGGGGGGGGGGGGGGCAGCATCAAACCAGTCAGGCGACTGAAAGGAAGGGGCAGGATGCTCGTATATCGGCAACTCTGTCCACATGGTTTCTATTCGTGATATGGCATCACATGCTATCACGATCGTAAGCTGTGTACCATTTTAAACTGTCCCATCTGCCATGACAGACGAAAATTCTTCTGCGGTTTTTGGTCTACTTCATAATCAATAAACACCCGATTCCTTAAGAATCGAACACCCATGTACAAAACTCTACAAACTTGTGATTACTTTACCATTAATTGAATGTATTAAATATCTGATGTTAAGCATAGAAGTGAGAAAAAATTTTGAAGATGTTTGAAATTATCTTTAAAGCTTGTTGGAAGTCACTAAGTTCTCTCGTTATCAATCACTGGACGAGTAAAGCATCGGTAATTTGTGCTACGTTTCAAGTAATACTTAGTTTTTTCACGCATCAATGTTTATGACGTTATGTCTGCTGAACTGTGTGTCGTACAGTGACAGAATTTTGTAGGTATATTCCGTGGTATATCTGGATATTGTCTACAAAATATATTGCAAATAGAGTTCGTAGCAAAAAATAATAAATTAAAGCGTTATGTCTGATGATTAAATTTTACTGCATGAACCACGAACATGTAGTATGCGATAACCTTTCTTCCTTTCATTATTTTGTGAGGAGGAGGGGGAGGTGGCAGCGAGAAAAAGTTTCGACAAAGTTTCGAAATATGTGTAAAGATCCTTGCAAGTCTCAAAGACTGGATATACATAACTTGGTAATTTGTGCGTCGTGAAGTATGTTGCCCCAAGAAATATACGGGGTTTCTATCTGCAGAAAATCTCTAACTGTGTTAAAGTTGTACTGTAAGTTGATCCCGTTTATTGAGTAGATTATCACAGCCTATTAATTTTTCAATTCGGTCAGTTATTACATGAATACTGAAAATTAAATTTTTGTTGACCTTTAAAGTCGTTAGATAGACAATTTGCAACTGTCACTGGCTGAACGTGCAACGTGTTACTCATTTACGAATATACCATGACGAGTTCTTTTGAAATGTTGACGTCATCACTGGGGCTTAGTGATTGCAATACTGTTGGTAATATAAAATTTTTTTTTGACTCGATCTCAAAGTATTTGTGTTGAGATATGAACATTTAGAGTGCCTTATGCATCACCATCAGATATAAAATACTTGGCTACTAATAGCACGACAGTTTGAACTGTAGTATAAGTTTGTTCTTTATCTGTCCCCTTAATTTTTAAGCTGCTTCTGTAGTATCTGATTCACATACTTTCGCTGTCTACTTCTTCAGTCTTCTCAGAGTTCGTGGCTCGGATTGTGCTGCAGTTCCCTTTGATGTGCTACTCGTAGCCATGAATTTTGTGTTTGATTGTGCATAAGACACTGGAACCAGTCACATATATGAATTAAATACTTTGCGATACAGACAGGAAAGTTTTGCGTTACAGTTTTTTCTTTACAGTAACGACCTTAGCAACCATCTGTGACAAGCATTCGCGGGTGTCTGAAGCAGCCAGCTTGATGCTCGCGTACAAGTAACAGCGCACCGCTTCTTACGAAGCTTAGAGTTTCCAAAGTTACGACCCTCTTTTGCTTAGTTGAAGATTGCTAAATTTCGTGTGTTTCATGGCCATCATCCTTCTTGTAGACGGAGCAGATCCATGAAATATTTACAATATGATTATTTTACGTATGAGTTACCATTACGTTCATCTTTCCTGTGGTTTCAGGGCTACTAATAGCTAGCGATAGCTCCATAACTACTGATTTGTGTGAAAAATGTCACAGAACTTTTCCTTCCAGAGTTCTATGCTCATCGTTCGATTTTCCGTATACATCGGGAAATCAAAGGAACGCATCAGGGGACCCTTCCAAATCCGTACTTAACCCTGCCGACCCTGCACGCGATGCGGGACAAAGGCGGTAGCAAAAGAAGAAGAAGAAGAAGAAGATCGGGAAATCAAGGGAAATCTTAATCTGACTGGCCGGACGGGGACTTGAACCGCCTTCCTCCCGATCACCAGTCTTATTCGGTGACTACCCTGGCGACCGTCATCTCATACTCAATAACACAGATGAGTATAGGAGGCTTATCCACGTCCTCCGATTGCGAGTGGCGTGATGAAATAGCATAACTGGATCACGGAGCAGCAGCACGGGTTCGCTCTTTGAGATATCCCCCTGTCACAAAGGGTAGAAGCGTATCGTTTCATCCAAACAGTGATAACTGAGAGCACCTGAGCACATCAGGTGATTGAGTGGGAAATATGAAACGATGAACGATGAAGCATAGCATCTGAAACTACTGGTGGCCGCAGGAGAAAAGATGACGCTCTCTAACAAATTTTTTATGTTCATCATTCTTCATATAGTTCTTGTACTGCCCAACCGAGCTCTTCCACTCAAAGGGTTTCCCTTACGTCTTTTGTGGCTGGACGCTCCCGAAAGTTCCTTAGCGCCGCTATCCCCACAGACCGTCAATAGGATTCCAAAGCTTGTCTGGTAGCAGACAGCCCGTCGCTGGTATTTCAATAAGGCCCACGGCCACATAGTTGCGCTCTCGGCCGCTCAACGCATGTTGGTCGCCGCTGCCTCTACAGTGCGGGTCAGGGAGCACGTACTGCTGCCGCCGTCCTGGAGTGAAGCTGCTACGTCCTGTAGCCACTTGCCGTGCTTCCGGACCACAGTCGTTATACTGCCCGGGACCTGCTGTTCTAATACACTAGGCAAGCGCGCACGCTCGCCCACACAAACATGGACGCGAGTGTGGTCTCGCATTGAGTTCAGGCTACAAGTCAAAACTAATCTAAATTACAATGTTTCCAAGATTGTTATAAATTGCAATCCACACCTGTGATATATTGCAAGAATAACATTCTGCCTTACACCGTCAGCTAGTGAATTAGACAGCTTTATTCACTAGCGACAGCGGTGTATACGACCATCTTCATGTGCATACGGAAGAAACGTACAAAAACACTTTTTTTTATAGCGTCACAGGTCTACTAAGGACTACGTCAGGATAACTGCGTATTTATATTTTCTTTCATCTTCCTCCAAAACGGAACAAACGTTCAACATCACACATATATTTCTATATCGTTACACGTCCACTAAGCACTACCTCAGGATAACTGTGTATTTATCTTCCGTTTCACCTTTCTCCAAAATGTCCTGTTTTTCTCACAATGAGCGCATTTCCTCTCATCCGAAATTTCACACAAGTCTTTTTCTCTGTTTGGTTGGTTGGTTGATTCAGGGGAGAGAACCAAACAGCGAGGTCATCGGTCCCGGCGAATTAGAGAGGGATGTGGAAGTAAGTCGGCCGTGCCCTTTGAAACGAACCATCCCGCTGATTGCCTGAAGCGCCGGCCGGGGTGGCCAAGCGGTTAAAGGCGCTACAGTCTAGAACCGCGCGACCGCTACGGTCGCAGGTTCGAATCCTGCCTCGGGCATGGATGTGTGTGATGTCCTTAGGTTAGTTAGGTTTAAGTAGTTCTGAGTTCTAGGGGACTGATGACCTTAGAAGTTAAGTCCCATAGTGCTCAGAGTCATTTGAACCATTTTGATTGCCTGAAGCGATTTAGGGAAATTACGGAAAACCTAAATCAGGATTTCCGGAGGCGGCCTTGAACCATCGTCCTCCCGATTGTGGGACCAGGGACCAGTGTGCCAACCATTGCGTCGCCTGGTTCGCGTTTCTTTTTGTTTTAGCTTTCTGAAAATCTTCGAATCTTTTGACTTCCAGTTCGAATTTGTCTCTGTTGAGTAAAGTCTCTTTTTAATCTGCATTTCTTTTGAGTACTTTTTATTTTGCCTCATCACTTATTTTATTTGTCTGTCTTTCCGCTTTGGAAGATAGTGTGAATCTTCTATCTTAATCTATCTTCCTTAATTTTCTCAAGGTGTCCATAAAGAGTAACATGTCTTACCCTGGCTCTGCTATTTTAAGGCGGAAGGAGTATATTTCGTTATTTGGTCTCAAAACTAAATTGCTACCTTTTTTCTTGATTGGGCCTAATATTTTTCGCTGGATTATTCTTTCTACCTTCTCCTAATCTTCTAATGCCCTTTTGCATCGGGAGAAAAGTAGTATTTCCGACACACAGAAGACTTCTGTATTACGAATGTATTATAATACATACCTTAATTTAAAACATTTAAGAAGACTATTTTTACTGTCCAGATTTCTCACTTTCATGTAAGCTATTTTTATTTTTTTCAGTCCTTGCTTTAACTGCTTCTTTTCAAGTTTTTATATTTATGTGTTCAATCAGATATTTAATTTGTCTATTTCCTCGATGTTGCCACACTTGGTTTTCAGAATTCTTTGGTAACTTATTTTCATTAGTAATGCATTTCATCTTTTCAAACTATATTTGTAGACTATCTTCTCAGCTATTGTCTTCAGTCTTTCCTTTGCATTCTCTGACGTTTCATCTATTATCACGAGATCGCCAACAACGGGCAAACAATTTATTACCTCTTTCGAACTACCCAACTTCATGTAGTTGTTAACTTTTTTCTTTTTTCTTGCTCTGTTTTCCACTTTCTTATAATATTTTCCAGCTGACAGATGAATAATAATGGTGACAAACTGTCTCCGATTCCTGATACATGTTGGAAGGGACTAGAAGATGATCCAGGGGACTTAACTATCGATACTGGATTTGTAAAAGTCGTTTACTTATTTCCAGATTTTTCCTAGCTACTTATAATTCCTTCAGGGTTTTGAGAAGGGGCTCTCTCTGTATTAAATCACATCCCTTTTTAAGAACCAACAAATATTAATATCTGCCTGTCCCTAGTGCGTCAGTGTCAATCGCTAACTACAGTCAACTGGTAAGCACTCTTACACTGAAGACTAATATACTAACCCTAATGCATGATCTGCAATGACCACGACTATATTTCAGAATCGGATGTAATGGTCATCTTTATACAGTACTTGTCACAAATACACTGTCCCTAACCGGATCAATCTATTATGAAGAGTATCTGGTATAATTTTGGATATCTTAACTAACTTACGCCCATAATAGTATTTCAAACGTCATGTGTCTCTGCCGGTCTGTTTACGTTTGATTAATCAACGTATTTTAATAAAATCGACAGTTACCATGGAAACAATGCAAATGTTTGTAAAAACATCATTGGTGATAACTTCCAAGTTAAAACGTAAACCTGCACCTTGTATTCAGATAAACTCAAAATAACTACAAACTAAATTTTTGAAAATCGTTGCGGGAAACCCTTCGAATATTAGATGCAGTGAAAGCATTACTAAGTGACAGACAGCGCGGATTTTTGAGTGCAATGACTCGCTCCTAAATGCCCGAATGACCTGAGATCGAAATACATAGAAAGCAAAAGCAATGTTCTTCAGTAATAGGTGTAGCAGTATTTACATAGTGTTGCTTGATGACTAAGTGGATGTCAGAGTGTGATTTCAAAATTCTAGGACTCAATCGTCAATAATTCCAAGACGTTTCCTGTGAAACTTCCCTTGTTTCACTTTGTAAATTATTTACTGATGTCAGAAAATAGAATTTACAGCGTGTTTCGGAATACAAGTTAAGGTTTAGGTCCCTCAGAAATACTGAGCAATTCATTTAAAATGCCTAAGGAGGGCAAGGGCGTACCATTTCCATTTATTTGTTGCACCAACTTATTACTCAACAATAGACGCAAAACCCTTTTGTTTATAGAAACTACTCTTGCTAATCTGTTCTTATCGGAACAGAAGACCAGGCGCAAATGTTCTAAAAAGGACCTGAGCAGAAGACTTACTGGTTGGTATTGACAATGAGAAGGAGACTTTTTTCTCGTCATCAGTCTTCTGAGCGGTTTGATGCGCTCCTTCTTGAATCCGTCCCCTGTGCTTATGTTTCCTCTCAGAGCAGCACTTGTTCAAAACGTCCTTAGTTAGTTTTTGGGTGTAGTTTAATCCCTGTCTCTTTCATAGTTTTTATTGTCTACAGAAAGTACCATGGAAGTTATTCCTCGATGTCTTAACGCGTGTGGAAGATATGACAGAGAAAAATACGCCACATTCGGTCGACGACTTCCGCCAAGTGGTCCTGCCAGCCAAACCTGGAGTAAGTGTACCGTGTTTCTGCAGTTACGATTCCATTTTGCTTGATTCACTACTGAAAGGAGACGAAGCAGCTTCACAGAGTCATTGCAGTATGATCATTTTACATACGAATTAGTCAGTCTTATGCTTTTAAGACTAGCGTTTTGTAAGCTTCAGAAAAATAGCGATAGCTCTGTAAACATCGACTTATCTGAAAAATGCTACACTACTTTTCAATTAATTTCGGCACTATCCCTATCGCGTTTGATTTTCGACTGACACCGAAAAGTCACCTTGTGTATGGTGATGATGAATTTCCATTCTCCGTGACGGAGCGTAGGGGAACGATGCGGGAGACCCGCACCGCCGAACTAAGCAAGGTCCTAGTGGAAGTGGTTTGCCATTGCCTTCCTCCGACCGTAATGGGGATAACGACACAACAACACCCAGTCATCTCGAGGCAGGAAAAATCCTTGAACCCGCCGGGAATGATAAGGTTACTCCCTGGTGCCTCAACACATGTCCCAATGTCCTGTAACGTCGTCTTGTAAGTTTTTTGCAAATGTTCCTTTCTCCTGCAGAGAACCTCCTCATCCTTACCTTACTAGTCCATCTGATTTTCACCATTCTTCTGTAGCACCACATCTCAGATGTTTTCCACTGCTCACAACTGACTACTGCACAGTGCTGAGCTCGGACAGTATATTTTCACAAAATTCTTCCTCAAATAAGGCCTATATTCGATAGTGGTAGACTTCTCTTGGCCAGGAACGCCATCTTTTACTGTGCTATACTGCTTTTTATGTTTTCCTTGCTTCGTTCGCCTTTGGTTATTTTGCTTCAAAGTTAGTAGAATTTCTTAACTTGGTCTATTATTTGGCCATGAATTCTGATGCTAAGTTTCTCACTATTCACATTTCTGCTACTTCTCATTACGTTTATCTTTTTCATACTTCCTCTCAGCCCATATTCTGTACTCATTAGACTGTTCCTTCCATCCAACAGGTCCCGTAAATCTCTTTGAATCTTTGGCTTTCACTCGGGATAGCAGTATCACCAGCGAATCTTATCACTGATATCATTTCACCCCGAATTTTAATCACACTCTTGAACCTTTCCTTTATTTCCGTCATTCATTATTCGCAGTATAGATAGAGGAATAGGAATGAAAGATTGAGCACCCGTCTTACACCATCTGTAATAAGAGCATTTCCTTGTTGGTTTTCTAGTCTTATGACTCCAAAAAATGTTCAAATGTATGTGAAATCTTACGGGACTTAACTGCTAAGGTCATCAGTCCCTAAGCTTACACATTACTTAACCTAAATAATCCTAAGGACAAACACAGACACCCATGCCCGAGGGAGGACTCGAACCTCCGCCGGGACCAGCCGCACAGTCCATGACTGCAGCGCCCTAGACCGCTCGGCTATCCCGCGCGGCTCTTATGTCTCCCTCTTGGTTCTTGTACATATTGTATATCACCTGTTTTCCCATATTTCTCTCATAATTTCGAACATCTTGTACTGTTTTACATTGTCGAACGAACACTCTAGGTCGAAAAATCCTACGAGCGTTAAGGATAAGATAGCATTTTTTTTCCTTTTTTTGCATGAGAATTATACATTTTGGATAGCTTCAAGGTTTCACGACTTGGTAATCACTACTTATGGGAGCAGTTTTTGCTTTTTATCACAACGAACATCATTCAATGCAAAGTAATCCGTCGCTCTCATTGGAGCGTTCGTTAAAGATTATACTACAAAAGAAAGTGCTTCCCTTAGAATATCTGAAAAGTGGCACGGGTTCATTTACTAAGCTTCAAGTCACACAAGGTGCATTGTTACTGGTGGTACAATTTAATTGTTCCAGCGCTTAGAGAAAAGTATGTGGGAACTCGTGCGTACGGATATAACAACAGGACCAGCAGCAGAGGGAAGCTGAATGCATAACGGCCCTCAGAACGACGTACGACGAGTGCTGGTCATTGTTCCGGAACGACACAATGTGGGTAGGACCAAATTCTGATTCAGGAACCTCGCCGAATCCGGAAGTCGACGTCCCGCCAGGACCCAGCAGGCGCCATCTGGCGGCGCGCCGAGGAAGCGGACCGAACAATCGTGCAATTTGTCCCCTCTGGTGGCGTGGTCTGCCCCTTCCCCCTCCCTCCCCCCGCACCCGCCACTGCACAATGAGGCCCGCGCAGCCGACAAACACCACTCGCCCCGAGTTTAATTGATGAGTTATTAGCACCCCTCCCAGGCCGGCGAGTAATTTCTTAAATGGTGGCCCTTCGCTCCGTTAGCCGTTTTCTCCGCTTCACGCGAATCTCTGTACACTCATCATCTCACCAGTCATCTCTCTCTCTCTTTCTGACTCTCTCTTTCTTTGTTTCTTCCCCAATCCCTTCTCTTTCCCTTTTTTACCATCAACAGCGTCTAATTTTTTTCCTTTCTCCTCTTCCTCGTCCTTTTTTGTATTTGCCACTTTCTGGTTGGGCAGCTATATATATTTCCGCCTTTGCTTCCTCTCGCTCGTTACAATATCGTGCCGCTCTATTAATATGCTTAAGCGTCTACTGAATGGCTCCGCTTTCCACAGAGACTGCTTCTTTCTCTTCCATCTTTCAAGAGATTTTTGGCCAGTGCCGCCAAGACCGCGGGTTAAGATAAACGCTGCTCAAGTGGTTCTCTCGGTGGGAGATGGACTGGAGAATTCTTTGTGTATTACAGTCGTTGTTCGCTAATAAAAGCCGTTTCATCGTAGCTGCTGATCCGTGATCGTATTAATTTTATCTCGTCGTATTTTTTTCGTCTCAGCTCTGTCATTTATTCCTTCTGAGGGACCAAAAAAAAAAAAAAAAAACTGAGAAAGAAACGTCCTATTACTTGCTTGCAGAGAGGTATTGAGTTCGGTATATAAAGACGCTTCATTAAATTTTCAGGTCTTAGAATTAAACACTTAATTTGTCTCCCTGGTAAATTATTTTGCTACAAAAATGTTCGAGCAGAAAAACTCAAGCGGTTCATGATGAAAATTAAAGGCACAGAAAAACGCATCAGTATGTATGGTGGGCCACACGAAATATTTCTGATGTTAACATTCTACATCTACATCTACTCCACAAGCCAACGTAAGGTGCGTGGCGGAAGGGTACACTTATCTTCGTGGCCCTTACGCGCGATGTATGTTGGCGGATGCAGAATTGTTCGTCAGTCAACTTAAAATCACAGTTCTCTAAATTTCCTCAATAGTCTTTCGTGAAAAGAACACCTCCTTCCTTCCAGGGATTCTTATTTGAGTCACCGAAGCATCTCCGTAACACTTAAGTTTTGTTCCCATGAACCGGTAACAAACGTAGTAGTCCTCATCCGAACTGATTCGATGTCTTCCTTCAATCCGACATGGCACGGATCCAAAACAGTCGAGTAGTACTCGAGAATAGGTCGCACCAGCGTTCTATATGAGGTCTCCTTTCACTTTTTTCCTAAAATTCTCCCAATAAATAGAAGTCGACCATTTGTCTTCCCCACTATAGTCTTCACACGTTTTCATGTGGTACAGCATGCAGCTGCGTCCCCCGTATAGACCGGGGAAGCGGACCTATCCAGTACGTTGGAATGCAACTGTTTTATTCTATGACATACCGCCTTTAGCGATGTTTTGTTCTGACGGAATACAAATGTTGGAAACAAAGTTCCGATATCTTCAATTCTAATATTTTAGTTATACGTTCGCCTGAAGATGTGGCTTTTAGTGACACGATATCGGTAGTGATTCAATAATAAAGGGCTAAATGCAACTGAAGTGGCTTATTAATACCCCCAAGATCAATGGAAACAATGTTGTGTTCATTTTCGAGGATCATCGCTTTAATGTTTGTTAAAACCAATGCCAACAAAAAACTTCAAAGGGCCTAAGCATAGCGTTATGTATTAATATTACAGAAAATATGTATATGTTGCGCAAAAGGGGTCACTTGTTTGAAACCCGGTAATTGTCCCCCGATGCGAAGTAGAAGTTTTAAATTCAGCTCAAAGGTGCCGGAAACGTTGCTCTGTAACGCTTGAAGTGTGTGGCATCCTGCAGCGCTACCCTCTGGCTCGACATCGCTTCAAAAAGCAAGGGTTCGACACATGCAAATAAAAGGCTAGAGCTCGGAAGTTGTTGTGAGCTGCAATGTAGGTTAATTACGACACATTTGCCCCAAATTTCACTATAATTCTGACTAACGCCACTGTGGACCTGTCATATGATATTTACACACATTCTCCCTATCGTCTGACACCTCAGCGACACCTAGAGTTCAAATCACGCGGTGGTCATATGAGTGGCCGAGGAAAATATTTCAAAATCACCCCCGTCAGAACCGACACGAAAAGGCCTCACGAGATGTCATAAAGGGCATCAATAAAATCATCCCTTCCCTATGGGTATGCCGACCGCCTGGCGCTACATCACCAAAGAACTCCAGCCTTGGAGGGCAGCAGTTCAGGTACTTTCGCTATCCTTACGCAAAAGGGCGAGCTTCTAACCCAGAATCCGTGGCCGCCTACGGATATTCAGTGGACATAAGGGTCGCTGGCACTGCTCGCTCAGGGCCACTTAGTGCTAGCTCAGGCACTCCTATCGAGTGAGGTAAACCTTGCAGGGGCGTCGCAGCACTCCGACATTCTGATACGAGACGAATAAAATGTGTTTTATCTGCATCTACGTGATTACTCTGCTATTCACAATAAAATACCTGGCAGAGGGTTCAATGAACCACCTTCATACTGTCTCTCTACCGTTCCACTCTCGAACGGCACGCGGGAAAAACGAGCACTTAAATTTTTCCGTGCGAGCCCTGATTTCTCTTATTTTATCGTGATGATCATATCTCCCTATGTAGGTGGGTGCCTACAGAATGTTTTCGCAATCGGAGGAGAAAAATGGTGATTGAAATTTCATGAGAAGATCCCGTCTCAACGAAAAACGCCTTTGTTTTAATGATTGCCACTCCAATTCACGTATCATGTCTGTCACACTATCTCCCCTATTTCGCGATAATACAAAACGACCTGCCCTTCTTTGTACTTTTTCGATGTCATCCGTCAGTCGCACCTGATGGGGATTCCACACCGCACAGCAGTACTCCAGAATAGGGCGGACAAGCGTAATGTAAGCAGTCTCTTTGGTAGACCTGTTGCACCTTCTAAGTGTTCTGCCAATGAATCGCAGTCTTTGGTTTGCTCTACCCACAATATTATCTATATGATCGTTCCAATGTAGGTTATTTATAATTATTATCCCTAAGTATTTAGTTGATTTTACAGCCCTCAGATTTGTGTGACTTATCGCGTAATCGAAATTTAGCTGATTTCTTTTAGTACTCATGTGAATAACTTCGCACTTTCCTTTATTCAAGGTCAAATGCCACTTTTCGCACTACACAGATATCTCATCTAAATCATTTTGCAAGTCGTTTTGATCATCTGATGACTTTACAAGACGGTAAATGACAGCATCGTCTGCAAACAATCTAAGACGGCTACTCAGATTGTCTCCTATGTCGTTAACATAGATCAGGCACAATAGAGGGCCTATAACACTTCCTTGGGGAACACCGGATGTTAATTCTGTTTTACTCGATGACTTTCCGTCTATTACTACGAACTGTGACCTTTCTGACAGGAAATCACGAATCCAGTCGCACAACTGAGGCGATACTCCGTAGGCACGCAGTTTGATTAGAAGATGCTTGTGAGGAACGGTGTCGAAAGCCTCTGGAAATCTAAAAATGTGGAATCAATTTGACATCCCCTGTCGATAGCACTTATTACTTCGTGAGTATAAACAGCTAGTTCTGTTTCACAAGTACGATATTTTCTGAATCCGTGGTGAGTATATGTCAATAAATCGTTTTCTTCGAGGTACGTCATAATGTTCGAATACAGTATATGTTCTAAAACCCTACTGTAAATCGACGTTAGTGATATAGGCCTGTAATTCAGAGGATTACTCCTACTACCCTTTTTGGGTATTGGTGTGACTTGAGCAATTTTCCAGTCTTCAGGTACGTATCTTTCTGTGAGCGAGTGGTTGTATATAATTGCTAAATATGGAGCTATTTTATCAGCATACTCTGAGAGGAACCTGACTGGTATACAGTCTGGACCGGAGGCCTTGCCTTTATTAAGTGATTTAAGCTGCTTTGTTACACCGAGGATATCTACTTCTATGTTTCTAATCAAATGCAGCGGAGTTTCCTACTCCTCGTCCTCAACCCGTGACTCCGCCATCTCTACACCTCAGCGGCCCCACGCGCCTTGGGTCGCTACTCATGGAATCTCAGGTCACTGCCCCCAACAGCGTAATACGAGTTCTGCCCTCATCGGCTTGCATGCGAGGCGCGAAGCATGTCTGCATGACGTCGAAGCCATACTCGACCACTGACACGGTGTAGCACCATACGGGATTCATCCTAACAAGTGACACAGTTCTATTGATCCACATTCGAATTTCGTTGATCTCGTACTCAGTATAATTGGAACTGAAAAAAATGAGAAAACGTGGAGTCCATTACTGCCGAGCTCCAAGTTCAGTAATGTGCACCGAACAGTGTGCTCCGAAAAACTTGTGCCTCCACAGACTTTATAGATTATCCCTAGATCTGCCGCAGATAGGCGCCTATCCTGCTGTAATGATTGGTCAAACCGTCGACCTGAAAATTCTGTGATGAGGTTTGGCGGTCCAACAGCATATCTTATTGTTTCACCACACTTCAGCCGCTTTCCAGAGATTTTCACACAGATGTTCCACAGATGCTCACAACAGCAACAGGCGAACAGTCGACCAGTTCGGGATTTCCGAGTTCCTCGTACTCAAGAGCCGGGCCACAGCACCTTCGCCGAGTCAAGTATGTCAGCAGATTTCCCCATTTGCACCACCTGTCGTCCCTGCTCTGCTTGTTATATACTTTCTCTAACATGTAACGTAAGAGCAGTGTCACCAGTTGGCGTTCAGTCTTGCGACGAGATGTATTCATATTGTTTTAGCTCATCATTGTTCTAGTATTATCGGTATTCCAACTTTGCTTGTTGAAGAATGGTAGCAAGGCCTCTTTTGTTTGCAGTGATCTTTCTGTCTTTAAACTGAAGATGATTCACAGTGGGAACTATCTGGTACGACAGAAGATCCAGAGAGATAGTGAAAGTGTAAAAGCAGATCCACGGTGGTTAATGTGATGAGCTTACAACATACAAGAACAAAAGCAGGATGCAATATAATGCTTTAAACAGATGGTAGTTTCTAGAAGAATGCTCAGATGATCATTTAAGGTGGGATGTTGTTGTTGCGGTCTTCAGTTCAAAGACTGGTTTGGTGCTGCTCTAATGGCTCTGAGCACTATGGGACTCAACATCTGAGGTCATCAGTCCCCTAGAACTTAGAACTACTTAAACCTAACTAACCTAAAGACATCACCCACATCCATGCCCGAGGCAGGATTCGAACCTGCGACCGTAGTGGTCGCGCGGTTCCACACTGAATCGCCTAGAACCGCTCGGACACACCAGCCGGCCGATGCTGCTCTCCACGGTATTCTATCCTGTGCAAGCCTCTTCATCTCCGAGTAACTACTGCGACCTATATCCTCCTGAATCTGCTTACTGTATTCACCTCTTTGCCTCCCTCTACAGTTTTTACCCCCATGCTTCCCTCCAGCAATAAACTGGTGATACTTTGATGCCCCAGAAAATGTCCTACCAACCGATCCCTTCTTCTCGTCAGGTTGTGCCACAAATTTCTCTTCTCCCCAATTCTGTTCAGTGCCTTCTCACTTGTTACGTGATCTACCCATCTAATCTTGAGTATTCTTCCGTAGCACCACATTTTAAACGTTGTTATTCTCTTCTTTTATAAACTGTTTATTGTCCAAGTTTGATTTTTATACATGGTTACAATTCATGCAAATACTGCCAGAAAGGACTTCCCGACACTTAAATCTATATTCGATGTTAACAAATTTTTCTTTTTCAGAAATGCTTTTATTGCCAATGTCAGTCTACATTTTATATCCTTCCTACTTCGACCGTCATCAGTTACTTTGCTCCGCAAATAGCAAAACTCATCTACTACTATAAGTGTCCCGTTTCCTATTCTAATTCCCTCAGCATCACCTGATTTAATTCGACTGCATTTCATTATTCTCGTTTTGCTTTTGTTGATCTTCGTCTTATATCCTCTTTTTAAGATACTGTCCATTTCGTTCAACTGTTCTTCCAAGTCATTTGTTGGGTAAAACATATTCAATTATTGAAGGTTGAGACGAAATTTTTCACCTTAAAAAGATTTGTGGTTGTAGTGATTTTTTTGTTTTACTATGACATAAAGACGAACAACTGGGGAACACGAAGGAAATTTTGTAAACAGTAGGACTCTTCGTGGACGTACGGGCTGTCTCAAAATCATCACGAAAAATGTCTACGGGTGGTAGATCACGTCATGATGAATTATTTCTGTCAGAGACAAAACGTTCGCTCACGCTTCCCATGGAACGTAGGCGTCCTTCAGTATTCGCCTGCCCTGGTACCACGAGATTTCACATAGCTAGCAAAGTGTACTAGGTTTCTCACATACTGCCCGCCCCAGTAAAATGACGGAGTGATTTTTAACAGGAAAACAATAAGAATGATAGTCTCTAAGCGGAGAAAGCTTAGCAGCGAGCTAGCATCTTCAGTTGTGCTCGGCCTACCGCCCTTCTCGCAGAGCAGATGTCTGGATGGTAGACAACACACTTTCCAAACAAACACGGCAGTGTGCCTACGCTATGCCGCCTTTCTGGGGCATAGCTAGTCTTAAAAGAAGCCTAGCATTGTCGAAAAGCGACGGCAAATGTTTTATCTGTAACAAAAGTAGTGCCCCAAGACGTGATCCACCACACCTAGACGTTTGTCATGAAGACTTTGTAACACTCTGTATATAAATGCTGTAAACAACAGCACTCGCGTGTGTATGTGTGTGTGTTTCTTTTTTTTATATGACCTGAAATAGCAGAGGAATTATTACCATCAAACAGCGAAGTTCACAGTTGTGAAGTTACAAGTAGCGTAGTTCTTTAATGCAGTTCGTGCAGAATAAAGTTCATTAATAACTAAATCTATTTAAGTTGTTTAAAGAAGAGGTATAAAAGACGCTAATATCCAAGAGTTTCTGTATCATTGAAAAATACATCCCTCATTCGCATTGACGATGAAATGTCCATATCTTTCATGTAAAGACTATTTATGCTGCGTCTAATTCGATTCTTTGACTGTAGTTCAGCGTCCAGCTTCGTGAATTCTCTACTCTGGAAGTGATTACATGAATCCAAGGATGAAAATTTAAGTTCGCCATTGAATTTACTCCCATTTAAAACACATGTACTTGCTTCCACACGCTCTCACTTCCATTCTGTATATGGGATAGATTACTTATATGACAATAAAAACTATAAAAGGATAAATAAATCTTTAGTACCGTATTATATTCTACTGCGGGGAAAGTAAGATACCGAAGCGTTTGAGACGTTGTGTTGCAGAACATTGAACAGTTAGTGGGTTCATAAGAAATGAGAAGGTTCTATGCAGAGGTTACTGCCAGGGAAAATTGGAGAGACTTTTTTAAAAAGAAAATGACTTGTTGGCAGAAGAAATACATGGAAAACATTAAACACTGACTGTAAGAAAGGACGGAATTATGAAACAAGTGTTACAGACATCGGGCAGTAGATTCAGTTGTGTCCAAGGACGCTGAAGAGGACAAAACGTGTCAGGGAACACAGACAATGGTATTTTTACGTAAATAATTATGGACGCTGGTTGTAACTGCTACTCCCATTTGAGTGTACAGGGTGTTACAAAAAGGTACGGCCAAACTTTCAGGAAACATTCCTCACACACAAATAAAGATGTTATGTGGACATGTGTCCGGAAACGCTTAATTTCCATATTAGAGCTCATTTTAGTTTCGTCAGTATGTACTGTACTTCCTCGATTCACCGCCAGTTGGCCCAATTGAAGGAAGGTAATGTTGACTTCGGTGCTTGTGTTGACATGCGACTCATTGTTCTACAGTACTAGCATCAAGCACATCAATACGTAGCATCGACAGGTTAGTGCTCATCACGAACGTGGTTTTGCAGTCAGTGCAATGTTTACAAATGCGGAGTTGGCAGATGCCCATTTGATGTCAGGATTAGCACGGGGCAATAGCCGTGGCGCGGTACGTTTGTATCGAGACAGATTTCCAGAACGAAGGTGTCCCGACAGGAAGACGTCCGAAGCAATTGATCGGCGTCGTAGGGAGCACGGAACATTCCAGCCTATGACTCGCGACTGGGGAAGACCTACAACGACGAGGACACCTGCAATGGACGAGGCAATTCTTCGTGCAATTGACGATAACCCTAATGTCAGCGTCAGAGAATTTGCAGTTTACCCTCGTGCTCAAAAAGCGGAGACCCTGTCGTCTTGGAACACAGACCCTCCTTTGGGCAAGAAACGTGGTGCCATGAAATGTATCTGATCAACCAAAATTTTCATACAATCCTTGACAGTAATGCGACAGTGCAGAGTAACTATGAGGCCCATGGAATCACAATATGGCTGTCCAAATCATCTTTGAACCCCCGACATGTTTGGGACTCGTCTGTAAGTTGTGAAACAACGATCATCTGACTAAATGGCTTTCTTCCGTTGCTCCATAGTCCAGGTTTTGTGGCATTTGTTTCAATAATCGGTGCTTTTCGAATTCCAGCTCGCCCTGTAATTCCACGCTTATGGAGCACCTTTTGTGTTGTTTTGGTGGTAACAGGGTTCGCGTGTACGACAGTTTTGCTGCTGCTGTCCTCTTACTTTTCGTCGCGATCCTCTACAATGACCGTCTGCCACGACCACTTAACCCATAATTTCGCCCGCGTTGTGACTTAGATTATGCGGTATAAACCATCGATACACTGTTTCTTGGAACACCGAAAACTTCGGCTACCTTGGCTATAGAATCACCCACCACATGAGCACCAAAATCTTTCCCACATTTGAATGCATACAGCTCCGACATTTTGCATTCTCAGCCACGTAGAACACTGTTCTGACCGCGACTGAGACTTACAAACTTATTGAGATCGCTGCACAGGTGCCATTCGTGGTCAAATACAACAGCGCAAGCAGCAGGTTTGGCTAGCATCGGCGTTTACGTTGAAGCATACAGTTCTCATGGTATTTCCATAATTTTGTCCAACCCCTGCACAATTACACTTTGAATTCATCTTCCATAGGTCGGAGGAAACAAATGTCACAACACCTCTTCTAATCTGTTGGCATGTGTAGACTTTTACTCAGACTCTTATTATTTACGTTGTAAGAGGCTATTGACACACATCAAAAAAATTTTTGCGTCATCCCAGAACTCCTGAAGATGGACGTTGACTGTGGATATTGTATCACAGACACAGTCCCTTTGACTGTTCAGAGATGTCACTAAACCCGCCCAAAGATGTAAACAACCATGCATGAGCAGCGCCTATTAGAAGGGGGGGATCCGACAGCCGATTAGTTCCAGTCATTCCAGTTGGAAGGAGGTACGCGGCTCATGTTGTCTGTAGTTCAACCATGCCTAGACGGTCAATACCGCAGTTCGATCGCCCCCACATTGTTTCTTTGTGGTAGGAAGAGCTCTCAACAAGGGAAATGTCAAGGCTTCTAAGAGTGAACCTAAGCGATGTGTTCGGACATGGAGGAGATACAGAGAGACAGGAACTGTCGATGACGTGCCTGGCTCAGGCCGCCCAAGGGCTACCACAGCAGTGGATGACCGCTGACTGCGGATTATGGCTCGGAGGAACCCTGACAGCAACGCCACCATGTCGAATAATAACATTCGTGCAGACACAGGGCTCGTGTTACGACTCAAAGTGTGCGCATTAGGCTGCATGGTGCGCAACTTCACTCCCTAGGTCCATAGCGAGGTCCATCTTTGCAACCACGACACCATGCAGCGCGGTACAGATGGGACCAACAACATGCCGAATGGACCGCTCAGGATTGGCATGACATTCTCTTCACCAATGAGTGTCGCATATGCCTTCAACCAGACAATCGTCAGAGACGTCTTTGAAGGCAACCCGGTCAGGCTGAACGCCTTAGACACACTGGCCAGCGAGTGCAGCAAGTTCCCTGCTGTTTTGGGGTGGAATTACGTGGGTCCGACGAACGCCGCTGGTGGAAGGCCTCATCAGGGCTCTACGATCCCTGAATGTCATCCTCCTATCGACAGTGCAACCATATCGGCAGCATATAGGCGAGGCATTCGTCTTCATGGACGACAATTCACGTCCCAATAGTGCACATCTTGTGAATGCCTTCCTTCAGGACAATGACATCTTTCGACTTGAGTGGTCAACATGTTCTCCAGATATGAACCCTATCGAACACACACCTGGGATATATTGAAAAGGGCCGTTTATGGACGACGTGACCCACCAACCACTCTGAGGGATCTACGCCGAATCGCCGTTGAGGAGTGGGAGAATCTGGAACAACAGTGCCTTGCGGATAGTATGCCATGTGAATACAGACATGCATCAGTGCAAGAGGACGTGCTATTGGATATTAGTGGTAGCGGTGTGTACAATAATCTGGGCCACGACCTCTGAAGGTCTTGGTGTATCGTGGCACAACATGCAGTGTGTGGTTTTCATGAGCAATAAAAAGGACGGAAATGGTGTTTATGTTGATCTCTATTCCAATTTTCTGTACAGGTTCCGAAACACTCGGAACCGAGGTGATGTAAAACTTTTTCTGATGTGTGCAATAGTGGTGTAAATGTGCTGTCTACGAGTACGTACAACATAAACTGAGTAACAGGCCTGAGTGAGTCAGCGCCAGAAGCGCTGTACTTACGTTCTTATTGTGTCGCTTGATCTGGCGGCTACCCTTCCACCAGGTTATGATGGCCTCAGGTCGCGACCCTGAAGACTTGCATTCGACCTCGTACCTACGGTCTGCAGACACAGCTTTCTCCCTCGTCAGTATGTTCACCGAAATTGGCTTAACTGAAACAGACAATGAAAAGATTCCTATGTTAGCATGGTACACACATGAACTATGAGTAGAATGAATTTCTGGAATAACGCCGGACGGAAGTTGCGAGACACTTGGCTCTATTGGTAAGTATCCTTCGGTGCACCAAACAACTTTTTATGGTCTTCTAATTTGCTACACTATTTTGAACGCCGTCTTCCGTTAATATCTGGGGTGACAAAAGGGAGACGATTTTAATGAGCGTCTGAACAGCTGACCTAAAAAGAAAATGTTAAAGATAGAGGTGCAATATAATGCAGTGACTGACTGTCATACTTTTGATTGAGAGTGATATTCCGGATACTGATTACCGTTAATCTTTGAAAATTCAGTTCACTTGCAGGGCTGTTTAGTAAAAAATAAGCTTATACTTTTTTTTTCTATTTTAGCTGGTATGCCATTCTTCTGGTAAAATGTTATTATAAGTTGCACCGCGAAAAATGTGTCTCTTGGTCGATAACAATAATTTCATACTTTTAAAAATAAAATTGTTAATGGTGAGGACTCTTCGCAAGTAGCGTACTTTTGCTTTTTTCGAAGGTTTTTTATTTTCTTGTAGTACATTATTTGAGATACAGGTCGTTTTTATTTACTATTTACTTCGAAACTCTGAAGTACGGGGAAATAAAGACAAATAATAAATTCTATGACGCCGGAAAGAAATAGAATAGTGCATTCGCCAGCAATATGATACAAGGATTGTATTAATTCACATTATATTTCTGTAAATGTAACGTCAAGCAGTAATGAAGCACGGAAACCGAAAGATCACTTGTAAAGTCGATAGAGACGCGTCTACGCCGTAAACGAACTGATTACTGACCAATGAGTGAGAAAAGGGGATTGTACGAAATCTACTGAATTGTTTCACGAAAATCCAAAAAATGTGGAAGAGCCTATCTCAAATAATGAGAAATTCATCTTCCCCCTAAGGCTTAAAGCTTTGAAGGCTGCTATTGGACAAATATAAGTACAGTATATTTGAAAAAGAAAACGAATTTCTTGTAATAAGTAACCAATGTACCTCAAACATAGTGTTTGTAACATTGTTTCGGTATCATTTATTGTGACATAACACTTTAATACTTTTAGAAAGTGACAGAATCTAGTTTTACCGTAACTATTCGATCATTACGTTCTTCAGCTTCCAAACGCAAAAGGACCAGTCCTGTCACTAAGAATGCACTGAGATTTAGTAAGTACATGAATTGTGGTAGGCAAATGTAATTATTGTAACAAAAGAGAGAATGCTTCATCTCCTTCCAGATTCTAATTAGTTAGTTTGCCAATGGCTGTTTTTTTTTTTTAGCTTATCACGCTCTACAGAGGACGATAAAGCATGTGAAAGAACCACAGAGAATTTTTTTTGAGTTCGTCAGCCACCACTGACATAGTCAGTCTTGTGTTTACATGGAATTAAATACTTTTTCTGCTCACGAATTTCTTTCATGGCTCAAGAGAACTGATTCAACTTCGATCCAATAACAAGGAAACTTTGTCTTTGAATGGTGAAGAATTATAAGGAGTCCTTCTACCGTTATTAATACCTCGCCTTCAGCTCCGGGCTACGTCCTTCCTCGCTCAGGGCCAGATATTCTTTTCCCTTCTTTTAAATCCAGATACGCGGCGGCATGCTGCTGCTGCTTTAATCAATAGCTGAGAAAAATCTCTTTTGTCTTAAAATTCGGCGCACGTATGTTACCAAAACACGAAAGACAATATTTCCTTTTCTATTAGACCGTCTGCATTTTATTAACTGTTATCAAATATGGTATAATGTTCTCATTGCGAAAGCAACCTTACACAGATCTCGATGTGCCTTTATCCATGTAGTCACTCCTGGTTGTTAGATGTATTTAAATGGTTAATCATCTGCTGTTCAGATTACTTATTTTTGTTTTTGTTTCTCATAAGACGACAATATTTTATTTAAAGCTTCTGATTAATACACTCCTAAGTACTGCTAGTTTTGAACAATAAATTAATTGATATGTATAGAGAAGTGTGTAAAATAACTAATGGTGAGGACTATAATAGGAGCGCTCATTTTAAAAGTGCTGCGTGTCAGAAGGGTGGCGGTAGTCCAGCACAAGGACAGAGCATAAGCACGGCTCCTGACGTGAGATACAATGAATATGTGGTGAATTTACCTGCCACCGAGATAAGACACATACGTAAGCACGCACGGCAAGAAAGGGATGTCATGTAGAGAATGCTCACAGGAAAACAACATCCTGTGTAAAAATCTTGAAAATATACATTTGAATACTTGAAGTATACTTGTCTATATAATAACCTGTAAATAGTATGCTTTAGTACACTAAATACACCTATGGTAAGCTAACATACACCCACAAGCGACAAACGTCAGCAAACCGCAGCATGTAAGCAACGTTGACAGGATATGCCAGCTGCTAGTAAAGCCGACCGAGAGACTGCAACAGGGAGGCCGACAAGCTCACACACTGATGCACAAACAAATCGCCAACGTTACCCTACACTGTGTGTCTGATAAATGACCTGTCGGACACAAAACGATGATGAACCTAACTGTTCTTACAGGTATGCTGACGCTGACAGAGAAATCAACACCGGCACCCAGCGGCAGCCGCCGAGTAACAGCACCACAACGTCTAAGGTATCAACCTCCATATACCCACTACTAATGAAGCCTACCGTTGCATGACCTGTCTCAGGCAGCAAGAAAACCGCTACTGCTCTTACAACCCGACTCAACCATCGCAGCGGTTTTAATGCCTTGGCTCTCACCTTGGCACTTTTTCCCCTCCGCCCTTCCTACCACTACCCTTTGTTCGACTTTCGACCCAACCTATCTCTAGATGAGCGCGTATTAATGGTTACTCTTAACCAGACGTACGAAAACATCGCAGTACCCACATCCTGCGAGACCTTGCAGAGATGGCAGTAGACCTTTAGTGTTGGCCATCATGCCGGTGTGGGCATGGAGGGGCTCCACCTCTACACTAAACAGTTTTAATATCGTAAGCAACAAACAATTTTACAACTAGACAAATTAAGGCAGAAAACGCAGTTCGCCTCAGAAGCACGTATTTTGAAATCAGCACAGTGTAGATACATTCATTACGTTAACAGGTGAAAGTTAATAGAAATTCGTGCATCAAGAAAAAGAGCTATGCGCGAAACATACAACTTCCACCATCTTACGAGAGATCTTATCGAGAGCCCGATAAAATTCCGGTCCACGATGAGGCCGAAGGCTTCTATTCAGTCACTCGCTGGCGCTAATCTGGTGCGACAACATAAGTCAGAAAAAGAAAGTTTTAAATTCCGCGTTTAATAATCGTTCTCAGAGGAGGATCGTACAGACATGCCATCGCGTGACCGTCGCACAGATGGTGATGGGCATCCCTGGCGTTGAGAAGCAGCTGAGAGAGTTGGCAACAAATAAGTCACCAGGTCCGGATGTAATCCCAGTTCGGGTTTACAAAGAGTGCACTCTGGCAATGGCTCCTTTTTCGTGAACCTCTGCCCCGGCCCAAGGCCTCAAGCGCAAGTGACCCCTGAGTATAGGAAGAGGCAAATGTATGGACCTACATAATAGGAAGTCGCTGTTCTTAACATCGATTTGCTGCAGAAATCTTGAGCAAGTCCAAGTTTCCTTTGGACAGAAAAGCTTCTGTTCATAAATCAGCACGGATTTACAAGGAATCGCTCGTGGGAAACTCGGCTTGCGTTTTCCGCACATCTGGATGAAAGGCATCAGGCAGATTCCATAATCCTAAATTTCCGGAAAGCGTTTGACAGGCCAGCTGCAGACTGTTGGCGAAGGTCCGAGGACAGATATGTGAGCGGCTCGAAGACTTCTTAAGTAATAAAACCCACACGTTGTCTTTGACGGAGAGTGTTCATCGGAGACAAGGGTACCGTCAAGAGTGCTCCACAAAAGTTTTAAGGAAACACACTTGTTCTCTGTATACATAAACAATCTGACGTATTGGGTGAGCATCAATGTGTGACTATTTGCTGATGACTCCGTAGTGTAAGAGAGAGTGTCGTAATCGAGTAACTGTAGGAGGACACAAAATCACTTGGACAGAAATTTTATTAGGTGCGATGAATGTTGGCTTGCTCTAAATGTGCAAAAATTTGCAGATGTCTAGGAGAAATAATCTTATAACGTTCCAATACAGGATTAGAGGTGTCCTCCTTGACGGAGTCATATCGGTTGAATACCTAGACGTAAAGTTGCACAGCGATATGAAACGGGACGAGCATGTAATCGCGGCAGAAAAGATGGCGAATAATCGACTTTGGTTTATTCGGATAATTATACGAATGTGAGCCAATCTATGAAAGTGAACGCGCATAGTCCACTAGTGCGACATATTTTTAAGCACTGCTCGAGTATTCGGGATCCCCGCCAGGTCGGATAAAAGGAAGACTTCGAAACAAGTCAGAGGCGCGCTTCCATATTTGTTACCGGTAGTTCCCAGCATCATTAATTAGTGAAACGCTCTGTGATCTCAAACGGGAATCCCTAGGAGTAAAACAACGTTCTGCTGAAGAAAATGCAAAGAACAGGCATTTGCTGCTGACTGCAAAAAGTTTGCACTGGCGCCAAAGTACATTTCACGAAAGGACCGCAAGGACAAGATAGGATAACTTACGTCCCGTACTGAGGCACGTAGACAATTGTTTTTCCGTAGCTCTATTACCGAGTGGAACAAGAAAGAGAGTGGTTAGTAGTGATACAAGATACAGTGCGTCACGCACCATGTGGAATCTTGTAGACTATGTATATACATAGGTCTTAGCGATTTTAAAGTCCTTTTGTTTTTTGTTGTTTTACAGTTTTTGATAGTAAATCTAAACTCATTGAAATCAGATATTAATAAAGGATTTTCCCAATAAGTATATTCCATGGTCAGAGGTGTAAGGTCGTCTATAGATGATTCGGAATAACTGGTCTCTTTTATTGTAAGTGATAAACATGCTGTATGAGCCCACTTTACCTAACCGTTTCGAAAGCATTCCAGTGGTAATGCCTGTTCTCACAAGACATTCGCGAGGGATAGCGAACAAGATCATTCACTTTCATAGCGTGTATGGAATTTACAAAGTGCTTCCTTTAAAAAGTAAAAATAAAAAAAAGAAGCTCCCGTGAACATATGATCATTTGGGCTGCATTTAATGAAACACTCTTCAAGATCTGTAGTTGAAACAGCTACCATCACTACCATCAGTTGCCGGCCGGTGTGGCCGAGCGGTTCTAGGCGTTTCAGCCTGGAACCGCGCGACCGCTACGGTCGCAGGTTCGAATCCTGCCTCGGCCATGGATGTGTGTGATATCCTTCTCCCGTAGTGCTCAGAGCCATTTTTGATCTACCATCAGTTCTTGTATACTTCACTTATGGAGGCGCTGAACAGAATGTCTTTTTCTGTGAACAGAAACATCCGTTTTGTTTAATGAGATTCAGAATAGACTACTACTTTTTTTAAAGAGGAAGACACCATTTAACACATGCAATGCGGGTGAGACCGGTGTCTGAACCAATGCGACAACTCGCTTCTTGGTGGAGACTGGTGTGCAGATGACATCTCCTCAGAATTATGGAGCAGTAACACCATACGATGAGAAAGGAAACCGGTCGATCAGTAAATAGTTAATACCGATGCTAGTAACTCATTAACAGTTTGAACTTGATAGTATCAAGTGTTTTCTTCGTTAATATCAAATTGGTCTTATATTTACGAAAGAACAGAAAGAAAACTTAATATTTCAGAAAATCTTATATCTGCTTCGTTAACAATACTTCTTGCGGAACGTTAGAAATTAATAATATGCCTATGAGAAGAAAACTACAGCCTTGGCATAATATCAATAAAAACAAATTTATACGCAACCATGTTAAAATAAAAACGTAAATTTAAAATTTATTCTTTGTAAAATGTAAGTAGTACAACTCTACATTGAATCAAAAAGTAAGTTGTAATAATATAGTCCTAGTTAAACGTGATTATCTGGCGTGTAAAACTGCCTTACTTTCGTTTCATCAAAAAGTCATTTGAGTCAGGTATGACTGTATCAATATCTTTCAATCATGTATTTTTCAAACGTATCTCTCTCTCTCTCATCGTCGCCTATCCCTCAATGTCCCCACTCTCTCTCCCTCTTCCTCTCCATCTCCTCTCTCTCTCTCTCTCTCTCTCTCTCTCTCTCTCTCTCTCTCTCTCTCTCTCTTTTGTTGTAACGCCACAATGTTTTGTAACGCACACACAGATTGTTAGGAAGGGGCGAAAGCGTCTTCGAAACAAAAATAATCTGGTCTATAATTAGTAATTGGCCAACGGCCTTGACGCAGTGGTAATATCGGTTCCCGTCAGATCACCAGAGTTAAGCGCTGTCGGGCTGGGCTAGCGCTTGCATGGGTGACCATCCGGTCTGTCTAGCGCTGTTGGCAAGGGTGGTACACGCAGCCCTTGTGGGGCAAACTGAGGAGCTACTTGATTGAGAAGTAGCGGTTCCGGTCTCGTAAACTGACATACGGTCGGGAGAGCGGTGTGCTGACCACATTCCCCTCATATCCGTATCCAGTGAAGCCTCTAGGCTGAGGATGACACGGCGGCCGGTCAGTACTCTTTGGCCTTCCTGAATGAGTTTAGTTTTTAGTTTTATAAATAGTAATTTGGCATATTTGGCATTATGCTCCTGTAACTTTACTCCACAAGTCACGATGTGTGGGGAAGTGTGACTAATGCGTGCGCTGGATACAACACTAGGAAAGTAAGGAGAAATACAGTTCTAAATGGTGATGAGATTAATGCAAGCATTGAATACAACACTAGAAAAAAAACGAGAAATACATTTCAAAATGTAGAACAGAAGAGAGCAGCGTATAACTGAATGATTAATATGGGCTCTGATTTCCTTTGAAAGCCCTCCCTACAATACAGAATAACGTTTAGCCTGAGAGCTGTAGGATAAACTAAATGTGAAACACTATCCACTGTTCAACTCATCTTCCAAGTATTTTGCCGTATGTGAGAGAAATACTATGTCACTACGTCATCGGCAAACCTCAAAGCTTTAATATCTTCTCCTTGAACTTTTCTTCTTCTTCTTCTTCTTCTTCTTCTTCCATTTCAAGGAGCGGCTGTTGACCCGTTCCGAAACCAAAAGAATTTAACAAAAGTGTTATCTCCAACTCTTCATTGGTCTTCCTATAACCCGTCTCACAATTTGGTTAAAGTGTAATCCTTGCCGTGGCACGCGTGCAGGTGGCCACGTTTTGATGTCATCCAGTGTCTTACTGTTTAACCAAGAAGTGACCTCAAAAACCTCATCTCAGCTGCTTCAGTTCTTTGTTCTTCTCTTTCTCTTAGCTCTCTTCGCTCATAGTTTTGCCAAGATTCCTCATTGTACAACCATTTATAGCTTCATATTTCTTAATATATTGAACCACATCTGCATTAGTTTTCTTTATTGATCTCCCTTCCCGAGATATGTAAAGAAATGTATCTGTTCCGTATCTTATTGTTTACCTCTGTTTCTGCTCTTCTTACGTGTTTCCCTTCCATTGCCTTTATTTTTGTTTTATTTGCAGGTATAGCCATTCGAAGAATTTGTAAAACTATGTTCAGCTGAAACTGCAGTGTACATCTATATTTGTTGAATTCTGTTAAATAACTGTATGATAACACAATAATAAATATAAATCAGGAGTTACTGAATGTAAACCAAGGACTGAAACAAGGGTGTGGTATCTCACCTATCCTTTATCATACATATTCCGAGGGGTCCAAAAAATGTGATCAGCGAACTTGTTTAACGATTTTGAAAGAAGTATACTGTTGCACACTTGTACGTGGCACCAGAATAAGATAAGAATATTAATACATTAAAATGAAACTAGTATACTATAAACGATGAATGTCTCTGCTAGGCTCGATAATGCGGATCGCTGACTGTGCGCGACCGCAGGGCAAAGATACTGTACTGCTAGTGTTGGAGTAAGACAACGCTTTGCGCACAGTCGTAGGTAGCTCTCTGTCAGGGAAAGACGATGGAGTAGGCACTTTCTGTGGTGTGCTGTGTGAGGCCACCAAGAGTTAGATTAATTTAGGTAAGTCAATATTGTTGAACATGAGAGCAGAAGTCCCCAGGCAAATAAGGTAAAAATATTAAAAAATTATGGTTTCTGTTTTTGCTAGCGCGTATTATAGATCAGTTGGCTGATAATTTATAATTCTTGAACAACTCCAGAATTTACGTAAAATGTTTTGAGAAAAAGACTAGTTAAATATTTCATTCCTGTAGTGCTTTTAAGATCTGTTAACAGAGCTATATGTAATTTTATGGTTTGCTTTTATGTTCGATTAATGAAGTTAGATAATACTTTCTGACTAAATCCCATTGTTTGTGAATCAATTGTAAGGAATGTAACTTCAATTGACAGATGTTTTTGGAAAACCAAAATTAAATTGCAATCTAATTTTGCTAAAAACAACTGAGTGTTAGTATGCACCATAATCAGTACCGCATCCCAGCCCAGGTCATAAATTTTTCAAAGAAGCTGGATTTTCTTAAATGTTCTCGATTATCAGCCAAATGAATTTCATGTGCATTTGAAGTATTATGGCCAACATTGTACACTGCTGAGCCTGTAGTTTGCATTTACATTTTCTTATGAGAGACCAGAATATATCGCGTTCCACCGTTTCTGCTTTGGAGGTAAGACAATTTATTTTATTTGTTATGCGAACGGGGCCTTAGGATTCAGTGCTTTAGGGGCTGGATGTATTCTGCAGTGACTGTATTTCTTTATTGGCATTGGCAGTTGTATTGCCCAATCGATTCGTAAAGTTTTGCTAACAATAAGACAGAGTAAGCGCACCACTTGCATTTACAACACGCAACACGACAGCTTGAGTTCTGTATCCATTCCACAGTTAAGACTTCATTCAACGTAATAGTAAAGTTTATTGTTTCACTTTTATAAAGAACGTTACAATTTCCAACACCATATTCCGAAACCGTTTCGAAATTTTCCGTACAACGTAACCCAAAAATTTAAGCATTAACAGTGGATGTGACTTTTCGTAACAAATGTCTATATATATTTTCAAGTTCAGGATCTTGTAAATATTTTTGTGGTGGTCGTAAGGTACTCTTCCTGTCTGTGTACACATTTCGGAAGATGCGTTGGAATTGCTGATGTTGTGCTGAGAGATAGTTTTAAGTTCAGGACCTATTTAAAAAGGAAGTTAATAAACTAACAACAATTAAAGGAATTTATATTTTTCCAAAATTTTTTTTTGCTATAGTCTTAACGTACTAGCTCCCCTCCCTGGTAGCATGCAATGTGCAAATGTATAGCTAATGCTAGGTTTAAAATGGATACACCACTACAATTTGAGCATTCTCTTTTATCTCGTTTCTTGTCTATACTCATAATTATTGCTAGTTTCAATTCTTCAAGAATTTTTCCCAAGCACCAAATTTCATTCAGAAACTGTACAAACGACTTTTTCAGTTTATTGCTTACGTCATTTAGTTTCCTAATATCACTTTAGTTTATTTCTTCTTCCTCTATGTATACGTTCAACAACACAAGTATTACTGTTACTTCATCTCACCTCTTCCAGATGCGATTGCTGTAACTGCAGATGGGGTATCTGGACAAACTGCAGATAACGTTTCCTTCCATTCAGAAATCCAAAGAGTGTATTCCTGTCAACACCGTGAAAGGCTGTTTCTAAATCTAGATTCTAAGACCTTTGAGGTAGAGAATAACGATATGATAAACATCAGAAATAGGACAGGTTGGTGGGAGTTGGGAACCTACAACACATTAAACGACATCCTCTTCTCAGCTTTTGTAGTGATAAATGAAGCGTTACGCTCGCAGCTGCTGAAGGTAATGGAAAATATATGCTCCCAGTACTCACTGCGGTGCATCCGGTCCCACAAGGTAGCGGCGAACCTGGCATGCGATACGACAGAAGGACAACCCTCCCCAACATCTCCCCAATTTGCAGCGCTTCCGCGATCTACGCAGAATTGCAAGCCCTTATTTGCACGCTAACCAGCGGGGTAATTTAGAGAGACAAATGCTTGCGACACTTGCATCCGGTCTCACAATGTGTTATGGCCCGCGCGGGCAGTTGCTCTTCTCTGTCTCTATATCTTTCTCTAGAGTTGTGTTTGAGAGAGAGAGAGAGGGGGGGGGGGGGGAGAGAAGGGGGATGGGAGGGAGAGACGTATTCGGAGAGAGCAGCAGACAGATGTGGCAAACACTGAAAGGTACATGCGCAGACGGTGCAGGAGCAGAGAACACAGCGGCGGAGAGCAAAGTTCTGCTTCTCACGACGGTGGCTTCGGTTAAGACACGCAATATCCGGAGTTACACATTACTTAGCTCGCCTCGTTATTTGCCTTCGCGATTTAGTACAGCAAGCATACAACTCGCCAGACACGGAGCGGTGTAGCCCGAGGCGTCCCACTTTGTGGCGAGCCAGTAAGACTTCCATCCTGCAGTTCATCCCTCCCCTTTACCGTCTTACCATCTCAGAAGAGAGAACATCCTTTCTACAAATGAAGCTCATTAAGGGAAATCTTTAAAACGTACCACTCGTTTTTATTTTCTCTGCGTTCGAACGTCAAGTTCTACAGTAAACACTCGTCACAAGCGTAAGCTACAGAACCAATGCTTTCTCTACTGACCTGTTGTTGATGCCACATATTTACCACAATAAACACGAGGAGCTGTGTAGGTGACGACGTATTTCCCTCATCTTGTGTCATGAGAGAATGATGTTTACGTGAAACTGCGCTGGCAATGCAGCAAACAATTTCATGTACAGCGATATAAATTGTTACGTCGCTACTGCACTAACGTTCCAATGAGTTTCTAGTAAATACATTGTAATCACTGAAAAGCATGTGAAAGCTGAATGTTATCATAGGCTGGATGATCGCCAGTCTTCTGACAAGTCTGAAGCGACCCTTCCCGAATTCCTCTTCAGGGTCGACCTCTTTATTTCAGAGTAACACTTGCATCTTACGTCCTCTATTAATTGCTGTGTGTATTCCACTGTCTGTCTTTTCCTCTACCTCTAACATCATGGACGTTAATCCCTGATGCCCTATCACGTGTCCTACCATCCTGCCCTTCTTCTTGTCGCTGTTTTCTATATATACCTTTCCTCACCGATTCTGCTGAGAACCTCATCTTTCCGTACCTTACCAGGCCACCTAATTTTCAACATTGTTCTATAGCATCATATCTCAAATTCTTCGATTTTCTCCTATTCCGGTTTTCTCACTGCCCATGATTCACAACTATAAATTTCTGCGTTCCAAACATACACCGATCGAGTTGGTACAGTGGTTAGACACTGGACTCGCATTCGGGAGGACGACGGTTCAATCCCGCGTCCGGCCATCCTCATTTAGATTTTCCGTGATTTCCCTAAATCGCTCCAGGCTAATGCCTGGATGGTTCCTTTGAAAGGGTACGGCCGACTCCCTTCCCCGTCCTTCCCTAATCCGACGAGACCGATGACCTCGCTGTCTGGTCTCCTTCCCCAAACAACCCCAACCCAAGCGTACATTCTCAGAAATTTCTTCCTCTAATTAAAGCCTATGTTTCATACTAGCAGATTTCTCTTGGCAAGGAATGCCCTCTGCGACTGTGTTATTCTGCTCTTTGCGTACACCTGCTTTGCCCGTCATGGATTATTTTGTTTCCAAGGTAGCAGAATTTCTCAATTTCGTGTACATTGTGACGAGCAGTTTTGATGCTAAGTTTCTCAATATTCTCATTTCTGCTAATTTTAATTACTTCAGTCTTTTTCCGATTTACTCTCAGTCCATATTCTGTACTTTTTAAAGCGATCGTTCGGGTCAACAAAGCTTCTTCACTTTCACTGATGATTGCAATTTAATCAGCGAATATGACAGTTGATATCCCATCGCTCTGAACTTAAATCACATTGTTGAAGTTTTGCTGTGTTTTCATCATTCTTTCTTCGACGTATTGAATCAACAGTAGGGACGAAAGGCTGATTTCCTGTCTCAGACCCTTTTCAGTTCGAGCATTTCGTTCTTGGTCTTCCAGCCTTACTTTTCCTTTGATTCTTGTGCATATTTATATTATACGCCTTTCCCTGAACGTTGTTCCTATTTTGCTCAGAATTTAGAACCTGTCGCCCCATTTCACAATGTCGAATGCTTTTTCTAGATGGACAAATCTTGCTCCGGTTTCAAATTTTCTTCAGTCTTGTCAAAGCTATGAAACGCAAAGTCAGAACTGTCTATTTGGCGCCTTTACTTTTCCTAAGGATGCACTGATCGTCATGTAACAGAACCCAAATTTTGTTTTGCATTATTATTTATATTTTTCACCTTATCAGTTTGGATTCATGAGATGAAGCTAATTTGGTGACAGTTTCGCACATATCTGCTCCTGCTATCTTCGGATTTGTGCGGAAAGGCTGCTGGTACGTCGCCAGTGACACAGGTTCTGCACACCAACTCGAACAGGCGTTTGGCTGCAATTTCCGCCATGCTGACAGAAATTCCGGTAGTGGATTGTCATAAATCTCTTCGCCGCGCGGGGTAGCTGCGCGGTCTGGGGCGCCTTGCCAGGGTACCGCGGCTCCCCCCGACGGAGGTTCGAGTCCTTAGCGCACGTTAGTTTGAGTTAGATTAAGTAGTGTGTAAACCTAGGGACCGATGACTTCAGCAGCTTGGTGCCATAGGAACTTACCACAATTTTCCGCATAAATTCCTTCTCTTTCATTCGATCTCAAGTCTTCCAGAGGTCATTTAAATTTTGATTGTAATACTCGACTCCCCATGTGCTCCTTATCGACTCTGGCACCAATTTCTCCTTGGCTACAATGTACTTCCCATCTGTTTCATTCAAAAGGAATTTATATTGTTGTATTCCTGTCTTTCCCTAAACGTTTTTGCACTTCCTTCGTCGATAAATTGAATTTTTGTCTGTTGTCCAAGGTATCTTCTGAGTTACTGTCCTTGTACCTATGCCTGACTATTCAACATCTGTGATTGCCCTTTTTAAAGGTGAACATTTCTCTTCAGCTGAACTGCCTATTGTCATACTCCTTACTGCAATATCCACATTCTTAGCGAAATTCAAACGCTTCTCAAAGTTCCTTATTACTTCAGTATCCAACTTCCTTCCACACTGTTTCTTCCGTACGATTCTCTTAAGCTTCAGTCTATTCTTCATCATTACTAAATAATAATCTAAATCTGTATCTGCTGCTGGGTACGCCTTACAATCCAATATCTGATTTCGGAATTTCTGCCTGATCATGTCGTAATCCAGTAAGGATCTTCCTGTGTCCCTGGGTGTTTACCAAGTATACCTACCCCTCTTGTAACCCTTTCCTCTACTCCTTTCCCTAGAACCGAGTTCCTATTCCCCTGATTATTAAATTTCCATCTCCCTTTACAGGCTCAATTACTCTGTCAGTATCCTCATATACATTCACTAGCTCTTCATATTCTACTGACGACGTCGGCTTGTATGTCTTAACTACCGTTGCCGGCATGGTTTGCTGTCAAATCTGATGAGAACAGCCGTATTACTGAGCCGTTCACAGTATGGCACCCTCCGCCCTACTTTCGTACCTATGCTATCGCAGGGTATGCTATTGTGATGTAATGGCTTCTGGTCTGGAGGAAGTCGGTTCAAATGTAGGTCGTGAGAATTAGGCAGCGATTTGGGGGTCAGATGAGCTGTGCGGTTTCTGATGATCACAGCGTGCAACTACGTCCCGGTTTTGTACCCTTTGTCTTGATAATAAGATGTAAGAACACCATTTAGGGTTGTCTAATACACTTGGAACATTTCGAAGAAAAATATTTAGCACACCAGAATGGAAATATTCCAGGAAATTCTACAAATTTTTAGGAGAAAAATGCCCAATTACTAAAGAAGGATCTAAGAATGTAAATTATTGCCATTGGAAATATATACTGAAATATTCCATATGAAAAGAATAACGCTCTTATCTGCATAAAAGAATTTTTGCTGAATTCTAAGAGGACATGTAAAAATAATTACTAAACATTTGATTTGATATATTATCGGTGGAAACAGTAAACTCTATGCTGTTCTTCCTTTAGTTGCCCACATAAAGCGTAGCCCGTCTCCTCAGGAGAGCGCACTACCTGTACCACAGTACGTACTTTTATGTGAGGTTGCTTCCTGTTGTTAGTTATCTGTAATGCGACGTGTCATATACCGTTGTGCAAAAGAAAATTGAAATAATAAAATATTTGTCTATCTTGTACTTTCATTCTGCTTTTATGTACTACCATACAAACAAGAATAAAGTTCCGCTGGCTATCACATCTATCCAAAAATACCCGGTTGGAAGAGGTGGACGGTAAATCACCACTGCTAACAAGTTATATAGAAATCATTCCGGATTACACACATTACCGTCCTGAACATCAGCTTATGCGCCTAAATTTAAGAGTTAGAAAGGACATATGTCAACCGAATGAAAAATATGAAACGATACACCGTCTTACGAACAGTACTTTCATTCTGCTTTTATGTACTACCATACAAACAAGAATAAAGATTCGCTGGCTATCATATCTATCCAAAAATACCCGGTTGGAAGAGGTGGACGGTAAATCACCACCGCTAACAAGTTATATAGAAATCATTCCGGATTGCACACATTACCGTCCTGAACATCAGCTTATGCGCCTAAATTTAAGAGTTAGAAAGGACATATGTCAACCGAATGAAAAATATGAAACGATACACCGTCTTACGAACAGTGAGAGTTCCGGAAATGATACAAAGGTCAAGATAAGTTTCAATCGATATATTTGTTTTAATGAAGGTTTTGTGCTATAAAGAACCACCATTTTCGTTTAGAAAACGGTCAGTGGAATCTTTCATAGCCGGCCGCTGTGACCGAGCGGTTCTATGTGCTTCAGTCCAGAACGGCGCTGCTGCTACGGTCGCAGGTTCGAATCCTGCCTCCTCAGGCATGGATGTGTGTGATGTCCTTAGGTTAGTTAGATTTAAGTAGTTCTAAATCTAGGGGACTTATGACCATTTTTTAATCTGTCATTAGTCTCCTAAAATTTTTAATTTCCGCTTATCTATTCTATTTACATATTCCACATTGAAATCATCTCTACAAAAGCAGGTACGCTATTCGTTCATGGAAATGATTTGTTTATGTTGTCGAAGCTAAAGACACAAACGGAATACAATAAAATTTTTTTACGCTACTGTCGTTCCTCCTGTCTTCTGCAATATGGGTCACATTTCTCGTGGGACAGAACTGTAATATACTGGGAGTGAGATCAAAATTGTCATATAGTTTTCAAATCTTCCTAGGAGAAAATTTCGTACAATTATCTGTACGTGTAAGCGGAAAAGCTGATAAAACTGATCATGATTTGTTTACAGCGAAAATCATATTAGAGGGCGAGCGAGCGAAAATGTCGTGGATCTACACTCCTGGAAATGGAAAAAAGAACACATTGACACCGGTGTGTCAGACCCACCATACTTGCTCCGGACACTGCGAGAGGGCTGTACAAGCAATGATCACACGCACGGCACAGCGGACACACCAGGAACCGCGGTGTTGGCCGTCGAATGGCGCTAGCTGCGCAGCATTTGTGCACCGCCGCCGTCAGTGTCAGCCAGTTTGCCGTGGCATACGGAGCTCCATCGCAGTCTTTAACACTGGTAGCATGCCGCGACAGCGTGGACGTGAACCGTATGTGCAGTTGACGGACTTTGAGCGAGGGCGTATAGTGGGCATGCGGGAGGCCGGGTGGACGTACCGCCGAATTGCTCAACACGTGGGGCGTGAGGTCTCCACAGTACATCGATGTTGTCGCCAGTGGTCGGCGGAAGGTGCACGTGCCCGTCGACCTGGGACCGGACCGCAGCGACGCACGGATGCACGCCAAGACCGTAGGATCCTACGCAGTGCCGTAGGGGACCGCACCGCCACTTCCCAGCAAATTAGGGACACTGTTGCTCCTGGGGTATCGGCGAGGACCATTCGCAACCGTCTCCATGAAGCTGGACTACGGTCCCGCACACCGTTAGGCCGTCTTCCGCTCACGCCCCAACATCGTGCAGCCCGCCTCCAGTGGTGTCGCGACAGGCGTGAATGGAGGGACGAATGGAGACGTGTCGTCTTCAGCGATGAGAGTCGCTTCTGCCTTGGTGCCAATGATGGTCGTATGCGTGTTTGGCGCCGTGCAGGTGAGCTCCACAATCAGGACTGCATACGACCGAGGCACACAGGGCCAACACCCGGCATCATGGTGTGGGGAGCGATCTCCTACACTGGCCGTACACCACTGGTGATCGTCGAGGGGACACTGAATAGTGCACGGTACATCCAAACCGTCATCGAAGCCATCGTTCTACCATTCCTAGACCGGCAAGGGAACTTGCTGTTCCAACAGGACAATGCACGTCCGCGTGTATCCCGTGCCACCCAACATGCTCTAGAAGGTGTAAGTCAACTACCCTGGCCAGCAAGATCTCCGGATCTGTCCCCCATTGAGCATGTTTGGGACTGGATGAAGCGTCGTCTCACGCGGTCTGCACGTCCAGCAGGAACGCTGGTCCAACTGAGGCGCCAGGTGGAAATGGCATGGCAAGCCGTTCCACAGGACTACATCCAGCATCTCTACGATCGTGTCCATGGGAGAATAGCAGCCTGCATTGCTGCGAAAGGTGGATATACACTGTACTAGTGCCGACATTGTGCATGCTCTCTTGCATGTGTCTATGTTCCTGTGGTTCTGTCAGTGTGATCATGTGATGTATCTGACCCCAGGAATGTGTCAATAAAGTTTCCCCTTCCTGGGACAATGAATTCACGGTGTTCTTATTTCAATTTCCAGGAGTGTATAAACGGAATCAGGTACCTATGAGAAATAACGCGTGCGGTCGCTGTTTTAATAGTCCCGCACATTGTAATAAAGTGACTAGTATGCGTCATTTGACTGTTACAGGTGCAGGAATCCACCACACAGTCTGTTTGAAATTACAACCAAATCTTCCTCATTGACGAGCTAATTAGTTGTCTCATGCAGACAGTCACCATGACCAGTTCTCCGTTTCAACAGTTGCCATATCCATCGTGATCGAGTTTTTTATTCCCACATCATATCACAACTGTATTAGAGCGCAGCTTCAAATCTTTTACTTGCTCTTTTATTCCAGTGCTGTACGATTACTATCTCCATATTTCTTGATTTTTAATTGTTCCAACGAGCAGGGATAATTTCATATCGATAGTTTTACATTCGTAATTCGAATGTATTTTTAGACAACGTCAAATGGTTCAAATGACTCTGAGCACTATGGGATTTAACTTCTAAGGTCATCAGCCCCCTAGAACTTAGAACTACTTAAACCTAACTAACCAAAGGATATCACTGGACATCACACACCAATGCCCGAGGCAGGATTCGAACCTGAGACCGTAGCGGTCGCGCGGTTCCAGACTGTAGCGCCTAGAACCGCTCGGCCACACCGGCCGACTTTGACAACGTCAGACCTATGAATGAAATTGTATGTTATATAAAATATGTCTGTTTGAAGGTCCAAATTCCGTAGTTGCTTCCTTCGTTAGTTTTCAGCCTTATGACTTTTCAATAGCCAACGGCCTTGCCGCAGTGGTAACACCGGTTCACGTCAGATCATCGAAGTCAAGCGCTGTCGGGCTGGGCTAGCACTTGGATGGGTGACCATCTGGTCTGCCTTGCACTGTTGGCAAGTGGGGCCCACTCAGCCCTTGTGAGGCAAACTGAGGAGCTACTTGATCGAGAAGTTGCAGCTCCGGTCTCGTAAACTGACATACGGTCGGGAGAGCAGTGTGCTGACCACATTCCCCTCCATATCCGCATCCAGTGGCGAATGTGGGCTGAGGATGACATGACAGTCGGCAAGTACCGATGGGCCTTCATTGCCTGTTAGGATGGAGTTTAGTTTAGTTTTATGCCTTTGCAAAATCTGCGTTCTTCACTTCACTTTTGTGAAACTTATTGTCTAATGCGAAAGCAGTGTATGTCGAGGTTTAGCTGTCGTTCATTGATGTGTACCTCAAGATTGGATGTTGTTTGGGGTAATATTACATGTTGCGCATTGCAAAAAGGACAGCTCTTTTTTTACTATCGCGAGAAAGGGGTGAGTGTGCCACGGGTATAATACGCGAAATGTGGTGCAGTCATTAAAACGAGAGTATTTTTCGTTGCGGCAGGATCTTCTCATGAAATGTCAGTGACCAACTTTCTCCTTATAGTGTGAAAAGATTTTGGGAGCATTGATCATCATAATTAAATAGGAGAAATCATATTATGCACGGAGAGATTTAAGTGTTCGTATTTCCCGCACTCTGTACGAGAGTGGAACAGTAGAGAAATAGCTTGAAGGCGGTTTCCTCTAACAGGCAGGTAATTATGGTTCAAATGGCTCTGAGCACTATAGGACTTAACTTCTGAGGTCATCAGTCTCCTAGAACTTAGAACTACTTAAACCTAACTAACCTAAGGACGTCACACATCCATGCCCGAGGCAGGATTCGAACCTGCGACCGTAGCGGTCACGCGGTTCCAGACTGTAGCGCCTAGAACTGCTCGGCCACTACGGCCGGGGCACGTAATCATGAATTGAAGAGTAATCACCTAGATGAATTTGTAGATATTCGCTGAGGTTTTGGAAGTGAAGTTTTTTTCTGTGGGTGTTCTTTACATCTTCTACAACTGTTTCTGTGCGACTTTTAACCTTGCTAACGACGAAACAAAAACTGCAGTGTTAACCAAAATCTTTGCACAATTGTCATGTGTTGTGTATTGCTACCTACTTAAGGCTTCCTTTTTTTCACGTGTATCCAGGGGTGGGGGGGGGGGGGAGGGGGAGAGATAGCGTCGAGGTGGTAATGACCTCATCAAAACATATTTCAGTAGAAGTGTCCACATTTTCACACATTTAAGTTCCCCAATTTCTCAGTTAATTTTTGGAACATAAAGTAGCGTGACAAGTAAGACTCTCAAAGAGGGCACGGAATTTTCTATAAATTACAAGTTACTTTTAAGACATGATGTTTCTCAGTTGCTTGCGTGAGCGTCTGTTCACGTGGATAGAATTACGGGCTGATCGGTATCATTTTAACCAAGTAAGGACGCGCATTGCCAGACTGATCGTACCTCCTATCAACAACATAACGGAGACGGTTCGTAAACCTACAAGCCACAGGTAACCAACGAACAACAGCATGTCAGGGAAGACACCATTTTATCAACAGTCTTCTGACCGGTTTCAACAGGCCGTCACTAATTCCCGCCCAGTGCCAGCCTCCTCGCGTCATAGTAGCATATCTCAAGCCAGTGTTTAATAAGGACTGGAAGAAACTGTGAAGATTCAGACTGGCAGATTTCTGATGATAGGTAGAAGGCAACGCCTGAAGAGGAAAAAGCTTGTTTTGTTTTTGGTAGGTTGAAAATTGGTGTTACCAAGTAGGGCTGAAACTCATTTTTGATTTATTTTTTGTGATGAGTAACCATACTTTAGAAAGTGGGGTGGTTAGACACTTATTTTGACTTAATACCACCCCATCGAGTGTACAAATTCTGCTAAATAAAGCTCCAGTGGTGCAGCAGCACTTATTTCGTAATTGTAGCTGAAAAATCGTCAAAGGCTTGGCCGCAAGTGTAACATGGGTTCCCGTCAGATCACTAAAGTAAAGCGTTGTCGGGCTTTCTAACCCTTGGATTGGTGACGGTCAGAGTCTTCCGAGAGCCGTTGGCAAGTAGGATGCACCCAGCCCTTGTGAAGCCTGCTGGGGAGCTAACTGATTCAATACAGAGGCTCCGGTCGCGAAAGGTGACAACGGCCGGAAGATCAGTATCCTCCCCATTCGCCCTTTCATATCCTGCATCAAATGACGCCTATAGGCTGAGGATAATACGGCTGTCGATAGGTACCGTCGTGTCTTCCGAGGCCTGTTCGCATGGAGTTTAGTTTACTTTAAGTTGTAGTTAGGAGGAATTCAAAAAATGGTTCACATGGCTCTGAGCACTATGGGACTTAACATCTTAGGTCATCAGTCTCCTAGAACTTAGAACTACTTAAACCTAACTAACCTAAGGACATCACACACATGCATGCCCGAGGCTGGATTCGAACCTGCGACCGTAGCAGTCCCGCGGTTCTGGACTGCAGCGCCTAGAACCGCAAGACCACCGCGGCCGGCTGGAGGAATTATAAATCTTGCCAAGTTTTGCAATTTTAACGTAGACATACTTCAAAAATGGTTCAAATGGCTCTGAGCACTATGGGACTTAACATCTGAGGTCATCAGTCGCCTATAACTTAGAACTACTTAAACGTAACTAACCTAAGGACAGCACACACATCCATGCCCGAGGCAGGATTCGAACCTGCGACCTTAGCCGTCTCGCGGTTCCAGACTGAAGCGCCTAGAACCGCTCGGCCACTCTGGCCGGCCAGACATACTTCCACGAAAGCAGTAATAATGTCTAAATAATAATAATCGCCGGCCGATATGGCCTTGCGGTTCTAGGCGCTTCAGTCTGGAACCGCGTGACCGCTACGGTCGCAGGCTCGAATCCTGCCTTGTGCATGGATGTGTGTGCTGTCCTTAGGTTAGTCAGGTTTAAGTAGTTCTAAGTTCTAGGAGACTGATGACCACAGATGTTAAGTCCCATAGTGCTCAGAGCCATTTGAACCATAATAGTAATCAATTAAAAGTAAAAGTCAAGTACGTCCAGATTTTAAAATACATGTTCAAGTTTGTTTATATTTTCAGAAAAACAGAAATGATTCCTTTTCTGCAACAGTCTGCAGTCCATAACAAGTTAAAAGAGGATATACAGTTGGTAGTAAATACGGGGCCCGATTACATTAAGCACATCTCCCAATAAACATAAAACTGAAACACAAGTTCCAAGGAAAACTCATTGTACTAGACCTACCACGTAACGAAAGGGCCCGACAGTGCTTATAAATGCCACTATATTAGATTCATACGGGGACAAAATTATGACTAAATGGTGTGAAATATTTGACATTTGTCGCAACAGCTATTTTACGTAGTAAGAAAGAAGAACACGGTGTCTGATACCTTCCGACTTCAAACCGTGTGAAAAAAAGATGTAAACGCTGTAAGTAAATTGTACACTACATCAGCCAAAACGCCGGCACGGTAGCTCAGCGTGTTCAGTCAGAGGGATAGTTGCCCTCAGCAATCTATAGAAATGAGTGAACGGATCATCGATGAACTGGAACGGGTGTCATAGGACGCCCGCCCCGAACAAATCCAACGAACAATATAGAACAAAATGAGATTGAAGAAACAGTGTGAGGGGGGCGGGGGGTCATAGCGCCTGCCTACTACGTCCCGCACACAGCTGATGTTTGTAAGTCATTGAAATTTCAAAACTATTTTAACCTGTAAGTACAAAAATGGTGAAACATGTTATGTACACTATTTCTGCAAAAGCACCACTAATGATGCTTTGTAAATACAAGCGAAACTCGTCTTGGTGTAACACACTCTCAAACCGTGTTACCCTCAAGACCCAAAAAAGCACAACTGATGGATGCAATACTTTTCTCAGTTTCTTAACTGCCATTTATTTTCACCCTGATACACGAAGTATTGCTGTTGTATTTCTCTTCCCGTGTGGTTACAAGTATCAGTTGCTTCAACCCTGAAGTGTCTTCCCAAACACATCTGGTAACATGCAGTAGTCTCTTTACACTACTGACTAATGCGTAAGACTTCGTCACTTGGCACTTACTGTTAAATAGCGGCAAGCAGCATCTTGATGTAAGCCTTGCCAAAAGAACTCTGCGGATGGAACTTACGCTTCTTTTCCTCTGCAGTTTTTCATTTCTTTTTCCCCCCTTTTATGAATGTTGGGAGTGGCAAGGTGAGCTGGTGGGTCGGTGGGTGGTGGTAGGGTGTGGATGCGTGGCAGACGCCAGGATTTAGCGGAGCGTGCACCGGTGCGGAGTCCTGTGAAAATTTAACCGGCCCGCGGTAGGATTAATGCGGTTGTTTGCGCCAAAAGAAAATTCACCTCGTGAACTAGGGCCGGTGCCTCCGCAGTTATTCTTTTATCAGAGGAAACATTTACGCAAAAGAGTTTAACCTTTGGCTTTCTCTATAGGCGACCCTGAATATTTAAATACCGGGACACCAAAAAATTGCAGGAACGGCTGTTTAAATTTGGGGCTACTGAACAAAAGAGACTTAAAAGAAATAAAAGTTGCTGATAAAATAAGCACCGGCGATTCTCTGCTGCAGTATCAGAGTGGAATTTATGAATGTAAACGGATTTTTACTTTAAGTTTCCGTAAGAGTTGAAAAATGTCATAAATATAGGTTCAGGAAACATTTTTGGTGTAAAACATGACTTTTATGGTACTTTATATGTTTCTCAGTCGTTCTTAACGCTGCAGAGATGTCAATCATTAATAGAAATTTGATACAAAAATAATACTTTCGTTCTGGTTCTTAGACTTCAGAGAATGTGGTTGATGCTGGATCTCTACACATTATCAAATCACTTCGTTTGTTGCATCTTTGTGGCGCATTTCAGGTAATTTTGTAGACCAACATGATAAAGCATTAATTACATGTATTTTATGTATACGTTTCTTAAAAAAAAAAAACCTGTTCTGACAACAGGTGTTTGTCAATTGAATATTAGATATCTCTCTCTCTCTCTCTCTCTCTCTCTCTCTCTCTCTCTCTCTCTCTATTTCTCCCTGTGTCTATCTATCTACCTGTCTTTCGCAGAAACTTTCATAAGAACATTCCTCCAAATCGATCAACAATGTTCACGAGAGTAGCTATCTACGAGTACGTTACGAATCTTGGGTGTAGCGATATCGAAATTATACTGGACATTCGAATAAATCTCATTAAAAAAAGTTCGCCGATTTCCTTTCGAAAGTAGTGTGGTTGTAGCCAGATTTTCAGCCTAATTGTGTTTGGAGTCCAAAAAGGCTACAATATGTATTAAAATGTCTTTCCAAGAAACAGAGGAAGAGTGTATGGTAACGTACCATCAGCACATGATTGTTAAACGATGAGTGAATAGTGTGGTTGTGGTTTTGCTGAAGCAACCACGCAGTTCGAAGTAATTTCCTATATTCGTAACAGATACTGAAACAACTAATCCAGGCGCTGTAGCGTAGTACTGTACTGGAAAGCTTCGAAGAGACATGTTCGATGCCGATATGCACGGATAATAAGAGGATATTATCTACCATGCGTCTTTTATCTACTTTTTATCAACATATGTACACAAGAAGAGTGCATTTTGCACTTTGGCTCCATTTAATGTGTCATGGTACTTGTTTAACAATTTCAGAAGTTCAGATGATGGCAAAATTCCGGTCATCTTGGAATAATAAACGTTTCTATACTGCGATCGCGGGGCACGGAATGTATCCTCCATTTTCAACTATTGACTACCATACGCCTTCATGCTTTTATGTAAGAGCCCTCACATGCTGGATTGACACGTAAATCGCTACTTTAAGTTTCAGATTAAGAATGAACATTTCTTGAGTTAAAAATATATTGGTTAAAGTCCATGTTCACTGCCTGAGAATTTATATGAGGCCTCTGAACCGACAGAAAAGCTCAATGGTAATATTTAGATGCTGATGTTATATCTTTATTGAAGTTGCAAGCTTTAACTGTCAGAATAACATATTGCTTCTTCCATGTAAAATCAAAAGGTCGGCCGGCCGCGGTGGTCTAGCGGTTCTAGGCGCGCAGTCCGGAACCGCGCGGCTGCTACGGTCGCAGGTTCGAATCCTGCCTCGGGCATGGATGTGTGTGGTGTCCTTAGGTTAGTTAGGTTTAAGTAGTTCTAAGTTCTAGGGAACTGATGACCACAGATGTAAAGTCCCATAGTGCTCAGAGCCATTTGAACCATTTGAGCCATTCAAAAGGTCGAGGTTCCCCAAAATGTACAAAAATAAGGAAACTTAAAGATTAAGAAGGACTACGCGGGCAAGAAGTTATTATTCTCTGTCTTAGCTAGTTTATCGCTGATTTTTGCAGGACCTTCAGTTGCCCCGACTTCTTCGCCCGATAATGGCCCTTCCTGCCACAGCGAAGCGCTGAAAAGCTGACGGCACACTACATAAGAGTGTTATAGCCTCGTAACCAAATCAAGCGATGTGGACGATGTGATCTGCTCGCTGGAAACCAGACCAAGTACTCTGAGACGTAGCAGTTGACTCATTTTCATATTTTACAAACAAACAAACAAAAAACTCAAATGTGTGTAAATTCCAATGGGACCAAACTGCTGAGATCATTGGTCCCTAGACTTACACATTACATAAACTAACTTATGCTAAGAACAACATACACACCCATGCCCGAGGTCTCATTTTACAGAAAAGAAAAATTGGCCAGAAGCGAGTGCGACTAACGCACAGAGGCTTCTCTTCAAGCTTTAATATGTACACAGATAGTTTATCCATTCCAGGAATTAAGGTTGTTGACGCTTTTTGCCTGTTATCGACATTGATACTAATAAGATATAGGTCCAAGGGATTCCAAGGCTTTCGAGAATGTTGTAATTTCAAGTTTGAAATCGTATTGCAAATAAAAAAAATTTTTTTCGTCATATTTAATTACAAATCAACAAATTCTGATTTTTTTCCTTTACTTGTACTGTGAAATCTTAATTCAAGAGAAATTTCGTGATTCTAGGTCAATGGGAAATAGCCTATAGGTGTCTATGCCGGTGACTGCTGCGCAAACACTGTCTCCACGTACGCGTACACCATAATTACTCTACCGCCCAAACATTTGCGGTTACACTTGTCTGGTATTAGACGTTACCCGGGGTGGTCCACTGGGGGCCGAACCGTACAATAACCCTAGGTTCTGTGTGGGATGGCGGTGGAGTGGACTGCTGCGTCCTGTTGTGGGGTTGTGAACCACTGAGGGCTAAGGCGGGACGAAGCCTCTCCGTCGTTTCTAGATCCGCGGTTCAATACACAATACACCCTACAGGTTTTGTTGAGTGAGTTTCCTAATATCAAAATATGTTCGTATTCTTTTTGATTGAAATTACTTAGAAGTTTAAAATCCTTACGCCGCCAAGGGTCTTTGACCTTACTATGTGACACAAATTTGAACGTGATACGACAGCTCGTTGGTGAGAAAAAGGATTCTTAATAATCGGACAGACAGACAGACAGACAGATGATGGACAGAAAAGCGATCCCCTCAGGGTTCCATTTTTACGGACCGAGGCACAGATTCCGCGGCACAGAACATTACAAAAGATTCTAAATGTACATGGTTCCGTAACAGCTGCATTCCATTTGTCCTGTCTATTCATAATCATGGGTTACCATCAGCAGTAGGGCATCTAACAATTATTAAAATGTCTGAAAGGGCAGGACGATCACTGCTGTATTTTGTGCCCAGAGTGGAACCAACTGAAGGAAACCACTACAGTAATCTGATTGAATTACCAGAGATTAGAACGGCCTGAGTGATCTGCACAGAGGGTTGTCGGTAGAGCGAGGAAGCGTGTGACTGCTCGTCTTTAATTCGCGCAGAAGGCGCCGCCCGCGCCGCCCTCGCCACTCCCAACCCCCGCCCCAGCCCCCGCCCCGCCGCCACGGGCGTCCGTCAGTTCGTTAAGGGCCCCGCCCCGCAAGTGGCGTGTCGTAACGAGCCTGCATCGAATTAACGACGTCCCGCCAGCGCGTAAACTGCCGACATCGTGCTGCGAATAACCCTCCTGATCTCGTTTCACAAATTCGCGTCGTGCTCTGCGCCAGAGCGGAACCTCTCCTCGCTGCGTCTATGTCGCGCTATAATATTTACCGGAGAAATTTGTGGCAACTCCACACCGGGTCAAGGAGGAACCTGCTTTGCGCTAATCTCCTTCCGAGGTAAACGGAGTGAAATGAGAATTCAGTCAAGTGCAATTATTGTTACAGGCAGCAACCAGCTGTTAATGGAACGCCTGAGAGGGTGGTTCGAGCCGGGGGAGGTGTAGTACACAACAGGCCAGAAATGTGAAGTCTGACTTTGAGCTGTTGTCTTGAGAATTTACGTCCGTATTAACGAACCACATTCTCTTCCCCCATATAGTTTGTCATTGAGAAATGTGTTATTCCAATTTTTTCGAAGGTGCACAAACCTGTACTAGTATTATTTAGCGCCAACTACTCCATTCACCGAAACAAAGACCGAAGACTCCAAGGTAACGTAATTGCATTCTAGCATATTATGGAAACGGTGAGTCAGAAGTATCTGCTGCAAAATGCTAGAAACTTTGGCTTCTCAAAAGCATGCGTTGTTGAAAAAGGTCACTTTGGCTTAGATTAAAAGTAATTACCAACAATGTACGATCATGCGATGCAGAAGACTCAACTTAGTGATAAATTTGCAACAATTATTGAGTGAACATCATGCAGTTCATGGCAAAAGCTGCGGGTCTTCGGTAAGACGCTGCACAGATGCATAATTTCCTGTGAAGTTTATTTTATCCGGTAAAGATTTTATTCATTTTTAAGCTTCAATGACTGATTTGTTGCAACGCATACTATTGTAGTAACCACAGAAATCAATGTGGGATGGACTACGAATGTATCCGTTTGGACAGTTCAAAAATGGCTCTAAACACTATGGGACTTAACATCTGAGGTCATCAGTCCCCTAGAACTTAGAACTACTTAAACCGAACTAACCTAAGGACATGACACACATCCATGCCCGAGGCAGGATTCGAACCTGCGACCCTAGCGGTCGCGCGGTTCCAAACTGAAGCGCCTAGAACCGCTCGGCCACTCCGGCCGGCTGGACAGTTCAGCGAAGTTTTTCGTTAATGGACGATCGTCGTGAGTGCCTTTGCTAACAGCACGACATCGCCTGCAGCGCCTGTTCTTGGCTCATGACCATATCGGTGGTTCCTTGACGACTGGAAAACCATGGTCTGGTCAGTTGGTAAGGTTTCGAGTTTGATGTTGACCCCACGAAGCCCTGGTCCCAGGCTGTCAATAAGGCGCTGTACAAACTGTTGGTGCCTCCATAATGGTGTGGACTATGTTTACGTGGAGTAGACTGGAACCTCTACTCCTACTCATCCGATCCTTGTCTGTTATCCTGATGCCTCTGCGCAAAGGCCGCTCGTCTCGGTCGTTACGTGGAGTGAGAGGTAACGTCTGAATTTATTCTCGGCACACGTTTGACATTGTGGATCTCAGAAATACTGGATTACCAAACTATTTCCGAAATAGTCATGCGTCTACCTCAAACAACCATTCCGCGTTCAAAGTCTGTTAGTTCCCGTCGTGTGGCCATAATCATTCCAAATTAATCACCTAAGTGCAAATGACAGCTCCGCCAATGTACCATCCATTTATTCCGAGTGTACGTTATACTTCCACCATCTATACATGTCCATGTCTCTACAGCATGACTCCTGTCACCGCTGTACATATGACTGTGTCATCTGGATAACACTATGATTTCGTCCTGCATCCACGAGGAGCATTGTTACATATTATATGTATTTCTTATCGAATAACGAGTAGATTACGAGACTTAAGGTTCGACACCAATGGAAACAGTTTTTTTAGTAACATGTTTCCTTCCCCTAACGCACTTCATACCTGAGTTGTGGGCCTCTACTTTATTAAACTCAACAGAGACAAACGTTAGTGACTGAGTACGGAATACATTTTGTCAGTTGCAGCGTACGTGTCCAACTCGGATACTGTTGACAGTATTCTTAAGCCTCCCATCCCTTTCTCCCAGATACGTTTCGCGCAGGAGTACCTTGTGAGCGAACAGTTGTAAGAGGTATGCGCTGTCTGCGATATGAAAATCGCTGACCAGAGAGCAGTGTTGACTGCAGTACGAACTTTGTAACTGTAGCAGTTGTTGTTGCTAGTCGCTTGTCTGAGGTTGTCTGCGCTTGTCTGCAGTCTGCTCTGGTCGGGAATCTGGAGATGGAGTATTTTTGTATAAGGTAAAGAAGCAGCGTCGCGCATATCTAGTAATGTATCTGAACTGTCATCCAAATGTTTTAAAAAATGTCCTAATAATAATTTTGGTAATATAAAGTAATTTTTTTTAAAAAAAGCATTCATTTAAAAAAAATCAGTTGCTTCCTTTCACAAATCACAGATGTATAGGGCAGCATTGCACGGAGCTGTGCCAGAAAAATGTTAGGTAAGAGCAGATATATTCGCCGTTTTTATTGACTTAAGAATTTTTGCTTTTATTCAGAATGATCTTACAGGGCCACGACGCAGCACTGCTGTCGTCCAAATTTTACCAGGTTACTGAATTTATTTTTATTACGAGGTTTAGGAATTTTTCTATTTAGAGCTTACATTAAATGAGAAAAGAATTTTGTGGGTACATTGAATGTGAATGCATTTGTGCACGGAGATTATAAATGGGAACCAATTTTGTTCTGAGGTCACACAAAAATTAGAATCGCTATCCATAATAATAGTTTTAATTTCAATTTATAAATTTTGCGGGGAGGTTACACTTGGCGACATCCGGCCAGGATCGTATTTCTTTGTGAATCTCTGAGAAGTAGTCATATATCTGCTCTGATTTACTTAAATGTAGTTTGCATCTGGCGCAACGCATTTACTAATTTGTCACTTTTTCTTTCACAGATCATCGGCAATTTATTGCTCTTTGTTGTAATTGTGTTTGTTTCATTTTTGCTTTATCTTTGTTTCATTTTTGTGCTTAATTTTGATTTGTTGAAAATGCCGCGAAAAACTGTAAACAGTACATCGCGATGTGTAATGAGTGATACAGCCGACTCGAATAATTTGACCGATAATACTTGCGACACTCAGTGTAATAATGATAATCCTCCATTTACAGACAATCAGTGCGTACCGATCACTAGTAATGATTTTAATGCTAATGATGAGCAAACAAATTCAACTATGTGCACCATAAATGTAACAATTGATGACGCGGCATGTTCCGATACAATGAACGCTGCGCAGTTTGACACACCCGGTTTGCAAAATTTGAATAGTGAACAGATAAATTTTTTTCACGAAGATGAACAATGTAGTCAAAATGCGTCAGATTTATTGGATTCCGAGATAGTGACCAACAGTGCACATCCGATTGGCAAACCTTTTTGCGAATCACAGAATGACCAAATGGTTATACAAAACGTGACACATACAGATACACCATTAAACAGTACAGAGAATAGAGCCGATAATTTTGGCTGGGATCAAGTTATGGCATTATTAAAACAACTCAATGAAAAACTAGACAATGAGCACAAACAACTAGATGTAAATCTCAAACGAATTAATGAATCGTACAAACAACGTAATGAAAATCTCGGACAGTAGAATGAAAAACTAAACAACAATTTCAAACAACTTAATGAAAAACAAGACAACCTTAATGAAAATTCCAAACAGTTGAATGAAAAACACGACAACCATTTTAAACAACTTAATGAATCGTGCAAACAACTCAATGAAAAATACGATGACAATCCTTCAAATACAGACATTGAGTGCATACCAACCACTAGTAACGATTTTAATGCTAATGATGAACAAACAAATTAAATTGTGTCCTCTGTTAATTTAACGACAATTGATGACGCGGCACGTTCCATTATAATGAACGGTGCCCAATTTGACACACCCGGTTTGCAAAATTTACGTAACGAACAGATAAATTTTTCTAACGAAAATGAACAGTGTAATCAGAATACGTCAGATTTATTTGATTCCGGTGTAGTAACCAACAGTGCACATCCGATTTGCAAACCTTTTTATGAAGCACAGAATGACCAAATGGTTATACAAAACGTGACACATACAGATACATCATCACACGGCACAAAGAAAAGAGTCGCTAATTTTAGCTTGGATCAAATTATGGCAGTATTGCTACAGTTTAAGAAAGAACAAGACGACAATTTTAAACAACTTAATGAATCGTGCAAACAATTTAATGAAAGTTTCAAACAGTCGAACGAAAAACACGACAACCTTAATGAACATAACAAACAACTTAGTGAACAGATTACAGCCGTTACCGTGCAACGTAATGATACTAAAGAACAATTAGGTGAGGAAATGAAGGCTTGTGCTAGTAACAGTAGTGAAGAAATTAGATCTGTTGCACAAGAATTAAGTAATACACATCCAGCCACAATAGAGTCACTTAGAGATGAAATTAATGCAGTCACTGAACAATGTTCAGAAAACGCAACACAGATACGCGACGAGTTTAATTTAAAGTCACCAGAACTTTCACACACTCTGGATACGGAAGTCGATAAGAAATGTGAACAACAGATGAGCCAAATTGACGAACGTATTAAAGTGACAGAAATGAAAAATGTTTCAGTCACTAACACGTCACAGCATACGCCACGTTCCGAACATTTGTTACACTCACACAGCCAGTATAACTTAGGTAATTTACAGAGAATACGTGAGTTAGACTCTGAGCAGTCACAGACAAACAGACTGTTACACAAACCTGAACCTGTTCACACATTCAGAGACGATAACGTCGATTATAAGCAATTTTTATGTAAAAAAATCTAAGGTACTTAATAATGACAGAACACAGAGTCACACTTTTGAGTGGATACGACAATTTGCTTTTGTATTTTCATCAGTTTGGCCTGTAATGCAGAAACTAACATTGGCTTGGATACAACAAATTGTTTTTTGAATTTTCACCGGCATTGCCTGTAACGCAGAAGCTAAAATTTATTTGCAGTGCATAATAGACCTCAGGGGATTCATTACGCTTCGATGAATATGTGCCGTAGCGCGCACAGGGCCCCAGGCCGTAGTAGTGCTATTTCATCTTTAGTTTTCTGCACTGCTGCCTTCTCTTCTACTATCCTTTATATCTATCAAAACAACTCTTCAACTATTGATCTATCTAGTATTAGAAATGTGTAAAGAAAATCTGATATGACAAGTTTTACCGAAAGTGACAGTTTTCATTAGACACTCCCGAAATGACAACTACTGCCGTAATTATAATAACAAACAAAATTTTAATCATCAGTATGTACAAAATTTTCAGCAACAGGAACCACGTTTTGGTAACAATAGACGTTTTTCACTGCAACAGCATGAAAGCCAGCCGGTTAGCATACCTAACCAACAATGCAGTCTGCAAGGTCAACCAAGCTTTAATATTTCGCCGCCTACACGTATAGCGTCAACTCCAACAAATAGTAACGCACAGCAACAAGGGAATCATTACGCACAGAAAACACACCATTTCAATTCCTATCGCAATGCACCGTATAGAAATGACTATCATGACAGACGTAAAAGTAATGAGCACAATTTTCAGCGTACGTTTAATAACAGTCGGCCTTACCAGCAGCAAAATCATCCGCAACAACAAATTATCATGAATGAACGAGACAGTAGATATCATCCCGAACGTAATACGTCAGGAAGAAATAACAGAACAGTACAAATAGTGGAAATGCCACAGCATCCTCCCGAAAATAATAGCACGTCAGATAGAATTTGACTAGATACAGTACAGGTTGCATCTTCCAGCAACGCAAGCAATGCTTTTGATACACAGAATCTTGTTCACGAAAATGTTATTTGAAACATGCCTTGTTGAATGCACCTCTTTTATCATACCCAGATCTTACTAGAAATTTTTCTATTCCACCGACAATTCTAACACCGCTTTAGGCGTACACATTTTTCAGGAGATTGAAGAAGATGGTACTACAGTAATTAAAAACATTACCTTTGCAAGTCGCATTCTGTCACCTGCTGAACGCAATTATTCTGTTACAGAACTTGAAACATTATGTGTTGTTTGGGCATTTACGAGATTTCGGCATTTTCTTTATGGAAGACACACTACCGTTTACACAGTTTTTACTTTCCGCTAAATTCACACACGACAGATTAAGCAGATGGAAACTTTATTTACAGGAATTTAATTTTACAATTGATCACATTCCCGGCACACAAAATATTGTAGCAGACGCACTATCCCGTTCTGTCAACAACAATCGCAACCAACTTCTGCAAAGCAAATTTCAGCGTCATGTACATTCAACAAGTTGCATTTGAAAACTTCATTTCGTCGTCATTACAAGACATACCACAAGAGCAGAAATTAAACACCTTTGGCAAGATAGGAATAATGTTACCATTAGAAACCATTACATTGTACGGAGTAATATTCTGTTTCGCCGCTCTCACCCCGACAGCAACAATTGGTTATTATGTATTCCTGACGAGCTTGTTAACAAATTAATTTGGTATACTCATTTAAGTTACGCACATTACGGAGCCAGAAAATGTTTTCTTATACTGAGACAGAACTGTTATTTTACCAACATGGAGAAACGTATTCGACGAGTTTTAGCGTCATGTAAAATCTACCAGAAAGCTAAGTCAGATACGACTTCACATATTCCTCCGTTACATCCCATTGTACCTGTTAAATTGAGACACATGGCTGCAGTAGATATTTTTGGTCCGATTCCCAGAACTAATAGAGGTTTTTGCAACATCTTTGTCGCTGTTGAACTCACTTCAAAATTTGTTACCTTCACTCCGTTACGCAAAGCTACTGCTAAAACTGTTTCGAAAGCATTTGTAAAACATTTTCTATTCCATGTAGGGCATGTATTGAAAGTAATTTCCGACAATGGATCACAGTTTCGATCTGCTATATGGACACGTATGTTACGACCTAGAAACATTTCTCCGATCTATATATCCAGGTACCATGCTTCTTCGAACCCTTGTGAATGACTAATGAAAGAAATTGGTAAACTATGTAGAATATACTGCCATAAAAAACATATTGATTGGGACACACACATATTCTCATTCCAAGATGTAATTAATTCCATACCAAATGAATCTACTATGCTATCTCCGACTGTTATACTGAAAAATGTTGAACCACCTAACAAAATTAAAGAATTAGTAACCTTTCCTACACCTCGTCGACTACGACACCATGAAATAATTGACATTGCGCTGAACAACATCAAACGTGCCGCAGAGCGCCGGAGAAGACAGCTGGGACAGGTTTGTACACGCCGTGACACATTGGACAGAAGATATTAGTACGCACACATTATTTATCCAACAGAGGAAAGAATAGGTGTAGTAAATTTGGGCTTCTGTACGCAGGTCCATATCGAATTCGCAGCATTCCTCACCCCAATGTGGTACACGTCGAAAAAGTAAAGGCAATCACCATGTCTCCAATATTAAACCCTTTATTAAATGAATATACTTTATGATTTATCACACTGTAATGCCATTTCCTGATTTTTATATGACCAATGATGCATTTATATTTATGTGACTACTTACTGATGATTATCGTATTTTTTTCTTGGCAAGTGCCCGGCAAGGTAAGGTTAGCAGGTCGCTTTTCTTGTCGTTACACATCAGACCGTGCACATTTTTCCAGATAAACTTACATATTTTATGACTACTTATGCAATTATATTTATTTGAACACTTACTAATGATTATCGTATTTTTTTCTTGGCAAGTACCCGGCAAGGTATGGTTAGCAGGTCGCTTTTCTTGTCGTTACACATCAGACTGCGCATATTTTTCCAGATAAGCTTACATATTTTATGACCAATTATGCAATTCTATCTAGTGACATATTAATTTTAACAAATTCTTTCTCCATTAAAGTGTTCAACTCTCGCCTCCATCAACTACACAACATACAAGCTGAAAAAAGAAAGGCATTTCTTGTCGTTACACATCAGACCGTGCACATTTTCCATTCTTCATGTATGTATGATTGTTTTCCTGTTTTGTTCGTATTCACTATGAAATATTTAAGATACAGCAAACACCAGTTGACTTTGACATTTTTCCTTATGATATCTCAACATCGTGACTATTTACATTTTTTTTTTTTTTTTTTTTTTTGCTGCTACATTGTAATACTCTGTGTACATTTTTGCACCTGCACACTGTCTATGTTTTTGACATATTACGTTTTCTGTCATGCTATGCTGTATGCTCAATTATATCACTAGAAACCAGTTTTTATTTAATGGGTATATGATTTAAATGCAAGACATTAATCATTGTTCATCATTTTCAGAAAGCAATAGCGTGTAAAAGAAATAAATTAAAGAAACCACAGTGGATTACTATGAAATGGGAATTTCACCTTCGGAATGAACGAAAGAGGATGCAATACCTCGTCACGAAGAGTAAATGGATCAGAATTAACAAGCATTAACAAGAATATACTATACACATCGTATGATAGCGGTCATAACAAATTTTTTCTTTCAGAATACGAGGCGATTGATGCAGGCTGTCAGACAGAACTACACATCTTAGTTTTAGTGATGAAATATGCTAGAAATAAGGAACTATATACTATGAATAGTTGTATGATGAAGTGTCTTTTTGCAGATGATAATGAATGGTGATGAACAGTGATGAAGAATATAGTAATATGAATTATGAAGTTTTTCTTTACAGGTGATGATAATAAAGGAGTTATGGTGATATGAATAATGAAGTTTTTGTTTACAGGTGTTGATAGTGATAAACTTTATATGGCCACTAAACGCACCACTTTTAAGTTTTTCTTTGCAGATGAGGACAATGATGAAGTTTATGTATTTATGCTATGTAGTTATTTAAGTATTTGTTGCAGTTCGTTTTGACAGTATGTCTTATGTCGCATGGTATGATGACTGAAGGTTTTGGAAAGGACAGCTAGAGAACATATATACTTAATACACATTTCATTACCTGTTAATTCGAAGTTCACTACTTTTCAGCATAATATGCGTTTCTTCTTTCAGCTTAATAGTCCAGTTTGTATTTTTTTTCCAGGAGAAGCTATTCATGAAATTAATGTGCTATAAGCAGTTGGTCATTAAACCTGTTCTAGTACTTGCATTTTTTTACCCATTTGTGTGTGTCATTCATGAATGTGATCACATATACTTTATTTGTTTCATAACCTTGCTACAGATGACTCATGACGAATGACGTTACCTATCCTCATTTGCAGCAATAAGTCAAGAGTAAATATTGTTATGCCCCAGCAATTAATTATCGATCCCAAAGCAATGCATTGCTAGTATATAAAAAAAATGTATTAACAGTCCCAAATAATGCTACCAGTTTAAGAGAGTTCTGAGTAATACTGAATGATGTTTTTCTAATCACATACCTTGAGTAATAGTTACAGTGTGTTACATTTTAAATATGTCATATGTCACCTGAATGATGAGTTCTGAGTAATAGTGAATGATATTTTGTAATAATGCATACATGCTCTACATTCTTTAACTCCTGTTTTGAAGGATGACTTCTGATGTTTTGTAACTGGCCAATGAGTGCCAATAATTATTTTAGATATGCCATATGTCACTTGAATGATGAAAAATGTTTTGTAATATTCAATACTTGCTATATGTGTAGTAACTGGCCAATGAATGCCACTGTTTCTTATATTTGTATTATGTCACTTACATGCTATATATATGTATACTAGTAGCTTGATGCTACACTCATTAGCTCCTGTTTTGAAGGATGACTTCTGATGGTTTGTAACTGGCCATTGAGTGCCAATGATTACTATAACTAGCTGAATTATATAAATGGTATGCCATTAATTAACTTTTGTTGAATGATCACTTTTGAATAATGCATAAAATGGTTTGTAACTGGGCAATGAGTGCCAATGTTCACTATAATCAGATGACTTATGAACATTATTCTGTAATACTTCATACATAGTACAGAAATGTTCATTAACTAGGCGATCACTGCCACCAATTACTCAAATCAGTTGATAGACTAGTGTAATTCTCAATGATGACTGGTGTAAGACTTAATGTCCTTCACCTTCTAACCTAATTACCAGGAATTACTGCAATATCCGTTTGTCCTGTCTATCCTCATGATCATGGAGCACTATATTTCGTTTTTGCACTAATTCTACGTTGTTGTACCTTACAAGAACGTGGTGTTGACACGACATGCTGTCCACCACCTTGGGCGATGGAGATGTTATTATGGTCCCACTGTTTGGTGTACGTAATGCACTACCAAAATGATAACATTGAATATTAATTCTTCAGGGAAGAGAACTTCAGATTGTCTCGCTTGGTGTTGTGCTTCTGTAGAAAGATATGGACTTTCAGTGCAGCTACGTGCAACCTACTGTGTTACAACCATGATGCAATCCTTCCCTTTCCTATCCTAGTTCTTGACAGTGCGTGTGCACTATATGTCATTTGTTAATATGATTTGTGCTCATTGCGTATAATTTTGTCATTACCTGATATGTTCTGTACTACAGTGCGTGTGCAGTTTATGTCATTTGTTAATATGTTTTGTACTCGTTGCGTATACATTTTGTCATTGCTTGATATGTTCTGTACTCAGTGCATGTTGACTCACCATCGCTGCCAAATTTTTGCCCCCCCCCCCCCCCCCCCCAGTGGAGGGTTATGTAAGAGGTATGCGCTGTCTGCGATATGAGAATCGCTGACCAGAGAGCAGTGTTAACTGCAGTATGAACTGTGTAACTGTAGAAGTTGTCGTTGCTTGTCGCTTGTCTGAGGTTGTCTGCGCTTGTCTGCAGTCTGCTCTGGTCGGGAATCTGGAGATGGAGTATTTTTGTATAAGGTAAAGAAGCAGCGTCGCGCATATCTAGTAATGTATCTGAACTGTCATCCAAATGTTTTAAAAAAATGTCCTAATAATAATTTTGGTAATATAAAGTATTTTTTTTAAAAAAAAGCATTCATTTAAAAAAAAAATCAGTTGCTTCCTTTCACAAATCACAAATGTATAGGGCAGCATTGCATGGAGCTGTGCCGGAAAAATGTTAGGTAAGAGCTGATATATTCGCCGTTTTTATTGAGGTAAGAATTTTTGCTTTTGTTCATAATGATCTTACAGGGCCACGACGCAGCACTGCTGTCGTCCAAATTTTACCAGGTTACTGAATTTATTTTTATTGTGAGGTTTAGGAATTTTTCTGTTTCGAGCTTACTTTAAATGAGAAAAGAATTTTGTGGGTACATTAAATGTGAATGCATTTGTGCACGGAGATTATAAATGGGAACCAATTTTGTTCTGAGCTCACACAAAAATTAGAATCGCTATCCATAATAATAGTTTTAATTTCAATTTATAAATTTTGCGGGGAGGTTACACAGTATGTCTCCTGTATCATTTATTGTTTCTTCGAGCTACCTTCGTTTTATACCACCTGTTCAGTTCGACTTTTTAAATATATTCTTCTGATTGGTTAGATGTGGCCCGCTAAGAATTATCGTCTACAGCCCCCTCAAACATCATGGGTGTTAATCCCTAATGTCTTCACACACGTCCTACCATCCCGTCCCTTCTTTTCGGTACGTTTCTTTCTCCTCAGATTCTGCAGAGCATCTCCTCATTCTTTACAGGTTCATCTAATTTCCACTATCCTTCTGTAGAATAAAACAGCACCCTTCGTCTGTCTCCTTTTCTGGATTTCCCACAGTCTGTGATTCACTTCCACACAATGACACGCTCCAGATGTGCAATCCCAGAAATTCCTGCCTCAAATTAAGATCAATGTTTTTATACTATTAGGCTTCTTTAGGCCAAGAATAACCTCTGTGCCTGGGATAGTCTACGCTTTATACCCTCCTTCCTTCCTCCGTAAGACGTTGTTTAGCTTCCGAAGTAGCTTCGTGGTCCCCTAGTTTGATGATATGTTTCTCATTAATCCCCTGTTTGATACTTCTCAATACGTTTGTCTTTCTTCGTTCAGTATCTTTTCCCAATGGAGCGATCATCATGACAATTTTTCAGTTACAGGTCACATGTACTCTGGATACATATAGTGCGCCTATAACGCAGTGGTTTTCATTGCCTTCTGCATCCTCATGCCTTCGACCATTCCAGATTCAAGCACCTTCAGCGGCAGTTTCCCACACTATGGGTAAGAGAGTGGTATAAACCTCTCTGTCCCCTCATCGGAGCTGGCCGTTGTGGCCAAGAAGTTCTAGGCGCTTCAGTCCGGAACGAAGCGGCTGCTACGGTTTCAGGTTCGAATCCTGCCTCGGACATGGATGTGTGTGATGTCCTTAGGTTAGTTAGGTTTAAGTAGTTCTATGTCTAGAGGGCTCATGACCTCAGATGTTAAGTCTTATATCGCTCAGAACCATTTGAACCGGTCATCGGCACTCTTTGACAAGGTCGTTGGCAGAGTGAGGGTGGCTTATTGTGCCAGAAGTGTTCGGCCGCCATTCCTCAGTCAACGCGAAGAAGAATTCCAGAACTTACCCAACGGAATGAATGGTCTAATGATCACAGAATATCCTAAATCCGTACTCTGTGCTCCGTAGACATTTTGTTCCATTGAGTAAGTCGTGAAATACCTCATCGCTTTGACTGTGGAGAGCAAAGTCTCCCGCAGGTCTTATCATTGCTATTCTTTCATCCCATGTTTACCCTGTCCTCGGCCTCTCGTTTACATTCATCATTGCCTCTTCAATGTACAGACTCAACCGTAAAGGAGGATGACAGCATCCCTGGCTTACATTGTCTTGAATCGGAACAAGACGTTTCTGGTCTTCGAGTCATGTTTGACTTCCTGTTCTTGTACATATTGTACGATTATATTACCCGTCTTTTCCTACAGCTTACTCCTATTCTTTCTAGAATTTTGAATATTATCCATTTCCCACTGTCGAACGCGTTTTCTATATCAAGAAGTGTAGTAAATGTGTCTTGAAGTTTCTGAACTCTTGTTTCAATTACCAAGCGCTACGTCGCAGCTGCTTCTCTAGTACATTTACATTTGCTAAAGCCAAGCCGAATGCATCCCTATTCTAGGGGTAAAGTTTTTGATGAATGATCAAAACGTCCTCGATTTCAAGCTCGTCACAGTATCAACGTTGAATAAAATTCATCAGCAAAGGCGGTCGAAGATTTCTGGCACAAGAAGTCATCCTCACTCTGCCAACGGCCTTGTCAAACAGAGCCGATGAGTGGATAGAGTTTCAGAACACTCTCATGCGCTTAGTTTGGGAAACTGCCCCTAGAATCAGTAATGATGAAAGGCATGAGGATACAGAAGTCAAAGGTAACCACCGCATTATAGACACATTATATGTAAACAGAGTACATGTAACCTGTAATTAAAAAAGTGTCATGATGATCTCTCCATTGGCAAAAGATTCCAGAGTAGTCCCCATTCGGTTTCCCGGAGTGCGGGGGGCGGGAGAGGGGGAGGAGACTGCCAAATGGGAGGTGACGATGAGAAAAATATTGAAAAGCCAACGAAAAGATAACATTCTGCTGGTCGGGGCGTGGAATATCAGATGTCTGAACGTGGTAGGGAAGCTGGAAAATGTGAAAAGGAAAATGATAACTCTCAGTCTAGATACAGTGTGGGTCAGTGATGTGAAATGGAAATTAGACAAGGATTCTGGTCAGATGAGTGTAGGGTAACATGAACAGCAGCAGAAAATGGTATCACGGGAGTAGGATCCGCTATGAATGGCAAGGTAAGGCAGAGAGTGAGTTATTGTGGACAGTTCAGTGAAAGAGTTGTTCTCATCAGAACCGATAGCAAACCAACACCGACAATGATAGTTCAGGTATGCACATCGACATCTCAAGCCTAGGATGAAGAGACATAGAAAATATATGAGGATATTAAACGGGTAATTCAGTTCCTAAAAACAGGTGAAAATCTAATAATCCTAGGATTATTTGAATGCTGTTGCAGAGGATGCAGTAGAAGGAAGGTTTACTGGAGAATATGGGATTGGTACTAGGAATGAGAGAGAAGATAGACTAACTGAGTTCTGCAATAAATTTCAGCTTCTAACAGCGAATACACTGTTCGAGAATCACAACAGGAGGATATATACTTGGGAAAGGCCGGGAGATACCCGAAGACTTCAGTTAAATTACATCATGATCAGGCAGAGATTCCGAAATTACATACTGGTTTGTCTATATCCAGATATCCAGGAACGGATAGAGACTCAGATCACAATGTAGTACTGATAATTGGAAAGCTGAAGTTCAAGAGATTAGTCAGGAACAATCAGTGCGCAAAGAAGTGAGATACGGAAGTACTAAGAAATGAAGAGAAATGCTTTAAGTTCTCTAAGTCTGTAGATACAGCGATAATAAATAGGTCAGTAGGCAGTTCAGTTGAAGAGGAATGGACAACTGTAAAAAAGGCAATCACACAAAGATGCTAAATGTGAAGAAACGGTGGATGTGAGGAGGTATACTTAGTTGACCGATGAAAGAAGAAAGTGCAAAAATGTTCGGGGAAATTCTGGAACAAAGACAAAAAATTCACTTAGGGATGAAATATATCGGAAGTGCAGGGAAATTAAGACGAAATAGTTAAATGTAAAATGCGAAGAAATCGAAAAGAAAAGATTGTCGGAAAGACTGACTCAGAATATACAAACGTCAAAATAACCTTCTTTGGAATTAAAAGCTAGGATGGTAACATTAAGAGTGCAATGGGAAGTAAACTGAATACAGAGGAGAGAGCATATAGTTGGAAAGAGTACATTCACGGCCGATGTGAGTTGGAGGTCTTGTCTGATATGATAGAAGAAGAAACAGCAATCGACAGAGGAGATAGGGAATCCATTATTAGAATCAGATTTTAAAAGAGGTTTCGAAGACATGGGATCAAATAAGACAGAAGGGATAAATTACATTCAGTCAGAATGCCTGAACGAATTGAAGGCAGTGGCAACAAAAAGACTATTCACTTTGGTGTGTAGAATGTTTGAGTCGGGCCATATACCATTTGACTTTCGGGAAAATTCATCCACACAATTCCTAAAACTGGAAGAGGTGACAAGTGCGAGAACTATCGCACTATCAGCTTGACAACTCATGAATCTAGGCTGATGACAAGAAAAATATACGGAAGAATGGAAAAGAAAAGTGAGGATGTATAGATGGCGATCAGTTTGGCTCTAAAAAGGCAAGGGCACCACAGAGGCAATTCTGACACGGCGAATGATAATGGAAGCAAGACTGAAGAAAAGTCAAGACAAGTTCGCAGGATTTGTCTACCTGGAAAAAGAGTTCTACAGTGTCAAACGGTGCAAAATGTTCGAAATTCTAAGAAAAATACCGTAAGCTACAGGTACAGAGTGGTGATATATAATATGAACAAGACCCAAGAGGGAATAAAAATAGTAGAAGCCCAAGACTGAAGTGCTCGGATTAAGATGGGTATAACACAAGGATGTAGCCTTTCGCTCCTACTGTTCAATCTGTACCTCAAAGGAGCAATGACTGAAATAACAGAAATACTGAAGAGTGGAAATAAAATTCAAGGTGAAGGTATATCAATGATTCGCTGCTAACATTACCATCCTCCATTAAAGTGAAGAAAAATTACATTATCTGCTGAATGGAACGAACAATCGAAGAAACATGAAAGTAATGAGAAGTATTAAAAGTGAGAACAGCGAGAAACGTGGAATTAGGATTGGTGATAATAAAATAGATGAAGTTAAGGAATTCTGCTGTCTAGGCAGCAAAACAACCCTAGACGGACGGAGCAAGCAGTACATAAAATGCAGTGTAGCACTGGCAAAAAGGGCATTCCTCGACAAGAAAAGTCGACTAGTCTCAAACATAGACTTTACTTTGAGGAAGAAGTTTCCGAGAATGGTCATTCGGAGCACAGCGTTGTATGGTAGTTATACATGGACTGTGGAAAAACCGGAACAGAATAGAATCTAAACAATATAGAAGTGTGCTACAGAATAATGCTGAAAATTTGGTGGACTGATAAGTAATGAGTAGGTTCTACAGCTACATCAACATCCATACTCCGCAAGCCACCTGACGGTGTGTAACGGAGGGTACCCTGAGAGTACCTCTATCGGTTCTCCCTTCTATTCCAGTCTCGTATTGTTCGTGGAAAGAAGGATTGTCGGTATGCTTCTGTGTGGGCTCTAATCTCTCTGATTTTCTCCTCATGGTCTCTTCGCGAGATATACGTAGGAGGGAGCAATACACTGCTTGACCCTTCGGTGAAGGTATGTTCTCGAAACTTTAACAAAAGCCCTTACCGAGCTACTGAGCGTCTCTCCTGCAGAGTCTTCCACTGGAGTTTATCTATCATCTCCGTAAATCATTCACGATTACTAAATGATCCTGTAACGAAGCGCGCTGCTCTCCGTTGGATCTTCTATATCTTTTCTATCAACCCTATCTGGTACGGATCCCACACTGCTGAGCAGTATTCAAGCAGTGGGCGAACAAGCGTACTGTAACCTACTTCCTTTGTTTTCGGATTGCATTTCCTTAGGATTCTTCCAATGAATCTCACTCTGGCATCTGCTTTACCGACGATTAATTTTTATATGGTCATTCCATTTTAAATAACTCCTAATGCTTACTCCCAGATAATTTATGGAATTGACTACTTCCAGTTGCTTACCCGCTATATTGTAGCTAAATGATAAAGGATCTTTCTTTCTATGCTTTCGCAGCATATTACACTTGCCTACATTGAGATCAATTGCCATTCCCTGCACCATGCGTCACTTCGTTGCAGATGCTCCTGCATTTCAGTACAATTTTCCGTTGTTACAACCTCTCGATATATTACAGCATCATCCGCAAAAAGCCTCAGCGAACTTCCAATGTTATCCACAAGGTCGTTTGAGAATAGCAACGGTCCTACGACACTCCCCTGCGGCACACCTGAAATCACTCTTACTTCGGAAGACTTCTCTCCATTGAGAATGACATGCTGCGTTCTGTTATCTAGGATCTCTTCAATCCAATCACACAATTGGTCTGATAGTCCATATGCTAGTACTTTGTTCATTAAACGACTGTGGGGAACTGTATCGAACGCCTTGCGGAAGTCAAGAAACACGGCATCTACCTGGGAACCCGTGTCTATGGCCCTCTGAGTCTCGTGGACGAATAGGGTTTCACACGACCGTCTTTTTCGAAACCCACGCTGATTCCTACTGTGTAGATTTCTAGTCTCCAGAAAAGTCATTATACTCGAACATAATACGTGTTCCAAAATTCTACAACTGATCGACGTTAGAGATATAGGTCTATAGTTCTGCACATCTGTTCGACGTCCCTTTTTGAAAACGGGGATGACCTGTGCCCTTTTCCAATCCTTTGGAACGCTACGCTCTTCTAGAGACCTACGGTACACCGCTGCAAGAAGGGGGGCAAGTTCCTTCGCGTACTCTGTGTAAAATCGAACTGGTATCCCATCAGGTCCAGCGGCCTTTCCTCTTTTGAGCGATTTTAATTGTTTCTCTATCCCTCTGTCGTCTATTTCTATATCTACCATTTTGTTATCTGTGCGACAATCTAGAGAAGGAACTACAGTGCAGTCTTCCTCTGTGAAGCAGCTTTGGAAAAACACATTTAGTATTTCGGCCTTTAGTCTGTCATCCTCTGTTTCAGTACCATTTTGGTCACAGAGTGTCTGGACATTTTGGTTTGATCCACCTTGATCCACCATCCGCTTTGACATAAGACCAAAATTTCTTAGGATTTTCTGCAAAGTCAGTACATAGAACTTTACTTTCGAATTCATTGAACGCCTCTCGCATAGCCCTCCTCACACTACATTTCGCTTCGAGTAATTTTTGCTTGTCTGCAAGGCTTTGGCTTTGTTTATGTTTGCTGTGAAGTTCCCTTTGCTTCCGCAGCAGTTTTCTAACGCGGTTGTTGTACCACGGTGGTTCTTTTCCATCTCTCACGATCTTGCTTGGCACATACTCATCTAACGCATATTGTATAACGGTTTTGAACTTTGTCCACTGATCCTCAACACTATCTGTACTTGAGACAAAACTTTTGTGTTGAGCCGTCAGGTACTCTGTCATCTGCTTTTTGTCACTTTTGCTAAACAGAAAAATCTTCCTACCTTTTTTAATATGTCTATTTACGGCTGAAATCATCGATGCAGTAACCGCTTTATGATCGCTGATTCCCTGTTCTGCGTTAGCTGTGTCAAATATTTCGGGTCTGTTTGTCACCAGAAGGTCTAATATGTTATCGCCACGAGTCGGTTCTCTGTTTAACTGCTCAAGGTAGTTTTCAGATAAAGTACTTAAAAAAATTTCACTGGATTCTTTGTGCCCGCCACCCGTTATGAACGTTTGAGTCTCCCAGTCTATATCCGGCAAATTAAAATCTTCACCCAGAACTATAACATGGTGGGGTTCTCCACAGAATCGGCGAGGAACGGAATATACGGAAAATATTGACATGAAGAAGGGACCGGATGGTAGGACATCTGTTAAGACATCAGGAAATAATTTCCATGGTACTACAGGGAGCTGTAGAGGTTAAAAACTGTAAAGGAACAAGTCACATATAATTGGGGACGTAGCTTCCAGGTGCTACTCTCAGATGAAGAACTTGGCAGAGGAGAGGAATTCGGGGCGGGCTGTATGAAACCAGTCAAGCTCAACGACATCTAACAGATCTTCAGTTTTTCTATTCTTCTGTATATTATTCTTGCCGTAATTTTGATGTGTGAGATGTGAAGCCGATTGTGCGATAATTCTCCCACCTACCTATCCCTGCCATCTTCGGCATTGTGTGGGTAATATTTTTCCGAAAGTCTGATTGTATGTCTCCAATCACAGAGATAGTATACACCAACTTTAACAGACACTTTCTTGCCTCTTCGACAATGATTTCACAAATTCTGCAGGAATGGTGTCTATCGCTCCTTCCTTATAATATCGCAAGTCATCCAAAGATCTGTTCAATTCTATTATTACATCCCCTATGTTTTCCATTTCGAATAACATTTGTACTTCTATCACGTTACCAGAAAAGTCCTCTCCCTCGCAGAGACTTTCAGTGTAGTTTCCCATCCATCCGCTCTCCTTTCTGCTCTTAACAATGGGGTTGCAATTATACTCTTAATGCTGTCGCCCTTGCTTTTAATTTCCCTGAAGATAGTTTTGTCATTTCTATGTACTAAATTAGTTCTTGAGACGGCCTTTTCTTTTTAGATTTCATCCTTCAGCCATTGCGCCTTGGCTTCCCTGCACTTTCCATTTATTTCATTCCTAAGAGATTTTTGTGGCTGCATTCCTATCTTCCCATGAACGTTTTTGAGTCTTCTGACGTCGATCAGTTTAAGAATTCTGTTACTCAATGTTACTTCGGCGTTACCTTCCTTGTACTTAAGTTTTCGTCTATCTTCTCTGATTATACTTTTTAGAGGTGTCACGCTTCTTCACCTGAACCGCCTACTGTGATATCCAATATTGCGTTATCAAATAACCTTAGAGAATTTAAGACACATCTCATCGCAGTTCAGTACATTAGTATCTCACTTATTAGCACATTGACTTTTGCATACGAGTCTCTTAATCTTTAGTCTACTGTTGTCGTAAATCTATATATTTATTTGTGAGTTTGCGTTTACAATCCAGTTTCTTGTTGCGGCATATCTATCTGACTACGAAGGCAATGTAATGTGGGTTGTCGTAGCTGTACGATGTGCTAATGCTGCCCTTACAATACGACGATCCTGCCTGGCGTCTGTGCTACGTGGACGTCTTGAACCTCGTCTAAGAGTGTGAGAATGTTCACGTGACCACTGATACCTGCATCGCTGTACATTCGACACAGCAGGTCCAGCAATTCTGCGAAAGGACCATCCAGCCTTCGAACCCTTTGGAACTCGCTCAGTTCGCTTTAAGAAGCACGAGAGCGTCTCCGTTTTATGGTTGCCTGATCGCTTCACTCGTTTGCACCACACTGAGCCTTCTAGCTGTGAACATTCCCATTAAAGGCTAGTCACAGATGGCGCTCGGGTAGCTATGCCACTACGCTATCTATTGGCGGACAGCGCTGAAACTATTTTCAATATATCTAATAACCCCCAGGTGACAAATGCCGTCATCGGATCAAATTCAACGTCGTCTTTCTCCTTGTACTAACTTTTTTCTTCAACCAGTGTATATTTACTTTAATAATTTTCTGATGGGGAGCTTCTACATATAACTTCAAAGTTCTAAACAAAGGTCAAAATAATCTGTTCATGCTAAAAAAATGTGGATAGAAAATACTAATTCCTGTTTTTCCAGAAATACTTTCACCACACAGTTGCGAGTGGTAACATATGATGATGATGATGATGATGATTACGAGTTAAAAGAGACGCAATATCTACGGCAACAGTTTCTTATTCAAAATCTGCCTCCCTTCCCTGCCAACATGGAAACTATGTTTCCCATGTTCCTGCGCATGGAGCAAATCTCATGAGCAAGTGTGAGAACGTTTCCTGCATGTTCGCTTTAATCCAGTATTATTCTCGTGGTATGCGGGATGCAACCTACAAACCACATCTAGGCTGGCCCCGTCGTTAATTCGTGAGGCGAATTTGATTCGGGTCATGCTCCCCTCCTCGTATCCAGGAAGCTGTGCGCTTACGCGCTCAACTATTGGGTCGGATCGAGCAGTTACTCAGATACCATGCCTACGGCTATGACCTTACAGTAACGTCTACTTCAAAGAAACGCTAATTTCCAGATCATACTTTTAGCGACATTAATCTATCAATGGTACACAATAACAGCAATGCAGGTATGCAGTCCAGTCACATAAATGTGACTACCAAGCAAAAGTTTGAATAACCACCTTTTGCAGTGCGTACGTGCAAGAAGATTGTCGATGAGGTTCTGGAAATGATGTGAAGCCATGCCAACTCCATTGCCGTGGTCAAATCCGCTAAGTTTATCCGTTGAACATCCGTGATGCGTACAATACGATCGATATGGTCGCATAGGTTTTCGGTTGCGTTTTAATCCGGTGAATTCGGTTGCCAGAGGAGTACGGTGTACTCATCCTAGTGCTCTTCGAACCACGTACGAACGCTGCAAACTGTGTAACACGTTGCATTGTCCTGCTGGTAGATGATATCGTACCGACGAAAACACAAAAGTGCATGTAAGGGTGAACATGATCCTCAAGGATAGATGCATACTTTTATTGACCCATTGGCCTTCAACAATGAGGAGATCACCCAGGGAATGCCGTGTAAACATTCCCCAGTCCACAATTCCTCGTCCTGGCTGGTCCCTTCGACGACTGTTGAAGGGTTTTTACTTCCAGATGTTTCACACCATACCTGCCAAGGGCCATCTGTGCGACACCGCATAAAACGTGATTCAGCTGAAAAAGCCATCTGTCGCCATCTGTCTGTGTACGTCAAGCGAGGTACTGGAGTGCAAATTCCAGCCTTCATCGCCGATGAACGGCGGTCTGCACGGGTGCACGGACCAGGCGCCTGCGGAGACCCTTGAGCAGCAGCGTTCTCTGAGCGGTCGTTGAGGCGACGTTGTTGGTAGCCCCTTTATTTATCTGGGCTGTCAGTTGCTCAACAATTCTTCGGCTATTCGCCTGTCAACATTTCTGCATCCGTCGTTCACCAATGTTTTCTGTGGACTGTGGTGTACCAAAGTTACATCTTCGCCAGTACTGGATTGCGATATTTTGCCACGCACGGTATACTTTAACTACAGCGGCATGCGAAAAATTCACAAAGTTAGGAGTTTCGGAGATGCTTCCAACCATGCCCCGAAATCCAATGACCATGCTGTTTTGTACGTCAGATACATCGTTCCGTCCCCATATTACGACAAGGGCGATTTCCGTGTCCCTCGGGCGCGTTTTATATACCCTGTACTGCTAGTGCTGCCACCTGTCATCTGTGAGTCGTCACTGCACACTGACATCGAAAACAGGCGGTTATCACATTAATATTACAGGACAGTAAAAACTGGCGATCGGGTTCATTTTTTCACTGATATTTTGAATTCGCTCTACTAACACTAAAAGTAAACCGGGGAACATGTGAAGTCCGTGTAATCTGTCCAGAAGAATTTCTAAAATTTATGGGTGGCGACACTCAGAATTTCTAAAATTTATGGGTGGCGACACTCATGTACCGTTTAGCATTAAAATTTCTTTTGTTGTCTCAATCAAAGAAAATATAACTATGCTGTAGCACTTCCTTCTTTCCCAAGTGCCTCCTTGGATATGGCCGTGAAAGTAGCAACTAATTTTGTACCATAGGTATTCGATGTTGTCAAGACACATACTTAGCGTTTGTTATCTGTTACTTTCATTAATAAACTCATTAGATAGACAGTTTCTAAAACATGCCGCTACCACTGAGCAATCGGCGCATTGGCCTTTCTTGGCAAATGAATCATGCCACAGTCCGTGGAACGGGAACTGCAGACAGATATCGGCCAAATACCTATTTTGCGATATCCGGTATTGCAACATTCGCCTTCCTGACAACTTTTACACTCATGATATGATAATGAGGCAAATCGTAGGGTAAAACTTTCGGCATATGTCGTAGCCCTGATATAAATGAACTGTCATCGGCAGAATAGTGGTACTTTAGCAAACAGGTTCTTGCCGATTTGTTGGGAGCTTCTTCTGACTGAAAATGATTTTTGACATACATCGCATACTTTTCTTCGTTTGCTGACCCTACTAAAAACAAAGAAATAAAAGAACACCAAACACCATTTTGCAGATTCATAACTATTGAACTACGCAATGAGGAAATGTACCACATTGAAATTACAATGAAATGAATACCCCTAGCTGCATACAGGCGTTGATGTAAGTCAACGGGGCAGTTGAAAATGTGTGCCCCGTCCGGGACTCGAACCCGGGATGTCCTTCCAACATGGCAGAAGCTCTGTCCATCTTTCTTTTTCGTTATGGTTCGTTGTATTTCGTCGTAGCGGACGTCACATGGCATACGTTGAAGTTCGTTGTTGATCCTTTCACTCAGTTTTTTTTATTACAGAAGCCAGCCAGCTCTCTGACCGAACACGCTGAGCTACCGTGCCAGCATACCGAGCCGAGGACACAGAGGATAGTGCGACTGCAGGGACTTATCTCTCGCACGTCTCCTGTGAGACCCACATTCGCAGCTTATTGTTCCGCACTATATTCATAGTGCCCTTGCCCATTATACTCATTACTCGCGGCTTTACCGCCGATTCCCGTAAGAGTTCGGGCACTGTTTGTGCATTCACACAGAAGAAGATGGTCAAATGGCCGGTGAGCCTTAACTATATGAACATGGTATCTGTTCTTTCCACAGGTACGCATACCTCTAGCCAGTCTTCTACTCACTCCTCGACTGGTGCGATGAGAGCAGATTATGCCTGCAGGCAAGTTATGGTAGTCTGCGCGTATGGCGTAGACATGGTGACCCCTGCCTCGGAGAATGCATTCGTTCACGACACACTGGCCCCATCCTGTGCCTTATTATCTGGGAAGCGATAAGCTACAACTCTCGTTCAACTTTGGTGTATCTGGAGGGAGTGCTAGGCAGTGCTCTGTACGTGCAGAATGTTATTAGATCCGTTTTTTGCCGTTCTTGCAGGAACAAGACAATGTGTTGTTCCAGCAGGATAATACTCGCCCACATACTGCCCGTTAAGCTCAACGCGCTCTGCAAGATATGCAGCAACTTACATGGCGAGCACGTTCCCATGACTTGTCTCCAATAGAGCACGTGCGGAATATGATGGGACGAGAAGCAATAGTACGAAACGTCAACCAACAACACTTACAGAACTGCGTGAAGGGATCGAACTGGCGTGACGTAATGTAACCTGAGACAGTACTCGCCGTCTGTAGGATTGACTGGATACCAGAGTCAGCGTCCGCATTGCCTCCCGTGGAGGCTACCCTACGTACTAATAAGTATGTTTCAATATGAATCGGTACCTGGTACTTCAAAACGGCTATTGATCTGTAAATGTAATCATTTCATGTACTCCTGTTGCAACAATGAATCTTGAGTGAATTGGAAACCTCTAGAAGGGAGTACTAATTTTTTTTCGACAGTGTATGTGTCCACTTTGACAATTGATAATTGACACATCTTACCTGACAATACAGCGACGATTTACGCCTTATTACACTTCTGTCGTCAGCGATATAAAACAATTCATTAATTCCTTTATAGGCTGTGACTTGAGAGGGGCTCATGGTGCTTGTATTTACTACTATAATTCTTTATTTGAAAGAAGTTCGGTATCTCACTTGCAGCTTAGGTAACGGGATTACTGTCAAATTGTGAAAAAATAAACAAAATTGATACATAAATGGCAAATTTCGCTCACCACACGATTAACATTACAAATGCTCCCCTGAAGACAAAGGTAGTAATAGTGTTATTACACGTTGCAAATGTACCATCTGGCGCACATCGTACGATGAAGAAATGAAGAGTGGCATTAAATCCAAAGTGTCCACGCAACGGACACCTCAAGTTCCCTTAGGAGGCAGAAAACAAGTGGATTCACCGGGCTAGTCACCCTAGCCCGCTCAATAAACATCATTTCTGAGTCAGTCTGGAACAGTACAGTGACGAAACACTGAAAACAGTGCTACAGCAGTACAAGTGGTACTTACGGTTGATGTCGAGGACGACCAATTTGGTGACAGGCGGTGCCATGTTGGTGTTGGACGCCTGGCAGATGAGACGGGAGTGCAGGTGCTGGCGGCCGATGTTGGGGAACGTCAGGTGGTTCACGGTGAGGCCGTCAGCCGGCCGCTGCTCGAACGAGTCGTCGATCACCGTGTTCTCCAGGAACCACGTGACTCGCGGCATCGGGCGGCCTGGGAAGACACAAGCAGAGCGCGCGGGGGGTGAGGCGCATTACTTTACACTCTATCATTTTTTGGTTTCTGCAACGGTAATAAGTAGCACTGACAAGTTTATTTTTACCGTAATTTATCTCCTAGAAAACTAGACTTGTAACTGTTAATGTTTCCACACCTTAATATACTTATGTCAATGGATGTTCACCTGTAAATGGTAATTCCTTAATGGAAGATGGATTCCTGAATTAGAGGCAGCCAACAATTTGCCTCCTTTTCCTTGAAGTTCTCTGTCCTCTTTTTGTTACATTCACGAGATGGCAATATCACTCAGTCATATCCGGCTCAAGTTAATCAAGTACTTACCGTCAAATAACTAACTCCTAGCCCACAGGTGCAAACCCAAGTTCATATGCAGTTAATGTATATTAACTCACGGCACAAGGGTAGAGCCTCTGAATAAATGTGGAAAATCCCAGACTCTCCGGTTCGAAACCATACACTGCATTAATTTGGATCAAGAACCGTGAACCACGTCAACCGAAGATTTCTGGTATGTCACCCTCCTCATGCTAACAACAGTTCTTTCATGAATTCTCTGTTGGCAAAATATTCCAGATTGTTTTTTAAATTAATACACCGCCATTTGACTGTATTGTTGTTGATTTAATTACGACCTAGACTTCGGCCTTTTACGCCATATTCAAGTGATTAAGTTTATGTCATTCACATTTATTGCAGGACATCAAGCTCAAGATTGTCCATAAATTGAGAAAAATATTCGGCCATCGTGAAATGCCAGATGTGAAACCATCATCTTGTGGGGAACGAATATTTTCCTTAGTTTACGGCCAATTATGTGCTTGATGTCGTACAATATATGTTAATGACATATACTCAGTCACTTGAAAATGACATAAAAGGCCGAAACCTGGATCGTTATTAAATAAACAACTATACAGTCAAAGGGTGGTGTGTTCATTTAAAAATTATTCTATGACTGTTGTTTAGCAACATCAAAAAACTAATCCTGATTTAGTATGACATTCTGATCTCCATTATGGGACTGTCAAGAGGGAGGTAACGACGAGGAAAGGATTCAATAACCAGGGAATAGGTAACATGCTTCGGTTCAGACTGTGAAATGTCACACGTTTCAACGAGGTTGAGAAATGAGAAAACCTGGGAGGGGGAATCCAAAGGCAGAGTCTGTATATAATGTTGATCAGCGAAGTGAAATGGAAAGAAGGCAAGGATTTGTAGTCGGATGAGTATAGGGTAATATCAACAGCACCATAAAGTGCTATAACGCCAGTAGTAATGAACAGGAAGGTGGTGCATTGACTGAGTTACTGTGTATAGCTTAATGACAGCGTTGTTCTCATCAAATTTGGCAGCGAACTACGGCCGATAAGAATAGTTCAGGTATACATAAATACGTCGCGAGCAGTAGATGAAGAGATACGCAAAGTGTATGACGATATTGAAAGGGTAATCCAGTACGTAAAGGAAGATGAAAATGCAACAATCACGGGGTACTGGGATGATATTGTAGGGGAAGAAGGAAGGCTTACGGGACACGACGAGTTTCGTAATAGGAACAAATGAGGAGAAAGATTAATTGAGTTCGGTAATAAATTTCAGCTTGTGATAGCGAACAGTCTGTTCAAGAATCACAAGAGAATACTTGAAAAATGCCGGGAGATGCAGGAAAATTCCAGTCAGATTACACCATGGCCAGGCAGAGACGCCGAAATTTGATATTGGATTGTAAGGCGTATCCAGGAGCAGATATAGACTGAGGTAACAATTTGGTAGTGATGAAGAGTAGCCTGAAGTGTAGCAGACTAGTCAGGAAGGATCAGTGCTCAAAGAACTGCTACATGGAAAGAGGGTACAGATACTGCGATAATGAATAGCTCAGTAGGCATTGCCGTTGAAGAGGAATGGACCTCTGTAAAAAGGATAGTCACTGAAGCTGAACAAATGAACATAGGCAGAAGGATGGTAACTGCGAAGAAACCTTGGAAAACAGAATAAATATTTCGAAAATGGTTGCAGGAAAAACGTAAAGAAATGGAAAATGAAATAGACATCAGAAGGACCGTTTCAGCACATAGAAAAGTATGTACAACCTTCGGTAAAATTGAAACCACAGCATCAACAGCAAGAGAGCAATGGAAATTCCACTTTCAAACACAGAAAAGAGAGCGGGTAGATGGAAAGAGTACACTGAAGTCCTCTAAGAGCGGGAGAATTTCTCTTACGTAATTGAGGAAGCAATGGTAGGAGATATGGGAGCCGTAGATGAACCAGCATTAGTGTCGGTGTCTAATAGAAATTGGAAAGAATTGGACAGAAAACATAACTTCGGAATTTCTAAATCGGAAACCAAACGCTTATTCAAGACTGTGTGTGTAATTTATGTCTCTGTAGACATACCATCAGACTTTCCGAAAAATATTATGTACACAATCCAGATGATAGGACATACAGGTAAGAATGAGAACTACTGCACGTTCATTTTAACGGCTCATGCATCCGAGCTGATGATAAGAGTAATATACAGAGAATGGAAAAGAGAATTTGTGGTTTGTTAGATGACGATCCGTTTGGGTTTCGGAAAGGTAAAGACACGAGAGATTCAATGCTGAAGTTAAGATTCGTAATGGAAACAAGACCTAAAGAAGAAACTACACTAGTTCATTGTATTTATCGACCTCTAAAAAGCATTCGGCAATGTAAAATAATGCAAGATCTTCAAAATTCTGACAAAAGTAGTAACAGACTATTCGGAAAGACGCGTAGTATACAATGTGCCCAAGAACGAAGAGGGTGCAATGAGACCGGAATACCTAGACATCAGCGGTTCTATTAAAATGGGTGCAAGACTGGAATGCAGTTTTCCGGATCAGTGCTCTACACTTCGAAGAAGCAATGACGGAAATAAAAAGAAAGATCAAAGATCGGGATGAAAATTCAACGTTTAAGGATATCCATAAGAAGATTTACTGATGAAATTGCTCTTCTTATGAAAGTGAAGAAGAATTACAGGGCGTGTTCAAACGAATGAAGTCTATTGAATACAGTATATACACTGACCAGCTAGAATATTGTGACCACTGACCTAATATCGATATAAATCCGTTCACGCGATAGCAGCATCACCTGGCGAGGAATGACTGCTAGCCAGAAACATGCACACTGCATGTAGTATCAGTGAGCGTGCTGTCCATGAATAGAATGCGAAAGGCGCGCGAACTACACTCCTGGCCATTAAAACTGCTACACCAAGTACATTTTCACGCAATTTGGGTGCATAGAATCTGAGAAATCAGTACCCAGAACGACCACCTCTGTCCGTAATAATGGCCTTGAGACGCCTGCGCATTGAGTCAGAGTTTGGATGGCGTGTACAGGTACAGATGCCCATGCAGCTTCAACACGATACCACAGCTCATCAACAGTAGTGACTGCCGTATTGTGACGAACCAGCTTCTCGGCCACCATTGACCAGACGTTTTCAATTGGTGAGAGATCTGGAGAATGTGCTGGCCAGGGCAGCAGTCGAACATTTTCTGTATCCAGTAAGGCCCTTACAGGACCTGCAACATGCGGTCGTGCATTATCCTCCTGAAATGTACGGTTTCGCAGGGATCGAATGAAGGGTAGAGCCACGGGTCGTAGCACATCTGAAATGTAACGTCCACTGTTCAAAGTGCCGTCAATGCGAACAAGAGGTGACCGAGACGTGTAACCAATGGCACCGCATACCATCACACCGGGTGATACGCTAGTATGGCGATGATGAATACACGCTTCCAATGTGCTTTCACCACGATGTCGCCAAACACGGATGCGACCATCATGATGCTGTAAACAGAACCTGGATTCATCCGAAAAAATGACGTTTTGCCATTCGTGCACCAAGGTTCGTCGTTGAGTACATCATCGCAGGCGCTCCTGTCTGTCATGCAGCGTCAAGGGTAACTGGATCCATGGTCTCCGAGCTGATAGTCCATGCTGCTGCGAACGTCATCGAGCTGTTCGTGCAGATCGTTGTTGCCTTGCAAACGTCCCCATCTGTTGACCCAGGGTTCGAGACGTGGCTGCACGATCCGTTACAGCCATGTGGATAAGATGCCTGTCATCTCGACTGCTAGTGATACGAGGCCGTTGAGACCCAGCACGGCGTTCCGTATTACCCTCCTGAACCCACCGATTCCGTATTCTGCTAACAGTCATAGGACCTCGACCAACGCGGGCAGCAATGTCGAGATACGATAAACCGCAATCGCGATGGCTACAATCTGACCTTTATCAAAGTCGGAAACGTGATGGTACGTATTTCTCCTCCTTACACGAGGCATCACAACAACGTTTCACCAGGCAACGCTGGTCAACTGCTGTTTGTGTATGAGAAATAGGTTGGAAACTTTCCTCATGTCAGCACGTTGTAGGTGTCGCCACCGGTGCCAACCTTGTGTGAATGCTCTGAAAAGCTAATCATTTCCCTATCACAGCATCTTCTTCCTGTCGGTTAAATTTCGCGTCTGTAGAACATCATCTTCGTAGTGTAGCAATTTTAATGGCCAGTAGTGTGTCTGAGTTTGACCGAGGCAGATGTGTGAGGGCTCGGAGGCTCGGAGGGAGCATTTTCGAAATTGCACGACTTGTCGGCTGTTCGAGGAATGCGGTGATGGCTGACTGTAACGTATGGTGAAACTAAGGTGAAACCACATCCAGACATCGTTGGGTTGGGCGGCCACCACTCGTTACAGATATTGGACGTCGTAGGCTGGGCAGACTGGTAAAAAGAGGACAGGCGGCGAACTGGGGCGGAACTAACATTACACTTTAATGTTGGTCAGCGCACAAGTGTCCCTGAACGCACAGAGTCCCGAACACTCTTAATGATGCGCACTGGACTTTGGCAGAATGGCAGAGCGTGGCATGGTCTGATGAATCTCGATACCTTCTTCATCATGCTTATGGGAAGGCGCTAATCTTCCGTCTTCCAGGGTAACATCTCCTTGAAACCTGTATTGCGGGACGGAGAGAATCTGGAATGAGATTGAACGTGGCGTCATAGCTCATAACCCCGTCATCGGAATTTACTGGAATTAAATGTGTGTGCAGATGTGGTGCCACCTCCCTCCATCGGCTTACCAAGTCTCATTGATTCCATGTTCCATGCTGCGACGCGTCGCCACTGTTATTCGTTCCAAAAGTCGACATAACCGGTGCTACAAAGGTGGTTGTAATGCCCTGGTTGATTGGTGTAAATTGAGAGCAAGCCGAAGATAGACGGAAGTAATGAGGAATGGCAGAAACGAGATTAGCGATAAACTTAAAATTAAAATTAGGTTTTATGAAGTATACAAAGTTAAAGAATTCTTCTACCTTGGAAGGCAAAAACACATGACGGACGAAGCAGGAAGGATATAAAAAGCGGATTAGCACAGAATAAGAGTTCTTCCCAGGGCAAGAGACGTCTGCTGTTATCAAACTTCAGCCTTTATGTGAGGAAGAAATTTCTAAGAATATAAAATGGTTCAAATGGCTCTGAGCACTATGGGACTTAACATCTGAGGTCATCAGTCCCCTAGACTTAGAACTACTTAAACCTAGCTAACCTAAGGACATCACACACATCCATGCCCGAGGCAGGATTAGAACCTGCGACCGTAACAGCAGCGCAGTTCCGGTATGAAGTGCTTAGAACCGCTCGGCCACATCGGCCGGCTCTGAGAATATACATCTAGAGCATAGCGTTTTATGGTAGTGAATAATGTACTACAGGAAAACTGGAGAAGAACTGAATCTAAACTCTTGAGCTGCGGTACTACATAAGGATGTTTACAATTAGGTGGACTGACATGTAATGAGGAATTTCTCCGCAAAGTTTCCTTGGTCCTGGAAAGAGCCATGGACAATAAAGACCGCTGGAAAAGACAGACTGGAGTATGTCCAAAAAAAACTGAGAACGTAGTGTGCCAATGCTATTATGTGATGAAGAGGTTGACACAGAGGATTAATTAGTGTTGACCACATCAAACGAGCCAAACTGATGACTAAAAAAGAAAAGTATGTCTTCCATCATTCGTTTTGCGAGGGCCTGATGTAAGAGCCTCATGTGATCTTCGTATACAAACAAAATAAACAAATTATGTCATAAGTATACGCCAGGTTGAGATTTCAGACAAATGGCAGTATCGAGAATAGCTACGTAGGATAGAATTGGAGGCACGAGGAACAAGGGAGAACTCACCTTTTTCCATTCACAGCATCCCATGACATGAAAGCTTATACTACTGAGATAATGCCTGCATGGGTACTGGGTGAGGTGACTCTTGAAGTTAAAAGGCCGCATAACTTGAAAGTAGTTCAATTATTTACATGAAATTTACAGCGAGTTTATGGAGGACTGCAATATAGTTTCATGATATTCTAATGGTTTTCTTGGGGACAATGCAGAGGCCAGAAGCGTCAACAGATGTGAAAACCGTAAATCTGGGATTCTCTTGAAGAAAATCGTCGTGCGACATGCGAATAGCTTTCTTAGATGACTGTAAATACAATAATGTTAGTATTACAGTCTGAGAATTTACTTAAGCAGAAGAAATATTTCTACGAACTGGTTTCCCACATATATAACTACTAAGCAGGAGATAAAATAATGATCTTTATTACATTCCTCGGCCCAATCGATGAAAATGGTGAACGCAGGAGACACACAGCCATGAACTCTACATTCATGTAGGAAAGATGACAGACACCATTGGTAAGAGTTGAATTTCTTTCCAAGACCGTATTGCGTGTAGCAGTCGCATAGGTTTGAGCAATCGGATGTTACGTCACTTTATCAACAAGGAAACCAAAGGGGTGTCGTTCACCGAGGAACAAAAAGACTTGAAAAGAGTGGGTTTAAGTCAAGTAAAGCTCCGCTTTCTGGCCCTGATGGGACAATCGGAACCGTCTCACATTCTGCCGATGCCATCGCTGGATGAGGTTTGCAGGGGCGTGGCTTCAGCTCATCGCTGTCCTCTGCACTGTCTGCTTCCTTGGCCTTGGAGCCGCTACATCTATCGTACTCACTATTCTCCGTTTCCTTAAAGTGTCAGTATGTATGGCATAATGATACTCAAAATTTGTAATTTGTAACGAACCTTGTATGGCTAATTACGGTGACTATGTCACAACCCTTAATTTTAATGAATGATTCTTATTTGTTACTTACGTTGTTGCGAAAGTTATTTGTGTTTTAATTTACAATCGCCCTGTGACCAGCCTAGTTGCAAGCGAGCAAGCATGCCGCCTATATAGAGCAACAACTTCTCTGTAATAAGGGGTTCGCTTCCTGCTATCTTCTATATTCTACGTGAGAACTATTTGGTGAATATAACACTAATTCAGTTGTTTTAATTTGGGTATCGACATATAAAATGGCGTTAAATTTCAGCCATAAGGGTATATCAAAGATTCGTCTGTTCCAAATACACTCCTGGAAATGGAAAAAAGAACACATTGACACCGGTGTGTCAGACCCACCATACTTGCTCCGGACACTGCGAGAGGGCTGTACAAGCAATGATCACACGCACGGCACAGCGGACTCACCAAGAACCGCGGTGTTGGCCGTCGAATGGCGCTAGCTGCGCAGCATTTGTGCACCGCCGCCGTCAGTGTCAGCCAGTTTGCCGTGGCATACGGAGCTCCATCGCAGTCTTTAACACTGGTAGCATGCCGCGACAACGTGGACGTGAACCATATGTGCAGTTGACGGACTTTGAGCGAGGGCGTATAGTGGGCATGCGGGAGGCCGGGTGGACGTACTGCCGAATTGCTCAACACGTGGGGTGTGAGGTCTCCACAGTACATCGATGTTGTCGCCAGTGGTCGGCGGAAGGTGCACATGCCCGTCGACCTGGGACCGGACCGCAGCGACGCACGGATGCACGCCAAAACCGTAGGATCCTACGCAGTGCCGTAGGGGACCGCACCGCCACTTCCCAGCAAATTAGGGACACTGTTGCTCCTGGGGTATCGGCGAGGACCATTCGCAACCGTCTCCACGAAGCTGGGCTACGGTCCCGCACACCGTTAGGCCGTCTTCCGCTCACGCCCCAACATCGTGCAGCCCGCCTCCAGTGGTGTCGCGACAGGCGTGAATGGAGGGACGAATGGAGACGTGTCGTCTTCAGCGATGAGAGTCGCTTCTGCCTTGGTGCCAATGATGGTCGTATGCGTGTTTGGCGCCGTGCAGGTGAGCGCCACAATCAGGACTGCATACGACCGAGGCACACAGGGCCAACACCCGGCATCATGGTGTGGGGAGCGATCTCCTACACTGGCCGTACACCACTGGTGATCGTCGAGGGGACACTGAATAGTGCACGGTACATCCAAACCGTCATCGAAGCCATCGTTCTACCATTCCTAGACCGGCAAGGGAACTTGCTGTTCCAACAGGAGAATGCACGTCCGCATGTATCCCGTGCCACCCAACGTGCTCTAGAAGGTGTAAGTCAACTACCCTGGCCAGCAAGATCTCCGGATCTGTCCCCCATTGAGCATGTTTGGTACTGGATGAAGCGTCGTCTCACGCGGTCTGCATGTCCAGCACGAACGCTGGTCCAACTGAGGCGCCAGGTGGAAATGGCATGGCAAGCTGTTCCACAGGACTACATCCAGCATCTCTACGATCGTCTCTATGGGAGAATAGCAGCCTGCATTGCTGCGAAAAGTGGATATACACTGTACTAGTGCCGACATTGTGCATGCTCTGTTGCCTGTGTCTATGTGCCTGTGGTTCTGTCAGTGTGATCATGTGATGTATCTGACCCCAGGAATGTGTCAATAAAGTTTCCCCTTCCTGGGACAATGAATTCACGGTGTTCTTATTTCAATTTCAAGGAGTGTATAATATGCCTTCCATCGAAATTTTGTTTCAGTTTCCTGACGCACTCGCAGCTTGACTCTGACATTCTGTAGAGGAAATATCAATAGCCTTTTGTGGTATGAGCAAGAGAGTGGCTTTATGCAACCAGTAATCAAGCGACTCGTTCCATTAATTACGACATGGAATTAATTTTTTTTAAATATTCGTTTAAAACGTGACAGACGTATTCAAATAATGAAAAACTCTTTCCTATTGTGTTTTGAAAGACGGTTTTCACCTCATTCCTCTTTCGTTATGCGTAGTGATTCCGTACTATCACCTTCTGCAGCAAAATTATTTGGTTTTAAACTCTTATTAATTCTGAAGGCTCAACTATGATGAAAGACGCAGACTTCCATCGTGCATTATGCGTATAGTTTGTTGCCCTATATTGGCAGAGTTTATCCGAGTTCTGTTTCTACAGGTAGTAGCGAGAGTAGGCTCAAATGCATAAAGAAAGTGAGTGACTACATGGAATATTTGCTGATAATTTCTTTGCAGATTGGACAATGATGGTGTTATCCCAAGGTCTTCTCGGCCCCCCTTTTGTCTTTTTATCATTAGGCAAACGTAGGAAATTCTATTTAAGACTTTCTGAATATCAATGAACCAAATCCTTGTTAAGAAAGTTACTATTCTGTATGCGAACATTGTAATCCATAGTGTCTTAGATGGCAGACATATACAAACCCTTGTTTACGGAAAACTGATTTCTTCTGTAACAGATCCTATAAATGTCCGTCAAGTTGACATAATAACATGTAAATATGAACAGTTTATTCTATACAACGCAGCATACACACACCGTCATACAATTTGTCAAGAATCAGTAGAGATATCACTGGATATGAGGCTTCATTCACTTTTTATCTGATGAAGAACTAAATACAATAAATGCAACTGCAAGAGTATTGAACAGTTTTGAAATGAAGAAATGTAGCAGAAGCAAATAGGATGGCTCCTATCTATCTGGAGAAATAACACTATTTTATGAAGTTCTATCTTTTTTTTCTGATAGCATTTTGTAGTGAGCCGTCGTTAATAAGTGAGTACTAACAAAATTTTCTCCAGTCATGTATTGTTAATTTTTCTTTCCGTAAGATGGCAACATTTGTCATGATTTCACACGGCGGTAATAAATTTACACTGAGATGATTGTTCGTATGAAACACTGTTTTCTCCGAAAAAAGCACTTAATTTATTCTTTGTTTCTAGCACGCACCTCTAACACTTTAGCCTTACAGGAACTTTCGTTGATGTATCTTGTTTTCTCCATTTGTAAGCAACAGACGTTACCAATCAGGAGTGCACACAAGATGTGCTGCTTTTCTTTTTTTTATTGTAGGGGAGACTAAGTCAAGTTGTCACGATTTATGATTTTTAATTTTTGAGGATGCAGTATTAACAGTTTCCTTTTCTAACACTGGTGTGTTTCGCAATATGTATCCTTGGCAATATTGCTTCACAAATTTGAAGCCATAGCAACATTTCGGTTTTCCTGTAAATGATTCTGCAGGAGTAAATTTTTGTGACAACCTGTCATTACTTTCACAGTGTCACAGACACTCGCGGCATTTAGACGAGAAAAAATTCTTTGTTGAAAAATGTTGTATAAATTTAGAAAAGACAAACATTGATATTTAAAAAGCAGTAGTAAATATTTGGTTCTAATTTAAAGAGCGATTTAGATACCTAAATAGTAATTTCAGTAAATATTTATGAAACTATCTCATATTAGCTTAGTCCTTTCGAGCTCATTCTCAAAATTTTTGTATGTGCAAATGCTATTTGGCTTGATCTATATAATTCGTGAGCCTACTTGTTACTTTGTGTACAGTGGCTCCATTGGTTCTTAGTTTTACTGTTACAATAGGTTCCACGTTACTGTAGCTCTGAAGTAATGTCCGTTCCGTCCATATGCGAAACTTCGTGATGCTCACTTATTCGCTTGAAACTAGAAACTCGTGCTAACAGGTTGCCTCTGAATTTCTTAATGAAAGAGTTGGGTGTCTTTTCTTTTACTTTTTTTTTAATCAACGAGCCAGTCATCTTTGAGATTTAATTGTATTTGCCATATAGAGATCATAAGCCGAAATTTTGATTTATTTTGGCGTTACACCAGCTATTGAAGAATATGTTGCTTAAAGTCCTTCTCGTCGTGATCAGAATAAAAGTTTTTATCTGGAAAATAACCAGTGATGTGGAAGACCGAAATGTCTTTCCATCGTCAGTTTCGGTTAGAAAATTTTCCTACAATCGATAATTATCGATAATTGGTTTGATAACTGCAGCCTTACGAATTGCTAATCCCTCATTTTCCACCTTTCTCATTACTACCAACAAGATGTCTCGATAATATTTCCCTCGTTTTATTTTTTTTTAATTTCTTAGTAGCATTTCCTGAAAGAAGAGGAAAAACTACTCTAAAAGTTTTTGTGACAGCCAACACCGAAGAGCCATTTCATACAAAACCTGATATACGACTGTCAAAGTTGAACAGAATAACATTTTGCAACTTTTACAAGATGACAGAAAATTCTTGGGATTGATTACAGAATGTATAATGGGAGATAAGTGTACGAATAAATGAATACATACAGGTGCAAAAACACAGATCCAACAATAAAATACAGAAAACTATTGCCAGGAAATAAAGACTGCGAGCACCGCACGTAGAATACTTTAATCGTAATGTCTGATCTGTTTAAAGCAGGAGTATTCAATCTTTCTTACCTCCCACCAGCTTTTATATCTCTTCTTCTAACCGTCCATCAGTTCCACAACAATGTTTATTCATAAATTACGGAAAATTTTAGTTTATAAAAATCGTAAAGCAGAGTTACAGCGAGTCAAAAAATGGGAAAAAACTTTCAATAGTCAATTCTTTACTGTTGACAACCGGTTTCGACAGTTGTAAATATCACTTTGATGTGTTCAAAATATTTTTTGCCGTTTTGAATTAGTACCTCATGCCATGTTGTTATTATGGTGGATAAAATGCAACTCATTACATATAAGTCTGTCAAAAATAAAACCTTTTACATTTAAAAGGACGTTGCGCAATTGTGCACATATGCATGTTCGTATACGTTGTACTGACAAAGTTTTTGGCACCATGTACTCAGCTCTAACAATATTATTGCTACACTTAAAAGACAAATTGAATACGAATCTCTAGAACCTCTCGCTTATAGCCTTTCCCTGTGAGCGCTTTGGAGCAATGAAAGCCTGGTAAGGCTTCCCAACCCCTGAATCAACCAACGGCTGTGTTTTCTCAGTCGGAGAGGGAGATGAGCGAGCAGCCATTATTTTCGGCAACGCACGCGTGTAAATAGCAGCAAGGGCTACGCAACAAGCACGGCTATAACTTTCGGGATGTTTTCCCTTTCCACGATGCGGAGGGATTTCCTGCCTCAGTTGCACAGATAAAACACTAAAACACGCTTCACAGTGGGAACCATCGGGAGAATGAAAACTTATTCACGCCTCTTTCTGATGTCCACCTCGAAAGGAACCATTACTACGCTTCCGGGTTCCACACTACAACGCTTACCATAATTATTTCATTTAAATTCATGGACCTCCCTCTCAAGAGGTCACATGCAATATTTATAGCCATTCAACGTTTCTGGAGCGAGCTGTGTGCACGAGGAAAGAGCACGTCTATCTTTCTTTGTGCATATGAGTATGTGTGTCTGTGCGCGCGGAGGCACGATTTGTCAAAGGTGTTCATCTCAGAAAAAGGAGAGAAGGGTACCTGCGAAAAGTGAGTGTAATGTACTTTCGCCTTAAGGATGCTGTGAATATTACTGATTTCTAGGAGACATTACACCGACGTTGCGGAGTCAAGATTCAGCGCAGATGGTTTTGCAGCAATATGCCGTCTTAGTATTGAAATTACATATTCAACCAAGAGTACCCTGTCTTATTACTGAAATCCCACATGTAACCAACAGTGCTAGCAGTGAAACAGTTGCAACTAAGTGCTAACCGCGAAATGTCTTTGAAGAAGGTAAGTATTTCGTCACTTTCACGTCATATCCACTCAATTACCATCATCCATTTCATAAAAAAAAATTAGAATGCTTCCATCTCCTTGCAACTGAATGCCACCACGGCTGTTTCATGTCCATACAACGCTGTATCAAACGTAGACTGTTTCCTCAATTCATTTAATGACACCAGCAAAGTTATTTTTAAAATTAAAACATTCTTTACTTGCAGCAACCTGCTTCTCATTCCTTTCTTAGTTTTGTCATACTGCGTGGTTCTAGTTGTTACGCAAGGACATCTTTCAGTTCTATTTATATTGAAAGGAATCGTTCTTCTTGTGCTCTATTTTAAATCCTTCTAACGTGGTACGATTCCACTTCCTTATTACCTCTTTCTTGGTCGGATTTGCCTAGAGAAATTAAATCACAGATATCGCTGTTGTGATCCTGCAGTAGATATTTGTAAAATTCAGTGTGCGCAACTGATAACGCAGGGAGAAAGAAAATAGTCGTATTTCTGGTGGTGGCATTCAGGCACGCGGTTGCTGCACTATTATGGGCAGTCAAATGAAAACGAGGCAGATGGAATCAAGTAACTAAACTGTTCATTAATTCGAAAGTAATCGCTCTAACTGTTAATAAATTTATCCCACTGTAAGACTAGATGGTCCATACCTTCATAGAAAGATATTTGAGATTGCCTACGGTACCATGATTGTTCCTAGTTGCGCATCTCTTGGTCCGAAGCAAATCGACGATCACGAATGTCTTCCTTATGGGCTCGAAAATTGTGGAAATCTCAACAGGATGGGGATGTGTAAGGGCTCCCCAGCGTAACATCTACAGCGTAGTCGAAACAACCTTGGCAACATGTGGACGGGTCTGGATGTTACCAAGGTCATTTTGAGGACGCTGCAGATGTTTCGCTAGAAAGCCCTTACACATCCCCTGTACGGTCCCGTCTTGCCTTGTCTCGAAGTGGGATAAATGTATTGACAATTGTGGCGATTAATTTGTGATATTAAACAGTTTACTTGCTTTTTTTCATCTGTTTCATTTTAATTGGGCTGCCCCTTACGCACTATTCTCATTACTATTGCTTTTTGACGAATTACCAGAAGGACGATGGAAGTTGGATATGAAGACCAAACAATGAAATACCGTTACCTCTTGAACCTTAATTTATTACAACAAAAGGAACGATCATTTCATGGTTTTTAACAAAACATACGAAGAATTTAAAACGCAGTGGCTCAAAAGGCATGCGAGGGAATGTAGTAAAATTAATATTTTCCATCACCTTCTGAATTGGACTTCTGCTCCTGATGTACAAGGTCCAACATACAAAAAGGAGATAAAAAATAAGCGCTTGAAGATAATTATGTACGCGGAGCTGGAGAAAGGGAAGGATCAGTTCACCGGTGGAGGAACTACAGAAGGCGAACATCCACTCTTCATTCCCTTTACAAATGGCTCAAATGGCTCTGAGCACTATGGGACTTAACATCTGAGGTCATCAGTCCCCCAGAACTTAGAACTACTTAAAACTAACTAACCTAAGGACATCACACACATCCATGCCCGAGGCAGGATTCGAACCTGCGACTGGAGCGGTCGCGCGGTTCCAGACTGTAGCGCCTAGTAACGCTCGGCCACTTCGGCCGGCTTTCCGTTTACATTCGAACAGAAATAGTAGCAAGAAATTCACTTTACAGTATTACAGGATATGCGCGAGCACTAACGTGTGTGTGTGTGTGTGTGTGTGTGTGTGTGTGTGTGTGTGTGTGTGAATGGATGGGTAGGTCTGTGTGTGCGTGAGAGGGAGAGAGAAAGAGAGAGAGAGAGAGAGAGAGAGAGAGAGAGAGAGGACGTTAAAGGCTGACCAGAGGTAGACAACCTTGACTCACGACTAACCATGGGGAGTTCGCGAAATCTCATCAAATCTGGCAAGTTTCACAATTAAAGCAAATTATGTCATCGTATAGGGGCTTTTTCGATGTAGAATGTAGCGTACTTTTCATTGCAAGGGGGACATTGGTCATGACCAGTAACACTGAGACACGTGCGGTTCGTCATCTCTATTCGTCAACTATTTACAGCGCATAATCATATTTAACAGTACGCTTAATAAAAATTATATAATAACAAAGACTTCCTTGGAAAAATACTGAGGGCGTAAACCTGCTGAGCATCTTGAGAAAGAATATCGAGTGAGGTACAGTAGTACCACGTGGTTACTGAAAATTTGGAACAAATGACCAAGTCATTCGGAAAAAACGACTCTAATAAAAACTTGAAGGTACAAAAGAGGATGATTTTCGGAAGGATCAGGGGAAATAAAAACACGAATAGACGAAACAGAATTCAAACTATCGGACCTAACAGTGGTTTATGGCCCATGTGCAGGCGCAATAATAGAGGCAAATGCTACTTTTAGTTACGAAATTGAATTTAATCGGAGGATATATTGTGTCGCACTAACGAAAACCCAAAGAAAATCGCTAGAGACATGAGCAGCTGCTAACCTAATCAACCTAATAGAGCGTAAGCCACACAAAATATCTTTGTGCTAAACATTATAGCTTTGTAAACATAGAGAGAAAGGAAACTGCGAAATATGCACACTCCGAACTATACCCTGAAACTACACAAATGACAGACCATTATTCAACAGTATCACTCTGATAACGGCATCCATGGACTGCGTGGGGTGCTTGCAAAGCACGTTCAACAACACTTATTCTCAGAGACAAAATAACTCTCCCGAAGAGAAGAGCGCTTCAGCTTTCCGGTCCGAGATTGGTGGGGGACAAAGACATTTCTAACACCCTTTGGGCGGCCGGACAGCTGCAAGATAAAAAGTATTTTTTATGTCCTCTATCGACAATCTGATCCTCTCTGCTCTTACGTATGCAGAACTCAGGTTTTCTAGGACTACATCCAACGGCAAAACTTCACAAATTAACAACATGAAACTGTTTTGATCGGCCCGAGATTCAGTATCGAACATGTGGTTGTTCTACTTTTTCCTCTGTTTTGTCTTTTTTCTGTTGATATATACTGATTCCCTATTCCAAGTACGACGTTAATTCCACTAAATACGTCCCCTCTTCCAAAATTGGATTTCTGCGACTGTGTCGTCGTTAATTTTAGGACTGTTGTCTGTCCCATTAGATTTTTGTTATTGTTCCAAAACGTTTAAGTGTCGTGCATATCTACTCTCTAGAAACTCTAACGAGTTTTTAAATGTCTACTAGGTATTCAGTTTCTAGCAATTTAGTATTTCGGCTGTTATTATTTCCATTAGCCATTAGGTGGAAGAAGTGTTCAGTATCCACCTGCTGAAATTAGCTGTACAGCTCGGGATAAGCATTTTGGTAAAGAAATGTCTTATACGCTACCACGTAATTTATGAACTTTACTTCAAAATGTTTTTTTTTCATATAAGTATGAAAACAGAAGAAGGAATAGAGTCCAAGAAAAACACATCTTTACTAGCAGGAATTTTCTAGGAACTACTAGAGTAGTGCACCTTGCTACTTGCTCATTATGTTGTTTTAATGCTCTACTAAAGACGTTAAAAATTTGAAGTAAATCTGTGATCCAAAAGTCGTATCCTCCCCTTGTTAGTGGTGCCACGTAGCGTCATCGGTATTCCTTTGGCAAATACGCCGATATGCATTATCATACTACGATGCGAGTCAGAATATATCGGAGGCCCGCGCAGCTTACAACGGAAGATTTAAGAACTGCATTATTCCATATGTGAATGGCTGGCGGGAATTCAACATCTCCACTTTAGGAGAGTACGCACAGCTTTACATGGACACGGGTGTACCTTTGCTTGCGGTCGTTTATATGTATATTTCCACCTCGCGCTGCTGTTGGTAACTATTTGTAGGAAGAATGATGGCAAGTCAACAGGGCAAATCATCAGTCAAGTGTAGATAGCTAATGAGATACTCGTTGTTTCATACTTTAAGTTACCTGACATTTTGTTTCACTCGCAGCAGTTTACTCAGCTGATATTTTGTTTTTTGCATCAGTTTAAGCTATGGATTTTGGTTCCTGCCTAACCACACCCTCGGAAATCGCGACATATTCGAAAAAAGCCAAATTTTTGTGAAATGGTAAGACAACTATTAAGATGATTACTACTAGTTTCACCCCACAGCTCCGAAAATCTGAAGATACTCGGAAAACATCAGTCAAGTATCCGTGATAACCAAAATTGTAAGATGGAGCGATTCTTATTGCCTACAGTATCCTATTATTGGATAGAATACCTGTAGCGATAACGAACTGCCAACAGCAGCACGCAACAGAAAACCCAGCGATGCCGTTAGTGCAATTTAGCCCATTTCTCTATCGAAAACATACTGGCTCTATTGCAACGTACTGCAGTACACACCGGTCTCCAATAAAAACCGTAGGAACACCCCACTTCAGGCTCTAAACGTATTGAATACATGTCTAACTGTATTAAAACGTATTGCTGTACAAACTGGTCTGCTACCCAAACCACTGGAGCAACCCAATCAATCAACGAAGCTGAATGCATATCCAAATACACACTGAAGAGCCAAAGAAATGGTTAAACCTGCCCAATATCATGTAGGGCCTCCGCGAGCACGCACAAGTACCTCAACATGACGTGGCATGGACTCGCCTAATGTCCGAAGTAGTGCTGGAGCAAACTGACCCCACGAATCCTGCAGGATTGTCCATAAATCCGCAAGAGTACGAGGGGGCGGAAATCTCTTCTGAACAGTACCTTGCAAGGCATCCCAGTTATGCTCAGTACTGTTCATGTATGGGAAGGTATTCAGGCTGGTGGAGGAGGAAGTGTTTAAACTCAGAAGAGTGTTCCTGGAGCCATTTTGTAGCAATTCTGGACCTGCAGAGTGTCGCATTGTCATGCTGGAATTATCCAACAGAATGCCCAAAGGACATGAATGGACGCAGGTGATCAGGAAGGGTGCTTACGTATGTTTCGTCTATCAGAGTCATAACTAGACGTGCCAGGGGTCCCATATCACTCCAGCTGCAAACGCCCTACACTATTACAGAACCTCCACCAGCCCTGCTGTGCCGTCCATGGATTCGTGAGGTTGTCTCCATACAAGTACACATTCATCCTCTCGATACAATTTGAAACGAGCCTCATCCGACCACGCAACATGTTTCCATCCATCAACAGTCCAATGTCAGTGTTTAGGGCCCAGGCGATGCGTAAAGCTTTGTGTCATGAGGGCATCAAGGGTACACGAATGCGCCTTCGGCTCCGAAAGCCCATATCGATGATGTTCCGTTGAATGGTTCGCATGATGACACTTGTTGATGTCCCAGCATTGAAATCTGCAACAATTTGCTGAAGGATGGCACTTCTATCACGCTGAACGATTCTCATTAGTCACCATTGGTCCCATTCTTGCAGGATCTTCCTCTGGCCGCAGCAATGTCGGAGATGTGGTGTTTTATCGGACTCCTGATATTCACGGTACACTTGTGAAATGGTCGTACGGGAAAATCCCCACTTCATCGCTACCTCGAAGATGCTGTGTCGCATCGCTCATGCTCCGACTGTAACACGACGTTCAGACTCACTTAAATCTTGGTAACTTGCCACTGTAGCAGCAGTAACCGATATAACAACTGCGCCAGACACTTCTTGTCTTATATTTGCGTTGGCGTCCTCAGCGCCGTATTCTGCCTGTTTACATATCTGTGTATTTGAATACGCATGCCTACACCAGTTTCGTTGGCATTTCAATGTATAATTCGTACAATGATGTTCTATAACAAAGTAATACTTGTTGTCGAAGTGATTATATCACTAAATATATGGACGATAACTGTACCTATTTCGCAAAATAACGACATTAAGAAGCCTTCTCGAAATTCTACTTAGTACAACCGTACTGCATAATACAGAAGATGTTAAACAAATGCAAATAGTTTACTTCAATACAGATTTTCATAAATTCCACTTTCGTCATCTGTGCTATTTAAACTTCTATTGACAATTCCACGAGAAACTCTCCAAGTGCATAATTCCTTTGTGAGGGCACCACTATTCGTATTCTCTCATACCACATCATATATTTACAGAGAAGCGTTTCTGAAAAGATGCCTCCCCAAAGGCATATGGAATTTCGTCGGATCACCGGCGTGACCTACGAGTGTTACTGATACCGTCGCGTGTGAAAGTGGTTTCATCAGTAAATACAGTAAATAATATCAATGGGATTACTCAGCGCGTTACAACCAGTGAACGACCAAACACCAGTAGTCCGCCTCGATGTCAATCTATATGGTGTTGAATCCACTGTGTTTGATATAGAGGGCACGCATATGTAATAACCGCCATATCCCCGTATGTGGCACACCGATAGGAGTAAAAGTTCTGTGTGTGCATGTAGTTGGACTACGTTCCACGAAGTGAATAATATCTGCTAATCCGTCCACACTCGCTTCATTTTCACTTTGAGATAAAGTATGACTACTGGGCATAGCACGAGTCTCTCGTAGTTTAGTGAAAACATTGTTGAATCTGCCACTCCGAGGTTAGGAAATCGTCTACCCTATTCTCTACAAGCAGCAGCAGCAGCAGCTTGTCCATTACAAAACCCGAAAACCAATACCATACGCAAGGCATACTCTGCATCTGTATGTACCGCATGTATAAACGATACAATGGATACAGTGAGAATCGGCCAGTAAGCTCATATCGTCTGGAGTATCTACATAAGAATGAAAACTTGCTCCCTTATCATCTATATCTCTGTAACAAGTAAAAACTAAATCAATGTCGCATGGAATGTTTTATTCGGACTATACAACCATCTCCTAAGATATTCGCCATAAGTTTTATAACGCACTCCGTCTTGTGCAAGTGAAATACGCTAGAGAAAGCGTATGTATCAAGTCCTGTATTTTGATAAGTGGAATGGAGATGAGTGGTAGGATCGATTTAATGTTTGATATAGAAAATCTAAATCTTGTTTCTCATATTGAGAAGTAGGATGCATTACTTCTTCGTCGAGTCTCTGAATAAACTGCACCGTCAGTTCGTTTCGAAGTATACGCTGTTCTTAATTCACATGTCGTTCGTAGTTGTCAAGTACACTCTAGACCAAACCATTTCTGTTAATGAGTTAGCTGTCGGAGCCGATGGATAAAAAGCAATTACAGAGTTGAGCATATTTTCTGCATCAGATAGGAGTACACAGTTTCCCTATCTGCTTCAATTCACAAAATAAAAGTAGGTCTTATATTTCAAACTTCAGACACAAGTTACAAAATTCTTAACTTAGCTGCCAGTGACACTACAGCGTCCAGCTGGAGTTGCGTTAGAAGCTAATTTCTTGGTACGCTGTTTTCTTCAGCAAAAATTATATTTCTACGATTTCTTGAGACACGTCCATACAAATTGATAATTGTAACTCTTCAGTATAATGTGCATCGATTTGAAACTTTCCGGCAGACTGAAACGGTGTACCCCATTGTGACTCGATCCTAAAACCACTCAACCGACCGAACTATCCAAGCACGACTGACAGATTTCATTTTCCAGGAATTTTTATTTATTTTCACATGACCAAAAGTGATCCATTATTCAAGTAACTTATCTCATTGACATGGAGTTTCCTATAGAAATTTTAATTTATACATTTCTGAGAAATTGCTGAAGGAAGACATATGTTTCATGACTAGATAGTCATTGCCAGCCATTTGGAAATCAGTGCTGGATAACGGTCATCTGTAGACTTTTCCATGGGCAACTCCTGTATGTTTTATAATGTCAGCTATCCACGTTCTGTTAGAACTTTCCTCATTTTTGTATTCCAGCAAAGAACTTCATTCGTGCAAGAGCTGTACATTCTCCTGGGTGGATGTCCCATTCACCTCCCATTTTACTATAGCTGTAATAAAATGTTACTCGGTAGACTGTACTCTGATTAATTCCCTGTTTTCCTATCTCGACAGATATTTCCCACCCCGCATCTTCCCATTGATCGCTGACGAATTTTCAGCTTTAGACTCGTTTTTGCCATAAAAGTCGACATCTCGTTGCCGTAAGCCAAAACTGGGAACACACAATGTGAAATTTCCATTTCAAACACAGTCGAAGGTTAATTTTAGATGTCTGTTTATCAAAAAGAATTCCAAGACGTTTCTGGGCTGTTTTTTGTTTCTGTTGCTACATGCTCCTTCATTGTGTTCAATCAACTTCAATATAAATACTCCTCAGCTGGTTCCGCAAATAAATTCTTAATTTTCCCAGTTTCCTTTCATTACTGGGCTCTTTTTTCTTTCTTTTACCATCTGTTACGTTGTTTTCTTCACCGACTTGAATATAAGAACTCATCAGCTGGTCCACTCTTGTCTATTTGTTTTGTTCTCTGCTTCCTTCTTGACTTCAAAGGATTTAACTGTAAAATCTCTTCAACTAGCTCCATAACGTCATACTGAATACACCAAAGTTTCTTTCATTGTGAGGATTTTACGTTATTTTAGAGATACTACAACTGATTTCGAGGCCTACTTCCAAACTTATGCTATTAAATTCTTCCGCATTGTGCTGAAAGCAGCCAAAACTGCAGAGTCGCTAGTATTATGAAGTTCGGCCTGGTGCGCCTTATAGTTGTTTACGAGTGGGCAGACTTCTTCGAGCATTGAAGAAAATAGTTCTCGTGATACGTAATCTAATTGAACTCCAAATGACGGCATTTTCGGCTTCTGACCTTTTATTATTATTATGTTGCATTTCAATATGACATTTTCAATCATAGATAAAGGCATAATACAACTTAATTAGAGAAACAACACGAGAACAATAGTACGTACAACATATTTTCAGTCTGCTAGTTTTCACATACAAGACTCGATATGACATAACTATATAGAAATAGACTGAAAATAACATCGTCCTTGTAGGGCTTTGTCACCATTGACGTTAACACAGCCAACGGCTATTATCAATAACACGAGTGTCATAATATGTAGATTTGTGTTATTTACGTGTACGGTGATGTCAGTCAACATAGTCCGCAGCTCGTGGACGTGCGGTAGCGTTCTCGCTTCCCACGCCCGGCTTCCCGGGTTCGATTCCCGGCGGGGTCAGGGATTTTCTCTGCCTCGTGATGACTGGGTGTTGTGTGATGTCCTTAGGTTAGTTAGGTTTAAGTAGTTCTAAGTTCTAGGGGACTGATGACCATAGATGTTAAGTCCCATAGTGCTCAGAGCCATTCAGTCAACGTGGGACAAAGACAACAAGGTGAGACCAATGTACATAAGAGTTTATATACCTAAAAGAGTGAAGTTATAGGGTATTAGAGTAAATGCCTAAAGCGTTCAAAAATCTGTATTTCTCAGCTCCTTTTGCTCACATTCATTTCGATTGGTCTTCGAAGGCGCTTCTTGTCTCAATTTCCTCCAGTTCGTCCATAAATCTACCTTCGTCCACAAAAGTAGTATTTTCAAAGATGCTGCTTGTGTTATGATTGTAATTGTGTAGATATGCACTGTTGATGATTTAGTATTCTAGTTGGTGTTTTTGAGCTGTTCGAATACAAATGAAATGTGTAGCACTGATGTATACAGGGTGCTCATTTTAACTGAAGACACTGACATATCTCGAAAACTACACATCGGGTCAAAACAAAATTATAATTCCAGTTTGTTTGGCTCGGAAGGGTACATAAAAATATATAACACCCCGTGTGTGGTTGGCAATGGGCAACTCTGAAATCTTCGATCGGAACCCCCGTCTTTATTGCAGATTGCGATTCTATGGCAAAATTTACATACATTTTGTCTGAGGGATTTTCTTCTTTTCGACGCAGATGGTGCTGTAATCGGAGGAATAGAAATGGGAACACAATCATAATTTACTACTTGCTTCTCAATGACCCTTGAATATCCAACGACACGTGGAGCCCCACCTCTATGCTGTGAGGATGGGACACGCCAGTATTTAACCACTTCTAATAGGAAGCCCCATTCGCAACGTTGTATTCCTCCGACATATCGAACAGGGGACTACTCAACGCACCACCGTGGTCGTGCAGCGAACTACGACGTATCAAAAGAGTCAGTACATTGCCACCGGAGCCCACGTATCATGCAAACGTGGAACAGACAGCAGCTCTAAACATTACAATACTTCAGCAGTGCTTATTCCTGCAAACCTACCTATCATTTGGGGGACAGAATTGCAAGTGGACGATGAACGTTGGAACCAAAATAGAAAAAATTGAAATCATCCTGATTTACGGAGAATGTATGAGCAATACTGAGGCTGCTGTCACCTTGTATGCCGAGCGTTTTCCGGAGAAAGCTCGCTCCCTTTCGTTATTTTTGTGGTGTCACCGCCAGACACCACACTTGCTAGGTGGTAGATTAAATCGGCCGCGGTCCATTTAGTACATGTCGGACCCGCGTGTCGCCACTGTGTGATCGCAGACCTAGCGCCACCACAAGGCAGGTCTCGTGATACGAACAAGCTCTCGCCCCAGTTGTACGGACGACCTAGCTAGCGACTAGATGTACGAAGCCTTTCTCTCTCATTAGCCGAGAGACAGAATAGCCTTCAGCTAAGTTAATGGCTACGAACTAGCAAGGCACCATTAGCCTTACAGTGATTGTAATTAAAGTCTCCTGTGTATAGTCAAGAGCGATGTACCACAATGATTGATTAAAGATAAGTATTAATCCAGCTACGTACTTTTCTTCATAGCATTAATTACGTAGCCTGTTCCAGTACTTCACGCCCGTCTGCGTTAGTCTAGCGTACATTTTCAGCCATCTCGATCTACAAGGTGTTGGCCCAGCTGCCGACACATCACATGGTGATGAGTCTACAAAGGATCTTGTGTTTTACTTTGCCCTAATTTATTTGTGTCATGGCTTCGCCACATTCTCCAGATGTACTGTCCGAATTTTATCGCTTGCAGAATCAGCAGACGCAGGCGTTATTGGATGCCCTTGGACAGCTCGTCCAGGGTCAACGTGCCATTCAAACCGATGCGGCCGCCGCCGCTTCACCGGTACTGCAGCCACAACCTGCCGTTGCACCACCATTTCGAAGTTTTGATGAAACCCACGAGACTTGGCGGGAATGGTCCCGCCAGTTTGCCTTCCACCTCGCCGCCTACAAAATTCAAGGTAATGAGCGGCAGCCGTTTTTGCTTTCTTGTGTCGGTGTGTCCACCTACCGTGTGATAGTGAAATTGTTTCCCCGACGCGACGTAGCAACTCTGTCCTAGGAGGAAATTTTGTCTGCTTTAGATGCCTATTTCAAAGAAACAGTTAATGTGGTTGCCAAACGGTATACGTTTTTTCGTACAAAACGTACGGCCAGTCAAACTAATAGGGAGTGGGTAGCAACATTGCAAGGACTTACTAGGGACTGTGCCTTTGACTGTGACTGTGGCCTTTCTTATTCAGATACAATGGTACGTGATGCAATTGCACAGAACGTTTCTGATGTTCGCATACGGGAGCAAATATTGAAACTAGTTAATCCCTCCCTTCAACAAGTAATAGACATATTGGATAGACAAGATACACTTGACTGTGCTCAGGAATCTTTTGAAACTTCGCCAGCAGTGTGTAACATTAACCGGCCCGCCGGGCGAGCTGCGCGGCCCGGTCAACTGCCATCGCACAAACAAACGCAGCTGCCGCCGCGCGCTAAGCCACGTGTGCCGCGCCAGCCCACAAATGCAGTGAAATCATGCCCGCGGTGTGCTACTAGACATTCGCGTGAACATTGCCCGTCACGCCAAGCTATTTGCTTTTTCTGTAATAGGAAAGGACATGTTCAAAGTGTTTGCCAGAAAAAGCTCCGATCAGACAATCACAATCATTCCAGGCCTTTTGCTTCGCGCCGGAATCGAACCAAGGACACTCAGGATCGTGGACCTTCGCCCATGGACATTCATGTAGTTAATTCCACTTCGTCCAGTGACACTTTCTCTAACAGTGACTGTGTTCGTCCCACAAAAACTGTGCGTCGACGTCGCCGGAAATCACGTCAATTAGCAAGTGATTCTGTACCAGTGTCTGTTCAAATTGCACAAAACAGTCGCTCTTGTCGTCAGCAGAACAATAAACTTATTGTGGACTTAGACTTTGAAGGCAAAGTGATACCATTCCAGCTCGATACCGGAGCTGCAGTTTCATTGCTCAATCACGACACGTACAAACAACTGGGCGCACCTCCGTTGCGTGCCGCAAATGTTCAGTTAAAAAGTTATTCCGGACAGACAATTCCTGTGTTAGGACAGTGCACTCTTCTTGCAACATTTAAGGAACAAACAAAACTTGTGTCATTTTACGTTCTTCGTTCTTCTACTGCAGTGAACTTGTTTGGTTTAGATTTATTTCAGTTGTTTAACATGTCTATTGTAAATCAGGTCCTATCAGTGAATCAAACTGTGCCTTCAGACAGTGTTTCTCGCTTATGTGACGAATTTGCAGACATTTTTGCACCAGGCTTAGGTTGCGCTAAAAACTATGAAGCACATTTGGAACTGAAGGTCAACGCGCAACCGAAATTTTTCAGAGCGCGCAATGTTCCCCACGCATTGCGCGATGAGGTCGCAAGAACATTAAACGATCTAGAATCACAGGGTGTAATTGAACGTGTGCAAGCTTCTCTCTGGGCCTCACCCTTAGTAATTTTGCCAAAACCTTCCGGAAAATTGAGACTTTGCGTGGACTTCAAGGCCACAGTGAATCCACAACTAGTGACTGCTACTTTTCCTTTGCCCCGCCCGGAAGATCTTTTTGCAAAACTGTGCCCGGGAAAATATTTTTCGAAGTTGGATTTAGCCGATGCGTACTTGCAAATACCTGTGGACGACGAATCCCAGCGCGTATTGGTGGTTAACACGCATCTTGGATTGTACAGGTTCAAAAGACTGCCGTTCGGGTGTGCATCCGCCCCTGCATTGTTTCAGCAATATTTACAAACTATTTGTGCGTCGGTCCCTACTGCAGCAAACTATCTGGACGATATAGTGATCTCCGGACAGACAGAAGCAGATCATCTTGCGAACCTACGAACGTTATTTCAGGTCTTGCGACAAAATGGTCTTCGCTTGAGGAAGGACAAATGTGTGTTTTTTGCTCGTGACTTACCATACCTGGGCCATGTCATCAATGCCCAAGGCATACATCCGAGTCCAGAGCACCTCCGTGCCATACAAGATTTACCTTCCCCTCGCAATGTGAAACAGCTACAGAGTGTGTTGGGTAAAATTAACTATTATCACAAATATATGCGCAATGCCTCTTCCATTTCAGCTCCGCTTCATCGCTTACGCCGTAAAGGTGTTCCGTTCGTCTGGACGACGGAATGCGAACGCGCCTTTCGCCAGTTGAAATCGGCGTTGCTTTCTAATACTTGCCTCACGCCCTTCGATCCCCAGAAACCCCTTTTGTTGATGGTAGATGCATCGGATTTCGGGATCGGTGCTGTGCTTGCGCACAAAGTTGGCTCGCATGATCGCCCTATTGCCTTTGCGTCCAAATTGCTCTCGTCTGCGCAAAGAAATTATTCCCAGATAGAGAAAGAAGCTTTGGCTCTCGTGTTTGGTGTTACTAAGTTCCATGATTTCTTGTATGGTCGTCACTTCACCATCGTCACAGACCACAAACCTTTGACATCGCTTTTTCATCCGACCAAGCCTGTACCTCCGCGTACTGCGCAGAAATTCATTCGCTGGTCTATTTTCCTCTAGCAGTACCGCTACGATATCTTGTATCGGTCCACTGCTAAGCACGGCAACGCTGATGCGTTGTCCCGTTTGCCTGTTGCTGAGGATAAAGCATTCGATTCTTCCGAACTTGCTTGCATGTTCATTGATTTGGAAACCGATGAAGTGGTCGAATCGTTTCCGATCGATTTTCGTCGTGTCGCTACCGCCACAGCTTCTGACCCTGTCCTTGCTACTGTTTTACGTTTTGTTGCTACGCAATGGCCTTTGTCAAAGTCTCGGATTGAGGATCCGTTGGTTCGCAGATTTTTTGCTCACAAGGAGAGACTTTTTGTTCGACGTGGTGTTTTGTTGTTGCGTTCTGATAATGATCAGTCCAGAGTCGTGTTTCCACGTTCGTTACAGTCCTCTGTCTTACGGCTTCTTCACCAAGGACATTGGGGTATAGTGCGAACGAAACAACTTGCTCGTCAGCACTGTACTTGGTTCAGAATCAATGCTGCGATTACGAATATGTGTTCTTCTTGCATGGAGTGTGCCGAACAACAATCCGCACCGCCGCGGAAAGTCTTTGCATGGCCAGAAGCCACTTCCCCTTGGCAACGCTTGCACGTTGATTTTGCTGGTCCATTCTGGAATGCTCGATGGTTGGTTCTGGTCGACACCTTCAGTAATTTTTCTTTTGTTGTCCGGATGTCTTCCACGACGTCCTCCGCCACCATCCAAGCGTTGTCTACTATCTTTTGCATTGAAGGTCTTCCGCAGACTATTGTTTCCGACAATGGCCCACAATTCATGTCCGCAGAATTTCAGTCATTCTGCCAGGCCAATGGTATTCAACATCTGACATCCGCGCCGTTTTCGCCTCAGTCAAACGGTGCCGCTGAACGATTGGTCCGGACTTTCAAGTAACAGATGTTGAAGTTGAAAGAGTCACATTCTCGGGAGGACGCGTTGTTGCTCTTTTTGTCCTCGTATCGCTCTCAGCCCCGCGATGGTCGCTCACCGGCTGAGTTGCTCCATGGTCGTCCTCATCGCACCTTGATGTCTTTGCTGCATCCGCCGCATCAGGTTCCTGTGCAGCGGCGGACTCCTGCTTTTGCTCCAGGCGACGTTGTATTTTATCGCAACTATCGAGGTTCACGGCGTTGGCTCGCAGGGCGCATTCTTCGCTGCCTCGGCCGCGCGATGTATTTGGTTTTGAGGGCCTCTGGTGAGGTGTGTCGGCATCTCAATCAGCTGCGCCTCTGTCGTCGCACGGGTTCTGCCGCTCCCCGTCTGCTTTCAGCGACGGTGCCGTCCGGTCAGCGCCCTGGGGATCCATCTACTGGCTCGCCTCATCCCCAGGTGTTACCGACGATGCCTTCCATTTTGCCCCATGGCGACGCGCCGCCGCCGCAGCAGCCGCCGCCGCCGCCGCCGCCGCAGCCGCCGGTCCTCCGGCCGCCGCCGCCCGCATTCGACGCTTCGCTGCAGCCGCCAAGCGCCTCCCAGGGTCACGCGCCGCCGATCGCTTCCCGTGACCAGCTGTCCTCCGCCATGGAACTCCCGCCCGCTCCGGACCACATGATGTCATCGCGCGTCGGCTACCCCGACGCAATGGAGGTCGACCCTTCGGCCCCTCCTGTTTCATTACGGGCGCATACACCGCATGTTGACGTGCACCCTGGACTAGGTTTTCAGACGTTTCCTAGCTCCCCTCGGACCGAATGGCCGGGTGCGGGTGGCACAGCCTCGCCTGTTGTTAGGCTCCCCACCTCATCGTATACGTCAACATGGGGTCCTCCCCACGGCGGGCGGAAGCCTTATAACACGACCGTTCGCCGATTTGCGGGGGAGGAATGTGGTGTCACCGCCAGACACCACACTTGCTAGGTGGTAGATTAAATCGGCCGCGGTCCATTTAGTACATGTCGGACCCGCGTGTCGCCACTGTGTGATCGCAGACCTAGCGCCACCACAAGGCAGGTCTCGTGATAAGAACAAGCTCTCGCCCCAGTTGTACGAACGACCTAGCTAGCGACTAGATGTACGAAGCCTTTCTCTCTCATTAGCCGAGAGACAGAATAGCCTTCAGCTAAGTTAATGGCTACGAACTAGCAAGGTGCCATTAGCCTTACAGTGATTGTAATTAAAGTCTCCTGTGTATAGTCAAGAGCGATGTACCACAATGATTGATTAAAGATAAGTATTAATCCAGCTACGTGCTTTTCTTCATAGCATTAATTACGTAGCCTGTTCCAGTACTTCACGCCCGTCTGCGTTAGTCTAGCGTGCATTTTCAGCCATCTCGATCTACAAGGTGTTGGCCCAGCTGCCGACACATCAATTTTACAAGGTTGTGAACGCCTTTATGTCTGGTGGCAGCGTGCAGACCGGCAAAACGAAACACTGCAGGTGTGTTACAGGAGAAGCTAATTAAATAACTGTATTAGCGGTAGTGCTCCACAATCAACAGATAAGCGTCCGACAGTTACTCCGCGATTCCAGTTTGTCGGTAGATAGTACTGTCGTAATACTTCATCGTCGTAAGTATCATCAGTACCACGTGTCACTGCAGTAAGGATTTCGTGGCACCGATTTCTATAAGCGGGTAATGTTCTGTGCGACATCAACAAATACAAATGTCCCCCACGTTCTTTGGCGAGGTACTATTTTCAGATGAGTCTACGTTCACAAACCAGGGTAGCGTTTACCGGCACAACATGTACTTACATGACTGGTGTGTAGACAATCCCCACTGGTTACGGCAAGCTGACCATTAAGTCCTTGGTCGGTTACAGTATGGTGTATCATGGAGAACAATTTCATTGGTACGTATCTTATCGATGGCATGTTGAATGGACGCAAATATCGAATATTTTTGGAACAAAAAATATCGGCACTACTGCCGGATGTTTCTGTGGACGTTCCACAATGCATGTTGTTTCAGCGTGACGGTTGCCCAACACTTTACGCAACTGAAGTACAAAGGCATTACACCGTGTTTACACTGGTCGGTATGTCGGCAAAATTGGACCTGTTAATTGTCCTCCGGGGTGGCCGGATTTGATGTATCTGGATTTCTTTCTGTGGGTATATTTGATACATCAGGTGTACCAGCAAATTCCAACAGGTCGTGGAAACGTGACCGACTTCATCAGAAACGTCTGTGCTCACATTCCTGCAGATAAGTTTCTGTCCTGAGCACAATCATTTCAAAAGCGTATCACTGTTTTGAAGTTTGCGGTGCTACGTTTGAACATTTTTACCATTACAGAAGCGTTCGCTTCGAGCCACGACGATACTGGCCCGTCGAGTAGTCCCCTATTCGATATATCGTAGTAATATAACATTGCGAATGGGGTTTCCAATTATAAGTTAAGAAATACTGACCTGCCCTACCCTCGCAGTCTCGAGGTGGGGTCCCACGTTGCATTGGATATTCCCATGTCATAAATTACGATTGTGTACCTATTTCTACTCCTCCGATTACAGCGTCATCTGTGATGAAACGAAGAAAATCCCTAAGACAAAACGTATACAGATTTTACCGTAGAAACATAATCTATAATAAAGACGGGAGTTCCCATCGAAGATTTCAAAGTTTCTCCTTGCCAACCACGTGAACTGTGGGACGGGGGATCGAGTGTGATATATTTTGATGTACCATTCCGAGACATACAAATTAAAATTATAACCATTTTTGATCCGATTTATAGTTTTCTAGATATTTCAATGTCTTCAGTTAAAATGGGCATACTGTATAATCGCCAGCACACAGTAATGTAGAAGCGAGACCTTGTTACTGAACGGTTGTCCTGCAGATTGTTGACTGCTTTCTCACAATATATGAATCTAAGGAAAAGCAATAACTGATAATTATTTAATGATATTGTAATGCATTATGAACTCCAACAAATATTTTCTGCGCGAGACAATAGGAGAACGTTATTTACATATCTGTTAGTATAGCTAGCAGTTGTTGCAAACTCCGCACTTGGTGCTTTCAATAAAATTTTGAAATCTGTCCACAGGGTGGAGAGAGATATTAACGTAAGCCTAAGCAAAACAGGTTGTTTCTTAAACAAGAAACTTAAAATCGCGATACATCATCAAATAGTAGTGAGCAAAAGAAATTTAAGAATTTACAAAAGCAAACATTTTTGTACGTACGTTAGTAAATCAGGAGATCACGCAATGAAGAGCAGTAACTGCGTACACTGAAGATATAATGTGAAGGATCGCTCAAGTTACTCACGTGGAAAATGAACGATGTATAGTGTCCAATAAATGTAGCTTTGCGACTCAATATTATAATGTTGTTTCAGTTGCACAGAGAAGTCTCAAAGCCGATGTCGGGTTCAGTTTGTTGGTAATTTTCTTTGTGAGAATTTGAAGTACAACCTCTACATTAGTATTACCTGTCTTTTTTGACCGTACGCGTTTTGTAACCTGTTTTCAATTCATGGACCATTTTATAAGGCTAAGTGGTTGTATGAAATGCATATTAGCTTTCAATTAACATAAAATTACATGCACAAAATGTTAAATGCTATGGTTTTAACATTTTTAAAAAAGAGATTTTTTTATTGATTCTGTTGTGGTGGAAGCATTTCGTATTTGTTGGCGTAATGTACTCTGAATTGCAACTACTGTGTTTCACTCTCATGCTACCTTTGGTAATTATTTGACGTATAGGCGATTTCTATTTCATTTATTCACTAGCAAAAAATAGGCATAACTGTCTTGCTACATCGTCAGTTAAACAGACGGCACATATGCTTGCCAAAACTGGATTTCCCGATGTGAAAACATCAAAATGCTCATAAAGTTGACGGCACGACGACTGAAACCTCGGGTGGAATTTGAATTAAACTTGACCAAATCAATTCATCAATGCTCAGTGCCCGTTTGGAAAGCTTCAGTTACAGTATTTATTACTATGAGTTTTAGTATTACAGAGTGGAATAAAGTACGGATTATACTGCAAGTAATTTTTTATCGCTACCGTATGGGCTGTTTTCTTTCTTTACGCTCCAATCTATAACAAATCTTAGTGAATTTACCAGGCATTTAAAAAAAGATGAAGACAAACATTGACGCTATAATCTTATATCTAGGGGGGCATAAAGAAGTTGATGGTTTTTAGGAATGATTCCGTCAGAATATTTTGTCGTTAATTAATAGATGCACTGCCAAGATTTCATACATGTAAACCAATGTGTGAAACAATTATCGCGTAAGTTATCTGTCATCAGTTCCAGTGATAAACAGGAATCCTGCCGCAGACATCTTGACTAATGGAACGAAGATTCCCTCTACGACACTTCTCCATAAAATGTTATAGGTTTTCTTTCCGCGTTAAATTAGAATAAAAGTCTCTGCTGTCTATGATTACCTCCATTTTTTTAGTCAACAGCAGTTGATTACCTTCCCTACTACTCTGGGGGGAGACTTTTGAGTGCATTAGTCCGTGTGTGATGAGCCCCTTTTCGTCTTCCTGACATTCCAGCCTGCTATACGAGGCCATGTCGACGTCTGTGGAGGGCGTTATGCTACGTCCTTTTAAAATATAAACGACGAAATCCTCTGCATTCTTTCAACCTCGTGAGATCACCTCAACCGACTATTAAGATTATGACGGCTGTCCTAGATAACGTCGCTGCTGCACATTACGATCTCCACGGTTTCGTTGCTAAGGGGAGTCTCAGTACGATGACGCGTTCGTCAAGATTTTTATTATCATTAAATGGTATTACCTTTATTTGCGTGAATGCACTCAGAAACCGAAAATTTTCCCAATTTCGACTTTTAATTTGGGGTTGCTATCTGCACAACTTTCCAAAACTGTATATATGGATACAAATGCGCAGTCTTTCGCGGCCAGGGTCAGTTGACACAAAAGTTTTCTGGGTAAGGTAGCACATCATCAGAAGAAAGTGTTTCGCGACGGCACTCGCTTTCCTTGCCGCGTAAATTCGGGACAAAATCTCGAGCTTTCGGGGATAGCCTCCATCGTCACCATCAGGAGCAACTGACTGCCTTCACTGCTGCTGTCATGGCCTTATATATCCCGTGGACGGCTCAAAAGCTCGAGATTTTATACCGAATTGACGCGGCAAGAAAACCGAGAATGTTTTACTTACCGCATCATATTGTAAAAAACCTATTAATAGTAGACTAACAGTTTTCTACAGTATGACGCTGTACCATACTCGGAAAACCTTCATGTCAGCTGTACAGATGGAGTAACCAGTACAGTTCGTACCAAACTGACAAGGAGTACCGTAAATTTCAGGGGAGTAGAGACCATGAATCTCCTTTACTACCTAAAGCATCTTCTTCTGTTTGGTTCCTTGGGCTGTCTGGGCGGTACACTTTCCATCTCTGAGGTGTAGAGCTACAGAAAGCAAGACACCCAATAATTCTAATTAGATCACCTCGAGAATTATGGTAATCATTTTGAGTTCGTTGGTCGTAGAGCCCCGTATTGATGTCTCTAGAACGCTGTTTGTCTCTGTCCGTGTCCAGCACGCTATGTGCCAAACATAACCACTCGAGGACGCCTGTTTCTTGATGCAAGTAGGAACGAACATTTTAGGAGATCCAGAAAGCGTTATTTTGCAATTTTCACAATATTTTCCCGCTGTGCACTGCTAAATTTTCAAGTAATGTGACTGGAAATTTGACTGAATATGTATCATATCGCAACGCTTTTATTTAGCGTGTTTACAGTAGTCGTCTTGAGGAGCCTTAAGAAACTTCTTTTAAATTGTGTTTATAGACTGCTAGCAGAATAAATTTTATTTGTGGTGTATCTGACCAAAAATAATTTTAGCTTCTTTAGTTACACGCCAAGATACACCGAAGAGCCAAAGAAATGGTAAACCAGCCTAATACAATGTAGGGCCCCCGCGACCACGCAGAAGTGTTGCAACACGATGTGGCATGGTCTCGACTAATGTGTGACGTAGTGCTGAAGTAGAACTGACACCATGAACCCTGCAGGGCTGTCCATAAATCCGCAGGAGGACGAGGGGGTGGAGATCTCTTCCGAACAGCACGCTTCAAGGCATTCCCGATATGCTCAATCACGTTCAGTCTGGGAAGTTTCGGGCTATCGGAAGTGTTTATAGTTAGAAAAGTGTTCCTGGAGCCACTCTGTAGCAATTCTGGACTTGTGGGGTCTGGAATTGCCCAGGCCCGTGGGAATGCACAATGGACATGAATGGATGCAGGTGATAAGACAGCATGCTTACGTACATGTCACCTGTCGGAGTCGTATTTAGACACATCAGGGGTTCGTTATCACTCCAAATGCGCACGGCTGACACTATTACAGAGCCTCCGCCACGTTGAACAGTCCCCTTCTGACATGCAGGTCCATTGATTCATAAGGTTCTCTCCGTACCCGTACACGTCCATCCGCTCGATACAATTTGAAACGAGACTCATCCGAATACGTGACATGTTTCCAGTCAGCAACAGTCCAATTTTGGTGCTGACGGGCCCAGTCGAGGCGTAAAGCTTTGTGTCGTGCAGTCATAATGGGTACACGAGTGGGCTTTCTGCCCCGAAAGCCCATATTGATGATGATTCCTTGAATGGTTCGAACGCTGATGGACCAGCATTGAATCTGCAGCAATTTGTGGAAGGGTTGCAACTCTATCACGTTGAAGGATTCTCTTCAGTCGCCGTTGGTCCTGCTCTAGAAGGATATTTTCCTGGTCGCAGCGATATCGGAGATTTAATGTTTTATCGGATTCCTGATATTCACGGTACACTCGTGAAATCGTCGTAGGGGAAACTCCTCACTTCATCGCTACCTCAGAGATGCTGTGTTCCATTGCTCGTGAGCCGATCGTAGCACCACGTCAAACTCACTTAAATGTTGATAACCTGCAATTGTAGCAGCAGTAACCGATCTGACAACTGCGCCAGACACTTTTGCCTTATTTAGGCGTTGCGCCCGCAGCGCCGTATTTTGCCTGTTTACATATTTCTGTGTTTGAATACGCATGGCTATACCAGTTTCTATGGCACTTCAGTGTAGTATCGAAGGGAAATGAAACGAAATTGCTGCACAGACACTACTGTTGAATAATATTTCGTAAAAATGTAACTGTTAGAAGTACAGTATTTCACAATTCTATAGTTTTTTTTTCAGGCCAAATGTGTATCAAAGAATGCAAAATGTGTCACATTTGAGACATGAATGGCGCTCAAGTGAGGCAACCAACGGCAACAAAAATAGACGAACAGGTTATAGTTTCAGGTATAAAATAATAGCTTTCGTAAGTTCAGAAATATGTACCTTATTTTTAGAGAACTAAAGTTAGACCTGCAGAGCATGACCCACAAATGCCAGAACATAACTGGGTGATAAAGAGGAGGGAAAACCATTGCCTGTTTTGCACAAGGCCGAGTTATACAAACAGAATTCTTTGACTGTCGTCTCTAGTGGCGCTGTCTTCAGTCTGAACGCTAGGCAAGCAATCCATTTCAAGCGAGTTCGCCTCTGCTCAGCTTCGAACCTACTGGACTCAAGCCTCTGTCTACAACTACTCGCTTCCCTATTATCAAATTAACCAGTCCTTGGCATCTCAGAATATATTCTACCAAACGAATCAATCTTTTAGGAAATCTGTGCCATAAACACCTTTTATGTTCATTGCCTCCTCTTTGTTTATCCTATGCACTCATCTAATCTTCAGAACTCCTTTGTAGCCATACATTTTAAGAACTTCCATTCTCCTCTTGCCTGAGTTGTTTACCGTTCACGTTCCACTTCCGTACATGGATATACTCCATAGAAGTACCTTCAGGAAGGACTTCCTAACACATAAAATTTTATTTGATGTTCACAAATTTGTATTCTTCAGAAACGCTTTTGTCCCCCGTCTTTATATGCTCTTTGCTTCAACCACCATCATCTGTCTATTTTTCTGCCTAAATTAAAAAAAAATAACCTGTCTGCTACTTTTAGTGTCTCATACCCTAATATGATTCCCTGCATCTCGCCTTACCTATTTTGACTACATTGCTACTCGTATGCTTTACTTTTGTTGATAGTTATAACCAAGTTTGGAAATTTGGAAATTTGTGGTAAGGTCTTATGTGACCAAACTGCTGAGATCATCGGTCCCTAAGCTTACACACTACCAGCTCTAACTAAAACTGACTTAACGCCAAGGAGAATACACACTCCCATGCCAGAGGGAGAACTCGAACCTCCGACGAGGGGAACCGCGCGAACCGCGGCAAGGCGCCATAGGCCATGCGGCTACCACGTGCGGCTCACTACGTTTCAGGACACCATCTGCTCCTGAAATTTATACGCAGTTGAGAATACGAACAACTGTAAGCTGTATAAGCGAACGAGGACAACGAAAATTTGTTCCAGGTCGGGACTCCATATTTCTCTCTTAACGCGACCGGTTGCCTTAACCGGCTTTAGTTCGCCGTGCAGGATTCACGGCCAGACCCAAACTTCCATTTGACGTAGTTTCTGCCTCACAACCTGTACTCATATACACATTATGTAATTCCCATACAAAAGAGGACATTTTAGTCGAAAGTCGCTGCCTAGTATCGCCGAATAAATAAGATACTGCAAAGCGTTGTTAAGAGGAACGATGTGATGATAAACAGCCACTTCAGCAGCTGCAGCCATTATGAAATACATGAAGTGTATTCTCATTTGAAAATACGAACAACCATCATGCACGCATGTCCGAAGGAACACTGCATCGCTCTTCTTAGCAACACAGGCACTGCAACATCGTATGTATCCGCCAATATCAGGCAGCGACCTTCAATTAAAAAGTCCTTTCCTGTACGGGAGTTACATAATGTGTATACGAGTACGGCTTGTGACACAGGAACGATGGCATATGGAAGTTTGGATCTGACTGTGATATAGTGTACCGAAAGCGTTTAAGACAACCGCTAGCGTAAATGGCAGACATCTGGGTTCGATTCCCGATCCGGCACAAATTTCCATTGTTGTTTTTCCCTTATACAGGTGACGGTTGTTCGTTTTCGCAACTGCGAAAACATTTGATGTTCTTTTAAAAAAAAATGGTTCAAATGGCTCTGAGCACTATGGGACTTATCTTCTGAGGTCATCAGTCGCCTAGAACTTAGAACTACTTAAACCTAACTAACCTAAGGTCGTCACACACATCCATGCCCGAGGCACGATTCGAACCTGCGACCGTAGGGTCGCGCGGTTCCAGACTGTAGCGGCTAGAGCCGCTCGGCCACCCCGACCGGCTGATGTTTTTCCTAACAGCTATAGAATCTGCAACGTTCTTCCTAATGACGCAGGCACTATCTTTTCCGTTAAAGTGAACCTGGAAGATTTTTGCTCAGTATGCATATTCTATAAAATCATTGATACAACAGTATCTCCCGCCTTTCTTATCTACTGCCTCTCTTTCATATCCTTTGCCTCTTATTACTGCAACCTAGTTCCTATACAAGTTCTAGATTACCTTCTGCTCCCTGTAGTTTCAAAGAGTGGCGGTTTTTCAGTATACCATATTTTATTTATATGTAAAATCTGACGTGAAACTACATAGTAACTGTCCAGTATTTCCCGTTGTAGTGCAACAACACGCATGCCTCGCTGAATAAGTGGTAAAGTGCAGTTTTAGCTGACAATTTGTTCTAAATTTGCTTCCGCCTCCAAGGCTGGACGCGGAATCCTTCTGCTCGAATAAAGTGCGAGCATGCAAAGAAGGAAGGAGGGAGAAAAAAAGCCATAGCAGATTAAAAGGAAACAAAAATAACCGAGTAAATGTAAAAAAAGGAGAGCATACAAGCCGTCCCTTGTAAAGGCACTGTCATAAAGCGTGCCCGGCCAGCAGCGCGGGGTGTTTAATGAGCGCCTGCGAGAGCGGCTCTGCGGCAAAAAGCACGCCGTGCTGCGCGTTGGGTTGCCGCCTGCGCAGGCGAAAGGCGCGGCCCGGCCGGGATATAGGCAGCGCAGCAACGCGGCCGGTCGCCTGCTAGCCGCCCCTCAGTATGCTAATTAGCAGCCGTGTGTAAGCTGGCGGCGTATTGTACCTCTGGGATCCCGACAGCACCGCCTCGTATTAGTACCCGGGGACCGCCTCCCTACTGCCCGGAAGAGAAAGCGAAAAGCCTATTGTTACCCCCCCCCCCCCAACCCCTTCCCAAGCTCTCGAACAGTATTAATTACGTCGTCACGGATTTATCCGGCGCTGTTGGATGCGGAGCAAGAGGTGGGAGAAAACAGATGGAAGGCAGGAACTGAAATCAGAGAACAGATCGCATTGAATCTAAATGTGCTTGTGACTAATTGCCCAACGGACTCGTGTTTAATAAAAGAATGAAATTTCATTGTAATCGTTTAGAGTGTGTGAACGCGCCGTGATTCGATTAAAACTATCAGCTACTCTTCCAGGCAACGTTCTGTGGTCAGTAAAAGAGGCAGACGACCTCCATTAAGAAATAATGGTGATGTTCGTAATTATGACGATGGTATTGATGATGATAATGATATTGGTTTCAAGGTGCTCAGCGACATCGAGTGTAGCCTAAAATAGTGTTTCCCTCACGTCTCCACTACCACTACACTCTTTAAGAGGCGTAGTGACCAGCGGCACTTGATAGAAGTGCAATACAATGGCAGGCGCCTTCCTTCGGTTTTTTCCTGGAGAAGTGTTCCTTGTGTGGCAGGCAAGCCACCGCACCGCACTCTTCCCAGAGAAAGTTTAACGGACGTTTCTTAAGAGCGGTAAGCTGCAGGCTGCCGTAGTTGCAGGATTGTGAATCACTAAATATTAAAACCATATGTACGGTAGTCCATCTAACTTAATTGATAACAACAAAAACAGCTGAAGGCAGACAGTTATTAAGAGAGACATATGTCTTACGTACGAAATAAATTAATTTTAAGTATAGCGTAAGGAAAAACAACAAATAAATAAGGACATATGGTGCAAGTGCCAGTCTGAGATGCTGCGGGTAGCAAAGAGATCGGACACGTGGATGGGTACCTGTACTCTCCCACTGACCAATTTCTAAGGTATCAGTTGCAGATGAGAGATCAGTCTGGTCAAAAACACAGTTTCTATTTCACAGAGGAGCATGAGGACACGAAGGCCGTGTCTCGGGAGTACCACGCGTCCTACCGATTATTAGGTTCTGTGGAAGTGCGGTGGCACCCAAGGTCACATATTTCTGCTTAAATGTATACTGATTTAGTTGCTAGTTTTTGACTTTTTAGTCAGAATTTTCTGTGTTATACATTCTTGTAGCAATCCTTCTGTGCAGTGATTTAGGGGTCTTTGTATTATTTCAGCATCTCCATTTGTCTCGGAACAGGGCCAAAGAAACCCTCACACTGGAAGGTGTCCGGCAGTGAGGGAGGAAACATAAATAACACCATAACTTTTACACCTTTCGAATCATAATCGCAGCCAGCTTCTAGCACAATTTGTATATAACCTTTCACTTCCTGTATTACAGCCCTCAGAAATTTTAGTAGTCATGTTTTTATTGTGCTTCATATTTTATTTTTACGTAAACATGCTGATGAAGCAAAACTGTCCAGTGATTACTGTCATAGTACAGCAGCACACATGTTTCGCTGAAGTGGTAAAGTACAGTTCCGTCTGACAAATCGATCTAGGTTTGTTGTCGGGACATGGTTACCAGCAGTCTGGCAGAACACGAAATAAATGCTTAAAATACATTACTCGTAAGCAATCTTCTTTTGGAAATGGTCCATTGACTTCAAAGACTTCCTGGAAATGACAAAACGGACAGTGGCTGTTCATTAACATATTGAAATGGATGGTAAATTCCACACATGGGAGCGTGCATATCGAATGACAGTTCGTATCCTTCTCTCGTGCTTAATATAATTATAATACAGTCACAAATTAAACAAAACGGGAATTACCAGAGAAAAGAACTTAAAAGATATTTCCTTTTATGTGTGTCTGGCTGACCAATAACAAAATCAGTAAATGGTCAACCACTGTACGAAGAACTAAATGTTGGCTAAAAGTTCTGTACACGAATGTTAAATGTATCTCAGTTAGTCTCACTATAAGATTGTACACTAAAAGTTAAATAAACATATGGTCAAAGTAGAAAAAATATGATTAATATAATCATGGATGATCGCTCATCTTTTTCTGAAACGTAATATGTTTATTAAACGTGCATATCATCTGCAAAGTTTACTGGTGGGTTATATTCAGTGAACAATATACATTACTAATTGCCTGAGCTCTCTTTCGTCAAGGTGGTATTTTACATTATGACTTTGTTGTAAATCATTTTATACAACAGTCACACCAGCAACAAACCCAATGGAACAAAAAATGTGAATGTAACTACCATACGCGCACTTGAAAGTTACTCTAGGCTTCGTGGCTGATCTGAGTAGATGAATCAATGGAAGTCTAAATAAAATTACAGGTACTTATTGCGTTAAGGTTGCTGCCAAAGTTAACAAGCAGAGAACATATTCTTCAGACTGTCGTCATACTGGCACTCCTGGTTAATGGTCGATGAAATGTTAAGAAATCATCTTATTTATTGACATTTTAAACGCACTGAACACTGTGTTGCCTGTTACCTAAAGTTAGTAGCATCAACATCGGACATTGTATTTGAGAGTCTATCATGTCAGCCATTCCAATCATTATTCTCATCGAGATTCTGTGTCGGGTCTTCAAATGGTATAGTAATGCGTAACGTTTCGTAATAGCTGGAATTCATTTCCTTCTTTTGAAACTAGTTCAGATAATACCCACAGGATTTCTCCAACAGTCTTGTATCATTATACAAGTTCCCGAAATCACTACAATCTTTGAGAGATGTCTTGAAAGCTTGATGAGATTAATATTTATTTTATTCTTTTTTTTTTTTTTTTTTTTTTTTTTTTTTTTTGTTTTTTTTTTGTTTTTGGTAAACTTGCGGCCTGCTACCTTGATGAATAAATGCCAGACCACACATGTAACGGTTCAGGTTTCATTCCTCAGTCCGTCCAAGTACTTTTTTCTGTTCCTCTTGCCTCTGGCAATATATCTTTTTATGCGAAAAATAACAAGTAGCACCGTAGTCAGGGCCCTCGTTAGCTGGCTGGATAGGTGAGTTCAAAGGCCATGGAATGGCAATGAGATACCATCTCCTATATTACATCTCTCTGAAAGCACTGCTTTGTTTAGACGAACAACTACGGACAGTTTTACTTTGCATCTTAAAAAAAAAGAAAAAGAGTTAAACCTGTAGAATGTGATCATTAATTATATGGAAATTACTTGGAGCCAGAATACTAGATTATATTGTTAAATACGTGTTACATTTGACCTGATTAGTCTTATTTTCACAGAGCTGAAATATTGTTAGGAAGAGAAAGACACTTGTATGCTGTCACCAGACAAATCTAAACAGCGAGATGTCACTAATAAAAGTATAGCGTCTATAGAGGAATTAACTACGGTACATGGCTTTCCCTTACGAGTCTACTAATTCGGCTGCACACTTTGTTAACATACATTACTGGTCAAAAATTTTCGATCACCTATTAGAAATATGGATTTGTGGTTAAAACAGAGATTTAGTTTCAATATTCAATCGTATTCCTGTCCTTATAACAAAACAAGTATAAACATGTGAGGACTAAGCGCCTCTGTTGCGTATTTGACTGGTTGTTCGCATGGAGTGACACTGATGAGTATCCACAGCAACACCGAAGTGCGTTTATCTATGACGATTCCATTCTAATAGACCCCATTCATTTAGCTGTCTGTGTAGCTATCGGTTCTCAATATTTTACAGTACACTGTGCGCATCTAGCAGTGTTTTTGTATGCCTGATCAGATTCGCACTGTATTACTTCCTACTGGGATGGACGCAGGACACTGAAACTGGAAAACATGCTGTAATTTTAGCCCTGCTTCAGGAAAACTATTCTTGTAAGACAAAAGCAACGAATGTTTGCGTAGTACAATCTATATTGTAGCGGCTCAATAAAATTTTTGTCAATGCTTTTCGCGATATGAAAGATCCAGAGCAATATTATACGGGTCAGTTGAAAGCTGTGTACAGTAAGCGTCAAAGCACTCGTACTGCACCTGAAATTTGCGGGGAAGTAAATAGTATGCGAGCAGCTTCAATCTCTCTCAACAGTACAACGCCGTCTTCACGAACAAGGTTTATAGGGGAGCATAGCGGCCAAAAAGCCTTTATAATGCATGGAAATATTTCAGTGAGCAAAGAAACATAAAAACCAGAGCGTGCAGCCATGATCCAATTAGTTATTCATGGACGTATCTAAGTCTGAAGCATTTGAAAGCCATCGTCGAATGTTCGTTTGTCGACTTTATGGAGAACGTATGGAGAGTTGTGTGTGATGCCAACGGTGAAGCGTGATGGATGTCGGTCATGGTGTGACGATGTTTTGCGTGTGATAAAGTCGGTGATCTAGTGAGAATTAATTTAACATTGAAGAAGGAGCGATATCACGAGATAGTGATCAGCACTGAAATTCCATATGGCAAGAGACTAATTGGTGTGGATTTGTTCTGCAACGGGGCAAAGATCGCAAATATGCTTCTGAATTGAGCAGAGTGTATGTTAATAGAAAGTAGAAATGTTGGGAACTGAAGAATATCATTTGGCCAAGTCAGTTAACTAACTTAAATCTCATTGAATTCTTATGGGCTGCACCCGAGAGATAGCTCAGAGAGATAGCTCAGAAAGACTAATTGGTGTGGATTTGTTCTGCAACGGGGCAAAGATCGCAAATATGCTTCTGAATTGAGCAGAGTGTATGTTAATAGAAAGTAGAAATGTTGGGAACTGAAGAATATCATTTGGCCAAGTCAGTTAACTAACTTAAATCTCATTGAATTCTTATGCGCTGCACCCGAGAGATAGCTCAGAGAGATAGCTCAGAAAGACTAATTGGTGTGGATTTGTTCTGCAACGGGGCAAAGATCGCAAATATGCTTCTGAATTGAGCAGAGTGTATGTTAATAGAAAGTAGAAATGTTGGGAACTGAAGAATATCATTTGGCCAAGTCAGTTAACTAACTTAAATCTCATTGAATTCTTATGGGCTGCACCCGAGAGATAGCTCAGAAAACTGACGCCAACTTCTATGGAATAACTTATATACTTGATGGACCGCAACACCTCCAAGAACACTATAAAATCTTATTTCCAGAATGCCAAGAATATTTGCAGTTCTTCTGTGGGCAAAGGGATAGGTACCTCGAGTAGGCTAAAATCTAGACCATGTTGTAGTTTACTTAATGATAGAGAGAAAAAATATATATCGGCAGTGTAATTGACCACAGTAGCTTATAAGCGTACTAAAACAATAACTGTCAACGTATCAGAAAGCGTCCGTAAACAGAAAATAATATTCCAGATCGCATACCTCTAGCTTCAGTTCTTCAAAATATACGTGTCTCATAACGCACACGTTATAGGCAAAGCACAGGAGTTAAATAACGCATTACTTGCGGCGACTGACTGATGAACTCGCATTAGAAATCTCGTACTGTACTCTAATTACAATAGTAACCACTGACTAAGCTAAGCACTTAGTCTCAAATCAAACAAAACTCAAAGCGTACGTGCATTTATTCGTTGATTCTACAACTGATTGTGATACTTGTTTCCGAATGTTTTGGATACATAGAAAACAACACAAGATGTTATATTGGTATGTTACGATCCCTCTTTCATAGTAATTGTTAACGTACAAATAAAATTCATACCGTAGTTTTCTACTAAATTTATATCCCTCGTTTTTAGTCGGACTTAATCTCAGACGCGAATGAGCTAAAGGATATTGTAACAAATGTGGGTACAAAGTGAAGCGCTATGACCTAAATAATTACAAATTTAAAATGAGTTTACTAGTGCATATGATTTCGTTGAGAATTTTATATTAGTAAACATATTTTTTGTGTCCTGGCTGGTTTCATGCGGCCCGCCACGAATTCCTCTACTGTGCAAACCTCTGCATATCAGGGTAACTCTTCTCTTCTTTGCTGAATGTATTCCTACCTGTCTTTTCACCGACAATTTTCAACAACCTCCTATCCTCTGCCCTCTCTTCTTTTTATTGTTTTTCTCACGTTGCAAGTCTCGGTATTTCTGTGAGGACCTGCACCATACTTATCTTATCAGTCCACCTAATTTCCAACAAAAGTCTACAGCACCACTTCTGAAACGCTTAGATTCTCTTCGTTTCTCATTTTCCTACGTTCCATAGTTTACTTCCATACAGTGTAGTGCTCCGAACTGCATTACCAGAAATTTCCTCCTCACTTTAAGGCCGACGTTTGATGCTAGTAAACTTCTTTTGATCAGAAATTCGCTCTTTGCCTGTGCTAGTTCCATTTTCATGTCCACCTTCCTTCTTCAATCATGTTTTACTTCACTTCGAAGGTGGCGTAATTCCCTCAGTACGTCTACTTCGTGATTCTCAATCCTGATGTTAAGTTAAATGTTAATGTCATTTCTGCAACTCCTCATTACTTTCGATTTTATTCCTTTTACTCTTTCAGTATATGTTCTTTATACTTCTGAAATAATAACCGCTTGGCTGCTGTTGTAAAAAATTTCTTTAATGACCAGTTTCGTAGCCTAGGAGCCAAATAATCAGTTAAGCTATGTTAAATCGTGATAATTATTTACAAGAGCAGTCAGTCGGTTATTATTGAAGATGTCTGATTACGGCAGCGGTTGTATGTTATACAAGACAGTGTGTCCATTACGCTGTTTATTCCATTCAACAGGTCCTGCAATTGTTCCTCACTTTCACTGAAGATATAAAGTCTTCAGCGAATTTTATCATTGATAACCTTTCACCGTGAATTATAATCTCACTCTTGAACCTTTCTATTATTTTCGTCGTTGCCTCGTCGGTTTTGAGCAGCACAGGCGAAAGACATCTCTATCTTAAACTCTTCGAAATCCGAGCACTTCGTTCTAGATCTCTCATTTTTATTCCTGTTTATAGGGGATAAAATGATATCCTAGTTTATTCCTGGCAGTAAGATCTACTACAAACTGACGGGGAAAAATCAAAGGTTATATTTCTATGTCATATGAAAATTGTCAAAAACTGTATTTTATTCAACATCATCTGTTAATTTAAAATCTTTTCCAGCTATTTATCTGACGACAGAATGAAGTATCACACCAGTCAATACTCGGAAAACATTTTAGAAAAACAGATGCTGTTGAAGAATGGACGGTTTTCCGAATGAGTCAAAGGTTTACATTAGTTCTTTCTGTTGTATCCGCAACTTCCTGTCACATAGTGTTCTTTACTTGAAATAAATGTGGCCCTTTTGCTTAATTTGGATGGAATTCTGCTTGTTGTTGTGCGCTTCAGTCGGATACTGATTTGATGCTGCTGTCCAAGCTACTCTACCTTGTTCAAGCCTCTTTATCTCCGAATAACGGCTGCAACGAACAGCCTTCTCAGTCTGCTTACTGCATCCATCTCTTGGTCTCTCTGTACGATTTCCATCCTCCCACTCCCACCCCAACACACACTTCTCTCCAGTACTCAATTGGCGATCCGTTCAGGGCCCTATCAACCTATTTCCTCTCCTAGTCAGGTAGTCCAATGAATTTCTTTTCTCCCCTGTTCTATTCAGTGGCTCCTAATTAGTTACGTGACCTACCCACCTAATATTCACAATTCTTATGTAGCACTACGTTCAAAAGCTTCTAATCTCCTCTCGTCTAAACTGTTTATCGTCCATGCTTCACTCCCATACACGGCTACACACGTACAAATTATTTCAGGAAAGACGTCCTAACACTTAAATCTCTATCTGATTTTACCAAATTTCTCTCTTTCAGAAACATTTTTCTAGCCATTACCAGTCTACAATTTATATCCCCTCTACTTCAGGCACTTTTTTATCAGGTATTTAGATGCCCAAATAGAAAACTCATCTACAGCTTTAAGTATCTCGTTTCTTAGTGTATTTCCCCCTGCACCGCCTGAATTAAATCGACTACGTTCCATTATCCTTGTTTTGCATTTGATGATGTTCGTCTTATATCCTCCATTCAAGACACTTTCCATTCCATTAAACTGCTCTTCCAAGTCCTTTGCTGTCCCTGACATAATAATACCATCGGCAAACCTCAGTCATTATTTCTTTCACCTACTCGTAATTTTTCTTTGGCTTTCCTTATTTTTTGCTCAGTGTACAGATTGAATAACATACGAGATAGGTTAAACCCTGTCTCACTCCATTCACTAGCCCTTCCCTTTCATGCTCCTCGACAGTTATAACCGCCATCGGGTTTCTACACAAGATATAAATAGCTTTTCGCTCTCTGTGTTTTACCTCTGCCACCTACAGAATTTCAAAGAGAGTATTCCAGCCAACATTGTCAAAATCAGTCTCTGAGTCTACAAATGCTACAAACTTGCTTTTTCTTAACCTGTCTTCTAAAAGAAGTCGTATGGTCAATATTGCCTCGCGTATTTCTACTTTTCTTCGGAATCCAAATTAATTTCCCCTAGGTCAGTCTTCACCAGTTTTTTCACTCTTCTTTATACACTTCAGTGCAGGTTTTAGCTGAGAGCTGGACAAGTATATAACAGAGAGAGAGAGAGAGAGAGAGAGCGAGAGATAGGCAGACGGCGAGAGAGGAAGGGAGAGACAGAGCGCTTACCGCCAGAGACTTCGCAGACGAGGTTGACGACGGCGCCCTCGTTGTACGCCTCCTTCACCTGGCTGCGGTCGCGTCTCTTGTCGTCGTAAATGACGATCCCATGGGGCGGAACTGGAACAAAAAATTCCGCTGCAATTTCCGCTTTCTGCAGCGGGGCAATTAACAGTGTAAATTACAGCCGCACTTGATACAGGCAAACAAACATATTTTAGCCGCTTTTCAGATGGAGGTTTCTTTTGAATATTCGACTGTGCAAAAAGTATAGCACAAATATTACAGCGTATTACATATATCCATTTTATAACTTTTTGCTAGTCAAAAATATCTGGCGTCTCTCGAGACCTTAGGTCAGAAAAGCAGCTTTATACAGCATCGGACACATTGCAGCAATAAAAGCATTGCCAAAAATAAAACATAAGCTAAACAACTGTCACATATTTTATTGCTACTGTATTTAATTTGATTTATTTTTAATTTGAGTGCCTTCTCCCTGAACTGTATATGTACGACGTGTGTGCTGGATCATGAAAAAAAGGATAAACTATCTATAGAAAAATGCCAAATAACGCCTATACCTCTCGATGCTGCTACGCTAGCTTTGGAGTTTTGAATACCGCTTGGACAAAATTCCTTACATCTTAGAACTACCTTATTCCTCGCATCGTTCTACAGATCATTATGTGATTATTTAATTCAAGACGGAGAGGCATTCGAACATCTCTTGGTTTCAGTTGCAAGCACTTAATGTATAATCATGATAAAAAGAACTAAGTTAGAAAATCTTGAGGCATATTAAGATGCGTTTTCCTATATCCAGCGTCAATGTACTTTTTTATACATAGAATGATTCAACAGAACTCAAAAGTGTTAGCGATGTAATCTGCTGATAGATTAGATTTACTTTCATTCCAATTGATCCGTAGTGAGGAGGTCCTCCAGGATGTGGAACATGTCAAAAAACAACAATATATGACAAATATTTACAACTAAAACAAATAAGCTAATGCACCATTCCACAGGTCCCAAGTGGAATGATCGCCCTTTTTTGTGCAGTGTTTTCTACGTTCCAGCAATGCATGATTTGTCGATTAATCGTAGCGTGGTTCGTAAAGGTCGATTCGTTACAGAACAATGCCGAGCAAAACAATTGGTGTCTCTCTGTATTTGATGAAGGGACCGCTGGCAAAATGTTCCCGTATTTGTAACTAACTGCCATGAAGTTTCTGATTGAGGGAAATTTCAAACAGATGACTTTTTTCGTTTCAAAATTCGGCAAACAGTAGTATGATTAAAACCAGACACACAGGTTAATTGCCGGGTTCTAGTATAGGGTTTACGATTCACCACAGCATATACCTCAGATTCGTTATTCTCTCCCACAAATGGTCTTCGACGGTTCCGTTTCCGTGGTTGTGTAGTTCCTACCATACATAACTGTCAAAAAACCCCACAAAAGAAGCGTGTGGAAACGTTGAGCATAAGGGTTTACAGCATTATAGACATTTCTACCACATTCTCCAGAAATGTAAATCATTTCAGATTTATTTTCTGTCGTAAAAGTATACATTCGAACTAACAATGCATTCAGGTTATGAATGAACGTATTTAAGAAATGATGGACGATGTGCACACAATGAGATCAAATCACATAATGAGTATTTCAAAATAACTACACGCAGAAAACTACTAAATACTAAGTCACTTGTCACACGCATCTGCTTCCATGTTTTTGGCTCAACGCATTTTTCTCTATATAATCCGTTTTATAATTGAATTCTTTTGTTTGTCGATTACAGCGCCACCTATTCCGCAACAGAAGTGTTACATATAAAAGGAAGGTATTTTCCCCCGCAGAATCCGAATGTACAGTTAAAATCCAATATTCCTCTTTGAGATTCTAAAGTTGACCCCCAACCCATCCCCCTTGCGGTGGGTACGGGTCAGCATTTTTATCGACAGATAAGCATTTTTTAAAATGTTGAACATGGACGAGTATGTTTCCGTTTTTAATCTTATGTGAAGTGTTTGAGGTTTTCGTCATCACCCTCACCCTACATGCAGAATGGTCACAAACAGTCTGAAAAAATGGAATACTATAAGCATGGTGCAGGGTACGTTGTGCTAAGAAATAATTGTTAAGAAAAGAATTTGATATGTGGCGCCGTTTCTGAGCTAGCTAGCATTGAAGTTACCCAATCAGGCCCTTCCGCGCGCATGTTGAAGAGGCCCGATAGATACAATTCGTGCCAATTGTTGTCATAGCGTAGACGGCAGTGCACGAAACTACTCAGTCTCTCTTTGTACGTCCATCCTTGTAACAGATGGTTGCAAGAACTTCGGCTGTTCGATATCAAACACCTGCAGCCATTTCTTTTCATTTAAATTTATTACCGCAGTTTCGGTGTTCCATTACACCACCCTCCGTCTTCTTGACCAACGTAAGTTGGAAGACGTTCAATCTCGTGTGCAGTCATACCAGAAGCCAATATTAAATAACCGAGTTCGTAAATCTCTGGTTTACACTACAGGATCCCTCCGTTCATCAACCGAGGACTCAATCGATTACAGTCAGACTTCGTGCACGTATCACTTACTGCCTGAAAATAATCGCTGTTGGAGTAAGAAGCACCTGCCTATCAGAGGTGTTGGGGAGAGCATGAAAAATAAGTGTAGCCCGTGATGCGTGAAGAATCATGCGTTATAATCCAGTATTTAAGAATGAGAGTATTTTGTGATTTCCAACAAACTTTACATCCAATTTGAAATCTTTACGAAGCTTTTACTCGCTACGAAACGATGAAATAAAAAAGATTAACGCTTACTACATTTTCACTATTCATGCCATAAAATTTTTTACTTCTTTGATACCAACTCTATTTGTACCACGTTTCGCAGACAGTGTCCACATATATACATACACCCATTTTTGTAATATGTGTTAATTCTAGATGCTGTCCTACTCCTCATAAACAGTAACATATTTGCCTGTTCAGCAACCTTCGAACGAGACAAGTGGCCAATCCCCATTCGCTATCATATGATGAGAAACCTGACATACGCTTTTAAAAGGCAGATGGTATTTGCACCTGCTGCACTGTCTACGCTTAATCGCATTCAGGACAGAAATCCTGTATGTGGTTTTGGCTAGATGTTAAGTGATAAAGCTAAGTCGTATGACATACTTGGCTCTGCCTACTCAGAAAAGTTTTTCTAGCTTCGCAGAAGACGGGACCTTTCCTTTACGAAGCCTCTGTTGAGTGTAGGTGACTGTAGCGAAGTAATTGTGTGTGTATTGTGTGATGATGAAAAAAGAAGAGCATGAAACCCGGCTCCGACACAAAGTCTACTCCTCTCGAATAACACCTCGGAAACCTCACCCAGTGATGACTTCATCAAAAACAGTGTGCTCAGTCCATGACACACTGCGGAGAATCTTAAAACGTTAACTCTGTATACTGGTGCAGTCTGATGGTCAGGAACTGAATGCCACAAGCTCTCGCCTCCTTGCCGATCAAATACTAGTAGTTAGAATTTTATCCACGAACAGGATTCAGTCCGGCTACGTTCAAGTTAGATGCCACCACGAACAGACCTGAGCTAGGACCGTCGGAGGCGTATATGCCAATGGTCATGATCAGAAACAGATCCGTTTGACAATATCACACATTGATTATGAGATTCAGTGGTAGCATTTCTGAACACATAATGATTAAGAACAATCGGTGCAAACATTAAACACGTATATCAAACAACATACTGAGCGGTGACGTTTCTGAGCTCTTACTGTGAAATAATTCGTACAATCGAGCACCCTGGTGACAGATACGAGGACACAGCTCAAACGCCCAGCCCGTCAGTGAGAGGTGAGAGGAAACACCTCAGGAAAGCTTTTATGGCAGTGAATGAACACGTCTGTCTTTTTTTACCTTTTGTTACAACGCATTTTTGTCGAGATAACACCGTCTTGGAACTCAGTTGTGTAGTTTGTCGATTACAGCGCCATCTATCTCGCAACGACGGAAGTGTTAGATACAGCACGTACATATAATTCGCATCGACTCCGAATTTTCGATAAAAATTGGAAGTTAGTATTTAAGATTTGAAAGTCAGCGGTTCATGTGAGCAGAGCTGAAAATCAGAGAGAACCAAGTCCGCACTATGGTTGGTGATCAAACCCTTCCTATCCAAAACGCTGCAGGGGTATCTTCATTGCCCCTGCTGTGTGCGGCCGAGAATTGTCATGAAGAATGAGCTGCATGACAGTTACTTTATGTTGGGTTGCGTGGAATCCCACGCCAGGCACTCGTACTTGGCAGCAGATACTATTTTCTAGGCTTCTTTACGCGCTCACTTTGCGCTTAGAATTGAGAAGAAAGACGTGACGCTATCTACTGGCGTACTAGAGATACTGCCCAATAGATCTGTGCAAGGCTTCATCGGATTTTCACTGAGGTTCCCATTTCGCGCCCGGTCGTTTCTTACATTCTGAGTACCCCTCGTACGTACTCCACTCTTCGGGGAAAGTACTTTAACGCGAAGGGTAGAGAGTGCTGTGCGAGGTCAGTCGCTTCGAAGAACTCGAAGAACTAGTCTACTGTTTTATTATTGTCACGACGACCTCTCGAGTAGCTGTGCAACGACCGGGGAGGATTAATTAATCCCCTCTACCGGACGTCTCTCCCTCGAGGGACAGTCAAGTATTTAAACTGGGTACACCTTTTTTGTTCATAAGTCAACTTCTTGCTTTTGAGCACCGTTTTCCATAGCGCGCGCGCTCCGAGATCGAGATTCTGTCTCTCTCTCTCTCTCTCATTCTGGTAGGGATAAAAGGGGGCATCGAGCTGAAACAAAGAGCAAGCGCGGCCTATTTATGAAAAAATTTAGCGCGCAACGAGCACGACGGGATGTGGCGTTCTCGCTGCTCCGTGGAGAGAGAGAGAAAGAGAGAGAGACAGACAGAAGGCTACAGCCCAGTTTCGAAATAAACCTTTACACTCAGAGAGGAAAGTTTGTTTTTAATAAAGCGCCGTTTTCATCCTCCATTTAACTGCTCTATAGATTTTTAAGGCGGGGTGAGAGACGGCAGCACAGATTACCCCGCGGTCCCCAGGGCGGCCGCTCCCGCAGTAGGTAGGGCCACCGCCACCGCCGGCCACCTCTGCCCCCTCGAGGGGCGACGGCTCAAGGCGAATGGCAGCAGGCCCTTTCGCGCCGAAAGATATCTTGCATTTCCACTTCCAGCCGGCGCCGTTCCGCGCATCCTCTATCCCTACTCCGCCAGACACGGTCGTCCGGTTTCCATCTCCTCTCGCGCACTATTTTCCTCACCCTCTCGTTTCTACCCCTATGCATATGCTCATCTCTCCTCCTGCACCACCACCACCCCCACCCTTCTACTTCGTGGTCCGGTGTACCTGCCACACAGAGAACGCCATGCCGTCAAATACAATTTCGGACATTCTTTATACATAAAACGGTGCGCCTTACAGCTCCAGCGCATCCGCAGAGCTAAGGAAAGCTGAGAAGAAGAAAGGAAAGAGATAATAAAAAAAGAATTGCACAGTACACTCTGACACATTCCACAGCGAAATGTGAGGGGGTCCCTGGCGTTTCTATTTCGCTCTTGGCGGGCGAGCAGCGATTCCTGTTGGAAGAGCGAGCCTCCCAGCCCCCTCTACGCCGGCCAGAGGCCATCAGTCGTGCCTCGTGAGCAGACCGGCCTCTCTTCCGCACGGCTCAGCAATTTCGGAGGAAGACAAAAGGCGAAAGGACGTAAGAACGGAGCAGCAATATGAAGGTTATTGGATGCCACCGCTGCGCTGAAATATTGCAAAATACGTAAGGTTACTTTCCGTTTCAGACCACTGTGCTCGGATGTTGTCGGGAATTGTACGCAATAATTATTCAATTTCTTTAAATGGGAATGCTTGCTGTACGACCCAGTTGATAAGCGTAGTGAATTCAGTGAAAAATCTGGAGATTGTACAGTCTAGAAAGAGACTTCCTACTTTTCGTTTTCGGAGTGTGAAGAAAGAAGATTGCAAGACTTTGCCGTTTGACAAAGAAAACATTCAGAGAATTAATATACTGTATATCAATGGACTGGATCATTTTAAAAAAATAAACACGTTGTTTCAAAGTCTTTCCGACAAATGTCTAGGGGGTACAACGTTTGTTACAGGCAAATCGTTCGTCCACATTTCCCTGTAGCTTTAGGCGCCCTTCATTATTGATTATGTCACTGAGTACACATGTAATCTGTTGTGTTCGTATCCAGTGTGTGTTGCCAATAAGCCAGTCATCTGCCCATATGGAAGGTGACAGGCAGAGGTTCTAATAGGGAAAATCAGAAATGTTTTACGCTACTTGCCATTAAAATTGCTACACCTCGAAGATGACGTGCTACAGACGCGAAATTTAACAGACAGGAAAAAGGTGCTGTGATATGCAAATGATTAGCTTTTCAGAGCATTCACACACGGGTGGCACCGGTGGTGACACCTGCAACGTGCTGACATGAGGAAAGTTTCCAACCGATTTCTCATACACAAACAGCAGTTGACCGGCGTTGCCTGGTGAAACGTTGTTGTGATGCCTCGTGTAAGGAGGAGAAATGCGTACCATCACGTTTCCGACTTTGATAAAGGTCGGATTGTAGCCAGTCGCGATTGCGGTTTATCGTATCGCGACATTGCTGCTCGCGTTGGTCGAGATCCAATGACTATTAGCAGAATATGCAATCGGTGGGTTCAGGAGGGTAATACGAAACGCCGTGCTGGATCCTAACGGCGTCGTATCATTAGCAGTCGAGATGACAGGCATCTTATCCGCATGGCTGTAACGGATCGTGCAGCCACGTCTCGATCCCTGAGTCAACAGATGGGGACGTTTGCAAGACGACAACCACATGCACGAACAGTTGGACGACGTGTGCAGCAGCATGGACTATCAGCTCGGAGACCACGGCTGCGGTTACCCTTGATGCTGCACCACAGACAGGAGCGCCTGCAATGGTGTACTCAACGACGAACCTGGGTGCACGGATGGCAAAACGTCATTTTTTCGGATGAATCCAGGTTCTGTTTACAGCATCATGATGGTTGCATCCGTGTTTGGCGACATCGCGGTGAACGCACATTGGAAGCGTGTATTCGTCATCACCATACTGGCGTACCACCCAGCATGACGGTATAGGGTGCCATCAGTTACACGTCTCGGTCACTTCTTGTTCGCATTGACGGCACTTTGAACAGTGGACGTTACATTTCAGATGTGTTACGACCCGTGGTTCTATCCTTCATTCGATCCCTGCGAAGCCCTACACTTCAGCAGTATAACGCACAACCGCATGTTGCAGCTGCTGTACGGGCCTTTCTGGATACAGAAAATGTTCGACTGCTGCCCTGGCCAGCACATTCTCCAGATCTCTCACCTACTGAAAACGTCTGATCAATGGTGGCCAAGCAAATGGCTCGTCACAATACGCCAGTCATTACTCTTGATGAACTGTGGTATCGTGTTGAAGCTACAGGGGCAGCTGCATCTGTACACGCCATCCAAGCTCTGTTTGACTCAATGCCCAGCCATATCAAGGCCATTATTACGGCCAGAGTTGGTTGTTCAGGGAACTGATTTCTCAGGATCTATGCACCCAAATTGCGTGAAAATGCAATCACATGTCAGTTCTAGTATAATATATTTGTCCAATGAATACCCGATTATCATCTGCATTTCTTCTTGGTGTAGCAATTTTAATGGCCAGTAGTGTATTTGCAACAGTCTTACATCCTCTAGCTGCTTGTCTATACAGTCACCGCTCCTGCGCAGACTTTTGTCGTAGCGTTGTACCAACTTTCCAATAACCCTGTCGTAGCCTCCCGTGCTTTCCGACAGTTTTCTACGCTGGACTGTAACTCGGTGTCTGTGCCAAAATGTTGTCTTCATAGCTAGCGGTTCATCTTAGCAGAGAGGAAACGCACCCCATCGGAAACGCTGCAGGAGCGTCCTGATTGACCCTGCAGTGTGCGGCCAAGAACTGTTAGGAAGAAAGATTGGTATGACACTTGTGTAGGATTGCATTAAATCAGGAGAACTCTCGGCAGGGACCCATGCTTGGCGCGAGACTCTGTTTTCTAGGCATCTTTATGCGTTCACTGTGCGCTGAGCAGTAAGAAGAGCGACATAACGCTGTTAACGCTATCTACGGGCATACTAGAAACACTTCCCAACGCATATGTGCCACGCTTCATCGGATCTTCACTGTGGTTTCCATTTCGCGACTGATCGTCCTCACCCTATCGTTCCTTACTTTCCCCAAAGCCTTTATGTATTCCTCCTCTTAGAGATACTGATTCGTAAGGTTTTCTTGTTGAAAATCGCTCTATCAGTTCACGGGGTTACGTAGTATGCAGATGGAGCACACCTGGTCAGTAGATACTGCTGGTCCGGTGAAATCTCGTCGTCGCAGTGCACACGAATTCATTAAAACGGCGTCTGACGTCGCCGGAAGAAATTATTCCCCATGACGTGATCTGTCAAGCCTAAATGTCTGTTGCAACGTCTTTTAAACACCATGTATATTTTACACAGAAATATACCACTGATTAAAAGACATTGTGGTTTCACGGAGGATATCGGTTGCGGGAATAATATGTTTTACTTATAAGTAGTGACTAACTTCAGTCACAAGACCATTATCATATCTCCTAGTAAGTGCCTTTTATAATATTTACGAGGTCACTTGATAACAGCCATGTGATTGAAGTTGGCCAATACTGTTGAATAAAACATTTTATTCAAATAACAGACATGTTCAGCGATACCACGATTTCTTGTCATCGAAGACCTATAAAGACCTATGTATAACATGCTCCGGTTGATAAAAATATGATTGTAAATTTATTAAAACATTAGTCTCTGAGTCGTTTCGTCCACTGCTATCAATAGTAGAAAGCTTAGAGCTTGCAAAATAAGTCTCATTATTAGTATTAAAAACTTATACTTGAGTTGACGCTCAGCTTAGGCACAGGTTTTTGATACTAACACTGAACCTTGTTTTGCCATTTTAATTGAAACTGTTGATAGCAGTGACCGAAACGGCATAATAAGGAAGTATATTAAGTGATCCAGGCGTTTTCATTCACAAAATATTCATAGTTAAGTGTTTGGCAAAGGGTTCTACGACGACTTTCAGGCTGTTTCTCGACCGTTAAACTCTATAAAAACACATGAAACACCTAATTATCTTCAAGGGAGCTGTTATGATGATCACTTGTCCTTAGATGGCTATGTGCACAAAATATTCTTACATTCGAAGGATAATGGCGGCAACCCCAACTCGCTGATCGTATTTGTGACACTCTCTCTTCTCATTCGCGTTAATACATAGCGAGCAGCTTTCATTATTTTTATTTTATTTTTAACCCTTCCGAAGCCTTCCATCGGTTCTATCTGGTAACGAACCCATACCGTGGAGCAATACTCCATAACAATAGAGGCAAGCGTGTTCTGGCGGTCTCTTTGGCAGACTAGTTGAACCTTCGAAGTGTTCTGCAAATAAAACGCAGTCCTTGGTACACCTTCCTCATAACATTTTCTGTGTGATGATTTCAATTTAATTTGTTTGTAATTGTGTTTAGTTAAATTTAATTCTTTAAATTTGTGTTATTTATCGTGTAACCTAAATTAACGGTATTTCTTAGTATTCATGAGAGAACCTTACACTTTTTTATTGTTTGGAGTCAACTGCTACTTTTAGTCCCGAATTCTTGCTACTTTTAGTCCGGAACAGGTACGGTGTCTGAATCATTTTGCAATTCATTTTCTGATGGCATTACTAGTAATTAAACGACAGTATTATCTGAGAGCAATCTAGAGGGTTTCACAAATTTTCTCCTAAATCTTTTATATAAAGAATAGCAGAGTGCCTGTAAGATTTCCTTGGGGAACGGCAGGTTATCTCTTCGATGTCATTAGATTACTTTTCGTCAGTTACTTCGAGCTACGACCTTTCTTGCAGTAAAGTCGCTTCACTGAGACGAGACCTCCTGGGCACATAATTTGATTAGAAACAGTCTGTATCAGAACAAAAGCCTTCTCAAAATCTAGGTATGTGGAATCAACTTGAGATCCCCATTCGAAAACAGGCATCAGTATTTGTTGAGTATTAAAGAGGAGGCCCTTACACAACAGTTAATGTTCAAGTGCCTGTTTGTACTGGTAATGAAGATGATAACCATGTGGTTTCAAATAACTTCCGGGAATTCAGCCAGGTAACACTTTCAGCGACCGCCGATATTTCGGCGGGAGAACACCCCGCCATTTTCAAGGCCTTGAAAATGGCGGGGTGTTCTCCCGCCGAAATATCGGCGGTCGCTGAAAGTGTTACCTGGCTGAATTCCCGGAAGTTATTTGAAAGTTGTATACGCCAGGAGAAACTCAGGTCTCAAACCATGTGGTTGATTCAAAATGGTTCAAATGGTTCTGAGCACTATGGGACTTAACTGCTGTGGTCATCAGTCCCCTAGAACTTAGAACTACTTAAACCTAACCAACCTAAGGACATCACACACATCCATGCCCAAGGCAGGATTCGAACCTGCGACCGTAGCGGTCACGTGGTTCCAGGCTGTCGCGCCTAGAACTGCACGGCCACTCAGGCCGGCCCATGTGGTTGGAGAGTGAATGAATAGGTTGCGATAGTATGGGATGATGTGGTAATTTATACTTAGTCATTTAATAGGAAGTGAAAATAATGTGGTCGATGAATTCTTCGGTAATATTTGTGATGTATGCTAATGCGACCATATTACTCGTGTCTATGAACAGTTATCACGACCAAGTGCCGATAAGCATAGAGATTATCACACCCAATGCTTGGCGTATCGCCTTCGCAATCATTTTACTCCTTCCTATTTAACTTCAACCCTTACGCTACTATCTGAACAACACAGCAGAAATACTCGTCCTCAACAAAGTAAAATCTCTGTGCACCACAGCATAACACTGTCATGTTCACTAACTCATTTTACGTAGCGGGAACTCGACTTAAGAACACTTTTCCTCAAAAAATTAGAAAAATTAAAATCCTTTCAAACTTTAAAAGACTGCTAATCGCCTACCTTCTATCACAATAGCTATCTCTTCTTTCAGTTCACTCTCACCAATCCTCCCTCCCCCACCGCTTTTCTCTCCCTTGTCTAAAGAGTACTCTTTCGAAATCCATTCCTAACAATCATTGGCACTTTCATTTCTATTTCTGCTCTTTCATTATTCCGTCCAGTTCCTCAAATACCAAACAATGCGTCAAGAGTGCTAAACTAATCAATATGTTTAATACCTACATTATTTTGTTAATATTTGTTAGTGTTACTTTTATTATTATCATTATTATTATAATTATTGAGTCTATTACGTAATAGTTACTTAATGTCATCCTTAATTCCTCCATATTTTCCGTCATTATTACCGGTCGGAGTGGCCGTGCGATTCTAGGCGCTACTGTCTGGAACCGAGCGACCGCTACGGTCGCAGGTTCTAATCCTGCCTCGGACATAGTGCTCAGAGCCATTTGAACCGTCATTATTAGTGTAGATATTATTATTATTATTATTATTGTTATTATTAGTGCCAATTATTGTTTTTATTAATAATCCAAATATTGTTGTTGTGATTGCTATGTAATTTTTTACAAATAATGCATATTGTTATTACTTTGATTATTAGCTGATTTTTTGTATATGTTGTTCGTAGTCAAATGTAAGAAAACACTTTAATGATCTAATCTGGTCTGGCTAAATAAGCAACAAATAAATAAATATTTCAGTGTGAGTTTTTCTTACATATGTGTGGATGCAAGCGAAGGGCTTTTTGCGGGTGTCTGTTAGGAACACTTCACCATGCTATTTTCGGTTTGCTTGGTCTGCTGCTCGTTCTGCCACAGTTTCGCAGCCAGAGAATGTAGGCTGTTATACGCACTTCTGCCACGCTGCAGGTTCCCTGCGGAGCTTCTTGCAGCGCTTACACAGTCGCTGGTCCGTTAATGGCGGCCCAGAGCCACGGAGGGCCGCGAGAACAAAAAAAAAAATAAATAAGCTGTAAGTCCCGCGTGCGTTACTTCCCAGAGGAGAAAACCAAAGACCTAAATTGAAATAAATGAATCAATTAAACACGTTGCCGAGTGGCAAAAAGCCACTTGCTCGTACGCAAAGGAAGAAAGAGCGACGGAGGATAATAGGCTCTGCCGGCTTATGGCTCTTTTTTACGGTAAACTCAAAGGCAGGAGCGGTGTATAATTCGTTCACTGTGGGGATCTTAAATTACGAGCAGCATTAAAATTCATGCTCTAATTGAGCGAATATTCTTAAACGCGCCATTTCTGTGTTTCATATATGTAGTAGCTCTTTTCTCATTTTACACCGTTTGTTCTGTCCCTTAATGGAAATTGTTGTCGTAGCTAACACCTAGCAAAACGATTCTTTTCTATTCTACGTTGCGATGAAACAATAGTATTCGAGTGTGTGATACACGCCCTATGTGACCTGCCATTTCCTTCGTTCCTGCAAATGTTACGATGTTACTGAAGGACATCAGTGGCTTTGTGTCACTAATAATAGAAACACTGCACCAGAAAGATCCAGTGGAACCAGAATCAACATGGATAAATCAGTTTGTATCGAGGATGGGACCCAGTTGTCTAAATCGGCCGCACCAGCAGTTGCGTACTGTTAAAAAAGACACCGTTTGGGCGTGATCATCATGGCGACTGCCACGCACGTATTAGAACTCAACTGGTAGAAGAAGGAGCAATCAATCAAAACGACATTAAGGAGCGAAACCACAAATGGCTTATTACATCAGTGCTTATATATTGTCCAAGCTCAGTCATATAGATGCAGACCTACCTATACTATAAAAATACGTTAGACAAATCTTTTCAGTTCCGGAGTGGTATACAGGGACGTATAGTTTGTTCACATTTCCTTTTCTCAGCACAGCAACCCCATGTATCAACTGCTGATTGAGGTTGATAAATCCGTATCCACATTCCATAACAATCATTTTTAAATAAATATGCAAGATATCTAAGGGAAATGAAAAAAAGTCCTCCTAACCTTTCAAATAATTCCACCCTACGATATAATGCCTCCGATTTAAAATGATCCAGAACGCGAAATTTACAGATATGTCCACAACTGCGACATAGAAGTTACCTAATTAGAAGAGGATACACTGACAAATCTCCAGCAAGAGACTACCGGCAATTAGTCCAAAACGTTACGAAGTAGCCTGTGTCAGGCAAACAAAGTCACGCAAATTGTTTATAAGTTTGAAGAAATATGCAGGCAGAGATTTTACCCTTAAATATTGGAGCTATGTGGTTAGATGTCACCACCGAAACCCAATCAGCTCTTGCTAAGGAATATACAATCAAACTGAATCCCTCAGCTTTATACGAAGAGTGTAGTGTATATCCCATCATAAAACAAATATACCTAAGCAGGAAAACGATTGGTGTTCGGAATTTGGCAAGAAAAACCTCTCCATTAACACGATAATCGCCGTAAATAAGGTACACGTCGACTGGGTTTTGTGATCAGGTTCTGCCACCAGATTGGAAATTTTTCCCTGACGTAAAACACAACGTATTTATCTCGCTGGACACTTGACCTCTCTCTCTCGCAAAACTCGAGGGCATTGATACACAGGAAGTTACCCACTTTGCAATACTGGAGCTTTAAATATCATCTAAGAACCATTTGTGGGCCGTAGGCGCACAGTTACCTGCGTGTGATTCTCGAGTCAGATTAAGAGAGGAAAATGTAGACAAAGAGTACGCATAACTCAATAACATAATTACTTGACAGAATAAAACACACGAGAAAATATTTAAGTAAAAATTAAAATGCAAATTATTATAAGACAGCATGTGAGAGCGCAAAGAAGACAAATCACTGGCCCAACTTGTTGTTTTTACAAAATATTATTATTGTCATTATTATTATTATTATTATTATTATTTTAAGTGTAAAAGAAGGAAATTATGTATTTTGCATAGGCATTAAATATTTAAAACCATACGCGAGTGTGAGTCAAATGAAAACCTTAAATTTTTTAATAACAAATCAAAATTTCGCGCCGTTATCCTGTAAGTTTGTAAGCGTGCTACAAACAGCGTGCAGAATGGCCTGTAGGTGGCAGCATAGTGCAGATGCACACATACCGTAGCAGTATTAGTATAAAGATGGCCGCCCCACTTGCGACATGCACCAGGGAAGAGCAGCGCTCTGTTATTTTGTTTTTGCGTAGTGTAGGTGTGAAACCTACTGAAATTCACGACGAATGAAGGTTCGGTACGGTGATGCTTGTTAGTCTACGAATGGAGTAGGAAGTTCGCAAATGGTGTGACTTCAGTGGGAGATGCTCCTCGTCCAGGTCAGGCACAACGAGTTGTGACTCCACAGAACATTGCAGCAGTTGAAGCCATAGAGATGGAAAACTGCCGAGTGACACTGAATGACATTGGAGCATGTTTAGTCATGGGTCAGCACATCACACTGTGCATGATGTGCTCCAGTTTCACAAAGTGTGGGTGCCACGCCACGGCAGCTGACTCCTGAAATGAGAAAACGACGTGGTGATGCTTGTGAAGAACTTCTTCGGCGCTTTGAACGGGAAGGTGATGGCTTCCTTGCAAGAATCGTTACTGGGGACAAAACCTGGGTTCACTTCCAACAACCGGAAACGAAGAGAGCGAGCAAGGAATGGCGCCATTCCTCATCACCAATACCAAAGAAGTTTCGAACAGAACCATCAGCAGGGAAGGTTATGCTGACTCTCTTTTGGGACGAAAAAGGCGTCATTTTGGAGCATTACATGCCTAGAGGGACCACTGTCACCAGTGCATCATACACAGATCTCATAAAAAATCATCTGCAGATTTCAATCAAATCAAAGCGACGTGGATTGCTGTTAGCAGGTGTCCTTTTGCAACATGACAATGCAAGGCCCCACACTACCCGTACAACAGTTGCAACAATCACAGACCTGCATTTTGAGTGTCTTCCTCATCCACCGTACTCACCAGACCTTGCCCCAAGTGATTTCCATATTTTTGGACCACTCAAAGGCGCAATGGGAGGAAAGAAATTCCGTTCTGATGAAGAGGTACGCCACGCGGTGCATGAGTGGTTGCGCGGACTACCAAAAGAACTTTTTTCTAAAGGAATTTATGCACTTTGTAAGCGCTGGAGGACTTGCATTGAGCGTGGGGGTTATTATGTTAAAAAATGATACACCTTTGTACCATTTCTGCACAACAAACAATATTAAAAAAATATTTAAGGTTTTCCTTTGACTCACACTCGTAGTTCCTCCAGTTCAGTAAGAGATTTAGTAGAAAAGCGTTCATATTACTTGCGAAAAACTCGTAATTAATGTATTTACTACCAGTTTCAATTAGATGACCTTCAAGTTTGTTAAATCTTTTCACAGCAGCCTACGTGGCAAAGTCCTAATTGTGGATGCAAATGAAACGAAATGAGAACCAACCCATGTCAGTTGTGAAATACGCTGATCTATCAACAGTCATAGGATAGCGATATGCGCTCGTAAAGATGATGATAGTATCAAGCACAAAAGGTACAGTAGGGCAGTGGTTTGTTGGGTCTGTTATTTGTACTCAGGTGATTCACGCGGAACAGTTCTCGACGTTGTTATGGCGGCGCGACGGGAATTAACTGACTTTGAACGCTAGGAGCTATATTGGAGGTAGACGCACGTCGCATTCCATTTCGGAAATCGTTAGGAAATTCATTATTCCGAGACCCACAATACAAGGAGTGAACTGAGAATAGCAGATTTCGGCATTAGCTCTCATCAGAGGCAACGCAGTAGCTGACAGCCTTCGCTTAATGACTGTGAGCAGTGGCGCTTGCGTAGAGATATCAGTGCTAACTGACAAGGAACTCTGCACGAAATAACAGCAGAAATCAGTGTGTGACATACGACAAATGTATCCGTTAGGACAGTGCAGCCAAATTTGGCGTTAATGGGCTTTGGCAGTAGACGACCGACGGGTGTGCTTTTGCTGATACCACATCGCCTGTTCCGCCCTCCTGGGCTCGTGCTATTTCGGTTGTACCCTAGACTACTTGAAAACCGTGGCCTGGTCAGATGAGTCCCAACTTCAGATGGTAAGAGCTGATGGTAGGGTTTGAGTGTGGCGCAGGCCCCAGGAAGCCATGGATCCAAATCGTCAACAAGGTCCTGTATAAAGCTGGTGGTGGCTACATAATAGAGTTGGCTGCCTTTACATGGAATTGACCGGATCCTCTGATACAGTTGAAGCGATTCTTGACTGGAAATTCTTTTTTCAGCTACTTGGAGGCTATTTGCAGCTTTTCCTGGACTTCATACTCGCAAACCGCCATGAAACTGACACCGAGCCACAATTGTTCCCGACTGGCTCGAAGAACATTCTGGACACATCGAGTGAACGATTTGGCCACCCAGATCGCCGATATGACTCCCATCGAACACATATAGGGCATAATGGATATATCAGTTCACGCACAAAATCTTGCAGCATGGCTCAATATTTCTGCAGGGAGCTTCAAAAGACTTGTTGAGTCAATGCCACGTTCAATTGCTGCACTACGCGAGGCTACTAGCCAATTCCCACGGTTCATAGTCAAGATTAAATCAATACCGTGCTAAAAGTGGTTGTCTATGATCAAGCCGACTGGGAACGCAACGCGCCATGACTTCGACGTCATAGAACTGCTCACGGCCTCGGCGTAACCAGTACTGTTTAAACGCTTTTAGCAGGCTATTGGCTTAATCTTGACGTGCCATTACCCGAAGATTCATCTCTACTGATGCGAAACCGGTCGTGACGTTTTGATAAGCGTATTTTAATAGACATTGTAGAAGATTATATTCAACATGTGCGACTTGGGCTGCGGTTGCCCGACCTCTAAAACATTATATTATTACATTTCACTGTCTCTTTTGGCATGGGATGGAGTTTATCCTGAGTACATTCGTATGATTATGAAACGAAGTGAACCGATATTAGGAGGTGTTCAAATGGTCAAATGGCTCTGAGCACTATGGGACTTAACTGCTGAGGTCATCAGTCGCCTAGAACTTAGAACTACTCAAACCTAACTAACCTAAGGAGATCACACACATCCATGCCCGAGGCAGGATTCGAACCTGCGACCGTAGCGGTCGCGCGGTTCCAGACTGTAGCGCCTAGAACCGCTCGTCCACTCCGGCCGGCTTATTAGGAGGTGTCCCACGTACTTAAAGATTTATCAGTTTCGTACATTAATAGACAGGATCCACTTTCTCATGTGTAATGCATTCTCCATACATGAGGATATGTGCAGATACAGTACACTGCGCAGGAAAAGATTACAGTTGAGTGACTGTAAGCGAAAATCAGTCAACTATGTCAATACAGTTTGCTATTGGCAGCATTGTGTACTTTACTACTGACGGAAAAGACGCAAAGTGTTCTAAATTTTATTCGACCCGACAGTAAGAACGTTGCCAAATTGGGTTGCGTAATTTTACGATACATGAAGATGATCAGATAAACCAAAATCAATGATGAATAAAGTGAAATAAGTTTTATCAATAGTCCTTGTTGCTTACGAAATATATTTTTGAAACTTTGGCGAGCTGTGAGTCCCACCTGCACAAAATACATTTCTCTTACATATTCGTTGTATCACTGATAGCAATTAATTTTGATTCTTCTTTACTCGTCACTGACTGTAGTTTCTCGCCGTGCTTTGCTCCTAGTTACAAATACAGATCTCATGTATTTCTTGCTTAAAGGAAAAGGATTACAGCACCAAACATTGAAAGGGAGTGCACTTTTTATAAGGAATACCGTCCTGCTTACGCTGGACAGCTCAGGCAATCACGCGCGGATACCTATACATGATCAATTGGTCCTAAAGTAAACATGTCTGGTCACTGCAGGAATGAACTTATGTCAAACGCGGCGAAGGGAGACGGTTTTACCACTTTCAGTTCAAGGTAACAGCACACTTATAACGTTTCCCTGCTCATCTTTTAATGTGAAACACTAAGAAATGAAACGCACTTCCCAACTAAAGCAGATCAGTGAGACCCAGAGGTTGGCTCTGAGCACTATGGGACTTAACATCTATGGTCATCAGTCCCCTAGAACGTAGAACTACTTAAACCTAACTAACCTAAGGACAGCACACAACACCCAGCCATCACGAGGCAGAGAAAATCCCTGACCCCGCCGGGAATCGAACCCGGGCGTGGGAAGCGAGAACGCTACCGCACGACCACGAGATGCGGGCAGACCCAGAGGTGAGTACCTGCTTGTATTGAAAAGTATAATAATGTTATGAAGTAGTACATCTACCACGAAATCTCTGAAGAAGCAAAGATAACAACCGCCTCGACATGTTGTACTTGAAATGACACGAAACCGAGAAAATAATAACTCACAAGACTGACTGCAACAAACACCGATAAAGTATCATACTGTTAACTTTGGGGTAATCTCTCCTTTGTAGCCAGAAAGTATTACACAACTTCAAAGTTAGACTACAGTATGCAGAGAGACAAAGTGGAAACAGTTCCAGCGTATGATTGCATCAGAGTTGGAAAAAAGTCAAGGCAGAGGCACTCGAGGTAGACAGAACGTCCCGCTTTGTATAAAAATGAGAGAACTCAGCAGCACACATTTATATTGTGTGACAAAACGGACGTCATTCAAACCAGACATTTATTAGGGACAATAAACGTCACTAATTTTATTGCAACAAGTCGCCAGCGCTGGCGGAAGTGGAACGCGGGAGAAGAGGAAAAACGACGAATTTCGCACACTGGCTGGAAAATTCTCATCGGCGAATACCGTCAGCGGGTTTGCATTCAGCAAGGGACGTAAAACAGGTTCAGGCGGTGTATCTGTTTCATACACACTGTTCATTGTGACAGTTACATAAAGAATAACGTATCAACTAATAGAGGAGGGCTGCCAGAAATACCAGTGCTTTCATAATCCGCTATTCTGAAACTACCCGAAAATCTTCAATTAAAAGCGTTTCAAATTGTATTTGAAAATATGTTTTAGACTGTGAGAAAACTTACTATGTCGATGGCCGAAAAAATAAGAAATCAAAGCGAAACTAGTTTTGGAAATTTAGGAGACAACACATTAAGTTTAATTATCTACGCCTCATCAAGAACGACCAACTAAGAATTCCGTATAACAGACACTCGACTTTTGTTGATAACTTTGTCTTTACGAGTTTAAATGGCTCACTTCCAGGCTACTGAGAGACTACTGACAGTTGTTCTTAAATGCATAACGTTGTGTTGCCTGAAGAATAAGCTTGTACTAAAAGTTGCAGTTTCTAGCAACATGATGTTTTCAGTTGTAAAAAGTAACAACCGGTTCCGCATCAGTGGACATACATCGTCAGGTGATAAGTGTCCTTATTTAACAGTCATGGCGCGGCAAAGTGAAGGCTACGAACCAATTCCCACGGTTCATAGTCAATATTAAGTCAATAGCGGGCTAAAAGTGGTTGTCTATGATCAAACCGACTGGGAACGCAAGTGCCGTGACTTAGACGCCATAGAAGTGCTCACGGCGTCGGCGTAACCAGTACTGTTCACATGCCTTTAGCGGGCTATTGGTTTAACCTTGCCGACGAACAGTGGGAATTGGCTCGTAGCATTCACTTTGCCGCACCGTTACTGTTAGAGAAATGAACTTATTATCCGAAAATTCATCTCTACTAATGCGAAACCGGTCGTGACGGTTTGATAACTGTATTTTAATAGCCATTGTAGATGATTATATTCACCCTGTGCGACTTTGGCTGGGGTTGCCCGACCTCTAAAATATTATATTATTACGTTTCACTGTTTGTTTCGGCTTGGGATGAAGTTTATCCTGGGTACATTCGTATGATTATGAAACAAAGTTAACCGGGCATCAGACGGAATTTATAGTTGTAGTGTATGTGGCACATCTTTCGTTTTTTATTTATGATGCTAATCTGACGGTCCTTTTCTACCACACCACAAGCACCTTGCTAACTAGCCATTTCATTTATACTACAGTATGCAAGTTTTACTTGACTCGGTGTACAATAAACCATCACAGCTTATGTATTAGGCGATTTGATCAAGGAAAGTTTCATCAACAACCTATGTATTGCCGCTTGGTTCGGTTTCCCAAATTCCTGTGAGTTGTCTGTCATCTATTTTGTCTTTCTTTCGCATACTGAAGGAGCAGGGACTTTGAGATCGAGTATGCTGCACTATCTCTCTCTTTCCACGCTGTATCGTTTCCAATCGCGTCTATGTGCTCCAGTAAATTGGCCTGTGGTAAAATTGTGCCTTGTATTACGACATGCTCATTGGAACCTTCCTCTCCACAGATACTTTCTTGCCGATTACTGAAATCTACGCGGTATATTGCATTGCGTAAGTGCCATGTCCGGTCAGGAAGTGAATCATCTCTCTGCTGGGGTCAATAAGTCTCATTTCTAACAGCTCCCTGATGGTGGGGAGTGTGATATTAACCCCTTGGCCCTTTTCACTGCTGTCTCAATCTCGTTGCCAACTATCTGACTGCCAACTCTTCAACTAGAGCTCTTTTGTTATTTCTTCCCTTGCAACAGTAGTTATATTGTCTTTTTTGTCTTGAGCCACTACGAACGGACTGCCATCCATTTACGAAGATTAAGCCAAAACCGGCCTAGTACCTCCAGTCCGTAGAACAGTCTCTGTCCGCTGGAAATCGGAAAACCGGCGCTGGTGTTCACTTTAGTGACCAGCACCAGCCGACAAGAGTGGCCAGGGAATGAAAAGTCTTAACACATAATCTTGTATCGCGGGAAATGGCTTCAGGGGAAAGCAGAAGAAACGTAAATCTCAATACATATTTTCCACTATTTAGACACAAATGCCTTCTAGTTTTCGCCGCGTCGCTAGCGCTCTGGGTGAACGGCCTACAAGAGCATAATCAAGTCTTAAAGAGCCGGAACAAGACATCTCGCAGACTGGATGATCCCTTTTGGATATCTTCTAGATTTGAACACCTTCTGAATTTAGGTAGAAGAACAAGAACAACGTCAGTAGTTAGGCTACAGGTGCTGGAAACACCTGAAGCACAACACATTACCATCCCTAATATGGTGTAGGAAAAGCGTTGTCATTCAATACAGCCTCTAGTCCGCTCTGAATGGATAATACGGGTGCCGTATGGTTTTCAAGGAGACGTTATACTATTATTCCTGGAAACTGTGACACGTGCAAATAACGATTATGGAGGTGGGCGCCCATTATCTGCAATGTAGACCACAAAGACTCATCCGGCCAAGTGAGTTCCTTCTATTGCTACAATTTTCATGTCTTCGACACCACATTTTTCGGTATGTACATCACTACTGAGAGGTTTTGGAATTTCAACTGGCTCTGCAATTCCGTGCTTTGGCAACTCCCTTCGTATTGGTTTGATGCTGACAGCGTTCGCCAGTGCGACATTCACAATTTTCTTCAATGATCATCTATCACGATCACTCAAAACAAACTATGGCCCGCTTGTGACTTACCGGATGAAGTTTTACCGCTTACCCTGCATGTAGTGTAAATATTCGATATGGTCTCTTAAAACCTTCGGTTATATTGGTTAAGGAAGAACCACTCACACGAGCACCAACAATTTGTTCACGTTAGAATTCTCTTAGCCCTGACATATTGAATCACAACTAAAGAGAGCACTGTTCTGACTACGACTAACACATGCAGAGTATGAGGATTTGGCACAGATGTCGTTTGGTATCAAACACAACAGCGCTACCTGAAGGCTCAATTTATGTTCAAGCATACATTACTCGCCATGTTCCCATTTTTTTCCTACATCTGCGTTTGGAAGACAAATCGGACGTGGGTGACTGAAGAGAGAGTAAAAGCAAGTCCACGTGTATGTTTCAACCTGCCCTATCCGGCCCCCATTTCAAGATACGACCCAGCTTCAGAAGGTGACTTTGATGTTACTCGCTTTCTCTTGTTCCTCCTTGTGACAAAAATTTAGAACATAGGAACTGTTTTAACAGTAAAAGAGCGTATAATTTTTCTTGTAGCTTCATTTAAATATATTAATTTTGAAATAGTATTATAGTCTACGAAATGGCTTCAGCATAAACACGACAATTGCCATACCGCTTACTCAGCTTGATAGGTGCGCTTTATTCAGTAAAAATTGTACACAGGAAGATTCAAATATTTCGCACGTGCTTGATGCCGATTTCACAGAAATTCCCAGGAAATTAATTTTCCTTTGTGCCGATGTAGTACTTAATGCTGTTCCATTTAAGGAAATCAAGTAGGTAACTTGAGGTGTTATTTCGACGGCAGGGGCATTACAAACAGAAGGCAAACTGGAAACGGACGTGACTGAGGAAGGAAATAGGCGATAATCTGTTCAAGGGACCAGTCTGAGAACTGCCTTCAGTGATCTACGGGAACAATAGAAAATCTTATTTTGATTGCTAAACAAGGATTTTAATCGAACATGTACAGTGTGTATAACACTCGGTCGACCCAGCTATTAAAGTGGATTTTTTGATTGACACAAACAGAAAACGTAATTGTGTCCTGTAAAATTGATCTCGCATGTACTGCTAGTCAGGATTCTCAGATTTAATAGCGTATACATAGACTGACATCTGTTCACGGTAAACCATTATATCGTTCCCGCAACCCAATGATATTTGGGGTTTCCTGCTTATTTTTTCATCCTGACTCCATTCCGTAATGCTTTTTGATCAAATAATCCAAGATATGGTGCATCGCTATGTCATTGCCTCAAGGTGCTAAATTTCTGCCACACTATCACACGTAGAAAGAAACAGCGGGAATCTTGATCCAATTTCTGTATAACTGTTTCCTTGGTATTAATCAATGGTGGTTGTGTTATAAATAATTCTGTACATAACGCACATATAATCTGTTTTTAGATGTAACTAAAAGGATCAGTAGAAAAATACACTATACACCTCTATAAATGAATGCAGTAAGACCCACACTTCACAACATCCAGGAGTGTACAGCACTTAACTGTACGTATTTATGTATGGAATCCAGCGGTAATCGTGCTCAATATAGAAAATTACGAGACATCAAGTGATTTTCGTATGAAGGACTGAGATTATTATCAGGGCTTCTTGATCAAACAGCTACTGGCAGGGTTCGATCAAAAAAGCTACGGGCAGTGTTCAATACAAAAATTAAGTGTTCATTACTCTCCGCGGCATTTAATGGCTACGCAGCTGTAATTAGTGAACTATCTGTTAATTATCCGTTAATAGTGTAAACAGCTTATTTGATGCGAAGAGGTAGGCCCAACAGTGAATGTTATGACGGATCGTATTGTGTAATTCAATAGACTACTAGAAAAACAAAGAAGCAGTAGAGACAATTAGTTATCAAATGCTTTATGCTGTTTACATGTTCTCGGTGTCGGAGGCTTTCAGTTGTTCATATTAACTTTTCTCAAAGCGTACGCATTTCCAATAAATTTTTCCATCACTGAGATTTAACATGACATCGTGCGCAGTGAACACTTCGTTCAGCAGATTTATGACATAGAGGCTAAGGATGGCCAAAACTGATAATGGCTATGAAACTTATTGATAAATTAAAAGTGTGCTCTCGACCGAGACTCGAAGTCAGGCCTTGCACTTTACGCGGGGAAGTGTTCAGCCGACTGAGCTACTCAAACACGACTCTCAACCTTTACTCATGTCCTGCCTTCCAAGCTTGACAGAAGTTTCCCGTGAAAGACAAATGTTCATATAATTGCACACTCCGCTGCAGAGTGAAAAATTCAATCTCGTAATGAATTATTCTATTATGTGACTGTGTCTTACATATAAAGAAATGTTTGTAGAATACTTGGGTGTCCAGTAGGGTCACATAGTAATTACTGCAAGATATTTCGGTAAACATCATCGTTCCCATCTTCAGGTGGTCACTGACGATCAGCTGAAGATGGCCGAAATATCGTAATTACGGCGTAAGACGTCCGGACATCCGAGAATTTTACAAGTCACAAATATGCCGAGAAAACCTCATATTATTTAAAGACATCTTTTACACCTTATTTTATTCCACTTTCCACAATATTTTACTTCTCGTCAACATGGTTTTAATTAATAAGTTGGTGACAGAAAAAATTCAACAATAAAGGCAGCACTGTTAAGGGGATAATACTGCATTTGTCATAACTAATTTAAGTACAGCTGTAAAAATGTAAATTCGGTTGGCGTAATGGAGTCGGAAACTACTGAGTGTACTGAGCAACGCAATAACTAAATTTTGGCGAGGTACATAATTACACTCACGAAATTGTTATCATAATTTTGTATAAGTGAGACAAACGTTTGGGTAACTAGCAGGAAAACATTAGCAAGGTTAATATAAGAGTAAAATGGATTAATCTTGTTAAATAGTCATAAAAGAACACGAAAGTAATCATGAAAATTGGAAACAAGGGTACCCGAATGATTGTCGTTAATAAATGTCTGAGCAAATATTGTGGAATGTCACCTACTTTTCTTTAAATTAATTTAGAACAGGCTCTGAATGACGTGTACACTTGAAATGTTCATGCATGGTAATAAATACTGGAGACGATACTCTTCACTCTCTTTTATTTGCGAATGACTGAGTTATTCTCTCAAGATGAAGAAAATACGCGTATGGAATACATGTTGAGAAATGTAGAGGAGTAGTGTAGAAAATGAGGTATGGAAATAATTGTGGACAAGCCGGAGTGTATATAATATATGGAACAAGATTTGATGAAACCTGACAAGGAGGAGGGAGAAAGAAAATCCTGCAGACGCTACGAATATTTGGGAACAATAACAGGTAACTCCGGTACAAATGATAAAGTTATTAGCTCCACAAATGATAAAGTCATTAGCTCCAAAACAGCAATGGGGGAGAGACCTACTGAACCCTGGACACGACACTAAGAAAACGGTATTCCTCAATGTGGCGGAGAATATTGTTACCTATAGTGCTGAGATGTAGTCCCGTACAAGAAAGATTAGTCACAAATTATAACAATGAAAATGGAATTACATGAGAAGATGTGTGCAGTTATCGAGGCGACTTACGGCACGAAATGAGGACGTATGGAGCCGCATGGAGATAACCTGCTCCGTTCAAATGTTCAAATGTGTCTGAAACCTTATGGGACTCAACTGCTAAGGTCATCAGTCTCTAAGTTTACTCACTACTTAACCTAAATTATCCTAAGGACAAACACACACACACACACACACACACACACACACACACACATGCGCGAGGGAGGACTCAAACCTCCGCCGGGACCAGACATGCTCCGTAACAGAATCTTTCAAAAACAGAGTGCTTCAGCAGTACGGCCACGTACAGAGAATCCCCAATTCGTATAAGTGTGCAAGGAAAATTTTAATGCAGGAGTCACCCGGAAGAGGTAACAGTGGAAGCCCAACGCTAAGATGGGAAAAAATGCATAAAACAAACAATGGGAGACAGAAATCTAAAACCGGATGCCTACAACGAAAGAGGACTACGTTGGTCGAAAACGGCAAACTCCTAGGCGGAATCGTACAAGAAGAAGAGAAGAAAAAGCTAAAGAAAACAACGTTTTCTGATTTCAAATTAAATTTGTTCGAGAAGTATCTCTTCGATCTTGCCAACGACATGAGAATATCACAGTGTTCTCGCAAATTCTATCATCAAGTAGCATCTAAAAAATTACCTTCGTGACTTCCTTCAGCACGTCAAGAAAATTATTAAAGAACACGTTGTTTCAATAAAGAAAGTGACGGCGGCTCATCAGCAATACTTTCTGATTCGTTTTCCACGGCTTTGGCTGAATGCGCGTATTTTCAATCGTACAGACGCAGCAATAAAACGCGTGTAATGAAATTTGAAATTAAACTCGAGCCTTTCGCAAGGGAAAAAATGGCTGTCACAGGATTTCATTAAATTACTGTTCGTTTTCAGAGTGATAACATGAACAAAAGCTTAAACTATTACTTAATGTAACATCTATTTTCTTGGATACAGAACTCTAAGCGAAATTCTCAGAATTTACAACTCTTTAACAGTTCCAGTATTCTACCAGTAATTAATTAAATGGTATCAGCCTTTTGTGACAGTTTAATTCACTTTTTATGCCTCTCTGACAGAAAAATTATATGATGTTCTCATTTTGATCGCTCTTTAAACTCTCTGTGGAGCAATATAATGAGATTTTTTCATTTTTTATTTTTTATTTTTATTTTTTTTTACTCTCTCTGCTTTTGGTTTCCTTCACTGCTGTTGCTCAACTAGTACGGTGTATGTATGTTATAACGAAGAGGACATATTTAACTTTCAACATTATTATTGCTCCATCTCTCAGGCGCACTTGAATCTGATTATTTGCCTGTAATTATGCTTCAATAAACGATTCGTGTGGACTTGATGGTTTTACTCCCCAAAATACCTACATAGGTACGTCGTTCGATGTTCGATAAGCGAAAGGAAGTAAAATTCTTTCTGGAATTTAAACAGACTGATTTTCTCTGGCAAAGCTTCAATTATCCGGAAAATGCCAAATATCTGAGCTGGTTGCATTCCACATTGAACATCAGATTTAACTAAAACGGAAAGAAATTTCACAGGTCAGACAAAATGAGGATATGAACCTTCTCTACCACCTTCTTTGCTATAGCACCGTGATATTCAGACGGAAAATATAGTTGTTTGCTACTTTAATTTTCATCCTACCAATATTATGACCATATGGACAGGTCGCAGACCCAGAAGGTTACGAGGGTGTACAGAAAAGAAATTCTTCTGAATTTTTTTATTCTGTTCTCAACGTTGGCGGACGTGTTACATGCACCACATATTACTCGGCCGACTTTCCTGCTTCGCTTAAGCAAGTTTCAGCCCTCTGCCGCCCTCGTGTAACATGGCGATGTGTAATGTAACTATGTTGGTTCTTGAGAAACCCTCGGAAAACAGAAAGCACGAATTCGAAGATTTAGTTCACATATGGGGCACCCTCGTCTTCACCATGACAATGCCAGATAACATAACATACGACCGATGTGACATCTGAAACAAACCGATGCCTAGTCTTCACTCTCATCGGTCATCCTCCATACTGTCCCGATTTTACACCATCTGATTTCCATCTGTTTCTACGTCTTAAAGAACACATTCGAGGACTTCACTTTGATAGTGATGAAGCGGTACAAGCAGAGGTGAGGTTGTGGCTACGTCAACAAAGTGAAACATTCTGCAGTGATGGTATCAACAAACTTGTCTCTCGATGGAAGACTATGTTGTGAAATAAATGTGTAGACATGAAGAATACAGATGGAGAATGTTAAAAACCTTTGTTTCCTGCTGTAAAAACTTTTAGAGTTTTCACATGAAAAAATCGGGGGCATTGCTTTTGAGCACGTCCTCCTACCTTTCACCGACAACGCAATTAGTGACTGAGCTAAAATAGAGGCGGCCCAAAATCTGCCTTCACAGCTTCACCTCTGCCAGTGCCTCTGAGTCTGGACAGTTCACTCAGTAGAACCACTGTCTACGATAGACAAGATTCCGGGTCCTGATCCGACACATAGTTTTCATTTGCCAAAACAAAACCTCAGAATTCGAGCTAATTGATAACCATATACACATTTTCCATGTCACATTTAATGTTTTCTTTTATACGATGTCAGATAAATACATCACGATGAAAGGGGAGACCGTGACACAGGCGACATGTATTTCTAAGGTTTTTACAGTTGGCAAAATAACGAAACGAGAGCTTAAGTTCATACCACAACTCATATTTCATTTACTCATATGTCTGCATCTACAGCTAGATATACACTCATAAGCCGCTGTACAATGCATGGTAGATGAATCCCTTTCATTTCCGTACTTCGTTATAGCTATAATTTATTTCATTCTGATATTCATACGATAATGCCATGATATTGTCGCACAGTGGATCACAAATGCTGCTTATGAGAATTTTCCTTTTGCAAGAACTTGGCACCGTGTTTCTAGTCAGTATCGCTTCTCTAAGCATCTCTACGATCACATCATGTGAGGTCTGTTCACCTCTTAATCTTGGTGAGACGTATCTAAAGTTTGACACCAGGCATGCTATACAAGGGAAAATGTGACATATTGGCACTTTAAGTAACTTTAGTGATGACAGCTGATCTACAATATAACATACTCATTGTGATAGAAACACGATCTACTTCCGCAATGCTGAGACCTCTACTGACGGTACTTTTAAAACTTTTTTCGGTTTGGTCAGTTACGAGATACTACACTGAGACTCGGTAACATTGATCTCACCTAAATTTCTTTGAGGAAGATTCTGCTCCTTCAAGACTGTTTGACTGTTGCTAAATTTCTGATTTCTGTCTGTCACTGTGGTATAATTACGAACTGCGTCTTGTAACTATGCAGGGTATTTGTAAACAGCCTTAAGACGTAAATATGTGAACATGGCAGAATAGATTACAGTTTCGGGGGCGACACTTTGTGAGGCTTGATATAGTTTCATGACGATTCTGGTGTTTTCTGATGCCCACTTCGTGACAACTCGTCGCTTTTGTCACGGTTGTTATGTTCCGGGATTCAATGTGTCTGGCTGAAAATACAGGGTGTTTTTAAATTCATTTTCTTTCCATCATTGTAATTTTCATTAATTCAGTTTTCCATGGATGTGAACCACATCCCTTCAAGTGCCACACAACGGATCTCTCATAGAGTAGCGAGGTTTTCAACAATCTATAATAAGCAAGTGGGCAACGAAAGAGTAGGGGTTAACGTCTGATCGACAACGACATCATTAGAGACTGAGCATAAGCTCGGATCAGGGAAGTAAATCTGCGGTGATACTTCAAAGGAACTATCCCAGCTTTTACTTTAAGCGATTTAGCGTAATCACCAGATATCTAAACATGGATGGCAACTCGGGGATTTGAAACGTTGTCCTCCCGAATGCGAGCGAGTCCTTGTTGCTAACTACTGCTCCTCTTCTCTCGTTTTGGGCGACCTTAAACGAGGTCTTCTGCGCGGCAGCACGATAAAAGAAGAGCACAGACGAACTTGAAGTAATTGCTAGAACATTTCAGCATAATGTTTCAACGGCAAACATAAACTCGCAGTGCTTCAAACTAGCCAGCACAGAACGTGAGAACGAGAAAAAGCAGCTACGATATCAGAGTGTCGCTTACCGTAAGAAGTGCGATGATAATTGGTAGATCTAAAACGTTTCAACCAAAGATATTGCCTTTTTATTTCTCTTAACATCAAATTTATCTGTCGAAAGGCCAAGAAGTGCGACACGAGCATATTGGATGTGATGATCTCATAGGGATTGATCTGTTACTCCAATCCAGTAGAGTCGCAGAACACTGGACTGACAGACGTAGTCACTGATTTGTTCAACTCTTTCACTTCGACTACCTACGTCTACAGAGATATTTGTGTATGACCATTTCATGATTTCAATTTGCAAGAAGGCCACGATGGACCATGCGGACCTGGCCAACAACAGTTTTTTTCTGGTGGCAGCGATGTAGAGACCAGATCGATCTCCCGACCTAAACGGCATAAAGCTGTGTTAGATGTTCTTGGGAAGCACATTGCTTTTAATACAGTATCATTGTATGTCCCCCCTTATTGCTCTTGATACTCACAACTCGTATTGAAACGACATTGACAGATATGTTCCGTATATTTCAAAAAGTCCTCCATGCAAAAATTCATTTTCGCCTTGAATACTGTTCACCCGATGTCACGTATTCTGCTCTTGGGTTAAGCACAACAAACAAGTTTCCGAATTACGTTTACTTGGTGACGTTTCTTTGACATATTGTAGGGGGAAAATTTTAGTGACTTTCAACCCTCGTCATAAACCCCTGCTGACTGTTCTGTCATCTCAAGATTCATGAGAGAAACTTGTGAGTTTCGTTCTCTTGCAAATCTTGATAAAGTCAACGACGAATATTCGTCTTAAGTTACGTTTATTACGACTCAAGGAACTGCATTTCAAATATATCTCTCAATGTGTTTCCGATCTATTTTATAACGTGCCGCCGGCAGGGGTGGCCCAGCGGTTCTAGGCCCTAAAGTCTGGAACCACGCGACTGCTACGGTCGCAGGTTCGAATCCTGCCTCGGGCATCGATGTGTGTGATGTCCTTAGGTTAGTTTGGTTTAAGTAGTTTAAGTTCTATGGGACTGATGACCTCAGAAGTTAGGTCCCACAGTGGTCAGAGCCATTTGAAACATTTTATAAAGTGACCAACATTCAGAGAAGTATTTCTTCTACTTATGTGCGCGCAAAGAAATGTATCAGAAGCAACAATATGACAGATGCGGCCGTCAGGTGTTTGAAAATTTGAAAGTATTGACTTGTTTGAACATGAAAGAAAATGTGAGCACTAAGACAATTATCGTAAAAAAAAAAATCTTATCTTTGAAAGAGGAATGTTGATCGTGGAAGACTCCGCGAAACATCGAATTTCCTGCACCATATCGACATGCAATGAAATATCCATTTAAAGAAGTGTAATGAACAACTGACACTGAATATTCCAATAGTAGTTCACTTGGAAATGGCTTAAGTAATTGTTCTCCTACTAATTAAAATCTTGTGGTTATTATTTATACAATAACACTTTACCAATTTAGTTTATATCTTTGCGACTTAAGCCACGATAAAATTCTTATGCAGTGTAGTGTAGTGAAACGGTCAGGAGAACGAATCACTCAGAAAAAATGAAATAGTGAAAATAAAATTCTGCTTTTGTACGCAAGTAATGCTGTCACACGTTTTAATGAAAGTAATGCGTCCCCTAATGACAGTGCGATCTAAAGTTCTGTGTGAAGCTGCAAAAATCTGCATATGTCTTCTCATCAACTTCGCTCTCAATCTGATTCGAAGTACATTTTCACGAGAACATTGTCATCAGTGAAATAGTAATTGAAACAGTATATGGGGTCAAATGCTAGTTCTGTCGGTAGTTTTCATATAGCTAGCCCACGTGAACGGCAACACACACACACACGTAACTAAATGCAATTTACGATGTGATATAGCAAGCACACATTTTAAATATTGTTGTGGGATATGTTGGACACAATGATTCTACGCCTATTAGTTTACTTTCTGTTAACAACTGCTACAGTCTTTCACGTGTGTGTTTACACGTAAAAATGAAATTAACTCGCATCAGTACACAACAAAGGTTAAGTTGATCGAACAAATGCAGTAAAAAAGGATATGAACTCAGCTAAAAATTGCTTTATGAATCGATTTTACTGTAATGAACAGCAAATATATGTGACAGTTCAAGGGAAACTCAATTTTTCGTCCGAGAACAACTACCTTCCTGATCGGTAATGGAATATTAAGAGTGTACTTGTGACTTTATGCATAAGGGCGAAAAAAGATAACTTCGATATTCGAAGTCATGGATAGAACATTACTGGGCAGCCATGCAAATGGTGAACTTAAGATTCGCATGTTATGGAAGTGGAAGGTTAATGTCTACGGGGTGAGGCACGATTTAGGGAACTTTACCGAACTTTGCCTTCCCTGAAGGTTCCGGAGGGCGGGAGATGGAAAGGGGGAGAGGGTGTACGCGCTTTAATCCCCCTTCCTTCCTCACTTGCTTCCTTTCCCCGTTTCCCCTATCCGGCTAAGATAAAGACACAGTGCCCCGGGGACCATTGAATTATTATGCTAACTGTCTGCGCTGCTGGCGCTTTAACGAGCTCATACCCGGGAGAACAAGCCGAGGAGCAGCGACGGCGGAGAAGATGGGTACTTCACTAGTGGCAGCGACCGCCTCTTTGCCCTGGAACTATCAGGAAATCTGACCTCGGAGTCGTGTGCCCATTCGGCTTATCAACAGAAAAAAATGAATGTCGTGTATCGTCTGCTTCTAACCATTCTACAGTCAATAATAGAGGAGAGAGTTGCATCTAAAGAACAGTGTACGCACGTAGCGCTTTTTGACTTAAACGTTTTCTGAGTATTGTACAATGACATAATGTAAAAGACTGTACTGGAGAAATCAACGTTTCGGCCACGGTTACTGTGGCCTTCTTCTAGATCCTCTGATGCTTTTTGATCGGTACTTCAGTATAATGAGTCATTTTAGAATCAGATGAAGGAATCCGAACTACACAACTGTACAAATTGGAACTGTTCTAGGCAAGAAGACCAGCGCCGCCATACAAACATATGTGCAGAGCATTAGCCAAAAATGGCTCTGAGCACTATGGGACTTAACATCTGAGGTCATCAGTCCCCTAGAACTTAGAACTATTTAAACCTACCTAACCTAAGGGCATCACACACATCCATGCCCGAGACAGGATTCGACCCTGCGACCGTAGCGGTCACGCGGTTACAAACTGAAGCGCCTAGAACCGCACGGCCACCCCGGCCGGCAGCATTAGCCAACGGCGTAATATGTTATGTATGTAGATGTAGATTCGGAGCCGTAGCTAGCCTCTAAGTCCCTCCTTAACTGAATGTCATAGCGACTGGCCTACACAACTTGCAAACCTTACCGTTTATTTTACGTGGTAGCGGCAGTACTGGAGAGGTATTGTAATCAATCGTTAGCCTTCTGACGGTCTGACGTAGCCCTCCACGAGTTTTGTTTTTGTGTCAAACTATTCATCTCACAGTAGCATTTACATCCAACGTCCACAAATATTTTTGAATATATTCCAACCTCTATCTTCCAGTACGGTGTTTGGATGTCTTCTCAAATGTACAGTCGTCCTAATCTTTCATCTATTCAATCTTTTCAACAAGTTCCTCTCCCCGCCACTACGTAGAGAAACGTTCTCATTTCTTATCAAATGATTCAAATGGCTCTGATTACTATGGGACTTAACATCTGAAGTCATCAGCCCCCTAGAACTTAGAACTACTTAAACCTAACTAACCTAAGGGCATCACACACAATCATGCCTGAGGCAGGATTCGAACCTGCGACCGTAGTATTCGCGCAGTTCCGGTCTGAAGCGCCTAGAACCGCTCAGCCACGGCGGCGGGCCCTCTTATCACTTCATCCAATTTTCTACATCTATGTATAAGAAGTCAAACGCTTCGATTCTCTTCTTATTGTCTCACAGTTCATGATTCTCTTTCAGACGTGCTCAAACGCAGATTCTCATAAATTTCTTCCGTGATACAAGGGTAATGTTTGATGCTAATGGACATCTTTTGGAAAGTTTCATCATCTCTGCTTCTTCTAGTTTGGTTTACGTTCTCCTCGCATCATCTGCCATGTATTCCTTGCATCCAAGGTAGCAGAAATTCTTCACTTCGTGGTCGCCAATTTTGAAGTCTAGATTGCGCCGTGATTATCGCCGCATAATTGTGACACCCCCGGGCTCTGCAGGTGTTGTCGAAATTTTTTTAGGTATTTCGGTAGGGGCGAATCGGGCAGGAGGACGGCCGAACAACAGGGAGACGTTGTAGCCGTCTGACTAGGATCTTAACCCAAGGTGAGCAGTACAACTACAGAGGAAGTGCCGACGGGATCGTATCGGTCGGATTGGTCCCTGTATGGGCAGTGGCTGTGCCTTGTACTGTGTACTCTGTACATGAGTTCGCAAATGAAACGCTGCTTTTCTTTCCAGAAGTTCAGTTGAAGTTATCTGAATATGTTATCTAGCAGTCGATGTGTATCCTACCATGATTCACTGATAAGCACAGTATGTGCAGTGTAATGCTGATTTCCTCTTGATGCTACCGAAAACGTTGCTTCCATTACATTTTTTTAAGATAAGTTTTTTTCCCGTTTATATACGTTATTCCTGTTATGTAATTGCCGGTTCCTTGTAGCATTTACATTTTATTTTGTTTCTTACGCCCAATCGCCTTCCTTGTGTACAGTCCTTTCAGTATATTTTACTTTTTTGGCGTTTTTCACAATACTAGGTATCTTTCTTGTTTAAAAGTCACGTATTTTTATTATTCTCTCTCCTTGTGTAATAAGTCATCATAATATTCTAATGTATTTGTACCCCAACATACTTTAACCACTTCCACTACACGGCCTATGCAGCTGCTGAGCCTTCCACCGTATCATGTTTATCACGAATCTCATTTCGGTTGCTTCTCATATCTTCCATCTTCTTCATAGTGTGTGTTCACTGGACTGTATTCCATTCAACACGACCTACCATTGTTCCGCTCTTTTACTGAGGACAGTGCAGTTTCTTCGATAGACAGACTGATCGGTAGATGTACGAGATGACATAACTGTGTTACGTCCTTCCTAATCCAAGCAGTTCGTTCCTGGTCCTCCAATTTTTCCCCTTACTTCTTGTACATATTGTACATTGATCGACCAGAACATTATGAGCACCGACCTAAAAGCCCGTGTATCCACCTTTGGCAGGGGTAACAGCGGCGACGCGTCCTGATATGTAAGCCATGAGGCCTTGGTACGACGCTGGAGGGAGTTGGCACCACATCTGCACACACAAGTCACCTAACGCCCGTAAATTCCCGTCCAGTCACATTACACGTGAGTTCGATCGAATTCAGATCCGGCGTTTTGGGGGGCCAGTACATAACTAGGACTCGCCACAGTGTTCCTCGAACCAGTCCATTACGCTTCTGGCCTTGTGAGAGTGCCATTTTAGTGTTGAGAAATTCCAATGCCGTCGGGAAACATGGTCCTCATTAAGGGATGTACGTTGTCTGCAACCCGTGTACGACACTCCTTGGCCATCATGGTAACTTGCGTGAGCTCCACTAGACCCGTGGATGATCATGTGAATGTGTCCCAGAGCACAATGGATCCGCCGCCAGCTTGTCTCCGTCCCACAGTTCAGGTGTCAAGGAGCTGTTCCCCTGGAAGAGGACAGATTCGCGCCCTCCCGTCGGCATGATGAACAAGGTATATGCCATTGTCCAGTACCGATGGAAACGTGCCCATTTCATTCGTAGTTGCCGAGTCTTGGTGTTAATATTGACACATGCATGGGTCGTCGTCTACGGAGACCCATCGTGTGTTTAGATACACTTGTAATCTTCTCAGCATTAAAGTGTGATCCGTGCAGAGTGCCCTCGTGGTTTGAAGCGGCATATCACGGATAGCTCGACCCCTCCTGCAGGAGGTTCGAGTCCTTAAAAAGGTTCAAATGGGTCTGAGCACTATGGGACGTAACTGCTGAGATCATCAGTACCCTAGAACTTAGAACTACTAAAACCTAACTAACCTAAGGACATCACACGCATCCATGGCCGAGGCAGGATTCGAATCTGCGACCGTAGCGGTCGCGCTGTTCCAGACTGTAGCGCCTAGAACCGCTCGGACACTCCGGACGACTCGAGTCCTTCCTCGGGCGTGGGTGTGTGTGTGTGTTGTTCTTAGCGTAAGTTAGTTTGAGTTAGTTTAAAGTAGTGTCTAAGTCTAGGGGCCGATGACTTCAGCAGTTTGGTCCCTTAGGAATTCATACACATTTGAACATTTTTGAATTAGTATGATGTCAGTTCCTCCACATTTCACCGCCTGTTCTGTTTTACCAGTCTGCTCAGCATATGATGACCGACATCTGTGATGAGACATGGCTACTCAGCCCCATGCCGTCTGGACGTGATTCCAGCTTGGACGTGCAGTTTCCGAAAGGCTCGTTTCGTGCCCTTCCGCCATCACAATCTGCTCTCAGTCAAACTCAGATGGATCGCGCCTTCCTCATCCAACACACGGACATAACGGTCACTGATACTACAAGCACCGTCACTAGCAGTCATTCCTTGCCAGATGACACTGCTATTTCAGCGACCGATTTGTGTCGATAATAGGTCGGTGGACAAACGTTCTGGATGATTACTGTATGTTACCTATATTTTCTTCTAGCTTACATCGTACATCTGTTTTACTGAAAATTCGAAATCCTTACACCACCTCACATAGTCGAACACTGTTTTTAGCGCAATAAATGCTATGAAAGTACCTCGATTTTTCATAAGTCTGGAAGCCTTTATCAATCGCAGTGCGAAAAGTACTTCTGATGCCTTTAACTTCCCGAAAGCGAAGCTGACCGTAATGTGAAGTATCCTCAGTTTCATTTTCATTTCCCTTTACACTATTCTTGTCAGAAATATTAGCTTTTAAGCTGACTGTGCGATAGTTGCTGCTCTTTTCTGCTGTTGCTGTACTGAGGATTTTGTAGATTTTCCGGAAAATCTGATGGTACGTCTCCAAATTCATTGATTATATATGACCTGGATGGTCGTTTGGTTGCAATTCCCCGCAATTATTTTAGGAATACCAAGGAATGTTGTCTACCCTTTCTGCCTTAGCTGATCGCAAGTCACCTAAAGCTCCGTTGAGTTTTTTCTGATTTCATGCCCTCAATATCGATTCCAGTTTCTTCTTCGTTACGTCACTACACAGTTCCTCTGCTCGCCACCCCCACCCCCCTTCGTACAGGGCTTCGGTGTACTCTTTTCAATCTTTCTGCTCTCTCTTCTGTACTTAGCAGTGGAATTCCTCTTATCCTCATCAGGCTGAAAACATTTTACTTTTAATGTAACAGAAGGTTGTCTTGACTTACCTGTTGAAACGTTTTCCTAGCGGCTCGTATTCACACTAAGAGCGCCGGGCGTGCCTGTCTCCACTTCATGAAAACGGCTTTCGCAGAGTCAAGGTGAGGCGAGAGTCCCGCCACCTTTGTCTCTGCTCCGTCTTCCCCCCCAGGAGCCATGCTGTAGGGGTGGGGTGGGGTGGGGTGGGGTGGGGTGTGGGTGGGGTTGGGCGTGGCAGTGTTTGCGGTCTGCGGTCTGCGCGTCAGCTCAGCCGTAATCCGCGGCGGCCGGCGCCCGCCGCGGCCGCAGCGCGTCGCCGCCGACAGCGCCCTAATGCGTCAACCCGGCCGCGCCCTGGCGTCGCCGCGCCTACCACCGCACTCTCCTACAGTCTTCTGTCACTCCACACCCTCTGCACCGCAAGTTTATACCGTACTTTCCCTCACTGCTCAGTGTGGGAAAATGGCACAATGAAGCTTTAGGTGCACACTAAGTGACAACAGGTATCCGGACACCTAATAGCGGACATTAATGTGGAGTTTCTCGCACGTTGACGGCTTGAACTCTACTGGGGACATAATGAAGTGGCTGATGCTCGTAGAGGAACTGCATCCCATTCTCTGGGTAACACTCATCTCACACCACCTCCTGCAAACGTGACGTCATTATGACGTCACATACAATGTTAACAATACCTAACACTGGATATCGACGTTCAGTTGTTTGGTATTATAACTTTAAGTATGACGTATGAAAGCAGTAGTGCACTGAAAATGTGTCATAAACCGTCATCCTTCTTATTAAATGCCAGTGAATAACGTATCAATGACACAAGCCTACAAGAGGCAGTATGAGAACCGAGACATGAGACGAAAAATCACATGGCTAAGCCCTCGTATAATGGATAATCTCTTGGTATACGGAGTCGAAGGAAATAGGAACGCATCCTGCTGCATGCTTTTTAATCATCTTAGTGATGTTATCATATTCTGAGAGTTTCTTATGAATGAAACACAAGTATGTTCTCCAATATGAGATGTCAATTAACGTTTCCGTCTGTTTAGAGAACGGAGGAGCGGATAAATAATTGGCTATGTGTCCTTTAATTTACGTCTATGGTCACAAACTTTTGTTAACAGATTACCGGTTTCGGTCTTTAATGACCGTCATCAGATCTGTTTCATAAAAACAAGCCACTATGGCTGCAGTACATTAGGACTTTGTTTTTATGAAACAGATCTGATGATGGTCATTAAAGACCGAAACCGGTAATCTGTTAACAAAAGTTTGTGACCATAGATGTAAATTAAGGGAAACATATTACATATACGGGTCACTGTTTTTTCGCGACGATGTCGCAGCTTGTGAAAATAGTTGGCTGTTTATTTCCAAATACGTGGTGAAATCCGAGTGTGTACTTGGGCAGGAAGTGTAAAGCTTAAACTGCTGCATGTGTAACAATGAGCACAAACATACATATTCATCCTTGTCACGAATATTTTACGTGTAACACTCGTCTCACAAGACTTCTCGCAACGGCTAACGATGTGGGTGAACTGTTACCCATGCGAGAGAGGTCTGTACCGAACGCTAATGGAAGTCGACAGCGGTTACTGTGGTTGTCGATTTTGCACGTGACGTCAAAATGAGGTCGCGTTCACTGGAATTGTTATGAAAGGAGTGTTGCCTTCTCTTCTCCCTCAAGATCCGAAACCAGAGAGGGTGTGGCTGTTTCAGTTTCAGGTCGAAACCCTGCAGCGACTAGTCATAGTCCACAAGCCACTCTTTCAGAGATGCTGCTTCGTTACAGGATCCATTGTCAAGCAAACACAAATAATCATTATCTCCGAACTGTTGCTCTACCTTGCACAGTTAATAGTTCTGTAAAATATGTTCATATCCTTCCGAATTAGGCGTTTTCTTAAATGAAACAGAGGGACCACGCCTTAACCCCGGAAAACACGCTCATATTGTAACAACGTCTCCCATGCACTTCGCTGTTGGCACTACACATGACGGCAGGTAACTTCCTCTAGGCACCCGCTAATCCCAATGACTTGCATAGAACTTTCAAGGAGTACAGCATGATTCTCTGCTCGAAATCACTCGATTCGGCATCCAACGTTAAGTGGTACAGAAATTTGTGGCTTACGCGGAGCTGGTGCAGTCAACGTACCATGACTGCCTACGCACAGTCTTGTTACCAGCTGAACTCCTGGTACGACTCTGTAACTGAAAGTGATCCCTTTCACTGATATAATGCAATTTTTTACACTCATCTTCCGCAGAGCTCGACTGTCCGTGTCGGTCAGTGCAAGATGCCTGCCATGTCTTGGTTTAGTTGTGGTTGTTCCTTCACATTTTCCTTGATCCTACGCATTTCCGCTTCAGAATCACGTAAGAAATAGTCTTCAACCACTGTAGGAGGCTTCAAATGCCCTTGATGTATTTGTTTTACTCAGATGACATCCAGTGACTAGCTTACTTCGAAGTCATTGGGCTCCCGTGAGTCACTCGTTCTGCTGCTAATGCGTCCCTACACAATACTACCTCATTTTGCACTGTCAGGATCACCTCTCGTGACATCTAGTGATCAATTCCGCATTATATAGAGGTGTCCGGATACTTTTTATCAGAGTCTACGAGGTGTAGGTCATCGATGGATGGGAGATGGGCAGCGCTATTTTGGTTTTGGCTCCTGTAGCAGCAAGCTACAGTACTGTGTGGCGCGGGATTACTATGTGTACTAGTACATGTACCCGCAAATGAACAAAAAGATTATTACTTAATTATGTTTTTTGAAGGTCATAATTTAATTTAATAACCTACTGAATAAATTTTCACTCTGCAGCGGAGTGTGCTCTGGTTTGAAACTTCCTAGCAAATTAAAACTATGAGCCGAACAGGGACTTTAAATCACAACCTCTGCCTATTGCAAGCAAGTTCCGACTGAGCTATCCAGACATGACTGATGATACGCCCCCTCATCTTTACTTCCGGCAGTACTTCATCTCCCATCCTCCTAATTTTACGTAAGTTCAGAAGTTCTCCTGCATATTATGCAGACTAGCACTCCTGGAAGAAAGTAAACAGCGAAGAAGTGGCTAATCCACAGCCTGGGGGCCGTTTCCAGAATGAACTTTTCACTCAACACCATAGTATGCGCTAATATGAAATTTCGTCGCTGATTTGAATTGTATGCCGGACTGGTACTCGGACCCGGGACCTTTGCCTTCAGCGGGGAAGGACTCTAGGAAGTTCCACATCTTTACACACTCCAGTGCAGAGTTAACTTTTCATTCTGGGAACATCCTTCAGACTGTCGCTAAGCCACGTCTCCGCAGTATCCTTTCTTCCAAGAAGTGCTTCTGTGAAGTTCCGAGAATAGATTAAAGTAAAACAATATGGTCGGTCGTGAAGGAAATGTCTGATCAACAGCACAAGGTCGAAGGTAGCAAAAATATTTTTGTTACCGGTACTGATAAGTTGATTGTTCGTACAGTATTCAACAATCACTTTCTGAATACATGAGATGAATTAAGTGAAACTTGCCTTGTACAACGAATCAGATAACTCTTTGGAAAATGGTTTTCTCCGACTTTTATCTGAAATACACCTCCATGAAACTAACTGGAGGGGCAATGACCGAATAATGAAAACGCTTAAGACTAAGGACTCAAATATATACGATGAGGTATATAGCACGTAACTAAATGACTGTTCTGTATATGTTAGTTTTACATTCGGGAATGGTAAGTTTCTGAATGACAAAAGCACTCCGTCGTGAAATCGCATTATAAAAAAATTGCAAGAGATAATGTAGACTGTTTGAGACCTGTTTCTACGTCATTTGTGTTTACAAAAGTTTTTCAAAAAGCTGTATATGTACATGTACAGGTTGTAACTGGAATAAACGCAGATGATTTTATATGTGTTACGTTAATAAGCACGTATCATCAGTGTGTTGACCGTTTTTTCTCTTTATCTCACAGCCTTCCCACAAACACATCACAAACTTTATGATATGATGTCTTCTGCACACCGTACACCACGAAGACTAAGCCTGTCAAATTACAAGGCTATCGACGATTTGGAGATTACTACAGCTAGTGGTGTGGTGCGCAAGTTATATTCCAGCGTCCCTCTGTCTTTTGTGGTTATGTACTGAATTTCACAGTTACCAAAGTGGATGCTGCGCAGTGTGGTAAAGGTTGGATAACTATTGCAGTAGTACGCTACAATGACGAAAAAGTTAAAACAGTTCCAGGACTCGAGACTTTTAATAGTAGGGATGTAATTGCCTATCGCACTTTTCAGATTGGAGAGGTATGTAACAGAGAAATTGGTAAATCCTACTTTACATCTACTTTGCCATTAGTATCAAGGACCAAGAATCATGGTAAAATTAATGAACAGTAAGACGAATGTATATGGATCAAGGGTGATCTTGCGTGTAAAACTATTAAACTTGGTGATTAACTCATTATTATAGATATCAAATAACCTTTTACCATTCCCAAAAAATAAAAGTACTACACATTGATCCTACTAAAAGCTGAGAAACGGTTCATCTTTGTGTTGTAGCTCTCTGGGATGCTCTCTTTGTGGGCCACCTCTGTTTCGCCAGTGATTACGTAACGTACCTTAATATGCACACATCATCAGTGTGTTGGCTGTTCTTTCTCTTTATCGAACAGCCTTCCCACAATCGCATCACAAACTTTATGATGAGATGCCTTCTGCACAGACGTCGTGCACCAAGAAGACGATGCCTGTCAATATACATTAACCGTTTTGCATCCACGTATCCACATTTTAACACCTGATCGGCTGTCGACGGCAAAGTAAGCATCAATTACCTGGTCTTGCCACATGTACGTAGAGGTACTAACCAACCTACAACATATGTAATGGTTGTAATTATTAGTCTGCAGACGACATAAATACTGATATAACATTTTTCAGTAGATCGTCCACAGTCACCAATAGAAATATCTGCACTTACACCCGTTACACCCCGAATAAGATTAATTGATCGTTTTAGTTCTTATACTTTTCTACAGAAATTACAATTTGACTTTAGTAGTGTTTTAACAGCAGAAAATTCTATATTAGCATTTTTCTGCGCATCACTGAAGATATTAAACAAAAAGTTATCAACATCAGGTGTCTCTGTGATTGTGTTAATCTCAAAATATTACTGTAGACGTTGGAGCATTATGGAATAAACGGAGTAGCTCACGGTTTGTGCCTCTCATACGAACTTCAAGACAGAGAGAATGAAATCATTCTCTGCAGTAATAAGAATGGCTGTGACATTGAGTATCATTGTTGTTGTAGTTGTTGTTGTTGTGGCCTTCAGTCATGAGACTAGTTTGATGCAGCTCTCCATGCTACTCTATCCTGTGCAAGCTTCTTCATCTCCTAGTACTTACTGCATCCTGCATCCTTCTGAATCTGCTTAATGTATTCATCTCTTGGTCTCCCTCTACGATTTTAACCCTCCACGCTGCCCTCCAATGCTAAATTTGTGATCCCTTGATGCCTCAGAAAATGTCCTACCAACCGGTCCCTTCTTCTTGTCAAGTTGTGCCACAAACTCCTCTTCTCCCAATTCTATTCAATACCTCCTCATTAGTTATGTGATCTTCCCATCAAATCTTTAGCATTCTTCTGTAGCACCACATTTCGAAAGCTTCTATTCTCTTCTTGTCCGAACTATTTAATCGTCCATGTTTCACTTCCGTACAAGGCTACACTCCATACAAATACTTTCAGAAACGACTTCCTGACACTTAAATCTATACTCGATGTTAACAGATTTCTCTTCTTCAGAAACGCTTTCCTTGCCATTGCCAGTCTACATTTTATATCTTTTCTACTTTGACCATCATCAGTTATTTTGTTTCCCAAATAGCAAAACTCCTTTACTACCTTAAGTGTCTCATTTCCTAATCTAATTTCCTCAGTATCACCCGACTTAATTCGACTGCATTCCATTATCCTCGTTTTGCTTTTGTTGACGCTCATCTTATATCCTCCTTTCAAGACACTGTCCATTCCGTTCAACTGCTCTTCCAAGTCCTTTGCTGTTTCTGACAGAATTACTATGTCATTGGCGAACCTCTAAGTTTTTATTTCTTCTCCATGGATTTTAATACCTACTCCGAATTTTTCTTTTGTTTCCTTTACTTCTTGCTCAATATACAGATTGAATAACATCGGGAAGAGGCTACAGCTCTGTCTCACTTCCTTCCCAAACACTACTTCCCTTTCATGCCCCTCCACTCTTATAACCGCCATCTGGTTTCTGTACAAATTGCAAATAGGCTTTCACTCCCTGTATTTTACCCCTGCCACCTTTAGAATTTGAAAGAGAGTATTCCAGTCAACATTGTCAAAAGCTTTCTCTAAGTCTACAAATACTGGAAACGGAGGTTTGGCTTTCCTTAATCTTCTTCTAAGACAAGTCGTAAGGTCAGTATTGCCTCACGTGTACCAATATTTCTACGGAATCCGAACTGATCTTCCCCGAGGTCGGCTTCTACCAGTTTTTTCCATTCGTCCGTAAAGAATTCGTGTTAGTATTTTGCAGCTGTGACTTATTAAACTGATAGTTCGGTAATTTTCACATCTGTCAACACCTTCTATCTTTGTGATTGGAATTATTATATTCTTCTTTAAGTCTGCGGGTATTTCGCCTGTCTCATACATCTTGCTCACCAGATGGTAGAGTTTTGTCAAGACTGGCTCTCCCAAGGCCGTCAGTAAATCTAATGGAATGTTGTCTACTCCGGGGGCCTTGTTTCGACTCAGGTCTTTCAGTGCTCTGTCTATCTCTTCACGGAGTATCGTATCTCCCATATCATCTTCATCTACATCCTCTTCCATTAACATTATATTGTCCTCAAGTACATCGCCCTTGTATAGACCTTCTATATACTCCTTCCACCTTTCTGCTTTCCCTTCTTTGCTTAGAACTGGGTTTCCATCTGAGCTCTTGATATTCATGCAAGTGGTTCTCTTTTCTCCAATGGTCTCTTTAATTTTCCTGTAGGCAGTATCTATCTTACCCCTAGTGAGATAAGCCTATACATCCCTACATTTGTACTCTAGCCATGCCTGCTTAGCCATTTTGCACTTCCTGTAGATTTCATTCTTGAGAGGTTTGATATTCCTTTTTGCCTGCTTCATTTACTGCATTTTTTATTTTCTCCTTTCATCAATTAAATTCAGTATTTCTTCTGTTACCCAAGGATTTCTACTAGCCCTCACCATTTTACCTAGTAGATCCTCTGCTGCCTTCACTACTTCATCCGTCAGAGCTGCCCATTCTTCTTCTACTGTACTTCTTTTCACCATTCCTGTCAATTGTTCCCTTATACTCTCTCTGAAACTCTGTGCAACCTCTGGTTCTTTCAGTTTATCCAGGTCCCATCTCCTTAAATTCCCACTTTTTTGCAGTTTCTTCAGTTTTAATCTACAGTTCATAACCAATAGATTGTGGTCAGAGTTCACATCTACTCCTGGAAATGTCTTACAATTTAAAATTGGTTCCTAAATCTCTGTCTTACAATTATATAATCTATCTGATACCTTTTAGTATCTCCAGGAATCTTCCATGTACACAACCTGGGGCACTGTTAAGCGGGAGTGCCTCAGAGGTCAGTGCTGAGACCACTGTTGTTTCTTATATATGTAAAAGGCATGACATCTAATATGACTGCAGGGACTGGACAAAAATTTGGAAACACAAAAACACAATTCATTACCATACCTAAGTCTGAGTAAGAAAACCGCTGGCATTCGAAACAGCCTCCAGTCGTCTCGGAATGGATAGATACAGGTCCTTTATCGCTATCAAGCGAATCTCATACCATTCTTCCTTCAAAATAGTGGCAAGTGCAGGTAAGGGTGATGGAGGCAGGAAGCGATCTATGGTGACCGGCGGAGACCCCAATTCATCCTCGTGAATAAAAATCTCTCAGTGTACGTGCCGCGTCAATTCAGGATAAAACTCCAAGCTTTCGACCAGAGTCAGTTTTAGCCCTGACGACGACCATGGAGGTAGTGGTCTAAAGTTTGGAGTTTTATCCTGAATTGACGCGGCATGTACACCGAGAGATTTTTATTTAAGAAATACGTCGCGAAAGACTTCGTAGCCAATTCATCCTCGTGCTCAGGGAACCAGTCCTGGACGATGCGAGCTGTGTGAACATAGACCTGTCATCTTGGAGCACAGCTAGGCCAGTGGGAAACAAACATTGTTCCATGGCATCGAAATCACTCGCCAAATTGATCACATAATGCGACATTTCAAAGATCCATTGAATAACACAACATGGCTGCCCAAATCATCACCGATCATCCTCAACATTTCGCACTTGGGGCGTAAATTCAGGCAGAAGTTAGAAACAGTATAAAAACATACTCATCCGACCAAATGACATTCTACAATTGCTCCGTAGCCCAGGTTCTATGGCTTCGGCATCACGTATTCCCTGTTATGAGCTTTTGATTTTTGGAATTCCCCTCGCCCTGAAATTCCTTGCGTCTGTTTTCTTGCGGGCAGGGTTCGCCAGTGCGACTTTATTTCCGCAGTGTCATTTACAACTGTCGTTCTCTTAATTTCCGTCACAATGCTCTTCAACAGCCGTCTGTCACAACGACTTAACAGACACTCTCTTCCACGTTGTGACTCAGCGTTTGATGTTTTTCACTTTCTCTGTAGGCCTACGCGGTTATATATATATATATGAATCGTCCCTCATTGACTCGTGCACAGAAAGGCGTAGAGCGTTCTGCGGCATCCATTTTTAATAGTCTATCGCAATAATTTAATAGACTTAGCGATAATCATCGCTCTTTCAAGTCCAAACTGATTTCCTCCTGACTCATTTCTTCTGTTCTGTCAGGGAGTTCTCTTTCTCAAATATTGGCTGACTACATACGGGGTAAATGTTCGCCGTATGTTACACTACCTCACGACATATACACAGTTTATAACTGTAAACATTTTCTTGCTAAGGTGAACCTTTCACACGGAATACACCTCTTAATGAGTAGATTATGCCAGCATTTTAAAGATGGTCTATAATTATGCGTAGTATTGAAAGACAATTTTTGTTGCCGCTGGAATCGGTTAGATAGGCAACCTTCAGCTCGTACTGTATCTGGGATAGCGATTAAGTAATATACACCTCGTAACAAGAGTAAAGGGTCTCTTCTTTGGAATCACGCAATTGTTTCTCATTGGGACGCAAAAGTTTTAAATTTCGCCCAAACGTGCGTATAAGCTCTCTCTGTAATTATGCAAAAGCATGGCGTCACCCTCGGGCTCGATTAATACTATCATGTCATCATTGCAATATGTTAGAGTTTCAGTGGTATATTCCGATGACAACTCTTTGATATCGAATACAGAGATCCCAAGCAGAGACCTTTTAAATGTGTTGCACAGTGGAGACTGCCAGTATATGGCAACATAGGACGCAGCAGTAAGATCGTTGCAACTACAACGACGAGGAAAGTGCTATACGATTAACGTCTTTACCGAACGCCAAGAAACCGGTACCCAGAATTTCGATGCCTGTTGGGTTTTTTGGTTGAAATTTCATTCTTATAAGAGACTTTTTCTCCGTGTTCTACTTTTTTCCTAATTGACAGCATTTCCTACAGATGAAGAATACTGCGCTTGCATGATGGCTACTGGGCTCGACAAACGTTACTGAAAATTTTCAAATGGAAATCGTAACACAGTATGCTAAGGGGACGTGCCGGTGCGGCTTACTGCTACCTTATGGACTTTGAGAGGTATCGAAATATTGGCGTGAGGGAGCGTTATATTTCGAGAGCTATGGTCTCCAACACACAGGCCGCGCGGAGTGGCCGCTCAGTTCGAGGCTCTATGTCACGAATTACGCGGCCCCTCCCGCCGGAGGTTCGAGTCCTCCCTTTGGCATGCGTATGTGTGTTGTACTCAGCGTAAGTTAATTTAAGTTAGTTTAAGTAGCGTGTAAGTTCAGGGACCGATTACCTCAGCAGTTTGATCCCTTAGGGAACACACACATCTGAAAACCAACACATACACACAACCTTGTAACCATCTCGTGGTGGTCATGAAAAAGTGACTAGCTCCATCATCCCTCGGTGCACTTGGACCTACATTTACGTACTACTCTGCTACTCACACTTAAGTGTCCAGCAGGGGACCATCAAAACGCTTTCAGACTACTTTCCTACCTTTCCACTCTCGAACAGTGCGAGAGAAAAACGAAAACTTAAATATTGCCGTGCGAGTACTAACTTCTCTTATTTTACTACTATGTTTATTTCTCCCTTGGTAGGTTGCCGTCAACGAAATATTTTCGCATTGAGGGGAGAATGTTGGTGACTAAAATTCTGTGAAAAGCTGTAGCCGCCATGAAAAATGCCTTTGTTGTAATGAGTGCCTCCAAAACTCGTATATCCATGACACACTTTCTCCTATTCCGCTGTAATACGAAACGAACTGCAATTCTTTCAACTTTTCCGAAGTTCTCCGTCAGATATCTGATATGGATACCATACCGTGCATTAATACTTCTGCCAATAAAACGCAGTGTTTGTCTCATTTTCCCCACAACATCATCTACGTGATCATACCAGTTTAAGTTACTCGTATTTATAGTCCCTAAGTATTTAGATTTGCATGGTTTATTATGTAACCGGAATTTTATGCATTCCTTTTAGAACTCATGCGGATGACTTCACACTTTTCCGATTTGGTCAACTGCCACTTTTCATACCATCATATCTAAATCATTTTGCGATTCGTTTTGATCTTCTGATACCTTTACTAGACCGTAAATGACAGCATCATCTGCAAACAATCTAATAGCTCTGCTCAGATTGTCTCCTAAATCGTCCATATATAAGTAGATTAGGAAGAGCAGAGAGCCTGTAACGATTCCTTCAGTACCATCTGCTGTACTCAATGACTTTCCTCAGATTACTACGAAGTGTGGCCTTTCTGCCAATAAGTCACAAATCCGGTCGCACAACCGACACGATACGCCATAAGCGTAAAATTTGATTAGAATTTGCTTTTGAGGAACAGAGTGAAAAATCTTCTGAAAATCTGAAAGTATGAGGTCACTTGTCTATAGAAAAAAGAGCAAGTTGTTTTTCAAGAGAAGGGTATTTTCTGAATCCGTGCTATGTGCCAATAAATCGTTTCCTTCGAGGTAATTCATAATGTTCGAACACAGATACGTTCCAAAAGTGCTACTGCTGCTCGATGTCAATGATTTGGTACCGTACTTCAGCGATTACTGTTAGTGTGACCTGCGCACTTTCCCAGTGTTTAGTTATTGATCTATCGTAGAGCAAGCGGTCGTATATGATTGCTAAGTACGGAGCTGTCGTTGCAGCGTACTCTGGAAGGATATAATTGATATATACCTTACGCGTACTCTTTCTTTTATTATTCTATTTAAGCTGTTTCACTACACCTTGGATATCTACTTCTAAGTTACTTATTTTGGCAGCTGTTTTGATTCGAATTCTGGAATACTTAATTCGTCTGGTCTAGTGAAGGATTTTCGGCAAACCCTATTTAGTACTTCCGTTTTAGAGGCACTGTCACCTGTAACATTAGTATTGGTATGGCGCAGCTGAGGTATTGTTTTTTGTCTTGGAGGAAGGGGGGAGAAGTACTTCTGCTCCGTATCAGTGATGTTAAATAGAACTCTGCTACTTGAGACTATAGGACTGATGTGTAAACAATCCCGCACAAAGGTAGGCCCTAGGCAACCAATGGCTGGTTTTAATAGAAAAATACGAACAATATATATTTATGTTTCATTCTTTGATTGCCTGATAAGTGTGCGTCATTTGAGTTTCAGCCAATTGTGGAAAACAGTTCCTTTCTGCAAATACTAGATGAGCTGATAGTGGGTCTGAGAGGTTCCCAGTTGGAATTATTTGAGATAGGATTTCCAGCCACGACATTTATTTGACCCCAGAGAAATCTTTCCAAAAGCTGTATTAGAACAGTGGGAATCGTTACACACTTAAATTTCTTTTCGGGGACAGTACTTTGCTAACAAAAATATGAGGGCGCAAAGTGATTGTTTGTTAATCGGTAAAAATCTATCACAGAGAAATTTAAAAAATTTGTTCGTGGTATTTAATCTTTACGGCATGCCAACAAAAGACCTCTGCGGAGACTGTAAGTAATGAAAAACATGTTTTCCCATTTTATTAAGTTCTAAATCTTAGGTTACAGTAAATGCCATAGCCAAAGTTTTCCGCTTTCCGCAACCGCGAATGAAACTGGCTCTCTCATTTCTGTGGCAGTTTCTGCAGTCGACAGGTAATAACAAGCTGCTGCAGGAGCGTGAGGCTTTGACGTACAGTGACGGGCTCGCCACTGAAGCGGCTGTTCTCGGTACTTGTTCTGTTACAAAATACATCTGCACTCTAATAGACATGTTATGAATTCAGAGAAATCTCTGTGTTCCCGCCATTTCATTCTTTGATGTTTCATTTGCAAATGGAGAGCATAAGAACGAATAGCGGTAAAATTCGGTATTCCCTCTAATTCTGAATCACGGTCGTTTCACGAAATGTATTCCGGCTTAATCGTTCTTGTACAGTAAACCACCCCCCGGTACATGGGACTTCTCTTGTGCCATCTGCCACTGGAGAGGGAAAGGCATCTGTAAAGGTCTCAAGCTTAATAAACGACACAGTAACAATCAGCATTCTTTTCTTTGCATTTCTCTCTACGGCACTGATTCCACCTGGTAAGGGTCATAGACTGGACAGAAACACTCTACAGGCAAATGAGTGTTCTTAGGTACTTCCATCTTGGGTTAATCAAATTTCTCTGCAATTCATAAACAGTAGCTTTCTGCTGTTGGTACGTATTGTTCTACTTGCTCATCCCGTTGCTACGGATGCACACTCTTAGGCTTTTTGCAGCTGTGCCTCTCTTAGAGATTACTCACCTGTTGTGAGAATCTGACGATTATGGGGCAATCCATCTACCTTTCAGCAGTAAGCTACATTTACTTCGTTGAAAGTTACTGCCAGTCCGACTCTACAATGTCCTCACAATTCTTTGGCGGTGCGACCTCTCTCTGTAAAACAGCATCATCTAGGATCAACATTACGATCCTTACGTTTTTGTGCATTAGATTATTTATGAGGGGCAGTGAAATCAAAACAAAACAGAGGGAAAAAAGTAAGTAAAATGTTTATTATTTCAAAAGTAATCACCATAACTGTTTGTACGTTTATAGCACTATGAGGCAAGATGGTCAGTAATTACGTGGAGGAATCTTTGCGGTTGCTTACGGAATCATGATTGCATACAGGCGTGCACCTCTTCGTCCCAGTAAAATCGTGAGCTACGAATGTTTTTTTCAGGTTTCCACCATATGGAAATGTATGGGAAGAGATCGCAGCTGCATAGAGGATGTGTACTGGCTTCCCAGCGAAACTTCTACAGCATAGACACTGTTTCACTTTCTGACACTATATCGTAGTTATTCTATTGAGTGCACTGAATGCGAGGAAATCTTTGCAGGAAGATGGGCTCCCACTGTGGTCTCAGTTCCAATTTATCAGCAGGAGAAGGTCGGCGAATCTCGTTACGAGGGGGCGAGCGTCTCTGAGGATTTTGGTAGTTATCTGAAAGTTGGTATGTGGGCCCAAACGTTTCCAAGGTTGCTTCGACTATGCTACAGAAGTTTAGCTGGGACGCCCCTGCACAGCTTTCATACAGGCCCGATCTCTCCCACGCGATTTACATTTTTTTGAGTCCTCAAGAAAGACATTCATGGCCGTCGATTTGCTTTGGACAATGTGGTGCACCCTTGATACAATCATGAATCCATATGAAACATCCACGAACGCTTTGACCATCTTGACTCACGGCAAATGTCTTTTTCCAACATAATTTTCGAAAGTATTCGAAAAACTAGTGTACCCAAGAGTACTCGCACACTTACATGGAAGCAATTTACTTGTCATATCAAAGATTGGAATCGAGAAGGGTCGCTCGACTGAGAATGACATTTTACGTTTACTCGTCAAATAAAACAAGCTGTAAATAATGATATGTCGCAATTTGGTATTTTTTGTGATTTGACAAGGCGTTTGATTGTATAAGTCGTACCACTCTGTTTAAAAAGCTCAGTTTTATGGAACTGATGGCTTTACACACAGCTGGCTTGAATTATACTTAACAAACGGAGTGCAAAAGATATTGCTGAATAACCCAGACAATGTCACGAAGGCAGAAAATTTTAGTGACTGAGGACAAAAAAACCGGAAAAACTGAGTCACAATGGGAGTCTCACACCGTTCAATTTTAGGTCCACATCTATTCCTTATATTGTGAATGATCTTCCACTTAACAGTCAAAAAGCAGAATTGGTACTTGTAAACGATACTAGTGTTATAAAGCAACAGAATAGCTGGTGAATGACATTTTCCAAAGAATTATTAAGTGGTTCTCTGAAAATGGACTCTCCCTTAGTTTTGAAAAAAAAAACAACATATTACATTCAATTCTGTACAACAAATAGTCATACCAACAAGTGGTGTAGCACATGGGCATGAGTCTGTGGATAGGGTAGAAGCATATGAGCTTCTCAAACAGAAGTTCTGCTACGTTTGCTCTTTGTATAATTGCTAATCTTTGATAAAAACGTATCAACCTCCTGACAAATTTTTTCATGTTTCTATTCAATAATGCACTACGGATTAATTTTGTTGGAACTCAACACTTAAAATGTAAGTACTGAGTGCATGAAAGTGAGCAGTAAGAATAATATGACGTCATGTGGGTGCCACTGTACATGTATTCACTTACGAAATGCGTCGTAAATATTCCATCCAGTTGGAGAAGGACAATGATATCTATACGTGCAACTCTAGAGGGGAAAATGACCTTTATTGCCCGTTGTTTAAGCTATCAGTGGCTCAGAAAGGAGTTCATTATGCAGCAACAAAAATGTTTGACCATTGGCCCAATAAGATAAAATGTCTATAGCGAAGCCAGCTTAAAATTTAATTTTAAACTATATTTTCTGGACAACTCCTTACATTCAGTTGGCGAATTTCTACTTAAAAACTGGTAATCGGAAAAAAAACATTGAGTCTGGTTGTATGAAAAGCACTAAAAATAATTATGAGTTCGTTAATGTTAACATTAATCCTGTATACATAACTTGTACACCGACTGGTTCCATATCATTGCGATAAAACAACCGTTCAAATGCTCTATGGAACATGCAACTAACTAACTAGCTAATTAACAATATTAACAACTATGGCGATGTGTTAAAGTAATAAACGGTTTACTTAGTTTTGTTTTCTTCTCGTCTGTCTCGTCTTCTTTTGAAGGCCACTTATATTTACACTGATGAACCAAAACTCTGTGCTCACCTACTTAACAGCGACTCGATACACCTTCAGACTGCAACACAAGAGCGATGATACGTGACGTGGATTCAGCGACTTCCGTTGAACTGTGGCAAACCACTGTATCACGCTTCTGGCCTTGCGACACTAACAGTTATCCTGCTGAAATGCCATCACCGTCGAGAAAGACATCAAGAGACGCAGGTCGTCCGCAGTAATATTTAGCTATCATGGTGCCTTGTGACCTCAGTGAGTGCACCCATGAAGGCACAGGTGAGTGACCGCCGTAGCATGATACTGTCTCCGGCCGGTCGCGGTGGCCAAGCGGTTCTAGGCGTTTCAGTCCAGAACCGCGCAACTGCTACGGTCGCAGGTTCGAATCCTGCCTCGGACACGGATGTGTGTGATGTCATTAGGTTATTTAGGTTTAAGTAGTTCTAAGTTCTAGGGGACTGATGACCTCAGATGTTAAGTCCCACAGTGCTCAGAGCCATTTGAACCATTTGATACTGTCTCCATTGGTTTCATCCGTGACACGGTACAGATTTTGAACACCCATTCCTCTGGATGATCCACGTCCAGAAAGGCCCATCTACCTCGTATAATAAGGAATGTGATTCATCCCACAACGACATATATTATCATCGATTCAAAGTCCAAACTTGATGATCCTCTGCTATCTGTAATCTTAACGGACAGTGCCAGTGTATCAGTGGGGGGGGGGGGGGGGGGGGGGATCATCTTGGTCTGCTCATGAGCTGAGTGTTCAGCAATGTGCACTGAATGGTCTGCTCCAAAATAATTGAGACTGCACCAACGTTATACTGTCACAGGTCTGCCGTAGATCGTCGCCGATCCTGGTTTATAGACAGAGCAAGCCTCCGACTGAACATTCTGTGAGGCGTGGACAGTCGCATCATTCTCGTTCACTTGTGGTTTTAGCGTCCCTATCCACTTTCCGTAGAAACTCACGACAGTAACACGCGAGCAGCCGAGCAGCTTCGCCGTTCCCGTGATCCACGTTCCCAGTCGCCAGCTCATAACAACCTGCCCTTTGTCAAAGTCGATTATGTTAGTGGATTTCCGCTTTGTGGCCCATATCGTCGGCAGAATGACTCGTCATTCGTCTGTGCTCTGCTTGTACAGGGTGTTCGGAGATTCCCATTACAAACTACTACCACTTGTAGACGAAAATGAGTACATAATATTTTGAATATGAACCCAAGTAGTAAAGGAAACAAAAGAAAAATTCGGAGTAGGTATTAAAATTCATGGAGAAGAAGTAAAAACTTTGAGGTTCGCCGATGACATTGTAATTCTGTCAGAGACAGCAAAGGACTTGGAAAGCAGTTGAACGGAAAGGACAGTGTCTTGAAAGGAGGATATAAGATGAACGTCAACAAAAGCAAAACGAGGCTAATGGAATGTAGTCAAATTGAGTCGGGTGATGCTGAGGGAATTAGATTAGGCAATGAGACACTTAAAGTAGTAAAGGAGTTTTGCTATTTAGGGAGTAAAATAACCGATGATGGTCGAAGTAGAGAGGATATAAAATGTAGACTGGCAATGGCAAGGAAAGCGTTTCTGAAGAAGAGAAATTTGTTAACATCGAGTATAGATTTAAGTGTCAGGAAGTCGTTTCTGAAAGTATTTGTGTGGAGTGTAGCCATGTATGGAAGTGAAACATGGACGATAACTAGTTTGGACAAGAAGAGAATAGAAGCTTTCGAAATGTGGTGCTACAGAAGAATGCTGAAGATAAGGTGGGTAGATCACGTAACTAATGAGGATGTATTGAATAGCATTGGGGAGAAGAGAAGTTTGTGGCACAACTTGACTAGAAGAAGGGATCGGTTGGTAGGACATGTTTTGAGGCATCAAGGGACCACAAATTTAGCATTGGAGGGCAGCGTGGAGGGTAAAAATCGTAGAGGGAGACCAAGAGATCAATACACTAAGCAGATTCAGAAGGATGTAGGTTGCAGTAGGTACTGGGAGATGAAGAAGCTTGCACAGGATAGAGTAGCATGGAGAGCTGCATCAAACCAGTCTCAGGACTGAAGACCACAACAACAACAACATTAACCCAAGTCTGGAAATGTCACGCAACAACGCTACAGAGCGTCAATGTGATAGGTGCCGGCGCCCGCATCTCGTGGTTGTGCGGTAGCGTTCTCGCTTCCCACGCCCGGGTTCCCGGGTTCGATTCCCGGCGGGGTCAGGGATTTTCTCTGCCTCATGATGGCTGGGTGTTGTTTGATGTCCTTAGGTTAGTTAGGTTTAAGTAGTTCTAAGTTCTAGGGGACTGATGACCATAGATGTTAATCCCATAGTGCTCAGAGCCATTTGAACCATTTTTTTGATAGGTTCCGGCGCCTGTAAATGTACATATACTCAGTGTAACTCCGTAATAACTTGATAAGCGAAAACAGCTCTGATACCTCTGACTGGTAACGGCACTGTTGTTGTACGTTAGGAAACTTTCAGAGGTGGTGGTATGTCTTGAAAACCTGTGCTCGAAATGCATATCTTAAGAGTTATGAGCACTTGCTCAATAGAGGAGATGTGTTCCACGCTAGCGAAAATGAACAAGTGCTCATTTTAGAGCCCATGTTTCCTATACATTTTTTTTCTTCTTTTGGTCCATACTACCACCTCTGAAAGTTGCATACCCTACAGTCTTAGCAACAACCGTACATTTACTACACTATCAGAGGTATTTATCCATCATGCTTTAAAGTTTGTACCATCATCACGGAATTACGCTGTACATAAATACATATAAAGGCCGGTCATGGGTTCCTATCCAAAATGTTATGTACATACTCCACTCTACAAGTCCTAGAAATTTATAACGAGATTTTCCCGATAGCCTGTATACTTTGCTTACCACTTCACGTGCTCCCAACACCACAAGGCGGTATTCAATCTCGCGGTGGGCGATGCTGATAGTGTTTTGGCTCAACGGTGTATATTGTGAACAGTAACCATAGTAAAGCACTCCCTTTCGTTTCCAATTATTTTTATGCGTTAACAAAGGTTTGCTGCATTATCCCCTGTCATGTCACGTTGATATGACCACCGAACGTTCGAGTCAGTGCGCAACAACCACTGACAGACGGCAGATGGCAGTACTGGCAGTTGAGGGTATACAATGCGCCTCGAGGCGACGCGGAAACCAGTGCCGTGGTTGTTGTAGTGCGAAAATGGAGCAATTTATATGACGTCCAAAAGGGCATGACCATTGGCTTTCGATGGAAGCAATTACGAAACAGTTAAGTTCGTAAGCTGATCGTGCGCCGCCGTGGTTAAAGTACACCGTGCATGACAAAATGACAGTATCCAAAACCGGCGCCGAGTCAACTACAGTGCACCATAGAGGTGAACGACGGCTTCGGAGTTTTGTACGACCTAAAATACGTGTACATATTGAGCAACTGACCGCCAGAATGAACCAAGTGGCTGCCAGCACTGTTTCCTCAACAACCGTTCAGCGAACGTTGCTGCGTAAGGGCCTCCGCGGCACCGAAGCTTACTGTTGTTCATCGGTAACGAAGGCGGGAGATTGTACAGATTGCCGGTGGCGTGTACGGCGCAAAACCTCAGAAAGCAAAGAGTCCAGGCCACGAGAGGGAGCGTTGTGGTTTAGGGAAAGTGTTCGTGGCATTCCATGGGTGATCTCGTGATTCTCTAAGGCCAGCGTATCAACAGAAGTTTGCACCTATTCTTGGGGACAATGTCTACTCCTTCATGCAGTTTGATGGCACGTACCAGCAGTACAGTACAACGTGTCACACCGCTTGCAGTGTATGTGCTTTGTTCGAAGAGAACCAGGGCGGGTTTATTGTTCTCTACTGGCCAGCAGACTCCCCGGGTTTAAGCCAGATAGAGAATCTGCGAGAGAAACTTGACTGGCTGTTCGTGCCATGAATCCTCAACCGAGAAACCTAGTGCAGCTGTCTGGCCTCGGGAGTCGACATGGCTTCATATCCCTGCGGGGCCTTCCAGAACTTCATTGACGGCGTTCCTGCACAACTATCAGCAGTCCACGCTCCAAGAGTCGTTATTCAGGGTTTTCAAAGGTGGTCACTTTAGTCTGACTGGATAGAGTATTTGCTAGGAAGTTTCGAAATCAACCACAGAACTGATTTCGAAATCTCGAATTCGGTTTACTAGGTCTTAGCTAAGCAGTAAAGCTACCTATTTCCTTATTACTTTTAGAAGATAGCTGTTTGTCTGATCTATGTCAAATTCTACACAGGAAACTTACGGTCTCCTTAAAATGTATTCCATACTGACAGTGACAGTATATGTTTGACGTATCTGACCCTTCTAGGATTAGGAAGTACTCTGTGTCTTTTTTCTAGTCGCTGCTAAAGCTTCGTTGTTCTAGCAGCTTCGAGAAACTTTCGTGGAAGTCGAAGAAGGTATTTCTAACTATAACACATTCTAGTCTATTCAGTGATTTTAGTTGATATTCTTACTCCTTACTCGTTTCGGCCTTCGTGCGAAGATTCAAAGGATGAATCGTAATATTATCCTCGTTGGAGGTTCGCTATTCAAGGTGGCATTATCTACCCCATCCTTCATTCCGGTAACTGAGCGATCGAATAGACGATTTCTAAATAATTTAGTAACTTTACGTGAGACCAGACAGAAAAATTTTTACATCTCGTCCGCAGGTAGTTTAGAAGGTGCACTGAACTGTACATTTAGCAAAGTGAGCAGTCGTTTGAAGATCTCAATTAAATGAACATTCCCCCATCAGAACACTCATTTGCATACAGCCAGTGCTAGTTATATTGTATGCGGCATGTCGCATCCACTCCCACAACTTTGATTTTTTTCGAGTACCCTAAATAAAATTGATAGAAATTTGCTTTAAACTAATTATTACAGAATTGGTTTAATTGCATCATATACGTGATAGATATAATAATATTCTATTTAAAAAAGTTATAACTCATTGCTGTAACTAGCTGAAGGATAATTATGTTCATAACTTCGCAGAAAGAGTACATAATGTCCGTTACGAATATTTATATTAATAATAATGCTTTCACATTTTTTTTAGTTACAAAAAAACACATGAACTTAAACACCTTGTGTGTTATCGCGTTTTCAAGATCAGAACTCGGCCGAATAGATATATAGAAGTAGAATACCGATACTTACTGACATAGTGAGCGACAATATTTTTGTTCTTTGTTTTCTCAGAAATAAATCTCTCCCATCGGTGGTGTGAACATACTCAGCAGTTTTGACGGAAGAGTAACTCAGTGCTTGCTAGCGGCATATGTAGTACTTCTGACAGTGCCAAACCTTTCTTTAAGCATTAAGGCCTACTTCACTTTCCAGCTGCCAAATGTAAGTACCTGTGTTCTTTGTAAGAAATTGACTGAGTACTTAAACAGGAGGTAACTCACTCTAAATTCTGTGACGAACATCTCTCCTTGTCAGTTGCATAATATTTTAGATTGTAAATAAAATACGGGAAAAGTAATTTTACTACCTGCTTATTATGCATGGCGGCGCCTGGCACGTACGCAGCGAAATATTAACATGCAGTATTTCATTTCATGCATGCGATATAGTCAACACATCACAATTTAAATTTTACTTTTTTCAACGTAAATCGTGATGTAGCTCTTGGCAACGGAATTGCGTGCTCCATATGAATGCAGGTCATTGCTGGAGTATCCTAACGCGTAATCTGATATCGGTAATATTTATAGCCAAGATGGTATAGTCTTATCAACGTAATACAAAAATAATTGTGACAAAATATCGTCCCAAAATCACTCACTGTCAGAAAATGTTTAAATAAATGGGTCTGACGACACTGATTTCTGTTACAAAAGTCATGGTACTCTTTAGGTATATGTTATAATTGTCTATGATTAATATCTGATGCTCGAAACAATTTCCCCCTGAAGTCACGCTGTGGCACAAAACGGTTACCTAAATGTGTCTCACACAATTGATTTCTGTTACAAAATATCATCGCACACTTGGCCGTTACATTAGTGTTGTCTACGATTAATATTGTGCACTGTAATTAATATCTACTAACTCATTTATCAAGTAATTTGTAGACTCGAGATGGAAAAAAGGAAATTCAATAACGTTTCATATTCAAGACCACTGATGATTTGTATTGGAATGTTTCAATGTGGAGCCATGAAAACAAAATTATCTCCTTTTTTTTAGCTGCCAGAGTAGGAAGTAAACCCTAAATATGGCAGTGCCGTGGGCTACGTGATTACTTCTAAATATCTCCCAGCTCCCCCAAAAACTAATCGCTAAGCACTCTGAAGTTTCCATGATTTTGTCAAAAATGACATGTGAAATTGCAGAATTAGAGCAGTATTTTTTATCTTTAAAAGGAAGAGAGTCATCAAGTGATAATCGAAATGTAGATGCTGTCTCGGTTGAAGCGCAAAATATGATAGAGATATTCTAACCGTTGAAATAGTTGTTCATTCTACTCTTGAAATTTTCATCAATGGTAATCAATGTCGATGTTGACTGTAATTACAAAATACCTTGTACGTACACTATGTGATCAGAAGTATCCGGACACCTGGCTGAAAATGACTTACAAGTTCATGGCGCCCTCCATCGGTAATGCTGGAATTCACTATGGTGTTGGCCCATCTTTAGCCCTGATGACACCCATTCTAGCAGGCATATGTTCAATCAGAAGCTGGAAGGTTTCTTAGGAAACGCCACCCCATTCTTCACGGAGCGCTGCACTGAGGAGAGGTATCGATATTGGTCGGTAAGGCCTGGTACGCCTGTACATTACAAATGGTTCAAATGGCTCTGAGCACTATGGGACTCAACTGCTGAGGTCATTAGTCCCCTAGAACTTAGAACTAATTAAACCTAACTAACCTAAGGACATCACAAACATCCATGCCCGAGGCAGGATTCGAACCTGCGACCTTAGCGGTCTTGCGGTTCCAGACTGCAGCGCCTTTAACCGCACGGCCACTTCGGCCGGCCCTGTTCATTACAGGGATGTTATTGTTGTGTAACCACTCCGCCGCAGACCGTGCATTATGAACACGTGCTCGATCGTGTTGAAAGATGCAATCGCCATCCCCGAATTATTCTTCAACAGTGGGAAGCAAGAAGGTGCTTAAAACATCAATGTAGGCCTGTACTGTGATAGTGCCATGCAAAACAGTAAGGGGTGCAATCCCTCTCCATGAAAAACACGACCACACCATAACACCACCGCCTCCGAATTTTACTGTTGGCACTACAGACCCTGGCAGATGATGGTCAGCGCGCATTCGCCATACTCACACCCTGTCATCAGATCGCCACATTGTGTACCGCGATACGTTACTCCACACAACATTTTTCACTATTCAATCGTCCAATGCTTACTCTCCTTACACCAAGCGAGGCGTCGTTTGGCATTTACCGGCGTGATGTGTGGCTTACGAGCAGCCGCTTGACCATGAAATCCAAGTGTTCTCACCTCCCGCTTAACTGTCGCAGTACTTGCAGTGAAACCTGATGCAGTTTAGAATTCCTGTGTGATGGTCTGGATGGATATCCGCCTATTACACATTACGACCCTCTTCAACTGTCGGCGCTCTGCGTCAATCAACACACGAGGTCGGCCTGTACGCTTTTGTGCTGTACGTTTCCCTTCACGTTTCCACTTCACTATCACAGCGGAAACAGTGGACCTATGGATGTTTAGCGGTGTGGAAATCGCGCGTACAGACGTATGACACAAGTGACAACGTTCGAAGCCCGTGAGTTCCGCGGACCACCTCATTCTGCACTCTCATGATGTGTAATAACCACTGAGGTCGCTGATATGTAGTACCTGTCGGTAGCTGGCAGCACAAGGCACCAAATATGAAAAACATATATTTTCAGGATGTCCGGATACTTTTGATCACGTAGTGTCCATCACGATTCACGTATTTCGTTTCTTAACAGTTGGTACCATGTTACACCCATCGACGATATGGCTTCAGCACAGTCCCTTAATCAACTTTTACGCACTGAGTGAAATGGGTCATAATGTATAAAAAAATTAAAATGTCCGTATACACCAAACCTTAAACATCCGAAAGGTCTTCACGTATTGCTCTGAAATTTTGACACAAAGTTGAATTCGAATAGGTGCATATTTGCACATATCTATTTCTAATATACAAATGAATACGCAATATACAGAGAGGAAACATTATTACCAAAAACCACTTCAAAAATTTCACACAGTAATCTAATGAGTACTCGGATGTATCTTCAGTGAAACACTGTTAGTAAACAAGAAAGTTGTAATCATGGCTCGTTGGCTGATTAGATTACTACTGCTGAATCTGTTTTTGCAATAACAGCAGGAGAGCTTCAGTGTATGATACTACGTGGGGGGGGGGGGGGGGTGAGGGGGGGTGCTGCGAGGAGGTGGGAGGCAGGTGAGATGGGTAGAGGATTGGGAGGGGAAGAGAAGATGGAAATGGAAAGAAGGGAATAGGCGATGGGTAAAGGGAGGGGAAAGGAGGGGGCCGGAGAAGCTGGAGATAGGGGGACGAGAAGATGGACAGAGAGGGGGGGGGGAGGAAGAGGATAAAGGAGATGGACAGGTGAGGGGGAGATTAGGACGTATATCCAGTTCCCATACATACCAGAAACTGTGCTTTCTCTATTCTTCCCGCCCATTTAACCAGACTGTACCATAATAATGCTGGGCTGGGAACAAGTAGTTCAATATAAATTGCCGTCTAAGACTGGAGTAATGAAACTTTTCGGTATCCTATATCGCTGATAATCACCATACTGACAGTTTATTCTCTAGTATTGGAGCTTCGTTACAGTGGTGTTGGCTTTCGTAGAATAGACGTAGTTCTCATGTTACCGTCAGTGTATTTCACGTCCTTCACTAATATAAATGAGTTGCTGCATACTTTCGTGATGGCGATATGTCTAGTTACGCTTAAGACTTTCCTATTTTCATACTCTGGCTATGATGTCGAATACGTTCGGTTCAATTATCATAAAGAGAAAAGCAACTTGACTTCAGTGTTTGCATGCAGAAGATATCATCGGTGTCCTATTTTTATTATCAGAAAGCAGGCCGTCGGATTGTTCGTAAGGCGCGTACTGTATGATATTTATAAGGAGCTGCTACGGCAGCGACATTTTTATCTTTCGTATTTTGACGGTAAACTGTCGGATTTTACCAGCAGATACCTATAAATAAGACATCGCGTATGTAACTGGCCTAGCAGAAAGGACAGGTGAGATACGGGCGTATGCGTAGGATAAATTTAGGCTCGAACAGATCTGCTACATCACATCTAATTCAACTGACTTTTCCAAAAAGCTTAATGTACTCTGATCTGTACTGATATTGTATGATCGGTATCAGTGGATTTTTAAATATCTATCAAAATACCAAATTTCTTTATTGTTTGTAAATTTTCCAAAGATATTGTTAAAATTCTCACTATCCATGTAGCCAACTAAAGACAGTTATGTTGATCGTAAATATCTTCAGGCCTTAAAAAGAACACACATATAAGGAATACCTAAACAATAATCCTAAAGAAAATTTATACTAATTTATGTAACCTACTTTCAACCAGAATGCGAGGAATTGTAGGACATTGCTTTTTAATCTTGGTGCTTTGATTGTTACGTAAGTATATTTACAGACACATATCAATGGCTTCAGTTTCTGTAGAATTAATGAAATATATGTCGTTAAGGCATATGATGAGTTTTTGGAAACGCAACAACTACTCTGTAAGGATCAGTACGAATTATGTAAGTACCGACTGCATGGACATCAAATTGATGCTTCCTTTTAACTACCATAAAACCTTCCATATAGTTCTGTATCATACACTAGTAAATACCGGACGCGCTCGCAGTAAATGCTTCCTAGCGAACAAAACACCGCTCCTAGTTAATGACAGACTGGCAGATAAACCAGGAGAGCCACGCGCGGCTCGTGTTCATGCCGTTTCTTGCTTGACAGCTTCTCTTTACGGAACTGTCACCTCGTTTCTTATGCGATTTACTGGCGTCACTAAGTTGCTGGCTTGCCTGCCCTTGAGTGGCAGCAGCAGCGCGTATAGATAACAGCACTGTCGTATTATCTTTGAAGCGACCGCTAGTATTTCCGGCTCGTCGTGTGTCGGGGTTTGAGTCGGGACGCAGCGCCAGTCAGGTCCGGATCGCCAGTACTCGCCGACGGCTGGCGAAACGCATGTACTGTCCGACGGAAAGAGACTGGAGTGGGAACGACCGTCGAATGGTCCTTCGGTCGCTCTCCGTATGTAGAAGGGGGAAGGCGTGCGATCTATCTGAGATTGATCAAAGGCTGTTTCTGATGGCCCGGAGGCTCGGCAAGAACGTTTGGAAACTGCACGACTTAGCGGGTGTTCGAGCAGTGCTGTGGTGAGAGTCTTCAACACCGGACGAAACCAAGGTGAAATTACGTCCAGACATCGTCGGATTGAGCGGCCACTCGTCTTTACACGTGTCGGACGTCGTAGTTTGGGCACACTAATAAAAAAAAATACATGCGGTGAATTGTGGAGGAACTAACATCAGATTTTAATGCTGAACAGAGTACAAGTGTGTCTGAACACAGCACACCGAACACTCCTAACAACGGACCTCCGCAGCCGATGACCCATGCATGTGCCAAGGTTAACATCACGATATTGGCAACTGCGACTGAAATGGGTTCTGGACATTGGTGTAGTGGCAGAGCGTTGTATGCCTGACGAGTCCCGAAACTTTCTTCATCATGTCGATGGGAGGGCGCGAATTCCTCGTCCTGAAGGGGAACAGCTCCTTGACACCTGTTCTGGGCGACGGAGACAAGCTGGCGGCTTCTTCATTATGCTCTGGGAAACATACACTTGAAGGTCCATGGTTCTAGTGGAACTCATACACTGCGCAATGATGGCCAAGGAGTATCGTAAACTGGCTGCACAGCACTTACACCTCTTCACGACGATCATATCTCCCGACAGCAGTGGCATTTTTTCAACAAGTATAATGTGCCAATTCCAGGAGTGTGATGGAGTGCTTCGAAGACTACAGTAGCGAGTATCAATTGCTGTACTGCTCCCCTAACTTGAGAGTTCAGAACCCGATGGGACACATTTGGAATATGACTGGACGTGGCGTCAGAGCTTATCGGCCACTTCCCAGGAGGTTACGCGAGTTAGATGACTCGAGTGTGCAGATATGGCGCCAACTCCGTCCAGCGACCTATCAAAGCCTCACTGCTTCCATGCCACGACTCGTCGCCGCTGTTATCCGTGCCAGAGGTGGACATACCGGCTCTTAGGTACGTGATCATAATGTTCTGACTGATTAGTGCATAATCTCGACTGATACAAAACATAGAAGGTCTTTACAGTAATTATCTAACGATAACTTTATGAAAGTAAACATTTGAATTTTTATTACTTCAGCGCTACGCTCACGTGTCTTTCATTAGATTTTACCGAGAAATCAGAGTTGACTGGACAGGCAGCACCCAGTACTACACGAAGATGGGCGTAGCTGTCGCTGCGTTGGTTCCTCAGCGAGACGTGAAGAGTGGAGCTGACAACCGGGGAAGACTTCCGGCGACGGGTTGTCCTCAATGGGCCACGTCATCGTCAAGATCCTCAATTCAACTGGTTCAAATGGCTCTGAGCACTATGGGACTTAACTTCTAAGGTCATCAGTCCCCTAGAACTTAGAACTACTTAAACCTAACGAACCTAAGGACAGCGCACACGTCCACGCCCGAGGCAGGATTCGAACCTGCGACCGTAGTGGTCGCGCCGTTCCAGATTGTAGCGCCTAGAACCGCTCGGCCAGATCTTCAATTCGTTCAGAGATAGGGAGAGATATGCAGTAGATATGCAGTGGCAGTTTAAGTCTTCGCTGTTACCAGTATTCTAGATAAAACATAACTTTGTGGTCTTGAAAAACAAAGTGTGTCTTACCACACCTGTTTGATACTCGTCCTCTATACCGACAAATTCTGAGCATTCGTCAACGGACTCGGCAATACGGGCATGTTTACAAGAAAAATGTGACGCCAATATCAGTTCTGCTGGTGAACTTCGTTTCACACAGTGAAATTAATCGAATTCGATTAATACGAGACGTGACACACCATATAACTTAACCGATACTATAGAGGGAGACGGCCAAGTTAATTCCAAGTACCTGTAGTCTTCAATTTAAAGTATGCAGTAGTGAATCGTTAAAGAAATTTCACTAACGCTAATGCAGAAGATTCTCTCGTGCCTATACAGATACGGCAAAAAATATCACCACCTCGAGTAATTATCGCTGTGCAAGCGAAAATGTGGGATAGTAGTGCGATGCTGATTACCGCTGATAGAACTCGGAAACTAGTTACGAGACCGAACCCTAAGGTGGCGTATGATCGAAGGAACATAAACACCGCCTCAGGAACTCTAGGTATTACGTGATACGTGTAGGTGTCAACAAGGCTGACGAAATACGTAAACATGGCTTGAAAAGATACTAAGAATGTGTGAAACTGTTTGTTTCTTTGAGTCAAAGCTGGAAGGCATGTGTGCAATACAAAGAAAGTATATGTTTGTGGTACTCTATCTCAGCTGTAAATATGAATCTTTCTGCCAATAGTCTTTTGTATGTATTAGTGCGCAGCCCACTACGAATATCATACTACGTGCATTACAGACTTTTTACTGTGATGTAGCCTCATAAGGCCCACTGTAGTAACATTAGCTATTCGCTAGCTTATGAAATAAACTGGTTATTTCAAAATGGAAGAACATTGTACGCAGGAAAATGAGTTCCCTCAAGTCTTTCTACCATTCTTAATTTATGCTTTATCTTTAGAAACAAAAGAGAGGGACGTCGAGTACTGGTATTTTGATGGCAGGGAAAGTGTAGGACAGCACAGGGAAACAACAAATTTTGAAAATATTAGTGGCGGCGCTGAAGAGCTCGTAGAACCGTGGCTTCTTTCTCAGTGTGTAACTCCTTGATTTTTTATAATCATGAAGCAATGGGCAGATCCATAACGTACATCTATTATAAAGTCTTTTTACAGCAATAGTGTTTTTACAGCAATAGTGTTTGTCTGCAAAATGCAGACCGAGCGGGCGAGTCTCCATTCTTTCTCACCAGCAAGGTTTGTTTTCCAGTGTTGTACCGAGCCTCCCGAGGCGTGACTGAAATTACTTTCTATACAGTGTCCAGCAAGTATAGTTTTCCACTAGATGCGTTAATACCATAAAATACAGAAATTACTAACTAATGTAACTATCCTAACAAAAGCACACGAACAGAATGTACACAAATCATCATACGCTGCAATCTACTGCTAAAAGAGAAACTGATTCTTAGTGATATTTTATGGCAGTTGTGGCATCCGGGAAAGGCCACCTGCCCCATCAAAACCATTGCTCATTCTTCACTTTGCGGACATAGCAGAAATTCCGACATAATTACAATTGTCTCATAGTCTCATTAACAAGACTCACAATCAAGACATGGACTGAGAATTTTGAAGAGATATGTTTAGCTCTAAAGAGGATTTTGCCAGGAGGTCAAAATATTCACTGAATCCCAGAAAACAGTCAAGCATTTTGGGTATCAATGGATGATCGGAAAGCAAACATGTAGCTGCAGTAGACTTAACAACGAACAGTCCAATACTTCACAGTAATTTAATGTTTTTCACTTTAACAAAATTCAAGTTGTACAAAAACTGAAGTCATTATAACAAAAGGCGCGACAGCACTTCTGTGAAAGAAAGAATTAAAAACATTAACATCGTCCGCTATAATGTTACCTTTTCATGGTGGATGCAGGTATACAAGAAAGCAGAAATTCAGATATTGGGCACGTGGAAACTCGTCAACTGCGTGAACAGACATTACACTTTGCAAAATCCATTCGCGGTACCAAAGTCCCATCCAATTTTCACAGTTCTGCCACGATTCCGTAGAAAGTACTCTACGTCATGTAATGTCTACTGGTCATACCTTCCTAACTGAGACTGACCTGGTTAAAATTATCCTTTCATCGATTATCTTAATTAATCGGCTCGTAGGATTCCCTTCTACCCATTCTCTGTGAAGTTCTTGTACATGTTTCCTCTCGAAGTAGCTTTTCTAGCGCATTTGACTCTTTAGAGGACGCAAGCAGGCGACGTGTGTTTCTAAGGGGTGTGTAGGTAGATAATTTATATGAAATAAGTCTCAGGATGCCATTAAAATGCGTTTCTTCAAACACGGTAAAATAGTAACAGTTTAGTATCACGAAACGATTCCTCTCAAAAAGTTAATAAAATCCTAGAGGTTGGTAAAGGCGACTATCACATAAGAACAACTTACTAATACATCCCACCACTGTATGGTGAGATTGGTGCCATTCAAAACCTCTCGCTTACATCGTAAGACTTCGCAGCCGTTTGTACATCTTCAGTAAGTAAACAACATTCATTTGTTTGCTGAATTTACTGATTTACGGCACAGTATTATTGTTGCAGTGAAGCTCTGATGACCCTTAGGCTCTTCCTAGTACCAGTTGTACCAAATGTGGACGCAAGCAATTAATGCAGAATAAAGCAAAATCGGCGTTTCGCTGCAGAACACGCTTTCCCTACGTACTGAGTGCCGAGGAAGGTCCGTTTTCAAAGCTCACTTGGCTCTTCTCACTCCTTTGATTCACTACAGCACCATATGGTCCAGTTATTACCATTTCCTGCATGGGAACCAGATTTCTACCCTCTGTCATCTTGTTCTGTAGCATTGCTTAAAGCAGCTAACTGACTTCTGTTATTAACCGAGTTCTAGTAAACGTAATATTTACAAAAATAGCCGGCCGCGGTGGTCTAGCGGTTCTGGCGCTGCAGTCCGGAACCGCGGGACTGCTACGGTCGCAGGTTCGAATCCTGCCTCGGGCATGGGTGTGTGTGATGTCCTTAGGTTAGTTGGTTTAAGTAGTTCTAAGTTCCAGGGGACTTATGACCTAAGATGTTGAGTCCCATAGTGCTGAAAGCCATTTGAACCATTTACAAAAATAAACACACTCTGAGAGAGGAGGCATCTCACAGTTTTCGTCAGACATTCATCCATTCAGTCATTCGTTCATTCATTTATGCATTCCTTTTATTCTGTAGGTCCCATCAAGGAGGAGCATCTTCAGTGATGCGGAATGCGTGAAGGTACATGAGTAGAGAAAGACAGCACAGAAATTTAATGTGTATACTCCTTTAACACAAATTCTCACTAGATTCCTTAACGCTTTCACACTTACGCGACGTGAATTTAATTGAGTAAATTACATAGAAGCTGCTACTTTGAAATAATCTACTGCCTCCCCTTTTTAATTAAATAGCTGCTGTTTATCTACTGTTAGTTGCTCAATGTACATTGCATGATGGTTACAGTTTATTATATCATGTGAAAGCCAGATAGCGTGTCGCTTTTTCGAGGATGCAAGAGAAAATATGACGGTAATGTATTCGAATCTAATAAAAACTTTTGTCGATGAACAATTGTAAAATGTTCGCGATCGTGGTAATCCATCATTTCAGCAACATGGATCATGCACATCATAGCCACAGCAGCAAATGACAGACTTCCGATGGCTATATGGTAACTCCGTATTTCCATGGCTTGGCGACGTTCAGTGAATATCAAGATCACCATATCTGTTAGTGTGTGATTATTGTTTGTGGAGTCACATCAAAGGGCATGTCCACACAATTAGCCGAATGACGATCACTGAGTTGAAAAGAAAGACTCAACTAGAAATCGTTGCAATTCCCATCAAAGAGTTTAAAAGGGCCATGAAGAAACTCATTATTTGCTTCCAGGAATGCTTACGTTTAAATGGCCATCTTGTGAACTTTACTTATGGAAAGTAATTTTTTGTTTTGATTGTTAATGACATATTTACCCTTCGCTTTTAACAGTAAAACTTGATCATTCATTTTCTTTTAGTTTTTTAGCGTTTTTTCACGGGGGGCTTCTGATAACCCATCCTACTGCAGGAAAGATTTTCTTCTGACTAATAGTTAAGTACATTTCTTACATCTATCCCAAGGATAAACATTACAAAACTTCTACCCTAGCGAATCATTTCAAAACTAGACCTTATTTTCATTCTTTTTTCGGCCTTTTCTATAAATCTGCTTGCACATCTGATATTTCATTCATCTACCATAATTTTAGTAGTTTTCCGTTTATATGTACTCATTTTTCAACTATTTGCTGCCCTTCAGTAACGTTGCCATTTTCCATTCTGTTCAGCGGAAGACTGTCTGTCCATATCATTTAGTTCAGTTCAAATTAGTCCTGTATCGTGTGAAGTAAAAGCGAATGTAGTGTACCTCTTTCCTTGTACTGCTGCTGCTACTTTTCCTACTTAAGGTATTTTGTGATTAATAGTAATGTCAAGCAGGTCTGCTATCTCATACCAGAAGTAGTCACCTCAGAATTCTGCTTAACTGTTTTGAAATACGGTGTACAGGTCCAGGTCTACAAACCTGTGACTGTCCAAATATTTCTCAGTACTGAATTGACTTTCTAAGTATAAGGAGAACTACGAGTCTTCTATTGTCACTCATGTCACATTCCTTATTATTTTCTTCTCTGTTTAAAATAACATATATTTGAAGAATTTTTACTTTATTGGTAGAAGAATTGTTTTATGTTAATAGAAACAAAACTGCTGTGGTACACATTCAGTACTAATAGAATGTCAAAGTCATCTCTCACCCAGGTCCTAATCTGTCCTCATTACTCTTTTTTTTTTTTTAAATAACATAAATGCTTGTGCAAGTTGGTATCTGCATAAATAATCTCGTTCGCTACTAGAAGCGGCTGAGCGCGTCGTATTGCTATGATTTATGCACGGCCATCCTGATTTACGTTTCATATTGTTTCCTTCAATCACGAGCTGTGGCAGCTGTCACGGCTGCTTTACAAAATATATGGGCGGGAAGCTCTTTGCCACCGACAGCAAAATAAAGCGATTTACAGACAAGTTCTCAAATGTTCTTCATCAAGGTACGTGATGTCAATCTCGAAACATTTCTTGGGTGTCATGAAATGACAGTAATCATGTGAATCGAAGTTACAGTATCTGTAATCACGAGATTAAAATCAGTTGTTGACTTGAAGGTTTACGAATACACAGTGGTAACTAATATATAAGCTCGCGATTCCTAGTAATATCATAAATGCGAAAATAACTCTGGCCGCTACCTGCAACGCTTACATGACTGAACTGTTGAGCCAGTTTTGATGAAATTAGATTTCGACATAGTTTGAACAGTGAGAAAGAACACTGGGTAATGTAAAGAGGGGGAAAAAAAGATAGATGATCTGTATGAGCGTGAAGTAAGGAATGGAACATCTATTTTTACATCAGTGAACCATAATAAAAAACAATAAATTTGGTTGCGTAATGTACGCATTATTCAGTGTTCAGTTACTTCGATAGCACGATGTATACATGCAAGTTCCTGCCCAGCCTCCTCTACTGTTCGGCAGCGGTGATGCGACTGCAGCGTCGTTGTGTGCTCAAGCAGTTAAAAGGAGTGGGGGGGGGGGGGGGGTATGAGACGGGAAGGAGGGGGAGCTGTACATCGTAAGCCTGGACAGACAGACATGCGAGGTCAGCTTACATTACTTCAGATACAAATGTTACTAAATTTGCGCTGCAGTGAATTAATAATTACTTATTACTTATTTTCCTTTCTTCATCACTTGAACGCTTTTTAATTATTTCAGAAAAGCCACAATTTATTTTATTGCCCATTTGACTCCTTGAAACAGACATCCGTTTTGCAGCAGATCGCTGATACTATGTAATTATAAATTTCTTATGTAATTTAATTTTGATAATACTGACATAAATTAAACAGTTGTTTAGCAGTTTATAATGTCTATTTTTCTCTGATCTTCGTTAATAAGTTAAGCAAACAAAATTGCTTTCTTATAATTTTACAAAAATTCTGTTAAACTGAGTAACTATTCAGCATTTACTTATTTCTATGCTTCTGTAACAACCTCACTACAGAGTTTCTGAACTCTATGTAACTGTCATGAGTGCCTTGTCATAACTATTGTTGATGTTCCGGTCCTACTAAGGCGAAATTTGATGCGATCAGATTGTGTAACGGTACACGCTTACAAATTACGCATAAGGACCGAAATACAAATCGTTAGGGCTATTACCTTTAGCTAAAGGAGGAAAATGTTTTGGTTCCACGAATACCTATTTCACCGAGGTATTTGCCTAAACAATTTGAAAGGTAGCACATCTCACTAAAATTGTGCTTGTAATTACCATAAATAAAGCCATTGGAAAAACAATGAAGAGTGCCACTATTTGTTTTCTCATGAACGATTCTACATGGCACGCTCACGTTGATTCAACTCACGACATGTTTACGTTCTTGCAAAATAAGGCAAGACCAAAAACGTTCTTTATAGAACTATATTGAGTTAAGATCGTGCAAAAAATAATTGCTAAGAAAGAAAAAAAAATGTAGTTTTACTACTTTTATAATGATTCGACATACGGCAAAATAATAGAAACACAATCATTATGTACCTATATATGGGCACTTCATACATTTACACATACATACATATCTACACCATTATACACCCAAACATTTAAAAATTGCTAGTATACAAACCATCACTCATTATTAGTATTATACGAGGTTCGTCCAGAAACTACAGAACATTTCGTCAAAAAGCAATTCATTTATAAAGTTACAGTAACTTATTCTATTTATCAATATAGTCGGCATAACTGTCAAGGCACTTACTGTAACATGGGATCAGTTTATCAGTTCCCATGTTGCACTCGTCTACCGCAAGGATTTGTGCCACGATGTCACTGCTTGTTTCAGGACTTCACCGCCCGCGAACTGTTTTCAAAAACTCTTTTAGTTCCGGGAATAAATAAAATTAATTGGTGGCAAGTCAGGGCTGTAAGGAGGATTTCCCACTTACGATGAGCATCTTGATGTGTTTAGGCTGATGTGAGAGGCCGCTCGCTGTCATGAATCAAAAACATCTTTGCTGACAACATGCAACGTCACCAAATACTCGTTCATTGCACTATCACCACAAGCATGCTTTATTTGTATATAAAATTTAATAGATCGAACATATTGTGCATTCAGAAAACGACTGACACAACGCAGTTCGGATTTGGTGAGATTTTCTATGGACGCCGCTACTTCTAAGGATTACAGAACAGACAGGCGTGACCGATCGGCAACAAACCGCTGGCACTGAGACGACAGAAGTAGCTAACGGGAATGCTTGCGACCACGTTGTTGGAGTATCGGTGCTGGGTGTGGTATGCAATCGTTCTTTCCTGTCTCGATGATCCCCGACATACTCGGATGTTTTCACTTAACTCTTGTAATAGTAAAATAGATTATTTAAATCTGTTCGGGCTGAGAACAGATAGAAAGTTGCCATGGAAGTATCACGTTCAAGATCATGTGCAGAAACTGAATGCTGCTATCTTTGCTCACTTTCACGCCATTATGTCGCATGAAGTATTTTGCAGCAACCCTGCGCTCTCACGAAGAACATTCTTAGTACCAGAAAAGGACGGTCATACTGGGGTGTCAGTTAGTGAAATTCGTGTAAACCATCGTTCAAGTGTCTCCGAATACCAGCTCTGCCATCTATGTACACATATTCCATCATGGATTTGTTGTTGATAATATCGACTTGTTCAGGAGGAACTACAATACTCCTTCAGTGAACACTAGACGGAAATAGGGTATGGAAGTAGATAACATTTTCTGAAGCAGCGTACTGAAAAGCGTGCGCTATTCAACAAGAATAATTTTCTGTAGGTTCCCAGCAGAAGTGAAACAGTTCAGTAAATAACCTCAACTGTTGAAACCAAAATTAAAATTTTTCTGACCCTCATTCTGTTCACAGAAGTTCCCCATAGTAGATGCAGCCCTTTCTCTGTAACGCTTTATTTATTCTCATACCCTCTCAGACCACTTTTTTTCATTTTATGGCTTTTTAATTTTTCCCATAAATTTTCTAATCAGCATTCTGGAAACTATGAACTGATTATTTTGAGAAGCAACATGCTTTGACTCGCATTATCTCCCAGAACTGGTATAAAAATAAATGAATAAAATTACGAAATGGATAGGTTGAAGTTAGATATAGTGGGAATTAGTGAAGTTCGGTGGCAGGAGGAACAAGACTTCTGGTCAGGTGACTACAAGGTTATAAACACAAAATCAAATAGGGGTAATGCAGGAGTAGGTTTAATAATGAATAGGAAAATAGGAATGCGGGTAAGCTACTACAAACAGCATAGTGAACGCATTATTGTGGCCAAGATAGATACGAAGCCCACGCCTACTACAGTAGTACAAGTTTATATGCCAACTAGCTCTGCAGATGACGAAGAAATTGAAGAAATGTATGATGAAATAAAAGAAATTATTCAGATTGTGAAGGGAGACGAAAATTTAATAGTCATGGGTGACTGGAATTCGAGTGTAGGAAAAGGGAGAGAAGGAAACGTAGTAGGTGAATATGGATTGGGGGACAGAAATGAAAGAGGAAGCCGCCTGGTCGAATTTTGCACAGAGCACAACATAATCATAACTAACACTTGGTTTAAGAATCATGAAAGAAGGTTGTATACTTGGAAGAACCCTGGAGATACTAAAAGGTATCAGATAGATTATATAATGGTAAGACAGAGATTTAGGAACCAGGTTTTAAATTGTAAGACATTTCCAGGGGCAGATATGGACTCTGACCACAATCTATTGGTTATGACCTGTAGATTAAAACTGAAGAAACTGCAAAAAGGTGGGAATTTAAGGAGATGGGACCTGGATAAACTAAAAGAACCAGAGGTTGTACAGAGATTCAGGGAGAGCATAAGGGAGCAATTGACAGGAATGGGGGAAATAAATACAGTAGAAGAAGAATGGGTAGCTTTGAGGGATGAAGTAGTGAAGGCAGCAGAGGATCAAGTAGGTAAAAAGACTAGGGCTAGTAGAAATCCTTGGGTAACAGAAGAAATATTGAATTTAATTGATGAAAGGAGAAAATATAAAAATGCAGTAAGTGAAACAGGCAAAAAGGAATACAAACGTCTCAAAAATGAGATCGACAGGAAGTGCAAAATGGCTAAGCAGGGATGGCTAGAGGACAAATGTAAGGATGTAGAGGCCTATCTCACTAGGGGTAAGATAGATACCGCCTACAGGAAAATTAAAGAGACCTTTGGAGATAAGAGAACGACTTGTATGAATATCAAGAGCTCAGATGGAAACCCAGTTCTAAGCAAAGAAGGGAAAGCAGAAAGGTGGAAGGAGTATATAGAGGGTCTATACAAGGGCGATGTACTTGAGGACAATATTATGGAAATGGAAGAGGATGTAGATGAAGATGAAATGGGAGATATGATACTGCGTGAAGAGTTTGACAGAGCACTGAAAGACCTGAGTCGAAACAAGGCCCCCGGAGTAGACAATATTCCATTGGAACTACTGACGGCTGTGGGAGAGCCAGTCCTGACAAAACTTTACCATCTGGTGAGCAAGATGTATGAAACAGGCGAAATACCCTCAGACTTCAAGAAGAATATAATAATTCCAATACCAAAGAAAGCAGGTGTTGACAGATGTGAAAATTACCGAACTATCAGCTTAATAAGTCACAGCTGCAAAATACTAACACGAATTCTTTACAGACGAATGGAAAAACTAGTAGAAGCCAACCTCGGGGAAGATCAGTTTGGATTCCGTACAAACACTGGAACACGTGAGGCAATACTGACCTTACGACTTATCTTAGAAGAAAGATTAAGGAAAGGCAAACCTACGTTTCTAGCATTTGTAGACTTGGAGAAAGCTTTTGACAATGTTGACTGGAATACTCTCTTTCAAATTCTAAAGGTGGCAGGGGTAAAATACAGGGAGCGAAAGGCTATTTACAATTTGTACAGAAACCAGATGGCAGTTATAAGAGTCGAGGGACATGAAAGGGAAGCAGTGGTTGGGAAGGGAGTAAGACAGGGTTGTAGCCTCTCCCCGATGTTGTTCAATCTGTATATTGAGCAAGCAGTAAAGGAAACAAAAGAAAAATTCGGAGTAGGTATTAAAATTCATGGAGAAGAAATAAAAACTTTGAGGTTCGCCGATGACATTGTAATTCTGTCAGAGACAGCAAAGGACTTGGAAGAGCAGTTGAATGGAATGGACAGTGTCTTGAAAGGAGGATATAAGATGAACATCAACAAAAGCAAAACAAGGATAATGGAATGTAGTCTAATCAAGTCGGGTGATGCTGAGGGAATTAGATTAGGAAATGAGGCACTTAAAGTAGTAAAGGAGTTTTGCTATTTGGGGAGCAAAATAACTGATGATGGTCGAAGTAGAGAGGATATAAAATGTGGGCTGGCAATGGCAAGGAAAGCGTTTCTCAAGAAGAGAAATTTGTTAACATCGAGTATAGATTTAAGTCTCAGGAAGTCATTTCTGAAAGTATTCGTATGGAGTGTAGCCATGTATGGAAGTGAAACAAGGACGATAAATAGTTTGGACAAGAAGAGAATAGAAGCTTTCGAAATGTGGTGCTACAGAAGAATGCTGAAGATTAGATGGGTAGATCACATAACTAATGAGGACGTATTGAATAGGATTGGGGAGAAGAGAAGTTTGTGGCACAACTTGACCAGAAGAAGGGATCGGTTGGTAGGACATGTTCTGAGGCATCAAGGAATCACCAATTTAGTATTGGAGGGCAGCGTGGAGGGTAAAAATCGTAGAGTGAGACCAAGAGATGAATACACTAAGCAGATTCAGAATGATGTAGGTTGCAGTAGGTACTGGGAGATGAAAAAGCTTGCACAGGATAGAGTAGCATGGAGAGCTGCATCAAACCAGTCTCAGGACTGAAGACCACAACATATATATGTAATGCATACATATTGTTCTAAAACAGACGTAATGTTTTCACCTACATATCTTTCGTAAAGTCTAATAATGTAGCACAGACTATGTTAAACATTGACTGACTAGATCTGAGTGGACACAGCCACCTCATTTAGTATGAAGAATGAAGAGTTTCTATCACTCTTATTTTACATAAGCACATTATTACGCACTACTAAATGGGTTCGAGTTCGCCTCCGTAACCGAGTGGACTGCCGGCACGGTACCTCAGCGTGTTCGGTCTGGGAGCTGGCTGGCCTCTGTAATAAAAAGTTGAGTGGAAGGATCAACAAACGAGCTTTAACGGATGTCACGTGACGTCCGCAACGACCAAACCCAACGATCAACAACGAACAAAAATACAAAAACTGGTCAGTGTAGATGGCTGCCATGCAGAAGATCCGTGTTCGACTCCCGGTACTGCCAAAGCTTTTGCTTGGTGGGTGGACTGGGGTGCACTCAGCCTCGTGATGAAAACTGAGGAGCTACTCGAGTGAGTAGTAGCGGCTCCACGGTCTGGAACGTCAATAAAACGGCCGGGAGAGCGGCGTGCTCACCACATTCCCCGCCATACCACATTCGCATAACGCTGCAAGACGGAGTGTAACACGGTAGGCCGGTCAACATTCCTTGGGCCTTCACCGGCTGGACGAGGAGCTAATTTAAACTAGTTTAAAGACAATAGACGTAAACACGAGTTGTCACTATAAAATAAGGGGCCTGTTGCTATAAAACATTTTATTTCAAAAACACACATATTTAGTAATTGCCATCCTCAATCCGTACATTTCTCTATGCAAAGTTTCCAGTGATGGAAACGGTGCTGGAAGCCTTCCTCTGTGAGCTCCTTGATGACCCGAGCAGCTTTACCTTTCATTACTTCAACGGACTGAAATCTTGCTACTTTTAATGCAGATTTGACCTTGGAGAATAAATAAAACTCACATGTTGCTAGCTCAAGCGAATCCCGGTGGGTGATCTAACACCGGATGCTGCGCTTCGCCAGAAATTTCTTAACAGACAATACTGTATGAGCCTGTGTGTTGTGTACTTCCATAAATCTGGTCGATTCTTTCTTATTTTCTCATGAAGTTGAGCAAGAACCTCAACGTAGTAACTTCGATTAATTGCATGACCTTCACGAAACAAGCTCAGAAACACGATTCCATGAATACTTTAAAAACATCTTTATCACTTTCAATCATTTTTCGCTCTCAGTGAAGTTGGGGCATTCCGGTGCGTGGGCTGGCGCCCAGTGCTTGAATCATAAGTGAAAATCCAAGATCCGTCACATGTTATCACTCTTTCCAAGAAATTAGAATCATTTTCAGAGGTATTCAGATTGTCAGTACAAACATTGAAGAACATGGATTTGTTATGGATCTGGCAGCCGACGAACCGCCAGAACTACGAGGGAAAATGAATTGCGGGTATGTTTGGCTGTGACTCAAAGTGCACGAAAATCAACCAGACGATTATCAAGCGAGCTGGATTTATCACGAAGGTCAGTGCAAAGAATGTTACGCAAAGAGAAGTTTAAATTTTACATTCCGCGTTTACTACATGGGTTTCTTAAGAATGATCCAGATCGACGTCTTCAGTTTTGTGAATTGATGCTTGACCAACAGAAACACGATCCTAACCTATTTAGTAAAACTGTGTGGTCCAAAGAGCCCAATTGAAGTTAAGCCGACACGTTAACAGACGTAACTGCACTTACTGGTATACTGACAATCAAATTCTTTTTTTAGAATAACCACTAAATCAACCTGGTATTAGTGTTTGGGGAGCAGTATCGTCATGTGACGTACTTCGACCATACTTTTCTGAAGAAATAGTGACAGGAGAGAACTATTTGGATATGCTTCAGAATTACACGGTACCACGACTTATGACGTGTGCTGAAAAGTTTGAAGAAATTTACTTCCGACGTGATGCCGCTCCACCACATTGTGCAACTGCCGTCCGCGATTATTTAAACGAAACCTTCCAAAGACTAGTGATTGGTCGAAGGGGAGGGACTGACATGCCTCTACGTTCATCAGATATAACACCCTTCGATTTTTTCCTATGGGGTGTCTCTTCATGATTTGGATAGTGATACACTCTATGCCACAGAGTATTTAAAATGTATTAATGAAGGCGGAAAACAGTTCTAACATAAAAAGTAGTTGTATGTGCTGTTTGTATCTGTATTGAAACGTAAATTCAATCTTTTGTTCAAATCAGTGCCGAGTGTCCAGTCACTGCCGGCCGCTGTGACAGAGCGGTTCTAGAAGCTTCAGTCCAGAGCCGCGTTGCTGTTACCGTCCTAGGTTCGAATCCTGTCTCGGGCATGGATGTGTGTGATGTCATTAGGTTAAGGGGACTGATGAGCTCACCTGTTAAGTCCCATAGTGCTTAGAGCCATTTGAACCATCTGATTTGTCCACTCACTTCTGCGCCACCCCGTACGTCTAATTTGCCTACTCGGAGGTCGTGTGCGTTGATTATCATAACATGCGTGTCTTCTGTTCTGTACAACTTATGAAGATGTTGAGTTTCCTATGGGTTGGCCGCAAATGTTAGTATTTGAGAAAAGTCATCGGCATAGCCTTTGTCTTTATATATGGGGAAAACTGTAACAGTCACGATTTGAACTAGTGTGAAATTTTTTAAATGAGACAGCGTATATATCCTATAAAATTTTTGTAATGAGAATTCTGGAACAGGCTGTTAGCCTCCATTCATTGAAAACAGAGTGCAGTGGCAGAAACAAAATGACCTTTGAACAATAGTGTTAATGCAGAGTCGAGTATAAATGGAAGAACTTGAAAAAGTGTGAAATTAACAAACTTAGTAGATACCGCGCTCAGTTGAATAATGCAGAAATTTATTCACTGGCCGAAGTCCTTTCATGGAGAATAATGAGGATATTGAGTTATTTAAAACTGTACAAAACATACATCGAGGAATTAAGGAAATAAATAAAAAATCGAGCGAAACATGTAACAACTGTACATATAATAACTTTTCCTTCTGATTTTCGATAAATTAGTGTAAGCAATGTTATGATTTCATTTCTTTTTCTTTTCGTGTCATTATGTTAAAGAAACTGTAAGCAACTTTCGATGTGAATATTAATATTTATGTCAAATTTCAAGCAATGCTATAACAGAATTGAAGTGTAACCCATGTTGAATATATTGTAACATGTTTAAAATTGTAATTGTGCGCCTGGTCCATACGTAGGCAATGTATTAGGATATGTGGAATGTAAAACCTTTGTTGAATACACTGTCTGTAGGGGAGCGGTAAAAGGTGGAGGCAGGCGAGCGCGGGAAAATGCACACGGGCGCGGCACGGCATAACGGGCTCAGCAGTAGTAGTCGGAGTTGGGCTTTGATCTGAGCAACACGTTCTGGATCGAGGAGGCTCTCCTGGAAAATGTGATTTCATTGAGCCTCGGATGTGCTATTTCCGACGACTGTACAGCATGGCTATATTCCATAGGCACTAAATGGAAAAGGATTGCGACGCTAAGAAGAAGCAAAGTGCCGATAAATCAAGAGCCATAGCTGTGATTGTACAGGTTGAAACATTTAGTACTGTATTCGTGTGGACCAGTGTTACTTTTGTTCCTGACTGTTCAATAACAACTTAACTGTTACCAGAATTGTCCTATCATTTAATTATTCTCATCACTAACCTAGACAGGGTCCTTTCCACATGTTGTGCAATCCGAGTGTCCCGAAATGAAGATTTAAAGTTTATGTTAATAAGAATTACCTGCAGACCTATCTATGCTAGAATGATGTTTAAGGAACTTTATTGTTAATGAATGTACAAGTAAAGAACATAGGTCTGACAAAGTTGGAAGATAATGTTGAAATTGATTTAGTAATGAAGTATAATTAATTTTAGACAAAAATAATGGTAGTTAAATAGGCAAGAAATAAGACAAAAAAGAGAAATAGAGTAGTAATTCATATATTGGAAACCTTGAGTGCTTAATGAGTTCAATAGTCAAAGACTTTCAATACAGTGACAATTACAGTTTCAGCCCCCCTCCCCCCAACCCCCCTTTTCTTTTCTATTCATTTAAATTCTGAAGTGTACTGAACTGATTTGATCAGCAAAGTTAAAGTCAATATAAAACCTAAATTTATCAGTGTTTTACCCTTCTTAAAATTGACATTGTATGTGTGTTTCAAAAGTGCTATTTCTAGGGTAACCTATGCCCGATTTCAGTCGGATCAATAGACAAAACGCAGTTTGTAGTAATCATTATAGTGTAATGTTGTGTATTTATAGCTTGTCCAAATTAGTACAGAAAGGGAAAATATTAGTTCAGTAGATTTTTCTGATTCTAAAATTTACCATATAATGCAGTATTGCTACGTGTTGTTATGCTTGTACGTACATCCACTTGTACAGGAAAAAAACTCACTTAGTGCCTAATCAGGCTGGCGACCGTATTATTAACAATTGGTAGCATCTGCTGTGTATGTTTCTTGCCCGTCCTAACGTGTAGTTGCACTTTAGACTTGCTTGACGTATCATTGTTGTTACTGAGTGGGTGTAAGTCTGATTTTGCCTCCATTCAGGTACACGCGGTCAACATATTTACTAAAATCCTTTCTTATAAGGTGAAGCCCGTCAACTTACCATAGTACAGGCTTTAAAGAGTTAACGTACGCCCGAGCGTAGACGTTACAAGTGGCTTCCCGGTGACAGGACATCCAATTGTTATCGGTCACAAATTAATGTGAATACCGAGCAGTGGATGTTCAGTGGCACGAATTGCAATAATTTTTAGTTAAGTAAATAGCAGTGAACGTCAAGTACGGTGGAGTGGGGTGTAATTTGCATTCAGTATGGACAAGAACGTAGAAACAGTAGATGTGCCGAGCGAAATGGAAAATGCGGCTGGCAATGACAGGAGTGTACGCAGCCAGATAACAGATGGCGTTAGCGGAAGACAATTGGCGTACATACAATATCACGAACATGTTAACGCACAGATTGAAGTGTCGAGATTGCCTCGAACACAGCAAGAGATAAAACAAGAAGTAGGGGATGACTTTGTAGACGATAGTGGGTACGTGAACGAATCCACTGACATGTTTGATTCTCCACAGATAAAGAAAGAACCGAAAGAAACTTTTGAGGTAGGATCGGAACACACTGATTCCGTAGAACAAAACAGTATGAAAATTTTATCATGAACGATTTATTTGAACAATTAACCAAACAAATTGTAGGACAGAGTGATCAACTTCAAAAACAAGTCAGTAATCAGGTTAGTCAGCTCAAAACACAGAATGATCAACTGAAAACACACGTTGCAGAGCAGCTGAAAACACAGAATGATCAGCTTAAAACAAGGGTTAGTCAGCTTAAAACACCCGTTGACGAGCAGCTTAAAACACAAAGTAATCAGATTAAAGCACAGGTCGAAGAACAAGGAATTAAAATTAGTACACAAATAGAACAGGTAGAACAAAAAGTGGGTAATTTAAGTTCTGTGGTAAATACTATGAAATTTGAAATTGACACAATCAACAAAAATATGGATACCATGCAGGGGGAAATTGACAATATTAACAGTAGGTTTGATGTTGAAATTCTCAACATCCAAGAGAAAGTAGAGCCTCTAGTTGAAACGAAAGTAGACGAAAAAGTTTTCGGTCTTAAAACTGAGATCGTAAACGAATGTCAACACGGAATCTCACGATTGAAAAAGGCAGTTTCAGACACTGAAAGAGATTTAGGTGAGAAAGTTACCGGATGTGTACAAAAATGTGAACAAAATACTTCGAAAATTCAAGGCAAAATTTTCGATCTTGAGGGTAAAATTAAAGATAGGCCCGGTGTTGTCTGTAATGGCACACCAATTACGAAGCTATTGGAAGGTGAGGAACGCTTCGATCCCGCCAAGAAACATAACGGATGGCATCCGTTAGATTTCATCAAAAATTGCGAGAGAATATTTCCTGAACACTTGTCTGATCAGGAAAAGATAAACGTAGTAATTAGCGCCTTAGCAGGTGACGCTAAGCGCTGGGGAATTAATTTGAATACCGAACGAATGACGTTCGAAGAATTTAAACAAAAGTTTACGGAAGAATATTGGTCCGAACAAAAACAGGATCATTTGTGGCGCGAGTTTATCATGGCCAAACTTCATGATAACAGGGGCAGGAATTCTTTAAAAGATTTCTGCGAATATTGGTACCGGAAGTTGACGCATTTAAGAGGAAGAAGATCCGATTCTGAAATAATATGGGAGTTATATAAAAAGCTTCCAGAAGATTCGAAGAGATACGTGGGAAGCAATCATCGCAGCTTCCAAGCGTTTCTCGAAAGGGTCGAAGACGAAAACCACTGGCGCGAAAGTCGTGCCAATTATCAAAATATTGGTAACAGGAATAATCGTAATAATGACGAGAGAAATGACGGCGAAGGGTTTCGCGTCAACGTGATACAGAGAGGAAGAGGCAGAGGAAGAGGAAGGGGAAGTTATCTAGGTCGCGGTAGAGGGTATACCGCGGAAGATGATAATGACGCGGGAACTGATTTCCGCGAACGTTGCGGGCCAAACGGAAGCGGACAGTACATATCGGCCCCGATTTAAGAAATGTTACCGGACCGACAGTAAAGTTATGAGACAGGCGTGGAACGACGCAACGTGTTGTTGCGAAGCAAGCGTCAGGTGCGGGCATAAATGAGTCATCGTTGCCGCGCAGAGCGCTACATGTTAACAGGCGAGTGGAGCATCAGAGGGTAATGGCCCAGCCTAGCACAACAGCTGTTCGGAGAGAAACCGATAGCAATGCGGCAGCATTAGATACGAGCACTGCCGTAAGTACTGGTGCATACATTACGAGTGGTAATTCCGTGGCGAAGGATATAGTAGATGAAACGGTGGAGACACAGAGGCGCGGTTAGCAGTATTAGCAAAAAAGTAAATGGCGAGAATGATCTAGCAGAAGTAACTGACTGGTGTATGCAGATCGACGATCTGTACAAGGGCCTAAAGCAATGTGAGTGGGAGGATTTTAAGAAGGAGTATGAGGCAAGGAAGTTGATCAGTGAAAAAGGAGATAATAGGGACGTCGATAAGGTGACGTGGCCCAAAGTTGAAGAGGAGAGAGTAAACAGCGCCGCGCTGAGTACGCGTGCTGCCGATAGGACGATGATTAAAGATAGGAAGGAATTGGAGGATGAAATACTAATCATTGACGAGGAAGTAACTTCTGTTAACGATCCGCCAACAGTGCGAGCTGCTACCGAAAAGCACCGTGAGGAAGGAGCAGGTAATTACCTGAAAGTAATTGAAGTCCACGAGGATTACACGAAATATGAATTAACAGTAGCTGTGAGTAAAGCTGATAATGAGGACGTTTTGCCGAAAGAGGATACTGAGTTAAAATCTAAACCTGACGAAAACGCAGGGGAAGAACTTAGTGCCTGTCTCAGAAAAGCTTTTATGTTAGAACCTGAAAGCGATCCAGAATGGTCGGATTCGGACGATAGTTCAAATGACGAATATTTCGGTACTGGTGAAAATAATGGGGATGCAGCTGATTGCGATATTGTACCTAATGATGACGAAGTTTCAAAACAAAACCCAGATGTTGAGACCGAACAAAGAAAGAAAGAGCCACCTGACGACTCAGGGTCTATTTTACAAAGAGTTCAAGTAATCAATGACTTTGAACTCCCGGAACCAAAGAAACCGCCAGATATAGGTGGGGGTGAATGTTAAAAGCATATCTTGGGACGATGTTATCGTCGACCCGGATTTGCTTAGGGAAGATCACAACAATGAAAAACATTCGACGGTGAAACAAACTGTAATACCAGTTGAAATTTATAATGTGAAATTGCAGGTACTTCTTGATACGGGATCTCAGATAAACGCAATCTCCCAGTCGTTTTTCGAACACATTTGTGATGAGCCTGGAATAGTAATTATGTCAGTGACGGGTGTAAAAATTGTTGGTGCTACTGGCAAGACTAGCAAGCCGGGAAAGAACCAGATTTTGGCTGAATTTAGTATAAAAGGACAAAACTTTGAACACGATTTTTTGGTTGTGCCAGACTTGAGTACTGAAATGATTCTGGGAATAGATTGGTTGGATAAAGAAAAGGTTATTATTGATTGTAGCCAGGAAGTGATCAAAATTTATAGTACATCTAGGAATTTAGAAGTAAAATTTGAGGAAAATGGGAAGGTGTTCGATTCAGAAATTGATTCTTTATTGTTGGAGATTGACCAAGGGAATGATGGTTTGACAAACAAGTATGAGGTGTACCATGTCCAGAGGTTAATAAATGAGAGTGACAAGCAGGGGCATGATTTTAAAGAAATGGTGGAAAATTTGAAGGGAATATCTCCCGAACAGAAAACATAAATGCTTGATATTTTAGAAAGTAACAGCACCGTATTTTCGGACAAACCTGGCCTAGTTAAGAACTTTGAATACCAGATTGAGACAATAGAGCATAAACCTTTCTTTGTAAGACCGTTTTCGATGCCCATATCAAAGAGGCAGGCTGTGCAAGTGGAAATAGATAAAATGATAGAATGGGGTGTAATCGAACGGAGTAGCAGCGAATATAATAGTCCCCTTATCATCGTGAACAAAAGGGATGGGGGCGTAAGAGTAGTTATTGACGCCAGGACTTTGAACAAAATTGTAAAAAAGGAAATAGACAGACCTGAAAATCTGGACGAAATGCTTCAAAAATTTTATAATGTGAAGTATTTAACCAGTCTGGACATGACAGCCGGATACTGGCAAATTCCTTTGAGTAAAGAATCCCGTAAATATACCGCTTTTCTATTTGCTGGGAAATGCTATCAGTATAAAGTAGTACCATTTGGGCTTAGCACTTCGGTGGCAGTATTTATTAGGGCACTGTACTTTGTATTAGGGAGAGAACTGAGTTCCCGGCTAACCATTTATGTAGATGATTTACTGATTGCTGCAGAAGAATGGCAAGAGCATTGTGAATTATTCCATAAAGTTTTCGTTGCTCTACAAGCAGGTGGCATGACGCTTAAGTGGAAGAAATGTGAATTTGTGAAATCGGAGATAAAGTTTCTGGGGTACATTATTACTACGACCGGTATTGGCAAGGACCCGGAGACGTTAAGTGCAATAGCAGAGTGTCCAGCTCCTAGAAACAGAAAACAGTTGAAAGCCTTTTTGGGTTTATGTGGGTTCTATAGAAAATTCGTCAAGGGGCAAGTTTTTAATAGTCCTCATTTGAATAATCTACTTAAGAAAAATAGTGCTTTTGTGTGGACCGAAGGGTGCGCGAGAGATTTTGAAAATTTAAAAAGTGAACTTTTGAATGACAAAATTTTGCATCACCCCATACTGTCAAAACCTTTCCATATGAGTACTGACAGCAGTGCTTATGGAATTGGTATAGAAGTTTTCCAAGAAATCTGTGATGGCAAGGAAATCGAACACAGGACTATCGTATTTGCAAGTAGAACTCTAACAAAATACGAGAGAAACTACACTATATCAGAAAAGGAAGCTTTAGCCATTATATGGGGGTTAAAGAAATTCAGAAATTATTTGTGGGGCCATAAACTCATCAACATACTGACCACAAAGCTTTAACTTTTCTTAAGGATTGTCGTTTACTTAATGGCAGGCTAACTCGTTGGGCTTTGTACCTGAAACAATTTGATTACGAGATCTGCTACGTTAAGGGTACTGAGAATTATGTGGCAGAAGCGTTATCTCGATTTCCTAATGGTATGAGTGAAGTGCCCAATGAAAATGGTGAAGAGAGTACTTTTCAGATAAGGTATATGAAAGAGGTTTCAGGAAAAAGGGAAATTGAACAAATATGTAAAAATACAAGATACCATCAAAATGAGGATCTGACATGGAAATCTGTGAAAGTAAATTTTGACAGTGTGCAGTATCCTCAAATTAAGAAGTATTACAAAATCTTTAAAGGCATTTTATATAGGAGGAAAGAATTAGCCACTGAGGAATGGAGAGTATGTTGGCCACACCAGTTCGATACCGAGGTCATAGACTATTTTCATTTAGCATTGGGGCATAGTGGTCCAAAGAAATGTTTGAATAAACTGAATAATGTAGTAGTGATTGCTGGTAGTGTCAGTAAGAGGGTAAAGGAACGAATTAAGTCGTGTGATGTCTGTCAAAGGGCCAAAGTACCAAACAGAACTAATAGAGGTCCAATGCAAAGTACATTACCTGAAGACACCCTAGAATTATTATCGGTAGATTTATATGGTCCCCTCCCAAAGACTTCGGGAAATTGTGCATATATTTTAGTAATTTTGGAAGTATTCTCAAAGTTTGTGAAATTATACCCCTTGAAAAGAGCAACAGCAAAAGCTGTATTTAATAGGATGGTCGAATACTTCAGAACCATCGGGAAACCCAAGGCATTACTATCTGACAATGGACCCCAGTTCATATCCAAAATTTGGAAAGAAGGAATGGAGCAAAATGGTGTGGAGGTTAAATATATATCAGCTTATCATCCTGCTAGCAACCCGGTTGAAAGGTACATGCGAGAAATCGGAAGATTGTGTAGAACGTACTGCAGTCATAACCATAGGGCCTGGGGCAAGTTTATATCGGACTTTGAGACTGTCATGAACACCTTACATCATGAATCTACTGGGTTCCCACCGGAAGAAATTTATTTAGGCAGCAGAAGTAAAAGTTTAATTGAGGAAAAACTAGAGTTTCCGCCTTGTACAAGCTTGGGGTTGAGTCAAAAGAAAGAATTAGTCAGAAATAGGGCAATGCAAAAAGCTGAATCTAGATCTAAAAGACATGATAAAAATCTGAAAGTTTCAAAATTTAAAATTGGGGATTATGTTTTTTTAAAAACCCACGAAAAGTCTAGTGAACTGAACCATGAAATTTCCAAATTTAAATACATTTATAATGCACCATGTATAATACAGAACATTCCACACGATAATGCTTACTACCTGATCTACCCAAAATCCAAAAGACCTTTAGGTGTAAGAAATATTGTGGACGTGAAACTGTATGTTCCTTGAAGTGAGTGAACTAAGTACAATCAGAAAACAATTTACAGTAAATATGCTATGTATTATGCTGAAGCTAATTTATGCCAAATGTAACAAACCTTTGTAACTTAGGTAGACCAATGTCAGTGTACTAATGTAATTATGTGAGTTTCAGATTACCAATTGTACTATAAATGTAAAGAGGTATGGAGAAAAAGGGCTGAAAAGAAAGGATAAATGCAATCAGCCAGATAAAAGATGGGACTGTCAAAAATAAAAATGGGTAGTGTATGAGCCATAATATAAAGGACTGCCAAACACCAAAGAGGGCAAATAAATAGTCAAAGGAGAATTGTAAGTGTGATACAGGAGATGTGACAATATGCAGTGCAAAGGACTGCCCAAATCTGAATAATAGTAATTTTCTAAATATTATTGTGTTTTTTTAGTAAATAACGAAATGGACTGCCATTCAATGCAAGCAGCAACAAATTGTCTTATAGTGTATATAGATATTTGTGTTTGCTTTTGTAGTTAAGTGGTTGTGTTCCAGATTTTGAAATTATTTCTTTGAGAAATTTAGTAAAAATGAGTAATTTGTTATTTAAATAATGTTGTGATAGGAGAGTGGACTGTGCCAAAGGCACTTAAGTAAATGATAAGTAAATGTTCTTGATATGTTAAAAAGTGTAGATCTATATAATGTGAGTGAAAGGAAGCTTGTGGTATTAATTCTTTTTGGATGGGAAATTCACATAAAGATTCAGAACCACTGTATAAATGTAAAATTTAGTGTTCCCATCAAATTTGTACTTAGTAAAATTTACTGGAAACAGGGGCATGTGTAACAACAACTGTACATATAATAATTTTTTCTTCTGATTTTCGATGAATTAGTGTAAGCGATGTTTTGATTTCATTTCTTTTTCTTTTCATGTCATTATGTTAAAGAAACTGTAAGCAACTTTCGATGTGAATATTAATATTTATGTCACATTTCAAGCAATGCTATAACAGAATTGAAGTGTAACCCATGTTGAATCTATTGTAACATGTTTAAAATTGTAATTGTGCGCCTGGTCCATACGTAGGCAATGTATTAGGATATGTGGAATGTAAAACCTTTGGTGAATACCCTGTCCGTAGGGGAGCGGTAAAAGGTGGAGGCAGGCGAGCGCGGCATAACGGGCTCAGCAGTAGTAGTCGGAGTTGGGCTTTGATCTGAGCAACACGTTCTGGATCGAGGAGGCTCTCCTGGAAAACGTGATTTCATTGAGCCTCGGATGTGCTGTTTCCGACGACTATACAGCATGGCTATATTCCATAGGCACTAAATGGAAAAGGATTGCGACGCTAAGAAGAAGCAAAGTGCCGATAAATCAAGAGCCATAGCTGTGATTGTACGTGTGCGGTGCGCCTCGCCATCTCGCCGCCCGCCAACCGCCGCATCGACACGAACAGGTTGAAACATTTAGTACTGTATTCGTGTGGACCAGTGTTACTTTTGTTCCTGACTGTTCAATAACAACTTAACTGTTACCAGAATTGTCCTACCATTTAATTATCCTCATCACTAACCTAGACAGGGTCCTTTCCACATGTTGTGCAATCTGAGTGTCCCGAAATGAAGATTTAAAGTTTATGTTAATAAGAATTACCTGCAGACCTATCTATGCTAGAATGATGTTTAAGGAACTTTATTGTTAATGAATATACAAGTAAAGAACATAGGTCTGACAAAGTTGGAAGATAATGATGAAATTGATTTAGTAATGAAGTATAATTAATTTGAGACAAATATAATGGTAGTTAAATAGGCAAGAAATAAGACAAAAAAGAGAAAAAGAGTAGTAATTCATATATTGGAAACCTTGAGTGCTTAATGAGTTCAATAGTCAAAGAATTTCAATACAGTGACAATTACAGTTTCAGCCCCCCCCCCCCAACCCCCCTTTTCTTTTCTATTCATTTAAATTCTGAAGTGTACTGAACTGATTTGACCAGCAAAGTTAAAGTCAATATAAAACCTAAATTTATCAGTGTTTTACCCTTCTTAAAATTGACATTGTATGTGTGTTTCAAAAGTGCTATTTCTAGGGTAACCTATGCCCGATTTCAGTCGGATCAATAGACAAAACGCAGTTTGTAGTAATCATTATAGTGTAATGTTGTGTATTTATAGCTTGTCCAAATTAGTACAGAAAGGGAAAATATTAGTTCAGTAGATTTTTCTGGTTCTAAAATTTACCATATAATGCAGTATTGCTACGTGTTGTTATGCTTGTACGTACATCCACTTGTACAAGGAAAAAACTCACTTAATGCCTAATCAGGCTGGCGACCGTATTATTAACAATTGGTAGCATCTGCTGTGTATGTTTCTTGCCCGTTCTAACGTGTAGTTGCACTTTAGACTTGCTTGACGTATCATTGTTGTTACTGAGTGGGAGTAAGTCTGATTTTGCCTCCATTCAGGTACACGCGGTCAACATATTTACTAAAATCCTTTCTTATAAGGTGAACCCCGTCAACTTACCATAGTACAGGCTTTAAAGAGTTAACGTACGCCCGAGCGTAGACGTTACAAACATTCTGCGACTCGAAAACGAAACTCATATATACAATTGATAGGACGGAGAGCTCCTAAATGAAAACTGAAACTAAATGTAACGAGCTCTAAGGCGTCTTATGATAAGTTTCAGTCGTAATAATTAGTTAAGTTATTCAAAGTAATATTTGACATCATTGGAATTACGACTGGCGTGTTACAACTACCCTTTATCTGAATCTCACATTTTCGCTTCCTTAACTATGATAAAGAAAGACACAAAAACAGAAAACGTGTTTCACCATTGTTATAGTCTCTGCCAAAGATTTAGTTTATTCCACACAAAAAATTAGACGTTCATAGTTCACGTACAGGAACAACCGAGCGGGGTATAGAAGTGGTTAGCCCACTGGACTCTCGTGCTGCTGCTACGGTCGCCGGTTCGAAACCTGCCTCCGCCAGGGATGTGTGTGCTGTCCTTAGGTTAGTTAGGTTTAAGTATTCGAGAGAACGACGGTTCAAACCCGCTTCCGGCGGTCCTGATTTAGATTTTCCGTGTTTTCCCGAAATCTCTTAAGGCAAATGCCGGGATGGTTCTTTGGAAAGGGCACGGCCACTTTCCTTGTCCATTCCTCCCTAATCCCAGCTCGCGCTCCATCTCTAATGACCTCTTCCTCCTCCTCCTCCTGCAAAAAATCATTCATAGGAAGGTGGACACACAAGATGGCAATGTGTCATGGAGAACAGGTATGGCAGTGACACTAATACGTTGTGCGAAGTAATTATTCCCAGTCGGTACATATTTGCGTTAATCTACCTGTTAATAACGGATCTGGGTTACATACTAGATAAAAATAAAACAGAAAGCTGGTATTCTCACAAATTACTGCAACCGAAGAGACAGAATGTTCTTTGTAAAACGAAAGGAACAATTAGAAGTCAACTTGACATGTCCAAAAAGAGGACGTTCTCGTTATTGTATTTGAAGAGGTATACAGTCTAATTACCACTCATCTTTGTCCAAAACAGGTAGCGCCCCTGGCGTTCCGGCTTGTAAACGGCGTCCTTGTCGAATCACTGGGCTACGAAAGCACCACTTACAGAGAGAATTGTTCGAAGTGGTAAACCTTTAACGGTTTGCGAATAATGAACAAGTTCTCGTTCTAGAATTAGGCAGTATTACCCGCCATGAAAGACCAATTCTGTGTCGAATGGAAGCACCTGCGCCAGTATAATGGCAGCTGCCAGAATCCTTCAATGGCTTATAAACTTTGACTGCGGCGTAAAATCTAGCTTCAGGAACAGAACATGCTGCCAAGCTGGCACCAGCGTACAAGCACTGCAGTGTGTAATGTTCTGTTTTATAATTTTATTCTTTTATGTATACTGCATTTTAGTAAAATTTATTTCTCTCTCAATTATTACACTCTAAAAAAGGGAAAACATAAAATAAAAATTAAAAAAACATTACACCACTAAGGAATTATGTGTAAGGGACTGAAATCTGCAGACGTGATGCAAATGTACAGACAAGCAAATGTTTAAAATTTCAGAAAAATTGGATAACTCAATCAATAGGCAGAGCTTGAAAAATTGAGCAGGTCGTTACCATGTTGGTCCACCTCTGGCCATTATGCGAGCAGATATTCGACTCGGCACTGATTGGTAGAATTGTTGATGTCCTCCTGAGAAATTATCTTGCTGAATTCTGTCTGATTGGCTCGTAAGTTCGTCAATATCCCGAGATAGTAGTAGAGCCCTGTTCATAATAGTCCAACCGTACTCAACTGGCGAGAGAGCCGGAGATCTCTCTGGCCAAGGTAGCGTTTGGCAAGCTGTGGATTTTCCAGCCGTGTACGGAAGGGCATTGTCTTGCTAAAACGGCCGCCCAGGACGGGTTGTCATGAAGGGCAAATAAACAGGACGTAGAACATCGTCCGCGTACTAATGTGCTGTAAGGGATGACAACTAGAGGGCTCCTGCTATGGAATGAAATTGTACCCCAGCCAATTACTCTTGTGTGACGGACCATATAGCTAGTTTCCCGTCAGCCACGGTGGCCGAGCAGTTCTAGGTGCCTCAGTCCGGAACCGCGCGACTGATACGGTCGCAGGTTCGAATCTTGCCTCGGGAATGGCTGTGTGTGATGTCCTTAGGTTGGTTAGGTTTAAGTAGTTCTAAGTTCTAGGGGACTGATGACCCCAGATGTTAAGTCCCATAGTGCTCAGAGACATTTGAACCAAGTTAGTTTTCCACCCCTGCCCAGGGACTCGCCAGCCACTTCTTCCACCTAGAATCTCATTAATGGGAGTGAAATTGTCTACAGTATTGAGTCCCGCTTCGAACTGAGCCCCGATGATCAGCGAAGGAGACTTGACTGAACAGGCCGCGGATAGCAGTGGGATACCAACCTGACTTGCCCTCCATACGGTCCGAGAGCTAGGAGGGATGGTCTGGGCCGTCATTTCTTTTCATAGCACGATCCCCTTGGTTGTCATCCGTAGAGCACAGCCGTAAGTCGACGATATTCTATCCTCGGTTTTGATGCCCTGCACGGCAAGCCATCCTGGGCGGGTATTTCACAAGATAATGTCCGGCCGGAGACGTCGAGAGTTTCAATTGCTTCTCTCCGTTCTTACTCTATTCCATCTTGGCCAGTAAGGTCACCGGATCTCTCCCCAACTGAGAAGGTTTGGAGCATTATGGGCAAGACCCTTCTATCAGCTCTGAATTTGGAAGATCTCACTCGCCAATAATGATTTGGCAAGATATCCCTCAGGAGGACATCCAGCAATTCTATCAGTCAATTCTATCCCCGAATAACTGCTTGCGTAAGAGTCAGAGATGGGCCAATATGTTCTTGACTTGCTCAATTTGTCAACCTATATCTCTTGAAAAAATTATCCAACTGTTCTGAAATTTTAATCATTTGTTTGTTAGTAGATGTACATCACTTTCACCGCTATCCGCCTCATTCGGGTAACTCCATCGTTGAACGGAGGTTTTTTTCTGAGAGTGTATTTCTGCTTTTAAAAAAGTCTTTAGGAGAACAGGTACATTTGATATAATTTGTATTTATTTCCTACATCACTGTTATACTCTACAAAAGATACAACTGCTTCTTCAGCACGTTATTTAAGTATCTGGGCTACTTTCCTGTATTATGGAGCAAAGCTAATCAGTAAAACATTGTTATACACTCATGATCATAAATTAAGGATAATTGCAGAATGTGGTTCCACACAACGTGGCACTACACAAAACTGGAGCTATTAGCATAGACACGTAGGGAACACACACGACACAGATCTTTAAGTCCACGATATTGGTGACAAGTAGAGAAAACCGTCCCGAAACACATGTGTTACAAAACGCCACTGTTTCCTGCGCATGTACCCAGCAATCAATATGGGATATGATCACAATGCACACGTACACAGGCCGCACAACGGGTTGGCATACTCTGGATCAGGTGGTCGAGCAGCTACTGTGGTATAGCCTCCCATTCTTCCACCACTGCCTGTCGAAGCTCATGAAGTGTCGTAGGGGTTTGAAGAGGTGCAGCGATACTTCGAGCGAGAGCATTCCAGACGTGCTCGATGGGGTTTAAGTCTGGAGAACAGGCAGGTCGCTCAATTCACCTGATATCTTCTGTTTCAAGATACTCCTTCACGATGACAGCTCTGTGAGGTCGTGCTTTATCATCCATCCCCTGAAAAGGTGGTGCAAAATGACGTCCCGATACACCTGTTACGGTTCCTCTGTCAAAGACATGCAGGGATGTACGTTCACCAATCATAATCCCATCCTACACCAACAAACCACGACTTCCATACAGGTCCCTTTCAAGGACATTAAGTGGTTGGTATCTGGTTCCTGGTTCACGCCAGATGAAAACCCGGCGAGAATCACTGTTCAGACTATACCTGGACTCGTCCGTGAACATAACCTGGGACATCTTTCCAATGACCGTGTACTGTGTTCTTGACACCAGGCTTTACGGGCTCTCCTGTGAGTGGACTGCGCCTTGCAGGTCTCTGGGCGAATAATGTCTGTTCAGTCGTCAGTAGACTGTGTGTCTGGAGACAACTGTTCCAGTGGCCGCGGTAAGGTCCCGAGCAAGGCTACCTGCAGTACTCCGTGGCCGTCTGCGGGCACTCATGGTGAGATATCGGGCTTCATGCGGTGTTGTACACTGTGAACGTCCCGTACTGAAGCGCCCTGACACGTTTCCTGTCTGCTGGAATCGTTGCCATAATCTTGAGATCACACTTTGTGGCACACGAAGGGTCCGTGCTGCGACATGCTGTGTTTGACCAGCCTAAAGTCGCCCTAGTATTCTACCCCTCATAACGTCGTCAATGTGTGTTCTTTGAGCAATTTGCAACATACAGGTACCATAAGCATGTCTGAAAACGTCTGCACATTTACTCGCTGCACCGTACTCTGAATGCTGGTATGTGGACTGCTGCCAGCGCCACTGTGCGAAGACCGCAGGTCAAATGCACCGCATGGTCATACCCCGAGGTGATTTAACCCGCAAACCGCCCGCCAGAGCGTTACTTCACCATGTATCAGCATTATCCGTAATTTATGAGCATGAGTGTACTTACAACAATTACTTGAAAGCAACAGTAAAGTAACTTCTCCAGCGAATGTGTTAAAGGAACGAACCTCAGATACCCCGCCAGTTGCAGTTATCACGATGGCGCGTGGTTTTGGCTGCCGCTGAAGACATGTTTTATCAGTGTGTCTGCTACGAACATAATTTCCCTTCCTCTTCCTCTTGTGACTAGAGGTGCAACGCTTTTCAGTCAATGTTTTAGAATAGGAATAGTAAATTAAAACTCATAACCGTGTTTATTTTGTCTGTTGCGTGCCACCAAGCGACAGCAGAGAAGACGAACGTTGTATATTTCCTTGTCAAGGCGTCGGTAGCAGAAAGCCTACCAGCCGACGACCAGCTCACGGGAGAAGACGTCACTAGTCTCTTATGTACACCGATATTTAATTATTGTACATAGCTGAGGAAAAGGGGAAACGTATTATTTAAACCATTCAACATACTGTGAGATTTTTTATTTCTTGAGCAAGAAACATACATATGATACAGAATTGATCATGTCACTCTTGCCCAAAACTTGGGCGCTTCACTTGCATTCCTTGAGGAACTGGATACATTCGGCATCGAATCATGTGATGAACAATCTGGTCTTCGCCACACTCGCATTATCATCTTGATCAATGTAGTCCCATTTTGCCGATTTAACTTTTAATTTGCCAACAAGGGATGTCAGTCAGTCCATATTTCATCAGAACCAGAAGGTTAGGTCCTAGGAACTCTTTCCCAGCCAGAGGGAAGATAGGTCGTAGACGTTGTTACAACCTAGCTTTTTCAGCAGTGGTTCCAAGTGGTGTTGACGTTCTAATGAAACACCTCCTGGGCTTCAGTCTTTGTGGGTGTGGTTCACGCCTTTACAAATGATGGATTCTCTCCTCTTCCACTGTATTCCTCATTCGTAGATATTTCGCTTCGAACGCGAGGTGGTGTTACTCCTGCAAGGTGCTAAGGCCATTCGACTGAGGTGGATGTTAAGCAAACTATTTATGATTTTTCAGGTGCGATTGAATTGTGTTGAATTATACCGAACCGAACATGCATACCATTGAACTAGTTAGTATAGTTTCAGGTTGCCTGACTACCACCAATGATATCCTGCCAGTTTCTGCAGAAGATTGGTCGAGATGGAAAAGTTTGAATGGCAATTCATGCAGTGCTTCTTGGAAGTTTGAGACTTACTATGTGTCGCTCCAAAATATTTTATGGATCTCACAGTGTTCCGGTCGAACACCTGGTCATACAATCTTTAGTTTCCCACTAGCTTACCTACTACTCAAATAAAAAGCACATACCTGTGTCTTTGAGGTTCAAAATGGCTCTGAGCACTATGGGGATTAACTTCTGAGGTCATCAGTCCCCTAGAATTTAGAACTACTTAAACCTAACAGTGACCAGGTTGTTCTAATCAGAATCGACAGCAGACCAACACCGACAACGATAGTTCAGGTATACATGCCGACGTCGCAAGCTGAAGATGAACAGATAGAGAAAGTGTATGAGGATATTGAAAGGGTAATCCAGTATGTAAAGAGGGACGAAAATCTAATAGTCATGGGCGACTGGAATGCAGTTGTAGGGGAAAGAGTAGAAGAAAAGGTTACAGGAGAATATGGGCTTGGGACAAGGAATGAAAGAGGAGAAAGACTAACTGAGTTCTGTAACAAGTTTCAGCTAGTAATAGCTAATACCCTGTTCAAGAATCCCAAGAGGAGGAGGTATACTTGGAAAAGGCCGGGAGATACGGGAAGATTTCAATTAGATTACATCATGGTCAGACAGAAATTCCGAAATCAGATACTGGATTGTAAGGCGTACCCAGGAGCAGATATAGACTCATATCACAATATAGTAGTGATGAAGAGTAGGCAGACGTTCAAGACATTAGTCAGGAAGAATCAATATGCAAAGAAGTGGGATCGGAAGTACTAAGGAATGACGAGATACGTTTGAGGTTCTCTAACGCTATAGATACAGCAATAAGGAATAGCGCAGTAGGCAGTACAGTTGAAGTGAAATGGACATCTCTAAAAAGGGCCATCACAGAAGTTGGGAAGCAAAACATAGGTACAAAGAAGGTAGCTGCGAAGAAACCATAGGTAACAGAAGAAATCCTTCAGTTGATTGATGAAAGGAGGAAGTACAAACATCAGGAATACAGAAATACAAGTCGCTGAGGAATGAAATAAATAGGAAGTGCAGGGAAGCTAAGACGAAACGGCTGCAGGAAAAATGTGAAGACATCGAAAAAGATATGATTGTCGGAGGGACAGACTCAGCATACAGGAAAGTCAAAACAACCCTTGGTGACATTAAAAGCAACGGTGGTAACATTAAAACTGCAACGGGAATTCCACTGTCAAATGGAGAGGAGAGAGCAGATAGGTGGAAAGAATACATTGAAAGCCTCTATGAGGGTGAAGATTTGTCTGATGTAGTAGAAGAAGAAATAGGAGTCGATTTAGAAGAGATAGGGGATCCAGTATTAGAATCGGAATTTGAAAGAGCTTTGGAGGACTTACGGTCAAATAAGGCAGAAGGGATAGATAACATTCCATCAGAGTTTCTAAAATCATTGGGGGAAGTGGCAACAAAACGACTATTCACGTTGGTGTGTAGAATATATGAGTCTGGCGATATACCATCTGACTTTCGGAAAAGCATCATCCACACAATTCCGAAGACGGCAAGAGCTGACAAGTGCGAGAATTATCGCACAATCAGCTTAACAGCTCATGCATCGAAGCTGCTTACAAGAATAATATACAGAAGAATGGAAAAGAAAATTGAGAATGCGCTAGGTGACGATCAGTTTGGCTTTAGGAAAAGTAAAGGGACGAGAGAGGCAATTCTGACGTTACGGCTAGTAATGGAAGCAAGGCTAAAGAAAAATCAAGACACTTTCATAGGATTTGTCAACCTGGAAAAAGCGTTCGACAATATAAAATGGTGCAAGCTGTTCGAGATTCTGAAAAAAGTAGGGGTAAGCTATAGGGAGAGACGGGTCATATACAATATGTACAACAACCAAGAGGGAATAATAAGAGTGGACGACCAAGAACGAAGTGCTCGTATTAAGAAGGGTATAAGACAAGGCTGTAGCCCTTCGCCCCTACTCTTCAATCTGTACATCGAGGAAGCAATGATGGAAATAAAAGAAAGGTTCAGGAGTGGATTTAAAATACAAGATGAAAGGATATCAATGATACGATTCGCTGATGACACTGCTATCCTGAGTGAAAGTGAAGAAGAATTAAATGATCTGCTGAACGGAATGAACAGTCTAACGAGCACACAGTATGGTTTGAGAGTAAATCGGAGAAAGACGAAGGTAATGAGAAGTAGTAGAAATGAGAACAGCGAGAAACTTAAAATCAGGATTGATGGTCACGAAGTCAATGAAGTTAAGGAATTCTGCTACCTAGGCAGTAAAATAACCAATGGCGGACGGAGCAAGGAGGACATCAAAAGCAGTCTCGCTATGGCAAAAAAGGCATTTCTGGCCAAGAGAAGTCTACTAATATCAAATACCGTCCTTAATTTGAGGAAGAAATTTCTGAGGATGTACGTCTGGAGAACAGCATTGTATGGTAGCGAAACATGGACTGTGGGAAAACCGGAACAGAAGAGAATCGGAGCATTTGAGATGTGGTGCTATAGACGAATGTTGAAAATTAGGTGGACTGATAAGGTAAGGAATGAGGAGGTTCTACGCAGAATCGGAGAGGAAAGGAATATGTGGAAAACACTGATAAGGAGAAGGGACAGGATGATAGGACATCTGCTAGGACATGAGGGAATTACTTCCATGGTACTAGAGGGAGCTGTATAGGGCAAAAACTGTAGAGGAAGACAGAGATTGTAATACGTCAAGCAAATAATTGAGGACGTAGGTTGCACGTGCTACTCTGACATGAAGAGGTTAGGACAGGAAAGGAATTCGTGGCGGGCCGCGTCAAACCAGTCAGTAGACTGATGACCAAAAATAATAAAATAAAATAAAAAACCCAACTAACCTAAGGACATCACACACATCCATGCCCGATGCAGGATTCGAACCTGCGACCGTAGGGATGGCGCGGTTCCAGACTGTAGCGCCTAGAACAGCTCGGCCACTCCGGCCGGCTGTCTTTGAGGAATTTGGTATAAGGTAGTGCTGTAGTACCGTGAAAGGTGTTTAATGGCATTCATGAGCGTATTCTCACTGATTTAAAATCTGAGCTCGAAGTGGCTAGAACAATGTCATCGGCAAGCAAGTAGCTCCTGCTCTGGATTTATAGGTTTGTCATTCATGTACATACTTAACGCAACTGGAGGAAGCAAACTTCCTGCGGGAAGCCGTTTAATTTGTGGTAGTAGACTGTGACTGTACTCTCCATTGGCTACGCTGTTCTTCCAAGTCGGTGAAGAACCTACTTTTCCACGAAAGAGTGGCAATGAGCCTAGCTAAGCTGAAATCAGTGGTCAGTTGACTAGTAGTAGCTGGTCACTGACAATGTCATACGTTGCTGGTAAGTTGGCAAATACCACTTCTTCTCCAAGAGTTTCAAGACCATCTAATATAAAGTGTGTGACATTTAACATCAGTCCGGTAAAGCTTTTACCAGATCGAAATCCAGATTGTAGTGAGCTTGTGGAACAGTTAATCTATAGACATCTGGGAAACTGTAAAGTGTGTTTTATCTGCCAAGCTTTCAATGCCATTGAAAGTATTATATTTGATTACGTCAGAAGTTTTGCATATTTTTTGTTATTGATTCGCCAGTTTTCTACTATTCAGAGTGAATAACTTGAAACGTGCACCGAAAATATTGCGGGAATGGAGAGTGTTTTGATGTCGATTTTTACAGGATGGATTGTTAGTCAGGGGTTCGTATTGTTTGCCAAACAACTAGTTGAAATAATACTTAGAAAGTGTATTTTGTGTGCAGTCATACACTTTTTTTAAATAGAACAATTTCTATTGGCATTACGAAACTAAAATTTCAGTAAGTTCGAATATCAGTGTTGTTTGTTGCAGGATTATAGTGCGTGTCGTTTACGAGATATAGTATTTTGAAAAGTTCCCACGCCGACATTTGCACGTGCCTTTCGCAGCACACACTGACGGACGACACCAGTGCATGCACTGGCTGTGTGGATCTTGACCAGTACAGAGACCACCGACAGTGGCACAACACGTTTCCAGTCTGGTATGAAACGACTGCTGCAGACGTGCTAGCATTTCAGCGGATGTGTCCGAGCATGCTTCAGTAATACGTCGGTGCATGTCATCATTGGTATGTCCTCGTAGACAGCGTCTTTCGGCTTTCCTCGCAAAAAAAAAAAAAAAAAAAAAAAAAGTTTACAGGCTGAAATCCTGGGACTGGACCGGCCTAGGTACAGCTCCTCTGTATCCAATCCAAAGGTCTGGAAACAATTCGTGAAGGCATACTATAGTACTTCGTGTACTATGGGCTGGACAGCCATTAAGTTCGTAGGACAGATTTCTCCCAGTCTGTAGAGAAACGTCTACTGGCATCTGTGGAAAACGGTCTGTTAGGAGGCAGTGATACTTGTGTGTTCTCTCTATGAAAAACAGGTCTACGAGCCGATGGTTCACTATACCACACCACAAGTTTATATTCCATGGACGCCGACGTGCCGCCTGACGAAGCCAGAGGGGCTGTTACCAGACCAAAAGTGCATGTTCCGGCACTTTATCTGGCCATGATTGGTAAATGTGGCTTCATCACTAAACAATATACATGATGCATCTGGGATCCTCCTGTTTTAACGCCCATGTACGGAAAATAACACGACTTTTGTAATCGTTTCCATGCAACTATAATTGGAGAATGAGTAAGACACTTGCCTGACTCGTACCACTTTATTCGTGTAATTGCGCCGGGGCTAACGCGTGGATCAACTGCAACGACAGCAATAACATTAATCTCCCCCTCTTCTGTTACCTTGTGTAGGTGGTTCACTACAACTTTCACGTAACTGGTTGAAAAGATTGATAAATGGTTGCTGTGATGGTTGATTTTTACTGGGATATATTACCGCATACACCGCACTAAAACGAACTGCATTCTTCCTACGCTCTCCATACACCATAGGCATGTCAGATTTTTCTGCGTTGGTAAATCCCAACGTCCACCCACTACCTACTGCTTAGACTGGCACACACCAACTGATTAGCAAGTCGGAATGCACTCAAGGAACACACAAGCAAATTGTAAGAAACATAAACATCGTACCAAGCAACTACGCAGGTTGAATGACAGAATGGCACAAACAATTGCGACTGTAGAAACTTTTCAAAATACGGTACCTCGTAAACGAACTGGAATCCTGCATCAAACACCACTGACATTCTAATTCACATTACATTTAGTTTGTTAGTGTCGGTAGGCATTGTTAAATTAAAAAAAAAGTGTATATTTTCACAGAAGGTACACTTCCTAAGTATTATAAAATCTGTTTGTTGGCTACCAATACTACCTCTGACAACCAGTCCATTCTATGAAACCCGTACCTGAGCAGCACTTTCCATTTGCGCAATATCTGCGGTGCAAGTTTTAGATGGTTCACTCCGTATACAGTCACAAAGATCTGTCGTTACTCTTCTATGAAAACACCGTAACTTTCATTTTTACGTGGTGGCATGGAACACTAACGTAAGACATAGGATTCTCCAAATTTTAAATATCTGTTTCGTGCCTCATTCGTATAAGTAAACAAAGCAGTTCTAAATTTTTTATACAGTCACTCTGATTTTTCAAAATGGTTCAAATGGCTCTAAGCACTATAGGACTTAACATCTTAGGTCATCAGTCTACTAGAGTTAGAACTTCTTAAACCTAACTAATCTAAGGACATCAAACACATCCATTCCCGAGGCAGGATTCGAACCTGCGACCGTAGCAGCAGCGCGGTTCCCGACTGAAGCACCTAGAACCGCTCGGTCACAACGGCCGGCTCTGATTTTCACCAAGCGCTTTATCCACAGTACTTATTTCAACGACATCCTAAGACTCAATAAGTTCTGCCATTACACAGCCTAGACTTACGCTTAAAATAGATAGCGTTAAAATCTGTCAAGTGCAAAAGTCATAAGCTAAGAATTTAATGAAACATACGTTTTAAGTGGCAAATTTTTATAGTGAGCTCAGTATTACTCACTATTTTTGCCAGGAGATCCACAACAAACAAGAATTTTCCGACAATATTTGACGTATTTCATGTATCACCTGCCCTGTGAGTTACAAGAATATAATACGGAAAACATGGCTGCGTCACTCACATTAATTTGGGTTTCTGTAATCAAAACCTGTTGTGTTTATAATGCATTGCAAACAGAAAAACGAATTTCAATTCTTCCCATTCTATCCCATGAATATCCGTCACTATACACAGACACAGTCTTATCCGTTTCGGTCTGCAAATTTCTTTCTTCCTTTTGCTTTCACTTTTCTCTGAAGACCTTAATAATGTGGAAGAATATTTACGTTAGATATAAACTTCCAATAAACTGTGCAAAAGAGATATCCCTGTAGTCGAAGCTTCTCTCCCAGTGTGGTAGAAAGGCCGTCAAGCGGATCACACAAGTTGCTGTGAAATTATTTCAAGCTAGTTCGTGGGAGTTAATATTGGAAACAATGAGAAGTGATGCAGTTAGTTATGCCGAGCAGGGACATTCGCGTAAAGTTCAACACACATTGTCATGATTCTGAGCTAACGTGTCGATTATAAAGTCCCAGAAACTGTCTCCGTGTTAAGCAAATGGCACAAGAAGGGGCGAAGCTCTCGACATAAAGTCTGCAATAAATTACAGTATTCTGTAATAATTACAGCGATTAATTCGAATGACATGACATTTTTAACAGCGTTATTTACATGTAAAACTTGATTTGGTTGTCAATTTGCTTCCTATCTTTAGGTTAAAAAGCTTCAAAAAACTCGTAGTGTCATAGAGAGTGAAAGTCCATAGAGGGGCGAGTATGTAGGAGTTGGACCCAGGCTTCAGCCCATTTATAAGCTGTAGAGCTCAACTGCATTAAACTTTTCTGAAAATGTCAGCAGTTCTTATGACAAACGCAAATATTTGTTGGGATTTGGGATACACTTCAGGGAGATTTTTGAGATAATGTACAGCGTGGAGCTGATCTCCACCAACAAACTTTCAGAAGTGGTAATTTGGACGAAAACGAGATACGAATGTCAATAAACGTGGTGAAACGGTACAGTAGTTTAAGTTCTATAAGCAGCAGGTTTCGCTGCTCGCTCGCACGGGGAAATACAAACACAGGCGGCTCCACCGCCAAGTTTATTGCACGACGCGGCCGGCCGCGGGTGAAACAGAACCCATGTGGACGGGTGGAAATAAATGTGTCAGGCTTCATAATAGGTATGTATATGTGTCGTGTAGTATGCATATCTTGTACGTGAATGTGAATCTGCACATGAACTTTCCTAATCCTCCTCACACTTTTCCGTAAAGCGTGGCCAAATCTTAGTTGCGAAGTAGTTCTGTAGTATAGTAGTGCCAACCTCACTCCTCGGTAGCGGATCAGAGAGACAGCACAGGCAGGTAAAAGTCAAAGACGTTCCAGTGTCATAAGATCTGGGGTGGAGAGGTTGGTCACGGCCAAGTGGTTCGACCATCCCCTCCACCGGGGCCCAGGAAGACCTCCGGGTGCCCGCCATATGCTAGGAGTGTTACAGAAGACGGGTAAGTGAGCAGACGTGCCCTCAGTGTGTCTGTCTCAATGTTCACGCGTGGAAGAGAGGTATTTGAATATTTGTACTAATTCTTTTATTTCCAGCTTCGGATTGTGTAAGGAAATGAATGTTCTCGTTTCATTTCGGAAATTTGACCCCCTGTGTTAATGTATCTGGTCCCCAGTTTGCCCGTTATCGTCCTCACAATGTGGATGTCCTATGTAAAATATTGGGAGTCTTTGGTGATACATTTGGCCAACGCAATTCCGTCTTGCCCGTAGAAATGTGCGTTCAGATTGGTATATAATATACCCGAGCTATAAGTTGTAAAATTGTAATATCTGTAAACTGGAACAATTGCTGTAATCGCTGTAAAGTCGAGTGATAATGTTTAAAATAAATAGGTAATCAATTGTCATCAATCTTTAACATACCTTAAAAATCACAAGGAAGTGAAGTTAAAGGAATTCATTTAAAATAAAAGATATAGAATGCAGGGACCCACACACATTAGCGTGTGAGCCCTCCAGCCCCTTGCCTAGTATCGTACAGAAAAGGGCACGCTCTTTAGGTAGCGCTCTCAAGCTCCCCTCCCCAGTTATCCGTTGCGCAGTTTTGATTCCGGGCTTGACGACATCAACTTTCATCGGGCGTCCCTAGGCAAGGAGGTTTGATGGGAATCTTTCAGTGGGACCTAAAACGCATACATGAAAAGCCATGAGCATTTGTTCATCTTCACTACTGTAGAGACATCCCTTCTACTCTAAGCTCTTTGCTTTCTTTATTTTGGAAGGATGTAGTACGGATCAAAATATGAAAAAATGACTAGTGAAAATGGGCTCTAATATGCGTACCATAAGAGCATTGAATACTTGTTCATCTTCGCTGCTGTGAAGCACTTCTACTGAACAAGTCCCCACACCTCATCCGGTATGAATTTCAGTGTCCCAGGTTTACAGAACATCTGTTTTTCCTTTGTTCCATACTACACACCCCAAAATATGGGAAGCTAAGAGCTTGCAGCAGAGATGTGGTCCACAGAATCGAAGATGAATGACTGCGCACAATTCTTAATAAACGCATTTTACAGCTCATGTTTATTAGCAATTTTTTTCTTGTTTCTCGCTAAAACGAAAAACGCTTTCATTTCGATAGTAATACCACAAATTGCATATCATATTCATTACACTCTCTCTCCTGCTCCGCGATAATACCAAAAGAGCTGCCCTTCTTTCAACTTTTTCGATGTCCTTCGCCATTTCCATCTGGTAAGGATCCTCTGCCACAAATTAATACCACACAGTTATAGGTCAGAAAAGGACGGAGAAGCGTAGTGTAGGCAGCCTCTTAAACAGATTTGTTGAATATTCCAAGAATTCTGTTAATAAAACGCAGTCATTGGTTCGCCTTTCCCGCACCATTTTCTATGTAATTGTTCCAGTTTTAGTTATTAACAAATGTAATCCTTATAACTTTAGGTGAATCGATAACTTTCAATTTCTTTGTAACTTATTGTGTAACCGAATTGTAACGGGATCCTTTGATACTGACGTGAAAGAGCTTACGCTTTTTGTAATTTAGTTCAATGGGCACCTTTCGCATTATAAAGGTACTCGCATATTGCCTACATCATTTTGCAAATTTATTCTGATCTTCTGTTGATTTAACTACACGGTAAACGACGGAAACATTTGCAAGCAATCTAAGAAGTTTTCACAGATTGTCTCCTGAAGATATCACTTTCGTTTTACTAGATGACTTCCCTTAACTTCCTATGAAGTGTAACCGTTCTGACAGGAAATAAGGTATCTAACAATATAGCTGAGGTAATACTCGATGGACACTATGATTTTATCATTTTCTCCTTTCATTGCAAGTAACGTAGAGCGCTGTTCACGTGTCGGTCAGTTGAAAAAACCTCTCGCTCCTCATTATATATTGTTTCTACAGATCATATGAATAACAGAAACGATAAAATACAGACTAAGGCACTATTCACCTTTCCTCTTAGAATCACAAAAAACGACAATTTCAAAGCAAAAACGACAATTTCAACTGGAAAGTCTCCAGTTGGCAAGGCACAGTTGGAATGACAGTTGTTTCTGTGCCGATGGCCCTTGGTCCTGTTGAAACAAGGACGTGGAGTGCAGGGTGACAAAGGACGGGTAAAATGCAACGTTTCGCGGTGTAATTGTCCACCTGGCCAGTGCAGCGCCCTTTGACACTGAGTCATTGAGGCTGTGGGGTGTAGGAGCTCTTGGAACACAAAAGAGCTGGGCGCCGAAGGGCAGGAAGGACATGAGGACCTGGCTGCAGCAGCGTTAGCTGCAGCAGGTGGTCTCTCGTGCCCTTTCCTTTGTCAATTCTGAACTAGCCATTTTCATCGCATCCAGATACTTCCAGTTACGGTGGAGATTTCGGTCGGGTTGCTACCGTGGTTAGCACTTAAGTGCTTCTAAATTAGCGATACCTTGGGCAAAAGTTTTACACTAAATTTTCGAATGGCAAGGTGAAAATTCCTTGGCCAGATCTGACGATTCTATCGACGAAATTATTTTATTATCCACTGTCACGTGCAAAGTAGTGCTAGACAACTTGACTGCAAAATAGTTTCGTTTCTACAGCTTCTTTAAGAACTTGTACTTACTTTGCTCGAGGAGATGGACTGAAGCTTCATGGCATCGCAAAACCCTTTCTTTCAGGTTTATATGCAATGGAATTTAATTTACAATTGTTGGATGTTTATAAAGAAACTGCTCCTTTATCTATATCTATCTGTCTATACTAACAATTTAACTATTACATTGTTGAGCCTATCTGTTTGTTTGACGTGCTAATTTCCAGAACTGCTAGACACATTTTTCACGTCTGTTTTGAGTGCAGCTTTGAGACAACATACAAACCATGTGATTTATCGAAATCGGAACACGAAAAAATAATGGTGATTTACTCTCTTATCTAAAACCATCACGTGTAACTTTTGTCTGTTTCAATACGTTAATCTTCAAGTCTACTTTCGGAATTTTCGTGGTATTCACAGGTGACGTGAGCGTAGCTTGGAGCAACATGTAGATTTTATTTCGTCAGAATCAGACCACGAGAAATGAAGCCATCGGAAGTCAGAGTTTTGTAAATGCGAAAGTGTGTTTGTTACCTACTCACGACCAAACCGCTGAATGGATTTTAATGAATTTTGGTATGGAGATAGCTTGAACGACGAAGCAGAATGTAGGCTGCCGTACAAAGTGCGTTGTACAAAGTATTTATTGATTTGCGGGTATTACGCACGTAGTGAAATGTATTTAATCCTTGAAACAACTGTTATCTTTGAACACTTTTAATAAACACTTTTGGAAATTTTCTTTTTAAAATTCAGTCTTGATCGCACCACGTATGCTACAAGAACATAGGTGACCGGTTTCGGTCATATCACATGACCATCATCAGACCATCACAGCAGCTGAGAAGAGTGCTCCAACTACCATCTTCGAAGAATGCCATGGGTGGTGCGATCAAGATTGAATTTTAAAACGATTTTTTTTAAATATGATCTTTGACTTTTGAAGTTCATCATGTTTGTGAATAGGCATTTATTCAAAAATGGTTCAAATGGCTCTGAGCACTATGGGACTTAACTGCTGAGGTCATCAGTTCCCTAGAACTTAGAACTACTTAAATCTAACTAACCTAAGGACATCACACACATCCATGCCAGAGGCAGGATTCGAACCTGCGATCGTAGCGGTCGCGCCGTTCCAGACTGAAGCGCCTAGAACCTCTCGGCCAATCCGACCGGCGGCATTTATTGATTGATGTGTTCTACATAACACGATTCAAGGTAATGAATATAACGCATATACATTCCTCAATGGGTTTAATCCATCCTGTAATACAGTATGTGTGAAAGTCACTCTGTAGCGTTCTCACGATTAAACCATTGAACCAATTTCGAGGAAATTTGATTTGGAGATTGCTTGGCCCCTAAGGAAGAACTTAGTCTACTTTAGGAAGTAAAAAAAGGGGGACACTTAAAGTGTGAAGCAGGGGGATAGAACACATTTTTACATCACTGAGCATCAACCATGTCAAAAAAAATAAATTTCTTGCTAATGAACACACTGTATAATGTATACATAACTACTTCGATAGCACGATGCTAGCACCTGCTGACGCCCGTCCGTAGGCACCGCTCGGCAGCAACGCTTTATGCTTGTCACGTCGTCGTGTGTTGTAGTAGTTGGAAGGGGGAGGGGAGGGGGGGATGGGCGGGCGCATTTATGCATCGTGCTATGCTTACTCGAACAGGCAGACACGTGGGAGCAGCTGACGTTATTGCACGTACAAAAGATTACTTACTTACCACCACTCATCGTAAGAAAACTGCAGATATGCGAGTGTAGGCGCGGATGACAGCTAGCGTGTAGTATGTAGAAAAAGATTAGCTGAATTACTATATTCCGAAATTTCCTAGTTGATGATCGGAGTGAGAAAGATTCCAAAACTGCTGTACACGCACACCTGAAATGATCGTAATCTAATATAACACGAAATAGTGTAAAATAAAATATATTCACGGCATTGGACATTTTATTCTGTAAGGATGGAGAACACATTCGAAATGTTTTGCAGGGAAAGCGCGAGGTGATACTCAACTTGAGGAGTGATTCTGGATTCGCTCTCCTCTTCGTAATTAATGCTAAGGCCAAAACCAAGTCGTGATTAATTAAATAAAGGATGATGAACTAAAGACGTAGTGCAGTTCTCACAACTGGAACTCGGAAGTTATAGCAAATACCCTCATTTAACCACGAAATTGAAAATAATTAATCAGGTAAAGAAAGGAGGACAGTATTGTTGGGGAAATGAATCCTCCTCATTGTTCTTGGGATACATAATAGCACACTTTCGAACGAAAGAGACTAGACTTGGCAAGTTTCTGAGGAAAGACAGGAACTCGTCCCCGGATGACGAAAGAAAAACTTCTAGACTTCGGCATTTTCGCAGTCAAAAGTGCGGGTATGCACATTCATCGTAGTTTAACTGAAATTCTTAATATGTTCACCCAGGGAGAAACTTGCAAAGAAGCTAATTCAAGTATCTGAATTATTCTTGCAGCAGTTCACGTATTTACACAGAGAAATCTGGTTCAGTATAGTACAGTAATCCTTTGTATGTTCAGTAGTCTTTTTTTGGATGTACACAGCTGTTGTGAATTTATTGAAGAAAGTCATTTTCTTGCCTAGGTGACAGTTTTGTTTTGAAAGAAATCCTTTACATCCACATCAACATACAGATATACTTCACAAGCCATGTTACAGTTTGTGGCGGAGGATATGCCAGTAAGCCCCCGTGTTACCTCTGATCTCTCTAACTTTACCTTCATAGTCTTTTTGCATGATATACACAGGAGGAAGCAATGTATTAGTGGACTCTTCTTTCGAACCTTTAACAGAAACACATACCGTGATACAGAACGCCTCTCTTGCAGTATCTGCCACTGTGTTGGCTGAATATCTCCATGATGCTTTCACACTTACTAAATGAATCTATAAAAAAACGAGTTGCTTTTGTTTTTATATTCCCTGCTTCTTCTATCAGTCCTGTGGATCCTATAGTGATAAGCAGATAGAACTGTCAGATAAAATAAATTAAACCTAAAGAAAAGCATCACTTCTCGTTACTTTATATTTTAGCGAATAGCTGATTTCGCACTCTTGGGTATTATCGAGCTGCATCGTAGTAAAAGTTGTTGTTTGTATAGCGTGATATATTCCACACATCCGTGTGGAGGAAGTAACATATGATAGGGCCACTAGTAAAATTTTTAAAATGCTGACCACCCGTAATGTGTCCAGAATGAGATTTTCACTCTGCAGCGGAGTGTGCGCTGATATGAAACTTCCTGGCAGATTAAAACTGTGTGCCCGACCGAGACTCGAACTCGGGACCTTGCCTTTCGGGGGCAAGTGGTCTACCAACTGAGCTACCGAAGCACGACTCACGCCCGGTACTCACAGCTTTACTTCTGCCAGTACCTCGTCTCCTACCTTCCAAACTTTACAGAAGCTCTCCTGCGAACCTTGCAGAACTAGCACTCCTGAAAGAAAGGATATTGCGGAGACATGGCTTAGCGACAGCCTGGGGGATGTTTCCAGAATGAGATTTTCACTCTGCAGTGGAGTGTGCGCTGATATGAAACTTCCTGGCAGATTAAAACTGTGTGCCCGACCGAGACTCGAACTCGAGTTCGAGTATCGGTCGGGCACACAGTTTTAATCTGCCAGGAAGTTTCACCCGTAATGTGTGTTTTCACGTTGATAGTTACACAATGTATTTTAATGTGACAAACTCAACCAAGGGTTGAGTTTTTTCCGTTTTTCATATGGATTTCTCATCTGCCATAGTTCTGTTCTTAGCTATCATGTTTGTGTGAAACCATTATTATGAATAACAACATGTGTTGCTTCCTCCACAGGCATATGTGGAATATATCATAATACATACATCAATTTTTTTCTGTGATGTAGTTTGATAGTTCCCAAGGCAAAAAAATTAGATTATTACTGAAAAATAAAAATAACTATTTGTTTCTAAATAAAACAACAGCCTACGCAGTTATAATGGTCTGGTAAAGATTAAACAGCGATTACACATATTAAACAGCTGGAACCAGAGGGACGCAAAAAGTTACCAACTTTCTAATGAAAATAATTAACAGTTAAAAGGTATTGTGAAAAGCGTCTGACATATTTGTTGAATACTGATCGAAAAGGAAATGCGAAACTGAATTTCTCAAAGGAGGTCAAGTCTGCTGCCATTGCTAGTTAAGTTACGACAGGGGTGCTGGGTTAGTGCAATTACTGTAGAACGCAACTGACGTCTTCTGTTCTAAATAGCTGAAAAATAGAGAAAGACTAGATCGTTAATTGAAAGAAACCTTGGCAATAGAAGGTTTTTCCTATTGCGAAAACTGAGAAATGGAATGAGTTACTTATTATATTAACCACCACATTCACCACATTTACTCCAACGTCTAAGTACATACACTGGTGAGAAAAATTTGGAGTCACCTCCAGCAGGCATTAGCCGACAATACATAATTGCACGTGAGATGTAGAATCTATCCATTTTAGAAAGGTCAGAGAAATTTCATTGACTAAGAGCAATTTTGATCTAAAAAAAGTCGTCTTCCGTAAGGCCGAATATTTTTCATCTTTGTCTTTACGTGATGACCTGCACCCCTGTTGTCTGGCGGTTGTATTATCGGTATGACACTATAACCTAGAGAACTGTCTGCTGAAATGGCAAGCAAGCCCGTTTTTTCCCCATTGCATACACTCTACTTTCTTTACTGTGTACCACAATACGGGGCATAAGATTCGAAACTCATCTGATACTCTGCAGTACCGAGCAACGAAAACTATGTCTTTGCATAATCCGGTCTCTCAAAGTCATGTTTATGCCTAGTGTGTATGACACGCACACAGAGAAAAGATTTATTGTCTTAATTTTTTTATTAACATCGAACAATATGTAACTTTGGATTCAAAAATGGTTCAAATGGCTCTGAACACTATGGGACTCAACATCTTGGGTCATAAGTCCTCTAGAACTTAGAACTACTTAAACGTAACTAACCTAAGGACATCACACACACCCATGCCCGAGGCAGGATTCGAACCTGCGAACGTAGCACCATAGCAGTCCCGCGGTTCCGGACTGCAGCGCCAGAACCGCACGGCCACCGCCGCCGGCTGTAATTTTTTTTTTTTTTTTTTTTTTTTGTATCATCATCTATTAAAATTTGTTATACTCACATGACATGTTGAGAGCATATCTCCAGTTTTATTTTAGTCTTATCAGAAAATAAAATTTGTTTGTTTAATCCCTTCGAAAACTAATGTTATCTTCAGCAAAAATCGCAACAAACCCTCTTCACATCCTCAATGCGACTAAAATTCTCTCTGCACAGGGCTCTTCTCATACCCGATTTTATCAAACTTCAATGAGACAGTAGTTTTCGGTGAGGTAAATTTCCTAGACCTGTCTTTCCCTCTCTTATTTCCTAATATGTCTCATTCATTGTTTTCTAGGTCGTTAGTATGCCTTAGCATTGCAACAATAAGATTCCTTTTCTCCAACTGTTCACGTTACTTCGTCTCAGGACTTCAGACGCAACATTCATTTGCTCCAATAGTTCAGGTCATACTTTACTCCTAGGCATTTAATTTGGAAAATAATTTAGGTTGAGAAAATATTTTGTGTTTCGAGATGACTTTTAGTCTATAGTTACCATTACGATTTTAGTTTAAAAGTTGTTTTAACTTACTTGATACAGAAGAAATTTCTCACGTTTCGTTTTCTACTGCTGAAAATAAATTCGTTTTATTCTGAAATTTTTTATGTAACCTCTCAGATAAGCTGGTCGGACAAAGATAAATATATAAAGAAGGTTTTCGTCCAAGCAAAAAGCTTGGGCCCCTGATGACAACTACTGGCGAGACCAAGATACGCTGTCAGTTAAGGAAAAATTAAAATAAACATTTAAGTCTGACATTCGTTCCTCAGTCATCCGAGTACGTCGTTTTAAAGTTTGGACGTAGGAATGGCACACGAACTCCAAACTGATGTCTGTCTAGCTTAGCGCCGGCCACTTGGATCGCGTAGACTCTATAATTTGCACACATTTTTTTTCTTTAATCGAATTTTTATGTTGTTCACGAATTGCAGTACCTTGCCAACATTAATTAAGGCCATAGGAGCATTGCCTTTCCTGAATGTACTTGAAACCAAAAGGCGATTCTGGTAGCTGTAGTCCAGTGCTTTTGTTAATCATGCCTTTCGCGTTCTTACGGTGATATTTCCCTAGAAACTATCATCCCCTAAAACATACTCCTTTATATGAAACCGAGATGTGAAATACCAGTTTTCATAGATGTAACTTTAAAAATTTTTGTAATATAAGAAAATATTTTCTTAAAATTGTTCATCCCGCATTTTACCACCTGGGAGGGGGAGTCCAGTTTCCAAAAACAGTGAAACAAATATGTTTTAGATTCTAACAGAGAAGTCAAGTACAAATTGAACATGGCGTCTAGCTCATCACCCCCTTCCCCGGAATTTACGGCAATCAGATGACTCGTGTGTGCAGATATGGTGCCAGCTCACTCCAGCGACCTACCAAGGCCTCATTGCTTCCATGCCACGACGCGTCACCGCTGCTATCTGTGTCAAAGGTCGACACACTGGCTATTAGGTAGGTGGTCGTAACGTTCTGGTTGATCAGTGTATTCAGATAATGCACTGCGAAGACCCAACCAGAGCACGGACAGCTTCACTTTCACCGCCCTGCTACTTTTCCAAACAACGAAATATGTTCTGGCGAATCTTTTTCTCATACCTCGAAGTGCCTTTCCAGCTTGCATCGTTTCTTAGTAGTGTGCCTACGCAAAAGAAGTTATTATTTACGCACGCCAGGCGCCTGCTTTACCTGTACGAAGATGGAGCTTATCAGTTGAATCGATAAATGTTCATAATGCCAATACTTCCAGTTTACTTCAATTTCCAGTACTTCCAATCCTTAAGAGTTTTTCCTACAGGCCACGTGCTTTAAATATGAATAAATTAGAAAGAACTTTATTATAAACTGTAGACAGGCGCGTTATGAATAATTAAAGAGTCAACACCTAAGGATGATTTTTGTAATTAAAGTTCCTCTCAAGAGGCCAGGATTACGGTAAAATGATCAGCTGAAACTTCGTCGGCCGATCCTCTTAGTTCGAAGAAAGGAAACAAAGTTAGTGAATATAAAGTCTGGGGCGGGCTTACACAGCCCACTTCTTCGAGGGATGGACGTGAGCAGCATGGTTCGCAATTTACTACTCAAAGCAATTAGTAGGAGACTTAAAATTAATTGGCTAGCTCCTCTATTAAACGTGTTCGAGGCTATAGCGCTTTTCTGGAATAGATTTTACTATCAGGATTATGTGATATAAGATGTTGTTTAAATTAAACAACGGAACGTTTATCAACTACAGTTAGCTAATATTAATACTGCCTCACAAACCCAAATCATTGAGTTAATAATTGACCACATAGGCCTTTCTAAAGGTTCTTTTCTCAGTCTTATAAACTAGTCACATTACATCTATTGAACGTAAGCTTTTTGGTTTAACTCTATAACACATCTGATTTGTCCAGAAAATTCAGAAAAAAGTACACTGTGGTGCATAGTTACTTCTTCTGGTTTACAGTAGGAAGTAAATGATTTCGTACTTTGTCCAGCTATTTCCTCAGGATTTCTCAGCGTCTATCAAAGTGTAGGAGCAATTATCAGTATGTATGTCAAGCAGCTACAGCGCTTAATGTAAATAAAACTATTCATATTAGTTGCCAGTATTTCCCTTCCCCGACTGGTAAACGTAACTGTAAGCAAGTTTAGGAGTGCTGCTTATACGAGTACAATAATGTGAAACTTATGCTGCTCCCTAATCTAGGTATGCAGGCAAAATTTAAAATACTACGCACCGACATAAGCGTATTCTACTCATGGTACAGTACTCTGTTTTGTGCTCACAAGTTTTACATACGAGATAGTGAAGAGTGTTAATTGAGATGACAATAATGTTGATTACTCGTTTAACACATCGTGGCATGTTGACCAATATTTATATCCTGTTTCCTGCTCTCAGCACACAAGCTAAAGTGGCGGATGTTTAGCGACTTCGTTGTGACTTTCAAGTTATTTTCTGTTTGCGTTAACAGACGGTCATAAGCTAGTTTCTGCATTAAGAGTTCCAAACAAGTTTGTCTGGAAACGCTAAAATACCAAACAATGCTAGCAAGTTAGTTAAATGGTACTAATATCCTACACTATGCTTAATCTCTGCTTTTATGACAAACAAGTGGGATATTATCATTTTGGAGGAAAAAATGACCAGAAAATGTAAACGTGTAAACAAATGATTGACTCCAACAAAGTTGTGTGATGTAATGGTAAATACTAAATGTGAAGAGAAGAACAGTTATCTCATTGTATCATTGAAATTATGTGCCTTATAATTTATGAAGAACTTTTCAATATGGTAGATAATACGTTTGAGAAATGCAACAGAAATGTGCGTGAACAAAACGGCAAAGTGTCTCTCTAAGAACCCACAGTTCGGCAACACCCTCGGTGCCATCGAGGCAACTTTGTCAGGCACGATAAAAATTGTCTGAGACTTCAACACCGGTTCGTGCGGCTCACTCCGTCAGAGGTTCGAGTCCTCCCTCGGTTATGGGTGTGTGTGTGTTGTCCTTAGCGTAAGTTAGTTTAATTAATGTGTAACCCTAGGAACTGATGACCGCAGCAGTTTGGTCCCATAGTCCTTACCACAAATTTCCAAATTTTTTTCCCATTCAGCAGAGTGGTGCCTGGCGGCGGCTCTAGCGTCTCAGCGCAGGCAATCCCTTCGACACCCCTTAGGTGAGGTTGTCTACTATCGATCAGGAAGGTCCAGACAGAAGAAGAATTCGAAATAAAACAAAGTATATAATCGGCATATTTCCACCCCGTTCTTTAATCACAAAACAGCATCCCATCAGTCAATATTTATCAGAAATGTGTAGTAAATTTGTATTTACTCTGTAATTTCATTTTCCTTTACTTATTTCATGTCTTATTCTTAATGAAAATTTTTGTACGAATTTGTAATATTATTCTTTCAATGCAATTATACGTTACCTCTCTGTATTCTTAAGCTTTTGCCCCCGTATGGAGAGTTTAATCTATGAAAAAAATTTATATGCAGAAGCAATTAGTGAAAGAGACGGTGAAGATATGACTTGGAAGTGTTGAGATACAAAGAGATGGCGTGTGTCGATATAAGTGGAAGATCTATTACATTTAGTAAGAACAAGTAATGAAAGGACAGAATACTGTGAAGAAAAGAACACGAAGTTTTGAAGTATAGTTCAAATGGCTCTGAGCACTATGGGACTTAACATCTGTGGTCATCAGTCCCCTAGAACTTAGAACTACTTAAACCTAACTAACCTAAGGACATCACACACATCCAAGCCCGAGGCAGGATTCGAACCTGCGACCGTAGCGGTCACGCGGTTCCAGACTGAAGCGCCTAGAACCGCACGGCCACACTGGCCGGCTTTGAAGTATAGTCTCTTAGCCGGGACTCAGAAGTGCTTCGACAGAAATCATGAGTGTGGAGTCAACTAGGAAAAAATGAATTATTTTTTGGGAGGCAGAGCAGTTTTTGTGGCGAAGTAGTTCAGGTTCACAGGGATACTGTGTGAAGACCAGGAATACACTAATAAAATGAGCAGGCGACAAGAACTCAGAACATTCACGAACATTATTCTCCTCGATTGATGCAATAGTTTACAACAATTTCAAGAGGAGAACTAATTCTGGAAAATCTACCCAGAAGAGAACATCGCATGAGGTGACGACGTGGAAGAAAAGAAGAAAAACAAGAACCAAAAATCAGCAAGACAAGAATTTTCAAAGCCTAGCGCATAAAACTTCGGGAGATAGAGCTGCTAATACAACGACCTACATAGAACCAGAATGATTTCTCCTGGCAACATACCGAACTATTTTCCGTATTATTTTGAACAGAAGAGAGACTGTGATTGTTGACTGTTCTATGAACTGTTTTACAGGTGGAGCTGACAACTTTTATTTGTGATCTGAACTGTGAACCATTTTCAAAATTTGGCTTAATCAATGTAAGCATGAAAGCAAATAATATTTCAAAGGTGTGTATTAATAAAACTGGCGGTTCATAATTTAAGCGCATAATTACGCAGTCGCCATTGTTGAGAGTGCCAAACACTGTCTGCAGTACCTGTCTAACATAATCCTGTCACGCAACCCACTCTGAAACAGTTTCAGAATTTTACAACATGTGTATTATGACAAGGTTACGCATCAGATGGCAGCATAAATTTAATTTGCATTTTGTTAATTCGTTTTAGCGTTGACAGGATAGCAACTCCTATCTTGCTGTGGCCCAAAGATCGTCAAAACAGCTGTAGCACATCGGCATCAAAGAGTATCCACTTCGGGGACCAGGTGAGATGACAAAATATGCCAGTGGTTTCAACAAAGCCAATGAATTGTGTCATAACGTGTGACAACAGCATTTTAACTATCATACACGGACTAGAGAAACGGTGGGGGGGAGGGGGGGTGTCCATGGGATCCGGAGATCCCCCTTTCACCTAAATGAAATTACTCACGGCCTAGCTCTCGTATAGTGAAATTGAAGGATATTTTGATTTTCAATCGTACGACTAAAAAGAGGTACGCACAGTCAACAGTCAGCAGGACAACGATGGATCAGAACTACCAATACATCCTTAGCACTTTCGGCTATTGCCTATCCCTATATTACCCAAGACCAGTTGTTGGCCATGCTTGGGCCCGTTATTTTGTTAATCAGCTCAGATCTTACTTGCAGCTGAATTTAATGTAAGGGCTACCCTTTTATTTTTTGTGCTGTTTCCTGTTGTAATAATTTCTAATCATGGATAAGTCTGTAACATGAAAGAAAAGGAAATCCGATTTTGATTCGTCCGCTAGCGTTACGCTAAGATAAAAACATGTACGTACTAGTATAACAGCCTAATTACCTATCAACAGCAATTTAATGTTAGCAGTGGAGTCATTATTTGGAGGCTGGTAGGACTTAGACGTTTCATATTTCAGTATTTCACAAGCCACCGAAGCGGTAAACAGTATTAAAAAGAACATTAAATTAAAATCAGTGAATAAAAATCACTTGAATTTGTCTTTTTCGTACAAAAAGAGCATTGCTCAACAAAATGTCACCCAAATGGAGATGGTTACATTTCTTTAAAAAACCTTCTCAATCATCTGCCATTAGTAGTCCCAACAATAAAATGTACCCAATCTGGTCACCTAGGCGGTTCTCAATTATGAAAACCAGTTTCAATAAGGAGAGATGCGGAAGGGTTTGTGAAGAGGTAAGGGGTATGTGATGACAGCACATGCAATAGTACATTGGTTCCTGAAAGATTTTTGCAGCGTGCTACCTGAATTGGTAGAGTCGACTGTGTCGTGCATCCCTCCCTCCCACCCCGTTTCTTCAAAAATCTATTTATTCTTTTGTAATACTATAATAACGATTTATTGACATGTAGTCAGCACGGATTCAGAAAATATCGATCTTGCGAAACACAACTAGCTCTTTATACTCATGAAGTAATGAGTGCTATCGACAAGGGATGTCAAATTGATTCCATATTCTTCTATTTCCAGAAGGCTTTCGACACCGTTCCTCACAAGCGTTTTGTAACCAAACTGCGTGCCTATGGAACACAGTCTCAGTTGTGCGACTGGATTCGTGATTTCCTCTCAGAAAGGTCACAGTTCGTAGTAATAGACGGAAACTCATGGAGTAAAACAGAAATAATATCCGGCGTTTCCCAAGGCAGTGTTATAGGCCCTCTATTGTTCCTGATCAATATTAACGACATAGGAGACAATCTGAGGAGCCGTCTTAGATTGTTTGCAGACGATACTGTCGTTTACCGTCTCATAAAGTCCTCAGATGATCAAAACGACTTGCAAAATGATTTAGATAAGATATCTGTATGGTGCGAAAAGCGGCAATTGACCCTGAATAAGGAAAAGTGTGAAGTTATTCACATCAGTACTAAAAGAAACCCGCTAAATTTTGATTACGCGGTAAGTCACACAAATCTGAAGCCTGTAGATTCAACTAAATGCTTAGGGATTACAATTGCAAATACCCTAAATAGGAACTACGTCATAGATAATGTTGTGGTTAGAGTCAACCAAAGACTGCGCTTCATTGGCAGAACACTTAGAAGGTGCAACATATCTACTAAAGAGACTGCTTACACCATGCTTGTTCGCCTTAGACTGGAGCACTGCAGTGCAGGGTGGGATCCACATCAGATGGGACTGATGGATGAAATCGAAAAAGTGCAAAGAAGGGCAGCTCGTTTTGCATTATCGCGAAATAGGGGAGATAGTGCCACATACATGATACGTGAATTGGAATGGCAATAATTAAAACAAAGGCGCTTTTTGTTGCGACGGGATCTTCTCATGAAATTTCAATCACCAGTTTTCTCCTCCGGTTGCGAAAACATTCTGTGGGCACCCACCTACATAGAAAGAAATGATCATCGCGATAAAATGTGAGAAATCAGGGCTCGTACAGAAAAATTTAAGTGCAGGGTTTCCCCGCGCGCCGTTCGAGAGTGTAACGGTAGAGAGTTCTTGAGTATTGCTCATCAGTATGGGACCCTTACCAGGTTGGATTGATAGAAGAGATAGACATGATCCAGCGAAAAGCAGCGCGATTCGTCATGGCGACATTTAGTCAGCGCGAGAGCGTTACGGAGATGCTGAACAAACTCCAGTGGCGGACACTTCAAGAAAGGCGTTACGCAATACGGAGAGGTTTATTATCGAAATTACGAGAGAGCACATTCCGGGAAGAGATGGGCAACATATTACTACCGCCCACATATATCTCGCGTAATGATCACAACGAAAAGATCCGAGAAATTAGAGCAAATACGGAGACTTACAAGCAGTCATTCTTCCCACGCACAATTCGTGAATGGAACAGGGAAGGGGGGATCAGATAGTGGTACAATAAGTACCCTCCGCCACACACCGTAAGGTGGCTCGCGGAGTATAGATGTAGATGTAGACGGCTTGAAGGTGGTTCATTGAACTCTCTGCCAGGCACTTTATTGTGAATAGCAGAGTAATCACGTAGATGTAGATAACTGAACGCATTTAAGTCTTAAAATATGGATGCATTCATGCACTATAAGATGACTAAACGTGCACAAAGGAAAACCATGCAATGTCAGAATTCAATCTTATGTTGTTATGCATTTCATTTTATTTTAAGACAATGTACAAAGGCCGGCTTTTTTTTTTTTTCAAATTCCCCATCGACATGATCCGTTCTGCGTGTTGAGCCCTTGAGCTAGCCATCTTCGGATTAGGGAGACGTAGAGGTTTGAATTCATCTGCCGGCGACCTTTGTTTCTGTGGTTTCCCATTTTCAATTCAGGCAATGCCGGGGCTCTTCCCTTACTATAAGCCACAGCCAATTCCTGACAGATTCCAGTTCTCTTAAAGATGCCACCCCTCTGCTTAACTGAAGAAATCTGTATCGAAGGAGAGCTGAGCGTCTCTTAGGAGATCCCGACACTAAAATCCGTAAGATAAATAAATAATAATCAAAATTTTCCTCATTTATGCCCATTTTGTGTGCTGGGACATTCATTAATGCAGAAAACGATCGTTCTTACATTGCAAGCAGTGAGACATGCTTACTTAAATGAGAAAATTGTTTAAGTGTTAAGTTGAATAATTCCGCATCCTTTGCATTTTCGCCACCAAAAGTTGTTTTAGTTCTTTTCGAATAGAGAGCTCTTTCAAGAGCCTTGTCGGTAATAATCACGGTGTCCACAATAAATTTGCGCTCGTCCAGATCCAGATTGAAAGAAGAAGAGTCTAAAATGACTTTGAAGGACGAAGGACATTGGAGCACGACTGCTTCTTAGCGGTTTGGCAACATGTATCGCTCTTAACTAACGAGATTATATCTCCACGTGGTGAAAACTCCGAGATCATTTTCTAATAAAATGGTTTACGGTTCTTTATGAAAATCTTCAGAGTAAATGAAAAAATGTGTCTTTTGATGTCATCTTTAAGAAATCCTGGCTACGTCCTTGTGTTGTCCAGATGTTGATATAAAGTAAAGAACTGTATATTGCATTCCTGTAAGACAAGAAACGAACAGAATTTCGTTGCATACCATTTCATTATCAGCATGAAACCATCTCGCTGTTAGAACTGGCCATTATACACCCATAACAATAATTGTGTGAGGGTGAAATAACTAATTATCTGAATGCAGAAATAATTGCTTTCTAAATAAATTTACTTGTACCACAGGTTAATAACAATACACCTTTGTTTAGCAAGAACGAAATGAAAGATATAGTGTACGGCGATGTACAGCACCAAATAGAAGTATACAACATTAACTTACTAGCCATTTCCAGTATCAGATTTTATTCAGAAGAACTTCCATCATTCAACGCTAGAATGTCAGATGTTTTAACAGCCAATGTTTATTATATACTTCATTTCTTATACATTACACAGCACCGATGTACCAGTTTACATTCGTAATTCTCAGTGACTTACTCGCTCCTTGTTCTCACCGTATCTGCTGTAACAACTGTTCTTTTCCACGAGGATGTCTCCTATAGTAAACATTGACCTTTTACGTAACGGAGTTATTTATGACCCACGCACGCGCGCACGTGCGCGCGCGCCCACACACACACACACACACTCACACACACACACACACACACACACACACACTCACACACATATAGTGACTCAAACAAGTATTGCTCATTGCATGTCTCATGCGACGCCCAATTTCGACGGAAAGTATCGATTTGTTTACCGTCACAAACAAAACGATTTTTAAATAGTAATTTTACGTGTCCATTCGACGGAGTGGTCTCAGATGAGTCTAGCGCGATATTCGTTTAAACAAAGTGTGTGGACAGCGCTACTGAAACACGTAGAATGACCAAGTATTCCAGCAGCGACTGAGTAGTGGTTCTGGATAGCCAGAGCGGTGCTATCTGATTATTCTATGTGTTTTACTGTTCCTGTTTCCACATATGGATAAAACGAATATCGTAGTAGACTAATTTGGGACCGCTCTGTCCAATTCGCGCGTGTAGTTCCGATTTAAAGATCATTTTGTTTGTAACGGGAAACGAACTGACGCTTTGCTACGACGCTGCGCGTCACGTGAAACATGTGAAGAGCAGTTTTTGTTTTGGGATGACTCCAGCAACATTTATCAAAAACAAATCTGCAAGTACCTGCTGAAACATCAGAGAAAATTCTCCTGACGACTCTTGGGAGAGACACCGTGTATTTTTGTGATTTTCTAAGTGTGCATAACAGTGTGAGTTACTTTGTCCATCCCAAATGCAGTACGACGGAAGCTAGCCAGAAGGCGATGCTATATGTATATCCACTTTGCATTGAAGCGTCCAGTGAAGCAGAATAAGACTAAAGAGGGGACTTCGTGATAATTTTAGTTTGGAGGATTCAATTCTGTTGTCCTTCAGCACTGGTTGCACTAAATATTATTGGTATTGGTGCATTACAATCAGTAATTTGAGAGTACTGGGTTTGGTTATCTTGGTCCTGGACGTACTCTTGCTCACGTCAACAACTTTCAAGCTTCTTAAATATCATGGGAACTGTGTTAAATAGCCCATTTCAGTTTAGTAGCAGCCATGAAAAGCTTAGTGGACCGACAAAAATATGTCTTTATACCACTCATAGTCCAGGAGATACGACGTCATGAATACAAAGATGCGTGAAAAACTGCCGCAATGTTTTTGTAAATCTATTCGCAACATGAACCATGGCCCTTGCCGTTGGTGGGGAGGCTTGCGTGCCTCAGCGATACAGATGGCCGTACCGTAGGTGCTACCACAACGGAGGGGTATCTGTTGAGAGGCCAGACAAACGTGTGGTTCCTGAAGAGAGGCAGCAGCGTTTTCAATAGTTGCATAGGCAACAGTCTGGATGATTGACTGATCTGGCTTTGTAACATTAACCAAAACGGCTTTGCTGTGCTGGCTGAAAGCAAGGGGAAACTACAGCCGTAATTTTTCCCGAGGACATGCAGCTTTACTGTATGATTAAATGATGATAGCGTCCTCTTGGGTAAAATATTCCGGAGATAAAATAGTCCCCCATTCGGATCTCCGGGCGGGGACTACTCAAGAGGACGTCGTTATCAGAAGAAAGAAAACTGGCGTTCTACGGATCGGAGCGTGGAAAGTCAGATCCCTTAATCGGGCAGGTAGGTTAGAAAATTTAAAAAGGGAAATGGATAGGTTAAAGTTAGATATAGTGGGAATTAGTGAAGTTCGGTGGCAGGAGGAACAAGACTTTCGGTCAGGTGATTACAGGGTTATAAATACAAAATCAAATAGGGGTAATGCAGGAGTCGGTTTACTAATGAATAAAAAAATAGGAGTGCGGGTAAGCTACTACAAACAGCATAGTGAACGCATTATTGTGGCCAAGATAGACACAAAGCCCATGCCTACTACAGTAGTACAAATTTATATGCCAACTAGCTCTGCAGATGATGAAGAAATTGATGAAATGTATGACGAGATAAAAGAAATTATTCAAGTAGTGAAGAGAGACGAAAATTTAATAGTCATGGGTGACTGGAATTCGTCAGTAGGAAAAGGGAGAGAAGGAAACATAGTAGGTGAATATGGATTGGGGGGAAGAAATGAAAGAGGAAGCCGCCTTGTAGAATTTTGCACAGAGCATAACTTAATCATAGCTAACACTTGGTTCAAGAATCGTAAAAGAAGGTTGTACACCTGGAAGGATCCTGGAGATACTAAAAGGTATCAGATAGATTGTATAATGGTAAGACAGAGATTTAGGAACCAGGTTTTAAATTGTAAGACATTTCCAGGGGCAGATGTGGATTCTGACCACAATCTATTGGTTATGAACCGCAGATTGAAACTGAAGAAACTGCAAAAAGGTGGGAATTTAAGGAGATGGGACCCAGATAAACTGAAAGAACCAGAGGTTGTAGAGAGTTTGAGGGAGAGCATAAGGGAACAATTGACAGGAATGGGGGAAATAAATACAGTAGAAGAAGAATGGGTAGCTCTGAGGGATGAAGTAGTGAAGGCAGCAGACGATCAAGTAGGTAAAAAGACGAGGGCTAATAGAAATCCTTGGGTAACAGAAGATATATTGAATTTAATTGATGAAAGGAGAAAATATAAAAATGCAGTAAATGAAGCAGGCAAAAAGGAATACAAAAGTCTCAAAAATGAGATAGATAGGAAGTGCAAAATGGCTAAGCAGGGATGGCTAGAGGACAAATGTAAGGATGTAGAGGCTTGTCTCACTAGGGGTAAGATAGATACTGCCTACAGGAAAATTAAAGAGACCTTTGGAGAGAAGAGAACCACTTGTATGAATATCAAGAGCTCAGATGGCAACCCAGTTCTAAGCAAAGAAGGGAAGGCAGAAAGGTGGAAGGAGTATATTGAGGGTATATACAAGGGCGATGTACTTGAGGACAATATTATGGAAATGGAAGAGGACGTAGATGAAGAGGAAATGGGAGATAAGATACTGCGTGAAGAATTTGACAGAGCAGTGAAAGACCTGAGTCGAAACAAGGCCCCGGGAGTAGACAACATTCCATTAGAACTACTGATGGCCTTGGGAGAGCCAGTCATGACAAAACTCTACCATCTGGTGAGCAAGATGTATGAGACAGGCGAAATACCCTCAGACTTCAAGGAGAATATAATAATTCCAATCCCAAAGAAAGCAGGTGTTGACAGATGTGAAAATTACCGAACTATCAGTTTAATAAGTCACAGCTGCAACATACTAAGGCGAATTCTTTACAGACGAATGGAAAAACTGGTAGAAGCGGACCTCGGGAAAGATCAGTTTGGAATGTTGGAACATGTGAGGCAATACTAACCTTACGACTTATCTTAGAAGAAAGATTAAGAAAAGGCAACCCTACGGTTCTGGCATTTGTAGACTTAGAGAAAGCTTTTGACAATGTTAACTGGAATACTGTCTTTCAAATTCTAAAGGTGGCAGGGGTAAAATACAGGGAGCGAAAGGCTATTTACTATTTGTACAGAAACCAGATGGCAGTTATAAGAGTCGAGGGGCATGAAAGGGAAGCAGTGGCTGGGAAAGGAGTGAGACAGGGTTGTAGGCTGTCCCCGATGTTATTCAATCTGTATATTGAGCAAGCAAAAACTTTGAGGTTCGCCGATGACATTGTAATTCTGTCAGAGACAGCAAAGGACTTGGAAGATCAGTTGAATGGAATGGACAGTGTCTTGAAAGGAGGATATAAGATGAACATCAACAAAAGCAAAACAAGGATAATGGAATGTAGTCAAATTAAATCGGGTGATGCTGAGGGAATTAGATTAGGAAATGAGACACTTAAAGTAGTAAAGGAATTTTGCTATTTAGGGAGTAAAATAACTGATTATGGTCGAAGTAGAGAGGATATAAAATGTAGACTGGCAATGGCAAGGAAATCGTTGCTGAAGAAGAGAAATTTGTTAACATCGAGTATAGATTTAAGAGTCAGGAAGTCGTTTCTGAAAATATTTGTATGGAGTGTAGCCATGTATGGAAGTGAAACATGGACGATAACTAGTTTGGACAAGAAGAGAATAGAAGCTTTCGAAATGTGGTGCTACAGAAGAATGCTGAAGATAAGATGGGTAGATCACGTAACTATTGAGGAGGTATTGAACAGGATTGGGGAGAAGAGAAGTTTGTGGCACAACTTGACTAGAAGAAGGTATCGGTTGGTAGGACATGTTTTGATGCATCAAGGGATCACAAATTTAGCATTGGAGGGCAGCGTGGAGGGTAAAAATCGTAGAGGGAGACCAAGAGATGAATACACTAAGCAGATTCAGAAGGATGTAGGTTGCAGTAGGTACTGGGAGATGAAGAAGCTTGCGCGGGATAGAGTAGCATGGAGAGCTGCATCAAACCAGTCTCAGGAGTGAAGATCACAACAACAACATTCGCAACATACTATACAAACAGTGTTCAGATATGCCGCTGAATCTAGCTGCAAAATTATATCATTTTATGATATATAGATCAGTAGATATGAAATAATAAAGACTGACATGCGTGAAAAAAGCCAGCATCATGCATAGCGTCTACATTTATCACTTTTTTGTTACGAACGCTGTTCGTAACATATTTCGCTGAAAGTATCGACATGTGCTGCTGAATGTACCTACACAACTGCATCGCTGTACAACACATCATTCAAGAAATATGATGTCGTAAATACTGAGGCACGTGAAAAATTCCACATTATGCATAAAGTTTTAATTAATTTATTCTTTACTTCTAAGACATTACTCAGAAGAGTCAAGTAAAGGAAATATCTGACATCTTGTAGCGCTTTCGACTGCTTTCATTTGCGAAGTGCAAACGGCTATGGGCGAAAACGATAGCAGTTATAGTGCTAGGAAGAAGCTTTGTCATTGAAACGTCTGCAAAACAGCGTTGTAGACATGCGAAGCAGCTACTTTCAGCGTACAGAAAATCTTTGGTATCATGTTTCTTAATTATACATTCGTATAGTATGAATATTTCTTTACTTAGGAGGAAAAGAACTTCTTAGCTGAGATCACTGTAAAAAGCTTTATCGTAGATAACCGGTTTCGTTAAAAGTATTTTACCATCTTCAGATCCACATAAAAGTTATTACAAACATCCTGTTTCAGTTACACACAAAATGTTTCCACTGGGTTTCTAGGAACATAAATATGAAATGAAAGACACATTGTGGCGTAAAAATTAAAATTGCTAGGTACATCACAAGCCGCCAAAATATCTTTCTCATAACATAACACGTCATGCCTACCAGGGCGCCACTTGACTGTCAATAGCCAATGCATGAAACCAACAGACCACAAGCACAACTGGTGTCGCCGCAGTACATAGGTTCTATTAGTAAAAGTCAAACAACCGTGATTCCTAATATACATACGTATAGAAAAAACTCTGAAATGTTTATACTTCTGGTCATTTCTTCATGACAAAATACTGCTAAGAAACGCTACATACCATACTTACGATACTTTCGTTATATCATTACAAAACTGCAAGTACCTTCTTTCTGCAATTTCGCTAAGAAAGCGACAAGCATAGTTATCGAAGAAAAGCAATTATTTTTAAACTTATTATTATGAGGAACCGAACTTAGGCTGTATGCTAAAAAGATTTTTATAGTAAATTATTAAAATCAGAATACAGCGTTATTCAAACGGATATCTGAAGTTAGGGTAACCAATCTGAAAATTATACCAATAGGGCACAACGCAACATATTTAGTGCACCAAAACAGTGGGTGATGTGATAGCCTATATCAGGCCATGAATACTACATAGGATAACAACAGAAAACCGTCAAAATTAATCACAGTCCTCATCTTAGGTAGAGTACATGGACGTATGTAGCTAAATAATACTGAACATCAGAAACCAAAACGCAATTCTGACTCACACACCTACGGAAGCTCACTCACTGAATTACATTAATTTAATAATATATATTTGAAATCTTGGTTAAATCACGTATTTGACTTTTTCCGATGAACTCTATGTACTGCAGCGAAATCTGTTGTGCTTGTGTTCTGTTTGTCTCGTGCATTGGCTTTTGACAGTCTATTGGCGCCCTGGTAGGCGTGACGTGTTATGTTTCGGTGGATTGTGATACACATAGTAATTTTAATTTTGACGTGCCAACGCATCATTCACTTCACGTTTATGTGCCTGGAAATGATATGGAAAGATTTTGTGTTTAGCTGGTAGAAGATATTTGTAATAACCTGTGTGAAGATCTCAAGATGGTAAATTAGTTTTACCGAAACCGGTCATCTACAGTAAAGTTTCTTGTAGCGGTCTCGGCTAAGAAGTTCTTCTCCTAAGTAATCACTACAGATCGCCCCTTCGAGCTCATCATGAGTAAATTGTTTCACAATTTCAAAGATGTTTTCACGAGTACATAGAAATGAAATTTTTTCGATACTCACTGCAAACATAGCTCATATTCGTATCTATTTCTTGTAGAAAATTGACAAAATGAATACCCATGTATCGCCGGGTTTGACAGCTAGTTGGTTTATTAAGGTGTTAACTAATAACAGCAAGGGCAGTGTTCCAGTGCTGTATAAGGAGAGCATGGCGAGAAGCAGAACAGGAAGTGAGACTCACTGATGACGGTGAGGTTGATCTTGAGGTTCCTCGTCGGCGAGTCGCGGAAGTCGACGCGGCAGCGGTAGACGCCCTCGTCGGAGAGCGCCAAGTCGTCGACGAGCAGCTGCGCCGGCGTCGTCGCCGTGCGGAAGAAGGCCCGCGAGCCGAACGCACGCGGCGCCGACCACGTCTTGGCCTGGCCGTACTCGCGCCCGCGTACGTCGAAGCTGTGGGCAAAGAAAACACCGCACCGTGGCGCTGAATTCCAGAGGACCTGGACGTGTTCACTGACAACACTACGCAACTGCTGAGGGACTAGTTACAAGCGGGTAGAGTGGTGGGGAACTCCCGTTACAATCTTCTGTGACTAATAGAAGGGAGTGAATGCGTAATCTTATCGTTTCCGTTGTAGGACGGTTACAGTTCAGATGTGTAACACGTCCACGTCTACTGAATGAAACAGAAAGGGTCTCACAGTTATTGGTCCCGGTATGCAATGGGGTAGACAGGATGGCCTGTACATACTACGTCAGACAATCACCTGATGGCACTTTACCTCGGCCTTGAAAGGTTAAATTTAAGAGACTACTTTTATTTTTAACGGAGATAAATCTAACAGTAATTTCTTTCATGCCCCAAGGGACTGTGGAAGGTTTATACATTAAATGAAATTATATTAAATCATAGTTTTGTGCGTTATCTCTTCGTGCCACTTTAAATCTAACTTTAATGAAAATTATCTGCTTGTCAGTAATATTATTATTTCAAATATCTTAGCATGCTGAACCCATGAACGACACATAGTCTCTGATTCCCAGAGGTTCTATTATTAAAAGAAAGCGCGTGCAAGCAAACAGATGAAAGTCGAGTCGAATCGCTGGCTTGCGCAGTAGTAGTTGTGGAATCGTGGTGCTGGATCAAGCTTGGACAGCGGAGGTATAGCACAAAGATTTCTGTTTGAGATGTTCCATGATATGTAACCTGAGGACGACCGATAACTTTTGAGATGACTGTAAAAACAGCGAACATCTCAGGAAAAGGTAACTTATTACGTGTTTGTTGGCTTCAAGCGCGAGGTCAGTAATTATTTCCGTTCAAAGATTTTATTGTGTGGGAGGATATCTAAGTGATGGTCGGGAAGAACTATCAGACTTGTATTCAGTATTCTAAATAGCCCTCTCCCATTTGGATTAGTTAAATGGTACTACATTACGAATCCAAGTAAACAACTTTTTGTGACAGGGAATGTTGATTATTCTTGTTAGTTGGAATTTGCTTTTGTGCCATTAAAAGCAATCAATTTCAAAGCATTTCCTTCTGTCAGTTACAAATATTTCAGAAAATATAACGCCACTGTTTAAACAAACGTGTTTGATAATAATTGAATTGTCACGCCTTGCACTTTTACCTGAACAATAATTAAGGATTTTGAAAAGAGACCTAAGTAACTAATTTGCTGAAACAACAACGTAATAGAAATAACAATGCGCAGACAAATTGCAGCACAGTGACTTATTTCAAATCATCATTTACTGTGCACTTAGGGCAGAAGCAAGATATCTGTTGCAAGATAATTATTTGTTGTAATACCTAAAAGAACATTTTCAACAGAATGTTAGTGAAATTTCATGTATGTTCAACATACGAGTTTCTGTAACAGGGCACGTTCAAATTACTTAACAGTTACTCATTTTGAATATTCTTGTGAATCATTCTTTTATGAAAGCTAATTTACAGATAGTCACATACATTTCAGATTAATTAACATCAATTTCCTGAAGACTAATTTTCATACATCAGTTAATGTTCAAAACTAGGGTAACTATTTCGATTCTAGACCTGAATCTGTAGTCGAACTCTGGAAGTCAGGCAGTTTTCAGATTGTTAGCGAGAAATTTTGTTAAACACAGTTTCAGCGTACAATGCAGGTATCTTTCAACTGTGCTGGAACCATTGCTGTTTACAATATTTATAAATGACTTGGCTTTTCACTTAATTTTTTATTTTTTTTTATTTGGCCTCCGGTGTGACTAGCCTGTTTAGCCACAAAGAGTTACACTATTTAGCTCTCAACAATAAAGAATCCCACAAGTGAATATGTTACACTGAGTAATTGTACTATATTCATTTACTATAAGTAAGAAAGAAAAAGCCCGTTAATTTCTTAACAGAGAAGTAAGGATTAAACGTTTCTGTTCAAAAATGTTTACAGGCAAGTGTTTGAAGTCATATCGCTTTGAGAGACCAACAATGTCGTAATGAACTATTAAAAACGGAGATTGCACCATCTCTAGAGGTCTGTGGCTAGATTTTATACACTCCTGGAAATTGAAATAAGAACACCGTGAATTCATGTCCCAGGAAGGGGAAACTTTATTGACATATTCCTGGGGTCAGATACATCACATGACCACACTGACAGAACCACAGGCACATAGACACAGGCAACAGAGCATGCACAATGTCGGCACTAGTACAGTGTATATCCACCTTTCGCAGCAATGCAGGCTGCTATTCTCCCATGGAGACGATCGTAGAGATGCTGGATGTAGTCCTGTGGAACGGCTTGCCATGCCATTTCCACCTGGCGCCTCAGTTGGACCAGCGTTCGTGCTGGACGTGCAGACCGCGTGAGACGACGCTTCATCCAGTCCCAAACATGCTCAATGGGGGACAGATCCGGAGATCTTGCTGGCCAGGGTAGTTGACTTACAGCTTCTAGAGCACGTTGGATGGCACGGGATACATGCGGACGTGCATTGTCCTGTTGGAACAGCAAGTTCCCTTACCGGTCTAGGAATGGTAGAACGATGGGTTCGATGACGGTATGGATGTACCGTGCACTATTCAGTGTCCCCTCGACGATCACCAGTGGTGTACGGCGAGTGTAGGAGATCGCTCCCCACACCATGATGCCGGGTGTCGGCACTGTGTGCCTCGGTCGTATGCAGTCCTGATTGTGGCGCTCACCTGCACGGCTCCAAACACGCATACGACCATCATTGGCACCAAGGCAGAAGCGACTCTCATCGCTGAAGACGACACGTCTCCATTCGTCCCTCCATTCACGCCTGTCGCCACACCACTGGAGGCGGGCTGCACGATGTTGGGGCGTGAGCGGAAGACGGCCTAACGGTGTGCGGGACCGTAGCCTAGCTTCATGGAGACGGTTGCGAATGGTCCTCGCCGATACCCCAGGAGCAACAGTGTCCCTAATTTGCTGGGAAGTGGCGGTGCGGTCCCCTACGGCACTGCGTAGGATCCTACGGTCTTGGCGTGCATCCGTGCGTCGCTGGGGTCCGGTCCCAGGTCGACGGGCACGTGCACCTTCCGCCGACCACTGGCGACAATATCGATGTACTGTGGAGACCTCACGCCCCACGTGTTGAGCAATTCGGCGATACGTCCACCCGGCCTCCCGCATGCCCACTATACGCCCTCGCTCAAAGTCCGTCAACTGCACATACGGTTCACGTCCACGCTGTCGCGGCATGCTACCAGTGTTAAAGACTGCGATGGATCTCCGTATGCCACAGCAAACTGGCTGACACAGACGGCGGCGGTGCACAAATGCTGCGTAGCTAGCGCCATTCGACGGCCAACACCGCGGTTCCTGGTGTGTCCGCTGTGCTGTGCGTGTGATCATTGCTTGTACAGCCCTCTCGCAGTGACCGGAGCAAGTATGGTGGGTCTGACACACCGGTGTCAATGTGTTCTTTTTTCCATTTCCAGGAGTGTAGTTACTAACTAAACTAAATGTTGTAAGGCGTCTAAGAATTGCTTTACCATTCTTTATTAGAAAACCAGGCATGCTTGTAGGAAATGGTACCTTAAGTTTCGTCATTTCTGAAAGATAATATCCTCTATGTAGCAACAAGCAAAGATTAATGTCTGAAGTATTGCAATCACAAGTGTCTGAATTTCTTACTCTTCAGCTACGCAAATGAGGATGGAACTTGTCGTGATTGTATCTCATGCGAGTGATTTTAGAGGTAACTGAACGCTGTACTGACATGTTATGAAGCCAAGGAAACATATGTATGTGGGGTTGATCTTACCACAAACACTCTCACTTATTCACGGTTGATATTTCCAATTCCTCTGTCCACGAGAAACTGACTTCAATTTTTAATTGACGTAAGAAGTCTTTGAATGGAAAATGGGTAACATGGTAAGCTCTGGGTACTGCACGTTCCTTTTTTTTTGAGTTCGAAATAATTAAAATCTTTTCGTCGTTCTACGTTAAACAGCAGTGCTACTGTATATAAGAAGCGATTCAGAGTAAGAGTTGGAGGGTAAAGTCGGAAGTTAGATGAAGTTGTCTGTCGCATACGATGCAGAGATTGCAACGCAACGCTAAAAACTTATACCGAAATGTAGAAAGACAGGCAGGGGATCAAAATTTGGTGAAAAAATTGGCAGTTACCGTAAGCATGACACATTTGAAGTATTGACCATAAATAGGCTGAATAAAACGCTATAGTTTTTTTTTTGCTGAAAAATCATTGGATAGCCTCCGACTAACCTGGGAGCATGCCTATGCTTTAACGTATGGAGCGATTTACGGAGGCCGAACACATACAAATAAAACCAATCGTAAGAGAGGCAGATGTCAGACACAGACCCGTTAGAAGAACTGTCAGGATCCGAAGTCCACGCTCGAAGAAAATACCTTACAAAACTGTCATTCGATCGACACTTGTATACTGCTCCTCCGCATGGGATTCTTATCAAGTGTGATAAGGTTAAAAGAGCGCTTCGTCACGAGTTCAGTAAGCGTGAGGCCGTCACGGTAACGTACAACTAACTTCAGTAGCATTCACTGTATGGGGGTGTTGTGTGGCTTGCGAAGCGTCTTCGTTAGTACATATGTCGGTCTCTAGGGTCAGAAAACTTCTTGGTTCTCGCAAGATTACAAGTGTAAATAATGTGCAAAATTGTCATCGTAACGGTCAAAGTGGTAAGCAACACGGTGCGGATGGCTGGTTGTTAATTGGTTGGTTTGGGGAGTAAAGAGACCAAATGACTGGTTGTGTTTCCGTTACTATGTTGTTGACGTGCCACAATATTTCGATTGCAAGAGCGAGCAGCTCATCCATGAATGTGGTCTTGGCACCTGACCTCTTTTGCTACAGATATTAAGTACAAGCTAGTCTCTGAATTTGCTTTCGTATTCGGTAACTGAGTGTGAGGACAGTAGCAGCACCTTCAAGGCATCCGTGTCTCTCGAGCGGATGTTCTTTCAAAAGTGTAAAAAGTTTAGGGCAAATTAAAATATTCCTTAGATCAGTGGTAGGCGGCTGTGGGTTTAGAAACATTCTGAACAGGCATTCATAAAATTGTGAAATAGAGTAGTTGTAAGCAATTCTTACTATATGATTAATCTTGCTGTATCTCTGCTTTACAAATTTTAGAAAGTAAAATTACTTCCCTACTTATTAAAGCACCATTACTGTAGAACCGGTGGGCGATCTGAAAATTTTGCTATTAACAGAGATATAAAAGTGGCGGGGGGGGGGGGGGGGAGAGTAAGTAAAAAGGGTTGACTACCCCTGTGTAAGACAAATCCACTAATCGTTACTCAGTGGGTCTGTGCACTGCTACAAAGTGGAGCGTCTTCTGTTTTGATGTGTCAATAACGGAGATTTTGATTCACTACTTACTGACAATCGATTAAATTTGCTTAAAAAGAGCGGCGGGACACAAATTTCAGAGTATTTGAGAAGTCAGCATCAGATATTCGGTGATAAGGACGAAAACGTAGAGAACAAATGGAGAAAAAAATTCAAAAGCGTCGTGCAATAAGCCCCAGACAAGTATGTTCCGAGTAAGCTCTTAAGGGATGGGAAAGACCCACCATGGTTTAATAGCCATGTTAGACAACTTTTAAATAAATAAAGAGAACTTCATCCCAGATTAAAGATAAGTGAAAACCTAGCTGATAAACAGAATCTGAACGAAGCAAAAATGAGCGTAAGGAGAGCAAGGAGAGAAGCGTTCATCGACTTTGAAAAAGCTTAAGAAGTTTTAGTGGTATGTAATATCAGTAAATGGGTCAAAATCATCTGTTCATTCACTCAGTATCCATACTGGCACCGAAACTGAAGATAACAGAGAGTAGGCCGAAATACTGAATTCGGTCTTCCGAAATCGTTTCACAGCGGAAGATTGTAACACGGCCCCTCCTTTCAATCGTCGTACGAACATCTAAATGGCAGATACTGAGATAACCGGTCGCGGAATACTAAAACAACTACAATCGCTTAGTAGTGGAAAGGTTTCAGGACCAGATGAGGTACATGTAAGATTCTACAAAGACTGTACGAAGGAGCTCTCTCCACTTGTAGCAGTAATTTATCGTAGATCGCTCTAGCAATGAAGTGTATGTAGCGACTGGAAAAAAGCGCATGTCATTACTGTTTTTAAGAAGAGCCGTAGGCCAGATGTACAAAATTATAGAGCTACATCTTTGACGTCAGTCTGTTGTAGAATTATGGAGCATGTTCATTTCTCAAGCATTATGATGTTTTTTGAGGATGAAAATCTTCTCTATAAAAATCAACAGGGATTCGGCAAACAGAGATCCCGCAAAACGCAGCTCGCTCTGTTCCTCCATGAGATCCACAGCACCATAGACCACGGCACAGATTAATGCCCACGGCACAGATTAATACCGTGCTCCTTGATTACAGGAAGACTTTGACAGCGTCCCGCACTACCGTTTAGTGAAAAAAAAATTACGAGCTTATATAGTATTGTAGCAGATTGGCGACTGGATTCAAGACTTTCTTGCTTGTAGAACCCGACATGTGGCTCTTACAAGAAAAAAATCGAAAGATGTAAAAGTAATTTCCGGAGTACCCCATCGAAGTGTGATATGATCGGTGTTCTAGATACGTAAATGATCTAGTGGATAGCGTAGGATGCTCTTTAAGGCTATTCGCAGATGATACGGCTGTCTACAGCAAAGTAGCAACGCCAAAAGACACAATGACCTCCAGAGAATTGATGAATGATGCAGGCTCTAGCAGTTGAGTGAACGTAAATAAATATAGCATAATGTACACACATATAAAAAGAAATCCACTACTGTACAGCTGAACTGCTGATGCAATCCACAGGTAACAGTAGCTACCGTAAAATATTAGTAACTATCCAGAGCGACCTTATGTGGAGTGACTACATTAAACTAACAGTGGGGAAAGCAGATGCCACAATCACATTAATAGGCACTTGTTCGACTGATTCTCGAGTACTGTTAACCTGTCTGGGAATCCCTACCTGTTAGGACTGATATATGAGATAGAGAAGATCCAGCGAAGAGTTCGCATTTCGTCACAGGATCGTTTAGCCGGTGTGGGGGCGTTAAGGAGATGCTAAGCAAAATCCACTGGCAGCCGTTACAAGTGAGGCGTTTGTGAGTTAACGAGCATTTCGCTCTCATTTAAATATATGGCCGAAAGAGACAGCCTTCCAGGAAATGTGAAACGAATCCAGTCGCTCAGGGCCTCGTGCCATAAAGAGCACAGGCTCTCCACGAGATGGGGAAATTCACAGGCGTCTCTAGCACTGAATGAGGCCGGGCTGATCAGGCCTAAGCGCTGTAGTGTGCAAGTGTGACACACGAGAGCCTACATCATGAGGAAACCCCGTAGGAGGTTTTTGTGCCCAGGGAGGCGTATCGGTGTTAAATATGGCGGACCTAAGATCGGCCATAAAAGGAAATATTTATGAAAACTATTTAATTCTGTAGTAATTCAGGGAATGAGGCCACAGTAACTTTAATCTACTATCTTTCTTAGATTTTCATGATGTTCCCAACAAAATTCGAATATTGATAATATCTATAATAGTTTAGGTTTTACTGTTAAAGTGAAATTAACAGGTTTTGTAACAAAGACCTGAATGCTAAAATCTGAACGCTTTGGTTGCTCTTAACGATCGACGTTTCATATAAAAGCAAATCATTAAAATGAAAAATTTTGTAAGTATTAACTCTGTAACTTCATTTGTTTAAAAGATATAGTAAATTTAAATTATAAGTTTTTCAGTTAAGCATCAGATCATCATTTTCTCCACACAAAACACATTGAACGATGACAGCGTGACACCTTATTGAATCATTAGGTAACAGAATATTTGTTGCAAAGTTTAGTGCATAATAGTTACTTTTCTTCTGTATTTATTTATCAGAAAGCACATTGGTGCAAGGCTACTGGCCGTTACATTCAAAGTTAAGAAGGAAATTGTACTGGTTTTATGTAAAAGAATTTAATGTTTATTATGTAATGGGTATTATTATTACTTTATTTAGAACGTGAAAGTGGTCAAGCTTTGATTATTTAAATATGTTAAAATATAAAATAATGTAGAATAAGCTGTAGCCAATTAGATGGACGGTTTCAGGGAAGGAAACCACAATACTCTGTTGAGCGACGATGTTCGGCACACGGGAGAAGCGGCCGGAGTTGGGCAGAGGGACAGTGCTGGTGGATATGCGAAAGCGGACCGTCGGCTTTTAGATAGCTAGGAAGTGAAACGACTTAGAAAATTTCACGTTGTGTGGTATCGCAGGACGTAGTGTCTGAGCGGTGAGCAGCTGAGCGGCTGGTATGAACTCTAACTTTTCGGGTACATAACGCGGTGGAGTACTAAAAATGTATTTCGCAATGAGATTGTGAGTGATCGAACTGTGTTAAACGGATATGAGCTCGAGTGTAACAGTAACTCTGAATACGACGACTCTCGCTGATAATTTGTTTTCTAAATAAACTTTATTCTAACCAAATCGCAACTGTGTGGTCTTCATCATTTAGGGGTCGTTAATTTAGTCCCAATATTATTATTACTGTTTTATATGTTATATTAACTTTGTATGTTTCAAACAACTTCGAAAACTTGCCATCAGCCAGCTATACTAAACAAAGGGTCACAAGTAACTAATTTATGGCGTATAAAGCGACAAGTGCGGTTCAAAACCTAGACGAGTTTGAACCAAGACATTGCGACGAAGAGGAACTGCATGTGTGCTCGAACATGTTTGGGATGTTAGCTCGTACTATGTGCATCATGCAGAGAGTTACTACTGAAATTACGAGAAAGTAATTTCTGGGAAGAGTCGGACAACATGCACTGAAGCGCCAAAGAAACTTGTGTAGACACGCGTATTGAAATACAGAGATATGTAAACAGGCAGAATACGGCGCTGGGGCCGGCAATGCCAATGTAAGAAAACAGGTGTCTGGCACAGTTGTTCGATCGGTTACTTCTGCTACAATGGCAGGTTATCAATATTTAACTGAGTTTGAACGTGGTGTTATAGTCGGCGCACGAGCGATGAGACACAACATCTCTGAAATAGCAATGAAGTGGGGATTATCCCGAACGAGTGTGCCGTGTACAGTGAATATCGGGAATACGATAATGCATCAAATCTCCTACATCTTTGCGGCGGAAAAAGAACCTGCAATAAAGTGACCGAGTACGACTGAAGAGGATCATTCAGCGTGACGGAAGTTCAACCCATCCGCAAATTTCTGCACATTTCAATGCTGGGCCATCAACAAGTGCAGCGTCGAACAATTCAGTGAAGCATCATCGATATGGGCTTTCGGAGCCGAAGGCCCACTCGCGTACCCTTGATAACTGCACAACACAAAGCTTTACACCTCGCCAGAGCCCGTCAACAGCGACATTGGATTGTTGATGACTGAAAATATGTTTCCTGGTTGGAGAGTCTCGTTTCAAACTGTATAGAGCGGATGGACATGTACAGGTATGGAGACAACAGTGAGAATCTGTGGACCCTATTTTTTAGCAGGGGACTCTTCAAGCAGGTGGAGGCTCGGTAATGGTGTGGGGCGTGTGCAGTTCGAGTGGTATGAGTCCTCTGGTACGTCTAGGTCTAGATACGACTCTGACAGATGGCACGTACGTAAGCACCCTTTCTGATAACCTCCATCCATTCATGTCCATTGTGAATTCCGACGGACTTGAGAAATTCCAGCACGACAATGCGACACCCCACAAGTCAAGAATTGCTAGAGAGTGGTTCCAGTAACACTCTTCTGAATTCAAACACTTCCGCTTGAGAATATCTAGAATGCTTTGCAACGTGCTGTTCAGAAGAGATCTCCACTTCCTTGCAGTCTTACCGTTTTATGGACAGACCTGCAGGATTTATGGTGTCAGTTTCCTCCAGCACTATTTGCGACTAAATGCCACGTCGCGTTACGGCAGTTCTGCTTGCTCTCGGGCGCCCTACACGATATTAGGCAAGTGTAACAGTTGGTTCTTCAGTGTATTACTTCCCCCCTCATACATCTTGCGTAATAAACACAAGGAGAAAATTCGAGAAATTTGAGCCAATATGGAGGCTTCTCCGCGAGTGAAACAAGGTTTGAAGGGCTCATTTAGTGGTGCAAAAAGTAACCTCAGACAAACACCATTAGTTGGCTTCGGGAATTTAGTGTTGATGTAGATGTAGATGAAATTTGTGGCTCTGGTACGAGCAATAGACAGTAATTAGAAAATAAATTACTGGCACTACCAGTCAACTACTGATCCGATATATCACTGTAATGTGGGTAGTAGATGTAGGCACTACGTCAGTATGTTAGCAGGAACGACTACCATAGGAGTTCCTTACAGGCAACTGAGACACAACAAAACGAAAACCCTTTTTTTCATTGTGTGGATCATATATTCTGAGAGAGATGTAGAGGAACGTCATGAAACTTACGTTCATTCAGTAGCAAAGTGGCAGCTACTTGAGAGTATAAGTGTTCGACCCCTTAAAGACGCTGACCCGCTCCGCAGTGATAGTTGCGGCGCTCTGAAAGGTCGGGTAGTTCCGCAGGATCACACACACCACTTCTAGCGCGCACCTCGGAATCCGGCGCTATGGAACCGGCGCTCTCTATGGAAATGAGGCCGCACGGCGTCCATTACGCTAAACCCCGGACGGTAGGCTGTGTTCATCACTAAAAGCAAATGTTGAACTCGGCGTCCCTTTTAGCGGATCTGCGCCAGGTCGCGAGTGCCTATTTCCGCTGCCATGAACTAAAAGACTAAATGTGGCATTGTGAGAGCGACCGAAATATTACGTGTATCCGCATAGTTCTGAAACAGCAGGTGCTGCATCTTTTCGTCCATAACACCTTCTACTCAAGTAAAGTGAGAATGTTTTACAATGAGCTTTTCACTATTTGCGTTAAATAGCAATAAAATTACGTAAAATGGATTGTGAGTTCAACACGATAGCCAAGGCCAGGGGTTCCGAGGAAAGCTTTGAGAAACGTTCAGAATGAAAACCAGTAGTTAGCAGCGGGCACTCCCCACTGTTCTCTAACTGTGGCCTTAGAACGCGTGAAAGGATTGTATATCGTCAGATATATCAGTGTGGTATGTTTTCCACTATGTGCATCTTTGCATGCCTCAACACATGGATGATATCTGTTCTTTGGCTAAGAGAAGTTGCATTATTCAGTAGCGCTCGAGCGAGCGCGTGAGTCAGTTGTAGAGAGAGGGAGGGAGGGAGGGAGGGGGGGGAGAGAAAGAGAGAGAGAGAGAGAGAGAGAGAGAGAGAGTTCTTTCGTCGCACAGTGAGGAGTTGAACGGCGTACCTACGGCACAGGGAATGACTTTTTTACACTCCCTGATGTGTAATTGAGGTTCAAGGATGATTTTTAAGAAGGTTTTATGTAAAGGTGTTTATTTGGAAAAAAGGGAATTTGCAAGTATTATTTGCGCCAAGCGCTTGCCGATTAATTATTGTAATTATTTTATGGTGTTTAAAAACAGTTACGTGTTGGTATCCAAAATGAATTATTAGGCATGTGTTCAGTATTCTAATTATCTTCCTTCCACATTAAATTTTGCGTAATGTAAACAGTGTCCATAAAAGCCATTTTTATTGTGTACAACGATGACGAGGAAATGTTATCATTCATGTGAGATCGAGATACTTCCGTGCTGTTAAAAGGACTTCAATTTCAGAATATCCCTTTCAGTCACTTACAAATATTTCACTAACCCAATTCCTCACTGTTAAAAGAAACAAACCTGGTTAAATATGCACAGTCATGCCTTGCGCAACTGCAACTGCATTTGTTTTTAAAAAATATAAGGAAAGTGTAATTTGAGAAAGCAGCTTGAAATAAAACAAAATACGGAATATTCCGCGCAGCGATTCTTTTCTTTTTTCGGGTACATGCATTTCAGCACCTCTTATCTTCGTATTACGCGGACAGAGTAGAGTCCAGTTGTCTGTTGTAAAGGTGAGAAACAATTGTGGGGCCTACACGAATTTTCTAACATTCAATTGGAAACACATTTTATTTCAAGGATTTCATATAAATTTAGTAGATGCATTTTCTAACAGGTTATTTTTCAGTATGCAACGTTTAGAAACTGCTTTTTGATTGTTTTATGAGCGAGCCATTCTGGATATTACACAACCATTCTAGGTATTCAAATTCTGTTTACTATTAGTCAGATTCAGCATAAATCAAGTGGCAGAAAACACATTAAAAGAAATTTACATATTCAATGTTCGTTTTCAAAGGTAGGGTTTCAAAGGCTATTCTAGATCAAGATACAAGGACGATGCTGCAATCCGAATTTAAAAGCACTTGCTTTCAGATTGCTAGCGAAAGGTTTTGTCACGTACAATTTTCATTAGTACGGTAGATTCACGTTGACCAGTGAATGATAACTACGAATGAAATTTCCGTGTAGAATAATGCAATAAAATGGAGTACAGGTAGATTGTGTGGCCTTCACAGTCGTTATTCTTCTAGTCACTGGTGCGACTACTTTAATCAAACCACAGAAATCCAGAAAAAGCGCCGGCCAGAGTGGCCCAGCGGTTCTAGGCGCTACAGTCTGGATCCGCGCGACTGCTACGGTCGCAGGCTCGAATCCTGCCTCGGGCATGGATGTGTGTGATGTCCTTAGCTTAGTTAGGTTTAAGTAGTTCTAAGTTCTGGGGGACAGATGACCTCAGAAGTTAATTCCAAAAAAAAAAAAAAAATGGTTCAAATGGCTCTGAGCACTATGGGACTCAACTGCTGTGGTCATAGGTCCCCTAGAACTTAGAACTACTTAAACCTAACTAACCTAAGGACATCACACACATCAATGCCCGAGGCAGGATTCGAACCTGTGACCGTAGTGGTCGTGCGGTTCCAGACTGTAGCGCCTTTAACCGCTCGGCCACTCCGGCCGGCCATTTAAGTCCCATAGTGCTCAGAGCCATTTGAACCATTTTGAACCTGAAAAAGCGTTTATATTTAAGAGATGCTAGTAAAAATTAATTAGGATGAAACATTCCAAAACAATATGTAACCTTTTTATTGGCTACAGATGTTCAGCTGACAGAATATAACTACGTTTCGCCCAGCAATACCTTTCAAATTTTTCTCCGTTGCTCTCTTAGCAGTCTCCGTGTTACTGTACCGCTGTTGCTGCTGAGATTGCAGGATAATAAATTTTCGAGTTGTAGTATGGATCAAACAAGAAAAAAATGTTCAGTCGGCATAGGCTATAAATGGCCTACTTTAAGGGCTTTGTGCACTTGTTCATCTTTGCTAATGTGAAACATATTTCTTCTACTGAACAAGTTCCCATAGCTCGTAGGTATACATTCTAGACCCCATGTTTGCTGGAATTTTTTTTATTTCGGTCCATGTTAGCTCCTCCAAAAATATGAAAACCAAAGACTTTGCAGTGGAAAGTTGTCTACCCTACTATCTCACAGTCCTGATACACTTGTCTGTGACATCTAACCTGAAAGTTTCCAACATCATCAAGGAATCATTCTGTACACCGACTAAAATATGTGATCTACACTGTGCTGTGATTATAATTTCGAAATAGGTAGTTCCTGGTCAGGACTGCCAATAAATACAGTATATTGTACAGACAAGCAAAAGCTTTAATACTAGATACACAGAACACAGCAGAGCACCTAAAAGTAACAACTGTCATTCTACATTCACTGAACGTCTTATGGACATGAAACACAGCCCAACGTACACCGTCTTCAAAATTCTGATGTGCAGCAACAGACCCCCTCCCCCCCCCCCCCCCTTCCAAAGAAAACTAATGTGCAGCAACAGACCCCCCTTCCAAAGAAAACTAATAATTGAGGAAAACTACCAAATACTAAAAGCCATCATTCAAAGAAGGAAAATTATAAACGAATACACAGCTCTCTGAAACGGAACTCTGTTCTCTGCCTTCAAAGAACTATCAGATAATACCAACCCACAAACACCCACACACATACAGTCTCCCTCTCTCTCACACACACACGGACGCACACACACACGCACAGACCTCACCAGCGTTCAAAACTCCTACGCAGAAAACATTCAACTGTTCAACTGTCTGGCAATTAGTTTTCATAGTTTGTAAACAGTGGTCGTGAAAAGTTATCAAAGTGAAGATAAAAGGGAACATACTGCATACACAGACACAAACGCACACAGACACACACAAACACACACGATCTTCCACATTATTAATTTATGTTAGGTCTAACCACAACAATACCATTCGAAAAATTTCGAGGTAAAGAACTTTTTTTATACTAATTTCTACACTGAGGTGACAGAAGTCATGAGATTGATACTAATATTGTGTCAACCTCTTTTGTCCTGCGTAGTACAGCAATTCGAGATAGCATGGACTCAAGCTGTTGGAAGTACCTAGTGGAAGTACTGAGACATGCTGCCCCTATAGTAGTTTATAATTGCTGAAATGTTGCCGGTTCAGGCCTTTGTGCACGAACTGACCTCTCGATTATGTCCTATAAACGTTGGATGGAACATAGATCGGGCGATCTGGGTGGCCAAATCATTCTCTCGAATTGTCATGAATGTTTCTCAAATCAATGACGAACAACTGTGGTCTAGCGATGTGGGGCACTGTCATTCATAAAACTCCACCATTGTTTAGGAATATGAAATAGATGAAGGGCTACAAATGGTTTCCAAGTAGCCAAACGTCACCATATCCAGTCACTGATAGGTTCAGTTGGACGAGAGGACTCAGCCCATTCCATGTAAATACACCATTTTGGAGACACCACGAGACTGCACAGTGCCTTGTGGACAACTTGGGTCAATTGGCTTCGTGGGGACTGCGCCACACTCGAACACTATCATCATATGTTACCAACTGAAATCGAGACTCATCTGATTAGGCTACGGTTTTCCAGGTCCAACTGATATGGCCACGAGCCCAGGAGGGGCGCTGCAAGCGATGTCGTGTTGATAGCAACGTCTGCTGCCGTAGTCCATTAACTCCATTGTAATAAAATGGAACACCTACATCAGTCTTTGCCTGTTATTTATTATATGGCTACCAGTTTCGGTGCGTCGGGGAAGGTCTGAACATGGTACACTGAAGCACCGAAAATTGGAGCCATAAAATAATTAACATCGCAAGAACGGTTACAAGTGTTCCATTTCATAACGTAAGTGAGCGGCCGAAGTCCCTCAAACCTCCAATCAGAAGCTCTGACATACAAAAACATTAACGCAGAATTTCGCCGCACTGTCGTAACAGATACGCTCGTCGCACGCCCCACATTGATTATTGCGGTTATTTCACGCAGTGTTGCTTGTGTCTCAGCACTGACAACTCTATGCAAACGACACTGCTGTCGATCGTTACGTGAAGGCCGTCGGCCACTGCGTTGTCAGTGGCGGAACGTAATGCCTGAAATTTGGTATTCTCGGCACACTGTCAACAATGTGGGATCTCGGAATACTGAATTACCAATTTCCGAAATGGAGTGTCGCAGGAGTCTAGCTGCAACTACCATACCGGACTCATAGTCAGTTAATTCCCTCTTGCGGACATAATCACGTCGGAAACCTTTTCATTTGAGCCAAATCAGCACAAATGACAACGCGATACTACCGCCATCTATAGGTTGATATCGCTATCCCATTACTTTTACCACCTTAGTTTATATGGTTACAGATGAAATCTGTGACAGGAAAACAATTGTACTGCAAAACATAAAACAACCTGAAAAACTAGAGAATGCAGTAACGAGGTGTACATACAACAGCTTGTATGTTTCTCAGATTTGTAAATAATTTCTTAAAACTGTGATTTATATGTGTACAAGTAGTAAAGAACAGTTTTCCTGTTGTTTAACAATCGAAATAAAATTTAAAAAACACTGAAGATGCTGAAACTTTATGGTAAGAGAGGAAATCTATCACTGAAGAGCACTGTGATGCAGACTTCATCGCGGAAAGAATATTGCATTTCAGGCAATGTGCAATATCGATCAAATAATAGACAATCACGTAAACACATAGATCTTACAGTTCCAATTAATCCTATTTCTTATTTTTTACAGTTCTTATACAACATAAACTTCATTTTTTTTCGTTGTAACTAAGACGCATATACAACGGTTCCTCTCTTAGTAACATCTCACAAGTATGCGTTCCTTTTTTTTGTCTTCGTCACTTATCCTAAGTAATTTACAGCACCATGGAGGCACGAAGCGCAACATGTGCACCACTTGCATTTGCAATCATCAGGACGCCAGATACAATGAATTAATCATTGAAATTACCTCAAAATAGAGCATACAATTTTATTTCGGATACCAGACAGTTTCCGGATTCTATCTTCGTCGCAGTTTCATTTTGTTTAGTTGCATTGCATTACTAGAAAGGAAATGAGCAATATTGTCTGATATATCTGCCATATTTCGCTCAACAAGTAACTTGTGAGGATGCAATTATATTTTAAACATGTTCGCAATATCATTTAATATATTTAGGCTGTTGATTTAAAACAAAGTAGTACATCTGGTGAAAAAATTGAATAAGTATATGCTCACTGTAACAAACATTACAAAATCCTCATCTAGAATGCGCAAAAAGCTCTCCCTATGCATATTCATGACATGAGACACCATTCTTTCACATGCCATCGCATATTGTTCCTTCTGTGCGTTTCACTTCTTATTTTTACTGAATCTCTTTTTTGTCCCGCAGAAAGTACTAAATCAGATGGCTGACGCGACAAATTAACAACTTTCCTTGGAAATTTATGGAGAACGATAAAACCGCGGGGGCCCTTAAATTATATTTTAGCTGCGCACCAACGTTCCTGGAGAGTTATCTACAGAGTGGCTTCTCAGAACTTTCATTAAAAACGTGCGAAAAAGTAACTTATGAGCCAGAAAGTCACTAAATGTTACAGGACCAAGTATTATGTTATTTCGCGCGTGATGTCACACGGCATCTATCTGATTATCCCGACGAACGGTCGTGGGTAACGGCTGTGGAAGTAAATGCACAAACATAAAAACCAATTAACAAATCTGTGTTGCAGTTAAAATACATCTCGTTCCGCGTTGAACGCTGAAATTAAATTCCAGTTAAACCTCGCAGGGTACGTACTGTTTTGCGCACGAAACGAATTCAATTAAATACAGGACTGGAAATATGAAACACATTCTGGCCGTTCAGTTTTCGGATTGCTCATGTCCTGAAACATTTTAATAAAAGCACACCGTACGCAGAGTGCCACACAGGGCAACAAGTACCCTGTTACTCCCAAGAAGTTAGAATGAAAAATGACAAATGCGGTTCTAAATCGAATTTTTTTAACTTACAGTCACTATGCCTTACAGTCAACAAGTTATGTACCTTCGTGTGCTTAAGAATATCTCATTGGCCAATTTAGTTCGTTCTTTAGCAGTTCATCCAACAGCACTAATTTCTTAGTTTGGTGTATTCCAATCTATATCTTTCCTACTATATTTGCTCCCTTCAGCTCTGTATAGCACCGTGGAAGTTATTCTGTAATTTCCCAACAAGTACTACCATTTTATTTCCGTTTCTACATGGAGTTTTAAATGAATTCCTGTCGTCAACAATTCTACGGCGTAGCTCATCATTTCATATCAGTCCTCGTAATTTTTATAATCTCAGCATTACCCATTTGAATGAAATGGTGTTGAGGTTGCGTATGTCACATTAGGTGTTTCCGTGGCTTTTGAGGCGACTAGACGGTTGCCTGAAGGGAAGTAAACGGTTGTAATATCTACTGGTGAAGAAAACTGGACTGTGCGAAGAGCATAATTTACGAGTACTTAAGTTTCATCCACAAAACTGTGAATGTGAATGATCAGCATTCCAATTGGCTGCGCAGTTTCGTGAAACGAGATCAATGATATTTCCTGTAATGTCAGCCTAATTGATATTTTTAAATCGATAACTTGTTTGATTTTGACAGTAATATGTCATCTAGGATGACGCGACTCAGTTCCACACTTCCTTTTCACTATTAAACTGTAAGATCTGAAATGCAACACTGTATTAGCAATGGCATCTTCTCGAGCATTAAGAACGTTATCCACACGTTCACCAATTTCGGAACTACTATAAAGCAAACGTTCTGTATCTGGGTCATGCTTCGACCATCGGCGTTGCGACATTTTATTCCCTCATTTACAGAGATGATCAAGTTAAATGGTTTAATGGTTAACATACTCGTTTCGTACTGCGAAGGAACTACGCTCAAATCTCCAACCTCTGCGACTTACTTTCCTTCGGGTAGATACCATGACAAAATTGCTGAGACGGCAACATCGACCGTATTATTTATTATCCCCCGTCATCCGAATTCGGCTGGTATGCCAATTATAAGCTGCGATTCACGGGCATAAGTTGTGCAGTCACTAGCAAGCACTGTCAAATCAGAGGTATCCGGACATGCCCACGTAACGCAGAATTGACCCGCCTGTATAAATAGGAGCTGGAGAGTATTGTCAGTACAGAAGCAGCAACAGGTCAATCCGTCGGTCAGGACAGCTCAGTTATTTCAAATGGCTCTGAGCACTATGGGACTTAACATCTGAGGTCATCAGTCCCCTAGAACTTAGAACTACTTAAAACTTACTAACCTAAGGACATACACACATCCATGCCCGAGGCAGGATTCGAAACTGTGACCGTAGCAATCGCGCGGTTCCAGACTGAAGCGCCTAGAACCGCTCGGCCACCGTGGCCATCCCAGCTATTTCAGAAGTGGTCTAGACATTAGATGTTATCTGAGTAAGTAATCCATCAGGGACATTTATTAAGCTGTCCAAGTCGACTTTGGGTAATGTGATTGTGAAGCGGAAACACGAAGGAACAACCACTGCTGAAACAAGACCATGCGGACCTCATGTACTCACTAATAGGATCCGACGAGCATTCCGAAGTTGTAACATCAGTCCAGGTACCGCAATGACTGTGCGCTGTGAATCAGAAAGATTGCGTTACAGTGGTCAAGCACCTCCTCATAGGCTACGCATTTCTGACGATCGAGGCGGTGTAAAGGGCGACGTCATAGGACAGTGGATGACTTGAACCGAGTGGCAATCCGAAGGAAGCGTTTGGGTTTGGAAAATACCTGCACAACGTTACCTGCCATCTGTGCTGTGCTTACAGTGAAATGCTGGGGACTTTGTGTAACGGTATGGGGCTATGTATTCAGTTAGTGTGTGTTTCCATTATAGTGTTTCAGAAATCTCTAAAAGTGGAAGAATATAATACATTTTACAGCATTGTGTACTGCTCACAGTAGAGGAGCATTTTGAAGACAATGATCCTACCCACCATCATGATAATGCACCCTGTCATAAAACAGCGTCTGTGAGGCAACGGTTGTGGAGAATAACACGGACTAGCCTGATGGCAAAGGAACACCTTCGGGAAGAGTTACAACGTCGACTTCGCTGATACTACGGCGTCCAACACTATCTTCTCTGGCTTCGGATCTTGAAGAATTATGGGCTGCATTCCCCCACAGACATTCAGACACCCTGCAGAAAGTGTTCCCAGCAGAGTTCAAACCGCCATAACGGCGAAGAGCGGACACACACCATATGAATGTTCACTAATAGATGTTCGGATACTATTGATCACATAACTTATGCCGGCCGGTGTGGCCGAGCGGTTCTAGACGCTTCACTCTGGAACCGCGAGGACTGCCACGGTCGCAGGTTCGAATCCTGCCTCGGCCATGGATGTGTGTGATATCCTTAGGTTAGTTAGGTTTAAGTAGTTCTAAGTTCTAGGGGACTGATGACCTCAGATGTTAAGTCCCATAGTGCTCAGAGCCATTTCATCCATTTGAACATAACGTATAAAAATAATAGCGTATAAAACATGAAGTTACGGCAAGGGGTCAACTATACAACTTGTACAAAAAAAAATAAGTATTAGCAGAAACAGTGTTTATAGAAACTGTATGCACGACTACTTGTAAGATTTGTTCGCCTGCTGCGTCCTGGTGGCGGAACCCGCTCATGGATTGTGTTCATATAGGCCAATCGCCGCTTACAACTGGCATAACAGCCGAAACTGACCAAAAGTGGAAAATAAACAATCATTACCGTAAGATGGTGCGGACGTAGTCACTTCAGACAGAATGACTTGGGTTTTCCATATTTTGTGTTAACTGTTAGGGGGAATCTTGTACCTAGGAACACACTATGTATTTTAGTCAGTCTTCAGTATAGTGACTGAGTTTAGAATTAATTCTAGTAATGCGCACTAAAGACAGTCATAAGCAATTTCCGCCATTTTCTACACTTTTTGTTGTTAGAAATGACGTCATGGTTACCAAGGAAAATCCCCAAACATCTGTGCATTTTGAGCAGTTACTTTATTTAGGTAATCAGTTTCGGTATCTCAATAATGCCATCTTCAGGCCCCATATGCATTTCATGTCAGATAGATATATCGATACTTGCATACTGCAGCCATCTGGATACCATGTATTCGTTTTTCGAGTGTTTCCATCGAAGACTTGACAACAAAAATTTGACCAGCCGATGTTTCGCACCCACAATGAATCAACAGGGAGGCTGGGTTTTGTGCAGCATTTATAAATAACTCGAGTTCTACACAACACTAAATACATTGAAGCAACTTGGAGTTTATTATTAATTCTTCACTAACAGACTTTCGTGACAAATAAAATGCTACAGTACATAGAGTGTGCCCATATAAACCTCAGCTGCAATAATGACTCGTAACATTTTAACCAATAAAGGGACACATTTGCAATTTCTGAAGACCATAATACACAATTTGGAGATTACATACATAAACACAAAGTCCTCACAGCAAAACTTAGAAGTGCCCTCCACCAGTATCGTTGCAGTACTGTACTCGTTTCATCATATTCAGCGACGTTCCGTGACGTGTATTTTCGCCAACGTTGTTCATTTCGTATGTAACGGCCTCACGGAGTTTTGCAGCTGTCTATGGCCAATTCTTATACCACAGCTTTTAAGATACCTCCACAAGAAAAAATAAGGTGGGGGGGGGGGGGGAGTTAGGTCATGTGATCGGGCGAGGGTTGAGCACAAACTCGTTGAGATCATTCGGACACCAAAGAAACATATTATATGTGGCATGGAAGCGTAAAACGTGTGACACGTTGCCCCATCTTGCTGGAAATAAATTTCTGCAGCTTCGACGCCATATATATAATCTATAAACGCATTGAAGATGCCCATATATACCGTAGTCGCAACAGTCCCTGAAACTGACATCGCGCACCACATTCCAATCTTTTTGCCATGCAGTGTTGTTTCGTGGATGATATTAAGGTTTACACCAGCCCAGAACCTGCTGTTTTTTGTGTAGCTGTAACTTGACAGATGGAACTGTGCCACCTTTGTAAACCAAGTTGTGGAGAGGGTGTCGGGATATTGAATAAGGAACCCCTGAAACCATCGACGGTAACGTTCTCTTTTCTCATGATCTGTTTCTTGCAACGCTTGGATCATGTGCACTCTGCATGGTTGTAACGCCTATATCTTCGCAGCTCTTTGACATGTTCCATACGAAACGCCTGTCTCCTAGGTCAACCGACACAACGGTTATCTTAGGGAGTTCTCCAAGCGTCTTAGAGCCTTATCAGTAACCTCTACACTCGGGGATGGTCTTTGTTTAGCACTGCCACCGTTTAGTAAACCAGTCATCTCCAGCCTCCTAACAATAGATAAAGTTGTTACAGTTGTTGGACATCGCACACACTGAATTCTCCCTGGAATGCCCGTTGTAACCAATGAGTCTGCCTCCTAATTTGTTTTCGCAGTAAGAAACCGCTCTCGAAGTGTGTACTGTATGTTTCTATCAGGTAAAGACTGCGAACGAATCACTAATTTGCTGCACACAGACATCGCAAGCCGCGACCGACGTGGCTACAAATTACATGCGCCGAGCAAGTGCGTCGTTAATCCGGACAGAAGACTTTATGCGGAGAAATACATTCAACTTTCCAACAACGGGCGGTACTTCTGATTTCCAAAGAGCTACTGAGATCATTAAAACAACTTTCCCAATTATACGAGCTTCCGGAGGGAAATTATGACCCACTGAAGTAGTTCAGGTTTCTGTGGATCGCTCTATATTTTGAAACTAGTTATGTAACGTGTGTGCGCTTAAGGAGTACTTCGCCAGCCGTGCGTCATCTTGCTACTTGAAACAGAAGATAGTCGTTTACTAAGGAACTTGTCATATTTGCAAATTAATTGAGTTTCGTTAATGTCTGAACATTTTTACCTGCCTTGGGAATGGAAATCAGTGTTAATTTCCAGTAGCTTCAGTTTCAAAGTGAATTTAACTTGTAACTGGATTTTGTTAATATTTCTTCTTGATTTGATTTTACTTACTGGTTGTTGGTGTGTAGGAGAATAATAATGTAAGAGATAGGCGCCTAAGTACAGTATAATAACTGTCGTCTTCACATGAGTTTAATCCATTAAAATCTTCTCACAGATTTAACAAATATAGTTGTTCGTTTAATCTTTATATACATATGAGCCTTTTCAGAAGATTAAGCACATCAAAATATGTCAACTACTTGCCGAAACCGGTAATGTGAATGTACTTTTTATACGTCTAAGCAATCGTGACGTAATAAATTATTACATAAGCATCCATACGAGTCGCTTACTTCCGACTGAAAATATGTCTATTTAAACAAACAAAAACTAAGTAATTTATTCACAAAATTTTATCTATTGCAACCCTTATAAATTTTAGTGGAATATTTTCTGCTAGATACATGGTAATGCTATACCTTGGAACATATTTACACAATCGGAATACATCAATTTTCCGGAGCAATTTCAGAAAACGTATCCATAGAATTAAACGTGCTTCCCATCGCTTAAAAATAGAAAAAGGAAATATGTTAAATTTCTATTGCAGTGCTGGCTACAGGCGGAAGTCTGAGTAGTGCTCCAAGGTACGAGACTCTCCCCTACAATAAATGGATAATAGTCCAACGAACAAGCCCGAGCGCGTTTCCGAGCATCATACACGTTTATCTCGTTTTACTTCTCTATAATATTTTTCCACTTAACTGTTATTTCATTCTCTCGCCAACGACAGACATAGATGTAGAACGTTTTCCAGTCTCCAAAATAACATTTAATAAACAAGGAGTGTTTCATTATATTAAAAAGATATGTATTTATATTTCTTATTATTATGGAGAAAGAAACTGTGTTTCTTTAAAGACAAATTAAGATTGAAGCTCAAATGATGAAGACGAAATTCTTCCCTGAATCAAAACGAACGATCCACTTGGAAAAGAGTAATTTGGAAAAGAAGACAGGTGTAAAAGGGTTTATGGTCCAGCAGCTTGAGGGCTGGCAGTGGAGGAGTTTGAGCTTGATAAGTGGGAATACTTGTGGAAGAGTGTACTATTTGATGTAGGGTGTACTTAGGAAGGACCACGTATTATTGTTACGAAGAGGAAAGGTCAGGAAAGGATGAGGATAATCATGATCAGTAGAAAGGCGGATTTCAAGCAGTTTTCATAGTGTACTGAAGCGTTGGAAAATTAGTTGTAAAGCAGGACAAAAAATTACGGCACACGTAGGGAATTCTATGAGTTCAGTTTATGGGACAGTAAAGAAGATACTTCCAAGATTTCTTCATATCCTTCACATCTTCACTTTTTTCATTTCCAGTAGGGGAACGTAGGGTAAAAGCGGTTATATGGGTCAAACAGGATAGCTTCATATTTCCTTGAGTACCGTTGACATCAGTCTAATAATTCTCAGAACTATCGTCATTCTGAGAGTCGTAAATAACTGTCATCAGCGGCCACTTGTTGCTTTTCCTGCCGACATTTTTAAAATTTTTGCCGAAGTTTTCTTCAATGTTGGCGCTTCTTTGAGCAGTCCCTTGAAGAGAAATAGTACCTGACAAAAAATTATTTTGTTACTAATTCGATGAAGCATGTTTTTCAGTGTACTTAAGTTCTGTAACCTCCGCATAATGTGAACGTTAACTTTCTAGCATCATATTTTGATCAATCTTACACTGTGGGGCAAAATCGGATATACCGGAAGAGGCAAAACCGTGTTCGTAAAAGCATCTTATACCTCCTCCAAAGCTTCACTTAGAAGAAAGCGCAACGAAACCACCCACAAGAGAAAGGACAAACCAGTGATACCGACCTCGTTTCCATACAAAAATGATTCCGAAGCTAAAGAAAAAACCGTGAATGTGAAGAAGAAAAGATAACTGCAAAACGAAAACTTTTTATGGAGAAGAAACAAAAGCGTCTAGCGGCAAAAACGTTGCAGTAGCAGAAGCGACAGATGGTGGTCTGTACCATATCAAAAAAATTTCAAAATTAAATCTAAAATATAAAAAATAAGAAAGATTCCTCGACTTCATCAGGCGAAGAAGAGCCTCGCGAAACATGCACATTTTGTAATGGGCTATACTCAGACTCCTTTTCGAAGGGGAGATGGGTCCAGTTTCTGTCTCAAGAACAATGTTCCACTGCTGAGGAAGAAAAAGCTGCTTCGTGTATGATTTCTTTTCTTAATAGGTATGTTTTCGCTTTTTAATTGCGACCTGTTATTGAGACCATTGCTCACATTAGTGAAATATTTTAAGTTGTTGAAATTCTTCGTTAAAGAGAGTTTTTTATGTTGCAATGTTTTAGTTCAAGTCGGAAAAAAACAGGACTAGTGTTCTGTTAATGAATATAGTAAGGAGCGGTAAATGAATCACTCAACATTTTGGTCTCCATGTGATTCGTAAGTGGGGCTACGTGAATCGTTGTAAACTGGCATACAAGTGAACACAGTATGCAAGATTAACTTTTTAACGATTCCAATACTGCTACGTGCATTTCCCACAGCGTAATCAGCTACAACTGGCAGTCCCCGCACAGACTTAGCTTTCGAAAATTCAAGCACTGAGGGAGTCAGAAAGGGGTTGAAAGTTTTTACGGAAATATTTCATTATGTTAGCACATTTGAAGCTAAATGTATCGGAATTTGTATTTGGCTTTTCTGTTAGAAATAAAAAGAAATATACATTTCCCTGATTTTAGAAATTCAACCCCTAAGAAGGTGGAATAGAGGTTGAAATATCTTACGAAAATATGTCATTGTGAAGGCATTTTTAAAGGTAAATCTTTGAAAACTAGTGTGTGATTTCTTGGTTAGAAATGAAAAAATCCATGTTACACAGTTTCTTTTTCGAAATTTACCTCCTAAGTAGCTGAAACAAGGCCACGCTGATACACTTACTGCCGCCGAGCCCAAACTGCAAAGGATAGAAATTTGAAATTTGGAGAGGGTGTGGATCTTATAGTGTAGTCATCGTTTAAGATGGGATTGTTCGAAATTACATTTATAAAAGGGTGAAATGCTGGGCATAAGGATTTTTGAAAGTCTGTCACTATTAAGGAAATTTTGAAGCTGGAACTACGAAAACTGGTATTTGGTTTCTCAGTCAGAAAAAAAATACACGTTTCAGCATTTTTAGAAATTCAACACCTAAGAAGGCAAAAGAGTGATTGAAAGTTTATTTAATTAAATCATTATTGAAGGAATACTAAAGCATTCTTAAAGTTACATCTATGAAAATTGGTATTTAGCCTCTTGGTTCGAAATAAAAGAATTTTTCTTTCAGTGTTTTTGTAAATCAACTCCCTAAGGGGAATAAATACGGAATGAAAAGTATGCAGTCATTGTTAGAGCAAAGTCTATGGAAATTTGTGTTTTTGATTCTCTGTTAGAAAAAATACGTGTTTTACTGTTTTTGGAAGTCCAACGCCTAAGGAAATGAAATAGCGAGTGAACTTTTCTTACGAAAATAAGGTTACTGTAAAATATTCTTAAAGCTAAATCTATAAAAATCGTTATTTCACTTTTCGGTTAGATATCAAGAAATATGTGTTAGGGGATGAAAGTTTCTATGGAAATGTCACCGCGAGAACACTAAAGGCATCATTAACCCCTTAATGCCTCAATAAATTTCTAAAATTTCTGGACTATTTCCAGATGATCAAAAATCGTTGAGCCTTACAAGTACCCAAAAGATTCAGGAGAACTTAGCACTTGTCAGAAGCGTTAGTAGCTTGATGCAGTATCAGCACCTAACCGCAATGGCGCTCAAATACAGTTAACCCTACCATTACTAGCATAGTATTGGTGACATTCGGTATTACCGCGTTAACAGAAACATTGGACTCCAACTGACAGAATCGATTTTTTGGTCAGAAATACATTCGGAGAAGACTTTGCTTCTAAGGCCTCAATTAGCGTGAGAAGGTTAGGTATTGCCATTTGTGAACAACATAAAAATTCGATTTAAGAAAATTCTGTGCAGACCATATAGTCTTCGCGAACAAAGCCGCTAGAACTCTATGTGTACTAAAAGACAAGTTGTAACCTACTTTCCCCTACTCACCTATTGTTAGAGATGACGTCAGTTGCTAGTTCACAAATCGTCCGTAAAGTGCAGGAGCAGCATCCTAGGCAGGAGGGGATTTTATCGGAGGAGAGAACGGTTAAGGGTGACGAGAGGCGAGCGGTCAGTAGCAGGAATTTGTGACACGTTGTGGCAGCGGGCGAGTGCTGCGAACGGGGTCCCCGCCTGTGGAGCGCACTTTGTCAGCGCCGGCGGCAGGCCGCGCTGACGGACACATATTGTCCGCCTGTCGGGCCACCGGCCGGCGTTAAAAAGCGCCGGCATTCTTGCCGCTGTCGCCATCACCTGCCACGCTCTCAATTGGCCATCACGGTTATTCGGTGGGCGGTATCACGCTTTACATGTGGTAGCTCCGCAGTTCTGATGAAAACATGAACTGTTCCCCTCGTGGTACACGAGTGTTTTAATGTCACGAGGCGTGAAATCACGCTCAGTAACACACATGTATTGCTCATCACCCTCTAACGCATTGGAAGGTAGATATTATCAGCTTCACGGTTGTCGGTGCGGACATTGCCGGCGGGTTATTTACACTTCAATGTAATTTGATTCTGTCCAACTGGAGCACCCCATCGAGTTTAAAAAAATACTGGTTTATTCATAATTTTATTGTGCACTTGTAGTAAACTTACAACAGTTTACCGGCTCCGACTCTGACGAGTCTGAATCAGAAGAATGTACCTCGTTACCGGAGTAATACGTCGAACAGTCATCAAGTGTTAAAATTCGCATAATGACCAAGGTGGCACCAGATGACTATCATCGCCCAGCCTGAACTGCTGAGAACAGAAGCTAGTAATTTTGAGAGGAGTTGACTTTCTACCGTAGTCGTCGTTTAAAAAGCGATTTTTTGAAATTCCACCGCTAAGGCAGTGAAGCTGCGGATGAAAGGATTTTTGAAAGTCTGTTTCTATTAAGGCAATTTTGAAGACACACCTACGAAAACTGGTATTTGGTTTTTCAGTTAGAAATAAAGAAATACTTATTCCAAAATGTTGGGAAATTTAACCACTATGAGGGAGAAACAGTCGACTCTTTTCTAATAAATCATTATTAAAGAACTACTAAGGAATTTTTAAAGCTGCATCTGTGAAAATTAGTATTTGTCATCTCGGTTACAAGTAAAAAGAAATGTGTTTTAGTGATAATGGAAATTTGGCCCATAACAGGGTGAAACAGTGAATGAAACCGTTTACGGAAATATTTCATTATGAAAGTATTTTCGAAGCTAAATCGACTAAAACTTGTATTTGCGGCTCCGTTCGAAATTAAAACTGGGGTGATTCCGTTCTTTGGAAATACAATCCATAAGGCGTCGCAATAGGGTCAGACTGACGCACTTTTATTGTCGCCCACTCCAAACTGCTCAGGATAGAAACTTGAAATGTGGAGAGGGTGTTGATGCTATATTGTAGGCATCTATTAAGAAAGGATTTTTCGAAATTCCAGCCCTATGACGGTGAAATAAATAATGAAAATTTTTTAAAATCATTCGCTATTAATGCAGTCTTGAAACCAAATTACGAAAACTAGTATATCGCTTCTTGGACAGAACTAAACAAATACATGTTTCAGCATTTTGGAAACTTAGGGCTTAAGGGGGTAAAATAGTGACTGAAAGCTTTCCCCATTGTAGTTAATCGTTGAAGTACCAGTAAGGCAATTTAAAGCGACATCTATGAAAACTGGTATTTGACTTCCAGGTTTTTGGAAATTCAATAGCTAAGACGGTAAAATGGAGGATCAAAGTTGTTATGGAAATATTTCATTATAAAAGCATTTTTGAAACTAAATCTTCGAAAATTTATATTTGGCTCTTGGGTTAGAAATAAAAGATACCTGTTTCAGTGTTGTTCTGGAAATTCAAACGTTTAGGGGGTGAATTAGGGGACAAAATTGTTGTTACACGAAACATTTTTAAAGCTTAGTCTATGAAAATTTGTATTTGACTTATAAATAAGGATGAAAATTTGTATGAAAATATCACCAAAAGAATTCAAAAGGCGCGGTTAACAAAGACTTCCGACATTAGCAACCAGAATTGCTTTTTGGTCAGAAGTACGAGAGTTGACTGAAAAGTTATGCCTCTACCTTCGTAACTCTTCAACAGGTGGCAGTATTGGTATGAGGCAGGTACTGGCTTGTTCCGTAGCCTCTTCTCTACAGCTCCAGTTGGCAGGAAGCCTCAGCATTGAACGGTTGTGTCGTTACAGTATAAAGTATGGAACCCTGCGCAGTCGGTCGGTCAATGCGATTTAAGCAACGTGCAGTCATTGAATTCTTTACAGCAGAAGGTGTCACCACAAAGGAGTTTCATCAGAGAGTGGAAGCAGTTTATGGTGATTATGTTGATGTGAGTACGTGCGTCGTTGGGCGAGTAAGTTTATAGATATTGAGGCGGGAACATATGACCTCCGCGACAAACAAAGAGTTGAACGTCCTGTGACAAGCAAAATGTTAACAGATTGATTCAGGACGATCGTTATATCACTCAGAGAGAAATCGCAAGCACAATCGGAACTTCACGAGAACGTGGGATCATATTATTGCTTTGCTTGGCTATGAGAAGATCTGTGCACGATGTGTACCCTGGATGCTGACTCCTGACAAGAAAGCGCACAGACTTGACATTTGCTAGGGACTCCTCTCGCGTTACGAGAATATTAAGGTGACTACTTTTTCCATTCTGTTGTGACAGGAGACGAAACGAGGGTACACCATTAAGATCCAGAGACGAAACGTCAGTCTATGGAATATCGACACAAAGACTCACCCCAGTTAAAGAATTTTAAGACGCACCCCTCAGCTGGAAAAACCATGGCCACGGTGTTCTGGGACGCAGACGGTGTTATCCATGTGAATTTTCTTGATCGAGGAACAACAATTAATTCAGAGCGTTATATCACTACGCTACAAACTCTAAAACGACGGCTAACAAGGGTCCGAAAGGAAAAGGGAAATGTTTTCCTGTAGAATGACAATGCCAAACCACACACTTCACGTGCCACCACAGCAGATCTTCATAGACTGAATCTCACCACCGTGCAGCATCCTCCATAAAGTCAAGATTTAGCACGCTCTGACATCCATCTGTTCCCGATAATGACAGGTGATCTACGTGGACATCATTATGCTTCTGATGAAGAGGTTGAGAGAACTGTGAAACTGCGGTTGCGGGAACAGAGTGTTGGTTTCTTCCGTGACGGCTTCAGAAAACTTCTTCATCGTTGACAGAAATGCATCCAGTTGGCTGGTGATTATGTCGAAAAGTGACTATTGGTAACTAAAGATCACATTCTAAGGAATATTTCTGCGCTTTATGTATTAAAAATTTCCCATCCAAATCCATTTAACGAAGGTGGAGGCATTACTTTTCATTCAACCCTCGTACATGCGGAGAAAACCATGCTTCTATGGCCTTAATTAGTGTGCAAAGATAGACGTTGAAACTTGTGAATAACATACAAATTGCGTTAAAGAAAAGAAAAGAAACTTGTGTGCAGATCTTACAGTATATGCGCGCGAAGAAATGGATGAAATCTGGAATGGAGATATCTTATACCATGAATTAACACACAGGCTACCTCATTTACCTATCAAAGGGGTGGGTTGAGGGGTGAAAAACATATGTAGCCCGAATACCTGTACTTAATTCTTCCAGCTTTAGAGAATGATGACACCTAGTGACGTGCAAGAAACTTTCCTCATAATATCAAACCTTTACGAAACATTTATTTGATGACAAGCCCACAAAATGATGAAGGGAAAATACACTACTGGCCATTAAAATTGCAACACCAAAAAGAAATGCAGTTGATAAACGGGTATTCAATGGACAAATATATTATACTAGAACTGACATGTGATTACATTTTCAAACAATTTGGGTGCATAGATCCCGAGAAATCGGTACCCAGCACAGCCACCTCTGGCCGTAGTAACGACCCTGATATGCCTGGGCATTGAGTCAAACAGAGCTTGGATAGCCTGTAAGGGTACACCTGGCCATGCAGCTTCAACGCGATACCACAGTTCATCAAGAGTAGTGACTGGCGTATTGTGACGAGCCACCATTGACCAGACGTTTTCAGTTGGTGAGAGATCTGGACAATGTGCTGGCCAGGACAGCAGTCAACATTTTCTGTATCCAGAAAGGCCCGTACAGGACCTGCAGCATGCATCCGTGCATTATCCTACTGAAATGTAAGGTTTCGCAGGGATCGAATGGAGGGTAGTGCCACGGGTCGTAACAAAATGGCTCTGAGCACTATGCGACTTAACTTCTGAGGTCATCAGTCGCCTAGAACTTAGAACTAATTAAACCTAAGGACATCACACACATCCATGCCCGAGGCAGGATTCGAACCTGCGACCATAGCGGTCGCTCGGTTCCAGACTGTAGCGCCTAGAAACGCACGGCCACTCCGGCCGGCGGGGTCGCAACACATCTGAAATGTAACGTCCACTGTTCAAAGTAGCGTCAATGTGAGCAAGAGGTGACCGAGACGTGTAACGAATGGCACCCCATACCATTACGCCAGGTGATACGCCAGTATGGCGATGAAGAATACACGCTTCCAACGTGCGTTCACCGCGATATCACCAAACACGGATGCGACCATCGTGGTGCTGTAAACAGAACATTGATTCATCCGAAAAAATGACGTTTTACCATTCGTTCACCCAGTCTGGTCGTTGAGTACACCGTCGCAGGCGCTCCTGTCTGTGATGCAGCGTCAAGGGTAACCCCAGCCATGGTCTCTCAGCTGATAGTCACTGCTGCTGCAAACGTCGTCGAACTGTTCGTGGAGGTGGTTGTTGTTTTGCAAACATCCCCATCAGTTGACTCAGGGATCGAGACGTGGCTGCACGATCCGTTACAGTGATGTGGATAAGATGCCTGTCTCTCGACTGCTGGTGATACGAGGCCGTTGGGATCCAACACGGCGTTCCGTATTACCCTCCTGAACCCACTGATTCCATATTCTGCTAACAGTCATTGGATCTCGACCAACGCGAGCAGCACTGTCGCGATACGACAATCCGCAATCGCGATAGGCTACAATCCGACCTTTATCAACGTCGGAAACGTGATGGTATGCATTTCGCCTCCTTACACGAGGCATCACAACAACGTTTCACCGGGCAACGCCGGTCAACTGCTGTTTGTGTATGAGAAATCGGTTGGAAACTTTCCTCATGTCAGCATGTTGTAGGTGTCGCCACCGGCGCCAACCTTGTGTGAATGCTCTGAAAAGCTAATCATTTGCATATCACAGCATCTTCTTCCTGTCGGTTAAATTTCGCGTCTGTAGCACGTCACCTTCGTGGTGTAGCAATTTTAATGGCCAGTGGTGTAGTTAATCACTTACTACATTTTCATGTTCATAAAGTAAACCTGTCCCACCATGTGGTTTCAGTTTATTACTTCTTGACTACGAATTGTATTCACCACACTATTTACAGGCTGTATTCACGTGCACGACTGGTCGTACCAGCAAACCACCATTACGACGGGTAGTTTAGGAGATACGATGTCATAAATACTGGGCTGCGTGAAAATGAAACTGTACGGCGAAAGTCGCTAGAGATTCGTGTGTAAAATGTGTACAAATATATCTAAAATATATTAAATGCAAGTGAAATACATTTGAGACGTGCTTACACGAGCAAAGCCAAGGATAAGAAGCTAATTCTCAACTCCTCGGACAATTTCAAGCAAATTTGGTAAGCATATTAGTTACGATCTGAAAAAAAATACTGTTTGCTAATAACTACCAACCTCCTTTGCGGTTGGGGTGATAACGTGGGTAGACAATGGAGAAGAAGGGGATGAACAAAAAGATAGAGAAAAGAGGGAGATGGACGCAGACGTGAGGAAGACGTGGACAATGAGGGCGAGGAGGATGTGAAAAGAGTGAAGGGAAGGAGGAGATGGACTAATAGAAGACTGAAATAAGTACGTACCGGGACATTTTTATAAATAATTGTTTAATAGTGGTTAACAACGCTGCACGCACCTAGTTTAACGTGTTATTTTCATACGGAACACCTGCTTTTGACTGGAAGAGAAGTAGAACTGTTTCTTTTTGATTATTCCCTGCTTTTTCTCGTTTACAATAAAAATCTAGTTTTTACGTCTCTCTGCTCTTGATGTTAGGGAAATACTTTTCTACCATTATGTGCACCTAAAAACCTAAGTACGCCTACCAAAAATAAGATTATTTTCTTCAGTAATCCCTCTATAGGTCTTGTCACCATTCATAGAACCAGTCTGTTTTATATGGTTCCTTATATTCTAATGAAGAGTTTTAAGGCACATCTGATGATGGGACAGGATATCCCGAAATCGATAATCTGAAATAAGGTAATAAAACAAACATAGTGCAAACTGAGGTGTCAGCTAAGCCAAACTACATAAAATTATCGTTGTGGATCTGTCAGAGCCGTCAGAACGATCAACAGCATTTATGCATGTGTTTTTTTTAACTCTTTATTGGAGCGTATCTACATCTACATCTACATTTATACTCCGCAAGCCACCCAACGGTGTGTGGCGGAGGGCACTTTACGTGCCACTCTCATTACCTCCCATTTCTGTTCCAGTCGCGTATGGTTCGCGGGAAGAACGACTGTCTGAAAGCCTCCGTGCGCGCTCTAATCTCTCTAATTTTACATTCGTGATCTCCTCGGGAGGTATAAGTAGGGGGAAGCAATATATTCGAGACCCCATCCAGAAACGCACCCTCTCGAAACCTGGCGAGCAAGCTACACCGCGATGCAGAGCGCCTCTCTTGCAGAGTCTGCCACTTGAGTTTGTTAAACATCTCCGTAACGCTATCACGGTTACCAAATAACCCTGTGACGAAACGCGCCGCTCTTCTTTGGATCTTCTCTATCTCCTCCGTCAACCCGATCTGGTACGGATCCCACACTGATGAGCAATACTCAAGTATAGGTCGAACGAGTGTTTTGTAAGTCACCTCCTTTGTTGCTGGACTACATTTTCTAAGGACTCTCCCAATGAATCTCAACCTGTTACCCGCCTTACCAACAATTAATTTTATATGATCATTCCACTTCAAATCGTTCCGCACGCATACTCCCAGATATTTTACAGAAGTAACTGCTACCAGTGTTTGTTCCGCTATCATATAATCATACAATAAAGGATCCTTCTTTCTATGTATTCGCAATACATTACATTTGTCTATGTTAAGGGTCAGTTGCCACTCCCTGCACCAAGTGCCTATCCGCTGCAGATCTTCCTGCATTTCGCTACAATTTTCTAATGCTGCAACTTCTCTGTATACTACAGCATCATCCGCGAAAAGCCGCATGGGACTTCCGACGCTATCTACTAGGTAATTTATATATATTGTGAAAAGCAATGGTCCCATAACACTCCCCTGTGGCACGCCAGAGGTTACTTTAACGTCTGTAGACGTCTCTCCATTGATAACAACATGCTGTGTTCTGTTTGCTAAAAACTCTTCAATCCAGCCACACAGCTGGTCTGATATTCCGTAGGCTCTTACTTTGTTTATCAGGCGACAGTGCGGAACTGTATCGAACGCCTTCCGGAAGTCAAGAAAAATAACATTTACCTGGGAGCCTGTATCTAATATTTTCTGGGTCTCATGAACAAATAAAGCGAGTTGGGCCTCACACGATCGCTGTTTCCGGAATCCATGTTGATTCCTACATAGTAGATTGTGGGTTTCCAAAAACAACATGATACTCGAGCAAAAAACATGTTCTAAAATTCTACAACAGATCGACGTCAGAGATATAGGTCTATAGTTTTGCGCATCTGCCCGACGACCCTTCTTGAAGACTGGGACTACCTGTGCCCTTTTCCAATCATTTGGAACTTCCGTTCCTCTAGAGACTTGCGGTACACGGCTGTTAGAAGGGGGGCAAGTTCTTCCGCGTACTCTGTGTAGAATCGAATTGGTATCCCGTCAGGTCCAGTGGACTTTCCTCTGTTGAGTGATTCCAGTTGCTTTTCTATTCCTTGGACACTTATTTCGATGTCATCCATTTTTTCGTTTGTGCGAGGATTTAGAGAAGGAACTGCAGTGCGGTCTTCCTCTGTGAAACAGCTTTGGAAAAGGTGTTTAGTATTTCAGCTTTACGCGTGTCATCCTCTGTTTCAATGCCATCATCATCCCGGAGTGTCTGGATATGCTGTTTCGAGCCACTTACTGATTAAACGTAAGACCAGAACTTCCTAGGATTTTCTGTCAAGTCGGTACATAGAATTTTACTTTCGAATTCACTGAACGCTCACGCATAGCCCTCCTTACGCTGCCTTTGACATCGTTTAGCTTCTGTTTGTCTGAGAGGTTTTGGCTGCGTTTAAACTTAGAGTGAAACTCTCTTTGCTTTCGCAGTAGTTTCCTAACTTTGTTGTTGTACCACGGTGGATTTTTCCCGTCCCTCACAGTTTTACTCGGCACGTACCTGTCTAAAACGCATTTTACGATTGCCTTTAACTTTTTCCATAAACACTCAACATTGTCAGTGTCGGAACAGAAATTTTCGTTTTAATCTGTTAGGTAGTCTGAAATCTGCCTTCTATTACTCTTGCTAAACAGATAAACCTTCCTCCCTTTTTTTATATTCCTACTAACTTCCATATTCAGGGATGCTGCAACGGCCTTATGATCACTGATTCCCTGTTCTGTACATACAGAGTCGAAAAGTTCGGGTATGTTTGTTATCAGTAGGTCCAAGATGTTATGTCCACGAGTCGGTTATCTGTTTAATTGCTCGAGGTAATTCTCGGATAGTGCACTCAGTATAATGTCACTCGATGCTCTATCACCCATCCTAAACATCTCAGTATCCCAGTCTATATCTGGTAAATTGAAATCTCCACCTAAGACTATAACATGCAGATCTCTCAAATGCCCTTGCCGTTACCACTCCAATAAGAACTGGCTGTAAGTTACTATCGCTATTAACGAAGGATTCGATTATTTTCCGTTGCATTATTCATAGTCTGAAAGTTTGTTACTTTCCCTGAATTAAATTCTACATTTTACTAACTATGCGATTTAAGTATGAGTCAATAGCAAACGCTACCGTCAGCATTAAAATAATCCTTTCTTGTCATTACAAAAGTCACAACTATATTATGGTTAATAAGCTGTATTCATTTGCATCTAATAGACCTCTTACTGCAATGTAGGCTTTAGTAGTTTTAAGTTGTGTTGGCTTTCTCCATTATCGGCAGTCATGACCATGTGATGAACATTCTGCGTGCGCTGACGTCTCTGAAGTGGTGCACTGCACCACCAACAACAAGACGTTCTTAGGAATTTGACATCGACCGATTACCTTTGTTTTCCACAACCATATTCTTCAAACATTTTGTCTGTCAGTTAATATCCAATTGTCAGAAAATCAAATGACATTTACTCCATTAATTTTCGTGTATCTAAGACATCAATACGAGCCCTTTCGATATTTCAGCTGTAATCCTTCACCATCGACAAGGCTGTTTTCTGACCGACTTCTTGAAACGAAATAAGCCTGTTTATTCATTTCATGGAATATTCTATACATGTGGAAGACGTCAAGAGTCAAAAAACTGTTTTCGGTAAAGACAAAGAAAAATGATCTGCTGAAATATATAACTACAAACTTCGCGAAGATGTCTTCTTGATCTAGATATTGTGTTATACATTTACTGTGTGGACCCTGTATAAAATACACTACGTGATGGAAAGTATCCGGACACATATGTTATTCATACTGGTGCGTCGTGCTGCCACCTACTACCAGGTACTCCATATCAGCGACCTCAGTAGTAACTAGAAACCATGAGAGAGCAGAATGGGGCGGTCTGCGCAACTCACGGACTTCGAACATGGTCAGGTGATTTGGTGTCACTCGGGTCATACGTCTGTACGCGAGATTTCCACACTCCTAAACATCCCTAGGTCCACTGTTTCCGATGTGATAATGAAGTGGAAAAGTGAAGGGAGACGTACAGCACAAAAGCGTACAGGCCCACCTCGTCTCTTGGCTGACAGAGATTGCCAACAATTGAAGAGGGTCGTAATGTGTAATAGGCAAACATCTATCCAAACCATCACACAGGAATTCCAAATTGCATCAGGATCCACTTCAAGTACTATGACAGGTAGGCGGGAGGTGAGAGAATTTGGATTTCATCGTCGAGCGGCTGCTCATAAGCCACACATCACGCTAGTAAATTCCAAACGACGCCTCACTTGGTGTAAGGAGAGAAAGGAGTGGAAAAACGTTGTATGGAGTGACGAATCACGGTAGACAATGTGGCGATCCGATGGCAGGGTATGGGTATGGCAAATGCCCGGTGAACGTCATCTGCCAGCGTGTGTACTGCCAACAGTAAAATTCGGAAGCGGTGGTGTTATGGTGTGGTCGTGTTTTTCATGGAGGAGGCTTGCACCCCCTGTTGTTTTGCGTGGTACTATCACAGAACAGACCTACATTGATTTTTTAAGCACCTTCTTTTTTCCCACTGTTGAAGATCAATTTGGGGATGGCGACTGCATCTTTCAACACGTTCGAGCATCTGTTCATAATGCACGGCCTGTGGCGGAGTGGTTACACGACAAGAACATCCCTGTCATGGGCTGGCTTGCACAGAGTCCTGACCTGAATCCTATAGAACACCTCTGGGATGTTTTGGAACGCCGACTTTGTGCCAGGCTTCACCGACCGACATCGATACCTCTCATCAGTGCAGCACTCCGTGAAGAATGGGCTGCCATTTCCCATGAAATCTTCACCACCTGATTGAACGTATACCTGTGAGAGTGGAAGCTGTCATCAAAGCTACGGGTGTGCCAACACCATACTGAATTCCAGCATTAGCGATGGAGGGAGCTACGAACTAGTAAGTCATTTCCAGCCAGGTGTCCGTATACTTTTGATGACATAGTGCATTTGAACACCTCGTCTTTTCCTTATAAGAAGTTAAGCGGCAGAATTTTCTTTACTTATTAATTATAAAAGTTCAAATCACAGAAGCTCCAAATTAAATCAGACACTACTAAAGGGTGGCAATGTCACAGTAGCATTGTCAAATCATCCCTAGCTCCAATCAGAACCATTTCTAAGCTGACATGCAATTCACATATGACCTTGGCTTGTTTCAGTTATATTATACATTAGAAGAAGAAGCCAGAACAGTTGAAGTGTAATATCTAGTTTAACCCTTTGACAACCAATATTATTTCAAAGACATTAATGTACGGTTATTTCAATTAATATCTTAGTCAGAAATAAGAATATGAGAAAAATATTTTAAGGGGTTTGGGGATGGAGGGTACGTAAGTAACTCCAGGGTTTCTGAAGACGATTGTTTAAAAACTGCAAGACATATTGAAAACATACTGTACATCAGTGGACAGATCATCTCTCCAAGTCGGCCGGAGTGGCCGAGCGGTTCTAGGAGCTACAGTCTTGAACCGCGCGACCGCTACGGTCGCAGGTTCGAATCCTGCCTCGGGCATGGATGTGTGTGATGTCCTTAGGTTAGTTAGGTTTAAGTAGTTCTAAGTTCTAGAGGACTGATGACCTCAGAAGTTAAGTCCCATATGCTCAGAGCCATTTGAACCATTTCAACCATCTCTCCAAGTTTGTAACTCACGTGCTCAAAATGGGCTTCGTTTGTGATGTGGCAAGCCTCATTTCGTGGATTCAAGTCGTCAGCTTGACGTGTCTGGGACAGTACGAAAGGCAGCCCGCTTTGTGCTTCTGCTAACTGGGTTGTCAGTCTGAAGGTACGAGCTAGGGCGATGTGATCATTTGCAGGCTTCCCTTTACCAGTGGAACATTGATACGTAGCAGCAATAACATGCAACAAATTCCAATCGGTTCTCTGGTAACCTATCAAGAGACACATACATATGTCAGAGAGGTAAGCGTTAACGGAAGACGAAAACTTGATATAGAATTCACAATATTCCAATCATCAACTAAATACTTACAATCAAAACTTGTTTCTTCATCATGATTCGAACAGGACGATGTTAAGCTTTTTGAAGAGGAACATTCTCTTAGTATCGACATTCATTCAGTATTGAAAAAGAGAACAAATCTTAACTTTCCCACAGTAACGACAGTTAAATGTATACTTATTACAATACTTTGAATCTAAGGAATAAAGAATATTTATACCTTAATTTTTAATGTAAAAACGATCCTATAGCGTTCCTTTACTAATAATTCTGTAATACGAAGACAACAGGTGAGAAAGATGGGCGACTTACTTATTTATCTGCTCACACCAATCTGTTTAACCGAAATATTCTCCTTGCTGGCTTCATAGTCTGTCGCAAGAAATTTACGCGATTTAGACGAGCAACAAAGTTTCTACGTCAGATCTTAATACTTGGTTGGATTAAGTCTTCCACCGTAATGTAACAAGTCGGCACATTCGGAGGTGGCTGTGAAATGTAATTTTAATATTTCGTTATTTAACGTAGTAATGAAGTGGAGCGGCGCCCTGAAGTTCTCCACAAAAATGAGTGAGAAGGAGGGGGTGGGTAGCAGCGGAGGGTTAATTAGACCACAGGTAAAGGGGCGGCGCACCGGGCCAGGAGACAGAAAGAACTTCTGAGCCGACTCTTTGAAACTTGGGGCACCTAAACACATTCGGGTAATCTCTTCATTTTAATATGTAAAGGGCCGAGGTCCGCGGAATTAAGAGGGCTGAAGCAGACGTGAACTGAGATGCGCGACAGGGTTTCTCCCACTCTCCACAGCCAAACAACATGACTAAATAATGTATATAATTCCTGAATGTGCATATCGATTAAATAAAATTTGTACGATCAGATTTAATAATTGTTATTATCGGGAATTTCGGCGGAAATGAAGTGCAATATCCGTTTTCTGTTTTCTTGTACCCATCCCTCTAGCACTAAATTATAGAACAATGAACAGTTTTTACGTTGGCCTAAAACTTGCTTGTGCGGTCTTAAAAACGTAGTAATTTAATTTAAGAAATTTGGAAGCTTGACGATATAAAAAATAGTCCAATGGATTAGTGCCTCGAAGAGAATTTCAGATGAAAATATTCAACAAAAATAATATTACTCGAAATATTCACAGAAATGCCAAACCACATTGGAACTCACTGGGAGAGTACATCACTGAGATCATAAATGACAACTATTGGTATTAATAAATATTACAGTTTCTTATCGACGTAGCCAAGCCATTATCCCATACTCAGTGCGTTCCGAGAAATTAGAATGACAGCTTTTGTGAGTCTCCCAGAGTATTCTCTGTCAGCGTGCTTCGAACGACGTTCGCAGTTCGATGACGCAATAACATCTTAAATTCATTGCTAATATGTTTCTGATATTTCGCAGTGGATTACGTGTACAACTCTCTTGGTGTTCATACCATGTCACATTCGAGTAGTAATTAAATACTTAGAACATAAGCACAGTTTTCAAAGACATGATAATGATTTAAAAGGTGATGTTTCCAGTCTAGTGTGAAACACACTATCATGATGAAGAAACAAATTTTGATTGTAAGTATTTAGTTGATGATTGGAATATTGTGAATGTCTCGTTGATGACATTATACAAGTAAGTAAATTAAGCAAGAGTGCTCTCGTGTTCTGTTGTGAAAAAAAGGTGGATTCCTAGTGCTCATTTTATCAGGAACTCTTATGGTTACACTGTTGGGCCTTATGTTTTTGAAACGGCTCGCCGTAAATGAGTTGGTGGTGTGGTATCATTTTGATCTCGAAATCTTCCCTGATGTTACAGTTTTTGTTAAAAGTACAAATAACTTCAGTGGGTTTGATTATTCATCCTGTATGGTTCCAAAATAGGTTCTGCAACGCGATAGTAACAACAGGCGGCTCAGCTTAGAAATCGCATTGGTTATTCAGCTGCTGTTCGTACTTATTTTTCCAAGTTCTTTCTTTAAACCACTAATTCTTGTTCCAGCCATTTCCAGAATCTATGATTTATTCTCATGATGATGATTTTATTGTGCTCATCCATCTGTACTAGTTTAGATTTCACAACTATAATCCCTTGTCCATTCATTAAATGTTGATTTATTTACCTGAGCGGGTAATTCAGATGAATCACCGATATGTTGATGCCTTACTGTGATAAACCTAACTCTTACATTGATCGTTGATTTCTGTTGCAGACATTAATATATCCATATGTGATTTAGTACTCATGTTTTCGCGCCTGATAGGGCCTTGACTGATAGTTATTATTCAATAACACGTCTCCGTTGCACTAATCTGATATTTCGTTAAAATTTGCGTGATGTTATGGTGAGCTTCCCTTCTCTATAGGACACGAGAGATTAGACTTGTAGCATGCTAAACAGCTCATCCTCCCACTGTACAGTATGGCGTAACATACCTAGTTTGGTTCAAATGTTCAAATGTGTGTGAGTTCCTAAGGAACCAAACTGCTAAGGTCATCGGTCCCTAGACTTACAAACTTCTGCTAAGAACAACACACACACCCACGCCCGAGGGAGTACTCGAACCTCCAGTGGGAGGGGCCACGCAATCCATGACGTGGAGCCTGAGACCGTGCGGCCACTCCGCGCGGCACCTAGTTTGGTGTTTGCATCTTTGTAGTCCGCATTTTCAGTATCAACCACAGTAGAGTTAAATCGCTTACATTGAATCAAGGCAGGTCACAGGCTAGAGGCATACACCAGAGGCCGATTTGGACTCGAATCTAGGTAAAAGCCTTCTGCGGGCAGTGAGCAACTATATTTTTGTTACACAAGCTTATTTCATATGTTGACCAAATGCCAACGAATTTCTGCTTATTACTACTCACAAAACTTAAATAAGTGTGAATGAACTCCCGTTTGATACTCGGATCCAGCTTTTCATTTATACAAGGAGAATTGTTTTCGATGGAAGACAATAACTTTTCTATTGTTACCGACTTTGTATAAATGTAAACCAGGCGTCAACCTATTCCGACAAATAGTTCTCTTAATACAGTCTCATGTTACATAATGTGTTTACTTCTAATGAATGAACTACATTGAAGAGCCAATGACACTGGTACACTTGCCTAAATTGTGTAGGGCCCCAGGCGAGCAAGCTGAAGTGCCGCAACACGATGTGGCATAAACTCGACTAATGTGTGAACTATTTCTGGAAGGAACTGACACCATGAACCGTGCAGGGCTGTCCATAAATCTGCAGGAGCACGTGCAAGGCATCCCGTACATGCTCAATAACGTTTATTTCTGGAGAGTCTGGTGGTCAGCGGAAGTGCTTAAACTCAGAAGAGTGTTCCGGGAGCCACATTGTAGCAATTCTGGACGTGTGGGGTGTCGCGTTGTTCTGCTGGAATTTCCCAAGTCCGTCGGAATGCACAATAGACGTGAATGGATGCAGGTGATCAGACAGGATGCTTACGTACGTGTCACCTGTTAGAGTAGTATCTAGGCGTATCAGGGGTCCCATATCAGTCCAGCTGCACACGCCCCACACCATTACAGTGTCTCCACCAGCTTGAACAGTCCCCTGGTGACATACAAGGTCCATGGATTCATGAAGTCGTCTCCATATCCGTACACGTCCATCCACTCGATACAATTTGAACCGAGACTCGTCCGACCTGACAACAAGTTTCCACTAATTAACAGTCCAATGTCAGTGTTGACGGGCCCATACGAGGCGTAAAGCTTTCTGTCGTGCTGTCGCCATGCGTACACGAGTGGGCCTTCGGCTCCGAAAGCCCATATCGATGATGTTTCACTGATTGGTTCGCACGCTGGCACTTGTTGATGGCCCAGCACTGAAATCTGCAGCAATTTACGGAACGGTTGTACATTTGTCACGTTGAACGATTCTCCTCAGTCGTTTTTGGTCCCGTTCTTGCAGGATCTTTTTCCGGCAGCTGCGATGTCAGAGATTTGATGTTTTACCGGATTCCTGACATTCACGGTACACTTTTGAAATGATCATACTTTTAATCCCCACTTCATCGCTATCTCGGAGATGCTGTTTCTCATCGCTCTTGCGCCGGCTATAACACGACGTACAAACTCACTTAAATCTTGATAACCTGCCACTGTAGCAGCAGTAGCCGATCTAACAACTGTGCCATCCAAAATTTCCAGACTGCATAAAGCGTCAGCTCTTTCACTTCAGCTGTTAAGAAATGGACTACACGGCTCCTTAAGATTATCCACATGAAGCACTGCAGCTTCATCTTCAAACATTGAAAAAATGCACAATATATTACAGAACGATTGGCGACAAAGTGTGTATGAAGTACTGCACGCATCGACGTGTGACCACTAATTCACTGCAGAAATGAACTAACATTTGAAGTAGTGAGCGGAATCGTTCAGCATGAAAGAATACTTCATCCGGTGGGAAAGCTGCCATCTTCTTTGTTGAAAGCGAGTGGAATCTTTCTTATCAACTTCCGGTCGGTGAAAAGAAACAACTGGCAGATTCTGCCAATGATTTCTAGAAGAGAGGCCTGGATGGAAAGGAATTTTTCTTAGGAGAATCCGACTGCCTACAAATGATTCAGCATTTTGAAAAGTAAAGCATTAGTGGAACCTTCACCTTCTTACCATATTCGGCAACAAGTAAAAACTTTTACCTTACCTTTAAAGGAATTTGTGGGTAGAGAAATTTGTAAAGGTAAAGACGAGGCAACTACAAGGTACTGCGTATCTGACAGATATTCGGGAGTCCCCTCTCAGGTGTTGAATGTTCTTGAGAGAAAGTCTACTTGATATGCGCAGCGCATTGTATGTAAAGAAGTTAATTAATGCTATATAGGTAATATACTTGTTTTCGAGTGGTCGATCGCTGTTCTCAGTACTGCAAATTGCCGGTTTCGGGTTGTATCTCCCACCTTTAGGTATGTTAAGCAGTATAAAAATAAATGACAGTGGAGTGCTAATCCTATATCCAAAGTATTAGATAACTAAAATAAATTTCTAACTATTTACAATACAAACGTTGAATGATGTACCATTCGTTTCAGCTACAGAGCAACCATTCTTATCGGAATTGTCAATAATTAAGCTAAACTTATACGCATTCACTTAATATCAAAGGTTAAAATAAATTTGATTAGTGTAATAAAACTGTAGTGTTAATTCGTTCCCTCTGTCGGTGCTAGTGGATTTAAAAATGCAATATTGTAATAATTTATACCTAAAACATACTTTCGACCTGGCATTTACCCATCTCCTTCTACAATTGTTTAATGGAAAATACGTGGACACATTCTTAAAAGTTATTTCGATTGTTTCCCTTTTTCATAAAATTTGTTTGCGAACCTATGGAATCCTCTGTATTTTTTACGTTCAATTCTCTAGTAATTTTATGTTCAAATTATTTCAAGACTGTATTTTTAAATCCGTTAGAAGAGTAGAGGGCGCTCATTTAAACTACAGGCTTTCTGCACCAGTCAAATGTCCTTTAAATTTTAATATACAGCGACAGCACAAGAGTTTGGCTTCAATATTTGGCGGAGAAATTGACAGTGTTCCTTGAAGACTGTTACTCTGTAACTACAAGAAATGATTGGTCTTACAGCGTTTCTAATGGTAATACAATTTTTAGCTCTTTATTATTGTAAGCACAAAACTAGAATCCTATTGTCATTTATTTATGCATTACAAGTAAAAACAGAAAAAAGGTCTACAGACGAAAAAATGTGTATTTGCTACAGATAAGAGTTTCGGGTAAGTCCGTGCAGATAAGACGGCCAGTTTTGACAATTCGCTCTAGTTGACTCGAAAGGAGGTAACTGTTGGCACTCTTTGACACCCATTAGCTACGGATGTCACATTCTTGTTGTGGTCTTCAGTCCGAAGACCGGCTTCATGCAGCTATCCATGCTACTTCCATGTCCTTCCGTGCGGATGCACAATTACGTTTGACCTCCTGCGGGGGTCTCAAAGTAGCAAGAATGGAGATCCATGTCCTCCATGCTCGCTACTTTGAAATTCCCTCAGGAGATCGTACGCAACTGTGCATCCGCACTGAAGGTGGTGAATTCATTGCCCGTCGAGGCAAGTCAGTTAGATGAATGTGTGGTTTCTGCACTTTCGCATGTGCCTGGGGACTGTGGATAGGTACCGCTAGGTGGGAATTTAGATCGACCCCGAGGCTACCCGAGATTGTGTTCTAATGGCACAGTCGTTCACGCAACTGCCCACAAAGCAGGACTTCCTAGGATCGAATACCGGTCCAACACAAATTTTTACTCGTCCCAGCTGATTCCGCATAATGTCCCGATGCAACTGACAATGGTAGTTTCCTAATCTTCCTTTTCCTTTCTCTCTTATCCACCTTCAATTCACAGAAACTATATCTTCTCTACTTCGACCATCAGCAATTACTTTACTGCTAAAATAGTAAAACTCATGAACCCCTTGTAGTAGCTACACTGCAGTAAATACCACTGCAATGTCAACAGCAGATGCTCTTTTCCCCGAAGAACAGAAAGAACGTGTTACGCATCACTCAGCGGCTGTAACCTACCCGGTGCGGATATTAAGACCCGTCTTGTCATTCGTAATTAATACTTTTTTATATCGGGGAGCAGGCGAGATCGGAAATGAATAATGGCGCTTCTCCGGGAAGGAATTTAATCAAAGCGCAGGCTGTCGGAAGAGCGACGTCTCTCGCTGCAAGCCCCGCGTCGTACCGGCGGCCAGGCAGGCAGGCAGGTAGATCGCTGCGCGTCGTGGGGAACGGAGCCACGTTGGTCGCGCTGCGCCGAGCTGCGTATTTTAATAAATGGCATTCCCGCCTCTGGCAGAGCGCGGGAAATGAAGGCGGGCGCACCTTCCGCGGTCTGCTTTTGATGTGTGCGCGGTTCCTGCCTCGAGACGACGCACCCATCTCAATAAAGCGGGGACTGGCCGAAGTCTAGTTGCTATAACAATGAAACAAAGGCGTGTTTGAGTCAGGAAACCAAGACCATTTTAATGTACTGCGAGAGAAGTTCATATGGTTCTACCTTCGAGCTCCCTGTGACATATATGAAGCCGTATTTAGTTAATATGAGCTACATTGGACAAGTGTCCTTACTGTATTTGCCGAAGCATAAGACACTACTAGCCATTAAAATTGCTACACCACGAAGATGACGTGCTACAGACGCGAAATTTAGCCGACAGGAAGAAGATGCTGTGATATGCAAATGATTAGCTTTTCAGAGCATTCACACAAGGTTGGCGCCGGTGGCGACACACACAACATGCTGACATGAGGGAAGTACCCAACCAATTTCTCATACACAAACAGCAATTGACCGGCGTTGCCTGGTGAAACGTTGTTGTGATACCTCGTGTAAGGAGGAGTAATGCGTACCATCACGTTTCCGACCTTGATAAAGGTCGGATTGCAGCCTATCGAGATTGCGGTTTATCGTATCGCGACATTGCTGCTCGCGTTGGTCGAGATCCAATGACTGTTAGCAGAATATGGAATCGGTGGGTTCAGGAGGGTAATACGGAACACCGCGCTGGATCCCATCGGCCTCGTATCACTATCAATCGAGATGACAGGCATCTTATCCGCATTGCTGTAACGGATCGTGCAGTCACGTCTCGATCCCTGAGTCAACAGAAGGGGACGTTTGCAAGACAACAACCATCTGCACGAACAGTTCGACGACGTTTGCAGCAGCATGTACTATCAGCTCGGAGACTATGGCTTCGGTTACCCTTGACGCTGCATAACATACATGAGCAATTGCGATGGTGTACTCAACGACGAACCTGGGTGCACGAATGGCAAAACGTCATTTTCTCAGATGAATCCATGTTCTGTTTACAGCATCATGATGGTCGCATCCGTGTTTGGCGACATTGCGGTGAAGGCACATTGGAAGCGTGTATTCGTCATCGCCATACTGGCGTACCACCCGGCGTGATGTTATGGGGTGCCATTGGTTACACGTTTCGGTCATCTCTTATTCGCACTGACGGCACGTAACAGTAGACGTTACATTTCAGATGTGTTACGACCCATGTCTCTACCCTTCATTCGATCCTTGCGAAACCCTACATTTCAGCAGGATAATGCACGTCCGCATGTTGGAGGTCCTGTACGGGCCTTTCTGGCCAGCACATTCTCCAGATCTCTCACCAATTGAAAACGTCTGATCAGTGGTGGCCGAGCAACTGGCTCGTCACAATTCACCAGTCACTACTCTTGATGAAGTATCGTGTTGAAGCTGCATTGGAAGCTGTACCTTTACACGCTATCCAAGCTCTGTTTGACTCAATGCCAAGGCGTATCAAGGCCGTTATTACGGCCAGAGGTGGTTGTTCTGGGTACTGATTTCTCAGGATCTATGAACCCAAATTGCATGAAAATGTAATCACATGTCAATTCCGGTATAATATATTTGTGCAACCAATACCCGTTCATCATCAGCATTTCTTTTTGGTGTAGCAATTTTAATGGCCAGTAGTGTATAAGTGGGTAGCTCGATGATTTTCGAGGAACAGCTTGAATCCAAGGTCACAAGTTCAGTCACTAGTAAGGCTCATTTAAAAGTGTTGTGTTAACAGTTATGTCGGAAAAATATTAGCTTCTAACTACTCAACATGTGTACTCCGTAGGCGACAGGTGTCGGGAGACGCAGAGACCAAGCTTCTTGGAATGTATGTAGCACGCTTTACAAAAGCTCATCGACATTCAAGAAATGTGCAAAACAAACCATTAACTTCCACCTTGAACACCGAATGAAGAATGGCACTCCACAGTGATTACCAAGGTTCACACCATCAAGATCGAAAGTGAGCTTGGAAGTTACAAACCTAGCAGAACGTTCAACTAGGTATCTATTCTTAATGAATGCATATAGAATCACATTGATTCAACGGGGTGATGAACATTGTTGAAATCCGATGGCTTGCAACCTAATGCGAAACAGTCTGTCGTCGAAGTTATGGAGAAACCGGCTATCCTTTAAGGCGTAACTGCAGACAGTGCGATAATAGGATTTATAGGCAAGGAAAAATAACTTCCAGAGGCTGAATTTGTCCAGTGGTTGCAGGTCATATAAAATGCAATGCCACACACTTTCTAGGAGGAATAGTTTGCTCTAAATAAAAACTATTATTATGGGCAGACCAGGAATCAAGCAAAAGCAGATTATTTTACCTGTCATTGACCAAAAGCAGTGTTCATACCACAGTTTAGTTATCTTACGCCCATTTTCCCATTCTCGCTTGCTGTAACGTAAATATCCACTATCGCCCTTGGAAGATCACGTATGCGAGAAAGAATCTTAGGCAGCGAAGCATCTCCAACTTCTCACAGCACAATACATAACTTTCCAGCCAATTTATCAGCCAGATTAACATTCGGAATAACTGTATACGAATGCATAAATCGACAATTTTAAATTTTAAAAAATATAGAGCTTTTTAGAAGTAAAATTTTGACACTATATTTCTTTAGCTGTATTTTTCTCGTACAAATTGTTTCAGGACTAGTTTCGACTCGTCGGATTGGCCAATTCTCTTGTAAGTCTTGCTGACTGGAGAACTGAAAATATCTAGCGCAGCTCTGGATGAAACGTCTGTAACAAAAATATTTCGTGGACCACGACCAAGCATCCTGGAAAATTCACCATCAGTTAAGACAAACGATCGTAAAAGACTTTCCCGATTGTCTAACATCGATTGGAAATGTATTGGGTTCATATCACGGGCAGTCCTAGGATGATTATGTTACTTACTTCTTTCTCCCCTGTTAATGCGCTACTGTGAAAAATATCGAATTAAATAGTGGTTCAGAGTCCACGTTACCTGTAAGTCCCCCTATAACCGGCTGGGTGAGACAGTTCAGGGGAGTGCAAGAGCATGCATCTTCCAGTAGGAAAGTTGCTAGTGAAGCACTGTGGTTTTCAAACCATCCTTCAGGTTGTTGATAACTTTACCTTTTTAGTATGAGTGGTAAACTCTTGAACAAGTTTGGTATCGCACAACTAAAACCGCAGAATACTTTTTGCTTAGTTGACATTCTGGGAGACGCTACCTAAAGAATTTTCATTTTATCACATACATTGAAAGAAAAATATCGCAAAATCTAAAAATAATTAATGTTGATTAATGAAACTTTCGGGAATACATTCTTCTAGGTAACACATTCAAGTTGTTAACATTGCAAAATCACAAGTTAATGTAAGCGCAAAATAAGTCGTTGCAAACGTGAAATCCTGTTACATTAATAGCCGGTGTTGAATGCTGAATGCAAGCACGTAAACGTGCATGTGTTGCACAGGTACTGGACGTTATGGGAATGAGCTCCGTGCCTGCTGCACTTGGTCGATCAATACAGGAGCGGTTAATGCTGTAATGAGCACAGAGTGTGGACTGAGAGTACAACGAAGAAAGACGAAAGTAATAAGAAGCAACAGAAATGAGAAATCGAGAAACTTAACATCAGGAATGATGATCACGAAGTAGTTGAAGTTAGGAATCAAAAGCAGATTAGCACTGACAAAAAGCGCATTCCTGGACAGGAAAAGTCTTCTAATATCAAACACAGGTCTTACTTTGACGACGAAAATTCTGAGAATGTACGTTTGGAGCACAGCATTATACAGGGTGGCCCATTGATCGTTACCGGGCCAAATATCTCACAAAATAAGTGTCAAATGAAAAAACTACAAAGAACGAAACTTGCCTAGCTTGATGGGGGAAACCAGATGGCGCTATGGTTGGCCGGCTAGATTCTCAACCCTGAGTAGTTCGCCTTCCGTAATGTTCGCACATGCATTCACAATGCGCTGACGCATGTTGTCAGGCGTTGTCGGTAGATCACGACAGCAAATATCCTTCAACTTTCCCCACTGAAAGAAATCCCGGGACGTCAGATCCCATGAACGTGTGGGCCATGGTATGGCGCTTCGACAACCAGTCCACCTGTCATAAAATATGCTATTCAACACCGCTTCAACCGCACGCGAGCTATGTGCCGGACATCCATCGTGTTGGAAGTACATCGCCATTCTGTCATGCAGTGAAACATCTTGTAGTAACATCGGTAGAACATTACGTAGGAAATCAGCATACATTGCACCACTTAAATTGCCATCGATTAAATGGGGGCCAATTTCGTTCCTCCCATAATGCCGCACCATACATTAACCCGCCAAGGTCGTTGATGTTCCACTTGTCGCAACCATCGTGGATTTTCCGTTGCCCAATAGTGCATATTATGCCGGTTTACGTTACCGCTGTTGCTGAATGACGCATTGTCGCTAAATAGAATGCGTGCAAAAAATCTGTCATCGTCCCGTAATTTCTCTTGCGCCCCGTGGCAGAAATGTACACGACGTTCAGAGTCGTCGCCATGCAATTACTGGTGCATAGAAATATGGTACGCGTGTATTCGATGTTGATATAGCATTCTCAACGCGACGTTTTTGAGATTCCCGATTCTCGCGCAATTTGTCTGCTACTGATGTGCAGACTAGCCGCTACAGCAGCTAAAACACCTACTTGGGCATCATCATAGGTTGCAGGTCGTGCTTGACGTTCCACATGTGGCTGAACGCTTCCTGTTTACTTAAATAACGTAACCACCCGGCGAACAATCCGGACACTTGTATGATGTCGTCCAGGATACCGAGCAGCACACATTGCACAAGCACGTTGAGCATTTTGATCACAATAGCCATACATCAACACGATATCGACCTTATCCGCAATTGGTAAAAGGTCCATTTTAACACGGGTAATGTATCACAAAGCAAATACCTTCCGCACAGGCGGAATGTTACGTGATACCACGTACTTATACGTTTGTGACTATTACAGTGCCATCTATCACAAAGCGAAAAAAGTGGTCCAACTAAAACCTTCATATATCTTTACGTACTGCACGAATATGTAATAAAAATAGGGGTTCCTATTTAAAAAATGCAGTTGATATCCGTTTGACCTATGGCAGCGCCATCTAGCGGGCCAACCATAGCACCATCTGGTTTCCCCCTTCAAGCTAGACGAGTTTCGTTTTTTGTAGTTTTTTCGTTTGAGTCTTATTTCGTGAGATAGTGGCCCGGTCACTATCAATGGACCACTCTGTATAGTAGTGCAACATGGCTTGTGGGAAAAGCGGAACAGATGAGAATAGAAACATTTGAGATGTGGTGCTACAGACAAATGTTGACTATTACGTGGATTGATAAGGTAATTAATGTGGAGGTTCCGCACAGAATCGGAGAAGAAGGGAATAGAAAGCACTGATAAGGAGAAATGACAGGATGATAGAATATCTGTTAATACATCACGAAATGACTTCCATGGTACTTGAGAGAGCTGTAGAGGGCAAAAACTGTAGAGGAAGACAGAGACTGAAATACATACAGCAAATAACTGAGGTCGTAGATTACAAGTGCTATTCTGAGGTGATGAGGTTGGCACAGGAGAGGAATCCGTGGCGGGCCGCATCAAACTGATGACTCAAAGTAAAAATGGGAATGCTGTTAGTGGATGACGCTGGAGTTGTCGTCAGATGTCCTCCCATACGTGCTCGATGGGAGACGGATCTAGTGACTGATCAGGCCTAGGCGACATGGCGACACACTTTGGAGTATACTGGGTTACAACACCGGTATGTAGGCGAGCGTTATCCTGCTCGGAAACGGCCTCGGAATGCCATTCATTAACAGCAGCACAAGAGGTCGAACCACCAGATTGACCCACAAATTTGCGGTCGGGGTTGACGAGATAAACACGAGAATGCTCCTGTTGTCATACGAAATCGCATCCCAGACCATAATTCCAGGTAAGTCCAGTTCGTCTAGCATGCTGCCAGGTTGGTTGCAAGCACTCAACTGGCCTCCTCCTAACCAATGCAAGGCCATCACTGGCACCGAGGCAGAACCAGATTTCATCGGAAAACACATCAGACCTCCATCCTGCCCTCCAATGGGCTCTCGCTTGACGCATTGAAGTGACAAATGGCAATGCTTTGGAGTCAGTGAGACGGACACTACAGGGCGTTTGGTTCGGAGCTACACTTGAAGTAACCGGTTTGTAACAATTAGTTATGTCACTGTGGTGTCAACCGCCACTCAGATTACTGCTTCAGATGCAGATGTGACAGAACTGTACGCCAACAGCGATGATTTTCTCTCTCTGTACCGCCACGTGGCCCTCCCGAACCTGATCATCTCGCGGCCGTACATTCCAGTGATCACCGCTGCCAGGAGTGTCTACATTCATGCCAAGTCTTTCTGCAATATCGTTCTCGTAGCCCTGTTTTACGACCTCGGTCAAACTCAGTGCAGTGTTTGTTGCCTTAAAGGCGTTCTTGACTGATATCATCTACATCGACATCCATACTCCGCAATCCACCTGACGGTGTGTGGCGGAGGGTACCTTGAGTACCTCTATCGGTTCTCCCTTCTATTCGTCTCGCATTGTTCGTGGAAATAAGGATTGTCGGTATGCTTCTGTGTGGGCTCTAATCTCTCTGATTTTATCCTCATTGTCTCTTTGCGAGATATACGTAGAAGGGAGCAATATACTGCTTGACTCTTCGGTGAAGGTATGTTCTCGAAACTTCAACAAAAGCCCGTACCGAGCTACTGAGCGTCTCTCCTGCAGATTCTTCCACTGGAGTTTATCTATCTTTCGCGATTACTAAATGATCTGTAACGAAGCGCGTTGCTCTCTTCTATCAACCCTATCTGGTACGGATCCCACACTGCTGAGCAATATTCAAGCAGGGGCGAACAAGTGTACTGTAACCTACTTCCTTTGTTTTCGGATTGCATTTCCTTAGGATTCTTCCAATGAATTTCAGTCTGGCATCTGCTTTACCAGCGATCAACTTTATGTGATCATTCCATTTTAAAGCACTCCTAATGCATACTCCCAGATAATTTATGGAATTAACTGCTTCCAGTTGCTGGCCTGCTATTTTGTAGCTAAATGATAAGAGATCTATCTTTCTATGTATTCGCAGCATATTACACTTGTCTACATTGAGATTCAATTGCCATTCCCTGCACCATGCGTCAATTCGCTGCAGATCCTCCTGCATTTCAGTAAAATTTTCCATTGTTAAAACCTCTCGATATACCACAGTATCATCCGTAAAAAGCCTCAGTGAACTTCCGATGTCATCCACAAGGTCATTTATGTATATTGTGAATAGCAACGGTCCTACGACACTCCCCTGCGGCACACCTGAAATCACTCTTACTTCGGAAGACTTCTCTCCATTGAGAATGACATGCTGCGTTCTGTTATCTAGGAACTCTTCAATCCAGTCACACAATTGGTCTGATAGTCCATATGCTCTTACTTTGTTCATTAAACGACTGTGGGGAACTGTATCGAACGCCTTGTGGAAGTCAAGAAACACTGCATCTACCTGTGAACCCGTGTCTATGGCCCTCTGAGTCTCGTGGACGAATAGCGCGAGCTGGGTTTCACACCACCGTCTTTTTCGAAACCCATGCTGATTCCTACAGAGTAGATTTCAGCTAACGGTCATGACCGTTATAGCATGTATTTAAAGCAGACCTGATCTGCATTCTCATAGTAAATCTACTAGCGCCACTCTTATGCGACTGGCACGAAATCTGCACAGACATAATCTTCCAGACGTAGAAGCAGCCCTACCAACTTTCGTTTACTTCGCACAACTCCTTCTTGGTGTTGTGGCTTTTTTTCCTGTCATTATATATGCATTTTGCAAACTGCAGTCTCGAAGAAAATGGCAATACACTGCTAAATCAAGCCGCTCTGGATTACGGAAAGCGGAAAAAGCCGTCACTATAATCAACTGGTAAATGGTTTCATGTAGCATTCCTGTAATAGCTATGTTAATTCTTAGCTGTATCTTTCTGATTTGTAGAAGTATAATATGAGAGAAGAATTTTAAGAACATATAGAATTGCACATCATAATAGAGCGAAAAGTTTTATATGGACGACGTTCTGTTAATGCTTTGTGTGTGAAAGAAAATGGCTACTACTAAAACTTTTATATGTATAGGCAAACACAAAAACTGTCTCTTCTCCGATACTCTGCACGCAGTGCTCATTAACAATATTAAAGCCGTAAAATGAATTTACGAGATACTAAGTTTGTAAAAATGTGTTTAGTTTAAGGATAGTTTACTAGAGACACCACAAGTAAGATATAACCACTGCAATCACATTGTACGAAAAACACGATCTTCACCTCTCAAAATATAGTATGCACTGGTTGCTTACCATTTGTCATTAATTATTTGCCATTAAATTAAGTGTGTGTTACCGGTAAGTACTGGAAGTAGCACTGCAAATTAGTAGTGACTAGAAAGACTAAATGTAATACCTACGTGGTATATATGTCTATACAATAAAATGCTTTTTTATTCCAGTCTATGATCACAAATGAATTCTTTAGACGATGATCGGTTTTAATCTGTATTGACCATCCTCAGATCTTTTTTACACCATGTCCTAAAATGATACGGCCATAATGGTATCGTCAAAACATATAAATATAATCATCATAGCATATTTATATGTTTTGACGATGCCATTATGGCCGTATCACTTTAGGACGTGGTGTAAAAAAGATCTGAGGATGGTCATTACAGACTGAAACCGGCCATCGTCTAAAGAATTCGTTTGTGATCATAGACTGGAATAAAAAAGCATTTTACAGTATTGGATCACTGTTTGTACACGCGATTATGTCGCAGTTGGTGAATATGCCTATACCGCCTGTATAGAGAATGTAGCATAATGTAGTTTAATTGTTTTGAAGAGAAAACACTGGTTTTCATCTCAGATTTTACATATTGTTTCCAGAGCACCAAAAGGTATATCATTACGTTACAAATCTGAGAAAAATTTTGGGTGAATAGGATATGCTTCATTTTTACGTTACAGATGCCGTTTCTGTTGTCGCTGTAAAAAGTTTCTGCGATTGCAACTGACTCAATGTTGTATGCTTTGCACATAGGATAAAACGCTCTGCCGCAGCCAGTTATTCTATTGAGAAAGAAAAAGGAACTATTCCGATGTAGCTTTTGTCCGACACTTATTGTATAACTAACACGCTCCATGCGGATTTTACATCTTCTGCTTGACTGATAACATCCGTTGATCTCAAGTAATGATACTGATATTGAATCGTGTGCAAATATATCTACGCATCACAGTAGCCACTGTCCAGCAATCCTGAGCATAGTCATTTCTTCGTGTGTAACGTCGAATAAGCGTTGTTAACTTTCATTACATCGCTGATGGGAAGATAGAACTATCATTGTCACAGAGATGAGAAAACCAAACTGTTCATGGAGATTGATATTATCGACGAGAAGAACTGCAGAGAAACAGGACAATGTTGTCATGGTTTCAAAATGGAACCAGGGGCCCAAACGGACTGAGCGGCTGAAAAGAAAGTAAACAATCATCATCCACGGGAAACCTTAAACTTCATATAGATATAAAACTCAAAATATGGAATTATGCATTTCAGTTTGGAATATTTTACACAAAAATACATGCCCAAGGCGAACTAAATAAATATTCTTATACGAGAAACTTCCACATTTTGCTCTACACTACAGCAGCTCGAGAAAACAATCTGAAATGGCATGCGTGAGTACAAACTCAAGATAAACAGAGAGCGTAGCGTTTTCTGACGATACTGTTGTCTCTAAGGAAGCCCCATCAACATTTGCATTTCGAAAGGAAAGCCCTGGTTGTACAAATCCCCCAGTGGCATTTTTCTGATTCAGTGTTTGTCCTAACGAAGACAAACTGCAACGCTGTTTGTCTGGAGAAAGTTATAAATACTCACAAGCCTCGCGCCCAATAAATATCTCCCGGCAGCTCTTTTTTCCTTCTTTTTCCTCCTCTGTTGTGAGCCAGGTAAGAACTTCAGGTTATACGACAAGTAATAAATGACAGCTGTAACAACGGCGCCCGTTAGACGGCTAGCGAATGTTTTATGAGGCCAGCCTGCAAGAGTGACTTGTAGGTGCAGGGCGGCAACAGCTTGCGTGAAGCTGGTTGCGGGAAAATTCTCCGTCGTCTGTCTGCACCGCCATGGAGGTTGGCAACGAGCTACCGAGCGCCCGCGTGTATTTTAATGTCGAGTAAGGAAATTCTGACCACTCCGAGACTCGATACAACGTGAAACGCACTGGTCAAGTAATACGTGTAAGTGGCATAATGGGGACCGACGGGCGATCTGCTCGTCTTTCACTAATCTACATACACTGCGTAGTTATTATTAAATTTCCGGTACTTGAGAAGGCCCCATGAAAAATGAATAATCGTAGGACAATGAAACTTTGTGAGAAAATTTGTAAAGTCATGCGGAAGTGAAAAAAGAAATAAACAATTGAAACAAACACATTTTAATTTCCGCTGGAGGTGGATCATTCGTTAATTCATAACATGTTTACGTCCCAGCTTACAAACGTTGCCCTGTTTGATAACCATCTTCATCCACGTCAGCTTGGAACCTAGTATGAAGATGACACTTTGCGTCCAACATTCTTAGCCATGGAAACGGTAACTTCTTCAAAAATCTATGGTGCAATTAGCCGTCGGCCTCTCGCAGGAGCAGTTCCCTAAATTTCCCTTTAATTTGTACTTCCGACTAATGTTCTTGACCCGCAGTGGAGAAAGGGGACCTTGAGAAAACAGCTTTATAAGTAAAGCTCTAAAAACACTACCAACAATGCAAATCCTGCAGGGCACAAACTGTGCATCATCCCTATAAAGTTGGGTAACCACACGGTAAAATATTTTCCGTCTACACTGTTTGAAGTAGCAAAAGTTTATTTATAATGACCCCGTCCGTAGACAGAGAGCGCTTAGTGTGGTACTACATGTTAAGAGTTCTTCCAGTTGCAATCTCGTATAGAGATAGAGGCCAGCTATCGTGTGAAAGTCTGCTTAAGGAGTTACAATAACAAGTACTGAGGAGTCAAGAAATATATTACAGCGCCCTATGCATAGCTCCCTTTGGAATGATTAAGATAAATTAGGCTGATCATGGCGCGCACAGAGGTATTTAAACATTTCCAAATGCAACAGGAAGAAATCTTTAACGTATGTCACAACGGGACGCACAGTCTGCCACGTACTTTACAATGGTTGGTAGAGTATGGTCACAGACAAAGATGCAGGTCTCTGCGGAATCCATGTTGGAAGCCGGCCGGAGTGGCCGTGCGGTTCTAGGCGCTACAGTCTGGAACCGAGCGACCGCTACGGTCGCAGGTTCTAATCCTGCCTCGGGCATGGATGTGTGTGATGTCCTTAGGTTAGTTAGGTTTAATTAACTCTAAGTTCTAGGTTACTGATGACCTCAGAAGTTAAGTCGCATAGTGTTCAGAGCTATTTGAACCATTTGAACCATTTTGGAAGCTAGGCAAAAAGGTCGATATACTCAAGCATAATACATTATTGATAATTTTACAACAGACGTAGGCTGGCCGGTGTGGCCGAGCGGTTCTAGGCGCTTCAGTCTGGAACCACGCGACCGCTACTGTCGCAGGTTCGAATCCTGCCTCGGTCATACATGTGTGTGATGTCCTTAGGTTAGTTAGTTTTAAGTAGTTCTAAGTTCTAGAGGACTGATGATCTCGAATGTTAAGTCCCGTAGTGCTCAGAGCCATTTCAACAACATACGTGGGTGATACAAGTCTACAGTTGCGTATATCTCTCGGACGACTTTTCTTAAGAACGGAAACTATCCATACGATTGGGAGGCTTTGTTGCTCCAATGACCTACGCAACACTCCTACTTATTCAGAGTACTAATACGCAACGCCGCGAAAGAAAAACTTTTGTACACGGACGAATTTGCTCTTCGCGTTGTACCAGTCAGCATCGCTTCTTTCTTTTCCCTTGTTTCAGATAACTTCCAGGCACTAACAGACCAGTCTCAACTTATGCACCAACCACGAGCGAGTGGTAGTCGTAGAAGTGGTGGTGGTGGTGGTGGAGGGTAACGAGAAACCAACCGACACTTTGCGTCGACACTGGGCTTGGCTTGAATGACGTGATGAGTATTATTTGTGTGGGTTTATTCCAGCAACACAGTGCAAAAATAAAATTGCTAATATCTGCTGAAACACCAGAAAAAAGGGCTTGACGACTCTTCAGATGGTCACTCTCTAAGGGCTTTCGAGTGGACCTTGTAGTGGCCTACAACTTACATACACCTCCGGTATCTGTGATCCCCGATGCCGTGAAATGGATCTTTATTGTCTATACAGCTCTCCCAACACTACAGCTGTGTCACAAGTACTTCATAGTGCATAAAAACTGTATTCGACAAAACAGGGTCCAAATACTCTGATTGAGCCAAAAATAGAACAAACAATCAGAAATCGATACTAATGACAGTATAGAAGTGGATGTGATATTGTGGGCATAATACACAGTTATTCGTTACCACTGAATTACGTGTCTTTCCGAAGCAGTGAATGATTTCCTCTGTAGATAGCAGAAATGAGAGATTTTGGGAAATGCTTGATAGTCATTGACAGTCATTCGCTCAACTATTTTTGTTTCTCCATTACCACCATCTCTTACTTAGCACCTGTATTTCTGTTAAGTTTTGAGCTCAGTTGCCAATTGCCAAATTGATTCGGACATTTGTTTCAGTTATATAAATGTTTTCTGCTATTTTTTTTTCTTTTGCCGGCTAGTTCAAAAAATGGTTCAAATAGCTCTGAGCACTGTGGGACTTAACATCTGAGGCCATCAGTCCCCTAGAACTTACAACTACTTAAACCTAACTAACCGAAGAACATCACACACAGCCATGCCCGAGGCAGGATTTGAACCTGCGACCGTAGCGGTCGTGCGGTTCCAGACTGAAGTGCCTAGAACCGCTCGGCCACAGCGGCCGGCTGTACTTTAGGGAAGTAACATGAATAATTAAATGCGTTTCAACATGTAGCTGTATAGTACTGAGAACACAGTTCTCAATCACGGATGGCTATAGCGGAACACTGTGACTTCAATAACGACTTCGCCGATACTGTGGTGACGTTCCGTTGAAAACCTTTTTCGGAGAATAGCTTCCTTCACGGCCAAGATATCTGTGCCGACGGGGAATGGCTTTCGAGTAGTGTGTTGTTCAGAGAGGGCTTCCAAAATCGTAAACGGAAACAGCAGCGGAAGAGCAACGCCCGCACCGAGACGTGTTTACTCTTCGGCTTCGCCGTCCGCTGGTCGCCGCAGCCATCCTTGAGCTTAAACCAACAGTACGCCCCTTTTTACTTTTCTGTGGCCCCTCCCCCTTTCAACGTATTCGCAACTCGCATTCCCTGTATGTTTGCTCTGAGTGAGTAGGGCTTTCATAGAAAATTCCCACAGGGACTCTTCGGCCGGCCTTTTTCATTTTGTGTTCGTTTGCTCACGTTACTGTTTCGCTGTGATACTGGTACAGATACGTTACGGTTAGCTCTCGCTGAATCGAGTAAATGGCTAACAAAGACATTCATCGTTCACAGAAATAACGGACTCTCGGCTCAGAATAAAAGGAAAATGAGACCGCTAAAACTGCGTTGTAAATGTCTGTTTTAAAGGCACACAAAAAGTGTTTCCAACAGAAAAACTGTTCTCTGAAGAATGTACAGACAGACGTCAACAAGAGAGAAAGTAATAACAGACTGCCAACGAATAATCCGTTACTGAGAATTTATGATCCCTTACCAGAAGAAACGTGTGCGGTTATACACTGTTTGATGGCCTTTCCATTTGGAATTTCGGCTGACGATTCTTTCATTGTTTTCCTGATATTTTTCCAGTTTAGTCACTCGCACTCTCGAACATTCATTATTACCGGCAGTAGACAACAGCGGGGAGTGAAGTTTGATGCCAGATACTCGAGCTAACTAAACATCAGATAACCTGTAAAATGCTTGTCAGCGGAAGATCATTCGAACGTAACAAGTAGCATGTAAAATTGATCCAAAATACCTAAAGTTATGTATAATTTTAATGTATAGCATATGAGCTGTAACGTATCATCCAAAAGTTATTCAGGACCAGAAAATATACAGTTTTCGATAAGCTACAAAACTTCAAACTTACGCAAGTAATTTATAGCGTTTGGGGATGCCAAAATAGTCACCTATTCTCTTTCAAAAGGAACAATATAATTTTTAGTAGAATTTGAGAGGATTTTGAGGTTATTAACGACATAATATGTTTTGAACTATATTAAGTACTAAAACAATAACAACGCTACTGCCTCACATTGGGGACTTAACTATTACTTTGTGTCTAAAAACAGTTAAATTCAGAGCCCTCATGAATTTCCCCACAAATCCATATCATGGATTTCATTGACAGCAATGAAACTAAATTGGCTGCAGTGCACTCCAGGAGATTGGTCCAAAAGTTCATTTTGTCTGTAGGTTGTATGTTACACGTATTAAAAAATGGTTCAAATGGCTCTGAGCGCTATGAGACTTAACTTCTGCCGGCCGAAGTGGCCGTGCTGTTAAAGGCGCTGCAGTCTGGAACCGCAAGACCGCTACGGTCGCAGGTTCGAATCCTGCCTCGGGCATGGATGTTTGTGCTGTCCTTAGGTTAGTTAGGTTTAACTAGTTCTAAGTTCTAGGGGACTAATGACCTCAGCAGTTGAGTCCCATAGTGCTCAGAGCCATTTTGAACTTAACTTCTGAGGTCATCAGTGCCCTAGAACTTAGAACTACTTAAACCTAACTAACCTAAGGACATCACAAACATCCATGCCCAAGGCAGGATTCCAACCTGCGACCGTAGCGGTCGTGCGGCTCCAGACTGTAGCGCCTAGAATCTCGGCCACCCCGGCCGGCTACACGTATTAAGTAAAAAGTCAAAACATCTATTTAAAGTACTTGGTTTGATAGTAAACACAATTCATAGCTTCACAATTCACAGTAACAAATACCGGGCATACCTTTTCATTGTTGTCATGTCATATCAAAGCCTTCACAAAAATACAGTTCTGGAAATCTTAACGACCTACTTGAACATCAACTCAGAACTGTGGGTGGCATCCCTTAGAAATCTACGTATAGATATATCTCTCCCCACTAGATTACGGGACAAGAGGTCACAATACCGAAGTTTTAATGTGTACTCCATAAAATTACTAAACTGCCTCGTGGCAAGCAATATATTAATTTAAAATACTATTAGCATAACATAGATTAATATTTTATCCATATTCAGCAACTGCAGCAGTATTTGTTGAAATAATCAGCAACAATAAAGAAATTTTATTTCTTTAACCGGTTTCAGGCGATTAGTCCACTTCTTCAGAAGTTATAGCTATCGCTTTTTTTTTTTTTTTGCGAATGTCAAAATAACGGTGCATGCAACATATTGTCGTCGTCATATGGTTCATAGTGCCTGCACAGAAATGATATAAAAAGACGACAGACCGCCTACACTATGGTTGTCCGTCCTCTGATAGAGTACTATTGTGCGATGTGGGATCCGTATCTAATGAGAGTGACATCGAAAAAGGTCAAAGAACGACAGCTCGTTTCGTTTCATCGCGAGGTAGTGGAGAGAGTTTCGCGGATATAATACAAGATTTGGAGTGGGAACCATCAAAACGAAGACTTTTTTGTTGCAGCGAGATCTTTTCATGTAATTTCAATCAGTAACCTTCTCCTCCGAATGCGACGATATTTATCTGATGCCCTTCAACACAGGGAGAAACGATCATCGTAATAAAATAAGAGAAATCAGTGCTCGCACGGAAAGATTTAACTAATCGTATTTCCCACGTGCCGTTCGAGACCGGAACTGTAGAGAAATAATGTGAAACTGGTTGGATGAATGCTCTGCAAGGCACTAAGTGTGAATTGCAGAGTAGCCATGTAGATGTAGATGTAGATGTACAAGAAACTATCCAAGCATTGTTCATACGATAACTGATTGAAATGGACCACAATTCACCAACTGCAGCAATTCGTCTCGGTTTTAAAACCAATTGTCACTGATATGGCATGACACTCGACTCAGCTCCCTGTCAATTACGGCATTTTAACGACCACAGATCTTACACCACGTTATATGGCTGCGATCGGTACACCATGCTTATTATACATGTTACGGAGAGTAAACGTTGATACATTAGCAAAACTAGCAACTTCATTCGCGGTTTAGTCATGGGAAAGGCCAAAGAAGACAGCTCCCTTCCGTCGCATCTCCAGGTTGATCCATATTACTTTGCTGACTGCGTTCAACCGACTGACATCTACACGCTATAACACTGCCATAACTTACACGAGCGGTGATGGTTCACGTGACCGCCTGGTACCATTCGTGTTACAAACAACCGTGAGCGCTCCAAAATCTGCTAGTGTGCTCTTTTAACTCTGGTAATACCAACGCATTAACCGCAACACACATTACCAAATAGAGAAGGGTGTACTTTATGCAGACCCTTAGAAAAAAGAAAAAAATAGTTGATTGTTGTTGACTTGCATTAACAACATACTTTTTAAAGAGGTGCTGATTTGTAAGAATCTGAAAATATCTTTTAACACAATCTTGGCAATACTTATGCTCTTTTAATCACGTATGCTGTCAAGAGGGCTACTTAACGACCACCACAAAATAAAAAAATACAAGTCTCGTTAACTTTTATTGACACTTACTCACAAGCAACTTTTTCAAGAGCTACTGATGTGTGCGTAAGCTCCCGAATGTGAAGTTATTGATTATGGAATTAATTGCGGAAAGTGACAGGTACTACTCCGACTTGAGTTCTTGGTTAAATTTAACTGAGAAATTTAAAACAATTATAGAATCTGCTATTTGTCGAGAAAAGACATTGTGAGACAGTGGCTGTGTACAAAATACGGGTCGATTCTTGCAGCGAACATAACAGCAACCAGTCACTTTTGATAATGCTGTTTATTCACATAAATAGAGCAGTTCAATAATTAAAGTTTATATTAAATAAGAAGTAATTACAACTAATATAAACTTATAAAGAATCTAGCTTTTTTATTAAATGTTGCTGCAGTGGCATCATGTAAATATTGTGGTATGCAGGAAAAGCAAAGTAAATATGAGGGATAGAACTACGTAAATATTACAACAATGGGCATTACATTAAAATTTAATAGCTAGTTGAAGGTATTGTACAACTAGGCAAGCTGTTACATGTTATGCACTATTTCATTTTGGGTTAGTGTCTGCATGTTGTTATTGTGAGTGTATAAAAGTGTATACCCTAATATTTATATAATGTAATTGTAATGACATTTTGTAACAGACAAGCTTCTTTATTTACCTTAATTGTAATCACTTTTCATTTAGGTAATGAAATGTTTGCATTCTCTGATTTTCTACTGTCACAACAATGTATACATAGAAATATGTATAAGAGAGTAATTCTTTGGCATTATTATGGTTGTGATATTGCCATCTTCGTATAGATCCTTCCATGTGCCAAGACTTTTTGGTGCGTGTGGGTGGCGCTTTCCACTATGTGTGTAAATATTTATCAAAAAAGTGCTTCATATAGTTTTCGCTACTGCGTGAACATAAGCAGTCAGCATTACAGTAATTTTGACGTAAGTAACTAAAACATTTTCACTTTAGTAATTTGCTTATGTCGTTTGAAATCGTTATGAGGTGTAATTAAAGTTAGTCAGTTTCTCGAATCATATTTTTCTTGCAAGGCAGTACCACCTCAAGGAATTTTCACCACCTGGAAGAAAGAAAAAGTGAAAAATTATGTAAACTACAACAAAATTGTATCTTAACGTGAACAAGCCGTCCGATGATGAACATGTTGGTTCTAAACCGGTAATGGCGCTATTTAAGTGAGTATACAGCATTACCAAAAGTGGCTACTTCCTGTTACCTTGTCTCCAAGAATGAGCCAGTAAATTATAGGATCTGGTAGAAGAGTTCCTTAAAAACAATAAATACTTTTTTTTCCAAAAATGTAAAATATAAAGTCACTGACTAGATAAAATTTCTGAAAGGCGGATGTAAACCCCGCCCTCTCCGTGTTGGTATTGCGAGGGTTAAGCGGATGACTAACAACCTGTCCAGTGCGCCCACTGTATAGAGGCCACTACGTCTTGTATAGTCGGCAAGCCCATCGCGACATAGCTTTTTGGAGAGATCATTAAACACTCTACTATACACTAGGTGTATAAACCAGCGCCCGGCGTTTATTCACCAGGAAAAACACACAATCGTGATTGTGGTGTGAGGTCTTGTGTCAGTTTTCGGCCAGACGTCAACCGTTACACCGCTAATTGTGGTGCTGATGAGCCCAGAACGATATGGTCTGGATAAACGGTAAACGTTTCTGCCAATCTTAAATTGGTCTTAAGGCAGTAAATCTTGCTTTCTAGTACCAGTACACTCAGCATCCGAATGCCAGTGATAACTGTGCACTTACTCCTACATTCATGCAGCCCTTCTATTCTGCGACTGAACTGATTCTCGCAAATTTCACGGCAACGAAACTTCTGACATTATTCATCACATCTCTGAACTTAATGGTCCACACATGCAAGGGACAAAGACGACATCTGAGAAGACAAATGATTTAGCAAGCGAACATAACGCTGACGCTGATGGTAACTGCCGCTTTTTTGATACATTTTTCTCTGTTTCCTGCATTCCTGGATCACAAGTTTCTTTCTTGTTATAATTGTAGTCACTGGGTTTGTAAGCAATCATTTCTGCTTCTTCTGTCTCAATATCTGCGCGATATGTAGATACAGATAAACAAGATCCTCTTAGTATACGTTTGATAGTACTGCATATTTTGTCTTAAAGTCGTGGCGTCTTGCTCCATAACGAAGTCCGTTACAGCATTCTTGTCTGAAGTCCATACAACTGCTGAAATGCAAAACACCTTTCTCATATCATTCCAGTTTTTAAGAAGGGCCATAGGACCGATGCACACAATTATAGGATCAATCCGTTGACGCCGATCTGTTGTAGAATTATGGAACATGTTTTATGCTCAAGCACTATGACGTTTTTGGAGAATGAAAATCTCCCGTATAAAAATCAACATGGATTACGTAAACAGAGATCCTGTGAAACTCAGCTCCTCCTGAGCCTTCATGAGTTTCACAGTGCCGTAGATTAGAGCGCTCAGTTTGACGTAGTGTTCTTTGACTTTAGGAAGGCATTTGATACCGTCCCGCATTGTCATTTACTGAAAAATGCGAGCTTATTGAGTATCGGAGCAGATTTGGGATCGGATTCAAGACTTCCTTGCAGCCAGAACTCAACACGTCGCTCTTTAACGGAACAAAATCGACAGATGTAATTTCCGGAGTTCCCCAAGGAAGTTTGATACGATTTTTATTGTTTGAAATACATACAAATGATCTAGCAGAAAGTGTCTGATGTTTTTTAAAGCCTTTCGCAGATGATGCGGTTCTTTATAACAAAGTAACAAGGCCAGGAGAGAGTAATGATTTGCAGAATGACCTCCAGAGATTGATGAATGGTGCAGGCTCTTGCAGTTGATCCTGAAAGTAAGTAAATGTAACACACTGCTCATACATAGGAACAGCTACACTACTGACGAAAAATCGCTGGAAACAGTACCTACCGTAAAATATCTAAGAGTAACTATACAGAGCGACTTTAAATGGAATGACCATACAAAACAAATAGTCGGAAAAGCAGATGCCAGTCTAAGATTCACACGAAGAATCTTCAGGTAATGTAACTTATCCACGAAGAAAGTGGCTTATAAGGTACTTGTTCGATCGGTTCTTGAGTAAAGCTCGTCTATCTGGGATCTCTATCTGGGATCCCTACAACAGAGGCGTTGTGCATCACGGAGAGATTTATTATTGAAATTTTTAGAGAGAACTTTCTGGGCCAAATCGGACAACATTTCCCGCCACATACGCATCGCGTAATGACCACGAGGCAAAAAATCGAGAAATTAGAACCTATATAGAGGCTTACCGACAATCATTCTTCCTACATGCTATTCGCTAGTGGAACACAGTTGGAGGGCTCAGTAAGTGGCACAAAAGTACCCTCCGCCACACACAACTAGGTGGCTTGCGGAGTAATATGTAGATGTAAATGTAATATTACTGGTGCTGTGCACAAGAAAAATAACTCCTCTTTACAACACAACGGACCTCCATCACCTATAGCCAAACCTTAATAATAATATCAAAGATGGAACTCGTTAGTGTCCTCAGATCAGCCAAAAAAGATACTTACTTAACTGGATGAGGCATCTGAATTTTAGATTTCAAAACTTACTTTGCTGCAAGTGCATTGTTTCAACAAATAAAAACGAACACTCTTTCCATGTATGTTAATTAAAACGTTATTCCGATAGTCTGCATGTCAGTGCCACTTCCTCATTGTATCTTTATCTGATGGTCGTCAGTTATTCACAGAAGTAAGTGTACTAAGTCCTATCTATAATATTACAGGACGAAAGAATGCCTGTTATAAGTGCTTCTAATTATTTTCCAATTTTACTCCACCACACAGTTTTCTAAATTAGTTTTTCTGCTCCGACACCTGTTTCTTTAAAAACTGAATAGGTATATCTGTGTCCGTAGATAACCGACCCCGCACATGTAGGTTATTTGTTTTAGAATCAATCACAGTCTGACCTTTTGAAAAAAGAGAATCTTTCATTTAGTCTGACATAAGTTACGTTATGAATTGAAGTGTCATAACCAAGCAGTTTTAAATGAATTCTGCCTTCAGTGTACGATAGTCCGCTCAAACAGCGGTACGTACGTAGTCAACAAAATGTCTTTGAAAAAAATGATGCCTCGGAATCTACGTCTTGACGTCCTAAGCCCCATAACAAGCTTACAGTATGTGCACCTACCACGGCACATTGAGGATTAATCTTTCAGAAAAATCTAGCATCCATTTTTCTTGAATATTTTCGAAGCTATTCATTGTAGTCGGTACGTTTCTTATTCGCCTTCCCAGGCAAAATGTCCAAGGTGTTCTGATTTATCTGGGAAGAAAATTTGGGGCAGTAACTAAGGAAGAGGCACCCTCTCAGCCATACCTGCCTTTATCTGCTACCGAAGGAACTTTTAAGTCATGACACTTGCAACTGGCTTTTTTTCTGACTTGTCATAAACGTTTCATCTCGGTATAGCTGGCACCCTCAGCATCATTAACAACTTTCTTTCTATATTCTGTGTCTGTCTCTACAATTTCTCCCCTTCTTCCGAATGATCGACACATATGGTTCTACAACATCTCCCCCTATTACTCCTTTCTATAACAGGCGATGCTTAAGTAATGCACTAGTACTGCATGCGTTCAGCTGTAGGTACCTTCTAAATCTGTACACGCGAATGCTGGGATAGCACTTTCCCAAAAGGCATTGGCCCATCTTCCTCTAACCCGAGTATGTGTTGTATCTTTATCTCTTAGTCCAGCGGTGGTCACCCTGTTTTATCCATTGTCCACTTTTGCATCTCTCTCTTAGTACTGCAATTTTGTAAGACTCCACCCGTTCCACATTAATGGTTATTTATAAAGTAGGGAAGTAACTTTACTATACACAATTTGTAAAGCAGAGTTAAAGTGAGTTAAATTATACAGCAATAATTAATTTTCAAATATTATATGTCAAAATTTTACGAAAACATAAGGAAAATGTTTTTAAAACCCTTACCACCTACCATCTATAGCCGGCCGTTGTGGCCGAGCAGTTCTAGGTGCTTCAGTCTGGAACCGCGCGACCGCTACGGTCGCAGGTTCGAATCCTGCCTCGGGCATGGATGTGTGTGATGTCCTTAGGTTAGTTAGGTTTACGCAGTTCTACGTTCTAGGGGACTAATGACCTCAGATGTTAAGTTCCATAGAGCTCAGAGCCATTTGAACCATTTTGAGCCACCCACGATGAAAACTCGGTCGCCCGGTAGTGGGTAGTAGGGACCATTTTGATTACCACTGACTTCGTCGCCAGGCAGGATGAACTTACTGCCCCTTTGGACTCCTCAGCACAGGGCTCACCAGTCTATGTCTTCTGTGACAGTAATTTTCCCATTTCATTCAGAAAGAATCAAACAGTATTAAGAACTTCATGGAGGATCCTGACATGTTGCCCCACCTGGCTGCTGTGTCTTTATTGAAAAAACACTGAACTTCCGTATTTATATGAAATGTTGAAGATGGTACAACCTTATGTAAAATCAGTTGTCGACAGCTAAGAAATATGCGACATTTCTGCTTGATGCATATACGGTGAAAGAGCTCTCCACAACTTCAAAGAACTTGTTTTTCTCAGCATCTTCAATCAAAATCTCGGCGAGATGATGAAGAACAATAAAATCACTGTGTTATCAGATGGGTAGTAACCATACACAAAAGCACTTCCAGCATACATTCGCCGCTATATTACCTTCTCACGTACTGCAGCGTCAAAGTTATTAGATACGGAGACTGAGGTACACAGATGAGTAGCTACAACTTTAACAGAATGAATAATGGTGCAAGATGTGGAGTACATGCAGATTGTGGTATGTAATTTCATTGACCGTGGTTACAACAGCGGTATGTGGGAGAGTTGGAATGCTATTCGCAAATGTCAGTACATCAGTCGATCGCCGCACTGACAAGAGTCTTCACGCTCTCATACGAAATCGCACCCCAGACCATAACTCCAGATGCGGATCCAGTGTGTCTAGGCCGCAGACTGGATGGTTGCTATCTTTCACCTGGCCTTCTTTTAACTGACACACGGCCATCACGGGAACCCAGGCAGAACCGGCTTTCATCAGAAAACAGATCTCCACCCCATCCACCACTGAAGTCTCGCCTAGCATCAATAAAGTCGCAAACGGCGTAGCTCGGGGCTTTCCTTGCAGAACAAATTTGTAGTTGTTGATTGCGTTGAGCAACTGCTGTTCGAGTTGCTGCTGAGATGCAGTACGAAAATCTTTCCTCTCTGCAGTGCCACGTCGCTGTCCGGATCCCAGTCTACTTATGACCGTGTGTTTGCGTGACCACCGCTGCAAGCAGCCACGTACAGTGGTTACATTCCTGCAAAGTGTTTCCGTAGAATCGCAGAAGGAACCTCCAGCTCCTCACAGCCCTGTTGCACGACCTCGTTCAAATTCCAGGTTGCTGTTAACAAAGACATCATTCCTACGTGACTGTAGTGAAATATGAGTAGCTGTCACTTTTTAGATTTAGAAACACGCCGCTAACTTTCGTTTATCTGGCGCAAAACATTCTAGGGATTTTTTTCCCCGCTAGGTTGCATACAAGCTGATGGTATCTACGGGTACCAAGTTACACAGACCTCCGGCCACGGCTTCCGTTTGCTTCACCTTTTTTTTTGTGGGGCCGTGTATTTCCTCGTGTTTCACCCATTTTTGCACCTCAAGCTATTAATCTTAATAACAAAAGGAATTAGACGTGTCCTCGAAGTCTTTCGCGACGTCATACATGAATAAAACGTCGTCGGTTTTCCAGCCGTGTCAATTGGAATAAGATCCTCGAGCTTTCGATGGCCATCTTCGCCATCGTCGTCAGGAGTTCACTGACTGCCGGGGCTATTACGGTCTTATATAGGCATGTTGACATCATCAGCAGCCAATCAAATCGATCCAACGTGGCGCGTGCTCGTAAGTCGACCCGCGCAGCTAGCGGAGCTATTGCCCGTGGCAGCACCGGTGACGTCAGGTGGCGCCAGGGGCAGGCGCCACGTTTGAAACTGCCGCTCCCGCGTCGCGCATCTCACTCTGCTTTCTTTCGATGTCCAACGCCCGTCCCCATGCCCCGCTGAGTGTCTATCCCTGATCTCTGTTGCAGTTGTTGTTGTTTAAAGTGAATCTCGGCCGCTTCCTTTACAACGGAGTCCCAATATGTAGACGCATGAGCCAACACTCTTGTATTTTCGAACTGTATTTTATGTCCGTTTTCTAGGCAATGCTCCGCTATGGCCGACTTGTCAAGCTCCCTTTGTTTTATATGGCGCTTTACAGACGCCAACACGGAAATTTATTATTCCAGTAATCCGACTCTTGTTTCTATACCTTACGAAGCGATTTCAGTGGAGGTGCTTCCTCCAGTAATGGAATTGTGTCAGTGTTATTCGGCGAGTTTGTAGGCTGCCTCGTTCGGTAATAGCGAGGACTTAGTTCCACGGGCAGTCTACGTGTGGCGAGGCTGGTACTGGGGGGACGTGGGTACGGAGCGGCCAGCCACAGGCCGCACCTCATCTGCAAGTCCGCCGAGCAGGGCCCGGCCGAGGTGCTAATGAAGTGGCGGCCGCGCGCTGCCGCGGCTGGCCCTACACGCCGGCGGGGAGGGGCAGCAGGGATGCGAATGCGAGACGAGGCGAGGGGAGGGCCACACAGTTTGCAGGCAATGGGGCCGCGCCTCCCGGAATCCCACAACACCTGGGGAACGGATTTACCATCACAACAGCGCTGCATGGACCGTTTCGGGAACTGGACCACTGATAGATGGAGGTTAACAGCTCTCTTGAGATGGATTGGATCTTAATTTCACTGCGATGTTCGAGTGGAGCAAAACAGAATGTACAACTGAAGTTTGAGCAATATAAAAATATTTAATTAAACAAACACACATTTACAGCAAAACTTAAAACCTTTAAAATAAATATCTAAACGGAAAATACACACTAATACAAGAAAGTGACGCACCACGAACAAATTATTCGAATGGGACGGATATCGGTAAATGTGATGTACATGTACAGACAAACACATATGAATATTTCAGAAAAATTGGATGACTTACGCAAAAGAAAGAGCTGACAAATTGAGGAAGTCGATAACACGTTGGTTCAACTCCGGTCCTTATGCATGCAGTTATTCAGCTTGGTAATGATTGACCGTGTTTTTTGATATCCTGAGGGATATCGTGCCACATTCAGTTCAATTGGCTAGTTAGATCGATAAAATTCTGGTCTCGTTGGAGGGATCTGCCCGTAGTGCTCCAAAGATTCTCAGTTGGGGAGAGATCCGGAGAACCTTCTGGCCAAGATACGGTTCGACAAGCACGAAAACAAGCAGTGGAAACTCTCTCCTTGAGCGGGCGGGTATCATCTTGCTGAAACGTAAGCCCAGGAGAACAGCGAGATGTTTCAAATGGCTCTAAGCACTGTGGGACTCAACATCTGAAGTCATCAGTCCCCAAGACTTAGAAACTACTGAAACCTAACTAACCTAAAGACATCACGGACATCCATGCCCGAGGCAGGATTCGAACCTGTGACCGTAGCGGTCACGCGATTCCAAACTGAAGCGCCTAGAACTGAAGCGCCTAGAACTGAAGCGCCAAACTGAAGCGCCTAGAGGAAAGAATATGTGGAAAACACTGATAAGGTTACAGGATGATAAGACATCTGTTGAGCCTTAAGGGAATGACTTCCATGGTACTAGAGGGAACTGTAGAGGAAGACAGAGATTAGAATAAATCCAGCAAATAATTTGGGACGTATATTGCAAGTGATGCTCTTCTGTAATGAGTCCTGCTTCGAAGAGCCTCGGTGACCAGCGAGGACCTGCCTGGAGCCATTCCAGATCCAGACAACTAGGATTGATGGTGTGGGGTACCATATCTTTCCACAGCAAGAGCCCTTTGATTAACATCCGCGGTACCATTACAGCACAGCGTTACGTCGACGATAATCTATACCACACTCTGTCCCTCCAGGCAAGCCATCCTGGGCATACATTTCGGCAACATAATGATCGCCCAGACACGGCGAGAGTTTCTGATGCTTGTCATCGTTCTTTCCAAACCCTTTGTTGGCCACAGTGTTCGCCGAATCTCTCCCCAATTGAGAACGTTTGGAGCATTAAGGGCATGGCCCTCCAACCAGCTTGGGATTTTGACTATCTAACATGCCATCTGGACAGAATTTGGCAGTATATCCCTGTGGCGAACATCCAGCAACTTTGTCAATCAGCCCCAAGCTGAGTAACAAGCTGTATAAGGGCCAGCGGCTGATCAACGCGTCAATGACTTGTTCACTTAGTGAAACTCCTTCTCTTGAATAAATCATCCACATTTTCTGAAATTGTAATCACTTGCTTGTGTGTAAAATACATCACATCTACCGATTTCTATCCCATTCGGATAATTTCTTCGTGATGCCTCATTGTTCATTCTTTTTTGTTTTAGAGTTTATTCTTTGTTTTTAAAAAAAGCAATAACTTAACAACTGTTTGTCAAACTACAAGTCATTTTTCTTTACAATTAAAACAATACCTAATATCTACCACAGGACGATATTTAGACTTTTCAGAACTGAAAAGCTTGAATAGATTATGTTAGTAACTTTATGAGAAAGGACATGATACCTTTAACAGTTACTTGTTAATTAACATCAGTCAGCAAAACCAATAACTTTAACACGTTTCTTTAAAACTAAACAACCCTTAAGAATGTAATTTAAACATCATCTTAGTCCGATCGAGTGGCTAAACAAAACAATTCACAGTACCACTTCTGTTTCTGACTTAATTGGCCCACTATCGTTTCCCTTTTCTGTTGTCAGCTGCTGAATTGAGGTAGCCCTGTAAGTAGCAACTGTAGGGCGACTACTCGGCTGCCAGAATTTTCTGTTGTCAAGTCTGGTAGCAGAGTAGCCGTCCCACAATTGCTTCTTACAGGCCTACTCCAATTCAGCAGTTCACCTTGCTTGTTCATGCATTCCTTGGGGTTCACGACTGCTCTCAGGATTCTTGGCAAGCAGCTGTTGTAATAATCGCCCTGGATTCCGCAAAAAGCGGGATGGACTTAGACGCGCCGGGCAGCAAATTTACTATGTCGTAAACAGATACCGTGCAGGCGAGCATTCCAATTTTTCGGCGGCCACGCTATAGCTACGGCGTCTACAATAGAGGTCTGTAAATAGGGCGTTTTCCTCACTCCAGCCCATCGCGCTCTGGCATCGCTTGCCCGATAACGAAGGCTCGAGGTGGACAGGCAGTGGACGAACGATTCTGATGCTCATGATTTTGATTCGTGTGATACTCAACGGCGTGGTTATTAGCGCCTGTACTAAATCCCAAACTTTTCACTTTGTATTCTCGCCGTTTCCTGAATGATGGTGAAATGATAACAACACATCAGCTAGTTCCCGGGTGGAGAAAATCCCCTAGCCGGCCGGGAATCGAACATGGGACCCCATGATCCAAGGGTAGCAACACTAACTACAGGACCACGAGCTGCTGTGGTCGTCGAATGAGGCATTGTACGGGGAGCAGCGCTCGCCACCCTGTCGCTGCGATTGTTTTAGTGGCAGCTGTGCTTGTCTTCATGCGGGTGTCCCCCCCTGACACTCTCCCACCAGCTGAAGGAACCACACTCAGATCAACTAACTTAGGTTGTATATTTCTGGGCGGTGGTGTATAACTGCGACTTCACTGCCATCCGTAAGAGAAAATAGCTTGCTTTATGCGACAACGAAAATCTGGAAACTAATTGGAGTTTCACAGGGAAATTTTGTAACTGCCAAATTTTGTAATGATGGTAATTAAAAATCATACTACTGTTTTTATAGCACAATCTGCATTATTGACTAAAATGTATATATCCGAAAGTAACCACCTAAGAAATTAGAAATTAGAAATCTAACAGGAACAAAACTATCTCCAAATTATTCCATGTTACCAGAATGAGATTTTCACTCTGCAGCGGAGTGTGTGCTGATATGAAACTTCCTGGCAGATTAAAACTGTGTGCCGGACCGAGACTCAAACTCGGGACCGTTGCCTTTCTCTGGCAAGTGCTCTACCATCTGAGCTACCCAAGCACGACTCACGCCCCGTCCTCACAGCTTTACTTCTGCCAGTATCTCGTCTCCTGCGAGAGCTTCTGTGAAGCTTGGAAGGTAGGAGACGGGGTACTGGCAGAAGTGAAGTTGTGAGGACGGGGTGTGAGTTGTGCTTGGGTAGCTCAGATTGTAGAGCACTTGTCCGCGAAAGGCAAAGGTCCCGATTTCGAGTCTCGGTCCGGCACACAGTTTTAATCTGCCAGGAAGTTTTATTCCATGTTACCTTAATTATAATGTATCGACTCGTTTCCGACTATATTTGCTTTATTTGCTTCTAGTGTCAGAGATAAGGTTCCTTGTTGCACTGAAATTTCTTTCGCTAGTCACATTTAATGGTGGTATACAAAACATTTTTCTCACGAAACTGCATAGCTTTGGAAAGAGACTACCGTTGCGCTTCCCCTCTTAAACCAATCATCGTCGTCATCACTATCCATGCTAATTAAATAAAATTCAGCGTCATCGGAACATTGAGTATTGTATGGCCCACAGTCACTCCGAAAACAGAGACTTCATTTTTTGGGTGCTGAGTGCGACTGACATTCGCTCAACAGACCTAATAAATATTTACAGGTATCTCAAAAACGGAATAAGATATTACTACCACGTTATTATCTTTGTCTACCTTATGATAAACTGATATTTCATCACATATTTGTGGCGCAGTACATATTTTCACATCTCAATCAGACATAGACAATTTCAATAATCGGAAAGGCTATCACAGAAATGTTACTATTCAGAGCAACGTACGAATTGCCACTTTCTCCTAAATAAGGTGCAGTGAGCGGTTTTTTGGCGCTCGTAGCACCTATAGTTGGTAGACGATAATACGACAGTTGTACTATACCTGCGAAATATCTGTAATACTGAAACTGTGGTTCTGCAGTTAAGAGCAATTTTCATTTTCTGGACAAGCAACTTCTATTAAACAAGAAACCTGCGTCAACAGTAATTTAAGCATAACTCTAAATCTTCAAGCCCTGCACTACAATGGCTTTTCAGTTGGTGCCTCCATAACAAAACAAAACTGACCTGCTGGAAACTTCTCGCTTTCCAGTACTCCTGTTCCATCTTTTAATGGCTCTAAAATTTTCACGAGTTCTTTTGCAGCGTTGTCGTCGTAGCCAGTAAGTTTTTAAGAGACGCCGGTCTTCGGAAACATTTCCATGATTTTATTGCACTGCCTAACTACAGACCGTTGAATCATCAACTAGCTGTTCTTGTTTTGTTGCTTCAGTCTTATCGAAACGAATTCACGTCACGTTTTCTTCATGAAACATGCAGTACCTCTGGTAGCATAACTCGTGGAATAAACCGCTGAAAACCCGTTTTCCAAATAAACACCATCGAAAATGTGTTTCCAAAACATGCGTAATGCATGCGTAAGGCTGAAAGAACGCAGTGTCCTACATATGTCATCGCTTCGGTCAGTGACAAATGAAATCACATTAAAATGCTGGGATTTACTCCTAAGAATTGGAATAATTTCCTCTCATTGTGCTTCTAATCAAATTCCTCAAATTTTTTCTTCTCACAAAAGAGTGTTGTCACCAACATCATATTTCGCGGTGTCTAATCTTGATAAATAGAGTGCGCAATACCATATTTTTTCCGACAAGTATCACTCGGTCCATATATATGGCACACATCCACATAAATTAACGCCTATGGCCTGGATAATGCTGGGCTTCATACTCGTCCAAATTTTATGAGTCTGTCTTTCAGTTTTTCGTGCAACTACCATAACATAAGGCAAAATCGACATAAAAGTTTTCTGGTTATGGTACAGCGTCATAATGTAAAAAACTACTGTTGCTGGAGAAAAACCGACGTTTCGGCCAAGATTGCAGCGGCCTTCTTCTGGGTCTTCTTTTCTCCAGCAGCAGTAGTTATTACATTATGACGCGGAACCATACGCAGAAAACTTTTATGTCGACTGACTCTGGCCGCGTAAGCCTACGCAGTTATGTAAGGCAAAATATTGGCGACGTCTAGATGTCCCAATTCTGAACCGATCTTCACAAACTCCTGACATAAAGCGCTAAATCCTACACCCAATATTAATATAAACCGACGGAGGTCTCGGCACACATTTTTACGAACATTTTCACTTACCGTAGCTTTCAGTTAAACTCGTAATGCTTCAGAACTTACACTCTGCAGATGTGTGCTTGCGGATCTGTAAGAAGAACAGAGCACTTGGGACAATACATATAGCCGACATCCTCATCAGACACTAATGAAAATCTCTCCCAGTCATTGTCTTTCGCAGTCAGGGTATATCCTTTTGAATCAAATTTCACTTTCGCACTCTCCTTCACGTCAAGTTCGCTCGGCTTGATCCTACAGCAGGCGAGTAAGTGCAGCTCGGGTAACTATACTAGATGGCCGGCCAGTTCGAGCATGAAATTCTCTAACGAGCGTCAAGGATGTCGAGTGCAGCTGCGCTCCCAGCCCAGAGCGGCTGCATCAACGTCTGTCGTACTTAAGGGAAATTACACCTAGAAATTTGAGCAAGCATAAACGTCAGATGCAGACCCCTACTCCACAACACTGCCAGGCCGCACTTCCCCTGACAGAAGGTGCAGAAGCAGCTCCCTCTCTCTTTGTCATTCACACACTATCCGTCGCAGACTACATCCTTTCTCTGTCCACATTGCCGCTAGACAAACACCTTCGCCAACACCGTACTGCCGAACTTCGAGCACAGACATTCGAAATGAAATAAGTGGGTCACACAGAAGTAGAGAGCAACAGTTTGTAAATCTCTTAATACACTCCTGGAAATGGAAAAAAGAACACATTGACACCGGTGCGTCAGACCCACCATACTTGCTCCGGACACTGCGAGAGGGCTGTACAAGCAATGATCACACGCACGGCACAGCGGACACACCAGGAACCGCGGTGTTGGCCGTCGAATGGCGCTAGCTGCGCAGCATTTGCGCACCGCCGCCGTCAGTGTCAGCCAGTTTGCCGTGGCATACGGAGCTCCATCGCAGTCTTTAACACTGGTAGCATGCCGCGACAGCGTGGACGTGAACCGTATGTGCAGTTGATGGACTTTGAGCGAGGGCGTATAGTGGGCATGCGGGAGGCCGGGTGGACGTACCGCCGAATTGCTCAACACGTGGGGCGTGAGGTCTCCACAGTACATCGATGTTGTCGCCAGTGGTCGGCGGAAGGTGCACGTGCCCGTCGACCTGGGACCGGACCGCAGCGACGCACGGATGCACGCCAAGACCGTAGGATCCTACGCAGTGCCGTAGGGGACCGCACCGCCACTTCCCAGCAAATTAGGGACACTGTTGCTCCTGGGGTATCGGCGAGGACCATTCGCAACCGTCTCCATGAAGCTGGGCTACGGTTCCGCACACCGTTAGGCCGTCTTCCGCTCACGCCCCAACATCGTGCAGCCTGCCTCCAGTGGTGTCGCGACAGGCGTGAATGGAGGGACGAATGGAGACGTGTCGTCTTCAGCGATGTGAGTCGCTTCTGCCTTGGTGCCAATGATGGTCGTATGCGTGTTTGGCGCCGTGCAGGCGAGCGCCACAATCAGGACTGCATACGACCGAGGCACACATGGCCAACACCCGGCATCATGGTGTGGGGAGCGATCTCCTACACTGGCCGTACACCACTGGTGATCGTCGAGGGGACACTGAATAGTGCACGGTACATCCAAACCGTCATTGAACCCATCGTTCTACCATTCCTAGACCGGCAAGGGAACTTGCTGTTCCAACAGGACAATGCACGTCCGCATGTATCCCGTGCCACCCAACGTGCTCTAGAAGGTGTAAGTCAACTACCCTGGCCAGCAAGATCTCCGGATCTGTCCCCCATTGAGCATGTTTGGGACTGGATGAAGCGTCGTCTCAGGCGGTCTGCACGTCCAGCACGAACGCTGGTCCAACTGAGGCGCCAGGTGGAAATGGCATGGCAAGCCGTTCCACAGGACTACATCCAGCATCTCTACGATCGTCTCCATGGGACAATAGCAGCCTGCATTGCTGCGAAAGGTGGATGTACACTGTACTAGTGCCGACATTGTGCATGCTCTGTTGCCTGTGTCTATGTGCCTGTGGTTCTGTCAGTGTGATCATGTGATGTATCTGACCCCAGGAATGTGTCAATAAAGTTTTCCCTTCGTGGGACAATGAATTCACGGTGTTCTTATTTCAATTTCCAGGAGTGTATTTGTTATTTAGAGAAACCAACTACATCTACAGACTTTTCTCTCGCTGTTCAACATAGTCTCCATTTCCTTTCATATATTTTTCCCTTCATTCTGCAAGTTTGAAAATATCCTTACGATAGACCTCCAGTCCACCTGCACGAAGACACTTGTCACGCAGTCGCTTTGTCAAACACGTGGCAAGGCCGCACCATCTGTCCAGAGCAATCCTCAGCACAAAGAAGAAGAGAGAAGAAAATTATTCCTTTAATCCTGATCACGGATTCCAAAAAGTGGTTCAAATGACTCTGAGCACCATGGGACTTAACATCTGAGGTCATCAGTCCTCTAGAACTTAGAAGTACTTAAACATAACTATCCTAAGGGCAGCACACACATCCATGCCCGAGGCAGGATTCGAACCTGCGACCGTTGCGGTCGCGCGGTTCCTGACTGAAGCGCCTTGAACCGCTCGGCCACAACGGCCGGCCACGGATTGCAACTCCATAAAAAATTCAGAGTAAACTGATACCTCCTACCAATCGACTAATTGATGAACAATTCATCAGGCTTGATCATTCAGTTTATACCACTAAATTAATTTTCCCAAGTCCAGAGACACTACCGAGGTATTGTCTGCATAGAGGACCATGAGTTATAGGGGGCAGGATAATTTTAGCATTCCTCGTTTAATTAATATAAAAAACGCCCAAAATAGCGAACTCTGGCTTGCTGTTCTGTCCGTTATTTCAAATCGCCTTTGGAGTCTTGTGGTAGCGGAGGCACACACGGTTCTCCCGCTTTCTGAGAATTCTCGCCAGATTAGGGCACCCATAGTGAGAGGTGCAACGGTACCACTCCAGGCGGCCAGAACAGCAGGAACGATTCCGCCTCTCACACCTGTTAAGTTGGCTACGGGGACCTTACCGCGTATCGTGGAGGTGCACTGTAGCTCATCGACCGAGTCTGTAAGTAACCCGGAGAGCAGTTATCCAGCAACATTCCGTTGCAGTTGCTAGAGGAGTCAGCACCTTGAAGTACAGTGTACGGCAGCTACCGCTATTTAATAGCTACCGGTTCCCGTTTCCCTGGGTTCAGTCGCCCGGGAACCACTTGCATTGTTTCTAAAGCACTCCGTAATTACGGTGGTTGCGACTGCGTTAGCGCTATGTCTGCACAGCAAGATACTAGCGCTGAAGACCGGGTTGTAGCGTAATAAACTCTTTGGCAGACTCCTGTTGCTCTCAGCGTGACCCATGGTTTCTCTAGTTACAGTATTACCTGTTATTTCTGTCTGGGGACTAGTCTTCATACTGAAGACAGGTTTGTGAGTGATCTTTATGTATCAGTTTATCCTACAGCTAGTATACTTGCCCTGCGGCTACATTCCCGGTGTAATAATGTATGATTATGTGACAGGGCTACCTCTGAATGTAAGTGTTCATTTCTGAATATATGTTTCGCCAAATTACCCCGACTTTCATTGTATGCAGCTTCCCTATTGTCCCTTTTGTAAACCAGCTCGCCGGCCGAAGTGGCCGTGCGGTTAAAGGCGCTGCAGTCTGGAACCGCAAGACCGCTACGGTCGCAGGTTCGAATCCTGCCTCGGGCATGGATGTTTGTGATGTCCTTAGGTTAGTTCGGTTTAACTAGTTCTAAGTTCTAGGGGACTAATGACCTCAGCAGTTGAGTCCCATAGTGCTCAGAGCCATTTGTAAACCAGCTCCTTACTAGGCAACGAAACACCTGCAGAAGAGACGAAGTCCGACGCCTGGGGCACAAGGTGAGTGATGTGCCAGGGAACGTTGTCAGTCGGAGCTCTATTGCTAATCTGCTATAGTTGCTTCCACCAAACACTCAAACGCTATGCACTGACGTACTGTTGGCCTTGCATCTGTTCATTTACAGCTTTCATCGTCTGTCACAACACTCGTCAAAAATCGTCACCTTCATTTTGAAATTTCTGAAGAAGGTTATGACTGATGATTCTTCTCTGAAGTCTGAGGTCTTCGGTCAATGAACGTGAGACCCAACGAGCACAAACTTTTCTGCAACCTAACCCTGAAATTATTTCTTGCAGTGCACTGTGTCCTACTGTAAGGTTAGCAGCGATTTCGTTCACTGTCACAACACACCTGTCTTTAATGAGCTCGCCGACTCTCTCTCCTTCTTGCGTTCCGATGAGGCAGCCCGTGGCCAATCTCTGCGAGGCTGATCTTGGACACTTGTTTTTCGTCTTTGAAAAAATGCTTCACCCCTCTCCTAACACTGCTAGCACCCAAGCAGACGTCTCTGTTGCAGCTGTTTTTCCCTCTTTAAGAAGCAGTTCAGTGACAAAAAACTGTCTAAACGAAACGCAAATGTCCAAAATTTTGCAAGTATTGCCTGTGGTCAAGTGATAGACGGTAATGGCGTCGCAATGTGGCACCATAAGGTTGAAAGTCCATACTTATAAATTCCTTTGTCGACGTATGTTTAATCCCATACTCGTCTCCTTTTCAAAAAAGAAAGTCCGTTACATTGTTGGAATTGGAATTTAACAATGGGTTGCTCATGACTTTCAGTTTAACCCTCCTATCAGTTTCGTCTATGTGGCAAAGTACTGATTTGTGCTATATATTACAGTGATATGAAATGACTCATACACTTTAGGTTTCTAGGGCCTGTAGAGGGGGATTGTAGACGGAGCCTCGGTACACAGCTTTTGCTAAATAATCGATGTCTCTAATGTAACGGTCTCCTATAGAAAGTCTGAAAATATGATCACTTTCAAAATTCCCACCTAATGGCACGCACACTACGGAGCCAAAGAACCTGGACCTGCGTTCTCCACAGTAACCTGTGGCGTGGACAGTGTTTCGAGTACTCGTCGTCCGCTTCCCTTCTATGTGACGAAAGGCGTCCTTCGTTGTCGAGAGTGCAGCGCATCTGTGGAGCACGGCAGTCGACCCTGCTAGCTGCGAACGCACCAGTTTCTCGCAGCCGTTGTTTTAGACGGACGAAAACGATACGTGGTGCCATAATTACAACAGGGACTGAGGACGGCGCTGTCATCCCCGTCTGTGACCCTAGAGACGGGAGATTTGAAAGCGATCCGATCTTCAGACTTATTGTATAGCCAAAAGTGCGTTAAGGGCATGATTTCCTTGTCAAAAATTTCTGTTCAAACTTCCCTCTACATACCCTAGGAGAACAGAAACTGCGAAATACCGTGTATAAGCAATTAAATTAATTCATATTAAAGTGCATCTGCATGCTGACCATTTACAGATGACTTCACATAACAGTAAAAATATGTTTTAACTGGTAGGTATGTAATCCTACTGTATTTCATGTAGTACGAGTTTCTAAACTTTTATCCATAAAACGGAAGTTGTCTAGAACAAATATTTTCAAACTGCTTCCAAATTTAGTTTTGAAAATTTTCACCAGTTTACTTATAAATTCCTTTGTCGACGTATGTTTAATCCCATACTCGTCTCCTTTTCAAAAAAGAATTAAGTGTGTTTGATGTGTGTAAACCGAAGGGTCGTTAACATAAGAGATGAATATCCCAACGATTTCGCTCCAAAAGCGTCTCGAAACATTATCTATATTTCTTCTTTACATTCACCCGAGCAAACAGTTACAAGATACCCATAAAATGATGAAGGACCGTTTTGTCATCTTCGTTAATTACATGTATGAAAACTAATTCGTTTTGGCAGCAACAATTATTTTGTTTATCAGAACAGAATTGCCTGATCAGACTAATTTGTTGACATAAGTAATCCGTAAAATGTTTCATTAAAACAAACGAGCTCCTCGTCAGGCCTTTATAGTTCAAGGGTTGTCTCGGCCATTCGCCACGTCAACCTCTGCCTTGAGGCGTCATGGAGATGTGGTATGAGCGTGCAAGTGGTCGGTGCACTGCTCCCCTGGTGGTTTCGCCTACTTCTCAATTTCTAGATCCACTACATCTCATAAAATTAGCTTCTCAATTACCTGCAAGAGGCTGAGTGCACCCTATACCGTTCCTTTCACCAAGGGCAGTATAAAATCCCTTGCCCCGTACTAGCGAGTAAAATTCATATGAAGTAGCCGATCGGTTTAAAGTTAATATGTATCGCGAGGTGACGCGTTTCGCCTGCGTGGGCGTAATATTTATTCCTTGGCTAAGCGTTGCTCCATGGCGAGTGAATAAAAGTAAGAAAATCGGAAAGTGACGAGTCTTTGTCGCGAAACAGAACAACCAGAGGACGTGTATGAGGTGTGTGCAATGAAACAGTCATTGTTAGCCGCCATATTGTATAATTTGTGTTTTTTGAGGTTCAGAAGCGGTATGTAACGTTAATATCGAGTTTAGTAACAGCCATAATACAGCCAGGTGCATTTCAAAGGTAATTTTACGTATTTATTTTTGATCAGAACATTCTATGATGAACTGCAATGTACGACAAGCTTGTATAGGACTTCGAATATTTGGTGGTCGATGTTTGCTGCAGAACCTGCTTCAATAACAAGGTCAAAAGCATAGAAAATAATCTAATTACCAAATAGGAATCGCATTATTCCAATTCGAGAAGATCCTCTAGAAACTTTCTTCCTCTTAAATTTCAAAAATTTTACAGGCAACCGTCGGAGTCGGCAGCCGAGAGTAACTTGTCTACGTGTACGAAATTACGTACGCTGTGGGAGTAGTCGACGCCTCTCGGGATATTGTGCTTCACAGACATAAAAACAGAGACACTAAACACACTAGTTCAAGAACTACGAGTTTACTATTACCAGCTTAAAAACATTAATTTCTTCTTTTGAGCAGTATTATTATAGCAGTACCAGGGAACAAACATCAGCTACAGGGGCGGAGTTCATCAAGACAGGAGGTGCTAAATTTATATTTTGTCTGTGTGAAGATTTAAATGAAGTGTTGTGAAACGAATGCCATGGGAACAGTTCCAGTTATAGCAGCTAGATAACTACTGCCAGAACGTTTCAAGAGACAAAAAGTTTAACCCAAGGGAACATATATTCGGTGTTCACGTACAGGACGCAATACAAAATCAACTTTCGTCAGAAAAATCACATTTCGTCAGAAATTATTAAATGAATCTCAGTCACAACTTAAGCTAAGCTAACTGAAAAATGATTGTACCAAATGTTTTCCAACGGAATACACGTTAGTTTGCGTCTCTTTTGAGCTAGAATATCACAAATATTAAATTTAAGAGTAATTCCATGGCCTACCGTCTCGATTACGTCACTAACAAACGCATGACCAGTATCTCAATCAATCTCGATACGTTGAAGATAATGATAAGCTATTTTGATCGTCACGCAAATTTCGCCAAAAATTTTCTCGTAGACTATGATAAAGACACAAACTTTGTAAGTTTGTTTCTTTGTTTTCCAAGAGATAGAATACCTATTTTTAAAACAAAGAAGAGCCAAATTTAAAGACATTACCATTTCACAAACTTGACAAAAAAATATGGAGTTGAAACGTACTTAAGGTTGAGAGTTTCCGTTGACATAGCGGTGACATGAATGATTCAAAAAAGTTTATCCCTGCCTGAACGGTAAAATTCTTCGCAAATATTGGAGCAATTATCTACTGATCTTCGGGTATGTCGAATGGTGTGCAGCAGCATAAATATCTAAGTTGGTATGTAAATCGACATTCATTTACGTTATGCTGTCTATAAAATGTGCATGTTTGCATTCGAAGAGAGGCAGCTTGCAGATTTTGTGGGTCAGCTAGCCGAATAATAAAGCAAAGCCATACGAGCTTAACAATATTCGTATTCCTGTATCTTGGGAATGAGTGGCGCTACACAAATTCGAGATAAGTCTTGTTGTGGAACATAATTTCACCGCCTGGCAAGCACTCAGAAGATATTCACGAAAGACAATGTAACTTCCTACAGAGGTACCCCATTGGCGGGTGAGAAAATGGTTTCAGTTCTCTGTGACAGGTGTACCGTCAACCAGTGTGCATCAGTCTTGTTCGTGCTTAGTATTATCACCAAGTATGATAGGGGCATCGTCAGTTGTCGTGTGTTTTTCGCGTACACGTCGAATAAATAAAATTCCACGGTATCTAGTTCGATATATAGTACCTGTTCTATATGCGCCAGTCTTTGGATGTTTCCATTCGTTTTTCGGATAGGTGCCAAGACGGCTCTAAGGAAGCATCGAAACTACTTGCTTAAATAATAAGATATTTTTAGGAAGAATAACGGCTGTTGGTATCCTTTTTCTATGAGTTATTGTGCAGCCACAGTCCCGCATCCACATCTATACGACGGATCTACAAAAACTAAATACGCCAATGGAGTGCAATGTGACTCCAGTTTCTGCAGAAGCAGAAAAAGCTGTTTGTGCTCTTCCAACCCTTCTCCGTCGCGCCCTCCTGTAATGTGATCACGGGTGTGTGTGTGGGGGGGGGGGGGGGGGGGGAGGAGATTGCGACATTGAAGATTAACACATACTGAATAAAATGACTGTGCCATGTGCTAGTGGCTGCTTGGGACGTGTAACGTGCGTCAACAGAGGTGACGGAGTGACCGAGTGTGACATCGCAGGCCTCACGCTTTTGCACCTCCACAGAGGAATGACAGTTACGAGGTGTCGAAAAAGTGACACTTTAATTGTGTTTCGCAGTGTAGCCTACTAAAAAAGAAGAGTTGTGGTATTTTCATTATTTCACCTCTCGGTGCATGACAAACAGTAGTGGATCCACCACTGATTTCCTATCGTTCATCACAAACGTGTAACACAGGAGGCAACGCAGGCGCTGACTCTGGCATCCAGTCGATCGTACAAGATGGCGAATACTGTCCTGAGATAAGTTACGCCACAACTGCTCGAGCTGTTCACGTAGTTCTGTAAGAGTTCGTTGACGGGTCGCACGAGTTTCTTCTCGTCCCAGCATACTCCACAGGTGATTGATTGGAGACAAGTCCGGAGGCAATGCTCTCCAGGGAACTTACTGCACGTATCGCAGAGCATATTGAGTTTCAAGGGTAATGTGTGTGCGAGCACTATCGGGTTAGAGCGACACATCATCTTCCTGTTGCAAGAAGGAAAAAGAACAAGTCTATAACGTTCTGCACGTAGTCAGAGTCCCGTTTACAATCCCCTCCAGAAACACAAAAGATGGACGAGAGTTACGTACGTCTGCAGGCTATCGTGGCCGTTGTCACTGAAGTTAAAACGTTCTGGGTTATTAGGCCGCGTCATATTTCTCCTAAAATGTTCGACGTTTCGACCCCTCTGCTGGGATCTTCCTCAGCCGCGCGGGATTAGCTGAGCGGTCTAAGGCGCTGCAGTCATGGACTGTGCGGCTGGTCCCGGCGGAGGTTTGAGTCCTCCCTCGGGCATGGGTGTGTGTGTGTGTTTGTCCTTAGGATAATTGAGGTTAAGTAGTGTGTAAGCTTAGGGACTGATGACCTTAGCAGTTAAGTCGCATAAGGTTTCACACACATTTGAACTTTTTTTTCCATCTTCCTCAGGATCTTTTGGTGTCCACTACTGCTAGAAGAGAGATCCTGAGGAAGATCCCAGCAGAGAGGTCGAAACGTTGAACTTTTTAGAAGAAACATGACGCGGCCTAATAACCCAGAAGATGGACGAGAGCTGTAGCTTATCACACCCCAGTGTGTCTTGAACGAATGCACTCTACGAGATAGCGCTCACCAGGTCTACGTTGTACGCCCAAATGATCATCACTTGCTTTTATCGATGAAGACCAGGGCGCTCCATTCTATATCGCCCAAGTGATCCTCTGACGCCACAAGTCGAGCTCTGCACGTCGGTGTTGTGGTGCAACTGCAACATAGAGGTCTAGGTGCCCATAATCCTACTGCTAATAACCGGTTCGCAACAGCTCTTTTTGACATGTCTGAGCTCTTACCTGGACTGTGGTAACTGTACAATCTGCCACTGCTGCCATTACAATACGACGATTCTGGTGAGCATCCGTGCGGTTCGAACATACAGAAGATCATCTACGGATGTGAGAATGCTTACGTGACCGTCAGCATCGTTTCACGACTGACGCAGCACGTCCACCTTGTGTGGCAGTTGTCCGAAAGGACCCTCCCACCACTCGGAAGGCCCCTCTCAAATTCGCTCACTTGGCTTTAGGAAGCACTCGTGCGTCTCCGTCGAATAGTTGCCTGCTTCCTTCACACACGTTTTCAAAAATGGCTCTGATCACTATGGGACTTAACTTTTGAGGTCATCAGTCCCCTAGAACTAAGAACTATTTAAACCTAACTAACCTAAGGACATCACACACATCCATGCCCGAGGCAGGATTCGAACCTGCGTCCGTTGTGGTCGCGCGGCTCCAGACTGTAGCGCCTAGAACCGCTCGGCCACTCCGTCCGGCCACACACGTTTGTAACACATTGAGCCTTCCGGCTGTAAACATTCTCAGTTAAAGGGTGAACACATATGGCGCTCTGGTAGATAAGCCACTACGCTAGCTGTTCGTAAACGACACTGAAACCTTTATCAGTCTATCTAAGTTCCCCGGATGGAACATGCCGTCATCGGATCAAAATCGATGTCGTGTTTCCAGGTGCACTCTTTTTTTTTCGGCAATTCATAAAGCTGGACAGTAATTAGCATCATACGAATCAGGAGTGTGCAACAGACTCCGTTGGAGGGCGGACAAGCACCGTCGCCGGGCTAAGCCCTGGGAAGATGTCGCTACCCATCGGCGACGACCACGAGCGCGACCACGACCGCGACCGCTGCCGACACATTAAGAGCACCGGGTCCGGTGCCCGCCATTTGTCTGCAGGGACCGGCGCTGCCCTAAATCTGCCTCCGCTGAAAACTGCGCCACCCCAGCGCGCCGTCCGGCTGCGCACAGCCTCGGCGCGAATATTTTATCCGCCAGCGCAGGCCTCCAACCCCACACCCGTCTGCCACTCCTCGTCCTCACCCCACCTCCCTCCACCCCTTCCCTGTTCTCGTCCACACCACCACAATTCCCGGTGCAGTTAGGAGACCGGAAAATAATATCCGCCGGCGCGCACGTTTCATCGCTTGGGGAACAAGTATTATCCCCGTAGCGAGTATTTCACTCCGCGATGGTCCAGCTGCCAATAGCGAGTGGCTGACCTTGCACGCTCGGAAAACCTGGTCTCCACTGCACTACAGAGTATAAAAGTGTGCTCGTTTAACTTGCAGTTTCAGCTACCGAGTTTATATTGCCTATGGAAACATATTTCACAATTTCAGCCGTGTAACAGCTTGCATTTTCAGTGATTTAAACATACGGTATTTGGTTTATGAAGATTTATGAGCGCGATCTGTTTACGGGCATTGCTTCCGAAAGTAATTTCTCATTCAGTGATATTAATATTGCCAAATGGTTTCCTCGTAGTTTTTGAGAAATAGAATGCACTTCTCTCAGGAACAAATGAAACTTTTTTTACCAACTTTTCATATCGACGTACCTACAGCCCTCTAGATGGGCCTCAAATGATTTAATTATTCTTTGTACCCCTTATTCCTTACAGTGGCGGATAAACTGTTCTAGTACGCCATAGCAAAAGTATCTGTGACTTGCTCCTATTTCACTAATTTAGTTTTAACACACTTTTCCCTCATTATTACTTGTGTTTCTTCAGTACGCATTTTAAAATGCTGTGACAGATTTTGAAACACAAGTGGAGTACAGTTATAAGTTGTTTCTTCTAGGTTTTTTTCCCTGACATCTGATTCGATTTCAATCAATGACGTTCCTTAGTTCAAAGTCAATATTTTATACCATTGGAGCTCTTTTATTGAAGAAATCTTTATTTCCTTGTAATATGCGTCCATAGCTTCCATAAATTTTTAAAAGTTCTCGTTTTGTTTTCAGCCCTTAGAATTTTATTTTAAGATTGCTATTTTAAAGCTTGACATTGGCTTAATCTCGAAATTGCAAAGTAAATTTCCAGCGGCGGAAAGCAAAATGACAACTTTCAAATTCTTTCTTTGTTTGCGCAACTCACATTACTGTGACTGTTTTGCAGTGTCTTGTATTCCCTAATTTTGACATTTAGCACTTCGTGCACTCTTTCATTACCCTTCAACACTTTGGTCTTTAGTTTGTCTACCTCTAACTTTTACTGTGAGCTCTGTGTTTTGTTCATTCCATTCAAGAGTTTTCTAATAAACTGTTGTTTCCAGACGGACTGCTTCGTCTGCGAACTTTATCCTCAGTCTGATCCACTTAACACTTTATTTTTGTTCTGAAACTTTCTCTTACATATACATTTACGTGCATCTACATCTCCATAATATACATACACCACGAGGCAACGTAAGGTGCATGGTGGTTATACCACTGTTAGTTATCTATTTCTTGTTCCTCTTGCAAATCGAGTGAGAGCAAAATGAACGTCTATCTCCTTCTATACCAGCCCTGATTTGTTTCCTTGATCCATATGTGGAATTAACGTTGGTTGCAGTAGGATCGTTCTACTGTCTATAGCAATCTTTGGTTCCCTAACCTTTCTCAGCAGCGTGTCTGCTCCCCTCCAGGGATTCCTCTTTGAGTTCAAAAAGCATTTCCGAAGTACTCATATACTGATCGAACTTACCGGTAACAAATCTATCAGCATACCTCTGAATTGCTTCTATGTCTTCCTATAATCGGACCTCATGGGTGTCCCAAACTCTTGAGAAGAATTCAAGAATGCCTACTCTAGTGTTCGGTATGCGGTCTCCTTTATAGATGAGCAACACGTTACCATAATTCTCCCATTAAGTCGAAATCAATCACTTGCCTTGTCTCCTACCATTCTAATGTGCTCTTTCCATTACATATTGCTTCGCAGTATTGCTCTTACATATTTAATCGACACTAATAATCCTGTATTCAAACGTTACAAGACTATTTCGTGGTCATGTGCATTAACTTACATTTTTTTCACATTTATCGCAACTTACCTTTCATCACACCAAACAGAAATTCTTTAAACAAGTTATCCTGTATCCTCCTACATTCAACGATGACACTTTTCCATACGCTACAGCCTCATCAGCAAACAATGGCATGTTTATGCTCGCTCTATAGGAAAGATTGTTTGCGTATATGGAGAACCAGAGCGATCCTGTTAAACAGGTACTTCCATGGTACACTCCTGACAATACCCTTGTCTTTGATGAACAGTTGTTGGACATATCAGTTGAAAAGTGTTTTAGACACTTACGTTTCTGAGAATATATTCCGTACACTCGGATCTTCCATTATAGTCTGCATGGGACCACTGTGTCCAAAGCTTTCTGGAAATCTAGGAATATGGACTCTGCCTGTGCTCTTCATCTATGGTTCCAGAATATCTTACATTACTATTTGAGCTGAGCAAGGTCAGCGCATCAATTTTTCTAACTGTTCAAGAATACCAAGCTTTCGAGCTAGTGGATCTCACCATGTTCGGGATAATGACAGTCACTATGACAACTGATCACCATTAGTCCAAAAGTGTTCACCATGCATTCAGCGTAATGGTGGTCACTTTGACTGGGACAATGGCAGTCAGGCTGAGCGTGAGGTCTAATTTCTCTGATTTTTATGGCATGGTCATTTCAAAAAACTTGCCGGACTCTTCATCGAACGCAAGCCCTCGGAATTTTAGGAGTAACCTCTTCTGTGATACAGGAAGTCTCCCCTGTAGTTACTGCCGCTGTAGTCAGTTAAATACCTCCATAAAGCTCTCGAATTTATTAAACGATTCCGTGGCGAAACTTGCCGCTCTTCTGTTAATTCTACGTGGTAAGGATCCCAGAGCGATGAACAAGAGTCAATAACCGTTAGAATCAATAACCGTTAGAACGATGTTTTATAATCCACTTCTTTAGTGGATTCTACATTTGCTTAAGACTGTCCGAATGAATCTCAGCCTAGCATCGGCTTTTCCTACCATTTGTATTATAAGACCATTCCACCTAAGGTCGCAGCTCATTGTCAGTACACAGAAAATTTGGAAAGAACCAAAATTGCACCTCGTCAGACCACACTACATGCTTTCAATCAGCTGCTATTCAGTTTCTGTGTTGTCTGGTCATTTAGCAAGACTTGCGCTACCCATGAAGATGTCCAGTTTTATGTGAGCCTGTGAGCAATAGGCTTTCGCTAGGGACCCGATGACAGAACTCTATTACGTGCATTTCTGTTCGCAATCGCTCGGAAACTGGCCGAAGAGGAGGAGGTTTCACTGACAGCGGCCGCTGTTGTCTAGTCTGGAAGCGGCTGCCATTGTCCGGGCATGAGACTCGTCTCCGGCCTGTGCCCGTTGTAAGTGGTAAGCAATTCGTTGTAGGCACGTTGGATAGTTCGCGTGGAGAGACAGCCAAATGGGGCAAACAAATTTACTGTACAATCATAAGCTCATCCAGCCACGACAGGTCTTTCCTGCCATTGTGTCATGTCTAATCACCTTACAGCGCTGATTCCATACAAGCGACTGGCACACATACACCGCCAGGTAGCCGTTCTAAACATTTACAGCGCCCCAAAGTGACCACAGAGCTCCTATGGAGGGCGGATTTCTTATTTCATTTGGTGAGCTTATGACAGTCCCTTGCCCTTCTTCCTAGTGCGCGCTCTTCCTCACCACTTTCGTTTAATTATACAGTTCGATCTGGATTCGAAACACGGTATATTAGAATTAGATGAATAGATCACATTATTTCTACTTTTATTGTTTACAATATCTGTCACAGTTGCGGAAATAGTCATTCGTTTTTGGCGACTAGTTTCGGATTATCACGTCCTTTTTCAAACCACAGCCTTGAAAGTAAGTGTAATCACACAGATGTGAGTAACAAACGTTCATAGTCGTCATTAGAAATCATTACCTGACTACAAAGTGTAAACTTTATATGAGCGTATAGTATGGTTTCCTTCCAGTCGAACGCAGCAAACTGGAAGGAGAGATAGATGTCGTGTGACTGGGGCCTACCGTCGGGTAGACCGTTAGCCGGGTACAAGTCTTTCGATTTGACGCCACTTCGGTGACTTGCACGTGGATGAGGATGAAATGATGATGATTAGGACAACATAACACCCAGTCCCTGAGCGGAGAAAATCTCCGCCCCAGCCGGGGATCGAACCCGGACCCTTAGGATTCACATTCTGTCGCGCTGACCACTTCTTTTTTTTGTTTTTATTTATTTATTTATTTATTTATTTTCAATAATGACCACTCTGTTAAAAGGAACATATAGACCATTTCATCGTATAGTATGTGCATTACATATTGAGTGGTGAGAGAAGCGTGAGGTTCATCATCAGCTGTCAAATGTGCACACCGACTGCACCCGGCACATCCCAACTGCTTGGGGGGTCGAGGAAGACTGCCTGAAGATAGTTGGCAAAGGTTTTCCGATAGTGTGACCATCTATGAACCTCATTGTGGGCTTGCTGCAAGAAATACCAAAAGTCAAGTCGCGACATGGCAGTATCCCCATAGAGGTACGCGATCGTCCAACCTTTGATCCAGATGATCGACTGTGATTTAGTCGCCGGAAAGTAGTCACTCTCCGGATGTAAGAAGGAAGCAGGTGTAATATGTTGCGGGGTCACACGGAGGTAGCAAGCCACCATCCGTCTTCCTAGGAGCCACACGTCCCGCGATACAAGTTAAGCGGTGATGGTCGTCATCCACTTGGTGACATTTCGGGCATGGTGGAGTGTCCAATAGTCCAATTGCATGGAGCCGTTGGTGGGTGTTGAACTTGCCACAGGCGACAGAGAACCACAGTGCCCGAACGAAGGTAGGAAAGAATTTTTGGTGCACATGTCTCCAAATCTTCGGCCAATGCAACCTGGGGTGTTTCAGTTCAATTACATTACAACTTAGCCGTCGTAGCAGCCAAACATACAAATCCTTCGCGCATGGCGGTCTCGTGCGCGGAAGCTCGTCTCTGATATAACTAAGTTCCACGATAAATGTTGAGACATGCGCAGAATGTGGCGTAATGTTGCCCACCGCCACCGGAGGTGTGAGGGACGCTGGAACCAGGAAATCCAGTAGGCGGGATGTAAGGGAATCACGCCCGCTACGCCATTGCTTATACATTGTGGCTAGAAGGAGCGCCGTCGCACGGCAGTGAACATTCGCAAGTCCGAGTCCCCCCTTGTCCGTAGGGAGAGTGAGCGTTTCGTGTCGCACCTTGAGGGGCGACCCAATCATCACGAAATAGCCTAGTGCTGATTGAAGTCGACGTCCGAGCGTGTGTGGTAGGGGCAGGATCTGCGAAATATGCACCATTCGAGAAACCACATAAGTGTTCAGGTACTCGACTCGCTGCAAAGGATCAAGGCGCCGTAGGAGATGTTGTCGGACCATGGTACGTGTTGTCTGTAAAATACGTCGGTAGTTAACTGCTGCAGTATGTTTTACAGATGAGGTAAAGTCTATGCCGAGATAGCGGAATCGTTGCACATAAGGAAACGGACTGATTTCTTCCCGCGTAAGGCCCCTTCCCACCGGCATTGCCGCCGATTTGTTCATGTTCACTGCACCACACGCCGTCACACTGTGGTCCAACAACAGTTCAAGGACCGTCTTCACCTCTTCCTCAGAACGAACGAACAGCAGGAGGTCGTCCGCATAGGCACGACATTTGAAGGTGTAGCCCCGTAGTTCCATCCCAGAAAGAGAATTGGTGAGCCTCCCAATTAATGGTTCCAACGCTATCGCGAACAGCAGCATCGAAAGAGGGCAGCCCTGGCGAATGGATCGTCGAATTTGAATGGGCCCTGCTATACGCCCATTAACCTGTACCAAGGATTGTGCGGCCCCGTAAATCCTTCTAATGAGACCAGTAAAACGGACTGGAAAACCCATTTGTTCCAGTACAGCATACAGATAGTTGTGGCGCACCTTATCAAAAGCACTGTCAAAATCAATCGCCACCATCGCCGCTTTAAGCCGGCACTCCTCCGCCAGCGCTATCACATCACGGCATTCGCCAGTAGCTGTTTGCACATTCACCGATCCACCCGGTGTCGTCTGTTCCGGAGAGAGAACGCTACGAATTAACATACGACATCGGGACGCTAGCAACCGTGCAAAGATCTTATAGTCGGCATTAAGCAGGGTGATGGGGCGATAATGTGTGACCGTAATTCCTGGCTTCGGTTTATGTACTGGCACCAGAAGGCCTTCCATAAAATCCGGTGGAATAGGCGCATCGGAATTTAACATCTCGTTGTACATTTCCGTCCATCGCGGTGCCATTTCGTTGCAAAATTCGCGATAGAATTCAGCAGGAAGCCCATCAATGCCTGGGGACCGATTCAACGCACCTTGTGCGATCGCATCATGTACTTCCTCACAGCTAATGGCTTCCAGTAAGGTTCCCGCGGCTTCCACCGTCAGTGTACGGGAGACGGACGTGGCTATACGGTCGAGGTCATCGAAAGAGGCTGCTTCTTCCCGATAGATGTGTTGGTAATGGTCGACGAATGCAGAGACAATGTCCGCTTGACGCGTCACTCTTCGGTCTTCGCGGGTGATTAACTCCCGTACCAAAACGCGTCGTCGGTGCTTTCGTTCATTCACGACGTGGTGCATGGAAGGAATCTCGTGCCTTATCGTATCGTGACATCTGGCGCGCACCATGGTTCCCTGAAGATGTTTCCGAGCTAAAGCCACTAGTTTAGCTTTTATCCTTTTGCGTTCGATCCAGATGTCCTGTCCCGGCGGGCCATCATCCAGGTCGTGCAGTGCTGCAAAATAAAAGTCGGTGGTACGGCGGCGCCATTCTGCCATTTCCCTGCTATATGAGATGAACGTACGGCGAAGCGCCGGTTTAGCACAAGTCAGCCACCAATCAAGCATCGTCGCATACCTTCCAACCCTTCGCTCGCACATCGTCCATGTCTCAAGGATCCGTTGACGGCATTCAGGATCATGTAGATGTTGAATGTTTAGTTTCCACGGGGCCTTACTGTTCCACACCTCTCTACGGGGAAGAAGCACCGTACAGATGTATGGGCTGTGATCGGAAAATGCCAATGGCCAGCGTTCCGCGTCCTGGACATCATTTGCATGAGCCCGTGAGATATAAATGCGATCTAATCTGCTCGCCGAATGACTTGTCACATAGGTGTATCCCGGTGCAGCTCCATGTCGTAATTCCCACGTGTCACTAAGTACAAGGTCGTTGACAACAATTCGCAACTCCTGGCTGATGTTTGCTTGCGGCCATTGGTCTTTCTGGCTGAGAACACAGTTGAAATCTCCACCAATTATTACACATTCAGAACGTCCATGGAATAGTGGAGCAATGTCTTCTGCATAAAATCGTGCCCTTTCCCGCCGCCGATTGTTTCCCGACGGTGCATAAAGATTGATGATGCGTGTCCCAAACGTCGTGAAAGCCATTCCCCTGGCCGACGGAAGATAACACACGTTTTCCACTGGGAAGCCATCTCGCACGTAAACTGCCACCCCATTCCCATTGTGATCTCCATGAGACGAATAGGATTGGTAGCCTGGGATGTATGGGAGTGCAGCTATGTGGACTTCCTGCAGCAAAGCAATATCCACATCAGATGCCCAAACCGTTTCCTTCAATAGGTGTATTTTGGCCGGTGAACGCAGGTCATTGATATTTAATGTCGCAATACGGTTCGCATGGCGTTGAATCCCACTCTGTCGAGGCGCAACAACATCTCCCTGCACCGGCGCCGGGGGCTGAGGTAGAAGACGTTCTCTCGCCCCTCTCCCTTCACCTTCAGCAATTATTAGGCCGTCTTCGTGAGTGCCGGCTGCCTCTGTATGACGTCCGGCGCCTCCTCAATATCGTCATACCACATCTTTTCAGGCTGTGATATATTCGTGTCCATATCCACAGCATCTGCGTCTGGAGAGCCAACTCGCTGTGATTCCTCTTCAGCATCACCACGTCCCGGTACCGTCAATGTGACAGACCGCTGTGGGTCGGATCGAACAGTTCCCAGTGCCTCATCCTGTTTCGTAGAGGCTGTTGTGTCGTCTTGGTCCACAGGCACATCGTCGTCGGGGCAAGGGGAGTCATCCCTAGGAGATGCCGTGCGACGCCGCCGTTTCCTCCTTTTCGGGGAACGCTGTTTGCGTGATCTTCCGTCCGTGTCCTCAGATTGCAGGGAATCACGGCTGCCCGACAGAAAAGCATCCGTAGGAACTGGAAGTGTTTCGAGTCCCATCGTTGAACTTGGCGGAGTTCGGTCGAAACTAATGATGTCGTCTCAGAGTGCGTTTCAGACGGAACAGCATCCGTAGTGGCTGGAACTGCTTCTTGTACTATCGGTGTGCTTGGTGGGAGTTCGGTCTCATCTGGTGTTGTCGCCGTAGATTGTATGCTCGACGGAGCAGCATGCTCTGTCATCCCGACGTCTGCTACAAGGTTTCGGAGAGTGCCATCTTGATCTTCCACCGGGGCTGTGTCCTTTCGGTCATCAGCGGACGCAGTGAGGGCTTTGGCATAGGTGATCGGTAGTACTGTCATAGCCGGCGACGGCTCCCGCACATCTGAAGGCAGTTGCGTAATCCGCCGTTGCATACAGTTCTACCTGAGGTGTCCATCCTGGCCACATCCAGAACATGTACGTGGTTGACCATCGTAAATCACCACCGCCCGACAACCACCAATTGTCAGATAGGACGGTACATGCTTCTGAAGATCAATAGTGATCTGCCGCACTCCGTTAAGAACGGAGTATGTGGCGAATTGTGTCCAGCGTTCTGCTGTGTGACCTTGTACTGTGCCGTATGGCTTAAAAGCCCCGATAACTTCGTCAGCCGGGAGCTCAAATGGCAGCTCAAAAACACGTATTGTCCGTATACCCAGACCAGCATGTTCTACAGTTACCGTGCCGACATTCCCGTCACTATGGCAAAATCGGAGACCTGCTTTTGTCGCCTGTAGAATTCTCTCACACGCCGCGTCATTTACCATCTTAACATACACCGTGGGACTAACGATGAATAGGTGAATTCCGATAATATCGTTTGGCGGTATCTTGTCCTCTCGAATGAATCGTTCCACTGCTAAAGCCTTTGGTCGTTCGTCGTCTTTGCAGAAATTGAATCGTAATGTAGTTTTCCTGTACTTGTTCGCCATGATCGTTGTTACTAGCCCGCGTGCAGACTAAGTCCACAAGTAAACAAACACTCGCACACGCCGCACAGGCGGAAGTATCGGACCTCCGCTTCGCACGGCCGCTAGTGCCGAACTGACCACTCAGCTGCCGGGGGCGGACAACTGGAAGGAAATCATATCACATACTCACAAGGTTTGCCGAAGTATAACACTGATTGCTGTCATATTACCAATGTTAAGCGCTGTCGGGGTTAGCTAGCATTTGGATTCGCGTCTGCAGAGCCCCGTCGGCAAGCGAGCTGCACTCAGCTCCTCTGAGAAGCTGAGAAGCTACTTGATTTATACGTAGCGACTCCGGTCACGAAGACTGACAATTGCCGGCAAAGCGGTGTGCTGACCACATGACCCTCCTTATCGGCATCCAGTGACGCGTGGTTGCTGAGGATGAAACGACAGTAAGTCGGTACAGTTGGGCCTTTTTTATTCACGTAATGATTTCCAACGACGAATATGAACATATGTTCATTGACGGACTATGTGATTACATTTATGCTCAAGGCTTCGGTTTGAATGGACGTGATGGTCCGAAACTATTCGCCATAAAGAAGTGACTATTATCGTAACTGTGACGGGTAATGGAAAAAATAAAAATATATCATACCCAAGTGGCTGGTCCTATCGTCCATTATGTTGGAACATCACTTTATTTTTCGTAGTTTTTGTTTTCCTCGTTCAAATGGTTCAAATGGCTCTGAGCACTATGGGACTTAACTTCTGAGGTCATCAGTCCCCTAGAACTACTTAAACCTAACTAACCTAAGGACATCACACACATCCATGCCCGAGGCAGTATTCGAACCTGCGACCGTAGCAGTCGCTCGGTTCCAGTCTGTTCCAGTCTGTAGCGCCTAGAACCTCTCGGCCACTCCGGCCGGCTTGTTTTTCTGGAATCAAGTCAATAACTTCGTAGCAGCTACTGGTATGAGTCTCGATGTCCTCTCGGCAAAGAGCATAATGACTGCCGATGAAACGATCGTGAAATCCGGAGAATGTCTTTTTCTTCCGATAGGATTAAAGGAGATGGAGACTTGCAAAGATAGTAACGATCGTGAAATCCGGCGAATGTCTTTTTCTTCCGATAGGATTAAAGGAGATGGAAACTTACAAAGATAGTAACGATGGTGTTTTCCTAATCGGCCTTGACGCTCATTAAAGGTGTATCTAAGCATCGGGCTAGACATCCGATTGGAGCCGTTTGCTTGGGAGATCCCAATAAACGTTGAAAGCATCAAGCACGGTGTCGGCAGCACGACGAGTTAGTAGAGAGAGCCGTTCGGCGCGGCGCGGTGGTGGGTCTGGACAACGTAGGGCGGCTGGCGCGCCGTGACGGGCTGCAGTGCATCTCTGTGTACACTGGTTAATGCCGGTAATCTGTCCGGGCCGTAATGTGATTACACACGTGGCAGCTGCGGCAGCACGTACGCTGGGCGGCTGGGCGGCTGGGCGGCGCCTGCGCTGTCGCCCACGCCGCGCCGGGCAGCACTGTGCACCGACCGCCGGACGTCGAACGCAGCCGCTCCGATATACACCCACTCACCGCGCCCCTGCTGAAGCACCGGCCCGCTTCAGGTTAATTTGCAGGCTGTAGCTACGACAAGGAGCATTCGCCATCAGGGCATACGCCATTGCATCCGCAACTTGTAGAGACATTTCCATGAAATGAACACCCTTAGCTGCTTACAGGCGTTTACATACGTCAACGGGGAAAGATGTGTGCCCCGACCTGGACTCGAACCCGGGATCTCCTGCTTACATGGCAGACGTTTCTATCCATCCGACCCACCGAGGACAGAGAGGATAGCGCGACTGCAGGGATTTATCTCTGGCACACCTCCCGCGAAACCCACATTCTCAACGTATTGTCCGAAAGAACAGATACCATCTTAGTAAATATATATAATTAAGGCACACCGGCCACTTGACCATCTTCTTCTTCTGTGCGAATGCACAAACAGTGCGCGAACTCTTACGGGAGTCGGCAACGCGCCGCGAATAATGAGTATAATGGGCAGGGGCACTATGAATGTAGTGCAGGACAATACGTTGAGAATGTGGGTATCGCGGGAGGCGTGCCAGAGATAAATCCCTGCAGTCGAGCTATCCTCTGTGTCCTCGGTGGCTCAGATGGATAGAGCGTCTGCCATGTAAGCAGGAGATCCCGGGTTCGAGTCCCGGTCGGGGACTGTCCCCGTTGACGTATGTCAACGCCTGTAAGCAGCGAAGGGTGTTCATTTCATTCTAATTTTATTCTAACGAGCTGCTTGGTCACCGATGGTATCTGTTCTTTCGGACATGTCCGAAAGAAAAGATACCATCTTAGTAAATATACATTATTTCCTTTCCAATGAACATGGGAAGGATCTGGACCACCACTCAGACGTGACTGAAGACACTTCTGAAGCTGGCCCGGGTGGCCGAGTGGTTCTAGGCGCTACAGTCTGGAACCGCGCGACCGCTACGGTCGCAGGTTCGAATCCTGCCTCGGGCATGGATGTGTGTGATTTCCTTGGATTAGTTAGGTTTAAGTAGTTCTAAGTTCTAGGGGACTGATGACCTTAGAAGTTAAGTCCCATAGTGCTCAGAGCCATTCGAACCATTTTTGAACACTTCTGAAACCTTCAAGGTGTCGTTTACTTATAGGCGTCTGCATGTTATGCGATGGTGACGGGAGATGAAGGGAGGGGGGTGGGGGGGGGTTCACTTACTGGCATGTGAGGTACAGACTTATCGAGCGGACGTGAACTCCGTAATAGAGTTGTTATTAACATGCTACGCGATTTAAGCACAGAAGGTTCAGACGGCACTTCTATCGGCTACAACTGATTAACTCACCCCTCTCTGACTGTGGTGCGGCCAGGACATCGACCACATAACTTTCGTTAGCACAGTGCCGTAACAAACGATAACCCGGTTACGACAGTACTTAATGCTTTCTGGACAACAATTTTGCAACAGACTTAACACACTATTTACAGCGAATAGTGTGTCTATTAACATATGAATATAGCCTTCTAGGAGATAAATTATTTTAAAGGAAATTAGTTGTATAGATTCTGCCATATGTTTGCAATACGAATGCGCGTGCGTTTGTGAGTGTGTGGCGTGGGTGGTGGGGAGGTAGACAGAGAGTATATATGTAAAATGAAGCGACGAACGAAAATTTGTAGCAAGCAAGGATTCTAACACGGATCTTCTACTCGCTAGGCAGATCGTAAGCGTATTGTCATATCGCTGGCTTAGTTGTGGACTACCTTTGCGGGCAGTCGCGTCTGTAGGGTCGAGCACCGGAGACGGAACTGTTATGTTTTTAGTGTGTAGCTCTGCATGTGAGAGGCATTGTTAGTATGGAAGTTGAAGTGTTGCTACAAGGGCTGTTATATTAAAGTGATAAAATATGGAAATAGTTCAGAGGAAAGTGCGTTAAGAAGTAATTAAAAAAGAGCAGTGCCGCCGATGGTATATTGTGTATACTATCGTTGCGTGTCGTACAGTACTGTATCAATCATCCGCGCCGTGTTCGGTCTCCCAGAATGAACTGATGTGAATCAGTAAAAATTAGTTACCATAAAAGAGTGCAGTCAAGTTCCAGTGATTTGTAGCGAGCGTGAGGACGTGCGTTCGATCATCGTTTCGGCATTATCAACAATCAGCCGCGCCGCGACGGTTACGCGCACGCTCGTACAAGTGAGAACTAAGAAACTGAAAAACTAACTATACGACCAGTGTTAAAATATCATTACTAGTGTCAAGGAGGACTGGTACCAGATATCTGTGTATGCGTGACGAGCGTAAGAACTGTCGTGCTATCATTCGGCTTCCGCATCGTGAACAATCACCCGCGTCCTGTCGGTTACGCCTACGCTCGTCCAATTGATATTTTGGACTGTTAATCATCAAGATTGTTAATTGGGATAAACATTTACGATTTAGAGTGTAAACAGTGCAACCTGTGGTTTCCATATCGTCTCAGACTATAGATGTTCATACCAGACATAGGACAGTGTTGTGTTTTAACGTTGAGTGGGTCCCCTAAACCGCCTGTATATTTCGATAGATAATTTCAGGCAAGCCAACAGCAGTGTGGAGCAGGACAATACGACCACCGCGGGATTATCAGGTACGTGGTGTGGACAGGGCGCACGGTCAATAAATGGTCCAGAAATGATAACACCAGTTTAGGGGACCCCACCCCCATTTGTACCCCCGGGCGCGTTACAAGATGCACTAAACACTCAGCCACCCTGGCACAGTTGTTTTGTACAACTGCAGGGACTACCCTAGGACACCTCCCTCGTCCGTCTAAGTTACCAGTCACGCTTCAGCTCACTTGATATTCCCGCTTATATCGAAGAGCGTTGAAGAGACTCTTCAGTCATTCTGAAATAGCACCTCGGCCTCAAAAGAAACGCGTATCGGCGTACCGAGACGGATACCTGCATACTAATCCTAGCCTCGGTACAAATTTTCTATCGTGGCTTCAGTCTGAATATATAATGGTTCAGATGGCTCTGAGCACTATGGGACTTAACATCTACGGTCATCAGTCCCCTAGAACTTAGAACTACTTAAACCTAACTAATCCAAGGAAATCACACACATCCATGCCCGAGGCAGGATTCGAACCTGCGACCGTAGCGGTCGCGCGGTTCCAGACTGTAGCGCCTAGAACCGCTCGGCCACACCGGCCGGCCTGAATATATACATCATAGATGGCTGCGACGTGTGAAGGTCTCTGATACCATACAGTTTCATTCCATTAAAGCACCTATACCTGGGTTTCGGGTAGGATCCCCACTTCATTCGACGGTGAGATGCTATTCCAATACAGCTGGAGAGCCTCTGCAATGATGTTCGAGTTTAGGGGGAAAATGAAGTGGGCTGAGGCGTGAAGTTACCTTCAACTCTACTGCTACCAGCTGAACACTAGAGTGAAAAAAGATCGCATTTCAAGAAATGATTACCATCTGTACACCATAAAATATCAGAAACATATTTCCAAAATCATTTTCTTTGATGGAGACCAGACTTCGAGAAGTTGTGAGAGAAACTACACTCCTTGAATGATACAAAACATCACTAATGACAAGCATGCTTCTAAGTTGACATTGCCTACCAGAAGGCCGCTTCGAACAATAACACATGCACACCCGTACACATTATTTGCGTAAGACGCCAGTGACACCGCCGGCCGCTGTGACCGACCGGTTCTAGGCGCTTCAGCCCGGAACCACGTGGCTGCTACTGTCGCAGCTTCGAATCCTGCCTCGGGCATGGATTTGTGTGCTGTCCTTAGGTTAGTTAGGTTTACGTAGTTCTAAGTCAAGGGGCTGATGACCTCAGATGTTAAGTCCCATAGTGCTTAGAGCCATTTGAACACCAGTGACACCACTTAACAGTAGCTGACCCGCGACACATTTAACAGTCGCTCAGCGGAAAATTCTAAAACCAGCGTGTAGTTAATAGGAACACTTACTGAGGATAAACAGTACGTTAGAGATGTGAGTAAGGGGTTGCAGGTCTATCCACACCATCGTAATTACGTGCTCTTCAGAACAGCTATAGGGCTTTCATGTGAAATATTGGCACAGCCATTAATTATAGGCCAGCGTCAGGTCCTAAACCTGACTGAAGAGGTATCCCTTAGTTTGTCTCACGAAGTAAATGGAAAAGGAAAATCTGCTATACAGAATTTGAAACGGAAGCTTTCTTCGCTGCACGAGTTAATGCAATCCACAATAATTAATGACACAAATCTTCATGAAACGTTCTTACGATCCATTCGCTTCTTATATTTCATATTTTCTACATCCAGCCTACGAAATATGTTTGAACGTAGTTACTGAACGGATGCACAGAGCCAGTGCTGCTGTTTGTCGACTGATGGTTCACATACTCGCTTCTTCGTTAGGTATACGAAAACTGGAACGATATCGACATCGATGATGCATGAACAACTAGTTTCTGCAGGTGAAACAGGTTTGACGCTCGATTGCTCTTGACTAAGGTTTCTTTCGAATGAGATTCACAAAGATAACAAATTACATGAACTAATTCCGTAATTTATATTGCGTTATCATACAGGAAATAAGGACAATATAATATGTGCCATTCATATTTACAAAATATGTTAGTAAATATGTTTGCTTAAGGCCTCGTAGTTTTATTCAAGAAAGACTAATGTTTACTATCAAACTGCTTAGCCATACGATCTTGAATGGCAAAAAGCAGCAGATTATAGTGAACCATGAACGTTAAGTTCAGAGCTTAATGCAAATAACATCGTGCGCTCCGCAGCTGAATCAGTTAAATGTTGATAACAACCGCCACAGCTGTGTTTCAGGTACGGTTGTTACGCCACAAATTCTTTCGTTCTAAATGAACAGCTTCAGTTGAAACCGAAAGTTCACCAACAATTCTTACAAAGTGATAGAAATATGCCTGTGTCATGAATCAAAAATGACGATTCAGCACATCTAACGCTAAAAATAACGTTCTGGAATGCTTCTCCGACTGCCTAACATCAGCAGGGCTAGTGTACATGCACGGAACAACACGCTGCGCTATACTGGAAAATAGAGAAAGTGCCCGTGGATCATTCGGTAAGGAATTATTCCGTACACGCAAAGCTATTTAGTAAGTCTTTCGTTATTCGTTAAACACTCACACGTTAATGGAGTAAATGAGTACGTAATTTACGTAACTGCTGTAAGCGTTTGTGGCCTTAGTCTTGTAGGTCAGAGCTTAACCGCTCAATGTCATCTTCAGTAAGAGTCTCGCCACTATTACGGCTCCGTTGTGTAGCGACGTAATTTACTCAACAATTTAATGGCCAATACCGGTACAGTACGTATTGTCGCAGTAATGGGAGATCTACTAGGTCATCCCTGTTTGTCCGCACTTCAAGAGCAGGAGACAGTGTAAAGAAGCAACCCACAACGGTTGCAGTTTTCCAACTTCGGTAAGTACATGCTAACACAAATAACTAGAATACACGAATAACAACCCCCTTACTCATGAAAGATAAAGACCATTCGCAACGAACTTGTGTCGTAGGCAAATTTCCCTCAGACAAGAATATTGGAAGCATGAACTGAACAGCGTGTTATACGGATGTGAACCCATTAGAGAATTTGCTTGTTAATAGCGAGGAAACACATTGCTACCCGTCAACCATCATCAAAGACTTGTCCAGGCCCAAACACAAATCGTCATGAGAAACTGCCACTGCAATTCTTGACTAACTAGCTGCCGACTATGCATGCCATGACAAAGCCATACTAGTATGGCAGGTAATGGTAACCACTTATAACAGCAATTTTTTTGTTTTTGCGGAAGAGTATTTCCGGTTTTGTTACTTTTTAAGTGGACCTTTCTGGCTTCAGAACATCTCAGAATATGTGGGAGCCTACTAGACACTCCTGTAATCTAAAAATAATGTCTTCTTCTGTTCTTCTTTCCTCTTGCATTTATTCCTCGCCTACACGTGATCGGCATCGTTGTGATAGGATTTGGCACTTGCTACAGAGTGACCGGATGCCCTGCCTCTTGCCAAATCGGAGAACTGTTCACGAAAATGCTTTCGTTTGTTGGTTAAGCTTAACTATTTGACACTATTGCATACAAAGTAGTTTAATGGGTGATCCCTGTTACTCAAATATTATAGGTTCCATAGTTGCTTATGTTTCATAACGACTTATTTTGTGGTCTTATTCCACCGGACTGGATACCTACGGCTCTTGATCTAATCTGTTTCATGATATAAAATCAGTGATTAAGTTCGTCTCCGTGATGGTAAATCCTTTTATACCGTAATGATTAAAACCTACGATGTGAATATAAGGGTTGGAGGTACGATTTAAGGAAACTTACAGTAAGATCTTCATTCCTGGATATCTTCTGACGTTTCATCACCAGCTCACTAAGCACTGTAATTGTGATTCTGGTTCCTTCCTTTCGGAAATGGAGGGAGAAACACAGCCACATTAGTCTCTAGACAGTTTCAGAAATCGAACCTAGACGAAGAACAAGATTCAATAGTTTATTTGATTTAGAAAAATGAATTGGTGCTAACAAAAGCATTAGTCAAAGAATAACAGAGTAATACGCATCGCGGAAGATAGCAGCTTCTGATGCATTTGTCCAACAAAGAGGCAATAAACAAAGTGAAGGTACATTTTTAAAAAAACAATAACGATACAAGAGACAGAGTCAGTACTTCTTCTGACTCGATGTAATTGATACATTCAAGATCTATTAAGTTTGGCACAGCACTAATTTACATTAAAATCTAAGTAGACACTAATTACTGAATTACACATAACGTAGTATGTTATTACAACCGATCATAAATATCCGGATAGCAGTGTCACACGAAGAAGAAGTCATTCACATTGTCAGTTGTCGGTAGTAATATAACAGGAACCCAGAGACGTGTTCAGATGGACATTAAGTGAATGATCAATTGTCCAAATCGACTGCTGGTAATCCCATTCAGGTGCAAGCCATCTCGTTAATCTTCTGTCGCAGGGTTCATCCATCAAGTGTTGCGAGGGCCGTCGGTTCGGAGGCGCACAAAGCTATCCTTCAGCGCAAGCCCTCTTACAGTTATTACTGGTTACGCGTAAAACTACTGGAAATGGAGACGAATTACTAGAGCGCCTGAGACCAAGCCAAACCACAGCAAAACTTCACATCCCTGTTAGCAAACTGTTAACCAGGAAATTATTCCGTATGTTGTTAGTTGTCAGGAGGCGACTGAAATTATTGATATCATCATTTTTGTTCACATAGGAATCAGGCCACATCTGGCTTTAGTCATTGTTTAAAATTTGACCAGTACACTGTGTCCAAAAAAATATCGTGTTCCGGTGGGAAAAAAATGAATTTATGAACGCTCTCTCGAGCCAGTGGTATCACATCATGTCAGTACGTTTTAATTATTTATTTTATATGCTGTCGTTAAAGGAAATATAGTCCGCTGACGCCCCGTTAAGTGTTTAAGTGCGTGTCGTTCTTACTTCTGTGCACGATTGGTTAGTACGAGAGAGGGAATGAGACAAACTGAAAAAGAGTAGCGAGCAGGGTCGAGGTAGAAAATTAAGGCTGGAGAGGGAGACAGGAAGAAAAAAAAGCAACACTGCCAATTTACGCGATTAAAAAGATTAATTTTTTGATTCCCTACCAGGATGTACTGCATTTACACTGATGAGGGACACCAGATTTATTTTCCTTCAATTTACTCCATAACATATCCTGCATAAAACATTCTCAGACTTATTACTGCGTCAGTTCAGGATAAAACCAGGAGCTTTCGACAATTACTTCCATCTTCTTCGTAAAGTTCGTGGTTTTAGTCTGAAAGTGGTGCGAAAAGAAGTCCGAGGATGATTTATACTACAGTGTCCTCGCGAAAGACTTCGTTCTTATAACAGATCCCATTTATTAACTGAAATATTCCTTCAGCTTTAAGAAAATAATAACACGTGTAGCGCAATTTATTCAGATTAACATTTTACGATTGTGTAATTCGAATCATAAAGGACAGCAAAAAGAAAAATTACGATGAAGTATTCCTTGAAAATATGCAATCTGAAGGGAAAACGAATAGTTAAAAGAAGCTATGAAAGCATGCTGAGAACAGAATGAGATTTTCATTCTGCAGTGGAGTGTACGCTGATATGAAACTTCCTGGCAGATTAAAACTGTGTGCCCGACCGAGACTCGAACTCGGGACCTTTGCCTTTCGCGGGCAAGTGCTCTACCATCTGAGCTACCGAAGCACGACTCACGCCCGGTGCTCACAGCTTTACTTCTGCCAGTATCTCGTCTCCTACCTTCCAAACTTTACAGAAGCTCTCGGTCGGGCACACAGTTTTAATCTGCCAGGAAGTTTCATGCTGAGAACATTTACTGAGTGCGGTGGGACACACACACACACACACACACACACACACACAATTGCTTTTGCATGCAGTAGTAGACAAAACTGCCACGCTGTGTATACAGACCTGTACAAAGGTTCACCGTCTGCCTCTTTGAACCAGAGCACCATGTAGACCTGGTCCTCCTTGTTGCGTGGCTCGATATCACACGGAAGTGCTACTTTCTTGTTCTGAACACCCTGGACATCCACGATGGGAACTGCAACAAGGAAAGAGAGAAAGGAATTACATCTTTGGTCGTGTAGATTTCCGTCAGGTGCCTAAATACATTTATGTTAGTCTGAAAGAGCTTCTAACCCACAGAGCTGTGTATTAACTGGAAAAGTTTTAAAATAGTAGATAATTTTTATAAATTTTAAGAAAGTCATATTTGTGGACGTTAAAACGTAGGCTCAGCCACCTTTCACAATGTACGACCACTAGAAGAAATTTAGATCTTTTCCGTTCTAAACGGTGGTAGAACCTATATTTTAACATTGTTTTTAACATCCAAGACCTCGTATACCCCATGGATAAATCAAAGATTATGTTTATGAACGACTAACAGCTGTTAGTAAAATAAGCCTTTATTTGCTACCAGTTTCAATCAAAACGTTTTCATCTGGCAAACTAATAGCAATGGAGAGAACACGTGACCTGCATTTCACTGTCTAATTGCAACGGTGTACGGTGAACCTGCTCAGGAAGCTATTACAATTACAACATGCCTATAATTATTTATAGCAGTCAGTATATCGTCATTCTCTGACGTGAATAAAATCGAAATATAAGAACCACTGTGCGTTACTGAAAATAAAATACGTAACATTTAGTAATAGAGCGCTCAATTTTTGTGTAAACGAAATAGTTCAATACGATAAATTTGTTGAAAGCGTAATTCGTCAACACATTTACGTCATCTTAATACACTTTCTATGTTCAGGTTTACTGCTACAATGTCGAAGGAACTCTGAATATCGACTAACTAGACAGTTGATTATAATTTTCAAGTAGACGTAATAGTGATAGATTTCACTTTGTGTCGACTGTTATATAGAAATCTACTGTCCACTCGCCGGTACACAGAGGGTTTTTCACACAGTAGCAGGTAGCCTGAATACAATGTGCTACGAACTATTATTGATTTTTTCGCATTAAGCTTAGTAAAATTAAAGAGTATTTTTCACCACACACGTTTAACTTTTATTTGTAAAGTTTCTTATGTGGTCACTGGAATTTTTGCCTCTTCTTTATAAGCTTCCACAGGTCAATCCATCTTCCATCGTTGTTAGCAGAGACTGAAATAGGAAGAAACTTATTTGCCCATTCAATATTGGCACTAGATGATTGTTTTCAGCTGTTAAATAAGTTGAAAGAAAAGCATATTTGTGCCATAAGCTACATAGTTTTATGTTTATCCTCCACCGGTTTCGGCTGTTGCAATAATCTTCAACGGTAGAACTACAAAATACAAAGAAACGACTAAAAATACAAAGAAACGACTGTAGAATAATCATAGCAAATGGACGAATTAAAAACGGTCATTTTTAAACCAGAATACTTACACACTGCACATCAGTGGTTCAACAATACATTTCCTTCATATATGGTCCATACAAATGTAGAACATAAATAATTTTAATAATAGTGTGGCTTAACATAGTCCATATAAACACGTTGTGCCTTGGCACAGTTAAAATAGTGCACATTTGGTGATAATTCCACACTTAATAACTGACACATTATATCTGTCAAAGGTATCTTCGACAGATACAGTGCGTCAACTACAAAGTGTAGACACACAAGAAGATACCCTCAATAATTTACGCTTGTTACAACGCCAAGGGATTATTCATTTCTGGAGTGAAGCTTAATAGCTTCTGGGCACTGTAATCGTACCCACTCTTCGACAGTGGTTTTACGTACAGAAATGTGATGGCTAAATTACTTCGATTTGTAAACATACTTCACAAAACTACATTTAGCACGAGTAATTTACTGTGTTCACCGTTCTTCTTACGAGTACAGCGCTATCATCATTATCAGTAACAGTAAGAGCGTGGAAAGTATTTAATGTAATAAATACATGACGCCGACAGTCAAAGTGAAACACCATTACTGCGCAGACGCTGCCTAATTTTGAGCAACTGAAAACGGTCAGGCGAGGGGGAACTATCTCTTTTGACATCAAAGACAAGCGACCCATTTCAGAAATTAAATCATTGTAGCCTCCTGTGGGCTGCAACGCGCCTCGGCAAACAGTTAATCCGCCGAGGGGTGGAGCGGCGATGTGACGGGTGCCAAAGCGAGGTCTGACCAAGACCACCCGGACAGAAGAAGATCGCTGCCTCGAGCTCAGATTAACCTCTTCGAGTCCAGCAGCCAGCGGGATGAGCCACTACGCTACGTCGCTCCATCACCGGACTTAGCGCTAGCTTCTCTCCTGTCTACTTGGGTAAAGGAACACGAGAAAACAGAACACAGCCTGTGCAGGCTACGGGGGACAGTAACACCGCTTTAGGAATAAATTCTTGGTTGACTGCTTGACTGATTTGGGGAAGTGGACCAAACAGCGAGATCATCGGTTCCATAGAATTAGAGAAGGAATGGGAAGTAAGCTGGACGTGCCCTTTCAAAGGCACCATTTAGGCACTTACCTGAAGCGATTTAGGGAAATCACGGAAAACCTAAATCTGAGCACTATGGGACTTAACAGCTGAGGTCATCAGTCCCCTAGAACTTAGAACTACTTAAACCTAAGGACATCACACACATCCATGCCCGAGGCAGGATTCGAACCTGCGATCGTAGCGGTCGCGCGGTTCCAGACTGAAGCGCCCAGAACCGCTCGGCCATTTCGGCCGGCCCCAGGATGGTAGGACGCGGGTTTGAACCGTCGTCATCCGGAATGCGAGTCCATGGTGCTAAACACTGCGCCGCCTCCCTCGTAATAAATTCTTGGTGAAAAAGATAAACACGTATGCCACACTGAAACACTGTGGTCCGTGTGTTCCAGTATCCTACAGCACATTTTCAACACAAATATAATAACTTCACTACAGGAAAATAAGTATCTCTGGAAGAATAAGCACGAAAGAGACCATTCGTGTAAAATAAGTTTTGTTAATACACGACATCCTGCAGACAATAGCTGCAGGTTAACAGATAGATACTCTTTCCTTATATTTCCGACTGACTTTCGAAACAGTACCACATCTTGGATTACTAATCAAGCTACGATCATACTGAGTATCTTCGCAGATATGTGAGTGGTTCGATGAATAGTTTACCAATATAATCCAACATACTGGACGGCGAATACGGAGTAACAGTGCCTGTATTGTGAACACGTATGATGCAGTGTTCGTTCGGACATGCACGTATTCCGTTACACAGCTGGAGGTGGTTCATATTCGCAACTGGGACTATATTTCATGCTTGGACGATGAATGTTGTACAGAAATGAAAGTGCCGCTGATTGCTGCAATGAAGTATAATAGGACCTAACATGTTCTCAGTCACCGAAATGATTTATCACATACGACCAGCCTCACTATAAGACCGTTCGTTGACTACGATGTTGAATACAGGAAAGTACGGAAGTGCAGAAAGAAAAATAAAGTTCAGATGTGTGTGAATTCTTATGGGACTTAACTGCTAAGGTCATCAGTCCCTAAGCTTACACGCTACTTAACCTAAAGTATCCTAAGGACAAATACACACATCCATGCCCGAGGGAGGACTCGAACCTCCGCCGAGATCAGCCGCACAGTCCATGACTGCAGCGCCTTAGACCGTGAAGTGCAGAAAGACTTGGATGTATTTTTACTTGATGCAATGAAATGCTGCTCTCTTTGAATGTAGATAATGTAAGTCATAAGAACCGGCCATAAAAATTTCCGTTCCAAGGCGACACGAACCACTTGCCTACATGTCGTTGCTTACATTCCCTCACAGTAGTCACGGCGAGATGCATACACGCTGCAGCAACGCATTCAAACGGAAAAATTTTTGATCGTCCCTGGCGCTTCCAGTCAGATGGAGAACAAGGCATTATTTGATTAAAAGTTAAAGGGTTGAACAAATAAGCACCTCGTGTAAATCAAGTATTCAGGGGTAATGTCAGCAAGCGACATGAAATGGGCCAATAACGTAAAATCAGTATTAAGGAGCGAATGGAAGAGTTCGATTTGTTGGAAGTGTTTGGAAAAAAGTAATTCGTCCATAAAGTAGATCGCATACTAGACGGCGATGTGAGCAGTTCCATAATTTCAGTGCGTGGAGTCCTTGTCAACTACACGTGATAATAGTCATCGAATGATTTCAGAGCCGTGCAGCAAGCTACCTAACAGCTTGGCAAAGCCCTAAAAAAACTGTATTGCCCCCGCCCCCCCCTACGTATCTCAGGTACGGACAATGAGAGCGGGAAAAAAAGGGTTACGGCGTGTGCGGGTGCATACAGATGTCTAATTTACCCCTAGCTGGCAACACTGATAGAATGGGACAGAAAATCGAAACTGAAAGTACGATCTACCCTCCGCCATTCGCAGTGGCTTGTGGAGTATATGCAGGGCGAAGGAAAAGCACTGCACTTGGAGGTTGGCATGCGATTCCTCAACCAGATTCAAGACAAAATCTCATCTAACAAATTCAGGTTGGTTTTATTTTGAAAATAAATGTATGAAAACGAGGAGCTGGCAACACTCTCACATCGTGCAGCGCATCACCCCGCACTACTGTGTTAGCAGTCGTAGCTTACTGAGTAGACTGCTGGGACAGGAAACCCACATACGCCATAGAGCTATGGTGCGAATGCTCATCAGGCTTTTTATTATTTTTGGATGTCCATTCCTTAGTTCTCGTTGTTTATAAGCAGGACAACATTTTGTCGCATGGTAATAGCATATCACATGAGAGGTGGGACCACTAAACTGCATGCATGTGTCTACCGATTGCACAGTAAACAAACATAACTGGTTCAAAATGGCTCTAAGCACTACGGGATTTAACATCTGAGGTCATCAATCTCCTAGAACTTAGAACTACTTAAACCTAACTAATCTAAGGACATCGCACACATCCATGCCTGAGACAGGATTCGAAACTGCGGCCGTAGCAGCAGCGCAGTTCAAGACTGAAGCACCTACAACCGCTCGGCCATAGCGGCCGGCTACATAACTGGTGCCGTCAAGTTGCTGTAGGGCGGCTTTCCGATGGAGTATACAAACGATGAATACGTCGGTATGATTTTGGGGCTGGGAGCCTCCCACAACCTAGCTGCTGCTGCTGCTCGTGCGTAGGCTGCACGGTACCATCAAAGGCGCCATCAAGATAAGCATGTTTTTCTTCATCTGAAGCAACGTCTTCGGGAAAGTGGTAACATTCGTCCACGAGCAATGGACAAATGCCGTCCAAGGACTAGACGTAGTGTACAAACAGAGGGCGCGAATCTTGAAACCGTTCACCAACCATCTCGGCGAAGTATCCATGATATTGCAAAGCAGTTGTAGACATATTCAAGACACGATGCAGAACTTATCCATATCATTACAATTAACTCACCACCTTATTCGACGAGTGCATTTTTGTGAATGGCCTTTGCTCCAAGTAGAAGACAACGAACGTTTTATAAATAACGCGATACGGACTGACAAATCTAGAATCACTCGTGAAGGTGTGTTCTACCTCCACAACAGCCATTATTGGTCGGAAACCAGTCCACATGTTATCCGTGATCATAACTTTCAGACACGCTTTGGCATAAACCTGTGCGCTGGTATCGTGGAAGGCGCGCTTTCGGGCCTTTACCTATTGCGGACAAGTTGAATGCGCCCCTGTGTCCTACATTTCTTTGCGATATTTTGCCTGATGCACTAGAAAATGCTCCACGTGGTGTTCGGCGACATCTATGGTTTCAGCATGATAGTGCATGGGTGTGCGTAATTATTTAAATGAAGTGTTTCCAGGGGAATGGTTTGGTCGTTTGGGTCCAATGTTAAGGCCTCCCCGGACCTTAATCCACTAGATCTTTGTTTGTGGGCTTATGTGAAGGAACAAGTTTGTATTACTCCACCCATGGGTGTACACCATCTAATAACTCGCTCGCATGCCGCTTCGGCAATGGTGATTACAGGTGAGCTGCTCATAGTCTAGCAAAGTATTATCCAGCGATTGGCGAACTGTTTGCAAATGAAAGGTGAGCGGTTTGAACACCTTTTGTAAAGTGAACGTTGCTCTTAGTGTACATATCGACTCTGGTAAGACAAGCTTGGACGCCAAACGTACAGAATCGAGTTATTGTGCATAGCATAAGGTGCAATCTAGTGTAGCTTAGCTATTGGATATGGACGATGTTGCTACATCCATTATTAATTTCCGCTCGCTTTATTTGTGTCATAAACGAAACAACGTGGTCGTTTATATGTGTAATAAGTTCGTGTTATATTTTAATGTTTAAATAAAGGGCACAGAAACAGAAAGAAATACACAAGATACAACATTTTTCGAGGAGTAAACTGGATACAGTTCGATGTTTTAATCGAAAGAAACATTTTTGGCACGAACGTGACTCGAACATCGGCTAGTCTGCATATCCGTTCCACATGATAGTGCCTCACCTCACTAAGCTAATGGAAGAGGTCCAGCACAGCGCCCAGTACACGTCACATATTCTTGCTCACGCTGTGCCCAATTAAAGCGTTGCCAGAGCTCCTTTTAAATCGCATTCCTGTTAAACCTATTGGTGCGTATAGTTTTTGCTAGATATAGTTTTTGCTTGATACACTTCTCTCTAGGACTGGGATGAGGAATCGCGTACGACCACGAAGTGCGACTTTTTCGTTCGCCTGTATATACATGAAAACTGTGACATCGAGAACAGAAAGTGGAGCCAGCAGACCTCATCAGTATTGTACCCTCATAGTACTCTATTCTATAAAGTTGTATTAATGATACCTTCGGCCACTGTTCCTCTTTGGCTGACCGAAGTGGCCGAGCGGTTCTGGGTTCTACAGTCTGGAACCGCGCGACCACTACGGTCGCAATTTCGAATCCTGCCTCGGGCATGGATGTGTGTGATGTCCTTAGGTTAGTTAGGTTTAAGTAGTTCTAAGTTCTAGGGGACTGATGACCTCAGAAGTTATGTCCCATGTGCCCAGAGCCATTTGTTCTTCTATACAGATTTGGCAACTAAATTGCGCTTGCAATACTATTTAGAGATATTTTTAGAAACATTACCAAATTCCCTGTCTTTAACCGTGCTATCTCCTACAGCTCAGTCTACCCAAAGTACGCATGCAACCGGCAGTTTGCCGTAACTCAAGTACCTCGCCAGCTACACATCACTAACAGGGCTCTCTCTCACCACAAACGCCGATCAAGACAAGCCGGTCTGTTACCGAGTTAGATTTCGGTAAACACGACAGAATCTTGCGGTGCTAACTACACCGACCACATTCAAAAAATGGTTCAAATGGCTCTGAGCACTATGGGACTTAACATCTATGGTAATCAGTCCCCTAGGACTTAGAACTACTTAATCCTAACTAACCTAAGGACATCACACATCACCCAGTCATCACGAGGCAGAGAAAATCCCTGACCACGCCGGGAATCGAACCCAGGAACCCGGGAGCGGGAAGCGAGAAGCTACCGCACGACCACGAGCTGCGGTCCCGACCACATTACCTGCACGCCTGGAGGTGGTGCAACATGCATGTGGCTACTTGCCTCTATCAGTCACATGTCCGGAGGAACCGGTGCGAACACCATTCTGCCAAGCCTCCACGTAAGTGGCCAGGTCCAACCCTAGCACCAACCGAGTAAGATCACCGCAACAGTAGCTTAACAAGCCGACAGCAGAAATTAGAACTACTTAAACCTAACTAACCTAAGGACATCACACAGAGCCATGCCCGAGGCAGAATTCGAACCTGCGAACGTAGTGGTCGCGCGGTTCCAAACTGAAGCCCCTAGAATCGTTCGGCCACACTGGCCGGCTTATTTATAGCTCTCTGGATGAATAGTGCTCGGCCTACTGTCATCCTTTCCAGATGCACTGCGCGGGTGAAGAACCATAGACCCAGACTTTCCGTTTACCTAACAATCGTTTACTCATAGACAAGGGAAGTTCTGTACCTTCCATGCTGTAGCTTTAACGTCTTTCTGTACTGATTGTAGCTATAGCTCGATCACAACTGTAGCGAACTCTTTTTCTAATTTAACAGATAAACCTGATGATGTGGTTGCTAGGCTACGTATCCGGTCGTGCAGCCATCGAGCGTGGTGGTGCAGTGGTTAGCACACTGGACTCGCTTTCGGAGAGGAAAACGGCTCAAACCCGTGTCCGGCGATCCAGATTTAGGTTTTCGGTGGTTTCCCTAAATCTCTCCAGGCAAATGCCGGGATGGTTGCCTCGAAAGGGCACGGTCGATATCCTTCCCCATCCTTGATAAAATTCGAGCTTGTGCTCCGTCTCTAATGACCTCGATGTCGACGGGACGTTAAACCCAATCTTGTATTTTACTTTATCTATTTTTTTATTTTTTATTTGTTTTATTTTATTTTTATTTTATTTTTTTACAAGTACAGCCAAGCGGTTATTAGTCAAGATGTAAGATGTCCTCTTTCGGCTGCGGTTGTCCCTTGTACAATATAATCTGTTAGAATAGTTTCTTAAACTATTTTACATTACGGCTAGTATTGTCATTTCTGCTATTACTTTGTATATATTTTTCATACATTATGACTACATCTTTATACACCGTCACTAGTACATCCTTTTTATGGTACTTTTTTGTTCTTGATTCCTTACTAAATGTACATAATATCCTGGACGTTGAACATGAACGTTTGCTGCATCCAGTTACACTGAAGCCACTGTGTTCCATAGTTGTCTTAATAGACCTGATGTACTCATACCTTGTATCTATGATCTACTGTTGTTCGTATCATTTGTAGTTCATAATTATTAGTTGTATCTATCTCACGTAAAAGTCTTATCGTATTATTATTGGTTTACGAGCAGAAAAATTTCATTATTGTTGGTTACCACCAACAATCTCATAACCTCAGGGACTTACAGTTTCCTTTCTAAAAGACAAAAATCAGGATGGTAAGAGTTTACGTCCGATAATACTATTTAGAATTGCGTCCAGAAGGACACTCTTTATAAGTGACTAAATTTTCTGTTTTATTGTAATAATGGGTTATGTATTAGTGCTACCTGGGAACCTTAATTATATGTGTGGAGTCACTCTGTCACCACAAGTTGTACACAGCATGCTTAATTGAAATGACGCTTCATTCGATCTCCATAAGAAAAAAAAGCCAAGTCCAGATTATGGTTTTTTATGGAGATGTAAGAAGAGAAAGAGTACATCTTTGTCTCACAGCACCACGCTGAGAGAACTTACGCAGGATTACTCATAAGTACCTTCGGGGTGTCAGAAGGCAACCGCGTGAAGATTACGAGACCTACAGAAAAAATGATAGGTATCAGTGGACAAGGCATTGCTCCAAGTTTAGATATGTAACACACACCATAGTGTAGTAGCAGAGCCGCCCCTAGGAGGTAGACATATCGAAACATGTCAAAACGCATCAGCTCCATACTGTCACATTCGATTACTTCACGTCGACATATAGGCTGCCCAATGAACCGATATCTACAGTGCCTGCTTTCCCAGGCGCCTTCAAGGACGACTTAAATGAATTTCACGCAGTGACCACATTTGGCACTCGTAATGTGAGAAAGGTGGAGATATTCTCTGCCCACTGAAACGCGTCTATTTACTGCGCGACTGTAGTTTTGGCACAGCAATCCGAAGCAGTTGAAGTACTTCTGAATAACCCGTATTTCGACTCTGGCAGCGAAGCCCAGGCATGTACACTGAGCTGACTTAAGTTCTGGGATAGCGATATGCAAACATACAGAAAGCGGTAGTATCACGTACAGAAGGTATAAATGGACAGTGCATTGGCGGAGCTATGATTTGTACTCAGGTGATTCATGTGAAAAGGTTTCCAACAAGATAACGGCCGCACGACAGGAACTAATATATTTTAAACGCGAAATGGGACATTCCAATTTGGAAATAGTCAGGAACTTCTATAATCTGAGATTCTCAGTGTCAAGAGTGTGCCGAAAATACCCAGTTTGGGGCAATATCTCTTATTACGGACAACGCAGTGGCCAAAGGGTTTCACTTAATGACCGAGAGCGAAGTCGTTTGTATAGAGTAGCCAGTGCTAGCAGACAAGCAACACTGGGTGAAATAACCGCTGAAATCAATGTGTGACGTACGACGAGTGTATCCGCTTGGACAGTACGGCGAAATCTGGCGTTAATGGACTACCACAGAAGACAACAGACGCGACTACCATTGCTAACAGCACTACAATGCCAGCAGCGCCTCTCTTGGGCTCGTGACCATATTCGTTGGACACTAGACAACTGCAAAACGGTGAATCCCATTTTGTATTGGTAAGTACTGGTAGTAGGGTTCGAGTGTAGCGCAGACCCCACGAAGCTAGGTTGGCGACAAGCTGTGCAAGCTGATGGCCGCGTAATGGTGTGTGTTGTATTTACATGGCATAGATTGCGACTTCTGGTGCAAATGAACAGCTCGTTGACTGGAAATGGTTATGATCGGCTACTTGGAGACCATTCCTAACCATTCAATGATTGGATTTTTATGAATGACAGTGTGCTATGCCATCGGGCCGCAATTGTTCCTGATTGGACTGAAGAAAATTCTGGACCATTTGAGCAAATAATTTGACCACCAAAACTACCTGAAATGAATGGATCGTTTATGGGAGATTAGTTCGTGCCTGACATCCTTCACCGTCAACACTTTCGCAATTATGGACTGCTATAGAGGCAGCATGCCTCATTATTTGTGCGGAGCACTTCCACGGAATAGCGTCCATGCGTCATCGCTGTACTACGCCGTGCAAAAGGCGCCTCGACGCGATATTGGGAAGTCCCCTATAACTATTCACACTGTATGTTGCTCCTACCTGTCGCCCGGTATGACGGAACTTCAGGTTGACGCTGAGGACGACACTATTGTGTCCACAGCCTTTGCACCACGCATCGGCGCGCTGGTCAGCTCCAGGGCCTCTGGGGCGCCCCCGGGCGGCAGCAGGCGTGGCGTGGCGTGGCGTGGCCCCGCGTGGCGTGGCTCGGCGTGGCTCGGCCGCTACACGCTCTCATTACTGCGACTGTCCCAATTAGCGTGTAGCGGCGCGAGCGGCTGGCCTCATTAGTGGGGCGCGCTGCCACCAGCGCCACCGCCAGCGCCCACGCAGCACTGCCCGGCCCTCCCCAGACGTCGCCGCCGTCCGGCCGCTTTGACAGGCCACGGTAATGAATGCACCGGCCAGAGGCGCCTTCGCTGCCGTCACATACGGACTGGGCAGGAGCACTGGCTGACGGCAGACTGTATGCCTGTCCATTCTCACTTGTTCCTCAAGGGTCTGCCGCGCCTTCTGGTGACCGACAAAGGATGTTTCACCCTCATTTTCGGCTGCAGTACACTGTATCAATAATTCAGACGATATCTACATCTACATTTATACTCCACAAGCCACCCAACGGTGTGTGGCGGAGGGCACTTTACGTGCCACTGTCATTACCTCACTTTTCTGTTCCAGTCGCGTATGGTTCGCGGGAAGAACGACTGCCGGAAAGCCTCCGTGCGCGCTCGAATCTCTCTAATTTTACGTTCGTGATCTCCTCGGGAGGTATAAGTAGGGGGAAGCAATATAAACGATACCTCATCCTGAAACGCACCCTCTCGAAACCTGGACAGCAAGCTACACTGCGATGCAGAGTACTTCTCTCCTGCAGAGTCTGCAACTTGAGTTTGCTAAACATCTCCGTAACGCTATCACGCTTACCAGATAACCCTGTGACGAAACGCGCCACTCTTCTTTGGATCTTCTCTATCTCCTCTGTCAACCCGACCTGGTACGAATCCCACACTGATGAGCAATTCTCAAGTATAGGTCGAACGAGTGTTTTGTAAGTCACCTCCTTTGTTGATGGACTGTATTTTCTAAGGACTCTCCCAATGAATCTCAACCTGTTACCCGCCTTACCAACAATTAATTTTATCCCGATGGACACCTACAACAAACTCTTTTCTCGTTGTCTTGTCCACTGCCGGCACATGCTACAACACGAGTGACGCTGCGCAATGTGTAAGCTTCCTATGCAAAAAAAGAAGAAAAAATGGCTCTGAGCCCTATGGGACTTAACATCTGAGGTCATCAGTCCCCTAGAACTTAGAACTACTTAAACCTCATTAACCTAAGGACATCACACACATCCATGCCCGAGGCAGGATTCGAACCTGCGACCGTGGCGGTCGCGTGGTTCCTGTCTGTAGCGCCTAGAACCGCTCGGCTACCCTTCCTATGCAGTTTATCTGCATTGATCAGCCAGCATATTATGACGAGTGACTTACTATCGATATAAACCCGCCCAGGCGATTGCAGCGTCACCTGGCGAGAAATGACTGCTAGTGAGACACACTCACAGTGCATGTAGTATCAATGAGCCTGCTGTCCGTGTGTAGAATGGAGAACGAGCGAGATCTATCTGAATTTCACCGAGGGCAAATTGTGATGGCCCAGAGGCTCTGCATGAGCATTTTGGAAACTGCACGACTTGCTGGGTGTTCGAGGAGTGCTGTGATGAGTGCCTTCAAAACGTGGAACGTAGCGAAACCAAGGATAACCACGTCCAAATGTCGTCGTATTGGACGAACACCACTTATTACAGAAATTAAAATCATATTAATACCGTCAGCTGCCGACGGGCGTTTATATATATATCAACGGGAACCGGTGAAAGTGTGTGCCCCGACCGGGACTCGAACCCAGGATCTCCTTCTTACATGGCAGACGCTCTATCCATCTGAGGCACCGAGGGCACAGAGGATAGCGCAACTGCAGGAACTATCTCACGCACGCCTCCCGCGAGACCCACAAAATGGCTCTGAGCACTATCCGACTTAACTTCTGAGGTGATCAGTCACCTAGAACTTAGAACTAATTAAACCTAACTAACCTAAGGACATCACACACATCCATGCCTGAGGCATGATTCGAACCTGCGACCGTAGCGGTCATTCGGTTCCAGACTGTAACGCCTAGAGCCGCACGGCAACTCCGGCCGGCGCGAGACACACATTCTCACCTTGTACGTCCACCTTGTATAGGTCGAACGAGTGTTTTGTAAGTCACCTCCTTTGTTGATGGATTGTATTTTCTAAGGACTCGCCCAATGAATCTCAACCTGGCACCCGCCTTACCAACAATTAATTTTATCCCAATGGACACCTACAACAAACTTTTTTTCTCGTTGTCTTGTCCACTGCCGGCACATGCTACAACACGAGTGAGCATGCAGTGTCCCACCCCAACACACTCATTACTCGTGGAAGAAATTCTTTCCAAGTCCCGTAAGAGTTCGGGGAATACGTGTGCATCTGCACAGAAGAAGAAGGTCATGGCCGGTACTTCCAGAACTATTTACTTATATGGATATGCTGACACCATATACATATAAGTACTTATTACAGATGGCGGACGTTGTAGGTTGGGCAGACTGGTAAAACAGGACTGGTGGCTAACTATGGCGGAAGTAACATCAAACTTAAATGCTGGGAAGAGCACAAGTGTGTCTGTACACATAGTGAATCGAACACTACTAACGATGGACTTCCGCAACCGACGACCCATGCATGTGCCAATGTTAACACCACGAACACACGTTGGCAGCCATGGGTCCAGTGGAACTCGAGCAAGGCACGATGAGGGCCAGTTAGTATCGCACACTGGTTGCAGACCCCATACAGCCCTTCATGACGATCATGTTTCCTGACGGCAGTGGAATTTTTCAACAAGATATTGCGCCATGTCACAATGCCAGGAGTGTGTTGGAGTGGATCGAGGAACACAGTGGCGAGCTCAAGTTGATGTGCTGCCCACCCCCCCCCCCACCCCCAATCTCACTGACGAAACACATCTGGAACGTGAGTGAATGTGGCGTCAGAGCTCATCGACCCCTCCACGGAGTTTACGGGAATTAGCTGACTTCTATGCGCAGATGTGGTGCCAACTCCCTTCAGCGACCTACCAAGACCTAATTGCTTCCATCCCACGACGCTTCGCCGCTGTTATTCCTGTTAACGACTATTAGGCTGGTGGTCATAATGTTGTGGCTCATCAGTGCTATAACTTTCTCCTCGCGTAACGTGTGCTTTAGATATGGTATTAAGCTGCTGATCAAAAGTGGGTGTTAGTTGGTTATGTGTTTTGCATATGAACAGTGTCATGAAACATAACTTTAATCTTAGTGAAACTTGAATTTTAAATAATGAAAATAAATCAAATTAAATCCCAAAAGGAACTAATTGTGTATTCAGTGAAAAATATTTAACTGAAAGGCTTTACTGAAGTACTCTATGAAAGTTACCTAATATGAATTTTAAGTGTCTCACTTAAAATACGAGGGTTGTCCAGAATGCAATTTCCGTTCGGTCGCTAAATAGAAACCATAGTGAAAATCAGAAACATCTTATTTGCAAGAGTTAGCTACACTTTCCAGATACTTCTCTATATAGTCGCCGCTCCGACGTAGACATTTGTCGGAGCGTTATACGAAATTTCCAACACCATCGTCATAGAAGGCAGCCACCTGTGCTTTCTGATAATCCTCTAGACTGGTCTATAGAATGTAGCCTGTGCCCAAGTGTTGTCTTCGTATCCAGCATTTCATGTGAACAGAAATGTTACTTAGGACGAGCCAATTATGGCTTTGTTGTGGGTGATCGAACACTTCCCATCGAAAAGGCTGCAAGAGAATCTTCACTGCCCTGCAGAGTGCGGCTGAGAATTGCCATAAAGAAAGAAGTGCGTGGCAGTTGTGTTCGATGGGCTGCAGACATTAAAGCGAAGCCTCTCAGAAGCCTCTCAGCGGGCCCTCTTATTTGGCGGTAGACGTCGTTGTTCAAATGGTTCAAATGGCTCTGAGCACTATGGGACTTAACTTCTAAGGTCATCAGTCCCCTAGAACTTAGAACTACTTAAACCTAACTAACCTAAGGACATCACCCACATCAATTCCCGAGGCGGGATTCGAACCTGCGACCGTAGCGGACACGCGGTTCCAGACTGTAGCGCCTAGAACCACTCGGCCACTACGGCCGGCCAAAGAGATTACGTTAACACAAATCATGTATGTTATTAGTAACCTAAGGGATAAAAACTTCCTTCAATTGTCAGTTCTGACAAACAAACATTATATGCTTGCGCGTGCATGGATTACCTTGAAATATTCCTCCAAAAGTCTCCTCCGTCAATCCTATCAATGAAATTGATTTATAAACAAGTTTTCGTATCCATAATAAACTATTCAAAAAATTTCTCCCAGATTCGCAAATATCAGATTGTCTCTAAAACCCAACTGCTCGCTGCTGTGCCTCTAATAGGAATGCTCCAGCGCTGCACAACTGACTGGCAAGCATGCGCACCACAGATTACATTAAACACAGGGTCAAGAGTCTTATCCACTACTCGTGAAATTCGTTCACGCATCTCTGTCCCAGTACAGTGACGGTGAATTATTTGCAATGGCAGAAGACATACACTATCTGATGAAAAGTATCCGGACACCCCCAAAAACATAATTTCTTCATATTAGGTATATTGTGCTGCCACGTTCTCCCATCTACTCCATATCAGCGAACTCTGTAGTCATTAGACATCGTGAGAGAGCAGACTGGGGCACTCTGCGGAACTCACGGACTTCGAACGTGGTCAAATGACTGGATGACACTTGTGTCATATGTCTGTACGCGAGCTTTCCACACTCCTAAATATCCCTAGGTCCACTGTTTCCGATGTGATAGTGAAGTGGAAACGTAATGGGACATGTACAGCACAAAAGCCTACAGGTCGACCTCGTCTGCTGACTGACAGAGACCGCTGACAGTTGAAGAGGGTCGTAATGTCTAATACGCAGACATCTATCCAGCCCATCACACAGGAATTCCAAACTGCACCAGGATCCACTGCACGTACTACGACAGTTAGGCGGGTGGTTAGAAAACTTGGATTTCATGGTCGAGCGGCTGCTCATAAGCCAGACATCACGCCGGTAAAAGTACAACGATGCCTCCCTTGGAGTAAGGAGCGTAAACATTAGACGATTGAGCAGCGGAAAAACGTTGTGTGGAGTAACGAATCGCCGTACACGAAGTGGCGACCAGATGGCAGGGTGTGGGTATGGCGAATGTCTAGTGAACTTCATCTGTCAGCGTGTGTAGTGCCCACAGTAAAATTTGGAGGCGGTGGTGTTATGGTGTGATCATGTTTGTCATGGAGGGGGCTTGCACCCCTTGTTGTTTTGCGTGAAACTATCACAGCACACACCTAAATTGATTTTTTAAGCACTTTCTTGCTTCCCACAGTTGAAGAGCGATTCGGGGATGTCGATTGCATCTTTCAACACGATTGAGCACCTGTTCATAATGCACGGCCTGTGGCGTAGTGGTTACAAGACAATAACATCCCGGTAATGGGCTGGCCTGCACAGAGTCCTGACCTGAATCCTATAGAACACCTTTGGGATGTTTTAGAACGCCGACTTGGTGTAGGGCTCACATCGATACCTCTCCTCAGTGCAGCACTCCGTGAAGAATTGGCTGCCTTCCCCAAGAAACCTTCCAGCACCTGACTGAACGTATTCAAGCGAGAGTGGAAGCTGTCGTCGAGTCTAAGTGTGGGTCAACACCATATTGAATTCCATCATTATCAATGGACGGTGCAACGAACTTGTAAGTCATTTTCAGCCAGGTGTCCGGATGCTTTTGATCACATTGTGTAACGCGTGCCAGAGGTGTCGGTATGATAATTTGAACCATACAACCATACAAATGGTAAGGAAAAAAAGACTTACATTCGGAAGGACGTCGGTTCAAATCCAGAGATCCAGCTTTAGGTTTTCCGTGATATCCCTGAATTGCTCCAGGCAAATGTCGAGATGGTTCCTTTGAAACCGCCACAGCCGATATCCGTCCCCATCCTTTTGTAATCCGACCCTGTTCTCCGCGTATAAGACGTTACGTTAAATTCTAATCTTCCCTCCTTCTTTCCTATTGCCATGACGTGCCAGAGTTGTCGGTATGATAATATGAAATGTGCGTTTACTTCATAAGAGATACACCTACAGTTTTAGTAAATTCTTTATTTCTGACTTAACAAGTTCATCGATGTACTCTGGGGGCTATTAAAACTGCGGCACTGGGAAGAATACTACGGCTGGATGAGAAGTTGTGACACGTGGAGGATATGCAGCCAACAGCATGAGCGTTGTATGTAGCCGATAGCAGATCTGTTGAAGTAATACAGTGAGCGGCGTCGACTGTGCTTTAGTCAGTTGCAGTGTTTACTGTCTGAACGTGCTGGAGGACAGTTCAAGCGCTCTAACAGAATGTTTAGGAAACATGAAAAACGTATGTTAGTCAAGACTTAACTGGAACGTAGTCTGTTGGTGATGCATCATTGCCGTATAGTACGGCGGCGGAATGAGTGAAAGTGTTTCAGGATGGCAGGGATGTCATCCAGGGTCGGCCCAGTGAATGGCAACGCCCTGGTTCTCCTCGCCCGCAGAAAGTGCTCCGTGAACCAGCCGGTACCAAAGTGGTGGTTCTTGAGGTTACGCCGTTCCTTACTGGGTTCGGCGCTGGCCTTGGACGTGGTATGTCGTACAGTACCCTACTTATGTCTCGCTTTCGCTTCAGCGCCTGTTTGTATGAGTTGCACTGCCTGAAGTTTGCCGCATGGGGCCCACCGCAGTTGGCACAGCGTCGCTGGTTTGGTTGTATTTGTGTACATGTGTTGGATCTGTGATTGCCAGCGCATCCGCGGCAGCGAGTTGCCAGGCCGCAGCGGAGGGCCGAGTGGCCGAACCGCTGGCAGTTGTTGCATTGTTGGGGGACGTTGGGTGGTTCATAGTGTTCTACACGTACGTCCATCCGCAGAAAGCTCTTTATCTGCAGGATGGCGCGGGAATCAGCCGTGTCGGCTAACTCACCATGTAGTGTGGTAGCGGTGCGTGTGTACGGAACCCTGTCATCCGGGAGGCACTTTTGCAGTCGAACCCCAGATAACAAAGAGCCGCATGTACTGTCTCGTTGGGGGTGCTAGGGTCCACTCCCTTGATCACGTACTGCTGGGTTCTCTCGTCCAGCGTTCTGTACGTGTAATGTTCAATCTTCCGATCTTTGAGGAAGGTCAGAAGATCTTTATATTCTTTGTCTGTGGCAACGTACAGTGAGGCCCTATCCCCCGAGTACTTTGCATGTAATGTGCTGTTTATGTGCCTCTCCGCGAATGCAGTGTTAAGGGCACTAAGGTTCCCGTAGTTTTGTATAACAACCGGGGGGAAACCAGTCTTGTGTTGTGTGGGCACTGCTGTGGCTTTGTGTGCTTTGTTGTTGTTTGCCACAGCTGTGTTTGCGTTTTGTTTTGTGTTAATGTTGCTAGCCTGAGATGAGCTAGTGGGTGTAGGCAACAGCGCCTTTCGGTTGCCTAGCGAGTTTGGTTGCTCGCTTGTTTGTGCTGGTGTTTTTTTGGGTCTGCGTTTTGGGCCCTCCACCTGCCAGGGCTCAGTGTAGTGGTTTTCTGTATCCTCATCCGCCGCCGCTGCCTCGGTTTCTTGTGGCTGCGGCGCCGGTGGGAGAATGGTGCATGACTGTCCAGTGACAGGGGAATGTAAGGTAATGTTTAGTGTAGCTGTCTTGGTGGGAGAGACGTCCGCCCCGAAAAGTTCGGTGATTAGCCGACGCGACTCGAGCTGCTTTTGCGCTTTCGCGCCAAGCTGTCGAGCGTCGCCAGCCGCTCCCTTGTCTTCGGTAGCGGGCGGGGCGCGGGTTTCGGCGGGTGCAGCCGATCCTCGCGCCTCTTGTGTTGCAGTCTTGCTGCGGGTGACAGCAGGGGAAGTGCTAGTAGCGTCCGCCATTTCGCACTTAGGATTGTTTATTGGGTGGGAAGGGGGAAACGACAATTTTACTTTTCTCGAAAGGCGAGAGAAGTGTAACTTGTTCCCTATGGAAGTGGGTGGTCCCTACTTACGCTAACATGCGCTGTTCGTGCAAGCGCGGCACCTAAAGGAGGTGCGGAAGAAGAATGGCCTGCAGCACGCGGGCTTGGTCCCGTGAAGGAGCCCTGGTACTGCCTCAGAGTCCCTAGAAGAACGTGAGAATCACGTTGGGGGCGTTGGGTAACCAGAGGCTACCGGGAGCTGCGAGCCGAAGCTCTTTCGCGGCAGTCCGCGACTGGTTGCGCGGCTTTGCGTCGAAGGGGAGTAGGCTCAACCCTTCGGCACTCGGCCGGTTGCCGCTGGGCGGCTGCGCCGGGAGCGCCTGATGCGCACTCCCCGGGCGCTGCCGGGCGACTGGCTGCGGAACGCTGGTAGCGTTTGCCACGGTCGCACGCCCTGGCGGGACGGCACAGGCTGCGGAACTTCAGCGCCCTACACACACACGTGAAACAACCGCTGCAACAGCCACACAACAACCACAGGCAACACCTGAAACCCAGCAAGCATCGGTACCAACACCTATGCCCCCAAACAACACGACCCCACTCCCGGAAATCACGCGCTGCGAAGAAACGCATCGTATACAAGAAAACACACCCACACAAGAACCCCCCGAACCCCAAGCCCAGAGGAGGAATAGACGCACACGCAAACACAGGGCGGGGAACACGAAACCACCACAACAGGCCACACAGCAACAACGGAACAGCAAAACACAGGAAAACAGTCAACAAGACACCGAGACTGTAACTCACACTACCATCCCCCTCACCACAGAAGTAACACAGGCGCCACAACCTCTGCCACAATGCACAAATGCCGCTCCTAACAACACACCAATACCCGCACAAGCGGCCGCTAACTCCACAACAGCACCTCAGGTTGCCACACCCAACACCAGCACACCACCTGGGGGAATACTGGAAACACTATTCCCCCGACACACGACCGTTCAAATCCTTACCAAGGTGCTGACGGCCGTCACTACACTCATCACCCAGCTCATGAGCGCCGAACCCGGGCAATACTGGGCTGTCATACACACTGCCATCACAACACTCTTTCACACTCTTACATGAATAATACACCACACCCGGCCCATAACGCAGACCCGCATACACTATCACGGATCCTGTTCTGGAATGCAGACTCGATCCACAACAAAAGGGCAGAATTTGCCGCGTTCATGGAGCGCAAGGGAATCCTTGTCGCGCTACTGAGCGAGACTAAACTTAAACCGCACAAACAATTAAACTTTCCTGGCTATTGTGTCTATCGTACCGACCGACCGGGCGACGCCGTGGCAGGTGGAACTGCAATCGTCATACACAAAGACATTGAGCACACAAACATAGAGCTCCCTGAACTGGAAAAAATCGAGGCTACGGCCGTCAGAGTCAAGTTCAACGGAGCCTACACCACGCTGATATCGGTATACAACAGCCCTGTAGGCATCTCAACACGCGATATCAGCACATTACTCAACATTTCACCGCGAGTAATAGTCGCTGGAGATCTGAACGCAAAACACCCAGAATGGAACTCACGCATACGAAATCCCAACGGCAAAAAACTGTACGAACATTCGCTAGGTAGAAACTACATTACACTAGCGCCGGCTGAACCGACGCACATTCCCTATCAGAGGGGACACAGGCCAGACGTGATAGACATGGCCCTCATCAAGGGCATTACAGCTACACTCAACGTTGCCGTTGAAAACGATCTGCCCTCAAACCACCAACCTGTAATACTATACATCGAGGAAACACTGCAGCACACAGAACAACGCAAGATGTTGGACTACGGGCGTGCGAATTGGACATTGTTCAAGCAAACGCTTGATAGCCACATCCCACCTATACACGAAATTAACGAAACAGGACAAATTGACGAGGCAGTGGAAACCCTCACTAACGCCGTCCGGGACGCAATGGCAGGCACCATACCTGATCGCACCTCACAACAACGCAGTGCGGCCCTGCCCCAGGAAATCCTGGGCCTAATCTCAATGAGGAATCGCCTCAGGAGACAATGGCAGCGCACCAGGCGTCCGTACTTCAAACGGCACATTAACAGACTACAGGGCATCATACACGATAAAATACAAACACATAGAACACAACAGTGGAATCAAAAACTCGAAGGGCTGGACACCGCACGACCTGGCGTATGGCAGCTAGCCCGACATTTCACCAGGGAGAAAATATACACCCCAACGCTTCAAGGGCCTGACGGACCTGCATACTCAGCGGAAGAGAAAGCAGAACTAATGGCTCGAACACTCGCAGCGTCATTCACACCGAACCTGGTACCATCAGATCCAGTGTTCACACTTGCTACTGACCAAGAGGTTACACGCATTCTAGCCCAACCACCGCGCGACGACATTCGACATGCTAGCACAGCCGAAGTCTCCTGGGCTATAATGCATTCCGCTGCTAGGAAAGCCCCTGGTCATGATGGCATTCAAAACCGTGTCCTCCAGGAGTTCACGGATAAAGCAACTGAGTACCTAACACACATAACGAATGCCATACTAAAACACCAACACTTCCCCGCCTTTTGGAAGACGGCCAAGGTCCTGATGTTCAGGAAGCCGGGGAAAGACCACAGCCTCCCACAAAATTACCGACCCATCAGCCTTCTGAGTTCGCTCAGTAAGATTGTTGAGAAGGTGATTCTCAAACGCATCACTAGGCACTGCATAACAAATAACATCCTGAGACCGGAGCAATTCGGCTTCAGGAATCACCACTCCACAACACAACAACTCCTACGGGTCGTTGAACATATAACACATGGCTTCAACATAAACAAAGCTACAGGGGCAGTGTTCCTGGACATCGAAAAGGCTTTCGACCGTCTATGGCACAACGGCCTCATCCGCAAACTCAGCGACGCGGGATTCCCTGACGGGCTGCTGCGTCTAATACACTCATACCTCACAGACAGGAGTTTCAACACTGACGTGCAGGGAAAACAATCAACACAACACGGTATACACGCGGGAGTACCCCAGGGAAGCATCCTAGGGCCCCTGCTGTTTAACCTCTACATAAACGATCTTCCAACCACACACAACACAATGATGGCAATCTACGCGGATGACACAGCCATCCTTGCGCAAGATTGGAAACCATCAAACATTACGTCACGCCTACAGACTGCACTCAGAGTGGCCGAGCCTTGGTTGGAGAAATGGCGTGTTAGAGTAAACGTCGACAAGTGCGAAGCCGTTCTGTTCACTAGAAGACCGAAGCAACTGCGCAAACACCGCTACTGCAGACCAATAACTCTACATGCACGCCCAATACGTTTCCGCGAGAAAGTCAAATACCTCGGTGTCTGGCTGGACCGGAAGTTACTCTGGGGGGACCACATACAACACATGACCAACCGAGCTAGCGCGAGGCTCAAACAGCTCTATCCTATGCTCAACAGGCGTAGCACACTGAACAGAAGGGTGTCGAGGTCCATGTACATGACACTTATCCGACCCCTGATGACGTACGCAGCTCCTGTCTGGGGATACGCTGCGCCTACACGTCTGCGCCGTCTGCAGCTCATACAAAACAAAGTACTCAAAATCATAAGCAATGCTCCACGATACACACGCATCGCGGACCTTCACCGGGAATACCGACTTGAGACTCTCACGGAGGTAATCCACAAACTCACCACAAGACTATACAGAAACTCCAGACATTCGCAGAACCCGTTTATTCTGAATCTGGGGAACTACGACCACAACCATAGATGGAAACATAAAAGACCAAAAGACATACTTGTAAGGACATAACATCTATGGCCAAGCATACGCAAACATAACGGCACAGGCGAGCCCCTGTTTATCACACCCATTACTGGATATCCAGCTGGATTGGAGAACACTGCCGAATAACTGGCACCACACAGGGAAGCCGTACCGTACACTGCATGCAAACAAGCTCCACACATCCCCCACACAGTGAGATGATCTATGGCCGATCTCCCACTACTGTATAACGATCTTGATTGTTCCAGGAATGCAGCAGCAGCAACAACTGGGACACATCGCCATCGCTTGTCATGGTAATGATGCATGATACCTATACTAACAAATCCAACCTTGCATGAACTATCGCAGCTAGTAAGCCACTACTGCTCTTACTACCCATCCCACTGTCGCAGAGGTTTTTTTCCCACGGCACGAGCCATGGCACTTTTTTTCCTCTGCTCTTCAAATCGCTACCCTCACTCGCGTTTCGTCCACTATCTATCACCTGATGGACCGTGTTAATGCGTAGCCTTACCCAGACGCACGGACAACGTCACAGCCCAGCATCCTGTGATCCACATACTAGACAACTAACATGTTTACGGAGGTGACAGTAGAACTTTTGGTTTGGTCACCACGTTGGTGCGGGCGTGGAGGGGCCCCATCTCTATTTTTACCCACCACGACACTGTGCCAACCCCATGGGAAGCCCCTGGGTACATAGAAGCGAGAATACTAGAACTTTGCCGATATGAGTATATGCGATTACGACCAGCTCACCAAAATTTTGGAACCTCCTCATGGCACGTGCTACAACACAAGAGATTGGTTCAAACGGCTCTGAGCACTATGGGACTTAACATCTGAGGTCATCAGTCCTCTAGAACTTAGAACTATGTAAACCTAAGGCCATCACACACATCCATGCCCGAGGCAGGATTCGAACCTGCGACCGTAGTGGTCGCGCGGTTCCAGACTGAAGCGCCTAGAACCGCTCGGTCACTCCGCCCGGCTAACACAAGAGATCAGTGGCATAGTGCGTTTCATGAGAGACATCGACAGAGATGAACACGCTGGTGGTGTACAAGTCCTTCCATTAGTGTGGGGCAAAGTGATCGATGTGCGGGGCGATTATACAGGGTGGAGAAAAGATGTGTCACGAAATTTTAATCCTGAATAGCTGATGCCAGTAGGAACCAAAATTACTAATGTTGTGTAGGTCGACAATGCACAAATTTTAAATTACGGAAACTTGGCGCCACGCGCTCCGATTAGCCGCGGGATTACGCTGTTGCCGGATGCTCTGGACAACGCATAACTGCGAATGCTTTGCCTGATGTCGCGATGCATCCCAAGCGACCCGCACGCCCGCTGGTAGCGCGCCAGCCTTCCACTCTGGGGGCCTGGGGGCGTATCCACTGGGGCCCGGACACATCCATTGTAGTCTTGTGATAAGACGTACCGGGAACGAAACCGGCAACAACTGTTAGTTCGCGTACTGAAAGTCTTTCATAAATTGTGTCGGCCATGAAAAGGAACTTTTTTTTGTAGCTAGGATATTGTTTACTTAAAGCAGGTGCTCGAACTGGCGACCCCATAACGCGACACAAGCTTGGTAACGTCGAACGGTGTTTCGCGGAACTCTTTCAGAGATTCCTGACATTACCTCGACGTGATTGACGGCATGTTGAATGCGTTGCATTAATTCCTCTTCGTTTCTAGATGATTCGCGTCCGGGTGGGTGAACTAGAACCTTGAAGAATCCGCACAGGAAAAGGTCTGATGGTGTGAAATCTGGTGATGATGGAGACCAAGTCCTACAAGCACCTCTGCCAATTACCCGAACGTCTAACAGTTCATTTAAATATCCGCGCACAGCACGACTGTTACGTGCAACCACACGCGTACCCATATGTCCAGGGGAACATCTTCCAGCAGGTCGGGTAGAGTTTCTTGCAAAAAGTGAAAGTAATTGTCCCGGTAAGTCGAGGAGGTAGGTGGATCAGCCCAATCAGATGTCACACACAATGCCTGCCCTAATGTTGAGCGAAACTCGTTTCTGGTGTCCGTGGACGTACGTGATGTAAGGATTTCTCCTTGCCTAGTAAGTGTTGTAAATGCCATCCCGATGGAAGGTGCACTCGTCGGTAAACAACACAACGGCGGGGAAGTCGGGTTCTCGTGCAACACTTCGCATAAACCACCGGCGAAATCCTAGCCTCTGTTCAAAGTCCGCCACAGGATTTAAGTCTTGGACAGGGTGGAAACTAAATTTATGCCGGCTGTTATCCCTCAGAACCTCCCAGAGTAACCGATTAGTGACCTCCATGTCGTGTCCAACCGCTCGAGTACTTGTCGTAGGTGCTTCCTCGAAGCTCTTGAAAACAGTCTCTTCAAATGCAGCGTCCCGTCGTGTTCGAGGTCTTCCAGCATCACCATGATGTCCTGCTAAAGAGCCTGTTTCGCCTGGTCGCCGGTGAAATGCTGTAAAAGTATGCGGGTGTGGATGGCGTCTTGCTGGGTGCCGTTCCTCTTGCAACCGTCGAGCTTCATGAGCGTTACCGTCGGCTAGTCTATAAACAAAAACCATATCTCGTTGTTCTTCAAACGAATACTGGGCCACCATGCTTACTGTACGACTAAATCACAGATGACCTGTGTGTGCTCCGAAGCGAAGTTTACATGTGAATGCCTCTGACGTGAGGTGGACACAAACAGCGAGACCTATTCGACAAGTGTGGGTATCACGTTGGGGCAGTGACGGGAGGAGGGACGTCCGTACGTGAGAACCGATAACCATAGCGCTGCCCGTCAACCGACGAACGCCACAGATCAATTTCACGGCCAATTGGAGTGCGTGCGCTAGGTTTCCGTAGTTTAAAAATGGTGCGTTGTCGACCTACACAACACTAATAATTTTGGTTGCTACTAGCATCAGCTATCCAGGATTAAAATTTCGTGACACAATTTTTCTCCACCTTGTATTGAGGGCATGTAAAACAGTGAGTGTCTGTCAATGAAGTCTGGTAGGAGTTATAATAGTGTTGCTACTGCTTTTTGTACAACCCATTTAGCAAGTACAGAAATCAAATTTACTGCCGGATGATTAAGCTTTTAGGTAATTTGAGTGTGGCAAAGACTCGTTTGATGTGGCCTGCCATGACTTCCTCTCCTAGATCAACCTCTTCATCTCTAGCACTATCACCCAGCGTTTGTTCGAGATATTCCAATATTTTTATTCCCTGTAGTTTGTAGCTTCTATAGCTCCCTCTAATACCATCAAAATCAGATATCTTAACAAATACACCATTCTTCAAAAGAATGATGTTTTCCATAAATGAGAGATCTTGAGAATGTGCTGGCCAGGGCAAAAAACGAACGCCCTCAGGATGGTACAGGCTACATGTGGTTTTGTGTTATTTTGCTGAAAACTTTATAAAGATTCCATACTTACATGACAGTCATTGGTCTCCGACTAACACCTACATATAAAGAACGTAAATGTCGTTACACCTTGTAACTCGCGCAGTTGAGTGGAAAGACTAACATGAAGTACGTATCATGTAAAGTTTGTTTCACTCCGCCTTCATAATGTTGCAGTTTTGATGTGCAGCCGATTAGTGAATGAAAGCGTGAAATCCTTTCAAAGGATTCTGCAGAGAAAGTGGAACAGGTGTATCATGAACAGAAGGTGTCTTGAGTATCATGAACAGAAGGTGCCGTGAGTTAAGGATACTTTCTTCAATACCAGGAACTGATTGCTTTGATATTACTGTTCAGCTGAAAATGTTCTGTAACTGAAAGAAAGTAAACATTATTATGGAAAACTTTCGACAATTCCCTGCAGTAACAGAGACGATAATGTTTCAGTTCTAATAGGTTCTAGGCGCTACAGTCTGGAACTGGGTACCGCTACGGTCGCAGGTTCGAATCCTGCCTCGGGCATGGATGTGTGTGATGTCCTTAGGTTAGTTAGGATTAATTAGTTCTAAGTTCTAGGCGACTGATGACCTCAGAAGTTAAGTCGCATAGTGCTCAAAGCCTAACAGGTTCGTCTATGTGACAATATGTCGAAGTTCATCCTGAAGACATGTTGTTAAAGAACAGTTAAAACAACTAATGGAAGGGACCTCGTAACTTTACAAGAAAATTATTGCATATACAAAACAAAGTCTGGAAAGAAGCTACTTCAAAATTACCCACTGTTTACACTGACTGATCTTATAATAGACAAAAATTCCAACAGCTGATCACAAATTGCGTTCCTATTCTAAGTATATAAATGATAAAAAAACACTAATAACAAATAAATAAAAAGAAAAATGAATTAATAAGCAATAAAACAAAAAGTATACACAAACTTATGTCAACACACATATAGCAAAACAAAAAACAGTAAGTAAATACGAAAGTCTTTTGCAGCCAACATTGCTTGGTATTTTGTTTTATTTCACAATGGCCCGTTTCTGTGAAAACGATAAAAATCGTGTAATATTTCACGACCGCTACTAATGATGACTTGTAAATATGGTGAAACGAGTCTGGGTGGATAAAGTAAATAAAAAATGTAATGTGGTCACAAAAAAGGCGGTTTTCTTTCACCAGAGAAAGAGTGAAATCGACTGGTTTTCTGTCGAATGCTGTTCCTTCATTAAGGTCACTGTTTATTCTTTGTTCAGTTGTACACAGGCGCGCTGCGTAACACAGGCTGCGAAAATTACAACGACGATGAAGATGAAGAAACGACGACGTTTCTGCAAGACTTTGAACTCAGAACTTGCATATTTGTCTAACTTTATAGTTCATTCACTGCCAAAAAGCGCCACAGAAGGCAACTATGTTAAAAATAAAACCGTGCGTCTTGTTACTTTGTTTTATCTCGATGATCCGTTACGTGTACATGTGATGTCACCATAGATGATAGACAAAAGCTGAAAATGAGAGAAACTACGTATATTAGGAGCTGCTGATTTCAAGATTACAGAAAACTGAAAACGACAACGTGCCCAGACTGCTATAGGAACTACACACATCACAAAAAGTTTTGCATCACCACGGTTCCCAGAACTCCTGAGGATAGAAGTTGACTTTGGATATTTCATCACAGACTCAGTCCCTCTGACTGTTCAGAGATGTCACTAAAATCGCCAAAAGATGTAAACGACTATGCATGAGCAGCGCCTATTTGACAGAGGGGGTCGACAGCCCACCAGTTCCAGTCATTCCACCAGGAAGGAGGTACACGGCTCGTGTTGTCTGTAGTTCAACCATGTCTAGACGGTCAATACCGCGGTTCGATAGCGTCCACACTGTTACTTTGGACCAGGAAGGGCTCTCAACAAGGGAAGTGTCCAGGCTTCTCGGAGGGAACCAAAGCTATATTCGGACATGAAGGAGATACAGAGAGAGAGAGAGGAACTGTCGATGACATGCCTCGCTCAGGCCGCCAAAGAGCTACTACTGCAGTGCATGACCGCCACCTATGGATGTTGGCTCGGAGTAACCCTGACAGCAACGTGCCATGTTGAATAATGCTTTTCGTGCAGTCACAGGACGTCGTGATACGACTCAAATTGTGCGCAATAGGCTGCATGATGCGCAACTCCACTCCCGACGTCCATGGTGAGGTCCATCTTTGCAACCAGGAGACCATGCAGCGCGGTACAGATGGGCCCAACAACATGCCGAATGGCCCGCACAGGACTAGCATCACGTTCTCTTCACATATAAGTGTCGCATATGTCTTCAACCAGTCAATCTCAGGAGCTGAACGCCTGAGCGAGAGCAGCAAGGTGCTGTTTTGGGGTGGCATAATGTGGGGCCAACGTACGCCGCTGGTGGTCATAGAAGGCGCCGTAACGTCGTATGATACGTGAATGCCATCCTCCGACGGATAATGCAACCATGTCGGCAGCATATTGACGAGACATTCGTCTTCATGAACGACAATTCGCACCCCTATCGTGCACCTCTTGTGAATGACTTCCTCCAAGATAACGACATTGCTTGATTAGAGCCGCCAGCATGTTCTCCAGGCATGACCCCTATCGAACATGCCTGGGATAAATTGAAAAGGGCTGTTTATGGACGACGTATCCCACCAACCACTCTGAGGGATTTATGCCGAATCGCCGTTAAGGAGTGGGACAAACTGTACCATCAATGCCTTGCTGAACTTGTGGATAGTATGCCACGACGAATACAGGCATACATCAATGCACTTGGTATTAGAGGTACCGGAGTGTACAGCAATGAGGAGCACCACCCCTGAAGGTCTCGCTCTATGGTGGTACAACATGCAATGTGTAGTTTTGATGAGCAATAAAAAGGGCGGAAATGATGTTTATGTTGATCTCTGTTCCACTATTCTGTACAGGTTCCGGGACTCTCGGCACCAAGGTGATGCAAAACTTTCTTTGATGTGTATATATTCGTGTAGCTTGCGACTAAAAGCCGCTTGCCTCAGGTCCATGCAGAAGTAACTGTTGGGGAGACTACTGAATCATTTGTTAACCGACTGAAATATTACTGTCAATATTCTTAACCATCACACGCCCTTGGGCATTCTACAGGCATTTATCCTGATTCAAATCTTAGATATTTCTTGTTATGTGCTGATACGAGAAATGAAGGAGGAAAGAACTTTGCAGTAATGACAGTTTGCGTGATAACTCACGGGAAATCGAGCAAGGTTTTTTTTTTCGTGCAAAGGGGATAGTGAGTATATCGTAGGCGTGGTAATGCGTAGCAGAATTGTCTATGCGGATATATACCTCTGTATTCAATGTATGAGCACGAGGAGCAGCTACAGCTTTTATTGCGCACGAGACATATTTCACGTTTGACTCGCGGCTTTCATTAATCTCCGAAACTGACAAAGGGCTGGCGTTTCCTACTCGAGTACCACAAATCCCGGCGGGCGATTTTCCGCCGAGTGGCCTCTGGGACAGCAGGACAGGGCAGGGCGGGAGGCGCGACCGGCGGCCGCCGCGGTTTTGCCCGTCCGACGTCGGTTGTTGGTTTGGTGGGAGGGAGGGAGGGAGGGAGGCAGGGAGGGAGGGATGGCAGAGAGACACTGGCGGTGAGGACGACGGTCGAGGGGGTTGCCCGTAGTCGCCGGACGGGACTGCAAGCGGGCGGAGGTTTTATCTGCAGCGGCGCGGCGCGGTGCGGTGGCCCCTGTTTTATGGAGGTTGCGGGGGCGTGCCACCGATGAGTTATGACCACCTGCGGCTCGCCAAGGCACCACCGCTCTATCTGCAGGGTGTGCCTGCATTCCTCCCGTAGTCTCCTGGCAGGTCCACCAGGTGGGGCTGCTGATGCGTCGCGCAAGGGTGATTGCAGTTCCTTCTGCCTACGATTGAAAGTTCTGAGCGGCTGTCTCCCACTTAATTTAACTGCGTGCTAGAATGTGGTCATTTAATATAAAGTTCCTTTGTCATTATCGAAATACCGGTCTCGATACTTTCGGTGGAACTTGGAAATAGCCTGGTATAGTAATGTCAAATTGAGCTACCTAGGCAGCAAAATAACCTATGACGAATGCAGCAAGGAGGACATAAAAAGCAGACTAGTACTAGCAAAACTGGTATTACTCCCCAGGGTAAGTCTACTATTATCGAACATAGGCCCTAATTTCAAGAAGAAATTTCTGAGAACGTGCGTCTGGACTGCAGAAATGTTTCGTAATGAAGCACGGACTGTGGCAAAATCGGACCAGAAGACAATCGAAACATTTGACATGTAGTGCTACAGAAGAATGTTGAAAATTAGTTGGACTGGTAGGATTTGGAATGAGGAGGTTCTCCACAGAATCGGCGAGGAAAGTAATGTCGGCAAAACACTGACAAGACGACGGGACAATCTAATAGGACATCTGCTGAGACACAGAGAATAACTTCCATGGTATTAGAGGGAGCTATATAGGATACAAACTGTAGAGGAAACAGAGAAGGTGGAATACATCCAACAAATAACTGGGGAGATAGGTTGCAAATGCTGCTTTGAGAGGAAATGTTTGGCATAGCAGAGGAATTCGTGGCGAACCACATAAAACCAGTAAGAAGACTGATGATGGACAAAACGATAGAAATTAATTCGTCTGCTGTGTTCTTCTAATGCCAAATGATTCAGGGACTGTAGCTCGGCCACGTATATGAATTTAGTTTGTTAAACTTCCATTTTGTTCTCTACAGATAAAGATATTTTCGTGTAATAAATATTATTTGTCAAAGTAAGCCCATGCCTACACAACCTAAAGCACAAATACCACCCAAATACCACTCTCAGAGTGATTATACTATCTTGGAAGCAACACTTGACAGAGAAAACAAGGGCAATATAACCAGCAGACCAGAACAGGGAAATAGGATATTCCTCGCTAAAAGAAGTCTAATAGTATCCAACGTAGACCTTCATTTGAAGAAGAAAATTCTGAGAAATAAATTTTGAAGAAACGTGTCTTATAGTTGAATCATGGACAGTGGGAAAACTGGAATTGAAAACAAAAAAAAATAAACATGTGAAATATGCTGTTTTGGACCTCTGAAAATTAATGTGGACTGATAGTAAATGGGAGAGTTATCGTCAAAACCTGTGATAAATATGTGAAGGGACTGGATAATATGGCATATGCTAACGAGATCACTAGAGAAGCTCGGATTAGGGAAGGATGGGGAAGGCAATCTGCCGTGCCCTTTCAAAGGAACCATCCCGGCATTTGCCTGAATCGATTTAAGGAAATCACGGAAAACCTAAATCAGGATAGCCGGACGCGGATTTGAATGGTCGTCCTTTCGAATGCGAGTCCAGTGTGCTAACTACTGCGCCACCTCGCTCAGTAAATAATTGAGGAATTAGGGTGTAAGAGCTGCTTTGAGTCACAAGAGAGGCATTCAGTGGGACCATATCAAACTACACCTTCACCTAAAGAACTGTTTAAGACAACCAACTCCTTCCTTACTCGTGAGAAGGTCGGCCTCTGTTTTTAGAAACGACCACCAGATGGTGCTGTTGAGATGCTACATTACTGTTGACCTAAAACTGTCATTTGATGCCGTCAAAACCCCAGCAGCTCAGAAACTGCCAGAGCAGTTTATTTACTGTAGCTGCTTGAGAAAACTGTTGTGAAAATGACTGAAACTTTTAATTTAAATTTTTTTTATTATTTTCTTATAATTTTCGTAAAAGCCTAACACAACAACAATGCATGTAACTGCTTCGACCAATCGTTGGTAACTGACTAACTTCAGAAAATACTGTTTACGTTTCAATTGTTGAATTACGTTATGTTCGGGCCTCCGTCAATGAAGAGTTTCACAAAAATAGATTGTTGTTCCAAACCCCGTCGATGTTGTGCCTAACACATGGTTCAGATGGCTTAAAGCACTGTGAGACTTACCATCTGAGGTCATCAGTCCCCTAGACTTAGAACTACTTAAACCTAACTAACCTAAGGACATTACATACATCCATGCCCGAGGCAGGATTCGAACGTGTGACCGTAGCAGCAGCGCGGTTCTTGACTGAAGCGCCTAGAACCGCTCGGCCACAGCGGCCGGCAACACGACTGAAGACGATCAGTCTGAGTTGCTTGGAGATACAGGTATATCCAAGACAGCAGAATTTTCAGTTCTGCAATAATATTTAGCTGTGAAAAAGATCTGTTTCCAGAGGATTCCTCACTATTTGACTGAAGCACAATAATAGGTTTGTATCAGTTAATGTAAGGAAGTATTCAAACAATTCGGCTGAAGAAAGACAAAATTTAAAGTTTAATAATTAACAGCCTCAGTTGCACTGTTTGCCTAGAATTTACCTAGGTTTCAGTAGGGATAACCCAACCTTCTTCAGAATAACAGTAATTACCGTCTTTCCATAGAAAACATCGTGAACTACAAATCCATAAATTATCGTCAGACTATGAAACTTATCTAGAACTGCCTCGGCCTCACTTTTCAACCGCAATGCGGCAGCCACGAGTGCTGTACTGAAACTCTGACGATAATTTACGGATTTGTAGTTTCAGCTTCACGATGTCCACTATGGAAAGAGGGGAGTTCCTGTTATTCTGAAGATTGGGTTATCCCGACTGAAACCTAGGTAAATTCTAGGCAAACAGTGCAACTAGGCTGTTAATTATTAAAATTAAAATTAATATTTACACAGTTGTTGACAGGGCCGCGAAATGTTGAAGATATTAAAGACAAAATTGTTATATATTATACTAAAAGGACACGAAAGTCAAATATATTCGTATTATCAAAAAAAAATAAGTTCGGTTGTTCCCACATGAACTAAGTCTGACAATAGTTATTTGTTCGCGAATAACGTCCATGACCACGGTCCTTGTGTCTTTGGTCACACTGTACCTGTGGTGCCCACTGCTTTAGAGCAGGCTGTTGCAGCTCACATACCCACAGACGAACAGGCAGGCAGGTAACCACGGACACTTGTGGGCAATGGTGCGCAGAAGGCTGCTTCGCATTGAGGCAGCCAGGCCCGAGTCTATGCGGCAATACTGCGCCGGCCAAGTGCACTCCGACAGGGTTGGCCATGTCACTAGCGCAACCTCGGAATGCGGGTGGCCTATAGCCTGCTAGCTGAGGGGCCGTAGCAGTACCTGCGGTCTATGGGATAGCCCTGGGACAGCTAACTTTCGAGGATCGAACGACAGTTAATGTCAATGTATAAAAAGATTTGTTTGCCACAAGTAACTGATGAAATCAGGAAAAACAGCCGAAAACATCGCACAGTTCCAAATGGCAATGCCAGCTGTCATACAGCATGTCAGCCATGGCGGAGAAAATGTCTAATCGAGGCCTCATTAACTGTCGTATCTCCAAACAACTATCCTCTGTTCCCTTATGTCAAATAAAATAGGCATGGTCAGTGATTTACATAAGCTTAAGAAACTGTTAACTCCACAGAAAACCATATCTTTTAAACACCACAAATTTATTCATTTACATTTACGTCTGCATCTACGTACACTCTCCGCAAGCCACCATACGTTGCAGGGTGGACCATGTACCATCATTAGTCGCTCCCTTTCACTGTCCACTCGCAAACAGAGTGAGGGAAAAGCATCTATCTGAATTCCACCATAAGAGCCCTAATTTCACTTGTCTTCGCGGTCCTTACGTGAATGTACATTGGCTGCAATAGATTCATTCTACAGTCAGCCCCAGATACCAGTTCACTAAATTTTTAAACGTTGTTTTGGAAAAAGGTCGTCTTGTGGGTCGATCTAACCTACCAGCAAACTGCCTTCGAACTGTTTGGGATTCCAAACACTCGAGTAGTACTCAAGAACCGGGCGCTGTAGAGTTCTATGCGCGGTCTCCTATATACACTACTGGCCATTAAAATTGCTACACCACGAAGATGACGTGCTACAGTTATATGAACGTAATGACACTTTTCTTTGAAGACAATACTTACACCACTGTCTATGATGTTCCCCTGGACATCACAAAAGACGATGCATGATTACTAATAGCGAGTTCCTCACCGTGTATGGAAATGCAACTGGAGGTCAGTACGCCGATGCAGCATTATACGACCCCACCATAACACCTGGACAACCAAAATGATCATGTTCAACAGTTTGGACGTACACACATACGCGAACACTTAACCACCCAGAATATGCTGAACGTTACCATTTTTGTGTTGTGGTGTGGGCATACTGTCCTCATATCTTTGAACATGGGTCACTCTCCGATCAACGTTACTCTGACACAGTGCTCCTTCCACACGTGCTTCTTTTCATGGATGCACTACGCAACTGTATTGAATAGTGCAGATGGAGTAACTCTTAGAACCAAACGATTTTCGCATAATGGGCTAGCTTGCACGTTCCCTCGAGTGAAACCCATCGACCGCATGCACGATGCATTGGGCAGATGTACTGTAGTACGTCTTCATTCACCAACGACCATCCGGCAGGGAGGGAAAGCCTTGCCACGACAACTCCTTAACAACCTCGTAGCGGGAACATGCTGCAGAAGATGCATTGACGTGCGTTGTGTTCACACACCCTAATAAAAATCACGTGCCAGTCTTTTTAATATTCAGGCGACCATCATATACCGCGGTGACGTCATTGCAACTATTGTCTTTGAATACAGGAGTCATTACTGTTCGTTTCGTATTTCATTAACTTTTGTACTATAGCAGTTCTATCAATGTATGCTACAAGTTTTATCTAGCAATGTTTCTTGGCAGTGACACATCATGCGAGTTACTTTGGTCGGCAAATATAGCACAGCAAGGTGTTCTCGTACGGTTCAACCGTTTTCCATACGGATATTCAAGTCCGACAGTCAAAAAGTCTAGCAGGAACATCAATGTGCCCGTGCGAGAGATGCCATTATAAAACTGGAGACTAATACTGATAGCAGAAGAATAGTGGTGTAGTCAGGAAGAATGCAATCTCAAGATTTTTGAAGATTTGCGTGTCAGGTAGATCTGTATCTAATTCGTTGAAAGGAAGAAACATAAAAATTAATGGAGATTTCGTAGGCATTGTAGGAACCGTGGCTTAAAACGAGCATCCGATTATCCCAGGTCGGTGTGCCGATAGCTGCGGAAATTATTTAAATACTCCCGGCGTAATTCGCCTTGGCGTCACTCTTAATTACAGTTACGGTGATGAAAGTTGATTGAAATTATGAACAGGTGGTGTGAAACAGCTACACTTAAATAATAGTCGGCTACAAATCTAGATACATTGTTTCATAGAGATCCATGAGAACGTTCCCAAGAAGAATCAAACATTTAATAACTTATAAAGGAATGGAATTCTGAAATGAGATGCCCTAGTGCTATTACTGAGAGAGCATTAGAGGTTAGGCGACCGGCTGACAGCGTTGGGTTATTAAGGAAAAATCACACACGAGAAATCTTAGAACATATACCACTGCAGAAATCAAACACGAAAAAGACTTCGAGCTGGAGGAAATATATCTGCTGATATTACCTATGTCTTAACTGCAAGTTCCCAACATAGTTATGATGCATCGAAATGTCATCACTGGCACGGAAGAAGAATGTAAACAGTTTTGCTCGACAAAACCAGCAGCTCTGCCAGAACTTCCGCCTAGAGAAACTCCCCATCTCACGCCTCCCACCCCCTCCCCTCTCCTCCCTCCCCACGCACCCCGGTACTGCGAATAATGAAGAAAAATAGAAACAGTGAGCGATCCAACCTCAGGACGTACAAAATCGAAAGGGCTGGAAGAACCACGGCGTCGTGTTTACTTGTTCACCATGTTAGACTATAAGGTATGAGATCCGTGCTCAAATTTCGCTCGAGCCTCTTACTTGTTTTTCACAAATTTATGAATCTTCCGATCATTGACGTATTTGTTCTCTTTCTGTAGTGTTGGCAATTTTCGTACTATACACTGATATAGAATGAGTAATGTGGTAAGAATATATTACCGTTGCAAGTAAATGTGATGATACAACAGTGACAGAAGTCCGAGCAACAGAGCACTGACGCACTAGAACATGCATTGATACTATGAAGTGGTGCATTAATATTGGCTAGGCACTAGCCGAAATCTAGATTTGCCGAATGAAACCTGCAAGAAAAGGACGACTGATTGCTGTGCTCTATCATTTGAAAGTCATAAAACAGTAGTTGAGTGTACCCATGTTCCTAATGGAAGGTAACATGATGGCAAGTAAATGTGATGAATAGAGAGAGCAGACGAGATGCCGCATAAGCTTCTCAGAAAAATGAAAACAACAAATAAATGGGTGAGAAGTATTTTACAACGAAGTAATTCAAAATTAAAACCTTCAAAAACAGTAAGAACACATATTTTGACAGAGCATAAGAAAAACTGTATGTGTGAAACCGTTGCCTTCATTTGTTGCAGCTTATGCAACAAACTACCGCATTTTCATTATTTTCTTTGAATGTGATCACATTCACATTCACATTCATAGAAACACCTAAACTGGGCACCGAGGCATATCTCACTCACTCATCAGGCGTACAAGTTAGGTTGGTCGATAAGAGATTACAGTATACGACACACATACTGCCACTAATGCCGTGTATGACACACCAGACGTGTTCTCCGGTGGAGGACTGTGTTGACTTGTCACCTTGTCTTCAAACGCGTGCGGTTCCCATTCGAGAGACACTTCCTTTCGGCTGCTAATAGAGTACATGTGCAGAATCGACTTTCATTATAGGTCTCTTCCTAATACCTTGCTGTTGCAAATGAAAGTTACACCATGACACAGACACAGATTTGAATAAAGCGGACAGACACGTCAATGACCGGACGGACAGTTCATAATTTTGTGAAAAAAAAAGTGACACGAGGGAGATTTGAACACGGATTTCCCACTGTGTATTCCACGTATGTGACCGCATAACTACGACTCATTGTCTCTGCTAGTTCTCTCAGTGTTGCACATCTTGTGCTTGGACCGTTCACTCTCTCTATTTTGCTTCTTTTTTCACTGTTCAGTGCACCTTCTTGCTGTTTCATGCTTCATCTGTGCTCAGTTTTTGACGGACTATCCACTGGACGATCTTACCACTAAATCTGAGAATGGTGCGAGCCCTCAGGTAAACAACAGAAACGTACCGCTCAACCTGTAGGTTGACTGTCCGTAGGTTGGCAGTACGAACCAAGGAAACACTCGTGACTTGTAGGAAATCAGTCAGTTAAGCGAATGCCGGCCACTACCTTTGAGTGTTATTGAAAAGTTCGCTAGTGAAAATAAACAAATCTCCATTCAGGAGGTACCATTAAGTTGCCACAACGTCGTACTTTGAACGTGACGCGCCATTTTGGTGAAAATTACTTTCTTAATGAAATGGAGTAGCGATCCACAAAAGTTATGGAAATGTACCTCAGGGTGATCACCAGCTGTACTACATAAAGCCGCACGGGGTAGCCGCGTGATCTCAGGCACCTTGCCACGGTTGGCGGCATGGGTCTGCTTGTTGTACTTAGCTTAAGTAGTGTGTAAGCCCAGGGACCTATGACCTCAGCAGTTTGGTCCCATAGGAACTAACCACAAATTTCCAAAAATACTACTTATACCGGATAAGAAAATTTAAGCGCTCATTAATAAATTCTAATTTCTGTTTTAATTTTGGCCTCGAAAGTTTTAATTATCTTAATTGGTTACTAAATTCCGCCACACTTAGAGAGTGTGACATCATAATCTGAATGACCTACTCCAACCTTCCTGGGAACTAGTGCTATCAGTACAATTAAGAGTATGTTAGGCAGCCTCGACAGTAACAGTGATAACTGTCAACGTCACATTTCGAAGGATCTTACACTGAGCATGAATTTAAGTTCGTTTTACATCTCTTTTTTGACGAAAAATGTTAACTACGTTATATCAGTATTTTCAAGGTTTTATACGTAGTTAAAGTAAAAATAAATTCTGGAGATTCTCGAAGGAAGAGTGTCCCCCGAAGCAAAAGCTGCCTAACATAATCATTCAAATGCAAACGGGAAGAAGTGTACTCCATCGACATTGCTGGCACGGTAAAATACTTAAACATTACGAGTGTCATCACTTATTTTTCGTCGAAAGCAAACCAAGAGTTTCGCCGAGCAATTGGCTGAAAGCCCGCGTCCTCGGAGAGAGCCAATCACTTTGCTTTGCTGTGACATCCTCTTGAGAGACTGCGGAGGGCCGATATCTGGAAACAAAACGACTCCCCCCCCCGTTCGAAGCAAAGTGAGCGATCGTGGCAGGGTGACAAGAAATACCTGAAACGTGTTTCACACTGATCACTTGTGACGTCCTTTTCACTGCAGGCCTCACTTCTATCGATATTCTTGTAAAATTGGCTCACATATTTCCTTTTTAGTATTCTCCATCTATAAAAGTGAGGAAGAACAGATAACCTGTCAAAGAGAGAAATGTAGTATTTACCTAGAAAAAAAGGTGCCAGTAATACTCCACTGTCTGGTTCAATAACAACAGCACGATGTTACAAAGAAATAAACCCTTTCATGTCTTTATAGGCAAAAGAGTTTTCGTAATTGTATCAGGAAATTATAAACCCTGATCCGGCCTTTATTTCAACTACTTTTCTGCACTTACAACGTGTTGTGTGCCGTGGGTTTCTGCATAACCTGCTACCGCTAACAACTAGAAAACACAAAATTTTCCGGTAATTATCGTTGCTCACAATAGTGGCATGGGTACTACGATATAAATACAATATTTTCTGCGAATGGGTACGTTTTACGCTATTTCCTGTGAATTGTCTTAAAAAAATTCTTTTTTTGCTACAGAACACAGTATAGTTCCACTGCTTCCACATTTTACCGTCGAATACTCCTGAAGGCAGTGGCTACATCTCCCTTTTGGCAAATAGTATGTCTCAAGACCAAAACTGTCATACAGTACATCATTCTCCGGCACAAGAGTTGCTTTCGTCTTCTTCTTCGTCTTCTTCTGAGCTTGTTGTCCATCCAATTTCAAAATCAGTAATTCTGTTCCCAGAGAAGGTAAATCCATTTACAATGCCCCAGGCAGGAATTCGCCAACACATTTGTATAACAACTCACCTCCAACAATTTATGTTTCCTGCTATAAGTAGTTTTCGTAGCACAAGAAGAAACAGCTCCACAAAAATTGACGGAACTGCTACAGCGTTAACTGATGCTCACGTAACCTTGCGCAGTGTCTGTTAAAGATGCAAACCATTCAGAAACTTTTCACCAAAGTCAACAGAATATTGGCGTGTAGGAGGACTTAGACATTGCTTACAAGCAGCGTTGGCCTTCCAAGGATGAAACTAGCAACATGTTACAGAAAACAGTTCGCAGCGTTGATGATTATGGAGAGCAACATTGCTAACTAAAGGGTTAAAGGGCACCGTGGAACTCATGTACGTAACGGGTTGAGAAGACTGTAGCACCAGGAATTATACACCTGATGTGGACGGTATGCAAAGTCTATCCAACCTTCTAAAGCCTAAAACTGAGATATATATTGAGGTATCGATAGCGTCTCCGTCAATTGCACCCGGCGCATTGCGTTCCGCTCAGAGCTATGAGGGAGACCACACAATTCTGGAGACAGCAAGGACAGATATGTGAGACTCTATCGTACAATCAGTGTAACAGCTCATGCATGAAAGTTACTGATAAGGATGATGCACAGGAGAAAGGAAAAGAAAATATAGGATCTGTTAGTTGACTATCACGGGAAGTTAAACAAACCAGAGCGGCAGTTCTAACGTTGCGCTGATTATGGAAAAAAGAAAATTTAAGACGATTTCATAGGAATAGTTAACCGAGAAAAAACATTCGACAATATGAAATAGTGCAAGATGTTCGAAGTTCTTAGGGAAGAAAGTGTAAGCTGCAGGAAAAGACAAGTAAAATAGTGTGCAAAGGCACATAAAAGAAAAAGAAACGATGAGAATCGAAGATCAAGAACGAAGTGCTGACATTAAATGGGTGTAAGACAAGGATGCAGTTTCCCTCCCACACAGTTCTATCTACACATAGAAGAAGCAATGACGTAAAGGAAAGATTCAAGAATGGGATTAAAATTCATTGTGAAAGGATATCAATGATACGTTCGCGGATGATGCTGCTGTCTTCAATGAAAGTGAAGAAGAACTACACGATATGTTGAATGGAATGAACAGTCCAGTGAGTACAGAATATGGATTGAGGATGAGCCGAAGAAAGACAAAAGTAATGAGAAGTTTCACAAATGATACTAACGAAAAACTTTACATCAGAGTTAATGACCAAGAAGTCGAAGAAATTTTGCTATCTTGCAAACAAAATAACACATGACGAGGGAAAGCGAGAAGGGCATAAAAATCACCCTAGGACAAACCGTTCTTGCTCAAAAGAAGTCATCCAATAACAAAAATTGAATTTAATTTGAAGAAGAACATTCTGAGACTCTATCTTTTTGGCACAGCGTTATGTGGTATTGAGTTAAGATTAATGATAAGAAATGAGAAATTTCTCCTCAGAATAGGCGAGGAAAGGAACATAAAGGAAACACTGACAATGTGAAAGACAGGATAATCGGACAAGTATAAAGACATGAGGCAATAACTTTTGTGATTCAAAATGAGGCTGTAGAGGGTTAAAACTGTAGCGAACAAAATGGCATTGATTACTTGGTGTTCTATCTGCAGATTACGTCACCACGAACATCTACGGGGGACAATAAACATCACTAAAATTTGTTTTCCAACTGCAGATGGCTGTAACAAATCTTTGCTGGGAAAAGGGGGGCAGTGTACTTTGATGGCCAATCGTTAATAACCGTTAAGCTGCGACCTGTTATTTAGCAGTGGATAAATTCAACACTTAAAAAGTTGACATTTCGTATTTCCGTAACCATCTGAAAGCTTTTCTGTACTGCCACACCCCAAAAATTTTCATTATTGTCGATGGGTCGTCTACTGTTCCCGCCAATTTACAAAAAAGACCACGAGTTTCACTTGAGGTTGCAAAAGGATAATCACAAGTTCATGTCAGTTTGCCTAATGTGTGTCCGAAAAATGAATAACTTTGTGATTATACGGAACATTTTATAAAACAATGGTTCAACCAAATTTATCTTAAAATAAATAGAAAACAGTGCTATTTTTGTCACCTGATACACAGAGATACACAATCGACTAACGTGTGATTCGTTTTTTAAAGAAAAAAGCGAAAGAAACTGAAAACGTCGTATGATTTTTGTTTAAAACTTGAAATACGTAGCCTTTGAGAGTATGACGTATGGCAACACGCGACACTGTAAATTACTCTCGCCTCTTCCTGAGGATCAAGGCAAATCTTAACCGTTATCCATATCTACTGTACATATATTTAACACTCTCGGCTTTCCTACACTTCTTATAATTATTTAACATTAGAAAGTTTCAGAAAAAATACGTTCCAAATTCGCTAATGTATCCAGTTTCTGTTCTCTGATGACAAGAAATATCATCTCACATGGGTCGCTAATGGAGCTGTTTAAGGCGTAGAGAGAGCTTCTCTTCACCTTTTCCACTTGCTGACCTTCATGTGTAGTCTATCTACTTCAATTCCGCCGTCCCACTTCCTTCCAAAAATCAGAGGCGCTTGTAAATGCCGAGAAATCTCAACGTTATTACGAGAATAGAATCTTGATTGGAGTGACATTCGTTCCACGCCTGCATATGATGAAGCAGCATTCAGATGTTCCTGCCCAGCAGAAACCAGCTAAATCTTATTCCGATTCGAGAGTCAATAATTTATTGACAGCGGCATCAGCGTAGAATGGGCAGGGATTTCCTCAATTCGCGCACGAAATCTTCATCCACAACTGTCGACATACAACCGAATTGCATCTTTACAGCAAGTCACACATACTTCAGAGTGCTCCAGCGAGTATACGTTCTACTGGTACGTTAATATAACGTCTGTTGGAACCTTTATGAGCAGTTCCCTTCTCTTTTTTTCGCGTTAATGTTCACCATTTGTACCACTGCTTCAAATTACGTCATTACTGCAATAAATCTTCAGTACAAGTCCACTAAGTTTATGGTTCTTCGTCCGCACACGCAAGTACTTTTTTTAATAGTCATGGTCACATTAAAACACGAGTTTCACCGTGGACAGCGAAAGAGCCACTGCAGTACACACTAGCCTTGCTTGAGCTGAATACCAGTTATCATTACAGATAAGACACAGTGGTGGTTAAGGAGCCCTTGGAAAAATAACTGCTTTCAGCTATGTCTTTAGATCTCCCTCGAAAATGTTATTACTTCTTCAAGAATTTACGTCGAGTCGGAATGAAAATAATTGGAAAAGTTGAATTAGGTATCTTTAAAAGAGTTAGGAATATAATAACGCTTATGTCATTTCATGTATTTACTTGGAGTGTACCATGGAAATTTATGAAAGTGATATTACGAATGCTTTTGTTATATTATTCTTGAAGAATCGAGTTTTCTAAGACCGCTAGCAATTCTTTTTGTTACTGTGACCGATTTCGACAGATCTACGCTGTCATCATCCGATGATAACTGCCCTAACGGTCATTTTATTTAATGTTTTTTTATTTTTTATTTCAAAAGGCTTGTTAGCGATATTGGCAAACTTGATTTTCAATAACAATAATATAACTTCCAGTTCGCTCCCAACGACAGACGAAGTGTCAATCATATACAACTTTGTTAACCGCACAATCCACTTCATCATTTACTGATCACTAAACTACGGAGACCTTGACAGACTATAAATGAGATCAAGTGGGCACATGGCATAAATGACGAATCATCCCAAACCGGCTGGAAAAGAGACAGAAATTTAAGTAGGTAGGTAGTGAGCGTTCGAAAGAGATGGATAAAAGGTCTTTTCGTTATCTGGAAATGAGAAATTATATTTTTCAAGGGGTATAAATAGTGGAATGTCAAATTTTGAGTTAAATGGAAAGGCTGAGACGGATTGCCTAATATTCTTGCCGGATAACTGCAATAAAATAAGTAACAAAAACAAATCCGAAGTTGTTTGACTCGATCGAACATTACTTAATACCACTTTCACATTTAACGATGTCACGTGCACGAGAAAAAAAGTCAAGTTTCAGAGATCTTAAAATTCTGAGTCAAAATATAGATTCTTCTACAGATGCCTTCGTAAGACACTACAGTTCTCGAAGGAAACAGTCCAACTTACGTTCGCTTCTCTTTTACACAAATTACACAAAAAATTGCCTTGGGCTTTGTAGGAATTGATTTCGCTCTCAGTTGGACAGCCAATTGTGATCATGGCTTTGTGGTGGGCTTTGTTGGGAGTGGTACAGGTAGCAATATTTTCTAGATTCTGTGAGAGGGCGTCCTCCGAAGAACGCAGCTATCTGCTCGTGGGTATTTATTTTAGTGTAGCCTCGTGGTCTAGCGAAGTCAACGCAGAAACTAGAAGTAAGTATACAGGAACTAAAAATCTGACTATGTCGTCGAGCAAGCAATCCGGAGTGTCTATGCAAGAACTACACATCAGAATTCGGATGCGTAGATCCTGCATAGACACGATTCTTTGCTTACGCAACTGCTTAGATCTGAAGACAATCCAGTGTGATCGAAACAACCGAAGCTGTAAAAAAAAAAAAAAAAAAAAAAAAAAAAAAAAAAAAAAAAAAAAAAAAAAAAAAAACGAGCAACTTAGGCGGAAAAATGAACGATATGGAGAAACTAGGGGCAGGTGGCGCGGGTAAAGGCACTGCGCTGTCTTCTAGTCTGGAGAATGCTGAAATCTACTTTAGTGACATGTAACTACGTCTCTGAATGGAAGGAAAGGCGCGACAGCCAATTTAACTTGGTATGGAATGCGACTTGTAAGTGAACGGTTGCCCCTCGAGCTCCCATTTCTTCTTTTTTAGCTTTTGTTAAACGCAAGATAGTCCGTTAATTTTAATTGTATATCCTGAAATGACACATAGTTTTGAAGTGCATGTCATTCTCTATACGCTGTTTCATGAAGCGTTTAAAGCTGTAAGTTATTGTGTTCCATAAAATTTGTTCACATGAAGTGGCTTCTGAGACGGAACGAGACGGGGAAGAACAGGGCAGTGATTCGTCCAGGCCCTTCATTTTTTTGATGCAATTACATTTCAAATTGCGTTCTCCTTTTCTTCCGCTTTGCTTTTCCAGATAGGGTGCGCTTACGTTAGAAAGACAGGTAGAGAGCAAGTGGTTATCAAATCAATGGAACTGGCAGTGTCAGCCATATTATCTTCTGAAATGGGGGTTTTTAAAGCACCTAAGAAGTTTGACGTACCAAAAACAACTGTAGAAAGATACTTTCATAAGGCTAAGAATAGCTCCAACCACAGTGTTGACAAATGAACAGGGAAATTTCAAATTGTGTTCACTGCAGAACAAAAAGAGAAATGGAAGCATACCTTAAGTCACTGTAGAGCAGGCTTTTCTAGTCCAACGATGAAGTATCTGAATGTCAGACCATTAGCTTGTCATACAGAAGAACGAAATGGCTAACAACACGGAAGTGAGGAAGAAAGTTGACGGTCTGAGCTGTACTGTGCAATAGGACTTATTATTAGACGTACTGTTGTCTATTCGCAAGCCATAAAGTACATCTGGTGTAAAAGCTATGGGATTCAATAAAGTAACAAATGGTTCAAATGGCTCTGAGCACTATGGGACTCAACTGCTGAGGTCATTAGTCCCCTAGAACTTAGAACTAGTTAAACCTAACTAACCTAACGACATCACAAACATCCATGCCCGAGGCAGGATTCGAACCTACGACCGTAGCGGTCTTGCGGTTCCAGACTGCAGCGCCGTTAACCGCACGGCCACTTCTGCCGGCAATAAAGTAACACTTACAGTAATTTGGTATTAATCATTGAATATGACATTAAAATATTTCCTTATTGTCAATGATTTTTATTTGTCTCCATATTTATTAGTCTAAACTGTTCAATAATGTTTATGTCTTAGTTTTAAGATAAGATTCCCAATAACTACAACGTCTAAGCAATAATTTCACAAAAAATTCCTTCATCCCATTCTGCCCTGTGAGTGGGCAGAACAGGAAATATACAAGCATGTCTTTGAAAAAAATATAAAAAATACAAAACACAAAGTTTAAGTAATTTTCAAGTACGATACGTCATGTTATATTACAAGGTGATTTTTTTACACCTTTAAGAAGCCTTCTTTGTTTTTCACATTCTTTTTTCCATAGTTTCACGTATACAAGATGTATAGGTTAATTGCTGTCTTTTGAAACTGTAATAAAAATCTTAGTAACACCAGACACGCTTCGCTTTATTCCAAAGGATCTTCAGTGCCCGGTCGAAGTGGCCGTGCGGTTAAAGGCGCTGCCGTCTGGAACCGCAAGACCGCTACGGTCGCAGGTTCGAATCCTGCCTCGGGCATGGATGTTTGTGATGTCCTTAGGTTATTTAGGTTTAACTAGTTCTAAGTTCTAGGGGACTAATGACCTCAGCAGTTGAGTCCCATAGTGCTCAGAGCCATTTTGATCTTCAGTGGTCACTTTAACAATATGTTTTCTGTTACAGTTCTGTTTCTTATGATTATGAACAGTTCGCATGCTTTACTTAAAGATGTAAACAGTTTCTATTCTTTTCACCTCTGTGCCACAATAAAGCAATAACTTAACACGCACGCAGTAGCTAGGATATGTTAGCTCCCTTCACACGCACACACACACACACACACACACACACACACACACACACACACACACACACAGACGCTCCTTTTCTTTAGTTGGAAAATATAAAGATTCAGAGCGGTAATAAACGCTTTCACAGCTAACAAAACGAACAAAAGACAAATGCATCGCGCATTAGCAAAATAAAACATACGAATTGGCGAGAGGACTGTGACACTTATCGGCATAGAAATGTGAATATATTAAGTGATGTGAAAGTACTGTGTGCAAAGACTCAGCACATACACAAGGAAGAAGAAGAAGTAGATGAATGCAGTAAATAAACGAAAAAAAACATGAGTAACATAAAGAATAAAATCTGTTTATAGTAGTAAGTAAACCAAGAGAACTGCTCATGATCATAGAAACAAAATTATAAGAGGAAAAGCCATATTGTATCAGTGACCACTGAAGATGATTTAACATAAAGCGAAATACGTCTGGTCTTAGTAAAACTTTTATTACAGTTTGCAAAAGACGGAAATTAATCTATACAACTTTAACGAGCGTTTTATTGTGGTCTGTTATTTTACAAAAACTGTTAAATGTAAAGTATCTGATTCCGCTCCTAGTTAGTTATAGATTTTAGAAAGATACGTGGTAATTACATTCACCCTTTCATCCTGGAGCCAACGGCCTTGCCGCAGTGGTAACATCGGTTCCGGAAGTTAAGCGCTGTCGGGCTGGGCTAGTACTTGGTTGGGCGACCAGCCGGTCTACCGAGCGTTGTTGACAAGCGGGGTGCACTCAGCCCTTGTGAGGCAAACTGAGGAGCTACTTGACTGAGAAGTAGCGGCTCCGGTCTCGGAAGCTGACATACGGCCGCGAGAGCGGTGTGTTGACCACATGCCCCTCCATATCCGCATCCAGTGACGCCTATGGACTGAGGATGACATGGCGGCCGGTCGGTCCCGTTGGGTCTGCATGGCCTGTTTAGCTTTTTAGTTTCATCCTGGAAGTATTGGTCGTCAAAGAGGGTAAGCCTCCAGCATACACAACACCTTTAAGAGAAGCGTTTCGGTTTCTGCCCGGGTAGTAAGAGCTATTGACATAGTAATATTTGCCAAATGTCACTGACGTAAGCGAATCACACGACCTCTCTGCCGCCCCCTCCCCCACCGCCCCATTAATTCCAGCCACGCACGTGAGTGCCGAGTGCGGGCGGAGTAGTGGGTCGGAGGAAGGAGTTGCCGCGCAGCCGAGAGGGAGGGCCTGGCAGGCACGCTCGTTCACCTGCCTGGAGGTCGGAACGCCTGCGGCGGCGGGCAAAAGCGTGCAGCCGCCGTTTCCACCACCGCGGCCTCTCATAATACCGCCGCCACAGCCCCGCGCATAAATTTAGGCACCGAATAAACGAATATCCTACGCGAGAGGAGCCAACCCCGCCAGCAATTTTCACCGGGATAGCGGTGAAGCGGGAGGGGTGGCGGCGAGCGAATTGGGCCGGCGAGGTGGCAGAAGGTGAGGCGAGATGAGGTGAGGTGAGGTGGGCTGGATTTCGAGGGGCGGCCGTGGTTTGGGTAGAGCGGGCGGGCGCCGCCGCGCGTATTACAACACCAGTTCGGCGGGTGGGCGGCGCCGACCGCAGCGTCCCAGATTAGCGTTGCGTTGGCAACAGTGGCTGCGCCTGCGTCCTACGCGTGTCGTGCTCCGGGCTACGCGCTGCCACCACTACCACTACCGTCGCCGCCGCCGCCGCCGCGTAACGCTGGCTGGCTTTGAAGTAGCCGCAAGCTCAAAATTGTCAAAGCCTTTCACAACGGACGCCGCGCGCCGGCTCTGAGTAATTTATAGCCCGTTCTGAGTGTGTGTGTGTGTGTGTGTGTGTGTGTGTGTGAGTGTGTGTGTGTCCTGCGCTTGCGGTGTGTATGTTGGGTGGCGGGGAGGTTGACAGGAGGGGCAAGTGGCACTACTCAGGTAACCTTGCAGTTGCATGACCATACTGCTGCTGACGATGTTCGGACAGACCACACGTCACCGTAGCTGTGGTCAACGGAATGAATGTTTACTAATAGCAGCCAGGTGAAAGATGAGACATCCAGTTTCCTTGATGCATGACCGGGTTGTTAAACTGCGGAAGTATGGCGTCCGAATATGAGTTCCAGTCCAGCACGCAATTTACAATTTACTCCCAGAAACTACTTTTTCGAATGGAGAATAGAGGAGGGGGTCTTTTGTCCCCTAACTGATTTGATGGGACTATCGATTATCTCCTCTCCTGCGTGGAACATTTCGTCTCGTTTTCCTCTAAAATGTTTGCCTTCTGCAGCTCGCTCTATTACAATGAAAGTTATAAATGTTTTTGTACGTCTGGGCGCTACAGTCTGGATCCGCGTGACCGCTATGGTCGCAGGTTCGAATCCTGCCTCGGGAATGGATGTGTGTCATGTTCTTAGGTTAGTTAGGTTTAAGTATTTCTAAGTTTCCAGGGGACTGATGACCTTAGAAGTCAAGTCCTATAGTGCTCAGAGCCATTTGAACCATTTTTTTGTACGTCTGGAGCAGCGACATGGAATGAAATGTTAAACTGCCCATCAGTTGCAAATTGGAAGATTTATTAAAATCCTTTTACCATGCTTCAGCGTTTATAAAAACTCCTTCTTCAGAAGGAAATACAAACTGGATTATATGTTGTGGCAGAGGTACGACGTGCAGTAGCTAGGGTCAGGAAATATCATATGACAAACAAGTTGTGCATGTTTTAATTTATAATGGACGTGAAATTTTATGTTTGAATGACGCCTTTCAACTTTATTTTAACTTACCTCTGCCACAACATGTCATCCAGTGGTCTATATTTCACATGGTTCAAATGGCTCTAAGCACTATGGGACTTAACTACTGACTATAACTTAGAACTACTTAAACCTAACTAACCTAAGGACATCACACACATCCATGCCCGAGGCAGGATTCCAACCTGCGACTGTAGCGCCTAGAACCGCTCGGCCATCCCGGCCGGCGGTCTATATTTACTTCTGAAGAAGGCGTATTAGTAAATTTTGAAACCGTAATAAAGGGGTTTTAATAAATCTTCCAATTTGCAACTTTTTTGCTGTTTACTATGTCTACAAGAAAAAAATTAAACTTATTCAACGACAGCTTTACACATATCTTAAACGTACTTACTAGTAGTCCCAGGTAATCACATAAGCAAAGAAAGGGTACTACGTAACTGACTATCTTAGAGGTCAAAACTTAAAACTTTATATTTCTGACAAACCTCAAACCAGCGCAAAGAATTTAAAAGATCTGGTATTTAGACACATATGTGAGAGTCACATAGTTTCTGCTATTATTTACATTCCTTAGCTACTACGCTTTAGTGTCAATTAGTTGAACCGTATATTTCAAAGAATGTGGATCCATGACATATTTAACGCGTCATGTAAATGTAAAAAAAGTGCAGAAATGTGCACTGTTAGGCAGTTCAAAATCTAGAGAGCATCAGTGGAATGTTGCGTGCAGCGTTATAGTTAGTTACAGAAGGTGATTTTTAATATTTATTTTAAAAACCTGTGTGGAATGTGCTACATAATAAGCCCTAGAATGTCAGCATGGTATGTGCGATACAGTCATAATGGAACAACAAATACTTTTAAACGTGTAAAAACGCAGCATTTCCTCATTTTAGTGGCAAATATAAATAATGATTCTTTATGTGTTTCATTCTCGTTAATGATCAGAAGATGACAGTGTTAACTGTTGACACCCATACTCAGGGATAAATGGTACTCATTGCAATTTTGGCTATTCAGTTTTCTCTAGCACAAAAAAGTTTGAATATGCTGGCTACTTACGACGTGCGGTTTAGCATAAGGAGTTCAGAGGTGCTGAAAACATTGTAACTGAATGTACTCAACGAACTACGAAAGTATTTCACCTACCAGAGTCTTGGAACTACTCTTAATAGGACACTATATGTCAGAAAGCGTCTCCAAAAAACTCCTTGGAAAATAAACACACCAAACAACCTCACAAACTGTGAAGAAATAACTGGCGAGTACAGGCAAATACGCTTAGAATTTTTGAACTCCATTTAGCTTGTGCTGCGAATATTGTGCTACAGAATAGCTGAGAAGCCCTCACGTAGGTAAGATACGCTCCGGTCAATACAACTATGACAATCTGTGGGTGCCCAAGAACTACTGCAATGTACTGGCTTCCAACACTCAGCCATACAGCCATACAGCAGGCAAGAAACCAAATTGAACGAAAATTCCAACTTCCCATAAATGAAGATATTTCCAGGTTGACACTAAACCGACTTCGTTCCAGAAACCCACCCCTGGAACTGGTCAAACAGCTTGCTGATAACAGCTTAAGGACTTACTTTCACTGGCGTGTTACTTGTTACTACGAATATTCTGTCTGAAGTTCGACGTCTTATTGACAGTCTACAGGGATCCAAGGACTTCTCATGACATTAGTGGAAGAAGAAACGTAAATCGCATTCGAACTGGAAACGGAGTAAGTGGGATAAAGCAGCCCAGTCGAAGCTACAATTTTGGAGCAGCAAAGTACGTCAACTGGCACATTGTCATGGAGTGTAAATTGAGGGACTATGCCGGTGATCGTAAGACTTTGTCATGGATGCTCCGTCGAGCCATGACTGGACATGTAACAACTGTTAATTAGTTTAATGCATCATTTGTATTTTTTTCGTGTTTCTTTTATATTTTATGTTTGTGTTTCATCTATATTGCTATAGGCTACGCTAAATAAGAATACATATCCTACCGTCATCTAATCAGTGTTATTCATATGTTTTCGTCTTTGCTGAAGCGGTGGATGACTAAATATTTTACCCTACAAGTTCACTTAATTTTCAAAACTACCGTAACACCACATCTCAAATTCTTCGACCCTCTCCTGTTTAGATTATTTTTCTTTTACAGACTATGAAAAACTTTCATACAGCAGTATGCTCCATGAATACCTTCTAAGGAATTTACTCGTCGAATCTTACGGAAGAACTCCCTCTTTGACTTCCCCAATGCCCTTCTTGCTTCGTCCGTCAGGCGTTAATTTGCTTCCAAAGCAGCAGTTCGTCTACTACCTCATCTCCAATTAATTTGTTTAGTATATCGATAATCTCATTTCAGTCAATATTTTCGTCTTTCATCGGTCCACTCTCAATCCACACACTGTCCTAGGTACACCTATCGTCCTATTCAACAGGTGCTGCAATTCTTCTTCACATTGGTAGAGAGTAAGAACGTTTTCTGCGAGTCTAATCATTGACAGCCTTTCAGTATTAATTTTAGTCCCACTTCCGAAACACTCTACTACTGCTTTTATTGCTGCCCTGACACACAGGCTAAATGGCAGACAAGTAGAATTAAACTCCTGCCTTCCGTTTAAAACCTAGCTAGTAACCTTCTAACTATAATCAGGAAAAATTGATGCTCCTGACGGCTGGTCCCGGCGGAGGTTAGAGTCCTCCCTCGGGCATGGGAGTGTGTGTTTGTCCTTAGGATAATTTAGGTTAAGTAGTGTGTAAGCTGAGGGACTAATGACCTTAGCAGTTAAGTCCCATAAGATTTCACACACATTTGAACATTTTTTTTGATGCTCCTGAAAAAGTGTTTGGCACGCTAGTCATTGAAAATCTTTGCATAAATATTGTTCCGCCAGGGAGCTGCATTTTTCTAGTCAAGATCAATTCTTTGACTCTGTTACGCATTACGCTGGAGCATAAATTTTTCATTATTGGTACAATGAACCGTGGTATGGAAGGAGTAAATATCTTAGATCAGCATCGGGGCCGATTACAGCAGTCTAATCAGGTCAAAGAAGCGGTAGTCAACTTACTTTGGATTCTGCCTGAATAGTGCAACGGTCAACATATTGCACACCTTTTTGAAATGCAAGGCATCCAAAGTCGTTGTTCATGTTGTGGTAAGCGTGTTGAGTTTCACTGTGTAAAGTGCAATGTAAAATTATATCCTGAGAAATATTTGTGAAGTAACAATCTTCAAATTAGAGCTTAAGTAAGGAAATGCTATTTTAAACGGAAAACTTTGTTTCTAAATCACACACACAATTTACCTGTTACTACATTTAAATGTTTGTATTGAATAAGAAGAGCAGTAAGTATAGTATATACAGTTTCTTGCACGTTCACACCGTTCTAACCACTGCTACTAACCGTATAATGTATCATAGGGTATGGTAAAAAAAACTTACTAAGAAGCTATTTTAAAAATAACAATAAATACCATTTATAAGCACCAAAACATGTTACAGAATGACATATTACACAAAATTGTGAAAAAAATTAACGGGCATTAATGGGTTAATCCGAGCACTTTTCTCTTGGCACGTCATTCTCGTTAGTCGCTCTCAGTACTTGTAAACATTGCGGATGATCACATTTCTGGTCATATGATTCAGCGAATAAGACTGACCAGAAATTACGCAATGGTTTTTTGTCTGAATTTTCGTAGCAAAACGAAGAGTGGGACAAATGAGTACCAAACTGACCTGCATGAGGTCCTGCTCGGCAAAGAAAAAGTTTGCTCCTTGAAATTAGTGAGCGTAGTTAAGAAAAATTTAATTAGTCACTTGAGGCAAATTTTTTGTCCTAATTTTCAAAGCCAAACGAAGGCTGGACGAATGGATACAAACTGACCAGCATTTGGTCTACTTTAAAAAGGAATATCTCGAAAATAACACAGAAATTGAAAAAGAATGGTCATTTGCCTTATGAAAAGTGTAGTATCGTCCAAAGATCGCAGTGCCACATCAAAGTCTGAAATGCGCATAGATACTACTGACGATGACTTGCTGCAATCAGTATCGTGAATGGGAGGCACTCCTGAAGACACACCCTCTCTGTCAGCATCGCAGCGCCATGGCACAGAGGTCAATACAGAATCGAGTATGGACTCGCTCTGCCCAGTTCGTGAGATCCGAGGAAGCTGTCGTCATCGGGTTAGGAGACCAATGCTATTCAAGTTTCAGATGGAACTGTACTTTTCTAAATGTTGAACTTCTACTTCAAGAGAAGATGTTGTAATAGTGTTCTTCAAGTGATGCTTTATTGTTTAAAGACAATTGTAAATATTCGGTTCATTCCTGTGTCAATGGATTGCATAAAGCTAAGTAACTCTTCTTATCGTTCTTGTAATGAAGTGAGCTAATGTTTTATATGTTGTAACTCCGATCATCTATCTCAGAGCAATCACAGAACGCACAGTTATGACCGTAAGATTGTAGTTTCATCACGTCATAACAAAATAATTAGTTTAAAAGTCGGAGATAAAACACAGAAACATTTGTTGCGTATGTGCGACTGGTCCCGGCGGACGTTCGAGTCCTCCCTCGGGCATGGGTGTATGTGTTTGTTCTTAGGATAATTTACGTTGTGTAGTGTGTAAGCTTAGGGACTGATGACCTTAGCAGTTAAGTCCCACAAGATTTCACACACATTTGAAATCTTGTTGGGTCTGTGAATGACGCTCGAAGTCACATGCCAACTGAGTGTCCTTCCGTACTCGTTAATATTCTAAGTTACAAATTTACCCTTAAGTTCTCAATCGGCATCTCTTTTGATTATTTTATTTCTGGCATAATTCAGAGACGTCAAATTTTTTTCTGACCTATTTCTACACTGAGATGGTAAAACCCGTGGGATACGTCCTAATACCATGTCAGATCTCTTTTTATACGGCGTAACGCCGCAACTCGACGTGGCATAGATTCAACAAGTCGTTGGATGTCTACTGTATAACTATTGAGCCATCCCGCCTCTGTAACCATCGTTAATTGAGGAAGTGTTGCCGCTGCAGGACGTCTTGCAAGAACAGGCCTGTCGATTACATACCATAAATCGCCAAAGTATTCGGTCGAGTTATCCAGAATGTTCTTCAAATCAAATGCAAACAACTGTAGCAAGGTGACATTGCGAATTGTGATCCATAAAAATTTTAGAATATTAAGTCGATGAATGGCTCCAAATGGTCTCGAAGTAGCCGAACATAACCATTTTCAGTCAAGGACAGGTTCAGTTAGACCAGAAGACTAAGACCACCATTATGGAGAAACCATCAGCCTGCACAGTGCCTTGTTGACAAACTGAGTCCAAGGCTACATGGGGTAAGCGCAACACTCGAACCCTACAATTGGCTCTTATCAACCGAAATCGGCATCATGGTTTTCCAGTCATCCAACCGATATGGTCACGAGCCTTGGAAAGGCGCTGCAGGCGATGTCGTTTTGTTAGCAAAAGCATTCATATCGGTCTTCTCTTGACACAGCCCTCTAACACCAGATTTCGCCGCACTGTACCAACGGCTACGTTCATCGTACGTGCCACATTGACTTCTGCTGTTATTCCATGCAGCGTTGCTTGGCTGTTATTACTGACAACGCTACGAAAATGTCGCTGCTCTCGGTTGTTAAGTAAAGGCCGTCGGTCACTGTGTTGCCCGTCGTGGGAGGTTATGCTTGGAATTTGTTATTCTCGGCACACACTTGACGCTATAGAACTTTAGAATATTGAATTCCCTAAAGATTTCTGAAACGGAACGTCCTACGCGTCTAGCTACAACTCCCACTCCGCGTTCAAAGTTTGTTAATTCTCGCACTGCGGCCGTAATCACGGCGGAAATCTTTTCATATGCGTCACCTGGGTACAAATGACAGCTCCGCCAATGCACCGCCCTTTTATACGAGATGCTACCGGGGTCTGTAGATGCGCATATCGCTGTCCTATGACTTTTGTCATGTCAGTGTATTTCTTACTTTTAGACAAATCATTCCACAAGACATGTGACGCTTGTTTGCTTGGTTGGTTTATGGGATTGAAGGGACCAGACTGCTACGGTCATCGGTCCCTTTTTCCAAAACTTCAAACACCCACACAAAATAAAAACGAACAATGGAGATGACAACAGACTACACAGGACAAGAAAGACTCAGACAGAGACCAGACAAAAGGAATTAAAATCACACAGAGTGTGATAGTGGTTGGCCGACCATAGAGACAAAAAAGGAAAAACCAACCACCTAGAAACACACTAAAAAACCCAGTCTAAAATCGTAGGCCAAAGGCCAGACTCAACACAAAAAACGACAAACACTTAGATTAAGTGATAGAAAAACTCCTGCCTAAATACAACGCAAAAGTAAGCCTGCCATAGCAGTGTCATCTGTTAAAAGGGCAGGGAGCGTATCAGGCAGCGCAAACATCTGCCTGAGCACATTTAAAAGAGGACAGGCCAACAAAATGTGGACCGCTGTCAAAGCCGACCCGCAGCGACATAGAGGCGGGTCCTCACGGCGCAGTAAATAGCTGTGTGTCAAGCGGGTGTGGCCAATGCGGAGCCGACAAAGGACAACTGAGTACCTGCGAGTGGTTCGCATGGATGACCGCCACACATCCGTCGTCTCCTTGTTAGGACGGAGTTTGTTTGGTGTGGTCAGGTTGCGCCATTCAGTGTCCCAAATCTCGAAAACTTTGCGGCGTAAGATTGCTCGCAAATCAGTCTCCGGGAGGCCAATGTCCAGAGATGGTTTACTGGTGGCCTATTTGGCCACACGCTTGGTTAAAGTAAAGTATTGTATATACCAATTTCTACGTACTAGACCGACAAAGCCCCTGATTTTTCTTGTGTATTGCGTAAGTGAAGAAGGGCGACGGCAGAACTGCTTCCCGAAGAAGCCACTGAATGTCGTCTTTCTTCCTTGGCAGTAACTAAAAGTGACGCAGTGATGAGTAATTCTGTATGCAGTTTTGCTGGAGGACGCGTAACGTATACAGGCGAGTCCCGCAGTCGTTGTTAGCTCAGATGGGAAGTGACACTCCTTCACGAGAGAAATCACTTTGGCGCTGGCTGATTAGCAGCCCTAACAGAAGGCTGTCTCCCGCTGACAGGAAGATTGCCTGAGCCCTCGGCCTCCGCCCCGACGCGTGCCACGGTTACTGCAGTACAGCAGGCAGCCGTCGATGTGCGGGCGTGTTCCAGCTCCAGCCACGGCTGAGCCGCTGGCGCCGCTGCCGTCGCGCCCCTCCGCGCCACTCGCTACCACCTGGAGTGCTGGAGATTTTCATTACCAGCGGTGCCAGGGCCTTAATTAAGTGCCGGCAGCTCGCGTGTCCTCGGCTGGAAGTTCGCTTCGGCGCGTGCATTTAGCTGCGTGCCCCCGGCACCGCGTCTGGTAATAATGCGGCCGCGGATTTTTCCCTCAGACGCCGGAAACGTGTGTCTTCTCGCAGAGAATAGCGCTCTCTCGATTTTCCCTCGCAGAAGGAATACCTCTGATTTACTAAAAACGCCACGGTTACTGTAGGGCACCAGCGCATTAAGGTTGGACATGGGAGAGCAAACCCACAACTCATAATAGGGGAACGTTACTCTGGGCGACTGCCATGCTCATTTGAGCTCGTAGAGAATAGCGCTCTCTCGATTTTCCCTCGCAGAAGGAATACCTCTGATTTACTAAAAACGCCACGGTTACTGTAAGGCACCAGCGCATCAAGGTTGGACATGGGAGAGCAAACCCACAACTCATAATAGGGGAACGTTACTCTGGGCGACTGCCATGCTCATTTGAGCAATAACTGATGACTGGGTATGTTACCAAATTAATCCTTTATATCTCGTAAATTAAAAACACAACAAGACATCATTACATCCTCCTTCACTTACATAACAAGACCTGAAATGTGCTTTCAATTGGACTTTGAGAGCTCCAATAATGCATGTACTGTCCGAAAGTCTCTGACACCTACGTGGCATACGCCTTTTAAGTCAACGGAGGTTACCCTATGGTAGCCGCCCCCACTCCTGAATGAGAGATTTTTCAGAGTTTTGGAGAGTCTGTCGCGGAGCAGGACGAGCTCGAACACGCCTGTCAAGCATGTCCCACGTATGCTCGATGGGGCCTAGATGGGGACTCTCCGCTGGCCTTTCCATTAGTTCAATATCTATCCTTTGAAAGACATCCCTGTCGACTCCCGCGCCATAGGCCCACGTATTTCCGTGCATCATCGTCATCTTGTCCAGTTTCGGTTTAGCCAGCCTTGCCTGTTCCAATTTCAAGTATAAAGCAGCTGATCTGTCCATCTCTTCTTACGACGCCCAACATTGCTTTTCTTTGTATATTAATATAGGTATTCGTTCTTCTGACATGCTCTGAATGTGCTTATGCTATTTCTTTCTGTACTCATCTACTTTCTGGAGTATGCTTTTGACATTCAATTGATTTCGTATTTCATTATTTTTTATTTGATCTACGAGTTTGTAACCAGCTAGATGTCCTAGGAGACTCATATTGGAGTGGCCGTGCGGTTCTAGGCGCTACGGTCTGGAACCGAGCGACCACTACGGTCGCAGGTTCGAATCTTGCCTCGGACTTGGATGTGTGTGATGTCCTTAGGTTAGTTAGGTTTAATTAGTTCTAAGTTCTAGGCCACTGATGACCTCAGAAGTTAAGTCGCATAGTGCTCAGAGCCATTTGAACCATTTTAGACTAATACTCCTTGCCTCAGTTCTCCTCCTCTGATTGATGGTTACCTCCCAAGTCTCTGAACCATACATTAGAACTGGTACTGCCGTCACATTAAAAATTTTAGTGCGGTCTCCTTTCCAACTTTTTACAGGAGAGTGTGATTTATAGTTAGCACTTGGATTAGTGACCATCCAGTCTACCGAGCGCTGTTGGCAAGCGGGGTGCACTCAGCTCTTGTGAGGCAAACTGAGGAGCTACTTCACTGAGAAGTAGCGGCTCCTGTCTCGGAAACCGACATACGGCCGGGAGAGCGGTGTGCTGACCATATGCCCCTCCATATCCGCACCGCATCCAGTGACGCCTGTGGGCTGAGGATGACACGGCGGCCGATCGGAACCTTTGGGCCTTCATGGCCTGCTCGGGAGGAGTTAAGCTTTTGTTTTTTAGTGATTTACAGCATCTACCAATTGCTGAAATTTTTGCTGGTGTATTCTTGTTCATTGTTTGTGGTATGTGAGACCTCACATCCCAGTTATTTAAAAGTATTTATTTGTTCTAGCGGTTGATCATCAATAATCGTGTTTGCTTTTAAATGCTCCTTTCCATGGAATGTCATTTGTTTTAGCTTTAGTTATTATCATATTGTAATCCTTTGCTACCTTATGCAAGAGCCGAATTTCTTCTGTAGTTTATCTTCGGAGTCCGTACTGTATTACGTGAGAAGGAAACCAAGGCCACCGCCGGATGTGGCAGCCACAACATGGTCCGACAGGATCTGTTCGATGTACGACCTGGCGGAGAGGTGGCCATAAACCACAAGATCCGTTCGGTTCCCTATACCATAATAGAACCTTAGCCAAATCTGTCGATTTCCTGGACAAAATTTGGTAAGTAGCGCTCACCACGGTGCCTCCACACACGAACACCGCCATCACCTTGCGTCAGAGGAAACGTGGACTCGTCTTTAAATAACAAATTTCGGCAGTGACGACCTAGCCAGTTGACATGGGAACGACAGACTTCAAGGCGAGCTGTGAGGGGTTTTCGAGTCAAGCAGGGTCCTCGAATAGGACGTTTGGGTCGTAAGGTTCTTTCTCGTTCAAAAATGGTTCAAATGGCTCTGAGCACTGTGGGACTTAACATCTATGGTCATCAGTCCCCTAGAACTTAGAACTACTTAAACCTAACTAACCTAAGGACATCACACACATCCATGTCCGAGGCAGGATTCGAACCTGCGACCGTAGCGGTTGCGCGGTTCCAGACCGAAGCACCTAGAACCGCTCGGCCACACCGGCCGGCAGCTGTATAGACAATAAAGATCCATTTCACGGCACCGGGGATCAAAGACACAGGAGGTGTATGTAAGTTGTAAGCGACTACAAGGTCCATTCAAAAGCCTATACAGAGTGCCCCTCCTAAGAGCCGTCAGACCATTTTTTCTGGTGTTTGAGCAGATAACAGCAGTGTCATTTTTGCACTGTGTTGCTGTAATCAACCCAAACAAACAATACTCATCGCGTCTTTCATGGCACGCCCAGTGTCGACATACAGTGTCGATTTGTTTATCGTTACGAGGAAAATCATTCTTGAAGTGGAATTTTACGAGTCCATTCGAGAGAGCGGTTCCAGATTAATCTATTGCGATATTCGTTTTATCGATATGTGTTGACAACGAAAGTAAACCACGAAGAATAACGAGTACTCCAGCAGCGACGCCACTGCCCTGGCCCGTGCGACCGCCAAGCATGCAGCGCTGCTGAGTCACTACGGGACGGCTGTTTATTGGCTCTGAGCACTATGGGACTTAACTTCTGAGGTCATCAGTCCCCTAGAACTTAGAACTACTTAAACCTAACTAACCTAAGGACAGCACACAACACCTAGTCATCACGAGGCAGAGAAAACCCCTGACTCCGCCGGGAATCGAACCCGGGAACCCGGGCGTGGGAAGCGAGAACGCTACCGCACGACCACGAGCTGTGGACGGCTGTTTATTCTTCGTGTTTTGCTAGCCCTGTTAATACATATTGATAAAGCGATTATCGGACTAGACTAATCTGGAGCCGCTCTATCGAATAGGCGCAAAAAATTCAGATTTGAAAATAATTTTGTATGTAACGGGAAACAAACCGACGCTTTCTGTAGACATTCGCCTTCGCCTGAGAGAGATGACAGTAATTATTTAGTCTGGCTCCTGCTACACAGTGCAAAATCTGCATTGGAAATATCTTACAAAACACCAGGAAATATGCGCCTGGCGACTCTCAGGAGCGACACCAGGTGTATTGCCCAAACTAAATGAAAAATTCTAGAGACAATTTTCTGTAGAGCTTACTGAACAGTATTCCAGATAAAAGTAAAAAACTAAATCGTTAGGCTGCATCATAGCCATTTTTAATTTCTTCTTAGACAATCGACGTTTGGACCCCTTTGCCGGAAGTTGTGGCCTAGCTGTTCTAGGCTTTTCAGTCCGGAACCGCGCTGCTGCTACGGTCGCAGTTTCGAATCCTGCCTCGGGAATGGATGTGTGTGATGTCCTTAGGTTAGTTAGGTATAAGTAGTTCTAAGTCTAGGGGAATGATGACCTCAGATGTGAAGTTCCATAATTCTCAGAGCCATTTGAACCATTTGGGCCTCTTTGCTCGGTATTTTTCAGGATCTTCTGGTGTTTCTGCTTAGCTGAACACTCCAGATGTCCGGTAGTTTGTCGCTGTGTGTGTGTGTGTGGGGGGGGGGGGGGGGCGGGGGGTGGCTGCGTGTGGGTGGGTGGACGGCCCTTCTGTGGAGGCGGTGATACTGAGGTTGAATGAAGAAATTATTCATACATGTCCCTCACGTCAATCTGCAAAATTGTTTTCCACATTCGTGTCCTCCTGAGCTCGACCATAAGCGTCACTAGGACCCATACTCCTCATAGCACAAGACAAACAAAGAAAGAAGCACGTTAATGGGGCTACAGAACGAGTTTTTTTGTTTTTTACATTTTTTATTCCAAAACTATGTACTGGTCTCACGCGTCAGGTTTCAAGTTATACGAATGGAGTGCTGTGCTACCGGAAATTGTTACTTGTGAAGTGTGAGAATTGGAAACTGTATCTCGAGGCTGAGGAACATGCTGCTCTGGAAGAACCTTCAGAACTATATCGAGAGATGTTCCAAGAGAATAGGAAGGCATGTGCAGCATAAAAAGGGTGATAAATAATTCTGTAACATTAAGAACAAACGTGTCAAAACGCATATTACATGAGTGCAGTCAAGGAGTCAATGAGTGTGACTGAAAATGAAACAGAAGTTGATGCAATCAGTATTTTAATGATCTGGTCATTGCAGCAATAAATATTGAATAAGAGTACCATTAACATCAGAGCAGAGCTAGTACGAGTATCAACGTAACTGATCGTTGCGTGTTCTGTACGTGTGGGAACTCTGCAAGAATATACTTCAGCCTTCACGTAGCATCAGAGAAAAAAATAATCTAATGAGGTGAGATCCCGGGTGCTTACTGTCCAATGTGCAGTTTCTTCCCAGCTGACCCACTGATTGCCGAAAGTATAGATTAATACCGCATGTAATGGTTCTGAAAATTGCACTGTATTACTGTTTTTATCTTTTCATTACAGCTGTGGTACAGCTGTAATAATTCTATACTATGGGTCAACAGATTATAGCTATGTGTTTGGTCGAAGTCGAAACATTAATTACATTAATCTTGCGTTCAAATAAACACTACTTGTATACTATGGGTCAACAAATTATAGCTATGTGTTCTTTCCTTGTTTGTCTTCTGCTATGTGGAGTATGGGTCCTAGTGACGCTTATGCTCTCTGAATAGTGATAATATGAGTAAATCCATCTCTCTGCGTTTTAATACACATATTTTATGTTCGTATGTAAAAGCACAGGGAAGCATAAACCGCTTGTTGCACTGCAATTTTCATGGTGGTGGATGTTCTGTCCTTGCAGGCAGAAACGAGTAATGGAGTTTCTAGCCGTTAAACCATCAGTTGGCTAAATAGCACGAGATAACTGCAAATTACTGTAATTTACCGTTTAATGAGATGCATACCTAGTCCGTGAGCTGCCATAAAGCAATACCAGACGTAGGGCAGTGGTTCCCGACCTTTCTTGGACCATTACCCCTGAGTATAAGTAGATATTAGCTAGAACCCCACCCCTCCCATCTCCTATCCCGCCCGCCGCCGCTCTCCCCACCACCACCAACATTAGCGAAATAATTTTCTTTCAGCACATTTATTTTTAAAATGATAAAAAATCAATGATATTTGTTGCTGGGGTTGTTTTATTAAGCTACTAACTAAGAGGTAGTCGATACTAATTATGTCTAACAACTTTCTATATAGAAGGGGCGTTGAAAAAGAGACGAGCCGGAGGCATAATTACAGAAACCAGTACCTGTATGTTAGAAGTACTGACCCTGGCTGTTAAGACACTTGTCCCACTGTGACACAATGTGGGGAATGACTGTCTCTTGAAATTCCTAAGGCTCCGATGTTAACCAGTTCCGGACGTATAACTGGAGGTCGTCGTCCGGCGTGAATCGTCTGCTCCTCAGAGCCTTTTTAAGGGAACAAAAACTGGCGTAATCACAGGGAGAGAGGTCCCGACTGTATGGAGGGTGGTCGAGAACCTCCCATTTGAGGTTCTGCAGGATTGCCACGACGCCGTTGGCCGTACGAGGCTTTGCGTTGTCGTGGAGCATAATGGCCCCAGGGGTGAGATTGCCTGGTCGGTTTGATTCACTGTTGCCCTGTGCTGCAGGAAGTGAATCAGATGGGATCAAGTTTTGGTCCCCTTTGAAAGACTCTGAAGGGCAAACGATTCACCTCGGATGGCAACGTCCAGCTGTATGTGCGGAACTGGTTAACATCGCAGCTCCAGGAACTTCTGTCACAGTGGGACAAGTGTCTCAACAGCCATGTTCAATACTTCTGGTTTCTGTAATTATGCCTTCTTTCTTTTTGAACGCCCCTTACATTTATGTTGCTTTCAGACAGTGCACGTCATATATCATGCTCTAAATATATTGAGTTCATTGTCTCTATTTTCATTGCTGTCATAATGAAAAATCAGCTTTCACATCTATAAATCCTGAGTCCGACATTTGTTTTCCGTGTCTATGCGCGCACTTTTATATATATATATATATATATATATATATATATATATATATATATATATATATATATGTGTGTGTGTGTGTGTGTGTGCGTGTGTGTGTGTGTGTGTGTGTTTAACGAATGACAAAGTAATTCGCGGTGCACCGTGAAGCCACCTACAACTCCTTCTCACATAAAAAAGCTAACTACCTGCAGTAGAGGTAGGTACTTGTTACAAAACATGCTTATCTTTCACTACCCTTCACCATAGCGGCACTTGCTCTACCCATACCCTGCACCTCCATCTGCAATTAATTAAATCAGATTATATGCACTATACTTACTGTCTGTAAATCGTCTGTAAATCACCAAAGTTCTGCACTTTTTACTTCTGAACTGGCAAAAATTGAGAGGCTTCAGGCTGTCAATGATAGGTCTCTGACCCCTCTAATAATGGTTGAAATGGCTCTGAGCACTATGGGTCTTAACATCTGAGTTCATCACTCCCCTAGAACTTACAACTACTTTAACCTAACTAACCTAAGGACATCACACACATCCATGCCCGAGGCAGGATTCGAGCCTGCGACCGTAGCGGTCGCGCGGTTCCAGACTGAAGCGCCTAGAACCGCTCGGCCACACCGGCCGGCCCTCTAATAATAGTAATAATAATAATAATAATAATAATAATAATAATAATAGTAATAACAGTAACAATAATAATAACAACTCTGAGCATAGCGCTATAGTAATCTTGACGTAGTTACTGTTGTGTAACGCTTTCAATTTGTTCATTTATCTGTTTCTAAGTGAGTTGCGATGCAATTACAAACTGGAAAAGATATTTTCATGAGTATTTAGAGTTTGTTACGTACACGTCTTACTTTTATTTCACCGCTGTGTGGCACACTTCACAAAGTATGTGTGTAGTTGATGGAGACCACAGTTCAAGAATATGGTAGTAGTGTCGCGTGTCAAGTAATTGGTTCTCATTGCCGATTATGAAGAAGCCTTGGTGTTCAATCGGTTATCTTAGATAGACTGAGAAAACATTCTGAATGGCTTTAAAACTTCATGGTTGTGTCGTCCGTTTGTATCGACTGCAATTCTCCATTAGATTCGTTACGTTCATGATGTCTTACCTAGTTAGTATCCACTGAATGGAAGGTAGCAGCCTGGATGGATCAGCGCTTTCGCAAACCGTGGAAGTGCACATAAATATTAAGGTTACGTTTCATGCATAATTCATGACACCTTTCAACAATCTCACGATGCAGTGAGCATTGAGGAATGAAGTTGAACCACAGAACAACACCCCCTTGTTAGATCGCTTCATAAGCGACAAATCTATGAGCCTCCATGGTGTGGTGTACATGTCTAACGCGGTGATGGCCACATTTCCTTTCAAAAACCAGGACCACGGTGGTTCTGGGTGTAGAATAGTATATTACGCAAGGATTGAGTCATTACTACAAATATTCATGTTACTGGTTTAATCCACGAAGAGTCTTCATTATGTTTTCAGTCTCTTTCACCACGTGACGCTATGATGCATATGTTTTTACATATTTATACCATTTTCATAATGTTCGCTATGTGGTATGTGGAAAATGTTTGTGGGTTAACGATCAAATGTAAAAATAATAACATTATGAACAAACCGGTGGTGTGAATAGTAGCAATAAATAAGCTAGCTTCTTGTAACAAATTATTATATGAATATTATAAGGTCACAGGCTTCCGTCAGACAAGGCGTTAATTCAGAAATGACCCCGGGCGTTATTCTAAGAGAGCTTTACAGAGAATTCAAAAATTCAGTGTCCACAGTTTGAAATTTTACGACGGAGACAAAAGGAAATATATTTCATTAAGCAGCCAGACGTCGAAAACGCATTTGAGTAAGGGATAGGTATGCGTAAGTGTGCCCGTGTTGTAGGATATAAACGAAAAGTGTCCTCTTCAAACATCGTTACGCCAAAGGCGACGGGCAGATGAAAACCCATGTATAACAGTTATGTCAGGTCGTAAGGGACAATGTGCAGTAAACACGTGAAAGGGAGCTTGCCGACGTACACCTGCGCATCAGAGAGAGCATGTGGCTGAAGGATCATGGAGCCGCGGAGCATTTTGCAGAGCCAGCTCCTGCAGCATTAACCCGTACTTTCGGCAATAGGCAGATAGGCCGGAAAGGAAATGTACGTTGGCCAGTAAAGTCGCCCGACCTCACCCCATTAGACGGTTTCTCTGGGGCTCTATGAATATAGAAGTGTATTTTCTATGACTGTAAACTCAGAGGAGAAATTAGTAGCAAGAATTCAATTATAAATGGGACGTTGCTGCTATGTTCTATTTTGCGAAATTCTTCTATTCTCGTTAATTTTTGTGCACGTAAATGAGAAAAGTTAACAATCACTGGTGAACAATTGTTTTCGCTTTTTATTACGTCGCTTTCTTGCGTGTCTGCCCCGCTGGTACAAACTTTGCAATTGATTTTAAATTTTCCGATGAGTTGGAGACTTGATACTGGACAATGCAGTATTAACTCGTTTTCTTGACTGGTGTGTGCCGGAGGACAATTCGTGTACCTTTTTCCTGTTCCAGTCGCGGATAATTTCCGGAATGAAAGTGTGATTCTAAGCCGTTCAACCTTTCTAATTTTTTTGTAGTTCACGGTCGTTTTGTGAGATGTACACAAGAAGATGCCACATATTAATTGACTGAAGTGACGAGAAATTGAAATAAACATAATTTTTACCGCATGTATGTAATCTCAACAGAATCTTTGCAATTGATTGAAATATTACACACTCACAAATCTAAAAAGCAGAAAATAATTATTTAAATAAATGAGCTTTTAATAAAACTCGTTTTTAAATTCGACATTTTTTTTTTGAGTCATCGACCTTCTGACTGGTATGATGCAGCCCGCCACGAATTCCTTTTCATCTCAGAGTAGCACTTGCAACCTACTTCTTCAGTTATATATTGGATTTACTCAAATCTCTGTCTTTCCGTACAGTTTTTACCATCTGCAATTCCCTGATGCCTTATCGGATGTGCTGCCATCCTGTCCTTTTTTCGCCGACTCTGTGGAGAACCTCCTCATACGTTACCTTAGCAGTCCGCCAAATCTTCAACATTCTTCTGTAGCTCCATACCTCAGATGCTTTGGATCCTGGTTTCCACCAAACTATGTTTCACTACCATACAATTCTATGCTGTAAACGTCCATTCTCGGAAGCATCTTCCTCAAATTTACGTGTTTGATACTAGTAGACTTGTCTTGGCCTTTTGCAGATAGTAGTCTGCTTTTTAAGTCCTCTTTGCTCCATCCATCATGTGTTATTTTGCTGCCTAGGTACCATAATTACTTAACTTCATCCACTTTGTGATCAACAATTCTAATGTTTAGTTTCTCGCTGTTCTCACTTCTCGTTACTTTCGTCTTCCTTCGACTTACTCTCAATACATATTCTGTATTTATTAGATCGTTCATCCCATTCATCAGATTTTTTAATTCTTCTTTACCTCCACTGAGAACAGCAATGTCATCAGCGAATCTTATCCTCTCACCTTGAATTTTAATTTCACTCTTCCATGTTTATTTTATTTTCGTCACTGCTTTTTTCGATGTATAGATTTAACAGTAGGGTACGAAAAACTACTTCCCTCTCTTACAGTATTTTTAATTCAAACACTATAGTCTTCATCTTCCACTCTTATTCTTCCCTCTTGTTTTTCGTACATATTTCATTTTTCCCGTCTCTCCCTGTAGCTTACTTCTATTTTCCTCAGAATCTCGAACGTATTACACCGTTTTACATTATCGAACGCTTTTTCAAGGTCGACTAATCGTATGAACGTGTCTTGATTTTTCTTCAGTCTTGCTTCCATTCTGAACCGCAACGTCGCAACTGCCTCTCTGGTCGCTTTACTCTTTCTAAAGCCAAACTGACTGTCTGCTAAGAGATCCTCAAATATAAAACGATTTCTCCTGGCCTCATGTACATCCTTTACCCCATAGACATAAAGTTTGTGATTCTAAATTTTTAACACCTCAGAAAATTCTTGCACTATTGAAAACGAAAAATGTTGGGCGCATGCAATACATAACTGATGCATGAATAATACAACTCCTTGCTATTACACTATTTATTAAGTGATGCATGGACGTTCACGACTTTGATGTTATCTGTTACATGCGCCCCATGGTTTTCGTTTTAAAAAGTCAGAATTACACATTCTCAGGACTATTTACATTATGTTGCGAATCTGTACGGGACAAGGAGAGATTATTTTACACTTTTCAGTCCGATTTAAAAACGTGGTATATTAAATAGTGATTTTCATTCAAACGATTATGTAACGAAAGCATTTCTTCTATTACTGTCAGCATATAGTGGAGTAGTCTTGTCTAAATGTTTGTGTCCTTGTGGCCAATTCTCTTTCTGTTACGAACATGAGCGAATATAAGAAAGCAATTGTACCTCCTCGACTTAAATTTTATAAATAGCAACATTTCATGAGGTAAAGGCTTTGGCACTTAGACTAGGTACACTATGTGATCAAAAACATCCGGAAACCTTGCTGAAAATGACTTACAAGCTCGTGGTGCCCCCCATCGGCAATGCTGGAATTCAGTTCGGTGTTGGCCCACCCTTAACCTTAATGACAGCTTCCACTCTCGTAGGAATACGTTCAGTCAGATGCTGGAAGGTTTCTTGGGGAATGGCACCCCATTCTTCATGGAGCGCTGCACTGAGGAGGGGAATCGATGTCGGTCGGTGTGGCTTGTCATGAAGTAGGCGTTCCAAAACATCCCAAAGATGTTCTATAGGACTCTGTGGGGACCAGTCCATTACAGGGATGTTATTGTCGTGTAACCACTCCACCGCAGGTCGTGCATTATGAACAGGTGCTCGATCATTTGGAAAGATACAATCGCCATCACCGAATTGCTCTTCAACAGTGGGAAGCAATAAGGCACTTAGAACATCGATGTATGCCCGTCATGTGACAGTACCAAGAAAAACCATAAGGGGTGCAAGCCCCCTCCATGAAAAACACGACCACACCATAATACCTCCGAATTTTACTGCTGGCACTACACACACCGGCAGATGACGGTCACAGGGCATTCGCCATATCCACACCCTGAAATCGAATCGCCACATTGTGCACCGTGATTCGTCACTTCACACAACGTTTTTCCACTGTTCAATCGTCCAATGTTTACGCTCCTTACACCAAGCGAGGCATCGTTTGGCATCTACCACCGTGGTTTGTGGCTTATGAGCAGCCGACCGACCATTCCAAGTTTTATCACCTCCCTCCTAACTATCGTAGTACTTGCAGTGGACCCTGATGTAGTTTGGAATTCCTATATGATAGTCTGGATAGATGTCTGTCTATTACACCTTACGAACCTCTTCAACAGTCGGCGGTCTCTATCAGTCAACAGACGAGATCGGCCTGTACACTTTTGTGCTGTACGTGCCCCTTCACGTTTCCACGTCACCATCACATCGGAAACAATGGACCTAGAGATATTTTGGAGTGCGGAAGTCTCGCGTACAGACGTATGACACAAGTGACACCCAGTCATCTGACCACGTTTGAATTCCATGAGTTCCGCGGACCACCCCATTCTGCTCTCTCACAATGTCTAATGACTGTTCAGGTCGCTGATGTGGAGTGCATGGCAGTAGGTGGCAGCACAACGCTCTTAATACGAAAAACGTATGTTTTTGGGGTTGTTCGGATACTTTCGATCACACAATGTAATCCTCAAAGTACTTTCTTACAGTAGATTCTGAATGATGTTTAATCGGTATCTCCCAAATTATAATATAATTCTCAATGAACATTCATAAAAATGATAAACAAGAAGAAGAAGAAGGCGAAGAAGGAGAAGGAGAAGAAGAAGAAGAAGAAAAAGAAACCTAAAACAAGTGATTTCAGTCCTCAGTAAGGTCATTTTCGAGTGATAACATAACGTTCTTCTGTGGCGATACCTTCGCAAAGATATGCTGGATCCACATCTGCGGCTGATTGAAGTAACCAGTTACAAGTTGGGCTGCTCTTCGATTTTATATGATGATTTTAAATCTGATTCGTTCCAGTGTTCAAAGGAACTTAGTAGCTGAGAAACCGGGAGTTTTCCGAGTATTCATTTTGCAAATTTTCTGTTAGAAATGGAAACTAACAAATGAACTGCGTTTGTAGTATAATATCTAAAGAAAATTCATTTCCTTGTATTCCTGAAAACATCTTTGAAATTATGGAAGGGTCACACAAAGAAATATGTATAATCTACAAATGTATAGGTACAACTGCTTCGCGTGCCTACAACGCGATTTTGTAGACGTCTCTATAGTAACACCCCTTCGTAGCTTTATAGACGGCTATGGCTTTCGCCTACAGCAGTTAGCGCTTCACAGCTACAGGCCGTCAAAACCGCTGCCAGGTGTTAGGGATTTCCGGAATTTAACTCGGCTATAGGAGTGTCTTAGAAGTAAAGAACAAATGTATTAAAACTTCATGCATGATGCGGCATTTTTTTCTCGTATTCCAATGTTTATGACGTCATATCTCCTTATTTATGAGTTATACACTTGTATAATCTTGCAGGGCCGTATGTGGATACTGTGTGCGAAATATGTCGCGAGGATGATTATTATTAAAGTAGTAATACAAGGTGTGTGAGGAAAGTAATTAGATTGAGTTTTTGCATAGCAAAGTTTTTTTTTAATTTTTTGCCAACAACATTACTCCTTCAAAGCAGTTCCCAGTCTTTGTAGCAGGTCTGAAAGGTTTCAACTGGTAGGACCTCTAACACATCGGTCATATTCTTTTAAATGTTCTCCAGCATCCCATAGTGATGTCCTATCGAGGCATTTTTCAACTTCTGGGAAATAAAAATATCATACGGACTGAGGTGAGGTGAATAGAGGGGCATAAAACAACAAGAATACCTTCTGAGATCAAACATTCCGTAATGGGAGTGGGCGTGTAACGTGGGGCGTTGTCATAATGCAGCTGCCACTCGTACGCAATGTCCGGTCTCACTCGATTCAGTCTTTCCTGGGCCTTTGAAGGACATCTTTGTAAATCACTTTGTTGGCAGTTTGTGCTTATTGTTAAACGTCGGTCTGATTTCACAAGAACACACACACATAAGACGTTTTCATCAGTTTCTGAAATTGAAGGTTGCCCTGAGCGAGGTTCATCTTCATTCCAAAAATTATTTGTGCCAGCGAGAAACTTGTTTTCCCAATAACTAAAGTTCCTTGTAGGCCTGTTTCAACTTTTGAAAGGCCACACTCGCAGATTCCCCAAGTTTACACAGAAATTGATTGCATAACACTGCTCTAAATATCGCTGTTCCATTTTAGTAACACACAACAAAAAGAGAACTTCACTGATGGCGCCCTTACAAATCACGTGATGGCTGTACGGAGCTGAAACTTGGAATGCATCTGGAAGGGATGAACACACCAGTCTACATAAGAAAAGAAATCCACTACCTTACAGCTTAACTATTGATGACAAACATCTGGAGACTGCGTCTGCCGTCAAACATCCAGGCATAACTATCCAAACCGACCTTAAGCGGAATGACCACATAAAACAGATAGTGGGAAAAGCAAATACCAGACTCAGATTCATTGGAAGAATCTTAAGGAAATGTAACTCATCCACGAAAGATGTGCCTTGTAAGGCGCTTGTTTGCCCGATTCTTGAGCATTGTTCGTGTCTCTGGGATCCCTATCAGGTAGGACTGATGGAGAAGGTCAAACTAAGAGCGGCGTGTTTCCTCACGGGATCGCTTAGCTGGCGAGAGAGCGTTACGGAGATGCTAAACAAAGTCTACTGGCAGACGTTACAAGAGAGGCGTTGCGCATCACGGAAAGATTTACTACTGAAATTTCTGGTCAGCGCTTTTCAGGAGGAGTCGGACAACATATTACTTCCCCATACATCTCGCGTATTGTCCACGAGCAGAAAATTCGAGAAATTAGAGCCAATACAGAGGCTTACCGACAATCATTCTTCCTGCGCGCTATTCGAGAGTGGAACAGAGTTGGAGGGATCACATAGTGGTACCGAAAGTAGCCTCCGCACACACCATGAGGTGGCTTGTGGAGTATGAAGTAAATGTAGAACAACACAGCGTTGCCAGATCACTCGCATTGTAGTCGGTCTCGTTACTTTTGTCATATACCTCGTAAATTTAAACTTCATGCAGGATGTGGCAGTTTTTCACGCATCTCAGTGTTTATGACGTCATATCTCCTGAACTCTGTGTAACACCATGAGATAATTCTGTACGTACATTCAGCGGTGTGTGTGGATACTGTCTGCAAAATGTGTTGCGAATAGAGTTAGTAGCGAAGAAGCAATAAATTTAAACATCATACACTATGCGGCAGTTTCTCATGCGTCTCAGTGTTCATAACGTCATATCTTTTGATTATGTCATATAATTTTGTAAGTGTAAAATGTAAACTTTCACGGCCGGAATTAACACAATTACTAAAATATTTCGGGCTATTGTGCCGTTGTCTACGGGATTTCACTTTAAAACCCGACGTTTCGTCCCCCACTGCGGATGAAATTTTCAAGGGGGATGATAGCTTCGTTGAGAGTACGATTCACACTCTGTCTCACTACTGAGTACAGCAAAGTACAGCAAAATTCCGCTTCCGCGCAGTGGCGTGACGTCACAGGTTTTGAATACGCGAACGCAATTGGTCGTTCGGCCGCCGGCGTCCGCTCTTTCTATCATCCCATGGTGGAAGACTGGCGCACATCTTATTCAGCACCGGAATCCATTCCATTCAATTTCACGTCCTCTTCGTTCCTATTAAGATTCCTGGTGTGTTTCACAATGTCTATGGCCTGTCTGTATAGCCTTTCGTGGTATCCGTTTGAGGCTGCCAGCACTTGAGTCTTATCAAAATGAATGTGGTGGTCTCCTGGCTTTACAGCATGATAGCCCGAAATATTTTATTAATGGTAAATTTTGTAAGTACATTCAGTAGAATATGTATATATTGTCTGCTAAATGTGTATCGAATAGAGTTACCCGCAAAAAAGTAATAAACGTCTTGCATGACCTGGCAGTATTTCAGATATCTCAGTGTTTATGAAGTCATACCTCCTGACTCTGTGTCGCACCGCGATAGAAATTTTGTAGGTGCATTTCGCGTTTTATGTGGATACTGTCTACGAAATGATTGTGAATACAGTTAGTATAACAGAAGCAATAAATTTGAACGTCATGTAAGACGTGGCAGTTCTTCAATAATCTTATTGTTTATGACGTCATATCTCATGGACTATGATACGTAGGTGATTGTCACCACGACAGCGATTTCTGTCTTTCAGTAAGAAATATGTATAATAAACTTGGTTGAAGTCGGTCCATACGTTTAGGAGAATAAATGGGACGTATATGTACCCATATACAGGGTGGGCCATTGAACGTGACCGGGCCAAATATCTCACGAAATAAGCGGCAAACGAAAAAACTACAAGAACGAAACTTGTCTATCTTGAAGGGGGAAACCAGATGGCGCTATGGTTGGCCCGCTAGATGGCGCTGCCAAAAATCAAATGAATATCAACTGCGTTTCTTTTTAAATAGGAACCCCCAGTTTGTATTACATATTCGTGTAGTACGAAATGGATTATGAATGTTTTAGTTGGACCACTTTTTTCGTTTTGTGATAGATGGCGCTGTAATAGTCACAAACATATGGCTCCCAATTTTAGACGAACAGTTGGTAACAGGTAGATTTTTTTAAATTAAAATTCAGAACGTAGGTACGTTTGAACATTTTATTTCGGTTGTTCCAATGTGATACATGTACCTTTGTGAACTTATCATTTCCGAGAACGCATGCTGTTACAGCGTGATTACCTGTAAATACCACATTAATGCAATAAATGCTCAAAATGATGTCCGTCAACCTCAATGCATTTGGCAATACGTGTAACGACATTCCTCTTAACAGCGAGTAGTTCGCCTTCCGTAATGTTCGCACATGCATTCACAATGCCCTGACGCATGTTGTCACTATCGTGATAGCAAATATCCTTCAACTTTCCCCGCAGAAAGATATCCGGGGACGTCAGATCCCACGAACGTGTGGGCCATGGTATGGTGCTTCGACGACCAATCCACTGGTCACGAAATATACTATTCAATACCGTTTGAACCGCAGGCGAGCTATGTGCTGGACATCCATCATGTTGGAAGTACGTCGCCATTCTGTCATGCAGTGAAACATCTTGTAGTAACATCGGTAGAACATTACCTACGAAATCAACATACAGTGGACCATTTAGATTGCCATCGATAAAATGGGGGCCAATTATCCTTCCTCCCATAATGCCGCACCATACATTAATCCACCAAGGTCGCTGATGTTCCACTTGTCGCAGCCACCGTGGATTTTCCGTGGCCCAATAGTGCATATTATGCCGGTTTACGTTACCGCTGTTGGTGAAAGACGCTTCGTCGCTAAATAGAACGCGTGCAAAAAATGTGTCATCGTCCCGTAACTTCTCTTGTGCCCAGTGGCAGAACTGTACACGACGTTCAAAGTCGTCGTCATGCAATTCCTGGTGCATAGAAATATGGCACGGGTGCAATCGCTGTTGATGTAGCATTCTCAACATCGACATTTTTGAGATTCCCGATTCTCGCGCAATTTGTCTGCTACTGACACGCGAATTAGCCGCGACATCAGCTAAAACACCTACTTGGGCATCATCGTTTGTTGCTGGTCGTGGTTGATGTTTCACATGTGGCTGAACACGTCCTGTTTCGTTAAATAACGTAACTATCCGGCGAACGGTCCGGACACTTGGACGATGTGGTCCAGGATACCGAGCAGCATACATAGCACACACCCGGTGGACATTTTGAGCACAATAGCCATACATCAACACGATGTCGACCTTTTTCGCAATAGGTAAACGGTCTATTTTAACACGAGTAATGTATCACGAAGCAAATACCGCCCGCACTGGCGGAATGTTACGTGATACCACGTACTTATACGTTTGTGACTATTACAGCGCCATTTATCACAAAGCAAAAAAGTGGTCCAACTAAAACAGTCACATTTCTTTACGTACTACACGAATATGTAATAAAAAATGGGGGTTCCTATTTAAAAAAAAACGCAGTTGATATCCGTTTGACCTATGGCAGCGCATCTAGCAGGCCAACCATAGCGCCATCTGGTTTCCCCCTTAAAGCTAGACAAGTGTCGTTCTATGTAGTTTTTTCGTTTGATGCTTATTTCCTGAGATATTTGACTCGGTCACTGTCAATGGACCACCTCGTATATACAAACATACACCAACATACACACCAACATGTTTATAACATGTATGGATGCATTACAAATGCTAAATTCTTAATTCAGTCTTTGCAGTTCCAGTGCGAATCAAGCAATATCCTCTCTACGGGAAGCCACTCGGCAACAGTTCGCGAACCCTTGAGAAGTTGTATATGAGAAAACTGCCGACGAGAGTCGTTGTGGATGAGAAACTAAGGACACGTGTTGGAGCCCCGGTCACGTGCCTGGCGAGATGAGCGCGAAGAAAAAGACCGCGTCACCCCTCCGCGTCACCGGGCGCCTGCGCGCCGAAAACGGTCGGTGGAGGGCCGACGGCGGGATAAAACGGAGCCAGGCAAGACGCAGATAAAAACGGACTGCAGCGGGCTTGATGGATGCCCGGGAGATGGGCGGCCTGGGATTACGTGCGAGGGAATTAACAAGAGATGGATTAGCCGGAGGAGGACCCCGGGAAGCGGGCTCGGTAATTACTCTGCCACCGGAGGACCTGCAAGCGGCCGCGCCACGCCGCGCTGCCTCCGCTGCATTCACACGGCCGCAGATAGGGGCGGAGACTAATAGCCGCATTTTCATCTGATCGAATGAATGGAATTAAAGGCAGGTCCGTCCGTGCTGCGAGTACACGTACTCCGGTGTAGGCGCGCGCCTTCGTGTACCGCGAATGTCGCCGCCCTTGGGCGAATTTCAGTTACCAGAGCCGGATTAATTAAACGAAGAACTAATTGAGATGGAGCTGCTGTAATTACAGTTCCCAAATGGTTAACATTATTTGATATTTGTAATGGGATGTAAAGGTCCAAGTTGAGTAATTCCAGTGAAAGTGCGTATCTATGAACTACAGTTGTTGTACTGACATCGCCACTTTTAAGCTACGAAATATGTATAATACACAAGAACGTTCCTAACAAACCATTATAATTATACAAAGTTAACCCACTTCTTTATTTCATTAGTCGGTCATAATACCTATACATTTATACTTAGTTCGCAGCTAGTTTGATTTTTAACAAACAATGGGCATCTAATTTCTAGTATCTACAGTTTATATCTAATTCCTGCAACTAATTCCTATATTCTGCAGCGCTACATGTGTGCCAGTAAAAGATATAAACCTACTTTTAATTGCCTTGCTCTTCGAGCTAATCCCGAAGAGCATGCCCCTGGCACTGGGCAGGCCTCGACGTTAATTCGCTGCAGTTCCTAACGTAGTTTCCTAAAACTAAGTCATACAAACTAACTTACCCTACGCCATTTCAGGTGCGTGTCACAATCGGTCCCTACTCCCCCTAATCCTGCGCGTGGCGGATTCAAGATGAAAAGTCGGCCAATCCACGCACAGGTGGCATGGGAATAGGGCTTTTGGACGCAATCAGTGGTTGTTGTCTTGGTTGTTTAGTTTATCTCTCTTAAGTATTCAGTTAGAACTTTTCGCGATACCTCGTTAGCCAATGTGTTTAAGGTCTGAAAAGTTTCCTCTCGTCTAAGTAGTTGATAAGTGTCCTAGGATTTGTATTACGTAAGCTGAAAACTACTGCAGAACCTAAAAGCGGCAAGTAGTAATTGTCATGGAAGAAATAATCGGTTTTTCGCGGGCTAATGGAGACTGTTGAGTTTATACTTTAATTCCTGTATCGCTGCTGCCTAACAGACAGCAATCAGTGGAATATCCAGGAAATCGAGCTCATTATATCTGGCTCCAACATTTCGCTACTTTTTACGTGTATTACGGGTGTCGGCATTTATCACGAAGGACATTCGATAACTAAAGGAGCACACTTTTTTCCGAAAGCAAGTTAGTTTTATTCTGGAATCCAACACATCATATTATTCCCCACTCCTTTGACTGCAAAACCCAATTTTTCAACATAATTTCCGTTCAGTGAGAGGGCTTTATACCACTTTATTGGGAGGACTGTGTTCCCACATTGTACCACTCTACTGGATGACGTCGCAGCCAACGTCTTGCTGCATCAATAATCTCTCCGTCATACACCACTGCTTCCCGCAGAGTGCATCTTTCACTAGCCTAAATCGAGGGAAGTCGGAAGGTGCGAGATCCGGGTTACAGACTGGACGAGCAAGAGCAGTCCCATGAATTCCTGTGAGCTCCTCTTGAATGCGCAGACTTGTGAGAGGCTCTGCGTTGTAATGGAGAAGGCTAAGTTCGTTTGCATTTTTATGGTGACAAACACGCTAAAGTCGTTTCTTCAGTTTGCCATATTTCATCGGCTGTGATGATATTCGATCAGCCTTGTAATGCGCAAGCAATTCTGCACAGATGGTCCTTCGTTGCTCTTTATGGCCTGCCGTTATATGGCGGAACGCAGTGGTCACATACCTTTGAGCAACCTAAATGACCTGCGATTGTACCGGCACTACCAACAGAGACGTCCAATTCAGAAGGGAGGTGTCTGATTGTGAGCCATTACAGACCACAACTTTGAAGACACGTACAGCGCCGCCAAGTATCCAGACTTCATCAAACTATAGGGGCAGACGCGGGAACATTCCACGATGTCTTTCAAAAATTTCCGCATTTTTTCAACTGAAACTGGTCGAGAAAAAAATGTGTTGCATTACTTGTTGCCCCTTTCTCGTAAATCAGTTACATTAAGCTGCAGATCAGCTGAAACCAGGTACTGGAAGATTTTTTTCGTTTTCCCATTCAGTTGCTCCACGAATCCCGATTTTTTTTCGAAATATCACTGGCGCTATGTCTGTAAGCATATAGACTAATAAATTGCATGCTTTATTTACATTCCCTATCTTACGAGATCACTGCTAAGAATGTCACATCTTCCCATGTGCCTATAATATCTACACACAGAGCGCTTAAGAATACACAATAAACTCCTCACGAAGGTTTTGCAAGCTGATTCCGAACGTCGTCTGCCATAACCCATGTGCGACTATTGTCATGTTTGATAACAGCACCACGGTAAGCTGTTCTACCTGAAGTGTACATTACTGTCTAGCTGCAGCTACAAAATATTCTTTTATTAAATCACGTCTCTGAAAGGGAAGAAGTCTTTGCTAAAAGTGGTGCAAGTTTGTAGCTCAATCGAACGACACTCACTTGATTTCTTTCCTCTTCTTTCTCTTTTGTGTCTGAGTGCGGCGTGAGTGTGTGTGTGTGTGTGTGTGTGTGTGTGTGTGTGTGTGTGTGTGTGTGTTGTGTGGTACTACTGAAGTCTTACCGCCGTCTCTCCTTTTAGGGTAGGTGGTAGAAGGAAACTTTCTCTTTATTTGACAATTTGAGAGGAGGGTCGACACTCAAGAGGGTTCTTTCCACCCGTGGAATCATAAATGTCGAAGGTTAAAAGTAGCTGAACATCTCGGCTAACGTAGGGCAGGACAGATTCTTGTGTTAACTGTCCATCAGTTGTCGGGGGGCCTTGTATTTATGTCACAAACGTGATTCGGCGGTGTCTACCTGTTCACGTTGCCGGACAACATGTCGTAAGGAGTCTACCAGTTGGATGACGGTAGTTGTGTCGTCGCAAATCTTTTCGCAAAGATATTTTTCATAAAGGGTCCTGTGAATCGCTCTTGTACTTGTCCATCATGGGAGACCAAAATGCCACTTCAGGCATTTGTTCAGTATGCGACACTGCCATATAGACGAGTGGCCTGTACTGTCGTCTTGAAGATTTTAAGCTTCTTTACCGTGTTGAGATCTTTGCTGAGAAACATCGTTATCAGGGCATGTAACATCTTTAGTGTCGTCTTTTTCGTCTCCTTAACATGTGTTTTGAAGAGAAGTCCACTGTCAAACCATAAACCAAATTACACTAACAAGGGAACCTCCCCATCGCACCCCCCTCAGATTTAGTTATAAGTTGGCTCATTCGATAGGCCTTGAAAAACTAAACACAGATCAAACGAGAAAACAGGAAGAAGTTGTGTGGAACTATGAAAAAATAAGCAAAATATACAAACTGAGTAGTCCATGTGCGAGATAGGCAACGTCAAGGAGGGTGTGAGCTAAGGAGCGCCATGGTCTCGTGGTTAGCGTAAGCAGCTGTGGAATAAAAGGTCCATGGTTCAAGTCTTCCCTCGGGTGAGAACTTTACTTTCTTTATTTTAGCAAAGTTATGATCTGTCCGTTCGTTCATTGACGTCTCTGTTCACTGTAATAAGTTTAGTGTCTGTGTTTTGCGACCGCACCGTAAAACCGTGTGATTAGTAGACAAAAGGACGTGCCTCTCCAATGGGAACCCAAAGCATTTGATCGCAAGGTCATAGGTCAACCGATTCCACCACAGGAAAAAACGTCTGATATATTCTATACGACACTGGTGACGGCATGTGCGTCACATACAGGAATATGTTGTCGACTCACCTAGCTTGTACACTTGGCGAATGGGTTAAAAAGGTTCTTCTACCTTGCCCGATTTAGGTTTTCTTGTGGATGTAATAATCACTCCTAAAAAAGTGATGAAAACATAAGCGTATGTCACATAAACTGAAAATAAAATGTTAAAATTTTCACCCAATTGAAGGCTTGAACCAAGGACCTCTCGTTTCGCAGCTGCTCACACTAACCACGGGACCACGGCAACCGTAACTGTACCGTTTCCTTGTTGTTGCCTATCTTGCACATGGACTACTCAGTTTGTATATTTTGCTTATTTTTTCACAGTTCCACACAACTTCTTCCTGTTTTCTCGATTGATCTGTGTTCAGTTTTTCAAGACCTATCCACTGTGCCAACTTATAACTAAATCTGAAGGGGGTGCGATGGGGAGGTTCCCTTGTAAGTAACTCAAACTGAGTCTTCCAGGCCGGCCGAAGTGGCCGTGCGGTTAAAGGCGCTGCAGTCTGGAACCGCAAGACCGCTATGGTCGCAGGTTCGAATCCTGTCTCGGGCATGGATGTTTGTGATGTCCTTAGGTTAGTTAGGTTTAACTAGTTCTAAATTCTAGGGGACTAATGACCTCAGCAGTTGAGTCCCATAGTGCTCAGAGGCATTTGAACCATTTTTGAGTCTTCCAGCGTCTCCTGTCTACACTGATCAATAACTCCGCGTCCTGTATCGGCCGTTTTTCTATAATAAGACTGGTGTAGTTAGGATTGCGTTAATGATTGTTTTGTACTGGAAAGCCCATGTTTCAAGTCGATCAAACTGTCGCCGCATGCGGGCAGTCAGCTGCGGTTTAATACTACCCGTGGTTATGAAAGCCGTGTCATCGGCATAAAGACTTGTGGATACGTTGAGTTCCAGTGGCCTGTCGTTACTATAAATATTAGACAGCAACGGCGACAAGACAGAGCCCTGAGGGATGCCATGGATGGGATGCTTCGTGCCACATTTCTTCGTTTCAAGTTCTGCAAGGTTCGCAGGAGAGCTTCTGTAAAGTTTGGAAGGTAGAAGACGAGATACTGGCAGAAGTAAAGCTGTGAGTACCGGGCGTGAGTCGTGCTTCGGTAGCTCAGATGGTAGAGCACTTGCCCGCGAAAGACAAAGGTCCCGAGTTCGTGTCTCGGTCGGGCATACAGTTTTAATCTTCCAGGAAGTTTCATATCAGCACACACTCCGCTGCAGAGTGAAAATCTCATTCTGTGAACGAAGAGTTGTCGGTCGTGTAGAAAGCTATCCAAAATCTTCACGTAGCAGTCCTAAATAGGCGTGATGGTGATAAGCTTCTGTAGGAACTGTAGGCACCAAACCTTATCGTCCACTTTGTCTATATCTGCGAAGACGTAGAGGGTAGAGCTGAGCTTGAAAAAATTATATTGCATAAATTCAGCGATCCGGATAAGCTGAAGATCTGCAGACAGCTTTGCCTGGAAACCAATCCAGTTTGGGCGGATTGTTGTGTTGTTCAGGCTGAGCGGTGATCCTGTTAAGGAGAATTCGTTCCAGCACTTTCCCCTTAGTAGGCAACAGCTTATGGTACGATAACTGCCCGCTTGAGAACGATCTTTCCCAGGGTTCTGAATCTGGATAACATGAGCTATCTTCCATGTGTCCGGGAAGTACTCCAGCTAAAGACAGCTGTTAATAATTCCGTAAGCAGTACCAGCAGCTTTCGCGGGAGATGTTTCAGTTCAGCACAGGCGATGTAGTTCTTAGTTTTACGAATAACTTTCTTGTTCTCATGGGGCGTTGTCAGAAGAGGGTGATCCTGCGTCGGTCGCGGTCGGAAGTCAGTTACTACTTTCAGCAGTCTGTTCTATTCTTGATAAAGCTGTTAGGCTAGTCTTGCTGCCGGCCTGAGTGGCCGAGCGGTTCTAGGCGCTACAGTCTGGAACCGCGCGACCGCTACGGTCGCAGGTTCGAATCCTGCCTCGGGCATGGATGTGTGTGATGGCCTTAGGTTAGTTAGATTTAAGTAGTTCTAAGTTCTAGGGGACTGATGACCTCAGAAGTTAAGTCCCATAGTGCTCAGAGCTAGTCTTGATGGTGGTTGTATTCGACATCTTCCAGTCATAGACAGACGCATAAAGCTCTAGCTTCGCCAGTCGATTTTACACAAGGCCGTCAGAACTGTACATAGTAGCCGTGGGTTGTCGGAGTCGTCGGACAAGTTGCCGTTCTTCCTTGGTGTTGAGGAGAAATTGCGCCACTTTCTCTTCCCAACAGGTCTCCATTCTACCGCTCGTCGGCTGAATTCCCGAGTAAGGCGTTCCGTAATGTGCATGTCGGCCGGATTTCAGTATAGCTTCCAGCATCTTCCGTTCCCAGTCCTTTGGATCTTTAGTTCTTGCAACAGTGACGGAAACGGTTCGAAGTTCGGTTCCGCCAGGACTACCACAGTGGACGTTTGTTTACTAGCCGTCCGACTTCTATTAGTTAACATTTGAGTGGCGTCCACAGTGGGTTCCTTGGTGTCCGAAGTCATGTCGGCGGGACTTCCTTCTCTTCAGATGGCTTCTTAATACATAAATGTCTTATAGAAACTCAGATCCTTCACATTCTAAGTTTCCGCTTACATTCACCTGGTAATACACGTAGTAGCATTGTACTCGGTGCTAATATTATCGAGAAACCGTTTGTTTTTTTTTGTGTGTAAAATGATAAGATTCAATGCAACGGGGATTGCAATGCGATTATATTGTCGTTGTTATACAATGCCGACTCGACATTCCTACTATTAGATGGTACCGCTGTCAAAACTGGCCCTCCCCCATTCCACGGTTGGCGCTTCTTCCATGCTGTCGCGACCAAATGGTGCGTGCGCATTTCCCCTCCTTCCCAACCGCGCCACAGTTGCTATGCTCGCGAGCGAGAGCCTGAGCAGGCGCGTGTGCTCGCGATGAGAACGAGATAGTTGTTCAGCCGTGTCGTAGAGAAAAGTTGTTTCTCGTTGCCAACATTTGTCTCCCTCGCTCGTCTCAGCCGCATACATGCTTCACTGATTGCATCTTTGCTACTCGTTTTAACTGATGCTTGACAACCGTTGAGCTTGACATTGAACACTAGTGCACCCTTTGTCCCCGATTTCCGTGCTTAGTATTGGTTTCATGTTTCTTTGTAAATCCTGAATTCAAGATAAACCTCAGTTACAGAGTCGAATTAGGACTCTTGCCGTTATTATTATTATAGATAATAAGACCCACAGACACGACGAAAGCTAACTTAGCCTACAACATAACTCGAACCACACAACAAACTGCCCTTCTTTATCGTCTTCATCACAATGAGTCGTTTCTATTGATTAATGTTCAAAGTGACTGCTATATGACATCTGAAAGTAGGATCGAGTCAGATGCTCCCAAGGGCATTCGGTATGGCATCCCCTTCATTGGGAGATATTTCTTAGAGAATAAGCTCAGCAGGCAAGTGTAACACCACAATTCTTCTGTTAAGGACTGCGCTCTTAAATGCATCATACCTCAAAAAGGTTGCCTTCCCATTCCAGACAGGCACTAAATAACGAATGTCAAACGTTATAGTAATCTACCAGTGAGCCTCAGTTTTAAAGAGTCGAACTTCCCTGTGTAAAAAGCTTTAAATATCTGAATAATTTACAAAAGAGTTAATTAGTTAAATATTTCATTTTTAACTTTCTAAGCGAGGAAAAGTTTAGGAAAAATCTGAAATTATGCTTAACGTCTACTGCAAACCGCTAAGTGCTCTCATTATGAAACACTAGATGAACACAGTCTGAACAATTTGCCCTTCATTTTTAACAAAAGATGGTTTCTCAAGAATCTAAATTTTTTTCTTCAGTGTCATATCTCCTGACCTGCGTTCCATATAGTACTATAATTTTTCATATTCACTCAGTGGTACATGTAAATACTGTCTGCAAACTTCGTTAACGAGTAACAAATTTGAAGGTAAAGCCAGACGCTGAAGTTTGCTTGAGCGAATAGCGAAAATGCAGTAAACTATAAACCTTTTCCTTTTATCATTCTATGGGAGGGATTAAAGAAGAAAAGTTACATATTGGTTTGAAATTATGTTTAAAGTTTGCTGGAATTCGTTAACTGTTGCCATTCTCAAATACTGGATAATAAATTACGGGTATTTGCCAGACGTCAGTTACGCTGAATCAAGGCAAAACACACCAGTGAACTTCTATCAAAAGATTATGCCTGTTAATTAGCAGATTATGATGGCATCATAAATTATTAAAGTCATCCAGTAATTACGATAAATATTGAAAATCAGATTTTTGTTGCCTCTGGGAGCCATTAGATGGGCAACCTACAGTTGTTTCTGTTCCGGGACAGCGGTTTATAGTGGTTCGTTTGTCTTCTAATATACATAGCATTGACAGTCATTATGCGCGATGTATTTAACTAGGTTCAGCTAACCTATGTATAAACGAAAGAGCAGAAGGTGTTACGGTGCCATAACTCACATCTAGATAAAACACAAGCCGTCGCTTCAAATTGGACCATACATCAAAATGTTCACCTCGGCGCGAGAGACAGCACATCCGTTTCTTCAATCAAAAAAGTGACTCTTTTATTAATGATTGTCTTCTCCAGAAACATTTGAAAAATGGAATTCCTTCGGCCCATAACAGGTAAGTAATAACACACGAAAAGCAGCAAGGTGAAAAAAGCAGTACATACCTGTGAGTGTGTGTGTGTGTGTGTGTGTGTGTGTGTGTGTGTGTGTGTTTATGTGTGTGTGTCAGGGAGGGAGCGGGAAAGTGCAGAGATGATAAGGGACGCTGAGAAGACGGGAGAAAGGAGGCCTGGGTGAAAAACCGCGGCTGGAAATCCGCCGGACAGGAAAGAGAAACAGTGTATTTTTTTCCGCTGCAGCGCGCCCGCCTCTTTGTGCTAGCGTCGGCGCCGACAGCGCCATTGTGGCCGGTGATGGAAATAGTGGCGGCAGCGCGCCTGACCACGTGATTAATGGGAGGCGCGAGCACGCGCGTGTCCTGTCTGGATGGGACCGAGCCGGGCCCGTCATCTCGGAGGGCACGGTGCTTGGGCACGCACGGTCGACACGTGGGTCGCATGGGAGCCACCCCACTGCTGAGCTGCCGCTCTAGAGTATCATACGAGACTAGTGGGAGCTGCACTGAGGTTAACGACACGGCGGTTACTTTGGCCATACAGGTGAGAGACTCAGCCAACAGCAGGTACCGTGTCATTCACGAAGTCAAGTAAGTAGCAGTCGACAACAAATAGACCTAAGTCTGATAAAATGGGATCTCCATTGTACCACCGATAGATACTGGAAACGAGAACTGGGTTGTTATTTGGTAGAGTGCGGAAAGAACGGTTAATAAAAAAAAAAATTTGATCAAATGGCACTGGGCACTATGGGACTTAACTTCTGAGGTCATTAGTCCACTAGAACTTAGAACTACTTAAACCGAACTAACCTAAGGACATCACACACATCCATGCCCGAGGCAGGATTCGAACCTGCGACCATAGCGGTCGCGCGGTTTCAGACTGAACGTCTAGAACCATTCGGCCACCCCGGCCGGCTACCGATTAATATTTCTGTGTAAAGAAAGCTTCAGATATGAACTTCTTACTGCCTTGATAGCGTGTAGGGAAAAAGTTCCCATCTTCATATTTGAAGCTTTCTTTGCATTGCATTAATTGGTCGCTCTTTAGCCAACAACGTGAGGTATTTATGATCAATACTTACTAATTAGAAGATATTACAATAGCAAAAGTATAACATTTAAATAATTCACAACCATGACTCCTGCAACGTTGGAACTTGCGGGCACTCTCATTAGATGTGACGGCCAGATCACAAACAAGCATCTCGCTGCATAGATGCACGTATGTATGTTGGTTGTACCCAGACACTTGCCCACCAGTAGCGATATTCAGAGGTGTGTGCCCGCTGACTTTCTCGGCGCCACAAAGACCACAAAGAGCAATGGAGAACCATTTGTTTGGCCCAATGGGGGAAGCAATTCGCGGGAAGCTATTCATGAATGATGGGGAGGATACTGATGCAGAAAGACATTGGCTCCGATGTCGACCAATGGAGTGGTACCATGCAGGCGTACGGGTGGAGTAAGGCCGTCGCATTCAAATAAAAACGTCTTTCATTACTTATTGAACGACCCTCGTAATCTTGGTGGTATTTTCATGTGTTCTCCACTTCGTATCTTCCCGTGTCTCCAGCATTTTCTGAGGATATACTTTTATTAAATGAAGTTTAATGCAGAGTACCAGCTTTTCTCCAGTCTCACTCTTACCACCAAGTCCCGAAACACCCCTTTTTCAGTTCTTACCCATATCGCATCGTTTCATTCCCCCATGATTATAATCTCCCCTTACAACGGCAGTTAGCCGTATATGGCCGTCATACAAGCTACACCTCGTCTTCTAGTTACTTATAAGGGGCGGTCGGTAAAATTCTAGATCAGGGCCTGAGGCTAGGAAATGCGGTATATTAGCGCCAGATCTATGCAGCCAATGAGAGAGGAGACAGGACGAAGGAGTTTTCTCATAGCCTCCGGAATTGTAGCACATTTTGATGGAACCAGCAAATATTTTGACAACCAAGATTATTAATTTAATTTAAGCTGTATCATTAGACTACAACATAAACCCGCGAGGGCAGTCGAGAGCGCTAACGCGCTGCTTCCAGGGCTCGGGTAGGCGCCACATCCCCATATCGAATCCGCATGGCGCATTAACGACGACGGCCGGTGTGCTGGCCAGCCTGGATGTGGTTTTTAGGCGGTTTTCCACATCATACCAGGTGAATAAGGGGCTGTTCCCCACGTCCCGCCTCAGTTACACGATGCGCAGACATTTGACACACATTCACACTATTTCACGATATACACTAGACGCAGACAGCTGGGGTACACTAATTCCGTCCCCAGAGGATATGGGGTGGCGGCAGGAAGGGCATCTGGCCACCCCTTCCAATTAACCATGCCAAATTCGTACTTAACCCTGCCGACCCTGCGCACAATGCGGGATAAAGGCGGTAGCGAAAGAACCTGGTAATTCGTGACATATTCGGAAGAAAGAAATGTATGTGATAATAAACATTATTAATTTAATTTTTTGAACTAAAACTGTCGTATTCCAACTACAATAGTGCTAAACTACAGTTCAGCCTGCTGCCATAACAAGGTTTTTCAGCTGTCACATTCCTTAGCTTCAGGTGCTAAACTACAGTTCAGCCTGCTGCCATAACAAGGTTTTTCAGCTGTCACATTCCTTAGCTTCACCAACTCTCAACCAGGTGGTCACATTCCAACCTAACATAAACCCCGGGTAAGCTGCAGATGTCTGGCACTACATCTAGGTTTTTTAGCTTTCACATATTTTTAGCATCGCCGTCTCACAACGAAACTGACATCTTAGGTCCGCTTTGGTTTCTCATATATGTAAACGATCCTCCGGCTAATATCCAACAAGCCGAATTAGTTCATTTTATGGATGTCAGCAACAGAAGAAATAGAAACTATGTCCTTATAAGTATCACTGATTAGTTTTCTGCGAATGGTCTCATTTGCAGTTTCAAAAAGACACAACATACCCAGTTTCACAAACCTAGAAGTGCGGGATCAATGATAAGTGTATTACAAGATAAAGAAATAATAAACAGTGCGGAATTCCAAAGTCATTAGGTGTCCACTTTGACGAGAATTTATACTGGAAATAGCACGTTTTGGAACTCCTAAAACAACTTACTTAGCCCCATTTTCACTTCGAATCATTGTAAATATTGTGGAGAGGCAAACCATTAAGTTGACTATTTTTCATATTTTCATTCAATAATGTCATATGGAACAATTTTCCGGCGCTACTCATCTTTAAAAAAATGTCCTCAATGCTCAAAAACGAGCTGCAAGAATAATAAGTGGTGTTCACTCGCTATCATCTTACAGATATATGATTTACGAGTTATTTATTTTGATTACTGCTTCATAGTATATTGGTTCCCTAATGAAGTTAGTCACAAATGGTTCGTGGAAGTTATGAAAAAATAATGATATACACAATTGCATTATCAGAAGAAAAGGCCATCATCGTTACTCCACATTTAGGTTGTTATTAGCACAAAAAGGGGTGCACAATACTGCAAGGAAAATTTGTGTGATACAGAATATGTGAGAGACAGCAAAAGAAAAATAGAAAACAAACTGAAGAATATCCATCCTCCTCGATAACTCCTTCTCTTTCGCAGAATAATTTCTATTATTGTAACGTGCAAAAGATCTTGGGTAGAAATTGCTAATATCTACATCTACACCTATATATTTTCTACTCTGCAGTACTGAATTAAGTGCCTGCCACACGATTCGTAAGCTATTTCTCTACTGTTCCCCTTTTGAACAGCGCGGGCACTTGAAGCTTTACGAAGTTTCTCTTATTTTCTTATAATGATCATTTCTCCCTGTGGAGGTGGGCGCCAATAAAATATTTTCGCAGTCGGATGAAAAAGTTGGCGATTGAAATGTCCTGAAAACATATTACCGCAACGAAAAACTCCTTTGCTTTAAAAAGTGCCACTCCAACTGGCTCATTGTATTCGTGACACTCTCTCCTCTGTTTCGCGTTAATGCAAAATGAGCTTTCTTCTTTGAACGTTTTTTATGCCCTCCGTGAATCCTGCCCGATATGTATCCTACACCGCGCAGCAGCACTCGAAAAGAGGACGGAAAAGGGTTGTGCAAGCAGTCTCTTTAGTAGACGTGTTGTATTTTTTGAGTACAAGGCCACCATATCGAAGCGTATGGCTAACTTACCTCACAGCATTTTCAATGTGATCACTGTAATTTAAGTTAATAATAATTGTAATCCCTTAGCATTTAGCTGAATTTCCGGTCTTTAGATTTGTGTGGTTCATCGCATAACCGAAATTTAGCGGATTCCTTTTAGCACTCGCGGTGATTACATCACACTTCTCGTTATGTAGAGTCACAATGCAAAATTGCTGTTGTTGTTAATCATCTGAAGACTTTATGAGACGGTAAATAACAGGATTATCTGAAAACAAAGAGGGCTACTCTGACTGTCTGCTGAATCGATTGAATAAATTAAGAACCGCAGAGGACATACAATAATTCCTTGGTGAAAAATCAGATACCACTTCTGTTTGACTCGATGACATTTCTTCATGTACTGCGAACTGAAACTTTTTCTGCGGGTATATCACAAATCCAGCCACACAAATGGTTCAAATGGCACTGAGCACTATGGGACTCAACATCTGAGGTCATCAGTCCCCTAGAACTTAGAATTACTTAAACCTAACTAACCTAAGGACATCACACACATCCATGCACGAGGCAAGATTCGAACCTGCGACCGTAGCGGTCGCGCGGTTCCAGACTGAAGCGCCTAGAACCACTCGGCCACACCGGCCGGCTAGTCGCACAGCTGAGACGTATATTTAAAAAAAATGCTTTTAAACGGTCAGCATGTTGCCATATTTACAAATGAATGTGTAATGTAAATGTAAAACTACTTGTTCCATACCCTTACGATTAACTGTGCAAACGATCCGTAGAATATGAAACTAACACATTCCAGTCTAACCTAAACATTTGGCTAGGCTGCAGATCAGCTGGCAGTATTTTTAGCTTTCACATTCGTTGGCTTTGCCAACTCACCACCAAACCGTCAGTTTTCAACAAGCTCATAAATTTAGCTGCCGCTCGTTTCACACGCAGCAACTGGAATTGTACTGTTCATGACACACTCGGAAAAGACAGTGAAATATTCGTTACGACAGTAGAGAAGAGAATGGTTTGTTTCGAAGCTAGAAATTCATCCTTTCTCGCTTCTGATTGGTTACGTGAAAGTACCATCTCATTGACTAGCGAAACTGACACCTTGCCAACCTATGAGCAATAGAGATCTACCGCCATGACGGCCACATGTCCGGATCTAGACTTTAGATTGGGCTTGCACTTTTTTATAGTATTTGACCGGCCACGCAGGAAACCGACCTGCCCCCCCCCCCCCACACACACACATACATACATACATGCACACACACACACACACACACACACACACACACACACACACACACACGGATACCACATAGTACTGCTTTACAGAAACCGTACAATTAACGCACGTCAGTCAGATGTTTCGTATGAACTGTTCTGCATTTCTGTAACGCTACTGAAAATAAATGCGTGTCAGCCAGAGCAGAAGATGGCATGGTCTTTATTCATGCGCATTGCCGACAAGCACTGAATGTTTCGCATTTACGGGAATAAAAGAGTACAGTGGAAATAGGAAGCTTTCTCTGTTTCACTGAAGTAAAACCTTTCACTGAAAAAGCTGATTCAGAGAAATGAAACAGAGGAAAAATCAGAGTTGTGAAGTCATGCTTAAAGACAGTCCAGAAACAGAGGGAAAGTTAGTCAGACGGTAGGGAGTGTGGGAGAGGATAAACTTGCTGCAGAATAATCCGAAAAAGCTCAGAAAAACAATGAATGGAAAATATGAAAGAAATGTCAGGCGTTCATTTGTGCGGAGGACTAAAAAAGCGAAACTCTTTTTTTTGCGTTGTTTTCCTGTTCTCTGGCGTCAATGAATAGTACATAAATGACATATCAAATTCTACTGTCCTCGAGCATATTTCAGCATTTACTAGTATTTCTACATGTCATAAGCTTCTCGAAGGACACTAAATGACTGATGCAATAACGCAGTTCTTTATATAAAATGCTTGCTTTTTATTTTCATGTATATAAAATTCAGTGGATACTGCAGCAGTTGAGAGCTCTCTTCATAAAAGAAAGACTCTGCAGAATGCGATGTACAAGTCGCTGGCTCTGGAGAGTTGTGTTGTAACGCTAGCCGCGTGTGTGGGACTTCATCGTGCGTGTTTACTTCTCAGGGCTTGTGAGGAAGGAATGTGGATGGGAGTGACAGATGATGCATCATTTGTCAGGATATTCCGGATTCCTTGCTGCATGGAGCCTCTCTCCTCCGTTGTTGATACATAAGGTGCAAACAAATCTTTTTCTAGCAGCTGGTGGCACACGTGTTACGATTAAATACGCCTAATTCATTAGTGTCACACGGGCCATTGTGACAGATGGGTCGACTACAAAATATTCATGTAAGTTCGACGCTTCAGCCTCACCTTATTGAATATCCTTTATATTCAACTGTTCCCTACCAAGCTGTCGAGCCTAGTAGACGTGTTTTGTGCGCCCTCCGTTTGTAAACATTTCGAGCCGCGGGGAAACGCAGTAAACAATGCCGTTACTAGAAGCAAGACTATAATACTGCTGTCTGTCATTCAACGTCATCTCAACAGGGAGCTGAAACCTTCTAAACACCTGGTGCAACTCTCCGTGTGTGAAAAATGTGCCTCCAGATGTGAGGGATGTGTATCTTCGAAACTGTTGTAGGGCGCGATTAAATGTTGCAAAAGGACCTCTACAAAAGTAAGTGAAACTTTTTAAGTAACACTAACGATTTGCGTGTGAAACTTTAGAAGCGGTTTAGTACTGTTTTTCTAACATAAATGTGATACCTATATCCCAAGCGATAGGTTAATGGGAACCTTGCTAACACTTTGTGTACTGGAAATAGGCCCTTTTACACAACTCTTAAGTAATATCAATGAAAGTGATATCAATTTCTACTGGAGTGTTCAGTGCAGATATAGAATAATCGCAACACTCCAAGCTATTCCTGTCAAATAAGAAAACCTTCAGAACCAGGAAGATGGGAATCCAACTATAAACCATCAATTCTCAAAGTAAACACAAATAAGAACATAAAACAGTTTGTTTTCATAGTAATTGTCATTTTAATTCCTGTGAAGTTTGAGATTTGGAAATGGACAACATGTGATTGAAAAACTTCTCTTAATGGTCCAAGATCATTTGTTTATCTGAGAACAGCAATAATTAAACTCTGTTTTTGGTCAACTATAGATTGCGTTAGGTCTCTATTGTGCATTTATGGTAATTAAAACTCAGTTTTTAATGGAAAACAGTTTTCTGTAAAGTTGTCAGATTTTATATGACGGCCGCTGTTAGCTATTTATCACGTAATAGCTTTTCGCTAGTGCACGTAGTTACGCGATTGGCTGTCGTGCTGCGCTGCAGTTAGCACAGTGTGAGCACCATTGCCTTCCCTAACCAACGTAAACAAGGCACAATACGAGAGCCACGTGGAGGACCAATACATTTTTCTTTTGGATAGTTGTAAGACTACTAATAAGCTAATTTATAACTATTAATTATATAATCTGTACATTATGCTACTTCTGTCATATCTTGCTTAGCACTTTGGGAAGTATTCTCATAGTTTTCAAACTCCTGTCTGTCTGAAATACTCGGACACCGGAGAAAACTAGCTGGGCAGAGCTGGCTTCCGCTAAGGCTCGTGGTACAAATATCACCATTGCGTCTAACAGCAGGTGAAGTAGTGATGGAACGCCTGTGGCCAGAAACACAGGCGCTATAAGGCGGACATATCCAATTGAATCAATTCCGCAAAGATCTGAAATGGAATCGCGAATGATACAGGCGGTTGACGAGATTCTAGCTGACTTTCAACAAGAACTAAAGCAGAAAAAAGTGTCATCCACAATCACATCTCAAGTAAGGGATAAGATATGGGCGTTAGCGCTAGGGTAAGTCAAGCAGCATGGACAAAATGAGGAGCTCCGATCGGAAAATTCAGAACTTCGTAAAGAACTCGCGGCGGCTGCAGCTCCCGATTCATCGGAGCGAATACAAAAATTAGAAGCGGAAATTATGGAGCTCAAGCTAGAAAATCAGAAACTTAAAAATGAAAGTAAATCCTTCCCATTGTCCTTTGGGCTGTAACTGCCACGAGCACAAGACCATTAAACAGGGTACAGGAGCATATACAGCAGGCAAAATTCAAACAGTCGAGTACTCTCTTCTTTAAATCCGAAACAAATCAAGATGCCGGGGCCATACGTGAGGAAAGAGTGTAAACCCCAAGCAAGACAAGCTCAAAATTAAGGCAATACGATCCACAGCAAATACAGTAATAATAGAAACCGAAACACAACAGGACAAACAAAAGCTAATAGAAAAAACGGCACAGCAAAAAAAATTAGATGTGAGGAACCTAGGAAATTCAGACCTCTCCTTTCAGTTTACAGAGTAGGAACATCCCTTACAGATGAAGAGTTCCTAGAGGAGCTGTATGAAATAAATCTCAGTGAGCATATAAACAAGGAGGAGTTTCAAAATGAGTTCAAAATTAAATTTAAAAAGGTATAAGGGGAAGACGAACTGTCAATAATATTCTTGAAGTAACACCAAGGGTTAGACTACTTCTCTTACAAAAAGAAAGAGTCTACATACAGTTTGAGTCACTTCACATTGAAGATTACGTGGCTGTTCAAAGATGCTCTAAATGCTGGGGTCTTGGGCACTCACCGAAGTGCTGTGAAAAACCTACAGTATGTGGTAAATGTGCGAAAACAGACCATAAACCATTGGACTGCCAAGAGGAAACTACAGTGGGATGTATACCATGTATGTATAGAAACAGGGTATGTAATAAAGCGGGGGGCCCTGAGTGTCCGACATATAGACAGCTATATGAAAGGCAGATAGAGCGCACAGAATATGAAACCGTTAACAACGTACAATAACCAAGAAAGAAACTATAGTAGCCACACCAAAATAACTCCCCTAAAAACACATGTAAGAATTTATAAACTTTTTGATGTAGAGTTGTACAATATAAGTAGGCTCAAACATAAAATATTAAGTAACGTGTTAGGGTTTCTGCAGCGAACAACTAGTGTTAGGCGAAGCTCAGTCTCAATGTTGAGCATCGTATTAAACAACAAATTTCACGATAGCAGACCTGTATGTGTCCACAGAGGAGTTTCCCATTACCTGTATATAATCTCTATGTATCTGGCTAGAATATATGGACGAGTCTCCTTCGACCCTAAACAGCCTGTGTCAAAGAGTTTTCTTTTTCTGGAAAATCCGCCTTGAAGGTGATCCAACTGAACTGTATGAGGGGTTCCACAGTTAGTATGGAACTAGGCAGGTTCTTGGGCGAAGTAAAAGCTGACGTCTTCTGTGTTCAGGAACCTCTCTTGCGTGGTGGCAGGATCCCAGAGCTACGCTCTAATTATATAACAGTTGCTGGCACATCTGGTGCGAAGTCGGCCATAATAGTATTAAATAAAAATATTGCAGTTACGAAGATCGCTCAGCTATGTTCTGACCATGTGGCCACCGCCGAAATAGCCATAGGCCAAGATATATGGATAATATCGTCAATATATGCTCAATTTTCCTACAATATCCAACCTTTTGTTGATAAAATAAGGGACATAGCTCAATTATCGGAAGAGAAAAAAACTTTTAATTGTGGCAGATATAAATGCAAAGTCGACGTTATGGCATTCGAGTAGAACGGACGAGAGGGGACAAACAGTGATAGATGTAATTAATGAGTGCAACTTAATCATATTAAATAAAGCAGGACAACCACCAACTTTTCGTGGGCATGCAGGAGGCGAAACCAATATTGACATTTCACTAGCGAACACCAAGTCCATACCATTCATCAACACCTGGGAGGTTACGGACCGAGCCACATGTAGTGACCATAATTCCATTATCATTGGGATAAACCGTTCTAGGTCCATACAAAATAGGGACGCTCAACATTAGCGTTTATTGATGAGTAAGGCAAATTGGCCAAAACTCAGGGATATGGTCACGGCAGCATCTTTGTCAACAATCAATGGCAGCGTAGACTACAGGACACACGTTATAACAAGTGTCCTACAGAAGGCGCAGCGTGCAACTATCCCTACGGTACATGATAAAAATACATGATAAGGGCGGAAAGCAGCTGCCATGGTCAGCGGAACTAACCAGATTGCGTAGGGAATCTAGGGTCAAAAGAAAGCACTACCAGACCGCGAAAACGGCGCCGGAGAGACAAATTACGCTTCAACTCTACAGAAATGGAAGACAGAAATATAAAGAGAAATTACACAAAACCAGGAACAATCACTGGGCAAATTTTGTTAAAACGGAATTAGAAAAAGACATATGGGGGCAGCCGTATAAAATTCAGTCAGAACGCCTAAGGGCACCGACTGTACTCTCAACATTAAAACAATCTGATGGCACCATGACGTAGGGGTGGCGGAGTTCGGCTGAGTATCTTTTAAGCAGACTGCTGCCAGATGACGATCATTAGCAGGATGAACAGTGTCACTTAGATCTTAGACGGAAAATGAGGGAAAATTATGTAAGTGACAGAATAACTTTGCCATTCTCACAAGAAGAAGTCGCAATCAAAAACCTTAAGAGTGGCAAAGCACCTGGCCCAGATAAAATCTTTCCAGAAACAATAAAACAGGCAGTCACCCAAATTACGCCATTTCTCACAAAATTGTTTAATGATGCTTTAAGCCTAGGTAGAATCCCACATTTGTGGAAAACAGCTGAGGCGGTCATTATAAAAAAAGTCTGAGGACAAGGACCCGACTGATCCTAAAACATACCGTCCTATATGCTTGTTAAACACACTGGCTAAGGTCCAGGAAAGGCTATTGCGTGATAGGCTACAGTCACAAAGACGTGTTACCGGCCTTACACCCTTCCACTATGGCTTCAGAGAGGAGAAGTGCATAGACGATGCTATCAATCAAGCACTACAAATTAGGAATAGCACTCCTGACAAGTACGTGATGGCTATACTTATTGATGTAGCTGAAGCCTTTGACAATCTACGGTGGCCATCACTCTTTGCTCGCATCAGAGAGATCCAGCTACCTACATCTCTATATAACAGTCTACTAGACTATTGTCGCAGTAGAGTAGTGGAGCGGAGAGGAGGCACGAGAGAGGTAGTTAAACGTATTAGTAAAGGCTGCCCACAAGGCTCGATATGCAGCCCGATTTTTTGGGACATCGTCTTTGAGCCCCTCTTGGATATTATGGCCAGAGATCACCGTGTAAGAGGTGTGGTTGCTTATGCTGACGATCTCCTACTTCTGACGTCGGCGAACTCACGGGCTGCACTCGAACAAAACGACACGCAACTCCTTATGAAAATCCACGATTGGTGTAGGAAAAATAAACTTCGTATTGCTGCAAACAAAACAGTTTACGTACTACTCAAAGGAGTACTGCAGAGAAATCCTATTCTGAAACTAAACGATGTTAACATACAAAGGAAACAGGTTACGCGTTACCTCGGCCTATACTTAGATGAAAAACACGATTTCAGTGAACACATGAAACTCACAATAGATAACGCCAGTAAAATCATGCATAAGGTGGCCAGGTCGAATTCGAAGCAGTACAGATTGCCTCTAAAGATACTACGGACATATCACATAGGAATCTTCGAGGCCATAGCATGCTTTGCAGCAAATACCTGGGCACAGCGATTCGTGCTGCAGACCAATAAAACTCTTATTAGAAGAGGACAGAGAAGCACGCTATTGAGAATGACTGGTGCTTTCAGCACAACATCTGCGGAAGCTCTGTGTGTGGTCATGGGAATCTACCCCATTGACATCACAATAAAATATAGGGCTGCCTCCTATTGGCGTCAAAAAGGAAGAGGAGATAAGGTGGGAGATTACTGGGGAAGAGATCATGGACAGACTGGGACTTAGAAAATGGCGTAATGTAACGTGGCAAAGGGAATGGGACTCCTTGGACAAGGGTCGTCGCGTCTACTCCTTCTTTCCGGATATTGAGGATAGGCTGAGGTTGACACATGTAGATCCAAGCCGTGGGATGGTCCACTTTTCAACGGGCCATGGGCCATACCCAGTACATCTAACACGTGTTGGATTAGTCGAGAGTGACATGTGTGTCTGTGGGGACTTGGGGACCCCTGAACATGTTGCACTTACGTGTAACACCCTTACGCATGTACGGCAAGTACTAGATGACACAGATATAAAACAAAAAATACGTAACCAAGACACATGGAACACACTCAATGACATAACAGACAAGGTCTCTACAGACAAGTATGACCTTTTTAGAAGGCAGAATCCCAATGGTAGGAGGCAGGGACTTCATGGTACACAAGGCCTAAACTACACTACAACAACAAGTACTGATACTAATTCTGAAATTGATACACAAAGTGAAGTGGATCTAGAATGAGACTGAATTGAAGTATCTAGCCTGGTAGTAATTATGAGGGTTATTCAGCTATATGAAAACTCCACACTAGAAATGACTGGAATCAGACACAAAACAGAGATCTGGAAATGTCTGTAGTCGTTAGTACCTACTACACCCTTGGCAATTATACTATATCCTAAAGTAGCTACACTTGAAGGGCCTGTGCCTGCTGCTATGTGCATTATATATAATTGTACTGCTTACAAGGGAACCTCCCCATCGCACCCCCCTCAGATTTAGTTTTAAGTTGGCACAGTGGATAGGCCTTGAAAAACTGAACACAGATCAATTGAGAAAACAGGAAGAAGTTGTGTGGAACTGTGAAAAAATAAGCAAAATATAGAAACTTAGTAGTTCATGCCAACATATACAACATCAAGGACGGTAGGCTCGCAGGAGCGCCATGGTCTTGTGGTAACGTGAGCAGCTGCGGAATGAAAGGTCCTTGGTTCAGATCATCCATTGAGTGAAAATTTTTAATTTTTATTTTCAGTTTATGTGACAAACTCTTATGTTTTCATCACTTTTTTGGGAGTGATTATCACATCCACAAGAAAACCTGAATCGGGCAAGGTAGAAGAATCGCCAAGTGTACAAGTTAGGTGGGTCGACAACATATTCCTGTCATGTGGTGCACATGCCGTCACCAGTGTCGTATAGAACATATCAGATGTGTTTTCCTGTGGAGGAATCAGTTGACCTATGACCTTGCGATCAAATGTTTTCGGTTCCCATTGGAGAGGTACGTCCTTTCGTCTACTAATCGCACGGTTTTGCGATGCGGTCGCAAAACACAGACACTAAACTTATTACAGTGAACAGAGACGTCAATGAACGAACGGACAGATAATAACTATGCAAAAATAAATAAAGTAAAATTTTCACTCCAGGGAAGACTTGAACCAATGACCGCTGGTTGCACAGCTGCTCACGCTACCACGGGACCACGGAGCTCCTGAGCTTACATTGTGCATGATGTTGCCTATGTGGCCCATGGACTACTCACTTTGTATATTTTGCTTATTTTTTCACAGTTCCACACAACTTCTTCCTGTTTTCTCAATAGATATGTGTTCAGTTTATCAAGGCCTATCCACTGTTCCAACTTATAACTAAATCTGAGGGGGGTGCGATGGGGAGGTTCCCTTGTTAGAGCCTTTTATGTTTTGTATCTTCTTAATGCAGTTTTAACTAGATGGGGTCAGGACCCTATAGAAGACTAATTGCATAACTATCAGTAAATTTGTGTAAATTTGTGATGCCCCAATACAGGAAGGGAATGCAAATACGTTAGAAAATGTGTGCAATAACTATAATCCCAAAGTAGCTACATTTGAAGGGCCTGTGCCCGCTTTTATGGGTGTTATATATAATTATACTGCTTAGAACCTTTTATGTTTTATATCCTTTAATGCAGTTTTAATTAGATGGGGTCAGGACGCTATAGAAGACAAATTGAATAACTGTCAGTAAATTTGTGGTGCCCCAATACAGGAAGGGAGTGCAAATACTTTGGATAATGTGTGCAGTAACTACAATCCCAAAGTAGCTACATTTGAAGGGCCTGTGCCTGCTGTTATGGGTGTTATATATAATTGTACTGTTTAGAGCCTTTAATGTTTTATATCTTTTAAATAAAGTTTTAACTAGATGGGGTCAGGACCCTATAGAAGACTAATTGTATAACTATCAGTAAATTTGTTTACATTTGTGATGCCCCAAAACAGGAATGGAGTGCAAATACTTTAAACGATGTATGCAATAACTATAATCCCAAAGTAGATACATTTGAAGGGCCTGTGCCCGCTGTTATGGGTGTTATATATAATTGCACTGCTTAGAGCCTTTTATGTTTTTTATCTTTTTAATGCAGTTTTAACTAGATGGGGTCAGGGCTCTATAGAAGACTAATTGTATAACTATCAGTAAACTTGTGTAAATATTAGTAATTGCATGAAACTAGTTGCAATAACCAATCTCAAAATTTATACATCCTTATATTCACATGTTATTAGTTTTATCAGTCGTAAGAGAGTGTGACAGGCTTTGGTTAATACCAGTATGAGTACATTATTAAGTATTACTTTAAATGTTCTAAAACAGTATTATATAAGACAAGGGTGTATGTAGACCAATGCAAACCAATCATAATACTGTAGTGCCTCTGCCCCTTATTGAAGTAGACAAAGCTGTCTGTGTTAGAAATGTTTACTTGCTCTTAATCAAGCTTCTAAGCTACAAGGGCAAGCAAATATAGGCAACTCACACTAAATGTATATTTTTTTATTCTATTCGTGTAAAGTAATATCGTTTTCCCTTGTAGTTCACCATGTTAAAATTTTTTCTTTCTTCTTTTCTTCGTGTAAAGTAATATCGTTCCGTTCTAACTCACTAAGTTCTTATCTTCTTCATATTTTATTTAGTTTTATATTCATACTAAATATTATTAACATGGTAATACTTTGTAAATGAAACACCAAACCACGCACGCAGCATGCAGCATGTGATAGCACAGATCTGGTCCGCCAACTCGTGGCTAGGGACGGAAACGGTGCAGTTACTCGCAAACAAACCATTTGTGAGTGGCCGCAACGGCTAAGAGACCATGACTTGCTGCATATATTCTGAAATCAGTAAGCTAACAACCCACCTTAGTTATCAAGGCGGTGGGTTTCGCATGTGGTTAAATGAAAAAAAAAAATGGAAAAAAAATGTTCATGACAAAACGATGTTAAGGAGACTCAAAAATTAGTGAAACTTATCTTCACCGTTCCTCTTAGTCCTTAGTTTCCGATTTAAAGGATTCAAAGGAAGCCACTCTGTAAGAAATTAGGCACCACTATGCCAGGAACTACCTACGACTCGATTGCATAATAATATACGGTTACAGCAAACGCCAGTTAAGCGAAAATGCACTACTATGTCGTGTAGCTTTAATGCTTTATACAAAGTAGTTTATCCTCCTGAGATTGTTCAATGTGTCATCCGTTGTTATGTAGACTTTTAACATATCATTTAAATACTGATAAACGTAACTTGTTGCACAACCCCCCATTATTACCAAAACTGTTTTCAAATTTTTTTAATCACATCCCTTAAGTGCTCTAGGTTCAACGGTTTTATGGCACAAACGTAGTCTTTCAATATTTCCCACACTGAAAAATCACGGGCTGTGAAGTCCGGTGATCTTGGAGGCTATTTGACTTTACCACGCCTTACTGTTCAAAAATGCACAAAATACGTAGTGCGATGGAGCGCCGACTTGCTATAAAATGATGTTTCGTGCAGCTTCAAGTACACTGGTAATGTCTAATTCAATAGTAACTTCTCTTAAGGGGAGTTGGAACGCCCTCTCCTGACAGTGTTAAAAAAGACTTGGCTTCCCTGTATTTCAGGAACCACACTAGCCATTGACATAAAACTTTTACAGGACATTAAACTGTATGTTCCGAGTCTTCTGAACTAAAATAAATGCATTTCAGCCACTGCTTTCGGAACTACAATTTTTTAATTACACGGTTAAAATTTTGTGTACTTTTTTGTACTTTATCATAAATAATTTTAATTATACATTATATTACGTTCTCCTTTTAGTTCAGAACATGTAGGATATGTATGTTACTACTCCCTGAAAATTTGAATACTGTGCTCGATGTGGTTTCTGAGATTTAGGGGAAAATGCAACAGAAAATGTAGATTTTCAGGAACGGATTCTAAAGTTTCAAAAGACTGTAACTCACTTAATACATGCTTAATTTTTTTTATTTTTAGTCACTCAGAAGCACCCTGAATCATACTGCATACCATCCTCTTGATCTTTTTCCAAGTTTTTTTCTTCTTTTCTTCTTTCTGGACTTCCTGTGGCCAACTGTGCTGCATAATCTGCTTTATCAATACGAACCTTTTCCATCTGTCCAAGTTCTCTGGTGCAGTTTGCTCCAAGATTAATTCCCACACGCGGCATACTTTCACCATATCAACGTTGCCATCATTATAAACAATAACAGCATCACTGAACCCCCCCTCCTTTTGTGCCTTCATTCAAAAAAAAACATTTTTTGGTAAGCGAGTCCATATAAGATTATTGAAGGACTCATTGGGATTTTGAGTCTGACCATGCAGACACTTCTTCAGAAATTCAGGATTTGCCAGGTCTCTGTAAATAGCTTTTATGGTATCCATGACTGCTGCTGGGATGGAATGTTTAAGGCTGTATGAACTCTTTGAGTATTTGGCATCGCGGTAATTGCTCCATGAATCAGGTACAGGAGGGCAAAGGTGGTCTACTGGTTTTTCATCAGTTGACAGTCTATGGAAGAAGGTAGCCCATACGACCTGCTTCATTTTCAACAAATTCTCAGTATCATTTCTAATGGCCATCCCATAATACTGCTGTAGTTCATCAATCATTTTGTCGCTCAGCCTCCCTCTTATGGTCATACTATCAGAAAGTTTCTTGTCTCTCAAACTTTGTTACAACTTCCTCAACCTAGTGCCCATCCTCTTCTGCACATGACCTTTATAACACAATAACCAACAGCCGCCTATATAAAAAATTCCCGATTTTATTAGATCTTGATGTAATGCACGTAAAAATTTTAACATTTTCAACCGGTATAGATTATATTTAAAAAAATTAAACTAAAGCCCTTCCCATGTGAGTTTATAAACGGAAAATTGCAAGTTTTATAATGAAATAAAAGTCCGAAAATGTGAAAAGAAATTTTCCGATCTAACTCCCCTTAACATTTCAAGATACCTTCCAGCAGTCACGATCGCATCGAAAAAATAAGGACTTATCTCGCCTTTGCTGCCAAAACCTTAACTCCAGCAACATTTAACTCCACTTCAATAATAAATAACGAATTTTCAGATGACCAATACACGCAACTGCGTTTGTTACATCTTCCATTTAAGTTCAGACATGCTTCATCAAATCACAGGTTTGTTTTGTAAGATTACAAACAGTTTCAATGTGGACTACATAAAACTCACAGAATCAACGTCTTCGATCAGAATCATACTCGTATAGGTAATATGTAATGTCGCCTTATAAGGCTTCAGAAATAAAGTTTTTAACAAACTCATTAAACTTTTGTTGGAAAGGAGCTCTTCTTATAGATTTCTTGGGTGAGTGAACTAACGCCACTGCAACGAGCTGCAGACTTACTTCATTAGTTACTGAAGTAGGGTGGACATTGCGTGGTAAGCCAGCTACTGATCCTGTCACCGAGAACAATCGATTTAATTTGTAGATAGCTTTCCTGTGTAGTAGTTGTATATGCAAGAATTTTACAGCGAAATATCGCCTTACGTCTTCACGATTACGAACAAATGTCCAACTGTAAACCAAGACGATTTTCTGTTCCACTTTTCACGCTTGCAATGAACGCACAAATGATGTTAGCGCTCAGTTTGTTTCTAGCTTATAGAAAACCAGTTCTGCCATCACTTTTCAAACCAATTTTACTGGGCAGAGGTTTCGCGAAATTCTAATGTGGGGGACAGTACTTAATAATTTAGCTAAAATTCGACGACGGACAGAAACGCTCCGCAGTTAACTGATTTATGCCGCAAGTATTACCATGGTGTTTGAATATAGTTCTTCATCTTCGCCAGGCGATTAAATGGTATGTCATGCTTGTTGAATATCGATATAGTGTCCGCCTGCTTAGCTGAGTGGTACTCACAAGGGAACCTCCCCATCGCACCCCCCTCAGATTTAGTTATAAGTTGGAACAGTGGATAGGCCTTGAAAAACTGAACACAGATCAATCGAGAAAACAGGAAGAAGTTGTGTGGAACTATGAAAAAAATGAGCAAAATATACAAACTGAGTAGTCCATGTGGAACATATGCGACAGCAAGAGTTCAGGAGCTCCGTGGTCCCGTGGTTAGCGTGAGCAGCTGCAGAATGAGAGGTCCTTGGTTCAAGTCCTCCGTCGAGTGAAAAATTTACTTTCTTTATTTTCGCAAAGTTATGATCTGTCCGTTCGTTCATTGGCGTCTCTGTTCACTGTAATAAGTTTAGTGTCTGTGTTTTGCGACCGCACCGCAAAACCGTGCGATTAGTAGACGAAAGGACGTGCCTCTCCAATGGGAACCGAAACATTTGATCGCAAGGTCATAGGTCAACCGATTCCTCCACAGGAAAACACGTCTGATATTTTCTATACGATACTGGTGACGGCATGTGCGTCACATGACAGTAATATGTTGTCGACCCACCTAACTTCTACACTTGGCGAGTGGGTAAAAAGATTCTTCTACCTTGCCTGATTTAGGTTTTCTTGTGAATGTGATTATCACTCCAGAAAAAGTGATCGCATCGGACGGACAGATAATAATTGTCTCAAAACAAAAAGTTAAAATTCTCACTCGAGGAAGGACTTGAACCCAATACCTCTCGTTTCGCAGCTGCACACGCTAACCACAGGACCACGGCGCTCCTGCATGCTTATGACCCTTGAAGTTGCATATCTTGCAAATGGACTACTCAGTTTGCATATTTTGCTTATTTTTTTCATCCACACAACTTCTTCCTGTTTTCTCGATTGATCTTTGTTCAGTTTTTCAAGGCCTATCCACTCTGCCAACTTATAACTAAATCTGAGAGGGGTGCGATGGGGAGGTTCCCTTGTCAGTCCGATTTCCGCAGCGCTGCGGCGAGGACGTCTTGTTTACGTCCCGTCCGCGCGGTGGCGAGTGCCCGTAGTTGTTTACTGGTGCGTTGTCGCTAGTTTAGAGTCCATCACTACCGACGCAACATGGCACATTCATACAGACAAACCACCATCAAGATCAGTTTTCAACCCGATCATGCACGACCGCGAGCTTTTGAAGTGGAACGTTTTCTACGTGACGACGTTAAAATTGAACCGCGAGACATAATTGGTATCCATCTCTCTATCACGAGCAGTGTTGTCTACGTCAGGTTAGTACATGACGAGGTGCGCAACAGAATCGTGCGCGCACATGCGAACGATCTTAAATTCAAACATTCTGATGGCCATACTGGGGCAGACTCTATCGATCATGCGGGGCTTGGCCTCCGTACGATACGCGTCTTCGAACTCCCTTTCGAAGTACCACCGGACGTAGTCACCGCGGATTTCCAGCCCTTCGGCAGAGTGATCAGCCATATGGCCGAAAAATGGACCACCTTTACAACGTACCCCGTTCTTAACGGGGTACGACAAATCAAATTTAAACTGACCAAACATGTACCGTCATATCTTGTCATCGGCGTATGTGGGGCGATCATTATGTATGACGGCCAGTCACGCACTTGCTCTGGTTGTGGCCAAGAAGGGCACGTCCGGTCGGTTTGTCTCCGACGACGGCTTACTCAAATACCGACAGGTGAATCTATGACTCCTTCTAAGGTGACGACCCTTCCTCTCAATTACGCCGAAGTTGCACGGGCAGCAACCCTTTCCGATTCTGACCACATTAGTCCGATAGCCGCCCCCGATAGCGAGACCATAATGGATTCTGCAGTACAGGATCCGGCCTCTACAACGGCGCCCCCACCTGAAGATAATCACCGACCGACCTTGCAAGAAGGCGTGGGTGCCAGGACATCGACCCACCAGTTGTGCCGACAGAGGCTTTTCTTCGAGACACCGGAGCAGCTGAAGAAATCCAGCCACATTCAGATACTGAAACACACGTCCGTAAACAGCGTTCCCCCCGAAAACACAAGAGACGGCGGCGTGCTCCATCGGAAGAGTGTTTGCAGCGATCGTCTGGCATGGACTGTGGACACTCCGACGACGGTACCGGCGGTACAGAGGCCGCTGTAACATTAAACTCAACAGACCGCCGTGGTGTCGGCTTCAGCCCCTCCGACCCCACAGAACAGCAGGATCACAAGCAGACATCCGCTGCCGATTCCCAGCCAGCAGAGCCGATGGAGTCAGCGCCGAGTGCCGCAGCAGCCACTAACAGCCACCAACAGCCGATGGTATTTCATGGCGACTGGGCGGACGACTGTGAGGAAAACTCCTTGCCCATCGTGTCGGACGACACGCGAGAGAATTTATCCCACCTGTGTTGATCCTTTCCCGCCATCAGATGCAGTGACAAGACAGCCTTATAGGGGTATTGATGGCCAACACGGGTGCTATGGATAGACCTCAAACGTATCGCGTTGCAACTATAAACATCAACACTATACGGACGCGCGCTAAGTTATCCTTGCTTGAGGATATGTTGAACTCTGCTCCCATCGATATAGCCCTTCTCCAGGAAGTGTACGTCGACGTCTTCCCAGGCATGTACGGTTACGATGCTTGCGTCTCTCCAGCTTCCCCTACAGGCAGCGGTGTCGCTGTACTTCTTCGGGAAGGGATAGTGGCGGACGATATCCTGTTTCGGCTGGGGAAAGAGGAATGGCACTCACAGTACTGGGTGTCCGCCTTATCAATATCTACGCACGTTTCGAGACGGACAAACGTCGCGAACGTTCACGATTCTTTGCGGAAGACGTCGCCCCGCTCTTTCAAGGCCGCCACGACCATCTGGTGCTTGGAAGTGACTACAATTGCGTACTGGCGCCCAGAGACCAACTCCCACGACATAATCCGTGCCCGGAACTCGAGACGCTAATTAGAGATCTGCAGATGGTGGACACTTGGGAACATCTTCACGGCCACCGACCGGGATTCACACACTTCACAAGTCACTCTTCCAGTCGTATCGATCGGATTTATGTTTCACGCTCTCTCGCCACTGGAACACAGGATGCGGAACTGTAGCCTGCAGCCTTCTCGGACTACTCCGCTTACATTTATGCCGTCACCCTGCGGTGGCAACAAGTGTGGAGAAGCCGCAGCCCGTGGAAATTAAACATCGCTCACCTGTCGTACCGGCATTGCCGCCAACCAGTTGAGTATACGTGGCCTTCGTGTGAAAATCGCCTCCGTGCATATCTCACAACGAGCCGCTGGTGGTTGGACTGCGCCAAACCGGTACTGAGGCGAACGTTGATAACCTACGGTCGCGACCACGCTACTTGGCGTAGACATAGTCTTTTACTTCAGGGTACTGCGCGACTGCGATGCTATGGCGCCGTCTCCAGAACGACAAACGGCGGTCCACCGTGCTAATACTCAGATCATCGCTCATATGCGACGCCACCTAGAGGGAGTAGTCATCCGCTCGAGGACGCAGGATCGGATAAGGATCGGATACCGAGCGAACGCCCGTCAGTGTTCCAAGTCCTTTGTGAACGTAAACGACGCCAACGAGCGCTGATACGCTTCATCGACACGGAGGACGGTCGTCGCCTCACCACGCAACAAGACATAAACACAGCGTTCTACAATCATTACTCCCAACTCTATTCCGCTCAGACCCCTGATCCGACAGCACTGGAGGACGTCTCTCAGACGATTTACGGCACCGTCACCCCGGCAATGGAAGCGGCCTTGATGGAAGAAATTACAGAAGAAGAAGCGATCGACGCCATTAGAAAAGGAGCTGTCAACAAGTCTCCGGGTCCTGATGGCCTCCCCTTGGAATTTTACCGGACTTTTCAATATTTATTAGCCTCCTGATGGACCGACATCTGTCGCGAACTCCTATACCCGGAAGTGCCCCTCCCTGCGGCCCTTGTGGAAGGGATGATTATTCCTATTCACAAACAGTCCAGTGGCTCACGACTCCAGGACTACCGACCGTTGACGCTATTGAACTGCGACTTTATGATCTTTTCTCGACTGTTGGCGGCGCGGATACGGCAGACCTTACGAAATGTTATCTCAGCCGATCAAATGTCATTAGGAGGCGACACTAATATTCAAACAGCACTCAGCGAATATCGTGGCGTGATCTCACTGGTAAGGCCATGTCGTCTGAAGGGTGCACTGGCGGCAATTGATTTTAGTCAAGCTTTCGACCGAGTGGACCACGGCTATTTGGAAGCGGTCCTCCAACGTATGCGGTACCCACAGCCATTCGTCACTGTCGTCATGCGACTACTACGTGGCGCGACGTCCAAGGTGATCGTCAACGGCCGACCTACGCAGCCCCTCACCATCTCTCGATCGATACGCCAAGGCTGCCCGCTGTCCACTTTACTTTACGCTGTGGCCATGGAACCACTCCTCTGCGGCCTGAGCCAACGACTAACGGGTATGACGTTACGAGGCCACACTTTCCGGTGTAAAGCGTACGCTGACGATCTGGTGATTGTCATCCGCAACGGTGACGACACCGCTAGCGCACTGAATTGGATAGCGAAATATAGCATGGCCACTGGTAGCCGTATCAACGTCGCAAAATCGGTGGCGATGGACATCGAGGTCGGATTGTCTGAGAACAGTGTCACCCCCTTACAGCTCAGAGATAGTTTGAAATGTCTCGGCATTGATTTTGCAGACGATATACGACGGACCGCTGCTCACAACTTTCGACGGCTTTTACGAGATGTTTGGACTGGAATTGCCAACAACCGCCTATGAGGCCTTGGACATCGTCCGAAGGACCCAGTATGTCAACACACAGTTATTGTCGCGCATTCCGCACATCGCCCAGATATTACCTATATCGGTGATGTTAGCTCGCCGTATACTTGCGGCATTTTGGGTCCTTCGTGAGTTCAGGAATGCTGTTCAAGATAAAATATGAAACTTTCACCCTTCCCCCGGATCGGGGAAGGCTTGGCCTTTATCACGTTCATGTCAGAGCATCGCCCTATTTGTGAGCTCATTAGTCAAACTATGGCACCGCCGTCCGGACAGTCTGACGAGTTTGTTAATAGAAGAACTAGCACCGCCCTCCCTGTTGACACCTGTGCCGATACACCACGTCCCCTCCTCGCTCTTCTACGTCGGTGTCTTTTACCTCGAACTTAATTACGTTCGACTTGCCTTACCAGCGACTCAACTGGCAACGGCAAAGACGGTTTATCGGGTCCTGCAACGTGGACGACCCGATAACGTCGTGGAGAGGAAGCACCCGAACGTCAACTGGCGAGAAGTGTGGAGGACATTTCACCTTCTAACACTGAACACTGACGTCACGGCGATGTGGTATATCACTGTCAACGGTAAGCAGGTGACCAGATCAAGACTACATGCGATCCACGTGGTAGACTCACCCACGTGCACGAGCTGTGGCGTTCAAGACAACGATGAACACCGTCTTAGCTGTGGCGAGTCAGCAGCAGTGTGGCACTTAGTGAGGCAAATATCAGCATACTTCCTTCGAGTAACGCCGAATCATATCGACCCCAAGACTATCTTATTCCCGGATGAGACGTATTATCCACGCACTAAAACTAATGCAATGACGTGCCTTCGTGGACATGTAGTGCATGATTTGTTTCAAGACGGCGCTAAGGACACTTTAGACTTTTGCAACTATTTGCAAGGAACGACATTGCAAGATCCTCCGTAACCCAAAGTATCGACAGCGTTTTTCCAATTATTTGTGGAGTGCGTTCCACGACCCTCCACGTAGCTGGAACATCACGGGTAAGAGAAGCTAAAATTACAAGACGATGATAGAACACTACACGGTACAACATGGGATCTACCTTGGTCATTACGAGAAGTCGTACCTGGATGATACAGCAGATTGAGAGTTTCGTCGTGAACCCTCACACTCTGTGGCAGTATTTGCCCCATTTCCTGTTTTTGTCCCCGGTGCGGAAAGGTCTTCGCAGTTTTTGTTTCCCATCCGGTGCAAGATGTAGCACTGGTTAATGGTGGTATGGATTCCACCCTTCAGTTTTGTTTCATGGTTCCCTTAGCCCCGCACTTTGCTCTCATTCTTTATGCCTTTTTCTACAACTATTAGCATGTTTTTAGTTATGTGCGTCCACAACTCGGCGCAACGAGTGCACTTACTAGTTTTCAGTTCCTTACTGTTAAAAAAATTTTAAAAAATTAAAAATAAAAAAAGTTGTTAAGTGATTGCCTTCCATGCAGCGAGCCTGGGTTCGATTCCCAGCCGGGTTCGAGATTTTATTCGCTCGTGGACTGGGTGTTTTGTTGTTCCTATCATCACTTCTACTTCATCAAAGGCACGTAAGTCACCCAATGTGGTGTCGGCTGAAATAATATTTGCATTCGGTGGCCGAACTTCCCCAGACGGGGCCTTAACGGCCAACAATACCACACGCTCATTTCATTTCTTGTCGATATGGTGTGTGAGGAACTGTGTGCAGATCCTGATGATAATAGTAGTCGTAAGACTATTGTAATAGACAGTGTAAATATTGTGTGAAGCTTGCTTCGGTACCCAAAACTTTTGAATGACAGCGCGAGATTACTGAAGAAGTGAAACACATATTTCCGATGAGACAAAGCCTATAATCATCATTTACACAGAAATTTCTATGAGATGTAAGACTGTATTTAATCACTATCCGAGAATGCAGAGCTGTTCCTTGGAAACATGTTGAGATAATACCTGATTATAACAGGAACTGGAAGTTCACTGCGAAATCGCATATAATACTTTTCCAAGGCGAGCAGAGTCTTTTAGCGCAGCTGAACCACTGAAAACATGATTGTATTGCTGTTATTGACCCATATATTGTCAGACATCGGTAAGGTAATAACGTCCTTCAAAATATCTAACACTGCGGGAGAACAAACAAGTAACATGCTTTACATTGTTTCGCAGTGGACTAGTAAATTAAATTGTTGTCTTCAACAGTTCGCCATTACGTTCAAGAAATACATTGTCATTTCTGTCTTGTTTTTTCGTATAAGGAGCTGTGAAACGCTTTTTAACGGTACAGTTACCGGTACCACAAATGTAGCAGAAGCAGTCTGGCGAGTTTATACATCCTCTAGTAGGCTTCTCCATTGTCCATAAAACAACTTCACAACACAAGAAAACAGTCAGTACTTAAGCACTAATAACAACATAACAACAAGACGTGAAGATCACAAAGTGAAGAGGTACTGTGCACTGAAGGACAATAGCAGAAGCTCACTGCTTAGTGATGGCGTGGGGGGGGGGGGGGGGGGGGGGGGACAGCGCGACAGACAGGCACTGACATGAAAATACTGCTGCTTTCTCCTAATTACTCTTTATTTTACGTATATCTAGTATAAAAACGGTTAAATAACTGTTTGTAATCCTAAAAACCAAGATTCAAAGTCACTAGAATGCTGAAATATCGAAAGAAAGCTAAACCTAGACAGGCAGTTTGTGAAATAACTGTACGTAATAGAATTTTTTCGCTATTTTTCCCGAAATCAGCGTTGAAAACACTATACAAATCACTTAATAAGTTTTAAACAATTTTTATGTCACAGACCTGTGTAACTGATGTATGAAATAACATGAATGAACTGCATTATTTTCCATGTTTTATGAGCAATAATACTTTTCTCATCGACTATCCCTTGCCAGTGTTCACAGCTGAGGTCTTCCTTTAACTTGAGGAGACTTACGCCAACGCCGAATAGGGCGCTAGAATGATCTGGTGACTTGTTGCTTAAATTACAATGAGGAAAAAGGTCATAAGACCCAAAATAATTAATGCAGAGTAATTAAATTTCTGGAATACATAAGTCTAGATAACAGAGGTAAGTGATTAGCATTGAAACATCACAGGTTAATGTAAGCGCGAGTTAAACCACAGCAGCTGTGAGTTGCTGGTACATTAATAACCGGTGTAACTGCCAGAATGTTGAATGCAAGCATGCAAACGTGCCTGTTGTACAGGTGCTGGATGTCAGTTTGTGGAATGAAATAGCATGCCTGTTGCACTTGTTCGGTCAATGCACCGACGGTTATTGCTGTTTATGGATGTCGCTGGGCTCGTCGTCCGATGATATCCCTTATCTTCTCGACTGGAGACAGATCAAGTAATCGATCAGGCCAATAGACACACAATAGAGCATGTTGGATTACAAGAGAGGTATGTGGACCACCGTTATTCTTTTGGAAAACACCCCCAAGAATCAGAATGAGATTTTCACTCTGCAGCGGAGTATCCGCTCATATGAAACTTCCTGGCAGATTAAAACTGTGTGGCGGACCGAGACTCGAACTCGGGACTTTGCCTTTCGCGGGCAAGTGCTCTACCAACTGAGCTACCCAAGCACGACTCACGCCCCCCCCCCCCCCCCCCCTCTTCCTCACAGGTCCCGAGCTCGAGTCGCGGTCCGGCACCGGGCACACAGCTTTAATCTGCCAGGAAGTTTCACCACCAGGAATGCTGCTGATGAATGGCAGCACAACAGATCAAACCCCCAGACTGACGTACAAATTTGTAGTCAGGGTGCGTGGGACGACCACGGTAGTGCTCCTGCTGTCTTACGAAATCGCACTCCTGACTATAGCTCAAGATGTAGGTCCAGTGTGTCTAGCAAGCAGACACGATGGTTTCAGGCCCTCAACTGGCCCCACTCTAACCAACACACTCCCATCTCTGGCACCGATGCGGAACCAGCCTTCATCAGAAAACACGACGGACCTCCACCCTGCACTCCAATGAGCTATCGCTTGACACCACTTAAACTGCAGAAGGCGGTAATTTCGCATAGCAGCGACAGAGTCTTATTATTCTTTATCTTTGCCGTTCTTGCGCGGAGCCTGTAAATCTCTATGAACATGTATCGATTAATGGTATAGAAAAGAATTCTGTTGTTTCAAGACAAACGAGGCACTTGGCGCCTCACCTTTTACTGTTTCTATTCTATGAAAGGCGGACGTGGACTTGCTGCGATCCGCAACTGTATTTTATATTTTATCTGAAAATATTGAGTCAATATGCTAATTGTTATTTTTTCCAATCAGGAAACATGTAGTTTCTTGTAACTGATTACGAACAGACAGCATCAAGAGGACAGTTTGACTGTTATGTATAAAGTATTTAACCACAATGGTCATCTATTGTAATTTAATATGAAAAGGTACGTAGCATTAAAAAACGTGTGTTAAAGATAAGTGGGCTTATTTTAGTAAATTAACCTTGATGATTTCCATCTCCTTATTTACCTGAATGACAATTATTTTGTGTTACTTTATCACCAGAAATTACGATCACGCTGATGGGCCGAACGCATCATGAGGCAGAAGAAACATTATCGTTTTCCTATTATTTCTGAACCAACTCTTTTTTAATTGTGTACTGTTGTATTTTTTTAAGTGTATAAATCTTCTGGTTCCTTAGTGTTGATCCGGGTGACTACATCGCGACTATAAAAATGCACAGAAATGGTAATGTTTCTTCCGAACGGCCTCAAATATAACATTATGCTGTTCTTATTCAGGTATTTAATGCTCAACGTATGTTATTATAACAGTGTAATCAATCCCTGATTCTGTTGCCTAGTGGCCCACTAAAATATTCACTTTTTCAACATAAAAAAAAAACAATTCTTTTTATTTTCGCCCCCCAAGAGCAACGTTACAAGTGAAAAAAGAACAATAGCCCACCACAAAAAATAGTGAGAAACATGGTGAACAGTGTGTGGAAGGCGAGAACACAAAGACGTGATTATATGGCAGTGACAAAAGTGGTGCCGGCCGGTGTAGCCGAGCGGTTCTAAGCGCAACAGTCTGGAACCGCGCGACCGCTACGGTCGCAGGTTCGAATCCTGCCTCGGGCATGGATGTGTGTGATGTCCTTATTTAGGTTTCAGTAGTTCTACGTTCTAGGGGGGCTGATGACCTCTGAAGTTAAGTCCCATAGTGCTCAGAGCCACTTGAACCATTTGAACAGAAGTGGTAGTGCGATCTAAAAACCATATTTGAGGAAATGCACATCAGCAAATCATAAGTAATTACTTTTTTTACAAAAAATCGCGAAGTGTACTGTTTGATAATCTATAACTAACAAAACTGTATCGTTACAGATCCCACTGATGATGCCTTAGAACAGGAGAAGGCGAAACGACTATGGGATAAATAAAGTAACAAACAGCAGGAAAAGGCAGTTTTATTTACACTGCTGGCCATTAAAATTGCTACACCAAGAAGAAACGCAGATGATAAACGGGTTTTCATTGGACAAATATATATACTAGAACTGACATGTGATTACATTTCCACGCAATTTGGGTGCACAGATCCTGAGAAATCAGTACCCAGAACAACAACCTCTGGCCGTAATAACGGCCTTGATACGCCTGGGCGTTGAGTCAAGCAAGGCTTGGATGGCGTTTACAGGTACAGCTGCCCATGCAGCTTCAACACGATACCACAGTTCATCAAGAGTAATGACTGGCGTATTGTGACGAGCCAGTTGCTCGGCCACCATTGACCAAACGTTTTCAATTGGTGAGAGATCTGGAGAATGTGCTGGCCCGGGCAGCAGTCGAATATTTTCCGTATCCAGAAAGGCTCGTACAGGACCTGTAACATGCGGTCGTGCAATATCCTGCTGAAATGAAGTGTTTCGCAGGGACCGAATGAAGGGTAGAGCCACGGGTCGTAACACATCTGAAACGTAACGTCCACTGTTCAAAGTGCCGTCAATGCGAACAAGAGGTGACCGAGTCGTGTAACCAATGGCACCCCATACCATCACACCAGGTAAAACGCCAATATGGCGATGACGAATACACGCTCACAATGTGCGTTCACCACGATGTCGCCAAACACGGATGGGACCATCATGATGCTGTAAACAGGAGCTTGATTCATCCGAAAAAATGACTTTTGCCATTCGTGCACCCAGGTTCGTCGTTGAGTACACCATCGCAGGCGCTCCTCTCTGTGATGCAGCCACGGTCTCCGAGCTGATAGTCCATGCTGCTGCAAACGTCGTCGAACTGTTCGTGCAGATGGTTGTTGTCTTGCAAACGTCCCCATCTGTTGACTCAGGGATCGAGACGTGGCTGCACGATCCGTTACAGCGATGCGGATAAGGTGCCTGTCATCTCGACTGCTAGTGATACGAGGTCGTTGGGATCCAGCACGACGTTCCGTATTATCCTGCTGAACCAACTGATTCCATATTCTGCTAACAGTCATTGGATCTCGACCAACGCGAGCAGTAATGTCGCAACACGATAATCCGCAATCACGATAGGCTACAATCCGTCCTTTATCAAAGTCGGAAACATGATGGTACGCCTTTCCCTCCTTACACGAGGCATCACAGCAACGTTTGACCAGGCAACGCTGGTCAACTGCTGTTTGTGTATGAGAAATCGGTCGGAAACTTTCCTCATGTCAGTACGTTGTAGGTGTCGCCACCGGCGCTAACCTTGTGTGAATGCTCTGAAAAGCTAATCTTTTGCTTATCACAGCATCTTCTTCCTGTCGGTTAAATTTCGCGTCTGTAGCACGTCATCTTCGTGGTGTAGCAATTTTAATGGCCAGTAGTGTACAAAACAAATATTTGTAAGGATGAGATCCTTGTAATGATAGGAAAGCTCGACAGCACGTCTTTGAGTCCCGTGCCGGAACGGGTTCCTGACGCGGCGCGGGCGGACCACTCCCGAGCCGCAGATAAAAGTGGAATTACTCGCCGTGCACGAACAGTGTGGCTCCCTCTTTTGCGCTGAGCGCCGCGTCCGTCTTATGGCGTCAGCAAGACCCGGCGCGGAGCGGCCACCTTCTCAGGGCGCCATGCATTTATTTATAGGAGCACGAGAAACCGAAAGAGGTTTTCCGAGTCCTCTTTTCCGTTCATCCGGTGTAATCCGTTCAGCGGCGTGTTGTGCTTATCCGCTGATGCGATTAAGACTCGCTTTTAGGCGGAGCGTAGGACGTCTTCTTTGCAAAGGCGAGGCGGAGGTCCGGGCGGAGGAGGCGGGACTTTGATAGCCGCTGCGCCCGGTCGAAAATTTATATTGCTTCCCGAGGCGGACGGGAGGAGCCGCCACCAAACCGCGGGCCGAGGCGGGATCTCTCAGTCGGCCTCGACGGATTACGGGAACGGCCGGGACAGCTGAAGAAATTTGTCTCCGTCCCGAGGAGGCGGGAGCGCTGCCGGCTTCTCGCTAAGAACTACCTGGGCGGTGACGAAGCTTTCCCAGTCGGCACTGTGCGTCGACGCCGAAATTTGCACTTCTTGAACTTGACGGACTCACTCGTATATTTCACATAAAACACATTTTTTAAAAACATTTTCCGATTGTTGAATTAATTATTAACTCTCGCGGTTTTGTTTTCGGGGTAGTAGCCAGTTTCTGAGCAGAAGGAATAGGCAACGTTCCTTCGGAATTTCTAAAACCAAACGACTGTTCAAACTGCTTTGTAGAATCTGGATAGAGTGAGGCCTTCGGAAATATACACTACCGTCCATTAAAATTGCTACACCACGAAGATGACGTGCTACAGACGCGAAATTTAACCGACAGGAAGAAGATGCTGTGATATGCAAATGATCAGCTTTTCAGAGCATTCACACAAGGATGGCGCCGGTGCCGACACCTACAACGTGCTGACATGAGGAGAATTCCCAACCGATTTCTCATACACAAACAGCAATTGGCCGGCGTTGCCTGGTGAAACGTTGTTGTGTTGCCTCGTGTAAGGAGGGGAAATACGTACCATCACGTTTCCGACTTTGATAAAGGTCGGATTGTAGCCTATTGCGATTGCGCTTTATCGTATCGCCACATTGCTGCTCGCGTTCTTCGTGATCCAATGACTGTTAGCAGAATATGGAATCGGTGGGTTCAGGAGGGTAATACGGAACGCCGTGCTGGATCCCAATGTCCTCTTATCACTAGCAGTCGAGATGACAAGCATCTTATCCGCATGGCTGTAACGGATCGTGCAGTCACGTCTCGATCCCTGAGCCAACTGATGGGGACGTTTGCAAGACAACAACCATCTGCACGAACAGTTCGACGACGCTTGCAGCAGTATAGACCATCAGCTCGGAAACCATGGCTGCGGTTACTCTTGACGCTGCATCACAGAGAGGAACGCCTGCGATAGTTTACTCTACGACGAACGTGGGTGCACGAATGGCAAAACGTCATTTTTTCGGATGCATCCGGGTTCTGTTTACAGCATCATGATGGTGGCATCCGTGTTTGGCGACATCGCGGTGAACGCACATTGGAAGCGTGTATCTGTCATTGCCATACTGGCGTATCACCCGGCGTGATGGTATGGGGTGCCATTGGTTACACGTCTCGGTCACCTCTTGTTCGCATTGACGGCACTTTGAACAGTGGGCTTTACGTTTCAGATGTGTTACGACCGGTGGCTCTACCCTTCATTCGATCCCTGCGAAACCCTACATTTCAGCAGGATAATGCACGACCGCATGTTGCAGGTCCTGCACGGACCTTTCTGGATACAGAAAATGTTCGACTGCTGCCCTGGCCAGCACATTCTCCAGATCTTTCACCAATTGAAACGTCTGGTAAATGGTGGCCGAGCAACTGGCTTGTCACCATACGCCAGTCACTACTCTTGATGAACTGTGGTGTCGTCTTGAAGCTGCATGGGAAGCTGTACCTGTACACGCCATCGAAGCTCTGTTTGACTCAATGCCCAGATGTATGAAGGCCTTTACTACGGCCAGAGGTGGTTGTTCTGGGTACTGATTTCTCAGGATCTATGTACCCAAATTGCGTGAAAATGTAATCACTTGTCAGTTCTAGAATAATATATTTGTCCAAAGAATACCGTTTTCTCATCTACATTTCTTCTTGGTGTAGCAATTTTAATGGCCAGTAGTGTATTTACAGTTTTACTGATACCAGTCTTTGAATGCTGGCCGCTATTTTGAATGGACCAAAGGTCGATACCTTCCCTCACGTTGGTCAGGAAGCCCGAAGACTGTGTAATATATGGCCGAAACTCGTAACCCAATAAAATAACAATTTGAAATTTTAGTCGGCCGTAAGTGTTTGATTTGACATTATGCTGTGTTTGGAGCTCTTGCACTGACTGAGCCGACGGCATATTATGTGTTACCAAATACAATAATTTCATACACCTGAAGATGGGACTTTAACAGCGTGGAACCGGTCGTGGTTTCAATAAGTAATTAATCAACTGAAACGGATTCTCTAAATTAATTAACAAACTATGCAAGTCATTAGGATGACGCATAACTTTCACTTGCTGGCGTTGTCAGTGCCAGCATGAGCGGCATCGGGAGAGGTGTCCGCTGCGTCCTCGACCACGCGTGGTCTCGAGGGGCAGTGACCCTAGGAACAGGGGTGTGTGGGGAAGGGGGGAGGCGACGCTGGCGCTCACCTGGCGTGTGACCCCGCCTGCGTCGCGGCGCAGGACAGCACAGCGTCCCCCGCGGCCGGTGTTCGACGCGCCTGATGGATTGCGGCACTCAATTACACTCCCAGATAGGATCACATCGCGCCGCACTGCACCTCACGGAAACCTGCCTCAGACGGCCCTTCACCTAGGCCGCGCACCATACACGCTCACCTCATCCACCGTAATAAAACAGCAACCTCCCTCCTGTCTCCAGTAACGTCAATATTTTCTTGTTGGTTCCATCTCATACACCTTCTGACATGCTTGTCAGTAAGTACTCCTGTTCTGATTATTATTGTAATTTATTATTATTATTATTTATTCCTACACTTCAAGAAAGCAGTTATGATAGTGCCACACTGCAAAGGAAGGTCCGACGAAAGGGATTTGGTTTTCGGATGTATGAGTGGCTTGAAATTTATAAGTAATAGAACCCAGTGCTCATCGGACATGGAAGTATTGTCAGGAGTGGCCCACAGAAGTATGATAAGGACACTTTCGTTCTCTGTTTATATGAACATATGAAGGATAGGGTGAGCAGGAATCTGCATCTACACCTACATACATACTCCCGCAAACCACCGTACGGTGAGTTGCAGAGTATCATTAACAGTCTTTTCCTTTCCTGTTACACTCGCGGATAGAAGGCGGCAAAAACGACTGTCTAGATGGCTCCGTATGTGCCATAATTTCTAGCATCTTATCTACGTGGTCCTTACGTTGGCGGCAGAGGTCGTTCTGCAGTCAGATTCAAGTGCTGCTTCTCTAAATTTTCTTAATAGCGTTCCTCGAAAAGATGTCGCCTTCCCACCATTTTAGTTCCCGAAGAATTGCCGCAACACCTAATGCTAACAATTCTAGCAGCCTGCCTCTGAATTGCTTCCATGTATTCTTTTAAACCGACCTGGTGTGTTTCTCAAAGACACGAGCACTTCTCAAGGAGAGGTCCCACTGGCGTCTTATTTGCGGTCTCCTTTACAGAGGAACCACACTTTCCTAAAATTTTGCCAATGAACCTAAGTCTACCATTCACCTTCTCTGCCACAATCCTCACATGCTCGTTACATTTCACTTCGCTTTGCAACGTTACGCCCAGATATTTAAACAACGTGACTACGTCAAGTAGGAAACTACATTTGCTATATGCGAATATTACAGGTCTGTTTTCCCTACTCACCAGCATTAATGTACATTTTTCTACATTTAGAGCCAGATACCATTCACCACACCAACTAGAAATTTTATCCAAGTTTCGTCATACAGTCACTCATCTTCGACACCTTTCCGTATACCACAGCACCATCAGCAAGGAACCGCAAACTGCTGCCCACCCTTTCCGCCAGATCATTTATGTATATGGAAAATAACATCGGTCCTATCACGCTTCCGTGGGGCACTCCTGACGGTACCCTTGTCTCTTTCCAATAATCGTCATTCAGGACCACATACTGGGTTCTACTACTTAACAAGTCTTCAAGCACTCCTTTATCTGTGAACTTATTCCGTACGCTCGCACTTTCGTTAACAGTCTACAGTCGGGTACCGTGTCAGTCCTTTTCGGAAATCTAGAAATATGGGGTTTGCCAGGCATCGCTCTCAGTTCGCAGTATATCATGTGAGAGAAGGCCAAGTTGTGTTTCACATGAGCGATGCTATCTGAAACCACGCTGAGTAATGGACATAAGCTTTCGGGGCTCCGGAAAATTTATCACATTCGAACTTAGAATATATTCTATAATTCTGCAGCAAACGTATGTTAAGGATGTATGTTACTTTGCGGGTCCGTTCTTTTAACCTTCTTATACACTCCTGGAAATTGAAATAAGAACACCGTGAATTCATTGTCCCAGGAAGGGGAAACTTTATTGACACATTCCTGGGGTCAGATACATCACATGATCACACTGACAGAACCACAGGCACATAGACACAGGCAACAGAGCATGCACAATGTCGGCACTAGTACAGTGTATATCCACCTTTCGCAGCAATGCAGGCTGCTATTCTCCCATGGAGACGATCGTAGAGATGCTGGATGTAGTCCTGTGGAACGGCTTGCCATGCCATTTCCACCTGGCGCCTCAGTTGGACCAGCGTTCGTGCTGGACGTGCAGACCGCGTGAGACGACGCTTCATTCAGTCCCAAACATGCTCAATGGGGGACAGATCCGGAGATCTTGCTGGCCAGGATAGTTGACTTACATCTTCTAGAGCACGTTGGGTGGCACGGGATACATGCGGACGTGCATTGTCCTGTTGGAACGGCAAGTTCCCTTGCCGGTCTAGGAATGGTAGAACGATGGATTCGATGACGGTTTGGATGTACCGTGCACTATTCAGTGTCCCCTCGACGATCACCAGTGGTGTACGGCCAGTGTAGGAGATCGCTCCCCACACCATGATGCCGGGTGTTGGCCCTGTGTGCCTCGGTCGTATGCAGTCCTGATTGTGGCGCTCACCTGCACGGCGCCAAACACGCATACGACCATCATTGGCACCAAGGCAGAAGCGATCGCTGAAGACGACACGTCTCCATTCGTCCCTCCATTCACGCCTGTCGCGACACCACTGGAGGCGGGCTGCACGATGTTGGGGCGTGAGCGGAAGACGGCCTAACGGTGTGCGGGACCGTAGCCCAGCTTCATGGAGACGGTTGCGAATGGTCCTCGCCGATACCCCAGGAGCAACAGTGTCCCTAATTTGCTGGGAAGTGGCGGTGCGGTCCCCTACGGCACTGCGTAGGATCCTACGGTCTTGGCGTGCATCCGTGCGTCGCTGCGGTCCGGTCCCAGGTCGACGGGCACGTGCACCTTCCGCCGACCACTGGCGACAACATCGGCGTACTGTGGAGACCTCACGCCCCACGTGTTGAGCAATTCGGCGGTACGTCCACCCGGCCTCCCGCATCCCCATTATACGCCCTCGCTCAAAGTCCGTCAACTGCACATACGGTTCACGTCCACGCTGTCGCGGCATGCTACCAGTGTTAAAGACTGCGATGGAGCTCCGTATGCCACGGCAAACTGGCTGACACTGACGGCGGCGGTGCACAAATGCTGCGCAGCTAACGCCATTCGACGGCCAACACCGCGGTTCCTGGTGTGTCCGCTGTGCCGTGCGTGTGATCATTGCTTGTACAGCCCTCTCGCAGTGTCCGGAGCAAGTATGGTGGGTCTGACACACCGGTGTCAATGTGTTCTTTTTTCCATTTCCAGGAGTGTATATAGCAGTCACCTGCGCATTTTTCCAGTCGCTAGGGATATTCCCTGGGCGAGAGACTCGAGATAAATGCAGGCTAAGTATGGGGCTGCTGGCATAGAGTTCCCTTTGTAAAACCGAAATGAGGTCCCATGGGGGCCTGACGACCTATTTGTTTCCAACTCTTTGAGTTGTTTCTCTATGTCAGAGATGAAGATTACTATGTCGTCCATACAGGACTGTGTGCAGTGGTCAAACGACGGTATGTTTATACTATCTTCTTGCCTGAACGATTTCTTAAACACGGAGCGGAATTTAAAACTTCAGATTTCGTTTCACTAGAGTCTGCGTCTCTCTCCTGATGAGCTGTAGTGTGCGAGACATTGTAGTCTTCAACTGACTGTGGGAGGGTACGGGATGTCTGACACAATTTCTACTCGTATTTAGTGAGTTGACTGGCAGCTTGCTCTAAATGTGAAAGAAGTGTGTATTAAGGCAGACGGGTAGGAGAAACCATCTTATAATTTTAGAACAGAGTATTAATGGTGTGCTGCTTAACACAGCCACATCGATTAAATATCTAGGCTTAACGTTACAATGCGACATGAAATAGAGGGGAGGAGAAACCTGATTTCGGTTTATTGGGAGAATTGCAGGGACGTGAAGCTCATATGTAAAGGATACCTCGTGCTGAGCACTTTCGTGACTCATTCTCGAGTACTGCTCGAGTGATCCCCATCAGATCGGATTAAATGGTGACATCGAAGCAGTTCAGGGTCATGCTGCTAGTTCGTTACCAGTATTATCGATAATAGCGTGAGTAATACGGAAATGCTACATAAGCTCGCATGAGAACCCCTGAAGGGAACGAGTAGTTCTTTTTCCCTAAACGTTGTTGAGAAAATTTGTTACAGAAAGCAGAACCATCCTAAATCTAACAAGGTACACATGGAGTATGAACTGTGAAAACAAAATAAGATAAAATAGGTCTCAGACGGAAGCATATGGACAGCCGTTTTTCGCTCGCTCCATTTTCTGGTGTAAAGGATTTAACATAACTGGTAAAGATCTTGTGCCTTGTATCAGTTCACCTACACTCATTTCCTAAATAAAAGCAGGCAGTACAATTTGGTGGTTAGAATTATGTATTAATACCTTCAGCTGCTGACGGGCGTTGATGTATATCAACGGGGGCAGGTGAAAATGTGTGCCCCGACGGGGACTAGAACCCGGGATCGACTGCTTACATGGCAGACGCTCTATCCATCTTTTTTTATCCTCATTTTGTTCACTTTCGTTCGTTGTATCTGCTCAGTGCGGACGTCGTAAGATATCCGTTTAAGTTCGTTGTTCATCGATTAACTCAGTTTTTTTCTTATTTATTTTATTACAGAGGGCAGATAACCCTCTGAACGAACACGCCGTGCCGGCTCCATCTGAGCCACCGAGGGCACAGAGGATAGTGCGACTACAGGGACTATCTCACGCACGCCTCCCGCGAGACCTACGGTCTCACCTTATACGTCCACACACTACATTCGTAGTGTCACTACCCAACACACTCATTACTCGTGGAAGACATTCTTACCAAGTCCCGTAAGAGTTCGGGTAATATGTGTGTGCATCTACACAGAAGAAGAAGGTCATGGCCGGTATTGCCAGAACTCTATACTTATATGGATATGGTGTCTGTTCTTTCGGACATGTCCGAAAGAACAGACACCATACCTATATACGTATAATTTGTTGATTGGTGGCTCAAAAGCTCTCACATAAGGAAGCGGTTTCTTGGACATCCCACATTTGTTGTGGAATTGCGACAGATAAAGTTTGCTTCGAGTTGGATGGAAGTCTGGTGCAGCAGGTAATAAGTGATGTGAGGCCGCAAAGATGGCTTAGCCGCAGGTGGCCACTTCAGATGTGACGAATATCTATCAGTATGTGGGAATGGAGGCTTTCCCGGTTAATTTTGACAGTGAAGACTTCTCAGAATATCAGCGAAAGCGTCATCCTGCGGCAAGGTATCGACAAGTTTCGAAATCAAGATCTTCAGGCGAATTGTCGGGTTCATGTGCAGTTCGTATAAAGACGCTGGAACGCAGGCTCCTCTACCTCGCCTGCAACGATCGGCTGAATCACCCGCCTCCGGAAAGGGTGCTGCGGACGGCTTTAGGGAGGGAAATCGTGGACGGAGGGGAGGGAGTGGGGACTCCCGGCGTACACGATTTTCCCGTATCAACGGCCCCGACGCCTTTTCTGGAGCGGTGTGATTGGCCCAGCCGTTGCAGATGAGTGAGAGAAGCGTGGGTTCCAGCATCTATAAAGTAACGAACTGGACATGAACTCGATACTTCGCCTGAAGGTGACGAGTAGAAAACTTGTCGAAATGTTGTCGCACTTGACTGATAAGCCGAGGATACTTCATCATCTATCGACATGGATGTCAACATCAGCAAGAGGACACACAGGAGCATACACGATATGAAACTGGAAGGAAAGAGACCAAGAGGAAGACCGAAAGACAGACGACTGAAAGGAGTAGAGTAATGCGTCCAGAAGGAAGGAGAAGACTGAACCAAGGTGAAGACGGAGAGATGGTGGCAAGACAGAAGACGATGGAGAGGCCTATGTTCCATACAGACCCGGCCAGAGGCTGGAAACGATGATGATGATGATGATGGTGATGACATGGATGTCAACAAGAATCCTGCCTTTCCGTTTTTATAAAACGGCAAAAATTACCACCATCTCAACAGTGTTTCTTCCCTCTGTTTTTATGCATCGAGGCACTTTCTGGTTCATCACTTTGGGCTACAGTCGTTCCCCCTCAGCGTTTGAGCTGAATACGGAGAATTTTCTGTTCTCATCGCTCCTTTCCTTGGAGTAGTTCTGTGTTTACTAGTATCAGCTTCTTGTCTGTCGTCCCATGCTGACGGTGCAGTTTGAGGATGCAAGTATCACTTCTGCTATAGCAGACTGTGCAGTTTGAGGATGCAAGTGTCACATCTGCTGTAGTATAAGGTTCAGTTTCATATCTCAGAACCTATATTCGCAACAGCTCGCAGTTTTCCGAATCTTTGTGCATCTTGGATGCAGAATTCACTGCGTTACTTATCTTGTTAATTTGAAAATGTGAGTTGAGGAGATAAGGAATTTTAATTTTGTGCTTCTTTTAGTTTTTAGCAACTAACTTCAGCATTTCATGTTTGTACTCCTCATACGTGAAATCGACTTCAATTTCTGAACGCTACTTCATACAACTTCTCCCATGATCACGTGATCCTTATGTAGCAGATATAATCAGGAACACACTAAGAATTTGTTTCAAAGTGAAGATGTAGCCATTGTGCGCAATTGCCAAATTATTAATAGAAAGTTGCATAAAATAGAAGGCTGTTGTGGTGACGAGTGGGTAGTGCCATGAAGCGTATGGTGGCTTGCGGGGTATGTGTGTCGATGTGTATGCTTTAAGCGTAAACCAGTATCCGTGTAATAAAATCAAATCTCTGAATGAAAAGATTGAACGCTGTCAGCTTTTGCTGTACGTCTATAAACTGTGTTTCTTGAGGTATTACTTTGACCTCCGCCGTTTACAACATTGTGAAAATCTTTTCGTATCTAGCTCTCTACAGCTTCCAATATTCTCGATCATTTGTTTAGCGCTTTCTAAACATCGTCAGTCCCAACAATAATTGTTCTCTCTTCCTCCTTCCAGCAACATGTTCCTGGATGACATAGCACATCTACCGTTTACCTATCCTTTCTCCCAGCATGTATCCTACATAATCTCTTTCTTCTCCCAGTGTGCACTGAGAATATTCTGCACCGCTACAAATGATATAGATGAGCTGAAAAATATTCACAGTGTAGAAATTTCTGACACAAGCCTTTCAATACCTGTTGATCCATCCGACTTTGAATCATAACTGAGTCATACCATTAATGTACCACCAGTAACTCGTTCGTTTCACGTTCCACAATGGTTCACCTCCCATTTCGGTGGAGGTAGCCCCGGTCTCAGTCCTGTATGTCTGACAATTTCAACTCGTTCAAGGATCCCGTTCTTCTTTCAAAAAAGTCAAGAAATTGCGACTTGAAAAATTTCTATCATGACCATGCATAACAGATGACAACCATAAATTTCTTTGACGCTCAGTTTTACGTGGAAACGCTGTACATTCATATAGTAATTAATACTGAAGTATGTGAAATACTGAGAGAGGTGCAAGGCGTTCAAAATTCCTATTACAGTTTTCTAGGAACTGTATAGTGGACTCAGACATAGTTCCGATATGGAACTATTGTCCGAAAATGTACCATTTCCAGATAAAACAACTTCTAAGAGATCACTTATAAAACTGTTGCTTCACGGTACGCACACTGCATGTACTGACCGGTGTGCTGTACAGTAGTTATTACACGTGGCGTTGCTGCTGCTGGTTACACAATCCACATCTGCGACGCATGCTTTCATGTACACGGTCCACAAACCCTAGTGAGCTCCCATGGAACACCTCAGTCAACCCATCTACCACGTACCATTTTCTCGCTGCCGTTGTTGTAGTTGTACAAAACGTGATGTGATGGACTACGTCAATCTGGAATACCTTGTCGTTGCGCAGCTCTATCATTACGTACTATTACGATTAGCGGGAGGTTTGAAAGGGATTCGATCCTAAAGCTCATTTTACATCCAAATGGCACATTTTCGAACATGGGTTTCTTATCTAAACTTTATGCATAAAGAACGCTCTGCAATTCGCAGAAGCCCGTAATAGGAATTGTGAAACTTTCTGTCTATAGAGAACAGCGAATGCTATACTCAACGTTTTGGCGTGTTATTAAATGAATGAAACGAAAATATACCAGATAACGGGTAAAATAAGCTACAGTATTGGTTTGAGCTGCTATCTCCTCAAGTCTTCCTGATCGCGGGCTCGCTCTAAAAGGTAATTTTCATCTATGAATTTTATGTTACTCGTGTAATTTTCGCACCTAGTTATATATTCACCCTGTATAATATAAACATTAAAATATATGTGTAGGTCACTGTTTTTTCTTTCATGAAATGTATCAACATATAGAAAATACGAATTTATGTTAATCTTTATTTCAGTATCAATGTTTTTTCTCGAAGTTGATGGCCCTTCATTAGCTAAAATAGCGCAGGCACATATTGCATTTCAATCATGATTTTGAAACGTTAGAGATCACGATAAATTTTATGAAGCTCCAGTGTCCTGTGTCATCTTTGCAATATTAACACTACAAACAACAACAATGTAATTTTAAGCCCCCTCTCTTACACACACACACACACACACACACACACACACATCCACACACACACACACACACACACACACACTCCTCACAAACTCACCCACATATATAGACCTATAAAGTTCGAGAACGCTATAGAAGAATATCGAAAGTCTTCTGTTGAATATATATATATATATATATATATATATATATATATATATATATATATATATATATATAACCTTGTTTTTTAATGTTAGCAAATGTTCTCGTATGGTCTAAAACTATAATAACATCGAATACTCTAGAAAACAACTCCGTAATGGCACATATCGCACTTCTCCGTGCACCGGCAAAATCGACTAAAGCGATGAGCTGTACAATGCAGCAAAGACAAAGGAATGACCTAAAACTGATTACATGCGCGAAGTATTTTAGAAACAATAAAATGATCTGGTTCAACTGACAATGCTTCGAGCACAGAATATGACACCAGCAGAAGAAACAGCTTTTGAATCCACTGATACAATAATACAACGCGACGAAAGCGTAAACGTCCCAAAAGATTTCTTAAGTTCGCTCAATGACCTCACAAAAAAGCTTCTAAAGAACATCACAGTCAGAAATATTGACCGGAAAGGAGAGAGTAAACTCAGCATTCGAACAAAGAATACAGGTCGTTCAGCTTACTATTCAGCATTAAAATATTTCAATTTCCGCTTGCGGAGTGAATTTAAAAAGCTCTTGTCTCTTGCACGGGCAACTATATTGTGTTCACGTATTACACAACTAATATACTTGTTCGTCTTTGCACTCGAAATCGAATCACCAAATGCAGTTAATGTCATCACAATTCAATCAAGTTGGCTGTTGTAATAAAATAATTGCACATTTTTTTACAGTTCGCGGAACAACTGGAAGAAAAGACTAAGCGGACCTGGTTCTTTTCAACTAATTTTTATATAAATGTTTGTAGCGTTTAAATTGACAAGTGAGGAGAATGTCATCGTTGTCTTCCTTCTTGGATAATTTTCTTATTTTTCTAGTGAATGTTTTAAAGCAAAAGATTTCATGGATACTATCAGTGACACGGCACAGCGTAACACTAGTTTGATGTGCAAGACTTTCTTCTTAACTTTCCTTGGTTGTGTGGCGGCTCCGAATGGACGAACAGTCAATATTTTGCTGACATCCCCCATATTTTCCTTAGCGACATGGTGTCCTGCTGATACGGCTGTAGAAGTGACAGTAGGTATTTCTGCTTTGGTTTTCTTGAAACTAGTTAACTCGTGGAGTATAATTAAGGTACCATTAATAACCCTGTCGGTATCCATAACCTGCATAAGCCTACGCTTCTTCATTACCACCTATATTCAGATCGCCATGAAATTTGCTGTGAGCTAACTTTGACCAATTTCACTACGAAATTAATTCGTTGCAGAAATGAAAAATTTATATCGGTAGCGATATTATTTACCGGCTCATTTAAACGCACTGCACTGAACACAGCAAAGTACAAAGCGCACGTTAATTACCTAATGAAATTAATTTCCATTGGAAGTAAATAATAACTATGCGAGTGAGCGACATCTCACATCTGTATCATATCAACGCAGCTATGAATTCAAACTGCAATCGGTGTAGCTGGCTGTTGCTGCCTCTGTTCTGTTCATTACAACTAATGCAGTAAAGCATACTGTGTTAATAGTTGCATAAGTACCTTCTTTAATACTATTTTGCAATGTTTATGAAAATGTAAATTACAGTTGTGACGGTAGATATATCCTGCTGCAAAATAAAACAAGAAACAACGAAAGGGGATAAAAGAGAGAGAGAGGAGAGAGCGAGAAGGGAAGAAAGCAAGAAAGCACGCTGTGTGTGTACCGCAATCTCGTGACCTTTTAGTCTCTGTTATAATGTATTTTGGCGAAGCACGGAAATGACGTCCATCTGTGTACATTTAGGACGTTCACTTTAATACAGATAATAAAATGGACTTTAATGATCACACAACACCAATCCTCAAGTGAATTTTATGTTCGCATACAATTTAAACATAATCTACTGTCCGAACGATGTCCCTGTCAATTAAGCACTAGATTGTTATTTACAATGGACATGTTATTGTTTTCTCACTTAGTAGGGCATGTGAAAGGTGTAACCGAAAGAAATAGACGGGGTCGAGCTCACCAGTTGTTGTGAAAATAAATGTTTGTAATATAACCTAATTGTGTTTGTACACCAGGCACAACAGTCCTCACATGTAGTACTGTTCTGCAACTTACCTAGTCTACGAAAATTACATTAAAATAAATAAAACGAAAATCATCATTAGATAACTATAGCCCAAAGACGGTCCTAAGAAACATCACTAACACTTCTTTTTATTTTACTTATCGTAAATTTCAAAACCTACTGCCTGTTTTAAAAAGCAGGTCGTATATTTTACAGTTTTACATGTTACAGTACATTGTTCCATATTTATAACAAAATCTGTTTTTAGCAACAAACCTAGAGTAACAAATAATGAGCTAATACTGGTATAAAATGAACATAATATGAGGAAATGAAAACGGAAAAATGTTACAGTACATTGTTGCATATTTCTAACAAAATTTGTTTTTAGCAATAAACATAGAGTAACAAATAATGAGCTAATATTGGTATAAAATGAACATAATATGACGAAATGAAAACCGAAAAATTTGTTCATTTAAGAAGAAGCTAATAAATGATAGGGGAGGTTTTCATTAGAATATGACGAGGTGGGAGGGCATAGGAGCAATTCGAGCCAGTTCTTGTTGGAGCAGAAGTTTGCTTGGATCTAAGTTCAAATTATATTGAATTATGTTATTTACAAATTTTTCATTATATCTAATAATTATATTAACATAGATTTCTCATATTAATTTTAGTGTTATCCTGCAGTTTCTAGTAATTCATTGTGGAAAGTGATCTATAATGGGAAATTTAACAAACAGCTTAATTGACATTTGACAGTAGTATGACATACTTCAATAATTACTAGCAATGATGTGGCTTTTCCTGTGGGAGTGGAGCATCGGAGGTTCCTCGAGTCTCACCTCCACAGGAAATTTTAGCTCAATGTATTTCTGTAATGTAACCTGTTACGAAATTAAACTTAACAATTGTTTACGTGTCATTTATCTATAGTTACAAGCTTTATTCATTTTCTATCGTTGGCTAATGTTCTATATATACTTTTGATTCTTCATTTTTTCTAATATTTACTTTTACATTGTTCTATGTATCCATGTTACCTTGTTTTGAGTTTGTTGAGGCATCCGAGTCAGTGGTTGTTCCATGGTCGGTCCATGTGTTGTGTTGTCTTGTGGGGTAATTCCCTGTTCTCCATGTCACGTATGCTCGTTCCGGTCTGTATGCTGTATAGAATGTTTGTGAATTTTGTCTGAGATAGTGTTTAGTTCTAACCGATCATCCGGCTGTCTTGTCCTTTGTCGGGCGTCACTGTGGTGCTGTTGTGGTCGTACGTGTCTAAACATGTCGCAATATAATGTGATGTGTCCCACTGTGCCGATTTCTCCACATGTGGACAAGTCTATAACACTTAGTCCAACACGATGGAGACTTTGTGGGTATGATCCTTGCACTGTAGGAAAGTGGACCATACCACTTGTCGGATCTATATACTTCATGCTCATTCGTTTCCGGATATTCGGGAACAATGTGCGTACTCTGCGTCCTTTCTCTGAAGTGTCCCACTCGGTCTGCCAGGTGTCATTTCGTCATTCATTAAGTTGTGTCTATTCAGTTATTTCCTGCACTTTGTGTTGTCGTCCCTTTTCCATCCAGTATGCTGCAGCTCTGAAACGTACGGCAGTGTCTATCAGGTACACACCCAGGACGACGCACAATGCCTCTACGACATTACGTCACTAAGTCAAGCACATCGAGAGACATACTCCACGAGTATGTAGACAAAAGAGATAGGAGGCGCTCTTATCAAATTTATTTCGTCAACTGCCGCTGTGTGAGACGGAAAATATTCAATTCGTTTGTGAATTTGTTTTATTATGAACATGGCGGGTTTCGGGAAAATTATATTCCTATTTTCAGGTATACCGTTCGTGTTCATGATGCAAAAAAGTAACAACTGAAATGGATATTTTCAATCTCATCATGGAGATCAGTTTCAGGCGTTCTGTAAACAAAATACTATGCAACTGCCAATGTAACGAGAAGGAGACGTAAGGAGGCACTGCTACAATTAAGTGGAATGTTAAAGTGCCGAGGATGTTGTTTTCCATTCTTCACTTTGTAGGGGTGTCATTGTAGAGTCTCGTGCCGAAGGATGCAAGGGAGAAGATGTTGTTATGAGTGGCGGGTATCCTTTCTCTACAACACAAATGCACACCTGGGTTTGCAAGAACTGACAGTATTACTTAACTGCAATAGAGTCCATTTTTTGTGGTACAAATTCATCAGTAATAGTCCTCTTGCAGACAATAAAGGTAATAAATGTAAATGTCGTGTGACTTGGGCCTCCCGTCGGGTAGACCGTTCGGCGGGTGCTAGTCTTTCGATGTGACGCCATTTTGGCGATTTGTGCGTCGATAGGGATGAAATGATGATGATTAACACAACACCCAGTCCCTGAGCGGAGAAAATCTCCGACCATGCTGGGAATCGATCCTAGACCCTTAGGACTGACATTGTGTCACGCTGACCACTCAGTTACTGGGGAGGTAATCTTGCTATTACAAACTTCAGCATCACTGCTAGTTCCACTTTGGTCACTAATCTGGTTGATACGTACTGTTATAACTTGCAATGAACTATACCCGCCAAACTAGAAGAGTGAGTCAGTGAGGCCATCCGGTCAGCGGCGGCGACCTAAATATATGCTGTCGAAAGGGCGTTGCGGCTCGTTGCTTGACGGTGTGTCTCAGGCCTCTCTCGTCACAGGCGTGCTTGATCCAGCGCCTACTATCGATCTTCGAGCTACGTTTTCGCCGACAAGTGTGCTGGCGACAGCTTACACCAGCACAGTCAGCAATGGAAAGGCCCTCTAAAGGTTTGAAACTGCGTGTGTAAAATTTGTTGCAAGTCACTAAATGAGCTCATTCTCAAATACTGCATGAATGAAGTATGGATATTTGCGTCTCCTGAGCTATGCTCTCTATTCACCCTCACCGCCATCCCTTTGACAGGCAGGAGCTTCTTACCCCCACAGTGGCTCCTTCCAGATAATGATGTATGTACCAAGTTTGGTCGAAATCGATCAAGTGATTTAAGAGGAGATCTGGAGCACACATACACACATACATCCACTTCTATAATGCATAAGGATACATCGAACTTTTTAGGAAGTGATTTCTTTTTCTTTGAACTTAAAAACTGTAGTACATTAACAATTCCTGATGCTAGAGGAGTACAGAAATAGGGTAGGAACCGCAAGAGGTTTTCTTATGTACACTACTGGCCATTAAAATTGCTACACCAAGGAGAAATGGAGATGATAAAGGGGTATTCATTGGACAAATGTATTATACTAGAACTGACATGTGATTAGATATTCACGCAATCTGGGTGCATAATTCCTGAGAAATCAGTACCCAGAACAACCACCTCTGGCCGTAATAACGCCCTGGATATGCCTGGGCATTGAGTCAAACAGAGCTTGGATGGCGTGTACAGGTACAGCTCCCCATGCAGTTTCAACACGATACCACCGTTAATCAAGAGTGGTGACTGGCGTATGGTGACAAGCCAGTTGCTCGGTCACCATTTACCAGACGTTTTCAATTGGTGAAAGATCTGGAGAACGTGCTCGCCAGGGCAGCAGTCGAACATTTTCTGTATTCAGAAAGGTCCGTACAGGACCTGCAACATGCGGTCGTGCATTATCTTGCTGAAATGTAGGGTTTCGCAGGGATCGAATGAAGGGTAGAGCCACGGATCGTAACACATCTGACACGTAAAGTCCACTGTTCAAAGTGCCGTCAATGCGACCAAGAGGTGACCGAGACGTCTAACCAATGGCACCCCATACCATCAAGCCGGGTGATACGCCAGTATGGCGATGATGAATACACGCTTCCAATGTGCGTTCACCGCGATGTCGCCAAACACGGATACGACCATAATGATGCTGTAAACATAACCTGGATTCATCCGAACAAATGACGTTTTACCATCCGTGCACCGAATACACCATCGCAGGCTCTCCTGTCTATGATGCAGCGTCAAGGGTAACCGCAGCCATAGTCTCCGATCTGATAGTCCATGCTGCTGCAAACGTCGTCGAACTGTTCGTGCAGATGGTTGTTGTCTTGAAAACGTCCCCATCTGTTGGCTCAGGGATCGAGACGTGGCTGCACGATCCGTTACAGCCATGCGGATAAGATGCTTGTCTTCTCGACTGCTAGTGATACGAGGACATTGGGATCCAGCACGGCGTTCCGTATTACCCTCTTGAGCCCACCAATTCCATATTCTGCTAACAGTCATTGGATCTCGACCAACGCGAGCAGCAATGTCGCGATACGAGAAACCGCAATCGCGATAGGCTACAATCCGACCTTTATCAAGCCGGAAACGTGATGTTACGCATTTCTCCTCCTTACACGAGGCATCACAACAACGTTTCACCAGGCAACACCGGTGAACTGCAGTTTGTGTATGAGAAATCGGTTGGAAATTTTCCTCATGTCAGCACGTTGTAGGTTACGCTACCGGCGCCAACCGTGTGTGAATGCTCTGAAAAGCTAATCATTTGCATATCACAGCATCTTCTTCGTGTCGGTTAAATTTCGCGTCTTTAGCACGTCATCTTCATGGTGTAGCAATTTTAATGGCCAGTAGTGTAATTTTTGGGAAGAGAATCATTACAGTAAGGATTGTTATTAAGTGTCAAGTACTGCCGAATTAGAATCCAGTGCGCCAACAATACTGTGCCACTTCCCTCCGTTCACTAACTGGTTTATGGATTCTTTAGACCAGACAGTGGAATATATTTATGTCGGGATAGGAGGGGAAGGGGAAGTGAGGGAAGGGAAATAAATAAACCACGACTCTCCCCAGACTTCGCCCGCAACTCGTGGTCGTGCGGTAGCGTTCTCGCTTCCCACGCCCTTGTTCCCGGGTTCGATTCCCGGCGGGGTCAGGGATTTTCTCTGCCTCGTGATGGCTGGGTGTTGTGTGCTGTCCTTAGGTTAGTTAGGTTTAAGTAGTTCTAAGTTCTAGGGGACTGATGACCATAGATGTTAAGTCCCATAGTGCTCAGAGCCATCTCCCCAGACTTCAACCGCCGACCACGCGTGCCTTCAGATCCTGTAAGTGCCGCGCGATTAGCCGAGCGGTTTAAGGCGCTGCAGTCATTGACTGTGCGGCTGGTCCCGGCGGAGGTTCGAGTACTCCCTCGGACGTGGGTGTGTGTTTGTCCTTAGGAAAATTTAGGTTCAGTGGTCTGTAAGTTTAGGGACTGATGACCTTAGCAGTTAAGTCCCATAAGATTTCACACACATTTGAACATTTGAACAGATCCTGTAAGTGTGAAGGAAACCGGAGAGCGTCAGTGCGGAAGGTCCCTTTGTGAGTCGCACAGGCCCTGGTGCGAACTGGAGAGAACGCACAGTAGCCGGCAGTGCGCTGAGCCGGTGCGGCGGACGCGCCCCCCGTCGGCAGCCACACAGTGTTGTCGGGCGCGCTGCGGCTTCCGCTTCCGCCGGGCCGGGCTGCGCTACGCTGCGGGGCTCTCTTTGCGCCCGAGCGCCGCGGCGTTAATGCAAGCTAAATGGGTCGTTAGCGGCGCACAATCTGGGGCGCTGAAAGGCCGCAGCGGCGGCAGCGGCCACCGCCGGACCGGGCAGGCCACAGCGTCGGGCGGCGGACACGCCCGCCAATTCCACAATTAGAGGGCGACGCGCCCGCCGGCTTATCGCCGACTCGCTTGATTGCGTCTGTTTGTGCGGATACTACCGTGGAGGCTCCGAACCCTCGCCCATTGCGCGCGTATCGTTCCCGCCGCGACTAGTGGGCATTGTGTGGTCCCGACCGCCGCACAGCGAAGCTACTGGACGATTGATTAAAAGCGGTGCTCTCTGTGGCTACCGTATTACAGGGGAGATCCACCTGTGCGTTGGGAAGTAGTCCGACGAAACTTCGCAACGGGATTAATAGTGTCTACATTCGTCTGAGTGACACCCACAAAACTTCATACTACTCTTCCACGTACGATCCACTAACTTTTTTAAAAAATGTTTGTAAAAACCACCGTTACTTTATTTCAACCGCACTAATTTCGTTGATACGTACGTCGCCGACCGGGGTGGCCGAGCGTTTCTAGACACTACGAAAAATGTTCAAATGTGTGTGAAATCCGCTTAACTGCTAAGGTCAACAGTCCCTAAGCATACACACTACTTAACCTAAATTATCCTAAGGACAAACACACACACCCATGCCCAAGGGAGGACTCGAACCTCCGCCGGGACCAGCCGCACAGTCCATGACTGCAGCGCCTCCGACCGCTCGGCTAATCCCGAGCGGCTAGGCACTACACTTTGGAACCTCACGACCGCTACGGTCGCAGGTTCGAATCCTGCCTCGCGCATGGCTGTGTGTGATGTCCTTAGGTTAGTTAGGTTTAAGTAGTTCTAAGTTCTAGAGGTCTGATGACCCCAGAAGTTAAGTCCCATAGTGCTCAGAGCCATTTGAACCATTTGATAGGTACGTCTTACGGTGACCGAAATTTCCCCAATATTCACTTTTACTGAATCTCACAAAGTGGCATAAATTACTACTCTCATGACTCAAACATGTCTAATTGTCACTTTGTGTGACACAAAAAATAGAAAATTGTCTGTTATAGCCGGTAGGCGTCAGTCTATAAAAACTGTGCGAGGGAGTGTACTTATTCGTGTTAAAATTGCAAGAGACTTAACACTATGAACATCATCATACCACACAGAGACGACTCACCAGCTGATCACGAAAGAAGCTGAGGATGGTCAGAAGACTGAAGCTGGTTGTATAAATAAAGTATTTTACCAGCATCTTAATGCGTTAGTATAACGTTTTTCAAATATATGAGAGCTGCAGGGCACCACCTCCTAAAATATATCGTGAGGATTCCAGTCAAAGACATTTGGTGAATTTTCTATTACCTGAAGACGTTCACGTACAACGAAAGCAGTTGTAGCATAATAAGAGCGCGTGGTCTAGAGGTAGCGTGTTTGATTCATAATCAAAACGTCTTCGGTCCCGGGTTTGATCCCCGCCACTACCTAAATTTTGATAAATAATCAGTATTGGCGGCCGAAGACTTCCGGCATAAGAAGTCAGCCTCATTCTGCCAACGGCCTTGTCAAAGAGGGCGGAGGAGCGGATAGAGGTTCAGGGCACTCTCTTGTCCTAGGGGTGGGAAATTGTCCCTAAAGGCGGAAGAATCAGCAATGATCAACGACATGAGGATGCAGAAGGCAATGGAAACCACTGCATTAAAGACACGTAACGTGTATCCAGAGGACATGTGGCCTGTAATTGAAGAAGTGTCATGATGTTCTCTCCGTTGGCAAAAGATTCCGGAATAGTCCCCCATTCGGATCTCCGGGAGGGGACTGCCAAGGGGGAGGTTACCATGAGAAAAAGATTGAATAATCAACGAAAGGATAGCGTTGTACGAGTCGGGGCGTGGAATGTCAGAAGCTTGAACGTGGTAGGGAAACTAGAAAATCTGAAAAGGGAAATGCAAAGGCTCAACCTAGATATAGTAGGGGTCAGTGAAGTGAAGTGGAAGGAAGACAAGGATTTCTGGTCAGATGAGTATCGGGTAATATCAACAGCAGCAGAAAATGGTATAACAGGTGTAGGATTCATTATGAATAGGAAGGTAGGGCCGGGTTGTTCTAATCAGAGTCGACAGCAGACCAACACCGACAACGATAGTTCAGGTATACATGCCGACGTCGCAAGCTCAAGATGAACAGATAGAGAAAGTGTATGAGGATATTGAAAGGGTAATGCAGTATGTAAAGGGGGACGAAAATCTGTCATGGGCGACTGGAATGCAGTTGTAGGGGAAGGAGTAGAAGAAAAGGTTACAGGAGAATATGGGCTTGGGACGAGGAATGAAAGAGGAGAAAGACTAATTGAGTTCTGTAACAAGTTTCAGTTAGTAATAGCGAATACCCTGTTCAAGAATCACAAGAGGAGGAGGTATACTTGGAAAAGGCCGGGAGATACGGGAAGATTTCAATTACATTACATCATGGTCAGACAGAGATTCCGAAATCAGATACTGGATTGTAAGGCGTACCCAGGAGCAGATATAGACTCAGATCACAATATAGTAGTGATGAAGAGTAGGCTGAAGTTCAAGACATTAGTCAGGAAGAATCAATACGCAAAGAAGTGGGATACGGAAGTACTAAGGAATGACGAGATACGTTTGAAGCTCTCTAACGCTATAGATACAGCTATAAGGAATAGCGCAGTAGGCAGTACAATTGAAGAGGAATGGACATCTCAAAAAAGGGCCATCAGAGAAGTTGGGAAGGAAAACATAGGTACAAAGAAGGTAGCTGCGAAGATACCATGGATAACCGAAGAAATACTTCAGTTGATTGATGAAAGGAGGAAGTACAAACATGTTCCGGGAAAATCAGGAATACAGATATACAAGTCGCTGAGGAATGAAATAAATAGGAAGTGCAGGGAAGCTAAGACGAAATGGCTGCAGGAAAAATGTGAATACATCGGAAAAGATATGATTGTCGGAAGGACAGACTCAGCATACAGGAAAGTCGAAACAATTTTTGGTGACATTAAAAGCAACGGTGGTAAAATTAAGAGTGCAACGGGAATTCCACTGTTAAATGCGGAGGAGAGAGTAGATAGGTGGAAAGAATACATTGAAAGACTCTATGATGGTGAAGATTTGTCTCATGTGATAGAAGAAGAAACAGGAGTCGATATAGAAAAGATAGGGGATCCAGTATTAGAATCGGAATTTAAAAGAGCTTTGGAGGACTTACGGTCAAAAAAGGCAGAAGGGATAGATAACATTCCATCAGAATTTCTAAAATCATTGAGGGAAGTGGCAACAAAACGACTATTCACGTTGGTGTGTAGAATATATGAGTCTGGCGACATACCGTCTGACTTTCGGAAAAGCATCATCCACACAATTCCGAAGACGGCAAGAGCTGACAAGCGGAGAATTATCGCACAATCAGCTTAACAGCTCATGCATCGAAGCTGCTTACAAGAATAATATACAGAAGAATGGAAAAGAATATTGAGAATGCGCTAGGTGACGATCAGTTTGGCTTTAGGAAAAGTAAAGGGACGAGAGAGGCAATTCTGATGTTACGGCTAATAATGGAAGCAAGGCTAAAGAAAAATCAAGACACTTTTATAGGATTTGTCGATCTGGAAAAAGCGTTCGACAATATAAAATGGTGCAAGCTGTTCGAGATTCTGGAAAAAGTAGGGGTAAGCTATAGGGAGAGACGGGTCATATACAATATGTACAACAACCAAGAGGGAATAATAAGAGTGGACGATCAAGAACGAAGTGCTCGTATTAAGAAGGGTGTAAGACAAGGCTGAAGCCTTTCGCCCCCACTCTTCAATCTGTACATCGAGGAAGCAATGATGGAAATAAAAGAAAGGTTCAGGAGTGGAATTAAAATACAAGGTGAAAGGATATCAATGATACGATTCGCTGATGACATTGCTATCTTGAGTGAAAGTGAAGACGAATTAAATGATCTGCTGAACGGAATGAACAGTCTAATGAGTACACAGTATGGTTTGAGAGTAAATCGGAGAAAGACGAAGGTAGTGAGAAGTAGTAGAAATGAGAACAGCGAGAAACTTAACATCAGGATTGATGGTCACGAAGTCAATGAAGTTAAGGAATTCTGCTACCTAGGCAGTAAAATAACCAATGATGGACGGAGCAAGGAGGACATCAAAAGCAGACTCGCTATGGCAAAAAAGGCTTTTCTGGCCAAGATAAGTCTACTAATATCAAATACCGGCCTTAATTTGAGGAAGAAATTTCTGAGGATGTACGTCTGGAGTACAGCAATGTATGGGAGTGAAACATGGACTGTGGGAAAACCGGAACAGAAGAGAATCGAAGCATTTGAGATGTGGTGCTATAGACGAATGTTGAAAATTAGGTGGACTGATAAGGTAAGGAATGAGGAGGTTCTACGCAGAATCGGAGAGGAAAGGAATATGTGGAAAACACTGATAAGGAGAAGGGACAGGATGATAGGACATCTGCTAAGACATGAGGGAATGACTTCCATGGTACTAGAGGGAATTGGAGAGGGCAAAAACTGTAGAGGAAAACAGAGACTGGAATACGTCAAGCAAATAATTGAGGACGTAGGTTGCAAGTGCTACTCTGAGATGAAGAGGTTAGCACAGGAGAGGAATTCGTGGCGGGCCGCATCAAACCAGTCAGTAGACTGATGACCAAATAAAAAGAGCACCTGTAGTATAGCTGCGGCGCTTCTTGTCAACATTTACATTAGCTGCGAAGCATAAAATGCTCAACAAACACTTTGAAAGGTCACTACGACCGACGTATTCGTCGCGAGAGAACATCAACTGTGTTCATATTCAAAACAGTTGTAAGATGTCGTTTATTTTTCAGTCAGAGTTGCACATTTTTTAATTCAAGACGTGTTTCGATCTCGGATCATCTTCAAATCTGTGTACCTGTAGTTTCTTACAGTAATCTGAGGTATGGTTCTGATACAGCCACGACGGGTTGATGATGCAACTACATAGATCTGAAAATGATCCATGGAGATCGAACTGTGTCGTGTATTAAAAAATGTGCAACAGGGACGCCAAACTAAATATTACAATTGTTTCCAAAATTGAAAGGCCATAGTGTATGAGACTGACTCACTAACAGTGTATAACTATATTTTTATCTTGTATTTATTATTCATATAATTTCATTATCCAGCCGTGTGTATCTGCTATGCGCGAGAAGAGAGAAAGAGCGTCCCATATGCTATAAAGGGTTTTACATTTCTTGGTCATACTCTGGCTTTGGTGTCGGCCAAAAATACCACTTTAACTGTGGTTCAATAAGGCAAGTGACTGTCGAAATGAGATGGATATGTGACCAAAGGCAAACGATTTGTCCTAAGTAAAGGACTATGAGCAGCTGGCTCAGTCACACTTGGGTAAGTGACGTTGTATGCTATAGTCGTTACTGCGGCTGGGACATTTCGGTTATATGTTCTTATCTTGCTGAGGTTGTGCAAGAAACAGAGATTTAATCTTCGATTGCTTCTCTCATAACATACATCCTCACAGTCAAATTATTTGTGTCATTATGTAAATTAATTCCCGAAATTTATAGTTAAAATATTTTCTCGAGTGAGGCTTATTCCGACATGGCCTTTGCCAACTACTCCTTACATTTCATTGCTCATTTATTACATAAATGTGGGACATTGCAATGTTTTATTATGATATGTTTCGGTGTATGCAATTTTTCGTAAATTAGCGTTTCAATGCGTTGATTGGAGTTAGCTGCCACGACTCTTTACGAGTTACCATGCTGTTGCTGACAAGGAAATTCTTCGTTAATTCGAGACTTTGCTCACTACGAGGTGGTAAGCGAGCACCAAATCCTTTGTCTTACCATACAATGATTAATGATACCAGGATCGGTGAGAGATTTACAAAGTGAACATTGGAATTTACGGTTATTTGAGTCAGTTTCTAGGTGTTTTTATTTTATTCACTGTGGGAAACCTTCGTAGAGATTATGCGTAAAATGCAATAGCAATTCGGAAGCGTCACCACACAGTGTTATCTGTAGATTTTGTATCATGTAACTTCAGTTATTAATTCTGTTTTCTTTTTAATGCATGATTTGCGCGAAAGATAGACTTCGTTAGTTTGGTTAGAAACGAGGTATAATGAATACGCTTGGATTACGAATAATGCACTCGCATTTTCCTCTCCTTGTTTCTTATTAACCTGTATTGAAGATTTATTTCGTACCTGCCCATATCCGCAGCTATTACTTCTTTTTGTGAGAACGGGCCTTCTAATTAGTAAAATTAGAACTGGTGTCCAAATCGTAAGGACGAAAGTAACAATCGCATGACAAGTCACTTCCAAGTACCACATCTCAATGAAACTGGGACCATACAAACAAATAACTACTTCAGCTTAATAAAGAAGGTAACTAAACGAAATATTGAATGAGACTATAAGAAACGTCACTTTCATTCAGACAATAATTACACTGAAATCAGTCCGATTTATGACGGTCCCCTGGACATAACAAAAGGTGGGACATGGTTCTTAATAGGATTTGTGGTTACTACGGATGGCAAGGCGCGTTCTGCAACGTGCTTCCTTACCGGACTCGAAATGCGTAAGGGCTTCTTGTGACAGAGCTTTACATTCCTAAAACAGTGCGATAAACAACTGCTTGATGATCGTTGGGGTAATATTTATCCCCAACGCATCCCACACGTGCTCGATGCGGTTTAAGTCGGAGGAACGGACAGGTCAGTCCATTCGTCGCTATCGGGATAGGGACGCTATTTCCAGCTAGTAGCAGAAAACGCAAGCGCCGGTTAACGCGCTACCTGCGGTGGGGAACAGCGTTGCGGGTCATCGGACGAAGCAGGGGCTTTCGTGAATTCTCCACGGACCAGCTGGTCCCAGCGGGACCGGTAGAACGACAGGTCTGCCAGATTTACTGACGTCACGCCGCTGGAAGCTTCCGATAAATTGACACACTGGCCGAATACTGATAGACTCCACACTGTTGCAGGTCAAACGCGATGGCGTAGGGTGAGTCACACCTCTCACAAGTTGATCAGAAAATCAGTGAAAAGTTTATCCGTTCTTTAGCATTTCAGTAAACGTCTTTGGTGTGAAGGAGTGCACCTATTTAACTGCTATGCGGTACACAACGAAAGACTGATAACTGCGATTTCCGAGAATTTTCAGTGTAATTTTCGTAATATTTACGCTAACTTTTAGAGGGAGTTTCAGTATCAAGAGAGAATGACTGAAGGACTCCAAAGAGTGTATGGAACAGTATAACAACCACAATTGAGTAACACTGCTGAGTTTAAGATGGATTAATTGTTTAATCTTTTTTATACATATTTTATACTAGTTTAACATCTTCGAATGATTAAGACCACTGAGAGATGGGGTACACATCAGAGGTCAGTATTACGCCAAGTTCAACAGCAGAAAGTTGTAAAAGTGCACACAAGAAGGCAGTACGCCTAACCAGCGTTTAAGAGTTCTAAAGAGACAGAATGATCCTCCTCCGTGGAAACGTTTATTATAAAGTGATACTTCCTCACACAGGGAAGGAAAGGACGCTTTTGTCCATCCAAGAAACAAAAAAGGGCTCTGGAGCGGATACTCGGCCAAATGGGATAGAATGATCGTTCCTCAACGAAACGCTTATCATCACTTCAATTTCTCTCTCTCATCGCTATGTAACGTGTGGGTGCTTCATTTCTTTTATCAGGCAATGTATGTAACATTTTTAGTGCTAAGTAGCGTAGTTTGTTAGGCGTTATTCTCTAGTACATCATGTGAAATTATTTTACACGATACGTTAAGCTGTGTCACAGTGCATGCACATCTCCGTTACGAGGTTCCTCTAGTGAAATACTGATATGATTAGCACACCGATGTAAAATAATACGTCATCCCTAGGAAACCTCATGCTAGTACCGTACTCCACTGCCGCTAGCCTTCATAATGGCCTCAGTTCGGCTGCTGAATGATGATGATGATGATGATGATGCGATGGTGTGGGTGCATGATGGCAAGGTCTTTAGGACGCATGCGAATGTTTCCTGAGACAAGTGTTGGTAAAAGTTCGAAAATTATTAAAACTTGAATGACAAGAAAAGACGTAATTAATTTCATAAACACATACACACATACGTGCGCGCTCGAGTAAGGGCATCCACGAGTTTCTTCAGATATGCCATATGCACCTGAAGCCCGCTATTTATTGTATTCCGTAGGGCTACCAAATTTCTAGTTTAGCGGGGTAGTCGAACTGCCACAGGGTGACTGTCGTCTAGGAAGAAAGGGGTGTCCATAGCGTAATCAACAACAAGACGTAAAAGAAATGTGAAACTTAGTCATTGAGAATGCTGAAATAATCATCCTGGATCATAGTCAAGTTGGCATTAATAAGTGAACGCAAGTCATAGTACCAAAACTACGAAAATACGAAAGAGTCATCTGCAGTCTGAACTCTATCCTCTACACACTGTGGGTCTGTCGTTGTATTCGAAGCCTTGCATCATTCCAAAAGAGGTAAAATCGTTACTCGTCGGATGATACTGCACGTCCCCAGTCATCTATTGTTTTGTATCGCGCCTGGAAGGCGGCGCGTGGGTCTGTTCCTGTAAACTGAAGGTTCGGCTGGATGTTGGAAGTGAGTAGGAGCAGGAAACGGTGAAATGCTTGTGTACTACGTATAGGTTACAACTGTTTTACTGGTGTATGAACATATACAACTGATAATACTTAACTTTGGCTGAGATGAGCACGTAGGTGCGAAGCTGTAGATAAGTCAAATCTAACCCCGGCTAGAAGTTACAAAGGCAAAATCTGTATTGGCTCGCCCACTATGAAATATAAACTATGTTGCTTGGTCGCCTACTCGGAATCAAATGGGCTGAATCTGGAGCGGCGCTCGTAGAGCTGCACAGCGCCGGCTAGAGGGCGCTGCCGTCGGTGTCGGTTTCGTAGCGCCAACCTACGAACTTGCACCTACGCCGTGGCATCGTAGCTATCGATACACCATATTGTCTGCTTCTGTGTTGCTTAGCACGGTGATACCGTGCAGCTCTATGTTCCCTTTTGGACAATGGCCTTTTTCGAGGTGTCCGATTCCAAATTTTCATTGCATGCAGTTTAATTCGGAATGATGAACTTGCATCCACTGACTGCGGTAATTCCTGTCTGGTCTGAAACCGACTATTATTGATAAGGCATAAAAATCGTCTCCGATCTTTGCACGACTTCTAACATGTCGCGCGTTTACAAATGTTACGTCATTCTTAATACACTCATTGGACATTCCACGGTAATACACCAATACAGGTTGAACATTAACAAAACCGACAAACTGCAGTGACGGATTCCTGACTGGAAATGGAGGAAAAAAGTTTCTATGAACTTGTCTTCGAAAATGCATAGTTGCCACGGTAGATGATGCTGACGAATGACAGTTCCTCTGACCACATGCCGTGTGTTCCTTGTGTGTTGAAGGCTTTATGTTTGGCGCAGAGTACTGTGGGCAGGAGAACGATCCGGTAATCATGTCTGGAACAAGCCGACATATGTTTGTGTACGGCGAAGCAGATAGATACTGGCGAGACGCAGCACTGGTACACCAAAACAAGTATCCTTCACACAACATTTAAAGCTCTTTTTGGGGATTCGTGCGGTCATGGGTCCTTTAAGCCTGACGAACGTGCAGGGAGGCAGCCGACTGTGCGTACAGCAGATTTGGAGGGACGGGATCTACAGGATATTGAGACGAAACCTCGAACAAGTTCCAGGCAAATGGACAGCCAACAAGTTGTAAGCCAAAAGCACGATTACGTGTGTTCTGCAGAATAACCGCTATTATTCCTATCACCCGCAACGAGTGAAAGGACTACCAGCAGCTGATTTCCCTCTACGGGAAGGATTTTATCAATGGCCATTTCCGCCAGACCATCACAATTATGGGATATCCGTCATCAGTACTCTTTACCGACGAAGCCAACTCTACCAGAAATGGCATCATCAATCAATAATTGTCGTCTGTGGGCTACAGAAACTCTTTTGGGAGTGGTTGAAGCGTCTCATCACCGTCGGTTCGGGATAAATGTGTGCAAAGGGATTCGTGGCGATCACATACTTGGACCGCTCATTATTGCACAACGCGCCGACTCTGCTTGGGCTGCTTCAGAATGTGCCTTTGGCAATACTACAAATTATGTGCTTTCTGCACGACGGAACACCTCCTCGCTTCCACACTACAGTTCACCAACACCTCAACATCTTCCCCGAAAGTTGTATATCATCAGACTTAAGCCTCTGGGGACATCTGGAAAGGGTTGTGTATACTGAAACAGTTCCTGATGTGCGGGCCCTTCAATAGTGTGTTCATGACGCCTATGGTGCTTTTCGGGGGGAGACCGGAACGTGCGCCGATTCATGGTGCATGTGTGAACGCTTGCATTGCATCCCTTGAAGGCAACTTGTAGCATCTGTTGGGACGTGGATGCGATACAACTTTGTACTGTGTTCCAGGACGATTTGTTGTCGTTGCACGAACACCGTCCGTTTCCGAATACATTTTCGTATGACCTTATTTCTTAGATTTCCAGTCAAGAATCTGTTCCTGCAGTTGTTCAGTTTTATTATTGTTCACCCTGTGTATTGGGTAACTTCATTTACAGTGTGGACATGGGCACAGCCATCCATTCATTCGGCCGTCCTGTCACGCCTCCACGTCGACTCATTTTTACTGCGCTGTTCCAGACAACTTACTGGGTCATACACACTGCCATGACTTAGCGACGGAAGGTCGCATTACGGCGGGCACCAGTTCCGTATCATCTACAGCGCTCCAATGCAACCAGAGTAGTCCTTGAATGGAGTAGCAAATATTTCATATAATAAAATGGAACACCTACAGCTGTCCTGAAGATGTTATTTGTTATATCGCTAGCAGTTTCGGTGCTTCAGTGCACCTTCTTCAGGACTTAACTGATGCTGAGGGGGTTAACACGATCTGTACACACAACTCATCGGTGGCCAACATGTGTAACTGGTTTCCGCAGGCTACCCGTAACAGCGATGTTGTCTCTACAACCATCAGCTGTCAACTTTTTTCCATTGAGCTTACTTTCAGTCGTTCCCTTCATAAATATTACTTTACAATTTTTGTTTTTATTTGGCTTTGTTGGAATTTTCGATCACAGCTCACATCTGTCACTGTAACAATGGAGCCAGTGATTGTCGTCATGTATAACTAAGCAATAAAGATTTGTGAAATAACTTTATAAACATTACGTATGAGCTAATAACGACACTTTAGCGGATACAGCACTTTTCCGTTTGTTATGATTCTGTAGTTCACGTTATTTTTTGGGGAAAACAAGTAAATGACAGCTCGTAAGTTTCTTAACTTCTGCACTGACACTGGTTTCTGAAATCTGTGGTAATGGCGGACTGGACTTCGGTAGAAAGCCGCAAAGTAAACTGCATTAACGTCGAGACATCTTCATTCGCCTAAGTGGCACTCCGAGCAGCTCAACCTTTTAAGAGCCACGAATTAATTCAGTAGTGAGAGTGATTGATTGCTACCGGCGTTGAAGCCAGGGATATAGAGCATTTAAGACTTTTTTTCTTTTTTTTACTCTATAAACACTATAGTGTCACCCGAAACACCATTATACCATATTTCTTGTAGTAATCACGGATTTCTTTCGTGCTGAAGTTTTTAAAGTAGATGATTGGGTTGGGACGCAAACTCGTCTTTAGTTTCTATTGACGCGGAATTTTGACTTTGCAAATTTAGTCTATAGCCGCAACCAGATCCTTCCACTACGGATATCTGCAGTAGCTTATATGCTCTGCGCCAATATGTTAAATCCATCTAAATAAATAAAATAAATAATTGTTACAGCAATAGGCAACGTCCAGTTATATACATGGTGGCAGCCAGTCAAGGTATATTTTACAGAATTGGTTTAAGAAATTCATTTCAAAGGCCTAGTCAAATCTTTACAAGTTTACTCCTAGAGCACCTTACGCTGTGTCTACGTGATACAAGTTGCCTTTCTTTCAAAACCGAGGCAGTTCTGTCCAGTTAAAGCTGCTGACAAGAGACGCCCTGAGCCCTCTGCTGAAACTGCTAGCGAGTTCAGGCCATTGGTTTTAGCCAATAGCGTGCGTGGGATACAGGTCACGTCCGTAGACGTTAGAGTGTTCTGCGGTGCGGAAGTTGCCTCTCTCTGTCTCTTGTAATCCAAACCTCGAGCAGAACAGACGCCTTTTCGGAAGGCAGATCCTCTGGCTCTGCTTTTCACGACCGGCCACCAACGTAAGTTAACATGAACCGCTTCCCCTTCCGATGCCCATTTCAGTTAATTGTTCGACCTCCTAGACTGACCTATACTTGGTAACTTCCGACCCTAGGCGCGCCCGTTGTATGCCATACACTGAAATATATTTTCTTTATTGTACCTGATTTCCTGTTCTGTCATTTAACGGCAGTCCTAGATGCCCCGTTTCAACTGCTGACCGCTCGACCTCCTGCACACAATCGTCACGAGGCATATGGAACAACCTTCTCCCCCCCTTCCCTGACCATATACATTACAATACACAAAAAGGTTTGTATAAGTTACAACTGCAATACATTTCTATAAATTTCCAATAAAGTGTGACACTTAAGTTAAAACTATTTCAACAGATCGTCGTAAATTAACAGCGTTAAAGATATTACGGTACACTCTCCAAACAATTACCACTGCTGTGACATTTTCAAACCCATAAAGTTCATTATAGACTTAGAGAAAGCTTTTGAAAATGTTGACTGGAATACTCTCTTTCAAATTCTGAAGGTGGCAGGGGTAAAATACAGGGATCGAAAGGCTGTTTACAATTTGTACAGAAACCAGATGGCAGTTATAAGAGTCGAGGGGCATGAAAGGGATGCTGTGTTTAGGAAGCGTTGTAGCTTATCCCCCACGTTATTCAATCTGTACATTGAGCAAGCAGTAAAGGAAACAAAACAAAAATTCGGAGTAGGAATTAAAATCCATGCAGAAGAAATAAAAACTTTGAGGTTCGCCGATGACATTGTAATTCTTAGAGACAGCAAAGGACCTGGAAGAGCAGCTGAAGGGATTGGAGAGTGTCTTGAAACGAGGATATAAGATGAACATCAACAAAAGCAAAACGAGGACAATGGAATGTAGTCGAATTAAATCGGGTGATGCTCCGGGTGTTAAATTAGGAAATGAGCCACTTAAAGTAGTAAATGAGTTTCACTATTTGGGGAGCAAAGTAACTGATGATGTTCGAAGTAGAGAGGATATAAAATGTAGACTGGCAATGGCAAGGAAAGCGTTTCTGAAGAAGAGAAATTTGTTAACATCGAGTATAGATTTAAGTGTCAGGAAGTCTTTTCTGAAAGTATTTGTATGGAGTGTAGCCATGTATGAATGCGAAACTTGGACGATAAATAGTTTGGACAAAAAGAGAAAAGAAGCTTTCGAAATGTGGTGCTACAGAAGAATGCTGAAGATTAGGTGGGCAGATCAAATAACTAATGACGAGGTATTGCGTAGAAGTGGGGAGAAAAGAAATTTGTGGCACAACTTGACTAGAAGAAGTGATCGGTTGGTAGGATATGCTCTGAGGCATCAAGTGATCACAAGATTAGCATTGGACGGCAGCATGGAGGGTACAAATCGTAGAGGGAGACCAAGAGATGAATACACTAAACAGATTCAGAAGGAGCTAGGTTGCAGTAGGTACAGGGAGATGAAGAAGCTTGCACAGTATAGAGCAGCATGGAGAGCTGCATAAAACAATTCTCTGGACTAAAGACCACAACAACAACAACAAAGTTCATTAACTAGTAAAAAGGATAAATGGATGACCAACTGTACCGTATATTTTTAAATAAGTCGAATTTAGATTCTACTGATTCTACAGAAAGATTATTGATCATTTTCATACCATCCACATCATAACTGTTTAATGGTTTAAATAGTCTGCAGTAAAGTATGTCAGTGTAGCTATTATGTCTAGTGAAATGAGGATGCAGATACTGTCCAATCTGGTATTCTGATAAGTAGTTCTTTGTATAGAAGAGAATACTGTAGCTATATAACTTTATTACAATTAATATTTGTAGGTCAATAAACAATTGTCTGCAGTGGGCACGATTTTCATAGTTTGTGATGTTCGAATAACTTTCATTTGAAGTACCAAAATATCATGAACATGTGTGCTATTGCCCCAAAATAAAAGCCCATGGGATATAATACTATCAAACATAGCAAAATAGGCAGATCTCACGTAAGCCAAAGGTATATTAATGCTTGAATTTCTTAACAAGTATACTACTTTAGAAAAGGTTTCAGTAACATATTTAATGTGTGGATCCCAAAACAATTTACTACCAACGACAAAGCCAAAAACCTTAAAGCTACCTAAGCAGTCATCAACTGGCAATTTTCTTAAACTACACTTTGTTGAGATTTACTCTCCTTGAGTAAATATCCGTTAGCTCGAAACCAGATGGGTACTTGCGGTAGGACGTCTTTTGTCATAGTTTTAACATTACCAAAGTCTGAACTGGAACAGCTATTTGTAGTGACGTAATGTGTATGCTCTTCTACCTTATGTAACAGTTTGTGTTTGTATTAGGAAATGAGATATGAAGCTGACATTCTAATTTATGTCTTATTTGGATTAGTTCCTGCGGGTTCCAGATATCATAAGCTGATGTTTCACTTCAGAACGTTCAACCTGTGTAGTTAGAATGCGAAATTCTATCAATAACTAGTACAACAGAAAGGAGGACAGCTCTAGAGACTACGTTTAGCAAAAGTAATATAAAATGCTGCTGTTGGGGTGTCGTTAGTCCTGTAAAGTTGTCAGAGATGAGTTTCTTTGCGGTGCGAAAACATTTTTATTATTTCTTAACGTATTGCAACAAAACAAATCGAAAAATAGGAAAACGTTACCTCTTCTATTTCTTTCTTTCTTTCCATTTTTTGGGATCTTACGTCTACATTTAATGTTATTGTCAATAAAATATAAACTAGTACCGCTATATATTAAATAGCACAATTCCTAACATTTCTAAAACTGTCCAACACTGCCTACACGAAATTTTACTACCACATATCGTATTTACTTGCTGGTATCAAAAAATATGTTCTAATTTGCAACTGATTAATAGTACGAACATTAAAATGAAGTCAACATTGCAAGTGAACGTTAATAGACATCCATGCCCGATAATGAGGCGAGTAATACGTGTCTACACGGAAAGAAGAAGTTTGTGTGTTGAAATGAGAGTAACGCAAATCGTCTTCAGAGCAAATGTGTAGCGCAGCCCAGACTGTTAACAGCATTTCACGAAAAAATTTTATGCAAGGTAAATATTGTACAACGACCATGTCTTCGTGAATTGCACCGCCTCTACACCACCCTTAAGAGATGAAATTTCGTTTCCCCTCATCGTCTGTCGCATCTGAATGATGCATTCTACGGTGAAAGGGAAATATTTTATAAGAATTGCGGTATAAAAAATTAAGTAAACCCCAGTTTATACAAGGTGAGTCACCTAACATTACCGCTGGATGTATTTCGTAAACCACATCAAATACTGACGAATCGATTCCACAGACCGAACGTGAGGAGAGGGGCTAGTGTAATTGGTTAATACAAACCATACAAAAATGCACGGAAGTATGTTTTTTAACACAAACCTACGTTTTTTTAAATGGAACCCCGTTAGTTTTGTTAGCACATCTGAACATATAAACAAATACGTAATCAGTGCCGTTTGTTGCATTGTAAAATGTTAATTACATCCGGAGATATTGTAACCTAAAGTTGACGCTTGAGTACCACTCCTCCGCTGTTCGATCGTGTGTATCGGAGAGCACCGAATTACGTAGGAATCCAAAGGGAACGGTGATGGACCTTAGGTACAGAAGAGACTGGAACAGCACATTACGTCCACATGCTAACACCTTTTTATTGGTCTTTTTCACTGACGCACATGTACATTACCATGAGGGGTGAGGTACACGTACACACGTGGTTTCCGTTTTCAATTACGGAGTGGAATAGAGTGTGTCCCGACATGTCAGGCCAATAGATGTTCGATGTGGTGGCCATCATTTGCTGCACACAATTGCAATCTCTGGCGTAATGGATGTCGTACACGCCGCAGTACATCTGGTGTAATATCGCCTCAGGCTGCCACAATACGTTGTTTCATATCCTCTGGGGTTGTAGACACATCACGGTACACATTCTCCTTTAACCTACCCCACAGAAAGAAGTCCAGAGGTGTAAGATCAGGAGAACGGGCTGGCCAATTTATGCGTCCTCCACGTCCTATGAATTGCCCGTCGAACATCCTGTCAAGGGTCAGCCTGGTGTTAATTGCGGAATGTGCAGGTGCACCATCGTGCTGGTACCACATACGTCGAGGCGTTTCCAGTGGGACATTTTCGAGCAACGTTGGCAGATCATTCTGTAGAAACGCTGTAACCTCCCCACGGAAAATTACCCTCTACCACGCAATAATTAATAATGGTCAATCAAATCATCCACATTTATTTACGTTTGAAAAGTATCTGATCAGATTTTCTAGTAATATATGCGCCGACAGCTCGTCGACGCCAAGGTATTTTTCTAGTACGTTTATTCTTTGGAACAACAGAGGTACAGAAATGTATGCTCCATGGTTATTATAGAGAGAGAAACAGCTTCGGAAGTATCGGTTGGAAGATTGTCTGATTGCTAAAGGAGATTTATTTACTCTTCTTCGCGCTAAAGCGAGCTAGGAAAGTTTGTGCCGCTAGCGTGATCGATAAAGAGAAGTAAAAACCTGTAAAAGAAAATTACATGAGACTTGGAACTAACAGAAAACGGAACATGTACGGAAATGGATTCAATATACAATTTTCCTCAGAAATAAGGTTTGTGAACATTTTATTCTAGAGTGAACGATGAATGAGTTCTCTGTCTGAATCACTGATGATTGTCTGGGCCCTGTAATTGATTGGGAAGTTTCAGCTGTGACGAAGAGAGCCTGCAATCCCTGAGTTTTTATAAATCGTCCAAAAAGGCTTCGTCCACATCTGAAATTTTAGATCTGTCGTAAACTGAACGAATTGTTCAAACGATCGATTTTCCCAACTGAATGCAGCGCTTAATAATAATAACAAATGTAAAGATCTTTTCCAGCAAGCCAGCCGCTGAACATTAAGACGAAGGGCACCACCAGAGATTCTACTAGGCTGATTTCACGTAATTAATATATTTAAACTGTACACAGATAAAGGACAGAGAGAGAGAGAGAGAGAGAGAGAGTGAATGGAACTCGAGAAATTACTCAGAATCCTCCATTAGCATAATTGTTTGTCTGTCTTTTCACGGATCAGCCTAACTAGAAAACACGAAGCCCTGACTTTATTGTACCGATTTCTGTGTGAAAGGGAAAGAGCGATAAAGGCGACAGATACACTTCTGTACAGTCAAAACATTACACCAAGTTAGCGGCAAGCTGCATTCACATAGACTTTCATCATTTACAGAGTAGAATTCATTATAACGCGATGTATGTTGCAGCTGTTTGGGCCCCTGCAATGAAGTGAGGACCACTGAGGTGGTCGCCAGTGATTCCACACCATACATTTACAGTCCACGGACGCTGTCGCTCTACCTGTCTGAGCCACCGAGGATTGTCCACGGACCAGAAATGCACGTTCCGTAGATTCACTGCCCCGTGGTTTGTGAAACCCGCTTCATCGGTAAACAGGTAGAACTGCAACGCTTTCTCTGTTAATGCCCATTGACAGAATTGCACTCGATGATTAAAGTCATCACCATGTAATTGCTGATGTAGCGACACATGAAACGGGTGAAAGCAGTGACGATGCAGTATGCGCATGACCCTACTCCGACTCAGTCCACCGGCTCTTGCAATGTCCCGTGTACTCATGTGTGGGTTCATGGCAACAGCAGCTAACACACTAACTGCACCCGCTTCTCCTGTGACGGTCCTGTTACGGACCCGTTTGCGTGCTATGACCATATCTGTTGCATACAGTTGGCGGTAGATGTTTTGCAATGTGCGGCATGTTGGATGCTCTCTGTCCGGGTACCGTTCTGCATACACCCTGCAGGCTTCAGATGCATTTCGTCGACACTCGCCATAGATAAGTACCATCTCCGCCTTTTCAGAGTTCGAATACACCATGGTCACAGTTCGTACAACACTACACTATCACAGACGTCTGGTAACACGGTGTACTACAGTTGGTCTGCGTGCGGAAACGAATGCAGAATAACAATAGCAGCAAGAGCTACATGCGGACACTGCGACAGCTAGACCAAACCACAACAGTGCACTACTGCCACACTCGTAAACACGGTCGTCATCGTAAACATGTCCCTGCAGATGCTGCTCGCCGACAGTGGCCCGTGTTTGTTACAACACGCAACTGAACGTCGGAGGTTTGAAGCGTCAACTTTAGGTCACAATATCTCCGGATGTAATTAACATTTTACAATGCAACAAACGGCACTGATTACGTATTTGTTTATATGTTCAGATGTGCTAACAAAACTAACGTGGTTCCATTTAAGAAAAAACGTAGGTTTGTGTTAAAAAACATACTTCCGTGCATTTTTTTATGGTTTGTATTAACCAGTTACACTAGCCCCTCTCCTCACGTTCGGTCTGTGGAATCGGTTCGTCAGTATTTGATGTGGTTTACGAAATATATCCAGCGGTAACGTTAGGTCACTCACCCTGTATATACGGAATTTTTTTTGCCGTTTTACGTCTCTGCTTGCATAGTAATAGATGAAGTGTGAACACTATTTTATATATATGATAAAAATGAACGTATCAAAATATCAAAACGTTCGTCTGTGGTTTGTGGTTTCACTCGTATCGTTTACTGAAGAGGAACAAATGTCGTAAACAACTTTGTAAGATCTTCCAAAAGTCTTGCAATGCACAGTTAAAGAACTCCATTGTTTGTCTTGAATTTTGTAACAGGCTAGTGTTCGATGTGATACAGCAGTTCGTGAAATTACGTACGTTTTTTGTAAGTATACAAGGTTCTTACAATTGTTCCTGTCTAGAATTCTTCAAGAAATATTGTCATTGTCCGAGACATGTCAGGGGTCCATAAGACAAATTTTCGACCCGTTGTGAATTGCACCAATTGGGTATGAAATCTAGAGAAAGAGAAATGTCTCATCGGACACCATTGACCAATAATAACAATCGCAGGAAGGAACAGATACTGTCCTTCCGCAAATGGAACATTAAATTGTTTTTCTCATATCCTTAGTTGAATATACGGAGCGGATGTAGCACGAGATGCGAATCTGAACGACCGGCTCGACATTGTTACATCTGTACGCTCCAAAACACTGTAAGGGGATGGCGGAGGATATTCCTTGTTCTGAGATTAGCTTTCTCTGCATTTCATTCCATTAGGATATATGTTAGCATATATGCTTCAATGCGGATTGTTGTTTGCCAGATGGACCAACACTATCTCTACGGAATCGACACGTTGAAAACTGAAAAGTGTTCTTAGTTTATGCCCTGAAAGCTGATTGTAAATCTACGGGATGTTTTTCTTAGCGATGGAGACCAATTTCGCCGGCCGGGGTGGCCGAGCGGTTCTAGGCGCTACAGTCTGGAACCGCGTGACTGCTACGGTCGCAGATTCGAATCCTGCCTCGGGCATGGATGTGAGTTATGTCCTTAGTTAGGTTTAAGTAGTTCTAAGTTCTAGGGGACTGATGACCTCAGAAGTTAAGTCGCATACTTCTCAGAGCCATTTGAACCATTTTTTGAGACCGATTTCGAGACTCAGACGTCAATATAATTAGTAACAGACTGAAGCAAAGCCCTTAGGAGTGATAGCGCGCTCTACTCAACATTCAGGAATAGTTCGAACTTCAACCTGGTCATCCCCGGTTTTCTGTGACTTCCGTACACCGATGAAGGTGCACTTGGGAATGGACCCTTTTAAAAGTACACCGCCAATTTGCTTGCACATCTTTACGCTGTCCGTGCTTGTGCTGCACGTGTAATGACGTTGCCGTCGACGGGGTGTTTAAGCTTCCTCCCATCTCCTTATTAGCGAAGTCAGATTCTCCATAATACAGCGATGGAATCTGGACGACCTTGGTAATAATGCTCGGTTTCTTACAGCGCCCTTCATTCGCTGCTGAGGGAGCACAGTTCGAGCGACTTTCTCATTTCCTGTTTTCATGAGGCCGATGTTCTCTCCTAATGCGACTCACCCTCCTCTTCTTACTATGACGTTTCATTAACTTTTCAAGAACAGTAATTACTTTCGTGCTGTTGTTACTAAATTGGTATTGGGAAACGAATTAAGAAGTCAAATCTGGGAGAGAACGCAACGAATAGCGGAAACGTCTTGACGCGAAATAAAAATTGCTTCGCCTCTCTTGACATCGCTGTAAACACGGAACCGGCACGAGAGTGGTGAACTCCGAAGTTGTGGGTTTAATGAATCTGACTGCTTCCGGCGACAGTACGATCCACGCTATGAGCCAGCACTTCATTTGGGTGATGAGCAATAAAGACACTGATTACATGGCAATAGAACACCTGTATACCTAACGAAATGGAAGTAAAATCATAAATGATAAAGAAGCTCTTAATGAAAACTCATGTGTAGATGGCAACATCAATTTCTTTATTTTCTTTAAAAGTTATAATGCCATTTCAATTGGCAGTACAAAACATACAGCAATTCGACACAGCTACCTTAAAAAACGCTTCCTAAATGAAAGTATGTTTAAGACGTTTTACCTTATTCCTAGTCGATCAGGACCTTTCAGTTAGGATACGTGAAGGGAACATTAGCATCTCCCTTTTTTTATAAATATGTACTTTGTGTTATTGTTTTTCGCACGTCCTTAACGATACCGTCTGCTATGGAACAAAAGGTACATCTAATCTGCTCACATAGGCTTGGTGATTGAAGAACTACGGAGACAAACACACCGCGAGATGCTGTTGGTTCATTACGTTGTAGGTGAATTGACATACAAAATGACAGTGGAATGATTCCGCCAAGGAACTAGGAAATGAAAGCATGGGCGTTCGTACAAATTATTCCAAGAGGAGCAGAATTCTCAAATTGCCATTTTTAATGTAACTGATTCGGGGTTAGAAAACGTGTTGTGCCCTAGGAATTAAATTTAGGAAGAGTTACACGAAACTTATTTTACTTCAACAAAGAATTATTTTTAGCATTAAATAGTTTGGTATCTTAACGGTAAACATATTTAATAGTATATGGAAACTCATCAGTATTAATATGAAAGGCACCTTTTCGACGAGATAGACGAAGACCAGCGTACTCAACGAAATATGAAATAAGGCGTAAAAATTTTTTTACAGGAAATTTATTTTTAAGCGCATGATGTGATATGAAGCGAACATTAAAAATCTGACACAGATAAAGGTCAGAACGACTCGAAGAATCCTATTGAATATCAAAAAAAAATAACCAACATTAATACTACTCGAAATGGAGGAACAGGCTGTAAACTCTTAATAATGGTTTATTTTGTCCTGAACTCCGTCTTCAGGCCACAAGTGGCCCATAGGGACCATCCGACCGCCGTGTCATCCTCAGTTGAGGATGCGGATAGGAGGGACGTGTGGTCAGCACACCGCTTTCCCAGTCGTTATGATGGTTTTCTTTGACCGGAGCCGCTACTATTCGGTCGAGTAGCTCCTCAATTGGCATCATGAGGCTGAGTGCACCCCGAAAAATGGCAACAGCGCATGGCGGCTGGATGGTCACCCATCCAAGTGCCGGCCACGCCCGACAGCGCTTAACTTCGGTAATCTCACGGGAACCGGTGTATCCACTGTGGCAAGGCCGTTGCCTTATTTTGTTCTGAGTCATCTATAAAACTTCTTACGCTTACTACACTTTTTGAATGCCGTCTGTGGATTTAGGTCATCCATTTCATGCTTCCTCCTTTTTGATACTGAGTGTCATAACCAAAACTGAACAAAATGAAAGTGTTTTGAAAAATAAATTTATTGTCTTGGAGACTTAAAATGTAGCCTAGGTCCAATATCTGACAAGCTGAACGTGATAAATCTTCCACTTCTACCCTAAAATTAACCGGTAGAATCGTCTTCTAACATCGCAGGGCTGAAACAAGACAGTCGTCGCTTCTTCAGATTTCCGCAGTATTTTAGTCACACCAATCGAACCAAGAATTCATAGGTCTATGTCAGCACTTGGTGCTGTGTTACATTCAATAGAGTTGCGAATTTCGAATTCCTGGCGAGGACATATTTCGGAATTGAAATTCTTTCCCTCTCCACTAAGGCATGAAATGAGAGTTTCCTTTTCGACTGAAGCATTTGGACTCCTGGATAAAATACAGAAATCTGCGTTTTTCAGAGTCTGCTGCAAAAGCATTGCCGTGTAAAACTGAATGTAGAATTTGCAAGTCATAACTGGTCTACTTCATCCATAGAACAACGATAAACTACTACTGAGATTCCGATTTGGAACAAATGGAGGAGGCGTTCTTGAATAGGTTGTGTACGGATGACAGACACGTATAGTGCTGCCATGCTTAGATCTGTACTGGAATCCGTTCTTCAGGGTGTCTGCTCGGCTTCTTTCTCCGGCTCTAAAAGAGCATCATGACGGAGAAACAGAGAAAACATCAGTGAAACTACATTGGCACTGTTCTGTCAAGGTTCGCATTCACCCTGAATGCAGAATACCACTGAGATTTCCACGGTCTCAAGGAATCAGTGCAACTTCTCATGAACGACATAGAAAAAAAAAATCCCCGAGATAGGTAATCATTGGTAAAGTCACGATATTTCCCGTTGCTCCAGGCAATGTTAATCTGCAGTTCAGCAGCGTAGCAGATAATCATTACTAGAAACTGTAATGAATTCAGTAATTAATAGAAAGCCACCACCCAGATCCCAGGAGCGGGAGAGTGATGTCTCTTGCCCCACCTAGCGGACGCCTATGAGGGAAAGAAAGTATTTTCATTTTATTAAAATCCTGTTGAAACAGTAGGGGAAATGAGATAAGCACTGTTTCTTTTCAGAATTTTTCTTTTTTTTTTCTTTATGAATGTGTCACATACTATTACTTGAGATGGTACCTATTGCCACGCGGGTAGCCTCGCGGTCAGGGGCGTCTTGCCACGGTTCGGGTGGCTCCCCCCCCCCCCCCTCCCCGTCGGAGGTTCGAGTCCTCCCTCGGGCATGGGCGTGTTTGTTGTCCTTAGCGTAAGTTAGTTTAAGTTAGATTAAGTAGTGTGTAAGCCTATGGACTGGACCGATGACCTCAGCAGTTTAGTCCTACAGGAATTTACAACCGCCACCGGTACATGTCGAAACAAGAGAAAAGAGGATAAACGCATGACTGTAAGAAACGGCTGACGAGCTGTGGCCTATCATTTTACTTCTATCGTGCATTACCAGTACTCTTTCAACATTCATTCGACACTCCTTATTGGTTGTGTTTGTCCCTGTACTTACGAGAGGACCGCGCCTAGTCATCACCGATTTCGTCCAAATTTTGGTACATACTGGGCATGGCCAGAACTGAAAGTTTCAGAAGTGAGAGATCCCGATGGCCAAGAGTTAGAAAAAATAACATTTTTGGCGAGGGTCGGGCGACGTCTTATGTTATCGAAGTTTCCAGGCAGGAGATGGCGCAGCGGAAAGCGTTCTAAATAGTAATCAGAGCGTCGGTGGGTCGAGTCCCTGTGCGGAAACTTTTTTATTATTTTTTTACGTTGTACGTTACACAGCAAATAAATCGAAATAATGTTAAAATATTATAATTGTTAATATTTACATGAAAGGCATGAAAAAAAGGCAAAAGAAATTTTGGACTCGAAGTAAATTTCCAAAAAGGAACTGTAAGGAATGCTAGAGGACTTCATCCTAAAAAAACAGGGAAGTATCAGTTTTCCCGCCATCTCACATCTGTTATAAATACCTCATAGCTTAAAGACTTCTAAAGACAAACGAACTTAGTGCAGTGTTTGGCAGCAAACCATGCGTAACGGATCATTTCGCCAAATATTGGCGAGGATACCTGGTGATGTACAATGATACGTATTTTGATTCAATCTTTTTCCGTCTTTACGAGATGAGAGCAGTTCTGTAGCTTTTTGATAAATGTCATTGTCTGACAATAAAAACAGACATCGGGGGTTGCACAGGGGGGAGAGCATTTGGGAGGAATGATGTTAATACTACGTGATGGTAGTCCTTATTCATCACGAAAAATCCAATCCTATAATTGTGGATATGTCTGTTCCCGCCACGGAGTAATTAGCAAAATAATTTTTCCCCTGAACTTAGGCCTTCGTCACAAGAATCAAACGAGTTCTGAATGAGGCTGTGGTAGGTTTCCCAGATTGTGATGAAATAATGACGACCTTCCTGTACTTTGCCACGTACTCATCCATCGTTGCTTGAATCCACAGTCCTAAATTCTAGTTTACATTTCTTTTTCATATCTTTTATGAAAATATTACTAAAAACAATTTATTGTACATTATTTTGTTTTATTTTAAGCGTAAATCACGTAAAAATTGAAACAAAAGGTTCCCGTTTTGTGCCTCGACCCCACGACCCTCGGTTTATAGTTCCGTGCTCTTCCGCTAACAAAAGTGGTCCGCGCATCGCCCCATCGCTTGCCCATATGTAGCTTCCATTTCTGCCACTTTCATTTCTGGTCAGGCCTTGCGAATACTATAAATATGGCGGAAAAGTGGTGGCGAGTAGCTGCGGTCCCCTTGTTAGACAGTGATGCTGTTGTCACACGTGGCGCTCACACCTGTCTCCTTCGTCAGCCGTTGTGGTATCACATGGTATTCTGCTAAGGTTTGACTGACCGAGATAGTCTGCTGGTACGTGTTACGTAAACCGAGCGACATCCTCAACTCCCTGCTACATCAAGGAAAAAGAAATGCTCAGTACGCCAGTCCAGTGACTTGTGCACGCGGGATGAATCGCAACGAAGACAATGAATCGTGGCAAACTTCGCACAGACGACAATGCCAAGAAATGAAAGTTCTGAAGGAATAAACCACGCTCTTCACTGGTCAATTCCACTCGAGCTGTTACTTTTTTACATAACTTCCAGCTCATCCGGCCTCTCAGCCGACAAGACCGCCAAACCAGGTTACAGTCGGGACAATGGATTCTAAGATGGAGCACTGAAGAATCGCAATCCACAGCCCGCCATTCATTTCCGGATGGAGCCGGCTTCACACAGATTGGGATGGAAAATTATAGGGACAACCACTTGGCAGGTGAATCTTCTCGAGCAAGATATCAGCTTTGCCCTCAGTACCAATTTGTGGATGGGAAGTGTGTGTCATCGACTCATGGGGCCACACAGTTTAACGGAAAAATCAACAAGTGCTGTTTCTCAGTAATTCCTGTGCTACAAATTACCCGCGCTATTGAATATTGGTAACCTAGGGCGATGAGGATTATGCACGAAGAGCCTCCAGTCCATTTTCCACATCCTTTGCGACAGAACACAGCACAAACTCTTAGTGGGCGAGGGGTTAGCCTTATGTTTGTGGTTTACTGGCGCGCAGCAGCCATGTTATCAAGAATTGTTGAGGTTGTCTTGTAGCATCTCCTGTGAAACGATGGACTATAAAACATGAAACTTATGTTTCGCCTCAGACTCTGTTGTATTTTCTGAACTTTTATTGCTGAGAATATGTGGTACTTTTTAAATTACTATAGACGATCTTTTGGTTTAATTTCATTTGATACACCAGCGAAAATATTACAACTCTGAAAATAGTAAGTCATGATAATGTGTCATGCTGTTCTAGGCTGACAATAAACATGTATCCAATTTTCTGTGTAAAAAAAATTAAAGCTGTATAATGACGTACAAATTGGACAAGAACATTCAAACATGTTACTGAAGCCAGCGATTGATGTGAAGGACACATAAACTTAAAGCAGTTTAAGTAGATGAGCTTATTAAGTACAGTTTGTGGCTCCCTTTGCAACATTCTGAGTGGCTCTTCCAGGGGCTACTTATATTTTAAGGGAAGCGGGATTGTTTAAAATTTTAATGAGCAATAACTTCTGTGTTTACTTCCTTTGCAGTTTTAACTTTTCGTCCGTCGTCAAAGATAAGAATCCAACTCAGTAATTTTGGACGTGGTACGCTGGCCACTAAAATTACTAGTTCTGCACGGAGTAGAAATATCATTGTTTTCACTGTTGCGGGTGAAGGTAGGTTCATCACTGAACAGTGTGAATGGAATTAACAAGCTATTAACAATTACCCATCGACAAAATTCCAATCAACGAGCCTCATCGCTTGCATGAAAATGTTGGCCCATCCGATTATGATAAGGAAGTAAACAATATTGACGCAACGTTTGCTGTATATTCGCATACGAGAATTATGTTCAAATCCTTCGTGTGCTGGACTCCATTCAATGAATCGCAGAGTGGTTTCCATCCCAAATTCGCGAATGTGGTAAGTAGTTTCACGACGTTTATTGTTATCAGGAGTAACCACTTTAGATAGGTGCTAGTTGCTTCTACTGCATTCTTCACAACCGGAAAGCATTCACATTCGAAATACTACGGAGGATCTTTAAACTTGGGAAAGATGTGCACCGTCATTATAAATAATTATATTACTATAGACGACTGCTTTAAGTTGAATTCTCATTTAAGTTAGAGTTTCGAATGCTAGTTATTCATGGCTGTGTTATGTGGTGTGTTGTAAACGCACACCGCAACTACGAGCACGTGATTCTCCCCATCTCGTGAAAATTTGAAATAAGCTCGGATGAACCTGTTACCTAAATACTGAATTACATTCTCCTCGAGTGTTTATCATTCATTCATAACCGTCTTGACTTCTATACTGATCTTGTGTGCTGGCTTGGAATACACAATCTGAACAAAAGCATAATGATACCGACTATCGGATATTAATACGAGGTGTGTCCACTGCCCGCCTATATGACGGCTTGAATTCTGCTTGGCATGCTTTCTGTGAGGTGTATGAATGTCTGTGGAGGAATGGTAGCCCATTCTCCCTCAAGACCCAAAACCAAGGGGAGATATTGGACCGTGGAATATCTACATCTACATCTACATCTACATTGATACTCCGCAAGCCACCCAACGGTGTGTGGCGGAGGGCACTTTACGTGCCACTGTCATTACCTCCCTTTCCTGTTCCAGTCGCGTATGGTTCGCGGGAAGAACGACTGTCTGAAAGCCTCCGTGCGCGCTCTAATCTCTCTAATTTTACATTCGTGATCTCCTCGGGAAGTATAAGTAGGGGGAAGCAATATATTCGATACCTCATCCAGAAACGCACCCTCTCGAAACCTGGCGAGCAAGCTACACCGCGATGCAGAGCGCCTCTCTTGCAGAGTCTGCCACTTGAGTTTATTAAACATCTCCGTAACGCTATCACGGTTACCAAATAACCCAGTGACGAAACGCGCCGCTCTTCTTTGGATATGGAGTGAAGTCGACGTTCTAACTAATCCTAAAGGTATTAATTGGGTTCAGGTCGGGACTCTGGACAGGTCAGTCTCTTTCAAGAATTCCACAAACCATTGACTACAAATGCAGCTTTATAAGAGGGCACATTGTCACGCTGATGTACGATACGTAAATAATGAATGTCTCTGAACTGTTCGTCTGTTGTACGTAGTGTACAATGATGTAAAATGTGTTCGTGTTCTTCGGCAGTTAGCTTTTTATTAAGGGCAATGCGGGGACCACATCCTAACCACGGAAAATACCGTTCTTCGCACTTCGCTGTTGGCACTACGCATCATGGCATATAATGTTCTCCAGGCATATCATAAGGCAGAAGCATCGCTTAGTATTGACTACCTAAATGTGTAGCTTATGAGGAACTGCTTGACCATTACATACCATTAATTTTAACTCCCTTCTGACATTCGCTGTGCTAGATGGACTGCTAGTAGCATTTCGGGACTCCCGAGTGATTCCATCCACTAATTTCATTCGTTTTTTACAATCGCCTCCACAATGCTCGACGGTCCCTCAGCGTCAATACATGAAGTCTACGTGGTCGTGATTTAACTACGGCCGTGTTTCCTCTTTAAAACCACATCAACAGCAGTCGATTTGGGCGTCTTTAGAAGAATCGAAATGCCTTTTATGTGTCTGTTAATCAGGTGGCATGACATGACTAATCCACGCTCGAAGTCAGTGAGATCTACTGGACGACCCATTCTACTGTTTAACATCTGGTGGTCAATTTCTGCATTACACAGGGGTGACTTTTTTTTTTTTATCAGGTCGCGTATACGAGGTTTTTCTCGTGCGAACCAAGCTCTGGCCGATGTTACACGGGATCCAGTACTATGGGGCGGGCTGTGATCGCTGTGTAAGCTTGGGCCCGTTCTTGGAATTCTGGCAGATGGGACTTCTGTTTTAGACAAAATAGATGTGCTAGTAGCGACCTTGGAAAGAAGTCCAGGCAAATCGTTGCACTATTTTGCGCTTCAGACTGGAAAGCCGTTAGAGCCTCATAGTGCTGTGTATGATCTCCAACTGAAACCTTACAAAGTGGCGATAGTGCACCGGCCGACCAGTTTATGTACTGTTGTTCTATATCACTACTGTATCTGGATACTGCACCTTGAAGGAAAGGTAGATCCTGAAATGCAATTCTGTGTGAACTGCCATAAAAACACGTTAAGTGCAGCAGGAATATAGGTCTAAATTAATAAGGTTAAAAATTATTCCTCATGTCCCTACTTTATATGACAAAGATTTAAGGTCTGCTACGTTTGTTGTAGCTCAAACTGTAAGTAACTTCTAGCATTTCAAGATGGGCTATTTCAAATGCCTTTTTGCGTATCATGTAGAAGTGAACAGCTTTTGCCGGCCGCTGTGGCCGAGCAGTTTCGGCGCTTCAGTCCGGAACCGCGCTGCTGCTACGGTCGCAGGTTCGAATCCTGCCTCGGGCTTGGATGTGGGTGATGTCCTTAGGTTATTTAGGTTTAAGTAGTTCTAAGTCTACGGGACTGATGACCTCACATGTTAAGTCCCATAGTGCTTAGAGCCGTTTGAATTATTTGAACAGCTTTTATGGAAGCAAATACTTGGCTTTCAATTTTAGCACATTTATAAGATTCATCTATGACACTTCTCAAAGCGAACCTCATCAATTACTATAAATATTACTGGTCTTGGTCGCAACTCAAAGCAATAAAACCTAGATGACAACCGGTTTAGGTTGAGTAACAACTATCTTCAGATCACGATTCCACTATAATTGGCATCTAATGCAGTATTAATCATCGCAACATCGTTACGATGCGTAACTTGTCGGTCTTGCTTCGAGCAGCCTTCAGCGCCGGCCGGTGTAGCCGAGCGGTTCTAGGCGCTTCAGTCAGGAACCGCGCAACCGCTACGGTCGTAGGTTCGAATCCTGCCTCGGGCATGGATGTGTGTGATGTCCGTAGGTTAGTTAGGTTTGAGTAGTTCTAAGTTCTAGGGGACTGATGACCTCAAATGTTAAGTCCCATAGTGCTCAGAGCCATTTGAGCAAGCCTTCAGCTGTTGACAGTATAAGCGTAGTATCGATGTTGTTGTTGTTGACGCTGCATTAGCTTCCAACTGTACTGTAAACATGATCAGGAGGTGGTTTCAAGACAACCGAAACTAGATATCATCTAGTCGTTACCACACGGCGATCAAGCTCATTCAGTGTGATAACAAACAAACCTGATCGAATAGCATGTTCTTGCTTTTCCAGCTGCGTCAAGTGGTTAAAATACCACAAGGTTTCGACCAAGCACTCCCTGGCCATTTTCATGTAAAGGACAGCTTATACACACTTCTATACGCTGGATGGCGGCGGTGACGTCACTGGTACTCACCGCATCGACATACTCGTTTGTTGACTAAGCATTCGCTGTGCCCGCTTCAGTCTCGCCATCGTTCGATAGCACGCCGCGTCTCTATTAAGGTCATTGTCCTCTTTGAAAATTTCAAAACTGTTAATTTTTCGGCTTAAAATATTCTCTGGGATGTCTACTTTATTGTAGCGTTCATCTCAAGGTCGCCAAAAAATTCGTTGTTCAGTTATGAGGCGATTTGTGAAAAAAGGTTTTCGGAAACCATTCACAACCCGAAAAATATAGTCGACAAAGCAGTCATTGTGACAGCAAGTAATTTCAACAACTGCTTAACGTCGTTATGGAAATTACGATTGCTCGAACTTGGGATCAGATCAACGTGTTACAACTTGTCGACAAAAGCGGACATAAAGAATATCGAGCGAGCAGGGCAACGAATGACAGAAACTGCCGAAGAGGAGAAGACAGAGGAGGACCTCCTTTTGGACGTGGAATGAATACTGTATAGTTCAGGGATCGCTGATTAGAGGTATGTTAAACTTAACTGTAAAATAATGTACCCAAAACTTTAAACGCATGTTTCTCGAAACTTTTTTCCAAATTGGCAGGAGTCGTAAACTGAGAATGGTAAATACGATTCTGATCGGAATGTGCTTCCAGCATCCTCAATTTAATTATCTATCAGTATATGTAGCCGTTTTGCAATATCTTCAAAAGTCTATTTTTGGTGCACGCCTTTTCTAGATTTCTTTGACGTGAGATTTCTTTCAAAACGTCACCTTTTTCTATGAACTTATTATTTGTCAATTATCTTAATTATTTTACTTACTAAACACAGTCGTGGTCGCGTACAAGTTTATCCTTTTTATTTGTGGGTGACCGGTATCGATCTGCTACAGACAACATCATCATCAGATCTACATTCCTTGGTGGTTGTGGGAATTCCTGGCGTGAAACAGGTACGTCCGTACTGGCGCTGAAAACACTGTTGATTTTTTTAGAGATGAGTGGGTGTTGTTGTGTCGTCTTCATCATCATCTTTCATCCTGATTATAGTCGGAGGAATGCAACGGCAAACCACTTCCACTAGGACCTTGCCTAGTACGGCGGTGCGGGTCTCCCGCATCGTTCCCCTACGCTCTGTCAAGAAACATGGGACTTCATTTCCATTTCCATCTGTTAAAATAAATGTTGTAACCTCCCCACAAAAAATTAAAGAAAATGACAATATTTAAATGTTAATCGGAATACAGCCAAGTGTAACCTCCCCACAAAAATGATGGAAAATAGTTAAATGTGAATGGACATCGTGCTGTAAAACGTAACCTCCCAGCAGAAATAAAGAAAATTCTATGATAATGAAAACGAGCCAAATGTTTGCTCCCCACAAGAATTATAGAATAATAATGACCCAAAGGTAAACTCGACACAAAAATTAAGAAATGAAGATTAATCCTTAAACCCACAATATAGGGCAGCATCGCTGACCTTAGGCCCTGTGCAATAATTAACCTGATAAATTGATTCTGGGAGTGAAAGCATAGGAAATATTGTTTCAATTGGAATGATTCTTTTCTTAAAAATGATTGCTTTGAAAACAAAATTATTATTGGGGCATTTCTTGAACAAATTAATTACAATTAACAGATGTTATTGGCTGAGCGCAATGCTGATTCATTACCTTATTTAACAATATACCTCGTCCCGAACCGTGACCAGAGACCCATGTCGACGCCCGCCAACTTCTCACACACAACTACCGACTGAGTACAACCCACAACTGCACTCTCGCGCAGTCAACCGCAGACTAGCAACGATAAACAACTCTCTGGTCAGAGATTCTGTCATGCCTCGCCATCGCTGGTAATGAATACATACTCGTTTCATAACCCTCCACTGCGGGGGGGGGGGGGGGGGGGGGGCAAAAATTTGGCAGCGATGGTGAGTCATTTGGACTTGCCATGAGCAACAAATTTTTCTTGACTAATTAACTTTACAATCACAGAATATACAGATGTAGAACATGAAGTAAATGTGGTGCACATGCACCGAGTACAAAACATATTAGACAATAACAAAATGTGAGTACAAAACATATTAACAAATGACATAAGTGAACATGCACTGAAAAATTCTTCAACGTTTTCACAACAAATAAACATAATGAGTGCAAATCTCATTGACAAATGACATAAGTGCACATGTACTGTAGTTCAGAACATATCAGCAAATCAAAATGCACATACAATGAGTAGAAATCATGTTAGAAAAATGACAAAAGTGCATACGCACTGAAAAACTCTTTAGCATTTCCACAACAAATAAACGTAATGGCAAAAAAAATCATGTTGACAAGTGACATAAGTGCACATGTACTATAGTTCAGCACATATCAGCAAATCACGAAATGTATATACAATAAGTAGAAATTATGTTAGAAAAATGACAAAAGTGCACACGCACTGAAGTTCAGAATATATCAGCAAATCAAAAAAAAAATGTATAGGCCATGAATACAAATGATGTTAGCAACAAAAATTGATTTTCACTATGTTACAAGAATTAGGATAGGAAAGGGAAGGATTGCATCATGGTTGTAGCACTTTAGGTTGCACGCAGCTGCACTGAAAGTCCATATCTTTCCACAGAAGTACAACACCAAGTGAGACAATCTGAAGTTCTTTTCCCAGAAGTATTTATCAGCGTACCCAAGACACTGAAATGTCGTAGTAATATTCCATGTTATCATTTTGCCAGTACATCAGTTGCACCAAACAGTGGGACCATAATAACGTCTCCATCGCTCACGGTGGTGGACAGCATGTCATGTCAACACCACGCTCTTTCAAGGCACACCAACGTAGAATTAGTGCAAAGACCAAATAGAGTGCTCCATGATCAAGAGGATATACAGGACAAATGGATATTGCAGTAATTCAGGGTAGTTAGGTCAGAAGGTGAAGGACATTAAGTCACATACTAGTCTTCATTGGGAATTACATTAGTAGTTTGCGGCATTCATAGCCCAGTCACTGAACATTTCTGTACCATCTATGTTGTATCACAGAAAAATGTTCATTAATTGTTTTACAGAGAACATTGGCACTCATTCTCTAATTACAAATCATCAGAAGTCATTACTTAAAACAGGAGGTAGTCAATAACATAGTATTACAGAATAATGTTAATAATTAATCATTGGTCATCCCAATACAGTAATCAGTAGCATTCATTTCCCAGTTACAAAGCATTATTAATTAATCAGTGGCATTCATTTCCCAGTTACAAAGCATTTTTAATTAATCATCGGTCATCTCAATACAGTAATCAGTAGCATTCATTTCCCAGTTACAAAGCATTATTAATTAATCATCAGCCATCTCAATACAGTAATCAGTAGCATTCATTTCCAAGTTACAAAGCATTATTAATTAAACATTGGTCATCCCAATACAGTAATCAGTAGCATTCATTTCCCAGTTACAAAATATTATTAATTAATCATTGGTCATCTCAATACAGTAATCAGTAGCATTCATTTCCCAGTTACAAAGCATTATTAATTAATCATTGGTCATCCCAATACAGTAATCAGTAGCATTCATTTCCCAGTTACAAAGCATTATTAATTAATCAATGGTCATCCCAATACAGTAATCAGTAGCATTAGCATTCATTTCTCAGTTACAAAGCATTATTAATTAATCATTGGTCATCATCATACAGTAATTAGTAGCATTCGTTATTCAAGTGACATACTATTCAGAGCTAATCAGTATTACTCAGAACTCTCTTAAACTGGTATCATTATTTGGGACTGGTAATACATTTTTTTTGTTAGCAATGCATTGCTTTGGGTAATTATAGGGGAAAGCAAGAAGAGAAAAAAAATTTGCTTCTGGGTTGTTCATGTAAATGAAAATGTGTAACGTCATTCGTCATGAGTCAGCTGTAGCAAGGTTATGAAACAAGTAGAGTATATGTAATCACATTCATAAATGACATAGATTTAATGAACAACTGCTTATAGCACATTAATTTCATAAATAATTTCTCCTGCAAAAATATATAAAAAAATGGATTATTAAGCTGATAGAAGAAACGCATTTTATGCTGAAAAGTAGTGAACTTCGAATTAACAGGTAGTGAAATGTGTATAAAAATGTGTTCCATAGCTGTCCTTTCCAAAACCTCCAGTCATTATACTATGCAATATAACACCTGCTGTCAAAGCGAACTGCAACGAATACTTAAATAACTACATAGCATGAATACATAACTTCCACATTATCCTCATCTGTAAAGAAAAAACTTCATCATCCATCACTTCATTATCTATATTATAATAACTCCATTATTATCATCACCTGTAAAGAAAAACTTCATTATCCATAGTAGCATATTCTTCATCATTATTCATCAGCATTCATTATCATCTGCAAAAAAAATCACTTCATTACTCATTACATAACTATTCCTTGTCTCTAGCATATTCCATCACTAAAACTAAGATGTGTAGTTCTGTCTGACAGCCTGCATCAATCGCCTTGTATTCTGAAAGAAAAAATTAGTTAAGACTGCTATTCTACGATGTGTATAGTATATTCTTGTTAATGCTTGTTAATCCTGATCCGTTTACTCTTCCTCACAAGGTTTGCATCTTCTTTCGATCATTCCGAAGGTGAAATTCCCATTTCTGTTTAATTTCTTTCTTTCACGCATCATTTCTTTCTTATTTAACAATATACCTCGTCCCGAACCGTGACCAGAGACCCATGTCGACGCCCGCCGACTCCTCACACACAACTACCGACTGAGTACAACTTACAACTGCACTCTCGCGCAGTCAAGCGCAGACTAGCAACGATAAATAACTCTCTGGCCAGAGATTCTGTCATGCCTCGCCATCGCTGGTAATGAATACATACGCGTTTCAATGTGTCTATTTGGTCTTGCTTTTCTTCCCCCCTTTTTTTCGCTTAAGGTACCATCAGAACCATTGCCTTCTAGATAACAAATTTTACATGCTTACAATCCAAAGGCCTCCTTATTTTTTCAGTATCCTTTAATTACTATTTAAACTCCTGAACTGGGAAGAGTGCCAGATCGTTCTTCGTTTCCGTCAAATTCTTGGTCGTTTACTGAAGGAACACTGACGGTTACTGTTTCTCTTCACCTCACAAATTCCGAAAACACAGCCCTACATTTCACTTAGCCGAGACACAAGCCAGATTAAAATGTACTTTAAAACTGAACTTTTTGTTAATGGTACAGAATTGCTAATTTGCTTATAAGGTGGTCAAAACAACACAATTTACATTGTTACTTACAAATAAAGTTGGAAGTTAAGCAAACTCAGCCCCACATCCGATCTTTGACATAGATTGAACAAAACATCAACTGACAGAGTCGACAAGTTTGAAATAAATAATTTTCTTTTTCATCAGGTTACCCTCCATTCAGAAGGCTGTTGCACTCAGCGACTGTTATACTGACTTGTAAATAATAGATTTCACCCATTAGTCGTTCTTTTGAAATTTTATTGGCAGATCTGGATTTCAGTTAGAAATTAGCCATTCTCAATACACTATCATATTGGATCAATGCCTGTAATGCCTGTTGGACGGGCTTCATCCACAATTTATTGAATATTAAGTACTGAGTATTCAATAAACTGTGGATGAAGCCCGACCAACAGGCATTACATGCATTGATCAAAAATGATAGTACATTGAGAATGGCTAGTTTCTAACTGAAATCTAGATCTGCCAATAATATTTCAAAAGGACGAGTGATAGCTGAAATCTGTTATTTACAAGTCAAATTTTCCTTTTAGTTTCATTCACTACCACGCTAGACAATCAAATCTTTAAATGATATCCCAATTTGTCCTCCGAAACTATAGCATAGAATGTTTTTGGAAGTTTCGTTTCTATTCACCACAATCCTTTGTCCAACTAATTTTACTGCACCAATTATTTACGTATAATGAGAGATATATTTTTTTCCATTTTCCTGGCAAACTTCAAATTTGGCACTGAGAATGTTTTCCATTTCCACTCTTCTAATCAACGAATGCATGTAAGAAAACCTAAACAAATAAGAATTAAGAAAGTTAATAAATCATGTCAATGCTTAGCATACGGTCAAATTTCCGGCTGAGAGGATGTACCATAAGCAAAACTGACTCGTTCCGTATCATAGCGAGTGGTTGCAAGCAAAATTCGTAACTACCTAATTCCAATGTTTATTTAGAATACCACAGTGTATGCATCCTTCTTAGGTATTAATGAAGTTGTGAAAAGGCTGCTGGTCCTTTTTTTCATGAGTTCCTTTCAACGAAAGACATCACGCATATCTTCAGTGTCAAAAGCTGTTTGAGATGAAAATGTTATGTGCTTCACCATTACAGGAAACGACAGGTGAGTGTCGACTGCAGGTGCAATTAGCGCGATCATTTCGGCGCGGCGCGACTGCTCGCCCAGGTGCTTAGCCGCCTGCACACGGAGAAGTCCGCGCGCCCTCACGGAGTAATTGCGCGTTTCCCTCTTGATCCGAGACGGCGCCGCGGATCCATAACGTCGGCCGGTAAACACGTTAGACCGCGCTAGTTTACACGAGCTATTACGAACTAGGCGCTGCGAATTAATTGGTCGGCACGAACTGTAAATACAGTGGAGGCCACAAGTCAGTGAGCGGCGCCCGGTGGGGCGCAGGAGGTTAGGAGGAGGGGTTGGGGATAGGAGTGGGGAGGGGGGGTAGGTGGGAGGGGTTGGCGGCGGGGGAGGGGGTTTGGGAGGGGTTGAGGAACAGCCTAAGTGGAGCCGCCGGCCGGCTGCGCCCTTAATGCTTCATGGGTTAATTAGTGCGGAGTCAGGCGGTGGCGAGGCCCGCGCCGCTGCCAATACCGCAGCCCACTCACCACCAAGCCAGGCGGTTTGACCCCCGAAACGGCGCTCGCTAGCGCTGCCACTTGCCGAGTGACGCCGTGCCGCAATGTATGCTGCCGCACCAGTTGTTTCTGTCGCTGCTACGTCGCATGTGGAAAGTGTAATTTCACCAACGACTTCTTTCCTGCGCTTCCGAATCTGTCAAGACAACGATCACAGTGATACCGCCAGATGCCGTCGCCAGAGGTCGCCCGATATCATCGGCCGACAGCGTGGTCACAGGGTGACCGGTCTCCTCCGTCAGTTGTAACCTCCTTGGTCGGTATGGAGGGTACGCTACTACTGTGCGGAGAGGCGAGTGCTGCATTAAGGCTTTTGCGATTAAAGGGGCAGTGCTATTCCATGAAGTTTACGGACCGCAGCCGGATGACGTCAAAAAAAATGGTTCAAATGGCTCTGAGCACTAAGGGATTTAACTTCTGAGGTCATCAGTCCCCTACAGCTTTGAAGTACTTCAACTTAACTAACGGAAGGACATCACACACATCCAGGCCCGAGGCAGGATTCGAACCTGCGACCGTAGCGGTCACGCGGTTCCAGACTGTAGCGCCTAGAACTGCTCAGCCAGCCCGGCCGGCAGGATGACGTCAGCTTCTTGCAGCCATATTTTACCCGAAAACTATTTAACCACCTTCAGACGAGTGTAAAGCATTGTAGAATGCTAATAATTTTTTCTTTATTTTTATTTCATCCTCCACGGCCCATAAGGACAATACTCCTTAGCCAAGAATATTCATAAAAAGATAACAAAGGCTACAGAAGAATAAAAATACGAGAGCTATTTTAAGTTAAAAAAATTAATGACACACAGCTAAAATGACATAGAATATATAATTCAAAAACACGGTTGCAATGAGATGAAATTCTTCTACGAAAAAACACCGGGGCACTGCACTTTCACTTAACATCTGAAGGACCTCCACTGGATGAAAAGTGTTCTGGGAGGAGAGAATATGTTCCATAGAGGCTCGGGAAGTGTGGATAAGGAGGTAGGGGTCTGTTAAGTATGAAAACTGTGGAGATGACTTGCAGGAGGTGAAGGATGTAGTGGGAATGCCGAGAATGGGAAGGACAGACTGTGAGGAGGGGTAATTGTGTGTGGGGAGAGTAGTGGCACAAGAAGTAAGGGATAGGGCTCGGTGTAGAGGGAGAAAAACCCCTGATATGGAGTGGGATTGGTGGGAAAGGATTAAATTTGATAAGAGGTATAAATATCGGAGCGGATCGATTTGCCTGGGAGAAGGAGTTGGTTGAAGATGTGTTGAAATTCTAGTTTACATCGCTAACTGTATACAAAAAACCGACACGGAGACGCATGCGCAAAGGCAGCCGCTACATGAGCGACCTCTGTCGAGATTCACGCCCTCTTCGATTATTGCCGGCCGCTGTGGCCTAGCGGTTCTAGGCACTTCAGTCCGGAACCGCGCTACTGCTACGGTCGCAGGTTCGAATCCTGCCTCGGGCATGGATGTGTGTGATGTCCTTAGGTTAGTTAGGTTTATGTAGTTCTAAGTTCTAGGGGACTGATGACCTGAGATTTTAAGTCCCATAGTTCTTAGAGCCATTTGAACCATTTTTTCTTAGATTATTGATCCACATAAGGCTAGCAGGCGCATGCATAAATGCACATGCTCTGTCAGAATGTGGGTTCGCAGAGCTAAAATACAGATGTCAGATTAATAACACAATTGTCAGTAGTGGTAAAATGTTTTCTTTCTTAAAATATTAATCGCCGAGTCTTACGCCTTATCCAGTTGAAAGCCAAATTCACGCTTAATCAGATCTTCCGGCAAACGTATTTCCACCGACTCCTTAATTATTGAATCCCAGAAGAAATTCGTATAGGCCAAGATTTCCGTGGCAGAATAATCTATGGAATGTCCTGTGGTGATTCAATGCTCGGCTGCGAAAGGCAAGTGTGGCGGTCATGTCCAAAACACCTTTCACGTATAGTGCGCATTGTCTAACCAACGTAGACTTCGCAACTCTTGCAAGGTATTCTCTAGATTACAACCTCCTCAATACCAGGTCGTCCATTGCCGAAGCGACAAGAGTACAAGTCTTTGCAGTGGGCGGAATATTACTTTGACATGATGTTTACTTAAGATTTTGCCTAATTTAGACGAAATATTGACGGCATTTTGCAGGAAGGCCATGGAATTGATCCGCTCCGAAACTTCATCGAGTACTCCTTACGGCTAGAAAATTTCAAGAATCAATGAGGAGTAGTCCTCTTTGAAAATTTCTAAAAATTGTTTTTTTTCGGAATGTCTACTTTATTGCAGTGATCGTCTCAAATTCGCCAGCCACTCCGTTATCGAGTTACAAAGCGATTTGTAATAACCACTTACAGTGGGGAATAAATAGTCGAAATCGCAGCCAGCGTGGCAAAATGTAATTTTAGCGACAGCGTAACAGGCATTAAGAACATCATGAAATTGCTCGATCTTGAGATCGAACCGGCTTGTTTCAACTTCTGCACAAAAGTGGACGAAAATCGTATAGAATGAGCAGTGTAGTGGATGACAACTGTCAAAGAGGCCAGCAGGACAACCGTGGACTTGAAGGAGATAGAAGAGGACCTCCTTTCGGACCCGGAACGATTGTTGTATGGTCCAGCCATCATTGACTAGAGGTATGTTTAACGTAACTACGAAAAATGTAAGGCTGCAAACGTCGTCGAACTGTTCGTGCAGATGGTTGTTGTTTTGCAAAAGTCCCCATCTGTTGACTCAGTGATCGAGACGTGGCTGCACGATCCGTTACAGCCATGCGGATAAGACGCCTGTCATCTCGACTGCTAGTGATGCGAGGCCGTTGGGATCCAGCACGGCGTTCCGTATTACCCTCCTGAACCCACCGATTCCATATTCTGCTAACAGTCATTGGATCTCGACCAACGCGAGCAGCAATGTCGCGATATGATAAACCACAATCGCGATAGGCTACAATCCGACCATTGTCAAAGTCGGAAACGTGATGGTGCGCATTTCTCCTCCTTACACGAGGCATCACAATAACGTTTCACCAGGCAACGCCGGTGAACAGCTGTTTGTGTATGAGAAATCGGTTGGAAGCTTTCCTCATGTCACCACGTTGTAAGTGTCGCCACCGGCGCCACCCTTGTGTGAATGCTCTGGAAAGCTAATCATTTGCATATCACAGTACCGTATTTCTGTCGGTTAAATTTCGCGTCTGGAGCACGTCATCTTCCTGGTGTAGCAATTTTAATGGCCAGTAGTGTAGCAGTGCAACGTGCAGATTTGGCCAGGATCCGCATTTATACTAAAGTATTCATTTCTCGCTGTGTTTCCATATTTTTGTCCAACCCCCCCTGTGTATCTGTCTCGAGACTTTACATGGTGAGTACTGTACATCCCTTTCTCAACCAGCAAAGTTGTACGAATTTATGAGATTAAAATGGAAACAAGTTTGTTTGCGTGTCCATCCTCCGCAGCAAGCATAGAAATACTTCTGTAAATAAAGCCGCCTTTTCTGTTGCAATTAATTTATTTTTTCTAGACGCGTTTCGCCTTCTTTTGCTCTAAGGCATCTTCCGTGGGATAGTTTGCTGTGGTCTGCTTTCTTCTTTCTATCTGGAGGTCGCACTACTGACATATTGTTGCTCCTGGGACCGTCATGTGCGATCAGAACATAGATAGTTTGGCAACATCTGAGTTGTAGGGCAAAATTTATTGAATTAGGAGCACATATACAACTGAATTAAGAAAAATAAAAGCAAATCTAATTCTAGCTGTAGAAATACTCTTGTCTACAAGACTAAAATTCCATCGTTCGAGTTGTCTCACTCTTTTTTTTTTAAGGAATAAAGAAGCTACATTCTTTATTCAATATTCATCTATTTAAAACGTCCCAGAAGTGCTCTCCATTCATAAATGTTTGAATTTTGAAATATTGCCACTGCAAAGATCTATCTTCAAGAGAGCAGTTTGCAAACCATTCTCTTCTTAATGCGGCCAGCTTCGAATAATTACTGTTGTTAATGTTAATAATTATTACTGTTAATAATTATTGGTGTTAATGAAAATGCGTCATCAACTAAAACCGCATCTTATAGCATGCCCAGTGTTTTCGATTGTAATGCATGCAATGTGAGATGTAATTTCAGTTCTGGCGACAGTGCTTCATGCATTACAATATCTTTATTACTTAAATCATAATTAACCCTCTTTAGAAGAAATGTTAAGTTCTGGTGATGGTTCAAATGGTTCAAATGGTTCAAATGGCTCTGAGCACTATAGGACTTAACATCTGAGGTCATCAGTCCCCTAGAAGTTAGGTTAGTTAGGTTTAAGTAGTTCTAAGGACATCGCACACATCCATGCCCGAGGCTGGATTCGAACCTGCGTCCGTAGTTGTCGCGCGGTTTCAGACTGAAGCGCCTACAACTGTTCGGCCACACTGGCTGGCAGTTCTGGTGACATTCTAAGATACGTAAAAGAACATTTTGAGTCTTCCATTTCAAATTATTTCAGCACGGATGCTGAGCAACCGAGCTGACGTCTTTTGTTCATTCATTCACGTATGGAAACACATTTCTTATTTTTTTTTTCTTATGCAGCGATTCCACGCAAAAAGCTTTAACTTTACAACTCGTGCGACATGCACCTGCCAAAACGTTCATTTCAGACACGACTCAGGAACCCACAAAACGACGAAACCGAAGTATATAGTGGTTTCGCCGTGTCTACTGTCAAATATGATACCATCTGCGTGCAACTCTTTCCACGGGACGAGTGGCGCAATCTGATGTCGTCGTGTAAACTAGGCTTTATTCTCAGCGTTTGGTACGACGGTCTAAAAGTGGTTCAAATGGCTCTGAGCACTATGAGACTTAACATCTGAGGTCATCAGTCCCCTAGACTTAGAAATACTTAAACCTAACTAACCTAAGGACATCACACACATCCACGCCCGAGGCAAGATTCGAACCCGCGTCCGTAGCAGCAGCGCGGCTCCGGACTGATGCGCCTAGAACCGCTCGGCCACAACTACGACGGTCTCGTACAACCTAATCTTGGGTCTCTTCGGGCACCTACGTTTTGTACTTTCTTCGGTAGTAAATCACTGCCATGGAGTTCGATCAGTCGAATAACATAGTGCACATTTCACGCTCAGATGTGTGCGGAAACCTGTGGAAGAGGATAAAAGAAGGAAAGCAAAAATAGAAGAGTTCGGTGCAGGAGTACTGCACCGTAGTGCAGGGTAGGCGGACCGGCGGCCGTAACTCTTTCTTCATTACCGCGCGACGTGGAGCTATTTTGCCTTCCATCACGGACTGCCGGTAAATTCCTGCCGCGCATCCCGGCCTGCAGAGCAACAGCGGCCCACCGCCGGACTGGCTTGGCGCTGCGGATTGCGACGCGTGGAATGGCCCCGGACGAGGCGAGTCGCGATACGATTGTAAATAGCGGCACGGTGTTAGGCAGAGAGCTCTGGTAGGCGGGTCGGAGGGGCGGGGTTGGGGGTAGGACGCGACCCGGCGGCCACTGTACATTTGCATGCTCCGCAGATTAATCTCGGCCGGGATTAAGTCTACTGCTTCGGCGCCGCCACCGACTACCAGGTTGAGAACAGGTTTTATTTCAGTGCGACGTTTATAGCGCTCTAATTTTCGGGTAAAAGCTCCACTACCGCCCTTAAATGAAATAGTTTTACCAGTAAATCCTTCGCCGTGCGGCCACCTGCGATCGCGGGCGACGCGAACGCGCCAACACACGACCGGTTCGCGAGCAGCGCCGAAGAGCCTGCGTCGCCCGCACGGGCCCCGCTCGCTGTGCTTCCCACCTGTCCGCCGCTACACAGCCTCCTCCTCCACATTTACAGTGTAAATGAAGCGCTGGAATAAAAGTTAGGTGTAATCTTCTGATTATCATACCGAACGAAGAACGACTTTTAACGAGTCCTCCGTATTAAACAGCGCTCCGCGCGCAGACGCTGCTAAGCCACGAAAACGTACAATTACCCGGAGAGCTGGGGCGTGTTCTGCGAATAACTTTGCCCTGCTGTATTCAAATGCGGCCTGGTATTGCGCGAAGTTCCGCCTTAAGCTGCTTAATTGCTGCTCCTTACCTCGGCGCAATCATTCCCGTCCTTGCAACTACTCGTGCCTTTTTTTTATCGTCCAGGCGAGGTGGACGGAAATGAAGAGTGTGGCTAGGAAATTTCTTACTCTACTAGCCTACGTAGAAATGGTTAAAGTTGTAGGCTACACATCATGCTATGCCATTTCATACAATGTCTTTCTTCCCACTTTCATACTAACAGCCGGCCACTGTAGCCGAGTGATTCTAGGTGCTTCAGTCCGGAACCGCGCTACTGCTACGGTCGCAGGTTCGAATCCTGCGTCGGGCGTGGATGTGTGTGATGTCCTTAGGTTAGTTAGGTTTAAGTATTTCTAAGTCTAGGAGACTAATGACCTCAGATGTCAAGGCCGTAGTGCTTAAAGCCATTTGAACTAACAATACGGAGTACTATAAAATCTAAAAACTAAACTCCATTCGAACAGCCCATGAAGGCGTAACTGTACCGACCGGCCGCCGTCTCATCTTGAGCCTACCAGCGTTCAAAATGGTTCAAATAGCGCTGAGTACTATATGACTTAACTTCTGAGATCATCAGTCCCCTAGAACTTACAACTACTTAGACCTAACTAACCTAAGGACATCACACACATCCATGCCCGAGGCAGGATTCGAACCTGCGACCGTAGCGGACGCGCGGTTCCAGACTGTAGCGCCTACAACCACTCGGCCACTCCGGCCGGCTCACCAGCGTCAATGGATGTGGATGTGGAGGGGCATGCGGTCAGCACACCCTTCTTCCCGGCCGTATGGCAGTTTACGAGACCGATACATCAAATTCTCAAATTCTGAACCAAACGTTACACCAAAAATTGTAAGGAAAGGAAGAAAATGGTTCAAATGGCTCTGAACGCTATGGTACTTAACTTCTGAGGTCATCAGTCCCCTAGAACTTAGAACCACTTAAATCTAACTAACCTAAGGACCTCACACACATCCATGCCCGAGGCAGGATTCGAACCTGCGACCGTAGCGGTCACGCGGTTCCAGACTGAAGCGCCTAGAACCGCACGGCCACTCCGTCCGGCAGAAAAGGAAGAGTCGTCAACATCATCAGAAGGGCCTATAGAAGCACCTCTTCTATGTGAAGCAAGAAATTGAACGTCACGACAGGTATGCAGCCCTATGTCAACTAAATAGTGGACAACTGTACACCAGCTCTCAACTTTGTTGTGTCACAAATTCCTGTGGACCAACATCTCTACATCGTGTTTCAAGACATTTTCCACTATATTTCGAAGAAGAGAAAAGTATCTGCGAAGTTTGGCCCGCACAGCATGACTCTCCAACACAAACGACGATACGGGAATGCTTGCCGCTCTTGATTGGAACACACAACACGGACAGGTCTTTCCTGGAAAAAAATCATTGTAGGTGACAAGACTTGGTGTTATCAACAAGAACGTACCACAAAAAGACAAATTACAGATATTCACACAAAGGGTAAAAGCTCTGACGACAAAAGCGACATTCAAGAATATGTGATGTGCGAGTTGAACAAAATTTAAAAAAATGAAATCAATAAGACTTTTCTGACGGTTTTACATGTTTGCATGAACTTTTCGAACATTGTACTCAGAGTAGAAATAGAGTATGTAGAACACCTGAAGCATTAAAACCACCATCCTAGCGTTCCTCTTTTTTTTTTTAAATTACCGTAGCCTCGAAATTTTTTGGACTTACGTCATAAATACAACAATGAACAGGCTCACACAGAAAAGTTTAATGCTCGTTTTTCCCTCGCTGTTCGAGAGTGGAACGGAAGAGAGACAGCTTGAAGGTGGTTGATTGAACCCTCTGCCAGGCGCTTTATTGTGAATAGCAGAGTAATCACGTGTATGGAGATGTAGATTAAATGAGTTTGAAATATCTTGCTACGAAACGATCGTAACAAATAATTATGAGAAGAAGAAGTAGTGAAAGTCTCGGAAATATACAGGGTAGCGAAAAACCAACTGATGATATTCGAGAAAGATTTTCTAAATAACCATAGGTCGTAAGTGCACTATTGTGGAGTTAAGGCCACAGAACGACAGCCAAACTGCGATGACTGCATGAGAGTGTGTGCATTTAAATGAACTTGGCCCAACTAATAACTCTTATGCTAAAGACTACAGTTACTAATTAAATCAACTGAAGATAATGGTTTCAGTAGGTCAAAGCTACGAAAACTTTAAATGATACCCACAGCTGTATACGTTGTATTTACTCGGCCTAGCAGACTACTGAATAAAGTGCGCTGGAAGAAACGTAATGCTATTTCTTCGTTAAGAGAAGATGAATAAAGTACGCTAAAATTAAGGTACTGCTATTTCTTTGATAAGAGAAGACGACGTAATGCAGGAACAGCATTGCAGTAAGTTTGTTGGAATTTGGAAGTTACTTTAACAATGAAATTTAATTCATGGTTTTACTTTTGTGTGGAGCCACAGTCACATAAAACTTTTTGACTTTACAACAGGCTTTATCCCACAATCTACATTTCGGCCTTAGGCCATTATCAAGTGCTATAAGTATTAAAACGCATTAAATTTCAGTAGACAACAAGTCATCGTCACAACATGTGTCTTCGGTTACATACATCACTTTCGTCAAAAGCAAATGCGAAAGCATTTATGTAATACGCCAATATATTGACAATTAGCATGACTTCTCACTTGATTTGGTGTGAAGTGAAATGGTGGGTATACCTTTCAAAAAGGAAAAAAAATGAAATTTTAAGTCCAATAGTTTTAATTTTTTCTAATGTTGAGGAAGCATGAAAGAAATTTTATTGAACAGATTGAAAAATCAGCCAAACACTTGCAAATAAATATTTATTATCCCTTGACCATGGTTTCGGTATTTGTAAAAATATGTTCTTCGGAAGCATTGGACTTATTAAATCACATGATGCCACAATATATTAGCTGAAACCAAGCGGTTCATGTCATAAACGATATATATACAGCCATGGCTTATTGACTTACAATAACTCATATTTCATCAATTTTCGTTTATGACAAGTACCGCTCGGTTTCATCTAAATCTATTGTGGCCTCATGTGATGTAATAACAGTACTTTTTGTATTACAAAACTTTCTTTTATATATATATAAGGTTTGCAACACCTCGGTTCCGAGACTTCAGGAACCTGTACAGGAAATTGGAATAGAAAGCAACGTAAACACCATTTCCGTCTTTTTTTCTTCCTCATGAAAATCACACACACACTGCATGTAGTACCACCACACAACGAGACCTTCAGAGGATGTGGTCCAAATGGCTGTACACACCGGTACCTCTATTACCCACTAGCACGTCCTCCTGCGATGATGCATGCCAGTATTCGTAGTGGCATACTATGCACAAGTTCATCAAGGTACTGGGTCCAGATTGTCTTACTCCTCAACTGCGATTCGGCGTAGAACCCTCAGAGTGGTTGGTGGGTTACGTCGTCCATAACCAGCCCTTCTCAATCAATCCCAGGCATGTTCGATAGGGTTCATGTCTGGAAAAGATGCTGGCCACCCTAGTCGAGCGATTTCGTTATCCTGAGGGAGGTCAGTCTCAAGATGTGCACGATGGGGACGCTAATTGTCGCCCATGAAGACGAATGTCTCGCCAATATGCTGCCGATATGGTCGTAATATCGTTTGGAGGATGGCCTTTACGTATCGTACAGCCGTTACGGTACCTTCCATGAACACCAGCGGCGTACGTCTGTCCCACATAATGCCATCCCAAAACAGCAGGGGACCTCCATCTTGCTGCACTAGGTGGACAGTGTGTCTAAAGCGTTCAGCCTGACCGTGTTGCCTCCAAACACGTCTCCGACGATAGTATGATTGAAGGCATATGAGGCACTCTTCGGTGAAGAGAACGTGATGCCAATTCTGAGCGGTCCATTCGGCATGTTGTTGAGCCCACCTGCACCGCGCTGTATAGAGTCGTGGTTGCGAAGATGGACCTCTTCATGGACGTCGGGAGTGAAGTTGCTCATCATGGAGCCTATTGTGCACAGTTTGGGTCGTAACACGACGTCCTGTGGCTGCACGAATAGCATTATTCAACATGGTGGCGTTGCTGTCGGGGTTCCTCCGAGCCATAATCCGTAGGTAGCGGTTATCCACTGCAGTAGTAGGTAGCCCTTGGGCGGCCTGAGCGAGGCATATCATCGTCAGTTCCTGTCTCTCTGTATCTCCTCCATGTACGAACAACATCGCTTTGATTCACTCCGACACGCATGGACACTTCCCTTGTTGAAAGCCCTTCCTGGCACAAAGTAACAATGCGGACGCGATCGAACCGCTGTATTGCCCGTCTAGGAATGGTTGAACTACGGACAGCACTAGCCGTATACCTGCTTCGTGGTGGAATGACTGGAACTGACGGGCTGTCGGACACCCCCTCTCCGTCCAATAGGCGCTGCTCATGCATAGTTGTTTACATCTTTGGACGGGTTTAGTGACATATCTGTACAGTCAAAGGGACTGTGCCTGTGATACTATATCCACAGTCAACGTCTATCCATTTATCAAAACTAGACATGATTGTCTTAATGGGATTGCCGCGATCGTTCCTTAAATAAAAATATGGCATTTCAGACTTTGATCACTATTTTTTATTTTCAATGACCGGTTTCAGGCGAGCTACCCATCTTCAAATCATATATAGCCCTTACAGAGTAACTCGTCAGTACAAAACTATCAGTTCGCTGTCATAACTGAAACTGGTCATTGAAAATAAAAAATAGCGATCAAAGACTGAAATGCCATATTTTTATTTAACGTCTATCCGTTCCATCAATTTCGTTTATGACAAGAGCCGCTAGGCTTCAGCCAGTCTATTGTGGCATCTTATCATATAATAAGGTCAATGCTTCTCAATGCTTCTGAAGAACATATTTTTACACAAATCGAAACCATAGTCAAGGGATAATAACCCTTTATTTGCAACTGGTTGGCAGATTTTTCAATCTGTTCAGAATTACACAGTTGCTGTTTCGCAGCCATATTTAAGGTTTAGATATTGCATATAATAAGTGCAGTAGACAGGAATGCTATCCGTTCAAAATGTATCTGGATATAATTACTAATGCCACGAGAGACGGACCTGCCGGGATAAAAGAAGACGAATAATGTTGTGCTGTCAATGTATCGGTCAGGAGAGCTTAGTGGTTTCGAAGATGAACTCTTCATTGGATTTCACTTAAGTAACAAATTTCAGCCTTTCTAAAGCTGCATATGTCTGCTTTTGGTGACGCGATTGTGAGATGGGAAAGCGAAGGAGCAACCACATCTAAAAAAAAAGAAAAAAAGACCATCTACCGAAGGACAGGGAACATCGAGAATAGCGGAATGTAGTTTTTAAAAGTCAGGGGAACGAATCAATCGTGTGCTGGAAAGGCTACCAGTAGTCCAGCTAGCACAGTGGCAGCGCGTACGGAGTTAAAAAGAACGAGAGGCAACGACTGAGCAACTCCTCATAAGCCATACATTTCTATGGCCAATGCTGAGCGTTGACGTGGCCGCGCTGGATTAGCCGAGCGGTCTTAGGCGCTGCAGTCATGGACTGTGCGGCTGGTCCCGGCGGAGGTTCAAGTCCTCCCTCGGGCGTGGGTGTGTGTGTTTGTCCTTAGGATAATTTAGGTTAAGTAGTGTGTGAGCTTAGGGACTGATGACCTTAGCAGTTAAGTCCCATAAGATTTCACACACACATTTGAACATTTTTCGTTGACGTGGTAGAAACAGCGATGCCGCTGGACAGTGGATGACTGGAATTGAGTGATTTGGAATGATGAATCACACTGGGTGCTCTACCACAATCCGATAGAACGGTTTGGGTTTGGCGAATGCCTGGAGAACTTTAATTGCCATCAAGCGTAGTACCAACAATGAAGTATGGAAGAAGTGGTGTTACGGCGTGGGGATGATTTTCGTGATTAGGGTGTGGTCCCATCATTGCACAAAAGAAAGCGATAAAGGCAGAAGGATATGAGCACACACTACAGCATCAGAGAAAAAGTCCAGAGACGATGATTGTTTGCAATAGCATATCAGTGCATCCTGTTAAATAGCAGCATATGCGAAGAAATGGTTTGTAAACAGTAACGTTCCTGAAATCCAATTCAGCATCTCTGGGGTGAGTCAAAACGTCAACTTCGTTTCAGAATCCAATAGCACCACTTCCCTGTTGTTGACTCTTGAGGTAGAATGGGCTGACATTCATCTGCAGACATCGAGACACGTCACTGAAATAGTCTCCATTAGAGTTACAGCCGTCATAAATGGTGAACTCCTTGATGTCCTCTATTAGATGTGCAGGTGGTTCTGATCAGTACCTGTAAACTACGAAAATGGTGAAAAAGGAAACAAAATAAGTTGTAAACACTTTTCCTCATATCTATGTTTGATAGCAAATACTCGATATTCCTGTCACCAGATAGCAAAAACGCCGGAAAATCAAAAGAAATTACTGGCGCTCACTCGCGCAAGTCCCTGGCATGTTGCGACCAGCTGTCACATCTAGACCCACTCAGACACGTTTGCTTAGTAGACCAAACTTTGTGCGCTCATCACTGAATTGGTGTCTTTCTAAAACCGCTGTTCTTACCGGTGCATTTCACGGTACGGTTGTCTGTAAATTTTTGCATGGTTCGACTCCCTTGGCCCGTACTATCATGGTTTTTTCCGGCCTGTATGTACGGCAGATTTTTAGCACAAGAATATGAGAGTTCAATGTCCCCTCTGCATTAACCGCAATGCATGAGTCCTGTCAGAAGTAAAAGAACAAGGCGGTGTCACTCTTGGGACAAGAAAATTGGAATTAGATGTAAGTGATACAGAAGGAACCGCGGAAAACCAACATTATCAGATAACCCGAACACAAAAGCAGTACTTTCAGGAGAATCAAGGAAGGCCATTGAGGAGATGAAAGATACAGCAGGAGGCATGAAGGTTCTTTGAGAGAGCTACTGAAACTAACAGCAGAAGAAACAGCAGTTCACCTAGACACGATTACATGTGAGCTGCATTTATACTAACTAGGACAATATATGAAGTCAATTGCGGCTCGTAGCTGCACATCAGTTGTTATCTCACTAACGATTCGCCTGTGGACTCATGTTTACAGCAATTTGGTCCTGTCATCGTACTTGTGTGTCCGACCGAGTGAGGTGGCACAATGGTTAGCACACGGGAGAACGACGGTTCAAACCCGTGACCGGGGTTCCCTAAATCGTATCACACAAATGCCGTGATGGTACCTTTAAAAGCGCTGATTTCCTGCCCCATTCGTCCTTCACCCCATGGGACCGATGACCTTGCTGTTTGTTCCCCTCCCCCAGATCAGCCAACCAACATGCATCAGTGTCAGTTCTCGCCGTTAAATATGATACACCCTGTGTGCTACCGAAGAATTATGTTGGTAGAATGGTAGAACAACTTTTCTGAAAATAACTGCATGCAGACAGTAACACATTGAGACCGCTATGGATTTGAAATTGTTCAAGGGACGAGATTATTGGAGGAAAGGAAGGCTACATCTACTATTAAGTTTTCTACATATATTTATATCTCATACTTTCTCCAGTTGGTTTAGCACCGTCCACTTCTTTCTACCCAGCTGTTATTGCACAGAATTTTATGGGTTCTAAATTAGAAAAAAACTTATTCAAACTCACTCGCATAGCCTCAAAAATTCAAGGCATGCCAGAGACAGAGGCTGAAGCATGAAGCTCACCATTATGTCGCGAGTGAATCAACGGAGAAAGAGGACGGAAAACCAAAAGAGCGAGACAAGCGTATTCGTTAGTTCGTAAGATATGTTGCAAGAAACTATACTTACTTCATAAAAGCACATAGTGAGGGACTGAAACATCAGTTAACAGGCTGCTAAGTGAATGTAGCAGAATAAGGAGGACACATTCGGTCGTCGTGAATCGAGCTTTGCGTCATAGCTCCCTTTAAGTACTCCAGCTCTCCAGCTCTTTCCATAAGTTGATCGATGAGATCGACGTCATTCACAGTAATAGTACCCTATTCCACGATACGATACTGTAGTGAAACTATGTACTAGACGCTGATGCACAGTTAGCGGAAGATGCGCTCGAGATGACGGCCTTCACCGAACGAACTTCATGCTACTCGCCGCGTGCCATCTACTGATGGAGAAACTGTCCGTTTTCCGACACCACCACATAGCAGAGTGCTGCCAGTACCGCACCTCAATACTGAAGCCAGCAACAGGGCCTCTTTGGGTTCACGTTCCTCAAATGCCTCTGAGCACTATGGGACTTAACATCTATGGTCATCAGCCCCCTAGAACTTAGAACTACTTAAACCTAACTAACCTAAGGACATCACATAACACCCAGTCATCACGAGGCAGAGAAAATCCCTGACCCCGCCGGGAATCGAACCCGGGAACCAGGGCGTTCCTGTTCAACCTATCAGGGATAGAGAGGAGATCAGCCAACCACACGACTACCGTAAGCAGGAACAACGCGGATGGGTCATCAAGGGTCATCGTAGAGTTTGGAGTGGGACCGAGTGCACTCCGCAGCCAGCGCGAGAACCACTTCGAACTGGGCAGCCACCGTCCCGTTCGCCGGCAGCCGCCACGCCGCCAGGATCGCTGACATCACCTGCAGGGAATGCGAACACTGAACTCACTCTATGGACGTCAGTTAGAATCCACCTCGCAGCTGAATTAGCAACTGCCAGCACTGCTGCAGGAGAACGACGACTCTTAAACATTGTGAATAAATAACTGAACTGTAATAATTTTTTTACTAGCGTCGCAGATGCGTATCAGGTTCCCAACAGCTATCCTGAGACTTCACCAGTTGGTATCTCCGCTGCACAGCGACACTTCATTTGTGTAGTTAGCAACATCATTTGCATTTGATAAAGGCAGATGGTGATTCAACACATGTCCTTCTACAGGTTGTTTTTGTCTCTCAAACCGACTGTTTCCAGGAACACCAAAGCATTCTTTAAGACAGTTTACACAAATGCGCCCCTTTTCCGCTATCGAATGAGGTGGTGCAGTTGTCAAATTACAGGACAAGCATTCGACATAGATCTAGACTCATCGTGTTCTCCATTTCGGTTACTGCGAATGGCGAGATGGTCCCCTTGGCAAGACCATGGTCGAGTCGTTCAGAGTTGTGGCCCATTTCTACTTACTTCGGCGTCGTTCCTACTTCCTCTATTGTGTGCTTGCCATACATAGTTGCCCCCAACTAAAACAATCACCGTATCTTCCTCTCGCTTTGTGCTTTATATCCGTTTTGTGGAAACATATTCCAAAATGAAACTTCCTGGCACATTAAAACTGTGTGCCGGACCGAGACTCGAACTCGGCACCTTTGCCTTTCGCGGGCAATTGCTCTACCATCTGAGCTACCCAAGCATGACTTAAGACCCCTCCTCGCAGCTTCGATTCTGCCAGTACCTCGTCACCTACTTTCCAAACTACACAGAAGCTCTTCTGCGAAACTTGCAGAACTAGCACTTCTGGAAGAAAGGATATTGCGGAGACATTGCTTAGCCACAGCCTAGGGGACGTTTCCAGGATGAGATTTCCACTGTGCAGCGGAGTGTGCGCTGATATGAAACTTCCTGGCAGATTAAAACTGTGTGCCTGACCGAGACTCGATCTCGGGACCTTTGCCTTTCGCTGGCAAGTGAGCTACCAACTCAGCTACCTAAGCACGACTCACGACCCGTCCTCACAGCTTTAATTCTGCCAGTACTTCGTCTCCCACTTTCCAAACTCCACAGAAGCTCTTCTGCGAACCTTGCAGAGCTAGCAAAATGTTTGTGTATTGATTCGCTATTTAAAATTACACACTTTTGATTTCAATGTAGTATTGCGTTTCCTTTGTGAATTTCCAGTGAATTCAATCTCAGTTGGAGAGCAATATCACAATTTAGATACGTTTTCCTAAAGAACTTTTGATTCTTCTGGTGAAGTCTTTTCTCGTCTTCGGACATCACGACAGAGTTTTCTTTCTATACAGCTTACATTCTTGTCATTCTTTGCTGTTTGGTGCTGCTTATCACACTTATAGCTGCTACTTCGACTCAATACTTTTTTTTGTGGCTTAACTGCCACAGAAAAAAAAATTGTCCATGCTCATCGACAGTTCTTTTTAATATTTCCTACTGTCAGCGTAAGAGTCGAAATTAGCTACATGTGGATATTTTATTTGTAATTTTGCTGTTGTTCTGAAGAGGTGTCACTTCTTCCTTTTTTATTCACTATACCAACAAAAGAATTTACTGCAAACGAGAACATTCATGAGAACAGTCTACTTCCAACAATGCGATCACATCGTTTATCTATATTATTTGTCAGCTCTCTTCCTGAGAAACATTTCTGCTCGATCCACGAATGTTTAGAGACATTCTCGCTTTCTTGTTTACTCCCTTCCATTCCAGAGCTCAGTTTCAGAACTGATCAACTACTACAATTCCTTTTTGTATATAAGATTTCCGCCAACGGCAGCTAGTGTTTGGAGCTGTTTGTCGTCTACTGTACAGGAATCAGCTTTCCTGTGAAGTGTCAACATGAACTCGGTTGAACCTCTATTAAGCACTAACAGGAAACAAAATTTCCTCCCACAGTCTATGATAAAATCCCAAACTTAATGCATTATATCTCATTGAGAAGCCCACAAAATAGGTTTTTCTGTCAGAATAACTATGACATATGCTGATGTCCGATCTAATTTAACGTAGTGAGTGAATTCGCATATCCGGCCGGAGTGGCCGTGCGATTAAAGGCGCTTCAGTCTGGAACCGCGCGACCGCTACGGTCGCAGGTTCGAATCCTGCTTTGGGCATGGATGTGTGTGATGTCCTTAGGTTAGTTAGGTTTAAGTAGTTCTAAGTTCCAGGGGACTGATGACCACAGAAGTTAAGTCCCATAGTGCTCAGAGCCATTTGAACCATTTTTTTTTTTTTTTTTTTTTTTTTTTTTAATTCGCATATCTGTGGAGTGTGCTGCCGCCTAGCGGGGGATTTATTCCAAACGAACGTAGATAAAAGTCCGCTGAAGTGTGCTACCACCTGGTGGCATTGACCTGAACTTGTAGTTGAATGATAGACTAGTAGCGCACCCTGTGAACCGTGCACATTATTTATCACATCCGTATGTATTTGACCAGTAAGGCAATTATGTCACACCATCTGCGCATGTGCAGAAGCTCCTTAAAACGTGTACAAGCGAAGGTGTGCTCGCGACTCTGATGCCAAGTTCCACCGAGTCTAAGGAGCAATACGTAGCACAGTGCTGTAGACTTACTGCCGTGTATTTGAGATTACCGCATCTGCATTACGTTTAGCAGCATTTGTAGAAAAATAACCAATAAATCCCCAAGATGTCAAAAGTTAGGATGTTCACGTGCTCTTGTGCTCTTACACAGAAGCCGCCACTGGTTAAACACTAAACAAATATGGAGAGAACAAGCCAGAAAAACATTAACACTAAACAGGAAAGACCGATGCCTATCTAAGAATTTAAATTAAATTAACAACTCTAGTAAAATAAAATTAGTACGGAAAAAGTGCCGAAGAACAAAAGAAGGAAAGAAGATTAGAGTTTAACGTCCTGTGGACAGTGCTGTCATTAAAGACGGAGCACAAGCTCGGATTACGAAAGGGTGGGGAAGGACATTCGCCGTGTCTTTATCATAGGAACCATCCCAACATTTCCCTGGAACCCTTCAGGGAATCGCGGAAAGCCTAAATCCGGATAGCCGGACTGAGACTTGAACCGTCGCCGTGCCGAATGCGAGTCGTGTGTGCTAACCAATGTCCCACCTTGCTCCGTGATAAGAACAACTTGAAGAAGTTTTACATATGAAATGGTACGGGACAGAATAATGGATAGAACTCACAACTGAAGTGACAGAATATGAGGAGTACATACACAGCCATAGTAAAATAAATAAGTACAGGAAAACAGAGGAATAGAATGAAATTGAGTGTGGGAAGCATTGGAAAATCGTGAACATTAAGTGAAGTTTAGAAGAGAACCAGTGTTGAGCTGCATTTTAATATTAAATAAGGACAGTGGACCAGATATTTGTCAATTTCCGGGACTTTCAACAAATTACGTTTTTGGCCTTTTTGTGCTACATGAAGGTTATAGGACTGGCTGGTAGTTGTGGTCCTTACTCAGTACGTACTCAACTACCTTGGAGTCATAATTCAGCATCCTTCAGCTGTGTTCATGTTCAGCCAGCCTAGTTGCTATGTTTCTACCTGATTGACCAATATAATGCACATTACAATTACGTTGACTATTTTTGTTTATCCCACTGTTGGCTAGTAATTGGGTCTTTAGGAAATCCTACAGTTGCAGGATTTCAGTATTTTGTCTACACTCTGTGATACGTATCCCCGGTAGGGACAAGTAATGGAAGGAACAGCAGATGGCACAGGCCCATAGAAGAGTAAGGGGTGAAGGTTATTTTTAATTTTTGTTTCATACGCAAGATGTGGTCAAATAGGACAGGGGTGTAGCCGTTGGTTTAGGCAATGAATTTTATTGCCTCTAACAAAAAAAAGGACTAGTGGAGAACACCAAAGAAGAAAAGAAGAAAACAACTACAATCGTTTACGTTTACACCTAACTTTGTCTCACAATAATTTATTTTTCAAATTAAAATTGTCTGGGAAATATCAAAAACTCACTATTACAAAATTAGTGACACTCATTTGTGTTGCTGAATGTATGCATTGTTGAAGTTGGTATCAAAAAAATGGTTCAAATGGCTCTGAGCACTATGGGACTTAACATCAGAGGTCATCAGTCCCCTAGAATTTAGAACTACTTAAACCTAAGTAACTTAAGGACATCACACACATCCATGTCCGAGGCAGGATTCGAACCTGCGACCGTGGCGGTCTCGCGGTTCCAGACTGAAGTGCCTAGAACCGCTCGGCCACTTCGGCCGGCGAAGTTGGTATCGTAATCTGAGTGGCGTACTGGCATCTCTCTCTCTCTCTCTCTCTCTCTCTCTCTCTCTCTCTCTCTCGCAGTGTCTCCATTGTAACAGTGTGGCTAATACTCCATGGCGTCGAACGGCATCTTCCACGCTTTCAACGTTTTCAACGTTTTCCTCTTTACCGGTAATCGGGTCATTTCTGTTCTGTTGCTCACAGCCGTGGTACACACAACCATTCGTTTACAACGGCTACCTGTTCGCATCCTTGTTCATCAACAAATTTGACCGACCTTGGGTAATTCTGTCTGCTGTATCTCGTATTATACGCTCTACTATTTGCATCACTGAGAAATAATTAAAAAATTACGATTTCGCACAGACAGTAGAAAAATTGAAATATCTCCATACACTGACAACAGGTGACACTATTTATTACTTTTATCAGATGCAGACGCATAGGCCGAGATGTTTCAAACGAACTTACATAATAAATTGAGAAAGAATTTAAAGAAAAAATAATTTTATGCCAGTGTATTGAATTTGCTGTGTTATTACAAGGCAATGCTTGCTTGTGAAGTTAGTCGGCCTTGATCTAAAGTGGTTTCACCTGACAATGCTTCACAAGCCGAAATTCAGACAATTTCGCAAAGAAATTAGGGCATTCCACACTAAATCCGTTCTCTGGGAAAGTGACGAAATCAAATAAGCGTGACTACAAGCTAACATTTAACAACGAAATTTTTGTTTCGGTGCAGCGTAAGTATGCCTTATTTCCAGACCAGAAGTTAACTCGTTAACTAATACATGAATTAGGAATCCTACACATTCGTCTGGAAAAAAAAGCACGAAAACTTCAACGTGAAACGGAGAGTAGCGAAAGCGTAAACTTTATTTCGTTCTTCCCATAAACTATACTTAATTGTATACAAAACAACAAAATTCCACAAAAGCAAGTCTTTCTTTTTTCAGAGATGCTATGCATATTATAATTATTACGGTTATTATTATTATCATCGACAGTGGCTGATGTTGTTTAAAGATGTTATAAATCAGATGCTATTAATTTCTCACTCTGATGTTCATCTGAATTTAAACACCCAGAATGTATACCTGCCACTGTGTTTAACATTTTTAATTGCATTGCCAGTAGACGGTCAAAGGTGACTTACTCTATGCTCGTACCTGATTCTTTGCGTGCAACATCATTTTAGCTGTTGATCAGTAATATTTTATCATATTTGGCGACGATTGTTAAAGTCTGACGATGGGCTTGTAAGTCGAAAATCGGTTAACAAAATATATTAATACTGTAGAACTGACTCAACAATGACCTTTTCATATATATTTATGAGCTGTAAAACCAACAAGTGACAAAGGGATCAGTTAACATAAAACTCACTTTAGCTTCACGAAACAGTTTCGTAACATTACGTATTGCAAAGGCATCACTGCCATTTCTCAGCATTGTACTACCGGCTAAGTGAATTTGATGATGTTCAGATGTGTGTGAAATGTTATGGGACTTAACTGATAAGGTCATCAGTCCCTAAGCTTACGCACTACTTAACCTAAATTATCCTAAGGGCAAACACACACACCCATGCCCGAGGGAGGATTCGAACCTCCGCCAGTACCAGCCGCACAGTCCATGACTGGTTCAACTGGCTCTGAGCACTATGGGACTTAACATCTATGGTCATCAGTCCCCTAGAACTTAGAACTACTTAAACCTAACTAACCTAAGGACATCACACAACACCCAGTCATCACGAGGAGTCCATGACTGCAGCGCCCTAGACCGCTCGGCTGAATTTGATAGTTCCCTTGTTTTCAGCATCTGAATTATTCTTACGCATGCTTAATAATAACGTAGTGTGAGTGAGTGAGTGAGTGAGTCAGTCAGTCAGTCAGTCAGTGAGTAGGTGTGAGTGTGGGTGTGCTTGTCTGTGTTTGGTTGAATGCTTTTCTGTGACCATGTTATTTGTTATGTTAATGCAGCACTGATTGTTCTTACTATAAATATTATTGATCACACCTTTGACAATTTGGCTGTATTATACGATTTTAATGAGTTCTTCCATTTCAGACACACACATGTGAAGATACAGTACTGATTATACGATTTTTACAGAGTCCTTCCATTTCAAATACACACGCGTGAAGATACAGCACTCTAACTACGTGTGCTTGAAATTTGTGTTTTAACATTTCGCTGGGTGTCCGGTTTACCTACAGGCAATACTCCTAAACAGGAAATGTGATGGCATCGTAAAACGCAACGGCTGCGTTACAACTTGCCTTTTTTTAAGTTGGTTCCTAAGTAGGGTACGTTCGGATTCACCATCCCACTGGCGACTAGGTCACTGCAGATGGAGTTCATACACATGTAAAGTGAAAAAAGGTGGACATGACCTTTTCAGAATTTAGCTGGGCATCCGAAGCAAGTGAACAAAGAAACAACGGAGCCCGAGGCATTTCCTAATCACAGTGTTTCTGCGCACGACACACTTCAGGAAGAACAGAGCTTCAGTGAATAAGTAAACACCTCAAAACTTTTGAAAGATGTATTTCAGAAGATGGAAGTGGATCCGAAAAGAATAATCTTCAGTCTGTGATACTTCAGGGTTTCTCTACAAAACTGGTAGTCTGCAAGTATTGTGTTAGCCGTTGAGTTTTAATCGATATTTCGAAACTTTCTCTAGATGCCTTCGTCAAGCATAGGGGACTAATTCCCGCGATCACTCTGTGGACACCAACCAAAATGTGAGTGCAGTCAAATAGTAGATATACCTTGCAAAGGTTGGAGTAGAAGAGTTTATTTTTTCAACTCGTTCATATGGTTGGAAAGATTAGAAAACCGAGTTTTGCCAACAAAATTTCGCTTGGGAAAACTTTCTGCAGTCAAAAAACTTCGAAAAATTTGGACTTTTTTCAGTTTTTTCAAAATATCTCAGTTTCATTTGCTCCTATCGCTTTGGCGTCTAGTTTCTTTTTTAAAGAGCACAAAATTCTCTACAAATTTGATTCTTGCCATTTTTTTTCTACTCCCAATATCTAAGGCGCTACAGCTCCTAAAAAAATACCAATTTTTCAAATTTTGTGCATAGTGGCAAGATACCTAATTTTTGAACATTATTTATTCAGTTTCTGTTTGTGTAGTATAAATACATTATACATCATGTTATAAGTTGGAATTTACCACCTCACTTTCAGGCATTCAATTTCTCTGTATGCAACATGAGGATTGCTGGGCACCCAACTATTGTGATTCTTACATCACTACCTGAAGTTCACTATGGGCCACCTCAGCCCTGGTATTTGTAAAACTATAAATATAAAAATACATCATTAAGAGACATAAACACACACACACACACACACAAAATAAGTTGTCTCAGGAATCTGAATTATTATTAGCTGCAATAGGCAACCTAATTAGGTAGGTAATTATTCTTGTGTATAAAAGCCACACAGTTGACATTAAACATAAGTAGCTTTATTACAACTAAAATACATTGTTACTAAAAAATGTTGACAGTTCTGGGTGTGTAATACTTGTAATATTGCACTTAAGCGCAATTGAGACAGATATGAGCATCACTTCCAACGTTTTGATGGGCCAGGTTCCTCAGTGTCACCAGAAATACCTTGAATTACGAATTAAGGGGCTGTACATAGAGTTGATCCCAGATTGACCTCTTCTTTAAACAGCGAGTCAGCCTCAGCAAGTTCGTTGGTTTCGTCAGCGGTTTCCTCAACATCCTCCATAACATCTTCTTCACTGTCTTCATATAAAAATTTTGGCACGTTTTCACAGTTGACCCCAATACATTTCTTGCAAATTGAAGAACATTTCAAACCCACTTTTCTGCAGGAGCACGCTCCGCCACAGTTCAGCTTGCATGAGCATGAAACAATGTGAAGAAGTGCTTCAGGTGCTGGATCTTGGCTCATTATAACGGGTATTGGACCGTGGTCACTGTGATTCCAGCCCCACTTCTCAGGTGGTTCCCAGTTTCCCATCCAACTTTGGACTTGTTGGTAAGTCCGCAACGAATGATGTTGTGCAGCATCTTGTGTAGATGGCAACCGTGCAAGATTCAGTTTGGTTTTGGTGGCAGACTTGGCGAATAGCTGGTACCGCAAATGGTCTAGTGTGTGGGAGCTGCTGACAGCTCCACTATACAATGCGATAGTAAAAATGGCTCTGAGCACTATGGGACTTAACATCGACGGTCATCAGTCCCCTAGAACTTAGAACTACTTAAACCTAACTAACCTAAGGACAGCACACAACACCCAGCCATCACGAGGCAGAGAAAATCCCTGACCCCGCCGGGAATCTAACCCGGGAACCCGGGCGTGGGAAGCGAGAACGCTACCGCACGACCACGAGATGCGGGCAACGCGATAGTAACCTGTTCTCCTGCTGTTATTATTTCTTCACGGGTAGCATGTGGTTTATTGAACGTGCAAAGCGCTGAGGTTAGGTGTTCGCTTTTCGCAACAATATTGCAGCACTTAATTTTTCCTAGACCAAAAAATGCAGATGTTGTATCACATCCGCTAAAGCCGTGAGTGAACAGAATATATTCAATGTCAAACTTGTAAGATGCAGTGGAAAACCACTCGTCTTCTGCATTTCCGCTTCTTGGCTTTAAGAAAGATAAGTTTTCAATGCCTTGCCCAAAACCGTTCATGAGCACAAGCAGGTCAACATCTTCTCCTACAATGACAACACTTCCAAAATCTTTGGTTCTTGAAATGGCAGATGTTACAATTATAACGTCAGCATCTTCTTGTGCCTGGTGCACTTCAATGCTACACTCCAGAAATTGGATTTCAAGAAGTGTGATCAAACGCATCTTGTTTCGTTCGTTGTACAAGAACTTGTCCTGAGGGACCTGGTTCACCATCTCTGACTCAACCACAACGTCAACCGAAGAATCTTGTTTGGACCTACGAATCCTCTCAGCACTCTTTGTGCTACATTTGTCTCCCTCACATGTATACCCATCAAATACAATAGCAAATTCAGATCCAAAGTGACGTTGCAGGTAAGAAACATAGCTTTGGGCTATTGACTTGAAGCAAACATTTCGACTCCAAGTCACTTTGTGGATAAGGTACCCTCCATCAATGACAAAAAATTTACTCGGTCCACCTGACTTCACATCTTCCACTGGAACGAAGGCATCGTAGAATGTAGATTTTGTTCCTTCTCGCATGCCTTTTTCTGAGAATAGGGACATTGGGTAAGGAGCAAGTTCATATTTCAGAAAGGCTTTTAACTCTTCTTCACTTTCTTTCATTAAACAAATCCTTTGGAAAAGAGTAAAAGGATCAACAGGAGTAATTTTAGTGCTCCCAGCTTTTACAGAATTTAACGCAGAAAGTAGAGTCACAACTTTATCATTTCTACGGAACTTTACATCGTGGAAAATGTGACCAACTATTCTTTGCTCGAAATTTGAAAAATTGGTATTTTTTGACGCGCTGTAGCGCCTTAGATACTGGGAGTAGAAAAAAATGGTAACAATCAAATTTGTAGATAATTTTGTGCTCTATTTTGAAAAACTGAAAAAGTTCCGAATTTTTCGAAGTTTTTTGACTGCATAAAGTTTTCCCAAGAGAAATTTTGTTGGCATAACTTGGTTTTCTAACCTTTCCAACAATATGAACGAGTTAAAAAAATAAAATCTTCTACCCCACCTTTTGCAAGGTACAGGCTTTTTTTCTGACAGTCTCACTGGACTACAAGAACTAACTATTGAGCAAAGATCTTAAAGGCTACAAGCTGTACCCCTAATTGAGGGAAACCACGGTATACCAGCTGTCGCCCAACTTTGCTTCACCTGTGAGGAATAAATTAAAAACCAGTTTATCATCGTAGTGACGCAGGTGAGGACTTTGTTGAACTGTATAATATGGGGCAAATAAAAAAAAAGAGTGGCAGAAAATTTAATCAAGAGGAACAGAGGCAGCAGCCTAAACAAAGTATGGGATCCTGCACCCATACTGCTTAAGTCACGTGGGAAGGATATGTCACTCGCTCTCTACTGATAATAAACAGGCTATTAATAGTCTTCTTAGTGAAAGACTGTTGTACAGTGTGTTAATTAATGTAAACTTTATTAAATTTTGACGTATTCTCTCTATTGGGTTAGAATTTCAGTCGACTGTTTCATTAGTCCATTCTATGTATGGGTCCACAGCCCCGTAAATTTCTTAAAGTAAATCATGTTCCCACCAAAGCTGTTCTTTGATTTCGAAACAAACATTGTTTTATTATTTAGTAATTAGCTAATATCAACCTCTTGACCATTAATACGATATTTAACAATAAATGGTCCTCACAGCAGTGTGTGGAAAAAGCAACCATAGCAGACACACATACAAGTCTCGTAGGAATGAAACCCATATGTAACGTGAAAAATGTGCAACGTTTACGTGCATTTTGTCATGCACACGCCTTTGGCGGGCATATTTATGATTAGAGTTCCAATTTTCTGTGAGCGGTATCAAGACCACCAGAGTGCACTAGCGGTGGCCGCGTTTAGTGGTGTAACCAGGTCTAGTAGGAGGGACATGGAGATACTGCGCACTCGTGTGGGACGGCGGTATCAGCACCAGACATAGTTGAAAAAGGGGCCTCCATTTGACCGGTTGGTTGAATCGCACAATATCCAGATTTTGGGGCATTCAAATATGTCAGTGGCCCGATGTTGTACTGTACGGGAACGTAGGGGCAGGCATATTCGTCGCTAATTCTCCGGTCAAACCACGTTTCACCTCACCAACAACAGCCTTTAGAGTAGTGGCATGACCAGGAATCATTGTGTCGTATTGTGTTCAGCGACGATTCGCTTTACTGCACAATACTATGGGAATTGTGTGTCCATCTTGATGGGAAACTTTTGTTGTTTATTTATTCCCCAAACTAGTTTAGCGACAAATACCGCCATCATCAGTGGATTCTTTACTTCCAACACGAAGAAACAGCGTACTTATAAAACATTGTAAACCAATTTTACATACGTAATGTATGGTTTTTAAATGTTGTTTTCTGTGAATACATTCACAATACCTTATTTACTATACGTAACAGCATGGTTTGAGGATTGTTGTCGCTGTTTGCGGCATGTTTCCTGTGCTTTTCTGTTGCCGCTTTTCTTGGCGTACATCATGTCATCTGCAACTGCATGAGCGGCTGTTAGTAAACAAATACAAAAACGTGAGTTTATGTATATCAGCCTTATGCAACTGGGATTGCGAAGTGCTGTGGATACAGTTTTGGTATGTACTAGGTTGTTACGTAGTTTATCGTGTACTCACGCTCGCTGGACGGCTTACAGCCACTTTCATACGCAGAAAAACATAACTTCCGCACTTCGTTCATAAACCAAAACATTATGCCACCTTGCTGTACGCGCGTGTCGCGAAAAATGTAACGCGTGTTGGGAGAAGCCTATAAAAATTCTAGCGGAAGTTCTAACAACTTCTGTTCCTTATTTATGTCTCTGTTTGTGATTGGGGGTGAGGGGGGGGGTTCTTTTGCGTGTGTATATTTTGTGTTCTGTGACGTGTCAGTTCTCTCAGAGTGGTGTTTACATTTATTACTTTTTTCCCTCCACTATAGCCTTTTGTATGAAATAATTTTCTTATATTGTTAGTTGTCGGTATAAGCTGTTACTGCACTATCTCGTATGACCATCGTCGGTTACTACAGCGGCTACATTTGGGAGAGGCCTCATCCTTCCAATGTTCTGGGGAGTTACAGCGGTGTTGCTACTGGTGTGGGGAACAAAAGGTTACGGCTGGTGATTTAGGTAATTGTCACGGTGCAACAGTACGTCAGGACATCATGCGTCCTCAGTATTGCGGTGCCATTTTTCAATAGGACAATGCTTGTCCACACATGGTACATGTGTCTAGAAACTGTCTGTGTGATGTTGAAGTACTCCCATTGCTAGTAAAATTTACATAGTATGTCCCCGATAGACCATTTGTCGGATCAGCTCGCACGTGGACTTCGTATCAACGCCAGTATCCATGTTATCAAAAACCAACTACAACAGTTGTGGGCCAGTTCACTTCACAACGGCTTTACGATACACTTCCCAACCAAATGTGTGCATGCAGTCACACCTGAGGGTGAGGAACGCCACACTGAGAGGCGGGTTTATACTGCCAGGTTCTTTGTAGATTTGACTTGATTTTGTAATTACTGAAATAATACGGATACCCAGTGAAACTGTGAAGCTTCATTTAGTTTTCTCCTGCCATTCTAAGTGCTTTTTTGTTAGGCAGTGTATGCGGAAAACAGTAACAAGAGGAAGGAACGGGATGATAGGGCGTGCCAAGATATCAAGGAGTATCTTCCGCGGCACTAGAAGCCGTGAATAGCAAAAACTGAACCGAAATGTAGAGAATGCAATATACACAAAAAGTAACTGGAGACATGAATTACGAGTTGTACTTTCAGAAGTTGTGGTTTAATGGGGGAGGAATTTGTGGCGTGACGCATTAAACCACAGGATTAACGGTAAAAGAAACCGGCAGTAGTCAAACAGCTTGGTCATCTGTTATCATGCACGTCCATCGTCCACTACCGCTTGACAATGGCGTAACAGCCGAAAGTGGCCAATAGCGAGAAAGGAACAGTAATTGGCAGTTTATTGCGGAAATGTTTTCATTTCAGAGTTGTGACTTCCTTTATGAGTGTTTTATTGTTTAGTGGCGCCGGGAAACAATGGATACGGCAGTGCGCATAGTGTAACATTCAGTTCGGTTGGTGCCCACACAGCGAACAACGAAATCTGCGCTCTGCACCCGATGACGACTATTACGGACGTTCTAAGAATGTCGCTTAAGCAGACATCATAATTTTTATATTGTAATTGATTGATCCATGGTCGTCTAATTACAACAAGTATTCACTGTACTGGTTACAACATATTACTGCCGCCAGCAGCTATGATAATTAATCCACAAAATATTTCGTCATTACATGTAAACTTCAGTTATTTGCATAGTTATAAGCATATTGAACATCACGAAATTGGTATAAAATATTAGTATAAAATACGCCCTCACATTATAAAACAGGTTGAAATTAAAATTTGCTATCTACCCTGTGTGAAGAGTGGCATGGGGAAGGCGAGTGGTACAAAGGATACACGCGGAGCGGGACGGATAACAGCGTATTCTACATTCATATGCTGCTTTCAAAGTAAGCAAGCAAAAAGAAGTATCAGTTCAAAAAGTTTAAAAAATTAAATTGTAAGAATTTTCTTTTGCTTTTTTAACTTGAGTTGATATAGTGTAGCTGTATGATGGCCCGCTTCGTCTATGTCCTTAATTTTCCCCCAATTTCCTATGCCCTTCTCTTCCGTAAGCCCTATACCACAGAGCACATGGCCATATTTTAATTCCACTTTTATCGTGTGTCGGCATAATGCGAACTTTATTGACATACATTGTATCCCAAAAAAAATGTATACTCTCTTTTGCAGGACACAACTCGACATCTTTTTTTTTCCTTTTTCAGGTTTACGGCTTGAAAAATGGCTGAAGGTAGCACGAACCCTAAGCAAAAGAACGTTCATTCTGAAGTGCTAGTGGAAGTTTGAGAACGTAAGTACAGTATAATGACAGTTCAGGATGAAGCTTCAGCGAGATGTACCAACGCCACTCACAATTACTCGGCTGCGAGAGAAGTTCGAGGAAGAAGAAACTGGCCAGAATAGTAATGACGCGCTCTTGAGCTCAAAATTGGTATATGTCTGACAATAAGTCAATTCTTAGAAAGTGATAAAGCCGCCAACCATAAAATTTTTAAACAGCACTTTATTTTTTGTCGCGGGTGCACAAAGAATGGGAACTGCTCCTCTACCAAAGACAGCGTGTAACACGGTATCGGATAAGACCGAAAGCATCTGTTCCTTCCAACCACTCATTATTTGCTTGACATCTCTTTCAGGATAAATACTGGTAGTGAAAAGTACTTTCACCAGCAGGATTCGACTCAGTTACATCCATCTCATGCGGCTCCACGTTGCTCTTCAATGTTTTTTCATGTCACAAACCCATCTTCGATTAAGTAGTCGTCTCACACATCTAAAACCATCTCACCTTGGTAGATGTAGCGCCCTTCTCCTTTTCCATTCAGTTGCCTCACCTGTTTGCTCTCCTGTCCCCCTAAGCAACTGTCATCATATATCTGTCCGCTGTTCGTTACTCATCCCTCTACATTTGGATGCTTAACATTTTAGAAGACCATGTCTAAGAGCTATAAGTCAAAACTCATTGAAACCTTTCCATCTCGGACACTATAGAATCATTTCTATGAGAACTGTATTTACTTTTTCACAATTTGTCTTGGTAAATGAGAATCTTCTTTTTTTCAATCCATGTAGTCAGTTTTCCTATTGCTCCAAATACAAGACTACATCGGCTATTTCTGTGACTTACTTCTACAAATTTATGTGCGATAAGTTCGTCTCGTATTATCGTTCGGTAGCTAACTTTCACGTGTAATTACCGATTTGCTTTGTTGTTCCAGTGGGAGATGAAATGCAACCGGACACCGGAGGCTAACAGTTCAATGTCGTCTGTAGGATGAAAATGGTCCATGTATGTTCAGATAATAGATACTCATTACTATTTTTTTCAGTCTAGGAATCAGAAAACTTCCTCCAGAGCCACTGAAAATAACTTTTTTGTATCGCGGTCCACTGAATTTGATTTGGACACACAGTACCAGACAGTTACCCACCACGTGGCTTCCGGAATCAGTACAACATTGTTGATATAACAACGCTCTTGTACTTGAGGTTGAAAATACCACTACAGTTGTAATCTTCTTATATTTAACAGACGACCGTTTTCGAGCTCTTATACGCCCATCTTCAGGTGTCATAACTTGTTACTGTGACCCCGAGCGCCGCGGTGAACGAGTACAAGACGCGGTGTGCTACCAACGAGTGCTGACCGTGGGGTATTTGTGTATGATCTGGGGAGCCCCCTATATATCAAATTATCCTATCAGGGACCAAGATGTACTGAAACGAAGGATGATGGGTGGAAAACGTGATTTCTAGGAGCATTTTGGGTAACCAGTGATACCTGTTTTATTGGAAGAGCACGATTCTTATCTAATAACTAGTGTTTGGATTTAGCTTTTAGGACATGGTTAATTCACTATTCGAAAGTGAGGTAGATAGTTTCAGTATGCTGTTTGCGCCTTGTGTGCACCCGTAGTTTGGAACAAAACAGACGGCCGTCTTCGATCCAGAAACATCAGGTAATGATTTAATCGTGGCAGCTTCAAAATCGGTTGTGGTATCATTAGGAAAAGGAATCACTACATCGAATTTGGCTATGATAACTCAGTCCGGAAGCTGTGCTTTATAGAGAAAGCCGGGGTTACGAAAACCCGAAACACCTTTCAGTGTCGCGCGGGATCATCCGAGCGGTCTAGGGCCCTGCAGTCATGGACTGTGCGGCTGATCCCGGCGGAGGTTCGAGTCCTCCCTCGCGCATGGGTATGTGTGTTTGTCCATAGGATAATTTAGGTTAAGTAGTGTGTACGGTTAGGGACTGATGACCTTAGCAGTTAAGTCCCTTAAGATTACACATACATCTGAACATTTTTTGAACACCTTTCAGTGGTGCATGACGTTTGAAAACTCAGAGAAACGTGTAAAATCTGTATTGAGAGACTGGTAATATGCACCAACGCTACTCACAATTACTCGGCTGCGAGATTGTTTCGAGGAAAAAGGAACTGTCAAGAATAGTAATTAGGCCCTCTTGACATTGAAATTACATTGTATCTGAACATTAATAAGGTCATGTGCTTCTGTCTGGCAATAAGTCAATTCTTGGAAAATGGCAAAGCCGGAAACCATAAAATTTGTAAACAGCACTTTGTTCTGTGCCAGGGATGCGCAAAAAAATACATCAGAATGGGAACTGCTCTCTACCAAAGACAGCGTGTAATACGGTATCGGAGAGGAGCGGAAGCATCTGCTCCTTCCAACCGAGCGTTATTTGCCCGAATCAGGAATTACGTCGCGAACAGACTCAGGTAGCGGCCGGGATCGCTGCACCGCGGGACATCGCTTTGAGGGAACAAATATATCTCGGTTTCCGGAAGAGCGCCTCGGCAGTGCCACGCCGAGCCCACCGCCGCCGCCGCTGTCGGTTCGCAACTCGCCGCGCCCCTCGAGCATCGGAAGCGGGGCAGCAGAAAGCGATCGACCGGAGCCGCAATGCCGAAATTGAATTTTAGGAGAGCAGCGCGGAAAAAGAAAAGAAAGCCGGGGACGCAAAGGGATGCAAGGCCCCGCGTCTAATCTGTCCTGTAGGAACAACAGGGGCCCGGCAGCAGAGCAAGCTGCGAGTCGATTTAAAGTTTGGCTGCAGAGCACGGGAGCGCCTCCTAGCCCGCTGGGAGCCGGCGTGCACCGCTCAGAGCCCCGACCCAACTTCGGGACAGACATTTCCGAAACAAATGTGGCGGAAATATGATAACAGGTAGCGGCGCGCTGGCACAAATAGCGCTCGCATAGCCCCACAGCGACCCGCGTACTGGCCTCGCCGGCCAATTGCCGCTTAGCGTGCGCACGGCAACTGTTGCGGGGTCCCACGGTTAGTTACGTACGCTACGGTTGCGGTGCAGTGTGGTGTGGTGCGGACAACACCATTCCGACCGCGGCTGGCGTTTGTTCACCTACCACAGACCTATTAAAATTCCGTTGTGATGCCGCCGTTGGACGGGAAAAGCAATACCGCCGCAGGGCTGCAGCTACATGACTGACTCCCTCGCGTGTGACGTGATTTCAGCAGCATTCTACCACTTGTTAAGCTACTTTTGTAGGACAAATATTTGCTGTAATTGCAAGCCTCCTGTCTTCTTTTCATGTCTGCTCAAACGTGCCCTGAATAAAATGTCCTACGCACAGTTTTGGTCCACGAAATCATGTAATAACGCTGTGTCGCTAAATTTTTTTCAAAGGAATCGACTTACTAACTTGCGACAATCACGTCGAATAACAATAAAAACAGGTAACAAGGCCTGCAGCCGACCTACGTGCAGTGGGCACGCTTTGGTTTGCCTCTTTCATAATATTTCTTTTTAGAAATCCGAAATTCAAAGATACAAAACAATCACATTCTATATCGCGTGATGAACTGCCTTCTCCCTCTGCAACTCCAACTTCTGGTTTGCTTCTTGAGCTGTAAAATCATGCAAAGGAAAAAGATGAAGCACACAGCTGAGTGCAGTTTCGAAACGTATATACTGAATTCAGTATTAGTTTTAGGAAAGCCGGTATCTCTAATGAAGGCAGAAAGTCTACAGCATTGCGGGAGATAGCTCGATGATGATTGCAAAGAGCACATTCAGCCGTAAAGATTTTAAAGTAGTGGCAGAGGCTCACGAATAAACCTTAGCATATAAGAGTAAAAAAATATGTAATTGAGCGTAAAGTGTAATTATGGCCATCATGACGCACACAACATCCATCCGCGAAACACATGGTAAATGTGTGTAGCTGAAATATTTCAACCAAGATAATTCCCCATGCATCAGAAAATAGTGCAACCCATTAGACGGGAATGTTATGACTCCATCTGCCCTAATGTCGGGATGGACTAAAGTAAATACAATTCTGTACCGTGCTTAGAAAGTTACCCATCTCAGCAAACAAAGAACGTATCGACTCAGATAAGCACTCGATGAACTTCTGAAAATGTTATGAATACCACTACGCCAAGCCTTGCAGTTCGAACCAGAAAATAGACATGCACTTATAGCACGATATCTGAGAAGGCACAGCAGACTCTAATTTCAGTTCCACTTAACTATTGTTCACTCACCACCATAGCCCATGCCTGTCGCCAGTGTTCGTCTTGACCTTTCCTTGTGCATTAGAACTAAACGTTCCCCGAGAACCACGCGGTGCGTTCGCTTCCAATTCGTCGCTGTAACGTGCTGACCACAGTGCTTACATATAGGCTCCTAAAGTGTCAACAATTACACCGCCAGAGATTGATTTCTCGGTGCAGAATATATCTTTGAAGAGCGTCGGAGATTTAGAATACACGAAAGAGAATCAGTAATGAAAGTTTTGATTGTGGCACGCAACTGTGACAGTCTGAAGCTGGCATGCAGTAGTACGCCATTCCAATTATCTGTCTGCCTTCCTCTTTATTTCCACACATGTAAAACACACTGTATCACCCATACTTTGCTGCTTGTAAGACATAATTGGTCCTTCCATCAGTAGCTCCTTCCGTTATTGTTCCAGTGATGCTCTTGTCTTAAAATGTGTCCCCCGAGTTCGTCTCTATTTGTTTCGCTGTCATCCAGAGAAATCTGGTCTTCTATGAAACTGGCAGCACCTCTTCATTGGTAACCATTTCTCCACTTGAGCATTATCTTTTGGTAGTCTCAAATTTCCAGTACTTCTAGCCACCTTCTTCTGTTTCCCTGTTGTTTAAGTTTAACATCCGTATAGGTCCACATTCCCAGCGCTTTTTCCTTATTTCCTGATGACTTTCTTGCTGGTGAGTTGGTTGTCTCCCACATTAAACGTAATTTTAGCCACCTGTATTCTATTGTATAGTTCTTCTGATCCTGCTTTCTAAAGAGACAGATTCATTCATTGTTTGTAATTCTTGTCCTGATAATTCCTGCATTTCTCATTCTAATAGGATGATATTGTTCTTCAGTATTGCATCACTTTAATCTTCTTCTTGTTTATTATCACTCCGAACCGGCCACAGAAATTCGTTTCAAATGGCTCTGAGCACTATGGGACTAAACATCTTAGGTCATCAGTCCCCTAGAACTTAGAACTACTTAAACCTAACTAACCTAAGGACATCAGACACATCCATGCCCGAGGCAGGATTCGAACCTGCGACCGTAGCAGTCCCGCGGTTCCAGACTGCAGCGCCTAGAACCGCACGGCCACCGCGGCCGGCCTGAAATTCCTTTCCATTGTGTTTATGATTAGATCTTTCTCCGTCTTCGTGATCACAACACCATCACCTGCGTATGTCTAGCTTCTGTCTATTAATTTTGATCTCCGCCTCAGTTGTTTCACAAGCTTAGTGCATAGCTTCCTTGATTGTGAGATGAGAGGGAGAGAGAGAGAGAGAGAGGGAGAGAGAGAGAGAGAGAGAGAGAGAGAGGGAGGGAGAGAGAGAGAATACATCCTCGTGTCAAACCTTCTCTAATTTTTGCTACTTGTTCCTTATGAAAATTACTAATCACAGCCATTTCGTTCTTATTGAAGCTGAGTATCATTAGCATGTCTTTATTTTATACTTGCTTTCTTCAGCACTTTGAAGATTTCTTGCCGGATAATATTATCAAATGCCTTTTTTGCAGATCTACAAAGGCAACATCAATTACTTCTTTTTTTTAACTGATTTCTAGTAAGAAGCCCTCTCACTCCCATCCCCTCCCTGAACATAAAGTGATATTTTCTCAGTATGTTCTCAGTCTTCTTTCCAGCTCTCCTCAACTTGAAGGTAACAGCGGGGTCCCGTGTTTGATAATACTTGGGAACCAAAACATTTTGTAACTACAAAAAAATATATTCACAGTTGCGAATATGATCAGAATCCATCTGCACAAAGTGTTGGTAACAATGTATATTATTGCTGGACCGGGTCTCGAACCCATATTTCCCGCTTCAGGTGAGCGGTCTCCTTAACAGCCTCGGTCATTTGAGCACACCACGCGACCGACCGACGTTCCCACATGTCACCTTGTGTCTACGTCTTGTAGTCGCACAATTGCTGTGATTCCCGCACAGGGAGAGTCATGATTATTGTCGCGGCTTTGTCATGGCGTGAATTACTATATTGCAGTGCCTGTGATTTTACGATGTACTCTGTAGTGTCCTTGAAACGTGCATGTATGTATGAAGGACATAGCAGAGAACATAGTAAAAGCACAGACACTGCGACAAAGCATTCTATGACTGTTTTGGTATTCAGCTCACTAACCAGGCTCGATCACAACTGTGGTGTGCGCACTGTAAGGCCTTCGGTACATACACCATCAGATTATTTGACTTTTCGCTCTAACGAAGAGGGCGAAGTGTCAGCAATATGTCTCGTGGTCTTATCGTGGCGTGGTTATCTTCTGCCGATAGGTTAGACAATAGAAATGCCACTTGCACGCTTAGAGTAACAGATTGACGGTGACTAACTTTTAACAGAACTTGATTAATTTTCACACACATTTATTAAAATGATAAGAAGCATAAACCTTACGTAACTTGATACTGGATGCTATTTACAATTGACAATCTGAAGTTCCTTTGGTCTTGGTACGTTAATCATATTCTCCCATATCTCTGATACTTGACAAAGTGTCTATACATTTATCTCCATGGCTATGTACAGGAATATGATAATCTCTTAGGTGCAGACTGAAACTTGACTATAGACTGGTGCAGACTAATGCAGACTAATGCATACTGTTACAGACTGGTGCAGACAAATGCAGACTGATTAATTGGAGGTCTGTACACTCGTTATAATACCTCACACGTTCAGGTATCACTGCACGAGTGTGATCTGCGAGGAGAAAAGGTTCTATGTTAACAGCAATCTCATTGGCTGCATTACATATTAATATGCGGATCGGCGGAAGCAGAATTTGGTCCGTCTCTAAGGCAGTGCCATCTCGTAGTGCGGAGACGGACGAGCGCTGCGCCTGCGCTGTTGTGCTAGGCAGGGCGCGCTCTATTGGGAAAGTTATGTACGCACTGACTACGCTGAACTATGTACACAACAACTACGATCATCATCAGACTGATACATCTTCTTAAACATACTGTTTGCTTCTTTTTGTAAATTTAAGGAGACAGATCAATCTGACTATGGTCATAACGGTAGATACCAGTTATTCAATCGAATAAAGCGAACTTGGGGTCAAAGACAGTTTTGGTTTCCACGTATTCTCATCAGATTAATCGTTATGAGAATACTGGATGTTTGTGATACTGGGCTTAAGTTACAGTACTATTCTCATTTTATAGCTGTCGTTTTCTTCGGAACGAGAACCATGGTGCACCTCTGAAGGCTGGTATCCGTCGAACATTATACATGGATGTAATTAGTTTCAGCAACAACGAAAACGAAACGTTCAGATATTAATTGAATAACACGGCACTTGTCTCCGCTACAGCGTACACACAGGTATACTATGTTTATATATATACGTGAATGTATAATAGGACACGCATAAAGCAGTGCGGGAATCCTACTGTTTATAGGTTACTGCGAGTCATCGAATTATGTCTGACAATCTCCTCAGCTGCCTTCCACAACTTCTAATACCGTATAGGTACAACCGTTATGGTGGAACACGCCTATCAAATGGCATAGGCGAACACAAGTTTCTGGCTTAAAATAGCCCGTCGACTGCACACTCCAGAATCATTATAATATGTATATGATTGCAACAGCGATCAAATTGTCTGAACCCATGCAGTCATTAGGCAATATATAATTATTCAATCCAATTAATAGTTTAAGTAATGCCTTACGCTAACACAGAATCGCCTAGATGGATTTTCTAACCCGTGCAGCTAACGCGAAGTTCTTTGGCCTGAGATGTGCCATCCGTTTCAACTAGCTATGTTCCAAGAATTAACTTAAGATAAGCCTTAGCATGTAACGTCACATGTGGCACCACATGTGTATTTACTTCCCAATTTTAATGAGGTGGTATAATTCACAGTCTGAGTCCTATAGTGGAGAAACTTGAAAATGGGCACAAAATCTGTAACATTTCTCGCAAACAAGAAATAAGCTGCAATTGATGCAATAACTGTTAATAAAGGAAACCTATTTTATTTCTCTTGATGAACACCTACTTTACCTGAGCTTTATTTCTGTCCACGAATTTCTATAGTCCCGCGTTCGCGTCTCGCGTCTCCAGTCCATATATCAAATTGTTCGCCGTATTCTTCACCTCGACATTCCTTCCAAAGCGTTTGCAGCTCAGGGACCCTCTGTGCTTAGTGTCTTCCACCATTTCGTACTGTACCTCACTCTTCAAATCATTTCTAATAACAGATGTCTGGGTCGAGTTTCGTGAAGCACATTTCTTATGTAATTTTTTCTTCTGTTTTTGAGCATATAACACCAGTTTATAACATTCGTAACTGTACCACCATGCACCTCATGGTAGGAGTAAATTTCTTCAGGTTTCACCTTCCGATCTTCTTATTTATTTTACGTGCTCCATTATAATATAATATAATACCACTTGTGCGAATGTTAAGTAAAATGTTATCTGTATAATTTTTGATAACATAGTTACTTCAGGTACACTTCTTTCCGAATACAAAATTAGAATATACCAAGACTTAACGAGAAACGAATTAAATCTCTGACGTCACGTTCGGAGGGACTTTGCGTCACACAGCTCACTTAAACAGTCTTTGCAACCAATACAACGTTACTGTTACTCACATATCAATGAAAAAGATGGTGAATTAACCAGTCGATGTCTGGTAGTGGCCTAATACGAATCTTCACAGCGGACATGTGTAATAGTCCGTTACTTGTTGGATAACAGTCGTATGGGGTTGTCGTAGATTATGGAAGCGCAGGTGGTCTCGTAATTCTGTTAAGCATGTCGCTGCACTACATGTAACCAAAGTTCCTGTTTAACTTTCAGCTGACTCCAATAACTAGACCAGGGGTGTCCGCAAATATCCATGCGGCCCAAGACGTGAGCGTCTACCACAGGATCGGAAAAAATAGTCCTTAAACATCTATTTATATCAAGTTACGGTTCAAATTCAGATGGCTCTAAACACTATGGGACTTAACATCTAAGGTCACCAGTCGCCTAGACATAGAAACTACTTAAACCTAACTAACCTAAGGACATCAAACACATCCATGCTCGAGGCAGGATTCGAACCTGCGACCGTAGCAGCAGCGCGTTTCCGGACTGAAGCACCTAGAACCACTCGGACACAGAGGCCGGCGCTATCAAGTTATGATACACTGAATATTTTCAGAATGAGATTTTCACTCTGCAGAGGAGTGTGCGCTGATATGAAACTTCCTGGCAGATTAAAACTGTGTGCCGGACCCAGACTCGAATTCGGACCTTTGCCTTTCGCGGGCAAGTGCTGTGACATGGACTCGACTAATGTCTGAAGTAGTTCTGGAGGGAACTGACACAATGAATCCTGCAGGGCTCTCCCTAAATCCATAAGAGTATGAGGGGGTGGATATTTCTTCTGAACAGCACCTTGCAAGTCGTCTCAGATATGCTCAATAATGTCCATGTTGGAGGAGTTTTGTGGCCAGCTGTAGTTTTTGAATTCAGAAGAGTTTTCCTAGAGCCATTCTGCAGAAATTCTTGGCATGTGGGGTGTCGCATGTGCTTTATAGAGTTAGAGATATCTCTAGGGGGGAAAGGCAGTGAAGGTCATAAATTTGAATACATTAAACAACGATGTGGTTGACAACAAGGGACTAATGGAGGGCCCCATCAAACCAGTCAAAAAAGAGTTGAACGAAACAGCAACGTACGCTGAGTGGCGAAAAGTTATGAGAGGGCGTTAGATTTGGCGCTAATAGCGAGACCTCATTTTCAGGCTCTCAGAACAGCAGTAATACGTCGTGACAGTTACTTTATAAGGCGTTGGAATCTCGCTAAAGGGGTACCGATCCACGAATTTTCCAGTGTTACTCGTAATTGTTCTTGTGCAGTTGGTGGTCTTAGAGTGTACAGAGATATCGACATTAGAGCGTAAGAGCGCTACTGGGTTCTTAAGCAACGGAGAGAAAAAAAAAACCTGGAAGTAAAGCTGTGAGGACGGGGCGTGAATCGTGCTTGGGGAGCTCAGATGGTAGAGCACTTGCCCGCGAAAGGCAAAGGTCCCGAGTTTGAGTCTCGGTCCGACACACAGTTTTAATCGGCCAGGAAGTCTCATATCGGCGTACACTCCGCTGCAGAGTGAAAATCTCATTCTGGAATCTAAGAGTATTTCAAAGATGGTGAAAATGTAGCATAATTTGTTTAGTAATCCCTATTGTTTACAGCATCACCGAAATCTTAGCAAGTCACGGATACGTAGCACGATTTCCCAGAAACTAAGCCAGCACAAATTTTCATTTCTTAGGACGGAAATCACCAGTTTTCACTGATGTAGAAACAATAAACAACTACATAAATTTTGAAGAAACGTATGATAGAGTATAAAATAACGTAAACTGTGTTTCCAAAATTGACTGTTTGAGAAGATATCTTAGAGTACCAATCATCATCATCAGTTATCTGCTATATTAGCAGGTCCTTTGCCTCTCCATTTTCTGCGATCCATTGCTTCCTTCTTAAGGCTGCTGTATGTTGTACCGTCCATCATGTCCTCCAGTATCTGGAATCTCTTCCTTCCTCGCTTCCTTTTCCCTACTACAATATCTGCCAATATCTACCAATATCTTGGTGAAATTAAAAAGAAATCCTTCTTATGATTTTTAGACTTGTCTCCAGTCACTTAGACGGTTTTGCTTTATGAGGAATGGATGTTACGAAAACTGGATTTTCTTGAGCGAAATGCTGAAAAGTTGCGCCTCGGTAATAGTTACTAGTATTGACAGTTATAGAGTGATTTCCTCAGTGTTCTCCAAGAGCTGTTTCTTCTGGATGACCTGAGAATGAGGCCGAATCTCATTATTTCCGCTGGTATCTCGTGTAATAATGATAGTGAATAAACAAAAATACAAATGACAAACTTAGTTTTGATACTATGAAGTCCTTGTATGTAATGAAAAGAAGATTATACATTGCGATGTGAAAATAATGTCATTGTCTACAAAGACGTAGACGGCAGATCATGATAATGCAATGCCAAGCCTTTGTTTGATTGACGGCACACTTTTGCCGATCTTCAAAAATGTGACTTATTCTTAAAAGTAAACATTTTCATAAAAACTGTGTTTGTACGTAGCTGAAAACTGCAATAGGGTATTGCTATGTTTTTTAAAATAATCTGTGCATTCAATGCTAAAAACGTAAAATCCTTTTGTCTAAAAGTCTACTTTCACTGTCGCCTACGTGTTTGTGTGCCCCAGGTAACTTACCTGACGGATGCTGCTAGCGGAACAAACAACTGTTTTAACAATTGTAATGTTTCGCCCCGTATCTTGCTGCTACGCCGTGAAAAACAGATGCAAACATTTATCCTCCTGCAAAGGCGCAGCGAAATGTATTGGTAATTTTGTAACATTTATGGTTGTAATTTGCATGGTAATAGGCGTTGCGGTCTGTATGCAAAGCACAGCGCTTTTTGGAAGTACAAATGTTTGCCGTTCTAAATAAATACTGTCCTCAGGGTGCTGTGAAGAACGTGCCGCTTTGCATGAGTTCCCAGTTTCATCCCGAATTTATAGCGAGCGCGCTCGGCCCACGAATTCCTGAGCGTAGGCTGCAGCAGCTACTGCCTACGGACAGAGATGCGCACACTGGTAACCGCGCGTTGCGTAATGCGTCGTCCCACAGCCAATACATCCTATCATTTCTTTTAACTGCCAAATTAATGGTTGTAAAAATTTGTGCTCAACATGCCTACAAATAAAACAACCAACTGTTTGCTCGTTCTCTATTCCGGGAATATTTCCGGTACTGTCGATTTGGACGTACTTAGCTGTATAAACGAAAAAGAGGAGTTAAGATTCAGTAACGACTTAACCGTTTACAGAAGAGATTAAAAACTGACAATCAATGCGAGCAAGAAATGCGGTTGAGGGACATCATTTTAGGAGTTCCTCAGAGTTTAAGACCACTGTCGGTTTCCCTCTGTAATAAAATATATATCAGCCGTTCTCTCATAGCAGTCACCACCTACTACGTACAAACGCAAGCCCAGAAACTGTTGTACTGATGATCGGTACGTATAGGATGAAATACCAGTTAATTTTAGTAATTCAACCTAAAATCACTGGCGTGCACCTTTTCCCATCGTCGCTGTAAACAATACAGATATCCTTTTCGTTTCTTAGTTAGAAAACTTAAGTACAATACTACGTGGAAACTTCATGCGCAATGAAGGTGTTGCATCTGTTAGTCGACAGGTACATGAGCTACTTAAAATCATAAGGAAACACTGATGCCTTTTCTCCGTGACATAAACAAGGAAATCGTTCTGGCCCTTTGTACTTATATGACTTACTATGGCGAAGTCCAGACAACGTCAACTATCGACGTTTTTGACTTTCACTGGTTTTCAACATTTGAGAGATACTTTTACTAAGTGTTGAACAATGGTGTAGTTGACATTTTTAGAGTGTTCATTCTCAGTCGCCCAGTGGCCCACAACCTTAATGAGATAAAGAAAAAATATTTATTTATTGTTAGTCACATCACGTTTCATTGACATATCACAGTTTACTGTTCTGTTACTGCTTGATATAGAGGGGACTTGCCGGCCGGGGCATGGATTTATCTATTACATTACAGCCTGATGATTTCTTCTGAGATATTTGAACCTGTGAAGAAATGGTGAACCATATGGCGTTGTAACTATGAATGCTCAGTGAATGAGCCGTATGAGGATCGAATGAAACTGTTTCTCGTAATAAGTACAAATTACAAATTTTCCCAATTTTTCAGATACGTTATTTGTTATTTTCTCCTCTATTTCGTAATATTGCTAATAATTATGTGACTATGAGTTTTGGGGCAGATCCGCTTCCACAGTTCAATAATGATTTGTTGGAAAACTGCTAAAATCAATATTATAGAACGAATACAACACTATCCCAAGCCAATTCATAACACAGTGTTACAGGAACCAAACGGTACACCGCAACGTCGCCTGTGACGGACAACAGGACATTAATTACGGTCACATTAACCGCATTTTCTTTTGTTTTACTCAGACTTTTCGTTATAAACAGTGTGAGATGTAGACTTAAGGACAGAACCGAACATGGTGTGATTTGTAGAAGCTGTTTGTGAAATGGCGTGGAAACACCAACGATACGCTGGCCAGAACGGATTGACTTCTTCTGTGTAGCCACCACATCGTCGATAAATTTGCACAATAACTTTTAAGGCTGTAAACTGTCTTTTGGTTCTATTCATATTTCTTCGCTTCGAAGCGGGTTTCTGGCTTATTAGACCAAAACTATCGTCTATTGTTTGGAGCACTACTAGCTAAGACAACTGTCTGAAGTCCATAACAGATGTGGAGACGACATTCTTTTAAATTTTATAAGAGTTATTTGCCACGTACAGTTTACATAGCACGGTTGTTGATACACATTCCGTCAATCAAAACAGTTTCAAGAGTAGATTGATAAAAATGACCATTAGTTGGTGGGTTTTAACGGCTGAAGTGTTTTACATTGACTTCATTCCCCACCCCCGCACACTAACAACACACACACACACACACACACACACACACACACACACACACACGACGCACATTTTGTGGTGGATTCATATTGATAACACTAAGTTTCGTTGCCCTTTATCAGTTTTTCGAGAAAAGAATTGTCCTCATGCTGCATTTCAATCAAGTCGTGGCAGGCGTCATTGTTTTTGTTCGGAAGTTAAGGTGTGTGGGAGAAAATTTGTACACACTTTTCTCTTCTGTAAAACATCCTGGAGAGTGTCCTGTACGTTTTATTTAGAAACGTTGCTATTCTGCGATTTGTGGCACAAAACAAAGACACACTATAGTAGTACGTCCTCTATTTACCACTGCCCTCTCACAACCACTTGCTCGAAAGCACAGTGTTCTTTACAGTTATTAGTTGAAACTGCCTTGATAGTTATTGCGCTGATGTCGTTCAGACGCTAGGAATTTTTTGGGCGGATGGCTGTATGCACCTCCCGAAAACATATGCACAGAGTGGTCTGGGTAAACACAGAACAATATAAAATGCAACAACTTAAAACAAATACTTGTCGGTAGCCATGTGGACTACGCCGCAAAAGCTATTCTGGATGCTGTTTCGCGCGGAGCTGAAGTTTGTTACACTGCTACAACGTTGTATTCGGTGTGAGTATGCACTGCAACCAACTGACGATGTTCCGACTTACGTAGCAATCAAGAGATGGGACCAGTGACTTCAGTAAAATGGAAGTTTGCTATCGATGGCCGGCGACCATACCAAGCAGGCAGTTTCAGGGGCTACTGTTGAATTAATCCGTACGTACTTCCAGCGGAGCCCTACTACCTAAAACTGACAAGCAAGTAGGCAGTTACAGTTACCTCGTTTGATAGTACACGATGCTACCCGTAAAAGGGCGTACGAATTGCAGCTTCATCACAAAATATCCTGAGAACAGTCCCCGACGAAAGGTATACGCGGTGACAATTCTGGCAAAAATGGATGAAAATGAAGCATTTCTCGATTTCGTCTACGTCTCAGAAGAGGCTATATTCCAGACTTCCATCACACTTAACACGCACAATTGCCGTACACGGGGAACTGATCCCCATCATGTAGTGCAAACACGACTGTCCGGAAGTAAATGTGTGCTGTGTATTATCGAAGGGCAAGGTTGTAGACCCATTATTCTTCACGTACCTCACAGTTAATGCACCTACACAGACAAGCTTGAGCTGTATGCTATGCCACAACTTCTTCGTCATGTGATCTTTCAACAAGATAGCGCACCATGCCATTTTCCGAACATTGTGAGGGATTTCTTGGCTCTCTACATCTACATCTACGTCCATACTCCTCAAGCCATCTGACGGTGTGTGGCGCAGGGTACCTTGAGTACCTCTATCAGTTCTCCCTTGTATTACAGTCTCGTATTGCTCCTGGAAAGAAAGATTGTCGGTATGCCTCTGTGTGGGCTCTAATCTCTCTGATTTTATCCTCACGGTCTCTTCGCGAGGTATACGTAGGAGGGAGCAATATACTGCTTGTCCCCTCGGTGAGAGTATGTTCTCGAAACTGCAACAAAAGCCCGTACCGAACTACTGAGCGTCTCTCTTGCAGAGTCTTCCACTGGAGCTTATCTATCATCTCCGTAACGCTTTCGCGATTACTAAATGATCCTGTAACGAAGCGCGCTGCTCTCCATTGGATCTTCTCTATCTCTTCTATCAAACCTACCTGGTACGGATCCCACAATGGTAAGCAGTATTCAAGCAGTGGGCTAGCAAGTGTACTGTAACCTGCTTCCTTTGTTTTCGGAATACATTTCCTTAGGATTCTTCCAATGAATCTCAGTCTGACATCTGCTTTACCGACAATTAATTTTATATGGTCATTCCATTTTAAATAACTCCTAATGCCTACTCCCAGATAATTTATGGAATTCTTCCAGTTGCTTACCCGCTATATTGTAGCTAAATGATAAAGGATCTTTCTCTATGCTTTCGCAGCTCATTACACTTGCCTACATTGAGATTCAATTGCCATTCCCTGCACCCTGCGTCACTTCGTTGCAGATGCCCCTGCATTTCAGTACAATTTTCCATTGTTACAACCTCTCGATATACTACACCATCATCCGCAAAAAGCCTCAGTGAACTTCCGATGTTATTAACAAGGTCATTTCTATATTGTGAATAGCAACGGTCCTGCGACACTCCCCTGCGGCACACCTGAAATTACTCTTACTTCGGAAGACTTCTCTCCATTGACAATGACATGCTGTGTTCTGTTATCTAGGAACTCTTCAATCCAATTACACAATCGGTCTGATAGTCCAAATGCTCTTACTTTGTTCATTAAACGACTATGTGGAATTGTATCAAACGCCTTGCGGAAGTCAAGAAACACGGCATCTACCTTTGAGCCCGTGTCTATGGCCCTCTGAGTCTCGTGGACGAATAGCGCGAGGTGGGTTTCACACGATCGTCTTTTCGAAACCCATGCTGATTCCTACAGAGTAGATTTCTAGATAAATCATTATACTCGAATATAATACGTGTTCCAGAATTCTACAACTGAACAGGAGATCCCAGATCGCTTTACTGGTAAAAGAAGTCCATCGTTTACTTGGCCCCATAGAAGACCAGTCGTTACACTACTTGGTTTTCTCCTGTCAAAGTTCATCGGGAATTAAGAGTACGAGAGATCAGTTCGTGATCTACCAGATCTGCACTATCGCATTCGCGCAGATATCACACATGCTACTGCTGCAATGCGACAAAAAACTTGGAGAGAAGTGGAATACAGATTAGACGTCTGTTGCACCATCAGTGGTATATATATATATATATATATATATATATATATATATATATATATATAAACTTTAGAGGCAGCTTCCTTACACCAGTACAAGAAAAATATGTGTAATAAACATGGCCTCTAAAATGCATTTCTTAAGGGCTATGAGCACTTGTTCATCTTCGATACTATGTAACAGAGTTCTTCTACAGCAAGGGCTTTGCTGTCCATATTTTGGGATGGGGTGGTATAGAACAAAATAAGGAAAAAGAAAGACTGGTAAACATGGGCTCTGAAACATATATCTCAACAGCTACGAGCACTTGTTCGGTAGAAGAGATGTATTCCACACTAGCGGAGATGAACAGGCGCTTGTAGATAGTGGGGAATACATTTCTTCTATTGAAGAAGTGCTCTTAGATCTTAAGATATGCGTTTTGAAGCCCATGCATACTTGACTTTTTTCCTTGGCGTGGTCCGTACAACCTCCTCAAAAAATAAGGAAAGTGAAGTCCTTGGAGTGGAAGAGATATGTTTCATAGTACCGAAGATGCACAAGCGCTCCTAGCTCTTAAGCTGTGCATTCTAATGTTTACTGGACATTTTTTCTTGTTTTGGTGTAATGAATTAGTCCCTCAAGTTTGTAGGTGTCTTTTCGGAACACCCTGTATCTAGAGATGTTTGCAGTTCTGCCACATGTGTTCAAAGCACATGCACAGCAGTTTAGTAACAGAAAATTTTTACTCGTCATAGTGAATGAGACAGGAAAATGAAGATACATATGCTGTCAACTAACATTCACTGTTGTTACAGCGGAAGCTTCTTTCTTGGATACAGAACTGCTATGATGCAGTGTCTGTCTTATACTGATCTTTCCAAAGCATCCCTTTCTACTTCTTCCTAATGCATATAGCATCTCCACTCACTGCAGCTCAAGTGAGGCACTCGCCTCAGTGCTGGGAAAGATACATGAAAATACGAGGTGTGTGTTTTAAGTAAGTACCGTTTTGAAATTAAAATTATTGAGATATCTTAGCACGTCTTTTTTTATTTTTACATGAAATCCTGCACCTTAATCTACTTTTCTACAAAATTTCCGTCAATATTGAGGCACTTGTTATAACGTTGTATCAGTTTTTGAATACCCTTCTCATAGAAGTCTGCCGCCTGACTTGTTAACCACTGTATCACCACTGTTTTGACTTCGTCATCGTCTTGAAGACGCCAACCGCCCAGGTGTTTCTTCAAGTGCAGGAACAGATGGTATCACTGGGCGCAAGATCGGGGCTGTATGGAAGATGATCTAGAGTTTCTCATCGAAAAGATGTGATGAGATCTTAGGTCTGATTCGCCACATGCGGACGGGCATTGTCTTGCAGCAAAACGATGCCCTTGCTCAACTGCCATAGACTGTTGCTTTGATTCTGGTGTGACGTAGGCCACCCATGTTTCATTGCCAGTAACAATTTGGCTTAAGAAATCATCATCGTCGTTGTGGTACCGCTCAAGGAAAGTCAATGTTTTGCACATCTGTCAAAATTTTCGGCACCCAACGTGTGCACAATTTTCGGTAATTCAAGTGCTCGGTCACAATGCGACACATAACACTACGAGAAACATTAGGAAAGTCATCCCGCAAGGAGGAAATTGTAAATCGTCTGTTTTCTCTTACCTTATTGTCCACTTCCTGCACCAAACTTTCATTAACGGCCGAAGGACGCCCACTCCGTTGTTCATCATCCACATTTGTGCGGCCATCTTAAAATGCTCTCACCCACTTTCTTACCATTCCATCACTCATAATGTTTTCTCCGTAAACTGCACAGATCTCACGATGAATATCGATCGCTTTTAGGCCTTTAGCACTAAGAAATCTTATAACAGCCCGTACTTCGCAGTCGGTGGGACTCACGATTATCGGAGGTATCTTACACACTCAGTACGTAACGTAAACAAGGAAGAATCAGACTGTAATGGCGTCAGTGTGTAGATAAGGTACAGGCTTTCACGTAAAAATAAAATTATTGATATATCGTAGCACGTCTTTTTTTAATTTCAAAACAGTACTTACTTAAAAAACACGCCTCTTAGTTATGAAAAAGTAAGGGGGAAGATGTGTGATTGTGCTGTAATTACTATTGAGTGTGTAAAGGAAGAGCTAAGAAGGAAATAAAAAATACGAAGCAAAGGTATACCTGATGGACAGAGCGTGCTGATCCTGTTCCGGTAAGGACCCTGGCCCTAGCACAAACCGGTCTCGTACTGGAGAGCTTATAAAATATGAGGCGAGTCGATAAAACTTTTACGCGATCTAATCGGCGCTGCTCTTGTGCTATCGCCTCGGCGGAACGCTTGTCATTTTACAGGCAGCAATGTTATCGCGGCCCCACCGTAAAACCCGTAAGCCAGGAGGGCTGCTCCGGAGCGCCGTGAGTCTCTCCAGATCGTCGGCGCCACACCACGGCTTTTCCTGCCTGCACCCCTAAGGGAATTAGTGCTTTACGGAAATTTTTTCTTACCCTGGCGACGAGGTTCCGCTAGTTACCTTGAAATAACTACAGGCTAAACGTTTTGTGTGTGTATGTTGACTCGCGATCACTCGATTGAGTCCTCCTTTCCCAGTACTTCAGGGATAAGTAAACGGACTGTTGCACGCTATCAGAACGACTGGTTTACGGTCTCGGTTTCGATATCAAAGTCCCTGTCAAAAGAATATAAGCAATGACGTCTATGAAGTTTCATTTAAAAAAATGGTTCAAATGGCTCTGAGCACTATGGCACTTCTGAGGTCATCAGTCCCCTAGAACTTAGAACTACTTAAACCTAACTAGCCTAAGGACATCACACACATCCATGCCCGAGGCAGGATTCGAACCTGCGACCGTAGCGGTCGTGCGGTTCCAGACTGAAGCGCCTAGAACCGCTCGGCCACTCCGGCCGGCTTCATTTTAAAGAATAATTACAAGTTAAAGACTTCATCACAAACTGTACGTCTGTAGCTTGCAACAAGTACTTTTCAAATTCGGATCCCATGACAGAACGAAACAAGTACTTCACCATACCAGTGGCATTGATATCAATAAAATGCAGCTATTAAGCCAACGAAATTGACACGACTTACCTTCATATAGCTCTTGGAGTAGCCGTATGATAGTATGCTTGCTAGTTCAAATGCATCCTACGAAATAAAATGTTTACGTTAGTTGATTACTCAATATCTGTAACATACTTTACGAGGACCTTCGTATGTAAACAAACAGTTCGTCAAATCAGCGACACTGCTGAACAGAATACTAATCGTTTGCTATTTATCCTCGTTACTTGGTGATGACGATGATAATTAGTGGTTTATGGCGCTAAACGGCGTGTTCATCAGATCCTTTCGTTGTTTGATCTAGACGTGCAAGTCCACTTGTTCTTTCCAGGATTCGGTCTTATTTCCCTACATGGCTGGCGAATGAGAAAACATACTTTGTACAACTAACACGTTTATTCACTGGTTCAAAGAAACAAGAATGAGGGTAGCTGTAACCAGTGTTGCCAGCTTACAGCTCTGTCACATGGACCCACTGAAAGTATACCTTTACACATGTGGCAATTCACGTCACTGTACGAGCGTCAAATAAGCTATACACCATAATGAAGACATGCCTCCAACGTCAACTAAAAGTTGTTCAAACAACTTGCGGGAATACAGCTGAGGGAAGTTTTCCACCACCATCGGTATTTCGACAGTTGCACAATATCAACTCACTATTCGCGTACCTATCGTAAAAATTCAAGTTTTACTAAATTTGATATATTTCTGTAGGCTTAAAGCCAATTCACTGCACGATTCAGTGACGATTAATAGCACTGAGACTGCCTCGTTAATGAGATAATGACTGAACCGGTTGAAATGATGGTATTCCTACAAAAACAAGAAAATAAAATTGATCATTATGTTATCAAAATATAATGAAGGAAAATGTAATCTTCATACAAGTCATATGATACCACTTCTCACCAGGGTAATAATTTTTCTAGGTAGCGTGTATGAAAATTAATGTTTCCATCTCAAAGAATTAAAGAATTTATCTAACTTTGAAAATCAATTTGTAAAGTAACTTAATTACGCGATTGAAGAAGGTTGACCTCTTTCTTCGATATATGTTAATTACTTCAAAAATTTAATTTTAAAAAGTGGCTAAAATCATGAATAAAAGTCTCTTGGTGTACATGCTGCGTCAATTCAGGATGAAACTCCAAGCTTTCGATCACTACCTAAATGGTCGTCGTCAGGGCTAAAACTGATTGTCGTAAACTGGCGAGTTTACGACAGTCGGTTTTGGCCCTGACGACGACCATGGAGGTAGTGGTCGAAAGCTTGGAGTTTTATCCTGAATTGACGCGGCATGTACACTGAGAGACTTTTATTCAAGAAACACGTCGCGAAAGAATTCGTAGCCATAGCTAAAACCATGTTTGTATTATAGGTTTGGTGGATTCAGCTCTTCGAAGCAGTCCATCACAAGAACTTTTATCTCGATGTGAATAAAATATCGTAGTACCTTATAGGTGATCTCGAGGAAGAAATCCAAAATTGAAAATTACTTATTTGAACACAGGTATTCAAAAACAGAATATGTGAGGTAGGAATTTGTATGTCTGTAACTTAACAGTAAGTTACTGTCACGTAAATGCGGGAGATATATTCTAAACAAGTGGCTATACTTCTTCCCAGTAGTGTCGCATAAAATCTATGAAGCAATGTACTCAGTAGCATGTGGAGGGGCACCCTAAAATCTCTGAAGTATATATTTTCTGTACTTTTGCAAACTGTACTGTCGCATAAAATCTATAAAGCAATGTACTCAGTAGCGTGTGGAGGGGCAGCCTAAAACCTCTGAAATATATATTTTCTGTACTTTTGTAAACTGTTACACGCGTTACATTTAAATGTTATAAGACGCGCTGTAATACCAACGTATTGTGTGGACTAACAAAGTTTCTTACTACTATATTGGAGTGTACATGCAAATATTACTTGATTAATTTATTCGTGTGAATCGCACTTAGCGGTGTAGTAGTAGTTTGAAGCTCATTTCACTTTCGGAAAGAACGGCTGATTGTGGACGACCAAATTCTGCGGGAGAGAGAACACTGAATGATTCCGCACGTCCTAGTGCACCCACATCATTATCGAATTTATGCCACGCAGCGGGAATCGAACGGACGAGCTCCAATATCAGCGTCACGGTCCACACGGCTGTGATATTGTGCCTGTCAGCGGCAAGCAGCCTTTACAATCACTTGCTCATTAAGCGTGCAGATATCACTGAAATTGTTCCGAACGGCATGACACTAACAGTCGGCAGTCTGACAGCCCGAAACACATAACACTCATTAGGTCCGCGATGTATTGCACTGGGGGGTATTCATTACGCAAACTCCATAGAACGCACATGTACCGTAAGTAATGAGGGAGAGAGGAAGAGGGAAATTGGGTGGGGGCGGCGGCGAGAGATTATGGAAGAAAAGAGGCTGGAAGAAAGTAGGAAACAAAAGAAAGGGGAAAAAATAAAGTCTCGTGCCAGTATTTCGTCATCATATCAAAAATGAGGCCCACAAGGAGAGGGGGGAAGGGGGGGGTTTTGGAGAGAGAGAGAGGCTAGTGAATAGACTTTAAATAACTCGCCCGGGAAACAAAAGAAAATGACATTACTGTGCGGCTCCGTAGTGGCAGCGGAGAGAAAAGGGCGACGCGGAAGGGATTATTCCACGAAATGTAATTAAGGAGTCTGAATTCGGTAAATGCGTAGAGCGAGCCACAAAGAAGAGGCGACGGCTTGGTTAGAGGGCAATGCACTGTCGCCACTGCTCGCACGGGACGGGAGTCGTGAGGCGTCGCCGAGGTGCAAACGTGCCTCCGCAATTACGCGGCGGTAGTTTCACGAGCTGGAAATTCTTCAGGAAGGTGCTCTATTACAATCTGGCGCGAACCCAAGGGGACAGGGGTCACTAGCCTTCCGCATAAAATGTGTTCGTAAAAGCTCTGATGTATTTACATATACCATTTTCCAAATTCCTATTTTCCTTTTCGAGAATAAGGCAGCATGAAAGTAAGAGTTTCTCAAACTGAAAGGAATTCTAGAAAATTGCATTATTAAAACACATTTTAGGTGTTAGTCCACGTGGATGGGTATGTGTCCGAACCACCTGCGTGAAACGGCATTCAGATAACTTGACATTACCTGTCGCCAGTAACAAATGAGTCACACTTAGTGAGACCAAGGTAGAACCGGAAAACAGCAGGAAGTTGAATAGAGCAAGACAAAAAGGAAAATGCCGTCCAAAAGTAAAAATTTAGCGAAAAAGTGTAATTTCCCAACATTAGGCGGAAATAAGTGGCAGAGAGAACATTTACACGCAACCATAATCACAGGCTGAAGATCTTTGTTGACAATCATACTGCTATGTGAAGTGCTCATAATGGTGAATGCACACTTACATTTCATACCGTGTAAGATTGGATGATCTCAAAATTGAAACTTTGTTGCTATTATTAGTACTTAAGTCAATTGCACAGCATTTATCTCTGAAATTTGCGGATAAATTCCCTACAAATGCTACATTTACCTTAACTGAAATTTCTCGGAAGTATTGCCACAGCGAGATACTGAGACTTTGGGTAAACAAATTGTTATTATTTTAAAGGAATTTTTGTATGTTTTGTTTTTATTTCCATAGTCATAACAATCTGTGATTCCTTAAAAATTGGTTTGCAGGAAATTAGATTTTTTATGAAATGAGGAGAGGGTAGGCGGGGCGAGGGGAGGGGGTAGGGAGCATCGAGACCAAGAGACTGTAGAAAATAGTAAGCACCCCTCCCACACCACCACCAACAGCAGCACCACTTCCCCATTCCCCTGGAATGAAACGTAGATACGGGTTCAATTGTAACGAAAAACATACACAGTATAGTCCTAAGAGCTGTTGCTGTTCTCAAGCGCTGACTCTACACTTTTGCTACATTAATTGCATTACATATCCACATATGATGAGAGGTGGAAACACATAATGCATCGAGGAACATTGTCGAACATGATAGTTTTATGGTTCAGGTGTTATGATCTGGGAAGGTGTTACGCTGCATGGGCATGATACCCTACAAATCTTTTAGCACGTTACACTCACCGGTCAACGTTATCGTGACACCATATTCGTCCCCCGTGTGCATCTTTTCAGGGGTGCATCCGACTCGTATTCATTTTTAGATATGGCAATGCGAGCTGTCATCCACGCTGTCGGTGGAATGGGACGACCTACCACAAGAACTCATTACCAACCTCATGGCCAGTGTGGGAGCACTTTGTAGGCCACGCACTGCCTTCCGTGCTAATCACACTCCGCACTAAGAACCATCGTAAATCGCTGTCAAAATATAATTATTGTCTTTGTATAGAACTGACATTCCCGTTCGTTTCACTGCGTATTTCTTACTTTCTCTACCATACTGTAGCAGTTTTCCCCTTTATGGTCCGAGTTTAGCTGCGCTATGTTACACTATTGACCATTGAAATTGCTACACCAAGAAGAAATGCAGATGATAAACAGGTATTCATTGGACAAATATATTATACTAGAACTGACATGTGATTACATTTTCAAGCAATTTGGGTGCATAGATACCGAGAAATCAGTACCCAGAACAACCAACTCTGGCCGTAGTAACGGCCTTGATACGCCTGGGCATTGAGTCAAACAGAGCTTGGATGGCGTGTACAGGTACAGCTGCCCATGCAGCTTCAACACGATACCACAGTTCATCAAGAGTAGTGACTGGCGTATTGTGACGAGCCAGTTGCTCGGCCACCATTGACCAGACGTTTTCAATTGGTGAGAGATCTGGAGAATGTGCTGGCCAGGGCAGCAGTCGAACATTTTCTGTATCCAGAAAGGCCCGGTACAGGACCTGCAACATGCGGTCGTGCATTATCCTGCTGAAATGTAGGGTTTCACAGGGATCGAATGAAGGGTAGAGCCACGGGTCGTAACACATCTGAAATGTAACGTCCACTGTTCAAAGCGCCGTCAATGCGGTACAAGAGGTGACCGAGACGTGTAATCAATGGCACCCCATACCATCACGGCGGGTGATACGCCAGTATGGCGATGGCGAATACACGCTTCCAATGTGCGTTCACCGCAATGTCGCCAAACACGGATGCGACCATCATGATACTGTAAACAGAACCTGGATTCATCCGAAAAAATGACGTTTTGCCATTCGCGTACCGGGTCCGTCGTTGAGTACACCATCGCAGGCGCTCCTTTCTGTGATGCAGCGTCAAGGGTAACCCCAGCGATGGTCTCCGAGCTGATGGTCCATGCTGCTGCAAACGTCGTCCAACTGTTCGTGCAGATGTTTTTGTCTTGCAAACGTCCCCACCTGTTGACTCAGTGATCGAGACGTGGCTGCACGATCCGTTACATCCATGCGTTTAAGATGCCTGTCATCTCTACTGCTGGAGATACGAGGCCGTTGGGATCCAGCACGGCGTTCCGGATTACCCTCCTCAACCCACCGATTCCATATTCTGCTAACAGTCATTGGACCTCGAACAACGCGAGCAGCAACGCCGCGATACGATAAACCACAATCGCGATAGGCCACAATCCGACCTTCATCAAATTCGGAAACGTGATGGTACTCATTTCTCCTCCTTACACGAGGCATCACAACAACGTTTCACCAGACGACGCCGGTCAACTGCTGTTTGTGTATGAGAAATCGGTTGGAAACTTTCCTGATGTCAGCACGTTGTAGGTGTCGCCACCGCCGCCAACCGTGTGTGAATGCTCTGAAAAGCTAATCATTTGCATGTCACGGAATCTTCTTCCTGTCCGTTAAATTTTGCGTCTGTAGCACGTCATCTTCGTGGTGTAGCAATTTTAATGGCAAGTAATGTATTTGGCGTGCCACATCGTGCGAAATTTACTTAATCCATAAGTTTTGCACACCAGTGTAAAAACCAACACTTTCGGAAAATGGATGAATGAATACCTTCAGAGGCTTCTGAAAGTCTACAATGACAGAAATTTTAGACACAGTAACTAATTCAGTGCACTGCGTTGAAAAATATAAAATGTCAGTAATTCGTTTGCTGCTATACGTTTCCCAAGAAATAACGCATGGACGCATAGCGGTTCGATAGTTTTATTATAGTACGTGTATTTCTACATCTACTTGATTATTCTGAAATTTACACTTCAGTATGTGGCAGAGGGCGGATGAAACCAATTGCAAGAGCGTTTCTCTGTTGTTTCAGTCTCGGACTCCCCTTTTCCCACTGCCGCCAGTTTCCCCTATGTACTCGGGTGTTACACTCGGGCATTCGGAGGAGTAATACAGTAGCTGAAATTTCGTGAAAAAGTCGTGAAAAAGTGACTATTGCCACCATAACATGTCCATCGTATCGGTGGCACTCTGTCTCGTATTTCGCTACAATAATCGTGCAAAACTAGCTGTTCTTCTTTGAATTTTTTCGATCTCTTCCGTCAGTCACATCTGGTAAGGATCCAAAACCGCGCAGCAATACTCCCAAAAAGGGCGGACAAGCGTAGTGTAGGCAGTTCCTACACTACGCTAGTGTAGGCGGTCCCCACAATATTTTCTACGTGATGGCTCAGGTTACAGTCTGGCATGTTGACTATTATCAGTGATCTATCTCAGAAGCGTTGAAACGCTGAGGTGTATTATCTTTCCTCGCTACAGTACCACGGCTAGTTTCAGAGAGGATTAAAGTGATACACACTTTAAAAGTAATTTATTTATTGTAATACCTTTGTGGTCGTATATTCTTTGTTGGAAGAACACGCGAGGCAACACTGATCCTACGACTTACGTTAGAAAATAGGCTAAGGAAAGACAATGGCAGTTGCAGACTTAGAGACAGCTTTCGACAATGGTGACGGGACTACTTTCTTTCAAATTCTAAAGGCGACAGGAGTAAAATACAGAGAGCTAAAGGCTATTTACAGCTTCTACAGAAATTTACAGCTTGTGCAGAAACCAGACAGCAATTGTAACAGTCGAGGGGCATGAAAGGGAAGCAGTGGTTGAGAATGGAGTGAGACTGGGTTGTAGCTTATCCCCGATGTTATTCAAGCTGTACGTTGAACAGGTGTTAAAGGAAACAAAAGAAAAATTTGAAGTAGGAATTAAAGTTCAGGGAGAAGCAATAAAAGTTTTGAGGTTTGCCGATGAGATTGTAATTCTGTCACAGACAGCAAAGGACTTGGACGAGCAGTTAAGATGAATAGGTAGTGTCTTAGAAGAAAGCTATAAGATGAACCTCAACAAAAGCAAAACAAGGATACTGAAATGTAGTCGAATGAAATCAGATGATGCTTAGGGAATTGGAAAAGGAAAGATACACTTAAAGTAGTAGATGAGCTTCGCTGCTTGGGCAGCAAAGTAACTGATGATGACCGAAGTAGACAGGATATAAAATGTAGAGTGGCAATGGGAAGGAAAGCATTTCTGAAGAAGAGAAATTTGTTAACATCGAGTATAGATTTAAGTGTCAGAAAGTCTTTGCTGAAAGTATTTGTATGGAGTGCAGCCATGTATGGAAGTGAAACACGGACGATAAACAGCTTAGACCATAAGAGAATAGTAGTTTTCGAAATGTGGTGCTGCAGAAGAATATTGAAGATTAGATGGGTTGATCACGTAACTAATGAGGAGGTACTCAATAGAATTGGGAAGGCAAGAAATTTGTGACACAACTTGACCAAAAGGAGGACACAGGCTGAGACGTCAAGGGATGATGAATTTAGTATTAGAGGGAAGTGTGGGAAGTAAAAGTAGTAGAGAGAGACCAAAAGATGAATACACAAAGCAGGTTCAGAAGGATGTAGGTTGCGGTAGTTATTCGGAGATGAAGAGGCTCGCACAGGATAGGGTAGCATGGAGAGATGCATCAAACCAATCTTCCTTCTGAATACCATAACAATAACAACAGTCTCTGTTGCGACTGGAGTGCATTCAATAATTTTTCTTAAAAAAATAAAGTGAATGATAGTTTTTATCCTCCCAGTGAAGTGCCACAGAGCCAGTCTTTTCCTATACATGCACAAATGATCTGGCGAGTAAGGTGACCATAAATACAAGATGACTTACACAGAATATCTATTTGATATGATGAATGTCAGCTTCCTCTAAATGTAGAAAAATGTAAGTTAATGCAGCTGAATAGGAGAACCAATCCTATAATGTTCGAATACAATATTTAGTGTTGTGTCATTGGACACAGTCACGTCGGTTCAATATCTGGGTGTAACTGTGCAAAGCGATATGAAATGAAACGAGCGCGTAAGGTCGATAGTAGAGAACGCGAGTGATCGACTTCAGTTTATTAGGAGACTTCAAGGAAGATGTAGATCATCTACAAAGGAAATCACAAAACGTGTGCAGAATATCTACGCAACCAGTTCTTGCGTACCGCACGAGTGCTTAAAATCCCCATGGCGTCGAGTAAAAGTAGGCATCGAAGCAACTGGGAAACATGCCTTTAGAATTGTATCCATAAGTTCGATCAGTATGCGAGTATTACGATAATGTTCCGTGAACTTAAATAGTATTCCCTGGGGGGAAGACACATTCTTGTCGCGAAACACTATCGAGAAAGCTTACAGAAACAGCTTTTACAGCTGACTGCAAAGCAATACTACTGCCGCCAACATACGAGGGTTGGAACTTTAGTATCGGAAACTATTTATGTACAGCTAGTACAAAATAGATACGTATTTCAAAGTTTTGCTGACCTTCAAAATAGTCACCAATGCATTGTATATTACCCGTTGTCAGCGATGTGGAAGTCGTAGGATACTCTTAGTAGTGCCAGTTGTGTTCACGGTTCGAGCGGCGCGCTATATTGCCCGACGAATTTGTATCACTTCAGAAGCGAATGCCGCGAAATGTTTCCCTCAGTTTACAAATCGTGTTGAACTCACGTGGGCTTAAGTCAGGGGAGTGCAGTAGGTGGTATAGCACTTAGCAGCCCCATCAGTCAAGCATATCAGTAACAGCTTGCATCCACACACTGTCCTGTAAAATGATGTTCAGCTCCTGCAAAATGTGTCAACACTTCTTTCTCTATACTGTTCATTTTTGGAACACAACCTACGACCAGCTTAGAGACAGAACTGATGACATTTTCTGCAGGACCTGACCATTATTCTGAAGGACAATGCTCAAACACGTACAGTGAGAATTGTCACTGATTTGTTTGACTGATGGGGCTGCTAAGTGTTGTACCACCTACTACACTCCCCTGACTTAAGCCCTCTTGAGTTCAACTGGATTTCTAAACTGAAGCCGCGCGGGATTAGCCGAGCGGTCTCAGGCGCTGCAGTCATGGACTGTGCGGCTGGTCCCGGCGGAGGTTAGAGTCCTCCCTCGTGCATGGATGTGTGTGTTTGTCCTTAGGATAATTTAGGTTAAGTAGTGTGTGAGCATAGGGACTGATGACCTTAGCAGTTGAGTCTCATAAGATTTCACACACATCTGAATATCTAAACTGAAGGAAACACTTCACGGCATTCGCTACAGAACTGCTACAAATTTGTCAGGCAATAGACCGCGCCGCTCGAAGTGTCAACACAACTGGCACTGCTAAGAGTATCCTACGACTTCCACATCGCTGGTGACTTTTTTGAAGGTCAGTGACACTTTGAAACACGCATCTATTTTATACGAGCTGTAAATATATAGTTGCCACCATTAAAGTTCCAACCCTCGAACATATTGCGCGAGAAGCGCCAAGAAAAGAGAAATCAGAGCTCGTACTAAAACACATAGTTGCTATCTCGCTACAGTTACGAGTGGAACAGGAAAGGGAATGACTGATCTTGGTACACGTTCCCGTCCGCCATGCACTCTACGGTGACTTACCAAGTGAGTACAGGAGTTGGACGAAAATATGGAAACACTGCGAAAACTTTATCTTGAACACAAATGAAGAAGCTAGTCAAGCCTGCAGGTTCCGCTGCTGTATTTGACCACGAATAGCACCTGTACAACGTCTTCAACACGTTGCATATGCCAGTCGCCGTCAGAACAGTGTTCTGTGTGGTGAGTACAATATATCGGAGCTACATAAATTTGAAAGTGGACAAATTTTGGTGATCGTATGGTGGATACTACGGCAGCCTAGGGCGCCGAAGTGTTTGGCGTTTCAAGAGGCAACGTATCACAGATTTATACCGTATACAGGAAAAGTCCCAACTCGGGCGAAAGTAAGTGTTGAGCTTGAATTCCAAAAACCATTCATCACAGACCCAAAAAAAAGTGGAAGCAATAAAATCTGGACTATGTTGAAATGGAAGATAGTCATTTAGTCAGATGAGTCTTTTTTGACCTGTTTCCAACTTGTGGGCCAGTTTACAACCGAATAGTGAAAATTTTCGGTGGTTTGGTGATGATTTGGGTAGCCATATCGCGTTATTCTATGAGCGTCAAGGTTACTTCGCAAGGGCACATCACTACCACGGATTCGGTGATTGTTCTGGCTAATCACGTCCATCCCATGGCATAATGTTTGTTCTCCAATGGTGATGCTGTGTTCCAAGACGGAAGAGAAGTTGTTCACACAGCTCTCATCGTCCAAGACCGGTTTTGTGAGAATGAGGATGAACTGTCCCATCTCCCCCCGCCCATCATAGTCACTAGGTCACAGAATTATTGAGCCTTTGTGGTCTGCTTTGGATAGAACCCTGCGTGATCCTTATGCACCTCCAGCATCGTTATCTTAACTTGCCTGTATTTATCGATTCCGAGACGATTGGAAGACGTTTTGAATACCAACGGTTTTCATACATCGTATTAGAGAAAGCTTTTGACAATGTTGACTGGAATCCTCTCTTTCGAATTCTGAAGGTGGCAGGGGTAAAATACAGGGAGCGAAAGGCTATTTACAATTTGTACAGAAAGCAGATGGCAGTTATAAGAGTCGAGGGGCACGAAAGGGAAGCAGTGGTTGGGAAGGGAGTGAGATGGGATTGTAGCCTCTCCCCAACGTTATTCAATCTGTGTATTGAGCAAGCAGTAAAGGAAACGACAGAAAAGTTCGGAGTAGGTACTAAATCCATGGAGAAGAAACAAAAACTTCGAGGTTCGCCGATGACATTGTAATTTTGTCAGAGACAGCAAAGGACTTGGAAGGGCAGTTGAACGGAATGGACAGTGTCTTGAAAGGAGGGTTTAAGATGAACATCAACAAAAGCAAAACGACGATAATGGAATGTAGTCGAATTAAATCGGGTGATGCTGAGGGAATTAGATTAGGAAATGATACACTTAAAGTAGTAAAGGAATTTTGCTATTTGGGGAGCAAAATAATTGATGATGGTGGGAGTAGAGAAGACCACAACAACAATTAGGTGTGTCCATATTTTTGTCGAAGCCATATACGGAGCTGTAGACATTTGCCGACAGGCTATAGCTGCGATAGATCCGTATCTAAGCTATGCATGAGCGATTTACGTTAGTAGAGCATCCGAGTTTTGCCGCTGCTGCCTCACGTAACACAAAGGTAGTGTGGGAGTCCATTAGCGCCTGCGCGGAATCCGAGTAGTCTGGTGTGGCTCGTTAGGAATTTAAAGGCAATCCGCGCCCGCTATTGGTGGAGTACGGCTTTGTGCTGCTTTTTCGCTAAATATTTTAAAGTAGTTCTGTCAGGAAACAGGCGTGCGCTTGATTAGATTTGTTATTGAGGTCAAATTACTGCAGCATTAACTGCCAGAATTGGATAGGGCAAAGTCACATTTTGCAGCTTAATGCATTCCAGTAGCTCTGTCGGTATACTAATGTCCTTGAAAAAAACATTTTTCATAAACTACGATTTTTATTTCATTTCTACACACCGTGTTAGAGGTAAAATGGCATATATTTTTATTGATACCTACAGACAGAGTAATGAACACACTAATCAGTATTTATTTCATCTTCCATTGATTTTTCTGCGTATTATTTGATACCTCTGCAGTTTGTTACGTATATCGAGTTCAGTCTGGTAGCTTACAATATTTCCAAGGTAAATGAAGTGATTAAACTGTTCAGTGGGTTTGTTTCCCAATATGACGTTAGTTCTCAGCAGTTTTGTCTCTTTGGAAGCCACCACTTTTGTTTTTTCAATGGATATTTCCATATTACCTTTAGAAATCAGTTTCAATCTTTAGACATATAGTTGTAGCGAAATCTCGCTATCCTCTACAATTGCAAGGTCGTCTACTTAAAGCATTGTATTTGACATACCATAGTTGGACTTTATTCTTATTTTTGTACCTTTGTGTAGGCTTTCTATCCTTTATTATAGGCTGAGGAAATCCATTCATGTGCAATATTATCATAAGATGTTCCTATATACATGTTCGAAGTCTTTCCATAAGTCATACATAACGCTATGTATGTTTCCCTTTTGAACTCTCTTTGTTCTCCTACGCGAAATCTCCGGAGGAAAATTAAACAGCTGCTGTCCTTCAGTTGGGTTGATTGGCTTATCAAAGGCCCGAGAAAGTAAACCTTGATCAATATCAACTGGCAAATCATGAGGCCAAAAGTTGGCAGCCCTACCACACGCCTAACCTGGCTACGGGATGGCATCCATTACTCCTGAATCTAAATTTGCTCATAATCTTTATTCTTACTTTGTGTTGTAAACATAGATTCTGTCCAGTCGTCTCTCATTCCAAACTACTCCTTTTCAGAATGTGCATCAAATTGTTCCATTATACTCAGTCAAATGCTATTTCCAAATGATTATAAACAGCATGTTTCTCGTAACCTTCCTCAATATATCTTTCCCCTATGATGCTTAACAGGTAATAGCAACTCCCCTTCACCTTCCTCGTCTAAATCGCCAGTCCGTCTATCCACATTGCCTCATAGCTTCCTGTTCAGAACTTTTACCAGCGCTTTAAACTACTCAACAAGTGGAGCAGCAACGATTGTCACTATGCTAATATTCCTGGGACTCCAGACGCTGACGCACTCCTGACATTATTGTGGTTCAACCCAACGTCTACTTGGTAGAGAAGGATTATCATGTTTAATGTGAATTTCAGACCCCAATGCCATTATACCTTCTTCACCTGGCGTAGCCAGAAGAAAATGGAATCTGTCTCTCCCTATGAAAAATCATCGGCAGAAGTTGGAATCTAACTCAGACCATAAGTATATGAACCTATCATCAATCCAAAAGTTCACCAAATCATCTTTTCTGTGACTCGTTTTTCTATTGTAGCGCCTTTGCGCCACGCTGGATGACAATGTGATTCTTCAGATTCCCATATTCGTCTGTTGTGTCTGTGAATTTTCCACAAACGTGGAATGTGGCTTCATCGGAGAATCAAATGTTGTCCATTAAATTATCGTTCTCTACAGATTCCAGGTGGTCATAACACATTGCCCGACGACAGGCGAAATAATCGTCCTCGGGATGATGCAGAACGTGAATGTGATGACATTTTCGTAGTGTGAAATGTAGGATTTTCCACACTGTGTTGCGAGGGACATTCAGTTCCCTGCTGAGGCGTCGAGCTGATGCCTTCGGATTCCTATCACTGGTAATTCGAACCTGCTGCACTGTTTCTGCCAATAGGCGTGGTCGTCCACGAAATTTGCTCAGAAGCGGACGAATATGTACCGTTGATGGTGCTGGTTTGTTGAATTTACAGGTGAAATCAGCTATGGGGTCTTCATATGACAATCCGCGTACCCATACACAAAGAATGGCAACCCCTCCTTCCGTGCAAAACATCTTGTATGACTGTACCACTATCTGCAGAGGAAAGGAAACCAAATTGGCGTTTTCATGGAAATGGTTAGTGACTTTAGAGACACTCTATATTTCATGTCGACTTTAGCCATAAAACTTACTGAAATGTTTTGTCTTTTCCTGGTGAAAATGTTGCTTGGAAATCTCCCGGACATGCAGCCGAATTGACTGATCGTTTTAGAATTGCTTGGAAATCTCCCGGACATGCAGCCGAATTGACTGATCGTTTTAGAATGAATTTTCGACTGCGTAAAGTGCCATCAACGTTAGGTTATTCCTGCTAATACACATTCCGGGGCAGCAGGTGCGATGTGTCTACAGGTCGTCTCCCTGCCCCACTGACCCCGTACGTGGAGTGCACGATGTGCCGGTCTCGGTGGTGGTGGGGACAGCTCGCAAGGTGAAGGCGGAGTGCAGACTGAGGACCGCCATTCGAATCTTTACGCCGTCGAAAATACGTTCAACGTCGATGAATAAATCCGGATGCGTGCCCGAGAGACGTTCAAACGAGAAAAGTCTTAATCTCAAGTTTTCTTGCGCTAAAATTGAAATGGGTATAGCTCCTTCTACACATTAATTCTCTTTTAAATTACGCATGAGTTTTCACCTTATCGAAATGGGTATAGCTCCTACTAAACATTTTTTCTCTTTTAAACTACACATGAGGTTTTACCTTATCGAAAAAACGCGAGCTACATTTAGTACAGCTGCCTAATCATCTTTACAGACATAAATGGTCAATAAGTGATAATGAATGAGTTATTTTCTCCAGCTAAAATACTATTTTCAAAGGGTAGTACAAACTCCCATAATAACTCACCGCCAAAGGGCTATTTTAATTAATTTACGTACACCAGAACTTCTCTTAAAATTATAAAAGTTTGTGCTGATGTTAATTGCTTCGTTAGCGCAGCCGCCAGGTCAGTGGTGGACGAAAAGTGTGCAACGTAACTTTCCAGTCAGCTTCGCTGAGCAGTCGTACGTCGCAAAACGACACGCTTCTGATTGTGCCTCTAACGAGCAGTCGCGGCTTTAATTAAGAGTAATTCCACCATGAAGTGTGAAATTAATTATCAGGATAACTTGTAGCAGTGAGGCCAGCGGTAAACATGCAGTAAACAGGAACACACTCACTTGTTCTCCCTTGGCCTCTGTTAAAGCCTCCCGCTAAGTACTAATAGAAGAGGCAGTAATGTTGGCTGCTGCAGTTTTGTACTACCGAATGTTTCTAAAGAGCCTTTTAGTACTTTTACATAGCAGAACCGTGTTCCATACGACAGCCCTGATTTATGAATGACAAAATTACGATTACAATTATTTTATGTTTCTGTCTACTTATTTCTAGTTTTATGATGTGTTGTCAGACAACTGTAGAAATATAACTGTATCGATAACTGGTGTTGTTTTAACAGTGGGTAACAAGAGCCAGTTTCTAATAGAAACACAGACTATTTCTCTTATAAGTATTAACTAATCCAGTGACAAACACCATATAGGACGACTTGTTCATACTACACTCTACTCATACGAAAAATGTAATAAAAGAATTAAATTACGATGTCAGTCGTCTAGGTCATAAACAGTTGAATAATACATCAACTGAGAAAGGACAGAAGATTGAACTAAAGAGCTGTTTAGAAAAATTGCAACAAATTAAAATACAAACGGTCGAGTACCTTTTACGTCTTTGTCTTATTGTTTTTATCATCCACTGGGCATTTCAATTCCATTATATCATTTGAGGAAATCGTGGAAATGAAGTCATGTGTGAAAGAGGATGATAATTTGAATCTGATGTAGGGTGAAGTATAAGCGCAGAAACGCTTTGAAGAATGTGGGTGGTTGGAAATTACTGTAAACGAGAGAACTATCAGACGTTTCTTTTAAAAAACGTGAACTATACGAGTATTAATTCGAGAACATACCTATATTAGATGAAGGTACAACTGGAAAAGCATAAAGGGCACGTTTCGCCATCAACTTCTGTACATTACACACCTTTCACCAAACAATTCTGGTCCCAACCTAGTATCTATACAGAGTAGACAAAAATTAGAAGCCGTAAAGAAAATAGCAGTGTACGGCAAAAACAGACATCTATAAATTAAAGCGCACTGACATGAAACGGAAATAGTTTTGGATGGATTCCATGAGATTCTGTCGAAACGCAAACTATATCAGCAAACTGGGAGTCAGGTAAGACAAAAAATATGTTAACTGAGGCCAGGATAGCTACCGAAAACAAAGAAAAACCATGCCATGGATGACAGATAAGAATAACAAGATTTATAACTAAATGTAGAAAATTTATGATTGAAATAGATGACGAAATATGAAACTAGCGGGTACAGTATGTTGGCTATATATGCAACGAGGTAAACTCACAATGATGCAGTTCGTTTTCTCACGCATAGTGATGATAAATACACGTCGTATAGAAGGGCTGTTCAATAAGTAATGCAGCACATTTTTTTCTCGGCAAGTAAGGTTGAAAATACGCGGAATTTGATATGGGACGTCATGATATATTCTCGCTTCAGCCCCTACAGTTTCATGAAGTTCTGACTATTGGTGGATATATGTAGCCTTCAAAGTGGCGTATTCAACGAAGGTGTGTTCCAAGCAGAGGGCTGTCATTGAGTTTCTTTTGGCAGAAAACCGTAGCATCGATGCTATTTATTGGCGTTTGCAGAATGTCTACTGAGACCTGGCAGCGAACAAAAGCACGGGGAGTTGTTGTTCGAGGGGTCTGTCATCATCCTAACAAGGTCGCTCAGACCTGTCCGATCTCCCGCGTGACGCCCAGCCCCACGCAGCTGTGACTCCTCCAATGTTAGAACGTGCGGACACGCTCATTCGAAATGATCGGCCGATAACAAACGAACTTTTCCATGACAGTGCAAGGCCTCACACAAGTTTGGGTACCCGAGAGGAGCTCACATAACTCTATCGGACTGTTTTTCCTCTAACTGCCTATAGCCCGGGTTGTACACCGTCCGATTTCCATCTGTTTGGCCCAATGAAGTGCACTCAATGGGAAGCAGTACGTGGAGGATGGGGAGGTTATTGATGGAGCACAATGTCCGCTCTGATGTCTACCAGTGGTTTGGTACCATACGGAAACACAGGCCCTCCCTGTTGGATGCCTAGAGCCGTCGGACTGAACGGAGATTATGTTGAACAAAAGGATACCGTAGCTAAAAAGGCGGAGAATAATATGCTGCACTGTAATCGTGGATAAAACCATTACTTATTGAACGTCTGTCTTATGTAACAGCTAAACCGAAAGATGGCCTCAAAAACAAACATTTAACATATAATGGTTTATTAATAGTGAAAAATTGCATCTGTATCTACATCTACGTCAATATGATTACCCTGCTATTCCCAAGTGTCTGTCAGAGCGTTCATCGAGCAACCTTCAAGCTATTCCTCTACTGTTACATTTTCGAACAGCGCGAGGGAAAAATGAACACAAACCTTTGCGTGTGATCTCTGATATGTCTTACTTCGTTATAACGATCATTCCTCCCTGTGTAGGTGGACGCAACAAAACAGTCAAGCTCTGAAAAGAAAGTTGGTGACTGATACTCATGAAAAGATCCTGCCGCAACGAAAAACGCCTTTGTTCTAATGATCGCCACCCAATTCAGGTACGAGTATCATAATCGTGGCGCTCTGTCCCGTATTTCGCTACAGTACAAAACGTGTTGCCCTTCTTTGAACCTTCTCGATGTTCTGTGTCGATCCTCTTTGATGCGGATTCTGTGCCGTACAGCAATACTGAAAGAGAGGACGTACAAGCGTACTGTAAGCAGTCTCTTTAGTCCTATCGCATTTTCTAAGAGTTCCACCAATAAATGTTTTTGATTTGCTTTACCAACAACATTAAATGCATGACCGTTCCGGCTTAAGCTATTCGTAATTGTAGCCCCCAAGTATTTAAGTGAATTTACAGCCTTTGGGTTTGTGCGATTTATCGTGCAACCGAAATTTGGCGGATTCGTTTTACAACTCATGTGGACGAATTTACACTTCCCATTATTTAGAGTCAAATGCTGTTTTTCGCGCCACACAGATGGCTTGCCTAAATCATTTTGTAATTTATTTTTATCATGTGAAAACTTTGCACGACGATACAATAGCATCATCAGCAAACAATATAAGAGGGATAGTCAGACTTTCTACTAAATCGTTTATGTAGATCAGGAACAGCAGATATAACACTTCCTTGGGGAACGCCAGTAATCACTTCTGTTTTGCTCAAAGACTTCCCGTCAGTGACTAAGAAATGTAGCCTTTCTGTCAGCAAATCACGAACCCAATCACACAACTGAGACGATACTGCATAGGCACTCAATCTAATTAGAAGTCGCTTATAAGGTACGGTGTCAAAAGTCTTCTGGAAACCTAAAAATATGGAATCAGTTTGACATTTCCTGTCAAAAGCATTAGTCACTTCGTGAGAATAAAGAGCTACTTGCGTTTAACAAGGACGATGTTTTCTGAATCCGTGTTGGCTTTTTCTCAATAGCTCGTTTCCTTCGAGGTAACCCATAATTTCGAACACAATACATGTTCCATAAGCCTACTGCAAATAGACGTCAGTTGTGTGTTTCTGTAATTCAGCTGATTACTTCTATTTCCTGCCATGCTTACTGATGTGACTCACGCAACTTTCCAGTCCTTAGGTAGGGATCTTACGATGAACGAGCGGTTGTTTATTATTATTAAATTTGGAGCTACTGCATCACCATACTCTGAGACGAGCGTCCCTGGTATACATCAGACTGGAGGCCTTGCTTTTATTGCACGTAGGATATCTACATCTAAGTTACACATGTACACTCCTGGAAATTGAAATAAAAACACCGTGAATTCATTGTCCCAGGAAGGGGAAACTTTATTGACACATTCCTGGGGTCAGATACATCACATGATCACACTGACAGAACCACAGGCACATAGACACAGGCAACAGAGCATACACAATGTCGGCACTAGTACAGTGTATATCCACCTTTCGCATCAATGCAGGCTGCTATTCTCCCATGGAGACGATCGTAGAGATGCTGGATGTAGTCCTGTGGAACGGCTTGCCATGCCATTTCCACCTGGCGCCTCAGTTGGACCAGCGTTCGTGCTGGACGTGCAGACCGCGTGAGACGACGCTTCATCCAGTCCCAAACATGCTCAATGGGGGACAGATCCGGAGATCTTGCTGGCCAGGGTAGTTGACTTACACCTTCTAGAGCACGTTGGGTGGCACGGGATACATGCGGACGTGCATTGTCCTGTTGGAACAGCAAGTTCCCTTGCCGGTCTAGGAATGGTAGAACGATGGGTTCGATGACGGTTTGGATGTACCATGCACTATTCAGTGTCCCCTCGACGATCACCAGTGGTGTACGGCCAGTGTAGGAGATCGCTCCCCACACCATGATGCCGGGTGTTGGCCCTGTGTGCCTCGGTCGTATGCAGTCCTGATTGTGGCGCTCACCTGCACGGCGCCAAACACGCATACGACCATCATTGGCACCAAGGCAGAAGCGACTCTCATCGCTGAAGACGACACGTCTCCATTCGTCCCTCCATTCACGCCTGTCGCGACACCACTGGAGGCGGGCTGCACGATGTTGGGGCGTGAGCAGAAGACGGCCTAACGGTGTGCGGGACCGTAGCCCAGCTTCATGGAGACGGTTGCGAATGGTCCTCGCCGATACCCCAGGAGCAACAGTGTCCCTAATTTGCTGGGAAGTGGCGGTGCGGTCCCCTACGGCACTGCGTAGGATCCTACGGTCTTGGCGTGCATCCGTGCGTCGCTGCGGTCCGGTCCCAGGTCGACGGGCACGTGCACCTTCCGCCGACCACTGGCGACAACATCGATGTACTGTGGAGACCTCACGCCCCACGTGTTGAGCAATTCGGCGGTACGTCCACCCGGCCTCCCGCATGCCCACTATACGCCCTCCCTCAAAGTCCGTCAACTGCACATACGGTTCACGTCCACGCTGTCGCGGCATGCTACCAGTGTTAAAGACTGCGATGGAGCTCCGTATGCCACGGCAAACTGGCTGACACTGACTGCGGCGGTGCACAAATGCTGCGCAGCTAGCGCCATTCGACGGCCAACACCGCGGTTCCTGGTGTGTCCGCTGTGCCGTGCGTGTGATCATTGCTTGTACAGCCCTCTCGCAGTGTCCGGAGCAAGTATGGTGGGTCTGACACACCGGTGTCAATGTGTTCTTTTTTCCATTTCCAGGAGTGTATATTCTTGAATATTTATGTCATCTACTTTCGTGAAGGAATTTCGGAAAATCGTATTTTTTTTAACTCTGCTTTAGTCGCACTGTCACCAGTCGCGCAGTGAAAGTATTGACAGTGCCTTTCCGTTGGTGTACTTTGCATACGGTCTGAATATCTTTGGATTCTTTGAGACACCCCCTTAGAAAAATTTATGAATTACTGTGCTGGCAAACTCCTTACGTTATTTGATTTTCAAACAGCTGAGCAAAACTCAACGTACTCAGTTTCCTCTTTACGTATTCTGATCATCACTAAACTGACACACAATATTTTTAGTGCAACGTAATCTGACTTTCCATAATCCCTACAAAAGAATGGCCCTGACTAACAATACCCTATACCTTTCATGAATCTTACCTCACAAAAATCTTCGTTACTCGAAATACTGCAATACAGCGAGAGCCAATACTGCCAGCTAAATAAAAGATTTTAACTACTGAAGGCACTAACTACTGATAGGCATCCTTAGCTAATGAAAGATTTTGATAGAGAACGAACAATGTATTTACCTTAATAGTGTTCAAAAGTCATCATTATATATATATATCATGACATCCAGTTTTGCAAATTTACTCTTTTGATGGACACACGTTCAGATCGACCGCTCTCAAAATTATGCCATCTCTCTCCCCGCATCCACCACTGTTGGCGGCTCACCTCCAGCTGCGCAACGCTACGCGCTGTTCACATCCAGCTGCCCAACACTACAATAGCGAATATTCCAACAATGCCAACCAGTCACAGACTGCACACAGCACAGTCAGCGATTTTCATACAGAGCGCTACGTGGCGTTACCAACATAAAAACCTATACAGCCTACTTACATCTTTACACGATATTCATAAGTTAATTATTGGCTCTCTACTTCCTTCATCCATAGTAAATCGAGTATGGCCATCTGTGAGGTTGTTATTAATTATGTTTGAGAATCAATTCTCACAACATGTTCATATATTTTGGAGCCTATCGTAAACACATAATAAAATTTGACCATTTGCGGTCAGAATGGGGCGGCTATTAAAGGAATTAGTTGCCGCTAGTGCTTAACTATTACGCGAAGAATGTAGCTTTCACAAATTACACGTGCATCATTTGCACCCTCGCCACCCGCCAGATTAGCGCGCACATTAACGGATAAATCGCGCTGCGCGTGCGCACTGTCGAGCGGGCGGCTCTGCTGCGGTGCAACAAGATCCCCTTTCACGCCTCGCGCCGGCGGCGTGCGACGGCTGAAACGCCTGACGCCTCATTAACCCGCCACACATCACTGTCAATCAGCCGGCTGAGCGCAGTGCAGCGCCGGCCCGTAAAAAAAGCCGAGGTAATTTTATTCATAGCGGCGCCTTGTTTGTAGCGAGCTGACTCAGCCGCCGCCGCCGCCGACGCAGCCAGCTTAACGTCTCACGCTGCGAGACCAGAAGGGCCATCTCTGTCCAGCCAAAGGCTTAAGACTGCGGAGTTCAACCCAACACGATCACTCCCTCTTAACATTAGTCCAGACTTACAACTCGAGTAAGATATCAGTCGGATTCGTTTCACAGACTGTGGAGCCAGTTTCATGAGGGCAACTGTCAGAGAAACACGATGGAACTCAAACCTTAAAAGCGAAAGCAACTATTAAATCACGTGGCACTGCCAAGTAACATAGCTCGATGAAACTTGGGCCCTACATACGAGGGCTATTCGAAAAGTAAGGAACGATAGGTCGCGAAATGGAAACCATAGTGAAAATCAAAACTGTTTTATTTGCAACAGTTAGCTTCACCTTCCAGCTACTTCTCTACACAATCGCCCCCTCAGACTTCCTCAGACTTAGACGTCGCAGCGTTGTGCCAACTTTTCAATTCCGTCGTTATAGAAGCGTGTTTCGACAATTCTCTACTCTGCACTGCAGCTCGTTGTCCGTGTCAAAATATTATCTTCATAGCCAGCCGTTCATTTGAGCAAAGATGAACCTCAGGGAGAGCCAATTATGGGCTGTATTGTGGGTGATCAAACACTTCCCATCGAAAACGCTGCAGGAGCATCTTCACTGCCCCTGCAGAGTGCGGCCGAGAATTGTCGTGTAGAACGAAACGCATGACAGTTATGTGGATTGCATAGCTTCAGGCGAAATTTTTCGCGAGGCCATCATACTTGGCAGGAGACGCTAATTGCTAGCCGTCTTTACGTTCACACTGTGAGCTCATTACTGAGTAGAGCGACATGATGCGTTCGATGGGAGTACTAGACACAGTGCCCAATGCATCTGTGCAAAGCTTCATCAGTTTTTTCACTGTATTTTCCACTTCGCGACCGATCGCTCCTTACTTGCCGAATAACCCTCGTAGAAATAACTGCTACAGCATAGTACAGATATATGCTACGAGACAGAAATGACACGTTTAGTCAAGGATAGCAACTGTCAGTGGAATTTATGATAGTCCCATGGACATTACAGATGGGGGGACATGGATTTTTATAGGGTTTTATCATCATGGACAGTAATGAGTGCTCTGCGACGTGCTTCCATGCTGGCAACAAATCTCGGTAAGGAATTTTCGTGGTAGGGTGTTCTATTCCTCCAGCAGAGCGGTTGACAAGCCTTGCGTCCAGCAACGGCGCACATTGCAGAGCTGGTATGGTCGTCTGTGGTGACCTCACACTCTGTTAAAAACAATGGCCCTCGAATTGTGATGTCTAGGCGACCACCAACAATCGCAGTGACTTCAGTGCAATTACTGTATTTGAATAAATGCGACGTCTATGTTCCTCTCACTGCGCACTTTTTGCAGTTATCTTGTGTACCGTACTGTACTTTACCGCTTCTTTCTTTTTATGGTGCAATTTTCATCACGCTATGCTACTTGCCAGTGAAATATTATGCAAAACCTGCTTTCGTCCTTAAGTTCTGCACACCAGTGTATTTCAGCCTTTCGATAGAAGAGGTATTGACCCACTGGAAATTCCCGAACAGCGTGCATTCAGTGCAGCGTCTCTCATGGAGCGATGTATGTCAGTAACTTTTGTTTCTTCGACAGTCTTCTAGAAGGCCTTATTCGGCCCACCACAGTTTCCCTAGCTGCGACGACCTATTCAACCTATAGTATAACGCACAGTTCTAAAAAAAAGTTATAGCCGTCACCCAAGCAGCGTGTAACGGATATAAGTGAAGACATTTCTACTGATGACTTCATTTGCAAACTAATATATATAGTCATTACAAGTCTAATGTTTTAAGGTTGGTTAGTATCTCCAAGTACATGTGGCAAGAGCAAGCCGTTAATGCGTATTTTTCCCTGGTCAGCTGGTCAAATGTTAAAGTGTGGACCCATGGACGCAGAACGGTTACTCTATACTGACAGTTGTAGTACGTTCAGTTTTGTAGTATTCCATGCAGAAAACATCACGTCATGAAGTTCGTCATAAAGTTTGTGAGGTGTCTGTAGGAAGACTTTCGATGCAGAGAAAGAACAACCAACTCACTATTGTGTGCACATATTAAAGTACGAAACATAAAAACATCCCAAATTATACCCGTTAGCCTTGAACATCCGACGATTGAACATCACAGCGTTTTACTAGGCATAGTCCTGTTGAGGTGCTTTGTCGTTACCTTCCTCCGACCTTTGATCAGAGTTACCCACCCAGTTATAGGGGTGAACCCAGATCAGCGGTGAATATCGGCAGTTTTTCACATCACGAAACTTGAGCAGAGGTGAAAGAAATGCGACTGATTAAAATCTTAAGACTGGTCGGGAATTGAGTCCAAGAACTTACGATCCACAGTCAGGCACTTTACCAATGAGCCTCTGAGTAAACTCGATCTTCTCATAAAACTTTTGCCCTCTGCATCTCCCACTAGCCCCACATAAGTTATTCCCTGTTTTATCATTCTAAAACACTTAAGAACACAAAAAAAATTGAAGAACACTATGCTCTTTAATTAAGATACGCCTACAAGCAAGTTACATCCTGTCGGCATTGACGTCATAAGTGAAGTACACGCTCACACTTCTTGGCATTTACATTAACGTGATTTTGGGAAGCCAACGGGAGTTTCGACCCAGTACGTCCCGTAGGCGAGTCAGGTGCAATAATCACTCTTAAAAATCGTAGTTCCATCATAAGGAGATCAACTAAACATACTAGCTCCAACAAAGGGATACATTAATTTTCCTTTGTCTCTTGGAGATTACTATTTGACCCTAAAATTGTCCTACTTGTTTTTTTAGCATTGTGTGTGTGTGTGTGTGTGTGTGTGTGTGTGTGTGTGTTTGTGTGTGTGTGACAGAGAGAGAGAGAGAGAGAGAGAGGGAGAGAGAGTGTAAGTAAGTAAGGAGGAGGGAGGATAGTAAAAGTAGTAGAAACATCAAATTCCCCTCTTTGTTGAAGTTTAACGCAAGAGATCAAGCGTTATTTTCATTTTGTGCCGCAATGTCTTTGAACTAATCATTCTTCTTCAAGGAAACACTTTCAGCCAATGGCCACATTAAGGCGCACCTTTTATAGTTTGCAGCTGATAGCGGAAGACCAGCAGGGCCAAAAGCTTCCAGTACGCCACACTACTAAGCATCAACTCAGCCTGCTGCTGCGAAACTGTTGCTGAACTAATTGCCTCGGCAAATATTTTCTCCTTCTGCTAATTGTTTCAAAGCGTCGTCCCCAGGAGGAAATGGGCTCGAATTGAATTTCCTCTTCCGCCCGAGCTACCGGCCGTCTCTCGGTTGCTGCGGCAAATGGAGCCGAAAGTGACAGACAATGTGTCCAGAAATAGACGCCATCCCTTAATCACAAAATCAATAACAGTAGTGGCAGTGCGCCGCGGATCACTGACTTTGTTTAGAGAAATTATATTTAGAAAAGTACAGAAACGTATTACATTCCTTCGTAAAATACAATATTCATTAAGAACGGTAAAATATGAGAATGAGAACTACGAAATGTACTATAGTTTATCTATCGTCAGACAAAGTCAATAATTAGGACAAAAATTATAAGAGAAGAACACCGCAAACGGGACAGGTTTATATCAAGAAGTGTAACTTCATGTTTCAGGTGAATTTTTAATCGTAAGAGATGCCTTGAACAAACTGCGACAAACAGGAAGACTTGCAACAGACAGCTGATAAACCACAGACTAGAGCTGCTAGCCAACAATGCCATTCGATCAATTTTAGCACGGTACCGCAAAGTGACGCAGTGGTACATAAAGTTATTTTATTGTATTGCGATATTAGTGCTGATGGAGAGATTGTGATTTCTCGATTGTACAATAGTTATTTTGTGTTGAGCTGCATTTCTTTGTCTATGTGGTATTTAGTTGTATATTGTATTGTCTTTAGGCACTGGTTTGGTAGACGGTGGAGGTCGATGGTAGTATAGATTTTCAAAGGCTGTCTCAGTTATTCAGCGTCGTTCTGTGTGCTGGTTTGTAATACTGGTTCTCTTTTGCAGTGCCCAGTTGTAAAATAGCGCTGGTCTTAGCCTAAAGTCGAAGAAATATTCGGATTTGTGTAGAATGTTTTGTTTATTACTATTGTACCGTGCCCATTTTAAGTAAGAATTGTTACTGTACTTGTACCTATAGCGATTATTGTTTATTATTGGTATTAATTTGAATATACTTTCGGTATCAAGAGAAAGGGCTGTAACTGTATGCGCTTCCTAATTATGATTTTTTAGGCATCACTCTTATGACAGATTTGATTTGGATCTTCACGAACTCCTTTCCTATGATAACATCTTCCGTGGCACTTGCACTCTAGATCCGAAATTATTTGTTAGATGTATTCTAATCTCTATCTTCCCCTAAAGATCTTCCGCTCTCTCTAGTAACATCGACGTTACTCTCTGGCGTCTTAATACATGTCATCTTGTTAGTGTTTTTCATATGTTCCTTTCTTCGTCGATTCATTGGAGAACCACCTCATTCCTTAACTTATCGGTCCACCTAATTTTCAACGGTCATGTGTAGCGCCACAATGTGACCAAAGGAAGGGATCGCTTGATAGGACACATTCTGAGTCATCAAGGTATCACCAATTTAACACTGGAGGTAAGTGGTGGGGGGTAGGGGGTGAAAATCGTAGAGTGAAACTAAGATTCTGTTCTGTTGCAATTTTGGTGCTGTAGTTGTTGCGGTCTTAAGTCCGAAGACTGGTTTGATGCCACTCCCCATGATACTCTGTGTGTCCATCTCCGAATGACTGCTGTGACCTACATCTTTCTGAATCTGCTTACTATATCCATCTCTTAGTTTCACTCTACGATTTTCACCCCCTACCCCCCACCACTTACCTCCAGTGTTAAATTGGTGATACCTTGATGACTCAGAATGTGTCCTATCAAGCGATCCCTTCCTTTGGTCACATTGTGCCAAAATTTCTTGTATCCCCAATTCTTTTCAGTACTTTCTCATTTGGTCAGTGAGTGACCCATCTGACCTCCAGCACTCTTCCTCCAGTTTGTGATTCATGATTCCTACCCTTAATAGTTCACTACCATACAATGTTGTGCTCTAAACGTACATTCTCAGAAATTTCTTCATTAAATTAACGCCTACGTTTGATACTAGTTGACTTCTTCTGGCCAGGAATGCCTTCTTTGCCAGAACTCGTCTGCACGTTCTCTCTTCTTTGCTTCATCTGTCAGGGTTGCTTGAAAGGTAGCAGGATTCCTTAACTTTTCTACTTCGTCATCATCAATTTTGATTTTAAGCTTACCGTTAGTCTCATTTCTGCCACTTCTGATTAATTTTATCTTTCTCGGGTGCCGTTTCGTCCCGTTTTTTAATCCATTTCTTGAAGCTTTCTTTTATTTGCGTCATTGTTTCCTCGATGTGCGGATTGACCAGTAGAGGCGAAAGACTGTCTCCCTGTCCTACTCTGTTTTCAGTTAGGAGCGCTTCTTTCTTGGTCTTCCAATCTTACTGTTCCACCTTGGTTGTTTCTTCCAATCTTATTGTTCCAACTTGATTCTCGTACATATCGCATATTACTCGTCTTTCCCCATAGACTACCCCTATCTTGCATCTTGCATCATTTCACATTGTCTAAGCCATTTTATAGCTAGACAAATCCTATGAAAGTATCCTGATTTTTCTTCGGTATTCTTTACATTATCATGTGCAACGTGAAAACTACCTCTTATCTTCCGTAAAGCCATATCATCGACCTTTCATTTTCTTTTCCATTCTTTTGTATATTATTCTTGTCAGCAGTTTGGACGCATGAGCTGTTAAACTAACTGTGCGCCAGTTCTCGCACTTCTACATCTTCATCTACATCCATACTCCGCAAGCCACTAGACGGTGTGTGGTGGAGGGTACTTTGAGTACCTCTATCGGTTTTCCCTTCTATTCCAGTCTCGTATTGTTCGTGGAAAGAAAGATTGTCGGTATGCTCTGTCCTTGCTCTCTTCGGATAGAATGAACGATACTTTCCCGCAAGTCTCACGGTGCGTTACCAGTCTCATAGATTTTACACACCAACTTGAATAGTCATTTTGCTGTCACTTGCCCCAGCAACAACTTCCGTTGGAATGTTTGCTATTCCACCCATCCACTGTCTCCTCCGCGTTTAACAGCGGAATTCCCATGCACTCTTATGTTATATGATTCTTAATGCGATATGCTTCTTAATGCGATATTTAAAATAAGCCCACGCTCGCACAGCTCCAAGCCCAAACCAAACCCCTCCAAAATCATACGCTACACCATGAATTTCACTCTATACCAGGGGTGCTCAACCTTTTAGCTTACCTAGGCCAAAAGAACGCTCGTAAAGTAGAAGATAAACGGAATGGTCTGCGGCCACAGACAAATACCGTCGCTCGATAATACCTACTACTATTCAGTAGAATGTAAGAATATCTGAAAAGCACACAGGACTTTACAGTAAGCTCTCAAATGAATTCTTTGAAAGGAAACCTTTAGTGAATTTCATTGGTACACATTCAGTTTCACGCAAAGTGTTTCCTGTATACTTCCCACGTGTTATTCCTTTACCCATCTCTGCTCTCTACCCCGACATCAGAGGCGAGGAAGATGGTGCGGGCTACCCTCCTTGCCCTGGCGGTAAACTGGTAGCGAGTGCGCTGGGCAAATTGCCCGCCGCTGTCGTTGGCGCTACCTGTCGATAATCGACGCCGGCAGCTGCGCGAGGCGGCGCCGCTGATGCGATGAGTGCCAAGTGCTAAACGCGCTAATTAAGATAATGGACGCTAATGAGCGCGCCAGCTACAGCCGCCCCGCTCGCGTTCACCCCTGACAAACAGCCACCAACCTGTATCGTCTTGTGAGGTGCTGCCAGAATTAGCACTACGGACCAGCTACATCCTACGTCTGCCTCTGCAGGGAGCTTACCGAAGCGACGACCCAATGAAACGTAATGCGGTAACGCCGCTCTCGTAAGCGAATAGAAAGCGTATGTCAAACAAAGCAAAAATACTTACAGTACATATCGGATGTGCTGCTAACATGGTTTCTACTGTGCTACTGTGAATCAATAATGGCGATTATCGCTGAAACCACAGGTTTTCGGTTGCACCTGTTTTCCCCATCTCCAATTTAAAGTGACCGCTGAAAATTAACGGATTCTGAAATAACCGATTTTCGCTTTTTTATTGCTATTATTTGCAGCAATAAAAGCAGACGTCGAACAAAGATTGAAAAGTTTTAAGAGTACCTTAGATTTTTGCATTATACTTTTCAAAATATATAAAATCAAAATATTAAGTAACATATACAAAGGAACACTTGGTCATCATACCGCTGGTTTCTTTTCTCGAGAAGTAGTGAAAGATTGAATACTACCAAAACTCCGCTCTGCTCTTCAACTGGGTCTCATTTTTTTTAAATATCAGCTAAAAAATAATGTTCTAATTGAAGGATCATACTACTATTTGGACATTACGAATAGTCAGTGTCAAAGGGTGCAAACTAAGGTTGGAGAACTTTATTTTTCTTGTTAAGTAGTCTGTTTCCAAGGGCAGCAAGCAGTTAAAGACATATTATGTAGACATAGGCAGCATATTTTTTTTATTTTTATTGTAAACTGTGAATGAATTGTTAACTTTGTAATTTATTACTGTTGCCATAGCTACATTTCCCTTTTATAGAAATGACAGCCAAAGAACAAGCTTTGGTGTTAATTCTGTAGCATCATTTTCCTGTAAATATTTTAAATGAAAACTCGGTTTTTATTTGATCCAGATAAAACTGATGATCAGTAGATGCGTATTCTGTAATTAGTGCTGTTCTTTTCCGTTTTTTAAAGTAAATTTTTATTGCCATTTTTTATCATACCTGTGTCATTCACTAGTCATGGCTAGACTCAAATTGTCTGTAATACGATTGAAATTGATAGTCTCAGTAAATTGAAACACATTTAGTGTGGAAAATAATGTGGTGTCAAACAACTTTGTAAATAGTATGTATAACGACGACCTATGACGTCGAAAACTGTATGAAGAAATTCATTTAGTATTTGAAGAAATTTTCCGAATATAATGTAGAGCACCGCCAACAGCTACGAAATTCCAAAATGAGTTTTTGCTCTGCAATGTAGTCTGCGCTGATACGAAGCTTCTTAGCATATTAAAGTTTTGCAACGTACCGCATATCGAACCAGTCATTTTGCCTTTCGAGGGAAATACCTCTACCGACTTCTGTTTTGTTTTCCTTTTTCTATTTTTTCTTTGTCTTAATAACATAAAACTTTAAAATGAATGTGGCCTTCTGTGAAACTAAAAGTTTTTTCTTTATTAAAACAAAAGTATCATTTTTACAAAAAAAGGAAACGCTTATTGAAACTAAACATTGTTTCGTATGAACAAATATATCCTAGCTTCTCTGCTGTTGCACATAATAATGTGCCTGATGATTAGAAAAAGTTAAAACTGGTAACAATAATATAAGCTTTTCTAGGTGTTCACGATGCACTAAACGATTTTCGACAGATATTTTGTAAAAATTTTCTTTTAAATTCTGATGACAGTAAGAGAATCGTTGTTTGCTTTCAGAATCTGAAATGCGGAGTCCCTTACAAAACCATTGTTCTGTCTTTTGGAGGCGGCAAAATAAATAATGCGATTGTGACTGTCATTTTTTTAATTCCTATAGTTACAGCAAGAGTGGTATAAAGACATAAAAATGTTCAAACAAGGTCCATTTGACACGCTAAAAGAAAGGTTTTTGGCATCGCGCGCGTCTTACTCTGCAACGTCCCGTATGATTACAGCAAACGTGTTATCTACAATACCACAGAACTGCAACAAACATGCAGGTAGTGACGGCAGCCTTCACAGGCTCCACAATATGCATCAAATAGCACTGACTATAGATCGCTAATTGTTTCTCATAAGCTACATTTCGGTACACGCTATGTTCGACTTTTCGCAGTTTATCTGTTGAAGAATACAAAGATAAACCGCTGACGTCCAATCCGACTGATAACTACATTAAAATCCCGTGAAGCTACACAAGCTAGGTTCGGGAGAAGATAAACCTTCTGTTAAAAATATATCAACCTGTAACATTTGTACAGTTACATCACCGGTCGTTATCCTCTTCCGGGAGTCGATTGATGGTATCTTTACAATAACACTGTGTGTCCCTCTTATAGGGTACTGCGATGTTGCCATCGTAAAATATGTAACTGCCGCATGCCAACACTTCTATGGGACAGGGACAACATATTTTCCCACCGACAATGTTTCAGAACTCGAATGTAAAAAGAGGAATTTCGGAAGAGAAAGGCAACTATTTCTTCATTCGATTGTACAGAAGATGGGCGTTGAAAGGTAGCGTTACATTAAGTCGCGCTGTAATGTGCAGGGATAATACAGCGTGGCGGGACGGTTATGCGAGATCAATACGTGCTAATGGACCTAATGGGACCATCGTACGTGTTGTGTCCGCTATTGGACCGACGTGTGTGAGACAGTAATGCCACTTCACACGCGTATAGGGTTATGGAGCGTCAACTTACCATCTTAACGCTGAATCGTATTTACGTGCAAGTGCAAAGATGAAGACAGCATCTACTAGCAGTTTGTTTAAAAATTGTTTGTCTTCAATATTTCCCAATCTTGTGGATCAAGTTATACACATAATAATTAACTTTTTGCGTAAGGACACGTGACATCTTGAATGGGCAATGTCGGAGGCTAATTTTCATGAACTGGTGTTTCATAGCAAACAACTGAATATATATTTATTCTCTGTCCCTAATAACTTCGTTGTTGACAAGACCTTAACCCTAATGTTCCCATCAAACGGCTGTGAGTGTGAGGTATCCACAACGAAGTTTACAACTGGGTATAATTCATGTACGGCTGCCGAAGACTACTGTTTATGGAAACTTGATGACATTCATTTACGTTATGACACTGCAGTTCACACTAAGGACTAAAAACTATAGAGAGAAAAGCTTAGGGCCAAAATGGAGCCGTGGTCTAGCGGTTCTAGGCGCTCAGTCCGGAACTGCGCGACTGCTACGGTCGCAGGTTCGAATCCTGCCTCGGGCATGGATGTGTGTGATGTCCTTAAGTTAGTTAGGTTTCAGTAGTTCTAAGTTCTAGGGGACTGATGACCACAGATGTTAAGTCCCATAGTGCTCAGAGCCATTTGAACCATTTGAACCAAAATGGAGAAAAGGAAGGTTAGTTATTAATTCCCCACGGACAATGAGGTCATTACAGACGGAGCACAACCGAGACTGCTTAAGAATGGGGAGGGAACATCCGGGCATTTACCTGAAGCGCATTAGGGGAATCATGGAAAAACCTAAATCATGCTTACCGGTCGGGGATCTGAAGCGTAGTCCTCCAGATTCCAAGTCCAGTTTGCTATCCACTGCGTCATTTTCGAATCAGCCGGCATCCTCGCTTGGACATTTGTCACTGTGCGTAGAAACTTACGAGGATCTACATCGTTCAAAAGACGGAATGCTGGCGAATGTTCTAGATAAAGATTGTTTCACTTTGTAGAATTTGAGAACATGGTGATGTTTCGTGGAAATCCCCGTAGGAGGCACCACAGGGAAAGCCACGCGTCAGCCTATTGCCTCTCAGATTTGGGGAGGCGCGCCTGCTCCGGGTAGGATACATCTGTGGATTAACGACGAAGGCAGATGTACAGGGCAGCCATGACATGGTTTTTAGGCAGATTCCCACGTCCAACTAGGTAAATACCGAGCTGATAGGCCGGCCGCTGTGGCCTAGCGGTTCTAGGCGCTTCAGTCCGGAACCGCGCTCCTGTTAGTTAGATTTAAGTAGTTCTAAGTCTAGTGGACTGATGACCTCAGATGTTTAGTTTCATAGTGCTTAGATCCATTTGAACCATTTGAACAGGGCTGATAACCACGTCCAGCTGCAGTTACACGATTCGCAAACATTCAGAAAAGTTTCGCTCACTTTCGCCTGTGTTGAGTCTGAAGACAGACGGTAGGGCTACAGAAAGGCGATGGCAGGAGCATATGACCACCCTTTATCATTAACATTACCAAATCCGAAGTATGAAGAGCGTTAAGTAACTAATGCAACACGTTGTTATTGTGAAAGCAGCTTGGTTTTATTCAGGATTCCAATACATCACAATGTTCCCCACTCGTTTGGCTGCCAAACGCTGTTTTTCAACATACTCTCACTTCAATGCGACGGTCTTACATCACCTTACTGAGAGGGCTTCTAAGCCCGCATGGTACCCCTCTACTGATCGACGTTGGAGCCAATGTCTTGCTGCATCAATAACTTGCCTATCCTCCACCACGTGCTGCTTCCCGCAGAATCCAGAAAAACAGATGTAAGGCGCGAGATCCGTGCTGTAGGGTGGGAGGAAAAACAGTCCATTGAAGTTTTGTGTGCTCCTCTCAGGTGCGCAGACTTGTATGAGGCCTTACGTTCTCATGGAGAGGGAGAAGTCCTTTTGCCTTTTCGTGGTGACGAAGAAACAGAAGTTATTCCAATGTAGCAGAAGTCACCGCTGTGAGCGACCAATCGGAACGCGGGAGATCGGACAGATTTGCGCGACCTTGTTGCGATGATGACAGACACCTCGGCCAATGACTCACCGTGCTTTTGTTCACTGCCAGGTCTCCATAAACATACTGCAAGCGTCCATGAAGATCTGCGATGCTCTAGTTTTCCTCCACACGAAAGTCAATACTCAATGGCAGCTCTCCGCTTGGAACACACCCCCTTTACAGACGCCACTTTTAAGGCTACGTATGACGCCACAACCTATATGAACTTAATTAAACTAAAGGAGCTGAAGCGGGTACATTCCAAGCTGACTCACAACAAATTCTACATTTTATCAACCGGAAATGGATGAGAAAAAAGGAAGTGTTCCATTACTTGTTGAATGCTGCTCGCAGTACGTCAATCCCGTAACGGTACAGGATAAAGGCGAGGTAAAACAATAAAATACATGTTTCGTATGCGAGAATACCCATCAAGAAGCACCTGTTAACTTGGTAGTGGTTACTCTGAAATCAGTGAATGAGTTGAAGTTATTGTTACGGGGAGTAATTTATTCAGGTGGTTAAAAAACTAGATACATATTTTCAATCATAAGTTCCTTACCACAAGATATTCAGATTTGTGCGCTATACCATTGTAAGCGATAATGTTTAGGGTATCCTGCATTACTTGTGGTAACTAATTCACCTCCACATATTAAAATTTGAGACGAGGAGTTGGCCGAAACTGATCGCTGTGCGAACCAATTCTCATAGCACATGTGATACTACCACAATCAAATCATCTGGCGATCACTAATCAGCTCGAAACTTGCCGTTGTACCTGCACTAGACTAAATATGAAATGCACTGTTGCTATTAATTTGGAGATTTCTTGTAAATTATCTTGTTACTATCAGTACAATAATAATATGAAAAAAGTCAGAAACGTTAACCCACAATATTAACATATCCTTACAAATTCTAAGTAATGCTTCCAAACGTCAAAGAACAACAACCATTTGATCTCTGTTCGTCCATTACGGCCAGGGGACATCGACTGATACGTACTTTCCAATGTCAATAAACTTTACCAACAGCGGTACACATTAAGATATGTTTATAAAATGGTTCTAGGCACTATGGGACTTAACATCTGAGGTCATCAGTCTCCTGGACTTAGAACTACTTAAATCAAACTAACCTAAGGACATCACACACCTCAATGCCCGAGGCAGGATTCGAACCTGCGACCGTAGCAGCAGCGCGGTTCCGGCCTAAAGCGCCTAGAACCGCTTGGTCACAGCGGCCGGCTAAAATATTTTAAAGTATACGGCTGTTGGTAAGGCTTATTGACGTTGAAAAAAAAACAATCTTTTGTGTTAGTAACCGCTCCAGCAAGGATTTTACTATAAAAATTACTCAGTAAAATTCTCAAACTATAGCATTTTATATTAAATTTTGGGCTATTCTTGCTGTTGTTTCTTAAGCTCATGAATGTACACAATGCGAGCGACAAATTGGTCACTGGTGTTTACTTTACACGCAAAGCATTCCACGCTCTCCTACATGCATAAGTCTGTTAGAAGAAGGCACCATGGATGTTAGCGCCAATGCATGTTCCCGAAACGGCCGATCCATCATTTGCCAATTTACGTGATGTATCACACTGCATCTAGAGCAAATAAGTATTCCATCATTCTGAAACAACGTGTCCAATAGTACTCGTAATTGCGTAACTGCGAAATCTCGCGTAGAAAGAACTCCGTGAACGTGGATCGTCTAATTTTCATTGCGATATCAAATTTGTCATTAGTATCGCACGTTTGGTATATGGAACTGCGTGTCAATAAACGCACTTGGTATTTCAACGAACCACCGATGTCTTTAGTGAATAGTTCCGATGATGTTACTATTGTAAGTGACATTGGCAGTGATAAGCATGATCGAAAGTAAAAAAGTAACAGTTCTGTCAACTGACACCTTAAAATTCATCATAGGTTAAATCTGTTCGAAAGCTGAGAGCCGTACACAGTTCCTATACTTTTTCGGACAGTGATTTATCAAGTGAAATTGTTGGCTATGTCATCGTCTTCTGGTCATATTAGAACAATGAGATCCTTCCTATATCCTCATTTTTCATCTCAAGCTGTTGACACCAATATGTAACCTGTTAGTGCGGAGGGCATCACCTCTCCGTCGACGTTCACAAAACATTTGATGCGAACAGTACTGAAGCGTTAAGACTCTGTGGTGGACACGGGACGATTTTTTAGATGAGAAAGATAGGGGAAACACGAAACACGATACGATGAAAATATTACGTAACAGCGTTGTACGAAACTCGTTGGGATACCTTGATGTGGAGGAGGTAGGGGGGGAAAGCACATGTTCGATTAGTCTCCTTTGTTGGAAGAAATTTTTTGTATGTTTTCTGTAGTGAAGCTCTGACTGGCGCAATGCACTGCGTAGTAAACGCTGTTCTTCTGGCGGTATTTTCCGATAACGTCGCTAGTTATCTATAATCCCGGATGAGTGAATAGGGGCGCAGATGGAAATATTTCTGATACATTTCGTTTTAGCGCCCGTGAAATGGTTTAGCTTGACAATTCGCTTTTTAGCAACAAATTTTACCATCGTGCGAACACTGGAACTAAATTTCATAAGTGGGCTCTTCGTTGTAAAACCCGTTGGAGAAAAATCAACCTTCTAAATGCTTCCTTCCAGTTGCTGTGCCAGCTAAACATATTATTATAAACGCAAAGAATATTGAACAAAGAGAATTTAGGGAAATGTTGTTGTGTCAACTTTGTCGCATTAAACGCTTCAGGCGCTAAGAAATACGTACCTGCGTTACTAATACATCCTTGACCGAACTACGCGGCTTATTTGTAATGATGGAGCAGACAGCGCATACGACTTCACTACACAGGCCACATATGTTAGTCTTAATTTCCTGTGTCTTACGTATCAGTAAACGTGACTTTTCTAGGTCATGTTCCACTGAAGGTCATAGATTATTCGTAATATTCAAATACCAAAACATTTGGTGGAATACATCCAACATTCAAAGTTTCAGTAAGTGTATCGCAATATGACAGGGTAACAAATCGTCTCCTAACTAACAGCGATTCAGAACATACAGTAGGACAGCATCTAATAGATGCATACCTTATTGTTGCATGTTATACGTAAGGCTTATGTGTATTGTATATTGAACCGGGTACCTAGAAACGACGGAGAGGCTTCGTCCCACCGCAGCCCTCAGTGGTTCACGACCCCACAACAGGCCACAGGAGTCAACCCACCCCACCGCCGCCCCATACCGAACACAGGGTTATTGTGCGGTTCGTCCCCCAGTGGACCCCCCGGGAACGTCTCATACCAGACGAGTGTAGCCCCAAATGTATGCGTGGTAGGGTAATTATGGTGTACGCGTACGTGGAGGCAGGGTTTGCGCAACAATCGCCGACATAGTGTTACTGAGGCGGAATAAGGGGAACCAGCCCGCATTCGCCGAGGCAGATGGAAAACCGCCTCAAAAACCATCCACAGGCTGGCCGGCACACCGGACGAATTCGTGCCGGTGAGCGACGCGCCTTCCCGCACGGGAAGCAGCGCGTTAGACCTCGCGGTTAGCTGGGCGAGCTTACGTAAGGCTTACTAAATACTAGAAGAACTGGAATCAACGTAATAGTTGCAGAGTTGGTGACTGAAACTTGCGTGGTTTTTCACCTCTGCCACAACGCTCCCTCCTCTGCCTGGACCCTTCTGAAGATGGTTGCTTTGTGTTTGCTTTCAGACGTTTCGGAGCGTAAAACGTGTTTCATCAGCAGAGGCCACCTGTCGCCACTCAGTGGACGTCCAGCTGCAGTACTGTCGTAAAAATTGGAAGGTTCGTCACCGATGAGCAGTAGTTAACATGGATGCAATTAACCAAGCGCCTGGTGCGTAGGCCCGTATACAGGTACCGTCATTGAAAGGTCTTTGAGGAGGTACCGTTGGTAGGCCCTCGGTTAATCTGGGCGATCAGTTGCTTAACAGTTGAACATTTGTTCGACCGTCCACATCTCCGCAGCCACCATTCACCACAGTTGCCCCAGCTTTCGTTTCGGATGGTGCCATTTTGCCATGAACAGTATACTTTAACCCGGAGGCACACGAACAGCTTATAAACTTAGCCATTTCGGAAATGCTTCCACTCTTGGCTCGAAAGTCAATAATCGTCACGCCTTTTTGGACTTCGTACAAATCGCTCCGTTTCAGACTTACGACAATGACTGCGCTGTATTGCGCGTTCCCCAGACGCTTTATATACCCTCCACTGCTAGTCTTGCCACCTATTGTCTCACAGTGGGTATTATAGATTGACGTCTACCGTAGGTGGTGGTCACATTAACGTGACTGGACCATGTAACTAGCGGATCAAATTAAGTTGTAACGGCGCCAGGTCTCTGCTGAACGAATAACATCAATATCATCCGGGCTCTACAGAAAAAATGTATTGAATGGTACTAAAACACGATCAAATAATCTGTGTTCTCTTCCCGAATTCGAAAATATCTGCGCACTACGCACGCAGACTACATGCAACAAAACAAGACAAAACGTTTTTTTTTTTTTTTAGTTTGGTGAGAGTAATTAAAATCAACGCTGGTAAATGGCCAGTGTGACAAGTTATTCACCATGCCTCAATATGATTCAGGCGTATTCTGCAACTATGTTTACGCCCTGTATCCATTTGACATAAAAACTGCGAGGTGACTAGGTTCGACGGACATAATGAAGTGGTATGTTTTCAGTAGTTTAATTCGTACACCGAAAAAATTGCATTTTCAAATCAGTTTAGAAGTGGAATTTTCATATTATAATAACTAAGTTGCCTGTTTCCATTACTCGTTAACTCTAACAAAAATTTTAAAAAATGTCGACACATTGCAAAAAATGGCTCTGAGCACTATGGGACTTAACTGCTGTGGTCATCAGTCCCCTAGAACTTAGAACTACTTAAACCTAACTAACCTAAGGACATCACACACATCCATGCCCGAGGCAGGATTCGAACCTGCGACCGTAGCGGTCGAGCGGCTCCAGACTGTAGCGCCTAGAACCGCATGGCCACATCGGCCGGCTCGACACATTGCACTTTAAACCTCTTTGTTAGCGTTAAACTTACTGAAACAACATTCAGTCTGAATCCAAACACAGAAATTAGACTCACTGTTATTGATTGCTGTATTCGGAAGAGAAGGAGTTAAATTTTGGGGATCTTTATTGTACATTTTTCAAACAAAATCTGCCTTCGCTGTTTAATGCTCAGCACAGCATTCGAGAGGATATGTAACTTAAACAGTTTTGGGCCGGCACTAGTCTAACATTTCCCTGTGAGAGACTGAGGGTAATTACACCGTCATTTTGGCAACCTTTTAACACAGTTGTTGAAGAGATTGGTTTTGTTCTGTATTTGATTTCCTAATAAATTTTGCACTGCGTGGTAGTAGGTTTAACAATAGGGAAATTTCACCATGTCTTGTAATCAGAACCATCAATTTGATGTTAGTAGGACTGTAGATTTCCGATAGTTTGAAGATAGTGTGTTTTGGAAGTTGTCAGCGCAATTTTTGTGTTCTCGCACTTAACTGTAAGTCGTGCGTGGCAACAGAAACATACAAATGGTTATCAGATATAGACTCTTTAAGTTCGATCTGCAATATCAACACACTTTTTCTTAAAAATAAGTGAACCTTACACTTGCATATTTTGACATAGTTGATATCGGATTGCCGGATTTTATGTTCGAGGTAACATCGTCATTGCTTCGTGTTTGATCGCTTGGTGAAGCCGAGAACGATCAGATATGCCTTTCCACTGACTGCATATGGCATTACTATGTACGAAAAGAAGCAGGAAATAAGGGAACGGGTAGCCTATCGACGGTAATCGGCATTCGAAAGAGTGATGACACATCGCAACTTCTGGAGATAACTCTTCCCGTAGACAGCTGCTTACCAACGCCCCCTCTGGTACTGAGCTATTTTTCCTTTTACAGTACATTTATTTCCCACAGTACTGATGGTGTCCGTTAGGGAGGTGTAATGCAGTGAGATTTAGTTACTAATAGAGTCACGCTGTGTGACGATGCAGATAATTATTATTATGTCGATGAAAATCGCAGCATTTTACAAGATATTATAAATTGTCCTCTCTTTCAATAAACTGTAATTAGAGTGCAGTTGATGGAGTGAAATGGGTACTTAACCCGCAACGTCATACTGCATGTGCTTACGGCAACCCTTGAGGAAGTTTTTTAAGTATGTTAGGAAATCGTTAACCATTACTGTAAGGGAAGAAAGCCTCTATGAAACCTGCTATAGGCTCATACAGGACAGTACTATAGAATCTGCGTTATTAAAATTCCAAACGAAACCTACGTTTACATCCATTCGCTGCTTCAGGTTTGCTAACCGCATGACATGTAGTTGGAAGTGGAACTTAACGCATCTACAGTTCTCATGTATTGAACTTAAGGACGACCGTAAATATGGGGTGCGTTTCATCAAAGCTAGTATCGCAAATATTTGCGGAACCGCTATCTCGAACTAATGTTTGCGGCAAACCATATTAGGAAAATGGGGCTCGTAATTTTGTGCATGTTCAATGCTTGTACCTTTAGTGTCTACTTTGATTCAACTACTTCAACTATTACGATAAACTCTCGATCGCACAGTAATTTGTTTTTCAGGATATTACATTTTCTGTGAGTTCACCAACACATAATCTACGGTCCTTACCCCAGAAACCAGTTAAATGTGTATTGTAAATCGAAAAAGAAAAGAAACTGAGGAAAAGTAAACAAGAATCCAGGTTGATGAGATATTGAGGGATTGTGTCATGGAAGATAGCATTATTAATTTTTTAGTCATAGATACGATTTCGTATGACACATGCCAAAGCACTGAAATTTATTAAGGGATAGCAAATAAGTGAGTGTAGAATTAAGATTTTACCGTGAAATTCGAAGCGCTGAACATAATTCTCCCTGACTTCTACCGACATTTCATGTCCAATATCTTCTGGAGAAATCACACTCATCGAAGTGTCGTGGAATTTCAGTGCAACCAACTTAATGGAGGCCTGAGAGAATTTCATCAGCACCATACAAAGGGAAGGTTTTACATTCGAGTATAAAAAAGAAGTTGCTTCAATGACATTGACATTCAATGTCGGTATTGGTCCCCTTTCGATGAGTGTCAGTTCACCACGAGATGATGAGAGTGACACTCATCAAAACATCGTGGAATTTCAGTGCAGCATCCAGGATGGAAGCCTGAGAACATTTCCTCAACTATGTTTTGTTTCTTAACATAAGTAAGTTGTTGACCTCGCAGTATTAGAGATCCTCGGGGAAAGGGAATTTAATTGTAAGAACAGTTATCTTACAATCGTCAACTCTTTTTGAATGGGCTCGTGCTCGTTGTAGCAGTAGGAAAGTCATGTGATGTATACTAGACGTCCGATGTAGGAGCAGTTATCCACGTGTCGAGGGAAACCGTAGACCACCGAAGGCGTTGATACTGAACATGGAGAAGTTTTACATGGAAGTTTCGGTTCGGAATGCCGCGTGAATGTAGCTTTGTGTAATGTGAATTTAATTTGAGTGAGCTTATGGAGTTGGGGAAAATGCTCGCGGTCATAAAGTTGAACATTATTATTACGGGAATAACGAAAAGTAAAGCTTAACTAAGACCAGAAACGTGTAATTAGAAATCACATTTACTACAAATTAGTCACTAAGCATGTGTATGGCTTACCGCGGTGCAGATGTAGGCCAAATTAAATTTGTGAGTTTAGTACAGATATCAACAATCAGGAATGCATCTGAACTAACGAGACAATAAAATCAGCTAAGGAAACCATCGCTATTGTTTGAGAGCGCTTAACACACATAATAAATGTGAAAAACAGTTAGCAACATTAGGCACTCCGTAGTTTAGTGATATTACGAAAACATCGGTTATAGGATCGGAAGCCGCACTGTAGCAGTAGTCAGGCCTGCGTGCTCCCCAGCTCAAAAAACCACCGCTTACACCACAACAAAAGTCACACCAATATTCTATCAAGTTGAAACGTTCTCAAACTTTGTTGCAGGTAGTAAATTTCGACATCTACCGAAAACAGAAAAAGCAGGCTTCTACATCCCAATATTAAAAGTTATCCGAATGGATATATAGCGTTAAGCTCGTCTCTAATGTTAGTAGGAAATTTTTTCAACAGTTCGACAAATATATTAGTTTTTTTCGTTATGTTTCTCGTCCTAGGTATGCACACAGAGAAATTGCCAGAGAGGAGAAATTGAGCAAGGTCATTCTCAGATCACAGTGGAGGTAAGTGTTCAAAACGGATAGCGTCTCTGTTTTTGAACGCTTTAAAACGAATTCTATGCAACTCAGCAGTGAAATGTACCCACAATGCGAACAGAAATTACTTGGTCCTGCAGGGGACGCACCGCAAAATAGACGATATGGTCGTTTCTAACCACAATGGTTGAATAACTGCCCCCGTGCAGGTCATTTCCGTCCACAGAACCACCATTTTGCGGGCGTTATCGCTTTGACAGTTTCAGTTTCAGAAAATCTCTCTTTTGCTTCGTGAGCTGGTCTCCCGTTCGAACATGGAGAGACGCGAGCGTCGAAAATAGAGGGGGAAACAATAAATAACGCGGAAACAAAACAGGCCCACATAAACCATTTAATGCTGTAATTACAATGCGGCCAGTAATTGCCGACCAATGGTATTGTTACATAGTTAGCGAATGAAAGTAGCGTGGCATTACGCTCTGCCCAATCACACGGCAGTTGTTATTATTCTGGGAGCCGCTAACAGCTCCAAAAAGAGCAGCGCCCATTGTTCCCGTGATAATTACTTCAATTAGATGCACGCTTCTCGCCGGCGGGGTCGTACTAGCACAACGAACAGGTGCGGTAAAATACTATCGACGGCAACTTTCACAACCCTTTAGTAGATGTTGGCTCAATGGACTAGGAGAGGGGGACCGATATTAACACTCAAACTGCGTAACAATTTGGTCATTTCCAGTGGGATGATATCATCGAATATAAGGCTGCAGGTACCGATCTTGAAATCTATGTAATTAACATACGATCACTTGTCATAGGCGTGGCAGCAAAGTAATGAGCTTCTGCTCCACAGACGTACTGTCAATCCTAATGCCAGAGAGTCTCTACGTAATGACTGCAGTGAGATAAAGAAATTTTCAGCTCTGCTTCTCTTTCAGAAGTAGTTCTTTAACTAATGTTGCGGTTTATCAATAGAAGCCGGAAAATTAATCTGTGAACATTTATGTGACTTAACGTTATGCCAGAAGCTTGTGTTAAAAACAACAGAAATATTGAAGAAGTAGAAATCGAATTAGAGGACCTGTTATACATAGAAGAAACTAAAACCTTATTCGTGCTTTCTTTACTATTTTAAAAGCCCCTCTGATAATTCTACACGGCATCTAGAAGTCACAAGAAACATCAGCGAAATGCTTTACCTGTAAGTGGCGTTTTCAGTTTTGTGTAGAAATGTTTTATAAAAGTTAAATATTTCTCAATTTCCTTGTCAGAGGAGTATGTTTCTATTGCACTCTATATTTATTTTGTCCTTGCTCCTGTAATACATTGCTAATCCTTGAGTCTTCTTTTTCTCAGCTATGTTGGTTGTATTAGGTTTCCATCATTAATTGTATCGACGTTATTCAAGGACAGCCGGCCGCTGTAGCCGAGCGGTTCCAGGCGCTTCAGTCCGGAACCGCGCTGCTGCTTCGGTCGCAGGTTCGAATCCTGCCTCGGGCATGGATGTGTGTGATGTTCTTAGGTTAGTTAGGTTTAAGTAGTTCTAAGTCAAGGGGACTGATGACCTCAGATGTTAAGACCCATAGTGCTCAGAGCCATTTGAACCATTTTTTTATTCAAGGAATCGTCTTTGACTGGCTTAAAAAGGTACTGTCACTGCTAAATTTGCTGCTTACGACATTGCCATGGCTTTTCCCCAATGCTCAGTGTGACAGAGATGCAAGATCATTTACTCTTTAGGATATGTAGAACCACTCATCCCAGGAACATCAACTTCAACAGATTTGCATAGGGGGGGGGGGGGGGGGGGAGAAACTTTGAATCCTTGTAGCGTATAAAATTAGAAGTTGTTACACATATATTTTAAGCAATATACCTTTAAAGTTTTGGTAAATTATGTACTCAGTTTGCTCGTAATATGTCACAACATTTGACTGCTAACACTGTACGAGTGCGATTAAAGACAATACAAAAATAAACGTTCTTTGTTTGGGATCAAAAGTTAAAACCAGAAGAAGTATAAACGCTGAGTCTATAACTTTTTCAATCAGTTCCAAGCGCTTTCCTCATAAATATTAAACGTTTCGTTACGTATTTTAGACATTTATGTGTGGCTCTCTGGTTCCTGAAAAATTAAAAGTGGCTACTGTGGACCAATACACTTAGCTACTGACTAGTACAGAAATAAAGATGTGCCGATTCTAGGTAGCCCCAGTAGCGCAGTGGTAAGATTAAATTTGGACATTAATAACACATAAAACAAGTCAGAGTAAAGAACTACCATGAATGGAAGATGTGGAAGACAAGCATCACATTCTCAGTGTTCGTTAGATTTGTGTCTTGAAGTATAAGAACAAAGCTTAGCGTGACTTACCAATTCACATTTGATATTCCTCTCTGTTTGGCAGTTGACGCCAGCACTGCTGATGGGTTCCTGCGATAGCAGAGCATGCGCGAAACTGCAAAATAGCTGAGTACAGTACTGTGGCGAGGTTGCGAGTGGCCGTCAGTGACAATGGAGACCAGTATAGTGTACGGCAAAGAAGTTGCAAGATGTTGGACCAGCAACAGGGCCCATTGGCAGCAGTGGCAGGACGAGATTCTGCTTTTGGCGTCGGGCTGTGGCTAGCAGGTCTTGTTTACACCCTTTAGTGGCTGGTTCATTGAATTAGCCAATTATGAGCAGGGCCTTAAAGGACGGATGCGGTCGGCTGCTGACAGCTGGCGAAAAATGCGCCATGTGTACGGTGGATGGGGAGGGGGAGGGAGGAGGGCACTGTCGTCATGGAAAAGGAAGCTAAAGAAGCCTGAGTAGAGACGTGGAGTGAAGCAGAGGACCAATGAGGAAGCAAGCAACTGAGACGGGAGTCAGCTGGGCAGGACGGAGCGATATGCTCCTGTGATCATCATCGGAGGCAACCTCGCTGAGCTACTTGTGACTTGTTATCAACATCAGGCATCGGTTCCTTCTCAGGTGGGCTCATTGTACGTGGTGTGTTGACTCCAAGGACGCTCGTGTAGATGAGACGCAAGCTGTGATATGTGCTGTTGGATAGTGGTGTACTAGAAGAGCGTTATGCCAGTTGTGTTCGGTGGAAAATTTTGGTTGTGCAGATGTATGTTCCAGCTGTGTTTCAACTTAAGCTACGCAGTTTAATATACGTTTATTATGGCTGAGCCATGTTAAGACCTGGTGGCGATATCGGGAATATATTATAGTAGGAGAAATTCTGTGCAAATTAAATCCTCATGGTGCACTTTATATTATTCTCCATTGTGCTTCACTGCTTCATCTTCTTCACTTCGAGATTACTGATCTCGGCTGAATCACTGTTCTGATTTATATGATCCTCTGGGAAGCATTGTGTAGTCTAGCTCATTCTGCCTTAATTATATATTTGCGGTTTCTCTTGTTAATTAGTTGTTTTTTCATTAATTTTGCGGTCTCGTGTTCTGTTCTAGTTGGTTTAGTTTCGAATATTGTGTGATGAGCTAGAATCTTACCACTTTATTTTTCTCGTCATTCATTACGGCTTGAATAGTTATTATTGACGTGGATATGGTTCCAATGTCTCTGAGCACTATGGGACTTAACTTCTGAGGACATCAGTTCCCTAGAACTTAGGACTACATAAACCTAAATAACCTAAGGAGATCACACACATCCATGCCCGAGGCAGGATTCGAACCTGAGACCGTATTGGTCGCGCGATTCCAGACTGTAGCGCCTAGACCCGCTAGGCCACCCCGGCCGGCTAATGTGGATATATATTGTTTAGTGTTCTCCTTGTTATTGTACAGCTAAAATCATTTTGAGTGAGAGAAATTTTACCATTTGGCTTGTTACGCTAGATATGAAGTTAATGTGTATTTCTTGACTGCGCGCTGATCATTTGCGTAGTGTTTTACCGATTCTCATGCACTCTCATTTTTTGAATTCTGTTGTCAATAATGTGTTTAAGTCTTGGTGAGTGTGCCGACACAACACCCAGCCAGTTCACACTGCCACCCTTTCCTGGACCACAAAGCGATCACCGAAATTAAGGGCGTACGTCACAGCGTTTATTAAGCGTGGTTATATTGAAATTCCACTTATTTTCTTTTAGGTTCTGACCTAGTTAGCGAACCACTGATAATAACAAAATTCTGTTTGTCCATTATGTCCATTATAATTATCCGGGCTGTTATTCCGTGGTCGGTTGATGAATTGTGTCAATTCTGCTTGCTGGAAAATACTACAGGAAAGGTTATGTGTAGCGAAATGTATAAAAAGTGTGACATGCAGGCAACTGGAAACCTCAAATGTGTGCATTTAGTGCCTGCAGAATAGTCAATGCGCACATAAGAAGAACAGAAAAATGAAAATAACTGATAAATTACAACCTACAGTTGTACAAAGATATTTAAATGAGCTTTGAGGAAACAGTACAGAAACCCTAACAAAATATTTGTAATTAAATAATTTTCTTTACATTGTAGACCACGGGTAATGCCTAGTATGAGCAGCTGAAACATGTTTGGTTAACAATAAAACAGAAATTCATTTGCATCAGACGAATTTGTTCGCCACTACGACGGCAAATTTTTTCAAGGTCCGATCGACCGCGAAAATGAAATCACAGTGAAAATAAATGAATCCTTAGGCAGATGTGTTGCTCAGTGTCTCTAATATGCTCGTAGATAGCGTCACGTCCCACTATTCAGTTCTGAATGCACAGCGGACCCGTAAAAATGCCTAGAACAATAGAGTCACCCGCCAAGTGCTCTCATTTCATTTCTTCATTCTAAGGGGTTCCGCCTGCAGCCCACATAACGTCATTGTAATGCATAACAGCAAAGTGCGTCAATGGTGGAGGAATCTTGAAGAAAGACCAAGCATACATAAATGACAGCATCATCTGCAAGCCACCTAAGACGGCTGCTCAGGTTGTCTCCTAAATTTTTTATATAGATAAGGAACAGCAGAAGTCCTGTAACACTACCTTCCAGTCAATGATCCGTTCAGTTGCAGAAGAGGACCCATTCCATTCAATGTAAACTCAGCACTCACCATCATGGAGTCACCACCGCTTGCACAATGTCTTGTTGACGGGCTTGGGTCCATGGCGTTGTGGGTCCTGCGCTATACTGCAACGCTACCATCAGCTCTTACCAACTGAAAACTAGACTCATCTGATCAAGCTACTGTTTGACACTTGTCTGTGGTCCTAACGATATGGTCACGAGCCCATGAGAGGTGCTACTGGCGATGTCGTGCTATTGGTAAACGCACGGGCCTCGGTCGTCTGCAGACATAGCCCACTGACGCCAAATTTCGACGCACTGTCGTAAACGGATACGTTCATCGTACATCCCAAATTGATGCCTGCTGTTATTTGATGCTGGGCTGCTCGTCTATTAGCATTGACAAGTACACGCAAACGCTGCTGCTCTCGGTCATTAAGCGTATGTCGTCGGCCACTGTGTTTTCCGTGGTGAGAGGTAATTTCTGAAATCTGGTATTCTTGGCACACTCATCAGACTGCTGATCTCGGAATATCCCAGCTACCATGCCGTGTTCGAAGTCTGTTAAGGGGGGTAGGACGTCAAACGGACCGACTTGGAGCAGGAGAGGCACCACAGGACATTTTATTTTCTACTGTCTATACTTTTACAAATAAATTCATAAAACTTTGTCAACATGACCAGGAAGGATTCAGGATTCACACTCGTAGTAGCGGAAGTTCAAAAACATAAGAAAATATTTTTTTTTACATTTGAAACTTCATCATTTTTTCACTTACTATTGGCTGCATTTGTTGCTATAGGTACATTTTTCTTTGATGAATTTTGCACAGCATACAAACCATACTTACAGGTGTATGAAACTCTAGAATTTTCCAAATCTATTAGAAACTGTGGTAAAAATTGAGATAATTAACTAGAAAATTTGATTTTTTTCTAAATATTAAGTGTAAAATGTAACAGCTCATTCATTTTTTCATTAATTAAATAGATTCTAGAGTTTCAGACACCTGTAAGTATGGTTTGTATGCTGTGCAAAATTCATCGAACAGTCTCTCTTACTTATGAAGAAAAGAGTACCTATAGCAACAAATGCAGCCAATAGTAAGTGAAAAAAATGATGAAATTTCACATCTAAAAAAAATTATTTTGTTATGTTTTTGAACTTCCGCTGCTACTAGTGTGAATCATGAATCCTTCCTGGTCATGCTGACAAAATTTTATGTATTTACTTGTAAAAGTATAGACAGTGGAAATTAAAATGGACTGTGGTGCCTCTCCTGCTCCAAGTCGGCCCATTTGACGTCCTACCCCCCTTAATTCGCATCATGCAGCCATGACCACATCGGAAGCCTTTTAACCGCCATCTGTATATGTCACCTTCATCTTGCGGATTATCAGCGGCTGGCGCCAGTTCTCCGCCTCCAGTCGCCATCTTCTTCTGTCTTGACTTTCCTCAATGTTCATATTCCTTGCTTCCATTGCCTTCCTTGCTTCCAAGCCAGTTGCGTCGTGGGCACGTCGCTGTCCTACAACATGTGTCACCTCAGAGTTTTACTATTCTCTGTATCTTTCCCCCGCTCCAAGCACTAATCGAACTGGAAAGAGGCTGTCGAAAACTGACACGAAGAACACTCAACAAGTACTGTACATTGTTTTGCGGAGTGCTGGTGTGTAGGTATGGAGCCTCAGTGGGCAAAAGAGGAAGGCTCGTTTCGTTTAAGCTTGAGGCGATGTATCGATCCCGTGGGCTATTCTTGGATCGACGACTTCCCTAATTATTGAGCACGCCCGGCGTGGAGATGACATGAATTGTGCAGCGTGCAGTACGGAGCGGCGCGCAGCCTGCCGGGCCCTCGGGATGCGTCGCTGGCATCCCTCCCACGCACCTTCTGTTCCTCTTCCGCCGACGCCGATGTCACGCCGCCTGAGTGACGCGAGAAAATTACTACAGGCCGCGCTTCGCTCTTAAAGAACGCCGCCTGGACTTGCGCGGCTCAGAATTACCGCCCACGAAACGCAACAACGGGTTCCTTCCAGAAATAAGCGACCGAGCTACTCGTTCACCAGCGAAGAGCGCCGTCCGTGATAAATGTTCACGGGATTGGGTGATTGATGGACGTCGCTGATGTGCCAAGTTAGTTTGTTCCAATTCACGTTATCAGTATTACTTGTCTTCCCTGTAATTAGTCCTCAAGAAGAAATGAGCAGTATATTTCAAGAGGAATTTTAAATACTTCGGGAGAGGCTGATGTGTAAAATTTCGTGTGTGAAGGTTCATGACATCATCATCATCATTATCATCATCATCAACAGCAGCCGCGTGACGTCCACCACAGTATGAAGACCATTCACGAGCGTCTTCTCGCATTAAACTATTCACTTTTACGCATCCTTGTTCCCTCTTTAAGGTTTCAAATGCTATTCGCCTACTCTCCGTTATATCTTACGGTTTTCTCATCTCTTGTAACACAAAAAAGAAGTTCTTTGACTGTCTGCCGTGTCTACGGCTGGCTACATGTTCGATCCACATCAATTCACAATCACGTCTCGGCTTTTGTCAGCTTTTTACCCTCTCTCGTACTAATACCTAATATCTTGACGGAAAAGACAGCTACAGCTTCAGCTGTATGATGAATATTTATTTATAATCCAATTAGTTTCTTGGCCTTAGATACATATCATCAGGCATATACATTTATTTCCTAACTTGGTTCAAGCGACAACCAGTCGATGACCCAGCATCCTCTGCCATTTCCGATAAAAATATTCATCATTCAAGAATTCGATAGTCCCACGTTAAAATATGGCAGAATGCAGGAAGCATCATCCAGATAGAAAAAATGTTCACCCGGTAAGGTAAAATAAATCTGAAAAAGCAGAGCCCGTATGACTGTACGACAGGTAACCAAGACCAAGTTTAGATAAAATGAATTTTACTGACCTGTTGACGGTTGAACATTTTTATCGCATTTGACAAAAGAAGTCTTGATCATCTACTGGTTATCGTTTGAAATATGATACGAAATGAATACGTATTTCTGAAGATTTGGGCCGACCGTGGTGGCCGGGCGGTTCTAGGCGCTTTAGTCTGGAACAGCACGACCGCTAAAGTCGCATGTTCGAATCCTGCCTTGGGCATGGATGTTTGTGATGCCCTTAGGTAAGTTAGGTTTAAGTAGTTCTAAGTTCTAGGTGACTGATGACCTCAGAAGTTAAGTCCCATAGTGCTTAGAGCCATTTTTTTTCTGAAGATTTGGTTCTAATGGCATGAAAATAGTTGGATCATAACCAAATATTTTTCACACAGCTCAAGCCGCCTTTCTTCATCAAGATACAATTCTGCAGCTGCGGATCCCCGTATCAAAAATTTGTTCCATTAAGTCATACGCAGTCTGAATCCTCAAAATTTCTAGTTGGTTGGTTCAAATGGCTCTGAGGACTATGGGACTTAACATCAGTGGTCATCAGTCTCCTAGAACTTAGAACTACTTAAACCTAACTAACCTAAGGACATCACACACATCCATGCCCGAGACAAGATTCGAACCTGAGACCGTAGCGGTCACGTGGTTCCAGACTGAAGCGCCTAGAACCGCACGGCCACACCGGTCGGCAAATTTCTAGTACCGCCACAGTTCAGCACAGATAACTACCCGTATAGCGAGGCAGTATAGTGAGGCTATTATTACGGCTGTAGTTTCATTTAGATCCAGTGTCTGGGTACATAAACAGAGGCAGGGATAGCCGCTAAAAATCCTGAAAATAATACAGACTTGTCCAAAAACGTCCGTGCAAGTAATCGAGGATATATATATGCCATCGACCTGCAGATTCAAACGTAAGGAGCCATTTACTTCCTAAAAAAAGGAATCATAGATAAAGTAAGGCAATAATGAAGAGGTACTGGACAGCAGAGATGTATTATAGCGATGGTTAGACAAAAGCCGGCCGAAGTGGCCGTGCGGTTAAAGGCGCTGCAGTCTGGAACGGAAGGCCGCTACGGTCGCAGGTTCGAATCCTGCCTCGGGCATGGATGTTTGTGATGTCCTTAGGTTAGTTAGGTTTAAATAGTTCTAAGTTCTAGGGGACTAATGACCTCAGCAGTTGAGTCCCATAGTGCTCAGAGCCATTTGAACCATTTTTTTGTTAGACAAAAATTGCAGCGTATGTGGAAAAATACGTCCACATGCCGTAAGGTGCGTTCACTTCTGCCACGTGTGAAACAGCATTTAAAATTTTGCAACATATTATCCATGTCCTACAAATTGATTCGCACTGCATATGCACTTCCCACTTCCAGAAGAATTAAAACGAAATGTGCCCTCTTCAGATCGTCTTCGACACTGACCCGTGATAGTCGTGAAGATACGTCGGAGGTTAGTTCCGGAGATCCTGCTTCGAAGCCTAAGTGGGTGGAGACCTAGGCAACAGGGAAACTTCAGTGTCAGCAAATAAATACCTATGATGCAGCTTCCAGTTTTTTGTTTAGCGTCCCTCAGCTTTTGCATTCATAGGTATATTAAAATGCGGTAATACAAGGTAAATGAAAGCTTTTTGTTACAGATACAACATAAGCAATATTGCAGACGCTGTTTAATTTACCAAGAGTGTTAATTATTCCTTATTTAATAATTATAACAGTTTAATAATATGATGCGATACATCTGTCAGGAATTTTAAGACCTGCATGTGTGCCATCAGCTGTACAATTTTTTGTGCATTTTCTAACGGTTTCGGTGGTGGCGACCATCTTCGTAAGTGCAAATTAAAACCGCATATCCATCTAATGTGCAGTTTTTTTTCTCCTGTGAAGGTGATCGCCGCGACGTAAACCAGCAGAAAATCTGTGTAAACGAAAAGGTAAATGTTCGTTTGTTCAGAATCGTTGATCCCCGAAAGCTCTTCAGCATGCGTTTTACATACAGGGTGATTCAAAAAGAGTACCACAACTTTAAAATTTAAAACTCGGCAACGACAAAAGGCAGAGCTAATCACTATCTGTCGGCGAATTAAGGGAGCTATAAAGTTTCATTTAGTTGCACATTTGCTCGCTTGAGGCGCTGTTGACTAGGCGTCAGCGTCAGTTGATGCTAAGATGGCGACCGCTCAACAGAAAGCTTTTTGTGTTATTGAGTACGGCAGAAGTGAATCCACGACAGTTGTTCAGCGTACATTTCGAACGAAGTATGGTGTTAAACCTCCTGATAGGTGGAGTATTAAACGTTGGTATAAACAGTTTACAGAGAATGGGTGTTTGTGCAAAGGGAAAGGTTCTGGACGGCCGAGAACGAGTGATGAAAATGTAGCACGCATACAGCAAGCATTTGTTCGCAGCCCAGGAAAATCGACTCGCAGAGCTAGCAGAGAGCTGCAAATTCCACAATCAACTGTATGGAGATTCCTACGAAAAAGGTTAGTTATGAAACCTTATCGCCTGAAATTGGTTCAAGCACTGTCTGCAGCTGATAAGATTAAAAGAATCGATTTCTGTGATTTTATCCTTGCTCAAATGGAAACAGATGAATCTTTCGTTTCAAAGATTGTGTTTAGTTATGAAGCAACTTTCCACACTAACGGGAAAGCCAACCGTCACAATGTCTGTATATGGGGCACTGAGAATCCGCGGGAAACAACTCAGTATGAACGTGACTCGCCTAAGGTGAACGTTTTCTGTGCCATTTCAGCCAATAAAGTTTTTGGTCCCTTTTTCTTCGAAGGTGCTACTGTAACTGGACTACAGTATCTGGAGATGTTAGAGAATTGGCTGTTCCCTCACCTCGAACAAGAAGCACAACAATTCATATTTCAGCAGGATGGAGCGCCACCACATTGGCTCTTATCTGTCCGTAACTACCTGAACGTCAACTACCCGAGGCGATGCATCGGCCGCCAGGCAGCCCGTGACAGAGCACTTCATCACTGGCCTCCAAGAAGCCCTGATCTTACCCCCTGCGATTTTTTCTTATGGGGGTATGTTAAGGATATGGTGATTCGGCCACCTCTCCCAGCCACCATTGATGATTTGAAACGAGAAATAACAGCAGCTATCCAAACTGTTACGCCTGATATGCTACAGAGAGTGTGGAACGAGTTGGAGTATTGGGTTGATATTGCTCGTGTGTCTTGAGGGGGCCATATTGAACATCTCTGAACTTGTTTTTGAGTGAAAATAAACCTTTTTAAATACTCTTTGTAATGGTGTATAACAGAAGGTTATATTATGTTTCTTTCATTAAATACACATTTTTAAAGTTGTGGTATTCTTTTTGAATCACCCTGTATATACGTAAAACGTTGACCAAGATTTCTGCGGCAAAACGGCACCTTGACTCGATTTCATCATCGAAATTTGCCGAGAAATCCTGCATTCCCATATAGTGAAGCAAACAGGAAAGTTGTATTTACGGCTTATCAGCTTATGATTAGAATACTACTGCAGTATCTAAATATCCAATAACAGTAAACAAGGCTCAAGGCCAGAGAGACGAGTGAGGAGATGAACACAGAGGTGGGAGAAAATGTTGATATACAGCGGAAAGAAGGAGATGGACAGAGAGAGGTAGCAGGGGAAGATGGAGAGAGAGAGGGAGGGGAGGAGAAGATTTACAGAGAATTTGGGTAGGAGATGTTGGACAGAGAGAGGAAGAGTGGGGGACAGGAGGAGACAGAGGGAGAGTGGAGGGTGACGAGAAGATGGGCAGAGAGAGAAAGAGAGAGAGAGGCTTAGAAGGAGGTAGACACTGACTGGGGAGTCGAGGAGGTTAGGACGTGTATCCAGTTCCCATACGTATCAGAGAAGTGTGATTTCTCTTCTCTTTCTTTTACGTTTAACCAGACTGAGCTACAGCAACGCGTAGTAAAGAATAATCTGTACAGCAGACTGAAAACATACAATTCTTCAATATCATTATAAAATTATCTTGTATAATTCAACACTAACTCGCCTTTTTTCTTCTCGTATTGATATTGAAGTTTGTCTGCCCTACAGGCATCTGAAAAACGCAGAGACCCCAGGTACTTATTTTGTTCCCTGTCCAAGTATATGACAAGTATGAAATATTAATAGTGGTCAAGATTGTTAAATATTTTTTTGAAAAATTTTCAAAAGATTTTTTTCAAAATCCATTCTAATGTCACAACATATATTCAGTGATGCATTCTATAATTTCGTTAAATGATTTGTAAGTAGTGGATTGCACTACGACCACTTTTAAAGCGATTATGGTCCTTTGCTACACTGAAATAATTTTTCTTTTCTGCGGGGCTAATAATCAGGAGTTCGATAGGACAGTAATTTTGTATCGGATCTTATGAAACACAAAAATTAATGTGTTGTGCTACATATCTGGAACTGTCTTTTTCGGCAGACATTGTATTCGAAGTACGAGATGTAACATCAGCATACACAGACCCCTTTACTTTCTCCATAACTCAACTGGCACTGTTCTGAGTTTTTTTCACATAAAAATGTTTCCAGTTTTCGGTTGGTACAGAGATACAGCCACCTGATGTCGACCAGTACGTTTATGACGCTCGCATTAAGTCTTAACTGATGACTGACGTTCGACGACTCAGATGCCTGAAAGAAGCGAGGCATCAGTTGCAAGCAGCATGTCTCTAGCAGTCTATTTAAAATACTTAATTAGAATAGTCAGCTTCATAGCCATTTGCGTCCGTACCGAATTTCATAACATATTTTGACCTGATGAATGTACCGCCATGGCACGTTTTTTAAGGATTTTGTAAAAGATGTAGTCCTGTTAGTTATGACACAAGACCGTTTCTAAATCATAAGTGTTAAGCATTCTTTTTGTGCTCCTCCTCGTTTTAGTATCAAACAAACTTTTGATCAGAATCATTGAAGAATATGCACGTCAAATTTCGTATGTGTATACGCGCACAGGATGAAATGATGGAAGACGTAAAACAGTGCAGCGGGGTATCGCTCGAAATAGAGCGCGCTGCATTTTAGTGTATCAGATGTAAGAAATGGGAAAAGCCAGTAAAAACAACAGAGATCTAAGATGGTGAACTACAAACAATCGATTTGTGTCTTCAGGGAGTTGTTTATAAAGCGTCAATAATATCAGAATGCGAATGAAGGTCAAATATTAACGTTTAGCTGTACCAAGTGCATTGCACGGGGTGAAGGTAAGAATTATTGAATGAAACTAAAGGTGAACATGAGTCTGAATACGGGTAATGAAATACAGTCGTAATGTTTCTACTGAATTTTGTCTTCTCTTTACACAAATGCTACAAGATTGAGGTGCTCGAAATATAACTGCCGAAATTTATTTTTCTTTCCTTCTCCCGTTCGACTCGTCTACGTAGATGTTTCATTTGATATCTTCAAGGATTTGGAATACTCCTGGTGATTTGTAGTTTATTTGCCAGAATGTTAACACTATATTCCCCTTATGGGAGCAGTCGTCAATATACACCGTGACTACGGTATGATGTTGCCAAGTTTCGGGGTTGCTGAAGGGTAAATGTATGGTTCAGACGGCTCTAAGCACTATGGGTCACATCTGAGGTCATCAGTCCCCTAGACTTAGGAACTACTTTAACCTAACTAACCTAAGGACATCACACACATCCATGTCCGAGGCAGGATTCGAAACTGTGACCGTAGCAGGCGAGCGGTTCCGGAGTGAAGCGCTTGGAACCGCTCATCCACAGGTAAATGTATGAATCTGAGGTAAGGGATCCTTGTCCGGAAAAAGGCAGAGTCGAAAGTTATAAGCGAAAATTATTCTGACACCTCATACGGTGGAATACATGTACCGGTCCGTTATTGCTAAGACAAGGGTGGGCAATTTTCAAAGATAGTAGTGTAGACAAAACCAAGAAAAGAAATCAAGCAGGTATCTCTTCTGCAATACGTACATTAAGAGCTAAGAACAGTTATTCAATGGAAGAGATGTATTTTACAGTAGCGAAGATCAACAAGTACTCATAGCTCTTGAGGCACGTATTTCAAAGCCCATGTGTACTTCAGACTTTTTTTTTGTTTTGGTCCATATTATCACCTTTGTAAGTTGCTTACCATAGAATCTTAGCAACAATAGTGCTGGTACAGGTATTCCACTGTCAGAGATATCAGAGCGATTTTCGTTTATAACTTGGCGTTTTTCGGACCAGGCTCCCTTAGCTCAAGTTTATACGTTTATCCTTCTCCATCATTCATGAAAGTTTGTAACATCATCATGGAATCAACCTGCCTGGTAGGGATGTACTGTCTTACTGACCTGCTCATAGACCGTAACACACAGCGCGCTTCAATGCAAGACTAGCAAATTGCCCAGTCCCAAACAGGATCCTCACAGCGAATTAACGACCGGTGGCTGATACACATGTCCACTGAAATGTGGTTTTTAGGCAGCTTGCCCCTAACTTTTAAGCAGATACTGGACTGGTGCCGAGATTCCGCCTTGGATATCACACAGATCAAAGCTTACATGATGCATAGACAACCGGTTCACAGAACTTTATAAAATTTTTCAAGTCCTGACAAAGTGAACTTAGTACTAGTTGGGATCCGATTACCACCATCTCTCTAATTTCTATACTGTACTGCCTTTACTATCCCAAACTACGACGCATTGTTCCTTCGGACATGCATGGATGTCCGAAGGAACAGGCACTGCGGCGAATACAGCCGTAATGAAATACATGAAATTAATTCGCAGTTGCGAATATGGACAACCATCAGCTGTATGATGGAAGGACGACAGTGAAAATTTGTAGATACATGGTTGTCTGGCCGTGGGTCGAGATCAGGTAGCCCAATGGCAAGGCGATCGCTCACGATAAGCGGGATATCTGGGTTCGAGTCCCGCTTCGGCTCAAGTTTTCACTGCCGTAATTCCAATATACAACTGATGGTTGTCCATGCATACATGTCTGAAGGAACATTGCGTCGTAATTTGGAACAACAGAGGCACTGCAACAATATCGTATTTATCCCCCGACACGGACAAGCGACTTCCAAGTAAAACCATGTCTCCTGTGTGGGAATATAGTGGATGCACGAGTTCAGATCATAGATACATGGTTGACGACATTTGGAAGTTTGGGTCTAACCGCGCGTCGTGATCGGATAGTCTAATGAAAAGGCGACTGCTCGCGATAAGCGGGATGTGTGAGTTCGAGTCTCGGTCCGGTACAAATATTCACTGTCGTCGTTCCATTATACAGCTGATGGTTGACTATGAATTTAAATTTCGGTTTAAAGTAACTGTAAAATGGTCATTTGTTTGAGGCGACTAACCTGATAAAATCGTATGGTCTTGAACATGAGAACACTGAAATGCAGAATGTAAGCTTCAATTTTGCAGCAGAGCTTCTGTGTATTCCAGTGTAAGATGTAACAGCAGAGGCGTTTCCGAGGTGTGCTGCGTGAGAAACAAGACGCGTCCTCCGTTAACTCTTGCGGCTCGAGGAAGAAATTCCCGCGCTATCTGCTTCAAGAAGCAGGTGCATTACGGCCGCAATAGATACGCCCAAGGATTCGTTGTCGACAGTGACAAGAAGCGGTAAGGGGGAGGCGAGGAGGATGAGAAGAAGGACGAGGAAGGGCACGAGGGGTGGAGAGGGGCGGACCCATCCGGAGGGCGCGATGGAATCTGGTGCCCATTCTGCCATCCAATGGCTGGCAGCTGTGGGGGGAAACTTCTCACTGCGGATCTCATTCTAGTTTCCACTCCTGCCTAACGTTCTACCCCTTCTCCCTCCCGCCCCTGCCCTCGCCCTCTACCGCAACTCTTCCACCACACCTTCCACCTCCGCCATAGCTCCACTTCCTGGCGCGCTGAGCTCGGCGGCGGGAAATCACTTAACTCTGCTTCCGAACCAGGAGCGGGCCCCCGTACTTTTAATGCCATATAGTTAGAAATCCATTGATTTTATCGCCGCTCGATTAAAATTCATGAGGACAGGCGTTGTCGTACTAGAGCCTATGGGCGCCCAAGTGCCTCGCACCTGCTGCAGCCAGCGCCGGCTATCTGACCTGCCGAACGCCACTCACGCTGCCGTTAGCTTCGGCCACCTCATTTTCCTCAAATGTGGACAACGAGCCGACAAAATATAAGTTGACGCCTTAATGGACCGAGCGTACGTGAGTTAAATGCCTGATAACATTTTCAGTAACCGAATACCTTACGCTAAACTGGCAAAGACGGGTGTGGCTCCACAACATGAGACGGTATCCACCAAGTCATTTAGCTGCCGTAAAATAACGAAAGCAATATAGATCCAAATCTTCGAATGAAGTACTAATTTATACGGAGCTACGTAATATTCGGTCACACGATCATGAAGGAGTAGTTGCACGAGTCACAGAACGATTGTGTTTTGTTTTAGTGACTGCATAACTACAAAAATTCTCAGGGTAGTGAAATCACTGCACTTTCTTAACCTATAAAGTGGGAATCTCAGGACTGTTGCACTTTGCTTTAGCTGAGATCGGCACCGAGGCAATGTATTGGTGTTCCACACACTAACGCATATGAGAAACCGAAAGTGTAACTCGAGTCAGGAATATCAGTTTCTGCTCATCTGCTTCTGTCACCAACCATTACTTCCAAACAGATCGTTGTGGCCCTTTTACCATACATCTGAGGTAGGGTCTGTATTTTGTTCTCAGCATAGAGCAACTAACGTGTATTTTATCTCGCTTGGCTGCAATATTGTATTTACATCAACCAGGGAACAAGCAGGAAAATTTCCTCTCTGGTATGGAGACGAGTGACTTAAGGAGGACAACCAGTATCAAAATAACAAGGGCCTCTCTACCTCTTACGACAGACGTACTCGTACTTCGCCCTGAGCAACCAGCAATTACAATGACTTAAATTAGAGATCTAAAGCACAAATTGACAATGTGCTGAAGCACAAATTGACGGTGTGTTAGGACATATTTCATACGGTACACTGATGACAGTAAAACCATTTTCTCAACTGAGACGTAACTAAAATACGATAAAAGACTTTTGAAGAATGTTACTTCCGCTGAAAAACACAATCATTGTTCTGAATTACCGATTACATTTGCCTCAGCAACAATCGTCAGGTCATGTTACTGCGATGGCAGTACACTGACAAAAATCGTTGCATATTCCAATATGACAAAAAAAAAGCTGAAGCACCCGGAAGACTTGATCGGACGTATCCTCATACGCGTAAACACCATTGGCGAGTACGTAAATGAGTAGTTGTCTGCTACAGGTAGAAGGACCACTGAGTGCGTTAATGTTGTTCGTGCTCAGTGTTGTTGCCGGGGCTGGAGGGATACTTAAGGGGCGTGAACAGCGTCAGATGTACAGCAGGCACTGTGAAGAACACGGAGAAGCCGAATACTCATCTGAACAGCGTTATCAGCACGTGACAGAGTCTGAAAGGGGCCTCCGTTTGGTCAGCTGGTGGATTCGTGCAGTATGCAGATACGTGCGGCGTTCGGATGTTAAAGTGCCTCAGTGCTGTACTTCTTGGAAATGTGACTGCAGGCACACTTATTGTCAGGGCTCCTTCCGACCGTCTCGTTACCACAAGGAGGGATTGCCGTACTGTGCACCAAATCCCCTCCATCGTAACCCCTGCATGTGTCTGCATTCATCGGAGACTACCAACAGCCGGACCTTGGGACTGAGTAAGCTGCCGTTAACACCACAGTACAGGTGGTGCTTTGACAGAGAAGCATGAACTGCTGATGAACTCTGATGAATGGCGTCGCATTGTGCTTAGCGATGAATCGTGGTTCAACACTACCCTGGCTGAACATGGTCGGCGAGCATGGCGGTGACCTGGGGAAAGGTTCCATTCTTCTAAGGTTACTGTTCCTAGTGATTCAGGGAACTCGGACGGATATCCTGAGCCTCAATGAGATACCTCTGGGTACTATGGTATCGAGGTGCCACTGTCCTACAGGACATACGTGGTACGTGTCTCAATCAAATGTCTGTGTGAACATTAGATGCTGCCATGGCCACAAAAATCCCAGATCTGTTCCCAGTAGACTGTAAGTTGGGTCAGCTCAAATGTCAACTTAGTCCCAACGCCAGTAAGCAGGATCTCATGTAGCAGTTACAACAGATATGGTCCAGCTTGTTGGACTTTGTGGCACTTGGACGGAGAGGGAATATGGTGAAATTTGTATGGAGCCCAGGACTCTGTACGTAGTGGACATGGTGTTCCAGAAGTATGATACGCCAGCCTGTCCGCCGCTATCTGCGACGTATCCTGGGGAAGGCTGAAGCTCATTTCCTGTCCACGCACTAGCACGTAGTGTGCGTTACGTTCTCCCAGAGTTTGCTACTACAGTTCATCTCTGACTGGTAAGTAGTGTTCCGTGTTTTACTGCTGCGATAATGGAGTTCACTGAGACCACAAAAGGGAAGCCTTTACTGACTTACAACGGACATCAGTATATAATGGACTGTCAAACAAACAGTATAATACTTACTGGTGTTGTGTAAACCTTAGAAAGAATAAACATAAAGACTATCCGCAAAAAATAAAATAGTTTTAGGAGTGGGTGCCCATGTTTGTATTCCAGATGAAGCAGCAAATGAAGTGCGAAAACATTTTGTCAGTGCAAAGAAGCGGGTAAAAGAAACAAACGCTACAATTTCACCAGTTTACATTGAAGAAGTAGGCTGCCCCGACAGTGGACGTTACGACTTAGTAACATCGTTACCATCACACACAAATGTGAACCAATAGTTACATCGCATTAAGCGAAAATGTACGGGAACTACACAAGATCGCACGATTCTGGAGGAATATTCTTCCAAGAAAATAATTTACTGATGAATAACAGCAGCTATTTCTTACTTGCAGATTATAATAGAGGACCGAATGAGAAAATACTCGTGTCTGTCAGCGAAAAGGGGAAAGCGTGCTTATCAAACTGCGAACCATTATTTGTGAATGGAACGTTCAAGAGTTTGAGCAATCAGGTTAGATAGTTGTTTATACTCCTCGCCGGCCTTAATAGGTTTTGGGAAGAAAGAAATATCATTCCAATTGTTTACACTTTGCTCTCAAATAAAATGCGAGAAACATATGAAAGTCTTTTTAAAGCTATTAAAACTAACGCTCGTGGATGGAACGCTGCACTTCGAAAGTGCCATCATCCAAGGAGCCACCAATTTGTTTCCTGGAACATAGATTACTAGTTGCAGTTATCAGTGTAATTAATGTTTGTGGAAGCAAATTCAGTGTTGCGGTCTCGTTCCACCCTATAAGGAAAACGAGCAAATACGCTGTCACGTCAGAACGTGTTCTGCCCTAGCGCATCTTCCCCTGAAAATGTAGAATTATGGTTGACGATGTATTCAGAAGAACACACCTGAATACCAAAACTTCAGACTTTTATGGCTATTTTGTGAACCAGTGGCTCGATAACGAACATATGCCAAAAGAGATGTGGAACTGCAGTGGAAAGCGCCATCCACTAATAACATTTCAGAAGGATGGTACCGAAGAATAAATACATTAATATCAAAAGTTCTTACGAATATGTACTCATTAGTGAAATATCTTCGAGAAGACGCAGAGTACCACGGCCACCAGTTTAACGGACTAATTTTAAACTTTGATGGGAAAAGAAGAAAAGAGCCAGCAATGAAGACTGATGAAACGAATGCAATGGCTTTGAAGACACTTCAAACTGATGGGAATTTAAAATAATTGCTGACTTGTGCGGCCTAACTACAGAAGTTACGTTGACGAAGGAAACGTCTGAATCATTGAAAAATTTTTAGACATTGAAAAGTAGTTAATGTGATCGTTGGCAATATTGTAAATATTGTATATAAATGTAATGGGGGACGAAAAGAGACTGCCCCCTTGTGGTGTTCCCTGGAAACGAAACAAAGTCGGCTAAATGCCTCTTGAAATTTGTAATATTCCCTAATTAAGACTGACAAGACTGTCTCAAGCCTTTTCAGAGGAATAATCTTGAAAGGTCCTGAAAATCAAAATCTGTATGGGCTGACAACAATTGCAAAATCTTTCCAGTGGAAACATAGGCAAATGACATGCAATTATACCCATGCTTTCTCCCTCCTTTAGAAGGTTAGCAAACCAGCATGAAACTTGTAAAGACTAAATAAATTATCACAAAAAGTGACTGGTCGCAGTTTTGCAACCTTTCAACATACGTTAAAACTCATCTCCAGTAACACTTGACTACAGCAGACCAGTTGAGGAAGCGGCGAGGCGAGCAAGAGCGCCCACGCTGCCTGGGCTGTGAGCGCTCGCGGTAAAATGGGACGGTCAGACTTGGTTACGGCGGACTGGTGACGCAGGAGAAGTGCAAACAATGTGCTGGCTTGAGAGGAATGACCATTATTATTTCCGGTGTAGCCTTGGAAACGAACATCCAGTCTATACAGCTCAGTGATTAAGGGGAGCCTTCACCTAAAAATTTATCTTTTCATCTACTTAGATGATAGGAACCAAATTTTAAAATCGTGTCTATTATGTAAGGATGTAGCAATACGGAAGTTTTAAGGTCCAGAACTTGATTGACTTTCTTGTTTCGACGTGTCAATATGATTTTACTGGAATTCTAGTAAACCAACTTTTAATACTCACATCACCATTTTCACATGTCAGATTTTGTAGGTACATTAATAAAACATAGTAAATCGGTTCTGTGCATTCTTTTTGTGAGAAATAATAATTTGTTTTCAATGTTTATTTTAAATTTCAGTCTTAAATTTTCTTTAATTATCGGTACACAAATGTGATGATAAAATTAAAAAATTACATTTTCGATCATATTAATGCAGATACATCATGACTGCTTCCTGCAAAAATTTCGTTCAGAGTTATGACAAAAAAAGGTGGTACTGAGCTTAGAGAAACAAATTAATGGGAGCAGAGAAATAAACATCTCAATAATTTTCGCAACATTTTCCCTATGACAATACATTTTTGTTTTCAGGAGGACAACTCAACGAATGAATCTGCAGTTAGTTCAAGTCACCATACTGCCTTTCAGCTTCCAAAGTGTTGGCAATATCACTGATTTTCGGTAAGGTCAACAGTGTGGAAACTTGACTACAGCTAGAACTTATACACCTACAATGTGACGTTTGGGTGATTGGTTTCATAGCAAAATTAGTTTCGTAGCATTCTGTTTCCTCTATGTAAATTTTCAAGGCTTTGCAAGTCTTCTGCTACTAATATGTCGATGTGTACGCTTACATGAGTAGCCTGCATTTTTATACAGCGAAGGGAACAAAATCCACCCACAGAAGCTCACTGGCAGACTTTAACTTGACAGATTGTCTTCGAATTAGTTAGCATTACTCGAAAAGTGATACCAGCTATTGATCCTCTGGCGAAAGGCAAAATAATATTCATTGACATTCTGTATTTTTATGTTCAACATTGAAATGAAATGGACACGAAATATAAATTCGACAATTTAAATTTCGACCTAAAACGGAAGCCATCATAGGCTGCAACAGCCCTAATAAATACTATTTCCCTTACTTGTCTGGTCACGATTATTTGGGTGATCAGAGTATTGAAAGAGATGTTGAATTTCTTTGTGAGTTCTCATTATGTTGAATTTCATTCTCAGTTCTCATTAATACAACAGTCCGAAAAATAAATTTGCCGCGAAACGCGTTGATGAGCCACCCTGAAGCGACACATGGTTACTCACTGCTGTGTTGAACTGCTACACTTCTTAGCGTTTCTGAGACTTGTAGAAAGGCGGTTAGCCCACCAAGAGCACCAGGCACCGTGCCAGTGTCGCTCTGTGCAAATGTCGCTCCATGCAAGTGTTCCAACCCCGCTTGATCACAGCATTCGCGCATCTTGTATCGGTAGGATTTAGTTTCTGCAGGTATTTTTTGTCAAAGCAAGAATCTCGTCATACATCAATACCAGATTCAGTTTCAGTGCAACGAGCATTGCACTCGCTCGTCTTGCATCACTACGCTTTGCACACAGCTCGATTTGCACCACACACAAACACACACACACACACACACACACACACACACACACACACACAAACACACACAGAAGAATCCTGCAGCGGTTCAATGTATACTGTATACTACGCGAATCGTGATGAAGTATGTTGCATGCTTTTTATAGTACCAATTCTAATATCATCGGAAATTTGCAGAAGATTAATCTGGAAAGCATTTAAGAGTTATTTGGAAAGATCTACGAGTGAATTTCAGTGACAGCAGTGAGGATTTGTGGTGAAAGGGGAATTGGTTTTTAGTGGTCCATACGAAAATAGGTGGGAAAAATTGTGCAGTGGGAGAAAGTAGAAGTGCCAGGAAGAGTTCCGCAATAGTGGAGAGATAAAGGTGGATTATGAGTGACGGTAGCGGTCTAGCCCAATCTGATATCTACACTCCTGGAAATGGAAATAAGAACACCGTGAATTCATTGTCCCAGGAAGGGGAAACTTTATTGACACATTCCTGGGGTCAGATACATCACATGATCACACTGACAGAACCACAGGCACATAGACACAGGCAACAGAGCATGCACAATGTCGGCACTAGTACAGTGTATACCCACCTTTCGCAGCAATGCAGGCTGCTATTCTCCCATGGAGACGATCGTAGAGATGCTGGATGTAGTCCTGTGGAACGGCTTGCCATGCCATTTCCACCTGGCGCCTCAGTTGGACCAGCGTTCGTGCTGGACGTGCAGACCGCGTGAGACGACGCTTCATCCAGTCCCAAACATGCTCAATGGGGGACAGATCCGGAGATCTTGCTGGCCAGGGTAGTTGACTTACACCCTCTAGAGCACGTTGGGTGGCAAGGGATACATGCGGACGTGCATTGTCCTGTTGGAACAGCAAGTTCCCTTGCCGGTCTAGGAATGGTAGAACGATGGGTTCGATGACGGTTTGGATGTACCGTGCACTATTCAGTGTCCCCTCGACGATCACCAGTGGTGTACGGCCAGTGTAGGAGATCGCTCCCCACACCATGATGCCGGGTGTTGGCCCTGTGTGCCTCGGTCGTATGCAGTCCTGATTGTGGCGCTCACCTGCACGGCGCCAAACACGCATACGACCATCATTGGCACCAAGGCAGAAGCGACTCTCATCGCTGAAGACGACACGTCTCCATTCGTCCCTCCATTCACGCCTGTCGCGACACCACTGGAGGCGGGCTGCACGATGTTGGGGCGTGAGCGGAAGACGGCCTAACGGTGTGCGGGACCGTAGCCCAGCTTCATGGAGACGGTTGCGAATGGTCCTCGCCGATACCCCAGGAGCAACAGTGTCCCTAATTTGCTGGGAAGTGGCGGTGCGGTCCCCTACGGCACTGCGTAGGATCCTACGGTCTTGGCGTGCATCCGTGAGTCGCTGCGGTCCGGTCCCAGGTCGACGGGCACGTGCACCTTCCGCCGACCACTGGCGACAACATCGATGTACTGTGGAGACCTCACGCCCCACGTGTTGAGCAATTCGGCGGTACGTCCACCCGGCCTCCCGCATGCCCACTATACGCCCTCGCTCAAAGTCCGTCAACTGCACATACGGTTCACGTCCACGCTGTCGCGGCATGCTACCAGTGTTAAAGACTGCGATGGAGCTCCGTATGCCACGGCAAACTGGCTGACACTGACGGCGGCGGTGCACAAATGCTGCGCAGCTAGCGCCATTCGACGGCCAACACCACGGTTCCTTGTGTGTCCGCTGTGCCGTGCGTGTGATCATTGCTTGTACAGCCCTCTCGCAGTGTCCGGAGCAAGTATGGTGGGTCTGACACACCGGTGTCAATGTGTTCTTTTTTCCATTTCCAGGAGTGTATAACAAAACAAATATGCCGCCACACCAAAATTCTTAAGTACTCATGAAGGTTACGCACCGTTACAGACAGGAGAGAGCAATGTAACACTAACCATAGTAACATCTTATCTTCAGAACAATGTCGTATCAGGTTAGCGTCAAAAAATTCCTAGTTTCTTTTTATAAATGTGACCTATTTTGTGGCTATCCGTCTGGAATCACAGTATTCTCCTAATATTCATCATACACTTTTCTTCTTTATGATAATTGTAGCCGGCCGTTGTGCATTTGCTCGGTTTCGTCTCTAGGATCTTTCCGTTTCCACTAAATCTCTATTTCTCTATTAAGGAATTTTATATAAAATACAGTTATCTACAAAACACATACGATACTCGTACTGGTCTCTATGAAGGGGCTTTATTTTTGAATGTAATAAATATCAAGATTAACTAGAATGAAGTTTTAGTATTTACGTATTTGTGTAAAGTAAACATTTACAGTTAATAGCTAAAGCCATATAAAGAGGGCAGTACTGACAAAGACCTCGGTAGTAATCAATGCTGAGGCGTCTTGTCACGGTCCGCGTGGCTCTCCCCGTCGGAGGTTCGAGTCCTCCCTCGGGGGCACGGGTGTGTGTCGTACTTAGCGTAAGTTATTTTAAATTAAATTAAGTAGTGCGTAAGCTTAGGGACCGATGACCTCAGCAGTTTTGTCCCATGAGACCTTACCACAAATTTAAAGAAAAAAAAATTAAGTTATCAATTTAAGTCCCCGAGCACGACATCCACTTCCAATCTGCCATTTCATGTTATGTGCTGCAATCTTCTTGTACGTGTAGAAACTGTGGTCAGCAGATCCCAAAGTATTCTGTAGCAATGGTTCCAACGAACAAACAGGAAGAGCAATGAAACGGTGAGACAGTGTGAAAATGGTTCAAATGGCTCTGAACACTATGGGACTAAACATCTGTGGTCATCAGTCCCCCAGAACTTAGAACTAATTAAACCTAACTAACCTAAGGACATCACACACATCCATGCCCGAGGCAGGATTCGAACCTGCGACCGTAGCAGTCGCGCGACAGTGTGAGGAAGTAAACTTCATACCGTCTGTTTTCCACTGAAAACTGAGCCCTCAACGAACATTGATTGGAAAACTTACGAAAAGAAATAGAATTTTGAAACAAAATACTGATTACTTTCGTAGTTCTTTTTAACAACGATGAAATTTCCTGCTAAAACCATATATCATAATCACCGTGTAATAAATATCCGAAACTGTCATAAGACGAAGCTTATATTTCAAACAGCGGTGCCCACAAACCCTACCGATCTGTGTTGCTGACACTCTTGGCTGCGTTATTTGAGAATGACAGGAAACATACACGTTCCCTGTGGCCAGCACTCGCGCGCTTTGTGGAGCTTGTAAATTCTGATGACAATATTCCAGTGTTCCATTTCATCAGATGGCGCAGCAGCGCGTTCGCGTCCGGCTGCGATTTATTGGGTATTTGCTGTGGCGGCGACGCGGCTACACAGTAAATTCTCGCGCTCACTCGATGGTCGCTAACTCAACAACAGCTCGTGCTGTGCGGAAATATTACTCGACTGAGACCACACACGTCGTCAAAGCTCCACGCACTGTAACAGACTATTCATTGTGAGATCTCTTTAAACAGAATTTTCTTGCATGATTTCCCAGATTTTCACATATTAATTTCATTTTCAGGCAACATGAACTCGATGTTAAGTTTGCCCCTTGATTTCCTGACTAAGATACTTGTTGTCTGAAGTTTACACTTGTTTGTCTGATATTCTCACTTCAAAAGCTTGTGATAGGTCATCACTAATTTTCACAGACAGGCTGAGATACTACATTTATTTCGTTAGCAAATTAAGTTATAAATAAAAGTAAAAATCCTCCATTCTTATGAGGCGAGAGTGAAATGGAATTGACACATCGCCGTTCCCTCCGTACAAGAGTTTTATTGAGCCAGGTTAATTTTAATCAATACCTTTCAGACTGTAATTATTGGTGGTTACCAACATGGTGATGACCCTTAGAGGAGCTACTTGGTTTGAAAGAGGACAACCAGGAGAGCAGGGATACCTCCATGGAAGACAGTTGGTGGTTATGACCAGACAGGTAATAACAGCCTAAAAGATAAGGATAGCTGCATCAGAATTTACTGGTAAGACGGACATGGCATTTTGTAGGCAGTGCCGTTTAGGGTGACATTAGAAAATACTGCTGTTTCATTGCTGGCACCGTTTTCTTGCTGGCAAGGAATTTTTAAACAAGATCCAGCACGATCACGCAACTGTTGTCTGTGTCCTAGTCAAGTAACGTCAGAATCGTCACTGATCATCCCGGATGACCTCTGGTGGGCACTATGTGGTGAAAGTCTGGCTCAAAGCCCTCTCGCAATTATCGTTGAGAACCTTTGAAAATTATATGTGAAGTTTACTATTCGTGATACATAAACGATCTACGTGTGATTCACACGATCGTAAGACACGATATGTTTAACAGAGAGAGATGCAGTACCCTACAGTCAAGCAAGCACTCCATGGTACTCCACTCTTGCTCCCTATTACTAACATTACTCTCTCTCATCATCTCAACCGTACAGCGCCTTCCCTGAAATCATTTTACAGATTTTACCTTAAACTCATGCTTGACAGCGTGAGAAACCTTACACCGAATAGTAGCGTACTCTTTACTCCCGATTTCTTTGTTTGATATTGGTTTTCCTGTTTATTTGTAAACATTATATGCGGAATATAATCCAGTTAATGAGTCATATGTAAGGGCTTTCATTAACTGTTGTTCATAGTGGCTGCTTGTTTCATGAGTCGCATCTCTAAAAATGCCCTAGTCAGATGCTTCGAATGCTGCACGGTCAGCATCACCTTTGGGTGTTAATTGTTGGTGGAGTGGAGGGGAGGGGGAGGTGAGGGAGGGAAGGGGAGATGAACCACTAAAAGGGTGAACCCGAACTTCAGCGACCAAATTTCGCATTTTATTAGGGAAATTTTCTGAGTATTTTAGTATTAGTGGCCAATGATCTCCAGTGCCTCTTTGCAGAATAATAACATTTTTATTGTTTAATCCGTTTGCTGCCCCAACTACCATTGCTTGTCTGAAAACACCCTCACAGAAATTCACCATACAATCACCAGAAACATAGTAATGCAACGCGTATGCGCTGTGTAAACATGCGAAAATACTTTGATGTGGTCGGCATTGCTGCGGCCACAACTCAGCGTACTGCAGTGTCGTAGTGTTGCTCTTCCACTGTATTCAGTGAACCCACATACCAGCGTCGGAACGCCTGCTATGAATCGAAATTTGCTCAGGTATTTATTTTATTGACTGATATATGAAGTTTTTCAGTAAGTCGTCCTTTTCACGCAGTCATATTCAGAAACCACGGAGGTATTCTCCAGTGTCAACATTTCGCACCCCTTAGCTGGTCAGCCTCCAAAGAGGAATGCACGCTTTTCATTGGTACATGAGGGCGAGAATTGTCGCTAAATCCACGAAAAAGCATGGGGGAGCATGTGCAATTTCCCTTTTTCTACCTACAAAAGACGCCTTTTTAACACAAGCAGTGTCTTCATGAATGATTAGCCTTATTTGACAAGAGCTCTGTCCTGAGAGATCTGTACTGTTGGGTGAAAAGAACTTTTGGAATTTAAGGTGTGACATATAGTCACTTAAGACGCCCGTGACCATATTATGAAATTATAAATTTTAAACACTGCGATATGATCGCTGTATAAAATTAAAAATATTTTATAGTCACACTGTGAAAACATCTAGTGACTAACAATCTTGTTTTCTCCAGCGACCATAACAGACTGTTCAAAATTTATAATTTCAGATTTTTAGAGCCACCGCATCTGATTTTCCCACACTGGTGAGATGATGCTATGACGTCTGTCTTTTGAAGTCGTGCAGAAAAGAAGGAATGTCACTCTGTTATTCTCTGGAGGACTGTAGGGTGGCCATGGTATACACTGCCCCTCCCCCAGGTAACAAGCTGTCTTCCAATAGTCGCAAATCATGTCGTTACTGGTTTCTGCGAACTGCCTCTTCTCTCAAAAGCAAGCCCCGCTCGAGATAATGAGCTTAAGCGACGGTCTTTCTGCCAACAATACAGGCTACAGGCATGCTTCCGACTTCTCAGACAGCCGCAAAAATGAAATGATGTAGCACTGAGACGTGTGGCAGTAATGACTCAACATATATTGATCCAACCATTATATTTGCCATTCTGCCAATTTGTACCTATACGAGCGTAGTTTGATAAGGCTTTTTTCTTTCAAGGATATACAATTGGCCCATTGATCCATCAACCTTTTCATCCCATCGGAAATAGGTTCTGTTAAACTCTGCAAAATACTCGATGACTACGACTATCTCTTCCTAATTTGATGAAAAGTTCTTTCCAGCAAGCCAAAGTTTCAAAGCAGGGAACTGGAATAGGTAACATGGGGACAAGTCTGATGAATAAACCAATTCATATCCCAATTTATGGTCTTTCGCTGTTTTTATCACTGATGTTTGGAACGGTGCATTATCCTGGAGAAACAGGTCCTTTATGCGTGACAACCTTAGTCTTTTTCAGCCAACGCAAGTTCCAAACGATACAACAATGAATTGCAATAGGGTACAGTTATGGTTTTGCCTTTTTTCAACTAATATATGAGGGTTTTCCCCCAGGAATTCCAAAAACCAGTCACCATTACCAGCTCATAAAATGGTCTTTGCATTCTTCGATCCCCTTTCACCAGCCCTTGTCCATTGCTTTCAGTGGACGTTCTGACTCTGTTGTTTAATGATGGATCCACGTTTCGTCACGTCACAAATTGGCTCCACACGTCTGCGAATCCCAATTAAACGCCCCCGGACACTGCATTGAAATGTCGTGCCGCATGCACTTCTGGTCGACTGTGAGCAATCGTCTTCTTCATAGACAATTCACCGTGCAGGGTATTATGCAATCGTCCAGTTGAGATGCCTACTGCCTCAAGAACCACATGAATTTTTATTCGGCGCGCTTGATTTAGCGTGTAATGGTTTGTTTCACTGGTTCCTTTTGTGGTCATCCCAACTGAATCCCCGAAGAGCTCTCCGACTTCGGTGCTTGTCCGAACACGTTAAAATTCTTTAATCCAGAAGTAAGTGGTCTTCAATGGTTGTTAAGAGACCGAGTGAACTTCATCGAATTGTGATTTAATTTGTACGGCAGTCCAATCATTCAAATGGCGGCTCGGAACTGGATTTCCTTCTTCAATCGCTGTCGACACACTGAACAATTCAAACGGCTGCAACAATGAACGGCACGCTGCAGGTTATTGATATCCTTTATACGATCCTTGGAATAGTCCAGCTTATCAACCTTGAAGGTGCACTAAAGTTGTTCCATTATTCCTTCATGGAAATTTACCAGATTTGCCCTAACATTCTTGTCGCAATACAATGTTTTCGGAAATTTCGTACGTGGTCATATATCAGTGACAGCAGTAAATTGCTTCCATTAAGCGCTTTGTTCCATCACCTCTCACGCGATTAGCAGCATAATATAACTAACGCTACGACTACGACACAGTTTAGAGACGATATACCGCAGCGTGCCGTTGCTTGTATCTCTTTGTCAGTAATATCAAAATATTCTGCCCAAATGACGGGCGCAGTGCTCCTGAACTCTATCCCACTAGCGCCCCCTTAGAAACGTATCTTACACGACTGGCCATGAAAATTGTTACACCAAGAAGAAACGCCGATGATAAACGGGTATTCATTGGACAAATATAATATACTAGAACTGAAATGTGATTACATTTCCACGCAATTAGGGTGCACAGATCCTGAGAAATCATTTGGGTGCACAAATCCTGAGAAATCAGTACCCAGAACAACCAACTCTGGACGTAATAACGGCATTGATACATCTGGGCATTGAGTCAAACAGAGCTTGGATGGCGTGTACAGGTACAGCTGCCCATGCAGCTTCAACACGATACCACAGTTCATCAAGAGTAGTGACTCACGTATTGTGACGAGAAAGTTGCTCGGCCACCAGTTATCACACGTTTTCAATTGGTGAGAGATCTGGAAAATGTGCTGGCCAGAGCAGCAGTCGAATATTTTCTGTATTCAGAAAGGCCCGTACAGGATCTGCAACAGGCGGTCGTACATTATCCTGCTGAAATGTAGGGTTTCGCAGGGATCGAATTAAGCAAAGAGCCACGGGTCATAACACATCTGAAATGAAACGTCCACTGTTCAAAGTGCCGTCAATGCGACCGAGACGTGTAACCAATGGCACCCCATACCATCACGCCGGGTGATACGCCAGTATGGCGATGACGAATACACGCTTCAAATGTTCGTTCACCGCGATGTCGCCAGACACGGATGCGACCATCATGATGCTGTAAACAGAACCTAGATTCATCCGAAAAAATGACGTTTTGCCATTCGTGCACCCAGGTTCGTCGTTGAGTACATCATCGCAGGCGCTCCTGTCTGTAATGCAGCGTCAAGGGTAACCACAGCAATGGTCTCCGAGCTGATAGTCCATGCTGCTGCAAACGTCGTCGTCGAACTGTTCGTGGAGATGGTTGTTGTCTTGCAATCGTCCCCATCTGTTGACTCAGGGATCGAGACGTGGCTGACGATCCGTTACAGCCATGCGGATAAGATGCCTGACATCTCGACTGCTAGTGATACGAGGCCTTTGGGATCCAGCACGGCGTTCCATATTACCCTCCTGAACCCACCGATTCCATATTCTGCTAACAGTCATTGGATCTCGACCAACGCGAGCAGTAATGTCGCGATACGATAAACCGCAATCACGATAGGCTACAATTGGATCTTTATGAAAGTCGGAAACGTGATGGTACGCATTTCTCCTCCTTACACGAGGGATCACAACAAAGTTTCACCAGGCAACGCCGATCAACTGCTGTTTGTGTATGAGAAATCGGTTGGAAACTTTCCTCATGTCAGCACGTTGTAGGTGTGGCCACCGGCGCCAACCTTGCGTGAATGCTCTGAAAAGCTAATCATTTGCATATCACAGCATCTTCTTCCCGTCGGTTAAATTTCGCGTCTGTAGCACGTCATCTTCGTGGTGTAGCAATGGCCAGTAGTGTATATTATCAGAATGAAATTCTGAAAAAAATTTCCCGTCTGTTCTGCTGTGAAGTCTGTATAGCCATTCCTTGGAACGATCGCTTGAACGCCAGATTCTCGTCCAGAGCATTTCTCTCTAGGTTAAGAAGCCTACCCTGACGCAAAAAGCGCAGGTCAGCGTCGGCGGATAAGCCGATACAGGACACTGACGCACGCGACGTAGAGTTTTCCGTTTGTTTCCTTACGCCCCATGGGACGCGAACAGCGGGCGCAACTAGAGAGGTCGGTCAGTCGGACACGGCAGCCGCGTCTCATGCCGGCGTCGCCAAGCAGTTGCACAGGTACAGCGGCGCTATTGACTTCCCGGACTGTTCCTCCCTGGGGCGGCGCAGGGCGCAGCGGGCCCGCCCACCGTGTAATAGGATCAGCGCCCAACAACAAGTAGTTTCGCCGGCAAAGCTTCTTTTAAGAGAGCGGCTCCCGCGGGCAAGCAGGTTCGCCCCGGGCTGGTGGACACGCGAATAACGACCGAAAAGGCGCAACCGCGGCGGTCGATCGCCCGCCCAGTGCGTGCGCGGCCGTGCGTTAACGCTTTGCGCCCGCCGCGCCGCCGCTCTGCGTTTTAACCCGTGCCTCCGAGCGCGCACCCCGCTGCTCGCCCGTACGGTCCTGGAGAACAAAGACCCTACAAGCGCGGGGCCAACTGTGTAATTCGCCAGAGGGAGCCAGTGGCGCATCCTTTAAGGCAACCGTCTTCCAACACGACAACGATATTACTTGGAAGCAAAGAACTACGACAGCGTTTTTTCCTCAGATATTTTCTCTTAAAAATAAAGTTCTTAATAGTAGCCAACATTTTCACAATACCGGTATATAAAACCATTGTGCAGAAAATTGTATATTTCTCTGACGGACCGTACAACCAGAACCCAGAAATTATTATTTTTCCATGGTATTCGCTGAATGCAAGTTTCGTGACATCGCCTCCAGCAAGATTAACAGCCAATGTGAAATATGAAGATTTTTGGGGGGCCGAGACTCGATGCCAGATTTCCAACTTACCGGGAGATGTCGCCTTAACAACTTCGGCTATCTGTGGATGCTTTCTAGCCCGATCCAAGCCTCCATATGTCACGGTCTATTTCCTTACATCACACATTGGGTTGAAAAAAGTCATGGCGGCCTCCTTCCCCCGGCATAGTGCCGAAACTAGACGTGACGTCGACTCAACATGTCGGTAAAATTCCCCTGCAGAAATATTGAGCCATGCTGTCTTACAGCCTTCCATAATTTTGTGTACGAACTGGCCCCTCAGCTATGACCTTTAAATATCCGATGGGAACCATGTCGGCCGACGTGGGAGCCAAATCATTCGCTCGAATTGTCCAGAATGTTCTTCAAACCAAAAGCGAAAATTCATGGCCAGGTGACGTGGTGCATTGTCATCTATAAAAATTCTATCGCTTTCTGGGAACATACAGTCCATGAATGGCTGCAAAAGGTCTCCAGGTGGCCGAACGTGACCACTTTCAGTCAGAGGACCCAGTCCATTCCACGTAAACGCAACCTACACCATCATGGAGCCACCACGAGCTTGCTCAGTGCTTTGTCGACAACTTGGCTCCATGGCTCCGTGGGGTCTGCACTACACTCGAACCCTACCACCCGCTGTTACCAACTGAAATCGGGACTCATCTGAGCAGGCCGCGGTTTTCCATTCGTCTGTGGTCCAACCGATACGGTCACAAGCCTAAGAGACACGCCTGAAATCTGGTATTCCCAGCTCATTCTTGCACTGTGTATCTCGAATTATTGAATTCGCTAACGATTTCCAAAATGGAATGTCCCATGCATCTAGCTCCAGCTACCAATCCGCATGAAAGGTCTGTGAATTCCCATCGTGCAGCCATAATCACGACGGAGACCTTTTCACATGTAACAGCAGAATACATGTTATACCTCGTCTACACGACACTACTACCATCTGTATATGAGTGTATCACCATCCTACGACTTTTGTCACTTCAGTGTAGTCTTATGTACGTCTCCCTTCACGTTCGTAGCATTACTTGATCCCCGCTTAGTGAGAATGACACCACCACAAGTAATCGAGAACATTTTTTACCGTTGTATGGCCTGTCTCGGCTCATGAAACGTACTTACGATTTGATGATCAGCAGCTGTATTTTATGATATCAGCTGCAATTGATTTAAGACGATAAAATGTTCTCAATTCCTTGTGGTAGTGTTGTCTTCCCTAAATGGGAGTCAAGTAATTTTCCGAACTTAATGTGAGACGTACGTAAGACTATGATATATGGACGTAGATTGTGACGTATGGAGTTATGGGTCAGGCAGAGGAGCAGGCACAAATAGCCAAAGTAGTAAGGCGACAATCGCGCCGGCCGGTGTGGCCGTGCGGTTCTAAGCGCTTCAGTTTGGAACCGCGTGACCGCTACGGTCGCAGGTTCGAATCCTGCCTCGGGCATGGATGTGTGTGATGTCCTTAGGTCAGTTAGGTTTAAGTAGTTCTAAGTTATAGGGGACTGATGACCACAGAAGTTAAGTCTCACAGTGCTCAGAGCCATTTGAACCATTTTTTTGCGACAATCGCAATAAGCGGTAAATCCTGGTTCGAGTACGTATATTTCGAAGAAAAAGAAAAGAGTTAAGTTAAAATTATAGATATTCGAGCCCGCTCTAAGCTTACCAACAATATTTCCTCTAATACGCACAGTGTTCTCCGCCAAGCAACTTAAGGTGGCTCGGGGACTTCACATACATAATTAGTTGTAGTAGAAAAATGAGTCCCAGCCTCTTCCAAATTTTCACATGTCACCATGGGTAATACATCCATACCCACGGCACCCAATATAATGAAAAACGCATTCAGCGAATATTTTGGAATAATATTTCGTACTGCTGCTGATGGTCAAACCATATGTAAGAAATTATTAAATCTCATATAATTGTTTCTGCTGATAAATCTTTTTATGTTGACAAATTTGCCTACGACAGGAACTACCATCCGATTCTTTCGGAAAGTTGGAACCGATCAGGCGCGAATTGGAAACTACCGTGAAAATCCGATGAAGCTTTGCATAGATGCTTTGGGCAGTTTCTGTAGTATGTCCGTCGATCGCGTCACATCACTCTTTTCAGTTCTGACCGCACAGTGAGTTCTGAAAGATGCCTAGAAAATAGTGTCTCCTGTCAAATGGCTCTGAGCACTATGGGACTGAACTTCTGAGGTCATCAGTCCCCTAGAACTTAGAAGTACTTAAACCTAACTAACCTAAGGACATCACATACATCCAAGTCCGAGGCAGGATTCGAACCTGCGACCGTAGCGGTCGCGCGGTTCCAGACTGTAGTGCCTAGAACCTCTCGGCCACTCCGGCCGGCGTCTCCTGTCAAGTATGAGGGCCAGATGGCATGCATCCCATGTAACATAACTGTTGTGAGTTTCCGTCTTTTTAACAGTTCTCGGCCGCACTTTGCAGGGCAATGAAGATACTCCTGCAGCGTTTTCGATGGGAAGTATTTGATCCCTTGCAGTACAGACCGTAATTGTCTCCCCCTGTTTCGTCTCTGCTCACATGAACAGCTGGCTATGGATACAGAATTTTGGAACAGACAACAACCCGTAGACCATTGTAGAGAGTTGGTGGAAAGCACAGGTAGCAGTCTTTTATGACGAGCGTATTGGAAAGTTGGTACAACCTTCGACAAATGTGAAATTCTGAGCGGCGACTATGTAGAGAGGTAGCTGGACGTTGTAGATAACTGTTGCAAATATTTTTTTTTTTTCACAGTGGTCTCTATTTCGCGATCGATCGCACCTTACTTCCCAATTAGCCCTCGTAGTTGCGACGGGGACCACAGCCCAAATATAGTCAGTAGTGCTCAGTGACCTCGAACAAGAACTAAGTCACTGGTTGTCACCTGGTTAACAAATCCATCAGGGAGATTTTAGAATTTCTAAGGCTGCTCAAGTCGACTGTTGCTTATGTACTCGTGAAGTGAAAACGCCAAGTTACTGACACGGCTGAACAAATACAAGGTGGCTCCCATCTACTGACGGACATGAACCATGGAACAATGTCACGAAATCAGCGGAAGGAACATCTTCCAAAGCGCTACCGGCAGTCCCGTTACCACAATGACTTTGGATAGGGAGTTAAAAGAAGTCGATACAGTGTTCGTGCAGCTCCTCCTAACACACATATTTCTGTACTCATGGCTAAACGATGCTCGAAGTTGTGTGAAGAGCAACGACCCTGGTCAGCGTATAACTGGAAACGAGTGAAATGGAGAGATCAATTGCGCTACGAACTGTGGCAATGTGATGGAAGGGTTTGCATTTGGTGAATGCCTGGAGAACGTTATTTACCATGAATTACAGAGTGAACAGTGTACTGCGGAGCAGGTGGTGCTACGTTATGGGGGTGCTTTTCAAGGTTTGTACGTGATCCCCTTTTTGCGCGGTAGGAAACGCTAAATACGTAAGCATATGAACAAATTTTAAAGCATTTTGTGCTACGTACAGTAGAGGAACAATTCGGAGACATTACTGTATCAGCATGACAATGCACCCTATCATAAAGCAGCATCTTTGACATAATCGTTTCTGGACAATAACATTCTTAAAAAGGACTAGCCTGGGCAGTGTCCCTACCTTAACCGAATGGAGGACCTTTGGGGTAAGCTAGTATATCGATTGGCACGTCGGCTTCACTCCAGACTCCAGCGTCCAACATCAGTACCTTCTCTGGCTTCGGCTCTCTAGAAAGTATGGGCTGACATTCCTCCACAGACATTTAGACACCTTAAAGGAAGTGTCCACAACATAGTTCAAGGCATCAACGTAAAGAGTGGACACACCTCATGTCCAGTAATACATGTCCGGATATTTATGACCAGATAGAGCATTTTTTGAACGACGATAAACTTCTGCAGCCGGAATTTTAATTAGAATATCCTTTTATTTTTTCCTTTTCGCTGCAACACGGTAGTGTTTTCAAGAGTGTAGCGCTGCCTGTAATCGTGAAGTGAAAACGCCAAGGCACAAACACAGCGAAAGAAACACTATGTAGCCCCCATGTACTGACGGACATGAACCACGAACTACCATCAGAACTTACGTTAGTCATATACTGCTAACCTGCAATAGGATGGCCGGATGCCTAAAACATAATGCAACAGCAAGTGTTTCCGAATAGTTGTGACGTAATGTACCACTTGTAAGTATTCCTTAAATACAAAATTGTTCGGGCTTACTCGTGCACTTGTCGACGTATTGCTTGTTGGCCTTGGTCTCGGGCCTTTGGCTGTCGTTTGTTCAACGATTTTTTGTGACGTTTCGACAGCACGAGTCGGTGGCATCGTCAATGGTTCTGCTACCAGCAGTGGAGGATGAACACTTAAGAATGCCAGGCACTTGTACTGCCAAAACATCTAAAAAATCGTTAACCGAATGTCAGTCGAATACCCCGAGAAAAAGGCCAAAATTTTCTTGAATAGATGTGACGTGACGTGACGTGACGTGACATACCATTTGTAAATGTTATAGGCGGAGAAGCGTTATGCTGTACGGTTGCAAATGGCTACGCAGCTGAAAACGTGCAACAGTGAAAGGGACTGAATAAAAGGATGTTTCACTAAAAGTTGCAACAGCCAGTGTCACCATCTTATTGACAGCACAGCAGTCGTAAAACTGACGTTAAAGCTGCTCTGCCGCCATAGCCTATTAACACCAAATCCCGCCGCACTGTCCTAACGGATACGTTAATCAAACGTCCCACATTGATTTATGCCGTTATTTCACGCATTGTTGCTTGTCTGTTAGCACTGACAACTCTATGCGTATGCCGCTGCTCTAGGTTGTTAAGTGAATGCCGTCGGCCACTATGTTGTCTAGGGTGAGAGATAATCCCTGAAAATTGATATTGTCAGCACACTCTTAACATTGTTAATTTCGGAAAATTTAATTCCCTAACGATTTCCGAAGCGGAATGTCCCACACGTCTAGCTCCACCTACCAGCCCGTGTTCAGAGTCATTCAGTTCCCATCCTGAGGCCATAATTACATCGGAAACCCTCTATAATGGATCACCTGAGTACAAATAAAAGCTCCGCCAGCGCGCTGCCCTGTTATGCTTCATGTATGCGACATTCTAGCCGATTGTATATGTGCATATTGCTATCCTATGACATTTGTCACGTCAGAGCAATGTCGTTACAAAACAACCAACTATGGCCGAAGTAAAGAGGATACGAAATGCAGACTCGCAATAACGAGAGAAGCGTTTCCCAAAAAGAGAAATTTGCTAACATATGAAAAGGATAAGATACTTTCTGAAGGTCTTTGTTTGAGGAAAAACCACGCATGGAAGTGAAACTTGCATGAATAACGTTGCAGGCACGAAGAGGATTGAAGCTTCGGAAGTATAGTTTAGGGAATGTGTTTCGTTTGAAATACACATTACAAGTACATGCTTCGTACCTTTTCCGCAGGGTAAGTAAAATATACACGGTTCAGTGACATTAAAACGTCCACCGTATGGCGAAACAAGGGCTGTATCATAAGAGAAACACAGAGGGCCGATGGCTGTGGCCGAGCGGTTCTAAGCGCTTCAGTCCGGAACCGCGCTGCTGCTGCGGTCGCAGGTTCGTATCCTGCCTCGGGCATGGATGTGTGTGATGTCCTTAGGTTGGTTAGGTTTAAGTATTTCTAAGTTCTAGGGGACTGATGACCTCAGATGTTAAGTCCCATAGTGCTCAGAGCCACTTGATTTTGATTAATAATATAGTTATTACCAACCGGCCGCCACACAACTGCCTATTTTCGAACTCAACGATCAATAACCAATCTCAGAAGGCAGAAGACAGGCCACAGCCTGCAGCTCGATTCCTCACTTACTGGCAATACAAATATGTCTCCCACAAAATTTCACCTAGCACCTTTATGATAAACTGGCCCTGGGCTGCTACTAGGACTGACCAATCTACAAATTTTTGTACTGACAAAGCTATGTGTGTTCATACGAGACCTATGTTTAAGTTGTCAAAAGATGATTCTGTAACAATATTTTTAAGTGATAAGCGTGTTGAAATGAAACTTAAATTATTGGTGACTGCTGTATATAATAGTATATAGTTCGCGTACATCGAGAACCAGACGCTCAAGGATGCCACAGTTTTGTTAGTAAATTACGTTGATCTGTCAGCGAAGAGTTTTTAATTTATTGTCTTATCATATACCAATGACCCACTCCGTGACCTCTCTGTGTGTAAACATATGTAATCAATGGCAATGCGCTGTGCCGCCGCCGACCTTGCCGGCTGACGCCGACATCTCCGAACCGTCTCTGCTGCTTGCCTGCTGCAGCTAGAAAGAGTACAGCACCCGTACGGGACAACGCCTCGCTGCAAGACAACACTGTAACCACATATACGGTAACTACGCCGGCCGGTGTGGCCGTGCGGTTAAAGGCGCTTCAGTCTGGAACTGCGTGACCGCTACGATCGCAGGTTCGAATCCTGCCTCGGTCATGGATGTGTGTGATGTCCTTAGGTTAGTTAGGATTAAGTAGTTCTAAGTTCTAGGGGACTGATGACCACAGCAGTTAAGTCCCATGGTGCTCAGAGCCATTTTGAACCAGCCACGGTAACTACCTCTATCAGGAGGAAGTAACAGTGCTGTGCAGTTGGTGCAGTGGATAGTGTTTTGGGTTAGCATGCAAAGGGTACATTTCTGGGTAGGGGCTTATTTGTTTCTATTTGCTAAAAGTAGTCCGCATGGTACGGTATCTGGCGTCTTAATCGTCATACAGGGATTACATTGGATTTTCTAAAAAAAACACTGGCAGTTACGTACTATGAACACAGAAATGGAAACACAATCGTTTCCATAGGTCAGTTTTAAAGAAACCTTTTACATATCGTGGACGCGAATTGTTTCACACCACTGCATCTACCAGACTGCTAACTTATTTTCTTTGTACCCTCCCCCAGTGGCTGTATCGATTAATACTAGCTATTATTCTTGCAAAGTTCAGGTCCATAACATTTATTTTGGGCCTTATGTCACCAAGAGAGCTAGCAACGTGCTTTGCAAATAATTTCGATGGGACCATTGGGGCACGATACACAGAAAACTGGTTTTAATCTAGTAGACGCAGTCGTACGAAACAATTCGCGTCCACGACGTGCCAAAGGCTTTGTTAAAAACTGACGAAAGAAAACGATTGTATTTCCATTTCAGTGTTCATAATATGTAATTGGAAATATTTCGTAGAAGATCAAATGGTTCAAATGGCTCTGAGCACTATGGGACTTAACATCTTAGGTCATCAGTCCCCTAGAACTGTGGTGTCGCGGAATAGAAAAGAGTTGGAAACGTGGAATATTGTCAAAGTTTCGTTGCCTATGCCGAGAGCCAGAGGCAGTAGGTTAGCCAAGAGGTAAAAGGATTGCACATATATCGGAATGTGTCATCACGCAGGGGCAATGGCCTGGTTACACACAACAGGCGAGAGAGAACTGCTTAGCACGCGGGTTTGTGTTAGACGGAGACTTTCGTAAAGTGCAAGACAGAGGTATAGCGTCAGCTGTACTGCATTTCACAACTTCGCGTAAGTCAGCCGTAACAACACGTAACTCTGTCGCTAGAACACCTAAGGGGCGAGTACGACAGATGAATCAGCAGTCTAAGTGGAAGGAATGCGTTCATTACAAACGAGCATGACGTCAGGACGTCGCTCGTGCTTCCTTTAAATACGCCAGCTTTGATAGCAACAAGGCACTCGCAGTTGACTTGCAGTTACATGTATACTGGGTCGCTGCGTAGCGCTCAGCTCGGTGATCGACATGTTAATTTTTATTAAGGAGATGTTGAAGTAAGGGCAGCCCATCCAGCAGCAGACGTGAGGGGACAGTACGAGGTCTGGTCCTCTCTGCTGCCACTGTCAATCATCAACCCAGGATTAGCAGACATCGCGGCAGACTCGCTCGCCGCCAATGCTGACCACATCAGTGAGCCGTCGTCGAGATCGTGCGGGGCCTGGGCCCTGTGCATCCACCGTCACAAACGGGTGAGCCGACGACGCTGGGGGATTGCAGCCCGTTCCGCCCGTCCACCGCGGACAAGCCACCAGGAGGAGCAAAGAAGAAGACGGGGTGGGATAGAGCACACTCCGCACTACGAGAACGCCTCTCGTGCTGACAGCGCCGGGACTCCAACCCGGAGCCTCCAGCCAGCCTGTGTTACGCGGACCACATTGTACTCGGCAGGAATAAAGGTGTCATGAATTAATAATGTTTCTTTGGCGTTTCTGACGCGTCCACAGTCATTTCCTAGCATCCTGACAACTGGAGAAGTCACCCCTCGGTCTCAAGTCCACCGTAGGCGATCGGGACCAATGGGGCGCCTACAGAAGTTAGAACTAATTAAACCTATATAACCTAAGGACATCACACACATCCATGCCCGGAGCAGGATTCCAGCCTGCGACCTGCTGCATCCCAACCCAAAACGCTTCCCATGCACCAACTGCACAGTGCTGCTGTGATTACTGACAGAGGCAGTTACCGTACAGATGATTACCGTATTGCCAGACTGCCAATCTTTAAGGTTCACTTACAGCCCGAAATATGCGAAATTTTGCGACAGTCAGTTTTGTATTGTCATTAAGTGAGGAATCGCGCTAAAAAGTCCGAGTGAGCGAATTTTCCTTCACCCTGCATAAAGCGCGTCGTTAGTACGTTAGGTCGTTGTCGTAATGCGGAAACGAAGCGATTTATCTGATGTCCGAAAGAGCAGTGTCATTGGCTTATCGGCTAAGGGCGGAAGCATTTCCGAACTGCTAAGTTTTTAAATTGTTGTGTATCGTCGTGGTTAAGGTAAACTGCTCATAGAAAAATGGCATTATTAAATACCGGCGCCGAGGCACCACGGGCCATAGATTACAGGGATGAACGACGGCTGCGGGTATGTGTACGGGATATTAGACGTCAAAATGTTGTGCAACTGACCACCCAGATGAACTAAGCGGCTACCAAAAGCGTCTCCTCAACGACCGTTCAGCGAATGGTGATGCTTACAAGGGAACCTCCCCATCGCACCCCCGTCAGATTTAGTTGGCACAGTGGATAGGCCTTAAAAAACTGAACACAGATCAATCGAGAAAAAAGGGAGAAGTTGTGTGGAACTATGAAAAAATAAGCAAAATATACGAACTGATTAGTCCATGCGCAGGATAGGCCACATCAAGTCAGTGTGAGCTCAGGAGCGCCGTGGTCCCGTGGTTAGCGTAAGCAGCTGCGGAACGAGAGGTCCTTGTTCAATCTTCACCCGAGTGAAAAGTATCGTTTTTTTTTTTAAAAAAAAGTTATGATCTGTCCGTTCGTTCATTGATGCCTCTGTTCACTGTAATAAGTTTAGTGTTTGTGGTTTGCGACCGCACCGCAAAACCGTGCGATTAGTAGACGAAAGGACGTGCCTCTCCAATGGGAACCGAAAACATTTGATCGCAAGGTCATATGTTAACCGATTCCTCCACAGGAAAACTCGTCTGACACTGGTGACGGCATGTGCGTCACATGACAGGAACATGTTGTCGACCCACCTAACTTGTACACTTGGCGAATGGGTAAAAAGATTCTTCTATATTGCCCGATACTACGGCGCAGTTACCTCGCATCGGACGGACGGACAAATAATAATTGTCTGAAAATAAAAAAATTAAACTTTTCACTCGAGGGAAGACTTGAACCAAGAACCTCTCATTCCGCAGTTGCTGACGCTAACCACGGGACCACGGTGCTCCTGAGGTCGAATTATCCTCGATGTGGCCTATCTTGCGCATGGACTACTCAGTTTGTATATTTTGCTTATTTTTTTCATAGTTCCGCATAACTTCCTCCTGTTTTCTCGATTCATCTGTGTTCTGTTTTTCAAGGCCTATCCACTGTGCCAACTCATAACCAAATCTGAGGGGGGTGCGATGGGGAGGTTCCCTTGTTAGTGGGCCTCCGCTGCAGACGTATTATTCATGCAGCTTTGCTAACTGCTGTTCATTGGCGACGAAAGCTGGAATTTACAACTGGACGTACACTGACTGATGACAGGTTACCTTTTCAGATGAGTCACCTACATGCTCCATCGGCAGATGGACCTTGGCGTGAAATATCTGAAGGCAAACAGCTTGGAACAATCGTCGGAAGGGTCCAGGCAGGAAGAGGTAGCGTTATGGTCCGGAGAACATTTCATTGGCATGTCCTGGGTGATCACGTCATTCTAAAAGGTACAATAAATCAATAAAAGTATGCTCTTATCGATCGGGACCGAGTCCACCCCTACATAAAGTTTGTTCTCCTCGACACGATGGCATCTACCAGCTGGACAATGCAACGAATCACACAGCTCGCAGTGTACATGCGTTGTACGGAGAACACCAGAGTGTGTTTACCGTACTCGCCCGACCACTACACTTCTAGGATACTAAACCAATCGAGAGTCTATGGGACCATGTCGATCGGGCTGTTCGCGCCGTGGCTCCTCAACCGAGGAACCTAGTGTAGCTGACCACGGCCCTCGAGCCGACGTGGCTCCACATCGCAGTGGGTACCCTGCAGATCTTTATTGACTTCCTCCTACACTTCTCGCACCTGTCCGCGATGCAAAAGTTGGCTATTCAGGCTTACCGAACTATCAGTTTAATAAGTCACAGCTGCAAAATACTAACGCGAGTTCTTTACAGACGAATGGAAAAACTGGTAGAAGCCGACCTCGAGGAAGACCAGTTTGGATTCCGTAGAAATGTTGGAACACGTGAGGCAATACTGACCCTACGACTTTTCTTAGAAGAAAGATTAAGGAAAGATAAAACTACGTTTCCAGCATTTGTAGACTTAGAGATAGCTTTTGACAATGTTGACTGGGATACTCTCTTTCAAATTCTGAAGGTGGGAGGGGTAAAATACAGGGAGCGAAAAGCTATTTAGAATTTGTACAGAAAGCAGATGGCAGTTATAAGAGTCGAAGGACATGAAAGGGAATCAGTGGTTGGAAAGGCAGTGAGATAGGGTTGTAGCCTCTCCCCGATGCTATTCAATCTGTATATTGAGCAATCAGTGAAGGAAACAAAAGGAAAGTTCGGAGTAGGTATTAAAATCCATGGAGAAGAAATAAAAACTTTGAGGTTCGCCGATGACATTGTAATTCTGTCAGAGACAGCAAAGGACTTGGAAGAGGAGTTGAACGGAATGGACAGTGTCTTGAAAGGTGGGTATAAGACGAACATCAACAAAAGCAAAACGAGGATAATGGCATGTAGTCGAATTAAGTCGGGTGATGCTGAGGGAATTAGATTAGGAAATGAAACACTTAAAGTAGTAAAGGAGTTTTGCTATTTGGGGAGCAAAATAACTGATGATGGTCGAAATAGAGAGGATATAAAATGTAGACTGGCAATGGTAAGGAATGCGTTTCTGATGAAGAGAAATTTGTTAACTTCGAGTATTGATTTAAGTGTCAGGAAGTCGTTTCTGAAAGTATTTGTATGGAGTGTAGCCATGTATGGAAGTGAAACATGGACGATAAATATTTTGGACTAGAGGAGAATAGAAGCTTTTGAAATGTGTGCTACAGAAGAATGCTGAAGATTAGATGGGTAGATCACATAACTAATGAGGAGGTATTGAATATAATTGGGGAGAAGCGGAGTTTGTGGCACAACTTGACTATACGAAGGGATCGGTTGGTGGGACATGTACTGAGGCATCATGGGATCACCAATTTAGTATTGGAGGGCAGCGTGGAGGGTAAAAATCGTAGAGGGAGACCAAGAGATGAGTACACTAAGCAGATTCAGAAGGATGTAGGTTGCAGTGGGTACGGTGAGATGAAGAAGCTTGCACAGGGTAGAGTAGCATGGAGAGCTGCATCAAACCAGTCTCAGGACTGAAGACCACAACAACAACAACAACAAAAAGTCTCCATTCTCTCTCTTTTCGTCACTATTCAATAATTACAAAGGTGTTTCGATGCTGTAATTATGTTATCAATATCCGTCATTCCAAACTGCCGCAACAACGTTACACATCCAGCAGGTACCTGATCGTACCGTTCAGAATGCTTTTCACGCACGTAAACCATATATTTAAGATTTTGCACTCTCGTTTCTACCAAACAAACCTCTGTTTTTCTTCTTCAGCTGCTCACTTATATTTCAACACCGTACTCGTCTGTTGTATCTGAAAAACTTGTATGTTTTAAATTTCCTTATATTCTCATGTTTGTCTTTTTTGCAAAACGTAATACTGAGAACATCTTTCCAGAGAAGGAACCAATGTATAATATTAAGCTTTTTCTCTCTTTGGAATATTTCAGAAACTCACCTGAAGATCAACTCTGTGTTTGTAAAGTTGAGACTTCGAATTATCGCCCATCCATTCTCATTTAGGTTTTCCACAGTTTCCAAAAATCAACGTCTCATAGTGGTTTCCTGTACAAACCCAGTGATGATTATACTTCCACACTACTTTGCTTTCTGTCTCTAATAACCTCAATTTTTTATATAATTGTTAAATTACAGTTATTTACAGAGAGTTCCTGTAAAATGAACTGTCCATTATCCTGGAAGAGGTTCATTTCTAGGTAAAGTACACTGGTTACCAAGGCCACTAGACTTTTTTCTGCTTATATTTCATATTTGAACTTTTGGTCGCTTCCATTTCTTCCGGTATCTGGAGAGCCCCGGACCTCATTACGCTGAAACCTAGAACTGCCTCGGAAAATTTCCTCTTTTGTAGACTCTGTAAGCCGTCTGTACTTTGTGGTTCCTTTTCCCCTCATTCAGGCACGGATTAAATGATTCTTTATCTAAATATAATATATTGCAACACAGCTGAGAAAACTGTATCCTTACAAACAACTAAATATTAGTGGAAAACTATTCGGTGTATGAGGATACGTATTCATTCGTCGTTATGCGCTTGAACAAGATCGAGCATTCTGTCCCACGACATATTTTCGTGATTGTCCCTTCCTGAACCCCATCTGCTATATGAGTACAATTTCGTAGGACATGATGACAAAGTAAACGAGTTTGCTTACACAAGCTTGTGGTAGAAACGACGGACAGGCGTTTCATTGGTGGTAAAGTTGGTTTTCAATTTTCGCGCACGTTTCTCTTTCCCTCAGTCTTTATATCAGAGAAAGGAACTTGTTAGAGACCATCAAGTCTGGAGTCGGTCCTACCATTTTCAATAAAACAATGCCGGCTTTCGTCCTAACTGCTGTAGAGAAAACACGGAAAATCTGTCTGAGTGGTGGACCCGGATATCAATCCAGCTACATCATAATGTGAATCCAATGCCCACGTTTTTCGGTATTTACTGAGGAAATCACGTTGAACTAGAATGTAAATGGCACATTATGTGCTGTACGTACTGTCGAATTTCAGGAGCAGTGCCAGTGAAACATAATGAGTTTGTCTGGTTGATATTTCTGCAGTACACCTCGAATTCACGTATGATACAACAAGAGAAGATACCCACCACAATTTACTATAACATCCGTAATTTCTCCATGTGCCTACTTGGTAACGGAGTTACGTCTCCTAAAGTACATTCTACGTCGTGTCACATTCCACCACACATACCACATAGAGCACCCTCTGTCACAGTTCAGCGCATTTCAACGCAGACTAAATCCAGGTGAGGCCAAGAGTGGCGAACACTACCGCGTTTGAACAGAGGGATCGGCAGGGTGGTCCGCGCTGTTTCGCCACGCCTCGTCCCATGCACCAATCACGAAAGACAATGACATCAACCCCGTGGCTAGTCGACGAGCAGGCCGCGGATTATCGCCCGCAGCCTCAGCCTAACAGGCGGATTAGCCTCTAACAAGTGGCCCAGAGAGTCACTGGCCGACCGCTATGCGGGCCGAGGTCCTCGTCTGGTAGTCGCCTGAAGAGAGCAGCCACCAGCTAGGAACCAACAAACTATAGTAAACTTCCCAAGAGGACAGGAACCACCTTTAGCTGTTAGTGCAGAATTCTGGACAAAGGACTTAATCTCTATAAGGCTGCTATATCTGAATGTGACCATTTTCTTATGAGACTTAGTTCTCAACCTGGACAGAGTCATATAACTGTGTAACCTGAGGTGGATGCTATGTTTTATATGTATTTTGCAACAAATAAGCTTGCAGTTGTGCTGTATTTGTAGCGGAGCTCCATAACCCGTCCACGGAAGAGGTGTCCACCGACAGTGGCTCTATACCGCCACATATCGTTCTACATTTGTTTTCAGTTGTTGAACAACACATAACAGATGTTAGTTAGCGAATAGGCACATAAAACAAATGCAAGTTTGAGTAAAATCTTTTTTACACACTAGACCAGATCGTTCTATAAAGCTGGATACGATCTGTAAAACAAAAACTGGCTTTGTGCCAGATTAGCAGTGCTCCTGCGCACGGTGGCGAAACATGAAGAGAAGGGTTTCAGACGTTTTAGGGAACTAATTTACAAACCAAACTAACATCTGCACGCTACTAATAATTTATAAGTTCATTAAATAATTTTTACTGTCCTCTTTTCATTATTTTCCGAGTAGTCCGCCCCCGTTAGCTGAGTGGTCAGCACGGCGGAATGCCACACCAAGGGGCCCGGGTTCGATTCCCGGCTGGGGCAGGAGACTTTCTCCACTCAGGGACTGGGTGTTGTGTTGCCCTCATCATCATTTCATCCCCATCTCCGACGCGCAAGTCGCCCAATGTGGCGTCGAATGCAATAACTACTTGCCCTCGAATGGGGGACTCCCGGCCTACAATGCCGTAAGCTCAGTTTCTTTCAGAGCAGATCATCTGATGATGGATTGGTAGTCTCCAAAATGTTAATGATACCATTTGTGTGATTTAAGACCGAAACACATGCTGAAAAAAAAATACAAGGTCACTTTGTTGCTCTAAGACAGTATGCCTAGTCTGTGTTAATGGATTTGTTGAAAAGTGTCGGCGTTAAAAAGCAACTCAAAGATGTGTGTTATCCTACCTCAACGGAAATACGAAAATGACATAGACTGTTTCTCATCATTACATCCATCTTAATAATACCCTGATAAGATATGTAGAATTTACGGGACTATTCGTCGAATCTTTATACCATTACATGTAAAATTTGTTAATTAATTCTTTCTCTGCCGTCCTCACCCACTGTCGCCTGCATACAACAGTGCAAAAATAATAAAGCATAGATTAATGAGATTCTCAAAAAGAGAAGAGCTAATGACCATTGACAAACCATCACTGAGAATTCGCATAGAAAATGTAGGGCGCTTGTTATCAAGTTTTCGACTGTCACCTCGAGTCTGAGACCTTCACATGTTCTGTTGTACTAACTTCGTAACGATTTCCAGCCACTAACAACACTAAATTTTTCCCTACCTACATTATAAAATATCTACCACTTTCGCTAACTTCCGAGTCCGTGGCCACAGTCTTCAATCCTTCTATACGGTTTTCTTGAGTGTTTCAATAATACCAAATACCACTCATAATTTCGCTGTACTTCTTTCGTTCACTTACCGATTCTGCTGCGTAAATGTGTTACTACTTTTGCAAAACCTGTTATCTAGAGATTCGCTCATAATATGAGTTGGTAATATCCGGATCACTTAGAAACGGCAAGAAAGTAAGATTTGGTAAAGCTGTGAGTGGCTATACCAGATTAGACATTAGGAAATTATGAAATGTAAGAAACAAAACTGAAGACGACAGAAGAAAATGGTCTGAACATCTTACCAGAATGAGTGGTAGTAGACTAAGATCAAAATGGCCGGAGCTCTGAGTCCGAAGGGCTTAACATTTTAGCGAGCGATCCTGTTCCCATCAACAGATGCTTCTTCCCCGGTAGCGCAGCTTACAAAGTCTTTTCATGCTGCGATACAACTTCTCCCCGTAAAAATACATGATGAATCACAGTGGTATGTGGTGAATTACTGTGGAAGTCTACCTTAAAAAGCCGGAAATTATAATTCGGTAGGCCGAATAAGTCTGTGAAGACTAAGAAAGAGATGGTCACCGTAACAGGAGAACGCCCAATACTTGATGAAGAACACCTGGAGAGCATCAGTCCAGTATTTGGACTGAAGACTACTAAAATAACAATAGCGTTTATACGGCTGTTAATGCTGCAAGAGGAAATTTTATGAGCGCATGAGTGGTATTTGCCTTTTACAAATTTGTCTTCCTGGCCGAAAATGTGTTACCTTATCGATGCGTCCAACATCACCTGCTTGTCTTTACCCGAGAAGTATCATGCTGAAATATGTTGCAAACGAAGGGATGCATTGTGACCATAAACTCCTAGTTGCCTTCTTTAACAAACCGTATCTTACATTCTGCCCAAATTTGGGATTTTATCATTGTTCAGATTTGATCCTGGAGACAGTTAAAGAATTTTTAGGCGTCACTTATGACTTATTTTAGCTCCAGTAGTGTTTACTAATGTTGAAAACGACAAACTGCAATGCGATTCGATGTCCAACGTTAACTGTCACCTCCTTATAACTAGCTCGGTAATCCAGTTCAAAGGTTGCAAGAGGCCAACGGCAGACCGCCAACTTGAGGACCATGCCTGGTAAATCACTGTGGTGTATAAAGCTAACCCTGAGGTCGTATTATGAACGCCAGTAATTCTTAGGCAATAACCAAAGATGTTCATGACGTTGAGTAGCCAGTTTTTGTTCGCCATGTAATGCTATCTGCGGTGAAATATTACGATACGTCATTTCTAGAGCAGTATAGCCGAAGCATAAAGGGCGTAAGTTTGGCTTTCAGGCGGACGTACCTCGCTTTGTGTATGTGTGTGTGTGTGTGTGTGTGTGTGTGTGAGTGAGAGAGAGAGAGAGAGAGAGAGAGAGGGCTGGGGGGGGGGGCAAGGAGTAGCGGCGGAAGCTCTGGGTGGGAAAAAATCTTAATTACCTCATATTAATTGCCATTAGTGCCCATTAACGGCGCTGCGCAGATTTACGTCCATCCCGGGAGTCCCCGAGGCGAGCCGGAAGCTACTAGGGCGTCCCCCTACCACTCACGCCGGACGCTGCGCATGCGCAATAAAACGCTCTGCCCGCCGGCCATTCGTTTGCGGTCAAGTCCAGCGTTTTAACAGATATTCGCCAAATAAATCGTGCGCGCTACTAGCCGACTGCCGGCCGACCTGCGCGTAATTTATTGCCGCCGATATACCGGTACGGAAACGCCTCTTTTCTCTCCCACTTCCACCCTCTCGTCTCTTTTTTTTTTGCGATGGAACGCGGGAGTGGGGGGGGGGGGGGGGGTAGGTTGCTAATAACGTCGAGCGCTTGTTTCCTTTTTAGGAAATTATTGCCGTTACGTGTGATTAAATTCGGTGTTTTTTTCGATTTGGTAGTTTTTTTAACTCCTCTTTTATGTTTCGTGACGTTTTGGTTGTTTGATTGACCAGTCAGACGACGGATAATGCACGGATCCAGTCAAGTACGATGTTTCACAGTAAACTATTCTCGGACGTTTTCTGGTTCTCAAAATGGGAAAATTTAAAGTGAATGCATGTTAATCGTACATATCTGAATTTAGTCTGCTGATGACGGTACATTATTTGCCTCTAGTACAAATTAAATACAATGAAAGACAGAAATTAATTGAGAAAATGAAATATTTTAGAGCTTCCAGCTGCATCAAGTGGTTAAATACCCACGAGCTTTTGGATGACTGCTTCTCGGCTATTGTTAAGCGGCGGCTGTTTACATCCACGTGTGAGCCTGCATCGGTACACTGAGTACCTCTTCGAGCTGTAAAGGAGTGCAGTAATAAACGCTTATCGACATGAAAGTAGTAACAATTAGCGATGATGTCGTAGTACCTATGTACGAGATTCTGTATTAATGACAGTTGAGGATCATTACTAGACGGACAGCGGAAGACATAATGGTGGACGGCCAAAGACATTTCCTTCCTAGGTTCCAACAGATAACGATAGACGTAAATGATGCCCTAATTGACAACAAGCAAATGACACTAGAAAGCATACAAGTTGTATAGCTGAAAACTGTAATGGGCAGAAAATTCTGGAAGAGGCCTTTATCCAGCAGTGGAAGGCAAATGGCAGACGATGTTGCTGCTGTTGTTGCTGCAGCAGCTGCTGCTGCTGATTATGAGGATGCTGAATATTATTTCTTCAGCTGTAAGTGACAGATAGAGATGATTACTTCAAAAGTAGTCGCCATAGTTAATACTTTTACCCACTGTGAGACAAGAAGTCAAGTTTGCGTTTGCCCACGGAATTATGCTTTCACCCTGCCATTCACGTCTTCGTCCGAAGGAAATCGACGAGCACGAAGTCCTTCTGCCGTGCCCCAAAAAATGTGTAAATCTTACGGGGAGGAATCGGAACTGTGTTTAGGATGTGTAAGGTTTCCCTGAGAGACTTCTGGGACATAGTCGAAAAACCATAGCAGCATGTGGACGGGCATTTTGCTGGAATATTACTTAAAGAAGCTATGCATTTAGTAAAACGAATAATGATGATTTCCTTAGACCACGACCTTAATCATTGAAGAGTCCTATCACGTTACGAGTGTCTAATACACTATAAGAAAAGTACAACACCAACAGAAGTTGAAAGTTTTCGTAAGTCTTCAGCATTAAACAAGTAATTACTACCCACATACAGTGAAGCAGAAGAGGATACGTTGCAGGTATGGTACGTTAACTTTCAGAAGAAACATTCGTACATACCAAAATTTATTTGTGTATTTGCTTTGGACATCTCTTAGACATACTTTGGACATCGCTTAGACATAGCTCCGCACGCTATCTCCAAATGACAAAGTGACAATATCCAGACTCGAACAGCAAGAATGAGCTACAAATAAAAAATGACTATTGATAAATAAACCCATAGCAGCCGGAATACCAACATGAAAACAAAAACGCCACGAACTTATCACCAACCTAGTACATCATAATCGATAATCGCCGGGCAATTTGTTGAACGTGATAGCAAAATATTTTGTCACAGCACGTATTCAAATGCATTGTTGCGTAAATATGTGCTAAATGGCTTGAAACTACACAGCGCCTTCAGTGCTGTGTCGGTCCTGAAAACCCATTTGTATACAGGAATATCAAAGTATTCGAATCGATGCGTGAAGAGGGTCTTACAGTTAACTTCGATTGAGTGAAGTCACACTGCGCAATCACTGGTAGTGTGGCTGTTGGGCCCTTAGACGAAGAAGGGCGCAGCGTCTGGACTGCAGTCCCAAGTACGTCTTACTGATAGCCTATGTACTACATAGAGGTATGATAGAAGACTGGCAGTGAGAAAGGGACGAAAAAGGCTTGAAGTCGCAATAATTCACCTGTCGGTCTCCTACTCCACGAAATCCCATACACATTCACTATCTGGGTATCCCAAATTTTTTTAATTGCACGATTCACGTTGATATTTCAGCAAACATCTTCACGTGCTTGACATCGTAGACACACCTTTTTGCTCTTGTGGAGAACAAGACGCAGACCACCTTTCTTTTTGGATAGCCCAGACTACAACAATTATAATCCCGTCACGAGACTTTCTGAAGTTTGGTCATCCGTTTCCAGTCTTCTTTATGGCTTTGTTAGCAATGAAGGACACGGACTCTCAACATGTACAGATTTTTTTGTTGCTGGACTTGCCGCAACAAACGCAAACGAATCGCAGACGATGAACTGTACGAAAATATTCTATAACGCGTTGATACAAACAGTGTACTGTATCTGTGTATTTGTAACTAGTATGTTCTGTCTCCAATGTGTTCATGTGTGTGTGTGTGTGTGTGTGTGTGTGTGTGTGTGTGTGTGTGTGTGTGTACATGTTGCACACGTGTTCGTATGTCGGAATAAAACAAAAATCGAGTGTCTAGTGTAGAGATTTGTTTGGAAACTTGTGCGCGAGTTTGTGTTCGTTCGCGAGTTCGTGTGCGTGCGCAAACAAATAAACAGTCTAACAGTAATGGCCTATTAATATCCATATATTTAGTAAAAATATTTAAAGTAAAAAAACTTTTAATGCCTAGACTGCAAGTTTCCTATTTCAATTGACGTGCGATTAACTAGTTTCGATTGCTGTCTGCAACCATCTTCAGCTCGTTCAAAGGGTAAAGAATGGCTGAATATGAACTGATAAGCACCATTAGCTGTAGTCATGCAATAACACCCATTCGTACACACCAAAACAGTAACAATACGTGGTTTTAAAACATCACCGTGAGCAAGTCAGCTTGGAGATCGTAATCTCCATTATGACAGTAATAAAGGAAAATGACCATTTGCGCGAGTAAAAGTTGCGTTAATTGCTCTACCTTTGCAACAGTATAGCGGGAATGGCAATGAGGACAGTGTACACAACGGTTCCAAAAACTGTCAGCTGATCCGTATCCTGGCTTACAAAAGAATGATCCTGTTTGGCGTATGAAATAGTCATTTATTTTTATAAAATGTGCAGAGCTTTAAGGATAAACGGAAAATGCAGTAAGCCCACCAGGTTGACGAATTGACTGTTTAGTTACGACGTGTATTGCAGATACTCTATGCGATTAAAAGTATCCGGACACCTGGCTGAAAATGGCTTAAAAATTCTTGGCACTCTACATCGGTAATGCTGGAATTCAATACGGCACTGGTCCACCATTAGCCTTGATGACAGCTTCCACTCTCGCAGGCATGCGTTCAATCAGATGCTGGAAGTTCCACAAAATTTTGGCGAACTGCCGGATGTTTACAACTTCCTGCCACAATATTTCGGCGCAGAGTCTTCTGGCCATCTTCAGGCGATACTGGCGAACACTCCGTGAGCTCTGACGTTTAAGGGCTCTCCGGCAGATGCGTGGTGGATTCACTTTAAATCTCACAGGTGCTGGAAGGTTTCTTGGCGAATGGCAGCCAATTCTTCCCGCAGTTCTGCACTGAGGAGAGGAATCGACGTCGGTCGGTGAGGCCTGGCACGAAGTCGGCGTTCCAAAACATGCCAAAAGTCTTCTGTAGGATTTACGACAGAACTCTGTGCAGACCGGTCTATTACAGAGATGTTATTGTCGTGTAACCACTCCGCCACAGGCCGTACATTATACATAAGTGCTCGATCGTGTTGAAAGATGAAATCGCCATCCCCGAATTGCTCTTCAACAGTTAGGAAGGTACTTAAAACACCAATGTAGGTCTGTGCTGTGATAGGGCCAAGAAACAACAAGCCCCCTCCATGAAAAACACGGCAACACCATAACAACACCGCCTCCGAATTTTACTGTTGGCACTACACGTGTTGGTAGATGACGTTCATCGGGAATTCGCCTCACCCACACCGTTCCATCGGATCGCCACATTGCCTACCGTGATTTGTTACTCCACATAACGTTTTTCCCACTGTTAAGTCGTTCAATTTTTACGCTTTTTACACCACGTGATGCAATGTTTGGCATTTACCGGCGTGATGTGTGGCTTATGAGCAGCCGCTCGACCATGAAATCCAAGTTTTCTCACCTCCTGCCTAACTGTCATAGTATTTGCAGCGGGCCTGATGCAGTTTGGAATTGATGTGTGATGGTCTGGATAGATGTCTGCCTATTACACATTACGACCTTCTACAACAGTCGGCGGTCTCCGTCAGTCAACAGACGATGTCGGCCTGTACGCTCTTGTTCTGTACGTGTCCCTCCACGTTTCCACTTCACTATCATATCAGCAACAGTTGTGCTAGGAATGTTTAGGAGTGTGTAAATCTCGCGTACAGACGTATGACACAATTGACACCCCATCACCTGACCACATTAGAAGTCCGTGAGTTCCGCGGAGCGCCCCATTCTTCTCTCTCACGATGTCTAATAACTACTGAAGTCGCTGATATGGAGTACCTGGCAGTGGGTGGCAGCACAATGCACCTAATACGAAAAACGTATGTTTTTGGGGGCTGTCCGGATACTTCTGATCACTTAGAGTAGCTACCGCAACTAGGTATACTACTTTAATTTAAATAACAACGTTGAGGTCTAGACATTAAAAGTTTTTTACTTAAAAAAATTTTATTTGATAAACCACATTAAAACCGCCATCCCCTCCCTGGCAATGTCAGGCTTCACTAATGTCCGTGTAATTTGAAGGATTGCTTCGTTAGTTACGCAAAATTCTTCTGACATTTTCGAGGATTGTCACAAAACACCCGCGTTCAATAGCTATTCACTGCTTTTAAAAAGATATGTCCTGACGTTTAAACAAACTATACTTGCCTGAACATCTTCATAGAGAGGAAACTGACGAATGCTGAAAGTATAGTATGACATCACCCTTTTATGTGCTGCAATAACTGAAAATGAATATTTCGATATGTTGTATGTGACTTCCCACGTATGCTAAGTTAAATTTAGCTCCTCATAGTCGGGGTTCGCAGTCGTGTAGAAGTTTTTAAAGCGTTATATTCGCGGCTTACTACAGAAATTATTTACTTCAGAATTGCAATTTCGGATTTGGGCCATTTCCTAGTAACACTGCAAAAGATTTTTATTCAGCACATGTCATACACACATGTCGCAGAATTTTAAAGTATGACATGTGCTGAAGCAAAATTTTTTGCAGTAGCTCTTAAAAATGGACCAAAGGCCGAAATTTCAATCGTAAAACAAATAACTTCTACAGTCAACGCCGTAAATGATATCCTTTAAAAAAAATTAATTTAGGATCTTACGGACATGTCAGTCCATTGTACAGCACAGGTAGCTCATTACGTACATGATTCCAGCAACACATGCCATAAAGTTCCCAAGGAGTGGATGTAGCTCTTTTAGGCTGCAGCACGAGCGGCGCTCGATGTGAAACCTTACAGCCTCTTGACTCGTGGAGAGGCGATGCGTCATTAACCGAGTAACAGAAAGAGCGAACCAAAGCGGCATCAGTAAACGAAACACCGGATGACTCGCAAATGGACGTATTACCTCGTTAAAGGACATAAAATCCGCTTTAAACAAATCACTGCTGGTCTTTAGAGCGTTCCCAGAACGGAATAGCGCGGCGGCCCGTTGGAAACGGATAGGGACGGCGAGCGAGCGGCTAATAAGCCAATTTGTATGGCGTCCTGCGCGGCTGGCTACGTGAAGAACCCTTCAGGGGCGGCAAGGCGGCGGCGCCAGCCATTCCGACTTTGAACGGAGGAATGTGCGTGCTGCGTGCGCCTTCCTTTTCTCTAGCATTCAGCGACAAATTGGGGCCGCAGTAGAGTTCCAACTGATCGTGCGCCAATTTAGCCTCTGCTGCGTCTCAGTTCTTAACTGGATAGTTTGCCGCTACTTTACAGATCTGATTAGATATAAAGCACAGGTCTAACTTCGTAAAGCTTGTTACAGTTTCTGCAAATTACAGCTCGTCGAAATAGATTTTTCAGATTTCTCTGAAGAAATCACGTCTGTCCTGCGTGTTACGAATGAGGTATATTTATTTGCTCTATATGAAAAGACGCTTATTGCAAATGACACAGCTTAGGAAGCATTATTAATCAGATAATTAACAACTACACAAGCTGCTGTGGTGCAGTGGTCTCTTCATAAACATCGGCTCCTCTGAAGCGACCTATAAGGCTCCGCAACTAACAAAAACTGTAAAAAAATTAGTTTCACTACACATGTCAACAGGAAGTGTAATTTTTTTGAACTGTTGTATACTGTAAAGATAATTCTGGTCTGGTTTTAAATAATAGATGATGAAAAGTCCTTTCGTCAAAACTTTCGTGCTGTATTCTCTCTTTAGAACTGCTCTCATTAATAAACGGTCACAATGCCCATATAGTACTAGGGACAGAAAGTTGGCTGAAACCAGACGTAAACAGTAATGAAATCCTAAACTCAGATTGGAATGTATACCGCAGAGACAGGCTGGACAGTGAAGGGGGAGGCGTGTTTATAGCGATAAGAAGTGCAATAGTATCGAAGGAAATCGACGGAGATCCGAAATGAGAAATGATTTGGGTGAAGGTCACGGTTAAAGCAGGCTCAGACATGGTAATTGGATGCCTCTATAGGCCCCCGGGCTCAGCAGCTGTTAAGGGTGAGCACTTGAAGGATAATTTGGAAAATATTTCGAGTAGATTTCCCCACCATGTTATAGTTCTGGGTGGAGATTTTAATTTGCCAGATATAGACTGGGAGACTCAAACGTTCATAACGGGTGGCAGGGACAAAGAATCCAGTGAAATTTTTTTAAGTGCTTTATCTGAAAACTACCTTGAGCAGTTACACAGAGAACCGACTCGTGGCGATAACATATTAGACCTTCTGGTGACAAAAAGACCAAACTATTTGAAACAGTTACCGCAGAACAGGGAATCAGCGATCATAAAGCGGTTACGGCATCGATGATTTCAGCAGTAAATAGAAATACACTCCTGGAAATTAAAATAAGAACACCGTGAATTCATTGTCCCAGGAAGGGGAAACTTTATTGACACAGTCCTGGGGTCAGATAAATCACATGATCACACTGACAGAACCACAGGCACATAGACACAGGCAACAGAGCATGCACAATGTCGGCACTAGTACAGTGTATATCCACCTTTCGCAGCAATGCAGGCTGCTATTCTCCCATGGAGACGATCGTAGAGATGCTGGATGTAGTCCTGTGGAACGGCTTGCCATGCCATTTCCACCTGGCGCCTCAGCTGGACCAGCGTTCGTGCTGGACGTGCAGACCGCGTGAGACGACGCTTCATCCAGTCCCAAACATGCTCAATGGGGGACAGATCCGGAGATCTTGCTGGCCAGGGTAGTTGACTTACACCTTCTAGAGCACGTTGGGTGGCACGGGATACATGCGGACGTGCATTGTCCTGTTGGATCAGCAAGTTCCCTTGCCGGTCTAGGAATGGTAGAACAATGGGTTCGATGACGGTTTGGATGTACCGTGCACTATTCAGTGTCCCCTCGACGATCACCAGTGGTGTACGGCCAGTGTAGGAGATCGCTCCCCACACCATGATGCCGGGTGTGGGCCCTGTGTGCCTCGGTCGTATGCAGTCCTGATTGTGGCGCTCACCTGCACGGCGCCAAACACGCAGACGACCATCATTGGCACCAAGGCAGAAGCGACTCTCATCGCTGAAGACACACGTCTCCATTCGTCCCTCCATTCACGCCTGTCGCGACACCACTGGAGGCGGGCTGCACGATGTTGGGGCGTGAGCGGAAGACGGCCTAAGCTTCATGGAGACGGTTGCGAATGGTCCTCGCCGATACTCCAGGAGCAACAGTGTCCCTAATTTGCTGGGAAGTGGCGGTGCGGTCCCCTACGGCACTGCGTAGGATCCTACGGTCTTGGCGTGCATCCGTGCGTCGCTGCGGTCCGGTCCCAGGTCGACGGGCACGTGCACCTTCCGCCGACCACTGGTGACAACATCGATGTACTGTGGAGACCTCACGCCCCACGTGTTGAGCAATTCGGCGGTACGTCCACCCTGCCTCCCGCATGCCCACTATACGCCCTCGCTCAAAGTCCGTCAACTGCACATACGGTTCACGTCCACGCTGTCGCGGCATGCTACCAGTGTTAAAGACTGCGATGGAGCTCCGTATGCCACGGCAAACTGGCTGACACTGACGGCGGCGGTGCACAAATGCTGCGCAGCTAGCGCCATTCGACGGCCAACACCGCGGTTCCTGGTGTGTCCGCTGTGCCGTGCGTGTGATCATTGCTTGTACAGCCCTCTCGCAGTGTCCGGAGCAAGTATGGTGGGTCTGACACACCGGTGTCAATGTGTTCTTTTTTCCATTTCCAGGAGTGTATTAAAAAAGATACGAAGATTTTTCTGTTTAGCAAAAGTGACAAAAAGCAGATTACAGAGTACCTGACGGCTCAACACAAAAGTTTTGTCTCAACTACAGATAGTGTTGAGGATCAGTGGACAAAGTTCAAAACCATCGTACAATATGCGTTAGATAAGTATGTGCCAAGCAAGATCGTAAGAGATAGAAAAGAGCCACCGTGGTACAACAACGGAGTTAGAAAGCTGCTGCGGAAGCAAAGGGAACTTCACAGCAAACATAAACATAGCCAAAGCCTTGCAGACAAACAAAAATTACGCGAAGCGAAGTGTAGTGTGAGGAGGGCTATGCGAGAGGCGTTCAATGAATTCGAAAGTAAAGTTCTATGTACTGACTTGGCAGAAAATCGTAAGAAATTTTAGTCTTATGTCAAAGCGGTAGGTGGATCAAAACAAAATGTCCAGACACTCTGTGACCAAAATGGTACTGAAACAGAGGATGACAGACTAAAGGCCGAAATACTAAATGTCTTTTTCCAAAGGTGTTTCACAGAGGAAGACTGCACTGTAGTTCCTTCTCTAGATTGTCGCACAGATGACAAAATGGTAGATATCGAAGGAATTGAAATCGCTCAAAAGAGGAAAGGCCGCTGGACCTGATCGGATACCAGTTCGATTTTACACCGAGTACGCGAAGGAACTTGCCCCCCTTGTTGCAGCGGTGTACCGTAGGTCTCTAGAAGAGCGTAGCGTTCCAAAGGATTGGACAAGGGCACAGGTCATCCCCGTTTTCAAGAAGGGACGTCGAACAGATGTGCAGAACTATAGACCTATATTTCTAACGTCGATCAGTTGTAGAATTTTGGAACACGTATTATGTTCGAGTATAACAACTTTTCTGGAGACTAGAAATCTATTCTGTAGGAATCAGCATGGGTTTCGAAAAAGACGGTCGCGTGAAAACCAGCTCGCGCTATTCGCCCACGAGACTCAGAGGGCCATAGACACGGGTTCACAGGTAGATGCCGTGTTTCTTGACTTCCGCAAGGCGTTCGATACAGTTCCCCACAGTCGTTTGATGAACAAAGTAAGAGCATATGGACTATCAGACCAATTGTGTGATTGGATTGAGGAGTTCCTAGATAACACAACGCATCATGTCATTCTCAATGGAGAGAAGTCTTCCGAAGTAAGAGTGATTTCAGGTGTGCCCCACGGGAGTGTTGTAGGACCGTTGCTATTCTCAATATACATAAATGACCTGGTGGATGACATCGGAAGTTCACTGAGGCTTTTTGCAGATTATGCTGTGGTGTATCGAGAGGTTGTAACAATGGAAAATTGTACTGAAATGCAGGAGGATCTGCAGCGAATTGACGCATGGTGCAGGGAATGGCAATTGAATCTCAATGTAGACAAGTGTAATGTGCTGCGAATACATAGAAAGATAGATCCCTTATCATTTAGCTACAAAATAGCAGGTCAGCAACTGGAAGCAATTAATTCCATAAATTATCTGGGAGTACGCATTAGGAGTGATATAAAATGGAATGATCATATAAAGTTGATCGTCGATAAAGCAGATGCCAGACTGAGATTCATTGGAAGAATCCTCAGGAAATGCAATCCGAAAACAAAGGAAGTAGGTTACAGTACGCTTGTTCGCCCACTGCTTGAATACTTCTCAGCAGTGTGGGATCCATACCAGATAGGGTTGATAGAGAAGATCCAACGGAGAGCAGCGCGCTTCGTTACACAATCATTTAGTAATCACGAAAGCGTAACGGAGATGATAGATAAACTCCAGTGGAAGACTCTGCAGGAGAGACGCTCAGTAGCTCGGTACGGGCTTTTGTTAAAGTTTCGAGAACATACCTTCACGGAGGAGTCAAGCAGTATATTGCTCCCTCCTATGTATACCTCGCGAAGAGACCATGAGGATAAAATCAGAGAGATTAGAGCGCACACAGAAGCACACCGACAATCCTTCTTTCCACGAACAATACGAGACTGGAATAGAAGGGAGAACCGATAGAGGTACTCAGGGTACCCTCCGCCACACACCGTCAGGTGGCTTGCGGAGTATGGATGTAGATGTAGATGTAGTTATACACATTTGCTGCCAAGTCCGTCCTAGCAAATATTTTCAGAAATCAGTCAGCGAAAATAAATTCGTAAGGGATAGAAGCTGAACTACTGAGTTAAAATTTGAAGCAAAACCAGAAGTTAAACCCAGGTATGCTGCTTAATGGGCAGATATGCTATCCGCTACACCACCTTTTTTTTTTTTTTTTTTTTTTTTGACCTTTGCCTTTCGCGGGCAAGCGCTCTACCGACTTATTTTTTAAATTTTTTTGCAGCCTATAAGAAAACAAATAAAAACTTCTTTTGTATTAAAATAAAAGACGACGTTCTTCATAAAATAACACAATATCCCTTGAAAACGGAAAACATAAAAGATAGCTATATTTCCGCAGAGGCCTTCTCTTTTTATTTTAATTTCTTTTTGTTAACATTAATGAGTATACAGTCTCACCATCAGCAGCAACCTTTTTTTTGTTTTTTTTGTTTTTTGGGAGCGCAGGAGAAAGAAAACAAATAGGCTGCAGATAGAGAGCTATGTGTGAAAAGGATAAACATGTGTAAGTAGAAAAAGAAACTTAGAAGAGGAGGAGAAAAGAAAAGTGAAATAAAATAGGATTACTTTCCGCACCATGCTCCACTTTGGCGCGCCACCATAACAAAATGCATTCTATCATTGACCATTGAAGGGAAACGTGGGATCGTCTAGTCTTCGTTGAGATTCCAGCTTTGAGGCGGGTTAGTGAAAATACTCTGTAAATAGTTCGCGAAAGTGGCCCCATAGTGTCGATGTCGGCGAAGGATATGGTGATGTACTTGGAGGCGTATCCAAAAGTCCGCCGGATCGACGATGTCGTCTCGGAAGAGGTAGTTGGCAGCCATGCCACTGATCCATGTGATGGCGTGCCACTTAGCCGATGGAAAGTAGGTCGTGTCGGAATATATCATCATGGTAGGAGAAACGTGATGTGGTGGTACTCGGAGGTAGAAAGCCACAATCTTCTGTACGAGGGTCCAGACAGCTGCTGCTGGCCCACACTCAAAACGATGTAAATCTGTATCATCGACATTGCACTTGAGGCACAGGGGTGAGTCCACCAGTGCGATGCGATGCAGTTTCTGTCTTGCAGTATACTTTCCGTTGACGAGAAGATACCACATAGAGGTGGTGTCAGTGGTGTGATATGGTTGGTGGATCATTTGTCAAACTGTAGGCCATGAAACCTGGGGGTGACGTGTTTCGACGGGGTTGCGGGGTGGAGACTTTCGGAGAAGGCGGTAGATGTCGCGGGTGGTAGTCTTCTTGGTCCTGGAGAGCTGTACTCCAAAAAGAAACGGCCGATATGTGACATCGGAGGTGGAATGTGTGCCAAAGACGTCGGTGGGCGTCTCGAAACAGGTGCGAGCTCGGTGGTCAACATTCCAGTAAAACTAGCATTTTGGCTTTTCCATAACCGGAGCATAGTATTGGTGTAAAGTGCCGCAGTCCTGGCTCTCACGTTAACCAGATCGAGGCCACCATCCCGCTTCGGTAAGGTGAGAGCTTCATACTGGACTTTGAAGATGCATCCAGAACAAATGAAATAGCCGAAAGCCGCCTGTAATCTGACCGCCATTGTCGCAGTGATGGGCAGAATCTGCGCTATATGGGGTATCCGGGCTGCCAGATGGGTATTGACGAAGGTGACTCTCTGGCACATATTCAGCGGGCGTAGTATGTGATTTTGTACGTTGGCCCAGATGCATTGCAGCAGCGCCCAAAAACTGATCGTCGAGGTGCGGCGAATGTCTCGCGTGTACACCAACGCGAGACAGCGAAGGGTGTCCACCAGCTGAAATGGGACTACGCCGTCTGCGGGAAGGCCGCGGCCGATCTTCATGGCGCATGATTTTGCCACGTTCATAGCGCTCCCTGCCCCTGCACTGTAACGGGTAATCCACTGCATCGCAGCTTGTACGTCGGCCGCTGAACGTACGACGAGGGCGAAGTCGGCAGCGAACATATGATCCCGGAGTGGAATACCTGTCAAACGTCGCCGTAATCCGCAAATGAGTGGTTCCATCGCAATGGCATAAAGCACCGTCGACAAAGGGCAACCCTGCCGTACTGAGCGTTCAATCCGTATGGGTTCTGTAAGTCTGCCGTTGACGAGAAGTCTTGACGTTGCTCCACGAAGGAGCCGCATAACCACTTGCGTGAACGTCGGGGAATTACCATTCGGTCCATCACTGCGTTGAGGAATGCATGATTGACGCGGTCAAACGCTTGTTTGAAGTCGATGGAGATTAAAGCACCTGGCAGTCGCGAGTGTGTTGCCACAGCGATCACATCTCGATATTCACTGAGGGCTGTCTGTATATTACGATCGCCGCCTAAATATGTTTGTTCGTGGGAAACAATGTCTCGTAAGACATGTTTGAGTCGCACTGCTAGAAGGCGTGTGAAAATCTTGAAGTCGGAATTGAGTAACGTGATCGGCCGATAACTGTCGAGTCGTGTTCCTCCTGCGGGTTTCGGGACTGGTACAAGTAAGCCTTCCATGAACATTGGTGGCGGGTTCGCCGCTCCGGACAAAAGTTCCCAGTACATGTCCCTCCATCGTGGCATCATCAAATCTTGGAAGGTTCTGTAAAATTCGAGAGGTAAACCATACGGGCCGGGAGACCGATTCAGAGGCCCTTTGGCCACAGAGCCTTGGACGTCGTCGGTGGTCACTTCAGAAGTCAGGAGGGTTGCAGCTGCTGCGTTTAGAGAACAAAGTGTCTCCTAGCCAACCTCAGCAATGGCCTCTGCACCGGCAGGTACTTCTTGATAGAAAAGTCTATAGTGCGTTGTGAATGCATCTGCAATGGTAGCTTGCGAAGTCAGCAGTCGACCATCAGGTAAGTCTAAAGTTGTCATTAAAGCCTGTCGGCGTCGACGAACATTTTGAATAATATGATGCATAGAAGGTTCTTCACAGTTAATCCTATCTTGGCTGCGTGCTCGTACAATAGCTCCCTCTAGACGGCATCTGGTCAAGGTTAAAATCTTTGCCTTGATGCGTTGAGCTTCTTTTAGACGATCCGGGGATGGAGGTTGATCCATAAGTTCACGTAGAGCGCTATAGTAGAAATCAGTTGTATGGTGATTCCACCTGGCTTTGTCTCTGCCATAGTGTGTCAATGTGCGTCGGATGGCCAGTTTGGCGCACAGCAACAACCACTGCAGTGTGGTCTCGTAACGCAAAATGCGTTGAACACAGGTGCGCCACGTGTCGGCGACCTGTTGTCGACATTCAGGGTCCCGCAGTAGTGCGACATTGAGTTTCCAAGGTCCTGCACTGCGCCATATAGATTGTCGACGTAGGTTCATGGTACAGATGTACATGTCATGATCCGAAAAGGCAGACGGCCAACGTTCCGCGTCGAGGAGAGCTGATTTTAGAGCGTTAGGGATGTATATTCTATCAAGTCGGCTGGCGGAGTGGCTCGTGATGTGGGTATACCTCGGGCGGTCGCCGTGTACCACTCGCCAAGTGTCGAGGAGACGAAGGCGGCAGACGAGGAAGCGAAGTTCCGGACATGTGGTGAAATGGGGGTATTGGTCTGTGCGCTCGAGAACACAGTTGAAATCTCCACCTACGACGAGATGATCGTATCGGCCGAGGAATAAAGGCGTGATATCTTCTGCGTAGAACTGGGAGCGATCCCTCCGTTTATTAGTGCCCGATGGGGCGTAGAGATTTATGATTTTGAGTCCTTCAACTGTTATGGCCACCCCTCGCGCTGTTGGGAGGTATGCGACATCGGAAGCTGCAATCCCTTCTCGGAGGAGGATGGCTTCGCCTGTGTGTTCCATAGCTGCAGGGGCGGCGTACGTCTCATATCCATAACACCCAGTCCAAGTTGCTGTCCTCAGTTCTTGTAACAGGGCGATGTCGATGTCCGCTGCTCTTAGCGTGTCACGGAGCAGTTGAAGTTTAGCGTGGGAGCCGATATTATTAGTATTGATAGTAGCTATTCGGTACGCTTGATGTGAGATCCGTGCTGCCGATGGGTTCGTAGCTGGTGAAGATTGTTGTGGTGGATGCTGGAAGTCCATAGAAGTCGAAGGAGTCGCCGTAGAAACATCCCCCATTTTAGTGTTGGTCTAACGGAGAAACAGATCTCATATCCGCATCAGATGGAGGTGGGAAATCCGTGTCATCCGCCCATGAAAAGTGTCCGACAGGTTTGACATCGGCGAGAGGTGGCAGCGGTGGCCGAGTCGACTCAATTGCGTCGGTGACAACAGGCGTGCTATGTTCCATGGCTTCTGGGCGCTGGGCTTGCGCACGATCTCTGTTGGACGGTTCACCGTCTTGTGGATGACGCGTCTCCGTGGCAGAGGAGAAAGTGTTATCGTGTTCTCCGTCACAGTGATGTGCCATCTCTTCGTCCTGCGGAGAAGGCTCAGTGGTCGATTCTGATGTCTTGCGGCGTTTTTTTCGTCGTTTGGGTCACTTCTGCTTTCGGCAGTGAGTTTCGATGTCTGACGAAGGAAGAGATTCACGTCGTTCCGGTACAAAATCCGCGGGTGCTATGATGCGGTCGTCATTCTCCAGAACACTCTCATTAGTATCCTTGTGATCTTCTAGCGTGGGTGTGTCCGGCTGTTGGACATGTTCACGGGCGGCATCGCCGGTGTCAAGGTGCTGGGGACGCCTCCGGGTGTATCGGACCAGAGAGACGCTCATGAACGGCGCTTTGTGAAGGCTGGACGTGCAGTGTCGCCGCATTGGTGACTGGAAGGGTGGTCGTGGTTCTGTCGGTGTTCGTATCGTCGGGGATTAGTTATGTGATGCGGCGTTGCAGGCATTCATTACGGACGTGGCCTTCTTTGCCACAACCGGGACATGTTCGAGGTTGTCCGTCGTAAATGACCATCGCACGGCAGCCGCCGATAGAAATGTACGATGGAACGTGCCGTTTGAGATCGATTCGGACTTGTCTCACACCATTAAGCACCGGATACTTCGTAAACTGTGCCCATGTCTCAGCTACGTGGCTCTGGACTTTTCCGAACGGGCTTAGCGCCGCGATGACTTCATCTTCATTCACCTCGAAAGGCAGTTCGAATACACGGATCGTCCGAAGGCCAAGTCCTGCATGGTCGACATCCACAGGCCCGACGTTTCCGTCGGAGTGCCGAAATTTTAGTCCATGTCGAGTCCTTTGAATAATCTCGTTGCAGGCAGCGTCGGAAGTCATCTTAAACGACGCTGGTAATGATCGATAGGTGTATGCCGATGAGTTCGTCACGGGAGATCTTCACGTCTTCGCGTAGGAAGCGTTCGACGGCCAGTGCTTTGGGTCGTGCGTATTCATCTGAGAAGGTGAACTTAAGAGTGTTCTTCCTGTAAGAGTTGGCCATTTGAGCTTGTTCGACTGAGAAGCGCGGTGACGAGGAAGTAAACAAAACACTCCGCGCGCGCAGCGGCGTGGACGGCCGAGCGCGGTGCGCACTGCTGCCCTGCCGGACGCAGACTGCCGCCTTGGTACTGTAAATGATAAACCTGTACGGACTATCCCTCCCTAAGAGAAACTTCAATTCACACCTTAGCCATTTTTCTCCTTCTTAAATCGTCAGTTCTGCCGAGGGTTTCCGATTTTGGAATAGCACCTCATCTTACATTGTCTATCCTTATGGAAGCTGAGACTCAGAATGTCTCGAGGAAAATATAATTATATCAGAAAATGAATTAGTTTTGTACTCTCTCTCTCTGTCTCTTTGTAGTAGCCAGTTTGAAGTTTTCACTTGGATCTAGTACTGAAAGAATCATACTTTTCGTTAGTAAACAAAATAATAGTTTGTAAAGAAAGACAGTGTTCAACAGTTGTGAATGCTCGCTCAAATGCTATACAGATCATCACTTTTGGACGTATAGAGATGGCGCTTATGAGTGCTCAACACACCACTTTGAAACTTTTTCCCACGCAGAAAAAATTGGAGGGAAGTGTGGAGGTTAAAAATCGCAGATGGAGATCGAGAGATGACTACAATAAGCAGATTCAGAAAGATGTAGTTGCGGAAGTTATGCGGAGATGAAGAGGCTCACTGAGCATAGACCTGCAACAAACCCGTCTTCGGACCACAACAACAATAGTTAAGTTTGGATTGTTTTGGGGGGGGGGGGGGGGAGACACGACAGCGATGTCAAGGTTCTCATCGAATTAGAGAAGGACGGGGAAGGAACTCGGCCGTGCCCTTTCAAAGGAACCATCCCGGCATTTGCCTGGAGCGATTTAGGGAAATCATGGCAAACCTAAATCGGGATGGCCGGACGCGGAATTGAACCGTCGTCCTCCCGAATGCGAGTCCAGTATAAAATTTTGAAAAATGATTTCTTGTTTTTATTGTTTTGTTAAGCCGGACCCCGTAATTGTTTTTGATTTAAACGTAACCCAAAAATTGAAGTTTATCAGTAAATGTGAGTTATTGCAGCAAATGTCATAATATATATCCAAGTTCAGTAACCCTCTTATACATCTATATATCTTTAAGACTATGTGGTTGGTAAAATGTAACTATAATTAACGAAATCTGTATTTTTAGACAATTTTTTGTTATGGTAATATAAACACGTCCTCTCACTGTAAAAATTACGGAAAATGGTCTGGTACTGCTAAGATTGTGTTAAAAGATATTACCAGGATCAGCATCTTTCATATACATTAGTGGCTATTTAAAAAGAAAGCTGTTGGTGAAAGTTAACTAAAATTAATGAATTTTCTTTTGTGCTCATAAAACACACCCTCCCCCATGGTAGTATGCATTATGGAAAATATGTTGGCATTCCTGAAGCTATTTACGGGGCGCCGGCCGACGCGTGTCCGCATCAGTCGGCGCCACCAACTTGCTGCCAGTGAATGCTCCGCCATTAGATAGTACGAGGATATTGTGCGGGCTGGTTCAATCCGTCTCGTGCTGGTCCACGCTACCCAGGTAACATGTCTCCTAGTGTGCGCACCCTAACTCTGGAAGTTCGAAAGCGTTCTGTGAGGTCACGTCTCACTGCAAGCGGCCAGAAAGCTCCTGTCCGATTCCTTGCGAGAAATGTATGTTCTTCCTAAGCGCAGTTATCACCTACAAAAATTATTTTATCAAAACTTAATGCAGATGTTAGAGCCAGAATAAATCTTTCACTCTATGACGTTTTGAAAATCATTCCTGTAGCAAAACTGCACGCTGGAGCGAAACTCGACCCTGGAAACTTGCCTTTCGTAGATAGTGCTCTTATCGGCTGAGCTATCCAATCACGACCCACGACTGGCCTTAAACCACCTCCTCTAGTACCTCTGTCTTATTTTTTAAACTGCACAGAAGTTTTGAAGAAACCTTTAACACCCAGGATCAGATTCACTACTACTTACTTCTGATGACTGGTTTCAGCACTGAACACTATCATTCTCTCTTCTTCAAAAAAGTTGTTGTTATACGTCCTGTGCAATTCTGTTTGTACCACACATGCTATGTTGATATTAAAGTGGATAGTAAGTAGCACATCCAACACAGACTTGTTTAAAATAAAATAAGGTTCGTCGGATACAAAAACAATTAAGTTAAAAGAACCTTGTGTAACTACGGATGTACACACAGATAACATTCCGCGGGTGCTTGTTAGATGTTAAATTGCGTAACAGTGCACATTTATGTACATGTTTACTTTTACATAACGAGTTAAATACATCGCACAGCCACATTCTTTGAAGTGCCCATTTCAAGGTAAACTACAGAATGTCATCCACATATCTTCTGTAATAAATTATTTTATCAGCAACTTTGTTTTCTGTTTCTCATCTAATGACAAAATCTACAAATGGAAAGACAGCTTAATTATGGGTAGCAATATGTCAATCTCCTGGCTGATAAATTCGTCTACGACTTAGAAAATGATATCTATCTGTAATTAATAATATAACAGCTTAGTATCTTCTTTGAGATAATAACGCCTGTGGATTTCTGGAAATGTGTGCACGGTTACATTTCGTACTACTTGACTTGTGTTTACAAGTGTGCTGTAAAACGGAATGTGTATATGTGTAGATAAACATATCTCGCCGGCCGGAGTGGCCGAGCGGTTCTAGGCGCTACAGTCTGGACCGCTACGGTCGCAGGTTCGAATCCTGCCTCGGGCATGGATGTGTGTGATGTCCTTAGATTAGATAGGTTTAAGTAGTTCGAAATTCTAGGGGACTGATGACCTCAGAAGTTAAGTCCCATAGTGCTCAGAGGCATTTGAACCATAAACATATCTACTACTCATTTGTACTTCAAACCCATGTGTCGACTACTGGAAACAGCAAGTTATTTTCCCATTTGTCTTACTTTTGTAAACTTGTATTCATAACGTGCGACTTTTTAATACACCAGTGTACTCTTACCATTATCAGAATTAACTTAAATTTGAAAAAAAATTCAAGTAGGCTATATAAGTACCGCGCATTGAAATAAAATCGCAATTTGTGACTGAAGGTAGTTTTTGTTTATTTTACAAAAGTAATTCAGTCACAGAAGAAACATTGATAGCAATGAATAAAGTTAAGTAAATAAAAAACATGATAAACTGATCCGTGAAATCTTCTCGGGTGATCAGCCGAGTAAAGGCGTCGTCTTCTCGCAACGTTTCGAGGGGTTTCGTACCCATCATCTTCGCTTGAAGATGATGGGTACGAAACCCCTCGAAACGTTGCGAGAAGACGACGCCTTTACTCGGCTGATCACCCGAGAAGATTTCACGAATGGAATACGCCGAGAAAGTCTCAAATCACATGATAAACTGATGCACTCATCATTTGTATTCGAGTTGCCAGTATTTCTCCTCTGTCAAAATACGTATTTTCAGTATACTGTGCTGGCCTAATTCCTTCTACAGCATTGTACCACAGGAGGCAGTGGAACGCGGTCTATATTATGAAAGTGCAGAATGACATCTGAAAAATTTACAGATTAATCATATACCAATGATGACGACGGAGGGAGTCAGTGAAGCTAGAGACTGCATACAGACCTGACGGAGCAAGAAACATATGAAGCAGTTATCTGAGTAAATTGTGAATTAAACAAAAAAATTACCTTTCAATGGCAAGACAAGAACTTTTCACCATACCCTCGTAAGGTACGCGAGGGGGACCCAAAAGAAACCAAACTTATTTTTTAACTTATTTCTTCACATTTTGAGCACAAACCATCAGTCCCCCTCAAAATACTCTCCACGTGCACTAACACACTCGTCTAATCTTTTATCCATATTTCAAAATTGTTTAAATTCATATTTTGTGATGAGTGACAGTGCCTCCAGCCTTTATTTTTTCTTCACTTCAGCAACATCAGTAAAACGGTTTCCTTCCATGTCTCTTTTCATTCTAGGACACAAATAAACTTCGCCGAACCAGGTCAGATGAATATGGGGAGGGGGTGGGTGTCGGGGACCATTGTTATACCATATTTGGTTAAGAACAGTTTTACAGACTGAGCTGTTTACGCAGAGGCATTGTCATGATGGAAAAACCAGTCACCTGACTGCCACAAATCAGGCTGCTTCCGCTGCACACTGTTGGGTCTTTTCAAAAGTTCCAAGCAGAGAGTCTAGTTAACTATCTGACTCTACAAGACAAACCCTAAATGAACGACTAATCTCACATCGAAAAAACGAATCACATTGTTTTAATATTTGATTTCACCTGACGAACTTTCTTGGGGTTAGGCGGACTTGAAGTCTTCCTCTGGTTTGATTTTTGCCTTGGTTCAGGACTGTAAGCGCATCACCAAGTTTCATCACCTGTGATAATTTTCGAAATAAAGTTTGGATCATTTCGGGATCTTCCTGCGAAGCACGGCATGCTTCCACGTGACAGCAATCAGTAGTCGTGGCACAAATTGGCAACCACCCTTTTCATTCCCAAATCTTCTATCGAAATTCGCTGCCCTGAAGTACAAGTCACTCCCAACAGCTCCACAGTTTCTTCAATGGCCCGTCGTCAGTCTTCGTTTTCAACATGTTCATGTGTCCGGGCCGTGGGAGGACGACCAGAACGAAGTTTGTCATGAACTGACATTTTACAGTTTTTGAACGGGAAAACCACTCAAACACTTGAGTTTTACTCATAGCATCGTCCTTGCTCTCCGTTTATAGCATTTCAAGAGTTTCCGCTCCTCTTTTTTTCGAGAAAAAAATCAGAATTTCACCACCGCACGCTGTTCACGAAAATCAGCCAATGCAAAAACAACTATAAGAAAAGCAGTTGTCACTATAAATTCTGCCGCAACTAGTCCTGACCTCCTTCTGTACTCGGCTGTACTCGGCTTGCTGACTCTGGAATGATCGCTCTACGCCAGTGGCCGTCAAACGTTTTTGGTCAAGAGCCAATACCGACGCCGCAGAGTGAAACCTGTGGTCGCACACCAAATATTTTAAGTGAAAAAGGACACAATACATAGGACCTAAAGGCATTTTTCGTGAAGGCTTGCATAGTGACCAAGTTCCCGTACCTATGTGGGTAATATGGCGAGTGCCATCGCAACAGGGTCCCCTGTTTGTTTTTGTTGATGCCCAGGAACATTGTCTATCTGAGACAATACCAAGAGGCTGCACCAAACCGTTTTCAATACGACTTTCATAGTTGGTCAAACATAATATAAGAGAGACCGTTTTCAATAAGATAACTTTATTATTTCAAAATCGTCACGAAGGGTTAAAATGGTGAATGAAACCCATACACGTAAAAGGGTTTTGATGTCAGGTTCATCTGTTTATATTGTGCATCTTTTGGATTTAACGAAGTGTTACCGGGGTAAATAACCTTGCCATTTTTCCCAGCGAGTTGTGTAGCCACTTTTTCCTATCGGACGCCACGTCAGCATGAGTGATCCAGAGAAGAAACTATCGAACAGAAAAATATAGCAAGAGGCTACATATTAAGCTGATACAGTAAAAAAATATTACTTTCCATACAAGTAACATAACAATAGTAACATAAATGATTTACCTTTCATCAGAGAACACAAAATCAATAAAGTTTTTCTGATAAATAACGGAACGAGCTTCCTCAGTCACTCTCACTGACAACAGTGACGATATACAGGGTGGTCCATTGATAGTGACCGGACCAATTTCACGAAATAAGCATCAAACGAAAAACCTACAAAGAACGAAACTCGTCTAGCTTGAAGGGGGGAACCAGATGGTGCAATGGTTGGCCCGCTAGATGGCGCTGCCTTAGGTCAAACGAATATGAGCTGCGTTTTTTAGAACAGGAAACCCCATTTTTTATTACATATACATGTAGTACGTAAAGAAATATGAATGTTTTGGTTGGATCACTTTTTCAACTTCATGATAGATGGCACTGTAATAGTCACAAACGTATAAGTACGTGGTATCACGTAACGCTCCGCCAGTGCGGACGCTATTTACTTCGTGATACATTACCCGTCTTAAAATAGACCGTTTAACAATTGCGGAAAAGGTCGATATCGTGTTGATGTATGGCTATTCTGTTCAAAGTGCCCAACGGGCGTGTGCTATGTATGCTGCTCGGTATCCTGGACGACATCATCCAAGTGTCAGGACCGTCCGCCGGATAGTTACGTTGTTTCAGGAAGCAGGAAGTGTTCAGCCACATGTGAAACGTCAACCACGACCTGCAACAAATGATGATGCCCAAGTAGGTGTTTTAGCTGCTGTCGCGGATAATCCGCACATCAGTAGCAATTGCGCGAAAATAGGGAATCTCAAAAACGCCAGTGTTGAGAATGCTACATCAACATCGATTGCACCCGTACCGTATTTCTATGCACCAGGAATTGCATGGCGACGACTTTGAAAGTAGTGTACAGTTCTGCCACTGGGCACAAGAGAAATTACGGGACGATAACAGATTTTTTGTACGCGTTCTATATAGCGACGAAGCGTCATTCACCAACAGCGGTAACGTAAACAAGCATAATATGCAGTATTGGGCAACGGAAAATCCACGATGGCTGCGACAAGTGGAACATCAGCGACCTTGGCGGGTTAATGTATGGTGCGGCATTATGGGAGTAAGGATAATCGGCCCCCATTTTATCGATGGCAATCTAAATGGTGCAATGTATGCTGATTTCCTACGTAATGTTCTACCGATGTTACTACAACATGTTTCACTGCATGACAGACTGGCGATGTACTTCCAACATGAAGGATGTCCGGCACATATCGTGCGGTTGAAGCGGTATTGAATAGCATATTTTATGACAGGTGGATTGGTCGTCGAAGCACCATACCATGGCCCGCGCGTTCAGCGGATCCGATGTCCCCGGAATTCTTTTTGTGGGGAAGATTGAAGGATATTTGCCATCGCGATCCACCGACAACGCCTGACAAATGCGTCAGCGCATTGTCAATGCATGTGCGAACATTACGGAAGGCGAACTACTCGCTGTTGAGGGGAATGGCGTTACAAGTATTGCCAAATGCATTGAGGTTGACGGACGTCATTTTGAGCATTTATTGCATTAATGTGGTATTTACAGGTAATCACACTGTAACAGCATGCGTTCTCAGAAATGATACGTTCAAAAAAAAATGGTTCAAATGCCTCTGAGCACTATGGGACTTAACTTCTGAGGTCATCAGTCCCCTAGAACTTAGAACTACTTAAACGTAACTAGCCTAAGGACATCATACACATCCATGCCCGAGGGAGAATTCGAACCTGCGACCGTAGCGGTCGCGCGGTTCCAGACTGAAGCGCCTAGAACCGCTCGGCCACAACGGCCGGCACGAATGATCAGTTCACAAAGGTACATGTATCACATTGGAACAACCGAAATAAAATGTTCAAACGTACCTACAGTCTGTATTTTAATTTAAAAAACTTACCTCTTACCAGCTGTTCGTCTCAAATCGTGAGTCATATGTTTGTGACTATTACAGCGCCATCTATCAGAAAGCGAAAAAAGTGGTACAACTGATTCATATTTCTTTACGTCCTACATGAATATGTAATAAAAATGGGGGTTCCTGTTTAAAAAAAACGCAGTTGATATCCGTTTGACCTATGGCAGCGCCATCTAGCAGGCCAACCATACCGCCGTCTGGTTCCCCCCTTCAAGCTAGACAAGTTTCGTTGTTTGTAGTTTTTTCGTTTGAAGGTTATTTCGTGAGATATTTGGCCCGGTCACGATCAATGGACCACCCTGTGTAAGAACTAGTGTGATCACTCCTCGCCAGCCAGCCGCACTGTTCAGCATTTGCAGTATTAAACACAGTGATAAATGTTTGCTACATGTTTTCGATGTGATATTTTTCAGCCCTAAGTTGATTTCAGATTACTTGCTTCAAACCTGTAGCACAACTGAAGACGACTGTATCTATAACGCGCATTCACGAAACCGTGTCACTTCCGTTTTGACATTCATCCTATAACACGTGATGGGTATTAGCTGCGCACGCTCATGAGCTGTCAGCATTGGAAGACGACAATAAAATATTCCCTCTCTCACGTTTATTAACCCTGCAGTGGCCGCACTTCTTCCCATTCTTCCCGCTGAGGTAAAGGGCAAGCTTTACTTAGGTCACTGCCGGATTTACCAAAGTCGATTAAAATTTGAACGGCAACGGCTTGCCGCAGTGGATACACCGGTTCCCGTGAGGTCACCGAAGTTAAGCGCTGTCGGGCGTGGTCGGCATATGGCTGGGTGACCATCCAGGCCGCCATGCGTTGTTGCCATTTTTCGGGGTGCACTCAGCCTCTTGATGCCAACTGAGGAGCTACTCGACTGAATAGTAGCGGTTTTGGTCAAGAATACCATCATAACGACCGGGAGAGCGGTGTGCTGACCCCACGCCCCTCCTATCCGCATCCTCCTCGGAGGATGACACGGCGGTCAGATGGTCCCGGTAGGCCACTCGTCGCCTGAAGACGGAGTGCAGTTAAAATTTGGCACATCTTAAAATATTACTGTCCCTGCAAGTATTGTTGTTTTGTTACTGAACTAGAGAAATACACTCTTCAGAAAGTTTTAACGTCAGTTGTTTCTGGATTCTGCTGTTACGTATTTGCTATAACATGTTATTATGAAATGCGGCTGGGAAGCGTGGGCCGCACAAACATTTGATTAGCGCCGCATGCGGCACGCGGCCGCAGTTTGGCGACCACTGCTCTATACGTGCCTAGCGATAAAACGCCGTACTGCAAAAGCTCTGCCCACCAAATATTAGTTCGGTATCTTTTTGGTACCCTCTCTTATTACTTGGCGTCAGCACTCACTGTTAACACGCTATGAGTACACTGTGAATTGAAAGGAACACAAACTTCCAGTGCCCGGACGAGAACTTTTCATCCTACTCCCGTGAGGTATATCACGTGGCATACAGCAGCCACTGTTAATACAAGCAGACACGGCTTTCTGCGCACTTGGCTGTAGATAACCAACGCTGCTATTGCTGCTGCTATACGCGGCGTCATTTCACTGCGGCGAGCCGCAGCGGTTCACGGCTGGCGCTGAGGCCGTCCGTTTGACGGCGCGCAGGTGATGTTTGGTTTCTGCTCCCTCCCTCCGTCCCTCCCCCGCTTCCCGTAGCCTTTCCGCACCCGCTGGCAGCGATCTGCTCGGCAGAGCACGGCGCGATGCGGCACGCCCGCCGGGACCACAAATCCACAGCTGGTGCGCGCACCGGCGCTGGGCGATAGCCGGCGCGCCATGAGCCGTCCGGGCTTAATGAAATTCCCAAATGATTTCGCATTCGAAATCGCGCTTGCGGAAACCGCCGAGCGCCTCCCCCGTGGAGCCATTTGGCCACCGAGTGCTGAAATAGGTGCTCCAGCAGAGAGCCGAGCCGCGGCCGCGCTGTTTGAGTGGCTGGCCCGGCCTGCGCCCGGATGAACGGCGATCGTACCCTGCCGTTGTCCCAGTTACTCCTCGTGGCCTCATTTCCATGGACTGCTCATTTTGACGGCTCAAGTAGCGTGTCCCGTAGACTTCATGTAAACCACTCTCTCTTACTCCTTGAAAAAAGTACCTGACACAGCAGATCTGCCCTCTGACAGTTATAATAATGTTTGAATTAGCCCAATGAACAAATAAAGTTACTGATGAAATTACAATTTCCTTGAGACATATAAGTCACAATTTTAGCTGAAGAAACGAATTAAAATCTATGCCACGGCCAGAATTTGAACCCATATCTTCTGCGTGCTGCCCATTACACCACCATAGCTATTTACGTGTGCTAGGTATACTGCTAGTGTGGTGTAATGGGTACCACATCTGACTAATACACATGAGACTTGCGTTCAATCCCGTCTGTAGCACAAAAATTCATTTCTTCAGCTTCTATCATCATCAAAAATAACGTTGAAACTCATATGTCTCAAGAAAATTTTAATTCCATCAACACTACCCTCCATTAGTTTGGAAACACCGTTTGTGGTGTCACCGCCTGACACCACACTTGCTAGGGGTAGCCTTTACATCAGCCGCGGTCCGTTAGTATACGTCGGACCCGCGTGTCGCCACTGTCAGTGATTGCAGACCGAGCACCGCCACACGGCAGGTCTAGTCTAGAGAGACTCCCTAGCACTCGCCCTAGTTGTACAGCCGACTTTGCTAGCGATGGTTCACTGTGCAAAAACAGACATAATGTCTTATGGGATAACAGCAATCAGTGATTGTATAATGTTACTTAAAATCCGTCTTGATTGCAAATTTTCTTTTATTTGAACTATAAATAAAAAAAAAATTGCAGTCGAGAAGGATTTTAAGTAACATTATAAAATCACTGGTTGCTGTTATCCCATAAGACATTATGTCTGTTTTTGCACAGTGAAGAGCGACGCTCATCATTAATGGATTAAAGTGAAGTATCAAACTAATTACGTCCGCTTTCTGAGTTCTAATTCCTTGTCATGTTCCAGACCTCACGTCAGTATAGTTCTTCCGTCCTCAAGCCACCCTGCGTGAGCTAAAACGCGTGCATTTCGGCCTGCACTAGTAACACGGTGTTGACTCTTCTGCCAACACACCACCTAGTAATTATAGACAATGGAAAGGAAACACGGTTGTTTTCCAAATGTTTATTAACCTCAAATAATACACAGGAAGATGCAACAATTAAATTTTCGATTCCTCAAAATAGCCACAATTACATTCATCACTGCCTTGCACACCTTACGCATGCGCTGCGTCAGTTTTGCCAGGGCTTCAGTTGGAATTAATCTCTATTCTTGCTGCAGGAACTCCCACAATTTTGACCTACTCATGATTTCCCGTTTTAGGACCCTCCTGTCCAGTTCATCCCATAGCAGCTTGATTGGGTTACAATCAGGGGATTGGGGTGGCCATTCCATGTTTTTCAATATTTTACGAACATCTCGAGATTTCACATAGTTCTGACACAAGCGAGACGTATGTTTCGGGTCGTTGTCTTGCTGCAAGACAAACCCTTTCCCAATCAGACGCAAACCAGATGTCTTAGCATGTCGCTGGAGAATGACATGATAATACTTTTGGTTCAGTTTTCCAACTATTTTCACCAAATCTCCGACTTTATTCCCTCCAAAGGATCCCCATACCATCGCAGAGCCCCCTCCGTGCTTTACAGTTGAAATTACGCATTGAGGACTCAAGCGTTGATGGGGTAAACAGCGTACAAATGTACGGCGTTTACTTCCAAATATTTCGAACTTGAAGTCATCAGTGAATTCCAATCCCCAGCTGTCCAATGTTGGTGTGTCTTAGCCCACTGAAGCCTTTTCTTCTTGTTAACAGGGCGCAACAGTGGTTTCCTTGTTGCTACGTAACCTCGGAGGTTGTTGTCTGCCAGGCGTTGTCTCACTGTTGACTCACTCACCGGTGTATCCCTCGTTGCGTTTAGTTCAGCAGCCACTACAGGGACAGTTTTTAATCTGTTACGTTTACTTGTCACTACCAAATGCTTTTCCTGGGGTTCTGATATTTTCCTGGGTGCTCCTGAGCGAGGGCGATCTCCATAGGAGTCTGTTTCTCGATGCCGGTGTATGGTTTTGACAGCTCCGCTGATGTAAACCATCGGTTTCTTTGCTATTTGTCGGACACTATTGCCTTCTTGGTGAAAAGTGATTATCATTATTCGTGATTCATAAGGAATCTGGCACTTTGGGGCCATTTTCAATTACTTTCGCGGCGTGTTGTACCTTTACGCAAACTCAACTTCAATTGAACGAAATGTGAACATCTTACCTCTACATAGACATGCGGTCTACTCGCGCCACCTGGCGTGTTTAGTAGAACTGCTTGGAAAAGCAACATCGGTTTACATAAAACGGAGCAATACTAGTATGTTCCAATATGTATGTATATGTACAGTCATACTCAAAAGTATCCGAACGACCTGAATTGCATTTCGCCTGATTCGCATGCAACCGGCATAACGCAGCTGTCTAGCAGGTCCTGTAATCGCTCCTTGGTACAGTCCTTTGACTATTGAAAATGGTTCCAACAAGTCACCACTAGAAAACACCGCTCTGTATCGCAGTAACTCATGATGGAAACTAATACCACGATGCTACAAATATTAGGGAACACCTTATCACAGATAAGATTGTCCTTAAGGCTTGTAAGCTCACATTTATTACAATAAATGACATACATGAAATGTTACCACTCTCATTATTACGACAGATAGGTAATGCACGTGATAAGTTCGTCGTATTCATGATTTCCTCTTCAAAGTAACATACAGTACTTATTATTTAACACAAAATGATATTAAAAATTTAAGTTATCCACGAGCAGCTAGTTGAGAATATGTATGAACTCCAAATGACACGACGAACCGTATCGTTCTGCATATGGATTCAAACCCAGGTCAGGCAGACTAAGCAAAGATTTCGTGACTGACGCAAACTGTCATTCCTGATTAGGCATGCAGAGAGTGATATACCTCGATTTTAGACAGTATCAGTTAGTAAATATCAACTTTAAATCACGCAAACATTTTTAACGGACGCGAATTCCTCCCCGCATCTCTGGTCCCTGTTAACGAACTACGAGAGATGTTAAATATTGCTTCTTCACAAGTAACTTACTTGAAATGCCGTGAGGTAAAGCTTTGTGTTGGACAGGGATTCGAACGCAGAACCTAATCGGATTTCCTTGCCAGTACCTAGATGATTTAACTGAAATGACGAGAAGAAACATTATTTTTTTCCTTCCCAGGACTACAACCCGGCACCTATCGCCGTTATATTCTAGAGAAAACGAACGTTAAATTTGGGTTTGTTGCACCACCAGCGACATGTGAGCATGTTTGAACGAGAAATAATATGACGAAGAGTTCAGTGCTCACTGGGAATAGAGCCCCACACATATCATTGTTGACTACACACAAAGAGACGTCAGCTACCGAATTTTTCTCCACCAGCAGCTCGAAATAGCATCTTGAACTTACAGTGATCTCACAAATAGTTCTGTGTCCCACTGCGAGTCAAAAACGTCAGATATCGTTAGTGTTGACAACGAATGAAAACACATTAAAAATCAAAATTATTATCCACCAGCAGGTAGGTGTTCTCATGCTAGAGCTTGATAATACATAATTAAATCTTTAGTGCCGGCCCAGGATTCGAACCCATTCACACGTAATATGTGGAGATGTTGAGGAATCTGCAGTTTTGAACAAACAACAAATTGTAGCCAAGCTGTATTGCCACTAAGGGATCAAATTCCACGTTAAGGGCGGTCTGAGTTGCATTCTCAGTTCAGAACCAATTTTATCAACATACAGAAGCTCAGATAAAAGATGGAATAAGTGTCCTATGACCCTACATAGCGTTTGTTTCATCACTAGAAATAAATAACTAGTATAAGAAAGGTTACTTGTGATAGAGTTTCTACATGTCGCCACTCCAGAATTTATTGTGGTTCAACCTAACGTCTACTTGGCACAGGAGGAATATCATCTTTAATGTGAATTTCAGGCCACATTGCCATTATATCTTTTTCACTTGGTGTAGTCAGAAGAGAATGGACTCTTTCTCTCCCTATCTAAAATCACTGACAGAAGTGGGAATCGAACCCAGACCGTAGGTATAAGAAACTACCATCAGTCCAACAGACCACCAAACCAGCCACAGACTGCACACAGCACAGCCAGTGATTTTCATACAGAGCGCTACGTGGCGTTGCCAACATAAAAACCTAAACAGCCTACTTACACATTTAGTTGTTTCCCTTCCGGTCTGACGTGTCGCTCTCTATAGGAACTTTCGGCAAATGTTTCCCCGGACGTCCAATACATCAACCTTTCACTCACACCAAGTTAAGCTCAGTCTTGCGTACAACAAAGTCACAATCTTTGTCGCTGTAGCATATATTCTCCTGGTGAAAAAGAAGCACTCTCGGACGTAAATTCCTTCACTTAAAACGACCTGTCATAGCAGTAAGCCACAGAATTGTCATTTGTTCACGTTCTGAGTGAAATTAGACGTACCAGTGTCAGTGTGTCCTTACTTCACTCTGTTGTACGGACGTCTATTCTTTTGCTGTCCGTCGCTTACCAAACTGATTTGCTCCGGAAGGCGCACAGTGAGCGGAAGCGGCGTTCGGACGCAGAAAAGGGTTAAAAAGGCAGGAAATTGGCTCCAACCTGAAAGAGTTTCTGCGCGGCCAGCTATCGTCACGCGGAGGGCTGGACAATAAGGACACCGATCCGGCGTAATCCGATCGCCGTCGGCCGGCAGCGGCCCGACGGTTCCGGGGCATTGCCGTTTCCTCCTGACGGACGGCCAGTGGTGGTGGAGGAGAAAGGGGGCGGGATTGGGGGGGGGGGGGGACCAAGCACTCCGCGTCCGATATCCCGGCACTCCGTTCTGCGCGCATCTCTTAGCTAGCGCCTTGAAGCTCAGAAAGCGAGAAGACGAGACCTTCGTTTTGTTTCTTTAGAGATCATCACACATACCAGTTGTAAAAAAATGTGGGCATCCAGAAAGTTCACTCTGTCAGTCATGTTGTACGTTATCACTATAAAAACAAACACCGTCCGAACAGGCCTTGCCGATTAAAGTTACTTAATGGTTGGCATCTGCCACTTGCCGCAACAGTGGCGCCACACTAACTGCCGGCTGCATCTCAGTTATAGGTGGCACTCAAACACGGCGGATCACTTGGCAAATGCTGTTAATGTGTAGCGCGGAGCAATGTTGGAAGTGGCCCCAGCGGTCTATGTCAGAAACTATAGGTGTTCTGTCGACATCTCATTATACGGGAAGAATGACTCAAGTGCGGCAGTCGACGCGTTTTGTGGCGCTGAATTTAAACTCATGTCCTAAATTAACCACAATCTCATGTTGTGTGACGTGTCCGAGCAAACAGCGCTAAACAAAATGCGGAAAAAGTGAAATTACAATCACTTTGTTCATTGCGATTAAAGCTAATCTTTACGAGCAAAGTCAAGACAGAAAAAAAATACGTTCCAGCTCTAAAATCAAACCATAATTTCTCGCTGTCATTGGTACCTGAAACTATCTTCACACTGGCTACACGAGCTGGTGTCATACAAGACGATGAGCAGTCCTTGTTGGCACTTGGTTGCAGAATGTAGGCGACACATGTAGATTCCAAACGAAAAAAAAAGATCGATATGAAGAAAAATAAGAGCAAATAAAGAAGTCATTACAATGATGAAAATTACGTCAAAGTATTGGAAATAAAAACATCACGTTTAAACCATTTAATTGAATAAAAATAATTTTTTCATAATGCGGGGCCATACTCATAATATATTTATTTAAAGTCAGTACCGCAGTTAGACAAATAAACAACAGTCTAATGGCGTTACTGCCTTTACATGAATAAAAATAATAATCAAACTCTTTTGACTAGATTTGAAAAAAAAAACAAAATTTACTATATTTGACAAAATTCGAACCTACGACCTTTTCGACGGCAGGTGTAAACGATAACCGTTGCGATACACCTTAACACTACGTTCATCATTTATATTTATGACTCGTATTCCAGCCCCAACGATGAATTGCAGCCTTAAAAATGTTCAAATGTCTGTGAATTCGTAAGGAACCAAATTGCTAAGGTCATCAGTCCCTAGACTTACACACTACTTAATCTAACTAACGCTAAGAGCAACACACACACCCATGCCCAAGGGAGGACTCGAACCTCCGGCAGGAGAGGCCGCGCAGTCAATGAAATGGCGCCTCAAATCGCGCGGCCACTCCGGGCGGCGCAGCCTTAAAACATTGGGCTTCACACAATACATTGCCAAGTTTTTCTAATGTAAGCTGATCTGTGATTGTGGTAACTATATTATGTGATGCTGAATCACGTCTGCCGCGCGGGGTTAGCCGAGCGGTCTAGGGCGCTGCAGTCACGGACTGTGCGGCTGGTCCCGGCGGAGGTTCGAGTCCTCCCTCGGGCATGGGTGTGTGTGTTTGTCCTTAGGATAATTTAGGTTAAGTAGTGTGTAAGCTTAGGGACTGATGACCTTAGCAGTTAAGTCCCATAAGATTTCGCACACATTTGAACATTTTGAATCGCGTCTTATGTGGAAGTATCCAGTAGTGTATGCTTAGGACTGTGTAAGAAACCTGTGTATTTCATTAGCATTAGTGTGCATGCGTGCGCGCGCTCACACGCGTGTGCGCTCGTGTGTGTGTGTGTGTGTGTGTGTGTGTGTGTGTGTGTGTGTGTGTGTGTGTGTTGTTTCTGGTGTGGTTATCATGTGTAATGACGTATGAAATAAAAGTGCCAACCACATCAAGATAGAAAGCCAGACATGGAATTGGATGTGAACTGACCAATGCTTGTGGCGGTTTGACAACGGCGAACGGCTCGTGTGTGACGCTGACCGCTCTGATTGGAGGAAACCAGCTACAACTCGTGAAGCGTCAAGTACTTTTAATTGGACTCTAATCCCCACCCGCACCATACATTCAATAGAAACGAGTGAAGGCAAACACATATGCCCAAAAGCTGCCGTTGGATAGCTCTAAACCATTTCGTAATAGTTTACGATAATTAAATAATAAGACTACACTCATCACTGGAAAAATTTTCAGGTCCAGAGATGTTACCTCGGTAATGTACATCTGGAATCGACAGCTTCATCATTAGGCCATGATAAACACGTATCTGAGTGATTGCTAGTTGTCATCATCATATCAGGTTTTGGTTAAGGTACCCTTGCTCGTTCCAGTTTAAAGTAGACTACTGTTCATATTTACATCTCTTCTTAGGATGTCTAATAGTTCTTTCCCTTGAGGTAAATATTTGTATATTAATGTTTAGGTATTCGTTCATATGTTTGCTGAAGGAAACTTTCGACTCACACATAATTTATCATTTAATTATCATTTTTCCTGTCCTAGAACGTGTAATTAGTTAGTGGTCTTCGGAGTCCCATCTCTGTTGCTTCAATCCCAGTCAGTTGGCTGATGGTTACTGTCCAAATCTCTGACTCATACTTTACAACTAACAATGCTATCAAACAAACAAACACCATCGGAACAGGCCTTGAGGGCCGAACGGTACCCACTGGCCGCCGTGTCATCCTCAGACCATAGCCGTCACCGGATGTGGATACAGACGGGCATGCAGTCAGCAGACCGTAGACAGATTTTGTGACTGGTGCCATTACCTCTCAATCAGGTAGCTCCTCAGTTGGTGTCATAAGGGCTGAATGCACCCCACTTGCCAATAGCACTCAGAAGACCCTGACGGTGATTTATCCAAGTGCTAGCCAAGGCCTATAATGCATAACTTTCGTGATTTGATGAGAACCGGTGTTGCCACTGCAGCAAGGCCGTTGGCTAGTACTCTTATCACCATCTCTTTCGTAAATTTTTATGGGGGAGTACCGAACAGCTGTTGAAATTTTTGTAATTTGCATCTTGAACACTGAATGTAACATTTGAGATCTCATATCCCAGGCATTCAAAAGTCTTTACCTCTTGCTGGCGTCAATTACTATTGTTGCTCTTCAGTTCTCCTTGGCGAAGAAAACCATTATCATAGTTTTCTCTTCGGATATAATCATATTATTATCTACTACCTTGTGCGAGAACGACTTATCTCCATCATTTCATAATTTATCTTCCGAGTTCGCTACGGTTATTTGATCTTCTGCAAACAGGACTGTATTCATAACTGCCATGCTTTGGGCAGGAATCAGACAAAAAGCTGTCCACAGTGTGGGGGGGGGGGGGGGGGAATGGGAAGGGGAGGGGAGTCAGCGGCAGACGGACTCTGTAGCACATTGAAGTCAGTCCTTCCACAGGTGACATTCTTCATGAAGAAAGGGTAAGGACATCCTACAAAACCCGAACAGATAGGTTCATAGTGAAGGCAACTGTGTAAGGGAGCCAACCATAAAAAATAAAGACAACAGAGACACGTGTGCTGGGATACCTACAAATGGCAGCTCCACCAAATAGCTACCCTGGCTGCAGGTCGGTTTGCCGAAAAGGGGAAGAATCAAGTAGAAATCGGACTGAGTTTTGCTGAATCCTTAATTTCAGTTTACGAAACTGTGTTGGAGCTTGCACAGAATGACAGAAGAATATACCACTATTTCTGACAATATTTATAATACAAGAAATATTCTTCTGTAATTCTGTACATGTTCTACCACAATTTTGCAGATTGAAGTTAAGAACATACTGCAACTAACACAGAGATACTTATATCTGGCTTGTTGATCGCACTGAAGGTGTATAAAGAAGCACAGGAGCCGAGGTGACGAAGCTGCGACTTCGAAATATACACTGTCACTATGTACACTTTTGGAAAGAAAGTGCCCAGATTGCCGGCTGGGGTGGCCGAGCGGTTCTTGGCGCTACAGTCTGGAACCGCGCGACCGCTACGGTCGCAGGTTCGAATCCTGCCTCGGGCATGGATGTGTGTGATGTCCTTAGGTTAGTTAGGCTTAAGTAGTTCTAAGCTCAAGGGGACTGATAACCTCAGATGTTGAGGCACATGGTGCTCAGTGACATTTGAACGATTTTTGAAGAATGGGATACAACCGGTCGGATTTCACCAATGGCTTCAGAAGTTACTATAGATGATTTATTACACATATTCAATACCAAAGACGAATGTCGAGAAACAAAGGACTGCAGGACAGAGAAAACGGATGATAGACATATATCACATACATTCATTTTTCGAACATTATGTTCAGTATATCGCTTCTTTGAGCCCTAGTATGGTATACCTGAGTTGAGGTACATAGTTCAACTGCAAAAAACAAAGAACAAAGAGGGACAGAAGTAACCTTAGCATGGAATACCTCAGATGACACGTACCGGTGTGAGTTGTATCCAAAACTTCAGTCCGGTATACAAATTTTACAGGTGTTGGTGTTTTCGCCCCCACTACTACTATCATCCTATTCTTAAGTTCATACTAGCATTAGCGAAGGCGAAAAGATCGATATACGTAATATTTGTATGCCATACTTCACTTGACCTGCACTTGACCTAAGCAGACATCTATCCAGACCATCACACATAAATTCGAAACTGCATCAGGATCCACTGCAAGTACTATGACAGTTAGGCCGTGGGTGAGAGAACTTGAATTTCATGGTCGAGCGGCAGCTCATAAGCCACACATCACGCCGGAAGATGCCAAACGACGCCTCGCTTGGTGTAAGGAGCGTAAACATTGGACGATTGACAGTGGAAAAACGTTGTATGGAGTGAAGAATCACGGTACAAAATGTGGCGATCCGAAGGCAGGGTGTGGGTATGGCGAATGCCCGTTGAACGTCAACTGACAGCGTGTGTAGTGCCAACAGTAAAATTCGGAGGCGGTGGTGTTATGGTGTGGTAGTGTTTTTCATGGAGGGGGCTTGCACACCTTGTTGTTTAGCGTTGCAATATCACAGCACAGGACTACACAGGTGTCCATTCACGTTTCCACTTCACTATCACATCACAAACAGTGGACCTAGGGATGTTTAGGAGTGTGGAAATCTCGCGTACAGATGTATGACACAAGTGATACTCAATTCACTGACCACGTTCGATGTCCGCGAGTTCTTCGGAACGCTACATGTTGTTCTCTCACGGTGTCTAGTGACTACTGAGGTCGCTGATATGGCGTTCCTGGCAGTAGGTGGCACCACAATGCACAATGCACACTTATCCATCATCTATCAGGGATCATTGGAATAGCGGAAAACTCAACGGAACTGGAAAAAGTCACAGGTCATAGCAATCTATAAAAAGGGTAGAAATTAGGATGCACATAATTACCGGCCAATTTGTTGTAGAATCATGAAATATATTTTGTGTTCAGACATAATGACCTTTCTAGACTCTGAGAAACTCATCTGCAGAAACCAGCACGGTTTTAGGAAACAGCAGTCACGCGAGACACACCTTTTAAATGGCTCCGAGCACTATGGGACTTAACATCTGAGGTCATCAGTCCCCTAGAACTTAAAACCACTTAAACCTAACTAAGGACATCACTCACATCCATGCCCGAGGCAGGATTCGAACCTGCGACCGTAGCAGTCTCGCGGTTCCGGACTGAGTGCCTAAAACCGCTCGGCCACCGCGGCCGGCCGGGCCCTCTTCGTACATGATATAAACAGGCTCTAGATACCGGCTCCCAGGTTGTTGCCATATTCCTTGACTTTTGAAGGGCGTTCGACTCAGTTCTAAACTGTGGCTTGTTCAAAAAAGTGCTTGCTTACGGTTTATCCGATGACATATGCGGTTGAACAGAAATTTTTCTAACAGACAGAGAGCAAGCAGTATGTCGTCCTGAATGGGGAGATTTCAACACAAACAAGCATAACATCAGGTGTGCCCAAGGGCAGCGTAACAGGTTCGCTGCTTTTTACGATTTACATAAACGATCTGGTTGATGGTACTGAGAGCGGCATTAGACTGTTTGCCGATGATGCTGTAGTCTACAGGAAACTAAGATCACACGAAAGTTATGGACAAATCAATTACGATTTGCAGAAAATAAATGCGTGGTGTAATGACAGGCAGTTTCAATATTAGTAAGTATAACCTAGTGCGTATAACAAAGCGAAAATCCCCATTAATGTACGTGTACAAAATAAATGCCAAGTCTTTGGAAGCGATAACATCCGTCAAGTATCTTTTCGAAATGATCTCAAATGGAACTATCAGATTACATAAGTAACGGGTAAGGCGAGCGCTAGATTGCGGTTTATTAGTAGAATCCTGAATCGATGCAGTCCTTCAACGAAGGAAATTGCTTATAATACTTTAGTTCGACCAGTCTTATTGTTCGTCTGTATGGGACCCTTACCAGTTGGGTCTGATTCAAGAGATTGAGAAGGTCCATAGGAGAGCGGCAAGATTCGTGACTGGTAGATTTAGCCATCGCGACAGCGTTACAAATCTCGTAGAAAGTTTGAAGTGGGACATACTTGCAGACAAACGACGCGCTGAACCGAAGGGGCGGCTCACTAAATTCCTAAATCCGATCTTTCCCCAGAATGTAGAGCATATATTATTACCAACAATTTTCATATCGCGCAATGCTCACCATTCGAAGATAAGGGAAATCAGAGCTCGTACTGAGGCGATCAGACTAGTTATTCCCTCGCGCGATCCGCGAGTGGAATAGAGGGGGTGTGAATATGACTATGGCGCGAATAGTGTCACCGAGTGGTGGCTAGCAGAGTATATATGTAGATGTAGATATGTAGATGTAGAACAAATGGCCCTTCAGTTGTCTCAAAATAAGAAAATTTAATAAAATCATATTCCTTCAACAATCGTCAATTACGCGAGCATATCGAAGAGACTGAAGGAAATGCCTCACCGTACTATAGGGCAGTACACTGGCATAATTGTGGAAAAGTTATGACGCGATTTTTTGAGCTCCGGACAAAAATAGAAATTTTCTTGAATGAAAGGAATCGTCCTCTGGCTGAGTTACAAAACAGTGAGTGGTTATGGAAATTATTATTTTATACAGATTTAACTAACATATGAACGACCTTAATTTAAAATTACAAGGAGAACACCAGCTACTGCCTGATTTGTACACTCATATTTAATCGTATAATTTTTTTTTTAATTTAGTTACTGCTGAACAGAAAAACGTGTCAAGCATTTTAATACATGCCAAACAACCGATCAGCAATCAGAAACTACATTTCCAGTAGATTACACTAGTGAAACATCGACTGCTTTATAAACAGATATATTTTGAGTTTAGCGTGCCAGATACTGAAGCAAGTGCAAACGGATTCAAAGATGTTTCAAAATCGTTTTAGCGTCCCAGAACAGTAAATGGAGATGGATGATCTGCAATGTGGCGATTTTTATAAAGATAAATATTTAAATTCATCATGACAGGAATCTTCTAAAAGTGTTTCACTCAGTCAGTTTGATCAGTTACGTAAGTTTTCTGTTGGCTCTTTTTCCGCTTTCGGCACAGACTGTCTATGTGAAAAGACATTCTCCAAAATGAAATTACAAAAAATGTTTACAGATCTAAACTAAACTGATGTGCATTTTGAAGTAGCTGCTGATAATTTCCACTAGTAAACTTCATCCACAACTGCAGACAGTCGTAAATGGGAAGGTATAGCTACATAAATGTCATTGATCATAATTACAGTGCTTAATTTCGTTATGAGACTTGCCCATGCATATCACTTAGGTACGGAGAATTTTCAGGTAATCCGAAAATTAGAGTTAAAGTGTTGAGTTACATTATTTTCATATATTGTGTACCTTAATTGGTCACAAAATAAAAATAACTGATTGTTGAACTATTTTGTATGATTTATTTGCGTTGTAAATTTTACTTTGTATCTTGTCACTTCAATTAATGAGCTTTATTTGCTCCTGAATCTTACTCATGAGGAACATTCGTGAAGTGAAGTACTTTTTCCCTGAGAAACCACGTAGTGTAGGTCGAGGCATTCCATTGCGCAAACTTTTGTATTTTTAATTTGTAGTACAGTGCATCCTATTTTAGAATAAATTTATCTAAGGACATTTGTTTATACCTGTGCTTCAAAATTTATCGAAAAAGATACATAGCATCATCTTTTCTTCAATTCGTAGTGTGCTTAGCCACTGCCTGATGGGCTTATTTAATGAATTTGTGTTAGGTTACTATAACAAATCATAACTGGAATTTATAAACTGATACTTCAAGGGAAAGGGTTACGATGTGTCGGCGAAGAAAAGATCTTGCAACATCGTTGCAGAGAATTTGACTGAAAAAATAACATTAAACTTACTCTTTATGGAAAACATTGTTCATTGAGCGAGTCAGTTTCCTATATTTTATTCTACACATTAAGCAAATCACTCATTACTGGAAGTGCTCGATAAGCAAGGTTCGACTTTAATACAAAAAATTACGACGGGTGGGATACCACGCGCGTGTGACCCGTTACGGCGAGCCGGACTGATGGTGTTGGCGGGCCGGTGTTGGCCCATTGGCTGAAGTTTGAAGACCCCTGCGTTAGGATTTCTTGTGTTTTTTACGTTTATCTTTCTTAGTCAACATTTTACTATTACGTTTTTTTAAAAAGCATAAGCACGGAATATCACAATGTTTATTTCTTCTACTATTGAGGGACCGAAGACCTTGTCGTTTAGTCCCCTTCCCCCAAATCAACAAACCTTCTACCAAGGACTTTAGGAAAAGCGAGATTGAGATTCCAGTCCCACCATCCCGTGGTTTCTTCAGAAGCCTTTAATCTGAGATGATTCCTTTGAAAAGAATGCGTTCAGCTTTCTGCTTTGTGCGTGTCCAAACCAAAATTGTGCTCCGCTTCTAATATCTTCGACGTCGAAGGGACATAAAACCCTAACATTCCTTCCAATATAAAATACGAAATTAGGAAAAAATAAACGTAGTTACAGCGAAGTTCATAAAATAATTGTAATTAGAAGAAATAAGATTAAAATATTACTGGTTGAGCCCACCGATGTGACCGAGAGGTTCTAGGCGCTTCAGTCCGAAACCGCGCTGCTGCTACGGTCGCAGGTTCGAATCCTGCCTCGGGCATGGGTGTGTGTGATGTCCTTAGGTTAGCTAGGTTTAAGTAGTTCTAAGTTTAGGGGACTGATGACCTCAGATCTGAAGTCCCATGGTTCTTAGAGCCATTTGAACCATTTTATTACTGGTTGAGTATACACTCCGGTTTATCCGACCAGAGAGTCTTGGTTTTAAGGTGTTACCATCGAGAGCACCGACGTGTCAGCTACGTCATACATCCGTGCGAAAACCGGAAATCGTTACCACGCTCGTTATTCACCATAATGCCACTGTCTAATGTGCTTGACAAAGGGAATGATATAGTTCATGGGAAACTGCGTGGGAAACTGCGTGATGAAATATGTCTTTCGTACAGCGGCGAAATAACAAAGCTTATTTAAGGATTTAATGCGAGCGACCCTACGTCCTTAGACACTCAATACAAAGAGATACGGTTCGTTTGTCAACCTCAGTTACCTTTATCATGCTTTTGTACTGTGAATGCATGTAAGCCAGAGCAACTGTGTGCAATACCGAACGTTTGTCGTGTTTGTGAAGTGAACGTTTCCGTTGCATTCTGTTATACGCTGGAGAGAACACAGTGTAACATTATTTTACGCTTTTTCCTCCAACTCTACAAATCATACAGCACTAGCATCTGTAGAGGAAAACAGTAACGATAACTTACGTATAATAGTATGATGAAGCAACACTGCTGCCATAGCTATAGCACATTTAATCTATGAAATTCCATCGGATTTATGTTAATCACTAGACGATATGTATGTGACCAAAGAGCTTGTGTCCTGACCGGAAACGACGTAAGGTCGGAACATGATGTAAGAGACTTACACAAAATAAAGCACCGCGTTTAAAGCAAAATTTGAGGAGTATCACCAGATGAATAATCGTTTGTGCTACGGATTTAATTATAGCAGCCGGCGTGGTGTGGCGCAGCAATTTACTTGTGATGCGTAGTTACTGGAGTAAACAAACAGGAATTGCGTTATTAGAGTGATAATTAGATAATTCAATAATATACCATTTCCTCATTGCTTGATGAACAGATAACGATCCCTGCGGCGTTAATTATTTTGAAATACAAACTGACATTCGTTTCGATCCCAACAAGAGTGAACAAATAAACCGTTACAAGTAACAGAATTTTTTTGAATCACTGTAATTCGATATGTTTATATCTTGCCGTTCATGGTCAATGAATGATCCGTTCATTTCGTTGCGTCAAACTGCACGAAATGTTTGTAATCTTATTTGTTCTTTATGTGCAGAAGTTCCTCTATCATGGTTTTACATGTTTCCATTTTTCTGTGCCTCATGTAGACATGGCCTATTGTTGAAACGAATTCCAGTACAGTCTGGCTCAAGATAGTTTTAGTCTTAGGCCCTTACTGATTACGGTAGCGTTCTCGCTTCCCACGCCCGAGTCTCCGGGTTCGATTCCCGGCGGGGTCAGGGATTTTCTCTGCCTCGTGATGACTGGGTATTGTGTGCTGTCCTTAGGTTAGTTAGGTTTAAGTAGTTCTATGTTCTAGGGGACTGATGACCATAGATGTTAAGTCCCATAGTGCTCAGAGCCTTACTGATTAGTGCACCTTTTCAGTGAATCTACGTTTCTTCGCCTGATTGCATCTACAGCACAATGTTATAACTAACATTAAAATCAGATATTTAGCCGTAATAAGTAATTTCTTGATTGTAGTTCAGGCGAAGATGCGGCAATTTGTTACTCGAAGAACGATAAGAACTTCCTTAGAAAAAAAAAAGAAAAATTGCTTAAATATTGGAGGAATAGAAAATATTTTAGTAGGTGATAGACAGACTACGAATGAAACATCTCATATAACATGTTTCTCATTTTTATTGTTCGTAGAGACACAGCTGTTAGAATGTTACGCAAACAAATATTCTCAGAAAACGTGAAGAAAAGATGAATGAGACGAGATACTGGCAGAAGTAAAGCTGTGAGGACCGGGCGTGAGTCGTGCTTCGGTAGCTCAGATGGTAGAGCACTTGCCCGCGAAAGGCAAAGGTCCCGAGTTCGAGTCTCGGTCGGGCACACAGTTTTAATCTGCCAGGAAGTTTCAATTTCAACGGTGATTTTCATGTATTCCGTCTTCGACTTAAATGCTCTTTTGAATTTTTTTGGCAGTAGTACGTGTAGTTCTTATATTGCCACCTACGCATTCCGTGAGGAGGGCAGCACTATTCAATGATCAACTCGTGACTTGTGTTTATATATTTCTTGGTCGACTTCAACCACAGACAAAAATCTAAAGGGGCAAGGCCTAGGGACTTTGGTAGTGAAGAAACGTGACTATTTCTGCCGATTCATTTTCCAGGGAATGTTAGCTACAGGTCATACGTTACCTGATAACCAGAATGATTCTTCTAGATCTTATTTACCAAAGTAGCCAAAGGAACATCTCCTAATAATGCTTGAAGCTCGTTTTCAAGGAAGTCTAGTTAAACGTGACCCTATAAAACGATGCCGTAACACAAACAGTCCAATCAACTGACGGCCTGTCATGCCACAGCACACATTTACATAAAGAGTTCTGGAGAATGTGCCTCTACAAAGGCATGTGGAGTTTCATCGGACCATCGAGGTGTGTTACGAGTGTTACCGATACCGTCACAACTGAAAGTACGTTCATCAGCAAGCAGTATGAATGCGATAGCTCAGCGACTTACTAACTTACCAGATTCAGTCGTCTACGTTCATCTCCTTTTAGAACGCAATGAACCGGATTTAACACGTAATGTCAGTTTTATTCTTGTATAGAAAGCACTGATGCGTGTAGAAATCCCGAGTGCGCTTCTTGGACAACTACGATCCACAAGCTGAATAAGATATTCTACTACGTCCACACTCTCTATATTTGCACCTTAAGATGAAATATTACTGCTGGGGGCTGTAGCTGTCTCATTCAGTTTAATGAAAACACGAGGACACACCTTTGAATCTGGTACTCTGTAGACAGGAAATCGTATACTTTACTGTCTTCGAGAAGCAGCGGCGATTCCATTACAAAACCCGTACACAAATACCATAACAACATTTTCTGCATTTGGAAATACAGGAGTTGGACAAAGACATGGAAACACCAGAAAAAAATTACCGTGCTCAATACGGTGCAGGTATTCATAAGAGCTTTCGACTCAGAATGGATAGATGCAAGTCCTGTATGGGTTTCAAGGGAATCCTGTACCATTCTTGCCTCAAAACAGCGGCAAGTTTCAGGCTACGATGGTGGAGGTGTATAGCGATCTCACACCCTTCTCTCCACATCAGACCACGAAGACTCAATAATATTGAGATCTGCTGATATTAGCGGCCAGGAAAGATACGACAATTCATCCTCGTGCCCACAAAACAAGTCCCGGATGACGCGAGCTGTGTGGAACAGAGCTCTGTCGCCTTGAAACACAGCGTGAGCACAGACGAACAAACATTGTACCATGCATTCGAGCTAAAAGCCAAACTGGTCAAATAATCCTTGGCAGTAATGTAACCTGTCCGTGTAACCATGAGGCCCACGGAATGCCTAGAGGAGGTTGCCCGAATCGTCACCGAAAGCCCCCCATAGTTCACTTTCCAATGAAAACTCGGATTGAAGTTGGAGAGAAACAAAACGTACCCGACAAAATGACTTTCTCCCATTGCTACACTACGTGATCAAAAGTAACCGGACACACCCAAAAACATACGTTTTTCATATTAGGTGCATTGTGCTGCCACCTGCTAACAGGTACTCCATATCAGCGACCTCAGTATTCATTAGACATCGTGAGAGAGCAGAATGGGGCGCTCCGCGGAACTCACGGACTTCGAACGTGCTCAGATGACTGGGTGTGACTTGTGTCATACGTCTGTACGCGAGATTTACACACTCCTAAACATCCATAGGCCTACTGTTTCCGATATGATAGCGAATTAGAAACGTGAAGGGACACCTACAGCACAAATGCGTACAGGCCGACCTCGTCTGTTGACTGACAGAGACCGCCGACAGTTGAAGAGGGTCGTAATGTGTAGTAGGCAGACATTTATCCAGACCATCACACAGAATTCCAAACTGCGTCAGGATCCACCGCAAGAACTACGACAGTTAGGCAAGAGGCAAGAAAACTTGGATTTCTTGGTCGAGCGACTGCTCGTAAGCCACACATCACGCCGGTAAATGCCAAACGACGCCTCGCTTGGTGTAAGGAGTGTAAACATTGGACGACTGAACAGTGGAAAAACGTAGTGTGGCGTGACGAACCACGGTACACAATGTGGCGATCCGAAGGCAGGTGGGTATGGCGAATGCCCGGTGAACGTCGTCTGCCAGCGTGTGTAGTGCCAACAGTACTATTCGGAGGCGGTGGTGTTACGGTGTGGTCGCTTTTTCATGGAGGGGGCTAGCACTCCTGTTGTTTTGCGTGGCACTATCACACCACAGGCCTACATTGATGCTTTGAGCACCTTCTTACTTCCCATTGTTGAAGAGCAATTCATGGATGGTGATTGCATCTTTCAGCACCATTGATCACCTGTTCATAATGCGCAGCCTGTGGCGGAGTGGTAACACGACAATAACATTTCTGAATTGACTGGCCTGCACAGAGTCCCGATTTGAATCCTACAGAACATCTTTGGGATGTTTTGGAACTCAGGCTTCGTACCAGGCTTCACTGACCGACATCGATACCTCTCCTCAGCGCAATACTCCGTGAAGAAAGGCTGTCATTCCCCAAGAAACCTTCCAGCATTTGATTGAACGTATGCCTGCGAGAGTGGAAGCTGTCATCAAGGCTAATGGTTGAATTCCAGCGTTACCGATGGAGAGCGCCACGAATTTGTAAGTCGTTTTCAGCCAGGTGTCCGGATACTTTTGGTCACATGGTGTACTTAGTCGAGGTTTATGACTTTCGAACCTCGTTTTCCTGTTACCTGTCAATGTCATTTACTTCTCTTACGAGTAGTTTTGGGATTGCAGCTCGCCTTGCAATTCCCAGCGTATGGCTCCCTGTTCGTGTTATTTAGGTGCTGACAGGGTTCCGACTACGATAACAAGCTATGCAGTGACTTTTGCAACTTTCATTCTCTTATTTTTTGGTACAATCGTCTTCAATGACTGTGTCACTATCGCTCAACATACACTGTGGCCCGCTTGTGACTTGGTGATTGATGTTTCTCGCCGCGCGGGATTAGCCGAGCGGTCTATGGGGGCTGCAGTCCTGGATTGTGTGGCTGGTCAGGGCGGAGGTTCGAGTCCTCCCTTGGGCATGGGTGTGTGTGTTTGTCCTTAGGATATTTTAGGTTGAGTAATGTGTAAGTTTGGGACTGATGAGCTTAGCAGTTAAGTCCCATAAGATTTCACATACATTTGAACAATTGATGTTTCTCCGTTTTCCCTGCATGCGGTGCAAGTTTTCAATATGGTGCATCTTGAATTAACAATCACTTCCGGACCCTTGGTTACGGAAGCATCCACCAAATGAGTACCAACAATTTGTCCACGTTTTAAATTCAGCACCGACACAATGCACTCGCAACTACACAGATATTTGCAACGTACTGAGGACGCTCTGCAGGTACTGTTTGTGGTCGAATACAACAGTGAAATTTGCAGCTTGGCTAACATCTGCGTTTATATTCAAGTATGCATTTGTTGCAGTATTTCCTTATACTTGCCCAACTCCAGTATGTATGGCATGCTCAAGCGATTCTGTAGAACTGACAAACAATTATGTAAACTCAGATCATAAATTCACTATTTAAAAACTTTAAAACAAAAATTTAAATCGATTAATAAACTCATAGAAACTGAATAACCAACACACGTAACGAAAACTTTTCTCTTCAATCGACTGTTTCTCTGTAACCAGTAAAACTTCGACATATTTTTTTTATATATGGGATGCATTGTTGGTATTAGCCAATAATACTGGGAATGGTGGGCTCCATGTGGTTCCCAAGTCGTGCAGCGACCGTTAACCATAAAATTACCAAATATGCAGTCGCGACTGGCTGCTGCATATTTGGTAATTTAATAATACTGGCCCCTAAAATATTTACTGGTCCTCCTGAAACATGCCGTAATCGGTCTCGTTGGTTAGGTTTAATAATATCAATGAGATGTAGCGGCAGAGAAGGAAAAGTGTGCTTTTGTGTTCATTTTTCATACACCGTTTCACACATAAAAGCTGGAACCCTTTGTCTGGACTTCCTACTTAAATAATTTAGAACAGTTTAGCAATAGAGACTGTGGGCAGGGAGCTCTGCTTGCTTACAGTCTACAGCCGCGGCTGCCGGCGGGTACTGTAGTTTCCCCTCGAGAAGTGTGCCTGTTCTGGCACCTAAGTACCGTAAAGGACTTTGCCCCTGTTTCCTCAAACATGGCCTCATATTCCATCCTCCGAGGAAGGAAGCCCTGTTCCTGCATGTTCTCCACACGAGTTGGCTCAAGCGGTCAAAGCACCCAAACTAAACATAATTTTCAGACATTTACTGCGTATAAGTTGTTAGATAAGTTCAATTATCTGTTGATTCTCTGACATAATAAATCGAATAGACAAACAAAGTCAATAATGGAGTGACTGCTGCAGAGTAGAATGTCTACTGCCTGTAACTTGAATTTACGTACTACGATTCCGTGCAACCTCAATTTTGCATGTAATTATCTGATTTGTTTGTTATCGGATACATTAAAAGCTTTTATTCATTTTGATATCTGTGATCGAGATGCTCTTTAAGTCATTTGTGTTGTATACACACCAAATTACGTAGTTGTTGGAAGACACGTGCAAACACAGCTCATAGTAACACACACACTTTGAAGGAAGCTATTTCATTAAAATGATATTTGTTAATTTTTTTAGGTCGTAATGGATCAGTTTGACTTTGTTTCTGAATGTGGTTCTGTGGCTGATGGAAAATATCGGACAGTCCCAAGTACGTACAGAAAAAATCGAGGGACACGAAAATTCCTAAAGTGGACTACATGTAGGTGTAGACTGTGATAAAGATGTAGAATCGAATAATGAAATGAAAATCCCATCAATATGTGATATAAAAGTTGATTGTAACCTAATAGTTCGGAATAGTAAGCCAAAACTACTGCTTTTCTATAGCAGTAGTAGTTTTTACATTATGACGCGGTACCAAACCCAGAAAACTTTTATGTCGACTGACTCCGGCCGCGAAAGCCTACGCAATTATATTAGAACAATACTAATATGCACAACATAAGAGATAGTAGTGAAGAAAATGTCCGGATAACGGTTACTTTAATCTCAAAGAAGGTTAAGTTACCAGAGAAGCAATTCTGACGTCAGCTTAGGAATGAAAAGAATAAGGAAACTCAGTTAACCTAGCTTGCAGTTGTGGAACTTGAGGAAATCTCTGGCAATTTAAGATGGCGTAAGATGTTTACATGCTCTGAGAATAATGTACGGAGACAAAACAGTAGGATACAGCTTTCAAAATCAACTGAAGACTCACAAATACGTGTTGCGAAAGAATGAAAGTGGAAAGAGAGTAGATAATAACTCTTCTGTTTGAAATTATGGAACTGAAACTTCATTCACAGGAAACCTGAACGAAAAAAGCATTCAAAGTGTTTAACATGTGATATTATTGACGAATGTCACGGCAATAAATCACAATGGCGTATGAGCTACTTCAGCGGTGCTAGAAGGGGACGTAGAAGGAAAAATTTGATTAAATCTATTTCATTAAAACGTTTTCAATCGCTTGTTGGTTGTATATTTCTTCTGGCGACCGGTTTCGGCCTTTTATAAGGCCTTTTCCACGCCTCTGGCTCCTGCTGTCACCAACGAGTGAAAAATGGTCTGATGATGAAAAGATCTAAACCGGTCACCGAACTAAATATATAACAACATGCAATCGAAGTTGTTTTACTGAAATAATGTTAATGTAATTTTACTGATCGCTGTTTATCCACGGGACAATGTTCCAAAAACTTCGGAAAAATGATTGTCTGACATAGAGTGGAATACGTAAAATATATTATTGTCGGTGCTTAGTAAACGTAGGAAGGAAAATCTCCAGGACAGTATCACACTAGTCGAAGGGCTTATGAAAAAGTCACAGTTTTATCTTTCGTATGGGTTGTATCATGTTACTTCAGCTGCCCAGTGATGAAGGCAATACGCTCGCGTAGGGGAGCAGCGGTGTTCGAACCTCAGTCCGTAACTCCACATTGGTTTCTCATTGTTCTCCTAAATCGATTTATGCTAGTGCAGCTATAATTTGTTTGTAAAACATATGAATAATATCCTTGCTCATTTGCGCCCTGTCTCTAATGACCTGGTCGGCAATAGTACATTAAATCGTGTATTTTCTTTCCCTTTTTTATACAGTGAACAAACTGTACCTCTTTGCTGCAAAGTACACACTGTCCTGAGAATTTATGAAGTGTTAAAGCTGCATTCAAGACTTGAACAAAAATGTACGTAGCTCTCAGTTTAACATGGGCAACGATGGGTCAAATCTGCAGCCGAGTACCACCTCACAACCTACTTAAAAATCTCGACAATTATGGCTCGGATGTCCGTTTTTCTTACACTACTGAGGTGAATGCTGGAATGGTTCCTTAACTGGATTGTGGGCACTTTCATCCTCTAACCTACTGAGTAGTGTTCCATCTGTAGTACTTTAGACACTGACTTCTATTCGTTCCTTTCCTTCTTCGAAGCTGCAGTCTGTCAAAAAGTCCCTTTTCCAAGCCGCGTTCAGGTCGGATGGCGGGCGCTGTGAGACGAGCGTCTTCATAAATCGCGCGTCACGCGTAAGTCATTTGTCAACTCACATGCGATCCGCATTAGCCGACTCTGTCTGGTGGAGCAGTGCGTCGTATCAAACAGGAAAGGGCAGTGATCTCTCGACGAGTTTCCAAAGCTTTTAACCTGTCCGATTCGGTAGCTGCGCTGTCAGCGGGACGGATTGATGACTGATGAGATACGTGTTCGATTCCCAGACGGGTCCGAGATATTTGTCTGCTCACAAGGTGGACGTTGTCCTCACGTACGTATTATAAGTGCATTTAGCAGTCTGACTAGACAGGGAAAAGTCACGCTTTTATTTCCATTTTCACATCATCAGAACACGGTGAGACAGGTATTTGTTCCTGTGTTAACCATCTCTTGATTCTACCGACTTACACGTTCTCTCACTAAGAAAGTCATTTACCAGAAGTTTCTTAAATTATTTTCACGTATTCTTGCTACAGTCTGGAACCGAGCGACCGCTACGGTCGCAGGTTCGAATCCTGCCTCGGGCATGGATGTGTGTGATGTCCTTAGGTTAGTGTGGTTTAATTAGTTCTAAGTTCTAGACGACTGATGACCTGAGAAGTTAAGTCGCATAGTGCTCAGAGCCATTTCAACCATTTGATGTTGCCTGTACTTGCCACGGTTAACTTAGTATACTTCCAGAATGAGATTTTCACTCTGCAGCGGAGTGTGCGCTGATATGAAACTTCCTGGCAGATTAAAACTGTGTGCCCGACCGAGACTCGAACTCGGGACCTTTGCCTTTCGCGGGCAAGTGCTCTACCATCTGAGCTACCGAAGCACGACTCACGCCCGGTACTCACAGCTCTGGAAACATCCCCCAGGCTGTGGCTAAGCCATGTCTCCGCAGTATCCTTTCTTTCAGGAGTGCTAGTTCTGCAAGGTTCGCAGGAGAGCTTCTGTAAAGTTTGGAAGGTAGGAGACGAGATTCTGACAGAAGTAAAGCTGTGAGTAGCGGGCGTGAGTCGTGCTTCGGTAGCTCACATGGTAGAGCACTTGCCCGCGAAAGACAAAGGTCCCGAGTTCGAGTCTCGGTCGGGCACACAGTTTTAATCTTCCAGGAAGTTAGTATACTTCGCCTATGCATACATTATACTGAATTTGTGATACGTTTGGTATTCACGAATTCATTGTCTTACACCTTTCGTTTTGTTCACAAATTCCACCACCTGTACCTTTTCTCCCTGTGTAAATAAATGAGATTTGTTTCATTAAAAACGTCCTCCATTGACTAATACTGCAAATTGCTGGCTACGATAAATACGCAAGCAGCGCTGGCTATTATCTTTCATAGAAACTTTTGAGCAATTCAGGTAAGGTATCACAAATGCAGTACTTCGATATAGATGGCGGAAGAGACGGCGTGATCGTAAATTATTGATTGCACTACACACGTCCCTCGTTTTCTGGTTAGTAGCTGATATAGGACAATGACCACAAACGTTTGCATAAATCGAGCCTACAGATCCCAATTTTAGCTAAGTTTAAGGCAAAATAGTTTGACATTTTCAGTCGAAGTTCTAACTGAAAACTCATTTTTGTTACTTCAAAGTAACCTCCAACCCCTCTACATCTTTCATTGCACTCAGCGCGCCGTCTCTGAAACTTAAAATGGGCGATATTTAACGTCTGGGGTTGGTATTCCAGTGCCGAATTGACGTTCATATTCTTGCCTGAACACTCAAGTAGAGTGGTAGTCTTACAAGATTTACCTCTGTATGTTACTGGATTGAAAGCTCGTAATATTAAGACACAGTTTTAATGAGCGATGAAGTTTTTTCAGCCTCAACTAGTTAATGTATTAGAAACTTCTTTACAGCCTCAGAATGGTAACATACTTTTTTTCGGAAGAATGGAAGACTCTGAGCTAGGCGATAAGATAATAAGAAATAGCTAACAAAGAATGGAGAAACTGATTGCTCAAAAGACAAGAAATTCTTGCCTTATTCGCAAAGACCTGATCACATTAAATTTTTGGTTCTTCTAAATTCTGCAGTAATTAGCAATGACAGAATTTCACCTGTAGCCGTAATATGATCTACGCCACTCCTCGCTGCTGTAGAATGTAACACTTTAGACAATATCATAGCATCCTTACGAAATGAACAACTCAGTAGGCATCTCCATAAGTACTTCACGTTTGAAACTGTTCTAATACCGTCAAATAATTTCATGTTACGCCTCCGAAGTGATTCATACGCAGCTTGTACATGTAAACTGAAATATGGTAAGCATTTCTCTTGCATCTTGTGTAGTGTTAAAGTTAGTGGCGTAAACTACTGGATTCAATGATAACATCAGTCTACCGCTTTCGAAGATTACGATGTGATAAATCTCTTTTTTCCACCTTTGGTACTCTCATAGAACACTTTGACATTTTTTTCGATTAATCTTCCCTTGACATGTAGTATCCCTTTGAAGATCAGTCTGGGCGTATGAAATCGTCTCTTAACAGCGTGTTTGATAATTAGAAGCAAAGCGTCATCATTTAATAGGAGCTAGTATGCCACACACAAAGCCCCAGCGGGCCTCACTAATTATGGAGGGAGGTCCTTTCTCCTTTCCTTTTTAACTACCCCCGTCTGTCCTTCATGCGAGACAATAAATTTAGGATGTAATTAACAGTCACTGGTTCGACAAAACCGTGATGGAATCCTGGATGGTTGTAATCGAGGCAGCCATAAAAGTAAAATACGGCAGCGACGAGAAGTTCCCTGCAGGACGGTTGCGTGACAAGGCAGGATTCTGCGTAATGACTTTCCATAAATACTACAGTTAACGATTTAGAACGAGATAAATGTTCCGCAGTCACAGTGGAACAAACTACAGGCATTGACGCTCTTCTGACAATGCTACGTGGACAAGGGAGAAACCATGTAAGCGAGATTCACGGACAAAATGGGTCACTCGTAATAGGGGAAGTGCAGAGAAAACTTCAATCTCTAACGACACAATCACTCAATTTTTACACAAACACAATGCAAATGCAATCAGTACTCAAATAAAAATGACGAATCCAACGTGGTGCAATTATCCTTTGGTTGCGGAAATTGTAATACGTATGGATGTAACTTCAGTTTTTCCATAATGTCAATGTTAAGAGTCGTGGGTGTTTCATCCAACAGCAAAGGTAAATATATTCAATATGTATTCAATCACGAAAATTCATTTTCTGTTGCTACATTGTATTTCAACTCCTTAAGTCATTATTCGGGTCGTGGCAAGGTTTTAAAACACGTCCATATCGACCAAGTTTCTTTGCCTGACCAAAGGATTGATAAAATGTTGTATCCATTTTGATTAATTTTTTAAACATGCTATTCGCTTATTAGCTTACCAGAGCATACTCTGTGAATGAGGAAGAAGTGGGCAGAAACCCGGCTGTTTCCTCTTCAGTGGAACTACACGAGCAGTCACCTTAACTGTTGTAGTCAAGCAATGGCAAAACCTAAATCTGCGTGCATTTGAACCCCGGCACTGCCGAATACCATCCATATGGCTGAACCTCTCAGTAATCTTGTTGTGTTTTATGTGGTACGAAACTTATTACGCATTACTCCCTGCAGATTGTTCAGCATTTCTGCTGCGCTCTTGCGCTGAATGAAAAAAACCGTAATGAATAGTGCTACTATTCTTTGAATCTTCTCTATTTCTTCCGTCAATAAGACTGGATATGGGGCCACAAAGACGAGTATTTTGTAGTTATTTTGGAAAACACATCGTATTCATCCTACCACGAACTGCACTATATTTTTCTCGCATCCCATATGTTTTCTTATCGTCGGTCTAGGTTGAATTTATCTGTAGCTGTTTGACGGTTGGGGAAGATTTAGTGAGTTCAGTATATTACCAATAGACGACGAACTGTAACTGTGATTTAAATTAGCGATCCGTCTTGGTATAAACGTGAGCAACCAATCACTTTTTTTTTTTAAATTTCAGGATTTATTGTACCATTACCTAGTTTTCGAGCCACTACAAGATCATCATCAGACGGAGGTGTTACAGGAATGCTATATCGTGGACCAAGTGTAGTTAGACGCTGTACGGATGGGACTGGTGAAAATGACGGAAATTAGTAATTGGCAACGAAAGTTTACGAAAGGAAATGTTGTTGCGTTTTGGATAGCTACAGCGCACTGCGTCGTGGTATCCATAGCAAATCCATTCCCATAACGTACGTTGTCAGGTGTACGCACAAATATACACTGTACTTAGCTGCACTTGGTTTCACACTTATTCACAGAATTTAAACATTGGATGTAAATATGAAGAATATGTATACAATAGATATAACGCTTTCCTACATCATGATCTTTGGCCTGAGATGCATTCGATTAAAAAATAAATATTGGCAAGTTCAGATAATATATTTAAGTGAATCTGCCTAGTAGCAAGTCTGTACTTATATTGACAGTATTCAGCTAACATGGATTAAAGGTTCACAAAAGATTAAGCAAATGGAGTGACCTATTTGCTATGTAGTTAAAGAGTTACAGAATGTCGTAGTTGTTACATAATGAGGTAGTGAAACATTTTATGTAATTTATATTTTATGTAATTAAAGAGTGAATAAGTTACAGAATGCCATAGCTGTTACAAGACTGAGGGAATATAACTTACGCAGGAGGATGAATATGTCGTATTATTGTCTTTTTTGGTCATTTGATACCAGAATGTCTTGGAAATTCTCGATATAATATTCCTGTAATACCTCCATCTGATTAACCCAGGTAGATCCCCGACTTATTGATTGTTCGGCGGCTCTGTATCAAACAATGCAATATATTTCTTCTTTTGTAGAAACAAGAAATAAGATTTCTTTATAGTGAGTCACTATTGTCATTTGTACCAAATGCTGATCATTTGAATCACATAATAAATATAAACTATCACTCCCTCTGTTACAGGTAACATCTCTTCCTGACTACCAAGATTTTCAGATTTAAAGAACAACTTCAGTGTTCTACTAGACGCTGCTGCAGAGACTGCTCTTTTACGTTTGTCACTTTTTAAGTCACTTGTATATCTACATGTCCACAGTGATTTAGTGAGAAACTAGAAGCGCATGTGGTGCGTCTCATCTTTCCCTTTTGAGTCCGAACAGCTAATTTCGCTGATGAATGGAACTTCTTTCTGCAGTTGTTCATTGAAAGAGCACTTGCACCTTTTTTGAACTATTTCTTATAGGGAGGCAAGGATATGGAGAGTTTTTAATTAACTGGAAGACGAATGGTTACATGCAAGCAGCCATACGAAATATCAACTTCATGTTCTGTTAAAAACCTGCGCAATAGCTACTTGTAAACCGTTTTCTTCAAATAAAAACACCTGTTACTCGATTTTTTCCTTTCCCTTAGTGCTTGGGTGAAACGGAAACCGAGCCCCTCTCCCTACCCCCTCCCCCTTCTTCCGGGCATGGCCCACCTCCCGGGAAGTATGGTTATTCAAGAAGAAAGAATCTTAAATAAAGCAATATAGTGCAACATTACGTACCATTCAATACACCTGATATAATTTCAAGCGTGTAATGGGGTAGGAAACAGCTTCGCCCCTTGTGCGCAAAATAACTGCGCTAGTGATGACAAAACCGAAGAGACTGTGTATTAGAACGTAAATGGGTATTCTTTGGTAAGATTAGAATCTCTTTGTCAAACAGGTTCGCCAACTTAACTAAAATTAATAATGAAATATATCGATCCTGGTAAAATGGGCCGGAGTGGCCGAGCGGTTCTAGGCGCTACAGTCTGTAACCTCGCGACCGCTACGGTCGCCGGTTCGAATCCTGCCTCGGGCATGGATGTGTGTGATGTCCTTAGTTAGGTTTAAGTAGTTCTAAGTTCTAGGGGACTGATGACCTCAGAAGTTAAGTCCCATAGTGCTCAGAGCCATTTGAACCATTTGAACCTGGTAAAATGAATAATTGATTCAGGATAAATTGTTTTATAATTGTTAAATCCGAGACAAGTAAAGGGTCCGGAATTACCTTTAAAGAATTTCGGGAGAGAGCCACGGAAACTGATCGCCTCGAAACAAACGCGACTGATTGTCGCCTTAGAAGATATAGCATTCAGATTTGTCTCCAACGAAGATACCGACAGTTTTCCGACTTTTATATGGATTCTTGCTTAGTAAGTTAAGTATATGTCCCACCGATCATTTTTATAGAAATGAAGTGTAACCAAATAGTCTACAGGCAATGTGTAAGGCCGATCAAAATGTTTTCGTTTGAGGGCGTTGCTGCAGCATATATCTAACATAGCGCATCTCCCACATGCGTGTATAAGCACCGACATGTAGGCAAGGAATTAGTATTTCCGACGTGCGTGTGGTAAATGCGGGAAACGTGAACTATGGCGATGGTATTACCAAATGTGTCCATACTGAAGCAATGTGCTGTTATTCTGAAGGACAAACACAAGTAGACATACATCCGAGACTGAAGAATGTGTAAGGCTCAGCATGTCGGTCGAAAACCACCTTTTGGCGAAACGTCCGGGAAAACTGAGAACAACGCCGGGTGCTGCTTCACGATAACGCACTTCCCCGTATCAGAAATGTCGAATCGCAGAAGTTACGCCAACTCAAGTGGAGGACACTCGCGTATCTGCTCTATAATCTTGATTTCCCTCTACGCGATTATCACGTCTTTGGTTCCTTGAAAAAGACCTCGAACGGTCGATGATTGCTTTCGGACGGGGATGTGCAGCGGGCAGTTAGGGACTTCTTCGCGCATTAGGAGACGGTGTTTTGCCAAACTGATATTTTCAACATTGTGCGTCGCTAATATGATCGCTTCACGCTCACGGCGGTTTTGTCTCATTGACGTACCAATTCTGGGCTGTACGGCCTTCGAACGGGACCTCTTGCGTACATGACTTGTATGTGGGTACATCTGCATACTGGCCAGTTACGGAACACTATACAGCATAATGCCTTAAATTCCTACATGTACATCGACGTCCATACTCCGCAGGCCAAGATCATACAGTGCATGGCGGAAGGTACCTTGTACCACCAATAGTCATTCCTTTTCCTGTTGCACTCGCAATTGGAGTGAGGGAGAAACAACTTCATACGAGCCCTAATTTCTCTTATCTTGCCTTCGTGGCCCTTGCGCGATAAGTACAGTCTAGGCGCTCAGTCCGGAACCGCGCGACTGCTACGGTCGCAGGTTCGAATCCTGCCTTAGGTTAGTTAGGTTTAAGTAGTTCTAAGTTCTAGGGGACTGATGACCACAGATGTTAAGTCCCATAGTGCTCAGAGCCATTTGAACCATTTTTGATAAGTACAGCATGCAGTCGCATCGTACTGCACTCAGCCGCAAACGACTGTTCTCTAAATTTTCTCAATCGTGTTTCAAGAAATGAACGTCGTCTTCTCTTCAGGAATTCCCATTTGAGTTCATGAATTATCTCTGTAATTGTTGCACGTTGATGGAAACCAGCGGTAAAAAATCTAGCAATCCACTTCTGAATTGCTTCGATGCTTTAATCTAACATGGCGCGTAACCTAGACACTCAATAAAAAATATTAATGTTTCTCACAATTTTGATGAAACTGAAACACAAATTTAAGAACGAAGTAATATCTTTGGATACTGTACCACTTATTGTACCAGAGTTAAATGAGACATTGATTTATATCGTTTACACTGTTTTCAAAAGAAATGATAATAATTTAGTCCGCTATCGTCACATATTTTATATTACTGAACGAATAATAAAAAGAAATTTTTGGATCAGTATTGAACTCATTTCGGAACCACTGATAGCCACAGTAATTAGTAAGGAAATTATTAATCTTTCTCGTGTTGTAGCTGCGGTCGTTAATAACGATTTGAAACTGCGATGAATTAATATTAAAAGACAGTCCTGGGCTCAGAAGCGCGGATCGGCCACCGGCGCTTGGTTCCGGGGCCATGTTTACAGTTGACGAGCGCGATCTGAGTGACTGATGACCCACATCGTACGAATTAAACCTACGGTTACACTTGTTATGTATTCCTCTGTAGGTTTGCCCTTGGTGGTTTTCATACAATTTCCTCTAGAGCTCTTCACATTTGTTTATCAGATTTTGGACATATTTGTCGGATGCTTTTCGGCAGTATTTTACGTGCTTACCTGTTCTTTACATGTTACATATTCACGTTTTTAGTTTTCACTGCTGACTATAGTATCCCCGGATAGAGCCACGCCTGGTTATTTGTTATGTACATTTTTATTGTTCTTCAAGATAACTTGATGATGCCCTACCAGGGTGAAATGCGCCGTTTTTGAGCCAATAAAAATCATTCTGTAATCTAGGACTGCCTTTTAATGTTAATCACAACAGAAGGTTGCTGCATCACTGCGCCACAGTGGATTGGAACAAATTTTGCGATGAATTAGTTAAGACGAATTTCATTTTATTACATAATTGAATCAATTTTTTGTGACAATTAAAACTTGATGACTATCCGTGATATACTGTTTATACAATTTAGTCACACATAGTCTTAATATAATTTGCCGCGCGGTATCAGCCGAGCGGTCTCAGGCGCTGCAGTCATGGACTGTGCGGCTGGTCTCGGCGGAGGTTCGAGTCCTCCCTTGGGCATGGGTGTGTGTACAATGAAGGCTTTCACGACCGGATGGTACTGTTGTTGATAATTCTTCCGGGTTATATGGCCGTAGTCCATGGAATTCTTCTATTCCTAACGTTTCGTCAAATACTACGTTGGATATCTTCAGAGGTACGGCTGGTCCTGCTGAGTCCTGCCGACTGACGAGTCGGGTGTCGGAGAGCGGCCTAAATACCGAGGAAAGTGGGCGTGGTCTAGCTTGCACATAGTAGCAGAGAGAAAACTAGTCAAAGATAAAATGTAACTATCGATAATAGTCCGTCATAGATAAAAATCACTTATCGATTCCGTAACGCAACTGTCCATATCTCACTTAATTTCAAGGCCGGAAGAATTATCAACAGCATGGGTGTGTGTGTTTGTCCTTAGGATAATTTAGATTAAGTAGTGTGTAAGCTTAGGGACTGATGACCTTAGCAGTTAAGTCCCATAAGATTTCACACTCATTTGAACATTTTTTATCTTAATATAATTTGTTCAAAATCTGCCCTCCTGGTTTCAGACGTTTCTAACTGACCGAAAAGACGTGAAATACGGCGATGACATTTCCGACAAGTGGATCTGTACAAGTGGTGCTCCGAGCGACATCAAGTCTGTGAGAAGTGCCCCGAGGTGCGCTTACTCATACACCAATTTAGCCCTCGAGACGGCGAGGAATTTGTGCAGCGCGCCCGCAGTTTTGCGAGCGGGGCGCCCCGCGACTGCCACAGCCGTGCCAGCGCCTCCCGGGACGCCAGAACGGCCCATTATAACGTAATTGGGTTACGAGAGTACGATGTGGCGCGTTGCACGCCGCGCCCCGATCGAAGGGTAATGACGGAGGCGGCGGCGGCAGCCTCGCCGCACAGATGCCGCTGCTACCCTCGGCCGCAGTGCGCATGCGCGAGCCGAATGACACAAGCAACCCTCGGAGATCAAATCATCCCGCCCACCGCTCTCCGTCCTCGCGCTCTTTCCCTGTCTACTTCCGTTGCCTTCCCGCCTGCTGGGGAAGGCTACAGATTGTCTTATAATTGGTACAAGAGACGAATCTGTTTTTAAAGTGGGAGGATATTGGATTAGTTGATTGCTCTGTCAAGAATGACGTGTCTCCAGGATTCGGAGAGGCGAAAGAGGGAGGGGAGAAAAAGAGAGAGAGAGATGAGTTTTTGGTGACATTGCCACAAAAGTATACTTAGCAGACTTATCAGGAAACGTCCCTTCATTACTAATAACTATTTAACGCCGGCTATAGCCTCAAGATGTCCCTCATGTGGTACAAAATAATCTGCACGAGAGAGCACCATCTTATACGGAAATAGTATGCTAAGGAACGGATGATGGCTACGAGACTAGAAGCGACGAAATAAGGTCATTACATACTAATTCAAACTGGCGCGTTTCGACCACGAACCAACAAAAGAATGCAAAGTACTCTGTCCACCAACATCTGTTACCAGTCGACATGATACTTTCCATCTTGCTTAATAAATGATTCAAATGGCTCTTAGCACTATGGGACTTAACATCTAAGGTCATCTGTGCACTAGAACTTAGAACTACTTAAACCTAACTAACCTACGGACATCACACACATCCATGCCCGAGGCAGGATTCGAACATGCGACCGCAGCGGTCACGCGGTTCCAGACTGAAGCGCCTAGAACCGCTCGGCAACAACGGCCAGCATCTTGCTTATTTGTGATGTTTTTGTGGTATCGCACAGAGATCACGGTGCCACACCAAAGTCGGCAACGCCAATCGTTACTATAGACATTAGCGAGGGCTTGCTGCAACCCGTAACAACCAATGGAAAGCACTCGAGAGGACCACGCCTGTCTCTCAGCATAGCAGCGCCCTCACGCTGAGGTCAATATAGCGTCGAGCGTGTAAGAGCTCATCGACAGTCATAGACCTCATCTTTATGTGCGGCAGTCAACAACATCATGTAGGACTATGACACTTAAAGTTTCTGATTAAACGTTATTTCGTTAAGGTTGCATTTTCTACTGCAGTAAAACAATTTGTTAGCAAGTGCATCAAGCGATGCTTTGTTCGTCAGTGACGTTTGTAAATCATACAACAATCATGTGGCAAAAAAGGGTGTCAAAGTTAAGTAAATCTTTTATTTATTAATAAAATAAAGAGCACTAATATTTGATGTGTTCTAGTTTGATGAGCTTCTCCCAGAGCAATCAAGGAACCCACAGTTATGGCGAGACTTACGTAGTTTCTTCTGGTCACAACAGTTCTGTTGGTAAGTTGTGCCCGAAAGGTGTCAATAATTTTTTATACTAGATAGATTCCGTTTAATTAGCGACGTGAAGCAGTGTTAACGGTGTGTCCAGTTAAACGCATGAGGTTCGAGAGCATCCTTTGCGACCTTTAAAAGAAATTTATACCAAAAAAATACATATTTCCCACCCTTCAATTGTATTCTGTCATTGGATCGACACTGGCTGCTAGAGTTAAGTATTTCTTATGACTCTTTCATTTCAACTTAATGTACCGAGTACATCGCCCAAAAAGCGCAAAATTTGACCAAACAAATTACGCCTTTTGTTTATTAGTAAAGATTTGCGGCCAGAACCAAAACGGTGTCTCTAGAAATAGGTCATACTGCAGTTACTTACTTGTGGATGTACCGCATGGACGACAATCAGCGAAACGAGGTTGCACGTTTTGCAACGAGTACACAATCGAATTCAACTTTGAGGTTCAGAAGCACTTCTACCAACCAAGAGCGTGACATCACACCAAGAAACGAACATTCCGCTACTGAAAATCATAATCAATAGAACAGCCCGTCGATGGTACAGGAAATCGATTCACTACGGGATACCGCAAAACGTCTACAGTCCATTGAAATAAAAAGACCCAGAGACTAGCACAGATTTCCAGTACCTCTAACCAGAGACGACGTGCATTAAAGAATACTGTTGGAATTTTTGTTCATATCACATGAGTCAAAAATACCACAATGCCTCCAGGAATCGAACTATCAACGTTGAAGTGCGGCAACAAACTAAATGTTTCAGAGTGCAATAATGTGAAACAGATAAAGCTATCGCCAAACACGAATCCGCTTAGACTTGCAGAACTGTATATAAACATGGGCGAAAAATAAAAGAGAATCATTCCAGTGACAATATGGGCCGCTAATGTGGAAATCCATGTAGATAAGTGACTTCAAAAAATGGTTCAAATGGCTCTGAACACTATGGGCCTTAACAGCTGAGGTCGTCAGTCCCCTAGAACTACTTAAACCTAACTAACCTAAGGACATCACACACATCCATGCCCGAGTCAGGATTCGAACCTGGAGAGACGTCTACAGATGTTAACGTAACCTCTGGTGTGCCACAGGGGAGTGTTATGGGACCATTGCTTTTCACAATATATGTAAATGACCTAGTAGATAGTGTCGGAAGTTCCATGCGGCTTTTCGCGGATGATGCTGTAGTATACAGAGAAGTTGCAGCATTAGAAAATTGCAGCGAAATGCAGGAAGATCTGCAGCGGATAGGCACTTGGTGCAGGGAGTGGCAACTGACCCTTAACATAGACAAATGTAATGTATTGCTAATTCATAGAAAGAAGGACCCTTATTGTATGATTATCTGATAGCGGAACAAACACTGGTAGCAGTTACTTCTGTAAAGTATCTGGGAGTATGCGTACGGAACGATTGGAAGTGGAATGATCACATAAAATTAATTGTTGGTAAGGTGGGTGCCAGGTTGAGATTCATTGGGAGAGTCCTTAGAAAATGTAATCCATTAACAAAGGAGGTGGCTTACAAAACACTCGTTCGACCTATACTTGAATATTGCTCATCAGTGTGGGATCCGTACCAGGTCGGGTTGACAGAGGAGATAGAGAAGATCCAAATAAGAGCGGCGCGTTTCGTCACAGGGTTATTTGGTAACCGTGATAGCGTTATGGAGATGTTTAGCAAACTCAAGTGGCAGCTTCTGCAAGAGAGGCGCTCTGCATCGCGGTGTAGATTGCTGTCCAGGTTTCGAGAGGGTGCGTTTCTGGATGAAGTATCGAATATATTGCTTCCCCCTACTTATACCTCCAGAGGAGATCACGAATGTAAAATTAGAGAGATTCGAGAGCGTACGGAGGCTTTCCGGCAGTCGTTCTTCCCGCGAACCACACGCGAATGCAACAGGAAAGGGAGGTAATGACAGTGGCACGTAAAGTGCCCTCCACCACACACCGTTGGGTGGCTTGCGGAGTATAAATGTAGATGTAGATGTAAAGTACATACGTCTGTTAGGCATAATGCTTAAAGGAGTGACATCACTACGCTGTAAAGTCACAATTTTAAAACCATCTGGTAAATGTGAGTTGCCTAGTTCATGCCTACCGCAGGAAAAAATGTCAAAGTAGATAACACCGCGAGTGAATGCTGTTCACTCAGTGATACAAGGGAAAAATTGGTAGGATATCTATCCGTGTGTGCGAATACGCCAGTCTCCGCGGTGCATGTTTGTCTTCAGAAAACTCTGATTTCAAAAATGGCTCTGGGCACTATGGGACTTAACTTCTGAGGTCATCAGTCCCCTAGAACTTAGGACTACTTAAACTTAATTAACCTAATGACATCACATACATCCATGCCCAAACTCTGATTTCCTTGAGCCATTTGAGATAACACTTTGTGGGATTCTAGCACTAGTGTTAAGAGATCTGATGAACAAAAAATATACCATACTTGATTTGTTTAAATAAATATTCACTGAAAACGAACACGATGGCACAAAAACTTCCCATACCTATCCTGTTTAAATAAATATTCTCAATAAATGTACACGATTGCTCTGTTAATTGACTGTGTTCCCATCTTCGTAGGTACTTCTAGAAATCATAGCGTACATTGTTTTGCTGATCACGATGCAAACATCTTTCTTTTTTATGTTTAAGATTTCGCAATAAATCAAAACATTCTTTCGGTACTTTTAAATCCAACGTAAATGAAACGCCTCGTTTGTCTCATCTTCTTACTGGTAGGTAGAATCGATAGTGGTACGAGCAAGTTCTTTAACTAAAACCATTAATCGAATGAATCATTTATCAGCTGCTTCGATTAAAATATGTCAAAATTTATGATCCGTCTATAGAAATAAGGAAACGGCTTCAGCAATGTTTAACACCATTTGTTTGGTCACAAAACGAATATCTGAATACGTGAAATTTCCAACAACTATATGTTCAAAGGCGACACTTTCGTTGCATCTTCAATTCCCTAGAGTAGTAGCATCAGTTTACACTATAAAACGGCAGTATAGAGATATATCGTAACAATTCTCAGTAAACTGAAGTGTCTGAGATTTTCTTAAATATATTTGAATTCTAAGAGGGTTGTTAATAGAACAGTATTAAGACACATTCAGAGAAAATACGTACTATTGAAACGTTTTGGTGCAACAGAAACATTTAAAGGGAGTAAGTAGAGCGAAGTATTATTGACGTTGGTATGGGAATGGTTATACTTTGTGAAGATTAACAAATACATTGAGTAAGTCATTAAGGACGTTCCCTGACGTGTTAAAAATTTGTGGTGGTCCGAGACTCTAAGCAAGTACACACAATGTTTACGTCACAGGGAGACAGATTCATTCTAACGTCTATAATTTCTCTACGAGTGAGTGCATGCTTACGAATATAACAAGAATACGATGAAACAGTAACGTTAACAATTCAGAATCTATTGTAAGGTCATTGATTAACGGGATACTGCAGCGGCGTGGCATTCTCCTACAAAATGACACTGTGTCACTTCACAATTTTTGTGAGAAATTATTAGGAGAACAAGTGTATGATAGGAAAATTAATTCCAACTTAAATATGTTAGACCATTACCTATTGGTCTAACACGGAAAGTATAACTTTACTGTTAGTAGCTATAATTAAGAGCTATAATTTGTGACTTGTAAGCCTGGAACGAGAGTGTTCGAAGCCCTTGATGTTGGGATGCTGAGAAAATCAACTCAGTTCAGCCCTTTTAGATTACATTCAACTCACTCCAAGATGCTGTACTATTCAGCTAATTCCTCTTGTTAACAACAAAGGAATTTAGGGTAAAAATTGTATAAATCTACTCGATGCAGAAACGTTAAATTTATGTGCCGTTTCTATATCGATGCTTTTTTAACTGTACGTGTCACAGGGATAGAAGCACAGCGATACTCAACGACAATTTGTTCTTCCCAATGCTGACTCGTCGAACACCGATAAAACCGCCGGACGGATGAGGCCGGAAATTATCTTTGCTAGCCTACTGAAAATTTTATCGATAGGAAATTAACACACGGTTGGCTAGAGGCTAACAGCGAATGCAGAATACTTTTTTTTAACGTTGGAGTGATCAGAGTAACTTGTAAAATACTGCATTATTTCATAACTGCTTTCTGTGGGACTTCGGAGGTACTTTCGGTCACTGCCTGCGTGAAACGATTTGTCACACTTAGTTATAAGGATGAGAAACGTCGCACCGCGGGTGCAACAGTCAGACAAGGTTATCACATGGGGTTTCCTGTTTATTATCACTTCCGTTCTCGTTTGTTTTCTTTCTTTTCTCGCTATAATTCTCCATCAGTTACAAGGATGCCTGTTGTTTGCTTAGATCGGATTCCATGGGACTGTATAATGCATCAGAACATGCATGTACAAGAAGCCGTTAATATCGTAGTTTTTACATTCGTAAAGTCTATATCTTTTTCCGTCCACCGTGTATTATGGTCACGAAATACGCGCTCTTAACCTGACTATTTTGAGACTATTTTTCTACTATGGTTTTAGGTTATAAATAAATTTTCATGATTTCTACGACTAAAAAGAAATGTATGTATCCTCAAATTGCACGTGACCAGCACCTACCGGCTTGCGATACACTCAGGAATGACCACCATCTTCGAACGGAACATTGCGACAATCTGTCGAGGTTCATCAATGACAATACTATTTGTCAATTTTCTTTAGTGTGTAAATAAGGAACTCTAAATAGGAACACACTATAAAGCAAAAGACACACTGCGGCAGCGAAAATGCATGTTTGAGAAAATAGGCTCTACTACTCAAGTGAATGTAAGAATTTAGGCGTCAAAGTGATACAGTGATGTAACTAAGCAGCACCTGGTAACAACGACTCACATCGGAAGAAGCTAATATTAGAGGGGACAATATTTACTTATGCGTCTTGTAAGCTCCTGTTTCACTGCACTGCGTTTTCGATTCCCTGCTACATCGACGACCTAAAATTTCAGACTTGTGCTCAAATTTTCAGTTTCTTCCTCCATTTTTTATTTGTAACATCTCGAAATTCTTAATAGGGCCGCAAGAGGTTATGAAACTGGACTCTCTCATAGGTAGGTTTGTGGGGGAGGGGACGAAACAGCGGGATTATCTGTCAATACTGGACTCCCATTCGTGAAATTTGTAGTTCATTTCCTATTCCGATAGTGAAAATTTAAGTTTTCAATGCGCTTTTTGTAAGCCGCTTAATACAGCTGCCGAGATGAACACATTCAATAGAAACAGTGGAAGTCTCGCTCCCTCCTCCCCTGTTCGAGGTTCTGTCCTTAGGCAATCCGTCATCGATGGACGTTAATTCCTAATCTGCTTACATCGTAATTTTTTGATACATTTGCGAAACAGCCTGCATGTTCTGTTACGGTAATGTATACAGGCTGATTTTTTTTCCATCGTGTACAAACTCTAAGGATTGATCGATGAGAGGATACGGAACAAAAAAGGGTCTAATGAAATTATGTCCGAAAATGTATGATTTCCATCCTAGAGACCATTTATTCAATCATACATTGTTACAGAGACTGCGGTCTAATACGCGCTGCAACATGCAGCCACAGCATGCATGGTTCCCTCCTGGAGGGTAGTACTGTTCCTCATACGTCACGCCCTAGCGCCATCTTCTACCATAGTAATTGGTAATATTGTGTCCGATTCACTTCTCCAGTTGACTCACCTTGCAGTGGATGTGATACAGCGTTGAACACAATGGTTCCGTATTGGAATCGAGAGCTTGCCGACATAGTATTCACTTACGGAAAGGTAAATGGCAACGGGTCGCCGACAGCAAGTTTTTCTGCATCTACATCTACGTGGATACTGTGCAAATCACATTTAAAAGCCTGGCAGAGGGTTCATAGAACTCCTATATCTTCGCTTGCGATCTCTGATTTCCCTTATTTTATCATGGTGATCGTTTCTCCCAATGTAGGCCGGCGTCAACAAAATATTTTCACATTCGGAAGGGAAAGTTGGTAATTTGGATTTCGTGGGATGATTCCTCCTTAAGTTTCGTTGTGGAAACGATTATAAGCATCTCGCTTTGAAGTCTGCGCTAAATTTCGAGCTTTTGTAAAAGATCGCCAATCTTGGAGATTTTGCGTCTGTTTAAATTTGGCATGTGTTTTCGTTGTTTCTTCAACAGTGTTCTGACTTGTTTTGTGTACCATGGGGGATCAGCTCCGTCCTTTGTTAATTTATTTGGTATAAATCTTTCAACTGCTGCCGGTACTATTTCTTCGAATTCAAGCCACGTGTAGTATACGCTTACATTGTTAATTTCGAAGGAGTGGAGATTGTCTCTCAGGATGGCGTCAAGTGAATATTTATCAGCTTGTTTGAATAGGTACGTTTTTTGTTTATTTTTTAAGGATTTGGAGGTTGCAATATTCAGTCTCGCTACGACAACCATGTCTTCGCTAATCCCTGTATCCGTTTTGATGCTGTTATTAATTCAGGATTATTTGCTACTAAGAGGTCAAATGTGTTTTCACAACCGTTTACTATTCTCGTGGGCCCATGAGCTAACTGCTCGAAATAATTTTCAGAGAACGAGTTTAGCACGATTTCGGATGATGTTTCATGTATACCTCCGGAATTAAACATGTATTTTCGTCAACATATCGAGGGTGAATTGGAGTCACCACCAACTATAATCGTGTGTGTTGGGTATGTGTCTGAAATCAAACTAAAGTTTACTTTGAACCTTTCATCAATTGTATCATCTGGATTGGGAGGTCGGTAAAAGGACCCTATTATTATTTTAATCCGGTTTCCAAGAATAATCTTTGCCCATATTAACTCACAGGAAGTATCTACTTCAATTTAGCGACAAGGTAAACTATTTCTAACAGCAAAAAACACGCCATTGTCCAACGTGTTTATCCTATCCTTTCGGAACACCGTTAGGTTCTTCGCAAAAATTTCAGCTTATCTCCAGCTTTAGCCAGATTTCAATGCCTATAATGATTTGCCCATCAGTGCTTTCTATTAGCAGTTGGAGCTCTGGTACTTTCCCAACACTGGTACGACAATTTACAACTGTTATACCGATGGTTACTGTATCTACGTTCTTCCTACGTTCGGCCTGCATCCTTTGTGACTGGAGCGCTTTTTGTGTTTTCCCAAGATGCTCTTACCTAAAAGACCGCCCAGTCCACGTCACACAGCCCCTGCTACCCTTGTAGCCGTCTCCTGAGTATAATGGACTCCTGACCTATTCAGCGAAACCCAACCACCCTACGGCGCAAGTCGAAGAACCCGCAGCCTACACTGTCACAGAACTATCTGAGCCTCTGATTCAGACCCCCCATTCGGCTCTCTACCGGAGGTCCGCTGATGGTCCTGTCGACTATGCTGCAAATGGACAGCTCCGCTTTCATCTCGCAAGCATGACTCGCAGCTTTTACCACTTCTCAGTTCGAATATAATGCATTTCCTTGAGACGGAGAAGTAGCTGTCCATGCATCAGCACGGCTTTAGAAAGCATCGCTCCTGCGAAACGCAACTCGCCCTTTTTTCACATGATATCTTGCGAACCATGGATGAAAGGTATCAGACGGAAAGCGTTAAGGTACGAGCTTATGGGATTGGTTTCCAAGTATGTGAGTGGCTCGTTCTTAAGTAATAGAACCCAGTACAATGTGCTCGATGGCGAGTGTTCATTGGAGGTGAGGGTATCATCTGGAGTGCCCCAGGGAAGTGTGGTAGGTCCGCTGTTGTTTTTTATCTACATAAATGATCTTTTGGATAGGGTGGATAGAAATGAGCAGCTGTTTTCTGATTATACTGTGGTGTACGGGAAGGTGTCGTTGTTGAGTGACTGTAGGAGGATACAAAATGACTTGGACAAGATTTGTGATTGGTGTAAAGAATGGCAGCTAACTCTAAATATATATAAATGTACATTAATGTAGATAAATAGGCAAAAGAATCCTGTAATGTTTGAATACTCCATTAGTAGTGTAGCGCTTGACACAGTCACGTCGATTAAATATTTGGGCGTACCATTGCAGAGAGATATGAAGTGGGACAAGCATGTAATGGCAGTTGTGGGGAAGGCGGATAGTCGTCTTCTGTTCATTGGTAGAATTTTGGGAAGATGTGGTTCATACGTAAAGGAGACCGCTTATAAAACAGTAATACGACCTATTCTTGAGTACTGCTCGAGCGTTTGGGATCCCTATCAGGTCGGATTGAGGGAGGACATAGAAACAATTCAGAGGCAGGCTGTTAGATTTGTTACTGGTAGATTTGATCATCACGTGAGTGTTACGGAAATGCTTCAGGAACTCAGGTGGGAGTCTCTAAAGGAAAGGAGGCGTTCTTTTCGTGAATCGCTACTGTGGAAATTTAGAGAAACAGCATTTGAGGCTGACTGCAGTAAAATTTTACTGCCGCCAACTTACATTTCGCGGAAAGACCACAAAGATAAGATAAGAGAGATTAGGGCTCGTACAGAGGCATATAGGTAGTCATTTTTCCCTCGTTCTGTTTGGGAGTGGAACAGGGAGAGAAGATGCTAGTTGTGGTACGAGGTACCCTCCGCCACGCACCGTGTGGTATGTATGTAGATGTAGATGTAAATGTTAGCCACGTGAAGCCAGAGAGGATCATTATTACCGACGCTGGCCTCACACTGTGCTATTCATGGCATCCAGAAAGACCTATTCCACGTCTGTGATGGCTGCACCCAGTATGCACATGAAGTGCACATTGGCTTTCTTCCCCTTCATGGCAGCCATGTCCCTAAGTGGCTCCATAACGCGCCTAATGTAAGAGCTCCCAACTGTCAATAATCCAACCCTCTATGATTGCCCAGATCTTTCAGGCTGAGAGGTTTCCTCTGAAGCAGGACAGGCGATTGCACGTGGATGAATGACAGTGTGAGTCACAGACAGTACCTGGAAACTGTTTGCAGAATAACCAGAGAAACCTTAAACACCGCCCCCTGGAAAGTATTTCGCTGCCTGCCACGCCAGAGGGCGATCCCCCATTCGACCACAGATGAGGGGTCAACCTCAGTGCAAGCAGTAATTGGGCAGGCCACCGGTGAGGACCGGTCGGAGGACATGGACGTGCTGGGCGTCCGTTGGATCCTCATGGCTGGTCCACAACAGAGATGACCATCCTAGGCAGCTTCAAGCTGTGTAACCGAAGCTATCACTGCCTGGAACTGAGAGCGAAGTGTCACCAACTCGGCTCGCATCCGCACACAACAATCGCAATCCCTATCCATACTGAAGACTGTGGAAAAGTAAGCTACCGACGTAAATGGACTATTGGCATGTGCTCTGGAATTCTGCTGTAGGCCTTTGCGAAAACACAGGAGCTGTGTCTAGTAAATTGGATTCAAAAACCGAATAACCAATGCAGTCAGGTGAGACTAAATAATTCTCCCCTGATTAGTAACTCTTGATATGTCACAAAACCGGTTTACTTTCCAACACAAAGGGAAACGCAAGAGCTGTGACTATTGGATATTAAATTAACATGCAGAAACTAAAGAAACTAAACTATCAAAGCACACAGATGAAGTTAAACAATTCGCTCCTGGTTAGGAACTAGTAAAAGTCACAAAATTGGTTACTTTCCTGTTGCTGCTTCTGTCTTGGCCGGTCGCTGCTGCCTGTATCAGGAGACCTTCCCCCGCCGAAAAAAACCACAACATTCAGTGTTTGCAACAGTGTTCCACCGTTTGTCTGAGACAGCGTCGTTTCTGGGAGCAGGAAATCATGAAGAATGTGCTCGAAATTTTTGGGCACCAAACTTGGAGGAAAATGTGATAAAAACTGTGAAAGGCGACCGCCGTGTTAGTACCAGGCAGTTGGCCCACCAGTAAAGAGTAAGTCAGATGACCGAGTGAAACAATCTCCATGACAGTTGTTGCTACCCTTATCACTTAGAGCGTGTGCAGGGCTTATTAGCGACAGACTTTCCACATCGGGAGCAGTTTTGTCATTGGTTCCTTCACCAGGCAAGCACGTTTGAGTGATTTGTGTCATCCATCCTATTCACAGATGAGGTCATATTTACGCGGAATGGTATCTTCAACATTCGTAACAGTCATCTGTGGGATAGTATGCAGAACTATGGTATGGTGGCAGCGAATCATCAGCATCGGTGCAGACGGAATGTGTTGGCGGGATAACTGGCGACCGTATTTTGGGACCAGTCTTCCTTCCACATCACCTAACAGGACGGAACTATCAGAGTTCCTTGTTGGTGACTGCACCTCCCCTGCTGGAAGAAGTGCTATTGATGATTCGAAGGGTTATGTGGCTCCTACAAGTTGGTTCTCCAGCCCACTTTGCCGTTAACGTCAGGGCTCACCTCAATGGTCGATGGATCGGAAGAAGGGGTCCAGTGGCATGGCCTGCTCGTTCACCAGACCTCAACCCGTTCTATTTCTGGTTATGTGGCCATCTATATATTATCGTGTATGCAGAGCCTGTTCCAGTTGTGGAGACAATGGATCGGCGTATTCATGCTGCCTTTGACACTGTTCGGATGCTGGCTGGCCGATGTGAACGTGTGAGACGGAACATGCTACGGCGTGTACAACATTCGTTGAGGCACATAGAAACCATTTTCAACACATACCGTAACTGTGGCTGCATGGTACGAAGTGTATTAGACCGCAGTTTCTGTAACAATGTATAAGTTGATAAATGGTCTCTAGCATGGAAACCATACATTTCCGAACAAAAGTTCATTAGACCTTTTATGTTCTGTATGCACGCACAGATCAATCCCTAAAGTTTCTACACGCTCAAAAAAATCACCGTGTGCATCACAATCTTCAGAACAGAATTTGTGTTTAATGGACCTGGCTTAAAAGAATTTTGAAGACTTTGATTGGCCGTCAGGTGCAATAAGATGGCTGCGTTAAATTTCAGTTCAACACACTTGTGACCAACAGGCTTCAATAGCAAATTTTCTCTTCCTCTTCTTCTTCTTCTTCTTCTTCTTCTTCTGTATTAAAGAACTTGATGGCTCCTGATCATCTCACCGCTCTCGTTCCATTCAACCCATTCTCCTTCTTTCTCCTGTATCCTAAGATCACCACTTTTGGAAGGACAGTCACCATCCTGGTCATATATTTTGCTGTTGGTTGTTACATACTTCTCTCGTTTTTACTTCATCGTGCTCTCTGTCATCCAATGTTTTTGCTTTGCTCCCCAGGTATGTTATTATGTAATTTACATGATTTGACAAGTCGACAGACATTTGGGAAGATACCCGCTGTTCCTCAGCCAGCTGCAGGTCTGTACTTCTGACTGCACGATTGTTTGCATGAGGGAATTGAGCTCTCTGGTTTGGAAGCGAACTGTATCAACACACGTCTATCTTAACTCCATATCTTAGGCAATTTTAATCAATTTCCTCTCGCAGACGCAGAAATGATCCCTCGGATCTACTAATCGTGTCAGCGGTAACTTACACCACCTGTCCCATCCAAGGCACTAAGGCAACTTTTTCCTCCCTAACTGCAGTCCTTCTCGTATACCTCCTACATCCCCCATTTAATCTCCCCCCACAAACACACTATATACATTTGTAAGCTAACTCCCGTCTAATATCCTCTACATTCATATGTTTCAACCACTTTTCCCAGGGATGCCCAACATTAACACTTCCACAGAGCAGAAGGGGCAAATTTCTACCGTCATGTTAAGCATACAGACGTCATTACTTAAATTTCTGTTACTTTTTGTTCATCACATAGTCACTGCCAGTCCGTTCCCAAAACCGGGAATGTAAATAATAAGGGAATAAATAAATTTACAAGGAAGCAGTAACGCCACTCATTCTTTACCTCTTATATTAATTTTGAAGAAAAGTGGACATGACATACAGTAGCAAGCAACTGACTCTAATAAATGTACACTAACAAGTGTATTCAGAGTGCTACTTGTTCACCAATACCGAATGCCTGAGTCGTCTGTATGGAGGAACCCAGAGCAAATAAGATTTTTATTCCCTCATTCGGTCTGTGATGCGTGCTCGGATGATACTGTTGCATACCTATTGCACGTGAAATGTAGCTGTCCGTATTCGCGTCAAAATTTGTTATCCTATTTCTATGGGGTATAGTCATAAAGTTTCAATTTTGCATTTTAAAAGTAAAGTAGCGTAATTAATTTTTCGTTTGTATGCAGTTATATGGCTGCAGTCCTGGTACGCACTGATATCCTCATGCCACAGCTCTAAACTAGGCCTTTAGAAGGATCATAACGATATGGTACAGCTTAACGATATAGTGGAGTATCGTGCGGTAATTAGTTTTCTGAATTTGATGGAAAACAACAATGGAGTATTGCATGTTGAGTTTGTGGAAGCGTACGGCATCAATGATGCTGTGGTTACATGGCACCGATCCTTCCAGTGAGGTAAAATCAGTCCGAATGACAAAAGAGAAGTGTCAGACCATCTCTCCAATGGAAAACCGGGGTTCGTAAAGAAACTGGAGATCGCGGTGCTCAGAGACGAGTGTCAATCAAGGCGAAAATCAGTCGTATAGGAATTTTCAACATCTTAAAATACATTTTAGACGTGACGAAGTCCACCGCACGTTTGAGCCCGAACCGAGAATTCCAGCCAAACAGAGGTAGCAGCTGCGTGAGTCCTTGCTGGATGACTTGTTCAGCCGCCCAACGACCAAGGAAGAGTCGCCACACGGGCAGTGGTAACTACCGTGCAATGTGCTGATTTACCTCCACTGTGCTGCTGAACACTCGCTCAGAAACGATCCTTCCTGTGCATCCGGTACGTGTGTCTCAATGTGAGTACTCCAGCGGCAATTGTCAGCTGCATCTGGCTACTTAATCATACAGTTTGTGTACGAAATGGATGGGTATAAAATTCCTACTTTCGGTTCCCGGCCGGTCGGGGAGATTTCACGCTTGGGGGCTGGGTGTTGTGTTGTGCTTACGTTCGTATCGTCATAACTGACATTACACTGTTGCGACGGCTACTCGATAACGGCTACTCGATACGAAAGCCAATGAAAGTAATTCTACGTTAGCTCTCCCTTGTCCATATGATTGTTCAGTCTGTAGTGTGCATAAATAAAAATTTCGATCTCCATGAACAAGTTACAAGCCAAAAAAGAAAATTTCATGCGCTGTCAGTAAGGGCATCCAGATTATAAAAGTTCCATAGTAAACAGTACGATACAAATTTACATAGTTCTCCATATGAAATCAAAATTATTTCATTATTCTCACTATACAGTAGAAAGAAGCAAAACTGTTAGAAGATGTGAAATAAAAGACCTTAAAAGAGAAAATGCCAAATATCTTACTGCATGTAGTGCAAGCTCTCTAGTAAATAAAGCCAATCGCAGAAACACACTCCCGAGAGAGAGCTCACTTACATTTATAATAGTATTGAATATATTTCTACTAAATTAATAAGAAATTCTCAAAACCTCTTAGAAAACACGAAGGTGCCAAAAAACTGGATACGGTGTGAAGCGAACCGGCTACACATCGCACAACACTCTGTAAAACCGCGTTTCTATACTCTTCATCGTCTTTCTTTCGATCTGGTTCTCCGTCGTTTATCGTCATTGATTATGTGCGGACGTCGCATGACGTCTTTCAAATTCCATCGCTGAGGTCTGCACTACCTGGTTCTATTACATATGGTGACCAGTTCCCTGATCGACCACGAGGAGCTACCGTGCCTGCAGCTGAGCAGGCTCCACTGAATTTCTGCCACGTACAACATTGTCTCGTACTCTGCGACATTCAGAAGGCTTTAATGGTTCAAATGGCTCTGAGCACTATGGGACTCAACTGCTGAGGTCATTAGTCCCCTAGAACTTAGAACTAGTTAAACCTAACGAACCTAAGGACATCATACACATCCATGCCCGAGGCAGGATTCGAACCTGCGACCGTAGCGGTCTCGCGGTTCCAGACTGCAGCGCCAGAACCGCGCGGCCACTTCGGCCAAGACTTTAATAGCAGGTAAGTTATTAACTATTCAGTTATAACAAATCATAAGAAGATCAATGTGTTCTTGATGGATCTTCAATGTACCTTTGCTTGGAATGGCACACATTCATAACATGCAATCTACAACGCGAAAATTCTTTAACCATCAATACGACATTTCATCTACATCTACATCTACATCTACATTGATACTCCGCAAGCCACTCAACGGTGTGTGGCGGAGGGCACTTTACGTGCCACTGTCATTACCTCCCTTTCCTGTTCCAGTCGCGTATGGTTCGCGGGAAGAACGACTGTCTGAAAGCCTCCGTGCGCGCTCTAATCTCTCTAATTTTACATTCGTGATCTCCTCGGGAGGTATAAGTAGGGGGAAGCAATATATTCGGTACCTCATCCAGAAACGCACCCTCTCGAAACTTGGCGAGCAAGCTACACCGCGATGCAGAGCGCCTCTCTTGCAGAGTCTGCCACTTGAGTTTATTAAGCATCTCCGTAACGCTATCACGGTTACCATATAACCCTGTGACGAAACGCGCCGCTCTTCTTTGGATCTTCTCTATCTCCTCCGTCAGACCGATCTGGTACGGATCCCACACTGATGAGCAATACTCAAGTATAGGTCGAACGAGTGTTTTGTAAGCCACCTCCTTTGTTAATGGACTACATTTTCTAAGCACTCTCCCAATGAATCTCAACCTTGTACCCGCCTTACCAACAATTAATTTTATATGATCATTCCACTTCAAATCGTTCCGCACGCATACTCCCAGATATTTTACAGAAGTAACTGCTACCAGTGTTTGTTCCGCTATCATATAATCATACAATAAAGGATCCTTCTTTCTATGTATTCGCAATACATTACATTTGTCTATGTTAAGGGTCAGTTGCCACTCCCTGCACCAAGTGCCTATCCGCTGCAGATCTTCCTGCATTTCGCTACAATTTTCTAATGCTGCAACTTCTCTGTATACTACAGCATCATCCGCGAAAAGCCGCATGGAACTTCCGACACTATCTACTAGGTCATTTATATATATTGTGAAAAGCAATGGTCCCATAACACTCCCCTGTGGCACGCCAGAGGTTACTTTAACGTCTGTAGACGTCTCTCCATTGATAACAACATGCTGTGTTCTGTTTGCTAAAAACTCTTCAATCCAGCCACACAGCTGGTCTGATATTCCGTAGGCTCTTACTTTGTTTATCAGGCGACAGTGCGGAACTGTATCGAACGCCTTCCGGAAGTCAAGAAAAATAGCATCTACCTGGGAGCCTGTATCTAATATTTTGTGGGTCTCATGAACAAATAAAGCGAGTTGGGTCTCACACGATCGCTGTTTCCGGAATCCATGTTGATTCCTACATAGTAGTCATTTTATTAGAACAGACCGTACCAACAATTTATAGGTGCTATAAAATGGCTTGTATTCATAGGACGTAAGTTACAAAACCCATAAAATATATGCTTAAACTGAGAGCCAATCTGGCGTCTCCCGACTCTCTACTGAAGAGACGTTACGTACATGTGACGTCGGTGGCGTCTTCTGTCTCATTTGTCTACGTTCAGTCGCACGTTCATGATATCTTTCATGCTTGATATTGCCCTACACATTCGGAAAGACTTCCCAACGCGCTTTTTTTCACGCTATAACGACAGAAACCCGGCACGCTCAACACTGGGGTATGAATGCACGGTCCGCGTGTCGATGGCTTTTGGGGAATGACTACGACACCGGCACAAGGAAACAAAGCATGCGGTGGAAACATGTGGTTTCATCAGCGCCGAAAATAGCCTAGACCCAGTCATCATTAGCCAAGAAGATGCTTAGTATTTTTTGAGAATGACATTGTGTAATACTAACAGGTTATTCGTCAAAATGGCAAGCCGTCACAGAAGCGTAATACCGATACCTTCTGACGAGGTTGCGGGAAGCTGTAAAGACGAAACGTCTCGGGAAGCTATTGAAGGCGGTGTTTTTGCTCCTTAATTCATTCTTTACAGCACACAGTCCCAATTCCGGCTTCTTTGGGATCACCAGTCGTATTCTCAGAAAGTAACAGAGTTCTCTTTCCCCGGATGAAAAAAAAACTGTTACGTGACAGCCTCGTCTCCAGAAAGGCGACGAGGTGATTTTCGAGGTAAAATGCTTCCTAAAGAGCTAAAATGAAAATTCCTACACTCAATGTCTCCAACAAGTCATTCACCATAAAAAATCGCATTGAATGGTGAATGTGTGTTGAGTAACGGAAGTTTGAAGATTACAGGTTAATATTTTCGAGGTGATAATAGGAACTTTATGACCACCCACTGTAGGGTTAGATGATGTGGTCTGAGGTAATTTTAGATTTCTGTACCTCAGTAGGTAAAAAAGGAACGATTATAGGATCACTTAGTTGCCCGACTGCCTTTCCGTCCATCCGACTGTTAACACTGCATTTCCTCAGGAACGAGTAAAGGCACCAAACTGAAATTTTCAGTTCCTAAGATATAGTCCATTGACGGTGTGAAACATTTAAGCTTGAAAGTCAATTAAGTCAAAAGATAACGCCATTTATAGAATGAGATTTTCACTCTGCAACGGAGTGTGCGCTCATATGAAACTTCCTGGCAGATTAACCGAGTCTCGGTCCGGCACACAGTTTTATCTGCCAAGGAGTTTCAAGGCCGTTTTTGCCACATACTTGTGTGTGGGGGGGGGGGGGGGGGGGGAGATCAGAAGATGACAGTTGCAACTATTAAAAACCTTTAGTCAATTATAAATACTAAGTAATGCAACACTGGATATAAAACGTTTATTGAAGTTAAGTATAGATCGCTTCTTCCATTTTCTCAATATAAGAAACTTCAGTCACATTAAGTACTGATAAACTTATATAGGAACACGATTTATAATAAAAATGATTTTGTTTCTTTTTTTAATATCAGAATATAAGTTACACTCTTAAATTTGTTCGTCAGTAACAAATATTAATTAATGCGGTCCCGGCTGTAAAAAGTATGTTCACTCATCAAAACCTGTAGGCTACTTCCGGCTGTCTTGCAATCATAAAATTTGGCAACAAGTAAGGTTTCACAAGATAAGTAAAGGAAGAAAACCCGAAAAATGTTAATTTGTAATTATATCATACAAAAAAAATTTTTATCCTTTTTCCGTATGTCAGTCCGTTATCATCCCTTTTTCTCAGGAATGAATATAGGTATGAATTGAAATTTACTTCAGATACTGAGATTACGGTCCCTGACTGTGTGAAAAGAGAGAGCTTATAAATAAACGCCGTCAAAAGATACGGCAGTATACATCACGTATTTTGATACTCGTAAACTCAGTCACGAAAACCTACAGATGAACACTCTACCCTACACACTGAAATATCTCAAAAACTACGCATACTATCAACAAAATTATAATTCCGATTTATTTGTCTCGGAGAGGGACACCAAGCAACATCGCACTTGACCCGCCAACCAACCCCGTACGTGGGTACAGTGGAGTAACATTGTAATCTTCAATGCCATACTTTCATTCGTTTCGCCTGAAGCATTTTCCTTGTTTTGCCATAGATGGAGGTATAATTTGAGGAATACAAACGGGCACACAATCTTAACATCCACTGGCATGTGGGTCCACGCCTCTATGCTGGGAGGGTAGGAAAGACCAGTATTTCATATCTCCTAATTGGGAACCCCTTTTGGGACGTGTTATTCCTCTGACAGGAGCAGGAACTTCAGGCAATAGTGAGGGATGTTGACCTGGACGTTCGAAATAGTATGTGTTTTCAGCATGACGGTTGCCCAGTGCATTACGCAGTTGAAGCACGGAAGGTATTAGACCTGGTCGGTGAATCGATAGAGGTCGGCTGGCAGGCCGTCGCTAGGACGCCGGATTTGAATTCGCCAGATTTCTTTCTGTGAGGATGTTTAAAAGATAACCTGTACCAGAAAATGCCAACAGGTCCTGAAGACATGATCAACCGCATCAGAAACACCTCTGCTGACATTCCCGCGGATATGCTTCTGTCTTGTGTACGGAGATTTCAGAAGCAGATCGCTAAGTGTAAAGAAGTTGCCGGTATCACGTTTGAACACTTACTCTAACTGGAAAAGTACAGTAATGTTCGCCTAGCCTCGGCCATAGTGGCGCGCAGAGTAGTCCCCTATTCGATATGTCGAAGGAATGCTATGATGCGAATGGTATTTCCAATTAGAAGTTATGAAGCAACGGCGTGTCCTAGGCTTGAACCATGGAGGTGGGGTTCCACGTGCCATGGTCCATTTGGTACCACGTCGTAACTTACGATTGTGTACCACTTTCTATTACTCCTATGACAGCGCCATATGTGGCGAAACGAAGAAACTACTCCTGACAAAAAGTATATAGATTTTGCCGTACAGTCGTAAACTGCAATAAAAAACGAGAGATACCCCGCCGCCCCCCCCCCCCCCCCCCCCCGCCATCCACACACGCGGTGGGGTTGGGTGAGAGGTCGAGTGTGGTATCATGGAATGTCCCCCACCGAGAAAAATTGAAATTATAACTTTTGTTATCCGATGTGTAGTTTTCGATCTATTTCAATGTACTGAGCTAAAATGATTGTCCCGTATACATGTCGGGTCCACTGGCGTAGCCATAAAGTGCGTGCCTGGAAACCGGTAAGTCGAGGGATCGACTACAGGTCGGATCACAGACATTTCGGTCTACCTTTTGACATAGCCTTCACCTACGAACGATGTGAGGACTCACCAGAACCAACACGTTATTCGCATTCGACGTTAAACTCCTAGGTCCCCTTACCTTGGTTGAGTAACTGCGAAGGTTAGGGACACACAAGTCACCGAAGTGCCAGGCCATTCAGCCACTTTTATTATCATTAATATCAATATGTTGTTGTTGTTGTGGTCTTCAGTAATGAGACTGGTTTGATGCAGCTCTCCATGCTACTCTATCCTGTGCAAGCTTCTTCATCTCCCAGTACCTACTGCAGCGTACATCCTTCTGAATCTGCTGAGTGTATTCATCTCTTGGTCTCCCTCTACGATTTTTACCCTCCACGCTGCCCTCCAATACTAAATTGGTGATCCCTCGATGTCTCAGAACATGTCATACCAACCGATCCCTTCTTCTAGTCCAGTTGTGCCACAAACTCCTCTTCTCCCCAATTCTATTCAATACCTCCTCATTAGTTATGTGATCTACCCATCTAATCTTCAGCATTCTTCTGTAGCACCACATTTCGAAAGCTTCTATTCTCTTCTTGTCCAAACTATTTATCGTCCACGTTTCAGTTCCATACATGGATACACTCCATACAAATACTTTCAGAAACGACTTCCTGACATTTAGATCTGTACTCGATGTTAACAAATTTCTCTTCTTCAGAAACGCTTTCCTTGCCATTGCCAGTCTACATTTTATATCCTCTCTACTTCGACCATCATCAGTTATTTTGCTCCCCAAATAGCAAACCTCCTTTACTACTTTAAGTGTCTCATTTCCTAATCTAATTCCCTCAGCATCACCCGACTTAATTCGACTACATTCCATTATCCTCGTTTTGCTGTTGTTGATGTTCATCTTATACCCTCCTTTCAAGACACTGTCCATTCCGTTAACTGCTCTTCCAAGTCCCTTGCTGTCTCTGGCAGAATTACAATGTCATCAGCGAACCTCAAAGTTTTTATTTTTTCTCCATGGATTTTAATACCTACTCCGAACTTTTCTTTTGTTTCCTTTATTGCTTGCTCAGTATACAGATTGAATAACAACTCTGTCTCACTCCCTTCCCAACCACTGCTTCCCTTTCATGTCCCTCGACTCTTAGAGCTGCCATCTGGTTTCTGTACAAATTGTAAATAGCCTTTCGCTCCCTGTATTTTACCCCTGCCACCTTCAGAATTTGAAAGAGAGTATTCCAATCAACATTGTCAAATGCTTTAAGTCTACAAATGCTAGAAACACAGGTTTGCCTTTCCTTAATCTTTCTTCTAAGATAAGTCGTAGGGTCAGTATTGCCTCACGCGTTCCAACATTTCTACGGAATCGAAACTGATCTTCCCCGAGGTCGGCTTCTACCAGTTTTTCCATTCGTCTGTAAAGAATTCGCGTTAGTATTTTGCAGCTGTGACTTATGAAATTGATAGTTCGGTAATTTTCACATCTGTCAACACCTGCCATCTTTGGGATTGGAATTATTATATTCTTTTTGAAGTCTGAGGGTATTTCGCCTGTCTCATACATCTTGCTCACCAGATGGTAGAGTTTTGTCAGGACTGGCTCTCCCAAGGCTGTCAGTAGTTCTAATGGAATGTTGTCTACTCCCGGGGCCTTGTTTCGACTCAGGTATTTCAGTGCTCTGTCAAACTCTTCACGCAGTATCATATCTCCCATTTCATCTTCATCTACATCCTCTTCCATTTCCATAATATTGTCCTCAAGTACATCGCCCTTGTATAGACTCTCTATATACTCCTTCCACCTTTCTGCTTTCCCTTCTTTGCTTAGAACTGGGTTTCCATCTGAGCTCTTGATATTCATACCAGTGGATCTCTTTTATCCAAAGGTCTCTTTAATTTTCCTGTAGGCAGTATCTGTCCTACCCTAGAGAGATAAGCCTCTACATCCTTACATTTGTCCTCTAGCCATCCCTGCTTAGCCATTTTGCACTTCCTGTCGATATACATAATTAAGTTTGTAAGGAACCCAATGAGCGTGAGTACTATTCACACTTGTCCGGTTTTTTTTTTTTTTTTTTTTTTTTTTTTTGCTTGTAGGCTTCCCTGCATACCTAACGATGCAAGTTTGATATGTTATGAAACATAATACTAATGAATTCGGCGGACTACGTGCCACGCTGGAAGCAGATTTCGCCAACCATGAGTCTTTCGGTGGTGAAAGCGGTTGCTGATTTCTCGCAAAAGGACGGTGCCGAGTACGCAGCGCGCACTGTTAGCAGAGCTACTGCCAACAACACACTATTTGCTCGAGGTATGTGGGTCCAGTACCCCCACACTGGCCGCCAGTCTGACGCTCGTGTCGCCGCAGCCCGGCACGCGTCACGCACCGTGCTTCCGGCGGCAGATCTCGTGCGACGAGCGGCTGACAGCGACTGCGCTCCTACATCATCGACGTTTCGACCCCAGTGCCGGCGGCCCCCGCGGTTCTACGACAGCGACGGTGGTGGTGGCGGTGTCGGTGACAGCAGGTCCAGGTCACTAACGATGCTGACGCAAGACCAGCGTGCTGAAAAATTTCGCCCGGCTTTAGCGACTTCGATTGGTAGCAAACTCTCGACTAGATTTCTTAAATTTCCCTAAAGGGACCGACGGAGTACTGAATCGTCGAAAACTAAGACCATATAGAACACCTACGCGAATATCAATATCCATGCAACCCACAGTGAAGTGCGTGAGAGAGGTACTTCTCACTGAATCACTTATTAGGATCTCTTTCCGTTCAAGTGGCACTGGACCGCGGGAGGATTGACTGTTTAAACGCATCTGAGTTCTCTGTAATTTATGCTCACTTCAGCATGGCGCATATGGACAGTGGAAGTATTGCCCATTCGAAAAATACAGCCTTACATTATACCTAATTTTATTGTTACTGAGTAATGTCGCGGTTTTCACAGTTTTAGCGCTCCACCTTTTTTCGTTCGTACGTAATAGTTTTCAGTTTCATACATCTGTATAGTTTTTTGAGTTGTTTATTCTTTTGTCAAGAACAATGCGCAGTTCAGTAACGGGCGTACCATTAGCCTTCACAATGTTTTCTAATCGTAAGAAGGGACAGACGATTCAACGTGAGAGTAATGAATAAAGAATTAAGTAATATTATAAAATAGTGTGATCTAGAAGCAAGGCAGGAAAGTAAAACAACGTTATATAGTTGATGCCTGTTATGCTGACATCTCTACAGTCTGTTGCAAAAAATTCGAAAAGGCGTAATTTCCACTGGGATTACCCCTTTGTGCTCCTGGTAAAAAGCGTCCAAGATATGAAGTTTCACTATCATTACTTGGATATGGATGTAATAAGAGACGTTACACTACTTACACGCGGACATGACATTTCTACTGCAATCTACAAACAGTCGAGAAGCCCGCACGAATAATAATGTTTTATTTGGCTTTTCACGACGAGAAAAGCATTTCAGTGGTTGCATACACACTATCAGCATTAATAAAATAATTATAGAACAGCCTACACAAATGAAGAAATGGTGGATATTGTTCCGAAAGTATAGTGTACAAGCTCTCATCACATCATCCACATGGCACAGATGCTCACTTCGTAACAGGTCGGAGGAAGGCATCGGCAAACCATCTCTGCTATGACTTTCACATGAGTGGCGATGCAGGATTCCTGAGTCTGCTAGCCCACGCTCATGTCATGAGTATGTGACATTGCGTTGCATTGTCAAAAACCAGTTACACGCTAAAAACATGAAACTGAAGCTATCTGCAATTATCTTTTATTTCCGTTACCAACACAGGGAAAGTTCTTAACACAATAAAAAATCTCAGTTCATTTGCGAATTCGCGTCTTCCATAGCAGAAGACCTACCATTTTGAGTTACAGTATAATGCTTGACTGAAGAAGTTTGTCTTAAACATCCGCACATTACACAAATCGACAATATTCTCCAAATGTTCACAATGGCTGCACAAAGCACGGCCCCGTGTCTCACAACAACAAAAACAGTAGAAAATGCTGGAAAGTGCTTTGGGCCGCCTCTAACGCGTCTTCCTTCACGTGATCCTAAAATTTGTAACCACACCGAAACGCCGACAAGAAACATTATGTGTTCCTAGGTACATTATCACGGAGATAGAACACTCTCTCCTACTGGACGGCGAGTATCAAACGAGGGTTTGCTAGAGAGTAAGTCCTCCGAATTTTAGGTGTGAAAAGTCGTTAAGACTTTTTAAATAAAACAAACACAAGTAATATTCTGCATGTTTATTCTTCATGTCTGCATATTTAGTTCTGAACATAGTCATCCTGGCGACGAATACATGTTTCCTAACGAGAGGACCAGTTTGTGATACCGCCACTGTGAGATGTTTGACGCCGCTGACGTAGCCACAACCTCAAATCTGCTGTGACCTCTTCATCACTAGCAAAGTGTAGTCCTCGGAGGTGTTCTTTCAGTTTTGGAAACATATAAAAACCGGATGGGATCAAGTCGGGACTGTATGAAGAATGATCGATAACAGTGAACCCAAGTGACGTATTTTTGCAGATGTCTCAGCGCTCGTGTGCGGTCTGGCATTGTGATGCTGAAGCAAGGAGTGCTCCATGTGTCTACGAACTCTTCGAATTCGAAACGTAACTACAACACCTTGTTTCGGACGCACCTACATAGGTACCTTACACACGCTCGCGTTACACGCTACAACTGGGAGCGGTAGAAAGCTGCAAGTATGTAGAATAAAGGTGTAGACGATAATAACATTTGTTTGATTCAGAAAGCTTGAAGAACTTTCACATAAAAAAATTCGGAAGCATCACTTTTCATCATGTATGTAAGTGACTGTGCCCAGTTCAGGTATAAAAAGACATAATTATAATGCCTTCCCGTCGCGCTGTGTGGCCGCGCGGTTAGAGGCGCCATGTCACTGATTGCGCGGACTCTCCCACCGGAGGTTCGAATCCTCTCCCGGGCATGGGTGCGTGTGTTGTTCTTAGCATTGTTGTTGTTGTGGACTTCAGTCCTGAGACTGGTTTGATGTAGCTCTCCATGCTTCTCTATCCTGTGCAAGCTTCTTCATCTCCCAGTGCTTACTGCAACCTACATCCTTCTGAATCTGCTTAGCGTATTCATCTCTTGGTCTCCCTCTACGATTTTTACCCTCCACGCTGCCCTCCAATGCTAAATTTGTGATCCACTGATGCCTCAGAATGTGTCCTACCAACCGGTCCCTTCTTCTTGTCAAGTTGTGCCACAAACTCCTCTTCTCCCCAATTCTATTCAATACCTCCTCATTAGTTATGTGATCTACCCATTTATAATCTTCAACATTCTTCTGTAGCACCACATTTCGAAAGTTTCTATTCTCTTCTTGTCCAAACCATTTATTGTCCATGTTTCACTTCCATACGTGGCTACACTCCATACAAATACTTTCAGAAACGACTTTCTGACACTTCTTAGCATAAGTTGGTTTAAGTAGTGTGTAAGTCTAGGGACCGATGACCTCAGCAGTTTGGTCCCTTAAGAATTCACACACATTTGAACATATAATGCCTTCCATAAATTTGTGGTGATTCTCTCCTACGTTTAAAAACCTCCGGAATGACATGAATTACGCTGAGACCAGTAATTTTGCAATGTAAGACACATGGTGCCACTTATGTCAGGAAATAGCCAAAAATAGATGACAAATGTGGTGCACAGGCTTACGAGAACGACAGGCCACGGTGCATACGTCACGAAGGTAGGCCTACGCTCGCTCGAACGCTCGCTCAACTCAGCAGACAAACTACATTTCTACACCTGTTAACCAGTAACTGGGTGTGTACGTGCGAACGAGAATTTCATCCCCTACTGGAGTCCGCTATTATGGAGTCTTACTGTTATTAGTCGTATAATGTTTGGATGTCCATAGGCATACTTATAATTTGTTCGGGGTACAATAAAATTAAAATGATGCCAAAAAGATTATCAGCTCCACAAGGCACCACTTCTTGTGTGAAATGAGGACTGTTAAGCAGAAGAGGCTAAATGCTATGAACAAGCCGTTATAATTTTTATATCAAGTATTGATCTTAGATTTTGTTGTAGTACTGCTAATCGGTAAGACTTCATAGCAGAATATTCCAGTAGAAGATGCAGCTCTCGTTAGTACGTACACGCTCAACTACGAGTTAACAGGTTTGGAAACGTATTTTGTCTGCTGAGGTGTGCGAGCGAGCGAGTTCGGGCCTTCCTTCGTGACGTACGCAGCATGGCCTGTCTTTCTCGTGGGCCACGATGTACGTCACCAGGTGACGTACATCGCCGCATGTGCAGTGGTTGGGCTTACCGAGCCTTCTCTCACTGGCCAGTAGCGGTGTTAGACATCGCTCCGCTAGGCGTCTCTGTTATCGTAAATGTAAACCGATCCATCGTAGTCTTGTGTTACCGCTATTGCGTATACTACCGTGTCACATCGGTTAATGCAAGAACGAATACGGAGTAGCCTAGCCGAGTAGTGTGTTGCATTGCCAACTAGCGGCGAGGATAGGATCGACTAGTTCAACCGCTGCATGTGTGGTAGTTTCTACAAGAAATACGGGCAACGCAGTGAACATAAGTCCGCTGCCTGCCGTACAACGCGAACGCTCGCTTCCGTGCAGGACACATGGGCATCTAGTACGTCAACGAAAGTTTATCCACTAAAGGTCTTAACTTTATCGTGAGCTTGTATGCATTTAAATGTGCAGCTGAGAATTATTATATTCGTCTAAAATTGTGAATCGCTCCCCGCTGGAGACGGCAGCTTGCACTCGTAAGACCTGTAGTGTCACCCGCTGTGACACATGTGCCGCGGCTGTCTTCCTCGTGGGGTCTCGAACTGCGGTTTCCTACTGCGGACGGCCGTGCCGTGGAGGTTGTACAGGTCCACCCAGCTCAGGGGTCACAGACCGGCGCTTGGCTGACTACAGTATGTGGCCTGGCTTCACTTCCCCCTTAACTTCTTCGCTTTACATTACGATGCAACCAAACCACATCTCACCTAAGGATCACGACAATAAGATAAGACAGATTACGGTCGTACAGGGGCAAGTAGGCGGTCAGTTTTTGTCTCATTCAATGCGAGAAAGAAAATGAAAGAAAATCGATATAAGATTCGTACGAAGTACCCTCAGCTATGCACTCTACGGTAGCTTGTAATGCGTATTTGTGTATGTAGAGTACAAAAAATAATCCCTACGAATGGAACTCGCATACTCCCCCACCAAGTATCAATTAAGAATCATTTTGAATAAAGTTGTATGGCGTAAAGAATACTAACTAATGCCAAATTACTCTGAACCACCAGTCGTGAAATCTCAGAACCGTTTCGCCATTCACCACGAAACTAGTACTTATTTCCACAATCCACTACGCCCTTTCCCCCAATCTGAATTGTGAGTACGATCTTTCACTGAAGTCTTGCACATTTCTCGAGAAACTGCCAGAATAGTAAGGAACTGTAGATAAAGCCACTCTTAATAGCAGGCTCAGCAGGACACAAAGTCTTTAAGGGAGATTTTGTCGAAATTTTTGGACAGGACTCGACATACCTCCAAGATACCAAGAAACTCTTACAGTTTCTTCAGTTATCAGAGCAGACTGAGCTTCAGTTTCTATTTTTAATGCCTATGTGGCCTACTGGAGCACTGAAGTATTTATCAAGTAAATTAACGTTAAATTTCAGGATACAGCCTTGCCTTCCAAGTCATCAGAACAACCTAGAACAGCGCAAAGTATCATTTTCCAAATGTTCTGCTGTACGTTTGTATGTGTCAGATAGTCAATATTGTTTCGAAGCCGATGTTAAACATGAAAACCATCACTCGCTTCTGCAATTTGCAACGGTACACAATATTCACAAAAGCTAATTAAATTGGCGCCGGAACATTGGTACGTGCCGATGTCAAATGAAGGGTGTATTTTTCCCCTTTTTATACCTTCATTTACGCATGAAAAAGCGACTCGCTCCTGTTTTGCCTTCTGAAGCATATACGAGTACTCGCATAATGAAATTCTTTCGGAATTCATATTTCTGTCATCTGTCCTTTCCTATACAATTGGATATCAATTGTAATTCGTGTTCAACGTCCCGGTGTTGTGTCACATGTAAATAATCAACTGTTGGCCGTATCAAACTCTCGTCCCTTACGTTCATCTCCGAACAACATGCAACTCTCAGAAACATTATATCGGAAAAGACGACATTAAGCAACTTTCTAATTTGGTTTGCAAATTACTTTTTATCTGATTTCCATAACCTTTGTTCTGCTAATGGCACGTGTATATATATATAAGTGAGGAACTTCTCGACCGCGTCAGATATCATCTTTCTCCACATGCTAATACTCACGCTCTTGTGATGTAAACCAGGTATCGTATTTTTTTAAATAAATAAACACACCACCATTTGACTTTATTGTTATTTATTTAATTATGACCCATATTTCGGCCTCTTATGCCATTTTCAAGTGATTGAGTATGTGTCATTAACATATATTGCAGGACATCAAGCTCAAAATCAGCCATAAATTAAGAAAAACATTCGCTCCCCACGAAATGCCAGATGTAAAACCATCATCTTGTAAAAGGATCAGTAAATAATAGTGGGAGCACGTCATATTTAATAAAAACAGGTCTACTTTAGTATATGTTAATGATATAAACTCAGTCACTTCAAAATGGTATAAAAAGCCGAAACCCGGTTCGTAATTAAATATACAATAATACAGCCAAATGGCGGTGTGTTTATTTAAAAATAAGGTATCCTACTTTTACGATTTGTATTTAAGTGTTCTACTTTCCGCTTTTTGCAATATCTGTCTTATGTCGTATATAGTTTCAAATGTCGCTGCCTCCACATCGATGGGTCAATGCTGGAGAAAGAGATGTTTGGATAGTAAGTCACATGTTCCATATATTATGTATATATTATAGGGCTATAGTAAACATACGGATCACTACATGTAGTGCCTGCATGTTTTATTTTTGTACATCACTGTTTCTCTCCCGGATCATTACGACCACCCGCAGTAAAGCAACAGAAATTTGTATCTAGTAGAACGAATATTTATTTGAAATTCTACTATCAGAGCTCGAAGATGAGTCAGACTTTGCAATCAGATTTTTACGATTTTAGGTCTCCCGTTCGTTTAGAGCCAGCCGTTTCTCACTTGATATTATGATAATTACGAGTGATTGTCGATGATTATTCTTTGGCTTCCTGAATTTAGTTCACCCTGCAACAATGCATTGCAGGCAATGCTATATAAAATGCTGTCAAAAAACAAATATTATTGGTAATTACAATTTTTTCTCAGTCATGAGTACGGAGGAACGAGCTTAAATAATGTAAAATTAGTCACTTTGTTACATTTCAATCGAGTGCTTATTCTGTTGTATTTTCCAACTGTTAGTTCCTCTTTCGTGTAGTTCTGCGTAGTAGAAAATTGTTTTCGTTATTCATTAAAATATCTTTCTTAAAATAGGTTTTTGAGCTATTAATATTTTTCTCTTTTTGTAATGTCAATAGGGAGTTGAATGTTTTCCAGGGAGCCGAATGTTTTCCCCAATGCCCACAGCAAAGAGAGATATACGTGGAGAAGTGCGTGTGCCTTTCTGAGACTAAGGAAAAGCAGCGTGGGTAATGCTTCCCGCCTATTGTCTGTCTTGAATTATGGAATATTACTAGCAAGATCTTCCGTTTGGAACGATATATTCGCGTAGTGATTGCTGAAATGCCAATTTTTTTTTTTTTTTTTAAGAAGTTTTCTATAAAGGTATCACAGAATAGCTGCAAATACTGTGTTGCTCATATGGTAGATTATTGTTCTGTAAGCATTTTCTTTTTAAATACTCATTAGATCATAACATCTTATGAAGAAAATTAAGGAATGAACTAATTTAACGATCACTGAGGTATTTAATTCACGAAATGCAAAAATTAAAGAACACACAGGTTTAAGACATTCGCACACTCTTTTGTTATAATTCTGATTATATCTACACGTCTTTTAGATAAGTAGAAAACAGAAATCTGATTGCTAGTTAATGCCTGTTTATTTCATTTCTGGATGGTTGTAAGTGAATTTGTAGATGCGATAGTTTAGTATACTTTCTTTCGGTGAAGGAAAGTACTAACAGGAAATCAGTCAATAATTATTATAAAAATTATTACTGTTTCCTATCTGTACATACACATTCTCCAAGCCACTTTGAAAAGCTTGGATGTGGATGCTTACCATTCTGTCACATCTGAGAATTTCTTCTCGATGCATTCGTGCACAATGCGCTAAAACGCTCAGGTGCCTGTCACATCCTCCTGTCTTTGTAGTTCTAAGAGAGAGATACGTAGGAGATAGTAATACAGACATAGTTTCATAACTTAACTCTGGATCTTTGTAAATAGGCTTTTGCAGAATTGTTGGCGCTACGTTCGTCCAACGTCCACCAGTTCATGTTCCTCAGCACTTCCGAGACACCCTCTTGCGGGTCGAACAAACGTGCCCTTCGTTACAATCAGGTATTTTTATGAGTTGAATGGTTCCAGTTGACAGGGTAATCAGAGGATATTGCAATACTGATGTGCCTGTGTCTTTAGGAAGTATGATACTATGTTCCTTCAGACATCCACGCTCTTACCCGCCGGTACCAGGCAGCGACTCTCAATTAAAATGTCCTCCCACTGTGCGGGAATTACTTAACATGTACGCGTGCAGGTTGTGACACATGAACAACAACATATGATAGTTTGGGCATGGCTGTGAGTCGTGCGGCCGGCCGCGGTGGCAGAGCGGTTCTACGCGCTTCAGTCTGGAACCGCACGACTGCTACGGTCGCAGGTTCGAATCCTGCCTCAGGCATGGATGTGTGTTATGTCCTTAGGTTGGTTAGGTTTAAGTACTACGTTCTAGGGGGCTGATGACCTCAGATGTTAAGTCCCATAGTGCTCAGAGCTATTTGAGCCATTTTTGTGAGTCGTGCTCGGAGAGCCAAAGCTGTTAAGGCGACTGCTGAGGTAAAGCGGAAAATCCGGGGTTCGAGTCCCGGTCCTGCACGAACTTTCGCTGTCGTCATTTCACTATACAGCTGCTGGTTGTCCGTTTTCGCGGCTGAGAATATATTTCAAGTGTAAAGGATATTACGTCTTAGCGTTATGCGAAATGCCTAGTTTTACATTTCTGTTTATTTGAAGCAAGTTATCGTATTTTCCTCCCTTTGAAATCATGTCGTGATCTCTCTGAATATTTGTGGTTTTAATCAGATAGTACCTCATTATAGGCAACTTTATCATTCGAAACGTGTCTGGACATACTAGTTTTTTGTCTGCCAGTCATTAGTAAGTTCGCATGCAGTTACTTCTACCTCTGACGTTTGCTTTTCATTTGAGATAGTATCCTTAGCCCTCTCTGTGAAGTACTTCTCAATCCGGCAACGAATTTCGTTTCGTACTCCACAGTAAAACTGAACATTTCTGAAATCAAGAAAAAACTGTATCCATTTTGTTGCATTGAGTCACGTATTTCATTATATGCAACACAGGAAAGAGCTGAGTTTCCTACGGCCATTGATGACAGATTCTCTGCTATTTGGCATGGAGGAGGTTACTCTGTTCGGGAAACGTTATTGTTTTTGAGCTCAGAATGTGTTGTAACATTCTACAAAAGATGAGTGTCAACCAGATGAGACGATAATTATGTGCATTACTTCTACTACCCTTTCTGTAGACTGATGTGATCTACACTTTCTTCCAAATACGGGGAACACGTTATTTTTCATAGGCTTTTCGTACGTGTAGTGGTTAAAATGGGAGATAATTCAGCTGAAATTTCTGTATAGAAACTGACAGAGATTTTTCGGGTCCTGAGGCCTTATTCATTTTTGGTGATTTTAGCTGTTTCAGAACACCGCTGACACAAATATCTGTGTCACTCTTGTATGAAGTGGAGCACAAAGCAAACTAAGTCAGTGTTGTTGTATCTTTATTTGTATGGGAACATTTGAAAACGGGGCTTCAGCACACCGGTTTTTGCTTTGGTATCCTCAATGTTAATTTCTTTGTCATCCGTGGACTGACCTTAGGTTTGGTGCCATTGACGGTCTTTACATATAACAAGTATTTCTAAGGGTTTTGTAACAAGTCGTGCTGTAAGTTCCTGAAGGCTTCACGCTTTTGATAAAAGCGTTTCATTTTGCATCTCTCAACCTGTTGTTGTTGTTGTGGTCTTCAGTACAGAGACTGGTTTGATGGAGCTCTCCATTCTACTCTATCTTGTGCAAGCTTCTTCATCTCCCAGTACCTGCTGCAGCCTACATCCTTCTCAATCTGCTTAGTGTATTCATGTCTTGGTCTCCCTCTACGATTTTTACCCTCCACGCTGCCCTCCAATACTAAACAGGTGATCCCTTGATGCCTCAGAACATGTCCTACCAACCGATCCCTTCTTCTAGTCAAGTTGTGCCACAAACTCCTCTTCTCCCGAATCCTATTCTCTCAACCTATAGCCCTTTATTATACAGATTTTTGGTTGTTTCTGTACAAAGTCTGTACAGTATGGAGGGGTCCCTTCCGTCATGATTCTACTAGTTACGTAGTCCAGTGCTTGCTCAATAATTTTTCTAGAACCACATTTCCTCTACGAGCAAATATACAGAACTAAAGTTTGGAGTTCTCCCTTGAGATGTGACACTACTGTTTCTTTATCTATTTACCTGTGCATGTAAATCTTTCTTCTTGTTTTAGGTGTCCTTGGTAGAGCGATAACCATTGGCGCTACTTGTGCAACTGCCTAATTGTCACTGGGAAGTTACGACAGTGACGGCCTACATAAACACGGACCCAACTCTGTTTCCAGGGGCCAATAACGCAGACAGTAAGCTACGATGAAATTCAGTGGGCAACTCTGGTCCTTCCAACTTTTTCTTCCTGTAGCAGGAGTGGTCCTAGAATGACCCCGGAGCTGTCCGTTGCTAAAGGTCTATTGGGATTAATACCGCTGCTTCCGTTTTAAATCGCAGGGACTATCACCAGTTCTTACGAAGAATAGTAATGTACGGTAGATAAAGATTTTGGGAATCATTTTTCTTTGGTATTCAACATTGTTATCGCAACTAGATAGAGCTTAAGAAAGGAATTAACACACCCAGATCGACGTGTCATGTATCAAAAAACATCCGAGATATACTGAATAGAAGTGGATTAAAATTCGACAACAGGACATGTAGCCTCGAGCACGGACTTGCAGCGTGCGCCTGTACGTAATGCGAGAGTCGACTGTATCCACCTGGCGTTGCTACATTACTATTCAACTGCTGCGTGCAGGTGGCGTCTGCCATTCAGAGGGCATCTGCCAGCATTGTGGAGAGGGCTCGCGAAGTGGTCACGGGACGAGATGCCTATCGGCGTGAGAGAGCACAAACGACTATTGTACGTGCTGCGTCGTTTCTCGGAAATCTTGATTTCGGCCGGCGAATCGACGCGCAGCATTCTGTGGCACTCAGTTACACAGGAATGTGTGATCGTGGGTGTCCGTCGCCAGGCACGAGAAAAATAAATGTGGCGTTCTATCGTAGCCGACAAGTGACAGCATTCTGGATTGCAGCCACAGTCCCAGGGCTCCAGCAGAACAGGTGTTCCCACATCCGTTTAGCAGACAACTGGAGCTGATTTCTGAAGTGTTTTATGTAATACGCAATTTTTCTTTACAATATGTTCTCCTGCCTTGACCGGCAGTAAGTTTGGATAGATATTTTGTATTTCTATTTATTTATATACTATCAGGCGGCACTACACGGGTATTTATTTTCCCAATATGCTTTCAGGAATGACAAGGGAAAAAAATGAACTGTGTTTGTAGTGTAATATCGAAATGAATCAATTTTCGTGTGTTCGTGAACACGCCTTAAAAATTGTGGAACAATTGTACAAATAAATACGCATAATGGACAAATGTATAAGTACAACATCCAAATTAAGAAGTGTAGTACGCAAAATACAGATTCTCTGTAATGTTTGTTTAACTCGGAACTTGGTTACAAACAATATTTACAGTTACATGAGCAGCCAGGAGAGCACGCCGGCTTTGCATGTCTACAACGCGATTTGTGAAAGTCACTAAGAGAACGGCTCTTCATAGCTTATACAGCGTTATTGTTTGCGCCTGCAGCCTTTTGAGCTTCGCAGTTGAAAGTTGTCAAAAGAGCTTCCAGGTGCCAGGGTTTCTTAAAGTTGAGTCGACTGTAGAAGTATATTCGTAGAAGAAGAACTTCTGGTTTGTATGATGCGGCATGTCTTCACGTATCTCACTGTTTGTGACGTCATATCTCTTGAATTATGTTTTGTAAAACGATATAATTTTGTAGATGCATTGAGCGGCATATGTTGATAATGTCTGTGAAAAATGGTTCAAATGGCTCTGAGCACTATGGGACTTAACGTCTGAGGTCATCAGTCCCCTGGACTTAGAACTAATTACACCTAACTAACCTAAGGACATCACATACACCCATGCCCGAGGCAGGATTCGAACCAGCGACCGTAGCGGTCGCGCGGTTCCACACTGAAGCGCCTAGAACCGCTCGGCCGCTACGGCCGGCTGAAATATGTTCCGAAAAGAGTTAATAGTAAAGACGTAATACATTTAAACGTAATGCGCAAAGCTGCAGATTTTCACGCATCTTTCTGTTTATAACTTCATATTTCCTTAAGGGAACCTAAAAATGATGAAACTTTGGGTTTTCACTTTATTGTGAAATAAAATACTACAGATCCTCCTCTTTAAAATGACATATTAATCTTACCTGTAGCTCAACTCCAAGTATTGAAAATATTATTTTCAATAATGTGCTGTAGAGGGCATGTAGCGACATTGAATTTCCATGGATACATGTTCATTGAAAACATCATTTTTCAAAACTTCCGGTCTTCCCAAAGACTTTATATTATGTTGGCAACACGATTTGATAGGCAATTGTTTTGTCTGCGTATTGTAATCTTTGGATACTGTTGTTTACATTGAGCATTTGGTGGTTATTGCACGATTTGTGTTGTATTCCTATTGCGTAACTGGAACTTATCAAATATGCCTCGATTTAGTAACAGAGTTTACAAGAGGAAGAAGTCTCCTCCGAGGTACACTAGTGGAACTGTGACATTTTCTCCGACCTTGGGAAGTGATTCTGAAAATAGTGAGGTTATTCATGAAGTGAAACCTACTCCTCTCTCTAGCACAAGCAAGAAGTTGCATGGATCAACTGAAAAATACTGCAGTTTATTGGAGAAGTGTAGTGAGGATAATGTGAACGAAATAATTAACATTTCATTGCTCTCAAAGGTGATTGAGAGTTCAGTACTGTGTAAGGAATGTTGCAAATTGAGTATGTCAGTAAATGTCAAGCGACACATAGGACTTGCAGCAGAAATCTGTCTCCATTGTACTAGTTGTCACTACAGTGTTTCATTTTGGAACTCAGAATATGTCGAAATAGGCCAAGGTGAAACTGATAGTGAGAAAAGCAAGTACTATGGTGTAAACATTAGTTGTGTTTATGCTCTAAGGTAAGGGATACTCTGCTGGTCAAATGTTTTGTGGTGTAATGAATCTACCACCACTACCAACGAAATTCTCAAAATATAACTCGGTTGTTGGATCCTGTGTTGAAGATATTGCCCAAGAATCCATGAAAGAAGCAGTGGAGGAGGCTGTGGCGGTGAATGAAGAAATTCCAGATGTTCAGAATCCTCTGGACCTGACTGTCGCACTAGATGGTACGTGGCAGAAACGCGGGCACACTTCACATAATGGAGTAATAACGGCAGCAAGTGCTGATACTATAAAAGTTATAGATGTTGTAATTAAATCCAAGCACTGTAGGTGTCCTAAAAGAGTGAAGGATGAGCATGCAGAAAACTGTCGAAGGAAATACAGTGGGTCTAGTGGGGCCATGGAAGTTTCCGGTGTGAAAGACATTTTCAGTCGCTCTCTTCTGTGGTACAAGGTCAGATACCTACAGTTCCTGGGTGATGGTGATTCGAAGTCTTTTGCTGCTGTATCTGAGCTGAAACCTTATGGAAATGATGTTACCATTACTTAAGTGCATAGGTCACGTTCAGAAACGTATGGGAACAAGGCTGCGTCGACTGAAGACCACAATGAAAGGCCAACTACTCAGTGATAGAAAACCTTTGGGTGGAGCTAAAAGATTGACAGACGAGGTAATCAACAGATTGCAGAGAGACTATGGACTGGCAATAAGACAAAATACTCACAGTGTTGATGCAATGGAAAAGGCTGTAATGGCACTTTACTACCACACCTCATCGACTGGCGAGGAACCACTACATGGACTATGCCCACAGGGACCCAATTCCTGGTGCAAGTACAACAAGTATCAGGGATCTGAACGTGTATACAAGCATCATCACAGTCTACCAGAAACTGTCATGAAGGCTATAAAACCAATTTTCAGATATCTTTCTGCAACTGAACTTTTGAAGAAATGTCTACATGGACGTACACAAAATCAAAATGAGAGTGTGAATAATGTAATTTGGACCAGAACCCCAAAAACTGTGTTTGTGGAAATTCATACTCTTCATTTTGGAGTATATAATGCCATTGCTACGTACACCAAAGGTAACATTATAAAGTGCAATGTGCTGCACAAGTTGGATGTGATGCCCGGAAAGTACATGGTGAGTGCAATGATGTCGATAGACAATGAGAGGAAACAGTATGCTGAAAGGAAAGAAAAGGAGTATGAGAGGCAAGCTAGACAAAGAATGAAAGGTGTGAAAAGAAGACTACGTGGGGAGATGTCTAGTGACAGTGAAAACCCCATCTTATGGTGCTGGACTCCACTAAAATGTTAGTGAAACTTTGAAACTCGTTTTCCACAACTTCACTTTTTTGCCATATAAGGAACATTTTCTCTTAAACTATTAGAGATAAATTTTCAAGGAATGTAAACAGTGCCAATATACACCTTGTATCATAGCCTTTTTGTGATACATAATTGATAACAGATTTTATTTCAAAGATACTATGCCAAAAAATGTGTCAATTATTATCAGTAACAAAATAATTAATATCTTCCCAAAAACCACCAATAAATCAAAATCCAAATGGTACATGGTATTAAATATATGTAATATTATACTGTAAAAGTTTCAAAATTCTGGTGCTAATAATTGATAAGAAAATGTTCCTTACATTTAACATTGGAGGTATAGGACGTTCTGGGTCCCCTTAACTATGACAGGTAGGTGGTTCTTACTCCGACAGCGATTGTTTCTTGACGGTAATAGATGTGTGTACACGCACCATATATATATATATATATATATATATATATATATATATATATATATATATGTATATATGAATTAACCAAATTAGATATGTTTCAAAATATTATTTGATATCAGTCGAAGACATAAAATCTGAAAAAGAGTCCGTGATCATATTGTGGCACTTTGTTTGTAAAGGTCCACCTTATTCACACAGACTTTTACAATTCACTATAAACGGTTTGGCTACTGTCATCTTCAGATCTTTTACAAACAGAAACCAGTAGTGTAACCAACTATGTTCAGTTAGCTGAATCAAATCCCAAAATAGGTGGCCAGCCGATGTGGCGAGCGGTTCCAGGCGCTTCAGTCTGGAATCGCGCGACCGCTAAGGTCGCCGTTTCGAATCCTGCCTTGGGCATAGATATGTGTGTGATCTCCTTAGGTTAGTTAGGTTTAAGTAGTTCTAAGTTCTAGGGGACTGATGACCTCAGATGTTAAGTCCCATAGCGCTCAGAGCCATTTGAACCATTTGAACCAAAACAGGTCTGATGATGCATGAGAAAAGTAAATAAAAAATATTTACTCTATTAACAGCCATGTATACCAACCATACATACCGTAAAATAGTCTGATGTAGGAATCAACGTCAAAATTGTAGGCTATATGTAGGTACATAAGAAGTCATAGTGACGACCTGGATGCTCGTAATATTCATACAAATAAATGAGGCCAGCAGAGGGCACTATAACTAGGATACATGAGTAACCAGTATCGTAAATTTCATAGTTAAGACGCAGTATGCGCAGTCATTAACTAAAATTATTTCTATGGCAATATGAGCGTCTACAATAAAACATGTACTGAACAGAAAATATGTGAAATTAGATACATACTTACAGTCCACATAAAAAGCGGAAATAGTAATATGGAAGGCTTCTAGCCTCATAAAGGAAAACACACAACTTTGTGAAAGCCAGTATCAGAGGTTTAAAAATAAAATCATATCTGTAAATTGAAACAATTGAACCAAAACCGAAAGCGTAATGTAATTAACGGAACAGTTACTATTAATTTAAAAGTCGTTAGTCAATAATACGCCCGAGTGGCATTCAGTGGTGCCGTCTCATAGCTTCTCTGTATGAGGTTCTTGTTTTTCTGTAGCGAAACTCGCGGAAGAAGACCCAGTCTCGTCGCCGCGGTTGGCCGGCGCGCACGACCGCAAGCCAAGCCGCTGCTTAAGAATCACAGTACACAGACACAATAGCTACTGCAGTGGTCGGCAAACCGCGGCTCGCGAGCCACGTACGGATCTTTGGTCCACAGACTATGGCTCTTCCAAAAAAAAGTTAAAGACTTACCACTGACTAAGTTACCACTGCCTACTAAACCAGTGAAAGTTACAACAATCCAAAATATGTCTTCACATATAACCAACCAGCAGATCGAAGACAAAGTAGTTTCAGCATTAACAACAGCAATTGACGCGTTTTTTTATATAAATGATTCAGCGAAGTTTCACTTTGTGTACGATTTACTTCATCTACAGATTCCAAGAAAGAGTTTTCGGTAGTATAGTCATTCAAATGTCTAACACGTGGGCATGAAATACGAAATGCTGTAATTAAGTTCACTGAAAAACATCGTATTTCACTCGATAACATTGTCCCACTTTGGACAGACGAGGTGATAAGAATGAGAGGCATAGGAAACAAGTTTTTTGCTTTTCGAAAGAAAGGTAGTTACGTACCATTGCATCATCCAACATGAGTTCCTTTGTGCGCTGATATTTCGAGAAGAATTCTGCGAAGTTGTGAAATTGGCTATTAAGATCATCAAGTCCAGCTCTTAATCATCACCAATTTCAAGATTCTTCTCCTGAAATGGACAATTAGTACACAGCTCTGCTGCATAACGAGGTAAATTACTTATCAAGAGGAAGTGTTTTGGCACGATTGGCTTCTTTCTTGACAAAAATTGGAGAATTATTCCTTGAGAAGTGCGTTCGCCAACCAGAACAAGCAAACCATCACTGAATCCAAAATTTTATTGCGTGGTACACCTTTCGTCTCACCTAAATCAACTACAGCGAAAACCAGACACAATGTTTTCGATTTTTAGAAAACGTTATTTCATTCGAAAACATCTATTTCTGTTCAAGATTTTAAAGGATGAATTTTGATTCACTTTCCAAGCCTGCTCAAACACGTCAAGAAAATAATTCCGACTTTGACATGTGCTTTTTCAAGACAACACTTTTAAATATGAGGGGAGCTTTACTCAAGAGGTTTCAAGAATTCAGAAGCAACAAAGGGACATTATTATTTTTTATCAAAGAATGTATAACGCTATTGTAACTGAGTTAAATTTTTCTCTTTTTAATACCGATATTGGAAACTTTGAAATGCAAGTGATTCATACAAAAAAAGTAAAAAAAGTAAATTTGAACATTTTGTGCTGATATAGAAATATTTGACAAAAACAAACGTAGACCTAATTAACAGCATATTTTGTCTGCTTTGAAAGAACGTCAGAAGTAAGGTATTTTGATTCCTAACACATGAAATAGTATTCCTCACACACATAATCAGCTGAAAAAACTAGTATTTTCTGTTCTTTCCTTATTCGGGGTTACATATTCATAGGAACAATCGTTTTTAAGCATGAACCTGCTCAAGGGTAAAGTGAGAAGTCGTCTTACTGCTGAGAACCTTATATCGCGGTAAAATAAAAAGCAACAGCAAACGAACTTAGTTTACCTAAATTTTCCCAGGAGATGCAAGATCATTGTTCACTCTAATGTTTCAGTCATTTCCGCCATTTAATTTCATGGATACCTTACAATTTAATTTCATCAATAATTAGAATCGTTATTGACAATGGTATCGAGTTTCATTCAACGTATTTTTAATTTAATCAAGACTTCAGACTTTAAGAACAGTTTATCAAGTTAATTTCAGGGTGTTTTGCGTAGTGAAAGGAGATATAGTACCGATTACTGAGAAGTGTATGTTGAAGTGGTTTGGACACAAAAAGAAGATGAGCGAAAGAAGAAACACGAAACAAGTAGACTATAAAAGGCGAGTGTGAATGGGAGAGTGGGAAGGGATCGAACTCAGCGAATGTACCTCAGTCACACTGAGGACGTTTTAAGTAGGAGTATCCTAAGCAAGTTTAAAATATTTGACTCTCAAAAGAATTTCAATCGATATACTGCTGTATTTAACTCTGTTGATTAATTTGTTTGCCAACCTTTGGGTTAAGCAGAACTATTCCCAGTCATTCGTACTTTTATTCGAATCAGGTGTACATTAAAAAGCAGAAGTCCGTCACCAAAGCGTAAGATTTATAGTGTATATGTGTAGATTACAAAATGATAAATGTTATAGCAATTTGACGGACAAGAGAATAGTTACGAATGTGTGAATTCAAAACAGGACAATTTCAACGCATTTTTCGTGAATGAAACAACGAAGCAATGAAGGTACCAATGACTTTACCTCGAAAGCTGCGTTGGCAGTTATACCGACGTTTGTAACTAACGAGGGCAACTTGAAAGTATTCGTCAGAACGGTCATTACGACTAGCCTGCCGCCTTGACACAGTTGCAGCAAACTAAGTGTTCTAATCAATGATTAACACGGGCGCTCTGTTAATTAGACATTTTCATTTTCTATTGATCATAGTTATGGTTTCTCTATATACTGTGCAATATGCCAACTGCTTTATGAAAGTAATACGTGCTGTTAGTGAATAAAGGCTCGTCTACTTTTTGGGAGAGTTATTTATAGGTAATTAAAATTACAGTTACTTCGTATTTAAATTATAATTTTGCGGACACTGTAGATGTGAGTAATACTGAATTGTAGTTCTACGAAAATAGAAAAAAACGGTCAGAGTGAACAAAAACTGAATTTCATTCGTTCTTTGGATTTTTCTTTTTTCCTTTGTTCATATTCAGCCAGAAGAAGAGGAATTTTCGCATAAACCAGGGGTACTATAGCAAACTAATGACACCGGAAACGATAATATTTAAGTAACATGACGCTGAAATATGTAATAAGAACGGAGTCGAAAATTATTACATTTTAAAATATTTTCGTCTAGTAATAACTCTGATATAATCGTGTGCTGATTTTATCTTTACTCTGAGTCTCGTGGTATAGTGGAAGTAATTTACATTCAATGTAGTCTTATCAGATATGTGGATGTAGTGAAGTAGACTCATCACTGTTGAGGTAATTTCCTGTCAGAGCAACCTGTTTCAAGTTTTATGTATTTTCCCCATATTTTTGAGGCCAGTAAAGAAGTTTCCGATTTGCGTCATACAGGCTTCTTATCCGTTGGGCTGATTTTAGCTACAAATTATATGTCTCTGCCATGAAACGACTGACTTAAAAAATGGGCCTATCGTAAGTAAAATATCTTCTTGTAGCTGAGTCTTCTTTTTGTGTTCTGAAACAGGCGTAATCAAAAGCACAATGGAAAGCATTAAAGCGTATATAGAGACGAAAATGTGCTAGAGGTGTAATTCATAAACAAACTACTCTCTTCTACCATTCACTATTTAAGGAAATATATTCCTACTACTGATTTCAAATGGTGATTCCTTATCGATTGATACGTATCTCCTACAGATTACGGTTTGGTGTTTTAAGTGACACTATTGTTTTGGCGAAAGGCTTTATACCTTGTCATTGGTTAAGATATACATACGATGACAATTCGATCCCAGCGTTCTCACTTAAGATATTACTAACGAAGTGGTCCTTTATTTCTTGTTTTCCAAAATGTTCTTTTTCTTGTAACTATAGTACATGTTCATTTGTTTCTGGTTTTATACTTTCACACATTCACTTAAACTGTCCCAATTCTATTTTAAAAACGTAATAACAGTTGTCTGGAAAAAATTCCAAGACTGTAATGACACATTTCATAAGATAAATCACCATTAAAATCGCATTTTCCTTTCTTTGCCATCGTCGATGCGACTCTTGTTATTACTGTCAACCGCCGCACACCGGAGATGCTAAATTATAGATTGTATTCACTGTCAGTAAGTTCATTTTCTTCATCCGGTAGTGTAAAATGTGCAGATGTATGATCTTTGCTTGGGATTGCATTAAATATTAACCGATTTCAATATAATTTAATCTGGTTGCTGTGGGTTATGGTACTTCAATAGGTGAAAACAATATACATCCCCTTAAATAAATTAAATGTTTCAGAATTTGAATTTCTCGAAGATATATATATATATATATATATATATATATATATATATATATATATATATATCTAGAAAGAGAGAGAGAGACGTTCTGTAGTATTTATGACTGTTCTCAGATATCATAAAGAAATTCATACAAGCTGGAGAACAAATCTTTTGACTCTTCTGTAACTGCATGCCTGTGCTCATAACTGAACGTCAGTGTGAATATGCAGTACTGTAGTATAAGCATGACTGTCTCGAGGCAGGTTTTTGCAGCAGATGTAATAGAAATGTCAACACGTAGGTCATGGTACCTTCAACAGCAGTCAAACAGTAGCACATAGAATGAAATTTTCACTCTACAGTGGAGTGTGCGCTGATATGAAACTTCCTGGCAGATTAAAACTGTGTGCCGGACCGAGACTCGAACTCTACCAACTGGGCTACCCAAGCACGACTCACACCCCGTCCTCACAGCTTTAATTCCGCCAGTACCTCGTCTCCTAACTTCCAAACTTCACAGAAGCTCTTCTGCGAACCTTGCAGAACTAGCACTCCTGGACGAAAGGATACTGCGGTCATGGCTTAGCCACAACCTGGGGGATGTTTCTAGAATGAAATTTTCACTCTACAGCGGAGTGAGCGCTGATGTGATCCTTTCTTCCAGGAGTGCTCGTTCTGCAAGGTTCGCAGGAGAGCTTCTGTGAAGTTTGGAAGGTAGGAGACGAGGTACTGGCGGAATTAAAGCTGTCAGGACGGGGAGTGAGTCGTGCTTGGGTAGCTCAGTTGGTAGAGCACTTCCCCGCGAAAGGCAAAGGTCCCGATTTCGAGTCTCGGATAGGCACATAGGTTTAATCTGCCAGGAAGTTTCAGTAGCACATAATCATCCCACAGAATAAGTAGACGTAACAATGCAAATCACACGTATTGTTCAGGTAACAGAATGTGTAACACTCACGCCAAATTTGCTTCACTCCACTTCTTGAGGTCTGTAACTATGTTCGATAGAGTCTATCGACTCCCCATTATGTGAGACAGCTCAGTTAGCAGGTACGAAATAAACACTGAATGTCAGATTTCCGATCAGTATCACTTCCAGATCTCCTCCTGTTGAATACGTCATGTCTCTTATCACAAAGCCACAAATATTTATCGGAAATTTCCAAAACAAACACATTAAAAAGCCGACAATCCTTTGTTTATTCAGTCAGCGGTTCGAAATTTCAATTTATATTCATTAATTCCGCTCAAATCAAGCAGCTAAAATAAGTTCCGTTTTTTGCAGTATTAAAACGTTGTGCTTGTGGCGGGCGCTGAGTCGAAACACGGTGCCAATTAAACGTACGGGTAATTCTGTGAAATGAAAGAGAACGCCATTCAAACGCTTTTTAACGCCATATTCACTAAACATACATAAGCGCAGTAACTTTTCCCAAACCCGGGGCGATCGATACGAACATGAGATCCACTACCGAACAGGCAGAGAGTAAACAGTAATTAATCATCCGAAGGATAATACATATTAATCTTATTTGCTCACATTTGATTATGAATGGCCGCAAATATACACCGAGCTGGTATTGATCGGAGCGATGAGGCTGCAAATCTACCGACCTAACAAGAGGGGTGATATATGTTGACCCCGATCATAAGAAATAACAGGGAAAGCAAAGGTTACTGCTGTAAGATACTTCCAAGCCAACACTAATAAAATACATCCGCTGCGAAAGAGCGATGATTTGAATTTGTTCAGTGACATTGTCCCTTAACTGCAAAGATGTCATTAGGTTTCGAAGAGAAGACAGGTAAATTTTACGAGCCATGGTGTGGCCTGGTTGGTGGTCATAGTTAGACGATTTCGCCGTTTGGCGCCCGGTACGCAACAGGAGCTCTTCGCTCGCCGTGGTGAAATTGGTTGAATGGAAATTACCTCTCTATTGCACAGATACCTTTATCAAATGCAAGGATCACAGATGATCTGCGTCTGCGCTGGTAACACCTCTGTGAAATTAGATTGTGTTGGACAAAAATACGAATCTCTCAATTGTCAAGCGTTACTTTAAGACGATACTCCAGATCCTGTGGGTGCAGATGTTTGCACTGTTCTGTCCGAGAAGCCGATTTTTTTGCTGTGTAGCTACAATTGGAGTGTTCTAGTGAATTATTCTGATTACAAATTACATTATATAATCAATATTTGTGTGCACTGTGATATTCTCGTAGTTTCGCATCTCGTTTGCTATCATGAAAATATAGAGGCTGAAGTCTTGGCTTCCGTCACACGGCTTGAGGCTGCTGAAAGGGGCATAACCGTGCTGGGTCAACGCAGGGATGCGAGAGGTGTCGAGCACGACCGACGTGTCCCCCGATCGATCCACTGCTGTGGCCACCCCGGGTACTGGCTGCACTGAGCTTGACCCCTCACCCTTGGTCGAGTGGGGGATCATTCCAAAGTCTGGCAGGCAGCCTAAGACTCTCCGTGGGGCGGTTGAGGGGCCTCCCCGGTTCGTTTGACGAACAGGTTTCGGGCTTTATCTGTGGCTGGCTAATGGTTCTAATGGCTCTGAGCACTATGGGACTTAACTTCTGAGGTCATCAGTCCTCTAGAACTTAGAACTACTTAAACCTAACTAACCTAAGGACATCACACACCTCCATGCCCGAGGCAGGATTCGAACCTGCGGCCATAGCGGTCGCGCGGTTCCGGACTGTAGTGCCTAGAACTGCTCGGTCACCCGGCCGGCTTATCTGTGGCTGACGAAGTCTCTGAGCCAGATTCAATCGTCCAACCTGTTCCAGAGGAAGCTTCTCGGCCCGCAAGGTCTGGACATTCACAGAGGGTGTGTTTGTTGTAGTTGGGAGCTCCAACGTTAGGCGCCTAATGGAGCCCTTTAGGAACATGGCTGGCAAGGAGGGGAAAGAAACCAGTGTGCACTCTGTGTGCATACCGCGAGTAGTCATTCCGAATGTGGAAGGGGTGATTTCGGATGCCATGAAGAGTACAGGGTGAAGCCAACTGCAGGTGCTAGCCCATGTCGGTACCAATGACGTGTGTCGCTTTGGATCGGAGGAGATTCTCTCTGGTTTCGGGGGGCTAGCGGAAATGGTACGGACTGCCGGTCTTGCTTCGGAGATTAAGGCAGAGCTCACAATCTGCAGTATCGTCGACAGAACCGACTGTGGTCCTTTGGTGCAGAGCCGAGTGGAGGGTCTGAATCAGGGGCTCAGGCGGTTCTGTGACCGTGAAGGCTTGACTCGCGCCATCGGGTGGTGGGTTTCCGGGTTTATAGGTACAGAAAGCTGGCTAAAGCCGGAAATAAGTTCAGCCAAAATTTTTCAAACGATCTAACGGTGTTCAGAAAGGAAGATTAAATACAGTTGGTGGTGGGCTATTTATTGCTGTCAGTAGTAGTTTGTCTAGTAGTGAAATTGAAGTAGATAATCCCTGCGAAATAGTATGGGTAGAGGTTATATCGGACAATAGGACTAAACTATTAATTGGATCGTCTTACCGATGACCCCCCCCCCCCCCTCCCGTCCCCCCGACTCAGAAGATAAAGTTGCTGAACAGTTCAAAGAAAATTTGTCTCATTTCAAATAAGTACTCCACTCATACAATTATAGTCGGTAGCGACATCAATCTACCCTCGATAGGCAGGAAAAATTTAACGTTTAAAGCCTGTGGCAGGCATATAACATCATCCGAAATTGTACTGAATGCTTTCTCAGAAAAGTATTTTGAACAATTAGTTCATGAGCCTACTCAAAGCGCAATTGGTTGCGAAAGCATACTTGACCTCTTAGCAACAAATAATCCTGCACACATAGGGAGTATCATGACGAATACAGGGATTAGCGACCACAAGGCGGTTGCTGCTGGCTGAATACCGTAACACCCACAACCATCAAAAGGAAACGCAAAATACATCTATTTAAAAAGTATACCGGTCAGGTTCCTTTCAGAGTATGAAACTGCAATAGGTCCATATTTAGCAATTATATACATCCGCACGCTCACAGAAAGTTTCGTACCTAAGGACTGGAAAGTTGCTCAAGTCACACCAATACTCAAAAAGTGAAATAGTAGTAATCCGCTGAATTACATACCCATATCACTAACGTCGATTTGCGGTATGGTTTTGGAACATACACTGTATTCGAACATTATGAAGTACCTCGAAGAAAACGATTTATTGACTCATAGCACGGATTCAGAAAATATCGTTCTGGCGGAACACAACTAGCTCTTTATACTCATGAAGTAATAAGTGCTATAGACAGGGGATGTCAAATTGACTACATATTTTTAGACTTTCAGAAGGCTTTCGATGCCGTTCCTCACAACGTCTTCTAACCAAACTGTGTGCCTACGGAGTATCGCCTCAGTTGTGCCAATGGATTCGTGATTTCCTGTCCGAAAGGTCAGAGTTCGTAGTAATAGACGGAAAGTCATTGAGTGAATATCCGGCGTTCCCCAAGGAAGTGTTATAGGCCCTCTATTGTTCCTGATATACATATTAACGACATGGGAGACAATCTGAGTAGCCGTCTTAGATTATTTGCAGATGATGCTGTCATTTGCCGTATTGTAAAGTTATCAGATGATCAAAATGAATTGCTAAATGATTTAGCGAAAAGTGCGAAAAGTGGCAATTGACCCTGAATAAAGAAAAGTGCGAAGGTATTCATATGAGTACTAAAAGTAATCCGCTAAATTTCGATTACGTGATAAGTCACACAAATCTGCAGGCTGTAAATTCAACTAAATACTTAGGGATTACGGTTACAAATAACCTAAGTTAGAACGATCACATAGATAGTGTTGTAGGTAGAGCAAGCCAAAGACTACGATTCGTTGGCAGAACACTTAGAAGGTGCGGTTTGGGATCCGTATCAGTTGGGACTGACGGATGATATTGAAAAAGTTCAAAGAAGGGCGGCTCGTTTTGTGTTGTCGCGAAATAGGGGAGATAATGCCATAGACTTGATACGTGAACTGGAATGGCAATCATTGAAACAAAGGCGTTTTTCGTTGCGACGGGATCTTCTCATGAAATTTCAAACACCGGTTCTCTCCTCCGATTGTGAAAACACTCTGTTGGCACCCACCTACATAGGAAGAAATGATCATCACGATAAAATAACAGAAATCAGGGCTAGCACAGAAAAAATTAAGTGCTGGTTTCTCCCGCACGCCGTTCGAGACTGAAACGGTTGAGAGATAGCTTGAAGGTGGTTCATTGAGCCCTCAGCCAGGCACTTAATTGTGAATAGCAGCGTAATCACATGGATGTAGACATAGATCAGCTAACAGGTTCATATACATGCAAACAAAAATTCAGTAGATGGCCCATCACAGGTTTCTATAGTATTCTTGACATTGCTGCTTATAATGCATATATCTTGTGGACTACGATTGACCGTGACTGGAATGCAAGAAAATTGACTATAAGGAGAATATTTTTGGAGGATCTTGGAAAATCACTGGTTGCAGAGCACACTGCATTAAGGAACGATTTTCCAAGAACAGAAGATTCTTTGAGAATGGTCACTAACAACCAAGACCCTGAAAGAGTGGCAGGTGCAGCTAAATCAGTAACAACAAGAAGCTCTACTGAGAGTGAACATTGTTCACATTGCCCTTCAACAATGACAACAAAACAAACATGTTGTGTGGAAAGTGTAATAAAAATATATGTAAAACACACGTCACCTCCGTGTATCCAAACTGCAGTAGTAGGAAGGAAAAGTGAAATGGGCGGCTGGACAGATGGTTGTTGAGAATGACTTTTTGGTGGAAATGTCTGTTGCTCCTAATATACCATGCATCAATATTAAAATAATAAATTTTCTTTTCGAAGTTCTGCGTATTATTATTATAACTGTAATTATTATTATTATTATTATTGTTATTATTATTTCCTCCCTTTCTCAGACGTTACGTCTGGTTAGAAATGGAAAGTGACGCGGACCTTGATCAAGCGTGACTTACTTTTAACTGTACGGTATATGTGACATTGCATTTAGGAACTTGTACATGTATCAATAACTACAGATTTCTGTAGTTGTATATATACGTTTGGATGTAGCTGTATTGCGGTGATGTACTGGAGGATATTGTGTTGTATGACTCCTGTAGTTGATAGTATAATTGGTATGATGTCAACTTTATCCTGATGCCACATGTCCTTATTATTATTATTAATGTTACTATTACTATTATTGTTATGATCATTAACAACGTAATATAATATAAAACAACTGTACGAAAAATATATGTGAGTACAAGTTATTTTCAGCATTTTATTACATCGGATCATATAGACCTGAACAGTACATTTGTATACATCCATACATTAATCCTTGTTCCATAGATCATGAATACGACAATTCTTAATGATGTGGAATGTTTCACTTTAAAATAAGTTTCCTTTGCACAACACAGTTAACTTTTTTAAATTTTTTTACCGTTACTACTTCATATCTAAGAATTCGTCCATTGAGTAGAAGGCGTTGTCATTCAGAAATTCTTTTAATTTGCTTTTAAATTTTGGTTGCCTATCTGTCAGACTTTTAATACTATTTGGCAAATGACCAAAGTTTTTTGTGGCAGCATAATTCACCACTTTCTGTGCCAAAGTGAGATTTAATCCCGAATAGTAAAAGTAAACAGAGGAGCAGGGTTAGCAGCATACCAGTGGACAGATGTTTTGGAAAAGACACTGTGTATACAGCATAATGTACTGTATGCAGCACCACAGTTGACAATGCGATCAATTTTAGCAATTTTGCCAGTTTTTTTATGTAATTTCAATGCCGACCAATGACATGGTAGCACCCTTCTCAATTTCTGTACCATCACTAAATCACCCCTCCACCACCAGATGCCTGCATACTGACGGGGTTAGCAAGCCTTATTGGTGAATAGTAGGTATAAGATTGTTGTGGTGATGTAACAGACAGCTAAGAAGGAACATGTGGTTTATGCATCATGGAGCTCCAGATGGGCAGAATTTGAAGCATTTTGCATAAATCAACTGTGCTATCAATTCCAAGGGATTGTCCTAGTGTCTGGGGTCAGTATCAAGAAGGTATTGGTAGGAGAGAAATTATTGTAGAATATAAAAACAAGCACTCCTCAGGCTACACAGTTCTGCACATAAACATTCTATAATGTTAAAGCTATGTGATTTTTGAAATATTAGTCATGTGGACTGCAGCTCTCTTAATACTCTAATGTAGGACGTATATGTCCAACATCGGACATACAACCACCCTGCAAGTTTTCAACTGCACTCACTATGGTGACAAACTTGAACATGATAAAACCACTTCCTTCTACACCAAAGAAAAACACAGATTCATTGTGATACATGCACAATATATCTTTCGGGGATGTATAGTGCCCACTGTTAACATCTGATTACTGTTCATAAATTATACTATGAGTGCATCAGTCCTATAAAATAATCGTCAGCAATAGAAAATGTCTCTTACTAGGAAACAGTCAAATGCATAGGAGCAGTATTTGATATGTGAAATTACAAGCCATACTGCACTAACTCTTAAAGTGGACAACTGTCAAGCAAATATATACATACGGCTGGCAGTACCTCATGAACACCTGTCACTCACTGCAGATATGAAACTAAAGATTCGATTTATGTCCAAGATGTGGCGGAGAAATGGATTACTCTACGTGCATCTTTCTTTGTCTAGAGGAGGGTGCTGAAATAGGTTTTCCATCGATGGACATGTTTCACCACACATGCATAGGAAGCCCTTAGATAACTGTGGTATGGAGAGGTTTGCTGTTAATGATTTCACAGAACATGCAACTGTACACACGTCGAAAGCAGGTTATACCACACAACTTGTATACTCCGAAAGAACAACGGAAAAAGATGATTAAATGTATGATGAAGGACCTGTAGCAACATCCCCCTCCTCTAGAATGCTTCATCAACCTACCATTAAATAATACCTCGTTACAACCCCTCCTAACCGATCACACCATCTACTTTCTACCATCATTTAACGCAGATCTATGTCAGTTTAGAGGAGATGTTTCTTTTTTCGAGGAAAGCATCCAAGCCATCAGTCATCTTGCATGTATTACTGTTACCTCAGTAGACAAACAGTAGACCAATGTTAATAAACCATACTGCCACTCTGCTGTGAGGTATATGTTAGCTGAACCCACATGGTTTTGATTGGTGGAGACAATAGAGAAGCACATTGTAAATACTGTTTGTTACGGTTTAAAACACCTAAACAGCTTTGCACAGGGTCAAACATGCGATTCACTCTGTAGTTGTATATTGCAGTCCCTCACATAGTAATACAATGTTCTTTAACTAGGGACACTTTATGAAAATCAATAAGGTGGTCACCAATAGCTTTGGGGTTGCACCCAGGTTTGTAATCCGACATAAATAAATTTACTACCCTAAATATGGTGGTCACCCACATTAAACACGCTAGCCATCTGAAAGCTGTCGGCGAAAAATGACTGTTTTCCTAGTTCCCAGTGCTTCCATGTCAACATTTTTTTCGTATTCCTCTTGTTGTCAAATCCTCGTCCTCATTTAGAAGAATTTTCCTGCGCCAAGCAGGAGATATGCAAGTACTTCCTCATTTCCCCTCATTTTCCCCAGACTTTCGGGAGTTTTAGAATACTTGGCGAGAAGTGACATAAAATCGAAAAAAAATTACGAAAATTCGCTTAAAATACTTATAAGTTGAGATAAAATACGATCTCGATCCTTATGATGTGTGGCAGTAATTGTGGGGAGGACTACTCCGTTTGGAAACAATACCATACCTCGAATTATAAATCCATGTATAGATTTCAACATTGATATATTTAGCGACACTTGCGTGGGCCTGTAGAACCCAGAACGCTTTTTATGCAGGGTGACAGTAACATAGTCGTTGCGACCGCGTTTTTACTAGCGCGGTCCTTACGCGAAATGTACGTTGACGGCGGTAGAATCATTCTGCGGTGAGCTACATATGTCGTTTTTCAATAGTGTTCTTCGAAAATAACATTGTCTTCCCACCAGCGAATTCGCATTTGAGCCACATGCCAAGTGTAATCCGACTGCTGAAATCAAATTACGGGTCATGCGAAGTGACTTTCATGATCAATTTAAATAATTAGCCTATCAATTCGATATCAAAGGCGTGCTGCTGGGCGGGTGGAAGCGATAGCTAGAGTAACACGGATATGATTCGGTAGTTGGAGCAGTAATCAGGTGACTTTTCGTTACTGCGATATCTTTTAACGAAATTTCAATCTCCCACCTACACAGGGAAAGATTACCGTCATAATAAAATCAGACGTTTTACTTAATGTAAAAGTGGTATATAGTATAAACGTGACGTTTACAACTTCTTTGTGATGTTACCTTAGGAGATTTAGTATTTGGGGGAGCATTTGGTTACCTTAACAGTGTTCGAAAGTAAGGAAGCATCCTGTGACAGAGGCAGATTTAGCACTCCGTCATGAGCCAAAAATGAGTTTAATATTATAGTAATGTGACGCAGGATGCAATAGATATTCAGCTGATTAGAACGGTTTCTTTTATCTGATGAGAGAATACTTAGCGGAAAAATAGAAAAAAAATTTGAAATTTGTGGTAAGGTCTTATGGGACCAACCTGCTGAGGTCATAGGTTCCTATGCTTACGCACTACTGAAGCTAACTTAAACTAACTTACGCTAAGGGCAACACACACCCATGCCAGAGGAAGGATTGGAACCACCGACGGGGGGAGCCGCGCAGAGCGTGACAATGCGCCTTAGACCGAGCGGCGGAAAAACGGGCTACACCATAGTGTAGTACACGATTATCACAACAAGTAGCGATACCGTAGCGACGTGAATACGTGTGTATGCCTCGATTTGTTCACTCTTCGAAAATAACTGTTATAAAAGAGTGAAATCTAAATTTCCCGTGGGAAATTTGAGGTTTACGGTAAACAACATCCCCGTCTCGGATTTGGTGGAGCTGTTTAGAATTACTGTATTCATCCAAGTCGCTGCTACTAAACTCACAGTGTGCTGCAGGTGGCGGCAGGAGTTTACAAGAGGAGCCTGCGACTAGAAGTCACGTAATAGCTCAGTCTGTAACGGGTGGCTAGGTACAAAGAACGGATCGACCTGTCGGCTCTTGCCAACATCAGAGGCAGCTAGCGAAGGGTTCAAATGCTGGGTGGGCGACGACAGATGCGGAAGTGTGTTGCATGAGAAGATTCAAAATGACGGGGAGTTGTACCGCCCGTGTAAATTGATAGCCTGACTGCTTGGTGACAGCCTCGTTCTGACCTCTGAGCCTTCGGGATACTGGAGGATGGGTGTGCAGCTGCCGGCAAGCCTGATGTGGGTGCGAGTCTCTTCTGACCGATGCGGGTGTGGCCACTCGGCAGTCAACGGACGGTGTGCGCTTCGCATTTGCAAGAATTTGTGTGTGTGTATGTGTGTGTGTGTATGTGTATATGTGAGCGTGTGTGTGATAGAAAGGAATCAAGTGATACATGACCTCTTGCCTGGAGTGCTATGTGTGGACACTGGCAGGTGAGCCGGCTGTATGTACAAGTGATTTCAGTGATACTCGACATCTAGCCATAACAAGTAGTAGGATCGTGGTTTACTGCTTCTCAATATGTTGCATTTCACTGTGTATTTAGTGGTATTTGATGCTGTTGTTATCGTATCCAATGGTAGGCCCTTTATTCTTCATTCTCCGTCACGGTGTAGCTGAGGGAACACACATAGGAATTCTATAGTGCTTTAAAAACCCAATCACAACATCAGATTCCCGAATGATCAATTTACTGTCTGCAATAATGGTTTTGTGAACAAACAACAGTCCAACCCCTCTGCAAATTGCTTGAGGATGTAGCATGCAGCTGAGCTGAAATTTGAAATTTTTAGCTACATCCAACGTAAGGGACCTTCTACTGAATGACTTAAATTTGCCATTATCCGCCAACGGGAGGCAAGGGAAAAAAATCTGGAAGTGTGATGAGTAGGTTTTGGAGACCAGACAGCAGCAGAATTGAACCCCGTCACCTTATACAAGTCCTAGTGTTCACCAATAGGACGCAAGGAAAAAATAGCCCACACACACAGGTTATCGATTAAATTAACTACTCAGTCAAAGCAATCTGATTGAGTGAGGGAGGCCGGCCAATGTGGCCACGCGGTTCTAGGTGCTTCAGTCTGGAACCGCGCGACCTCTACGGTCGCAGGTTCGAATCCTGCCTCGGGCATGGATGTTTGTGATGTTCTTAGGTTAGTTAGGTTTAAGTAGTTCTAAGTTCTAGGGGACTGATGAACTCAGATGTTAAGTCCCACAGTGCTCAGAGCCATTTGAACCATTTCTTTGAGTGAGGGAATATTTCCAAGTCATCCAAATCTTGGGATTTAGTAGACATCCAATACTTTCTTCAGGACATAAGAGTGGCCCGTGTGGTGGCAACAGCTGCTCGCTGGACAGGAAGTATCCACCAGAGAGAGAAAGAGAGAGAGAGGGAGAGAGAGAGAGAGAGTGAGTGAGAGAGAGAGAGAGAGAAATTTCGTAGGCATCTATACCAGAAAATACCACCACCTGAGGCTTTGTTCAAGGATTAGCGCGACTTCTGGTCTAGGTGCTGTGAGAGCCGGCGCTGAGGGAGCGGTAATAAGCAAGGTGGTTGGCAGTGCAGCAGCCGACAGTGGTCGCGGGGATACAGGAAGTAGCCAGCATGTCTGCCCTGCAGTTAGTGCGAATGGTTTTTATCAGTGTAATTAGATGCGATGAGTGTTTCATCACGGTATTCCTTGGGCAATCAGAATAAAAAAGCACCACAATTTTTTTGAATATCCCACACTGCTTTGTCGCCCACAAATTGTTTAAATAAAGAGTATCCCGTAGATTGCATTCAATTTCCCAACAAATCCTATAAATAAATATATCAACTATATTCCAAACACTGCTTTGTACCTCATAAACTGTTTAAATAAATAATATTCAAGATAGTTCCTTGCCTACCAGATATCGTTTAAACAGTATTTCATAAACTGCACTCGATTTCCCGACAAGTAGCCAATCAAGTGAGTCTTTTTTGCGCCTATTTCCAGGTGGGGGAGGGAGGAAGGCTTGGGGACTCACCAGGCTGAGATGGGTTAATTTATTGATTTAATTAATTAGTCAGCCAAATTGATAGACTGGGATGGAGCTATTCCAATAACTCTGTCCCAAAAATGTGCTCGTACCGGCGAGGGGTAGGAGAAGGGGGTTCGCTGATTTAAAGAGGGAAGAGGGAGATGGAGGGAAAGGAGTAGGGAGCAACCCTCTGGGGTCATAAACTATTTTGCATAACAATAGTTTAAGGAGAGAGGGAGAGGGTTAGAAATCAATCAAGTTTGCCCATAAATGTGAGCAACCTGCAATAAGAAACTGTCTCAGAACCACCATTACAATACCTGAAGGAGATTATAATCTTGATTGTTGTTAACAATCGAAAGCTTAGCAAAAGTTAGGGAAAGATTGATCACATCATGAAATCAGACAGAAGACCTACTATTTAGAAATGAATGTTCATCATTGCCTGTGGAGATGGCTGTTAGTGAATTTTCTGAAGAGGCTACTGTTAGTGCAACTTATCTCTGATGGAAGGAATGTTGCAGCACGTTCACTGACTTTTGTTTAAAATGTCGTTGTAGACTGTATTTGTATGTCAATGAAGTCCTCATTGCTCCTAAAACATTTCTGTTCAAATTTTCAAATACCTCAGTGTTTTGCAATTGAATCACGTTTCTTGTTAATTTATTACATCTATATCTACATCTACATGGATACTCTGCAAATCACATTTAAGTGCCTGGCAGAGGGTTCATAAAACCACCTTCACAATTCTCTATTATTCCAATCTCCTATAGCGCGCGGAAAAATATACACATATATCTTTCCGTACGAGCTCTGATTTCCCTTATTTTATCTTGGTGATCGTCCCGCCCTAAAAAGGTCGTTGTCAACAAAATATTTTCACATTCGGAGGAAAAAGTTGGTGACTGAAATTTAATGAGAAGATTCCGTCGCAACGAAAAACGCCTTTCTTTTAATGATTTCCAGTCCAAATCCTTATCATTTCTGTGACACTCTCTCCCATATTTCGTGATAATACAAAACGTGCTGCCTTTCTTTGAACTTTTTCGATGTACTCCGTCAGTCCTATATGGTAATGATCCCGCAGCGTGCAACAGTATTCTAAAAGAGCACGGACAAGCGTAGTGTAGGCAGTCTCCTTCGCAGGTCTGTTACATTTTCTAAGTGTCCTGCCAATAAAACGCAGCCTTTGGTTAGCCTTCCCCACAACATTTTCTACGTGTTCTTTACAATTTAAGTTGTTCGTAATTGTAATACCTGGGTATTTAGCTGAATTTACGGTTTTTAGATTGTTTGTAAGGTGTCAGGCAAATCCAACACCTGCCATGAAAACCCTGACATGATAAGCAAATCCAGTAGTATGTCACATACCTCCGAATAAATCGTGACATTAAATTAACCAAAGTAATACGAGTAACGAGTGAGCAAATGGAATACTACAGACTAACACAAGAATGCCTAAATGCAAGTCATACCTTCCCACCGTGAGACAGACACAGTTACGAGGGGAGAAACGAGAACAGAAGCCGAGAGCAGAACCGTGTTAAGCTGAAGGCCCTATGATAAGGGACAGACACCCACGTCTCCAGCTAACCGCTAGGACCACCCCAGCTGCTAGTTTTAGCATGAGACTTTTTCGCGTCTCTGTTACTTCAGGACCACCCCCCAGCCCATGTTAAAAACTAGAGCCCTCCAGAAGAACAGTATAGATCTTACGATGACACAAAAAGGGCCACCCCAGCCGCATGTTTTAGCGTGAGAGTTTTTCGCGTCTCTGTTACGTTAGGACCACCCCCCAAGCCCATGTTAAAAGATAGAGCCCTCCAGAAGAACAGTATAGATCTTACGATAACGCTAAAGCACCACACCAGCTGCAGGTTTTAGCGTGAGACTTTTTCGCGTCTCTGTTACGTTGCAAACTTTAAAAACATTGCCCCACAACGAAAAGTATAACGTTTCTCATTGGATAGACAGAATTTTTGTAGGCGGAGCTTAAGGTTAACATTGAGACCCTGATTGGTCAGATGAAAACACAGCCAGATAGTTTTTTTTAAAACAGCTTCGGTAAATTGTAGTAAGGAGAAGTTAGAGGAGAGAGTTGCCTCCGAGATGGCGAGGTGAGCGGAGCTGTGCTGCCCGCAACCCCCTGACGAACACCAACAAGGTAATGAACGCTCGCGATGCCGCATAACAGCGCTTAAAGCTTCACTCAGAACTGCAGAAGTCTCATCTGTTACACCCCCTTTTTGCGTAATACTAGTGTCGATCGTCAATTAAAGCTTATGGTGTTCACATTTGCCACTTGAAGTAAAAATCTGAAACGCGGTGATTTTTCTGTTATATAGTTATTGAGAAGCCACATAAGCCACTGTAATTTACGACAAGTTAGATAAGTAATTAAAGATAATTGAGGGTCACTGTAGACCATTTTGATAGTTTTCTCTCTTGTGAAACTTAATTTAAACCTAGATTATAGATGTGATATGGCATAGGTCATCCTTCGATCCATTGTAGAACTTGGAAACCCATTCAGGGAATATTCGTTCACATTTTTGTTGAACGCAGTTGTTTTTTACCATCCTGTATTAAAACATTTCCTTTTATCAATAGTGCAATTTATAAACGATGTTTTGTGAGTAGAAGAAAATTTCCAATGGTAAACTTAACTGCTTTTTCGACGTTATTTTACCAGCTAACTAAAAATAGGAAAGCCTTGAACCCCTTCCACTAAATTTAGTTAGTATTAAGATTCTTTTACAGGGAGTGCAGTGGAGCTGACGCTGAAATCATTAAGTATTTGGTTATATCATCGCTAGTCTCACTGAACTCTTCTGAATGCTACATGTCATGTGTGGTCTGGCGTCTCCTTGCCAGCAACAGGTCCCAGGTTCAAACTAGTCAATTCGCTAAAAACCACGCTCAGAGCGTCGTTGCGTGAAAGTGGTAGGGAGACACGATACAGAACAAACAGACACCACGCAGAATATTGGAAAATGGCGACCCTGCCAGGATGGAAAAATACCATGGTTGAAGGTAGACCACATGCCTAACTAGGTCAGAAAATTATCCTGTTGAAAAATTTTCGTAGTTGAAATTTTTTTTCTAAAGTTATACGTAGTCGAAAACAGTAGCTGCAGCGATAGATAATAAAAGTATTCAATAGAAAGTGAGTCTAGCAGAAACAATAGCATAATTATGTTATGAATTTTAATATTGTTAGAATTAAGTTTTCTCTCCAATGCAAGCGCACAGGTGGCGGATACATCGTTGACAAGTTGGTTCTGACCCAACAAGTATGTGAATTGATTGTCAAGTCGTGTGTGCAAAAAGTTTATGAAAGACGTAGATCGTATGAGCGCATGTTGACGCGAAGTAGGGCGCGTGAATTGTTTTTAAAACAGAAAATAAGGTATTCGGAAAGATTAGCAATGGCAGATCGAGACCTTGACAGAATTGAGGTAGAGATCCAACACGAAAATGGACAGAGAATAGAGGGCAGTACAACAGACGAGGCAGTATCGCGAGAAATAGGACATATAATGCACCATAACGAGGATAATGTACGTCAAGGCATAGAAAACGTAAGTCAGCATACGACAGAGGAGCAGGAAAGTAGAGAGACAGTCGATGAGGATTCTAACTTGCGTCTTGAATACGTAGAACCCATAGTACAAGTAATCAGAGCTCCCTCACCACAGAGTACAAGGAATGCGAGCAGAAACGTGTCACAGCACAGTTCAATGCAATCGGTTGAAAACCAACACTTGGACGAAAACACACAGCGTAGGACGTCGGAAGAAAACGCAATAGGACCCACCAATCTGGCAGAATTATTACAATTAGTGACGGAAACCATGACAAGACAAAATAAAGAAATTGCGAACCAAATTAAAATTCAGAATGCAGAAACGACGAACCAAAATGCAGAAATCACGAGACAAATGCGTGAGATTAAAGAATAAAACAAAAAAATTCAGTTACACCTAAGTCATATTGAAGACGAGGCAAAAGAATTTCGAGAAGTGATAGGAAACTTAATAACAGGTCACAATCAATTGAGAACAGACATTGATAAGGTACAAACATTGCGTAATGACATTCAGGACGAGATCAAAACATTACGTAACAACATCCACGGAGAAGTCAAGAAACTAGAGAAACAGATGAACGAAATTACTAGACAAATGGTTCAAATGGCTCTGAGTACTATGGGACTTAACTGCTGAAGTCATCAGTCCCCTAGAACCTAGACCTACTTAAAACTAACTAACCTAAGGACATCACACACATCCATACCCAAGGCAGGATTCGAACCTGCGACCGTTGCGGTCGCGCGGTTCCAGACTGTAGCGCCTAGAACCGCTCGAAATTACTAGACAAGCAGCAGGTACAGCGCGTGAAATTGTTGAAAACAGTGAGTTACACAAACGTATCACAAAAGCAGCGCTGAAAAATATGATAACCACATAGTCAAAATAGAAGCGTAAATGAAGCGACAATTTCAGAAATTGCGAACAGAGTTGTTGCAAACCATTGAAGAGCGTAGTGAACAGGATCGAACAAGCACAGAGTCTGCACCCACATCCGTATCTGTAACAGCACCGGAAAAAGAAGCAATTAACGAAGATATTACGCATTTGCGATTCCAATCACAGGCGGAAAGTAACATACGTGAAATCAGACAGCCTGCACAGCAACAAACATGTTTCGAAATTCTTGATGTCAAACGTCATCACAAACATATGCGGAACCACAAATGTATGTTTCAAGACAGTTTGGATCGTCCAATGAAGCAGCAAGGTTAGCCAGACAAGACACCGAACCAATACCTGACAATGGAAAGCCAGGTCGCGAAGAGTACAGTGCAATGCATTCAGCTACACGTTCACAACCGATGGAAGAAAATTATTGCGTACCACTCCAACGATACTACGCAAGGGTAGGCGAAAGTTACAGTGGACAATATCCAATGGATTTACCACAACCGGAAAGAACGACGGGAGAAATGATCAGAAACGAAAGTGGCGAAGAATCGCGAATTTCATACGGAACTATGACGAAGTACGACAACGATCATTTCCTCACAGTCAGAAAATTTCAACACTTTCGAGAAGGAAACTCATTACATCCACGAACTTTTATTGATCACTTCCGAGTAGGATTGCCAGAACACTGGACGCTAGCTCACAAATTAGACTTAATATGTGCACACATGCCAGGAACAGTCGCAGTAACCATGCAGAATGTTGCAGCGACATGCCGATCGTACCAAGATTTCAGAGAGAAGTTTATCTCACGATATTGATCCAGCGAAGCACAGAACAGGGTGAAGTACGAATTATTACAGAACCCATATTTTGAAAATTCAGGAGAGAAGAGCCCCGTGAAATTTTTCGAAGTAATGGGAAACAAAAATCAATGCTTAGATGTACCATACAGTGACGGAGAGTTGATTAAATTATGCGCGATAAAGCTACCATTGAAATACCAGCAATTATTAGTAGGTTGCGGAGGCAATGACGTCGAAGCATTTAAAGGTATTCTAAGGGAACTAGAGTTCATATTTTCGGAAGATGACGCAAGAAAAAGACGAAGCGCACGTGAAAACGAAAGCAAAAAGCAGTGGAATCCACGAGACACAGTACGAAGAAACAATAATTACGAACCATTTGATAACTTCGCACCAAGAAACGACAATAGATTTCAACAAAGAACCGGTTATGGATTTAGAAGAGAATATGGCAATAACTATAATTCACTCAGGAACGGCAACAACTATTACAGAGGGAATAACGACAACCGGAACGGGTACTGGAGAACCCATGGACCGACAAATTATCAACAAAGAAATCACTATCAACAAGCTGAACAAGAAAAGAGAATACAGATAGAAGAGGTGGAGGTAAGACCACAAAACCCTGATAAACGTTCGAATTGACAGCTAAGCGCCCCACCGGAACGGGTACTGGAGAACCAATAGACCGACAAATTATCAACAAAGAAACCACTATCAACAAGCTGAACAAGAAAAGAGAATACAGATAGAAGAGGTGGAGGTAAGACCACCAAACCCCGATAAACGTTCGAATTGACAGCTAAGCGCCCATGCCAAAGAGAATGACGCACCGACCCAGGACAATTGCAGCACCTTGAACAGAGAAGTAAAAATCTTATCACGAGAAGAGAAGAAGGAAGAAAGAAATCCGCAGGGACCCGATGAAAACGAAGACAAGAAAATAACAATATCTTGTTGGGACGAAATTAATTGGGAGAATACTGACGAGGAAGATGAGTTACCAGAGGCATGCACAACGAATGTAGGAGAAATGGACGAAGTAATGAGTATTGCAGAGCTATTTGAGATGGAAACCAGGGAAAGCGAATTCAATGAGGATAATGCGCAGTCGACAGAAGTTGAAAATACGTTACTAGTGGGTACACAACCCAACGTATATAATGAAGGAAGTTATGAAGCGATAATTAGAGCATTTAGATGCGATTATGTGGAAGTAGCGACGAAGAAGGAGAAGATAGACGAGGATGAGGAAAAAGTAGAGAATGTTGAAGAAAGTGTAAATGAAGGAAGACATACAGAAGAGGAAATAAAAGAGAGAGAAGTAGCAGTCGAGGTTTATCCTACAGAAAGTTCGAATTCACAAGGGAAATTCCTAAAAAGACTCATGTATGATTCAGTGGAGGATTCGTTGATGCAAGAGGAAGAAGAACAAACCAACCCTTTCAAATTCAACTAATTGTGAAGGCCATGGTAAAGCATATCCCAGTCAATATTGTAATTGATAGCGGAAGTGAACTGACTGCGATCTCAGAAAATTTATTCATGCAGTGTAATGCCAATGAGGAATTGCCAGTTCTGAAAACACGTAAGCTAAAGTAAGAGGTCCTATTAGAAACAACGCTGCGGAAGTTACGAGACAAACAAGGTTAACTCTTTCGTGCCAAGGTCAAGAGATCGAAGCCAACTTCGTGATTATACCTAAACCAACTGTAGATTTGATTATAGGGGCAGATTTTTTAAATGAGAGACGAGCGATAATAGATATGGGTAAAGGTAGCATAACATTCGGGAATGTCACACTTCTCTTTGAGCAAAAGCTAAAATTAGAAGAAATACCAGTTATAAACAAACAATTAAGAATGACGTGAGATAAAGAGGATGAAGAATTAGAATGGTATGCACAAAAGGGGGAATCGCCTCAACTTGTGTTAGAAGTCCATAAAGAAATCGACGAAAAATTGCAAGAAGTTCAAGGTATTTCGGAACACAGTAAAAGAGAATTAGAGGGTATTTTACAAGATAAAGCAGAGGTGTTTTTACCTAAGATTAAAGTATTAAATACTTTCAGTACAAGTTTGAAGTAAAACAGGCAAAACCTTAGGACTTCACCATGTGAGCCATATCAAAAAGTTTGAAGATTAATTTTATTACTGGTAAATAATCAGCACAATATTTCAAGATTATGTTGCAGATAAAATCGTCAGGAGAAAGAAGAATGAAGAGAGAGGAACGTGGGAAAAAGGAAGTAGTTTCAATAAAAACAAAAACAAAAATAACACCAATAGTACCACAGATTAAGGTGAAGGGATAAAGTGCAGATAGTCTAACAGCACGAAATACTAAAACGCTATACACCACGACACTACACAATTGTAAAAAACGAATTTGAGGATTCTTGTAGACGTTAAAACTCAAAATATCTTAGAATTGTAACATGGAAAGGGCGCCAAAATTTGTAAAGCTTTTAAGATGGCGTAAAACAATGTAGGTACTAGACCTATGTTAGATGATTATAAGTAAAACTTTTTGTAAGAACCATTGTAAAAACTCCAGCAAGGACGTGATGCAACGACCCACAAGTTGCAACGAGAGAAGTATCAAGAAAGAAAAGGATATAATTAGCAAGACATGATTCCTACAAGGCAGAAGTGTCGAGAGAAGGGAAAGGACAGCGAGACCAACAGAAGGTCCTTGTATCGAAAGTGTGCAATAAACCTGCCCGCTAGGCAGAACCCTGCTGGGACGGAACACGGAGCTGCACAGTGGCAGAGCCCTGCAGAGACGCGACGGGACGCCGAACGCCGGAAGGGACTCCCAGCGCCCCGACTCGGAAGAGCGAGCAAAAAACGGCCCGACGAGAAGACCACTTGGGCAAACCACCACTGGCAAAAAAAAGTGTAAAAGTCACACTACCGCTATTAAACAGCACACTGATGCCCAAAACTGAAGAAAACTTACACAAAGTAAAAATGACATGCCCAAACAATTTATCAAACTGTTACTAAGAGGAGAACTTCAAAGCGACTAGTTATCAATAAATATTTCCATATCCTGCCCAGAGAAGAACCAAGAAGCAAGTAAGAAGCAGAGAAAAAGCAGGAAGAACAGAAGTTGAAGATTCGCAAGATTGAGACCAAGGAAGGAGATGGGTGAAGAATAGACGACATACCTTCCCAAATCCCTATCCTATTGTAAACTGGTCGTCTGCAAAGTATTACAACGAAAATCGACCGCTTTCAGCGAAACATAACGATGACTTTCACACATACAAAGCCAGTAAACCACGAGATTCTGCACTCACAGCTCCATTCAATTATGGGACCTCCACAACAGCAACACACACTTGCAAAGCCAACAAGGAACGATGAACGAAGCTGTACATCAAATACTTGCCCACATCCATCTCGCTCAAGTCCTCCACCTTCGTGCAAAAACATTCGCCAACCTCATGCTTAAACATTCATAGGATTGTGTGAATGTGTGAAATCAAATTATGTGATGTAGGAATTGTGCAAAAGAAACCCCTTTTTTTAACATTTGTACCATTCGTTAGGATAATATCTGAATACTTGTGTATGTATATTTCTTTGTCAAAGCAATTCTTGGAAATAATTCTTATTTGTTAGTGTAACAATGTTGAAATGAGTGTTTAGAAACAAAAACATTTTACTTGTACAGGATATTTAGAAAATGTGTTAGGAATAGATTTTACTTAATTACTACATTTATAAAAATAATATTTCTAAGAAAATCGATGTGAAAGACTCCTCACTTTCGATAACAAATTAAAAAAAACTTCGCACTTAAATAAAGAAAGAAAATAATTAAAAATTAATAATAGTATAAAAATATTCTTCTCTTGTCATTTTTGAGAATAATGTGGAAGAATATAAAAATATAAATTAGTAATACAAACTAGCATAGAACCAGAATAATGTGGCTGAACGAGAAGGCAACAAAATTTAGATAAAGGAATAATTTTTGACTGACTTAGACAACAATTCAATCGTTGCCTAAATTCAGTGCAAAAATTGAGTTCAAATGGTGGTGATATGTAAGGTGTCAGGCTAATCCAACACCTTCCATGAAAACCCTGACATGATAAGCAAATCCAGTAGTATGTCACATAGCTCCGAATAAATCGTGACATTAAATTAACCAAAGTAATACGTGTAACGAGTGAGCAAATGGAATACCACAGACTAACACAAGAATGCCTAAATTCATGTCATACCTTCCCACCGTGAGACAGACGCAGTTACGAGGGGAGAAACGAGAACAGAAGTTGAGAGCAGAACCGTGTTAAGCTGAAGGCCCTACGATAAGGGACAGACACCCACGTCGCCAGCTAACTGCTAGGACCATCCCAGCTGCAAGTTTTAGCGTGAGACTTTTTCGCGTCTCTGATACGTCAGGACCACCCCCCAGCCCATGTTAAAAGCTAGAGCCCTCCAGAAGAACAGTATAGATCTTACGATAACACTAAAAGGTCCACACCAGCCGCATGTTTTAGTGTGAGACTTTTTCACGTCTCTGTTACGTTAAGGACCACCCCCCCAGCCCATGTTAAAAGATAGAGCCCTCCAGAAGAACAGTATAGATCTTACGATAACACTAAAGGACCACACCAGCTGCAAGTTTTAGCGTGAGACTTTTTCGCGTCTCTGTTACAGGGAGTGCAGCGGAGCTGACGATGAAATCATTAAGTATTTGGTTATATCATCGCTAGTCTCACTGAACTCTTCTGAATTCAACATGTCATGTGTAGTCTGGCGTCTCCTTACCAGCAACAGGTCCCACGTTCAAACTAGTCAATTCCCTAAAAACCACGCCCAGAGTGTCGTTGCGCGAAAGTGGTAGGGAGACACGATATAGAACAAACAGACACCACGCAGAATGATAGATATTTATCGTGTAACTGAAGTTCAACGAGTTCCTTTTCGCACTCATGTGGATGACCTCACACTTTTCGATATTTACGGTCAACTGCCACTTTTCGCACCATTCAGATATTTTTTCTAAATCGTTTTGCAGTCTGATGACTTTATTAGTCGATAAACTACAGCCTCATCTGCAAACAACCGAAGACGGCTGCTCAGATTGTCTCCCAAATCGTTTATATAGACAAGAAACAGCTAAGGGCCTATAACACTACCTTGGGGAACGCCTGAAATCACTTCTGTTTTACTCGATGACTTTCCGTCTGTTACTACCAACTGTGACGTCTCTGACAGGAAATCGCAAATCCAGTCAGATAACTGAGACGATATTCCATAAGCACGCAATTTCACTACGAGCCGCTTGCGTGCTGCAGTGTCAAAAGCCTTCCGGAAATAGAGAAATACGGGATCGATCTGAAATCCCATGTCAATAGCACTCAGTACTTCATGTGAATAAAGAGCTAGTTGTGTTTCACAGGAACGATGTTTTCTAAACCCACGTTGACTGTGTGTCAGTAGACTGTTTCCTACGAGGTAATTCATTTTGTTCGAACACAATATATGTTCTAAAATTAATTAATTAATTAATTAAATTGAAGTAATTATTTTCTATCAGGCCAAGAATCAGCTCTATAGAATAATAGAAGTTTTTTTCCAATCGATCAGTTGTGCGTAAATGACGTAAAGAAGTAAAGATTACCAAGATTTATTACCGTGCTCCAGCACACATAAAAGCGTAAAGCTTCATGAATCAAGGGTACAATAAAAGTTGGTCTTAATTTCAAAAGAGTAAAATGAGGCATTCCCATGCGCTGCTTAAGTTACAAAACGGAACAGAAAGGGTGGAGTATAAACCCAAAGCCTAAAATTCATTGCGTATATAGAATGTTACGGTAAGCACTGGCTCTTAAATATCAGTTTTTTCGCCGCCGCCGCCGCCCCTGCTGTGTCTCTCATGAAGTTCCAGGATGAAAATCCACACAATCAGGCTCGTGGTATGAACGAGAAAGTTGCCGGGTGCGCAACAAAAGCATCGAATTTTTATTCGTCAATAGCACAATGCGCGTACCTGTGAGCGGATACGGGCTTTGGCAAGGGGCTACGACCGCTGACACAGCGCGCGCCGCACAAAGCTTTCAGGTGGGTATCGACAGGGTGGGGTTGAAGGGGGGGGGGGGGGCGTGGCTGATGTGTGCGAGATATCCGCTGCGAACGCCTACCGCACCAATGCTCTCGTTGCTACCCCGCCCTCGGCCGCGGACGCGTCGCTCAGTTTCATGTTCCGCCACTGCCGAATGACAACGGTATAGAATTTGCTGCGCAGGTGGACTTCGAGGGCTGTGTTTCGTGTGGCTAGCATCCGTTACGACACTCGACCGAACGGCACACTGAAGAGAATTGACGTGTTTGTGAGCTGGAGTTCGTCATTCAGTGGGAGAAATTCTCGGTAAAATTTATGTTGCAGAACAAATCTACGACTGTTTCCAGTAAATTGTGGTCTGTGGAGGTTAAGATTTAAACTTAAATAACTTGTCTTCATTTCTGCACTTTTAACTGAAGCACTTCCAATTAAAACTCACAGATATATTTTCATCTATCTGCTGTAGTTAGTGGTAGGCTGGTTAGGCTAACATGCGTTCTTTCAAGTATCACCCACAGTTTTAATTCTTCACATTCCTTGCAGACTTTCAATTTTAAGAATGTCTAAGAGAACGAACACACACACACACACACACACATACACACACATACACACACACACACACACACACACACAGGCTATAACAGATATAAATGCAGATATTTTTGTATGTGGTACCTCACTATGTACACACATCAGCTATTTTCTTGTTCTCGCTCTGTGTCTAACAGCGTTTCCACGAACACGTCACATAATTTACTACCTGATGCTCTATTGCTGTGGACGTGTCTATACACGCCGCTTGGATTTTTCTACGGTGTTTTGGATTCTGAATGCGTCCTGAAGCGCCGATCTTTCACTCTTACGGGGAAGTTACTTCCATATCTCGATGAACAAAAACGTTTCGAGTATTTATCATACAACATACATGCCTCATTGCGTGCTATCATTTGCAGAAAACTTCGTTTAGATATCCTGAATCGTTTACGAAGCATGACGATTATTTTGACCACATGGTTTTCGATGCTCAAGGACGTGAATGAGCGTGTCGTGCGCGCACATCCTTCGCATGTAAGACCCAATAACTGGACAACGAAATGAGATATACTTTTCTTCTTAAAGTTTTGACCATAGCTGCGTGGTCAGACACTGTTTACACAGCAAAAGTAATAGCAATAGCAGCCCTCGGTCGCAAAAAAGGTGTCTTTTGACCCAGGTTTCGGCACTGCTGTGACTGCCTTCATCAGATATGACTCTCAAATTGGCATGTCACGTATTAAACTGAAAATCAATCAATAAAGCTATAGTCATAAAATTTTTAAAACAGAATACATAAAAGGCAAACCACTCTGGACTCCTCACGTGCGTCCATCTTCGGTAGCGCCAGACTGATGATACGTGACATGCCAATTTGAGGGTTGTATTTCTGATGAAGGCACTCATTACAGTGCCGAAAACTGGGTCAAAAGACTCCTTTTTTACGATGGAGGGCGGCTATTGCTGTCAGTTTTATACTTCTCTCCATTTCATTAGCTGCAATATATGAGCTACATCACCTGTAGGCATAGTTCACGCAATGCATTTTCACTTCTGAGAACTCTTTAAAATTTACTGAAAAGTTTTATTTAATTCGATGCAGCGCAGTATATATGACGGATAACGAAAAGAAATTCAGTTCTTTACCGAGTGAAGATACCAGACTGTAAGATGTGCTAAAATCCATTTTTTTCAGCCAGTAGTTTACGAAAAGTCGAATGAGACGTATTTCATATCGGTCGAAAGCCGCCTCGCAGCAGAAGCGCCAGTATTTGGCCATCAGTAGAGCTGTAATAACAGCACCCTCAGACGGAATGCAAAGAGCTGGTCTGTAGCGGCGAAACGGTTAATGGCTCGCTCTTGCCACATGTACTTGGAGGAACTAACCAACCTAAAAACATATTACACTTAATACCTATAATTATTAAGTGACGTGAATAGTGATGGAATGCTGTTCAATACACGGCCCTCAGTTACCAATAGAAATATTAGCATTTATACTCGTTACAAACAAAATGTGTGAAACGCTTGTAGGGACGTTGCAGTTCAGGTTGTACTCAGACATAAATTTTAAGAAAAAAATTCGATAGGCTGTTCCATTTCGGAGTTATTTAGCGTATGTATAGGAGAGAGGCGGACAAAAATACGGAAAACCAAAAAAAGAACACATAACCATGCCTCATACTGTGTAGAAAACACATTCACTTGCGTTTGCATTCAAAACAGCTTTTAGTCACCTGGTAATGGATAAATACAAGTTCTATGTGTTTTTCAGTGGTATATTATATCATTTTTCCTGCAAAATAGTGGGTAGGCTGTTCAGGTAAAGATGATGCACGTAGGAAGCAATCACGCAGCCTCCTCACCAAAGTATACAACAAGGGCTGAATAATGTTGAGATTTGGTGACTGGTTGCCAGCGGAGATGCTACAATTCACTCCCAAGTTCACAAAATCAGACCTGGACGATGCATCGTGCCGAGCGGTTCTAGGCGCTTCAGTCCGGAACCACGCTGCTGCTAAGGTCACAAGTTGGAATCCTGCCTCGGGCATGTATGTGTGTGATGTACTTAGATTACGACTCGCACCATCAGATATACTCGTAAGTTTTGACGTAGCCTACTTTTTACTCGAGTACCATTGCAGGAATCGTTGTTGCTCATTAGCGAGAAGCTGGATGGGGAACTTTTAGACTTATTCCAACATGTGCTCACCTCGATATACTTTTTATTTAATGGACAATACTTTGAACAGACTGACGGCGTCGCAATGGGTAGTCCCTTGTCACCCATTGTGGCTAATCTTTTCATGGAAGACTTCGAGGAGAGAGCACCCCAGACGTCGGATTTGAAACCTACGTGTTTTTGGTGATATGTGGACGACACCTTTTTTATCTGGCCTCACGGCATTGCATCGCTAAATGTTTTTCTTGAGCATCTTAACTCACTTCATCCCAACATCAAGTTCACTATGGAGATGAAGAAAAACGGCGAACTTCCATTCCTGGATGTGCTGGTACGGAGAAAAGAAGATGGCACGTTAGGCCACGCAGTGTACCGTAAACCAACACACACGGACTTACACTTGCAGGCCACCAGCTGACACCATCCTTCGCAACGAAGTGGCGTACTTAGGACGTTGTTTAACAAAGCACGAGCCATATCAGACTCAGACAGCTTATCCAATGAGCTACTCCATCTGCGTACCACTTTCCAACATAATCTATATTCCGAACGGGAGATTCGCCGTGCCTTACATCCGAAGCGGGTTACCCAACGTTAGGAACTGGAAGAAGACGAAGAACAAAGGGGAATGGTCATCTTGCCATACATCGGCAGTGTCTCTTCAAAAATAGGAAGATTATTGAAGAGGCATAAAGTTAAATGTGTCTTTCGTCCGCCGGCCAAACTCATAGCTGTCTTGGGCTCATCTAAGGACAGCCTTGGCCGAAGAAGACCCGGTGTTTACGAGATTCCTTGTAGCTGCGGCATGTCGTACATCGGACAAACTTGTCGCACTGTACAAGAGAGATGTACTGAACACCGACGCTACACTCGTCTGGAGCAACCATAAAAGTCTGCAGTGGCCGAGCATTGTCTCAGTACAGGCCATTCTATGAATTATCAACATATCAAAATTGGCGCATCGACGAGTTCGTACTGGGACAGTGTTATTAAGGAAGCAGTGGAAATACGTAGCTCGGCAAATCTTTGTGACACGAGCTTTCAGCTCAGTACAGCTTGGGATCCAGCAGTGGCCATATTGAAGTCGCATCGAGCAGAGAGGAATACTATTGGTCATTTGACCGATGACGATTCGCCAGCAACATAAATGTTCTGTTGACAACGGGAGGATAATCACACGCCTACGCGGACGCGCAGTTTTGCTTGCGGCTTCCGACAGAGGTCGCTGGAGTGGCCGATGGCAGCGCAGAGCACCGGCGGCAGCCCCCGCGCGTGCGCCGATGTCTTTGGTTCTTCATCCTGTAGCTGGCGTTGCTGCCCTTCCAGCTATCGGTTGTTATCGTCGCTATTGGCCATCGAATTTGGTGCCTCCACACTCGCGTACTTCCTGCCTAAGACTGGCATAAAAGGGAGCTCTGGTTCTGCCTTAGCAGTGTGTTCGTCGCACTTGAAGATGCCGGCCAGTTGCGCTGATGAAATGTTGTGGAGTTTTCACTATGATATCCGACGTTTCGCCCGAGAACCATATACACGTCATTAGATTAGTTAGGTTTATGTAGTTCTAAGTCTAGGGGACTGATGATGTTAAGTCCCATAGTGCTTAGTGCCATTTGAGGCATTTTGAATGATGCACCATGAACCTGTGTGTTGTCGTCCTGGAACACAGCAACACCATTGGGGACCCAACATTGTACCATGGGACGGAACTTATCAGCCAAAACGGTCATGTAATCCTTGGCAGTAGTGCGACCACTGGGCTCATGGATTTCCACAATATGGCTGCGCAAATAATTATCGAACCGCCGCCATGCTTCACTCTTGGGAAGAAAGCTCGACCAGAAGTTGTGCCCAACAAGACACTTAAGATCACACAACATTTTTCCATTGCTCCATAGTCCTGGTTTTATATCTCTGATGCAACGTTTTTCTGTTACGCGCATTTGGGTCACTGATGAGCGGTTTTGGAATTCTAGTTCTCCCTGCTGTTCCCTGCTTCTGGTACTCCCTTTGTGTTGTTTTAGTGGTGACAGTGTTCGTGAATGCGACAGTCAGTTCTGAAGTTGCTTTTGCAGCCGTCGTCTTGTATTTCGTTATGATCCTACTGAACTATTCGGCTCCCTTGATTACGGAAGCTCACACCGTAAGAGCACCAACATTTTGTCCACTTTTGAAATCACTTAGCTCCGATATAATGCACTCGTAACCATACAGAACACTGTTACGGCCATGACTGATACTTGCCAGGTATTGAAGACACTGCAAAGGTGCGTTTCTTGGTCAAATACAATTGCGCCACCTGCAGCGTTGGGTAGCATCTGCTCTCATGTTCAAACGTGTATTGCTCTTAGTCTTTCCATATTTTTGTTCAATCTTTACATACACATTCAGTAGCGGACCTACCATGATGTATTTCAAAATGGTTGAAATGATTCTAAGCACTATGGGACTTAACTTCTGAGGTCATCAGTCCCCTAGAACTAGAACTACTTAAACCTAACTAACCAAAGGACATCACACACATCCATGCCCGAGGCAGGATTCGAACCAGCGACCGTAGCGGTCACGCAGTTCCAGACTGTAGCGCCTAGAACCGCACGGCCACCCCGGCCGGCTGATGTATTTCATATTTGTTGCTAGGGATTTTAGGGCGTGTAAGTGCTGTGAACGGTGTCAAATGTATTATAGCTGTGAAGGACACAGAGACGCTGCGTAAACGTGTGAGACAGCATTATCAGCACCTGACCGTCTGAAAGGGGTCTCGGTGTGGGCCTCTGTTTTGCTCTCTGATCGAATGATGAAATTCAGATCCATGTGATGTCATATTAATTGAGCACACAGTTAACCACAAAAGTGGTTCGACTATGTGAACTGAAACTTCACACATTTAGTATCACAAAGAATCAAAACAAATAGATAAATACAAGTCAATGAAATTTCAGTCTCCAGCAGAATGTGTTTGTGTGCTGATTTGAAAATTACTGGCAGATTTACATAGTGTCCAGGAAAGGAACTTGAACCTGAGACCTTTGCCTTTTGTGGACATCCAGGTTTAATACATTAATTACTTCTCTCTATCGTGTGTCGGCTAACTCAATTATAATATTCGAGACGTGTGGCGCTTTGTATTTATTTTCGAGTACACAGGAGGACTGCGAAGTTTGGAAGGTAGGCGAGAGCTACTGACAGAGAGACAGTTGTGAGGACAGGTCGTGATCCGTACTAGGACAGCTCAGGCGGTACAGCACTTGCCAACGAAAAATAGAGGTGGCAGGGTGGAGTCCGATTTCGGGACACAGTTTAAATCTTCCGGGAATTTTAAATCAGCACACACATATGCTCCGCTGCAGACTGAATTTCTTTTTTATTTGTATTTTTCTATTTACAGTACTTCCCATCCATTCAGCTCATCCAAAATAACTTTCTTTTGATGTGCTAAACGAAAATTTGTTCCAATCAATGTTTTTTAACACAACTGGGTGGTTCTTGCTGTAGGTATTGGTTTTATGTAGGTTAAATTTTTTAAATGGGACCATGTGCATTTTATTCAAGAATACACTTACCCACTGCAAGAGATATTCAAAAATTTATCACATTGTGAAATTTTTGTCAATAAAATGTAGATGTGCAAACGATAAAGGGTACACACGTTGTAAAAAATCGAGCTGTTTATTGCCCTGATTGCACGCGTTCGGTGCGCAATGTAATGCTGTAGTATAGGTGTGTGTTTTGTTTATGATTTCCGACTCATGGAAACACAGGCACTCTTCTCCCCTGGTTGCTTTAGTGTACAGTACACTGCATACCAGTGTAGTCGTGCATCAGAGTAACTTAGTAACATAATGGTGGTAGTGCACACTGTGAATACGTTTTTTGTTGTGTAAAGGTATGTTATGTACACACATGACGACAAGTTAGAAATGCTGCTGATCTATAGAGAAAGTACGTTGACTGGAAATAATTTAGTAACTTCTAATTTTATGTTTAGCAGTGTTAGAGAAGATTATAATTCCTATGTTATAACGCCTATCTTTTACTCTACTGTACGTACCGTACCTGTGCTGTAATTTGCTGAAGCAGGCGACTTTCTGCTCAGGTACAGCTACCGTACAGCAGAAGATTATCTGACAACTTTTCGGCTTCTCAGTGGATGTTTTTTTCGCTCATTTCTTGTCTATGTGAGACGGGAAATTTAAATGCAAGACCTCGAAATCGTCGTAGAACACGAACAGACGAAGCTGCTGAGGTGGTCACGGCCGTAGCTGTGAATTCTCAAGTCATCACAAGATGAATTCAACCTGAAGTTGGTGTCTCGAAAACAAGTGCACATTGCATTCTGCAATGTCATGGATTCCATCCTTACCATATTCATTTACACCAAGAACTTCAACAACACGGTTCAATTTTGTCTGTGGGCTCAGCAACAACTTCTGTCTAACCCTAATTTCTTCTCAGATGTTCATTTTACCGACGGGTCATCATTCTGTAACGAAGGAATGGTCTGTAAGAGAACTAACCGTTATTAGTCCACAACAATCCATAATGGCTCTGACATGTAAAGCATCAACCTACATGGAACGTTAATTTCTGCTTCATGATTATTGGAGGTACCATTTCAAGACCTTTCTTTGTAAATGGCAACCAAATTGGCAACCAATATGCCCAATTTTTAAGACCCACTCTTCCTGTTCTCTTGGATGCCATACCTCTGAATCCGAGGGTGGTCTTTTGATATTAGCATGACGGATGCCCTGCACATAACGCCTTATGAGCACCATGAATTCTGGACCGTAAATACTCTGGTAGGTGGATTGAACGTGGTGGGCTAGTTTCTTAGCCTGCCCTATCTCGAACCTTACAAAGTTGGATTCTTTTCTGTGGGGAGCAGTCAAGGATGCTGTATACCAAAATGTTCCAACAACAACAGAGGACATGCAGCAACACACTATTGATGTTTGTACAATCGTCACAGAGGAAGTAGTAGCACGATGTAGGGTCCACAGAATGACCCTATGATGAATGCCAATGAACATCATTTTTAGCATGTGATGTAAACGCTCTGTTTCTTACGTAGTGCTGGTATTACAGTTAAAGTTACTTCAAAGGGCCATGTTACTTCTGCACTGTCAGAAGTACTGTTATACGATACTGTACAATAACAAGATCCAATTACTGTATAGTGCAGTACTGTTAAATTCAACTGTTATTAGAAATGTTCAAACACGCTTTGAATGAAATGCACTGAAGTGATATTCAAAGTAGAGAAGTTATGTATTATTTAAAATTTCCATAACTACTAGTTTCGTGGGTAAATGGTACAGTGTGAAAATTTTGGGTAGCTCTTGGAGAGCGTGACTGTATTCTTGAATAAAATGTACGTGGTTCCATTCAAAAAATTTCAACTCTACACCATCTGTGGAAATACATAAAATGTATACCCTCTGCAAGAATTACCAAATGAAGTTAAAAGACATTGGTGGAAATAATTTGTCTTTTGATGCATCAGAGAAAAGATATTTTGGGTGAGCAAGATATAAGTCTTTGTGAGATTAAATTTGTTAACTGTCAGTTCACATATGCGAACTAGTTCGGTGACAATCTCTGTGTGTCAATTAATGTGACGCATCTGCCACTTGTTACATGGGTCTTAATTTCATCATACCCTCGTTTAGCTGGTGTTCCGGATATAAACATGCTTGTCTTGAATACACGCCTATTAAAAGAAAGCGTTGAAATGTCTCATATTTTCCACCATTAGTGACATCTAGTTCTGCATTTCGTAACTGGGCACGTTAACCTATTTCCAGTAACAATCGGCTAACCCCGTTCAAGGTGCATGCTACATGCTTCATGGTTCATCGTTCCTGGTGTACAGTTTCCGTTGTAGGTTGCCACAAATTCTATTCGCAAACACATTCTGCAGATAATGTTCACACCACTCAATGTACCTGCAAATTACAGCACTGAAAAACACATAGATCGGGAGATATAAAGTCATACACATTTACACATGTGAGAAACTAGCTTTACTTATCCAATGTTTGCTAATCAGAGAAATTAGCGAATTCCAACAAGCTTTAAATTTCAAGACTTTTTTAGACATTTTCTCTCTCATATGCTTAAAGCCAAATATTCAACGCACTGACGGGTTTGAATGCAATTCGAAGTTTCAAGTTGTTTTGTGCGAGAACATTCGATTCTTTACAGACTCAGGGTTTACTGCTACCATATAACCTGCTCCCTATCGCAGAGTCCTGTAACTGTGTAGAGCGCACCTACCCAGAGCATTCAGTCCCTTTGTTAAGGGTGTTAAGGGCAGCACCACAGTGAGTAGACGTGTGTCTCAGCCAGGCAAGCTTTGCAATGAACGAGACATTGTATCTTGCCATTTGTTGTTATTATAATAAAGGTGTTTTGTATCAAATACCTTTCATTCTGGTGTATCATGTAAGTAGAAATAAGTTGTGAGTCCCTTCGATACTCACACTCCTAACTTATGTGTATGAAAACATGAACCAGAGGCCTGCAAATAGATATTAAAACTATTGCAGGCTGCCGTAGACTGCGATAGATTTCCTAGTACCTTTGGTCAGTCAGGGTCATACTCCATTACCGGTATATTAGGTGTGCTGCATAGCTGTCGTGCGTAACCTCATAACGATCCCTTTCTTTACGTATGCGATCGCTGTCTAACTAAAAACTGGAAGCGGTGAACCATCTAGCAACTGATACATAAAAGGTCAGGTAACATATGGAACATTTTTGTTTTCCATAGTTATCGTCCTGTATGTTATTTAAAAGTAAATAGCATTTATAGTAAAATTGAAATTACCAATGTTTAATTCAGCTTTATTCGAAAATTCTTGATTTTTAACGTGAAACAAGGGGATTTTGTAGTATAAACAAAAAAAAAAACAGATTTGTCATACAGCACTAGGAAACTCAATTTCCTCAACGAAAAAGGTAAAATGGAAAAAATATATGAAACATCGCTTCATACTTCGTTGCACTTATATAAAATATGTTTCTGTTTCTCATAAAATTACTTCGCATTTATCAATAATAACAGGAAACTGCCTTCGATCACGATTAAGAACGTTCTATTGACCACAAAATAACAACAATAATTATGTATCTCTTTCCGTTTGTACATATTAACTGAACTGGCATCAAAAGTGAATTGCTTCGGTTACGTAAAAGCTCAGAATTTTTATTACTTATAAAATGCAATTTATACTCTGTACGGATATCAAAATGCACGATGGATTAAGGCTGAATGATGTGCGGTTCTAATTACGTGCAAAACAAACAACCAAACAATCAAAAAATAAAGAGAAGTCGTCGGCTCCCAATTTCTCGCTTTATACATTTATTTATGTTTCATTCCCTACCAATGCTACCAACACTACCAGCAAACCTTCAGTTCACTACTTCATTTATGTAGAGTAACAAAATTATCGAACCGTAGCGTAACTCTAGCTGCAAGTGAAATGTTAGGTACGGTGTTAGTTATATTATAATTTTGCTCACAGACAACCATCTTTCCAGATTGCCGTCTTTCTTGTTTTCATTGGCTAATCAAAATGCTTTGAGTTATTGCTGCGATACATACAAGTATATAATTCAGACAGCAGTAAGTACATTGCAGCATCACGATGCAGCTGTCGGGGAGTCGAAATACAAATGGATCCACTGTATGTTTAAATGAATATAGGCAGTCGTTCACGTATATATTTCTCCTAGGACATAAGATGGCACGGAGATTCCTGTTGCTCAGAAACGTACTGTCTTTCAGTATTGTTTGAAAAAAGTCATTGGTAGGAGAGTGGCTCTAGACAGTTTCATTCTAATACCTAAGCCTTTGACTTAGTACAATTGAGTAGGGGCTACACTCTACAGCCATGGCTGTATACTTCCTGTGCTTGAAGTTTACTCAAAACAACTCGGAGAACTTGTGTTCTTGATTAAGTGCCTCCATGCAGCTTGCATGTTCCTCAGGCCCGAATGCACACTTGCATCTTGCATATGGTCAGTCATTTAGCAGAAAACGCATGCTCTCTTTAGAACCTTCCAAGGCGCTTAAGCGAACTTCTAAACCCGTTCAGGAATTGCAATGCTGTATGCGGCTTCGCTTTGACTCGCAGATTTAATTAACAATGTTGCATTGACACCCAGGCAAAAAACTTTCGCGTTGTGCCACTACTATTGATGTATGTAAACATTCTCTTAATCACCTCGCTAGCTCGATTGTTTACCAACTGCGAATAATTTATTCGCCCTTGGTGATAATTACTGCGGAACGAGAGCCGGTAGCCTCTTTAAATAACGGCCATACTTTCTACGTTTCAGGTGTAAATGCCGCTGCTTGCCAACCGCCAGTGCGCGCAGTGGAAACAGTCACTCTTTGTCGCTGCCACACAGACAGCCCCCACCCCCTGCCTCGTGCAGTGCGGCGCCCGCACAACATGTGCATCATTCGCCGACTGGCTGCACACTCGCCTCCCTCTCCATCAATAAATCATCATTTGGGCGAGCTCTAGTGTAAATATTGCGTGTTTGACCTGGTGGCAGGTCGCACCGCCATGCCGTCTGTTGACCAATGGCATGGCCCGTAGCGAGCACACAGCGGCCAGCGCTGCTGTGGTACTCACGGCCGACGCAGCGCGGCGATGCTCGATTGTCAGGGGGGCAAGCAGCGCAAGCTGAATGGGCCGCGCAACTTCTTTGCAGTTGTTTCAGCAGTTCACTTGCAAGGCGATTGGTCTAGTTTTCATACGGTAATTATTATTTTTATTATTATTACAGTAACCACAGCAAGTGATTCACTACGCAGGATTTCGCTAGTTGCAAATTTCCAAAGCGTCTAGGACTTTACAACAGTTTTCAGTCGTCTCAGAATGGATAAATTCAGACCATTTATGGTTTTAAGGGAATCTTACACGATTCTTCCTCCAATATAATGGCACGTTGAGGTAACGACGATGGAGGTGAATAGCGATCACACACCCTTCCCATCAAAGTGGACAACAAAGGTTCAATACCATTGTCATCTGGTAACTATAGTGGTCACAGCAAATGCCACAATTTATACTCGAGTTCACAAAACCAGTCCTTCACGACGCGAGCTTTGTCAACACATGCCTTGCCGTGTTGGAACACAACATCACGATTGGCGAACAAACGTTCTACATCTACATCCATACTCCGCAATCCACCCGACGGTGTGTGGCGGAGGGTACTTTGAGTACCTCTATCGGTTCTCCCTTCTATTCCAGTCTCGTATTGTTCGTGGAAAGAAAGATTGTCGGTATGGCTCTGAGTGGGCTCTAAGCACTCTGATTTTATCCTCATGGTCTCTTCGTCAGATATACGTAGGAGGGAGCAATATAATGCTTGACTCCTCGGTGAAGGTATGTTCTCGAAACTTCAACAAAAACCCATACCTAGCTTCCCTGCAGAGTCTTCCACTGGAGTTTATCTATCATCTCCGTAACGCTTTCGCGATTACTAAATGATCCTGTAACGAAGCGCGCTGCTCTCCGTTGGATCTTCTCTATCTCTCCTATCAACCCTCTCTGGTACGGATCCCACACTGATGAGCAATATTCAAGCAGTGGGCGAACAAGTGTACTGTAACCTACTTCGCCGGTCGGAGTGGCCGAGCGGTTCTGGGCGCTACAGTCTGGAATCGCGCGACCGCTACGGTCGCAGGTTCGAATCCTGCCTCGGGCATGGATGTGTGTGATGTCCTTAGGTTAGTTAGCTTTAAGTAGTTCTAAGTTCTAGGGGACTGATGACCTCAGATGTTAAGTCCCATAGTGCTCAGAGCCATTTGAACCATTGTAACCTACTTCCTTTGTTTTCGGATTGCATTTCCTTAGGATTCTTCCAATGAATCTCAGTCTGCCATCTGCTTTATCGACGATCAACTTTATATGATCATTCCACTTTAAATCACTCCTAATGCGTACTCCCAGATAATTTATGAAATTAACTTCTTCCAGTTGCTGACCTACTACATTGTAGCTAAATGATAAAGGATCTTTCTTTCTGTGTATTTGCAGCACATTACACTTGTTTATATTGAGATTAAATTGCCATTCCCTGCACCATGCGTCAATTCGTTGCCGATCCTCTTGCATTTCGGTACCATTTTCCATTGTTATAACCTCTCGATATACTACAGCATCATCCCCAAAAAGCCTCAATGAACTTCCGATGTTATCCACAAGGTCATTTATGTATATTGTGAATAGCGACGGTCCTACGACACTCCCCTGCGGCACACCTGAAATCACTCTTGCTTCAGAAGACTTTTCTCCATTGAGAATGACATGCTGCGTTCAGTTATCTAGGAACTAGTTATCTAGTCTACATGCTCTTACTTTGTTCATTAAACAACTTTGGGGAACTGTATCGAACGCATTGCGGAAATCAAGAAACACGGCATCTACCTGGGAACCCGTGTCTATGGCCCTCTGAGTCTCGTGGACGAATAGCGCGAGATGGGTTTCACAAGGTCTTTTTCGAAACCCATGCTGATTCCTACAGAGTAGACTTCTAGTCTCCATAAAAGTCATTATAATGGAACATATTACGTCTTCCAAAATTCTACAACTGATCGACGTTAGAGATATAGGTCTGTAGTTCTGCACATCTGTTCGACGTCCCTTCTTGAAAACGGGTATGACCTGTTCCCTTTTCCAATCCTTTGGAATGCTACGCTCTTCTAGAGACCTACAGTACACCGCTGCAAGAAGGGGGCAAGCTCCTTCGCGTACTCTGTGTACCTGTACGTTGTCCCATGGGGTGGACGTAATCAGTTAAAATGATCATACAATCCTTGCCAGTAATAATGCCATGCCTAGTGTCCACGGGGCGCATGGAATACCACTACATGACTGCCAGACCATCGTTGAATCCCCCTGTCCTCAACACCCCCGTGCACCAATCTTGGGATGTACACTCGGCCGTAAGTTGGAAACAGCGTGAGAGAAAACTCATCCGACCAAAAAACATTCTTCCATAGCTACATAGCCAAATTCCTCTCACCAGCATTTGTGAACACATTTGAAATTCCAGCTCGCTCTGCAGACCCCTGTATCAGGAGCTTCTTTCGTGTTGTTTTAGTGCTCACGGTGGTCGCGAGACTAGAGTTTAGTTTTGCATTGACTTTTGAGCTGTCGTACTCTTTGAGCCGTGCCGGCTCGTATCGATTGATCGATCGGGTCGGCATAGTGTGATCTTTGGGCTTCGGCCGTTTGACGTGGCTTTTGGCCGCGACGGCTACTTGAATTAGCCCGTGCCTATGTGACGTCATCTGTTTTGAAAATGTGTCGCAAAGGGGCGTACCTCTTTGTATTTTATTTTTTGCTAAAATTTTTTTTGTGATATCCATTATTGGTTAAAGTTTATTTCATTATTGTAGTCTCCTTTTGGGAGCTTTACTGTGTACAGAATTTAATTAACTTGCGAGTCACTAAATGCTTGCTTAAAGATTAATGTTGTTGTTTGAATAGGGCGGTTGCCCGTGCTTGTAAGGATTTTTTCGCTAACTTACCTAATCACAAAAATTTTAAAGATAAAATTTTATTTTGCCAAAGAAAAGTTTAATAAAAGTTGTTGTTACCAACTGTGAATGTTGCTTATGCGGCCCGGCCCTCCCGCTCAACGGTAATTGGCTGATTAGGGTGAATTAACCACCACACTCTTATTTCTCACAGTCCTCTTCGACGACCGTCCGTCACAATCAGTCAACACAAACTTTCGTCCGCGGTTTGATTTAGCGGATGCTGTTTTCCCCCCTTCTCTGTATGCGGCAATTATCTTCTACACGGTACGTCTTGGAACACCGAACACTTCGGCTCCGTTGGTTAAGGAGGCACCCGCCATACTAGCGCCAACATTTTCTCCGTGTTCGAATTCACATAGCTCCAACATATTGCACTCACGACTACACAAAACATTGTCCTGAAGTCGACTGACACTTGTAACGTACTCTAGGCATGGCACATGTTCCGTCCATGGTCGAATACAACCACACAACCTGCAAGCTTTGAAAGCATCTGCATTTATATTCAAGCATGCAGTTCTTGCGGTGTTTCCATGTTTTTGTCCAATTCCTGTATCAGCATATAATTTTTGCAGATTCCAGTAAAGTGGTATTTTTTTTTATTTGGCTGATGGATAATTTCTTTAATGCCCCTGTTTTTCGAGTGCCTACTAAGAACTTTTGACAGTACTCCCACATTGGCGAGAACCACTAGGACCACTTTCTCCGGTTCACGCAAAGAGACGCTGTAGTTAGGTTTTCAAGTCCTGGTATCCGCCAAGTTTCTGAAGTTGTTTCTGGTCGATTCTGCTGTCACTTGGGATCGCAATGTCAATGATGCATACTTTCAAGTACACAGTTGTGATATTTGGTTTACTATTTTCCATCATTCGATCTGCCTGAATTATTATCATATAGACAAGCATGGACGTTGTTAAAGAACCCCCCCCCCCTCCCCTAACTACACACTTTTAGTATTTGTTTCTAAGTCGCATCATTTAAAGATAAATTTCATACCGTTAGAACAATATTTTTAGTAATCTGCGATATTTCCATCCCCTAACGCGAAAGAGAGAAAAAGAATGAGACTTTTTTGTAGTACATGTGATACAGTTCAATTTTTTATCGGAGTATATTTTCGACAGAAGTCATGGTTTTCGTGTTTTTCAAGAAAAATGTAGCAAAGTTACTGTCAAAGGCATTCCCCCCCTCCGGTTCAACCAACCGCAACGCTCACACCCCGTCAGAATTTTCAGAACGTTGTTTGTGGCACTCTCTCCTACAACTGAATAGAAATTTGTGTCCACTCGAATTTTTCCCTTAATTCCCCTTCTTTAACTGTACATACACAACAAGTTTTCATTGATTTTGCTACTAATAATATCTATATAACATTCGCATGATATTTAGTATTAAATACAGTGAGGTGACAGAAGTCATGGCATACCTCCTAATATTGTGTCAGACCTCCTTTTGCAGTGTGCAGTGCAGCACCTTGGCATGGCATGGACACAAAAGGTCGTTGGAAGTCCCCTGCAGAAATAACGAGCCATGCTGCCTTTATAACAGTCCTTAATTGGTTAAGTGTTGCCGGTTCAGGATTTAGTGCAGGACCTCTGTTCTCACGATTATGTCCCAAAAAAGGCAATGGGATCCATGTCAGGCGATTGTCGTGGCCAAATCATTCGCTCGAATTGTCCAAAATGGTATTCAAACCAATCGTGAATAACTATGGCCCGGTGACACGGCGCATCATTATGGGAACATGAAATCCTTGAATGCTTGTATATGGTCTCGAAGTAGCCTAATATAACTATTTGCATGCATTGTTCAATTGGATAAGAAGACCCACTCACTCCATGTAAACATAGCCCACACCATCATGGACCCATAGCCAGTTTGAACAGTGCCTTGTTGACAACTTGGGTCCATGGGTCCGTAGGGCCTGTTGCACATTCGACCGCCAGTTATTACCAACTGATATCAGGATTCATATGACCTTTCCACGGTTTTCCAGCCGCCTAGGGTCCAGCCGATATAGTCACGAACCCAACAGAGGTGTCACAGGCGATGAGTGATGTCGTGTTGCTAGCAAAGGCACTCGGGCCATAGCCCACTATCGCCACATTTCACCGAACTGCCAAAACGTGACGTTCGTCGAACTTCCCACATTAATTTCTAGGGTTATTTTAAGCAGTGTTGCTTGTCTGTTAGCACTGACAGCTCTATGCAGACGCCACCGCCGTCGGTCGTTAAGTGAAGGCCGTCGGCCACTGCGTTGTCCGTGGATTTCCGAATATAGAAATCCCTAACGATTTCCGAAATTAAATGTCCCATGTATCTACCTCAGCTAACATTTTGCGTTCAAAGTCTGTTAATTTCCGTCGTGCGGCCATAATCACACCGGAAACCTTTTCACACGAATCACCAGAGGACACATGATAGCTCCGTCAATGTATTCGCCTTTTATACCTCTGTATATGTGCATATATCTTTCTCATGACTTTGTCACTTCAGTAACGACTGTGCACTGACAAGACGTTTTAGTAATAAAAATAGTACTAGGTGTTATAATTGCTGACAAATAAAAAAATTACCCTTTGAACTGAAGCACAACCAAACGATACATTAAAGTGCGTATACGGTCAGGTAGACAGTAAAGAATGAAACAACCTGAGTACTACATTGAAATATACTGGAGGGCGTCTCCATCTTTAGTAAGAAGCAGCAACTTTCTTCACGAGGCAAGCAGTTCGTCGCTCACCACCGGGAACTCCGCAGGCCCACCAGACTCGAGATGATACACTAATGACCATTAAAATTGGTACACCCAGTAAAAATGCAGATGATAAACGGGTATTCATTGGATAAATATATTATACTAGAACTGACAGGTGATTACATTTTCACGCAGTTTGGGTGCATAGATCCTGAGAAATCAGTACCCACAACAACCACCTCTGGCAGTAATAACGGCCTTGATACGCCTGGGCATTGAGTCAAACAGAGCTTGGATGGCGTGTACAGGAACAGCTGCCCATGCAGCTTCAACACAATACCACAGTTCATCAAGAGTAGTGACTGGCGTATTGTGACGAGCCACTTGCTCGACCACTATTGACCACACGTTTTCAATTGGTGAGAGATCTGGAGACTGTGCTGGTCAGGACAGCAGTCAAACATTTTCTGTATCCAGAGAGGCCCGTACAGGACCTGCAACATGCGGTCGTGCATTATCCTGCTGAAATGTAGGGTTTCGCAGGGATTGGATGAAGGCTAGAGCCACGGGTCGTAACACATCTGAAATGTAAAGTCCACTGATCAAAGTGCCGTCAATGCGAAAGAGAGGTGACTCAGACGTGTAACCACTGGCACCCCATACCATCACGCCGGCTGATACGCAAGTATGGCGATGACGGATATACGCTTCCAATGTGCGTTCACCGCGATGTCGCCAAACACGGATGCGACCATCATGATGCTGTAAACATAACCTGGATTCATCCGATAAAATGACGTTTTGCCATTCGTGCACCCAGGTTCGTCATTGAGTACACCATGGCACGCGCTCCTGTCTGTGATGCGTCAAGGGTAACCGCAGCCATGGTCTCCGAGCTGATAGTCCATGCTACTGCAAACGACGTCGGACTGTTCGTGCAGATTGTTGTTGTCTTGCAAATGTCCCTATCTGTTGACACAGGGATCGAGACGTGTCTGCACGATCCGTTACAGCCATGCGGATAAGATGCCCGTCATCTCGACTGCTAGTGATAAGAGGCCGGTGGGATGCAGCAGGGCGTTCCGTATTACCCTCCTGAGCCCACCGATTCCATGTTCTGCTAACAGTCATTGGATTTCGACCAACTCGAGCAGCAATCTCGTGATACGATAAACCGCAATCGCGATAGGCTACAATCCGACCTTTATCAAAGTCGAAAACGTGATGCCTCTTACACGAGGCATCACAATAACGTTTCACCAGGCAATGCCGGTCAACTGCTGTTTCTGTATGAGAAATCGGGTGGAACTTTCCTCATGTCAATACGTTGTGGGGGTCGCCACCGGCGCTAACCTTGTGTGAATGCTCTTAAAAGCTAATCATTTGCATATCGCAGCATCAACATCTTCTTCCTGTCGGTTAAATTTCGCGTCAATTCAGTTTTATGGCATTATATGAACAATCTCTAAATCGACATAGTCCACCTTTTATTCCAAACCGAACGTAAGGATGGAAAAGTTTGAAATGGAGAACCGACCAGCCACCTTCTGCCGTCGCACTCCGTGAGAATCGCTAACACAGGATCTGCCTCTCACTCTCGCATGCGGACCTGTACGCCACGGTGTTTGGTTCGAAACACTCACTTCTCTGTTCTAAGAAATTTATCGAGACCACGTGCAGAGCTGTAGCAGAGCATGCTCTGGCGGCAGTAGTCACGCGCACCTTAGTGGAAGCAAAACCGATTTCCCCGCGTCCCCCACTGGCCACTCAGCCCACGCTGAGACTGATTCACCAGCATACAGTGCCGGTGTCGACTGCACAGAATCCCACCTACATTTACTGAGTGTCGCGGCGGCAATATGGACGGTCCACAATGTTCATCGGAAAAGGGCAGGTAAAACATTTTACCACGGTGGAAGCCCAGTAGTGCGGCAGTTATACACTGTTCAGACACAGTAACATGACCACTTCAAATGTTCGTCGTCATCGTGCACTAACCATTCACAGACAGCAGGTGGAAGCACTAGCAGTGGCGGGTATATAAAGTGTGTCGGGATATGCAGAAAACTGTGCACTCATTGTCGTAATGCAGAAACGGAGTAATTTATCTGACATCCAAAATGGCATGATCATGGGCTTTCGGGCCCAAATGCGCTGTCCAAACCCTGCACTGAGGTAACAGTGGTGCACCACGGACCATAGATGGCAGTTTCCAACGACGACTTCTGAGATGTGTAGGGGTGAATAGACGTGCAACTATTGATCAAGATGGAGATGAACCAAGAGGCTACCAACTGTTTCTCAAATGATCAAATGGGTGTGACTTCCTAAGGGACCAAAATGCTGAGGTCATCGGTCCCTAGGCTTACACACTACTTAAACTAACTGGTGCTAAGAACAACACACACACACACACACACACACACACACACACACACACACACGCACACACACACACACACACACACGCATCCCAGACGCGGACTCGAACCTCTGGCGGGAGGGGCCTCGCAATCCGTGACATGGCGCCTCAAACCACGCGGCCACTCCGCGCGGCAACTGTTTGTCCTCAACGACCATTCAGTGAACTTCGTCACGTATGGGCTTCTGCAGCAGACGCCTGGGTAATGCAGGCATGCTCACTACTGTCCATCGCCGACGAAGGCTGGAAGTTGCACGCCCATACCGCAAGTGGACGTCCATTCAGTTTCGACAGGGCCGAGCGGTTCTAGGCGCTTCAGTCCGGAACCGCGCTGCTGCTACTATCGCAGGTTCGAATCCTGCCTTGGACATGGCTGTGTGTGGTGTCCTTAGGTTAGGTTTAAGAAGTTCTAAGTCTAGGGGACTGATGACCTCAGATGTTAAGTCCCATAGTGCTCAGAGCCATTTGAACCAAGTTTCGACAGGTGCCCTTTTCAGATGAGTCAGGTCTTATGTTCCGTCGGGAAGATGGCTCTTGGAGCTGACGGCGTGGGAGATTTTTTTCATTGCATTCCCTGGCTGATCTCGTCAATCTGGAAGATGTATCTGTCCTTGGGGACCATGTTCACTCCTAAATGCAGTTTGTTTTTCCTCGGTAAGATGTCATCTACCAGCAGGACGGTACAACGTGTTACATAGCTCGCAGTGCACGTACGTAGTTCGAAAAACACAAGAATGTGTCTACCGTACCCTCCTGGCTACCAAACTCCCCGAACTTAAACCTGATCGAGAATCTACGGGATCACTCGACTGGCCTGTTCGCGCCATGGACCCTCAAACGAGGAAACGCGCAGCTGTCCACGGCGCTGCAGTCAGCATGGCTTCACAGCTTTGTCGGTACCTTCCAGAACCTAGCTTACCATCTTCCGGCATGCCTCGCGCCGCAAAAGCTGGTTATTCAGACTGTTGACAGGTGGTCACATTAATTGACTGGATAGTACATGATACTGCAGCACCCCTATTATTTATTGCCTTTGGGTCTTCTGAATTGTATCGAACAGGGCCCTGTAACTTTCATCGGCTGTGTCGATACAAACTCCCGTTACTAGATGAATAGATCTAGTATGCAAGGCTTGCTTTCTGGAGAGCGAGCGCGTGACATGGTGCGCGATTCGCGGAAGCGCGTGGCGCGCCCACACGAGATTTGCAACGGTCAGTGGGTTGTCTCAACGTGGCCCGCAGCTTGGGTGAAGAGCGATGCGGCAGTGGATTGTGATCAGCAATATGCACCTCCTGAAAGATCGATCTTTATTTCAAGTCACGAGACGCAAAAGTTATAGTAACCTCAAATTCGGTTAATATCACGAATACTGAAAGACTAATAAAAATAGTAAATAACAACTTACAGGGATGAGCGAGCACTCATTAAAAACGTTTCGTCATAGCGGATCGAGTGCCATTGTCATGTGTTAAGATTCATAAATAATTGACCCCGTAAAGAGCAATAAAAAAGGTTGAGGGAAAATTGTTTATAAAATTCAATAGAAAATTCATGACGTAAAAGAACGGCACTATATAATATTTTGGGTGGCATCACACATATTTTGAACTCGTTATACTATACATGTAACTTGCAATAATTTTCATTGTCTACAAATTATTATTAACATTTATCAGCCATAATTAATTAATTATTATAGATATGAAGATTTTGAGCAGCGCAATGTGTAGATCGCTATAGATTACGTCTAAAAACAGTGCTATATGCAGTGCGATGTTAAAACTTTTCAGCACAGTTGTCAACAAATAAATTTGCGCTAAGTGGTGAAACTTTGCCAAAGCTAAAACTTGATTTACGGGCGATAGAATAATCCTAGAAATTAATGTAACATAGTAAATAAGATTTTAGTCGAGGGATGTATGTATCAAAATTTGTAACCTTAACTGGTGAGATTGGTTCTTGCATAACCAGGGGGTTGACGTCCAAGCCTATATAAGCGAGCGGCCATCTTGGCCAGAGGTCAGTCATTGGGTCGTTGGTCAGTCGTTGGTCAGTCGTTTTGGAAGGTGGGTGGCGAGCAAGCCCCGCTTGAGGGTGGCCCATGTGGTCATGTGAGAATTCTTTTTCGCGCCGATTTATTTCGACAAAGGGTATTGTTTAAGAGTGCAAGTGTGCAAGCATATATTTGGTGAACTGGAAGTGCTACGATTATTTGCGTAAGTACGATTTACGAGGTATACGTCGTCGTAAGAGAACATGTGGTGAACTATGATTTAGCGCCAAAACTGTTAGAACAAAAAGGACTGTGGGACTTGTGGGTCTGTTCGAACTGATTGAGTAATTTTAGTTTAAAGCAGCCCACATTACTGCTATTGGGGGCTCGGAGTCAAATTATTATTAAAGTAAAACTGTAAACCGTCTCACCAGCACTAATTTCATTGTGTGAAAGAAAAGAACAACGCCAATAAATAGTGATTTAACTGTGTCGTGAAAAACTGATTTTAGTATAATAATCAGCTAATTCTTGTTTCCTAGCATATACTGTACTTATGTCTGAGTGAATAATTGATTCCAAAACTATAGCAAATGCGCGGGTGTGGAAGTGTACTAATGCACCAAGTGTGGAAATCATCCGCTGAGACTTACGTGAGAGCCAAAATTTGCAGTAACGTTTTTTAACTAACATTTGTATTTGCACATTTCGTGTGAAAACGCTTCAACCGCACCACTTTATTTTACCGCCCCGTCGCACGGCTTAGAGTCTCACTATGAAAAAATTTGTCTTTATTCTTATTCTACATGTGACGTTTCTTGTTACATCTTTTTTTCATTTAAATTTACTAAGAATGTTACTTTTCTTCTGATATACATCGTAATACGTCATTATCGATTGTAGTCACGTTAAAATGTTTCACCGTCCGCAAGCCACTCTGCCACAAGTTTATATGTGAAAATGCACGCAGCCAGGTATATTCTACTTTGCCTCCTGAATACAGATGAAGAAGTTTATGAGTAGTGGTGGTGTTCCGACTTGGCAAGTACACAGTGGTATCTCAAAGTAATTTGTCCAAGTACCTATTTTTAACGATTTTAATCTTTTATTATAGTTATATAAATTTTTCATCATGTAGGCCTACTACGTGGGTAGACGTTGAGATCTTCGCTAGTTATTAGTAAAATAGTCTTTAATGCTATTGCTGGTGATTACACGTGATGTAAGACATATTTTGGAGTCCATATAGACTGCTTTAATTTAATTAATTATTAAAAACTCAGCAGACTCGGTAGTGTGAGTACGAGTTACGCTTATGTAAGTATGGTCTATGGGAAGGTATAGTTGATTTGTATTGCAACACCTAAACGGACATAAGTTGTCTTATCGCTGCACACTTCATTTTCTATGCGGCAGCCACTCCCATTTCTTGGATGTACGGTACAATTTTGTTTTTCTTCTTTTAATTTCACAGAGAAATCAGAAATTGTCTCCATCATTAATAAAGGCTTATCGAATTCCTTGATTTGGCAGGCGAAAGGATTTCGAACTCACTGATTATCGACATCGATTTCAGACGTGTAACCTTCTTTAAAATCGATGCCAGGTGGGGTAAGGCAGTCACGTCCAAATATCTGTCAAATTCTATCAAAATAATCTAGACCTCAGAAACTTGAATAAAAGTAGGATGCGCCCATCTTGCTCTCGATTCAAGGAGGAGGAAGGCAAATTTGTGTTGACAACGAGCGACGGCCAGATCTGGAGATCCGACCACTGCAGAATGGACCTACAATTTTCGACCTCCCGCATTCGGAACTAAGATTCCATAAGCGAGATTGCATCTCAGAGACAAATACGGCAATCCTAAGCAAGCTAGTTTATTTTCAAAGAGGGGTGCAAGTGAATTCTTCCGGAGATGGAGCAATGCGGCACGAACTCAGAAAAGGTGAGAAGCTGTGAATTTAGGAAAGTTTGAAGATTATTTTAACATGCGACGAACGTGAGAGCAGAAATAACCAGAATTTAAGTGTTGGGCATGATTCCACAGAACACAAAAGTAAATGCGCAAAATCTCCGGTTGCAGACCCAAAACAATTTCGCGGCCCAACCGCAAATATTGACACGATGGGCGTACTTGTTCGGTAAACATCAGAAAGCTTGGGTCAAGTATACGTGTCGAGTATGTTGTTGCTGCGATGAAGAATACCGTGGATTTGAACTCACAAGAATCGCAGCCACTTCGCTCACCTAATAGAGCGCCGAGATCTTAAAATCCGAAACTGCACTCTTACACGCTCGCACACACACACACACACACACACACACACACACACACACACACACACACACACCGCGATCAAGCACGGGATCTGCACACGACTCCCCCGGGCGTTTTATTGGCTTCCCAGACCTTGCAGCCACTACTTCTCCTTCAAGACGCTCTTCAGTTCAAATTGGCACGAGGAAGCTGAGGGGAATTGTTCCCGTCTTTCCATTAAGCAAAACGCCGTAGTGGTACTGGGAATCGAAAACGCAAAACTTAAGGACGAAAGTAACTTTAAGATGATGCGTCACTGATAAGTAACATAGCTCGATAAAACGGTTCCTACCTGGATGGAACTGTACCTAAGGTAACTGAAAGAAATACACAACTACCCGAACATAAGTGATACTTTTATTCAAAGACAATAATTACTCTGAAGTCACTTAGATTTATGATGGCCCCCGCGACGCTGCGAAAGGCAGGACGTGATTCTTTATACGGTGTCTGATCACCACGAACGGCAGTACATGCTCTGCCAGGAGCTACCATGCTGCCCACAACATTGCCAAGAAGTTCTTATGGTAGGGCATTCCGTCTCTCAACCACCACTTTTGCCAACTGCTGCGTGGTCTTTGGTGCATGTATGTACTACAGTACGTCTCCCCAACGCCTCCGGCAACGTGCTCTGTGGGACTTTAGTCGTGAGCACAGTCAGACCAGCCCATTCGCCGTATATCCTCTGTCCCAAGATATCCTCCACCTGCGCACTGCCGTCCACAAAAGTGAGGTCTGGACCGGATGCACCTCTGGAAAGACGCACTTGAGAAAGGGTTCCAGCGCCACTATAGCGTTAACTGGAGAGTGTAAAATCATGTTGGCCAATGCCCCTACGTGCATTACTTATAAGCGTACATATGAGTGTAGTGCAGCACTGTCAAACATGATCGTATTGGTGGTTCAGGTGTTACGGTGAAGGGAGGCTTAATGTTGCACGGGCGTATCGACCTTCAAATCCTACAAACAAGGTATAGTCACTGGTCAATTTTACAGGGTGGCAATTGTTGAACTGAAATAAAAAGTCATAACATCCGAACGGTTTGCGCTAGGACATTAAAATTGCACAGTTGGCCGCGGGGCATGATGGGAATTACTATGCCTACGCATGGTTTGGTTTAGAGACGAATCCCACTTTCAATATGGTGTCGACAAGAAGTGGTTCCCGCAAAACGGAGCTCGACATCATCGAAGCAGAAGAGTGTTTGATGTCATGGAGGAACACTTTGAGGGCCGCATTCTGGCTCTAAGGAACCCAGAGGCCACTGGCATGAGTCTCGATAGGCCGCCATATTCTCCAGATCTGAACACATGCGACTACTTTTTGTGGGGATGTATTAAAGTCAAGGCGTACAGCAATAATCCCGAAACCATTGCTGAGCTTGAAAACAGATGTTTAGTAGGTCATCGACAACATCGATGTTCTGACACTTCTGCGGCTCATGCAGAATATCGCTATTCTTCAGCACCATATCATCGCCAATGAAGGCAGGCGTATCTAACATGTCATAACCTAAATCCGAAAATCTGTAGTAACGTTTACGTGTTGAATAAGGTGTATGCACGCCGTAGTTTCTAATTTACGTTTTTTTTCATATAGCTCAATAATAGTCACCCTGTATTATGACGCTGTACTCCCATGTATCTCTTGTGAACCTCTTTTCAGTGATAACACCAGATGCAATCACGTCTATTAAATATATTTCCTCAGTGGTAACACCACTTCCTTTCAGATCACCGATGTTAGGTGTTGTCAGGCTTAGCTAGCACTTGGTCTGCCGAGCGCTGTTGTAATGTAAGTTGCACTCAGCCCTTGTTAAACCAATTACGGAGCTACTCGATTGAGAAGTAGCGGCTCTGGTCACGAAAGCTAACAACGGGTGAGAGAGAACTGTGCATATCTTCACCCAGTAACGCCTATCGGCTGAGGATGACTCGTCGGTCGGTTGGTACCGTTGGGTCATCCGAGGACTGCTCGGATAGAGAACTGTATGTATATGTACGGAGCGATTTATGGTGGAACATAAACAAAACTAGTCGAATAACAGACATAGATCCATTGGATTAGCCCTTGGAAGACGTAACTTGCAAATCCCTCTTTCACTAGGTACTTTAATACTGATCGGCAGTCTGGGAACCTTATTAGGTAGGACTGAAAGGAAATATAGAAAATCCAAAGAAGAACAGCGTAGCACGCTATGGGTCTGTTTAGTCCAGAAGGTGCTCATCCACCTCAAATGGCGGACGCCACCAGTGGCGCTATCACGAGTTTGGTTACTGCTGATATTTCGAGAGCGTATGTTCCTGCGTCACATTAAAAGGGCATCTTGGTAAAACTGGAGAGATTCGCACTATCAAGGAGGCATACGAATAATCATTCTTGCAGCACTCTTTCCTGCGAGAGGCCTGAAGTACTGAACCAAAGCCCTAAAATTTGGTGCGAATATTACCAAAGCAACTGAAAACACAGTAGTGCATTGTCTTACACATATACTCGTATTTTAATATATGTACCAGACACAACTGGGGGTTTTGAGTCCCCTCAGGATATAATCATCGTATCTGATCAGATGAATTACTGAGTATCACTGACGAAAAGAGGTACGAAAAATCATGTCCTTTCACTGTCAGCAGGGCTCCTAAGCTTTTGTGACGTAAAGCGCTGTACAGGGGTGCTGCAGAACGAGTAACTATTATGATGACTGCAACTGCGCTCGGCTCGAGTTCGGGTCACGCGACATCCCTCGGTCTCTTTGTGGAGCGATCGTTGACACGATCGCCGTATTTACGATGACGTCACGGTTCCAGTCATAGCAATGAAATTGCTCTCTTAGTTTCCTGCCTAAATACACCCTTAGAAATCGGGACATATTAGGAAAATAAAACAGCAAAAATATTTGCGAGCGACAAGAACATAAGTTTCATTGCTGCTCGCTTCACTTGCAGCATTTAAGCTATGTGCTTACATTCCTGCCTAACCAGTCCCTCGGAAACTGCAATATTTTCCGAAGAAAAAACAGCCAGTATTTGTGACAGGCAAGAATATACAAAAATTTCACTGCTGCTCGTTTCACTCACAGAAATTTAAGCTATGCTGTTAGGTTCCCGCCTAACTACATCAGAAATCGCAGCATATTGTAAAATAACCGGCGAATATTTGTGACAAGCAATTTGGTCTCTCGTTTTTTAATCACCCTAAAGTCACAATATCAAAGAAACTCATTCAACTCATTCCTGGGGGATCACGCTCTTATATTTAATTCACACAGGATATCGCAGAACACACTTGTGCTACCTGAATAAGAAAGTCCCAGAATATGTTACAAATGCGAAGTTAAAAAAAATTTAAAATTAGAGTGCACGAGGATGAGAACACTCTTTTGCCGATACTTTGTAACTGCACGTCTGCACCAGAAGACCAACTCCAAACATTGCAATCATTCATCTCACAAACTTGTCGAAGCTTTTATTGCGAATGCATTATTAATTGACATCTTATTACAGCAAATAATACCAAGAGTGACTTGCTTGTGCTAAGTCTTCAATGTACCATTGCCTTGAAACAGGAAACTTAAACAAAAAACAACGAAATAAGTAAATACAATATGACGCCTCCAAAGTAACGAGTAAGGGTCGTCACGTGACCGATTTCCGATTTCTGACGAAAGAACGCTATTGAACCGTCCTCATTTTATAAAAACAAGTCGTGTCTGTTGCGTCGACCATGTCCGACCGAGCAGACACCACTCACAAAGAAGCAGCTGGTACACGTACATAAAAATTGGAGTGGAAGGAATGCAAAGGAAACGGAATAGGAAAGAGGTAGGAAGGAAATGGTTACTTCCAGTCTCATAGGGCATATGCGGCAAAGCAACAGCGGGAGTTGAAAATTTCTACCAAACTGAGGTTCCAACCCTGATGCTTCAACTCTCTAAAACAGCTGCGTTAACCACTTCGGCCATCCGGACACGCTTTTCGGACATGTCCGACAGAACATATGCCACTCATATCAATTCTGTGGGCGCGACCGCTGTCTGATCATAACTTTTCAGTGGGAAAGCACAACGAACGCCTGAACTACGGGAACCAGAAATGTGCGAGTGGGAAGTTAAAGGGCGAAGGTCGTTGCGCTGCAGTGAGTGAGAAGTTGGGAAGTTGGGTCTGACTGAATGCGTGACTGAAGAGGTTAAGGCAACCGTTCTAGAAAAGCGGAGGATCCGGGTTCGAGTCCCGGTACGGCAGAAATTTTCAATTCATGCTGCTACATTACCACAGTGCCCTGTACATGCTGAAGTCATTATCTCCTTCTTCTTTCGCGTCCCGTATCCTTGATATTCCTTTCACGCCAGTTACTCATGTCGTGATTTTAGTCACTCCTTTGCAGTTCGCCTTGCACTGTCATCTGTGCGCAGAGATGTCACAACCAAAGAGTTTCCTGTGCTGCAGCAGAAGGTCACACACTTCCCGACAGGGCACAGGTACATGAATTTCACTCCATGCTGTTTCATGACACTAGAAAGACGAGGGTTCTTTCTTGGTACAGTCCCCAAATCCTGTATGTCATGCGTATCTTTCATTAGAATGCTTGGCCGCGCGCTGCAGGAGCAACAACGACGCTCCTGCAGCGTTTTCGATGGGAAGTGTTTGATCAGCCACCACACAGAAACTTCCTGGCAGATTAAAACTGTGTGCCGGACCGAGAGTCGAACTTGGGACCTTTGCCTTCCGCAGGCAAGCTGTGAGGACGGGGCGTGAGTTGTGCTTTGGTAGCTCAGTTGGTAGAGCACTTGCCCGCGAAAGACAAAGGTGCGGAGGTCGAGTCTCGGTCCGGCACACGGTTTTAATCTGCCAAGAAGTTTCATATCAGCGCACACTCCGATGCAGAGTGAAAATCTCATTCTGGAGCCACCATACAGTCTGGACTTTGATATCTTTCATTTTCATCTCTTTGCTCACATGATCCGCTGGCTATTACAGAATCTTTGCTTCGAAAGTGAGCTGCAAACCAGCGTAGGGAACTGCAGGAAAGCACAGGTTCAAATGGCTCCGAGCACTATGCAACTTAACTTCTGAGGTCATCAGTCGCCTAGAACTTAGAACTAATTAAATCTAACTAATCTAAGGACATCACACACATCCATGCCCGAGGCAGGATTCGAACCTGCGACCGTAGCGGTCGCTCGGCTCCAGACTGTAGCGCCTAGAACCGCACGGCCACCCCGGCCGGCGAAAGCACAGACGGCTGCTTTCTATGACGAGGTTATTCGGAAAGTTACGTACCAGACAATGACAAATGCCGACGTCGGAAACGTCTACGTAGCTGGGAGGTGTAGGTAAGTATCGCCGAGACAACATTTTTGATAGGAAAGGTTTAAAGCAGGAGAAATGAAACTGAGAAACATACAGCACAGTACTATTACAGCGTTTCGCCATATGGAAGAAGTGTGAAAACACCTGCGTCAGGACACGGCGTCTGCAGTGAGGGGAGGGGGAGTGAGTGGTGCAAACTCTGTTGCGTCGCCCCGGAGTGGCTGGCAAGCGGTGCAGGTCGGAAGCGGTAGTGCGCGACACCGCATCCGGCCTGGACTGGCGGGCTGGCGCACTGGCCAGCGAGACAAATGTTGGCCGGCGCGAGTTTTTCCGCCCCCGCGGGCCGCGTCCCACTTGCGGCCGGCCTGACAAATTATTGTTGTTTGTCTTCGGGTGGCGCGGCGCGGTCCCTCGCTGCAATGAAACAAAAACTGAACGGTCGTGGTGGTGGTGAGAGTAGGGGTGGACTACACACACACACACACACACACACACACACACACACTGTGACCCGCTCCTGAGGGGCGGACGCGAGCTGTTTTTAAAGACGGGTCGCCGCCGCCGCCCTCGTGACACCCCAGCCTGATACAGGTCCCGCCGAAGTAATAACAAAAAGAACTCGTCGGGGGAAAACCAATAAAAGTAAATTAAGCGTTGGGCTGTGATTTGTTTCAGTCGAGTCGCTTTCCGCAGCAACCTCTCCACCTCCCATTTCCTGCGCCGCCTCCTCCTTTCTCCACTCACCCCCCGCCCCTATATACACCTTTTCCCTTTCTTCCTCTTGCTGGTCTTCCGCCGCACGGGACAGTTATACAGAACCGCTCCGGTTATGAGCTCCGGCCAAAACTACTGTGGCTTCTTTCGTCTGGATGAAGCACTTTGCTTTTAAGTTCATTTGGTGCGATTTCTCGTCGAAGACGGTTTCTGTGAACGATTCGAGATTCACTGTTTCTAAAGCACGTACTCGGCATCCTCTCATTTCTCCTAACTCCAACCACCGTCCACGCTCCTTTTTACATACACGCAGGGAAAAAGTTCTTAATTTCTGCTATAGCACTGCGTAATTACATACCTGCATACACAGCTGGAGATTCCGTAAATCTCATTTCGACCCCGCCTGCAGCGATCATAGTAAAACTATCAGCGGTTTGCCTAGCTGTATTTCTCGTTATTCAACTGTTCTCTAGCGACTGTTAATCTTAAACAGCTGGTTAGTCACAATGAACATGCGTGATTTCGAACACTCAGAACCGTACGACATAGTGCTTAGCATATAATGGCAGGAAGACTGAAGAAAAATTGAGACACGTCCATAGAGATTTTCGTCGACGAAAAAGTGTTCAACAATGTACAATTACGTAGGATGTTCCAAACGCTGAGAAAAACAGAAAAACATTATAGGGCAAGACGCGTGATATGCAGAACGCATAAGAACCAAGAGGGAGTAGCGAGAGTGGAACACCAAGAATGAGGTGTTCGGGTGAGAAAGAGTGTAAGACGGGGATACAGTCTGTCGCCCCTATTGTACAATCAATATATCGAAGAAGTCATGAAAGAAATAAAACAAGTGTTCAAAAGCAGGAGAAAAACTGAAGGTGGAAGGATATCAGTGATAACACTCGTTGATGGTGTTGCTGTCCTCAGTCAAAGAAAAATTACAGGATCTGTTGAACGGAATGATAAGTTCTCGTGATTATAGAATATGAATTGACAGTAAATAGAAGAAACACGAAGGTAATGTGAAGTAGCGGAAATGAGAACAGCGAGAAAGCTAATATCAAAACTGATAAACACGATGTAGACAAAGTTAAGGAATCTGCTACCTAGGCTGCAAAATACCTTGTGTTGGACGGAAAAAAGGACATATAAAACAAACTAGCACTGGCATAAACGGCATTCCTGACAAAAAGAAATGTAGTACTATCAAACGAAGACCTCAGTTTGAAGAAGAAATTACTAGGAACGTACGTTTGGATCACAAAATTGAATGGTAGTGAAACATAAATTGTCGGGAATCAAGAACAGAAGAGAATCGAAGCATTTGAGATGTCGTGCTGCTGAAGAATGTTGAAAATTTGGTGGCCTGAGGAATGAGGAGATTCTCCGCAGAAAAGGCGAGGAAAGGAATATACGGAAACCACCGACAAGAGAAAGGAACAGGACGATAAGAAATCCGTTAAGATGTAAGAGATTAGCTTCCATGGTATTAGAGGGAGCTGTAGAGGGTAAAAATTGTACAGCAGGACGCAGGTTGGAGAACATCCAGCAAATAACTGAGTACTTAGGTTGCAAGGGCTACTTTGAGGTGAAACGTTTGACACAGGAGAGGAATTCGCGGTGGGCCGCGTCAAATGGCGACCGCTGTGGTGTTAAATGAACGAGTGGGCTAGAGCATCTGCAGAACATGAGTTGTGTTATATACTAGTGGTATTCTATGTTTGTTATTCTGTTGTTCCTTCCTAATTTTTGTTGTAAAGTGACGCAACATCACTAAGTAGCTTGCATGTTTCTAAAGATCATGACCTTCTGTTACTATGTTACGATATCCAATGATGACAGCACATATCTATCGATAGTCATCAATAACAAAATTTCTAAGATAATCTGATTTTTTAACAAAAATATTGTATTAAATGTTTCTTTCTAGTCGTCTGCATGGGTTTTCGCCTAACCTAAGTTCTCCAGATCTTTGAACGGCATGCACACAGCCTTGCTTACCGCATCAGTTTACCTTCTCCTACATGGATCCTTTACCGTATCATCAAATTCCAACATCTCCCCACTCACATCAGACACCTTCGAGCAACCTACAGCATTTGTTAACTAGACTCCAATAATCCAATTCCTTCTACCACTAATTTTCAATCCTAATACCCTGCCGCGCTTCTACCGATACATCGCACCAATCCTACGCCTTCACACCCTCTAATTACTCTCCCTTCGAAATTTTAACTGTCGCTCACTCCCAGGTAATTAATTCCGCCCCAACATTTACCCATTCTACCAACTATAAATTTACGGTGCTTATTTCTTCTTGTCAGGGCTCTCTTTCCCTCCACGCATTTCTCTACCTCTTTTCTCCTACCTCCTTCACTCCCTGTCACCTTTCTTCCCATCAGATTACGGCCTCCAATTGCTCCTCCCTTCCTGTCTCGCAACATCAACTCACACTCAATCGATACTACCCATCACCTCCGGCGTCGTTACTACCCCAGCCGCGTATCCTGCTCAACGCCCAAGGTTTTTCCACTTCAGCAGCACACAACCTTTCCCAGATCAGGTCCTTCCGGTTTCAATGACAGTGAACTGCTCTGTTTAACATCATTGTTTAACATGGTGTTTTAAGAGAGTCACGTTTAAATCCTTCATACTGAAAAACTTACTGTCTTGTTATACATAAGGTGGCTCAGAGCAGTGTAAAGTGCCACATAGAGTGACGAATTCCACGCCCAGCTTAATCACCATGAGGAATCTATAGTCGCCGTTAGTGAAGAAAGCAAACGAGTGAAGTGGGCTAAACCCAGCAGCTGCCAGTCCAAACTAAATGTACAGGCTGTGAATTTCTAAGCCTCTTACTTTGTATCCTGAACTGTGTTGATTTTGTTAAGATGGTGTTTCACTACTAAGACGTTTTTAGGAGAAAACGTAGTCGGCCAGAGTGACCGAGCGGTTCTAGGCGCTACAGTCTGGAACCGCGCGACCGCTACGGTCGTAGGTTCGAATCCTGTCTCGGGCATGAACGTGGTTGATGTCCTTAGGTTAGTTAGGTTTAAGTAGTTCTAAGTTCTAGGGGACTGATGACCTCAGCAGTTAAGTCCCATAGTGCTCAGAGCCATTTGAACCATCAAACAATGTCGCTAACACTACTGTTAATCAACAACTTAATCAACTGTTAACTGTTAAAACACAAAGGAATAGAAGTGTATGCACACTTGACATGGACAACACAAGGAAACTCGATCACATTGTCGATGTATCCCAACTGCAACGGCATAATATCTAAATTTGCAATGTTCATGTTAACCAGATCCTTTCCTGGAGCTGTTCCATTCCGCCGCGTTTTAATCATTTCATTAGCATTTCACGATTCGATGACGATTAATGATAGATCGCACAGCATCAAAGCAACTATTGTTGTGGTGGCTATGAGCTTTCAAGTGCAGCGTGCGTTGACATATATCAATTCAAGCAAATTTTCAGGTTTTTGCCAAATACTTATTACTCATGTGCATCTGCTGAACAAGATCGTCTGTTACACAGTATTATCTTTCCTGCGACTTCTTCTTCTGCGGGTTGCAGATTTGTTAACATTCAAACATCGACTGTACACAAATACAGAGATTTGCCGATGAATAGCCTTGACAACCAGTGGTATAGATAAGTATTCGTATTTTTAAATAATTTTTTGTCTTTCGAGATGAAGTTCGCACCTTGCAAGAAACAGGTTTTTTTTTTAATATTTGTTTCTCAAGTGTCTGTAAAGTACAGGAACAAAGGATGCTGATGTAGTCCAAATCCTGCAGTTCTACTCACTCAGTTTCAAATTGTACAAGGAAATACTCATTACAGTATACTTTACAGAATGCAGATTTACTGAAAAAAGTCTATAATGATCAAACTTGTTATTAATATGTATAAATATTTACAACTTTAATCAAAAACAATTAATGGTCTCTTGTACAAAATAACCATAGATCTGAACATTTATAACATAGCATATAGAGCCTCGAACGAATGTGAATTACATGTAAACCTTCCTCAGACATAAAAGGATATTCTCTCCGTGAAAAAACTAAGGCCACTTCTGCTAGGTAACTTATTTTATTTACTGGAGGAACGTCAATGTTAAACGCTTTTAATCGTGACCAGTTTGAAGCATGCTTTATCCAACTTCAAAAGATTATATATATATATATATATATATATATATAATGCAAGCTGCGACAGCAAGAATTATGCAGGATGATCGGAAACAGTCTGAAAGTGTGTTGCAGGGGAGGGTGTGGTGGGAAATAGCTATTAAGTAATAAATTAGATACTTGCTCCGTTTCCGTGTTATTTGACATTAATGTTAACCAATCAGGTCGTCGCGAGTGCAAACACTTGCAAACGCTAAAATGCTGTAATGCACAGTAATCTGTAGCTCCATGAGTTACCATCTGTTCAAATGCTCAATACTAATTAAAACGTGCCGTTTTCGTAAGTGACAATTTTAAGTTAGGAAACCAAACGGAGAACGCGTTTGGCGACACTGCCTCTGGCAGGCTGCTTGAATTTGTACTCGCGCTTCGTTTCATAGCGGACATACGATACGAAGGGCCTTTTATTTGGAAGACGGAACGTAATGTGCATATAAACTGCCACAGGTCATGTGTGGTATATTATCTTCCGTGCGCCATATGGGAGAAGTAGTACTAAGTGGTATGGCAGATCACTGGTTGTCTTTAAGCACTGAAATAGCTGGAGCTCTGCTGCTTTTCGGCTCTTCTATGTCTTGTTAGAATCCCTTGCAATCGACGGCGAGAGCCATCACTATTGAACTGTCACCCTTTGTAGATTCACCTCGGCGGCGGCTGCCTTCCTCGACTAACATACGATATGCCCTTAAGATTCTACAGCGAAAGCAGAGTATCGGTACGCCTTCGAAGCGCCTCAGCGTTATCTGTCTGCTATGAAATGCGACCACACCGCTTGTCTTACCCATTCTGCTCTTGATTCTCACAGCGACGGCTGACAGCTAGTAAAAAATGGCTCTGAGCACTTTGCGACTTAACTTCTGAGGTCATCAGTCGCCTAGAACTTAGAACTAATTAAACCTAACTAACCTAAGGACATCACACACATCCATGCCCGAGGCAGGATTAGAACCTGCGACCGTAGCGGTCGCTCGGCTCCAGACTGTAGCGCCTAGAACCGCACGGCTACTCCGGTCGGCCAGCTAGTAAAAAGCATTAATTTATTCCAACAACGTAACACACCGAATTATGCTATTCACTTTGGCGATAGACGTTCTCATTCTCCAATGAATCGGAGCAATGTAAGTCATTTATTAATGAATGTATGCTTTCCAAAAGATAAATCTTTGGGGGGGGGGAGGGGGGAGGGGGAAGCATCTAAAGTATAATGTGCGAATTGACAGCTAAGTGTTATATGTGACTTCTTCACATTTGCTTTAAAATAAAATCTCACATAATTGAAAAGAAAATGTTTTGTTAATATCAGGGTAACATATATACAGTTATTGAAAATGTTACGTAAATTCTGTTATGACAACCCAGCTAAGGTTTTCGGTTGCTTCCGTGAATCACTTAAGTTCATAAAGGTAAATGAATAGTGTTAAAAACGGCTTGTCATAATCGTTCTGAATTACCGTCCAGTTCGAGATAATGCTCCGTTTCCAATGGCCAAGTAGGGGGCGGAATATTAAACTGTAATCTTTCATCCATCCTTCTTCCCTAGTGTGTGAACCTGGCACGTGAGTACCGAAACATTTGCGACTCAGTATACTTAACATGCTAAAACAATTATTACATCAAACAGAAATGAAGAAATGATATTGAAACACTTGGAAAAATATTTTCAATCGAAAAACAAAAAGACATTTAAAATTAGTTCAGTCGTTTGTTGTGGTGTGTTTGGGGTGCTTAGATATTATGAGCACTTGTGGAATTCTAAAGATGAACAGTTTACTGATAAGGTACCCACCCATGGCACTGTGCAGTTTGTGATAAAAACAATAGTAAAATATAATTTAAATGAAATCAGTATGAATACCTGTTTTAGGCGTGAAATAATTAAACAGCTACACTCGAAAATTTATGCCCGAGTGGGGCTCCAACTCCTACGCTCCGCTTCTCGATAAACGTTGGCTTAGTCACCTCGGCCATCCGGACGCGCTAGACGCCCGACCCAAATTTCCAAGTGTGCTCACCATAGATATTGGGACCCTCTTCATTTTCCCCATTGGTCGCAGGCTAAATATATTGCCGCAAGGGGACGAACGATGGTAAGCATTCGCATTAATACGAATGCCCGCCGAGGCGTATCTAGGCAATTTTACGCTGACGGAGAAACAAGTCTTAATACCAAGACAGAGTGTAAGTAGGCTCCAGAATGAGATTTTCACTCTGCAGCGGAGTGTGCGCTGATATGAAACTTCCTGGCAGATTAAAACTGTGTGCCCGACCGAGATTCGAACTCGGGACCTTTGCCTTTCGCGGGCAAGTGATCTACCAACTAAACTACCGAAGCACGACTCACGCCCGGTACTCACAGCTTTACATCTGCCAGTATCTCGTCCCCTACCTTCCAAACTTTACAGAAGTTCTCCTGCGAACCTTGCAGAACTAGCACTCCTGAAAGAAAGGATATAGCGGAGACATGGCTTAGCCACAGCCTGGGGGATGTTTCCAGAATGAGATTTTCACTCTGCAGCGGAGTGTGCGCTGATATGAAACTTCCTGGCAGATTAAAACTGTGAGCCCGACCGAGATTCGAACTCGGGACCTCTGCCTTTGGCGGGCAAGTGCTCTACCAACTTTTTTTTTTTTTTTTTTTTTTTTAAATCTCATTTTGTTCGCTTTTGTTCGTTGCATCTGCTCGGGGCGGACGTCGTAAGACATCCGTTTAAGTTCGTTGTTGATCGATTAACTCAGTTTTTTTATTACAGAGGGCAGCTAAACCTCCGACCGAACACGCTGAGCTACCGTGCCGGCATAAATTTGCTTCTTACCAACTGAGCTACCGAAGCACGACTCACGCCCGGTACTCACAGCTTTACTTCTGCCAGTATCTCGTCTCCTACCTTCCAAACTTTACAGAAGTTCTCCTGCGAACCTTGCAGAACTAGCACTCCGGAAAGAAAGGATATAGCGGAGACATGGCTTTTCTTTCCCACACATGCGATGGAACGGACAACTCATACATAATAAACAGTAAAATGTAATTGACACATCCCAGAAACAACGTGCAGGCAAAATATGAAAAAAATAGTAAATAATAAATAATTATCACTTTAAAAACCATCTCGGGTCTAGATGAATCAGAATTAATACTGCCGAAAGAAGCTAGAAATCGAATCGCCTAGGTGGCAGCTTGCAGTCCCGCTGCCTTGTCCCACTGTTCCTCGTTTATTGAAGGTGGAATGTCGGCCCAGCTGGGAGCCGTCGCATCTGAAATTCATTAAGCGGGCCAGCCAGCAGCTTGTGACAGCAGACAGCCGTTCTTCGGCTGAAAGTTTCATCACACCGCTCGGCTGAATACCTCACATACCCGCCGAGGACACAGCTGTTGTTCGTCGAGGACGTGGCTATCTGGTGTATTTAGTGTCCAAACGAACAGGTGGCGTCCTAAGGAGTGTCACACGAGATGGGATCTACAAAAAGGAGGAACAGGATTTGGAGAGGTGGCAGGATTCTCAGAGTATCTTATTAGCGTCTTCAGTCAAGAGCGTTCTTCCAGACAAGTAACTAATTCCCCCTTAGTAGCAGAGAGGACGAATATAGCTACGTTTTAAACTAAAAAATACAAGTGGAACTCGAGCTTACTAGTATATAAACTATTCACAATAAGTTTGTTTCTGTGAATGTTAATCCGTCGTCTTACATATAAGGTGATTGTTATTAACGTTTAGAAACCCCCAAAGCAACGGAGGCCACAAATGTCGGGAAATACCCCAAAAAGGGACGATAAATCTTCAACAGGTGACGTCACATTCAAAATACGGAGGGTATTTTTGAGAGAGTGTATGAAGGGAAGATTGTGCTTTGTAACACTTGCTTCCAAGCAAACGCTGCAAATTTCGAATAACTTTTGTAAATGTAATCTCTGGTAAAAGGAGAAGTTAACGAATTATTGTCCTTGCTTTAACCAAGCAAATGCTGTTCTTATTTTGTGTTTCTTCCCTTTGCTCCCTTCTTTTTTTTTTTTTTTTTTTTTTAAGACGTGGTTTACAAAAGAAAGTGTACGTCATTTGTTGGTAACGACGCAATTCAGGCGCTTGTACTCATTTGGTTGTGATGCAGTACGGTAGGATTTTGCTGTGTTTACTTTGCAATACACCACCAGAGACTGCAAGCCTGGTTATAAGTTTATATATCAATACCTGATGTAAACACAAACTGTCCCATGCAACGAAAAAAATACTGCCAGCCAGACGCAAAACTCAACCCTTAGCCCCACGCAGCCAAATTTGCGCACGTGGACGCGGAGCCACACCGATGCGAATACTTCAATGGTGTTGGGGTGAGTAGACCCACCTGACCGACAGGCTCAACCACTGCACGCGCGGCAACGTACGTCATCTAGTGACGTCACATGTTCAACATTTGTCATCCACTTTTGGGGTAGTTCTTGACGTTTGCGGTCCAATGTGACTCACATTAAATTGCTTGGTGTCTTCTAAGTAGCTTCGGAGGTATTTAAACGTTTCTAAGAATCACCCTGAATGTTGCTACATAAAGAAACTGCAAGTGCGGCCTGGATTGACGGTTTCCATCGAATTATTCCCTGCCGCAATCTCAAGAAAACACGCAATATTTAGTTCTACCTTTCAAAAGCTAATACAGGATCATGGAACCTCTTGGGTGTGCACAAATTTTAACTTAAAAACAATTACCGTTCTGATTCCATTCAAACAACGTTATTCTGCCACGTCTACACTTTAAGTCACAGAGGGAAACGAATCAATCTGTTCATGTATTTCGGTTGTTCTCATCTGATAATGTTCTTTAGGATGACTTCTAAACTAACGCTCCTTTAACAAATTATTTGCACCAAAGCCTACAGTAAAAGTAATATAATGCGCTCACCCGAAAATTTCCTTGCAGGTGACACGTTACCAGAGTTCATTTTATCCATTTTATATATTGTCTCGTTTATTTTAAGTAATCCACTACAGTTAACAAAAAGTAATTACGCTCAAAATTAATTTCCTTGAAGGTAGCATATACCTTCATTACTTTTCATTAAAAAGATATATGTTTCACAAAAGGATGAAAAGTACTGCTGCTAAAATCTTTGGCTTACTTAACTGGCTAATTTCGAATACGAGATAGAAAAGTTTCTCCTGCTTAATTTCCTCTATTACAACGATCAACAATTGTTTAGAAACGTGTAGTTTACGTGCTGCAAATGTGTTACACACTTCGGTTCTTAAAGCGGAAATAAAATCATATGTATCTATACGCAAGTGGTCACTTTGGAGCCTCATTTAAGGAAGAGCTATAATACTCTAAATGCACACTGACGCGTGCCGGGTCTCTGCAACACGTCGAATTAATGATTTTTTGCTATATTTATTGACAGCGTGTAGTCTCACTCTGGCATCAATACTTTATAGCTTTCGTATCCTCGCTGCTACAAACGTTCTTCGACATCACGGTGCATACGACTGACTTAGCAAAGGTATTTATTTATTTGGGTAATTTACACTGAAGTATACAGCTGCGGACATCACTAATAGAAAACATGTGCAACGATAACAGAAATTTTCTTTGGATGTGTATAAAAATATGTTTTGTTGGATTTCAATACGCTAGTAAATTGTTTGATTTTAATAATCATACAAAAACAATGAACCTAAAAAATTCGTTGGAAACTTTAAAACTAGCGGCCCACGCTGTACGAACTTGAAGCGTTATATCAGCAGCAGAGCACACCATAGTAAACATATTACTTAGACCTACATCCTTATTTGTCGGTATCAGAAACTTTTTAATTCTTCACTGATCCGATTACTTCACTATGAGGAAAGCCAATCAGTTATAATCGTAGCTCGACACATTTCACGAATGCAACTAGCACAATTTTTACGATTATTAATTTGAAATCCTTTACATACTGGTTAAAGTTATTCTTCGACTTTCTTTTAAACGTAAAATGAGTCTGTGCCGAATTCAATTAATTTCTCAGTCACTTGTCACCATAGCACCCTACGTGAGGAGCAAAGTCCGATGTCAGACTGTAGTTTTAAAATATTGAAATTCATCTCTCTTTCCGTCGTTTTATTCGCTCTTGTCTGTACATCAGCTCTGTCGTTCATATAGACCGCAGGGGCGAAGTTAAGCAAGTAAAGCTGCAGGACTTTGTAAAGTATACATTTTCTAATAAGTTGTATCTGCTATATTTAACAGTGAGTAATTACATGTTTTTCTGTAATTCTTTGAGGAAGATTTTACGTTCTTCAGTTTACAAGTAAAGCGGCATGGGTATGTAAAATATATATTTTCTGATAAGTTGTAATTACCTACTACATTTAACAATTAGTAATTACATGCATAGTCGTAATTCTTGAAAGCCTTCATTAACTTTCACTTTTTCCTTTGCACGGGGACGCGCATCTAAGAAAAAGGAGCTCTGTTGACAGCAGCATCTTGAAATTACGGTGCTCACTTATCCTCCATTCATATACGCTTTAATTCTGATGTATAGTCCACTGAGATGGTAATTCTGGATTCTGAGTGGAAATTCAACTGTTTCGGAGAGAAGTGTAATATTACAGTTGTCATTTGATGAAGGCTATGGGAACTTTTCGAAATTTGCTTCGCTTCGTAGGAGAGGCAAAAGCAAGTGACAAAAACTGCACATTGGAAACTCACTTACCTTGTTTTATAACTTCCTGTGCAGAAGGAATTACATATTCCGGGCGAACTTAAGCTGTGCCGAAAAATTCTGGAAGTTTCTGAGTATTTTGGTATAAGAGATCCGTATTCTACAGTGACTCGTAACAGAGTAATAAATGTACTGTGTGCTTATAATTAAAGCGCAGCTATACACGGAGGTCCATTTTGGGCAGTAATTATCGATGGCAGTGATATTTAGTAGATATTCTGTAAAGCGACAAAACTACAAAAAAAAATGGAACGTGAGAGTAAAATTTTTCTAAGTTATAATAATCGGCGTTACTCAATCACGTGGAAGTGTCTGCAGCCACAAGCCAGGAAGCGTAAACATTTCAAAAACATAACTTGATCAGGCAAAACGGACATTCCCCGCTCTTAAAACAGACTGAAAGCAACTCAGCGGAAAATGATTAGAACAGTGCAGACCAAAGTGCCCTCGTTACTCCTGTAACGTCACCAAGAGACACTATGTAGGATGCAACAACAACTGGTGACTACTGTTGTGGCCTTCAGTCCTGAGACTGGCTTGATGCAGCTCTCCATGCTACTCTATCCTGTGAAAGCTTCTTCATCTCTCAGTACCTACTGCAGCCTACATCCTTCTGAATCTGCTTAGTGTATTCATCTCTTGGCCTCCCTCTACGATTTTTACCCTCCACGCTGCCCTCCAATACTAAACTGGTGATCCCTCGATGTCTCAGAACATGCCCTACCAACCGATCCCTTATTCTGGTCAACTTGTGCCACAAACTCCTCTTCTCCCCAATTCTATTCAATACCTCCTCATTAGTTATGTGATCTACCCACCTAATCTTCAGCATTCTTCTGTAGCACCACTTTTCGAAAGCTTCTATTCTCTTCTTGTCCAAACTATTTATCGTCCAAGTTTCGCATTCATACATGGCTACACTCCATACAAATACTTTCAGAAAAGACTTCCTGACACTTAAATGTATACTCGATTTTAACAAATTTCTCTTCTTCAGAAACGCTTTCCTTGCCATTGCCAGTCTACATTTTATATCCTCTCTACTTCGACCATCATCAGTTATTTTGCTCCCCAAATAGCAAAACTCCTTTACTACTTTAAGCGTCTCATTTCCTAATCTAATTCCCTCAGTATCACCCGACTTAATTCGACTGCATTTCATGATCCTCGTTTTGCTTTTGTTGATGTTCATCTTATACCCTCCTTCCCTCTCTTTCAAATTCTGAAGGTGGCAGGGGTAAAATGCAGGGAGCGAAAGGCTATTTACAATTTGTACAGAAAGCAGATGACTGTTACAAGAGTCGAGGGGTACGAAAGGGAAGCAGTGGTTGGGAAGGGAGTGAGACAGGGTTGTAGCCTATCCCTGATGTTATTCAATTTGTATGTTGAGCAAGCAGTAAAGGAAACAAAAGAAAAGTTCGGAGTAGGTATTAAAATCCATGGAGATGAAATAAAAACTTCGAGGTTCGCTGATGACAATGTAATTCTGCCAGAGACAGCAAGGGACTTGGAAGAGCAGTTGAACGGAATGGACAGTGTCTAGAAAGGAGGGACTGGTGACTAGCCTGTAAAAAATTCGTTAAGTAAATGCAGCGGAACTAAAGGCAGCCGACAATTTGGAAAAAGCAGAATCAATTCGCCCATTACGAATGTCGTAGACCAGAGCCTCTTTTCTCGAACATAAATACCCCAGCCCCACTACCTTCTGACAATCGATCGGTACAATTGATGGCTTTAATGTTGATCCCCTGGTTATGATACGATGACACCCTGGTTGGTTGATTGATTCGGGAGGCGGGGACCAAACAGCGAGGTCATCGGTCCCATCGGATTAGGGAAGGAAGTCGGCCGTAACACTTTGTGTGTGAGGTTATTCTAGTGTTGGTCTTGCAGTTGCTGTCCTACGAGACGATAAGCGGTCCGAAGCGAAAGCAGTCCAGCATCCAGTACTGCTGTCAGCACAGCGGGCAGCACTGATAATAGACCGAGAGTGTACCGGTACCAGTGCAGAATCTGCCCTAAACTCCAGTATCGCAAGTGTTTGAAGACCTACTGCACCAGCGGGTGAGTTTCATCATTCAGCATGATTACACGGGATCCGACATCACGGGGGCAGCTGAGAGGACAATGCAGGCAGTGATCTGGAAGCGACTGAGGACTTCCCGAAATTGCGTGTCAGTCAAAGCTCACACGTTTTGGCCACTGCCGCCTCCTAAAGCAAAGCTGCCGACGAAGCGTTATCTCGTTAGCGGGCGGTAAAATCGCCACATCAAGGGCTCATCGACTTCCACTTCATTATGATGCAGAGCTCTTGGCAGCCTCGGCAGTACGCTATCGGATTCAGCGCACACGTAGCCGCCAGCCGGCGCAGAAGAAACAGCAGTAGTAAGTGGCATAATTTTGAATAGATTTTTTTGTGTCTAACGATGATGCATAGGTCCTCGGTCTGCATCCCGATGAATCAGTAGGGTTTCCAGACCAGCAGATGGCGGCGTCTACAATTGTAATGCGTTAATGTGGAACCGATTCATGCTGGAAAAGAGTAGTTCCAATTTTGGCCACCAGGTGCAAATCTGGCGCTGCGAATGAAGAAAGATGGAAATAAATGTTTTCGTATGTAACGGAACAGAAAAGTACGCGGGCACAAAATGTGAAACAAGTGAGAAAGACATAATTTTGATTCAGTCATTAACCAGCGCTTATAAAATTTCATCAAAATGAGCACCGGAGGCTTCGGCGAGATGATGCACAGCGCCAGATTAGCACCTTGAGGCGAAAATTTGAACTAAATTTTTTCCATTGTAAATCGGTTCCACATCAACGCTCTAGTACATCTACCAAATCTCGCTCCCATACGATAATCAGAGTCCACAGTGGGCCTCTGGGAGTAACTGCACTTTAATTATGACCATTCAGAATTTATGAATTACTGTTACCCAAATTACCTTCAGAACAGTGAAAATACTGCAAAATACAATCACCACAAAACAATAGCAATTAAATAGTCCCTAAACGAAACTTGAACTCTTTCATCACAGAGTGTTTAAATAATGCGCAGCGCAGTACTGTTCCCTCACAGGCCTTGTTCAAGATATTGACCACCATGATTATGGCACAGTGTACAATAACGCACCATCGACTACATTACTCGTTCGGGAGCCCCAGGAGTTTGTCGTACTCCTTTTGCGGCATCAATAGTCCTAGTTATCAGGACCAAGTGAATATCATCCGGAGTCTCCTACACCATGTTCGTCACACGCTGCCAAATGAAGAGGGCTACTAGTTTCACGTATGGCTACCGATTTGGCAATAAAATAGGACCATCGCTGAAGGAATAAATACGGTAAATCACTTGAAATACAATTAAAGCGCACTTCTAAGGAGTTTAAACAAACAACAGTAAATAATAATGATTTAAATTTTAGGTAAATTCATCCGGTATCTGTAACTCAATACACTCAGTTGTGGCCTCGCTTATAATCGATTAATGTTGTCAATATCAATATACCTTTCGTTTAAAATTAGACAAAGTGCACAAAATGTGTAAGTTTGTATATTATCGAACTGTAGACCATAAAGAATTAATGAAAATGGTACTTATCCGGCTGGTAACTCTCCACACAGTATAGCAGAAGCCATCAAATCGTTGCTCAGGATCTTCATACCATTACGTTTCTGCAACTTTTGAACTTACCTGCAACAAAGAGAGGTAAGAACATTAATTTAGGTTATCGTCTAAGGGAGAAAATAATAATTTAATTGTTTCGTTCATCTGTTTGTAGTAAGTTTTCATTAAATCTTATAACTAATATGATGATAATCGATATTAATTTGTAATTCACTACTATCAGCTCATGCACAGCTATAATACGCTGATAAACCAGACATTATGACCACTGCCCACCACAACGTTCGAAGCCGCCTGGTGGCAATGAGCGCACGTGACACGGTAACAGAAACAGACGGGGGATCACAGCAGCGAAGATACGGGCTGCAAATTGGGAAATTCATTGAGATATGGGGCGTTTACAGAGGAAAGATGGTTACCACGCAGAGCCTGTGAACGAGTATCTCATAAACGGCGAAGCCGATCGAATATTCACATGCTACTGTCGTGAAGGACAATGAAACTACTACTAGCTGGTAAATGGTTGGAGCACCGCGACTCTTCACAGAACGAGGGTTTCGGTGTTTTTTCTCCCCTATAAAGTATGATAGATGGTGATCTTTGGAATCTCTGCCGAAAGAGCACAATGCTGGTGCACGCACAAGTGTTTCGGAGCACACCGTTCATCGCCCATTGTTGAAAATGGAGCACCGCAGCAGACCACACCTAAATGTTCACGTGTTGGCCCAACAACGTCGTCGATTAATATTGCAGTGGGCACGGGACCATCGGGATTCGACAGTCGATCAATGGAAACGTGTCGGACTTTCTGGTGAATCATATTTTTGTTACTCGAGGTCGATAGACGTCTCCACAAACGCCGTCATCGAGGTGAACGGAGGGTCGAAACGTGCAGGGTACGACTGAAGTAGGCTGGTAAGATCAGTATTATGCTATGGGAGACATTCCCCTGCGCTTGCAATGGACCTGTGGTAGTAACCGAAGATACATTGACAGTTGCGAACCACCTGCAACCCCTACGTTTGCTGTCTTCCCCGACAGCGATGTCATCTTACAGCAGTAAATTGTCCGCGTCTCGGAGCCAGTGAACTCACGTCGACTTCTCGGTGACCATATTCGCCTGATGTAAAACCTGTGTAACCCATCTGGCTCGCTATCGGGGGCCAACAACGCGTACCCAAATCAGCGGCCCGCTATTTATGCGAATTTCATGACCTGTGCGAAGACATCTAATGCCACACACCTCCACAAACCTACTAGCAAACTGTCGGAACCCTGATACGCAGAGTCAGTGATGTATCTCGTTCCAAAGAAGGACAGACAAGCTCTTTAGCAAGTGGTCATACTGTTTCGGGCAATCAGTGTAAGTTTTACACTTGCGCTCCACATGAGATTTCCATGTAATTTACTTATATACATACTATATAACAAAATAGATAGTTAGAATCAAGGGAAGTAACTGTATCATAGTAAATCGTTGGTTTATTGTCCAGAAGAATGCTATTGTTGACGTGTAATGAAACGTAGTTTCTGTTCAAGGAGTTAGCTCTTCATTCTCCGTTTAGAAGCCTTTTGCACCAGCTGGGCATTGGAGAGTACTCAATGTGACTCGAATCAATGTCCTTCTGAGATGCAGTTTGACATCAGCTGCTGGAGGAGAAGTTGTTCCTTTCCATCTTGCGTTCGAACGATAATTACCATGTCACTTATGATGACAGTTATGGCTCAGTACTGCGTTAACTGGTAACTTCCACCCGAAAGACGCTTAAATGCTTTCAAAACAGTATGAAAACTTTACAAACACAAAATGTCTCACCAGTCTGACGTATTATAGCAGTAGATGAACTGTAAATAATGGCTAAATATTTCTGAGTCGTCCTGTTGACCTATGTCCGAGAGTCACAAAAACAAATGACTGCTGCCTTATGCTTAGATCCAGCAAACAAGATGACTATCTGCAACTATCGAGAGAGATGCACAAAGTGATTTCTTGTTCTTAAAATAATTTATCTTCCGATACAATCACAACAATACAATTTACCAAGAAATAAGCATTTCAGCGATCACGATCGTTTCCAGTACAGTTTAAATAGCGTTCCCTGCTAAGAGATTTCTGTTGGAAGCCTCTAACTTTAACGGTAAGTTACGATGTACAATGATAACTAACATTGTTTACTTCTGGTATCGTTATCTTACCCTCTGTGTTGCGTAGTTGTGAATCAAGAGATCGCGTGCTTCTTGCTTGGTCGCGTGAACGTCCCCTCGTACAGACGTTAAGTTATTAGTTTCGGGACTCGTAGAATCTCTGCGTGCGGTATGCTGGCTGTAATGAAACAATTTAATACACTGAAGCAAGCCTCCACTTTAGTACACGTCAGAGCGTAATCTCTGTGCTCTCCTACTCGATATTTATACCGTCACTTCATATGACAATCTCTACGTCAAATCAAAATTTCTTATACAAGCTACATAGTTCCGATATACATTTCGCTGAAGGGGCCTTAACTTTAAAGGCTGCATGACGATGTTTCTGGTAGCTGGAATATATTTGCACAACGAAGCAAAATGCTCCTCTCATAGCACAAAAATGACAAATATGTTCTGAGCAGAGTTATAAATTTAGAAGATGGGAACTAGCTTTTCGACCTATCTGGCAGCTCCAAAGACATTTAAAACAAAATATCTCCAAATATCTGTGCTTTTAATCCACCCACAGAAATCATACGACCCCTGAAAAACTTTTTTATCTATTACACGTATTCTCTTCCCCCACATGATATTATGTATTGTTTACTATGGCTGGCGAATCTTCTCTAAATTAATCAAACGAGCATGGACTTCAGCCTATAAACTGCAAGATGCAAGTGTGCCAAGAACTGGCAGCTAAGAGAGTTCAATGCGCTGGGAAAGTAGGGTTAACTCGTGAAAAAAGCGCGAATACGTCAAATGTTTTGATTTAAATGTCTTTGAAGCTGCCAGATAAGTCAAAAAGCTAGTTCCCTTTTTTTACATCGCTAACTTTGCCTGGAATATCTTCCCCTTTTTTTGTGCTATTATAGGAGCATTTCTCATTCTGGCTCCCAACTTTGAATACACTACAATTTTGACATCAGACGGTCATAATTTGGCAACCGATACAGATTTTTGTTTACTAGGGCTACGACTGATTTGGTAGAGCTTTTATTACTGTCTTAAGAACCACGTTGCTTACATCGTGGCAACACGAAGCATATTAAACAGCATTAATTACTTTCAGTTTTCTGTCTTCTTATAAAATTTGAACCGATTCGCGCAAGCCTGAAACACAGAAGTGGCACGCCTAAAAGAAGTCACAAAACGTGTTTTTTGCAAGTAAAGTCTGAATGAAGCTAGATTCTGAAAGCCGGTTTTCAATTTTAAGAATGCGTTTTTAAATTATTTGATTCGCTTTAAAACCTTTACGCGCATTCAGTTCACATAAGAACGAATTTTACCTACTGCATTTAGCTCGACTTTAAAACTATCGTATCCCGCCAGCAGATAAAGATTACTGGACAGAAACAAATTGTTTTCACTTCATCCATGTATCTACCTTCTTCTATAGTCTGAAACGATTCGTAGAAATTCAAAACCCTCCCAGAACACGTGTTTTTGCACGTAAAATCCAAAGGAAGAGAGTTTTGTAAGCTGTAAGAACTTACCTTACCCCAAAGTTCGATATACCGGTGGACGAAATCTGAAGCTTCAATCTCGCTTCAGTCGAGAGTTATTTAAGGATGACAGTTTTTGCACGTAAAACCCGATCGGTGCACACACAAGTGGTGCCATTAACTGAGCGTTAATTTCAGCACAATTAAAACCTTCTGCTAAAGGAATTAACCAATTCGTACAAAACTGACTGGGTGCCAAGGTCCTTCGAACCTTGCTTAATAAAGTGAGGTGACGAAGCGATATAATATCGCCTAATAACGTGTCAGACCTCCTTTTTCCCGCCATAGTGGAGCAACCTGGCGGGGCATGGACTCAAGATGTCGTTGAAAGCATCCTGTCAGAAATACTGAACCATGCTACCCCTAAACGCGAAAGTGTTGCCGGTATAGGATTTTGTACACGTACTGATCTCTCGGTTATGTCCCATAAAGGTTTGATGGGATTCATGTCGAGCAGTCTGGGTGAACAAATCATTCACTCGAAAAGTCCAGAAGGTTGTTCAAACTAATCGCGAACAATTGTAGCTCGATGACATAGCGCATTACCATCCAAAAAAATTCTGTTGTTGTTTCGGAACATGATGGACTCCATGAATGGCTGCAGACGGTCTTCAAGTAGCCGAACATAACCATTTCCAGTCAGTGATCTAGTCCATTTCATGTAAACACAGCCCACAGAGCTATGGAAACACCACCATTTTGCACAGTGCCATATTGACACCTTTTGTCCACTTTTTTTTTTTTTTTTTTTGGTGATCAGTCTACTGACTGGTTTGATATGGCCCGCCACTAATTCCTTTCCTGTGCGAACCTCTTCAACTCAGAGCTCAGGGTAGCACTTACAACCTACGTCCTCAATTATTTGCTTGACGTATTCCAATCTCTGTCTTCCTCTACAGTTTTTGCACTCTACAGCTCGCTCTAGTACCATGGAAGTCATTCCCTCATGTCTTAGCAGATGTCCTAGCATCCTGTCCCTTCTCCTTATCAGTGTTTTCCACATATTCCTTTCCTCTCCGATTCTACGTAGAACTTCCTCATTCCTTACCTTATCAGTCCACCTAATTTTCAATATTCGTCTGCAGCACCACATCGCAAATGCTTCGATTCTCTTCTGTTCCGATTTTCCCACAGTCCATGTTTCACTACCATACAGTGCTGTACTCCAGACGTACATCCTCAGAAATTTCTTCCTCAAATTAAGGCTGGTATTTGATATTAGTAGACTTCTCTTGGCCAGAAATGCCTTTTTTGCCATAGCGAGTCTGCTTTTGATGTCCTCATTGCTCCGTCCATCATTGGTTATTTTACTGCCTAGGTAGCAGAATTCCTTAACTTCATTGATTTCGTGACCATCAATCCTGATGTTAAGTTTCTAGCTGTTCTCATTTCCACTACTTCTTATTACCTTCGTCTTTCTCGGATTTACTCTCAAACCATAATTTGTACTCATTAGACTGTTCATTCCGTTCAGCAGATCATTTAATTCTTCTTCAATTTCACTCAGGGTAGCAATGTCATCAGCGAATCGTATCATTGATATCCTTTCACCTTATATTTTAATTCCACTCCTGAACCTTTCTTTTATTTCCATCATTGCTTCTTCGACGTACAGATTGAAGAGTAGGGGCGAAAGGCTACAGCCTTGTCTTACACCCTTCTTAATACGAGCACTTCGTTCTTGATCGTCCACTCTTATTATTCCCTCTTGGTTGTTGTACATATTGTATATGACCCGTCTCTCCCTATAGCTTACCCCTACTTTTTTCATAATCTCGAACAGCTTGCACCATTTTATATTGTCGAACGCTTTCTCCAGGTCGACAAAACCTATGAAAGTGTCTTGATTTTTCTTTAGCCTTGCTTCCATTATTAGGCTTAACGTCAGAATTGCCTCTCTCGTCCCTTTACTTTTCCTAAAGCCAAACTGATCGTCACCTAGCGCATTCTCAATTTTCTTTTCCATTCTTCCGCATATTATTCTTGTAAGAAGCTTCGATGCATGAGCTGTTAAGCTGATTGTGCGATAATTCTCGCACTTGTCAGCTCTTGCCGTCTTCGGAATTGTGTGGCTGATGCTTTTCCGAAAGTCAGATGGTATATCGCCAGACTCATATATTCTACACACCAACGTGAATAGTCGTTTTGTTGCCACTTCCCCCAATGATTTTAGAAATTCTGATGGAATGTTATCTATGCCTTCTGCCTTATTTGTTCGTAAGTCCTCCAAAGCTCTTTTAAATTCCGATTCTAATACTGGATCCCCTATCTCTTCTAAATCGATTCCTGTTACTTCTTCTGTCACATCAGACAAATCTTCACCCTCATAGAGGCTTTCAATGTATTCTTTCCACCTATCTGCTCTCTCCTCTGCATTTAACAGTGGAATTCCCGTTGCACTCTTAATGTTACCACCGTTGCTTTCAGTGTCACCAAAGGTTGTTTTGCCTTTCCTGTATGCTGAGTCTGTCCTTCCGACAATCATATCTTTTTCGATGTCTTCACATTTTTCCTGCAGCCGTTTCGTCTTAGCTTCCCTGCACTTCCTATTTATTTCATTCTTCAGCGACTTGTATTTCTGTATTCCTGATTTTCCCGGAACATGTTTGCACTTCCTCCTTTCATCAATCAACTGAAGTATTTCTTCTGTTACCCATGGTTTCTTCGCAGCTACCTTCTTTGTACCTATGTTTTCCTTCCCAACTTCTGTGATGGCCCTTTTTAGAGATGTCCATTCCTCTTCAACTGTACTGCCTACTGCGCTATTCCTTATCGCTGTATCTGTAGCGTTAGATAACTTCAAACGTATCTCGTCATTCCTTAGTACTTCCGTATCCCACTTCTTTGCGTATTGGTTCTTCCTGACTAATGTCTTGAACTTCAGCCTACACTTCATCGCTACTATATTGTGATCTGAGTCTATATCTGCTCCTGGGTACGCCTTACAATCCAGTATCTGATTTCGGAATCTCTGTCTGACCATGATGTAATCTAATTGAAATCTTCCCGTATCTCTCGGCCTTTTCCAATTATACCTCCTCCTCTTGTGATTCTTGAACAGGTTATTCGCTATTACTAGCTGAAACTTGTTACAGAACTCAATTAGTCTTTCTCCTCTTTCATTCCTCGTCCCAAGCCCATATTCTCCTGTAACCTTTTGTTCTACTCCTTCCCCTACAACTGCATTCCAGTCGCCCATGACTATTAGATTTTCGTCCCCCTTTACATACTGGATTACCCTTTCAATATCCTCATACACTTTCTCTATCTGTTCATCTTCAGCTTGCAACGTCGGCATGTACACCTGAACTATCGTTGTTGGTGTTGGTCTGCTGTCGATTCTGATTAGAACAACCCGGTCACTGAACTGTTCACAGTAACACACCCTCTGCCCTACCTTCTTATTCATAACGAATCCTACACCTATTACATCATTTTCAGCTGCTGTTGATATTACCCTACACTCATCTGACCAGAAATTCTTGTCTTCCTTCCACTTCACTTCACTGACCCCTACTATATCTAGATTGAGCCTTTACATTTCCCTTTTCAGATTTTCTAGTTTCCCTACCACGTTCAAGCTTCTGACATTCCACGCCCCGACTCGTAGAACGTTATCCTTTCGTTGATTATTCAATCTTTTTCTCATGGTAACCGCCCCCTTGGCAGTCCCCTCCCGGAGATCCGAATGGGGGACTATTCTGGAATCTTTTGCCAATGGAGAGATCATCATGACACTTCTTCAATTACCGGCCACATGTCCTGTCGATACACGTTGCGTGTCTTTAATACAGTGGTTTCCATTGCCTTCTGCATCCTCATGTCGTTGATCATTGCTGATTCTTCCGCCTTTAGGGGCAATTCCCCACCCCTAGGACAAGAGAGTGCCCTGAAACTATATCCGCTCCTCTGCCCTCTTTGACAAGGCCGTTGGCAGAATGAGGCTGACTTCTTATGCCGGAAGTCTTCGGCCGCCAATGCTGATTATTTATCAAAATTTAGGCAGTGGCGGGGATCGAACCCGGGACCGACGACGTTTTGATTATAAAACAAAGACGCTACCCCTAGACCACGCCGGCCGAAGTGGCCGTGCGGTTAAAGGCGCTGCAGTCTGGAACCGCAAGACCGCTACGGTCGCAGGTTCGAATCCTGCCTCGGGCATGGATGTTTGTGATGCCCTTAGGTTAGCTAGGTTTAACTAGTTCTAAGTTCTAGGGGACTAATGACCTCGGCAGTTGAGTCCCATAGTGCTCAGAGCCATTTGAACCATTTTGAACCTAGACCACGGGTACAAACTCTGCCATCAGCTATTACCAATGTAAATGGGGACTCATCTGACAAGGCCACGGTTTTCCTGTCGTCTGGGGTCCACCCGAGGTCACGAGTCCGGGAGAGGTGCCGTAGGCGATGTCGTGTTTTTAGCCAAGGCACTCGCGTCGGTCGTCTGCTGCCGTAGCACATTAACGCCAAATTTCGCCGTTCTGTCCTAATTGACACTTACGTCTTCTGTCCCACATTGATATCTGCGATTATCTGACGCAGTGTTGCTTGTCTGTTTAGCACTGACAACTTTACACAAACGGTGCTGTTCTCGGTCGTTAAGTGAAGACCGTCGGCCAAAGCATTGTCCGTAGTGTGAGGTAATGCCTGTAGTTTGGTATTCCCGGCACACTCTTCACATTGCGGATCGTGGAATATTGAATTTCCTAAAGATTTCGGAAATGGAATATCCCATGCCTCTAGCTCCAACTACGATTAAACGTTCAGAGTCTGTTACTTCCGATTATGCGGTCATAATTACGTCGGAATCTGCTTCGCACAAAAGACAACTCCGCCAATGGACTGCCCTTTTACACCTGGTGTATGCAATACCACCACCATCTGTATCTGTGCATATCGCTATCTCATGAATTTTGTTACCTCAGTGTATAGTGTAACATAGCTACACTGAGATAGATGCTAGAATGACTATATATATGGCCGCTGGTCCGGGGTAAAACAAAAAAACATTTTGTCCCATGTTCCCAGCTCAAATAGGAACCGCCCACCGAAATCCCCCAAACCGCAATTCTCCACGCTTTAACGATTTTTACCGGTAAATATGCACTAACATTTGTGCTCTTACCTCCATAGAATATGTTAATCATGAATTTGAGGCTTGTTTCATAAACAACTTTCATTATTAAAAATCGTAAAACGAGTGCACTATTCTCGCAGTTGTGTCACGTGCCCGCTAGAAGAAATAGTTAAGGTATCTAAACAGTTCAAAATTTCTCAAATTCCTTGTCAGCAAAGACGAAGCACAAGTTTACAAAGGGCTATAATCATCTGTGGCTGTATTTAAGGTGTAAATGCATTCGACCCACGTGATTTAGGTAATGCACTGGGAATGTCCAACATTCAGACGGTTATCAGAATCCCGGCTACCCTTACATTTGAATCCTTTTCAGATATTCATTTCCGTTCTTGGTCACAATCTCGGAATATGTCTTCATGAGTTCAGTTTACACATGATGTATGATGATCTCCTTAGGAAGACGTATGGAAAACAGTTTACAAGGGGCGATCAAAAAGTTTCCGTTCGAAGGTTGCACAGCCCAGAATCGGTATTCCAATCAGATAAAATTGCCGTGATCATTGCGGCAACCATCTCACCAACGCGCCAGGTTGAAAATAACCTTTTGGTAAAACATCATGTCCTGCTGCTTGAAGAAGTCCTTGATTACCTGCTGCACATCCTCGACCGACAGAAATCGTCGAAAATTGGAGTCCTTTTTTAAAGACCGAAGGTTTGATAGCCACATCGGGAGAGATAAAGACTGTAGGGTGGATGCTGGCGTGTTTCCCACATGAGTTGGCGTAACTTCTGAGTCACGAATTTTGGTTATTAGGATGTGCGTCTCATAAATCAGAAACTCTGCGATGGTTTTCTACATACTATCCCATACATGTTCTTCATTCTCCGATGAATGTCTACCGATGTTTGTCCTACAGAAGAACAGAATAACAGCACTTAGGTACTGTTTGGACACTCTCGGTAATAACGTCGCTATAGTCTAAGTTTCCGCGTTTACCGCACGCACGTCGAAGAGACACGAATTCCACACTAACCCCTTGCCTATACAGGGTGACAAGTATTTAAACCGACAAACTATAGGAGGTTGTAGGGGACATCAAAACAAATATTTTTCCCTAATGTCATTTTTCCTATGAGGAGTATTTAAACCGGTAGAGGAAGATTTCTCTGGTGGCAAATTAGTTAAACCAACAAACACTTTTCCATTTTTGTATTACCAAGAGACAACACATTAACACCACAAAATTTCAGTTACAGTAGATTTTCAAAAACGCCTCCATTGACACGTAAACAAAGGTTACACCGTCGGATCATGTTCCGTCTGACACTGGCAAAAACCCCAGGAGTATCCTGAATTGTTCCTGCTGCTGATACTATCCTGGCAACCAGATCCTGTTGTGATGCAACAGGAGTTGCGTACACAAGGTTGCGCATCTCTCCCCACACAAAACTGTCCAAATGGGACATATCTGGGGATCGAGCAGGCCATGGTACAAGACCACCTTTGCCAATCCACGTTTCTGGGAACCGTCGGTCCAGAAATCGACGCACACGACGACTGAAATGTGCCGGCACCCCGCCATGTTGGAACCACACGCGTCGTCTTGTCGGGAACGGGACGTCTTCCAGCAATTCTGGCAATGCTCTGGCGAGAAAATTGTAATAGTGTCTGACATTTAACGGCATAGGTAGCAGATACGGCCCAATTAAACAGTCCCCAACAACACCGACCCACACATTAACAAAGAACCGCACTTGATGAGCGCTAGCAACTGTGGCATGTGGGTTATCCTCACTCCAAACATGCGAGTTGTGCATGTTGAAGACTCCATCACGCCCGAACGTTGCTTCATCGGTAAACAACACAGAGAATGTGAATGTAGGATGCATTTCACATTGTTCCAGGTACCACTGTGAAAACTGTGCTCTGGGTAGATAATCAACTGGTTCCAGGTTGTGGACATGCTGTAAGTGAAATGGACGTAACAATTGCTCTCGAAGAACTGTTCTTACATTCGTCTGATTCGTCCCCATGTTACTTGCAACTGCACGAGTGCTACTTGAAGGATCCCGCTCCACATGCTGCAAGACAGCTTCCTCAAATTTCACCGTTCTTACCGTGCGACGGCGTCCCTGCCGAGGTAATCTGCTAAATGACCGGTCTCACACAGACGTTGGTAAACAGCAGCAAAGGTCGTATGATGCGGGATACGGCGATTAGGATATTGTTGTTGATAAACCCGCTGTCCAGCTCGTCCGTTGTGGTGCGCTGCGTAGTACGCACCAACCATATCAGTGAACTCACTACAGGTGTATCGCTCCGTTAGCACTATGCACCACAATGCACTATTACACTGGTGCCTACAACTGAAGAGTGTAATACGCCCCCTAACAACTGAAGTTCGTAATACCGCCTCTAACAACTGAAGAGAGTAGTACGGCCTCCACCGGTTTAAATAATGCTCATAGGAAAAAATGACATTAGGGAAAAGTATTTGTTTTGATGTCCCCTACAACCTCCCAGAGTTTGTCGGTTTAAATACTTTTCACCCTCTATGTCGGTGGCTATATAACCGCATCGAAGTAGCGCTACGTTTTGTATACGCTGTAGCAACGCTCTCAAACGGAATCTGTTTGTGCATCTCTTATATTTCACTCGACGATTAGAATGTCAGCTTTGGATAGTGATCTATGTATTATAATACAATTAAATGTGTTAATATTATGTAAGAATTGCCAGAGAGGTGTGTTGTTTTGAAACGCGAACATCCGCACAGCAAGTCCACTTATACGTTTCTTTTTTTCTTTAAGGGTTCCTACCAGATGAGACTGCTGACGGGTATTCAACCGACTGACGTCGCTCAAATTACACGATGTTTCCGTTACGTGACATGTTGTCACCAGAAGCGCCGGAGGATGACAACACGTCACGCTGCTGAAATTTCGCGTAATTAGTTTGACGTCTTCCGGCCCAACACCGACAGCAGTTCGACATGTCACATTCGGTTTTCCGTTTCACGTGAAGCAGTGACACGTTTAACGATGAAGCTCAGTGACATGCTAGACGAAGAATTATGAAATGCCTGCCGTCCGGCGTTGAACGTGATGGTGTTTCGAAATAAAAACAAATTAAATGGCAGTTAGATGTCGGTTTGGAGAGTGCTAGACCCTCGAGTAGCTGGATATCAGAGCGCTTCAAAATGCAGGAGAGAAACAGGTGAAGCCACAAGGCGCAGAGCCGCCTGCGGAAGAGAACGCGACACAAAGCGCTAGTCGAGCTAAACACGGCGGACAGGACAGAGACTGGGACAAGCGCTGAGCACCCCACATAACAACGGAGTGCAAAGTGGAAACCTTCACCTCGACGATGTCAACAGGCCGAGAGCGAATCGCGACCAGAGAAAAAGACCATCTGCAAGCGAGGTTGCTGTCGAACAGTCCACCGTACAGCGATAATAGTAACCGACAATATCACACGCTAGTACAGAAATTACTGGCCGTTCCCTGGACTGCCGTATTTATTCTGGTTATTCTGAGGAACACCATAGGTCGGCGTATTCACGTTGCAAGACGGGTTGTGCGCTCGCTATGCGAACACAGCGCAACAGCGATACTACGCCTTCTAAATGCCATCTAGGTCCATTTCCTCCGGTGGGCATTCAACGTTGGCGAAGGGTGGATACCAGAGAAAGGAAAAGAGAAATTTTAGTTTCAAAGAGGTAGTTCTGATCATTGAGAACAGAGGGCCTTATAACCCCTATTCATGCATGGAATGACAGATGGAGAGAAACAGCTGAAACGACAAATGTGGCCATATCTTAAGCAGTAGTCAACGGCATTGCAATAGTTAAAATACATGCCGGCCGCGGTGGTCGTGCGGTTCTAGGCGCTCCAGTCCGGAGCCGCGCTGCTGCTACGGTCGCAGGTTCGAATCCTGCCTCGGGCATGGATGTGTGTGATGTCCTTAGGTTAGTTAGGTTTAAGTAGTTCTAAGTTATAGGGGACTGATGACCACAGCAGTTGAGTCCCATAGTGCTCAGAGCCATTTGAACCATTTTTAAAATACATGCTGGAGGTATAATAACTGAAAGTTGCAAGGTAGAAGAAGGCTTCTTTTATGTGCTTTAGTAACGCCTCGGCTTCACCTATTGTTACGAGATCTCTTATAGAAGGAACATGTTTAATTTATTACTAGCCTTTTCCGCAAACTTCACCTGCGGCTTCGTTCGACACTTACACTGAACATACCTCCTACCTCCTCGTGTCCACCTCTTCTCTCTCTGTCTGTCCGCCTAATCCCCCCACCTCTATCTGTCTCTCTCTCCTCCTCCAATCTCTTTCTGCCTCTTCTTCTCCCCCTTTCTTTGTCCATTTCCTCTATTGTTTCCTCTGATCATTCTTCGTCCCTCATCCATATGATCATATCCTCCTCTCTTTTTTCCTATCGCTGCACTCTCCCTTTTCCACCTGCCAACTATCCCTCCACACCTTCCACCTTCTCCCCTATCTCTGTCCATTTCCTCCTCCCCTGCACTCTGTCCATCTCCTCGTCTATCCATGTCAACCCGTCCCCTGCTCATTGGCATATGTAGCCCCTGCAGTACAGTTCTTTAAAGCACGCCAACACTTCTCGCATAACGTGCCTGTCATATAGGGCAGGCTACACATCAGAGAGTTGAAAATCATTTTCTTATTCCCATTGCATACAGGCCACCATATGAAGCACGTAGATAAAGCAGACTGAAACTACTCCAAACCATCATGACTGTCATGCAGGGCAACCTACATGTGGATGCCCAGAAAATCATCTGTTGCCTCTGACATGAAGGCTGCCCAGCAAACCAGGTTGAGTTACTGGGCTGATACTGTTCCAACTCAACCAATTCAACATGCCTGTCTTACGAGGTAGCTTGTATGTCATGAGGTGGGAAACACTTTTTTGTCCTATCTCCCCTCCTATTGAGGCTAGGAGGTTATGAACCCCATAGTGCTGTTACTCATGAGGCCTGTCGCTTCTACGCCAAATTTAGTTCAAATCGATCCAGGGGCTTTGGGAGTACACACACAGACAAACAGACACACACACACACACACACACACACACACACACACACACTCAGTTCAGACGAGAAATGTTGTCTGTACCTGGAATATCAGACAAATAAAATCTTTATCTCACTTCGTTTAAACTGTTGAAACTGACTCGGAGAAAGTAAGCTAATCAAACAACTAAAGGAATATTATAGTAATATAAAATGTTCCATATTAAACTTCTAAACGAACCGATATTCACTGTCAATGTTAATTCCAGATTAAATCAAATTTCCTTCTATTTGTTACTTCAAATGTTCAAATGTGTGTCAAATCTTATGGGACTTAACTGCTAAGGTCATCAGTCCAATAAGCTTACACACTACTTAACCTAAATTATCCTAAGGACAAAAATACACACCCATGCCCGAGGGAGGCCTCGAACCTCCGCCGGGACCAGCCGTACAGTCAATGACTCCAGCGCCTCAGACCGTTCGGCTAATCCCACGCGGCATTTGTTACTTTAATGCCGTTAATAAATTCCAGTAGTATGTACTGTTAAGCAAACTCACTTAAAAAGAAGGTGATATGTATGGAAAAGAAATTTGTTTTTAAAAGTCTGAAAACTTATTATTTCCACATAATTTCAGATATTCACATATTTCAGGTTTAACTATCTAATGATTTAATAACTTGTTCTCACATCACTATCCACATTTGCATTAAATGATACAACTGATCGCGTGTTAACGGAACTCTTGCAATCTTTGTTTGTTGTTCAGAGAATTGGTTCAAATGGTTCAAATGGCTCTGAGCATTATGGGAGACAACTTCTGAGGTCATCAGTCCCCTATAACTTAGAACTACTTAAACCTAATTAACCTAAGGACATCACAAACATCCATGCCCAAGGCAGGATTCGAATCTGCGACCGTAGCGGTCTCGCCGTTCCAGACTGTAGCGCCTAGAACCGCTCGGCCACCCCGACCGGCGTTTGGAGAATTGATTGGTGGCCTAAAGAACACACAGCCCTGATATTTAATATCCACATTCTTCGTTTGTGGCTCACAAAACTTAGCTTATGATCGGAATTATGTGCCAAACATTGAGATTTGCGACTGAAAGTGTCTAGTGATGCAGCTTCTCATCTTGCTATACTCTCTCATCTAATGTATACATGAAAGATACTGGCACATTAAACGGTGTGTTGAACAGGTACTCAAACCTAAGACCTTTGCGTATCACCCGCAAATGTTCTACTGACTTACCTACATCCTATACAGGTTTCCTACATTGTTTCAGTATTGAGACACGTGATTCAGGATACTAACTTAAGATTTGGCTACCGCAGTTGTTCCTTTCATCTACATTACGATTAATGTATAAAAACACTCCAAATCAAAACTGAGTAACCTAGCACACTATACAGTACAATACTTCAAGTAACGTCAGCATCGACCCCTTCAGAGGCTGCTGATAACTGAACTCGTGAGGGTATAAAAATACACAGTTACTACTGGTGGGAAAATACATGAATAATGAAATGAGATCAGACGTTAAACAAGCAAGAATCACCCTAATCAACCCACGCTGTAAAGAATTGTTTCTTTGCTGGCACACTCAATCTGTTTACGTGCCCGGACTTGAAGAGATTTCCTCGTCTTGTAATATGTGTCAAAACTTCCGAATGGCTGCGCTACTGATCGACTGGCTTGGTTGTACAGTTCAGAAAACAGAAGAGCCCCAGTGGTGTTTCGTTAGGAGGCAAATTAGAAAGAACCGAGCCAAGCTGTAGGGTTACATAATCTGAATAGCTTTCTTCTTTCACGCTCCTCAGCAGTTTTCGTTTTCGTGATGTATCTGAAGGATGACTACACAGCGTCTCATGTCCAAAATTATCGGAAGAATATGTTGGTGCAAATAATTGCGTTGGGTGCAAATATTGTGTTCCGTTGTCTTTTTTTGTTGTTGATAAGAGAGTGGTACGTAAAAGATGGTTCCCTTTTACACATTTTATGGCTAGACGGCATGTCATTTCCAAAGTAGTCGGAAGAATATATTTCTTTGTTCAAAGAGTAATAACTTTTGTACAATTTTCCAGAGAGTAACAGTAGTGGTTTCTCTGTGCACATCTTCCGTAATACTGTTCAGTCTTGATTTGTTTCTTTGCGAGTTGCGATTATAAACGCTGTATCATACAACATTTTGCTTTAGAGACACCGGGTAACGCAAGTTTCCATACACAAAACTAAGTTTTACGAAATTTAGGTCGACACACACTTAGAAAGATATTATGTTATTCTCACTGCTCATTCAGTAATTAAATTGCCTTTTTTCAGTCTGGCACTAATTTTTATTGGTTCGTTCGAGATTTTTTGTATAACTACTCTGGTAAGACGTAATAAACTGTTTGTTTTTGTGTAAGTATTTGTGATGAAGAGAGGGTCGAAGGGGGGTAGGCGAAACAGCGTCTCGAAGCAGGTGTTTTCGGGTAACAGAGAATGTTTGTCCAAAAGAGGAGATAGCATAGTGTTTTGTAGAAGAGGGAGATTAAACCCCAAATTTAATTCGCAAACACTGGTAAGTGTTAACATGAACTTTCATTCCTAGCAAGAAGATCGTTTGATAAGAACGAAATGCATTGCATTACCTCGGCATTCTCTTTGCAGCTAATTGTTCTCGAGGAGACCATTATTAGATTCGACAATCCTAAGATTAAGTACTTAGCTACCGGTAAGCAGTACCTACGGCCAAAGCAACGTGCCTAGGAACAACTTTTCAGACGAAATGGACAAGCGAGGCGTCCGGAATTGGCTGTTATGGTGAAAACTACGCCAGTGCGGAGTTGTGTATTTAACTCCCACTTGGCATTATCCGATGCCCATCGCCCTGCATTTTAACTTTAGCATGTGTGTGATACTTTTGCGAAAAATTTTAAACACCAGCAACAATGAGCATTATGTCATTCTACTCGTCTGGTCAAGGGCTTCCAATTGCCAGCAATATAAGTTTATCCCTCCTTTTAAAAGAAGATGAAGAGCAACATATTTTCTTCAACATGTCAGCCGACACAAGTGTTAAAAATTATATCCACGCTATTGAATTATGTGCCCCTGTTCCTACCACAATTGATTGAAAATCACGTTTCGATATCTTGAACCATTCACAAAATAAAGAGGGCACAGGTTTTTCATAATTAGTTCTTTATACAGGTACAAACGTAACGAGGAGAAGAAGACAATGACGCAAGCAAATAATCATGGTAAACATAGTGCCGGAAACCAGTGGTTTCCCTGACTACAAGAACATTGTACGACATAGTACCCGGGACTAAAAGCTGCAGATGGGCATTGGAGGACAAACACATCACATCAAGTGTTTCACATGATCACCATTCATGTGCAAGCAGGCTACAGCACGTATTCTCATCGATGGCCGTACACGTTCAAAATTTGTCAAGCATGTTCGGAATTCATTGACTACCATCCACAATGCGTTCTCGGTGTTTATTGACACTAACACCAAGGGTAGAACAGACCAAAGCTTTTAAATATTTCCACAAGAAAATGCAATGGCTTCAAGTCAGGCTACCTGGGAGGCATTGGTATAATCGACCCACAACCTATGTACTTGTTGTGGGAGACATGGAAGTGTGCCGATGGAGTGTCATACACTTACCACGTACACAACATTTCACCCTAAGAACACTATTCAAAAAGTTCATTAACTAGTGTTGCAGGAAATGAAGGTACACACGACTAGTACGTTGGCATACGTCGTATCAGAGAAGCGACAGGTTTTTGGACATATGTTTATTAGTATTATTTCATATTTCATTGTCCTCTACTCGCTTTTTCGTCTTTACCTATAACAAAACACCCTATGTATCCTTGAAGCACAACACGGTACTGGTCTTCAGAACGCGCAGCACAAAGTTGGACAGAGGTACTACCAGAATGAAGCAGTTTGTTCGCGTAACGGATAACTTACTAAGAAATAAAATAGAATCAAAGAAACTGAAATCATAATCGAGTCATGGTACCGCACAGAAACTAAATTGGCCACGAAGATTCATCGCAGCTGTCGCTCCTTAGTTGAACGGAAATTTTTGACTGAAATTTCGAGAATCCCATATAGAGATACGATAAATTCACGAAGAGGAATGAAAGTCATCTTTGTCAAGTATATGGAGCAATAGAAGACTGAAAGAAAACATGTAAAAAGGATATTGAAAGTGGCACGTTGTAATATTTCTGGCTTAGTTAGCCATCGTATTAGGCTCCAAGAAGCTGTTCCCAGAGCAGTGGATATGCAAGAAGTATATAGATGACGAAATGTAATGTGAGGTATCTGTGACAGATGTTGGATTCGGTACCATTCCCTTGAGGAAGACCGCCTGCATAATGCTGCTGCTCTGTGATTGGCTGCTGTGTTCGGAGCAATGGCGCCAAAACGTCATAGTTATTATTATTAGTTAAACCACTCATTGGAATGACTTCACTTTTTAATATAAATATCTCTCAACAGCTGACTATCAATAAGTCATTTTAGAATTATGAAAAACAATTTAAATCAAAAACAAATGGCTGACGAAATTTCAGACGAAGCACTTCGGAAGCGTTAGGGTCACGCCTTTTCTGGTATGACGCGCTAAGTGTTTTGGGCTGCTCGTCACTCTGGATTAGGCAGTCGAGATGAACAGGCGCGTTGTCTGTCGTCGGATGTGTTTCCAATTTTTATTTAAGTTCCTGTTCGTCACTCTGGATTAGGCAGCCGAGAAGAACAGACATGTTGTCTGTTGCAGGATGTGTTTGCCAGTATTCAGCAGTAAAGATTCACTCCGGTAGTCATGAGGCACAGACACGTACCACAAATAGTGTAAAGATACATTTTCGTAAACATTGTGTTTGATCATGTACTTTGCTGTATCAGAAGGTGTTCTATTAAGATCATATAGTCTTCTAGTGTGGCTATATTAAAATACGCAAGTGGCATCCCAATGAAGTGATACATTATTGCAGAACAGAACCTCGCTAAAAGTCAGTTTCAGCCTCAAGATACAGAACCTACGACCCTCGTGTTGTTTTCTGCGCTGGGGACATCAACTTGAAGACAGCAGGTTAGTGAACTGTAACAGAACCTTCGTATTCCACACAGTGCAGTGGAAACAAACTAGGCGCCCCACGTGTACTGCATGCACAGAACAAATGTTCTCAGTGACACGTCATCTGCAGTAATGCAGAGGAGGTAAAGGAGGATGATCGTTATTAACACCAACAATCAATACATTCTTTCTTTCTTGACGTAACGTATTGCGAGTATTGAATCGTTCTCGAAAGTGCAACATTTTTCCCTTGGAATGCTTACGTTCGAAAGTTTGTGACAAATAATTACGCTTTTTTTCCAAGAAAGTGTCTCATGGCAATGATTTACGTCACTCGCAAAGGAATACTACGTTGTGGCATTCGTAGTCTTTGAGATTTTTAATTAAAGCCTGCTACAGCAAGAAAACTATGTTTGGCAAGATTTAGAGACACCAAGATAAAAAGCCGCAGTTGCAGGGCTGTGAGTGGGCGCCTCGGGGCGTGCAGTTGCGGAAGTTGCGGCCGGTGCGGCACCTTTCTGGCGTGGAGTGGCCGGCCCATCGATCACGTGACTGACACTGTGCATTAGCGCAAGGTGTAGCAGACGTCTTGACATGCGAGAGGCGGTGCGGCACGCGAGCCAACAGGTCTCCCTGCCTCTGCCTCGCCAGCGCGGCACGCTCCGCCGTATTGGTCAACACGAACCCGCGCCGCGCCGCACCACAAATAAACATTCCACTCCCGAGGCACGCCTGAGAGTTACACCGACAAGCGTCAGGTGAGTTTAGCTGCTAGTCAAGGCAGCGGTTGATAAGCCGCCACGTAATGTCGCCTGTTTTATGGATACGCGTAACGCTGAAACCCCAGCAGAAACTTTATACGTGAGCTGGAGAGGGCGGAGAGAGATTTATGGTGTCAAGTGGCACTAATGTGTGTTGACAGCAACACTGAAACGGTACATGTATTTCGAATAAATTAGAAATCTCCTGCTGTGATATAGTACATTTCAGAGTCCATCTCAAGGGAAAGGCCTTTTGGAATCCAGCAGGTTCCCACTTTTTATTAGCTTATTTATTTTTGGCTTTGGGTAGCAAAGACCATACAGCCAACAGTAGTTACAAAACTGCCATATTAACATAAACGAGATTTCCACAGCAGAACAATTAATAGAGTTCGATGTTCAAGAATAAATTCTTAACCTAAAAGACGAACTAGTAGTAAGAGTGTCAAATTAACACCAGTGCGCTTTCCACAACAGAAAAATGATAAAATTATGACGTACAAAGTTCGTTACACAAATTAAGAAAACACAGAATTACGACCAAGAAATGTTCTTAATGCATAGTAAAAACATGAACAGACGTCCCAGTTTTCGAACCGCTCTGGTTTCACGGGAGGACAGGGTGTACACAGCTTATAGGTTAAAGCTGGATATAGGCAGTTTTTAAATAGTTCCTTTAAATAATTTCTACAGAGGAGATTTTTTTGTCTCCTGAAATTTCATAATACTCCAGCATAAACATATTTCTAAATTCTACAACAGACCGAAGTCAGCGATAAGCGTCTGTAGTTTTGTGAGTCCGTTCCACGACCCTACTTGAAAATGGGAATATGGTGTGTATTTTTTTAATCATTGAGCCCTACAGCACACTGCCGCTAGAAGAGGGCCTAGTCAGCGAATAGCACCTGTATCTATCGAACCAGTGATGAAAAGGAGTTACACTTGTACGGAAGGGGTAGCCCTCGCAACCAATTTTTTGTACAAGACGACTGTGCGGCCAAGTACTTGGTACACGCCAGTATGACGTGTTCCAGATCTGCCACAGCCGTTATGTGCTGATCAAAATATTCAGAAGCGATGATTTTCAGCCAGCATAGGTGGGAGGGGTAACACCCGTGTCCCAGCCTAATGTGGATGAGATTCATCATACGACGTATACTTTCACCGAGATGAACCATGGTCGAGAAGAGACGTTCGGTTTTATAGCCGCCGAGGCCCGCCCTTATATTGTTGGGATAGCATTCACAATTCCAATCTGATAAGCAGCTTTCTTGGCCGTCGAGATGAAATCCGTATAAGGGATTTTGTGCTCTGCCATTTCCAAACGTCTTGCACAGTCCCTAATGGTGTATTATTATTGCAAATTGCTGCTATCATCATCATTGTCCCCTAAAGCCGTCATGTGTTTGCAAGCCGCTCTTGCGATTCGGGAAGTCTCGCCGGACCTGGATCGAATCCATCCAGCGAATTAACGACGAGGGTCTGTGTTTTGGTTAGTCTGGATGTGGTTTTTAGGCAGTTTGTAGCATGTGACTGGCTGAATACCGGGCTGGTATCCCATTCCAGCGTCAGTTACACGATCTACAATCCGCAAACATTTGAAAAACATTGGCCCATTTTCACATTGGATAACACTAGTAACACAAGAAGAGGACAAAGAAGGTAAACAGATTCCACGGGTGAGGGGGAGTGGGGGGTGGGGGGGGGGGGGTGGGGGGGGGAGGGTATGGGTATGAGTGGGGAATTAAAACAGGAAGAGCATCGGGCCACCCTCAACTATTGCTAAATCTAGAATAGCATGCGACCCCTTGATAACACGGGATAAGGCTAGGAAAAAGAAGATTATTGTCATATTAAGAAACTTTTATACGAGTATTTTTAGGTAAGTAATAGGTAAGGAGCGTGACGGTAAATGAAGAAGCACAGTTCAGCCATACATGCACTCTTCACAGTCCTCTTGCTTTTTTTTTTTAAAAAAAAAAAAGAACTAGGTACCCCTTATAACGTGCAAGTATTTCCTTCTGACAGCCAAGAGTTTGTTTTCCGTAGCGCTTGCGAAGTTTAACTGTTATCGCTACATATGTGTCTTTAGTTGGGCTCGCCGACCGGTGTGACCGAGTGGTTCTATACGCTTCAGTTTGGAACCGTGAGACCGCTACGTTCGCAGGTTCGAATCCTGCCTCGGGCATGGATGTGTGTGATGTCCTTAGATTAGTTAGGTTTACGTAGTTCTAAGTTCTAGGGGACTGATGACATCAGATGTTAAGTCCCATAGTGCTCAGAGCCATTTTTTAGTTGCTCTCGTCACAAAAACGGCAGTAAACAGTTCAAATTTAGGCTTTAGTGGATAAGTAATGAAGACGACAGTTAGGTGTCCATGTGAAGAATATGCTGCAGCCTTTTTTCAGAAAACTAGCAACTAACAACTAACGAACACAACCAGGTGTCTTGCCACGAATTCTTGAGCACTTTCACCCCCACCCTCAGTTATCTGTTCGATGTATTTTAATCTCTGGCGAGTCCTGCACTTTTTACTTCCTCCAGCTCCCTCTGATACCATGGAACTTACACCGTGGTACTAAAAGCGTCTTTCCGAAAGCCAAACTGATCAGCATGTAACAGATCTTCAATTTTCTTTGACTAGCACGAGCAAAAGGGCATTTCAGGCAAACTTTCTAAGAATGTACGTTTCGAACAATGCACTGAAGCGAAATATTAGGAATGAAGATAATTGAAGAATTGTGGAGTGAAGTTCAAAATTTGGTGGACTGATAGGAAATGGGGACGTTCGCAAAGTCAGTGAGAGGGGAACACGTGAAATACATTGACAAGAAGAAGGGACAGAAAGACAGCACATTTGTTAATAAATCAAGCTATAATTTCCGTGGTAGTTGAAAGTGGAGGGTAAAATCTGAAGGGGAATAAATAACTGCGAACGTTGGATACAAGCGGTAATCTGCGGTTAAGAGGGTGACACAGGAGAGAATTCCGCGATGGACAGCATCAAACTACTCAGAAAACTGTATATAATATAAAAACTGTCAACTGCACCATTCCCATTCTAGGCTGTTCCATATAGGTAGCTCTAGAAAATTTGTCATTTCTGAGAGCTTGTATTAATATGACGTTTTGCATTCACACAGCGCCCCCGGCAATCCTCACCTGTTGATTGATGAAAGCGCGTTGCACAGGACTTGTTTTATTCCAGCAACAGCGGCAGAAATTTCTGTCGGTAGAACCACGCACACTTGTCCGCCACTGAAATTTGACACATGCTTGCCCAGTGGAATCTTAACGACTGGAACGCGGAAACCGCCACAGCAAAAACCGCGACAAATTCACTACGCCGCGAATCGCAATCTGTGTGCCGTCGCGTGCAGCGCCGCCCATTGTACGTCGGTGTGGCAACAGACGTTTTGTTTGCCCGCTATTGACGAAGTACTAAAATGTCGACGCAAGATTTTAATTGACAGCTCTTCGAGTGCTTGTCAACGAAATGTTGACAAACTCTTCATCGGCAAATTCACGTTCTCTCAGGGAAAGCAAATACCATATGCGTCCTGTTTGTGGACGTTTTTCAAAATATTTTTACTGTGTTGCTCGCGAACGCTTTATCAACATTTTTGGAATAAATGAATGTCTGTTAGAGGACATTTGCGAATGTGCCGCTAAATTGCGCCTGTCGCGGTTTTCCGTGTTTTGTATTAGCTGCAAGTGTCCGTTCTGATAATTATACGACAAGTTTTGAAATAATTTCATATATTAATGTGAATAGTAGAAGAGTAAAACATGTGGCATGCGATATGTTTCTTTGTAAACGTACGTTACCAAATACTGTTTTAAATAACTATCATTTATGGTGTGAAATAGCCGAAGGATATTCATCGTTTACGATGGTTGTATCTTCCACAGAAATCAGATACTCTGTAGAACACACTGTGGCATTAACCACAATACACTAAGCTTGACATCTCAAAAGTAAGAGATTAAACTATTACTCTGCTACAGTAAAGAGTCAGTCCGTAAGTGTGAAGCGTTCAACACATTTGAAAGTAAAAGTCTGCCGACGTCACAGAATACCCTGAAAAACTTTGGGTGATATGTTGAACCAGGAAGTGGATCGAAGCCATATATTCATACACTCTGTGACTATAATGGTAGTGAAATAGATACGGTAACAGAAAAGATTGGGATTCTAAACGTTCTTTTCTTGAACTGTTTCACAGAGGAAAATCGCACTGTAATTCCTCCTTTAAAACGTCGCTCAAACGACAAAGTATAGATATGGAAGTAAGTGAGTAAAGCGACAGAGTGATGCGGGATACTATTTAGACTATACACGAGTATGCGGAAGAACTAGGCCCTTTTTTAGCGGCAGTATGCTGTAGGGCTCAATGATTTAAAAAAAAGAATGCCCACCATATTCCCTTTTCAAGCAGGGTTGTGGAACGGTCGCACAAAACTACAGACCATTATCTCTGACGTCGATCTGTCGTAGAATTTAGGAATATGTTTATGCTAGAGTATTATGAAATTTCAGGAGCCAAAAAAATCTCCTCTGTAGAAATCACTGTGGGCGGCGAAAACAATGACTCTGTGTAACCCAGCTCGCTCTGTTCGTCCACAAGAGCCACTAAGCAGTAGGTACAGGCTCTCCGTTAGAGGCCGCGTTCTTTGACTTCCTGAAGGCGTTCGATACAGTTCTATACAACCTTCTAACAAGCAAAAAACGAGAGTACGGAATATGAGACCAACTTTGAGAGTGGGCTGAAGAATTTCTAGCAAACACAACACAGCATGCCTTTCTGAACAGAGAGACGTATTCACAAGTAAAATTATCTTCGGGCTTGCCCCAAGGGAGTGTTATAGGACCATTACTTCTCAAAATAAACGTAAATAACTAAGAACATAAGGTCTGAAGTTCCATGTGGCTTGCCGGCCGAAGTGGCCGTGCGGTTAAAGGCGCTGCAGTCTGGAACCGCAAGACCGCTACGGCCGCAGGTTCGAATCCTGCCTCGGGCGTGGATGTTTGTGATGTCCTTAGGTTAGTTCGGTTTAACTAGTTCTAAGTTCTAGGGGACTAATGACCTCAGCAGTTGAGTCCCATAGTGCTCAGAGCCATTTGAACCATGTGTCTTTTCGTGCATGATGATGATGCATTCAGATAAGTCGAAACGCTAGAAAATTGTAGAGAAATGTAGAAAGAGCTGTAAAAGATCCACGCTTGGTACAGGAGCGGCAATTGACACTCGTCATAAACAAATGTAACGTAGTGCGAGTTCACAGGCAGAAATAGACGCTACTGTATGGCTACACGAGTGTAGAATAATCACTGGAAGCCGATACTTCCATAAAATATCTAGGAGTATGAGTACAGAGTGATTTTTAGTGGAACGCCAAAATAAAATTAATCGCGGAGGGGGCAGAGGCCAGAATGAGTTTTACTGGAAGAATCCTCAGGATATATAGTCCAGCATCATCGTACGAAGCTTACAAAACACTCTTCAGACCAAATCTTGAATATTGCTGCTCCTAAGTCTGGGATACGTACCAAATAGGACTGGTAGAGGAAATAGAGAAAATCCAAAGAAGAGCAGCACATTTCGTTACAGGTTCATTTAGTAAGCGAGAAAACGTCACGGAGATACTCAGCCGACTACAGTGGCAGACGCTGCAAAAGAGGCGTTCCACTTCGAGTTACAGTCTGCTGTTAAAATTCCGAGAGAGTACATTCATCCTATGTATACCTCGCGAAAAGACCACGGAGAAAAAATTAGAGAAAGTCGAACCCACCGGCAGCCGTTCTTGGGTGCACCATACGCGACTGGAACAGGAAAACGGGGAAGTGACCCTCCGCCACTTACCGTGAGGTGGGTTGCGGCCCGCATCTCGTGGTCGTGCGGTAGCGTTCTCGCTTCCCACGCCCGGGTTCCCGGGTTCGATTCCCGGCGGGGTCAGGGATTTTCTCTGCCTCGTGATGGCTGGGTGTTGTGTGCTGTCCTTAGGCTAGTTAGGTTTAAGTAGTTCTAAGTTCTAGGGGACTGATGACCATAGATGTTAAGTCCCATAGTGCTCAGAGCCATTTGAACCATTTTTTGGGTTGCGGAGTGTAGACGTAAATGTAGACATTAAGTCATATAGGTGCAATGAGGGGGACCCATCCTGTTCTACTACTCAAACTGGTTTACCGTGATCGTTCTGCGATATGTTACAAAGTTTCTAGAGTGCGTCAGTATTGTTTGACTGTCATGAAACCCTATGCAGTCGCAATGATGGCTGTCAAATCGACGAGTATGCAGCGTAACTTATGTTGAGGATCATGAATAAAAGACTGGGACAATTCTACCTGGAAAATAGCGGCTAGTTGGATAACGCTGCTGATTGTGAATCGAGATCACACACGCTTCGCTCCATAGGCCACAAAGGCTCAATAACAATCCAATGTGGTGACTGTGGCGCTTTAAGAACACGGGGATTGTTGCCTTGGAAAATAGAATGATAAGTGTGGAACAAACGTACCGTAGCATGGACGTGACCAGCCGAAGTGGTCGTATAATCATTGGCAGTAATGAAGCCTTGCAGAGAAACCTTGGGACCATGGAACACCCCGATGTAGCTGCCCAAATCATCACCGAATCCCCGCCACGTTTTACTTTTGGAACGTAAGCTCCCCTAGGAGTTGGAAACAGCGTGAAAGAAGACTTATCCGACTAAATTACTTTCTCACATTGTACCATAGTCCAGATTTTTCTGCTGCGGACATTTGCATCACTAATGAATGGTTCTAAAATTCCGGCTTTCCCAGCAATTCCCTGATTCTGTAGCTCCCTTTGTGTTGTTTCGGTGCTGACAGGGTTCGCGAGTGCTCCATACAGTTCTGCAGTGACTTTTGCAGCTCTCGTCCTCTTATTTTTCGTCACAATCTTCTTCAGTGATTGTTTGTCACGATCACTTAACACAAACATTCGTCGGAATTATGACTTAGTGGATAATGTTTTCTCAATTTTCCTGTACACAATATAAAATTTCGATAAGGTGCCTCTTGAAAGGCCACTAAGGCCACCTTGATTACGGAAGCACGAGCACAGAAAGTTTTGCCCACGTTCGGATTCACAGAGGTCGACATAATCCACTCAAATTACACGGAAAACTGTTCTGATCACGACTGGAAAGCAACGAGGAAACTGCGAAGGTTCCGGTGGTGGTCAAATACAACAGCGCAACTTGCTGGCTTAGCTACCATTTGTATTTATGCTAAAGCACGCGTCTCGCGGTGTTTCCATATATTGTCCAACTCCTGCTTGTTGGACGATATTTGTGATGCTGGAAATGATCCGCCGGTGCTTATGAAGAGGTTTTCGTGTCTCCGAAACTACTGTCAGTAACCATCGTAGTAAAAAGTAGAACAGCGCCGCTACTAATGTTGCACTCCATAAAAGATACTTACGCTACGCATATTCTTTCTTGATGCATATGTGACTGGATTATCTTTATAGTGAGGAATTGACTCCAACAAACAATTCTGTCGGAGGAACATCCGCAACTGGACATTATACCAGATTTTGAAAATACTGCTACAGTTGTAAGGTTCTTTTATATAGAACACAAAATGAAAGACCCATACAACTGCAGCGGTATTTTCAACATCTGGGAGGAATTGACAGTTGTTACCATGTCTTCCCGTTGATATCCCTAGCCGTAAAACTTATGGTTCTCTGGTCTGCAATAAATGTGATGCGCTCTAACACCGGAACAATGTTCAGAACGAACTATAATCACATTTTAAATATTCATTTATAAATTATTATTATTAGGCTGTGGAGGATATCATCATTACAAATCGAGAGCAACACAGGCTGTAAAATTTATTCTGTGAAGCGTCTCCGTTAATATATATATATTTTGTATGGAGAGCACTAGTATTATATGCGAGAAATAAACACTTCTTGCGATAAGATTTCAAGGTACATTACAAGTGGCTCCTCCGTTTTCCCGAATGTAGTTATTTGCATTTTATCACAAGCGAGAGACCTATTTGTCTAAGAACCCTCTCACAATTTACGACTCACTTCTTTCAGAGATAATAAAAAGAAACACCTCCGTTTCTTTATTTCTTAGTGCACTGTTCTCTCACACTGAGTCGGAACTGAAATGATACTGTTTCTGTTCTCATCTTCGAAGTCGGCTACATGCGATACTTACTGTGTGTGATGAATTTCATGTTATGTTCAAATTGGTGTTTCGCTCTGCGAGCTAACATCCCTTGAGATGTTCTGGCTCACATACGGTTCCTCTTCGTCGAAATGTCTTGGCTCAAACTAGGGGTTGAACTGCACGTGTCGCACTACACGCCCTAAATTGGACAGTTGTGACCCTTTGATTAAATTGTCTGGCTGATGGCAAGTTTGCGAAATACAAAGTTAATATAACATATAAAAACAGTAATAATAATATCGGGAACTAAATTAACGACCTATAAATGACGTAGGCCACACAGTTGAGATTTGTTAGAATAATGATAATTCAGAAAGCAAACCAATAGTGAAAGTGGTGGTATTTAGAGTTACTGTTACGCTCGAGCGCATATCTATTTGATACAGTTCGATCATTCACAATCTCATCGCGAAACACAAGTCCAATACCCCGCTTCCTTAACTACACGAAAAGGTAGACTTCACACCAGGCGCACGGCTCACCGCTCAACGCTCAGAGACTAAGTCCCGCGATACCACACAACTCGAAATTTTCCGAGTCGTTTCACTTCCTAGCTTCCTAAAGACCGACCATCCGCTTTCGCGCCTCCTCCAGCAATGTCTGACTGCTCGTCCCCGGCCGCGTTTTCCGCGCGCCGAACACCTTCGCTCAACTGACTAGTGCAGTTCCCCTTCCTGAAGCCGTCCATCTGATTGTCTACAGCTTATTCTACATTATTTTACATTTTAACATATTTAAATAATCAAAGCTTGACCACTTTCACGTTATAAATAAAATAACAATAATATCTATTACATAATGAACGGTAAATTCTTTTACATAAAATCAATACAATTTTCTTCTTAGCCTTGAATGCCACGGCCGTAGCCTTGCACCAATGTGCTTTCTGATAAATAAACAAAAAAAGCAAATGTTACTATTATGCACTAAACTTTACAACAAATATTCTATTACCTAATGATTCGATAAGGTGTCATGCTGTCATAATTCAACGTGTTTTGTGTGGAGGAAATAATGATCTGATGCTTAACTGAAAATACTGATAATTTAAATTTACTATACCTTTTAAACAAATAAAGTCACAGAGTTGATATTTGCAATGTTTGTAATTTTAATGATGCGTTCAGACTTCAGCATCAGGACTTTGTTACAAAACTTGTTAATTTCACTTTAACAGTAAATCCTAAACTATTATAGATGTGATCAGTATTCAAGTTTTATTGGGATCACCATGAAAATTCTCGGAGGAGGGCTGATATAAATTACTGTGGCTTGATTCCCTGCGTTACTACAGAATTAAATAGTTTCCATAAATGTCCACCATATTTAACACTGCTACGTCTCCTCAGCCACAAACGGCTTCTACTGGGTTTCCCTATGACGTAGGTTCTCGTATGTCTCACTCGCACACTACGGCACTTAGGCCTCAATAGACGCCTGTGGATGTCCTCATCTCGTGGTGAATCTGTGCCCTTTGTAGCACACGGTCCTCGACGACGGGGTTCGTTTCACAATTCCTGTAGGCTGACTCTTTCGGCCATATATTTTTGAATGAGAGCGAAATGCTCGTTAACTCACAGCTCTATAGTTTATTTCTTCGCGTTGGAAAAAAAGAAGAAACACGACTTTACCGGTATTCCCTCTTCCATTTCGGCAGTTACTTGTTTGATAGAAGTTGAGTACGGAACTGTTCAAAACCTTTCAGAACATCAACTACAATGCACAACGTTAACGAGTCTGTTTGGACGACCCTGCATAGTTAAAAACACTCAGAAGTAGCTGGCATGGAACTTTTTGTTGCTCTACTTGTTGCCGTGATGTGGGTTGTTTCAGTTCGAGAATACGCTTACTTACCGGTAGTTTATTCCAATATTGACTCACCATAACACATAGCATAACTGCCAGATCCTAACTTTGCCGTATCTGATCCAGCTACCGTAGTAGTCCCACTTTAAAACGTGGATTTTGATCAATGTATTGAATGAAATGTTCCAAAGCGGTCAATTTTCTTGCTGTTTTTTCCAACTCCTGTGAATATCAAAAACTGTAACTGAAAACAGGCAAATTACAAATCATCTTTTTCCTAAATCGATCTTGAGGCTTGAAATGACGGTCACACGTGCAGAGAGAACATCTACTGAAGCTTTCTCCTGTAGTGTCAGACTGCAGACAGCACTGTGTAATTTGTTGCACAACATGCTCATCTTGGCTTAAGTCAACGAAAGCATCCAAAACTTTTGCTAGGCTTTTGTTTGCTTGGTAGCTGATAAAGTAGCAGAAAACCTGAAAACAAGCATCATTTAAGAAGAATGACGAGTAGCATAACGCTGTTTTCCAGAAATGGACAAAAAAGTGATTAAATTTAGTAATGAAAAAGTAGTTACTGAACAGATAATTACTTCCTCACTGAAGTATAACTCGCTGCTATTTAAACAAGTCATAAATGGAAATTAATGCGGTTTGGATGTCTCACTTTCTGTGTACACATGAAAAGAGCTTTTTACATAATGAGGGCATTAATGCACACACCTTCGGAATATACGGTTCCAACGCAAGAGCAGCTGATTCAGCTGTGGCGCCATATGCAGGCAAAAAATTTTACGATAGTACTTTGATTTATAATAAAGAGTAATATGTTGTACATGTTGTGCAATTTGGTTGCCTCATCTTCTGCTTCGTCACATCAATTATCATCTAGTAAGTTTATGATGTTCCACTACTGTTATAAAAACTATGAGACGAAAGTGAAACTTTAAGTTTAGTATACACCGTGTCATGTAAGGCAGGAGTAAACGATAAACGTAGAATAAGGATATTTCAGAACCGATAATGAAGATGCGAGGGCCAGTAGCAGGAATTTAAGCTTCACAGACGAGATATACCTTCCGACAGAGATTCAGGAGCACATAGTACAACTGTTGATTGGTGCGGAAAGACATGGAAAGTTTTAGGTGAGATATAAGAAAAAGTTACGAAAATTGTTAGGAAGAAGAGAAGTGAAAAACAATGTGGGATTAAAAAACGAAAATTAAAAGAATTTGGTATCTAGGATGTAATACTGCATACGGCAAAGGAAGCCGAAATAAAAATAGGGAATGAGTTTATCTTCTACCGGTGGGCTGTGTACTTTTGTTTTGGTTTCTCTAGTGGTTTAGTATGCTGATGTGGCGCGGGGAATTCGACGTGTACCAGGAGCTACAAACAAACAAACCAATAACCAACCTTTATTTCTTTGAAGAGATAATTACAAGTACACGTCTGCCATTCGTAAAAGAACGTTGGAGTCATAATATAATTGTAGAAGTTAACCCCGAAGTAAAGTAAGATATTATACAGCGTACTGCATATTATACGCAAGTGGCAACTAAACTATTAGATGATGCAAAGTGATGGTGAAAGACATCACTCAATTCGTAAGACCAGAAACAAAGAGGAAAACAATGGAAAGCAGTAAAGTCGAAAGTATCTGACATGCTGATAAGATTCTATTCTAGTACGATTCCCAACGAAAATAAGCAAGTACTTGAGATACTTAGAGATGATGTTACTGAAGATGTCCTACCCAAGGACAGTTGCCTTCAATTTGATGAAGTTCACGTTGTGCTTATAGATAATCATGCTGCTGAGATATCCTATCCAAGTCGATCTCTCTGTGGGTGTCAAAGAGTTCGGTGATTTGAAAAGTACCTAGAACAAACGAACGGGAATAATGCTTGGCCATTGCTGTTAGGCTCCCGGACAAAGTCGGAACGGAATGGCGCTGCCCTTGTAGACCGCGGACGCCCCTATCTCTGGCGAGTTGAGGTTTGAAACCCACACCCAACTCATGTGCCGGAGGGCAAACAGCCGAGTTCCTGCGATTACACGAAGTGCAGCTTTTCTCATTTGTATCTGAAATTAAGCACTGACTCTAGGAATTGAACGATTTGTTTTGTTTGTATTATTTTGTACTGGAACAAGTAACCTAATTTCTCTGAAATTTTCAATTACAGTGCTATGGTTGGTGTTTTTTACATTTGGCAAGGTGAAACGGTAACAGTTTTTTAACATTCTGTTAATAGTTCATCCTCTGGGAACGGTAACAGTTTTTTAACATTCTGTTCCTCTGGAGTATAAGTCAAAATATTTGTTTGGAAGCAAGCATTTAGTTTTCTTACGATTCCTCAACAATACACGTAAAATACTGCACTAAGCTTTTATAAGAAATGGTATTCATTTCTACCCAAAATTACTGCGCAAAAGAAGCGTTTTTGTTTTCTGTGTTTTACTCAATACAGTACAGATAACGAATTAATATCAAGATAAAAAGCTTATTAACGGGTGTTTGCAATTAAGCTTTCCATATTTAACATGTTGTAACACGGAAACTAATCACCCTGCGAGGACCAAACTTGGTAGCATTAATGTCAAGGACACGTGGAAGAGAAATAATGCAGAATATATTCAATTGAAACATTTATAGTGTGCTGTTTCGATACGTCATACCATTCCATACCGGTACCATTACTGCTACAAAAGGGGCTCAATATGGCGCGCATCACTGTCCAGAAGCGTCCGAAGGCGCAGGGTTGCATTCTGGACAGCAGAATGAGCTGCGCTTCAGATCAGAACATGTGTGAACGTTCCCCTGGTAAACCCTGTCCTTCAGGTAGCCTCACAACCAGAAATCCCAGAAAGTGAGATCAGGTGATCGTGCCGGCCAAGCATTTGGAAACGATCGGCTGATAATTCGATCGTTTACAAATATGTTTCGGAGCAGCGGGTGAACTTGACGAGCGATGTACGGTGGGGCTCCGTCTTGCATGGAAACTGTTTATTCATTGAGTCTCTCTCCTGTGGAGTGAGTATGACGTGATGTCGGAGCATATCGCAGTAACACTGGCTAGTCGTACTGCACGTCTTTGGTCCTTGAGCGCCAAACTGTTCAAAAAATAATGGGCCGATGATGGACGTAGCTGTGAAGCCACACCGTATGGTGACATGTTCATATGCAGAGGAACTTCATGAACAGTGACTAGAGGTGAAGATCCCCACACTCCACAATTCTACATGTTCATCTCACTTGTCAGAGAAAAATGAGCTTCGTCTGTCCACAGGATGGTCCAGGGCCCCCCTCGTCAACTTCAGTCTATCCGAGAAAGTCGAGATAGAAGTTCAAATGTGTGTGAAATCTTATGGGACTTAACTGCTAAGGTCATCAGTCCCTAAGCTTACACACTACTTAACCTAAATTATCCTAAGGACAAACACCCACACCCATGCCCGAGGGAGGACTCGTACCTCCGCCGGAGATAGAAGTCAACACGTCGTTGAGCGCCCTGTGGTGCAAGCTGCTGTACGATATGGATCTTAAATGAATACCATTTGAGAATGGTTTAAAGCACCTTCGGTATAATGAATCAAGGGATGACGCGCACTGCCTGAAGATCTGGAATTGCGCGCAGTGTTGTCTTCCATAGCAACAGCGGTTTCATCACCTACCTGTAGTGCAAACAATCATTGGCCTCTTCCCGGAGCGACGTCCAGTTCTCCAGTTGATTCGAACTTCATCATTCCCGGCACAGCAGGTGGAGAAAGAGGACCCTTCCGTAATCCTGTCAGCCGGTAATATTCTGGAGTGGAGCTGCAGTATTTCTTTGGTTTTCATAATAGAGCTACATCAATCATGCCCTGCTCCTTTTGTCCAAGTTCATGTTGATACGTCAACAAGTGCACTGGGACTGGTAAGGTGTGTGAGATTATGAATTACGATAACTGAACATGGCACCTGGAGTCCCCAGGTGGAACTGTACGGTGGAGCTGTGACGCATGGAAATCATGCACCCCATACTCTGGACATTAATGATACCAAGTTTGGTAATCGTACCATAGTTAGTTTCCGTGCTACAACGTGTTAAAAGGAAAGTTTAATTATAACCACCCGGTATATTAGAAAATGTAGGTTAAAGATAAAACTCTTAGCTTGAATTAGATACTAACATTCTACTGTCTCAAAATCGTCATTCATCGAGTTTTAGATCCGACTGCCAAGATAATTTCTGGCTTTCTAAAAATTTATTTTCAACTTTTTTGCATTCTTAAAATGACTTTATGTTTGGAACAAAGTATTATTTTATTTCTGACGTCCTTCGGCGTAACAAAGCGCTTCACAGGTTTTCACTATCGTAGTAGAGAAACATTTACTGAAAATACAGCACTCAAGAAAAAGATTAACTTTACAGTCTGAAAGCTGCCTCTTAAAGTGAAACTTTCAATATTTTAATTTGTTTCGTGTAACAGTTACAATAGTCTTAACGGCATAGATGTATCCCTGTACCTCGTGTCGAATCCGAATAACTAAGGCTATTTGAGTCAGTCAGTGAAGTGTTGAGGAAGTTGATAAGACGTAACATTATTAGGTGATGGAGGAAAGCGTCTTATGTATTTTGAAAACTTTTAAAAAAGATTTTACTATATATTTCTCTTGACAACGAAAACATACATTACGTGCAATTGATTACTAGTGTCAATCGCTAAACAACCATCTTCAGATTACTCATGGTGAGGACGGTATGTCTACATATAATGTAGGCTAGAACGCCATCGTCTACTATTATAGCTCGGTAGGCATTCATGAATGACTCAAGTTTCAATACACTGTAGACTGCTCCAACAAGGTTTACATACCCTCATTACTAACTGTAACCTGTCAGTAACAAGAATGTGAAATGAAAAAGCATGGACAGTTTGTCGAACACGTTTGTCACAGACTGAAGCCATTATAGCAATGTTCTCAAATGGTGGCAGACAAGCTTAAACAACTTTGCATACTTTCGTATTTCACATTCTTATTAGTGACGGGTTACAGTTCGTAACGAGTATGAGTTTCATACAGAGGTACACCTCTTAATAAGCATCGTTCACGACTGCACTCTGCAACTTTGTAGGCATAGCCAACACTAGACCGAAATTTCACTCATTTCGGAGTGGTATGTAATTTGACGGTGTGCGTTGTGACAACATTTCTAGAATGAATTTGCAATTCGTTCACGGAAATAGCAGAGCTCGCGCGAAATGACCTTCTTGGTCCGCGTAGCGAAGTTGAAATTACAGAATTGTATTGAAACGTTCGTGGTTTGAAATCGTTTCCAACTTGGAGATGTGATCTTTGTGCTTTTGTGAGATGCGTAGGTTCCGATACATGTACAGAATTTGTTCGTTTTCGATTATGTTACTTGTAGAGTACTCAACAATTAGGAAAGTCTTCCATGGTTCTTGCTACAATAGATATCGAAATTAAAGTCTTTAGTGTCAGTACACGTTTGTGCTCGCGATTTTTCTGTGCATAGTTTTCCGAGATACTGCAGCTGACGAAGTGGTAACTCTTCATTCTACATAAAGTGCGATATTTTTGAGCAATTATACAGACTGGGTGCACATGTCCATTGTATTGTACGACGATATACGGCACGTCGTTTACAGGGTTTCCATGCAAAGTGAAATATTTATTACAACTATCCAGGTTGACATAGATTCATTTACCTTTTCCTATGCAGACTGTTAACCATTGCGTGAAGGAAGTATTCACTGCCTAGATAATATGCCACAAAATTAACAATCTATATATCGTATAGCTTCGAAGGAATTCGGAAAGCGTGTTCTGCATTTTACCGTTTTTCCTGTCATCAGATATAAAGGACCTCATCTGACACTATCCAGGTCCCTGGACCGTTATGGCATGAGGTTCCTTCTCGTCTATGAGGGATTTCAATTACCGATTAAAATTAACTGATTAATGAAGGGAAAAGGGGAAGACTACAGACCAGGAACAGCCACACAGCTCAAGTAAAACTCAATGTATTCTCAAAAACACATAGAAGTACAAGTCAATCTCGTTAGGGAATATGCTGGGTAACAGCGAGTTCACAAGTGTGGACTACGCAGGTGATCCGCGGGCTTTCTGTGTGTCACAGCAAAAGGACATGAAAACACATGAGATATAATGACAACTATACCACTCCCTAGAGAGATTATTGATGTACTAATCTGAGAAAAGTATCTTGGATCTGAATCACAAACAGAAGTAATGACACGTGTTGTGAGCACGCAAGTAGGGACAAGTCGACAAATAGTTTCGCAGACAGTGTCTACACATGCCGCTGAAAGTACGTATAAAAATTTATCGTTGTACGGCAGACAATTTGGGAGATATGACGTCACGCACGCGCATAATACATGATGTTTTGGTTTGTTAAGTATTCACTTCTAATTCTGTTCACATCACATTTCAGACAGTTGCTACATATAGCACTGGTTGAACCTGCAAAATTATATCACTATATAGCACATCGGTCAAGAGATATGACGTCATCAACATTGAGCTGAGTGAAAATGAAAATGCAGGGCAAAATTCGCTAGAGATACGGTTGAAATATATGTACAAATACGTGTAATATATGTTAAATAAATGTGAAATATGTAATCAAGAAATGTTATTTTTTTCTCGTTTTACTACCCATACACGTTTCTGAGATGTTTCTCCATCTTCAGTGCGTTTTACTTATTATACAAAGAATATATGCATTGTGATAATTAACGGTTTTTTGAGATTATAGTATTTACATACTGTACGTACTGACAGAAATATTAACATATGGAACAAATATATACCACATTGTTACATATTACTGTTCACAAGTCTGTTTGGTATTTGCAGCACAGCTATAATTATTGCCTTCCAGTATGTCATCTACAATTAATAAGCGTTTGTCATTTTTTGTTACGTAATTTCTCATAAATTTTTAAGACCTAATATTGTATTCAACTATTTTTTCTTCTTAAAAGCACTACTGTCGCTATATTATGTTGTAACGTAAAAAAGATTAGCTATTTTATTCTTTGATTAGCATTTCTTAGGCTACAGTACTATTCTCGAAAACTATGTTGAAATGTATGCTGAATGTGATTAAGCTTTATGAAATGTTGCTCGGAGTAGAGAAACAGACTGTAAATTGAATGTGTGTACTTACTTTTCGTAGATCTTGCGATTCGTACTTCGACAAACAGTAAGTACACTCATTTACATCTATAATCTGCTACCTCGCCACAAGCAACATTTCATAAAACCTAATCACACAGATTTAGAAAGAAGCACTGTAACATAAAATAATGCTACCCAAAGAATGAAACGGCGAATCTTTGCCCACAAAACAGTGTAATATAACGGCTATAATGCTGTAGAAAGACGAAAAAACAAAAATACAATATTAGCTCTTAAAAGTTGTGACAAATTACGTAACGAAACACCGCTAAACTCTTATTAATTGCAGATGACATACTGGAAGGCAATGATCGTAGCTGTGCAGCAAATAGCAGTCTTGTCAACATCATTATGTAATAATAAGGTATATATTTATTCCTCAAGTAAATATTTTGGTGAATACTTGAAGTAATGTAAATACTATATATATATATATATATATATATATATATATATATATATATATATATATATATATATAACTTCCTTGTACATTTTTCAACAGATAATAAATAAAACCCAGTGAATGGAGAGAGAAACATCTCCAAAACTTAACGGGTACCAGAACAAGAAAAAAATATTATTGCTCAAGACAGAACCACATTTCTTTATGACATATTAGGAAATAAATGCGGCGAAGGAAAGAGCTTTGACCACAAAATGAATATATGAAATACATTTGACATGTGCGTACACGGGCAAAGCCAAGTTAAAAAGCTCGTTGTTAATCCCTGGAATAATTTCAACCATATTTAGTATATGTAGTAGTGCAACCTGGAAAGAAATACTGTGGGAGTAGGAATCACCAGCTGTCTATTGAGGTGAGCGTGATAATCTGTTAACGTGGAGAGAGAAGAGGGGAAGAGAAGAAGGACAGAAGGAGGAGCAAATGAGCAGAAAGAGAGGAGAATATGGACAAAGAAACAAAACAGGAGTAGATGGACAGAGACAAAGGAAGGAAGAGATAAACTGAGAGGGGAGGAGGAGATGAAGTGAGAGGAAGGAGAAATTGGACACACAAAGGCAAGAGGAGGAGATGCATACAGGCAGAGGAGAGAAGGAAATGGAAAGAGGGAGGGGGGAGGAGACAGGACATGGAGCTGAGGGAGGAGGAGTGGACGAAGAGCCTGAAGAGGAAGAGATGGAAATGGTGGGGAGGAAGAGGTAAACAGAGAGAAGAGGAGGAGGGAAGACAGGGGCAGCAGAAGATGGATGGAGTGGCGTCGGAGGAGATGGAGAGTGATATGGTGAGGGAGACGATGAACTGACAGAGGGAGAAGAAAGAATTGGACTCACTGAAGATTGGATTAAACGAGGGTTCTCAACTGGATTAAACGAGGGTTCTCAACAAGTACTCTTAATAAATGGTACTTTTTATTTCTTATTGTGTTTCCACATCTTTGTTATATTGCTACCCTGTCAGACAACGTGTTTGATTAATCGAAGCCTGCAGCGACCACTATAAAGGAACTGAAGGAGGGAAACACGTTCTGGATGTTCTGGGTTGAATTAAGAGTAGCATTCACGTACTACATTCACAACACATGCCGCCATTAATCAGCTGATCGAGATGTTTGATTGAACACAGTGACACCATGCGCTGTCTGTGTCACCAGTGGTCTACGGCGCGGCCAGTGTTGTCCCTGCAACGGCCGAGGCTGGCTATGCGGCACTTTGCCGAGACGGCGCGGTGCGACGCCAAGCCGGGAGTGGCTATCGGCGCCGAACCCACGCGGCAGGTGTGTCCCGCACAGCTCGGCACGGCCCGTTGAGAAGGCCCGCGGCGTTAGCATGCCGGAGGCCCTCTCTGCGCGGCCGTAAACGATTTATAGTCGGGCAGATATCGTCACTAGTGCGCCGCCATTGCTGCTATCGGGCCGTCGCGGCTTTCAGGGATATAGCCTAGCAGCCGCGTATACGTTCAGCACGGTGCGCCGCAGTGTTCGTCCGTTTGCGATCAGTGGCTGCCCTCCACTCTCGATCCCATGGAAGAGAGAGAGGGCCCACAGGACAGACAGGAATAAAGCTCAAAAGGCTGAAGAGGGCCAGACGACTCGCATCACAAGAAAAAGTGCGTGGAATCTTATGGGACTAACTCCTAAGGCCATCAGTCCCTAAGCTTACACACTACTTAACCTAAATTATCCTAAGGACAAACACACACACACACCCATGCCCGAGGGAGGACTCGGACCTCCGCCGGGACGAGCCGCACAGTCCACGACTGCAGCGCCTGAAACCGCTCGGCTAATCCCGCGCGGCCGCATTACAAGATAATACGTGTCAGCTTACTCAATTATAAAGATTGGTTTATTAGAATTCCGTATCTCAGTCAGTAAAAACGGAACACCTACAGGATCATTTTATTATTCGCCTGTCTATAGGTCTGTCCAGTGGAAATGTGTATCAAATAATAAGCTGTCTGGTCTCTTGGCGGAGTAAAAGATTTAAGCTTCTAAAGATGCGACCAATTACATATTTTGATATTCGCAAACTCACTTATCAAAACTTATCGATGAATTATTTACATAGGTGTGCCTATGAAATAACGGGACTGATGCGATCCACGTGCGCCAAAGATGAACGACAAACAGCTGCGAAACCTGAAATCTTCTCAGTCGAATGCAGCATCTGTGGTGTCTGTAGACAAATCAATGTGGCCGTGGCTTTCGTTTGTGAAAGAGCTGTTACTCTGTATTCTCGGGAAAATGTTAAGTGTCCTGAAGTTTCACATGAAACACAGTGCCCACTTCTAGGTGCTACAAAAAAAAATAAAAGCCTTGTACTAAGACTTTAGACCAAGTATCAAAAAGGATGGCGCAAACTCATATGGCTGAAAGTACACGATAATAGAAGCACAAATTTCAAGTAAATATGGGCTCTAAAATGCATACCTTAAGGGCTATGAGACAGTCTTGATTTGCAATGTTGTGAAACGAATCTCTTCTGCTGCAAGCTCTTTGCTTTCCGTATTTTGGGAATTGGTAGCATGGACCAACACAACAGAAAGATGTCCAGCAAACATGTGCTCTAAAATGCTTACCATAAAAGTTATTAGCACTTGTTCATTGGAAGATCTGTGTTCCAAAGTACCGAAGATAAACAGGTGCTCATAGCTGTTAAGGCATGCATTTTAGAGCACATGTTTACTGGACATTTTTTTCTTGTTTTGGTCCATACTACCACTTCCCAAAATATGGAAAGCAAAGAGCTTGCGGTAGAAGAGATTTGTTTCACAATACTGAAAATCAAGAATATCTTATAGCTCTTAAGGTATGCGTTTTAGAGCCCATGTTTACTTGAAGTTGTGCTCCTATTATGGTGTACTTGCAGCCGTGCAAGTCTGCGCCACCCTTTTTGATACACCCTGTATATTAAAAAGTACAGCCTATGTCTATCGAAACGTTTATTAGAGTCTCGTGTAAAAATTTGAAATGAATTGGTCAAGACCTTTTCTAGATATCTGGTAAACATCGACTAGTCTTTGTATAATAGTATATACTTTAAAAATATATCTGTATACCAAATTTATCAAAAAAAATTGTAGCCTATGTTCATCTCTGGTAAACATCGACTAGTCTTTGTGTAATAGTATGTACTTTAAAAATATATCTGTATACCAAATTTATCAAAAAAAATTGTAGCCTATGTTCATCTGAAGACCGTTGCATAAACCTTCCAATTAAATGGCCAAGAACTTGTCGAGATTTTTGTTCAAAACGTATCTCATTTATATAGTAAAAATATGTTTATAAACCATCTATAATTAAAAAATTATGTAGTCTATGTTAGAGTATTTGGTCCAGATGTTCCTGAGTTATGCCTTCATGTCACCCCACTTGACACCCACATTCGCCGCTATGGAAGGTAGCTGGTTCCCACTCGTAAACTATTCTTTCCAGACAGTGACACTTGTTCTAAGTTTGTTGGAAATCAGTCAAGTATCTTATTGTGCCACAAAATAATATAATGGTGCGGCAAGGTAAAACTTAAGACGCCTTCCCTCGTAATATAAAAAACTATGGAAATCAGAAGTGCTGCGCAATTTCCATGTCCAGGCATTCAGCCACCTGGTGCCAGTGCAACAAAACAACCTCATATGAAGAAAGGTTCCATCATTTTGGTGACTCGTGGGACACCCCTTACAAGCAAACATAAATCACACACAAGAGGGACTAATCAGTAGAGTGACGCTGCAGAACACACCAGCCATAGGGGCTGAAATTTAATTTGTGACATCACTCAAAAATGGTTCAAATGGCTCTGAGCACTATGGGACTTAACATCTGTGGTCATCAGTCCCCTATAACTTAGAACTACTTAAACCTAACTAACCTAAGGACATCACACACATCCATGCGCGATGTAGGATGCGAAACTGCGACCGTAGCAGTCGCGCGGTTCCGGACTGAGCGCCTAGAACCGCTAGACCACCGCGGCCGGCTGTGTCATCACTGATTATTCACGAAAGCTGACCAGTTTGGACAACCACATAAAATGATGTCACTGTTGTCGCATGGTAGCATGGAGGACATGGGTTAGTCTCACATAAATACTGGCTACTTCCAACGTGAGTAAGTCTGCAACTGACCAGCCTGTGTGTCTGCTGTCTAGTCATCTAGTCTTTTATGGAACAGCTGTTAGCTGTAGTGTTATCATCAGTTCTGTGACTGAAGAGAAGACCTTAAGTGCCTTCGACCGTGTAACTTTTGTTGCCTTCCGCATGGTCCCTGTCTGGGGATCTTCTCCTCTTCAATCATCGCAAAAGGCGAGTCGCCTGCCCACTTCCTCCCGCCGAGGGCGGACATTGCTGCGACAGGATCCGCTGCCACTGGGTGCCTTTTATGTGTGCAGTCTAGAGTGTAATGATGATTGTCCTGGTGAGCCACTTCCGAAGCCACTACCTGCCTTGGAGATTGCAGACCTAGCCACTTAAAGTGGCATATCTGAACTATTGTACATTAAGAACAATAAATGATGTCTTGATATTGTTTTATTAACGTGCTGCACTTGGCATACGTCAACCCAATTTCCAAGGTATCAGTGCAACACGCAATGGTAGAGGTCACAGCACTGGCCTCAACAGTTTTGAGAGGAGACTTGGAATGTAAATACATGCACACATTTTTATGAGTATATGGATTATAAACTGTAGAAATAACTACTAATGAAAATTCCAGCCAAGATTCGCCATCAGCTTTCAGTAACATCTGCAGCAGAGGTGATCAAGTACGCTATGGACATACATGATCGTGATACAACGATGAGTGACAACCGTTCATTCGCGCCCATGTCCAGTTATGTCCAGCCTACGGTTCATACGCGGTGCTACACAGTTGTCAGCAAAATGAATTAAGGACGTTGTGCTGTGCTCAGCTCAGTGCGTCAGTCGGCGGTGCTAAACGGGCACTGTTGCGCCACGCAGCCGAGCGGGCAATCACGGGCTGCACAATCAGCATACAAAAACAAGTAACGAGGCGAGGCGATGGCTTGTCGTTCCCGGCAGCTGCTCGGCTAATGCGGACGTAGCAGGTGACAGGAGCCGGCGTGTAGCTACACTGTTTACAAGCGCCGACGCCGTCGTTATCATAATAAATGACGGGCGTCGCGCAGCGCCGGCTGCCGATATGAATATGTAATGCGATAAAATTGGAAGGAGGACGCGTTCTCAGCTGCGGTGATTAATGGTGGGAATTCGAGTGCCGCCTTGCCGCTGGAAACCGCTGCCGCTTCGCAGCACCAGACGCGTTTGTGTTAGTGGCAGACTGTGGCTGGTTGTCTTCCAAATGCAACACGTCAGCCACAGGATAGTGCACTTGGACATCGTATGAATAATACGTATAAGCTTTCACGATCTGCTCGAATAGCATGAGGTGCACGTGCGAGACAAGGCGCTGACTCAGATCCGGATCGAATCCACCTGGCAGATTGATGACTGTGGTCTGGTATATTGGCTAGTCTGAGTAAGAATATTAGGTGGTTTTCTGCGCATGTTTGGGCAATTTCTGGGCCAGTCCCAACTTGCACCTCAGAGAATATCGTACACGAAGACTTAAAATACGGTAACAAACAAAACAGAGTTTGCACGATCGACAGAAAAAATGGCACACATGACGCCTCTCTCAGCGACCTTAATGACTTGGGCGTCATGGAGGGATTCGGGCAAGAATATAAATTTGTCAAATGCTGGAGAATTGGAACCCCACGCTAGACAGGATAAAAACCAACGAAAAGAAACAAATACAAGTCAGCTTTCAGGACCTGAAATAGTGCAATAATTAAAATTTTACTGCCTGTTGAAACAAGGCCCCTGCGGTAGACAACATTCTCTCAGAATTGTTGTGGTTTTTGGGAGACCTAGTCCAGAGGAAACTCTTACGTGCAGTAAGCAAGGTACAGGGTGTAACTGCAATTGTTGTATCCGCCTAATAGTCGATTACTGCGCCAGGCACGCCATGCGGGCAGCCGTCCTGCCAGGTGGACTTGGGTAAACGGCTTTCATCAATACCGAGGTGTTTCCTTATCTTGCCTGGAATGTTTACCACGGGATTACACGCCGCCTCTGGGTGTGTCAACCTTGTCGATAGGCTGTGTGCCTGTCGCAGCAGAGAGTACTATCGGCAGGGCAGTACTGTGCTACACCAGGTCACGTACTATTTACACCACCGCTGGACAGTGCAACGTCAATTAGAGGAAAATGTCTGAAAATGAGCACAGGTGTAATTATGGGCACTCCTCACGAAGAGGGTATGGGAAGTGCTGTAGTCTGGTGAACAGGACTGAAAACGGTGCCTGTTGATGATAGACGGTAGCAGTGAACAACTGGAAGCATTTGTTCGACCGGCGTAGTTACAGCGTCGGTTACTGTGCAAATTTGTGTTTGTTCAGGACTGCAAACGTTTGGCAGGCATGTGAAGTCGTTTTCTATTCATATCCTTCTGATTACTTTAAAACAATTTCTCAGTGATGTCCTAAGCTACTTTTAGAGGCACGTTTTACGTTACACATGCTTTTATTTTAGACATGATAGTAGCCACGTTGCTTAAGAATGGTTGATGTAAATATGGGCCCACTGGGTTGGTGTAAAAATGGGCCCCCATTTGAAAAGGGCCCATAATTAAATCGCTTCTCTTAAACAATGTAAAACATTTAAATGATTTTATGGGGATATGATTAGTCGAATTTCGTTTAAAGTTCATGTATACAACTCACACAGCAACAAACAAACAAATAGAATTTTCAAATTCGATAATAGACCCTAGTGCTTCTGTTCGTTCTTGCAGAATAACGAGAACGAAGAAGCGCTATGAATGTAAAAACCGGATATTATGTGCCTTAGCAGCTGTGAAAGCAAAGGAGGATTCTGTGAAAGATGCTGGAAGAACATTCGGAGTGCCTCGTACCACTTTGCAGAGATTTCTTAAACTTGCTAAAATCCCTGAGCAAGTGGAGCTTGGATGGAAACCGATTTTTAAATGCATACCTCGAGAAACAGCCACTTTTTTATCTCCTTGAAATATAGCAAAAATTCTTTGAGTGCACTTTGGTGGATATGAGAAGAATGGCATTTTCACTTGCCCAGAGAAATAGTTTGACAACCCCTTTCAAAGGAAGAGAAGCAGGACGAGCTTGAGCTGACCTTTTTCTTAAGAGAAACAAGGATCAGCTGTCAATTCGCAAACCTTGTCGAACTTCATGTGCCAGAGCCTTAGGCTTCAATAAGGAGAATGTGATCGTTTTCTTTGATTATTGGCAGACGCTTTCAGCAAACACTCATATCCAGCAGACCGTGAGCTAACGTGGACGAGACAGGCGTATCCATTGTCGAAAAAAAAATCCAAAACTGAAAGGGATGAAAGGGAAGAAACGAATTGCAGCTCTAACGTCGGCTGAAAGAGGAGCTACAATCACAGTTATCGCATGAGTGAGCGCTTCGGGACATTATGTCCCGCCAGTGATAATTTTCCCTATAACCAACATGTCCCGAGCTCTAATGAGAGGTTGCCCCCCTGGTGCAGTTGGTAGAGGCTATCCTTCAGGATTGGTTCAAAACAATTTGTTCACCGAATGGTTCGTTCACTTAATAGAAAAAATATGTCCGACTGAACAAAGGCCTGTTCTCATCTTGGACGGTCAGTATAGCCACTTTCGAAATCCAGATGTGATTGGCTTGGCGAAAGAACACCACTTGACTATCATCTCACTTCCTGCACATTGCACCCACAAACGGCAGCCTCTAGACAAGACGTCCATGGGACCTCTGGAAACGTACTACAGCGAGGCACTCAGAGTGTGATTTCATCACAATGGGCGTCCTCTCATAACTTACAGCGTTATGGAGGTTTATGGCCAAGCCAACCTTCGTACTCAATCAGCTGAGATAGAAATAAACGGATTCCAAGCAACTGGGCTATACCCTATGAACCATTACATCCTCACCGACGGTAATGTCACGGCTGCTGCATTGGTTGCAGGAAAAACTAGCTCCACAGTGGAATATAGACTTAATACTTCTGAATGACATGCTACTCTACTTGCTGCCCCTGGACCATCGACATCCTCTGCTACTTCTTCGAGTTAACCTGATGTACAATCACATCAAGCTCCAGCTACGCCAGTTAATAAAGCCACTGAAACACCGGGAAGTTCTCCAGTGACTTCAAAAGACGCAGTTTCATCATTCGACATATCTCCTGTCCCCATCATTAAGAAGAGAACCACAACACGGGGAAAAAAGGCAGCAACCGCTTTCCACATCACTGGAGCGCCATACCGAGATCAGTTGACGAAGTCGCTTGACATAAGTGCTGTCAAGAATAGGTCGTTGAATTTCTGTGGGGTTAGTGGCCGCCCTGCGGACAGAGGTGCTAAATCCAAAGGCCTTCAAAAAAAGAAAATTTGTTCCACAAAACTATCTGCTTCATCATTGGAGTCTTCAGGCTCCTGCAGCCCTCACCTTGTGGACAACGATAACGATCTTGATGTGAACGATGGGGATACACCAGACTCAAGCCATACAAGTTGCGTGTGATGAAAAGTTCTCTCAAGAAAGAAGAGGAGAATCAAATTCGTTATGTGCCAAATGCGGGCACACTTAGATTGTGCTGGTACTGAAGGAGATACTTACGTTTGGCGTTAATGTAAATAACTTCAGATTTCATGCATTAATATACGAAAGTTACTTTTTGTTGACTAGTCTACCGTTTTGTATTGTTTTAACCCATTTCATTGAAATAGTTCAAAAGATTTCTTGCGCCTCTTTGTGGATGCCCGTATTTGTACCCCTTTTTTTTAAGATCCATTTAATAAGCTTTTTGTATATCTTTGTTTTTGAATGGAAAAAATGGATACCAATCACTGTTTCGCCTCTCATCATTTCTTAAACTTGTTATAGTTGTTAATGAAGATATAAAATCTAGAATTTCTACAAACGAAGTTACCTTTGAGTCAAAAACAAAAGGGGTGTCCATATGTACGCTATTTCCTCTATGCACTACGCCCCGAGTCTGCAGCTCCAGCTGTTCTGTTCGACCCCATCAGAAGCCATCTCAGCTCAACAAGTTTGCGGTACTAGCAGTTCCTCTCAGTGCTCCAATCAGGCAGCCCAGCCCAGTTCGTCCTAGGTTGCATCAGCATCATGTCATGTCTGCTGTACCAGTAACGTCCCAGGTTTCCGCGCTGCTGTCTACTACCACTTTGGGGTTCGTCACGTGGGAACATCATAGACAACTCACTGGACAGATTGCTGTTACATGACGTTATGTGGATATTTATCCAAAGACATTATAATTCAGTTTCGTTTTGCTTATAAACTTATTCTTTTAAAAGTGTCTAAGATCACTCCTCGGTAAGAGGATGCATCAAAGTTCCTTCTACAAACGTTACGTAATTCTAGTGGGGACCAAGGCGGTTAAGTTTAGTATAGGACCTCATGTCCAGAAGCGTACCATAATCCTATTACACGCAAAATACTACAACGCACATCGCTCTCTTGGTTTCTGCTGCTTGTCGTCTCGGCCTACTTACAACTAGGGCTCGATGTGACGACCACTGGTGTCAACACGGGTGCGATACCTCCGAGCCATGTTCCGGTACACACCAGTCTTTGGTCCTCCAGCATCCGCTGCAGCCAAAACCACCGCCAGCAGGTCTCCCTCGGACGACTTAGGGATCCCGTAAATGAAGGATCTCAGGTAGTGGTCTAGTAGTAGTCTAGCGCGTCCAAGTCGGAAGAACACAGTGACCAAGGATTCGTGTAATCGAATGCAATACCCTTGTCAGTGGCGCCGAAAATGAGGGAGGCTTTTAACGTATGTTGTGGTATTTTGCGTCTTGACATGAGTTCGTGCGATACACTTAAGCATCTTGATGCCCACAAAAGTCCTGAACGTCTGAAAAGGGAATTTATCTACACCGAGTATATTAGCCTGGAAAAATAATCTCGTACTTAAAGGAGAATGTAATAAGTCTTGTTCTCAAGAAAGTGAGTACTTAAAGGTGTGAATTTACTAAACCATTAGTTTGTTAAGTCATGACTACAAAATACTAAAACGAATTATTAAACAAAAAAAGAAGAAAAATAAAATAACGCTCAGAAGACGATCTTGGGGAAGATTGGCTCGTGGAGGAATTCAGGAACACGGAAGGTGACACGGATCCTATGAATTGTTGTAGAATATGGGTTGACAAAAGGCAAACTTACGTTTACAGCATTTGTAGATTTACAGAAAGCTTGTTACGATGTTGAATGGCCAGCTCTCTTTGAAATTTTGAAAGTAGCCGGTATAAATTATGGAGAGCGAAAAGTTATGTTTAAAACGTAAGGAAACCAGACTGTAGTTATATGAGTAGAAGATCATGAAAGTAAAGCAGTAGTTGAGAAGGGAGTGAGACAAGCGTATGTCCTATATTTGCCATTCTGTTTATAGACTAAGGAAACAGTAAACGAAACCAAGGAGAAATTTTGAAAGTTCATATAGAAGTAATAAATATTTTGAGGCTGGAAATACATATTGTAATTATGTCAAAGACGATAAATGACTAGCAGGAGCAGTTAACGGAATGGACTGTATCTTGAAATGAGGCTATGAGATGTATATCAAGAAACTTAAAACAAGGGTAAACGAATGTAGGTGAAGTAGGCGATGGTGAGAGAATTAGATAAGAAAATGAGACATTGAAAGCAGTAGATGAGATCTGTTATTTGGGTAGCAAAGTAAGTGTCAATAGCCAAAGTAGAGATGGATGCAAACTGCAGATTAGCAAAATGCCGATAAACATGGAGAAATGTATTATCATCGAGTATAAATTTAAATGTTCAGAAATGTTTTCTGAATGTATTTGGTGGGAGCGTTGTCGTGTATGGAAGCGAACCTTGGACGATACACAGTTTGGACATGAAGAGAATATAAGGTTTTGAACTGTGATGCTACAGAATAACGTTGAAGATTCTATAGGTGGATCAGTTAACTAATAGGGAGATACTGAATCGAAATGTGGAGAAAAGAAATTTGTGGAAAAATTTGACAGGAAGGAGAGATCGTTTGATAACACATTCTATGGAGCCATGGTACAACCAGTCTGGTAATGGCGGGAAGCACTGGGGAGATGGCGTTTATAGAGGGAAATCGAGACCTGATTACAGCAAGCAGGTTCAGATGAATGTAAGTAGCAACAGTTTTGTATTAATGAAACTAGCGTGTTCAGAGTGAAGACCACAGGAACAGCAACTGAATCCACTCATCCACCTACCGTTGGTACTGTACACCAGCCAACATGACTATAGTTTTCGGTTGTTTTCCTAAGTTTAAATAAATGCTGTGTTGGTCCCAATCTCCACCTCAGAAAATACGACAACACGCAGAACAAAACTTCCACAGGCCGATGACGCACACGATTTCCCTGAGTAAGGCAGTGAGCGAGGGAATATGACAATTCTGCGCGTAGTATTTGAAGGTGTTTCAGGTTGCATAAAAGCGATCGGTACTTACCGCCTCGGTAGTTTACTCCGTAGCTACGGTGCTAATTCCGTGCAAAACTGCCGCGTGCCAACCAGTCTCATCAAATTATACGTGGGTGTGGGATACACCATTCGTTTCAAACACAGCAGAAAAACGTATGCTAGAAAAAAAAGCAGTTAACGGTAGATGCTGGTTTTCAACATCATTCTGTTTCCTTACATTATCTATAAACGTTTAACATTGTACCACACAGTCGTTTGGCAACCATACGGATTAGCTACACACATTTTCGACGGGTTGGAAATATTTTTGAGTAACTGAACCCAATAAGTTACATCTGACGCTGAAGAAACGAAGGAAACACCTAGTGTGGTTCAACGAAATGTAACTGAGCTCTTAATGTGATAGCATTGGATCAGCATTTGTCAGACTATTCAATGGTGATTTTTTTTTCAGTAATGTATCGGTGAGCCGCATTGCGTTATTAGCAGCTATCGACAGTCCGCCGTTAGCGTTGCGTTGCTTCTTTGGCGAGCAGTCTGTGACTTTTGCTTCACGATTCCAGCAAGTGCTGGCATCCCAGAGACAGAGAGGTGGAGAAGCGTTGTTCACTCGTCAGAGTGGAGCGTAATGATTAAAAGGTTTGTCGATGTGGGTTAAGGACAGTTATTTGGCCGTGCGTAGAAATGCAGTGAAACGTTTCAATGCACAATTTAAAAAACAAGAATGTTTCAATAATATTGGGGCATAAGTCAAGTGAACTCGATCGTGTTATAACATACTATTTAAAAAACACTCGTTAGTTGCAAAATATTATTTAGTTCCTTAGTTCTTAAGTTAATAAAGAATATTCTGCAACCTACTAGTGTTTTTTAAATAGCAGCAACAGAAGCTTGCTGTACCACAACGCCAAGGTGGAAAGCAGTAAGTGTTCAAAAAATTCAAACGGCCAGCTGTGGTCATCAGTCCCCTAGAACTTAGAACTAGTTAATCCTAACTAACCTAAGGACATCACACACATCCATGCCCGAGGCAGGATTCGAACCTGCGTCCGTAGAGGGGCAAGCGGTTCCGGAGTGAAGCGCCTAGAGCCGCACGGCCACACCGGCCGGCGCAGTAAGTGTTACAACATAGCTGTATACGCCTCCTGCGCCACGCTCATTGAGCCAAGAGAACATATTGAAAATCGATGGCAAACTCCTTAACTTCAAACAGCAGTTGGTTGTGTTTGGCCATAGCATATGATGAACTCAACATCACACTTAGAACAACAACTTAGGTATACAACATGTTATATCTGTTATTTATGGGTAGCCTAATCATGGAAAATTTGTTTGATAGTTAAGGAACCTTAAAATATGAGTCAAGTCTGAGTATAGCCGATATTTATTTCCTATTAATGATCCAAAGAAATCACATTGAACTGACACATAGCAAAGTTCTTTAAATTCCCGATATAAATTACACAAAATAATGCTAAAACTGTTGCGGGTACCAGTATATATGGAAGGCCGCATGGATGAAAGCCATTTTCTCATCTGGGCAACTCACGAATTCAAAGTTAACGAGACAAAAGATAAGAAAATTTATAATCAAGTAGGCAACACAAGTTGCCTGGCAGCAAATGTAAGTTGCGAGCTGCGCTGAATATGAATTGCGCTACCGCAACTTCGACACTTGCATTTTCACAAAGATCAGAAAGGCTGTACCAGTGATAACCAGACAATTGTCAGCAATGCCCCACCAACTTGTAAACCTCTTCACACCAAGCAAGGAGGCAAAGGTGACTTATTCGACTATATACGCCATAAGTATGAAGAAGGAAGGAAGAACGTTTGGATCTAACATCACGACGACGTTGATGTCACTTGCACGGAGCACAAGCTCGGACTGCGACAAGGTTCAAAAATGGTTCAAATAGCTCTGAGCACTATGGATCTTAACATCTGAGGTCATCAGTCCCCTAGAACTTAGAACTACTTAAACCTAACTAACCTAAGGACATCTCACACATCCATGTCCGTGGCAGGATTCGAACCTGCGACCGTAGCGGTCGCGCGTTTCCAGACTGAAGCGCCTAGAACACCTCGGCCACACCGGACGGCCTGTGACAAGGATGGGGAGGAAAATTGGTTGTGCCCTTTCACACGGACCTTCCCAGAATTTGCCTGGAGCGATTTAAGGAAATCACGAAAACCCTAAGTCAGGATGGTCGGATGCAGATTTGAGTCGTCCACCCTAACCACCCCCCCCCCCCTCCCTCTCTCCACGAAAACGACTCCGATGTGCTAACCACTGCGCCACCTCGCTTAGTGCCAAAAATTTGCGTATGAGCAAGCGAATTTTACACACTGCACTACGACATCCTGTTGTTTGATGTCTGTAGAGAAAACTCAGACATGTCACGCTCAGTTACTCTGTGGGGACGACAGTAGTGGCACGGCGATCTCTCCCCTCGGAGAGGATAGGTGACAGCCAAAGCCGATAAAATCACGGAGTGGGTCGCGAAAATGCTCAACTCCCTTGGGGGTGCTAGACCCTACTAATAAGGCTCACTGTCCGCCTTCTGCCGACAAACAGGAACAGAGTCCATATTTTGAGCGCACCTTTCCAGTAAGGAAAATGCAAATCTTTCCTCCGAACCCCAAAAATGTCCAGTACTATCAATATAATAACCACGAAATAGTAGAAAAATGAAACAATACTGAAGAGCGGTATATGACAGTCATGCCAGAGTATCATAAGAATTACTGTGAAAATATCTTGCTGCATATTATGCACTAACTGTGAGATTTAGAAATTAATTACGTGATTATCACAATAACAAGAACTTAATAATTCTCACATGAAACCGATTATATTCTTGTGTGGTTCAGCTTTGAAAGTGATTCCAATTTATGTACGAGAAGAACAACTTCCAGAAACGAGTTGATATTACCAGAACTGTGTTGCTTTAACTAGTATGGTATCGTCAGTTCCCTCCTTGTCGAACTTTTATACTGTGTTGGAACATTTCAAAAGTTTTGCGAACGACAGAGCTGCAGTGGAAGAAGCAGTCCACACTGAAACTTCGGGTTCCGGGGCTTAAGCCGCAGTCGTTAAATAAACTTCCCTATCGCCTACATTTTCGTGTATTCTTCCAGCTACGTCGCTTGCACATCGTTGCTAGACGCTTAGGAAGCAGAGGAAAACAGACAGTATTTCAGTACTTGGTGTACTGAATAGCAGCTCACTTTACATGTGGGTGAATCTAAGATGATGACACAAACAAAAGAATAAAGTACGATCGTCTCAGATTACAACAACAGGAGTAAAATTCAGTAGCATGTCAGCTCCTTTTACTCTCTATGAATCCTATTACCAAGAACAGTATGGAAACACGAAGTCAGTGGTCTGTTGCAAAGAGTGAGTGGAAAGCTGAATACGATGAGAACGAAAGAGGTCACCCACATGATTTCCAAAGAGATTATTCTGGCATTCTTGTTGCCTGATTTAGGAAAACTGCAGAAATCCTAAAACGGAGAGCAGGTCAGAAATTTGAACCCCATGCGTCTAGAATGCGAACCAAGTGCCATAACCGATGAACCAGTTGTATCGACTTACGAATGCCTTTAAGAAAATTTACTCATTTCAATTATATTTTTCCAACAGATAGATGCTTAACCTTACAAGTGCTCGCTCCCCTTCTCCCGTCATACGTTGGCTCCAGCTACGTTTCCACTTTGTGTTGCTATTCTAGATAGCTTCATTAGCCTTGTGCTCAGGTACACATATCGAACTCTTCCAAAATATCATCAATGACATCCATTCATTAGGTGATCTTCGGATACCCTCGATATCAACTAACATTTTATCACCTGATAAATAATTAAAAATTTGTGTACGTAAATGAATACTTAAATCCTCTTTGAACTCAGCCGCAGTCGATATGGAAATATGACAAGAAAAAACGGCGATGAGAAAATTATGTTGTTTAAACAAGATATTGTACTCATCCTAAACGAATACTTAAATCCACTTTGAACTCAGAGCCATTAATGACAATAAAATCATAGCTGAGAAAGGGAAGATGTTTAAAAAATATTGTATTAATCGGCAAATTATGTGAGGCGATGCAATCGGCGCGAAGCATAGCGTTTGTGTCGGGATGCTAAACCGCCAGGACGCAATAGTAGCGTCAGTAGTGTCACAACAGGAGCAGGGGGCCTTATCGGTGCATCTGGGACTGAACACGGGCCAAAAATACTGAGGGGTAAGATCGGCGGCAGTATCAAATAAGGAAATTATATAACAAATTTTATTTTATCAAAGTGGTGTACATGGTGAAATAATGGGGTGCAATCAATGAAAATGTGTTATGGTACAAACTGGATATAATAAGTGACAAATAAGAAGGAGTAATTGTAGGCTCACTATTTCATTCAGTTATTCACTTAACGGATCAATGCCAAGAGAAGATTGACGCCCTCAAGTGAAGCTTGCCATCAGCTCGAGGGTAACACAGAGCAGATTACACGCATGTGTAAAAGCACAATTCCACAAAGTAGAGAATACTGTTTGAAAATCAGGACTCAGGAATTACTGCGAGCAATACTGAAGTTTGCATGCCGCAGACTCTCTCACTAACATTTGTATAGCATTCCAATTGCAACAGGTGAAAATATATATAAACATTTATTAATTAACACTTGGAAGTCCCAAAACAGCAATAACACAGTAGTAGACACATTATACGTGGCTTCAGACAAGGGTTTTAACCAACAATAATACAACGAAAGACCACGACATACTTTAAAAATTCATTTTAAACCAGGAAACGTCACTTACAGGTAGGGTCCTAGGCTGGCTGGTAAACTTCAGCCACCAGAATTTAGGCACTAATCTAGTGAATTAATTATTATGAGCGGCAAGTGCGTTCTGTTCGCCAAGGGACCTCAAGTTGCCCTAGTAACACTGTGGACACATTTCGCAAATTTTCTATCGTTACATTTCCTATTATATTTTTTTATATAAATCTTTATATAGATCTTTTCCTAATATGGAATATTTCCTAATGGAATATTGTCTCATTGTCGCAGCCAAGTCTGTGCACGAATTCACCGTCACCCTACCGTACCCAAAAAGTTTATTCCAACCCTTCTTCCTGCTTTCCTTCTGTTCTGCTGTCGTCAATTGGAAAACAGACTTTTTTGCGATGTATGGATTTCACAACACACTTTCACGCTATAATATTTCTCTTTTCTCAGTAATCTTACATGAATACTCTGCAATGGTTAGGCTTATTAAGAAGTTACTTCTTTTCCTAGTTGAATATCTGTCATTATCAAGGTATATTAACCTCTGCTGGTCTAGCTGGTGGGAAATTACGCTATATAACGTATGAACCAGACATCACAGTCACAATCTTTATTTCAGATGATAATATTTTACTGCTGAAATCGTAATTCTACCCAAACGGAAAAGGATTTGGAGTAATTTTTCAACATATATCAAGAAAAATATTTGCTGTGCACAACCTAAATCAGTTCTTCTTGACAACTGTCTCCGTTCAACAGAAGAATCTGTATATAACAACCGTTAATCTGTAAAAGAAATAGTTTTAAGTGCAACTACATGAGTAGCGCTGGAAAATAATATGTTCATTAACATTAAAGGTAGGCCAGTGTGCTATTTATGAACTTGTAACTGACCACCATGAAATCACAGACTGAAACTAATCATGTACTTACAATGAGGTGACAAAAGTCATTGGAGAGCTGCCAATAAGGTGTCGGACTTCGTTTCACCCTCCGTGGCGCAGCAACTCGGCGTGCAAGCCGTAGGAAGCCCCCTGCGGAAACACTGAGCCACGCTAACTCTATAGCCGTACGTACTTGCGCAAGTGTTACGACTGCAGGATTTTGTCCATGGACTGGCCTTTCGTTTATGTCCCATAAATGTTCGAAGACATCCGTATTACGCTTTCATTCGCTGGAACTGTCCAGAATGTTGTTCAGACCAGTCACAAACAACTGTGGCCTGGTGACATGGTGCACTGTCATCTCTAAAAATTCCATTCTTGATTGGGAACGTGAAGTCCATGAGCAGCTATAAATGATCTCCAAGTAGCCAAAGATAACCATTTTCAGTCAATGACCTGTTCAGTTGGATCAGAGAACCCAGTCCATTCCCCGTAAACACTGCTCACAGAATTATGGAGCCACCAGTAGCTTGTGCAGTGCTTGTTGACAACTTGGTCCATGGCTTCGTTTGGTCTGTGCGACATTCAGACCCTACACTCAGCTCTTGCCATTTAAAATGGGGACTCACCTGACCTGGCCACGGTTTTCCAGTCGTACAGGGTTCAATTGACGTGGTCACGAGCCCAAGACAGGCGCGGCAGGCGATGTCTTACTGTTAGCAAAGGCACTCGCGTCGGTCAGTTGCTGCCATAGCTCATTAACGGCAAATTTCGTCGCACTACCCGAACTATGTGTTCATCGTACGTCCCACATTGATGTCTGCGGTTATTTCACGTAGCGTTGCTTGTATCTTGGTACTGACAACTCTACACAAACGCCGCTGATTTGGACTCTAAGGGAAGGCCGCCTGCCACTGCGTTGTCCGCGGTGAGAGGTAATGCCGGAAATCTGGTATCCTCGGCGCACTCGCACACTCTCGATGTCGGAGTATGGAATTCCCTTACGTTATGAATGTCCCATGCGTCTAGCTCCAACTACTATTCCGCATTCAAAGTATTTTACACTACTGGCCATTAAAATTGCTACACCACGAAGATGACGTGCTACAGACGCGAAATTTAGCCGACAGGAAGAAGATGCTGTGATATTGCAAATGATTAGCTTTTCAGAGCATTCACACAAGGTTGGCGCCGGTGGCGACACCTACAACGTGCTGACATGAGGAAAGTTTCCAACCGATTTCTCATACACAAACGGCAGTTGACCGGCATTGCCTGGCGAAACGTTTTTGTGATGCCTCGTGTAAGGAGGAGAAATGCGTACCATCACGTTTCCGACTTTGATAAAGGTCGAATTGTAGCCTATCGTGATTGCGGTTTATCGTATCGCAACATTGCTGCTCGCGTTGGTGGAGATCCAATGACTGTTAGCATAATATGGAATCGGTGGGTTCAGGAGGGTTATACGGAACGCTGTGCTGGATCCCAACGGCCTCGTATCACTAGCAGTCGAGATGACAGGCATCTTACCCGCATGGCTGTAACGGATCGTGCAGCCACATCTCGATCCCTGAATCAACAGATGGGGACGTTTGCAAGACAACAACCATCTGCACGAACAGTTCGACGACGTTTGCCGCAGCATGGACTATCAGCTCGGAGACCATGGCTGCGGTTACCCTTGACGCTGCATCACAGTCAGGAGCGCCTGCGATGGTGTACTCAACGACGAACCTGGGTGCACGAATGGCAAAGCGTCATTTTTTCTGATAAATCCAGGTTCTGTTTACACCATCATGATGGTCCCATCCGTGTTTGGCGACATCGCGCAGAACGCACATTGGAAGCGTGTATTCGTCGTCGCCATACTGGTGTATCTCCCGGCGTGATGGTATGGGGCGCCATTGGTTACACGCCTCGGTCACCTCTCTTTCGCATTGACGGCACTCTCAACAGTGGACGTTACATTTCAGATGTGTTACGACCCGTGGCTTTACCCTTCATTCGATCCCTGTGAAACCCTACATTTCAGCAGGATAATGCACGACCGCATGATGCAGGTCCTGTACGGGCCTTTATGAATACAGAAAATGTTTGACTGCTGCCCTGGCCAGCACATTCTCCAGATCTCTCACCAATTGAAAACGTCTGGTCAATGGTGGCCGAGCACCTGGCTCGTCACAATACGCCAGTCACTACTCTTGAGGAACTGTGGTATCGTGTTGAAGCTGCATGGGCAGCTGTACCTTTACACGCCATCCAAACTCTGGTTGACTCAATGCTCAGGCGTATCAAGGCCGTTATTACGGCCAGAGGTGGCTGTTCTGGGTACTGATTTCTCAGGATGTATGCACCCAAATTGCGTGAAAATGTAATCACACGTCAGTTCTAGTATAATATATTTGACCAATGATCCAATGAATACCCGTTCATCATCTGAATTTCTTCTTGGTGTCTCAATTTTTATGGCCAGTAGTGTAATTCCCGAGGTGCGGCCATAATCACGCGGGAAAACTTTTCACATGAATCCCCTGAGTACAGACAGCTCCGCCACTGCACTGCCCTTTTATACGTTGCGTACAAGATACTACTGCCATCTGTATATGTGCATATCGCTACCTCATGCCTTTTGTAAACTCAACTTAACTTACAACCATGAAACTGACGCGATGAAAAATGTCGTTAAAATGACCTATGGCACATACAGTCAAATCATCTGATTTTTACAGGGAGACTTAAGGTAGTCTAGGTTTGGCATGCTTTACGTAAAAGCATCTTAATATCGCAACAATTTATCTCGAATGGTCATAATTTGGGAAGAGGACGCGTCATTTAAGAAGAGCCGTTACGCCACCTGCCGCCATACTTACGTGCCCTCCGGGAGAAGAATGGGCGTTTACGTCCCCTAGGCCCGGCGGTAATGCGGAAACTGTGGGAAGCGCGTTTACAGTCGCGTGGCGGCGGCAGCAGCAGCAGCCGCTGTGTGTGGCTGCGGCGGCGCGTGGTGAGAGAGTGGGGCCGGCCGTGCTTCGCAGCGGGAGCGGCGATACAGATCGCTCCGGATATTACTGCCGCCCCCCGCCACGGCGCCTCCCCGCGGCGACCTCTTTTCTCTCCCCGGCGCCACCGTCGTCACCGCTGCCCCCCCCCCCCCCCTGCCCCTAACGCCGGACCGATCACGTCGCGAGACAGCGCGACGCCAGACAGTGGCGGTCCGGAGGCGGCCGTGATCCGCATCGCAATCACCCACGAAAGAGTCCAGAGCCAGATACAGACGACGCTGTCGGTAGATCGTCGGTCGCCGAGGTTGGTAACTATCCCTCTGACCTTCTTAGGAGAACTTGGACGTGGACTGGAAACGCGACGACGCAGTGCGGTACGAGTTATTGTGTAAACACAGTAGGGCAACGGAAGAAGTGTTCTACACTGAAGAGCTAAGGAAACTGGTTAGCCTGCCTAATATCGTTTAGGGCCCCCGCGAGCACTCAGAAGTGCCGCAACACGACGTGGCAAGGACTCGAATAACGTCTGAAGTAGTGCTGGAGGGAACTGACACCACGAATCCTTCAGGACTGTCCATAAATCCGTAAGAGTACCTGGGGGTGAAGTTCTCTTCCGAACAGCACGTTGCAAGGCATCCCAGATTTGCTCAATAGTGATCATGTCTGGGGAGTCTGGTGGTCAGCGGAAGTGTTTAAACTTAGAAGTGTGTTCTGGAGGCACACTGGGATAATTCTGGACGTGTGGGGTGTCACATTGTTCTGCTGGAATTGACCAAGTCCATCGGAATGAACAATGGACATGAATGGTTGCAGGTGATCACATAGGATCCATACGTACATGTCACTGTCAGAATCGTACGATTGCCGGTGTGGCCGTGCGGTTCTAGGCGCTTCAGTCTGGAACCGCGTGACCGCTACGGCCGCAGGTTCGAATCCTGCATCGGGCATTGATGTGTGTGATGTCCTTACGTTAGTTAGGTTTAAGTAGTTCTAAGTTCTAGGGGACTGATGACCACAGATGTTAAGTCCCGTAGTGCTCAGAGCCATTCGAGCCATAATCGTACCTAGGCGTACCAGGGGTTCCATATCACTCCAACTGCACACGCCGCACACCATTAAGCCCCACCAGTTTGAACAGTCCGCTGCTGACACGCAGGGTCTATGGATTCATGAGTTTGTCTCTATTCCCATACACATCCACCCACTCGATACAATTTTTAACGAGACTCATCTGACCAGGCAACACGTTTCCACTCAGCAACAGTCCACTGTCGGAGTTGATGGACCAGGCGAGGCGCAAAGCTTTGTGGCATGCAGTCATCAAGGGTATACGAGTAGGCCTTCGGCTCCAAAAGCCCATATCGATGATGTATCGATGAATGGTTCGCACACTGACACTTGCTGATGGCCCAGCATTGAAATCTGCTGCAATTTGCGGAAGGGTTGCACTTCCGTCAAGTTGAACGATTCTCTTCAGTCGTCGTTGGTCCCATTCTTGTAGGATCCTTTTCCCAGCACCAGCGGTGTCTAAGATCTGACGTTTTACCGGATTCCTGATACTCACGGTGAGAGGTGGCATGAGCCCCCTCTCATATTTCTATCTTACGATTCTCCTCTCTAATTGCATGCGGTGGAAAGTTGCTATTCCTTCACACGCGGACTTCCCACGCAGCGTCTCTCGTCACCCGGGTGGTCCGGTGACAGGCGGGCTCTGCTGATCTGGAAAGCTTTAAGCCGACGAGTGTGAGGAAGTCGAGTGAATGCTTTGCAGACACCGACATTGTCAAGAGGCACGCCCGCAGAGCTTGAAGTAGTGGCTGGGCTAGAGGTTCCGTTACTTCGCAGAAACTTAGCGAAAACACTTTCTGGCGGGCTACCAACGAGGCGTGGGAATGACTTGTGTACCCAGGCAGCTGTGGCGGGAAAATTCCCGCACTTTCTGCAAAATAGTAACTGTGATTGGCTTGCTCAGGGCATAGCTCCGTGACGTAGCAAGATCGGCGCAGAAATTGGCGCCAAGGATCTCCATTGGTGGAATGGTAGCGTTCCGGCAATGGAGTGGAATTTTCCGCCGGTTTTCGAGTTGCTGATTGGAACGTTTAACCACGGCCACTGTCGTGGGGGCGGGAATGTTCTGTGTTCGGTTTTTGGTACGGGTGCTCTTGTGGGTAGTTGGCTCTCGCCTTTCGGTCGAGGACGTCGAAGCAACCAGCCAACGGCTCCGGTACGGCAGATCGCGTCCTGGGAGTCAAGAAGTCGGTTTGGTAATGTATGTCCGCAGCACTGGCAGATAGGGATTTTCCTAGGTGACAATCAGAGCTCAACAGAGCGCGCCTGTTCGTCTTTTTTCTAACTTTGTTCTGTCTTGGGTAGCAGCAATTAATGTTGGGTTGGCTATGTGTTTTCTCTAAGAATTGAGTTGCTAGGAATTGGCTGCACATACCACTTCGTCATAATCCTCACAATCTAGTTTAGGGACAACTTCACATTCACAGCGTTTGTTTAAGTATCCAATTAGAGCCAATTTGATGTATTGTTAATGTTTCATGTGTTGTTGTTTATTATTTTGTGTTTAGTCTTAATAAATCATATTGTTATTTTGGACAGAACTTTCATTCTGTTAATAGGTAGAGCAACCCCATCATTCCTCACTATGTTAATGAAACCTTCGTTTAATTAACTTATTTATCAAATTAAATTATTGCAGGTGCCAAACTCTCTTCTACTCCACTGGCAGGATTGATTAGAGTCAGTTCGCGTATTTTTTTATCCTTGTGCAACAGGAAAAGTTGGAGTTAGAATAGGGGGGGCTTAGAGCATCATGTACATATGTAATTTCTCTAAGAATTGAGTGTTAAAAAACACTGCTAGCCCCGGCACCTCGCATAAAATGGCGACCCTTAGCCTCGGATCTTCCCTGTGAATCTTCTGATAAGCAAGTATTATTAGTAGTAGGGACACTCAGAATTTTTTTTTGCTTAATTTTTTTTATTGATTGATACCCACGTTTTTTTCTGGTAGTTCCGCGTTTAGTTTTAAGTAGCGGCGCATGATTACTGTTTTTGTTTTCAGTGTATATATATTTTTTGGTCATTGTTTTTTGTGTTCCTTTGATGGTGTGTCCGTATCACATCACACTTTGTTGGGTTTGTGTGCGGTTTCTGTACCACAACAAATCGTGCGTATAATTACACCGTTGGGGCGACGTTGTTGAAACTTTCTGTCTGTGTGTAAAAATATATGGAGTAGATTAATTTTATTGTGCATTTTAGATAAATTTGTTTTTCATGAATGATAACGAGAAGTAAGGCACGACTATTATCGAGCGACGCTAAAACAAAAGAGGATAGCATAATGGATAAGGGGCAGTTTACCGACGGGAATAGGTTCGGAGATGAGATGGGCACATTTTTAGCAGGACAGGACGCCAGGGTCATTGATGAGGAAGGTGATTTGGACGCGATCTTAGAGCAGCGTTGCGGCCGTGATTATGATAGTGAGGTAGAGGATGAAACAGAGACAGTCACACAGGTCGAGACGGTAGCAGAAGTTTATAATCAAACGAACGAGAGCAGACAGGGGCCAGCTCGGCCACGTCAGAGCTCTAGCACCCAGGTGTCCAGAGTTACATCACCCATGTGTGACGAGGATCAAAATGATGACATTAACCCTATACTGAGCTTCCTACGATCAATGAAAGAAGAAGCTGACGAACAACGTAAGAAGGAGAAGGAAGAAGATGAGAAACAACGTAAGAGGGAGAAGGAAGAAGCTGACGAACAGCGTAAGAGGGAGAAGGAAGAAGAGGAGAAACAACGTAAGAAGGAGAAGGAAGAAGCTGACGAACAGCGTAAGAGGGAGAAGGAAGAAGAGGAGAAACAACGTAAGAAGGAGAAGGAAGAAGCTGACGAACAGCGTAAGAGGGAGAAGGAAGAAGAGGAGAAACAACGTAAGAAGGAGAAGGAAGAAGCTGACGAACAGCGTAAGAAGGACACTGAGGCAATAATTTCGCATATAGGGGAAATTCGTGGGGAATTACTAACAATAAAGAAAGAATGTGGAGAAGTAAAACAAATGTCAATGGCTGCACAAAAAGTAGCAGGCCTGGCCAAAACGGAAGCAATAGGGGCACTGAAAGTCGCGGAAGCAACTTCTAAACTCGCAGGGCGCTTGCGACGTACAACACAATCCCACTCAAAATCCCTAGCGTTCTTAAAAACTCAGGGTAATATCGCGGTTGCGAACAACACGAAACGAATGGAAGAAGTAGAGAGTCGGATAGCAAAACTAGAGCAAAACGGGCACACGAGCACTGCGCGTTCGGATACCAATGATGGAGTACACAGAATTGTGTCTCCGAGGAAAAGCCCGCCGTGCTCTAACCCAATGACCGAGTGCGGAACTAACAATGCACACGCAGAAACAGCGAGTAATAGCTCCAATAATTGTAGCCCACTTGTGAATTCTGAGTGCCACTTCCACTGTGATACAGAGGTAGCACATCACAGTTATCACCAAGATAGAACAGGACACTCAGCAGACGTGCAAGTATCGGAAACGAGTGACAACACCAGTGCGAGGATCAGACAGGATTTTGATCAGAATCATTTCCTGTCGATACTTAAATTCCAGAAGTTCAAAGAAAATGGAGGGTCGATGCATCCGAAGAGCTGGGTGATGCAGTTTACAAATTCATTACCGGCATCATGGCCAACCCAGGCAAAATTAGAATTCATGTGTGGACACGTCGAAGGCCAAGCCGCGGAAAAGATGCAGGGTGTAGCAGTGACGTGTCGGACTTATCAGGAATTTGTTGGTGCATTCCTGCGGACCTACTGGTCAAAGGAAACGCAGGACAGGATTAAAGAGGAAATAATATTTTGTCCTGAACTGGAAGTGTCCGGGTATAGGAGCGCAACCAAATTTCTTGATGAGTTACTCAAGAAGAATCAATTTTTAGATAGTCCATATAGCAACGGAGAAATCATTAAATTTTGCTTTTCCAAATTGCCCGTTAGGTACCAACAGACACTTGTCTGCAAGTGTGGATCTGACATAGAAGCATTCAAGAGTCTATTGCGCGAACTCGAAGTAGTCTTTGATAAACAAGACGCAAAGGACAGGAAGAAGGGGCAAAGTAACAAATACCACGGGCCAGGAAGGGAAGACGACAACAGATCGCATAATCGCACTGGTCAGTTAGGAAACCAGGGTTACGGAAGTCAAGGTTACGCTATTCAAGGTTATGGAAACCAAAGACACGGAAACCAGAACGTCAGGGAGCGGGGTCAATCTAGACAAGGAATCTGGGATAGGAGGAATAACGAACGGCAAAGCGACCGTAATTGGAGAGAGCGAAACCAAGGACAACAGTGGAACCAGGAGATTGAAACTAGACCCGCAAATCCTAATGCACGTCAGAGGAGGGGGAGCTTAACAAGGGATTGACGCCAGACTAGTGCGAACACAGGCCGCCGGAATTTCGCACGTAATCTCGGACCTGGCCAACTACGAATGACACATTACGAAGATTTATCAGAAATCCTGCTCGAGGAACATAAAGCAACTCCTCGACAAGATCGGCAGCCTCTTATCACAGTAGCAATAGCTGAAAAGAGTATGAATGCGATAATAGATAGTGGAAGCTACATAACAGCAATATCTGAGGCAGCATACAAGAGGTGCTCTCAGGAGATGGACTGGCCTGTCCTATCGGTTAAGAAAACCAAAATAAAAGGGGCATTAGCGGGTAAATGTACGGAGGTCACCCAACAAACAAGACTGGAATTCTCCTGCCAAGGACACAAAATAGAGTCTAACTTCTGGATCGTGCCAAATCTGGCGATCGACATGATAATAGGAACGGACTTCCTAAATGAACATGAAGCGATAGTTGATCTAGGACGAGGTGAAGTGGTTTTGAGGAAAGGGAATCCCGTCCACATTAAGTTCGACGACCAGCTGATCCCAGCTCAACTACCGTCTAACTGTGTACGGATAAACTATGCGTGTCTGAAAGACAGAAAGGAAGAACAGGTCGACGTTGCGGGTAGGGGAGAGGACACGGATGAGAATGAAGTCGGAATAATGGGAGAAATAAAGGAGAAAATAGGAGAAAAAGTGGAAGCAATAAAGAATATAAGGTGCGACCACCGCAAAGAACTTCATAAATTACTAGTAGAACATGCGGAGGTCTTCCTTCCCAAGACAGGATCAATAAAGAACTTCCAATATGAATTTCGTGTACGTCCGCACAACCAGTTTCGTGTGCCACCCTATCCAATCCCCTTGGCATATCGACAGAAAGTAGCAGCTGAAATTGCGCGAATGCTGAGTGAAGGAATAATAGAACCTACGGCTTCAGCCTATAATAACCCGTTAAGAGTAGTCGAGAAGGCAGATGGTAGTATTCGTTTAGTCTTGGACTCGCGACAAATTTATACCATAATAGAACCCGAAACAGACAGACCGGAACGATTGGAGGAACTCTTACAAAATTTCCATGGAATATCAATCTTCTCATCAGTTGATCTAAAATCGAGTTTCTGGCAGATCGAGCTCCATCCAAATTGCAGACAGTACACAGCCTTTTTAGCATTTGGAAGATGTTACCGGTTTCGTCGTCTCCCATTTGGTTTGAACATTTCGTCTGCCGCATTCATTCGGGGACTGGACGGCATACTAAGCGATAATTTGAAACGTCATGTCACCAGCTATGTGGACGATTTGCTGATCGCGGAGAAATCTTGGGGAGAGCACAATGCGGTCCTCGGTGAACTCCTTGCGACATTCAAGGAATACGGAGTGACTGTTGTTGTTGTTGTTGTTGTGGTCTTCAGTCCTGAGACTGGTTTGATGCAGCCCTCCATGCTACTCTATCCTGTGCAAGCTTTTTCATCTCCCAGTACCTACTGCAACCTACATCCTTCTGAATCTGCTTAGTGTATTCATCTCTTGGTCTCCCTCTACGATTTTTACCCTCCACGCTGCCCTCCAATACTAAATTGGTGATCTCTTGATGCCTCAGAACATGTCCTACCAACCGATCCCTTCTTCTGGTCAAGTTGTGCCACAAACTTCTCTTCTCCCCAATCCTATTCAATACTTCCTCATTAGTTATGTGATCTACCCATCTAATCTTCAGCATTCTTCTGTAGCACCACATTTCGAAAGCTTCTATTCTCTTCTTGTCCAAATTATTTATCGACCATGTTTCACTTCCATACATGGCTACACTCCATACGAATACTTTCAGAAATGACTTCCTGACGGAGTGACTATCAATATCGAAAAATCGAATTTTGGGACGTCCTCTGTCAAATTTCTAGGACATATCATCACGGGTGAGGGCATTGCGCCAAATCCCGAAAAGATCGAAGCGATTGAAAAGTTTCCCATTCCTACGACAAAGAAGCAGTTAAGGGGGTTCTTGGGGATCATAAATTTTTACAACCGCTTTATACATGTCAAAACTCAGAGCAGTCCTAGGTTGCATCAACTTACAGGAAAGAAGATTCCTTGGTAATGGGATGAGGCGGCCGAATCCGAATGGAAAGCATTAAAATTCGCATTATTACAAGCACCCATCCTATCACACCCTAACTTAGCAGAAGAGCTTTTCATAGTAACGGACAGTTCATACTCAGGTGTGGGTGTCATGGTGTTCCAAGACTATGTACATGAAGGAAACAGGGTGTGGAAGACAATTGCGTTTGGTAGCAGAGTACTAGCCAAGAGTGAGAGGAATTACTCAGTAACCGAGTTAGAGGCGCTGGCTATTGTATGGGCGTTTGAAAAATTCAGATACCTTCTGTTTGGTCGCAAGACGAGGGTCTACACAGACCACAAGGCACTCGAGTTCTTGATGACTGCAAAGCTTAATCACAGGCGGCTCATTAGGTGGGCATCATATCTGCAGCAGTACAACTTTTCGATAGAATATATTCCCGGCAGTCAGAACATTATTGCAGACGCCTTGTCACGGTCACCGATCGGATTTGAGCACAACATGGAAGAAGATCTGGAGGAAAATCACTACTGCCTTTTTTATATGCAGAAAGTAGCCTTTGAAAATTTTATTACCTGTAGTATGCAGGACATCAAGAAGGAGCAAGACAAGGACCCTGCCCTAGTGTTATTGAAACAGAAATGGATAGACAGAAGACACGCCACCATCAGGCAGTTCTACCTCTTGCGGAAAGGCATAATTTTCCACCGAAATTATGCCAATGACACTGAATGGGGGGTATGCATCCCTGAACACCTAATAAACAAGGTTATATGGCATACTCACCTCAGCTATGGACACTTCGGACCACGCAAGTGCAATCTCAAGCTAAGGACCATGTGTTACTTTCGAAACATGGAGCGTCGAATACGGAGGGTACTGTCGGTGTGTAAAGACTGCCAAAAGGCTAAGCACACCACTGTGAGCATGCAGGCACCATTATACCCAATCGTACCGACAAAATTAAGACAATTAGCAGCAACAGATTTGATGGGACCTTTGCCAAGAACAAGAAGAGGATATACTTACGTATTAGTGTTTGTTGAACTAACGTCCAAATACGTTACCTTTACGCCACTGAAGAGGGCGACAGGACGAACTGTATCACGAGCCCTAATCCGGGATTTCCTACAACAGGTTGGTCATGTGAGTAAAATTATTTCTGATAACGGGCCACAGTTTAAGTCAAAAACTTGGAAGGAGACGTTGCGTCGATGTAAAATTGATCCCATTTTTATATCTTCGCACCATCCGAGCTCGAATGCTGCAGAACGGGTTATTAAAGAACTCGGAAACTTGTGCCGGTTGTACTGTAACAAACAGCACACGACATGGGACGTTTTCCTTAAAGACTTCCAGGAGGTGATCAATGAGGCACCCCGTGGGATAACAAAATTGGCACCCATTACAGTACTGAAAAACCGGATTCCTAAGGACTTGATAACCAAGGTCGTAAACTTCCCACCAAGATCGCGAACGCAGCACCAAGCCATAGTGGATTTGGCTCTCAAGAGGATACGGGCTGCAGCAGAGGTCAGGAAGAGACGTGCCGACAGGGGAGCTCGTCTACGACACTTCCAAATTGGACAAAAGGTGCTCGTTAAGTCTTTCCGACTTTCGAACAAACAAAAAATGAAATGCCAAAAATTTTATTCTGTTTACAACGGCCCGTACCGTATAAGGAGAGCAGCTCATCACAATGCTTATGAATTGGAGACGCTGAAAGGAAAGAAGTCCATAGGACTCCACCACATCTCTCACATAAAGGAGTTCGTGGAATAGTAGTAGTGTAAGTGGTGTACATAGTAGAATGGGCAAATACATGAACCTTGCTATAGTAGTAGTGTAAGTGGTGTACATAGTAGAATAGGCAAATATATGAACTTTTCTTCGGGGAACAATACTCGTCGCATTAATAGATTAAGATTGTTAATTAAAGTAATAACACGCTGCGTTTTCTCGCATAAGAATGTACTGCTGTTAATTTTTGTCTATGTTCGGGATCTCCTCTGTCGTTGCGATAAGAGGCACTACCTTTCCATGAGCAATGTTTTTGTCCTTTCCTATCTGGTGTCCATGTTAAGGGATAAAGATGAGTGACGAGACGTCGCACAAACGGGCGCATACAAGAACGTGCTCTTAGAAGCGTTCTGAGAAGTCGTGATACGCTCCATAGCGGCCACAGCCAGTTCGTGAGACGTTCATACCAATGCTTGCAGGCACGCGTCAGTGCACCGCAAGATTGTGGTATATTGCGTGATTTCGAGGATGAATATTGGCAGTATAGTTTTTGCAGAGCTGCGCCAGCATCGTTGTCTTGCAAGTCGGGGTGAACCTGTGAGCGTTTGACTCCAATGGTGCCCTAGACGGTAGAAATGCGGGCATAAAGCCTACCATGCCAATGTGCTGGTTGGGGATTTAGCATGCTGCTTGCGACTGTCACAGATGAATAACCAGTGACTCATACTATGATATTCGTGACATACTGTGTAGCTGGCGTGTGGTGGGCGACTGAATCCTCAACAGGAACCAGACTTGGCTGGGTCAAATTACATTGCCTCTGGAAAGGTGCGCTTTCATTGCTAAGACTGCATCACATACAAAATTAAGTTCAACTATAAATTTATTGTCTTGTATAGCCATGGCTAACCCAGTCTCCGGAGTTTCAGTGAGGCGTAATGAAAACTTGGATGTCATGTCGTACGGCGCGCACATCACTGTCGTCAATAGCGGCGAGCAGCGAGACATCTCAACGTAACAGGAATTATGTAAGAGTTTTGTATAAGGTAAACAAAAAAATATATAAATAAATAAAATAAATAAGTAAATAAATAAAAGGGAAAGTACGTTATACTAGGATAAGTTAAACTGTAGGATTTAACAATAACTAGATTAATATTGTGGGGGTTTTCTACCACAAGTGTGGCGCGCGCCTGTTGGGATGCTATTTTTCAGGTTATCAAACCACACACCCGAGATGGAGGGAAGACTGGCGAGCGAAAGTAGCATAGTTGCATGTTCTTTATAGCTCAGTAAAACTTAGACCTGCGTAACAACATAATTTAATTAAAAGACATTGAATGTAGATCGTTGGCAAATGGTAGTTAATTCTTGAGCATGTCTACTGTCGATCTATATAATTAATAGTAATATTAGTGCGGGCCCGCACATTTAGTTGTTCATCCATTACATAGCATCAGTTATCACACACCATGTACAATACTGAGATCGGTCTCTACACAAATATCAAGATAAACTATTTCCATTTTTTGTTATGATAGCTACAGATAAATAACTATAAACTTAAAATTACAGTGTCTGAAATGACAGACCATCAATGTATCGTTATGTAAATTTATTATAAAATAGAAGGTCATGGGGAAAAGTTAGGCATAGGATTTTTGTAAGAAATGTGCAGATGACGGGGATCGTGGCAATCCAGAGGCCAACCGGAGGTCATCGGCTACCTGCAGGAGGAGAGCGTCGGCGCGCTACCTGACGTGAGGGGCGCGAGGGCGTCCGGTCCTACAAGCTGACAGTCACCGGGCCGTGTACCTGAGGGATTAGGGGGGATCCTCGCCGGGCCACAAGCGAAAGTGAGGCTGGCCATTGACACTGACACGCGACCCACGCGCGACAGCCCGCTAGCTCTCCGGTCGCGGCGGCCGTTTGGAGGGATTCCCTGCGGCAGGCCACGTTGTCGTGAGTACACGAAGAAGATCACATATCGTGTCAGAACCTGCGCCTCATGTGCCTCAGGACAGAAAGGGACGCTATATACTCACCTGTTTGGGTTTTTACAACTCACTAGCATTGGCCGATCTGCATACACAAAGCAGTATCGTGCTACACTAACAAATGTATGGTCTCATTTCTAACTTCTCCTCTCTATTAGAGAGCAGTTGTAGCAATCGTCGCTCCTAGTTCGATCCTGTATGGATGACCTCACACACTTGTGGAGTCACTCCACGTGCCATCATCCCTCGTCGAACTGCAATATTGGGAAACGTAAAGTACTGTCCAGCGAGAGAAGAGACCTAGACTAGTGATGTATCCCAACACGTAGACCTCAGAGACAATTAATCGACATGAGGAGAGCATATCACTGTGTTTTCCTACCGTACTGCCGTGATCATATGCGTGGGTCTGACTACAATCTCAACAGCGTACTGCAGACGCTCCAGCACTCCCTATTGCTGTTGCAACAACGTAGCAACAACACCCGACGTTTAGCCCTATGTGATGTCAGTACTGTGACCCCATCCCAAAAGCCCCCCTCCAATGCTCAAGACATGGAACCACGTGCATCAATGCATATGACTCAACATGCCAACCCCCTCAGAGAAACTAATGAATTTGTGAAGTGCTTCGAACATTTCTAACAATGTGATTTAGTGCCTCATTCTCAGCACAGTCGTGAACAGTGTGCAATGTGCACGCACAACTTAATGTCCCATGAACCTTGTTTTTTTAAATTTCTTTCTCTAGTGTTGTTTTTGTAATGTATGTGATACCTTGTATGTGTTTGTTTTACACTGTAATTCTTATTACAAATTACTGTATTGTTCTCCACACCATGTTTTTTTTGTATCTTGTATTTATTGTTGAGTGTATGGAAACAGTGTGCCAGAAGTCCCCATAAACTGAAGCAGATACCACCACTGTCATTGTGAATGGACCATCAGTTCAGGGAACATTTTGTAAAGGTTATTCTTGCTGCAGGGAGACAGAATGAATCGGAGGTTGTAATTAGATTCTGAAAGCTCACAAAGAGATTGTTAACTTAAATTGTATCATGTGTGAGTGAGTTCAGGTTAGTTTAATGATTAAAATTGTGGTAACATCTTGGGCATTTAATTGGGAACACTCCAACTCTGATTGTAAAGAATAAATTGCTCCATATTTGGCTCACATGCCCGGGCCATATTTAGAGAGTGAATGTCAGTGTGAATCGGTGTTTGGAAGGGGCTCCCTGGGTATGGATGTGTGATGTGAGTGTTAGTGTTCCATATTAAGAAGGTGAAGTTGGCTACATCATAAATAATCCTCCCTCTAAGAGCTGCATTTTTCAGTTGCAGTTATTTTCTTTATAGAGTGCGGCATGTGCAGCCAGTTTGCGAGATTGTTCTTGGGCGATTGACTCACTACCTTGCTCCTCAGTGAGCCAACCGCTCACCAATTACAATCTAAAATGGCGTAGGGGCTATGAGAGGTGGCATGAGCCCCCTCTCATATTTCTATCTTACGATTCTCCTATCTAATTGCATGCAGTGGAAAGTTGCTATTCCTTCACACGCGGACTTCCCACGCAGCGTCTCTCGTCACCCGGGTGGTCCGGTGACAGGCGGGCTCTGCTGATCTGGAAAGCTTTAAGCCGACGGGTGTGAGGAAGTCGAGTGAATGCTTTGCAGACACCGACATTGTCAAGAGGCACGCCCGCAGAGCTTGAAGTAGCGGCTGGGCTAGAGGTTCCGTTACTTCGCAGAAACTTAGCGAAAACACTTTCTGGCGGGCTACCAACGAGGTGTGGGAATGACTTGTGTACCCAGGCAGCTGTGGCGGGAAAATTCCCGCACTTTCTGCAAAATAGTAACTGTGATTGGCTTGCTCAGGGCATAGCTCCGTGACGTAGCAAGATCGGCGCAGAAATTGGCGCCAAGGATCTCCATTGGTGGAATGGTAGCGTTCCGGCAATGGAGTGGAATTTTCCGCCGGTTTTCGAGTTGCTGATTGGAACGTTTAACCACGGCCACTGTCGTGGGGGCGGGAATGTTCTGTGTTCGGTTTTTGGTACGGGTGCTCTTGTGGGTAGTTGGCTCTCGCCTTTCGGTCGAGGACGTCGAAGCAACCAGCCAACGGCTCCGGTACGGCAGATCGTGTCCTGGGAGTCAAGAAGTCGGTTTGGTAATGTATGTCCGCAGCACCGGCAGATAGGGATTTTCCTAGGTGACAATCAGAGCTCAACAGAGCGCGCCTGTTCGTCTTTTTTCTAACTTTGTTCTGTCTTGGGTAGCAGCAATTAATGTTGGGTTGGCTATGTGTTTTCTCTAAGAATTGAGTTGCTAGGAATTGGCTGCACATACCACTTCGTCATAATCCTCACAATCTAGTTTAGGGACAACTTCACATTCACAGCGTTTGTTTAAGTATCCAATTAGAGCCAATTTGATGTATTGTTAATGTTTCATGTGTTGTTGTTTATTATTTTGTGTTTAGTCTTAATAAATCATATTGTTATTTTGGACAGAACTTTCATTCTGTTAAATGGTAGAGCAACCCCATCATTCTTCACTATGTTAATGAAACCTTCGTTTAATTAACTTATTTATCAAATTAAATTATTGCAGGTGCCAAACTCTCTTCTACTCCACTGGCAGGATTGATTAGAGTCAGTTCGCGTATTTTTTTATCCTTGTGCAACAGGAAAAGTTGGAGTTAGAATAGGGGGGGCTTAGAGCATCATGTACATATGTAATTTCTCTAAGAATTGAGTGTTAAAAAACACTGCTAGCCCCGGCACCTCGCAACGGTACACTCGTGAAATGGTCGTACGGCAAAATCTCCAGTTCATTCGTAGGGGACAATCCGCTCTTCATCGCTACCTCGGAGATGCTGTGTCCCATCGCTGTTCTGCCGACTGTAACACCAAGTTCAGACTCGTCCAATATAGGCGTTGTCGACCGAAGCGCCGTATTTTTCCTGTTTACATATCACTGTATACGCGTGCCTATACCAATTTCTTTGGAGCATCAGTACATAAGGTATAGAGATGACGCTGGCTGCGCTGTAATTTAGTTTTGGTGTGTTGGTATGTTACAAGGACATAAAGGGTCCAATACTATACCTTTTTCAACATAAGAACCTAATATAAAGAAACGTCCGCTCAGCACCATCTGTGCGGCGATTTGCAGTCAGCACAGTGCTCCTGCACCAGATGTTTTGACGTCGTACCTACGTATGGCACCTCGTACACCAATAAACCACGAATGTTGAAATATGGTGATTTTGACGTAGTGGACAGTGTTTTACCCTCTTGCATTTCCAGATTTTTCGACTGTAGCCAGTCCTGTAACAGAATTTTGATGTATTTCCTTAATCCAATTGTAAATGATAGCTTTACCTTTAATTGGCGGAAATGTGTTTCTCAAATTACAAAACCTACTCCTGAAAATTAAGGCGTTTCCAAACGTGGAAACACGTTCCGAGGTATAACATGTTCATTGGTTTCGGAACCAGAATTGTATTGAAATTTAAAAGCCTTGATGTCGAGGAAAACTTGTCACTATTGTAATTATTGTCTGTCTATTACATTATTACTCAACTACACATCAGTACTCAGCAAGTTAAACCAAATTGAGCACAAGTATTATTAAAAACAAATTAAAAGTTGCAGACTTTTGAAAGTGAAGCGAATGGAAACTAAAAGCAATCTTCAAAAAATGGTTCAAATGGCTCTGAGCACTATGGGAGTTAACATCTATGGTCATCAGTCCCCTAGAACTTAGAACTACTTAAACCTAACTAACCTAAGGACAGCACACAACACCCAGTCATCACGAGGCAGAGAAAATCCCTGACCCCGCCGGGAATCGAACCCGGGAACCCGGGCGTGGGAAGCGAGAACGCTACCGCACGACCACGGGCTGCGGACAAAGCAATCTTCGTTTTCAGCAGTGGTGAAATGACTAGTACATTAAAGAAACTTAGTTCATTCACAAGTTTCACATGCTCCGTGGTACAAGACCTCCTCCTGTTTCGAGGTACGCCGCGCGGGACTAGCCGAGCGGTCTAGGGCGCTGCAGTCATGGACCGTGCAGCTGGTTCCGGCGGAGGTTCGAGTCCTCCCTCGGGCATGGGTGTGTGTGTGTTTGTCCTTAGGATAATTTAGGTTAAGTGGTGTGTAAGCTTAGGGACTGATGACCTTAGCAGTTAAGTCCCATAAGATTTCACACACATTTGAACATTTCTTTTGTTTCAAGGTACAAGATGGTGCACGACCACGAAGTACGATTAATTATCCACATGCTATTTAAATAGTTCTAAAAATACATAAAATGTTACTCACCGTAGTATTCTGTACATGAAGAATTAACAGTAACCACCAAATAGCTTTAATATACAGGGCGTTCGGAAATTTCCGTTACAAACTTTTAGGACTTGCAGAGGGGAGTGAGTACGTAACAGTTTGAGTAGGAACCCATGTAGAACGGTTTTAGTTCAGATGGGTACACTAAGGAAAAAAGTCTCAGACTTGCTTGTCCTGGTTTGCAATAGTTTAACCTGAGTAACGTGTACTACGTCAGATGATCACCGGATGTGGGGTCGTATGCAGAGTTTAACTTACGAGACTCCTGTAGAGACAGAAGAAGATCTGCTGGTAGGAGTTGTGGCCGCTGGGCTAGAAATAGAAGAGATACCAAGTGGGATAGAGTATGTGTGTTCCAGAAGATGCTTCGTAGGTAGAATATCTGTGACAACGTTGGTGGTCGCCACACCGAGCAGTTGTTGTAATGCATGTGCACTGTTCTTTTCGTACAGTACGCTGGGTGCTTTTTTGTTTTGGAATAATGTGAACACACAATGCTTGATTGTTAATGCAAACAAATGTGATTAAGTGACAAATGGATGTTTCGTTGTTTGCCTTTGATTTCTTACCTAATACTTGTATTGCGCCACACTCAATTCAGTTCCTAAAGCAGGAGTGGATGAGTCAAACATCTGAAATGAAACCATCACAGAACGAAAACAGTACGTTTCGAAACATGGATTCCTACTCAAATTGTTAATTACTCACTCCTCTCTTTTGTATCACACAGCACTTGTACTGTAAGTCTAGAAGGCGAAAGATTTACAATTGCTGCAAAAACACAATACGGGTATACTAGAGACCCTGTCCAATACACCTGTGCAAAACTTCATCGGATTTTCATTGTAGTTTCCATTTCGCGACCGATCGTTCCTTACTTTCCGAATAGCCCTCGTATTACGTAGATATTTTATACAAATTTTAGCGATGGCTTTTGTAACAAATTATTATGCAAATATTCATTCTAAGATTATATATTGTGCGACGCGGTACGGTATGTGTTTATTTACAGCGACTGAACGGCGTTTTAGAGGGCAATGGCCAATTCGTATGAAAACGGTACCGTGCACATTTAGAGATGGCAATAGTACCGCATAGACAAGGTATGAAAGGACAGTGCATTGGTGAAGCAGTAATTCGTATTCGTTTGAGAGGGTTTCCGATGGTCGCACGACGGGAGTTAACAGACTCTGAACGTGGAAAAGCGGGTGGAGCTAGACGCATGGTGCATTCGATTTCGGAAATCGTTATATTCAGTATTCTGAGATCCACAGTGTCAAGAATGTGCCGAGAATAACAAATTTCGGACATTACCTCTCACCGCGGCAACGCAGTGGCCGACGACATTCGCTTAACGATCGAAAGCAGCGGCGTTTGTGAAGAGTTGCCAGCGGTAACGAACAAGCAACATTGTTTGAAATAACCACTGATATCAATATAGGAAATACGAAGAAAGTATCCGTTTGGACAGTGCGGCGAAATCCGGCGTTAATGGGCTACGGCAACAGACGACCGATGCGAGTGCGCTTGCTAACAGCACGTCATCGCTTGGAACCCCTCTCCTGGGATTCTGACCATATCGGTAGGACCGTAGACGACTGGAAAACCGTAGCCTGGAGTCCGCGATGTCAGTTGGTAAGAGCTGATGGCATGGTTCGAGTGTGGCGTATATTCCATGCAGCCATGGACTGAAGTTGTCAACAGGGTGTTACGCAAGCTGATTGTAGCTCCATAATGGTGTGGGTTGTGTTCACATGGAATGGGCTTTGTTCTCTGGTCCAAGTGAACTGACTACTCACTGAAAATTGTTATGTTTGGCTATATGGAGACCACGTGCAGCCATTCGAATCTCGCTTCAGGCAAGGACACATGTTTTGTCCTTAGGTTAGTTAAGTTCAAGTAGTTCTGAGATCTAGGAGACTGATGACCTCAGAAGTAAGTCCCATAGTGGTAAGAGCCATTTGAACCCTTTGATATAGCCACCCAGTCACCGGAAATGAATTCTATCGTACATTTGCAGAACATAATCAAGAGATCAGTTCGTGCATAAAATCCTGCACCGGCAATTATGCATGCCTCATCATTTACGCATGGGAATTTAGACGACATATTGACTCCATTCCACGTCGGGATGCTGGATTACGCCGGCAAAAAGGATCTGTGGCACGATATTAGGAAGTATTTCATTATTTCTGTCACTTCAGTGTATGCGTGTGTATGTGTTGTGAGTGGAGTGTAGCTCGAAACAGGGACCGTTGCCTGAACTCAAGACAGAAAACAACTAGTTCTTAATCATAACTTCAAGGCCCTTTCCAATCATAGTACGTTTATTAACAGTATTGACGAGCGGAAGTAACGGAAGTAACGGATAGAGAAAAACACCAGAATAGGCAAACAAATACGGAAATTACTATAGTAATACGTGTAGCTTGGGAGTAAGTTGTTTGGAAATGTTTATAATAGCTCGATACCGAATCAGTACAAAAACAAACAGGTAAAGCAAATGAGCACTTCATAAAATCGTTAAGACGATCGAAACTAATAACTGGAGAAAAATTTGTCGCATTTTTCACTTCCAAAACTGTCCACATATTTTATGTTACATCTCCGCTGGTACTGCTGTTAATTTCACTACCAGTATTTGTTTTATCGCTGTCATATTTTCGTCAGTCTCTTCCCAGAGTACGTTGCCGTCGCCACTGTACGCGGAAGGCACGCTGATAGCAGTTTAGTCGTTCAAAATGGAGTGAAATCCTTCTAAAAGTAAATGGAAATAATGTTTTCGGAGACGGTCTCATATGACTTTTTTACTACGTCAAGCACGAGGTAAAACGACCAGATTTTTCTTCGATGACCTAAACTCAATTCTCTACTTCAATTGTAATATGACATTCACCAACACAGGCATAACACAGTTACTGATCAACTTAACAGATCTGCGATTAGGTAGTTAGCGAGTCTAGCATTAGTTGTCATCAAGCCCTTGTTTAAATTTTTCATGGGATATGTTGCACGTTTCACAACAGTATAAATGGGCTAAAAACGGGTTGGGGGAGCAGCTTTCGTCTGCATGTAGTGTCACGGTTACCATGGGTGGAGCTAATTGTTTGAAAATTTTCATTCCCTTCCACCGTGGTATTGTTCGTTATGTCACACAAGACGGACGACTCATCGGTGTTGTCGATCTGGTATAGATATTAAAGAGCGGCGGTCTCGTATTTGGTTCAAGTGACTCTGAGCACTATGGGACTTAACCTCTTAGGTCATCAGTCACCTAGAACTTAGAGCTACTGCCGCCGGTGTGGCCGAGCGGTTCTAGGCGCTTGAGTCTGTAACCGTGCGACCGCTACGGTCGCAGGTTCCAATCCTGCCTCGGGCATAGATGTGTGTGATGTCCTTAGGTTAGTTAGGTTTAAGTAGTTCTCAGTTCTAGGGGACTGATGACCTCGGATGTTAAGTCCCATAGTGATCAGAGCCATTTGAACCATTTTTAGAACTACTTAAACCTAACTAACCTAAGGACATCACACACATCTATCCCCGAGGCAGAATTTGAACCTGCGACCGTAGCGATCGTGCGGTTCCAGACTGTAGCGCCACCCCGGCCGGCGTGTCTCGCATTTGGATAGCATCCCTTGGATGTTGATGAATTTCTCCTAAAATCGTTTGTCAGTCTGTGTGCTACTGACGTACGTCGTTGGATAGAGAGGGCTCCAACCGAAATTCCCTTCGAATTTAGGTTTGACCGAGTACACATTTTGCCTGCTTTTCTAGAGTCATGTAAATAAGTTACATTGTAATATTTCCTCGCCGAATTTTAAAGAAAAGTACCACTTATGTTTGTGTCTCTACGACATTGCGATGGCTTTCCTTTTCGATCGGTCGCGAAATGGAAACCAAGAGAAAATCAAAAATGTCTTACTTGCAACATTTAGCTACACCTTCCCGCTAGTTCTCTACATAGTCGCCACTCCAACTTTGACGTTTGTCATCGTGCTGTACTAATTTTTTAATGCCCTCGTTACAGAAGGCAGCCGGCTGAGCTTTCCGCCAATTCTCTACGCTTGTCTGCAGCTCAATGTCTGTCCAAAATGCTGTTCTCATAGCCAGCGGCGCTTGCGAGCAAACGAGATGAAATCGGAGAGAGCCAAGGCCGGGCTGCATGGTACCGCAGCTCTAGTGCGCGGCCGAGAGTTGTGCTGAAGAACGACAACTTCAGATGACAATATCCCTCTTCTCTTGCTCTGAGCTGCCATTCGTAAACGACTGTCGCTAATCGCCTGATCCGCTCGCTGAACGAGATCATCGCTTGACACTAGCGTGCTTCCCTGATCGCTTGTGTAATGAAAGTCTGCACAGCAGCGCGGAGTGGCCGCGCGATTTAGGGCACTATGTTACGGATTGCACTATCCCTCCCGCCGGCGGTTCGAGTCCTCCCTCGGGCATGGATGTGTGTGTTGTTCTTAGCGTAAGTTAAGTTTAAGTTAGTTTAAGAAGTGTGTAAGTCTAGGGACCGATAACCTCAGCAGTTCGGTCCCTTAGGAAATCACAGATATTTGAACATTGTAAAAGTCTGCACGTTCCTGCTTCAGAGACACTGCAACACTGCCGTAGTCTGCTGTCGTGCATAACATTTATGTTATGAGGGCTGCATGGTATCAGGCGAAGCCCCTCAGTGTGAAGAAATCTAATGACAGCACGCAGTTTACGATTGATGCGAGCCTCTGTTGTTCCCACCATCTTTACGAGCTCACTGTGCGATCATAACCAAAAAGTGTGATGTGACTCGATCGACGGGCGTGCAGAGACAATGTGTAACACATCTGTACAAAGCTTCATTTGATTTTCACTGTGGTTTTAATTTTGCGACCTATCGGACCTTGAAAAAAATTGCCGTTGCAATTTCTTCGTATCAGCTGAGTGTTTTAAGAAATCCTGAGACTGTCGTGAATACTAACGTATGAAGCCCTCGAAATACCAATGGCCTTACATACACATCAGAATCTCTTCAAAAAGAATGTTGAGGCTACGTCAGTGAACGCAGTTTGTATTTTGCAGTTTGCATTTTTAATTTGTTTGTAGTGGTCATCAATTCGATAGCGCACGTTATTGGAAGTGTCTGAAATTGCTATGAGTGTGCTAAGAGGTATTTTCAGGTTCTGGACCATACACATCAGAATTTCTTTGAAAGTAAAAATCTTTCGTAACATAATTTAACAACAGTTAGAGAGATTTGCGATGAGGTGGGACTTTACAGCTGTCAAACGATTGTGAAAATTTCGTGTAGAAGAGCATCAGTTGTTTATTTTTATTCTCAGGGCTACCGGTTTCATCAGCAGACCATTTTAAAGCCGAAGCTGCTTACGTCTTGCTTTGGCTTGGTAATGGTCTGCTGACCGAAACCAGTAGTACTGAGAGAAAAAAAAGAGCTCATGCTCGTCTACAATGAAGTTTCATAACAATTAAAGCATTCTGGTTCTTTTTTAATTTTTTAGATGGGCACAAATCCCCCCTCCTCAGTAATGCGCGTTATGGAAAATGCCTTGGTATTCCTAGGGTGAATCCAACTCAGGACATCCTGCGCACTACACATAGCAGTCACAGGCGGCAAGGGAATAGGGGAATCCCTCTCCCTCGATGGAACGTCTGCGGGCGGGAATGCGCCGGTAACAGAGTGGCACATCAGGAACACGGGCCGCTGCGGGCGAGTATCGACTGCGCGAGAGATCGATGTGCGCGTCGCGTGTTTTGCGCGCGGGCGGCGGCGGCAGCGGCTGCGGCGCGGCGGGCGCGCTCATTTCCTAATGCCTCCGCCCCCGCTCCGCCCCCGCGGCGGCACCTGTTCGGCACACGGCACCACCGCTGCTCGAGGGCCAATTTAACGGCCCATTGCCGTAACATGGCTGCCGACGGGCTTGCGGCGGCGCAGTAATACTACGCTGCGGTGTCTCTCCCCGGTGGAATGTCCAGCCGGCGGCAGTGTCGCAGCTCATCCACTCCGCCCACAGCCATCATTAACCGGCACGGTGAAAGACAACTAACTGGCGGTAGCGGGTAAAGTAGATAAAGTTTTAATGCCTCGACAAGCGTGCAGGAATGTCCAGTCCGTTACTAGACACTGTGATATATAATTAGGAGCATACTGCTACAAACTCTAAAAAACGACGTGCGCTGAATTATTAGTGATACAAGATTCGGGTGGTAACATAAAAATAAACATAGCACTTCCACTTTATATGGAATGTATTTGTTAAAAAAAAAAGGAAGTAACAGACAACCGCATAGTTCTCAATAAACGATGACGTCAACTCAGATACCTCACATTTCTGTTATGGATGGGGAATTATTGGGATAATACAATACGCCATTGCATTTCTCCAGCTTATAATGCAGAGCTATTTTATGCTTTCAATCTCGCCCCTTTTTTTGGCGGTAAAGCTATTACATGGCTTTGATGAGTGATTCTATAAGCTAATTTTAAATGTGTTTGCGAAACACTCTCGTTCACTGTGCCAGACAGAGACACTGTAAGTGCGCAGGAGTATTGTGTCCATCGGTTACCTCATAAAAAATAAAATCGTAGAGTTACAGAGCAGAGATTCGATGATATTATTGCAAAGAAAGTAAGTTCGATACCAAAGCTAAGGTACACTTTTCCTTATTGAAAGGGAAACGTTGAAGATATACCTTGCGTTAGAGTATGCATCGAAGAAATAAATCCCCGGGAAGGATGGGTATGAAAGACGACGAAACGACAAGCAAACAGACTATGAATTGGAACTTTGAAACTGTCACACTGACAGGAAGGGTAGAGGAGATAGCAGATATGGTGGAAAGGAGAAAGCTATACATGTTACGAACAGGAGAGACAGGGTGGAAATGTGATGGCAGTAGGGAAATCGTGAAAGTATATGAATTGTATTCTAGTGGAAATGACGAAGGAAGACAAAAGGGAGTGGGAGTTGTGAGAGATGGTCCAAAATAAGAGGTACGGAAGATAAGTGACAGGGTAAAGAAGATCAGAATAATGACAAAGCGAAGAGGTGTAGAGGCGGTTCATGTGGATACCTTTCAAGTGGGCTGTAGCAGGAGATTATAAGGGGAAGATAACCGTAAACAGAAGAAGAGAAATGGGGACGCCTTAAAAACGCTATGGCAGAAGCTGCAGTAGCCGTATGCGGAAGGACAAGTGGCCAAAAAAGGAGGAAGGAGACACCATGGTGGAATGAGAGAGTCAAGGTAGTTGTGCGAAGGAAGAACATGGCCTTCATACTGTGGTTCCAAGAAAGGACCGAATTAGGAAGAGACAACTATAACAAAAAGAATAGAGAGGCAAATAAGACAAAGGCTGTGCAGAGAAGGAAGTGCATAGAAGAATGAACAGAGATAGTGAAGGAAGACAGTAGAGAAAGTAAGAAAGTGCGATATGGAATGGTAAGAAGTAAGAGAAGAATTTTGAAAGAGGATGAAACATTCATGGACAAAAATGAGAAAGAATTTAATAACGAAGAGACACTGAAGGAGTACTTTGAAAACTTGTTAAATCCGAACAGACTTGGAGATGATGTTCATATAGAAGTAGAAGTAAAATCTGGAAGGGGTGGGAGGATGAAGGCAAAGGTCCTGACGTGGAAAGAAATGGCACTGGAGAGAATGAAAAAAGAAAGGCACCAGGTATGGAGGAAGTGTCGAAATGTTGATGTCAGAAGTAGAAGTTGGGGAACAGTGGCTGTATCGTGTGATGAAGATGTTGTTGAATGAGAAGAAACCTCAAGCAGACTGGAATAGATCACTAATTCTCCCTATATTCAAGAAAGTGAGCAGGAAGAATAGTAGAAATTACAGAGAAGATGATGTCACGATGTGCGAAGTTATAAGAAAAGATTCCTGACAGCAGAATCGGAACAAAGGTCGAAAACAGGTTCAGAGCGGAACTGCATGGCTTCAGATCTGGGAGCTCAACTACTGACAAATTTGCAGTGAGGCAGCTTTAGGAGCACCACTATGAACTTGGAGAAGACCAGTTGATGGCTTTCTTGATATAGAAAAGACATTTGACAATGTCTGGAGAAGAAAGATCTGGGAAGCAGCAGAAAAGAAGGATGTGGCGAAAGATACAACAGTCAACGAAGAGGAGATATTCTGTGGAACTCTGAGTTGTGTGAAAGTGGGATATGAAAGAACCGAGTGGTTCCAGCAAACAAGTGGTGTGAAGCAAGGTTATGCAATCTCACTTCTCGTCTTCATTGCTGTCATGGATGCGATAATGACTAAGAGGGCAGAAACAGTTTGAGAAGACGAGATACACGCAATGGTGTTCGCAGATGACTTGACGGTCTGGGGAAAGAGAGAGGAGGAGATTTAGAAACAGCAGAGTACTTGGGAAGATACTGTGAGTGGAATGAAATTTAATACAAACAAATTTGAGAGCCTGGTTGCAACTAGAAACAAAGATCTGAGGTGAACAGGTGAAGAAGGTGTCAATTACTTGGTAAGTCTGACAGAGGAGAATGGAAGGGAGATCAATGCACGAGGCAGACAGGCAGAAGAATTTCTGCGAAGTGTTAGGAGCTTGGTTTCGAAAAAAAGCGTCCCACAAATAAGTAATACGCAGAAGTTACTGTATCACAGTTCTGACTTATGGCTCTGAGCACTATGGGACTCAACTGCTGAGGTCATCGGGCCCCTAGAACTTAGAACTACTTAAACCTAACTAACCTAAAGACATTATACACATCCATGCCCGAGGCAGGTTTCGAACCTGCGACCGTAGCGGTCTCGCGGTTCCAGACTGTAGCGCCTAGAACCACACGGACACTCAGGCCGGCAGTTCTGACCTATGCATCTGCAACACGGATAAGGAAGAAACGAGATGTGAGCAGATTAAAGTCATATGAAGTGAAATTCTTTAGAAGGATAGGACGAGGAATAGAAGAGTAAGGGGAATAGTGAAAGAGAAACCCTTGCACAGTAGAACAGAAACTTCAAGGCTCAGATGGTGTGGGCACTTGACGAGAATTGAGACCAATGGCATTCCCAAGAAGGTACATGAGATTGATATGCAAAGGGAAGGAGCAAGAGGAATACGAAGGGATAGATGGCTGAAAGGTGTGGAGGCGTGTTTTGAAAAAAGAGGCTAGGGCTGGACCTGAGCGAACACAGAAATATGGGGCGAAAACAGGACTAGATTGCGAGGCTTATTATCCATACAGATCCAGCCTTGAGTTGGAAAGTCATCAAGATGAAGATGATGATGTGGTAAAACTGGTGCATCCGGCATAGCGTTTTAATTTATTACTTACTAACTGCTACCTCTATTTCCAAGAGAATTTTTTATGCAGTATCTACGTATACCACTGAATGTACCTGCAACATTATCACTGCATAAGTCATAGTTCGGAAGATATGACGTCATTAAAACTGAGATTGCATGAAAAACTAGCTTATCTTATTACGGGGGGAGCCGCGCGGACCGTGACAGGGCGCCATAGACCGCGCGGCTACTCCGCGGATCAGACGGTTCTTAAAGTCTGACAGATATACAGACCACAAAGCGATACTATACGGGCTGCGTTTTTACTTTTGCGGTACAGAACCCAGAAAACAGGCAAAAGCAGCGTAGTACAATCTACTTAAGTGAAATTCTTCGTTAAAAGTTGCTCAAATACCGGGCCTGTTCTTGTTTTCACACAAGCGACATATTATTTGGCGTCCTTGTCCCTCTTTCTACCCTCACTCATACGTTTGTTGTCGTTCCAAGGGATCTTTGTAAATCTTTTAAAAATAAATCTTTATCTGTGAGCGTGGAAACGAGTTGTTCTCTCTGCTAGTTACGATAGACCGCGAGCTTGTATTGCCGAACGCAGTTAAACGCCCCGAGCGACCGCTTTCGTCGCTTTGGCCTTAAACAGGCCCCGATCAAACAACACGCGCTACAGTTTCCACCGTACGGCAAATCGCTGGCTTTACGATAGCCAAAGGTGTTAACTGGGCATTTTAACACGGCTGCGGCAAGTGGTCGAATACAATCGTATAATGCCTCCGTGCTTCGTAACCGTAGAGGCCGACATGCCGGGCAGCGTATCTGCCGTACATGCCGTGGTGGCCTACGTGAGACAGAGTGGTAACGATTGAATTATACGAATGCGGGGTGTCTGTTCTTTAGGACATGTCCGAAAGAGCAGACACTACGCATTCATACAACTGATTCGCCTCAACGGGCACTGAATCAACCACATTCAGTGCGGATGCACTGTAGGAATCCCAAAGTAACGAACATGAAGCACACCGTCAGGGACTGCGGATAGATGGTTCTAGGTGGGAAAGTGAGTCGGCCGACAGGCGTACCGAAATACTCCGCGCAGTTCCTATAAAGACAGCGTCCAGGTCGCAACTGCCTCGTAAGCAAGAGAACCTGGATTCGAATGCCGATCCGCCAAACAGTTTCACGCATCGCCCCTGATGTCCCACCACGCCCTGTTGCAGCTGATATCAATAGTCCCTTCCCTTTCCTTTCCTCTCACCCCCTTCCTCCCTCAATTTACATAATAGTAACGATTCAGTTTGGAGCCATGTTACTTGGACAACGAGGTCAATTTCTTCGGCCATATATTTAAAAAATTAGTAACCCATAAATAAGAAAATAAATGAATTTCCTCTTTGAGTCCGAGATCATTGTGAATATTTCCTGAACTACACTATATAGATCGCTTAATCGGGACGCCCTTACGAGGCATAGGTTTCATACTGACACAGATACTTATTTTACACACATCAAACGAAGTTTTGCATCAGTTCGGTTCCGAGAGTTCCGGAACCAGTACAGAAAATTGGAAAAGAGATCAACATGAGCATCATTTCCGCCCTTTTTATTGCTCATGAAAACCACACACCGCATGTTGTACCACCATACAGTGGGACCTTCAGAGGTGGTGGTCCAGATTGCTGTACACATCGGTACCGTACCTCTAAAACCCAGTGGCACGTGTTCTTGCATTAATGCAAGCCTGCATTCGTCGTGGCATACTATCCATGTGTTCATCTAGGCACTGTTGATCCAGATTGTCCCATTCCTCAACGGCGATTCGGCGTAGGTCCCTCAGAGTGGTTGGTGGGCACGTCGTCCATAAACAGCCCTTTTCAATCTATCCTAGGTATGTTCGACAGGGCTCATATCAAGAGAACATGCTGGCCTCACTAGTCGAGCGATGTCGTTATCCTGAAGGAAGTCATTCACAAGATGCGCACAATGGGGCGCGAATTGTCGTTCATGAAGACGAATGCGTCGCCAATATGCTGCCGATATGGTTGCACTGTCGGTCGGAGGATGGCATTCACGTGTCGTACAGCCGTTACGGCGCCTTCCATGACCAACACCGGTGTACGTCGGCCCCACATAATGCAACCCCAAAACAGCACGGAACCTCCATCTTGCTGCACTCGCTAGACAGTGTGTCTAAGGCGATCAGCCTGACCGAGTTGCCTCCAAACACGACAACTGTCTGGTTGAAGGCATACGCGAATGGAACATGATGCCAATCCTGAGCGGTCCATTCGGCATGTTATTGCGCCCGTCTGCACCGCGCTGCATGGTGTCGTGGTTGCAAAGATGGACCTCGCCATGGACGTCGAAAGTGAATTTGGGCATCATACAGCCCATTGCGCACAGTTTCAGTGTAACACGACGTTCTGTGGCTGCACGAAAAGCATTATTGAACTTGATGGCGCTGCTACAGGGTTCCTCCGAGCCCTAATACGTAGGTAGCGGTCATCCACTGCAGTAGCAGCCCTTGGGCGGCCTGAGAATGTCATCGATAGTTTCTGTTTCTCTGTATCTCCACCATGTCCGAACAACATCGCTTTGGTTCACTCCGAGACGCCTGGACACTCCTGTAGTCGAGCGCCCTTCCTTGCACAACGTAACAATGCGGACGCAATCGAACCACGTTATTGACCGTCTAGGCATGGTTGAACTACAGACAACTCGAGCCGTGTACCTCCTTCATGCTGGAATGACTGGAACTGATCGGGTGTCGGACCACCTCCGTCTAATAGTCGCTGCTCATGCAAGGTTGTTTACATCTTTGAGCGGGTTTAGTGACATCTCTGAACAGTTAAAGGGACTGTGTGTGTGATACAATATCCAGATTCAACGTCTGTCTTCAGGAGTTCTGGGAACAGGGGTGATGCAAAACTTATTTTGATGTGTGTGTAAGTTCTAAGCTTTGATCTGATGATGGCCGTACCCGAAACGACGTTAACAATTAATATGTTAAATGCATTAGACTGTTTTATGCACAAAAACATTCTACAGCTTGAGTTGTTGCCATAAATGCCAGTACAGCCGTGGCGACTATAAATCAGTATGCAGAGGAGAAAAATGTGTTCAGGAAAGTAATCCCGACGTATTCAGGAGTAAAGTTGAACCCATTACTTGCTAGTTAAGCGATAAAGTATGTATGTGTAATGACTGTCACGGTAATGACGCTCAGTAACGAAATTAACCAGTAACGGCTACTTTTTGAAGGTTGCGTGTCTCGACAATACCGAATGCATACCTTACGACATATAAATTAGTCGTTACCCTTATAGCCCTAAAGGCAACGGCCTTGCCACAGTGGATACACCGGTTCCCGTGAGATCACCGAAGTTAAGCGCTGTAGGGCGTGGCCGGCACTTGGATGGGTGACCATCCAGCCACCATAAGCTGTTACCATTTTTCGGGGTGCACTCAGCCTCGTGATGCCAATTGAGGAGCTGCTCGACCGAATAGTAGTGGCTTCGGTCAAGAATACCATCATAACGACCGGGAGAGCGGAGTGCTGACCCCACGCCCCTCCTATCCGCATCCTCCTTGAGGATGACACGGCGGTCGGATGGTCCCGGTAGGCCACTCGTGGTCTGACGACGGAGTGCCTACAGCCCTAAGCAATATCGGGTGGTTATATTCACAGTGAAGCTACTCGCGGTGTTCCAGTGTGGGCTGTAATTATCGCATGACAGAGAAACTAGGTAAGTATGCTGAAGCTTTAAGGTGGAACCGTTTTACGCTGAAAAAAAAAAGTTATAGTTTGGGACACCAGGCGCAAATCAGGCATTGTATGACATCCCGTCGACATCTTTTTCAACATTATGCCTTTCTCACGTGTTTGAGCTTTTCTGCCCACGACCCGTTCCTAATCCATTCCATGTGGAAACATATCTAAACGTCTTTCTTCTATTCAAATGGCTCTGTGCACTATGGGACTTAACATCTGAGGTCATCAGTCCCCTAGAACTTAGATCTACTTAAACCTAACTAACCTATGGACATCACACACATCCATGTCGAAGGCAGGTTTCGAACCTGCGACCGTAGCGGCCACGCGTTTCCAGACTGAAGCGCCTAGAACCGCTCGGCCACAACGGCCGGCTTTTTCCATTCACAGCCTCCGATTTACACCTGGTGACCAATATTGGAAGTAATTATTTTTCACTGTAGATCAGTTCCGCGTTAAACCATTAGAATATATACCAAGTTTCGCTACCATCTGATAATTACAGACCACACTGGACCTCTGAGAGCAGCTGCGCTTTAATTATAGCCACCCGGTATGTAAAAATAAGAATTATTGGTCCCTGTGCGTTACTCGAATTTACATTCCAATGCAGTCCTACTAGAGCCATTTTCATGACGCTGCCTATAAGTCACTACGCTGCCATCTGTCGAAAAAGCATAGAGCAAACAAAGCAAGAAATGAAAGGGAACAGAGCAAAAAAAGGAGTATCAGCAGACGTATTACGAGCTCTGCTAGGGGTCTCTGTTCACGTGCCCTGTAGCTGACCTCTCGGCGAGCGAAGACGTAACAAAGATGCTTTGAGTTAATCCCACAGCCGAGCACTGTGGTGCATAATTAATGGCGAGAGACGCTGAGGCTGTCGGAAGGGCAGCACCGGCCGCACAGAATCCTCTCTTCCTCCTCCCCCTCCCCCCCTCCACCCCCCCCCCCCATCCCACTCCACCTACCATCGCCACTCCTCTCACAGCGCTGTCCCATGAGGCGCAGATGTTGGCTGCCTGCAGTAGCCGCCAAGTGGTCACCGAAACCCTGACTCTCCCGGCTGTTTGGCTAGCTGCTAATCTTGGCCGCAGGCGCTCTTCTGCTAATTGACATTACAGGAGCTGTGCGGCATTATGCAAAGCCGTAAGGAAATTACGATCAAAACAGCCGCGGCTCAAGGAAATTTTCTTCGTAACTTCATGCCAACAGCAGATCAGCTTAATCCACTGTTTTGTAAAGACGCATTTTGTACAAATATCTCCCCGTTTTTAAACAGATTATATGATAGAAGTAGATCATACTGAATTATCAGTTTTGACTTCACTAATACGGCTCCAATACCGATTACTGGTTGGTAATGGGTTCCAAAGAATACTCTCCTTCATCAGTCTAATATACTTATCTATTTATTTAACCATTTACACTATGTAATCAAAAGTATCCGGACACCCCCAAAAACGTACATTTTTCATATAAGGTGCATTTTGCTACCAACTACTGCCAGGTAATCCATATCATCATCCTCAATAGTCATCAGACATCGTGAGAGAGCAGAATGGGGCGCTCCGCGGAACTCACGGGTGCGCGAGATTTCCACGCTCCTACACATCCCTAGGTTCACTGTTCCCGATGTGATAATGAAGTGGAAACGTGAACGGACACGTACAGCACAAAGGCGTACAGGCTGACCTCGTCTGCTGACTGACAGAGATCGCCAACAGTTGAAGAGGGTCGTAATAGGCAGACATCTATCCAGACCATCAAGCAGGAATTCCGAACTGCTTCAGCATCCACTGCAAGTACTAAGACTATTAAGAGGGAGGTGATAAAACTTGTATTTCATGGTCGAGCGGCTGCTCATAAGCCACACATCACGCCGGTAAATGACAAACGACGCCTCGCTTGGTGTAAGGAGCGTAAACATTGGACGATTAAACAATGGAAAAACGTTGTGTGGAGTGACGAATCACGGTACACGATGTGGCGATCAGATGACAGGCTGTTGGTATGGCGAGTGCCCGGTGAAAGTTATCTGCCAGCGTGTGTCGTCCCAACAGTATAATTCGGAGGAGGTGGTCTTACGGCGTGGTCGCGTTTTTCATGGAAGGGGCTTGCCCCCCTTGTTGTTTTGTGAGACACTATCACAGCACCGGTCTACACTGATGTTTTAAGCACCTTCCTGCTTCCCGTTATTGAAGAGCAATTCGGAAATGGCGACTGCATCTTTCAACATGGTCGAGCACCTGTTCATAACGCACGGCCTGTGGTGGCGACAATAACATCCCTGTAATGGATTGGCCTGACCAGAGTCCTGACTTGAATCCTATAAAATACCTTTGGGATGTTGTGGAACGTCTCGGGCCTTCAATATCTTTTCGTCAAATGTGAGTAACGTAAACTAGAAGAAGCGTGTGGCTACAGACAGAACGAATGAATATGGAAAAGTGGTTCGAATGGTTCAAATGGCTCTGAGCACTATGGGACTTAACATCTGAGGTCATCAATCCCCTAGAACTTAAAACTACTTAAACCTAACTAACCTAAGGACATCACACACACATCCATGCCCGAGGCAGCATTCTAACCTGCGACCTTAGCGGTCCCGCGGTTCCAGACTGAGGCGCCGAGAACCGCTCGGCCACGACGGCCGTCATGGAAAAATGGACTAGTCTGATGAGCAGATGAAGTGGAAGGAAGAAAACAAAATAAGAAATGGATGAGAAAAAGCATAGATAATTTACGCTGCGTCAGAGATACTCTTTCCTGTTCGACAGAAAGGGAACTGTTGATAAATGCCAAGAGGGAAGCTACGCCGATGATAAAAGATACCTGTAAACCTGTAATCTCCTCTTTAATTCAAAGTGGTTTTGGATAAGACACAGGTTAAGGGTCATTTCTTGCACAATCGTATAGCTCAAATGGATATGGAGAAAGATTTAGTGATATCGAGAGATACAACCAACATGCTGGGCGTGTGTGATCTACTGCGCTTGCAGAACGATGACAGGTTGGGAAACTACTGTGCATGGAAAGTTACACCAACCCAGAGAAACTGTGAGCAGGCCACGCCTTGAAGTTCTACGCTGAGAGACTATGTATACAACTTAAAAATGATAACGCTAATTTTTATCAGACCTAGCTATTTATTCATTCAATAAAAATATCAGTCATATGCATAAATCATAGGAAACTGTGGAATGGTTTACAGAAAAATCTAGCAATTCTAATCAGTAGCTTTAATTGATTAGATTGGGCGAGAATGTATGCTCTGCAGACGTTTAAAGTCGACCAGAAGATGAATCGCAGAGCTTGTTAATCACACACGAAAAACAGCGATTCTAACCCTGGTGACTAATGGTAAAGCTTATACAAACACACCAAGGCTCTACTGTTACAGCATGGCACAAGTACACGCCCTATGACACCGGCGCTGCGGCTTATGATCACCGTAACTATACTCGACCGCCTCTGTGAACGCCGCCGTCGTGCGGATGGACCGAGCGAGGTGGCGCAGTGGTTAGCACACTGGACTCGCATACGGGATGACGAAGGTTCAAACCCGCGTCCGGCCACCCTGATTTAGATTTTCCGTGAGTTTCTTAAATCACTTCAAGCAAATGCCGGGCTGGTTCCTTTGAAAGGGCACCGCCGATTTCCTTCCCTTATCCGAGCTTGTTCCCCGTCATTTATGACCGTTGTCGACGGGACGTTAATTTCTAATCTCCTCCTCCGCCTCGTACGGATGGCTCTCGACTGAAGACCAGTGAGAGTTGTTACTGCTGCGAATCCTCTCTGCTCGTCTGCTAATCAGCGTTGATCTCCGTCTCCCACGTACGCGGCTAACACGCACAGAACGCGCAAAGCTCTGTATCAGCGCAAGAACACTAGATGTGTCCTCCTCCACGTCTGCACAAACAGTCTCTCATTTTTTTCTATTTATAACTCCCTATTATCTTTTGCCGCCGAACCGTGCCTGCCCGCCAACAGCAGCAATTGCAAAACACAGCAGTCCAATAGAGAGGCTCTTCGTACCTACCAACTGTCGCCAAAATCAATGCGCTGCGATCTGGTGCCAATCGCACCACAAAACGACCTCCTACTACTAAAGGATGACCACTTCAGAGGCATCTCCGTGGCGTCACTGACTAATATACCAACGGAACGTTTTTGTGACTAGCAACTAGCCTTCAATCAGTGGTTCTCTGAATTTCCAAGAGCAGCTATTGCGGCTAGGCCATAATTTTCAGTGGGACATTTTCTTACCTTACACTCGTCAGACGGCTACCAGCAAAGGTCCTCCGAAAAATACGAAAACGCTGCGCACTACTACTGCTAGTGTCGCCTCTCCACCCCCATTTCAGCCGCCGAGCAAGGCGAGCCAATAAACACACAACACCTGTTACCCCAGGCGCCCTCGATTCCGCATAGTCACTACCTGAAGCACAGGCCTGCTCTCACGCCCAAGACCCGTGTATTGGTTGCAGTCTGTGTCCGTCCCATGTCATTTCCAACACGTGGTGTCTCCCCGGGCACAGAAAGCCATTCGAAAAATAGTGAGACCGATACCACGTTAAAATGTAAGAAAATGGGACTACATAGTACACAGAATTTACACATTCTCTTTGGCACCTGCTCCCATATCATCCCTTAATTATACATACAACGCCGTTTCCACTTAAATTGACATGCAAATTTACCGGCAGCGTATCAAGGTATTTGATATGTGAGGATAGGCAATGAGACCACCAGTTATTAAAAAACGGTCAAGTAAACAGAGCGTATGAAAATCATATCCTCTACCCAGTTACAACTATCCTAATTGTGTGTAAGAAGAACTGATGTTATCAAGCAACAGCTGTTGCACAAGTATCTTACACTAACATTTATAGCTAGCTTGAATCAAATGGTTCAAATGGCTCTGAGCACTATGGGACTTAACATCAGAGGTCATCAGTCCCCTAGAACTTAGAACTACTTAAACCTAACTAACCTAAGGACATCACACACATCCATGCCCGAGGCAGGATTCGAACCTGCGACCGTAGCAGTCGCGCGGTTCCAGACTGAAGCGCCTAGAACCGCTCGGCCACACCGGCCGGCTAGCTTGAATCACTTGACTTTCAGTATTCGTCTTATTTATGCACCTGGATACGTAATTTTCTGTCAGACAGGCCAAATTTCCTAGTATCTGACAGAGAGCCATTTAGTAAAACAGAAGTGATTTCTGCCGTTCCCCAAGGTACTGTTATAGGCCATCTATTGTTCCTTATCTGTCATCCACTAAAGTTGTTAGAAGATACAAACAAATTGCAAAATGATTTAGAAAAGGTATCTGTATGGTGCGGAAGTTGGTAACTGACCCCAAATAATTAAAAGTGTGAGGTCATCCACATGAGTGCTAAAAGGAATCTATCGTACTTCGTTTACATGATAAATCAGTAAAATCTAAGGACTGTAAATTCATCTAAATACCTAGGAATTACAATTACGAACAACTTAAATCGGAACTGACACATAGAAAATGTTGTGGGGAAGGCGAACCAAGAACTATGTTTTATTGGCAGAACACTCAGAAGACGTGACAGATCTACTGAAGAGACTGCCTACACTATAGTTGTCCGTCCTCTTTTGGATCACTGCTGCGAGATGTGGGAATCCTTACCTTATAGGATTTACGGAGTACATCAAGAAAGTAAAGATAAGATCAGCACGTTTTGTACAATCGAGAAATAGTTGAGAGAGCGTCACGATCGTGGTACAGGATTTGGGGTGGACATCATTAAAACAGAGGCGTTTCTCGTTGCGACGGGGTCTTCTCACACAATTTCAAGCCAACTCTCTCCTCCGAATGCTAAAATAATTTGTTGACGGAGAGAAACGATCATCACAATAAAATAAGCGAAATCAGAGCTCGTGCGTAAATATATTTTGGTCTGTTTTGTCTGCGCACTGTTCGAGAGTTGTCTAATAAAGAATTATTGTGAAGGTGGTTCGATTAATCCTCCATCAGGCACTTAAATGTGATTTGTAGAGTAGCTATGTAGATGTAGATGTAGACGTAAATGTTGGTTTGTGCTGTGTTAAACAACATTACAGTACTTAATTTTTGGTTACGACAGCGTCTACCATTTTGTTCAATATCCACTTTATTGTACTTTCGCAGGGGGGTGCAGCAGGGTTTTATAGCTTTTTTTATAGTCGCTTTAAAGTCGTCATATGCGTAGTATCGACTGTCTTACACGAAATTGTAGCTACACGCATAGAAAAAAAAATAATTGTTCAGCGTCATGCACATCTAGAAATCTGTTGCCAGTATGTATTTCGTTATTGGAAACTCACCTAACGTAAGTGTAGTGTTCCTGCTTACAGAGAGCATAGCACTGAGTAGCATATACGTATGGTGCTTTTGGGTGGCTATTTAAAATCTTTACCATATTCTTCTTCTTCTCTTACGCAAGTGCTTAACTGGCGCGCTCCTGAAAGGTCATTTTGGAATCATCATACATCACAATGAGAAGGTGCTCCGCCTCCTGTAATCGCTGTGCCTGATAATTCCAAGAGTGGCTGTGTCCCAGAATACACGTGACCTCACAGAACTCTGATATAAGGGAAATTAGAGCTCGTACTGAGGCATTTTTGCCGGCCGCGGTGGTCTAGCGGTTCTAGGCGCTCAGTCCGGAACCGCGCGACTGCTACGGTCGCAGGTTCGAATCCTGCCGCGGGCATGGATGTGTGTGATTTCCTCAGGTTAGTTAGGTTTAAGCAGTTCTAAGTTCTAGGGGGCTGATGACCACAGATGTTAAGTCTCATAGTGCTCAGAGCCATTTGAACCATTTTGAACTGAGGCGTTCAGACAGTCGTTTTTCCCCCGCGCGATCCCCGAGTGGAACAGAGGGGTTGGGGGGCGAGGAATATGACTTTGGCGCGAATTGTGCCCTCCGCCACACACCGCTTGGTGGCTAGTGGAGTATATAAGTAGATATGTAGGTGTAGATCTAGAGGACAGTCTTTGTTGACTGTTTTCACTGTGTTACGCAGTTCCACTGAAGCTGATTAACTATTCAACCTCTACAACTCACTAGCCCTGTTAGCGGGATATAGAGACGAGATATTTTAGATGCGCGAACGTAGTAGGCAAACGAAAGTCGTCGATGGCGGCTAAAACTATTACCTAACTGTTTGAGTTGGTATTTCTAAGGAAGTTCGGACGACGATCACAGTAATTGACTGCCTTTCGAAAAGTCGTGCTGCGACTCAGTTTCACGTGCTCCGTACATGCCTATAACCGTGACCACAGCTGACTCCATTAGAATTTTGCAAAGGTATTGATCACATAAAATAGCTTCCCGGTTCTCGTATCTCTTCATACTCATACAAATACAGTTGTAGCTAGTTCCAGATTATTAATGCACTTTCCAACGGTTATTACACTTTTATTACAGATCTTAAACAACCACATTTCGGACCAAACATATAATGAAACAAGAAATGGTGGCAAAAACCGTATGTTCTTCTGATAAAATATATTAAATGTATATGTGGCAGCTAAAACCGGCAATTGTAAAAGAAATAAGAGATGTAACACCGCAAGAACACCGTCGACAAGAGCTAATTAAGATGTAATACAGCGATTTTCTGGCAGAAATGGCGAGAAACAAAATACTGAAAACGTACCGTTATTTACAAATGGCAAAATCTAAATTTCATAGCAGATGCAGGACAACCAACATACATAAATGTTAGTGTCATTAAGGTACCTGAATAACTGTATCACCATTTAATTTCCAAATTAATATTCTATGCCTAATTTTTGAGCATATTATTAGCGTACAAAATGTAATGTCTCAGCTCTGTGATGTCTAGCTTTAACAGAAGAAGTAAAATAACGTATAAATTGACGCCTAATGTCTCAGGTCTGTGATATGTAGCTTTAGTTGAACAAGTAAAATAACGTAAAGTTTGACGTCTAATTATCGCTCATTTGTATATGTAAAAAAAATTCAGCACAATTCATTTGGCCTCCACAAGTTGTTAATTTGTAATAACAATATTCAGAAATAAAATGAATGAGATCCACTGAAGATAGCATGGAAAATGTTAAAATATGTTTAGGTGAAATAAAGCTAACCAAACGGATCCATAATGCGAAATTTTTGTCCAATAGATCTTTGTTTGCACGAAGACAGTGCCCATCACATTTTATAAAACCTTGGCCGCATTTGGCAAAATCCGTCTTTTGAATACTGTAATAACCAACACCAGTTTGTACTGAGGAAACACCTCTGCGACAGAAGTAGTCCTTTGATCCGCCTGCAATTCCTATCTGAGAAAAAGTTGCTCTTTCCTGCGAGGATCGTGGTCAGAAGTCATACGCTGAGCCTCCCCATTCTCTTATCACAGTACAATCTTGTTTTCGTAGACTAATCTAGATTTTATGTCTGTCGTTGTTCCGTGATTTATTACTATCGATATCCTTACATGTCTAAATACACTCCTGGAAATGGAAAAAAGAACACATTGACACCGGTGTGTCAGACCCACCATACTTGCTCCGGACACTGCGAGAGGGCTGTACAAGCAATGATCACACGCACGGCACAGCGGACACACCAGGAACCGCGGTGTTGGCCGTCTAATGGCGCTAGCTGCGCAGCATTTGTGCACCACCGCCGTCAGTGTCAGCCAGTTTGCCGTGGCATACGGAGCTCCATCGCAGTCTGTAACACTGGTAGCATGCCGCGACAGCGTGGACGTGAACCGTATGTGCAGTTGACGGACTTTGAGCGAGGGCGTATAGTGGGCATGCGGGAGGCCGGGTGGACGTACCGCCGAATTGCTCAACACGTGGGGCGTGAGGTCTCCACAGTACATCGATGTTGTCCCCAGTGGTCGGCGGAAGGTGCACGTGCCCGTCGACCTGGGACCGGACCGCAGCGACGCACGGATGCACGCCAAGACCGTAGGATCCTACGCAGTGCCGTAGGGGACCGCACCGCCACTTCCCAGCAAATTAGGGTCACTGTTGCTCCTGGGGTATCGGCGAGAACCATTCGCAACCGTCTCCATGAAGCTGGGCTACGGTCCCGCACACCGTTAGGCCGTCTTCCGCTCACGCCCCAACATCGTGCAGCCCGCCTCCAGTGGTGTCGCGACAGGCGTGAATGGAGGGACGAATGGAGACGTGTCGTCTTCAGCGATGAGAGTCGCTTCTGCCTTGGTGCCAATGATGGTCGTATGCGTGTTTGGCGCCGTGCAGGTGAGCGCCACAATCAGGACTGCATACGACCGAGGCACACAGGGCCAACACCCGGCATCATGGTGTGGGGAGCGATCTCCTACACTGGCCGTACACCACTGGTGATCGTCGAGGGGACACTGAATAGTGCACGGTACATCCAAACCGTCATCGAACCCATCGTTCCACCATTCCTAGACCGGCAAGGAAACTTGCTGTTCCAACTGGACAATGCACGTCCGCATGTATCCCGTGCCACCCAACGTGCTCTAGAAGGTGTAAGTCAACTACCCTGGCCAGCAAGATCTCCGGATCTGTCCCCCAATGAGCATGTTTGGGACTGGATGATGCGTCGTCTCACGCGGTCTGCACGTCCAGCACGAACGCTGGTCCAACTGAGGCGCCAGGTGGAAATGGCATGGCAAGCCGTTCCACAGGACTACATCCAGCATCTCTACGATCGTCTCCATGGGAGAATAGCAGCCTGCATTGCTGCGAAAGGTGGATATACACTGTACTAGTGCCGACATCGTGCATGCTCTGTTGCCTGTGTCTATGTGCCTGTGGTTCTGTCAGTGTGATCATGTGATGTATCTGACCCCAGGAATGTGTCAATAAAGTTTCCCCTTCCTGGGACAATGAATTCACGGTGTTCTTATTTCAATTTCCAGGAGTGTAGGTCATTCATATAACAATTATGCTATGAACGTTTCAGCCTCTGCGTGAAGTAGACGCGTCAACACGGTCTGTGCATTGTTCCTTTTTCAATATCTGACGCTGGCTATAAAGCTGAAACATATTATCTGTTCAGAGAGCCCAAAATTTTAATAGAAGTGGGAATTCTACAGTTTTAGATACCAAGGTTACTCGTCTCCAAACATCAAAGTTCAGAAAGATATCTTCCGCAGCAGTAATACCAGCGAAAAGTGACATTTAAAACAATAACAACCACTAACATCACCAGAAGTAGGCCATTAAAGTCGAGCACCCTTCGCGTAGGTAACACAGGATGTAATGTGAAACTGTCACAAATGAGCGTATGTTGCAGCAGGAAATCTATCTGTAGCAACACCAGGCAGGAAAGGCTATTACAGAAGTTAGCACGAAGGCTAGGTTTACCAACTGTTACACAAAATGAACCAGATATTTAAAACATAATTTATAGTTAGCAGGAGGCGTATCCAATGGGCTACACTCCATGATTTCAATACTTTAGAGTCCACATATAAATTAGATTGTCAGCGGAACGCTGTGCTGGCTAGACGTCGTGCCTCATCTGGCGCGCCATTCGTTAACTTAATTAAAACATCTGCGCACAAACCCAGAGAGATTTTTCAGCAGCGTAGCGCAAAAAAATTCTGATTGATAAAAATTGGCCTCGCTGAACCTTACATAATTCTAATTTACCCTAATATGCCGCAAGTGTGCTGGACAAAAATAAAAAGAGGACACGCTAACGGTAGAGCGAGAGAGGGAGGGGGGGAGAGGGAGAGAGAGAGAATTGTTGGGGAGAGACGAAGTGAGAGAGAAAAAAAGGGGCTAAAACGCGTCGACACGTGGGCTTAGGGTCTCTCTAATAACGCCCGTCACACGTCAGCCCATCGATCGAACCTTTCTGGTGCGTACCTGCCGGGCGCTGCCACAGCTGTCGCCACGTTAAACCGCGTCGGCGATGCCGAATTAATAAACCCCGGCCAGTGTTTAGTTCCACGTCGGAATGCTAAATAGTAAACAGCAACACGGCGCGCACTCAGCCGGCGCGACCAACGCTATGTGCCATGGAAGGGAGAGCGGGAGAGAATAGATTCAGAGTAACCTATTCAGCCGCTTGCACATGTGCCTCCACGGCCATGTTTGTATTCGTGTGTGCCTACTAGTACGCCTTTGTGCATGTGTTTGTATGTGTGTCATTCACTTAGAACAAAGTTGAATAATACAATGGCAAGTAGTCGATACAACACATTGTTTGCGGCCAGTGTGCTCCAGTTGAGATAGTAACCTAAACTTCGTGGACCAATAGGCCCGCAGAGACAGAAGCAGCAGAAAATTACACGTAGATACTTCATTCATTAGGGCTACTAAAAGTTTTCAAAATACACTTTGATACTTAATTATTAAAGTTTTACATAATCGATTAATTTCTGATAATACTAAATGGTTAATAACCGACAAAGTCTATTTGAACGATTCATTTGTATAAGAGTGGAGAGACAGCTGAAACCAGCGAAATACGTGTGCTTTTGGCTATTCCCTGTATTTAATTTAGGGAAAAAATACTTAACAAAATGGCTCTGAGCACTATGCGACTTAACTTCTGAGGTCATCAGTCGCCTAGAACTTAGAACTAATTAAACCTAACTAACCTAAGGACATCACACACATCCATGCCCAAGGCAGGATTCGAACCTGCGACCGTAGGGTCGCTCGCCTCTAGTATGTAGCGCCTAGAACCGCACGGCCACTCCGGCCGGCAAAAAAATATACTTAACACTCCCGCACTTGCGTAGAAAAGAAACAGAAATGTCTCCAACAATTTCTTTTATAGTATGACAGGTTCGGAAGCATAATTTATTAATTGCACGTAAACGAGAATTTCTTAGTAGTTTACTCCAATCAAATCATGTTTTTATTTTTATTTACTCTGTTGCACATCGTTTAATTGGTGAGGTCGACTGATTCGGGGGAGCGGACCAAACTACGAGGCCATCGGTCCAACATTTAATTACGCGAAGAACTCCTCGAGTTATAAAGTTTTCAAACCACATATTCAGGGTTTCACAATAATGTGTGGTATCAAAACACAGAATTTTGAAAAACTGACGTTAGAATGTGAACATCACAAAGTGCTAGAGTGCTTAAACTCAGAGTCTCAGCAAAGCAAATTCATTAGTGAGAAGAGTTTTCACAGTTGTTTGAAATTTTAATTGATTAAATTTCAACGTTTCATCATCTTGCGTAAGCAACTAGTCATATTCATACGGTGTAGCCCTACCTGTAGTTCCCACGTATCATACTGCCTTCGAAGTACATTCAGTGAGTTGGCACTACTGTCAGATTTGGCTTCCAGAGCGACTTTGATTCATAACCGCGTCAAACCACTAAAATTAAAATATTTGATGCTTCCAAAAAGTTTCTTTTGAAAAAGTACAGCCGATATCCCTCTACATTCTTCGACAGTTAAAAACTTGGGCTTCTTTGTCGAATTAATTCGTCGTAAAACCTGAAGATCCTTCAGACCCTACGCAGTGGTTCGGGGCCAAGGATAGTTCAAGGCTGACTAATTTACAAGGAAAGTAGCGTGCAATCGAGTAGTAGAAGGACGGCGAGAGCTCAATTTTGCGTTCCCTTCTCAAAATCAACTTCATCAGCTGCACATCTCACTCCCTTATGTTACGTGGTACTCTTGTAATAGAGCTACGAGAGATGCGATTTTCCTTTATAACTCACATTGGCTTTTTTCAACAACATCTATCCTCGGGGAAAAGCTATGATTGGATACACAAAAGCGTAAAGTTGCAAGAAAGCATTACAGTGCCTTGTTTGAAGAAACACTGCTTTGCCGACTAGCTGAAATCTAAGAAAAACGATACTTTAAGCTGCAGACTAGTCTTTATAACGTACATTTTCGTGTTGCACAAGTTTACCTTTTCAGAAACCAAGAGAGGTACACGAACTTACAATGTCCGTGATTCTACTATGTATCAGTAAAAAAATTGGAAATTTGTGGTAAGTTCTTATGGGACCAAACTGCAGAGGTCTTCGGTCCCTAAGCCTACACACTACTGAATCTAACTAACTTACGCTATGGACAACACACACACCCATACCCAAGGGAGGACTAGGAGGCCACGGACCGTGACAATGCCCCTGAGACCACGCGGCTACCCCGCGCAGCTATGTATCCGTCCCTACTGTATCTTCCTTTACGACGACCATTCTTATTAGTGTTACACCACTCGCACTATACATCCGTACTTGCTATAGATTAGGACAGTTGAACAGTTGGTGGTTACATTAACAGCACTCAGAATATTTATCCGTAGCAGCTATAGATTAGTATGAGCGAATACTCTGAGTGCTGCTAGTATAACCACTAACTAACATAATGAGAATGACTAATGACCTTTTTTGTCATCAGTGTTCTGACAGGTTTGTTGCGGCCCGCAGCGAATTCCTCCCCTGTGCTAACCGCTTCGTCTTAGAGTAGCACTTGCAACCTACGTCCTCAATTATTTGCTAGATGTATTCCAATCTCTGTCTTCCTCTGCAGTTTTTCCCTCTATAGCTCCCTCTAGTACCATGGAAGTCATTCCCTCATGTTTTAACACATGTCCTATTATCCTGTCCCTCCTTCTTATCAGCATTTTCCACATATTCCTTTCCTCTCCGATTCTGCGCAGAAACTCCTCATTCCTTACCTTATCGGTCCACCTAATTTTCAACGTTCATCTGTAGCGCCACATCTCAAATGCTTCGTTTTTCTTCTGTTCCGGTTTTCCCACAGTCCATGTTTCACTACAATACAAAGCTGTACTCCATATGCACATACTCAGAAATTTCTACCTCAAATTAGGGCCGATAGTTGATAATAGTAGACTTCTATTGACCAGAAATGCCCTTTTTGCCATTGCTAGTCTGCTATTGATGTCATCCTTGCTCCATCCGTCATTAGTTATATTACTGCCTAGGTAGCAGAATTCCTTAACTTCATCTACTTCGTGACCAATAATTCTGATGTTAAGTTTCTCGCTGTTCTCATTTCTACTACTTCTCATTACCTTCGTCTTCGTTCTATTTACTCTCAGTCCATCATCTGGATTCATTAGGCTGTTGATTGCGTTCAGCAGATCGTGTAATTCTTCTTCACTTTCACTCAGGATAGCAATGTCATCAGCGAATCGTATCATTGATATCCTTTCACCTTGAATTTTAATTCCACTCCTGAACCTTTATTTTATTTCTATCATTGCTTCCTCGATGTACAGACTGAACAGTAGGGGCTTACACCCTTTTTAATACGAGCACTTCGGTCTTGGTCGTCCACTCTTATCATTCTCTCTTGGCTGTTGTACATATTGTATATGACCCGTATCTCCCTATAGCTTACCCCAACTATTTTCAGAAATTCGAACATCTTGCTTCTCTTTACATTGTCGAACGCTTTTTCCAGGTCAACAAATCCTATGAACGTGTCTTGATTTTTCTATAGTCTTGCTTCCAATATTAACCTCAAAGTCAGAATTGCCTCTCTCGTGCCTTTACCTTTCCTAAAGCCAAACTGATCGTCAAATAGCGCATCCTAAATTTTATTTTCCATTCTTCTGTGTATTTTTCTTGCAAGCAACTTGGGTGCATGAGCTGTTAAGCTGATTGCGCGAAAATTCTCGCACTTGTCAGCTCTTGCCGCCATCGGAATTGTGTGGATGATGCTTTTTCGAAAGTCAGATGGTATTTCACCAGACTCACACTCTCTACACACCAACGTGAAAAGTCGTTTTGTTGCCATTTCTCCCAATGATTTTAGAAATTCTGATGGAATGTTATCCATCCCTTTAGTACTTCTGTATCCCACTTCTTTGTGTATTGATTCTTCCTGACTAATGTCTTAAACTTTAGCCTACTCTTCATCACTACTATATTGTGATCTGAGTCTATATCTGCTCCTGGGTACACCTTACAATACAATGTCTGATTTCGGAATCTGACTATGATGCAATCTATTTGAAAACTTCGCGTATGACCCGGCCTTTACCAAATATACCTCCTCCTCTTGTGATTCTTGAACAAAGTATTCTCTATTACTAGCTGAAACTTGTTACAGAACTCACTTAGTCTTTCTCATCTCTCATTCCTTGTCCCAATGTATTACCCTTTCAATATCCTCATACACTTTCTCTATCTGTTCATCTTTAGCTTGCGACGTCGGCATGTATACCTGAACTACCGTTGTCGGTGTTGGATTGCTTTCGACTCTGATAAGAATAACTGTTCACAGTAACACACACTTTGCCCTACCTTCCTATTCATAACGTACCCTACTCCCCTTATGCCATTTTCCGCTGCTGTTGAAAGTGCCCTATACTCATCTCACCAGAAATCCTCGTCTTCTTTCCACTTCAGTTCACTGAACCCTATTATATCTAGATACAGCGTTTGCATTTCCCTTTTCAGACTTTATAGTTTCCCTACCATGTTCAAGCTTCTCACACTCCACGCCCCGACACGTAGAACGTTATCCTTTTGTTGATTATTCAATCTTTTTCTCATGGTATCCTCCCCCTTGGCAGTCCCCTGACGGAGATCCGAATGGGGGACTATTCCGGAATCTTTAGCCAATAGAGAGTGACATAGAAGAAGATATATTAGGGACTGATACATACTACAGCCATGGACACTGTAAGTTTATATTACGGAAAATAATACTGTATGATGTATGAATCGCGGAAAGTGGTTTCACAAGCCAAAAGTGCACCTCTGTACCGACCGTGGAATGGTATGCGGATGATTTCGACTTCTCCCTAGATCAGAAAAATCAAACCAGAAATAACGTTTAGATGATAGAAGAACAGGGAAAACTAGAAAAAAATCATAAATGTAATACTGCACAAATTGGAAATGTAAGCCGGGCTATAGGCTGCGTAACTTAACAATATCAAATAAACGGATAGTAGTATTGAAGCATTTTTTGGACAATTGCAACAAGGTTACGCCCTCAACAATATGTAGAAGACAGAGAGGTAATGACCCACACGTCAGTCTTCAAGGAACGACGATTGCCAAATCTGCAAACTAAAGAAAGAGACGCTAAAGAAAGTAATCATAAACACGAGAGCAGAACGGCTATAAACATATCTGTTATGTAGTAAATCGTGGTCAACGAATATGGGCATGAAGCCGGTGGTGGTGGGAGGAGGGGAGGGGGAAAATCAGTGTTGGGATATAAATATCATAATTACCAATTCAAGAGCGAAAATCCTAATGATGCATGTAAAACAATAAACTGGTAGCCAAGATTGCAGGAATTCTTTTTATTTCATGATTTCCGATTTCGGCGAACTAAAGTCGCCATTGTCGGATCTTAGGACACATACAGGTTACAACATCAAGGCAAACAATGATGATATTATTAATTGCCTATAACACGCAGGCCTTACAAAATTGTCGTAAGCAGCACATAGGCGTCCAAGAGAGATGACATTATAAATATTAAGTGTCTCCATCACATACAGGCGCAAGCTAACTAAGTATCTAGCTTGCGCTTCACTGCTTCGCCCCTGCGCAATATTCATTCGTTGCAGTCCTTACTGTTTTCTTCACCTCTGTTCTGTATTTAAAGTACACATTCCTAATATCTTTGTTGTTTGACACTAACCGTATACTGTGTGCTCTCTTCTTTTCCAGTACCAATTTCTCGAAGTTCTCATTCTACCACTCATTTCTCTTTCGAATTCCACAGCTGCTCTGCAATACTCGTAAAGCTTCTTTAGCTGCTTCCATTCTATATCTAACAATACCTTGACCTGCTTTATTCCCAGATGAATCTGTTACACTACTGGTCATTAAAATTGCTACACCAAGAAGAAATGCAGATGATTACGGGTATTCATTGTACAAATACATTATACTAGAACTGTCATGTGATTACATTTTCACGCAATTTGGGTGCATAGATCGTGAGAAATCAGTACTCAGAACAACCACCTCTGGCCGTAATAATGGCTTTGATATGCCTGGGCATTGATTCAAACAGAGCTTGGATGGCGTGTACAGGTACAGCTGCCCATTCAGCTTCAACACGATACCACAGTTCACCCAAGAGTAATGACTGGGGTATTGTGACGAGCCGGTTGCTCGGCCACCATTGACCAGACGTTTTCAATTCGTGATAGATCTGGAGAATGTGCTGGCCAGGGAAGCAATAGAACACTTTCTGTATCCAGAAACGCCCGTACAGGACCTGCAACATGCGGTCGTGCATTATCCTGCTGAAATGTATGGTTTCGCAGGTATCGAATGAAGGGTAGAGCCACGGGTCGTAACACATCTGAAATGTAACGTCCACTGTTCAAAGTGCCGTCAATGCGAACAAGAGGTGACCGAGACGTGTAACCAACGGCACCCCAAACCGTCACGCCAGGTGATACGCCAGTATGGCGATGACGAATACACGATTCCAATGTGCGTTCACCGCAATGTCGCCAAACACGGATGCGACCATCATGATGCTGTAAACAGAACCTCGATTCATCCGAAAAATGACGTTTTGCCATTCGTGCACGCAGATTCGTCGTTGAGTACACCATCGCAAGCGCTCCTGTTTGTGATGCAGCGTCAAGGGTAACCGCAGCCATGGTCTCCGAGCTGATAGTTCATGCTGCTGCACACGTCGTCGAACTGTTGTGCAGATGGTTTTTGTCTTGCAAACGTCCCCATCTGTTGACTCAGGGATAGAGATGTGGATGCACGATCCGTTACAGCCATGCCTGTCATCTCGACTGCTAGTGATACGAGGCCGTTGGTATCCAGCACGGCGTTCCGTGTTACCCTCCTGAACCCGCCGATTCCATATTCTACTAACAGTCATTGGATCTCGACCAACGCGAGCAGCAATGTCGACATACGATAAACCGCAATCTCGATAGGCTACAATCCGACCTTTATCAAAGTCGGGAACTTGATGGTACGCATTTCTCTTCCTTAAACGAGGCATCACAACAACGTTTCACCAAGCAACGCCGGTCAACTGCTGTTTGTGTATGAGAAATCGACTGCAACTTTCCTCATGTCAGCACGTTGTAGGTGTCGCCACCGGCGCCGACCTTGTGTGAATGTTCTGAAAAGCTAATCATTTGCATATCACAGCATCTTCTTCCTGTCGGTTAAATTTCGCGTCTGTAGCACGTCATCTTCGTGGTGTAGCAATTTAAATGGTCATTAGTGTACATTGTCTAACTTCAAATTCAATTCAAGCTTACACAGGAATACTGCATTTTCAGTCTCCCATCTTTTAAGGTTGTAGTGCACTTCTTGTACCCCTTCGTCGTCGCATTCTGCCTAATTTAAAAAGATTTTACTGCTGGGTAAGACATTTTAGTTTTCAGAAAGTGTTGGCCAGAGCTACGTTTGCACCTTTACACACTCTCACATCCAGAAACTTTAAAAAGAATGTCTGTCAACTTAAAATGTAGTAAATTACAGAACATAGCCTGTGTTCGTGTAAATTTATGCTTGCCTTTATGCTTAAGATAATCATTTTGTATTATTGGTGAATATCACTGAAGTATGTCTACAAGTCGTTCACCTTTATCAATCACATCCTTTCCTCCACACAGTTCCACAATTGCGTCCATTAGCCTGGACACAACATCAAAATCTCTTAAAAGAATTACCTTTCTCCTGTTGTTGATACCCTCCAGTAATCAGCTTCATTTCTTGTCATCCTCATCCTTGGTTTTTAACTCCATCATCATCAGCTGGGGCATATAGTCCAATTACAGGAATTTCATAACTTTTTGTTTTAATTTCTACTTTCATAATACGATCATGTATTGCATCCCAATCTTTAATTAAATTTACCTTGGTAAGTGCCGAAAACCAAGCTTTTGCTTGCTTGTCTTTATCGACAACTGTGAATAAATCGATACAACAGTGTCCTTTCCCTATACATTAGTCCCAGTAGAGGCCTCTCTTTTGTATTTATTATCATTCCTTTCGTATTTCAAGTTCCAAAATTCATAATCCAGCGTCATCTTTTTTTACATCCATCCAGTTTTATCTTACCAGGACTTTTAGTTATTTAGTAATTTGCCACAGAATTGGCGACTAACCCATTAGCACAAACCCTTCCACGAAGAGCAGGTAGTAACGTCCGTGTTGAAAACAAAAGGAAAGAGAAAGGATTTCTTATTGCAGTTTTGTCGTAGATATCGCAAGCAGTGATAATATCTTCAAAGTTATGTAACCACTGTATTTAATTGTGCCATATTACATTAAAGACTTACGCACGAGGCCGGCTGATTTTCCAGAATAATAATAATAAAAGAATAAGGTCACTACAAAGAAAAAGAGCTGTGATAAAGAGACACACGAATGAGTTCAACAACTGAAAATCATACAGCACCGAACGTTCCCAGCAGATAATTAAGACTATTTTCTTCGGAGAAATATGTTATCAATTTATTTGTTTCAAATTTCCAGAGAAAGATAATTCATTGACATGTACAACTCATCCGTCGAAATGAACTATTTATATACCTAATAATATTCATCTGTAACATCATCGGCTGGATAACTGGCGAAAAACATAGGGAAATGGAACTGTAGTTACAAGTACGATCACATGTAAAAGTTACCTTGCATATGCCAAAGCCTGTACGAAAATCACGTCAGTTGACGACTAAATCAAATCATAGCAGCACACCACACATCTAATAGATTAATTTGGCTGTAAATGTTAAATGTACGCTCGTACACTCAGGTAGTTTTGAGCATATAAAAGGTAAAATTAAATATAAGACTGAGATTCAACGTTGTCTGCGACACACGGATCAGTTTCTCGTGGAGGATCAAATAAAAGTTAAGTACCCCCCCCCCTCCCCCCCCCCCCAAAGAGATTTAATCAGACAGGCGGAAGCATACATATCTAACAACTACAATGAAAGAGCTGTTTGGGACCCACATTTTTTCTCCACATCAGCTGTAACGAGGCTTTAAGGCAATCTGAAGGGAAGACATTATGATAGTTGATGTGAAAAAGTAAACAGCGTTAAGGCAGAGTTATCATCCTATAAGTGTCCCAATGATCGAGGACGTTTATGAAGACCGTCCGTCTTTCATTAAAAAACAAATGTAATTTCTGTGTGCCTGATATGCTCTGTTGGTAAAACCTTTATTAATATAGACTACCACGGAACATAATGCTCATAATGTGCTTAGCGGACAAGTCTGCTAATGAGAACTGTAAATTACAAAAATATAATGTATCACATTTTATTCATTTATGTGTTGGTATATTACAAACAGTGAATTTATTTCATTTTTATCACTCGTTTACGTCTAACAAAAAAGCAATTGTATTCCACTGAACTCTTGAAAATTCTGCATTGATAAATGATAAACATCCGTTTTCAAATATTTTATAAATAAAAACAATACCGAGTGTTTCCAGTAATGGAAAAAATACAGAAATTTTACTGTTTGACATTCAAAACGTAATGAAAGCATGAGTGAAATTAGTACTGATTTAGTTAATCTATATACTGGTACTGGAAAAAGGGACACATTGTTTAAATTTTCTCTCTCATCGCGTTCCACTAAACAGTATGGAAAACCGAAACTGTGGGACGTGATGTGTTTAATATGATTTATTTCACGATATCTATGCCCTGGACTTGCAATTTCGAGAGAACTGTGTTTTTGCAGCCATCTCAAGACTCTTGCAAGCGTTACGCATGGTGCTACTAGATGTATTCTGTTGCTTAGATAAAGTATTTATTTGTATATTAAAGAGAGTGCAGAATTACACTGCAGTGATAGTATATGTAGGCTCTTCTGTGCTAATCGTTTCAGTCCGATATTCAGTTTTCTAAACTTACAGATGTTAAACCTCAGATTTCACTGGAAATAATTAACAAACAGTAAAATCAAATCACACATTTCCAGCAATGTATCCTGCTAAATCTAAGAACCCATTGTAAGTTTGTTCATTTCCCAACATTTTTATCAACGTATTTGTCATTCTTTTAATTTGTATACTGTCTATTCTACTTCCTGACCTGTTTTGTGTCGAAAACGTGTCTAATACTTTTAGATCTATTTGGAGACTATTTGATGGTGGCAAAAGTTTTTCTTTAGTTACTGATTGCATAGTTGTGTACAATCTCGGTATCGCTATCTCAGTAGGGATATCCGTCCTCTTCTTTATGACCAATTTTTTAGGAAGCTATGAATACATAGTTCGTCATATGCAAAAATAAAACAGCGTTTAGTACGTAATTACTTACAAAGAAATGTAAAGGGTTTTCCTCTGCAAAAACTGCATAGGAAATATGAATTTCGTAACTTAAAAACTAACTGAAACGCATCCACATCTACACTCCTGGAAATGGAAAAAAGAACACATTGACACCGGTGTGTCAGACCCACCATACTTGCTCCGGACACTGCGAGAGGGCTGTACAAGCAATGATCACACGCACGGCACAGCGGACACACCAGGAACCGCGGTGTTGGCCGTCGAATGGCGCTAGCTGCGCAGCATTTGTGCACCGCCGCCGTCAGTGTCAGCCAGTTTGCCGTGGCATACGGAGCTCCATCGCAGTCTTTAACACTGGTAGCATGCCGTGACAGCGTGGACGTGAACCGTATGTGCAGTTGACGGACTTTGAGCGAGGGCGTATAGTGGGCATGCGGGAGGCCGGGTGGACGTACCGCCGAATTGCTCAACACGTGGGGCGTGAGGTCTCCACAGTACATCGATGTTGTCGCCAGTGGTCGGCGGAAGGTGCACGTGCCCGTCGACCTGGGACCGGACCGCAGCGACGCACGGATGCACGTCAAGACCGTAGGATCCTACGCAGTGCCGTAGGGGACCGCACCACCACTTCCCAGCAAATTAGGGACACTGTTGCTCCTGGGGTATCGGCGAGGACCATTCGCAACCGTCTCCATGAAGCTGGGCTACGGTCCCGCACACCGTTAGGCCATCTTCCGCTCACGCCCCAACATCGTGCAGCCCGCCTCCAGTGGTGTCGCGACAGGCGTGAATGGAGGGACGAATGGAGACGTGTCGTCTTCAGCGATGAGAGTCGCTTCTGCCTTGGTGCCAATGATGGTCGTATGCGTGTTTGGCGCCGTGCAAGTGAGCGCCACAATCAGGACTGCATACGACCGAGGCACACAGGGCCAACACCCGGCATCATGGTGTGGGAAGCGATCTCCTACACTGGCCGTACACCACTGGTTATCGTTGAGGGGACACTGAATAGTGCACGGTACATCCAAACCGTCATCGAACCCATCGTTCTACCATTCCTAGACCGGCAAGGGAACTTGCTGTTCCAACAGGACAATGCACGTCCGCATGTATCCCGTGCCACCCAACGTGCTCTAGAAGGTGTAAGTCAACTACCCTGGCCAGCAAGATCTCCGGATCTGTCCCCCATTGAGCATGTTTGGGACTGGATGAAGCGTCGTCTCACGCGGTCTGCACGTCCAGCACGAACGCTGGTCCAACTGAGGCGCCAGGTGGAAATGGCATGGCAAGCCGTTCCACAGGACTACATCCAGCATCTCTACGATCGTCTCCATGGGAGAATAGCAGCCTGCATTGCTGCGAAAGGTGGATATACACTGTACTAGTGCCGACATTGTGCATGCTCTGTTGCCTGTGTCTATGTGCCTGTGGTTCTGTCAGTGTGATCATGTGATGTATCTGACCCCAGGAATGTGTCAATAAAGTTTCCCCTTCCTGGGACAATGAATTCACGGTGTTCTTATTTCAATTTCCAGGAGTGTATATGTTATTTTACTTGTCTGTACTGTTATGACTATATCTAGGGTAATCGTAACATTAACATTGTATGTACGTAGATCGTGAGCCATTTGACTGTGATACTCGAGAAGGAAGTTGGTTATTTGGTAAGACGCAGTGGTTTAACGTGGCTGCGATAGGAACAGCAAAGCGAAAACAAATGTAGCATTAGACAGTTGAAGTTCATGACATTCAAAGTGCATCATAATTAATAGCTAGAACTGACACGACACTGAAATCAAGAAATGTTCCAATAGGTACAGGTCAGCAAAAGAGAAGTTGCGTGATAATGGCGAATGTGTCGTTACTGACTACAGTGTGTGAATCTGTTGTAGATGTATACCGCCGGAAAAAAAATAATATACCCGTTTAGAGGCTTAGAATCCACTCAAGATTTATTGTTGCATCAGTGCTTATGGAGTACATGATTACATTCACAGATCAATATCAGAAACGGTTGTGAGGTACCAGCAGTCAAGATTAATTAAACTCATCAGAAATAGTTCCTTGCTCCCTGCCGGAGACTGCTGCTGACACTCGTAATACTTGCAGTGTCAGGTGCTGCGATGTACGCACCACGGCCTGCCTTTCTGGCTGGCCACGCTAAGAGGTAGCGAACGCCTGTAACCAATTCTGATACCACCCGCACAACACGCCAGTCCTATCGGCGTTACCATCCACTTCAGCCCTGTGGGATTCATCTGTATCAAGACAGACAAGAAAGCGAGTTAATACTGCTTTGAATCGAGTTGTGAGCTACTTTAAAAATTTTAAGTCGCTAGACGTTGGGAACAAAGTTTAATTCAATGAGCTGTGCGCGGCTCGTGTTCATTCCGTTTATTGTTTGTCATCTTCTCTTACCGTTCTGCCATCTCGTTTTCTTATTCAGTTTACTGGCGTCACTAAGTTCCTACCTTACCTGCCCGTGAGTGGCAGCAGCAGCGCTTATCGATAAGTGCACTGTCGTACTATCTTTGTAGCGACCGCTTGTATTCCCATGTCGCCGTGTGTCTGCAAATCGGTCGGGCACGGAGCAGTAGTGGGGGAGGGAGCACCGGTGAGGTGACGACAGCCAGTCCTTGCCGACCGTTGCCGACACAAATACAGGGTGTTACAAAAAGGTACGGCCAAACTTTCAGGAAACAATCCTCACACACAAATAAAGAAAAGATGTTATGTGGACATGTGTCCGGAAACGCTTAATTTCCATGTTAGAGCTCATTTTAGTTTCCTCAGTATGTACTGTACTTCCTCGATTCACCGCCATGATTTCATACGGGATACTCTACCTGTGCTGCTAGAACATGTGCCTTTACAAGTACGACACAACATGTGGTTCATGCACGATGGAGCTCCTTCACATTTCAGTCGAAGTGTTCGTACGCTTCTCAACAACAGATTCGGTGACCGATGGATTGGTAGAGGCGGACCAATTCCATGGCCTCCACGCTCTCCTGACCTCAACCCTCTTGACTTTCATTTATGGGGGCATTTGAAAGCTCCTGTCTACGCAACCCCGGTACCAAATGTAGAGAGACTTCGTGCTCTTATTGTGGACGCCTGTGATACAATACACCATTCTCCAGGGCTGCATCAGCGCATTGGGGATTCCATGCGACGGAGGATGGATGCATCTATCCTCGCTAACAGAGGACATTTTGAACATTTCCTGTAACAAAGTGTTTGAAGTCACGCTGGTATGTTCTGTTGCTGAGCGTTTCCATTCCATGATTAATGTGGTTTAAAGAGAAGTAATAAAATGAGCTCTAACATGGAAATTAAGCGTTTCCAGACACATGTCCACATAACATACTTTGTTTCTTTGTGTGTGAGGAATGTTTCCTGAAAGTTTGGCCTTACCTTTTCGTAACACTCTGTATACTGTCCGACGGAGCAGGACGGCCGTTGGTTGGTCGTTCGGTTGGTCGTCTCATCGGGCGACGTGTATTTGGTCGTTTGACCGCTGCTGGGTCCTCGTCAGTTGATCGTCTTGGTGAACGTGGGTCGGTTCCTTCCTTGTTCAGAGATATCGCGGCCAATGGGCAAGACTTACCTCTGCATGGCTGGGGTCGACCCAGTGTGCCCGGGTCGCCGTGTCTCTGAATTCCGAACAGACATCGAGTCGGCTTGGAGCTGCAGTCAGCTTCGGACAGCCAAGGCTTGCCCGACCGTTGCCGACACACGTAACTTCAGTGGGAACGACTAGTGTGGGTCGTTCAGTCGGTCGTCTCATCGGACGACGTGTATTTGGTCGTCGACTGATTGTGGAAACTCGCTGTGTGTCGAATTGATTCGTCCTTATTGTTCCTCAGTGATTGCTTTTACGATTGTTCGAGCTCTTGTGCAAGAATGTTTACGTGGAACCGTATGTAGCTTTTGTGATTTCCACTGAGCACATCAATGCTGCCTGCGTGCTGCAGTACTCAGTCGGTCAGTTGAAGTAGAGCAGCGAGTGTGTCGGGTGGAAAGGAATTGATTAGGCTGTTGGTTGGTTCTTCAGCCGTCCCTAGGTCGTGTTGCCATCCGATTGTTTAGTGTTACGCTTGGCTGCCTGTCTCACCTAAACTGCGCTTAGAGTTTCCTCCCCAGGCCGAACCATGGAACACTTCTGAGCACCTCTATTTGTTGTTTGTGATTGTCATTTTATTTGGTCGCAGGTACTGTGCCAGGCCTTCAGCCGTGTATTAATATAGTCTGTTTTATGTTTAGTATATGGCCTTCAGCCGAACTTCATGTCAACTATTTTAAGATTAGACCTTCAGCCGCGTTGGTTTCTGAACCTGTGGTTTTAGTATGTAAATCCTTGTCCGAAGGTATCTCTTTAATATCTTGGATTCTTGAAACGGCCTTCAGCCATGTTCTGTAAATGTTTGTCTTAAGGTTGTCTTTAATTATTCTAGAGTAATTGTTTGGGCATTCAGCCAACAAGATATTTCAAGTTTTCTTAAGACGTTTTTCTGTTGTACTGTGTAAAAGCTTATCTTTAAAACCTCTCTTTTATTATGTAAGGAGGTTTTTTTTCTTAATTGGGCTTTCAGCTGAAGAATTAACTTGAATTTTCCTTCATGTGGCCTTTAGCCGGAATTTGTAAATTCTCTTTTAAAGAATATCCTTAGCTGATCTGAAATATTATTTCGGCCTTTAGCCGAGAAGATATTGTAATTTTACTTAAGTAAGGCCTTCAGCCGTTACTCTAAATCCTGGTGTTTTTAAAGCAATCATTTAAACTTATTCTGGAGAAGTTACTTGGGCTGTCAGCCTTGAATTGATCTTGTTTTTTTAAAGAGAAAACTGTGCATTGGTTTGAGGAATAAAGTGGTGTGTGTTCTTGTATAACTAACAGTAATTGACCTTGGCCCCTTTCCACAACCTGATCCGCTGTGTGCAGGGAAAGCAGATTTCAATCAATTTAGAAATATGCACTGAACAGACAGACCTACAAGAAAGTGACATAAGAAAACGTGTTAAAATAGTTCGCCACGCAGCGTCGATTTCACCTGCATGATACTTGCCGCACTCTAGCGCACAATAAAACAGATCCAACTCTGTTTCGTGTTTTACGACAAAGAACAGTTGCATCAGAACTGGTCATCAGCAAAGTGAAATAAAATGACTAGAGCAGTCAATCAATCCATTTTGCCTGAATCGTCACCAGTGTGGAGTGCACTACTCTAGAGTAGAGCCAGCGTCGCGCAGATAAAGTTGGTGCTGCGTGGTTCACTACCGACCCGCCGCTGCGCTTAGTGCTCGCCCATCACAGGAGGGACGAGTGCTGGGCGCCAGAACACAGAGCGCGCGAGTGGCGCAGGTATAAACCCGGCCGCTATCGAATGACGTACGCAGCTAATGAGCCCGCAGTTGGAGCGCGCTATCTGGCGGAAACTGTGCTGTTTGCTTTGTGCGCCGGGGGGCTTTGTCAGCACAATGCGAGGCCGCGGCGGTGTCCAGCGGCAGGCCGGGACTACCTCACTCACCTGCTGCAGCGCCACGGTAATCACGCTGTTTGGCCAGCTGGCCCACCAGGCCCTGATCACACCTTCAGTTTCCTGCTGCGCAGATACACAAACACACACACACACACACACACACACACACACACACACACACCTGCTGTACTGCTATGTCGCAGCTGTACGCTCTGACAATAACACAAGAAGAAAATAGAACATATAGAACTATTCTACAAAAGAATGAGTCAACATTGTGTTTTCAAATAAACCTCCCTATTCTTTAAAGAATCGAACTCCCATGTGTAGGACAGCTGGAAACGTCTGACCACAAATGAGTAAAGGTGTTCAACGTTTGACGATAAAAATGTAACCGAGCAAAAGCTCAGCAAACGTTTGAAAATTTGTAAATGTTTTGTTAGAAGTCACTGTTGTTGTTGTTGTGGTCTTCAGTCCTGAGACTGGTTTGATGCAGCTCTCCATGCTACCCTATCCTGTGCAAGCTTCTTCGTCTCCCAGAAGTCACTAAGTGCTCTTATTATGAAACACTGAATGAATATAGCCTGGGTATTTTTTGCTCCATTTTAACCAAAATTAAGTTTTTCACACATCTCAATGTTTATGACATCATATCTCCTTAACTATATGCTGTAGCTGCCCACTTCATACATCGTAGCGCCTACTGCATCGGCATCCCACCTCACGTCCAACCAACACGGGATGCCTACATCACAGGGCGTCTATTCACGATTAAAACCTAGGTCATCTGCGATGTCAACCAAATATTTACCGGCTGCCACAACACAACACATCACCAGATCTCCACCAACGGCCGCCAGAGAACGCTGCCCGTTCGCGGAGCCTGCACAACGGTTTCACCAGAGGTCACAGCTAGCCCAGGAACTACTTTGGTACGCCAAGCACGTGTTCGCAAATAGTTGCGGCAGATACATCCGCCACAGGGTTTTATGGGGCGGCATACTGCCGGCAAAGGGCAGTTCGACGCACCACTTGAAAGTATACAGAGCTACCACCCGGAGAGCCCCGGCCAGGCACCCCTTCTAGCTGGCCGATCTCTCGCAGATGGACTTGGTATAGTCGACTAACGTCTTGACATTGTAGAATTGTTTTATTGTGATCTCTCCCCCAGAAGAGTCGGGTCTTTTCTACTATTATTTGTTATTTTTTATTTGTGATGAATCGCAGTCGGGATCGAGTCTGTGTTCTTTTGGGGATTGTATTATTTTTTCGTTTTGGTGAGTCCAATAAATTGTTTTCGGACTTGTTTTCCGCATTTGTATTCTGCTAGCGCAGATCTTCACCGTATGCTGCACAATGACATAATTTTTCAAGTACATTCGATGATATATTTGGACACTGCCTGCAAAATGTGTTGCGAATTAGAATTAGTAGTGAAGCAGTAATAAATTAAAACGTCATACCTGATGTTCAAGTTTCACTGCACGCCATTTTAAGCAGAAGATAGTTTACTTTAATTGGGAACACTTTCGTTAGGTTTTACCACCACTGTTATTGATACCGGATGAAACAACAAGTTTACTATTGTCAGTCACTGTTTATTTATATTCGCAACGCGTTTCGAAGGTTTAAACGTGGATTTACATGTGTTAGTATGTCATACGTGTTGTGTTACGATTCTACGGTAACCGTCCAGTGCAGAAACAAAAACGGTATTTCAGAACATGGCTTTGGGGAGGTTTTTGACTAAAAACTAAACGTATGTCTTATGGTGAAAATAAACAAGGAAAATAGAATACCTGGGGCTATCACAGTTTTCCTCCGCTAAACAGTGCCAGTAGTTACCCCAAAATCGTAACAACACACACACGAAAGTTATACTGACATATGTAAATCCACCTGATGAAAGAGGTTCAAACCGTCGAACCGCGTTGTGGATACAAAGAAACAGTGACAGGTAACAGTAAACTTGTTTCATTCGACAGGCTAGTTTTTCGTATAGCTAAATGTCTATCAAGTCACATCTCAATTTAATACCATCATATAATTTTGCAGGTAGATTCAGTGGCATGTGTGAACACTTTTTGCTAACCGTGTTGCAAAACTCGGTACTAATAAAATAGTACATTAAAACATCCTGCCAGATGCTGAAGTTGGAGTGCATGAACAGCGAAATCGTACTAAATAGTAAATATCTTTCCTGTCACCATTCATCCACAGGCTAAATAATGTCTACGTAGTTGCGCACTGCCAGTTACACTGTCCCAAGACAAACACACAGTTCTTAACTGTAAACTCTCATTGTGTAAAATCTTTAACATAACGTTGTACCTTTTAATGAGTAGATTATGACAGCATTTCAAATGTTTAAATACGGTCAGTAACTACGCAAGTTTTTGCTGCAACTGAGGCCATTAGACAGGCAACCTGCAACTTGTACCGTCTGGTACCGGGTTCTAGGATAGTCTGTGTGTGTGTGTGTGTGTGTGTGTGTGTGTGTGTGTGTGTGTGTGTTGAACAGGGTACGGAGAGGCTTCGTCCCACCATAGCCCTCGGTGGTTGACAACCCCTTAACAGGCTACAGCATTGAACCTGCCCCACCACTGATCCACACCGAACCCTGGGTTACTGTGCCGTTCGGCCCGCAGTGGACCCTTCCCTGAACGTCTCATACCAGACGATAGTAACGCCAAATGTTTGCGTGGTAGAGTAAGTACGGTGTACGCGTACGTGGAGACAGTGTTTGTGCAGCAATCGCCGACATAGTGTAACTGAGGCGGAAAAAGGGGAACCAGCCCGCATTCGCCGAGGCAGATGGAAAATCGCCTTAAAAGTCATCCACGGACTGGCTGGCACCCGCCGGGAAGATTCATGCCGGGGACCGGCACGCCTTCCCACTCGGGAAGCAGCACGTTAGACCGCGCGGCTAGCCGAGCAGGCTCTCCGGGATAGTGGTTTAGTAATATAGATACTGACTGTTGAAATACTGAACCGAAGAGTGCTTTAAAGTCAAGTACGCAGAGGCTGCTAAATAGGGACGAGATGTCCTGAGTAAATGTAACTTTGATACAACTACACACTGATCGGCCAGAACATTACGACCACCTACCTAATAGCCGGTTAAGTCCACCTTTAGCACGGATAACAGCGGCGATGCGTCGTGGCATGGCTGCAACGAGGTTTTGGTAAGTCACTGGAGAAGTTGGCACCCCATCTGCGTACACAAATCATCTAACTCCTGTAAATTTCGGGGCGGAGCGATGAGCTCTGATGCCAAGTTTAATCATATCCTAGATGTGATCGATAGGTTTCAGATCTGACGAGTTGGGGGGGGGGGGGGGGGACCGCCACATCATTTCGAACTCCCCACTGTCTTCCTCGAACCACTCCATCACACTCTTGGCCTTGTGACATAGCACTTTATCTTGTTGAAAAATGCCACTGTCAACACAAACATATTACACAAAACTCATCATGTGTATATTAAACCGCATTCACAAGTTATCTGTGTTTGTTATATTTCACAATTAGTCCGTGAAAATATCCAACACTGAATTGAAGTTGGTAAATACCGTCTTGGCTCACCTTTGAAATGCAGTAAAGCACCGAATGTACCAGAAGGATTCCATCGGACCTTGGTAGCTTTCTGAAGGTAGGCTCGTGTGGTCATTGTCACAGTCAATTGTTAATGTAGAAAACTTCCGACGTGGCGATCTGTATTGGAAGCAGTCTTCTTCAGGGAGGATTTTCCTTTACTGAGCAAGGCCACTTACATTAGTGGCCGAAACGTAAGACGTTTACACGTTGACAATGCGGTCATAGATCCAGAAAAATTTTATTGACGTGCATATCTCCATATGCCTACGCACAGCTCACACAATTCCCGTAAATTAAAAGACAGTGGTCCAGTGGGTGCCGAGCTGGAACCCTATAGCGTTCGAGATGTATTCCAGATGTTTTTAATCAGTCGAGTTTGATAGCCAATAATTAAAAGTGAGTTTACTATTGTGTCCTTCAGACCACAGCAGCGCGATATTGACCATGAAAGATGCTGTCACCGTCGCGGGAAATATCGAACATGAAGAGATGCAGAAGGTCCGCTATAAAGTTAACTTACTACACAGTAACAGCATCCGTGATCTAGGAGTGCCGGCACGGCAGCTCAGCGTGTTCGGTCAGATAGTTAGCTGCCCTCCGTAATCAAAAAAAGAAAAAGACAACTGAGTGAATGGATCAACGATGAACTTGAGCAAGTCCGCCCCGAACAAATGCAACGAACAGTAACGAACGAAATGGGATCGACAAAGGGAGGAGAGAGAGAGAGAGAGAGAGAGAGAGAGAGAGAGAGAGAGAGAGAGAGAGAGAGAGAGACAGACAGAGAAAGAGGTAGTGTCTTTGGTTCGGCCCCGAGTTCGAGAGCCACCGAAGCTTAAATTTGAATAAAAATCAGCAGCAGTGGCTACCGAAAATTTAATGTATAAGAAGGCACCCTCCAGCAGGCAACAGCCTTGTCAAACTGTTCAGAGGAGCAGACAGAGGTTCAGGGCACTCTCTTGCCCTAGGGGTAGGAAACCGGTGGAAGTCTCGGGAATGATCAGTGGCATGAGGATGCAGAAGGCAACGTAAACTACTGCATTAAAGACTAAATGTGTCTCAACAGGACATGTGGCCTGTAATGGAAAAAGTGACATGATGATCTCTTCTTTAGCAAAAGATTCTGAAAAAGTCGCCTGTTCGGATCTCCGGGAGGGGACTGCCAAGGAGGAGGTGTCCATGACAAAGAGACTGTATAACCAACGAAAGGATAACGTTCGACGAGTAGGGGCGTAGAATGTCAAAAGCTTGAATGTGGTATGGAAGCTAGAAAATCTGGAAAGGGAATGCAAAGGCTCAATCTAGATATAGTGGGGTTCAGTGAAGTGAAATAGAAGGAAGACAAGGATTTCTGGTCAGACGAGTATAGGGTAACATCAACAGCTGCAGAAATCGGATTGACGGGGATGCGATTGATTATGAATCAGAAGACAATACAGAGACTGATTTACACTGAACAGTTCAGTGAAAGGGTAATTCTTGTCATGATCGAAAGCAAACCAATACCGACAACAATAGTTCAGGTATACATCCCGACGTTTTAAGAAGAGAGAGAGGAAGTATATGACCACATTGAGCCGGTAATTCAGTAGGTAAAGGGAGATGAAAATCTAATAGTCATGGGGTATTGGAATGCTGTTGTAAGGGAGGGAATAGATGAAAGGGTTACGGGACAATATGGGCTTGGTAGTACAAGGAGGAGAAAGACTAAGTTTTGCAATAAATTTCAGCTAGTAATAGTGAACACTATCCTAAAGAGTCACAAGAGGGGGGAGCATACTTGGAAAAGATCGCGAGATACGGGAAGATTTCAATTAGATCACTTCGTGATCACGCAGAGATTCACGAATCAGATACTGGTTTGTAAGGTGTACCCAGGAGCAGACATAGACTCAGATCACAATTTAGAAGTGATGAATAGTAGGCTGAAGTTTAATTGACAAGTCACGAAAAATAAATGGGCAAAGAAGTGGGATACGGAAGTATTAAGTGATAAAGATACATGTTTGAAGGCTATAGGCATTGCGATGATGAACAGCTCAGTAGGCAGTACAGTTGAAGAGGGATGGATGTTTCTATAGAGGGCACTCACAGAAGTTAGAAAGAAGTCCTTAGGAACAAGGAAGACAACTGCGAAGAAACCATATAACAGATGAAATACTTCAGCTGATCGACGAAAAAAGGAAGTAAATAAGTGTTCTGAGAATTTCAGGAATACAAAAATACACGTCACTTAGGAATGAAATACACAAGAAGTGCAGAGAAGCTAAGGCGAAATGGCTGCATGAAAAATGCGAGGAAATCAGGAAATAAATGACTGTCGGAAGACTGACTCAGTGTATAAAAGAGTCAAAACAACCTGGGGTGAAAGTAAAAGCGAGGGTGGTAACATTACGAGCGCAATGGGAATTACACTGCTAAATTCAAGCGAGATAGCGGATAGGTGGAAAGAGTACATTGAATGACTCTATGAGGGGACGACCCACCTGATGACTTCTTATCTGATGACTTGATAGAGGAAGAAACAGTTGTCGACAGCGAAGAGTTATAGGATCCAGTGTTGGAATCAGAATATAAGAGAGCGTTGGAGGACTTAAGATCAAATGAGGCAGAAGGGACAGATAACGTTCTATCAGTTTCTAAAATCGTTGGAGAAAGTACCAATAAAACGACTATTCAGGTTGATGTGTCGAATGTATGAGACTGTCAATTTACCATCAGACTTCCGGAAAAATATCATCCACACAATTCCGAAAATAGCAAGAGCCAACAAGTGCGAGAATTACCGCAAAATCAGCTTTACAGCTCACACATCCAAGTTGCTGACAAGAATAATACTCAGCACAATGGAAAAGAAGACCTAGTATCTGTTAGATGACGATCAGTTCGGCTTTAGAAAAAGTAAAGACACCAGAGACTCAGTTCTGATGTTGCGGTGCTAACGGAAGCAAGACTGAAGGAAAATAAATACTCGTCCATTGGATATGTCAACTGGAAAAAGCGATCGACAATGTTACGCAGTGCAAAATGGTCGAAATTCAGAGAAAAATGGGGGAGCTATAGGGACAGGTGGTAAAATACAATATGTACAAGAACCGAGAGGGAACAGTAAGACTGGAAGGCCAAGTCTAAGTGCTCGGAATGAAAAGGGTGTAAGACAGGAACGCAGTCTGTCACCTCTACTGTTCAATCTATACATCGAGGATGTAATGAGGGGAAAAAAAGAAAGGTTCCAGAGTTGAAGTAAAATTCTGGGTGAAAGGATATCAGTAATAATATTCGCTGATGACGTTGCTATTCTCAGTGAAAGTGAAGAACTGCAGGATGTGTTGAGTGGAATGAACAGTGTAATGAGTACAGAATATGGCTTGACAATAAATCGAAGAAAGGTCAGGGTAATGAGAAGTAGAAGAAATGAGAACAGCGACAATCTTAATATTACAATTGGTGATCAAGAAATACATGAAGTTAAGTAATTTCGCTACCTAGGCACCAAAATAACCAATGACGGACGGAGCAAACGGGACATAAAAAGCAGACTAGTACTGGCGAAAAAGGTATTCCTGGCCAAGAGAAGCCTGCTAGTATCAAACATAGGTCGTAGCATGAGGGATAAGTTTTGAGAATGCAAGTTTGGAACACAGCCTTGTATGGTAGTGAGACATGGGGTGTGGGAAAACCAGAACGGAAGAGAATGTAAGTCTTCGAGATGTGGTGCTACAGAATAATGTTAAAAAGTAGGAGGACTTATTAAGGTAAGGAATTAGGAGGTTCTACGCAGAATTGGTGAGGAAAGAAACATGTAGAAAACACTGATAAGAAGAAGGGACAGGGTGATAAGACTTCTGGTTAAGACATCTGGGGAAAAATACCATGGTACTAGAGGGAGCTGCAGAGGGTAAAGCTGTAGAGGAAGACAGAGATTGGAATACATCCAGCAGATAATTGAAGACATAGATTGCAGCTGGTAGTCTGACATGAAAAAGACGAAAAGGTTGTGCACAGGAGATGAATTTGTTGAGGGCTGCATCAAACCAATCAGAAGACTGATGACTCAAAAAGAAAAAAAAATGGTCGTAGCGCTTCCGAAGACTACCACAAGTTCCATGAAAGCTCAGGAAGTTTCTCCCATTTCATAATACTGACCCTACCGGCGTGAGTATGTGGCTCAGTGCGAGTTTCGAACTGTCTTTCGCCTGGATGATGAGTATCCGGACATGAACGTCGACCCAGTGCAAATACAAACGTCATTCAACCGACCATACCAAACATTTCTATCGATCAATGGCCCATTTCAATGATCGTGAGGTCGCAGCAAAATTAATTCACGATCCAGTTGGGTCAACAAGGTGTGACTGCATCGACATTGTACTCTAGCGTCAGAACTGCCACCTGTCCTGCTTTGCAGATCTCAAAAGCTTCCGACCTCCACGTTCAATGAGGTCACCGATCGCGGTTTCACCGACCTTCAACCACTTTCCACAGGTGCTTAAGACAGTAGCACTCGAACAGCCGACCAGATATGCCGTTTCCTTGATGCTCGTGTCTCTGGACCGAAATCCTAACAAACTGCCTTTGTTAATAGCCGCTTACGTCAGTGTATTTGCCTATTCTTAGCCGCTATCGTCCGTGGACTGATTTGCCAATAGTCTCTGCTTGCTTATATGCATTATAATACTAAAAAAGACGCACTAGGAGTTATCCGAATGGATCGGAAATCAGTAGATATGACGCAGACGACTGCAATTTAAAAAATGGGTGATTTATTCTATAGAAAGAGCTTCCAAGTTGAGCAGATCGATAACGCGTTGGTCCACGTGTGGCCATTATGAAAACAGTTATTCGGCTTGGCATTGATTGATAGCTTTGTTTGATGTCGTTCTGAGGGATATCGCGCCAGTGACTGTATAATAGGCGCGTTACATCGTCAAAATCCCGAGCTACGTTCTTGAATGGGAAGAGATCCGGCGACTTTGCTGGTCAAGGTAGAGAGTGGCAAGCAAAAGGGCAAGCATTAGAAACTATCGACCTGTGTGGGCGGGCAATATCTTGATGGAATGTAAAATCAGAATGGCTTGTTGTGAAGGCAACAAAATGAGGTACCTCTGTGCTGTAAGGGAGCCATAGATGCCAACCAAAATGGCCCTGGTGTGAAATAAAACGCCACAGCCAACCATCACTCTAGGTTGTTGAGCCATAAGGCGGGTGTCAGTCAGGGTGATATCCTATCACATTCTGGGGCGTCTCTAGAGGTCTCCGCTGGCCGTCGGTCTGAATTCCAAGCAGGCAATGCTACTCCCCTCATTGAGATTCCAGGGCGAAGACGTCTCTGGAGACGTTCCGGACAGTATTTGGATACCAGCCTGACTGTCGTCCGCCATACGGACAGACTGATGGTTTCGGGTGCCATTCCATTTAATAGCAGGGTCCCTATGGTTGTCATCCGCGACACCGTTATAGCACAGCACAGCAGTACACCTACAATATTCTACTCTCCGTTTTGTTGCCCTTCATGGGAAACCATCCTGGGCTTACATTTCAGGAAGATAATGCCCGCCCGCATAGTGCGAGTGTTTATACTTCCGTCTTCGTGTTTGCCAAACACTACCTCGTCCAGCAATATCGCCGGACCTCTCCACAACTAGGAACGTTCGGAGCATTATGGGCAGGACCCTCTAACTAGTTAAGGATTTTGACGATGTAACGCACCAATGTGAGAGAATCTGGCACGATATCCCTCAGGAGGACATCCAACATCAATCAATATCAAACTGAATAATTGTTTGCAGAAGGGCCAGAAGTGAACCAACGTGTTATTGACTTGCTCAAGCTGTTTCTCTTGTGTTAATCATACAATTTTTCTGAAACTGTAATAGTTTGTTTGTCTGTACATGTACATCACATTTACTGATTTCCATCCCATTTGTATAATTCCTTAGTGGTACTTTGCTCTTTATCCTGTCTTAGAGTGTATTTTCCTTGCCGTGTCACGTGCCTGTGGCGCCACCAGGCGTCATTCAGTCTCACGGTGGACAGTAGTTACAATGTAACGGCTTGACAGAGTGGAATATATACAACTTTTATGAGGAAGGCCAACCTGTGCGTGAAGAACTTCGTTTCCAAAACTGATGGAAAAGGTTTGCAATTACAACCCTCTCTCTAAAACTATATAAGTAAAATAAACGTTCAGGTTCGAACATGTCAGATGGAATTTTAATAAATAGAGATGTCAGGCAAGGGTGCAGTCTATCACCCACTTCATTTAATTTATATATTGACGACATACTTATGAAGTGGATAGAAGAAACACACTTCGTCATTTAAATAGGATCTAGCTCACAATTAAATAGTCTGTTTTATGCTTATAACCAGATAATTACACAAGAAACAGAACCAGTACCTACACGTAGTCAAATCGCAATACTGTTACTTTAAATCCGTCTTGATTGCAAATTTTTTTTTATTATTCATATGACCGGTTTCGGTTCATTCAGAACCATCTTCAGATCTGATATTTAAGTTACAGGAGTAACCCGTCCAATTCAGCAACTTTCACATGCTACGTCATAAAGTTATGGCTGTACCTACTCCAATATGCGGTTCCCAATCATGGACAGTAACAAAAAAAAATCACATATACAAGCAGCAGATTTCATGAGATACGTAAGAGGCAGTAATGAAATACGGAATGAAACAGTAAGATCAGATTTAAAAATCTTTTCAGTTAATGACAAGATAGATCAGTGATTTTATAATGTTACTTTAAATCCGTCTTGATTGCAAATTTTTTTTATTATTCATATGGCCGGTTTCGGTTCATTCAGAACCATCTTCAGATCTGATATTTAAGTTACAGGAGTAACCCGTCCAATTCAGCAACTTTCACATGCTACGTCATGTGACGTAGAATGTGAAAGTTGCTGAATTGGACGGGTTACTCCTGTAACTTAAATATCAGATCTGAAGATGGTTCTGAATGAACCGAAACCGGTCATATGAATAATAAAAAAAATTTGCAATCAAGACGGATTTAAAGTAACATTATAAAATCACTGATTGCTGTTATCCCATAAGACATTATGTCTGTTTTTGCAAAACGCAATACGTTACAACTTAACCACACCTGCAAATAAGGCAAAAATAATGGCATTCAAAGGAGAGAACCACTCAGATAAAAAATAACAATAAATGAGAAAATCCCACTTCAACAATCCCTCTTCAACTATCTAGGAAGTAATGTGAGTTTTAACTAGGCAAAGACATTGAGAAGAAACTTAATAACTGTGAAGAAGCTATCCACGAAAAAATAGAAGATCATTCGAAGAAAAACAAGAAAAGGAACACAAATAAAATGTCATAAAGTTATGGCTGTACCTACTCCAATATGCGGTTCCCAATCATGGACAGTAACAAAAAAAAATCACATATACAAGCAGCAGATTTCATGAGATACGTAAGAGGCAGTAATGAAATACGGAATGAAACAGTAAGATCAGATTTAAAAATCTTTTCAGTTAATGACAAGATAGAAGAGAACAGAATGAAATGGTTCATGTTGATAGACTGACAGAAAACAGATTGCCAATACAGCTAACGAATTGTTGGACAACTGGAAAGAGGGAACTAGGTAGACCTCGTAAGAGATTGACGGATGTATGATAGAGACCGGAGAAAGCGATTACAATACCTAATCCGTGGAAAGAGATGGTGATGATAGAGCTTGCCTTCCGGATTTGCTCGTTATATCCGTCAGCGAACATCGACAAAATTCTATTATCAATGGCAACGGAAGGAAAATTTTCTTCCGTTGGAGTTACTGGACATTCAATGAAAATTTTGAGGTTTCTTAGCTTTGCATTTTGCTAACGAAAGAATATCTTTGCTTGAGGTCTGTTCGACTTTTACACATATCATTATGTTAGAGGTTCACGTCTCTCAACTAGAACATGAATTACTCAGTCTTTCTGAGATCCTCTGACATTGCTCTAAGTTGTTGCTGCGCGCCTCACTACCTATCTTATAAGCAGATTCACAGTCTTTCTTGTTAGGTACATGCAGATAAGGACCTGCCAATACCTATTCCTTTATTAGAACGTCAGAAAAACCCATTTCTTACGACCTTCCATCTCCTTGGCTTCATTACGAAAGCACTGTTCTTTGTGATACACAGCGGCAATATCAGAGACTTGCGGCTATCTCCTTGCTGACGTTACAGACGGTGCCTTATGTCTACCGTTTGTTTCATCGTTTTTGCGCACGCAGCAACGTCTCTCCTCATATTAGATGGCACGAAGCCAGCGAGATGATGTGTGTGGTATGTCGTGGTTGGCTTGCTTCCAGCAGGGATACTTACTGTCTAATTAAGTGTTACGTGAAACAGCTTTGTGCAAATTGATGCACCGAACGCAGAAACCTTACTGGTCAGCGGAAAAGAATAGTAGAATCCTCGTTGTCCCTAGAAAAGAGAGATATTAACCCAGAATTTCATATATCTCTGACGTCAAGTAACTCTCCTTTACAGAAACGACTGTGTGGGTAATATCAAGGTTTAATATGAAATGACAATTTGGCACACGGGGGACTGTCATGGGCTAGACACAGAAAAGCAGAGCTAACCATAGCTGTGCCAGTATGAATGTTTAACAGCTCCACACATAAAAGGATTCTAAAAAGATATCTTCAGTATGTTAAGGGACGTGAAAATTTTATTACTATAGAGAATGTGAATGCGACTGCCAGGAAACATGTTCAAGCCGATCTCATGACGACGATAAATTACGTTAAGTGTGAATCGTAAGCACTGATAATGCGGAGTCGGTAATAATATCGAGGAAAGTTTTCTTTATTCGTCATCCAAGCCCTTTTGTTTAACTTTCGATACAAAACGGAATATCAGTCTAGCTCACGTGTGTGCATTATATATGTAAAACGTTTCCTATACTAATCACTCATTGTCAATGGGGAGGAGAACAAGGACGAAGGAGAAAGAATGAAAGGGAAAGTTGCTTGATAGACTTCTGAAAAGAGAAAATTTTAGTTTAATAATCAAGAAAGAAAGTTTTATACGTGGTGGACGCCACGAGACACTGAAAGGTTTCAAGTAGACTAATAATCATGCGATTGAGATTTATAAAACAAATTTTGAACTGTATAACATTTCCAGGAGGAAATGTGAAGTCTGCCCTCAAACGATTGCCTATGAAATGCACACTGATAGTAAAAAACGATACTGGCAGTTTGAAAGAGAGCAAGAAGACAATGGGAAGGAGAGATGGGTAGTTCAGAAAGATGAGTTGCTTGAAGGTGGTAGAGTAGAACTATGTAAAAACAATGTCCAGCAGAAACTCTTCGAGAAAACTAGAGATATTAAATGTGACTGAAGACAGAATAAGATAAAAATGCAGCAAAGAAAACGATGTTGTGGAAAGTATTTAATTGGGGTGTAGCCTTATATGCAAATAAAACATGGATGATAAGCAGTAGACGAGAAGAAACTAGATCCTTTGGAAATACGATGTTACAAAAGTTGCTGAGAATTATATGTATCGACCAAGAACTAATTAAGAGATGCTAAAAACAGGGGATGGGTTGACAGGACACATCCCAAGAAATCAAGGAACAGTTTATTTGGAATCAAAGAGAAGTATACATCGCAAAAAAGGTGAAGTCTAATGTCTGAATACAAATACGCAGGTTCGAATGGATGTAGGGTGCAGTACTTAAGGACACATGAAGAGATTTTTCACGGTATACACTAGCAGAAAGATGCATTAAAAATGTTTGAACTGGTGCCTGCAGAGGACCAGCAGATTTTCCCTCCGAACGAAAACAGTTTTCAACGAAAGAATATTATCCATGTAGTTTCTTAGTGCTTAAATATGTCTGGTTTTTCTAAATAAAAAGAACCAGAAAGCGAAGTGTATTGCTTTATGCGTTTATCTACGGCAACTGCTTTCTTAGGCAGCCCCAAAATGACAAGTAATTAGCGTAATTTAAGTTCAACGACTTGACAACGTCGATGTGAATGGGGACAGTGTTGCTGATCTGTCTCGGACTCTTACCAATTAGCAGTAAAATAATGGAAAACTACACAAGGGAAAGCACCAGCAAGATTTTTTCCTAGGATGCTCGATTCATAATCCAAATCTTAGAGTGCATGTTACAAGTGAGGCGTTGTACGTTGAGTTAAAATTGTGAGAGCGTACCTTCCTCGAAGAGTCAGTCGACGTGGCCTGCTGCCTCATATTCGTCTTGAGAAATCGGCTACTATTCCGGTGAAATTCTGGCTCGCACGGAGGCTTATAGGTATTCATTTCACTTATGTAGTTAACGTTAATTACGGAAACCAGACGGCAGTCTGAACATGTAGCATCTATACTACGCCAGCTTGTTTATGGTATGTGGTGGAGCGTACTAACAGCGCCATTTCTATCCACATTCCTGTTCCACTCACGAGTGTAGCATAGGTAAAACGATTGTCGATAAAAGTACGTTGGGTATCTAATGTCTCAAACGTTCTCGTCGTGATCATTTTGCCAGACGTATGTGGGAGGAAGTAATGCGTTATTGGTTAAAAACAGTCTTGGTTGCAATTTTAGTTTTTTAGTTTTCAACGACACGTTTCGTCTTATTTAGGCATCTTCGGGCTATATTTTCTAGATGGACGCGAGAGGCAGAAAGATCTGCATAACGTGTTCCCGTTCACAGGAGTGATTAACAGAGTAAGATGGAGACTGGGTAGTAAGCCCCCATCTTACTCTGTTACTCGCTCCTGTGAACGGGAACGCGTTATTCAGATCTTGCTGCCTCTCGCGTCCATCTAGAAAAGATAACCTGAAAATGCCTAAAAAAGGCGAAACGCATCGTTGAAAAATAAAAAAACTAAAATTGCAACCAAGAGTGTTTTTAACCAATACTGTTAAGCATTGGTTTGCTGTATGTCACATATGGATTGGAAGAATTTCTAAGTAATGCGTTGCTCGACTTATCTCGGAGCATAATCCCTCAGAAATCCAACAGTAAACCTCTGCGTGATACACAGCACCTCTCACGTAGCGTCTGCCTCTGTTGTTTGTTAAGCATCTCGGCAAAGCTCTCCCGCCGATCATACGATCACATGACGAAACAGGCTGCTCTTCGTTTGACCTTCTCTATATTTTCTATTAATGATTCTTGGTAAGGATTCCATATGGATGAATGTTATTCAGGAATTACTCTAACGAGTGTTTTGTAAGCACTTCTTTCAGCTTTCAGTTGCATTTCCTTAAGACTCTTCCAATCAAACTGAGTCTTGTATTTGCTTTTTCTGCGGTGCTATTTGGTCATTCCACTTTAGGTCGCTCAAGATTGTTACTCGCAGATGTTTTACGTAAGTTGCTGTTTCCAGTGATTTGTTGCCAATAATATAACGGAGAAGTAGAGTATCTCCTCCCGTCTCTTGTTCCATACGTTACATTTTTTTACATTTAGTTTCAACTCCCAGTCCCTGTACCAGGTGTCGGTCGTTTACAAGGCTTCCTGCATTTCGCTATGGTCTCCTGCTGCCTGAACCTTTCAGTAGAGCCGACCAGAGTGGCCGTGCGGTTCTAGGCGCTACAGTCTGGAGCCGAGCGACCGCTACGGTCGCAGGTTCGAATCCTGCCTCGAGCATGGATGTGTGTGATGTCCTTAGGTTAGTTAGGTGCCAGCCATACGACCTGACAACCAGGAGCGATGGTCTGGTGTGGCATTTCTTTTCATAACAGGACTCCTTTGGATGTCATCCGCTGCACCCTTAGAGCACAGTGGTACGTCGACGATATTCTGGCTTCCGTGGAAAAGCTATCCTGGGCTTACATTTCAGCATCGTAATGCCCGGCAGTACTCGGCGAGAGTTTCTACTGCTTGTCTCCTTTCCTGCCAAACAGTACCTTGCCCAGCAAGTTAGCCGTATCTCTCGCCAATTGAAAACATTTTGAGCATTATGGGCAGGGACCTCCACCAGCTGGCGAGTTTTACTATCTAGCCGCCGGTTGGACAGATTCTGGCACGATGTCGCTCAGGAGCACATCGAACGAGTTTATCAGTCAATGCTAAGCCAACTAACTATCTGCACAAGAGCGAGAGTTGGACCACCGCGTTATAGATGTGGTCAATTTCTGAAGCTCTTTCTCTTGAGTAAATCACCAAATTTTTTTCTGAAATTGTATCCATTTGTACATGTACATTACATCGGATAGCCGTCACATTCGGATAATCCCTTCGTGGTGCGCCGTTCTTCTTTCCTTTTTCTTTTGTCTTACATTGTATATAAGTTACAGTTTGACACTTCGAACATCATCTTGAAATATGAACTACATTAACAAATATAGATCATATCGACAAATGGTAAAAAGTTATTGCCTTCTACTATTATCTATTGAGAAAGGAGGGAGGGTGTTCCTGTCATGACAACGCGTTATAAACGTTAATGAAGGCCGCATACTTCCATTTGGCAAAACGTCAATCAAAATAATAAAAAAAATTTAGGGTAGGTTTGAGCTGCAGAGAACATCGAACATAAGTATAAATTACAAAACAACCACCTCTCGATCAGTAGTTCGTAACTGATGGAGAGTTGGTTGTTTTGTGATTTATGCTTCCTGCTATGCAATACACAATGTTATACCTTGATGACAGCTTCCACTCTCGCAGGCATACGCTCAATCACGTGCTGGAAGGTTTCGTGGGGAATGGCAGCCCATTCTTCACGGAGTACTGCACTGACGAGAGGTATCGATATCGGTCGGTGAGGCCTGGCACGAAGTCGGCATTCCAAAACACCCCAAAGATGTTCTATCGGATTCAGGTCAGGACTCGGTGTAGGCCAGTCCATTACAGGGATGTTATTGTCGTGTAACCACTCCGCCACAGGCGTGCATTATGAACAGATGCTCGATCGTGTTGACAGGTGCAATCGCCAGCCCCGAATTCCTCTTCAACAGTTGGAAGCAAGAAGATCTTTAAAACATCATTGTAGGCCTGTGCTGTGATAGTGCCGTGCAAAACAACAACGGGTGCAAGCCCCCTCCATGAAAAACACGACTACACCATAACACTGTTCAATCGTCCAATGTTTACGCTCTTTACACTAAGCATTACACCAAGCATTCAGCGGCGTGATGTGTGGCTTATGACCAGCCTCTCTACCATGAAATCCCGCCTAACTGTCATAGTACTTGCAGTGGATCCTGAAGCTGTTTGGAATTCCTGTGTCATGGCCTGGACAGATGTCTTGCCTATTACGTATTACTACCCTCTTCAGCTATCGGCGGTCTGTGTCAGTCCACAGTTGAGGTCGGCCTGTACGCATTTGTACTGTACGTGACCCTTTAGATTTCCGCTTCACTATCACATCGGAAACAGTGAACCTGCGGATGTTTAAGAGTGTGTAAATCTCGCGTGCAGACGTATGACACAAGTGTCATCCAGTCACCTGACCACGTTCGAAGTCCTTGAGATCTGTGGAGCGCCACATTCTGCCTTCTCACGATGTCTAATGACTACTGAGGTCGGTGATATGGAGTGCCTGGCAGTAGGTCGCAGAACAATGCACCTAATATGGAAAAACGTATGTTTTTTGAGGGTGCTGGATACTTTTGATCACATAGTGTGTATGGTGTAATTTACATCTGCGCTGCACGTGTTTTTTCTTCACGAGTAGACGCAGCTACACTGTATGTGACAATGAATGGAAGTCTTTGTTATAATTTCGCCTTACCTTAACACATGGTATAGATCCCTTCATTTATTCTGTTGCGCTATGAACTTAATCTTAGTACATAATATTTTCTTAACAGTAGCCAGAGCGCGTTGTTGTTCAGCAGTGTATCGAAGTTTTCTACTACAAGAGGAATAAGTGCATTAGTTATTGTTGCACTGCTAGCTTTCATGTTCTGACATTTGTTTCTCAGGGCCTATGGATCCACAGTCTCCACACCTTTAGGCGTAGTCCAATTCAGCCTGTCCAGGTATATGAATTCACAGGACGCACGCCTTTAAGTACCAGAAAATCCTCTTCGTAAGTCGAATAGCCGCTGGATAACGTCCAATTTTGGTGGTCAAATTCGGTGCTTGTTATATAGTCGAACACATTAATGTGACCACCTGTTAGAAGTCAGAATAACCACCTTTCCCAGCGCGGATCAATGCGCGACGTACAGACAGAGAGTCAACGAGGTTCTGGAAGACACCGACAGGAATATGGAACCATGGCGAAGCCAGTGCCGCGGCCAACTGCTCTAGATTTCTCTGTTGAGGATGCATGGTGGGTGGTCTCACAGATTCTGCATTGGGTTTAAATTCGGGGAGTTCGGTTGCCAAGGGTGTACGTAACCTCATCTCGAACCACGCACGTACACTGCGAGCCATGTGACACATTTCACTGTTCTGCTGGTAGATGCCATCGCGGAGAGGAAAAACAAACTGTATGGGCTGGGAATGGTCTCTATACTTGTGCTGATCCCTTGTGGCCCCCTGAATGCCGAGATCGCCCAGGGAATGCCACGAAAACATTCGCCAGACCATAATGCTCTTCCGGCCACGGCCCTTCAGACGATTGTTGCGAGGTATTTGCTTCCTGACGTTTCACGCCGATGGGCAGCAGTCATCATGGATGCACGAACCAAACGTCTGCTGTGGGGGGGCCCACATACCGCAACGTTCAATAGACGGTCATTGAGGAGACACTTTTAGTAGCTTCTCGGTGCATCTGGGCGGTCAGTTACTTAGCAGTTGCACGTCGTTCACCCTTGTCATTTATGGCCCGTCGTGCTCGTGGCGCAACTATGGCCTCGGTAGTTTCGGATAGAGCCGTTTTACCATTTGCGGAATGCTTTAACCACGGCGGCAGGCCAACAGTTTACAAACTTTTTCGTTTCGGAAATGCTCCCAACCGTTGGCCCGAAAGCGAATGATCATGTAGTTTTGAGCGTCACATAAATCGCTCCGTTTCCGCATTGCTAAAACAACTGCACTGTTCTCCGCATCCCCCGACACGCTGCTGGTGCTGCGACATGCCGCCTGTGAGTGGTTATCGCACGTTGAATCGAACGTATGCGGTGGTCACATTAATGTTACTGGGCCGTATATTTTGGCCACATACTCTTTGATTGTAAAGCATCCTGTGGTTTGAGTGCTGTAGAATGCTTCTGCTACGAGAAATATTGAAACATAGAACTGCCGTATCAACATCTTCCCGGAGTAGGAAAGGTGACAGGCGGCGGCGTGGTACCTCCTGCTTCGACAGCGCGGGCCCTCGGCTGATGGACGTGCCAGCAAATGCTGTCTTTCCGCATGCGGCGGCGTGCAGACGTGCTGGCGCGCCACGTCCGTGAGTAACGACCGAGAGAGCGAGCGGGCGTACCGCGGGGGAAGGGGCGACGGCGGGGGCGAGTAGATAAGCGGATACGGCCCGCTGGGTGACACCCCGCACTTCTCGCAGATCCGCCGTGGGCTGACCGGAATTCTGATGCGCGCTGCCGCTGCCGCCGCCGCCGCCGCCGCCTCCTCCTCTCTCTGCGCCCCACTATGTCGGAAACACGCCTGCAGAGCTCACTTAAGGCTCTATTCGCTTTACACGGCTACGTTCCACTCAGCAGGGCTGCCAACACTCGGACAGAGGAATTCCAACGCGCTCTTACGTTACTGTGGCTACATGTAGATGACGTTACTGATAAACCAAGGAGTGTTACTGCGCTCTCAAGTTATTGTGGCTACAAGTAGATGAAGTTACTGACATATATAGACGTACGGTTACGTAATTAATATTTGTAACTATTTGACTTCAGTTCTGGCACACGTATACATGTACGTATACATAATTACTCTGTCATTCATACTTAAGTACTTGGCAGAGGGTTCATACAACCACTTTCAGCACTTAGGAAAACTAAATATTTTCGTTCGAGCTCTGTTTGCTCCTACTCTGTCACGATGGTCGTTTCTCTGTGTGCAGGCGGGAGTCAAGGAATATTTTAGTATTTAGGGAAGAAATTTAGTGACTGAAATCTCGTGAAAATATCTCGCGCCAACGAAAAACTGCTCTATTATTATATGACTGACCCTCTGTAATAATTTGTAATAATATTCAGTAATAATAATCTGTAATAATATTAAACGAGTTATCCTTCCTTACAGTTTTTCAATATTGTCTGTCACTGCTGTGTGGTAAGGATCCTATAGAACGTAGCAATGCACACTAAGTGGCCGGACAAGTGTTGTGTAGTGAGTCTGTTTGATAGGTTTTTCCCAGTTTGTAACTGTTCAGACAATAAGTGCAGACTTTGGCTCCTATCCCATACAATATTTTCTAAGTGATGATTCTAGTTTAAGTTATAATTGTAACGTCTAGGTATTTAGCTGAATTGTCAGCCTTTAAATTTGTATGATTTATCGTGTAACAGAGATTGAACGGAATCCTTTTTAGCATCGTGTATGTGACCAACACTTTTTATTGTTTAGACTCAACTGCCACTTTTAGTACCATACAGATATCTTGCTTAAGGGATTTTGCAGTTGGTTTTGATCTTCTTATGACCTCAATATTGGTATACTACAGCATCAGCCACAATCAATCTAAGAGGGATCCTTTGATGCACATTAAATGGTTCAAATGGATCTAAGCACTATGGGCCTTAACATCTGAGGTCAACAGTTACCTAGACTTAGAACTACGTAAGCCTAACTAACCAAGGACCTCACACACATGAATGCCCGAGGCAGGATTCGAACCTGCAACCTTAGCAGCCGCATGGTTCCGGACTGAAGCGCCTAGAACAGCTCGGCCACAGCGGTCGGCTCACTTAAATGGTTTACATAGATTAGGAACAACGGAGAACCTATAACATTTCCCTGGGAAACACCAGATATCACTTCTGTTTCACTCTATAACTTACCATCAGTTCCTATAAACTGTGACCGCTCTGACAAGAAATGATGAATTGAGTCACACAACTTAGAAAACCAATTTTCTTACAGAACATTTGTCTTCAGCACTCATTAAAAGTTCCGCGTTCGGGCCATAGAAGGGCCAATAGGATCCAACCGCACTCTGTGTTGTTCCCTACCACTGGCGAAATCTGAAGCGATATGGACACCTCTCTCCCGGTCGTTGTCGGGTTTTCGACATTCTAAGTACACCCCGTACTAGACCTTTCAAAAGGAAAGATACCTGCCAGTAGCGAGAACCTAACCTGGGTCACCGGCATGGCAGTCAGCCTCGCTAACTGCTCATCTCCGCAGGTAGATGACAGCACTCATTACTACGTGCTAAGCGTATCAAGAGCCGTTTGCGTTACACATTGAAATATTCTCTTCACGGTCTCATATCACGTTTCTAGAGCATCCAAAAAAAAAAAAAAAAAAAAAAAAAAAAAAAAAAAAAAAAAAAAAAAGGCAGCTCACTGATAAGATGCAGTATCGCGAGGTAATTCAGTTTCTTCATTTGAGAGTCAAAGAGCGTTGTTTAGGTCGCTTCCTTCGTAAGCGACAAAAGCGACCGCTTCAGACGGCAACACACAACTGCAAGTGTAGTTACGGAAGAGTCCTAGGTGAGCGACGTCCGTGGCGCTCCCTAACCTCTGCTACATCTTGATGATGATGATTGGTTTGTTGGGCGCTCAACTGCGCGGTTATCAGCGCCCGTACAAATTCCCAAACTTTGCTCAGTCCAAACTCGCCACTTTCAGGAATGATGATGAAGTGATGAGGACAACACAAACACCCTGACCCCGCCGGGAATCGAATCCGGGACCCCGTGCTCGGGAAGCGAAAACATGACCGCGAGACTACGTTCTGCGGACGCTACAACTTAAGACGATTGGATTGAAACGTGTTTGGATCTCATCGCTGCAGCACGCGCGACAGCGAGATCAACAGCTAAGAGTCTTAGCTGGAGCGGACGCACAGGCTGCTATGAAACACTTATCATCAGATTTTAAGAAAAATGTGAGGAGAAAAAATTGGATACTTCCGCTTCTTACAGTTTGATATCTTTCCTCAATGGAGGACTGAATTTAGTTTCGTTATTCGTCACAGCTACTGTGCTGCATGAAACTAAGTAAATGACTGCACGAAATTTTTAAGAAGTTGCAGAGATAAAATCACCATGCGTAGACTTTGCGTGTAGTTCATTTTAGGCCATATGTTGTTGCTTATCAAATGTAGCCAACGTGTCGAAACTGTATTTAAGGTTGAGAGTGGAATGATATATCTTTTCATTCTCGAGATATTGGTTGTTATATCCGCGGACGAGTAGCTTGCGGCGCGACCGACACCTTTCCTGCACGTCGAGAATCGTCATCTTAAAAATCGTCGTATTTCATATATGGTTCAAGATACCGAAACGAAGCTTTTTGTAAATGGCAGCATCCAAAATGGATGTATTTTGTGTTCTGATTGACACTCGAAACGTGCTGGTCCAATGTTTGAGAAGAGCGAAAACAAACTCCCCGTAAATTACACAATAAGTATTTGTCCGAATTTTCATAGCCAAACAAAGCTTGAGAAATGGACAAATGGGATATCAAAGTGACCACGGTTACGTCTAGTATCGTAAGAAAATATTTAATAGCTTGAAAGTAATTAAGGTAATGAAGGAAAACTTAACATTCATTTGAAGAAAAACTGAAATACTTCATGAACAACTGCTGCAAGCTATGTAAATGTCTAGAACATGAAAAGATACATTGGCGTGCTATTTAACTGTCAAAAAGGCATCCTTCAAAATAAGTACTAAATTTATGAATTTCAGGAAGAGGGTACGAAGCCAAATGAGGTGTCAATAAGATCATGCTTTCTGAATAAAACTTAAGCAGACTACTTAGATTGAATGAAATGCTTGGCCCCAACATTGATTTCTGATGAGTTATGTTCCCAACAATCAAATATCGCTAATATTTCATGTTTGTTTATTGTGTTTTATTCGGAATTTAATGTGTGTGATGTTCTGGGGTAGGTGTGTAAACACTTAAAGATCAAGTACTTTGACGAGTCCTTAAAAATATGCTTTGAGATGCAGTGTAAGCAATATAGATAAAACTTAGTACACAGCATTGGTGACAGGACTGTAGCCGTGTTACTTAAAATACAAGAAGTAGTCAGGATAGACCCTGCTACCCAACAACTGTCTCATTCGTTAGCCTATGACGCTAACGGTACACCATGTACACAGCCTGCAAAGCGTCACTCATTCTTGCTTATTTACGGCAGTCAGTCACTACGCCACACTTCTAGGTTGGTCATGGAAGAAACACTCCTCTTTAATATGTTAATGAGATAGTCGAACAACTCCATGTTCATTGACGTATATTAGAAGTATTTACCTCGTGATATTCGTAGCTCATGATAGAAATTACGAAATTATCCGTGAAGATCAATCCCGTCATAAATTTCATGCACGGTGCTCCTTTACAGTCTATTTTTCCTAATTAAAGCTAATTTTGTTGCTTTACTCTTGAGCTACGATATTCACGGTTTAGGGGCGCCGTTTGATAGAAACAGCTGGTTGGATCTAGTAGCCATCTTGCAGCGAGAGGCCATCGCACGCACACAGGACACCCGAGCGTATCGCTCGATGTGGCTAGTGGCTAGTGTCGCGTACCAAGGCGTCGCTCGCTGCCGGTCGCTTCTGACGCTTAGGCAGTTAGGAGAGTTGTGTGGTAACAATGCACCGTCATGTGACGCGTCGGTTAGGGGGCGCGGTTGCTTCCACTCTTGCCCAGTAATTTTGAATAACGAGGAATGAAGTGGCAGACTCTCATCCTGTGAAGAACCGGGAATCACGAGAGAATTGGAGGTCCTGGAGATGGATGACAAGAGTGTCACAATCGAAGCGATAGGGCAAAAATTGAAAATCATAAATTGTTTTGTTGTGTCTTCTCATCGGCGTCTAGCAAGGTGTAACGCGATCCATCAGTTCGAGGAATCTGTTCTCTGCCTTCCAGCGTCGTATGCAGATACTACTGCATACACACTTATCACTGCGGCCTTTGACGTGCCCTCAGCTAAAATTTATGTATGAGACAATGACTTCTGTACGGTATAGCTGTTTACCGTTACTTGAGGTGTGATGTTTTGCTTCCAAATACCCATCATCAAGGAGGAAATTAGAGTTTAACGTCCCGCCGACATCGAGGTCATTAGAGACGGAGCACAAGCTCGGATTAGAGAAGGACTGGGAAGGAAATCAGCCGTGCCCTTTCTAAGGAACCATCCCGGCATTTGCCTGAAACGATTTAGGGAAATCACGGAAAACCTAAATCAGGATGGCCGGAGACGGGTTTGAACCGTAGTCCTCCTGAATGCGAGTCCAGTGTGCTAACCATTGCGCCACCGCGTTCGGTGCACCATCAGGGTCGACCACTGATACGCAAAGGTAGTTAGTTGTTCACAGCTTTAGATTTACCACAGTCGATTTACAAGTGGCTCTCTTGATATGGTACGCGTGAGAAAGCTCTTTGTGCGCACTACCTTCGAGGCGGTACCTCCCATTCGTCGAGCACCCACAATTCATCTGCTAACAAATGCATCACACTGAGGTGACAAAAGTCAAGGGATAGCGAGAGCACATATACATATAGTGATAGTATCGCGTACACTACGTATAAAACGTCAGTGCACTTGGGGAGTTGTCATTTGCGCTCAGGTGATTCACGTGGAAAAGTTTCCTACGTCATTATGGCCTCATGACGGGAAAGCGAAATGTTACTTGCAGCTACACGCATGGGACATACCATTTCGGAAATCGTTAGGCAATTCAATATTTTGAGACTCACAGTGACAAGAGTCTTGCGAGAATACAAGATTTCAAGCATTACACCTCACCATGAACAGACAACAGCGGCGTTTGCCTAGAGTTGTCAGTACTAACAGACAAGCAACACAGCGTTAAATAACCGCAAGAATCAACGTGGGGGGTACGACGAACGTATCCGCTTGGACAGTCCTGCGAAGTCCGGCATTAATGGACTATGGCAGTAAATCAAATGGCTCAGAGCACTATGGGACTTAACTTCTGGCGTCATCAGTGCCCTAGAACTTAGAACAACTTAAACCTAACTAACCCAAGGACATCACGCACATCCATGCCCGAGGCAGGATTCGAACCTGCGGCCGTAGCGGTAGCGCGGTTCCAGTCTGTAGCGCCTAGAACCGCTCGGCCACTCCGGCCGGCTGCTATGGCAGCAGATGAATGACGTGAGTGCCTTTGCTAACAGCAGAATCCAAGAATACCTTTCAAAATAATCTACCATATTCTACCACGTACCATTTATGAGTTTTTAAAGATTTTTAATTTTTCGTATTCAGTATTTTGCTTTTTGCTGTTCTGTTTTGATCTTTAATTGTTTGTTTTTTATTTGCAGAGGAGAGCTAGAACCATCTACAGATCCTGAGCAAATGGTTGGTGTGATAATACAGTGGTGTGAAAGAGATCCTCAGTGACTGTTTCCTGTGAAAGATAGTGCAAACTTTTTAAGTTTAAAACTTACACTAAGAAAAATGGCAACTAGCAAATGTCGTTGCCATCCAAACCACCCCGACAACTTTTGTTATGTGTGTGGAAAATTCATTCCAAAAGCCCACAGAAAACCAATCACTGATCTGGTTAAGAAAGCATTAAACTGTATTTTGATAGTCCTGTTGCTGAACAAGATAAAAATTTAGCACCTCATATTGCCTGCATAGCCTGTACTACAACCTTAACCGAGTGGTTGAAAGGAAAACGCCGAGCCATGCCATTCGCTGTTCCGATGGTGTGGTGTGACCCTAAAGACCATTATTCAGACTCTTACTTCTGTCTTACATATATTTTGAAACATTAACGCAAAACTAGACATAAAATAAAATATCCAATTGTATCTTCAGTGTATTTGCCTGTGCCCCATGATGAGGGGTTGCCTGTTCCTGTCTGTAAGATGAGAGCCACGTAACCAGACACCTCGTCAAGTGAATCAGAAAGTTTTCAACATATACGAGAGTACTGCCCTCAATATCATGACACTTCGCCTCAGCTCCTGAACGATTTGGTTCGCGATCTAAATCTTTCGAATCAGCAAGCAGAACTCTTAGGGCCGAGAGTGCAACAACGGAACCTTCTACCTCCAGCGACTAAAATTTCCTGCTTCAGATCAAGAGCTGCTTACTTAGCTCAACATTTCGATATGCAGAATTCAATGTGTGTGTATATAGAGATGTCAATGGTCTGACGATGCAGCTAGATGTACAACACAATCCACAGTAGTGGCGACTATTTATTGACGCCATTAAAACCAGCTTGAAAGCAGTACTACTGCGTAATGGCAATGCATTTCCATCGGTACCTTTGGCTTACGCAGTACACTTGAAAGAAACTTGTAAAACCATGTATTTGCTGCTAGAGGCAATTAAATACAAGGATCATGAAAGGCCGCTTTGCTACGACTTAGAAGTTGTTCCACTCCTTACAGGTTTACAGGCTCGATTCACGAAATAAAGCTGCTTTTTGTGCCTTTGGGACTGACGTGATACCAAGAACCACTAGACAGTCAAGGAATGGCTTATAAGCAAGTCATATGTTCCTGGAAACGTAAATGTGAACAATACCCAATTGGTTGAGCCCGATAAAATCATTTTGCCTCCTCTTCATTTCAAGCTTGGCCTTATCAAGAACTTTGAAAAAGTTCTGAATAAGGAAGGTGAGGCCTTCAATCACTTAAAAGAAAAGTTTTCCAAATTAAGTGAGGCAAAGCTGAAAGAGGGTATAATTGTTGGAGCTCAAATAATAAAATTGCTGAAAGATCCAACCATTGACACCAAACCCACAGATATATAATTAGCTGCATGGTCTTCTTTTAAAACAATTATGACGGGCTTTTTGGGTAACAGAAAAAACAGAAAAGACAAGAACTATGTTGCCATTGTGAATGATCTGTTGGACAACTATAAGAACATGGGGTGTAGAATGTCGCTTAAATTTCACTTTTTACATTCCCTCCTTGATTTCTTCCCGGAAAATTTGGGAGCTATGAGTGATGAGCATGGTGAACGTTTTCACCAACGCATTCTTACGATGTAACACCGTTACCACGGCCACTGGAACCCTTCGATGATGGGTGGCTACTGCTAGGGTCTTGTTAGGGAGAGTAATGAAACGACAAACAAAAGAAGAGCTCCGTCGTCGCATTTCTCAAAACCCAAAGACCATTGAACGTGGAAATATGTTCCGAACTAATTTGGAACTTTTATTGGCATATACCCAAATATACATAAGAAATAGTATTGATTTCAGACGTTCTGAATGTGTATTTTTGTTTGACTTAATTCTGTCAATTTTCGCTATTACAATTTTTTATTCTGCTGTACATTTAGGAAATGTTACCTCATAGAGAAAAACTGATTTTACCAGTGCATTCAGCACCCCATAATTAGGTGCATCTATCAATTTACAAACCAAATGCAGAAAAAAGTTTAAATTTGTTAACTAGTCTTATCAGTTTTATTACACTCGTTGTCTCATTGTGAAGCGATTCTCCCCAATAAACGCTCCTGTATACTAATGTGCGGCTCCCTGTAAAAAAACTTGTCATCCTGTCATAGGACAACGGGAAATGTGGAGTATAATGAAAGATTAGCCTTGTTGATTTTGTTACGGTCTTCAGTCCGAAGACTTGTTTGTTCTAGCTCTCCACACTCGTCTATCTTATAAAATGTATGCTTTTAACTACTACAACTGACAACCACTAATCTGCTTAGTTAAGTCGAGCCATGGTTTCTCTCTACGAACCTTAACACCGAAACTTCTCTTCAGTACCAAACTGACGACGCCTTGATGCTTCAGGATGTCTCCTATGAATTGCCCCTTCATTTTCTGAAATTATGACATACATTTCTATTCTCCTCAGTTCGATTCAGTACTTCATCTACTTATGTGATCTTTATCGTTATTCTGTAGCACCAGCTTCTTGATGGTTGGTTGGTTTATTTGGAGGAAGGGACCAAACAATCCCGTCGGATTAGGGAAGGATGGGAAAGAAAGTCGGCCATGCCCTTTCAAAGGATCCATCCCGGAATTCGAATGAAGCGATTTAGGGAAATCACTGAAAACCTAAATGAGGATGGCCAGACGCGGGATTGAACCGTCGTCCTCCCGAATGCGAGTCCAGTGTGCTAACCACTGCGCCACCTCGCTCGGTCCAGCTTCTTGTCTGACGTGTTTATCGTCTACGCTTCACTTCCGTGCAAGGCTATATTCCAGACAAATACTTTCAGAATAGTCTTCCAAACTTCCAAATTTACATTAGATGTTACCAAATTTCTCTCTTTCAGAAACGCTTTCCTTGATATTGACAGTCTGCATTTTGTATCCTCTTTGCTACGGCCATCGTTAGTTTTTCCCCAAATAATTACCTATATTCCGCTCTAGTGATTCATATCCTTTCTAATCTGATTCCTCAAGCATCGCCTGCTTTAATTCGATTACATTTTACGACCTTTGTTTTACTGTTGATACTGATGTTATTTTGTAACCCTTTTCCAACAGACAGGCCATTCCGTTTAACTGTTCTTTCAAATGCTTCTCCGTATCTGTCAGAATTACGATGTCGGCAGGAGACCTATTTTTTCTATTTTTCCCTCCTTTCTGAACGTTCCTAATTTCTTTTTGGTTCCAATTATTTCTTGCTCAGAGTACAAGCTGAATGACGAAAAACATACGCTACTATCATTTCTCGCTCTTCTTTCTTCAAGTGCTGTTTCCTTTTCAAGTCTTCCGACTCTTATAACTGACGTTTGATTTCTGTAAATTTGTAGATAACGGTTATCCTTAGAAACAAAAATATATAATAAAATGTTCTTATCTTTTATTAAATACGCCGGCTGCCCGATTCGCTGTCTCGACTGATAACTGTGTCCGCTTGAAAGAAGAGATGAAACCTCTAAAGATTATGACTCTTCTCATACCTCAATGTAGAGTCTATTAAGACGGTACACGTGCTTTCTGTTGACTACTGAGTACGCCCGGGCAAGTGAGATGTCATACTGTGTATCAGATCATCAGATGATACACTGTCGTATATAACGTGTCGCACTTCCGCTGTCACTGTGTACAAAGCGAACAAAGAAGCACCGTCACGATTGCGACATTCAGTTCGTGAGGCACGAGATCTGCCGTGCAGTTCCTGCTTATCTTACGAACCAGGATCGATGAACCAATTAGTACATTTGCTCTCAGCGTTTTTCCAGTTGTTTGCCAACGGTTGGGAGCAGAGATAACAGCCAGTACTGCTCTCAAAACAGTTTAAACGGACGGCGACCGCTGATATTTCAAGCAACCAACGAATCGAGGACAATACCATCAAGCACGCAAGACATACCGATCAGTCACTTTCATTCTGTTTATTCAATTCCACGGCATATAACAGTTGAAGACCACGTCTTTGTTTTTCACGATTAGGACATGGAAAAATTGAATTTTTGCGTACAGTAGCTTCGATGCTTTTCAAGAAATCTTTCAGCTTGAAAGGTTTCCCTTCGCACATGTCCATTTATGTAAGCCAACACACTGTCATTTTAAATATTCACCCAGTAGAGTAACAGATTTTCAATTAAGAATGCGGCAAAATTGGTGTGACGTTTTGTAGATAATTGTATGTCGCGTTTTCGCCGTCGCGTAACCGTGCAGCCATTCCATTTAAAATGCACCTGGATATTATAGGATAAAGATTAGTTCTCAGTGCATGCATTTCATCCGAAGCTATCATCAGTATATAATTCAGTGTACTAAGGGGGAAATCTTTTCTTTGAAAATTACCATTTGTTCAGCACATAGTAGAGGACAAAAGATCATGTTCTACACACACACACACACACACACACACACACACACACACACACACACACACACACATACGCAACTGTAACGCAAAACCTGAATTAATATTGCTAAACTATGAAGCATAAATTAAATTTTTCACAACTTTGGAAGTACACCAGACTCGAAAAATTTAAGACCTGTTTTGAAATCAGCACGAAAATTACTTTAAGATGAGACCACTCCAACACCAGTTCTCAGCCGTTTTAAACTTCGCGAGAATTTCATTTACTTAATTTTGCTGAGATGGCAGTTTGATTTGTACAGATAATAGCGATCTAAAGTATGACTGCTACCACATTTTCATTCAAACAAACTTAATTATCAAAGGAAAAATCCTTCTAAGTTAATACTAAAATAAACCGGAATAGCGAATGTCTTCCGACAGCTTAATTCCACTATGAAATACAAATCTGTAGTTCACTTCAGACTGAACTGAGTTGTGATAAGTCCTGTAGACCTGCAATACATTTAATTTTTGTGAATGACGTCCAAATGTAGGTTGCCAAAGGTGCATAGACATCCGATGTCAGTTGTAACTGTGAGCGTCTTACGTAAACTGCTTCTGAGATAAATATTATGCTATGAAGATTTATCAGTACAGATAAGGCATTTAGTTATAAAAAGTCTGACAGCAGGAGTGAACTTTGGGAATAGGAGTCTAGAATCGACTAAAGCCATTGAAATTCGTAGCAATACATCAATGAAATCCACAAGCTGGATTTCTACCGTGCTACTGAATGGGGGCTCAGAGCTTATTTTTGTCGGCCGCAAGCATATCTAATTTCACGAACTGGTAATTAGAAGGAGATCATTTCAAAACGTGGTCCAGTCTTGCACATGCAAATTTTACGTGATTCCCATAAGTGGATTGGTGCATACGCCATCAGGTTTTATCAATTTCTCCTAGAATTTCCTTAAATTTCACATAAAGCAGAAAAAAATGTTGTCCTTAAGAAACAAGAAGACCAATCACTGCTGTGCCTCTGATAAATGAAGTTGTGAAGTCAAATAGGCCGGGTATAAACGATACCTGTTTGCAGCGTACCACGTTATTGTATAGGAAATCGAAATGAACCGTTTGATGCAGGACACGTGTGGTCCATCAAGTCAGAGACGTACCTCAAACTGGTCTACAAAAACCACGCTTGAACTTCTTATATTCTCTCGCTCTCTACGAGCACACTGTTGGTCCCAGAAAAAAATTAATAGCACCTTATTGTAGGAAATTTAATTTACTTTTATTTTGTACTTGGATAAGTTTTCGCTGGACGCCACGGGTTTCGAGTTATCCAAGAAAACATACAAAAGTGACACACAAGTTCACTCCCAACCCCTCACTCATCCTCTTCGCCCCATCACGGGTCAGGATTTTCAGTATGGCATTTCGTCCTGCCACGGTACGAAAATTTGCAGCTGCATGAATTATTTCACATATTCTAATTTAAAGCTTTCTTTGTCTGGGTTTATTAGGCCACTGCCTTAGTTGAGCTTTTGAATATATCAAAATAATAGGAAATTTCAGAAATATCTTAAGGAAACTTTACTTTGGCTCAAAACTGTCATTACCTTTCAGAATACTTCGAAAAAAAGTATTGGATGATCAAAAAGTCAGTATAAATTTGAAAACTTAATAAACCACGGAATAATGTAGATGGAGAGGTAAAAATTGACACACATGCTTGGAATGACATGGGGTTTTATTAGCACAGAAAAAAACAAAGTTCACAAAATGTCCCACAGATGGCGCTGGGCAGCAAAACGTCAGTGACTGCGCATGACAATCGCGTGTAAAAGGAGCTGTAATGAGAGAGAGATTCAGATGCGCCAGCAGTCGCAGTATGTTGACGTTACCTGAAAATGCGCTTTTAGTGAAGCTGTATTACCAGAATGGGGAATGTGCTAGTTCAGTGTTGCGATCCTATCGCCAAAGGAAGGGGATTCGAATGGGTAAAGGTCCGTTGACAAATGCAGCTGTGGCGAGAATGATTTCGAAGTTCGACGCCACGGGTTGTTTAGACGATAGATCCCGTAGTGGCCGACCAAGCACAAGGCGTAATGCTGCTAAGACAGTTCAGGAAGAAATGGAGACTGTAGCGGGTTCGTCTATGCACGGGGAAGTCAACGCTCGTGCAGTCGCACGTCGCACCGGCATTCCATACACTACTGTTTGGTTGGCTCTGAGGCGTACCCTCCGATGCTATCCGTACAAAATCCATCGGCATCATGAACTGTTACCTGGCGATTTAGTGAAGCGGAGGGCATTTGCGGTGTGGGCGCTTCAAAAGCTGGCGGAAGACGACGATTGGTTGAGTAACGTGTTGTGGGCCGACGAAGCTCATTTCACGCTCCGAGGGTTTGTCAACGCCCACAACTGCAGAATTTGGGCTACCGAAATCCTAGAACTGTCTTGGAAACTCCATTGGACGACGAGAAAGTCACGGTATGGGTTCGGTTTACCACGTCTACCGTTATCGGGCCTTTTTTCTTCGAGGAAATGCGTGATTCTGGTTTTGTAACTGCTACCGTGACGGGTGAAAGGTACGCCGATATGTTACAGAATCGCATCATCCCCAGCTTGGCTGATAAACACCTGCTGGAAGGTACGACGTTTATGCAGGATGGCGCTTTACTCCATATTGCTAGACGTGTGCGTCGTTTGGTTATGATCGTGTGCCCAGCCGCCACTTTCGTCATGCTTGGCCTCCCAGGTCCCCAGACCTCAGTCCGTGCGATTATTGGCTTTGGGGTTACCTGAAGTCGCAAGTGTATCGTGATCAACCGACATCTCTAGGAATGCTGAAAGACGACATCCGACGCCAGTGCCTCACCATAACTCCGGACATGCTTTACAGTGGTGTTCACAACATTATTCCTCGACTACAGCTATTGTTGAGGAATGATAGTGGACATATTGAGCATTTCCTGTAAAAAAACATCATCTTTGCTTTGTCTTACTTTCTTGTGCTAATTATTGCTATTCTGATCGGATGAAGTGCCATTTGTTGGACATTTTTTGAACTTTTGTATTTTTTTTTTTGTTCTAATAAAACCCCATGTCATTCCAAGCATGTGTGTCAATTTGTAACTCTCTATCTACATTATTCCGTGATTTATTCAGTTTTTAAATTTATACTGACTTTTTGATCACCCGGTACATATCTCTGTCTTTTTCATCAAATCTCCTAAATTGACAAGGAAATTATTCTGCGTTCCATTTGGAAAAGCGTTGATTGCGGAATGTTGATACCACTTCTACTGTGCTATTATCAAGGAGCCAATGCATAATTCTTATAGAATTGAACTCGTGAATTTCTTACATTCTCTCGCTCTCTACGAGAGGTACTTTATGACAAACAATCGAATTACAAACAAGGTGTAACTAAGATTTTTTTTGAGAAAGTGTTCAGAAATACTCACTACAAAAAAGTAGTTAGTAAACCAGTTCATGATGTTTTCCCCTACTGGCTTCAGCTCTAGAATCTACAGTTTTAATTCTTTTTCCAGTTTCAATCCTAGAAACTTATTCGCTTTGCTGAACACTGACGGACGTTTGAATACAGCAAAAATACTGTGTGTTCAGGGGCAATAAATTCATGGATTACTATTTTTGCTAGTGACAACTACGAGCATCTATACGAAAAATAAATCTGTAAAAAGTCCTGTCTGTTTGCCTTTGAACAGGCTAACCTACTAGGTAAACTTTCATTGGGTTTTCGCAGGTAATTTGAGCTTAGCTTGGGGCACCGTATAGGCTTCAGTTCATCAAAATGGGATCACGGAAAAAAGATATCGCGATTTTAAGTTTTATTAAAACTTAGTCTGGTTGTCTGTCTGACTCCCTAATCTCCGAAACTACTAGACAAATATTTATGTGGTTTCCACTCGTAACTTTAACCTAGCTAGGGGCACCGTAAAGGCTATATCTCATGATAATGGACCGTGGTAAAAATACATTCATACGTATTACAAAAGTGTATGTATGTACGTACGTTCCACATCTTCTCCGAAACCACAAGACTGAATTCAATCAAACTTGTACACACATACTTACTATCCGCAAAGAAATGCTGTGGCGATACGAACAAAATACCTGCCAAAGGGGTGGGGATGGGGGTGAAAAAGGTGCGTAGGCCACGACGCTCGAATACGTTGTACATAATTTTTCATACAATATTTGAGAACTAGAGTACTTAGTGACTTGCAATAAACTTTATATTCTATAATATCAAACCTTTACGAAACTTATCGTCGTTGACAACCCCTCAAAGTGACGAAGGGAGGAAGGTCTGTTTTTTACTATATTTTCTCTGATTATGCTGTAAAACTGTCGCAGCAGGCATGACGTCACGATGTTTATATTTATTGCGTCTTTGGTACTAACTCTATGGGCAACGCATTTAGCAGACAGTATTCACAAATGCTGCTAATTATATCTAAGAGTTATATGGAGAATTAGTGCAGGAGATATATTGGAAGGAGGAGATGGACAGAGGTGGAGCAGAAGATATGCAGGGAGACAGGGGAGTAGCAGATGGACAGAGAGGAGATGAATAGAGAGAAGAGGGAGAAGGACGAAGAGGGGCATAAGAGATGAGCAGAAAGGGGGAGAGAGGGCAGAACGAGATGGGATAATAGAACCAAGTACATACGAAAGCAACGCCCAGTACTCAGATAATTGTTAATACTAGCGGTCCTTTCGGGTCCCAAAATGAATTCCGAGAGTGATGAAACGGAAGAGGGTGTATCTAATTCTTCAAATATTTTGTTTGTGCTATCTCCAAAGAAAATAATATCAAATAATGCACAAAACTAATAAAAATTAGTTTTTTCGATGTTTGTTTATGTGGTTCTCCCCTCAGTGCTGAAATAATTTTGTAAAATAACATGCTCAGTAAGTCCACCGTCAAATTCAAATGAACAGTCAGTGGATACTGAATTCAGCTTAACATGATACCTATTATTGAGTCAGAAATTACTTCTAGTACAAAAAAAAAAACGAAAAGACCAAGTGAGGTGATAAGATCCCTAACTCACAATAGAGGGGAGTGGTATTCAAATCCCAACCATACGGTCAGATTTTTATTTTTCGTAGGTGTCTTAAGTCGATTAAGGCGACTGCCACGATGCTTCTACTGAAAAGGATGTGCGTCATTCCCTTGCAGAAATTTGTCTTAAGGAGCTTCTGCTCCAGTTACCATGCCCTTGACAGGCCGTTAAATTCTGTCCTTCTTCCTTAAGAATCGAACGAAGATTCGAACTAGGGTTGAACATAAACACTATACTGTAATTTTACAAGTGCAACCACCAAAATTTACAACCACGGTTTCACTAGTAATTCTAAATTTTCATATGTGAAAATATACGCACGAATGATTTGCGGAGGAGGGATCTTACGCAAGTGTAATCAGTTTTTCTGGGCAGCCTCTCGATATTTGAAACAGGTACCGCGGAATGAAAGAGAGGTGTCTTCCAACTACAAGTAACACACTGGTGACGGTAAGCTTGTGGCTCTACTTGTGACTAACAGCATTCCCACGGGAAGACTGCATTTTAGCTGGATGATTAAAATCATACGTGACAGCTCGAAGCCCAGTATGGCCCTTCTGACTTGGATACAGCTCGCCCTGGTTTCCTCTCCAGTTTAGTAGATCCACCCTACAATTTGGCAGGTATGTTCCAGTTTCTGTATTCCTCTGAACTCTGCAGTTCCTGCTAGCGCAGTTTGAATTGTTCTTTCGTGCCGTAACACTTGTCGTATCAACCTATCCCTTCTAGTTATTGTTTTCCACGTATTTCTGCTGAGAACCTCCGTATGTCGTATCAGATTGTTTAATTTCAGCATTTTTCTGTAACACCACATCTCAAATGCTTCGATTCTCCTTTTTTTATGTTTCACTTCTCTAGAGTTCTATACTCCACACGCAAATTCTCAAAAATTTCATTCCATCAGATCTTTGATCTAGCAGACTAATTCTCACTATCAGTGCTCCCTTCGTCTGTGCTATTCTATTCCTTAAGCCATCCTTGCTTCTGTGCTATTCTATTCCTTAAGCCATCCTTGCTTCGTTCGCTATGCTTTACGCATGCACAAACGTTCAGTGATAAAGCTGGAGAGAGTACAGCGTCAGACGGAGAGAGGGAGAGACTGTAAGCTGAGTAAGTGAAGGCTAGGACAGAGCTCCTTCCAATGGCTCCTTTTAATTGCTTTCGAGTGTTCTTCCTGCAAAGCATTGACCTTTAGAAGTACATAAATAAACCACAAGTCACAGAATGCCACATGAGTACCAAGTAATGTTTGTTAACTGTCATTCTCGTCCATGTTCGACTGGTAAGTCTCATCAACAATTTATCAGCTTCCGAAGCGTGTACCTTCTTTGTAACTCATTAAAATTTTCCAGAAGTATCTCAGTAAACCAAGTCGTTTCGCCTACATACGGGTGAAATTAAGCATCCTTCTTCCTGAATATCGCTTTGTACCATTATGTACCATTATTCTTTATGTACCATTATAATCAGTGCGATTGAGTCTACTTAGGTGCACTATGCTCAAAAGCTACAGTTTGCTCGTAGTATTTTGTTTTGTACTGCCTTTAAAAGTGTCTTATATAAGCTGTCCCTCATTACACAAGTAGGAATGTGTTATCTGCTATTCTGGTTTACTGTACACATCTGTGTCGTGAGGAAACCATGTGGTGACACACATCTCATTCTGGTAACCGAAAACATCAGAGGATCTTCAAGAATGTTCCACTATAGGGTTCGAAGCGTCATTTGTGTAAGAAGTACCTGAAGAGGAAAATGACAGGGCCTGATTTTACATTCGGTTTGCTTCATATTTGGACACACAGATTCCTATTTTAACTACTGTCTTCTCCTACATGGCAACAGAATGAAACAGGAATTTCATTGCCTCGGATTCTTTTAATGTAGAAGAAGTGTGTCATTCTGAGACTCCTCTCGAAGCCATTCTTATCTGTGAACCACTGCGCTACACAATGTTGTGTTCTTGTTGGTGTTCATTCTCTCTGAACAGTGGACGTCATTCACATTTCGTGTTGAGCGGAGACGCTTCCGACTGCCAAGTGATGGCTGGCGGCAGCGACGAGAACACGCCGGCCCGCGCACCGGCCCCGTAAATCCTGTTTACCACACGGCCGCGCCACGTTTGTCGTCCCGTCCCTCCACCTTACACCTTGTTCCTCCTTCTTCGCTCTTCTCCGTCTCTTCCTCCTCCCCCCCCCCCCTCCTCTCCATTGCCTCCTATTCCTTAATATTCTCGGCATTGCAGTGTCCCTTCCGAACTTACGTAAGTGAAAACACTTGTTAAGACTGGCTTAACGTTGGTGTGGCGGAGCTGCGAGTGACTGGTGAGCACGGGGAATGGGATCCTCAGAGAGTGCAAGTGCGTTGCTCACAGCAGCTGAAGCACAAACTTCTTCGCGCCGTTGTATTTCAATGAAAAACAACTTTTTATAGATGATTCACCATTTCACAGGAATATTTCTGTAAGGAGGTTGAAAAGTATCCATTTTGGCGTACTCGCGGCTATTTTTATTTTTCCGAGAGGTTTGCTTCAACTTTCATCGCAAGAACATGACTCTGCATCACGACGCAGAGTTTTTCAGTGTGTCTGTAGGAGTGAAAGTCTCAGGGACATGTTTTTGCTCCATGGTTAGTAAGATCAAGGGTCAGCTTAAGAACGCGCCAACGCTCGGGTGGCTGACGCTCTTCGATTGCAGACGGATTGAAACCAGGCTGTCGATCTATTTACTATTTTCATTCATTCTTCCGGGACATGCTCTGTACTTAAAAGCCTCATTAAAGATGGACTACGTTTATTGAAAACGAGAGGTGGGTGGATGGGGAAGGGAAGGGGCAAGGTATTACACAGTAATTCGTTTTTTGTGACCGTATACCTACTACATCTGTAATAATTTACTGGAAGCAGTTAATTCCATAAATTATCTGGGAGTAGGCATTAGGAGTTATTTAAAATGGAATGAGCATACAAAATTAATCGTCGGTAAAGCACATGCCAGACTGAGATTCATTGGAAGAATCTTAAGGAAATGCAATCCGAAAACAAAGGAAGTAGGTTATAGTACAATTGTTCGCCCACTGCTGAATACTGCACTGTGGGATCCGTGCCAGATGGGGTTGATAGAAGAGATAGAAAAGATCCAACGGAGAGCAGCGCTCCTCGTTAAAGGATCATTTAGTAATCGCAAAAGCGTTACGGAGATGATAGATAAACTCCAGTGGAAGACTCTGCAAGATAAATGCTCAGTAGCTCGGTACGGGCTTTTGCTGAAGTTTCGAGAAAATACCTTCACCGAGGAGTCAAGCAGTATAGTTCTTTATAACTCACATCATAAACTTCTGTCATTACAGGAATCAAAAATTTTAGATTATTCATCGAAATCTAATTGCGAAGCTTGAAAGATGTCTGTGATTCGCTATAATTATAATCATAGCGGGGAATGCTGAATGAAACCAGTATATTCGGACATGTTGCTGTGCAGAAATGCTCCTTCCTACGTACATCTCGCGAATAGTCCATGAGCTTAAAATCAGAGAGATTAGAGCCCACACAGAGGCATACCGACAATCTTTCTTTCCACGAACAGTAAGAGACTGGAATAGAAGGGAGAACGATAGAGGTACTCAAAGTACCCCCTGCCATACACAGTCAGATGGCTTGCGGAGTATGGATGTAGATGTAGATGTAGATTGTGTATAGATACTCCAAAGCATTTATGAGATGAGATGAGTAACATCATTCAGAGATGGATAAATTGTTCATAATCATAAAGCCAATGCATGCCAACAGATCGGTGAGACAAGGATGTTGTATATGCCGTATTTCCCCAACATTCTGCAATATATACTTCGATGAACTGATAAGTAAATGAAAACTGATGAATAAATGTGTAGTATTTTTAGATCGTGACGCTAAACAAAATGCAATTATCTATGCAGATCGACGAACCGTCATGAAAAGAAATGAAGATGACCTTCAGATAGGTGTCTATAAATTGCAGCAAATAGCCTCAGAATACAAGCTAAAATTTTCTGTAGATGACACGTACTAAGAGTGAGGTCCAAAGTAGTCTTGAATAATAAAATCTTGGGGCAAATTAAGCATTTTGAATACCTAGAAAGAAACGTCACACATGAATGCAACCATAACGTGGACCAAAATTAAATAAATTTACTTTCATTTGTGGAAATACGTAAAAAATTGCAGAATAAGACCAGAAATGAAACCCAGCTGAAGTTTTAAAAACCCATACTAGTACAACCCTTACTTATGGAGGTTAATCGTGGCTGACAACAAGACACCAAGAAAATAGAACAAGAGTTCAAGAAATGAGGTTTCTCAATAGACTGAAAGGATGTACAAGAGAAGATTATAAAAGACATGGATACCAGGAAAGATTTAGGACAATATAGCAAAACGAAAAAAAGACAAGAAAATAGGAGAAAACCGAAGGAAGTAATACAGGTGAACTCCCGGTGAAATCTCTCTGTTATAAATGCACTGGAAGAAGAAATGCAGGAAAGCCACACAAGAGATGGAGTAGCATAGCAGCAAATTGGCTAATGCTTTAAGTGAAGATGAAGAAAGAACAAGAAGAACGAGAGTTTAACGTATACCTTGTATGCCTATTCTTTTATGACGTACCATGTGTTATTGTAAATCGTATGTCCTGTAGGCGATTCAATAACTGTACCTGAGTTTCCTTTGATCCTCCCTACCTCCCAGTGGCACCTCTGGCTGCAGTAATCAGAGTTAGCGCACATTAAAAGAGTAGACTGCTTGTGTTATAGTTGTTTACGGAACAAATTCACACGGTTAGCATTTCTGCACAGGAAGATGTCCGAATAGACTGGTTTCATTCAGTACTCCCCGCTAGGATTATAATTATAGCGAAGGACAGGCATATTTCAAGCTTCGCAATTAGATATCTGTGAATCATCTTAAATCTTTGATTCCTGTAATTACAGAAGTTTGTGATGTGAGTTGACTTCAGAGTTATAAAAAACTATAAAAGTACACTACTGGCCATTAAAATTGCTACACCAAGAAGAAATGCAGATGATAAACGGGTATTCATTGGACAAATATATTTCACGCAATTTGGGTGCATAGATCCTGAGAAATCACTACCCAGAACAACCACCTCTGGCCGTAATAACGGCCTTGATACGTCTGGGCATTGAGTCAAACAGAGATTGGATGGCGTGTACAGGTACAGCTGCCCATTCAGCTTCAACACGATACCACAGTTCATCAATAGTAGCGACTGACGTATTGTGGCGAGCCAGTTGCTCGGCCACCATTGACCAGACGTTTTCAATTGGTGTGAGATCTGGAGAATGTGCTGGCCAGGGCAGCAGTCGAACATTTTCTGTATCCAGAAAGGCCCGTACAGAACCTGCAACTTGCAGTCGCGCATTATCCTGCTGAAATGTATGGTTTCGCAGGGATCGAATGAAGGGTAGAGCCACGGGCCGTAACATTTCTGAAATGTAACGTCCACTGTTCAAACAGCCGTCAATGCGAACAAGAGGTGACCGAGACGTGTAACCAATGGCACCCCACACCATCACGCCGGGTGACACTCCAGTATGGCGATGACGAATACACTCTTCCAATGTGCGTTCACCGCGATGTCGCCAAACACGGATGCGACCATCATGATACTGTAAACAGAACCTGGATTCATTCGAAAAAATTACGTTTTGCCATTAGTGCGCCCAGGTTCGTCGTTGAGTACACCATCGCAAGCGCTCCTGTCTGTGATGCAGCGTCAAGGGTAATCGCAGCCATGGTCTCCGAGCTGATAGTCCATGCTGCTGCACGATAGTCCATGCTGCTGCCGTTACAGCCATGTGGATAAGATGCCTGTTATCTCGACTGCTAGTGATACGAGGCCGTTGGGATCCAGCACGGCGTTCCGTATTACCCTCCTGAACCCACCGATTCCATATTATGCTAACAATCATTGGATCTCTACCAACGCGAGCAGCAATGTCGCGATAGGCTACAATCCGACCTTTATCAAAGTCGGAAACGTGATGGTACGCATTTCTTCTCCTTACACTAGGCATCACAACAACGTTTCAACAGGCAACGCCGGTCAACTGCTGTTTGTGTATGAGAAATCGGTTGGAAACTTTCCTCATGTCAGCTTGTTGTAAGTGTCGCCACCGGCGCCAACCTCGTGTGAATGCTCTGAAAAGCTAATAATTTGCGTATCACAGCATCTTCTTCCTGTCGGTTAAATTTCCCGTCTGTAGTACGTCATCTTCGTGGTGTAGCAATTTTGATGGCCAGTAGTGTACTTCAGTAGTTTCCTTGTTTTTGATATACTCAGACAACTAAAGATCGAAGCCTCCCACAGCGTCTGTCTTACATACCAGATTAAACTGATAAAAGATACATAGCAGCTTTAAGAGAAACTAGATTATCCAAGCCACAGTGTGGTGGCGAAGTTTCTAGACGATGATGTTTTTCGCCCAGTATCACATGAGGAGCTGACGTAGGATTACATGGAAAGAAATACATCAATAAGCACCCGTTAGCTGGCCCATGGAACCCACCTCAAAGAACACAGCGTGGTTAATACTAGTGGAGCAACAGTCACACCCATGTGTCATGGACAACTTCTGCTACAAGTGGAACCACGTGAGTTAAATTCTGGCAGTGCATTATGTCCTAAGGCAAGCACTGAGTCGGTCGACTGTTCCTGTCGGTAGTTGCTACCAGCTGAAATGAAGCTAAAAGGTAAGCTATTTAAACCGATACTTAACAGGTGATTTTCGATCGTTTGTTCATAGTATCTAAGTTGCTTAGTATCATTTAAAATCTTTACAATTTTGGTCCTGAAAATTTAGACAACCCTGTAAAAGTTGCTGCCACTAAGTAGAACATATTGCTTAAAAAGTGTACAAGAATTGCTGAAAATTGTGCAGCACAGTTTCATATAATCATAAAAGATCATACAAGAAGCAGAGGACGGTGAAGTTATCTTTTATTTCTGAGTAATACTATACAAGGTCGTCGACGATGTGGCCTTAAGTCGTGAGGCACATATTTATGCACCAAGGAAGTACAGGGAAAAGATAAATATTTAGTCCGCCTTTGTTCATCGTGAGCAAAAACTTTTTACATCTCCAAAGCGCCAAGAGGCATGAATTTTATCCAGTGAGAAACGGCATGGAATTGTCAGACTTTTACTTCGTCTTTAACGATCACAACATTTCCACTTTTATCAACAATAATACGATTTATGAAATGAATATTTTGCGTATTAAGTGGTATAAGTCCTCAAAAGCGAGAAACACTAAGTCTTCATTTGCGTCATCCACTTGCAGAGAACTTCTTTAAAATTAGCCTTAAATTAAATTCCTGTCGAGAGCGTTCTTCAGAAATTCGGCTGTGTTCAATCGGCCAAAATCCGAATGTCGATATATAAAAAGATTACTTGAAACAGATTGCGAAAAAAACAACACACTAAATTTTTTTTGCATTAGCAGCGTCATTATTCGAATGATCAGATTATCGCTATTTTTCAGTATTTTAAATTAAACAGAAACGGTAGTGAGATTTTATAGGCACGACAAATTTACCGCGAATACTGTACACATGAAGTGGGCCGAAGCGAAGCTCTCTGAACAAATGCGATTAACAAGCCATGTAATTACTTTATTATATTCAGACTGCGTGTTCAGTATCCATTTAACCGTTTAGCAGAAAAATATTTTCGGTACACAGATACAGCTTCATTTTGCAAAACTCATTCAACCGAACCACGGCTGCTATTGCGGTAACTGCAAAGCGTTGGGTTCGCTATGTTTCATCGACAAGGCTTCATCGCTACTCTGATATCCGTTCAGAAATTGATAACGAATCAGTGTCATATCAAGCGTACGCCGTTGTTAATACAGAGGAAAATTAATTAATGTGGTTTTGTGGAAAAGTTTCACAGGTTAATCATTAGCCAACGCGTTTGCATATGTGGATTGGTCTTTCATAAGACATACATACTACTTAAGCCATGTTACAGCCTACGATTGAGTGTACATCGCACCGATCGCGGAATAGAAAAATAACTAAAATAGCTTAGTGGTGGAAAATCGTCAGGAGCAGATGAGTTGCCTACAAGACTCTGCTAAGATTATTCGAAAGAAGCTGCTACACCTCTAGCCGTAAGTTACCGTAAATCGCTTGAGCAACGAAGGGTACCTGCCGATTGGAAGAAAGCGCAGGTCATTATCGTTTTTGATACGGGCAGTAGGACATACGCACACAATTATAGATCCACGCAGTTCAAAAAATGGTTCAAATGGCTCTGAGCACTATGGGACTTAACATCTGAGGTCATCAGTCCCCTAGAACTTAGAACTACTTAAACCTAACTAACCTAAGCACATCACACACATCCATGCCCGAGGCAGGATTCGAACCTGCGACCGTAGCAGTCACGCGGTTCCGGACTGACGCGCCTAGAACCGCACGGCCACCGCGGCCGGCTACGCAGTTCACATCATTCTGTTGTAGAGTAATGGAACATGTTTTATGGGCAAGAGTTATGAAGTTTTTGGAGAATGAAAATCTCCACTATAAAAAGCAACATGGATTCCGCAAACATCCTGCGAAACTCAGCTCGCTCTGTTCCTTCACGAGATCCATAGCGCCGTAGACAACGATGCGCAGTGCCGTGTTCCTTGACTTCAGGGAGGTATTTCACAGCGTCCCACACTGCTGTTTAGTGAAAAAAATACGAGTTTATCGAGTATTGGTGCGGATTTGTGTCTGGATTCAAGACTTCCTGGCAGGCAGAACTGAACTCGTCGCTCTTAGCCGAACAAAATCGACAGATGTAAAGATAATTTCCGAAGTACCCCAAGGAAATGTGATAGGACTGTTACTGTTTACAGTGTATATAAACGATCTAATAGAAAGCTTCTGAGGCTTTTTAAGGCTGTCCGCAGATGATGCGGTTGTCTATAACAAAGTAGCAAAGCTAGAAGGTAGGAACGATTTGTAGAATGGTCTCTAGAGAAATGATGAATAGTGCAGGGTCTGGCAGATGACACCGCACGTAAAGAAATGTAACTTATTGCACATACATAGGAAAAGAAATCCACTACTGTACAGCTACACTATTGATGACAAATCGCTGGAAACAGGGTCTACCGCAAAATATCTAGCAGTAACTATCCAGACCGACCTTAAGTGGAATGACCACATAAAATTAATAGTGGGAAAAATCAGATGCCAGATTCAGATTCATAGGAAAAATCTTAAGGAAATTTAACTCACCTACTAAGGATGTGGCTTATAAGGCGCTTGTTCGATCGATTCTTGAGTTTTGTTCATCTGCCTGGGATTTACATCAGGTAGGACTGATAGAAGAGGTAGAGAGGATCCAACGAAGAGCGGTGCGTTTCGTCACGGGATCGTTTAGCTGACGCGTGAGCGTTACGGAGATGCTGAACAAACTCCAATAGAAGACATCGCACGAGAGGTGGTGTACATCAACGAGAGATTTGCCACTGAAATTCTGAGAGAGCACTTTCCGGGAAGAGTCGTACAACATATTGTTTCTCTCCCACCTACGTCTCACGTAACGAGCATGAGGAGGAAATTCGAGAAATACAGAGGCTTACCGACTATCATTCTTCCCAGGTGCTATTCGCGAGTGGAATAGCATTGGAGGGATGAGTTAGTGGTACGAAAAGTACCTCCCGCCACACACCATTAGGTGGCTTGCGGAGTATGACGCATATGTAGATGAACATTGCATCTGATTTTTATCTAATTCCATTCACGTCTTGAGTGAGCGAAAAATATGTTTATATGGCTCCGCACACTCCCTAATCTCTATTTTTTTTATATCTTCGTGATCCACGGTGATTGTAATATTTACCATTATAATAAAGAGAGCTTAGAACTTCCTTAGGGATGGCAATGAAATCAAAAGAAAGAAGAGTAGCAGCAGATTGTTCAAGAAGTGATGTTTAAGTATCTTATCCACGACAATTGTTAGGTGCGATACTGACATATTACACCACTTGCATCACGAGCGCTGTGGGAACGAGAACGAAGTGATGTTTCATGAAACATTGCTCTACACCAACGTTTGGAGGCACGGAGTGACTAGAAAATTTTCGAATGATTAAAGACACATTCCCGTTCAACGAATTAGTGAATGTTTGTCATTAGCATTGTATATTAGAGCCTTTGTCGCTAAAAGAGTAGTTGGTTAACCAGAATAAGTTTTAAACAGGTAAGCCAATATTTTGATTTTACTAACGCACCAAATATATAATAGCGTTAATGCATATCTTTCCATCCAGTTTATGTCTTGGGATACCGCCTTCGATTAGTAATTAAAACGTCCTGAATCCCAAGTTCGATATCAGCACAGCCTATATTTTCACTAAAAATCATCAACAACGGCGGCCGGGTATAAGGAGCAACCTGCGCTCTACAAACTGCCCTGTCAAAGAGGGCGGAGGAGCGGACAGAGTTTCAGGGCAACTCCTTGCACTTAAGGTGTGAAACTGCAGCGAAAAAGAGGAAGAATCAGCAACGATCAAAGGCATGATGATGCAGAAAGCAGTAGAAACAACTGCATTAAAGACACGTGATGTATATCGACACGATTTGTGTCATGTAACTGCGAAATTATCATGATGATATCTGCATAAGCAACAGGTTTATGATTAGTCCCCCATTCAGATCTTCGAGAGGGGACTACCAAGGGGGAAGTAAACATGATAAGAAGATTGAATAACAAACGAAAGCGTAACATGCTGCAGAGAAGTGGAATGTTAGACGTTCGACTTGGTTGGTAAGTTAGAAAATTTGAAAAGGGAAATCTACCTAGACATGTGGAGGTCAGATAAGAGCAATGGAAAGACGATATAGAGTTCTGGCCAGACGAATATATGCAGCTGAAAATTGTATTACGGGAGTAAGATTTATTGGGAAGAAAAAGGTAGGTCAGGGAGTGAGTGTTATGAACAGTTCCGTTATGTATTTGATCACATTCCAAAAGTCAGACAATTTACACCATAATATATATGCTGACGTCACAAAGAGAAGATGAAGAGATGTGAAAATAGATGCGGATACTGAACAGGTAAATCAGTTTGCAGAGAGTAGAATGTAACAGTTATGGGCGATTGGAACAAGGCTGTATTGGAACGAACAGAAGACAGAATTACGAGTAGGAATGAGAGAGGAGGAAAAACTTCGGCAATAAATATCAGTAACAGGGAATACACTGTTCAAAAATCACAAGGGGAGGAGGTATACCTTCCTGTCAGGAAGATCGCAGTTTGTAGTAATAGACGGCAAATCATCGAGTAAAGCTGAACTGATATCAGATGTTCCCCAGGGAAGCGTCCTGGAACCTCTGCTGTTCCTGATCTATATAAATGACCTGGGTGACAATCTGAGCAGTTCTCTTAGGTTGTTCGCAGATGATGCTGTAATTTACCGTCTAGTAAGGTCATCCGAAGACCAGTATCAGTTGCAAAGCGATTTAGAAAAGATTGCTGCATGGTGTGACAGGTGGCAGTTGACGCTAAATAACGAAAAGTGTGACGTGAGGTTCCAAAAGAAATCCGTTGGAATTCGATTACTCGATAAATAGTGCAGTTCTCAAGGCTGTCAATTTAACTAAGTACCTGGGTGTTAAAATTACGAACAACTTCAGTTGGAAAGACCACATAGATAATGTTGTGGGGAAGGCGAGCCAAAGGTTGCGTTTCATTGGCAAGACACTTAGAAGATGCAACAAGTCTACTAAAGAGACAGCTTACACTACACTCGTTCGTCCTCTGTTAGAATATTGCTGCGCGGTGTGGGATCAAATGGTTCAAATGGCTCTGAGCACTATGGGACTCAACTGCTGAGGTCATTAGTCCCCTAGGACTTAGAACTAGTTAAACCTAACTAACTTAAGGACATCACACACATCCATGCCCGAGGCAGGATTCGAACCTGCGACCGTAGCGATCTCGCGGTTCCAGACTGCAGCGCCAGAACCGCGCGGCCACTTCGGCCGGCTGGTGTGGGATCCTTACCAGGTGGGATTGACGGAGGACATCGAAAGGGTGCAAAAAAGGGCAGCTCGTTTTGTATTATCACGTAATAGGGGAGAGAGTGTGGCAGATATGATACGCGAGCTGGTATGGAAGTCATTAAATCAAAGACGTTTTTCGTCGCGGCGAGATCTATTTACGAAGTTTCAGTCACCAAATTTCTCTTCCGAATGCGAAAATATTTTGTTGAGCCCAACCTACATAGGTAGGAATGATCATCAAAATAAAATAAGAGAAATCAGAGCTCGAACAGAAAGGTTTAGATGTTCGTTTTTCCCGCGCGCTGTTCGGAAGTGGAATGGTAGAGAGATAGTATGATTGTGGTTCGATGAACCCTCTGCCAAGCACTTAAATGTGAATTGCGGAGTAGACATGTAGATGTAGATGTAGATGTAGAAGATATGGGAAGATTCTAGATGGATTACGCAACGGTCAGATAGAGATTTCAGAATCATATATTGGGTTATAAGACTTAACCAGAAGCAGGTACAGACTCCGATCACAAATCAGTAAAAACGAAGAGTAGACTGAAGTTTAAGAGAGTCGCTCGGAAAAATCACTGAGGAAAAGTGGGATCCAGGATTACTGAAGACCTCTAAGGCTCTTGCGATGATGACTAAGATAGTAGGCCGCTCAGTTGTCGGAAGTTGGGCAGATAATATTGGTGCAAGGAAGCTAACTGCGCAGAAATCTTATATCACAGAAGAAATACTGCAACAGATCGATAAAAGGAGTAAGTACACAAGCACTGAAGGAAAGACGAAAATATAGCAATATCCGTTACTTAGGAATGAAACAGATAGGAAGTGCAGCGAACACAAAGAAAAACAGATTTACAAATTTATTTCCCAAAGAAATAAATACAACAAAACTGTCCACATAAATTGCTCATAAATCAAAACAAGATCAAGGGAGCAGTTCGTGCAGATATTTAAGTGAGCTACTAAGCATAAATAGCATAGAGAAGGACGGTCACAGGTAACAGCAAATAAGATGATCGTTGCATTCCACAAGAACATACACAGAATTTATACAGAAACACACACAGACAGGAGGCTTATCGTGGGACTCTAAAACTAAACATTATAGTACACTAGTAAGACACGACCCTCTATATGCTACCGAAACAGCAGCCTAGTGCAGAAAGGTAGCTTAAACAAAATCATGAAACTAAGCAAAACACTGGTTAGAAGTGCGGGATTAGCCGAGCGGTCTAGGGCGCTGCAGTCATGGACTGTGCGGCTGCTACCGGCGGAGGTTAGAGTCCTCCCTCGGGCATGGGTGTGTGTGTGTTTGTCCTTAGGATCATTTAGGTTAAGTAGTGTGTAAGCTTAGGGACTGAAGACCTTAGCAGTTAAGTCCCATAAGATTTCACACACATTTGAACTTTTTTTTTTTTTTCTTTCTTGAGCTGGTTCGAAGTACACTTGATCCAAGAGCAACAGAAATAGAATACAACAACAGGACATCACCTAGCAAAGAAATCTATTATTATGCAGAGAACACAATACACACCGCCTTCGAAAGAATAACGTCGTTCATCGAATTAGCTATATTGGGTCATGACAGGCTCTCGAAGCAAATTTGAAACACGTGGGTACATCAGCAAAATGACATACTACAATTTGGGCCAAAAGTTTCGGTTTTCATATGGTAAAAGGATTACGAACAGATGGTGTGGTCTGAGTCAGATATCAAAGAAATAAATCAAACATACATTTGAATTTGCCATTCCTGGAACACTGATATTACAAAGGTCATGGGACAGCGATGTGCACGTATACAGATGCTGGTAGTAACGTGTACAAAAGGTATAAAAAGGCAGTGCATTGACAGAGCTGCCGTTTCTATTCAGTTGATTTGCGTGAACAAATTTCCGACGTCATTACGGTCGCACACCTGGAATTAACAGTTTCTGAACACGAAGTTGTAGTTGGAGCTAGGAGCATGGCATATTCCGCATCGGAAATCGTTAGAAAATTCAGTATTCCGAGATCCACAGTTTCAAGAGTGTGCCGAGAATACCAAATTTCAGGCATTAACTCTTACCCCAGACAGCGCAGTAGCCGACGGTCTTCACTTAACGACCGACAGCGGCGGCGATTGCCTAGGGTTGTCAGTGCTAACAGTCAAGCAACAGTGTGTGAAATAAACGCAGTAAAAATGTGGGATGTATGACGAACGTATACGTTAGGACACTGTGGTGAAATGTGGAGTTAATGGGGTATGGCAGCAGAAGACGAAAGCGAATGCCTTCGCTAACAGCACGACAGCGGCTGCAGTGCCTCTCCTGGGCGGGCTGGCCAGGTTAGTCTCTACTTCAGTTAGTAAAGGCTGATGGTAGGGTCTGAGTATAGTGCAAACCCCGCAAAGCCATGATTGCAAGTTATCAACAAAGCACTGTGCAAGCAGGTGGTGGCTGAGTAATTGTGTGGGCTTTCTTTACATGGAATGTACTGAGTGCTCTGTTCCAACTGAACTGATCATTGACTGTTCGGCTACTTGGAGACCATTTGCAGCCACCCACGAACTTCGTGTTCCCAAACAACGGTAGAAGTTTGTGGATGACAATGTTCTATGTCATCGGGCAACAACCGTTCGCGAATGGTTTAAAGAACTTTCTGGACAATTCGAGCGAATGATTTGGCCACTCAGATCGCCCAACATGAATCCCATCTAACATTTATGGGATTTTATCAAGAGGTCAGTTCGCGCACAAACTCCTGGATTGGTAGCACTATAGACGTAGCGTGGCTCAATATTTCTGCAGAGAATTTCCACGACTTGTTGAGTCCATGCCTCGTCGAGTTGCTGCACTAAGCCGTGAAAAAAGAGGTCCGACAAGATATTAGGAGGTATCTCATGACTTTTGTCAGCTCAATGTGCATATTACGTATGGACCAGAACGGAGGTAAATACATACATTGTAAAATATATACTAACGCAGGGATCAAGTGGAAAAGAAAAATAGCTTCTCGTCAGTACCAATAATCGGAAACAATCTAACATTCACAGCAAAAGGTTCTTTCTAATTCACTTCCTTATGTCAGAAAGACTTAATTCCAAGGGGCAAATGACGCTGAAACGAAACTACTCAGTGGATGTAACCCATGACCCGAAGCGAAGATAATTGTAAGGCATGATCTCATCACGCCCATTCAAAGCCTTTCGGTAAGTTATTGTGAGAGATCGGCATTGTGCTTTGTCCCTGACAACAGCATCTGTTTTACGACTGCAACGTTTTCCATTCTTCCTCATAAAAAGTTCATTTCATTTTTTTCTCTGCAGTTTCCTGCATTCCGACGATGTAGCTCTTGTTAAAGAGTTTTTCGCTTATTATAGGGCTTGAAAATGGATTCTGAGTCTTTATCATTCGCTGGTATAGTGGAATGTTGTAGCAGAACTGCTTCCTTTTATGTATTGCTTTTATTTATTGTGCTAATGGCTACGAAACCAAGGAAAACTAAATTAATATTCCTGTGTTCTAGATTACCTCCACCCTAGGATAAAGCTGCGATTCTTATCACCATTGGTATTCTTAATTTGTCACTTATTCCCAAAAACTTTGGTCCCATTCATCATGCAGTGCAACACTTATACTGGAGAACAGATTGTGCATTGGAGTTGCGTTCTAGATTCTGTCACCACTGATAATCGCAAAGTAAAGTGAGTGGTCTGGAGCGGTGTAAGGGTTCATTCACATTTCATCCAGTACAACAATAACAGTGATTGCTGGAGCACCTAAATCTTGGAAAAGGCCGCACATTTACCCTCATGAACGCCTAATTGAACACGCTGCTGCACACGTGGACGTAAACTTGATGATGTCCTCGGACACTTACAATGGGATCATCAGAAGACTACGCAACATATTTAAACGTTGCTTCTTTCTTTTTTAATTCTGATCGCTCTGTACCCTGCACCAAGCGGCACATGATGACCTGCAGAGGGCAGACCAGCATGCTGTAATGCATCGAGTGCGTCGTTTCCCTCAGAGCCATGTGAAGCTGCTGTACATCTCAAAGGTTATGCTACGTTGTCCCACGAGTTCAAATGCATAACGTTCTCGTGGATGGCAGTGAATGATTGTGACTTTCACTCCTATGAGGACAGAACACATGACGATGAGAATGTAAGGGATCTGACTTAACGTTTCCGTCTGAGACTCCGATACTCTCCACAGTGACTACGTTCAGTGCAACAGTCCGTTTTGCCTCACACAAGGAATGCTAATACTCGCACTTTCTGCTTGACTTTTGCATGTACTGTGCCACTATTAATATTAATGACAGCTGTCTTCTCAACACAATTCCGCCTCTCAACATCGTCTTTAGCTTTTACTGTAAAAGATCCGACCATCAGTTCTGGCTCCAAACAACTACCGCTCTTTTATTTTACTAGTCTTGCTGCAACGGATCTGCTGTTTTTAGGAAAATTTTCGTCTTGGCATTTCGTTTACTCTCATTCCTCTTCGTCTTTGTCGTATGGTATACACTGCGGGAAAAGAATTAGTACACCTGGAAAGATGGCTTAGATTCTTTGTAACTCATTTTTACTACCCATGTTCTATTGCTGGAAACAAACTTTGCTAATAATGTGGAGCAATTGTGTACTGTACGACCTGTTTTTTTAAAATATCAGGCAGCAGGCCTTAACTATGCCAGAAATTAAATTAAATTAAATTAAATGAATTCTAAAGACCTCCCGGTTTCCCAACATCCTTTCGTAGTGGCTTATAATGCACTTACCTTGGTGTTATCTTTGCTGGTATCTTTCTCTTCCTCCCTATGACTATTCTTTCTAATGCAACCCTCATGCATTCGCTTCTCTTCCAGTGTCCTAAGCTCTTGTTTCCATTATTTGTTTTTTCTCCCACATTCTGTGTAACATAATCTCATTCTCTATTATATCTATTTCACAAATCGCAGTAGGACATTAGCAGGTTGCAGCCCTATATTATGTAACTAGTCAAATGTGTAATGCGTCATTAATTCAAAGTACTCCCCAGAGATATTAAAATATGACATTTTCAAGCATTCGTATAAGAAATGTGACTCCCGAAATGTCTGTAGCTACTGGATACTCTTATTTCTTTCACGATTTTCCAGAATTTTTGCGAAGTTAATGAAGTTGAGAATTTTCACCCACGACACTTATTCAATACGATTTGGATTTCCACAGGGCTGCTGTACCGAGGAATCTGTTTAAACCTAATAACAAGATTAAATGATATGGGATCTTTGATGACTTGATGACTACAGTTGATTATGCTTGTCATAATACTGTAGTGGCGAAATTCAGTTTTTATGGGATATATGTTTCAGCACATGAGTGCTGAAACGAGAAAAATTATGGGACACCTCCTAATATCATATCGTACTTTCTTTTTCCCGGCTTAGTTGAGCAACTAGACGTGCCATGGACTCAACAAAGCCGACCGGTGTGGCCGAGCGGTTCTAGGCGCTTCAGTCTGGAACCGCGCGACCGCTACGGTCGCAGGTTCGAATCCAGCCTCGGGCATGGATGTGTGTGATGTCCTTAGGTTAGTTAGGTTTAAGTAGTTCTAGGGGACTGATGACCTCAAGTGTTAAGTCCCATAGTGCTCACAGCCATTTGAACTATTTTTGACTCAACAAATCACTGGAAGTTCCCTACAGTAATAATGACCCAAGCTGCCTCTACGGACTTCCGTAACTGGGCAAGTGATGCCAGCGCAAGAGTTTGTGAACGAACTGGCCTCATGATTACGTCCAGTAAATGTTCGATGAGATTCATATCGGGCGATCTGGGTGGCCATACCAATCGCTCAAATTGCCCACAATATTCCTCAAACCAATCACGAACTGTGGACCGGTGACAAGGTGCATTGTTATCTATAAAAATCCCATCGTTTTTTTGGGAACATGATGTCCATGAATGGCTGCAAATGGTCTCCCAGTAGCCGAACGTAACCATTTCCATCCAGTGATCGATTCAGTTGAAGCAGCGGACCCAGCCCATACCACGTAAATACAACCCACACCATTATGGAGTCACAACCAGCCTGTACAATGGCTTTTTGACATCTTGGGTCCATGGCTTAGTGTGGTCTATACCACACTCGAACCCTACATCAGCTCTTACCGGCTGAAATCGGGACTCATTCGACCAGGCTACGGTTTTCCAGTCTCGATAGGTCACCCAAATCGCCATCAGCCCTGCAGAGACTCTGCAGGCGATGTCGTGTTATTAGCAAAGGCACTCGCGTCGGTCACCTTCTGCCATAGCCCCTTAAGGCATGGGATGCCCATGCGTCTAGCTCCAACTACCATTCCGCATTACAGGTCTTTTAATTCCCATCGTGCAGCCATAACCAAGTCGGCAACCTTTTCACACGAATCATCGGGGTACAAATGACTGGTCCGCTAATGGACTTCCCTTTTATACCACGGGTACGCGATACTACCGCTATCTATACAAGTGCATATCGCTATCCCATGACTTTTGTCACCTCAGTGCAATTCCCGTTTAGGAAAAAGTATGTTGGAAGTTTAGCTGTTATGAGAGAGAAATGTAAACAGAGAAATCATACCATTTACGTGGGGAGAAACCCAATGGAGATCTGCATGTCTCGATTGTGGGCCCATTACTGTTCTTTCTGTATGTTAATGATGTACCATTTTATTTGAATCAAGAGGTAATATTAGCCCTGTCTGTAGACGACAACAGACACTATTGTCCAGACAACCAAAGATACATCAGCAGAGGAATTAGTACGTTATATTTTTGTTAACTTATTAACTGGTTTTGCACAACCCTGGTGTTTACTTCTCAATTTGACCCATATAAACTAGACGTGTGACATAAATGGATTAGTTTTAAACTTTGAAGAAAGAGAAAGAAACCTCATCTATTATCCGCAGTCAGGGATACCCCGCCTACTGTGAATGTGTTTTACCAGCAAAAAATAATAATCAAGGTATAATGCTCTAACTTAGTAGGTGTACATACTTACGAAAAATTAAATTGGAATAGCTGTTGAAAGAGTTAAGTTCAGTTGTTTCAACTATAAGGAATAAAGGAAAGTTTGGAGACATAGAAAGTAGAGAGGTAACAAATTTTACGAATATTCATTCACTGACGTCATATCTCCTGACTAAGGCAAAATGTATTCATTGACAAAAGAATGATATTAAACAGATATGTGGTGTTCAGAAATATAAGTATCGCAGGCATCTGTTAAAACAGTCGGGAAAATTTAACACTAGTTCGCATGGCATTTATTCACTCGTGAAATTTGCCAGCAACAAAGCATACAGCGTTACGTACTAGAAGCAAAAATATGCTCAGCATTTCCCTCTTGTGAGGGCTGCAATACTCAGGTATAAAACTCTTTGATTATATGTCCATGGAAATAAAATGTCTGATATCAGGCGTGAATTAAGTGAAATAAAGTGTTTCCCTGTATCATAGAGTTTTATCTTGAATGTAACTAATTAGTCAGTTATAACTTGTAATAGGCCAGAAAGTAGCCATAAATTTTCTAATCGCCTCTGTAACCTGTTCAACTGGTACGTTCCACTTCATAAACTTTATAGTGAGTATGATTCACGGACCATGGTAATAATTCATAAGCTATCCTCCTATTTTTCTCAAAAATCCTCATCCGAAAAGCCTGTAAGTGTTTCTCTTCTCACTGTAACACTGGCCAAGCTTCCCCGTCATACAGGGCAATGCTTCATAACAACTGATTTGTTTAAAGTTATTAAACTGCGGCAATGAATCCTTTCATTATCTTCCGCCTTTTAATTACGACTAGGATTTGAAAGTTGTACGTGAAAGGGCCCTTGTGAAATTATACACCACTGTAACAATTGAGGAATTTTCGGCCTGAGTAAGTAGAGGTACTGATTGAATGCACCCTTATTAGCGGATAATGATGAAAAATACGTTCCAAACTGTGTCAGAGTGGAAGATGATGTCCGTGGTTCCCAGAGCTTTTAAAGAAATATATTCGCTGAATTTCGCTGCTGCATCACCAAGAACGAGCGAAAGCTCGCCATTCCGTTATTTATTCTCCTTAAAGGTGGCCCAGAGTTAATTGTTTACGTAACAACACTACACAGAACTTTCCCACTTGCCGTGCTGCACAAACTAAACAAAAACAAGGAAAGGTAGGTGTACTAACTGTCTTGCAGTGATACGGTTGACGAACTCCAACGCTACTTTTCTATGTGCCTCGCGTTTCATGTATTTTCGTGCAATCAAAGGGGAGCGCTCTAAAAAGCTACAAACAGGAGTGCGGTTCATTGTGGTGGGCTGTGAACGTGTTGAATGGTAGAGCCCCAACGAGCGGACGAGACAGCTTCAGTGGGTCTAAATATAAGGCGTACGCCGCGTTAAACTGCACGTTTAAACAAACAGCCGGGTTCGGCGTCGTCGGCTGCCGCCCTTTCGACCGTGCTTTTACGGCTCGCGCTTCCCGTCACGGCTCCGCGCACGTCCGGCCCAATACTCGCAGTTGGGGAGGAACCCGAATCGCCTGTCCGATGAAGGCTTAGTCTGCCGCCCAGCACAGCGTATCCTATTAGTTCTCCTCTCTATTTGTTTTAAACTCACTCTAGCGCCGTGTATGAGCCAGGTCTGCTCTGCAGAAGACAGAGACGAACACACTGCGAAAACGTAAGAGAGGACGAGCAAAGATGCGAAACCGTAGGAGCAAAGAGGTTGAATCCGGTCGCACGGAAAGCGCGCACGAGTTGAAGTTACACTAAAGCGCCAAGGAAACTGGTATAGGTATGCGTACTCAAAAACAGGGGTATGTAAACCCGAAAAATACGGCGCTGCAGTCGGCAACGTCTATACAAGACAAAGGGTGTCTGGCGCAGTTGCGATATCGGTTACTGCTGCTACAATGGCAAGTTATTAAGATTTAAGTGAGTTTGAACTTAGTGTATAATCGGCGCACGAGCGATGGGACACAGCATCTCCGAGGTAGCGATGAAGTGGGGATTCACTGGTACGGCCATTTCACGAATGTACCGTGAATATCTGGAATCCAATAAAACATCCGACAACGCTGCGACCGAAAAAGACCCTGCAAGAACGGGACCGCCGACGACTGAAGAGAATTGTACGACGTGATAGAAGTGCAACCCTTCCACTAATTGTTGAAGAATTCAACGCTGGGCCATCAACAAGTGTCAGCGTGCGAACCATTCAACGAAACATCATAGATATGGACTTTCGGAGGCCCACTCGTGTACCTTTGATGACAACACGACACAAACCTTTACGCCTCGCCTGAGTCTCTCAACACTGACACTGGACTGTTGATAACTGGAAACATATTGCCTGGTCGGCCGAGCCCTATTTCAAATTGTGTCGAGCGGATGGACGTGTACGGGTATGGAGATAACCTTATGAATCCATCAACCCTGCATTTCAGCAAGGGACTCTTCAAGCTGGTAGAGACTCTGTAATGACATGGGGCGTGTGCAGTGGGAGTGATATGGGACCTCTGATAGGTCTAGGTACGACTCTAACAGGTGACACGTACGTAAGCACCCTATCTGATCATCTGTATCCATTCATGTCCATTCTGCTTTCCGATGGACTTGTGCAATTCCAGCAGGACAATGACACACCCCAAACGTCCAGAATTGCTACAGAGTAGGTCCAGGAACACTCTTCTGAGTGTAAACACTTCCGCTGCCCACTAAACTCTCCAGACATGAACGTTATTGAGCATATCTCGGATGCTGTTCAGAAAAGATAACCATTCTGTCGTACTCTTACAGATTTGTGGACAGCCCTGCAGGATTCATGGTGTCAGTTCCTTCCAGCACTACTTCTGACATTGGTCGAGTTCATGCCACATCGTGTTGCGGCACTTCTGCGTGCTCGCGGGGGTCGTACACGATATTAGACAGGTGTACCAGTTTATTTGGCTCTTCACTGTTGGCACCTTTCGTTAAGCAAAAGTAGACAGTGCAAGGAATGACTGAATCGAGAGCTGCGGTCTGTCTTCGTTCGATCATGTCATTTTTTTAATTTTTATTTACACGTCTAGTTCCGTAGGACCACATTGAGGAGCAAATCAACAAGGCCATGGAAAGTGTCAATACATGAAATTACAACATAAAAGTAATAACAGATAAAATAAAAGTTTAAGAACCCGAAAAAAGCCAAGCCACAAGTTTAAGTAAACGCAGTCAACAACATAACAAAAGAGACAGCTTAATTTTTCAAGGTACTCTTCAACAGAATAGAGGAGGGTGACCTATGAGAAAAGTCTTCAGTTTCCATTTGAAAGCGCGTGGATTACTGTCAAGATTTTTTAATTCTTGTGGTATCTTATTGAAAACGGATGCAGCAGTATACTGCACACTTTTCTGTACAATTCAGGAAGTGCGAACCAAAGGCAGATGGGATTTCTGCCGAGTATTAACTGAGTGAAAGCTGTTAATTATTGGGAATAAGCTGATATTGTTAAAAAGAAACAACAGTAAAGAATATATATATTGAGAGGGCAATGTCAAAATTCCCAGACTCGTGAAAAGGGGTCGACAAGAGGTTCGCGAACTTACACCACTTTTTGCCCGAACCGCCCGTTTCTCAGCCAAAAATATCCGTTTAGAATGGGAAGCGTTACCACAAAGTATAATACCACATGACAAAAGCGAATGAAAATAAGCAGAGTTGACTAATTTTCGTGTCGAACGATCACTTACCTCGTACAGCGTTCGAATAGTAAAAATGGAAGCATAAAGTGTTTGAACAAGATCCTGAACGTGGGATTTCCACGACAAAAAATTGAACTGTTAAGTTTCACTAATCAAATTCATGATGTGTGAAATTAAAACGTCGGGTTTTGTTGAATTGTGTGTTAGAAAGTGTCAAAACTGAATCTTACCGTGGTTTAGCGTTAATTTGTTCTCTACAAGCCATGAACTTAAGTCATGATCTGCTATTTGCAACCGTGCCAATGTTGCACACAACATTCTTTTCTACCAAGCTAGTGTCATCAGCAAACAGAAATATTTTAGAATTACCCGTAACACTAGAGGGCATATCATTTATGTAAATAAGGAACAGGAGTGGCCCCAACACACACTGATCCCTGGGGCACTCCCCACTCCCCCTTCCCCCTCCACCCCCCCCCCCCCACACACACATTTTACCGTATCCCACTCAAACCCCACATCACAGCCATTCTCAACACCGTGAATAATGAACTTTTGCTGTTTGTTGTTAAAGTAAGAGTTGAACCAATTATGAGCTAGTCCTCGTATTCCGTAATGGTCCAACTTCGACAGCAATATTTTGTGATCAACACAATCAAACGCGTTAGTTAAATAAAAAAAATATGCATAACCTTCGAAACCTTTTGTTTAATCCATCCAGTACCTCACAGAGGAAAGAGAGTATACCACTTACAGTTGTTAAACGACTTCTAAAGCCGAACTGTACATTTAACAATAAATTATGTGAAATAAAATGATCAATTGTCCTTACATGCACAGCGTTTTCCATAACTTTAGTAAACACTGATCGTACAGAAATAGATCTAAAATTGTCTGCATTATCCTTTTCTCCCTATTTATAAAGCAGATCACTACTGAGTACTTTAATCTTTCAGGAAAAATTAAAAATATGGCTAAGTACAGGGCTAACATGTGCAGCACAGTACTTAAATGTTCTGCTAGGCACTCCATCATATTCATGAGATTCCTTAATCATCAGTGATTTAATTGGCTCTGAGCACTATGGGACTTAACATCTGTGTTCATCAGTCCCCTAGAACTACTTAAACCTAACTAACCTAAGGACATCACACACATCCATGCCCGAGGCAGGATTCGAACCTGCGACCGTAGCAGTCACGCGGTTCCGGACTGAGCGCCTAGAACCGCGAGACTACCGCGGCCGGCAGTGATTTAATTATTGACTCATTCTCCCCCTTGTCAGTATTACAGAGGAATATTTCAGACATCAATCTCGGAAAGGCATTTGCCAAGAGAGTTATATGATCCAATATAGAAACTAAATGTTTATTTAATTCACCAGCAATGCTCACAAAAAGATTGTTAAATACTGTACATGTATCTGACTTATTAGTGACAGAAATATTTTTATTACGAACTGACTTTATACCACCGATCTTATGCTGCTGACCACACACTTCCTTCACAACTACCCATATGGTTTTAATTTTATCCTGTGAATTAGCTATTCTACTTTCGTACCACATACTCTTCGCCTTCCTAGTAATATTTTTAAGCACCTTACAATACTGTTTGTAATGGGCTACTGTAGCTTGATTGTGACTATTTTTAAGGTTTTTCCGCTTTGTTCTACACTGTATGCTTTTCTCAATAGTCAGCTAATGAGGCTGCCTTTTACAGGTAGTACCCTGTAGAGAACGTTCTAATGGAAAGCAGCTCTCAAAGAGCATGACAAATGTGCTAAGCAAAGCATTATATTTGTCATTTATGTTATCGCCACTGTAAACACCCTGCCACTCTTGTTCCTTAACGACGCTTAAAGAGCTCTCTATTGCCATTGAATTAGATTTCCTACATAGATTGTAATTATATGTGACATCTGTTTGAGTACAAAAGACTTTTAGTGTTTAAATTTTACATCATGGTCTGAAAGATCATTCCATTCACCCTTTTACTAACAGAAGGCCCATCTAGTAATGAAGAATGAGTAAAAATACTGTCTACGGCTGTGCTACTGATTCCATGCGCCCTGGTTGGAAAAAACAGTCTGCATCAGATCATATGAGTTTAGATGATCTACGAACATCCGTTTTCTTCCACATTCATATACAATATTAATGTTGAAGTCTCCACATATAACTAATTTCTTGCCCGCATCTCGTGGTCGTGCGGTAGCGTTCTCGCTTCCCACGCCCGGGTTCCCGGGTTCGATTCCCGGCGGGGTCAGGGATTTTCTCTGCCTCGTGATGGCTGGGTGTTGTGTGCTGTCCTTAGGTTAGTTAGGTTTAAGTAGTTCTAAGTTCTAGGGGACTGATGACCATAGATGTTAAGTCCCATAGTGCTTAGAGCCATTTGAACTAATTTCTTGTTCTTCCTATAAAGTGAGCCAAGAACCCTCTCTAGCTTGAGTAGAAATGCTCTGAAGTCAGAGTTAGGGGACCTATAAAGAATAAAAACAATTAGAAGTTTAGCTTCACTAAATTCAACTGCCCCTGCACAACATTCAAATATATGTTCAATTCAGTGCCGTGATACGTCTATGGACTCAAACGGATTTTTTTTTTTTTACGTACATGGCCACTCCCCCCACTCCTTGAGAAAGAGCCAGTTAATCTGTATCCCGGTAAAGAAAGCCTCTGAATTGTCAAATTATTTAAGTGGTGCTCCGATATACCAATAATATCAGAGTTCACTAACTTTATCTGCAATACCTCTTATATTTCAATGAAGTATGCTAATTCCTTGTCTACTTGGATGCGTGACATCCTATGAAGGTGATTCCTTAGGAAGAGGGACTTCCTTTAAGCAGGTATACCTATCAGCTGACTTCAATCTAAAAAAAAAGCGCAGCTCAAACACCAACTACTACAGGAATTTTTCCATGAGTGATCCCACCACCACCCACTACAGTGTCACCTATAAGTTTTGCCAGCCTCCCCTCCTCATACATATTGGCCTGTACGGCTATGCTTAGTGAAACCCAGTCTATTGATAGACTCAACTGGCAACGCATCATTGTGACCCTTGCCCTCTGTCATCAGTGCATTCTCCAACCGCATGTTAACACGCCTAACAGCCGCATTAAGATGAGGCCGATCATGACGCTGAAACAGTTGCGCGAAATGCACAATAGTTCCACCAGTTTGAGTAGCTATCTTTACCAGGTCACCACCTACATCATATTCCCCGTCCGTATCAATACTATTCCCTGCTCCACCCACAATCACTACCTGATCCTCTTTAGTAAAATTCCTACGTAACTCCCCTATGTTGTCAGTCACCTGAGCCAACCCTGCATTAGGCTTCAGAACGGTGGTGACCTGGTCCTCACTCCCAGCACTTCCTGCAACAGCTGGCCCACACCTCTACCGTGCGAACTACATAGCAGCAGAACCTTATTCTTTCTGTTAGACTTCGCAACTGGCTTAGGCCTCCTAGCTGCTGAGGACTGCTGCATGTTGTTACATTATTGTCATCATATGACGTTACTGTCAAATATCGCTGTGTAATATTACATCATTCTCTGCCGCTGTTTCACATTTATTTTAGTGACTATATCGGAGAGTTGTGTTTCTAAAGACAGCATTGCGCTCGCCACACTAGGGATGTGTGACGCTGGAATCCTCTCTATGGCCTCTTTTACTGGCAGAAAGCAGAGGCAGTCTGTGGATCTTATTAGATTATGAGGGCCTCCTCTGAGGATACGGGCAGTTTCACAGAAGCTGCTGGGAAGAGATCTGTTTTGCGGCTGCTGAATGCCAGACAGGAGACTGCAACCCCTGTAGTCAGTAGTAGCAGCAGCCACGGCGCTGCCCCCACAGAATAATATAATACGGAATTTTTGCCTTTCTGTGTGCCCACCAAAGAGCGAGGCACAATGGTACTATCCGACTAGTGTGGAAGAGTCAGCTGCATTCTCTCCAAAATTTGATTCAGCGAATTATATTCCATCTATCTGAGCAGTGTTATCGGTTGACTAATCATGAGGATACTGCTTCTGTCGAATACCAACTTCGTGTTTAATTGCATGCCTTTAATGCAAAAGGAGGGAACTTAGGTGTACTTTCCCCTGTTTCATCATCAATTTAGCAACAGTTCTCGCCTGTCACATTGTCAGCACTGTGGGGTCGTCCCCTCAAAGTAAAGTTTTTTGAAAATAGAGCGCTTTGGGCTGTAAACATAGATTTTGGGCATTTTGTTCCAGACTGCCGCAGAGAGCGGCTCGTATCCTACCGCCGTTTGGAATTGATCAGCGCGCACTAGCTGTTGAGGTGAATGCATGTATTGGAACTGCGGTTGTGGGTCCAATTCTGCTCGTTGCTTGCAACGCTAACTTTGATTTTGAGAGCTGCCCAGATAGTCACATCTCCTTGCGCTTACTCCGTACAGCCTTCCACGTTTTATGGTACATCCCCATTGCGTTAGCATAATGTGATTTAAACTGTATACAACTTGACTATCTGTTAATTACATTATGATTTATGTCAAACATTAGAGCAAATAAACAGCTACTAATCCCAGTCTTAGCTTAGATTTCTAGATCATTTAACTTGTACTACAAATTTTTTCTGATGAAGTGACACACTACTAATAAGTATAACGTGTTGTGTACCCAGTGGATTCACTTCACTGAGTCAGACTTGTCCTTAAGCGCAGTGGCAAACTACGAGGATAATTTACTTTTGAAAGCAACAAGCATTGCATTCTCTCATGTTTATCAATATGATTTGGTTTTGCTTGTTATCTTGTGACAGCAACGAGCATTGCACTCGCTCGTCTTTCATTACTAAAAGTTGGTTTCATTAAAAATGGCACTAGAACATTCAATGCTCATGCATGGCACCTCTAGTTTCCAAAGATTATGAACAATTTCGCACCGTACTAATCCAAACCGGCCTTGTGCTCAACTATAATGACCTCTGCACGGGAGAAACACAACAGCCCCTATCTTGCTCACTGTCGTTAGGTCCACTGGTTCCGCCTCGAAATTAGATTATATCTGCAGTTCTACTATACACAGAAATGCCCACTCCACAGCTCCTTAGTATTCCACTAGAGCAATGAAAATTAAGTACCTCAGATCATTGACAGAGTGACTGTGTGGTAATTCGTTAACGGAATCCAGACAGGAAAAACGCTACGACAGTGCATCTTGAGCTGGTAGAAGCCATTGCGGTTAGGTGGCGTAGATTCTTACAGTGTGCTCAGACAAGTCCCAATGACGAAGAACGAAGTGGCCAGCTACCTATACGAAGATCCGGAGATCTCGAGACCAGAGTGTCACAGTCTAGGTGACAATGCAAAAAGTGAAAATCAGACATCAAGCATGCTTGCACGATATTTCGAACAGGACAAATATCGCCACCCGCTGAGAAAGAGGAGCAAAACAAGCGGTGGTAACTTTTGGATTCAAAGTCACTGTGGCGGTACGCCACATAACATGAAAAAATGATATTGAAGAAGTTCGCAAATATAGCAAAACTGACGACGTAACGAAATAAATGTTATCGCAGAAAAATCGAAAAGACTATGTAATCAACTAATATGATCTGTGATTGTTATTGTAACCTCTATTCCTTTTGAAACAGGATGGACACACTTCCCTTTTGTTTCTACGTTGTGCAAGAAACCGATTTTGTGATGAGGCACGAAAACGTGTAAGTTCCGAGTAATATTTAGACTAAATATCGTCAAATATTACTTAAAAGTGTAGCTAATGTTTTACTGTAACAACTCCTATATTCATGAAATGATATATATTAATGATTTATGCAAATTGTATAGAGGAACACTGGCGCAGCGGTCAATGACATTGTTCTAGATGATAACGGCCTCGAGTCGTAATAAATATTAATATTTGCTAATTGTAACAAATAATTAAAAACAAATGTAAATGTAGGAGATTTCTCTCGATTAGTGATTCTTCTTTAGAAACAGTTATAGCAGCCAGTTTTTCAAATACTGAACCAGGTTAATTCAACGTTTATTTGGCAATTTCTTTTTATTCCCGCTTACCAGACATAGCGAGAATCTCCTCAGCATTGCAAACCCACAAACGGAATGATGCAGCAGTATGTCTCAAAACTTACGTTGAGCGTCTTTTGATATAATAACAGCATGTCAGGCAAACCAACTGCGAGAAGTACCATAACTGGCGAAGCCCCAAACATTATCGGACAACGTGAAGCTGAATGTGTTCTTGGAACTGTCATAGTAACACACTAGGCTCGTAACGTGCACACCTTCACAAGGACGTACTACCGAAATCTTTTGTCGTGGTTACCAGAAGTTGACACGACAGAGCGACGCTTGTTGCTATGCAAGTTGCCCGTGACAACGTTCCAGCTCATTCTGTACAGAACAATGGTTCTGTTTCTTTGAGCTATCAACACAACCGTATTCTCCGGACACGGCAGCCGTATTTTCCTCAGTTTAATGAACCACTGCTCGGTAGGCATAGCCAGAATGACGACGATTTCCGAGATGGAACTTTTCCTGAACGTGAATTTGAAGTCATAGCTGATACAGAACTATTAGCGTCTACTATCACTATTTAACTAAAAAAAATCATACCAGTCTGAAGACGGTCTATCTATGACTGAATCGGTTACAGAAAAATAAACACACTTTGCGATGCAAGCTGAACCTTTTTTGCTAAATCTTCCTGAAGAGCCAGAATGCAATATTCCCAAACGAAGCCCTCTACAACGCGATTTACCGTTGACAAACATATGTCGCGTTCCAGGATGGATACGTGGAGAAGGAATAGAAGAACCACCAAGTTTTTGGTCGTAGCTTGTCGCTTCGTGACACCAGCGTCGCTACATCTCGTCCGCAGGTTGTTTAGAAGGCACAGTGCGTCGTGCCTTCAGAGATTTGGACACATTTGAATACCTCACTTCATCAGCATCCCACCACCAGAACAGCCATCTGCTCGCAGCCAAGTATTATGTACAGCATGTTGCACTCGCATTAACACTTCACGGTTTCTAGCTCCCCAACTACATATGATTTAAATTAATTTGTACACCGCTAGGTCAAATACATCAGTTACATTCCAGAGAAAACTAATATATTTAAAAATTTATATCTCGTTGCTGTAACTCTCTGGAAAATAACAGCGTAAATTATGTTGATAAACCCACAATGTAAGTAACATTTCTTATGTGGATCTCCCTCAATAACCATTCCTGTCACGTATTATTTTCTAAGTTCTTGAGGCATACTCTTTACCTGAAACATCTTGTACACCTGAAATGTATTCGCAGTACAAGGGAATGACGACGTGAAAATCTGTACCGGACCGGGGCTCGCTTCCGGATTTCCCGGTTTTCGCGAGCAGTCGCCTCAACCTCTTTGGATATCCACGCGCGATTCATGGAAAGGCCCAAACTTTCGTACGTCGTCGTTCCTACCTCACAACGTGTATTCGTACACGTATTATGTAATTCCTGTACAGGGTAGGACATTTTACTTGAAAGTCATCGCCTGGTATCGGCAGGTTAGTACGATGTTGCAGTGTCTGTGTTTAGAAGAACAATGCAGTGTTCTTTCGGACACCTTTCTTCTTAACATCACAGGCACTAAAGTATTGTCACCTTGTATATCATTGAATTTTACGTCACGCAGTTCAGGAGATATGACATCATAAACGTTGATATGTTTGAAAAACTAGCTTTTGCTTAAAATGGAGTGCAAATTACCCGCACTCTATTCATGCAGTGTTTGATAATGAGACCATTTCACGAATTACAAAAAACATTAAGCATGATTTAAAACTCCTCATAGACTCTTCTCGCTTACATTCTTATTCAAATATTTAATAAATTAACTCAACTGCAAAGTGACCACACATTTGGAGCTGTTTCATACATGTGGATTCGTTTCTTTAAGTAATCGCGGGTTTATTGGTGGGTACAATATTTCACAATCCTCGGTGAAAGTAAAGAAGAATGGAATGAACAGTCTGAAGGCTGCCGTTGTGGCCGAGCGGTTCTAGGCGCTTCAGTCCGGAACCGCGCTGCTGCTACGGTCGCAGGTTCGAATCCTGCCTCGGGCATGAAAGTGTGTGATGTCCTTACGTTAGTTAGGTTGAAGTAGTTCTAAGTGTATGGGACTGATAACCTCAGATGTTAAGTCCCATAGTGCTAAGAGACTTTTGAACAGTCTGACGCGTACAGCATATGGACTGAAAGTAAATTGAAAGAAGAAATTAATGAGAAGTAGCAGAAATGAGAATACGAATTGGTGGTCACGAAGTAGATAAAGTTAAGAAATTCTGCAACCTAGGCAGCAAATTAAATGACGGACGGAGCAAGGAGGACATGAAAAGTAAAAACTGACAAAAAAGATATTCCTGGCCAAGAGAAATCTACTACTATCAAACACAGGCTTCAATCTCAGGAAGAAATATCTGACAATACATGTTTGGAGCACAGAATTGTATGGCAGTGAAATATGGACAGCGAGAAAAGCAAAAAAGATGAGCATTTGAAATGTGTTGCTTCAGAAGAATGTTGAAAATTAGGTGGACTGACAAAGTAAGAAATGAGGAAGTTCTCCGGTGAATTGGCGAGGAATGGAGTGTGGAAAATACTGAGAAGAAGAAGCGACAGGATTATAGCAGATCTGTGACGATATCAGGAAATAACTCAATTTGTACTAGAGGGAGGTTGGAGCTTGGAAGGTAAAAACTGTAGAGGAAGACTGTGATTGGAACTGTAGAGGAAGACAAAGACTGGAATATATCCAGCAAATAACTGTGAAAGTAGACTGCAGATGTTACTCTGAGACGAAAAGGAGTGGAATTCGCAGGAGGCCGCATCATCCCAGACAGAAGACTGACGACTAAATAAAAGACAATTTCACGTCGCAAGTAATACGACTAAGTGGAAATATTTCAACATTATTGTCGACATGACGCCCTCTCCGTTTTGGGGTGATGGGGAAACGTAACTGCACGTGGTATTTACAAGGAAACAATTGCAGTATTTGCTGGAAATGGTATTTGAATCGTATTAAATTAGCCATTTTGTACGGCACCTACCCAACGTGTTCCTGTCAACACATGGAGTAAGAGGCAGCGAATTGTTACTTACAATCTACTTTGGCTATAGCGTGTTCAAAGAACAGAAAATGACAGTGACCCAGCGCACGAACCCAGTTTTAGAAGGCAGCTATTGTGTCCGTGTTGTGCACGACTTTCCAGCTTGAGCGCTGTGCCAGAGGAGCACAATTTCACGGTCGCTATTTCTGCAGCTCGTTCTTACGCCGCTGATGATGGACGGCGCAGATACCCCCGCTCGGGAGCGCCCGCGCTGTGTATATCGCCGCCACTGCGTCCATTCCGCTGGCAAATTAGTTCCGTTATATAAACTTCATTTGCGATGTAGTAATTGGATCACTAAATGCATTATAGGACGCAATAACTGTATTCAAATGTTAAAGGCAATAATGCGCTGCACAAACGTAATTTTGCGGTGTAATGCTCTAAATAAATGGGTTCGGTTCTGTTATCAAAGAAGAGCTTAGCAGCGCCGATATGAAAACGCAATAAATTGCGAGAAGCGGGTGGCTATGCGGGTAACGTGATAGTGGTGGAACACTAATGTTTTCCATTTGATTGATAGCGTTTCCGCCAGAGTACTAACAAAACGTTACGGTCCCGCTATTTGTCCCTCAGAGTGTATTCAGATGCTTACCGCGGCACAAATTCACTTCAGCGTGGGGAGTAAACATTACATGTCAGATTGGAAATCGTTTCCCATTGATTTACAAAAAACGTCTTTCTAATGTCTGAAACGTTCCCATAACCCAACCTACGTCTGCTTGCGAAGCGGTACCTGGACTGTATTATGCGGCAACGATGATAACTCAAGAAATATGACTGTCTGGCTTTAATACTTTCCACAAATATAGTTCACCAACAAAAAGCATGTCACTTACAAAATCGATGCTTATTTCATTTCTTTTCATTTCTTTGTCATGTTTGCCACAGTCGGCTGTCGTCAATCTATTAAAAGGGGTGTCGGAAAGCACTATCTCGCCAATGTTCAATTTTCTAACATTATGTACCCTTTTTTTCTCTGCAACTATTACACCTAGAACTTTGAAATTTTCACTGTTGCTTTTAGTGTGTATTGTTAGCTCACTGAACTAGAATAATTGATTCTTACTTGTTCGTATTGCAGTTAACAAATTTTTACTGTTATACCATTTTTAATTAGGGATTATTTCATTTAATTCTCCCTGGTCCAGAGCAGGATCCAGCTATAGTTCAGTGGCACTTTCTTAACTACAGGGCTATTAAAGGGAAGGAACCTACCTCAGACATATATTGCTTCGAAACTAAGAAACAGAAACACAATTCCAATGTTCCTGGAAAGAGAGAAAGTTCAAATATTTATGCATTCGATGCCGGCACCATGTATTACACGACACATATCAAAACGGTGGCGCATTTCCTGCCACTAACGAAGCAACTGGCCTCTCGTTGTCGAATTCACAGGTTCAACAATGCAATGTCACAGACTTTCAAGAGCATCAGGCATAGGGGGGATAAAAACTCGGTCTTTCACGCAACCCCACAGATAAATTCACAAGGTATGACGTCTGGAGACCTGGGAGGCCACTGGCGACGACGTTCATTTTCTTTTCCTCCTCTTCCAATCCAACGTCCTGGAATGGTATCATTCCGGTAACGTAGGATGTGCTTACAGGATTTCTCTAGGCTATGTTTTCCATTTTTGTCCAGGAGATGAAGATCTCCGATGTTGTTAACGTCAGGAACAATGTATAGTCCTTCCATGACATTTAATCTACCCAGATGATAACCAATGAATGAAATAACAGCGTCATTGACTTCCACATTTGAAAGTTTTTCAACAAATACAATCTTAGGCTCCTCAGTGCATACGAATTGTTGACCGACTCGTTTTGGTTTTGGTTACAACCATGAAGACATTTACTGAGATGATCAGGATGCTCCAAGTCTCTATAAAATGGCTTAACTGCTTCCATAACAGCCACTGGGATAGAATTTTTATGGTGATAAAGATCTCCAGTAAATTATTACTATGAAGACTGTATTGCGAGTGTGCTAAAAAATTCCAGCACAATCACTTAAAGAAAAATATGTCTGTAAATCGATTCTCGCGGAACTTACGCTTTCTAAATAATGCTGCCGTCATAGGCTTCCTAGAAACTATGTTCTCGGTAGCAAAAGTGACAATAACACAGGTAACAAACTCCGAACGTGACGTAAGCGAAACTCAAGACTCAAAACACTAACTCACAAATCAGATACTAAACTATAAACGCAGCTGTTTGCTATGACAGTAGTACCAGAGGAAAGGCTAAAGTTCCTACAATAGAAGGTGAAATCCTAAGTTTTCTATATTTAGTGTTTTTGGAAATACAGATATTTGAATAAAAATGTTTAAATGTGTGTGAATTCCTATGGGACCAAACTGCTGAGGTCATCGGCCCCTAGACTAACACACTACTTAAACTAACTTATGTTCGTAGCATAAGAACACACACCCATGCCCGAGGGAGGACTCGAACCTCCGGTGGGAGGTTCTTGTTATTTAGCATCCTCGAGCATTTTGGTGGGCGTACTCATTTAATCGTACAACTGTCGCAGATAACCCGTTTGAAGGGGTAAGTTAAACTAAGATCCTAGTAGGTCAGACGTGTCCACTTTTGGTTGGTTCAAATGGCTCTGAGCACTATGGGACTTAACATCTATGGTCATCAGTCCCCTAGAACTTAGAACTACTTAAACCTAACAAACCTAAGGACATCACACACATCCACGCCCGAGGCAGGATTCGAACCTGCGACCGTAGCAGCCGCGCGGCTCCGGACTGAGCGCCTAGAACCGCTAGACCACCGCGACCGGCTCCACTTTTGGGTACAGGCAATCTCAGGTATTCAACCACGTCGCATAGAATCCTTAAAACTCATGTGAGAATAAAATCTTCTAGGCTGTTAATGCCACGTCACATTCCTTTTCGGTTTCTTCTTATAAAATCGACGATTCTACTCCTATAAAAGGATCATCTTCAGGATCTTCTGGTGTTCCAGATTAGCTGAACAATGTGTTCAGCAATCCGGACAGACCAGCAGATCCTGAAGAGGATTCCAGCAGTGGGTTCGGAACGTCGGTTGTGTAAGAATAAACTCAAGAGGAACACGACGTGTACTAACAACCTAAAATATTTTTTGTTGTGCGGTCAGCGGCTTGAAAGCTCGCAGACTTTTTAAAGAGTACTCACTGATATTCACAGCTTAAAGCGTTTGACATGTCGCCACTGACGAAGTGTAGACATTTTATGCATCGAACATCTATAGTGCCAGTGTACATCCGTTACTGTCTTGCACCCATAGGCAACTGAATCTCAGTGACTTTATCGTGGCTCTGAAGTGACCTAGGATGTTAACGAATGTCGACGCTACATCCGACTGCCTCAGTATTTACATGCAGCCTCGTTAGTATTAGCTAGATTTCTCTAACTGCAATGGCCACTTGCACATCTTTTCTGTCTTGTGCTCATGTCATATGAGTAGGACTGAATAGTACACGGCAGCTTTAATGTTGAGTGCCAAGCGATCAGGTCAGGAACTTGGGCACAGAAAGACTGACAGATACCAGTGACTTGGTTCAAATGGCTCTGAGCACTATGGGACTTAACATCTGAGGTCATCAGTCCCAAAGACTTAGAACTACTTAAACCTAACTAACCTAAGGACATCACACACATCCACGCCCGAGGCAGGATTCGAACCTGCGACCGTAGCAGCCGCGCGGCGCCGGACTAAAGCGCCTAGAACTGCTCGACCACAGCGGCCGGCCTACCAGTGACTAACTATATGCGTGGTTCGCCTCCTCAATGACCAGCCCACATGAACCCGGTGTTCAACGTGCCCACGGTCTCTCGCCTGCCGAATACCAGCCTCGAGGTGTTTCTTATCGTATCGTGATCAAACAGATTTGATTTTTATCTAAATTGCACATTTTGTAAAAGATGCACGTCTCAGCCGTAACATTTTCCCAGACAGACGATACCTGACAGACTCTGCTGCTCATCTCTGATCGACGTTACGTATGTTTGTGTGGTTGTTGAACCAAACGGGGGACATTTTAAACATTTGTTTTGAGTTTCTGATTCGTAAATTTAAAGAAAAGTTCGGAGTAGGTATCAAAACCCATAAAGAAGAAATAAATGAGGTTCGCCGATGATATTGTAATTCTGTCAGAGACAGCAAAGGACTTGGAAGAGCAGTTGAACGGAATGGACAGTGTCTTGAAAGGAGGGTATAAGATGAACATCAACAAAATCAAAACGAGGATAATGGAATGTAGTCGAATTAAGTCGGGTGATGCTGAGGGAATTAGATTAGGAAATGAGACACTTAAAGTAGTAAAGGAGTTTTGCTGTTTGGGAAGCAAAATAACTGATGATGGTCGAAGTAGAGAGGATATAAAATGTAGACTGGCGATGGCAAGGAAAGCGTTTCTGAAGAAGAGAAATTTGTTAACATCGAGTATAGATTTAAGTGTCAGGAAGTCGTTTCTGAAAGTATTTGTATGGAGTGTAGCCATGTATGGAAGTGAAACATGGACGATAAATAGTTCAGACAAGAAGAGAATAGAAGCTTTCGAAATGTGGTGCTACAGAAGAATGCTGAAGATTAGATGGGTAGATCACATAACTAATGAGGAGGTATTGAATAGAATTGGGCAGAAGAGAAATTTGTGGCACAACTTGACTAGAAGAAGGGATTGGTTGGTAGGACATGTTCTGAGGCAACAAGGTATCACCAATTTAGTATTGGAGGGCAGTGTGGAGGGTAAAAATCGTAGAGGGAGACCAAGAGATGAATACACTAAGCAGATTCAAAAGGATGTAGGCAGCAGTAGGTACTGGGAGATGAAGAAGCTTGCACAGGATAGAGCAGCATGGAGAGCTGCATCAAACGAGTCTCAGGGCTGAAGACCACAACAACAACTACTACTACTTAAACGATCTTCAGTATTTAAAAGGATATTTTGCTTTCTTTGATCTGAGAATACTGTCTCCGAAGGTTGTAAATGTATCTGTGTACATTATGTTGATGCGAGGGGTAATCATATACTTTTAATTATAAAATCGACCTAATTAAGTTACATTATAATTTTTTTGTTAGTTTGCAGCTACACGTCTGCAGTCCTGCAACAGGCTTAGGGGACCATAGATACACTGGATATTGTTTTGGCTCCCCTACCGGCCTGTTAGAATATTGTGGTATGGGGAATCCAATGCGTTGCAAATTCAAACAAAAAAATTATTAAATTTTTGCGAGTACTCCTCGTTGTGCTAACGTTACGTAAGCTCGCAGCATCTAGTCAACTGAGAAGAAATCTGGGTCGTCTACGTCGAGGTAGAAAAATGTCGCCACCCGATAACGATATCGCTCATTGCTTTCTCACTCTCCTCTTTTACGGCGTCGCCTCCTGGGAGCCACAGGCACGAAGCAGGCGGAAAGACAATGAAGACAGTTTTCTCTGCGAGCGCCCCTTGAGATGGCGTCAAGCCGAACGCGATGTTGGCCAAGTCGACGTGGGGGAGGGAGGGGGACGGGTGGCAGAGTCTGGGGCAGCGACTCGCGACGAACTGAACTGCCTGAGTATCGGCGGCAGGAGGGCGGGACTCAATTTCACGCCGTCTCTCCCCGTAGAGTGCCACTCACGAGCCACGTCGTTGTTGTTGTTGTTGCTGCTGCTACTGCTGCCGCTGCCGCTGCCGCTGTATACGTGCGCGCCTCGCTCTGCAAACAACGCAATTTACATAAAGTGCCTCGCCCCGAGCCTCCCCCCGTCCGGCGCTGCCGGCGACCCTGAACCGTCAACGGGCCGACGCCACGCCACCCCGACGTCGCAACACCTCGGCAAGTGCCGACTGCAACTGTGCGAGCTGACTGCCGCGACTCTTAACAAGAAGTGACACGGACTTACTTGGCGAAAAAGATGATCCTCAGACAGGAATTTTCTACGTCCAGTCAAAGACAGCCTGACGTGTACACTGTGCCTTTCAAACGTGGCGAAAACTACGTATACAGGGTGTTACAAAAAGGTACGGCCAAACTTGTGTCCGGAAATGCTTAATTTCCATGTTAGAGCTCATTTTAGTTTCGTCAGTATGTACTGTACTTCCTCGATTCACCGCCATGATTTCATACGGGATACACTACCTGTGCTACTAGGACATGTGCCTTTACAACTACGACACAACATGTGGTTCATGCACGATGGAGCTCCTGCACATTTCAGTCGAAGTGTTCGTACGCTTCTCAACAACAGATTCGGTGACCTATGGATTGGTAGAGGCGGACCTCAACCCCCTTGACTTTCATTTATGGGGGCATTTGAAAGCTCTTGTCTACGCAACCCCGGTAACAAATGTAGAGACTCTTTGTGCTCGTATTGTGGACGGCTGTGATACAATACGCCATTCTCCAGGGCTGCATCAGCGCATCAGGGATTCCATGCGACGGAGGGTGGATGATGTATCCTCGCTGACGGAGGACATTTTGAACATTTCCTGTAACAAAGTGTTTGAAATCACTCTGGTATGTTCTGTTGCTGTGCGTTTCCATTCCATGATTAATGTGGTTTAAAGAGAAGTAATAAAATGAGCTCTGACATGGAAAGTATGCGTTTCCGGACACATGTCCACATAACATATTTTCTTTCTTTGTGTGTGGGGAATGTTTCCTGAAAGTTTGGCCGTACCTTTTTGTAACACCCTGTATAATTCGAAAGCCACCTTGTGGTGTCTGGCTTCCACCTTTTCCTCTATCGGTCGCGAAAGGTTCGCGGGAAGAATAACTGCCAATAAGCTTCCGTGTGAGCTCCTATCCCTCTAACGAGCAGAACACGGTAAGTGCCATAACTCGACTTCTCAGAAAGAGGAGATATGTGAACACGTTTCTTGGATTTTCTGTAGATACTCGACTGTTTCTTAGATACAGACGGTCAAAAAATGGCTCTGAGCACTATGGGACTTAACTCCTGAGGTCATCAGTCCCCTAGAACTAAGAACTACTTAAACCTAACTAACCTAAGGACATCACACACATCCATGCCCGAGGCATGATTCGAACTTGCGACCGTAGCAGTCACGCGGTTCCAGACTGTAGCTCCTAGAACCACTCGGCCACTGCGGTCGGCAAAGACGGTCAAAGTTTTCAACTTGATGGATACCTTTTATCGCACGAATAAAAATAGTGGAAACAACAGTGCAGTGGCTAGCGTTGTGGCTTTTTCACTTTTGCGCTCCGCGTTCGGAACCAGATTATTGTTTCCACTGATTTTACTTTTTTCATCTACCTACCCCCGTCCGTAGAATGCGGTAATGTTTCCACAATAAGTACCATACATTTAGTGTGTGTGTGTGTGTGTGTGTGTGTGTGTGTGTGTGTGTGTGTGTGTGTGTAGAGCACTTTCAATGATTACAGTCCTAATAAACACTCATACTCTTAAATTTCATTCTTATCATTCTTATATTATTTCCTGTTCCGTATTCTTGTGTTTATTCTTCATGATGGTTTGGTGCATTCCCTTGGATGATACCGATTGTATAAACATTCAGAACATTCAAATTCCGAACGCCACGAGCATCGCGTGAAGGCAGGTTTTAGGGAGTGACATTTCTTAGTATGAATCTCACTCGAGAAAGAAACGTCGTTAATACTGCCGAAGTCCGCCTGCTTAGCTGGGTGGTAACGTGCTTGCCTCCCATGCAGCGGGCCCGGGTTCCATTACCGACCGGCTTGGAGATTTTCTCCGTTAGTGGACTGGGTGTTGTGTTGCCCTCTTCATTTCATCACGGGCACGCAAGTCGTCCAATGTGGCGTCGACTGAAATAAGACTTGCACTCGGCAGCCAAACTTCCCAGGATGGGACCTCCCGGCCACCAATGCCACACGCTCACTTCATTTCATTTCAGTAGCGCCGAAGATGTGACGCGTTGGCAATAATTCCGCCGAAAACCACCCACAACGGATCTCATTCATTTATTGCTGTTTAAATTTTTGATTTAAAATTTCTTCATTTCATGCACCAGACACGCAATTAATAGGCGAATAAAGACAGCGCCATTTTATTACACACTGTTGAACATTCGTGGAGTAATCTTCTATGGACATGAGTAGTTAAACGAAAAGCTAAAATAAAAGTAAAAATTAGTTACATATAGTTAAGGCTCACCGGCCATTTGACCATCTTCTTCTGTGCGGATGCGTGATGACTGGGTGTTGTGGTGCTGTCCTTAGGTTAGTTAGGTTTAAGTAGTTCTAAGTTCTAGGGGACTGATGACCATAGATGTTAAGTCCCATAGTGCTCAGAGCCACTTGAACCTGCTGTGCGGATGCACAAACAGTGCCCGAACTCTTACGGGAATCGGCAAAATGCCGCGATTAATGAGTATAATGGGCAGGCGAACTATGAATATAGTGCGGGACAGTAAGTTGGTGATGTGGGTCTCACGGGAGGCGTGCCAGAGGTAAGTCCCTGCAGTTACACTATCCTCTGTGTCCTCGGTGGCTCAGATGGCAAGAGCGTCTGCCATGTAAGGAGGAGATCCCGGGTTCGAGTCCCGGTAGGAGCACACATCTCAACTGTCCCCGTGGCTTATATCAACGGCTGTAAGCAGCTATGGGTAATCATTTCATTGTAAAGTAATAATTAGGTTTCGCACACGGGATGCAGAAGTGTAGGCACTGGGGCACCACATCGGTTGTACTGTTCGCTTGCTAAAAGGCACATAAAGTACCTCGGAAACTTTAGCCGTCTTTTTCTCAGAAACAGTCGAGCATCTACTGATAAGCCGAAACACCTGTGCGCTTATTTCGACTCCTCTTCCACTGAGCGAAGTTTCTAGAAAATCTGGTTATGTCACTCGCCGTGTTCTCCTCGTAACTTTATCTTCAGGGTCTATTCGCGGGATATACTTGGTTGGAAGCATATATTTGTTGAGTCTTCTAGGAACTTACACTCTAAGAACTTTAATCACGATGCAGAACACATCTCTTTCAGCGTCTATCACTGGTGTCACTGGAGTTAGTTGATCATCTCCGTCACTCTTTCGTGCTTACTAAATGAAAATGTACCGAACGCGCTGCTCTAGTTCGAATCTTCTCTAGTATCTCTGTGTGCTGCATGGTGTGGATCTCATACTGACGAATAATGTTCAAGTATTCATCTAAAGAAGGCTTTGTAAGGTACTTCCTTCGTCGACAAACTGCGATGTTCATCCAGTAAATATGTTTTTCTTGCGATTATTATTGTTTTCGTCCACCTTTAAATCACTCCCTATGAATACTTCGCGATGTTTGATGAAAATAACTGTTACCTCTAATTGTTCTACAGTCGTGTGATTATCGAATACTAGTTTATGGCCCGCTGCTTCGCTCGGCCGCAGAGATTTTTTTTTTTTTGCTTTTATTTAATCGAATTTGTATTTTGTTCACAAACTGCAACACCTTGTAAGCTTTTCACGCTAATTAAGGCGATATAACGTAGTTTTCTCCGAATAAACTTATGACCAAAAATCGATTCTGGTAGCTGGTGTCGAAAGCCTTTTGCATTGTTGTGGATATATACCAAATTTAATCCCCTAACAAATATTTCTTTATATTTAACCGAGAAGCGAAATACCAATTTTCATAAATTTAGCTTTAAATTTCTTTTATGAAATGAAGAATTTTTAAAAATCTTCATTCCCTATTGCACTCCCTTAGGGGTTGAATTTCCAAAACATTGAAAAAAGCAGTTTTTCATCTCTAATCAAGAATCCAAACAATTTACAAAGAATTAGCCTTAAAACTGTTTTCGCTATGAAATATTTTCATAAAACGTTTCACCCCCATATGGGCTGAATTTTCAAAAACAGTGACGTGTATGTTTTATTTGTACCAAAGCCAGATACCAATTTTCGCAGAATGAAACATTTCCATAGAAATTATCATCCCCGATTTCACCCCCGTATGGGTTGAATTTCGAAAAACAGTCACACGTGTTTCTTTATTTCTAACTGAGAAACCAAGTTTAAAATTAAATTTTGATAGATTTAGCCTTAAAAAAGCTTTCGTAATTTCATAAAAGATTCCACCCCTGTTTCACCTCCATAATGGTTCAGTTTCCAAAAACAGTGAACACCTTTTCTTTTTTTTTTTATTTGTAGCCGAGAAGCCAAATACCAAAGGTCGTAGATGTATCTTTGAAAGCATTTTACTAGCTCTTGAATAATTATATGTTTTCAAGAAAAGCTTTCACCCACTATTTCACCAGAATAGGGTTAAATTTCCGAAAATGCTGAACTGTTGATTTCTTTATTTTATACCGAGAAACCAAATACCAATTTTCGTAGGTCTAGCTCTAAAATAGCCTTAATGGCGAAAATTTTCAAAAAAACCCTTCGTCCCCTATTTCACCTCCTTCTTAAATCCCTTTTTAGACGACGCCTACAGTATATAATCCATAACTTCTCCAAATTTCAAGTTTCTGTCCTTAGCGGTTTAGGCTATTTGATGATGAGTCAGTCAGTCAATCAGGACATTGCTTTTATATTTTTAGATAAAGAGGAAATGGGTCGTTGTCTATGTATGCTCTGTAAGTTGCGTTTGTTTATTACTACTGCCACCTCTTCATATCTTCCTGCTACAAATTTCTAGCGTTTCGACAGCTGTGTGAATAACAGCGTCATCCTAGGAAAGGCTCACGGAACTTTCGACTTTGTCTGCCACGTCATTATACATATTTTGGAAAGTAATTGATCTATAACACTCCCTTTGGGTAGGAAAGTTGCTTCAACTCCGTTGTTTGTTATAAACTCTTCAGTGCCATGACACAGTTGTTCTGATATCCAGTACGCTCGTATTTTGTTCATTAGTCGGCATTGCGGTAACGTATCGAAGGCCTTACCGAAGTCAAGGAACACGGCATCTACCTGGGTGCCGGCATCTACTGCTTTGTGGACAAAGCGAGCTCGATTTCACACAATTGTTGTTGGTTAGCGTGCAGACAAGTCGCGTCACAGCCGAGCACTGCAATGAAAATAGACGGCACATCCATTACAGAAATCTTGAGAAACCTGCGATAGCAGAATATACCATTACCAAAGCGCATAAGATCAACTTCAAGTGAAGGTAGGTCCTCCACCACGTATGGACCTGCTGGGATTCTGTACTAAAAGAAGCAGTAGAAATTCGCATGGGCTGTGACAATTTTGACACAGACGAAGGTTATTATCTGAGTGCTACCTGAAGTCGAGCGCTTGACACGGGACATCTAGGAAACAAAAATCACAACCTTTAAGGAGAGAGATGATGCTGGGTGTAGACTCCGTTCCTCTTCCGTCCCCCTAATTGGGGCCAGATGAGAAGGGGCGGAGGGGAGGGGGGGCTCATACCACTGCATTAGCGATTTGCGATTTCTTGCTTTTGTCCATGCAAATCGCCCACTCCAAATAAAGTCGCCGCCAATAGAAATTCGAAATCCAAGCTAATTCACCCTATCAATCACAAGCCTGAATGCTATTATAAAGGAAACAAACTTCGCTTCCGTAAAACAGTCGTCTCCTGAAGAAAACCCATTGAAGTGCAGTGCATAAGATCCGAAAATGGCAACATAGTTTTGCTGAAATCGGTAATCTGAATAAATGCGATCGTGGCATTCTGAAGTCTGTTACTTCTGTTTTCACAAAAGAGAAATCAGCTAATAATAAATTTTGGTTATTTCGTCCATGGGACTTGGAGAGGGGGGCTGGGGGGGGGGGGGGGGAATTCAACAGGAGAGTTGTTGAAAAATAATTTGATTAGCATTAAGACAGCAAAGTGGGTGCTTGAGTGTAGTTTTAACCCGGAGGCTTGAATGTAGGGACTTGTACACTTGTATGACACTTCGCTTTTAACTTCCACTGCCAGTGCCACTGAAGCCAAACGTGTAACTGGGCGCAAACACAACACGGCCTGCCCGTTACATGTAACTGCCGCTGGGGGATGCTGCCAAGTCGACGCCTGCGCGCAGTAAGTCGCGCCGCCAACAGCTCGCTTGCGTGACTGACTTGCACTACTGCGCTACAGTGCTCCTGTTATAGTCCAGGAGGGGGTAAAAGGTGGCTTAGCAGATGGACCCGGGATTGCCCCTCCCCACCCCCTCAACCCCTCTACTGCCGCGGCGTCGAAAGACTGCTGTCTCTCTCCAGTAAGACTATCAGCCCGGTCACAGGCTAATGCCATAGACTATGTATATGTATATAGGGTATTAAAAGAAAGCGTATTTGATATTTTGAGATAAGACTGCTGTCTCTCTCCAATCAGACTGACAGCCCGGTCACAGGCTAACGCCACGGACTGTGTATATGTGTACAGGGTAAAAAAAAAAAGAGTATTCGATACTTTGAGATATGGTACTGTGCAGCAAAACAGAACACAAAATGTCCAATACACATGGGCTGTAAAATACATACGTTGTTCATTTTCGCAACTGTGAAACACATGTACTCTGCGGCAAGCTCTGTGATCTACAGGATGCAGTAAACAAACGGGGATACATTCCTCTTTTATTGTCTATGAATACAGCATGAAGTAAAGACCCACTATTGTTGTTATTGCGAACTGCATTCATAGTTCTAGATACATCAGCTGTAATTTTTTTGGCAAGTTTGTGGCATGAGAGTATCCATTTTCATAACTAACGCGCGTGGTGTGACGCAAATCCACACCCATACGAAGAAGCAAGCCATCAGCGCCTATTTTCGATTGATGTACTGGCAGGAATTATTGGCGATGGACTAACAGGAGATTAGATACTACCAAACTGGTTGACTGGTGAACGATATCATCAGTTCCTATGAAAATACTTTTGTGTCGTGCTACAGGAGACACGGCAGGAGATGATGTTCGTCCATTTTCTCCGAAATATCCTTGACGACCTCATACAGGTATTTAACGGTTAATGGGTTTGTCGAGGAGACCTATTCGGTTGGCCAGCTGGCTTTACCGATCTTACTGCTTTTCTTTTATTTTTGTTGTGGAGACACCTGAAATCTTTCGTGTATTCAAGACCCATTAATGATGTACAATGACGTGTCACCAGTGCCTGCAAGCGCAGGCGTGACCGAAATGTAGATTACGATGACATGGATAGCATAAGCTGCATACAGGCGTTGATATAAGTCAACGGGGACAGTTGAAAATATGTGCCCCGACCGGGACACTAACCGAGATCTCCTGCTTACATGGCAGACGCTCCATCTACCTGAGCCACCGAGGACACAGAGGATAGTGCGACTGCAGGGACTGATCTCTGGCACGCCTCACGTGAGACCAACATTTGCAACTTACTGTCCCGCACTATATTCATAGTGCCCCTGCCCTTCATACTCATTCGGACGTGTCCGAAAAAACAGATACTATCTTCATATAAACTGTAGATTTTCAGAAAGTGCGTGATTCCCTAAGATGATGGACAGAAGCATCCCTTGTTATGAATGGATATCTTACTTCTCACCTCCTTTAGCAATGTCTCGTAAGTACAGCCCGTAAGTAATAGCAAGCAGATTTCGGTAAAAGCCCTGCTGTTTCAGAGTAACAGCATAACGTGTTCTCATTTGTGTAGTAGTTAGTTTACTGCATTCTGAAAGTCGTACGTAACATCAAATTCTTTTCCACGCTGCCGAAACTGAACAAATGCTCATAGCTCTTTCGTTATCCTCTTTAGTGGACATGTTCACTGGACACCTCTCTCTTTTTCTCTCTCTCACTCTGTGTGTGTGGGGGGGGGGGGGGGGGTTGTCTCTTCATATAACGTTATTTGAATTTCGTGCTTGAGGCCACAAAGAACGGATAACAATAACGTTAAGAAATATGTAGATAGCTGTTTATAACAGATGCTGGAAGTGGTGGTCATGAGCATCCAAGTACGTGTGCTGATGATACCAGCACCACATTGTTAAGTCAGCAGGGGTGATGTTAATTTCTCTTAGTAATTTTCGATTTAAGATCTTTTGGGCGAGGATCTTAGTAGTCAAAGGCCTCTCTCTTCAGTGAACACGTTGGCGATGTGGGCCATACTTTCGTTGAATGTATTGAGCTCCATCTTGTTGGAATATTGCATACAGCGCCTCTACATTGTTAACTGTGTGTACAAAGAATCAAAAATCTTGAAGCATCTGGCACTGTTTAGGGCATAATTGAAAAATATGGAGCCAATAATGCGCATGCCGGACAACGCACACCAAACTGCTATCTTGTTTGAGTGTAATGGTTCTTCATGCAGTGTATTTGGGCTGTCTTGCGACCAGTATCTGCAATTCTGGGAGCTCACATAATCTGACAAATGAAACCATGCCACATATGACATGCAGTAAAGCAAGGGGCCCAAGTAACCGTAGCAATTGATGTTAACAGCCAGTTACAATAATGAACACTTCCTTCCCGTCCTTCAATTTTTCAACTCTTGCACCACACAGGCTTTTAATCTCTTTGCACACGATGACGCGCTGAACGAGATACACCAGCCTGCTGTGATAACCTCTTTAGCAACTTGCGGGGACGTTTCGTGATATCCATGCGAATTCTGTCCTCAGTGTCAGAGGTCCTCACTGTCGATCGCCTATTCCTCTGCACATTCTAGACGGATTTTACAGCCCTCCATTTCTTGCACAGGTCTTGAATATTGCTGGCCTTTGGGAGTTTTCTACCAGGCTATTCCACACTTTCTCTTTTTACTTTCCTTGCCGGAGCCTGTGTATATGTAACATTCCGCAATATCAGTTCGCTGCCCTAATGCAAAGTGCCCCACTTCTGTAACAGCTCAATAATACGCGATTCTAACACCACCTGAAGCACGAACACACAGCTGTCCTCAACTTTACGATAAATGCAGCGCAGCCAAAAAATGGTTCAAATGGCTCTGAGCACTATGGGACTCAACTTCTGAGGTCATCAGTCCCCTAGAACTTAGAACTACTTAAACCTAACTAACCTAAGGACATCACACACATCCATGCCCGAGGCAGGATTCGAACCTGCGACCGTAGCGGTCCCGCGGCTCCAGACTGTAGCGCCTAGAACCGCACGGCCACTCCGGCCGGCACAGCGCTACCAACTTTCGAGACAATGTTGCCACTTCACAAGCAATGCGACTAGAAATAATTACCGGCACGTGAGGCGCACCGGTTTTATGTTGGACAGTCATACGAACATGTGTCCGGGAATGCATCGTTGCCACGGTAGTTGGCGCTGACGAATGAAAGTTTCTCTGACCACGTGCCGCGTGTTCTTTGTCTGTGTATGCTGTGTGATTGACGTAGCGTTGTTTAAGCAGCAAAATGCTCCGGTATTCAAGTCGCGAACTAGCCGATGGCTATACCAGAACAAGTAACCTCACAGACGCCAACCACATCGCACAACATTTCAGGCGCTTTTTGGAGGTTTTCAGAAAGATAAACGTGCAGGGAGGCGGCGCACTATGAGTGCACCAGATTCGGAGAACCAGATTCTGTAGGATATTCAGACGAAACCTAGTACAAGCTCCAGGAAAGTGGCCCGCCAACGTGGTGTATGCCAAAATACGTTATCTGTATCCTGCATGCCAACCGCTACTATCTCTGCCACCAGAAACGAATGCAAGGATTATCAGCAGCGGATTTTCCTCAAAGGGAAGGATTTTATCGAAGGTTTTTTCACGAGACCATTACAGTACCCTGCGTCAATCACACAGCCTGCAACACACACGGAGCATACGGCACATGGTCAGAGGAACCATCACGCGTCAGAGCCATCTACCGTGGCTACGATGCATTTCCGGAAAAATGCACATAGGACCGTTTTTCTTTCATTTCCAGTTTGTCGGCTTTATTAATAATGGTCATCCAGTATATATCCAGGATGAATCCCTTAAAGTTTGCACGGCAAACACTGTGGAAATGAAAAGTGCTGTTGATCAGCGGTTTTCACAGAATGGATTGGTAGTCAGAGGCATGTATTTTTTAGCTAGTAAACGCATTTTAATGACAATTAGAAATCGTATGTTTGTGAAGACATACAGTTTTTAAAGGTAACGATGCCTATTTACCTTAACAGGCTAAAAGTAGGGAACACTGCCGGTAGTGTTACTCTTCAAGCTATCCCGGCGGATGTGTTGTAAATAGTCTTCACGTGTTTGCCGCTGGATCACGTTGCGCAAATTCCACAATATTTCCTCGGAGCAACTGTCCGACATCTTCGGGTGGTTCAACCTTGCTGGTGGCTAGGTACTGGCAGTAGTGTTTGTTGCAGGATTATATTGCGAGTCGTTTACGAGAGCCGGCCTCTGTGACCGAGTGGTTCTAGGCGCTTCAGTCCGGAACCATTCTGTTGTTACGGTCGCAAGTTCGAATCCTGTGGATGTGTGTGGCGTCCTTAGGTTAGTTAGGTTTAAGTAGTTCTAAGTCTAGGGGACTGATGTTAGGTTCCATTGTGCTTAGGGCCATTTGAACCATTCGTTTACGAGATATCGTATTTTGAAAAGTTTCCGCACCGAAATTTGTTTGTGTTATTCAACCGAAAATTGTTTGTGTCATTCAAACTGCGTAGCTGCCAGGTAAGATGTTACTATGATTTCGTACAATATGCTTGTGTGTTCCTTGAGTGCGACGCGATTTGCTAGTCAATGTGTGACCTTCCAAGCAGTAGGTCGTGAGTGAAGGACGTGATTTACAAAAGCAGAAAAAGCCGAGATGTTCACGATGTATGGAAGGTTTAGGAAGAATGGCAGTTCGTTCTCTTACGGTGTATGTAGCAAGATACCCTAATAGACGCCAACCACCTCCGCAATTATTTGTCAACTTCTTCAACCAGTGGTAGTGTAACACCTACGCAGCGTAATAACAGGAAACAAGTGACGAAAAGGGGGAAATTAATGTTCTTGTTGCTGTTGTAGTTGATCCGCACGTTAGGTCCCGCACGATCGTACGAGAAACTGGCAAGAGTCAGCAAGCGCCCTACGGATTCTCCATCGACATAGGTTCCATCACTATCTCAACTCTCTCCATTAAGAGCAGCGTTCAAGCGATTAATTAGGGCCATGTTAAATTCTGTACTTGGACATTAAGACAAGATACTCCAAATGTGTCACATATCCTGTTTAGTGAGGAAGACACGTTTACAATGGGCAGGTCTGAGGCCCCTTGCCACGGTTCGCGCGGCTATCCCGATCGGAACTTCGACTCCTCCCTTGGGCATGGGTGTTGATGTTGTTCTTAGCGTAAATTAGTTTAAGTTATATTAAGTAGTGTGTAAGCCTAGTCACCGATGACCTCAGCAGTTTGGTCTCACAGGAACTTACCACCACCATGTCCTCATCGAACTGTTTCCAAATCGCTGGACTAGACACAGAGGACCTGTACGCCGGCTGGCCTGTTCCCCAGATTTGACGCCTGTAGACATTGTTTTCTGTGAGGAAAACTGTAAGACGCTGTCTACAAGGATGTATCAAATACATCTGATCATACCCTACAACGTATTACCACAGAATGCTCAGACATCTCTGGACAGCCATCATGTTGGTACCACAGTATGCAGAGGAGCGTCTTCTAGCATGTATTGATGGTACCAGTGGTCATTTTGAACTCAGCTTGTGATTTTCAATTCTCTCGACAGACTGTAATACTTAGAAAGTTTTTTTTTATTGTGCATGTTTCCAAAAAGAATAAACTTTCTAAGTATTAGTCTGTTTATTGGCTAATAATACGACCCCTGACTAACAATCCATTCTATGAAAACCGCACATCAGTATCACTTTCCACTTCCGCAATATACACTGAAGAGCCAAAGGAACTTAAACACTTGCGTAACGTCGTGTAGGGCCCCCGCGAGCCCGCAAAGTCCCGCACCATGACGCGGCATGCACTCGACTGATGTCTGAAGTAGTGCTGGAGGAAATGACACCATAAATCCTGCAGGGCTGCCCATAAATCCCTAATAGTACGAGATCTCTTCTGAAGAGCACGCTGCCAGGCATCTCAGATAAGCTCAATAGTATTCATGTCCGGGGAGTTTGGTGGCCATCGGAAGTGTTTAAGCTGTGTTCTGGAGCCACTCTGTAGCAATTCTAGACGTGTGTGGAGACGCATTGTCCTGCTGGACTTGCTAAGTCTGTCGGACTGCACAGTGGACATGAATGGATGCAGGTAAAATGGAAATGCCGTGTGACTAGGGCATCTCGTCGGGTAGACCGTTCGCCTGGTGCAAGTCTTTCGAACTGACGCCACTTTGGCGACTTGTGCGTCGATGGGGATGAAATGATGATGATAAGGACAACACAAACCCATTTCCTGAGTGGAGAAAATCTCCGACCCAGCCGGGAATCATACCTAGGCCATTATGTATGACATTCCGTCGCGCTGACCACTCAGCTACCAGGGGCCGACAATGGATGCAGGTGATCAGGCAGGATGCTTACGTACGTGTCACCTGTCAGAGTCTTATCTAGATGTATCAGGGGTCCCATATCACTCCAAGTGCACACGCCCCAGACCATTACAGAGCCTCCACCAGCTTGAAGAGTCCCCTGCTTGCATGCAGGCTCCATGGATTCATGAGATTTTCTCCATACGAATACACGTCCATCCTCTCGATGCAATATGAAACGAGACTCGACCAACCAGCCAACATGTTTCCAATCATCAACAGACCAGTGTCGGTGTTGACGGGCCCAGGCCAAGCTTAAGGCTTTGTGTCGTGCAGTCATCAAGAGTACACGAGTGGGCCTTCGGCTCCGAAAGCCCAACTCGATGATGCTTCGTTAAATGTTTCGTACGCTGGCACTTGTTGATGGTCCAGCACTGAAATCTGTAGCAATTTGCGGAAGGATTACACTTCTGTCGGTCCCGTTCTTGGAGGATCTTTTTCGGGCCGCAACGATGTCGGAGATTTGATGATATACCGGATTCCTGATATTCACGGTAAACTCGTGCAATGGTCGTGCGGGAAAATCCCCATTTCAACGCCGCCTCGGAGATGCTGTGTCCTATCGCACGTGCGCCGAGTGTAACACCACGTTGAAACTCACTTAAATCTTGATAACATTGCCATTGTAGCAGCAGTAACCGATCTAATATCTTTGCCAGACACTTGCTGTCTTACATAGGCGTTGCCGACAGCAGCACCTTATTCTGCCTGTTTACACATCTCTGTATCTGAATAGCATGCGTATAGCAGTTCCTTTGTCGCTTCTGTGTTCGTACACACGTACGCACACACACACACACACACACACACACACACACACACACACACAGAGAGAGAGAGAGAGAGAGAGAGAGAGAGAGAGAGAGAGAGAGAGTGGATGAATGAAGAGAAGATGGGTGATGGCAGACGAAAGTGAGTGATTTGACAGCAGGAGGCCTTTAACGAAAGCGGCAGTATTTGGTGAACATGAAGGAGTAAAAGGGATTGGGGGGAGGGAGGGGGGTGATGGGAAAGAGCGGTTGGGTGCAGCCGAGCGTCAGCGTGGGACCTAACACTTGGCCGCCACACGGCGCCACTGTTTCCTATACAAATATATTAGCATTTTGAGAGTGACGCGCGCCGCAAAGCAGGCCCGCCATGTTGACGCTCTGGCGGCGACGCCCGGGAGGCAACCGACGCGCCGCGACGCCACGCGACGGCTAAAACGCGCCCACAAAGCGATCCCTCTGTTGATTGCAAACAACGGCTCAATAGCCACTAAATTGCGACATGTTGACTTTCTCCTGCGCTCCGCGGTCCCTGTGGTGCAGTGCCTGGCTGCGTACGAGCAGCCCGGCGCGCCCTGCCCTGCGGCGTGCGCCGTTGTTTTGGGGGCGCCAGGCTGTTGTGACTGACAAACGACGCCTCCGCGCCGCCGGCCGACGAGTGCCAACCGACGGCTGCGCCAACTCCCTCGCGCGGGGCAGCGGCTGGTAAATAACAGAACATAATCTGGCTGTGACGTTGGATTCCATCGTCGGTAATTCCTTCGTCCACGTGGATGTGGCAAGAGAACCAAATCAAAAGATATGAGGTTTACGAAGGAGATGAGTTGGAATAGTTGTAATACAAAGTACTACAACTTGGGGTGAATTTTCACAGAAAACGAAGTTTTTCGTGAAAATTAATGTCTAAATGTTGCAGTTCAATTTGCAATTCTTAAATATACCGACTCTAGCTCTTATACCATCTACGTGTTGGAGGGATGAAAATTCTCTAACAGAACAGTTTCTTAAATTTTAATCTAATCTGTGTTCAGAATCACCGCAGGACCTGGGGTGATTTGGATCACTGAATATTTTGAGCAATAATTGCATATGAAACATATAAGCTGATCAGTCACATCAAACAGAACGTGAAACTTCTTTATTTAAATGTGTCTGTACTTAAATTGCAGAATGACTGAGCCGGCCGGGGTGGCCGAGCGGTTCTAGGCGCTAAAGTCTGTAACCGCGCGACCGCTACGGACGCAGTTTCGAATCCTGCCTCGGGCATGGAAGTGTGTGATGTCCTTAGGTCAGTTAGGTTTAAGTAGTTCTAGGGGACTGATGACCTTAGAAGTTAAGTCCCATAGTGCTCAGAGCCATTTGAACCATTTTTTTGAATGACTGAGATGATGAAACTTCTACGTCATTTCATTCTGAAACAGCTGAGTAAAACTGAACGTACTGAGCCTACTTTCTCTTTACTTTTTCTTGTCTTGTCAACACTGACCCACAATATTCTAGCGCAACGCAATCATACTGATTAAAAAAATTACAATCTGACTTCAAATAATTAATTCAAAAGAATTGCCCTGACTAAAAAGAAGTCTTAACAATAACTTATACATTTCATTAAGCACTTACCTCACCAAAATCTTCATTACGCGAACTACTGCAATACAGCGAGCGTCAATACTGCCAGCTAAATAAAAGATTCTAACTACTAAAGCCACTAACTACTAATAGGCATGTGGTTAGCAAAGGAAAGATTTTGTTGCAAACCAAATAATGTATTTTTTACCTTCATAATGTGACATCGAGTTCAAACACGAATATAAATCGTCATTGACACCCAGTACAAAGGTATATAATCATGAATAATTTTCAGTCTCCAAGTTGGATACTTATTGCGATTGTACAGCATTGATTGCCAATTATTTCTTCCAGATCGTTAGCCTACACTAACACGTCAGACCTCTACCTCCATCAATGCTAACTTCTCACATTTAACATCCATCACTGCTGGCTGTTCACCTCCAACTGCCCAACACTACTTCCATCACTACTGGCGACTAACTTCCAACTGTCCAACAGTACTGGCGATTAACTTCCAACAATGAGTTCGACCAGCCACAGAGTCTCTTGCAAAGAAACCGCAGTCAGAGATCCAATGGAAGGCGCTAAACAGCGCTGCCAACACAAAAGCAGCCCACTTACAAACGTTATTAAGAAAAATTCGTTTATATTACTTCAGATTAATATTATTACCAATGGGTTTTATTAAACATTCAACCTCTGAACTTACTAACATTCATTACTTAACACCATACCTTAGTTTACAATATGTCAGTGCCTTCAAGAATTTTAAACACCATTTTTCCTCTTGGAAATCAGCTCCTTTCACCTTCATCACAGGCTGACTTGTTTTGCATGTATTTATCAGTCTGTATGTATTTGACATAAACTCTTTTCCAACACTCTGACAGTACCATTATCGTCAGAGAAGTTGGTCTCATCGTTGTTCATTATGTGACTAGGTTGAACACGTGCTGGCGTATGCTAGTGCCAGCACACCATGCGGCATGGAGGTTGCGAGAGGATCGATAGAAGTCAGCGATAGACTTACAGGAAACTGGCCACCAACGCCCTCTTGGAGGCCAGTATTTAGATCGCCGCCGCAGAACGGATGGCCAGTGTGTCGGATCGAGCGAGTTCCAGTCTGTCATCAGTCGCAGCCCAGTAGTGGTCGTAGTGGCAGTTAGCTGCGCTGCTATCTCAGAGACAAGCAGCACGTAGCAACCAGAATAGTGTACATAGCAAACTTGTATTTCACCAGCAGTGAGGCCAACGTGGACTATTACAGAGAGACTGTACCACAACGACTATCTTGAGTTAAGTAACTTCCTGTTCTTACGAATAAAGGATCCAGTTAATACATGCGTACAGTCTGTGTTATAGAAAGAGGATTCTGGCCACCAAACAACATCCTCTCCTTGCTCGCGTGGTACAAGCCTACAGGACCAGCGAGAGACATAAAAGAACATCTATCACAGTCTCCTCCACAGTCTGCTTTAACTTCTCTGTTCACTTGACCTTTACTTTTTTCTGAAACTTACATACATATCCTTGCTACATGATTGCAGATTTTTGATCCACTCATATCCAGGTCTATTGTCTTCAAACCTCTTTTCCAAACTTACACTTCAGTCCAAGTAGCAATTCACAATATTGATAACCTCCCTAGTCGTAAACGACTTCCACCATCAAGGTAGTCAGTTCACCTATTTTCAAGGGATTTTTATTATTTAACTTCCTTGAGGGCTTACTAGAGGCATTTTATATCTTTCAGAAGCATTTATGAAGGACATTTTATTTGCCTCGACTTCATCAACAATTTACTCGGGACTTGTCTCGCTGTACCTTTCATAACCAGCTGACTCAATCTTCTTTCTGTACTCTCGCAGCATGTTCCAATTCACTCTCAAAGAATATGATTTTGCATATTTACTCCTGTAACTAATGACTAACACAATCGAATGTATCCTGACTTTTCATACATCATGATTTATAGTTGCACTCCAAATGTGTATTACCATTACCATACAAGGTGTGCAATAGTTTGTTTCCCGAGTTTAATAAAAAAACAGGAAATTTTACTCTTTTACATGTATATATAATTTTTGTGGCGCTGTAACAGCTAATATCTCTGGTAACTGAGGAGGATAGTTTCCATTAGTTACAGCAAAGTATCTCTCCACAGGAAAGATGCATTGTTGAAAAAAAAAAATAAAAATAAATAAAAAATAAATAAATAAAACGGGGTTCCAATTCAATCCATTAGTTCCAGGTCACCTTAAGTTATGGTATCCGACGTCATACGGTTAGCTTTATATGTTATAGATATTTTAAAGGCACCGAAAAATGTATTTGGCAAGTGATACTAACCAAAGGCGAGTCTCCATAACGCCTGTCTTACTGCCATACAGAACAACTGTGTTCCGTCGAAATTTTCCATCCTTAGTGAGGAGAAGGCACAATATTTGATATGGATAAATGGTGAGTTGGTTGCGGGTAAAGTAGCGGTTCGGTTTTAGCCTGAAGACATAAACGACTGAGAAAGTGGTCTGCTGATGACGTGCCTTACCAATAGTAGAGTCCAACAACTTTAAAGGTTCATGAGGCAGTAATAGGCCGCCATCTCGTGGTTTAATAGGCTTGCTGTCTTCCGAGATAGTGAAGTAACTACCTAGGGACTTGAGAAAGTAAGCTGACATGCCGTCTCACGCTAATACTTGAGCAACAAGATTGTCGCGTTGTTAGAAGAGAGTATTAGTTGTGGGTTTTCTGCAGAGACAGTTGTGCTGCCACGTCCATAAAAGCTGCATCACAGTTGTGATCGAAACGGCGCAACAATCAGAAATATACTCAAAAGATAAGGTGTTCGAGACATTACGATTCTTGTGGGCAAAGAGTTTAAATTGTACACTGATTCACCGTGCAGTTCTTGAGGCATTGGGTATAGTGATTGTAGTGTTCAACCGTAGTGACCACTGCAAAGACGATAGAAACGTCTCTAGTTGGTTGTTTTTAGTGATTCATAATACCACAGCCTAATACCAAAAATGATTTCATTCAAATGTGATACTTTTTGAAGCCCAATCATATCAACAATTTAGTTTCCGTCCCTTTATCCAGTGTTCCTGTGCTCTAGAAAGCGATCAGCTATTACCTGATTCTTGCTTAATTTGTGGCACATCAGTAATTCTCTGGTGTATAATTTAGTCTGAGATCACATTTGAGCAAAGATGCAACCGCGTTAAGTGGCGACTCGTCAAAAGTGACGACAGAAATCTCCACCACACCCCGCAAGGTTGCAGACTATAGACACAGATGTAGATACATTTTTCATAATAGCTGGCAGGGAATCGTAAATAAGATCATTTCGATTTTATCGATATTAGCGCTCTCTCACCCACTGTGTGCGCGTGTATGCTCAAAAATGGCTCTGGGCACTGTGGGACTTAACATCTGAGGTCATAAGTCCCCTAGAACTTATAACTTCTTAAACCTAACTAACCTAAGGACATCACAAATATCCACGCCCGAAGCAGGATTCGAAGCTGCGCCGTAGCGGTCGCGCGGTTCCGGACTGAAGCGCCTAGAACCGTTCGGCCACAAAGGCCGGCGTGCGTGCGAACGCGCGCGCGCGTTTGTGTGAGTGTGTGTGTGTGTGTGTGTGTGTGTGTGTGTGTGTGTGTGTTAGTGTAAGGAGCCGCTATCCCAAGATGAAAGACATAATTATGAGTGTCTCGGTAGAACTCAGGACGAAACCTCACCCTATGATAGATTACTCGCTTTTAGGGTAAAAACACATAAGGCAATATAGAATGTAGCTCAACGTCAGCGTACGGAATGACTTTAATGGTGCTATAAAAAAACCTTAACGTTGGAAGTATAATCCCTGGTTTATGTGCCTAACTTCATGTTCAAAGAAGAAACAAAATATAAGCTTTCATTCCATCCCCTCCTGTCCTACATTTCAATGGCGTTAACGGTCGCAAATTTAATTGAAGCAATAAAAATTTACTTGTACAGGACTAAGAACTCAGATAAATTGAGAAAGTTAAAAGCTGTGACCATTTGCCTAATACCACGTCAATGTCATTGGTTACATATAAATTAATTCAATCATTAACTGTAGAAGGATGCCTCTTGGCTCTCGGGCTCTTCTGGCGACGTATGATAATTTTTTTGAAGTTTCGTTTGCACTAGTGGCTGGCATTGTCAACGCTTCACTCTCCATTGCTGATGGTGGACTGGAGTCGAAGTCGTGGCGGCAGATGTATATGTACCGTGCACGGCGCACCAACGTCCAAGGGAAAAAGTCCTTGGGCGTTGGAGCGCCAGGTACACATAATCTGTGACCGCGAGCTCTACTTCAGTCCACCGGCAGTAACAGAGGGTGATGCTTTGACAATGCCAGCTACTCGTACCGGCGAAACGTCAGAAAAATTCTCAAACGTCGGCCGTAGAACGCGAGACAGAAGCCAGCAGGCAATTTATCAAGTGGCCGTCGCTGCATATTTAGCATGCACTAAATCTAAGCCTTTACAGTTCATGTTCGCAGGGTAACATCATTGTGGATTATTTCCAGATTGTTTTTATAGAAATAAGTTTAATACATTTCATTTTATTACATCATCAGATTTATCTTAAACATCATTTACGAGTAGTTAGTGATTACTTCCGCACTCGCGCCGTTGTTAATCTTACTTACTTGACTCATTTCACTATGTTACTTCTTAACAGCTCACTATCACAATCTCTTTACATGTATTATTTATTAACTTCCTTTATTGCCATTTCTTTATTTATTGAGATTTTCCTCTATAGAAAGGTTTTTCTCTCCAACATGGCAAATACCCGGAAATTACTACATACTTTACATAAGACCTTAATTTATCTCTTCAGGACGTCCCTCAGAGGTTCCGATTTTGTATATATTATTACTGTACGGCAAGTCTTCACATTGTGAATCATACGTTTTGGAGCCAGATGGTCATAAGGTGTCCTCTTCTTTCCCTCTGGTTACCAATCCAGGATCATATTTGGAATTCTGACTTCCTCCATTCTTCTTACATGCCCTTACCTCCGTCTATCCACCATGATACCTATTATTTCTCTTACTTACATTCTCTTTATTATTTCGTCGTTTCTTACTTCCTCTTGTCTAGAATTTTTTGCTGATTTTCTCCAGAAGACCATTTCTACTGCTTCCAGTTTTTTTTATGTGTTTCAGATTATTATGTCCAAGTCTCCACTCCATATATATCTTTGCTCTCTAGTATCGATTTATATGTGATTGTTTGGTTCGGTATATTACATTTCTCCTCCATAATATTGAGTTGAGCAGCCAAATAACCTTCCTTCCACTACTAATTGTTTTGTTAATATCTACCTCTGATTTTCCCTCTAACTCTAAAATGGATCCGAAATAACAGAGATCTGACTTTCTTAATTTTCTTTCCCTCTGTGTATAAGTCACCTTGATCATTATTGAGGCATTCTGTTTTCTGGTAATTAATCTTCAATCAGCAGTTTCTGTATTCCATTGCTAGTTGGTTACATATATATTTTGCATCCTTCCCGTCTTGTGCTATAACTACTTGATTGTCAGCAAATAGAAGGTGATGTAAATAAAGTCCATCTTCAATTTCTATCCCACCTCACTGCATTTACGACACCTTGTCTTAAGAGTGACGTCTCTATAAAAATTTAAAATGATGTTGGTGACATGGGACAGTCTTTTAATAGTCCCTTGCTTGTTCTAAATTTCTGTGAAAGTGTACTACCAATTTTCATTTAGCATATGTTATCTTCATACACTTCTTCTATTATTTTAATTAAAGGACCTTTTATGGTTGCCATGATGATGACGAAGTCCCATACTCCGTAACAGAGCGTAGGGGACGATGCGGGAGACCCGCACCGCCGTACTAGGCAAGGTCCAAGTGGAGGTGGTTCGCCATTGCCTTCCTCCGACCGTAATGGGGATGAATGATGATGATTATGGCAATACAGCAACACCCAGTAATCACGAAGCAGGTGAAAATCCCTGACCCATCCGGAATCGAACCCGGGACCCCGTGCTCAGGAAGCGAGAACGCTACAGCGAGTCCACGAGCTTGCCATATGTAGGTCTAATGCTCTCCAAAGTAGCCTTCTCGGAACAGTATCGTATGCTTTTTTTCTAAACCTATGAAAATTAATCCTATGTTTTCTGATTTTTGCCTGTTTCTCTAAGATCTGTCGTAGTGTGAAAAATATGGTCTACGCATGATATACCAGTTGTGAAGTCACATTGTTCTTTCTGGGTTTCACAATATATTTCCAGCTCATATTTAAATATTTTCCCAGAAATTCTCATTAATGTGATTATAACACAAATTCCTCTATAGTTCGAGCAGTTTTTGAGAGCTCCTTTCTTAAATAGAGTATTAATATAGCCCAGGTTCATTTCCTTGGGTACTGAATCTCCTTGTAACGTTTTATTGAATAACTGTGTTATTAGTTTCACAATTTTATCACAACGATATTTTAAGAAATTCAGATTCGTACTGCCTGGTCTAGGTGATCTACCATTCTTCACTGATCTTAATACCTTACTCATCTCGCTTTCTAAAACTTGGGTCTCCTCCTCTTCCTGTTCCTTTTCTTCCAATGTTCCTTCCTCTAAATACTCTGCTCTGTCTTCATTTAATAATTTCCGGAAATTTTCTTCGCATTCTTCTGGTGTTTTCAATTGAAGATTGGTTCTGGCTTTCGTCTCTTGTCGAAGTCCTTTTGATATTAACCACGCTTCTTTCGCTTTCCAAATCATAGCTTTTTTTTAATCGCTTTTCCTAATCTTTCATCGCATGGTTTATCTTTGATATACATTGTTTTCACATTTAATATCACTGTCTAGCACATAACTCCACTGTTCGACTCTAACCCTTAACTCACAATCACTGTTTGCACTTCTCCCGAAATTTCAAAAGCACATTGTACTGGACGGTACAGCAGCAGATTCTATGCCAACCTCGGTTTCTCAACGCCGAGCTCACGAAAAAGGAAGCTGTTCGTACTAAGAGACCAGGAGCAGGTCGCGACAGGTCTACTAATAAATCGACGGGACGCAAAAATTTTGTTAGACTGCCTATCCCGGGGTGCGATTTCTATCATTTACGCGTATACTAACGGGCTCTGTCGGTCTACACTGTGCAGTGGGGGGCTTGCAGTTTTAAAACAGGCGATAGTGGCTATAGCTGTTTATTCAGTACGAAACGAAACCAAAGACAAGGCTTTAAGTTTTCTTGTGACTAGAAATTTTGCATGATATAGAGAAAGATTTTGTTGTTTATGACAGTGGAGAGGAAGATACCGATGATTCAGATGATGATATTCAGTTTGCGCCAGAAGAATTGCGTTAAACTTCCAAGTTTTACGGAAAGCATTTGTTGAAACAACAATTTTTTGCGTTTTTTTCTGATGTTTCTTCACTAACTGAATCATGAAACTTACTTTGCTTTTAGGTTCATAAATGAAGAGAGTGTTCTGTGATTAATGTAGAACGACGAAATATCAGTCCTCGCAACACAGACAGGAGACCAACACAAAGAGGTATCACAAAAAAATGGTATTACGTGAAAAATCTGTGTAACAATTCATAATTACTATTTTAGGTTCTAAGTTTTCGATGAATGAAAGTGGAAGGTAAATAATAATTATTTTGAACTTGGTGAACCTCATATTGTTTGCCAAATCTAACATTCATTATAAACATAAAGAATAAAAGAACTAACATTCAAAGAACTTGGAAATATGTACTCCAAGAGGAGAAATTTCACGTTTGCATAAAAGGTTAGTATCACAGTTGGCTAGCGTTCTTAATAAAAAACACTGTAAATCCATGAAAAATGCCCAGCATTCTCAGAAAATAGCAAGATATACGTGACCGGCAGTTTCAGTGTTAACAGTATACGATATATTCCATCAACCGAGAACATTTACACTGTAAAATGCTTTAAAAATTATCGAATATATTTCGCTTAGAGATGTTATTAGGTCTTCTGAAATTCCATTGCAAACATATTTCTTATATCATTCGTCTGTGTAAAAGGGAACTTTAAAATATTGCGAGCTTTTCTTATATGTTTATTTATTTAATCTGATCTGATTAGGGCCTTCGCGCCCTCCCATACATGGGGCCAGTACTGCGTACATTCAGTAGGGACAGTGTATTTATTGACTATGACCTAATAAAATTAATAACAGCAGTACTTCTACTGTTGGTGCAGCTGCTGCTGTTGCTGCCACTAATAATGATAATGATAATGATGATAATAATAATAATGATGACAACAGTAACAATAATGAAAGTGCTTTCTGGCACAGCGAGTTGTGGGGAAAGGAAAAGGTAAGGTGACTGTATAGTTAAGAATACTGGGAAATGAGGAAGATCTGGATGGAAAGATGGATGTACAAGATAAAGGATCACATACAGGGGGACATTGGTAATCATTATTGTTGATTTATTAGACATGTCATCGGCTGTCTTCTGAAGCTTGAAATGTTATTCAGTTCTCTAATATAATGCAGGAGTTTATTCCATATCCAACATATCATTATGTTTACTTCCATAGAAGTGTAATTAGGTGTATTATTATAAACTGTATCTTCTACTATAATGGCACTGTCACGCTAACGTACTGATTAGACAATATCTCACGTAACTTTTCACTTATCTTTATATGATGCTATTGTATGTAGTGTGTTTTAAATTTGTAATGAAGCCCGACAAATTATCTTTCTGTCTCACTAAGTTACATAATTGTACCTGGTCAAATGAGATTTTCCCGAAACCAAGTATTAAATGAAACGATAGGCCTATCTTATGAAAACTGCAGTGTTCCATGAAGCCCGTTTTACAAGGACTTGGTCTTGTAAATATGATAAGCTTACAGAAGGTATGCTGTGATTTTAACTCTCTTTCAGGGTGTTGATAATGTGAGCTGATCCAAAAACTTATTTGAAGAGTAATATGGTAAGAAATTGTCTGAAGCTGTTTCGAAGGACTCATTCCTGCATTTGCTTATCCATATTCATTCGTGAGGAACGTTGTACTTTCGCTTACGTTGTGATAGCCTTGTAGACGATGGTCTAGCAATAGCACCTGCCTCACCTACTGTGTTGCGCTGTCATGTTTACACGATAGCTGACAGCACAAGTATTGAACGGTGGCGCACTGATGGCAAAAGAGCGCACATCCCTCGGGGCCACGACAGCTGATGGTAATCTCGTTGCCGGCTTCACCCTTTCCGGCCCTGTGAACGTGTTTGCTCTCCAATTTTCGCTCCATTCTGCTCTCTGGCGTACAGCTTGAGTTGTTCGCGCCGCCATTTGGCTGTCGGCAGAAGCGTGACGGAAGCGTTGCCGGGGTAACGGACGCCACTTAGGTTTTGTCCTCGGCGGGGAGGCCCGTGGCAGAGCAGGCGGCTTCGTGATTAATCGTCCGAGTCAAGAGGGTAAACGCGAAATCAATTATTGGCCCCAATTCGCGGCTCACGGGCCAGCCTGTTTGTCAATACTTTTTTTTTTACTCGTGCTTTTAAAACGGGAAACGACTCTTTCGAATTTAAGTGGCCAACGACGCGTGTTTGCTATCCCGCTAACTGTTTAGTAATTACTGTGTACTTATCCTGTGACGGTAATAGGCTTCAGAGCATTATTTGACAGCAATTAAAAGCGCATTATTCGCAGTTGAATACCGAGCTCCGTGCAAAAAGGCAGATACGACGGCATATCATGAGCTGCTTAATTCTCCTCCAATGCCTCAGCCAGAAGTCTGAATTAGCTTATCCCATAGCTTTTGATATTGTCGGCCGCTGCTTCAATACTAACGCGAGGTTTGTACTCATCTAATCGCAACGTACATAGAGGAAAAATAGAAAAAAATCGTATAATACCTACAATTTCATATTTTCGCTTTTACTGAAATATGATTTTCGACGAAAGCATTTGACGACTTTTCGATAAAATATGTAACAAATGAAATGTATTTTTCAAGCTGGATGCACAGACAATATCCAGTACAAAATGCTGGTTTCTTCCACGTTAAGACTAACAATACGAACTATGTATTCACGTATATTATAAAATCTGGACTGAACAGTAGAATATTAAGTCTCTGGTGATAGGGAGGAAAACACCTGTTCTCACATCAGGGACGAATCCTAATTCGGTGGCATCATACCCACAAACACATACTGTAAATACAATAATTCTAAGAAATGTTGGAAAGAATGCTTAAATTTCGCTTAGAGTGAAGGCCTTGATAAAATGAACTACTCTCTGGTACTCAGGCGGGTTTTCGCAGATTTTCGAAGGTGCTGTTTTACATCATGTCAGTGACACACAGCTGTGTTTCGGAAGCAACGCATCTATAGTTCTCGACCTAAACAGCGCCTACGATAATGTAGTATTCCCTGTGCAGACCACCAGACTAAAGCAACAACGCAAACCCCACACCCCCGCACCTATTATCTTTTCTCTCTGATCGTTTGCTGCTTGTCATACACGGGGGATTCATAATAGGACCAAGAACTAATAGTAACCTTAAGGGGTTACCACAAGAAACTATTTAGGCACCTCTCCTGTTTAGTACCTGCGTCATCGACCTACGCAGTATATTCCCGGAAAAGGGGAAGTCCGGCAGTAGACAGTGAATATATGTATCACTGTAAGATACAACTGGCTACCGCAATGTTCGTGCTCGAGTAGTGACTGACAAGAAACGGAATCCACAGTTAAAGCACCTAATATCTGCGTCATCGACCTACACAGTATATTTCCCGAATAGTGGAAAGTTCGGCAGTACGCAGAGACTATATGTATTGGCATCACCATAGGACACAACTGGCTACCGCAATGATGGCGCTCGAGCAGTGACTGACAAGAAACGGAATCTACAGTTAAAGCACTTACAATGTTTTCTTCGAGGAATAGAGTGAATATACCTGAGACAATTGCACTAGGGTCGTACCACTTCTCTATCAAAACAAGAGTTGAATACCTGCGACTTCATTGTCGACAAGCTAATGTGGAAGGCGCACACTAAATATATCGGTCAGGAATGTGAGGTGACTGTCACAATCAGATCTCTGACCGGACCTGGGGGAATCTGAAAGTCAGCACAGCACTAAGGTTTTGGCTTTCGATTGCACGTCCACTCACTGATTACAGAATTGCATGTTATGCCTCTGCCGCAGACAGCTGCCTTAAGAGAATTAATAAACGCCAAAATATTGCACTGATTGCTTGTGTGGAAACAACGCGCTCCACTTCTATCAGTACACACGAGCCTCCAAAGCACCTACGGCTGCGGTAACTCTGCGCCAAATTTCTACAGAAAAGTAATCAGTATGAATCTAACAATATGCAATTGCTAGCCTCAAACCTACCATACAGGGGTTACCTGAGTGCTTCTGCCTTACTGTAACGCTTCTTCCGTTAGTACAACAATAGTAGCTATATCCTCAGATTACCAGGAAAACGGGGGATACTGCCACCCTCCATGGAGTCTGGAGTTCAGAGATTTTCTTTGTTACAGCATTCTCATACATCATCGATCACTATAAACTCTCTGGAATCTGATATTTCTTTTAAGTCACCTGTAAAATTTTGTTCTTTTGACATTACACGTCTCGAAACATCAAAAATAGAAGTTTTAGTGGTTTGCCGTCCCCAATATATGTCCTCATTTATGTACAAATCTACATAGAATCAGAAATGAAGTTTCGTTAAATACTTCCACAGATTAAAAAAAAGTAGTGAATACATCATTTCTTTCTAATCGTTAGTTCCAATTTATAATGTTCTCTAATTAAAAGCGAAAGTGTCGGTCCGTATGACGTTTCAGTACCTGCAATTCGGAAGATGCAACACATGTGCAAATTGCAGATGTTAATGTAAGCTATCTACTTCGATTTATGAATAAATTTGCTTCACGTGGTCTACCGTTACTAGGACAATTATGTCACTCATGCACTTATAATTGTCAGTTCTTTTCATTTCGATAACGTTCTAGGCTGTCCATTGGATTTGTCTCAGACTGAAACTTCCAAAGATCTTTTTTTCTGTTCTCAGTCGATCTTTGTACTTTCTGGTAAGCTCGACTTTAGTATCTGAAATATCCACTGCGTACATGAAAACTGCACTGCACTGTACTTATGTAACCGCGTTTCCTTTGGAATTCAGTTTGGATCACAAGTCGGGCAAGGAAGCGATATACCACGTAAAACATAGTCTAATGGCTGACAACGCAGTGGTATTAGAACTAAATTTTCTAGATATCTGGATGCAATAAAACTTAATCAAAGCCGAAGTTTCGATAGATTTAGCTGTCTAAACTGATTATTATTAGGCTTTTGTGCAGTGTGACGCGGAATATGCTAAAACGTTTTTATTGAAGCTTACTGCTTGAAGCAGTCTGTTTTTCATTCTGAAGTTCGGCCACTGAAGTGGCCATTCTTAAAGTATTGCGGGCTATAGCAGCTGCCTTCTGTGCAGAAAGAGCGTCTGATGACAGGCAGTACTAACGTATCATTCCGTTGGAAGCGACATAGCCTATCTACAGGGGATAGTCGGCGGATAAAGAGACAGATGGGAAAAAAAGGAAAGTAAACAGTTTATTATTTCAAAATTAATCAACGTGACTGTTAATAGACTCACCCACTCTAAGACAAGGTGGTCATTGCTTTCATAGAAAAACGTTTGCGTTTGCCTACGGAACCATGATTGTACCCAGGTGTTCACCTTCTTGTCTGAAGCGAATCGTTGGCTACGAATGTCTTTCTTCAGCGCTCAAATAATATGGAAACCGCATGGGTAGAGATTGCATGGGAGATGTGTAAGGGTTTACTTGCGAAGATTCTGCAGCGTGTCGAAACTACTTTGGCAACATGTCGGCGGGCCCACATGAAGAATGGAAGATGTGTTACGGGTTCCCAGCGAAACTTCTGAGCCGTAATCAGAACAACCTTGTAACGCCTGAATTCCGCAGGTATCCGAAAACATTTCTCCTTGAATGGATTGGTCGTCTTCTCTAACAGTGAAGTATGTGTATTATTAGTTTAGTTTTGAAACAATAAATAGTTTACTTACTTCTTTCTATCTGTCTCGTTTTAATTTGACTGTAATTAAAAGATTTCCTGATAACTGAAGAAAACTTCACAGTCCTAGATCGCTAAGAAAGCATTTTATTGGATGCCCGGTTTCGACAGAGCTATGCTATCACATCGGATCTTATGATTTTGAGTTTTTACAACATGGTACCCATCTGTACTACAAGTCGTATCACACTGCATGTTCAACTTACGCTCCATTACCGTGAAGATCACTAAACATCGACATGTCAAATGTAAAAATGTGTTCAAATACAAAAATAACTGTACTGCGCCGATTGCAAGTGTTCATATTCACTACTGCTGCTGGCCGTTACCAAATGGTAATGAACTTGAACACTTGCAATCGGTGCAGTGCAGTTACGTTTGTATTTGTACATATTTTTTGCATTTACAGTTGCTAGCTAGTAGTGAGCATGAACACTTGCAATCGGCGCAATGTAGTTTATATTTGTACATATTTTTTACATTTGACATTTCAATGTGCAGAGATATTGAGGGTAGTGGGGTGTGGGTTAAATATGCAGTGTGAAGCGACTTGTAAAAATGATGGAAAATGTGATGTAAAAATTCAAAAGTAAAAGATCCGATGATGACAGCATAACTCTGTCGAAACCTGTCGTCCAGTGAAACGATTTTTAACGATATTTGCCTGTGAAGTTTTCTTCGGTTACCAAACATTGCATGTCGCCCCCCAGACTGGCTATGTCAGGAACAAAGAACAAAAAGTTTGCGTTTGAGGACGTTGCTGTGACTCCAATGCGGGTGTATATGCATCGATATGTAGGCAAGATGGAATGTAGTCTAATTAAGTCGGGTGATGCTGATGGAATTAGATTAGGAAATGAGGCACTTAAAGTAGTAAAGGAGTTTTGCTATTTGGGGAGCAAAATAACTGATGATGGTCGAAGTAGAGAGGATATAAAATGTAGGCTGGCAATGGCAAGGAAAGCGTTTCTGAAGAAGAGAAATTTGTTAACATCCAGTATTGATTTAAGTGTCAGGAAGTCATTTCTGAAAGTATTCGTATGGAGTGTAGCCATGTATGGAAGTGAAACATGGACGATAAATAGTTTGGACAAGAAGAGAATAGAAGCTTTCGAAATGTGGTGCTACAGAAGAATGCTGAAGATTAGATGGGTAGATCACATAACTAGTGAGGAAGTATTGAATAGGATTGGGGAGAAGAGAAGTTTGTGGCACAACTTGACCAGAAGAAGGGATCGGTTAGTAGGACATGTTCTGAGGCATCAAGGGATCACCAATTTAGTATTGGAGGGCAGCGTGGAGGGTAAAAATCGTAGGGGGAGACCAAGAGATGAATACACTAAGCAGATTCAGAAGGATGTAGGTTGCAGTAGGTACTGGGAGATGAAAAAGCTTGCACAGGATAGGGTAGCATGGAGAGCTGCATCAAACCAGTCTCAGGACTGAAGACCACAACAACAACATGTAGGCAAGAGGTTGGTGTGGCCAGCGAACCTTGTATGTCTACATACGAGGGCTATTCGTTTGTTAACTCCCGATCGGTCGCGAAATGTAAAACACAGTGAAGAAGGAAAATGTTTTGTTTGCACTGTTAGCTACACCTTCCAGCTACTTCTGTACATAGTAGCCGCTTCCACTTAGACATTTGTCTTAGCTTTACACCAAATTTCCAACATCCTCATCATAGAAAGCAGCCACGTGTGCGTTCCACCAATTCGCTACATTCGTCTGCAGCTCGTTGTCTCTGCCAAAATTTTTGTCTTCATATCAAACGGTTCATGTGAGCTGGGACGAAACTCTGAGGAAGCCTAGTGCAGGCTGCGCTGTATGGTGGGTGATCAAACACTTCCCATCGAAAAAGCAGCAGGAGCGTCTTCATTTCCCCTGCAGCGTGCGGCCGAGAATCATCATAAATAAGGAAATGCGTAACACTTACGTTGTGAGAGCTGCGTGAAATCAGGCGAAATCTCTCAGCAGGTATTCATGCTTGACGGGCGACACTATTATTTAGACGACCCTTAGTGCTCACTGTGCGTTCGGAACTGAAAAGAGCGATGTGACGCGATCGACAGTCGTACTAGGGACGCTATCCAACACATCTACGCTAAGATTCATCGGATTTTCACTATGGTTCCCATTTCGCGACCGATCGGGCGTTAATAAATGTATAGCCTCCGTATACAGGGTGTTCAGAAATTCCCGTTAAAAATTTCTAGGACTTGTGGAGGCGAACGAATACATAACATTATGAACAGGAATCCATGCCCAGAGACGTAGCGTTACCGTTCTACAACGGTATCAGTTCTGATGTTTAACCCATCCACTTCTGCTTGCGGAATTGAATTAGGCATGACGCAGCATAGTTATTAGATAACAATTTGAAAGGAAACATAACGAAACATCCATTTATGACTTAAACACAGTTGTTTGTATTCACACTTAAACATTACTTGTTTACTTTATTCCAAAACACAAACGAATCCAACATTCTATGCGACAAAACAATACTGCTGCATTATGACAGCGGCTTGATGTGGCGACCATCACCGTCATTACAGACATGGTACCTTCGAACTATGTTCTGGTGCGCACTCTCCATCTCAGCTGGTGTCTCTTCAGTTTTTAGTGCAGCGGCAGAACCTGTGCCAGCTGATCTTCCTATGTTTCTACAAGAGTGTCGTAACTTATATTTTGTATAAGACCCCACAAGAAGTAATCCATTGGCGTTAAATCCGTAGTACATACCATCCTGTCAATCCTACTGCATACTAGGACAAGCAACTCTGAGATGAGATTCTTCTCTTTCCATCAGCAGACTTGGACGCGTTACACATCTTAATTGAAACGATCGTAGAACGGGAACAGTACATTTCCGGCGTGGGTTCCTATTTAAAATATTATGTACTCACTCCCCTCTTCAAGTCCTACAAGTTTGTAACTGGAATTTCCGAACACGATGTATTATGAAGTATCTCGAAGAAAACGATTTATTGACACATAGTCAGCACGGATTCAGAAAATATCGTCCTTGTGAAACACAGCTAGCTCTTCATTCTCATGAAGTAATGGGTGCTACCGTCAAGGGACGTCAAATTGATTCCATGATTTTAGATTTCCAGAAGGCTTTCGACACCATTCCTCACAAGCGTCTTCTAAACAAACTGCGTGTCTATTGAATATGGCCTCAGCTGTTCGACTGGATTCGTGATTTCCTGTCAGTAAGGCCACAGTTAGTAGTAATAGACGGGAAGTCATCGAGTAAACCAGAAGTAAAATCCGGCGTTCTCCAAGGAAATGTTATAGGCCCTCTGTTGTTCCTTAGCTATATAACTACATAATAGACAATCTGATTAGACGTCTTAGATTGCTTGCAGATGATGCTGTCATTTACCGTCTTGTAAAATCATCAGATGATCGAAAGGACTTGCAAAATGATTTAGATAAGATACCTGTAGGGTGCGAAAAGTGGCATTTCACCCTGAATAAAGAAAAGTGTGAAGTTATTCACAAGAGTACTAAAGGAAATCCGCTAAATTTCGATTACGCGGTAAGTCACATAAATCTGCAGGCTGTAAATTCAACTAAATACTTAGGGACTACAGTTACAAATAACCTAAATTGGAACGATCACATAGATAATATTGTGGGTAGAGCAAACCAAAGACTGCGGTTTATTGACAGAACACTTAAAAGGTGCAACAGGTCTACTAAAGAGACTGCTTACACCTCGCTTGTCCGCCCTATCCTAGAGTACTGCTGTGTGGTGTGGAATCCGCATCAGGTGGGACTGACGAATGACATCGAAAAAGTACAAAGAAGGTCAGTTCGTTTAGTATTATCGCGAAATAGGGGAGATAGTGCCACAGACATGATACATGAATTGGAGTGTCAATCATTAAAACAAAGGCGTTTTTGATTGCGACGGGATCTTCTCATTAAATTTTAATCACCAGTTTTCTCCTCCGACTGCGAATACATTCTGTCGGCACCATCTACATAGGGAGAAGTGATCATCACGTTAAAATAAGAGAAATCAAGGCTCACACAGAAAAATTTAAGTGCTCGTTTTTCTCGCTCGCCGTTCGAGAGTGGAATAGTAGAGAGACAGCTTGAAGGTAGTTCACTGAACCCCCTGCCAGGCACTTTATTGTGAACAGCACAGGAATCACGTAGATGTAGATGTGGCTACTCCGCAAGCCACTGTTCAGTGCATGGTGGAGGATATATCATACCTGTGTTATCAATTTTATTTACCTTATTTGAGTACTGGGCGAGTGGTAATCTCTCTCAAGTTTTTCTCAAGCTTTCTGCTCTCTATACGCTACAGAGACGCGTCAGTGGTTTACTTTTTCGAACTCAGGCGCAAACGGGAATATGCAAAACCATTGGTGTAGGGAATAAGTTGGCAGACGAGACTCGTCCTGAAATGCAACGAGAAGTAGGGCACTGGTTAACGAGGTGGGAGCGCATCAGTGCCGTACGAACTGGTCGATAGCAGCACCTATCCTATCCCGTCCTATCCCATCCGATATACAGGGCGGCTCCCTCCACCCGGGCAGCCGCTCGCGTAAATAGGGTCCAGGCGGGCGGTTCGTGCCGGGCTGGGCCTCGCTGTGTGCCTGCAACGGTCCCGCGGGAGCCGGCCGGTTCATTACCGGAATGACCGCCGTCCGGGGCTGCGTCGAGACTGCTGCGGGCGGAGGCCCAGCCAGGCAGAGTGCGGCGCAGCCAACACCTCTGCCGCTACCGGTTGCGTCACAACAGGCGTGTACGACGCATTGTACAGTCCTTATGGTGTGAGGCCTTTAATGGAACTGCCTATAATTTTTTTTTTCCACCGAAAGGAAACAACAAGGCTTTTTTTGTCATCAGTTTTCTGACTGGTTTGAAGCAATCCCCCCATCCCTCCCCACCACGATTTGTTCTTCTTTGGAAGCCTTTAATCTCGTAGTTAATTAGTTACATGTTTCATAGACCATGTGAACGATTCTTCTATCGAAATGACGGGGAACGAGTCAGTTTTCCGGATATGTATACATGATTAGTGTTAACATTAATGAACACATTGTCGTTTTATTCCCACTCACGCAACCACACTTGAAAACTAGATTTTTTTTTCACTGTTTACCAGTCTTTAAGTAGAAATTCTTCAATGGAATGGAAGGAGTTGAATAGGAGAAATTATTTTAAATTAGAGTTAAAACTTGCTTCGCTACCTGTCAGACGTTCTAGATTATTGGGCACATAAATAACCATTTTTATTCATATGTATTGAACTCCTCTGTGAGCCACTGACAGCAATAACAATGGATAATCTTTCCGTCTAGAGTCGTAGGCATGTACATCATTCTTCTCAAATTGTGATGGACGTTTCACGATGAATTTCATTAGCGAAAATATCTATTGTGGAGAGGCAATTAATATACCTATCTCCTTGAAGATGCACATACATGATGTCCGGGAGTGAACCTGCACAGTCGATGACTGCAGCGCCTTAGACCGCTCGGCCAATCCCGCGCGGCTATGCTGAATAAGAAGAAGGTAATAGATAGGGACCATAGATTACTGGTGGGATAATGGAAAATGAATCAGTGTGTGAAAAATAGAAAACAGATGAAAGTGATGAGGATACGGGATTATTCTTACTGATCGCTTTTGTGGAATCAGTACTTCCTAAGGGATGTGTTAGAATCAGTACTTTCTAAGTGATGTGTTACCCCAGAAAATTATTCCATATGCAAAATATGTAAAGAGGTTCTTACTTTTGTTTAAACGATTAGCAATTATATTAAGAGCAAAAGTAGCTGAGCTTATTTGTTTGGGAAACTCAGTTACATGCTTCTTCTAGTTCAAGTTTTCATCAGTAGGTAAGGTACATCCAAAAATTTGGAGCTTTCTGCCCTACTCACTGCCTCCTGCTTACGTGCTACATGAGCTGCTTTTATGACTATTTGTTGTACAGAACTGAATGTACGGTGTTTTTATTTTTTTTTTTTTCAAAAATTAGAAATGAGACGTAATGTCTTCTTTTCAGTTCAATAAACTTTACCAACAGCCGTACACTTTAAGATACTTTATTTTATTTCGAAAGCAACCAGTTTCGGCAATTCATTTTGCCATCTTCAGGGCCTATACGCTTTTTTTTTCGAATGAACGAGCTTATTGTATAGCGCCATAAAACTGGATATTGTGACTCCCAGTCGTTGCGCAGCTGATTCATACGACAGCGTGACGGCAGCTGAGCTTTCGTATGAATCAGCCGCACAAGGATTGGGATTCACGATATCCAATTTTATGGCGCTATACAATAAGCTCGTTGATTCGAAAAAAAGCGTATGGGCGCTGAAGATGGCAAAACGATTTGCCGAAACTGGTTGCTTCAGAAGTAAAATAAAATATCTTAAAGTGTACGGCTGTTGGTAAAGTTTATTGAATTGAAAAGTACATACCAGCCTATGTCCCCTGGCCATAATGGGCCAACAGAGATTGTAACGTCCTCTGTTCTTTAGGTACATCAGGTGTTTGTCTTAACTTGAGACAGCTAAATATCTCGAGAACGACGCATCTTACGAAAAAAAATGTTGTGGATTAAAGTTATTATTAGTAATGAGGAATCTGTCTGTGCTATAACTGGACCCCCCCCTCCCCCAATTCCCTCCCTCTCCCCTGCTGTGCGCGGGTAGGGTCAAATTTGTATTTTCAAATTGTATATTCGGATATTACACCAAAAATAGAAGAAAACTTACAGTTTATTCAAACCATTGTTTTCCATTCGTAACACATCGCACTGTAATCGGCAAATATAAAGTGTTCCTGTTCGTGCTATTTAGAACAGATGCGTTTTATTCTACTTTTCATTTACAATGTAAATCCAAGCCTTTGTGTTCTAACTGATGTTCAAACGTTAGTTGAATGTTGCAAATTTGATTGTGCAGTACAAATAATGTGGCTAGACACTGTTTGTACGGGAACATAGTTTTCTGTTCACCACGGGATTGATTATAGCGAGTCCCAAAACAATCGGAACACTTGATTTCGATGGCGGCCTTCGAACCGCGCCATCAGGGTGACTGAGTTCGTTGTGCGTTTCCATTCAACCGTCGTAACCCTCGCGCTGGCCACTAAGCGGCTGCCTGCAGGTTGCAGACAACAATCACTATAATAAGGTAAAATGTCAATGAAATGATAGTGTCGTGGACACACATATCGTGTAAACACTCACACGCTCGCCCCATTGTTCAGACCCCCACCACGCGGCACGCAGCACTGCAGCGCAGGGAGGTTTATAAGCACGGACACCGAATGTCTCTGCACCAATCCTCTCTTGAGCCTGTTGTGGCATAGCTGGCGTAATTTTGTAACTGTTTCAGGGAAGATCGAAATAATTTTAATTTATAGCGAGGCTGCCAAATGCACCACACTGGTCAGAGGACAGGGGACTCACAGAAATCAAGGGACCTCACCGATTTCATGCATACCGATGGAAACGTCGTCGTTTCGGGATCACGCTAAAAGTAGTTTCTTGCCAGACTCTGAAACGGCTAACCATGTTGTACTGCACAATCAAATGAAATGTGGAATCAAATGCGTCAGTTCTTGATTGCAGAAACAAGCACACTTGATACTTGTCAATTACAGCACCATGTACAACGAATGGAAAACTATGGTTTGAGTAAACCGTAAGTATTTTTGGCGTGTAATCTAAATATGCAACAAAAATGGTTGGCGGGAGCTCTATTTGAAAATACAAAGTAGACCCCTCCCTGGATGAGGGGTGGTTAGGAGGTCGCTAGCTGTAACATAGACAGATACCCCCATTACTAATGTTAACTTTTTTTGTACGATGTGTCGTGTTCGAGATATTCAGCTCTTTCAAGTTGAAACAAACACCCTTTATTACTGTATGTACCCCAATCTCCGCCTTTCCCTACAGTTTTTACTTCCACAGTTCCCACTACGCTGATGGAAGCTATTCCTCGACATCTTAACACAAATCCTATCATCCTATCCTTATTCCTGTTAATGTTTTCCAAATGTTCCTCCTCTTTTCTGCGGAGGAACTCTTCAATCCTTATCAATCCACCTAATTTTTAACATCATTGTATAGCGCCTCAATTCAGACTCTTTGATTCTCGTCTTCGCCTGATTTCCCACATTCTACAACTGACTTTCATTCAGTGCTGCGCTCTATTATTTGCATTCTCAGACATTTCTATCTCAGTTTGAGCTCGATGCTTGTAGGCTTATTTTGGCGAGGAGTACCCTTATTCCCTCTGCTACTCTGATCTTCAAGTCATCCGTGGTCTGTCCCTTATGTATTACTTTACTTCCAAGGTACCAAATACCTTTACTTCTCTTCTTCGTGGTCCAAAATTTTGATGTTCAGATCGTTCATGTCACTTCTGATAATCGTCCCTACATTTGCCTTCCTTCGGTTCACACTCAATCCACAGTGTGTTCTCCTTCCAGTCACGACGTCATGAGCTCAAGCAATTCTTCCACACTTTTGCTAATAGTACCAACGCCATCAGCGAATTTTATCCTTGGCATCCTTTCACCATCAATTGAACATTTATTTATTTCCTTCATAACTTCTTCACTGTGTAGATTGAACAGCAACGAGAAAGACTGTAGTCTTGACTTAACCCTTTTCAATTCGGGCTTTTAGTTGTTTTTCTACCATTTATATTATTTCCCTTGCATCTTATTCGTCTTCCTTATTCCAAACTCAACAGCAGTGTGTGCACTGGTAAAAAAAACTTTCTGACAAATTAGAACTGTGTGCCAGACCGGGATTCAAACCCGGGACCTTTGCCTTTCGCGGCCATGAGCTCTTCTAACTTATCTATCGAAGCACTACACTAACGAATCGTCTTCTAAACTTTACTCCCGCCGGTACCTCATCGTCTAACCTCGAAACTTCACGGAAGTTCGCCTGCGTAGCTTGCAGGCCTAGCACTATTGGAACAAAGGATACTGTGGTGGGCTTAACGGCTCAGTGGCTTAGTCTCGGAGCTTTCCGGATGGGCAATGTATATGCATTCTGCCTTACTTTAGAGCAAAGTCTTCCACTACGAAGAATCTCTTTCACCATAAAACATATTCATTGACATATTTTAGATGACTTCATGATGTTGACGCTGCTTACGTGCAGTTGTTATAAAGGGTGATAAGGCCGTTTGCAGATTAATCACATCTGAAGGTAGCAATCACTCGTCAAAACTGGTAATGTGAACAATGTAATTATTAGGCGATCTAGTTTTAAACGCTATCAGTTAATAATTCTACGCATTTCGTTCGAAACTGGCTCTGTGCTGTGGTAAAGGTCTGACGTAGGTAAGATTAAGTTGCCTATTATAACTGTCAAGCTTCAGTTGCTCATGTTTTACGCATCTGTTAACTAGCGAGCAGTTTAGCTGTGATAATCTGTGTGCTGGGGGTCTGTCTTAACGATGGTTTGTCTTAACGACGTTCTTTGGGATGAGCGGTGGCTCGATCAATGACAATTCAACGCAGACAGTGCGGACAGCGTGACGTGTGCATTTGAAAGAGGAACAAAGGTTCTACTCCGTTTCTGTCTGTTCTGTGGCGTGGTTGTAACTAGGAAGCGTGGCTGGTCTGAGGTGTATTATGAGAGAGAGAGAGAGAGAGATCGGTTGGTGATTACAGTGTGGGTTTGTATGAGAAAACTTCCCTGAGTACGAGCGGCGGAATGTAAGACAATGTTTGTATTGCTTCGCCTGCCATATTGACGCGAGGTGTTCACGTCTGAACTGAGCCATTATGAGTAGTATTGTAGGACATGCAGTTTCGATTTTTGTGGGCCAGAACTTGTTTTCTCAGTGCTATGCATTTGACCGAGCTGTGCAAATCCGTATTTTATCTGCCTAACGATTCTTCGTGTTTTTTTATGGTTTCATGGAAACTTCGTGAGGGAAGTCTTTGTCCTGCTGTGGCGTAGAAGCTTGGCTCATGTAACGTTAACTATGTTCTTCCTGTAAAATGACTATGTCTTTGGGCTGTAATAACTAAAGAATTGATACGAAATCCTTCTCTATTTATTCATGAACCGTTCCATCATTAAACTGAGAGTTTTATGTAACTTTTCTTTCCAAGGTGCCAAGTGGCCATGGTCTTATAAATTATTCGGTAATGGGAACTCTACTATGATCTACCCTCAGCACGATTATTTTCGAGGGACGTTCAGTAAGTAATTCAACACGTTTGTTTCTGAAAACAGTTTGGTTTTTATTTAGGATTCCAATACACCATACTATTCCCCACTCTTTTGGGTGCAAAGCCATATTTTTGATATTTTTGGACATAATCTCCGTTGAACGCGATGGCCTTATATCATTTGACTGGGAAAGCCTGTATTCCCGCATTGTACCACTCTATTAATCGACGCCGCAGCAATAACTTTCCCATCATCCACGTAAGTTGTAGTGCGGAGTATATCTTTCATTTGACCAAATAGACGGAAGTCGGAAGGTGAGACACCCGTTCTGTAGGTGGATGAGGAACAATGGCCCAATGAAGTTTGTGAGCTGCTTTCGGGTGCACACACTTATGTGACGCCTTGCTTTGTCGGAGAGGAGATGTTCGTTTACATTTTGAACCACTCTTAAGTCCAACATTGCAGGCATTACAGGAGTGTGTGGACGGCCGGCACGCGGTTGGTCGGACAGGTTTGTGTGAGCTAATTGCGATGATGACAGACGCCTCGCCCAACGACTCACAGTGATTTTGTTCACTGCCAAGTCTCCGTAGACATTCTGCTCTGGTTTTCTACCGAAAGGAAATTAATGAAAGCTCTCTGCTCGGAATGCACCTCCGTTACAAAGGCTATTTTGAAGGCTATGTGCAACGCCGTCACTTGTCGGAATTTCATGAAACCATAGGGGCCGAACATGGTCGATTCCACAATGTCCCACAACAAATTCCGCATTTTCTCAATCGTAATTAGGCGAGAAAAAATGTGTAGCATTAATTGTATTGTATTTTATTGAACTGGGGACCTAGAAACGACGGAGAGGCTTCGTCGCCGCCGTAGCCCTCAGTGGTTCACAACCCCACAAGAGGCTACAGCAGTTCACTCACCCCACCGCCGCCCCGCACCGAACCCAGGGTTATTGTGCGGTTCGGGCCACAGTGGATACCGCCCTGGAGCGTCTCACACCAGACGAATGTAACCCCAAATGTTTGCGTGGTAGAGTATTAATGGTGTACGCGTACGTGGAGACAGTGTTTGCATTGCGTACTGAACGCTTCTCGTATTCAGTGACAACTCTCTTTCATGTGGTGCATTCATACACCCACTCAGCGTAAGACTGGCAGCAGTATTTTTAGTAAGTTTCTTAGAGGTTCTAGAAGGTGCTTTTCATCGACATCTTCGGGGAAGTAAATGCTATCCATGTTCCATATATTGATCTTCAATCATTCAGGTTCTTTGAAGAATTTGAATTACATTTATGAGCCATAATGTGAAACGTATTAAGTTTTCCCAAGGTCAGAAAGTAGTTCGTTTGTTACAAGGCTCGTTCTTTAAAGTGAATTAAACATCCATTATACCCAATTTAAAATCTGTGCGAAGTAAGTGGTTCCTGTGTTAACGTGTTCATGGAATGAAGTCGCGTTACACTAAAATACTTTCATGAGTCATTGTTCACAGACGGTGAAGGCCATTTTAATCAGAGCAGGTTTTTCCAGACATTTCTATAAGGCGAGACAGAACTGCACCGACAAACTTTCAGAGGTGCTAGTGTGTGACGATGATGAGTCCCATACTTCTTAACAGAGCGTAGGGGAGCGATGCAGGAGACCCGCGCCGCCTTACTAGGCAAGGTCCTAGCGGAGGTGGTTTGCCATTGCCTTCCTCCGACCGTAATGGGGATGAATGATGATGATGATGACGAGACAACAACACCCAGTCATCTCGAGGCAGGAAAAATCGCTGACACCTCTGGGAATCGAACCCGGGACCCCGTGCTCGGGAAGCGAGAACGCTACCGCGAGACCACGAGCTGCTAGTGTGTAGCAAATCAAAAACAAATGTACAGTAATCATAGGCTTTAAAACGCATAACTTAAGGCCTGTGAGCACTTGTTCAGTAGGCGAGATGTTTTTCACAATAGTAAGATGAACAAGTACCTATAGCACTTAAGGCATGGGCTTTAGAGCCCATGTTTACTAGGCTTTCTTTCTTGGTTTGGTCCATGCCACTACGTCTCAAAATATGGGAAGCATAGAGCTTTCAGTTGAAGAAATTTGTCTCACAGTAGCGAAAATGAAGAAATGGTCATAGCTCTTAAGGTATGTATTTTAGAGCCAATTTTTTTCTCTTGTTTTGATCAATACTACCACCTCTGGAAGTTTATAGGTGATTCAAATGGGTCTGAGCGCTGTGGGACTCAACATCTGAGGTCGTCAGAGCCCTAGACCTTAGAACTATTTGAACCTAAGGACATCAAACACATCCATGCCCGAGGCAGGATTCGAACCTGTGATTGTAACAGCAGCGCGGATCCAGACTGAAGCGCCTAGAACCGCTCGGCCATAACGGCCGGCTATATAGGTGGACTTCTGGTTCACTCTATATTTGAATTCCAGTTAACATAGAGGCCGCTTACAAATTCAGGTGTACAAACACTTTCTCCTTGCCAATGGCTGCCATTTTGTAGAACTTGCTGTAGCTGTCATCGGATGGTAACTGGGGTGGCTACAATCGATGTAGAATACAACTTTGACAGTTTCTCTTCTCGCCGCTGTAACGATAATAATCGTATGTTTTCCACTGCCTCTGTGTTAAAGTTGTCAGCGGTACTTGGTGGCCTGACGTCGAACAATGCTCGGTGGAGTCCACGTCTGCGTGATCTTTGAAAGTGCGCGCTGTCTGCAGTAATGTAAGCACATTATAAGTTCCCTGTAACAAAACAAGAGACAGCAGCAGCGGCGAATTACGATTGACTCAGGATAAGGCAACAGTTCGGAGACAACTGCAAGGAGGGCCGCCGGCCTGCCCTGTACGCGACACACATTTGGCGGCAGTGCGAGCAGGCGATCAGTCATGGCGATAGCATCTGAGCAAGGGTAATAAACTTAAAATGGGGGCCACGTGCGCGTTTCCCACAATTTGTTACTGCAAACAAATTTATTGCGAAAGGGACGGAAGTCGGAAATTGTCGCTGCGGTAGCCGCCGGCCTGATTCACTGACGAAACTATTCAATTTCCCCTCTGCGGCCCGGCCCTACTCCGCAGGGTTCCACTACCACACTGCCCTCCCCCCCCTCCCCCAACCCCGCGCCATTGATTGTCAATACTAATGCGGCGAAAAACTCCTCACCCCAAACTACAATCCGCGGTCACGGACGGAATTCACTGTTCGGTTTGTAAATACTGAATCCAGGCCGTGAGTATTGTGGAATCGTGACAACATTATTTCGGGGAACGAATCGATTTCAGTATGGAAAACTCTTTACTTACAACTATCAAGAATTACGAAGTTAGTTTCTCTTTCCCTTTTTGCTTCCATTACTTCTGGGTGAGTTATCATTTTCGCATCTGACAGGTGCTTCGTGGATGTTTATGATCTTCTTCTCTTATTAGGTTCTCAACACCTGAAAATAACAATAGACAACAACGAATATCTTAAGCAGTTCTGCGTAACATAAATATCCTAAATACACAGTGATGTGCAAAACTTAAGGACGAAACAAACTTCCGCATTGTGTGTCGCTGGCAAGTAAGACAGCTCGATGAAATTTGGGCTATACATACAAAGAACTACTGCAGTATAGTACAGAACGTAAGTGAAAGAGAAACGCAATGAGACGAACAGAAATGACTTTTGTACTGAAAGTCAATAGATACACTGAAGACACCGTGGATTTTGATGGTCCCCTGAACAGTACAAATTGCAGGAGATGGTTCTTAATACGGTGTGTGATCACCACGGACGGTAATGCAGGACACGCTCTACATTGTGCACCCATGCCGGCCATAAAGTTAGTAACGAGTTCTTGTGGTACGGCGTTTCGTTCCCCAACCAGCAAGTTTTGCAACAGCTGGATCATCGTTGAAAGAATAAGTATGACGGGTAAGAATGTCTATGGGGATCCCATACCAAGAGTTGCGGTAAGTTAGTGGTACATATGCTGAAGCATACGTAATTAGAGGGAAGGAGCAGTACAGGGATGAGAAATATACAGGAACATAGCGCAGTGGAGGGGGGGGGGGGTTGGACATGATACCTAGACAGGAATAAAAATAGTTTCCGAGAGAAATACACGCACGCGGTAAGTAGATAGATGACTGAAGATAAAAATTATCTGGTTAATCTGTACCGTTGTCAGGGACGTAAAGCCTCTTTTCGTAGTTTCGCAGCACTTACACACTTATGAACACAACATTATGACCACCTGCTTAATAGCTTGTTTGTACGTCTTTGGAAACGAAGTACAGGGTGATTATAATTAAAGTGAAACTTTCAAACCTCTGTAAAAATAACACCACTGGTCAGAATGACGTCAAATTGCAAGGGAATATTATTGGAGAAGCGGGAAAACGTATGGCAGGAGAAAATTAAATAGTTACAAAATGTAGCAATAGATGCAACTGTAAGCATCATATTTTAATAGTGCTCGACTACAAATGATAAATGAATCTTACAACAATGCCTAAGGTGTACGTTTGACGTTAAACAAACTGTACTACTCAGTGTGCTTCCGTGCACATTGTGTGATACTGTTAGTTACGTAATCCCATCCTCCACGGCAAGGTCATATCACATAGGATGGGAAAAATCCATTTTTAATTGTTCTGAGGCCAAAAACTGCACAAAAAGCATCAATCAAAATCAAATCAGAATATTAATTTCCGTGTGACTGGCGCAAGACATGTTCCATAAGCTAGCCACTGCTTTCTGCAACAAGTTGTAATCGGGAAAGAGCATGTTCCACAACTGATCGAAGTGACTCCGGGGTCATGTTTAGAATGTATTGCGCAATACGTGCCTTCAATGCAGCTATGTTTGCAATCGGAACACTGAACGTAACATCTTTCAGATAGCCCCACAGCCAGAAGTCACACGGACTAGATCAGGTGTTCGAGGCTGCCAGGCTGTAGGGGAAATGGCGGCTGATCATTCTAGCTTTTCCGAAATGGCGCTTCAGCAGCTGCTTAACAGGATTTCAATGTGCGGAGTTGTGCTATCTTGCTTGAAAATGGTCCTTTGTACACATCCACGCTGTTGGAGATCTGTAATGACGTGGTTGCGCAAAAGACACTTCCCAGTGACTGTACAGGTAAAAGGACAGGAAGCACCTGTCTCTCCGAAAAAATATGACCCTATGATAAGTGATGCCGTAAACCCGCCCACACAGTGACCTTTTCAGGATGAAGTGGTACTGGTTGATTTGCGTGTGGATTTTCCGTTGTACATGTTCGACAATTCAGTGAACTGGCATATCCTGTCAGATAGATATGGGTTTCGCCTGTCCACAAAATATTTCACGTCCAATTATTGTCCACTTCAATGCGAGCAAGAAATTCTAAAGCAAAGGTCTGTCTCTTGCTGGCAGGTCAACAGGAAGCAACTCGTGCACATGCGTAATTTTGAATGGATAGCAAAGAAGGATATTTCGTAGGATTTTACGCACCGTGTTCACGGGTATGTCCAACGCTCGGGAAATTCTCCGTGCACTACACGTTTGCACACTACCACTCCTGCATTTCTGTGGCCACTGCTTCCACTGACGTCGAATCGATTCGTTTCCTCCCTCTACCAGTTTGCACACGAAAACAACCCGTCTTTTCGAATTTCCGAATCATTTTCTCCAGACCCAGGGCAGTCATCGGACCAACGCCTTTTTTCAAACCCTTCAGTGCTCGGAACTTCTGCAGAGCGACGTGTGCACAGTCATCATTCTTGTAATACAGCTTTAGAAGCAGAGCGCGAGCCTGCATTTAGAAAGTCGTGACGAACGTCCCAGACGCGAAAGGAGGAAAAGCCGTGTCCCCAGCGTGTTTATACCAACTTCAATGGGTCGTGCGCATGGACAGGTGTTTTCAATTACGCATTCTGACACATACAGCGCCAACTATTGATCAATTTTACACTATTTTTTTTTCTTACGAGAGTGGTGTTATTTCTACAGCGTTTTGAAAGTTTAACTTAAATTATAATCATTCACTACATCACCGATTCAGGGTATCATGGATCCGGAAGTTTGTTCGTATATTTGTGGAGGTATGTGGCATTAGATGTCTACACACAGGTCATGTAATTCACATATATCACGGGCTGCTGTTTTGAGTACGCCGTGATTGCCCCCAGTAGTGATACAGACGGATTCCATTGGATTTAAATGGCTCTGAGCAGTGTGGGACTCAATATCTGAGGTCATCAGTCCCCTAGAAATTAGAACTACTTAAACCTAACTAACGTAAGGACATCACACACATCCATGCCCGAGGCAGGATTCGAACCTGCGACCGAAGCGCCTAGAACCGCTCGGCCACTCCGGCCGGCCGTTGGATTTACATCAGGCGAATTTGGATGCCGAGGCATCGACGTGAGTTCACTGTAACGCTCCTCACACCACTGTAGCATGATTCCGGCTCAGAGACACGGATAACTATACAGGTGAAATATGACGTCACCGCCGAGGAAGATTTCAAGCACGAAGGGATGAGGTGTCAGCGTGTCTTCGATTACTACCACAGGTCTCAAGCAAGCACAGGAGAACGTCTCCCACAGCATAAAACTGCTCTCACCAGCCTGTGTCCGTGGGGCGCTCGACGTCTCGAGCCGCCGTTCACCGAGATGACGGCGTTTGTTCAAACGACCATCGACCTAGGGTAGCAAAAATGTGATTTACCCGAAGAGCCGACACGTTTCCATCGATCGACGGTCGAATGCCTAAGCCCATGTTTCCACTTCGATCGTAACTGACTATCGTTGGCTCAACATGTGAACAAATAGGGATGGTCTGCTGCGGAGCTCCATGTTCAACAATATATGATGAACAATGTGTTCTGAAACCAGCATTGTGCTCTCTCACCAGAGATACCACTTTACAGAGCAGACAAGCCTGCGAACCCTAAGTTCTGTGAAGGGTCGTGGACGTCCAACCATTTAGCGCTTAGTGGTAGTTTCAAAGTCCTTTTACATCTTTCACGACAGCAGCACGTGAACATTCGTCCAGCTTCAACGTTTACGGGATACTAGCTCACAGGCTCTGCGAAACAATGATCTGACCTTTGTCAAAGTCGCTTACCTCAATGTATTTCTCCAGTTTCCGCCCATTTCATCGCTAGGGTGATCCCCCGTCCGTGTTTGTTCACCTTATATCCTTTTGTTACCGCGTCACGTGGCCGCAGTGCCACCAGGCGAGATCCAATGTCGTGGTGGGCAGTGGTCATACAGTTTTGGCTCATCAGTGTGTAAATCGGTTTCCATTCTTAGTGGACACTAATATTTTGAAAGTAGATTTTGCTGGTTTGTTATTCAGAAATGAGAGCTAATTTTCAGTCAGTACTGAATGGAAAATTCTTCAGTGACTTTTTAATCGATTAGTCAGTGCCTAAAAAATACTCTTATGACAAACAGAAAACTCGCCTTAAATTTATAGCTGGTGATAAGGGTGGTCGATAGACTACAAGTAGTTAACTCTTTGAAACCCAAAGGAAGCCACACTTTTCTTACCTCTACCCCATACGCTTCTGTATTATTCATAACTTCAAGGTAGAGATTTTCATTTATTAAAGTAAATCGAGTATTAAAATGCAGATTAAGAAGGCTTCCATATGAAATTATGAATAAGTAAGGAATAAATGGTAAGTTATTTTCGAAAAGATTGAAGAAAATTGATAAATATTAACAGAGAAAACTACAAAATTCCAAGAGTATCTAGTATTCAGTAAGAGTTTCACGTCAAATTTCATTTTTATGAAATCGCTGCTAGATGTTAGTGCCCTTAATAAGACCATTTTCTTTACTAACAACATTATCTGAATTGGAAATAAGTAAATACATTAAAATGAAATTTGAAGCAACTAGTTTTCTTCTTTCGTTCAAGAATAAACTTTCTTGTGGTGAACGTGTCAGACGTACCCATGTTCACACTCGTCATGGAAATGCATACAACGATGTCTAGATTTGTGGACGTAGTTCCCAGCAGAGGAATAACACTGTCTCCTTTCCGTATAAAATCGTTACCAAGACTGCTAAACTAAAATTCTGAACTAAAATGGAAATCTACAAGCTTGTAAGCACGAAGAACTTTGTCGTAATGGTCTTAGGTCCTCTTCTGAACTATTAGATGCAACTACGCTTCGGTATATTTCGCATGATCGCATTCCTGCCTTCTTAACTCAACAAGAATGCTTGGTTTTTTTGGATGCACTCGACCTACTTTCTCAATTGCCCGTGAGTTTGACGCCTAAGTTAGGTAGATGATTGCCGTTCCATAAATTACATGCTATCGAAAAAGGATGAAGTAGCTATCTCTGAAACCATAACTCATGACGCGATTAACCTTTTCATCACAAATAAATCCACCTACAGCAGTCCAATTTGTACTGGATGAGAAACAAACTTATTGTTACTATTAGCTTAAAGGTCATGCACACGTTAGACGAACATGGAGCCAACGGTACGTGACTGGGAGCAGTTTTCTGAAGCTATAACGTATGGTAACATTAACCTTATGAGCAGAAATAGCTTTTATCAGATGCATCGTTCCACTTGATACTAGTGGCATATATTGTTGGAATTATAGGTCATAGACACCACTGACAGCGGACAAGGAGCCATCGGTACGTGTCTAGCTGCAGTTAGCTGTGACCTATTTGTATGCTGGAATACAATAATCAAAGAAATGGGGAATTCTAAAAAGAGACATGCAGTCACTACCGCGGTATTACTAGACATCCAGGAACTAGTAAATACATTGTACGTATATCTCCACTGCAACAACAAAATACGGTGAACAACGTGATTAAATTTGACACGTATATCACAGAAGACCAAACATTTTTAGCGTTGAAATACAAATGTTATATGTGGAAAAAGTGCCGATCCTTGATGTTATGATAATGGTACTAGAACGAACAGTAATGCTATCCCCGTTGCCGATACACAGCTGTACTCTAGAAACTCCTCTTAAAATCTCTTCGACGCTGCTAATTTTCAGCTTTCTATTAGTTCGGCCACACATTTCGTACAGAGTTGGAGAGTAATGTCATTAATCTTACTTTCTGAGTTAACTGTGAGATGCTTGACAACGAAAAGTGGCTGTCAAAAATGTTTCTGTGCAAGTGACACAGTGTACATCGGAGACATTTCTGCGATATATCATAACACATGGAGAAGTCTCAGCAGCTATTCAGTCCAGTCTCATAAAAGAAAGAGTGTTTAATATCGTAATAATCACGTTTCCAATCGTGGATTAATGCAGTACACTTGATTACGAATCCTATGACAGTTATCACGTTCCTTTTCCATAGTTAATTAACAAGTAGATAAACTTAATAGGCAAACTTATGCACTATTATCAGTTTTCCTCAGCTATCTGGATCACCGATGTGTGGCGTAAGTAAACCATCCGATGGTGGAGGCGGTTCATTTTAAAAACGTGTTTAGTATATCGCCTACTTGTACGTTTCTTCCCTAAAATTTCCACAGTAAATTGCTGACGAGCTAGTGAACTAAGCTCAGAACTGGGCGACAACGCAATACTGTGAGAGTAGAAGCACCTGCCTGCAGAAGAGGAGGGCAGGGGTGAACGGGGCTACAAAGGAGCGTAACACAGAGCACCGTCTGTCCAGTTGGAGTTCTTGCACGATGATTAAGCCAAGCAGGTTCCGTCACAACCCCTACCGCCGTTTTGTGCGTAAATTACTTGCTGCAAAAAGAGGGTGCAACAACTCATTTGATTTGCAGGTGCACCTCAGTCATGCCTGAAGGAACATATACTAACCTGGGCATACTTATCACTTACGAAAGGGAAAAAATTATTGTGACTGCAAGACACCCCTAGCGCCCCTAAGACTGAGGGTGGGGTAAGAAAGGGTGGTACGAAGAGCAGTCAAATCAAAATCCGCCACGAGACCACGGAATGGTTCCATTCAAAAGTGATCATCGCACGCTTTAATCATTCAAAAGTATTCACTCCACGCGTTAAAACATACACTGTGTGACTCCACACGTTAAAACATACACTGAGCGACCAAAAGAACCCTGACACCTCCAAAACCATACGATTTTCATATTAGGTGCATTGTGTTGCCACATACTGCCAGGTACTTCATATCAGCGACCTCAGTAGGCATTATACATCGTGAGAGATCATAATGGGGCGCTCCGCGGAACTCACGGTGTTCGAGCGTGGTCAAGTGATTGGGTGTCACTTGTGTCATAATTCTGTACGCGAGGTTTCCAGACTCATAAACATCCATAGGTCCACTGTTCCAGATGTGATAGTGAAGTAGAAACGTGGAGGGACACATACAGCACAAAAGTATACAGGCAGACATCGTCTGTTGACTGACGAGACCGCCGACAGCTGAAGAGGGTCGTAATGTGTAATAGGCAGACATTTATCCAGACCATCTCACAGGAATTCCGGACTGCATCAGAATCCATTGCAAGTACGATGACAGCTAGGCGGGAGGTGAGGAAACTTGGATTTCATGGTCGAGCGGCTGCTCGTAAGCCACACATCACGGAGGTAAATGCCGAACGACGCTTCGTTTTTGGTGTAAGGATTGTAAACATTGGACGATTGAACAGTGGAAAAACGTTCTGTGGAGTGACGAATCACGGTACACAAAGCGGCGATCCGATAGCAGGGTGTGAGTATGGGGAATGCCCGGTGAACGTCATCTGCCAGTGTGTGTAGTGCCAACAGTAAAAAACTGAGGCGGTGGTGTTGTGGTGTGGTCGTATTTTTCATGAAGAGGCTTGCACTCCTTGTTGTTTTGCTTGGCGCTGTCACAGCACAGGCCTACATTGGTGTTTTAAGCATGTTCTTGCTTCTCACCGTTGAAGAGCAATTCGGTGATGGCGATTATATCTTTCAACACGATCGAGCACCTGTTCATAATGCATGGCCTATGCGGAATAGTTACACGACAATAACATGCCTTTAATACTCCCAGTTCATAGTGTCCATAGTACCCGTTGGACACTATGAGCCGGCAGTATACCCGTGGACTGTTCGAGCTACAAATACGCCGGGAGAAACTGAAGAATCACATGCCTGTAATAGACTAGCCTGCACACAGTCCTGACCTGAATCCTATAGAACACCTTTGGAATCTTTGGGAACGCCAACTTCGTGCCAGGCCTCACCGACCGACATCAGTGCAGCACTCCGTGAAGAATTGGTTGCCATTCCGAAAGAAACCTTCCAGCACCTGACTGAACATACGCCTGCGCGAATGGAAGCTGTCATCAAGACTAAGGGTGGGCCGACACCATATTGAATTCCAGCATTACCGATGGAGGGTACCACGAACTTGTAAGTCATTTTCAGCCAGGTATTGATCATGTCTCCCAATGGAATAAATGTCTTAGTGTGTTGGTTGACTTTGAATGGAACCATACCCTAGTCCCGTTATGGCTGTGCTCGGTTTTCACTTGGCTGCATAATCTAGGGATCTCCGGAGCAATATCAGCCAAATTTGGTATATACACGATTAATTTTACATCGCTTTTATTAACTTGCTCACTTATCTGTCTGTCCATCTGTTAGAGATAAATTTGAAAATGCAAAACGTGGGATGCATGCAATAGCGAATAGTTAGAAGGTGGAGGTTCGAATCCTCCCTCGGGCATGGGTGTGTGTGTGTGTGTGTGTTTGTCCTTAGGATAATTTAGGTTAAGTAGTGTGTACGCTTAAGGACTGATGACCTTAGCAGTTAAGACCCGTAAGACTTCACACACGTTTGAACATTTGAACTGCCTTTTGAGTTAGAAGGTGAACTGTTTATGCATCAATTATGAATTACGTGCACTCCACGTTTTCCGTTATAAACCCTACAAATATCTTCAGAGTTATTAAAAATTTATAATCACATATTTTCGGAACCATATATGTGAGGTTAGGAATCTGTATTGTCCTAGGAGACATTAATTTGCTGTTTTTAGTCCGATATAAAAACGTGCAACATTAAAAGTTTCTTTTTATTTACATAGTTACTACTCACACATATTATTTCTTTTCGCCGGTACGTCGCATCTCTCGCATTTATTAATCAAAATTAATGATTGACATATCATTTTCACGATTTCGTTCACCATGAAACACGTATGTAACATAGCAGCGATGGCGAGGCATTGTAGCATCTGTGACCAGAGAGTATGCGCTTGACCGCGCGAGTGTTGCGAGCGGTTCTCAGTCTGTCAGTAGTCGTTGCGAGTCTGTAGCTCTGTCTAGTGGAGGGCAGTACTGTAGTAGTAGTCGTGCAGTGCAGTACGCTAATAGTCGTCATGTAGGGCAGTACGCTAATAGTCGTCATGCAGAGCGGTCGGTCAGTGATAGCAGTCCAGTGCGGGTGATGTAGGCGGTTGGCAACACTGGTCAAGATGGTGAATAAGGTATACTGTTAATTAATATAATTATTAGATAATGAAAAATTTTATTTATTGTAATTATTCTCCAACAAGTTCCCCAATAATAATTTTTATTTCAAAAGCATTTTTTTCAAAAATTTAATTTTTTGTTGAACTAAAGATCTCGTTGCACTTCCCATTTCATTCCACTTCTTTTGAAGAAAAAATTTCACTAGAATCACAAAAAAAAAGAATATTATTATTTGCAATGCAGTTCCTCCAAGCGGTGCGCAACAACAAGAGCAGAAATGTGACGTCCATTTATTCTGAGGTAAGACTTTAACTCTGATTGTTTTACACAGGGCCAAAGACTGATGTTTCGGTTTAATTGAATTTCCTTATCACTGAATGGACTTTAATTTTTTTTGAAGGATTTACATTCGAGTCAGATTGCGTATTTCACAGTTTTATTGTCATTAGATTTATTTTGTGGGGAGGTTACACTCGGCTCCCATTTGTATTGAATAATATTGTCTTTTTTCCTTTTAAAAATTACGGTGGGGAGGTTACAACCACCAACTATTAAAAAAGACACAATTAATTTATGGTTCTTGTTCTCGGTAAGAAACTTTACTTGGAAAGCTCTTTTGTTAATTCAATGTGGAAGGTGCCATCTATTGACACACTGTTTAACTTACAAGCACGACAGCTGTTGCAGTCGCTTAGATTCTTTACGCAAACCAAGTCTATGATGTGATTTCGGTCACACACATCGATGTAAAGAATTTAGAAAGCGTCATCTACTGATAATCTAATGATATTATCATCGTCAAAAGCGCTTGAAATGTTTGCTTTCCGTAAGCAAGCGTTGTGTGCTCCGCGTGTAAAATGAACTACATCAACGTTAATCATCATAGGGAAGTACCGTTCACTTTAATGACTTAATTTATTTAAGTGTTAGTTCGTCCTTACGTTCCAGCGCTTTCGACGTTACGTTACATGTCTCCTAAAGTCAGTATCATTAATCTACATATTTATTTTTATAACTTAATTCTGCATCACTTTACTGTGTTCGCAACGTTAGATTACACTTCTCCTAACCTCAGCTTTTTATAATTACGATAGTCTTATCACCAAAATATTCAATGCTACCTAAATCAGTAAACAAAATGTTTCGTAATTTTATTCAGCTTCGATTCTATGTCCGAAAAATAAAGATTGCGCAACAGTTAATCAATGTGTCGTTTCAAATATAGTACTTGGAGAGGCAATGGTTTACCTCAGTTCTGAATCTGTGAAATTTGAAGAAATAAACAACGTTCAATTCTACCTCGTAGAAATTTTGATCTATTTAAATGTCACGTTTACCAACTCACCAGTTGCTTTCAGAGGAAAATACTATTATGATGTTAATCTGAAATCTCCGATGGTACTCTGACATTAGTTAATGTTACAGGAGTGGCCGCGTGGTTTGAGGCGCCATGTCACGGATTGCGCTGCCCCTCCCGCCGGAGGATCGAGTCCTTCCTTGGGCATGGGTGTGTGTGTTGTCCTTAGAGTAAGTTAATTTAAGTCGTGTGTCGGTCTAAGGACCGATGACCTCAGCACTTTGGTCCCTTAGGAATTCACACACATTCGAACATTTTGTTATAGGATTAGTGGTAACTCACTTAGGCCAGTACATTATTACTGCTAAATTCATGGACTCCAATAATAGTGCTTATACCCGCATTAACCTTACACCTTCTGCTTAAGTCATCTTTGGTGTTAACAGAAGAGCCAACACCGTGTTACTAGTGGAGGCCGAAATGCACGCGTTTTAGCTCACACAGGAAGGAAGAACTATACTGACGTGAGGTCTGGAACATGACAAGGAATGAGAATTCATAAAGCGGACGTAATTAGTTTGATACTTTACTTTAATCCATTAATGATGAACGTCGCTCTTCACGGTGCATGATTCACAATATTATCTGTTCAGAATACATTCTTGAAATAATTATAGAAACTGAATATGGCGCCTTGCTAGATCGTAGAAAATGACGTGGCTGAAGGCTATGCTAAACTGTCGTCTCTGCAAATGAGAGCGTTTGTAGACAGTGAACCATCGCTAGCAAAGTCGGCTGTACAACTGGGGCGAGTGCTAGGGAGTCTCTCTAGACTAGACCTTCCGTGTGGCGGCGCTCGGTCTGCAATCACTGATAGTGGCGACACGCGGGTCCGACGAATACGAACGGACCGCGGCCGATTTAAAGGCTACCACCCAGCAAGTGTGGTGTCTGGCGGTGACACCACATCATCCATTTTCAAGTTATAAGACAATAAATACCAATAAAGATATCCTTCGCTATGGCCGTTGACAATGCATCAGCTGAAACACTTCAAAGGGCGGTTTGTATTTACCAGAACCTGTTGTTTTGTATGGACATACGTGGCTTATACAGGACTTCAAACTTTCAGTGAACTGTTATCATTCTTTTCAAAGAAGTTTTAAATTACAGAGAAGTTTCAAAAAATAAAATTTATCTGACAAAGATAATTTCCATTTTTTATATGATTTACAATTAACCACATTGTACATAATGATGAATTCATACAGTAAGACCAACATTTGTTACTACTGTTCAAAGTATAATACCTTTTATTGGTAAATTGTTATATTTACTTATTTCTCCAAGACTATGTTATCTATCGGCGGCTCATCAGGATAGAAAATGTTCAAATGTGTGCGAAATCTTAAGGGACTTAACTGCTAAGGCCATCAGTCCCTAAGCTTACACACTACTTAACCTAAATTATCCTAAGGACAAACACACACATACATGCCCGAGGGAGCACTCGAACCTCCGCCGGGACCAGCCGCACAGTCCATGACTGTAGCGCTCTAGACCGCTCGGTTAATCCCGCGCGGCCATCAGGATAGACTGCAAATTATTTGCACGGGTCAGTTAGTATAATTTACCTTAATTTTATCCATTGCGTCTGTGTTTCTTCCGTAACTGTACTATTTTCGTAAAATAAGGAATAACCGCCTTCAGTCAGAATCGAGATTTTATTTCGATCTACGATGCATTTCGAGTCCTGAGCTCCGACCTTCAGGTGCTTTGACCGTCTACATCGAATCCTGCCTCGGGCATGGATGGGTGTGATGTCCTTAGGTTAGTTAGGTTTAAGTAGTTCTAAGTTCTAGGGGACTGATGACCTTAGAAGTTAAGTCCCATAGTGCTCAGAGCCATTTGAACCATTTGTATCGTATACTGCAATAGAATCACGATTGTGACTGAAGGTGGTTGTTCTTTATTTTACGAAAGATTCACTTATCCTGGTGACAGAAAGACCGGTAGAATGAAAAGGAGTCCGGTAACTCCACAGTCAGTGGGCAGAAGAATTCTTTTACGTGATAATAGGAAAATTGTAACAGCCAGAATAACGGATCCACTTACTTAATTTGTAACTCTGCTAAATATTGATGAACACTACAGTTGCACTATATACTGTAGGCGTACATCCCAGTACACCTCAGCGTACAAGTCTCTCTACGAAGTACAGGTCGGTACTTCGTTGCCCACACTTCGCCGGCCGGACTACAAGGCTTGTGTAACTTTGGCGTCTCAGATGAGTACAGCCAAGCCCCTGCCGTGCCATCACCGAACAACAAGAAGAGCAACAACAAGTGACAAAGGCGGCTACAGGTCAGGAGAGCTCGCACCTACGGCAGCGTTCATCAGACGGCTCCATTGGAGGAATTGGCGGCCTCGGCGCGTGACGGCAGCGTTCGCGACGGACGGCCGGCCGCCATGAATAATGTAACAGGGCGGACCGGTGGATGGCTTCTGAGGCGGGCGGGCGCGGGTGCTGCCCCACGCGGCAACGAGTCGCAGCTGGTAACACCAGCGCAGCACAGTGAGGCGCCCCTCGCGCTAATGTCGCCAATTAAAGCGCGCTATTTCCATACGCGGCGCGCCGATACAATTGGGGCAGCGAGGCCTTGTTAAGCAGCCGATCACGGTGGCCGCTGCTACGCTAGGAATGGCGGTTATAGCTGAAACAATGGGTTTTCGCTGATACCGGTTTTTATATTAAAAATAATACCAGTTTTTATACTAAAAATAAAACAGTCGCGCTAGCAAAATTATTTTTATTTAAAAATTACGCATTTCACGGAGGTTAGGCAACATCAGATTATCTAAAAGGAAAAGGGGGCTAATTAAATAACAATCCAGTAAACACTACAACGTCTGCTTCCAAGCCGTGACAAAAATTTAATTAAAACCATAAACAACTCTCACGTAAAACTATCAAATGAAGCTCATTGCGCCGAGCTACCAAAGCTGTACGTCAGCCAAATACACATACACTATTGGCCATTAAAATTGCTACACCAAGAAGAAATGCAGATGATAAACGGGTATTCATTGGACAAATATATTATACTAGAACTGACATGTGATTACATTTTCGCGCAATTAGGATGCATAGATCCCGAGAAATCAGTACCCAGAACAACTACCTGTGGCCGTAATAACGGCCTTCATACGCCTGGGGAATTGAGTCAAACAGAGCTTGTATGGCGTGTACAGGTACAGCTGCCCATGCGGCTTCAACACGATACCGCAGTTCATCAAGACTAGTGACTGGCGTATTGTGACGAGCCAGTTGCTCGGCCACCATTGACCAGCCGTTTTCAGTTGGCGAGAGATCTGGAGAATGTGCTGGCCACGGCAGCATTCTAACATTTTCTGTATCCAGAAAGGCCCGTACAGGACCTGCAACATGCGGTCGTGCATTATTCTGCTGAATTGTAGGGTTTCGCAGGGATTGAATGAAGCGTAGAGCCACTGTTCAAAGTGCCAACAAGAGGTGACCGAGACGTGTAACCAATAGCACCCCATACCATCAAGCCGGGTGACACGCCAGTATGGCGATGACGAATACACGCTTCCAGTGTGTGTTTACCGCGATGTCGCCAAACACGGATGGGACCATCATGATGCAGTAAACAGAACCTGGATTCAACCGAAAAAATGACGTTTTGCTATTCGTGTACCCAGGTTCGTTGTTAAGTACACCATCGCAGGTGCTCCTGTCTGTGATGCAGCGTCAAGGGTAACCGCAGCCACGGTCTCCGAGCTGATAGTCCATGCTGCTGCGAACGTCGTTGAACTGTTCGTGAAGATGGTTGCAAACGTCCCCATCTGTTGACTCAGGGATCGAGACGTGGCTGCACGATCCGTTAGAGCCATGCGGATGTTTGTCATCTCGACTGCTAGTTATACGAGGTCGTTGGAATCCAGCACGGCGTTCCGTATTACCCTCCTGAGCCCACCGATTCCATATTCTGCTAACAGTCATTGGATATCGACAAACGCGAGCAGCAATGTCGCTATACGATAAACCGCAATCGCGATAGGATACAATCCGACCTTTATCAAAGTCGGAAATGTGACGGTACACATTTCTCCTCCTTACACTAGGCATCGCAACAACGTTTCACCAGGCAACTCCGGTAAACTGCTGTTTGTGTATGAGAAATCAGTTGGAAACTTTCCTCATGTCAGCACGTTGTAGGTGTCGCCACCGGCGCCAACCTAGTGTGAATGCTCTGAAAAGCTAATCATTTGCGTATCACAACATCTTCTTTCTGTCGGTTAAATTTCGCGTCTGTAGCACGTAAACTTCGTGGTGTAGCAATTTTAATGGCGAGTAGTCTATTTAATGAGGCTTCTTTTTCCTTTCAGATAATCTGATGATGCCTAAAGATAGCGAAATGTATTATTCGTAAATAAAAATAACTTTGGAACAGTGATTGTTTTATTATCAATAAAACCAAGAAAACTGGTTGCTGTATCAATCAGCCAAGAATGGAATGCAACGAATTATACTTTTTTTTGTCATATACAGTTTAACCTGACTATTAAAATAGCTCAAAATAACCGGTTTTGACACAATCCATTTAGCGCTTTGTGTCCGCCTGCTTAGCTGGGTGGTAACGTGCTTGCCTCCCGTGCAGTGGGGGCGGGTTCCATTCCCTGCCACATTGGAGATTTTTTCTCCTCTTGTGGACTGGATGTTGTGTCGTCCTTATTTTCATTTTATCCTGATCATCGGCGCGCAATTCACGCAATGTGGCGTCGACTGAAATAAGACTTGCATTTAGCGGCCGAACTTACCCGGAGGGGGTCTCCCGTCCAACAATGCCAATCGTTCATTTCCATTTTTTTTTTTTTTGTTGTTTCTCATTGCTGTTATTTCCAGTAATAAAGGTAGACATCAAACTAGCAGGATTTTTCATTACACGTTTCAAGTTACACAGAAATTAAAATACAGAATAAAAAAGATAAATAAAAGCAAACTTAGACTATCCTTCGTTCGCTGCTTTTCTCAAAAGGTAATTAGGGGTTGAATGCTACAAAAAGCTTGCCAGTATTCTCCTATTAATTCTAATTTTTTTTTAAATCTCTGCTCAAAAATCATGTTATAGTCGAGGATCGTACCACTGTTTGGATATTATGAACAGCAAATGCTACATCATGAAAACTGTGGTTGGAGAACTCTATTTTTCGTCAGTGCAATGGGAAACCATCCAGGGTTGCACATTTCACTTTTTTTATTTGCTTGATGTCTGTTTCGGCCTGCGGCCCATTTTCAAATCATTGAGTTAGTCAAAATTATGTTTCCAAAAATCCGAGAACTATGTCAAGATAAGTATAGACGTATTATGAAATGCAAATGAACAGTTACAGAGCACACAGAAATCTGTATATTGACTATCTGGATGATTTGACAATTGGTCCCGGCCCAAAACTAGCCACAACTAATTACAAAAAGTAAAATTTGCAACTTTGGCGGCTTTCCCGTTGTACTGTTTATCTGCAATTATTCCAGCATGCTGGAAATTCGTCAGTTTTTGAATTGGTAAGCTTTTAACTTGTTACTATTGCCTTTACTTCCTTTTTCTTTTATTATTCCACAGAAACGACTACCAAGTAATAAACTTTAGTGCAAATTTGTACCGTTCTTTTTCTTTAAACATTACGAATGAAAAACACATTTTTTAGTGAAATATATGGGTGTTTGAACGCAATTAATGTTTTACTAACAAAATCAAAAATGCGCTTTCAAGACTTCAGATGAGCATTTGAAATTGTAGGCAAAGTGTAACATCTGTCAGGAATAATTACATAACAATAGTTAAAATTTCATTAATGAATTAATTAATTGGTCAATATTTATTGTCAAGACTAATGACAGAGCTCGTTTGTAATGTGTTGATCTACAAGTTGAGCCCTTTTATCAGAAATAATATCGTTCACAAGCTATAACAATCCCTCAGAAGCCAAAGGACCTCCTACCAAAACCATTGTTTTCTTTATAAAAAGGTTTTATTTGAAACCCAAAAATTAAAGCATCATTGCTATGACAAATTCATATGCCAGTCTTATACCCGGTTATTAGTGAAAAATACCTGTATCAGTTATAACTGAGACTACACAGATACCGAAAAATAATGGTTATTCAGGATTAAAATACCGTTATCGGTTTTAACCGGTCGGTTTTTACAATCCCCATGTTGCACGCGCCGGACGCAGCCATGTAGCTGCAGCAATGTATCGTGCGAGAATAACAGCGCTTTCTGGCCAGCAAGAATATCTTCTCTCAGTAGTTATATATTAGGGATAATCAGAAAAATTTAATTATCACATCGGAAAAATAAAGCTCCGTAACGTATGTTTTGTTTGTTTGCAGGTGCAGTCCTGGTTTACACTAGAATCCCTGCCCCACGTTACCGTAGGACGCCGCTGAGGATAGTACAACAGAATGGTGCAGCTCATTCGCCACACTTCGTGTCATTTTAAAGGTTGAGTTGTGTCCAAATAATGTTCACCTATTGTGTACACCTCGTTACTATAAGGGGCGGCCAAAAAGTTTCGGTTTCAAGGCCGTACGGTCCAATCGAACAAAATGGTCGTTAACATTCAGACGCTGCACATCCTCCTCAGACAGGAATCGTAGACCCTTCAAGACCTTTTTTAAGGGAAAGAAGGAGGAATAATCGCATGAAAAGGGATAAGGACTGTAGTGCGTAACTTCTGCTTTACGCATATTAGTGGTATGGAGAAGGGCGTTATCGCCGCGCGGCTACGCCGCGCGGAATTTGGCGCCTTGTCATGGTCCGTGAGGCCCCCTCGTCGGAGGTTCGATTCCTCCTTCGGGTATGGGTGTGTTGAAGTCCGTAGCGTAAGTTAGCTTAAGTTAGGTTAAGTAGTGCGTAGGTTTAGGGACCGATGACCTCAGTAATTTGTTCCCATAAGACTTTACCCCAAATTTCCAAATTTTCCATGCGTTAACATGAAGCAGCAGCACCCCTTGAAGCACCATTCCACACCAGTGGTTTTTGACAGGCGTGCTGCCTCATACACATTCTTCATTTTCCGATGGATGTCTGCCGTTGCTTGACCTTCGGCACGTTGGGCCTGTTTGGCCGCATTTGGTAAGCGGACATATATTAATTATGTGAGGGGTCTTCTTTAGAATTTGGACCCCATTCCCCTTGGTACGATTTTGTGAGATGTGGTGGACGCCCTCTCCTCACTACCTTAACCCCCCCCCCCCCTCCACCAACCGTCACGTGGAGTTTGCTCTACAGTTGGGTAAAACCACGTCTGTCTTCAACAATGACTAAAATACTTTAGTAAAACCATGTGTAATGCATTCAGTTCAATTCAGAGGGACCACAAAGATTGAGCGCGCTTTAATATTGTCTATACTGGGGATTAATACGAATAATAGTGCATTCTCCAAATTAAAAAGTTAATGCGAGATTTTCTTTGACCCACACCCTATCATCCACTCCTCCAAATGCGACTTGGTGAGATTTTGCCAGACACCCCCATTCTGAGCTCACGTAATTAATGGGCATCCCCTAATAACGTCGCCATGGTTTACGTCATCGCATTTACCGCACGCACATCAGAAAGACGCGAATGCCACACTAATCTCTTATCTACATGTCGGTGTTTATATTCCGGCATCGGAGTCGCGCCAAGTTGGATATATGCTGCAGCAATGCTCTCAAACGGAATCCTTTTGATCGTCCCTTGTACTGATACTGAATATGGACTATTTCTGTACGTCTAATTCAATCTGTAAGATATTAGACTGCTTTACTAAAACAGTGAATCATCCAGAAGACATGGTCGGATGCCACTGTAGCTTTGTACACACTCACAACATCGGCAGGTATGTAAGTGATTAGAATTGCAATTTTCTATGACTGCTGGAATGGCCGTCAGAATGCATTAATGTTGTTCGTGGTTAGTGTTGCTAACACGCCTTGTACGGTCTCTAATGGGCGCGAATACCGTCAGATGTTGAGCGCTTACTTTGAAGGGCGAGGAGATGCCGCGCACGCCTGTCAGGTAGCGTTATCAGCACCTGACAGTTTGAAAGACGCCTCGTTGTAGGTCTCCATTTTGCCAGCTGGTTGAACCATGCAATACCCACATTTGTGGGGCATTTAGAAGTGACAGTGGCTCGATGTTGGACTCCAAGGGAAACTGGGTTCAGGGATACTCGCTGTCAGAGTTCCAATCGATTACACCTGCCGGCCGAGGTGGCCGAGCGTTTCTAGGTGCTACAGTCTGGAACCGTGCGACCGCTGCAGTCGCTAATTCGAGTCCTGCCTCGGGCATGGATGTGTATGATGTTCTTAGGTTAGTTAGGTTTAAGTAGTTCTAAGTTCTAGGGGACTGATGACCTCAGAAATTAAGTCCCATAGTGCTCAGAGCCATTTGCACCATTTTTTTATTACATCTGACCACGACGAGAGATACCATATTGGGTACCAAAAGCAAGTAGTAGACTGCCTGCAACGTTGTGTGTATCAATGACGGAGTGTAGCACCATGTTTACTTCGGAACTGTAGTCCGATGCCTAGGTTCCCATTAACAGTACAACACCTGTAGCCGCGTTTGGAGTGGTAAGGCGACCGGGAAGCATAGACTGCTAATGAATCCGTAATTTTCCAAGACCACCATGGCCAGACCCTCACCTCCAATGTCGTGAATCCATCCTTATACTTTCCCTTTTCCAGTCTGCACACTAGTACAACGGGCATTCAAATCGGAACCAGACAGATGAGAAAAAAGTAAACAAATTGTTCACTATTTCAAGAGTGATAGCCTTAACTGTTAATACATTTATACCACTGTGAGACAAGACGATCAATGCCTTCATGGGAAAGTGTTTGCCATTACCTACGGAACTATTCTTGCCCTCAGGCGTGCACCAGCAAATCGAGACCACGAATTTATTTGTTTAGGGCTCTATGGAAATCGTAAGCGGAGAGTTCGAGACTATGGAGGATTTGTAAGGTCTTTCCAGGGAAGCTTCTATAGTGTAGTGGATACAACCTTGACAACACATCCCGCCGCGTAGTGACGAATGAAAACATTACCGCAGTGGAAGAACCTATAAAGGAAAACAGGTGTATTATTTCGGATAATCTTGTCGATTCAACACACAATCATGTGCTACGATTCAATAAACTGTGTGCAAGAAGAGCGCCACGAAATCGATGTCTGACTTGCATAACAATAATTAATTTAAGTCTTCATTTCAATGACTCTTGGAATTCCAACAAACACTCCTACAGGAACTAAATAAAAGCTGCATCTATATATGTATATTCCGCAGGTCATCTTAAGGTGCGTGGCGGACGGTGCTTTTTATACCACTGCCTCTTCTCACCTCTCTTGTTCCGGTCGCGAATGGTTCCCGGAAAAACGGTTGTTGGAAAGCCCTCGTGTGAGTTTGAAGCCAATTTAATCTTCATGCTATATTCGCTAGGAGCAATATTCAAACAGTGGCAAAGCGAGAGCTATGCGCGCTGCCTCCTTTGTAGTTGGACTTCACTTAACGAGTATTCACAGTCTGTCATCTGAGTTGCTGAGATGGTATGCACACTCCTAGTTGTTTTATGGATTTGGCTGCGTCCATTGACTGTTCTTCAATTGTTCAATCACAGAATAATTGGTCTTTCTGTCTATTTATGCTCTGTACGTCACATTTATTTATGCTGAGGACCAACTGCCAATCCCTGTACCAACCATCGATACTCAGCTTTAAATTTCGGTACAAATTTCAAGTAGTGAGACTTCTCTGTATGCAAAAGTACTACCCGCGAAAATCTCATTGAACTTCTGAATTGATCCACTAGTTAATACACTAAAGAGTCAAAGAAACTGCTACACCTGACTAATATCGCGTAGGGCTCCTGTGAGCACTCATGAGTGCCACAATACGACATGGCATGGACTTGACTAATGTCTGAAGTAGTGCTGGAGGAAATTGACGCATGAATCCTGCAGGGCTGTCCATAAATCCGTAAGATTACGAGGAGGTGGCGATCTCTTCTTTACAGCACGTTGCAATTCATCCCACATATACTCAGTACTGTTCATGCCTGGGGAGTTTGGTGGCCAGCGGAAGTGTTTAAACTCAGAAGAGTGCTCTTGGAGCCACTATGTAGCAATTCTGGACATGTGGGGTGTCTCATTGTCCTGTTGGAGTTGCCCAAGGCCGTCGGAATGCGCAGTGGACATGAATGAATGCTGCTGATCAGACAGATGCTGGCGTACGTGTCACCTGTCAGAGTCGCATCTAGACCTGTCACGTGTTCCGTATCACTCCAACTGCATACTAGTAGAGGATCTCCATCAGCCTGAACAGTTCCCTCCTCACAAGCAGGGTCCATGGATTCATATGGATTCATGAGGTTGTCTCCATACCTGTACACGTCCATCCGCTCGTCACAATTTAAAACGAGACTTGTCCCATCAGACAACATGCTTCCAGTCATCAACAGTCCAATTCGGTGCTGACGGGCCCAGGTGATGCGTAAAGCTTTGCGTCATGCAAGGCTAGACGAGTGTACCTTCGGGTCTGAAAGACCATATCGATGATGTTTCGTTGAATGGTTCGCGCGCTGATACTTGTTGATGGCCGAATATTGAAATCTGCAGCTATTTTCGGAAGGGTTGCAGTCCTGTCACGTTGAAAGAATCTCTTCAGTCGTCGTGGGTCCCGTTCTTGCAGGATCTCTTTCCGGCCACAGCGATGAAGATTGGAACTCTTTCGGATTCCTGACACTCTTGAAATAGTCGTACAGGCAAATCCCTACTTCATCGCTACCTTGGAGATGCTGAGTCCCATCGCTCGTGCGCCGAGTATAACGCCACGTTGAAAGTCACTTAAATCTTGATAGCCTGCCATTGTAGCAGCAGTAACCGATCTAACAACTGCGCCAGACACTTGTCTTATAAAGGCGTTGCCGACGGCAGCGCCGTATTCTGCATGTTTACATACCCCTATATTTGAATATGCATGCCTGCACTGGTTTCTTTGGTGCTTCAGTGTATATGTATTACGAAACTAATGATTCTACAACACTCTTTTGGGATATCCCCCAATGTTACTGACACATCTGAAGACGTCTCTCCGGTGAGAATTACATACTGTTTCTTCTTTGTTAGACAGTCTTCAATGTAGCCACACAGCTGTTCTGTATGCACTTGTTTTTTTCACTAAACTGCAATGCAGAGTAGTATCGAAGGCCCTCCGGAAGTCCAAAAAACGCGGCATCAACCTGGGCGGCGGTCGTATCTATTGCGTTCTTGGTCTCACGGCTATTTCAAACTTATTACAATAAATGTCAATCGTTCATAACAGAAAGTATCTAGTGACGCTTTTGGTAGCTGATAAAGAATTTTGTGATTACTGAGTGTACGAGTGATGTCTGAAACGTGAGAGGATATTTCCGTGCGATTCTCTAGGACGACGGGAAAGGGAAATTCTGTGGAGAGTCTAGGCAAATACAGTGGTATAATAAGGCCGCGGCGGGAGTTGCCCTCCTGGCCGAAACGTTCCCCGCTCGCCTTTTCACTCGGCCGAAATAAGCCCGCAGCAAGCGTCTGCTTTGCCAAGTGCCCCAGGGTGAAGCTCTCCCGACTCGGTGGTACGCTGCTGCCTTGTTCGCCTTCCTACTCACAGTTTGGCCACTCACCCCCTCACTGCCTGTCGCCCCCCACCCACGGGACGGCAGCTGTTCGGCGGAGCCCTTTGCTCCGTGTCTTAGGTCCTCGGTGTAGCGACCTCCTCGTATGTTGATTTTTCCGTGTGCCAACAGGGATTGAAATTATTTAAAACCGTGTCTCTTGCCAGGGAACACTGCCTCCGGCGAAAATGTCGAAGTTATAAACGGAAATTCTTCAGCAACGGAAGTAGAGGTAAGTAAAACTGACTTCCTGAGTGAAAAAGACCTGTTGACACTGTTTTAATTAAATGCTTATTTATTCAGCGGGAGGTTAATTTGCTTTTACGCTAATTGGACGGAAAGGTAGATTACTTTCGTCAGGGTTTTAAACACGACAGCTTTAAAATGCAGTGACAGAAGAAGTAGGCAACCTTGCTATTCCACAAAAATGTTCGCTGAGAGTAAATAACCTCTATTCTGGATCAACGGATTTGTGAATAGGATGATAGCTACACAGTTTTATCGAAAAAACTGGTATTTTGAGACCGCAGCTGTGTACTAAATGAAAACTGATTCTTAGAAAGAAGAAAAGAGCAGCCTGCCGGTGTTAATAATGCTATTTATTTACACAAATAGTGCCGTTACTGGTTTCGAACAAACAGGTTAATCTTCAAACAGGTGTTCTGCTTTAGATTACATTCATTGTTTCCATTTTTAATTAAATTCTGAATTTAGACTTTCAACTAGCTATTACATGTTAATATACTGTAATTTTCACTTTCGCAAAATATATGTACAGTTGTTTGTCATCATTTAATTTGTTTCCGGTTGTATACCACGATATTAACATAATACCTATTACAGTAATATTTTTCTGTCTTAAACTGTTACTTTGTTTGCAATCAGTGCATATTCCATGTAAATTGCGTGCAACGAAACGTTAATAGACTTTAAATATTATGCTGGCACATCAGCGTACGTATTGTAACACCTTCAAGACAGCAGTTCTGTGGCATTATTTTGTCTGTGATATCGCAATATTTGTAGCAAAAAAAATTTCTTGTGTTTGTGTGTGTGTGTGTGTGTGTGTGTGTGTGTGTGTGTGTGTGTGATGCTCTGCCCTATGTCCGTATTTACGAGTCAATCAAGTCCTTTATATATATTTTTAATTAAGTCGTGAAGAAGAACAGTCAACATTGCAAAATCATGACGCGAGGGTTTAGACGTAAGAAAAATGAAATTTAAACATTTCTGCGTTTCAGATTTCCTTCCATCGATTTCGTTCGTTATTAGGGACAGTTACACAAAAGTATACTGTTTCTCACAAAGTGCAGGGGCACCATCACCCCACGTAACTTTCACCGCAAGTTAGAAAAGTAGCAGACAACTAATGTGAACGACAAGAACAGTCAACATTGCAACATCATGACGCGAGGGTTTAGACGTAAGTAAAATGAAATTTAAACATTTCTGTGTTACAGATTTCCTTACATCGATTTCGTTCGTTATTAGGGACAGTTACACAAAAGTATACCGTTTCTCACAGAGTGCAGGGGCACCATCACCCCACGTAATTTTCACCGCAAGTTAGAAAAGTAGCAGACAACTAATGTGAACGAAAAACGTAATTTAAACGTGAAAAACCGCTGCAAGATAAATCTGTCGGTTAGAAACTTGTAACGGAGGTATTTGTGTAAATAAATAGTATTATCAACAGTGCTGGGTTGCTTTTACCTTTTTTGTATGATAACAATACCATGTGAACAGCAGATGTGATGTGTACATGGTAGTTATGAACAACATGCAAGACTAAAGTATGAGTGGCCACTACTGAGTAATACTCGAACAGAAAAGTTATAATCCCGAAAACAAACGAACTTTAAGGATACCACGACAGCAGTTACTTTATCTGGATTTATCAAACGGCGGCCGGCTTTCATTCTGTGTGAACATACCAGGTGAGTTGCAATTCAACGAGTTATTACATTACATTAATACTTGTTCCATAGATCATGAATGCGACATTTCGTAAAGATGTGGAAAGTGTCAGTTTACCATAAGTTTTCTTTAGACAACGTATTTTTTTTTTAAAGTTACTACTTCATACCTAAAAATTCATCCATCTAGTAGAAGGAGTTGTCATTCAGAAATTCTTTTTAATTTTTTTAAAATGTTGGTTGGCTGTCTGTCAGCTATTTGGAAAATGACCCAAGATTTTTGTGGCAGCGTAATTCACCCCTTTCTGTGCCAAAGGCAGATTTGACCTAGAACAGTGAAGATCATCCTTCCTTCCAATTATTGCAGCTATGCAGTTCGCCTTTATATTTGAATTGGGTTGGGTTATTAATAACAAATTTCATATGTGAATATATATATTGCGAAGATACTGTGAATATCGTGAGTTTCTTAAATGAATGACTGCAAGGTGATCTTGGGTTCAGATTACACGCTTCTATGCAATGAGTATTTTTTCTCTAATGTTGAATTATCCCAAAATTTGATGACATATGAAAGTAGTGATGGAAATAGGCATAGTAGGCTAATATACTGCTATGTTTGTCACTAGAAATTTGAAGTAACCCTAACAGCTTAAGTAGCTGAACCTAACCGTTTCAGCAGATCATCGATGTGTTTCTTCTAATTGAATTTCTCAACAATGCACACACTCAGAAATTTTGAATATTCTGCCTTATCAACAGACTTCTATTCAAGGTCTATATATACAAACACACAAGACCAACTTGAAAGCCAATTTAAAATTACCTAATACACTAATTATCATACGCATTCTCAAAAGAAATGTTTAGATGGATGAATTAAACAGCTGACAGATATCTGTAAAAATACGAGGTCTAGACTAAAATCCAAAATTGCAATATACAAGTAGCGGCGCTTACATCCGGAAAAATGAAACTTTTTTTTAAAAGCAAATTTATGAAATCAAAATACAGATGAAATAAGTAGTGGTATCATTCAAGGGTAACATTACTCGATGTAACACCCTTCAGCCGCAGTAACCTTCTCCAGTCTTGTCCTGAAGCGATCGGAAGCACTCCTTGAAACAGCGCTGTCCGTATTCACGAATGCCGCTCCGACAGCAGAGATGCGACGTTAGGGTACCTCGTCTTATTGGTAACTCTTTCGATTACGCTCCAAATATAGTATTCGAGGTAGTTCAAATCCGGGCTATTCGGGGGGCAGAACTTCTTTGACCAGAACATGTCAATGTTATCCGAGAGACAGTTTTAGACTAATTGTCTCATCTGAGGTCCTCCTGTGCTATCCGACGCATTGTTCGCTCGCTGTTATTCAATACTAACTTCAATTTCCTCAGCGATTGCCCCCGTTCCTCCGAAGACGGCGCCTGTGTCTTTTCGATGACTGTCGGAGTTCGTGACACGTGTTTCCTCGAATGAGGTTTCCTCGCTGAGTAATCGTAACCTTCCCGCGACTTCTCCGAACCATTATGCTTGGCCACAGTGTCGTAAATGGTTGGTCTCGGCTACCCGAAGAGTCGAACTACACTCATGATCATAAATTAAGGATAATGTTGATATATGGTGGTGGGCGGTTTGCGGGTTTAAATCACCTCGGGGTATGACCATGCACTGCATTTGACTTGTCGCACGGTGAAGCTGGCAGCAGTCCACATACGTGAAGTGTGTTGGTGCACGTCAAAGCACGGTGCGCTGAGTAAGTGATCAGACATTTCCAGACGTGCTAATGGTGACGGTGTATTGAAAATGGCTCAAAGAACACATATTGCTGTTGTTATGAGGGGTAGAATACTAGGGCGACTGGAGGCTGGTCAAACACAGCAGGTCGTAGCACGGACCCTCCGTGTGCCACAAAGTGTGATCTCAAGATTATGGCAACGATTCCAGCAGACAAGAAACTTGTCCACGCGCTACAGTACGGGTCGTCCACAGTGTACAACATCACAAGAAGACCGATATCTCACCATCAGTGCCCGCAGACGGCCACGGAGTACTGCAGGTAGCCTTGCTCGGGACCTTACCGCAGCCACTGGAACATTTGTCTCCAGACACACAGCCAGACGACTGAACAAACATGGTTTATTCGCCCGGAGACCTGCAAGGTGCATTCCACTGACCCCTGCTCACAGGAGATCCCGCAAGCTGGTGTCAAGAACACAGTACATGGTCATTGGAACAGTGATCCCAGGTTATGTTCACGGATGGTTGGTTGGTTTTGGGGAAGGAGACCAGACAGCGTGGTCATAGGTCTCATCGGATTAGGGAAGGACGGGGAAGGAAGTCGGCCGTGCCCTTTCAGAGGAACCATCCCGGCATTTGCCTGGAGTGATTTAGGGAAATCACGGAAAACCTAAATCAGGATGGCCGGACGCGGGATTGAACCGTCGTCCTCCCGAATGCGAGTCCAGTGTCGAACCACTGCGCCACCTCGCTCGGTGTGTTCACAGATGAGTACAGGTATAGTCTGAACAGTGATTCTCGCCGGGTTTTCATCTGGCGTGAACCAGGAACTAGATGCCAACCCCTTAACGTCCTTGAAAGGGACCTGAATAGAGGTCGTGGTTTGATGGTGTGGGGTGGGATTATGATTGGTGCACGTACACCCCTGCATGTCTTTGACAGAGGAACTGCAGCTGGTCAGGTGTATCGGGACGTCATTTTGCACCAGTATGTCCGCCTTTTCAGGGGTGCAATGGGTCCCACCTTTCTCTTGTTGGATGACACCACACGGCCCCACCGAGCTACCATCGTGAAGGAGTACCTTGAAAGAGAAGATATCAGGCGAATGGTATGGCCTGCGTGTTCTCCAGACCTAAAACCCATCACGTACATCTGGGATGCCCTAGGTCGACATATCTCTGCACGTCTTCAAACCCCTAGGACACTCCAGGAGCTCCGACAGGCACTGGTGCAAGAATGGGAGCCTATACCCCAGCAGGTGCTCGACCACCTGGTCCAGAGTATGTTAATCCGTTGTGCGGCCTGTTTATGTGTGCATGGTGATCATATCCCATATTGATATCGGGGTACATGAGCAGGAAACAGTGGCGTTTTGACATGTGTTTCGGGACGGTTTTCTCAACTTATCACCAGTGTCGCGTGTGTTCCCTATATGCCTATGTTATTAGCGCAAGTTTTGTGTAGTGCCACATTGTGTGGCACCACATTCTGCAGTCATCCTTAATTTATGAGCATGAGTGTATTTCAGTGGTCCAAAGCCCAGCGCGAAGACTTTCGATAGCCACAACTCTTCGGTTGTATTCCCTCGGTTATTTTGAGGTTCAGATGCCTATGGCTTTCAAGAACATCAATTACGTCCTCCAGCGGAACTATGTTATGGCGTAAAATACAAATTTGTCTTGATTTAAGCGCCGCACTCTGTATTTCGCAGAGACAGCATGACAATAGCATTCCCAGTCTAACCATTATTCTGCATGTCTAGAGGAATCTAACTGCATGCCCTTCGTGGCTCTTGGTTTTACTTCAGCATGTATGTTGATAAGTAAGTCGAAAATTACAGTAAGTAGAGCTATTCATTTTTGATCGTAGCTTAGTCGCTCTGAAGTAAACACTTTTAAGACGGTCGAAAAGTCGGTTGCGTAGTTGTTTTAATGTTTTGTAATGACGCAACTTAACAAATAAAACCATTCTATTTCAAGAGAACTGTTCATTGTTGCGAGCCTTTGTACGAACGTTGTGGAAAAATATAAAAACACCGCGAGAACTGCATACATGAACCAAAATCCAGATAATTTCAAACAACACGATCAGTTAAAAAAAAAGAAAGAGAGAGGGAGAGAGAGAGAGAGAGAGAGAGAGAGAGAGAGAGTGAGTGAGAGAGAGAAAGAGAGACAATCAAGACAGTTTAAATGGCCATCTTCAGATTATGATCAGTAAAGTTCTGAAGTTCTGAAGGTGTTCGTTTCTTAAGGAAGTCAGCCTTTATACAACACATATGAAGACCAGAATATAATAGCGTGAAATTTGGCTGGAGCTTTACATATCGTACCAACGAAAGGATAACCGTATACGTGTCGGGGCGTGAAATCACAGAAGGTGGAACGTGTCAGGCCAGCTAGAAAACCTGAAAAGGCTAAGACTACAAATAATGGGGGCAGTGAAGTGAAATGGAAAGGAGGCAAGGCTTTCTGGTCAGATGAGTACAAGGTAACATCGACAGCAGAAGAAAACGGTATAACGGAAGTAGGACTCGTTATGAATAGGAAGGTAGGGCGGAGAGTGTGTTACTGTGAACGGTTCAGTGATGGGGTTGTTCTCATCAGAATCGACGGCAAACCAACAACGACGATAGTTCACGTGTACATGCCGACGTCGCAAGCTGAAGATGAAAAGGTAGAGAAAGGATATGAGGATATTGATGAAGAATTTTGTACGTAAAGACAGATGAACATCTAATAGTGATCGGGGACTGGAATGCAATCTTAGGAAAAGAGAGTTGAAGAAAGGCTCACTGGAGAATATGGGCTTGGTAATATGAATGAGAGAGGAGGGAGACTAATTGAGGTCTGTGATAACTTTAGCTAGCTATAGCGAATACTCTGTTCAATACTCACAAAAAGAGGAGGTATACTTGGAAAATGCCAGGAGATAGGAGAAGATTTCAATTACATTAAATCATCGTCGGACAGACATTCCGAAATCAGATACTGGATTGTAAATACATCCAGGAGCAGATATAGTCTCAGATCATTATGTAGTAGTGACGAAGAGCAGGCTGAAGTTAAAGAGATTAGTCAGAAAGAATCAATACACAAAGAAATGGGATACGGAGGTTCTAAGGAATGACGAGATATGGCACCTTTACCTTTCCTAAAACCAAACTGATCGTCATCGAACAGATTTACAATTTTCTCTCCCATTCTTGTGTACATTATTCTTGTCAGCAACTTGAATGGATGAGCTATTGAGCTGATTGTGCGATAATTCTCGCAAATTTCGGCTCTTGTAGTCTTCGGAATTGTACGGATGATGTTTTTTTTCCGAAAGGCTGATGGTATATCGCCGGTCTCAAACATTCTACAAACCAACGTGAACAGTCGTTTTGTTGGCACATTCTTCAGTGACTTTAGAAATTCTGATGGAATGTTATCTATTCCTTCCGTCTTATTTGATCTTAAGTTTTTTAAATTGTAATACTGGATCTCCAATCCCTTCCTTATCGACTACTGTTTCTTTCTCCATCACGTCCTACCCTCATAGAGGGCTTCAATGTATTCTTTCCACCTATTCGCTCTCTTCTCTGCGTTTAACAGTGACACTCCCATCTCAAGCTTAATGCTCCCGCCTTTGCTGTTAAGTTCACTAATTTCGGTTTTTACTTTCCTATATGCTGAGTCTGTCCTTGCGACAACAGTTCTTTTTTGATTTCTTTACATTTTTCAAGCAGTCGTTTCGCCTTAGCGTCTCTACACTTCCCGTTTCACAACTGAGTTTTATTTCTGTATTCCTGAATCTACCTGCACGTCATTGAAAGTCCTTCTTTCGTTGAGCAGCTGAAGTCTAGATATACGGTGCATAACGCAGGATTAACATCTACATCTACATCTACATACATACTCCGCAATCCACCATACGGTGCGTGGCGGAGGGTACCTCGTACCACAGCTAGCATCTTTTCTCCCTGTTTCACTATCAAACAGAACGAAGGAAAAATGACTGCCTATATGCCTCTGTACGATCCCTAATCTCTCTTATCTTATCTTTGTGGTCTTTCCGCGAAATGTGAGTTGGCGGCAGTAAAATTGTACTGCAGTCAGTCTCAAATGCTGGTTCTCTAAATTACCTCAGTAGCGATTCACGAAAAGAATGCCTCCTTTGCTCTAGAGACTCCCACCCGAGTTCCTGAAGCATTTCCGTAACACTCGCGTGATGATCAAAGCTACCAGTAACAAATCTAGCAGCCCGCCTCTGAATTGCTTGTACGTCCTCCCTCAATCCGACCTGGTAGGGATCCCAAACGCTCGAGCACTACTCAAGAATAGGTCGTATTACTGTTTTATAAGCGGTCTCCTTCACAGATGAACTACATCTTCCCAAACTTCTAACAATGAACCGAAGACAACTATCTACCTTCCCCACAACTGCCATTACATGCATGTCCCATTTCACATCGCTCTGCCATGTTACGCCCAAATATTTAATCGACGTGGCTGTGTCAAGCGCTACACTACTAATGGAGTATTCAAGCATTATAGGATTCTTTTTCCTATTCATCTGCATTAATTTACATTTATCTTTGTTTAGAGTTAGCTGCCGTTCTGTACACCAATCACAAATTCTGTCCAAGTCATCTTGTATCCTCCTACAGTCACTCAACGACGACACCTTCCCGTACACCACAGCTTCATCAGCAGACAGCCGCACATTGCAATCCACCCTATCCAAAAGATCATTTATGTAGATAGAAAACAACAGCGGACCTACCACACTTCCCTGGGGCACTCCAGATGATACCCTCACCTCCGATGAACCCTCGCCATCGAGGACAACGTAATGGGTATACTTGAAAAAAGAGACAGCATTGGTCGTATATTTTTTACTATTGCAAAATCGATTTTCTGTCACTGAGTGACCATCTTCAGTGCTATATTGTATAACTTAAATTGGGATGCACTGTTGTCACTAAGCTTACGGCAATCACAGTCTATGTGATTGCCGTAAGCTTAATGACAACAGTGCATCCCAATTTAAGTTATACAATATAGCACTGAAGATGGTCACTCAGTGACAGAAAATCGATTTTGCAATAGTAAAAAATATACGACCAATGCTGTCTCTTTTTTCAAGTATACCTGTTATCTGGTCGTAGTGCACAAGACAACATGGAGTCGCCAATCAACAACGTAATGGGTTCTGTTACTTAAGACACTGTTGTTCTGCAGCGATGCAGTGAACATAGGTAATCATCACCAGTATCACCATGTTTCTTAATAAGCACTGATAAAAAAGAAACCATTAAGGCACTTTTTGTTGGATACGAACATGAATCTACTCTCATTATGAGTCTAGTAGCGGACAGCTAAACCATGATGAATTCCAAGTTCTTGGAATTGTTACACTATCCCACGAAGAGGTCTCAGAGGTCCGTGCGCGGTAGCTTAGAATGTGCATAGGGGAGCAGCTCAGTTAAGGCTTGCCAGCAGAGTTCTCGGGAACGTCGCTACCAAGTGGCGTGTGGGAGCGAGTGTTCTCTCCCGCGCTGCACGGGAAGGAAGACAGAGGCGCCGTGATGGAGCGCACCGCCGGGACTGCCCCGGCTGCGCGCCGTCCCGCCCTCCCCGAGCGGCCATTCCTGATGGTTATGACGGCGCACGCCACAACTCCGCTTTACAATAACGCGCAACTTGGCCTGCGAACTTACAGTTCCCCAAACTGCGTGGCTCTCGCCCGCCCACTAGCACGGATAATGCGGCCAGAACGCAGTCGGGGCCAGGGCGAGCGGTTACTTCCAACGAAAATGCTGTTCCGCAGGTATCCGGCAAGTGAGAAACGGCGATGGAGGAGCTTAAATTTGGACCGCCAGCGTGGCCGGTCGTGGCGCGAAAGTTGGGCGAGCTGACGAGAGGATGATAATTAACTTGGGCAAGGGGTAGAAAACACCTCCAGCCTTCTAATCTACCCAATTTATGACGCGAATAATGCTAACTGGCGTACGCAATGCAAGTTGTAATGGGTGTAACTGCAAATAATTGGATGCCCATCAGTGTTCTTTTTTTATTTATTTTTTTCTGCATCAGTCTTCCCACTAACATGTCACAAACTTTACAGCCTGATATTTTGTGAACAGTCATAACAGCACCCTTAAATGGACTCTGTCTGTCAGTATAGCCGACTATTTTGCGTCCACTCGTCCACACTTCAACACCTGACATGCTGCTCTTGCCATATTTTCTTGGAGGTATTAAAGCACCTAAAAACGTACTACTCCTAACAGCAATAATTATTAGTCAGTACATGAAGTAAATACTGATGTTGTTCAGTACACTGTTCGTAGTCATCAATAAAAATGTCTGCGCTTATACCCGTGACACCCTAAACAGTTCTGTGCCTTTTCACTCTAACGAGAATTCTGGGATACGTGGAAGATGCGCGACGACATTTATTCGTTCTTAACCAGACAGGAAAAATTCTATACTTGCTTGTGAATGTGTGTGACGCTCCACGCTAAACATACGCGAGTAATGGCACAATTGTTGTATTGTTCTCCAGTTCAAAGACTGGTCTGATCTAGCTCTTTACCATATCCTCCGTTACCATACTGAACATTTTGTGATGCCTCAGCGTGCATCAAATCAATCTATTCCTTCTTTTGACCAAGTAATGTCAGAAATTTCTCCACAGCTGCCATATTGTTGATACAGCGTAGCAGAGAGGGCACTAGACTATAGAGATTAACAACCAATATTCATACACCACTGGCCATTAAAATTGCTACACCAAGAAGAAATGCAGATGATAAATGGGTATTCATTGGACACATACATATTATATTAGAACTGACTTGTGATTACATTTTCACGCAATTTGGGTGCGTAGATCCTGAGAAATCAGTACCCAGAACAACCACCTCTGGCCGTAGTAACGGCCTTGATGCGCCTGGGCATTGAGTCAAACAGAGCTTGGATGGCGTGTACAGGTACAGCTGCCCATACAGCTTCAACACAATACCACAGTTCATCAAGAGTAGTGACTGGCGTATTGTGACGAGCCAGTTGCTCGGCCACCATTAACCAGACGTTTCCAACTGGTGAGAGATGTGGAGAATGTGCTGGCCAGGGCAGCAGTCGAACATTTTCTGTATCCAGAAAGGCCCGTACAGGACCTGCAACATGCGGTCGTGCATTATCCTACTGAAATGTAGGGTTTCGCAGGGATCGAATGAAGGGTAGAGCCAAGGGTCGTAACACATCTGAAATGTAACGTTCGCTGTTCAACGTGCCGTCAATGCGAACAAGAGGTGACCGAGACTGTAACCAATGGCACACCATACCATCACGCCGGGTGATGCGCCAGTATGGCGATGACGAATACACGTTTCCAAAGTGCGTTCACCGCGATGTCGCCAAACACGGATGCGACCATCATAATGCTGTACACAGAACCTGGATTCATCAGAAAGAATGACGTTTTGCAATTCGTGCACCCAGGTTCGTCGTTGAGTACACCATCGCAGGTGCCCCTGTCTGTGATGCAGCGTCAAGGGTAACCGCTGCCATGGTCTCCGAGCTGATAGTCCCTGCTGCTGCAAACGTCGTCGAACTGTTCGTGCAGATGGTTCTTGTCTTGCAAACGTCCCCATCTGCTGACTCAGGGATCGAGACGTGGCTGCACGATCCGTTAGAGCCATGCGGATAAGATGCGTGTCATCTCGACTGCTAGTGATACGAGGCCGTTGGGATCCAGCACGGCGTTGCGTATTACCCTCCTGAATCCACCGATTCCATATTCTGCTAACAGTCATTGAATATCGACAAACGCGAGCAGCAATGTCGCTATACGATAAACCGCAATCGCGATAGGATACAATCCGACCTTTATCAAAGTCGGAAATGTGATGGTACACATTTCTCCTCCTTACACGAAGCATCACAACAACGTCTCACCAGGCAACGCCGGTCAACTGCTGTTTGTGTATGAGAAATCGGTTGGAAACTTTCCTCATGTCAGCACGTTGTAGGTGTCGCCACCGGCGCCAACCTTGTGTGAATGCTCTGAAAAGCTAATCATTTGCATATCAAAGCATCCATCTTCCTGTCGGTTAAATTTCGCATCTGTAACACGTCATCTTCGTGGTGTAGCATTTTTAATGGCCAGTAGTGTATATAAAGGGTGTTTCAAAGTGTTAGCATCAAGTGTGTACGAGTGATTGGTCACGTCATGGGGAACAACTTTTGTTAGAGACGAAATGTTCGCTGACGTTTCCTGGCGACGATAAGAGTTCTTTAGGATTTGCCGGCCCTGGGACGACCTTTGAGCGAACTTCAATCAGGTGTGCTGCATATTACCTACTCCAGTACTTTGATAGAACGATTTTAGACAAAAATTAGTGTCTCTAAGTGGAAAAAGATATTTTAGAAGTGAAGCAGGAACTTAATTGGGCTCAGCGTGATCTCTTTGGCGCGAAGGAGACGATTGGATCATACAGTAGTCTCAGAAGGAATGGCCAATACTCAGGCATATGACAGGAACTATCAATCGAAACAAAGAACTCCAGTAAATATTGATTCTAAAATGATTCCTTAAGAGCTATGAGCACTTCTTCGTCTTTGATACTGTGAAATAAGTCTCTTCTACTGTTAGCTCTTTGCTTTCCATATCGAGAGGCGTTAGTGTGGTCCATAGCAAGAAATTATCGTCCAGAAAACATGGGCTCTGTGGTTATGACTACTAGGTCATCTTCCCTACTATGGAAAATACCTTCTAGTGAACAAGTGCTCATAAAGCTGCATTTTAGAGTCCATGTTTATGAGACAATTTTTTCTCGTTTTGGTCTACCGTACCTCCTCCCAAAATAAGAAAAACAAAGATCTTGCAGTAGAACACATTTGTTTTGCAGTACTGAGGATGAAGAATTGCTCGTAACTCTTGAAATACGCATTTTAGAGCTCGCATTTACTAGAAAGTTTTGCTTCGAATGACCATTTGTGTCATACCCCTGAATATTGAAAATTCCCCTTGGGTTATAATGTAGGCAACACACATAGTACACACCTGTCGCAGATTGCCTATGCGTTCCCGCCTTTCAGAGTGACAACCAATAAAAAAGGATGCCTAGCATCGCCGGAAACGCTCGGTGAGCATTTTGTCTCTGATAAAAGTGGTACCCCATGACATGATACATGATCTCTAGACACTCCACTTGTAACTACTATATTCTTTTTCATTCCATAGCTCACTTCTTTTTTGGGAAGAAAACATGTTCCTGTTTGTCTGCCATACATTTCGGTTTACTTACCTACACGTTGTGTAATCCAGTTTAATATACCTTGACTATGGCTTCACTTAACGAACTCCAATTATGCTTAACATTGTTGTACTTGTTAATGGCTTAAACCCGAAATCATGAGTGTAATACAAAAAATTAATTAATTTTGAAATTTTGTACATGGCTGGAGCAGCAATCGTAGAATGAAATCTTCTAGTATAAATGTTAAAGGGCGAATCAGTTGCAAATCGGAAGGTTTATTATAACCCCTTTACCATGGTTTCAACGTTCATGAAAACGTCTCCTTCGAAAGGAAAATATGGACAACTAGATTACATGCTGTGTCAGAGGTACGTTAAAACATAGCCGAAAGGCTTCGTCAGATATAAAATTGCACATCCATACTATTTCTACAAGAAGACAAAATAAAGAAATTTTAAAAGTCAAATGGTGAAAATATCACTCAAACAAAATAATTCAAACAAATCACCCCTATGCGTTTGACGTAAGGACCTTGAAACAAGCTGTACATTTGTTGACTAGACCAATTTCGACATTTACGTCATTCTGATAATCCCTTAGCCGATGGCTAATTCAGGACGTAGAAGGACCATTCATCTCCTCAGGTGGCCTAGTGTCCTTGTAACGTATACGTAATCTGAACTATCAGTAAAAGGAGTCTAACCTGCACAGTACTGTGTGCGTGTTGTATGAGTTTCACCGTCATTTAAGCCCTCAACAGATCGTTACATGAAAAACTTAAAACAAACATTTGGATAAGCTATCTGACTGCGTTTTTGAACAAGAATTTACAGGTGATACAGAATCTGACTTGTGCAACGCAATTTATTGGACTAGAGTACGTGACATGTTGTGGTGTGTCAGTATCTCAGTTTTGGCCCTAAGTTTTACACTCATCTCTTTAGACAACTCCCTTTTTCCATGTGGTTCAAAGCAATGCTCAGCAGTATGCAGAATCAGCGGCTAAAGCTTATTGTTACTAAGAATTAATTTAATAAAAAAGAGGTTTGCTTGAGCCTTGATAACTACTAAATAACTTTTGAGAAGGAAGATTATTAATTATGTCTTTTTAAAACTTCAGAATCATCATGAACAAGTATTAACAATGACAATGACATATTACATATGTGTCAATAATGGCTGAGTGCCAGATTAACAAATTATTTCCATTTAAAAGTTACATTAACATTTAATAACCACAGAATATTATTTAGATGTGGAGAATAATTCTTATTTGGAGGATAAGGAGGTTTCTTTCACTGACAAGCAGAACATGGGATTACTGCAAACTCGGACTAACGAACAGAGCCTAACCCTGCAACTGCCTTTGCACTATGCTTGCGAATTTTATCAAGAATGCCGTCGTAGCGTAGTTAAGCCATATAAATGGAATCAGGCCTTGAGAGTGATAAGATCTGCCACCACCGACGTAAGGGCAGCGTGACACGTCTTCTGTCTCCGAGCTCTCGACCGACACTACCATGTCCACTCTTGCAGACAGACCTCGACTCACAATAATGCTTAGAATCGCGCTCCCATATTTTGCCCTCAGATTGTTACTATCGATATCTGAGTGCTTACACAATGCAAAGAATAGCGTTAAGTTGGATATATTGTTTTATGTAATGGAGAGTTCTGACACACACCTTACAGACTTTAGTAGGAGACATGAAGAGATGAACGATCCTGCTACGTCCTGACGCAGCCATCGGCTAAAGAAAACTGAGAATGACATAAACGTATGTGTGTGAGAACAAAGAGAGAGAGAGAGAGAGAGAGAGAGAGAGAGAGAGATGGCTCTGAGCACTATGGGACTTAACATCTGAGGTCATCAGTCCCCTAGAACGTAGAACTAATTGAACCTAACTAACCTAAGGACATCACACACATCCATGCCCGAGGCAGGGTTCGAACCTGCGACCGCAGCGGTCGCGCGGTTCCAGACTGAAGCGCCTAGAACCGCTCGACCACTTCGGCCGGCTAGAGAGAGAGAGACCATTGACTGTTAACCTCCGTAGTCTTATAAATTTCTTTTCCCCAGTTCCATTCCGGACGGCTTCGTTAGTTATCCTATGTATCTCACTGATCACTATGATTATTCGTTACCACGACATTTCAAATGCTTTTCCTCTCTTCTTGTCTGAGCTGCTTATGCAAAGCAGCACCACAGCCCGACGCCGCGTGATAACAGCAGTGAATGCGGTATCTCCATACATTTTCGCAAATGTATAGGTGTCATCTGATGACAGGCTTGGAAATGTTTCGGAATTTATATTGCAGAAAAGGAAAAGAATTGACCGAAGGAAATTCTATCATGTTGGTTCCTAACTTTCTATACGACAGAAATGGTCATTCGGAGCAAATAATTCTATTTATACACAGTTAACATGTGAGATTAAATGAATTACAGTTGAAAGGTACTTAGAGTTTAAGTAAACAATAGTAAATAATAATGATTTAGGTGAATTATCCCAGTATTTATAAGTCAGAAGACTTACCTGTGGCACGATCTCTGATTGATTCATGTTGTCAACATAAAATTAGTCTAAGTGCATGTAATTCGCGAAGTATAGATAAAAGCGATACTTATCAGACTGATAATTCTCAATTCAGAGTAGCAGGGGATTCGTTGATCATTACTTACAACCATCACGTGTCTGCGTCATTTGAACTTACCTGCAACAAACATAGGTAGGAAAAATTATGTTAGGGTTTTGTTTAAGGGAAAAAATACCAGCTTTTATCATCCATATTTCTAGGCAAAGCGTTCATTAAAAATTGTAACCAATATTCTCTGTAGTCCATAGTAATTTCTGATTCATAATTTTCAGTTAAAACACACCTACAACAAGGTTTACATACATGCTCAATATCTGGCTCTGTTTAACATACGAATTTTATGATTTATTGATGTATACCAAAGTAGCTATTGTGTCAGAGGTGGTGGTGGTGGTGCGATAGACACGTTTTGTACACTCTGCCTCCGCTCAATTGTTTAGAAATCACAATAAAAACAGACGAGAAGTAAAAAAGACTCTGACCTTGTGGATGATTGTACAAGGACGTGTGTTTTATTTAGGCACGAAGAACGCCCTTTTCTCTGTACGAAACTCATTTATTGACGGACCTAGTTACTCAGGAGATGAAATAAATGCTATCATCATATGGTGAGACTGGAGATCTATTATCATTGGTATTCATGCTAATTATCATTCAGAAAATTCTTGCTCTGACCCTTAAAAAGAATTTTTATTTGGTAGAGTATTTTTTGACAGTCTGTAGAAGGTCTTCTAGAAACTGCAATTTCAATGACGATTTTGATCCAGCTAATTCCTACTGGCTGCTTAAAAATCACCAATGCCAATTATTAGCCGAACAGCTGGGGCACTCATTACATTACATGGAGCTGAATTCCAGTTACCAAGAATAATAAAGAGGGTTACTTTGAGAGAGGACAAGTTACTCTCTCACCTATTTTTCATGAAGTTTTTGTTACAGCGATATGCAACTTGAGTGAGACTCTAGACAGGTAATGGCCTGAGCAGGCATTCATGGAGCCTGGTAGGGCACTAAAAGCATGAGATATTTTTGTGGTTCTTAGTTTGTAGAAACGGTATGTTGGAAGCTGAAAGAAAGTGGCGGCGAGCCCATCCCTTAGTAAATGTTGCCGGACAGGCCCACAACTGCACAGCGCAGACAGAGGACCAAGTACCCCCTAGTCGAGACATGTCTCCAGCAAGACAGTACCGCTACACCTATGTTGGCGCCAGCTGAAGGCTGGGCTGGGAGCAATGGGCAGAAGGGACATGTCTACACAGTGGAGTCGTAAACAGGGCATTGTGTGCAGCACCACGCCTAATAAAGGTTCACAAGTTTTCGTGTTCGCTGATACTGCAAATAGGCCTATGACCCACTCCCATCGGCCGCCTCGGTGGTATAAGAAACTCAGGCGTCTGAGAAACGTTTAGAGATAGAATCTTTATGACACCTCATAGCTAGGACTAACATGCTCCAAGGAACAGGCGATTTAGATAACAGTCTTTAAGATTGTATCTGTTCGCTTGTTGCTGCGGGAAGCGACACGACTTCGGAGAAAAAAATCTTCTGCCTCCGCGAAAAATTAAAAAGGCCAGTAATTGGCCGTTTCTTTTTTTTTCAGAGGCGCCGGTTTCTTAACTCTAGGACTGGTTCGACATTAGTTTGTGCTGTCGTGTAGGAGGCGAGATTTAGTGCCTCTAAAGAGCTGTGATTGACTCCAGACGGGGTGATGGCAGTGTCGTTCGTGCACATTGCGGAAAAACTGATTTATTTTGTTCTGAAGAGGTGCGAGGCACTTGGTTTCTGGACTTCGGTTTGGAAACAACTTCTGGCCGAAGCTTTGGAATGTGTGGTTGGTGCTTTGGACTTGTCCTGAGACTGACTTCACTTGCAAGTAGTTAAACTGGGGAGCCTGTGGTGAAATTATTACTGTACTGACAGTGTAACTTCAAATGCTTCGGACTACTCGTTTGCCGAGAGAAAACTTATTCTTTTTTGGTTTACCAGTCTTGATGCTTGGCATCCTTGTGTGCTCTGTCGTATGAGTGAGCCAAATTAGTCCTCGATACGACCTGCAAACGGGTGTGTCGTACACTGAAATCTATCGTGATTTCAGAGCTCTGGTAGAGAGTAAATTGCGATCCGTCTGCCTGATCGCTAGATCGTGAGATTTTTCTTTCTTTCGTGGCCGCGATCGATTAACAGGTGCCACCTTACGCCTTCTCTGCCACACACATCTCGCCAGCTGCAAGTTACATCGCTGCACGAAGTAAACATGGTAACGTACTGCTGCTCCGGCATTGTCAGGGTCTAAAATCCCAATAGCCACTTGCTCTCAGCTACAACAATATAAACTTCTGTAGATTTGAACAGTCAAAGTCTGCTCTGCGTCAGATTAATTCAGATTGCGTTATCGACATTTTTAGGGCCAGTGTACTTGACTCGTTTCTGCCACCCAGGATCCTTGTCCATTGTGGTCTTAAGCCACCTGTTAGTTGTATACGATATTCTATCATAACGTGTTTAGCATAGACCTTGTCTGTCTTTGTTTTTGGGAAAATAAATGTTATCAGTAAACTAGATTTTGCATACATGTTGAATCTTTTTTTTTTATATAGCCCCAAAACGTGTTAACTTTCATTGGGGCGTCCCATGCCAGGATAACTTCCAACTTCGTAACAAAAACAGTTAATTGTGTGCAAGGTAGGGTTGTTTTTTAAAACGAATACAACTGCCCGAGCAGTTTACGTCACTATTCGGGATATTTCGGGACCAGTTCGATCTTTCGATTAGCCTGCAACCTAGTGACTGTTGCTGGTAGCGTAATACGTCCACGGCCAGTCGTAGTGCTTTTTAATGTGCTATGGGTTTTAACAGTAAAAACAATTTCGACGGTGCAGGTCATGTGTAACAACGACAAATAATAAATAAGTAAGAGACTTCAATCATTCTGTCCAATTCTCGAGTCTTCGCTCGTCCTGCGTTTTACTGACGTCTGACGGTATTACGTATCTTGAAGGCTGCTCTTGTCGTTGTAATTTATTCTCACGATAGTAACTAGTCAGTTTATCACGATAAATTTCGTTTGATTATTTTTTTCCTTGTTCCATCTGAATTTTGCAGTCTTGTTTTCAGACTGTTGTGTAACGTTCTTACGTGCTATTATGATGGTATTTATACAGAGACTGAAATGCTGTTTTGCAGCCCACTTGGTAAATCGTTACTCTCTCATAAACTGAACTTGGTTCAGTGAAGCATTTTTTTGGTGAACCAAAATTTCGGTTCTGCATATTTCGTTTACTTGACAGTCAGCATGCATGCTTATGTATGCACACATACCAGTGCTGTATGAGAACGTTACTGCAAATTTATTTCCAATAAGAGTTTGTCCAGAGGTAAGATTTAATGTAATTTCCTTTTCAGTTTCACAAAATCATCAAATTTTAAGCAGAGTCTTAGCTCATTGTTATGGCTAGTTCGTAGCTTCTCGCGTATCACTTGTACGCTGCAACAAAAGGCGTTTTACAATCTTCATTTCAACAGGTGCAATTCAGTTGCTATGCGACATAATATTCGTCGAGAGTGCGCCACAGCATTTCTTACAGCTCAAAGCATTCGATGGTGGCATCATAAGGGCATGCGGATTTTTAAATGCACCACTACCATAGTGGATCTGTAGATCTCTCGTTACGTTATTCTTATGTAGCAGTTAGTGAAAAATGTCCCTTTACCTCTTCTTGGGTCCGTACTTTTTACAGATGAGCCTTAATAATTATTTTCATCTTCAGGATTGGTCAAGGAATATAGGAAAAAGGTGCAAAAATACTTCACTTATATTTATTGAAAACAAATTTTTTTTCTCTAGTCACTCGGCGTGTCCGTCAGAATTACCAACACTCAAACAAAAATATAAACAAACAGAGGTCCTGTAAAACTGAACAAAAGCTTATAAAAAAGGTATTATAAGAAATAAAAATCCCATACTTAGAGTAATGAGTTCCCACAATACAAATTAGTGTACTGCAGTCAGATGTGGAATGAACGGAAGCAGCTTTTATCTTCATTTAAGCATAAATTCACTTGGCATTTTTCACACATCGTAAATCATTTACAGTTGGAAGTTTAAACTTACTTCACTTCCTGTTTTAATAGCGTTTCTATCTTGTATAGCGTATTTAGGTGTCAGGTATGAAACTGCTGATACGAATGTGTACGTAAGAATGATTCGATACCACCTCTTTTTTGCGCTCTGTTGATGGCTGTAACCGCTGCTAAGAGCTATGTTGTTAACTGCTATCGTATTCATCGTTTTTCTACAGCGGAACTTGTTTTCTGCTGTAGTTTGCTATGGAAAAATGTTAAACAATTATTTTGGATTGTGAAGTTTGATTTTGTAGACACTTGTCTGATAATTTACTTTGGGTTTTGTGGCTGTAGAGAGGCTTTGCTGAACGAATTAGCACAACTGTTAACATCTCTTCGTCATTTGAAGATCAAAATCTGACTGCTGAAAAAATGTTCAGCAGCCGTAGACTCTAGTTTCAAATACTTCCAATGTACCAACTAAAAGCATTTCTTCCCATTCTACTGGAAAAGCACTGGAACAATAATTGCTTTAATTCGTCCTTGGTTGCTATAATCTAGTTATTAATCTAATCATATCTTCGCCATTCCCACGGAAGCCACATGTAGGGGGTTGCATTATATTGCTAGGTTCTTCACTCACTACTGTACTTTGAAATTTTGTAACTTCATATTCACGTTATAGTGGCGTTTATCGTCAAGCGTCAAAGATTTCAGCACCTCTGTGGACCCAAGTCTACCGTCTGCTTTATCTACAAATACATATTTCCTTTTCATATACCTATAAACTCTTACATCCAGTCAGTTAAGTTCTAGTTTTATAATTTTAAACACATGTAACAGCAAGAATTTTGATGAACTTAGTTCATATCGTTCCGAAAACATTTGTTACGGTGCTAGATTCACTTACTTTCAACATCCGAACCCATTAGTTACCGGCGTACGGAGTATCAAAAAGAGAGCGTGTTGTGCGTGGTTTCGTGAAGTGCTTCGGTGACAGAACGCACTTAACAAGATCAGTGGTCTCCGTCGTAACATATTTCACTTTATGAGTAAAGTTCTGACGTTACCAGCATTTCGCTATGGACAGTGAAATAAATGTTACCCTTACAAAAAACAAAAAGTGTCTGTCAGTCCCTTTCCTTCGGAAGTCACTTCCGAAAACGCAACCGTTCTTTGCCAAAGCTCTCGGTTGCCCGTCGCGTGCGATTGCCACATTACGCATGCGGATGGACTGTATCAATACGCCGGAAACGCCGATCTTTATTTTATTAGAGGCAGTGATTTTTCCCGTCACGGCACGCGGCGTACAAAATGGTAAGCAGTCTTCTCTTCCCGGAATTGTTCGGGCGAACGTAAATTTCGTTTTAAGCGATAATCCCTCGAGCCGTTCCTCCAACGTCTTCTTCGTTCTCTCCCTTATCAAAAGAGAACTCGTGCTTCTTCTCGAGTGGCGCCGTGTATAAGGGCAATTAAGCATTTTCAGTTTACATTTTGAAGACTTTACAATGACATTCGATGCCTTACATTAATGAAGGATGGTTTGTGTGAATTTTAATAAGATGATGATTGTTATGATAACTGTGATAGTGATAGTTGGTTGACTTATGGAAAGGCTCTGCGCAAAATGCTTAAAACTAGATTAGAGGAGCGACTAACGTTGAGTACATTTGTCGTGAGATGTTGCGTAGTTTTCAGTTTTCCTGTACGATGATACAACTAAGAATGTTTTTATGAAATAATTTATACTGCAACAGCAACTTGTTAATTATATTTTATCAGCAGGGCGCATGTCGGTAGCATGCTGCGATCATCAGGGGCATTTCCATTGTAGTTAACATAAAATGATGATGATTTCCTTAGCTGTTTGTTTCAGTTAGGTTATGGTTCGAAAATTAATTCTGTTCAGGAAGATAAATCTGTTATCGTGTGTGATAAGCGTGGTTAGTAATTTTGTTAGTGCATTCCCTTACATTTTTGTTGGTAATTTCGTTGTGTGGCGCACAGAGCATAGTGAAATCACAGCTTAACACATTAACAAGCGTTTGTTTACATGAATAGAAAGATTCTTAAAAACTAAGATAAAATAATTTCTGTTGCTAAAACAGTACTATACAGTGAAAATGAAACATTTATATGTATAAGGGTTTATGTCACGGCAAATATTAGGTGAGTAGTTGCTAAACACAATATTTAAAAAAAAATCGGCAATAACCACCGATACAAAGAAAGGACACCCATTCCATGATATTACGCATGATCTTCATATGTTTCATAAAATGGACAAAGGACACCAAATGAATTTATATGAAGCACTGGCAGTATTCATTCATGGCACAGTATGTGGAGACATGTTACTAAATAATAACTTGGAACTCAAAATATTAACTTCTTTTAAAACTTCTTCAACGTTGAACGCCTATCTCATGGTAAAAAAAATCGTTTTTAGCAATTAATCACCTAATACATTTGTCATAATACTAACACCTCTAGCAATAAACATTTAATCTTCTCTGTACACTTCTGTTTTAGCAACAGAAACTAGTTTATCTTAGATTTTAAGACTCTTCAGAGTGATGTAAGGAAATAATTGTTAAAGAATTGGGTTTGTAGTGTACTTGTTACTGTGTTCTGTGTGCCAGACTACGAAATTACCAACAAGAATGTAAGCAAATTAACTAAGAAAAGCACATAATCATTCTTATCACATAATGTACACACGATAAGATATTCAGCTTTCTGAAAAAGCGTCTTTTTCGACACAAAAAGTCACTGACACCTGCAGCAAAGGAAACTAGCCGCATTTCATATTAAGTACAATGTAAAACAACTGTAACTGCTCCTTATGATGGCAGCATGCTGTCGAAACTAATAAAATATGAATAACAAGTGAGTGTTGCTTTATATATTACTTCATACAAATCTTACACTTAAGTCGTAGCCTTCAAATAACAACCATATAACACGGATAAATTAAGGTAAACTATCAATGTTACCTAAATAATTGTTGATAAGATATGGGAATAGTATAGCTGGAAAAAGGATCCCGAATCAGAGTTTGGGAAACAGAAGAGTAGAAGGAGCCTTGACTTGGGGAAGAAAGAAAAGATTCTATGAGATCTTGAACTAGGAAGAAGGATGATTAAAGTTTAACGTCGCGTCATTAAAGGCGAATGGGGGTGAAAATGGCAGTGTACATTTAAAACTAACTAACCAGACACATTAAGAGGTTTAAGAAAACCACGGAAAACCTAAATAACAGGCCGGAGTTTTAATATACCGGTTTCCAGAACGCTAGTGCATCTTTTTCCATCGTGTCACCTCACTCGGTAAAATGTCGGCGAATATGGAGACAGATTTACGATCATATACATGCAGAAATTTTAATAATCCTGGGTAGCTAGAATGCTGTAGTAGAGGAAAAAGGCAGAAAACCGAGTAATGGCGGAATATGGACTCGGTAGTAGAATGAGAGAGAAGAAAGGCTAATTGAGCTGTGCAATAAGTCTCTGCTAGAACGACGATACACTGTTCGAAAATTTGGAGATATATTTGGAAACGGGATATATACTTAGAAAAGGCGTACAGGCACTGGATTGTAAGACGTACTCAAGGGCATTTATGGACTTAGTCCATAATAATGATGAACAGACTGAATATGTGAACCGCCCGGAAGAATCAAGTGGAAAGAAGTGCGATACTGAAGTGTTGAGGAATGATTAGATGCACATGAAGTTCTCTAAGGCAGCAGATGTTGCAATAATGAACACCACAATAGGCAAATTGCTTGAATAACAGTGGATATACCTTAAAAGGACAATCACTGAAGTCAGACACCAAAAGTTTACTGCGAAGCAGCCTTGAATAGTAGAAGAAATACTTCAATTGATCGACAAAAGAAGGAAGTATAAATAGGTGCTGGTACGGACAGTAAATGTAAGTAATTTAGGAACTAAAGAAATGGAAAGTGCTACGGAACGAAGGCGCAATGGCTACAGAAGAAATGTCAAGAAATAAAAAAAAAGTTCATGGAAAGGGCTGACTCAGCATATAGAGAAGTCAGAAGACCCTACGATGCAATTAAAAGCAAAGGTGTCACCATAAGAGTGCAGGGCGAGTGGATGGGTGGAAAGAGTACAACAACGTCATGGAAAAACAAATTGAAGTCAGTATTTAACACATAGAGAACCCAGTATTCGAAGCGGAACATAACAGAACTTTGGAAGACTTGCGATCAAATATGGCGTTACGCATAAATAACATTCCTTCCAAATATATGAAATCTTTGAGGACAGTGGCAACCAAACAACTGTTCAAGTTCGATACGATATTTCAGTGCCTTTGTTGTTAAGAAGAATGGTGTAATGTTCATTCGGACATGCACGCATGCATGTTCCTAACAACACAAGCACTGCAATATTATTTATATCCGCCGAAAGCAGGCAGCGACTTTAATAAGTGTCATCCCTCAACTGTAATTACATAATGTGTGTACGAGTATAAGCTGTGACGTATGATTGTCTGGGTGTGGCCGTGAGTCGTACACGGTTAAGGCGACCACTCGCGTAAAACGGGTTCGAGGCCCGGTGCGGCACAAATGTTCATTGTCGTTATTCCCTTCTACAACCGGTGGTTGTCCGCAATCGCATGTGCGAGTACATTTCATGTATAGCTATTCATGTCGGCTGTAGGCCTAGAAAAATCGTTTGACAATGTAAAATGGTGCAAGAACGAAATTTTCCGGAAAATAGTTGAGAGTTGCAGGGAGTGGCAGTAGTACTCAACGTGGACAAAAATCAAGAACGAAAAATAACAGTGGAGGATCTAGGACGAAGAGCTCTAACTAGGAGGGTGTAAGATAATAATTCGTTCCTGTTGTTCAAGCTATACACTGAGGCAAATAAAGATTTGGGAATGTGTCAAATCTCACGGTGAAAGGATATCATAACAAGATTCGCTGATGACATTGCTGTCCTCATTGAAAATGGGGAATAATTGCATGACTTCTTGAATGAAATTTTAATGAACATGCAGTATGGGCTGAGACTAAATCGAGGTAAGGTGAAAGTAAGGAACGAAACAGGAGTGAGATTGATTGATTGATGACAAACTTATCAAAACTATGGTGAAGAAATTCTGATACCTTAGAAACAAAATAACACTTGACGACAATGACTCATAAGACTCTTTTTGAAACGGCGGTCTGCCTTAACTTGAGCAGAGATGTCAAGAATGTAGCTGTATGACGCAACACTACACATTAAGGCATTTTACATGCTGCTCTAGTGATTGGCAACGTGGGACGCCTGTCAGCAAATATAATTTTTAACAACAATTGATTTATTGATTTCAGACATGTTCAGAATTTACGTAATGATTTCACGCCTCCTGAGCAACTTTACGTTGCAGCTAAAGCACGTATGAAGGAGACTAGTAGAGAAAAAGAGGGTATTTCTAGCCAAAATGAATGAGCTGATATCAAAGGTCGACTGTATGAGGAACCCAGCATGTGGAAAACAATAACAAGAGGGACAGGTTTATAGGGTGTAGGCGTGCTGATAAGAGTGATTTCCACAGAATCGGTGAAGGGCGGAAGATATCATCTATAAGGAGAAAGTAGTCGATGACAGAACATGTGTTACGACATCAACGAAAAACTTCCATGGTACTTGAGGGAGCTATACAGGGTAAAAATTATGCAGAAAGACAGAGACTGGAATATCCCTAAATAAGAAAGGACGATGTTCAGTGCAAATACTACCCTACGCTGAAGATGTTGACAGAGAATAGAAATTTGTAGCAGATCGCATACAACCACTCAGAATACTGATAGAATCTTTTTTGGAAAAAAGATGGTTTGATGCAGCTCGCCACGCTGATCTAGACTGTTCGATCCTCTTTACTAGTGCATTCTTATTATAACCTCCATCTATTTGAACCTGCTTACTGTGGTCACCCTTCGGTCTCCCTCTACAGTTTTTACTCCCAACACCTCCCTAATGTACCAGGCTGCTCATTCCTTGTGTGTCCCATCAACCGATCTCATCTATTAGTGAAGTTGTGGCATGTAGTTGTTATCGTCCCAAAACTGTTAAAAACTTCTTCATTAGTTACACGATCTACCCATGTAATCTTCAACGTTCTTCGGTAGTACCATACTTACAAAGCTTTTGGTTGTTCGTGTCAGAAGTGTTTATCGTTTACGTTTCATTTCCTGCAAGGCTAGAACTTAGAACTCCTTCAGAAACGAGTTCCTAACACTTAAAATTTTATTCGATGTTAACATATTCCTCTTTTTAACAGAAACTCTTTTTTTGCCATCAGCAGTCTGTATTTTATACACTTTTCACCTTATACATGGTTAGTTACTTTACTTCTCAAATAACAAAAGCGATTCACTACTATTAGCGTCTCCTTTCCTTATCTAATTCCCTCAGCATCGCCAGATTTCATTCTACAACATTCGGTTGCCGTTGTTTCACTCTTCTTGATAACAAACTTTTAATCTGTTTTCAAGTCTTTATCGATTCTATTCGACCGATTCGAGGTCCTTTCCCATCTGACAGAATTACGTCATCACCCAACCACAAAGCTTTTACTTCTTCTCTCTGAACTTAAATTTACTTTCCAAATTTCTCCTAGGTTCATTCCACTGCTTCTGAAATATTGCCACCCTTGCATACACATCGGTTCCTTCCTGTACAAGTTGTAGATAACCTTTGTTAATTGCATTATATCGCTGCTACCTTCAGGATTCAGTGTATTTTCCACTAAACATTGTCAAAATCCTGTGGCATGTATTGTCACTGAATCCCCATTTACTGTCATAGTAATGAAGCGTAAATAAGGTGGTGCATCTCATAACCCCCCCCCCCTCCTCCCCTAGTACTTTGATAAGCAAACGTCATTGCAATATTACGTACTGCCACTTGTTTAACTGCTCAAAGTCCATTTCGCCTCTGATTTCACTGTGGGAGTTTGTTGTTTGTTGTTGTGGTCTTCAGTCCTGAGACTGGTTTGATGCAGCTCTCCATGCTACTCTATCCTGTGCAAGCTTTTTCATCTCCCAGTACCTACTGCAACCTACATCCTTCTGAATCTGCTTAGTGTATTCATCTCTTGGTCTCCCTCTACGATTTTTACCCTCCACGCTGCCCTCCAATACTAAATTGGTGATCCCTTGATGCCTCAGAACATGTCCTACCAACCGATCCCTTCTTCTGGTCAAGTTGTGCCACAAACTTCTCTTCTCCCCAATCCTATTCAATACTTCCTCATTAGTTATGTGATCTACCCATCTAATCTTCAGCATTCTTCTGTAGCACCACATTTCGAAAGCTTCTATTCTCTTCTTGTCCAAACTATTTATCGTCCATGTTTCACTTCCATACATGGCTACACTCCATACGAATACTTTCAGAAATGACTTCCTGACACTTAAATCAATACTGGATGTTAACAAATTTCTCTTCTTCAGAAACTCTTTCCTTGCCATTGCCAGCCTACATTTTATATCCTCTCTACTTCGACCATCATCAGTTATTTTGCTCCCCAAATAGCAAAACTCCTTTACTACTTTAAGTGCCTCATTTCCTAATCTAATTCCCTCAGCATCACCCGACTTAATTAGACTACATTCCATTATCCTTGTTTTGCTTTTGTTGATGTTCATCTTATATCCTCCTTTCAAGACACTGTCCATTCCATTCAACTGCTCTTCCAAGTCCTTTGCTGTCTCTGACAGAATTACAATGTCATCGGCGAACCTCAAAGTTTTTATTTCTTCTCCATGAATTTTAATACCTACTCCGAATTTTTCTTTTGTTTCCTTTACTGCTTGCTCAATATACGGATTGAACAACATCGGGGAGAGGCTACAACCCTGTCTTACTCCCTTCCCAACCACTGCTTCCCTTTCATGTCCCTCGACTCTTATAACTGCCATCTGGTTTCTGTACAAATTGTAAATAGCTTCTCGCTCCCTGTATTTTACCCCTGCAACCTTTAGAATTTGAAAGAGAGTATTCCAGTCAACATTGTCAAAAGCTTTCTCTAAGTTTACAAATGCTAGAAACGTAGGTTTGCCTTTCCTTAATCTTTCTTCTAAGATAAGTCGTAAGGTCAGTATTGCCTCACGTGTTCCATTGTTTCTACGGAATCCAAACTGATCTTCCCCGAGGTTGGCTTCTACTAGTTTTTCCATTCGTCTGTAAAGAATTGTTGTTAGTATTTTGCAGCTGTGACTTATTAAGCTGATAGTTCGGTAATTTTCACATCTGTCAACACCTGCTTTCTTTGGGATTGGAATTATTATATTCTTCTTGAAGTCTGAGGGTATTTCGCCTGTTTCATACATCTTGCTCACCAGATGGTAGAGTTTTGTCAGGACTGGCTCTCCCACGGCCGTCAGTAGTTCCAATGGAATATTGTCTACTCCGGGGGCCTTGTTTCGACTCAGGTCTTTCAGTGCTCTGTCAAACTCTTCACGCAGTATCATATCTCCCATTTCATCTTCATCTACATCCTCTTCCATTTCCATAATATTGTCCTCAAGTACATCGCCCTTGTATAGACCCTCTATATACTCCTTCCACCTTTCTGCTTTCCCTTCTTTGCTTAGAACTGGGTTTCCATCTGAGCTCTTGATATTCATACAAGTCGTTCTCTTATCTCCAAAGGTCTCTTTAATTTTCCTGTAGGCGGTATCTATCTTACCCCTAGTGAGATAGGCCTCTACATCCTTACATTTGTCCTCTAGCCATCCCTGCTTAGCCATTTTGCACTTCCTGACGATCTCATTTTTGAGACGTTTGTATTCCTTTTTGCCTGTTTCACTTACTGCATTTTTATATTTTCTCCTTTCATCAATTAAATTCAATATTTCTTCTGTTACCCAAGGATTTCTACTAGCCCTCGTCTTTTTACCTACTTGATCCTCTGCTGCCTTCACTACTTCATCCCTCAAAGCTACCCATTCTTCCTCTACTGTATTTATTTCCCCCATTCCTGTCAATTGCTCCCTTATGCTCTCCCTGAATCTCTGTACAACCTCTGGTTCTTTTAGTTTATCCAGGTCCCATCTCCTTAAATTCCCACCTTTTTGCAGATTCTTCAGTTTTAATCTACAGGTCATAACCAACAGATTGTGGTCAGAGTCCACATCTGCCCCTGGAAATGTCTTACAATTTAAAACCTGGTTCCTAAATCTCTGTCTTACCATTATATAATCTATCTGATACCTTTTAGTATCTCCAGGGTTCTTCCATGTATACAACCTTCTTTCATGATTCTTAAACCAAGTGTTAGTTATGATTATGTTGTGCTCTGTGCAAAATTCGACGAGGCGGCTTCCTCTTTCATTTCTGTCCCCCAATCCATATTCACCTACTATGTTTCCTTCTCTCCCTTTTCCTACACTCGAATTCCAGTCACCCATGACTATTAAATTTTCGTCTCCCTTCACAATCTGAATAATTTCTTTTATTTCATCATACATTTCTTCAATTTCTTCGTCATCTGCAGAGCTAGTTGGCATATAAACTTGTACTACTGTAGTAGGCGTGGGCTTCGTATCTATCTTGGCCACAATAATGCGTTCACTATGCTGTTTGTAGTAGCTTACCCGCATTCCTATTTTCCTATTCATTATTAAACCTACTCCTGCATTACCCCTATTTGATTTTGTGTTTATAACCCTGTAGTCACCTGACCAGAAGTCTTGTTCCTCCTGCCACCGAACTTCACTAATTCCCACTATATCTAACTTCAACCTATCCATTTCCCTTTTTAAATTTTCTAACCTACCTGCCCGATTAAGGGATCTGACATTCCACGCTCCGATCCGTAGAACGCCAGTTTTCTTTCTCCTGATAACGACATCCTCTTGAGTAGTCCCCGCCCGGAGATCCGAATGGGGGACTATTTTACCTCCGGAATATTTTACCCAAGAGGACGCCATCATCATGTAATCATACAGTAAAGCTGCATGCCCTCGGGAAAAATTACGGCTGTAGTTTCCCCTTGCTTTCAGCCGTTCGCAGTACCAGCACAGCAAGGCCGTTTTGGTTATTGTTACAAGGCCAGATCAGTCAATCATCCAGACTGTTGCCCTTGCAACTACTGAAAAGGCTGCTGCCCCTCTTCAGGAACCACACGTTTGTCTGGCCTCTCAACAGATACCCCTCCGTTGTGGTTGCACCTACGGTACGGCTATCTGTATCGCTGAGGCACGCAAGCCTCCCCACCAACGGCAAGGTCCATGGTTCATGGGGGGGTGGGGGGGGGGAGTTTATTTACATAAAATATTTTGTAACTGTCAAATAAAATATATAAACTGGTATCAGTCAACTAGTTGTTTCACATACTGAGAAAAATATATTACCTTAGAGTAATGATCGTATCTTATTACGCATAGGACCAGACAGACGTACATTTTTGTAATTCCTCAGTTCTCATGAAATTTGCATTTGCTTTTCAATATGTCGTATATGCGACCAGGCAGATGTGCAATTGTGTAGGTCTGCAGCTTTCATAAATTTTGTATATGTTTACGTGATACAATAATCTCTAGAATTATGTACAAGCCCTAATGACGTAGTCTTACCACACACACAGAGCCTGTTATGACCCGAGCTGTGACATTCATTGGCTCCTCTTCTGCTAGAGCCATCTCGCGACGCGGCCTGTGGTGTAAGAACAGAGCCGGAGTTGCAGTAGTACCTAGCTTGCGCTTGTATGTGATGGAGACACATAACTTTTATAATGTCATCTCTCTTGGACGCCTATGTGCTGCTTACGACAATTTTGTAAGGCCTGCGTGTTATAGGCAACTATTAATATCACCATTGTTTGCCTTGACGTTGTAACCTGTATGTGTCCTAAGGTACGTACATAAATTTATATGTATACATGTTATATAAGTGGAATCCAAGCACACCTTTATAGTGTTTTCTGTCCTCCCTAGATCCGATTACGGCGGCTTCAGTTTCGCCGAAACCGGTAATCATAGAATAAAAAGAATACCTGCGATGTTGGCTACCAGTTTATTGTTTTACAAGCATCTAGATCGCTCCCACATGAGCACAATGTGCTCCCTACGAAATAGTACACATTCTAATTTTCCGCCAGAAGAAACTCAATGACAGCTCTCTGTTTGGAACTCACCTCCGTTTTAGATGCCATTTTGAAGGCTACGTATAGCACCGCCACCTATCGTAACTTGTAAGAGGTCCGAACAGATGTAATTTCGATGTATTGCTCATGAGCTGCCTGCGATATGCAAGGTCTCTGACCAGACAGCAGTGTTGACTGCAGTAGGAACTGTGTAGCTGTAGCAGTAAGTTGTTGCTAGTCTGGAGTCTGCTCTGGTCTCGTCTGGTGTATCGTGTTGGCTGGCCCGGTCGCGGTGCAGCGATGCCGGAGCCTGAGCATTATTGTATAAGGTAAAAAGCAGCCTCGCGCATATGTAGTAATGTTATCTCAACTCCCATGTAAATGTTTTAAAAATCTCCTAATAATAATGTTTCTCATAAAAAGTAACTTTTAACAACCATTCATTTCAATTTAAAGAATTTACTGATTTCTCCAAGCCATGATCATCACGATTGTTGCAAAAGAAAAATCAGTTGCTTTCTTTCATAAATGACAGATAGGTCGGCCAGCATTGCACAGAGCTGTGCCGGAAAAATTTATTGTAAGAGCAGATATATCCGGCGACTTCATTGAGATAAGAATTTTCCTTTTTTTATTCAGAATGATCTTTCAGGGCCATGACGCAGCACTGCTGTCGTCCAAAATTTACCAGGTTGAATTCACAGTGAATTATTGAAAAGTCATGAGTGAGCAACAATTTAATTGAGAGGTTAGTTACATTGTTTTATTACCAGGTTACTGAGTTTATTTTTTTATTGGGACGTTACACTGAATGTGAACGACATAATTATAATTTTTACTGTTGAGAGGTTTAGGAATTTTTGTGTTGTGAGGTTACGCTAAATGTGAATGAATTTTGAGCTTGGATTAAATCAGAAAGAATTTTGTGTGGAGGTTAAATGTGAATGAATTTCTGTAGGGAGGTTATAAATGGGAACGAATTTTGTGGGGAGGTTACACTATGAAAGAATTTTGATTTGAGGTTACACTACATTAGAATCTTATTCATACTATTTATTTATTTTTTATTTTTGGGGAGGTTACAAACTTCATGAAACGATAGGGGCTGAAGTGGGAATGATCCCTGATGTCCCACAACAAATTCCGAATTTTTGCAACTGAAACTGGTTGAGAAAAAAATGTGTTACATTACTTATCGAACGCCCTTCATAGTAATCGTTTTTCAGTAGCAACAGATTTGGATCGATACTGGAAGGTTCTATGCGTGCGCCGTTGCGTGTATTAGCTGATAAGAGAACCAGGCTTTCCCGTTATTGCAGCGGACTCCCGGGGTGCTGTGCAAGGCGTCTCGGAGACACCTCCCACTCCCGCGGCGAGACCGACGCGAAAGGCACAATAACGGCGGCGAGCGCGGTTCCTGCCGACAGTCAAAACAGGGGCAGCGGGAACAAAGGTTAGATCAATAGCTGCCGGTATTCAGGTCGTGTATTGAAGGGAAGATTGAGTCCACGGATGTAGGGGCATCGATCTGGCACGCAGGTGGCAGCCCTGGTGCCTCACCCCAGAGTCCTGTAGGGAACCGAGTATTCTCGCGGGAGACCGGCCCGCTTTCGCTGCCTTACCTCTGCCCTTCGCAACGGGACACAGCGCGTCAGTCCTCGATTCCTATGAATTTCAACCCTCTGTCTCCTGCATACCAATAGGGCGGCACACAGGAGGGAATTGTCGTCTCCACCTGTCCCCGTCAGGGACAATACCCTTTGTTTCCTGGAGCTCTTTCACCGCTTTATCTGAAGCTATACATCTACTTCGTATTTCACATACCTCAGACGTCTGCAGTGTAATCCATCACTTATTCATGTAATACATTTCTGTATCTCAGCTACGTCTCTTCGGGTCTCTTCAGTGCGCAGACAATGAGACACAATTATCCTGTACATGTTCACATCCTGGCCTTAGCACAGATTAGGTACAAACTGCGATTCATGTGTACTTCTAATGCGTGTATCAAACGAAACATATTCCCTGTACTACATTTGCAAACGTTCTGTCCCCTTAGGTCCTTAACGTTTCTCATGCGCGTTTCCCTTATATTTAAGGCTTTACTCCGGACAAATAGCTTCAGAAAAGATTTTCGAACACTTAAATTTGCATTCGTTGTTAGCAAATTTCTCTTTTTCATGAGCTCTTGTTTTGCTACTGCCAATCCGTATGTTACATCCTCTTTTTTTCGGCTACCATCAGCTATTTTGTCACTGCCGTTAGAGTGATACGGAAAATAACTATCGACACAGACCCTAAACTAAATAACTGCGCGGAAGGAAAGAAGGGTGTCTGCTGTGCTGTTCGAGTTTAGGGGGACTAGCAGTTGGCCGACGCGTGACGGAGACGTTTTAGGGCAGTGTCTGCAGATGTGGAAAGTCGTATGTCAGGGTGACAGAGCGGTTAGCACTTGTGCCTAGTGAGCAGGAGGCACGGGTTCGAAGTCCGGCCTTGCAAATTTTCATTCGACGCTTCAGTCTGCACATATACTTCACAGCTGTCTGAAACTTGCAAAGGTCTCTGGAACCGTATACGAGGGTCGTTCCGAAAGTAATGCATCCTAAGTTTCTCCTGGCATATACAACTTGCAAATAACTTCCGGGATTTCAGCCAGGTAATACTCTCAGCGACCGCCGATATTTCGGCGGGAGAACCCTCCCCATTTCCAAGGCAAACTGCAACGGACAGGCGACGTACATGCAAATTTAAAACCTCCGTTCTCGGAGTGATGCAGGGAAGTTAATACACACACTGAACCTATTTCTTTACATATGTGGACGATACCTTTGTTGTTTGGCCTCATGGTAGGGAGAATTTGAGTGCCTTTCTAGAACATCTGAACTCGATCCACCCGGACATTCGTTTTACGAAGGAGGTGGAAGAGGATGGTTGCCGTCCCCTCCTTGACGTGTTGGTTAGGAGGGAGGATAATGGATCATTGGGATTTGCAGTCTACAGGAAACGTAATCACATCGACTTGTACTTACAGGCTAATAGTTGTCACCATCCGGCTCAGCGTGAAGGGGTACCTCGTACCTTGGTACACAGGGCGCTTGTCTCTTTCTGACGCTGAGACTTTGCCAGCTGAGCTGTCCCATCTTGAAATTACATTTCTTCAAAATTGTTATAGTGACAGACAGATTGAACGTCCGTTGCGCTATCGACCAACTGTACATCGGGTGATTGATGATAATTCTGACTCGACACCTAAGTCTACTGCCTTTTTGCCTTACGTAGGAAACACTTCCAACAAGATCGGTGGTATTTTACGGAAATACGATGTGAAATGTGTTTTCCGACTTCCATTAGAGCGCTTTTGAGTTCTGTTAAGGATGATCTTGGTCTGCGTAAGGCGGGTGTATATCGCATTCCTTGTAGCTGCGGCGTGGCATATATTGGTCAAACTATCAGGACTGTGGAGGACCGATGTACTGAGCATAAACGGCACACACGATTACACCAGCCAAGTAGATCTGCTATTGCCGAACATTGCTTGGATACTGGTCATCTTATGTTATATAGCAACACCGAGATATTGGCATGCATGTCCACCTATTGGGACAGTGTTATTAAGGAGGCTGTTGAGATTAAATTAGCGAGCAAACTCGTTAACAGGAATGGAGGTTTCGGTTTAAACCCTGTTTGGAATCCGGCTCCCTCCCTTGTCAAAAAACAGAGGGACAGAGTCAATGCTACCTCACCTGCGAGTTTGTAGTCTCACTATCGATAGCTCTGGTCATCTTTGGTGGCACTAGTGTTCAGTGTGTGTGTTATCTTTCCTCCATCAGTCCGAGAACCGAGGTTTTAAATTTCCATGTACGTCGCCTGTCGATTGCAGTTTGCCTTGAAAATGGCGGGGTGTTCTCCCTCCGAAATATCTGCGGTCGCTAAAAGTGTTACCTGGCTGAATTCCAGGAAGTTATTTGTGGTGACTTCGGATGACCGCGCTATTTGTCGTTGGTGCAGTGCTAATGCTTTTACCTTCCTTTTCACTTTCCGGTCGTTCCGTTGTTCTGATTTCGTTGGCGGCAGCAGAGAAGTGTTCCAAAATAGTCTGATATGAACGCGCGTATAAAACAGCATGTGTGATTGAATTACTCACTGCTGAAGAAATTGCACCGAATGAAACGCATCGATGCTTTCTTAAGGTTATGAGGACGATACAGTAGATGTCAGCAATGTGAGGCAATGAGTACGGCATTTTCGAGGTCGTGAAAGGGTATCCATGACAAGCCATGTCTTAGCCGACTTTGCACAGCTGTCATCTCTCGCAATGAAGAGTATCTTGATCATTCATCCGTGCTGATCAGCGGATGACGACCAGAGAATTGTGTGGAAAGCTGAATGTCGGCTGTAGTGCCTTAGAAACAGTGTTGGAACATATTGGATATCGCAAAGTCAGTGCGAGATGGGTCCCACGGATGCCCACAGAAGGGCTAAGAACTCATCGACTGGACATGTGTCGGGAACTGCTGGACCAATATGATGCTGAAGATGAGACGTGGTGTCACCACTATGAGCCAGAATTCAATAGACAATCCATGAAAAGCCGGCATAGGAATTCTCCGTCAAAGAAGAAAGACATAGCCGCCTGCAGGCAAAGTGATGTGCACAATCTTCTGGGATAGCCAAGGTGAGGTTCTTTTGGAGGCCTTGGAGCCTGGAGAAACTGTCAGTTCATCACGCTACAAGACGACACTGACTAAGCTGAAAACCCGAATTTCCAGGGTAATACCAGAGAAGAAGACCAACTTTCAGCTGCAACATGATAACGCCAGGCCCCACACCAGTTTCGCTGCCACGCAATTCAATGCAAAATTCTACTGGATTGTCTTACCACATCCACCGTACAGTCCCGACTTATCTCCTTCAGACTTCCATCTCTTTCGGCCTCTGAATGATGGAATATGTGGCTAACATTTTCAAGACTCGGATGCTGTTGTAAAAGCTGTAAGGAAATGGTTAGCCTTAGCCAGCTCCGATTTTTACAACAGAGGCATGCAGGCTCTGGTTCATCTTTGGCAAAAGTGCCAACAAAAGGTGATGTCTATGTCAAAAAATGACGGTCTGTAGTTGAAATATTGCTCTATGTATCTGTGCTGTCGTGATTTATGTATCTTTCTGTGGTTTACATGTATAAAAATAGAAGACATTACTTTCGGAATGATCTTCATAGTTTCGTTCAGAGTGCATTAATAACTGTTTGAGCTTCATAATAGAAAGAAAAACCTGCGAGCGGTACCAAATCGTCGTCACGATAATCAGCGTTGGATGCTATACAAAAGCCATTAATAATTTGACCACTGCACACGATGGGAACACCATCACATTGTAACAACATCCGAACTATATTCGTTAAATAAGGGTCTCCTAATCATGGGAAGAGTTGTGGGAAGTAGGGTTTATAAGTGGAAGTCGATATCATAATAGTAAATATTTAATCGAAGTGAAAATGAACATGGATTCTTATTACAGTCTGTCTCGTAAAAAACTGAAGGACAGGAAACTAAAATGAAATACTGAAGTTAATTGTATGATACTTTGATTGACATATTTACGAAAACTGAAGAACAGTCGAAATCAGAGTTCCTTATCTGCTCAACTAGCATTTTAACATCAACCCAATGAACTACGCATCCAGAAAAATGGGAGCTGTTCAGAGTACGGTCTCTGAGATATGAATTTAACATCTCATGCAGTAGCAAAAAAAGGACACTTACATCTTTAAACTGTATAGGCAGCACTGGACGACAGGCAGGAAGAAAATGATAGGAGACACTGTAAGAAAACGAGTAACCAGAATGGCTATCCGTGACGTGGCGTACAAATACGCAAGGGCTCTTTCTAAGGTTGGTACCCAGTTTGAATGGTCTTGCATTATTGGAGGGCGTATCTCACGCAGTGTATATAAGGCAATTCACATGATTGGCCAAATGAGAGAAGAACTGTTGAGAGGGAGCTAAATTTCTCAGATAAATTTCTCACTTTTCACAGCAACGGGAAAGCAAAGTTCTTGTTGGCACCCAGGCTGAATAAGTACTTCCTGCATCTCATGTGGGAACTGCGGGATAAGGCACAGCTGCTGCTGCACATCAAGGATAAACTCCCGGAAATCACAAATTCAGAATATGACGAGCAGGCCCTGCGAACCACCAAAGAATCCCACCCAACTTTTGAACGAAGTTTCTCTATTGTACAGGGCACTGACCAAAGACAGTCTCGGAATTCGCTTCCTTCCTTGGAATACTTCCAGCAACTATCCAACAGATGCGCAGTTGCTTTGTGTATGAAAATAAAATGTAACTGGACTGATACATAGTAGTCTAGCTATTTGTACCGGTCATGTTATATAGTATCTGGATCCACATGCGTCATTTGTCTGACATCAAACGGCGTCAGCGGAGGGTACTAGCTGCACTGGTTTTTTACGCCATTGGCGGCTGCAAGAAACTGAATGTATTTAATACCACGTGATCAAAAAGTCAGTATAAATTTGAAAACTGAATAAATCACTGAATAATGTAGATAGAGAGGTACAAATTGACACACATGCTTTGAATGACATGGGGTTTTACGGGAACAAAAAAAAAAAAGTTCAAAAAAATCCGACAGATGGCGCTTCATCTGATCAGAATAGCAATAATTGGCACAACAAAGTAAGACAAAACAAAGATGATGTTGTTTACAGGAATTGCTCAATATGTCCACCATCATTCCTCAACAATAGCTGTAGTCGAGGAATAATGTTGTGAACAGCACTGTAAAGCATGTCCTGAGTTATGGTGAGTCATTGGCGTCGGATGTCGTCTTTCAGCATCCCTAGAGATGTCGGTCGATCACGATACACTTGCGACTTCAGGTAACCCCAAAGCCAATAATCGCACGGACTGAGGTCTGGGGACCTGGGAGGTCAAGCATAACGAAAGTGGCGGCTGAGCACACGATCATCACCAAACGACGCACGCAAGACATCTTTCACACGTTTTGCAATATGGGGTGCAGCGCCATCCTGCATAAACGTCGTACGTTCCAGCAGGTGTTTATCAGCCAGGCTGGGGATGATGCGATTCTGTAACATATCGGAATACCTCTCACCCGTCACGGTAGCAGTTACAAAACCAGAATCACGCATTTCCTCGAAGAAAAAAGGCCCGATAACGGTAGATGTGATAAATCCAACCCATACCGTGACTTTCTCGTAGTGCAATGGAGTTTCCACGACAGTTCTAGGATTTTCGGCAGCCCAAATTCTGCAGTTGAGGGCGTTGACAGACCCTCGGAGCGTGAAATGAGCTTCGTCGGTCCACAACACGTTACTCAACTAATCGTCATCTTCCGCCATCTTTTGAAACGCCCACACCGCAAATGCTCTCTGCTTCACTAAATCGCCAGGTAACAGTTCACGATGCCGAAGGATTGTGTACGGATAGCATCAGAGGGTACACCTAAGTGCCAATCAAACAGTTGTTTATGGAATGCCGGTGCGACGTGCGACTGCACGAGCGCTGACTTCCCCGTGCAAAGACGAACCCGCTACAGCCTCCATTTCTTCCTGAACTGTCTCAGCAGCATTACGCCTTGTGCTAGGTCGGCCGCTACGGGGTCTATCGTCTAAACAACCTGTGGCTTCGAACTTCGAAATCATTCTCGCCACAGTTGCATTTGTCAACGGACCTTTACCCGTTCGAATCCCCTTGCTACGGCGATAGAATCGTAACGCTGAACTAGCACATTCCCCATTCTGATAATACAGCTTCACTAAAAGCGTCTTTTCAGGTAACGTCAACGTGCTGCGACTGCTGGCGCATCTGATTCTCTCTCTCATTACAGCTCCTTTTATACACGATTGTCATGCGCAGTCACTGATGTTTTGCTGTCCAGCGCCATCTGTCGGACGTTTTGTGAACTTTTTTTTATTGTTCTAATAAAACCCAATGTCATTCCAAGCATGTGTGTCAATTTTTACCTCTCTACATTATTCTGTGGTTTATTAAGTTTTCAAATTTATACTGATTTTAGGCTGTGTACTCTGCCTGACGCAAAAAGTAAAAGCGAGTTCATTTAAGGGTAAATAATAGTGCACTGCCTAATATTCTCTTTCACTGTTCCGGTATTCGCAATGGACGTCACTTGATTTTTCAAGAACAACGCCAGAACAGTAGAGCAAAGGTTTATACTATCTGATCAAAAGTTTCCGCACACCCTTATGTAATACGGAACTGACCACTAGATGTTACGAGGCGCGGGCCCACCAACATAAAACGAGAAGCAATAAAAGCAGAACGGGTGGGTCAGGAGAGCTCAGAGAACGGGAACTAGTCATTGAATGTCACATGAGTAACAAATCCATCATGGACATTTTAACCCTTCTAAAGCTGTCCATGTCGTCAGTTGGTGATGTGGAGGTGAAACGCGAGGGAACAACAACAGCTAAACCAAGGCCAGCCAGACTTCACGTGCTGACGGACGGGGAACTTGGAACACTGCGTAGGATGATGGTAAATAATCGCTGAGCAATGACTCACTCGTGAATTCCAAATTTTTACGAGAAGCTTAATGACTGTTTGTAACGACTGAAAAAGGAAGGGCTGAGCCGTGGTAAAATTTGCTGTTTTGAAGAGCACGCCGCAGCGCGTAGTGTAAAGCAGTTGCCTTCCGTTTCTGGCGGTGGCGCCACGGTGGAAATCGCAGGTTTGGTGTCTCCCTCTGGTGGGAAAGGGAAAAAGTTGCCTGTTCACTTGCATTTAAGGGGCGCTATGAGCTCGGCAGTTTGTCAGTCTGTCAGTCTCAGCGAGTCTGGTCAGTTGGTCAGCCGAGTCAGTGTGGGGCAGTCAGTGTCTGTCCGTCGTCCGGAGTGCTAGTCTGCCCAAGTTGCTCAGGCAACGGTGATTGGCGGTTGGATCGATCGGTTGGTCGGTCGCGCACTGAGACACAAGATGGCTTGTCCGCCTTGAGCGTCGGTGCATGTGAGGTAGCCACTTAAGTCCAGTGGGCCGCGCCGCATAGCGAGGGTTAGTGGCTTCACAGTCGACACGAGAGCAACAGGAGCCAACCCACATCAGTCTGGCCGGGGCGAGCCGCGACGCCGTGAGACGGGAGATCGGCGTGCCTTCCTGTGTCCGTTGAAGCGGCTGGCAGCGGACGGTTCGGGAGAGCGTTGGAGGTGCTGCGCCAGGTCTTCGCCAGACATCGCAGTTTTTTTTAGATGTTAAGTGATTCGTGGTATGTTGTTTCATTTACTTGTTAAATTCTACTTGTTTTCTTGGTCAGTCCCTCGTCCCCAGCTAGCTCATTCGTCTCTTGTCGGCATTTGTTAGGCAGTTAGTGTTTGTCTGTCTGTCTGTCTATCTGTCGGTCTGCCGTATGTTAATAGAGGCCTCTGTCATGTTTGTCGGATTCGCTGTTAACGAATTTATTGCTTAAGGTGTAAAAGCCGAATTCCTGAAATATGTTTTTATCTTGTCTATCATCTTGAGAGGTGGTATATGTGTAATGTAGAGCATGTTTATACATTTTACGTAAGACTGCATTTCATGGGTTTTATTTAACTGGTCATTTTAGTATATAAAGTTGCCACCCTTCCACCGTAAGAGTTCTTTTAAAAACAAGTTGCACTTTCGGCGGCAAATAATTTTTAATGTGAGTGTTTTGTACCATTCCCATCCCTCTTACGGGGTGCATAGTTAATGTGTTTGTGTGAGTTGTTAAAATTTTTAGTTTAAAGTAATCTGGTGTGTTGCAGATTTGCGCCAGTGTAGTCTTTCAGAGGTTGTTGTGAGCGGTCGTGGCTACGGCCGTGTTAAAAGGGAGCGGCAAGGTTCTCAGCCTGAAAGCTCATACTATCAACTAAAAAAAAAGTGTTATTCCCGCCTCTGAATAAATTGTAACTTGATATTTACAGGGCGCTTTCGGTTTATAATTAAATCAGTTAAAAAAATAAAAAAGCGGCTTTTAGGAATAAAATTTCCATTTGTTAAAAAAAAATTTAATTTGTTCATCAGTTACCCATTGGCAACTACTTCCATGCTCACATAGTGTCATTAAATGTGTTAATGTTCTTGATGAATCGCTAGTAAATAAAGTAAATTCTTAAGAAAAGGTTTTGAAAGTAAATTCACGGTTCAAGGGCTACAACAGACTAACAGCTTCCCATACGCGAAACATTTCTGTAGTAAATTGTAAGCGACGCCTGAGACGGTGTAAAGAGAGACACCAGGGGAGGGTGGATGACTAAGATTTGGAGAGATGAATCACGCTATACCCTGTGGCAACCTCATGGGATTGTTTGGATTTTGCGAACGCATGCCAGCAGATGTAGTGCCAACAAGAAAGTACGAAGTAAGTAATATTGCAGTATTCGAATCTTCTTCGTGATTAGAGAGTTAAGGAAATGCTAAATGTGAAATATATGAACACATTGCGCAGTACAAGAACATTTCGGAGACGTTGACAATTTGTATCAACATGACAGTCACCTGTCATGAAGTGGTGTCGATGAGTCAATGAATTGTGGAGAATGACATTCCTGAAACGAATTTTCCTGCCCGGAATCCTAACCTCAATCCAATGGGACATCTTTTAGGATTTATAATGTGTGCTTTGCTCCACATCCTATTGTCTAACGTCACCATCTTGTGTGTTTCGGCTGTTGTGACATAATGGACTGCCTTTCGTCCGCAGACATTCATAAACCTCATTTAATATGAAACCAGCAGAGTTCAAGCCGTCGTGAAGGGTGTGTACACTCCATATTAAAGTCCACTATTTACTGTCGGGATACATTTGCTCAGATAATGTATAGAACGCAGGTCACCTTAAAGTGTGTTACTGTGGGTGCGCCTGCAAATACGACACTTTCGCTCATGGCCCTAAGTATTCTCTCTGATTACAGTTTGTCATAGCTGAGGGTAGTTCTTAGAAATAACAAATGCAGCCAACATAGCTCCCGAAGCTGGAGACTGGAGACTGTAACAAATCTGGAACAATCGAGTGAGCTGATAGACGAGGCTTAAGTGAAAGTACTGTACACTAACGTGGCTAAAGCGACAAAGAACGTGAGACATGGGTTGGCTGCTGATGCTCTTTAATACGTTATATAATTGTGTTATACTTGATGTTTTCCCCCACACTGCGGCGTTCTTAATCCCCTCCTTGTGGTTTTGGTTCCTCACTCTTCGAACGAGTGGGTACCGATTGCGCGCGAAAAGGTCTACTGTTTGCCCGACTGCGCGCGTGCACTTACCGTAGCAAACATGTCGACTGAGCGCGATGAGGTGGGTCATAAAGAGGACGACTGCGCACCAGTGTTTCATTTGTCACTTGGAAATGTTTGCTCTGAACCGTTGGTAGCACTGTTACCATTAGTCACTTTCTCTGAGTGCTGTGCTGTGCTGTGAGTGCCGGTTCCTGCTCCTCGATTGTGACGTGTAAGTCATGTATTTACTGAAACGATTCTTCAACCAACACTCGGTTTACTAAGGAAGCCAGCCACAATCATGCAGCCGTTGATAACTTAAACAGACAAATTTTGTAAGACGGAAGGCTATTACTGAATAATGTGGCAGACATTTAAAATTAATTCCTAAAGACGTTGCCTCCAATGGACTCGATATATCCAGCAAGACAACCACCTACATTAACATAAATGACATATATTGGCTTCACGGATCTAGTAATAAACGTGAGAAACATAGAAGTATGCGCAGGATTTGATGTTATAGAGCAGGAATGGTACTATGACACTTTTGAATTTTTTATAAAGCGTTTCTTATTATTGTCATAGGGAACAAATATAGTTTCCGTGTCTTTTTTAAGTACTTTGACAAGTGCCCCATTATGGGCGTCAGTTTTTAACTGTACCTGTAACTGTTCCTGCTTAGCGGTCACAGAAAATGCGAAGAAAAATGCTTAGTGCCAACTTGTGTTTTCCTCCGCGCGCTGTTAACTTGGCTCAAAACTCGACCATCACGCGCAGTTGACCATCCCGAAAAGAGGCCGCGAGCAACTGATTTCTCAAATAGCAGGTAAAACTTTGGATCTGCTCGCAGTCGGGATCACCCGTATCGATAATACAGACTTATCATTGCTAGACGTGCAAGAAAAAAACATTTGCTGCTAAAACACATTACTGATTTTCCACTATACTACCTCTTTTAATCATTCAACGAAGGTGCCACCTTCGTATTATTAGCGAGATGTAGTATAATGTTTTTGCGACTCATGTCTCAGCCCTAAAATCCCAGATTTAGACGATACTCTCTTGCCACCCTTCCTTGTTACATTCGCGAATTGTACGTGCGGAAAAAAAGGATTGTTGGCAAACTCTGTCCTAAGCTATAAGTCTTCTGATCTTCTCGTCGTGGTCGGTTTGCGAGACTCCTGTGAGATGACGTAATATGTTGCCCGACTCTTGGAACTTACTCTCATGGAATTACAATAAACTTCTTCATGATGCACAACGCCACTGCCGGCCGGTGTGGCCGAGCGGTTCTAGGCGCTTGAATCTGGAACCGCGCGACGCTGCGGTCGCAGGTTCGAATCCTGCCGCGGGCATGGATGTGTGTGATGTCCTTAGGTTAGTTAGGTTTAAGTAGTTCTAAGTTCTAGGGGACTGATGACCTCAGATGTTAAGTCCCATAGTGCTCAGAGCCGTTAGAACAACGCCACTCTTGTAATGTCTGCAACTCCATTGAGCATTTACGCGACGCTCTCGCGCCGACTAAACCATCGCCTAACGAATCGTGCCACTCTTCGTTTGATCTTCTCTTTGTCTTCTATTAATATGAACTGGTAAGGGGCCCAAACGAGCAATACTCGACGATCGGTTGACGAAAATATTTGTAAGCCAATTCTTTCGTGTATGAATTAGTTAATTTGCGTTAAGATTGTCCCAGTGAATCCAGGCTTCATTTCCGCTTCCATTACAATTAGTTTTACGTGGTCATTCCACGTTATGTCACTCAGGATAGTTACTGCTAGGAATTTTTCTGATGACACTTCTTTCATTGATTTGCCGCTAATCCTACAGTAGTGTCTCTCTTCATCTGTATATCCCCGATGTTTCATTTATTTGCGTTCAGCGTCAACTGCCAACTTCTGCTCCACTCGTCTAGTGTCTGGAGGTCTTTCTGGATCACACTGAAGTTTTCGTTTTTTACAACATTCCTATAGAATCCAATTTCGTTCGCAAATGATCTCACAGACAATCTAGCATTGCATCCCAGATCACTAATATACCTGATGTGTCAAAAAGAAGGACCTCATTTTAGAGTGTAATAATTACGAAAGATGGGCCACACCGAACAGGAAATGTTAATTAACTAAATGGGCAAGGCCTACAGTTTTAGAGAACAGCTAGATGTCAGCCCGTGAGTCTACTCAGTCAGTCTGGAAAAAGATGGTGTCCGCTGAAGAGAAGGCGTTTTGTGTACTAGAGTTTAGAACACGTAAGTCAGTGAGTGCAGTCCAGAGTGAGTTTAGACGTTGTTTAGCGGCTGATCTTCATTCCCAGAAAATCATTCGTCGTTGGTATCGTCAGTCTGAAGAGAAAGGATGTTTACGGAAAGGTGAGAGTCCAAGTCTACCCTGCACGTGTAGTGAAACGGTGGAAAGAGTTCGGCAAAGTTTGTGCAGAGTCCACAAAAGCCTGCTCGCCCAGCATACAGCAAAATTTCAATTTCTCATATGACCTGAGTGTTAAGGTGATGTTTGTTCTATAAACCATACAGACTACTATAACTAGGTTGGTGATGAAAGCAATGTACTTGTAGGAGACGCGGAAGATGACAGATTTCAGTGATGAAGCAACATTTCATGTCAGCGGTAAAGTCAACCAACAGAACATGTACATATGGTAATTTAGAACTCTCATAAAACTGTTTAGCATGAAAGAGACGTCCAAAGTGGAAGATTTTCGTGCCACTTCTTATGAAAAGTTATATGACCACTTCTGTTTGGAGGAAAACACAATGACTTTAATGAGATATCTTCGAATTTTGCAGATTTGGATCTCCTAAAACGTGAGGAAGATTGTAATAACTTCATATTCCAACAAAATGGAGCTCCACCTCACTAACACAACACTGCGCGACAATTCTCAAAGAAGGACACAGGATGCGATATTGTAGTGCCCGTCTTATTTCGAATTAAACACAGTTAACTCGATATCATATTTATCCGCCGACACCAGGCAAGCGACTTTCAAGTAAACTGTCTCCTCTGTACGGGAATATACGTAATGGATGTAGAAGCATAGGTTGTAGACACGTGGTTGACGGCATATGGAACTTCGGATCTGGCCTTGAGCTCTGCTCGGGAAGCCAAATAGTAAAAGGCGACTGCTCATGATGAATGGGAAATCCTGTTTCGAGTCCCGACCCAGCACAAATTTTCGATGTGTCATTTCATTATACGTCTGATGGTTCTCCATATTCGCAACAGCAAACACACTTCATGTACACAGAAAGTGTCTGTTTGCTTTTCTTGTGTTAATATTATTATTAAGTTATAACAGTACGCCCCGGGCGTTTCTGGGCACGTAAGTCGCGATTCATAAGGTAAGCTGTGTAAGCGCCAGTATAACTTTGTGAAGCACCCTGAAGATAGTTCTTATGACGTAGTGAGCGGGGACTAGCCCATTCAATCTTCAGTTTAGAGATATGTGAAGGAGCAAAACGCATGACCACAATCCGGTGACCAACCCCCCACCCCCCACCCCCCGGTTCTACCACCTTCCCCTGGTCCACCCCTGCCTCCCGCCACTGGACCCTGTTACACCTCCATAAGACCCTTTGTCCATCAGTAGGGCTCTGTAGTACTGAAATGTGTTGCATGCATTTAATTTTGTTCTTGAACCACTTCATTGAACAATAAACATTAATTTTATATTGTTAAAACACTGTTTTAATAATCAGCGGTTTTCTCATTCCCTGCAACGCGAAAACAACTGCTCTTCGTGAAAAAAAAATCAATTGGACCCTTTTTGCAGCAAATGTAACGTTTTTACTAGAAGCCTCGGTTATCGAGTTATTCAACAAAAATATAAAAATATGTGCTTTAGATGCATTCCCAGGCCTTTGCTCACACCCCATCGGCTGGTTTTTTTTTATGCTTTCCTCGACACTCCCTCCTAGCACCGTACAATAATTTTGCGACTACGTAAATTACTTCCCCTGTTGACCTTTTCTGGTCTTCATTGACTGGGCGGAAGTGGTCTCCTACGCCAGCAATGTGCTTGAATACCGGCATTACGCTGGACACCTACCGAAAATTCTGGAACCAAAAAATTAATACAATACCGGTGGTCTAGGGGTAGCGTCTTTGATTCACAATCAAAACGTCTTCGGTCCTGGGTTCGATCCCCGCCACTCCCTAAATTTTGATAAATAATCAGCATTGGCGGCCGAAGATTTCCGGCATAAGAAGTCAGCCTCATTCTGCCAACGGCCTTGTCAAAGAGGGCGGAGGAGAGGGTAGAGGTTCAGGGCACTCTCTTGTACTAGGGGTGGGAAATTGCCCCTAAAGGTGGAAGAATCAGCAATGATCAACGACATGAGGATGCAGAAGGCAATGGAAACCACTGCATTAAAAACGCGTAACGTGTATCCACAGGACATGTGGTCTGTACCTGAAGAAGTGTCATGATGATCTCTCCATTGGCAAAAGATTCCGGAATAGTCCCCCATTCGGATCTCCGGGAGGGGACTGCCAAAGGGGAGGTTACCATGAGAAAAAGATTGAATAATCAACGAAAGGATAACGTTCTACGAGTCGGTGCGTGGAATGTCAGAAGCTTCAACGTGGTAGGGAAACTAGAAAATCTGAAAAGGGAAATGCAAAGGCTCAATCTAGATATAGTAGGGGTCAGTGAAGTGAAGTGGAAGGAAGACAAGGATTTCTGGTCAGATGAGTATCGGGTAATATCAACAGCAGCAGAAAATGGTAGAACAGGAGTAGGATTCGTTATGAATAGGAAGGTAGGGCAGAGGGTGTGTTACTGTGAACAGTTCAGTGACCGGGTTGTTCTAATCAGAATCGACAGCAGACCAACACCGACAACGATAGTTCAGGTATACATGCCGACGTCGCAAGCTGAAGATGAACAGATAGAGAAAGTGTATGAGGGTATTGAAAGGGTAATGCAGTATGTAAAGGGGGACGAAAATCTAATAGTCATGGGCGACTGGAATGCAGTTGTAGGGGAAGGAGTAGAAGAAAAGGTTACAGGAGAATATGGGCTTGGGACAAGGAATGAAAGAGGAGAAAGACTAACTGAGTTCTGTAACAAGTTTCAGCTAGTAATAGCGAATACCCTGTTCAAGAATCACAAGAGGAGGAGGTATACTTGGAAAAGGCCGGGAGATACGGGAAGATTTCAATTAGATTACATCATGGTCAGACAGAGATTCCGAAATCAGATACTGGACTGTAAGGCGTACCCAGGAGCAGATATAGACTCAGATCACAATATAGTAGTGATGAAGAGTAGGCTGAAGTTCATGACATTAGTCAGGAAGAATCAATACGCAAGGAAGTGGGATACGGAAGTACTAAGGAATGACGAGATACGTTTGAAGTTCTCTAACGCTATAGATACAGCAATAAGAAATAGCGCAGTAGGCAGTACAGTTGAAGACGAATGGACATCTCTAAAAAGGGCCATCACAGAAGTTGGGAAGGAAAACATAGGTACAAAGAAGGTAGCTGCGAAGAAACCATGGGTAACAGAAGAAATACTTCAGTTGATTGATGAAAGGAGGAAGTACTAACATGTTCCGGGAAAATCACGAATACAGAAATACAAGTCGCTGAGGAATGAAATAAATATGAAGTGCAGGGAAGCTAAGACAAAATGGCTGCATGAAAATGTGAATACATCGGAAAAGATATGATTGTCGGAAGGACAGACTCAGCATACAGGAAAGTCAAAACAACCTTTGGTGACATTAAAAGCAACGGTGGTAACATTAAGAGTGCAACGGGAATTCCACTGTTAAATGGAGAGGAGAGAGCAGATAGGTGGAAAGAATACATTGAAAGCCTCTATGAGGGTGAAGATTCGTCTGATGTGATAGAAGAAGAAACAGGAGTCGATTTAAAAGAGATAGGGGATCCAGTATTAGAATCGGAATTTAAAAGAGCTTTGGAGGACTTACGGTTAAATAAGGCAGAAGGGATAGATAACATTCCATCACAATTTCTAAAATCATTGGGGGAAGTGGCAACAAAACTACTATTCACGTTGGTGTGTAGAATATATGAGTCTGGCGAAGTACCATCTGACTTTCGGAAAAGCATCATCCATACAATGCCGAAGACGGCAAGAGCTGACAAGTGCGAGAGTTATCGCACAATCAGCTTAACAACTCATGCTTCGAAGCTTCTTACAAGAATAATATACAGAAGACTGGAAAAGAAAATTGAGAATGCGCTAGGTGACGATGAGTTTGGCTTTAGGAAAAGTAATGGGACGAGAGAGACAATTCTGACGTTACGGCTAATAATGGAAGCAAGGCTAAAGAAAAATCAAGACACTTTCATAGGATTTGTCGACCTGTAAAAAGCGTTCGACAATATAAAATGGTGCAAGCTGTTCGAGATTCTGAAAAAAATAGGGGTAAGCTGTAGGGAGAGACGGGTCATATACAATATGTACAACAACCAAGAGGGAATAATAAGAGTGGACGATCAAGAACGAAGTGCTCGTATTAAGAAGGGTGTAAGACAAGACTGTAGCCTTTCGCCCCTACTCTTCAATCTGTACATCGAGGAAGCAATGATGGAAATAAAAGAAAGGTTCAGGAGTGGAATTAAAATACAAGGTGAAAAGATATCAATGATACGATTCGCTGATGACATTGCTATCCTGAGTGAAAGTGAAGAAGAATTAAATGATATGCTGAACGGAATGAACAGTCTAATGAGTACACAGTATGGTTTGAGAGTAAATCGGAGAAAGACGAAGGTAATGAGAAGTAGTAGAAATGAGAACAGCGAGAAACTTAACATCAGGACTGATGGTCACGAAGTCAATGAAGTTAAGGAATTCTGCTACCTAGGCAGTAAAATAACCAATGACGGACGGAGCAAGGAGGACATCAAAAGCAGACTCGCTATGGCAAAAAAGGCATTTCTGGCCAAGAGAAGTCTACTAATATCAAATCCCGGCCTTAATTTGAGGAAGAAATTTCTGAGGATGTACGTCTGGAGTACAGCATTCTATGGTAGTGGAACATGGACTGTGGGAAAACCGGAACAGAAGAGAATCGAAGCATTTCAGATGTGGTGCTATAGACGAATGTTGAAAATTAGGTGGACTGATAAGGTAAGGAATGAGGAGGTTCTACACAGAATCGGAGAGGAAAGGAATATGTGGAAAACACTGATAAGGAGAAGGGACAGGATGATAGGACATCTGCTAAGACATGAGGGAATGACTTCCATGATACTAGAGGGAGCTGTAGAGGGCAAAAACTGTAGAGGAAGACAGAGATTGGAATAAGTCAAGCAAATAATTGAGGACGTAGGTTGCAAGTGCTACTCTGAGATGAAGAGGTTAGCACAGGAAAGGAATTCGTGGCGGGCCGCATCAAACCAGTCAGTAGACTGATGACCAAAAAAAAAAAAACCGGTGAGGTATACTTATTGACTCGTCTCGTATGTGAGCCACACAGGGGTGGCACTACATAATGTATGCAATAAAAGTCTTGTGTCTTTGCGCACAAACATTATGTACAGGAAGTCTTCCCAAGAGTCGCGAAGCGCAGGCTCGCTGATGTTTCGGCATATACCGCATTTGCAGATTCGTTTTTGTAATATGTAGATAGTTTCAGACAAACAAATACTGCACATCACGCCTTTTGTGCGTTGGGGGAAAGCATCGGTAAGAGTTTCGAAGCGAAATTTTACGTGCTCATTCGGTAGAGCGGTCTCATATTAGTGTAGCGCGATTTTCTTTTTATCGACATGCATTAACAGCAACAGTAAAACACGAAGAACAAACAGCAACATCTCCAATCTGTTTCGCGCTGACTGCTAGCGTCATACAGCAGCACAGTTCAGTCGCTCCTGGACTAATGGTTTTAAAAAAGCCAGTTATTTGTAAAGAGAAGCACACCAACACTTCCTGTCGGCTCTAGGCGTCGCATATAATGCATGAAGAGCAATTTTTGCTTTGGCTGACACCAACTACATACTGGGAAAATGAAGTTACGAATATCTGCCGGAACACAAGAGAAAATGCGCCTAACGGCTCTTACGAGAGATACCCAGTATATGTTCGATTGGTTCTCACTTAGCTCTTCTTCATTCTAATATAGTTGAAGGGTACATTACAGAACTGTAATTTGCACAAGACGCTGCAGTACAAAAAATAAATGGACTCATAGGCAAACCATTACTCACGCCTTAAAATAGCATAATCGATTCGGCGTAACAAGATCCTTGACATTTGCAATAGGTTGGGTGGGTAGTTTCGCGTGCCTACCTCGACCAGTCATGTAACTCGATTTTCTAACAACTCCGTTGTGCAGCTTCAGTGTTGTCACAGCTCTACCGACGGTTGCTGTTTTTCGCCCACTGGCGTCTGCGCATCGAGTTGAAAGCTGGGAAGCAGTAGTGCTATCTGTCAGGGATCTTCTTACGTCGACTGTGTTATAGTCGTTTGGGGGCTCTGTGGATAGTGTAGAATGAACCACCCAGTAATGTGAACTCCATTTCTGTATAAGTTATAGCACTGACTATGATATGTATGTACAGAATGCTAAATGATTACATCAGGTTACTGTCCATTCAGCGGCTGTTGCACGCAGCGACCGTTATTTTGATTTGTAAATAATAGATTTCAGCTATCAGTCGTCCTTTGGAATTTTTACTGGCAGATCTAGATTTCAGCTAGAGACTAGCCTTTCTGTGGACTACCCTTTTTTTGTCGTCAATGCATGTAATGCTTGTTGGTCTGGCTTTGTACACAGTTCATTGAGTATTCAATGAGTTTCTAGCTGAAATCTAGATCTGCCAATAAAAATTCCAAAGGACGACTGATAGCTGAAATCTATTATTTATAAATGATTACAATTTCGAAAAAATTAGATGATCGGCAGGCATTATCTTGTAGAAAAGTAAGCCAAGGATGGCTTGTCATGAAGGGTAGGAAAATTAGCGTATAATACGTCGACATACGACTGTGAACAGATATGGCACTCCAGAGAATCACTCATGGTTGTCGGGCCATATGGCGGGCCACTTCAGGCTGGTATTCCATCACTGACCAGGGCGTCTCCATACACATCTTCGGCCAGGAATCCCGTTCACTGGAGAGTAGTTGTCTTCGAAGATGAGTCCCGCCTCGAATTGAGCCTGATTGACTGGCTTTCTCTGGAGACATCCTGGACGGTGGTGGGGTACCAACCGATTGTCGCCCACCTTATGGCCTGACGACTGCGAGTGATGGTCTAGGGTACTATTTCTTTTCATAATAGGACCCATTTGTTGTCATCCGCGGTACCCTTAGAGTGGTACGTTGGCGACATAATACGCCTGGTTTTGTTGCCCTTCATGGCGAGTCATCCAGAGCTTGCATTTCAGCAAGTTAATCCGTCCAGCATACGGTGTAAGTTTCTGCGTTTGTCTTGGTGCTTGCCAAATACTATCTTTGCCAGCAAGGTCCCTGGATCTATACCCAATTGAGAATGTTTGGAGCATTTTGGGCAGGGCCTTCAATCGGCTCGGGATTCTGACAATCTGACACGTCAACAGGACAGACAGCGGCACGATATCGCCCAGGAGGACAGCCAACAACTAAGAACTCTATCAATGCTTGCATAAGGGCCTGAGATGGACCAACGCGTTGGTGACTTCTTCATATTTTGGCTATTTCTCTTGAATTTTTCTGAGATTGTAATCGTTTGTTTTCTGTACTGTACATGTACAGCACATCTACTGATTTACATTCCATACAGATAATTGTTTCATGGTGTATCGTCTTTTTTTTTATACAATTTATTTCACACACACACACACACACACACACACACACACACACGTCCCCTCCCTCCCCCCCTCCCGTCGTATGAAACAGTATTCCATATCTAATTACTTCATTTTGGTGGGGTAATAAACCTTACCCTAGCTTTTTGTTTAGTGTGTGCATAAATTCTAGAGATCTATGTATTTATAAGGTCATAACTTAATATTATGAACGTATAAGGTGACGACAAGAACTGCAACAGAGGAAATAAATTCTGGTTGTGTTATCTACAAGTGCAACAGCCAAAACAAATGTGAGTATCAGAATCAGACACCAATAGCAAAACAAAGGTTATGTCATCCGGTACTTTTCAGTGCTTCATCTCCGGAAGCATCATTATAACAGAGAACTGAAGGAGTCGGACGTGTGCGCTGATTTCAGTCAGCTAGAAATGTAATGCAGCAATTTTCCGTGAAATGAGGCTCTGGTTTCAAATTTAACGATGCGCCTGCAGAGCGCTCCCTCATCTGAAACAGTAATAATGCACCGTTTTCATTCCCCAAAAGGGCTCTGCAAATAGAGGAATCGGATATCGACAGATGGATGCGGAATGAAAGCTGTAGAACTTCGGCATAGGGGATGGAGCATGCCTTCATATAACTGTAGTTGCTGCTGTTTCATCAGCTAGTTCTCCTTGTTTCAATCTGAAATAAAATTTGCTTCATCAGACGATGGTATTCACAGAAGTATACATTCCCAGAGTCACAGGTTCCCACTAAACTGAACCTTAGCGACGACGCTCCAGGTACATACATGGACATCATTTGCTGATATTGTAATGAAACTAGGTTGCGCTATAACAAATTTGTGGTTCGGTAGGCGTGGTAAAGAACGTAAATGAAGTCATGAATGGTAGGATAACCGGTAGAACTGATAACATTGCTAGGGAAAAACCATAAACGAATGTGAGAGAGAAACGCTGGGAGCTGATGAGTTCTCTTCGTTTTTGGTTTGTTGTGCTCATAATTAGAACCGCATATCGTTCAATGTTAGTCCAATAACTACTTTGTATTATTACAAAATACAAGCAGTACTTTATAAGTTACAAAAAGCTAGCTTATCGCGTAACTTCCGCGTTTTTATGTAACCAAAGCAGTTACTTTTCATGTGAGTACAGTTTACATGCACGAACATAAAGAAGTCTGTACTGTTATTATTATTTTCTACTAATGTTTTTCGTCATGATGAAAGGCAAGAGTTTCCTGTTATTATTGATATGTGAGAAAGTTGCTTATGAATAACAGAAATATATTTTATATAAGCTGGACGAAGTACTGAAGCGATGTTTAATATATTTTTTTGCGTTTTTTTTATTTTCGTTTTTGCATTTTATAGTGCTATATTATTTACCAGTATTATTTAAAATCCTTTCACTTCTTCAACATCCCTGTGTTTCACTTTATAACTCAACAATTTTCTAACAAAACCAGAATTAAGCTTTGACAATTTCAAGTTTGCTATAAATACTGCTTATATACAAGCAACGGTGGATGATTATTATATAGAACAAAAATCTTTCGAAACTTTCACATCCATCTACAATCCTCACTCAGCTCCTAGACGCTTCACCGCTTCCGTTTTCGAGGGGAACCTTGTAAGAGACCGAAGGCATATGCGAAGAAACAGATCGAAATGAGGTAACGCCCGATAGGTATTCAACACACCTAACTTACAGAAAACGCAGGTGAGGTCTTAGCTGACGAAAGCGACTAGTCTACACGTACCTACTCTATGTGGTCAAAAGTATCCGGACACTGCTAAAAACACACGTTTTTCATATTAGGTGCATTGTCTTGCCACTTACTGCCAGGTACTCAGTAGTCATTAGACATCGTCAGAGAGCAGAATGGGGCGCTCCGCGGAACTCACGGACTTCGAACGTGGTCAGTTAATTGGGTGTCACTTGGGTCAGACGTCTGTACGCGAGATTTCCAAACTGTTAACCATCCCTAGGTCTACTGTTTCCGATGTTATAGTGAAGTGGAAACCTGAAGGGACACATACAGCACAAAAGCTTACAGGCCGACCTCGTCTGTTGAGTGACAGAGACCGCCGACAGTTGAAGAGGTTCGTAATGTGTAATAGGCAGATATCCATCCATATCATCACACAGGAATTCCAAACTGGGTCAGGATCCACAGCAACCACTATGACAGTTAGGCGGGAGGAGAGAAAACTTGGAATTCATGTCGAGCGGCTGCTCATAAGCCACACATCACGCCGGTAAACGCCAAAAACGCCTCGCTTTTTGTAAGGAGCGTAAACATTGGACGATTGAACAGTGGAAACGCGTTGAGTGGAGTGTCGAATCACGGTACATAATGTGGCGATTCGATGACAGGGTGTGGGTATGGCGGATGCTCGGTGAACGTCCACTGCCAGCGTGTGTAGTGCCAACAGTAAAATTCGGAGGCGGTTGTGTTACGGTGTGGTCGTGTTTTTCATGGAGGGGGCTTGCACTCCTTGTTTTACGTGGAACTATCACAACACAGGCCTACATTTATGTTTTAAGCACCTTCTTGCTTCCCATTGTTGAAGAGCAATTCCGAGATGGCGATTGCATCTTTCAACACGATCGAGCACCTGTTTATAACGGACGGCCTGTGGCGGAGTGGTTACACGACAACAACATTCCTGTAATGGACTGGCCTGTACAGAGTCCTGACCTGAATCCTATGGAACATCTTTGGGATGTTTTGGAAAGCCGACTTTGTGTCAGGCTTCACCGATCGACATCGATACCTCTCCTCAGTGCAGCACTCCGTGAAGAGTGTGCCGCCATTCCCCAATAAACCTTCCAACACCTGAATGGACGTTTTCCTGCGACAGGGGAAGTTGTTATCAAGCCTAAGGGTAGGCCAACACCATGTTGAATTCCAGCATTACCGATGGAGGGCACCACGAACTTGTAAGTCATTTTCAGCCAGCCTTCCGCATACTACCGCAGCCTACAGTACTTTTACAACTCTCATTTAAACTGTATTTACTTCGAATTCATCTTCAAAGGCATGCTGACAACAGTGAACAAATAGGATAAGGAGGAGGGGGCGGGGAGGGGGGGGGGGGGTGGAACTCGAATTACAAGACAGGATAGCAATTTTACAATCACTTACGTAACTAATCTTGAAACTGGAAGTAAGTATGGATATCAGAGACGTATGGAAAAATGGGGTTAAGTAACGAGTGGGGTAAGAGGTCTGGTAGCACAGTTTAAATCCTTATATAGAGAGAGCACCACAACTAACGTATCACATGGTGAGACACTAAATTCTCGAAAAGGGAAGGCTCTAAAGTAGACCACTATCGTGTGCAGTGCCTGAAGTGTTGTAATTTTCGAGACCTACAACATGTTCTTGTAGAATAATTAGCCTGATATTTGGTCTTTGTCTATTACAGACGACTACCTTTAACAATGTACATGTCACAGTCATTAATTATCCGCATCTTATCCCTGTAAATCTTACTCCTGAAAACAAATAATTTTAATATAGCTCACTGGGGCAAGTTGACGACCTCTCATTTGCTAAGCACTGATTATTTCAAAACTGCTACCGTCGCTAAGACAGTTAAGCGTTCAAAGAATGTGAGATGAACCGTGCGATCCCCTTGTGTTTACAGAGTATGATTTTGCTACGGTGAAAAGCACACCTCTTGTTCTTGTTACGGTTTATGGTGAAACTGAAAATGCTCCGGTTCAGGTTGCTGCACGCAAAGGTTCACTCAAAGAGACGCCTAATTAAGCTCTTCATGAACATGAGGTTGTGCATAATCAAGAAACATGGCCTTCAAATAATGTTGTCGCAAGTGAGCCAAAACGGTACCTAACTGTTTTCCATTCTAAACCGTTGCCATGTGGGAAAAACGGAAGCTCGCCTATAAAACCGGTGTCGATTGACAAAGAATCACACAAGATGGAACATGAATACTTGAAACAAGAAAGAGACACTTCCAAATAATGTACAGTACAGTGTTCTGCATTTAATAAGATGCACATTGACCCTCAACCAGAACACTGGATGAAGGGTATCAAATGTCAAATTTGGTGCGATGGGGCCTGCACAAACCTTGGGGAAAAATTTGTGTCTTCGTTTTCTGCCTCAGATGTTGAATCCCATAGTACTCAGAGCCGTTTGAACCATTTTTCATTTTCTGAATGAAAAACACTGATCTAAGGTTGTAACAATTTTCAGCAGAATAGTACAAAATATATTGCCGTGTTTGATTAATTAATGTACAATATTATATTTTTCATAAATATAAAAATAATAAACATTGTCTGAGTCTCAACATTTTATTACCAATTACCGATTACCGGCAGAGGAGAGGAATTCGTTTACATCTACATAGATATTCCGCAAGCCACCGTAAGGTGCTTGGCGGACGGTAACCCTGTACCACTGCTTGTCATTTCCCCTTCTGTTCCACTCGCAAATAGAGCGAGGGAAAAACGACTGTTTGTACATTTCCAAATGAGCCCTAATTTCTCGTATCTCACCTTCGTGGTCCTTACGCGCATTGTATGATGGCGGCAGTAGTATCGTTCGGCAGTCAGCTTCTAATGCCGGTTCTCTAAATTTTCTCAATTGTCTTTCCGGAAAAGAACGCCCCCTTCCCTCCAGGGAATCCGACTTGAGTTCCCGAAGCATCTCCGTAACACTTACGTTTTGTTCGAACGTACTGGTAACACATCTTGCAGGCCACCTCTGAATTGCTGCGATGTTTTCCTTCAATCCGACCTGTTACGGATCCCAAACACTCGAGCAATACTGAAGAACAGGTCGCACCAGCGTTCTATACGCGGTCTCCTCCACAGGCGAACCAATCTTTCGTAAAATTCTGCCAATAAACCGAATTCGACGATTTGCCTTCCCTACCACAGTTCTGATATGGTCGTTCCACCTCATACCGCTTTCCTAACTTACACCCACATTTTAACCGACTTGAAAGTGTCACGCTGGACACTAGTAATACTATATCCGAACATTACACGTTTGTTCTTCCTATTCATACTCATTAACTTACATTTTTCCACATTTAGGGCTACCTGCCATTCATAAAACAAACTGGAAATTTTGTCTAAGTCATCTTGTATTTCCTACAATCACTCAACTTCGGCACCTTACCATTCACAACCGCAGACTGCTGCCCACCCTGTCCACTAAATCATTTACGTATGTAAAGAACAACAGCGGTCCTGTAACACTTCCCTGCGGCACTCCCTTGTCTCTGATGAACACTCGCCGTCGAGGACAGCATAATGGGTTCTGTTATTTAAGAAGTCTTCGAGCCACTTACATATCTGTGAACTTATTGCATCTGCTGGGGCACCAAGTCAAATGCTTTCTGGAAATCTAGAAATATGGAATCTGCCTCTTGCCTTCGTCCATAGTTCTCAGTATATCATGTGAGACAAGAGCAAGTTGAGCGAGGCCCTCTAATGCTATGCTGATTCGTGGACATAAGCTACTTAGTCTCAGAAAAGTTTACTATATTGGAACTGAGAATGTGTTCAAGGATTTTGCACCAAACAGAAGTTAGGAATATTGACCTGTAATATTTTGGGTCCGTTCTTTTACCTTCCTTATAATATGGGGTCACCTGCGTTTTTTTTCCAGTCGCTTAGGAGTTTGTGCTGGGCGAGAGATCCTCGGTAAACGCAAGTTAGGTAAGGGGGCAGTGTCGTACTCTTTCTAAAATGTAACTGGAATTCAATCCGCAGCTGGTGATTTAATTGTTTTCAAATCTTTAAGTTGCTTCTCTCCGCCAGGCATTCTTATTTCTGTGTTGTCCTTACGGGAGTCTGTCCAATGGTCGAATGTCGGTATGTTTATATGGTTCTCCTGCTTGAGCGATTTCTTGAACGTTAAATTTAAAACTTCGGCTTCTGTTTTGCTATCTCCAACTGCCACACCAGACTGGTCAACAAAGGACCGAGTGGAAGCCTTAGACACGCTTGGCGATTTTATATACATCCAGAATTTTCTTGGGGTTTTCTGGCAGATCTTTTGCTAAGGTGTAACGGTGGTAGTTATTGTAAGCTACACGCATAGATCTCTTCACAGACGCTCGAATCTCTACTAACCTTCGCTTGTCCTCGTTTGTACATTCCCTTTTGAACCTAGAGTGCAACAGCTTCAGCTTCTTTAGCATCTTACAAATTTCGTTACTAAACTACGGTTGGTCTTTTCCATCATAGGCACGTAACTCTGCAGACCAAGATTTATAGTCTGCTTAAAGTTTTCCCATAATTCCTCAACATCAATCTTGCTGGTACAATGTGATGGCAATTCATTGTCTAAGTGAGATGTTAATAACTGCTTATCTGCTCTATCTACCAGAAACACTCTCCTAGCCTCCTTGACTGGTTTATTAACTTTCGTAACCATAGTTGCTATAATCACATCATGATCGCTAATCCCTATCGCTATATTGACATTAATCCCCCTTCTATGTTGACAATGTCGATAAGGGTCGGCCTATTTATAGCTACTAGGCCTATGATACTTTCACTGCGTGTGGGCTGCTGACCCGGCTGCTAAGGACAATTTGCATAAAACGCGTTCAAAAGTATTTCACATGACTGTCTGTCTGTACCCCTCGCAATGAACTCATAGACATCCTAGTTTACACACGGCAGACTGAATATCTTACAGTAAGAAGAATGTTGAGTCCCGTCATTTGTAATACCTCAGTACGGACCCGAATTTGCATTCAACGAATCCGCGAATCTGGGATGTGCAGTGCTCAGTGTTTTACTTCGTAGCTCGGAACAAGAGAATACAGGAAGCAAAAATCATGGCAGACCCGTACCTCAATCTCCCCCAAAAGGAACGTCTCAGCTCAAAGCTGCTCATACAGGCCCAAGCAGTACGGATGGGAGACCGCGATGAGCTCCTAGTGGAAGAGACACTACCCACCAGAGAACGTCACTGCCGGCCGAAGTGGCCGAGAGGTTCTAGGCGTTACAGTCTGGAACCGCGCGACCGCTACGGTCGCAGGTTCGAATCCTGCCTCGGGCATGGATGTGTGTGATGTCCTTAGGTTAGTTAGGTTTAAATAGTTCTAAGTTCTGGGGTACTGATGACCTTAGAAGTTAAGTCCCATAGTGCTCAGAACCATTTGAACCCTCGAACGTCGCTCAGACTACCCATCTCAACTGGATGAAAACCGTCTTCGTCTCAGTCACCTCATGCTGGGCACAAATACGTCAGCAAGTGTTCGCTAGTTACAAAATGAGGAAAACAGCGAAAGCTGAAATTTGAAGCATGTGAAAGCGACTTTTTTAAGTTCATATAACTTTCTTGTCCACTGGTCGTTAACTGCGGCACCTGCACCCAGATCATAGTGCTCAGGTCACGAGAATACCTGGTGAAGCATTATTTTCTTGTAGCTGGCCCCGCTGAGACCTCCTTCGGAAGGGCACGTAACTCACAGTTCGCGGGCATGAACTCTTCCCTTTAACCGGGAATATGCGCGTGATAAAGTGGTCACTGGGGCATGATGCGTCTGCGGCGCCGCTGCCGCTGCCGCTGCACAGCAGTTGGCTGCAATACAACTTGAGGCGCCCTCCTGGGGACGTCACGCACAGCTGCCACGCTACCAGCAGCCGCCCGGCGCCCTCAACGACCGCGCCAGCAAATCAAGCCGATTATACCCTGGCCGGGCCAAAGGTTACTTCCACCACACACTCAGACATCGTTACCACACCACATGAGGAAGATCCAGAACAGTGCGTCGAGGTGGCAAACGTGAACAAAAAGGTTTTCACAGCAACTGAACACGGGAACAAACTCCGAGAAATTAAACACCTCCCAACGGCTTCTATGAATTCCTCTCGCCCCTCTCGTCGTGAGAAGATACTTTTCGCTAGGCTGCGTATTGAGCACTGTCGTTTCAGTCACCGTTATTTGTTAAGTGGAGACCACTCTGTGCTCACTGCAACCAACTATTGACAGTACACCTTTTTTCTGACGCGATGCCGATTTTATAACCGTTTACGTTTTAATGTATGTTTGCTGCAGATCATGTTTTACTTTTTAATCGTAGCGGAAATATAGCAAAGGAAATTTAATTTTATTCCGTTTGAGCTACCTCCTTAAAAGGGTAATGATCGTTTTCAGCTACCCCTTTACCCCAACCGATTAGGCTGTCGACATGATGGACTTCACATTCATTTGGTAGTTGACACGATCGCTTATAATCTCAGCCTGTTTGCGTCCTGAAGCAACAAACAAACCAAACAATAACTTATCATACAAGAGCTCTTCATCATTAGAAGTTTTGAGCAGTCTGATGCCTCTTTCTTGTCTACGTGAAACAGGACACATGAAATCGAGTACGTTTGTGAGAATGAAGTCTTTCGCAGGGCCTTGTAGTATAAAATATTCTCAAACTTCTTGCCGTATCAGTTCAGAGTAAAACCTCTAGCTTTAGACGATTACCTCTATCGTCTTCGTCAGGAGCAACTGGCACTTGCTCCTGAGCAAGAGGTAATTGTTGAAACCTTTAAGTCTCACCCAGAACTGATGTGGCAAGAAGTCCGAGTCAATTGCTCCTGTCGTTGGAGGTAATCGTTGAAAGCTTGAGGTTTTACCCTGAACTGACGCTGAAATAAGTCCGACAATATTTTATACGGTTACGTCAGTATCAGAATCAAAAATGTTCCTATCGTAGCACAAAAAAGGCGGATACGTCCTCGGCAGAATTAGGGATATAAAAGACCTGGTTAATGTTATCAAACATAACGAATAGAGCCAGAATGGAAAGTGCTCCTATCATACAACAAAAAGGTGAATACTGGACAGATCTAGGGATGTAAAAGAAGGGAACTAGCTTTGGACGAGTACTAGCTTTGCGACTTATCTGCCAGTTTCAAAGACATTTAGATCAAAATATCTAGATCTATTCGCCCTTTTTTACTTGGCAGACAGTACGAACGTCACGCAATATAAATCATCGTGTCAAGTATAGTAATATGAAACATCATGTCATGTTGTATAAGATGGAACATACAATCATGTCATCCAACATGGCATTTGTCGTGTCGTGCAATATGGCACAACGTATCATTTTAGTTTAGGATGCATGAATCCTCACTCAGAGATACTATTACAGATGCACCCGCACTCTCGGATACTTCCTATTGTAGTTGCATCTCACTCTCTAGAAGCATATAAATTTGTGTCGATTTGTTCTTACACATGCTACCAAACATGTAACATGGAGTGGGTCTAAGGGAGCTCACTGCGCTGGGTAACTTGGGTTATATCGCAAGAAAGAGCGAATATTTCAAGATGTTTTGATTTATATGTGTTTGAAGTTGCCACATAAGTCGAAAAGCTGGTGCCCTGGTGCCCTAACTCAGCACAGGACGTGTTCATCTCTTTTTCTATTGCGTTAGGAGCATTTTTAATTCCGGTTCACAACTTGTTCTCTACCACAATTTTTGCATTGCATCGTCATAGCTCGGCGACCGGTATAGATTCGGCCGACGACTGATCCGTATAGTTCTCTTTTTTGCCTTTCGAGCCATGTTGCATACATCGTGGCAAAGAATAAAGCTTTCACAAAACAACAAGACGACCATTAATTAAGTGTATTTGTTTATAGCCTTACAAAATTTGGACCAATTCGCACAAGTTCGGAACACAGAAATGGTACCCGTGAAAAATAATCATAAAAATCTATTTTTTATTTATTTCACGCACTTTAATCGGCTTCCATGCATTGAACTCATATAAGGACGAAGTTTACGTGCTACATTAAGCTCGGCTTTAATCCATCACATCTAGAAAACGGATAAAGATCATACCACAAAAAAATTGTTTTGACTGTATCCATTTACCTACCTCCGAGCAAAGTTTGAATCGATTCATATAAGTTCAAAATATGTGGTGCGCTTCAGGAATCTCCGAGAAAACCCTGTATTTGCTCATTAAATCCAAATGAAGCAAGATTTTTTCGAACTGTTAAAACTTATGTTAGACCAAGGTTTTATACAGCAGTGAACCAAATATAAACCACCAATCTCGACCCAGTTAGGAGTTATTTAAGGGTTTTTCTACATAATCTGTGAAGGAGGGTAATTGTTTTTGCACTTAAAATCCGAAAGCTGCACATTCGAATGGTCCCATTATCTGAGCATTAATTTCAGCCCAATTATTTGTGCCATAACATAGTACAGTAAAACAGATGTCATAATGGATACAGAAATGGCCGCTGGTCCGGACTAAACCAAAAACTTCGTACCCCACGTTCGAAGATCAAATAGGAACCGAGCACCAAGACTCCACATCACGATTCTGCGCACGGGCATTTCAGGCGTTTTGTTACGGCGCTTCCACGCTGTAGCGGTAGTGGCAGATAAACTTGTTCTGGCCAGAGTAGGAGTCGGGTGTTACGCTATCTGGGAGAATTGTGTAGATCATTAGCCTTTCCTGCGAACATCTACCAGGGTAGGAGCCGTGTGGTACTCTATCTGGGAGGATTGTGTAGATCACTAGCTGTTCCTGCGAACATCTGCCAGAATGACTCCACAGGAAGAAAGTAAAACCACTGCATGAATTACTGGAAATCCTTCAAGAGGATGTTCAGCCGCTTGGTGAGAGTTTCTTAATTTGGCACCGCTTCAGCGACTTGCGTACCCTAACCTACCTCAGTAATACTGTTGGAGAAACGGGATCTACATTGTAAAGTGGAATCTTAACGACGTGTCTTTCCTATCATATCTTCAATGAAATGTGCAGGCTAGGGTAGAGGAAGACTGAAAAACTTCGTCTGACCCGGACTGTATCCCACAGCGTTCAGCTTTCCGAGCATGAGCTAGGTCACAAAGCCCGACAAATGTGAAGAAGGATCGTTTGACAAGAAATTACTGTTCTAAGAATTCAGCGAGCAATGTGGTGCATACAAACCCAGTTAGCGATAAAGAAATGGCGCTCTTATAACTGATGCAACAGCAGCTCAGCAGTGACACATTTAATGAAAAGAGAGAAACTTGCAGGGTACACAATCAAACTCAGCTGAAATAAGCCTTTACTGAAGTACGTTAACGGCGTTGCGTCCCGCCGGGATATAATACAATGCAAACGGCCGACGACGCTGCTACCCAAAAAGTGACGCATTTGTGTTAACTTTCATTACATCATTGTTACCAGAGCATACTTTATTCACTTTATTCTACTGATTGTAAGGCTTTGTATACGAAATTCGCTAAGGTGCTTTAAGAGTCAAAAGTCTGACACATCACAGGGTGTTCCAAAATTAAGCTGGGATTTTAAATAAGCGCTACTGAAAAACTGTTCATCTGATAAAATAACTGTTATGATTTTGTTCACGGCTGTATTTCAGCAAGTGCAGAATATATGAATAAAGATAGAAAATCAGTCTTCAACTGCACAAGAAAACCTTTATTTGAGTCACTTTACCGGTTTCTACAGTTTAAATAGTGATCTTCAGAACTGAAATAGGCTCAATCAAACCAAACTAGTCGTTGACTTTCGTCATACATACCACGTACGATGTGGAATATGATAGTTTGTGTTCCACTCATCGCACATAACATATATTTTTAGCCATGTCAGTGTTTTATTGATTCTGTAGTAAAGGACACCTTAGCCCATTTTTTTTTTTTTTTTTTTTTTTTTTTTAGTTTGGCTTACTTACGATTTGAGCCTATTTCAGATCTGAAGATGACAATTTAACTGTCGAAACTGTTAAAGCGAACGAAATAAAGATTTCCTTGAGCAGTTGACGTGTGGTTTTTTATGTACATTGTGACTAGGTGTTGTTTACCGTGCCGCATGAGGCCAAACGTTGATCGTGACATGCCCCAAAGAGTTGAGCACTAACGTGCCGTCACTTCGACTCACAGCACGATGTTGACTGTGCAACAAATGGAACAGTGTGCTCTTTGGCACACAATCAATTGATAGTATGCAGCGTCGTTTTCGGTATTAACTAGGACAACATGCACCCGATGACAGAGCTGTTCGTCGATGGTTCAACCAGTTTTGAGATACAGAAAGCCTGTTGAAAAGAGTTTCACTAGGCTGGCCTACAACAAGTGAATACAAGTTGAGGAAATCCGGCAGTCTTGTATCTGAATCCCGAAGAAACCTCTTGCCCGACGAAGTCTTCATTTGAAGAAACCTAAGGCAACACTCTTCAACGTCATGAGTAAAAGGTTACGACACATGCGTACAAAACTGAGATTAGACAAGAAATGAAACTGATCGCCCTATGCGTACAAACTTCCCCAGTTTAACTCGAAAAGACATTGATAACAACCCAAATTTTCTTAAATAAGTAGTTTCCAAACGAAGCAATATCCCATAAAAATGGTTGTGTTAATTGTCAAAATTGCCGGATATGTGGTTCAGAACAACCTAGCGCTGTGCACGAATATGTCCGTTATTCGCCAAAAAGTGAACATTTGGCACGGGCTACTTAATAATTAAGTTATAGGCTCTTTATTTTACGTTAAAAGAACAATTGCAGGCATGATTTATCTGGTCGTAGTTTAACTGATTGTGTTTCCTCAGATCGCTTAAGTAGAACAACAAATTGGCCAACGTTGTAAGTAGGCTGTTTAGGTCTTTATGTAGGCTGTTTAGGTTTTTATGTTGGTAACACCACGTAGTGCTCTGTATGAAAATCGCTGAGTGTGCTGTGTGCAGTCTGTGGCTGGTTTGCATTGTTGGATTATTTGCTACTGTAGTGTTGGGCAGTTGGATGTGAACAGTGCGTAGTGTTGCGCAGCTGGAGGTGAGCCGCCAGCAGTGGTGGATGTGGGGAGAGAGATGGCAGAGTTTTGAGAGCGGACAATCTGGTCGTGCGTCCATCAGAAACAGGAAATTTGTAAGCCTGGATGTCATATATATAATGACTTTTGAACACTATTAAGGTAAATACATTGTTTGCTCTCCATCAAAATATTTCGTTTTCTAACTATGCCTATCAGTAGTTAGTACGTTCAGTAGTTAGAATCTTTTATTTAGCTGGCAGTATTAACGCTCGCTGTATTGCAGTAGTTTGAGTAACGAAGATTTTTGTGAGGTAAATGATTCATGTAAGGTATAGGTTATTGTTAGTCAGGGCCATTCTTTTGTAGTGATTATTGAAAGTCAGATTGCGTGGAGCTAAAAAAAACATTGTGTGTCAGTATAGTGTTGATCAGAATAAGTAAAGACAGAAATGTCGGAGTACGTTCAGTTTTGCTCAGCTGTTTGAAAATCAAACAACGTAGAGGTTTTTCAGCACTGTCGTTTATAATTTTTCCTAAGGGGATGTTTCAACGTGTCATTTTCGCGCAAAATGGCACACCGCCTCGTCACCATCTCGAAGTGTGCAACACACTAAACAACAGATTTCTAAATTATAGGATAGGCAGGAATGTGCCTCTTCCCTGGCCTCCCCTTTCGACTTCTTCTTCTGGGGCTACGTAAAGAACATTGTAGATGCAGGAAAGAAAAATTAAATCTGGGGCATCTGAGGAAGAGAATTTCGACAACCATCAAGACTGTAACACCAGACGCTTTACGAAACGCATGGCGTGAAATCAAGCATCATTCTGATACCTGCAGAGGAACACATGGAGCTCACATTGAAATTTATTAGGCTATGAAAAAAAAACTTCGTTTTTTTACTCTTCAGTTTGACATTTAAATCGTTTCACGTCTTGAACAGTTTTTCTGCACGCTTATTCTATATCCTAGCCTTTTCGTGGAACACCCTGATCATTAGGCGATGGAAAATGTGGCACACGTCTGGGGTCCTTAACAGACTGGATTACTAGAAGAGATGGAGACGATTCATCGAAGAGTGGCGCGTCACGGGACCGTCGACGCGAGAGCATCTATGAGACGCTCCACAAACTCCAGTGTCAGACTCTGCAAGATATCCGTTAGCATCTCAGAGAGGTTTTTGCTGTTGCAATTCCGAGAGCGTACAACCCAGGAAAATTCGCGGAACGTGTTTCTTCCTCCAACATAATCTCTCAAAATTATGTCAGTGAGAAAATTAGAAAAATTAAAGATCAGACGGAGGTTTACCAATAATTCTTCCTCTCACGTAACAGTCGCGACTGCACAAATGAGTAGAAGATGGTAGTGGCAGAAGTACCCCCCCCCCCCCCCCCCCACACACACACACACACACCGTAGTGTGCCTTACGGGGTGCAGATGTAGTTGCAGAAATTGCCATCTGGACGTTCTCTCTTTCCCTCGAATGTTTTGTGTGAATACTGGTAAGACTCCTTCGAAATGACCTTGGACGATGTTTCTCCCATTCTCGTAAATTGAGAGACGGCTAAATCTATAAAAGACATCAGTGGCATGATAATTCACTGCTTCGCGCAGCAGGACGATGTAAAATAGCATTTAGAGTAAATTTAAGGTTCATTGATGTCATATTCTCGTGTAAATATACGAAAATAAATATGCAGTATATTTAATAATGTAGCTATGCTCCATTGTAAGTGTCTTTCAAATAATCTAAATGAGCTTGCTAGTGAGGAGCTGCTTCGAGCGATGGTATAAACAAGTGGTATTTCGAAACAGAAATATAAAGTAAGTACTTCCGTAGTTTTATACAACACCGACAAGATTGCAAAACGCTGCAGTTCTTTAAGGAGAATGAAATTCAAGAGATTGGAAAATCTGCAAAAGAGCTAAAGTCTTGTTTAGACAAGTGCACGAACATTCTCTATCCTGACGTGATTCCGAAAATGAAAATAATGAACCCTAAAGCCCCAGCTTTGCGTGCCTAAATCAAGACTCATAAAGAGAATTACCTTATACACCCTCTATTTAATGATATCTATAGCCCAGGTGAACTTGCAGAAAAATTTGTATTCAAGGAGAACTTCATAATATGTAACCGGAAGGAGTTAGTTGATTCACTCACTGCTAGTGTCATCCCATCTAATTGTCTTCTGATATAAACGGGCACAAAAAAACCTTTACACTATTGTTCCGGTCAATCCATCAATCACTCTTATACGAGAATACTCTCTTATTTAGACGAAGCCAGTGAAAATTTTTGTATCCCTTCGCTAGTGACGGTTTATAATTACTTTTCGTTTAACGACAAATACTATAGGCTAACCGACAGCTTGGCTACCGGTAGCTCCTTAGCAGCTTTCATAGACGATGTATTTATTAACAATTTTAATAATAACAAAGAGAATTCCAAACAAGTCCTTTTTTATCATCAAAGTGTCGATGAGATATTTATCATCATCAGTGAACCAAGGGAGGAGGTCAAAGTGTTAGTAGAAGACTTCAATAAGCTGCAGCCCGAAATGGAATTCACCCACGAATTAATGGATAAATATAATGTACATAGCTATTTAGATTTGCAGGTACAACCCAATGGAGGTAGCATACAGTTTGATATTTACCGAGAACCTACTACGAGCGACATGGAGGTACGTGATCTTCTTCTTGTCACCTGTTTCGTTAGAAACTTACTTTCTTTAAGGTTATGATTCACCGGATTTGTGAACTGCCATTATCTCCAGCCTTCTCAGCGAAAGAGCTATGTATTCTTAGGTACGTCGCCGTTCGCAAAGGCTATAACCCGTTGGTATTTGATAAACCGTAGAGAAAAAAATACTACACTTAATGAGAACATCTCTCTTACATCTCCATCCGCTAGCTCAAAATTATTGAAAATCTCTTTCGTAAAAATTCTTTCGCACGACTTAGTCAAACTCTTTCAAAAATTCTGTATTAATATTGCATATTCATCGCCTAACAAAAACTGTTATCTCCATAATGAACACCCACATACAGACAAATGTAGCGTTTCTGGGGTATAAATGATTGACTGCAGAGACTGTGATGCACCATATATTTGAAAAACAGGCAGACGTTCAAGAAGAGATTCCGCGAACATTTATTGAACAAAAGGGGTCAAATGATATATCACTCAGCATTCATTGAACACCTAAATGCTAGTCGTCACCATCCCCCGACCTTAAATGCTTTAAGTAAACTTCATTTTCAAAAAAAGGGAAAAAATTGAACCTACCCGAAGAGATGGAAATGTCTCTACATTTAACTTGTAGTACTGGTGGGCTTCAGAATGATCAGTTGTTCAAAAAGAACCATATTTTTTATGAAATTGTGATACCTGTCATAAAATGTCTAATTTGCTCCCAGTTTTTTTCCTTATTTTCCATAGTGTACTAATACGATTTTAATGCACTGAAAGTTTCATGCTCATAATTTTATTCGTTATGTTTTATTTACACTCGTTTGAAACTGCTTGAAATCCTTTACTGTTTTCGTGGCAACATTTCTGTTATTATATTTCTTAATGTCAGTTTCCTTTAACTTTTATGCATTATGAATTTTCATCCTACGCGCCATCATTATTTCAGTTAGGGGGCTAGCTTATCACTTTTACTTATTGCATGTAGCCGCTACTTCTTACACCTTGATTAGTTTAAGTTTTACCGACACTAGAGCCTTCTATTGTTGTACCGCCCTACTAGTGCCTGAAACGTGGTTTTCCTCCCTACTAGTTCGGGAAATGTGGTTTTCCTCTGTGGCTGAGGAAAACCACGTTTCCCACGCTGGTAGGTACTCTAATTTCAATGTGGCCGTCTGTTAGACTGTTTAATCACATGATATCCAAATCACTCAATGTACGTGTGGTTCTATGCTGCGTTCACCTGTTCGCTCTGACTATTTTTAGTTATTTCTCGTTCCTCTGTGCACTTTCCTCCCATTTATGTTCGTCTTGATACATTTATCTCCAATTTTCATCCTTTTAAGTTTATGCACTTGGTTTGATTCCAGTGAACCGTGTTCGATCGTTCTCCCTTGAGCTGGTCTGTTACACAGTTCTGACTAACCGCCCTACCAGCGGGTAATACGGAACGCTTTGCTAGTCTTTCGTGAATGTTAATTTGCTCTTTTAATTTTATTAAAATAATTTTTAAGAGTTTGGCGCAGCTCAGTACCGTACCCATTAACTTGCACTTTTATATAATTACATTCTCGCTTTACTTTTTCGTCTACAATATCCGACGAAACCTTAATCAGGTGAAACCTATTATTTGTGTTAAAAATAACTTTGCAACCGTGACTGTCTTCTTTAATATATTTATAGGAGTATGATCCTTAGACACTAATGTATATTCATCTTTGTGAGTTTCATTTCTTAAGACTCCGGTTCACTCGACTGTGTCCGTATGTTAGTGTCAAGCTTCTACGCGTGATCTAAGCAGCTTTAAACTTAATCTGCTACAGTATAATAAAGTACAAGATCTCACATTCCTTATTACGTAGCCGCGCGGTCTGTGGCGTCTTGTCACGTTTCACTACTCCTCCCTCCCCCCCCCCCTTCCGCCCCCTGTCGGCGTTTCGAGTTCTCCCTCGAGTCCTCATCGGACTTGGGTGTGTGTGTGTGTGTGTGTGTTGTCCTTAGCGTAAGTTAGTTTAAATTATGTTAAGTAGTGTGTAAGCTTAGGGACCGATGACCTCTGCAGTTTGCTCCAATCAGACCTTACCACAAATCTGCAGATGTCCTTATTACGTATCAGTAGGGAGAGGCAATATCAACGCCCACTCTGTGCCACGTCCATATTTGGGATTTGCTCCCCGCTGGAAGCTCGGATTTGCTAGAGTTCACAGTGGTGTAAATACTTCCCTGAAACGTTCTTTTTTTAACATTGTTAAACAGTGGAAATGTGTCCTACAGGACACCCTGAAAATAGCTATTTATCGAAAAGGAACACAGGAATAAGAGGGAAATGATGAAAGGAGATGAGAAAAGAAATGAAAGCCTTTTGGAAGAAATCGTGTCCACTAAGAGCCACTTAAATGAAATACAAACTACAAAATGATAAGGTTTAATAGTTCTGTTCGAATTAAGTGAAGGAGTGCTCGTAAGGAGAGATACGGCAGTATTCTTAAGATAATACGCATGCGGGAAAAGCGAGTAACAGGAGAAACAGTGCGTTTGCTAGGCGCAGTAACTAATGGCAGATTTTACGCCCAGAGATCGGCATCATTGGGGTTAATCGTGAGAAATGATTATCCGATAGTCTACTCGCTGGGATAGATCCACCAGGGCTGAGTGCGGCGGCACAGTCCCAGTACGAGAGCTCTCCGGTCAGCACTCCACTGGGCGACGATCCACTCCAGCCTCCTCGCGCCATTGACAACACTTGACGCCGCCCTTCCCAGCGCAAGTCAACGAGCGAGTCTATCGTGCCGCATGTGTAGCGGCAGCTAAAGCACTGAGACATTGTGCAGAATATGACGTCCTCAGTCTAATGGAGCAATACGTGTGCGTAAACTTAATAGAGAACGCCAGGATTCATATTAATAATTTTTTGGTACAGACATAGCTTTATAAATTAAAGATAAGTGTGTAGTTTCAGTTTAATTCGATCTTCCAATAGAGCCGTATAGGTAAATGATCGTCTCAATTTTGTCTTTTTGAGCTAGGTCTCTGTACGTTAGCATCATCCCTAAACAGTTAATCCACTTGGTATTTTCCTTTTCTTTCCATTTTTTTAATTTTTATTTTTTCGAGTCCCCAGTCTTCTGACTGATTTGATGCGGCCAGCCACGAATTCCTCTCCTGTGCCAGCCTCTTCATCTCAGAGTAGCACTTGCGACCTACGTCCTCAATTATTTGCTGGATGTATTTCAATATCTGTCTTCCTCTACAGTTTTTGCCATCTATAGCTCCCTCTAGTCCAGTGGAAGTGATTCCCTAAAAACTTAACAGATGTCCTGTCATACTGTCCCCTTCTCCTTGTCAGCGTTATCCACATATTCCTTTCCTCGCCTCGCAGAACCTCCTCGTTCTTTGCCTTATCAGTCCATCTAATTTTCAACATTCTTCTTTAGCACCGCATCCCAAATATATCGATTCTTTTGTGGTCCTGTTTTCCAACACACCATGTTTCACTACCACACAATGCTGTGCTCGCAAACGTACATTCTCAGAACTTTCGTCCTCAAATTAAGGCCTTTGTTCGATACTAGTAGACGTCTCTTGGCCAGGAATGCCCTTTTCACCGGTACTAGTTTCCTTTTATGTTTCCCTTCCTCCGTCAGTCATGGGTTATTTTGCTACCTAGGTACTACTTCGTGATCACCACTCCTAATTTTATGTTTCTCCTTCTTCTCACTTCTGCTACTTCACGTTACTTTCATCTTTATTCCATTTAATCCATATTCCGCAAGCATCAGACTGCTCATTCCATTCAGCAGATCCTATAATGCTTCTACACTTTCGCCGAACCGAGCGAGGTGGCGCAGTGGTTAGCACTCTGGACTCCCATTCAAGAGGACGACTATTCAAACCCGCGTCCGGCCATCCAGATTTAGATTTCCCGTGATTTTCCTAAATCGCTCCAGGTAAATGCCGGGATAGTTATTTGATAGGGCACGGGCGACTTCCTTTCCCATCCTTGACGCAATCCGAACTTGTACTCCGTCTCTAGTGACCTCGCTGTCGACGCGACTTTAAGCCCAATCTTCCTTCCTGTTGTTTCTCACTTTCGCTGAGCATAGCAATGCCATCAGCAAATCTTACCATTGATATGCTTTCTCCTTAAATTTTAATCCCACTTTTAAACCTTTCTCTTATTTCCCTCATTGCTTTTTTAAAGTATAGCTTGGCCAGTAGGTGTGAAAAACTACATTCCTGTCTTGTAGCCATTTTAATCCGAGCACTTCGTTCTTGGTCTTCCACTCTTATTGGTCCTTCTTCACTCTTGTACTTATTGTATATTAACTTATCTCCGCATAACTTACCACTATTTTTCTCGGCTTTTCGAATATCTTTCAGTATTTTACATTGTCGAACGCTTTCTCGAGGTCGAGAAATCCTATGACCTTGTTTGGACTCCTCTTTAATTTTGCTTCCATTATCAACAGCAAAGTTTCAATAGTCTCTTTGGCCAAACTGAGCTTTATCTACTTGCTCTATGATATCGTTTTCTATTACTGTTTTTGTTGCTATTGGATTTTTTGCACAGAAAGCGATGACTTTTATTTTTTCTATTGAAATCTGCTTGTTATATACCTGATATATTTAATAAATATTTTGCGTGGTTCATGGCCAGTCTTCTGTATCCCCTCTTCACCGATCAAGATTAAAACTTGATCATCTGCAAATAGCGTCATCATTAGATTATTTTGTTGGTTAATGTCATATGAGCAACTCTGGAATTTAAGTCTCGATTGCTGTACAGATTCGTCATTGCATGAAGAAGGGATACAACCTTGTCAAACTATAAATTAATATGCCCTGTTCGCGCAGAAAAGTGGTAAGACTGTACCTTCCTCGTTAGGAAATCCAGGATTGCATGTCAAATTATCTGTGACTAAAATGCTCGGCTGTGAAGGCCGCAATCTCATTACATCAGCCGACAAAACGGAAACCGACATCACTGCCCAATCCCAAGATCGAGTATCAGTCATTTTGTTATTCTGATTTAGTTACGATCCACTAATCGCGATCCAGTATTAGAATTTAAAAGCGCTTTGGGAATACTTAAGATGAATTAAGGAAAAAAGGATAGCGGACATTCCACCAGAATTTCTAAAATCATCGGGGGAAGTAGCAACAAAACGATTATTCACGTTGGTGTATAGAATCTTCACAGGTGGTATACATGAGACTTTCGGTAAAACGTAAGTCTACACAATTCTGAGGATTACAAGAGCCGGAAAGTGCGAAAATAATCAGCTTAACAGTTCAGTTTAACAACTCACGAATCCAAGTTAGTGACAAGAGTAATATACAGAAGATTGGAAAAGGAAATCGAGGATCTGTTATATGACGATCATTTTGACTTCAGGAAAGGTAGTGAGGCAGTTATAACGTTGCGATTGATAATGCAAGCAAAACTAAAGAAAAACCAGGAAACAATCATAGGCTCTGTCGAACTTGAAAAAGTGTCTGACGATGCAACATGGTGCAAGGTGTTTGAAATTATGAAAAAAATGGAGGGAAGCTTGGAGACAAATGGGTAATATACAATACGTACAAAAAAAAAGAGGGAACAATAAAACTGAAAAACCGAGAACGAGGTGCTCAGATTGAAAGGGATATAAGGCAAGGATGTGGTCTTTCGTGCCTTCAGTCTACACATCGAAGAAGCAATGACAAAAAATAAAAGAAAGAGTGAACAGTAGGTTTAAAATGAAGGTGAAAAAATATCACTGGTAAGATTCGCAGGTGACATTGCTATACTCGGTGAAAGAGAAGGAGAATTTCAGAACATATGGATGGAATGGACAGTCTAAGGAGTACAGAATGTGTGATGAGAGTGAATCGAAGAAACACGAAACTAATGAGAAGTAGCAGAAATGAGGACAGTGACAAATTTAACATCAAACTGGGGATCACGAAGTAGACGAGGTTAAGGTACTATGCTACTTAGGCTGCAAAATAACCCAAGATGGACGGAGCAGCGGGAACATAAAATTAGATTATTATCGGTAAAAATGGCATTCCTCACCAAGAGAAGTCTACTAGTATTAAAGATAGCCCTTAATTTGAAGAAGAAATTTATAGCAATATGCGTGTCGACCACGGCACTGTATTCCAGTGAGACATGAACTGTGGAAAACACAGACAGAAGAGAATCGAAACATTTGAGATGTAGTGCTACAAAATAAGGTTGAAAATTTTAGTGGACTGACGAGGAATCAAGAGGTTCTGCATAGAACCTGCAAGGAAACGAATGCTCGGAAAACAATGACAAGAAGAAAGGATAGGATGATAGGAGGTGTGTTAAGACATCGCCGTATAGCTCTCATGGTACTAGCGGGGGCTACAGAGGGTAAAAACTGTAGAGGAAGTAAGAGATTTTAACTCATCCAGCAAATAATTGAGGACGTAGGTTGCTACTCTGAAATGAAAAGGTTGTCACAGGAGAGAATTCGTGGTGAAACCGCATGAAACTAATCAGAAGACGTGATACAAAAATACGAATTTACGGGGAAAGGGAATACGCCAGTTTAGTTCTGGAGCACTTGAGATGTCTGTCATCAGCCCTCCTCCATCCCCTCCCTTACCCTGCTCAGTCTCTGTCTCCGTCCGCTGGCAGCGAATCGCGAGGAGAGCTACAAGGAGGGGGGGTGTGGCGGTGCCTCGGTGTCTGCCTTAGTCCCGGTTACGACCAGGGCCCTCATCAGCCTGCCGGCGCGGCAGACCCGTGACCGGCGGCCAACGAGCGGCCAAGTGCCGGCGCGCGTTTTACGCCCACGCCAGAGTCGCCTGCTCGCCCGCCCGCCCGCCTTCCCCGGTCGCAGAGACGCTGATGGACGCCGAACCGAAGCACGCGCCGCCGCCGTAAAGCCGCTGCGACTACACTGTGCTGCGAGCGAGCGGAGCGGGGGCCTGCTGTTTGCACTGCAACGTAAATACGTCCCGCCGGGAATAAACAAGTCCGAGGGCTGTATAAAATGAAAGGCGGAGTGGCGGCGGGGGAGCAGGCGGTCTGGCAGGCGAGTGAAGAAGTCGCGGATGACGAACGAGGCGAGTACCGGCTCTGTCAAGTTACTGAGGAAGTGAAGCATTCTGCCACAGCAGATGGGGGAGATCGTATTTTTTGGACTCAGACACCACTGTCATTACGAAATTTTCCTGTCGCCCTTATTTATATAATTTCTCTCTTTCTTTTTTTTTAGTTTTTAATATCTATTTCACATGAAATACCGGGTGGTTATAATTAAAGTGCTGCTATTCACAGAGGTCCAATGTGGGCTGTAATTATCGTATGGCAGCGAGACACGGTAGATATGCTAATCCGTTAATGCAGAGCCGATTAACGCTGGAAAGCAGTTAAGTTCCAGTTTTGGCCACCAAGTGCAAATCGGACGCTGCAAACTCTTCGTATGACCTATGACATTCACGCTACCATATGATAAGCCATAACGTGAGTGAATAGTGGCCGGCCGGTGTGGCAGAGCGGTTCTGGGCGCTTCTATCTGGAACCGAGCGACCGCTACGGTCGCTGGTTCGAATCCTGCCTCGGGCATAGATGTGTGTGATGCCCTTAGGTTAGTTAGGTTGAAGTAGTTCTAAGTTCTAGGGGACTGATGACCTCAGATGTTAAGTCCCATAGTGCTCAGAGCCATTTGAGCCAGTGAATAGTGTTTATTTTATTTATTTATCTTATTTATTCCAGTCTGCTGAGGTATGCTGCCCATAATTTAAATACAGTCTGTATTGATTTTTACAGAAATCATGCAGTGTACATTAATACTTCATCCTCCACATTTTACCCCCGTCACCAAAACTATTTCAGACATTACGGCTATCGAGAAGAGGGACGATGTGCTATAGCAATTACGTTGCTGGACAGAGTATCGCCGAGTGAAAGATATGAGGAGAGCTACGACGTCATTAAATTGTTTAAAGAAGATCACATTGAAATTCCAAACCACGGGTAAGCTTGGTGTCACATCTGGAACACGAAGCCATCCTATCGTGGTGGAAGTTATTGACGAGGTTGCTGTAGCTGTAACTGACCATGCAGCATATGCCCCGGGTAGCACTAGTACTCGAGCAGTGTCTAGAGAATTGTCCATCCCCTGGAGAAGAGAAACTTAGTACTCGAGCAGTGTCACGAGAATTGTCCATCCCCTGGAGAAGAGAAACTATGTCCTATAGTGAAACTGTTTTACGTGAATGGCAGCAATTACACTGCTGGACTCACAGAGTATCGACGAGTGAAAGATATGAGGAGAGCTGCGATGTCATTAAATGCTTTAATGAAGATGACAATGAAATTCCAAACCACGGGTGAGCTAAGTGTCGCCCTGGAAGAGGTAGGCGTCTTATCCCAATGCAAGGTATTGAGGACGTTGCTGTAGCTGTAACTGACCATGCAGTACGTGCTTCAGTAATTGTTAGTGCTCATGGAGTGTGACGAGAAGTGTCAATCCCATGGTCAATGGTACAGAAAGTTTCGAGGTCTATTTTACACTGGCATCCGTACAAGATCCAACTGAAACGTCATGATTCCCAGCAATGTCCCGAAATTGATCTTCGGTCTCTGGCACCGACCGACGTTGATGACTTGTGGCCGCGCAGTATTCAGTGGAGTGACGAGGCACATTTTACACTAGAGGTTGCAGTGAATACACAAAGCTGCCTTATTTGGGGTACTGTTACTCGCGTGTTGTGCACGAAGAGCCATTGCACTCGCCGTATGTAACTGTGTAGTGCGCATTCACGAACAACTTTATTCTCGGTCCATTTTTCTTTGAAGAGAATACACCCAGAGGGCGTGTCAAATATACCGTGACGTCTGCACGTTTCGAGACCTCCTTGAACAGCATATAATTCCTGATTTAGAAGGGCACAACAACAAGAGTAAACAGAAATTACTTTGTGGACCACGAAACAAAGATTTGAGGAAAAGACTTGCCAAATGTTACATCTGGAGCGTTGCACTATATGGTGCGGGGACCTGGACACTGAGAAAGGAAGATGGAAGAAGATTGGAGGCACTAGAGATGTGGATATGGAGAAGAATGGCAAATCTGAAGACCGACTAAGGAATGAAGAAGTATTAAGAAGATGGAATGAAGAAGTATTAAGAAGAAGGAAGCATGCTGAAATTTATCAGAAAGAGAAAGCTGAACTGGATTGGACACTGTTGGATGAGGGACTGTTTATTGAAGAAAGAAATAGTGGGAATGGTGGAGGGCGGGGGGGGGGGGGGGGGGGCAGGAACTCATTCCTCAGATTCCACCAAAACGGCTGCGAGAAACTGTTGATCACTTCGTTTTACGGTTGCAGCATCTCCCGAGGTCTTCGGTGCTCAAAATGAACAAATTGTGCAAGCAGCAGTTAAAAATAAAAATCAACATTGTGTCTTTCTCACTTGCTTCAACTTTTCTGCCCACATCCCCTTCGATTACAAATGGAAATATTTCTATGTACTTCTTGCAATCACAGCACCAGATCTGCTAATAGCGGCCAAAATTGAAACTTTTTTTTCAGCATAAATCGATTCCGCATTAAAGCTTTAGGATATCTACCAAGTTTCGCTGAAATATGATAATTACAGTCCTTCCAAGAGAAGCTATGGTTTAATTTTGACTACCCACTGTAAGGTGCGTCTCAAAAGTTTGCTGAATGGTCCCATGTTTTAAGAGCCGCGATGGTTTAGGGGAAGCGCCCGCGCAAATGCGTTGAAAGACACGCAAACTAGCACTCTGTATCGCGCAAATCACCGAACTTTAGAAGTGGGACACGATGCGAACAAGCTAAACGAGTCACAATGAAAACTATTGTCACTGCAAGATGGACAGCAAAACGGAGCAATGAGATAACATAAAGTTCAAAAATGTTCAAATGTGTGTGAGTTCCTAAAGGACCAAACTGCCGAGGTCATCGGTCCCTAGACTTACACACTACTTAACCTAAAATATCCTAAGGACAAACACACACACCCATGCCCGAGGGAGGACTCGAACCTCCGGTGGGAGGGGCCTAACTTAAAGTTTTGCTTCAAATTAGAGAAAACGGTGATGGAGGTTCATGGAATGTTAGTGCAAGTGTGGAATGTTAGTGCAAGTGTATGGTATTGAAACAGTGAGTAGAAAGTGAGTTTTTGAGCGGTTTAAACGCTTGAGGGAGGAGAAGGATTTTTGGGAACCATCATTACGGCTGGTGCTATAACACGGTTCGGATACGAAGCAACAGTCAGTGAGATGGTGTTAATCGTCTTCCCCGACTCCCAAAAAATTCGGCTCACAAAATTCCAGGTTAAGATGATGTTGATCACCTTTTCCACAGCAGTGACTTGATGCATCACGAATTTATACTCGAGGATCAAATTATAAACGCGTAAGTTTATGCAGGAGGTTTGAAACACATCCGGCGGGTTCCTCGGGAAATAAAACGTAGTCGTCAGTCCAAGACAACGCCCGTCCGCAAGTCTTGTTTCCTACGTTTTCTGAGACCATTCGCCATCTTTTCAGTCCTACCTTGAATACTAATGATCCAAAACATAATGGCCGTCTTCTTCAGAGCATGTTTGTCAGTCTTTTGAACGGTATACATAACTCATTCGGGATATCGGGAATCCGACAGTTTGTTAATATGTTTGTGGTGGTATGTGGTATTAGTCGTTTACGCACAGGTCACTTTAATTTGCGTGAATAACTGACCGCTGATTCGCGTAGGCGATGATGCTGCCCGATAGCGAACCAGATGGGTCCCGTAGGGTTTACATTAGGCGAATTAGGTCTCCGAGACATCGACTATGTTCCCCAACCATTTTAGTAAGGTTCTGGCTCCGAGACACGGATCATTATAATGCTGAAAAATGACGTCGTAGTCGTGGAAGACGTCAAGCATGAAGAGATGCAGGAGGTTCTCAGCTTTCAGCTTGTTTTGGGTTACTACCTCAGGTCTCATGGAAGCGCAGGAGAACGTCTCCCGTAGCATAATGCTGCTCTCACCATCCTGCGTCCGTGCGGCGCTGCACGTTTCGAGGCACCGATCACCTTGATGACGGCGTTTGTGCAAACAACCGTCGACCTACTGTAGCAGAAATGTTGTTCACCCGAATAGTCGAGCCGTTCCCACTGATCGACGGGCGGACAAGAGTGGTCTGCTGCGAAGCCCCGTATTCAACAAGGTACGATGAACGGTGTGCTCCGAAACATTTGTGCGTGCATCAGCTTTATGCTCTTACGGCAAAGATGTCACAGATCACCATCTATCCTATTTTTCAGACCAGACAAGCCTCCGAACCCCACGTTCTGTGCAGAGTCGTGGACGTTCAACCATTTAGCACGTAGTGGTAGTTTTACTGCCTTTCACCTCTTTTCTTAGACGTTTACAAGACTAGCGCGTGAACATTCGACCAGCTGCCCCGTTTTCGACGTACTCATGTACACGCTCTGCGTAATAATAATCTGCCCTTTGTCAGAGTCGCTCATATCAATGCACTTCCCCTTTTTGAGCCCATATCTCCGCTAGGGTGATCCACCTTCCGTGCCCTCTCCGCGTACGTACTTCTGTTACGCGTCACGTGCTTGCAACGTCGCCAGCTGGCAATCAACTTCGTATTGGGGAGTTATTATAATATTTTGGTTTATCACTTCACACAAATGCATGTAAGTATTGCACAAGTATATCTTCTTGTATGAGCTCTATGCCCAGAGATTTTAAAATATGTGTAAAATCTGAGATATAGTTGAAGGAAGGTGAATGGAGAAGAGAGAGAACAGAGAGCGCTGACGTGAGATTTTCTGGACATCGCATGTAAGAAAATATGATCGCGCCGTTACAAATGTATATCGGGCACTGCGATCAAATATGGCTGAAAAGCGGCGATTGTGAATAAATTGAAATATTAACCTTATCTTGATAATTTACACTTTACAGAAAAAGTTGTTTAAGCCAAGCCATTTCGTCGAACAAATTCGTCTATAATTATTTTTTTCTATTTTCCGCACAGCATCAAGACAGACGCTAATCTAACTACATAAAATCTGGAACTGCAGCATCCCTCGCTGTTTTCATACGGCACGGGACAGGAGAGACCTTAAGCATCGAGAAACATTGACAGCAATAGTAAACAAAATAAAGTGTCACATGTACATGGCAAGGACGAAATTAAAGCTTTTTTTTCTTTAATGACACAAACTCGCAGGCGAAATGAAGTGGACAATGGATATATACATTTGGTTTCTGAAATAATTACATAAGTTGTTGATGACGGTGGATGCCTCGCCGCCCAACAAATGACCACTAAAGGAGTTAGGTATTGTCCATGGGAAACTGCTAGTGCGTGACGAGGTTTATTGTCACGATATTTGGTCGAACGTCGTCACAGGCGATCATACGAACCGAAACAGAAACTACAATCCGAAGTTTCATCTGTTTGGCCCAACGAAGGTGCTCTCCCCGGGAAGCAGTACGTGGTTGATGGGAAGGTTATTGATACAGCAAGACGTTGGCTACGAAATCGATCAGTTGAGTGGTATAATGGGATCATACAGGATCTCCATCAAGTTGGTGTAAGGCTACCGCATTGAACGAGAGTGATACTGAGAAACAGGATTTTGTAGTCAAAAGTGGGGAATTATATAGTGTATTTGAATCCTGAATAAAGCCAACCAGCTGTCAGAAAAAAATGTGACGCGTTACCTATTGGACGCCACTTGTAATTACGTCACATCATTCTGGTGAGCTGCTGCCGTCACATCGTTTTATATACCTCTTCTGCAGTTTTTGGTCTTTCGTTTGAAGCGTTTAAGTTATCAAGATCACAATCGGAGCAAAAATGGACAAGCTGCGACACCAAGTAGTTGTAATTTGTCTCTCGTGGTGTTCATGGCATCACAAATGTAATTAAAGGTTCAAAGTACAGAGGGTACCAAAAAGAATCATCCGATTCGGCACGCCTATATCTTTTTTCATGCCATTTCATGGAAAAACTGGTAGAAGCCGACCACGGGGAAGATCAGTTTGCATTCCGTAGAAATGTTGGAACACGTGAGGCAATACTGACCCTACGACTTATCTTGGAAGAAAGATTAAGGAAAGGCAAGCCTACGTTTCTAGCATTTGTAGACTTAGAGAAAGTTTTTGACTATGTTGACTGGAATACTCTCTTTCAAATTCTAAAGGAGGCAGGGGTAAAATACAGGGCGCGAAAGGCTATTTACAATTTGTACAGAAACCAGATGGCAGTTATAAGAGTCGAAGGGCATGAAAGGGAAGCAGTGGTTGGGAAGGGAGTGAGACAGGGCTGTAGCCTGTCCCCGATGTTACTCAATCTGTGTATTGAGCAAGCAGTGAAGGAAACAAAAGAAAAATTCGGAGTAGGTATTAAAACCCATGGAGAAGAAATAAAAACTTTGAGGTTCGCCGATGACATTGTAATTCTGTCAGAGACAGCAAAGGACTTGGAAGAGCAGTTGAACGGAATGGACAGTGTCTTGAAAGGAGGATATAAGATGAACATAAAAAAAAGCAAAACGAGGATAATGGAATGTAGTCGAATTAAGTCGGGCGATGCTGAGGGAATTAGATTAGGAAATGAGACACTTAAAGTAGTAAAGGAGTTTTGCTATTTGGGGAGTAAAATAGCTGATGATGGTTGGATATAAAATGTAGACTGGCAATGGCAAGGAAAGCGTTTCTGAAGAAGAGAAATTTGTTAACACCGAGTATAGATTTAAGTGTCAGGAAGTCATTTCTGAAACTATTTGTATGGAGTGTAGCCACGTATGGAAGTGAACCATGGACGATAAATAGTTTGGACAAGAAGAGAATAGAAGCTTTCGAAATGTGGTGCTACAGAAGAATGCTGAAGATTGGATGGGTAGATCACATAACTAATGAGGAGGTATTGAATAGGACTGGGGAGGAGTTTGTGGCACAACTTGACAAGAAAAAGGGACCGGTTGGTAGGACATGTTCTGAGGCATCAATGGCTCACAAATTTAGCATTGGAGGGCTGCGTGGAGGGTAAAAATCGTAGAGGGAGACCAAGAGATGAATACACTAAGCAGATTCAGAAGGATGTAGGTTGCAGTGAGTACTGGGAGATGAAGAAGCTTGCACAGGATAGAGTAACGTGGAGAGCTGCATCAAACCAGTCTCAGAACTGAAGACCACCACAACAACAACATTTCATGGTGTTCAGTATGTCCCCCTTGAGTTGCACAGCTTATCTCAATGCGGTATTCAGATTGTTCCCACACTGCAGAGAGCATGTCTTGGGTTACAGATTCCACAGCTGCTGTTACGCGATGTCTCAGTTCATTCACTGTTGTTGGTAACGGAGGCACATAAACAGAGTCTTTTATAAACCCCCCATAAGATATAACCACATACAGTCAGGCCAGGTGACCTTGGAGGCCAGTAATATAAGGCAGAATCATTTGATCCAGTACGACGAACCCATCGTCCAGTAATTCTTTGATTTAAAAATTCCTGCACCTCCAGATGCCAGTGTGGCGGTTCCCCATCCTCTTGGTAAATGAAGTCGCTATGATCAGTCCCCAACTGTGAGAATAGAAAGTTTATGCTGAGCTATCGAGCTGCAGGTTGAAAGGATTTCTGCGGACTTCTTGTGAAACTACAACGGATGCGTTCGACGTCTGTGTCAGACACTCGGGTACGGCCCCGCGATCTGCCTTTACACAAATTACCTGTTTCTCGGAATTTTTCATGCCATCATATAATGTACTCTACGCCGTGGGAGGATCCACACCATACCCAGTACAAGAGTCAAGCTGAACTGTAATTACTGAATCGCACTGCACAAAACGTAGAACACAAAACACTTTCTGTTGTCCCGACACCATTTGTACTAGAACTGAAGAGGGAACACACTGCTGCTACCTAGCAGCAACCATGTAAAACTCGACATTTTGCTCTTGTTCACGAACATATCTAAAATAACATAATAGTTACGAACTTTTTTTTAAATCGGATGATTCTTTCTGATGCATACCGTGTATGGGCTGCAGATCCAGCCTGTTGCCACGACCAATACGGACAACGATGGTGTCAGCGCAGGCGCTCGAAGCATTCTTTCAATGGATACCTGTTTGATAAGGAAGCATGAAACTGCTGTTTCTCTACAGAATTTTGATACCGTCGATTAAATGTTCAGCAGATTGTGGTCACGTATTGAACACATTCGTAGACTTTCTCCAAATGCTTGAATACAGAGTGAAATGGTGCCTTTCGTAACGGAGAGTAGCGATTAAGGCGTAAGCTGTATCTCATAAACGAAAGCACGGTAGTTGGCACAGCGTTGTTTGGCGGCGTGGTTGCGACAGTCCAAAAATGTTTCTAATATTCCGCATATTCATAACACGAGAGGAGGAGGAGGAGGAGGAGATTAGTGTTTAACGTCCCATCGACATCGCTGTCATTAGAGACGGAGCACAAGCTCGAGTTAGGGAAGGATGGGGAAGGAAATCGGCCGTGCCCTTTCAAAGGAACCATCCCGGCATTTGCCTGAAGTGATATAGAGAAATAACGGAAAACCTAAATCAAGATGGCCGGACGCGGGATTGACCCGTCGTCCTTCCGAATGCGAGTCCAGTCATAACACGAGGCGGACAGTATGGTTGCTGGTGCATTCAGCTGGGTTATCAGTGTTCCCCTCGGTTCCACAGTGATATAACAACATTAGAGACTCGCGTTGATATGCGGAAATTCTGAGCTACGTGTACCGAGAAATTTCTGTGTAAGAATCTGGTGTTCACTAAAGCTTCAGCTAAAGGTTCTCGAAGTTGAACACCACGCATCTTTTAGGCACCTGTGTACTGGAAAGCATTATTCCAAGTGGCCATCAGCGATATTGGTAGTTTATCACGGCCGTCCTTTACATGACCGCTTATCGAGGTCGATAACGCACGCTGGTGTTGCGGCAAGCGATGTGAAGACAGCCTGTTCGAAACCAGGTGGCAGAAGTTTACATTCCCAGTATGTCAACGTATGAAATGCTCATGAGAAACAAGTGTTATTGATAGGGGATGGTTCTGGAAGATAAATCGTAGGCTTTAACATCGCATCGATGGTCATGTTGCTGGAATGTATCACAAGCTTGTGACGTACAGTATTTGTCATTTCATGTGACATTTTGCACGTGATTTTTGTCAAGTTTTATACATATTTTACCAAGTTTTATACCTTTTATACCTTTTACCAAGTTTTATATACCATTTTGAGCGGACAGGTTTTGTATAGCCAAAATAAAGTCCAATATAAACCGAACCTAGTTGCAGAATAACTGGTAAAGAAACACGCTCAGCTGTTGTACGTTCAGTGATATTCCTCTAATATCTTACACTTGTCAGCGACCCCTTACGCAAAATCTTATATTATTTTATAAATTAGATAAACATATGCAAGCTGTATGCTAGTATAGGAAAGGCAACACACACTTACGCTAGCCACTACTTTAAGTTAACTTACGCGTACGCATTTTCTCTGCTTTTAAAAGAGGCATTTCATTGTATGGACCGTGCAATACTTTAGCATAAGCTGGTACATTGTGGAACTAAGGAAAAAGTTCAGCAATGGTTAACTTCTTATCCGTAAAACGGGAAGCAGAAGGTTGTCCTTCAGTGTCAACAAACAAGGAAGAGGTTTGAATCAGACTGGAATCATGTGATGCAGGGAGTGGCATAATGTTCTGTTGCAGATCACATGTATATACAACGCGACAGATGTAATTCTGTTCCTCTGCAAATGACAAAATTGTTGTTGTGGAATGTAATATAATTTAGGTAGTTAATAAGATAATGGGTAATACCGGCACATGTTTGTAAGAGAACAGACTAATGCTGTAATGCAGCCATCCTCAAAGTGGTGGGCGCGCCACCCTGTTAGACGTGAGGCGGGGTAGGGTACAAAGAGGAATGGAGGTGCTGCCGGATTTCAGTGAAATGTTTATATTTTATACACTTAATAGCCAAAGAAACTGGTACACCTGCATTATATCGTGTTGGGCCCCATGAGAACGCAGAAGTGCCGAAGCATGACGTGGCATGGACTTGACTAATATCTGAAGTAGTGCTGGAGGTAATTGACACTGTCAACTCTACAGGGCTGTCCATAAATCCGTAAGACTAATTTGGGATGGAGATCTCTTCTGAACAGCGCGTTGCAAGGCGTATGCTCAATAATGTTCATGTCTGGGGAGTTTGGTGATCAGCGAAAGTGTTTAAACTCAAGAGAGTGTTCCTGGAACCACTATTTGGCAATTCTGGTAGTGTTGGGTATCGCTTTGTCCTGCTGGAATTGGCCAAGCCCATCAGAATGCATAATGGACATGAGTGGATGCAGGTGATCAGACAGGATGCTAACGTACGTGTCACCTATGACAGCCGAATCTAGTTTTATCAGGGGTCCCATATCACTACAATTGCACCCCACACCATTACAGAGCCATCACGAGCTTGAACAGTCCCTTGCTGACATGCAGGGTTCATGGATTCATGAGGTTGCCTCCATACCCGTACACGTCAATCCGCTCGATACAACTTGGAACGAGACTTGTCCAACCAGGCAGTATGTTTCCAGTCATCAACAGTCCAATGTCGGTGCTGATGGAGCCAGGTGAAGCGTAAATCTTTGTGTCGTGCAGACATGAAGGGTACAAGAGTGGGCCTTCGGCTCCGAAAGCCCATATCGAAGATGTTTCGCTGAGTGGTTGGCACTCTGACACTTGTTGATGGCCCGGCATTGAAATCCTTGGTCCCATTCTTGTAGGAATCTTTTCCGTCCGCAGCAATGTCGGAGATTTTATGTATTACCGGATTCCTCTTATTCACGGTACACTCGTACCCCACTTCATCACTACGTCGGAGATGCTGTCTCTCATCACTTGTGCGCCGACTATGATATGACGTTCAAACGCACTTAAATCTTGATAACCAGCCACTGTAGCAGCAGTAGCGTCAGACACTTGTTGTCTTATATAGACTTGCCGACCGCAGCGCTGTATTCTGTGTGTATCTCTCTATTTGAATACGCCTACCTATACCAATTTGTTTCGCGCTTCAGGGTATTATCTAAGGAAAAAGCCTTCCGATGAAGAAATATTGTTGCGTCAGATTCTCAATTCCATGAAGCAAGTTAAGAAGCTCCCCCCATTGTTAATTCGCTGTCTTTCTTCACAAGAACTGACCAGTCCATCCTGTCAACAGTAATGCTGAGAAACGTCGTGAGTAATATTTCGTCAGGCAGATCGGTCAGTGTTACTTAACATTTATCAACCACTAATGACAATAAGCCGGTTGACAATGTGACCGACACCTTCATACAACAATGACAACAACAATATATTGTTAATCACAGCCATTCTTGCTGTCACTCAATTTCAATCAAGCTCTCGAAGTCATTTCAAATATAGTGACTTCGGCATTCTAGGACGTGTTCAGTGGCAGTAGTTAACCAGATTTAAAATAAAGTGATAAAAGTTCGGCCACTTTCGTGGATGTGTTACTGACGCGCAGTGGTAACACGGGATTTCATGGGACTGATTCACGGAGTGTCTCTCCTCCTTCGAAATAACGCAGTACAAGTAAGGGTAAAGATCTGGATTTAATCGAAGTATATACACTGTTTTGTCGCATTTCGTCTGTTACTCGAGAGTGTGGGAGGGAGGTTGGGAGGGGCTGTGTATGGAAGAACACATTTTGTTTCAGAAGGGGGCGCGATGGAAAAATTTTGAGATAGCTTGCTGCTATAGTATATCATCATAGTATTTGCCCGTTAATGAACACAGAATTACAAACCAAAGTCTACGATCTTGCATGAAAATAGCATCATATAATGTTGTAAACATTAACATGGCGTCTGTTGACGCAGATGTGTTTACACGGAATGGATTGCGTCCTCAGGATGATCGTCTACTTGCAGACGATTTTCAGCCATTCATGGACGTCATGTTTCCAAATAACGATGAATTCTTTTATGAATGAGAATGCTACATGTCGCCAGATCACAATTGTTGGCGATAGATGCGAAGAGCGTTCTGGACTATTCGAGCGAATGGTTTGGCCACCCATATCGAACATTTATGGGACATAATCGAGAGGTCAGTTTGTGCACAACCTCCTGCACCGGCAACACTTTCACAGTTAAGGACTGCTATAGGGGCAGCATGGCTCAATAATTTTGAAGCGGATTTGCAATCAGTGCCACGTCGAGTTGCTGCATTACGCCGACCAAAACGAGGTCCGACACGATATTAGGAGGTGTCCCACGACTTTCATCACAATGTATTCACAACTGTCTGGAAGTCATTCAGAGTGCGGTGCGTTTTCTTTAGTCACCGCTGAATTTGTTTACTGAAACGTCACCGTTTGTTTCCGGTTACGGCCACGCATGGACATGTGCAATAATATCGTGGCCACGAAGTAACGTCAACATTCATTTAGTGAACACTAGACGGGCATTGTATAGAAAGATACGTACTACTCAGCAAGTTGCATCATCAATAGGCTTCCAGCAGAATTGTGTAACTTGAGTGTCGCGCGGGGTAGCCGCGCGGTCTGCAGAGTCTCGTCACGGTCCGCGCGGCTACCACCGTCGGACATGGGTGTGTGTGTTGTCCTTAGCGTAAGTTAGTTTAAGTTAGATTGGGTAGTGCGTAAGCTTAGGGACCGATGACCTCAGCAGTTTGGTCCCATAAGACCTTACCACAAATTTTTCTTGTAACTTGATTCGTAAGTCCCTTCTGTTCAAATCCAAGTTGAAAGGTTTCCTTCTATGCTGTCCAGACGTTCCTTGCAGTAGTTGAGGACTTTTCCTTTTAATGCGTTATTTACGCCATCTTGTCGAAAGGAAAATTTGAGAACCGTGACTGTAGCACTGTTACAAGATATATAAATTGAAACTAATTTAAGAATGTGGAGCAGCCACAAGTAGCGTAGAATTCTTCTTTATTTTTACAAATGTCGCTCGTCAGACGAGAGTCCGCGAGCCTCTTGAGAAATTTAGTAATGAACGGCCACGGGTTAAACGTTTCTGACTTCGGCGCTGTGCACACCCAGAAAAATTAAACGCGTGGCCTTTGCCTGCTAAATTTCTGAAGATGCTCGCGTCTGACTACCGAAACATGAAAAATAGAGGAAAGCTGTGCGTGACTTGCGGCTGCTTCACAATCTTATTTTCTACGGTCGCTGGTCTCCCTGCAGGCGATGCCCGTGCTCACTAAAGGTGAATATTTATTTATTCTTTTTTTGTTTTGTACATGTTGAGCGTGCGTGCTGCCATAAAATGGTGCGTGGTCAAACAGGTCGCCGAGGAAGTATCACTCTCATGGTGCACGTGGCAAAATGTGAAAACTACGTAAATGTGAAAACTACTGTATATAAATATACACGATATAAGCTTTTGCCACATTCCAATTTTGTTAACCTTAGGGGCATTTCATGTATGTTTCTGTAAAGGCAAAAAAGGAAGGATACCATCACTCATAAGTTATCCGAATTTTGAACGAAAAGCTTTTGTTTGTCTAAGTACAACAAAAGCAATAATGATTACAAAACGAGGCCCCAGCAAGAAAGCAAAACGATGTGTGAGAATCATATGAAGGTAGTTTTGTTATAGATCCGAAATCGTTAATGGTTTGATTTAAATAAACTTTTCCAAATAATAGTTGTGTGGTTGCACCTTCAAATTACAAATCTTATAAAGTATCAATTTGTTGTACAATCTCAAAATTTTCTGCGTTTCATTAATTATTTAATAGTTTTGTTGATAAATTTTCTGACCATAATTGTAGGCTACGTGCTGAGCCGTTCCGTGACCAAATAGCTGTTTTTTGCATGGATCCTGGGAGCCTATACATAAATAAATACATTACAATCAATGTATGGTACAAGAACACTGTGGAAGTAGTTAGCACTAGCAGGAACGTTAAAATAGCCAATTAACCTTCGCGATCTAGAAAATTTCATTAGATACAGAGGAAGAACTCCGAGAAGTACGAAGCAGTATTGTACGTCATTAGCGAAATTTGGAAGACAAACTGAAGTAAAAAAATAAATTACGTAACGCAGAGTAGGTTTCCTTTGCAAAAGAATCCTAGCTATGTAAACATACAGTGCTGCCTTGTACTGAAGAAAAAGTTTCTGAATGCTGGCTTCCGGTGTATTGCACTGTGCTAAGGGCGAAAAATTACAGAAATAAACAACTCCTGAACGGGTCTCAAAGACCCAACGGTACCGACCGGCCGCCGTGTCACCCTCGGACCTTAGGCGTCATCGGATATGGATACGGAGGGGCACGTGGTCAGCAGACCGCTCTCTCGGCCGTTGTAAGTTTTCGTAGCCAGTGCCGCTACTTTTCAACCAAGTAGCTTCTCAATTGGTCTCACGCTTGCCAACAGCACTCGGGAAACACGGACGGTGACCTATCCAAGTTCTAGCCAGGCCCGACAACTCTTAACTTCGGTTATCTGTTACTAATGCGGCAATACGGTTGGAGAGAAAATTTGTGGGAAATCTAAATTTAGTGCGGTAGAGACATGTTAAAATATATCTGTACCGGTAAACTTGGAAATCTCGTAATATTGGTAACAGTAGGTGACCCGAGTGGTCAGTATTACTATTAAAAAGTAGCCGTAAGCTGTAGAATGTTCTTTATTAACTTCAGAACGGAGCATTTCACCCGGATAGTGCGTCATCAGGTTGTGTTAAAAGATCAGAAACTGTCTGCCAAAAAGCATCCGTCAAGAAGGCATGACACCGCGTGCATTCTTGACGAATGCTTTTTGGCAGACAATTTCTGATCTCTTAACAAAACCTGATGATGCCATATCCGGACGAAACGGGTCTTTCTTAAGTTAATGAAAAACAATCTGCATCCTATGACTGTTTTTTTTTCATAGTAACAATAGAATGTTTGCTGTACCATCATACCAAGACGGAATGGAATAATTTTTATGGACAGTATGATTACAACAAGGAAAAACCTAGTTCGATTCCTGGTGCCACCAAAGGACATTTTCTCTGTAATACTAAGACGAAGCATTTATTCTCGTTGGAGGAAATAATGGAATGGATAGCGGAAGAAAGCTGATCAGTAAAAATGAAATGCTCCTTAAAACGTACACGGATGCCAGATGAGAAAAAAGTACTTTTTATTTAATCAAAATACGATCTTATTATTTCAGGATTTTTGTAGCGCTAGTCCCAAATGTAAGGATCTGCACGTCACATCTACATCTGCTTCACTGCCCTGCCATTCATAATTAAGTGCCTAGCACAGGGATCATAGATTTACGTACAACTATTTTTCTACGGTTCCACAGTCGAACAGTGAGGTGAGGAGCAGATATAACGAAGGGATTGATAGGAAAACCCCATCGTTATAAAGTGTCGCCGCGGACGACAGTGAATAAAGGTGTATCACCTCTGACGCGCTGTTACTGCTATCCACGCTCAGCGATGGCAAGGCTCCAAAATGGGAACTAAATCGCACTGACTGACGGTACGGATCAAAACCAATCCGCAGCGCAACAAGATGGTCACTACGGTTGTGGTACACTAGTGACGCAGTAGCTTCCGAAATAAAAGAGTGTCTGGCAAAACTCATATTACATCCACAACGTGTGAGAAAGAAGCTGTTTCCAAGAAACTGTTCTACTGGAATACTGAGACGGGAAAAAAATCGAGTTTAGTTTTATGTTATCCCGTGGGACCCGTGTGTTTTTCCCCCCCTCCCCCCCCCTCCAACCCCGCCCCTCCAAGGTCCACCCTTCTCCACAGCAATACGTCCTACTTTCTGTAAGTTACAGCGCCAATCTTCTTTTACTGTAAAACGATCCATAAAGAAGGAGGCCGATTCAATCTGCAATCGATAGACTACAGCCATAATGTGGGCTGGCGCAGTCGGGCCGGAAGACAGGGAGCGAGTCATGGCGGCAAGGTCCCAGGGGCGGCGTGGCGTCCATCCTTTTACGGCTCGTCATTTCAATGGACAAGCCGTAAACGTCGGCCTTCAGAGCAAACTTTTCCGCGCGGTAGCGCCGTTGTCACGGGTTGAAGTGGTCCCTTAATCCCACACACCCAGCACTCGCTGCGTGCTAAGTGACCCCGTTCAGAAAACGAGGTAAGAGCCGTTTTAATGGATTATTAATTTTAAAAATGAATTTTCACTCTGCAAAGGAGTGTGGGCTACTTTGAAACTTCTCTCCAATTTCAATATTTTGTTTGTACATGATCAGCAACATCTTTTTTTTAATATTTCACGAAGCGTTTATTAAAATATCTGCTACAGTTGCAGGAGATATGTTTGGCTACTAATTTCGAACCAACTACTTCATTCGCAGGTTTGACCTGCTGAGGCTACACTGAAAGTGCCTGATACTCATAACAAACATCATAACGACAATACTCGCTTTACAAAGGAGAATCTTGTTTCTGACTTGCTAAGTAGACACTTGTTGATTGTGGTGGTCATCTGCGATTACTTCATAAATCATTGACTGCCATGTTGATTTTTGTTATTAAGAAGAGACACTTTCAGTGCAGACTTACTATGTCAGGGTTGAGAATGGACAAGATTGTTCGAAACTGGTCGCGAAACATTTGTCCTGCTGTGTGACAGAATTATTAAATAAACGCTTCATGAAATATATTGAAACTGATCATAAATGACAAAATTTCATTATACTAGTTCGCATCATTATCACTAGCCAATATAATTGCCAGTGTTAATCGCTACTTGTATTATTATTTTTCAAAAGGACGAAATGGAGATGGAACTTGGCATAAACACGCTAGAGGCAAATGCAAACTGATATAAGGCGAATGATGTGAAGAAAATGTTCTACAAGTCGAAAGATAAGAAGGGAACTAACCACTGTAAAAGGGTGATAGTGATAACAAATATGCAGCAGTGACATACACTGGTACACGTGGTAGGGCAACTAGAAAATCTGGAAAGGGAAATCCATCCATAGTGGGAGTCAGGGAAGTGAAATGGAAAGAAGAGAAGGACTTCTGATCAGATGAGTATAGCGCAATATCAACAGCAGCAGCATAAAGTGGCATAACGGGAGTAAGATTCGTTACGAATAGGAAGGTAGGGCAGAAGGTGTGTTATTGCGAACAGTTCAGTGATAGGGTTGTTCTCATCAGAATCGACAGCTTACCGACACCGACAATTATAGTTCAGGTATACAAGCCGACGTCGCAAGCTGAAGGCGAAGAGACAGGGAAAGTAAATGAAGGTAGTGAACGGGTAATTCAGTATGTAAAGGGAGATGAAAACTTAATAGCCGCTGGGACTGGAATGCGGTTGTAGGGGAAGGAGTAGAGAAAAGGGTTACTGGAGAATATGGGACTGGTACTAGGAATCAATGTGCAAACAAGTGGGATACGGAAGTGCTAAGGATTGATGAGATGCGCTTGAAAATCTCTAAGATTACAGATACTGGAATAAGAAATAGCTCAGTAGGCAGTACAGATGAAGAGAAACGGACATCTTTAAAAAGGGTAATCACAGAAACTGGAATGAAAAAAGAAGGTAAGTGCGAAGAAGCAGTAGGTAACAGAGGAAGTACTCCAGTTGATCTATGCAAGAAGAAAGTGCAAACCTGTTCAGAGAAATTCAGGAAAGCAAGGAAAAGTTAATTAAAAGGCAACCTCTTCTCCATCGGGAAATTCCTTGTTCCGGTGCTTCTACGTTCTGGTATTATAACTAGAGATGTCCGTGTACATACGACTTATGTTTTCCTGATACTAAGATTATGGATCCTTGCAGAATGCTCTTTAGTCCAATAAAAAACTGAGCGGTGTGACAGCCTAGCCAGTAAACGATCTTCTCTAACAGAGCAGAGGCATATTTCCCAGCAGAAAACAAAACGATCCCCTGCAGATGCACAGATTGATGGTTACTCTGAGCCAATTTTTGACCCAGTCACTTTGCAATTCAGATTATTTGGTGCGCATATTTCCATTTTGTTTTTCTTACAGTGGTTTTTTTGGCTCGGAGCACTATGGGACTTAACATCTATGGTCATCAGTCCCCTAGAACTTAGAACTACTTAAACCTAACTAACCTAAGGACATCACCGAGTCATCACGAGGCAGAGAAAATCCCTGACCCCGCGGGGAATCGAACCCGGGAACCCGAGTGCGGGAAGCGAGAACGCTACCGCACGACCACGAGCTGCTCTTACAGTGGTATTTGAAAGTAAAAGTTCTGTCAGTCATCAGTCCAAGGTATTTCGGAGCGAGAACACGGTGTAGTCTTGATATAGTGGGTGCTCATCTTGTCGGCCACGCTGTTGATACTCTGTTACGAGAAACAGTTGTAATCGGTTGTCAAAATTTATACAAGATGTGTGTGAAAAGTAATGGGTGTAAGGTTAATTAAAATTATGTGCGTTAGATAAAACTTTTACTGCCCCTCTTAGATAGCTACAGAGTTATGTCAATTTATCGCGTAATCGCCGTTGCCTTCAAACCGCGTAATATCACAATACCACTTTCAGTCCCTCTGCGTACGAATTATACGATTGAGAACTGAACCAAATGACAATGGTGGTTTTGAATTCCTCGTTATCTTTGAATCATAGTCCAACAAGCAATTTTTTGCAACGCACGAAAAGAGAAATATTCGCTGAGTGTGAGGTCGAGACTAGAGTCGGTAGTTGATAACTTACCAACGTAGATGGTGTATAGAATTGTTTTTTTCTGTTGGCCCACAACTATTTTCGACGTCGATCTTACAATTTGTCACATGCAAGTTCTTCGCAACACTTGTGTATACCGTCTAAAATGAAGAAATTCATCAACCAGCGCACAAATCGTGCTGAAGTTTTTTGTCCAGTTATTGCAGGACTTCATGAGTCTGAAGACTGGTCTTTCTCGTCGTCTCTTCATCATGCAAATTTTAGGTTCATTTTTATGTTTCTATATCATTGTATAACCTATACTTCATTCGTTGCACTATGCCTTCAAACTAAGTACCGTATAATGTCTGATTAACATGACCGCCTGGAGATACTTTTGCACAAAAATAGAATAACGGAATGCACTTCATAACTGGCGAGAAGAATCATTTCAGAAGCCATTGTTGTTTGCTTTCCTACATTGTCAGACGAATCCTGAACGAAAACAAAGGTTTAAGTAGTTTTATAGACAGTAACTGGATGGTATTTCCTGCCACAACTTTGTTATCAACTGCCAATATTTAAAAATAAAAAAGTCAATTTTTCGTCGTCACTCTTCTGACTGGTTTGGTGCACCCCGCCACGAATTCGTCCGTTGTGCAGGCTGTGCAATGGACAGTGTCCATCCAAGAAAGGCACTTGCATCCATTGTCCTCTGTTATTTATTGGATGTAATCCAGTCCCTCAATTCCTTTACAGTTACTATAATCTACAGCTCCCTCGTCAAGTACTATGGAAATTATTTCCTGATGTCTTAACACAAGTGCTGTCAACCGTCACTTCTTTCTGTCAACGTTTTCAAGTGTACGTTTCCTCGTCGATTCGCCTGCGAACCACCTCATTTTTTATCTTGACAGTCTACCTGATTTTCAACATCGACTACCATGAAATAATTCTAAGAACTACGAACAAATATTATAAAATGCACCACATTGGAATTCCGACAAGATATTAAAACCGTACATGGTCTTTAGTTGTAGGATCGGTTACTAGTCATATCTTCAATAAGAATACCAGAGTTGATTAACCTGTGAAAAAGATTCAAAACCACCATGCCAAGACTATGGAATGGCTGGCAAAGAACGTCCATGTTTTACTGATGCCCATACGTCATGTTCTGTGGCCTTAAAATTTAATGTATGCGCCAAATACATTACCTAATGACAAATAGCGGAAGTACATTTCTGAGTCATCATCTCACACCGGTAAAACAGGTTCACCAAACACCCATCATTCTAGTTTATCACAGCAGATTCCGGCTCAGTAAACAGCTCCGATGTCCGTTTGGCAGAAACCTGCAAAGAGTACGCGGTCTCGATCAATCAAGTTCCCTCCATTCAGAATCTCGTCATTCATGTATGCCGTTAATATCAGCACCTCCATCAATCATGGTTAGTCAACTCATGAATAAAACATTAGGAACACCCGTTAAGCGGGATAGATAATCAAAGCAATCGCTTTAATTATGTCTGATTTTGCACTTGTAGCATTGGTCATATGGGAAATGAATCGACCGACGGACACCGAATACTACATGCACTGCAGAAAGGTAACTAGCTCCAGTGCTTTTTCGCTTGTGATTGATAGATTTTTAAGCGTAATTTTATCGTCTTTGTTATTCGCTGTTCTTCCGTCTACAATTAGAGAGCTTTTTCTTCCCAGTCAGCAAATATTCATTCCCTCTTGTTCCTTATGATTACTACGAAGTAGCAATAGCAAATACTATACAAAACCAGGAATTGCAAACACATTTGACAACGGACCTATTCATGGAAGTAAGAGCTACTCGAAGGGAAAAATAGGCCTTAATTTTTTAAGAGTTGTGCGTTGTACTTGTTCTCGGGTGAGGCTTTCAATCACACTATATGTATATTTGTTCGACGTCTTTGTCAATGAGGCAGGACTAACAGTGTGGTGTCACCGCCAGACACCACACTTGCTAGGTGGTAGCTTTTAAATCGGCCACGGTCCGGTAGTATACGTCGGACCCGCGTCTCGCCACTGTCAGTGATCGCAGACCGAGCGCCACCACACGGCAGGTCTAGAGAGACGTACTAGCACTCGCCCCAGTTGTACAGACGACTTTGCCAGAAGGGGATCACTGACAATTACGCTCTCAATTGCCGAGACGATAGTTAGCCTAGCCCTCAGCCACATTTGCTACGACCTAGCAAGGCGCCGTATTCAATTGCTAATTAATATTATGAAGCATGTATCATCAAGAGCGATGTTCTACAATTATGGATTAAAGTTAAGTATTTCAGAAGCTACGTACTTTACTTTATAGCATTCAGTACGTATCCTGTTTCAGACCTCACGCCAGCCTGCGTGAGTTTAAGCGCGTGCCTTTCGGCTTCCTCTCATTGTGTCCTGCCTAGACACAACAAACAGCCTGTAGAAGGAGTTAATTTTAACAAATGTGTCGTCTTCTTGATATTCATTTGATATGTTTCGTCTGTTGAGGGTAACAATTTCTCTCCTCGTGAGCGTCAAGCTGAGAAACAAAGGGTGGTGTGGAATCTATTGTTGAATCGCCCAGGACCATATGCTTTTGATGTTACGGTCAATGTTCAGTAACTTTGTCCATTCCGCTTTTGCTTGGATGGCGGCTCTACTGCGATAGTAACTGTACGGTACATGTACGTCTTGCAAACACTCTTCCTTTCGGTTTAGCTTATAAAGCGTCGTGTGTCGCGTATTTCTGACTAACTTACCACGTGTCTTTGTACTCCTAAGGGGCTATCTGTTACTCTGATGGGCTTGATTTTTGAATTAATTATCGAGACTTGGAACTTAAATATTCTCTCTTATTTCAACATCCCTGGTCATTTTATTCTGCAGGGACTACATATTCGCGAGTGGCGAAATGCAGCCTTCCTCTCTGATAGCAGTTGTATTTGGTAGTTATCGACTAAATTTCATATCATGGATTGCATCTCCTGCTCCAAACACGTATTCCCGCTCTGTTCCATGCATGTCACACCAGGTAAGGTAAGTCCTGATGCAACTGTAACCCAGAGAGACGCTACACATGATTCTACAGAAGAGCACATGTTCAGGGTTTTTTGACTGTTACGAGGGCTATTCAGAAATTGAGGAACGATCGGTCGCGAAATGGAAACCACTGAGAAACTCCGACGAGGCTTTTCACAGACGTTTTGGGCAGTGTCTCTAGTATGTCTGTCGATCACATCAAGACGCTCTTTTCAGTTGTGAGTCCACTAAGAGCAAGTTAAGGCGCCTTTGACAACAATGTCTCCCGCCAAGTAGGAGGGCCTTCTGAGAGGCTTCGCTTTAATGAATGCAGCCCACCTGCCACGCACTTCCTTCTTCATGGCAATTCTCAGTCGTACTTTGCAGGGGCAGTGAAGACCCTCCTGCAGCCTTTTCGATGGGAAGTGTTCAGTCACCAACAACACAGCCGTAATTGGCTCGTCCTGAATATCATCTCTGTTAACATGAAACGCAGTATACGAAGACAACGCTTGGGTGCAGGCTACGGGCTATCGATCAGCATAGAGAACTATTGGAAAGTACAGGCGGCTACCTTCTTTGACGATGGTGTTGAAAATTTGGTATAACGCTCCGTCAAATGTCTAAGTCGGAGCGGCGACTTTGTAGAGAAGTACCTGGAAGGTGTAGCTAAATGTGCAAAGAAAACAGTTTTGATTTTCACTATGGTTTCCATTTCGCGACCGATCGTTCCTTACTTTCCTAACAATCCCCGTATAATTACAAAGCGTGGTTTACATCCCCAGTGAACTGCGAGATACTATAAATCCAGTTGCTAAAACACATTCATTATTGGTAGAATAACACAGATGGTTCTTCATGTCCACTTGTATTCCGTTTCCTGGAGCTATGCTTGTGATTTTGCTTTGAAGCATTAACGTAGGTGTGTTCTGCTGACTTAACTTCTATTAGTCTGGTTACAGTCATTAATTAATTATCTGGGTAACTACTTTGTCCATTATAAGGTTTAGCGAGTTCAAATCATGACATGTTGGGGTTCACTTACACTACTTACCTAAATTTTAAACGGAGCGGACATCTTACAGGGTTCAATTCATTTCCCTGCAGAACCCGTGGGACTGCAGGTCTGAGAAGTACATTGGTACGTGGCCGCCTCCACCTTGTTCCTGGACGACCATGTGGCATCAGACAAATGGTGAATACCTCGTTGAGAAGAACACATGGCTCCGCAATATCCTTTCTTTCAGGAGTGCTAGTTCTGCAAGGTTCGCAGGAGAGCTTCTATAAAGTTTGGAAAGTAGGAGGCGAGGTACTGGCAGAAGTAAAGATGTGAGGACGGGGCGTGACTCGTACTTGGGTAGCGCAGATAGTAGAGCACTTGCCCACGAAAGGCAAAGGTTCCGAGTTCGAGTCTCGGTCCGGCACACAGCTTTAATTTGTCAGGAAGTTACATATCAGCGCACACTCCGCTGCAGAGTGAAAATTTCATTCTGGATACAGGGTAAGTCACGGCACACATCAAGTCTATAGCCGAGTTATTCCCAAACGTTGATAAGTGTGTCTTCAGTGATTGTAGAAGCAGTTGCTGCAATCCGGTTTCTTAATTCGGGGAGGTCTGCTGGTAGCGGAGGCACGTACACACGATCCTTGATGAAGCCCCAAAGGAAAAAAATTGCATGGCGTTAGGTCGGGTGAACGTGGAGGCCATGCAAAGCAAACTCTGTCATTGGGCCCCTTGAGGAATATCCAGCGCTTGGGTGCAATTAAGTTCAACCGATCACGTACTTCGCTATGCCAGTGCTCACATTGGACATTTATAAGGTTATTGGTTAAACTGTTCGAGTTGCTCTTTCATTTGACATATCATTTATAACTGTAAGTTTAATGTAATAAACATTATAAAGCGTTAAAACCCCGATATTCATTTATAAACACCCTGTATAAAAGAGAGAAATACACTGCGCATGTCATTGGGTAGAAGAAGTTAAAACACAGCTGCGTTGTTCATTTGTTGCAACACGGCGATCACACCACAAGAGGAACCATTTCGTGTGTTGGAATTTGCGTGACGTCAATCAATTGATCAAATGCGACGCCCACTCAAAAGTCGATTTACCAAGAAGCTGCCTATGCCCAAGTACATTATTTGATCGCCATACAAAATTCTTGGAAGTTGCTTGCATGTGCAAAGGGAAGAGCACTGGACGGCCACGCACATCTGTTGGAAAAACTAGGGCGTGTCTGAGATGCGTTCACACGGAGCCTCCGGAAGTCCATAAGACGGGCCCGCCAGGAACTTCATTTTCCTCAAACAATGATACTGTGTGTTCTGGAACAAAGCCTGCATATGAAGCGTTACAAGCTACAGTTACTACAGCAACTGCATCCCGGCGACCGTAACGGAAGGTACGAATTTTGCAATTCAGTTCTCCAGGATATGGCAAGAGACACTATTCCGAATGACTCATCTTTTCGGACATATCGATGTTTCTCCTATAGGCCAAAGTAAACCGCCATGATGTGAGAATTTAGAGGTCACAAAATACTGCCGTCGTCGTCGAACATGAAAAAGACTCATCGGAACTATGTGTTTGCTGCCGTTTCTAACATCTTGCGATTTTTTTCTCTGCCGCTACGTAAAAGAGTCTTTGTTCCATCTATGGTAGCTCTGAAATCGAATTGTTGATGCTGTCGATTCAATGAACAGGGACCCGTTGATTCGTGTGTGGAACCAAATCGGCTGCCATTTCGATGTTTCTCGAGCAACGCATGGTGCTCAGTTTGAGTGTATAGTATAGTGATAGAATATAAAACACTGAACCGTCCTCCACCCAGTGAGGTGTCCAATGTGTTTTTATCTTTCATTTAATCTGTGAACTCGTTTTCGATCGAAGGCCGGAACCCGAAATAAATTAATATGGTTGAAAACCATTTGTGTCTTTAATTGATAAGAAATCGTAAAGATCACGTGTTACTAGGACATCTTATATTAGTATCGATATCTGAAAGCTGACGCGGTGCTGTGACGTTCTTTCTATTGGATGACGAGCAAGACGGTGACGGTAAGGAGCGAGAGAAAAAGCTGTGATGTGAGAAGGGAAGAGGGGAATATGTAGTGATTTGGAAACAGGAAAGAGAGAGAGAGAGAGAGAGAGAGAGAGAGTGTGTGTGTGTGTGTGTGTGTGAGAGAGAGAGAGAGAGAGAGAGAGAGAGAGCGCTGTGATATTTATTTATTTGATGAGATGAGTGGTTCAAGGACAGTAGCTCAACGATCAGCCGTTTATTTTCTACAATGGCCAATCAAGATCTGGTCAGAAACATCTTAGTGTGAAAGGTTAGGAAGGTGACGTTCAAAAAATTCATATGATATGTTTATACAACTGAAATCACTTGTATATTCTGTGAAGGCTGCAGTAAAATAGTTGTAAGTTCCTACAACAAAATAAAAAAAGCATACAGTCACTGCCAGTTGTTAAGAACAAGTAGTGCCGTTACCGGTTTCCAACAGCAAGTTTATCGTCAGAGAGTCGTTCACGTTTAGAATTATGTTTAGCTTATGGTGTACGTGTGATTATGGCGACGTTTGCTTGAGTGGTGGCGCCCCAACGAAATAAAAAAAGAGCATGTCATAAATTATTATTTTGTAACATTCATATAGGTACTGTAGTGTCCCTGACTAACACATTCTGTGGCACTTTTTTCTCTTTGTATAATATCATCTTTGTACGTACACACTCGGTTGGTCGAAATATTTAGGTTTGTGGGGCTCAACACTGTCTGTACCGTCAAAGTTTAGAAAAGTGTTAAAGCTTGTTTGGTACTGAGTGAAATATGAACGTCTACAAAAGCAGTCAACAAAGATATAAAAGATGCTAGGTTTTTGACGAAAGAGATACAAAAGTAAAGCAGCTGTTATCTTAGAAATAGGTGCGCTTACCGTAAAGTAAAGCAAAGATTTTTCTGGTTGATTTATAGAATCGATCAGTCACGAGACAAATCATGAGTGTTTCCGAAAAATGTCATCCACACAATACTGGAAGTAACGAGGATAGATAAGTATGAGCACTACCGTACGATCGGTTTAATAGCTCTTGCATCCAAGTTACTGACAAGAATAATACACGGAAGAATGGAAAAATTAATCTCAGGATCAGTGTAAAGAGGATCAAACTGACTTTAGGAAAGGTAAAGGCATGTAAGAAGCAGTTCTTACACTAAAGTTGATAACAAAAACAGCACTTTAGAAAATCATGACATGTACAAAGGATCTGTTGAGCTGTAAGAAACATTCAAAGAAATGAATTGGTCCAATAGGTTACAAATTGTCAGCAAAAACAGTGTAAGCTTCGCTTTTAAGACGGGTAATATATAACATGTCAAAGATCCAATAGCGAAAAATAAGAATGTAAGACCAAAGACAAAGTACTGGAGTTGGAAACGGTATAAGATAGGTATACAGCTTTGCAGTAGCAAAAGTGGCGGAAATAAACGAAAGGCTTAAGACCGAGATTAAATTTCAAGTGAAATGATATCGATGATAAGATTCGCTGATGACGTCGACATCATTACTGACGAAGAGGAATAATTGCAGGACCTGTTGAACTGAACGAGTTGTCTAGTGAGCCCACATTTTGTGCTGAGAGTAAATCGAATAATGCCGAAAGTAATAAAAACAGCAGGAATGATAATAGCGACAAACTTAATGTAAAAATTGAGTGCAGCTTTGTAGATCGAGGATTGTGCTACATTGCTAAGAAAATATCACATGAAAGAGAAAGCATTGTAAAAAGAAAAGAGGAGAGACAAAGAGTGCATTGCTGGACAAAAGAAATCCACTAATATAAAACGTAGGCCTTAATTTGAGGAAAAAAATTCTGAGGATGTTCGTTTGGAGCACTGCACTGTATGGGTATGAGTCATTGGCAATGGGAAAACCGGAAAAGAAGAGATGTGTGGTATTATAGCAAGATGTTGAAAATTAGGTTCACTGATAAGATAAAGAATGAGGAGGTTCTTCTTAGAATAGGCATGTAGAAAAACTCGAAGATATCATTGATAAGAAGAGGAGAGATTATGGTTGAACATGTGTTAAGAAATCAAGGAATAATTTTCGTACTGCTAGAGTGGCCAATAAATGAAGACGTTCGGTGTAAGTGAGCTCTGGGATGAAGATGTTAGCACAGAAGAATTCACAGTGGGCTGCATCAAATCAATCAGATGACTTTTCCTTACCTCAGTTCGTAAGAACGAATAATATTTTTGTCCGCCCGTCTGTCTATCTATCCGACTGTTAAAAAGCCTTTCGCTCAGAAACGGACAAGCGTAAGACGTTGAAATTTCTGACACTTACTAAGATCTACAGTTCCTTGGCCGAGTAAAATATTTGATCTCCTTAGTAATGCAGTTGATAGATATTGCTATTAAAATCACATATGTTGACACTCGCAAACTCACTCATCGAAGTCTGTAAGGTAATTCTCGTAAACCTATAATCATGAAATTTGGCAAGAAACAGGGTTTAGCAGTACAAGTAATGGAAAAGACATCCGAAATTAGTAACGGCCGAATCTTTTTGTCATTACGACTTATGTTTAAGTCCATCTCTGCCATTAATTGTGTGTTAGTAAGAAAATAAAAAATAATTGATTATATCTTCTCTCTACATATGTAATTACTTTTATAATACGAAGTCCCTTGCTAGCCTCTTTTTTATGTTTGGTAAGTAAATAAGGATATTTTCTTAAATCAAATGGTTCCAAATGGTTCAAATAACACTGAGCACTATGGGACTCAACATCTGAGGTCATCAGTGCCCTAGAACTTAGAACTACTTAAACCTAACTAACCTAAGGACATCTCACACATCCATGCCCGAGGCAGGATTCGAACCTGCGACCGTAGCAGTCACGCGGTTCCGGACTGAAGATCCTAGAACCGCACGGCCATCGCGGCCGGCTTTCTTAAATCTTCTGTCTCTACATACACTATGTTATAAAAAGTATCCGGATATCCCCACAACATACGTTTTTCATATTAGGTGAATTGTGCTGCCACCTACTGCCAGGCACTCCATATCAGCGACCTCATTAGTCATTAGACATCGTAAGAGAGCAGAATGAGGCACTTCGCGCAACTCACGGACTTCGAACGTGGCCAGGTGATTGTGTGTCACTTGTGTCATACGTATGTGATCGAGATTTTCACACTCCTAAACATCCCTAGGTCCACTGTTTCCGCTGTGATAGTGAAGTGAAAACGTGAAGGAACACGTGCAGCACAAAGACGTATAGGCCGACATCGTCTGTTGACACACAGACCGCCGACGGTTTAAAAGGGTCGTAATGTGTAATAGGCACACATCTATACAGAGAATCACACAGAAATTCCAAACGGCATCAGGATCCACTGCAAGTATTATGACAGTTAGGCAGGAGGTGAGAAAATTTGGATATCATGGTCGAGCAACTGCTCATAAGCCACACATCATGCCGGTAAATGACAAACGACGCCTCGCTTGGTGTAAGGAGCGCAAAACATTGGACGACTGAACAGCGGAAAACGATGCGTGGAGTGACCAATCACGATACATAATGTGGCGATCTGATGACAGGGTGTGGGTATGGCGAATGCCCGGTAAACGTCATCTGCCAGCATGTGTAGTGCCAACAGTAAAATTCCGAGGTTATGGCATGGTCTTGAAAGGAGGATGTAAGATGAACATCAACAAAAGCAAAACGAATATAATGGAATGTAGTCGAATTAAATCGGGTGATGCTGAGGGTATTAGATTAGGAAATGAGACGCTTAAAGTAGTAAATGAGTTTTTCTATTTGGGGAGCAAAATAACTGATGATGGTCGAAGTAGAGAGGATATAAAATATAGACTGGCAATGGCAAGGAAGGTGCTTCTGAAGAAGAGAAATTTACTAACATCGAGTGTAGATTTAGGTGTCGGAAGTCTTTTCTGAAGGTATTTGTATGGAGTGTAGCCATGTATGGAAGTAAAAAGTGGACAATAAATAGTTTAGACAAAAATAGAATAGAAGCTTTCGAAGTGTGGTGCTACAGAAGGATGCTGAAGACTAGTGGGTAGATCACATAACTAATGAGGAGGTACTGAACAGAATTAGGGAGGAGAGAAATTTGTGGCACAACTTGACTAGAAGAAGGGATCGGTTGGTAGGACATATTCTGAGGCATCAAAGGATCACCAATTTAGTATTGGAGGGCAACGCGGAGGGTAAAACTCGTAGAGGGAGACCAAGGCATTAATACACAAACAGATTCAGAAGGATGTAGTTTGCAGTAGGTGCTGGTAGATGAAGGATAGAGTAGCATGGAGAGCTGCATCAAACCCGTCTCTGGACTGAAGACCACAACAACATGGTATGGTCGTGTTTTTCATGGAGGGGACTTGCACCCCTTGTTGTTTTGCGTGCCACTAGCACAGCACAGGCCTAAATTGATGTTTTTCTGCACTTTCGTGCTTCCTACTGTTAAGAGCAATTCGGGGATGGCGATTGCATCTTTCAACACGATCGAGCACCTGTTCATACTGCACGGCCTGTGGCGAAGTGGTTACCCGACGATAACAAACCTGCAATGGACTGGGCTGCACAGAGTCATGACGAAAATATAGAACACCATTGGGATGTTTTGGATCGCCGACTTCGTGCCAGGCCTCACCGACCGACATCGATACCTCTTCTCAGGCCAGCACTTTGTGAAGAATGGTCTGCCATTCCCCAAGAAACTTATTGAACGTATGCCTGCGAGAGTAGAAGCTGCCATCAAGGCTAAGGGTGGGCCAACACTATTGAATTCCAGCATTACCGATGGAGCGAGCCACGAAGTTTTATGTCATTTTCAGCCAGGTGTCCGGATACTTTTGATCACATAGTGTACATAATCTGAAGTTCCTCACATGCCTCTTCTTGTACGTCCGATGCAATCTCTGCTCTTAGCACCTGTTGCACAGATTATGATACGTTCTTGGAATTCCCGGGACCGATATATTTCCAGTGTCGCTATCGATAAAAGGCAAAAATCTACCTGATTCTCGATCCCCAATATGGATGGACTATCTAAATATACAGTGTGTATCAAAAAGAATCATCCGATTTTTAAAAAATGATAACTATTATGTTTTTGAGATACGTGCATGAACTGTTGGACAAAGCAAACCCTCAAGTTTTACATGGTTCCCGCTAGGTAGCAGCAGTGTACGCTACTTCCATTCTAGTAAAAATGATGTCGAGACAACAGAAAGCGTTTTGTGTTCTGCGTTTTGGACAGTGCGGGTCAGCAGTGACTGTTCAGTGTGATAATGTGGATCCTCCTACAGCATAGAACATTAGACGATGACATGAACAATTCGGAAAAACAGGTTGTTATGTAAAGGCAAACCGCCGGTGCGTCCCCGAGTGTCTGACACAGACGTCGAACGCGTTCGCCGTAGTGTCACAAGGACTCTGCATAAAGCTGTTCGCTGTGCATCTGCCGGCCACTGTGACCGAGCAGTTCTAGGCGCTTCAGTCCGGAACCGCGCTGCTGCTGTGGTCGCAGGTTCGAATCCTACCTCGGGCATGGATGTGTGTGATGTCCTAAGGCTAGTTAGTTTTAAGTAGTTCTAAGTCTAGGGGACTGATGACCTCAGATGTTAAGTCCCATAGTACTTGGAGCCATTTGCATTTGAATTTTTTAATTGTGCGGCTCGACAGCTCAGCATGCCACCAATGTCCGTCTGACGTGTGTTGCGTCGACGTTTACACGTGAAACCGTACAAAATTCAGTTACTGCAAGCTGTTTGTGAAGGTGATGAACAACAACGTGTAGAGTTCTGTAATTTCGTTCTTGACAAAATCGAGGATGATAGTTTTCTTCCATGCTTAGAGTTAGTGACGAAGCTACATTCCATTTAAATGGAAAGGTGAGCCATCGTTATGTGAGAATATGGGGTACGGAACAACCACATTAAGCACATTAAGTAGTACAACATGAGAGGGATTCTCCAAAATTTTAAATGTTTTGTGAAGTTTTGAGGAAAAAGGTGTATGGCCCATTTTTCATTGCCGAGAAGATGGCAAATGGTTCAAATGGCTCTGAGCACTATGCGACTTAACATCTGAGGTCATCAGTCCCCTAGACTTAGAACTACTTAAAACTAACTAACCTAACGACATCACACACATCCATGCCCGAGGCAGGATTAGAACCTGCGACCGTAGCGGTCGCGCGGTTCCAGACTGAAGCGCCTAGAACCGCTCGGCCACGCCGGCCGGTTCGTTACCGAGAATACTATTACAGGAAGCACGTATGTCGTTATGCTTGACACCTTTCTTTTCCCACAGTTGCAAACTGATTCGAATGACTTGATTTGTCAACAGTATGGCGTTTGGAAGTGAGGGTTTTTTTTAAATCAAACGATTACTGAACGATGGATCTGTCGCACTTGATCATATGATTCAGCTTTACATTACTGACTTCCAAGTTCACCGGACCTGGCTGTATATGATTATTTCTTGCGGGGGCTTATAAAGAACTCTATGTATGTACCTCCGTTACCAACAACAATGAATGAACTCAGACATCGCAGCAGCTGTGGAAGCTGTAACTCACGCTCGCTGCAGTGTCGGAACCATCTAAATACCACATTGACTTACGCCGTGCATCTCAAAGGGGAAATCTTGAACATCTATGAAAAATTATGTAAAAAAACTTCTTAGGTTTTCCGTCCAGCAAAAAACTAAATTCATTGTATATTTTATAAGTTTCAGAGATACAGACTGTAACACTTATATCGATTAGGAGTAGGTTTATTTTTATGTGTCTCTCTCCACTTTATGAAGAGCATATTCTGTGTTGTTAGAACTCCTTGATGTGTGGCAAAAAAATTAGAGTTCTGTAATGGATAAATGAGAAAAGCAAAAGAATATGTTGAAATTTTAAATTATTATGCCTCGGGCATGAATATGTGTGATGTCTTTAGGTTAGTTTGGTTTAAGTAGTTCTAAGTTCCAGGGTACTGATGACCTCAGAAGTTAAGTCCCATAGTGCTCATAGCCATTTTTTCGCTCCAAGTGACAGTGCAATATTGTGTAAATATTATTGCAAAGAACACCTGTTTCACGGGTAATTAAAGTTCAAGTACATATAAATTTTTTATGAACAGATTTACGATAGTACTGTTAGAAGCAAAATGATGCACATTTTCAAAGAAGGCGTAGTTTGTGTACTCATCATGACATGTTCCCTTTTGGAATTAATGAAGCCCAGTCTTGTATCTTATTGTCTTGCAAAGTAATTTAAGTGAACGATTAGCTTTTAGAGTTAGTCTTTACTATTGTAATGATCAAAAAGCTTTGACTAGTGAAACTACACTAGTTTATGGGCTCCCACCATATTCTCCCTTATTACTTTTACTAAGGAAAACTGCTATCTGTAGAGGTGCTTAAACATTGTGTTTATGATGTTATTCACCTTTTTCTGTTTTTTCTTTTTTCATGACAGTCAAGATAGGAGCCCCTCATGTCCCAATGTAGTTCTGCACTTCATGCGGTACATTTCCGTATTTGATTAAGTAATGCTCTTGAGTGTGGCTGTCATTAGTATGAGCTTGGTGCAAATTTTCTCCCCATAATTTACTGGTGTGTGTGATATTGGTAACTCCTACTACACACAGTACAGAGTGCACTGTGTCAGTTTGTGTCCTGTTTGCTGTTCAAAGGGAAATCTCAAGAAAATTAACTTTGATAACCAATAATCCATTTTCTCAAAGATGTATTTCCAAATTAATGTGCGTAATTGTGCTGGCGACCATTAATTTTTTTAATTCAGTTATGAATGTACCACTTTCGTTGACTCCCAAGATTAAAGCCCGTTTGGTTTTTCTGTTAATTTCACCGAATTCAAAATTATAAGTCGATGCACTTGTCCATTAGACAGACTCGCTGTGCCGACCGCGGTGGCCACGTGGTTCTAGGCGCTGCAGTCCGGAACCGCGCGACTGCTACGGTCGCAGGTTCGAATCCTGCCTCGGGCATGGATGTGTGTGATGTCCTTAGGTTGGTTAGGTTTAAGTAGTTCTCAGTTCTAGGGGACTGATGACCTCAGATGTTACGTCCCATAGTGCTCAGAGCCATTTGAACCATTTTCGAACAGACTCGCTGTCGAACTGCGAAATCCTCTCAGATGGTAACATTTTCGTGTTTCACGGCACGTTAGTGTTATGAGACGTGCCAAAGGTGATGATTGTTTTGATAAACCCTGTGTAATTAAGTTTGTACGTTACATTCAGGGCTCAAGCTCTCCTCTCACTTGGCCATTTTTTTATGCAGTAGGTCAAATCCTCTCGCAACGAGAGACAGCCAATGTCGCATGATCGCTATAAGGATACCCTACTGGTTCGCAATCGCTAACAACGGGTTTTTGGTCTTCATAAAGAGCAATTCTGAAAGTATCTGCTAACTGCTAATTAATAGCAGGCAATCGCTGTCTCACCATACCAGTTTTTGACAAGTACCGTAGTAGAAAACCGGGATGTTTCTTCTGTGGCCCAACTCCGTCGCTGCCGCTCTGACTGAAAAACCAACAGCGCATAAAATATTCATTCTTGAAATCTGTTTACTGGTCGTGCATTCGGATGCGCATAACGCCGTCCCGCTCGCGCTCGACGGCCGGCAAAAGCTCGTCTCCGCCAAATAAAGTCGGGTCCGGAGTCGGAGGGGTGCCTCCCTGCGGCGGGTCGTAATCTCCGTGGCCTGGCTGTAAACAAGTCGCTTTATAGCAGGCAATCGCATGTGTCGTTAGCTTGGCGGCCGGCCAAACTGCCGCCCAGTCGTAAACGATGGCCAGGGTCCATCTTGCTCGCATATTCCTCCGCTCCGCCGGCCTGCTCAAATGGCTCGGATGAAGCACGCGCGTTTTAGAAGTTGTCCCGCCCGTCTCGAAACGGTGCCTCCGACTGACCCAATTTTGTACAGACGCTCACTCTCGGTTTGTCAGAGAGAGAGGGCTGGAAATGGGGTTCTCGTAGTTTCCCTGTGTCTAGCCGGGCCCTTAAGATAGCGCCATCAGGTCTTTCTCTCTCTATGTCCGCTTGAATTTGTTTCGAGCATTTCGTGCCGACGTGTATTGTGTAGGCGACGTGTTTGCTTTCACGATAGGCTATAAAACTTGAAGTGCTTGAGAAACTCTTCTCAATGTAATTCCCGTAACTTGATGCAAGAATTCTCCGAAATGCCACGCGCCGCTGAAATGTCATGAGCCGTTGCCAAGGTCGGCCGTTTCCGCCGTGAAGTTTAATTCCTTTGGTGGTATGCAGATATGAACAATTATTATGCCATGATGGTTCCTAGAAAATACATTTTGTATTCATAAAGGCAATGGAAGTAAAATACGAAAAATATATCACGTAACTAGAATATCACATATAGTGCTTTTCAATGGGGTTCTTGTATCAGTACGCCATATTTCCCATATTTTTTAATCGAAATTAATGACTGAGACATCATTTTCAAGATTTCGTTCACCATTAATGACGACAAGTACACAATTAGTTTAAAGCTATTGTATACGTTAAAATTATATATTCTAAAGACCTTTCTTATAAAGCCAGTGTAAACGGTGCCATCTATCGACAATCTGTTTAACTAAAATGCACGAGAGATGTTGCAGTTGTCTGGATTCCTTACGCACCATCTCAGTCATTCACGCCGGTGTGAAAAGTGGAGAAGGTGCCATCTGTTGCCAATGTAATTTTACTATTATGCACAACAGCGGTTGGAGTTGTTTACATTCTGAAAGAAAGCACCCACTGCGCAAATAAACTGAATTATATCACAGATAAGTACCGTCTGCCTTCAGAACTTAATAAATTTATATAATTTATTTAACTTATAATTCGTCATTACTTCACTACTTGTGCAATGTTATGTTACATCTCTCCAAATTTCAGTACCATTATTCTACATCTTAATTTTCATAACTTAATTCTTCGTTACTTTACAGTGTGTGCGCCGGCCGAAGTGGCCGTGCGGTTAAAGGCGCTGCAGCCTGGAACCGCGAGACTGCTACGGTCGCAGGTTCGAATCCTGCCTCGGGCATGGATGTTTGTGATGTCATTAGGTTAGTTAGGTTTAACTAGTTCTAAGTTCTAGGGGACTAATGACCTCAGCAGTTGAGTCCCATAGTGCTCAGAACCATTTGAACCACCATACAGTGTGTGCAACGTTACACTTCTCTTACCTTAGTACCATTAATCTGCATGAAAATTGCTAAGCTCTATTATTTTATTTACAGTAGTTTTATTACGAACCTACTCAGTGCCACAGAAGTCAATGAACAGACTCTTTCGCTGTTCTATTCAAAGCCGGCGCAATGGTTCTCACTCTGTCCAACTTGAAAAAATTAACAGCGTTAAATTGTACCCCGTAGAATTTTTGAACTTTTAAATTCGTCCGGTTTCCTGCCTCATCTATTGCTTTTACAAAAAACCCTTTTACTACGTTAACTTGAAATCTTACCGATAATCTGGCATTAATTAATGTTCTAATCTTAGTGTTTCATCTCGTAGGTGAGTACGTCGTTACTGCTAAATCCATTGACTTCCCGAAAACAGTGGTAATACCACGCATTGGCCTCACACTTTCTGATCCAAACAATAAGACGCAAATTGCCATCATTATCTATTTGCAGGGTTCTATTAAAAATGTGACCTCGTAAAAAGCTATACAAAAAATAAAACGTTGCATAAAACATAAATAAAACAAATAACCTCGGAGCTTTCAGACACCGAGGTTATATATACACGAGGAAACGGAAAATGTGCTTCGTACACGATGCAGAAGGAAGCACCGCTACTCTCGTTAAGCTTCATCATCCAGGTATGTCTTCAAGCAAGTTGTACGTTATTCTAGCGATAATCGGTCGTACTCAAAAATGTTCAAATGTGTGTTAAATCTTATGGGACTTAACTGCTAAGGTCATCAGTCCCTAAGCTTACACACTACTTAACCTAAATTATCCTAGGGACAAACACACACACCCATGCCCGAGGGAGGACTCGAACCTCCGCTGGGACGAGCCGCACAGTCCATGACTGCAGCGCCCTAGACCGCTCGGCTAATCCCACGCGGCAAACGGCCGTACTCCACTCAGCTCAATGAATGGTTAACTTCTACTGCCTGTTGATGATCCAGCTGCGTGGAGGGTAACGTAGGGCACTCCCTAAGTGATTACAAAAATATATTCTTACAGCGACGTTCTTGTAGGTAGTTCCAGCCGTCCAACGTCCAATACATCTTTAGGTTCATCGTGAAATAAACATTGCACTGCTTGCCCACGGGCACACATGATTGCGGGAAATACAGTTCATCCGGAAAATGTAGAAGCCGAGGTGCGATATGTTCCGGGGCCAGCTGTAGAAAGTACGACAAAATTTGTTGCACCAAGCGCCATACGTCTTCTGCCGCGCTACATCTGGGATGGTGCTCGTCCGTGTCTGATACTCCGCAGTCCGCACTTACAAGTGAGTCCGCCATCTTTATCCTGTGAAGACGCAGTTGGTTGATCTGTTTACCGTTGTCTTGGATGTATCATGTTGATCGCACCTCTGTATCAAGTGTAACCGGGTGTATCGTCCGCCACACCACCTTCCAACTAACATGGGGATTCTTGGCATCCACAACGATTAGTGGACGCCTCTGTTCTAGGACGCGATATACCGGGTGATCAAAAAGTCAATATAAATTTGAAAACTTAATAAACCACGGAATAATGTAGATAGAGAGGTAAAAATTGACACACATGCTTGGAATGACATGGGGTTTTATTAGAACAAAAAAAAAAAAGTATTGCTAGACGCGTGAAAGATCTCTTGCGCGCGTCGTTTGGTGATGATCGTGCGCTCAGCCGCCACTTACGTCATGCTTGGCCTCCCAGGTCCGCAGACCTCAGTCCGTGCGATTATTGGCTTTGGGGTTACCTGAAGTCGCAAGTGTATCGTCATCGACCGACATCTCTAGGGATGCTGAAAGACAACATCCGACGCCAATGCCTCACCATAACTCCAGACATGCTTTACAGTGCTATTCAAAACATTATTCCTCGACTACAGCTATTGTTGAGGAATTATGGTGGACATATTGAGAATTTCCTGTAAAGAACATCATCTTTGCTTTGTCTTACTTTGTTATGCTAATTATTGCTATTCTGATCATATGAAGCGCCATCTGTCGGACATTTTTTGAACGTTTGTATTATTTTTGTTCTAATAAAATCCCATGTCACTCCAAGCATGTGTGTCAATTTGTACCTCTCTGTCTACATTGTTCCGTGATTTATTCAGTTTTCAATTTTATACTGACTTTTTGATCACCCGGTATCTTCCGCGTCGTCACCTGTTTCGTCGGTGGTACTGCGGTATGGATATAACTGTGTCCAATGTAAAAGTGACCGAAGTAGTAAAAAGGTGGGGGTATGTCTTGCGTCATCAGTGGTGGCGTTAGGGAGAGCAGCGAAGCCGTCACACTTTCTGGGTGGTGCCGCCACGACTTGACGCGCGAGGTTACAAACAGGGCCACCGCTCTGTCGTGTACAATGATTAGGTCAAGATCTCTCCTGTCTGGGGGAAGGATCAGCGATTCATAACTGACTTTGGAGGGCATACCTGTACTGACTTAGGCTCCGAATGACGCTAATATACGTCGAACCGTCAGTAGCGGTATCGAAAGTATACGCGGTATGTATGGAACGCGCGACGCTAGGTAAACATTGAAGAGGTGTGTCCTTTGAAGAATGTCTATGGTCCGCAGACGAAGGTTGAAGATCTGGATCCGAATTTGTTGCAATAAGCGGTGGTAGTTAAGGGCTGCAGTGCGCCGTACGTCGTCGTGAAACTGTAATGTGAGACATTTGATAGGACCGCTAAGCTGTAGGGGGTCGACGCATGCTAGAGTCAACCCGTCTCCTACGTTTATGGCGACATCTTTGGTGGCGTTAAGACAGTTGCCCTAAGCCATTCCGTATTTAGCAATCCATTCTAAAGCGCTGGTTAGATCGTCGTGGTTGCGGAGTACGAGAACCAGGTCGTCTGCATAATGCTGTACAGTGAAATGCGACGCCATGTAAGATGTCCGGTGAGGCTTTGAAGGAAGCCGCAGAGGAGCGGTTCCAGAGCCACAGCATAGAATAAGATCTACAGGGGCATCCTGGAAATCGGGAGGGCCTGTGTGAGACGCCCGTTAACGAGCGCCTTGGAGGTCGCCCCTTGGAGGAGACGCGTCGCGACCTCTATGAATTATTGAGGTTGCCTCATGTGTTGGAGAACGAACGTCAGTTACACGTGATCCAATCGATCGAAGACTTGGCTAAAATCTCCCTGGATGCGGCATGCCCTCGCTAGGGCTATTACGTCCCGGTATCGACACAGTGCTGTGTGTATGTTATTGACAACCCCTACAGAAGCCTGATCTGGTGAAATGACGCGACGCAGGGTCGGTAGTGTACGGTTTGCTAATAGTCTGGCGAATATCTTCATGTTGCAGTTGACGACTGACAGCTGGCGGCAATCATGTATTCGAGCGCCACATGTCGGTTTGTGAACCGGAATAATCATTCCTTCTGCGAAGGCTGCGGGAAGTGGCACCGCGGGGACATAGGCTCCCGACAGATTTCTGTCAACTTTGGAGCCAGTAAATATTGAAAATTTCTATAAAACTCCACAGGGAGCAGGTCGGGGCCAGGAGACTTGTTTGACCCGTTGTCCGTAATTTCTTTCAGTAATTCAGTTTGTAACTCCTGTGGAACAGTGCCCTAAACCAGTCGTGAGCCTCCTGTCATCATCTTTGCGTCGGAACACTTAGCTGAATGAAGTCGTGCGTAATGGTCGAAGAAGGTTGCACCAATACTGCATTGTGTGGTGTCGCGACGGTCGTCCTCAGTGGTGTGATCCTATATTAGTGCCAGTCTTAGCTGTTTACGTTCTCAAATGACGTGGTACATGGTGGGTCATTCCGTTGCTAATCTGTCATGTGTTCGCGCTCGGACAGTCGTCCCTTAGAAGCATCGGCGTATATGGGCTACGAACTGTGCCTTTGCACGCTGCACTGTCATCTGTCGTTACGGTGTGGGTGGCAAGGAGGCACAATCGCGAAGGATGGTGAAATGAAAACCGAGGGTGCGCTGCCTCCAAGCAGCACTCTCATGACCATAGGTAATCAAGGTTCTCCGCAGGGCCGGCATGGCGCAGTGTAACCACCAACTGATCGATTTAGGATACATTGAGAGGTGGCGGACGCACGAACTCCACATGTCCTCGATGGCGCTCCGACTATCCGGAGAAGCGAGATGAGCGAGGTTTCACTTCCAAGTACATCGTCTGCGACACGCCAGTTGGCGACGAAGGCTGAAGGAACATATATAAGCCTCGTGATCAGAAAAAGCTACTCGCCACACCTCCGCGTCACTCATTGTTGCTGCAAGAGAGCGGTAGACGTAAATCCTATCTTAGGCGTTTGGATGCTATTGAAATCGCCCCCTACCACCAAGTCGTCGTGCTTGTTTCAAAAAGGTATGCCACTCCTTCCGCGAATAAGAGCGATCGGTCCATACGGCGATTCGTCCTGGATGGGAAGTACACATTGATAAACTGGACGCCTAGCACCGTTACGGCCATTCCTCTAGCATCGGGGAGGTATTGCACTGCGTCCGCCTCGAGGACCTCCCTGCGGAGAAGTGCGACACCGCTGTTAATCGGCAAGGCGTGGGACACATGATCCGTATAACCTTACGTACCCGGGAATTCGTCGACGAAGACCTCTTGGAGAAAGACAATATCAATGTCTGCTGCACTGAGCATGTCTTGCAGCAGCGGCGAATTCGTACGTGTCCGAATGGTGTTAACGTTTGTAACCTCCCCACAAAAATTTCTTCACATTTAGTGTAACCTCAAAACAGAAAAATTCCTAAAGCTCTCAACAGTAAAAAAATATAATTATGTCGTTCACATTCAGTGTAACGTCCCAACAAGAAAATAAATTCAGTAACCTGGTAATAATACAATGTAACTAACCTCTCAATTAAATTGTCGCTCACTTATAACTTTTCAATAATTGACTGTGAATTTAACCTGGTAAATTTTGGACGTCAGCAGTGCTGCGTCATGGCCCTGGAAGATCATTCTGAATAAAAAAAGAAAAATTCTTACCTCAATGAAGTCGCCGGATAACGCATATATATCTGCTCTTACAATAAATTTTTCTGGCACAGCCCTGTGCAATGCTGGCCGATAGATTTGTCATTTATGAAAGGAAACAACTGATTTTTCTTTTGCAATAATCGTGATGCTCATGGATTGGAGAAATTAGTAAATTCTTTAAATTGAAATGAATGGTTGTTAAAAGTTACTTTTTATGAGAAACATTATTATTAGGAGATTTTTAAAACATTTACATGGGACTTGAGATAACATTACTACATATGCGCGAGGCTGCTTTTTACCTTATACAATAATGCTCAGGCTCTGGCATCGCTGCACCACGAACGGCCCAGCCAACACGATACACTAGACCAGACTGCTCGCTAGCAACAACTTACTGCTATAGCTACACACTTCCTACTGCAGTCAACACTGATCTCTGGTCTGAGATTCTCTTATACCTTACATATCGCAGGCAGCGCGTGAGCAATACATCGAAATTACATCTACTCGGACCTCTTATACGTTGGCGGTCGCTAAGCGACAGGTCTGTAGATTGTCTCCTGCAATAGCGCCGCCGTCAGCGTCGCCGTAAATCTTGTGGCCTGTCATCTGCAGGCCGCGTCCGCGCCGTTATCAGCTGTTACTCAGGAGGGGCCGAGGGGTGGAAGTAGAGACCCCTCTCCTCTCCTCATCCACCACAGTGGGCCCAGAATCGTATTGTCCGTCCAGGACCCGTAAGTTAACTGTGGCTGAGGTAGGACACTACACTTGATAGCTGAGTAATCAAGGTAGAATCCGTAGTTGTATCTGGCTGCGTACCGAGGCCGGGAGCTGCGGAAACCGCGCACACTGCCCAGTGTCTACTGGTCCAAAAACATTGTCCCGCGATAAACTGCTTCTTTCTTTTTTTTCTGAGACAGCCAAAGGAAATGGACAAATATGTTACTGGACGTTTTAAATCAATAGTTACTTGTGTTTTACTAATAGGATTTTTTGGCAACTTGTACGGTTTGCACCCTCTACAAATGACTAAAGCTTTGCGAAAGTTGTAAACAATTTTTATAAAACAAAAAGTGTATTAGAGGAACCATATATGTATGCAAGAAGACTGGGCTCCAGACAACCACGTGGCACTACAGAGGGAAGCTCATGCTGCTCGGTTTATGGCCTTGGTGCTTCGTACTGTATATGCAGCAGCAAATCTGAGCAGCAGTTGGCAGCATAGGCTGGCTGGGGTGGCCGAGTGGGTCTAGCCGCTAAAGCCTGGAACCTGGGTTCATCGAACGACGAGCTACTAACAAGGGAACCTCCCCATCGCACCACCCTCAGATTTAGTTATAAGTTGGCACAGTGGATAGACCTTGAAAAACTGAATACAGATCAATCGAGAAAACAGGAAGAAGTTGTGTGGAACTATGAAAAAAATTAGTAGAATATACAAACTGAGTAGTCCATGTGCATGATAGGCAACATCAAGGACAATGTGGGCTCAGGATCGCCGTGGTCCCGTGGTTTGCGTGAGTAACTGCGGAACGAGAGGTTCTTGGTTCAAGTCTTCCGTCGACTGAAAATTTTACTTTCTTTATTTTCGCAAAGTTATGATCTGTCCGTTCGTTCATTGACGTCTCTGTTCACTGTATTAAGTTTAGTGTCTGTGTTTTGCGACCGCACCGCAAAACCGTGCCATTAGTAAACGAAAGGACGTGCCTCTCCAATGGGAACCGAAAACATTTGATCGCAAGGTCATAGATCAACCGATTCCTCCACAGGAAAACAGATCTGATATATTCTATACGACACTGGTGACGGCATGTGCGTCACATGACAGGAATATGTTGTCGACCCACCTAACTTGTACAATTGGCGAATGGGTAAAAAGCTTCTTCTACCTTGCCCGATTTAGGTTTTCTTGTGGATGTGATAATTACTCCCAAAAAAGTGATGAAAACATAATAGTTTGCCACATAAACTGAAAATAAAAAATTAAACTTTTCACTCGAGGGAAGACTTGAACCGAGGACCTCTCGTTCCGTATTTGCTCTCGCTAACCACGGGACCACGGCGCTCCTGTAGTTCCATTGCCCTTGATGTTGCCTATCTTCTCATGGACTACTCAGTTTCTATATTTTACTAATTTTTTTCATAGTTCCTCACAATTTCTTCCTGTTTTCTCGATTGATATGTGTTCAGTTTTTCAAGGCCTATCCACTGTGCCAACGTATAACTAAATCTGAGGGGGGTGCGATGGGGAGATTCCCTTGTAAGTGTCATTCACGGTCAACACTCCAAACTACAGTAATCGGAAGAAATGAAGGGTTTCAAGGTGAGTCATGCCAGAGTGCAGTTTAAATTAGACCTTTCCAGTAATCTAATGCAATGTAATCAACAAGTACGAGAAGGCTGTGCATAATTGGTCTCGAAACACTGGTAATAACTTTCTCTGTATCAGTGTAAAAGAAAACTAAGGTAGGTGTCAAAAATCAGCAATTTGATTGTAATGAATACTGGCCAAGGCAAGTAAGTGCTCCATTCGACCTCAGCTTGACGCGTGATCAGTCCCCTAGAACTTAGAACTACTTAAACCTAACTAACCTAAGGACATCACACACATCCATGCCCGAGGCAGGATTCGATCCTGCGACCGTAGCGGTCGCGCGGTTCCAGACTGTAGCACCTAGAACCGCTCGGCCACATCGGCCGGCCATGTGATAAATAAGAAAGATAAAATAATTACATTTCTTTCATCACAAAAATTTATTCGTATCACTTCGCAACTGCAAACCTCATATGCGTGTCTTTCTCTTTGTATAAAAAATTCGAGAAAAGTCGTTGGGTGGGTTGCACACCCTTCATGTTCGTCACGAGAAGGTCGAATGGTGTAGCGATGGGTATGGAAGAAGAGGGAGTGTCAGAACAATGCCATTATTCGCATCACGTTGTTTTTATTTTCTTTAAATGTTGGAGTTTCCTGATTGCGAGGAGGAACGGAGAAGTCAGGGAAAGCAACAGGTGAGGCCGAACCTGTGTCACCCACGTTTCCCGTCTCGTTGGCCGTCAACTGGAGAAGACGACCACAGGAAGCAATCGTCTAGAGTGAACAACATCTAATTTTGTTTCCTAGATGACATCTGTTTTCGTACGTGGGTTTCTGTGTCCAGAACAGCGTGAGGTTCCCGCACCGCATCCCCCTCAGGGAAAAATACTCTTTGACCCTTTATTCTAGCCCCTTTCTACTTCGTACCTTACACTCTGTTCGCCCCGAATGTCTTTTTGCCATTAAACCGCGCTGTTGACGCGCAGTTGTCGATACGGTGTTGCGAGAGAAGTAGTACGAGGCGTCCGTTAACTGTTTTTGTACATGCTCTGGCTGCAATTCCACACATCTACACTAATGAACAATATGCACATCTGCTGTATGTTTACGGCTTCTGCGGTAATAGTGGTCCTGCTGCTGTCGAAAAATACCGTCGGCGCTTTTCGGCGTCGAAACCCTGCGGCTGCAGTTTTCGCTTGTTTTCGGCTACCCACAGTAACAGCAAATCAAGGCCAGGTTGGCTGACGTTACAAGGCTAGATCAGTCAATCATTCTGACTACTGTAGGATCGTAAAATAAAATATTGCCATTGAATTCCTTGCAAACATTTACTACCTGACAATGACCGAGAAGAACGTGGTCTGAAACTTGATATTTAACTGGATGCGGTTGGAGGCTCAGTGGTACTGTATTAAGTTGTAAGTTTTGCCACTGGTTTGATTTAGTATTTCCTCTCATTCTATTCTTTTCTCCCCTCATTTCCAGCTGTCTTCTACATCTAACGTCTTCCATAATATCTTACACACTGCTGACAAGAAAGGAAGTACCTAGAACGGATAGAATGAAACGAATCGAGCCCACTCATCAGTGTGACTATACCTCCCCTTTAATCTGGAAGAATGGACTGATCCGGTTTGGAAGGGTGACAAATGTCATTCTGTACTCTCCTAATGCATGCTGGCCCACAGTTTCTGTCACTGATCCTTGATTTCTAAGACTCTGGCACTGGGTAGAGTTGACGTCCAAGTTGGTCGCAGAAACGTTCTATTGGGTACATAGCTGGAGTGCCTACTGGACACATGAATACCTCAGCATCACGCATACTCTTCATAGAGGCACGTTGCCATCTGTGGACGAGCACTGTCCTATTGAAAAATGGCACCATTAACCTGTCATATGAGAGGTAACATATGAGGAAAGATGATATCCGTGACGTGTACTTGTGCCCTCAGATTTCCCTCACTCCTGAAGACACATCCTGTATCTCCCCACACCATGACGTCGGTACTAACGCCATTGAGCCTCTTCATAACAATGGAAGATTGGGTCTTCTTCCCAGGTCGCCACTCTAGTTGCCGATGACTGTCAATCTGGATAGTGCAGAACCGCTGTTCATCGCTGAACATAGTGCGATGCCTTTCAGCAGCAGTTCATACTCGCCGGCCATGTTACTCATTCAAACGCAGCCATTTGTGTTGCGATGTTAACGGCAGTCTGCACGTGGAACAGTGCAAATTCGGCTGTTGATATTCTCCGATCAATGGTGCTGGATGACACAGTACATTGCATGGAGTCCATTACATGATCTCGGATGGCAGGCACGGGTAGGAAGGGATTACGATGAGCCTACTGCGCAATACTGCGTTCCTCTCTTTTGATGATCAGACGCGGTCGACCACAATCTTGACGACAAGTAATACTGCCCTCATCGCCCAGTGGAGTCCAACGTCGAGACACTGTAACAACCGAATGCCGCACAAATCCAAATATGTCACTGCTCGACCAGCTTGGGGGCCCAGAATGAGGCCCCTTTCACACCCAGTTCAGGTGCTGATAACGCTGTCTCATACGAATACGTGACATCTCATCTCTGCGTCCTTCGGAGTGAACAGTCTGCATCTCACGCTGTTCACACCACTCGTATAGCCTATCAGGCCTGGTAACAACGTTAAATACCAATTGCACTAATGGACCCTGGTAGCAGTTCTATCGTACACAGACAATGGCAACGCCAATCCGCTGAGGTTGCCTAAATACATGCACGAAGTTACACTGACATCCAACATTGTCTTCGGGGTACCTTTCTTTTTGTCAGGCTGTGGGTATTGGCCCTATAACGTTTCGATTTACGTAAGTGACATTTATGGGAGCATGTGATTCTGTGATCGATAAGTATAGCTTTGTTTCCATCAATAACACAAATAGATCACTTTTTCAGGTTACCTTCCATTGGGAAAGTGGGTTCACTCAGCGACTGTGATATTGTTTATAAATTATAGAGCTGAGCAAACAGTCGTCCTTTTTTGCAGGTTTTATTTGGCGAATCCAGATTTCGGCTAGTGCCTAGCCATTATCAATGCACTATTATCTAGTCTCGATTCATGGCAGTTCCCTATTGTTCGGGCGTCAGTCACAGTTCTTTGAATACAGTTTCTGCCAAAACAACCGGCAAAAAAGAAAAAAAAACGACGACTGATTGCTGCGCTCTATAATTTATTATAAATTTTAGAGAGCTTTCTTCTGCTGTGGCGTTCTGCTTATATTCTCTTTGTAATTTTATTCCCCTACTGAAGTTTTCATTTCACACGCTTTGCTACATCTTCATCAAACACGTAGGAGTAATCTTAGGCATCCTTTCATATCCATATAAAGTTATCATTATTGGTCTCCCACACGTAATATCCCCCCCCCCCCTTCTAATTACAGTTATTGTGCAGATATTTCTATTGGTGACTGAAGACGGTGTACTGAAGAACATTACTTCAGCATTTGTGTCATTTTCAGACTAATAATTATAGCTGTTACAAGTTGTATATTAGTAAGTTGGGTAGTACCTCCAAGTACATGTGAAAGGAGCAAGCCATTAATGCTTATTTTCCCTGGGCAGTAGATCCGGTGTTCACGTGTGCACTCGTAGACACAAAACGGTTAGTCTATACTCACCATCGCGGTTCCCTTCGCAGACCAGGTATGGCTATGCAGAAAACATAAGGTCGTAAAGTTTGTGACGTGTTTGTGGGAAAACTGTTCGATGCGGTATCCTGTACGTACTTCTTGACGATGGCTATGTTAGAGCGTATTAGGAGTCAACATTTCTATTCAGCCCATACTGGAGGACCAGTTAACCGTTACAGAATTTACACGAGGATTTGACTGAAATAAACTTTATACTTCACATTAATGTGATAACTGATGGTCTTTGCTAGTAGCACGGCAAATATGGAAATAGCAGAGTCTAATTATGATGTAATAGACATCATATATTAGTAAAAGTACTGAAGATCTTGCTATCTAAAGTGTTAATTAGAACATGACTTTCCATAGTACATTTCCCTGTACGACTGATTTGGAGAGGGGGGGGGGGCGGGGGAAGGGGAAGGGGCGTGGCGGGGAAACAACATCAATCACGTTATGCATTAGCATATGTACGGTATTACAAACTCAATAATATGCAGGTAGAAAAGGGCAGAGATGCGGAGACACAAAATAGCAAACCCTTTTCATTATGACTGCTAGTAAATGCACATTAGGCATGATTAAACAGCCACATTAACATCCGACTTATAGCTTTATGAATAATGAGTGGAGAGAACAAATCCACATTGAGATTATGTATGCCATACAAACAATATCTGCGTAAATTTGCTGCTCGATGAGCTTAATGCGACCGCTGTCACCGAGAATTCAGTGATGAAGAGGTTTTGAATCTCACGTGACGGGTTCGCCGCTGGTTGTGTTACGAGTGCACTACCTATCTTCTCCAGAGTGCTCCCCTGCAACGTTAGTTGTGGCAGTCACAGTAGTTCAGGACCACGACTGAAGCACGACGTTCAAACATCTGCTTCTTATTCGCAACCGAAGGCTACAATATGTGGCAGTAATATAACAGTACTACTAAACAAAGAAAAATAAAGCAGACGAATGAACTTCACGCGTCCTCTTGCAGGTCAGTTAACATCTGAAAACTAAATAACAGCCGAATTTGGCCTATAGTCGACGGATACAATAATTATAGTCGACTGTGGAAACATTGTCAATTTATTAAGTTTGTTATAAAATTCGAATCGCAACCGTTTCAACAAATTTCATTTCCATTATATGAAATCAAACGGAAACCTGTGTGGACCTTCGTGGCTGACGTTGGGTTCACTTCTTCTTACAAGGGAACCTCCCCATCGCACCCCCCTCAGATTTCGTTATAAGTTGGCACAGTGGATAGGCCTTGAAAAAGGGAACACAGATCAATCGAGAAAACAGGAAGAAGTTGTGTGGAACTATGAAAAAAATAAGCAAAATATACAAACTGGGTAGTCCATGCGCAAGATAGGCAACATCAAGTACAGTATGACGTAAGGAGCGCCGTGGTCCCGTGGTTAGCGTGAGCGGCAGCGGAACGAGAGGTCCTTGGTTCAAATTTTCCCTCGAGTGAAAAGTTTAATTTTTTATTTTCAGACAATTATTATCTGTCTGTCCGTTATGTTTTCATCTCTTTTTTGGGAGTAATTATCACATCCACAAGAAAACCTAAATCGGGCAAGGTAGAAGAATCTTTTTACCCATTCGCCAAGTGTACAAGTTAGGTGGGTCAACAACATATTCCTGTCATGTGACGCACATGCCGTCACCAGTGTCGTATAGAATATATCAGACGTGTTTTCCTGTGGAAGAATCGGTTGACCTATGACCTTGCGATCAAATGTTTTCAGTTCCCATTGGAGAGGCACGACCTTTCGTCTACTAATCGCACGGTTTTGCGGTGCGGTCGCAAAACACGGACACTAAACTTATTACAGTGAATAGAGACGTCAATGAACGAACGGACAGATCATAACTTTGCGAAGATAAAAAAAGTAAACTTTTCACTCGAGGGAGGACTTGAACCAAGGACCTCTCGTTCCGCAATCGCTCACGCTAACCAAGGGACCACGGCGGTCCTTAGCTCACACTGTCCTTGATGTTGCCTATCTTGCGCATTGTCTACTCAGTTTGTATATTTTGCTTATTTTTTTCATAGTTTCACACAACTTCTTCCTGTTTTCTCGATTGATCTGTGTTCCGTTTTTCAAGGCCTATCCACTATGCCAACTTCTAACTAAATCTGATGGGGGTGCGATGGGGAGGTTCCCTTGTTAGGTAACAGTACCACGCGCACCCAACAGTAGAGCTGCGACGTCTCTAAACGATAATATTCCTATTATTGACATTTTCACTTTAATGAAATACGTATTTGTTTGACGAAATGCTTCACTCTAATTAAATACTTATTTGTTTAACAAAATGGTCTGCAGATATGAGAAATATATGTCACAATATAACAAAAGCATGTAACTAATAAAAAATCAGAGCTAGGGAGGGTAATTAAGTTTCAATGATCCGTCAATTTCGTGGTCGTTAGAGACGAAGCTTGAGGATAAATGCGAAATAAAATAGAAACCATCCAGCCATTTGCCCTAATAGACGTCGGGAAGCCACAGAAAACTTAAATCTGGATGGTAGTCAAAAAATTATCATGGAATGCACACCACCTTACCATACAACAATATCCCGAAACAGACTTAAACTATTAGCACGCTGCACATGGGGTCTACATCTTCCTATTTTTATCCTTATCTACAAAACCCTCATCCATCTCATCCTAGCGTACGCCAACATTATCTGGATGTCTGCCTTCCCTAAATTCTACTACAATCCCTCAAAATTCTGGAAAGGTAAGCACTCCGCCTCGCCTAAACCATCCGCCTACCTTCCCCAACACGCGTCCTGTATCAGCTCATTGACTTGCAACACCTGTTCCTAAAGAACCTCAGGATCCAATGCATTAATCGAAAATTCCACTCCCAGTACCCAATATCTCATCCAGAAATTACCTTTCCAGGTACCCTGCCGGCCGCGGTGGCCGTGCGGTTCTAGGCGCTTCAGTCCGGAACCGCGGGACTGCTACGGTCGTAGGTACGAAACCTGCCTCGGGCATGGATGTGTATGATGTCCTTAGGTTAGTTAGGTTTAAGTAGTTCTAAGTTCTAGGGGACTGATGGCCTAAGATGTTAAGTCCCATAGTGCTCAGAGCCATTTGAACCAGGTACCCTGCTGTACCACTACATAGATATTCCGCCTTCCATGCATCTTTGTGTCTTATCCGTCATCTCCTGTTGGAATCTTAATCAACTCCCATTCCCTAACGATGAAATCGACCCCGAAATATGAAGACAAGTTGGCTGTTTTGAGAAACAGAACAGTAAAATTTCAATAAAATCTCATAAGTAAGGTATTTTAAGCACACGGAGATTTTTCATCGAGAAAAGTCATGGTTTACAATAACTATCATTTTTAAAGTGGAGAATTCTACCCAAAATTTTATTATTAAAAATTCGTCAATGGGTACTTAACATTGTTTAATTGTAAACTGAGTGCGTTAACATCCGTTAGTGCTGACTTACCACTGTTTACTGGGTGGGAGACTTAACGAAACGTTAGTCCAAAACCTCATCGAAACACGAATTTAAACGACCCAAGTTGTTTCAGTTTTTGATACTGAGATTAGTATTAATTTTTGCAACACCTGTGTAAAAAGACCTCAAAATTTAACCTATGATCCAGCGGAATATATAATTAATTTCAGCAAGCACCTTACTATTGTGCATAAACGATGTTAAGGATGGCAAGCAAGATCTCTGCCATCAAACTGTCATGTAAATTCACGTGTATTCTGGTAACGGTCAGAGATTAACATTTTTTTCTCGCTTACTTGATTAGCAACTACGTTTGAAGGGCTTTTGCATTCGGGAACGCATTCAGAATCTTTATTTGAGTCGTAATTATCCATAACATCCTCAGATTCATCAAGATCGCTCCCAAAACGCATTTTCCTGGTACGTATACAACACGAGTTCCTACAATCGTTTCTAGCAGTTACTAATATTTACATGCACACTTCTCAACAAAGTTGCCATTCATGAGAATCTGAAATCCATACAATTTACAGAAGTGGACGTGTATGTACATAAATGTGTGTATGAACGAGACGCATTCAATAAGCAAGGCAACACTTTCTTTCTGAGAGCAAGTTGGTTTCATTCAGGATTCCAGTACAAGCTATTCCCCATTCTTTTGGCCACAAAACTCTATTTTTCAATATAATCTTCTTATACCCCTTACTGGGAGGGAATGTTCAAATATGTGTGAATTCCTAAGGGACCAACCTGCTGAGGTCATCGGTCCCTAAACTTACACACACTACTTAAACTAACTTATGCTAAGACCATACACAAAAAAATGGTTCAAATGGCTCTGAGCATTATGGGACTCAACTGCTGAGGTCATAAGTCCCCTAGATCTTAGAACTACTTAAACCTACTAACCTAAGGATATCACACACATACATGCCCGAGGCAGGATTCTAACCTGCGACCGTAGCGGTCGCGCGGTTCCAGACTGTAGCGCCTAGATCACACACACACACCCATGCCCGGAGGAGGACTCGAACCTGCGACCGTAGCGGTCGCGCGGTTCCAGACTGTAGCGCCTAGACCACACACACTCCCATTCCCGGAGGAGGACTCGAACCTTCGGCGGGAGGGTTCGCGCAATCCGTGACATAGCGCGGCCACTCCGAGCGGCTGGGAGATAATGTATGTCCTCATGTTATCACTCCAGTGGTAATATCTGGGTACTCGGATACTTAGCGATAAAGCTGTCATTTCTCGGATTATCGCAAAACTATCATCTAATATGAATAAAATTCGTCACTACCATGTGTTGAATGCAATAGCTCTTTTTCTCCTCTAGTGACCGTTACCACTGTTTATTGCCGAGTTCTTCATATACCCTCCTTCCCAGTACTAATCACTACGCTCGAAGTCATACCATCCTACATTTTTCCCACCCTCCCTCTTTCGACTACTTCAACGACTTTTAGTCAATTTCTGTGGTTCCACGAGCTGCCATCCTACAGGGTGTTTATAAATGAATATCGGGGGTTTAACGCTTTGTCATATTAATTACATTAAACTTACAGTTATAAATGATATGTCAAATGAAATAGCAACCCAAAGGATTTTACCAAGAACCTAACTAACCTAATCACATCCATTCACGAGGCAGGATTCGAACCTGCGACCGTAGCAGCAGCGCGGTTCCAGGCTGAAGCGCCTAGAACCACTCGGCCACAACGGCCGGCAAGAGGCTCTATTTGCGAGTGGATCGAGAAAGGAAATGGCGAATAGTAGTATAGGGTACCCTCCTATTAGCACTGTACGGTAGCTTGCGGAGTATGTACGTAGATGTAGAAGATGATGATGATGTAGACACTCATCGAAGGCTTGCGTTTTATCCGTATCTGAGGCGGCAATTTAACCGAGAACTTACTATCCAAATTTGTAGATGGTTTGAGGAGGGAAATAAAAGCCACTGCCTCTTTATGATTCAAATACTCCATCATCACACTGTAATCCTCTGTATATGATGTTATCTGAAAGACAAATCTTCCACACTTTGCGAGAAAGAGGAGGAATTTGACTGTTTCATAAACGACAATTCCGCGAGACGTGTGCTGCTCTGCGCCCAGAGTCCCCTGGAATGGAAGGATACACGCTCTCTCGTAGCGCAGCCCGAGCCGCTCTCGCCGCCGGCCTAAGCGCCTTCCTCCCCCATTCCCGCGGCCTAAGCTTTCCGCGATCAGCCGCTGCGCGCGCGCTCGCACGCCCCTCAGCTACAATCGCCGCGACGCCGCGCGCGCGATAGGGAAACACGTCAAGTGCGCCGGCTCCATTTATGAAAACAGCTTCCCTGCTGAATAAGGCGGCTTTACTGGCGGTCCGAGCCGGGGGCGCCGGATGTAATGACAATCTCCCCCTACCCGCACCACACCCCACCACCCTCTCCGCCGCTACACGCACGGCGAGCCTCTGAAAGGGCGGCAGGCAAGGTGGGCTTTGCGAGCTTCCTCGGAATAGCGCCTCTCCGATTCCCATCTGCACAGATATACGGCGCCGAACATAGTGCGCTGTTTACGGACAACAAGCGATCGAGACTGAATTTCCTCGCCCTCTATAGAAGTGCTGAAGTCGTCCTTTGTCAGAATTCACAGAGGAAAAAGGATGGTAGTATTTACGGCGTACAATTATAAATTGTGATTTACGTAAATAACTTTCGCAAGGAAATATCACCAACTCCACCTCGTATTTTAAGGGGGAGGAAGCACACTTCCAAGATACCAGCCACAGCACTGAGTCCGGCCCGAAGATTTGCGTCATAATTCTGATAGTACGCCCTTATGACCTTCCGAATGCACAGTTTTTAAATTTCGCTCTCACTGGTTATTTATCATTCGCTCCGTACCACTGTAGCCACTTAATATACGAACGCGAGGTACTGTACAGTGAAGTGAGTAAGAGGACTGTCAAATATTGCTGTAACACTGATAACATGCTTCGTTCATTATGTCAAGTTTTCTAACCTGTATCTTATGCCAAAGAATTCCTTGTTTTGGACATTTTTGTGTTCCAATTCACAAAAGCAGTGAAACGGAATGAAACGAGTAAGTGTGTCATTAAAGAAGTAGCGGACCGTTTTTTCATTATTAGTACCACTGTTGGTGCATTATTTTCTTCAGATTTTAAAGTTTCTATTGTTAAAGTGAAGTACATACCAGAAGATGCGCTTTTCTGATTGGCACGATTAAATTGGAAATCGTAAATAATTAATTCCTCAGTTGCTTGGTTTACACATTTTGCTTTCGAGGCGTATATATAACGCTGTCATTTCAATACAATAATATGTTATGTACTATACTCATATCAATTACTTATTTTCCGCGTAAAATAGTATCTCCTCTCGAACTAGATTTCATAAAAGACTGCCAATGTGTCCACCTCCCCTCATCTTCCCTCGCCTTCAATGAGGGTTCTGGTTATCACTCGACAGCGCAGTACATAGAGTTTGGGCATTAGGTCGCTGCAGTGGGAGGCAGTTTGTGACAAACAACCAGTTGTTTGGTTTGTTGATTTTCGGGGGATGGGGGATTTGGTAAGGGACAAGACAATGAGGTCATCAGTCCCTCGTTCCAAAAGTGGTGCTTCTGAAAGTAGAAGCGTCCACCAACAACGTTTCCCTATGTAGTTGGGAGATTCATAGCAGTAAAAGCGACAAGACTAAAAACATAATGGACATATTTTGTACTGCCAATAATAAAAGCACGATGATGGAGATAGGGAAATCAGCCAGTGGGCGCCCACGGGGTCTGTATGCGACAGAGAATGTCCCACCCACAGCTGTCCCACTCCCGATCCACTACAGTCAAGATCGACCACTATTCAGCAAAGTGCGATCCCCCAGAACGGAAAATTGAGCACGGCAAAAAGGAAGCGAAGAAAATATAATCTCTCTTTTAGGGATGGTGGAATAGCCTGGTCGAGGAGGTACAGTCGGGGACCCTCCAGACCTAGCATACAGTGGGAGACATCCTAACCACAACCATCTTGGCATTCCTCTGGAAGTAGATAAAAACCTTATAACTGAAAACAGAAACCAGTTTCACCGAGGAAACTGAGCAACCATCCGTGAATCATCAGCCAGTATTAGAAGCAATGAGTCCAGAGGTCCATTCTTAGCACTGAGGGCCAAAGGAGGGGGCATTTGACCAATGTATGAGCTATTGTCTGTAAGGTTCCACGTCCACAATGTGGGGGGGGGGGGTGACTTATTACACAGAAGACAGCTATGGGTTAACCTAGTATTACCGATGTACAGACGATATAGTACTGTGGATTCCTTCTGGGAGAAGAGGAAGGAAGGCACAATGCTGCAGCGTCTCCCTGTTTGTGCGCAGTTTATTGCGTGGGCTGTATCTACCAGATGTCATTCCACTTCTGACTGAGAAGAGAGCTCTAGTGGACCTGCGAATCCATACGTCGGGTCAGCAAAGTGAACAGGGAGCGATTAAGTGCTCCTCTTGCCAAACGGTCGACCAGTTCATTCCCCAGGATACCCACATAAACTGGGACAAAGGGAAAGGGAACTGAGTAGGCAGCACGACAAAGGTCAGCACCATGGTCATGAATAGTGCAGACCAAAGGGTGGCAGGAATAGCATCAGTAAATATCCTGGAGATTATTCGTTGAGTCAGTACATGTTAAAACACGGCCAAGGAAGGCCTGTTTAATAAAATGGAGGGCTTTGCTACGGGCTGTCAGCTCTGCTGTAAATGCGCTACATGTTCCCAGCATCAAATGGAATTCCATATGGCAGGAAATGAAAATGCATATTCTTCTGATCTACAGATTTAGAGTCGACGGTGTAAAAGCTGGAAGCACCCTAAAAAATTTTGAAGAACTGGACAGACCCTTAAAGATCATGGGAGTTTCCAAGACATTAGGACCTTAGAAGTGACTTGTCCTAATCTGTGGCCTCGGCACCTTCTAAGGGAGAGCGCACAAGTAAATATTTGGAGCATAATCCAGGGAGGGGAGATTTCGGTAGAGGGAATCGAGGCGCATTCCAACTGGTATAGGAGCCCAACGACAGGTAGCAGGCGGACGACACCCCTCGTGATATTTAGGAGACCAAGAGCTGGTACTGTGGAATCTGAAGAGAGTACACCATCCCTTATTACAAGGAGAATGTCTCTGGGAATGGACCGAAAGGCACCAGTGACCATATGCACGCCTTTATGATGGACTGGGCTAAGCTGAAGGAGCTACTGAACTGTAACTGGCAATCATAGTCCATTCAGGACGAGACTGGTAGCCCAGTAAATACGGGTAAAAGTAGCACAATCTGCACACTTAGCTGTGGGAGCAAGGAAGCAGAGACCTTTACGCTTTTGCATCCAGTTCTTGGTCAGAATGGACTGTATTATGATGGCAGAAATGCATGAATAGCGTTTTTGTAGGAGAAAACTTTAAACCATAGGGAAGAACCAATCCAAAGACCTGCCAAATGGCACCCTGGAGCTGGCGTCCAATAAAGGCTAGCGAGTGGGAGCTATCTTAAATGCCAAGATCGCCCTGACTGACATCATTAAACCATTAACGGCGTTGACGAAAGGAGTGACAGTCGATACAGAGGGACACCATACTCTTGGACCTATGCAGAACTGAATGAAGTGGTGACACTAATCGGGAACAACTGATGGGATAAAAACTGGTGAAAGAAAGTGGGTAGAGGGCTACGGAAGCACCAGACATAGAGGGTGAGTGAAACATGATGACGCCAAGAGATATTAAATATTATGAAGGTCAAAACAGACACCAACAAGTTACTGACATCTAGAAAAGGCCTGTGGAATCGTTGTTTCCAACCTAGGCAGCCAGTCGGTTGCGGATCGTCCCTCGCAGGAAACATACTGATAGGAGGACAAGAAGCCATGAGATTGAAGATCCCAGCATAAACCATGGGCAACTATCCATTCAATCAGCTTGCAGAGTATGTTGGTCAGGCTACTCTGCTGATAACTTTCGAGAGACGTTAGGTTCTTGCCTGGCTTAAGGATTGGAACAACTATCTTGCCATTATGAGGGAAGGCACCTTGGAGCCAAATACGATTGGACTCTTAGGAGATGTTACCTTGGGGGAACGTTCAGAAGCTGGATCATACGACTGACAGTTGGATCAGGGCCTGGGGCAGTGTCGTGGGCCAGGGCAAGAGCCTGTAGTAGCTACCGGTCAATGAAGAGTTCATTATGGGATTCAGCTTGGTGGGGAGCGAAACATAGGGGATGTCTTCAACCTGTCGCTTCTGTGTGGAAAGGTAGCCGGATAGGAAGTGGTTACTGACTCTGTCGTGAAGTTGGTTCTGCAGGAACTGATAAATTGGTACAAAGATCGCCCTGTAGGACAAGATCCAGACAAACTGTTGGTAGCCCAGAAGACTACAAAGCTTGCCCACACCAGAGATGTAGAAACATAAATTTCCACACAGGAGACTTTCAGTATTCGATTAAATAAGGAGCTTTAGCACGAAATCTTTTGAAAGTGATAAGACTTGTCTGTCAAGGATGTCGTCTGAATCGTTGTAGGCTCATTGATGCAAAGTATGTGTCCGTTACTGCACTGGCCGATGGTGAGCGGGCTGGAGGACTTGTGGAAATGGGAATAGCAGTTCCTGTGCTGTGCAATATCGCTTCTTAGACACCTTGGAAACTTCCGCAATAGAAACTGACAGGGAGGCGGTGACTAATACTGGTGACATACAAAGACTAGTTGACTCTTTGAAGCGCTCAGCATGGTAGTTAAGAAAAAGGCTCTGAGCACTATGGGACTTAACTGCTGAGGTCATCAGTCCCCTAGAACTTAGAACTACTTAAACCTAACTAGTTGTTCTGTCTGGCAAGGAAACAACAGGATTACTGGAAAGTGGTCACTGTCACAAAGGTCGTCTTGTTGTAACCAGTGCACCAAAGCTACAAGGTTAAGGGAAGACATCCTTAAATCGATAGCTAAAGTGAATAGGAGAACCATGAATGAGGAGGCACACGTCATCTGTGAGAGTCTATTAGAAGGTCCCTGCCATACAAAGTGGTTCTCCCAAACAGGGCATGCTGTATGTTGAAGTCCCCAAGCAGGAAAAAAGGAGGGGAAGTTTTTAGATTAATGCAGTCAATTCAAGACAAGTAAGTGGTCTTCCTCAGGAAGGGAAACGCTGCAAATGGTAATCACTGTGTTCGTTTGCATCTACAACAAGGCATAAAGGAGAATCAATTCACCAACAACTTCTGTATGAACCACCTTACTGACCCCTCCAGCTGCCCTCTTGGGCACAATGTGGTTCTGACAGAAACTCAATAACCATGGAGCATTGGAGAACGGTCACCTGTGAAGTGCGTTTCTTCTACTCTGCAAACTGTGGAAGAAAAGGAAATAAGTTATTGTAGTTCCAGAAGACAATAATAGAACCTGTTACAATTCAACTAAATGATCACATGACGCAGATGAAATATGAAGGGACCAGGAGAGCCATTTACACCGCAGAATCGCTCCTGTCACTGTTGGGTATGGAATGACATCCACAAGCAATTGACTGAAAATCCGAATGTGTGTGTTGGGAGGGGGGGGGGGGGGGGGGGAGAAATCTGGCGCTTTCAGGTGCTTCTGAGGAACCTCGTCCAGATTCTTGCTCTTCTTCTTTTCTTCCTTTGTTAGGTTAGCAATGCTCTTTCAAGGGGCTATACTCACTGAGTGTGGAGGGAGATAAAGCGCAGACAGCCCTAGGCTATACAGACCTTAGCTTCTTCAGCCATTCTTTGGCTTTGGGGTTCCGCTTAGGGGTTGCCAGGGAAAGGGATTCCACGAAGGAGCCCTGTCACTGGCAGACGCTGAACAATGAGAATGCTTTTTTGACCTGGAGCAGGAAAATTGTTTCTAATGAAGATACTGTTGGTGTGGTGTCACCGCCAGACACCACACTTGCTAGGTGGTAGCCTTTAAATCGGCCGAGGTCCATTAGTATACGCCGGACCCGCGTGTCGCCACTGTCAGTAATAGCAGACCGAGCGCCACCACACGGCAGGTCTAGAGAGACGTACTAGCACTCGCCCCAGTTGTACAGCCGACTTTGCAAGGAATGGTTCACTGACAACTACGCTCTCATTTGCCGAGACGATAGTTAGCATAGCCTTCAGCTACATTTGCTATGACCTAGCAAGGCGCCGTATTCAATTGATATTGAGATTCTATTAATGTATCATAAAGAGCGATGTTCTACAAATGTGGATTAAAGTTAAGTATTCCAGAAGCTACGTACTTTTCTTTATAGCATTCATTACGTATCCTGTTTCAGACCTCACGCCAGCCTGCGTGAGTTTAAGCGCGTGCCTTTCGGCTTCCTCTCATGGTGTCTAGGCTGTCTTGCCTAGACACAACAGTTGGAACCACCAGAGAGGAGTTATGGGGAAGGCTAAGAGGACGATGGTCATGTTGTTATCGTAACTGATCAACGTATCCACAGAATATAGGTATTCATATTTTTTACATGTCTCACAGTATGACAGATAGTAATAGATACATATTCCTGGAACTTCTTTCTTCAAAATTGAACATACTGGAGAATGGGGAGAGTGATTTTCTGTTCAACGTTACACAAAGTTCGATGTTCACAAGGACTACCTTCATGGAGTGATGGTCCACAGCTGTCACATTCTGAGTCTGACATACAGCAGAATGATGTATGCCCAATACATAAACACCGGTAGCACTTCATAGACGAAGGTACATATTGTTTCACATCACATCTGTACACCATGACCTTAACCTTCTTCAGGAGCACATTCCCTTCAAAGGCTAATGTAAAAGCGCCAGCAACTGTGCAGTTATCCTTGGGGCTTATGTATGCCTTGCTGCCGGAGATTAGTCCAGAACGCCTCATCTGTTTGGAGCGTAAGATACCTGTAGAAGATTCCTTAACCATATTCAAAATTTTTTGTGAGGGAGTGGTCACAAGTACACCACCTAGACGATCCCAAGCTTGAAGGGCTGTAGATTGGGCAGCAGAGGAAGCTTTAATTAATAATGAAACTTCTAGCATTTTCCCCAGACATTCAACTTTCCCAAATTTGCCTTCAATGTTTTCAACAAAAAATAAAAAGACCGCATTCTGGATGTTTAGCTCCCAGACGCCTGGTTTGACCCTCTTCCCATGGCATAGCCAGGGAAGGAAACGTCGTGCTCAACTTCCGAGCGAACGTTCCAGCTCAGGCACCGACTGTGCGATCCCTGCACTCTCTCCCCTCCCTACCCTCCCCACTATCCCACAACGGAATGGCTAAAGTGCTGGATTTTGGGAGTAGTACCTTTGAAAGAAAGGAAGGCACAAGAGTTGGAATATACGCCGGGCTCAGCGACGTTATTTGCATGATCAGTACTTCTGTAAAATTTGGGAGACGAGTAGCAAATCAAACACAATTAGGGGACAATTTAGGTAAGAATGAAAAGTTATAGACTAACGGAATGGTAGAAAACGAGTATCCAAAATCGCAAACTAGATCTGAGCATAATCTGTATCAACAAGACAATCCAACGGAAAGGCAGAGAGAAAAAAGAATAGTAGAAGGATAGACTTTCAACTCGGGAAAGCAAGAATCGCTGCAACAGATGGAGCCTCGAGGTAGCCAAGCACGTACTCATGAAAGAGATGTGAGGTTCCTTGGGCGACAAACAACGGGTGCTTGCCAAATTTACATTCAGAAGCCCATAGCTGCGTACTATTAGAATTACAACCGAAGTTTTCATGCGTGATCGATTGCTGGGGCTGGTATCTTGTAGGTGTACCTCTTTCTCTTTAAAATAAGAGGTCGAGTTGCTTCTGTTGGCGATGGTGTCAATCTTCGGCGACCAGGAACCATGCAGATGATGCATCGATGTCTCTCCCAGCGTCCATATACTTTGTCAGGTGCTGCTTCGTTGCCTTGGAACGGCTGCTACAGATTATTAAATTGCGGCACCACACAATCAGCTGGCAGAGACGCTCACACAGTGTTAGTCGTATTTGCATCAGACAACGTTCCGAGTGCCCTGCTACTAACGATATTTTATGTAACGCGGGCCTTTTTTTTATTTTTTGTTTTATTTTCGATGCCAGAGTAAGAACGTTGCCGTACACGCCGATGTGAACAATTTTATGATACCCACCGATGATCGCTTGAACAGAACTAGTGATACTGAAATACACCTTTTTTTCAAACACGATTATCTCTAACATCCCATAATAAGACTGTGCGACATATTACTCGGAAATATATAATCAGGAAAATTGGTATGCTAAATTTCACTATTTTGTGTTAATTCCTTGAAACCAAACCACAAATGCACGATTAGGAAATCGAAAATCTGTGTTTCGCAATAAATTAGCCCACTATTAGACACGTGAATTTAATTCGAATTAACCGGTATAAAGTAAATAAATTGTCCGTGGTCACAAAGTTGTGCTGTTACAGTTCAGTACCGTTACGTACACGTCTCTCAACGGAATCTCAATCAATTCCAATAAAATATGTCTCCCCACAACTATCCGCGATAATTCACACTTCCCTATACTAAAAGCATCAGTGCAAAACCAAATTTTCGCAAAAGGCTAATATCTACTTAATACCAGTTCCTCAAGACAACAATTCTCAGTCTCGCGTTAGTTTTAATACGATCATATTTGAAGGGGATTAACATAAGAGTGTTGCGGCTGAAAAAATCGCTTAAATAGGAAATACGGAGCTCTTACCAAATACATTTCACTACGAAATTTTACTATTATGCACTCTAGGACTCCAGTCTTCCATTCATACGCTAACCGCGCTCACCGGAAATGCACGAGAAAGCATGAGCACTGACGTACAGACACACACTTTCTGAGTAACGGAGTCTAGCAGCGGTATGATACACTGTTGTCCATCATTCGGCTACCAAGCGTGCCTTCTGATATGCTCCCTGTCAACACTAGGTAATTACAAACAAATAGATTTTGAAGTGATACTGAAATCATATGAAATTTCAATCTCTGTTGGTCCATCATGGTTCAAATGGCTCTAAGCATTATGGCACTTAACATCTGAGGTCATCAGTCCCCTAGACTTAGTACTACTTAAACCTAACTATCCTAAGGACACCACACACATGCCCGAGGCAGGATTCTAAGCTGTGACCGCAGCAGCAGCGCGGTTCCGGACTGAAGTGTCTAGAACCGCTCGGCCACAGCAGCCGGTGGTCCATCATGATCAGTAATTTTCAACCGTTGTTCCTTCGTATGAAGCAATTGTATAACGATTGGATTTCACGATATCCAGTGATTTATGGCGCTATACAAGTTTGTTTATTTGGATAGACGCGTATGGTGCCTGAAGATGGCAAAATGAAATGCCAAACCTGGTGGCTTTTAGAATAAAATAAAATAACTTCAAGTATACGCCTGTTGGTGAATTTTATTGACATTGAAAAACATGAAATTTCTCTTCGGAACAGGTACTGAAATGGCTAGTTTCTCAAGTTGCAATGCTGAGAGTAATTTAAGGCTTCGTAGGAGGGGTTGTTTGTTCCCTGGTGTCACTGCTCTGTGAGACGTCCAGAACAGAAGAACGGACTGTTAAAATGACAATTGGTACCTTCTAATGTGGATTCATGTTCTTTTTCCCATCTTTATTAGGCTTACTCTCAATCTGCACCGGATCAAAGCTATAAATTTTTTTCATATGGCTTGTGGACTCAGATGCTCCGTCTAAATTCATATCAAGCATTGTGACGAAACTACTAAAAGCTAGCTCCGACTTATAAAGCACTTCCTCTGCCGTTTAGTTGGGCTACCGTCAGTCACTTACACTATTCCCCATATCGGATTAGTTCCGAGTAATTTTCCTCCAATAAACCTTTTAACAGATTTGATGTCTTGAGTCTCATTTTACCTTGTCCTAACCTCATCTATGTACACCTGCAACGGAGACGCAGTCTGTAATGTACACTGAAGAGCCAAAACAACTGGTATACCTACCTAATATCGTGTAGGGCCTCCACCAGCACGCAGAAGTGCCACAACACGACGTGGTATGGATTCGACTAATGTCTGAATTAGTGCTGGAGGAATTGACACCACGAATTCTGCAGGACTGTCCATAAATCCGTAAGAGTACGAGAGGGTGGAGATTTCTTCTGAAGAGCACGTTGCAAGGCATCCCAGATACGCTCAATAAAGTTCATGTCTGGAGGATTTGGTGGCCAAGAAGAGAGTTCTGGAGCCATTCTGTAGCAATTCTGGACGTGTGGGGTGTCTCATTGTTCTGCTGGAACTGCCCGAGTCCGTCGGAAGACACAATGGACATGAATGGATGCAGGTGATCAGACAGGATATTTACGTACGTGTCACCTGTCAGAGTCGTACCTAGACTTATCAGGGTCACACATCACTCCAACTGCACACGCCCCACGCCATAACAGAGCGTCTACCATCTTGAACAGTCCCCTGTTGAAATGCAGGATTCAGGGATTCGTGAGGTTGTCTCCATACCCGTACACGTCCATCCGCTCGTTAAAATTTGAAGCATGACCAGGCAACATGTTTCCAGGCACCAACAGTCCAATGTCGGTGTTGACATCGTAGATGTTTCGTTGAATGGTTCGCACGCTGACACTTGTTGATGGCGCAGCACTGAAATCTGCAGCAATTTGCGAAAGGGTTGCACTTCTGTCACTTTGAACTATTCTCTTCAGTCGTCGTTGGCCCCGTTCTTGCAGAATCTTTTTCCGGCCGCAGCGATGTCGGAGATCTCATGTTTTACCGGATTCCTGATAGTCACGGTACACTCGTGAAATAGTCGTACGGGAAAATCCCCACTTCATCGTTACGTCGGAGGTGCTGTGTCCCATCGCGCCGACTATAACAACACGTTCAAACTCACTAAAATCTTGATGACCTGCCATTGTAGCAGCAGTAACCGATCTAACAACTGCTGTATATAGATGTTCCCGATCGCAGCGCCTTATTCTGCCTGTTCACGTATCTCTGTATTTGTATACGCATGCCTATACCAGTTTCTTTGGCGCTTCAGTGTATTTGACTGATACTAGCCCTGCTTATCCAGTCATTACATCACTCGTGCTGCTTTTTTCCGTCACAATGAACCGTTCCTGAACATCTGAAGTCATACTGCTTAGTAGAAACATTCATAGATTTTACCACTTTTATATGGATGTGTTTAAAATTTATTAATCTATGTCGGTACTCGGCAAGCCTCGTTACTGTTGCGGAGGATAATATCATTTCATGAAGAAGTGTAACTAACCTCCGAATTAACTTCATTTTGATTTTCTTGTCACGGTAATTTGACAAAATGTGTGCCGTGCCGTGGATCGATAGGTTGCTTCGCGCTCTCAGGTGTATTCATCTTTGGCCGGGGAGCGAGGTTTGCTGAGGAGCCGGGAGTGGGGCCGCAAATTCACTCGCGGCTGGCTCTAGTGACCTCACGATCTGCGTCCGCGGCTCGTCACCGGAATCCTCCCTGCTGCACGCGAGGCGTGATGGTCACTCGGACTAGGATGGATCAGAGTGGGTCCGGCTGCGAGGAGTAAGCCGCCTGACGTTTATCGCCGCAACAGCGTTCTTGTGACAGCTGCTAGCAGAGAGGGAGTCCTGCCACTGAGGGAAGGCGGCTCTCACAGCGACGTCAACCTGTGTCCTCTACCAGCTTGCCGGATATTTATCACGGCTGAGCGCGTTTTGGAACTTCCCTGGGGTTACCTCCATTGTGTCACATGTCGTGGTCTGGGGGGCTAGGCAGTTTGCTGTGCTTCCAGAGTCTTTAGGGAATTTAAACGACGGTGTTGTGTTTTCTGCTTCTCGTATAACTTGTTTGTGTAAATTTGGATTTTCCGGGACCGACAAGCCTGTTTTAAATTGTAAAATTTGTATGCGGTGCAACTCACACTACCTTAAAGTGTATTGTTATGTTTTTAAGAACTTGTCCCTTTAAATTTTGTGGTTCATAAAAGAATTCTGTGATGAACTTCATGCTTGTGCTACGTCTGAATGGGCTGTCTAAATAGGTTGACCGCTAAAACATTGAGTTAATTAATTCCTTTCCCTTTCTGTGTGTGTTGACGAGAGGTGTCATTATTACTTGGCACAGTAACTTGGGCTAAATGTTAATACGACGAATCGGGTGTCCGTGCAAACTGTGTTGGGATTTAGCTCAATTGTTAAATAACTTTATTTTATCGAAGGTATTTATTCTAGGGTTGCTTGGATGCCCGCTCGCTCGTTATTTAATTGTTAGCTCTAGAGTAATAGATTAATTCAGGCTGTGTCCTGTATTCAAAATGTGAGAGCGTCTGTGTTTATGGAACTTTGTAGTATCTTAAATCGATATCAGGTATGCTTTCAAATTGCCTGTCAGTATTGTTGAGTAAACAGAAGTAAGACTTAGTGCGTTCGGCAAATTTTGGACACCGTTGCTATTAATTTTTCTGCGTATTTATTTTGCCTTCTAAACTTGCTGATAATTTGTCTGAGGCGCGTATTTTGCTCGCAGTTTTGATCATGCTTGTGGCATTGAATTTCTTTACGGTCGATTGCATTCAGGGACAAATTTGTATTTTAAAAGAAAGATATTCTTGCGAGCAGTCACAGTGGGCAGTGTTATTGCACTCGTACGCATTTCAAGGTTTTTTTAATATGTTAAAGAGTGAGATGGTGTCTGAGTTCCTCCATCAACCTAATTTGTGAAGCGACCCGATTAGCCTGAGGCGTCGGAGTTTGAACATATTCTCTTCATTTTCAGCTGGCATTATTCATTTCCAGTATTAATTTTACTTTGTCAGAGAATTTAGAATTTTAAGCTTATGTGTGTCCCTGTTTGCCCAGTCCTTCCGTCGCCAAAGCAATTAAGTGGCATGCCGCGTTTCAGGACCGAGAGGACGTATTTTGTTGCCTCAACCCTCTTAACGGTAGGTTTTTTTATAAATAATTCTTCTACTACCAGTTTTTTGTGTGTATTATGACATTTCTAGGTGACTTTGTCGATGTATGAGTGTCTGCTTCATTTCGTTGAGCCGGCCGCGGTGGTCTCGCGGTTCTAGGCGCGCAGTCCGGAACCACGCGACTGCTACGGTCGCAGGTTCGAATCCTGCCTCGGGCATGGATGTGTGTGATGTCCTTAGGTTAGTTAGGTTTAAGTAGTTCTAAGTTCTAGGGGACTGATGACCACAGCTGTTAAGTCCCATAGTGCTCAGAGCCATTTGAACCAGCCATTTCGTTGACTTTACTGCAATATGTAAGAAACACGAGATTTTTAGTTGGGCATCTTGTGAAGTCAATGGCGAAGTTTAGATGACTGTATTTACAGTTCTCTTATGATCCATTTTATTGAGTCTCACACACACTAAACATCACACACAACTTGCTGCACACTTTATATATTGAAAATATCTTTCACAAACAAAACAGTTACAAAGATGTTCTTATAAATAATCAACAGAGATAACATTATAGGTCTTCCACAGAGTATGATATGCTTTTGTACACAGGTTATTTATCTTAACAATTTGGATTATAATTTAATTATATCGATTTTACAATTGTGCTTATTTCTATGTTTTACTATTTTTATTGAAGTATACTGTCGAAACATCTGAAGAAATTCACTGATTCACTTTCATGTTTTTCGTTTAATATTTTATCTTCATATTTTTTGTAAAGTGAATATATCTCCAGTTCTTCTAGCAAATCCGTTTTATGTCATTTATTTAGTCGGTGGGGAACTTTGACATTTTGCTCTGTATTTCCAAATGACTTTCCTGTATTAGGTGTTCCGTATTATGTATGTGTATTGCTATGGCTGATGTAGTGCGTATGTTTTGTGTGTAAGCTTTAATGTGCTCTGAGTACCTGGTGTTGAAATGTCGTCCTGTTTGTCCTACGTAAAATCTGATTTGATCCATTATAAATGGTTCTGAAAGCCTGCGACGTAAGAGGACACGTTTATGGATATTCGTAGTTTGCAGAGAAAGAAAGCAGGACCTTCAAGAGCCACCAGGACGCTAGAAAAAGTTGAGGAAATAACGCTAGCGACTTTGAATTCCCGAAGTCGATCTGGACGCAAGCTTACAGCCGCTCTTGCAATTTCTGACAGCACAATAACACGAATTCTTCATGAAGACGTCAAATTTTACCCATACAAACTAGCCATGGTGCGCACACTTAATCCACGCAGTTCTGGTTCACGAAAAAATAAACCACCTTCATGACGCCGTTGTGTTCTTCAGCAACGAGGCACATTTTCGTTTGGTTGGATGCGTGTATAAAAACTTGCGTTATTGTAATGACACGGACCACCGAGAACTTCATGAGCAGCCCCTGCACATAGAACGTGGAATCCTTGTTGTGCATTAACCAAAACTGACATTATTGGCACATGTTTTTTTTGGAGAGAAGGATATGGCACTTACGGTCGTTTCTGAGTGTTATGTCCAGATGATTGAGGATTTTTTTTCTTCCTGTACCTGAAGAAACGGATGTAGGGAATGTCTAATTCCAACAAGACGGCCCACGTCAACCACTCCCTTTCGTGAACACGTCCCCGACCGTCACATCTCTTTGAGAGGCGATCTTCAGCGATCTTGGGTGCTAGTACGCTCGACAGATTTAGATCCCCCACGACTTTTTCTTATGGGGCTGTCATAAGTCCTTGTTGTATACCAACGGCCCACTGACCCTGTGTGAGCTGCAAAACAGTATTCGTTGTGGTATTGTCAACACAGACAGAGAAATGCCGAACATGTGGACCGAAACTTACGAGTTCGTCTCTCAAAATGCACTGAGCATAACGGAGGTCATCCTCAAGACATCAGTTTCAAAACCTAATGAAATAAAACTTTAAATATACCCACACATAAGGACAAGAGAATTAAACTGGTATCTCCAGTACTTTCTGTTTTGTGATTTTTTTTAATAAGGAAGTTCCCGCGCATCTTGGTGAAAATAGTATAAAAATCCTTACATAGTTACTGAGAATAGCCCTGACGTACAGACTTAAAAACGTGGCGAGGGAGTTTTTAATATGTCCTGATGCCACTGAAGTTTGATAAGAATGTCTGTGTTGCTCTCGCGCGTACAAAACGAAACGGTAACGAAATTTATCACACTTTTTCGAAAGTTCCCTGTTTCATCTATCAGTCCTATTAATCCAAAGTAGTTACACGTTTGAATTACTTTATAATAATGTATAGGCTATGACAATGTCACTCTATTGTTTGAAAAGCGATTGTTTGAGTGCACTGGTGCAATCTGTAAACGGAGTTTAACATGTGCTGTACTGTGTGCTGTACGAGCTATTGGACTGTTATGATAAAGGGTGTACAGCGAAGGAATCCCCTATGTTTGGAAATTATCTATCTCGGAAACTAACATCGAGATACGAGTGCAACGAATGGTTAAGTTTGTCAGAGATGTAAGAATTTTATACAGAAGTTTCGAAATAGTTGAGACAGCTGGTAATAGATGGCGTTGTAAACGCGGTATGTAGTTCGTATAAAAAGTGCGCAGCAGCTCAGAACGATCAGTTCCACCGCTAAAACGTGAAATGAGATTAGCGCACCGAAAGAAGAGATCGAAATGTATTCCAGTGAACCACCTTCTTTTCTGGTACTGGAACACCACAGGATGGAACACAGTCCTTTAGCAACAAGGCGCAGTTTTCAAACACAATTTAATATTCCAAAAGGACTCGATGCGAAAACTATTCACAAGCCCCTCACCAAATGCCAACGAACAGCAAGCCTGATCTAACGGGGTATGTTGGCCCCACGCAAACTGTAATCGCTCCTGAAAATGTCGCCACCATTTTTGGATTTATTCAGCAAAATCCCAGGACATCCGTCCCAAGAATTGCAGCGAAGACTTGTTTGAAGGATTCCAGCATGCAGAAACTATTAGACAGAGCCTACATACGTTTCCATTCAAAATCCAAAGCCACTTGGCCTTACCTGTACTAACTGTCCAAAAGAAGATTAATTTTGCTTACCATATTTCCACAATATTTTATAATGAATGATTAGATGTTGCCTGGTACGTAGATGTAGCACTCGTCCACATGTATGGAGTCGTGATTAACAAAACTGGCGACTTAAGAGTTCAAAAAAATTCCAATTTATGTGAAGTGACACCATTGTATTCTCCCAAAGTTACTGCTTGGTCTGCGGTACGCAGCAGAGGCATTATTGGCCCCTTTTTCGTGCGATTACCGTTCACTAGAGAACGTTAGGCTGCAATTTTCGAAACGTTTGTCGCTACACAGCTAGCGACAGAAGATCGATCAAGCACCGAGTGGTTCATGAAGGACGGAACCAGACCACATCCCACCGAACAGGTGTTTCGTATTCTTGATGAACACTTCGGGAATAATATCTGGGAGTATGCGTACGGAACGATTTGAAGTGGAACGATCATATAAAATTAATTGTTGATAAGGCGGGTGCCAGGTTGAGATTCATTGGGAGAGTCCTTAGAAAATTTAGTCCATCAATAAAGGAGGTGGCTTACAAAACATTCGTTCGACCTATACTTGAGTACTGCTCATCACTGTGGGATCCGTACCGGGTCGGGTTGACAGAGGAGATAAAGAAGATCGAAAGAAGAGCGGCGCGTTTCGTAGCGGCAGACTCTGCAAGAGAGGCGCTCTGCATCGCGGTGTAGCTTGCTGTCCAGGTTTCGAGAGGGTGTGTTTCTGGATGAGGTATCGAATATATTGCTTCCCCCTACTTATACCTCCCGAGGAGATCACGAGTGTAAGCTTAGAGAGATTCGAGAGCGCACGGAGACTTTCTGGCAGTCGTTCTTCCCGCTAACCACACGCGACTGGAACAGGAAAGGGAGGTAATGACAGTGACACGTAAAGTGCCCTCCGCCACAAACCGTTGGGTGGCTTGCGGAGTATAAATGTAGATGTAGAAGAGAGTCATCGTGTCGGATTATTGCAAATTTACTGGCGTAGGGATGGGTTGGCCTCCAGAATCGCTCAATATTACTTCCTCTCACTACTTTTTATATGGCGAGTTGAAAGACGTTGTCTGGCGGAACCATCCCTCCACGCTGGGCGAGCTTCAATCGGCGATCTGTGTGCCATCTGAAAGCATTTCTGTTGAGACGCTTCAGGAAGTGATGGCAAATTTCAATTTCCGTTTGCGCCACCTCCGTACTGCGAGTGGTGGACTTTCCGAAAAGACTGTGATGTATATGCAAAGAGAGCTTGCGGAGGACGAGTTCCATAATGAGCGCTCTTACTCTACGAGCTGCACAGTGTACAGCGCCACCTGTAAGACGCACTTCGATCTCGAAACTTCTGTATAAAATTACACAGCGGTATCTTTTGTTGCACTCATGTATCGCCCTTAGTTTTCGAGATATTTAATTTTGAAATCCGGGATTTCTTCGTTGTAAGAGTACGTATTCGACAGTAATTAATAAGTGAAGCAGCTATTAACCACGTAAATAGTACAGGATCTTTCAAAAAGTTTCATCAGGTTTCACAAGGCTGTATCCTGTCACGAATGAAATAAAAAAGTTGGGGTACATTTTAACCTTTCTATCGGAACTAAAAGTTTACCTGAGCGCCAAAAGCAAGTTGCCCGTTCATGTGCGGTAGGAGTTTCTCTGCTACAGTTAGCTCGCTCACTTCCTCGTTCATTACCGAGTGTCGAAACTAGATGGCGATAAAACATTGAGAAGAGATTACATTGTCTGTGTTGTTAAGAAGTACGATGCTTATCCTTCGGATATGCATGTTTGTCCGAAGGAACAGTCACTACAGAGACGACTGCCGTCATGAAATATTCGTATATGAATATGGACAACCATCAGCTGTATAATGGATGGACGACAAGGAAAATATCTGACGGATAGGGACTCGAAACCGGATATCCCGCTACACGCGAGCGGTCTCCTTCACGGCTTCGGCTATCCCTACACGAGTCCGGGCCAGACCCAAACATCTGTATGTCGTCGTTCATGCGTCACAATCTGCAATCGTTCTTATCATGTAATTCCCGTACAGGGGGAAGATATTTTATCTTCAAGTTGACGAAATATGGACGTATGAGTCGCCATGAAGCGGGCTTGGATAGCCTAGTGGTAAAGCGACCCGCTCGAGATAGATGGGAAATCTGATTTCGAGTCCCGCTCCTGTGCAAATTCTCGCTGTCGTTATTCCCTCATACAGCTGATGGTTGCCCATACTCGAAACTGTGAATACATTTCATGTATTCCATAGCGGCTGCAGTCGTCTCAGTGCCTGTTCCTATGCATGTGCAGGCATGTCCAAAGGAATACAGCATCGTACTTCTTGACAACATAGGAACTGCAATATCGTATTTATCCACCGATACCAAGCAACGACACTACCCGCGAGGGTAACCGATAGTGCTAACGGTCTGCTTCCTGGACTCGGATAGGCGCGCCGGCCCCGAATCGGATCCGCCCGGCGGATTAACGACGAGGGCCGATGTGCCGGCCAGCCTGGATGTTGTTTTTAGGCGGTTTTCCACATCCCGCTAGGTGAATACCGGGTTGGTCCCCATGTTCCGCCTCAGTTACACGGCTCGCAGAAATCTGAACACATTCGCGCTATTCCATGGATTACACTCGACGCAGACAGTTGGGGTACACTAATTCCATCCCAGGGGGTACGGAGTGGCGGCAGGAAGGGCATCTGGCCACCCCTTAAACATTAACATGCCAAATCCTATTAATGACGGCTTGCCCTGAGTAACTGCGGGACAGGGCTCAAGCAATAGATAGAACACTCAATTAAAATGTCCTCCTGCTACACGGGAAGTACGTAATGTGTACGAGTGCAGATCGTGACGCATGAACAACGAAATATGGAAGACTAGATATTGCTGTGCGTCGTGCACGGATAGCAAAAGGGGTTTTGCAGACCGCTCGCGTAAAGCGGGAAATCCGGGTTCGCGTCCCGATCGTCATTCCATTTATACATCCGATGGTTGGCCGTGTTCGTAGCTCTGAATAAATTTCATCCACATACAAAAGAAGTTTCTCTCTCTCTAAGCCGTGAGTTCCTGCGATACTCTCGGCTGGGTAGTTTCTTTGTCGAAGTTACGCGCTTTGCGGCGTCCTGGTTGGCTAGCGCCCCCTATATAGGATGGCCACGGCTGAGAGGAGAGTCTCGGGTGGGGCGTGGCCTACGAGTAAGACAGGCCGCGGCGCGTACGTCACGAAGGTAGTCCTGCACTCGCTTGCTCGCTCAAATCAGCAGACAAACTACGTTTCTACACCTGTTAACTCGTAACTAGGCGTGTCCTTACAACCGAAAACTGAATCTTCTACTGGAATCCGCTATTATAGAATCTTACTGTGTTCAGTCCTATAATGATGGGAAGTCCATGGGGCTATTTATAGTTTGTTACAGCTGTACTGGCGTACAATAAAATAAAATCATGCTAAAATGATTATCAGATGCATAAGGCACCACTTCCAGCATGTAATGAGTACTTTTAAGCAGAATAGACTAAATGCTATAAACAAGCCGTTATACCATTTATATTGAGTATTGATGTTAAATTAAATTTTGCTTTAGTACTATTAATCAGTAAGACTTCACAATAGCAGATTCCAACGGAAGATGCAATTCTCGTTAGTACTTACACGCCAAGCTGCGAGTTAACAGGTTTAGAAACGCATTCTGTCTGCTGAGCTGAGCGAGCGAGCGAGTTCAGGACTACCTTCGTGACGTAAGCGCCGCGGCCTGTCTTTCTCGTGGGCCTCGCGGGTGGGGGCAGCGACGGAGACTCAGTCGGCTGCAGTGACAGAGGGAAGACAGCGCACGGGGCATCGCGAGTAGTCAGTCGGCGCTTGGTGTACTGCGAGGACGCACCGTGTTGATAATCCAGCGCCTGGGACTGGCGGCGAGCTGAATTGGAGTGCGGAAGCAGTCACCGGTCAACATCGGCTATGTTTAAGAATCGTGTCTGTATCGAATCCTGAGGAGAGCGCGGGAGTTTACCTTGGCGTGAATGTTAACAGCGAACTCCTGCACTAACTCTAAACGTTGAGCCATTTTGTGGTGGAACTTTTGGATGTGACTGTTCCGTGTAGCCATTTTGATTTTCGCCAGTCATTCCTAAAAATCACTTGGGCGTGGTTCCGGGATACTTGGTATTGGGAGGCCATGTAACTGCGCTGTGCCCTGGTTCCGTTGCATTTATCTTGAACTACAAGTGTGGCCGATAATCAGCGATTTCATTTTTAATTATTATTGTTAAGATGTTAAGTGGACAATTTATTGCATCAAAGTTTATTCTGTGTATAAAACTTCAGCTGCTAATTTAAATTGGAATTGCAAACTTTTTTCTTGTTGACAACTATAATAGTAGCAATTTGGCGCCGTCAAACGGTGCTTTGGTATTTAAGGGTGTGTGCGGATTGTCTGGTCATTATCACCTTGAGTTAGTTGTGGTTTATAAATCTGTCAAGTGAAATTTCACGTCATTGGAGATCGTTCAAGGAACTATTGCTTTAGTTGTAACTGCGGTTGTCACACTATAACGTTTAACAATTCTTCCTGAATTTGGCACTACCCATTGCTTGGCTGTTGGTTTTAGTATTATGGTGAACTGTGTGTTAATACTGGATGTGTGTGTTCTAGAAGTCGTTATTGGTGTGTACAGGCCCTCCTGCCTATTGTTGTAACTTGAGTTGTCGAACACGGAATTAACATGCGCGGCCGATGTGAACGCCCAACGTCGAGAGTATGCTGATTCCTGCGTAGGTCTTTTAGGCTATTATAACATCAAATTGCCAAATGTTTTCCGTAATAATTAATTCACGTGTTTATGAGAACGTGCTACTTGAGTATTTTTGAAACCTATTAGCTTTTACAACTATTGTGTTCAGATCTGCAGTTTTGTTAAAGTTATATTTGTGTTAAGCAATTTTTTGTTAATTTAAAGTTGGGGGCCACAAGGCTGATTTTCTTTTACAATTTTTTGAATTATTCTCATTGCTTTTATACAATTGAATGACCGGTGTAGATCACCACAATTTGTAAATGCTAATTAATCATTGTGTTGTGGCCAATGCTCTGTTTTATTTAACGTGGTGGAAATAAATTTTTGTATCCACAGACGGGATCAGCATTCCACTCCAGCAGCCTATGTGCCCTGCTTACCAATCCTATACCTTACCACTCTCCATTTGGATCGATGCAATTCAGTTACAGCTGCAATAACGATGGGTCGTAGGGGCGTACTGATCTAATAACATTGGTCTCCTGGGTTGCTTGATCGCGCGGTATGTGACTTTTATTTGTGGAGGACTGTGAAGGAGTTCGTCTATGTGCATCCCTTTCCTACCACTTCGTGTGAACTGAGACAAAGCCCAGAAACAGCAGTTAATTCAGTAACTCCAAGACATGGTCGTAAACGTGTAGTACGGCATTGACTGTCGCCAAATTTTTGTCGTACTTCTGGCGAAGGGCCCATTGAATATTTATGGCAGATTAATGAAAACTTTGATCCTAAATGTAACTGTACTTCTACACAGTTTTATGTGCAAGCATATAAAGTATATACCGTTGCAAAATCTGATGGTTCTTTTAAAAATAGCAACATTATAATATCATGCGTTTGGTCAGCATCTTTGCTACACCTTTGAGTAATACTAAATCTTACCATATCTCCTTTTTCATTTTAACCATACGCCTGTGTCTTTGCTACACCTTTGAGTAATACTAAATCTTACCATATCTCCTTTTTCATTTTAACCATACGCCTGTGAAGAAGCTACCCCTGTAACCTGCCTCTTATTTCAAACCATTCTTCGTTCGAAGAAAGATGCTTTATCTTTCTTAAACAGTGTGGCTGCCGTTGGATCATATCCCAGCTGTTTCCGTTCTGTGCAACAGTGAACGGGTAACGCTCTAGCATTCTAAAAAACCATGTTTTCCTCGTTACTGACTATTTATATTTTCTTCTCTCTCTCTGATCTGCTAATTTTGCCTATTATTCCTTTCTCATCCTCTACCAATCAATTTCCTCAAAACGATTGTTTCGGTACTACTGCCACAAATTTATGTCAGATATTACAAACATTTTACAAGAGCACAACGGGGACCTTGTTTAACACAGCGTTATTCAGTCTATTTCTTAAATTATATAAGGCCTATATGAGAATGTGCATGTGGTTGGATGCCTGGTTGGGTATTGCTCATGTACTATGTAAATTGTAACTTTCGATCACAAAGAATGTGTGGTTAGATGTAAGACGGCATGAAAGCCCTAATCTAACCAGCTGAAAAAAGCATACACAAATAAATTAAAATTCATCCTATTTCTGTCATCATTCATTTAGAAGGTTTAGTCTAGTAAAGTTGGATAAATCTCCTTGAAAACACCATATAATGCACTGAGGAGCATGAGGTGATGTATTTATATTAACATTGAGCAATAAGAAACATGTCTCAAGGTGAAATTCTTTGTGCAATGTAATCCGTTGGTAATTCTGCACCCTGATAGAGTCGAGTCCTATAATAAGTGTTCCAACTGGGGCCAGCGGTAAAAAAAAAAAAAAAAAAAAAAAAAGAAAGAACAAGCGCTTCACATAGCTTGAAACATTACTAAATAATATATCGGCATCTATTCGTACTGTTTTTCGATTTGCAGCAAAGTCGTCGCTATGAATATCTACTTCATAACCAGTATTCTAATTACTTTACAAGATGAGCCGAATCCTCATCAAAAAGATATGAATTCTCCACCTTTACTTGCGCTTATTTCAAAGTGGAGCAAAAACCCGATTTAGTAGATGTTTATCGATAAAAAATACGGCTGCCGATACAGCAGGGCATTTATTAAATTTTGATGTGGTGCGTGGGCTAATGACGGCGGTCTTTGGTTGGCGGCGCGGCTCCCCCCTCGTACGCGAGTGATAATAATAATGCCGCGAGCACTCAATTTAAAACGTACTGGTCCGCGCGATGCGATGCTCCGACACAGTACAACACTGAACGTGGCGCTCATGTGAAATTCACCGCGGCGCTGAATATTATATCTGAGGCCGTGTGACAGGCATTCCGGGCTCACAAAAATGGTGCCGAAAAAATTGGCAGGTGGAGCGGAGGACGGGGAGTCGCAGAGAGTAGTGACAGTTGGCGGTCGTGGTGGGGAGCGATGAGGCAGGGGGGAGAGGGGGGGGGGGGGAAGTGTAGCACTAGGAGGCGGCCTGACGTGACGAACGGTTCCGCGGATAAAATAACGAAACGAGGACGCGTATTCTACCGGCTCAGCGGCTGCCTGCTCCGTTGGGGCTCCATCAATATTGACGCGGCAGCGGACCGCAACTTGGTGTGGATTATGCAGCCCCGTTAGTTCTTACAGTTTCGTGCTTCCTCTGGTCCCCTGACCGTGTCCGTCGTTTCACAGGAAGACCATTGCCCGGCTGTGTTGAGTGAGTGTGTGTGCGAGAGAGAGAGAGAGAGAGAGAGAGAGCCTCTGGATAGCTGCTAGTCTGCGTCATCAGTGTGCAGAGATGTGTTTTGTCAGGGTTTCCAGCCATGTGAAGGAGCGAGCCTGAACAAACATTGAGTCTGCAGATAAATGACGGCAGTACAAAGGAGTCGAGCAAGGGATATCAACCGGACCGTTTCCCTTCTCGCTTTCTCTGTGGCTACCGCACGTTGTCCACTCAGTATTACTCACAGTCCATTTTTTGTGTTTGTTGGGAGAGATTGTTAATAAAACACAAATGTTGCTGTTCAACGAAAATCTACGTTGCCTGACGGAATTAAATGATAACTTTTTCGAAACCATTTAACTGTCTCGCATTGCGACCTATAAGTTAGAAATCTGGTTTAAAGCTGCCTACCACATTCCTCTGTAACAGTGCGAAAACGTGGTGTCCCGCTACGTCATCCTTGGGCTCCAAGATGCTTCAAACAGCAAAGTGTCGACACATCGTAAAAAGGGGTCACAGCTCAGAAGTTCATGAGATGTGTGAAGTGGGTTAATGATGTCACACTGACACCAGATTAACAACCACAATTCTGCCCAACGCCACCATGGACGTGTCGGAAGATAGGAAGGTCGTCACACACCTGCTTACCCTCATTATCCCCTTCTTTTGACGCATCTATGCTAGAGGTCAGCGCCCAGCGTTCAGATCCGGCGCTTTTCTTATGGGTGCCCGAGGAAATTTCAGATAAATAACTGCTCAGAATCGAAACAAAAAGGCCTCAGAGGGTGGCATAAAGGACGTCAAAGAAACCACTCTTTGCCTTGGGTCGTAGATTCCCATACATTTCGCGGTCGAAAATGACAGTTCGCAGTGTGATGAGAAACAGGATGACGTTCTTGCGCTGTTGACACCGCCTGGGAGATTCAACCCTTCTCGGCGGACATCATGTGACTTAAACCCGCTAAATATGATTTCATCATTTTGGAGTGCAGTGCGACTGCAGTTTTTGCTCTATTTTACACGGTGGAACCACTAGGGACCGTTCGAGACAATTGGACGTAATTTGAACATGATCTGAAACGCTAAAGGGTCCTTCCGCTTTTTCAGAGTAACTGTTTCACGTACTTCTGTGGCGTGATCTCAGAGCGGTGCGATGTTGACACACGCGTGGATGAAAGGAGAAAAGGGTCTCTCTAAGACTCTGCAATTCGGCAGAACCCTCGATGGCACCCGCCCACGTTTACTGAGAATTTCAAAAATGTACCTACAGAGAGGAAATCTGCGAAGTAGCCGGCGCCAGCAGAAATAAAACAATTTGGCACAGTTCCGAGGCCAGTTGTAACCTACAGACTCGCTGGAGTATTTCGAAAGTTTTCTGTACAAAAGCACAACGTGGTATTTGAAGCGTTGTCGACCTAGGGGTGATGTTGCAGGGTGTTTTGGAAAGGGAGACAACAAGTGGCCGTTTAATTTGGCAGTTAAGTGTACGAGTATTCTTGAGGTAGCGGAAGTAGGCCATTTCATGTTAATTGAAATAGGCGAAGTTCACAATGAAAACTGGCAAGGGTACAGTGGTTGATGTATGCAACTATAGACGGCCTGAAATTTCTTGGGAGGTAAACACTGTGTAATGAACAAGGAAAACAGAAATACAATTCACTGAGGAAGGGAATAAACAGGAAGTGCAGAGTAGCTAAGACGAAACGACTGCACGAAAAATGTGAAGAAATCGAAAAAGAAAGATTGTCGGAAGGACTGTTTCACCAAAAAGTAAAGTCGAAACAACCTTCCGCGAAATTAAAAGCAAGGGCGATGACATTAGAAGTGCAGCGTGAAGTCCACTGTTAAATGCAGAGGAGAGAGCACATAGGTGGAAAAAGTGCACTGAAGGCTTGCATGAGGAGGAAGATTTATCTAGCTTCATAGAAGAAAAAACAAGTGTCGATTTAGAAGAAATAGGAAATCCAGTAATACAATCAGAATTCAGGATTGGATAACTTAAAATCAAATGAGGCAGAACGAACAGATATTCCATCAGAATTTCTGAAGTCATTGGGGGAACTGGCAACAAAACGACTATTCACTTTGTTGTGTAGAATGTATGAGCCTGGTGACATACCGTCTGACTTTCGGAAAAATATCATCTATACAATTCCGGAGACTGCAAGAACTGACAAGTGGGAGAATTATCGCACAATCCGCTTAACAGCTCATGCTTTCAAATTGCCGACAAGAATAATACACAGAAGAATGGAAAAAATTGAAGATGTGTTATATGACGATCAGTTCGGCTTTAGAAAAGGTAAATGTACCAGAGTGGCAATTCTGACGCTGCGGTTGATCATGGAAGCAAGACTAAGAAAAATCAAGGCACCTTCATATGAGTTGTCGACACGAAAAAAGCGTTCGACGATGTGAAATGGTGCAAGACGTTCGAAATCCTTACAAAAATAGGGCTAAGTTACAGGGAGAGACGGATAATATACAATTTGTACAAGATCCAAGAGGGAATAAGAGTGGACGATCAAAGCGAAGTGCTCAGTTAAAAAACGATGTGAGACAGGGATGTGGTCTTACGCCCCTACTGTTCCATTTGTACATCGAAGAAGCAATGACGGAAATAATGATTTAGGTGTGGGATTAAAATTCAAGGTGAAAGTAAATCAGTGATACGATTCGCTGATGACATTGCTATCCTGAGTGGAAGTGAAGAAGAATTATCTGATCTGCTAAATGGAATGAACAGTCTAATGAGAACAGAATGCGGAATGAGAGTAAATTGAAGAAAGACGAAAGTAATAAGAAGTAGCAGAAATGACAACAGCGAGAAACCTAAAATCAGGATTCATGATTACGAACTAGATGAAGCTGCCTTGGCAGCGAAATAACCAAAGATGTAAGGAGCAGGGAGGACATCAAAGGCAGACTAGCACTGGAAAAGAGGGTATTCCTGGCAAAGCGAAGTCTACTAATATCAAACGTAGGCCTTAATCTGAGGAAGAAATATCTGAGCATGTACGTTGGGAGCACAGCATTGTATAGGAGTGAAAAATGAACTGTGGGAAAACAAAAACAGAAGAGAATCGAAACATTTGAGATGTGGTGCTACAGACGAATGTTAAAAATTAGGCGTACTGTTAAGGTAAGGAATGTCTGCACAGAATCGGAGAGGAAAGGAATATGTATAGCCGCATCAAACCAGCCAGAAGACTGATGAATCAAAAAAGGAGAAAAAAAAAAGAAAATGAGCCGGGACTCGAACCTGGAACCTTTTCATTTCACGAGCAAGAGTTTTAGTGACTGAGGTATTCAAGCGCGGCTCACGGCACTTCCCACAGTTCCATTCAGTCGGTGACGCACTTGTTGCGAAAGGCGGAAGATCGAGGCCCGATCCGGCGCCCGCGTTTTAAGCTGCTAGGAAATTTTCAATCAGCACACACTCTGCTGCAGAGTAAAAATTCATTATGATAGAGACATTCCACTACCTGCCGATATGTGCGTGAATTGAAAAAAAGAGAGGAAGAAAAGATAAATCGAGTGAAATCAGAATTTTTTCTGCAGGTGGTTTCCAAAACCTCGTGCATAAGAAAGTATTCTGAAACAATTTTATTTTTGACGTCCAAAGAACTTTTTCATATCAGTTGATGTAAATACTTCAATGATTCCTGATGATGATCGGTTGGCCGAAACTGGTAGTTAATAAATGTTTGTTACACCAGCAACTCCTCTGGTTCTAAAATACGAATTTGTTTCAAATAAAATCAGTTTTAATTCATGAACGAAAAATAGGTATGACGACATCATACCGAACGGCCTCTTTGCTTAGGTAGGCCACATTGGAAGAGGAGTGTTTTTGGTTGGTACAACAAAATATACCTTTTTTTTAATAGTCATCAGTCTTGTAACTGGTGTGATCCGGACCGCCACGAATTCCTTTCCTGTGTTAATCTCTTCATCTCAGAGTAACACATGCAACCTACGCCCTCAACTGTTTTGTGGATGTGTACCAGTCTCTGTCTTCCGCTACAGTCTAGGTAAGAGTCAAAGTTATCTCATACGCAAAGGAGATTCGATTTCAGAGAGCCGCAGAAGCTCTGCCATTTCAAGTGCGTATCTTCGAAGTCCAGACAAGCACGAATGGCTATCCTTTCATGAAAACAAAATAGGCTATTTATTCTTCAATAACGGCGGCGGAAACATGAAAAACTCTTGCACATCACTAATGCATCATCTGTACCAACACAGTATTTTCCGTCAAGTCTCGTTGACTCGGATATCAAAGGACCTCGAAAAAGAGTAATGGGAGAGTTCGATTTAACAAAAGTTTAAATGATCAAGGTGAAATCGATAAAAATTCGAAATAAGGATATCTCTATCAAAATAATATGAAAGAACGGTTAAAAATCAAATAAAAACAGTCTCAATTGCATTTTTAGATTTTTTTGTTTGTTAGCAACCGGTTTCTGCCATTTTCCAGACTATCTTCAGGCTCTTCCCCGCCATTATGGTGCTGGTGGCGATAGACGGAGCGAGATCCGTAGAAGTAAGGTTGTGACGAAAGAGATCTAGACCATCTTTTTTTTTTTGTTATTAGCATTTTATTCCGAGGGCTGTGTTCCAATTATAGAATGCTTTCTAAAATTTGGAAAAATAACAGTGCTGTATTGCCTGACCACAACATTATTGTGTTTGGCTTCCCGTGGCCATTATCGGAAACAAGGGGGTTACTTTACAGTCAAGAATAGTGTGGCGATTAAGGAAAACGTATCGCATTGTGAATGATTTCAAAACAGTTGTGCATATACTATGACGTGGCACAGCGTGTCCTCGTGAAACATTACGATAAAAAACTCACGGTAATCCGACTGAAGCACCCTCTCTCTGTGGTGCAATAATATTGTAGTCGCCTAGTACTTTCAATGAGATTCGTGTTGTTTGCAAAGAGAAGCAGAAAGTGACAGAACTGAAGGTAGTTAATTCTTTTTTACCTTTACGACTGATTTCCTTTTTATTTTAACATTTTAAACGAAAGGCACGTACAAATTTTCGAACATACATAAAACTTTTTCCATGATCTTTCTGGCGAGTATCTGCTATTTATTCAGTCGATATTGTGGCTGAAACCTAATAGCACTCATCTTCAAGGCGAGTCGCTGGCAGAATATAAAGCAGTTGAAACACTACTCTGGAGAATTTAAACCATTTGTTACAGCACAGTGGAGAAGAACAGGAAAATAGTCAGTCTCAATCTCATTGGATTTTTATTATTCTTGCATACCCACATTTCAGCTATAAATGTTCAATATTAAACTACACACTTAGCAAAAAGCGTCATTTGTTTCACGTTTCATTACGAAATGTGATCCAAGAATTCTTCTCGGAAGTGAAATTTCCGCATCGTCATCATTTTTATCTTAAAATTCCGTGTAGTGATCGGGTACAGATTCAGAATTGCACTCTACGTAGCTGAAAACTAGTTTCGTGTTCTTATATTTCTGATGCCTGCCTCATGTTTTCAAAAATGGTTCAAATGGCTCTGAGCACTATGGGACTTAACATCTGTGGTCATCAGTCCCCTAGAACTTAGAACTACTTAAACCTAACTAACCTAAGGACATCACACACATCCATGCCCGAGGCAGGATTCGAACCTGCGACCGTAGCGACCACGCGGTTCCACACTGAAGCGCCTAGAACCGCACGGCCACACCGGCCGGCCCTCATGTTTTAATCTCTTGTTCTGTGGTTTTGTATGAGATTAAATGTCAGCTACGTGGAGTGTAATTCTGAATTAGAACCGAATCCACAGTCTTCATCAGTACATGGAACTTCAAAGTAAAAATGTTGTCGAAGCGGAAACTTCACTTCCGAGAAGAATACGTGGATCAATTTCCGAGCATGAAACGTTGAAGAAATTAACATGAAGCTTTCTGCAAAATGTGTGGGTGAACACCGAAAATGGCAATTTATAGCTGAAATTTGCACATGCAAGAATAATAGAAAAGCAGTGGGAGTGCGACTGATCACGGTGTTCTACAGTCGCGGTGCACAACCATTCCTTGCGGAGTCAAAGTTGCTTATACTGCAGGAACTCTAATCCACATGACACTACTGAGGAGTACCGTGTCAAGTGGTTTTTTACACTCCACGTTGTTGTGTCAAGTGGTTTAAATACTACCTGTCGGTCGCTCATTGCGAGCTCGCTGAGCAGAACTAGATAGCGATATAAAAGCTTGACCTTACCGCATTGCACTGCACTGGAAAATGTACAAAGGCAGAATAATGTACCGTTCCACATGGTTTCCCAGTCTCTCGATGCTATTATTTATCTCTCGCTCTTTGTACTTTCTTTTTTTTTATCTGCAGCATCGTGCATTGCTCTAGCATAAGAGCAGAACAGCCGCCGATAAATGGAGATCATTAATAACGCGTGTCTGTTAAAGCAGATTGATGGCTGCAAGTGATACTGGGACTCGCTGTCTGCCCATTCCGAGTGTGTGTGTGTGTGTGTGTGAGAGAGAGAGAGAGAGAGAGAAAGGGAGAGAGAGAGAGAGAGAGAGAGAGAGAGAGAGAGAGAGAGAGAGAGAGGTGGGAGAGAGAGAGAGAGAAAAAAAAAGTCAGTGCGTGAGTCCGAATATAGCTGCGGCATTCCCACCGAATATGAAAACAGAGAAGGGCTTCGCCGTAACGTGGATGCCCCCGCCGCATGTGTGGGGCACGTTCTGGCCGCGTATTAGCTTTCACAATAAGGTAAATGGCGCCTTAATGAGCAGGTTAGAGGTAACTCACTTAGGACCGTGCCGCCGCCGCCGACACCATCCCCTGTCATCACTGTTGCCCATTTTTGTTTAATTATCCTCCTTAATCTAATGAGCACATTAATTAACTCGCTTCCGCTGACAGCGATACGTGGAAGGGGCGGAACATTAGCTACGCAGACGCTTGGCAGTACGCACGTCGTAACACACAAGTTTTCGGAGAATGAAGCGACTTCGCCGGCTTTGTCGCTTGAACATCTTCAGTTTGTATGATAATGATGTAGGCCAAAGCAATGAATTAAAATTTGTACAAGCGCCAGCATTCGAACCTCGTTCTTTTGCTTACTATACAGATGCGCTATCTGTTACACCATATTGGCAGTGCTTCTAACACACCTGCACGAACTACCCTAGTACGTAACTACCCTAGTACGTCTCAATCACCGACACAAATTCCAACCCTCGCTCAGCCTATTGCTATTCTTTTTTGTAAGCTCGCAGCAGTATTGTTGAGGCTCTCCGATAATGGAGCATTTTAGCAATGATCGAAATGGGGTGAATTGTGACTATATCTCAGGTGTTGGTGATACATTAATCAAATGTAGTTGTTATTCCTGAGACATATTGAGTCCCGCTTTCACCTATGATAATGATGTAGGCCAAAGTGATGAATTAAAATTTGTACCATTGTCTAGTATGCCGGCATGGTAACTCAGCGTGTACAGTGAGAGGCTTAGCTACTCTCTGTAATAACAAACTGAGTGGTGAACGGATCAACGAAGAACCCAAACGGGCGTCACCGGACGTCCAACCCGAACAAATTCAACGAACAACGTAGAACAAAATGGGATCAACCAAACAAAAAAAAGTAAGTACCTGCCTACTAAACAGAGGATCTGGGTTCAAATCCTGGTGCTGTCAGAAATTTTAATTCATTACTTTCACCTATACCATTACCATAAATAAATAGTGATACTCATGCCTCAGAAATACCAACTCCATGTGATTAATATATCTTCATTATGCGTTCTGTAACCCAGGTCTCACCATAGTGTAGGGCAATACTTGTGATCCGTACAGAATTTTTACCCATAACAACATTGACTTCAAAGTTTTCTGGGTGTGGTACCGTGTCATATTGTGTATTTCGCCCATGGGGTTGCAGTGGTCTTCTTATGGGTCTACATCATACAGAAAACTTTCATGTTAACAGGCTCTTGCCGCAGAAGCTTATGAATTTACATCATAAAAACGTTATTCATATGGGAATCCACTGCGAATCACAATTCGTTAATAAAACTGTATCGTTTTACGAGTTTCGGTAAAGAACCACCATCAATACCAAAACATGAAATAGATGTCTCGCAGAGCTGTTACGTAGAAATAATCAGGAGGTGTTGACAAACTCTCCCGGATAGCGGTGCGGCTTAAGCAACCGCTTCCGGGTAGGGAGATGCGGCAGCCACGGATCGAGTAAGCCCGGCGGATTAGATGGTTCAAATGGCTCTGAGCACTATGGGACTTAACATCTGTGGTCATCAGTCCCCTAGACCTTAGAACTACTTAAACCTAACTAACCTAAAGACATCGCACATATCCATGCCCGAGGCAGGATTCGAACCTGCGACCGTAGCGGTCACGCGGTTCCAGACTGAAGCGCCTAGAACCGCACGGCCACACCGGCCGGCTTGGCTGATTAGAGACGATGGTCTGTGTGCCAGACAGCCAGGATCTGGTGTACAGGCGTTCCCCACATCTGACTGGGTAAGTACCTAGCTGGTACCCAAGTGCCACCTCTTTACACGTTTCGCAAACATTTAGATTCCTTTCACATGTGTAATACTTCGCGCAGACAGTTGGAGTACGCACATTTTGTATTGGAGGTGGGGGGGGGGGGGGGTAGCAGGTACCGAATGGGTCATCCGGCATCCCTTAAACTAACCGTTCCAAATTCGTTACATAACCATACTAACCCTGCGCAGATGCAGGACACAGACACAAGAAAAGAAGAAGCGTATCAGCAAGTGTTAATAGAACTGGTGACTACTAGCTGACAAGATACCTTGTATTTATTTCTTTTGCTTCTGAAGATCGAAACGCTAGAGACCATTGGATTAGAATGTGATAGCGGACCCTTGCATTTTGTTTGCGCTGACAGACTGCTCAGTAGTGTAGTCTGAGTGTTAATGTGTGTGTGTGTGTGTGTGTGTGTGTGTGTGTGTGTGTGTGTGTGTGTACGCGCGTGCGTGCGCAGGAAGAGAAATATGTCATATATATTTTCAATATTTTGGGTGTATGTGGCTTTGTATATCTGGCTTTTTAGTATATCCAGATATTTGGTTTTTCACATGTTACTTCTACTGGAATATTGTGGGCGCTTGTACACAAAACAAGTTTAATAAGTACCGGTACTTCAAAGTGTTACAAACGAGCAAGCTTATGTTGTAGCCTGCAAAAGAGAGAAAAATACACAAGAATCGAAAAAATAATGGAGAAGCAGATGATATAGTTGATAATGTTCGGCAAATTCGGTGTCCTCTGGAACAGTTTCAAAGGCAGTGGGCTGCCTTCAACTCGTTTTGCAGTGGGATCTTAGTTAAAATTTACTTGGAAATGTGATAAAATACTGATAAATAGCGTTGGCAGTCACAGAAATAAAAAAAAAGGTACACCTGAGCTGTAACACTTGCCTCAAAGGAACTGAATGCCCCTTCACATTCACATTAAGATCGTAATTTATACCAAGTATCAAATACAGTTCGTTATGATATCTACGAAACGCCTGGACCAAATCCATGGCACCTACGAAGAAAGTCTGTGTGTACTGACACTGTAATGACATTGTAAACCTACAAGACGTTTTGCGGACAAACCTACAGAGTCGCGAGATCACGTGACAGCGATGACAGTGTATACTGAGAACACAAAATCTGTTCCGCTCATCTGATTGCTAACTCCAGAGATATTTCTACTCAGTGAAGAAATCCAGCGGTGGTTAGAAAAGGCGGTGCAATTAATGATAATCTTTTACGTTAGCGTTTACTTATAAGCACGAGCTTAACAACTACTTAATTAGAACTCAAGCTAGTGAAAGTGTAAAAATGTTATTACAGTCGAGAAACAACTGATTTGTAATAAAACATAAGGAAGAGAAAAAATTATAACCTGTTAACTTTAGAAAATTCTGTCATACAAATACAACGAGCAAAGTATTTGAATAACGTTATATAATAATTTATTATTTCATATAGACAGAAAAAACAGAACACAAATTAATCTTTATTAACTAGTTTTGAGTTCCAGATAATGAATCTGTAATTGAAATAGTTGTCGCAGTCGCTTGTTACCAGGAGCCATTACACAAGCAAGAGTCTAGATCAGTGGTGGTCAACCTTTTGTACCTACCTCCCACTTTTGTTTCTCTATTATAAACAAAATTTTATGACTACCCACCAGCTCCGAAGCAATGGTGATTTGCAAAGTAGGCAAGTAGTTTCACGGTATGAAACTTATAAAGGAGAGTACCGGCAGCTTAAAGCATGATGAAAATATCTTTGACCTCAACTACCCATAGTGAAAGCTGGAATGCCCACTAGTAGCGGTAGGGACCAGTTGACTACCACTGGTCTACACAATCATTTGTGCTTGCAAATCTGTTAGTAAATACCCGTATTATAAAATACACAGTGCTAAAACAGCAACAAAAATAACTGGTTGAAAAAGGACTCCGCCTTACTGCAGTTCAGCATCTCCTTCGTAAGTTAAACGCACAGACTAACGCATTTTTAATTTTAAGGTAGAACAATGAGAAATATTGCTGTAAAAACAAATTAATATAGCCCCACCTCTTGTTACAGACTACGGCTTTTGGGAAGCTTCCATTGGTGGCAAAGTAAACACTGGAACCGGTAATCTCATCGCACTTATTCCCAACTGAGAAGCCCTCTATGACAGTCAAGTCGCCTGGATGCAAGGAATCGCACTCTGTATGACGGGCTGTATCTCAAAAAGCTCAGTCTATTCCTTAGAGAAATTCAAAAAGGAAGAAAAAATTTGAAAGTCATCTGAGCACAACATAACTTAGGTTACACAGGCCAACGATGGAAAAACGTTTTTACTGAAAATAACTTATTCTTATGTTTTTTATGGTGAGAAATCCAAATATGATACCTAAAAAATTGTATCATCCACCATTTCTTCACATTTTACATTTAAATTTATTAAATTAAAGGATTTTTAAAAAAATTTAGCAGCTTTTATGTAGTTAAAATAATGTAAAAAGTAGTTGTAATGAATGTAGATGACGTTGGTAGCACTGAAAAAACATTTGCTGGCAGAAAAAGGTCGAGTCCATTTTTGTGTTAACATATGGTGTTTTGTTTACTGTCAACCTAACCTCACTTTCCCATCTCCTGTACATGTGTTCAGTACAATGTCTAATCGTGCTTGTAAAAATTCTGCTGACAGTTTTTGTTATATTTGTGGTGAATTTGTGATTAAAAACACTAAAGTAACATTACAGACTTTGTGAAAAAGGATAATCTATCATACTTTGGATCTAAACTTGGTGAACAACATAAATCTTGGGTACCGCATAAGGTATGTTATGTGTATGTTGAAGATCTGAGAAAATGGTCCAAAAAGGAGAAAACAGCCTTCATATCTGCTGTTCCTATGATACGGAGGGAGCCAAGAAATCATTCCGATGATTACTTCTTTAGCAGTGTTGATATTACTGGTCATAATTCGAAAAACAAGATGGTAATAAGCTACCCTAACCTTCTGTCCACCATCTGACAATTAGGGCATGGTGTAAATATGCCGGTTTCTGAACTACCAGATGATTTAAATGCTATTCCAACAGAAGTATTTTCTGATGTACAATCTGATTTACATGAACCAGATGATGATGAATTCCACTGTAATACAGAAAGTCTAGAGTCGAAATTGTTTACTCAGCCCGAGATTAACGATTTGGTTAGGAATCTGGGCTTAACGAAAGATAAAGCTGAATTGCTTGACTCAAGATCAAAAGAAAAGATCTTATTGGCAGTTGGAACCAGCATATACATGAACAGAAAGTTTTTTCAACACGAAGGTGGTTTAGTGTACTGCTCAGACATTCCCAGTCTGATGAATGAGTTTGGTATTGAATACAAAATGGAAGACTGGAGGCTGTTTATTGGTTCATCCAAAACTAGATCAAAGGCTGTTTTATTACACAATGTTAACATGGATGCATCTATACCTGTTGGACATTCTGTACATATGAAAGAAAGCTATGAAAACCTAGAAATCGTCCTAAATAAAATAGGCTATTCTGCTCGTGGTAGGATGATATATGGCGATCTGAAAGTAACATGCATGCTCCTTGGTCAGCAAGGTGGCTTTACCAAATTTCCATGTTTCTTGTGTGAATGGGATAGTAGGGCTAGGGATCAACACTGTTGCAGAAAGAACTAGCCTGTGAGGGAGTCTTTAAAACCTGGCGAGAAGAACATTCTACGCAAAAAACATTGTAGATCGAAACGTACTCCTTCCACCCCTGCGTATAAAGTTTGGCGTAAAGAAACAGTTTGTAAAGATGAAGCATGTTTTACGTATCTCTGCCAAAAGTTTTCACACTTTTCAGAAGGTAAAGTAAAAGAAGGCGTCATTGTCGAACATGAAATTAGAAAATTGATGTTTGATGTTAACTTTGAATCCACAATGACCTTAAATGAGAAAGAAGCATGGGTATCATTCAAGCAGGTCGTTACAAAGTTCTTAAGACATAAAAAACCAGAATATGTTTCTATTGTAGCTACAATGTTAAAGAAGTTTAAAATTTTAGGATGTTTAATGAGCCTGAAAGTTCACTTTTTGAACAGTGACCTTGATTACTTCCCGGACAATATGGGAGATGTTTGTGAGGAACAAGGAGAGCGTTTTCGCCAGGACATTAAAGTGATGGAAAAACGATACCAAGGCCGCTGAGTCACCAACGTGATAGGGTTCTGCTGTTGGTCACTTCACCGAGAAGTTCAGCAAGCGGCTCATCGTAGAAAAAAGCTACACAAGAAGCTTCAAAGAAAAAAGCGATAGAAAACACAAACTAATTGCAACTGACAAATGAAACCTCTATTAACACATATCATTGTTTTAAGTAGTTTACTGTAAATAGAAACCACGCTTATGTTGTAATAAAGCGTTTCATTAATTTCCCCGTTTACCGTATAGCTTAGGATTTTTATACTACATAGTAAAAAACCTATTGCTCGAAAAGTAGGTGTGATACAAAAAAATTAAGGCTAGATTTGGGTTCAGCTCATAAAAATCTATAAAGATGAGCTATCAAAGTAAACAAAGTTTTTCAAAAAAATTTTTCGTTGGTCTGCGTAATTTATCTTGATTTAACTGCACTCTGAATATGTGACACACTATTTGAATTTCGTATTGTGTTGTAAGATTGAGAGAATGAATGGGTTGTACGCAGAAGTTACGTTACCTCTGTAAGACCGGAAGTGTATATAGCATTTTGGTAGAGAATCTATTTAGTGGGAGGGCAATGGGGGAAAGGAGGAACGAGTGTGGGGGAACTGCGTTTCTGAATAAACGATAATATACTGTGCTGTGCAGGTCATTCAGTTCAGGAGCAGGCGCTGCTTCAACTCATATAACCAACAAAATAGTATGAGGAGTACACTCCGAGCCGGAAACCACCAGCGTTTTAATGTGATCAGTGTAAACGAGAGTTGCAAACTGCGTGATGTTTGTGCTAAAATTTATATTCTGCGCCTCAGTGTATTTACATTTACTTACCTGTGATTAAATCGTTATTAACTCTTAAATGGAAGAAATGGTTCAAATGGCCCTGAGCACTATGGGACTTAACATCTGAGATTATCAGTCCCGTAGAACACAGAACTACTTAATCCTAACTAACCTAAGGACATCACGCACATCCATGCCCGAGGCAGGATTCGAACCTGCGACCGTAGCAGTCGCGCCGTTCCGGAATGAAGCAAATTGAGGATGTGTCATCACACTTCCATGGGACCATTTTACTTACGATCTGTCTAAGAAGTATCAGCGTGTTCGTGTTTATGTTAAATGATAGCTCTACATTTTTAGGATCTCCTCACTATAGATCCATGGAACTAGCTGATATTGCAATTATTTCATTAAAATCCCATATTAATTGTGTATTTCGTTAGGTGACCACTGGTGGAACACTGCAGTCGCCAAACAGCGTTCCGCACGCCTCCAGACCGGCATCCCCCTCACCACCGGCTCCTGCTGTCACCAAGGAGTAAAACAAATCGTCCTATGACGGTCTTATAAAAGACTAAAACTGGTCACCAAACCAAATATACAGTTAAGTGCGATCTGGACTTTTATTGAAATAATTTTAATACCGATCGCTGTTTTCGTGACCACAATGTTCCAAAAAATTCTTAACTGGCAGATAATCGAATGAAATCAATTGAAAGTGATATTTCAGACATAAAAAATGTCGCAAGCAAGACTTAATCCCACTGTTCCCATTTCGACAACCACAGATTTAGTCTCGGGTTTTGCTCACCACGGAAGTAAACTGTGCTCTTAAACACACCTTCATTCGCCCTAAACCAATACGTTTCAGAGTTTGGTGAGCGTACTGGCCACCCTCACTTAGTACATGAAATATATTCGCAGTTTCGAATACGACCAACCATCAGCTGTATAATGTAATAATGACAATGAAACATTGTACCGGACCGGGACTCGAACCCAGATTTCCTGTTTATCGCCATCGGTCGCCTTACCATTAGGCTATCCGAGCACGTCTCACAGTCAGACTCAAACTTCCATATGTCGTCAACCTTCACTATTATAGTACATTATACAGGGTGGTTCAAAAAGAATACCACAACTTTAGGAATTTAAAACTCTGCAACGACAAAAGGCAGAGCTAAGCACTATCTGTCGGCGAATTAAGGGAGCTATAAAGTTTCATTTAGTTGGACATTTGTTCGCCATTTCAGCCAATAAAGTTTTTGGTCCCTTTTTCTTCGAAGGTGCTACTGTAACTGGACTACAGTATCTGGAGATGTTAGAGAATTGGCTGTTCCCTCAGCTCGAAGAAGAAGCACAACAATTCATATTTCAGCAGGATGGAGCGCCACCACATTGGCACTTATCTGTCCGTAACTACCTGAACGTCAACTACCCGAGGATCGCCAGGCAGCCCGTGACAGAGCACGTCATCACTGGCCTCCAAGAAGCCCTGATCTTACCCCCTGCGATTTTTTCTTATGGGGGTATGTTAAGGATATGGTGTTTCGGCCACCTCTCCCAGCCACCATTGATGATTTGAAACGAGAAATAACAGCAGCTATCCATACTGTTACGCCTGATATGCTACAGAGAGTGTGGAACGAGTTGGAGTATCGGGTTGATATTGCTCGTGTGTCTGGAGGGGGCCATATTGAACATCTCTGAACTTGTTTTTGAGTAAAAAAAAAACCTTTTTAAATACTCTTTGTAATGATGTATAACAGAAGGTTATATTATGTTTCTTTCATTAAATACACATTTTTAAAGTTGTGGTATTCTTTTTGAATCACCCTGTAGTTTAGTATAGTCTCATGAGCTGTGTGCGTCTCGCTTTGGTGCCGTTGGTAGGTTCGCATTGAATAATAGGGATAGTGAAGTCTCATTTTCTTCTTCTGTTTACTGGTGCCACTACGTTTGCTAGCGCTGTCTGTCCGCGAGTGGTAGCAGAAGCGTTCATCGATATCTAGTACCCGTGCTATCTTTGGTAGGACGTGAAGTGTTTTACGGGTCGGGTACGTCGGGAGTTTGGTTGGAATGGAGGAGCAGAGAGGCCCGGCAGTGCGAGGACATGCCGGGACCGCTGGCGGCATGCAGGCACCGCCGGGCAGTGGGGCTATACCTGCGAGGGCCACAACCTCGTTGTCCACCGGACGCAGCACGTTGAGTTGAGTGAACATTAATCCAGTAGTGAAACGTCCACTATTTTGTGATCACACTGTTGGTTTGTGTGTTGCTGCTCGAGGGTTTCCGTAAGATGAACAGCAGCAAGAGGAGGTTGTCGAGTTGGCGGAATCTATTAGCCGTCTTCTACTGCCTGTTATTAGTTTCTGAATTTTTGTGGTATTATTTGGTGAAGTGCAACCAGCGGGATTGACTGCCTAGTAGCCGCTAACGCTCCAGCTACCTGCCCTGGAGGTTTGCGTATTTTTGCGGCAGTGTACTTTTCCTCGTCTTGCCGATGCTGTCCGGCATGATGTGTAGTCCGACAGCCTCCTTGATTGCGGTGTGGGTTGTAGTTTCTTTCGTCTGCCTTGGTTGTAGTGGTTCCTTCTGCCTTTTGATGTTTTAAACACCGTATTCTGAAGATGCAGTGCTGTCTGTCACTTCGACCTTGCTTGAATTATTCCAACGTTGTACTGATTATCACACGTTAGGTGGATTTGGTAAAAGGATTGATCGGCGTTTAAACCGTCGCTAGTTTGAGTTGCCATCCTATTAGATGAGCATAACTGTTGGCTGCCTGTCTCACCACTTAAACCGCTGTAGGGACTTTTCTCAGGTCGATCGGAGGAGTACTGTCTGTGGATCACTCCTTTTTTTATTTGGTCTGATTGTGTCAATTGTTTAAAAATAAAATTTTCTTTTAAGTATTCCTATTGCTTGTGGCTTTCAGCCGACAAATAATTTTAATTTTTCTTAATAAGGCCTTCAGCGGTCAGTATAGCTTCTGTTACAGGCAATTTGTTTTTTGCATGATTGTTTAAAAATTATTTTGGTATTTTTAACGTGTAATTGTCTACCCCATTGGTGATTCAGTGCTTCAGCCGTTAATTGTTCTGAAGTATTGCTTGTGCCCTGCAGCCGAATTGCCGGCCGCGGTGGTCTCGCGGTTCTAGGCGCGCAGTCCGGAACCGCGCGACTGCTACGGTCGCAGGTTCGAATCCTGCCTCGGGCATGGATGTGTGTGATGTCCTTAGGTTAGTTAGGTTTAAGTAGTTCTAAGTTCTAGGGGACTGATGACCACAGCTGTTAAGTCCCATAGTGCTCAGAGCCATTTGAATCATTTTGCAGCCGAATTTTCCCTTAATAAGGCCTTCTGCTGTCAGTGTAGCATCTGTTGCAGTCAATTCTTTTTAAAAATGATTGTTTTAAAAAAATTATTTCATTAAATAAAGTGTATGTGCTTACTGTGCAGCCAACGATAACAGATTAGGCCCCGTCCACACCTTTTCCTGCTTTCCCAAAGAACCATGTTTCAAGTAACTTGTCAGGTGTCGGCGGAAAAATAAGATAATGCAGTAAATAATCTTCACGGGCTTTGCCGCCGGATCACGTTGTGCGAATTCCACAGTATTTCCTCGGAGCAACTGTCCGACATCTTCAGTTGGTTCAACCTTACTTGTGGCTTGGTACGACTGACGGTATACGCAAGTCGACGCCCCGTGGATGCTCCGAGGAAATATTGTGAAATGTGCGCAACGTGAACCGGCGGCAAACCCGTGAAGACTATTTATAACATATCCGCCTGGACAGCTCGAAGAGTCACACGGTAATGTTGTTTAAAGGCGCCACGGCTCTGATGAGCTGCCGACAGACATGGAGGGAAGCGCACTCACAAGACCGCGGGCGGACACCTGATCGGCACGGATCAGCAGAGCCGGTGCGGGGGTGTGGGCGACGCCCCGGCCCGGCCCGGCCCGCCGCGTCTATTTGCGCACTTCCGGCCGCGGCCGCAACCGCGCCGACAGCTGCGTGCAGCGGGCGCCCCAGCTGCGGCGGACGCAACGTCTCGTCTTCCGCTGACGCGGTCCACTGTGCTGGGCGAGCGGTAGCATCTGCCCAGACAGAAACGCTAACACACTGGGCACACTTCGACATGAATCTGATCGTCAACAGCTTGCTGTTCACAGACATCTACACTACTGGCCATTAAAGTTGCTACACCACGAAGATGACGTGCTACAGACGCGAAATTTAACCGACAGGAAGAAGATGCTGTGATATGCAAATGATTAGCTTTTCAGAGCATTCACACAAGGTTAACGCCTGTGGCGACACCTTCAACGTGCTGACATGAGGAAAGTTTCCAACCGATTTCTCATACACATACAGCAGTTGACCGGCGTTGCCTGGTGAAACGTTGTTGTGATGCCTCGTGTAAGGAGGAGAAATGCGTACCATCACGTTTCCGACTTTGATAAAGGTCGGATTGTAGCCTTTTGCGATTGCGGTTTATCGTATCACGACACTGCTGCTCGCGTTGGTCGAGAGCCTATGACTGTTAGCAGAAAATGGAATCAGTGGGTTCAGGAGGGTAATACGGAACGCCGTGCTGGATCCCAACGGCTTCGTATCACTATCAGTCGAGATGACAGCCATCTTATCCGCATGGCTGTAACCGATCGTGCAGCCTCGTCCCGATCCCTGCGTCAACAGAAGGGGACGTTTGCGAGACGACAACCATCTGCACGAACAGTTCGACAACGTTTGCAGCAGCATGGACTATCAGCTCGGAAACCATGGCTGCGGCTACCCTTGACGCTGCATCACAGACAGGAGCGCCTGCGATGGTGTACTCAACGACGAACCTGAGTGCACGAATGGCAAAACGTCATTTTGTTGGATGAATCCAGGTTCTGTTTACAGCATCATAGTGGTCGCATCTGTGTATGGCGACATCGCGGTGAACGCACATTGGAAGCGTGTATTCGTGATCGCCATTCTGGCGTATCACCCGGCGTGATGGTATGGGGTGCCATTGGTTATACGTTTCGGTCACCTCTTGTTCTCATTGGCGGCACTTTGAACAATGGACGTCACATTTCAGATGTGTTACGACCCGTTGCTCTACCCCCTCATTCGATCCCTGCGAAACCCTACATTTCAGCAGGATAATGCACGACCGCATGTTGTAGGTCCTTTACGGGTCTTTCTAGATACAGAAAATCTTCGACTGCTGCCATGGCCAGCACATTCTCCAGATCTCTCAACAATTGAAACCGTCTGGTCAATGGTGGCCGAAAAACTGGCTCATCACAATACGCCAATCACTACTCTTGATGAACTGTGGTATCGTGTTGAAGCTGCATGGGCAGCTGTATCTGTTCACGCCGTCCACGCTCTGTTTGACTCAATGCCCATGCCTATAAAGGCTGTTATTACGGCCAGAGTTGGTTGTTCTGGATACTGATTTCTCAGGATCGATGCACCCAAATTGCATGAAAATGTAATCACATGTCAGTTCTAGTAAAATATATTTGTCAATGAATACTCGTTTATCTTTATCCGTAACGTTCGGTACTCGGTACTCCGTATCGAAGTACAAGTGCTTTGGTATTTACAGAATTTCAAAATTTTGCTACGTGGCTGGAGCAGCAACGCTGGAATGAAATGTTTTTGTAGAAATAGTAAACAGCCAGTCAGCTGCAATTTGGAAGGATTCTTAACATCCCTCTAGCATCGTATCAGCGTTTATAAAAACGTCTTCTTCAGAAGGAAGTATTGACAAATGGATTATATGAGGGTTGGAACTTAAATAGTGGCAACTATTTATTCACAAACGATACAAAAGAGTAACATGTTTGCACCTCTTACTGTCCTTCAAAGTCGTCACCAGCGTTGTGTAGAACCCGTTGCGAGCGATGTGGAAGGCGTAAAATACACCTTTAGCAGAGCATGTTCTGTTGATGGTGCGGATGGAACGGTCAAAAGTTATGGTGATTCTCGTGTACGATTGTGATGGTGTTATCCTAACGCATTACGTTCCTCCATGGCAGACTGTCAGTGCACAGTATTACTGTTCATTTTTGGAGCATCACCTGCGACCAGCTTTTCGAAAGAAGATGAAAGGTATGTGCTGAGATTCGATCAGGATAGAGCCAGTGAAAAATGTGGATAGTTCCCAACCGCAAGGTTGGACGAGTAGTACATCTTCGAGTAGTAAGATCTTTGACAGCTAACAGAGCTAGGTGTACGCGGTAAAAGTTTGAGTAGTGGTGAGGAGATGCGCAGAGACAGCAGCCGTGTTTCGAGTCGGAGCTAGATGCCTGCAGGAGGCAGCCGTGTCGTGACAGCATCAAAGTAAGAATTGGCGCTACGCACATAATAAGCTATATATTGAGCGAAACTCGGCATGTACCTGGCGATACTAGAAAGAATAATTAATAAAATAGGTTTTCTTTGGTTAAATAATGTCTAAAAGCTAGATAGAAATCCCATTGTTGATGCAATAAGCGTTTTGTGAAATTTTCTCGTAAATCCATGTTATAGAAGTTTTTTTTTTAGTTTTTCACATGTGCCTTGAAAGTTTGAACAATAAATATTTGTTAGATAAAATTAGAGTTTCATCTCACACCTTATGTCGTTCTCCGGATCCTGTGCTTGCATTGAACCAAAAGGTACATTAACGTTAAGTTCCCATGAGTAAAGCTAATAATTTTATTTATCAGAGTAAAATAATCTATATGCCATTGCACAGTTGGCAAATTATTCAGATCAGGACAGAATTTTTATTAAGTAACAAACAGGGCCAAAATGAGTAAAGTTATCTAGAATGACAATTTTATGCCATTGCACTATGGCTGAGTTGAATATATGTTTTATTATCGGCTAAACGGGAAGGAGCGCACGAGCTAAGTTCACAGACGCAGTCATATGCAGGTTGGTGACTTTCATTTATTTTTAGCACTAAACTTTCATGCAGTCAGATGTGTATTTTGAGTATTAATTTTCCAACAATATTTTCATACAGTCAGATAAAGTTCAGTTCAGTTAAATACGCAGTCAGATCCAAGTTTTATTAACGACTAAAGCAGTCACGTGCAGTTCAGTCTAGTTTAAATAGAGAATTTTTATTAACAACACTTTCAAAGAGGCAACACTTTCTGTGCAACCCACCCATCATTTTGCACGACAATGCGCAGGCGCCTACAGAGCAAGCTGCGGGTGCTCTAATCAGTCGATGGGACTGGGAAATACTGTACCATCCACCATACTCCCCGGACTTAAGTTCTTGTAACTCTGATTTGATTCCAGAGATGAAGGAATCACTTCGTGGATTTCGGTTCAGAACTGTTCCCTAGATTCGACAGGCAGTAGACCGCTCCACTCGCACCATCAACAGAACAGGCTCTGCTAACGGTATACTACGCCTTCCACAACGCTGGCAACGGGTTCTACACAACGCTCGTGATTACTTTGAAGGACAGTAAAAGGTACAAACATGTAACTCTTTTGTATCGGTTATGAATAAATAGTTGCCATTTTTCTTTTTAGGTACGAACCCTCGTATGTTGTAGCAGATGTTCGTTAAAATAACGCCGTCAGCCAAAAATAAAATTTCACCTCCGTAAAAGATTGAAATATGCAGAGTATGATGGTTGTTGTTTGGTATTTGGCTAAATGGTTGAAATGGCTCTGAGCACTATGCGACTTAACTTCTGAGGTCATCAGTCGCCTAGAACTTAGAACTAATTAAACCTAACTAACCTAAGGACCCACCCCCATGAACCATGGACCTTGCCGTTGGTGGGGAGGCTTGCGTGCCTCAGCGATACAGATGGCCGTACCGCAGGTGCAACCACAACGGAGGGGTATCTGTTGAGAGGCCAGACAAACATGTGGTTCCTGAAGAGGGGCAGCAACCTTTTGAGTAGTTGCAGGGGCAACAGTCTGGATTATTGACTGATCTGGCCTTGTAACATTAACCAAAACGGCCTTGCTGTGCTGGTACTGCGAACGGCTGAAAGCAAGGGGAAACTACAGCTGTAATTTTTCCCGAGGACATGCAGCTTTACTGTATGATTAAATGATGATGGCGTCCTCTTGGGTAAAATATTCCGGAGGTAAAATAGTCCCCCTTTCGGATCTCCGGGCGGGGACTACTCAAGAGGACGTCGTTATCAGGAGAAAGAAAACTGGCGTTCTACGGATCGGAGCGTGGAATGTCAGATCCCTTAATCGGGCAGGTAGGTTAGAAAATTTAAAAAGGGAAATGGATAGGTTAAAGTTAGATATAGTGGGAATTAGTGAAGTTCGGTGGCAGGAGGAACAAGACTTTTGGTCAGGTGATTACAGGGTTATAAACACAAAATCAAATAGGGGTAATGCAGGAGTAGGTTTAATAATGAATAAAAAAATAGGAGTGCGGGTTAGCTACTACAAACAGCATTATTGTGGCCAAGATAGACACAAAGCCCATGCCTACTACAGTAGTACAAGTTTATATGCCAACTAGCTCTGCAGGTGATGAAGAAATAGGTGAAATGTATGACGAGATAAAAGACATTATTCAGGTAGTGAAGGGAGACGAAAATTTAATAGTCATGGGTGACTGGAATTCGTCAGTAGGAAAAGGGAGAGAAGGAAACATAGTAGGTGAATATGGATTGGGGGGAAGAAATGAAAGAGGAAGCCGCCTTGTAGAATTTTGCACAGAGCATAACTTAATCATAGCTAACACTTAGTTCAAGAATCATAAAAGAAGGTTGTATACCTGGAAGAATCCTGGAGATACTAAAAGGTATCAGATAGATTATATAATGGTAAGACAGAGATTTAGGAACCAGGTTTTAAATTGTAAGACATTTCCAGGGGCAGATGTGGATTCTGACCACAATCTATTGGTTATGAACTGCAGATTGAAACTGAAGAAACTGCAAAAAGGTGGGAATCTAAGGAGATGGGAACTGGATAAACTGAAAGAACCAGAGGTTGTAGAGAGTTTCAGGGAGAGCTTAAGGGAACAATTGACAGGAATGGGGGAAAGAAATACAGTAGAAGAAGAATGGGTAGCTCTGAGAGATGAAGTAGTGAAGGCAGCAGACGATCAAGTAGGTCAAAAGGCGAGGGCTAATAGAAATCCTTGGGTAACAGAAGAAATATTGAATTTAATTGATGAAAGGAGAAAATATAAAAATGCAGTAAATGAAGCAGGCAAAAAGGAATACAAACGTCTCAACAATGAGATCGACAGAAAGTGCAAAATGGCTAAGCAGGGATGGCTAGAGGACAAATGTAAGGATGTAGAGGCTTGTCTCACTAGGGGTAAGATAGATACTGCCTACAGGAAAATTAAAGAGACCTTTGGAGAGAAGAGAAACACTTGTATGAACATCAAGAGCTCAGATGGCAACCCAGTTCTAAGCAAAGAAGGGAAGGCAGAAAGGTGGAAGGAGTATATAGAGGGTTTATACAAGGGCGATGTACTTGAGGACAATATTATGGAAATGGAAGAGGATGTAGATGAAGACGAAATGGGAGATACGATACTGCGTGAAGAGTTTGACAGAGCACTGAAAGACCTAAGTCGAAACAAGGCCCCGGGAGTAGACAACATTCCATTAGAACTACTGATGGCCTTGGGAGAGCCAGTCATGACAAAACTCTACCATCTGGTGAGCAAGATGTATGAGACAGGCGAAATACCCTCAGACTTCAAGAAGAATATAATAATTCCAATACCAAAGAAAGCAGGTGTTGACAGATGTGAAAATTACCGAACTATCAGTTTAATAAGTCACAGCTGCAAAATACTAACGCGAATTCTTTACAGACGAATGGAAAAACTGGTAGAAGCGGACCTCGGGGAAGATCAGTTTGGATTCCGTAGAAATGTTGGAACACGTGAGGCAATACTAACCTTACGACTTATCTTAGAAGAAAGATTAAGAAAAGGCAAACCTACGTTTCTAGCATTTGTAGACTTAGAGAAAGCTTTTGACAATGTTAACTGGAATACTCTCTTTCAAATTCTGAAGGTGGCAGGTATAAAATACAGGGAGCGAAAGGCTATTTACAATTTGTACAGAAATCAGATGGCAGTTATAAGAGTCGAGGGACATGAAAGGGAAGCAGTGGTTGGAAAAGGAGTGAGACAGGGTTGTAGCCTCTCCCCGATGTTATTCAATCTGTATATTGAGCAAGCAGTAAAGGAAACAAAAGAAAAATTCGGAGTAGGTATTAAAATTCATGGAGAAGAAGTAAAAACTTTGAGGTTCGCCGATGACATTGTAATTCTGTCAAAGACAGCAAAGGACTTGGAAGAGCAGTTGAACGGAATGGACAGTCTCTTGAAAGGAGGTTATAAGATGAACATCAACAAAAGCAAAACGAGGATAATGGAATGTAGTCAAATTAAATCGGGTGATGCTGAGGGAATTAGATTAGGAAATGAGACACTTAAAGTAGTAAAGGAGTTTTGCTATTTAGGGAGTAAAATAACTGATGATGGTCGAAGTAGAGAGGATATAAAATGTAGACTGCCAATGGCAGGGAAATCGTTTCTGAAGAAGAGAAATTTGTTAACATCGAGTATAGATTTAAGTGTCAGGAAGTCGTTTCTGAAAGTATTTGTATGGAGTGTAGCCTTGTATGGAAGTGAAACATGGACGATAACTAGTTTGGACAAGAAGAGAATAGAAGCTTTCGAAATGTGGTGCTACAGAAGGATGCTGAAGATAGGGTGTGTAGATCACGTAACTAATGAGGAGGTATTGAATAGGATTGGGGAGAAGAGAAGTTTGTGGCACAACTTGACTAGAAGAAGGGACCGGTTGGTAGGACATGTTTTGAGGCATCAAGGGATCACAAATTTAGCATTTGAGGGCAGCATGGAGGGTAAAAATCGTAGAGGGAGACCAAGAGATGAATACACTAAGCAGATTCAGAAGGTTGTAGGTTGCAGTAGGTACTGGGAGATGAAGAAGCTTGCACAGGATAGAGTAGCATGGAGAGCTGCATCAAACCAGTCTCAGGACTGAAGACCACAACAACAACAACAACAACAACAACAACAACCTAAGGACATCATACACATCCATGCCCGAGGCAGGATTCGAACCTGCGACCGTAGTGGTCGCTCGGTTCTGTTTGGCATTTCCCCACCAATATGTGCACTAGCTGTGCAGTCCCTCCAGGAGTTCCCAAAGAATTTCCGAAATACTTGGGTGTTGTTCGAACGTATAACAGATTTGGCAACCCACCTCTGATTTGCTTCGATGTCTTTCTTTACTCCGAACTGGTGGATACTCCAAACATTCAAGTACACAGAAATGGCTTGCATTAGTGCTTTAGCCACAGTCTCCTTTACAGATAGACCACAATTCTCTAAAATTCTCCCAATAAATCAAAGTCGAACTGTCGCCTTCCCTATCGCATTCCTCACATGCTCTTTCCACATAATATCGCTTTACAACTTTACGCTCAGAAATGTAATTGAATTTTACTGTGTCAAGCAATACGCCACTGATGCTGTATTCGAACATTGCGGAATTATTTCTCCTACTGACACATCTTGTATCCTCCTACAACCACTCAACGGCGACACCTTCCCGTGCACCACAGCGTCATCAACAAACAGCCGTAAACTGCTGTTCACCTTGTCCATCCTGTCCACCAGATCACTTATGTATATAGAGAAAAGCAGCGGTCTATCACGCTTTGCTGAGGCATTCCTGACGATACCCTTGTCTGTGATGAAAATTCGCCGTCGAGTGCAACGTACTGGATCCTAATAGTTTAGGTGTCTTCGAACCACTCACGTATCTGTGAACCTATTCCGTACTTTCGCACCTTCATTAACAGTCTGCAGTGGGGCACCGAGTCAAACGCTCTCCGAAAATCTGGGAATATGGAAACCCTGCTTGTTACCCATCATCCATGGCTCGCAGCAAATCGTGCGAGAAAAGGGCAAAATGAGCTTAGTCCGACAGATGCTTTGTTTTGACGTGTAGCTGTAGAAACTACAGCTGAAATGTCTCCCCCCTTCTTTGGGAATACTTGATATATAGGATGAACCAGAACTCCACCGACAAAGTTTCAGGGATAGCTTCTGAGTGTTTTAGCTCACGCCGCCCACGGTATCCGGCGGCTCGTTTAGATTTATAACATAATTATGATTTATCCGGTTTGTTAACGTTGTCACCCATGTTTCTGTGACAATACTTTCACAACAGTGAAGAAGCTGCCATCTGCAATACCCGAAATGTACAAGACAGAGTAATACACCAACCAGCAGATGCAAAAGTAATGTGATGCGGCTGCCGTCAGTGAGGGAACAGCTCACGATATAACAGCCGTACTGGTTTTCCATTGCACTCAGTGATCCCAATACGAGGTGCGTATCGGCCAACTCTTCGTCAGTAAGCCTACCCGTAGCACTGCTGTGTATCGCTGTTGACGCACAACTAGCACAGCCGGGAAACAAAACCCCACACAAGCCTGGGCAGTACTGAATGGCTGTGAGCACTATGCGACTTAACTTCTGAGGCCATCAGTCGCCTAGAACTTAGAACTAATTAAACCTTACTAACCTAAGGACATCACACACATCCATGCCCGAGGCAGTATTCGCACCTGCGACCGTAGCGGTCGCTCGGCTCCAGACTGTAGCGCCTAGAACCGCACGGCCACTCCGGCCGGCTGAGCAGTACTGAATGCAGACTTACGGACAACGAGTTAAACTAGCCATTACTGTTTTCAACATCAGATAGTGTGATCGAATGGAAACAAGACACACGGCGCATACCGTCAACATCTGCACGACTCATAACCATTTTCAGAGCAGTACAGGCACGAGTTAACTGAGGCAAGAAAGCAAGCAAAACGCAATAATTCTGTATAGAGCCTGCAGAGACCAAGGGTTCCTTGTACAAAAATATTCGGAAGCTATGCCTGGACAACCTCTCAAAGTTCCTCGTTGGAGCTCTGGTTCACGCTGTGCAGTTAACACCGTCCATTAAGTTCCTAGGTGAATTTTATTCCTGGCATATGAGCGCCGTCAGCACAGTAACGACGTTGACATCTTGAACTGACAACCGTAAACAACAGCTGTGCATTCGACCAGTCAGTTTTAAGTAGTGGGCTTGCGTCTATTGCGTATCGACGACGTTGAGTCAGAAACGGCAATGTGTTAAGACATTCTCCGGAATAAGGAAGATAAAAGTGTGTGCAAAGTTTTCCCGCACACCTTGACTCCAGAACAAAAAACACTGCGATTTAATTAAAATTCAAAATGCGCACAATTGTTTTCTGGAAATAATCATCAGGGATAACAAGATTTAGTGTTATCAATACCGAACCTTTATCAAAACTAGACATAATTGTCTGAATGGGAATTCCGCTATCGTTCATTAATAAAATATGACGTTTCAGTCTTCGATCGCTATATTTTATTTTCAATTACCGGTTTCGGGCTAGCTGCCCATCTTCAGATCATATATTGTAGTTACAGAGTAACTTGTCCGTACAGAACACTCGGTTCGCTGTCATAAGTGACTTATGACGGCGAACCGAGTGTTCTGTACCGACAAGTTACTCTCTACAATATATGATCTGAAGATGGGCAGCTAGCCCGAAACCGGTAATTGAAAATAAAAGTATAGCGATCGAAGACTGAAACGTCATATTTCATATTTTAATACCGAACCTACCACAAAGCAACATAGTGTAGAAACTCAGATGAAGGGTGAACGCTTTGACGTCATAAACAGTATTCTAGTCAATGTGAGGCCCAAGTTGAACAAAATCCAAAAGAAGGACTTTTCTGAAATTTCAGTGCGGTTTTATGAACTTTCTGTGCATTAAAGGAACCATTATAACGTTTATTTTTTATCAGTCCAATCTAGAAATTTTTGGGGCTGACGGGCTACGTAACACGAACGCTTCACCATATTGTACGTTTACGTTGAATTTCTAAGACCAGTGATAGCAACACACAAACAACTATTAATTCAGCCGTTGTTACTCTGCAATATTGAAGTGACAACTGAGTAACTGCCAATTTGTTTTTCAGCAACTCGCTTTTAAATTTTTTTTCCAATTAGATATGTCCCACGATGCTCACTGTTATTCTCATTTGTTTCACCGACAGTGGCACACTTACCTCTTAATACGAGTTGATGGGTTTAAGGGTATTATCTTGGTTATCGTCGAGCTGTGATCGGTGAAACTCGAGAGACAATTTTGGAGATGGTGTGACTCCGTCGTTCGGACATCTCGTGTATTCCCCGTTTGCAAATGAGCAGCATAACATTGTTGGCACATTCTGCACGTAAATGCTCTATTTGGCAATGTGACGCAATAGCTATACCTGCAAATTTTGAACTATGAGTAATTTTATTGATCATGAACTTACTAGCATGGGTTCACTTTAGAACTTGAGTAATTGCACAAAATGTGGCAGTATTTATTGTCACCAAGTTTCGTTTCCGTGTACTTACGATTGAAATAATTAAACAGTAGGTAACTTTTGTAAATACGTGTGTGCCGGAAGAAGGCCAGTTCCTTACCTGGCTATAATACTACACAGTACTACGGAATGAATAACAATATTGTGAACAGTTTCAAACATATCCTAAACGCTCGTAGATGTAACATCGAAAGATATACGAGTATATTACCAATGGCATCCATACTACCCTAGCCACTTGTCCGTTAATTGCGTGAATGGGTTTGGAGAGTTCACTCGCGACTTCCACTTGCAGGCTATCAAGATTAAGACCTTCGGGTAGATATTTCTTTTATTGAAACAGAATTCAGCAGATTTTCGTCTTCTGCAAGAGTTGGACAAAACGTCACCTGATCTTTCTAAATGATTAGTCCACTGCACAGCTTCATATATACGGATCTGTAACAGGCAGACAACTAGTGATCAACGATGATCTATAGCAATGTTTTATTACCTTTGGCGTTGCAATAATGAGAGCGTCGCTAAGTAGGGAAAGTGAAACACGAAACACTCATTCTACAGCTTTTCAGTTTTTCCTTTTTTTTCCTACTCTCCTTTTTTTTGCTTCCACTACAATCAGTTCATCTACGTTCAACATATATTTTCTCTTTAAATTACGGAAACGGCCTACGACGATTACCGTAAGAGGTTAAATACTAAAAGCATGCATTGAATGTGGGCGAATATCGGACACAAAACTTCTCCAGCGTTTCCTTACATTTTGAGAAAGGAGTTTTGATATACGAATAGAGCTTAGAATTTGTTGTTTTCTTTTCGTTGGCAATGAACCACATTACACGCTGTAAAGGCTCTATAAGTTATATATTTCGGTATTTTCCCGTTGTTATAGCGCTACAATTGAAAGTCTAAGAGGCCTTTAGAAGTATGCAGAGACTATTTGAATAATTTCGAAGGACGCAAAGAAACTCAACATAATTATTCGTAATTATTACTGTAGGTTCCAATTACTTCCTGAGTTTCATCCATACGAACGTTGCAACTGAAAGAGTGATAGGCCTATATAGCGCACTGAAAGAAAAAAATCCAATGTCATAACATCAGTAATTGTCTTGTCAGTATTGTCAGTTTGTCTTGGAAACTGTCTGGCGTATTGGATACAATTTTCACGATTAGTGTGAAGTTTTTGATCTCTGGGTTGATGTGTGTCTATCTTTTCCGTGATTTTCTTGGCTTTAAAGGTCTCGCCACGGGTACGACATAGCGAGCGCCTCGTCTTACGCCGTAAGAAAACTTATTTTAGTTCAGTGGAGCGATTTTAATAGCTCTGTCGCTGGCTGACGTCAAACGTCGTTATTTTTGGTCGTTAGGAGAGATTCCGTCCGATCTTCGACAAGTGTCTTTAGGGTCGCCGAGAAAAACTGACGAGAATAACGAGACGGGAGCCAAGAACGCTGGCTGGTCTGAGACGCAAGGATGCTATTTACGACCACCCCGAAGATTAAATCGGCGTCCATGTTTACAGACTCAAAGTATTAACGCTCCTTACTAAAAACACAGTCCCATAAAGACGGCAAGAGAGAAGAAGAAACAACAGTCAAAGATGGTAAGCTTACCTTCAATGAACGACAAATGGGGCTACGTAGTATTTGTTTCAGAAGTAGCTGATTTTCTATAGCCCGCGCTTGTTCCAGATCGTCATTAAACTAGTTTTCTTGAAAGTATTCGTGTAAGAACATGTGATTACATGCTTAACATGTCGGACATTTCCGGAAGGAATATCTGTTACATAAACCTGACCTACACTGATACCCGCACGCCTGGATGTCGGCATTCGTCACGCATATAGTGGTTAAAATCTTATATATATAACTTCTCATGATTACTGATATGACAAAAAAGTTACGTGAATCACAAGAAGTAAAATTATTACTTCTATCGACCGAGAGAAGGTCAAGACAAGACGACTTTATATGATACATTTTTTTTATATCTGTATACGTTTCTACCTATGTATGTGCCTAGGTGTACAACCATCTGTCATACAACGATCTGCCTCTGCCATCGCGTTACTTCAGTACATGCGTCCCATGTCTGACTATGACTTAATAGCAAGCCTCTACATCACCAGCATGACACTTTTTTTTTTAAAAAAAAAAAGCCTCTAGCGAAAAAATGCAGTGCACCATACAGGCGACTATGCAGAGAACGAAAAATGTGTCAACAATACGAAAAGGGGTCCAATGAAGTAATAGATCCAGAACAGTCATCCTTTAAATTATTTCGTATAAAAAAGTGTAACTTTCTCAAGCCCGTATCGAAAGAAGCATGCCAATCGAGTTATGAAGCCACCAACATGGACGCGTGTGTATCGCACAGTGGTAGTTGTGTCACTGTATTCTGCAGATGTTAGCTATAGCCACTCCCCATGAACGAGTTTCGGATAGGAAATAAACGTACATTTTATGTCAAAACGTCCATCCTGGCATACTGATATAGTTACTTAACGCGGAAGCAGGCTTTCATCAAATTGTCCAACCCCAACTACTACCTGCGTTCATACGTGGCTAAGCTTGTTCTACAAAATTAGCCTGGTTACACTATTAAACAGTGTAATCAATTTGGTTAACTATCTCCTTAGTATCTATTAGTCTGACTTCTAGAAAAGACAGTATGAATTGTAACTCAACTAGAACCACCCAGCTATCGAACCCAGGTACTTACCTATTGATAAAACGCCATGTTGATATAATTATTACTGGCACATGAACTTACCTGAAAAATAAACGAAAGAAAACTATATAAGTCATCGATAGAGCAACATACAAGATACAAGGATAAAATATGCAATTATTTCGTGTAATGTTGCACATGTTGTACAAAAATATTTTATTGGAGATCTTTTACGACACATAGAATGAACTCCCATGTAATTTAAATGATTAGGATCACTACAACTTTCACAGACGTGTATTCCTTCTGCGCACTCATTATTGGTCATGATTAACGTAAGAACTTTAAATGTCTCACAGAAAAGAACTTAAACACTAAAATTTACCATAATAGCTAACACTATACGCACGTCATCGGTAAACAGATCAGTCGGCTCAGTTGAAAGATATAGTAACCGTAAAAGAGTATCTTTTGAAGAGGTCGAATTGTTATGAACTATCATTTTACATTTAAAGGCCGGCCGTAGTGGCCGAGCGGTTCTAGGTGCTTCAGTCTGGAACCGCGCGACCGATACGGTCGCAGGTTCGAATCCTGCCTCGGGCATGGATGTGTGTAATGTCCTTAGGTTAGTTAGGTTTAAGTAGTTCTAAGTTCTAGGGGACTGATGACCTCAGATGTTAAGTCCCATAGTGCTCAGAGTCCTTTGAACCATTTTTGCATTTAAAGTGGTGTTTGCGATCAGTCTATTCTCAAATTATAAGTAACAAGTGCAGGATGTATCAGGCGATCAGTGAGACCTGTGTGCAAGATGTCGAATAGAATTTGTCACCTTTACTTAAACAACGAAGATTCTGCGAAAAAACCTATAAGTAATTAAAGATAAGAATTAAGACGTGTACGTACAGGGTGTGGCCAATTTCAGCAATATGGCACGATTATTCGAGCCAAAGAAGTGTAGTAAAAATGGGCTCTTAAGTGCATACTTCAAAGTCTATGTGCACTTCTTCAATAGAAGGGATGTGTTTTACAGTTGCGAAGATGGAAACATGCTTATAGCTCTTAGCAACCATGTTTATTGCACTTTTTTATTTTTTTATCCACATCAAGCATTCCAATGGTTTGGGAACTCGCCAAATCAACCCCTTAGTGAACAGAAAGTTATGTTACCATACAAATAGTTTATTTACCAGAACTTTGAATGTCTGGCTATTATACAGGGTGAATCATGATTAATGGCGTAAAAGCATACAGTTGAAAGTACACGATAATATATGCAAAAAAGTCTCAGTTAATATAGGGGCGGAAATCATATCTTAAGAGCTACGACCAATTTTTCCATCTTCGATACTATGAAACATATGTCTTCTACTGCAAGGTCTTTGCTTTCCATATTTTGGGAACTGGTAGTATGGACCAAAACAAGGAAAAAAAAAAAGTCCGGTAAACATGTGATCTGGAATTCATTTCGTAAGAGCTATAAGCACTTGTTCATCTTTGCTACTTTGAAACACAATCTTCTAATGATCACGTGCTCGGTATGCGTTTTAGAGCATATTTTTGCTGGACATTCTTTTCTCATTTTGGTTTATACTACGACTTCCCAAAATATGGAAAGCAAAGAACTTGGAGTGGAAGAGATTTGTTGGACAGTATCGAAGATGAAAAATTGCTCGTAGCTCTTAAGGTATGCATTTTCGACCCTATGTTTACTAAGACTTTTTTGCATCTATTGTCGTGTACTTTCAACTGTATGCGTTTACGCCATTAATTATGATACACTCTGTATTTATAATGTAGTCACACTAGCAACGCAGAGTAACAGTTGAACATCAGTATCAACCGTTAGAACAAAGAGGTTTACATTTACGTCGTAAAAGTAATGTAGAATCAGATGCGTAGGTTCTTACACGCAAAAAGAGGCACACTTGGTATTAACAGCGCCATCTACCAAGAATGAAAGATAGTGGTATGAGTAAACTGTATTTATTTATTTATTTTTGGTGTAGAATTCGAACATGCAATAACATGGGGGAGGGGGCAGATATTCTATTTCAAAATACGAAGTTGACCCCGCCCACGCAGCATTGTTGGTTAGGTAGCCAGTTGTAGCATTGTCAGATGTCTCCTTTACTAATATTAACTTTTGACCTACAATTTTTTTTTAGGAAGCGCCGTTTTCGAGATATTTGGTAGTTAAAACAAAACACCCTGCGTACATGGTGTACCATAGTTGATAGCGGAAACTGACACGGGTAAAGCAAACAATTATAGAAATAAAGAAGTTGTAATAAGGAGAGGTCCTCAGGCACTACTGAGTTCGACATGGTTCCACTTACTAATGACATTCCTGACAAATTTACTTTTGTGAATGTTGTTTCCCAACGAAATAGTTGTCGAATTTCCTCTGTTAGCAGGTGTCGATACCCGTCAACACTCGCATGAACGTAAAGAATGCTACTGCTCTATCAGCCGGCCGGTGTGGCCGAGCGGTTCTAGACGCTTCAAGCTGGAACCCCGTGACCGCTACCGTCGCTGGTTCGAATCCTACCTCGGCCATGGATGTGTGTGATGTCCTTAGGTTAGTTAGGTTTAAGTAGTTCTAAGTTCTAGGGGACTGATGACCTCAGATGTTAAGTACCATAGTGCTCAGAGCCATTTGAACCATTTTCTACTGCTCTACACAGTAAGACGAGTTGAACATTACGAAGAAATAACGGATAAACACATAACAGATATTCGGAAGCAGATTTCCTTCTTCGCAGAGCTCTGTCAGAACTGTATCACTCGCGATACGAATCTACTGATTTTAGAATTTAAGAAATTCCACAATACCACAAACGGAGCTACGTTTTTCTGCTGTACTCATTGGATCTGATGATGGCTGCAAAACCGAAACTGGCCATGAATTTTAACGTAGTATTACGTTACCCAGTCGCTGATTTCTGAAACAATTTTTTTGTGGTATTGCAGAATCGTTCAACAAATTTCCAATTGTTACATTTTAACATCATCCTTCAGAGATGGGAAAGATGTGTGAGAAAGTGATAGGTGTAGGAACTCGTAAACGAACGATATTAGTATCGCCGGCCGGAGAGGCCGTGCGGTTCTAGGCGCTACAGTCTGGAGCCGAGTGACCGCTACGGTCGCAGGTTCGAATCCTGCCTCGGGCATGGATGTGTGTGATGTCTTTAGATTAGTTAGGTTTAATTAGTTCTAAATTCTAGGCGACTGATGACCTCAGAAGTTAAGTCGCATAGTGCTCAGAGCCATTTGAACCATTTGATATTAGTATCGAATAAACATATATTCGTTTTCTAGGCTGATATTGTTAGAGCTGTCCACTCTTACTCCCTAGGGCTGGGAGCTGTGGTAGGAAAGAGTGAAATAAAAGGCATAACTGTGGAAAGTTTTCATCCTAACTTGATACACATGACTTCCTTTGAGTACCAGAGAAAAACTGAGAAACGTATTGTGGGACATGACAGGCCTTGCAGTATTAACAGACTTCATTCCTTTTCGTATCTAACAAGAGACTGGGATAAATAATTAAATGGGTAGTTAATTAATTTATAAAGCGGGTAGTGATCCATGTGAAATCAATGAACTGTTCTTGTTAGCGTATTTCACCTATTGCCTCGGCTCAGTTAAACAGATTTTATCAACGCGTCTTTTTATCATCGCGTTTCCGTCGTCACGCGATTTTCGTTCCCTTATAACATGTCCTGTTTCACATTTATGAAACTGATTTGTTATAGAGATCATTTAAGACGTTGAAACAATAAATTGGATTCTTTCTTTATCAGCTATAATTTGAGGTAAGGATCTAGGAGTATGAAGTTTCAATGTTAAATGCTAGGTGAAACAAAATTTGCTGTTACCTTATCTGGCCTCATGGTAATAAGTCTTATAAACTCTGCAGTGGCGTGAAATGAGATGAACGAGACGATATTTTCTTGGTTCTAAATGTTTTCTGCTAAGTGAAAAGCGTATGTATTAAGGGATTTAAAGTGTGGAGCTAGAACAATTCACAGTGTACAACGCGGACAACTAGAATATTGCTTATGAAGGAGATACAAGAAAATTAAAGCATACTGTAGTCTGGACATCAGAACGTAAACATCTTACTAGTATAAGAGATAAATCCGAAGAAAACAGTTATGAACCTTCAATTGATTTAGCAATGGGAGAACGAAACATACAAAGCATGATCGGAACATGTAATATATATTACTGAAAATAATGCATGTAGTTGCTAAGTACAGACAAGGAAATGAAAAAAGGAGACGGTATTAATTAACAAATCCTTTACTTTACTTTTGGGATGATATTTACTACAGGAGATGTATTTGCATTTTGGGTGTTCATGAAATTTATTATCTTCCAGACTTATTGTGAGTCAAGGTACAAAGTATACTCTAGGTAAGAAACTTGGATTTTAAATTTCTTTTTAGCGGGGTACTTTTTTCTTTGGGTATGTGTGGTTGAGACGTTACGTATTGTGTTGAAAACAGAATGGTCGTACAATATTATCTGGTTCAAAGAATGTAAGTACCGTCACGTATCCGTTTGTACGTCTTCATAGCATATTGATTTGCTTCTGTGGTATTTTTCTCAGCAGTATTTTATTTCTGCATAAAGTACCGAGGCCAGAAACACTCCTCATGTAATAGTTTACTGCTTCCTCTTTCAGTTCCCCGAACTCTGAGAAACATATGTAGTTTTCGCTCAACACGTGAAAAACATTGTTTCCGTCGTAAGCAGAATGGAAACAGTGCGCGAAGCTGTCTGACGCAGAACACACAATGGAATTCCACTGAAATGAGTTCAGCGCAGTTTTGAAACGGCGGTTTTATACGTGCTTGCAGAGCTAACTGCGACCGTATTATGCAGCTGCATTTCCAGCACTTCAGTCTTATGGTACACTTCCTCAGCTAAATCGTAGCGTAATGCGTTAAGCTCAGATATATATTTATGCCTTCTTCTCTCCCATAAAAGCTATTGTGTGAAAAGTACTTTAGCTATCTTAACACATTCCCCACGCGTATTAGGTCATTCAGACACTACTGCCTCGAGTATGTTTTCACGGAAATTACTATGGACACAGAAAGCACAATTACACGAGCAGATCTCGATTAGAGCTACACGATGTCACTTTTCAACACAGTCACCAATATTAGTTGTGTGTTTTTGACAACGATGAAGGTGAGCCTACTTGCCGAAACCAGAACCAGCTGAGGCTAGCCCCTGTCTTACATCTCAGATAACATCATATGAGCCTGGGAAATGTTGGCCACGTGTCGCGTCTTCCATAGGCCCAAAGACACGGCAGTCTGAAAATGTTAAATAAGCACTGTGCATTGGATTGGCAGGACTGTTCGGCCAAACTAGGCAATGAGTTCCGTGGTCGGAACTGTTGTAAGTGTGAACAGATTTTCAAGAAACATTTTATGTTCATTTGGACTTTCATTTTTTGTCCACAATATTCCTGCTTTTCTTAAACAGCGATTATATTCGTCGCAGTGATTTGTGTATTTACACTACGATCAGCTTAGATTAGTCGAAGCTCTGTGAGCTATCTCTTTGTATCTCCACTGATGCATTTCGTATCTCTGTAGGCCTATTTAGGCCGTCAGCCAGTAGGAAACGTTCGTGCGTATGGAATCAAGAGAGGATATACTTACAAACGAATTTTCTCCGCTGTGTTACTGATTTTCTGTTTCGGAGGCAGCTTAATCTATACTAGTTCTTGCTTTGGCTGATTTAGATGTAAACTGTTTTGCAGTTTCTACAGTCGTGAGTGTCATGGATGAGATCCGTACTATTACTTTCCGGGGTGACTAATAGCCGCTGTATATGTTGTTCCCGATATACATTCTAAATATTTGCAGAGTTATCTTGGTATCACTCCGCCTACAGAATTTGCAATGCATCTTACAGCGTGGTGAAATGAAGGTTCATGGTTTGCTCACGTTGTGTGAATTGCAAACTGACTGTAGAATCAAGTAGTGTCTTTTCAATCCATCGTGTTGTATATTAATACTTATCATCCTCTCCTGCATTAAATGATACGTTGGCTTGCTACAAACCGTTCAACATTATTGACTGACCAATTCATACAGTATATCAGGTATTTACTTACAGTTGTTAAGACTATTAACATCTAAAACTGAATGAAAAGTGCATTTTTCCGCCTTAACTGCATTTATTTAAGTCTATAAACGTCTCAAATAAATACAGCTACAGCGGTCTATTCGACTTTTCATTCAGTTCTACATTTTCGTAGTTTTGAGACCTTTATGTAAATGCCTGTTATACTGCAAGAATTTTTCGATGAGGTATGGATAGCTATTGCAGCTATGGCTGCCCTACTACAATTCTTTTCTTGAGGATACGTAATTTACTTACCCTTACCCAGAAATTTACTTTTTGTTAGCTACACTGAGAACCAATGTGGTCTTCGTGAATCATCTGCACTTTCTCTGAGTTATTTCATTCGACCTAAGTTATTACAATTATTATCTTAAGTAACGCAGTCACATGTTGCCATACTGCCATCTTATTCTCATCCACTGCGCCGGGCTTCGTCACATCTATACTCAGACACATGAACAGTTAACTGAACTAATCACGTTACCATTGCAAACCACTAGCAAAAATACCACATTCTTTGCATGGATCAAGGTTATAGGCTGAGAAAGGTAAGTCCCTGCGTGCTGTTCTGAAGGACAGATGGTTTCTCAATACAGTGGATACTCTTCAGGTACATTAGTGGGATGTTCTATAGAACATATCATACGGAGAGGCGCTTTATTTGCTATAGCATATGGAGTTCTTATTCGTGAAGCATATCCTCATCTATGTGGTTCAGTGAAGTATTTGAATAAATGTTAAAGTCTAAATTACAGATAAGAGACATCATCCTCCTACTTTGGTTCTTGAGGGTATTTTTGTTCTGTCGATGCAACTACCAAAATCCACGTTTTTCACCAGTCGCGTTTCGCATTATTGAGGTAAATAATCATCAGTGGTCTGTAATTAAGCTATTTACTTTTTGATTCGCTTTAAGGTCGAAAAACAGTTCGTTAACACTGATGATGCTTTAAGATCGAAAAGGAGTTCCTTAACAATATGTTAAAGAGCTGTTTTCCGATCTTAAACCAAATCAAAATATAAATAACTTAATTACAAACTACTGATAATGCTTTACCTCAATAAAGCGAAACGCGTCTGGTGAAAAAAAAAATCACCCATTTTGTGGTTGCAATGACAGAACAAGAATATCCTCAAGAATAGTAAAGCAACTACGGACAACCCGGTCACAAAAATGAAGAAACCTGTTATGGCTTTGGCTGTAAGATAAAGCATACGCAATGTACACTTCTCAGACATGAATGTGACCACCTGTCAATAGTCTGAAAACCACCTTTTACAGCACAGATCGTTGAGAGACATGCCGGTACATAATGAGACATTAGAAGGAGATAGGTGTCATGAATAATGATTCGATTGTGAGCGAGCAGCTATGTTGTAAGCTGTACTGCAGAAGTTACGCTGACATTGCTGATGTGTGCGAGGGCGCAGTGGAACAATGTTAAGCTTTGGTAGAGTGAGGCTGTCGAAGTTTAGCTGTGTTAGAGTTAGGCTGATAATGTTAAGTAGGGTCAGAGTGAGGAAACTGAGCCAATATTAGGATTCAAATTTAATATCCCACTTTATCAATTTGTTCAATCAAATTGATTATGAAACTGATTTGTGAAGGAATCACTCTTATGGAAAGTCAGGTAAATACAATAATAATGTTACTTTTTTTTTCACTGTTGCTGCGCCATCGAACTAACTTGGTTATTGTACTGAATGTTTTAGACTTGAGAGATAGGAACATGTATTGTTTGGATATTGAGAAGTTCATTAAATTTAAAATCTGCCTTGAGCACTTTTTCTCAGTATACAAAAAGAAAAAAAGCATAGTGTTGTCGTTTATGAGCCTATTTCATTTTCTTGCCAAACTTCCCTTACAATTCTTTTTCATGGATCATCCAACCTAGTATGTTCGATGAACAGTTCGATTTGCAATTAACAGAGAACTCGTTGCATCTCTCGAGTATCTCTGTGTAGTTACATTAATTTGCAGCTTTGCATGCTGGCGCACAAGACAGAGCAGTACTGCAACGCGTTATCCAGATTTGCGCAGAATAGAGGCAAGGGCAAAATATTATTATTTTGTTTTCATTTATCCAATCAGGGTCAACTTTTATTATTCAGAGACAGTTTTTGTGATAAAATTTTGTAATGCAAATTAGTCTAGGTTTCATGTCCAAGTTAATTATTCAGGCAGTTTATGCAATTCAAAATTCTTGTTGTCAGACTGATAAGTTTAACAGTATGAAATATTTCCCTTGACATTACGACAATTAATTAGTTTTACAGTTCAAGTTAGCTTTAATATTAAGACAGTACAAGTTTTATGACGACGGTTCATTTATTATTGCAGCTCAGCCTTACAATCAGAAACAGTACTTTAATATTTTTATTTATTTAGATAACTTTCATAGGTATCGAGAGGGGTGTAAAGCAATGCTTACTCCCTCAGATGCGCTATGTTTCTCGTTTGAGGATCCATGGCACATACAGCTAGATCGAGGTGGCCCCACAGATTCTCTCTACTTTTCGATAATTTCATCTCGGGAGTGGAAAGGTCAGTTGAAGATTGTTACATTCATCCACTTTAACTAAACGTTACTTAAAATGATAAATGTAACAACCTTTTGTGGAATGCAATAAGTAGAATTAATTTTTCATATGTGGTTTAAAAGAGGAGTGTCGACATTTAATGATCACTTATTAATATAATTTTGTATGCTGAAACAATACAGCCTGAAATTCGGTGAAAGATTTTGGAAGTGGGTTATAATCAGAGGTTTCATATACGTTTAAATACATAGTGAAAATATATTATTCGTTTGAAAGTACACAGATGTAATTTGCTTAATGAGTGGAAGTTTTGTCTGAGACCATTACAGACTGCTATAATAAAATTTTCTTATAGAACTTCTTGCAGTACTGTGGTGCTTATTACTGCAGTGTATGCTTTTTCCTCTATTTTGAGATTGCAGTGTTGACTATTGTTTTCATTAAATACCTTTTGTTGTTTGGGACCTATATTAACCCATGTGGAATTTTTTTCAATTTTTTAATTCTCATTTTACTCGAGATGAAACTGTTCATCTGAATGTAATTGGGTTTTCGATTTGCCTTATTAAAAATTGATGGTTTAGATGGTGGTACGGAAAGCCATATCTAGAATTTATGAGGTCTTCTCCAGGAATTTATTGTGTTACAGCGTAATTAATAATATAAGTTACTTGATGATTCAGTATTTGAGACTGGAGGTACAGAGTTCGACCCCACCCCCATCCCATATGTAAATGGTTGAGAAAGTTGTGTGACAATACTGACTGAGGAGGCATTTTCAAATTAATAATGGGTATTAAAAACAATTAGCTAGCTACAGTCTACCTTACCCATTGTTTCTTTAACTACGAGACATCCATACTTGGGACAGAAAATTTTGTATAGCAAATTAATTTGGTGTTGTGTTGAATATGTTAAGGGAAAATTAATACTTTTTGTGCATCTGTTGTCACTCAGGTGATGCATCTGAAGAACAATTTCTCATGTTTGTTTAATTATTTCATTTCTAGTATTATTTCAATGAATTCTGAGTACATTTCACGTCATGTTTTGTATGACATTTCATGTCATGTTAATTTGATTAAATTCTAATTCCGGAGCTTCTATAGGGTACTGACAAAAAGATTTTCGCGAAAAGTATCCTTCTTAAGCTTTTTATTCTGTTCTTTCCATCAGTGTAGACGTCTCTAGACACGGTAGATGGTGAAAAGTTGACTTTTTTGTTTGGAAGATACCGTCACGACATTCACGTGCAAATTTAGGGGATCCACAGACTACCTACAGAAATTTTTGAAACAAGCTCGTCTCAAAAAGATCTTTAATTACTACAGCACCTCCGTCATTTAGAAGAAAGAGCTTTCTTACGTATTCGTAGAATAAAAGTTTAAAAAGAGGTCGACACCTCTCTAGATTCCACACATGTGTCACTCTTCACAAGTTCTCCGAATTCTCGTCTCGTAATTGTCAACGCAAATGTAATACTGTTCATTACTGCCTCATTATGTGGTTTGGTAATGTAGTCTAATCACGTTTCGTCATATTCGTCATGTAGATGTTCCGTAAACGGATGAGGGTTAGCTGCAACGTAGTATCATGATCATAATATCGTAATATGTTGTAATGGAAATCTACATATCCCTCTAAAAAGAGAGAACAGTCAGCGACTGGGAGCGAATGGAATATCTGTGGAGAGAGGCTTTAATTGTATCGTGGCGAGGAAAGTGTAGCCACAATGTGGCGGGGACTGAGACGTTCTACTCCGTTAATCGAACATTATAAAAGGTTTAACAGTTATTTTATGTGAACTTCAAAACTTACTATTAAGTGGGTCATATGTGATTCTAAGGCTCCCGATCTATTTTCGTGGTAGCTACGACTGATAAAGAACAATAACGCAGTTAAATACAACATAGTTTCTGATGTGTCGGCAGCTGGGCCAACACCTTGTAGATCGAGATGGCTGAAAATGCACGCTAGACTAACGCAGACGGGCGTGAAGTACTGGAAGAGGCTACGTAATTGATGCTATGAAGAAAAGTACGTAGCTGGATTAATACTTATCTTTAATCAATCATTGTGGTACATCGCTCTTGACTATACACAGGAGACTTTAATTACAATCACTGTAAGGCTAATGGCGCCTTGCTAGTTCGTAGCCATTAACTTAGCTGAAGGCTATTCTGTCTCTCGGCTAATGAGAGAGAAAGGCTTCGTACATCTAGTCGCTAGCTAGGTCGTCCGTACAACTGGGGCGAGTGCTTGTTCGTATCACGAGACCTGCCTTGTGGTGGCGCTAGGTCTGCGATCACACAGTGGCGACACGCGGGTCCGACATGTACTAAATGGACCGCGGCCGATTTAAACTACCACCTAGCAAGTGTGGTGTCTGGCGGTGACACCACAGTTTCAATTCACATAATTTTGTTCTCGTAATCATTCGTTGTGCACTTTCGCCTAATCAACGACTAACAAGGACATGCATGCCAGACTCATAAGACCCTCGACGAGTGTTACAGCTTTGATTACACGATAGCAGTATAGATAATTCTGATCATGTAATTCATTTCCTAGACCTAAAGCGGGGTAGATCTGTAGGCACTAAATCAGGTCTGTACGGTAGAAGTGGTAAGAAAGTTCAGTCAAATTTATAAGCGGTGTTCCATGGCCGCAAAACCGTTGAAGTACATGACATTTACTTGTTACAGTCGGAAGTTTGTCTTCTTCTCTGGTGTGCCTCTGGGAATTTAGTTCTTTAGTGCAGTCACTGCCGTCTTCTACGGTTTTGACATGATAATTGCTTTAGGCTCCAAGACATCCTAGAGAACAATACATGACCTATTCCAGAAGACTGTCTAAATCACTTTCCCAGAGGATGACCATGTCTTGAAATACTTCTTTGTTGTGAATTTTAAAGTTACTACTATTCTGCCGTCTCCACTCGATGGGCTGTCTTTTGGAAATGAATAGCTGTTAAACATTTTTAAATACTTGATTATATGTCGTGACAGGTAGAAATAAAAGTTTCACACGCAATGAACACAGTTATTGAACTCATAGATCACTATACTATACAAGGGATGTTGCCCTCTTTGCCACCAGAATCAGAATCGCATGCTCCTTGCTATCTTGCATCCTTCGGACACACTTCGCGCCATATCCACCACCTACAAAGGGCGCATTCACTACCTTAGTGCAACGTAAAGTATACATCTCTGATCACATGTAATTATAACCACTTATTACACGGAAGTGGAGGCTGTGAACTGTATTGTCACAACGTATCTAGTGATGATGGTGTTCACCTTCTGCTTCGTATTGTTCCAGCACATCCTGACATCCTACCAAAATTATTTTAATTCTTTAAGTCGCTGTTACGAAAGTAAAAGTTGACTGAGGTAATAAAAGTTCTTTTCGCGAAACACTTTTGAGAAAATTTAGAGAAACGGCGTTTGCTGCTGTCTAAAGGACGGCTTTAATGCCGCCAACACTTAACAAACGCGAAGAGCTCTTACGCAGTCCTGTAGACGGTCGTCTTTCCCTCGTTCTGTTTGCGAGAGGAACAGGAAAGGAAATGGATAGGTACCTTCCTTATGCACCGTATGGAGGCTTGCGGAGTATATATGTAGATATACACCGAGGTAACAAAAGTCAGTGGACAGCGATTTGCGCATCTACAGATTAAGGTAGTATCGCGTACACAAGGTATAAAAAGGCAGTACATTGGCGAAACTGTCATTTGTACTCAGCGGATTCACGTGAAAAGTTTCAGACGTGATTATGGCTGCAAGACGGGAATTAACATACTTAGAGGTGGTGTGGTAGTTGAAGCTAGATGTGTGGGACATTCCGGTTCGGAAATCGTTAAGGAATCGCTATTCCCAGATCTCCACACAGTCAAGAGTGTGCTGAGAATACCAAATTTCAGGCACGATCTCTCACCACGGGCAACGCAGTGGCCGAGGGGCCTTGACGTAACGACCGACACCAGCGGCGTTCGCGTAGAGTTGTCAGTGCTAACAGACAAGCAACAATGAGTGGAACGATCGGAGAAATCAACATATCCGTTAGGACAGTGCGGCAAAATTTAGCGTTAATGTACTATGGTTGCAGACGACCGGCGCATGTGTCATTGCTAACAGGACGACATCGCCTGGCCGGCCAGGGTGGCAGAACGGTTCTAGGCGCTACAGCCTGGAACCGCGCGACCGCTACGGTCGCAGGTTCGAATCCTGCCACGGGCATGGATGTGTGTGATGTCCTTAGGTTAGTTAGGTTTAAGTAATTCTAAGTTCTAGGGGACTGATGACCTCAGAAGTTAAGTCCCATAGTGCTCTGAGCTTTTTTTTTTTTTTTTTTTTTTTTTTTTTTTTTTTTTTTTTTTTTTTTTTTTTAGACATCGCCAGCAACTCGCCTCCTGGGCTCGTGACGATATCGGCTCGACCCTAGATGACTGGAAAATCGTGGCCAGGTCATATCGGAATTACAGTTGGTAAGTGGTGGTGGTAGAGTTCGAGTGTGGCACAGACCTCACCAAGTCATGGACCCAAGTTGTGAACAAGATACTGTGCAAGCTGGCGGTGTTTACATAATGACGTGGACTGGGTATACATGTAATGGACTGGGTCCTCCGGTCCAATTGAACCGATCATTGACTGGAAATTGTTAAGTTCGGCTACTTGAAGACAATTTGTGGCCATTCATGGAGCTCATGCTCCCAAAACGCGATGGAATTTTTATGAATGACAATGCGCCATGTCGCCCGGTCAAAATTGTTCGCGATTGGTTTGGAGAACATTCTGAACATTTCAAGCGAATGAGTTCGCCACCCAGATCGCCTGAAATGAATCTCATCGAACATTTATAGGACTTGATCGAGAGGTGAATGCGCGCACAAAATCCTGCACTGGCAGCACTCTCACAAGCATAGACATCTGTACAGGCAGCATGGTTCAGTATTTCTGGCAGTGGCTTCCAACAACTTGTTGAGTCCACAGCCTGCCGAGTTGCTGCACTACGGGGGGAGCGGGGGAGGGGTAAAGGAGCTCCGACACGATATTAGGAGGTATCTCAGAAGTCAACTCAGAGTAGATGCGATGCAGAACAGCGAATCACCTTTTCACTCGTGCCATCAGATATTTCATTGCCTGTTTTTACTAACTTTGCCCCATTTTACGAAATTTCAAAGCAAATTTCTCATCGTGAAACAAGAAAAATGACATAGAACCACACGTCTGAAAAAAAATTAACTTTTCAGTTACTAACGTAAACGTAAGTGCGATTGCAGTCTTTCTCGCCGTATTCCACTGATAAATTCTTCTCGCGTTATCAATCGAGTGGTAGCGTCGTCTTGTCGTTAATGTAAAGTATTTACAGATAAGGTGGCCTATGATCTGAACAAACGAACGCCAAATGTCAGACGTACACACAGCTCTTTCCACAAGCCATCATCTCAGACAATTTAGAAATCTACTGAGACAACCACCGAGCCAAAAATTTAAACGGGCGCTCACCGTTACATATCGTTGGAAGCTGGTATTATGTGTACTAGTGAGGTGGCGTTTGTTGATGTTGCGATCTAAGGCAAACAATCTGCCCCGGAGCTGTTTTTATAAAGGGACTACAGAAACAGAGCACGCACCCTCCTGGCGCCAGCTGAACACACACGTTCCCACATGCCGCCTCCCCACGCCCTGTGTCACCCATTAGCACAGCTCTCCCCTCCCCCTAGTGAAGACACATTTGGCTTTCCTATTGACACGCTACAACCCGGTTTGACTTCCCCGCACACAAAGCACGCGCAGCTGGCGTTGCTCTTGGCCCTAGTACACCGAGCCATTTGGTGTCGGCCTCGTGTGTGCGAAAGCACCACTCACGCTCGGGGCCACTTTGTGATGTCTAAATTTACCGGAACCTCCTGCAAAGCATCAAGTGCTGTTTTTGAAATACCGAAGGCTTTCATCCCACTTTGTACGAGCGGCGTTTAGCGCATCAGTTGGTAGTTTAGACGATCCGAAACAAGCTACGAAGTGAGTGAACGAGTAAATGCAAATACGCTTACGCTTTTCATCCTTCATAAGTGAGGTAATTCAGAACCGCTGTATGTGTTAACGTAGGAAGAACAGATTGGCAGCCTTCGTTAAGAGCAGAAAGAGTGGCACAGAGAGGGAGAGTTCATCAAAACTAATGTATATCGTCGACAGCACAGCGGAAGAATTTTGAAGACTGATGGGAAAGAACTAGATGTTTCATACCATTGACAGGAAAAATGCATCAGAACTGAGATATTTCATCTCTTCTAAAAAAAATTTAAAAACTCTGACAAAAAACATCGTGTTACTGTTGCCAAGAAAGGAATAACAGAGTATACTTGAGAACATCGATAATACCTCTTTCACGTTTTATAATTGTACCGTATTGCGTACGATGGTACAGACAGAATCAGCATGGAACATGTTTTAAAAGATTTTCCACCCCATGGCGTGCTGATATAGCAAGCTGTATGTAGAATGAGGAGAAAAAAACAGTCTTAGTTGTGATGCTGAAATTACTGTTTATTTATTTATAATGACCAGTCTTTCGCCTAATTCAAGGCATCTTCAGACTGGCCGATAAATGGTGGTAAATAAATTATGGACATGGATGCTAAGACGTCTGCAGAAATAAACTGCACTCGTCATGTGCAAGAAAAATGGACGAGGCAAGTAGATACCCAAACTACGTATTAAAAGCATAACGTCCGATATCCTTGCCGGGAAGCGTAATGCGGTACAGTGAATATAAGGCAATATTTTCGTGGATGTTGGTCCTAGATATCCATAAGTCACGGGTCAACATTTATTGACCACTCTGAAGATGCGATGGATTAGGCGAATCACGCGTCATTGCTGGATAAGTAATCAGTAATTTCAACATCACGACCAAGACCGTTTTCTCCTCCTCATGGAACATATTTGTTGAAAGGGACGCAGTTGCAGCGGTATAATAATGAAAGGAGAACTAACAAGAGAATGCAATATTCCTGTAAAATATGCACATATACAAAGTTTTCGACAGTGAAAACTGGAATTAGCTATTCTTGGAAACGAAGAAAATAACGCACAGTTGCATGCCACAAGTCTAGATTATCTACAAAAATGTGTATGTTTCATGTATTATAAATGATAAGTTTCGATCATTCAGTGATCATCTTCAGATGCGAGTAGCCCTAAATCAAGATCTGCAAAGACTTTAATATAAAGAAACTCTCCCAGAAGTTATAAACTGCTGGAGGTGTTTTTTTTTTTTAGTCTCTGTTGCTTTTCCTATGAAAGAATAGCTTCGACCATTAAAAGATCATATTCTAGGCTGAGTAGCCCTGATTTATGATTCAGCAAATTTTTTTTTTAAAGTAACTCCGACGTACTGTATATTACGAACTTCTAACGTTTTGTGCACCACTCTGACGACTTGGACAGCTTATGGTTTGTTTTACCGTAACGCTCTTTCTCGACACTCTTACAAGCATAGAAAATTGCTTTGTACAGCCACATGAGTAATGGAGGTAACAGCGAAAGCGTGTTATCGAGTGTAGCAGAGTAGATCGGCCTCTGTCTTTAATCGTGAATGGGGTTGCCACGTTCCAAATTAGAAACGCCAGACTCGGCCTTACATTTAGCCGGACATTTTGCCCTAAAAGCTGGGCTTACTACTTCAAATAGCGATAAAATCAGTCTGGTATTTTCAGTCGTTGATTACTAATAATCAAGTACAGTAAGTTTTTTTGCGAGATCAACCTTAAAGACAATGAAACTAAAAAAAGGTTATAATCGGTTAACACCCTTACAGTTTGGCAATTATGACAGCAACAAAGTGCTCAGTCCTCTTAATTGCTCAGTTTCTTCCTAATACAATCTCATGTCGAAACTAAATACAAGTTTTCATTAAACAGCATAAAAACATATCTTTCCTCTGGGAAAGGATATTCAATAACTTTGGTCATTTCAGTTACACTTATAAAGAAATAACAGTAAGCTGAAGTATGAATATTTTTTTTATTTCAACGCATTTTATCGAGAACGTAATTTTTCTTGGAAAACATTTCGTGGAACTCTTGACAGTATACACTTTAATTACAAATCACAACGCCATTAGCATAGACTATACCTTTGTTGTGGGTCCTCTGTCTCATCGCAGAAAAGCCTAACAAAAGCCGAACTTGAAATTTGCCGGACATTACGTAAAAAGTCGGACATGCTGGCTAAAGCTGGCCTCCTGGCAACCTCAACCGTGAATAGAGCAAAACAGCTTGTGCACCATGTCCAGTTTGTTAGATTGCTTCGAGGGGTCTTTACAAGCTTCGGAACCGAGTGAGGTGGTGCAGTGTTTAGGACACTGGACTCACATTCAGGGGGAATAACGGTTCAAACCCGCGTTCGGTTATCCACATTTAGGTTTCCGAAATTTCCCTACAGCGCTCCAAGAAAATGCCGGGATGGTTCCTTTGAAAGAGCACGGCAGATTTATTTCTCCATCCCTGACACTATCAGAAACAGTGCTCCATCCCTAATGACCTCAAAGTCGACTGGACACCATATCCAATCTTCTTCCCTTTGCTACAAGCTTGGATTGTGCGGTAGTTATCACTTTATGGCAATAAGGGTTCTCAGCAACGGAAGTTGTCAACGTTATTGCCGTACAACACAGCAACGTCACTCGAACGTTCAGTAACAATCGTCAGACATAGAAGATTAAAGATTTGCCTCGTAGAAGTCGCCCACGGTCAATCAACTCATGAGCACTACCAACAAATTTTGTTTCGTAGGTACGACGAAGAGAATTCAACAGTGCTGTGCGCTGCCATTTTACAAGCCAAACAGTTCAAAACCACTTCCATATGATCAATTTTGTATCCGGCTGGGCAAACAGAACAGTAGTATAAACATTCCAGCACCATGGCGTGCGAGATACGTTTAAAACGGAAACGTTGGGCTGGATACTTACCAATGTCACCGTGTTCTCTTCATCTACGAGAGCTTAGTTTGTTTGATGTTCGTCGTAGAGCAGTATGAATATGAACAATCAACGTCTCAGGTATGCAGAGCCACGAATTCGGCAGGGAGTCACTCCTGGTTATAGCCTGTAACACGTACAGAAGTCAGACGCCTCAGCGCTATCTACGGTATACTAAGGACGGTGTACGTAGTGTCTGAACACGGTCATTCAGTTCCGTGTCCTGCACTACACAGGGACGGGTCGGTGATGCGAGACGATAAGGCACGTGCACACCATGCCCACATACCCCCCTCCCCCCTCCCCCCTCCCCCTCCACCTCCCCCAACCCCTGAAGGAGACAAGAGTCAGTCGAGGGAATGGTCTGCGGTATCTGCTGACATGAACCTGGTTGAGCACCCTTTGGGCCAGAGGAAACTTACAATGCGTAGTCGCAAGAACTCTCCTCACGCACTCCATGATTTCAGGTGGTCTGTCGTCTAAGAATGGAACAGATTTCAGTAGTAGCAATTTGATCATAGAAACTTGATCACCTCGTGGGCGGCATGCGAAGCAGCTTCCAAGCATGTGTGGGATGAATCAAGAACCATCAACAGCAACAGGGAATTCTGATTTCACGGAAGTGCAAAGATGTGCTATTTCGTGCATACCGTCTTTTTTTTGGCTTTTGTATTATTTCTCTCTAAATATTTGTTTTAGTTTCCTATAGTTTTATTACCTGCTCATGTTGACTCTAAGCCCACACACTTTCCCAGATATGCAAGAGGTGAAATTCTTTATGCAAGCATTGTACCAGTGGTTCCCATCCAGGGGTAACCACCCCCTGAGGGGTAAAATGAAATTTTCTGAGGGATAAAAACTAAACGATTCGATTCTGTTTCAGTCACGTAACTAAATTATTTTCGGATGATCATCACTACTATCATAGTTTTGTAAGACTCTGTTACTGATTATATAAGTTACCAATAATTATTTCTTTTCAATTAGTAGCATTAATGTGATGGAGGTTACGGATTCCTCACATAGTCCGCCCACTACACAAATATGTTGTGCTTTGTCCTGTAAATCGCTGATGATACGTAACAAATACTAAATATCTCAACAAAATGTCTTCTCCAAGTTTTAGGTAGTCCAGAAATTGCTTCATTACTCGCTTGATAGCAGATAAATGAATTAACTGACAACGTGACACAGCAGTAGCTACATAAGGTCTATTATAGTGCTGTACACAGCTGTATTAATATTATTATTGTAGTTGTTAGAGTGTTCAGACGAAAACCATTATCAGCCTGAAGTCGTTCAATTTCTGCCAGCTCAGAAGGCAAGAGTGCAGCAATGAAGTGATTTACGAACAGTAAGTATAGTACACACATCTGAAGTTGTTTTATTTTAAATGGGGTTGCACTGTGCAGGTCAAGCAAGTGCCGCAGTGGGGAAGAGTAATGCAAAGGAAGCACGTTCTATTAGAATTTTGTACCCTCGTTGTGGATAGATAGCTTCCTTTTCTAAGAAGTTGTTGTAGGTAGCACTTGCGATCCACCGCCAATTACTTCACCACTCGTTCTAACACACACACACACACACACACACACACACACACACAAACTAAATCTCATTCACCTTTCATCATTTTAAAAGTAAAAGTGTGCCAAGAAATGTCTTTCATTCTGTAGTTTAGCTGGTTGATAATGTAGAAGAGGGTGGGCGGCAACAGATGGCTGGGGAGTGGGGCGAGAGGGTTGAGAAGGTGGGGGTACTAACTAATGTCTGACTGCACACAGGGGGCCGGCCGAAGTGGCCGTGAGGTTAAAGGCGCTGCAGTCTGGAACCGCAAGACCGCTACGGTCGCAGGTTCGAATCCTGCCTCGGGCATGGATGTTTGTGATGTCCTTAGGTTAGTTAGGTTTAACTAGTTCTACGTTCTAGGGGACTAATGACCTCAGCAGTTGAGTCCCATAGTGCTCAGAGCCATTTTTTTGCACACAGGGGCAATGGTCTAAGGAAGGTTGGGAACCGCTGCAGTATACAGAACGTTCGCGGCTTGTGGCCAGTTCCGATCAATGATCATCTTCAGATCCGAGTAGTCAGCATGTACCTCAGACTGTGGAAATGATCATTTTCTGAACACTTAGTTGTCCTGTCTCTGACAACGAAATGTTATCCATTGTCAAAGAAGCGTCCAGGTAAAAAGAAAGGGAAATTAACAAAGACTTCTCATGATAAAGATGACGTTGCAACGTACATCCCACTGCAAAAATGAGATGCTGTTGAAATAATATTTTTTCTTCCTTTGATCCAGTCACTTCTGAATTTTATGGTTTCGATTAACCTTTAGTGTTATCTTCAGACTATTAAACAAGAAGCAGCAGGCGTAACTTCTACATGTGCAACGATCTTCAGGAAGCTGTTTAATGTGAAGATCGGTCTAAACCGGCAAAAATAATGAATTTCTTAAGTAAAACTAGTGCTCAATAATTTATACATGTCAACAATAACACTTCAATAGAATCGGAAAGACAATTAAGTGAAGTGCATCGCAAAATAAAGAAGGGCTGGCAACTGAAACTGACAAAGGTTAAAGGCGCTTCAGTCTGGAACCGCGTGACCGCTACGGTCGCAGGTTCGAATCCTGCCTCGGGCATGGATTTGTGTGATGTGCTTAGGTTAGGTAGGTTCAATTAGTTCTAAGTTCTAGGCGACTGATAACCTCAGAAGTTAAGTCGCATAGTGCTCAGAGCCATTTGAACCATTTTGACATCACAAAAACAGGGAAGGATGACCACTGTTTGGGAAGAAATTTGCATGAGATGATTGAAGCATGTTCGATATTTGAAGCAGATTTTTGCAGATGATGAATACTATAAAAAATCTATCTAGAAATATATATTACTTTGGTAAGAGCGAAGCACTTTATGAAACTGTCGCGCACCGAAATTTTCATCATGCTATGAAATGAAGACGAAAGGAACAAGTAGCAATTCAAATGTGAGTTCTACTGCAGGATTACGTTATAAACTGATGAAAAATTGTCAGTGTATTGATGTCTGACACTTAATAGTCGTTACATACTGTATTCTGGAGGTTTCTAAAATTTAATTTTTTTGTTTATACCGTGTTTTAGGAGTATGTGGGCAGATATCTTTATGGATAACTGAGCACAGTGTATCGATAAACATTTCATCAGTATTTACATTATTTGAAGACTAATAATCATAGCTATTAGAAGTAGTATGTTTCTAGGTTGGTTAGTACGACCAAGTGTTTGTGCCAAGAAAAAGCCGTTAGCACTTGTTTTCTCCTAGGCAGCAGGTCAGGTGTTGAAGTGTTGATGTGTGGACGCAAAACGGTTAGTCTATACTGACAAGCGTTCTCCACTTAGCGGTGCAGTCATGGCCGAGCAGAAAACGTTAGCTACTAAAGTTTGTGACGTGTTTGCGGGAAGAAAAAGACAACAAACTCTCTGAAGTGTGTACATATTCAGGTACCAATGATGACAAGATCTGTACTTATAGTCGTAACACACTGTATACTTGTCATTGTCAGACTCAAAATACATACTATAAGGATGCAAAGACAATATGTAATCGCAAAATAGTTTTGCTACCGCACCAGCACTCTACATTTCATCAGATCGCGCCTGCCGTCGAACCAACACAAATACCTGTGTGAGTGAAGCAATGTCTACGGGTACGCCTGAATGAACGAGGCGGCTGAAACCTCGAGTTTTAGTGACAGTCCATCTGTATGCTCCGCTACTCGACCGACGCTGCGTTTCAGCCACTTAAACCCACAGTCATATCAATTAGGTGGCAAAGAAATGTCGTAGGATGGCAACCCATTTCACGAGCACCGATCATTCCACCGCGTTATAACCCGCCCAATTGCTTTATACACTTATTTATTTCAACGAGGCTTTCTAGAATTGCTTTTACATCTCCATTTTGTCTGGCAGCTGCTCCCCGTCTGGTAATGGCGTAACATCGATACTTCAGCTCATATAAGAGACAGCTTTGCGGGGTCTAAGAGTACACTGTATCTGTACGATGTCAATTATTGCTTGCACACAGCCTTTGATTCTTGCTTATATAGCTTAATCGGCAGATCACTTGCAAACGAAAGAAAATGTGCCAGACGCGAGTCGTAATCCGATAAACAGTTGTAATATGTCAGGAAGTTTCATTATTTACTAATATTACAATATATACAAACATTAGTATAAAACCAACTGAGCACGCTCGAAAATAGCGCTTTAGGTCTCTGATAACCAGAATCCTGTAGCTGTTAAAACTTTTTTTTTAATTCTCACTTTTCGTGCATTCTCAACTCTCAGAACACTAGAGAAAAAAGTAATTCATCCGATGTATTAGGACATGCAACTAGTTCAAACTTTCTGTCTTCAGAATTGCTACACAAATCTTCAGTTGCATTTGGCAGCACCGAGACCATTCCATAAGTTTAGCCAACGTTAGAAAGACACATAAGTAATGTAAAATAAATCTGCTCGTTGAGCGAGTGATTGTACCGACGCAGACCAAACACCACTGTTGTCCGTTGTGCGTCGTGACCGCCAGAACAAGTGGAACGTTATCTCAAGAGCCCCAGCACAAAACGTGAATGCTAGGGCGCCATCATTACCGGTGTAGGGTCTTTATGAGCGATTGTTCGGGGTGGATGGCTGTACACAGGCGAGCGACTGCAGCAAGAAGGAACCATAGCAGCTGCCGAGATGTTTCGACTCCCTAATCGCCGGGCCGTAGCACAGCGGGGTGGCCGTTCTTGCAGCGTCGGCGTGGGCTAACTCGCTGGTTACACAGCTACGGCCTGATGAATCGATAACTAGGAGCTACTCATTGTGTCCTCACTCCCTCAGAGCAACTGCACCGATGTGAGCTCCCTTCCTCCAGTGGACGCAAACGATTCCTGTCTAGACGCAGCATGGATAAACTACTGATTATATTTCCTTTTTGAATTCCATTCTGGTTTTTGCGTAGAGCTGCAGGGGTTAGTAAGGTTAGTGGCCGAGGTAATCGATATGAGACAAGCTTTTTGCTCAAATAAAATTGCTTCATTGTGTGGCGTTTCTGCCACAGTTTTGGTGGCGTTTCTGCCACACTGTTCGCTCACATCACATTTTTATTTTACTTCTGCTTGCTACCAGTCGGACAAGAAAAGAAAATGAAAGCGTTTACATAGCTATCCCGATCCTCACAAAGCCACACGAGAGGTCTCACTGTAAATAGAGTTGTAATTCCACAGAATACTTTTGTTCAAATAGCGTTAAGATTGGCCCCAAGACACGTGCGCATAGCTGGTTCCTCAAAATCTTCGTTATACCATTCTTGCTTCTTCTCCTCCTCTTCATATTGGTCGCAACGCCTTCCCACCGCTGCGACTGGGGCTAATCATCTATGATTTTGTTGTCTCTTCCTCACCATAGGATGTGGCGCCATCGATTAAGTCAGTTTGATAACGATCGTTTCATCCCAAGTGATCAAATTTTTCAAAAGTTCCCCACTCTTCCATTTTCGTTTTTGTTCGGATTTACTATAGTCACAGATATACCACACATATATACCACAAAACTGAATTAATGCAAAATTTGAACTCATAATACCCAATATTTTGGAAACTGTGACCCTATGTTTGAGAAGTTCTACGAAAAGGGTATGGTGATAGCGAGCAAACCTTAATGTTTGACTCTTCCTTAATACATGGGAACAGTAACTAGGAACCTCTTGCTTTCATGTCCTACACAACGTTTGGTCCTGGATCAGAAAAACACAATATAGCTGTGTGTAAAACGCTCTGTGAGCCTGCATAATGTATCAAATTACCCCAAAAACCTTGCAGAGAAAAACTTTCAAATTTTTTGGCCTTCTTTGGAGTAAGATATCTGTGGAAGAAAAAACGCAAAAGAACACAATACACATATTAACAGTACCTGAGGCAATCATATCTTCCTGCCTAAGCGCTTCTTGTGGATCATACTCAATAAGAAACGTGGTGCCAAATATAAAACTACAGAAAGTGAATAAGTTTAGGCACAAATACTGGAAAAAGTGTCACTTCAGAAGTTCTTCTCTCTATCACGACTGCAAAGAACACACTTCTCTCTACTAGAAACACGTTGTTGCATCATTGAGTCGACTCAACAAAGGGATAAAAAGTAAGGTCGAACTTTAACAAAAATCGTCCGCAACATGTTACCATCACTATATGCTACAGTTTGATAAATGCAAAGTGCCAGGTCAAGTAACAGTGGTGATTGGTAAGCTGATGCCAAGAAATAGAAGACAAAGCTACGAGAAAAACGATTTGTAATTGGCCATACCTCAGCTGAAACTCGCAAGTATCATCAATTTTTGGCAATGGTTTTGAACTGCATTCACGTTAGCCGGGTTTCAGGTGATGCAACTTCTTTCGTAGCCTTGGTTTATCAATCAGTTGACATCAGAATGCCTTTTGTGTCATTTTAAGTCTTATTCCTGGTCATTAAGATTGCCTGCATCGACAACAATCGTTGGTTGATTGCTGACGTGTGGAGCTGGTATTGAAGAGCACGATGCTCAGATCTAATTCATGCACCTTTGTTGGTCCAGTTCGCTGATCGTATTGGCCTGAAAGAGAAGATAAATGCTGGATTCCTGAACAGCACATTATCATGAATATTGAAGCACCTTCATCTACTAGACCAGGACGTCGCTATAATTTTCCAGAAGTCATAATAAACAGTATTGAAAAAAAATAATATCATGAAACAGTAATTTTTAAGTAGCACCGGCTAGGGGACCAACAATTCGGCTTGGGAAATATGGCAAGAAATCCAAATAAGGCTTTGGAACCTTGATGAAGAAGCCAACAAGCACGGCTTGGGAACCACAGTGAGAAACTCAGCTGAGACTTTGGAACCTCGATGAAGAACCCAACAAACACAGCCCTTTGTGCGTAAAAGGATAAGCAATGTTTGATAACATTATGCCTAGCTTACTATACATGCTCATAACCGCGATGGGGATGGAAACTGACTCAACTAATGGTTTTGAACTAAGTGAATCATCACATTTCCATGGTTTTCATGATTAGTTGGGACACCAGCATTTATCCAGCGGTTGTCATTCTTGTTTGCCTTAAAGTTATATGTTCATCAAGAAGAATTTCTGAAATGACCCTTTTGCAATATTTAGATCTGAACCTGGCTCATTTATTGTAATTTTAAATACGACACCATATTTGAGATGGCGTATTATCGGAAATAATTGGCTAAGCTGGAAGATTATGCATATAGAACCATGTTTCAGGCATTATCAACAGATGTGCTAAGTTGTTCCTTTGCACTTTTTTGTTTCTGAGATATCTGACCCCAAAGAGGGTCAAAAGGCCAGTGCATTTTTCTCTGCAGATGCTTCTGAGTCACTTTAATGTATTATTCTCGCTCATTACACGCTTTATATTCTGTCACACTGCATTTTTTTTATTCACAGCCAGGAGTTATCCAAGACCTGAAAGTGTCCAAATGGAAAACCTGTTATTTAAAATTCTTCCACAGATTCATTTCTGGGATAGGTCTACACCCACAGCTAATTTCAGGAAAACTGAAGCACACGGAACAGGAGGCCCATGATATAATGACCCATAAGACTTGCCAGTTGCGACGTATTGAAGCCCACCTGTGTTGAAAACTTTAAGACTGCTTCACTAAATGAAATGCTGAACACTTGTTAGTAGGCGTACACATATCCATATAAACTCAGAATGTCCGTACAGCTACGTACAAAACAAAACACAAAACTCAGCCATCAAACCCAGATGATCGCACAGCACTAACTAGGCACCATATCAGATCTCCACCGCTTTAAGTCATTTGAATGCGGTTTCGATGGGAAATGAGAACAGGGAGAAACTTAACATCAGAAGCAGACGAAGGAATTCTGCTACCTAGGCAGCAAAATAATCGATGATAGACGTAAGGGGAGAGCTCCGTGCAATGCTGTTGTGCGGTAGATGTTTTCAGAGCGTGGGAACGCGCCTTCTAGCAGCGGCTGTGTCACGTTGGAGTACCTTATAGACGGCCGTGATGCAGATACTGAGCGTGACGCGAAGAGGACAATGTCGTTAGTTAACATTTATTATTTGAACACTGCTATGCTTCTGCAGCCATAGCAACAACATAAGTTGCACTGATAGAAGGTTAATAATAATTTCATAAAATCATTAACCATAAACGGGAGGAACATTCTAACTTAGCGGTTACTGGTGGAAGACGATGGACCAATCAAAAAATCGCAGTGAGTAAGCAGGGGCCTAATTGTTGGTGTCTTCCACTGGGAACGAGCGAGGCAACACCGGTCGGGATGGTCAAGTGGAAGAAGGTGCCGGTAATTATTCATCGCAATTAACAGTGCCATGGGAAAAGTTTGTGTGTAACTATTCAGTAGGATTATATCAGGTATGAACAAAAGGAACAAGCACTGTGGACGATATAGTGTAGAAAGTTACCGAAAATCATTTGTCACGTTAAACAGTATCTTGGTGAATGGTCGTGTGTAGTTTTGAACACCTTGTCCGTAATACTGTGAATCATTGGACTGTGTCCTTTCGCGGTGCTCTGAACGTAGTTTGCTTCCGTGGAACTTGATTTTATGAATTAACATAAACAGGCTCCTATTTGTGTATCATGATTACCGCTAAACGTTAATGAATAAAAATCAAATGACATCCTATGTTTCGATTACTTCATTTCGCAGTACTGGATTTTCTCCTGTATTGTCGTTTCAGTTTAACTCAACTTGTTGTTTGCACAACGAATCCTGTGCCCATATGGAGAAGAAGATAATCGGGACGAGATCTACGAGACGACTTTAGAAGACCCGAGGAAGGCAAACCAGAGTTGGTGATCCTGGGAAACTGAAACGACATGCCCTCATAATTTGAGTATTGATAGAACCTGGCAGTTCTGCAAGGTGGGTAGGGCACCTTGCGAAAAACCGTATAAAGGAAAGAAAGGCGAACATCATAATATTAATCCACCATATTGTATCTTCTGTCTTTTTTAAATGTTACAAATTGCAAGTTTAACTTTATTTTATTTGTGTGGCACATTTCGGTCTGTTTGAGATTTTCGATTGTTAGTGGAAAAAACAAGCTAAGTTTCCCTACCAGTAACAGCAGTGTTAGGAACAGCTCCATAACAAAGTTGAAAAAACCATGAACGATTATGGTACGATCATAAAGAGTAGGTAGATTAGCTGATGACATGCGGCATTAAAACGATAGCAAACTGTTGCTCAGTAGAGTATAAATTTTACTTATTGACTATGCAATACTGAAAAATTAAACAAAAAGGAATAGAAATAAGACACGAACCTAAAGGGTGCCACTTGCTCAGTTTTCTAACCGTGCGAGATCGTCATTTCTTGTTCTGGAGCTCGTACTGAATTTTCGTTGTACCGAAGGCAGCATCTGAACAGTAAGGACACTAATTTAACGTACATATCGTGTAGTAATGCGCCACTTATCGGTTTATGTAACCATTTGTTTTTATGACTTTGAATCATTTTATTACACACTCATAAGTTCACTGAAAAACCACTCGAATATTTTCAACCATTGGGGACTATTGTGCCTTGTAACGTGGTGCTGCTTTTCAAATTTTTTGTAAGCATCCACCGGTTTTAACGCCGCTAATAACTGTACACCTCCCCAGTTTTAACGCCGCTAATATTAGTACACCTCTTCTGATTGCATACTTGTAAGTATGTGATAGTTCTGTCATCGAAATATCGTTTATAACTTACGTTTTTCTACGATGCCTTGCGATAACTTCCCATCCTGTTAAAAGATTATATTTACACACATAGAACTTTCATGACTTTGTGTTGCATATTCGTTAGTTTCCTAAGTATTGTGTAAGGTTGTTTTGGCATTATTTCGTCGGAAATATTGGACAGTGGGTTTGTTATGCTACTTTATAAACATCCATGTTTTGTTTTTAATTGAGTGCTTATTGTTGAGCTGTGCGCAGCTCGTGGTCTAGTGGCTGGCGTTGCTGCCTATGGATCACGGGGTCCCGGGTTCAATTCCCGGCCGGGTCGTGGATTTTATCCACCCGGGGACTGGATGATAGTGTTGCCCTCATTATCATTTCGGGAATTGACGGGTTGGGAAGTTGTAGGGGCGCTGATGACCACGATGTTGGGCGCCCCACAAATTATCGTCATCATTATTCCTGAGGTGATGTTTTCTGTAAAGCTACCTACTCGTGAGATTTGTTTTTATTGATTTTCTTAAATTATAGCTCTCGTTATTGACAGAGAAACTGACCTCTGTTCCCTCCTGAAAAATCATGACTTTGAAACGGCTGTGTAAACAAATCGTTACTGGACATTGAATCGTTTTTATTATAACAACTATCACTAAAAATGTATAGTAAATAACGTATTTACATTTTAAACCTTTTATGTACAAACTTACTAGACAAAATTGAAGTACCCGGTGCGTCTAGCTAATAGCAGCTTCGATCAGCAGTAGATGATACAGCAAAAGACAGGCTGAAGGTCGCCTCCATGTGTAGTCCTTAACAGTTTTCTAAATATCCCTGAACACTGCGTATAAAGAGGATGCGATGGTTTGCGGTAATACGATGACTGACTTGAGCTATACAGAAGACCATCCTGCGAAGGACCTAGCGGATTTCATGATTTCATATATGTATTTGGGCAGTTTGTTTTTTGTCTGGTACAGGACGGTTACCATTAGAAACGTGAAAGACTGCGTTGACTGACATCACACGCGTTTCTCCCTCTCTCTTCAGAAAAATATACTTCATTCTCCGGTAGGAACTGCTGCGAGTAAATTCTCAGCCTTCATGTCGTCATTGTAATGTAACACTCCAAATGAAATCACTCCACTCTGACTCGGAAGCCGATTACCTACCCCAACTTCCACCAATCGGTGCTTGTCGAAGGAATATTAAATCTTAAACTTCCATTTCTGAAACAGTATAATAGCTCTAGGGCTCTTTCCCACTCCTGTTGGCGATGTTCAGCCGTTGAAGCGCTAGGAGGAACGCCAGAAACTGGATGTGTAGGACTGAAAACGATATACCTCATCAGACGGATCATGTCTCTGGCTGTACTTGGGCGTGTGTTCATCGCATATCTCAGATACCCATCTTGCACCATTGCATCCATGCTACCTAGCTTTACTGTATGCTACACCCGAAAGGTTTTTTAGTCCGTGTAGCTGCTAGCTGCACTTGTTACTGAGACATACGTGGACACACTACACATTGTAAGATCGAAAGTGATAAACTTTTTTGTCGTTGGCTTACATTCTCATGGCTTCCCTGTGCACGGTTGTGTAATGACTATCTGAAATTATTTTCTGTAGTCTTTGTACTAATGGATGAGGAAGAAACTTTTTTTCGTATTTCCCCAGGTGTATGTAATCTATTCTTACTGAGTCGTCAGCACGTGTGATTGCTATGCGGAGGATCCGGCTTCAAAAATGGTTCAAATGGCTCTGATCACTATGGGACTCAACTTCTCAGGTCATTAGTCCCCTAGAACTTAGAACTAGTTAAACCTAACTAACCTAAGGACATCACACATATCCATGCCCGAGGCAGGATTCGAACCTGCGACCGTAGCGGTCTCGCGGTTCCAGACTGCAGCGCCTAGAACCGCACGGCCACATTGACCGGCGTTCTGGCTTCAATTCCCGGTAACGCCGGTGGACGGAGACGGAGTCCACTCAGACTCATCGTGGCAGCTGAGGAGTTGCTTGAATGAGCAGTAGATGCTTCGAAGTGTGCAAAGCAGACAGTTGTTAACAGGGCGGAGAAGTGACCCCACGCCACCCTACGCTGCGTCCAAATGACTTACAATGCCAAAGGTTTGATACGGTGTCCAGTGTGCACTGATCGTAGTGATTTTTGTTTTGTTTTGTATGGAAGCTGTTCGGGCATCCTGAATACTGGGTGATTCAGGAGGAAATGTACAAAAAATGTCTGTGAATTCCTAAGGGACCAAACTGCTGAGGTCATCGGTCGGTAGACTTACACACTACTTAATCTAACTTACACTAACTTATGCTAAGAACAACACACACGCCCAGGCCAGGAGACCTCGAACCTCCGGCGAGACGGACCGCGCAATCCGTGGCATGGCGCCTCAAACCACGCGTCCACTACGTGCGGTAAAAAAAGGTACATTCCTCGAGGGGTGACAGTGTTAGTGATTCTGAACAAAAACACCATATGAAAATCTGTTATTTACAGTTTTCGAGGAAACTAACGAAAGCAATCGGAGAAAAGACAAACGCAGGTGACAGTAACTGAAATATTGAGATCTCACGTTTTGTTTAGTTCTGTAGTTTTTCCCACAGAATATTTTTAAAAAGTCCACCATCGACCGCAACGCATTTTGCAGCTCTTGTAGACAGCTACTGTGTTACTGATCCGAGCTCGTTCTTTACTTAAAGACATCCGTCATTAGGCTACTGGCTGTGTCTAAAGAACAGACCTTTTATCCAAGCACAGCCATCTAATTCGTGATTATGTACGAAAGGTACAGAGACTGAAGTTGAGGAAAAGTTTTATAAAAAGCAGCGATATTTTACAAACGACTCCATGAAACTATAGAGCATACAAGCTGTAAAGAGTAAACGATCGTCGTTGGTTTCAAACGTCTGAAAAACTTCATCCTGGCCTACACTCTGGAGCCGGAAAATCTAAATGTCATTTTCATAAATGAGGATTTATAGTCGCCGCTATCGCCAGCGACTGCGGAGATTCTCATATACCGTGGACCACTCGCTCTGCTCCCGGTGCCTTCCCTTTGTATTGTTAGTGATACCGGTCGTTTTTGTTATTTCTTGTTGTACTCTATCGATAGGGTTTCGAAGGCAAAAAATCACAATAAATGATAGAGCTGCAGGGGGGAACAGGTAGGAGAATGGCCAATATAGACTGCTCAGCCACAACATTATGACGACCTACGTAATAGCCGGTATGTACTTCGGTACGCGCCTTGCCCATGGATAACGGCGACGACGCTTCGTGGCATGAAAGCAACGAGGGTCTGGTAGATCGCTGGGGTGGGGGGCTGGGGAGAGGGAGGGGGGAGAGCTGGTACCATATCTGCACACACAAGTCACATAATTCCTGTAAATTTCTGGAGGGGGCGATGACCTCCGACGCCTTGTCCAATCACATCCCAGATGTGTTCTATCGGGTTTAGACTTGGAGAGTTGGAGGGCCAGCACATCAATTGGAATTAGCCACGGTGTTTCTTGAACCACTCCATCAGACTCCTTGCCTTGCGACGTGATGAATTATCTCGCTGAAAAATGTCACTACCACCGGTGAAGGGGTGTACGTGGTCTGCAACTAGTGTACGATATTCCTTGGCCGTCATGGTGTCTTGGACGGCCACGTTAATGTTCCCCAGACCTGAATGGAGCCGCCGCCGACTTGTCTCCTCCCTGCAGTACACATGTCAAGGAGCAGTTTGGAAGACAATAGATTCCCGTCGTCAAATGGGCATGATTAAGAAAGTATCGGGATTCATCATACCATGCAACGCTGTGCCACTGCGCCAACGTCCAGGGTCAAAGGTTACGTACACATTTCAATCGTAGTTGCCAGTGTCATGGTGTCAATATTGGCTCATGCATGCGTCGTCGGCTGCGAAGGCCCATCATTAGGAGTGCTCGGTTCACTGTGTGTTCAGACACACTTGTGATCTGCCCAGCATTAACGTCTGATGTTAGGTCCGCCACAGTTCACCGCCTGTCCTGTTGTACCAGTCTGTCTAGCCTATGACGTGCGACATTTGTTATGACGACTGGACGTCGTTTCACCTTTGTTTCACCACCTGTGAAGACACTGACTGCAGCATTCCTAGAACAATCGATGAGTCGTGCAGTTTCCGAAATGCTCGTGCCGACACTCAGTGCCATCACAATCTGCCCTCGGTCGGATAAGTCGCGCGCCTTTCCCGTTCTACACATGGACAGAACGCCCTTAGATCCTATATGCACCGTGTGTATGTCTGACAAGCAGTCATTTCTCGCCAGGTGACGCCCCTATCTCCTGGACTGATTTACACTACTGGCCATTAAAATTGCTACACCAAGAAGAAATGCAGATGATGAACGAGTATTCATTGGACAAATATATTATACTAGAACTCACATGTCATTACGTTTACACGCAATTTGGGTGCATAGATCCTGAGAAATCAGTACCCAGAGCAACCAGCTCTGGCCGTAATAACGGCCTTGAGACGCCTGGGCATTAAGTCAAACAGAGCTTGGATGGCGTGTACAGGTACAGCTGCCCATGCAGTTTCAACACGATACTACAGTTCATCAGGAGTAGTGACTGGCGTATTGTGACGAGCCAGTTCCTCGGTCACCATTGACCAGACGTTTTCAATTGGTGAGAGATCTGGAGAATGTGCTGGCCAGGACAGCAGTCGAACATTTTCTGTATCCAGAAAGGCCCGTACAGGACCTGAATATGCGGTCGTGCATTATCCTGCTGAAATGTAGGATTTCGCAGGGATCGAATGAAGGGTAGAGCCACGGGTCCTAACACATCTGAAATGTAACGTCCACTGTTCAAAGTGCAGTCAATGCGAACAAAAGGTGACCGAGACGTGTAACCAATGGCACCACATACCATCACTCCGGGTGATACGCCAGTATGGCGATGAAGAATACACGCTTCCAATGTGCGTTCATCGCGATGTCGCCAAACACGGATGCGATCATCATGATGCTGTAAACAGAACCTGGATTCATCCGAAAAAATGACGTTTTGCCATTCGTGCACCCAGCTTCGTTGTTGAGTACACCATCGCAGGCGCTCCTGTCTGTGATGCAGCGTCAAGGGTAACCGCTGCCAAGGTCTCCGAGGTGATAGTCCACGCTGCTGCAAACGTCATCTAACTATTCGTGCAGATGGTTGTCGTCTTGCAAATGTCTCCATCTGTTGATGAGACGTCCCTGCACGATCCCTTAAAGCCATGCGGCTAAGATGATCTCGACTGCTAGTGATACGAGGCCGTTGGGATCCAGCACGGCGTTCCATATTACCCTCCTGAACCCACCGATTCCATATTCTGCTAACAGTCATTGGATCTCGACCAACGCGAGCAGCAATGTCGCGATACGATAAACCGCAATCGCGATAGGCTACATTCCGACCTTTATCAAAGTCGGAAACATAATGGTACGCATTTCTCCTCCTTACACGAGGCATCACAGCAAAGTTTCACCAGGAAATGCCGGGGCACTGCTGTTTGTGTATAAGAAATCGGTTGGAACTTTCCTCATGTCAGCACGTTGCAGTTGTTGCTACCGGCGCCATCCTTGCGTGACTGCTCTGAAAAGCTAATCATTTGCAAATTTCGCGTCTGTAGCTCGTCATCTTCGTGGTGTAGCAATTTTAATGGCCAGTAGTGTATATCGATAGCTGGTCGGTCGTCATAATGTTCTGGCTGGTCAGTGCACAACACAAACGAAAACTGAAAAATGAACTGGTGCGTGGAAAACTTTCCCCAACGACCTGGAAAGTAGTAAACATCCCTAGGTTTTTAAGATTCCCATGTGAATATCTTATCGCCTAAAGCACCGACGTAGTAAAAACGTGTTCATTACCGGGACCAGGTCGTAAAGCAAATCATATTTGCGCTTGACCTGAAGATTTTATTCCCTTTTTCCTTGCCCGCATTTCACCCCGGCGCCCTTGGCGAGACCGTTAAACGTTAAACGGACGCCAAGTACCACCGCCCTCTGCGGCCTCGCGGCCCCAAACGCCCGGTGCAGCGGAGGCCGAGCGAACCGCCCACACCACAGCACAGCCGAGGCGTCGCCACGCCACCAACGGGCTTTTTCCCAGAGGTAGTTAAGAACCCTGGGGAAGCGCGCAACCCCGCGGTGCAGTAAACCTTAATGAAAATCAAGGCCTTCCTCGGCGCTATAAAGGAAAGCGTTTGCGTAGAACAAATGATTATGCGCCTCCATCTCGAAGGCTGCGCGCGCAGGTCGCGGAGCGCGACGGCGTCCCGCCGAGCCGTGAGACTTTAGAGCGGCGTCGCATCGCCTGGCACGGTCGCCAACGGCGCTGCTGGCGACTGCGCCGCTCCGCAGCTGCGAGGGCAGGGGGGGCAGGAGGCCGCTGATGAGATCCGTGAGTTGTGGCGGACGTTTCCCTCGTTTACATCTGGGCTCGAGCGCGCCCGCGACCACATGGTGTGCTCCTTCTCATGGCCGGCGGAACAGACGCCAGGGATCTCTCAGGAGTTAAGTGTGCGCTTTGTTTTCATAGCGTCATGCCTATGCGAACCACTTAATGTCGCTCGTTCGTAAACAGATCTTACGGGTATAGTCCATCAAGCCTGCAAGGGATGCGCTGCCTTCACTTGGGAGGGGCTCTGATCACCTCACATCATCACAAAAAGGAAAGAGTTTCTGCTGGGTGTTCGAAAATTCCCTTACAAAAAAAAAATGATTCAAATGGCTCTGAGCACTATGGGACTTAACATCTGAGGTCATCAGTCCCGTAGAACTTAGAACTACTTAAACCTAACTAAGCTAAGGACATCACACACATCCATGCCCGAGGCAAGATTCGAACCTGCGACCGTAGCGGTCGCGCGGTTCCAGAATGAAGCGCCTAGAACCGCTCGGCCACACCGGCCGGCCCTTTTCTAGAACGTTTGGAGGGGATTGAGTACATAACATTTTGAACAGGAACCTATACTATCAGTTCAGATGTGTAACGCGTCCATGTCTGCTGAGGGAAAGAGAAAAGTCTCAGACTTGAAACTTCCTGGCAGATTAAAACTGTGTGCCAGACCGAGACTCGAACTCGGGACCTTTGCCTTTCGCGGCAAGTGCTCTACCAACTGAGCTACCCAGCACGACTCACGCCCCGTCCTCACAGCTTTACTTCCGCCAGTACCTCGTCTCCTACCTTCCAAACTTTGCAGAATCTCTCCTGCGAACCTTGCAGAACTAGCACTCCTGAAAGAAAGGATATTGCGGAGACAGTAGAGCACTTGCCCGCGAAAGCCAAAGGTCCCGAGTTCGAGTCTCGGTGCGGCACACAGTTTTAATCTGCCAGGAAGTTTCATAACAGCGCACAATCCGCTGCAGAGTGAAAAATCTCATTCTGCAAACATCCCGCAGGCTCAGGCTAAGCCATGTCTCCGCAATACCCTTTCTTTCAGGAGTGCTAGTTCTGCAAGGTTGGCAAGAGCTTCTGTAAAGTCTGGAAGGTAGGAGACGCGGTACCGGCAGAAGTGAAGCTCTGAGGACAGGGCGTGAGTCGTGCTTGGGTAGCTCAGTTGGTAGAGCACTTGCCTGCGAAAGGGAAAGGTCTCGAGTTCTAGTCTCGGTCCGGCACACAGTTTTAATCTGCCAGGAAGTTTCATTTCAGCGCACACTCCGCTGCAGAGTGAAAATCTCATTCTGGAAGTCTCAGAGTTGCTTGTTTTGGTATAAAATAGGGTAGACACTATCACTTGTACTACGTAAAACGGTCACCTGATGTCACCTAACATCTGCCTTGCTGCGAGACCTGTTCGTCCCCGATAAAGTGAACGACAGCTATTCGGAAAGCAAGCAACGATAGGTCGCGAAATGGAAACCACAGTGAAAATCAAAACGGTTTGATTTGCAACGCTTAGCTACAACTTCCAGCTTCTTCTCTACACAGTCGCCGCTCACACTTAGACATCTTTCATAGCGTTGTACCAACTTTTTAATTCCCTTGTTATAGAAGACAGCCTCCAGTGCTATTCGACAATTGTCTACTCTGGACATACACTGACATGCTCCTTGTTTATGGAGAAGCTCGAGATAACGGTAACGGAAGAGTTGCTAGTCCGCTGCATCATGAATGTTTTCCTAGACGTAGCACCCCATCGCACAAACATTTTGCGCAAATTGTGCAACGGCTCCGAGAAGCAGGTAGCTTCATAGAGCTCCACGGCAATGCTACACGCCCGAATTTGGAGAATATGTACGGCACCCGTCAACGAGTCCTACAACAATTGCGCACGCAATGGATGTTAGTCACAGTATCACCTGGGAAGTTCTGCGTGAGCAACAATTACACCCTCACCATTTACAAAGGTTACACGCTATGCGTGCAGCTGATTTTTCACAACTTGTGGCCTACTGCACTGGGTTCTCGCACTGCTGCATCAACACACTCCTGTTTCCGCGTCGAATTCTGTTCACAGATGAATGTGAATTCACTCTATCGACTGTGTTCTGAATTCGCGGAACAGCATATCTGAGCAGACGAAAAGCATCGTTCCAAACATGTTCAGGGATTTCAGTACCGGTTTAGTATTAACGAGTGGGTTGGTATCCTGGACTGTCAAGTGACCGGGCTCTGGGCCGTAACTCTTTCCACTGAAGCTAACTGGTCCTGCATACTTGAACTTTTTATAAAACTTATTGGACCTGTTCTTGAAGGGCGTGCCATTGAATGTCCGCCAGCAGATGTGGTTTCAGTATGATGGTGAGCCACTTCACTTCTCACGTGCAGTTCAGAGACACCTCAACAGACGATAAGGTGAAAGATGGATGGGCCGATGTGGTCCAACCACGTAGCCGCCCCGATCGCCCGATTTAAGCCCTGTGGACTACTTCTTGTGGGCTCGTATGTAAAGTTTAATTTATGAGACTCCTGTGGAGACGGAGGAATACCTGCTGGCACGAGTTCTGGCCGCTGTACTAGAAACTGAAGAGACGTTAGGTGAGATGTAAATTATGTACGAGTACATGCTTCGTAGGTGTAATACCTGTAAAAACGTTGGTGGTCGCCACATAGAGCTGCTGTTGTAATCAATTGGTACTGTTCTGTACCTACAGTATGCTTTTTTTTTTTGGAATAATGTAAACACGTAGTCTTTAAGTGTCAATACAAATGTGCTTAAGTGATATATGGGCGTTTCGTTAGGTTTCCTTTCGAACTGTTACCTACTAATTGTACAGCGTTCTTAAGTAGAAGTAGGTGAGTTAAACACCTGAGCTGAAGCCGTCTTTTTAGAACGGAAACGGTACGTTCCCGGTCATGGGTTCCTATTCAGAAATACGAGGGCTATTCGGAAAGTAAGCAACGATAGGTCGCGAAATGGAAACCACAGTGAAAATCAAGACTGTTTTATTTGCAACAGTTAGCTGTAACTTCCACCTACTTCACTATACAGTCGCTGCTTAGACTTAGACATCTGTCGTAGCGTTGTACCAACTTTCAATTCCCTCGTTATAGAAGACAGACTCCAGTGCTATTCGACAATTGTCTACTCTGGACTGCAGCTCGTTGTCTGTGTCAAAATATTGTCTTCATAGCCAGCGGCTCATTTGAGCAGAGATGAACCTCAGGGGCAGCCAATTACGGGCTGTATCGTGGGTGATCAAACACTTCCCATCGGAAACGCTGCAGGAGCATCTTCATTGCCCCTGCAGAGTGCGGCTAGGAATTGTCGTGCAGAACGAACAGCATGACAGTTATGTTATGTGGATTGCATAGCTGTAGGCGAAATTTTGCGCCAGGCCCTCATACTTGGCGGGAGACGCTAATTTCTAGCCGTCTTTACGTTCTCACTGTGAGCTCAGAACTGAAAAGAGCGACATGATGCGATCGACGGGCGTACTACACACAGCGCCCAACGCATTTATGCAAAGCTTCATTAGTTTTTCATCTTATTTTCCATTTCGATACTGGTCGTTCTTTACTTTCCGAATAACCCTCGTATTACGCACCCACTCCTCTCTCCAAGTCCTAGAAGTTTGTAAGGGAAATTTCCGAACACCCTGTGTTCACTTCAGTGGAATGCAGAGTGAATCACCAGTGGTAGGCCGAGGGCCATGTAGTTTTATCGCGTTATTAATATTCTTATCTTATTATGAACCGAGATATTGAAGTATTTTTGGGGCTTGGGGTGTCATGCGTTTTTTAACAGCATTCGAAAGACTAATATAGTGATATAGCACACACTAATAATGGCGCTGAAGAATTTAGAAGAAGCTTCGAGAAATGTGCGTAAGTTCAAAGGGAAGGTTGCTGAAAACGCCTATTAAGTGTAAACACTCCCAAGTAATGCTCTCAAATGGCCAAACGAGGTGTAGCCGTCGATGACGTTTAGTGTAGCGCAGTACTGAGCAAAATTTAAGGGCTAAAGTAGCTTTCGCATGATGCGTCACTGCCAAGTAACATATCTCAATGAAACTTGGACCTTACTCGTACATGGTAAGAACTGCAACACTGAAGTACAGAAGGTAACTGAAACAAACATCCAATGCGACGAACAGAAATTCGAATATAATGATTACACTGAAGTCACCGATTCATGATGGTCCTCCGGACATTAAACAAAGCGGGACATGGTTCGTAATAGGGCGTGCCATCACCACAAAGGGCAATGTATGCTCTGTAACGTGTTCCAGTGTTGGCTACAAAGTTGGTAAGGGGTTCCTCTCGCAGTGAGTTCCATTCCTCCACCATCACGGTTGACAACTGCGAGGCCATTGGTGCATGTAGACTGGATGCAGTGTTATTCCCCTGCGCACGCCACACGTGCTCGTTGGGATATGAGTTGACGGAAACAGTCAGGCCAATCAATTCACCGAATATCCGCTCCTTCCATGAGCTCCTCCACCTGCGTAGTTCGAAGCGTTCGCGCACTCTCATCCTAAAAAATGAAATCAGAGCCTAATGAAAGGGCGAGGTGAAGCATCACAATTACGTTTATAGGTGAGTGCACCATGTTCAAAAATTTTGGAGAGCAATGCGCCCGTGAAACATTATGCCTGCCCACAACATAACACCTGGAGCACCAAAACGATCATATTCGACAACGTTCCTGAACGGATTACGTGCTCCCACCCCTCGCCATATGAGGGAACATCCAGCATAATCGAATATGACTATGTAGTCATTCACTTGCCTTCTGTACTATAATACAACAGTTCTTTCTTTGTATGAACTAAGTTTCATCAAGCAATGTCACTTGGCAGTGACACATAATTCGATTATTTTCTTCCTTAACTTTTGCACACCACTTTAGTTGTCAGTACAGTCCTGTAATTAGGGATAAAAGTTTCAGTAGGCAAAAATATTTACGAAATCTCTAATGACGTCTACATCAATATGTGTAGTGCTCAAACTGCGTGGCAGTGTTAATTTCAGGATAATATTACAACTTTTCATGAAAGAGGGAGAAAACTGACCATGTGACACGATATTATTTAAGGTTGTACTCCTTCCCCTTTTAGCGCGTCTCCATTGAAAAGTCCTCTTAATTTTTAAAATTATGTTACTTCGCTGCAAACTAGGTGCAAGTAGCAGAAGCGAAGATGATATAGAATGTACTTTGGAAAAAATAAGAAAACAACCATGTAAAAGATACATTTCTTAGTACCGAATATAAATTTAAATTTTCTGACGACACCTGTCTTAAGCGCAGCGTTATGTGCAAGGGAAAGTAATGACGAGGATAGTAGCATTTGAAATGTGGTGTTGCAGATGTTTACTTAAGGTTACACTGGTAAATCGGATAATTAATGAATAGGTGCGAATTTAATCGAAGAGAAGAGATATTCAATGCACAATTAACTATAAGAAAGGATCGTTCGATAGGTCACATATCGAGGCGTCACTCAATCGTAAAGATGGTAATATGGGCGGTAAAAATTGTAAAGGAAGACCGAAACTTGGCTACAGATATACGGTAATGTAGATATCAGCACCTATTCAACTATAGAAAGTTTTGCACAAGATAGAGAGGAGTTCTGTATGAAGTTAATCTTTGGACTTAAGGCCAGAATTAGCAATGGTGGAACCTAAAGGGCTACATACTGAAAGATCGTCGATTTGTTCATAGAATTCATCGACGCATTAAAAATGGCTAGATGTAAGGCAAAGTCTCACTAGGATTCTCAACTTCATAACTGTGAACAAACGCATCGCTTGTTCAGTTCGTCCATCCGCAGTAACACAAATGGCTACAGGGTTGCATACCTACGAAAATCAGACACCAAAACGAATCGGAACAAATCGTCGCTACCGTTAGTTCTCAGACGTCAACGCTCTCCAGCTGTGCGTTTGCGAAAATTGGTTCTTCTTAAAAACCGACCACTTTGTCTGTTCACGCAACGTACTAAGCATTGTCGGTGTTGTTTTGGAACACCCTGTAGAACTATTTTCTGGAACACCCTGCAGATGTACGAGTATTTCCGTCCATCATCTGTGTACGTCTACCGAGGTTCCCTTTCACGTTATTTATATTAGCCTTTGACATCCGACCAGTGAGTCGGTAACGCTCAACGGACCCGGGAACCCTCTGAAGATGTCTGGCGCAGCTCTGGACTAAACAAAAGAAACAAAGCTTCATGAACAACGATCAAACAACACGGAATATTCACCAGCAACTAAGGGAGGATCAACTGCTCGATATTTACGCGAGTTATAGCAGTACTTGAGTGCGTCTCAACTTACAGAAATCAGTTTAGTAAGAAAGTAACAGCCGCTGTATGTTGTTCTATATTGGAAGTTGGTGTAGTGGCTACGTACGGTAGCGTGGTAAAAATGAGGAGGGAAAGCGCTGAAAGAATTTTCACTTAGCTATATCTTCTGATCGTGGAGGCTGCGGCGACAGCTTCTGGCGGCCATAAGTGCTGCGTACGCGAGATGAGGATGCAACACGTTGGTGTAACGCGCGCAGATAATAAGGGCTGGCGCAAGACGGGCCGGTTTAATTAAATTTTGGCTGCGCAGCGCTGCGCGGCGCGGCGTGGCTCGGCAAGCCGGGCCGGAGGGCTGCTCAGCCTGCAACGCCCGTAGACCTCCGGTGCTGACGCCGCCTGGCCCAGCAGACTCCGCAGCGCTCCCGCAGGCCTGTTTCTGGCCAAACGGGGCCTCTTAAACAGCAAGCGCAGCAGCCGAGTGGAGCAGATAGTGGACGTCAGCAACACGGTAAGTCGCCAAAGGCGTCTCAGCTTTCTCCTAGGTTTTCAAAAATGGATTACCTACATAGTGGAAATCAGCATAAAGGCTGGGTTCCTACATCTACATTTACATAGATATCTCCCAAGCCACCATACGGTGCGTAACGGAAGGAACACTGTACCACTACTAGTCATTTCCTTTCTGTACTACTCGCAAATAGAGCGAGAGAAAAACGATTGTCTGTATGGTTTCGTATGCCCGCCCGGTTAGCCGTTCGATCTAAAGCACGGCCTTCGGGGCGGGAAGGAGCACTTTGTCCTCAGCTCGAATCCGCCCGGCGGACATTCGTCGAGGTCCGGTGAGCCGGCCAGTCTGTGAATGGTTTTTAGGCGGTTTTCCATCTGCCACGATGAATGCGGGCTGGTTCCCCTTATTCCGCCTCAGCTACACTATGTCGGCGATTCCTGCGCAAACAAGTTCTCCACGTACGCGTGCACCACTATTACTCTACCACGCAAACATGGTGTGAGACGTTCCCTGGGGCGGGGGGCCCGCCGGGGGCCGAACCGCACAATAACACTGCGTTCGGTGTGGGACGGCGGACGGATGAAGTGGACTGCGGCAGTCGTCGTGGGGTTGTGGACCACTGCGGCTGCGTCGAGGACGAAGCCTCTCCGTCGTTTATAGGCCCCCGGTTAACGTACATTACAGTACAATGGTTTCGTATAAGCCTTAATTTCTCGTATCTTATCTTAGTGGTCATTACGCTCAATGTATGATAGCGGCACCAGAATCGTTTGGCAGTCAGAATCAAATGCCGGTTCTCTAAATTTTCTCAACAGGTTTTCTCGAAAATAACGTCGCCTTCCTTCCAGGGATTCCCATTTGAGTTCCCTAAGCTTCTCTGTTCGAATCTACGGTCCGACCTAGTACGCATCGCATGAATAGGTCGCACCAGCGTCCAGTTGCGGTCCTTTACGTGTGAGCCACTCTTTCCTATAATTCTCCCAATACAACGATGTCCACCATTCGCCTTCCATACCAAGGTTCTCACATGCTCGTTCCAGCTCATATCGCTTTCCAACGTTACGCCGAGGTATTTAAATGACTTGACTGTGCCAAGCAGGACATTAGTAATACTGTATCAGAACATTAAAGGTTTCATCTTCCTACTCATTCGCATTACCTTACGGTTTTCGACATTTAGAGCTAGCTGCTATTCACCACACCAATTGGAATTTTGTCTGTCTTGTACGAGGGTGAGTCAAATGAAAACCTTAAATATTTTTTTAAATATTATTTATTGTGCAGAAGTGGTACAAAGCTGTATCACTTTTCAACATAATCTCCCCCACGCTCAATGCAAGTCCTCCAGCGCTTACAAAGTTCATAAATTCCTTTATAAAAAATTCTTTTGGTAGTCCGCGCAACCACTCATGCAGCGCTGGGCGTGCCTCTTCATCACAACGGACTTTCTTTCCTCCCACTGCGTCTTTGAGTGGGCCAAACATATGGAAATCACTTGGGAGCAAGGTCTGGTGGGTATGGTGGATGAGAAAGACACTCAAAATGCAGGTATTTGATTGTTGTATCTGCTGTATGGGCAGTCTGGGCCCTTGCATAGTCATGTTGCAAAAGGAAACCTGCTGACAGCAATCCACGTCGCTTTGATTTGAATGCAGGCCGCAGATGATTTTTTAGGAGATTGTGTATGATGCACTGGTGACAGTGGTCCCTCTAGGCATGTAATGCTCCAAAATGACGCCTTTTTTGTCCCAAAAGAGAGTCAGCATAACCTTCCATGCTGATGGTACCGTTGGGAACTTCTTTGGCTTTGGTGATGAGGAATGGCGCCATTTCTTGCTTGGTCTCTTCGTTTCCGGTTGGTAGAAATGGACCCAGGTTTCGTCGCCAGTAACGATTCTTCCAAGGAAGCCATCACCTTCTCGTTCAAAGCGCCGAAGAAGTTCTTCACAAGCATCAAGACGTCGTTGTCTCATTTCAGTAGTCAGCAACCGTGCACCCATCTTACAGACACTTTGTGAAACTGGAGCACATCATGCACAATGTGGTGTGCTGACCCATGACTAATCTGTTGTGCCTCACCTGGACGAGGAGCATCTTCCACTGAAGTCACACCATTTGCGAACTTCCTACTCCATTCGTAGACTTGCTGGTGTGACAAACATGCATCACCGTACTGAACCGTGATTTGTCGTTGAATTTCAATAGGTTTCGCACCTTCACTACGCAAAAACCGAATAACAGAACGCAAGGTGCAAGTCGCAAGTGGGGCGGCCATCTTTATACTGATACTGCGACGGTATGTGTGCATCTGCACTATGCTGCCACCTACAGGCCATTCTGCACACTGTTTGTAGCACGCTTACCAACTTACATGATAACGGCACGAAATTTCGATTTGTTATTACAAGTTTAAGGTTTCCATTTGACTCACCCTCGTATCTTCCTAAGGTCACTCAACTTCGATACTACGCCGTACATCACAGCATCATCAGCAAACAACCGCAGATTGCTGTTCACCCTGTCAGCCAAATCATTCATGTATACAGAGAACAACAGTGATCCTATCACACTTCCCCGGGGCACTCTTGGCTGTAAACTTGCCTCTCATGAACTCTCGCCGTCGAGGACAGCTTACTGGATTCTATTACTTAAGAAGTCTTCGAGACACTCACATAGCTGTGAAGTTAGTCCATATGCTCGTACCTTCTTTAACAGCCTGCAATGGTTCACCGTAACGTTTCCACCACCAAAATTTCTGCTCAGTCCCACCTGCTGTGCCGTTCTCAGATCATGCCAGTCTTACTGAAGCCCTTCTGGAGCATCCGAATTAAACTTCTTCTCATCACTGAAGATCACTTTACCCCATTCTCAAGTCCATGACATATTTCCGGCAAACTCCAATCTAGCCTGTTTATGTTTAGCTGTTAGAGCAGGTTTCTGCAGTCGTTTCATGAATGCAAGACGTTTTCATCTGACAAAATTTGTCAGGTAGTTACTGGCAACTGTAAATCAACAACATGCTGAGAATAATAACGGTTTTTGGCCCTTGCTTTGAGCAGAAGTAACTATTTCGATGCTTCGGATAATTTTCTACTTTGCCCACATTTTGCGGTCTGCCCATATCGTACGCACCAATGTAACTAAGTTATAAATCGCTGTACTTGAACGATTCCATTTTTTGACGATTAGAGTGTTCCATTTTGTACTCCGCACCGATTTTTGATTTTTCATCACACGACAATTGTTTTCTTTGTGGAATCGTCACAATCATGGCTTATGTACACAATACGCTTTCTCTTTAATGGTGTCTATTTCTTATCTTCAGGAAAGGCACGTACGACACACTAACACCTCATACAGGTGACTGCCTTTATTCTCAGTTCCACCCACTGCCACCTGTATCGTTGTGTCTTCTTATATATTGTACTTTGCCATCAAATTCTATACCTTTTGAATGCAGTTGTCAGTATACTGGATCTCATACTATTTCATGTACAATGTGCACAGTTGTTGCAACCGACAGTATTAATTTTCGTACAGTAGCCATGCCTTTATATTGTTTTCCACTTCCGTATTAGTTCTATAACTCTGCTTCCGCCGTTTTTCTCGAAGTTGGAGACTTTATTGTAAAAAACGTAGAAAAAATTTACGATTCAAAGCATTGACCATCGCTGGCCACCAGTTTAACCATCTTTTGGGCAGCGTACGAATCCCGCGGCGGAAGAACAGGACGTCTTTTGAGTAGACCCATGAATCGATCTAATTTTGCACTTGTTCATATTATCGGAGTAGCTGATCAGCCAGGTCCCATACCATTTGAAAGGAGTATACTGGGGCACACTTGTATGCGAGACCAGAATAAGACAAGAATATTAATAAATTCAAATGAAACTGGGAAACTATAAACAATGAATGTCTCTGATAGGCTCGATAATGTGGATCGCTAACTGTGCGCGACCACAGAGCCAAAGATACTGTACTGCTAGTGTTTGAGTAAGAGAGTGTTGGGTGCACAGTCGTAGGTAGCTGTCTGTGAGGGAAAGACGATGGAGTAGGCAGTTTCTGTGGTGTGGTGTGTACCAAGAGTCAGACTAATTTAGATATTGTTGAACATGGAAGCAGAAGCCTTCACGGCGATAAGGTAAAATATGAAATAATTAAGATTTCTGGTTTTGCCAGCGCGTTAGTATAGATGAGTTGGGTGATAATTTATAACTACTGAATAACCCCAGAATGTACGTAAAATGTTTTGAGAAAAGGACTAGTTACATATTTCATTTTTGTAACACTTTTAATATTTGTTGACAGAGCTATGTGTAATTTGATGATTTGCATTTATGTTTCGTTAATGAAATTATATAATAAGCTGTTTAAATATCATTGTTTGTGAATCAATTGTGAATAATGTAGCTTCAACCGTCGGATGTTTTTTAAAAGCCAAACTTAACTCGCAATATACTTTTGCTAAAAAAAAACTGAGTGTTAGTGATTCACTACAATCAGTAGCGCCTCGCAGTCCAGGTCATATAATTTTTAAAGAAGTTGAATTTTTTAAATGTTCTCGTTCATCAGCCTAAATAATTTCCGTGAATTTCAAGTATTATGGCTAGCATTGCACACTGCTGACTCTGTAGCTAGCATTTACAATTTTTTTATGAGAGACCAGAGTATATAGCGTTACTCCTTTGCTGCTTTAGACGTAAGACAATTTAATTTATTCGTTATGTGAACAGGGCCTTAGGATTCAGTGCTTAAGGGGCTGAATGTGTTTTGCAGTGGCTGTATTTCTTTATTGGTATTGGGAGTTGCATTACCCAATCGATTCGCAAAGTTTTGCTAACAATAAGACAGAGTAAGCACACCACTTGCACTTACAACACGCAGCACGACAATTAGATCTTTGTATCCATTCCACAGTACATACATTCATTCAACGTAATCGTTAAGTTTAGCTTTTTATGTTTTATTAAAGAAAGTTACACATTGATCCAAAAAACGTGGTATTCAGAAAAAGCCATGTCTGGAGAATACAGCACGTGGTGTAGGACTTCCCATATGTTTCGAAGTATGTTTTAACAGGTTTTGCGAAGTGGTATCGAGCAATCATCGTTTTTTCTTGTCTGTCGCTGTATTGTGGCCATTCATCTTTCATGCTCTGCTCAAACCCAACTGCTTTTGACAATGATCTGCTGTGACTGTTTCCGTCGGTTTTAATAGTTGAGAAAACCTTCTCTCTTCCACAGCCCTGACGGTCTTCGACGTCAAAATCATTGTTCTTGAAACGTTGAAACCATTCTCTGAATGTTCTTTCACTAATAGAGGCCTCGTCATAAGTCTTACCCCGCTTTTTATGGGCCTTAGTTGCAATTTTTTTACGTTAAAGCAGAAAATTAAAATTTCCCGCAAATGACGAGAATTAGGCTCGTAATTAGAAATATGCAATCGAGAATACCTTTATAAAGCGATCACAAACCGACTAATAGTTTGATGGCGTAATGTTTGCAATCCATAAGCTAATCGTGTGAAACTTAGGACGTTCCACCGCTTGCTACAACTGCCATCTATTGCCAAACGGTGGAAGCAAATTTGTAAACCTAATATAAAAGTTGGATTATTCCTTAAATTAAAAAATTTCAACTCATATACAATATTTAGACCAATGAATTAAATTAGTAACGCGGTATGATTGCAAAATCTGAAGATTATGACATAGCCAGGAAAGGCTTACTCAACACAACGATTTACTTGAGACGTAGCCGGCCGGTGTGATCGAGCGGTTCTAGGCGCTTCAGTCTGGAACCGCGTGACCCCTACGTTCGCAGGTTCGAATCCTGCCTCGGGCATGGCTGTGTGTGATGTCCTTAGGTTAGTTAGGTTTAAGTAGTTCTAAGTTCTAGGGGACTGATGACCTCAGAAGTGAAGTCCCATAGTGCTCAGAGCCATTTGAACCATTCATCAGTGCCCTAGAACTACTTAAACCTAACTAACCTAAGGACATCACACACACCCATGCCCGAGGCAGGATTCGAACCTGCGACCGTAGCGGTCGCGCGATTCCAGACTGTAGCGCCTAGAACCACTCGGCCACGCCGGCCGACTACGTGCTTGTAGCACTGTAGCGTTCTATGTATGGATCTGTGCAGCCACACTGTTAACACAAGACACAAATGAAAGATATCAAATAATCACAAGTTAACACATAAAGAACCTGAGACTGTACCGTTTTCATGGAACTCTGACACCTACCATTTGTACTGTAAAATTATGCATAGGAACACAGTTAGAATGTTAACAGAGATTTATGAATGCATGTTGTCGCGCCTATATGAATTAATAAAATCGTGCCAGGCTTTCAGCGCACCACATGGTTAAAATCCCACGAGCTTTCGATCGAGCTCTCCTTCGTCATTGTCAAGTGGTTAGCAGCACTGACGTCACAGCCAGCACTGTGTTAGGTGTACAAGTGCAGATATTACCGTAGATGACTGGGGACAATGTACTAAACAACATTACATCACTATTTATTTCATCTGCAAACTAATAACTACAGCAATTATGATTATTGTGTTTTAGGTTGGTTAGTACATCCACAAGCAAACCATTAATATTTATTTTCCCCGTGGGTGGATGGTCAGTTACTGAAAAGCAGAGAAGTGGATGCAAAACGGACAGTCTATACTGAGAGGTGTGGTCCAGTTCGTGGCACAGTTATGACGTGCACAAAGCATCAGATAGTAAATTACGTGGTGCGTCTGTGGGAAGACTTCTACACGAAGAAAAGATAAAATTAAAATACTGAATTGGGCACATATTATGATACCATCTCACTATATCTGTACATGCACCCTTAACATCACGTATAAAGCCGAATACTGTTACAGAAACAACAAAGAAAAAAACAATGCCAGATTTTGACGAACGCAAAATCGCCAAGATTGAGGTTGTTTCACAGGAGCTCGAAATTTATCACGGGCCTCAGTGCGAGATGATTTTAATAGTTTCTGGAACCAAACTCTGTCTCGAAACTTGGAAGAAAATCCAGGGGGATTCTGGTTGCACATAAAGCACACCACCCATTACACAATCAGTAACTTCACTGTACGATATCAATGGTAATGTTTCCGATGACAGTGCCACTTAAGCGGAATTACTAAACGTGGTGTTCGGAGGTTCCTTCACCAAAGAAGTAATAAATATTCCAGAATTCGAATCAAGGACAGCTGAAAAAATGAGAAAGAGACTTACAAGTCGATATTCTCGGTGTGGCAAAACAACTTAAGTCACTTAATGGTGTCAAACCGCCAGGTCAGACTGCGTGCCAATTAGGTTTCCTTTCCGACTATGGCGGTGTAATAGTTCCATTCTTAGCAATATTATACAAGGGCTCGCTCGACGAAATATCCGTACCTAAAGACTGGGAATTTGTGCAGCTCACATAAAGCTCAAGAAAGGAAACAGGAGTAATCTACTAAGTGTTACTGATGTCTGTTTGCAGAAGGACGATAAATAAGGTTCAACTGGCTCTGAGCGCTATGCGACTCAACTTCTGTGGTCATCAGCTGCCTAGAACTTACAACTAATTAAACCTAACTAACCTAAGGACATCACACACACCCATGCCCCAGGCAGGATTCGAACCTGCGACCGGAGCGGCGCTCGGCTCCAGACTGTAGCGCCCAGAACCGCACGGCCACTCCGGCCGGCCGATAAATAAGGTAAATAGCTCTGAGCACTATGGGACTTAACGTCTGAGGTCATCAGTCCTCTAGAACTTAGAACTACTTAAACCTAACTAACCTAAGGACATCACACACATCCATGCCCGAGGCAGGATTCGAACCTGCGACCGCAGCGGTCACGCTGCTCCAGACTGCAGCGCCTAGAACCGCTCGGCCACTGCGGCCGGCGCAGAAGGACGTATACTGTTTTCGAATATTAGGAATCGCCTCGACGAAAAGTAGCTATTGACACATTATGAGTATGGTTTAAGACAATATCAATATTGTGAAAGAAAACTAGCTCTTTATTCAGACTAATTTATGAGTGTTGTCGACGGGGCAACTCATATTGATTCCATGTTGCTAGGTTTTCAGAAAGCTTTATAAACCGTTGCTCACAAATGGCTTGTAATCGAACAGCATGCCTATGGAGTACTACCTCAGCTGTGCGACTGAATTTGTGATTTCCTCTCAGAAAGGTCACAGTTCGCAGTGACTAATGGAAAGTCATCCAGTAAAACAGAAGTGGTATCTGGCGTTCTGCAGTGTAGCGTTATAAACCCTCTGTTGTTCTTCATTTGGGAGATAATCTGAACAGCCCTCTTAACGTATCTGCAGGTGATTCTTTCGCATACCGCCTCATAGTCATAAGAGATCAAAACTAATTACAAAATTGCGTTTCTGAGTAAGACTGTGTTTTATTGGTATGAAGAGGCGCAAAGTTTTCTCTCAGCCTGGCACAAGCAGCAGTGGTCGGTCGTATCTGGTTCGTAAATCACACAGTTTGTTTACCAACTGGACGGGCGTAATACTCCTATGTCAGAAGATGCACGCACATTTCCTTCCTTGTTCATATGCTACTCACGTTGTTCTGTCTGAAGCAAACATATTGGTAAATAAAATACTTCAGTATTCATGAATATGTTATAAGACAAAAAGGAAAGATCCACGTTCAGTCAGTAGGGATATCTGCTTATGAAAGTCAGTTAACAAATGTTCAGATACAAATTTACAATAGACTCCCACAAAAGATAACATTTATTTCATCATTCTCACTTTTTAGTAAACCCCACACGTCGCTCTTATTTGATTGCTGGTTCTGTTCAGTAGCAGAATCTTTAGAAGATGTGAAATACAAGTCTAAACAAGGAAGTGAGAAATATTTTACTCTAAGTAGTGCAAGCTTTGTTGCAGATAAATCAAATCGAACACCACACTCCTGACAAAGAGAGCACTTACTTTTACGTGACATCGAATATTATAGAATATACTTGTATTAACTTAATACGAAAGTCTCAGACCTATTAGAAGAAGCAGAGTAAAAAAAATTGCCTTTAGTGAGACGCGAATCTTCGACATACGAGCTTATAACACCGCGTCTGTACTCATTACGCAACATGGAACATTGTCTTATATGTCACAGTGCTCAGAAAGACTTTAATCACAGAATGTTATGAACTTCCATTTAATTATAACAAATCGTATCGAGCATAATGTGTTTTTGATGGATCATATATGTGCTTTTGTCTTGAAACGGCAGATTTTCATAACAAGCAAATTAAAAGTTAACCACCAGTGTGATGTTTCCCGTTATTTTATCACAAGAAATCGTACCAGTGAACGACGGGTTTACGAGATATAAAATTGCTGGTGCTTTTGAAGCAGCATATAATCATAGGATGTAAGTTATAATATAAAACCCACCAGTTAGGGGTTTCAACTGAAAACCAATACGGCCTCTACAGACACTGTGCTGTAAATACGTAACACGCATGTGACGTAGGTGGAGGTCTTCCAACTCACTGGTCTACGTCCCAACGCACCTACGGAATATTTGCCGTGCTAGATACTGCTGTACTTGTTCGGAAAGATTCCCCAACGTGTTACACGCTATGACGTCAGAAACTCGGTGTGCTCAAAACTGGTGTTCGAATGCACGGTCATAGTGTCGACGGCTTCATACGCGGGCTGTGCTCGAACGATCCAACCGTGCGAATTCCGTGCGAATAAGCGTCTGCTATTACCGAAGTTTAAACGGCCCTCCGCTTGACGCTGCCCAGAGAAACGCCACCTGGTGGATGTGTAAGGGGAACTTTCACAGCGCCCCAAGGTCACGAATTTCGTGAATAACCGGTCAAGAACGGACCGTTTGTTTTTATACAACTATAGACTGGCATTTCATTGAAATTATGGGCGCCAGGATCACTGCAAATAAACTGTTTGGTAGCTGAATGCCTACAGTCAGTGCGGCAATAACGACAAATTTTATTGTCCATGCAGACTGCTTGTATTTTTGTACACGATCCAGTCACGTTAATGTGACACCGGCTACATTCCACGTCAAAGTGCAGTAACCACTCACAGAAGGTACGTGGCAGCACTAGCAGTGGGGGAAGGGAGGGGGGGAGGGAGAGGGGGACGGGGGTATATAAAGCGTGGTGGGTGTACGCAGACAAAACTGCAGTCGTTGTCGTAATGCGGAAACGGAGAGAATCATCTGACGTCCAGTTGGTTCTCAGATCAAGTATAGAAGCATTTCCGAAATGGCTAAGTTTGTTAGCTGTTCGTGCCGCAGCGGTTAAGGGATACCGTAAATGGCAACAATGCGCCATCTAAAATGGGCGCCGACGCAGCAGTGGTGTTGCAAAATGTTTCAAATGGCTCTGAGCACTATGGGACTTAACATCTGAGGTCATCAGTCACCTAGAACTTAGGACTACTAAAACCTAACTAACCTAAGGACATCACACACATCCACGCCCGAGGCAGGATTCGAACCTGCGACCGTAGCAGTTGCGCGGTTCCAGACTGAAGCTCCTAGAACCGCTCGTCCACAGCGGCGGGTTAGTGGTGTTGCACTACGGGCCATAGGTGACGGTGAACTACGGCTGACGTGCAACTGTTGTGCGACTGACCGCCCAGGTGAAACAAGAGGCTATTAAGAGCGTCTCCTCAACGACCGTTCGGCGAACGTTACTGTCTATGGGCGTCCGCAGCAGGCGTCTGGTTTATGCACCCGTGCCGACTGTTGTTCATCGCCATCGACGGCAGGAATTTGGACACCAACATTGCAACTGGACGTCCACAGAGTGCCGACAGGTGACCTTTCCAGATGAATCATGTTTTGCGCACCTTGGGGCAGATGGCCGTTGGCGTGTATGGCGTGAAACGTCTGAAAGCACACATCCTGCAACCATCGTCGGAAGGGTCCAGGACGGAGGAAGGAGCGTCATGATCTGGGGAATATTTTCGTGGCTTTCCCTGGGTGATCTCGTCATTCCGGAAGGTACAAGTATGCATCCGTCCTTGTGGTCCGTGTGCTTCCCTACATGCAGTTTGGTTTCTCTCAGCACTTTTGCCTCTATCGGCAAGACAATGCAAAGTGTCACAGCTCGTAGGGTACGTGCGTGGTCCAAAGAGCAAGTGGGCGAGTTGGTTCAAATGGTTCAAATGGCTCTGAGCACTATGGGACTCAACTGCTGAGGTCATTAGTCCCCTAGAACTTAGAACTAGTTAAACCTAACTAACCTAAGGACATCACAAACATCCATGCCCGAGGCAGGATTCGAACCTGCGACCGTAGCGGTCTTGCGGTTCCAGACTGCAGCGCCTTTAACCGCACGGCCACTTCGGCCGGCTAAGTGGACGAGTTTCTGTACTCCCTTGGCCAAGAGACTCCCCGGATCCAAACCCAGTGGAGAACCTGTGGGACCGTCTCGATCTGGCTGCATGCGCCATGGATCCTCAACCGAGAAATCTATCGCAGCTGGCCACGCAACTGGAGTCGATATGGTTCCACTTCCCAGTATGTACCTTCCAGAATAACAATGAATCTCTTCCTGCACGTCTCTAACGATTCGCCATGCAGCAGGTGACTGTTCAAGCTTTTCACAGGTGGTCAATTAATGTTAGTAGGCAGTGTGATTGTGGCCGGTTTCAGTTGCACAGGAAGTGCCTTCGAAAAGAAATACGTCTCTTATTAGTGCAACCCGTCCAGTTCATCCACAAGTTTACATGCCACATCGCAGACCAGTACTGTATATCAGTTCTGAAGAGGATTCTTTTATAATCGATATAAGTAAAAATTTTAAAAATACACGCACTCTAGAAATTAAAATGAGCATTGTAAAAAAATCGTAATTAGTGATATATTAATTCCTTCCAGACCTAGACTAATTCAGCTTGTTTTATATTTGGTGCGTTGAACGAATGCAAGTGTACCACTCAGGTTGGCGGAATAAATCCATAGTTAAAGTCAATGTTTGAAGTTTACTCGTTTGATAAATCTTTTTCATCTATTAAATATTAAATAATACCCAGCGCACACATTGTGGGCTACCCTTCCCATCTGCCTTAATATATTTGATTTCAAGAATTTGTGTCTCAATACGTTTCGTTCGAAAGGCCAAAACAAAGTGACGGATGTACGAAAGTGTTAACATGGAGCCGCATCTAACAACAAATCACGCACAAAGCATCGCAACCGCGTACTTTCCCCGAGACGAAATCGACAGATGTAAAGCTGAATTTTGAAACTTCCGAAGAGAGTATTGTAAGGCGATTACTGCTTGCTATTTAGGGGTGAACCTGAACTCCACAGATAAATTTTTCACCGTTTTTCAGCGATATTTTATGAGTATATTTGTGTAAGGAACCAGAGCTGTTCTGTGAACCGTTGCAGAGTGACCGCAATTCGTTTAATTTCTTAACCTAATGTATCTGTATGTTTGTATTTCCCAGAAAATATCTATAGAACAGTGCTCATGTTGGCCTAACGCGCTCTGTGTCTTGTTAGGAAACGAACTTCAGAGGGGAGCTGAATTCCGTTTCGGGCCTCCGAACAAGTTTTTCAGTCTTTTTCTAAAACGATTATTGTGAATGTCTGCATGATTCTTTTGAAAGCTACGAGACGATTTCTTTTGTCACGCTTTCATAATGGAAACTTGTTTTAATCGCATCGACGACTGGGCCTATAAATCATAATCTACGTACCTTCAGCCTTTACTCTCCTACAATAACTCCAAATGGTGATGGGTCTATTTGTTTCCCTTTTCTGTTAATCAGTAGCTGGTCTCCGTAATGATGTGTAATTTCAACGCAACTCGCAGTGCAGGATAACTACCGCAGTATCTAAGCAAAAAGGCCATTCGCAGTAATTTTATCTGCCCCATCGTTCTGTGCATTCCTATAAAATGTCTTCCGCTCCGGTGACCTATTTTACGTACAGGAATGTCGTGGCCTGCCTTCAGTTATTGGATGAACTAAGCTAATTGATTTCGTACTCCATTAGCCCACCTTGACACTGACCGCAGCGAAACGAGCAATTTGCATTTCGTAACACGCAAACCGGTTTTCGCAGAGATTACATGTACAAGGAATGCAGCTATCTGACGAACTCGGTGTGCTGTGGAGATGGAAAACAGGTCACGAACAAGTCCTTGCTACTCTTGCGCAATAGAGTGGTGACGGCGGCCTGGGGGCGTGGTACGGGACAGAGATAGGAAGGAGAGAGAGAGAGAGAGAGAGAGAGAGAAAGTAACCGGTCCCGAAGGTCGGTCACTGCACTTCTCACGAATATCACTCGCCTGAGCTACGCCGCTGCTCCACAGAAGCAATCTCGTCCAAACAACGTGCCAGCAAAACCGCGACAGCTCGTGTGTCGTTCCGCTGACTGTCTGACTCCACTCGCCGGAATATACCGCATTTCCCGTGGCTGGCGTTTTCCACCCCACAGTCGTTCCACGTGCTTAATTACCCATTACTGTGGAGAATTTCGCCGGAGGCGAATCTAACAGAAAACACCGGAATCTCCCTGTAATTGCAGAGGTTTCGTTGTCTAAACACGTATATTTTACCCAAAAAAAGTTTAACATGCTGTAGCCAGAAAAATTTTTCATCTCGGCGTGCTTCTCAGCTCGCTTTCGTAGTTCGCTCTTTCACATACAGCATAACGTCCATGAATTCTCCTCAAGAGTTATTAGCCTAAAACTTTAAAACTTTCACCCACTTCAATTTGTGAATGGTTCAAGATGCCGAGTACTATTGTAGGGAGAAGGTTTGGTTAATTCTCTTAATTCTTGTACCAATATAGATTTTGAAGTAAGTATTTCTTTAAAAATAGAACGATGTAATTTATTCAACGATGTTCGAAAATGCTGTGTCACCGAGTACAGTGACATAACGCTTGTTGCTATTGGTGGTGAAACCTTTCGCAAAGTATCCGAGTGCTAAAGATGAAAGTCAAGTCGTCTGGCATCGGATACTGCTGTGTAAACGCTGGAGCGTGGGCCTCACGCCACACTCCGTCGTCGTTCACAGCAAGAAGATACGCCTACGCCACTAAGATAAGGCGTATTTCCTCTTGGCTCAGTTTATACAACATGGATACAGGGTCTCCTACGACAGTTGGTAATGGAACTAGATGCTAACTTCTAGCATATCGGAAAGGACTGAGTAAAACTGTTTAAAATCTGTGTACCTGTTTTCTTTAAGTGGAAAGTTTATTAGTAAATAAAAAAACTGTAGAAAGGCATGATACAGCGGCAGAGCGCCAGGGCACCATCTTAAACCGTTTACACCACTATAACTGAGTCCGGCTTGGTTTCCAGTTTCAGCAGACTTCTCGGAAATTAGCGATTGGTAGATCACTGTACTCATCTTTCTAACAGCTTCGAATACCACTAAAAAGTGTATCGATCCATTAAATTGAACATACTTGCTTCAGTTATTTCGATTACTACGACAGTTAAATACTATTAACCACACTACATATTCACGTTCTTCTCTGTGTACTATCAAATCTGAGTGATGCTAAATGTTATTATTTTTACGTAAAGAAAAGTATTAACTTCACAATAACCTTCAAACCGTGAGTTATAGCCTTAATTTTTATATGTCTATTAGTGAATTTACTCATAGCAATTTAGTTGCCTATGCCTGTGGTCAATGTCAGAACTCAAATTAGTAATCAAATGAATTATTTTAGTAAGATTGAACCTTAAATTACTGCTGTAGCATGTAGCACCACAATAAAATAAAAACAGTGACTTGTTGAGGGAGTATCAGGAAAGGAATGGTATTTAATTAACAAAGTATACATTGGGGCAGAAGCTATACAAATTCTCCCCTGAATTAATCCCTTTTACTACGCAATCAGACTCTGTTTACATGAATCCACTGTGAGGCTCAACTATGGTTCACCTGAGAACAGGGAGCTGGGAATACAACAACCTTTCGCCAGTGCAGCAGTATTTTACCCTTATACCTCGGTTCAGGTGGCAGCACAAAAACCGAGCGAGGTGGCGCAGTGGTTAGCACACTGGACTCGCATTCTGGAGGACGACGGTTCAATCCCGCGTCCGGCGATCCTGATTTAGGTTTTCCGTGATTTCCCTAAATCGCTCCAGGCAAATGCCGGGATGGTTCCTTTGAAAGGGCACGGGCGATTCCCTTCCCTGTCCTTCCCTAATCCGATGAGACCAATGACCTCGCTGTTTGGTCTCTTCCCCCAAACAATCCAATCCAATCCAGCAGAAAACGGCGCACTGTGAGTCAGGAGCGATGCGCTGCTGCAGCTGTAGGATTTTGACGGGCCCATGAAAATTTTCAAACCACGCGGTCTGGCGTTCTGATTTTCAGACCCTGGAATCCCGGCAGGAAGGCGTGCTGGAAATTTAAAACTTCAGACGGCCGACTCAGGACGAGTAAGTTCACCCTCGTGACACACGATGTGCCCGGGATCATAAGCAGTTCCCCTGCACGTACAGTATGGAAACTGCAACTGGCTCTAGGTTCTCGACAAGAGACAGACCACAAGTTCCTAAGGCTATCCACAACCACCTTCCAATAAGCCTCGTTTCTCTTTTTCATTCTTTTTTTTTTTTTTGCTTTTTGTTTCTAAGTCATCAGTCATCTGACAGATTCCCTGTATTTCTGTACTGTTTTTGCCGGCCGAAGTGGCCGTGCGGTTAAAGGCACTGCAGTCTGGAACCGCAAGACCGCTACGGTCGCAGGTTCGAATCCTGCCTCGGGCATGGATGTTTGTGATGTCCTTAGGCTAGTTAGGTTTAACTAGTTCTAAGTTCTAGGGGACTAATGACCTCAGCAGTTGAGTCCCATAGTGCTCAGAGCCATTTGAACCATTTTTTCGTACTGTTTTTGCCCTTTACAGCTCCTTGTAGTACCATATATTCCTTCCCTCTCCGATTCTGCTCGAAACTCCCTCATTCCTTACCTTATCAGTCCATATAATTTTCAAAATTTGTCTGTAGCACCACATCTCAAATGCTTTGATTTTGTTCTGTTCCGGTTTTCCCACAGTCCATGTTTCACTGCTATACAGTGCTGTACTCCAGACGTATATTCTCAGAAATTTCTTCCTCAAATTAAGCCATGTGTTTGATACTAGCAGAGTTCTCTTGGCCAGGAATGACATTATTGCCAATGCCAGTCTTCTTTTTATGTCCTTGCTCCGTCCGTCATTGGCTATTTTGCTGCTTAGGTAGCAGAATTCCTTAACTTCATCGACTTCATGACCATCAATCCTGATAAGTTTCTCGCTGTTCTCATTTCTCCTACTTCTCATTAGATTCGTCTTTCTGCGATTTACTCTCAATCCGTATCTTGAACTCATTAGGCTATTCATTCCATTCAGCAAATCATGTAATTCTTCTCACCTTCACTCAGGATAACAATGTCATCAGCGAATAGCATCATTGATATCTTTACGTCTTAAATTTTAATACCATTCCTGGACCTTTCTTTTATTTCCATCATTCCTTCTTCGAAGTACAAATTGAACAGTAGAAGAGAAAGACTACATCCCTGTCTTACACCCTTTTTAATCCGAGCACTTCGTTCTTGATCGTCCACTCTTATTATTCCCTCTAGGCTCTTGTGCATATTGTATATTACCCGTCTCTTTGTAAAGCTTACCCCTACTTTTGTCAGAATTTCGAATATCTTGCCCCATTTTACACTGTCGAACGTTTTTTTCAGGTCAACAAATCATATGAACGCGTCTTGATATTTCTATAGTCTTGCTTCCATTATAAGCCACTACGTCAGAAATGTCTCTCTGGTACATTTACCTTTAATAAAGTCAAACTGATCGTCATCTAACACATCCCCAATTTTCTTTTCCATTCTTCTACATATATCCTTGTCACCGACTTGAATGCATGAGCTGTTAAGCTGAGTGTGAGATAATTCTCTCACTTGTCAGCTCTTGCAGTCTTCGGAACTGTGTGGATGATATTTTTCCGAAAGCCAGATGGTATGTCGCCGGACTCATACATTCTACACACCAACGAGAATAGTCATTTTGTGGCCACTTCCCCCAATTATTTTAGAAATTCTGATGGAATGTTAAGTATCCCTTCTGCCTTATTTGATCTTAAGTCCTCCAAAGCTCTCTTAAATGCTGATACTAAGACCTGATCCCGTGTCTCTTCTAAATCGACTCCTGTTTCATCTTCTATCACATCAGCCAAATCTTCATCTCATAGAGGCTTTCAGTGTATTCTTTCCACTTACCCTCTTTCTCCTCTGTATTTAACAGTGGAATTCCTGTTTCACTCTTAACGTTACCACCCTTGCATTTAATTTCACCGAAGGTTGTTTTCACTTTCCTATATGCTGAGTCAGTCCTTCCGACAGTTATTTCTTCACACTTTTTCATGCAACTATTTCGTCTTAGCTTCCCTGCACTTAGTATTTATTTCATTTCTCGTCGACTTGTGGTTCTGTATTGCTAAATTTCCTTGAACATTTTTGTACTTCCTTTTTTCATCGATCAACTGAAGTGTTTCTTCTGTCACCGATGGTTGTTTCGCAGTTACCTTTTTTTGTATCTATATTCTTCCTTCCAACTTTCGTCATTGCCCTTTTTAGGGATTTCCATTCCTCTTCAGCTGTACTCGATTCTGAGCTATTCCTTATTGCTGTATCTATAACCTTGGAAAACTTCAAGCGTATCTTGTCATCCCTTAGTTCTTCCATATCCTATTTCTTTGTGTATTCTTCCTGACATCTCTTAAACTCCAGCCGACTATTCATCACTAGTATATTGCGATCTCAGTCTATATGTGCTCCTGGGTACGCCTTAAAATAAAGTACCTAATTTCGGAATATCTGTATAACCATGATGTCATGCAACCGAAATCTTCCCGTATCGCCTGGCCTTTTCGAAGCATACCTCCTCATGTTGTGATTCTTGAACAGAGTATTCGCTGTTGCTAGCTTAAATTTATTACAGAACTCAATTAGTCATTCTCCTCTCTCATTCTTTGTCCCAAGCCCATATTCTCCTGTAACCTTTTCTTCTACTCCTTTCCCTACAGCTGCATTCCAGTCCCACATGACTATTAAATTTTCACCTCCTTTTACCTACTGCGTTATCCTTTCAATATTCTCATATACTTTCACCATCTCTTCGTGTTTAGCGTGTGATGGCGGCATGAATACCTGAACTATCGTTGTCGGTGTTGGTTTGGTGTCAACACTCGTAAGAACAACCGTATTACTGAATTGTTCACGGTAACATGCTCTCTTCCCTACATTCCTATTCATAACAAATCCTACTCCCATTACATCATTTTCTGCTGCTGTTGATATTCCCTATACTCATATGACCAGAAATCCTTGTCTTCTTACCATTTCACTTCACTGATCCCTGCTATATGTTGACTGAGGCTTTGCATTTATATTTTCAGATTTTGTAGCTTCCCTTCCACGTTCAAGCTTCTGACATTCCACGCCCCAACTCGTAGAACATTATCCACTCAATCTGCAGAATCTGCCGACCGCCAGCTTCGGTTAACCGTTCAAACTTTGCTTAATGCACTGTAACACAGCCACGGTAAGACAAATGTTCGAATGGCTGTACAAATGGCCGCTGGTCCGAGTTAAACCAAAATCTTTTTACCCTTTGTTCCTATCTAAAATAGGGACCGAGCACGGGGACTTACCCTCCCCCCCACCCCCACCCCCACCCCTCTCCCACCCCGAACCGCGATTCTCTACGCGGCCATTTCAGATACATTTGTAACAACGCTTCCGTGCTTTTTCGAATGGTAGCTCGATGTTTCGAGTCAGATACTGAGGACAACTGTTATACGTAGTTTGGTAAATTGGTTTCAGAGAAAATTTCACAGTATTCCCTGATCTGTAAGCTTGATCAACAAGGGTTATGTTTAGAAGCCACTATTGCAGTTTTCTCGTTATTGCGAACCAAATGTGATTTTTAAACAACTCCGTCTTACCCAAAGCACAACGTTTTTTCTTTTTCTTGTTGTTTATCCACGTATGTTTCAACAACTGCTTCATTATCTGTAGATTCAGTTTTCATTTATATGACAGAATCGTTTAACATAAAATATCTGCAGAATAAACGAAACTGTAGACCATCCGTGCCTACTTTGACATTTTGTAAATTGTAAAGAGAAAGTTGAGGAACTTAAATACATGTCAGCACAACATTTATTTCTAGATTTCATTCCACAGCACTTTTTTCACATACTTTGCCTACTTATCATATCCAATAAAAACGTTTTGATCTTCTTTCGGTGGTATTGTGATATCTAGTGAAACCCTGCAGAATGTAGCCCCCTCTGTTTTTATATATGACGAGGTTACTAGTACCATATCGATACCTGAGACCGATAGTTGTATAGCTTTGTCTTGTTGATTTAACTGCTAAATGGAAAGCAGAAAGTGACAAAAAATCGATTTTCGCCCATGTACTATTCCTCTCAAAAAGCTTCAGTAAGTTTGTGGACTGCTTCATGAGACTTGAATAAGAGAGTTATAATGCAGGGAACTGGCGATCACAAACTGCTCACCTCTATGTACAGACCATCTAAAACGCTTTAGTGGTGGCGGAAAGTCTGACATCACAAGAATTTGAAAGACTACCTCTGGACAGAGCAATCAAAACAAGTAGATGAGAGATTCCTGCCAGGAATCACTTATTAGACCCTTTCTTGTTTCGTCAACAACACTGACTCGGTACGGATATCTCAGTGGGTGAGATGATCACACTGGTAACTCATCACGTACGCCACTAGATACGATCTTCCGAAATAGGTATGCCTACAGAAGTGTGCTGGCACACTGTGCACAAATATCGCTTACCAATCGCACGAGACAAGAAACTTTTGCATCAGAAAGTTTTTGAACAGTTTATATTCCTCTGAGCTGAACGTTTGTCGGTGAAGCTATTCGATTACAAGTGACAGCTCAGGCGAAAATAGCCTACGATCAGCAGACGTATTTTGTGCAAGAATTTCTTCACTCATTTGATGTGGATCTAGACTCGGAGATCACAGTCACCGAAAAGTGATGATTGTCCTACCTGAGAAATGCCATTTTTACACTGATCCGTCCTGACATGGATATAATTGTCCGCAAAACGCTGAAAGTGCAGAGCACCATTAAAGGCTTCCAGGCTTAACAAGTTTCTGAATCTTTGGCCAGTTGTTCATCTGTGGAACAATATTAATAAATGAATTTTAACTCAGCCGCTCATCCTTCGATAGCTGTATGATATACTCTAAGCTCCAAATACCGTCTGACTGAGACGGTGTGACGTAAAGTGCAGTTATTTCGCCAAAAAAGAGACTGTATTTAGTTGCGAGCCTGTATTACAACAAGAGACAAAACATGAATGAATAAACATGAATGAATAAACAACATCTACTCCCAGCCGAATTGGAAGCTCTTACTGTAAACCTCTATTAAGTCACGGATACCTCCTAATATCGTGTTGGACCTCCTTTTGTCCCGCGTAGTTCAGCAATTCGATGTGGCATGGACTCAACAGTTCTTTGAAAGTCCCCTGAAGAAATACTAAACCATGCTGCCCCAATAGTCGTCCATAATTCCGAAAGTGTTGCCGGTGCAGGATTTTGTCCATGAACTGATCTCCAGATTGTGAGCGCAGGAGAAGCGCTGTAGGCGAATTCGTGCTGTTAGCAAAGGCATTCGCGTCGGTCGTCTGCTGCCGTAGCTCATTAATGCCAAATTCACAGCACTGATCTTAAGGAAACGTCTCACACTGACACCGTAAGTTATTTCATACAGTGTTCGTTGTCTGTTAGCACTGCGAACTCAACGCAAACGCCGGTATTCTCGGTCGTTAAACGAGGGTCGTCGGCCACTGCATTGTCCCTGGTGAGAGGTAACACAGAAAATGTATTCTCGGCATATTGAATTACTTAATTATTTCCGAAATGGTTTGTCCCATGCGTCTAGGTCCAACGACCATTCCGCGTTCGAAGTTTGTTAATTCACGTTGTGCAGCCACGATCACATGGAAACAATTTCACAAGAGTCACCTGAGTACAAATGGCAGCTCCACCTACGCATTGTCCTTTTGTACCTTTTGTACTACCGCCATCTGTATATGTACATATCGCTATCCCACGACTTCTGTCACCTCGATGTATAAGGCTAGTCCATTGCAATAAATTATGAACGAGATATCGGTGAGGAAGAAACTTTATTGGTTCAGAACCGATGACTAGACTCAAATACATATTTCGCCGTATGCCTGTTACGACTTGCCAACTGCTGCCTTCGCGGCAGAAAGAAGAAGAGATTTATGATTGTGGGACATGTGATCAGCAGGTTGCCAGCCCCTCTAGCCGTTATTGCCAGTAGACGAATTCTGGTGGTGCCGCTACTTCTTTGTGCAAGCAGCTCCTCATCTAGCATGCCGATGCTGAGTGTACCACTTTGCACGCATTCCTACTTCAGAAAAATCCGAGGAGATTCGAACATGGGTCCTTCCGCACCAAAGGTGGCCACTCTAGCCATTCGCCTAAGCAGGCGACGTACTGTGTGTAATCACGGGTTTGTGTGGAGTCACAGACAGAAATGTACTTGCCCAGCGTAAGCTGCAACCAGAAGACTGAGTTTGGCGTTGGCGAGAGCGAGCTGCCGGCGGCTATACTTGGCTCGCAAGTAACGACTGGAGATGTCGAGGCAGTTGGCAGCGGACGGAGTGCACGCAGCCAGCCACAGCCCTGCCGGGAGGAGACGGCTAGAGCTGCAGAGGTTGGCAGTCTGGGGCGCCGCAGGCGTCACGCGAACCGCCAGCCGTCACGGCCGCCACTCCCCGACAGCGTGATGACGTCGTAATCTGCGCTCAGGTCGATGGCAACCCGTTCACGACCCGCGTAACCTCCGCAATCCAACACTGTCGTGACGCATCAGTGCGGAGGTTGTTTCATGCGGCCAGAGGTTTATGGCACGTTCCAAGGAGTTCGTGTCCTCCATAATGTTGCTGTCGTAAATAAGCGTAGAATGTTTTAACCGCAGGAAAACAACTGTGCCTTCTGTGCCTTCTAGGGATAAAGAGAAATGGAGGGAGAGGGAGAGAGACAGGCGGAGGGAGGCAGGCGAGGGACCAATAGAAAGAAGAGACAAGATGCCGAGCAAGGTCGTAAGGCACAGTCGTCAAACTGCGGCCCGCTGACCGCATGCGTCCCGAATGAATTGTTCGTGAAGCTCGCTGTTCTCTGCCGTATTTCGTTATAATATGCTTCTTGCAACTGACACCAGTATTCGAAAACTGCAATTAACATTAAGAGGTTCTTAAGAGTGTATTTTACTTGCTAAACAACAAACAAATATACTTACAAAGACATTTTAAGGTGTGCATAATTTTAATGGAAGTTGGGGTATATTTTATCGTTTGTCTTCCAATGCTGACATCTCAAGAGCGTGCGCCGATTAGCTGCTATGGCATAAATATCAAACGGAACTAACAAGGCTGGCCGCTGTATCCGAGCGGTTCTAGAACCGCTACGGTCGCAGGTTCGAATCCTGCCTCGGGCATGGATGTGTGTGATGTCCATAGGTTAGTTAGGTTTAAGTAGTTCTAGGGGGACTGCAAAATTTCTTATAAGAATCGTGAATCGTGTTAATTAGATGCACAAGTGTACCGAACTATGATCTGTTCTTCAGGGCTGTATTCAAGAGAGACTAAGATTTTGAGTCGACTTAAATTTGTAGTGTTTGTGTGTGTGTGTGTGTGTGTGTGTGTGTGTGTGTGTGTGTGTGTGTGTGTGTGTGTATGTGTGTGTGTGTGTGCGTGTGTTTGAAATGCATAGACTATTTCATTGGTAGTGATAAGTGATAAGCAATAACATAACTTTAATATACATTAAAAATAGTCACACACAACACGCTTGCATAAATTCGGCGCAACGGAAAGAAGACTAGGCCCTGCGTATGGAAATATCATATGTATTACGCGAATGAATAGCTATATGAAAGAAAGTGCTTTGAATGTGTGTGTTAACTTTCCGGTTATAGTGTAAAATTGTGCTATATGGCAATCTCGTCGGCTTTGGGAGAGTAAATCCAGAACGCAAAAATCGTTAATTAGCTGAAAGATAATTGACCTCAGATGTTAAGTCCCATAGTGCTCAGAGCCATTTGGAAGTAACAAGGGGTCGTGAAAACATGTTGTAGATACGGTCACCTAATGTTATCCACCAGTACATGTTTGTAGCAGGTAATATCAAATCATGGCTGTTTTATAACAATGAAATGCTGCTGCCTGTCGAAAATCTTTATCAGGGAGATTGACAGAGGAAGCTTGTTCCTTTTTTTTTTTTTTTTTGGTGATTTTGAGTCGTCTGATGTAAGGTAAGTCATTTACTGTGTATAATTCCTTTTACCTTACTCATATATACTTTACTTGTATATAAATGATCAAACAACGTCTTTTCTCGTACATATATAGTTATTTGTAATTACTTTCTGTTTCATAGTAATTTCTGTGGATCACTAATGTCGATATGGCGTACGATCGGGCAAAGTGGCCTGACAATTCGTCGGGAAATGTGTCCAAGACGTTTACCCACATAAGAGTTAGTTACTTCCGAAAAACAGGCTTAATACAACAAATGAAACTGATTTATAAACTGCCCGCATCTCGTGGTCGTGCGGTAGCGTTATCGCTTCCCACGCCCGGGTTCCCGGGTTCGATTCCCGGCGGGGTCAGGGATTTTCTCTGCCTCGTGATGGCTGGGTGTTGTGTGATGTCCTTAGGTTAGTTAGGTTTAAGTAGTTCTAAGTTCTAGGGGACTGATGACCATAGATGTTAAGTCCCATAGTGCTCAGAGCCATTTGAACCATTTATAAACTCTTTTACATACAAAGCTATCATCCGCCTTCGTGCCCTTCGTGTCCCTTCGTGACAATTTTGGATTAATTATCCTTACATTATGTAAAACCGTCTCTGTTCGGTTACATTTGGGCTAATGCGAAAGATTAAAAACGGTCTGCTACAGCCCCTTGGTATTCTTTCAAATACTATGCGTAGAGATGCCTAGCAAGTCTGCCCCAATATCAGAACAACAAGCACGCGATCTTGTTGTAACGGAACTGGCCACATTATTCTCTTAGATATGGGAAATTGGTCACTATGTAATCCATCAAAAATGCATATAGTTCCGAAATATTTTTTTTCTCACAAATATTTGGTGTGATAGCTTATAGTACGTAGATTCAAAATGTGTGAGCGGTAAGCTTCTATCAGCAACCATAGTTTGGTAAAAACGCAATGTCCCTTTGAGTGACCACTTTACCTCACCTCCTCATGCTTATGGGTCCCGAGATGTTACCTTACAATGTCAGTATTGGTTCTTCAGCCATAAAGTTTGACGATCACTGTCTTAAGCGATGATAAAGACACACAGAGGCCTAATAGCCCTGCTGTAAACTACTACGGAAACAAAAAGAACTACATCACATACTAAAGAGAAGTCAAAATTTAGCTGACAAACGAAAGCCAAAAGAAGTAAAAATTACCATAAAGAGAGCAAAGACAGAAGCGTTCAGTGACGTTCAATGACTCTGAAAGTAAAATTTTGTCCACCGACATGAGGAAAGACCCTAAGAGCTTCAATCTTACGTAAAATCAGTACGCCGTTTGAAATCATCTATTTAGTCAGTCAGTCACTTAGTGACCATACGAGCATCGAAACAGTATATAATATACAGAAGGCCGAAATGCTGAATTCGATCTTCGCACATCGTTTCACAGCGGATGATCATAACACAGTCCCTCCTTTTAATCATCGTAAGAACGTCGATATCGCAGATATTGAGCTAACGGATCGCGGAGTAGAAATGCTAATACAGTCGCTTACTACAAAGACGTCAGGACCAGACGCGATTCCCGCGCCCGGGTTCCCGGGTCCGATTCCCGGCGGAGTCAGGTATTTTCTCTGCCTCGTGATGACTGGGTGTTGTGTGATGTCCTTAGGTTAGTTAGGTTTAAGTAGTTCTAAGTTCTAGGGGACTGATGACCATAGATGTTAGGTCCCATAGTGCTCAGAGCCATTTGAACCATTTTTTTTAACCAGACGAGATACCTATAAGAGTCTACAAAGATTACTTCTAGCAGAAGTTTATCGTAGATCGATGGAGCAACGAAGCATCGATTGAAAAAAAAAGCGCAGGGCGTTCCCGTTTTCAGCAAGTTCGTAGGACAGTTGCACGTAATTATAGACCTATATCGTTGATGTCAATCTATTGCAGATTTATGGAACGTGTTTTATGCTCTAGAATTACAACCTTTTTGGAAAATGAGAATTTCCTCTATAAAAATCAACATCGTTTTCATAATCAGAGATCTTGCAAAACTCAGCTCACTCTGTTGCTCTGTGAGATCCATAGGGCTGTAGATAATGGCTCTCATGTAGATGCAGTGTTCCTTGATTTCAGGAAGGCCACAAAATCATCGGTCCCTCGACTTACACACTAGTTAAACCAACTTTAACTTATGATAAGAACAGCACACACACCCATGCCCGAGGGAGGACTCGAACCTACGGTGGGAGGGGCCGCGCAATCCGTGACACGACGCCTCAAACCGCACGGCCACTCCGCGTGGCAGGAAGGCCTCTGCCACCGTCCTGCAGTGCTGTTTAGTGAAGGTAATACGAGCTTACCGAGTATTAGACCACTTTCGCGACTAGATTCTAATCTTCCTAGCAGACAGAGCTCAAGACGTCGCTCTTAACGGAACGAAATCAACAGATGTAATTTCCAGAGTACACCAAGGAAGTGTGATAGGACCGTTATTGCTGGCAATGTATTTAATGATCTAGTAGAAAGCATCGGGTGCTTTTTAGAGTGTTTGCAGATGATGCGGTTGTGTATAACAAATCAGTAACACCGAAAGACAATATGGTATTGAAGAACGACCTGCAGGCGATTCATGAATGGTACAGGCTCTGGCAGTTGACCGTGAACATAAATTAATATAAAATGCCAGTATTGCGCATACATAGGAAACCAACTACACTACTGATGACACTTAGCTGGAAACAGCATTTACCGTAAGATGTCTAGGAGTAACTACCTAGAATGGGATGTCCACATAAAACAGACAGTAGGTAAAGGAGATGGCAGACTGAGATTCATAGAAAGAATCTTAAGGACATGTAACTCACCCACAAAGGAAGTTCTTACAAGGCACCTGTTCGACCTGTTCTTGAGCATTGTTTATCAGTCTGGGATCCTTACCAGGTAGGAATAATAGAAGACATAGAAGACCCAACGATGAGGTGCACTTGCCGTCACGGGCTCCTTCAGCCCGGATGAGAGCATCGCAGAGATGCTCAACGAACTCCAGTGGCAGACTTTACACGATAGGCGTTATGCATCAGGAAGACGATTACTATTAAAATTTCGAGCAAGCTCTTTCTAGGAAGAGTCTGACAACATACTAATGCCTCACTCAAAGATTTTTCGAAAAGACCACGTCGAGAAAATTCGAGAAAATAGAGCTAATACGCAGGCTTGACGATAATTCTTCCCAAACGCCATTTGCGGTTCGAATATGGGAGCGGGTATCAGTTAGTGGTGTCAGAAATACCCTCCGCCACACACCATTAGGTGGCTTGCGGAGTATGATGTAGGAGTAAATGTAGAAAGGAATTGTGTGAGGAAGATGGAACGAAGGGAAAGAAGATACGAGATCGTAGCGGCTAAAGGGGGTTCTGCGTGGGCACGCCATTCTTTTTTTTAAAAAGGAAGTCAGTCAGCTCAAAAGGAACAAATTTAATATCTTTTCATATACCTGGTTTCATGCGACTATGTGAGCCAAAGCTACTGAACCCTGCAAAGAGTTGCTACATAATTCACAAAAGGCTGAAAAAAATTATAAAATCCAAAAAGAAGAGTCTTTCTGCATAGACTGAGTTGCTTGATACAGTCCATACGATTTTGCCTTCTGAGCCAGTCTGTTCTCATCAGAGCAGCACCAACATTCGACGTCCGTAATTATTTTCTACAGATACTCCTAAATTGCGTCTTCTCTGTAATGGTTAGCCGTCTGCGCCTCCCCCTGGCACTATAGAGGTTAGTGGTAATACGAATAGATGACCTACATAATTATATGTACCTCCTTCCAGTATACTTTCACCTTTCATCACTGATTTTGATGAGGACCTTACGAAATGCCACAATCGTATACTAAGGCGAGCGTCAGCGGTGCTTATTTTCTGCACCGCAATGATCATCAGCACAGAACCAGCCTTAAAACACACTGCACTGTAACTTGTGTGCGATGGACCACCAAATAGTGTACTGATAATGGGTGACCCTAGTGGTGAAAGGTAAGTTGACAAATCCGTATTAAAACAATAAATGACATCAAATATCCCACAGAAGAGACCAAAAATTATCAAGCGAGCAAGCTATATCATCTACTGAAATGTGAAAGGTTCAATGTGACGATGGATTTATTGCAAAAAGAAAAGAAAAAAAAGTAGTACGATACTCAAACACAATAGTAAAGAGCAGATATGCACTTAAAACACCTATAAACCGCCGGAGCGGTCGAGCGGTTCTAGGCGCTACAGTCAGGAACCGCGCGACCGCTACGGTCGCAGGTTCGAATCCTGCCTCGGGCATGGATGTGTGTGATGTCCTTAGGTTAGTTAGGTTTAAGTAGTTCTAAGTTCTAGGGGACTGATGACCTCAGAAGTTAAGTCCCAGAGTGCTCAGAGCCGTTTGAACCATTTTGAACCTCTAAACCACAGTCATAGAAGTACTAATGGAAGATTGGCAAAATTTGCGGGAAACGGTGGAATTCTCTACTCAACGCCTCCCCCTTTTGACTATGAACATTAGCGCTATCTGACTGATTCTATTTTAATTGATAGTGATTCCGAACCACTAAACAGTTAGATTGTGAACTGTTGCTGCAGGTCGAAAGGACATGCCACAGACGGTAACGATGCACCTTACAAAATTCCTAACGTGCCGTAGCTGCAAAGATGCTCAACACATAGAACTGTCCATCGTGAGTGAGTGATCCAATGCTCGGTGCTTCAAATCTACAAGCCCGCCACCGGCGCGCCCTCTCACAGACTCGAGCGTTGCACTCCATCTTGCTCACCGCCCCTGAAAGAGCACTTCGATCTTCACTCTACACCTTCCCCAGACGATCTCCTCGAACTTCATACCCTTCTGTTCCAGGAAAAACCCAAAATCTTTTCCCGAAACATCCTCAAGCAAAAATGCACGGGAAAATTCTAACTGCCAACTGACGCAATGCAGAATTTCTCCACGCCAGTAATGTAATGATACTCAGCGCACAATTTCCCCACTACCCCAACAGAGTGGCTTCCCGCCAAAAATTACTGATGCCCACGGTATGTCTTCTGACGTCACTGTCTGATTCCCAATCATGACGCATATTTTCAGAGCGCGTGGTATGTGGGAAAGCAAACGGCTCTACAAAATACAGCGGCTGCGCTGGTGACAAACTGTCGCGCACACGGCAGCGCGGAGCTATTTCAAAAGCGTTTTGCAATCCCAATAGACACAGTTCTCTAAAGAGATTCTCTGAAAGCAGGCCCACAAGTACCTGCACATTCAGACTAAATTTCTCTCCCGACAGGGAACTATTTACAATATGCCATCTCGTCGAGCGATAAGACCTCGAAAGTGTAAAAACCCCTACTGCTAGCACTGGGAACAGTACACAGTAGTGCTTTAACAGCAGGACACTGCTCATGACTGAGCAAGTCCCCATCGGCCCGGGCCTTCTGCAAGCCTCTCCCGTGACGTGAAAGCAGCGGCTGGGGGCAGCACGACCCCTGGCATTGTACCCGCAGCCTGGCGCTTATGCCTTCCAGGAACTGTGGCCATTAAGGCAGCCCTGCTGTAACTCCGCGAACAGCGTGTCTCTCCCCACACAGCGGCTACACAAACAGCTGACAAGCTTTCACTCAACAGGAAAAAAGATCTATCAATCTGTCACCTGTAGTTACCCAGTGCAACTAGATACCAGGGCAAGCAATAAGCAATTAATGTCAACCCTCTTTGTTAAACATCATAACTGTCCTAATGCCTTGCTGTTTAGATAATTATGCATTAAATTCACATGTACTCAAGATCTGGCTTAATCAAAATGAAAACTGTCTTTCAACCTTTTTATTTCTTACCAATATTGTCAGTATCCTTCTGTAAAGTCACATGTCAGACGCTTCAGTTTTTTCTTTCCTGTTCATCCACAGTCCATTAGTCACTACTATACGATGATACGTTCCTGTTGTACATTTTCAGAAACATCTTCCTCAAATCCAGCTCTAGGATTCACAATATTGACTTCCTAGCGAGGATTGTGCTAGCCTGCATATCATGTTCTGTTCCCTTCATCATTACTTATTTTGCTTGGAAGAAATCAACGAAGGGTCCAAAATGGGATTAAAATTTTAAGATGAAAGGACATCAATGATGTGATTTGCTGATGGCATTTCAGTCATCTCTGGAAGTTGTGAAGCTTAAGAAGACACGTTGAACAGGTATTGCGTCAAAATTTGGACAGAGAATTTGTTAGATTTTGTAAAAATCGTTTTCTTTTCGGCATGAAAGATGCTTTGAAGATTAAAAAATATGAGGCAAAAAGTCTAATCCCTAAAATAAATTTGTTCTATGGAATCCCGACATCCTCCTCTAACGCCTCGGATCACCCAAAATGGTCTATCTGCGTCCACTCGATACCTCCCATAGTATCTGGATATAGTTAGAACCATTTCAAAACAGACAATTCTTTTCCTCTGAATTTTTGTGTGCAGTATTAACTTTTGATGTCTTATTCGTCATCTCATAGAATACAATTTTGTCTTTCAAGTAAGACTAAGTGGTAAGAAAGTGTACTCGGACAGAAACGGTACGAAAACATAGCATCCAACGCGGCGTCGTAGCAGTATCTCATCAAAGCATCCTAAGAATAGATTTGAGGCTGAGAGCAGTTCGGCAGGAGTCAGTGCCTTTGTTAAGAAACTGAAAGACCGTGACCATGATTTTGATCTGAATTACGGATTGAGCCATAGGATTGTAAATATACTTGCTGTTTTCTACACTATTTCTCAACAAGTGAAATGATAAACGTGCAATGCAGGCAAGAGGTTGCAAGGACGAAGTCCTCGAGGGTTAGGCTTCACAATAATTTATATACCAATAATACATTTATACGAAACGCAAATGAAATCAACCACGGAATAGTCGTAGCAATGCGACTGCTTGAAATGGTACTAAACTGATTTGTAAGGTTTTGTGCGTTCATGGGACAACTGCGACCGATATTTCAATCGTTTCATGATAAACAAGTGGATATCATTTCGGGCTCAAAGGCAACAGGCCAGTTCTGATATAACAGATTAATAGTAAGAATTTTCGGAAACTTTAATCTTTTATTTGTTCATATCTATAAAAAATCTCAAAACTTCACATGCGTATTTCTCGGAATTCGATTTTCAAAACTGCACGCAGTATAGATTCAACAATTTTCAATCTTTTTTTCTTTTTTTTTGAATATTTAACCACAAATTTGAAATAACGTTTCAAGGTTAACAACTTATGGGATTTTGGAATAGTTAATTTTAAACAAATATCAGTCCTTTTTAGGTGAAAACTGAGTGACTTTACTGAAACAGTCGCCAATTACACAAAAGTCAATTATTCTAAATTCCCCTACGTGGTTCACTAGCTACACTCATGTAGATTGCATGGATTTATTTGCTCAGTTACAGTGCCTGCTGCAGATCGCATCAAATTCAACATGCCCTGGTAGAATTGCTGCAGTACCGCCCTTTTGTAATTTACTACAAAAATTTTTTGTAGTATGTTTAAATACGTGCGCAGTAACCGCCCCAAGTATTACTTTTCTATCACATTCCCTTCCGCCCGAAAAAGCGAAAAGGAAACTTTTCTTTTTTGGGCCGTTACGGTGGTGTTACCCCTTACGATCGTGATCTCTTCAAGTGGAGTGAATGAATAAGCAAAGAAAATCGAAATTATTAGGGTTCAGCAGAAAAGAGGTAGCCACAAATTTGACAATACATTTAGGGTCTACAAGGTAGACGAAATATTTGAATTTCGTTACCTTGCAAGTAAAAAACAAAATCCAAAAGTATTTGCAACAAATAGAACGCTGCAGTGTAATGCTGTAAACTGCAGCCAGAAAGTCCTCTACCGAGCGAAAGGCATCTGCGATAAGAAAACCTTTCAGCCTATCACTAAAATTCTTAAGTTGTGCTGGATGAATACTGAAAATTAAACCTTTCCTTAAAAGGGTTACCAAGCGCAAATCCTTGTTTACCATTTACGGTTTAATGAGTGACTGGTAGTTCCATTTGAATGATTTACACACGTCGATCTTAACGGAACAAAATCGACAGATGTAAAGGCGCTTGTTCGCCCGATTCTTGAGTATTGTTCAGCTATCTGGGATCCCTATCAGGTAGGACTGATAGAGGAGATAGAGAAGAACCAAAGAAGAGCGGCGCGTTTCATCACGGGATCGTTTAGCTGGTGAGGGAGCGTTCAGGAGATGCTAAACAAATTCAACTAGCAGACGTTACAAGAGAGGCGTTGTGCATCAAAGAGAGATCTACTACTGAATTTCGGGATAGCACTTCTCAGGAGGAGTCGGACAACATATTAGTTCCTCCCCCCTCCCCCTACATGTATTTTGCGTATTGACCACGAGCAGAAAATTCGATGAATTAGAGCCAATACAGAGGCTTACTGACAATCATTCTTCCTACGCACTATTCGCGAGTGGAACAGGATTGGAGGGATCAAATAGTGGTACCAAAAGTACCCTCTGCCACACACCATTAGATGGCTTGCGGAGTATGATGTAGATGTAGAATGAGTAAATATTCATAACCGCAAATCCCCAGATGGAATATATGAATTCCTAGAGGGAGTGCATGTAAAAGAATGGCAGATTAGAATTCGGACATGCTTGAACAGCGGGTGGCGAGAAGTTTTACGGTGATACAGGATGCTGAAAAACTTCTTTTATGTACATCGATGGATGAATAAGGGTACATAAACAAAGTTCTTCAGATCATAGTCGAGACTGTTCTTTATTTTCTACAGAAACCTAAGTGATTAGCAGGTAGAAGGAAGCAAACAGGAGTAGTAATGCTAGCCCTCTCACCATGAGTTTCTTCGGTAACCTACTACAATAATAGTAAGAGCTTCGATTTCAACCTTCAGCATTCAGACAATAAGTACCTGACGTCTCGGGGGAACGTTACCATCATCTTACCATCATTGAGAAGAGTATACCGGACGTTCCAAAACCTTTAGATAACATTAAAGGACAATACCACGATTTCAATTTGGCTGTGGTTAATTAACTAGCATTTATTCAACTACACGATTGACCAATTTCGTCCTTGGAAGCCATTATCAGCTACTATAGATTCCGAAAACAAATCAGGCAACCGTTCAAAAAGATAAGTAAATAGTAGTTAACAAACAAACAACCCAGTTGGAACCATGACACTGTTCTTTAACAAATTCACATGAAGACATGAAGAAAATTATAGCTTTAGATAACGATTTCAAGTGTTGCTTAAACGTGAGCGATGCGATCTTGCACAGTCTTAACAACAGAATAAGCCAATTTTTCATGTACCCACAGTGAAGGTAGTCGAGTGGTTTCAAATTCTATGTACACTTAACCGTTATTCTATTCCATTTCCTTTGATTCTTCTAACATTGCTGCTATATTTAAATTAGCCACAGAAACGATTTGCTCTAAATACGATTTATAAATAACACGATCCTTTCCTTAATTGTGGGGAAAGAGCCATGTGTTCCCTTTTGTTTCCCAAGAGGATTCGTACCTGCCTTAGTAATCCTGTACAGGAAGTTCAAAACATCCAGTTAATTATTATAACTATGAAATACACTCATAAGTCACCAATACTATCGTACAACAGCTAAGTGATTTATTAGTAACATATGAAAATTTATGACCGGGACTCGAACCCTATCCTCTTAACCACCTCTGTCATCCAAGCACCCCTCCAGGGCGGCGAAGTCTTCCAAGTCTCTGCTTGTACAATGTGGATAGAAGACAGCAGCTCTTCATATATTTGCAGCCGTATGTTTTCAGAAGTTATTTTATTTAGACGATCAGTGTCGGTAGCTCATTAATTCCACTCTCAGCCAACTAAGCACTCGACGTAGAGAGAATAAGATACATCGATGTATGCATAACTGGAGCCAACAATCCTTGGATTCCCTGACATCGACGTATGTGTTTGCCTATACATGGCGTGCAAAGGGGTTTGAAGATGACATTAGTGAGACGCCGACTCGGATCCTCTAAATAAAATAACTTCTGAAAATGTATGGCTGTTTGGCGACTACTCTTTGGTGAAAAATGTTCCTATGTCCTAGTTGTTACGTCCCATAGCGCTCGTATCCAAATTGTATGATTCCTGCATATGGGAAGATATTGTTTTGATCGGTAGACTGCGTTGTTTTGGCGTGAAGTAAGTGGGGTAGTGTCTGCATTTTGCAGTGTCTATGTAGTTCGATTCTATGTTCCTTCGGACATGCATATACCCGAAGGAGTTGTACATCGAACTATACAGATACTGTAAAATACAGACACCGCGATACTGTACATAATTACAAATAATGTACAAAGATTTATCAAACATACATAGTCAACTGTTTCTGTAGTTATAAATATATTTTGTCCAGGTTCTACAACTGAGCTAGCAGAAAGCGTAATTATTTGTTTCAAAGAAGGCACTTCAGTTACGTTGAAAAAATTGTAGGTACTCTTCTCAGTCATCCTCAATCGCAACCATAATTTCAGTGAATTAATCAATAAATCTTAATCTCTCTGTCGTCTAAATGCGATAGCGTCGTCTCTAAGGCTACTTCGGTAGTAAATACGAGCAAGTTCCGCCACATTAACCGTGGGAACAACACGCCACACAACGTAGTCACTTTTCATCCGATGTGTTGCCTTCCAAAGGAGTATGTCCTGCCGACCACTTGTCACGTACTGAGAAACATCAACGGCTTCGTCAAATAAGGTGGCAGGAGGTAAACATTATCCCAGTGGCTGGAATGTGGCAGTCATGCGTCTGCGCGTCCAGGTGAAATTTTCCCACGCACCTCGTTCCTCCGTCACCTTGGTTTTTTGTCCCAGCGGCTGCTGCTGGAGTCGAAGAGAAGAAGTGGTGGGCGGGGCTCCAAACCTTCCAGATAAGCAGCGGCGCTCCAGGAACCCGCTGTCCAGTCCAGGCAGCATCAAACACCATACGTCTACAGAGCAGGCTGACCGAACACAGTTTGTACGCTAACCCTGGCGGTACACAAGGCGGATAATACCCAACGGTCCCCGAAACGTTTGTTCCATCTCACCTACGGAATTGCCTTGGCGTCGTGCGAAGTCCCATTTGCAGCAGCGCAGCAGCCTAAATCCAGGCACTCTTGTGATTTGCGGCCAGCGAGACAAATTACGCAATGTACTGCTCCGTATACTTACTCAGAAAAGTTTATTGCCTGACCCGGATTAATCATCAGCACTGCGAAACCACTAAATCACTACATGACGGACGACGGACGCGGCATCGTCTGCGTATTCATTTTGCGAATTTCCTGTTAGAAAACAAAACATGAACTATGTTTGCGATGTAATATCGATAAAATTTCACTTCGTGTATTCGTGAAAACACATTTGAAATTATGAAACAGCTGTACGAAGAAAGACGCATAATGTATAAACTTACCAATACAGTCTCTACGGCAATGCCTCTTCGTCGCTGTATGGTTCAAATGGCTCTGAGCACTATGGGACTTAACTTCTGAGGTCATCAGTCCCCTAGAACTTAGAACTACTTAAACCTAACTAACCTAAGGACATCACAAACACCCATGCCCGAGGCAGGATTCGAACCTGCGACCGTAGCGGTCGCGCGGTTCCAGACTGTAACGCCTAGAACCGCTCGGCCAATCCTGCCGGCGTCGTTGTATGGACGACAGTCGTTTACGCCTACAGCTGTTTGCGCTTCACAGTCGAAAGCTGACAAAAGCGCTGCCAGATGTCAGCGATTTCCTTAGGGTAACTCGATTGTACTAATATCTTACAAGGGAAACTCCCCATAGCACCCCTTCCTCCAGATTTAATGGTAATATGGCCCAGTGGATAGTCAGTCAGAAACTGAACATAGACCAAGCATGGAAATAGGAAGAAGATGTACTGAACTGTTTTTTTAAAAAAAAGAAGAAAAATAGAAAGAGTGAACCATCCAAGCTCTGGTGAACTGGTGAGACCGGGAGTTCCCTTGTTATTAGTAATGAATAAATGTACTAAAACTTCACGCATGATACGGCGTTTTTTCACGCATCTCAGTGTTTATGACGTCATATCTCTTGAACTATTTGTCGTGCAATGATATATACTGCCGGAATAAAACTGTACATCCTTACAGCGGTTTCCAATTCACTTATGATTTATTGCTGCAACAGTGCATATGAAGTACACGTAATTCGTAAGTTCTTACATTCTTAGGTACCAGGTATCGACCCATGCTGAAACACCGATATAGCACATGGTGTAACTTCCACAGGAGGCAATGTAGACGCCGACTCTCGCTGCCACTCGATCGTTCAGGTGGCAGATACTGTCCTGGAATACGTTACACCACGCCTGCTTGCCGCGCGGGATTAGCCAAGCGGTCTAAGGCGCTGCAGTCACGGACTGTGCGGCTGGTCCCGCCGGAGGTTCGAGTCCTCCCTCGGGCATGGGTGTGTGTGTTTGTCCTTAGGATAATTTAGGTTAAGTAGTGTGTAAGCTTAGGGACTGATGACCTTAGCAGTTAAGTCCCATAATATTTCACATACATTTGAACATTTGAACCACGCCTGCTTGACCTGTTCACGTTGTTCTCTAAGAGTTGTTGGTTGACGAGTCACATGAATCACTTCTCCTCCCATCGTACCCCACACACGAACGATTAGATGCAAGTCCGGACATCGTGTTAGCCAGAGACGTTGCAGCACGTCCTACAGATAACACTGAGTTTCAACGGCAGTGTGCGGGCGAGCATTACGCTGTTGGAACAATGCATCACATTCGTGTAGCAGTAACAGCGAAAGAACGCGTCTAACCACATTCTGCACGTGCCGAGCGCTGGTTAGCGCCCCCCAGAAACACCAAAGATGAAGTAGAGTTATTACTTACTTCATCCCAGAGCATAAGGCCTAGTGTGGGGCAGAGGTGTCTTGGACGAACGCATTCTACAAGACAACGCATACGCACAATCTGCTATAATCGCTGAACGCCACGGCGCACCATTCCATCTTCCAACTGCACCGTGCCAGCCGTTCATGTGGATGCTGTAGTGTGTGTGGAAGATAGGGAGTGCCCATAGCTCGTAACAGATCGTCTTGTCACATCTGGGCTCACAAGCCTTCTTATGTGTGCTGTGGTAGCTGTACGATATTCGACTGCTGCCCTTTCAATACGACGATCCTGGTGGGCGTCAATGCTGCTTGCACGCCCAGAATCTCGTCACGTGATCTTTGATGTCAGAATCGTTGCTTAACTGATGCAGCACGTCCAACATGTGTGGCAATTCCCCGAAAGCATCATCCCGCCGCTTGGCAAACCACAATTAGACCCTTTCAAATTCGCTCAGTTGGCTGTAAGAAGCACGAGTGCGTCACCGTGGTATGGTTGCCCGCTTGCATCACACGTTTGCACCACACTGAGTCTTCTAGCTGAAAGCATTCTCTCTTAGAGTATAGACACAGATGGGCTCACTGCGCTATCTGTTGGCTGACGACGTTGAACCATCATCAGCACATCTACTATACCCCAGGTGGTATATGGCGTCATCGGAACAAATTCAACGTCGTCTTTCCAGGTGCACTAATTTATTCCGACAGTGGATTTGTGTAGGTACATTTACGGCATAGCGAAGAATTAATTAATTTAAACCCCATTCATAGAGCGGCAATTTTAAACGCATCTGGATGTTTATGACATCATATCTTTTTATCTATGTCTCATAGAGTGACATAATTATGTAGAAGCATTCAGCGGCAAGTGTGGATAGCGCCTATAAAATGTGTTTGCGTGTAGTCAGTAGTAAATAAGTAATAAATTTAAACGTCGTGCACGATGCTGCAGTGTTCACGACTCTTATTGTTTATGATGTAATATCACCTGAACTATGACATGTAAGTGGTTATTGCCTGACAGAAAGAGATGTGTGTGCTAAGACTGTTTGCATTCGGTTCTCTAGTTTAGGATGCGTTCATACGCACATACACAACTAATCTCTTTATGTATGGATCTTAATTAAGGATCGTCAACCCCAGCTTAATTCGTGAGACGAGGTTAAAATTGTAAATATATCTAGATATTTATATGTTGCCTCATGTGCTAAGGTTGTACAACGTGATGATAAAAACTGTCTCTTGAAACGCGTTGTTAGGCTGAATGTAGAAAGAAGGTTCAGTGCTACCGATTAATGCTGTACATTCACATCTATATACGCACTCCGCAAGCTACCATGTACCACTACTAGCCATTTCCTGTACTAGCCGTGGCGAAAATGGACCGAGGGGAAAACGACTGCCTAAGTGCCTCCGTTCTAGCCGCGATTTCTCTTATTCTATCTTTGCGGCACGCGAATATACGTTGGTGGCAGTAGAACTGTTCTGCAGTCAGAAGTAAGAATCCTGTGGGAATTCCATTAGTAAATGCAGAAGAGAGAGCGCGTAGGTAGAGAGAGTACATTGAAGGCTATTATTAGGGGGAGGACTTGTCTGATAACTTGATAGAAGAAGAAACAGTGGACAGGGAAAAGATAGAGGATCAAGAGCTTTGGACGACATATGATCAAATAAGGCAGAAGGAACTGATAAAGTCCCATAGGAATTTATAAAGTAATTGCGGGGGGGCGGAACAAAACGACTGTTCTCGTTGGTGTGTAGAATATAGCAGATTGGCGGTATCGTCAGAGTTTCGGAAAAGCATCATCCACACAATTCAGAGGATAGCAAGAGCCGACAGTGCAAGGATTATCGCGAAAACAGCTTGGGGGGGGGGGGGGGGCAGTACGTCAAACGGGACGACTTGGAGCAGGAGACACACCATAGGACACATTAATTTTCACTGTCTACACTTTTACAAATAAATTCATAAAACTTTGTCAGCATGACCAGGAAGGACTGAGGATTGACACTCATAGCAGTGGAAGTTCGAAAATATAACAAATTTATTTTTTTGTACATGTGAAATTTCACCACTTTTTCACTTACTTTTGGCTGCATTTGTTGCTGTAGGTTCACTTTTCTTCATAAGTAAGATAGATTCTACGATGAATTTTGCACAGTATACAAGCCATACTCACAAGTGTATCAAACTATGGAATATATTTAATTTACAAAAAAATTAACGAGCTGTTACATTTTAAACTTCACATTTAGAAAAAAAATCAAATTTTATGTTTAATTATGTCAATTTTTACCACAGGTTTTAATAAATTTGGAAATTCCTAGAGTTACATATAACTGTAAGTACGGTTTGTACGCTGTGCAACATACAGCTACATAACTTTTATGGTGCTAACCAGAGCTCCAAAGAATAAAAACTGTGGAGGTACACAGAGATTGGAATACATCCAGCAAATTATTGACGATGTAGGTTGAGTGTGATACTCGAAGATGAGCAGGTTAACCACTATGAGAGTCAGCAGTGTGAAAATTTGGCGACCATTTTGGACTTCCGTAAATGTGGCATTAATTTGTGGCTCCTGATCTTTCGTATAGTCTCCAAATCGGTTCTGTTTGGGTTTAGTTAGACTCTAGGCCCTCGGCGACGTTTGCAACACATGGCTGACATAGGTATGTTTGAAAAGTAGTTTTAGCGTGGTCACTTTTTCCTAGTCCCACTGATGAACCCAACACGGGAGATACGTTGCCTTTTAACTTGGAGTTGTTCACTCTGTACTAACTTTAGGTAAGTTCATTGTTGTCAGTACTTTTCGACCTTATTTGCTTTCGTTCGGCAGGCAGAATTTTCGTGCGTTTTATTGTTCAGACATGTGGTTTCATTTTCCCATACTACAGCAATCTGAAACAAGTTTACCAGGTAGGTTTGCAATAAGGTAGTCATGGGGGGAGGAGTGATTTGCTGATGTCACTTGTCTGCCCTACCTCTCTCACCTGATTCGAGCCTCATTCAGGTATCTGCGAGCGTCAGAGGTAGTATGAGTGTTGGAAGTAGGACGGATGTAGTTGTAGGTCATCCACTACATAGCAGACGGTGCTGGGAGCAACATTAATTGCACGCGCAATCGCTCTTGTACTCGTTGACGGGTTTTCTTCATCACGATGCAGTACGGTCTCTTCGGGTTCGGGTATGCGGCGTCTCCTTTGAGCACCACAATCACGTCTGCTGATGGTGAAGGTAACCCTTTCTCGAAGCCGTTGCATAATTGTGGCAAAAAGGGTATATGATGGGGGCGGGCATTGTGAGTAACGGCCGGCTGGAGTGGCAGAGCGGTTCTAGGCACGTCAGTCTGGAACTGCGCGACTGCTACGTTCGCGGGTTCGAATCCTGCCTCGGGCATGGATGTGTGTGATGTCCTTAGGTTAGTTAGGTTTAAGTAGTTCAAAGTTCTAGGGGACTGATGACCTCAGCTGTTAAGTCCCATAGTGCTCAGAGCCTTTTTTTGTGAGTAACATTCTTAATAATGGCGACGACCATCTCTTTCATTCTCTAGAAGTTCTAAAAATATGTAACGGGAATTTTTGAACACCCTGTAAACGTAGATGTAGATGTATATATTCCAGTGGCCTTTCACACTTTGATCCCAGATGGCAGGCTATACCGCTATCCAACAGCCTATCAATAGCGGCGTTCTTCAGTTTTTTTTTTACCACATGCACGACCAGAGAAAAAATAAAAGAGTGGGAGCAAACTTTATGTTTATCTGAGTATCGCCAGCAGCTACATGAGAAACGCAAACGTGTTCATGTTATATCCTCCTTTCAAGACCCTGTCCATTCCGTTCAACTGCACTTCCAGGTCCTTTGCTGTCTCTGACAGAATTACGATGTCATCAGCGAACCCCAAAGTTTTTATTTCTCCTCCATGGATTTTAATTCCTACTACGAATTTTTCTTTCGTTTCCTTTACTGCTTGCTCAATATACAGATTGAATAACATCGGGGATAGGCTACAACCCTGTCTAACTCCCTTCCCAACCACTGATTCCCTTTCATGCCCTCGACTCTTATAACTGCCATCTGGTTTCTGTACAAATTGTAAATAGCCTTTCGCTCCCTGTATTTTACCCCTGCCACCTGCAGCTATATCTGCAATGAAACGATCTTCTTTTATAGTTCTATCGTGGACGATTAACAAGCTGCTCGTGATCTGAAATAATATTGACGATTACTGCTGTTATCACCTACAACAGGCGACTTCGTTGATGCAAATTAGTGGCGAACTCAGTTTGCACGATATCCCAGCATCTAGTGGTTAGAGGTAATTTTAAAGCGATTCAACGTAATGTAAGCACAAGAAATTCTGCAATCTGCTCACTTTATTGCTTTGTAATTCCTTAATTAGTCATGCGATAAAAGAAAACATTACCTTCTCATACACGAACGGCCACTTATAGGAAATAATGGAATCATTTTACATGTTTTTCACGTTTGTAATCCGCAACTGGGACACTGTTAGACAAATCAGCTAAAGGAGTTTAATTTATTAATTACCGGACAAGCCCAAAGTTGTGAGATTTGGACGCCTGTAGATAAAGCAGGCAGCGCAGTTAGGCGGCGTGAAAAATTGCTCACTCCCGTAACGATCGCATCCTCTAACAATGGGTCCTTCAGGTCTTATTAATCAATGGCGACACGCCCGGTGCACAAGAAAGCGAACGTTCTGAGGGATAATTGAAAGACCGATAACTCGTGTAACTCGGTAGAGACAGTTTCTCTGCCGCAGAGAACACCCGCAAGAGTGCGTAATTGCTATTAAAGTCGATTAAACCACAAAAGTAAAACGGAAATTGAGCCGAGCTGTCTCATCGGTGTCGTGTAATAACAGAACAAAAGGAAATGTGGGAGCTGGGTGTTCCTGACATATCCATTTTCTTTGTTACTAAGATTTAACGGCCCGTAGTATACCCGCAGATCACTGTAATTAGTCGATGTTGTTAAGACAAGTAGTATTCTGCCAGCTTCATCTGTTCGTAGATCTCACTGTACACTTTGTTTGATCTGTTATACATATTTCATATATCAGGGACAGAAATAACTACATTGGTCTAACTCGGGCGCTCTTTTGCGGAGCAAGGTTATGATCAGAACCTGGGACAATTTAATGTACAGTGTTAAAAAACGTTGGGAAAGTCTTTTTGCTACCTTCAGTGTGGTTCTTGTGGTCTGTCTCACACGATTCCAGGCTTCTTCTAAAGGGGATCTCTAATTCTACCAGAGAAACAAAGGAAAGACGAAACCACTTCGAAATTTAACCATATTAACACAATACTTTCCGTGTTTGGTCAACAGAACGCCGTGACGGCTGCAGTAACATCCGGCGATAAAAATGTAATAAATTAACTTGTTTGGCAGAACATGATAATAATATTTAGTAGGAAAACACTTACTAATAGTCTGCTAAATTATGTTTATTTGGTTAGGAATCGGGTCTCGGCGTCTTAGGTCATCATCGGTTGACAGCTGAACGTCGAAAACACGGATAAGAATGGTGTGCGACTTCCACAGACATTATTTATACAGAAGATTAAAAAATGGCATTAATTTTACATAGCAAAACGTTACATTTTTTGTCATATAGCTGTAATTACAATAATTAAAAGGAGGAATGGAAACAATGCTTCTACGTGCAGATACGTTTAACAGCTGATGAGAAATAAGATGAATTTACAATTTGATTCTACTGTTTGTAAACAAAACTTAATTGAACGAAGTAGGAAAAGGAAACTGGTTCTGACAATTTAACACTAAGCAGGCATTTTGTTTGTGGATCGATACCACTACACAATTAGATACATTACTACAACATTTAAACTCGCAACGTACGAAATTCAGTTTATGGTGGAGCTGGGAGGCTCTTCTATAAATTACTTGGATCTAAATTTATGTATATTTGCACAAGAAGATACTTATTTAGTATTTACGGAAAAAGACGTAGCTATAGATACGGTAATCCCTGCAAGCTCTCAGCAACCACACAGCCACAAAAAATACAGCTTTTCGTTCGACGGTACAACGTCTCACATCATTCCATTACCTAAATCAGGCTTTCAAACAGAAATACAGACCATCAAACATATTACTTCCAGTAAGGGCTATAACTCTATCCTGATCGACAATATATTACGAAAAAAGAAAATGCGTAAAATCACACCACTTCCGTACGCTTTTTAGTTAATGTTATTATTTCCATTAGCAAAAAAAAAAATATGTTTCCCTATGTGAACAATTTATGTCCATATAAAGATTATCTGTGTAAGTCGACCATCATTTTTTTTTGTGTCTGCGACATTCACTTGCCACCTGAAGATTGCCTAATTAGCTGAAAGCCGGTTCGTGACCAAATAACCACAATTTTGCAGAACATTACAAAGTGTTTCCTGTTTAAAGTTAAACGTAATCTAGTCCCGATGGATGAACAATCATGAAGCAGGTAGTGACAGAAGATAGAATATCACGAGAGACACTTATTTAAACTCTGCATAGGAAGCCTTCTCACAAACCGATGGGAAAAATTTAGATGGGGATTTTTCCGTTGGTTTCCGTATTACGGGGTAAATTTACGAATGGGACTCGCTTCCGTCAATTGCATTGTTGTAATGCTTTTCCACTCTCTCTTGTCACCTTCACACACCGTCCTGTCGATACACACTCTTCCCTTCGTCTCCCGCTGAGCTCTTCTCTATACCCTTTCTGCCAATTTTCATTCACTGAATTTTAATAAAAAACGTCGGTATGCGTTCTTTGATGAAACACGATGTTTTTATAAATAAAAATCTCGCTATGTGAACTGTTCTTCTGAATGAAGTAATTTTTCATTATTTTTAACCCAACGACGAAAGGAAGGTCTATGTCTCTGGGCAGGGGAAGGTTCAAAGTTGATATACGCCGTCCCATCGTAAGAGAGGTACAACGAATATTCTTCAAGATGCTTCAATATCTAGTCGTATGTTTTATGTGGGGACAAAACAAAAGAGCTGTACAAAAGTAATTTAGCAAAACCCAAAAAACTATGTCATACAGTACATCATTTCCGTTAGTCACCTGCAGGCATTTCAGCAACAAATCTGTGCAGCAAGAATTTAGGCATGATATATAGGTACAATAATAATTTGACGCTTCCTCTCCTTCAAGTTTGCCAAAATTAAATCCTGTTGTAATAAGCACTATACAATACCTTTAGCAAAGACAGCTTATCCATTTTAGCAAGCTCTGTCAGAATTCGTAGTCTGGTAACTTTGGTAAGTTGATTCCAGATACTTTATGTCCGTATGTTAATATGAAAACGTTCAACATTTTCATGCGATGTGTTACTACTCTAAGAGTATGTCTAGTTCCCTATGCACCCATAATACCAAAAGTGCTTTTCTTCTCGTCCAATTACATGTTTATAAGACGTTTGTTTATTATAGAGAGAGCAAAGCTTTTCCTCCTCCAAAAATGCACTTAATCTTCACATACAAAAACAGGTGAAACATTTTTCTGATATGATTACAGTGAGATGTTTGGAATTGAATGCTCGGTCTTTTGAGAATTTAATCTTGTGTCAGTGCAAAGAATTCAGGGAACTTGCTGTGCGCTTTATTTAAACATAGCTCCCAATTACTAAGATCATGTGACGCTTGCGATTAAACACATTCGTAAGAAACACACGGAAGGCATTGAGATGAAATACATCTAGAAACTATTCAGTAAACAGTCTTAATTTAGTTTAGATACTAAACCTCCTTCGAGACAATTCCTCTTATTTAGAAGACAATTTTTGAAATGCTTCACATTTGTCTTACTTACTGATTAGTGCCGTCTGTGCTCACACTGAGTTTTCTTTTGCAAAAGGTCGTAATATTCGAGTGTATTTGTATACCGCACCCAGTTACGATACTTGAAATAAGCTGGATCAGAAAAATGACTGGTTTCTGTTCATTTTATCCACGTTTTCGTAATTATTGCAGCAAGCAAAATGGAAGCGTCCCACTGTATAATATAGGTAAGAGGTGAAAGTACTTTTCCAGACTATTTCTATAGATCTCAACTCAATACCCACTTCTTTTTTTAATTTTATTTAATTATTTATTTTTCTGATTATAGATTCAGTGTCACTGACTGGAAAAAAAATCTGTTGTCAAACACGACCCGTGGGGATTATTTGCGAACTATGTATGACATGTAGATCTCTGTTTGAGGAATCACCAAACACTTATTCGCTAATTAGATTTACCACATAGCAATTCTAGATAGCTAAGGTTCAATGACTGTAATTCATAGGCTTAGTTTCTGAAAGTATGCGGAGTAGTACTATTTCATAAACTTACGTTCTAAAGAAAACTCGGATTAGTGAATAGTATCTAGAGCGCAAATACATGAAAACGGTAAATAATAAGCATAACTTTATAAAATAGCCCATAAGTTCTATATTTCTGATCCCGATTAATAACAGGTAATTTGTTAAAAACTAATGAATGGCAGAAATTACAGAATGAATTGCCTGAATTCGTGTTGGGGAGCAGGACTATGGTGTGGAGCGGTTGCGGAGGCTTCACTAAAGCGATATTCTACTCACTATGAAATGTTAGGGCAGCTTCGGTAGCAATCATAAGATTAAAGTTTTGTAACAGTCTAAGAGTTTTGTACCAGTTTAAGTGCCTTTTGTGTAAAGAAATAGCAAATAGGAAGGGAAACGGAGATATACAGACAGTATAATGTCAAACATTGTTCACCCCTCTAACATATCAAGCAAAAAGTAGAAATTTTCCTTACACCGAAAATATTTCTCCACAGAAAACAATGCCTAACTTCTAGGTCAGCAGTTGAGCTCTTATTATCTCAACTGAATGACACTGAAAAACAGCTCGCTACAATGAACAGCATACGCGTATGCCTGCTGATTGACCAACAGATTCTTAACCTTAGCACTCATCAGAGGGTAAAATATTTTAGCCATTCCACATATTAATTTGATTATTCGTTGACGCGAAAAGAAAGTAACAGAAAGACACTCCAACGGGCCTTACTCGTCAGTGTTTCCTCTCTTTAAAACTAAATGACTTCTTGCGGTGGAGCTTAAAATCATACGCCTTGTGAAAGCTAAACAAAATTTTTGGACAAGATGCGAAACGATGCACGTGTGGGATGTTTTCAATCTAGATATCCCATTAAGAGATAACATTCTACTGTTATTTAATACACAACATTTGACGGTTGTCTAGCCTCACTTGTTTACCAGATTATCGAACATGTAAGAAAAATGAAATATTGCACTGCCTTAATTTCTAACAGCCGTTACTTAGGAACTTTTAAAGGAAAGATCTTCCGTTTCCAAGCTATGCTACAAACGTTGCTTTTAATTAATGTGGTCTGTCACTATATATTTTTCATTACGCACAACAGTTGCAATCTTCAGCCAGGTTTTAAATGAGAAAAAAAAGGAATAACGAGTTGCCGTCCGTATGAAACAAGGAGTGAATAAGCGCAAGACCGTGTTCTTCCCGTCGACGTGACCTAATTAACACCGCTGGAACCATTCTTCACGTAGTTTCTGGTTTGCTGCTCACTGCATAAATTATGGAACAGGTGGTGCACAGAATTTAGTTAGCAGGATCTAAAAATAATTTCTGCTGCCAGCGAGCACCAGCGGAGAAAGGAAACTAAGGACCAAGTCTTCGCCTTCGCTGGAAATGTTATTCTCCTCACAACGGGACAGAACTAATATTTGCTGCTTGCAAGGCAGTATCGCTTGTTATTTATGATATCGTTGGGGCAAAAGTGTTTTCGTAAGTTTGATGTCTTTCGGGTCAGATAGGTGCTACGTTTCCTTTTTCAGCTTGCCTGATTCAGCGGCACATGTCATATTGCTTCTTTGAAGATAATCCAAACCTTTTAACCATAGTGCATTCTCAAAAACATAATTCAAAAACCCCCACAAGAGAGCGAAGAAACAGTCATAAATGTCTAAAGCAACTTTTCACTGGTTCATACGAAATTTATTTCATGATTGTGATGTTCTTAGGACTTGTTTCACTTAATAGAATTCACTGATTGCCTGAAAGACAATGAGCGTTCCATTGCACGAGTGTAGTTACTGCGAAGCACAAGAATTGGTACGATATGCAGCGAAAGCTTGCAGAAGCGTTGGAAAACAACTGTAGCTAATCTGCTAAAGAAAGTACATGAGTGAGGCTTTACTGTCTTCAGAACTGTGTAGATCCAAAGAAGTTTCTTTGAACTGTATAATATCCATACCTTATGCGAATGCAGCAGAAATCAATGTTGCATACTTTGACCCTTCCAGAAACGTGACGTGAGGGCCTAATTGCTAGCGATGAAGAATGCATTATTACTGACAGATACTACTGTAAAAATGTAAACAATTAAATAAAAATATCTTAATGTTAGTGAATATGAAAGTTTATATTTTGATAGTTTAAGTAATTTGGAATTTGGTAAGAGATATCCCTTAAATAATGACCTCGCTTATATATTAGTACCTGGAACATTTCTATCGTACCGTCTCTATGTTACTAGAGTGATTCATTTCCGTGATTGCATGGCAGTTCCCGAAATAGTGATACACAGTTGTAGAAGGGTTTTCATCGACTATAGATAATCAAGTGAATGGGTTTCCACAAAATTTATAACGATCAATTCTATTAATTTTAGAGATCCTCTATTCATCTTTTGTACGAATTTAATCCAAATTAACACGCCGAAACTATATTAGTTTTAGTTTATATATACCACTGTTCCCATCATGTTAGCCCATGAGCCGAAAATCTAAATTAGTGGTACTACTAGTAACAGTGGTGGTTGTGGTAATAGTTTGATAGAGGCAGTAAGATAAATTTTCCCATTTTACTATTTACAACCCGTCAGTCAGGCTTATACTATATTCACACCCCCAAAACACCCTCGATTAACCACAGAGTAATTGCTCTGCTACCGATTAATTTATCACAACATTTAAAGAGGATAAAAATGAGCCATTACTGTTTCAGGGCGTTTGTCACTTCTTCGAGGCCTTAAAGCTGTCTTGAAAGCAGATACAGTTTGTTCCATAACTTAAGAACCTATTTCATTAAAAGATTATATACAAGTATGGTGTTAACATTTTTATTCCTAATACAATTTAAAAAATAAAAAATGGGAACACAGTATTGAAATGCTACAATATTTATGAAGAGCATTCCAGTACATTTGTAACAATTGTCTAGGTATTGAAATTCGGGTTCCACTGCGAAATATACGGAACACTGTATCTCAAACCAATTCCTCATCCTTCAAAAGAGCAATACTTTATCGCACACTTTGTATGATCCCATGGCCGTGTTTGGTTCAGTATTTGTACTGAAGCAGCCATATAGAAAGAAGACTCATTTAGTGGGTAACTGCTCCTTAAAGTTGCTTACATTTTCTGTGAAACACATTTTCTTCATTTGTTCAACCTTTTCCTTGAACTGTTTTAATGTAATGGTTCTACGAAGTAATTACGAAAATGCAGCATCCGCGAAGGGGGCTAGCAACATAATTTCTTGAATGATGCACTCGTAATTTGTAGGTGTACATCAGTTGACATTTTTATAACTCTGGCAAGTCACTGGTCCTGGTTGTTTCAAAATAGAACCGCAGTTAGTGAAAAGGATGATGGCCATCTAAGAAGGCCAGTCATGATGATGGGAGTAAATGTTGAGGTGTGATTCTATATTAGCGACTGCTTTTTTCCTACTGGTACCTTTTACAACAGTTTCCTGTGAATAATCGCATATGAAGATATTACAACAATTTCTACATCTTCGCTGTGTCAGAGGTCAGCATTTAATGATCGCTTATTTTCTTTCACAAATACTGCGTGATTATTAAGAACGTTTGAAATAAAGAATGGCATTGCCCTTGCAAGAAAATGGCTCTGAACACTATGGGGCTTAACATCTGAGGTCATCAGTCCCCTAGAACTTAGACCTACGTAAACCTAACTAACCTAAGGACATCACACACATCCATGCCCGAGGCAGGAATCGAACCTGCGGCCGTAGCGGCCCTTGTAGAATCACACACAATTGCCATTTTGTGTGCTCTTAGACTATAGTATGCAACTTGTCTTCGCCAAATGGAATTCCAGTACACAGATTTTACTGTTTCTTCCCGTAGGTCTCCAGTACACTCGATCTCATGTAAGACAGCATCGAGAAAAAATGACAACGATTGCTCTAGTCGGAAACTCCGACTTAGCCTTCGCTTAGCCTTATCCACCGAACAAGTCAATTCTGCACGCTCTTTCGTAGCTAAATCAACACTACAAGCCGAATCGTTATAAAGGACAGTTACTTTCTGAATACGCTTTCTTTACTACGTAGCTAACAAACAACAAATCTTATCAACAAATTACGTGGATCACTGTGTGTCTAAACACACATTAGTTGTAATGGTTTTAATGACCAAACCAAGGACTATGATGTCTGAACTATGAGATAAAAAAGATACAGACGTCTCTTCGGCACGAATTTCACGTCGCTACCCAGGTGAGGGAGGTATTAAATGCATCTGCAACGAGTATAGCCGAATCAAGGCGACGTCAAGGAGACACACAGATGTATGGGAGATTTGATACAACGGAAGTTTCTTACAATGCAGGTGTCTTGTGGCCTAATAATTGGTATTAACGGTTATCGACTGCTTTTAAATGTGTCGACGAAAAGCTGAAATTTGCAGTTAACAGGAAAGACAGAAGATTTAGATATAGAGTTCGAAGTTTAATCGGAAAAGAATAGACACCAGGAATTCAGCGAAAAAAGTCAGTAAGAATCCGAAAGCGGCAGATAATAACGGACAGGAAGTTTGTGCTGACTGTACTACAGCTCCGTGGCTAGGAGAGTCACTGACTGTGCATTTTAGTAGACACCTGCCTTCTAGCATTTGCTTTTGTGGTCAGGTGTCCTTGCTGATGTCGCACGATAACTTTAACGTAGAGAGAGAACATTTGTTTTTACCTTTCGTATTACGTTTATTTTCGGAATATATGTCACACAGCATTGGTTCGCTTATCGAAAGTTCACCTAAGTAGACGTAGTAAATCACACTAAAACGAATGCATAGATGAGTTTTCTTAATGTCTCTTAAAAACCTTAGATATATTACACACGCACTCCTGGCAAATGCAATACAATCAGCTTTTGACAAACTATTAAAAAGCTTATCTAAATTACAGACGCCCTCCTGACAGTTGCCACGAGTGCAAGTGTAACTTCGTAAGCTTTTTAAGACTTTATCAGATTCTGATTATGTTGCATTTAACGTGTTGCTTTTTCTACGTTTGGTATTTGAAAGAGTCTTATATGAGAAATACTGTATACCTTTTTAAACCTACAGATTTTACATTTTTTTCTTCCAGTTGATGACGGTTGAAACAACTGAAACAGGTCGAATAAATACAATTTGTACAGTTGACTGGAAAATAAAAATGCTTTTTTATAAATATCTCTTGGCTGTAGCCAGTTACCTATATAAATTCTTTACGCTGTCATTATGTTGCTTCAGCCCATATAACAATGTCGACCTTGAAGTCGAAAGGAACAAGGCAACGATGATGAAGATGGTTCAAATGGCTCTGAGCACTATGGGACTTAACATCTTTGGTCATCAGTCCCCTAGAACTTAGAACTACTTAAACCTAACTAACCTAAGGACATCACCCACATCCATGCCCGAGGCAGGATTCGAACCTGCAACCGTAGCAGTCCCGCGGTTCCGGACTCAGCGCCTAGAACCGCTAGACCACCGCGGCCGGCGGTGATGAAGAATGAGAAGAACAAATCAAGTTAGAATACACACATACAGCAATCAACGTGTGGTATGAAAGCGGATGAGTAACGACCTACCACAAATCTTCATTGGATTCGCATTCAGAAGGACGACTGTTCAAATCCTCTTCGTCATTTCCTTAAATCGCACCAGAAAATTGCCGGAATGGTTCCTTTGATAGGGCACAGCCGATTTCCTTCCTCATCCTTTCGTAATCTGAGCCTACGCTCCGTCTCCAATGATCTCGCTGTCGACAAAACGTTGGACTCTAATCACCCCTTCTTCTAAGCTAGAACCTAACGTATCCAAAGAGGAGTTCCAAGTTAATGTTATTAATGAAATTAATAAGTTCATTGACCAACATAACACAGTTTCTTATTCAAATCTGGAGAGAGAACAAATGTGTTGGCAGGAGCGTGTCCGTGTGATCAAATCGCACAAGTTGAGACGACAAACTGTAGAGTAATAGTTCTGTCTGATTAGATATTTATATTTATGTATCTTTTGTGTTTCTTTGAATAAGGTGTATAGTGTGTAGATTTAAAATATCAGAGAGTGACCAACACCAAAAGAAGATTATTTAGAAATATATAAGTTATAGGTTTTGTGTGTTAATTGTAAATGCTGTGTAATATGGCTATTTCTTGATGATGTTACTGGATGTATGAATATTTGTAAAGGAAAATAATATATCTGAAGAATTGTGGTGAATGAAACAGTTGTTAGGCACCAGTATCTGAGTCTGTAAAGAAAGCACTGTGGAGCTGTAGAATTTTTGAGTCTGTAGTGGATAGCTGTTGAGTGCAGCAGGCGGGATGTTGAGTGTACGTGTAATTCATGGAGCACTTAAGGAACTGCGTCAATTGCAGATTTATAACGAGGAGGAATGATGACTCAGACCAATGGTTGGATAGCATAGTGAAATAGAAAAAGATTCTGAAACGAAGAGCATGGTATTATTTGATGAGGTAAAAAGTTTATTTTTGTGAACTCGTGTTGTTGGCACCCTTCACCGTCGTCAGAGTGGATTTTTTTGATAATTATTCTATTGATTGATTTTCTGAGTTAATTTACTGTAGCATGGAATTTATTAGATTAAATGAATTTTCGTGTTAGAGTCTATGATGGTTTTATTTTGTAAGTTCCTTCGTATCTGCAATTTCAATACTTAAAGGTTGAGCCATGCGTTTCATAGGTATTGTGTGAAGATCATGAACCCAATTTCCCTGGACTAACAGTAGTTAGATTTTAGTAGTAATTTTTCGCTGTTACGGAGTCTTGCTGTGTTTGTCTTTCTGCCAGAATTTGATTTTGCAAGTGAGAATAATAATGTAGGAGCTGTCAGTTTCTTTGTTTTACCAGGGCCATGTGTCAGTGCAGAAATTTTCGTGTGATTCAGGTTACATTCTTATTTAAGTCGACATTACATTTTGTTTTCATACACTATCGTTTTCTTTTTTTTTTCAAAACAGATCGCACTGACTAAGTCTACTGAGCGTGAAATTATTGATTTGCTTATTTATTTCTTATGAATGACATCGGTTTTCACACACACAGGACTCTTTTCCATTTAATGTAAGTGACGTGGCTTTGAGTTTAGCTGCACATTTAGGTTGTAGGTTCACATTCTCAGGTTTGTATTAACGATAGCACACACACACACACACACACACACACACACACACACACACACACACAATAAAGGCTACTCGCTTACAGCTGTCCCAAAATTAAGTTTTAGTAAAACGTTAGAGAGATTCGCGGACTCAGAGGCCATGTAAGCTATGGGAAATCGTTACGCGTTGTAAGTCTGCGCCAATCTACATGAGTGGTTAGAGGTGGTGAGCTTGTGAAACGCATAACTGATTTCTACTACGAGGCTGCCTAGCGTCAACTGACAAATATTTTCGACTACTTCTGACGTTTCCGAACTCATTGCTGGTTTCTGAGTTAGAAAATCTCGTGTGAATTTCCGATTTTGTTCAATAGGGAATTATGTAGGCATCCGCAATTAGAATACTGACGATAGTTTGGAACGTGAACTTTTGTTTCATGTAGTTATGTGGCTACAGAGGTTTTACACGGTTAACAGCGTTTCTTTACGTTTACTTCTGTTACATTAACGCGCTTTGGTACTCTTTATTTACGAGCATATCGTATGAACTGAGTTTAGATTAAACTGAACTTCAATAAAATCGCAAACAGCTGTTAACTGATTATTTATTCACACAACCGGTTTCGTTGCGTTAAAGCAGCATCTTTCAGGTGATATTACATTGAAAGGATACAATGTTCATCTGACAATGCGCTCCCCAACCACTGGAGTTGAAAAAACTGCCGCGCCTTTCATGTGTTGTGGATCTCGTTCACTAGCACCTCCCCGTCAGTTTAACATAGAACTGACCGCTACCAGCGCTTTACCCTAGGAACAACCAAGTACAGAATATGTAGATTTCGTGTACTGGTGTATTTGGACATTCAAGTTGTGTTACCTATTGTATTAATATATTCATTTCCTAAATTTCTAACTATGAATGGGTTTTCGCAATATTCCATATGTTCATTCTCGGCTCCAACTAGTTTTATATTAGTGAGTGTCTTAAATAAGGTTTATAGCGTCATAAGGACTTCTAGTACTTTTAGTCCTTCATCTAAGTTCAATATGCCCACGGATACACATGTAGACTAAAATTCTTAATTAACTTCTCGCTTCCTGATTATGATTCTTGCTTGATTTTTTTTGCTTTTCGGGTTTTTTATCTTTATATTAGCTGCGATGGTTGATTTAATATAATTCTCGGATGGGTTCCCTACTGATGGTGTCTTATTTTATACTTCTCCTATTCTAACACAATCATTATATCTGACTCCGTCATCCCTTGCACTATTCGATCGAGTACTCTGCTGGTTATTATTAGTTGGCTACTTCCGCTCTTCTTGGGGTTGGATTCTGTGACTACGAATGTCATGGCATCTCCGTGTGCCAATCTATGTGACACTATTGAAAGTACTTTGCATTTAGGTTCATATTTATTGGCTTTTCTTAATTTTTTAATTGTATAATTTACAAAATGCTTTCCTTTCGATATAGTATCACCGGAAAATGTTGCTTTAACAAATCAGTACCTATCAAGAGAATAAATTATCAATTAACAACTGTTTTTCCGTTTTATTCGAGCTCGACTTACCACGAATTTCAGTCGCTGTGGCTGCTCATGTTAGAAACCTGAGTTTAGAGATTCTGCATGTTCTTCTGAATTTCGAACTTAGCTGCACGCCAATTCAGTTCTGGATTTCGTAGTGCGATTCTCATCCATACCAGTGAACTTATACTGGGTACCACTGATTCATGACAACTATGTATTGAATACTGAATAAATGCTATAAAAGTCCAGATTTCATTCAGTGAAGTATTGTAACATATTTTATTACAAGTAATTATTAAATTTCATAAATGTCTTTGAGCAGTTTTCTGGTTTGAAACAAGGTATAGGTGTGGAATTCATCGTCAGACTTACAGTATGAGCAATGTTTTGCTCAAACTTGCCCGAATCCTTGTTCATGTTAGTAGGGTGAATTCTTTTCAACGATTTCCCCTTCATTAGTTTAGCCTTTTCGTGACCAGTGGGTCATGTGTGTCACACACACACACACACACACACACACACACACACACAGATTTATTTCCCTGAGTTCACAGGACATGAAGTACCATATCTGTGTTGTACTGCGGCCTAGCGTTGGATAAACCAACTGTTTGGAGCTAGTAGCAGGCTCATTACATGGCCCTTAATACGCGAGATACAGCTTTTGTTAGCAGCTGTGCATTGTGTGTCTAGTATTTTGACAGTTTTACGTAATTTTTTACTGTTTGCGGTAGATCAACTCCGTAAAGGTATTTTCTTCTTTTTTACACTATTTGTTAGACATATACTCATTTCTGCACATAGTTATTAATAAACACTTTTAAATTTACTTAGCCGTTTTTTCTTATGACCAGTGTGTGTAGAGAGCGTGTATTTGTGTCATTTGACATTTATTGCTAACTTTTTGCGTTCACATAGTTTACGCGTTGCTGGAATTTTATTTTCTTTCCCTTGATTTCATATGAAATGAAAACTCCACAAACTCGTAGTTTGTTTTTTTCGGATGAATGCATAATGTGACCATTTATTTATTTTTGTCAGAGCGGGCCGCTAGCAGAATTTATGAAAAAACTTGTTTTACTATTTATAATTTATTCAAAAACAAGGACATGATAACAGTGTATTAATTACATATAATTTGAATTAAAGAACATTACATTGCAGTTGCAGACGCTTTTGTTTTATATTTGTCGGCGGAGGAAATCAGTTTCAAAATGTCGAGTCTTAGGTTTCAAGCAAGAATGAAGCTTGTCACATGATTTGTTGATGTTAATCTTGCTAATCAAAATGGATTCAAACCCGCGAGATTTATCTGTGTTTCGTCACTTGTCCACATCTTATTCAATAGAGGAAAAGCTCTTTCGACAGGTACGTTACTTCCAGGCAAATGTGTGAAAAAGCCCACCCAACGGCCTTCAGTAACAACATTTTTAGCGTTTTTTCTTATGGTGCGTAGCTGGAAAAAAGTGAAAACTCATCGAATACTTCCGTATGTTGCACGCTGGTAAGAGATCCTTGTGTAGTCAACAAATCGGTCACATTCTGTATTTCTTCCCAGGTAGGTAGTTTTGTCAAAATTTCCCATTCAAACACTTCTAAGTCTACACTGAACTGACACCACTGATCCAAGTACGTTTTGCTAGTCTTGTAAACTTCAGCTGCCGCAGTTTCTACATCCTGAACAACAGCGGCCGTTTCTTGTTGTTCTGACTTTAGACTACGGGCGGTGTGAGGAAGAAAATGCGAACTGTCTTTACGTGCCAAATTATCTCGCTTAATTTGCTTTGTGGATTCTACAGCAGACGCGCATCATGTTTCAAGTTTTAACAGCGTTTGACGGAAAGTCGCTGCCTGTGCATGCTAAAGGTATAACCATAATTCGGAGGTGGGATTTTGGAAAAATGTTTTTAAGATATTTGGTAATTTATCGACGCTCAGAAAATATCTTTTTAAGGACTCAAATATTTTTAAAATTCTTTCAAGCGCCGGCATTAACTCGAGCCGCCTGGTTTTGCTACAGACCGGCAATTTCTGATTCTCTGTGTCATTGGAAGCACAGAAATCATTGAGAGGTCCCACTCGAACACAGTACATGTAAAAAAAGGAGTAAGTTTTCACAGTGATACATTTTCGGAAGGAGACAATGTGAAGCTGTTTCGATCGCGTTGTGAACCGTATGGGCTCCACATCCAATCCGAATGAGTTGTCTTCCGAGTGACAGATTTAATCTTGCGTAAACGTTACTACTTCCTTTTCCATTCTTTTCTCCAAAATTGCAGTTGGTACTATCTCCACAAAATGCCACAGTTTTCTTATTCACATCATTGCATGATAATATCTCTTTCAAATAGTCGGCAACAATATACTATGTTTCACCAGTCTACTCTCGAAACTCAAAAATCTTGACTTTTACCTTTCATAAGGTAAAAAACCGTCGAATCAAAAAAGGGGTAATTTTACTGAGTCATGATCTGAATCATTCGTTAATACAGATATGCAGTGGGCGTCACAAAGGTGCTCTTTCATTTCATCCATCACCATAGGTGTCAGGACGTTTATAACAACATCCTGGGATTTTGTAACAGCAAAACTAAATTTTTTTTTGTGAAAACATGTTTGAATTAAATTAGAGGCACAGTCACTTGAACGAAAGGTATAGTGTTCTTGAAACGTGTGATACGCCAACGCACCTTCTGCTGCAGCTGTATCCAAATCCTTCAAGTAGGTAAATCGATTTTTTGAAGAAAAAAAAGCATTGATGAGCTGGAAGCAGCAGCTTGATCGAAAAGTCTGTGCTTTCCCGATTTTTAAATGTTCCTCAATATCGCTGGAACCGCTATGACCAACATTAAAGGCAGTGCGACACTTTTCACACGTAACGTCTGATGCAACACTCCTTGGTTTTTATAAATGGATACTTATCTTACAAAATAGTGTTAATTGTAGACTGGCGTTTAGGCATTTTTCTAAACGTTGAATGAGTTGTTTGATTGTGCATGTGCACCCGGACATTCCAACACAAATTAAAACAAAACAATGTCGTCCCAAGTGAACTTCGCACCTTCGCAGTCTGATGTTGGTCGTGTAGAGCAGCAGCGTCTGTCTCGCTCTTACATGTTACTCGCTCTCTATTCTCCACGCTGCCCGCGCTGCCACCTTCACACGCCCGTTTCGAATGTACTGAATATACGCAGGTAGGGGGTAAGTCTAATCAATTATCGTTTGGTCTGTTTGCGAAAGTGGGACATTTTTGCTCTGGGTGGGAACAACAGGACAGACAGCCTGAAAGCGGGACTGTCCGCCAAAAGCGGGATGTACGGTCACGTTATGAATGCTTTGCCTTTCCTTTCTCTTCCAATTGAAAACTGCTTTAGAAAAGCAAGGTGAAAAGACAGTTGTTCACATTTGCTTCCATTATTACAGTTCCAGATGATGAAACTGTTTACTATTGCAATGTCCGAAAGCAAATAAGACAACTCGACCATTTGAGTGACCTTCGGTCAATAGATTATCTCTCTCTCTCCGCTGGTCGAACCCCTCTCAACAGTTCGCTTTACAGCTGTGTACTCTGCTGTGGATGCATGTTGGGTATAGTTCAGGTTGCACCACCTCTATTTTTTCTTATGACGAATCTTCCATCTTTCGGCTGGTGAGCAGTAGACAAGGCTATAACTGGGTTATTATCATGGATTCTGACGTAATAACGGTTTTTACTTTCTTCCTTTTACAGCTCCTAGTCAAGGTGGAAGGAGTATATAGAGGGTCTATACAAGGGGTTTTGTACTTGAGGGCAATATTATGGAAATGGAAGAGTATGTAGATGAAGATAAAATGGGAGATATGATACTGCGTGAAGAGCTTGACAGAGCACTGAAAGACCTGAGTCGAAACAAGGCCCCGGGAGTAGATAACTTTCCATTAGAACTACTGACGGCCTTGGGAGAGCCAGTCCTGACAAAACTCTACCATCTGGTGAGCAAGATGTATGAGACAGGCGAAATACCCTCAGACTTCAAGAAGAATATAATAATTCCAATCCCAAAGAAAGCAGGAGATGAGAGATGTGAAAATTACCGAACTATCAGTTTAATAAGTCACAGCTGCAAAATACCAACACGAATTCTTTACAGACGAATGGAAAAACTGATAGAAACCGACCTCGGGGAAGATCAGTTTGGGTTCCGTAGAAATGTTGGGACACGTGAGGCGATACTGACCCTACAACTTGTCTTAGAAAATAGATTAGGGAAAGGCAAACCTACGTTTCTAGCATTTGTAGACTTAGAAAACCGTTTGACAATGTTGACTGGAGTACTCTCTTTCAAATTCTAAAGGTGGCACTCCGCTGCTCGACTCGCTGCGGCTCGCACCGTTCGTTTCGTTTACACCGTCGCTCGCTCCCCACTAGCCCATCGCCATGTCCGGACGCGGAAAGGGAGGCAAAGTCAAGGGCAAGTCAAAGTCCCGCTCAAGCAGGGCTGGGCTCCAGTTCCCGGTCGGCAGAATCCACCGCCTCCTGCGCAAGGGAAACTACGCCGAGCGCGTCGGCGCCGGGGCGCCCGTCTACCTCGCCGCCGTCATGGAGTACCCCGCGGCTGAGGTGCTCGAGCTGGCCGGAAACGCGGCCCGCGACAACAACAAGACGCGCATCATCCCGCGCCACCTGCAGCTTGCCATCCGCAACGACGAGGAGCTCAACAAGCTCCTGTCGGGCGTCACCATCGCACAGGGTGGTGTCCTGCCCAACATCCAGGCCGTCCTGCTGCCAAAGAAGACCGAGAAGAAGGCCTAAAGAGGCCAGGCAATCGGCACGCGGACCCGCCTCGCCCAGCAGCGGCTGCGTGCTCCCCTGCACGCAACGCGCTTTGCCGGCTCGGCTCACAACAATACAGGGAGCGAAAGGCTATTTACAATTTATACAGAAACCAGTTGGGAGTTATAAGAGTCGAGGGGCATGAAAGGGAAGCAGTGGTTGGGAAGGGAGTGAGACAGTGTTGTAGCCTCTCCCCGATGTTATTCAATCTGTATATGGAGCGAGCAGCAAAGGAAACAAAAGAAAAATTCGGAGTAGGTATTAAAATCCATGGAGAAGAAATAAAAAGTTTGAGGTTCGCCGATGACAATGTAATTCTGTCAGAGACAGCAAAGGACTTGGAAGAGCAGTCGAACGGAATGGACAGTGTCTTGAAAGGAGGATATAAGATGAACATCAACAAAAGCAAAACGAGGATAATGGAATGTAGTCGAATTAAGTCGGGTGATGCTGAGGGAATTAGATTAGGAAATGAGACACTTAAAGTAGTAAAGGAGTTTTGATATTTGGGGAGAAAAATAACTGATGATGGTTGAAGTACAGAAGATATAAAATGTAGACTGGCAATGGCAAGGAAAGCGTTACGGAAGAAGAGAAATTTGTTAACATCGAGTATTGATTTAAGTATCAGGAAGTCGTTTCTGAAAGTATTTGTATGGAAGTGAAACATGGACGATAAATAGTTTAGACCAGAAGAGAATAGAAGCTTTTGAAATGTGGTGCTACAGAAGAATGCTGAAGATTAGATGGGTAGATCACATAACTAATGAGGAGGTATTGAATAGAATTGGGGAGAAGAGGAGTTTGTGGCACAACTTGACAAGAAGAAGGGACCGGTTGGTAGGACAAGTTCTGAGGCATCAAGGGATCACAAATTTTGCATTGGAGGGCAGCGAGGAGGGTAAAAATCGTAGAGGGAGACCAAGAGATGAATGCACTAAGCAGATTCAGAAGGATGTAGGTTGCAGTAAGTACTGGGCGATGAAGAAGCTTGCACAGGATAGAATAGCATGGAGAGTTGCATCAAACCAGTCTCAGGACTGAAGACCACAACAACAACATCAACAACAACAGTCTCTAGGGGAAAAATATTACATAGGACGTATATGTCTCGCTGGGCTCGAGGGGGGAATAAATTTAGGGGACCATTTTTTCCTTCTCGAATAGAGCGGGACGTATAAAACTATAAACAAAAATCGAGATTTACAAACATGGCCTCACTTAGCATTCATTCCAAATACACAAAACCAATTTTCAGACTAATATCCAAATTTTAATTAATTCCGTCACGAAAGGTTAACCAAACCAGCAGGGGACCCATATAACGATTTAGCTGAAATGCTTAAAACGTGTAATAACACCTTGGTACAAGGCTGTAGAATATTGTGTGGTGAGCGGAATAGGTTACAAATAGTGGAAAATGCAGCAACTGTGAAGTAAACTGGCAAGCGGTTCTGAGGGCTGCCTCTATGAAACTGCTGCCCCCAGGCTGACACAGAATCCCTGCGGACGAACCACCAACGGAACACGCGATTGGCCGTTCGCCGAGGGCGTACGGCGTCGACGGGACGGTAAATCAGGCGGGCCGAAATCACGCGGATCCGGTGGCGACAGATAGCGCTCCGGTAATTGTTAGGGGGTGCAGCGGCGGTTGCGGTGGCCGGACATTGTAACGGCAGATGAGCCTAGCCTGTCGATGACCGGCATTATGGGCACAACTCTAGTGTTACATCACCACGATCGTTTCATTTTCATATTAACAACGATTATTTTCTAAGAAGACAGGGCAGAAAAGGGGTAACATCACTAACTTGTCAAAGCAGTTTTACGCTCCTTTCGCGTTTCGAAGGTTCTGTGTATTACAGGCTACAAATGCTTTACGGAAGGGGGAGGTTGATCAGGGAAATACGGATTGTGCACACGTACAAGGCAGAACTGACGCAACCCAGCGCCTACTGGGAGAAAAAAGCAATGAAAATAAGTGGACGCTCTTTCTTGGTCGCAAGTGTCTTAATTTATTTTGAGTCTTCCTTCTATTACCTAGCGCAACGTCAGGACTGTGTCGCTAGTTCCTTTACCTTTCCGAAAGACAAACTGACCTTTTTTTTTCTAACGGCTCCTCAACTTTATTATCCATTCTTCTGTATATTATTCTCATCAATAGCTTGGATGTACAAGGATTAAGATGATAGTGCGATACTTCTTGCACGTATCTGTTCTTGATACATTCTGGATTGTGTGGATGATATTTATTTTAAAAGTTTCAATGGCGGTTTTCTATTCTCATAGATCCTACGCACAAACTTGAGTATTCGTTTGGTTGCCACTTCCTAATGACTTTAGAAATTCCGAATGAGTATTGTCTATTCCTTCTGCCGTAACACCGAAGTTATCCCAAAACTCTGCCAAATTCTGACTCTAGTACTCGATCCCCTATGCCATCCGTATCAGCTCGCATTTCTATTTTTATAACATCAGACAAGTCCTCCCCTCGAAAGGGGCGTTTAGTGTACCCTTTCCACCTATCCGCTCCCTCCTCTGCATTTAGCAAATGGAATTTCAATTGCACTCTTAATGTTGACTTTCTTTCGAACAATTTAATCATAGACTGCTTTGATTTTTCTAAATTCTGAATCAGTCCTTCCGACAACCATTTCCACTTCGATTACTTCGCATTTTACCTGCATCCATTTTGTCATCGCTTCCTTGCACTTCCATTTTATTTTATGCCAAAGTGACTTATATTGCCAAATTCCTGTCTTTCGTAAAAACTTTTAAGCTTCCTTCTTTCGATAGTCAATTCTCATAGCCAATGTGTCTTCGCAGTTACCTTTCTTACACCAGTATTCGTCTGTCCACCTCCTGTGACTGCCGTTTTTAGGGGTGTCCATTCGCACTATGATATAAGTTGTTATAGTATTTGCAGCCTTAGAGAACTCCAAGTCAATCTCATCATTCCTCAGTACGTCACTGACTAATTTCTTTCCATACTGATTATTCTGGTACACCTTACAGCTGCGTTTTGAACCTGTGATTAACCATAATATACTAATGTAGCAAGAGTTCTCCCCTGTCTCCGGGCCTTTTCCCAGTATACCTCTTTGTCTTGTGATTTCTGGACAGTATATTCGCTATTAATAATTGAAATGATTTGCATAACTAATTAATTTTACTCGCTTCTCATTCCTTCTACCAAGCCATATCCTCCGGTAACTTTGTCTTCTGTCTCTTCCCATACTGTCAGGTTCGGTCCTCTATGATTGTTAGATTAGCACCTCCTTTACATACTGAAATACCTGTCCGGTATCTTGCTTGTAATATCGGCACGTATTTATCTGCCGGCCGAAGTGGCCGTGCGGTTAAAGGCGCTGCAGTCTGGAACCGCAAGACCGCTACGGTCGCAGGTTCGAATCCTGCCTCGGGCATGGATGTTTGTGATGTCCTTAGGTTAGTTAGGTTTAACTAGTTCTAAGTTCTAGGGGACTAATGACCTCAGCAGTTGAGTCCCATAGTGCTCAGAGCCATTTGAACCAGCCGTATTTATCTTTGTCGTCAGTCTTCTAACTGGTTTAATGCGGCCCGCCACGAATTCTTCTCCTATGCTAACCTCTTCATCTCAGAGTAAGACTTGCAAACTACATCCTCAATTATTTGCTGGATGTATTCCAATCTTTGCCTTCCTCTACAGTTTTTGCCCTCTACAGCTCCCTCTAAGTACCATGAAAGTCATTCCCTCATGTCTTAACAGTTGTCCTATCATTCCGTCCCTTCTCCTCATCAGTGTTTTGCACGTTTTTCTTTCCTCTCCGATCCTGCGCAGAACGTCCTCATTCCTTTATTAACCCACCTAATTTTTAACATTCGTCTGTAGCACCACATTTCAAATGCTTCGATTCACTTCTGTTCCAATTTTTCCACAGTCCATGTTTCACTACCACACAATGCTGTACTCCAGACGTACATTCACAGAAATTTCTTCCTCAAATTAAGACCGATATTTGATATTAGTAGACTTCTCTTGGCCAGGAAGCCCTTTTTTCCATTGCTAGTCTGCTTTTGATGTCCTCCTTGCTCCGTTCGTCATTCGTTATTTTACTGCCTAGGTAGCAGATATCCTTAACTTCATCTACTCTGAGACCATCAGTCCTGATGTTAAGTTTCTCGCTGTTTCTCATTTCTGCTACTTCTCCTTGCTTTCGTCTTTCTTCGATTTACTCTCCATCCAAACTATGTACTCATTAGACTTTTCACCCCGTTCAGCAGATCATGTAATTCTTCCTCACTTTCACTTAGGATAGCAATGTCAACAGCAAATCGTATCATTGATATCCTTTCACCTTGAATTTTAATTCCACTCCTGAATCTTTCTTTTATTTCTATCATTTCTTCCTCGATACAGAGATTGAACAGTAGGGGCGAAGGCTACATCCTTGTCTTACACCCTTTTTTATACAAGCACTTCATTCCTGGTCGTCCACTCTTGTTATTCCCTCTTGGCTGTTGTACATACTGTATATGACCCGTCTCTCCCTATGGCTTACCACTACTTTTCTCAGAATTTCGAACATCTTGCACCATTTTACATTGTCGACCGTTTTTTCCAGGTCGACAAATCCTATAATTTTGTTTTGATTTTTCTTTAGTCTTGCTTCCATTATTAACCGCAACGTCATAATTGCCTCTCTCGTGCCTTTACCTTTCCTAAAGCCAAACTGATCGTCATCTAGCGCATCCTCAATTTTCTTTTCCATTCCTCTTTGTATGATTCCTGTCAGCAACTTGGATGCATGAGCTGTTAAGCTGATTGTGCGATAATTCTCGCACTTGTCAGCTTTTGATGTCATCGGAATTGTGCGGATGATGCTTTTCCGAAAGTCAGATAGTATGTCGCCAGACTCATACATTCTACACACCATCGTGAATAGTCCTTCTGCTGCCACTTTCCCCAATGATTTTAGAAATTCTGATGGAATGTTATCTATCACTTCTGCCTTATTTGATCTTAAGCCCTTCAAAGCTCTCTTAAATTCTGATACTAATACTTGATCCCCTATCTCTTCTAAATGGACTCCTATTTCAGCTTCTATCACATCAGACAAATCTTCCCCCTCATAGAGGCTTTCAATGTATTCTTTCCACCTATCTGCTCTCTCCTCTGTATTTAACAGTGGAATTCCTGTTGCACTCTTAACGTTACCACTCTTGCTTTTAATGTCACCGAATGTTGTTTTTACTTTCCTGTATACTGAGTCTGTCCTTCAGACAATCATCACTTTTTCGATGTCTTCACATTTTTGCTATAGCCACTTTCCTTTGCTTTCCTGCACTTCCTGTTTATTTCATTCTTCAGCGACTTGTATTTCCCTATTCCTAAGTTTCCCGGAACACTTTTGTACTTCCTCTTTCATCGATCAGTTGAAGTATTTCTTCTTTTAATCCATCGTTTCTTCGCAGTTACCTTCTTTGTACCTATGTTTTCCTTCCCAACTTCTGTGATGGCCCTTTTTGGAGATGTCAATTCCTCTTCAACCTTAGAGAACTTCAACCGTGTCTCGTCATTCCATAGTACTTCCGTATCCCACTTCTTAGCGTACTGATCCTTCCTGACTAATGTCTTAAACTTCAGCCTACTCTTCATCACTACTATATTGTGATCTGGGTCAGTATCCGCTCCTGGGTACGCCTTACAATCCAGTATCTGATTTCGGAATCTCTGTTTAAACATGATTTAATCTAACTGAAATCTTCCCGTATCACGCGACCTTTTCCAAGTATACCTCCTCCTCTTGTGATTCTTGAACAGAGTATTCGCTATTACTAACTGTAACTTAATACAGAACTCAATTAGTCTTCCTCCTCTCATTCCTTGTCCCAAGCCCATATTCTCCTGTAACCTTTTCTTCCATTCCTACACGTATATCTGCCTCTTTGCTGTCGACTCTGACTAGAAGAACGATGTGAAGGAACTGTTCACAAAAACTCACTGTTTGGCCTCTTTCCCTATTCATACTGAATTCTGTTCCTGTTTCACCATTTTTTGCTGATGGTGCTATTATCCTGCATTTATCTGGCCTGAAAACCTTATCTACTTTCCATTTTACTTCAGTGACCCCCAAGGTAGTATGATTCTTTACAGTTCCCTTTTCAGATTTCCTAGCTTTCTTACCGTGCTCAGACTTCTTAACTGCCACGCTCCGACTCTTGGGATGTTACCTCCCCATTGGCTATGCAGTCCCCTTCACAGTCCCCTCCTTACAATCGTAATGGAAGACAAATGCGGAACCTTTTGCCAATGAAGAGATCGTCGAAACTTTATCAATTACAGGCCATACGTCCCGTGGATTCATATTACATCTTTTAATGCCTGCTGCATCCTCATCCCTTAGATTACTTTTGTTTCTTCCGCCCGTCACTCTTCCGCTCTCTTTATAAAGGTTGTTGGCAGAAAGGACGCGAATCCCTATACCAGCAGTCTACAGCGGCATAGCAATATTAATCACAAAGGTACTGATACCATCTCAGCTTTTTCAAATCATTTATTTTAAAGAGATAAACTGTGTGTCCTTCTCCGGTGTTCGAAAGGTAGCTTCAGAGTAACTGCAGTATTAAGAAGATTTATCTGTTTTAAGAGTCAAACATGAGGAAGGTAAATAGGGAAGAAATGATACTGCAGTGCTTGTGTTATTCAGAAATACGATGCAGTGTTCCTTCGGAGTTGCATGCATGTCCGACGGAACAATGCACCGTACTTCCGAAACACACAGGCACTGCTGCAATACTGCAATATCTTGTTTATCCGCCACACCTGGCAAGCGATTTTCATTTGAAATACACTATGTGATCAAAAGTATCCGGACACCTAGCTGAAAATGACTTACAAGTTCGTGGCGCCCTCCATCGTTAATACTGGAACTCAGTAAGTTTTTGGCCCACTCTTAGCCTTGATGACAGCTTCCACTCTCGCAGGCATACGTTCAATCAGGTTTCTTGGGGAATGGCAGCCCATTCATCACGAAGTGCTGCACTGAGGAGAGGTATCGATGTCGGTCGGTGAGGCCTGGCACGAAGTCGGCGTTCCAAAAGATACGAAAGGTGTTCTGTAGGATTCAGGTCAGGACTCTGTGCAGGCCAGTACATTACAGGGATGTTATCGTCGTGTAACCACTCCGCCACAGGCCGTGCGTTATGAACTGGTGCCCGATCGTGTTGAAAGATTCAGTCGCCTTCCTCGAATTGCTCGTCAACAGTGGGAAGCAAGACGATGGTCAAAACATCAATATAGGTCTGTACTGTGATAGTGCCTCGCAAAACAACAAGGGCTGCAAGCCCCTTCATGAAAATCACGACTACACCATAACACCAGCGCCTCCGAATTTTACTGTTGTCACTACACACGCTGGCAGATGATGCTCACCGGGCATGCGCCGTACCCACACCCTGCCGTCGGATCGCCACATTGTGTACCGTGATTCGTCACTCCACATAAGGTTTTTCCACTGTTCAATCGTCCAATGTTTACGCTGCCTACATCAAGCAAGACGTCGTTTTGCACTTACCGGCGCGATGTGTGGCTTATGAGTAGCCGCTCGACCATGAAATCCAAGTTTTCTCATCTCGCGCCTAACTCTCATAGTACTTGCAGTGGATCCTGATGCAGTTTGGAATTCCTGTGTGATGGTCTGGATAGATGTTTGCCTATTACACATTACGACCCTCTTCAACTGTCAGCGGTCTCTGTCAGTCAACAGACGAGGTCGGCCTGTTCGCTTTTGTGCTATACGTGTCCCTTCACGTTTCCTCTTCACTATCACATCGGAAACAGTGGACCTATGGATGTTTAGGAGTGTGGAAACCTCGCGTGCAGACGTATGACACAAGTGACACCCAATCACCTGACCACGTTCGAAGTCCGCGAGTTCCGCGGAGCGCCCATTCTGCTCTCTCTGCTAATGACTACTAAGGTCGCTGGTGTGGAGTACCTGGCAGTAGGTGGCAGCACAATGCACCTAATATGAAAAACGTATGTTTCGGGGGGCGTCCGGATACTTTTGATCACATAGTGTATCACCCTATATGGGAATACACATAATGGATGTGCGAATGCAGGTTGTAGACTTTCGTTGACAACAAATGGAAGTCTGAGTAGGGTCATGTGGCGTGCTTGAATAGCCTAGTGGTAAGGCGGCTGTCGCGATAACTGGGAAATCCGGGTTCGAGTCCCTCTGGAACACAAATTTTCATTGTCATAATTTCACTTTACAACTGATGATTGTTTATATTTGCAACTGCAAATACGTTTCGTGTAAACATAGGTGTCAGAAGATTGTGGAAAAAATGTTAACATCAAATTGGCTAAAAACTCAGACAACTGAGATCATCAAAATGATTATCAACTCTTACTCTGCCCTTTTCTCGCTAATAGTACTATAAGCTGAGGTAACTGTAGTCATGAGATACGTTACAATATCGTATAGGTCCTCCTTTTGCCAGGAGCAGTGCACTCGTCGTAGCATGGACTCAACAAGTCATTGGAAGTCCCCTGCAGATATACTGAGCCATGCTGTCTCCACAGCCGTCTGTAACCGCGAAAGTGTAGCCGGTACAGGTGAGGTTACGACTATGTACCATAACTGTTCGACAGGATTCATTTACAATGATCTGGGTGACCAAATCATTCGCTCTAATTGTGCAAAATGTTCTTCAAACCAGCTGCGAACAATTGTGGCCTGGTGACAATGCGCATTTTCATCCACAAAAATTTCATCGTTGTTTGGGAACATGATGATGAATGGCTGCAAATGGTTTCCAAGCAGCCGAACAAAACAATATCCGGTCAAAGATTTGCTGAGTTGGACCGTAGCATCCAGTTAATTCCATGTAATCACAATTATGGAGCCACCACTAGTTTTCGCAGTGCCTCAGTGACAACTTGGTTCCATGGTTTCGTGGGGTCTGCGCCACACTCGAACCCTACCACCAGCTCTTACTAATCATCTGACGAGGCCACGTTTTTCAATCATAAAGGGTCACGAGCCCAGAAGAGGCGCTTTAGGTTTGTCAGGAAAGGCACTCGCGTCGATAGTTTCCTGCCATAACTCATTAAAGCCAAATTTCGCAGCGCTGTCCTAACGGATACGTACGTCGTACGCTCTACATTGATTTCTGAGGTTATTTCAAGCAGTGCTGCTAGTCGGCTACCACTGACAACTCTACGCTACGCCGCTGCTCTCGACAGTTAACTGAAAGCTTTCGGTCACTGCGTTGTCCATGGTGAAAGGTCATGCCTAAAACTCGGTGCTCTCGGCATGTTCTTGACACTGTGGATCTCGGAATATTGATTCGCTTACTATTTCTGAAATGGAACATTTCATGCGCCTAGCTGGAATCACCGTTCCGATTTCGTTAATTCCCGCCGTGCGATCATGATCAAGTCGGAAACATTTTCACATGTATCACCTGAGTGCAAATGACAGATCCGCCAATGAAACTCCGAGAATTTTATTTCTGATAATGGGAAAGTAGTTATTGTACTACATTAAGTACAATAATTTGTAAATTGTACGAGGCTTGGAACTTTAATAGTGGCAACTTTTTTTTAACAGGTCATACAAAATAGATACATGTTTCAAAATTTTACTGGCCTTCAAAGTAGTCAGCAGCATTGTGTATAACCCGTTGCCAGCGATGTGGAAGTCGTAGGATACTCTTAGCAGTGCCACTTGTGTTGACAGTTCGAGCGGCGCGGTCTATTCCTCGACGAATTTGTAGCAGTTCTGAAGCGAATGCCCTGAAGTGTTTCCTTCAGTTTAGAAATCGAATTGAATTCACGAGGGCTTAAGTCAGGGGAGTGCAGTAGGTGGTACAGCACTTAGCAGCCCCATCAGCCAAACAAATCAGTAACAGCTTTCACTATACGTGCTGGAGCATTGCCCTGCAAAATGATGGTCAGGTCCTGCAGAAAGTGTCATCACTTCTGTCTCTACGCTGATCATTTTTGGAACACAACCAACGATCAGCTTAGGGACAGAAGTGATGACACTGTCTACAGGACCTGACCATCATTTTGCAGGGCAATGCTCAAGCACGTACAGTGCAAGCTGTTACTGATTTGTTTGACTGATGGGGCTGCTAAGTGGTATACCACCTACTGCACTCCCCTGACTTAAGCCCAAGTGAGTTCAACTCGATTTCTAAACTGAAGGAAACGCTTCACGGCATTCACTTCAGATGGACCACGCCTCTCGAACTGTCAACACAACTGGCACTGCTAACAAGGGAACGTCCCCATCGCCCCTCCCCCCCCTCAGATTTAGTTATAAGTTGGCACAGTGGATAGGCCATGAAAAACTGAACACAGATCAATTGAGAAAACAGGAAGAAGTTGTGTGGAACTGTGAAAAAATAAGCAAAATATACAACTGAGTAGTTCATGGGAAGGAATGCAATATGAAGGACACTGGGACCGCAGGAGTGCCGTGGTCTCGTGGTAACATGAGCAGCTGCGGAATGAAAGGTCCTTGGTTCAAATCTTCCATCGAGTAAAAAGTTTAATTTTTTATTTTCAGTTTATGTGACAAAGTCTTATGTTTTCATCACTATTTTGGGAGTGATTATCACATCCACAAGAAAACCTAAATCGGGCAAGGTAGAAGAATCTTTTTACCCATTCGCCAAGTGTACAAGTTAGGTGGGTCGACAACATATTCCTGTCATGTGACGCACATGCTGTCACCAGTGTCGTATAGAATATATCAGATGTGTTTTCCTGTGGAGGAATGACCGTGCGATCAAATGTTTTCGGTTCCCATTGGAGAGGCACGTCCTTTCGTCTACTAATCGCACGGTTTTGCGATGCGGTCACAAAACACAGACACTAAACTTATTACAGTGAACAGAGACGTCAATGAACGAACGGACAGATAATAACTATGCAAAAATAAAGAAAGTAAAATCTTCACTCGAGGGAAGATTTGAACCAAGGACCTCCCGTTCTACAGCTGCTCACGCTACCACGGGACCACGGCGCTCGTGAGCACAGTTGTCCATGATGTTGCCTATGTGGCCCATGGACTACTCAGTTTGTATATTTGCTAATTTTTTCACAGTTCCACACAACTTCTTCCTGTTTTCTCAGTTGATCTGTGTTCAGTTTATCAAGGTCTATCCACTGTGCCAACTTATAACTAAATCTGAGGGGGGTGCGATGGGGAGGTTGCCTTGTAAGAGTATCCTACGACTTCGACGTCGCTGGCAACAGGTTATACACAATGCTGGTGAATACTTTGAAAGTCAGTAAAACTTTGAAACATGTATCTATTTTGTACCAGCTGTAAATAAATCGTTGCCACTATTAAAATTCCAATCCTTGTATTTGCAGAACCATGATTTAAAAAAACTTATTTACAAAAGTGAAATTTTTGTAATTATTTTCTTTATCTACTTGGCCACATCGCTCCTAACATTTTATTTAGTATTTAAATGAAGCACTCATGTTCAATTTAATGTAGTAGGCACTAGCGACTAAAACTTAAGGACGAAAGTGACTTTCGTGTGATGTGTCACCGTCAAGTAACTTAGCTCATGGAACGTGGACCATACATAGAAAGAACTGTAAAATATAGACCAGAAGGAAGATAACTGAGCCGGCCGAAGTGGCCGTGCGGTTAAAGGCGCTGCAGTCTGGAACCGCAAGACCGCTGCGGTCGCAGGTTCGAATCCTGCCTCGGGCATGGATGTTTGTGATGTCCTTAGGTTAGTTAGGTTTAACTAGTTCTAAGTTCTAGGGGACTAATGACCTCAGCAGTTGAGTCCCATAGTGCTCAGAGCCATTTTTGAAGATAACTGAAAGAGATATGCAATGAACCGAACAGACACTACACTTTTATTCATACACAATAATTGCACTGTAATCACAGCTACTTATGATGCTCCCGTAGACGTGACAAATGGTGTGACATGATTCTTAAAAGTGTGTGTGATCCCCAACGACAGCAGTGCCTGCTATGCAAAGTGCTCCCGAGCTGGCTGCAAGATTCATAAAGAGTTGTTATGGCAGGACGTTCCATCCTTCTACCAAAGCGGTTAATATCTACTGGACGGTCTTTGGTGCATGTGGACGCGCCGCAATACGTGTCCCCATCACATCCCATCCGTGCTCGAAGGGATTTAAGGAGACAGAATGGAGAGACAAGTCCATTCGCCGAATACACAGCCTCTCGTTCCAAGAGCTCCGCCATCTAGGCTGTTCGGATGCGCTCGCACACTGCCATCCATAAAAATGTAGTACAGGCAGAATGCACTCCTGAAAAGACACACAGTGGCGAGGAGTGCAGTGTCACGGTAACTTTGCTCGGTGAATGTACCGTGTTTAAAGTTGGAGGTCAGTACACTCACGAAACATTGTGCGCCCCCCCCTCCCCCCCTCCCCCTCCCCTCCCCCCCCCCCCCCCACACACACAGCATAACACCTGGACCACCAAAGCGACCACGATCGACTATGTTCCTGCTTGTATTACGTACGCTCGTATGATGACAGGTGAGAAGAAGTAATGCACCAAGGAACGGTTTCGAACACTACCGTTCTCATGGTCGAGGTGATATGGTTGGGCATAATGGAGGCGGAATGTTGCCTGGGCGCACTGACCTCCAAATCTTCGAACACGGTCACTCACCAGGCAACATTATTCTGACACTGTACTCCTTCCTCTGCGCGTCGCTTCAGGGGTGCATTCTGCCCAGACTTCAATTTTACGCGTGACAGTGAGTGACCGTATCGAACTACGTAGGTAGAAGAGCTCTTCGAACTTGAGGATATCCGGCGAATGGACCCGCCTGACGTTTCCGTCGACGCAAATCCTGCCGAGCACCAGTGGGTTGCGTTTGGGAGACACACTGCTGTACGCCCACATGCACCAAAGACCACACAGAAGTTGTTAACCCCGCTAGCGGACGAATGCAACACCTCAAATTCAACGCCTCACCACACAATTAGTCCTTACCAGTCTTGTATGCAGCACGAGGGCTCGTTGGAGAACATGTCGTCCGTGGTAAGCACAAACCTTGTTAAGAACCATGTCCTGCCTTGTCCAGGACTCGTCATGAATCGCAGTAGATTCACGACAATTACACAGGTCTGCAAAAAACATTTTTTGAAAGTTGTTCGAAATTTGATAACTGACTTTTCCGAGGGTGAGTCAAATGAAAGCCTTAAATTTGCAACAACAACTAGAAATTTCGCGCTGTTATTCAGGAAGTTGGTAAGCGGGCTACAAACAGCGTGCAGAATGGCCTGTAGGTGGCAGCACAGCGCAGATGCACACATACCGTCGCAGTATCAGTATAAAGATGGCCGCCCCACTCGCGACTTGCGCCAGGGAAGAACAGCGTTCTGTTATTCGGTTTTTGCGTAGTGAAGCTGTGAAATCTAGTGAAATTCATCGACGAATCAAGGTTCAGTATCGTGATGCATGTTTGTCACAGCAGCAAGTCAATTAATGGAGTAGGAAGTTCGCAAATGGTGTGACTTCAGTGGAAGATGCTCCTCGTCCAGGCCAGGCACAACGAGTTGTGACTCCACAGAACATTACAGCAGTTGAAGCCATAGTGAAGGAAAATCACCGAGTGACACTGAATGACACTGCAGCATGTTTACATATTAGTCATGGTATGGGTCAGCACATAACACTGTGCATGATGTGCTCCAGTTTCACAGAGTGTCTGCAAGAAGGGTGCCACGGCAGCTGACTCCTGAAATGACAAAACGACATGTTGATGCTTGTGAAGAACTTCTTCGGCACTTTGAACGAGAAGGTGATGGCTTCCTTGCAAGAGTCGTTACTAGGGACGAAACCTGGTTTCACTCCCACCAACCGGAAACGAAGAGAGCGAGCAAGGAATGGAGCCATTCCTCATCACCAAGTGATTTCCATGTGCTTGGACCACTCAAAGACGCAATGGGAGGAAAGAAGTTCCGTTCCGATGAAGAGGTACGCCACGCGGTGCATGAGTGGTTGCGCGGACTACCAAAAGAATTTTTTTCTAAAGGAATTTATGCACTTTGGAAGCGCTGGAGGACTTGCATTGAGCGTGGGGGAGATAATGTTGAAAAGTCATACAGCTTTGTACCACTTGTGCACAATAAATAATATTTTAAAAAAATATTTTAGGTTTTCATTTGACTCACCCTCGGATGTACTTCTCAGCGCTGATTTCAAAAATGCAATCCATTTTTTTTCTATTACGTTAGGTTTTCTAACAAAAAAGGGAGTATTTTTGGGTATAATAACAAAATTTAAGCAATTTATCACGTTTTTCCAACGTTGTAAAATTTTATTTCATTTATAAATAATGTTCTAAACTACATTTCCAGTACACTTCCATTTCTCTTTAAGCTCATAAGTCCTTATAATAACGCTTTCGCTTTCTGTCGAAGCTTCTTTTATGGCTTTTCCGGCTGTGGACTCGTTGAGGATCATCTCTTCCTATCATCCAGGAGTAGTCCGCTATTATGTTGACGTCCCATCTTCCTTGATATCTTCTTTCCATTTCTTTGATGTCTTGTTGGAATCTTTCGCACTGCTCTTCGCTTACATCACAAAGGGAAGTAGTCAAAACTTGTACTTTGGATCTCTTTTGTTTCCTAGGAAACCGGTAACAACTAATTTAAAAGATGTCGATGCTGCCTTTTGTTTCCATTTTGTCCACAAATTTGGGCTCTGTCATTAGTTTTCTAAAATCTGGTCCGACAAAGATTCCCTCCTTTACCTTTTCCTCGGATAAACCAGGAAACTGTCCACAAAGGTATCTGAAACACTCCCCTTCTTTTGGCAATGCCTTGACAAATTGTTTCATCAGTCCCAACTTAATGTGAAGGGGTGGAAGTAACACGTTTTTGGGATCCACAAGACTTTTCCTCTCAACATTTTTAACCCATACCTGTCAGGTTTTTCTCAAGGGCCAAGCTTTGTTTATGTAGTGTTGCTTTCTGTCTCTACTGTCCCATTCACAGACAAAGTAAGGGAACTTTTTATATCCACTTTGTTGACCAAGCAGCACTGAAATCACTTTCAGTACCACGTAGTGTCTATTTGTGGTCTGAATAGCAGAGTTTGCTTAAAACCAGTTGAAGGTTTTAGTAACACTCTTTTACGTGAACCGAGTGTCCAACTGGTATAGAAGCATACTAGTTACCATTGTGTAGAAGTACTGCTTTAAGGCTTCTTTTTGAAGAATCAATAAAAAGTCTCCACTCATCAGAAGCATATTCTATTTTGAAACGCGCCGTAAGTCCAGGAACATCACTGCAAAACAGCAGGTCACCTTCTTGAGAGAAGAAGGATACAAACTCCTTTTCCCTCGATCGATACCAAGAAAAGGATGTATCCAGAACCAACATATGTTTATATTTCAATCTAGATCCTAAAACCTATGCCGATTCTTCATAGAGGCCTAGGTCTCTAGCTAAATCGTTCAGTTGAGAATGGAATGGGATCGGTTGGGCCAGGATCGTAGCAATCTCTGTCTACTTCACTATCACCTTGCTGAGCCAATGGATCGCGATCATATATATCATCCAAAGAATCTGGAGGAGAGGATATTGGTACCTCAGGTCCATGAGGAACAGGACGAATGGCTGATTGAATGTTAGGGTAAGAAATATGATTTTTGTTTTTCAAATTGATACCTCGTACTTGCCAGAACAATAATAGCAGTCATCACTGTGATTTTTGGGCTCCCTCCAAACCATTGGTATTCCAAAACGTAAGGACTATTTTTTACGTTGAAACCATTGCCTCAGTTCTCGAACACACACTTTACAAACTTTGTATGGGACCCAACGCTTATCTTGATCTCCTAACGTTATACCAAAATAGGCGAAATATACTTTTTCAACAAAATCGGAAATGTTTCTCTGTTGCGTTTTAACGGTATAGTTACCATAAAGGTAGCAGAAGCAACCTAGCGAGTTTATACATCCTCTGGTAGCCATTGTCCATAAAACAACTTCACAACACAAGAAAACAGTCACTACTTTAAAGCGCTAATAACAACAAGACGTGAACAGCACAGAGTGAAGAGTTACTGTGAACTGAAGGACAAAAGCAGAAGCTTACTGCTTGGTGATGGCGGGGGAAGGGGAAGCGCGACAGAGAGGCACTGACATGAAAATACTGCTGGTTTCTCCTAATTACTCTTTGTTTTACGTATATCTATTATAAAAAAGGCTAAATAACAGTTTATGGAGATCCTAAAAACCAAAATTCAAACTCACTAGAGTGCAGAAATATCGAAAAAAGCTAAAACTAGACAACCAGTTTGTGAAATAACTGTACGTGATGGAATTTTTTCACTATTTTTCCCGAAATATGCGTTGAAAACACAATAAAAATCACTTAATAAATTTGAAACAATTTTTATGTCGCAGACCTGTGTTATTGTCTTCCAATAAAAGTATCATTTCTGTTATTTTTTTGTTTATGTTTTTCAATTACCTTCTGTATTAGACTGTCTAAGTATGGTCCAAGTTATCTCTGTCCTTAAGTTTTGCACATCAGCGTAATTGGTAAATTCTAAAATCTCGACCACCACAGATCCTACACGCAGTGTTTGCAGGAAATACATGGCGCCAAACACTAAAGCATGTCTCTTGCAGGTGTCGTTAACCATTAAAAAGCTGTTTGTGAGCCATAAATCTGGGGACCGAAAAAAATATCATGTGTCATAAAGTTAAAATCGGCAGATTTGAATCCATTACGTCATCGTGCTCCGCGTGTTACAATCGTGGTTACTGTGAGAAGGGAATTCCCCCGCTTCAATATTTGAGGTGCCGGGGGAGTTGTCAACAACGAAAGGGACTGGTCCATCAATGTCACGGGCCATGTCCACATTTTTTATGACGGTTTCTATAACAAACACATGTCCCATCCATACTTCAACCAGACAGTGTGTTTTAACCCACTGTCAAACTAAAGAATCCTTAAACAATGTTAAATCGAATAAATAACGGTACACAGACGTTTGCTGCCCACTTGTGCAAAGACACCGTGGACTATATGTCCTGAAACATTCATCTATATCGTAGTATTTTGTGTCCCGTGTCCGTTGCCCTAGATATCACCACTGCCTTTGTGGCTAGTGAACAATGCCGTTCACATTCATGGACGAAGTGTGAGCATTCAATACATTGCCGTCTACCATTCTATATATATATTAACCACAGAACAATGTGTACATCCACTAGGCTGCCCTCTTCCATCCGTCCCCCCCCCCCCCCCCAATCGCTTCCACACGCACCCGCACGCCCACACGCACACGCACTCAAAAATCTTCATGGCATCCGTTTCTAGCTGCGTGTCGATGGCGGCGTTCACACAATTGATAAAGTCGCTTAAATCAGTGTCCGTCCGCATTCTCTCGTTACAGGGCAGCGCTTGTAATGTGCCTTGTATACGGTGTTCTCTAACTGATCCAGGCGTGGTAATTTCCTCAGTTCACAGCAAATTATAATATTCCAGAATAATTATCCCTATGTAGATTTGCTACAGACAGTATAATTTCTTATGACTGTCAGTGGTAATAAGAAAGTGTAAATGTATTTAAACCAAGAACACAGGGTACAAGCTGGGAGAAACACGAATATAGGTAATTGATGAGTAGTTATAATTCTAATGTTTCACCCCTTGTAAATTACACACACTAATAGTAAGACACACAAAAACTGCAGTGGCATAATTTGTTTCGTGGAAAACCTTTTAGTAAATTGACGTGAGAGCGTGCAAACAAAAACAAAAGACAACTCTTGCGGAATTTCTTTTTAATTTGATCCGGGTTCGTAGAGACGCTTTTCGGTTCATCATAGTTTATCACCAAAAATTCGTTTTAAGGAATAAGATATCTTCATTAGGGCGAAAAATTGGAAATTATAATATACATAATGAAAAATGAGTGCTATTTATAAATTTTACACTTATCACAGTATACAGCTCTTATAGGATACTAGAAAATCTTATTTCGATATTGCCGTCCGTCACAGAGAAAGTGAACATAACTAAAACACGATAATACCCAATGAGAAAGTACTTGAAACGTTCTGTCAGGTTGATTGTATTCTGAAATTCTGCCCTTAACTAACACGATACAATGTCTCCTTCAACTCACATACCATATTAGTAGCCTTTCCGCACCACAAAAGAAAAAGAAAGACGATGTTTGGGGAGGGAAAGTGAACCCACGATGCAGCGATTTCGGAGGTTCGATGGAGAGCGTGCACATTAATAGTGCCGCAGATGTAATTTTAAGGTCTTACCGTCGCGTAATTGGAAGTCTTCGGGTATCATGTCGTACAGCTGTCCAATATTCCGGTGGAGAATTTCAGTGACGTCACGGGACTCCCGACTAGGACTGCGTAATTTCGACAGACGCTCCAGTTTCTGTCTGGAATGCTATTACATTACTTGCAACTGGATTCCTAACTGCGTCGCACGTATTGACGGGGCCGCAGTGTAAGTTAAGTGTTTAGGTACACCCACGTGTACATACGATGACGATATTAGGCTTGATCAAGAGCTACATGACAAGAGATCACAGAGTCATATCTTCTGTCCGTCGCTTTACGGCCAAAAGACTGATTGCCGGCATTAGTATTGCAGTCAGCAATTATTTTTTTGATGGGCGTTATGCTACTGTAAATTCGAGGTAAGAGCACGTTGAGTGTAATACGCATAATTTATTTCTTCTCGTATTATATAATTTTTAAATTCGTTTTATAGATAAAAACTGTCTAATAGTGTTTCTTAAGTAACTGATTAGTTTTCTTATCAAATTAATACCTCATTGGTTCCTGCTCTCAAATTTATGTTAATATTTAATCTTACACATTATTATCTCAGGCAATAGGAAGCTGTTCACAAGTTTCGAATTATGGAATTAAGTTCATTTAATTTATTTTCATTATTTTACATCACTTTAAGAGGTATACGCCTACACATGGTTTTTACAGTCTTTTACAATATTTCGGCACTAGCGCCATAGCTACATTTCTTAGAAATATACTTCTGACTGATTAATTTGAGAGTAATTGGGGAATTCGCGGAAAGAGGCAATCCATTGTTGCTCATTGCATTTTTCATTGAATTCGGTTGCGTATCTGATGTGCCAGCGTGTACTCCCTAATATATTCTTACGCGAAGACTGTAAGGATTCAACGTGTAACATATTTAAATTTATTGTAAATATCACATTGTAAAGTTCACAAAAAAGTAAAAATAGAGAGATAGGTAGTAGTTCGGCTTGAATGTCTTTTCGTCCTGATAGCACAATAATACAAGGTGATTATAATTAAAGTTAAACTTTCAAAACGCTGTAGAAATAACACCACTTGTCTGAATGACGTCAAATTGCAACGGAATATTATCGGAGAAGGGGGAAAACGTATGGTAGAAGCAAAACCATAGCGTGAAAATTGATCAATAGAAGACACTGTGTGTGTGTGTGTGTGTGTGTGTGTGTGTGTGTGTGTGTGTGTGTGTGTGTGTGTGTGTGTGTCAGGACACGTAAATGAATACTCCTGTCAATCGCATGACCCATTGAAGTTCGTATAAATAAGCCGGGAACTCGGCTTTTCCTCCTTTCGCGATTGCGGCGTTCACCATTACTGTGTCAATGCAGGATCGCGCTCTGCTTGTAAAGCTGCATTACAAGAGTGATGACTGTGCACATGTAGCTCTGCAGAAGATCAAGACATTGAAGCGTTTGAAAAAAGGCCTTGGTCTGATGATTGCCGTGGGTCTGGAGAAAATGATTCGGTAATTCGAAAAGACGGGTTCTTTTGGTGTGCAACCTGGTAGAGAGAGGAAACGAATTGATTCGACTCCAGTGGCAGCAGTGGTCACAGCAATTCAAGAGAGGCGTAGTGGTGTGCGAACGTGTAGTGCATGGAGAATTGCCCGAACACTGGACATTCCCGTGGGCACGGTGCGTAAAAGCCTACGAAACATTCATCTTTGCTATGCGTTGAAAATTACCCATGTGCACGAGTTGCTACCTGTTGACCTGCCTGCAAGAGAGATCTTTGTTTTAGAATTTCTTGCTCGCATGGAAGTGGACAATGATTGGCCGTGGAAGATTTTATGGCCAGACGAAGCCCAATTACGTCTGACAAGATATGTCAATACATAGAATTGTCGAACATGGGCAGCGTAAAATCCACACTCAAATCAACCAGTACCACTTCATCCTGAAAAGGTCAGTGTGTGGTGCGGGTTTATGGCACCATTTATCATAAGGCCATACTTTTTCGAAGAGACAGGTGCTTCCGGTCGTGTTACCTGTACCGTCCCTGGTAAGCGCTATGATTGTCTTTTGTGCAACCTCGTCATTCTGGCTCTCCAACAGCGTGAATGTGTGGATGGGATCATTTTTATGCATGATGGTGCACCTCCGCACGTTGAAAATCCAGTTAAGCAGCTGCTGAAGCGCCATTTCGGAAATGCTAGAATTATCAGCCGCCATTTCCCTCTAGCCGGATCGTCCCGATCACTTGATCTTAAACCGTGTGACTTCTGGCTGTGGGGCTATCTCAAAGATGTTGTGTTCAGTGTTCCGATTGCAAAATTGGCTGCATTGAAGGCTGCATTGCGCAACACATTCCGAACGTGACCCCGGAACACATCGATCAGTTGTGGAGCATTCTGTTTCTCGATTTCATCTTGCTGCAGAAAACTGTGGACAGCATACTGACCATGTTTTGCGCCAGTCACACGAAAATTAATAATCCGATTTGATTTTGATTGCTGCTTTTTATGCGGTTTTTGGCCTCAGAGAAATTAAAAACCGGTGTGAGTGATGCTTTTTATGCGGCTTTGGCCTCGAGACAATTAGAAACCGATTTTTCCCATCCGATGTGATATGACCTTGCCGTGATGGATGGGCATACATAACAAACAGTATCACACCCATACACCCATACACAGTGAATAGTACAGTTCGTTTAACGTCAAACGTACACCTTAGGCATTGTTGTATGATTCATTTGTCATTTATAGCCGACCACTATTAAGATATGATGCGCCATTTATTATTACATTTTGTAACTGTTTATTTTTCTTCTGCTATAAGTTTCTCCCTTCTCCGACAATATTCGGTTGCAATTTGACGTCATTCTCACCAGAGGTGTTATTACTACAGCGGTTTGAAAGTTTAATTATAATCACCTTGCATTCAGGGTGACTATGATTAGGCTTTTGTTACTTAAGCCTGTGTAGGGGGATAGGTATTTACCATATGATTGCTCAGTTTTACGTAGATGATGTTCAAATTATGCGCTGTAGGATCTGACTTAGTGTCATAACTTGCCGTTAGACGCCGGTACTCGAGGGTACGGAGGGTTAGACACTCAACATGGGTCTGGAAAAGGTGAGCAGAACTAGTAAAGCTGTTTTATCAAAACAGCAGCAATAGTACTGCTGCTCTTCGCTAGTATTGACGCACTGAAGATAAACGGAGAGACCCTCTTCCCGCAGCGAGGTCCAAGAACATCATTCGGAAGTTGAAATTAATTGCCGATTTGGGAACTGCTCCTGCGATAATCCAACGGCCAATCGCGCCCCAAATTGTTGACGAAGCTGCTGTTGACATGGCTGAGAATGCTAGATATGTTGTATCTTCAAGCTGTCCACGCACTGTGTCACGGCAGCTGAACATTCTTTGGTCCTCCGTTCGAAAAGTGCTGCGAACTGTCATAGAATGGAATCTCTAGTGCGCATCCAGGCTGTCACGGATGCAGGTGGCCGTCACACTGAGCAACATGCGGAAATTAAAATGTGTTTGCTTCAATAGCTGACACGTTATTTTTCTTCCGCACGTCTTTGCAAACCTTCCACTCTTTTTCATTAGGGTCCTCTCAAGTAACGAAATTTTAACTGTATATATGAAGTCACCTAAGCTGGTAACGTTCATTCATCCAGAACAATTCGAGATATCGTAACTCTGTCTTCACTCTGATTAACTGTACGAAATAACGCATAGTATATTAATTTCAGCTTACATGTTAACTTGAGAATAGTGTGTGTGTGTGTGTGTGTGTGTGTGTGTGTGTGTGTGTGTGACTATAAAGAATCAGTATGTATGTGAATCATATCCTCGATTTCGAAACAGGGTGAGGAATCGTTTAATCATTTAATGTATACAATTTCTGTAAAATATTTGAGAGCCGAATGTTACAAGTACAGATAAAATGACGTGGGACTTACACAGATGATACTTGTACAGAAGATACGAAAATAATGACATATAGAGTCGTATTTGATCATTATAGGAAGCCGAGGGAACCGAAGGAAAGCATTACATCATGGCAAATAAAGTTGAATTTACAACTGTTATATAATATTTGTATAACGGAAACTTAATTTAACGGAGGAATAAAATGAAAATGAGTTTTGTCATTTGAAACAATACTGACCTTCTGAGTGGTGTGTTTTCTGAACTGAAGCATTTTCAAGAGCGTCATTTTCCTGCTTTTCGTAACATTCTACACCAAAGCATCATGTGGGTGGTTTTCTGTTTCTTTTTTCGCAGAAAACCATCCATACGATGTGGTTTGTGAAATGTGTTTATTTTTTCTTTCTTTCTTTTTCTCCAATTAATATTATCTGTGTTAATTGAGTTATGTAAATTTATATGAACATAGATGTCAGACATGTATATGTTCTGTTGTGTGGGGATTATACTCAGGAATATTAATACCTGTGTATGATCAGACGAATAGGGATTGGAGATAATGGAGATAGGTGAAAATCAGTGAGTAGAGAGAGAGAGAGAGAGAGGGAGAGAGAGAGAGAATAGTACAGTAGTGACGTGAGGTTTCCTGAACATCGAACGTAGGAAAACAGCTAGAGGAAAAAAGATAAAAAGATGTATAACTTTGGAGTACAGAACGCGCGATTTCAGACTTGTTTACATTGTGAAAAAGATTTATGAGCACTAAGGAGCTGTTGCGTGGGCTATAAATGTGGCCTTTTACGGAATTATGGCGAGGAATGATTGATTATTTAATAACACGTTGTGTGTGCTGTTTAATGAAACATTGCGTCCCTATAGTGATACAGCGGCTGTTGCAATCAAGTATGACTGACTATCGGCGACTGTGAATAAAATGAAAATACATCCCACCTGGATAAACATATAATGCACACAATTCATTTGTACTTTTCAGAAATGATGTTTGATTCACGCCAAATTGACGCAGAAGAACGTCAATAATTATCTTAGCGTATATACGCGTTAGGCTTACGAGCCACTCCTTGAAAATATTTCTGCAAGTCATCAATCAAAGATTGTACAAAAATTGTGGGACATTCATTGGTAAGACATAGTTTGGATTTAACCAAGATTCGGGTACAAGGGACGCAGTAGTTATACTACAAGTTGTAGTGTAAACCTGCAATGATCAGGTTAGAAATGTAAGCCTTGTTTTAATGATTTTGGAAAAGCCCTCGAAAGGTCACGATGTCTTAGACTTGAGGAAATTCTCAAAATAATAGATGTTGATCACAAAGACATCCGTTACACAGCGAATTTATTTTGGAATGAGCCAGCACAGGTTAAATTCGATAGTGCGGTCACCGACTTGGTTAATATCTATGAACAGTCCGGCGAAGATAGTTCTGTCACCCCTGTTATCCCGTTTACACTCAGAGTATTTCTGGAAACACACTGACACAGAAAAAGGGATGAAAGTTAATGGAATCTTCATCAACGACATTCGCTATGCTAATGATGCAGTCTTGATTGTTGATAATTTAAATTAACTTCAACAATTCGTCAACGTATGAGATCTGAATATTAACACCAAAAAGACGCATTTTATAGCTGTCACAAGGAGGTCCGACTCCTTTATAAACCCAAATCTACAAATCAGTGGCTCCTAAATGCAAAGGGTAGACAAGCTGTAGTACCTGATGATTGGAGATAACACATAGAGAACACGCGTAACAATTTCATAAAATTAAAAAAAAATACCTTGCAAATACAGACCGAGTTGTAAGATGCTACACTTAGTCTGTGCTTCTATAAGGTTCTGAAGGATAGGCACTGCACATGACAATAGCAAGGACAATCGAGGACTTTAAAAACATGATTTTAGTGCAGAAAGCTCAAAACATCATGGAAAACAAGAACACGTAACACCATAATAGTGAGAAGAAAACGGAACGGCGAGGATAATTATCGTAGTTTAAAAGAAGAAAAACTGCATACGAAGACACATATTACGAAACACCAAATATATACTTCGTAGTTGGTAACAGGTCAGGTTGAGAGTAATGAAAGAAATGGGCGAAGAAGAATATCTTGATAACATAAAGCAGTGGGCGCGATTACCAAGTACAGATCTACTTCTAGCCTACACAGTGCCGTTCACAGAATAAAGATGCATGGCGAGGTGGCCAATATCCGCTAATGGAAAAGCAGAAGAAAAAGTGCAAGTATTCATATAAAATCATGAAAAACGCGATGCCATCTTAGCAAAATCAGCAAGAGCAGAGATTTCAGCATCACACATCACGTGGTAGAAGAGACTTCTACGCTAAATCTTTCGTCTTCGAAGACGTCTTGTGGGACATTCATTGGTAAGACATAGGAAAAGTGGACACAATAAAAAGACTACGTGTACGTATTAGGCCCTCCATTTCCGTCTATTTGTAACTGACGGCGGTAGCGGCAAATGATAGTGTAGGTTGTAGGTCGCAAGCGTCGTACAGTAAGTTTAGGCCTTTGTAAACATAGCACCATCAAAATGTTAGTCGATTTGTAATTGCATCACAAAGTTATTCTCGGATGGGTATGTCAATTTACGAGCACAATTCTCGTCATTTGCTGGAAGTTTTAATTTTCTGCTTTAAAGTGGAAAAAAATCTGCCGCTGAGAGTCATAAAATGCAGAGTAAGACCTACGGTGAGGCGCCTATTAGTGAACGAAGGTGCAGAGAATGCTTTCAACGCTTCAAGAACGGTGATTTCTACGCCGAAGGGCGGCATGGTGGTGGAAGAGAGAAGGTCTTCAAGGCCACTGAAACCCGGCGATTTTGACGCCGAAGATGGTGAAGGAGAGAAGGTCTTCGAGGCTACTGAAACCGCCGGCAACAATCACAGGAGATCGTTAAACTAATAGATGTGTTTGAACAGAGCACTAGAAGACAAACTGCCACAATACAGCGGTAGACATAGGAAGGTGATTTTGCAGCATGACAGTGCTCGATTCCTTGTCGCATAACCCATTAGTACATGATTGGAAACACTGCAATGGTAAGTCCTATCCCATCCGTAATATTCTCAAGACATTGCTTCCTCTGACTGTCACCTTTTTCGATCAATGGCACACGATCTGGCTGACCAGCACTTCATGCCATGTGAACGAGTACAAAATTGGATCGATTCATGGATCTCCTCAAAAGACGCCAGTTTTTCCGTCGTGGGGTTCGTTTGCTGCCCGAAAGATGGGAAAAAGTAGTGGCCAGTGACGGCAGTGCTTTGAATCCTAATTTTTTTCTAAGTTTTTCACAATAAAGTCTCTAAATATGCGTAAAAACAGCGGAAACAAAGTTGTACATCTGTTAGGAAGAACCAAGACGAAACTTAGAGGCTTCTTGTCTTATTTAACCAAACAAGTAGTTTTAGAAGCATTCTCGCAGGCGAAAGTATGTAAAGAGTTGTTATATTTATTTATTGTGGCACTTTCGCGTTAATGTACATTGATCGTGTATGAAGTATTACAAACAATTGAAACAGTTTCGAAACAGTGAAACGGTTTGTGTTTTGTTGTCTAATAAACCAACACATTTTATCATCTTGAGTGTGTACTGTATAAGTATGTCCGTATAAACACAAATGCGGTGCGAGGGCGCTAATCATATCGCAGAGAGTATGAAAGTATCACTTAGGCGTCTTGGCAGTTTCGTATTTCCTGCAACAAATGCGCTGCTTTCGTGTCGTGTGACTTTCATATTTTTCAATTGGCTGAGGGCAGCCATAGCCTAAGACAGAAGAACCACCACGAACGGAACTGCAGAAACAACGGATATGCTACTGGGATTCCCACATTCCGTTAGTATGGGTAATATACCCATCCTGCTAATTTCCATGCACACAAAGGGAATCATTGTGGATAATAGGCACAGTGACTATAGTCTCACAAATAATGCCAAATAATTCGAATAAATAACATAATATAACAGAAAAAAATTTTGTCCTTCAAGGTGTTTCGAACCGTTACTATAAATTCACCATGCTTGCCTGTCCTTCCCGTTCACCATTACACTATCAGTGATATGTCAAACAGATTGCTTGCAATTATACCTACATCAAATTTATGTATATATATATCTAATAACTGTCACTCTACGCCTTTTTTTATTCGAAATGTTGTAGGCTTACTTGCGTTTCTTAATATGATTACTGTACATGAACAGAGAAGCGTATGTTATAAAAAAAGTGTAATTTAACTGAATGATTTTCACATATTTATTATTTTGAATGTGAATAGTATGCGTTGTTTTATTGTTTGGTTAGTGTTTATAAAGCAGATGTTACTCCATTTCGGAATAGGACAGTCAGCTAGAAACTAACCTTTATTTTCGGATATCTTAAGCTTCATACTATTGCTTGTCAAAAAGATTTCGACACTCCTGAAAGTGTTTCACGAAGTGGTATGTTGTGTTTCAGTACCTGTGCCGAGCCCAAATCTCGTCCGACACAGAGCGGAATGAAACATCACTGTTTCGATACAGTTAGTCCGTTCCAAGCACAGGTAGACTGAAACAGCCTTATTTTGAAACAATGATACAGTTTCTGTGTCTGGCTCGAGATAGAATCTGGTCCGGTTATCCGAGACAGGGGCGGAATGAAACACCACTGTTTCGAAACAGTGAACCACAGCCGTTCCGAAACACTGAAACAGATCCACGTATCGATACACTGCATCGAAACATAGAAACAGTGGCCAAGTCTAATTCACACTCGATGTTTATTTGCACGAATCTTGCATGCGGATTTCGTGAATGACATGCAGTAGAAAACACCTTGTGGAGTCTAATCTGCGTATACGCATGGGCGTCGCTGCGGTGATACATGAAAATTCCAGTGCATGAATGGAAAGGGCAACAATTTTCAGTCGACAGAAACTGCTTATATTGCTGTAGTTGTCTGAAGGTTAATGATGAAAGTTAGTAGCAAATTTTTTGCAACGTGAGATATATAAATTGCATTAGCAGAACTGTGTAAAACAATGAAAATTCTACAGGTGTTAATGTTATGTGTGAGCATCAATCTTATACGTGCGCTGCAAATGAGATTTTGTTACTCAGACTGAAGTTACATGGAGGGTGGATATTAGTAAGAAAATAAAAAAAGTAAAAAAATAAGGTATCGGAAATGGAACAGTTACGTTATTATAAAAGCTCACTCCGCCTGAACTCAATATTAATGAAGGAAAAACAGCACCAATAGAAACAGATCATCACCTATATTAGTTCAAACGAATAGGTGTCTGCCTCAAAGAGTATTTTGGTTTCTGTCTGCATCGTTTGGTGGGGCTTTATGTATACCAACAAACGGTTAATAATGTAAAGTAAATCTCTGTCGCCAGTTGGTATTGAGGCGCAAGTTCCCAACAATGTACGTACGTCAGACCATAGTGGAACAGTTAAATAAAAGGTTTGTGCCAACTGATAACGTGTAAAATGTGACTTAATGAAGTAGAGTTCCGTCGAGTTCAAACGTTCGCAAATACATAGTTTAGCATCAGTAACCTATTAGTTCCACTGCTTGAAAAAACTGCTGTTACGCTAACTTAAACCTAAAGATTTTTATTATTTGCAGCTCAACACTACTAACGGTTAATTTTCTCTAGCAGGAATTGTGCGTTGTGGGGCTTGTGCTAACTGTTCAGTACACGTAAACCACCGGTGGTTATGTTTTGTTTCCAGTCGCAGGACTGTTAAGTTCATTCTCCTTCCTGGTTAATTTTCAGACGGGATTGCTACTGCGTGCAGGGTCTGGCGCCTAACCGAATCGCGAAGCGCTGCCGTTTTGCCTCCTCTCGTAGGCACGAAGCACGCTCCGCGGAATCTCTCGTTCCACACGACTCTCCATTCGGTGCGAAGTGCCATAAATAAGGGGCAGATAGGCGGGGCCCGTAATTTATACTTCTGTGCGAGTCGCAGGATATCGAGGCAGTAAAAAGAGATAGCCAGTAAATGCGTACTGCGATACAAAGCGCGGCCATTTGTAAGAAAAGGAAAGAGAGAGAGTGCGCTTGTGTGTGTGTGTGTGTGTGTGTGTGTGTGTGTGTGTGTGAGGGAGAGATCTCTTGAGGTGAGGAATGGAGGGCAGAGGGCGAAACCAAATGAAACGTATTTCAACTTAAAATACCTCAATATAGAATGACAACTTCCCCTTTTATTATTTAAAGCTAGTGCAATATATCATGAATAATAACGCTATTTATTTTACTGTTGTATTGGACTCTATTGCATTTGCTCTCTGTTGGGCTATTTATCAGTGGCGTGTGAGAAAAGCACTCCGGGAATTTGCATCTGTATACGGCGCAGCCAGGCAGACCTCTCTTCGCTGCTAGTTTGAGATGAAGGTGGAAAAGGCACAATGAAAAGAAAGATTTGTTTCAGTACATTTAGCAGTTTATTTTGATTCAGCTACCATACCATAAACAGCCACTGAATCTGCACCCTTGCAATTGTCACTCTAACTCACTGATGTCAGTATGTCACTTATACAAATTTACATGTAATTTCTTTGTTTCCGTTTGGATCTAGAGTCTTTTAATATTTAATGAAAGAAAATATGGTCCAGAGTTGGCTGCAATGTAAATAATATTTCTTATAATCTTGCGATTAGCTAAATTGACTGCAAGTCATTTTCTAACACCTGAAAAACCGACGTCATAGAGTAGGCGAATGTTTGACTACCACATTCTGTGATGAGGTGTGGATATCCAGCTTCTTGTCGCCTACTCGTGGTTTCATCCTATTTCAATCACTTTTCATAGATGCTCACAACAGTTCAAAAATGGCTCTGAGCACTATGGGACTTAACTGCTGTGGTCATCAGTCCCCTAGAACTTAGAACTACGTAAACCTAACTAACCTAAGGACATCACACAACACTCAGTCATCACGAGGCAGAGAAAATCCCTGACCCAGCCGGGAATCGAACCCGGGAACCCGGGCGTGGGAAGCGAGAACGCTACCGCACGACCACGAGGTGCGGACTGCTCATAACAGTACCTGGGGAACAGACGACCCAATTCACCATTTTCTGCATAGACATCAATAATGTATAAAGAGTTTATTCCTAGTCAGTTGTTCCCAGGCGCCGGGTGATCTCAATCTTTCCTTTATCATAGTATCTTATGCCAGTGGATTTCTGCATTTCCAGCCCGTACCGTGGTTATAACGATTCCCCATTCGTCTCTTCTCTGCTGATGCCTTTGTAATGCTTCGTTGATTACAACACGTGTCTGCAGGACATTCAGTTCTACGGTTGGCAGCGTTCTTAATATTCTGGCTCGTTAGTGCACAAAAGCCAACAGTATTTGAATAGCAGAAATTCATGAACTGAAAAGGAGGAAGTTATATGAACATACAGTTATATGCTACATTTTTATGGATAGTAAGTGTGAAATTACACAGCCAACCAACGGAAAACAAAAACATCACTCTATAACAACCCATGAGACCCTCGACACAGAAGGAAAATGAAAATTGTTCCGCACCTTCGTGACAGCAGGCAAGTTCATGAGAAGCAGAGTTGTGCAGAGAGACAGAGATTAGTACAGGTCGCCCATAGCCCGACATATTACTGTGAATAACACACACATACACTGAAGTGAGAAAAGTCGCGGGACAGCCATATCCACATATACAAATGGCGGTAGTATCGCGTACGCAAGATAACCTGCGCAGAATACCGTGGCTGGTTGATGTACAGTCAGCAGGGACGTATGGATAGAGTGGTAGTGGTGGGGGTTATACGCAGGCGCTGTAGGGAAAAATCGAGCGTTGGAGGGGACGTGGCATTCTAAACTCAACCCTACACTCACATTATTTGTAAAAATTGTGTAGGACCTCCCCACGCCCACACATTCATAGTAACTATTCAAAAAGCTCTACCACCTCTGCTTTGGTTACCATCCAAAGAGAATAAAAAGAATTTCGCTGAAATTGCAGGGATTTATTTATGCTTCGCATATTAACCATTTGTAACTTTCAGAGAAGCGTCATGAGTAGCGAATTTTGAGTAAAACCTACACATTTCTCTTGCTGTCATGTTAAAATTTGCTTCTTTTGACAAAACACAGCGGAGTTTACACAGTGGCACCTAACTAACATGCTGTGCAGATGCAGTTGCCAGAGAATCCAGAAACAGTGATTTATTACGTTTATTAAGTGAGGAATTGAGGAAAAGTAGGGCCAGTAGCTTACGAAAAACCACATCTTCGGTACAAAATAAACGTGTAATGTCTTCACTTTCTTGTTCCAAAACCCATAGCATTTCTCATTTCACCAGCTATCGGTGGTCGCTAAAAATTACAATTATCATCGAAAAAGTCTGTAGTTAGTGGAATAACACAGTAGATAATAAAGTTTTGCATCATAACTACATGGAAAAATACTCTCCTCTTTGTGTGCTATCAGTTGCCGAAATCTTACATCGATATCTCAGACCATTTACGAAATCTAAGGAATGGTGTGGGTATTTCACTTTCGCTTTATCGCTGGCGCAGCATGATCGCAAATGAGCGTGCTATATCAGATTAATTGTCTCGAGACTGCAGACAGGCAGAGACGTCCACCCAAGTAAAAAAAAAAATTAAAAAACATACACACCAACATAGTCAGTAATACGTATCAAATGAAAAACCATAGCGACTTCTATTTTTCATTGCAAACTTTTAAGAATTTGGGACAGTATGTTTCTTACATCTAAATATCACAATAATTATGAGCATTAATGAATTGATGGGCGCATCACTATGAAGCTGGCATACAAAGATACAATCAACGCTTTTTTTTACCCGATAATTTCTGAACAACCGTTTTAGAAAGATTGCAGGGCGTGCGCCTCAATTCTGTCATCGCCGACCGGCCAAAAGATGGAAAACACTGTCGGCCTCCACTTTCGAACAAACGAATGAACTCGTCTGGCGCTTTAAACGAAAATTGGTCACTGTGCATCGGCCATCTTACCCCGCGTGGACTCCATAAAATGGCAGTGCAATGGCGGAGCTGTCATTTGTGCTCAAGTGATTTACGAGGATTGGAACATAAATAGTGGCAACTATTTATTCACAACCGATACAAAAGAGTTACATGTTTGCACCTGTTACTGTCCTTCAGAGTAGTCACCAGCGTTGTGTAGAGCCCGTTGCCAGCGATGTGGAAGACTTAGTATACCGTTAGCAGAGCTTGTTCTGTTGATGGTGCGAATGGAGCGGTGTACTGCCTGTCGCATCTCTGGAATAGTTCTGAAACGAATACCACAAAGTGGTTCCTTCACCTTCGGAATCAAATCAAAGTCACAAGGACTTAAGTCCTGGGGGTATGGTGCATGGTACAGTACTTCCCAGTCCCATCGACCAAACAGAGCAACCACAACTTGCGCCGTATGCATCCGCACATTGTAGTGCAAAATGATGGGTGTGTTGCGCCGCTTCTTTCGCAAAGCTGGTCGCAGGTGATGCTCCAAAAACGAACAGTAATACTGTGTATTGACGGTCTACCGTGGAGGAACGTAATGCGTTAGGACAACACCATCACAGTCGTACACGAGAATCACCATAACTTAAGACCGCTCCATTCGCACCATTAACAGAACGGGCTCTGCTAATGGTATACTACGCCTTCCACATCGCTGGCAAAGGGTTCTACACAACGCTGGTGACTACTCTGAAGGACAGTAACAGGTGCAAACTTGTAACTCTTTTGTATAGTTGCCACTATTTAAGCTCCAATCCTCGTATTTGAAAAGGTTTTCGACGTGTTTATTGGCGCACGGTGGAAATTAACAGATTTTGAACGCGGGATGATAGTTGGAACTAGACGCATCGGACACTCCATTTCGGAAATCGTCAGAGAATTCAACATTCCAAGATCCACAGAGCCAAGAGCGTGCGAAAATACTAAAATTCTGGCTTATCTCTCACCACGAACAACGCAGTGGCCGACGCCCTTCACCTGCTTGAAACATCCGTAGATATCAATGTGGGACGTATGACGAACGTATCTGTTAGGACAGTGCAGCGAGATTTGGCATTAATAGGCTTTGGCAGCAGAATATGTTGGTAAGAGCTGATGGCAGAGTTCGAGAGGGAAACAGACCCCTCAAAGCTAAGAACTCAAGTTGTCAACAAGGTTCTGTACAAGCTTGGTGTTGGCTGCATAATGGTGTGGGCCGTGTTCACACGGAATGGACTGAGTCCTATGATTCAACTGAACTGATTATTGACTGGAAATTGTTATGTCCGGCTTACGGCTACATGGAGACCATTTGCAAGCCATTCATGGACTTTACGTTCCCAAACAATGATGGAATTTTTATGGATGACAATGCACCATGTCACTGGTCTACAATTACCGACCCGTTTGAAGGACGTTGTGGACAATTCGAGTGAGTAACTTTGCAACCCAGATCGCCCGACATAAACCCATCGAACACTAATGGAACGTAATCGAGAGGTCAGTTAGTACACATAATCCTGCACCGGCAATACTTTCGCAACAAAAATGTCGTGTGGCTAGGGCCTCCCGCCGGGTAGACTCGTCCCCTGGTGCAAGTCATTTGAGTTGACGCCACCTCGGCGATTTGCGTGACGAACTTTCGCAGTAATGGATGGCCATAGAGGCAACATGGCTCAGTATTTCTGCGCAGGACTTCCGACCACATCGAATAGCTTCCCTACACCGGGCAGAAGGAGGTCCTACAACTAACTAACTCCTCCCGAACAAGCCATGAAGGCCCAACAAGAATGACCGGCCGTCGTGTCATCCTCAGCTCATAGGCGTCACTGGATGCGGATATGGAGGGGCATGGAGTCAACACACCGCTCTCCCGGCCGTATGTCAGTTTCCGAGCCCGGAGCCACTACTTCTCAATCAAGTAGCTCCTCAGTTTGCCTCACAAGGGCTGAGGCACCCCGGGAAGGAGGTCCTATACGCGACGTTAATTCATTTCTTTGAATAAGCGTACCGGCACCAATGTCGGAAAGCTAAGAACGAATGAGAGAGCGGTGTGCTGACCAACTATTAGTCTCTACTGAATCTACATGATGGCTGTGGCGTAGAATTATGGCCAGTAACATCGCATGATCGTTTGGCCTTTCTATATCATTATAGTATTACTCTACAAAGCTATCAAATAACGAACATCCGTAGCCAGTTTAAAAAGTTAAGTACTGTGGTTAATTTTACAGCTCGGCACATAAAAAAGTTTGGACAACTCACCGCAGGCGATAATACTCACCGAGTTCCTGCTCGCGGCTACCAAATCCTGTTCTCGATATCTTGAACAAACTATAAAACATGATAGAGGTGAATCGTAATATATAAACAAAGTCATCGACTATTGTTCAACGGTAAAATAAAACCGTACGGATGTTTGACATGTTTCCATCGGGACTGTATTAGCTACGACTATATCACGTGATGGATCTGATGAAACTGATGTCCTGAAGTTTCATTAATTCCTAAATGGTGCATTACTGCTACAGTTCTCAATTGTACCTCGGTTCATCTCCGACAAGATTGAAACAAAAAAATAGGAGCGAATTTGAGTGATTTAAAACTTACGAAATTCACTGATATAGATTTTTTGTGCAAACCGCCATTAAGACTGAGGATATCGCAATTTAACAGAATTCTTCCATTATACTCGGTGCAGCCACACGGCGAAACAGTATCCTTGATCCACTGTACGCTACAGGATGATAAAGCCAGCATGCTACTGATGTCCTTTAGGCTCGTGATAACTGAAGTGATAGTCACTAAAGCAACACGTGCTACCACGTCGTCTTTGAAAGGTTTTCTAGACTGCTTATCGTGCTCCTAAGATGTGAGGAACGGTTGTTTAGTCGTAATGTCTCCTTAATGTCCTCATTAAGTACAGTTACCCACGATTTCATTTTCGGGGAAAGTCATATAAATGTATATGTTGTACTCTAACTTGCGTGTGACAGCATGTAAAGACTGTGCCCAATAGGGCAACACTCAACGTTCCGTGTATTGGGTAGAAGTTTTATTTGTTCTCAACTTCGCAAAGTGTTTTCTGCTGACCTTGCAAGACTAGTATCGCTGGAATAAAGGGTGCCGTGCAGAAAACTGAGTGTTCCCCGGCATTAGGGCTATTCACTGTTGAATATTCATGCTATGTTAAGCTGTCAGTCGATCGATAAAAGCGTGTCCGGACTGCTAAATTGAAAGAGTACGACCCGTGACACGCAAGTACTCGGGTTCGCTTCCCGGCTCAGCTTACAGCTTTACCTCGTCATGGATGCGCACAAAAGTAAATTAATTTCTTGTAATAATCTGTTTGTAATTTTTGCGTTACATGGCGTGAACGTTGCAATCCACGTTTACCCCAAGAAACCGTACCACTAAACCAGCAATTGCTACGTTTCCTACTTGTATTGCGGATGACCCGAAGGTCTGTCTATCCGTCAGCGTTTGATTTCAAACTGTTTTATAAAGATTAATGGTTTGTATACCAGATCTGACACAAATACAGATTTTACAATGCTAAAAACATGATGGCACATTGTTATCAGTCTCGAAGCAATCCGTTAATGGATTACGATCGTACACACTATACCCACATAAATTTAGAGGTAGTACAATCCTAGGTGGCTTCACTATCCCTGAGAAGCAGTCTCTGAACAGGAGTGACCCACGTTGAAGTGAATGATTGTTACGCTAATAAACAGATGCCAATTACGCTACACAACAAAATTCAAAACCTATGATCTGTCTTTAATTCTCAACTTTTTATTAGAAAGGTAAACTCATCCTGATGCTCTTCCAACCATGAGCGAGCAATAACTTGCATTGCCCTGCTGATAGTTGCCATCGTGCCAAGGAAACACAATCTAAATGTGATGGTGTACGTGGCCCCCAATGATGGATGCATTCTTATGCAGATTCATTGCTCCTTCCAGAATGACGAGATCACCCTGCTGACACCACGAAAACATCCCCCAGACCATAACTCACCCTCTTGGTTGTTTGCTTTCAGACACTTCACGCCGTACACGCCAATAGCCATTGTGCGATGGAGCATAAGACGTGTTTCATCTGAAAAGGCCACCTGTCTCCACACAGTGGATGTTCCGTTGCGGTACTAATATGCAAATTCCAGCCCTTGCCGCCGATCAGTAGCATTCAGGATGCGTGCATGAACAGCGCCTGCCGCGGAGGCCAGTATGCAGAAGCATTCTCTGAACGGTCGTAGAGGAGACACTTTTGGTAGCCACTTGGTTCAACGTGGAGGTCAGTTTCTCAACAACTGCACGTCTGGTGTCGTCTTCGGATACGACCATTTTGCACGCTCAGTGAACTTTAACCAAGGCCGCACGTGAACAGTTTACAAATTTAGCTGTTTCGAAAATACTTCCAGCCTTGGCCCGAGAGCCAGTGATCAATCCAATTTGGATGGTTCCGTTTCCGCATTACGACAATGACTGCACTGTTTACCGCATCTTTCCAACACACTTTATATACCGTCCACTGCAAGTGTTACCACCTGCGTCTTGAACGGTCATTGCACGTTGACGCCGAATATAGGAGGTGGTCGCATTAATCTGACCTGACTGTATATACACTACTGGCCATTAAAATTGCTACACCAAGAAGAAATGCTGATGATAAACGGATATTCATTGGACAAATACACTCCTGGAAATTGAAATAAGAACACCGTGAATTCATTGTCCCAGGAAGGGGAAACTTTATTGACACATTCCTGGGGTCAGATACATCACATGATCACACAGACAGAACCACAGGCACATAGACACAGGCAACAGAGCATGCACAATGTCGGCACTAGTACAGTGTATATCCACCTTTCGCAGCAATGCAGGCTGCCATTCTCCCATGGAGACGATCGTAGAGATGCTGGATGTAGTCCTGTGAAACGGCTTGCCATGCCATTTCCACCTGGCGCCTCAGTTGGACCAGCGTTCGTGCTGGACGTGCAGACCGCGTGAGACGACGCTTCATCCAGTCCAAAACATGCTCAATGGGGGACAGATCCGGAGATCTTGCTGGCCAGGGTAGTTGACTTACACCTTCTAGAGCACGTTGGGTGGCACGGGATACATGGGGACGTGCATTGTCCTGCTGGAACAGCAAGTTCCCTTGCCGGTCTAGGAGTGGTAGAACGATGGGTTCGATGACGGTTTGGATGTACCGTGCACTATTCAGTGTCCCCTCGACGATCACCAGTGGTGTACGGCCAGTGTAGGAGATCGCTCCCCACACCATGATGCCGGGTGTTGGCCCTGTGTGCCTCGGTCATATGCAGTCCTGATTGTGGCGCTCACCTGCACGGCGTCAAACACGCATACGACCATCATTGGCACCAAGGCAGAAGCGACTCTCATCGCTGAAGACGACACGTCTCCATTCGTCCCTCCATTCACGCCTGTCGCGACACCACTGGAGGCGGGCTGCACGATGTTGGGGCGTGAGCGGAAGACGGCCTAACGGTGTGCGGGACCGTAGCCCAGCTTCATGGAGACGGTTGCGAATGGTCCTCGCCGATACCCCAGGAGCAACAGTGTCCCTAATTTGCTGGGAAGTGGCGGTGCGGTCCCCTACGGCACTGCGTAGGATCCTACGGTCTTGGCGTGCATCCGTGCGTCGCTGCGGTCCGGTCCCAGGTCGACGGGCACGTGCACCTTCCGCCGACCACTGGCGACAACATCGATGTACTGTGGAGACCTCACGCCCCACGTGTTGAGCAATTCGGCGGTACGTCCACCCGGCCTCCCGCATGCCCACTATACGCCCTCGCTCAAAGTCCGTCAACAGCACATACGGTTCACGTCCACGCTGTCGCGGCATGCTACCAGTGTTAAAGACTGCGATGGAGCTCCGTATGCCACGGCAAATTGGCTGATACTGACGGCGGCGGTGCACAAATGCTGCGCAGCTAGCGCCATTCGACGGCCAAGACCGCGGTTCCTGGTGTGTCCGCTGTGCCGTGCGTGTGATCATTGCTTGTACAGCCCTCTCGCAGTGTCCGGAGCAAGTATGGTGGGTCTGACACACCGGTGTCAATGTGTTCTTTTTTCCATTTCCAGGAGTGGATATTATACTAAAACTGACATGTGATTACATTTTCACACATTGTGGGTGCATACATCCTGAGAAATCAGTACTCAGAACAACCACCTCTGTCCGTAATAACAGCCTTTATACGCCTGGGAATTGAGTCAAACAGAGCTTGGATGGCGTGTAAAGGTACAGCTGCCCATGCAGCTACAACACGATACCACAGCTCATTAAGAGTAGTGACTGGCGTATTGTGACGAGCCAGTTGCTCGGCCACCATTGACCAGACGTCTTCAGTTGGTGAGAGATCTGGAGAATGTTCTGGCCAGGGCAGCAGTCAAACATTTTCTGAATCCAGAAAGGCCCGTACAGGACATGCAGCATGCGGTCGTGCATTATCCTGCTGAAATGTAGGGTTTCGCAGGGATCGAATGAAGGGTAGAGCCACGGGTCGTAACACGTCTGAAATGTAACGTCCACTGTTCAAAGTACCGTCTATGCGAACAAGAGGTGACCGAGACGTGTAACCAATGGCACCCCATACCATCACGCCGGGTGATACCCCAGTATGGCGATGCCGAATACACGCTTCCAATGTGCGTTCACCGCGATGTCGCCAAACACGGATGCGACCATCATGATCCTGTAAACAGAACCCGGATTCATCCGAAAAACGACGTTTTGCCATTCGTGCACCCAGGTTCGTCGTTGAGTACACCATCGCCGGCGCTCCTGTCTGTGATGCAGCGTCAAGGGTAACCGCAGCCATGGTCTCCGAAGTGATAGTCCATGCTGCTACAAACGTCGTCGAACTGTTCGTGCAGATGGTTGTTGTCTTGCAAACGTCCCCATCTGTTGACTCAGGGATCGAGACGTGGCTGCACTATCCGTTACAGCCATGCGGATAAGATGGCTGTCATCTCGACTGCTAGTGATACGAGGCCATTAGGATCCAGCACGGCGTTCCATATCACCCTCCTGAACCCACCCATTCCATATTCTGCTAACAGTCATTGGATCTCGACCAACGCGAGCAGCAATGTCGCGATACGATAAACCGTAATCGCGATAGTCTACAATCCGACCTTTATCAAAGTCGGAAACTTGATGGTACGCATTTCTCCTCCTTACACGATGCGTCACAGCAACGTTTCACCAGGCAACGCCGGTCAACTGCTGTATGTGTATGAGAAATCGGTTGGAAAATTTCCTCATGCCAGCACGTTGTAGGTGTCGCCACCGGCTCCAACCTTGTGTGAATGCTCTGAAAAGCTAACCATTTGGATATCACAGCATCTTCTTCCTGTCGGTTAAATTTCGCATCTGTAGCACGTCATCTTCGTGGTATAGAAATTTTAATGGCCAGTAGTGTAACTAAAGGCAACGGATGTCGCAGTTGGCCCAGCAAGGTACGTTTCAACTGAAATATCACAGATTTTGTGGCAGCGCAAAATGCATTATGTGTTTCAGAGCAGAAAGGCTATACTAGGAAGCTGGCTGAACGGTTTACGCAAAAGGTCATTATGGCCTGCTGTCGTGCTTCCATGATGTGGCAAAGGGGACAGGTAGTGTGTGATACTGGCACGTTCGCAAGCGCCTGGCGCTCCGCAGCCCGCACGGCAGACGGCGGCTCACAGCAGCTCGGGCGCGTACAAAGCTTTATTAAGTGCGCCTCTTCGGCGACAGCGCTGGCAGCGCCGGAGATCACGGGACAACCGGCTGCCGCTACCTGACAGGCTAAGCACCGGCTGTTTACACACAGGACTTGATAGCGTACGGGTCAAGAGAGAGAGAGAGAGAGAGAGAGAGAGAGAGAGAGAGCGAGAGAGAGAGAGAGGGGGGGGGGGGGGGCGGGGGTGGGGGGTGTCCTGGACTCCAGTATTTGGGCCGATGTTAACAGTGTGCCTCGCTGGTGGCTGTGCATTTTCTCCGCGCGTGGGCCGAACGATCCTTCCACAACAATACACACAGACCATTCAGCTCTTTATGTGGAGCGAAGTTCTCGAATACAAGGTGTCTCATCTAGAGCGCCCCAATTAACTTTTCGTCTAGAAATAAAATGTACCGAGCAAATGCTAACACTAGCAAGGAGACATTAACCATCATGATTGCCTTTCTTGCAAATTTTGTTCATCGCGAAGATAGAACAGTAGTACAACCTGTCTTTTTCAAATAGCAAACCATACATTTCATTGGATAATCCACTTCCTCTCCTCAAGACCTGTTCAACAGGCATTCACGCAAATGTGACATCTACTTGCCCCTACACATCTCCGCATCCGTTGTTAACCATTGTCGTCTACGGGCTGTGGCGCAGCACAGATGCCTTGGCGCCGGTTTTGGATAGCGCCGTTTTGCACAGTTTACTTTAACCATGGCGGCACACGAGCAGTTTACAAACTCAGCCGTTCGAAAACACTTCCATTCTTGACTCATAAGACAACGATCATGCTGTTTTTGACGGTAGAAAATCGTTCCGCGTTACAACAACGACTGCACTGTTTTCCACGTCCTCTTTATTACTAGTGCTGCCTTCTGCCGTCTGTGAGTGATTACGTGATGTATGAACAAAGACGGTGGATCACATAAATGTGACTCGGCCGTGTAGGATTATCGTTTACTGTAAAAGGAACAGTGAACGAAGATGCTACGTATAATAATAATAATAATAATAATAATAATAATAATAAAGTCACCAGAGAAGCCATATAAACTTAGCTACACAATGATACGGGAAGTCGACACTGGTCGTAATTACCTAGAGTACGGAAAGGAGCCGCACGAGGATTTTGAGATCAGGCTCATGAGGTAAAATATACAAGAATCCTTATAAGAAAACGTAATACCTTCACAATCCGAAACGAGTATAGCTTTCGATCTAAGTTTACGTCTCACTTTACATTCATTAGCTGGACAGTGTTTATATTCCGTAAAGTAAAGACAGAGACTACTTTCAGTAAAGTAAGATGGAGCCCAGGCCTACATTCAGTGAAGCAATATGCAGGCGGTTTAAAGTCCGTGAAGTAGGATGTGGACTGTTGTGTACCACGGTTTTATTAATTTTAGTATTTTTTTTACCACTCCTCCCTTTAATTACTGCAGCCCGTCTTATGGTCTCATAAAATTCCGACTGCAGTGTTTCATCTCTCCGCGACAATCGATTTTCCAGAAGTCCAGCGACATATGAAGGAGAGTTTGTGTGATGTTTGGTAAATACGAGAGAGTGAATGACAGGAATGAAGCTGCGTCTCGTGCCTGGATAGGTGAATAGGTAAGAGAACAACCCATGAACGATGAGATTATTAACATTTTAATCTTCGTTCGCGTGTATTTCAAGACAGTTGCAAAAACGTTTCACTACCTGTCGTATGTGATACGATCTCTCTTGAAAGCCAGAAAGGGAAGAAATATGTGAGATGTCAACGAAGACGAGGGTACGAGACAGAGCATTAGGACAGAATGACAAAGATGGGACAGTAATTTGTGAGTGTCCATTTCGAAGTGGGGATCCCGGAGGTTTAAAGAAGCGGAGAGAGGGCCGGCTGGAGGATCTGAACACCACTCTTTCCTAATGTGAAACCTGCGTTTTCAAAATTTTCAATTCGATCGGGGCCTTCAGCCCCATGAAAGTGTAAGCCAAGACACTACGTTTCTCAGTTTGACTGCAACCTCCCCTACTTCCTGCCCCCCCCCCCCCCCCCCCCCCGTCCACCCTTCGTCGTGCTGTTCTCATATACGCAGTGGGAGAATTTGTGTTAGTAAAAATGTTGAACGCTTGCTTTAAGACACACGCCGGAAAAGAATCGCTACACCAAAAATTAGTTGCAGTAGAGTAATGAAGTTTTGGGAACACATTTGTCTAACTAACGTATTCAACTCATTAACAATGCAAGATTATAGGTTAACGTAAGCGCGAAATAAGCTTTTGGAAATGTGAAATGCTGGTACATTAATAACCGATTTAACAGCCGGAAATGTAACAGCCGGAATGTTGAATGCAAGCATGCAACCATGCACGCATTGTGTCGTACGGATGTTGGATGTCAGTAAGTGGGATGGAGTTCCATATCTGTAGCACTTGGCTGGTCAATACTAGGACGGTTAATGCTTTTTGTAGATGATGCTGTAGTTGTCATCCGATGGTGTCCCATATGTGCCCTGTTGGAGACAGATCATCTGACCGAGCAGGTCAGATCAACATGTCGACACACTGTAGAGCAAGTTGGGTTACAACAGCGGGTTCTGGGCGACCGTTATCCAGTTGTGAAAAGCACCCTGGAATGCTGTTCATGAATGCCAGCACAACACGATGAATCACCAGGCCGACGTACAGTTTTAGAGTTGGGTTGCGCGAGGTAACCAGTAGAGTGCTTCTGCTGTCATATGAAATCGCATCGGGACCATCGTTCCAGGTGTAGGCACATGCAGACAAGTTAGCTGCAGCCTTCAATTGGCTTCCTCCTAACCAACGTATGGTCGTCAGTGGCACGGAGACAGAACCATCTTTTAGCAGAAAACACAACATAGCTGCCACCTCCACTCCAGCGAGCTCTCGCTTGACACCGCTAAAGTCACAACTGGACTTGTTTTTGGGTCAGTGGAATGTACGCTGCAGGACGTCTGGTTCGGAGCTGTCCTTAAGAAACCGATTTGTAGCAGTTCAAAAATGGCTCTGAGCACTATGCGACTTAACTGCTGAGGTCATCAGTCGCCTAGAACTTAGAGCTAATTAAACCTAACTAACCTAAGGACATCACACACATTCATGCCCGAGGCAGGATTCGAACCTGCGACTGTAGCGGTCACGCGGTTCCAGACTGAAGCACCTAGAAACGCACGGCCACACCGGCCGGCCTGTAGCAGTTCGTTGTGTCACAGTGGTGCCAGATTTAAATCAAACTGCTGCTGCTGCTGCAGTTACAGTACGATGCACCACAGCCATACGCTGAACACGACGGTCTTCCCTGTCGGTAGTACTACGTGGACGTTCGTGCCCAGTCTTCTTCCGGCCATATATTCTCGTAACTACCACTGCCAGCAGTCATGTATTATGGCTACCTCCGTGCCAAGTCTTTCTGCAATATCGCAGAAGGGACATCCAGCTTCTCGTAGCCCTATTACACGACTTCGTCAGAATTCAGTGAGATGTCTTTGTCATCTTAATGGTGGCCTTGACTAACATTGACTATGTCCAGTCTCAAAGCTAGCTAACACTCATGACCGTTATAGCGGGTATTTACAGCAAACCTGATGCGCATCTTCATAGTGACGTTACTATCGCCTCTTCAGCGACCAGCGTGTAATTTGAATAATCATCTTTCAGATGTAGAAACACGCCAACGAACTTTCTTTTACGTCACGCAACTCCTTCTTGCGATTTTTTCCGTCAATGTATTTATTAAAGGATATCATCTATACCCAATAAGATACACTAGGAATGGCTTTCAGGTTTTTATTCCATCACCAGTGGTATATGATACAGAAGAACGAACAACTGTATGTACATAGATTTCTGCAAAATGAAAACCATATTATAGTAGCAGAAATCTTAGCCTACATACATTATGTACCTCTGTAACACTCGCATGCGTGTCAATTTATAGGATAGGATATGAAGTCTTTCCTATCACATAGTACACAGTTTGTTATCTATGTCGCTGTCAAAACTTTGGTAGTGAGAATTGTTGATCACGTTTGGCATTACTTTCATATAGTGTAAGGAAGCAACTGACAGATCAAAGTGTCTACATTTCCTGTCTTTTGTTACTTCTAAGAGTTCATATGTATATACATCTGTGACTTGCATTCATGTATGTAAATTACAATCTTTCGACAATTGGTATGTAAAGATAGAATATGTAGAAGATATAAAATTACACGATAATCCAACATGTCGAGTCAAATTTTCCAAGCAGGACACAGACTCCAAACCAGATTTATTCTGTCAAAACACTGCTGAAATTCTATGTCTGTTTGAAATATACACCCATATGACAAGACACTCGGACAACATACTTAACGAACAGAGGTAGAGAATAAGATGCGTCTACAAAATTTTGACAGTGTTTTCAACGAATAAACTCCTACTGGAGTCTATGTCCTGCATGTAAAATTGTCTAATTTGATATCATACGTTGGATTAATTCGCACTTGTATGCTTTTATAGATTAAACCTTCACATGAAAATGGTTAAAAGATTGTAATTTACATATATGAATGCATGTTACAGACGTATATAAATGTAATATTAGAAACGACGATAGACGGCTAATGTAGCCTCTTTGACCTGTCAGTTCAATTTTTACGCTGTATGATAGTTCTGTCAACCGACATCAAGGATTGCCACTGTTGTGTCCTGTCTACTCGTCGAGTATGGGGTGCCTAGGAAACCTGCCTTCTCGGATCGCTAGACAACAGGTCAAGAAAATCGTATTAATGAATTTTATTTCAGTAAGATAAATGACAATACTTAACTTCGAGAATTTACAATGCTGTGTAGCAAGCAATGGGCGACAGACAAAATAAGAAATCTCGTCAGTGTAGACAATGCCTAAAACAAGTGAAACAATACCGTTCCTAAGTCGCTGCTGTAGAGCTCGTAAAACGGTTAGTGTTCGACTTGGCCGCGGCCAAGCGCCGCGGCGCTTATATTCTCTTTGCCCAGAGGCCGTTGCTGTCTCGGTGTCGTCCTAGGTTGGGGTCTGTCAGCCTACCATTTGCTGACGTCTTCTTCACAGCCGTCTCTGCTCTACCTTTCCTGACCGCCCTGCTGGCGCTTGACTTTTACGCCGGAACTGTCACTATTTGGGATTTGACAGCAGGAAATACATGAGCAACCGGTGTACTATGTTAGAGGACAGGTTTCTTATCCTGTCGTATTGACTGACACAAAAGTCATTGCTACAGAGAGGTATTACATAAGTAGACTTACATTTCTGCTACTGTCATTTTGTAGAAATCTATGTACATGCAGTTGTTCGTTTCTCTCTATCAGATGCCACTAATGGTGGGTTATAAACCCGAAAAGCGGTCTTGGCAACTAAACATTACTAATGGAACTCATGGTGTATAGAAGATGTCCTTTAATAAATTGTTAGCAATAGAATTACAGGATCTGTTGAACTGAAGGAAGCGTTAATAAGCACCGACTGTGAAGTGAGCATATACCGGAAAGATACTAAAGTAATGAGAAACAGGAGAAATCACAAAAGCGAGAAGACGTGGTAGGTGAAGTTAAGGACTTATTTTACCTTGAAGCATAGTCACCAATGTCGGACGAAGCAAGTAGGAAATAAAATGTAGACTAGTACAGGCAAAGTGTGCATTATTGGCCAAGGGAAGTCTACTACTATCAGACACACAGGCCTTAATTTTAGGACTAAATTTCTGAGAATGTACGTTTGGACTACAGAATTATATGGTAGCGAATCGTGAACTGTGAAGAACTGGAATAGAAGAGCATCGAAGCGTTTGATACGTGGTGCTATAGAAAATGTTTCAAATTGGGTGGACTGATAAGATGAGGTATGAGAAGATTCTCCACAGAATCCCCAGGGAAAGGAATATATGGAAAACGCTGTCAAGAAGAAGACTCAGGATGATAGGGCATTTGTTAAGATATCAGGGGATAACCTCCATGGTACAAGAAGGCAAAAACGGTAAGAGAAGATAGAGATTAGAATACATGCAATACATAATGTAAGACGCACGGAGCAAGTGCTACTCTTAGATGAACAGGTTAGTAGAGAGGAGAAATTGTGGCGGGCAGCAGCAAACCAGTCAGAAGACTGATGATAAAACAAAAAGCAAAAGATCTCTGTAACAACATACTTCGAGTAGCTCTTCATGACTTATTCAGATGGTCTGATAGAGACCGTTTAGTATAGATAGCTAATTGCAATCCTGATTAGACTTTTTGTTTGATGTGACTTTATATTCTGTGGTTATAATTAAAGTGCAGCTGCTTCCAGAGATTCAGTGTGGACTGTAATTATCAAATGGCAGTGAAACCTGGAAAATATGCTAATGCGTTAATGCGGAAGCGATTTGCGCTGCAAAAAACATAGTTCCGATTTTGTCTATCAGGTGCAAACCTGGCGCTGTGAATAAGGAAAGACGTATAGAAATATTTCCATATGTAATGGATTACAAACGGCACATGGATAGAAAAGGTGAAACAAGTGATAAAGGCCTAATGTTGACTTTATTATCTCACTGCCGTACGATAATTACACCCCACAGTGGTCCTCCTTGAGCAGCTGAACTTTAATAATAACCACCCGCTACATTAGGAGGGGTTGTCATAAAATTTCAGTTATCATCTCGTATGAAGTTACGTAATTAACCTTTTTTAGCACGCGCATGTTTGCAGTCCCGATACACAATGAAATTCCCGGCCCACAGTGCCGTAGCACACCGCTGGAAGATGCAAAACAAAATCATGCAGCCTGTATCCACTTCGATGTTTGGTTTTGGCTACCTTAGTGGCGTGCTGCACTTCTGTGGGCCGGAAATATCAGTATGAAAGGTTCAAATGGCTCTGAGCACTATGGGACTTAACTTCTGAGGTCATCAGTCCCCTAGAACTTAGAACTACTTAAACCTATCTAACCTAAGGACATCACACACATCTCCATGCCAGAGGTAGGATTCGAACCTGCGACCGTAGCGGTCGCGCGGTTCCAGACTGTAGCGCCTAGAACCACTCGGCCACCCCGACCAGCGTACCTGCAAATACGTCAGTCAGTTTCACTACAGGAAATTACTACTATTGAAATAGTTGTGAAGTAATTGTATCTTTTGTAACGATTTTTTTGCATTCTCAAGAAATAATCACTTCTTTATATTATTTTGCTCAAGTGGAATGTGTGAAAGCTGAACCTAGTATAATTTGAATATTTGTAGTCAGCTGCTTATTCTTGATTGCTGTTATTGTAGCATGACATTTAAATCTGGCTCAACTATTAGCGTGCAGACCCAGAAACTAATCCGTCGGCAGACGTAGATCGAGGCTGAACTAAATAGTCACAAAAAAAGGGAAACAACTACACAACGCATGGAATTGTAAACACTATTATTTCAATAAGAAAAATCTTTGAATTGATCTCTTTAAATCTTCTCTTAGTAATTGTACTTTAATGAATCTTCAATTGTTCATTTATGCAACCTACGTGGAGTATTTAAGAAACTGCGTTCACTGAATAATTATGCACTTAACAACTCCACAAAGTTTATTAACTTTTCTTAAAGAAGATAATTGCTTTTCAGTTCACTAAAATAGGATATTCGTATTTATCGTAACACTCGGATAAGAGTCTGTCCGGGCAAATGACTAAGGGTAAAATGCAGTGGCTCAACACGAAGTTTGCAGAACACAATCTTATTATTGAGAACGAAACCACACAACTGTCCATGCAGTTATACAGTGCTCAACTGACAATTTGAGAAAAAGATGATAGTAGCGTCGACCTCCTGCGCTATTCAAAAAAAGGCAGCAAAACTATCCATGGCTCTTCCTGTGCAATAAACTCTGAAAATTCTCTTCTTAGCGTCGGAGTTTCATAGAACAGGGCTAACCAAAGAATTCCATGAATAATAAGCCGAATTACTTCCAAATACGATGCTATATTATCTAATCTTTCAGTTCTTGTCGCCTCTTTCAGTTCAGAAGTTGGCGCGCCCTTCGCCTAACCACCGGCTGACTCACGTCACAAACGAGCTTTCAGTTCGACCGCCTCAGCCACATTTTCTAGTCCCTCCTAGCTAGTTCCGTTGCAGAGGGACTTCCCTCCGAGTTTTACATGATTACAAACCTACTTTCCCTACGCATGAATCACTATTACAATTAAAGTTTCACAAATTTATCAAAACTAGACATGATTGTCTTAATGGGATTTCCGCGATCGTTCATTAAATAAAAATATGGGATTTCAGTCTTTGATCGCTATTTTGTATTTTCAGTGACAGGTTTCAGGCTAGCTGCCCATCTTCAGATCATATATTGCAGAGTTACAGAGTAACTTGTCAGTACAGAACTATGGGTTCACTGTCATAATTTTATTTTTTAATTAAAGTCTCAATTTATGTATTATTTTATAGCATATTACTTTTGAAATTAGATCCAAAGACTAGTTAAATTACATAAATTATCGTAAATAATGAATAAAACATTTACATTGACGTTACATCAAAGAGCATGGATACACAGAAGTTACATAAGGTAAAAACAGACAAAGAAGTTAGATAAGACCATTTTGAGTAATATCGATAACAGTGTTACAAGCAAAGCAACGCATAAACCGACGAATTCTTACTAGCATTTCAAATGGAACTATTTTTGCCAGTATGTGGTGCAGCTGGAACCACAGCATATACCGTGTTCAGGCTAATTCTGATGAAATTGAGGGTTAGTATTTTCTTGTGCTGTCTCCTTAAATTTCGCCGTTTAAAGTACTAATACAACGAATATAATAGTAATGTGATTTGGAAATGATCCTAGCGAATAAAGCCATCCGGATCGCGTAGTATCTTTCTTAATAACGAGGTTCGGCTACAGCTGTGATCAGATTCTATGTGTACGGATGTACTATTTGGCAAAGAAGTATCTGCAGAAGAATGGGAACGAAGTACTTCAAGGAAGCACTATAAGAACTAACGAAGTACGCTATTTACTAGGTACCTAGATAGTTAAGCCTCAGTAATTGAACTGTTTCAGGTTACCCACTTCATCCTTCTTCCATGGGGAGAAAGTATTATTTTTGTGCAATTACTTTTAAGCATTATATTCAAATTTACGAGACATTTCAGTTCAATAAAGTGTTGAGGAACTTCTCTACTGTACCAAAACGTTAGGAAGGGTTAAAAAAATGGCTCTGAGCACTATGGGACTTGACATCTGAGGTCATCAATCTCCTAGAACTTAGAACTACTTAAACCTAACTAACCTATGGACATCACACACACCCATGCCCGAGGCAGGATTCGAACCTGCGACCGCAGCTGTTCCAGACTGAAGTGCCTAGAATCGCTCGGCCACACCGGCCGGCAGGAAGGGTTATTTCAAGTGTTTTTACTATGCGGTCATCCATTTTTATCCACGTTTATCTCAAAAGGGGGCAAATATCCGCTTTTGTGAGGTAAAACACCGCAATTTTTGTTTTATATAAATTGTAAATTTCTCTGTAATTAATAAACAGAGCTGGAGTTTGGTTGAGTTCAAGGTAACAACCAGACCTATGACTTCAGTCAAAAATCACTGGAAAGTTACCCTAGTATTAGAAAACGTTGTGAGGCTCTACCCCCATCTAACTACCCGTCGTGATTTGGTGTCGGAACAGGTCTAACTGCTAGGAATAGGACACGTATGGGTGGCCACTAAACCCTATTCATAGCAGTCACCATAATGGGCCGAGTATTAAACTGAGGACCGGTATAGAATTTCGTTCATTACACCACTGATTTAGTGCCGTCCTGCGCCGCCGGAAGACAGCGCAGCAATTATTTCAGATCGTAATCGGAGCAGCCACACGCGTTATATTGTCCGAAGAGCTCATCTCTTAACGGTTCCTGATTTCCGGACCGACCGGCGGCTCCTACCGGTCGAGCGAATCGACTCGCGCGGGCTGTGATCTGCGATCAGCTGGAACGGCGAACGCCGTGGCCGTGCGGCCGGCCGGCGTGGCGCTCCGCATGAAATATGGCAGTTACGATGGCAGAGGATGGGGGGGGGGGGGGAGGAGTTCCCATAATTACAGCACGCCCACTGCGCCTGGAACATTGGATAATTAATTCTCGCTCCTGAAAATTCATGATGCCAGCTAGCCCCCTGTTCGACTACTGCGCCCCCCTCGTTGGCCGACGCAGACGAACAAAATTGTTCCTTAAATATCAGACGTTATGCATTAAGCGAGTAACATCTGTGCCAGTACGTGAAGTGCGGCACGCGATCCCCGCTATTTCACCACCCGCCTCTCTCTCTCTCTCTCTCTCTCTCTCTCTCTCCACCGTTCTTATCAAGTGGTGGGTAGGAATGGTCTGTCGACACGCTATTTTTCTGTATGTGATAAGTAGCCGACGAGGTGACCACTTGTTCCTCGTGTCTGAATCGTCAAAAGGCTGCAGTAATATTTTCTCCAGAGGAAGCCGTCCGTCTTCTAAGCTGCCCAAGGGAAATACCTTTACACAGTTACGTCTCACGTCTCATTAGACACCTTCATTACAGTGAAGCTACGAGGAACAGTTTGAGAAAGACGAGCAAGTGTTACTCGTAGGAATATACTTAGTTGATAACTTTAAAATTCTGATTTGACATAAAATCGCTGGAATTAGAATTTTTAAATGACGCTCGTAACTCGTAATATTCCATGTTCTTTGAGAAAGGCATCTCTTCGGAAGAATAATGAAAATACGCATAAGTGCAGATACAGTTATAACCGAATTATTACCGCGCTACTACTTTCGCACGATGACAATCGAAAGAAATATTGGCAAAAACCTTAAAATAAGAAATTGTTAGTAAAATTTGCCGCACGGGATTAGACGAGCGGTCTTAGGCGCTGCAGTCATGGACTGTGCTGCTGGTCCTGGCAGAGGTTCGAGTCCTCCCTCGGGAATGGGTGTGTGTGTTTGACCTTAGGATAATTTAGGTTAAGTAGTGTGTAAGGTTAGGGACTGATGACCTTAGCAGTTAAGTCCCATAAGATTTCACACACATATGAACATTTTTTTAGTGAAATTTGAATTAAAAAAACAGAATCTGTCGTAATTTTAGATTGCAAATCCCTGTGTGGGCAAAAATTACTTAATGATCACTAATTGTTCATAAGTTGTAATCACCAACTAATCATTGAATTGTAAACAAAGGCACTGAGACGAGCTCAGATGTAAAAAACACAGACAACAAAACTAAAGCTAATCAAAAGACTATCCCAATTATGTGTACAACTTGGAAGGATAATTTAGGTTAAGTAGTGTGTAAGGTTAGGGACTGATGACCTTAGCAGTTAAGTCCCATAAGATTTCACACACATATGAACATTTTTTTGGTGAAATTTGAATCAAAAAAACGCAAATCCCTGTGTGGGCAAAAATTACTTAATGATCGCTAATTGTTCATAAGTTGTAATCACCAACTAATCATTGAATTGTAATCAAAGGCATTGAGACGAGCTCAGATGTAAAAAACACAGACAACAAAACTAAAGCTAATCAAAAGACTATCCCAATTATGTGTACAACTTGGAAGTTGTCTGCAAAACAATTCACCTAATGAATACCTTTACGTTAATGTAATGCTGACAGTTAACAATATTAGAAATGCAAACGTTCACAAATACTTGTTTTCTATTATAGTAAGTTATTTCCGGAATGTTCATAATGTGTTATTTAGCGAAGAATAAGCAATTCTACACTATACTGTTACATAATTTGCAAATGTAAGCGGTGACTGAAATGCACCAAAAACATGAATTGTATTATGAAATAATATTTTGTCAATTTTCATTTAAAATATGCTCTTACTCTTTTACTGTTAGTAATTATCCTTTAAGCAGTTGTTCTAGGAAGTGAGAAAGTTCACTGCTCTTAAATGACAGTATTGGATAGTTTTCAGTTTTGCAAATTGCACTTCATTGTCTCAGTTGCTGAAATTAAATAAGGTCATCACTTTCAAAAGTTTCCTATTCTTTCACTGAAGGTATTCTCGGAATCAATAACGGTATTAGGTTAGGACTCTGTTAGTTAAATGATTGACGTTAAGTTCATATAAGCTGCACAAGACTGTTGCGATGACAAAAGTCTTGGGATACCAAGTGTCAGCCCTATTTTTGCCCGGCGTAGTACAGCAACTCGACATGGCATGGACCCAACAAGTCGGAAGTCGCCTGAACAAGTACTGAGTCGTGCTGTTTTTATCGCCAACCATAATTGCGAAAATGTTTCCATTTCAGGATTTTTTGCATGAACTTACCTCCCTATTACATTCCATAAGTGTCCGATTGGATTCACGTTGGTGGCCAAATTATTCGCTTGAATTGTCCTGAGTATTCTTCAAACCAATCACGAACCATTGTGGCCTGATGGCCTGCTGCGTTGTCATCCATGAAAATTCCATCATAGCTTGGGAACATGTGCGAGGTGCCGGGGCTAGCAGTGTATTCAACATTAAATTCCTTTAGAATCTTCGCATGGAAATGATGCTCTAAGCCCCCCTTTTCTAACTCTGACTTTTGCAGTTGCACATGGATTAAGAAGAAATACGAAATGACTGTAATCGACAGGTGGTGAGGATGATGTCGTGAGTATGGCCTGAAACATATTATTCTGGTCAGGTATTTCCAGACTAAAGACTTCCTATCAATAGAAATGCGCCTCTGAGGGAGACGAAGAAGGCTCCCTACACAATCACTGACGGTACAGTGATTGATTTTAACAAGCGAAGTCACACAATAACTCTGATACAGTAAACTTTAGCCAATACTGTTCAAGACGGACAACATAGGCCGCTTGTACACAGAACGCTCAATTGCCAACTGTACTCGGAAAGTTATGTTGAAATCGAAACTTCAGCAACTTCGTCAAACAGGACAATTAAATGAAAGTATATTAGACAGCCAACAGAAGGCAGGCTGGCCAGAGCAGCAAGAGCTCAGCCTTGTAACCTACTCTGGCCGAAAGGCGAGAGCCGACTCCCCTCAAGAGCACCCATACAAGCCAAACACAGAACATTCCCGCCCCCACGACAGTGGCCGTGGTTAAACATTCCAATAAGCAACGCGAAAACCGGCGGAAAATTCCACTCTATTGCCGAAGCACTACCATTCCACCAATGGAGATACTTGGCTCCAATTGCTACGTCACGGAGCTATCCCCTGAGCAAGCCAATCACAGTTATGATTTTGCAGAAAACGCGGAAATTTGCCCGCCAAGACTGCCTGGGAACACAAGTCATTCCCACGCCTCGCTGGTAGCCCGCCTGTCACCGGACCACCCGCGTGACGAGACACGCTGCGTGGGAAGTCCACGTGTGAAGGAACAGCAACTTTTCACCACGTGCAATTAGAGAGGAAAATCGAATTACTCAGAGTGAGATAGAAATATGAGATGGGGCTCATGCCACCTCTCGCATGAAGACCATGAATGGCTGCAGATCACCTCCATCATAACCATTTCCAGTCAATGTCAATGATCGGTTCAACTGGACCAGAGGACCCAGTCCATTCCATATAAACACAGCCCACGCCGGCCACCACCAACTTGCTCAGTGCCTTGTTGACAATCTGAGTCCACAACTTAGTGTGGTCTGCTCCACACTTGAAACCTATCATCACTTCTTACTAACTGAAATCCTGCCTCATCTGTCCAGGCCGCCGTTTTCCAGTCATGTAGAGTCCAAGCGATTTGGTCACTAGTCCAGGAGGATGTCGTGCTGTTAGCAAAGGCACTTGCATCAATCATCTGCTGCCATAGCCCATTAACGCCAAATTTCTCCGCAGTATGCAAACGGATCTTACGTCGCACATTGAATTCTGGGGTTATTTCATGCAGTATAGCTTGTCTGTTAACACTGACAACTCTAAGTAAACGCCGCTACACTCGGTTGTTAAGTTAAGGCAGTCGGCCATGCATTGTCCGTGGTGAGAGGAAATTTCTGAAAGTTGGTATTCTCGTCACACTCTGGACACTGTGGCTCTCGGAATATTGAAATGGTTCAAATGGCTCTGAGCACTATGGGACTTAACATCTGTGGTCATCAGTCCCCTAGAACTTAGAACTACTTAAACCTAACTAACCTAAGGACATCACACACATCCATGCCCGAGGCAGGATTCGAACCTGCGACCGTAGCAGTCGCGCGGTTCCGGACTGAGCGCCTTAACCGCGAGACCACTGCGGCCGGCTCGGAATATTGAAACCCCTAACGACTTCCGAAATGGAATGCCCAATGCCTCCGTCGCCAAATACCATTCCGCGGCGTATGAAGTCTGTCAGTTCCCGTCGTGCAGCCGTAATCACGTCGGAATCCGTTTCATATGAATCACGCAAGTACAAATGACAGTTCCGACAATGCACTACCCTTCTATACCTTGTGTACGTGACACTACCGCCATCGAGTATGCGTACACATCCCTCTCCCAAGACTTCTGCCACTTCATTGTAAACGTCGAAGTACACAAGTCAAGCGGTTTTGTAACTTATCCTCGAAGTAAGTTAATAATCTGGTTGTGCAGTGTAGCGTACCTAAAACGATTCGTAACATACCCAGCAGCTGTATGTCAAGTGCCCTCCCCAGCATCCCGTCTGCAGAATTTGGCTGTCGAGGGCGGACATTTCGCCGATGCAGGTGACGGAGGTCTGGGCCTGCAGACACGATGTATGCAATCGCGCCTCTCAGGGTCGGCCGCCGCGGTGGCAGCCTATAAAAACGTAACGGCCCAGAGGGCATATTTCCCGGCCGGGCAGGTGCTGGCTGCTGCTATACGGCCGCCCGCGGTCCGCAGCCTCGCTGACGCGGCGAGAAATTCGGCCTGCGGCGGAGGCAGGCCCGCGAGGTGTGTGGCGGCGGGGTGTGTGCGCCGCACCGTGCCACCGGCAAATAGCTTTCAGCGCCGAATCGATTACGGCTCCCGGCGTTCCACTTCCAAACTACCGAATGAGATCGCTACTTGCTACTCGCTTTTTGCTTAGTCATTGTTTTAACAATCAGGAAAAGGGTGAGGGGTAAGAGCAGGCTTAGTGCGCCTCTCAGCCTGTTCATATTCTCCTCTGTTCTTCCGCTAAGTGCCAGGATGATAACAATGGCTTCACGGAAACAGTACAACAAGAATAATGTTTTGATCCAATTCAGTACAGTACAAGATTAGAGTTCACACAGGTTTTGGAAATATCGAAATCTCAGGTGTGCTTAAGACTTCACTGATTGCTGAATATGTTTGTTTATTTATTTTTCCTATTTCGTACATCAGTCTTCTGACTTGTTTGATGTGCCAGCCACGAATTACTCTTCTGTTCCAATCTCTTCAGGCAGAGTAGCACTTGCACTCACATTATTTGTTGGCTATGCCCCAACCTCTGTCTTCCCCTACAGTTTTTACCGTATGCAGCTCACTCAAGTTCAATGGAAGCCATTTCCTGGCGCCTTCACAGTTGTTCTATTATCCTATCAATGTTTCCCGCATGTTCCTTTCTTCGCAGATCTTACGGACGACCACCTCATTCGGACGACCACCTCATTCCTTATCAGCGCACCTGAGCATATTTACGTAGCACTACGCCTCAAACAGTTCGATCGTCTTCTTTTCTGATTTTCTTGCAAGGTATGATTCACTTCTACACAAAGCTGTGCTTCAAATGTACAACGTCAGTAATTTATTTGTCAAATAAAGGGAAATGTTTGATACAAGTAAACTTATTTTGAGCAGAAGTGATCCTTTTGCCTGTGCTAGCCTGCTTTTTATGTATTCCTCGGCTTGTCCGTCAAGTGTTATTTTGCTTCGAAGATAGCACCAAGGTGTTTGGAAATTCCCTTTACAAACTTCGCAGACATGTAGAAGCGAGTGAGTACATAATACTTTCAACAGACATCGCCGTCCGGAAAAGTGCCGCTTCTGTTCAACGATACTTTCAGTTCAGATGTTTAACTTATACACTTCTCCTTGTGGACCTGAATTAGGCGTGACGCAATATAATAATTAGATAACAACTGGAAAGGGAACATAACAGCCGGCCGTGGTGCCCGAGCGGTTCTAGGCGCTACAATCAGGAACCGCTCGACCGCTACGGTCGCAGGTTCGAATCCTACGCCGGGCATGAATGTGTGTGATGTCCTTAGGTTAGTTACGTTTAGGTAGTTTTAAGTTCTAGGGTACCGATGACCTTAGAAGTTAAGTCCCATAGTCCTCTGAGCCATTTGAATCATATGGAACGTAACAAACATAACGAAACATCCATGTATCACAACAGGACACTTGTTTGTATTAACACTTAAACGTTACGTGTTTACATTGCCCCAAAACCAAACAGAGCCCAGCATACCGTACGTACAGAACAAAATTGATCCATTACAACACCTGCACGGTATGGCGACCGCCAAAGTTGTTACAGGCATTGTACCTACGATGCATGTTCTGGTACGCACTCTCCAGCCCGCCCGGTTAGCCGTGTGGTCTAACGCACTGCTTTCCGGGCGGTAAGGCGTGCCGGTCCCCGGCACGAATCCGCTCGCCGGATTAGTGTCGAGGTCCGATGTTACGGACAGCCGGTGGATGGTTTTTAGGACGGTTTTCCATCTGCCTCGGCGAATGCGAGCTGCTTCCCCTTATTCCGCTTCAGTTGCACTATGTCGGCGATTGCTGCGCAAGCATTTACTCCACGTACGCATGCACCATAATTACTCTACCACGCCAACATTGGGATTACACTCGTCTGGTGTGAGACGTGCCCGGGGGGGGGGGGGGGGGGTCCATTGGAGGCTGGAGGCCGAAAAGCACAGTAACCCTGGGTTCGGCGTGGGGCGGCGGTGGGGTGAGTGGACTGCTGTGGCCTCTCCGTCGTTTCTAGGATCCCAGTACCGTATAATGCAATACAATACACACTCTCCACCCACCTGGTGTCTCTTCAGTTTATAGTTCTGCGGCCAGAACTCGTTCCAGGAGTTCTTCCTGTGCCCCTACAGAAATCCCGCAGCAAGGCAGACATTATGTGACATCAGGTGTTCCTTTGACGTTACACGCGTCATCCTGTCTACTCTACAGCATAGCTGGACTAGCAGTTCTGAGACTTTTCTCTTTCCCTCGGCAGACGTGAACACGTTACAGTTCTGAATTGAAATGATATTTTTCCGGACATGGTTACCTATCCAAAATATTGTAAACCCACTCCCCTCTACAAGTCGTAAAAGTTTGTGACGGGAATTTCCGAACGCCCTGTAAATTATTTCTCAAGTCAACATCCATTTTTCTCAGTATATACAGTACTAATCGTACGGGAATGAATGAGGCATCATTAGTAAGGTTTATTGACAAGAAGCTTGCGTACCGAATTTGCGCTAAAGCTTACTACTTACAGTAAATGTTATATAAAACAGGCTTTTAACTTTCACAGGCAAAAGGGCATCATGGATACTTAGTTTCATACCTATATTTCACGAAGCTAACGAACACGAGACTCTCTTTTCATCCTTTCTTATTAAAAATACCATTTTATTTGTTTTGAAGTGTTTATTAACTGGATAATATGTATACAGCATTGTCAAAGATAACAACCATGACCAGTACGGTTGATCATTATCTCCGCCCGTTACACAAACTGACTTTTCTAAACGTGTATACTTTCCGGAATGAAAAACATTTGTGGCATTGTCGCCTTGAATTGCGATGTACCTATACAGGGTTATTACAAATGATTGAAGCGATTTCACAGCTCTACAATAACTTTATTATTTGAGATACTTTCACAATACTTCGCACACACTTACAAATACTCAAAAAGTTTTTTTAGGCATTCACAAATGTTCGATATGTGCCCCTTTAGTGATTCGGCAAACATCAAGCCGATAAATCAAGTTCCTCCCACACTCGGCGCAGCATGTCCCCATCAATGAGTTCGAAAGCATCGTTGATGCGAGCTCGCAGTTCTGGCACGTTTCTTGGTAGAGGAGGTTTAAACACTGAATCTTTCACATAACCCCACAGAAAGAAATCGCATGGGGTTAAGTCGGGAGAGCGTGGAGGCCATGACATGAATTGTTGATCATGATCTCCACCACGACCGATCCATCGGTTTTCCAATCTCCTGTTTAAGAAATGCTTCTGCTTTAGCCTTTTCCGTAAGATTTTCCAAACCGTCGGCTGTGGTACGTTTAGCTCCCTGCTTGCTTTATTCGTCGACTTCCGCGGGCTACGCATGAAACTTGCCCGCACGCGTTCAACCGTTTCTTCGCTCACTGCAGGCCGACCCGTTGATTTCCCCTCACAGAGGCATCCAGAAGCTTTAAACTGCGCATACCATCGCCGAATGGAGTTAGCAGTTGGTGGATCTTTGTTGAACTTCGTCCTGAAGTGTCGTTGCACTGTTATGACTGACTGATGTGTCTCATGTTGTCTCACTGCGCTCTCGAGCGCTCTGGCGGCAGAAACCTGAAGTGCGGCTTCAGCCGAACAAAACTTTATGAGTTTTTCTACGTATCTGTAGTGTGTCGTGACCATATGTCAATGAATGGAGCTACAGTGAATTTATGAAATCGTTTCAATCATTTGTAATAACCCTGTACATTCCCTGAGTTCTGTCAATCGCACAAGCCGGGGCATACATTCCGAACGCAAAACACATTTTAGGACACACAGAATGTACATACAAGGATTTATCATAAATTCAGGAGTGTTGTTTCACGTCGTTCGGTTCCTTTTTAAAGATTTTTCTCTTCGCTCCCACAACTAACCTTATCCCGAAGAATACACTTATTCCAAATACCGTCATTAATTACAACCATAAAAGTGCGGCAGTTTCTCTTGGATCCCTGGTCACATCTGATTTCCACAATTAATTACCTCTTCTTGCAGTTAATAACGATTTCCAGAGTATCTTAAAAAGCAGTAGTTCTCACTTAAGCACTGAGAAAACCGAACTGTTAATCGCTAACAATTTGAAATGTATTGCTAATTTAAATCGTAGTGCAAGACGGGGACTAAAACCAAGAACTTTTGCCTTTCTTCCGCCAGTGCTAGTATTGCAAGGTACCAACTTCAAGTTTGTAAAGATGCAGAGAGCTACTGGCGGAAGTGAACTGAATGGGCGAGTCTGGATAGCGCAGCCGTGAAAAGCACAGGTTGCGGATTGTAGTCTTGGTGTGATAAACAATTTTAACCTGTCAGGAAGTTTCTAATCAGCGAACACTCCGATGCACAGTGAAAATTCTTTACTTTGGCAACGTAGTTTCCTCGGTGTTTTGGAGAGAACTGCTGTCTGCTTTTTGTGAGCTGAAGGTGGCAAAGTTCTGCCTTTCACGTCACTGTGACTATGTGCAGCTGTTTCGCGCCAGGTGGGAAGGAGCAGGTTGCAGACCGCACCGTGGAAAGCGGCGTGGATCGCGATTCGCCTCGGCGGTTCCCTTTCGCTCCGGTCCTCCCTACGTCGCTGCCGGCGACGAGGCTGCGAGTAACCAGAGCTCAGGAGCAGAAGGAGCTGGCAGCCGCCAACTGTCCTTTTGCAGTGGAGGAGCACCAGCCCACGGTTCGATCGACACGACTCGGCGATGAAAGGCGACTGAGAGGACGGTCGTGTCCGCTCGCCCATCTGCAGCCAAGGACGCGTCGTCTCTGCGAGTGAGAGATCACTTCGTACATCGGACCCTCCCGTCTCGCTGCTACGGACCTCATTTCGCTGTACCAATGTGGAATATATTTGTTAGTTGTGTTTTGCAGACTAGACAACTCTGTTGTAGAATACTGGAATGGGATTGATCAGGTACCGAGCTACAAAAACATAATACTTCGCCAAGAAAATGCAAATTTATTTAAGAAATTTTGAAATACGACCATATCAACTGAATATAAGAAAATGAGCAACAAACATTAAATATTTGAAACTGGAGGAATTTTCAATTAAGATTTTGCAAGGTGTGACGTTGCGTAGAGCTTCTTTCTTAGAATAATCAACTACGAGTTATAAACCGATTTACATAAATGAAAATGTAAATCTTTGCTTCTTCATAATCTGAAAGTTCTTCACCAGTGCCTTTGAAATTTTGACATAAGGTTGCATTCGAGTACGAGCGTGTTCTTGTATACCTACTACAGCAATTCTTAGGGAAGGCTCTTCATTGATTACTCATTTTAACACAACGTTGTATCCAAATACGAGCACGTATTAAAGGGGAAACTTTACTATGAAAAATATATAAACTTCTTTTTTTTATTTCTGATTTTTACTCAACACTCCGATGAATATTCAGATGTACTTAGGGGATATGTTTTAATAACATATGAGTATATATGTAATATTACTATAAAACTTCAGAAACGACTCGACCGATTTAATCCAAATTTTTACACGTTACTGCAAAAACTTAAAAACACATATAGGCTATAAATTTTAATATATAATATACAGGCAGATTTTTTACACTGTGTACACTGTAGGGATTGATCGGTGAGAGGCTTCACCACAAAAACGGTCTAATGAACTTACTTTCTGAGAAGCATGGTTTCCATGCTGGAAACCATTTATTCAGTCTGTAAGTAGGCTGTTTAGGTTTTTTTGTTGGTAACGCCACGTAGGGCTCTGTATGAAAATCACTGGCTATGCTGTGTGCAGTCTGTGGCTGGTTTGCATTGTTGGAATATTTGCTATTGTAGTGTTGGGCACTTGGGTGTGAACAGCACATAGCGTTGAGCAGTTGGAGGTGAGCCGCCAGCAGTGGTGGATGTGGGAAGAGAGATGGCAGAGTTTTGAGAGCGGACGATCTGGACGTGTGTCCGTCAGAAAAAGGAAATTTGTAAGACTGGATGTCATGAACTGATATATATATATATATATATATATATATATATATATATATATATATATATATATATATGTATTATTACTTTTGAACACTATTAAGGTAAATACATTGTTTGTTCTCTATCAAAATCTTTAATTTGCTAACTATGCCTATCAGTAGTTAGTGCATTCAGTAGTTAGAATCTGTTATTTAGCTGGCAGTATTGGCACTCGCTGTATTGCAGTAGTTCGAGTAAAGAAGGTTTTTGTGAGGTAAGTGATTCATGAAAGGTACAGGTTATATTTAGTCACGGCCATTCTTTTGTAAGGATAATTGAAAGTCAGATTGCGTTGCGCTAAAAATATTGTGTGTCAGTTTAGCGATGATCAGAATAAGTAAAAAGAGAAATGTCTGAGTACGTTCAGTTTTGCTCAGCTGTTTGAAAATCAAATAACGTAAGGGGTTTACCAGCACAGTAACTCATAAATTTTTGTAAGGGGACGTTTCAAGTCATACATCGTTACAGAGACTGCGGTCTGATACGTGCTATACCATGCAGCCACAGTTACAGTATGGATGGGTTTCCTTTAGAGGGTGGTGCCGTTCCAAATACATCACGCCCCAGCGCCGTCTCCTGCCACAGTAACTGATAATGTTGCGTCCGATTCCCATTGTAGTGGATGTGATACACCGTTTTACACAGTTGTTCCGTATTCTAATCGTGAGTTTGCCGACATGGTGTTTACTTACGGAAAGGCAAAGGGCAACGGGTGGCATGCAGGAGACATACCCCCACCGACAACAACCACAGCATTCAGCATCTGCGACACTGTTTCAAAGTTTGCCTGAGACAGGGTCATTTCAGGAAGCAGGACACCTTGTAGGACGTACTTGAAATGTGATTAACGCTGTGAAAAGAGACCGCCGTGTCAGTACCAGGTAGTTGGCCCGCCAGACGAAGTAAGCCAGACGACTATGTGGCACATTCTCCGTGACAACTGTAGCTACACTTATCACTTACAGCGCTTGCAGGTCTTACTAGCGACAGAGTTTCCATATCAGAAGCAGTTTTGTCAATGATTTCTTCACCAGACAACCACGTTTCCGGGATTTGTGGCATCCATTCTATTCACAGATAAGACCACCTTCACGCGGAGTGGTATATTCAACTTTCATATCAGTCATCTGTGGGATATATGTAGAACCTCCGTGGTGTAGTGACAGCAAATAATTAGCATCGGTGCAGCAGGAATGCGTGAGCCGGGATTTGTGGCGACCGTGTTTCGGGACCAGTTTTCCTTCCACGTCGCCTAACAGGCCGGGACTATCAGTGTTTCGAGGGGATGACTTTACCTCCCCTGATGGAAGAAGTGCCACTGATGATTCGAAGGGCTATGTGGCTGCTATATGATGGTTCTCCAGCCTACTTCGCCATTAATGTCCGGACGCATCTCAATCGTGTCTTCCATGGTCGATGGATCGGATGAGGGGGTCCAGTTGTATGGTCTGCTCGTTCACCGGATCTTAACCCGAGCAATTTCTGGTTATATGACCATCTTACAAGTATCGTGTATGCAGGTGGAGGCATTGGAGCAGCGTATTCATGCTACCTTTGACCCTATTCGGATGCAGCCTGGCCGATGTGAACGTGTGAGACACAACATGCTAGTGCGCGTACCCGCATGCGTTGAAGCACATGGAAACTATTTTCAGCACATATTGTAACTGTGGCTCCATGGCACAGGGCGTATCAGACCGCAGCCTCTGTGGCAACGTATGATTGAATAAATGGTCTCCAGCGTGGAAACCATACATTTCCAGATATAAGTTCATTAGACCTTCTTGTTCCGTATCTTCTCATCGGTCAATCCCTAGAGTTTATAGACAGCAGTAAAATATCACACTCTCTTTATTAGCGAAATGTTGTTCGCACACAGAAAAGTTGTACTTAAGGAAAAACGGCTTATGATTAGACGACTACTATGGAACCAGAATTTGCAATAACAATATACTAGGCTCATGCTCAGAGAGAGGGGTGAATAGATGGACAGAGGGGCTTGAGGAAATGGATATAGAAAGCAGGAAGGAAGAGATGTAGAGAGAAAGGGGCAGGAGGAGATGGAGAGAGGGAGGAAGAGAGAAAGGACAGAGAGAGGAGAGGAGGTCGTAGAGAGATGACAAGAGAGAGTCCAGGAGAATATGGAATGGAAAGATAGGGGGAAGAGAAGATGGAGAGACAGAGGGAAGGGGGGGGGGGGAGATTAGGACTTATATCCAATTCCTTAACAGATTAGAAACGTATACTTTCTCTTTTCTTCCTTTCCCGTTTAAGCAGACAGAGTCACAGCAACGTACGGTCGGAAGCAGTTAGTTCAACGTATAATCTTAGTGTAAACAAGAGAAATATTATTCAAACTCGTGAGGTAGAGTGCAAATACTGGTAACTCAGGCTAATTGTGTACGATAATATGTGCATAAAATTTAAACAATAGTGCCCACATAGCTTGAGCTGCAACAGTCAGTGCTAACGTTAAACCATCATTAACAATATTCATAAATTACCAACAGGTCTCAAACCCTATAAACAATTTTAGCAATGTCAGATAACCAAATTGGAGCCAGCAGGCTCTTAAATAAAATCAGGGTTCACTCAAACCTCACCATATAGTATAAAGAACCCAGCAGCACAGCGGACAGCTCCAAATAACTGTTCGTACAGTCTACACGCTAAGATGTTCACCATACAAGTGTAAGAAACACCAATAACTACGGCTCAGTAATCAATCTAGCTCGCGAAATCTGTAGACAGCAAATAGCATACCATGTTCCCAGGGTATCTTCCACCAAATGCGAGCAAAGTGCTTTTAGGGCGATTATACTGGTAGAATCAAAAATATCACATACCCGCTCGAGGCGGTATTCAACTGACAGCGTCTATGTCGCACATGACTGACAGCGCTTGTCCTGGGATGGCCATCCTGCCATCATCGGCGGTAAACGACTGAGCTTGAGCCTACATGCACCGCCGTCAAGTCGGTACCATAGAGAATACGTATGCCCCTCGGTGTGACGCGAAAGAAGCAGTTGCTTAGCAACGTGGACAAAGAAATTATACCGCGCTTTAGATTTTTATATCGAAGTGGGCACGGATCAGAAACCAGTACGGTTTCTGCAAGCACCAGTTATGTGTAGCGCATCTTTCCAAGTTCGTTCACGAAATCCAGAAGCCTGTGGATCACGCCCAGAATGATGATGTGTGTCTTGATATTCCCAAATCTTTAGATATTGTGATACATCCGTTTCATTGTGAATGAAATGGATGCCCCTGGAAACCTATAAGAAATTGTTAAAGAGTCCACAGGTTTTTGTATAGTAGTTCAGGAAGTGTTATCACAGTGTGAAACGTTTTTTGCCTCATGTTCACTGACTGAATGTTGCAGATTCTTCAGAATGGGTCAGTGTGGTATCATAATTAGATTCCACCCTCACCACCATCTCACAGTTGCCAACGGAACAGACACCAAGAGTGGTTACATGGAGACCTGATGATGCACGCCCGCCGAGCCATGCCTTAAGGAGGCAGGGCACATTTCCGGCTCAATATTATGTAAAAATGAACACCTATTTCTTTCAGGCAATGTTTATAATGTATATGTTTTTCTTGATATCCGGTAATGCAGCACACTTTCTAAACAAATTAGAGGTCTTTTGAATATTTTTTAGCCTGCTTAGGGTTATTAAAAAAATTACGAAGAAATTGATGCAATTTTTTTCCAAAATGCTTCCTCAAATTGAGGTACCATTTAACCTAATGTTATACATACAAAAGAGACCAAATTTTTACCAGATATGCATGACATGATGGCTGAGGTACTAGACCTATTTAATTCCTTCTATTATGTATATTAAAAGGATAAAAAATATCACATATTACATTTTAATTTTTATAATATTTTCCTAATAAAAATTTTATTTGTCCTATAATATAGTCGATTCTGCAATAAAGCTTAGGTCTACTAGATAAGTATTGACTATTGCAAGTTACAGAAAAAAATTAGAGGAATGCTTTATAAACTTTAGGAAATATTTGTACCTGAATTCTGAAAAATACAACCTGAGGGAAATTGCGAATGAAGATATTAGTCCAAATAAACTGTGCCTCAGAACATTCGTGATGCATAGTCTTCATCCTCCAGCATGTCTTCATCTTCAAGCTTCCTCTTGGCATTCCTTTTAGCACTTCCTGCTTCTTTGGTAACTTGAAGACCGAATATTTCAGCTCCATCCACCCATTGTCTGTCACACTTAAGCAATTTTATGCCTAAATTTCTCAGGACTTCCAACCTTCCTATCACTCCATCACTGAAACATATCACTGCATCTAGTAAACCTACCTTTAATGTATTTAGTCCTACAAAAATTTTCTTCGGTAATTTTTCCCATATGCAATGGTTAAAAGTTTCATACGTATTCTGAGTGCCAACATGGACATATTTACTAAGAAAAACAGGGCCACTCAGGTCACTATAAATTGGTTTTATTTAATTCATAACAGCTTTTTGGTAACCACACAAAGAATCTGCTCCTTTAGGGCAAAGTCTGTGAACAGGTTGGTCATCTGTGGACAACTTATGAAATTACGTGGCCCATATAGCATTCTCATTCCGGTAACTTCATTGAGAGGTGCAGTTCGTCTAATGGCCAGTCCTTAATAAGTCTGAAGAAGGTCTATTTCAGTTTCTGCCAATCTGGCTCGGCCAAACAGAGATTTTCCATCAGATAGCAATTTTCCTTTCATTTCTCTTCGTAGCTTCCTTAATCTAGCACCCATCCTCTTTTGCACATGTCGACAACACTCCAGTTTTGTTACCGCGATATCACCATAAACACTGAACTCCTTAATTTTATTGAAAGCTTTTAGAGCTCCATCACACTCCATACCTCTACTGTAACCATCATAATTCTTGGAACACTGATGTTCAATATGTCCTTCGTGTTACCATGGCAGGTGTGGCAGTACTTAGATAAGCACTCAACATCAACAACTTTTCCATTCTACAGAGATGTAGCACTTACAACGCCATCCAAGAAACGATGTCCTCAACATTGCCACGTCCCATCAAGTGCAACAGCAATGTCCCTGGTTCCACTAATATTTACAGTTTCTTTTACTGCACGTTTCATAGAAGCTTTAGACACAACCAGCAAGGCATCTAAAAGTATTTTTATGTACTTGCTGAACCAACTGGGAGGAGGAGGTAGGTCCCTCAAACCACAAAACGTTTGACAGCCTTTTCCCCTTTTCCTATTGCACGCAGTGCCTAAAGTAACTTCAAATTCACATCATATGAATTATGCAGAATGTTCCAAGTCATTTTCGAGGTAGATTTATTCCAGAATGTACACAGAGCAACTAATTTTGACGCTAAACCCTTCCTGCTACTTTGTTGTTCAGTTATTTCCAGACAGCCTACACCATTATTTTATTTACATTTCGCCGCTTCCTTGATCAAAGAAGATAAGATACCCACATCAACAACAACAAATCCACTACAAACAGCGTCACTGTTAACACAAAAATTTGAATCACCAGGAGGCGTGCCATTTTGGAGTTTCTTCCCTGACGAACTGATACATAGTTACTTTCAACAGTGTGGCTTGCTTTGTTTGTGAACTGGTTACCACGGACTTTCCTTTTATTGACTTTCTTGATCCATGGCGTAGTTCGTATATATCGCACACTAAAGGATATGTACATCCACAAATATAAGTAGCACTTGGGCAACAAACATTCAGTGACACGTGAAAAAACTGCTTCAGGGAAACAAAAGTAAATTCTAGCAAAGATAATCATTTACAGACAGTAGTAAACTGCACTGTTATCAACATATACAATGTATCATACGTATAATCGCTGGAAACAGAAAGTTCACAGCTCTTTTCGAAATAGTACTGGTTTCTGTAACAGAAATAAAGGGGGCTTGGCGGCATACATGACTGTAACTTTAAAATTTGGTATACATAGATCATTTTTCATTTGAAACCCTATAATTTATGTGTCTGTATAATCAGGAAAGACTACAGAATTTAATGAAGTCATAAAAAAGTTCCATTTTTCCACCATTTATAAATACCCTGTATCCTAGTGCGGCTCTGACTACAAGAGTTCTCTACTGCCACGATGCAGGATGGCTGGTGGCACTATACGGTCCAGTCTTTAGTCTTAGTTAGCCTTCGACACTTTGCTTGTGCATTAGTAGTTGGAGCCTCACAATGCACGATGCTCTCTTGATTCTTGTAATAACTGGACTTTACTGCTCTTTGATCTTTTGCAAAATTTCTTCGCAACGATTTGAGAAAGCTACAATTTAATCGAAACTTCAGTTTAGTGTACTTACGTGTTCGCTGTTTATTTCTGCTCTGTCCATCTTCCCTACGACATTTGCTGCACCGCCTTGTAGCCCACCTCTCCCTACTGTTGTGTTCGAAGTAGTACACAACGGTCAGTAAAATATATGTACGGGGACGGCGGAGACATAATTCAGAGACATCTGAACGATGGCGTACAACACAGATCAGCCTGACAGTCTTTCTCTTGACCCAGCGTAGTCTTGATGAATGCCCACTAAACGAGTATTTTCTCGTAACATTCTTCTAAGGTTACAGCTCACATGCCTATAGGTGGGCAGCCCATCCTGTGTCCTTTGGCCATAACTACTGTACTGACACGTAACACAAGTCTAACGACAAAACAAGTTTGTTTAAGGTACTGTGGCTACGTTCAAAGATGACGTCAGAGTGAATGAACAAGTGTCACCAAAGCATGCTGGCTAGGGTTTCACGAGAAACAAACGCTCTCTGCCAACGAACAAGTGGGATGTCTTGAAAGCCGGCAGATAATCACAAGAGATTCTGACGTACATTGCTGGCGGATGAAAATGCAACATCCTCAAAGAAGTTTCAAAATCAGGTGAAATTTGCAGCTTGCGTCTGGGGCGACGAGAAATACACATGATTAGCATTTCAGCGCAGGCGAACATCACGAGCTCCAGTAGTGGCACCTGCAAGCGTTATGTAAAGGGGCAACAGACGGCTACGTGGACGTACTGTAACCGCTATTTTGTGAAGTTGTTTTGCTTAAGTAGCTTCAGTATGAGTCATAGAATACAGCGAACTTATTTCGAGCTCGTTTCAGCGTTCGACCGAGGAAGAATGACTGCCTATATACACTGGGATTGTCCTTCAGCGAAATCGGTGATCATGTCAGAAGGAACCAAGCGACTGTGATGCGGGGATCTGTAATCGCTGTATGCAGCAGGAAACGACGGACGGAAGGGGCTGATTGCAAGCATCTCGTTGCACCACGGCGTGTGATGACAGGCATATTGAGCGCAAAGTCATAGGTGACTGGAATGCAGTTGTAGGGGAAGGAGTACAAGAAAAGGTTATATAAGAGAAGGTTAGAGGAAAATATGGGCTTCGGTCAACGAATAAGAGTGCATGAAGACTCAGTTCTGTAATACTTTTTAGCTAGTAATAGCGAATACTCTGTTCAGGAAACACAAAAGGAGGAGCTATACTTGGGAAAGGCCTGGTAACATGGGAAGATTTCTGTTAGATTACATCATGGGCAGACGGAGATTCCGAAATCAGATACTGGATTGTAGGGCGTACCCAGGAGCAGACATAGACTCAGATCACAATGTAGCAGTGATGAAGAGTAGGTTGAACTTTAAGAGATTAGTCAGAAAGAATCAATACGCAAAGAAGTGGGATATGGAAGTACTAAGGAATAAAGAGATAAGTATGAAGTTCTCTAAGGCTATAGATACAGCAATAACGAATATAAGGAATAGCTAAGTAGGTAGGAGAGTTGAAAAGGAATGGAAATCTCTAAAAGGGCCATCACAGAAGTCGGAAAGAAAAACATAGGCACAAAGAACGTAGCTGCGAAGAAACCATGGGTAACACAAGATACACTTCAATTGATCCATGAAAGGCGGAAGTACGAAAATGTTCCGGGAAACTGAGGAATACAGATATACAAGTCGCTGAGGAATGAAATAAATAGCAAGTGCAGGGAAGCTAAGAGGAAATAGCTGCATGAAATGGCGGCATTAAAAATGTGTTGAAACCAAACAAGAAACGATAGTTGGAAGAATGGACTCGGCATGCAAGAAAGTAAAAAAGCAAGGGTAGTAACATTAAGAGTGCAACAGGAATTCCACTGTTAAATGCAGAGGAGAGAGCGGATAAGTGCAAACAATACGCTGAAAGCCTCTATGAGGGGGCAGATTTGTCTAATGCGATAGAAGAAGAAACAAAAGTCGATTTAGAAGAGGCAGGGGATCCAGTATTAGAATCAGAATTTAAAAGAGCTTTGGAGGACTTGAGATCCAATAAGGCACAAGTGATACATAACATTCCATCAGAATTTCTAAAATCATTGAGGGAAGTGTAAACAAAACGACTATTCACGTTCTATGTAGAATGTATGAGTCTGGCGACATACCATCTGACTTCCGGAAAAATATCATGCACACAATTCTGAAGACTGCAAGAGCTAACAAGTGTGAGAATTATAGCATGTTCAGTTTAACAGCTCATGCATCCAAGTTGCTGATAAGTATAATATACAGAAGAAAGCAAAAAAGGATATGCTAGACGACAATGTTTGGCTTTAGAAAAGGTGCATGAGAGAGGCAATTCTGACATTGTGGTTGATAATGGAAGCAAGACTAAAAAAAAAAAAAAATCAAGACACGTTCATAGGATCTGTCAACCTGGAAAAAGCATTCGAAAATGTAAAATGATGCAAAATTATCTAAATTCTGAGAAAAATAGGGGTAAGCTATAGGGAGAGGCAGGTAATATACAATATGTACAAGAGCCAAGAGGGAAGAATAAGAATGGACGACCAACAACGAAGTGCTCGGATTAAAAAGGTGTAAGACAGGGATGTAGTCTTTCGCCCCTACTGTTCAATCTCTGCATCGAAGAAGCAATGATGGAAATAAAAATTTGCTGATGACATTGCTATCCTGAGTGAAAGTGAAAAAGAATTTCATAATCTGCTGAGTGGAATGAATAATCTAATGAGTACAGAATATGGATTGAGAATAAACTGAAGAAACACGAAAGTAATGAGGGGTAGCAGAAATGAGAACAGCGAGAAACTTAACATTTGGATTGATGATCACGAAGTCGATGAAGTTGAGGAATTCTGCTACCTAGGTAACAAAATAACCAATGATGTGCGGAGCAAGGTGGAAATCAAAAGCAGACTAGCACTGGCAAAAAGTTCATTTCACAGGCAAAAAGGGCATTCCTGAGCAAGTCAACTAGTATCAAAAATACGGCTGAATTTGAGAAGGAAATTTCTGAGATCGTACGTTTAGAGCACACCATTGTATGGTAGCGGAACATGGACTGAGGGAAAACTGGAACAGAACAGAACCGAAGCATTTCAGATGTGGTGCTACAAACGAATGTTGAAAATTAGGTGCTCCGATAAGGTAATGAATGAGGAGGTTCTGCACAAAATCGGAGACGAAAGGAATATATGGAAAACACTGGCAAGGAGAAAGGGCAGGACGATAGGACATCTTTCAAGCCATCAGGGAATGACTTCCATGGTACTACAGTTAGCTATAGAGGGCAAAAACTGTAGAGGAAGGCAGAGATTGGAATACATCCAACAAGTAATTGAGGATGTAGGTTCCAAGAGCTACTCGGAGATGATACTTCACACAAATCCCAAGACTTTGAATACAGCTAAATTATTATAGATTACAATTAAGAATACCTTAGATCGGAACTAGGAGATACATAATGCTCTGGAGAAACCTAACCAAAGGCTGAAAATTATCGGTGAAGAGGAGATGCGACAGATCTGCTAGAGAGACTACCTACACTAAGCATTTTCGTCCTTTTTGGAGTATTGCTATGCGGTGTGGGATCCACACAGATAGTATTGACGGAGCACATCGGAAAAGAAAGAAAGGCAGTTTTTGTATTATCAGGAAATAGGGGAGAGTGTACCACGGAAATGATACGCGAGTTGGGGTGGCGAACATTAAAAGAAAGGTGTTTTTTTGCGGAAGAATCTTTCCACAAAATTTCAATCACTAAATGTCTCCTCCGAGTGTGAAAATATTTAGTTTTGTAATGATCATTATAATAAAATAAATGAGGGTTCGCTAGGGAAGACTTAAGTGTTCGGTTTTTTTCCGTACGCTTTTTGAGAGTGGAGTGGAAGAGAAATATTTGAAGATGGTTCGATGAACCCTCTGCCAGGCATTTAATAATGAATTGCTGAGCGCTCGTGTAGATTTAGGTGTGCAAGAATGTGGCACGGGGGACGTTGCCGATGGATCGGCGCCAGGACCTGCCATTGGTTGGGAACCCAATGGTTCTGTCTGCCTTGAGTGCCTAAAGGATACCAGACTGCTCCAAAACTGAACCAACAAAGCACAGTCCTATATTTAAACTCTTTATGTCCTGTTTCATGTTAAAACTTTCTCCTAAATCCAAGACATATACGCAGAGAGAGACAGTCTCCTATCAAGCCATCTGGAAGGATTATTTTTTTTCAAAGCCACAGTTATTATGAAATGACATTAAATACTAATGTAGTGGCGCCTGATTGGCTTACCAAACATTCCTTGGGCGATCTGGTTAGCAGACGATACATCTCGAAAAGACCATTTTCCTGGGCAGTCGAGAGCTGCAGACGCTTATGGCTTTTTCCTGATCACTCGCGAGGTTGTGCATAGATTTGACTATAGAACTGTACAACATTATTCAACTGGCACGTGTTTTCCCTTGTCAGCGACAATTCGTGGGGTAGACGTTTTTGGTGGCATAAGACCTAAATAATGGATGGAATAAAGGCATATCAATTGGTGGAAGAACTACCAACAACCTCCGGTTTGCCGACGATATCAGCGAAGGCGAAGTTGCTGAACGACTGACAAAAATAAAAGATTTTAGTCTATCATAAGAACTTAACATCGATCTCATCAAGTCCAAACTCGTGACAATTGACTGAGCACAGATTTAACTCATCGATCGGTTAAACGGGTTGGAAGTCATCCATTCTGTCGTCTATCTTAGGTCAGCCATCTGCAACACGGGAAGGTAGATGGCAGAACGTCCAGTGGCTATGAAGAAGCTCACGAACATCTCGCAGAACAGAGTAATAATGGACACTGCTATTATTTGGCTTGTTGATACAAGCAGCTTAATGACGCATTTGAGCTTTGGTGATGGCGCAACATGCTTCGCATAAAATGGACCGAAAGGGGAATTAACGTGTCAGTTATTAAGCAACTTAATATCTAAAAGATCCTTTCTTCTCGTGTCAACAAAAAAATGTCCCGTCCTTTGGCCATATTGTGAGAAGATATGGAGAAAAGCTATGAAAATAATCAAGAAAGGACAGTTCAAGGGCACGAGACAGAGGGGAAGAGCAGCCAGCCGGTGGATAGATCAAATCAAAATTTTCCAGTTGAAGACGCAGAGTCTGATAATGAGTCCATGATCATAGTTTGGCACTTTATTTTACAGGTCCTTCTTGACCACACGAAATTTTACACTTCACTTTTACCGGTTTTGGCACTGCCACCTTCAGATCATAAAATATTCTGTAGTATCAACGTTAAACTAAACATGCAGGCGCTTAGAGAAGCTATTACTCGCCCAGGATGACGAGGTTTGGTTCAAGGGGTTACGATGTTTAGCAATGAGTACAGCGACGTGAGATGATGATGACGATGAATATACAAATAGTACTTCCACAAAATTGATAAATATGTATTGTAAGTGGGGTGTGACAGTTGTAATAAGAAAGAGCCTTGTACTGGTTACGCTCTGTTTACTTCGGGCTTGGAGCTCAGAGGTGACCTAGGGCGTTCAAAAATGGCTCTGAGCACTATGGGACTTAACAGTTGAGGTCATCAGTCCCCTAGAACTTAGAACTACTTAAAGCTAACTGAGGACATCACACACATCCATGCCCGAGACAGGATTCGAACCTGCCACCGTAGTGGTCGCGCGGTTTCAGACTGTAGCGCCTAGAACCGCTCGGCCAAGGCGGCCGGCCCAAGGGCGTTTATGTTGGTTCCTGCTAATGTTGTTGCACAAGCTGTGTGTAGAGTGTTGGATGTATCCATTGTGTCACAGGGCACGGAGTTGAAGGTATAGTACGGGGGCGAGGTCAGGTCAATTTTATTTGCCGTACGAAGCTCAACTCAGTTCACCGGTCTCCAGATACCCAAGTGCAATACAAACGCATCAGACCACCGCGCCGTCCATAGTAAAGTGCCTTAAGTAGAAGACAAATCTCCGGAAACGGGCTGCCCTTAACAAAAGAGACCGTCGCTGATGTGAACTACATTTACAGTGCCCAAATAAAGCCTCAACCCCCGCCCCTCTACGTCGCGTATATTCGCTGAAGTTACCAAGATAATGGCAACGTCGCCTGCTGGAGAGCTCAGGCTTCCAGTACAGCAGAAACGCACGGTGGAGACAGGCGATGCAGCCACGTGTGCGGTGAGATGTTATGAAAGACAGAGCACAGTGAACGCGAGAACCAGCCCTGAGATATGCGCGCCTCTCCGACGGACCGCCTGTACTTTGCGTCCGCTCGCGGGACGCCGTTCGCCTGGAAATAGCCTGCTTGCTGCTTCTCCTGCGGTATTTCACCTGTCGCGGTAGCCCTCCGATGGTGCTCTATCCACAGCTGGCTCTGCATCACCGATGCCGGCTTCCACTGAGGGACGTCCTGGAAGCAGCGAGAGAACGGTATCTCGCCAGCGCGCTACCACGACTCTGAGACCATCACGAGGGGGAGATGAGGTCTGGTCTTCCCGGACGCTGATGGACGCTTCATTTACTTCACTCAGAACTCTAGCTCACTTGGCACGGAGCGTTGAGAAAAGTTTTTAACATTCAAAACGAACTAATCTGTATGGTATTTCTAAATCTTACTGCCCAAAGATACAACTGCAAAGTTCTAGAGGCACGAAAACATACGCCAGATGAAGTATATCAATTAGTCAAGTACAATAACAGGAACGTAGTCTGAATGGTAATTGGCTAACTGAATCGTATTCGTGGGGAATAAAAGAACTTGATTCAGTTAGAGTCAAACAGATGTAACTTGCTGATGAAAGCGAAAGAAATTACGTGGCAACGAGATGTGGTGCATGCAGTGTAGCGTGGCAGACAGCGCCGTTGAATGACGTGCTGCAAGTCGGCAGTTCTAAACCGAATACCAGCAGTTATTTATTTCTTGGTGTTTTTTATTTGTGGGACGTTCCTGAAGTATCGTATCGGTTCGCGACTGGCAGTACGCGATACCTAACGTACAAGGAATGTATTCGCAGTTACGAATATGGACAATGTTAGCTGTATAATATAATGACGACAGCGAAAAAATATGACGAACTTGGACTCGAAGCAGGATTTCCTGATTATGCATGTCCAAAGGATCGTATTTCCAAACAACATAGACACTGCAGTATAGTAGCTATCTAACACGTTCCAAATCGTCGCACATAAAAACAGGTTTTTTTCGGGACTCGTACCTCGGATTCCGTTGGTGATAGAAAGGTGGGGTGAAGAATTTTGGATAGGCTTTAAACTAGGGACCATTTGTATACCCAACAGCAGATTGTCTTACTGTAACCCTCCAATAGTACATACTTCCTCCATCTTATACAAATGGAGCAAACCGGTTGGTTCTTTCTGCATTAGAAGTAGTCTCCGGTGGGCCTCTGAGAAAAGCCGAAGAATATTGTTTTTGGCTACCAAAACCAAGCCACGGATTCCAAGACTGCTACGCCCGACAAATGGATGAAATTTTTACTGTATATTCCCAACAAATCAATCACTAACGACCTTGAAAACTTTGTTGACATCTTTATTCGTTTCTGAAACGCTGAGGTTAAAAGTTATCGTAATGTAAACATAAAAAATGCTTCTAAAACTGTATGAGAAGAAAACAGTGTATAAAGAGAGATATCAGAAACAAATATGCTGTTAAGTGTCCCCGTTATCGTCAGGATTCTGCGAAACCTATGTTGTTGTAGTACTGAACAAAAAGAAAAATTTTGTGTACATAGAATCCTGTCGGAGGTCTAAAATTATTTAGTTTCGCGTTATTTCAATTACACAGAAGTAAAGCATCGAAGAGAAGCGAACCAGCGGAAAAAGGATCCTCTCGGAGCACAAAAAAGGCGACTGTCTCCTGTTTATTAAAAGACTTTGATGACTGAGAAGTGGAGTAACAGGTGTCTCATTCTGCATTCTTCAGCACTTTCTAATTGTCCCAAAAATTTTGCTTGCGAACACATTCGCGCGAAGGTGTTTGAATGCCAAATATTTTGGGAAATTTTCTAAAGGCGCTGAGGAAAGAAGAATGAGGCACCTGAAATCTCACTATCAGTCAGAGTATTTTAAGAAAAGGAGGAAATTCGCTTTTTTGTACTCCAATCGGAGCATTTCTCTGCTGATCTCTGCAATATTTTGGGAAATTTTGTAAAGGCGCTGAGGAAAGAAGAATGAGGCACCTGAAATCTCACTATCAGTCAGAGTATTTTAAGAAAAGGAGGAAATTCGCTTTTTTGTGCTCCAATAGGAGCATTTCTCTGCTGATCTCTGCAATATTTTGGGAAATTTTGTAAAGGCGCTGAGGAAAGAAGAATGAGGCACCTGAAATCTCACTATCAGTCAGAGTATTTTAAGAAAAGGAGGAAATTCGCTTTTTTGTACTCCAATAGGAGCATTTCTCTGCTGATCTCTGCGATGTTTGTACAGCCTGGAATATTTCACTGTTTGCATAAACACCAAAATTCTAGAATATTCGATGTTTTTTAAATTTTTTTCTCTTTTTTTTTTAAATAGCTGCATTCCCCGTCCAGTAAGTGAGTTTCGTTCTGGTTGTACGCCAGTGTCAGTAATAAACGTGCTGCTATTGTCAACCGTTCTGCTTCATTCACGACCTTGCCTTCAGATTTGAACTTGTGTGTGGTTTCGCCGTGACGATACCAAATAATGCAAACTGTCAGAATGAAGCAAAGTAATTAAGCATTTACAAAATACAAGCAGCTGTACGACGTATCGCGGAGATTTCATAACGCAATAGTTTCGTAAAGGGATGGAAGAATTCCAAATAGAGTTACATGTTATTCAAAGAGGGTGAATTTTCATAATCTATGTAGGTGGCCTTGCGTGTAACCGAACGGGTGTTACAATATGCAGAATGACACAAGCGTATGTAACGCTTTGAGGACGGATTTTGAGTCGTGCATGGATAATTCAGTCGACAGAACACTCTCCTGTGAAAGGTGAATGTCCCAGGTTCGAATCCCGGCCTGGTACACAGTTCCACTCTGCCAAAAAGTTTCAGATCATCGCACACTCTGCTGCAGAGTGAAAAATCGTTCTGGAAAGTCAGTTTATGTTCATAATATTCGCAGAATCCGATTCCTACAGTAGGCTTTGTATTCAATAGAAAATCATGGTGGAATCAGTCTGTAATACGTAAGATGTGACAAATAAGCAAACAGAATGAAGAAGGTATGATTTCTTACGAAAATTCGTAGCCTTTTCGACGACGTTGGATGAAAGATGAAACTGGTACATATACTACACCGAGCGAGGTTTAGCATTCTGTACTCGATTCTGACGAACAGGAGTTCGAGAATGTATCCGACCATCCGGATTTAGGCTTACTGCGGCTCCCCAGCATCGATTAAGGGGAATGCTGAGATACTTCCTCAGCACAAGACACGATCCTCTTCTTCCTCATTCGGGCTCATGCCCCTGGCAGATTAAAACTGTGTGCAGGACCGGAACTCCAACTTGAGACGCTTGGCTTCCGCGGTTAAGTGCTCAAATAGCTGATCTGCCCGAGCACCACTCTTGACTCGTCCTCACAGCTTTACTTCCTCCAGTACATCTCCTTCCTTCCATGCTGCACAGGAGTTCTTCTGCGTAACATGCGGGACTAGAATTCCTCGAAGAAAGGATATTACAGAGACATGGCTTAGCCACAACCTAGGGGATTGTTACCACAATGAATTTTTGCCTCTACGGCGGAGTGCGTGCTAATATGAAACTTTCTGTCGGATCGGGACTTGAATCTGGCAGACTGAAATGCATTCTGACGTCGTCGAGACCTTAACTATCTTGCCTCTCTTTACGTACGCTACATCTCTTTCAGAATGCTAAAGTTTTTACATAACTTAGCATCCGTTGACTTTAGGAATGCTGTACTATACAGGATACCACGTCGAAAGTTCAGATTTATTCCCCGATTGCTGCCTTTGGTGCTTAGTACCTGTACGTTGTAAATTTGTATGCCACAGAAAATTATTTGAAGACACACTGTACAGAAACGAAACGTTAACTACCACAATAAGTTATTTTAATTTTTGCCCCCTCTCGTTTCGCATACTGATGAAGTTTTATTTGAATTTCAAATTGAGCCCTTGGCGACGGTCCTAGTGGCCACACCAAGTCCGGGTGGCCTCGAAAGCCGTCCCCGGTGGCCTTTCGATGTACCGCGAACCGCGCGTGTTGCTGGGAAGCTCGTAAGCTGCATACTTTTTTTCTTCATCACAAGCGGAGATCCCAAAAATGCGCTTCTACCCAAGCATCGCGAAACTTGTTGAGGGTGTGCAAAGTTCATTTAACGGTCACATTATCTGAATACTCTAACGGACGGATAATCGTGGCAAACAAGCACAAATAGCGCGTGTTTAAGTGGACCAAACAGCCACCACTAGGAGCGCTTATGCACTGAAAACAGAAAGCTGGACCGGTCTCCATTTTATTGGCTGCCAACATGCTGTGGTATACCACATATCGTAAATTCTGTTGGCCCACGGACACCAACATGAGGCGAGGATCCCCACTTTCAACGTGACACAGATGCTACGATTTAAGTAACAATAACAATAAAAATTAGGAGCGTTCTGAATGTAACAATAAATCGTTTAAATACAATAAAATATATAAAAGGTTGCAATATTACGATAACAAACTGTTTACATCGGTGGTTAGTACATCACCTTAACTTCCAAGAAACGGCAGTTGTAGAGAAAAACTGCAATTGAAAAACATGCGTCAGATAATTTGGCAAGGAGACTTGTTTTAAAAATTGTAAGAGCAACAATGACATAACTTTTTTTAATGTAGTACTTTTCTTTTTGAGTTATTATTATTCTGACTAGTTAATGCGGGACACCAAAAATTCCTCTCCTTTGCCAATACTTTCATCTCAGAGTACCACTTGCTCCCTTCGACCTAAATTAGTTGTTGGCCGTTTTCCAATCTCTGTCTTTCACTACAGTTTTACCATCTTCAACTCCCTCCAATACCATAGACGTTATTCCCTTATGTCTTAACGCATGTCCTATCATCCTGCTCGTTCATCTTGTCCATTTTTTTCCATAGTGTCCTTTCTTCGCCGATTGTGAAGAAAGCCCCCTCATTCCTTACCATTCGATCTGATTTACAGCATTGTAGTCCACCACCACCTCTCAGATGCTTAGATTCTTTTACGTTCCGCTTTCACCGTTACCTACGATCCACAACCATACAATGGTGTTCTGCAAACGTACACTCTGGTAAATTTCTTCCTCAAATTAAGGCCTATGTTTGATACCAGGAGGCTTCTCGTAGCCAGGAATTCCCTCTTTGCCGGTGGTAGTCTTCTTTTTGTGTCCTCCTTGTTTCGTCCGTCATGGGTTATTTTTCTGTCTAGGTAGCAGAATTTCTTAACATCGTCTTCTTCATAATAACCAATTTTTGTGTTACGTTTCTCGTTATTCTCATTTCTACTCCTTCTAATTCTTTCGTCTTCCTTCGGTTTACTCTCATTCTATATTGTGCGCTCATTAGATTGTCCATTCAAGTCCACATATTTTATAATCCTTATCACGTTTACTAAGAATATCAATGTTCTCAGCGATCTTATCACTGACATCCTTTTACCCTGAATTTTAGTTCCACTCTTCTTCCCGTTATTAATTCCTCGATACAAAGACTAAACAGTAGGGGCGAAAGAGTGCTTCGTTCTTGGTATGCCAATCTTACTGTCCCCTCATCATTCTTGAACAATTCGTATATTACTCTTTTTCCCCATAGTTCACCCCTATTCTTCTGAGAATTTGGAGCATCTTGAGCAAGTTTAAATTGTCAAACGATTTTGTCAGGTTTCTTAATTTTTCTTAAGTCTCGCTTCCATTATCGAGAGCAACGTCAGGACTGCCTCTCTGGTGCTTACACCTTTCCTAAAGCCAAACTTATCGTTGCATTATACAGGATTTAAAACCGTAATGTTCCCTTACCGTTATGAGTATTTCTCTTAGCTTTACAATTATAGACACAGAGCTGCATACTACAGCTATGTGAGCTTATAAACATGGGGAACGCTGTTCCTTTCAGGGCTTTCGGAGTGCGTTCGAGATTTCTGTTCGACTTCTTTCCGGATACTCTTAGCCTTTCTGACCCATCTTACAGAACTTCCTGTCGATTCCCGTTACTATGTGTGGATGCACAGTGTTGGATTTGTTGTAACCGTGAGGTATGGCCAGAATGTGAATGCTAGCTTTTACCTGGCTGGAACGGTCTTTGCAGGCTATTACGTCACAAAATCATCCACGCGGCAGGCCCTAACATGAGCACTTGTAAGACATCCTCTCTTAAATGTAGAAACTTGTAATTTCAGGATGTAATTACCTTTTTCTAGACTCTTAGCTTCCATGCTACTTTATTCTCCAAAAGTTAGCTGATATTTGCAAGCTGTACATGCAAAAATATAAACGCTCTTACTGAAATGGTTTGCATGTAGGTCGAAACCCCAGGAGTGCCCTCTTATTCCACTTTGATCCTCGCTTGACAATCAGACCATCATCCAGTACAGGGAACATTTTTCTCTAAATACTGCGAGTGGTGTTCAATAAGCAATGCCACACATTTACTTTGAAAGCAGGATGGCTTTTTTTCTCTTTCGCTACAAAACACTGTTTTTCAACGTAATCTTCCGCTCTATGTAACGGCCATACGCCGCCTTACAGGGAGGGCCAATATGCCCGCATTTTACCACTATATCGGTCGACGTAGGAGCCGACATCTAGGTGCATCAATAATCTTCCCATCATCCACGTAGAGCTTCCCGTGGAATGCATCCTTCATTGGCCGAAACATATGGAAGGCGTAAGGTGCGAGATCATGGCTGTAAGATGGATGAGAAAGAACAGTCCAATGAAATTTTGTGAGCTCCTCTCGAGTGTGCAGACTTGTGTGAGGCCTTGCGTTGTCATGGAGAAGGTGAAATTCGTTTGCATTTTTGTGGAGACGAAGAAGCTGCCTAGGTAGCACAATACATTTCAGAGATGATTATTGTTCCGTGAAGGAGGACACCAAACAGAATACCAGGAAACCGTCGCTATGACTTTACCAGCTGAGTGTGCGGCTTTGAAATTTTTCTTTGGAGGAGAGGTGGCGCCTCTCAATGGATTGCTGTTTTGTTTCCTGGATGAAGTGAAGAAACCACGTTTCATCGCCTGCGAAGATGTCCAATAAAAAAAATATCGCGATCAGACACAACGCGCAGGCAACCGCACAGATGATCCTTCGTTGTTCTTATATTAGGCAGTGAAGACCCTTGAGGGCACATACCCTTGAGTACGCCAAATGGTAGACGAGTGTGTCGGCACAACCAAGAAAAACGCTCAGTTGTGCAGCGAAGTGTCTGACTTGGATCCGTCGATCACCTCCAATGAGAGTGTCCGCACGTTCCAACAGGCAAGAATCACAGTTGTGAGTGGCTGGCAGGCATGCGCGACATCGGACACGATTGCGCGACCCCGTTGCTGTGATGAAAGATACCTCGCCCAACGACTCACTGTGGTTTTGTTCACAACCAGGTCTCCGCAGACATGCCTACGAATATCTGTACTGCTTTAGTATTCCGCCAAAAGAAACTCAATGACAGCTCTCTGCTTGGAACGCATCTCAATTACAGAAACCATTTTGAAGGCTACGTGTAGCGCAGCCACCATTCGGGACTTCATGAACCATAGGGGCTGAAGCAGAAATACACTCCTGGAAATGGAAAAAAGAACACATTGACACCGGTGTGTCAGACCCACCATACTTGCTCCGGACACTGCGAGAGGGCTGTACAAGCAATGATCACACGCACGGCACAGCGGACACACCAGGAACCGCGGTGTTGGCCGTCGAATGGCACTAGCTGCGCAGCATTTGTGCACCGCCGCCGTCAGTGTCAGCCAGTTTGCCGTGGCATACGGAGCTCCATCGCAGTCTTTAACACTGGTAGCATGCCGCGACAGCGTGGACGTGAACCGTATGTGCAGTTGACTGACTTTGAGCGAGGGCGTATAGTGGGCATGCGAGAGGCTGGGTGGACGTACCGCCGAATTGCTCAACACGTGGGGCGTGAGGTCTCCACAGTACAACGATGTTGTCGCCAGTGGTCGGCGGAAGGTGCACGTGCCCGTCGACCTGGGACCGGACCGCAGCGACGCACGGATGCACGCCAAGACCGTAGGATCCTACGCAGTGCCGTAGGGGACCGCACCGCCACTTCCCAGCAAATTAGGGACACTGTTGTTCCTGGGGTATCGGCGAGGACCATTCGCAACCGTCTCCATGAAGCTGGGCTACGGTCCGCACACCGTTAGGTCGTCTTCCGCTCACGCCCCAACATCGTGCAGCCCGCCTCCAGTGGTGTCGCGACAGACGTGAATGGAGGGACGAATGGAGACGTGTCGCCTTCAGCGATGAGAGTCACTTCTGCCTTGGTGCCAATGATGGTCGTATGCGTGTTTGGCGCCGTGCAGGTGAGCGCCACAATCAGGACTGCATACGACCGAGGCACACAGGGCCAACACCCGGCATCATGGTGTGGGGAGCGATCTCCTACACTGGCCGTACACCACTGGTGATCGTCGAGGGGACACTGAATAGTGCACGGTACATCCAAACCGTCATCGAACCCATCGTTCTACCATTCCTAGACCGGCAAGGGAACTTGCTGTTCCAAAAGGACAATGCACGTCCGCATGTATCCCGTGCCACCCAACGTGCTCTAGAAGGTGTCAGTCAACTACCCTGGCCAGCAAGATCTCCAGATCTGTCCCCCATTGAGCATGTTTGGGACTGGATGAAGCATCGTCTCACGCGGTCTGCACGTCCAGCACGAACGCTGGTCCAACTGAGGCGCCAGATGGAAATGGCATGGCAAGCCGTTCCACAGGACTACATCCAGCATCTCTACGATCGTCTCCATGGGAGAATAGCAGCCTGCATTGCTGCGAAAGGTGGATATACACTGTACTAGTGCCGACATTGTGCATGCTCTGTTGCCCGTGTCTATGTGCCTGTGGTTCTGTCAGTGTGATCATGTGATGTATCTGACCCCAGGAATGTGTCAATAAAGTTTCCCCTTCCTGGGACAATGAATTCACGGTGTTCTTATTTCAATTTCCAGGAGTGTATTCCACGATGTCCCACAACAGATTCCACATTTTTTCATCCGAAATTGTCCGAGAGAAAAAAAGTAGTTGCATTACTTATTGAACGGCCGTCGTAGTACACTGGGCTTGTCGGGCCCTGAAACTTTGAATTCTGAGTTAGATCACTTGAAAACGTTATTCAACAGTAATTAGTGCACCGCGCACAAATTTCGCCACATGCATCGACAAGCCGTAGGAACAAAACGTACGAGTAGACAGAGGAGACATTTGTACGCACTTTTCTTCCATATACTCTGAACCTCTGTCGTTGAAGTATAGTGATGTAAATACTCCGGCCATCCGGAATAGCTCACTTCTGGGAACTGTAAAAGGTAATCTGGGTATAGGCAGTTTGGGATTGTTATTTTAGATAAGTTGTCAATGCGGTCTGTCGTAGAACAGCCAAACAGTGAGGACAGTGAAAGAATTAACTTTAGTGACATACAAGTTTCGAGAAACCAGGCACGTGGAGAGTTGCGTAACGCTTCGTGACGATTGGAATTACAATGAAACCGACAAAACTAAGGTGTTAACCTAGATCTGGGACTGTGATCCAGAGCTGAGATGCAGTAATAAGAAAATCTACCGAAGTTAAAAAAACGAAAATCCTTACCGACAGTGATTCAATATAGCACTCCAACAAAAAAGGCTTCTGGCCCCAAATTTGATTAACAAACGTACGGAAGTGAAAATCATATTTCGGGAGTCAAATGGCAATGGTGGAAAAATAAGGAGCGGGAACGTAGCCGCCTATAACAAACATTCGGAAGTAAAAATCATATTTCGGTGGTCAAATGGCAAAGATGGAACAATAAGGAGCGGGAATGTAGCAGCCTGTAACTGAAATCCTAAAAAGGAATGCCTCTGTCACCAGAGGGGCAATCAAAGAGTGAGGATCGACTGCACGCGTGAGGACAGACCATTGCAGGCTCATGGCGTCAGTAAATCTGAAGCGTATGGCGATGAAAAATATGCGTCTGTTGTCGAACTGTTGTACGCGTCCTCGGAGTTGAACCAACCACTCTCCGAGAATTCCACACTGGTTGATTTGATCGACGACTGATGCATTTTATGGGAAAGCTGCATAGGAAGGTCACTGTTAGTATTAAGGTCATTCATAATGAGTGAAGTGGGTTCTAGATTGAAATCATTTGCAGTCTTTTTGTAACAAAGCGTTTTTCCGTTACGGAGACCAAACTGTTACTGCTTATATTATTTTCTTAAAATTACGAAATCGTTGAAGTAATAATATAAAGTTTCTGCGAAATTATCGGTTCGATCGACTGGTTTTGTATATGTTCTTTCAATGTTTTGTACTTACGATCAGGCAGTGTTTGCATAAGATCGTTGACGGCCGATTGTGCCGATGAATAAACAGTTTCCACAAACTATCTTGTTCTCGTCGTCCTCAAGCTATTTAAGGAAAACAAGGTATATCACAACGTCGATGGCCTCAGGGGAATAGAATTCCTTAAGTCCAATAATAGCAACGTGTTTTCCATAACAGGCATTACCAAGGGGGAGGGGGACACTGTATGCTCATCCTAGAAAAAAATTAAAAATATACCTTTTTAAGAGATACTTATGTATAAGTAGGATCCAGAACCTGAAAATATCTTTTAGAAAAGTATTTTTAGAACAGGATTTTCAATAACGTATACTACGAACTGGTGTACCTTATGACAACCACAAAAAATTTCAGAATTAAAAATTTCATTGTCGTTGACATTCACTTGAGACATACTTTTGAAAGTGATATTGGTACGTAAGTAAAGTCCTCAGTTTGAAAATATTAAATAAGACATTCATTGTAGAAAGTGACGTCACTACTGAGACCTAAATCTCCGAGCTAAATTCATCTGAGAAATTAAAACATTTATGGAACCCGATAGAAGAAATCCTTAAAAGCAATAATTTTCCAATATTTTTCAATATAAAATAACTAACTCAATTACAGATTTTCAAAGGGCGGGAATAAACTAGCCTCCTCCCCACCCCCACTTGGTATATCTTGGGGTAAAAATGCTAGTCGTAAAAATTAACGTGCTTTCCTTATTTTTAAATAATTTTCATTTATAACGTAGCGCGTAAATTTTTCTGACAGTTGGACCGGTAACTCTTTTAACTGATACAGTGAGATCTGAGGATGCTTCATGTTAAACCGAAACCAGTCATTAAAAATGCAGTCAAGACAATTAAAAATCTATTCTAGTTAGTTATCTCTTACTGCGTGACGATGCTCAGTGTGTCCTATTGTTCTGTTTTGTCAGTACATCTGACCAAAAGCCTCCGGCATATGGCATAACACCTTCCTGAGGCGCATAGCACAGCTTAAAACTTCCCCGCTTGAAACTTCACTATTAAGTCTTTACAGCTATCCAGTTCGGAGAAACTGGAGTGTGTTTCTAAACGGTGCTGAGAAGTCTCCGTGAAGTCGGCTGAAATTAATCACTGTAAATCTAGATCTCGAAAATCTGTCCCTTCAAAATGTGATTTTCAAAAGCTATTGTGCAATTTATGGACATAATAATTGCATGCACTCTACACCCTTCGCCGTAACCTTAGAGTGAAACATACTTTTTCATCTCAGATTAAGCTATACATTTACTAGTTCAAGAAACGCTCCCGGGAATGAAACCTTATGCATGCGTTTGTTTGCATGCTGAATGTCTATGAGCAGCGCTAGCGTTATCGTTCTCATGTTGCGAACTCTTGATGTCTGTCAGTCACAAGTCACCGCGTGAAACAGCCACTGCCTTTCATCACTGCAGCCGGGAGTCACTCACGACGTGGCTGTTCGGTTGAAAGCAGCCAGGCAATGACCTTAAAGGACTACTGGCTACGATGACGCAGACAGCACAGAAGTGTTCTTGTTGTGCTCTAGACTTCTCAAAGCTGGTCCACGAATTTCTGATCTGGAAGGTCTCATCCACATATAAAGGACATGAAGCATTTTAATTACATTACGAACTGTTCGCGCGAGTGACAATCTTTGCCAGATTTACGCTACATCAACTTTCAGTGTCGTGTCAGAGCTTCTTTTTGCCTCCGGGAAATCGGCAAAAAACTGGATTCCTACAGAATCACAGTTGTACAAAGACCAATCTATTCCAGCGGCTGCTTCTCAGAACGTAGGTTCACGGTAATATCACTGTATAATAGGTTTTTACGAGTTGTATTAATGACGTCGTCTAATGCTTAGCGTACAGTAGACGCAAGAAAGGAAGGAAGTGAGATCCTAAGCTTATCTGAAAAACAGCCATTGCGATAGCAACAACCAAGTCACAAAATTTTAACAAGCACAAACCATCACTTTCAGCATGAACTTCATAACCTTGAAAATCATGCGTGACACAATGCATCACATAAGGCAAATCAGTAGACAATGCGCAGTTAGTGGTTTCTGTTAAGCCTCAACTGGTATACTTCAGAAGCTACCGGTTATATGTATTGTCTGCTAGGATATCACGAGTCTAATTGTTTGGTTATGTTACGTAATAACAAGCTGTCTGAAGCCGCCATGTGTTTTTTGTTGTGCTTTCATAATCAAAATTCAGCTTTTCAAGTTCATCTGGTTCTGTGCGAGATATCACCAGTGAATATTGCCCATCTATATCTATGAAAAACTTACGAAATCCCATTAATGTGGGCAGTTCCTTTTTTTACGTAAACAGGCCTAATAATTGGAGTCCATTATTATTAAGTTCACTGTATTAGTTCGATCTTCAACATTGTCAGAAAGGAAGGGGAAAAAACAAAAACGTTAACAGTTAAATTCCTCGTCGATTTCAATATATTTCTGAGACCTAGCTCAATAGGACACCGCTGCGCTCGAATTTTCTCGTGTTGAAAAATGAAAAGGAGGGATCTGTTTTACTTAGTAAAAAGTTTTCTATAGCCAGAATCGCATATAAATACTACATTATTTCTGCGGTTTCGACAGATTTTGCCGTCATCTTCTGGTCTTCAAACATTTCTGTTACGAAACGTTTTCATTGTGAGTTGCGACCTCATGCCAAGTTGTCGTATTAGTGGATAAAATGTAGCATATTATGCTAAGGTTTTTCAGAAATAAAACGTTTACTATCAAACCGCAAGCATGCACATGGCCTTCTCCGTATATCTAGAGGTCACAGATGATCGTTAAGTTTAAATTACAGTATACTGTTCTTTTGAACCTTAATGCAATGAGGGATGCCTAAACATTTTGTTACACCGAACAGAATGTCTTACGATTCTTTAAGGAAATCACCACTTCGGGGTATTCAGCCATTCAAAATTTTCCAGGTATTTATAGACGTCCTAAAGCAAAGGAATAAGGACAGGGACAGTATTCCAGCTTTTCTGCTGCCATATGAGTCATTAGAATTCGTATGTTGCTAATGAGGAATATACATTCGCAAGTGTAAGAACTCCGTTGACAAATTACTGGTTGGGACGCCCAGCCGGTGCCGTTATAACACTGCTCGCCCACAATAAGGAAAACATGTGCGCCATCTCTCTTCGTCGTGTGATCAGGTATTCAGTTTGTTTCAGGAAACGTAAATGTACAGAAATCAGTAGTAAGTATGACAAAGATGCAGAAACGATAAATAATCAGCAATTGTTAGGCCTCATTGCAAAGGCAAATTGACAGTAATTGCGGATCGCAAACATGATAGTAGCCTCGGAAGGGCTGTGGAACGTAACCTGATTTAATTGAATAAGTGAAAAATAAGAATTTTTATAGCCATCAGCTGTACACAATCATCACTTGAAGAAAAGCAGTACATGATATGGATCAAAAATGCATAGTCTACCACTCGCAAATGAGTTATCTGTATGCCAAACACAACGATATTCCACAGTGGTAGGAAACCTAGTCATAATTTGGCTAATGTCATAAACCACACTAGTAGGTTACAATCCAATCAAATATATACTGAGTTGAAACCTACTTGCGTGATCCATGACATTACCCAAATTATGTGTATGTTACATCACACCGTGAAACATCATTGTATCTGCCATGCTCATGGGTCAAATATGCAATTTTGATCCTGTGTATAAGAAGGGTAAAAGAGCTTATCCCCAAAATTACTGACCCTTAACATCGGTTTAATGCAAAATACTTGAACAAATCTCTGTTCGAGTATAACAAAGTTTCTTGAGATAGAAAACCTTCTGCACACAAATCAACACAGTTTTAGAAAGCATCGTTCCCGCGAAACTCAGCTTGCACTTTTCCCGTATGATATTCTACAAACTATGGATGAAAGGCAACGGGCAGATTCCACAGTCCTAGATTTCCAAAAAGTGTTTGAAACGGTGCCCCACTGCAGACTATTAACGACGATACGAAGATACGGAATATTTTCACAGATATGTGAGTGGCACAAAGACATCTGAAGTAGTAAGACTCAGTACGTCATCGACAGCGAATGTTAATCAGAAACAGGGGTATCGTCAGCAGTGCCCCGGAAAAGTATGACGGGACCGCTATGTACATAAATGATCTGACGGGCAGGGTGAGCAGCGATCTGTGGCTGTTTGCTGATGGGGCTGAGGTATACGTATGTCTATCATCGTTGAGTGATTGTAGGAGGATACAAGATTATTAGGCAAAATTTCTAGTTGGTACGATGGAAGGCCGATAGCTGTAAATGTGGGTTAATGCAGATGAGTAGGAAAAACAATTCCTTAATATTCAGACACAGCATTAGCAGAGTGCTACGTGACACAGTGAGGTCTACTGGGTGTTTAGGCGTAACGTTGCAAACAGATATGAAATGGAACGAGCATGTAACGATTGTAGCAACATAGCGAATGGTCGACTTGCGTTTATTGGAAGAGTTTTGGGAAGGAGAGGTTCATCTGTAAAAGAGACCGCATATGGAACACTAAAGCGACCAGTTCTTGAGTGTTGCTCGAATGTTTGGGATCCACATCACGTCGTATTAAAGGAAGACATCGAAGCAATTCAGAGTTAGGTTGCCAGATTTGTTACCGGTAACTCCAATCAGCACGCAAATATTTCGGAGACGCTACGGGTATTCAAATGGAAATCCATGGAGTGAAGGCGAAGTTCTTTTCGAGGAACGCTACTGAGAATGAAGCTGACTGAAGAACGATTCTACTACCACCAACGTACACTCTGCGTAAGGACTACCAACATAAGTTGAAAGGAATGTCGACTCATGCGAGGCATATAGACTGTAGCTTTTAACTTCGCTCTATTTGCGAGTGGGACAGGAGTATGTACGTAGATACTGATGTAGATGTTATAAAAACCGAAGCCGGCAAGGAATAAATTTTAATGAGTACTGCTGATGGCTATATGATGTTTTCCAAATATTTAGCAGCTGTAGAAAGCTACCTACATAAAGTTACAATCAGATGTATAAGATGAAGTTCATTACCGTAGGAAAGATGTAAGCGTTACGATTTTTACAAGTTCGGACCCTGAAGAAGTTATTCCTTGAACGAATACACCACGTCCATTGTTGGTGCTTTCACCCAGAAAGAAACATTAAAGAAAGTTCTTTAGGAATCCTTTCCTCTGATTTTATCCTACCCCGTCGCGGACAACTCTCCCCGCTTCACTGTCGTCCGACTCGCAGCCTGTCTTATCGAAAGATCTGTCTCTTATTGAGTTTCCCTTTCGCTCGCTCCTCTCTGCGGGTATTGATTTCAGTTCCGCTGTCTGATGTGGTTTGTCTCTTGCTCCGGCGCGTTTATTAGACAGCATGTTATCGGATTGCCTTCATTATTTTCTTCATATTGGACAGGCTTCTGCTGTTATCCGTTCCCGACCCTTAGTTTTCTCCCCTCTCCCACTGCTTTATCTTACCTCAGTCGAGCATCTAAAGTTCTTGACGAAACGACCCTTTGCCGCTTGTCAACTCTCTGATTCATAACATTGCTGAACGAAAGGGGAAAGGAACCCAATACGACGCCACTAGAATGCTCTGCGTTTCTACGTGAAGATGGGTTGTAAACGTACATATCTAAACGGCCTATATATGTTTTTCGTCTTATATTATTTTGCTTTATTACCTTTAATTAGTAACAAACGTTATAAAGTTCAATTATTACAAATATAACTGCCTCAACATAAATACTCTTCGCTGTTAGAGAGCTTGTTTCAATTATCGAAATTAAACAATCGATGGTTAGGGATGCTGATGGCGAAACGATAATTGTTTTGGCGGCAACATGAATGGTGGGTTGCCTTTCGTGCGAGATGTTACGAATTAAACGTTTAAAGTAATTTGTGTACCGTATCAAATTGAACTGCAGAGAAACAGCGATTACATTTGAGAAAACTTTGGACTGTGTCATGCATTTCTATTCCTGGACGAACTGAGATGGTTTTATCGTTTGCAGTGGACGTGAATCGTTGCGTCGCTGGTGAAACAACACATCTACATAATACCAGATTTGAATGGAATGTGCTTTCATGCGAATAAGCCTTGAACTGTTCAAATGGCTCTAAGCACTGTGGGACTTAACATCTTACGTCATCAGTCCCCTATACTTAGAACTACTTAAACCTAACTAACCTTAGGACACGATACACATCCATGCCCAAGGCAGCGCAGCGCGGTTCTTAACTGAAGCGCCTAGAACCGCTAGGCCAAAGCGGCCGGCCCTTGAACTGTGTCGTGTTGCTTAATGAACAGAAACTGTTGCTGCACTACGGAGTGTGATGTGGTGAAGACAAAGATCCCCCCACAAATATGTCAGTGTCGCGTTTTTAAAATTGTGCACGCTCTGGAACTGCAGTCCCACGGAATCAAGCTTTCGCGGCGGAACGGGAGTCGTATCGTTGCCCGTAGCAGAAATTTAACGGATATGGAGACGGTTTTTAACGAAGAATCGTCAAAAGTAGCATTGCGCGTCATCGTCATCACCGTATTTCGGAATCCTGCAATTAGGCCAGGTGCAGCCAAAGCAGACGTTTTTACAACAGACTGCTTAATAGGATTCGTCTCAAATGCAGAAATTGTTTGCTGTTTTCCCTCTAAAATATAAGTTGTTCCGCTTGTACTGAAACGTACCCTTAGAAAAATTAATGAATTACTGTGCTGATAAACCGCTAACGTTATTTGATTTTCAAACAGCTGAGCAAAACTGAACGTACTCAGACATTTCTCTCTTTACTTATTCTGATCATCACAATATTTTTAGCGCAACGCAATCTGACTTTCAATAATCCCTACAAAAGAATGGAATGGCCCTGACTAAACAATAACCTATACCTTTCATGAATCACTAACCTCACAAAAATCTTCGTTACTCGCACTACTGCAATACAGCGAGCGCCAATACTGGCAGCTAAATAAAAGATTCTAACTACTGAAGTCACTAACTACTGATATAGTTAGCTAATTTGATAGAGAACAAACAATGTATTTACCTCAATAGTGTTCAAAAGTCATAATATATACATCAGTTCATGACATTCAGTCTTACAAATTTACTGTCTCTGATGGACACACGTCCAGATCATCCGCTCTCAAAACTCCGCCATCTCTCTTCCCACATCCACCACTGTTGGCGGCTCAGCTCCAACTGCGCAACGCTACGCGCTGTTCACATCCAACTGCCCAACACTACAATAGCGAATATTACAACAATGCCAACCAGCCACAGACTGCACACAGCACAGCCAGTGATTTTCATACAGAGCGCTACATGGCGTTACCAATATAAAAACCTAAACAGCATACTTACAGTAATATAGCCTGAGATCGACAATATTGTCACCTATTCATGCAACAGTACCAAAATAAATACACTGATGTTAAAAACGTATGGGGAAAGTAATTTTCGCATGATGTGTCACTGCCAAGTCACACAGCTCGATGAAACCTGGACCATACATAGAAAGAACTGCTACAGTACACCAGAGCACAGAAGGCAGCTGAGCGGAATACCCAATGTGACGAAAGTCAATAACTGAATTGAAGTCAACAAGATTTATGATGATTCTCTGGACTTTACAATGGTTCTTAATGGTGTGTGTGATCATCACGGACGGACAACAATGCATCCTCTGCAATGTGCTTCTGTGCTGGCCGCAAAGCCGTAAACGATCACGTTCATCAATTTTGCTGGGTGCATTACGTAATCCCACCTCTCGCCATATGAGTGTACGGTCAGAATGGTTGAACAAGATCGTTTTGGTGGTCCAGATGTTATGGTTTGGGATGGCACAATGTTGTATGGGTGTAATGACCTCCAAATCTTTGCACACGGTACAATCACCGATCAACGTTATCGTAAATCTGTACTCCTACCCCAGATGCGTCTTATCAGTGGTTCATTCTTGCCTGACTTATGGATGGCAGTGCGCGACTGCATCGAACATCGCAGGTAGAGGAGTTCTTGGAACGAGAGGATACTCGACGAGAGGACAGGGCTGCTCCTTCTCCCGCCTTGAATCCCATCGACAACGTATGCACTGGGAAGACGAGGTGCAGCAGGTTCACAGCCGCCAGCGTCCATCCAGCTGTTGTTGATCGCACTGCTAGAGGAATGGAACTCCTTACAGCTTGCGGCCAGCATGGAAGTATTTTGCAAGAGAAATCAATGCCGCCCGTGTTGATTAGACACCGTATTACGAAACACGTCCATCCTCTTGTAATGCCCAAATGCAGTGACTTCAGTGTAACTATTGTCTTTGATTAAAAGTCTCATTTCTGTTCGTTTCATGGCATATTACTTTCAGTTACGTTCTGTACTATACTGCAGCAATTCTGTCTACGTGTGGTTTACGTTTCACCGAGTTACGTAACTTGGCAGTGACCAATCATGCGAAAATTGGAAATTTGTGGTAAGTTCGTATGGGACCAAACTGGCTTACACACTACTTAATCTAACTTAAACTAACTTACGCTAAGGACAACACACCCAGCCATGCCCGTGGGAGGACTCGAACCTCCAACGGGGGCAGCCTTGTGGACCATGGCAAGGCGCCCTAGACCGCGCGGCTACCCCGTCCGGCCATGCGAAAAATACTGACAGTTTTTGATACTAGTGATGTTCAGAGTCAGTGTTCAACGTGCCGCGTGATGAATATTATTTTACAGTAGTTGTCATTCGTTTACGGTAATGCATAACTGACGTCTGCGTGTCCAACACGTCCGAAACGACCAGGTGTTTCACGAAAAATAGCTTCAGCCAAATGGGCAACCAGCTCTTCTGTTCTGTCTATCGGCGCCTCTTACGCGAATCGCTTCTTTTGGCTTCGCAATGAGAAATCCACAGGAGTGATGTAGGGAAAATGAAGATGGCCATCAACTGATTGAAATGCGACATTAGTCGGTAACTGCGTTCCTGGGAATCGTTCCGCATACGGGCGCCTAGCTGTTCGACTGTTCCATTCTGCTTGCCCATAAACGACATGGTGTCAGCTATCTCGGTTCCGGTGTATTCAGCCGAAAATAACCTGTAAACATCAGTAGAAATTTTCTTGTCAACACAACATAAGCATAATAATGCAATCGTTTATACAGGGATGCTAGCAACAATTAAAACTTGTCTCTAGTAGCAGTAAGACGTAATTTTGCCGCAGATGCCAACGTGTTTCATACGAAGCAGCCAAAAATACTGGAACGTTGGCCTAAAGGAAGTCCCTTATCAAAACCATCAAGGGTAGAACATAAAAATGTGTCGCTTTTCATCTCCTCTAAACACGAAAACATTGTATGGGTGGTTTTCCTGCGCTTTGTACATATAAATATACTGATTGCTCCGTGTACCTCCCACTGTTAATTTGCGAAATAGTAGTCATAAATGCTTCCACTCATTCAGAGCACTTGCCGTGTTCCGCAGGATCAGATGACTCACGTATTAAGCAAGTTAAACTGGGAAGTGGACAGTTCTGCAAGGCGCCATCATAGGCTTGCGCGCGGACCTGTCATAAATGCGCATTGTTCTGATTGATCGAGACCTGCAGCAGGCACTGCATTCAAACGCTACCGCTGGTGCACCAGTGTATGGGGCTAGCTTTTTTACCGTGTAATATGAATTGCGTGTGTCGGGCACGTCAGTATATTTCGAGAGACTGAACTTAGTTCTGAATGCATGCATACTTATTACTTAGCAACATTGGTATTGCGTTCTTGTGGGAACTATAATATCAGAGAATTATGTTTATTGAAGTTCTTCTTTCTGTATTTACATGCAGGGTAAAACTGGTAGGCGGAGTACCGCTTTATGGATTTTGAGTTCAACACACAACTAACTTTATTTCAATTTTTTGTCACACGTTGATTCAGTGTAACATAACATTAGTAGGTTATCACTTGCTTGCAGTGTCAATTAGGCTATTTAATCATTTAGGCTATTTAAACTTAGATGGACCGTATGTTGCGTTAAAACTAGAGCTGTAAAACTACCGGGGCTACCGTAGATTATCATAAGCAAGCGCAGACCACTGTAGTTCTCCTAGTAGCTTTGATCAGCGAACAATGTACCCACGTTACCTGTATGTTAAGTGTGTTGCATGCCCGTCGGCCGTTACCTCATAACGATAGCTCCCTTTACGCAAGCGATCAGTGTCTTACTAGATTATCTTAAAAATCTAATGTGGTGAGTCGTCTAAAAACTGAGTAGGGATTTATAAAGGGTTAGATAACCTACGGAACATCCTTGTTTTACATGTGGGTCTGGTTTTAAAAGTAAACAGCATTTATATAAAAACTGAAACTGTTAATGTTTAGTTCAGGTTTTATTCGAAAATCTTGGATTTGTTACGTGAAACAGAGGGATGTTATAGTAAAAGTAAAGAAAACAAAATAGATTTATCATGTAGCGCAAGAAAACGTAATTTCCTCAACAAAAAGGTAAAATAAAAATAAAACGCAAAGCATATCAAACATCGCTTCAATGCTTCGTAGAACTTATGTGAAATATGTTTCTCTTATTCATTAGCAACCTTCGCACTTATGAGTAACAAATGGCAGCTGAATTTGATTGTGATGAATAACGTACTAATGAGTAAAAAAATAACGAAAATAATCAAATTTTTATATTCGTGCATACAAACTCTACTCACATCAAAAGTAATAAAAGCGCAGAATCAAGGCGATCAACTAATTTTATTACATATAAAATGCAATTTATATTCTGTGAGAATATAAAATACACGATGAATTAACACTGAATGATGTGCGGTTCTAATTATGTGCATAATAAACAACCACACAAACAAAAAACCAAGACAAGACGTGGTCTCCCAGTTTCTCTCTTAAACATTCCTTTATGTGTCTTTCCATACCAATACTACCGGTAAACCTACAATTTTCTACGTCGTTTATATTGTACCGAAATTACCGAACCGCAGTTTTGGTAGCGCGCAAATGTAATTAAAGCTTAAATAAAATGTATTCCAAGTGGGATGCAAGTGTAACATGTGACAAATATATGTTACGTTAATTTTCCTTAGAAATCAATTTAACGTTATTAGGAAAGGTAACACACTTAAATAGGGACTTAAATGGACGCCGTTAGCCGGTCGGAGTGGCCGTGCGGTTCTAGGCGCTACAGTCTGGAACTGCGAGACCGCTACGGTCGCAGGCTCGAATCCTACCTCGGGCATGGATGTGTGTGATGTCCTTAGGTTAGTTAGGTTTAAGTAGTTCTAAGTTCTAGGGGACTGATGACCTCAGAAGTTGAGTCCCATAGTCCTTAGAGCCATTTTTTTTGGACGCCGTTGAATGTATAAACCGCTGTCGTACACGTGTATCGCTGTTCGCCGCATGCTACAACACGGGCGCAGCAACTAAGCCGGGGTCATGTACAATGCTTGTCTGCATTGGTGAGTCGCCGTACACGTTGGGACACGTCGACGGGCTCACACAACTACACAGAAAACCACAGGGGGCGATCCATAGTGCTTGCCGTTCAGACACGTTGTGGAGTGCAGGGGAAGTTAGCTAGGGATGAAATACGGTCCCTTCTTTTGAAGCGGAATGGTTCTTTGGGTGTTTATGTAGCTACGATTTTTTTCTAATATATATAAACCAACACACAAAATGTTTCACGTAATTAATATCAATGTAAAATCGATCGGAGAAACAGGTAGCGGGAGATAGCTGAAGGACAGTGGTGTGTGGAGGGACGTGTAATTGTGTTGTTGTTGGACTGATTAGTGGTACATTTCGCATAAGAGGCACAAAGTGTTGTGTTAAAGGACGTTGATAATTAATTATCGTGCAGAATGTGGTTCCAAGTGAACGCAGAGAGTTGAAGGATCTTCTTGCATGAGAGAGTAGTGAAGTCGATTGTGAGACGGGTGTGTAACATATCGAGCGAGAGGTATGTTAAGGCAACATAGAAAACGTTACAAATTAATCTTGTGTGTGAAATGTAGCTTATAGCGAATCTACTTGTTGGAAGCTGAAGCGAATGTTTGAATGGAACTGCTAAAGTTCGCGTGAATCCGATTTCCTATTGTTACACAAGAAAGAACGTCGTTTCAATACGCTTCAGGGCTTAGTACACGGAATTCATTGTGATTAATAATCAATAAATGGCATTCTTCGGTCCGAGAAACGGTAAGTATTGCAATCATTGTCAATTTTCGACTCGTCTATTACTAGAGGAAATGGTGTTGTTAACGCAGGGAAATCTTTTGAAGTAAAAGTACCTTCGGTCGTACCGCAAATGTACATAACTGCTATTTAATAAGTGAAAGGCGTGTAAAATGTGAAAATCTACGTCGATATCCGGCCCTGTGTGGAAGGTGTACAGATCAATACGCTACAGCGTGATGTGGGAAATCGTATATGCTTTCCACTGCCCATAGTGTATTGTTATAGTTGTGATGTAAAGAGGTCGCTAAGCATAATACAGGAAGTAACGCTGTGGTACCTTAACTGCTGCTGCCCGATATCGACGATCTTTTCAGTAAGAACAATTACGTGAAAGAGACGTTGGCTGTTGATAAGTTTTAAATCACCGCAAAACATAGAGTATGAAATAATAAATATAGAGAAAAGAAAAAAATGACTAAAATGAATACTGTATTATTTTAGTTCATGTTAACTACGAAAATAGCGATATATCGTGGCGTATAAGATGTTCTCTTCATCTTTATAGGCGAAACGTTACAACCATACGTCTCAAGATATTTATATTACGCTCGCGAATGTCCAGTTTTGGCACTCACCTGGCAGTGTTCTTCAACCAAGGAATGAGATAGGAATCAGTTCAAGTTTCTTACTCATTCGTGAAAACGGCCTTGCCAGTTTAGACACACCGGTTCACGCACAATCATGCAAGTTAACTTATCTCAGGCCCTGTTAGTACTTGGATGGGTGATTCCATGAATATGCCGGGTGCCGTAAAATCTTCTGAAGTACCTATAGGGAAACATGGGGAGGTCCATGGGGCTGATCAAGCATGATACTGCTTTATACAGAGAAGTTGCAAACCTAGAGCACATTGTAGTAAAACGGCGACGCTCTGCAGAGAATCGATGCTAGATATAGTGACTGGTATTTCACGCTCAACATAAACAAATGTCACATGTTGCGCCTCATTAGGCGGTAAGCTCCGTTAAACTACACGATTTCAGAATAATCGCTGGAAACAGCAAAATTCATTAAATATTTGTAAGTATGAAGCGATTAAAAGTGAAATGGTGACATAAAACTAATCGTAGATAAGGCAGATACCAGACAGAGATAAACTAGATATGTAGACTATCAACAAAGAAGATAGCTTACAAAATCTGCATTAGATCAGTACTTGAATATTGCTTGTCAGTCTGGGAACCATAAGAGGATAGCTTAATGAAGGATACAGAGAAGACCCAGGAAAGAGATACCGCAAACAGAGATCCTGCGAAACTCACCTCGCTTTGTTCCTCCATGAGATCCACAGCGCATTGGACAACTGCACTCAGGTTGATGCAGTGTTCCTTGATTTCAGTAAGGCATTTGACACCGTCCCGCACTGCCGTTTAATGAAAAAAAATGGAAGCTTACGGAGCGTCGGAGCAGTCCTGCTATCGGATTCAAGACTTTCTTGCGGATAGAACTCAACACGTCGCTCTTAACGGAACTAAATCGACAGATGTAAAGGTAATATCCGGAATACCGCGGGGAAGTGTGCTAGGACCGCTGCTGTTTACAATATGTATAAACGACCTAGTAGAAAGCGTCGGATGCTCTTTAAGACTATTCGCAGATGATGCAGTTGTCTATGCGAAAGTAGCAAAGCCAGAAGATAGTAAGAATTTGCAAAAAGACCTGCAGAGAAGTGATGAATGGTACAGACTTTGGCAGTTGACCCTGAATGTAAATACATGTAACATATTGCGCATACATAGAAAAATAAAAGTACTGTAGAGCTACACTATTGATGACAAACAGCTGACGACAACAAGTGCCGTAAAATATCTAGACGTAGCTATCCAGAGCGACCTTAGCTGGAATGACCATATAAAACAGATAATCGGAAAAGTAGACAACAGACTCAGATCCATTGGAAGAATCTTAAGGAAATGTAACCCATGCACGAAAGAAGTGGCTTATATGGCGCTTGTTCGCCCGATTCTTGAGTACTGTACATTCATCTGGGATCCCTATCACGTAGGACTGATAGAGAAGGTAGAGAAAATCCAATGAAGAACGGCACGTTTTGTCACAGGATCATTTAGGTGGCGGGAGAGCGTTACGGAGATGCTAAACAAAGTCCACTGGCAGACGCTACAAGAGAGGCGTTGTGCATCAAAGAGATATTTACTATTGAAATTTCGGGAGAGCACTTTTCAGGAGGGGACAGAAAACATATTACTTCCTTCCACATACTTCTTGCGTATTGACCACGAGGAAAAAACTCGAGAAACTACAGCCTATACAAAGGCTTACCAACAATCATTCTTCCCACGCACTATTCGCGAGTGGAACAGCGTTGGAGGGATCAGATAGTGATACCGAAAGTTCTCTCCGCCACACACCATTCGATGGCTTGCGGAGTATGATGCAGATGAAGAGTGGTGTCTATCGTCGCCGGTGCGTCCCAGCAAGTCTGAAAGCATCACGGACATATCAAATTCAAAAAGTAGATGGTGCGAGAGGTGGTTTGTGCATTAGGTTCACTGCGAAATTTTCGGCAGCGTACGTTTCCAGAAGCGACAAACAGCATTTTGTTTCTACCTACAAATATCTTGGGAGGAGACTATGTAGGCGGAGTTAAATTGGAGCTCACAAGGAATCTTGTGAACGGTCCTCCACCACACATCGTAAGGTTGCTTTGGAGTGTCTGTATGGACTGGGTATTGCAAGGGGCTGATTTTTTGATTATTTAGGCTTATCCTGCTTTAAAAACAGTGTGCTACGCTACGATTACGGAAAAGGCATTTTAATTGAAAGCATGCCACAGAGTCCAGGACAGAATTTTTTTAAAATTTTATTTATTTACTTATTTTTTGTTTATTTAGTTAGAGGAGGCAACAAAGGACTTCGGTGCTTGCTTTAAATGTGCCACTACGCGGAGCATGCTTCATAATTACAAGCTTTTACTTTGATTCCGTTTATTAACTGCTTTTTCTTATACGCCAATTCAGCAACAGAATATTACACAATTACAGACAGTCGGTAAAAGTGAGCTTCTGTAGTGTGAAAAAATAAGTAACGCCAGATCCTTGACAATCGGGTGTTGTTGCAATAAAAGTGACAATTCTTTGAGCGATGACAATGGCAATTCGAATGTATAACGTTGCTGCCTCTGAATCTCAGGGTCCCGGGTTCGATTTCCGGCCGGGTCGTGGATTTCTCCGCGCAGGGGGACTACGAGTTTGTGGTGTCCTCATCCACTCATCATCATTCGGAAAGTGCCAAGACTGGAAATGGAAAGATTTGGACCCTGTACGGGCATTGATGACAACGATGTTAAGCCCCCCACGAACTATCATCATCATCATCATCTTCATCATGGCAATTTGAGTTGTGTTTATCTCTTCTGACTGAAGTGTAGAACGGATATTAAATTAATCCATTTTTCAGTTTATTTAATCTATTTTAGGAAACTGTTTAGTTTCAATCTTCCATATTACACGGCTATAAATTCGGCAAGAACAGCACGAAATTTTCTCATAAAGTTTATGCCCGGGCGCTACGATAGGAGTTTAAAAGACATTTTACGTGCTGTGTTCTTTCTCGCTGGTATTTATTCATGGACTGGATGATTGAAGATAAAATCTGCCCGTTTCAAGGTGATTAATTTCCGGATTCTGACGAGCACAAATGATATTACAAAGATTATTCACTTACCAGTTTGTCAACAGGTACGAGTTTCCCGTCAGCGAGGGACGTCCTATTTCCTTCTTCTGCCCCTCTTCAAAGTCCTCTTCCTTTTTAAAAATTCGTCCACTAAATCACTTATGCACTGAAATTTGGCAGGAGGCTGGGACCTAGGCGGGAATATTGCCCCTTTTATTCCGGGCACTCACTGCTCGTAATGGACGTCCGGCGTGGCTTTGTTCTGACACACGGCCTCCGTGGCACGGCGCACAAAGCTCCTTCTCGCTCCAAAAATATATCTCTTGAATATTCTACGTCTCTGCTTCTGCTCTGCATTAAAACCTGCTGCTGTTCCTGTCGGAGCCAAAAAGCTAGCGCTTAACAGCGAGATAACTCGGTTTACGCTAAGTCCTTTTCCCAACGCAGCTCGTAACACCTCTCCAGCTCCAGCGGAAGACTTTTAAACAGCTGTACACTGGAGAAAAAAACCAGCGAAGTCTGACGTGCGCATCTGCAGCGGCTGCGGCCCTTGTACGCGGGGTAGGATAATCGTGGGTCTGACGGGAAAGGCAAAGTGGCGGCGCAGAGCTGCCGATGGCGAACTCGCCGGGACGGGACGAATTACACAACTCCCGAGAGTGACGAAATCTCTGGACACTAAATTACGCTCTTTGTGAGTCTACGTTGGTTTTGTGGGGAGCGATCATGAATATAAGATAGGTATTACGTTCCTGAACAACAGTTCACAGTATCAACAACCACCTTTCAGATTGGCTGATGATGCATAGTGGTACATTTTCATAACCACCAGCGTCTTACAGTCGCTGTTGTTTTACAGGAACGTTTTTCAGTTTTCTTGTGGTTTGGTGTAGCGTCCCAAATAAATGCTAGATGGTATTGTTTCCAGTTCAGTGCTTTGTTTCGACGGACATGTGAAAACCGTCCTGTTCTATTTTTTAAATTTATTCTAGTCATCTTTAACTTCTCAAATAAGCCAACGTTTGTTTCTTTTTCTTTTCTAGACCCTCTGGATACTTACTAAATATGTCATTTATTGCCGGCCGGAGTGGCAGAGCGGTTCTAGGCCCTACAGTCGCAGGTTCGAATCCTGCCACGGGCATGGATGTGTGTGATGTCCTTAGGTTAGTTAGGTTTAAGTAGTTCTAAGTTCTAGGGGACTTATGACCTCAGCAGTTGAGTCCCATAGTGCTCAGAGCCATTTGAACCATTTTTTGTTATTTATTCTACATCTACATCTACATTTATACCCGCAAGCCACTCAACGGTGTGTGGCGTAGGGCACTTTACGTGCCACTGTCATTACCTCCTTTTCCTGTTCCAGTCGCGTATGGTTCGCGGGAAGAACGACTGTCTGAAAGCCTCCGTGCGCGCTCTAATCTCTCTAATTTTACATTCGTGATCTCCTCGGGAGGTATAAGTAGGGGGAAGCAATATATTCGATACCTCATCCAGAAACGCACCCTCTCGAAACCTGGCGAGGAAGCTACACCGCGATGCAGAGCGCCTCTCTTGCAGAGTCTGCCACTTGAGTTTGTTAAACATCTCCGTGACGCGCGAGACTAGCCGAGCGGTCTAAGGCGCTGATCCCGGCGGAGGTTCGAGTCCTCCCTCTGGCATGGGTGTGTGTGTTTGTCCTTAGGATAATTTAGGTTAAGTAGTTTGTAAGCGTAGGGTTGGTTCAAATGGCTCTGAGCACTATGGGACTTAACATCTGTGGTCATCAGTCCCCTAGAACTTAGAACTACTTAAACCTAACTAACCTAAGGACATCACAAACATCCATGCCCGAGGCAGGATTCGAACCTGCGACCGTAGTAGTCGCGCGGTTCCGGACTGAGCGCCTAGAACCGCTAGACCACCGCGGCCGGCGTAAGCGTAGGGACTGATGACCATAGCAGTTAAGTCCCATAAGATTTCACACACATTTGAACATTTTTTTGTCATTTATTTGCTCGGGGAGCCATTCATTGACGTGACAGAAGTCATGGGATAGCGACATTCACACATGCAGATGGCGTTAGTATAGCGTACAAAAGGAACAAAATGGCAGTGCTTTGGCGGGGCTGCCACTTGTACTCAGCTGATTCATGTTAAAAGTAATCCTGCGTGACTATGGCTGCACTACGGAAACTAACAGACTTTCAGTAAGGAATTGCAGTTGGAGCTAGACACATGGGACATTTTATTTCGGAAATCGTTAGGGAATTCAATATTCCGGGTTCCACAGTGTCGAGATTGTGCCGAGAATACGAAATTTCATGTATTACCTCTCGCCACGGATAACGCAATGGTCATCGGCCTACAATCAAAGACAGACAGCTGCTGCGGTTGCATGGAGTGGTCAGTGCTAACAGACAAGCAACACAGAGCGAAATAACAACAGTAATCAATGAGCGACGTATGACGAATGGCGAAGGCTGGAGTTAATGGGCTACGGCAGCAAGCGACGGACGAGAGTGCCTTTGCTAGCAGCACGACATCCCCTGCAGTGCTTCTCGTGGGCTCGTCGGTTGGTCTCTAGACGCCTGGAAAACCGTGGCGAGGCCAGATGAGTCCCCATTTCAGTTGGTAAGAGCTGATGGCAGGGTTCGAGTGTGGCGCCGACCCCACGAAATCATCGTCCCGAGTTGTCGACAAGGCACTGTAAATGCTGGTGGTGGCTGCGTAATGGTGTGGGCTATGTTTGTATGTAATTGTGCTGGGCCTTCTGGTCCAACTGAACCGATCATTGATTAGAAACAGTTATGGATACCATTTGCAGCCATTCATGGACTTCATGTTCCTAAACAACGATGGACTTTTCATGGATGACAGTGCGCCATGACACCAGATCACAGTTGTTGGTGATTGTTTGAAGAGCATTCTGGACAATTCGAGTGAATGATTTGGCCGGCCAGATCGGCCGACATGGTTTATTAATTGGTTTTATTTTATTTTTTATAGCGATCGTATCTATATATCAGTAAATGGAATAATGTGAATTGAATGCTTTTAGATACTCTTTACTATCAATGTGTCTTTTTTATTATTTATGATTCAGCATGAAGCGTCTAAATGTATGCCACGTAATTACTTACGTAAGAATAGTACAAATAACATTTTTATCTCAGCTATTTATATCAAATGAAAATCATGGGAATGTAATTATCGTGGAGTCGCATTATAAATATTGTATGCAACTGTTAATAATTTCTTTGCTTGGTTTTCTTTGTCTTTCATTCTTCAAAAGCTATTAATGAAACATCGGCCGCGAAGCGAGTTAAAGGAATCACTCGACTGTAGTCCTGATGGAATTTCTTAATAATTTCAAAGCAATTGTTACTGGTGTATTTGATATTTATTTGCAGAGTACGTATATGTCGTATTCGCAGACGTATGTAGTGGAAGAAGCTGCAACGGAATTTTTTATTTGCTATGGTGGATAATAGCTGCCAACAATGCCACCAATCTCGCAGCGCTTAACTTGACTCAGCTTCTCGGAAACTTCTTAAAATTTTGCTTTGGGAGGAGGGGTAGATTTAACACTTACGGAAAAATAATTTTACGCTAGATAATATGTAATTAGCATAAAGTTATTACAATAGTTTACACTTACGTAGTCAAAGGCCGACTGTGCATTCTATTAAGAAAACAGTACAAGAGAGAGAGAGTCACAGATATTATCTGTGAATTACATTGTGCTGTGTAACGTTAAATAATGTCCTTTGCTTCAAACAATTTACAGTTTTGTATCCAGATTCGCTGCCGCACTTTCTCGACAACGTAGTTACAGAATGTCCTTACCTTTTTACTATTACTCGTAGTTATTAATGTTTATTGACATTCCCAGGAGCACACTTGTCGAGTTCATCCCTTGTCATAGCTGTACTACGCTGGGAAAAAGGAGGTTCGACACTAAATTAGGGCCGGCCGAAGTGGCCGTGCGGTTAAAGGCGCTGCAGTCTGGAACCGCGAGACCGCTACGGTCGCAGGTTCGAATCCTGCCTCGGGCATGGATGTGTGTGATGTCCTTAGGTTAGTTAGGTTTAACTAGTTCTAGGGGACTAATGACCTCAGCAGTTGAGTCCCATAGTGCTCAGGGCCATTTGAGCCACTAAATTAGAAGGTATCCCATGACTTGTGTCACTTCATTGGGTAAGGAGGTAACTTGTTGTGACCATACGAAAGCAAGGAGATTGCACGGGAAATTACATTTTTAGAACTTCGTTAAATAGCTTTCTACGAATAGCCTTGTTATGAAATTATAGATGACACGCTTCACGAGGTTTTTGAACTACAATGGTATACTAAATCAACGGCGTGTAAATGTGTCGGGGATACCGCAAAAAGCACCAAAGTTTGTGTTGTTCTCCACATACAGTAACATCAGCACCTTACCCGCTACACCCTATCTAAGGAACTGCGTCATACTTTCGCCTGTCACCATACAAAGAAATTATGCAGAATGTCAGTGATGCTCTTGCAGATCCACACCCTATTTTCTTCCCCATCTTTGTTCGTTCCGAAGAAGTGCTTCAGCTCCAATGGCTCTTTCGTCAACAGAATATGAGTCCATAATCTCATTTCCTTCTTTCTTTTACGACGTTATTTAAGTAAGAGGCTTTATCAGTGGAATTTACAGTTTGTGGTAAAATAAGTCATGTACTAAATGATTAGCATTTTGAAAAGAAACGTTATCTATATGACATTATCAGATACAGTAAATTTTGAGTTTAAACTTGCGACGCGTCCTATCATCAACAGTCCAACGTGCACCGGAGCTAGCTCACAGTAGGCAGTAATGGTAACTGTAGTATAAGGAAAAGTTTCAATTGACGTAAAATTGCTAGGGGCGTTCCATACGTAATGCAACACTGAAAAATGCAGAATCCGTTGTGGGACACCGTTAAATATCCCCGCTTCAGCCCGTATAGTTTCATGAAGTGTCTGTAACGGAGGTGCGTCCTAAAAATAGAGCACTAATTGAGTTTCTTTTGGTTGAAAGCCAGAACACCGCAGATATTCAAAGGCCTGGAGAATGTCTACGGACACCTGGCAGTGAACAAAAGCACGGTGAGCCATTGAGTGACGCGTCAGTCATCATTGCAGCAAGGTCGCGCAAAACTTCTACGAGCTCGCGTATACTGGTCGGCCGCCCACAGCTGTAACTCCTACAACATGGCGACTCTCTCATTCGACGTGATCGAGGATTACAATCAAACAATTCGCTGCTCAACTCTACGTCTTTGTTGTAGTGCTGACACACTTAGCCACCATTTGAGGTACTCAAAGGTGATTGGCTGCTGGGTTCCTCGTCGCCAGCAGAAGACCACGAACAACAAAGAAGGACCGTCCATGGAAAATTTCTTGCGCGTTCGACAATTTTTGTCGATCAGTATGTGAATGATGGGGAGGTTATTGATGCAGCAAGACGTTCGTTCCGACGTAGAGCAGCAGAGTGGTACCATGCGGGCATACAGGCCGTCAAAGATAGGCGGCGAAGACCCACATACATTGAACGGTACTGAAAAATAGGGTTTTGGAGGCAAAATAGTGGGGAATAGTTTGGTGTATTGGAATCCCGAATAAAACCAACCTGCTTTCGGAAAAAAATGTGTTGTACTACTTATTTAACGCCCCTCGTACATTGTAGACTGCAATGTGCCTCATGAGAAAAAGAACTATTCTTAAATGAAACAACAAGTTTACTGTTATCAGTCACCGTTTCATTTATTCCCACGACGCGTTTCAAAGGTTTAAACCTCCATCATCGGGTGGATTTACATTATTTAGTGTTACGAGTTTTGGAGGAACTTGTGGCACTGCCTCCAGTGGTCACAGGTTCCTATTCGCTGTCGTAACACATCACATGTATACTGTCATATTTATTTACAAATCGTAACACAACACACACACAAATGTCATACTAAATAATGTAAATCCCCCGATGATGGAGGTTTAAACCTTTGAAACGCGTCGTGGAAATAAATAAAACAGTTACTGGTAACAGTAATCTTGTTGTTCCATTTAATGTCAACAACAGTCACGGTAAAGCCTAACCTAAAATTTTCGCATTTAAAAACTATTTTTTTTATGAAGCATTGACAATACTCCGGGTGGAAAACAACTCCACCGACAAACATAAGGAGAGAATTTTCTTATTATGAGAGTACTGGTGGGTGATCAGCGTAAAACGAACACCTTTTACTACGAAAAAATGTTTGAGACCTGAAGATGACAGCTAAGACTCTTGAAACGGGTTGTCTTGAATAAAAAATATTTTGTGCGATCTTGGCTTCTGAATAGTTTTTAACAAACATACGAAGTTGTTCAGGGAGACTTTCTGAGTATTCTGTTATTAGGGACCCACGGTCTACGGTGGCTCTTTACAAAGTTATTACATTTGGTTTGGTTTATTGACCCACTCAGTTTTGTGTCTGTACTGCAATAAAAACTGCGCACAACAGTGCAAATGTCGGAAGTATGCGATGTGTCTTGTTTCAGACAGATCTGTTGCAGTCACTCAAAGTACGTACAGTTAACAACAGCGATACCTGCCCTACTCCTAGTCCTCAAACTTCCATTAAGCACTATTTAGTTCTGCGACGGATTTGTTTTTCGGGTAGTGTTAGTTGTACGATAACGGTAACAGTCAGCAGTACGCGTAGTTTTACTTATGAAGACAAAGCCGATATCCACCACAATTATTGGTTCATTCGGTTCAGCGGAAGAGCATAACAACAGTGCTATGTTGCGTTGTTCCCGCAGCGACGACAACCACCAATATCGGAAGGGTCTGGCAACATTGTGTTTATGTTGCAGAATTAGGTGATTTTATTTTACAGGCTTTCTCTACCGCTACGATAACGTTTTCACACCAACAAGGATGATGACTGTAACAAACCGAATAAATCATAATTCCATTATTATTTTGTAACAAGCCACGGTAGGCAATGGGTCCTTGATACCAAAATACTCAGAGGGTATCCTTGAATAACCACTGAAGGTTTTTCGGTGGAATTCTGGTACATCCTGTATAAAGTTGGTTGCCCGAAACCTGTTGAAAGTTTACAACGAAGATGAATACTCCGGTTGTATAAACTAACGGAAAAAATAGCAACACCAAAAAATAATTAATGTAGAATAATGAAATTTCGGGAATATAATTGTCTAGGTAATATAATTAACCGATTAACACTGCAAGATCACAGGTTAATGTAAGCGCGAAATAAGCCATTGCAAATGTGAAAAGTTGCTACATATATAACCAGTGTAACCGCCAGAATGATGAATGCAAGCATTCATATGTGCATCCATTGTTTTGTATAGGTGCCGAATCTCTGTGTATGGGATAGAGGCTCATGCATGTTGCACTTTGTCAGTCAATATAGGAACGGTGAATGCTGTTTGTGGATGTCGCTGGAGTTGTCGTCCGATGGCGACCCATATTTGCCATATTGGAGGCAGATCACATAATCGAGGAGACCAAGGCAACACGTCGACACTCTGTAGAGCAAGTTGGGTTACAACAGCAATATCTGGGCGAACGTTATCAATTTGGAAAACAACCCTTGGATTGGTGTTCATAAATGGTGGCAGCACACATGTCAAATAACCAGACTGGCGTACGGATTTGCAGTCAGGGTGCACGGGATATGCATGAGAGTACTCCTGCTGTCATACGAAATCGCACCGCGGACCGTACCTCCATGTGTAGACACAGCGTGTCTAGCATGCAGAGAGATTGGTTGCAGGTCTTCAGTTGGCATCCTTTTAACAAACACACTGCCATCACTGGCACAGAGGCTGAACCAGCTTTCACAATAACACAACAGACCTCCATCCTGCCATATAATGAGCTCTCGCTGGACACCACTGAAGTCGCAAATGGCTATGTATGTTACTAGGCGTCTGGCTCGGAGGTGTCCTTGAAGTAACCGCTTTGTAACAGATTTTTGTGTCACTGTGGTGGCAACTGTTGCTGAAGTTGCTGTTGCAGATGCAGTACGATACGCCAGAGCCATACGCTGAACATTATGGTTTCCCCTCTCGGTACTGTCATATGGCCGTTCAGAGCCCCGTATTCTTGCGACCGTACGTTCTCGTGACCAACGCTGCCGGCAGTCATGTACATTGGCTGCATTTCTGTCAAGCCTTTGTGCAGTATCGCAGCAGGTACATCCAACTTTTCGTAGCCCTATTAAACGACCTCGTCGAAACTCAGCTGTTGACAATGATGTCTTTGATTCCTTGAAGACATTCTAACGTCAGCTCACCACGTCGTCTATCCAGGGTAACTAAGGCTCACGACAGTTACAGGGTGTATTTAAAGCAAACTTGAGCAGCACCCTCACAGTGGCACTACTAGCATCACTCTTAAGCGACTGGTGCGAAATTGGAATAGAAATCATCTCACAGATGTAGGAACATTCATACCAACTTTCGTTTCCTCGGGCATGGAAGTGTGTGATGTCCTTACGTTAGTTAGGTTTAAGTAGTTCTAAGTCTAGGGGACTGATGACCTCAGATGTTAAGTCCTATAGTGCTTAGAGCCATTTGAACCATTTGAACCAATGCAACGTTTTTATCGATGTAGCGTGCAAAGTTAGCTATACCGATGCCTTCTGAGTAAGAAAATGATATTTAATACGAATAATAATTCATATACACTAAACTAAGTCAAATGCAAAAGCTAGATTTAGGCGCTAATTTTACTGACAACTTGGAGATATTTTTCCCCATGTTGGTCTGAACCTAAAAACAATGTTTCCCAAATTTTGTCCCCTGCTACCCAGAGATACATCATAACGCAGCCCTACTTACATAATTTAATTGATGTAACAGTATTTCAATCAGTGAATTCAAGCTAAATTGCCGCATACACCTCTTTAGTGGCGCAGAGCATCACACTGCTGCAATAGCGACACTTCCCCTGTCTTCATCGTTTTTGTAACACTTGTTAAAAGCGCTGTTTGTTCATTTGCTAATCATCGGTACTCAAAATGTGCTTCCAGCTTTTAATGCGATCAGTAGTTGTTTATATCTGGTCAGTTTACATGTCTGTAATGACCATCAGGTCGGAAAATGGGATTAAGGTCTACCATGTCTGCATCGGTAATGCCCCTCGCGCTGACGACAATCCATTTTAATTGCCTAAACACGTACTGAAGCTGATTCGCTGACGATTAACCGCAGTGTTTTCTGATCGTTATAAAGTCTCTTTTTTTCGATGCTGCAGTTCGTTAGCTGAAACACGGCGGAATACGTGTTCGCTCTTGCATAGCGTCAGCAGCTTGGATCAGTCCAGATTAGCCTTGATTAAAATCGCTTCACCTAACCGACCGCACATTATCTGAGGGCTAGAGTTCGCGGGGAAAGGTGGTATACAGAAACTGTTGCCTTGTGAAGCCAATTTTCGAATCTGCGCTAGTCTAGGTGCTAAATAAATTTAAAACTGTAAAATTATTTGGATACAAGGATATAGGAGAAATATGGAGTTATTTTCATATATCGTTATCATTTATTTGAAAACACTCTGGATAACATGTCTCGAAGTTTCTACATGTATGACGAAATTAAATATTATTTAAGGGGGGTAGGACGTCAAACGGGCCGACTTGGAGCAGGAGAGACACCATAGGAGATTTTAATTTCTACTCTCTATACTTTTACAAATAAATTCGTAAAACGTTGTCACCATGACCAGGAAGGATTGAGGACACACACCCATCGATGTGGAAGTTCAACAACGTAGCAAAATACCATTTTTTTACATGTGAAATTTCATCATTTTTTCACTTATTACTGGCTGCATTTGTTGTTATAGGTACACTCTTCTTCCTAAGTAAGAGAGATTCTTCGATGAATTTTTCATAGCATACAAACAGTTGTTACAGATGTATGAAACTCTAGAATTTTCCAAATCTATTAAAAAACTGTGGAAAAAATTGAGATTATTATCTATAAAACATGATTTTTTTCTAAACATGAAGTTTAAAATGTAACAGTTCATTCATTTTTTCATAAATTAAAATGCTGTGCAAAAGTCATCGAAGAATCTCTCTTACTTAGGAAGAAAAGTATACCTATAGCAACAAATGCAGCCAGTAGAAAGAGGAAAAGTGGTGAAATTTCACTTTTAAAAAAATGTGTTTTGTTACGTTTTTGAGCTTCCACTGCTGTGAGTACGAATCCTGAATCCTTCCTGGTCATGCTGTTAAAGTTTTATGAATTTATTTGTAAAAGTATGGACAGTGGAAATTAAAATGTCCTGTGGTGCCTCTCCTGCTCCAAGTCGGCCCGTTTGACGTCCTACCCTCCGTTAAAGAATGGACTGACGGGAATAAGCCATAACACTAAGGATTCGAACCTGCGATCGTAGCAGCCGCGTCGTTCCGGACTGAGGCGCCTAGAACCGCTCGGCCACCGCGGCCGGCAAAAAACCTTGTATTATTAAGGAGGCAGTTGTCATATTGTTTTTGAGCAGACGTTCCTTTAGATCTTTAGACTGTGACACATTACATCTAGATCGATCAACTTAATTGCTGCGGAAGAACAGAACACTACAGACGCGTTGTTGAACTTCTGCTGGCTATAAGAGCAGACGGTGTAGGGATGTAATGGAGATCGCGTATAAATGAAAAAAAGTGTCAGAATACAGGCTCTAGGCTCATTAGTGACAGTTACAATGATATTAAAATAAAAAAATAGTCGAGCATAATTAATGGAAGAGCAGAAAATTCTAGAAGTGTTTATAAAAGCGCGTATACCTTCAGAAACTTCTAGATCATATAAGAAATCTTTTACTGTATCTCTGAATTCTGTGAAACCACTGATCTTCTTACACAACTAAATACACAAACCGCGGCATTTATAAACGGAGCCTGGAGTTGTTGTGAACGGTTTCGGATGAAACGAAAAGAGAGTACTAAGAATTGGAAAACTGCTGGAAATTAGGCACTTATATACATAAAAACTGATGTGATTCTGTGTTTGCCAGTATACGTCTGTATCGCCACAGTGAATATATGAAGTCCACGCTATGGTCGACTGACCGTCGTGTGATTCATCGTCGGAACAGTGAATTTACCTCGTCTGTATTTCTCTTTATTTCTGAACGTTTAACACGAGGCACAGTCATACAGTTAGAGATGCAGGCTTGCGTATCTAATAGCTTCAAGGAGAAAAAAATGGATTTTCAGTCTTTCATATAATTACTGACCGAATTTAAAATACTGTCATAATATATTCATAACTAGGTTTAATCTCATTTTAAAGGTTTAACACCGTAAGACAAGTACTACATGTAGAATCTGTGTATGTCTTTTGAGGTTGCATACCTCTCGACGGGCACATCACCCAAACTATATTCATCCAGTATTTGAGACAGAGAATTTTGCGACATCCAACAAACTTTACACATACATTCAAAGATTTACAAAACCTTTTCTCGCTGAGATGAATGGAGAGATGTGTCGCTTATTAAATTTTCGCTTTTCATGCAGTGAAACTATAGCATCAGGTATGACGTTTTAATATATGGTTTATTTATTACTAACTCTATTTGTAGCATTTTAGTAGGCAAAATTCACAGTATCATTGAATATACCTGCAAAATTATATCATTGTATGACACGTATTTCAGGATAGATTACGTGATGAACCTTAAGACGTATGAAAAACAAGCTTTGATTAAAATGGAGCGCAAATTACCCAGGCTATATTCATCCAGTATTTTATAATGTGAGGAATTAGCGACCTCCGACAAACTTTAGAGATAATTTCAAACCTTTTCAACGCTGTTTCTCACTTACATGCTTTACGTTAAATATTTAACATTTTGCTTCATTTGTAATCAGACGTTTGCAACTGTTTTGTACAGAGAATTTCGATTATTTAAAAAACTGTGTGTTTACTAGTGACTTACTAACACAGTAAAGGAATGCTATGGGGATAGTACACTCCTACGTGCTGGTGACATGTGGGGACTTGCAAAATTATCAAAAACTGCCATTATTAGTTGTAAGTGGGCAGCTTCTGTGTTGGCAGCGCTGCGTCGCGCTTTGCATTGGATCTCTGACTGCGCTTTCTTTGTAAGAGACTGTGTGGCTGGTTGGACTCGTTGTTAGAAGTTAGTCGCCAGCAGTGATGGAAGTGATGTTGGGCAGTTGGAGGTGAACAGCCAGCAGTGATGGGTGTTAAATGTGAGAAGTTAGCATTGGTAGAGCGTGGAGGTCTGAGGTGTTAGCGTAAGCTAACGATCTGGAAGTATCCGACCTGGAAATTGAATATTATTGATGATTATATATCTGTCGCATTATCAAGGTAAAAAGACATTACTTGGTTTGCAACTAAATCTTGCCTTTGGTAAGCACATGACTATTAGTAGTTAGTGGCTTTAGTAGTTAGACACTTTTATTTAGCTGGCAGTATTGCAGCTCGCTGTATTGCAGTAGTTCGCGTAATAAAGATTTTTGTGAGGTAAGTGCTTAATGAAATGTATAGGTTATTGTTAGGATTTGTTTTTAGTCAGGGCCATTCTTTTGAATTAATTATTTGAAGTCTGCTTATCTTCTTTGAGCAGTCAGATTGCTTGTGCTAGGATATTGTGGGTCTCAGTCATTCAGCAATTTAGTACAGATCATAGTGTCTAATCCATTATATTCAGTGTATTTGGGCTGACTGGCGACAGTATATTGGCATCTAAGTGTTCGTTCAGTACATTAGATCGAATAGGACTTCTTCGATCTCTTAGAAACAGCTCATCAAAAGACTAACCATTTTAATTAAAGTGGGAATATAACCTCATTTTGCCTAAGGTGAATGTGGAGTACATATTGGGTACCGAAATGAAGCGTCTATCTAAACAGGAACATGAAACAGATTTCATCAAAAAGAATCAATCACTCTGACGGATCTCCTTTTTTTCATTTTAAGAGATTCCAGTTTATAGAGAATGGACGTTCTTGTTCGCGATCGAGAGATCAGAGACAAATCGACATGATTTTGCCGTAAATAATTTTATAATGCTTGCTCAAATGTGATGTTTCTCGAGTATTTATTTATTATCGCTTCCAGAGAAACGATAACTACCTATTACAGTCTTGTGTTAATACAGGGTGTCTCTAAAGTCACTATCCACTTCCATGAAAACGCTATTTTCTCTAGTCTCTGCAGACAGAGGTACCTCCGTGCAAGATGTTTTGCACAGGAGAACGGACTGCCATTGTTTGTGCATGAGTACACGGACTGCTATACGAAGACGTCAGAGCGGAACTTACCCGTAAATGTCACAAAGCAACCCAATCAAGGGCTTACATTCGTCTACTTGTGAACAGATTTAAGCATACCCGGAGTCTGTGTGATGAGGCACGTCATGGATGACCATGCGTATAGGGAGAAACAGTGCAGCAAGTTCAAACTGCCAGTGATACGAGTCCGAATGCATCAACTCAGTAGGGAAATTCTACGTTTCACCCGACGAAAACATCCTTATTTATTCAGGTTCTGCACCATTTTGAGGACGAGTATTTTGCATCAGAGTGGGCCGTGATATACCGAAGGTCAATGTTTGGTTGGGTATTACAAAAGCAAAACTGTATGGCTCATTTTTCTTTGCTCAAAGGTCAGTGAAAGGTAACAGCTACCTCCACACTTTAGAACTGTTCCTTGATCAGCGGCTTTAGGATGATGGCATACGGGATACATATGTGTTTCAGCAAGATGGCGCGCCTCCACATTTTGCACACATCGTCCGTGATTACCTGAACAGAACCTTTCCATGGAGGTGAATAGGCAGGGAGTCACCTCAGCTGTGGGCTCCCTGTTCACCAGACGTTACTATTTTGGACTTTTTTGCATGGGGTACATCAAGTTCAAAGTATACACTAGTAAAGTGAACGTTCTGCTTGATCTACGGAATCGTATCAGGAATGCAGCAGGCCACATTAATACGGTTGAAATATTAAGGTCTACATTTTTTAGAATAGGTGTAAAACTTAACGATGAAATTTGCTTTTCAATCACTGCCTTCCTCCACATGATACCTTGTCCTTAGTGAAAAAAGACAAATAAGTTACCAGACAATACTGTGTAAATAGATAGTGATAAATAAACAAAGCTGATTTTATTTGATGAAGCTGTTTTGAGTCACCAACCATCAAACGTGTCTCAACAAAACAAAACAAAAAAAGGGTAGAATTTTGCTGTTTGTAAAGTGAGTTAAAAGTCACCATTTCTTCCAATATTTTGTGTGTACTGCAAATAGCATTCGAAGTTTGAATGTTACCAATAAATAACTCCCTGAATCATGCAAAGCATGCTAAGAGAGAATATTTGCAAGTGTAATAATATATACAAGCCCTCAAGTTGTTCCTTGTAGTACTCCTATGTTGGCTATGAAGATTCTTCTTAAATTACTTTCCAGCGAGTGAGCGCTCCTTATAATATAAGTAAAACAGTTTAGTGCATGCATTAAACTAAACAGACAAGCTCCAGTAATTGCGTCTTTCAGTTATCTTTGTACTCAGTGTAGACATAGCATACCTTTCTCATGTCAAACACCTTTGTGTGTAGCGACAGCGTAAACATAATGTAGAGTGTAAAGGACATGCAACAAGTAGCAGTATGCAGCATCATTTCGATTCTACAGAAAGTTCACGTTACCGCTACAAATTCATGTTTTTTAGCTTAAACAGTTCCGTTTATGAAAAATTAATTTTATCAGCAGCGAAGGACGAAATATAAACTGCTTTGCACTTTGTCAGCTACTGGGGAAAGGCGACTGCGCTCTCAATTACATCAGGAAGGCAAAACAATTCTCCATCTGCAGAGGACGTTGTGAACAATCGAAGCTAGTGGGGAAATAAACAGTGACTGACACAGGAAACTTATTTTTACCAACGGTGTCAGCCCTCTTAAGTATGGGACTCATTTGTGTTTTGGAATTAGTATGTAATTTCAGAATAAATTTGCACTTTAATTCCTATATAAATGTGCAGTATTAAGTAACTGTAGATATGTATTTTATTTTACTTCCATTGTCAACAGCCAACGGTTTGTAACTGTTTTATTTATTACTCGCATCACAATTTTAATTGGGACCTATTACCTCTACAAACACATTTAAACACCCCCAGAGTTTGGTACCTCCTGCTCCAGTACCACTCTTTTTCATCCTTGTGTTTCCTTTCCATTCTTAGTGTTTATCCAAATATACATTTTTGCTGCTATTGCTCCCCTTTCGTGAGAAAAAACTCTCAATTAGCACTTGTATGGTTTTTATATCTGGTTCACTTCGATTAAATCCTTTAATTTGAATGCAACACTACTGTGTAAGTTATTCTACTGTTTTTCTTCATATTTTTTTGTTTTCACTGAATGACATTCTCGATTGTGGTAATAGCTGTTACTTCGTAGCTCAACCCAAAGGCTGTGCAAACAACTTGCTCGTCCACATAATCATTCCTAAATACTCTATGCATCCAGAATCTTAATCTGTTTCTTGCTTTGAACGAAAAGGGCCAGGTCGTGAGGATCTCCAACTCACGTGTCCTGTTTCGCTAGTTTACATTTTACTTACTATGAACTGAAGCAAGTGACAACTTCAGCACACATGTAGAAAGCGATGTTTAGCATTGTGCATCTTGTAGCTGCGGCACTTGCTGTTAGCTTTTCTGTTTACGTACCCCTTCTACGAGATTATTTCGTGCCGAATTACCCAACTGAAAATGTTTCATCACCTAGGTTAATGTATTTTGTTCGCATTTACCCATAAAACATACATGAAACTCAGTTGTCACCTTGACGACGCTTTGACTTACACACCCATCTAGTGAATACTTCTTCGTCCTCTTCGTAAGATTACGTGGTTGCAAGTGCTCTGTAACTGCTTGTACAGGTCTGAATCCAAGTTTCTCGTGAACATTGCCAATTAGGGTATTCGGCCTTACAATATCAGTGCGTACACGATGTTTTAACGTGATCATCACTTAGCATACGATACGCGTCAGCCTTGTGACTGCCGGCCCTTAATCGGATAATACCTACGATACCTTGCCAAACCGTATACTTCTAATATTTATTTTTGTCTCACAGATTCCTCGAGTTTAGTGTTCATACTGGTGTCCCACTGGAAAACGTCTTGAACCTGTTGCAACCTGCATACGAGAGATGCCAATGTGGAAAATCGTCGCAGGTTGGTGAACAGAGCGTACGCACGCTCTGCTGAAGTTGGTATAACCGCGCCGCTGCCGTTAATAATTAGTGACCGAGATAAATTAGTTGTCACTGCGGGCGACTCGCCAGATTAATTCGTGATAATGACGGTGTCGGCCGGTCGCCTGGATCAATCATGGCGATAACCGCTGCTGGGAGCTACCGTGATGACTCATTACGCCGCACTCGGACAAGAGCTCCGCGGCCCAATCCGGCGTGATTAATAATTTCCAGATTTAAACAGAAAATGTTTGTGCCTGTGCCTAGGCAGGAACACCTCACTCATACACACACACACTCACACACACACACACACACTCTACGCTGTTGTTCCCTTGTGTGTGATGCCACCGGGACGTGCTGCGTAATCTCCGTTCGCCGTCTCAACCGGCTAGTGCCCACCAGTAACACGCGCAATTTGTCCACTCTCTGATTTGTGTTTGCGCTCGGCTTTTGTCACCGCGACTGTGCTGCGTCCATGGCGCCATACCAGTGGCATTCTGTTACGGGTGGCTGATAACAGCTGAGGGTATTTGTTCGCCCTGCAGGTACCTGCTAGTCACAAGTTTCCACGTGACCCAAACACATTCAAATCTGGTCCGCATTTCTTTTTTCCAAGAGAAAAGAGAGCAAGTGTCAACCCTCATATTCACCACTAACGAAACCAATCGCTACTACAATTTTTTTTCATTTTAGCTGTAATTAATAATATCATCTAGCTGTGTGGTTTTACAAACGTTCAGACCTGGCTCCTTTCAGTGATCCAACCCTAGTCATGATGGTAAGGATGGTGAGAGCTTCAGCCGAGGTTCTACTGTCGGGTTCTGAATTTTCATTTTGGCTGTAATTTATAACATCATCTGGCTGTGCATTATTACAAACGTTCAGACCTGGCTCCTTTCAGTGATTTTATTTTAGATTTTATTTTGTCCTTCCAACTGATGAAAACAGCATCCAACCCTAGTCATGATGGTAAGGATGGTGCATAAGTTCGAAGCGCTTTTCCATAAGTTTAATACACACAACAGTTACACATAAAAGAGACTTTAGTCAACAATAATACATTCTTCTTCACTATTCACAACAGTTATCCAAAGCTAGGATAACTTTCCGATTCCGCGACTGTAAAAATCGCGTGGTTTTGAGGCGAAGAACTCGCCGACCGCGTCCAGAGCGCTTCCGGAAAGGAAGTTCATTGAAGGTTGTTCGGTACACAGCAAAAAACGTGAAAATCTGAGGGCGCACGTTCAGGCAAAAATGGTGGGTGTGGGATGACTTTCCAGTCCAACTTCCTCTATAGCGTTTCTTGCCCGGTCAACAGAATGCTGGCGGACATTATCGTGGAGTAGCATCACTTCACGCTGTCTTCCTGGTAGTTCTTTTGGAATTACTTCTACAATACGTCTCATTTCTCGATGTCAGCTGTGATGGTTACATCTTGGGGAAGACGTTTGTAGTGCACCACACTGCCGCTGTTTCACCAGACGCGTAACATGATTTTTTGTTTGAGCCCGCAAGTCTTTGTACGAGAAGTTGCTGCTTTGGTTGCCCTCAACCATCCTTCTTTTCGTTACGTTAGCTTAAAGATACCAGTAACGATTTACAATAGGAATGGTCGGTGTTTTTCGCGAGTCAATTGATGACGAGCAAGCGATACTCAAACACCCAATTTTTGAACCTTCTCCATTGCATGAAAGTGTCGCACGATAGTGGAATGATCGAAGTTCATCACAGTTGCAGTTCTTGAGTACACTGACGTGTATGATTGTGGATTAACGCGCTTAAACGGTCTTCACGAAACTCCGACAGTCTCCCTGAAAATTGGAGAGTCACTAATGTCAAAACAGTTCTCCTTAAAATGAGAAACCCATTTTCTTGCCGTGCTCTGCCCAGTGTCATTATCCCCGTACACGATGGAGACATTTCTGTCTTCCTCCGCTGCAGTCACTCCTCTAATGAACTCAAACAGAAGCATATGTCGAAAATGTTCCCATTTCTCCTCTTGGCACTCAATTTCCTAGCGCCCACAGGTCCATTTAGTATCTCCAAGTGACAAACTGACAATATGTTAACTCAAATAGCAACAGTGAACTACAAATGAAAAGCGATAATAGAAAAATAAAGCCATAGCAACCGAATACCAACATGCAAAACATACTCACCAATTAATGGTTCACAAGAGGACAGAAGTCCATGAATATCGTCTATTTGCATGGTTCATCCACTGGGCTGTACCTCTACGATATTTCGGAGCGCTGACTACTCATTGCAAAGCACTATACGACCTACAGTAACAAGTATATCTAATAATGTCCAATGTGGGGCAAGGTGTAGGTTATCTCCTTCATTATTTAGAACTTAGACAGGTGATGCAATTGTTCCGACGAATAAATTTGCACGAAGAATTGCTCACAATGGTTCATCACTGATGATTGCACTTCTTTGTTCTGATTTTTATAAAAGAGGATGACATACAAACTGAAATCCAACAAAACATGTTCGGAATATAATACCAAAACATAAACCCATAAGACTAAAGCAACTGCTGTTCCGGTATATACCTTATCCATGTTGGAATTCTCGTTAATAATTAAATATAAAACCAGGTTTACCATATGAACACTAAAACAAGACATCCATGAATGGAAGTGAGTTATGGGTTCAAATAAGAACAACGTAACAAAAATGCAGAAATAGAAAAGAGCTAAAAGAACGTACAAAAGCAGACAGAATTAGAAATGAGTTCATACAAAATAACTTGTGATAGGTACATAGAACGGAAAGAGAGAAGAATGTAAAATGACAGTTGCAGTGAATCTACCAGTTACGGTGTAATATTCAAAATATAACAGAAGGGAGGTTTTGGTACACAAAGGAAAAAAATTTAGGTTCATAGAATTTCTGACAACATTATAGGAAGTGAAGAATTAGTAGACATAATTTAAGGTAGTAGATTTATAAATTTTTAAATAAACTGTACCCATAGTATTTGATAACTGTTAACAAGAATTAGATTGTATGGCTTGTTTAAGTTTCTTCTTATTTACTCAGATGATATTTTTTTGCCAGTACACATTTAACGTTTAAAAATGCATAAGGATTTCCCTTGGAAACGAATTATTGTTTGCCTCTTTACAAAGTAACCAGCTTAATATCTTTTACATGGAGTTAGGTTTGGTGCGTCCATTGCAAAGAATCAACACATTGTATCAGTAATATCATCCAACAGTATGCTCAGACTTAACCGTCATAAATACACAGCGAAACACACAGATAATTTCAAAATACTATGAAGCACTTACTGAGTGCTTCTGTAGTGTAAAGCCCTCTTCAAATAAAAACTAATTTATACTTTCGTAGGGTTTTTCCTTCATTCGTTGCCTAATATCCATATGTTATCAGAGCTATTCACTTTCCTCACTTAAGCTTGCTTAATTTTTGTTATATTTACGTGAATTATAAGAAGGTTATAAATATTAAACTGATCTTGTGAAACGAACAGCGGGGAAACTATGACCTGAATGTAACAACTAGAAAAATAAAATTTAATACCAAATGATGAGATAATGACCCCTTAATATACGCTTCAGTTTTAGAGCTAGAATATTTTAAAGTACAAAAGGGCAGAAACAAGACGATTTATACGGAACAGTAGGAACGAAAACCGCTCTTAAACACCTCCAATTCTATCTAACTACTTTCCACGGTAGTAGACTGCAAGATATGAAATTAACAGGCTGTTGCAAAATGTAGCCTGAAAGCGTCTGATCGACACGTTTTGAGAATTCATGCAGCATTGTGAATAGAATTCTTACAAATGTGGGAAAAGTTAGCCTTATCAAGGGGGATTTCAGATGCACATAAGTTCCGAAAGAATTCATATGTCAGCTAAAATTAAGCTAAAAACGTGTTGGCTTGATGCATTATCTGTTTAACCAGGGGTATTACTTTCATCAGCCTTTTAGCTGATATTCCTGTTAGAAGAATTCGAAAACATATATTTAATATGCAGCTGACCACTCCTGCGGAGTTACAGTTACATCTGAATTTTTAGTTTGAACGGCTGATTACGTTCGTAAGTATTTAACGGTTTCCACGCAGATACAAACAAGGATAGTGTAGGGAAGAGAGATTTCGGAATTAATTCTGCGTTAAATAGCTCCACTACGGTTGAAAATTTGGGAAGGAAAATACAACCTGCGGAAACGCTACTGCGCCGCGAAATCCTTCACACGATAAACGGATCCTGCCGTATAGCACCGACAGCGGCCATTAAACTACCTCTGCATATATCTTTGCGCGTCCACCCGTTTTTTTTTTTTTTCGCTCTCGACACTGCTCGCGTTGCCGTGAAGAGAGACGTGGCAACGCTGCCCCGGGCAATAACAATAAACAAATGAAATAAATTTACCCGACTAGGACCGCAGTTGTGTCGGCAGGCGCCTGTTCGGGAAAGCGCGAGTCGCGTTTTATACATGTATACATCACCGACAGAACAGTCGACGAAAACAACTCATTTAATTGAATTCGAAGTCATGCCTCAGCGCGTCCACAGCATATCAGACACCCACTCCACTCCCTCGGGTAATATATTGTCCGTGAAGCACATGTGAAACGTCAGCGGTTGAGCCAGGAAAGGGAGCAGAGGAGCGAAAGAGTGGTGGAAACCCGTACGGGCGTAAAGTCTATAGGTCATTGTCTGGTACTTAAGCTACGAGTGCAGTTAAATTTTCCAACGCCACAAAAGAGCAATACCGTCGTGTATGCAGTAAGAAGGTCACTGTTACGCCACTGTTTCACTGTCTAATTATGCGTGACGAATGGCGGAGGAAGTAAAATATTTCTTGAATATCACTAAAGCAAAAATTGAACCTATCCGTACTTTTTGAATTAATGATTTATTTTGCCAAACTATTTTTAGGCCACACGGCAGCAAGGATATATCGTACAAAGCTCACACTTCTGTCCCCTAACTGCCATATTTAGCTTAGTTAGTTCATTCAAAAATAAAAATCAACTTTACTCAAAAATAACAAACAAGCAAAAAATAAAGAACATTGGTTACTGTTTGTATTGCTTTTGAGAGTCCACAGAGTGCAGTAGTTTACGTAAGACGATGTTTCGGCAGCGTAACTTGCCGTCATCCTCAGGTGATACCTTAAACACAGACCACCAATATATCAGAGGTATAAGGCCCAAGGTTACGACGCGGAAACAGAGACCGACAGGAGCGCTCGAAGAGGCCAGGCAGCGATCTTCGAATTCGGGAAAGTATGGCACAATAATCTGTATCCTTACTTTTCGGCATACGAGTACTAGATGATAATATTTTTTCATGTATTCTTTACAGATGAGCCTGGTAGTCTGGTGTTGAAGTGTATTAATTTGGAAAACCGAATATTGCAATTTCGACCGTGTGGCTGTTATCAAGTGGAAATTACGTTCCTGATTACGACCTTTTTTACTACTGCACCCTTTGAATACCATTGTAAATGTGTTGCTGGTATTATGTTTAATTTTTGCTCTCGTCCGTAATACTGGGTGGATTTTATATCTGTTTTTATTTCATATGAAACAGAAGCTGGTTTCATTGCGTGGCATTCTGTGGACTCACGTGTATTTGTTACTGCTAACGAGTCCGTGTGTGAGCTGCTGGATTAAATGCATTGTAAGTATATTGCTGTCATTCTCCGTTATTTTTGTTCCCACTCTTGCATTTAATGGAAGCTAGCGAAACTTTCGTTGACTTCTGCTAAAATATACTGTTTGTATTACCTGTTAATAACGTGTGAAAACATTTGCGAAACTACTGTCGCACTTATAGCATTTGCAGCCAACAATGCTCTAGTCACCAATGGTACTAAATGCTCTCCTCTACTCGTGCATTTACATCCTTAATCTGTAAGCCACGGTGAAATGCATGCATTCATGCATTCACTGGCAAAAAGCAACACCCTTCACAACAGATTTATGTACTCATTCCGTGACAAGATGTAATAAAATTGAACACCAACACTGTCAAAAGCTACTGACATGGAGTTCTCCACTAAATGTTTGCGGATGTAAACAAGAATAAAGTAGAATAAAAACAATTTAGTTAACATGCCTTCAAAGCGATCAGTTCGTACACGGATTCTTAAGCAGTAACAAATATATAAGGGTCCACACAACATCACGTGACGAAACCAGCTTCTATTTTGCACAAAACAAAACGAAATATGGAATCATTTAGCCCAGCCAAAATTACAAATTGAAGTGGAACTCAGAATATGAGCAAAATATTTACAATGCAGTTCGAAGAGTGCGATACGCGCGACAAATCATAAACAGAAGCACAATGTGGTGAATAGAGCTTCTGTTAACTACGAAACGAAAACAGACATGGAAGACTAAAAGTCAACCAATAAGAAAGCGAGACGGTGAACTGATAAACTTGCAGAGCTCCACGTGGCCAGCGAAGCAAGATCGTGTTACCGGAATTTCCTATATGAGTTTCAGCTCCGTGACCTTAGAATGAGTGCCTTCGCTACATCGCGTCTCCTTTATATTCTTACCGCCCCCCCCCCCCCCCCCCCGCTATCGGAGCTTCGACTCCCTCCACTCGTATCTTCTTCAGGATTATCAGGATCGTTTGGTGCTCCTGGCTAGTTGTACAACTAACCAAAAAAAGCAGGAGATCCTCGAGATGCCTGCAGAGGGGTCGAAACGTCGGCAAAGAAACTAAAGAGGAACATGGCGAGTCCTAACAGCCCAGAAATTTTTGCCACGAATTTCATCGCTTTACTGGGTGATGTTGAAATGGCATGGCTGTATTTGTAGAAAAGTCTTAGGTAACGACAATGAAGAGAACTAACGTGATATTGTACAAAAACTGATTGCAGAGATCATATCACCTTGGGGAATGCAACACGTCACTTACACTACGTTTCCTGAATGACACTGCGCCCCGCAGAACACAAAAAGTTACTGGAATTAAAAAAGAAATACCTGGTGATCAAAAAGTCAGTATAAATTTGAAAACTTAATAAACCACGAAATAATGTAGATAGAGAGGTAAAAATTGGCACACATGCTTGGTCTCCCAGATCCCCAGACCTCAGTCCGTGCGATTATTAGCTTTGGGGTTACTTGAAGTCGCTAGTTTATCGTGATCAACCGACATCTCTAGGGATGCTGAAAGACAACATCCGCCGCCAATGCCTCACCATAACTCCGGACATGCTTTACAGTGCTGTTCACAACATTATTCCTCGACTACAGCTATTGTTGAGGAATGATGGTGGAGATATTGAGCATTTCCTGTCAAGAACATCATCTTTGCTTTGTCTTACTTTGTTATGCTAATTATTGCTATTCTGATCAGATGAAGCGCCATCTGTTCTAATAAAACCCCATGTCATTCCAAGCATGTGTGTCAATTTGTACCTCTCTATCTACATTATTCCGTGATTTATTCAGTTTTAAAATTTATACTGACTTATTGAGCACCCGGTATATCAAACATGTCTTCAGTACATCTTCGAACTTAAAAAAAATCACATTTCTGTTATTCCTCGGGGAAAAATACCGGGTGATCAAAAAGTCAGTATAAATTTGAAAACTTAATAAACCACGGAATAATGTAGATAGAGAGGTAAAAATTGACACACATGCTTGGAATGACATGGGGTTTTATTAGAACCGGGCGCTCCACCCCATATTGCTAGACGCGTGAAAGATCTCTTGCGCGCGTCGTTTGGTGATGATCGTGTGCTCAGCCGCCACTTTCGTCATGCTTTGCCTCCCAGGTCCCCAGACCTCAGTCCGTGCGATTATTGGCTTTCGGGTTACCTGAAGTCGCAAGTGTATCGTGATCGACCGACATCTCTAGGGATACTGAAAGCCAACATCCGACGCCAATGCCTCACCATAACTCCGGACATGCTTTACAGTGCTGTTCACAACGTTATTCCCCGACTACAGCTATTGTTGAGGAATGATGGTGGACATATTGAGCATTTCCTGTAAAGAACATCATCTTTCCTTTGTCGTATTTTGTTATGCTAATTATTGCTACTCTCATCAGCTGGAGCGCCATCTGTCGGACACTTTTTGAAGTTTTGTATTTTTTTGGTTCTAATAAAACCCCATGTCATTCCAAGCATTTGTGTCAATTTGTACATCTCTATCTACATTATTCCCTGATTTATTCAGTTTCTAAATTTATACTGACTTTTTGATCACCCGCTATATAAGACATATTATCGGGAAGACTGGGTGTAGTCGAAATGCTTAGATGAAACCTTAGGTGGGCACAGAGGAGACAGAAAGGTATCAAAGCACTAGAGAGATAGATAATGAAAATCTGTACAAGTTGCTAAATTTTTAAGTTAACTGTGTTCTTGATTGCTGCTAAAAGCTGACAGACACTTAACTGATGATGGCATGAACCCAAAATTTGTTGGTGAGGTGGTGGCAACATGTTATTCCAGCAGTTTCCGTTCAGTAGGCTGCGCATGCCTGGCAGCCTGGCTCGCGGGCACGACGCCGAGGTCACGGCGGCCCCGGGGCCGTGCAGTTAAGGCGGCGTAAGCCCGAGGTGATAGCCGGATCAGCCGGCAGTTAGGCGCCGACAATGCCCCAGGCTCGCTCCTGCTCCGCGTGGACACGGGTCCTGCCAGATAATCTTTAGCGCCTACTCGTAAATCCTGCGCGCATCTGCACCGGAAAAGAATTCAGCTAATCGCAAAAATAACTACTACCCTTAACATTATGTCAGTGGTCGACCTCTCTCCAATGATAAAAATCGAAATGTAAAGCTACAGAATTTCCATAAAACTGGCTACACATATTATATTGTGATTTTTAATTTCCTGTCAGGGGAGCTTGAATGTATGTTCTTGAGAAATCTTATCTAGCCTGAAGGAGCGAGTGATAAGGTGCGAGGGGCATTCAATAAGTAATGTAACATTTCTTCGTGGCCAATTTCGATTGAAAAAATGCGGATTTTGCTGTGGGACATCTTGAAATTATCTTCAGCCCCTATAATTTCATGAGGACCCGGTAGGTGGCGGCGTTATGCGCAGGCTTCAGGCTTCAAAGTGACATCTTTAACTGAGTTATGTTCCAGGTAGAGAGCCATCGTTGAATTTCTTTTGGAGGGAGGCCAGAGAAGTGCAGATCATCATAAGGGTTTTATTGAATGTCTACGGAGACTGTGGCGGTTCTTTTTATGTGTATATTGCTATTTATATGTTATGTAAAGTTGGAGTTAGTAATATTCCACCTGGAAAATTATTTGTCAGTGGCTTAGTTGTGGAACTTCTCGCAGTTAGTTTGCCTGTCACGCTATTTTTATTTTGAAAGACAACAGTTCTCACAATATTCTGTGTGTTCAAGTACTTACCTAAGTATTCATTTAATTTTTCTGATGTAGCAATGCTGAGGAGACTTTCGCAATTTCCGTTAAGAGGCGATGAAGGAAGAACCGTTAATCAAGTGAATTCGACTACATTTACATTTATTGTTATTATCTGACAAAAGTAGCAAATGTTTATTACGACCCAGGGCCGTTATCATTTAGAACAATGGCGTTGACCTCTGCACCAATGTTCCCCCATAAGATCTGCATAAATTATTGAAGTCATTCACTTCATGAATATAGGATCTGTTACAGTAAAACATTAACGACACTTTTAAGTAATAGTTAACCTAAATATTAGATGAAACTTACACATACTCGTCACAAAATGGCTTCTTACACTACAAAGAAACAAAAAGGAAGTCTGTCGATCCTTTTTCAAAAGGAACAAAGGTTACAATAACATTCGCAGATTATATTAGTTGATTACAGTCTTTGTTATTTTTCTGCGACAGTATCTGTTTCGTTACGACGTCAGTTTTGTTAAATTTGCGAAGTTCTTCAACATTATTTTTTTCACGTTACGTCGCGTACCGCAACAAGAGCTGGCAGTGAACAAACGCACGGTGAGTCGTTGGGCGGGGCCTCTTTCATTATCTTAACAAGATCGCGCAAACCTGTCCGGTCACAAGTGAGCCGGCTGTAGCTCCTGCAGTGTTGGAACGTGTGGACACCCTCATTTGAGGCGATCGATGGATCACAATAAAACGCCTCTATGCTCAACTGGAGGTCTCCGTTGCAGAAAGAAGGTGGCTCCGACTAGTAGAGTGGTACGATGGCCCTCACATTAATGTGGCGTAATGTCGTCGCAGTGAACGGACATTATGTTCAAATACGGGGTTTGTTAGCCCGATTAAGGGATCTGACATTCCACGCTCCGATCCGTAGAACGCCAGTTTTCTTTCTCCTGATAACGACATCCTCTTGAGTAGTCCCCGCCCGGAGATCCGAATGGGGGACTATTTTACCTCCGGAATATTTTACCCAAGAGGACGCCATCATCATTTAATCATACAGTAAAGCTGCATGCCTTCGGGAAAAATTACGGCCGTAGTTTCCCCTTGCTTTCAGCCGTTCGCAGTACCAGCACAGCAAGGCCGCTTTGGTTATTGTTACAAGGCCAGATCAGTCAATCATCCAGACTGTTGCCCTTGCAACTACTGAAAAGGCTGCTGCCCCTCTTCAGGAACCACACGTTTGTCTGGCCTCTCAACAGATACCCCTCCGTTGTGGTTGCACCTACGGTACGGCTATCTGTATCGCTGAGGCACGCAAGCCTCCCCACCAACGGCAAGGTCCATGGTTCATGGGGGCGGGGGGTTTGAAGCCATGCCACGGAGAATTGCTGCTGTATTGCGTTCCAAAGGTGGATCAACACGCTGTCAAGCAGGTGGTCATAATTATTAGACTTGAGTTCCTCCCGGCGTATACAGTCTTCAAGTAACTTACGGGAAAGCAGCCGGATGATGTCATCGACAACAGCCGATATTTCGGCAGGAGACCATCCTGTCAATTTCAAGGAAAAACTGCAGCAGGAAAGTGCTGTGCAATAGAAAGGGAATTTAACACCTCGGTTTGAAGGGCAATTCCGGAAAGGTAACATACAAACACACACACACACACACACACACACACACACACTGTAAATGCTATCGGCACCCCTTCATTAAAGCAAACCGATGCCAGAAGTTATCAACAGCGATAATTACTAAAGAATGGGTGAAGTATTAACTCTGTTCCTCTGATTTATGAGAAGCCTCCATCTCTACTTTCAAAGTCACTTGCTAATTTAATATCAACGCTTTCTTAATTACACTATCCCATTAGCTGAAAATACATGCCGGAATCTCCGCATTGTTATATTAGGGCATTTCAAAAATTCAGCGCTCTGTGGAGAACATACTTATTTACAAGCTACCTTTACAGGCCTTCGATGTAATCTTCATCCTTGCTTATCACATCTTCCCAACGTTTTGGCAAATTCTGTGTTCCAGATAGGACACCTTAACTGTTGAACTGTCTGAATATTACGGTCATCTCACTGGAAGCTGCATCAGTTGTATATAAATCTTTTCCACGGAGTTGTTCCTTCAGTTTCGGAACAAATGAAAGTCTGATGGCCTCATAATAGGGGTGGATTGTGGGTATGGAAGTATTTACTATCCTTATTTGTCGAGTGTTTCTCTCACTATTAGGGTAATATGCAGTCTTGCATTATCTACTGAAAGGAGGACACCAGCTGCAAGCGTGTGAGACCTCCTTCAACGAATGATCGGGTGCAAAACATTTTGGCGAAACAGCTTGTACTATAATCCTGTTATAGACGTCCCCTGGGCACTGTATTTGTAGTTATGACTCCATTCGTGTCAAACGCAAAGATCATCATCCGGTTCACCTTTGATTGTTGGTGGCGGAATTTTTTCGGCCGTAAGACTCGGAAGTTTTCCATTGTGACGACTGAGACTTCAGTTCTGGCTGAAAATCTCGTATCCAGTATTTATTAACTGCAAGAACCTAGTCAGAAACTGTTCTCCCTATGTACGGTAACGTTGAAGCAATTCTTCTGCGACCCTTTTGCATGTATTTGCACAATACAATCACAGACAATAAGAGGCAAAACAGATGTCCAGTATAAAGTACAATTAGAGACACTGAAATTTGTTTAGACCCACACAGTCTCTCTCTGTTAATCAAAGTATTTTAGAGGTAATTTACACTAGGATACTGGAACTGAAAACAAAAGAATGAATTTTCCACGGAATCGAGGAAATGACTATAGAGAGAAACTGACTAGGTGAAGAGATAGCGTAATAGGATATGTGTTAAGACACCAGAGCATGACTTCCATGGTACCAGAGGCAGTAGTAGAGAGGAAAAAACGTAAAGGTCGACATATTATGGCATCGATATAACAAACAAGACAAGACTTCGCTTATGTCACTCATAAATGAACAGACAAGCACCAGAATGAGATTTTCACTCTACAGCGGAGTGTGCGCTGATATGAAACTTCCTGGCAGATTAAAACTGTGTGCCCGACCGAGACTCGAACTCGGGACCTTTGCCTTTCGCGGTCCCGAGTTCGAGTCTCGGTCGGGCACACAGTTTTAATCTGCCAGGAAGTTTCATACCAGCGCACACTCCGCTGCAGAGTGAAAATCTCATTCTGGAAACATCCCCCAGGCTGTGGCTAAGCCATGTCTCCGCAATATCCTTTCTTTCAGGAGTGCTAGTTCTGCAAGGTTCGCAGGAGAGCTTCTGTAAAGTTTGGAAGGTAGGAGATGAGGTACTGGCAGAAGTAAAGCTGTGGGTAGCGGGCGTGAGTCGTGCTTCGGTAGCTCAGTTGGTAGAGCACTTGCCCGCGAAGGGCAAAGGTCCCGAGTTCGAGTCTCGGTCGGGCACACAGTTTTAATCTGCCAGGAAATTTCATATCAGCGGACACTCCCCTGCAGAGTGAAAATCTCATTCTGGAAACATCCCCCAGGCTGTGGCTAAGCCATGTCTCCGCAATATCCTTTCTCCCAGGAGTGCTAGTTCTGCAAGGTTTGCAGGAGAGCTTCTGTAAAGTTTGGAAGGTAGGAGACGAGATACTGGCAGAAGTAAAGCTGTGGGTACCGGGCGTGAGTCGTGCTTCGGTAGCTCAGTTGGTAGAGCACTTGCCCGCGAAAGGTAAAGGTCCCGAGTTCGAGTCTCGGTCGGGCACACAGTTTTAATCTGCCAGGAAGTTTCATATCAGCGCACACTCCGCTGCAGAGTGAAAATCTCATTCTGAAAACATTCCTCAGGCTGTGGCTAAGCCATGTCTCCGCAATATCCTTTCTTCCAGGAGTGCTAGTTCTGCAAGGTTCGCAGGAGAGCTTCTGTAAAGTTTGGAAGGTAGGAGACGAGGTACTGGCAGAAGTAAAGCTGTGAGTACCGGGCGTGAGTCGTGCTTCGGTAGCTCAGTTGGTAGAGCACTTGCCCGCGAAGGGCAAAGGTCCCGAGATCGAGTCTCGGTCGGGCACACAGTTTTAATCTGCCAGGAAATTTCATATCAGCGGACACTCCCCTGCAGAGTTAAAATCTCATTCTGGAAACATCCCCCAGGCTGTGGCTAAGCCATGTCTCCGCAATATCCTTTCTTCCAGGAGTGCTAGTTCTGCAAGGTTCGCAGGAGAGCTTCTGTAAAGTTTGGAAGGTAGGAGACGAGGTACTGGCAGAAGTAAAGCTGTGAGTACCGGGCGTGAGTCGTGCTTCGGTAGCTCAGTTGGTAGAGCACTTGCCCATGAAAGGCAAAGGTCCCGAGTTCGAGTCTCGGTCGGGCACACAGTTTTAATCAGCCAGGAAGTTTCAGACTAGCACCAGTTTCGAAGTTTTACTACGAAAAATAAAGTGAGAAGTTATAGCAAAACTAGCAGAAGTTTTGAGTATGAGAATATGTTTTTGTAATTTAGAACACCCACTCGGGGGCTTACGTGATACCAACACAGGCCACAAACCTTGAAAAGTTTGTATTTCAGGTTATAACGTCAAACTGATGTTTCAGTGTGAAACGAGATCTCTGTGGAGTAAAGTCTACGCAAGAGGTAGCGAGGGACTGGAATGGATGATACGAGAGGAAGACAGTAAGACGGCAGAAAGCAAGAATCTTAAGGACGGCGAGATAAACTGCAGGAGCGCGCATAGTGCGTGCACGTGGTGGCCGTATTTTACCACCCAACTGTAGTGATTTGTAGTCTACTGACAAACATTAGTCAGCGTCGGAAGATGATACATTCATTATGTGTTCGAAACATGTGAAAGCCGCCCCATGTTCGTGACCAAGTCTCTTCGATAATGGAACAGCGGAACAGCTACGAAGTAAATCACAGGGGCTATGAAGCGACCGAATCGATCAAACGACCGTCGCATGTACTGAATAATCGATTTCTCTTCGTCGAAGTCAAGCAATTTTTGCTTAGATAACGTGGTTGTTCCCTTTTGTTATCATAACACAAACGTGTGCAGCGAGAGGATGGGAATGTCAGCCGGCCGGGGTGGCCGAGCGGTTCTAGACGCTACAGTCTGGAGCCGCGCGATCGCTACGGTCGCAGGTTCAAATCCTGCCTCGGGTATGGATGTGTGTGCTGTCCTTAGTTAGTTAGGTATAAGTAGTTCTAAGTTCTAGGGGACTGATGACCTCAGATGTTAAGTCCCACAGTGCTCAGAGCCATTTGAACCATTTTTGATGGAAATGTCAGATCAAAGAATCTGGGGCGACGTTAAACGTCTCGTCGGCGAAGCAGGCATTAGAGCCGCAGCACATGCTGGGTTAGGGTTAAGATGGGGAGGAAAACAGGTCGTCTCTTTTTCAAATAAACCATCCTGGCACTCACCGTAGGCCCTGGTTGAAAAAATGGCTCTAAGCACTATGGGACTTAACATATGAGGTCATCAGTCCCCTAGAACTTAGAACTACTCAAACCTAACTAACCTAAGGACATCACATACACCAGTGCCCGAGGCAGGATTCGAACCTGCGACAGTAGCAGCTGCTCGGTTCCCCCTGAAGCGCCTAGAACCGCTCGGCCACAGCGGCCGGCTAGGTCCTGGTGAGAAGAATTATAATGAAACAAATTGTCATCATTGGCTGCTACTGGATTGTAAATCATCATTGCATTACATCTACATCTATTCCTGATTACGCTGCGAATCACAATTGAGTGTCTGGTAGAGGGTTCGTCTAACCACCTTCAAACTATTTTCCTACCACTCCACTCTCATACAGCGCGCGGGAAAAATGTGCACCAAAAGACTTGTGCGAGTGCTGATTTCTCTTATTTTTATGATCATTTTTCCCTATGTAGGTGGAAACCTCAAAATATTTTCGCATTCAGAGGAGAAATATGTAGTTTGATGAGAAGATCCTTCCACAATGAAAAACGCCTTTGTTTTAATGATTGACACCACAGTTCACGTATCACATCTATGGCACTCTCTCCGCTATTTCACGATAATAGAAAAAGAGCTCCACTTCTTTGAACTTTTTCGATGTCCTCCGTCAGTCCCATGTGATGCGTATCCCACAACTCGCAGCAGTACTCTAGAACAGGGCAGACAAGTGTAGTGTAGGCAGTCTGTTTAGTAGACCTGTTACATTTTCTAAGTGTTCTGCCAATAAAATACAGTCCTTGGTTTGTTTCCCCACAACATTATCCATGTGGCCGTCGCATTCTAAGTTATTCGTAACTGTAGTTCGTAAGTTTGTTGTTCAGTTTAAAACCTTTAGATTCTAGGGGTCTATAGTGTAACTGAAACTTAGCGGATCCCTTTTATTGCTCATCTGGATGACGTCACACTCTTTATTATTTAGAGTTAATTGCAAATTTTCGTGCCATATATCTTGTATAAATTATTTTGCAATTGGTTTTGATCATCTGATAACTTTACGAGATGGTAAATGAAAGCATCGTTTACAAACATCAATCAGAGCTCCTCAGATAGTCTCCTAAATCGTAAATGTAGATTAGGAGCAGCAGAGGGCCTTTAACACTTCTTTGGGGAATGACTGATGTCGCTTCTTTTACCCGCTGACACTCCGTCAGTAACTAATAAATGTGACCTATCTGACAGGTAATCACGAAACTAGTCGCACAACTGAGACGACACTCCATAGGCACGCAATTCAATTAGAAGTCGCTCGTGAGGAGCGGTGTCGAAAGCCTCTGGGAATCCAAAAATGTGGAACCAATACGAACCTCGAATTTTACTAACATATTACATTAAGCAACGTAATCTGACATGCAATACGGATCAATTTCAAAAAAAAAAAAAAAAGGGGTAAAATTCATGAACACTACAAATACACATTTAAGTGTAGTAAAAGATGGACAAAAAATAATATATAAAAAATTTGTGTCGTTGATGACGTAATTGCTACTAGAATGTAGGCGATGCGAAGAGAGGAAACATTCGCAGAATTATAATATTTGCCTACAAAAGAGCATTCAGATTAGCGAAAGAAAATTTCAGTTTAAACGTTTTTTATTACTGAAACTATGACATAAAGTGTCTATGATTTAGGATGAGATACAGTAGGTAACAACGACGAAGAGCGTAAAAGTAACTGCTGCAAAAAAACCTGTATGTATATTAACTGAATGTTTATGATACAAATTTACGAGGTAAGAGCTTCCTAAAGCCATAGTGTCCGATGAAGAAACACGTAAGTGTGGGAAATAGTGTGTAGTCCATAAACGATATTAGTGTAATAATTAACAATTGGCGCTGGAACTGACAACTTGAAAATCATTACTTATACACAAGTGCAGTACAATGTACTTTATTCACAGCATTCATCTTTGATTGAAATATATGTTGGGGTGATGTAGATTAAACGTGCTTCATCCAGTAGAAGCGTGATCTTTACCGTCGTCACAGCGTTTGTTAAACATTTTTCACTACAGGTTGAAAGCTCTAGTTTTATTATAGTTCTACCTTAGATATTGGTGTATGGCGAGAAGCACTTCAGTATGTTTGTACGAGGGCCGTTCAGAAAGTAACCTCCGGTTGATTTAAAAAAATACACCAAGTTAAATAAAAATATTTTAATGTATACATCTTACAACTACATCTTTGCACTATTTTTCTACATAGTCTCCATAGCGATTGAGGCACTTATCGTATCTCTTCACAAGCTTTGAAATTCCTTCTGCATAAAAATCACCCGCTTGTGCCTGGAGCCAGCCTGTGACCGCATCTTTGAGCTCTTCGTCGTCATCAAACCGCTGTGACCCGAGCCATTTCTTCAAATGCATGAAGAGGTGATAATCACTTGGCGCCAGGTCTGGGCTGTAAGGTGGATGGTTGATAACTTCCCACTTGAAGGACTCAAGAAGGGCCGTTGTTCTGCGAGCAGAGTGAGGACGGGCGTTATCGTGCAAAAAAACGATACCGGAAGTCAGCATACCACGGCGTTTGTTCTGTATAGCCCGTCGTAACTTTTTTATTGTTTCACAGTACACGTTTTGATTAATGGTCGTACCACGTTCCATGAATTCAGCCAACAACACCCCTTTGGCATCCCAAAACACCGTTGCCCTCAGTTTTCTGGCAGAAAAATCTTGCGAGGCTTTTCTTGGTTTGGTAGGCGAATTTGAATGTGCCCACATCTTTGATTGTTCTTTTGTCTCAGGGTTCACGTACTTAATCCAGGTTTCGTCACCGGTCACGATTCTGTTTAACAATGGTTCTCCTTCGTCCTCATGACGTGACAGAAAGTCTAATGCAGAGGCCATTCTTTGAGTTTTGTGGTGGTCGGTAAGAATTTTGGGCACCCATCGTGCACAGAACTTACGGTAACCCAATCTTGCTGTCACTATCTCGTACAAGAGAGTCTTAGAAATATGTGGAAAACCAGTAGACAACTCCGACATTGAGAAACGTCGATTTTCACGAACTTTTGCATCAACTGTCTGAACGAGTTCGTCAGTCACCAATGATGGTCTACCACTCCTCTCTTCATCATGAACGTTTTCTCGTCCACTTTTAAATAAACGTACCCATTCACGGACAACTCCTTCACTCATAACTCTTGGTCCGTACACGGCACAAAGCTCACGATGAATGGCTGCTGCAGAATATCATTTGGCTGTAAAAAACCTTATGACAGCACGCACTTCACATTTGGCGGGGTTTTCTATTGCAGCACACATTTCAAACTGCCACAAAAACTAAACTAGCGCAGGTACGACGTTCACTCGACCACGGCTTGATGCCGACTGACCTGTTGAGTGCGTGAACGCACAGATGGCGTCGCTACTCCCACCACAACCCGCACTGTAACCAATCGGAGGTTACTTTCTGAACCGCCCTCGTATTTCACAGTCCCGGCTAGATATCGAAACCTGTTCACATAGGAAACATGTTACTCCATTTATTGTCTGAACCTCGTAGCTCCCAGAGCATTATTTTTGTGAAACATTGGTCTGTGACGAGAAGCGGAAGTGTAACCTCACAGTAATGCATTGAACGTACCCCAATTGCTAAACCTGTATCTTCACTGCACCGATTTTGCACCTTTGACGGTATTATGTTCTGATACAATAATTTACAATGCGAGTCACTTTGATATGTACGTCCATTCATATCACAGTCCACGCTACACATCGAAACCAGTTCACTCAGCAAATCCGATATTTCTGTATCTGCACATCGTAACTCTCTAGTTAACTTTATAAGATAGTCTACAACATGAAACACTACATCATGTCAATCTTGTAACTTCACAATCGGCGAAGTGCATCTGTTATAGAGTAGTTCCCACGAATAAAGATTTCTGCCCCTTAATTTGTAACCTACATAGTGTGACCTCAATTTACAAAAAATCTCTACAGTAAGTTCACAAACCGTAGTACAAAAATTATGCGGAACGCATGCTAAAAAAGCGCCACTAGATCACGCCCTTTCCTCGGTCACGCCGGAAAATGATGCCTCTGATGTTCTGCTCAGACTCCTTTGCTATCGTTTCACAAAGCGACCCCTCGATATATTTCACAGCTCATCTCTTGCAGAATATTGCATGGATTAAAATATTTTAAAATTCGACATTACATTTTAAACTAATACACAACTTAATGCACATAAATTAGTTTAAGCACATAAATCCAGAGAACAAAAAGTAACAAATCCACAACAGACTTCGTATAGTAAGAAACGCAAAGCCTGCACTGTTGGCGTTATCTATGATGAGAAATAAAAAGAAACAAAGAAATGAAAGAACAGAAAAAATATCGGACGATAGTGGTATCTTCATGTATTCTGTAGGCCAACATGGTAGGGCAACTACAATCTAGTTACGTGTCTATAGACTTACGTAATCTACTGATAACGTTTTACTAGATCATAACCTCCTAATGGGAATTGGAGCTGATATCCATTGGCATTCAGGATAATTCTGCTACTACACTGTGTACACTCAATGCATAATTTTCTACAAGTGGGAGTAACACTTTGTAGGTTACAAATTATGAGCAAAAGCCCTTATTCGTGGGAACAACTCTGTAACAGACCTACTATTTGCAATTGTTTGCGTGGAAGTTTTCCGTTTCATTTCAATTAAATTTGCGTAGATGGTGCTTTAAGATCAATGAACCGGCGCTACGCTCATGTAAAGACCTCACAGATAAAGGCCAGGGCTTGAAGTCAATTATGTCAAGAGAATGATGAGTACTATCTCGGAAGAACTGGACGATGTGTTTCTATTTCCCCACCTGCAGATACCCTTTCTAAGCCATACAACCGACATGAATTAGGAGAAACTTATTTCAAATGTGAATGTTTTGATTGTTTCGACTGCAATTAGAAATTCAGCAAACATCAAAGAAGTCTGAAAGCCAAATACATTTTTCCGATTCTTCTGATTTCAATTTCATTGGTAATCGGTTTTACACATTCTTTGTAAGAGTACTGTCCTCTCTAGTTTCACCTTAACAACGCCCGAGCGCCATAGGACGTCTCACTAGCCGGTCCTTTCGTGGAACGTGATTTCACGAACGTCTTTATTCCCTCGTCATTCCTGTACATTTCCTCTTTACTTAATCTTTACTACCCGCCAATAGCATCAAAATCCAGCGATTTAGCTGACTTCGCTAAGGAGAAGCAGTTAAGCTGAGAAGAAAACGGTTCACATGACGTGAAGCAGATTATCCGGGGTATATATATGGACAACACTGGAGGAGATGCAAGAGGGTATCAGACAAGCCATGAGAGCCTTAAAGCAGATCATAATAAATTATTATCAAATAGAGTTGTTTGAGATTCAGAATAAACAGAATAAATAGTTATTCTGTGCAAGAACACTATATCAGATGATATCCCTATCTCTTCACCAAAATAGTCGATGGAAGATTAGCCGAGGGAATGACAGATCCTTTCACGTTGCAGAAAGATTTTTTTCGTATCCACGAATCTGCTTCGTATCTCTCGATTCCGCTATCTTTTGTATACGCAAATAAGAGCCTTTTGGAGCTCTGAGTGGTACTGCTTTCTTAATTCAGTTGTATTTCTAAAGCGAACGGTTTACTAATGTCTTGTTTACACACTTAAGTATGGGAGTATGGCTCTGAGCACTATGGGACTTAACATCTTAGGTCATCAGTCCCCTAGAACTTAGAACTACTTAAACCTAACTAACCTAAGGACATCACACACATCCATGCCCGAGGCAGGATTCGAACCTGCGACCGTAGCGGTCGCGCGGTTCCAGACTGAAGCGCCTAGGACCGCTCGGCCACACTGGCCGGCCACACTGGCCGGCCACACTTAAGTTACATTTATTTTGAAAAATATATTGTGCCACCCATACCCGCTAAGGAAAACCTTTATTATTGCTACCACTTTCGTTTGTCAAGAATCATCATCAGGCAGTAAGTCCTCCAACCACAGTACTTCGAGAAACACACACAAGAGGTTGAATCCCGTACTTTATAATACGAAAACGCAAATCGACTTAATATAACGGGTAATCAATTCAGGACAAAACAGGAGGGAAAAAACTGGTTATTATTTCAAAATTAATCGCCAAAAATGTTAATACATCATCCTACTATGAGACAGGATGGTCAATGCCCATATGGAAAAATGTTTACAATTGCCTACAGAACCACTAATTACCATAAATGTTTACACATTATCCGACTATGAGATAAGATTATCAATGCCTGCATTAAAATGTTTGCAACTATCTACAGAACCATTGATGTACCCAGGAGTGCACCTCTTCGTCTGAAGCAAATCGACGGTAACGAAAGTCTTCCTTCAGGGCTCCAAATAATTGGAAATCGTATGGGGTTAGATTAAGATGATATGGAGAGTGTCTAGCGGCATCCCAGCGAAACTTATGCAGCGTGGTGGAAACAACCTGGGAAATAAGTTGGGCCCCTTGAACTTAAAATTAAAATTTTAGAAGAACGAATCTGTCAGTAACATTATACGAGTGGCAGTCAATAAGTAATGCAACCCATCTTTTTTTCGCCAATTTCGGTTGAAAAAATGGCGGATTTTGTTGGGGGTCATCCTTGGAATATTCCAGTTTCAGCCCCTGTCGTTTCATGAAGTTCCAAAAGGTGGCGGCACTATACGTAGCCCTCAAAATGGCGTCTGTAAGGAGATGCATTTCAAGCACTAGCAGAGAGCTGACATTTCTTTTGGTGGAAAATAAGAGTGTCTCAGATATGAATATGCGCCTGCAGAATGTCTACAGAGACCTGGCAGTGAATAAAAGCACGGCGACTCTTTGGGAGAGGCATCTGTCATCATAGCAAGAAGGTCGCGCAAACATGTCCGATCTTCCGCGTGCTGGCCGGCCGCTCGCAGCTGTGTCACTTGTAATGTTGAAACATGCGGACACTCATTCGAAACGATCTATGGATCACAGTCAAACAACTCGCTGCACAACAGAACGTCTGTGTTGGTAGTGCTGATATACTCGTCCACCAACTGAGGTACTGAAAGGCGTGTGCCCGCTGGGTTACCGGCTGCCTAACAAATGGTTCAAATGGCTCTGAGCACTATGGGACTTAACGTCTGAGTTCATCAGTCCCCTAGAAGTTAGAAATACTTAAACCTAACTAACCTAAGGACATCACACACATCCATGCCCCAGGCAAGATTCGAACCTGCGACCGTAGCGGTCGCGCGGTTCCAGACTGAAGGGCCTAGAACCGCTCGGCCACTCCGGCCGGCGCCGCCTAACAGAAGACCGTAAAAAGCAACAAAGGACCATCTGTGCGGAATTGCGTGCGCCTTTTGAGGCTGATCGTGACAATATCTGTCGAACATCAACACAAGCTCTCTACGAGTATAGTGGTACTATGCGGGTGCACAAGCTCTCCTAGTACAGTAGCGGAAGGCCGTCACATTGAACGGAGATTATTTTGAAACCTTAGGTTTTGTAGCCAAAAGAGTGGGAAATAATATGGTGTATTGAAACCCTGAATAAAACTAACCTGTACTCAGAAAAAAATTAACTGAACTATTTATTTAATTCCCTTCGTGTTGTATGTAAGACATCCAACGTCTCTACCCCGCTAATTGCCTTCTCAGAGTTTTCACAAGCCACTGGTGAGAGAGAAGCGAGACACTGTAAGTGGAGAAGCAAACGACACAGTGCATTATTTCGTCTGGCACGCACCTTCGAATCACATACGTGAAGTACGGGAACATTCAGGCGGTTGTTCGGGACGTAGGAACAAGCGAACGAGGAATGACACGGAAGACGGGGAAAGCGGAAAAGACACGAAAAGGACCGCACGGGAGTGACGTCAGGACGAAGTGCCCAATCAGGCGCCGAATGTCACGGCGGCGCGGCTCAAGTCGCCTTGTCTCCAAGAGAAACAAGGCACCTGTCACCGTAACTCAGGCGGCGGTCGCAGCGGCGCCGCGCCGTCACGGCCGGCGACAGTCAATAGTCGATCCGCCGCAGAAGACGGGGGCGGCGGCTGCGGGGGCGGAAGTGGGGGCGGGGGAGGGAGCGGCACCCAGTCGGGGGCGGCTGGGCCGGGAGGCGGGGTTAAAGTTTCACCGCCAACGTGTGTCACGCCGGGGGTTTCCTCTTAAGCCGGCCGCCGTCGGCAGGGAGGCTCGTAAGAGGAGGATTTCCCTAGACCTCAGCACACCACACACACACACACACACACTCACATACACACACACACACATCTAGTGGCACACCCTAGTCGCGAGCCACTTTGCCTGCTTAGACTTTGCAGGAAGGGAGAGCGACACTGCGACATTGAGTATTTACACGGTAGAAGCGGAAAGAAGTTTTATCGGCATTAAAGAACAAATCTCAGACAGCACAGAATGGACCTGAGCACAGTACCTACTCAAAGAAGTAGCACCCTAGATAGCTATGGTGGATTCTGGTTCAAATTCCGTTCCGGTTATCCAGATGTTGGACATCTGCGGCTCCCCTAAACCACTCAAGTCGACTGCTGAGATGTTGCCTTAAAAGCGCATAGTCGATTTCCTTCTCGATATACAAGCATGTGCTTCGTCTTTCCTGACCTGTCGCCGACAGGACAGTTAACTCTAACTTTCTTTCCTTTTCAGAGTTCCGTACCTCAATTGGTATCACTTTATTGTCCGTCCATCAGACTAACACTTAAAAACCTCTTTCTCAGGAAAGGGTAGAGATACGAAGATAAAATTTATGTCACATACTAAGGCCCATGGTTCCTTGATGGTGTAGGAAATAGAAGATTCTGAGTTAATGCGGTCAAAAGATACGGCTATTTATGTCACATATTTTGATACTAGAAAACTCATCAAAACTTGTAGAGTACCTCCTATTGACCTAGAATGATGAAATTTGACGATAAGGTTTCACAGTACAGTTAAAGGAAAAAAAAACGAAAATAGTTAATTCGATATTATATCACTCGAGAAAACATTTATTTTGTCATTTTTTATCTGACGTCAAATGCGAAATTAAAATAATCAGTAGCTCTGCATTCAGGCAGACTGGGTCGCAAAGGTAAAAGTCAAATACCAGGCAAGGAATCACTCTATGGCTCATATGACGTTTTTCATAATTCATCCGTCATCCGTCATCCGATATCCAGGAGCGATTACTGCAAATAGATACGACGTACAACTATCACTTCTGGGTGTCTTATGGAGGATAAATTCCGAAACATGTCATGCGAACAATAAAGTCATTCCATGTCTGATATTTGACTTAAACCAGTGCGACTAAGTCAGCTTGAATGCAGACTATTGATTATTATAATAACGATCGCCTGCCTCCTGCATGAGTTTACGTCACATTTATGTCACTGAAATTAAAATCCGGCAGGTGTGACCGAGTGGTTCTAGGCGCTTCAGTTTGGAACCACGTGACCGCTACGATCGCAGGTTTCAATCCTGCCTCGGGCATGGATGTATGTGATGTCCTTAGGTTAGTTAGGTTTAAGTAGTTCTAAGTTCTAGGGGACTGATGACCTCAGATGTTGAGTCCCATAGAGCTCAGAGCCATTTTTTTTTTAAATTAAAACATTCTCTAAAATCTTGGAATCTCTGGGAGCGATGTCTTGCCAGTATCAATGTCGACATCAGGCAAAAATGGTCGAGATTCTCGATTAAACGCGCCAGTCCTACTCGCACCTGGCCAGTTAGAAAACGTGGTAAAATAGTAGCTGCACGCCTATGGTCGTAAAGTCCGCATAAAAATCGATCCTTTACTCTCCAACTCTACGTTGATTAAATGATCACACATAATCTCTTCCCCAGCCTTCCGAAAAACATAGCGTGTTAGAGCCCCCCTTCCAGGACGGAGAGATGCGCCGTCCCATAATCGAATCCGCCTGGTAGGTTAACGACGGGGGTCGGTGTACCGTTGAGCCTTGATATGATTTTTAGGCCGTTTCCCACACCCTACCACGTGAACACTGTGCTGATACCCCGGTTACACATCAGTTACAAGTTTCGGAGACATTAAAGAAACTTTTGCCCACTTTCACAAGAACAACACTACACGCAGACATTTGGAGTACACACATTTCGTCCGGGTGGTATAACGAGACGGCGACTGGAAGTGATTCCCGTCATTTCTCAACCACGCCAAATGCATTACTAGCCATGCCGACCCTCTTTACACAATAAAACATCTTTCAAGACATCCGAGAAGACCCCGCAGTTGCCTGAAATAATGCGAGAGGAAGCGTGCGCCATTGTCACTCAGTCAACTGAGCACTCTCCAATGAAATCGTTTTGCAAAGGAGCAGTTGAACTTCAAGTACCGCACACAATAATGCAAGTTCACGTCAAAACAGAATTAAAAATGAAAGGATTTAGAACGATGTTTGTGAATTAATTATCTGACAACCGTGTGGAGCGGTGAACTGTAACCTGTCTCACTTGGTCTGCACAATTTTTAAATGCTGTGATTCGCTCACGAGTGTTCTTTTCTGAAGAATTTATGATATTAATACAGGAGAAATGAATGTTTCTGCTGTAAGGTGAACGCTCATTGTGTTCTACAGTTAGAAACGTATTCACCGCCTGTAATGTTATGTGTAGGACTCCAACATGATCTCAAACTCGGTTTGGCGAATACGCAAGTCCCATGTGGCTCAACGACGGCTCAAGATCAATGAAGGATTGCGCTTGCTCCTGAGATGCTCCACAAGACGCCAAAGGCATAGATCTCTACGCTAGGCTCAATGGTGCACATACATTGTCTGATCTTAAGTATCTGGATACCTCTACATAATACACCGCTGTTGGCCGCTACATATCACCAGTGGTGCACCCGTCAGTGTAAAAGAAGACAGTTTTAGAGGGGTTCAAATGCCCTTGGTGGATTTGTTCCTCAGGTGACATCCAATGACTTCAAAGTGAGAGGTCTCCTGACCGACCCACTCTGCTGTTGCTGCTCTCCTGCGAACCTTCTGTAAAGTCTGGAAGGTAGGAGACGAGGTACTGGCAGAAGTAGAGCTGTGAGGACGGAGCGTGAGTCGTGCTTGGGTAGCTCAGTTGGTAGACCAATTGCCCGCAAAAAGCAAAGGTCCCGAGTTCGAGTCTCGGTCCGGCACACAGTTTTAATCTGCCAGGAAGTTTCAAATACCCTATGCGTTGCAAATTTTTAACGTACGTCTGAGCTTCCCATTCACACCATACTTTAAGAACACTTAAAAACGTTTTGTTAGAATCCTTTGGTTGTGAGTTGCTTGCCACTAGAAGAGATGATGCTATCAACACAATTTTTCTCCACTGAAAGAAAATCACCGGAATGAATGGAGTCACTTACGAAATCATCAGTGACATTTGCTTCAATGTCAATTTTTGATGTTTCATTTGTTAAGGACTTATTTTTAACGTCAATCGGTGACTAGGGCAAACTCAACTGAACTTTGCACTCGAAGTAAACTTTTCTGCATGGAGCATCGAAGATATTTAGGAGGTGACCTATAATTTCAGAAATAAATGTTTGCTATTTCGCAGAAAAAACTACAATAAGACGAGTGAAGTGTTGCAGTCATACGCTGTAGGTCCAACAAAGGATACGGATAAATGATGCATCACAGTCACGGTTGGAACCCGGACTGTGGGGACCACAATCGATACCCGTCTGAAATAATTTAACGCTTTCTCCGCAGGGAGATTCACTTGAAGTATTACTTCCGTCTGTCGGACGATTAATTAGTTCAACAGGTTGTGCGATTATCCAGTGTTACCTTTCCACTTGCAATAGACGAGACCACAACTAAAGCCGCTTATATCTTTACGTTTTTCTTAACTGAGCTTTTCTTTACTACTATGTTCAAAAATATATTTTTGGAATATCGAGGCTATAAAGTTGGATTACCTGAAGTTTTCTTTACAAAATACCTAAAGATAGCCACAAGCAATTTCCAGTAGATCGTCAGTAGAACTGAGGTTTTATCTACCACAGCAGATCTACTGCAGCCAGATTTGTGAATCTCCACTCGTTCTTGTTCATTGTCCGTTTCATTATTTGTTCTTTTAATTAATGCATTCCATTCTTATTTGATTTATTAAGTCTCTTAAGAAACGTCTTTATCTGCACCGTTTATCACGATATTCAATAAGATGAGGACCCAATGCGCGATAGGACAGAATGTGCATCGAGAAACATTTGGCATCAGGGAAAACATGCTTTCAAAGACCATTAGCAATAATGTATTCAGGAGTTAATTTTTGCCATAACACACAAGACGAAAATTTATACAGAGTTTGGAGTAGCGATACACGAAATCTATGGATTGTTACCTCACTGGGTAAAAAAGAAATGTAGTTAAAAAGGGCCATAATAAACATCTGGCTGACACTAACCGTTTATATTGTTTAGCTTTCGTTCTTTTACATAAAGAGTCATCTGTTGCTTAGACCTAGACATCTCACTATGAAGTCTGTTAAAATTTACTAAGAGGACAAAAAATAAGCAATTACAAATTTTACACCTATAAGTCGTCACAAAAGAAGAACCTTCAGGTTTATCTCCATCAGGAATTGCGTGCGTCGAGGCTCTAGCGATGAGATTCACGATAGGAGGAAGCGCAGGATTATTGAAATACATCTCCTGTATTCAGAATGAGATTTTCACTCTGCAGCGGAGTGTGCGCTGATATGAAACTTCCTGGCAGATTAAAACTGTGTGCCCGACCGAGACTCGAACTCTTGAGCACTTGCCCGCGAAAGGCAAAGGTCCCGAGTTCGAGTCTCGGTCGGGCACACAGTTTTAATCTGCCAGGAAGTTTCATCTCCTGTATTAATTGTATAGTCATAGAACCAAAAGAGATATTAGAAAAATGTTGCGTAATTAAAAAAAAATGCATTCTTGAATGGCCATTTGGTTGGTTGGTTGATTTGGGGGAGGGGATCAAACAGCGAAGTCATCGGTCCCATGGAATTTGGGAGGGATGAGGAGCCGGCCGCTGTGGCCGAGCGATTTCTAGGCGTTTCAGTCCGGAACCGCGCTGCTGCTACGGTCGCAGGTTCGAATCCTGCCTCGGGCATGGATGTGTGTGATGTCCTTAGGTTAGTTAGGTTTAAGTAATTCCAAGTCTAGGGGACTGATGATCTCCGATGTTAAGTCACATAGTGCTTAGAGCCATTTGAATCATTTGAGGGATATGGAAGGAGGCTGGCCGTGCCCTTTCAAAGAAACCATTCCGGCACTTGCCTGAAGCGATTTGGGGAAATCACAGAAATCCTAAATCAGGATGGCCGGACGTGGGTTTGAACCGTCGTCCTCCCGAATGCGAGTCCAGTGTGATAAACACTGCGCCACGACGTTCGGTGCAATGGGCACTTCATGCATTGAGTTTTTGTTGCCATATTCATCATTTTTAACCAAGGATTGTCTTCAGTGAGACGATTGGGTTTATAAGGGGAAACTTGTTCTTCCCAAACACTAATTTAAATACCCTTAGACTGAGTTTAGAGTTTAACTTATGTTGGTTACTTGTAATATCAAGTGGTGCCATGTGCTACTATACTTACGACTAACCATCATGACCTCGATATAATGCACTGAAGATATATACACAATAGCTGATATCGATCTGCAGTAAACACATTAAAAATTTACGACGAATGTTTCCCTTCCATCTAAAGTGAATCACAAACGATGACTGTTTCCATCTAAAACTATTGCGAAGTATTTGTGAAGAACGAGTGTTCCATTTCTAATGAACTGCTTGAAATAACGGTTATCCTTTAAACTCTAGTGACTCGTCTATTTAAAGACAGTTCTTGGCTGAAAACGATCAGGGATCAGAAAAACAATGTATGAAATGCTCATTAAAGACTGACATTTTTAATTACGAAACATTTTTCTGACATCTTTTTTGGTTCGATGACTTTACAATTAATATAGGAAATGTATTTCAATTACTCTACGTATTCGACGTTTTTATATTGAACAACACGATATTTTTGTTTATTTATTATTAAACCAATTTTGCACTACGTCACTTAGCAGTAGTTATCAGTAGTTTGTGTACGGCTATATTACTGAAGAATCTTACAATCGGTATTTATTCCCCATGAGTTTACTTCATTATTGCAGAAGTCTTTCACTTCACAGTTTCCTCTAAATATTAGGTTAATAAAGCATCTCAAACGAACGAAAATTTCTTCTTTCCAGTTTCAGTACTCCAAATTGGATTTTTAAAGCACTGCCTATTTCTTGTCTTCCTGAGGTATTCACTCTTTCTTGCAGGTTTTGTATGCCGCATTCCGTTCTACAGCGTGAGAGGTTACTCCAGACTTACGTCAGTCTTTCTTTATTCTCGATTCCAGAAGTGAGTTTTGTACCGAGCTCTGGGCGTTTACGGATATCTGCTGGGATCCACTGTAATAGTTTCTTTAGGAATGCGTTTGTTTGCGGGTAAATCTATGGATATCCACAACGGTAGTTACTATTTGCTTAGTAGTTATTATTATGCATAGTTATTATTATATACAGAAAATTTTGTGGGGAAGGCTAACTAAAGATGCGTTTTATTGTCAGGACACTTGGAAAAGGTAAGAGATCTACTAAATAGACTGCCTACACTACAGGTGCTCGTCCTCTTTTAGAATACTGCTGTGCGGTGAGGGATCCTTACCATATAGGACTGACGGAGTACATCGAAAAAGTTCAAAGAAGGGCAGTACATTTTGTATTATCGCGAAGTAGGGGGGAGAGTGTCACTGAAATGATACAGAATTTAGGGTGGACATAATTAAAACAAAGGCGTTCTTCGCTGTCGCGGAATCTTCTCCGAATGCGAAAATATTTTGTTGACGCCGACCTACATAGGGAGAAACGATCACAAATGATAAACTAAGGGAAATCACACCTCGCACCGAAAGATATAGGTGTTCGATTTTTCCGCGCGCTATACGAAATTGGAATAATAGAGAATTGTGATGCTGGTTCGGTGAACCCTCTGCGAGGCACTTAACTGTGGTTTACAGAGAAGCCATTTAGATGTAGATTATACGATTTCCCACTACGTTCAGTATGCGTCCTGTTTCCGACGTGTCAGCGGCTACCTCAACTCCGAGTCATTCCCTATTTCTTTTACAGTATTGGAGCTCATTTGCGCAGTCGGACAGTTGCCATAAAGTAATAAGTAAGCAGATACAGGAAGCGATGTTCTTCGGAACATTGGTTTCATTCCGTAATTCCTGTTTGTTTGCTAAAGGACATTTTGTAAACTCTATGAGCTGCATTTAAAATGATTAACAACCAAACCAGTAATCAGTTATAGAACCCATCGTCAGTGACATATCAGTGATTTGTGAGCTAATAATAAATTGTAAGTGGTGTTTAAATCGATGATCGTGTCACAGTACGCAGTGGACCGTGCCAGCACGTCTCTGGCAATCGGTACTAAGGAGCCTCGCCACAAGTGCACTGTGGTGCTGTTGTGCTTGTTACGTCCGGCCGAAGCGACAGGAAGCAGCGCTGGATAGTGAGTGCTCGCTCTGTCACTAGTCTCCCTGCAGCAAACATGGGCCCCTGTAGTGCCTTGGGGAGCAGCCAGCCTGTGTAGTGGAGTTGCTCCCACGACCGCTGAGAACGGAAGGCCCGCCTGAGGAGCTGTGCACATCGAATGCAGGCTGTTTGTTTGCCTGCCGTTTCTTGGTGTCGTGCACTGAGAGCGGCACGCACATGGATGTTGTGGAGCATCGCGTGAAGGCTGTCGGTCTGTCATTACCTTACTGCCGTGTACTGAATACGGCGCTCAGATGGTTTCTGTGGGATCACCAGCAACAAGTGAAAGCTTGCCAATTTCTTGTTGTGTGTGTGTGTGTGTGTGTGTGTGTGTGTGTTTAGCATGTTATGGGTTTAACTACCAATTGTCATTTTTTATTTGTAGTTCATATTATTTGCGTTTACATGTTATCATTTTGTTATTTGCAGATAGTGAGTTAAACTGTAGACGCTAGAAAGTGAGAGTGCCAAGAGAAGAAATCGGAAAGTTTCGGACATAGTCTTCTGTTTGAATTCAGGAGAGAAATTAGTGGAGGCAGCCAGAAATATTTGCGGCGTGCATGAGGATAGCGTTACTGGACAGAACACGGCAAGAAAATTGTTTTCTCGTTTGCACATTAGTGACTCTCCACGTTCAGGAAGATTTTTGGGGTTTTGATGAAGATCGTTTAAACGCATTAATCCACAATAATTCACATCAGTGTACGTGCTCGTCATCAATGGATTCGTGTCCGCAGCTCGTGGTCGTGCGGTAGCGTTCTCGCTTCCCGCGCCCGGGTTCCCGGGTTCGATTCCCGGCGGGGTCAGGGATTTTCTCTGCCTCGTGATGACTGGGTGTTGTGTGATGTCCTTAGGTTAGTTAGGTTTAAGTAGTTCTAAGTTCTAGGGGACTGATGACCATAGATGTTAAGTCCCATAGTTCTCAGAGCCATTTTGAATGGATTCGTGAATCCTATCCCGTACCGTTACTGTTGATGAGAAATCGTGTCTTTATGTTAACATACGGAAAAGAAAGGAGTGGTTGAAACCGAAAGAAGCTGTAACTTTGCATACAAAGACCTACGCAGAACCACGAAGATAATATTGTGTATATGGTGTACTACGAATTGCTTGCCGCGCGGGGTAGCCGCGCGGGTCTTAGGCGACTTGCCACCGTGTGCGCGGCTCCCACCGTCGGTGGTTCGAATCCTCCCTCGGGCATGGATGTGTGTGTTGTCCGTAGCGTAACTTAATTTAAGTTAGATTCAGTAGTGCATAAGCCTAGAGACCGTTGACTAGGGACCGATGACCTCAGCAGTTTGGTCCCATAGGAATTTACCACAATTTTTTTTTTAAAAAGATAATTGCTTCCCCTAGATGGAATTATCAATGCTAACATTTATTGTCAACAACTGAAACGTCTTGCAGACGCATTCCAAGAACAACGACCAGGAAGACAGCGTCAAGTGGTGCTACTCCACGATAACTCCCACCCGCATTTTGCAGGACTGATAAACTCCATGCAGGATCTTCGTTGGGAAGTCTTTCCCGACCAACCTTATTCGCCTGATCTTGCGAGCTCAGATTTTCACGTTTTCCATTCTCTATCGAACATCTTCACGAAATTTCCTTTGCGGATAAAAATGAGCTCCGAACGTGGCTCGCCTCAAAACCACGTGACTTCTACAACTGAGGAATAGAAAAGTTATCCCAGCGTTGTAAACAGTGAAGGAAAATATATTATTAATGAGTAAAGGCTCTGTTATGTGTATCTGTTGTGTTTAGTGCGAAATGTGAATCACGAGATGAGACTGTAAAATGTTGAAACCAGCTACAACAGTTCTTCTCAGACGGGGAGGCTTTCAACATACACTACTGACCATTAAAACTGCTGCACCAAGAAGAAATGCAGATGATAAACGGGTATTCATTGGACAAATATATTATACTATAACTGACATGTGACAACATTTTCACGCAGTCTGGGTGCATAGATCCTGAGAAATCAGTACACAGAATAACAGAGCTTGGATGGCGTGTGCAGCTACAGCTGCCCATGCAGCTTCAACACGATACCACAGTTCATCAAGAAAAGTGACTGGCGTATTGTAACGAGCCAGTTGCTCGGCCACCATTGACCAGACGTTTTCAGTTGGTGAGGAATCTGGAGAATGTACTGGCCAGGGCAGCAGTCGAACATTTTCTGTGTCCAGAAAGGCCCGTACAGGACCTGCAACATGCGATCGTGCATTATTCTTCTCAAATGTAGGGTTTCACAGGGATCGAATGAAGGGTAGAGCCACGGGTCGCAACACATCTGAAATGTAACGTCCACTGTTCAAAGCGCCGTCAGTGCGGACACGAGGTGACCGAGACGTGTAACCAATGGCACCCCATACCATCACGCCGGGTGATACGGCAGTATGGCGATGACGAATACACTCTTCCAATGTGCGTTCACCGCGATGTCGCCAAACACGGATGCCACCATCATGGTGCTGTCTGTAAACAGAACCTGAAGTCATCCGAAAAAATGAAGTTTTGCCATTCATGCACCCAGGTTCGTCGTTGAGTACACCATCGCAGGCGTTACTGTATGTGATGCAGCGTCAAGGGTAACCGCAGCCATGATCTCCGAGCTGATAGCCCATGCTGCTGCAAACGTCGTCGAACTGTTCGTGCAGATGGTTGTTGTCTTGCAAATGTCCCCATCTGTTGACTCAGGGATCGAGACGTGGGTGCACGACCCGTTACAGCCATGCGCATAAGATGCCTGTCATCTCGACTGCTAGTGATACGAGGCCGTTGGGGTCCAGCAAGGCGTTCCGTATTACCCTCCTGAACCCACCGATTCCATATTCTGCTAACAGTCATTGGATCTCGACCAACGCGAGCAGCAATGTCGTGATACGATAAACCGCAAACGCGATAGGCTACAATCCGACCTTTATCAAAGTCGGAAACGTGATGGTACGCATTCCTCCTCCTTACACGAGGCATCAAAACAACGTTACACCAGGCAACGCCGGTCAACTGCTGTTTTTGTATGAGAAATCGATTGGAAACTTTCCTCATGTCAGTACGTTGTAGGTGTCACCACCGGCGCCAATCTTGTGTGAATGCTGTGGAAAGCTAATCATTTGCATATCACAGCATCTCCTTCCTATCGGTTAAATTGCGCGTTAGTAGCACTTCATCTTCGTGGTGTAGCAATTTTAATAGCAAGTAGTGTATATGAGGAAAAAAGTGCCTTTTGCTACTCTTAGATCCAGAAATAAATGAATTTAAATGTTATAGAACTGGCATTGATATACGGTTAGTTGTTAATTCATATCTAAGTTTCAGGCGACATGTAGACTTCATCAGGCAAAAATGCAGGGCAGGTACAAGCCTATTGTCGTAGCGAACGTGTTCGAGTCCGTTACAAAATTTTAATATCCGCGGATGTGGATCAAAAGACTTGATGGTGCGGTGCTTACGCGTATTGCATTTCGCTTTTTCCGCCCCGAGGTCAGATAATAATTGCTTCATTGGTACGGTTATACTTTCTGAAGCGACATTTATTGTCATGCAATACATCTCACGTTCTTTTTGTTTCAAGCAGCCACTATTAAAAATTACGACTGCCAAAAGCTTATTGCTCTTTGAGTTGTTCTGAAACCTGTTCGCTGGTGACTCCATCGTGCTAGTATTATGATAAAAGTTGAAAGCCGTCTGTTAGGAACATCCTTCATATTTAATTAACGATACGTGAGTACAAAATTGAGAGCAAGCTGATAGGACGGTAGTTTTTAATATTGTGAATACTTCCTTTCTTGTGTATCAAAATAATCTTAGCCTTGTTCCACGATAGTGGGATTGAAGCATAGTGCAGGCAGGAAGTAAATACTTTTGCCAAGTGATTTATTGTTACCTCTCCTGCCAGTTTGAGGATGTCAGCTCAGCGTTGACATCCTCAAACTGGCAGGAGAGGTAACAATAAATCACTTGGCAAAAGTATTTACTTCCTGCCTGCACTATGCTTCAATCCCACTATCGTGGAACAAGGCTAAGATTATTTTGATACACAAGAAAGGAAGTATTCACAATATTAAAAACTACCGTCCTATCAGCTTGCTCTCAATTTTGTACAAAATGTTTACAAAGATCTTGATAAACCGAATTAGTTCCACCCTAGACTCAGCCCAACCTATCGAACAAGCTGGATTCCGAAGCAATTTTAGCACTATTGACCACATTCTGACCGTTAGTGAAGTGATAAGCAGAGCGAATGAATACCAACTGCCTCTCTGCATTGCCATTGTTGACTTTGAAAAGGCATTTGACTCCGTTAGCCATGTAGCTGTCCTCCAAGCTTTGAGTGAGCAAGGAGTGGGAGCAGCATACATTGAAGTGCTCAGGAAAATCTACGAGAATTCTTCAGCTTATGTTAACATCGGCGAATCAACTCAAGAATTCCGCATCATGAGGGGTGTCAAGCAAGGCGATCCCATCTCCCCAAAACTGTTCTCTGCTGTATTGGAAATGGCTATGTCAAAGCTGAGCTGGGAAGGTAAGGGAATTAGAATTAATGGAAGAAGGCTTACCAACTTGAGATTTGCTGATGATATTGCCTTACTGGCCAAAGACTTCGCAGAGCTCCAAAACTTAGTTACAGATCTTGCATCGGAATGTCAGCTGGTTGGCTTAAACATGAACCTATCCAAAACAAAAGTAATATCCAACAAATGGGTCCCAGCTGGAGATGTGAAAGTGAAGGACAGTCTACTAGAAGAGGTCAGTGAATATGTCTACCTTGGCCAGATTATAAATATGAAGGGAGACATAAGACCAGAAATCTATCGACGCATCAAGCTTGGCTGGCAAGCATTTGGGAAGAATTCAAAAGTATTCAGATCAAAAATGCCAGTAAATCTGAAGAAAGCAGTATTTGATCAATGCATTCTTCCTGTGATGACGTACGGATGCGAGACATGGACACTGAACTCATTCACAAAAGGGAAACTTAGGACAGCACAGAGAGCCATGGAGAGATCAATGCTGGGCTATACAAGAAAGGACAGGAAAAGGGCAGATGACATCCGGTCTGTGACGAAGGTTAATGACATCTTAGAGAGAGTACGTTCCTTGAAATGGCAGTGGGCTGGCCACGTCGCAAGAAGAAAAGACAACAGATGGACGAAGCTAGTACTGGAGTGGAGTCCGAGAGAGCACCGGAGGCCTAGAGGAAGACCACCAGACAGATGGGATAAAGACATCAAGAAGATCGCTGGTAACACCTGGCAGAGAACTGCCCAAGACCGTCCCACTTGGAGAAGACTTCTGAAAGCCTACCTGAATCCACGACTCGAAGAGGCCACATCATCTAATGATTGAATTGGCTGATGATGATGATGATGACGTGAGTTGCCTGTCACTAGAATGTTTCAAAGCGAATTGACTGCTAGGGGATGTATAGTAAGGGTTATCTGTGTGATGTACTTATATGGCGGAACTCTACTGACAAATCAGGTGCGAGGCAGCTAGAACTTGAGTTCGCTTAGAAAATGGCTCTGAGCACTATGGGACTTAACATATGTGGTCATCAGTCCTCTAGAACTTAGATCTACTTAAACCTACCTAACCTAAGGACATCACACACATCCATGTCCGAGGCAGGATTCGAAACTGAGTCCGTAGCGGTCACACGGTTCCAGACTGAAGCGCATAGAACCGCACGACCACACCGGCCGGCCAGTTCGCTTAGACCATGTGAACGCGGAAGCATACACTTCTTCGCTGGACTTCCTCGCTAATGGTGTACTCTGGCGACAGTAGTACCTTACTTGTTCCGTGTGTTAAATTCAGAGTCTCGTGTTTTACTGTTTGTGAGAGGGCATATCTTTCCTGCACTAGTGAGGATTTATGGTAAGAGTGTTGCTTGCTAGCGTTGCACTGGCTAATCAATATCTTACTGATAATTCTGCTTTCCAGATGTATTCTCATTGTACGCTAGCAAGATTTGTTAATTCGGATCAATGCTTTGTCTAATATGCAAGGTTCACTATCGGTTTTCCACTGAGACATCCGTGGATTTAAGTCGTGTCTCAAGTTATTCTCCCACTCAAGCACACCTCGTAGATTAGTAGATATATGGATTCCATTCTATTTTCATAGAATATGTGTTATATTTCCGTGTTATCCTACATAGGGCATACGTTAAATTTTATATTGAACTTTCAAGTACATTTCTTGAATAAAACAATTTTACTTTCAAGTCTATCGTTAATTTTTTCCTGACAGAAAATTTTTTAAATCTTACGATATTCATGCTCAAATTATATGTCCTTATTTATCCTTTGTCGCCATTCGCAATTCACGCGAGCACTGGTCACTGAAAAGGAATCTGCCTTCCGCAGAATCAGTTCAAGATCCGGCAGAAAGAATACTATTATCTGAATCACATAGAGAGGCGTCGCTGTCACTCTTGCATGAAGTACATACGCTGCATTGAGGAGGGACACCCATTTGTTATTATGGTCTTAATGCCTTCGAGGCGTATTTATGAAGGGCATTCAATAAGTGATGCAAAAAATTTTTGCTGCAAATTTAGTTGAAAAAAGGCGGAATTTGTTGTGAATATTCTTGCTTCAGCCCCAATAGTTTCATGACATTCCGATTGGCAGGGCGCTTCAAAATGGCGTCTGTAACGAAGGTGCGTTCCAAGCAGAGCGCTGTCATTGAGTTTCTTTTGATGGAAAACGTAAGCATCCAAGATATTCATAGGCGCTTGCAGAATGTTTACTGAGACCTGGCAGCAAACAAAAGCATGATGAGTCATTGGGCTAGGTGTCTGTCATCTTTGGCCGGCCGGAGTGGCCGTGCTTTTCTAGGCGCTACAGTTTGGAACTGAGCGACCGCTACGGTCGCAGGTTCGAATCCTGCCTCGGGCATGGATGTGTGTGATGTCCTTCGGTTAGTTAGGTTTAATTAGTTCTATGTTCTAGGCGACTTATGACCTCAGAAGTTAAGCCGCATAGTGCTCACAGCCATTTGAACCAGCCATTTGTCATCATTGGAACAAGATCATGCAAATGTATCCGATGTCGCGCATACCGACCGGCCGCATACAGTTGTGACTCCTACAATGTTGGAATATGCGGACACACTTATTGGAGCTGGTCGGCGGATTACAATAAGACACCTAGCTGCTCAACTGGCCGTCTGTCTTGATACTGTGCTGACACACTCGTCCACCAGTTGGATTGCTGCCCGCTGGTTGCCGCGCCTATCTATGTGGAACTGCTGGCGCGTTACGAGTTTGATCGTGACAATTTTTTGTCGAAAATCGCCACAGGCGGTGAAACATGGGTTCATCACTTCGAATTGAAAATAAAACAGTAATCCATAGAATGGGGATATCCAACTTTTCCTCTGAAGAAAAGCTTCAAACGGCAAACTCAGGTGGTACAGTCATGGCTAGAGTTTTGTCGTACTTTGAAGGTGCTATTCTGTTTGATGTTCTCACTTACGATGCAACATTCAACTTTGAAACCTGTTGTGCTACTCTCAGGAAACTGAAGAAAGGACTTCAGTGTGTTCATCGCCGCCGGATGCAGTGGCCGAGCGGTTCTAGGCGCTGCAGTCTGGAACCGCGCGACCGCTGCGTTTGCAGGTTCGAATCCTGCCTCGGGCATGGATGTGTGTTGTGATGTCCTTAGGTTAGTTAGGTTTAAGAAGTTCTAAGTTCTAGGGAACTAATGACCGCAGAAGTTAAGTCCCATAGTGCTCAGAGCCATTTGAACCATTTTTGTTCATCGCCACTGAAACGCAAACGAACTTCTCCTTCTCCTTGATATCGCGAGGTCTACACATATCTGGGCACCCGAGTAAAAAAATCACAAAACTTATGCAGCAAGGCACTGACTCCAATAGTATGGTGCCATGGAGGCATATAGGCCGACTCCGTAATCTGGCGCTAGGCCGTCGATTGAACGGAGCTAACGTTGAAATATAGAGTTTTGTAGCCAAAACAATGGGGAATAGTACGGCGTATTGGAACCGTGAATAATATCAACCTGCTTCCAGAAAAAATACGTTGCTTTACTTATTGAACGTCCCCTGTGAAAAATGATTCTTCCATCACGATTCAGCGACCCTTTCGTCGCCATTTCGAGTGGAAACGACACGATAACGTGCCTTACACCTAACAGTGTCAGATCGTTTCCTGCGGCTTACCATCCGTGATGTACTGGCTTCGTTTGGTATCATTGTTCTCTCCTTTTTGTGGATCTTCATGACCCTATAGCAAAGGTTATAAGCGATCGCTAGAAAGGTTAAACAACGACATATGGTTCCAACAGTAGGTGTCATTTACCCGGCCTATTCGTTTCCAGATACAGAGACATGCATTGCCGAGCACGGTCTCCCGATCTGACTGCCCCTGACCTGTTCTTGTGCCGATACGAAGAAAGGAGGAGAACTAGCCGTCCTCATCGGTAGCTGAACTCGAGAAAAGGATATTCACAACGGTGGAGGAGATCCCAATGAACATGCTGTGTCGGGGAATGGAAGTTTCCGTTCGTCGCCTGGAGAAAAGCGCGGAATGGAATGTCGATCGTCTGTATGGTGTTGTATTCAAATCAAAGTAAAAGTAATGCGTGAAAGTAATGGCATATGTTTTTCTGTATTTATAACTTATGTTGCAATTAATTCGCCATTTTTTTCGAAGTTATGTCTTTTTTCATATCTTATTATTCATTTTGCTGGACCCTGTAAACAGAAACTGCATTCAGTAGATGCGATATCCATCTTCAAAGCATACAAGGTATGTTTGAGTGGCTGAAAACTTCTTGATAAGTAGTGCTATTCTGAAAACATGGAGATTTGATTATTTTATGATCCCTGCTTTTTTAAATCAGATATTCGACACTACTAGGTGCATTCCACATCTGAACAGCGAGTGTTTTCTCTTTAATAGAATCACCATTATCACTTTCGCTAGAATTATTTGAATATTTTGGTTAAAACTTTGCATTACGTGAAAACATTTTAGTGGCCCCTTCCCACATTTCGTTGCAGCATGGAAGTCGCTTGCTGCCTGCGATATCACCAACAGAAAACAAGTAGCGCTGCTATTCATTTGTGGATCATATTTTGTGAAGAAGGGGAATATTCAGGTCACTAACCCTAGCAGTATCAACGTATCTTCCATAATGTGGGGTGGGGGAGGGGGGGGGGGGAGGGAAGCGAGAGAGTGCCTTATGCCCACCACGAAAAATGTTTAAAAAATAACGGATTTCGTTAATTGATGTTAACTTTTACTAACAACGTTCGTTGAAATAGGTACTGATTTATAACTAGGATCCAGAACCTGAAAATATCTATCAGTGCAATCATAGCAATACCAACGCATTTTCCAGAATGTGTATGCAGAAGGGAAAGGTACTTTACGATCACCACAAATTTTTTTTAAAAAATATGGTTTTCGTTAACTGTCGTCTTTTATTCACAACCTAAATTTGAAGATAATAGATGTATAAGAAGGATACTGAACTTGAAAATATAAATATGATATTTGTTGCGATAAGTCACATTCGGTAATAAGATTAACATTTTTTGGTTACATCTTACTGAAAAATTTAAGACAGTTACAGAATCTGGTGTCAGAAATCATTAAAGGCAAAACATATTCTATTCAGAATTTTACAATATGAACTACATAACAAAATAACAATATTTTCAAAAGGGTGGGGATAAAGCAACACCTACCCCCCCTCCCCCAACCTTGGTATTACGAGGGTCCCCCCCCCCCCCCCAACCTTGGCATTACGAAGGTTAATACCGAAATCTGGTAAGTATTCACGTTGAAGTCAATAAGGTATATAAGTGTCTTTGACAGTATTATGCGGAAACGTGAATGTCTTACTCTCTGGATGCTGATCAGAGTAAAAGCTTTCGTAAAGGAGACATTTTCTCAACATAGAAATCAAAATTAGAGTGGGTAGGTTTGCTTGATGTACCACAACTCCTCGATTTCGCGTTCTTTGCTGGGAAGTAACGGAATTCCTAGTATCCTGCACACGACGCGCCGCCCCAGGGGATACGAAATTCTTTGGTTGTGAAAGCCGCTAAAGCGCGCAGATACCCGTTTTGTGCCCAGTCATCGCTCTCGCGCTCGCCGACACAGCTATTTACACGATTTTTGCGTGTTCGAAATGAGATCCACTCATACGCCGGGAGCCGGCAGGCGACACCATAGTGCCGGACGAGCGCAGACCGCGCACAAGCGACAGCGCATTAAAAATTGATCGCCGTGCATTAACGGGGACAAAGTTACCAACGAGCCTTGGCACAGTAGCGAGATTTGCAATTGCGAAACACATTAGACCGGAGTGGAGAGACCACTAGAGCGTCCAGTTCAAACAGAGTCGCCATAGGACGGCGGTGTTTGCCTCTCGTAATTATTCATCTATCTTCTATTTGCAATCCCAATTAAAGCCGGCGCGGCAATCAGCAGGGGATTTCAGGCGGCGGTCGCCGTTTGATCACCCGCCGACCGCGCCGCTCCTCCCTGCCTCTCTCTCACCCTACCCTCCTACCTCCTCCCTGCCCACCGCTCCAGACAGAACCCACCTGAGAAGAGCCGCAGCGGCGGTCCATCCGCGGGACGAGAATTGAAACCAACACCACTGTAGAGTTCCGATTCCCGACTGCCACCTCGCATTTGGGTCGAATTTGCTTTATCACTCGTATTGGAAGTCATAAGCATGTAAATTCAAAAATCAAATTAAGTTTGGGCACGGTGGAGCGCTATCCAATATAAAAAAGGTAGGAAACATCTGTTTTTTTAACAGATTTATTTTAGAAATAATAAAAAAGACTGAAATTCTCATCAAAATTTACGTTTCCCACGTGCGGCTCGTCAAGGCTTCAAAGTTAGAAATGAAAGATCGAGGCTTGCAGTAAATCCCGTTCAGTCACAAACATTCTACATCCCGGAACAGAAGCATAGACGCCGTATCTATGGAGGAGGATCTGCAGCGAATTGACGCATGGTGCAGGGAATGGCCATTGAATCTCAATGTAGGCAAGTGTAATGTGCTCCGAATACATAGAAAGTAAGATCCCTTACCATTTAGCTACAATATAGCAGGTCAGATGAAACCCGTGGTCTAGGGGTAGCCTCTTTGATTCATAATCAAAACGTCTTCGGTCCCGGGTTCGATCCCCGCCACTGCCTAAATTTTGATAAATAATCAGCATTGGCGGCCGAAGACTTCCTGCATAAGAAGTCAGCCTCATTCTGCCAACGGCCTTGTCAAAGAGGGCGGAGGAGCGGATAGAGGTTCAGGGCACTCTCTTGTCCTAGGGGTGGGAAATTGCCCCTAAAGGCGGAAGAATCAGCAATGATCAACAACATGAGGATGCAGAAGGCAATGGAAACCACTGCATTAAAGACACGTAACGTGTATCCACAGGATATGTGGCCTGTAATTGAAGAAGTGTCATGATGATCTCTCCATTGGCAAAAGATTCCGGAATAGTCCCCCATTCGGATCTCTGGGAGGGGACTGCCAAGGGGGAGGTTACCATGAGAAAAAGATTGAATAATCAACGAAAGGATAACGTTCTACGAGTCGGGGCGTGGAATGTCAGAAGCTTGAACGTGGTAGGGAAACTAGAAAATCTGAAAAGGGAAACGCAAAGGCTCAATCTAGATATAGTAGTAGTCAGTGAAGTGAAGTGGAAGGAAGACAAGGATTTCTGGTCAGATGAGTATCGGGTAATATCAACAGCAGCAGAAAATGGTATAACAGGTGTAGGATTCGTTATGAATAGTAAGGTAGGGCAGAGGGTGTGTTACTGTGAACAGTTCAGTGACCGGGTTGTTCCAATCAGAATCGACAGCAGACCAACACCGACAACGATAGTTCAGGTATACATGCCGACGTCGCAAGCTGAAGATGAACAGATAGAGAAAGTGTATGAGGATATTGAAAGGGTAATGCAGTATGTAAAGGGGGACGAAAATCTAATAGTCATGGGCGACTGGAATGCAGTTGTAGGGGAAGGAGTAGAAGAAAAGGTTACAGGAGAGTATGGGCTTGGGACAAGGAATGAAAGAGGAGAAAGACTAATTGAGTTCTGTAACAAGTTTCAGCTAGTAATAGTGAATACCCTGTTCAAGAATCACAAGAGGAGGAGGTATACTTGGAACAGGCCGGGAGATACGGGAAGATTTCAATTAGATTACATCATGGTCAGACAGAGATTCCGAGATCAGATACTGGATTGTAAGGCGTACCCAGGAGCAGATATAGACTCAGATCACAATATAGTAGAGATGAAGTTCAAGACATTAGTCAGGAAAAGTCAATACGCAAAGATGTGGGATACGGAAGTACTAGGGAATGACGAGATACGTTTGAAGTTCTCTAACGCTATAGATACAGCAATAAGGAATAGCGCAGTAGGCAGTACAGTTGAAGACGAATGGACATCTCTAAAAAGGGTCATCACAGAAGTTGGGAAGGAAAACATAGGTACAAAGAAGGTAGCTGCGAAGAAACCATGGGTAACAGAAGAAATACTTCAGTTGATTGATGAAAAGAGGAAGTACAAACATGTTCCGGGAAAATCAGGAATACAGAAATACAAGTCGCTGAGGAATGAAATAAATAGGAAGTGCAGGGAAGGTAAGACGAAATGGCTGCAGGAAAAATGTGAATACATCGAAAAAGTGATGATTGTCGGCAGGACAGACTCAGCGTACAGGAAACTCAAAACAACCTTTGGTGACATTAAAAGCCACGGTGGTAACATTAAGAGTGCAACGGGAATTCCACTGTTAAATGCAGAGGAGAGAGCAGATAGTTGGAAAGAATACATTGAAAGCTTGTATGAGGGTGAAGATTTGTCTGATGTGATAGAAGAAGAAACAGGAGTCGATTTAGAAGAGATAGGGGTTCCAGTATTAAAATCGGAATTTAAAAGAGCTTTGGAGGACTTACGGTCAAATAAGGCAGAAGGCATAGATAACATTCCATCAGAATTTCTAAAATCATTGGGGGAAGTGGCAACAAAACGACTATTCACGTTGGTGTGTAGAATACATGAGTCTGGCGACATACCATCTGACTTTCGGAAAAGAATCATCCACACAATTCCGAAGACGGCAAGAGCTGACAAGTGCGAGAATTATCGCACAATCAGCTTAACAGCTCATGCATCGAAGCTACTTACAAGAATAATAAACAGAAGAATGGAAAAGAAAATTGAGAATGCGCTAGGCGACGATCAGTTTGGCTTTAGGAAAAGTGAAGGGACGAGAGAGGCAATTCTGACGTTACGGCTAATAATGGAAGCAAGGCTAAAGAAAAATCAAGACACTTTCATAGGATTTGTCGACCTGGAAAAAGCGTTCGACAATATAAAATGGTGCAAGCTGTTCGAGATTCTGAAAAAGGTAGAGGTAAGCTATAGGGAGAGACGGGTCATATACAATATGTACAACAACCAAGAGGGAATAATAAGAGTGGACGATCAAGAACGAAGTGCTCGTATTAAGAAGGGTGTAAGACAAGGCTGTAGCCTTTCACCCCTACTCTTCAATCTGTACATCGAGGAAGCAATGATGGAAATAAAAGAAAGGTTCAGGAGTGGAATTAAAATACAAGGTGAAAGGATATCAATGATACGATTCGCTGATGACATTGCTATCCTGAGTGAAAGTGAAGAAGAATTAAATGATCTTCTCAACGGAATGAACAGTCTAATGAGTACACAGTATGGTTTGAGAGTAAACCGGAGAAAGACGAAGGTAATGAGAAGTAGTAGAAATGAGAACAGCGAGAAACCTAACATCAGGATTGATGGTCACGAAGTCATTGAAGTTAAGGAATTCTGCTACCTAGGTAGTAAAATAACCAATGAAGGACGGAGCAAGGAGGACATCAAAAGTAGACTCGCTATGGCAAAAAAGGCATTTCTGGCCAAGAGAAGTCTACTAATATCAAATCCCGGCCTTAATTTGAGGAAGAAATTTCTGATGATGTACGTCTGGTGTACAGCATTGTTTGGTAGTGAAACATGGACTGTGGGAAAACCGGAACAGAAGAGAATCGAAGCATTTGAGATGTGGTGCTATAGACGAATGTTGAAAATTAGGTGGACTGATAAGGTAAGGAATGAGGAGGTTCTACGCATAATCGGAGAGGAAAGGAATATGTGGAAAACACTGATAAGGAGAAGGGACAGGATGATAGGACATCTGCTAAGACATGAGGGAATGACTTCCATGGTACTAGAGGGAGCTGTAGAGGGCAAAAACTGTAGAGGAAGACAGAGTTTGGAATACGTCAAGCAAATAATTGAGGACGTAGGTTGCAAGTGCTACTCTGAGATGAAGAGGTTAGCACAGGAAAGGAGTTCATGGCAGGCCGCATCAAACCAGTCAGTAGACTGATGACAAAAAAAAAAAAAAAAAAAAAATAGCAGGTCAGCAACTGGAAGCAGTTAATTCCATAAATTATCTGGGAGTACGCATTAGGAGTGATTTAAAATGGAATGATCATATAAAGTTGATCGTCGGTAAAGCAGATGCCAGACTGAGATTCACTGGAAGAATCCTAAGGAAATGAAATCCGAAAACAAAGGAAGTAGGTTACAGTACGCTTGTTCGCCCACTGCTTGGATACTGCTCAGCAGTATGGGATCCGTACCAGATAGGGTTGACAGAAGAGATAGAGAAGATCCAACGGAGAGCAGCGCGCTTCGTTACAGGATCATTTAGTAATCGCGAAAGCGTTACGGAGATGATAGATAAACTCCAGTGGAAGGCCCTGCGGGAGAGACGCTCAGTAGCTCGGTACGGGCTTTTGTTGAACTTTGGAGAACATACCCTCACCGAAGAGTCAAGCAGTATATTGCTCCGTCCTACGTATATCTCGCGGAGAGTCCGTGAGGATAAAATCAGAGAGATTGGAGCCCACACAGAGGCATACCGACAATCCTTCTTTCCACGAACAATACGAGACGAGAATAGAAGGGAGAACCGATAGAGGTACTCAAGGTACCCTCCGCCCCACATCGTCGGGTGGCTTGCGGAGTATGGATGTAGCTGTAGATGTAGATGTATCCAAGGGAGTAGGTGACTAGGTGGAGAAGGGAGGTATGGAAAATTACTGATATCATGACACACCCCTCCCAAAAAGGATAATTAGTAGAAGTATTTATGTTGTTACATTTATGAGTTTCCAAACTTCACAGCAAGTTTTTGGTTAATAAAGTAGCGTGAAAACCAAAAAGGCTAGAAAGCTACCGTGAGCTACAGAAATTACTAGCTACTTTAGTAGTTTCCGTGAGGGCTTGCCCATGTGGATGGATTTGTGGTCTGACCAGCAACATTCCAGTCACAAAAAGACTGGAATACACAGTCTGAACGTTCCAGGTGCGGACAACAATTCACACTCACTGTGCGTATATCCACAAGTAAGACCATTAAACCACATGAAGCTGGGAGGGAAAGCTGAACAGTTAACTGTAAACACCAGAGGGTGATGAAGAAGACCCCAACAGAGGGTTTGAAACGTCAACCGTATAGAAGAAATTGAAACGTACCACCGCCTAACATTCTCCTCACCTTCTCCTCAAACTCACACTCCATCGCACTGCTACGTAATTATGTCCACTCATAATGGTTTCCCCTTCCCTACACAAAAAAACCTCCATCACTATTCCTTCTCTACTCGTACACAGTACGTAAATACACGGAAACATAATTAAATAGAATTACAAACATAAAATAATTTAATAAAATGAACGTTGTATGGCAAAGACAAAGACAAAGTAATGGAAAGGTTATGTGGACAATGCTGCAAAACACAAACCACAACACATACTTGGAGTACAAAAGCCGGCTGGTGTGGCCGAGCGGTTCTAGGCGCTTCAGTCTCGAACCGCGCGACCGCCACGGTCACAGGTTCGAATCCTGCCTCGGGCATATATGTGTGTGATGTACTTATGTTAGTTAGGTTTAAGTAGTTCTAAGTTCTAGGGGACTGATGACCTCAGATGTTAAGTCCCATAGTGCTCAGAGCCATTTGAACCATTTTTTAAATAGAAATACAAACAAAATAAAGTGCTGTGCACAAAAGTGTTTTACTAAAAACATAAGAAATGCATAGTGCTGCAGAACATCTAAAAATTAGACGAAAATTATCAGTGTGTAAAGCAGAAAAACAACGATGTGCTCGCAGACGGCATTTCCTGATGTAAGCGAGAAATCAACTGAAAAGAAGCGTAAATGCAAATCAATTTATTCTTAACAAACTGTGTTGCGATCTAAAAGGAAATCAAAATGTAAATAATTTAATTACAGGCCACTGATGACGCTTTACCTCAATAAAAGGAAACGCGCCTGGTGAAAAAAATTACGCATTTTTGTAGTTGCAACGACAGAACAAAAATACCTTCAGGAGTTATAAAGGAACTACGGCCAATATGGCCACACAAATGAAGAATTCTAGAAGATTTTAACTTCAGTTATTTTGTTGTTGGTTTATAGGAACTTCGTGCAGTAGTAGCACATGCTAACAATTCCCGTGAAACGCATCGGTTTCATGCCGCTAGAGAAGCCGAAACGTAATGGGGTAGCACATTGATGGAGTATCTTGTGGTAAGTCTTTTAGGCCGTATGGATTGTTGCATAGTTCTTGTCCTTCAGATCAATAGAATTCCGCACGACACTCCATCAGTGGGCGTGCAGCATTGTGTTCTAGTTCCTTCAGCGACATGTAACAGTGCTGCAATTCGAGGATTTCAATGAATACCAGGACTGTAGACATGTTCCAGGTACTCACGGAGGTCGAGTGTGGAATGTAATTGTCGTATGACACCGAAGCTTGGAAGATATGCTAATACGTTACCAAGTAACCGGTTTACTCTGCAAACAAATTTCTTCCAATTGTGGACACCAGGCGCAAATCTAGCACTGCACAGCCCCTCTTCCCTGTCTTCGATGCTCTTATTGAACAAACTGTGTAATAGGAGGTTAATAGTAAAATCAACACAAGCTATGCAGTGGAGAGATCAGAATAGATGGAAATGTAGAACGCTCGCTGTACGCCGCGATAGCAGTGCAAACACTAACTTGGTTCGAAGAAGACCAGTTTCAACAGAATTATGCTGCCATTATTTGATCCTAGGGAAATTGTTATAAAATTTTCATGTTATATTACGCGAAGCCAGAGCTCCATAAGATCAGACGGTGGCGCCATAAGACTGCTGAAGCCGATCATCTTGGAACAATAAAAGTGTCTAAACTGCGACTGAAGCTCACGAAGTGCGTTCTTCATTTCCAGTAAAATCAATTTCTGCCTTTGTCACTTGTTTGACATTTTCTGTCCAAGTCTCGTCCCCAGTTCATTGAATATGGAAATATTTCTATAAGTCTTTCTTGCATTCACAGCACCAGATTTCCACCTGGTGGCCAAAATTCGAACAAATTCCCAGCCCTCCCCCCGCCCCCTCGCGTAAATCGATTCCGCGTTAACTCATTAGAATATCTACCAAGTTTCGCTGCCGTATTGTAATTGCAGCAAACATTGAACCTCTCTAAGATGCTGCACTGTAAATGTAACCTCCTGGTACATGAAAAAAGCAATTTTTTCGATGTGATAGTTAAAACATTACGACTACCCTTAGTAGCTGCGTCAGTATTGGTATTAAAATCAATCAGTAATTCGGGGCACCCTTTTCCAATCTCTGATATATGATTTGTATCGTGGGGTCTTCCCATCCCATTGTCTGCGACGTGACGTTGGCTAGACAAATTGCACCCATTGAAGAATTCTATGTATGCTGAATATGCCGTCATTTCAGCGTGGTAGCGGTGGCTGGCCGTACTCGGTGAGTCCACCGCCGCAGCCGAACGCGGCCGAAAAGTCGGCGCCGCTCGCTGGAAAGCGACCCAGCCAGTGCTTGCGCGTCCGTCCGCGTGTCGGCATCTCTTGATATTCAAATCCCGCTGGCGATGAAATTCTGATTTCGCAGCGTACCATACATACCGCGCAGGCGGCGATATTCCCTCCTCCCTGCCGCCTCCAGCCTCCGCCAGCGCGCCGCGGCGCTGGCGAGTCACCGCCACTCGCCTCCGGCGCCCACGCCCACAGCCGCACAGTGGCTGCCGCGCCTATAAAACGCGAGCGAGCCTGCCGCCCTGCCAGCGACAGCTCTGGCGCCGGTAATGGAGCGCCCCGGTTGCATCGGGGGCGGTATTTACCGATGGCGGTCCGACCCGCAGCGCAGCCGAAGCATTTCCCTATCGAAAACGAGTAACACGCGGCTTTAACACTCGGACCATATTTACAAATAACTACATCCAGCTATTACTCCGCTCGGGCGTTATAATGCCTCACCGGCTCTAACCGGCTTTCGGGGCCCGGGAGGGAGTTTCTGGTCGTCAAAAATAGTAAAAAAAGCAAAAAACGGGAAAAATCGGCCTTTTATTATATGTATTTCGTCGCGCGCTTGGGGCGTGAATTCAATTTGCGTTACTCGTTTCCGAAACAGGATAACATTGATACGAGCGGCGGCGATAATGCCAATGTCAAAAAAAAAAAAAAAAAAAAATAAAATAAAATAAAATAAAAAAAATAAAAAAATAAAAAAATACGTGCACTGTGTTTTGGGTGATTTTACAGGAGTACATGTTTTTCGGCCAGGCGAGAATTATTCAGAATGATCTTGATCGCAAAATGTGGTCATAGGGTTCCACAATACGAGCAGCATCTTCCCCCGTGGGATCTTCATTCAGCGCTTAAATATATTCTTAGCTTTCTAGCGTCCACAGCTCGTGGTCTAATCGTTAGAGTCACAGAGTCACGCATTTGATTCCAGAGCGGTTCGGAAGTTTACTAATCTGGGGGCTGAGTGTTTGTGTTGTCCTAATCCCACCTCGTCTTCATCGAAAAAAATGGTTCAAATGGCTCTGAGCACTATGGGACTTAACATCTAAGGTCATCAGTCCCCTAGAACTTAGAACTACTTATACCTAACTAACCTAAGGACATCACACACATCCATGCCCGAGGCAGGATTCGAACCTGCGACCGTAGCGGTCGTGCGGTTTCAGAATGAAGCGCCTAGAGCCGCTCGGCCACACCGGCTGGCCGTCTTCATCGACTCTCGTAGCCGATGTGTCAGTTGGGATGGCGGACACCACTGAAAGAACATGTTTTCTGTTACATCGTTTGCCGGCCAGAGTGGCCGAGCGGTTCTAGGCTCTACAGTCTGGAACCGCGCGACCGCTACGGTCGCAGGTCCGAATCCTGCCTCGGGTATGGATGTGTGTGATGTCATTACGTTAGTTAGGTTTAAGTAGTTCTAAGTTCTAGGCGACTGATGACCTCAGAAGTTAAGTCCCACAGCGCTCAGAGCCATTTGAACCATTTTTGTTACATCGTTTCATTTCCACGCCAGTTTAACCTGACTCTTAAAACCGCTCAAAATAGTCGATTTCTGCATTACCGAGTCTCGGTTTTTTACTCCTAATATTTCCTGCGAAGACGAGAAATCGAAAGAAGATTAAAAAATTTTGATTCTCAGTTCCAAGATACATAGAACAACAATTTCAAATTAAATAGGCAAATAAAAGAAACCGTCCACCGTTCGTTGCATCTCTCGGAAAGTGGTAACTGGTGGAATACTACAAAAAAAGTCACCAATATTGTCCTACTGATTATAAGTTTTTGAAACTCGGTTAAAAAATCATGTTTTCGTTGAGGATCATATCACTTTTTGGGCATTACGAAGATTTTACCTTCAGTTATTTTGTTGTTGGTTTACAGGAACTTCGCGCAGTAGTAGCACACACTGTAACTTCACGTGAAACGGATCGGTTTCATGCCGCTAGAGTAGCCAACCATTACGAACCGAGTCAGTGCTAGAGAATGAAAACTAAGATTGAAGAACTTTGTTTTTAGTGTTAATCTGTCCGCTACGAGAGACATGTTATGTAGACAAAGGGAGCAGATTAGCTACTTTCTATTTTTATTCTATGCTATGAACGAAACGTGGTTAAGTTTTTAATTTACTACTATTACAATATAATCCCTCCTCCTGCAATTTCGTAGAGTTGACAGACAGATCTTTAATCTTTCAAAGCAAATGAAGCGTTGTACTTCATTGCTACATCGCTTCGTAAAAACATTTCCAGACTAGGGTTGGTGCTATTCTGCAATACAGCGGATGGCCAGCGACAACAGAGAGAAACTACCTAAAGCGGGGAGGGGGGCAAGTATTGTACACTACACATACACGCGTACGTTAAGCAACGACACACTACAACGGAGATGCTACTGTCTCAGCAGTGCTGTACCAGGTCTTGTGTCATGTTTGTTGCCAGTTTTTGTCGGCATTGTTATTAAAATTGAATGATCAATTTTCTCATTTTCTTATAATAACCGAATTTTTCAAACCAATATTAATTTTTCGAAAAAAACTCCTTTCTTTAAAAAAGTTTATTCCAAAAGCACAAAAATTAGTTTTGCTGCAATGGAAATTATTCGCTTACTAATTTAAAAAAAAGACTGTTGTAGCCAATGCAAAAAAAAAAAAATACCGACAAGTACCGGTTCTTCAGAATTAAAATACTGGTATCGGTTTTAACCAACCGGTTTTGCCCATACCCAGGTGGCACCACGTGACTTTTTAACATGTATGAATGATGAACGATTATTCGAAATAGTGAGCAATTCAGTATTCTTTCAAGTGTGAGAAGGTGGAACCACGTTCCCACCTATGTGGCTTGGAAACGGGCTCGCCATACTCTACTCCCTATCCTGACAATGCCTGAAGTATCGGATTCGTGATTGGACCGTGTCTTCACAGTCAAAGTACATAAATTAAGGGCGGAAGGGAATAACACAACCCTGCTTGAGGAAATCTACAGACTCAACATGTATGTTTTTAAAAAATCCCCCCCCCCCACTCACCCTACACACACACACACACACACACACACACACACGTATTCAGAGATAATTCACGTAATTGACTGGCACTAGAACGTGGCAGATTTTGTCAATGGCGGTAAGGAGACGTCGGTGGTCGAGATGCGATATTAATTACGAGTTTCCATCATAATTCCGGATCATCTGATTGTCGCAATTAGCGAGTAACAGTTTCATTATCTGTTTTCCCGACTAACCAGCAATCTATTTAATACCGCAGGATCTTCGTACCAAGGCTCTCTCACAACGGAAAACATCATCTTGGCGAAAATCATAACTGCTGACTTCATTGCCACTTCATTGTGGGGAATTCTTCTATACATAAATATTGCATATTTCGTATCTTGTCTGCTCTCACAACACAAATAAAATAACTTATCAAAATCAAGTCAAACGTAGTTTTAGTCATTGCTAGCCTGCAATGCTCGTTAATCTCTAATTATACCAATTCTGATGTGGCAATAATGGTTGCGTATTCTTGGAGACTGTGGGATCACGTAAGTTGTCAACATACTTGACTACTTTTGAATTTACAGTGAATTCAGATTACATAATCAATCAAATTCGTTAATTAATTTATTCCAATGTGGAAAAAAGTCTGAGGTACGCAACAAACAACTGGTTCCTTAAGTTGGTTATAATTTGAGGCTTCTGTTTGTACATCGTTATCTTTCATTTTGGGATCTGTCCAGGTGAGCAGAAATTGTTGAGATTCCTGCGTGCAGTCTTTAACACCTTTTGATGTCTCTCGACAATGTTAGCGTCTAGATTGAAATTTTCACTCTACAGCGGAGTGTGCGCTGATATGAAACTTCCTGGCAGATTAAAACTGTGTGATGGACCGAGACTCGAAGTCGGGACCTTTGCCTTTCGCGGGAAAGTGCTCTACCAACTGAGCTACCATAGCACGACTCACGCCCCGTCCTCACAGTTTCAATTCCGCCAGTACCTCGTCTCCTACCTTCAAAACTTCACAGTCCTGCAGGGTTCGCAGCAGAGCTTCTGTGAAGTTTGGAAGGTAGGAGACGAGGTACTGGCGGAATTGAAGCTGTGAGGACGGGGCGTGAGTCGTGCTTGGGTAGCTCAGTTGGTAGAGTACTTGCCCGCGAAAGGAAAAGGTCCCGAGTTCGAGTCTCGGTCCGGCACAAAGTTTTAATCTGCCAGAAAGTTTCAATGTTAGCGTCGTTTTTAAGTTTGATTTGAGTTTTAGAGAACTATTGTGATCTGTGTCAATCATTAAGGAATACAGATACCTATCAATCCGCAGTCTTGACTCCGAAATTCCATGCACAGAAACGTAACATTATCGTTCTACAACGGTTTCAGTTCTGATGTTTAACTCATCCACTTCTGGTTGCGGAATTGAATTATGCTTGACGCAGCATAGTTATTAGATAACAGTTCGAAAGGAAACATAGCGAAACATCCATTCATGACTTAAGCACAGTTGTTTGTATTCACACTTAAACAAATGTTCAAATGTGTGTGAAATCTTATGGAACTTAACTGCTAAGGTCATCAGTCCCTAAGCTTACACACTACTTAACCTAAACTATCCTTAGGACAAACACACACACACACCCATGACCGAGGGAGGACTCGAACCTCCGCCGGGGCCAGCCGCACAGTCCATGACTGCAGCGCCTGGCCGGCCAAAGCGGCCGAGCGGTTCTAGGCGCTTCAGTCTGGAACCGCGCGACCACTACGGTCGCAGGTTCGAATCCTGCCTCGGGCATGGATGTGTGTGATGTCCTTAGGGTAGTTAGGTTTAATTAGTTCTAAGTTCTAGGGGACTGATGACCTTAGAAGTTAAGTCCCATTTGAACCTTTTGCAGCGCCTGAGACCGCTTGGCTAATCCCGCGCGGCTCTCTTGCCCTACGACTTCTTTCTGCTTAGGCGACCCACTAGTAATAAATATAACTTGGTGCACGTTAAAATTGTTGTTCTCACTGTGAAGACATCGTTGTGCATAACGACCAAACTCAACGTACAATCTCTTAATATTCAGTGAAGCTAACGAGCATTGCACTCGCTTGTTTTGTTTGATTATATCTCTGTTTATCGGGTAGGCTTGTAAGAAACTTTCAATATAAGAGAAATAAGAGCTCGAGAATAAAGGTCTCATTTTTCGCACGTGCTATTCGAGAAACTGAAAATGGTTCTATGCACCCTTTGCCAGACAATTTAGTGTGAATTGCAGACTAATAATATAAATGTAGATGTAGATGAACTACAGGCTAGAAAACTTTATATACCAACAGCAAATCGATTTGTGACTGTCTTGGACATCAGTGAGGAAGATCATTGAGCTTTCAGTATCGCAGAAGTGGAAGAGAAACTTTAAATGCAATAGTTCACTTCGATTTGCGTCTAGTAAGCGGCGGCTGCGCTGGGGCCGGCACAGGCATCGATCTTTGTCAAATTCTGCGAATTAAGCGCGCCTCCCCGACTGTATCTGCGGTCACATCGTTTTACACGGCAAACAGGAAACCGCCGGTGGAACGCCAGCCGTCCGGCCGGCCACTCACTTGACGACGTGGCGTGCGGCCGGGCCGGCGTGCGGCCTGGTAGCGTACAGCGCGGTGCGGTTTGGCGGTTAACTGAAACCGATAGGAGAGTGGCTGGCGGCTGATATTATGCGTCGCTCTCAGGACGAGATTCCCCGGGGTCGCCAAACAGCATGGCTAGACTGGGCCCGCAGGGGGAAATGGCACATGAAATAGTGCACACTTAGGTGGGAACTCTAGTTTGCTGGTCTTTTCTAAAGAAAGTACTGAGTTTTGACGATTTTTTTTTAGTCATCAGTCTTCAGACTGGCTTGATACGACCCGCCACAAATTCCTCCCCATGCCAACCTCTTCATTTCGGAGTATCACTACGTTCTTAATTCTTTGCTGGATGTATTACAATCTCTGCCGTCCTCTATAGTTTTTACCCTCTACACTACCGACTAGTACCATAGAAGCCATTCCCTGGTTTGTTAACCGACGTCCTACCATCCTTTCTCTTCTTTTCGTCAATGCCTTCCATGTGTTCCTTTCCTCGCTGAATCTGTGAGGAACCTCCTCATGCCTTACCTTATCAGTCCACCTAATTTTCAACATTCTTCTGTTGCAATACGTCTCAGATGACTTTATTCTCTCTGTTCTGATTCTCCATGTTTCGCAACCATATAATACTGTACTCCTGACGTACATTCTCAGAAATTTCTTCAAAACATTAAGGCCTATGTTTGACACTAGCATATTTCTCTTGGCCAGGAATGTCCTTTCTGCCATTGCTAATTTGCTTTTTATCTCTCCTTGCTCCCTCCGTATTGGGTTATTTTCCCGCCTAGGTAGCAGAATTCTTTACCTTCATCTACTTCAGTATCCCCAGTTCTGAATGCCGGCCGGGGTGGCCGATTGGTTCTGGACGCTACAGTCTGGAACCACGCGACCGCTACGGTCGCAGGTTCGAATCCTGCCTAGGGCATAGATGTGTGTGATGTCCTTAGCTTAGCTAGGTTTAAGTAGTTCTAAATCCTAGGGGACTGATGACCTCAGAAGTTAAGTCCCATAGTGCTCAGAGCCATTTTAACCAGTTCTGATGTTAAGTTTCCCGCTTTCTCATTTCAGCTACTTCTCATTACTGTCGTCTTTCTTCGATTTGTTGTCAGTCCACATTCTGTACTCATTAGACCTTTCATTTAATTCAAGAGATCCTGTAGCTCTTCTTCACTTTTATTGAGGATAGCAACGCCACCAACAAGTCTTATCATCGATATCTTTTCACCCTCAATTTTAATCCCATTCTAGAACCTTTATTTTATTTCTGTCATTGCTTGTTCGGCGCATAGACTGAACTGTAGGGGAAACACTACATCCCTGCCTTATAGACTTTTTAATCCAAATACTTCGTTCTTGAAGCGCCACTCTTATTGTTCCCTCTTGGTTCTCATATGTACTGTATATTACCCTTCTTTTCCTGTATCTTACCCCGACTTTTCTTAGAATTTGGAACATCTTGCACTATTTTACATTGTCGAACGCATTTTGTCGGTCGACAAATCCCATGACTGTGTTTTTATTTTTCTTGAAACTTGCTTGCATTACCATCGCCAAAGTTAGAAGGGCCTTTCTAATGCCTTTGCTTTTCCTAGAGCCAAATTGATCGTCATATAATCGTCATGTAACCGATCACAAACTTTCTGTTTCATTCTTCTGTATATTATTCTTATCAGCGGCTTGAATGTACGAGTTGTTAAGCTGATTGCGCTGTAATTCTTGCACTTGTCGGTTCTGGCAATATCCGGAGTTGTGTGGATTATTCGAAAGCCTGATGGTATATCGCCAGTTTTATAGTTTCTACACGCAAAGTCTGTAACCGTTTTGTTACCGCTTGTCGTCTCTGGCAATCTCCGGAATTGTGTGGATTATTCGAAAGACTGTGAGTATATCGCCAGTTTCATACTTTCTACACGCAAAGACTGTAATCGTTCTGTTACCATTTTCCCCATTGATTCTGAAAATACAGTGATGTGCCACCTGAACTTCTGCCTTATTTGATGTTAAGTCGTCCAAAGCCATACCAAATTCGGATTCTAATATGAGATTCCATGTCTCTTCTCTGTCGGCTGCTCTTCCTTCTTCTATCACGTTATCAGACCTCCCACTCATAGAGGCCTTCTGCGTTCTCTGATCTGCGTTTAGCAATGGAATTCTCATTGCACTCTTAATGTGAACTCACTTGTTTTTAATGTCACCGATGGTTTGAGTTCTCTATGTCCTGATAATCATTTCTTTTGCTACACATTTTTCATGCAGCCACTTCGTTTACCTTCCCTACACTTCTTATTTACATCATCCCTAAGTGATTTGTATTTCTGTATTGCTGAATTTATGTGCACATTTCTGACTTCCTTGTTTCGTCGATCAACTGAAGTAATTCGTATGTTACCTATAGTTCCTTCTCAGTTACCCTCCTTCTGTCAACAACTTTCTTTCGAGCGTCTGTGATTGCTCTTCGTCCATTCCTCTTCAAATGAACTACACACGCAGCTGTTCAATATCGTAGTATCTATAGCCTCAGCGAACTTCAAGCGTATCTCTTTACTCCTTAGTAGCCTACTTCCTTTTCTCACTTCTCTGCGCATTGATTCTATCAAACGTCAGCCTACTCTTCATCATTACTAAACTGTGATCTGAGTCTATATCTGCTCCTGATTACGTCTTACAATCCAATACCTGTTTTCGGAATCTTTGCCTGACCGTGATGTTATCTAAGTGGGATCTTCCCGTTTTGACAGCACCAGAGCAGTTAACCATATATGGGGTACAATCATTAAGTTTTAAAATAATACAGTTCCGCGTATTTATGCGAGGTCTGAAAATTCCTAGCGGACTAAGTCGGTGTGCCGGATCGGAACTCGAACTCGGGACCTTTTTGCTTTCGCGGGCACGTTCCATCCGGCTGAACTATCCAACGAACGAGTCACGCTCTCCTTTACAGACTTCTAAACTTTACAGAAGTTCATCTGCAACTTTAACTGTCTGTTATCCCTGGAAGAAAGGATATTGTTGAGAAATAGGTTAGTCGCATCCGTCAGTGCTGTTTCTAGAGTGAATTTACACTCTGCAGTTTAGTGTGTGCTAACTTGAAACATTCTGACAGATTAAAACTGTGTGCCGTTCCAGGACTCGAACCTGGTACCTTTACTTTTAAAGGGCAAATGCTCATTCCTCAAAGTGTGGTGGAGAACTTCTGACAGGTATGGAAGGTAGGAGAAGATGTACAGGCGAAAGGAAAGCTGTGACGACGTGTCTTGAGTCGAGCTTGGATGGCTCAGTTGGACTTACTACACGAGACAAAATCCCTGGATTTGCGGCCTGGCCAGCACACAGTTTTTATCGGCTTGGAACAATCAGATTGGTGTATACTCCACTCGAGACGAGGAATCCATCTGACGAAGATATAGTTGGTATCCTCCTCTTTCATCAAAGCACCGAGGGTGGCTAGCGAAGAAAGATATGTTCCATATGTTTCTGAAAGCAACCGTTATTGGATCTTTGGCCTTCGATAGTGGCTCTGAATCTGCATCGGTAGATCTCCAACTATTTCCGGAAACCGGTAGTTGAGATAATGATTCCGCGATCGTGACTGACCACTTACCCAAAATATGAAATGCTTTACTTAGCCGGAAAAATGAAACAATCCTATTTTGTTGTTCGCATGTTAGTCATAAAAAGAATTCTATTCTTGCGGTTCTCTTAGATGATTCTTGTGATCATTATGCTATTTTTGTTGAGAGTGAAACTAAGAGGTCTAAGGAGTTGCTCTTTAAAATTTTATTTTTGTGGGGTGCACAGCTTCAACGTGTTTTCGGAATGAAACATGGTCAAAGTGGCCTGTTTCACTGTGGGTCATTTTTAAGTACACTTTTTAAGCTGCACGAGTTTCTTTCTCGTAAACACGCAACAGCTCAGTTCCTGTTCCGCTCCGTTTCTTCGTTCTCATATGCATTGTTTACTGAAAAGAAATTACTGAAAAGATTTAAAGTATGCAGTCCTCTGAAGTGCTCAGGAACTATAAATCTGTACTTGTTTTGAACTATTGATTGTTGTCACATCTTCCTGTTTGAAAACAGTTTTCGTATGTCGGTGAATTCAAGGAAAATTTCGAAATGAAATTTTTTATTATTATTTCGAAAATTTATTTCAGTTTAGCTTTGACATTCTTTAAAAATACTCTATCTTTTTACCTGTATAAAGGCAAGTTGCATATCTCAGATCCCTCTTACTTTCTGCTTAGAGAATGTTCTCTGTGGATTCCCGCGTACCTAGGAGCGTAAGTTTTAGCTGCCTATACCGGAGTCAGTGAATTTATCCAGTGTGTATGAGCACCTCCTGTGGTAAATGGAACTAGCGGCTACATATGCAAGACTGATATTACTATAGTGTTTAATTTAACTAGATGGCAAATATATTCCTTCATTGGGGAGAACAACACTCTGCAAAAGGGATATCGCTCGCCAAAGGTGTCTGCATCGTATTACGTTGCATAGGAATCGCCACGTGCATTACAACACGATATAAAAAGAGTTCGTGAACTCATGCTTGTGATTATAGAACAGTGCTGTTTTGGCGTGCGTGCACGGGCAGTGCTTCAAATGAGTATTCGATCCTATGAGAATGGAATTTGTTTCTGGACTGTGGACAATCCGATAAAATAAGCTGTTGCGGTCCCAAAACACCGAGCGACGGTGACCCCCGCAAACGTTTTTACTAACAGTGCATCACATGCCGAATTATCAACTTTAACAGTCCGCTCTGCTATTAACAGTGCGATATCGCGAATCCGTTCGAACAGTGGTCGGCGGGTTCTAGACACATACCTGTGTTGCTTCACACACAATCATGACTTGACTGTGCCGCGGCCATCCCAAATTCCATCAGCCTTCGCCTCTTGCTGAAATCACTTCATATACAACGATGACGAGACTCCGCCACGATCAGCTGATCACTACGTTGGTTTTGTCCTCATAACAGTTGAAGGCTTAGTTAGCTTCCTTTCACATTCAATCGTGACGTGTGACGCTGTTGGAGTTTCTCAAATACTGAAATCACACCATACACTGAGCTTCATGAGAAAGAGAGTCGCCGATCAATTTGGAGAGTGTAAGATGTTTAAAAGAGAAATAACGATGTTCATCATTGGTGGAGTATTGCATTAGTTGTGTCAATGATGCATTTAGTGTTCCCTGAATGTAGTTCGTAAGCTTCGACTATTGGGTTCAGTGCTATGAACTTCTTTAACTGAAACTGCAATAATTATCCAACAAGCAGCTGCGAATGATTTTCAACTTCCGCTCATAGACAAGATATCCAAGAAAGTTAGGGAAGAAATACACTGAAACAAAAACAACAACCAAATAGATGCCACGACAATGTGTGTTCACTACTATGGTGTCATTTCGCAGAAATTGCTAATACCTTGAGACCATGAAATAAAAAAAGTTTTTTCTATGGCGAAATAGTGGCACAAAACAAAATCTAACAAAACCAAATTTATCAACTCGGACGCCAGAAGAATAAGTGCAACATGCGTGTCAAACAGGACCAACATTCCAAACTAGATTTAAGAAACACATAAATGCATTTAGTTACGGTGTTCCTAATACATCTGGCATAGCTACTCACATTAACCACACAATTCATGTCTTCGACAGCATAAATAAAAATCTAATTGTACTTCATAAACTAAACACAGATTTAAAATGTTAGGTGGTATTGTTCTTTCACTTACAAGACACTGAATGATGAAAACCTATATTTACAGCAGCCCTCAAGGTTCTTTGCGCTGGAAAATCTTGCAATTAGCTTTATACACTGATTAAAATTTATAATTCCAGTGCCATGTTATATAACAGATTGTGGTAAGGTCTTATGGGACCAAACTACTGAGGTCATCAGTCCCTAAACCTGCACACTACTTAACCTAACTTAAACTAACTTGCGGTAAGGACAAACACACACATGCCCAAGGGAGGACTCGAACCACCGACGGGGGGAGCCGCACGGACCGTGACAAGGCGTCTGAGACCGCGCGCCTACCCCGCGCGGCTATATTATACAACACGGTAATATTAGGGGGGGGGGGGGGGGGGAATATTTTTTAAGTCGGATCGGTTGCGAAGTGAAAACCACACTGAAAATCAATTTCTTTGTTTGCCTGTAGCATTCACCTTAACCTTCCAGCAACTTCTGTACATAATCGCTGCTGCTACTTACCAATCTGTCGTTGCTTTGTGGCAGTTGCCAATATCCTCATGAAGAGGGCAGCCGCCTCCGCTTTTCGTCAATTCTGTAGGCTGGTCTACAGCATGTTGTCTGTTCCAAAATGCTGTCCTCTTAACTAGCGGTTTTGTGTTAGTAAACAGACGAAAATCGGAAAGAGCCAATTCCGGGCTGTAAGGTGGGTGATCAAATACATCCCATCGAAAACGATGAGGAGCGTCTTTGTTGTACCTTCACTTTGCCTCCTAGCATTGTCGCGAAGGACAATGGCTGATGAAAACATTACTCTTCCTTTGTTCTGAATTGCTCCACTCGCGGAACAAGATCACCGGTTGACGCTTGCCTCCTTCGCTGACCGCCTGCATCATGAACGTCACTACGTCTCGCTTCAGAGTACCGCACCATTGGCCCACTTTGCTTTATTTTATGTGGGCTGCTTGAAATCACGTGGAACTTCTCAGCATGAAGAAAGAGAATGACAGCATGCACTTCAGATTAGGTAGGAGACTCTATTGCAGCCGGCCGAAGTGGCAGAGCGGTTTTAGGCGCTACAGTCTGGAACCCCGCGACCGCTATGGTCGCAGGTTCGAATCCTGCCTCGGGCATGGATGTGTGTGATGTGCATAGGTTAGTTAGGTTTAAGTAGTTCTAAGTTCTAGGGGACTGATGACCTCAGAAGTTAAGTCCCATAGTGCTCAGAGCCATTTGAACCATTTTCGAACTCAATTACATGCACACTGTGCTCTCGGAATTGAAAAATGCGACTTGAAGCGATTCATGGGCTAGGAGAGACACTATGTAACACATCTGTGTAAAGTTTCATCGGATTTTCAGTAGGATTTTAATTTCGCGACTGGCTGGACCTCAAAAAAAATCTTTTAAGAATATTCTCATTCATTGTTCTGAATCAGTTGCACATTTTTAAGGGATTACATGTTTCAGTCACTATGGATCATCTTAGGATCTAAAAGTAAAACTAAAAATGTACCATCTAATATTTTACATTAAGTAGGAAAGAAAAGGATTCTACATAAATCTAGAATTTACCTAAGTAGTTGCGTCAGCCACCCGCCGTGTCTGTTCGGAATCACATATCAGAGTACTATGTTTTACAACTGCGGTTGATGTTTTGAGTAGGTGTATGTTGGTGGTGCGAGGGGGAGGGGAAATAGAGTGAGCCTACTTTGGCGGAGGGGAAGGAAACAGGGATTTTATGGTGGGGACGTCATGCATTTAACTAGAAAGGTCGTACTAAAATTATAGAACATATAATTATATAAAACGAGAATTGTTACATAATTATATGTTCTTCAATTTTAGCGCGACCTCTCTTGTTAAACTCACGACATTCCCACCACCGCGTCCCTGCTCCCTTCCCCTCCCTCAATCAGGGTTACTCTGTTTGCCCTTCCCCCTCGCGCCACGTGAATATATCTGTTTAAAACATTGACTGTGCTCTGATAGGTGGTTCTGAGTAAACAAGACAGGTTGGTCAAGCAGCTAATTAGATAAACTCCACATTTATGTGTAATTCTTTTCTTTCTGATTTGATCCATTATAAATGATCCTGAAAGCCAGCGATTGTGAAAACAATAGGTTTGTTTATAAATAACTCATATGCTACCAGTGACGATTTCCTTTATTTTATTTTTCACACGACGCGTTTCGGGAAATGATTCCCATTTTCAAGTGCGTTTTTTGTGTTTGTTATGTCGTTCCTATGTGATGTTCCTCCTCCTCGTAAAAGCCTTCAGCGTATTTACACCTAGCCGCCTCCCCTTTGCTTTTAAAGTTGGTCTGTACTGGAGCTAAGAGTATTACCCACGCAACAGAATTACGCGCCCATCTGCCGACTTTCATTTGTCGAAAACCTAGTTTTTATATCTTGAACCGCGCACGAAAGAAACTGGGTGCAAACGTCAGGTGATCCACCCCGTATTTTTCGCCCCTATTGTGTGGAGAAGCTGTTTTATTCCTGGGACAGCGTCTACGATTCCTTTCCGGCACATTTTGCGACTGCAGCGTGGTAGCCATGCGCTATTCGGATACCGCCGTAGATACAAGAAGCAGCAGCAGCTGTTTCTCTTCAAACTTGGCTGCGCAGCGGCCGGACTGCCTGAAATGAACGACGCCGGCCGGCGTCGCTGGGCGCGGTGAGAAGTTTCGCGGGCTATCTTCATCAGGGCCGGCGGCGATATTGCAGAGCCGAGGGGGCTCCGCGCCGACCCAGTTGGCTGCGCCCCAGCGGCTGGCGGTGGTCTCCTCGCCTTCTGAATGAACGCCGGCTCGCCAGCGCCGCGTGGCTTGGCGTGGCGCGGCGCCGCTATACCTTGCAAAGTGCTTCGCTTGTAATAGTTACGACAGCTCATGCATATGAATGGCAGAGGGCTCGCACGTACCTTTTTTTTTCCCCCTCGTGCCTCTATCCCCCACCCCTCCGCCGTATCTTTCCAGTAACCGGTTCCGCGGATTTATCGCGCCGTCATCAATATGCAAAGCATTCGTGTGCTGGAGTGATATATTTGAAGCTCCTCGAAACACACTTTTTCTTCCCCTAAGCCGTGCATCACATAGCGGCAGTACCAAGTAAACCACTAACGGTAATTAAGCGCTGGTCTGTTCCTATGCAACTCAAAAAGCCTTCTTAGCATTAGAGAGTGATCTATTATCTACAGCCACAAGTTTGTATCATTTCACATGTCCGTTTTGTTTTCACCATCGCATAAAATATGCCATAGAGACTGCTTTCAGCCGGCCGCAGTGGCCGAGGGGTTCTAAGCGCTTCAGTCTGGCACCGCTCGACCGCTACGGTCATAGGCTCGAATCCTGCCTCGGGCATGGATGTGTGATGTCCTTAGGTTAGTTAGGTTTAAGTAGTTCTAGGTTCTAGGGGACTGATAACCTCAGATGTTAAGTCCCGTAGTGCTCAGAGCCATTTCAACCATTGACTGCTTTCCTTAAACCACTTAGAAACAATACGACCCCATAAAATCTCTGTGGTTGATCTGAACCACCTAGGCCCGCAGAAAAAAAAGTGGGAAAACCCACAACTGATTCGTTTTCATGGCAGGTTAAGAACTGCCTTCTCACAGGATCCTTTTGCCGTAGTTAACCACTTTGGTATTTTAAATTGCGTTCTTTTAGTTTATTGGCTTTGGGTACGTGGCCAAACAGCCAGCTCAACAGTGGAATGTAATTTACGACGGGACGAGAGTAAGGCCAACAATCATTCCCCGAGCAGAAAAAATCTCCGTTCCGGCCGGGAATCGAAATTGGGCTCCTTCGCTTAGCAATCCGTCTCGAAGTTACGTATATTAAGCAAAACATATAAAGTGTTTAAGATGTCGCAAGGTTCCTAGGATAGCCCTGTAATTTATCAAAGAGAAACAATAACCTAAAGAAACTTTTAGTCAATGTGCGTGGTCGTGCCTACACTGTTTTAGATATAATGGACATAAAATAACAGTTCATAATTTGGTATGCTATTCTGATTCTCACTCTACTTGATGTCGCACTGTGATGTAAGGGTGAGCTCTTTTATCTTGATAATACGAGAGTAAAATAAGTCTTGACTTTCATTCAAGTAGTCTGTGTATCCAGAGCTGATCCTTTTATAAACTGAATTTATTTTTGTAAATTGAGGTGGCGTCAGTATTTGTAGTAGCTGACACTTGTGTGGAAGAGTGGACGATCTGTCGGCTTTGTGGACCTTTCGCAATTTCAACATCTGCAAATAAGAACCTGCTTGATTCATTGGTAATGTACGAAGTCGGATGTTTTATAAATGAGACAAAGGGCAAAATTTATTTGTGGATTTCAACGCAGTATTAGTACAACTGCACAGCACCTATGCCATTTTAGTAACTTTGGGTTGAATCTACTTCGAAGGTACAGTAGAGGCTACTGTATATAGAATCCTAATCATAATAATTTACTTCATAAAAGAAATCTTTAATCCAATAACAGAGATTTATTTTCACTTCTACTACTGAGCGTGGTAAAGATCGTACAAAGTAACTATCAGTATTTTTCCAAGTTAAATTTTCTAACTTTTCTTCCTGGAGTATTATCGAATGCATTTCTAAAGATTTTTAAATTTCATTTTTGTAGGCTAATTGGGGGTAAATTGTTATTGGAACGTCTTCCTGCTCATACTGTAACTGAAACACGTTCAGCTTTTGATGTCTTCTGCTACGAAGAAATTTCTGAGAGCATGCCTTGGAACAGCATTGTGAGAAAGTGGGAAAACCGGAAAACAAGAGAATCCAAACGATTGAGAATTGAAAGTTAGATGGACTGATAAGAGACGAGGAGGTTTTTCGCAGAATCATCGAGAAGAGGAACGTAAGGAAAACAATGACAAGGAGCTGGATCAGGATGAAAGGACAAAGGAATAACGTCCATGGTACATGAGGTAGTTCTAGAGAGTAAAAAGTGTAGAGGAAGACCGAGACCGGAATGTGTTCAACAAGTAGTTGAGAACGTTTGATGCAAGTCTTACTCTCAGACGAAGAGGTTAGTTCAGGAGAGGAATTCCTGGCGGTCCGCATCAAACCAGCCAGAAGAGCGATGGTTCATACAAACAGCTATGCCCAATTCTAGCACATGTGTGACACTACCGGTCCGACTGTTCTCTCTCAATATGCTAGTCTCCAAAACTACTAGACGATTTTTCATGAGGTTTTCGCACGTAACTTCAGCATAGCTGGGCCAGTGTACAGGCTTTAGTTCGTCAAAATCGCAAAAAATGATACATACTACAGAAATGTATGAATGTACAAACGTTCCACATCTCCTCTGAAACCAATTTTCGAAAGAACCGCTCTGCGGGTAAGAACTACCTGCCTGTCAAAGGGGTAAGGATGAGGATGAAAAACTTAATGTAGGCCACGCTGCACGAATGTCCCGAATGTATTCATACAGTATTTTAAAATTAGAGCCCCTAGTGACTTGCAACAAAATTTAAATATTATTTCAAACAATTGCGAAAATTTTTCTCGCTGACACCCCCTACGTAATGATGAAATTAAAAAAGTTTAGCGCTTACATTTTTTCTGTTCATTTTCGCATCAGACTTGACGTTTTAATTCATGACTTCTTTACAATAAATGTATTCGCGACACAGTTTGCAAATTGTGTTCGTAGACAGCACTGAATGTACCTGCAAACTTACGTAATTATAAGATGCATAGTTCGGGTTATAGGACGTCATAAACACTGAGACGTGTGAGGAACAGCCGCATCTTGCATGACGTTTAAATTTATTATTATTAACCAATTGAACCCATTTCGATGGAATTTAGTGAAGAGATAGCTTGAATCCTGAGGAAGAACATGGTCTACTTTAGAAAGTGTCTAGCACAAGGTTTTTATTGATTTTAAGAATATTACGCGAATGAAGGAAAAGAATTTACTCTGTGAAAAACCTATTTACTCCTCGACTTTCGAACTTTATTATATTTGTGTAAATGCGTTTCTTGGTTGATATATGCTACATGATACGGCTAAAAATAATAAAAACAATGTTTATACAATCAGCAACGTGTTTAATCCATACTTCCACGCTATTGCTGCTATGCGCACTATTGAGACCTTGGGAACGAGAGCAGTGAGTAACTTGAAACAAACTTTTATCATAATTTAGAATTTCTACGAAAATTTATCTTTCTGACAACGGCCACAAACTGATGAAAGGAAAAACGTTTATAGCTTACTACATTTTCCCTGTTCATGCAGTGAATCTGTCGCATCAAGTATAATGGTTTAATTTATACCCCTTTATCACTAACTACATTGATTACACTTTTTGCAGGCGATATTTACACATAGCATTGAATATACGTGCATAATTATTTAATTGTGCGGAACATAATTCAGGAGACATGATGTTATAAACACTGAGATGCGCGAAAAATTGCCGCATCGTACCTTGCGTTTGAATCTATCACTTCTTTGATACTAAGTCTTTTCGCAATTCATTTAACAGACTATCCCAAAATGACGCTGCATGTGCTTATAAAATCATGTAGTACACCGTACAGAGAGAGGAGGAGGAGGAGGAAGAGAAGGAGGTAGAAAGGGAAGAAAAGGAGATAGATAGACGGGAGGAATATCTAGAAGAAAGAGTAACAAACGGACAGAGAGAGAGAGATAGAGAGAGAGAGAGAGAGAGAGAGAGAGGGGGGCAGGAAGATATGGACTAATTGAAATAAACACCCTTCAAATCCCGCGTACCCAGCCAGTCCGTGCATATTTTTAGTATAAACACATCTGCTTCTCCTGTGAGAAATTTCTTAATTTGGTGAGAGCGCTACTTGACATAAGCCCACAAAAGTTCACACATTTCTACATAAATTAGACGACTGCCATGAGATGGACCTGTACCAAGAGCTGGAAAGCTATATGAACACTATAAGTTGGCAGGCATCCACGACAAGTATCAACGCTGAACATTTAGGCAAAAATGGTTCAAATGGCTCTGAGCACTATGGGACTTAACATCTGAGCCCGCATCTCGTGGTCGTGCGTTAGCGTTCTCGCTTCCCACGCCCGGGTTCCCGGGTTCGATTCCCAGCGGGGTCGGGGATTTTCTCTGCCTCGTGATGGCTGGGGGTTGTGTGCTGTCCTTAGGTTAGTTAGGTTTAAGTAGTTCTAAGTTCTGGGTGACTGATGACCATAGATGTTAAGTCCCATAGTGCTCAGAGCCACATAACATCTGAGTTCATCAGTCCCCTAGAACATAGAACTAGTTAAACCTAACTAACCTAAGGACATCACACACATCCATGCCCGAGGCAGGATTCGAACCTGCGACCGTAGCAGTCGCGTGGTTCCGGACTGAAGCGCCTAGAACCGCGTGGCCACCGCGGCCGGCAACATTTAGTCCCTCTGAGGAGGTTGAAACGTCCTCATTTTTGTTGTTCTAATATTTTATAATGTCGCAACCAAATAAGTAAAATGATTTTATTAAAGAATGAACAATATTTACCTACTGGGGAAACAGAAACGAACTCAGTCAACTTCTGTACAGATTTTTCCAAACAAGTTTGAGTAGTGCAAAATATCTCAGTTGCAAGCCGTAATCAATTTTCAAAATTTTAAATACATCCTAGAGTATTTTACGATGTTGGCATGGAAGTTGAAGCATATAATGGACGCCGATCAATATTTCATTTGCGTACTTTTATTAATTCCTTTAGGAATTACAGCCTTTAAGTATTACACCATTTTCCAATTTCTACTCGGAGGATTCCATACACTCACCCTCCTTCTAGTGAGGTATCTGCGGCTAGGTATTATTCATTATTATATTAAATTATGACTAACTGAAACCCTCAGCTGCCGACAGGTGTTGTTGATATACCTCGATGTGGACAGCTGAAAATGTGTGCCCAGACAGGGACTCGAACCCGGGATCTCCTGCTTACATGGCAGACGCTCTATCCATCTGAGCCACCGAGGACACAGATGAATAGCGCGGCTGCAGGGACTTATCCCTTGCACGCTTCCCGGAGCACACATTTTCAGCTGTCCACATCGAGGTATATCAACAACACCTGTCGGCAGCTGAGAGTTTCAGTTAGTCATCATTTATTCCAGGGAAAAGCTGCACAGTCATCAACAGTATTCTGTTCTTTCGAGAACAGTTACTGTCTTCATATATACACTCCTGGAAATGGAAAAAAGAACACATTGACACCGGTGTGTCAGACCCACCATACTTGCTCCGGACACTGCGAGAGGGCTGTACAAGCAATGATCACACGCACGGCACAGCGGACACACCAGGAACCGCGATGTTGGCCGTCAAATGGCGCTAGCTGCGCAGCATTTGTGCACCGCCGCCGTCAGTGTCAGCCAGTTTGCCATGGCATACGGAGCTCCATCGCAGTCTTTAACACTGGTAGCATGCCGCGACAGCGTGGACGTGAACCGTATGTGCAGTTGACGGACTTTGAGCGAGGGCGTATAGTGGGCATGCGGGAGGCCGGGTGGACGTACCGCTGAATTGCTCAACACATGGGGCGTGAGGTCTCCACAGTACATCGATGTTGTCGCCAGTGGTCGGCGGAAGGTGCACGTGCCCGTCGACCTGGGACCGGACCACAGCGATGCACGGATGCACGCCAAGACCGTAGGATCCTACGCAGTGCCGTAGGGGACTGCACCGCCACTTCCGAGCAAATTAGGGACACTGTTGCTCCTGGGGTATCGGCGAGGACCATTCGCAACCGTCTCCATGAAGCTGGGCTACGGTCCCGCACACCGTTAGGCCGTCTTCCGCTCACGCCCCAACACTGTGCAGTCCGCCTCCAGTGGTGTCGCGACAGGCGTGAATGGAGGGACGAATGGAGACGTGTCGTCTTCAGCGATGAGAGTCGCTTCTGCCTTGGTGCCAATGATGGTCGTATGCGTGTTTGGCGCCGTGCAGGTGAGCGCCACAATCAGGACTGCATACGACCGAGGCACACAGGGCCAACACCCGGCATCATGGTGTGGGGAGCGATCTCCTACACTGGCCGTACACCACTGGTGATCGTCGAGGGGACACTGAATAGTGCACGGTACATCCAAACCGTCATCGAACCCATCGTTCTACCATTCCTAGACCGGCAAGGGAACTTGCTGTTCCAACAGGACAATGCACGTCCGCATGTATCCCGTGCCACCCAACGTGCTCTAGAAGGTGTAAGTCAGCTACCCTGGCGAGCAAGATATCCGGATCTGTCCCCCATTGAGCATGTTTGGGACTGGATGAAGCGTCGTCTCACGCGGTCTGCACATCCAGCACGAACGCTGGTCCAACTGAGGCGCCAGGTGGAAATGGCATGGCAAGCCGTTCCACAGGACTACATCCAGCATCTCTACGATCGTCTCCATGGGAGAATAGCAGCCTGCATTGCTGCGAAAGGTGGATATACACTGTACTAGTGCCGACATTGTGCATGCTCTGTTGCCTGTGTCTATGTGCCTGTGGTTCTGTCAGTGTGATCATGTGATGTAACTGACCCCAGGAATGTGTCAATGAAGTTTCCCCTTCCTGGGACAATGAATTCACGGTGTTCTTATTTCAATTTCCAGGAGTGTACATTATTTCATTATTATGTTTTGTGAACATACACGTTACACCTCATAAAATATTAGTTTAATGCAAATTATTGTTAAGTTTGAATTAAAAACACACGATGGAAGAACGGAAGGGTAAAGTCAACGCGTACTGTTTGGAGAAGAACTTGTGCAGTTTTTACCGACACTAGGCTACGACTTGCGTCTGTACCTGCGCTCGTAAAACGAGAAAGAGCTCTTGCGGTAACGGGGCGGTGTGCTATTCCTTTCCTTTTTTTTCGCCTATTCTTTTCTTTTGGTTGCCGCACTGCTGGTACGAGACTGGGTGTAGTCGTTTCGCACAACGACCATCTGCGTGGCGGTCGAGTTGCAAGAGACTCGGCGATGGGTGTTCACACACTGCCGTTAGCGTGTAGGACATGCGCGTATGAAAACGGCAAGGATTACGTATAGTTTATAAGAGGATGAATTTATGGTGCAGCGAAGTGTGTATTGATTTGAAACTGTCAGATTATAAATGTGTGCGGGAATGGGGTTCCATGAGGTCGTGCTTGGGTAGCTCAACCGAAGATCCGCCTGTAGCCATATCGACAGTCTGTTTTACATTAAAACGTGGAGGAATTATTGTCTCGAAGAAAGCTATATTCAAAGAATATTTAGAATTGGAGGTAATATCACAAATGCATCCGTCTTCCACACACTGACACGCAATAAAGTGCAAAACAGAGCGGAGGCAAAGAAACCAATTAAACACTGGGAGAATACGTGGAAAAACATTAACGGCAAAATCCTGTCAACGAAATTAGGGTCTGCATGGTACAGTTAATGAATTTGTACGAAAAAATTACAGATTATGTGCAACAGAACCATACGACTTTCTGTCTTAAATGTGGAAGAGTGAGAGCTTTAATACAACGGTGTACATGCAATAGTTACAACACTGTAAGGCGCCATATCAAGGAGCAGGTAGCATTCCTGCCATGCATTGACGAGAAATATGTCCCTACAGATGAACTGACCCCACCGGTTGCTATAGACGTCCCAAAACAAAAGAATAATGCGATTATGTGGCTCTACGACAACTTTGTCAACTGAGCGCGACCTGACTCGTTCGGAGAATACATATCTTATTTTGCACTTGAATCCTCTAAATATTACACCACAAGATATTACAAGAGATATTTAGTAAAAAAATAAAAAATTGTATTTCATTGACTACGGGTAGGTTAATATTATGACAATATTGGACATACATTCTTTAGCAAGAAATATTGAACAAAACATGGACACCACATGCTCGACTCAGCGTATGTCATATGTATAAAGAATGTTAATATGTCAAAGAGACGTTTTAAATCCACGTAATTTCAACAGGTATGTTGACGTTTTCAAAAAGACAGAGCAATACTATTTTTATTTATTGCTTTGAAGAACAATGTGAATAATCTAGGACCTGTTACTTATATTATCTCCCCTTTTAACAGAGCATAAGAGACAAACAGCTCATTTGTAAGAAGATGCTGTTTTCTGAGTAGAAGATAGTGTATTCTAATTATTTCGTTAATTTAACAGAAGAACCAATTCTTTATTTAATAAAAAAGCAGTTCCTGTTTTCGAAGAACCAAGTATTTATGTTTACTGCAATTTCTCTGCCTGATACTAATACCAGAAACGAATTAATTTCCTTGAATAAGAGGAAAAGCTTCTTTAACGACGTCTGAAGCTGCACTGCGAAGACAGTTTGGAAATATCTGGTAAGTTCCTATGGGAGCAAACTGCTCAGGTCATAGGTTCCTAGGCTTTACACACTACTGAATCTAACTTAAAGTAACTTTGGCTAAGGACAAGACACACCCATGCCCGAAGGAGGACACGAACCTACGACGGGGACAGCCGCGTGAAGCGTGGGAAGGCGCCATAGACCGGGTGGCTACCCCGCGCGGCATTGCGAAGACAAAAATTGTTACGAGGAAGGATGGACTGAAGGGGAGGAAGGAGGCCCTTTTTTGAGAAAATTAGAGCAAGTGTCATGTAACACTTGAAGAAAAAAAGAAAAAAAATTGGCAGCGGAAGACAAAGGCTCAAAGTTCGAGTCCCGCTCCAGCACATAGTTTTCATCTCCCAGGAAGTTTCACATCATGTAGGGAGCGGGATTATGATTAATATTTCATATTCTGCTACCGCGTTTCGAACGGAGAGTGTGAAGTATAGCGTGTTGTTGTGGGGAGATTTTGAAATTAAATGAAATGGTTCCAAGCGCTATGGGACTTAACAGCTGAGTTCATCAGTCCCCTAGAACATAGAACTACTTAAACGTAACTAACCTAAGGACATCACACAGATCCATGCCCGAGGCAGGATTCGAACCTGCGACCGTAGCAGCAGCGCGGTTCCAGACTAAAGTGCCTAGAACCACTCGGCCACAGCAGCTCTCAATTTGAAATTATTTGAAGTTTCGTTGAGGTACTTACCCGCAACGATAAACTTGACTGTTGATTGTAGTCTCAACACTTACGGCACAACTTTGAGATCACAATCAACGTATTAAGGCCACCGTTGGGATCACAATCAACGTATTAAGGCCACCGAACATTGTTGCTATTAATCCGAATGAACAACTGAAGTAACATCTCTGGTGAAAGAAAAAATTATGATTTTGGTATCGGATGTGTGTGAGCTCGACCTGTCAAAGGTATTAAGCTTGTCTCTCGAGAGTATCATCAAAATACTGAAGTTTAACTTACAAACATTTCTCAGTTCGTAATTTAGTCGAGTATTTTGCTCAGGGATGAAGGGCAAAGGGGACGTTGTTAGATGCACGACTAACGGATGTGAGCATCTCTGGCCGTTGATTATCTGTTTACTAAAGTTGATACACTCTGACAGGCGTTTCCGAGAGGGAGTTTGCTCTTTGCAGCCCACGAGCACTTCCCACTTAAATTCAATGGAAGTTTAGTGAACTTGTTTCTTCACCTGCCAATCGTGGTCTAGTCGGCAAATATCGTCAAAGCAGTGCTGGTTTGCTAATCGCTAAATCCGTGAAACGGCCGAAAATGTGTGTGCGAACCTAACGCTGAGTGTAAAGTAGAAACATATGTTGTATCGATGCACATATCTTCATATCTTCCTGTATAAAGCTGGTACTACGTTTTTTCCAGCGTACTACATGATGCAGAAGAAGAAGATGACATTACTATCCTCATTGAAAGTGAGGAATAACTCCAGGACCTGTTGGATAAAATGGTCTAGTGAGCACAAACAATAATTTAAGTCAAAATAGAAGAGACATGCAAGAAATGAGGAGTAGCAGAAATGAGATTAGTGATGAACTTAACATCAATGTTGGGGGTCACGAAGTTGACGAAAACAAGCTCTGCTACCGTAGAACAAAAATAACACATGACGAACGAAGCGAAGAAGAATGCTGTCACAGGCAAAGAGGGCATTCCTGCTTGAAAGAAGTCTACTTGTGTCAAACATCAGTCTTAATTTGCAGAAGAAATTTCTGAGAAAGTAGCTTCTGACCACAACTTTGTATGGTAGTGAATCAACGACCGCGGGAAACAGAAAAGAAAGCATCGAAGCGTTTGATATGTGGGGCTGCAAAACGATGTTGAAAATTAGGTGGAATCATAAGAAATGAGGACGTTCTCCCCAGATTCGGTGAGGAGAGGGACACGTTGATAAGGAAGAGGGCCCGGATGATAGAAGATGTGCTAAGACAGCATCAAAGAATAACTTCCATAGTAGGCAGACCGGGGTTACTTGGCATAAGGGACTAGCTGGCGCACAGATTCTGCTTCCTGACAACGTGGATGTAGAGTGCTGTCATCGCGATATCGAGTGAATATAACGGTGCGCCACCCACCCGAAGTCCAGTCTGCTTCGAAGCTTCACGAGGGTAACACCCTGTTTCATCGTTTTTGACTGCAGAGTAATTTTTTTCATCGAAAGTGTTTTGACGCTGGTGAATGTGTAGATCGAACTGAGGCGATAATGACTGCGCTTTTCGAAAGAGTGGTTAATTTCGTTGCATGCGTGTATCTTAAGCTCTTGTGTCTGATGGCTGGAATGGCGTTGCAGCCATTTTGTTTTTGATACTCCCTTGTGGCTAGTTGGCGTAGTTAGGTAGGGGTCAATTGACGTAACGATGAAATCTCTGCCCGCGAGTGCAACTGATCACTCCGTTACTGTTCATTAAAAATTACACTTTCTCTAAAATAAGACTACAAGCACATTACCCCAGAAGAAATTCGGCCTTTTCCCGATGCCAGGCCACGACTGCAATCCAACCATGGCTAAAGGAGAAAATGGAAATTTGTGGTAAGGTCTTATGGGACCAAACTGCTGAGGTCATCGGCCCCTAAGCTTACACACTACTTAATCTAACTTAAAATAACTTACGCTAAGGAAGACACACCCACCCATGCCCGAGGGAGGACTCTAATCTCCGACGGGGGGAGCCGTGCGGACCGTGACAAGACACCTGAGACAGCGCGGCTACACCGCGCGGCGATAAAAAAGGTTTACTGCAGTTATAACAATTCCATCAAGTACAGAATCGTGGCTGAAAGAGTAAATAAAAAGAAAAAGCCATGTGAAGTCAAGAACAACGACTTGCCTAAAATTGGTAACTCCAAGAAGAAAAAATATCCCAGAAAAATTTGATCTGAATTATCTTCTAGGGATTCTGATGACGGTGTGTCAGACATCAGCTGTTCCGAGAATAACGACATGTAGTCCTTCCCTAATGATGGTTGAAAGGCTGAAGAACCTTTCCATGGCGAACAGTTTTCATCCACAACCTCCTGCCAAGGTGATGGCGAGAGTTTTCGTTTCACGATTGACATTAACCTTGGAAAACTTAAAAAAGATGCCAACAGGCCACGCCGAACAAGACCAACAACGAATTTATCCAATATCATGGGCCGCTTGATCGTCCTGAATGCCGTAAGAAGTACCATGGCCGCCAGCCAGTATCATTGGAAGATCGTCGAAGTCGACGGCAACGAGATTCGCGTGCCCATCATGGTCAAAATAAGGAAAAACTGGAGATGGTCAGACGAGGAAAATTCGGTTTGGTACGACCAAAGTAAAATTTTACGACATTTGAACCCACCTATCCACATAAAAGTGCCCCCCAAATCCTACATTCGCGGTTAATTTAAAACACGGAAATTACTCTATTTGAATCTCTACAGGCAGCTATAATAATATTCAGGATTTATTTTTCTTTAAGAATTCGTTGTTTGTTCACACATTTCAGCTCATACTAATTTTTGTATATCCTCGCAGAATTTATTTTTGTTCAGGTGTCAGTTGTTCATGAACAATTAATTTTGTAAGAGTTTGTTTTTTGAGAAGTAAGTTGCCTCAAGCGTTGAGAAAATAAAATGTTTATGCTAAAAAATTCCTGTGTCCAGTCGAACTATTCCCATTGCTGTCGGATTATACTAACTCGCCTCTAGTGGTATGCCAAGTATCCTCACACTCGCTTCTAACTGGAATGGTTGCAAGATTTTAAGAAAAGTGATTTCGTGGTAAACTAAACACGTATTTAACAAAGGGTTATCACATGATTTTCCTGTCAAAAGGTTTAGCTACGCACCACATTACCAGAATCTCGCCAAGTGTTGCACAAGAAACTAAAAAAATCAAAAACCAAAATCCTTGCCAAGTACCTAGGGTCTCCTCTTTCTTAAGCAAGTTGCGGAGGAGAGATACTGCAGAGGAAAACAGAGGTCGGAACATTTCCTACGAATAACTGAGAACGTTGGGCACAAGTGTCACTTTGAGACGAACAGGTGGGCACGGGAGGGGAACTACTGGATAGTGGCATCAAACTACCCAAAGACTCGTAGAGAAAAGTAAAATTTTACGGTAAAAAGCGTACTAAAACATAACTCTCGTCTTGCGGACGAACACCGACAAGGGCAGATCATTCAGAATTTGGAGTGATTAAGTCGATATCCTGACACTGTAGACAGACGACACACCTGCGGTAAGCGTGTTTCAGTTCACACTCCTCTTCTATAGGACCGTGTGTGTGTGTGTGTGTGTGTGTGTGTGTGTGTGTGTGTGTGTGTGTGTGTTTTAGTGAGTGCTTTCGCGCACGTGCGTGCAGGAAACGCCGAAGGAGGGGGAAACGCACGCAGTATTTCAAAAAAATTATTTCATTTCCATAATAGAGTTTTGTTGGCACATAGTTGGTGCTCTTTTAAGGAGCGGTTGGTGAGGTATTTACGAAATGAGATGCGTGACGCTATTACATCACGGCGTGCGAGCTGGGCCCGGCGACAGAGAAACTTGTCTTTTATTACTCAAAGTCGGCTGCTGTCGAGCCTTTCCTTCCACCTCCATAAATCTCCATCCGAAGGAAAAACTTTTTACTCCTCGGAAAGAGGAGATGGGGTTTTACGGTGGTAGGCGGATAACGACGTGTTCCGTGGTTTTCCGCGAAAACTTGTCCGGTTCATGTAGCGCCGCAGGAACCACTTCTTGTCCCCAGTACCACTCGGTACACTCATTACGGAACCCGTGTGTGGACATCACGGCTCATTCTTGTTGCCCTTTCTCGTATTTAGATCAGTTACACAGAAATATTTACAATTTTGTTTTATGGGGGTCCGTGGCCTCAACGTGTTTTGAGAAGAATAATGTTTCCGTTCTCAACACGCAGAAGCAGGGAGCACATTCGAGCTCTGTATATTTGTTGTTTTTCTTTCATTTTATTGTCATTTTATTACTATCTTCTTTGTATCTGCTCTAAAATGAGATTCACTGATAGGAAGAAAATCTGTTTCTGTACAGTGTGGGGAGCGATCTCCTACACTGGCCGTACACCACTGGTGATCGTCGAGGGGACACTGAATAGTGCACGGTACATCCAAACCGTCATCGAACCCATCGTTCTACCATTCCTAGACCGGCAAGGGAACTTGCTGTTCCAACAGGACAATGCACGTCCGCATGTATCCCGTGCCACCCAACGTGCTCTAGAAGGTGTAAGTCAACTACCCCGGCCAGCAAGATCTCTGGATCTGTCCCCCATTGAGCATGTTTGGGACTGGAAGAAGCGTCGTCTCACGCGGTCTGCACGTCCAGCACGAACGCTGGTCTAACTGAGGCGCCAGGTGGAAATGGCATGGCAAGCCGTTCCACAGGACTACATCCAGCATCTCTACGATCGTCTCCATGGGAGAATAGCAGCCTGCATTGCTGCGAAAGGTGGATATACACTGTACTAGTGCCGACATTGTGCATGCTCTGTTGCCTGTGTCTATGTGCCTGTGGTTCTGTCAGTGTGATCATGTGATGTATCTGACCCCAGGAATGTGTCAATAGAGTTTCCCCTTCCTGGGACAATGAAATCACGGTGTTCTTATTTCAATTTCCAGGAGTGTACTTTCACGAAACTTGTATTTGCTATAACAATAAACGGCGCCCAAGGTCAGAGAGAGGAAGGAAGAGATGGGCAGAAGTGGGAGAGGGGAGGAGATAGAGAGAAGGAGGAGATGGACAGAAAGAGGGGAGGTCAGGAGGGAGAGGGGGGAGGAGATGGATAAAGAGAGGGGGAGAAGGAGATTGGCAGGGAGACGGGGCAGTAGGTGAAGATCAGACCGTATATCCAGTTCCCATAGATGTCTAACAGTTGCAAAGCATTGCCGGGTTCGCCAGTGTATAAACATACTCAACAGTAAAATCCGTTGATACCATTAAATAATCTTACAATTAGTACACGGTTTATATTCACATTTCATCCTCGCGTGAAAAGTGCTCTCACCATTCCCCATCCGAGCTTGTGATCCGTATCTTAATGACCGCATCGACGACAAGACGCTTTTCTCCTTCCTTATTCTACTGTCACCACTACACTTACATTTTTAGTATGTACACTATGTGATCAAAAGTATCCGGAAACCTGGATGAAAATGACTTACAAGTTCGTGGTGCCCTCCATCGGTAATATTGGAATTCAGTCTGGTGTTGGCCCACCCTTAACCTTGTTGACAGTTCCCACTCTCGCAGGCACACGTTCAACCAGGTGCTGGAGGGTTTCTTGGGGAATGGCAGCCCATTCTTCACGGAGTGCTGCACTGAGGAAAGGTATCGATGTAGGTCGGTGAGGCCTGGCACGAAGTCGGCGTTCCAAAATATCCCAAAGTTGTTTAATAGGATTCATATCAGAACTCTGTGCAGGCCAGTCCATTAAAGGGATGTTATTGTCGTGTAACCACTCCGCCACAGGCTGTGCATTATGAGCAGGTGCTCGACCTTGTTGAAAGATGCAATAGACATTCCGAATTGCTCTTCAACAGTGGGAAGCAAGAATGTGCTCAAAACATCAGTGTAGGCCTGTGATGTGATAGTGCCAAGCAAAACAACAAGGGGTGTAAGCCCCCTCTATGAAAAACACGATCACACTATAACACCACAGCCTTCGAATTTTACTGTTGGCACTACACATACTGGGAGATGACGTTCAGAGCATTCGCCGTAACCACAGCCTGCCATCAGATCGCCACATTGTGTACTTTGATTCACCGCTCCACAAAACATTTTTCCACTATTCAATCGTCCAGTGTTTACGCTCCTTGCACCAAGCGCGGCGTCTTTTGACAATTACCGGCATGACGTGTGACTTACGAGCAGCAGCTCAACCATGAAATTCAAGTTTTCTAACCTCCCGCCTAACTGTCTCTAGTACTTGCAGTGGATTCTGATGCACAATGAAGTTCCTGTTTGATGGTCTGGATGGATGTCTGCCTATTACACATTACAACCATCTTCGACTGTCAGCAGTCTGTCAGTGAACAGACGAGGTCGGCCTGTACGCTTTTGTGCTGTACATGTCCCTTCTCGTTTCCATTTCACTATCACATCGGAAACAGTGGACCTAGTGATGTTTAGGAGTATGGAAATCTCGCGTACAGACATATGACACAAATGACACCCAATCACATGACCACGTTCGAAGTCCGTGAGCCCCGCGGAGCGCCCCATTCTGCTCTCTCACGATGTCTGATGAATACTGAGGTCGCTGATATGGAGTACCTGGCAATAGGTGGCAGCACAATGGACCTAATATGAACAACGTATGGTTTTGGGGGTGTCCGGATACGTTTGATCACATAGTGTATCTGTGATAATGATTGTAAAAGGAAATGTAAGGATTGTTCATGGCGGCTCTTTCTCTACATCAAAAACATTGCAAAAATTGTTGTCGATGTTGTTTGACACCGAGCGACAATGTGGCCTAAAATCTAGTATTGCGCACCTCTGGAGTTGTAGGAAAATGGCACGACAGATGATTTTTTTAGTCATCAGTCATCTTACTGGATCGATACGGTGCACCGTGAATTTCTCTCCTGTGCCAACCTTTTAATATCAGAGTACCAGCTACAGCCAACGTCCTCAATTATTCGCTGGATGTGTTCCAATCTCTGTCCTTCTCTACAGTTTCTACCCTCTACGTCTTCCTCTGTTACCACAGAAATTATTTCCTGATGTTCTGTCATCTCATCTCTTTTTCTTGTTAGTGTTTTCCATGTATTCCTTTCCTCACCGTATCAGTTCACCGAATTTTGAACATTCGTCTTTAGAACCACATCTCAGTTGGTTAGATTCTATTGCGTCCCGATTTTCCGGCAGCATATATTTTACTGTCATACAAAGCTGTGCTCCAAATGTACACCCCCAGAAGTTTCTTCCTCAAATTAAGGTTTATGTTTTATGCAAGTAGACTTGTCTTACCCAGGAATGTCCTTTTTGCCAGAGCTGGTCCGCTTTTTATGTCCTCCTTGCTTCGTTCATTATGGGTTATTCTGATGACTGTGTTGCAGAATTCCTTAACTTCGTCTAATTCGTGATCTCCAATTCTGATGTTAAGTTTCTAGCTGCTCTCATTTCTGCTACTTCTCATTGCTTTCATCTTATTTCGATTTACTCTCAATCCAGATTTTTGTAGTCATTACACTGTTGATTCAGTTCAAAAGTTCCCGTAGTTCTTCTTCGCTTTTACTGAAGATAGCACTGTCATCACAAACCTGAACGTTCTTCTTTGCCGCACGTAAAAAAAAGCTTCCAACAGACAAAATATTTTTATAGCGGTCCTTGTTACGTCGTTTGGCAATTACAAACGGTGGCAGACTACCTTTCCTGCTTTCCAGATAAGTTTTAATGATGGAATACATTTCCATTTTCAACAAGATCACAATATAAATATATAAACCTGGAGACTGTTTTAGAACGCTGTATACTACGACAGAAAAAGTAGAATATGTAACATGACTCTCTATTTGTGTAGCAAGCACTAGATGTCACAAATGTTTGGCGCAGTACCGGAAGAATTGGAGGTTGGTTCCAGAGCAGCAGAAATGCAGATGAATGTTGAGAAAAAGGATCAATTATTGTTTCAAAATATGATGAATGAGAAGAAGTCAAAGAGGACCGGCAGGTAACATTAGCCTTCTTTGTCTCTACCGCGCGTGTGCATTTGGAGTCAGTGTTATTTCTTCTACACAGACTGCACTCTGCATACGAATATGCAACATAAATACAGATAACGTACTAAGATTATTTAACTTTATTAATTATTTTCACAGCCGACGGCTCAGAATGGTTTTTGAAATTATTATGTATACTACACTTGCAATGATATTATACAGGATAACGTAAATAATGTTATGTTGCTTCATGACGATCACTTGATAGAAACAGGAGGTGAAGAAAGGGCAAGTTCATAAGGGGCTCACGGATGTAAACAAATACGATTTCCTTTAAATATTCACGTGATGTCGGCCACCACAGATCTCGATAAGACTCTTGTATTAAGAGAAATTTAATTCTGTATACTGGATGCCTAAGACAGAAACTGCAAAGAGAGGCTTGTTGTTGAAGATGGAACACTAATTTGTATGATGTAGTAGCCGGATCAGATAGGCGTAATGTGAAGATGGAATTGTCTAGGGCGCTGACGCGGAAGAACGTAAGTACCGTCGTTCCCCTCGTATCAACCACGAGCGCTGCGTCGGCGCTAGAATGGCTGCGATATCAGGCAGGCGGGCGGAGAATGGACTTGGAGGTGCCTTGTCTGCCTCCTTGCTTTCGAATTAAACTTTCATGCCCGCTAGACTTATGCTGTTGCCGCAAACCGTTGCTTAAAATATTCATAGCGGCCCACTCCTTATTTCAGGCCGGAGAAAAGAAGCATTTTAGAACTGCGGAAACTTTCGTTTCCCGGCTCTTGACTTCTCCTGGGAGTACTCTAGATGTTATCTCGGATACAATACACACTGCTACTTAGCGATCGCTCGCGAAAGACTTACACAGCGATGCGTTTGTTCAAGTCTTGAGCTGAAATAAAGTTTTATTTAAGGGAACTACGTGAATGAATTACATTTTTCTAACTTTTCCATTTATTCTATGTCCACAGCATTCCTTCTACTTTGCGGAATCGCTGTTCTAAATGAAAGTGTACAATCTACTTTTTCTTATAGAGAGTATGAATCAGCTTTCTCATGAGGTTTAAAACACAGATTTAGGACTTTTACAAACATGAAAATGAACTGAAGCAGGATGGAAAAAGTATAGCCATTATTACTCTACTAGACACTCTAGAATGTGTAAGTTAATCTCTGGAGCATAGCTATATGCCTTTAGCTAATACTAGCAGACTTGTGTATAACATGATTGTTTCCAGTTTTCCTTTTTCAGTGACTTCGTCCTTGTCTTCACACAGTTATTTACCACTTCTTCAAAGAAATGAGACTACTTACAGTATAATGGTATGTCAGTACAGGCGTAACTAGCAACAAACATTACACTGTAAACAAGTGGTCCACAGACTACGGAGCTTTTACTTGCTCTCACGATTGATCGTAATCTTTCTTAGTAGTATGGAGATATGAATACGTCATTTAATAGAATATCAGCTGTCCGGAAGATTATGGAGTAAAGGGTAGATAGCTCCGAGGATAAACCGCGGTGTACAGCACTTCAGCTCCAGAATATATCAGGAAGAAAGTACTCAAGAATGTGAAAGAGTAGGCTCAAGTTAAATCTTGTAAACAATGATAAAACTATGGAATAAGTTAAACCTTCAATTACTTCAGCTCTACAGCCTCTCCTGTTATGTAGCAGATACCCGACATTAAATCTCAAAATACAGCTCAATAAGGCGAATGCGTAAAAAGAATGTTATTAAAAAAAATCACTCAAAAATTTTACAACACATCGTCAACACAAACTTTTCAACTTTTCTGTAAGGAAGTGATATATGTACACTAACCAAATAAAATGAAATAAGAGATCTTTTAACGTAATTATAAATGGAACCTTTACAAGTTCCTCCTCCCACACTTTCTCTCATTGCAAGGTGAAAGATAGAGTAGTAAACGAACTGTTCAGAAAGTCATCAATTTACCTGACGCCTTATCCAGAGTACACCAAACGCTATACCTTCCCGCTGGACTAAAACAATATGAGTACTTCCTTAGCTTTTCACTCTTTATTCAGTTAAATCCCGCTGTTGTTGTCATTATTTAGTTATTTCGTGTATCCCCGTAATCAAGTGACTTCTAGTTGACAGCATCGTACAGTATTGAAAGCCTGTCGTAAATCTATGACGACTGAATCGTCATATCCACCTACAGCTACTATTTGCACCATATCTTGTGTTAGTAACTGTGTTTCAAAAGAGTGGTTTTTCCTGAATCCGTTATTACTTTTCGATCGGAACTGAATGTAATAATGTTCGGGTTTAAAATACGCTCTAGAATTTTTGCGGACTTTTGTAGATGAATATCCGCTTCTTGGAAAGATCTTGACTATCGGCATGGGTTTTCAGCTGCTCTTCAAGGTTCATGCCAACTAGTGGTAGAAGAATCTCCATTTCGACGATTCGCTTGTGGAATCTGCCTGCTAACTGCCGTAATGGGAACAGCCTAACCACAAATGATTTACGAGTAGATCTGCAGGTTCAGAACGGCGATATTCGCGATATGGAGAGGTTAAAACTGTTTATTGTATGTGCCGTCATGCATCTTTAATCTCACTCAGTCTCAACAAGCCTTAGATCCTCATCGCCAGCCAACCTTCACAGCTGTGGAGAGATGATCCTGCCACTACGACAACGTTAGTGGGCAACTTGTACCAACCTGATTTCCAAATGTGGACAGATGTCATAATCGGCAAAAACTCCAATTCCAGATACCTAGATCACACGTTCCCGCTCAATATCGACTGCCCCGTTTCCAAATTACCGCCGTAGTAACCACCCTGAACATCAATAGACTCAAAAGCATATCTATATCCTCACCGTCGCTGTCACTTATCGGCACATTGAGATCACTCATTGTTATGGACGAAATCTAAATTTTTAATCATCGTTTGATTTTTGCATTCTCATTCTCATTTTTTATATGTTCTATAGAGTGTATTCATTTAACAGTTTTCATTTCATAATAGCACATCCATCCATCTTTTATTTGGTTCTCTGTATTCTCGTCTCTGTTTTTCACTCCAGTTCTTGCCCTGTACACCTCCCTGTACTGCATCGAAGCTATTCTCCGATAACTTGACACCTATCTTTCTTCCAGTAGTGATTCCCATACATTCCATTCCTCGCCTATTCTGCAAAGAACAATTCCTGTTAGGACATCAACCAGCCACAAAATGGTGCGTTTTTTACAGAACGCTACCATCTGTGTGGCGTGCTTATAATTATGTATTATTTACACTCCTGGAAATTGAAATAAGAACACCGTGAATTCATTGTCCCAGGAAGGGGAAACTTTATTGACACATTCCTGGGGTCAGATACATCACATGATCACACTGACAGAACCACAGGCACATAGACACAGGCAACAGAGCATGCACAATGTCGGCACTAGTACAGTGTATATCCACCTTTCGCAGCAATGCAGGCTGCTATTCTCCCATGGAGACGATCGTAGAGATGCTGGATGTAGTCCTGTGGAACGGCTTGCCATGCCATTTCCACCTGGCGCCTCAGTTGGACCAGCGTTCGTGCTGGACGTGCAGACCGCGTGAGACGACGCTTCATCCAGTCCCAAACATGCTCAATGGGGGACAGATCCGGAGATCTTGCTGGCCAGGGTAGTTGACTTACACCTTCTAGAGCACGTTGGGTGGCACGGGATACATGCGGACGTGCATTGTCCTGTTGGAACAGCAAGTTCCCTTGCCGGTCTAGGAATGGTAGAACGATGGGTTCGATGACGGTTTGGATGTACCGTGCACTATTCAGTGTCCCCTCGACGATCACCAGTGGTGTACGGCCAGTGTAGGAGATCGCTCCCCACACCATGATGCCGGGTGTTGGCCCTGTGTGCCTCGGTCGTATGCAGTCCTGATTGTGGCGCTCACCTGCATGGCGCCAAACACGCATACGACCATCATTGGCACCAAGGCAGAAGCGACTCTCATCGCTGAAGACGACACGTCTCCATTCGTCCCTCCATTCACGCCTGTCGCGACACCACTGGAGGCGGGCTGCACGATGTTGGGAAGACGGCCTAACGGTGTGCGGGACCGTAGCCCAGCTTCATGGAGACGGTTGCGAATGGTCCTCGCCGATACCCCAGGAGCAACAGTGTCCCTAATTTGCTGGGAAGTGACGGTGCGGTCCCCTACGGCACTGCGTAGGATCCTACGGTCTTGGCGTGCATCCGTGCGTCGCTGCGGTCCGGTCCCAGGTCGACGGGCACGTGCACCTTCCGCCGACCACTGGCGACAACATCGATGTACTGTGGAGACCTCACGCCCCACGTGTTGAGCTATTCGGCGGTACGTCCACCCGGCCTCCCGCATGCCCACTATACGCCCTCGCTCAAAGTCCGTCAACTGCACATACGGTTCACGTCCACGCTGTCGCGGCATGCTACCAGTGTTAAACACTGCGATGGAGCTCCGTATGCCACGGCAAACTGGCTGACACTGACGGCGGCGGTTCACAAATGCTGCGCAGCTAGCGCCATTCGACGGCCAACATCGCTGTTCCTGGTGTGTCCGCTGTGCCGTGCGTGTGATCATTACTTGTACAGCCCTCTCGCAGTGTCCGGAGTAAGTATGGTGGGTCTGACACACCGGTGTCAATGTGTTCTTTTTTCCATTTCCAGGAGTGTATATCTTAGGACAATTAATCTGTAAAAACGCACAACATGTTGTAATGAAATCATGAAAACCGTCTGAAGCTGAATCGTAACGAACCGGTAACGGTACCCTTTGAATAAAGGAACTGAAAATAAATTTGTGGCTGGTTGCTGTCTCAACACCATCAACATTTGTCTTCAAATAACAGCCACGGTCTCCAACCATGTCATCATATGACAAAATTGCAATTCATGTTAGTCCTCGTAATTTGCGGCAACCTTCTCTAGCACCGCATCTCTGCTTCGATCCTCTTTCTCCAGTTTTCCCACTATGTATCATTTACATTTACGTAATATTCCCCTCCACACATTCTCAGACATTTTATCAAGCCCTATGTTTTATAATAGCATACTGTTGTCCTAAGCTGGTTTGGTTCTCATATCCTCCTGCTCCTGTCCTTGCACCATGCTCTGTTTCGCTTGCCAGTAACCGAATTCAGTTACTACCTCTACTGCGTCCGCGGCTCGTGGTCTTGTGGTAGCGTTCTCGCTTCCCGCACACGGGGTCCCGGGTTCGATTCCCGGCAGGGTCAGGGATTTTCTATGCCTCGTGATGACTGGGTGTTGTGTATCTTTCATCATCTTTCCATCCTCATTCCCTCGCAAGTCGCCGTAGTGGCGTTAAAGAACTTGTGGAGCGGCGTCCGAACCGACCCGCGAGGGGTCTCCCGGCCACCAATGCCATACGCTCATTATTATTATCTTTATCTCTACTGTGTTGTCCCCAATTTTGACGTTTAGTTTACCTAATAATTGATGTTTAGTTTATCTGCTGCTTCTTAATACTTTAGCCTTTCTTTAGTTTGCTATCAATCCATATTCTGTGTTCATTAAATTCTTTCATTCAACAGGTCCTGTAATTTAACCTACCTTCACAGAGGACAGCACTGTCACCAGTGCAGACTGGACTCGCATTCAGGAGGACGACTGTTCAATCCCGCGTCCGGTCATCCTGAGCCGGTCGGAGTGGCCGAGCTGTTCTAGGCGCTACAGTCTGGAACCGCACGGTCGCTGATTCGACTCCTGCCTCGGGCATGGATGAGTGTGATGTCATTAGGTTAGTTAGGTTTAAGTAGTTCTAAGTTATAGGGGACTGATGACCTCAGAAGTTAAGTCCTATAGTGCTCAGAGCCATTTGAACCATCCTGATTTAGGTTTTCCGTGATTTCCCTACATCGCTTCAGGCAAATGCTGGGATGGTTCCTCTGAAAGGGCACGGCCGACTTCCTTCCCTAATCCGATGAGACCGACGACCTAGCTGTTTGGTTTCTTCCCCCAAACAATTCAGCCGGCCGAAGTGGCCGTGCGGTTAAAGGCGCTGCAGTCTGGAACCGCAAGATCGCTACGGTCGCAGGTTCGAATCCTGCCTCGGGCATGGATGTTTGTGATGTCCTTAGGTTGGTTCGGTTTAACTAGTTCTAAGTTCTAGGGGACTAATGACCTCAGCAGTTGAGTCCCATAGTGCTCAGAGCCATTTGAACCAAACAATTCAACCCAACCGTCACCAGTGAGTCTTATCATTGATATTCCTTCCCCTCAGTTTTAAACACACGCTGGAACCTTATTTTATTCATTGCTTCTTCTATATATACGTTTGAGACTAGAGGAGAAATCCTGCCTCCTTGCCTTACGCCGTGAACGTCTCAAACCATAATTAAAATAAAAAAAAAATCCATCCGACAGATGAAGAACGGTGTGTGTTCATGACGGCAGTTTGGTACGTCTAATTTTACGGAAACCTTTCAGCTGAAGAACGCAACACACATGCACCTTAGCACCGTTTTACGGAATTTGGGAAAGGTTGAATCATTGGCGTGGGAGTATCTAAAAGTGTTTTCATTTTTCTAAAGTCTTGCTTTTCTTATCTACGTCATACTCCAGAAACTGACATATGGTGAATAGCAAGGATAGCCACAAAAAGGGTATCAACGCCTCCGTGCAACCCCTTATCTTCATGGTACTTCGCGAAATGTACGTTGGCAACAGCAGAATTGTTCCGGAGTCAGCTTCCAATGCCGGTTCTTTAAATTTTCTCACTAGCTTTTCGCGAAAAGAAGGTTGCTTTACCTCCAGGAAATACCGTCTGATTCAAGAAGTATGTCCGCAATACTTGCGTAAGGACCGAGCCTACACACAACAAATCAAGCATAACGCCTTTGAATTGCTTCGATGTCTTCCTCTAATCTGATCTGGTGATGATCCCAAAGACTCGAGCTCTATTCAAGAATGGGTTTCGTTAGTGTTCTGTATGCGGTCCCTTTTATGGATGGGGTACACGTCCCTAGAATTCTCCAAATACAACGAAGTCTACTATTCGCCTTCCTTACTACCGACCCTGAGTAATAGTTCGATCTCATATCACTTTGCCACGTAGACCAGATATTTAAACGACGTGACTGTGTCAAGCGGCACACCAGTAATACTGTATTCGAACATTAAATGATTGTTTTTCCTACTCATCTGCAGGAACTTACATTTGTCTACACTTATAAGTAGCTGCCATTCACCACAGAAAATAGAAATCACTTCTAAATCATACCTTCTACAGTCACTCAACGACAGGGTTTCTCCATATACTACAGCGTCGGAGATATCTGCTCCCTCATTTGTCAGATCGTTTGTCGATGTGCATGCGATAGCAAGCGTACCTAATATGCTTCAAAACGCAGCGCATAAAAGCGGGATATTCCGGTGGTCATACCTCAGATTCTGTTGGTGATAAAAATGTAGCATCAGGAGTTTTACATAGCCTTTGGCCAAGTGACCTTTTGTAAATCCAATTAGGGATCGTCTTAGTGTCATTATCCTATAGTACATGGTCATAGTGTGAATGTTACACACTTTCGTCTGCTTAGGCAAATGGAGAAAACTGGTTGGCAGTTTTTACGTTTCATGTTGTCTACGGTGGGCTTGACGGGAGTCGTGGAGGCATTATTAGTTCATGGGTGTTTCCTCGGAAAACGTCACAAAAATGGTGTTTTTACTACATTTTCGCCGTCACCAGCAGACCAAAATCTATTCTAGGATTCCGAGACGGCTATGCACAGAAAATGGCTGTAATTTTTTTGATGTATCCGAATACCTCGATCTCGAACTATGTTCAAAATTTTCTGCATATCTTTATCTGAATATTCAGAAGTTCAATGTTACCTTGCTTGTGCACGTAAAATACACACATAAAAATCCGGTTTGAGGCAAAAACATAGTTTAAAAAGAGACGTTATCACGGAATAATGTCCTCTCCTTCATCATCTGGCTGCTTCCTGTTGTAGTCTTGAAGCAAATACAAAACTTTTTGCACGTAAAATCCGGCGTGAGGTCTGAAACTAGTTTTGCTTCGTTTGAATTTCACAAAAGCAAATTATCTAAATTTTACGACTAACACATTTCTTTTCATACGAGTTACGTGCCCTGCTGCAACAGGGAAAAGAAGAGAACATTGGAAAAACTATCGGAGCACAAAAGAATGCGTATGTATTCCTGTTTATTTAAATGATTCTGAGTGAAAAGTGGAGTACCAGCTGCCTCATTGTGCCTTCCTCAGAACCTTGAAAAATTTTGCCAAATATTTGGCATGCGAACATATTCGAGCTTTTTTGGTGCTGTGAGAGAGAAGGCAGTGGCAGTGGCAAAAAGAGGGAAAGGTAATAAATCCTGGAAGGTACTATATAGTGACTGTGTTATGGAAAGAGCAAGGGAGACAATGACATTGTGACAGAAAGAGAAGAATCCTGTGGCAGTGGAACTTAGTTTGCAGTGACAGAACAGTGCTAGAAAAAGAGTGAAGGAGACAGTGCCAGGGGTGGCGGGGGGAACGAAGAAGAAATGGGTGAGAGCCAGTGACAGTGAGAGATAATGATAACAAGATAGAGATAATGACAGAAGAGACAACAGCATAAGGAAGGGAGGAATGAGATGTTAGCAGTAAGAGAGAGCAAGAGGGATATTGTAGTAGCAGGACAGAACAAAGGGGACTGTGGATGTGATACAGGACACAATGAAAGAGAGACACCAGGAGATAATGACAATTAGTTGGGCTGAATCAGAGTGAGGAAGGGCTACTGACTTGAGAGGCACCCACATGCCTTGCTCATACTGTGGCATCAAGTAGTCAGGCTTGCAAGATGAGTGGTCTGCCAAGCGAGTGGATTTATTCTTATTTCTCGAGTAACATCAGTGAGTGATTGTGAGCTCTAGTACCCACAATTAAGTTACAAATTATTCTCCCGTTTGAATATTACGCAACGGAAACGGATAATGCACATCTGACTATTAGGAATTTACACAACTCTCAATTTTCACTACGCTCTGGCAATACCACATTTTCTTTCATACCCAATGGCTTTGATCAACACGTGGCCCTCGCACTGAATATGAATGGCGCACACATTATAAATTCTGGATATCATGACTACACACTAATCGAAGAACAAGGCCACCAATCTTTTTCTTTTCACTTTATTTTTTATTCCGATAAATTCTATTATGATTCAAAGATAACCTAAACACACCATTACATTTTATGCAACAATTACACATGAGGAACTCCGCCCAGTGGGCGTGGTTTTCATTGGTGATTCTCTATCTTATGGTCTCGTAATTATCTAACGCTACAGTGCACTTTCTGGATAGGATGGTGGATCTTTTGCTATATCTCACACTTCGACTCTCACACCCATCATCACGAAAATTTACTCCAGTCCGAGCGGTACAAAAAGGAACATGCATAACCCACTGCCTCTGAACCTATCTTGCTACTCTCACATGAAAACCACACATACTTAAATTACATGAAATACATCACACTAGCAACATGGAATACATCACAAAGAATAGTCATGACGTCAGAATCACTTCACTTTCAGCTTTCCCACTTCAATTAGTATTCATCCCAGTTTCACACGACACTGCCCCACTTCGTAACTTTTCTTTCCTACTACGAACTCTGGAGGATATATACACGTCTTCCTGTGCAATACAAGCCAAGTGGCGTTGCTGGATAGACGGCTGACTCACCTTGCTTCTCTCTCAGAGTATTAGAGTTTGAATCTAGCGTCACACGGAAACATAACATGCAAAGTAATATTAAGATCATATTCGTTACACAAGCGTGTCGTCAACTGATACCATGGACGAATACTTCTCTTTATCAAGTGGTTCAAATGGCTCTGAGAACTATGGGACTTAACATCTTAGGTCATCAGTCCCCTAGAACTTAGAACTACTTAAACCTAACTAGCCTAAGGACATCATCCACATCCATGCTCAAGGCAGGATTCGAACCTGCGACCTAGCAGTCGCGCGGTTCAGGACTGAAGCGCCTAGAACCGCTCGGCCACCGCGGCCGGCTCTCTTTATCCTTTGTCTCATACACAGATTGAGACTCACACAGTACTCACCACGTGGAAGTGCTCGGCTCTAATTTCAAGTCCTGCACACGCCATTTCTTAAATATTTCCAACTTACAGTACACACGCCAGTAATTCAGCTTAACTTTAGCACTCGGAAGTATTTCAACTTAGTACTAGCACTCGCAAGTATTTCAACTTAGTACTAGCACTCGCAAGTATTTCAACTTGTTGCTACATGTGGTTTCAAAAGTTTCTGAAATAGAGAAATACTTATTTCAAACTACTCTTAAGTATTTAACATGCATACCATTCTCTCCACTTCTTTGTATTTACGGAGCACACCAAAGTCAGGTCTTACCAACCCAAGATCCAGCGCCAGAATGCTGAAACATGGCCGTTCTTCAGGTCATCTCGCACCTCCGCCAAGGTGGGGGAGCACCATGCTACCGTATTGGTCAGCCACATTTCAGGCGCTCAAAGCTGAGGTAAATTTCATCTCTTTGGTTCCACCAAAGGTGACCAAAGGATCGTCTCAAAGATGATCATATATTGGACATTCACTATCTGTAGTTAGCAGACGACCATACGTTCATTCATTTCACAGATCTCACCAAATTGGATGAAGGGATTTATTTTGTGGGGGTGCACATGTGATCAATTAAATAAATAAACTGTCCTTTCTTTCCTACACTTGTATTCGGCTTCAATGTATTAAGTGAAAAAAAATGGTTCAAAAGGCTCTGAGCACTATGGGACTCAACTGCTGAGGTCATCAGTCCCCTAGAACTTAGAACTACTTAAGCCTAACTAACCTAAGGACATCACACACATCCATGCCCAAGGCAGGATTCGAACCTGCTACCGTAGCGGTCGCGCAGTACCAGACTGTAGCGCCTAGAACCGCTCGGCCACTCCGGCCAGCTATTAAGTGAAAAAAATGGTTCAAATGGCTCTGAGCACTATGGGACTTAACATCTATGGTCATCAGTCCCCTAGAACTACTTAAACCTAACTAAGCTAAGGACATCACACAACACCCAGTCATCACGTGTATTAAGTGAAATTGAGTTATTATTACAAAAAATATGTTGTTCTGACAAAAATAACGAAGAATGTTGTACGTATTTTCAATGTCGGGCGGTACTGTACCCTTTCAGACTGAGTGAGAAACGGCAACTGGAAGTGGATGGGTATGAGCGACTTACAGCTATGGACTTGTGATTGTGAGTGCATTACAATTAGGAGTGCTTGTGGGGGTTTGAAGTGAGTTGTGAAAGTGTTCGCATCCTTAAAGTTTTGCGATTTATTTTGAGGTGCTGAGGAAGGTAGAATGAGGCAGCTGGTACCCCACTTTCGTCAGAATCTGTTAAATAATCAGGAACGTAGTCGCGTTTTTTGTGCTCCGATCGTACTGGTTCTTTGACAGAAGAAGCTCTCGAGGCAGATACCTGGAAACGTGTTCCGTCGGGCAACGTGTTAAACACTTTACGGAAATCTGGAAATATGGAATCTGTCTGTCACCCTCCATCCATACTCCGTAGAATACCGTGTTAGGAAAGGGAAAGCTGAGTTTCGCACGATCGATACTTTCTAATCGTAATGACAGATCGGAGGTGGAGATTCAACACAACTCTGAATACAATGTCCTTTTAGAGGGCCGAACGCTTGCGCCGCGTCATTCTCTCGTCACCTGAGAACTTTCCCCGCAAAACTGTAAATGGCAGATGTCGATCACCACAGTACGGATATTTGTTGGCTACTCTTTTTTTCCCTAATCGCGGCTGAAATGTTTTGCAGGACTCCTTCCGATAGCGTCCGATAACGACAAGTGACAAGTGTACAGCCGTGATCCGCGGACGCGTCGCGACGGGGCAGTGGCGCCGCGCCTCGGTTTGGCGGCGGTTTAGCGGACCGCTCGCGTCAGCCGTGCGATCCGCGCTGCCTGTCAGTCGGCGAGGCCAGACCGGGATTTCGGGGGCTATCGCCCGCTCTGGACGGCGGCGGCCGCTATCAGCACGTGACAGGGCTCGACAACGTTACATAATTTTGGCCAGAGGCGGGCACCAGTCAGCACCGCGTTTGTCGCGCGCCCGACCGCACAAAGGGACAGTTCACGCACACACACACACACACACACACACACACACACACACACACACGCACACAGACGTGCCTCGTATCTAAAGCTCAGCGTTACTGTCCGCGCAGTCCGTTACGAGACACCCCCTCACCCCGCCACTCGGCCCACTCGCGAGCGCGTGCGCGCCAGCACTCCCGGGTGATCGACGGTCAAACAGCGAAACCTGATAACATAAACGTGTCGAGATAATCTTTGCGCGCTTAAACAAATTTTAGAGCGGTTGCGGAGAGAGCCGCGCACCACTTGTATAAATGTTTGGACGGAATTTAGTGGGGAATTATCGGGCGAATCAACAACGCGGCGAGAAAATGATAATGTCGCCGCCTGCGCACTAAAATAGCTTGGAGCGCGCGCTTGTCCGAACGCGCGGTCTCATGTGGCGATCGGTTACGAGCATTATCAGGGAAGCGCGTGGGTACCTCCGTTACCGGAAAGGGTTTCGAATATATTCCCGTAGTAAGCCGCGAAGTTTAGAATGATCGTTTCGTTTCATCGGCCGAAACACGATTCTGAATACATCACACGTGTACTCAAATTTACGTGATACACTGCACTACCAAAAGCCCCACAGGAACAGGCTGTCTCAAAAGCTCGTAGGCTCTTTTAAATGCCGTTCTGATGAAGGCTGATATGACCACCTTGAAGATCGCAGCGATCCGATGTTCAAGAATTCGTGTAAACTAAACCAATCTTTGAACGCTAATTTCTTTCATTCAGCTACGGCGTCAATCACTACGATCTTTTTTCTTTATTCTTATTTCATCGCACTTGCCCCATATGGGTGGGGATGGGCAGTCTGCGGTACAGTATTCGACTATTCAACCAAACCAATTTATAAAAATTTATGAGGGGTTGGGTTGTTTTGTGGAAGGAGATCAGACAGCGAGGTCATCGGTCTCATCGGATTAGGGAAGGAAGTCGGCCGTGCCCTTTCAAAGGAACCATCCCGGCATTTGCCTGGAGCGATTTAGGGAAATCACGGAAAACCTAAACCAGGATGGTCGGACGCGGGATTGAACCGTCGTCCTCCCGAATGCGAGTCCAGTGTCTAACCACTGCGCCACAATTTATAAGGAGGATTAGAAACAAAATAAGGGTCTATTTTTCTGCTTTATTTGATTTTTTCACTTAAAATGTGAGGGACCTGCACAGGGTGAGAAGTATTGTCGAAGGACAGGGTTGGCAGATGTGCGAAGAGAGCTAGGGGGCCAATAGGTAGTAAATTATGGACATAACAGGTAGGAGTCGAGGTGAATAGCGGGAAATACAATCGGTGGGGAAGACAGAGGGTAAGAAATTGTGTGGTATGAGCGTAGGGTAGATTATTACAAGAGGGAACGCATGGGGATCGATGGAGGTTGAAAAGAAGAGAGGAAGAGACCTGATGTGGAGTAGAACAGATGGGTGAAGGGTTAGAGTTAGTACGAGGGATAAATATCGCCGTGGATCTCATTGTCTAGCGGGGGGGGGGGGGGGGGGGGGAGATGGCTGAAGTTGCGCTGGGATAGGATATGGAATATCTGTAGACGTAGGGATGGAAGGATTTGTTTGAGAAGGCGCGGCAGCATACCAGGGTAAGTGATCAGAGGACATACAATGGTGTTATTGGGATGTAGTCAGTTGACAGTGTAGGAAATTCGGAGGTGTTCGATGTGAGTGAGGAAGGGTAGGAATTTGATGAATTGGTAGAAGAACCCTGTGGTGGTAGTAAACGGATGTGGAAGGCGAGACGAAGTGCATGGCATTCGAGAATTGGGAGTGACTTACAGAAAATTGGGGAGGGGGGGGGGGGGAAGGGGCATAGCAACGGATAGGTGGGAGCAGGGTTTGCACGTGTGGAGGATAGTGCCCAAGTTCTGCCTAATCGTGGTTTGCCTATCGTCGGCTTCCTGTTTAATGGTTAGTACATGAGGTTTCCGGTCGAGGGTTGGTGGTACTTATAATTCAGGAGACTTACCTGTACCTTTTTTTCTGGTCGCCTCAAGTTATCATAAAAAAACGTTGCATTTAAAACCAGTCAAAGTGCAGGTATATAATGAAGTAAATATGAAAATACTTATTTGGCCTGTAGTTCGCCATGCAGCGTAGCAGCAGCTCATTACTTTCAGACCATCATGTTTCCTCAGCTTTTGAACTCACCTGCAACAAAAAAGGAAGGAAAAATTAGTTTAACTTACTGTTTAAGTGGGAGCATACTTAGTGATATTGTCTTATTTTTTAGAGAACGTGGTCGCTAAACACGTTACAAAGAAAATATAAGGTTCACATTAGTTTTTAATTTGATGTATTTACATCACAAACTCTTATATTAGTTCTTACATATGTGGTCCATACACGACTCTGCTCATGTTCTTCATTTAAACACTTGCTGTACAACAGTGTGATATATGAGAACCGTTTTTCTTTCAAGGTCTGATCGTTGACGAAACTGAAACCACAGAAGAAAGCCGAAGAAGGTCGCAGATGTGCTGCGTAGGGTCTTAAGTGCGCCTATCGATCGCGACACATATCACTTTTCATATATGAAGCTAGCATCTGTACTGATACCACTGGTGATCTTGCAGCTCTCTAAGAATGAAATTACAGTGAAATCAGACCTCTAACTGCTAAACGTCTGATTTCATTGTAATTTCATTCTCACTTTTCAGTCATTAGTGCACAGTGATCTCGTAAAGATGCCTAGAAAAATATAGTCCCCACGAAGTGTGAAGGATTTCTTCACGCTGAGGAGTTTCGCCTGATATCATGCAGCCCACATAATCTAGTAGGAATATGTGACAGCAAAGTGTGGCAATGGTACAGAAACTTTGAAGCAGCCCGTATGGATGTTAATGATACATCTTTAGTTATATCTTTTATAAATTTTCTCCTTGTTATTGATGCAGGCAGTCAGGGAAGGAAGCGATTGTCAACCGATAATACTGTGCAGCGCGTGGATCAGGCGATCCGAGGATATCCTTTACGTAGGGCAATTCAGAACAAACGAACCTGAATGTTGTCATGGGGTAACGTCTCTCTTACTCGGCAGCTGCAACAAAGACGCTCCAGCAGCGTTTCCGAAGCGAAGTGTTTGATCACCCACCATACAGCTCGGCATTGGCTCCCTCTGATTTCCATCTCTTTGCTCACTGGAACCGATAGCTAAGAGGACAGCATTTTGGCGCAGACAACGAGCTGCATAACAGCGTAAAGAATTGGCGAAAAGCACAGTCGGCTGCTTCCTACGATGAGAGTACTGAGAAGTTGGTACAACGCTACGACAAATTTCTAAGTCGAAGCAGTGACTATGTATAGAAAAAATTGAAACGTCTAGCTAAATGTTGCATATAAAACATTTTTAATTATTCTTGTGGTTTCCACTTTGCTACCGATCGGATCATGAAAAATAAAGTAAAAAAAGGAATAAAACAATAATCCTGGAATTGGGTATTTTGCGGTACAGTATGTTTTGGAAAGACTAATTCTACTGCACTAGACTCGGTCTTCTACGTGAATTAACACGACAATTTTGAGAAAATTTCAATTTACGTAGCAAAACGCTTGGCTTACCTTGGCGATAAGAAAAAAATGTGTGTGAATTCTAATGGGACTTAACTGCTAAGGTCATCAGTCCCTAAGCTTACGCAATACTTAACCTGAATTATCCTAAGGACAAACACACACACCCATGCCCGAGGGAGGACTCTAACCTCAGTTGGGACCAGCCGCACAGTCCATGACTGCAGCGCCTAAGACCGCTCGGCTAATCCCGCGCGGCGGCGATAAGAGTCGAGACTGGTAATTTCCTCATATCTAATCCAAATCTCTCATTTTCAGTCTGCTATGCTCATGTCCATTTTATGCAGTTGTGCAAAAATTTCTGGGTTATTGACAGATCTCGGACGACCGCTATACTCTCTACTTGTCCACTTCGCAACAGTTGAATATAAGGAGTAGAATCCTCCACCGCGTTCTAAGAGTCAGAATGCATTTCCTTACAAAGTATTCTGCTTGAATCTCAATTTTTCCCACCTTCACAAATCACTACACTGGAACAACAGAGACGTCCCAACAACTAATCTCTATGCAGAGCACTGATACGTCACGTGTTTACTCACACGGGGAATATCTGGTGGTGGTACCGCGAACTTTTCAAACTACCCTCGTACGTGGAAAAAGTCATAGCGAGTAGTTTCCGGACCGCAGGGATGCGCTGTACCAAAACTACGGCGCGGTAGTTTTGGTACATAACAGAAATGACGTAGTAAATGGTAGGATTACCGGATATATTGGTAAAATTGGTAGAGAAGAAATATAAATGAATGAGAAAGAGAGATAATGGGAGCAAACAACAGTTCCTTTGTTTCTAGAATGAAATTTTCACTCTACAGCGGAGTGTGCGCTGATATGAAACTTCCTGGCAGATTAAAACTGTGTGCCGGACCGAGACTCGAACTCGGGACCTTCGCCTTTCGCGGGCAAGCGCTCTACCGACTGAGCTACTCAAGCACGACTCACGGCCCGACCTCACAGCTCGGTACTGGCGGAATTAAAGCTGTGAGGACGAGGTGTGAGTCGTGCTTGGGTAGCTCAGTCGGTAGAGCGCTTGCCCGCGAAAGGCAAAGATCCCGAGTTCGAGTCTCGGTCCGGCACACAGTTTTAATCTGCCAGGAAGTTTCAGTTCCTTTGTTTGTTTCCTTTTTCTTTGGTTGGTTGTTTGCCACATAGTTAGTACCGCACATCATTCAGTGCTAGACGATTGTGCGTAAATTGCATTTTGTGTGTAGTAAAAATTATCTTTTTTACAAAGATATTAACAGCGGTATGACTTCTTCCAATTGGCACCTTGTATTTTTTATTCTGTAATTCATTTCATCTCCTAAAAACCTATTCAGAAATGTATACACAGTGTGCCATTCAGTGAAACACAACTTTATTCATTGCATGACACAACACTGACTTTGAGCTCGGGATTACAATCTCGTCCACTTGCTGGAGTTGTCAGAAAACTAATGAAAACCAAATAAAAACATAACACAAGATTGACTTTGACTCTCCTGTACCATTACCCAGGAGTAGAACATTCAAAGGCGATCAAAGTGGTGACTCTGGACACCGATACACTGGTGGACTCGTTGAATGAAAGAATTATTTACTGCTTCAAGTGTTGCCTGCTGAAGAGAATTACAAGCAAGCATGATACGTTTCAGCATGTCCTCTGGAGCTGTTGGAATATCGCGATAGGCAACGGCTTTAGTGCATCCCCAAAGAAAAAGTTCCAGAGGATTTAAATCAGGAGACCTAGCAGGCCAAGTAACTGTTCCCCCTCGACCAGTCCATCTGGCACGATACCTTCGGTTCACAGCACGACGTGCAGGCAAGGCATTATGTGCTGGACATCCATCGTGTTGATAACACATAAGCGTTCTGGTTCTTTGCGGCACTTTTTCCAGAAGAGGAGGAAAAATTCGTCTGAGGAAGTTGACGTACGTTGTGCCGTTTAGATTACCATTCATGAAATAAGGGCCAATAATTGTAGTACTAAGCATTCCACACCAGACGTTAACCCTCCATTGACGCTGATGTTCCACCTGTCTAAGCCATCGCGGGTTGTCGCTGGACCAATAGTGCATGTTCCTTGTATTTAGCTGTCCTTTGTTTGAGAAGGAACATTAATTGGTAAATAGAACATTGGAGAAGAAGTTCGAGTTGGCTAGGATTTGCTGCTGTACCCACTGACAGAACTGTACACGATTCTGGAAGTCATTCCTTTGCAATTCTTGATGTAGGTGTACATGGTAAGGATGGAACCGGTGACATGTAAGAATACGATGTACACTGGTTTTAGGAATGCCAATCTCGTGTTCAAGCTGTCATGGGCACACATGTGAATTCATAGCAACGGAAGCGAGAACAGCAACTTCGGCAACTTCGTCTGTGCGAGTGCTACGACGATTGCGTTGTCGTGGGTTGAAACTTCCCGTTTCCTGAAGCGTCGCAACAAGACGAGAAAACATTTGTCTAGAAGGTGGGGTCTTGTCAGGATAACACTCTCCTATCTTCAACAACAAAAAAAGGAACGTTATGTCGATGCAGTTTTTAGGAAGGACAGCCTTTACTATATGCCTACTCTACACAACAGTATTTAAATGGACTAAACTACTTTACTAAACATACCCGTACATAAGAAAACAATATTGCAATTACTGTTCTGCTAACTTACATTCCCCATAGATGAGCAGCCTTTCTACCTTCTCTTCGTTGGTGTACATTCTACTCACACAACTCTTTAACTGACGATGGTTGATGCAATGACGAATGTGAATTCTACTTATGTTTACATTTGTCCTCTGTCAACGTCAGCCCGTGGATGTGTTCCATTACCCCGAGTACCTGCACTAAGCGCTGGGAGCGTCGATGTCAGTGTTGTGTTATGTAATTAATAACGTCGTGTTTCAGTGAATGGTACACTGTGATACATTTTTGAATATGTCTTTAGGAGAGGAAATGAATTACCAGGTAAAAAATACAGAGTGCCATTTGGAAACGTCATACCGCTGTTCATACCTTTGTAAGAAACAAAGCTACAACGAAGGCAATCATGCTGATTGATGTCCCCCTGACGATTGCAGAAAATTTGCTTAAAACATTTTGTAATTTGCTCCTGGACATGCAGTTACTTAGGGTGGTCAAGATAAATAGGGCACCCTATATATATTTGGACAGAATTTTTCTCAGCACAAAACAATGCTACGAATGCGAAATGTTAGGTATGTGTTATTTGAAGTCAACTGAGTGAGTGCGCCAAGTTTCCGTCACTTCCGACAGATAGCGTAGCCGCAGGACAGTTCCAAAATGACGTCTGCAAGTGACGTACAAGCAACATGCCTTTAGTGAATTTCTCACTGCAGAGGAAGAAACTGTGGAGGATATTCACAAGCGCTTGTGCAAAGTCTAAGGAGCACAGAAGTACAGTTAGTCACTGGGCACGAAAGGTTAAGTCATCAGAAGGCGGTTCGTTGGAGCTCCACGATTTGCAGTGGTCACACCTGACGTGTTGTAGCGAGCTGGTGTCGTCATTTTCGGAGGACAGATTGAAAGATGCCATTCGTGGAAGACATTTTGAGGAAGATGAGGAGGTGATTCACACAGTGAAGCACTGGCTCCACCGCCAGGTCACGGATTGGTACCGACAGGGCATACATGCTCTTGTTTCGCGCTGGAGGAAGACGACAGAACTGGGTAGAGATTAAATGGCAAAATAGGGTGTGTAGATATAACACTATTTTTTCGTGTTTGTAATTATCATTATGTTCAATAAAGAATTGTTTAAGAAAAACATGCAGTGCATTACTTTTTGAGCAACGATATATTGTTCTTATTTCGTATTCAGTTTAATGTTATTCATTATCATCAAAGGCTAGACTTTCCTTTTATTATTGAAAAATGCGAAAGTTGCTCATGAATAACAGAAATGTGATTTTTTTTAAGTTCGAAGATGTACTGAAGCCATGTTTGATATACCGGGTGCTCAATAAGTCAGTATAAATTTTAAAACTGAATAAATCACGGAATAATGTAGATAGAGAGGTACAAATTGACACACATGCTTGGAATGACATGGGGTTTTATTAGAACAGATGGCGCTTCATCTGATCAGAATAGCAATAATTAGCATAACAAAGTAAGACAAAGAAAAGATGATGTTCTTGACAGGAAATGCTCAATATCTCCACCATCATTCCTCAACAATAGCTGTAGTCGAGGAATAATGTTGTGAACAGCACTGTAAAGCATGTCCGGAGTTATGGTGAGGCATTGGCGTCGGATGTTGGCTTTCAGCATCCCTAGAGATGTCGGTCGATCACGATACACTTGCGACTTCAGGTAACCCCAAAGCCAATAATAGCACGGACTGAGGTCTGGGGACCTGGGAGGCAAAGCATGACGAAAGTGGCGGCTGAGCACACGATCATCACCAAACGACGCGCGCAAGAGATCTTTCACGCGTCTAGCAATATGGGGTGAAGCGCCCGGTTCTAATAAAACCCCATGTCATTCCAAGCATGTGTGTCAATTTTTACCTCTATATCTACATTATTCCGTGGTTTATTAAGTTTTCAAATTTATACTGACTTTTTGAGCACCCGGTATTTTTCCCCGAGGAAAATGCGTTTTCTAGAGCTCTATCGGTTTCTTTATTTTTACTACAACATCCATACGTTTCACGCCACAAAGCAACAATTTTAGAATAAAACCTAAATGAAGCACTAAAAATATCGGTTTTGTTATAAATACTAGATTTTCTTAAGTGGCAGACAGGAGGATAACTATGTAGAATAAAAATCTTCTGGATGTTACCTGGCCTTCTATATGCCCTCACTCAGTTTCTAGATGGTCCACCAGATCCAGTTTTTAGGGGGATCTAGTAAGACACTTATTGCATTCATAAAGAAAGCGATAGTTACGAGGTAAGTCAGGCGAGCGGGGTAGTTGCGCGGTCTAGGGCACCTTGCCACGGTGCTCGCAGCTGTCCCCGCCGGAGGTTGGAGTCCTCCCTTGGCCATTGTGTATGTTGTACTTAGTGTAAGTTACTTTAAATTAGATTAAGTAGTGTGCAAGCCTAGTGACCGATGACCTCAGCAGTTTGGTACCATACGAATTTACCATAAATTACCGTAGTTTACTCTTACTTATGGTAGTCTACGCCAGTTCTACAAGTCCACGCGGATACATTCCGATCTGTAGTATAGACGCTACCTTCTATTCCCTGAGAAGCCAGGAGAGTCATTTAATGGCCGACGGTGGTGGTGGTGGTGCTGGTGGTACGGTGAGGCCTGCCTCGTTAGCAGAGGCCAGTCGGCCCCTGGGACCGCGCTCAGTCAGGGCCACGGTGGTCGCGGGGCTCGGAGCTCGGGGCGAGCAGCTAACTGGCAGCCGTCAGCCGCGGGCGCCGGCGCCCGTCAGCTCGAGAAGTTTGTTTCGCGACACCTGTCGCTGCGCCAGCAGGTCGATTCCGCCGGCGTTGCCCTGCCGTGGCGCCTACCCCGGCCGCTCGCCGCCGCCCTAATTGGCGACAGCTTCGGGCCAACTTGGACAACGGGCGGCAAGTTGGCAGATCTACTAGGGTCGCGTCATCTGGAGCCGCCCCCCACGAGGACCCAGTTACGTCTATTGGCGGGGAGGGATAATCACCAGGCAGCAGAGCTGCCTCCTCAGAGCCCTTAGGCAGCGTGTAACGCCTCGAAGGGTCTTACTGAAAAGTGACAGTCCAAAATAACAGTATTATCTTTTACACACGTCATGCATTTGATAAAACTTAAATTTTTGAACGGCGTTCAACAAGTTACGCAACACAGTTTCTATTTTATTTTATTTTATCGTTTCAGCATGAAAAATGCAGAATTTGTTGTGGGACATTCCCATTTCAGTCCCTATTATTTCATGTAGTTCCGATGGCTGTGGCCCTATACGTAGCATCTGAAATGGCTTTTGCTGGAGGTGCTTTCCAAGCAAAGAGCTCTTATTGAGTTCCTTTTGGCGGAAAACCAGACCATCGCAGATATTCACGGTCGCTTGCAGAATGTGTATCGAGACTTGGCAGTCAACAAAGGCACGGAGAGTCCTTGGGCGAGGTGTCTTATCATCGCAACAAGGTCGTGCAAACCTGTTCGATCTCACGAGTGCGCCTGTCGTTCTGGCCGAGCGGTTCCATGCGCTTCAGTCCGGAACCACGCGGCTGCTACGGTCACAGGTTCGAGTCCTGCCTCGGGCATGGATGTGTGTGATGTACTTAGGTTAATTAGGACTGATGACCTCAGATGTAAAGTCCCATTGTTGTTAGAGCCATTTGAACCATCTGAACCAAATGTCACGAGTGTAGTCCGGCCACGAGCAGCTGTGCCTTCTGCAATGATGGAACTTGAGGAAATTTTCATTCGAAGTGATCGATTGATCACAGTCAAACGTCTCGATGCTCAACTGAGCTTCTCTATAGGTAGTGTTAACACACTCGTCCACCAGTTGGGGTACTCAAAGATGTGTGCCCACTGGGTTTCTCGCTGCCTTGCAGAATACCGTAAAAAACAACGAAGTACCATCTGTGTGGAATTGCTTGCTCATTACGAGCCTGATCATGACAATTTTTTATCGAATATTGTCATAGACCGCGAAACATGGCTTCATCACTTCGAACCGGAATCAAAACGGCAGTCCATGGGGTAACACCACACCATCTCTCGTACAAAGAAAAAATTATATAGCACATCCTCAGGTGGTAAAGTAACGGCGATGGTCTTCTGGGAATCTAAAGGAGTTACTCTGATGGTTGTCTCCCTTGTGGTGCTACGATCAACTCTGATGCCAGCGAACGTCTCCCTTTTCGTGACAACACAAGGCTACACACAAGTAAGTGAACTCGAGAGGATCTTACGAAACTTCATTGGATTGTGCTTCCTCAACCATCCTATAGCCCAGATTTCGTACCTTCCGACTTCCATCTGTTTGGCCCAATGAAGGGTGCACTCAGCTGTAAGCATTACCTGGATGACGGGGAGGTTATTGAGGAAGAAATTGGCTCCGATGTCAACCAGTAGAGTGTTACCATGCTGGCATACAAGCGCTCACAGTAATGTGGTGTAAGGTCGTCGCAATGAACGGAGATCAGGTTTACAAATAAGTTTTGTAGTCACAAGAGTGGAGAATAATATATTGTTTAGGAATCCTAAATAAAATCCAACCTGCTTTCAGAAAGAAAATCTGTTGCATTGCTTATTGAGGGCGCCTTGCACGCCGAGAAGTGGGAATGACATTTCATTTACCTGCTCACGCTCGTTACAGGTATAAGACTACGTAGCAACTTAAGTTAACGTCTTCATTTCCATTTTCTTTCTATTTCACTTTAAGGTTTAGGCAATATGACAGTCTCGATATCACGTTTTTAAGATCATGTTTTTCTCAGTTTTCTTTACCTTCAAGATGTTGCCTCCATATCCACATGTACATCGGTCCTCCATAAGCCATGTGACGCTGTGTGGCGGAGGGTACCTCTGGCGCCCCTTCCCTGTTCCTTTCGCACAAATGGGGCGTGGGAAGAATGATTATTGGTGAAACTGTAATTATAGAATTTTCTCGATGGGCTCATTTCGTGAGACATATGCCTGACGACAACAATCGTTGTCGTACTCTTTCAGGAACGTAATCTCTCGGTATTTCAGTAGTAAACCATTGCGTGATGCACAATGCCTGTCTGGTAGTGTCGCCAATGGAGCTTCTGAAACGTCTCTGCGACGCACTCGCGCAGACTAAACGATCCAGTGGAGGAACGTACCGCTCTTCGCTGCGTCTTCTCTATCTCTTCTGTCAGCGCTACCTGGTAATGGTACAGAGTGATCAGCAGTACCCAAGAATCGGATGAAAAAGGTTTCTGTCAGCCACTTCTTTCTTTAACATTTTTCCTATGAATCTCTGGCATCCGCTTTTTCTACTATTTCTTTGATGTGGTAAATCTACTTAAGGTCGACGGATATCGGTAGATGTGAAGCAAATGGATAGACAAAAAAGTGACTACAATTTCAGAAAAAGTTGATGATTTTTTTCAAGAGAAAGAGCTTCGCAAATTGATAAAATTAGTAATGCGTTGGCTCACCTTTGGTCCTTACGTAAGCACTTATTCGGCTTGGCATTGATTGGGCTCAGAGGATATCCGAAAGCTACATCAACCCAGAAGTGGACCAACGCATTATTGACTTGCTCAGTTTGTGAGCCTCATTCTCTTGAATGAATTATCCAATTTTTCTGTAATTATCCTCATATCTTTGTCTGTACATGTACATAACATCTACCGATTTCCGTCTCATTTGGATAATCCCTTCGTGGTGCTTCAGTTTTTTGGTCTTACAGTGTATTACACAATAACGTGAGTTTAGAGGATCTTCTTCTTCTTCTTCACTTCGTTATTTAGGCAATGTCCCTGATTCGGCTTCAAGATTTTAAGACCGCCTTTTTCTCGATCTTCCAAGTTCGCTTTTTACTGAGGGGTTAGTTACAGTGACTCGAATCCTGTTTTCTTCCTTAGGTTCAAAACATTGCTTCCATTTTTGTCTGTGTTCTTCCACTTTGTCGTTTAAGTTAAATTTTCATACTTCTTTTGGTATATTCTCAATTCTTATAAGATCCTTCCAACCTTTGAAAAACTTAAATATCTCATTCCATCCGGCTGTAAGCCGCTTTTGTCTTTCCTTTCTTCAATCCAAGATTCACAGGCATAGAGCAGAAACAGCCATTGTTTTGAAAAACTATAATTTTGTTTTTATCCTCGTTTTGCTCTGTAAGGTTTCATTTATAGTTCCAAATAAGTTGATTCTATTTTCTACGTAATTATCGTTATTTAATTTGGTATCGCACCGTAAATCTTTGAAACTGAAGAGGTGTTACAGGGCCTTCTCTTCAGTTACAATTTTTGAATGGGTGGGTCTTTTCCATAGTGTAGGCCGGAGTGGCTGAGCGGTTCTAGGCGCTACAGTTTTCCATAGTGATCCATAAATTTAGTTTTAGTGGTGGATGTTTCCAAGCTGTCTTCCTACTTCATATAATCTATAAACCGAGGTTGTAAGTTTACTTCTTTATTCTGTGCTTGGACTACATCTTCTGCATATACCACAGCGTTCAGATGATAGTTTCTTTTCAGTTTTATACCTTCATGAACTGCGTTATTCGATTTTTTTATGGGAGCAGCAGTATAAATGTTAAATAGCGTCGATGAACGACTAAATATTTCTCTGACGCCTTGGTTTATTGTTATATCTTCTGCGTTCGAGCTCTAAGAGTGTGTATAATTTAAGTTTTCGATTGTCGGTATAACCTTTATAGGATATCCTCGTTCTTCCATTACTGAAAATAGTCTGTTTCTAACGACGAACTGAAAAGCTTTCGCCAGGGCAATAAAAGTAAGATGTGTTTCTAGATTCACTTCACGTCGTGCGTAAGTCAACCTCTCGCTCCTGCTCGTGGTCTTGCGGTGGCGTTCTCGCTTCCCGCGCACGGGGTCCCGGGTCGATTCCCGGCGGGGTCAGGGATTTTCTCTGCCTCGTGATGACTGGGTGTTATGTGTCTTTCATCATCATTTCATCAACATCTTTGATTCGCAAGTCGCCGAAATGGCGTCAACTAAAGAGGACTAGCAATACGGCGGCCGAACTTCCCCGCATGGGGTCTCCCGGCCAACACTGCCATATGATCATTTCATTTCATTTCGCTCCTGCGTGTCGTATACACCACATACTTATCTTCACAAAGAACCCTTGTCACGCCAAAGACACAGGCGCCAGTGCTTTGCATACTTTCCGCCAGGTGTCATTAAGTACTGCAACAAGTTTGGGAGCTCTCTGTCGTCAATTACAAGTAATGGATAAAAATTTATTTACAAGTGTAACTGAAGAGGTTAAAGCAATCGAAATATTACTGGTTTATAGCCTTGAAATCACTGGTTTATAGCCTTGAAGCTATACAATGAAGAAATTCCAGTTGATTGATGGCGTCTACATATAAATATAGAATACGCTTTTATTTCTATGCAATTTCCAGACAGCGAAGCCACGGAATTCAAAGGAGTGTAGGGTAGTCATACTTGTCTTTGTTACAGAAGGAGTGAGGAGAAACAGCCGAGCGAGCTACGAGGACGCTGGAGTGAGCGGAAGAAGCCTAATGTCGAGAGACCAATGCGGCTTCTCCAACTTTCCAGGAGGCTGGTGTCTGGATTCACTTCCAGCGAAAAGTAAGTTGCAGTTTTGAGTGGCTAGATGTCCATCGGGCTCAGAGGAATAGACTAGTCCATGCCTCTCAAATGTGGGAGGAGGGTATGAAATAGGCCGCCAATAAAGGTTTGGATAATAATATTAAAATTCTAGTCAAACCGAGTGAGCCTAACAAATTGTCATAGTTCATGCAAAACAAAATGAAGTAGCTTCAGCAGAGCGTAATAACAAAAGATAGAAGTAGCTTGCCCACTGTAGAACACGTCGCTAATTGTTAACAGCTTCTTGTAAAACTAGAAATATTCAGTTTAGGACCCACTAATTACTTGGGTGGTGGATTAGTATTGTATCATCAGTGATGTTAAGAATACAGGATTTTTAAAAAAATAAAAAAGAAATGTTTCAGTTATGCTTGCCATGAATGTGACGTACACGTCAGGTAGGACGTTCCATTCCTCCACCAGTGAGACTGACAGCTGCTGGACGGCTGTTGGTGTACGTGGAAGTGATGCTGTACGTCTCCTCAACACATGTGTTCCATAGGATTCAAGTCGGAGCAAAGGGCAGGCCAGTCCAACCGTCGAATATCATCTACTCTATTGGCCATTAAAGTTGCTACACCAAGAAGAAATGCAGATGATAAACGGGTATTCATTGGACAAATATATTATACTAGAACTGACGTGATTACATTTTCACGCAATTTGGGTGCATAGATCCTGATGAACCAGCACCCAGAACAACCACCTCTGGCCGTAGTAACGGCCTTGATACGCCTGGGCCTTGAGTCAAACGAAGCTTCGATGACGTGTACAGGTACAGCTGCCCATGCAGTTTCAACACGATACCACAGTTCATCAAGAGTAGTGACTGGCGCATTGTGACGAGCCAGTTGCTCGGCCACCATTGACCAGACGTTTTCAGTTGGTGAGAGATCTGGAGAATGTGCTGGCCAGGGCAGCAGTCGAACATTTTCTGTATCCAGAAAGGCCCGTACACGACCTGCAACATGCGGCCGTGCATTATCCTGTTGAAATGTACGGTTTCGCAGGGATCGAATGAAGGGTAGAGCCACGGGTCGTAACACATCTGAAATATAGCGTTCACTGTTCAAAGTGCCGTCAGTGCGAACAAGAGGTGACCAAGACGTGTAACCAATGGCATCACATACCATCACTCCGGGTGATACGCCAGTATGGCGATGACGAATACACTCTTCCAGTGTGCGTTCACCGCGATATCGCCAAACACGAATGGGACCATCATGATGCTGCAAACAGAACCTGGATTCATCCTAAAAAATGTCGTTTTGCCATTCGTGCACCCAGGTTCATCGTTGAGTACGCCATCGCAGGCGCTCCTGTCTGTGATGCAGCGTCAAGGATAACCGCAGCCATGGTCTCCGAGCTGATAGTCCATGCTGCTGCAAACGTCGTCGAACTGTTCGTGCAGATGGTTGTTGCCTTGCAAACGTCCCCATCTGTGACTCAGGGATCGAGACGTGGCTGCAAGATCCGTTACAGGCATGCGGATAAGATGCGTGTCATCTCGACTGCTAGTTATACGAGGCTGTTGGGATCCAGCACAGCGTTCCGTATTATCCTCCTGAACCCACCGATTCCATATTCTGCTAAAAGTCGTTGGATCTAGACCAACGCGAGCAGCAATGTCGCGATACGATAAATCGCAATCGCGATAGCCTACAATCGGACCTTAAGTCGGAAACGTGATGGTACGCATTTCTCCTTCTTACACGAGGCATCAAAACAACGTTTCACCAAGCAACGCCGGTCAACTACTATTTGTGTATGAGAAATCGGTTGGAAACTGTCCTCATGTCAGCACGTTGTAGGTGTTGCCACCGGCGCCAACCTTGTGTTAATGCTCTGAAAAGCTAATCATTTGTATATCACAGCATCCATATTCCTGCCGGTAAAATTTCGCCTCTGTGGCACGTCTTCTTTGTGGTGTAGCCATTTTAATGGCCAGTAGTGTAGTTGTAAGAGCTCATGCACCTGCATGTTTCAATAAGAATGCGCAGTGTCTTCTTTAAAATGAAGGTAAACCAACTTTATGGTAGTGCTTTAGAAACGGTGAAGGAAGCAGGCGAAGAAAAGGGAGATACGATACTGCAGAGGAATTTGACAGAACACTGAAGGACCAAAGTCGAAACAAGACTCCTTGAATAGATTTCATTCCTTCAGAGTTATTGAGGTCCTTGTGGGAATACACCAACAGAAAAGTGATATGCAAGATATATGAGACAGATGATATTCTTCAGACCTCATAAAAAAGTAATAATTCCAAAGAAGACAGGAACTGAGAGATATGACTGCTACCCAACTACCAGCCTAATATGTTATGGTGTCAAAATATAGAACAAAAATTATTTACTGAATAATTGTAACACTGTTAGAAAGGACTTCGACGGAGGACAGATCATTTTGGGTTCAAGAGAAAGGTAGGAACACGCGATGCAGTACTTACTTTACACCTTATCTTCGAAGACAGTGATCTTAGATTTATAGCATCTGTAAATTTAAAGAAAGGTTCCGCAAAATGATATACACTCTTTTAAATTTTGAAAGGAGCAGGGTAAAAACAAGCAGGGAGCGAAAAGTTGCTGCAGCATGTGTACAGAAACCAGACTACGGTTACAACAAGCGAAGAAAGTGAAAGGTAACCTCGGTTGAGGAAAGTATCAAACACGGTTTTAGCCTGTCCCCAATGTTACTTAGTCTGTACCTTGAACGTGTTGTGAGGGATGTGAAGGAAGAAATTTAAAAGGGGTATTAAAGGACTGGGAGAAGAAAATACGGCACTGTAATTATGTCGTAAACTGTGACTTGGAAGAGCAGTTGCACGAAATAAATTGTCTCTAAAATAGCTTATAAGATGAACATCAATAAAACAAGCTTAATGGAATACAGTCGAATTAAATCAGGTTATGCTGTGAGATTGTATTACGTAATGCGGTGACTGTTAGATGAGTTTTCCTGTTTCGGTAGCAAAATAACTGACGATGGCCGAAATACATACAGTATCAATGACAGATAGGCAATCTCAAGAAATGCTTAGTAATTTCTTAATATCGAATATAAATTTACATGTTAGCATGTCTCTTCTGTTGGCAACGGCCTTGCCGCAGTGGATACACCGGTTCCCGTGAGATCACCGAAGTTAAGCGCTGTCGGGCGTGGCCGGCACTTGGATGGGTTACCATCCGGGTCGCCATGTGCTGTTGCCATTTTTCGGGGTGCACTCAGCCTCGTGATGCCAACTGAGGAGCTGCTGGACCGAATAGTAGCGGCTCCGGTCAAAGAAGACCATCATAACGACCGGGAGAGCCGTATGATGACCACACGCTCCTCCTAACCGCATCCTCAACTGGGGATGACACGGCGGTCGGATGGTCCCGATGGGCCACTTGTGGCCTGAAGACGGAGTGCGGAGTGCTATGTCTCTTCTGTTGGTATATGTCTGACTATTCTTGCGTGGAAGATAAATAGTTCAGACAGGAAGAGAAGGGAAGGTTTGGAAATGTGAGAGGAAAATGCAGAGGATTAGAAGAGTGGATCAGATAAACACTGAAGAGATACTCAAAAGAAATTTATGGTTCAAGTTGTTTAAAAGAAGAGATAAATTGACAGGACAGATTCTGAGGCATCAAGGAATTGTCAGTTTGGTAATGGAGGGGTAAGGAGGTTGGATAAAAATGTTAGCGAAAGATCATGGTGTGAATAAGGTAAGCAGATTCAGATCGATGTAAACTGCAGCTGGTGTTCAGCAGTAAAAAGGCTTCTACAGTCTAGACTAGCATAGAAATAACTACTTCAGGGTGTCCCATGGGCCGCTGTACTTCTAAAGCTTATGTTTTCATGTCATCTGACGATGCCACTCATGGATATACACTTTATTTTTCTCATTTTTTAACTTCAAGGACACAGGGAAGTTTGTTAGTTCATACTCTGACAATATGAATCACGCCTTTACTTGTAATGTTGATAATTCATTATAATGATAATACTCGTAAATATGGAAATTCTTTATTAAATCAGTCTCAAGATGATCATTCTGAGTGTAACTGGCCACTGAATAAAACAAATCCATGCGATCATAGAGATTTACTTTTTCACATATTGTCAAAAAAATTTGGCTCGCTGTTACCTCAAAAGTAGCCCGGTCATCCTTCATGTTCTCAAATCACTTTCTAGGCTGTTTTTGGTTTATATAGCTGGAAAAAAGGACAGGAACAGCAAAGATTTTCAACTTCAAATAATGGTTAACGGCTTCAGGTGCTGAAACGGAGGTACTGTAGTTATGGGTAAAACTAAACTGCAGCTGTGGGATTTACAATATGTCAGTGGCGGAAGAGTTTGTTATTAAATCCGCACACACACACAAGCTGACACTTTCGTATGTTCCTGAAACACTAATCGTATCCTGTAGTGGGATAAGTAAATTCGACATAAAGAAATGCTGAATTACGGTAGTAGGATACCACGAAGGCCAGCCGTGGTGGCCGAGCGGTTCTAGGCACTTCAGTCTGGAACCGCGCGACCGCTACTGTCGCAGGTTCGAATCCTGCCTCGGGCATGGATGTGTGTGATGTCCTTAGGTTAGTTAGGTTTAAGTAGTTCTACGTTCTAGGGGACTGATGACCTCAGAAGTTAAGTCCCATAGTGCTCAGAGCTATTTTTGACACCACGAACTCACGGTTCAGTCGACATAATTTATGCCTTGTACTGTACAAAGTTTACCGTGTGATTTCCATTTTCTTATACAGCTGCTACACAAGAAACATAAATATTCCATAAAACGGTACCTTTGTTGACATAATACTCGAGAACTCGTTATTTTCGTAACCCCAAATGAGTAGCTGTAGGGTGCAATGGCCTCTGCTGTTTTCGCTTTTATGTGTGAAGACATGGATAAAGAGCAACGATGTATAGCAATGAGTAAATAAAACTAAACGTATCATAAGGACAGAAGCAAGCAAGGAAATAACCGTATTTGTCTTCACATTTCACTATCTTCTTCAGTATTTGTACACAAAGCACATTGGGACGTACTGGTGACTGCAGACCAACTTCTGAGACGGCGGTAATGCTACCTGCAGCGGATGACAGGAACACTAGCGATAGGGACAGTAAAAGATAACTAATACGTCACTACACCTACCAGAACTGTACCTGGTACTTCTCAGAATTCAGTTAATCAACTACATAGAATTCCAAAAGGAGTTATAAGGAGATAAACGACTTTTCATCCCTCTTTCTTACTTTTAAATCAAAATAAACTAATCTTACATAGCTTTGGCATTCCTAGCAAAAAGAAATACGGTATATGACCATATGACCGTTATTTCCGTTAATAGTAGATCATTGCAGGCTTTCCATCAGCGGCTTCTTTTGGAATATTCTTTCAAAAAAACGGTGATTAAACTCAAGTTTCTCTTCTAATGATTTAGAGTAAGACACAGGAGAAATGTCAAAAACGAGAGCTGTTACTTGGATAATGTCTAATGCTGAAATTAGGGAGAAATTGAAGGTTGTAAATACAGAAAGGAATAACGCTAAAATATTTTAATTCGTGAGTAATGAAACTGCATTCTTAACTCGATCGAAAAATTAAATGGGGCAAACAAAAAGCCAGTGGAACAATTTGACGAAAGAACTGACTTAAAAAATTACAAGAATGGAGTGTATGTACAAAAACATCATTTATCGATGGAGCTGTTGCTAGTAATATTTGTAGGGGAACACGCATGCTGATGACACTCTGTAAGTGAAAGCCTGCAGAAAGGAACACAAGGAGACAAGATATGGAAATGAAGCGAATAACACATTTATTTCAACAAAGAAAAAATAACAGAAGCAATAAGGAAAAAAGGGATGCTTTCTCAAATTTGTACAGAGCGAATGATAAAAGGCGCACAACACACATCTTAAAGTTTCTCTGGGATAAGGAATTAACAAAAGGTTTAACTCGAGAAGTTACAATAGATTCAGAAAAATATACTAAAAACTGAACTCTAAGGGAAAATGGTATGAGAACCAAAGTGTGCTGCAACAAAATTTGATATCAGCTAGGACTACGCTACAGTCTGGATCCGCGCGACCGTTGCGGTGGCAGGTTTGAATCCTGCCTCGGGCATGGATGTGTGTGATGTCCTTAGGTTAGTTGGGGTTAAGTAGTTCTAAGTTCTAGGGGACTGGTGGCCTCAGCAGCTAAGTCCCATAGTGCTTCGAGCCATTTGAACCATTTAGGACCACGCAATTGTTTTGAAAAATACTTTGTTATTCTCACTCACCTTGATCTCATTTACAGGTTTCACCTGTTATGAATCTCCACAAGAACCAGTATCAGTCCACTTTGATTTCAAGTGAGTATGATTGTCACGACCATTTGAGGTGTTACATCCGTAACAAGTTACTAAAAAAAAAGGTTCAAATGACCCTAAGCACTATGCGACTTAACATCTGAGGTCATTAGTCCCCTAGACTTAGAACTATTTTAACCTAACGAACCTAAGGACATCACACACACCCATGTCCGAGGAAGGATTCGAACATGTGACCGTAGCAGCAGCACGGTTCCGGACTGAAGGGCCTAGAAACGCTCGGCCACAGCTGCCGGCTCAAGTTACTCATTCTGATGAATATTCTTAAGATTAGAAGCTGATAAACAGTAATAAGTCCACAAAATGTGATCAATAACATTGTGAATAAAGCAGATGCTAGTCGGTCTGAAGTAAGATCAAAGAGAAATAACAAAAGATGGATGCGGATACAAGGAAAAGTAAGCCGGCCGCGGTAGCCGTGCGGTTCTAGCGCTGCAGTCCGGAACCGTGGGGCTGCTACGGTCGCAGGTTCGTATCCTGCCTCGGGCATGGATGTGTGTGATGTCCTTAGGTTAGTTAGGTTTAAGTAGTTCTAAGTTCTAGGGGACTAATGACCTCAGCAGTTAAGTCCCATAGTGCTCAGAGCCATTTGAAGCATTTGAACAAGGAAAAGTAAACAACTACTTAATAAATGACCTGGCTAAAAGAGGAGGTTATGTCTGTCACATTTCTCACAGAGATGTATGAAATACTATATGAACATGTCCGAAAGAACAGACACCAAGCATTTATATGACTGATATGCCCTGAATGTGCATGCATCCACAACCATTTTTGCTGATGCACGTTTACGTTCGACCTCCAGCGGGAATCCGTAATCACCGTGCATGGAAGACAAGGACAGGGACATTGGATCAGGGGCGGTGCTAGGTGGCGATGTGAGCCGGCGAAGAGTGAATCGAGACAGCCCGCCCTTGGGCAATAAACATTGTGTCCGGGTGGCTCAGTTACTACAAGATTTTACGGCGCAAAGCGTCGTTTGGTACGCTCTTTGTGAATTACTTAGGATCGTTGTTTACGCGCTCTCCAGACCACTGGGGTGTACCGGGTGTAAGAACACACTGAGATATTGCGCATGATGGACTGATGAGAGACATAAACGGTATAATAGGGTGTTTAATCCTCGCTGAACGAGAAGACGACGAGGACATCCCTTCACTTGGCTGCTGTGAACACCCCCGAAAAAAAAAGAAAAATATAATAAAAAAGAATTACAAATAAAAACATAAGAACAAAATGAGCAACAAATAACAAATAGTAATGTATTTTACCCCTTCCTTTATCCTTTTATTCTTTTTTTAATAAAATGTTCAGAGGCATATTTAATTTTTGTTCGTGGGCGGAGCCTGAAGTAGTGGCTCACGAGCGTCCTACTTAGCTTTAGGATGAAAGTGGCTGTGGCACTAGCTTCATTTTTGTTTTTAGGTTAGATAGGTTTTTGGGGGTTGGGTTGGGTTGTTTGGGGGAAGAGACCAAACTACGAGGTCATCGGTCTCATCGGTTTAGGGAAGGACGGGGCAGGAAGTCGGCCGTGCCCTTTCAAAGGAACCAGCCCAGCATTTGCCTGGAGCGCTGAGGGAAATCACAGGAAACATAAATCAGGATGGCCGGACGCGGGATTGAACCGTCGTCCTCCCGAATGCGAGTCCAGTGTGCTAACCACTGCGCCACCTCGCTCGGTGTTTTCGGGTGTAGTATGGGTGATAGGGGCCAACGCCTGAAATGGAAGGGGCCTAAACAGTGCATTAAAATCTATTAAGTTCAACAAAAAAAGAAATAAAAAATATAGAAAAAAAGAAAAATGGAAAAAAAGTGGTTAACGCGACTGCCTAGTAACCAAGAGATGCCGGCCGCGGTGGTCTAGCCGTTCTGGGCGCTCAGTCCGGAGCCGCGCGACTGCTACGGTCGCAGGTTCGAATCCTGCCTCGGGCATGGATGTGTGTGATGTCCTTAGGTTAGTTAGGTTTAGGTAGTTCTAAGTTCTAGGGGACTGATGACCATAGATGTTAAGTCCCATAGTGCTCAGAGCCATTTGAACCATTTTGAACCAAGAGATCCTGGGTTCGAGTCCCTGTCCAGCATACATTTTCACTCGTCGATGCCGATTCCGGACACAATCCCGATGCAGATGATATCACCAGTTCCTTCCCTTTCTTTTGTTTACTCCCCCTTCCACCTCCAATTCATATAACATGTGAAATACGTCTAGAACCAGTTCATTTGGAACATTAAAATTAGAGTCCTCGTCGATGTCGTTAGAGTCGTAGCACAATTTCGAACTGGAGACAGGAGATTGAGGGAAATCACCCGTATCGTTTTCGAAGGAACCTTTTGGGTTTTGAGGAAGTCACGGAGAACTTGAATGTGGATGGCCTGATGCGGTCTTGATCAGTCGTCCTCTCGAGTGCCGGTCGCGACTCTCATCCATTTAGGCGCCTCACTCGGTGTTACTTCGTAGCCAAACTTGAGGAGTGCGATTTCACCATAAAAACATTATTCTGCTCAAAAAACTTAAATGAACTGAAATACACATGCGTTTACCAGCATACTTGGATTTAATCGTGACAAAAAATAGAATCACCTACAGCCCTCCTTATGATTTTATTTTATTTTGTCGCTACCAGTGTCAACGCTTCATTGCGTCATCTTCAGGCTGTTTCGATGCGGTATGGGCTGATAGGATCCCAATGCATGACCTATCAGTTGCCAGCATTACTGGATACGCAGATAATGTGTCAGCACTCCAACATCAACTCAAGTTAGCAGTTGATGGTTGAAGTGCTGACGCATTACCTGCGTATCCAGTAATGCTGGCAACTGATAGGTCATGCATTGGGATCCTATCAGCCCATACCGCATCGAAACAACCTGAAGATGACGCAATGAAGCGTTGACACTGGTAGCGACAAAATAAAACAAAATCATAAGGACGGCTGTAGGTGTTTTTATTTTTTGTCACAATAGTAAACGGCCGTCGTCCCAGAGACCTCCTGCTAAAAGGATGAACATACAAAAATTGGGTTTAAAGTTCCTTAGCACGAAGTTATTTTCTTTTCTCAATAGAAACAGCATACGAAAAAATAATTTGATCTGGCAAAAAACTGGAATATCATTTTTGTATTAGCTGCTGGGATCTGTGTGACCGTTCCGCCTTTTAATTAGTAGTTTCGGGGAAGACTCGCTCTTCATAATTAACTGAGTGGAGGTATGGTAATGAGAGCTTAAGGCGAATATAATGGCGATATTTAATAACGTAGCAGTTCTCACTAATTCGTTTTCGGATTACATCAATTTCAGAGGTCCTTTCATGGACTGGCCTTAAAAGAACTCTAACGGGCCACCAGGGCCGGGGACTCAAATTGATTCCGAGAAATGTTTCAGTTAGGCCTACCAGGGATCCCTTAATTGAAATCACTCATGGCCGCTCGAAATGACATATTAACAGCTTAGAAGCTGGTGAATATGAGGTAGTGCGTACGCCTACCCACACAGTGTCTTGGTAGCCACGTAGAGTAGTATTGCCCCCGAAATACATTAGAAACAGTTCCAACGGCGCTCCCATACACCAGTCAAGCACGAATACTGCATTACATGAATGGTATGTTACTGACTTTTACTGTATTGTACCCCACTAACAGACACATACACGCTTAATAGGGGTTTATATTTGTGTCTCTGTCGGGTTAAATCTCATTTCGTTGGGGTCTGGCAAAAGAGGTCGAACCTCTGGGAGAGTCTATTATACTCCAAATTACAAATATTCTGTACGCAGTGTGTAATGCAAATTAAGGAAAATTTTAGTGTAAAATTTATTCAAAAATAAATGTTAGTTACGCATCACATGTCATGTTGCGAAAAATAAATCTAAGATACTCTGCTGCATAGAACGACAAAACTTTATAAAAAGAAAAAAATGATTATGGAAAAGCAGTCTCTCAAGCAAAAGTTAAATAGTTTATGTTTTCGTCTCATAAACGATTTTCGAACAAACTTTCGCATCATTAAATAATTAGTCCTCGTCTTGGACAGCGTCACTGTTTTGAAACTTGTTTGAGAGTAATAAAATAAAATAAAAATAAATATATTTATTCATAAAATCCTTGTTTCTAATTTTTATCTTCGGTTGGCTTACATTTAATCTCTGGATAGCGTTGAACGCTTAAATACTATGTTTTTCAAGTAAGACGCATTGTGAGCTGTAAGATAAGTATATTTTTGGTATTCAAAAAAAGTGATGTAGGCTCTATTTTCTTTCGATGTGCCGTATTTCACGTGTATATACTGGATATTTCTCAAACAGAGGTTTTCGATAGTCGATATGTTTGGTCTAAGAAGTGCAGGGTACAAGCACTGTGATCTTTGGTTACTAGTAGCACTGTCGTTGCAGTAGGGTATTCTAACTAGGCCAGAGAGAGAATCGGTTGTTCGCTAAGATCCTGAGCGGTCTTGGTATAGTTTACAGAGCACAGAGATAAAGTTACAGAAGAGGATGAATTGTGTATTACAATTTGGTAAATATTAACTCTACAAGTGAAGATTAAGAGGTGCTGTTCTTGCTACACTGCTTTCTTGCGCGTAGGTGTAATACGTTTAGATTAGGTAAGATTTTAATTGAATTTTTCTTTATTGGTTTGGTCTAGTTGATTTGATTGTTTAGACGAGAGTAAGAAACGTTATCAGTTAACGTGGCTTGCACTCAGAAGCTGTAGATTTTACAAATCCTTTATCATTTTTAGAAGTTAAGTGCGTGGTAAAGTAAAATTTATTATGAAAAATAAATTTTGTAAAGACGATTGTAATAGTTAGGTAATTAATTTCAGTTTTTGCGATACAGTATTCAAAAGCTTGTTTCTATTTAATAATTTATCAATTTCACATTCTATCACGACTCCTCTCGGAAGAATTTCATATTTTACGATCATGTACGTCGCCACATTGCACTCTGCGGATCACAGTGGGTTAAACTAGCATAAGAACTCTTTAGAATAGTTGCACATCTTTGCATTGCACTTGCGCAGATCTTTTTTAAAATTTAGTTTGCATGCTTTTCCGTCGCACGTTTTGTTGCTCTGAGCACTATGGGACTTAACATGTATGGTCATCAGTCCCCTAGAACTTAGAACTACTTAAACCTAACTAACCTAAAGACAGCACACAACACCCAGCCATCACGAGGCAGAGAAAATCCCTGACCCCGCCGGGAATCGAACCCGGGAACCCGGGCGTGGGAAGCGAGAACGCTACCGCACGACCACGAGATGCGGGCGCACGTTTTGTGCTCATCACTTTGATCAGTACCAACATTATCTGTACCAACATTCCGTTGCCACAGGTAAACCACAAAAAATTGTTAGGGCTAATGACATGGTCAGGATTCACTGAGAACATTCAGAGTGTTAATTTAATATTCCATCTTTATTTTATTTTATTTTTTTTTTTTTTTTTGTCGAAAAGACATTTGAAGCAGCTTATTTCAATCGAAGCATAGGGTCAAACTATCTTTCATCTGACAACTAGTCTTACTTAAATGACGATGTTTTATCACTGTTAATTAAAACACCGATAAAGAGGCATCAACAATTTTCATAATGCTTTGCCTGTGCGAAATCCAGTTATGGTTCTGCAATTCCCTGAGCAAGCGCAATTCTTTGACATCAGTGAATAAATAGGATGATGATGGGAAGGAAACAGGATGAGAAACAGATAGGAAGGACGTAGTGACTTTCAGCAACGCAGGGCGTTGCGGCTATGCAACAGCGAGAGTTCACAGCTTTTGCCGGAGAGGGAGTCGAACCTAGAACCTAGAATGGTTGCCTTAAACGCGTCGTCCATCCGGATACGCTCTCCGTCAGACCCAAATTCCCAATTTCCCGCTCGCTGCACCTCAACGACCCCTGCCCATTGATCCACTTCTTTCAGGTTTCTGATTTCTGTAGGAGTACGGACGTTGATTATGCATCCACACTGAAACTTCTTCATCCCTGTCCGGCCGGAAATCATTATTTTCTTTCTATCTCTTTCCCATCGCATTTCTTTGCCGTTCCCTTCACCCTAGTTATTCATGTATAGGCTCCAGCTGCTTCATAGCGAGTAGTTGTTTTTTAGGGCACGTCCGACAGAACAGAAACCTCTCATGTCTACAACGTTTGATGTACGTCGTGATAACACTCTGCATTTCTCTAGTGATTTTGTTTTTCCATGGTTTTAGACCTTTCCGCACCTTTAACAACGTTCAGTCGAAACATTATAAATACAATTTGAATGCAACCAGAAGCGAAGTTTGTGAGTGCATCCCAATGTCAAATGGTTCAAATGGCTCTGAGCGCTATGGGACTCAACTTCGGAGGCCATTAGTCCCCTAGAACTTAGAACTACTTAAACCTAACTAACCTAAGGACATACTACACATCCATGCCCGAGGCAGGATTCGGACCTGCGACCGTAGCGGTCACGCAGTTCCAGACTGCAGCGCCTAGAACCGCGCGGCCACTTCGGCCAGCCCATCCCAATGTCATTTGGATGCACTAGACTACACTCATAGTAATAAATTAAGAATAATGTTGATACATGGTGAAACAACGCTCTGGTGGGCGGTTTGACGGTTTAAATCACCTCGGGGTATGACAATGCGGTGCATTTGACCTGCGGTCGTCGCACGGTGGCGCTGCCAGCAGTCCACATACGCAGAGGTGTGTTTGGTGCATGTCAGAATACGGTGCAACGAGTAAGTGTGCACACGTTTTCAGACGTGGTAATGGTCACTGTGTGTTGAAAATGGCTCAAAGAACACATATTGATGACGTTATGAGCGGTAGAATACTAGGGCGACTGGAGGCTGGTCAAACACAGCAGGTCGTAGCACGGGCCCTCCGTGTGCCACAAAGTGTGATCTCAAGATTATGGCATCGATTCCAGCAGACAGGAAACGTGTCCAGGCGCTACAGTACGGTACGTCCAAAGTGTACAACACCACAAGAAGACCGATATCTCAACATCAGCTGGCCGGCCGAGGTGGCCGTGCGGTTCTAGGCGCTGCAGTCCGGAACCGCGGGATGCTACGGTCGCGGTTTCGAATCCTGCCTCGGGCATGGGTGTATGTGATGTCCTTAGGTTAGTTAGGTTTAAGTAGTTCTAAGTTCTAGGGGACTGATGACCTAAGATGTTAAGTCCCATAGTGCTTAGAGCCATTTGAACCATTTTGAACATCAGTTGCCGCAGTCGGCCACGGTGTACTGCAGGTAGCCTTGCTCGGGACCTTACTGCAGCCACTGGATCAGTTGTCTCCAGACACACAGTCTACAGACGACTGAAAAGACATGATTTATTCGCCCTGAGACCTGCAAGGTGCATTCCACTGACCCCTGGTCGCAGGAGTGCTCATAAAGCCTGGTGTCAAAAACACAGTACATGGTCATTGAAACAGTGGTCTCAGGTTATATTCACGGACGAGTCCAGGTATAGCCTGAACAGTGATTCTCTCTGGGTTTTCATCTGGCGTGAACCAGGAACCAGATCCCAACCCCTTAATGTCCTTTAAAGGGACCTGTATGGAGGTCGTGGTTTGATGGTGTGCGGTGGGATTATAATCGGTGCACGTACACCTCTGCATGTCTTTGACAGAAGAACTGTAACAGGTTAGGTGTATCGGGACATCATTTTACACCAGTATGTCCGCCTTTTCAGCGATGCGGTGAGTCCCACCTTCCTCCTAATGAACTATCATCCACGGCCCCACCGAGCTGCCATTGTGTAGGAGTTCCTTGAAAAAGAAAATATCAGGAGAATGGAGTGGCCTGCCTGTTCCCCAGACCTAAACCCATCGAGCACGTCTGGGATGCTCTCAGTCGACGTATCGCTGGACGTCTTCAAACCCCTACGACACTTCAGGAGCTCCGACAGGCACTGGTGCAAAAGTGGGAGGCTATACACCAGCAGCTGCTGGACCACTTGATCCAGAGTATGCCAACCGGTTGTTCGGCCTGTATACGTGAGCATGGTGATCATATCCCATATTGATGTCGGGGTACATACGCAGGAAACAGTGACGTTTTGTACCACATGTGTTTCGAGACGGTTTTCTGAACTTGTCACCAACACTGTAGACTTACAGATCTGTGTCGTGTGTGTTCCCTATGTGCCTATGCTATCAGCGAAAGTTTTGTGTAGAGCCACGTTGTATGGCACCACATGGTGCAATTATCCTTAATTTATGAGCATGAGTGTATTTGTATTATTAGCTATATACATATAACGGGCAGTCAAATGAAAACCGGACGCCCGTTATAATCTAACTATGGAATGGTTCCATTCAAGCGCGCTAAGACATTTATCCGACTGGGAAACGAGACTATCAATTCCTGTTTCGTAGAAGGCGGTCGGGAACTGATGAAGCCATAATCGTACCTGCCCTTCTGCTTCCTCGTCCGACTGAAGGCGGCGTCCACCCATATCCTTCTTTAGGCCGCAAAAGATATGAAAACACTCTGTGGAAGGTGCAGGCTGTACGAAAGATCTTGTAGCATTTTCCAAACAAGCAACTGAAGTGCATCTTTCGTCCGACTGGCAGTGTGGAGGCGAGCGTTGTTTTGCAAGAGGATGAATCCGTCCGACAGCATTCCTGGCGTTTTGACTTTATGGCTAGTCGTAGTTTCTGAGAAGTGTCTTCATAGTTCTGCGCAGTGATTGTGGTTTCAGGCTCGAGGAAATCTGTGTGGACAGATTTGTATTTCTTTGGCCGGAGGGAGCTATGAAATGTTTCCGTTGTAGACTTTGCCGTTTTGTTTCGGGCAGTCGGAATGCTAGCGGACGGAATCATCCCCTTGTAAGATAACGTGCGCTCCCATACTACTCATAAGACGAAGGCTACGCTTCATCCTCGGAATACCTCGTATCTTCCATCATATGATTTTCACATCTTTGACGACATGGGGAAAGACATTCATGTACGTAGATTTCAGTCGGACGAGGTAGTACAGGATTGCGTCAGGTTGTGGATCCGTCAGCAGCGGAACGTGTCCTACAAAACAATAATTCATCGTCTCTTCCGTGATCCCTCCTCCCCTCCCGACTGCGAGATAAATGTCTTAATGAGTCCAAATGGTTCAAATGGCTCTGAGCACTATGGAACTTCTGAGGTCATCAGTCCCCTAGAACTTAGAACTACGTTGCAATTTTTCATTGTTCACATAGCCTAATTAAAGGTTTAACGTGGCACCCGGTACAATAACAGGCCACGATCTATCCTACTTAATCTATTGACAGTTTTCTCTTCTACTTATAATAGGTTGACACTTACAGAGAAGATAACAGCTACCGGCTTCTTTATCTGTGTCACTATCTCTACATTTACGCCGCGTGGGATTAGCCGAGCGGTCTAAGGCGCTGCGGTCAAGGACTGTGCGGCTGATCCCGGCGGAGGTTCAAGTCCTCCCTCGGGCATGGGTGTTTGTGTTTGTCCTTAGGATAATTTAGGTTAAGTAGTGTGTAAGCTTAGGGAATGATGACCTTAGCAGTTAAGTCCCATAAGATTTCACACACATTTGAACATTTTTTCTGCATTTACTATTGTGTGTTGTATGTTTTGAGTGTTATTCTTGTCTCTTCAGTCTACAAGATATTCGCTTTAACTGAAGACATAGAAAAATTTTGAAAATTACACACCGAGTCAAGAAAAGTTATGATTCCAATATTTTTTGTGTCAGAGCGCGGTACCCAATAATACCGTACTCGACGACCATCCCACCCCGTGCGTGGATGGCGGGGTGTGGGGGGGGGGGGGGGGGGCACATTGAATACTTCAATGGGAATCCCCGTTTTTAGTGCAGCTTACGATCCTACGGCAAAACCACATAAGTTACGTCTGAAGCATTTTCTTTGCTTCGCCACATTCGCAACGTTCTATTACTCCGACATATCGAACAGGGGACTGCTCGACGCACCACTGTGGACGTGGCGAACGCTACTCTACTTTTGCAGATAGAGTAAGTGTTCAAATGTAATACCGCTTACTTCAATACACCCAGTAATCCCCTTTTCAAATCACTGTATATAGGACGCAAGCATATCTGTGGGATTGTCAGCACAGGCGTTTATGATGTGGTCGATCATGTCTTCATAGCCTGTTGATACTTGCTGGTAAACCTTATCTTTTAAATATTCCCACAGAAAGAAATCCGGCAATCTAGCGGGCCAATTAATAGGGCCGCCTCTGCCGACCCACTGACCTGCGTGAACAAGGTCTCATACCTCCCGTGCTTCAGTAACGTAATACGCTGCACAACTGGGACGCTGGAACCATATACGTTGTCGAACGTCCAGGGCAACGTCCTGCATTAGTACCGACAATTCCTGTTCCAAAAACGTTCGATATTAGCGTCTATTCAACACGCGTCCAATAAAATACGGTCCAATGAGTCTGTTTTAGTGTTGCCATACCATATTTTAGCCGACCAAGAACGTTGATGGTGAAGTGTGCCGTAACCAGTGGCGACTGTCTACGCTCCAGTAACGCACGTTATGCCGTTTAACGCTACCATCGTTTGTGAATGTAGGCTCATCGGAAAAGTATACCTCGACAAAGAACGTAGGGCTCGTTTGCATTTGTTGTCGAGCTCATTCAAAAACGCTACCCTGTTGTGGAAATCGCCTCCATGAAGTTCTTGACGCAGTGACACGTGGAATGGATGATACTTGTGACGCCGCAGTGTTGTGATAGCACTACCTACGGACATACCAAAATTGCGGTGTAATTGCCGGGCGCACTGCCGCTAGTGCAGCTGTTTGATTAGCTTCTCCTGTAAAACGTTTGCCTCTTTTCCTTTGGCCGGGCTATAGGCTGCTATCAAACAAAAGGCGTTCATAACCTTGTAAAGGATCGAATGAGAGCGAGGTTTCTCTGGAAAACGCTCGACATACAAGGAAATAGCAGCTTCCATGTTTCTCCTACGTACTCTGTAATCAGGATCATTTCATTTTCCTCTTCTGTGGTTGCCACATTCATCGTCCACTTGCAGGTCTATTCGGCAAAAGATAGCTAGGTGTGCAAGCAATAAACACTGCGCAAAAGTTGCTATGTTTAGAGCCGCTATCTTTTCTACGTCTGCACAATACGTGAGATCCGGTCGCAGCTTACTGGCTGTTAAGATACGTCGTAGTTTGCTACACGGTCGCGGTGCCGCTTCGAGTAGTCACCTGTTCAATATGACGGAGGGATACAACGTTGCGAATGGGGTTTCCAATTAGAAGTGGTGAGATACTGGCTTGTTCTATCCTCACAGCATGGAGGTGGGATTCTACGAGCCACTGGATATTCAAGGGCCATTGAGTAGCTTGTTGTAAATTACGGTTGTGTACTCGTTTCTATTCCTCCGATTGCAGTGCCATATATGGGGAAATAAAGAAAATGCTAAATGCTAAGATAAAACGTATGTAGTTTTTCCGTTGAGTCGTAATCTGCAATAAAAAACGGAGGTTCCTACTGAAGAATTAACAGTTGTCTCCGCCGCCCACGCACAGGGTGGGGTGGAGGGCAGAGTGTGGTATAGTCGGATGTCGCCTTCGAGACAAATAAACTGGAATTATGACTTTTTTTATCCGATGTGTAGTTTTCGAGGTATTTCAATGTCTCCAGTTAAAATGAACAAAAATGGTTCAAATGGCTCTGAGCACTATGGGACTTAACTTCTAAGGTCATCAGTCCCCTAGAACAGAACTACTTAAGCTAAGGACATCACACATATCCATGCCCGAGGCAGGATTCGAACCTGCGACCGTAGCGGTCACGCGGTTCCATACTGTAGCGCGTAGAACCGCACGGCCACTCCGGCCGGCTAAAATGAACACCCTGTATGTGTGGTGAATAGCCAGATTAAGCGTGTTAATGTTGTCATTTATATGTTTTACGTGCCGCATGGTACAACAACCAGCCACGAACTTTCTGTGGCATTACAATAATAGGTCAGATATACAACCATAATGTATGTAGAACTTGGAATTTGTATGGTATGAACGAAGCAGAGTTACTCTTTAGTAACCAATATAGCAATAAACCATGAAACGATATAATGTGGTATGTATCTGTGGTGTTCATATCATACAAATTCTCAGTTGTGCATGTATTATGGTGGCAGATCTGAGATGTTACTGTAATGACTCGAGTTTCTTATGCACATTCAGATGGTTCAAAAGGCTCTGAGCACTATGGGACTTAACTTCTGAGGTCATCAGTCCCCTAGTACTTAGAACTAACCAACGTTAAGGACGTCATACACATCCATGCCCGAGGCAGTATTCGAACCTGCGACCGTAGCGGTCGCGGGGTTCCAGACTTAAGTGGCTAGACCCGCTGGCCACACCGGCCGGCTTATGCACGTTTTATGTTCTTCTTGTAACAGAGTGGTTTTCATCGTTGTATGATATAACTACCACTGCCCTGTTTTATGGATCTGAAGATAGCAATTTACAGTACAATGCCGAAACTAGCAATCTACTAATGTGTACCCGTAGCAATCTTGGCAAATAATTAAATGTTTTCACAGAGAGACTACAGTACACCTTCAGTGTTGTTGTTCACGCAACGCAAAGGGAACGTGAAGTGCAAGCACAGTGCCGCTGCGGGGTCTCCATCGACCACGGTGCTGTAAAACGAGCCGGGAGGAACTCGCGGCGGCGCGGGCGCGCAAGATTTCATTAAGGCGGCGCTGCTGCTGCCTACCCGCCGCCAGCCAGCGGCACGCGCTGTGACAGGGCGTCGCCTAGTTGTGACGGCGTGGCGTGGCATGGTAATTACACGCGCCAGTTGCCGCGGAGCGGCGCGCCGCGCTGCCGCTGCCGACGCGACGCCTCTGACAAGACCTGCCCACCCCGCGCCGGCACATCTCAGTGCGCGCGCCTTGGCCTGCTGCTGCCGCTGCCGCTGCCAGGGGCCCCCTAATTTCGTGGCGACTAATCCGGCGTCCAGCAGCTCCGGCGAGGGGTGACCACGCCGGAACGAGTGCCGCCTCCGTGATTTGTGGCGAAGGGCCGCCACGGTGGGCCGGATCCCGCTCTTCCAGCGTCCGCAGGAGCGGTTGCGACAGCAGTTACTCGTCCGTGCCCACTGCTGCACGTATCATCTCCGTGCTTCGTATTGTCTGCTGCACTGATCAGCGTACGTTTCCTTATGCTCGTGTCCACAGCGTCATGGGGACATTCAAATGTTTTATTCGTCACTGAACAATTTGCCGACAGCCTTGCCGCAGTGGGAACACCACTTCCCATCAGATCACCGAAGTTAAGCGCTGTCGGGCTGGGCTAACACTTGGATGGGTGACCATCCGGTCTGCCGAGCGCTGTTGGCAATCGGGGTGCACGCAGCCCTTGTGAGGCAAACTGAGGAGCTACTTGACTGAGAAGTAGCGGCTCCGGTCTCGTAAACCGACATACTGCCGGGAGGGTGCTGTGCTGACCACATGCCCCTCCGTATCTACATCCAGTGAAGCCTGTGGGCTGAGGATGACACGGCGGCCGTTCGGAGCCGCTGGGCCTTCCGAGGCGTGTTCGGATGGACTTAGTTAGTTAGTTAGTTAGAAGAACAATTTCCTCAGGTAGAAACAAGACCCCGGAAGTATACTGTACTCTGTTAGAACTACTGATAGTCTTGCGAGAGCCAGCCATGACCAAACTCCACTATCTGGTGGGCAAGATGCATGAGAGAGGCGAAATATTCTCAGACTTCAAGAAGAAAATGATAATTTGAATGCCAAAGAAAGCGGGTGCTGACAGCTGTGAAAATTATCGGACTATCAGTTTAATAAGTCACGGTTGCAAAATACTAACACGAATTCTTTGCAGACGAATGGAAAAACTGGAAGAAACTGATCTCGGGGAAGATCAGTTTGGATTCAGTAGAATTGTAGGAACATGCGAGGCAATACTGACCCTCCGATTTGCCTTGGAAGCTAGGTTAACGAAAGGAAACCTACATTTATAGCATTTGTAGACTAAGACAAGGCTTTTGGAAATGTTGACGGGAATACTCTCATTCAAATTCTGAAGATGGCAGGAGTAAAATATAGGGAGCGAAAGGCTCGTTAAAATTTGTACAGAAACCAGAAGGCAGTTATAAGGGTCAAGGATCACGAAAGGGAAGCAGTGGTTGAGAAGGGAGTGAGATAGGCTTGTAGCCTAACCCCAGTGTTATACAATTTGCACATTGAACAAACAGTAAAGGAAACCAAACAAAAATTTGGAGTAGGAACTAAAATCCAGGAAGAAGAAATAAGAACCTTGAGGTTTGCCGATGACATTGTAAGTCTGTCAGAAACAGCAAAGGACCTGGAAGAGCGGCTGAATGGAATGGACAATGTCTTGAAAGGAGGATATAAGATGAATATCAGCAAGAGTAAAACGAGGATAATTGAATGTAGTCGAATTAAATCAGATGATGCTAAGGGAATTAGATTAGGAAATGAGACACTTAAAAAGTAGATGAGTTTTACTATTTGAGGAGCAAAATTACTGATAATAATCGTTAATTGAGGATATAAAATGTAGACGTGATTGCAAGGAAAGCGTTTCTGAAGAAGAGAAAATTGTTAACGTCGAGTACAGATTTAAGTGTCAGGAAGTCCTTTCTGAAAGTATTTGTATGGAGTGTAGCCATATATGGATGTGAAACATGGAGGTTAAACAGTTTAGACAAGAAGAGAATAGAAGCTTTTGGAATGTGATGATACAAAATAATGCTGAAGATTAGATGGGTAGATCACGTAACTAATGAAGAGGTACTGAATAGAATTGGGACGAATAGGAATTTGTGGGAAGAAGGGATCGGTTGCTAGGACACGTTCTGAGGCATCAAGAGATCACCAGCTTAGTAACAGAGGGAAATGTGGTTGGTAAAAGACGTAGAGGGACAGCGAGAGATGAATACACTAAGCATATTCGGAATTATGGAGGTTGCAGTAATTATTCGGAGGTGAGGTGGCTTGCACAGGATAGAGGAGCATGGAGAGCTGCATCAAACCCGTCTTTGTTCTGAAGACCACCACCAAAACAACAAAAGGCATTTTACCTTGACAAGTGAAAAATTATTGTGGAGTCTAGCGATTCGCCCATTCTTACACTCCCCCAGACTTCCCCAAATACACGAGTATTTTAGCAAATGTACTTCGTTTCGTTGAGAAACGAATGTATTGAAGATTCTTGCCTTTTGTTGTAACAACAATTGTGGAACTGGTTTCTTCTATATCCGAAAAGAGTTTTATTACTTTTGGCGTTTTAATATCACATATTGTGATTTCCTCTTATGCCACAGGTGCGGCAGCTTATTTGGTACGTTAAATAATGGACGTGTTGTAATCCATAAAAGTTTCCTAAGTTCCACATTCACTGATTTGACGACAAATGTGTAGGAGGTCAGATCTTCTGCTGTTTACTAGCCTTTTCTTTCCTGTTCTTAAAAGAAAACGATATTCTTCGGCGAATAACTGTACTTTGCAAGAAAAACGTAAATATGCTGTCGTATAAAGCACTGTTTCATACCTCCTAGGGTCTCTAGGAAACTCAATAAATACTACTTTATGGTGATTATGTACAGAAGGTATAAAAAAATATGTCATTGAAAATTACGGCCGTTCAGTTGAAGTAATAAAAATTTCGGGATTAGTACGACAACGAATAAGAGAGACAAGGGCGAGAAAGATCGCCAGCTGAGAGAGGAGTAGACGTCTGTAGCATAAACGGCTTCTTTGCGATCATTTAGAGAAGCTAGAAGTTGGACACTGCCCTCTCCCAACTTGTCGCCTTTTTAAAATGTAAGGACTCAAACACTTATCTGAGAGAAACAAACATAGAGAGAACCGGTTAGGAGGGAAGGGGAGAGAGAAAGAGAGAGAGAGAGAGAGAGAGAGAGAGAGAGAGACGGCAAAGCGTAAAAAAATGGAAAAATGGAAAGGAAAGGAAAATGAATATTCGTGCCCGTACGGCATAAAAGGCAGCCAATTCAAGGGGGCGGGTCCGGGAGCGGCATAGCGCAATCTGTCGCGAGGCCGACGCTCTGCTGTTCGTGACGAGGTCCACTAACTCAGCTTCGCTCGGCCTCCCCAAGCGCCACGAATCTGTTTCGCCAGCAGCTGGAATTAAATATACACACACACTCACGTAGCATTTCTGGAGGTTAATTTTAGACCTACCTCCATTATTCTGGGTGAAGCAAAGTCGCACGCCGGCTCTTCCGTCCCTGACCCATCCGGGTAGCCAGTCACCCTCAGGCGAAGCTCGCCCACACGCAGGTAACGCAGCCCTTAAGCGCTGGACCCCTCCAAGATAATCCATCCGCCCCCTCAACGTGCACCGAACTTTGTGAAATATTCAGCGGCGCCACTTCAGCTCCCAATTAATCATTTAGCGCGGTCCTGGAAACTCCAGAGTGGGGCGTTTCCCGAATTACAGGATTGCCTCACAATTATATTTTAAATATGAAATGTTAAATCAGAATTAAAATATTAAATTTAATTATTAATGATCCAGTGTGCCTGTGTGTGCGATTGTATATGTGCGTGCGAGTGCACGCGTCTATGTAAACTTCGACGGCCTGCCAGCATTCGAATTAAACAAATACGGTCGGTGCCCGCTATTAAATAAAGCAAACTGGGAAATTTAAACGAAATAGGACGCAAACGCCAGGATGTTATTTGGATAAACAATACAAGGACATGGAAGCTACTCATTAATTTATTTCATAGTGTTATGCAAACAGGGCTCTTTATAGCGCTTTCATTCAATATGTGCGTAAATTATGAGTAGTATCTGAAAAAAATTGGCTTTTTATGGAACGTCAGTTTATAACGGCTCCTGTGGTCTGGCTGAATTCTAGTTCAGCGAGTGACTCTGAATTCCTGACTACGTCCTCGAAAGAAGGAAGAAATGATGGTTATGGTTTGCCGACCCGTAGACGACAAAGTTTTTACGGATGATGATGTACGGAGACAGCCGATCTGTTGTAATTTTTATATATTAAGTGTCGAAAATCCTCGAAGTGAAGATCGTAGTTTTTCTTAAATTTTTATTTCATCATTCATTCGACCGATTATGAAAGACATGAAATTTTTTTGCCTATATGTTCTGTATGTATTTTACCAGTTTTAAAATAGAATTTGACGATGTGTTGAGCCGTCATGGCAATTTCACTCATCCAGAATGTTTTTATTATCTGGAGATGGCTCGTGCGTAGCTTAAACTAGTAATCAAAATAAAACTTTATTTGCTATCTTGACTTCGAGGATTGTGAACCCTTGACATAAAAATCTTTACGAATGGTTAAACCCTCTAATTCGAAGTAACTTCCATTTCAGAGGAACCAATCCGGCACTAACTTTACCGAATTTTGGGAAATCACGAAAAACATATAATTCGATAACTGATCGGTGATTTGAATCCCGCTGCTGACGAAAACGAGAAAAATGTAATGTTGTAGAGAAACACTGGAAAAAGATAACAAGCAAATCGTAAGCATACAACCACAGTTATTCCCTTCTTTCATTTAACAGCGTGGCGTCTCTAATGTTTCTCAGTTGCCATAAATTGTGATTACTTAAGCAGGTAATACAATTTCACTGAGAAGGACGGAAAGCGCTGCATTGAACAGACCATTCACTGTTGTGCAGGTGCAGTTAAATTTAGTGATACTACACTTTTAATTGTAGTTATGTGTAGGTCTCCCAACTATTATTTTAGGACGTTTCTGCTCCACCGAGAGAAAGTTCTTGGTTCACTTTGTAGAAAGTACCAAAATTTGTTGCGTTTGGTGATTTTAATTTCAAAAGTGATAATGCAAGGAAAAGAATGTTGGAAGATTTCCAAAACTCGTATCATCTTATGCAGAGTGCATTCTTTCAAACCAGAGTTCAGAGGAACAGTAGGACAGCTATTTATTATTAGAGGGACATTCTGTTAGTAAAAGGGTAAGCTACCTTTCAAATCATGACGCGCAAATTTTAACTTTGAAAGGAATTTGTGCACAGGCACACATGTTCAATACAATTACAAACTGTTTAGAAATGTTAATCCAGTGGCATTAGAAACTTTTTAAAACTTCTTTAAAGAGCAAGAGTAGCAGGAAGTTTATAGTGAAGATAACATTGACGGCAAAAGTAGTGCTCCTTTCACCACATTTCTCTTGAAGTTATCTTTCCATTACAACGTTTGAAATTATTACTGGCACTAACAGGCAACCTGAATGGTTGAATAGTGGGACAAGGATGCAGAACAAAGTGGACATTACATCAAAACGTTAGCGATAGTAACAATCGAGCTGCAGTAGTCCATTTTGAGCAGTACGGTAAGTTGCTTAAAATGTCATTACGAATACAAAAGGCGTTTGGTATGTGAATAGAATAGATAATTCTCAGGATAAAATCAAAACCATACTGTCAGCCGTGAAGAAAGCGTCTGGTCAGTACCACAGGTTCGAGGATGTAAAGTTAAGATGTTTTTGTTACTGGCAAGTCGTATACATGTACCGTATTTAACAATCACTTTCTGAATATAACAGATAAATTAAATAATTCAATAAAAAGTTTCTACAGGGATTCATGCAACTATCCTAGGAAATGGATTTCCAAGACTTCTATTTGAAACACACCTCTATGACAATGGCGAGGGGCATACACTAACGAACAACACAAGTGCACATTTAGTTAAATGGATTTTGACGAATAACGAGACAACTGAACATCACAGGTTGTGTTCAAAATGACCACCGGCACTGGTGATACACTCTTCCACTCTGTCATAGGACGACTGCTGCACATGTGCTAACTTTTCAGCGAAGATGTTCGACGAGGCTGCAGTAATACGTCGTTTCATACCATCGGCTGTCGTTGGTACACCCTTGTAGACAGCGTTTTTAGCTTCACCGCAGGAAAAAGTTTACAGGTGTCAAATCGGGGAACACTATAGGCTATGGACAGCCATCATGTTGGTATACAGTCATCATGTTGATAACATAGGCTCCTCCTAGTCCGAAGAGGAACGTCTTCTAGCATACGTGGAAGATGGTCTGTTAAGAGGCCTATTCCACAACTCACGTTTACACTCCATGGACCCTGACTTTCCACCTGAAGAAGCCAATGGGGATTGTCAGAAGACTAATAATGTACGTTTCGGCAGTTAACCTGGTCGTGACTGGTAAATGTCTTCATCACTATATAAGATATATGATACATCTGGAGTATACTACTTTAATGCACATTACAGATGTTAACACGATTACCATAATCGTTTCCATGCGGCTCGTGATGGAGACAGATGTGATAGGGAGGGAACCTATGACGATGGAGACGGCTTGACTCATACTACTTCGTCAAGCGATTGCTCGGGACGTAACGTGCAGATTAACTGCAACAGCAGCAAGAACATTAATTTCCCTTTTTTCTGTCCTCACCTGTTTACCTCTGGTACGTTCTATAGCTGTTACGCTACTACTTTCATGTAACTGGTGCAGAAGTTGGTAAATAACCGCCGAGATAGTTGACATCTATTGGGATACATTGCCGCATACACCGTTCAAGAACGAATTTCATTCTTTCTACACTCTCCATCGGCTTTCTCTGCACTAGCAAATCGCATCGTCCACGCACAACCTATTGCTTGCAGTGCCAGAAACTAACTGACTAGCAATTGTCACTGTCCCCAAGGAACACACAGGCGCACTGCACGTAACCATAATAACACCTTACGTAGGAACTACGCAGCAAGTGTCGGTGTGGCAACATCCCAAAACATAATATGTCGTATAAGATTCACACTAGAGATCTGCAACAGATACCACTGGCATTCTGATTTATCCTATTTTTAGTTGGTTAATGTCAATAGGCATTGTTCCTTTTTAAAAAGTCTATGTTTCTAGAAAAACTACACTTTCAAGGTAGTGTTACATTAGTTTATTGGCTAGCAGTACGAGACCCCAACTGCCAATTCATTATGCAAAAATCGCACATCAATAGCACTTTCCATTTCCCCAATATGTGGGGGGCAACTTTTAGGTGATTCAACCTGTGTAGATGGCATGCCTTCTAAAACGACAGTTGATGCTAAAATATTTCTGTCTGCTGATGACACTAGCTTGTTAGTGAAGGATGTTTATTGCAACATAACCAATATATCAAATACTGCAGTTCATGACATAAGTTCATGACTTGTAGAAAATTTGATGCTTAATTACAGTACGCCTTAGTTTTTATAGTTTCTACACACTTCATCTACATGCTTCTATTGCCATCATATATTTATGCTGATGTATCAGACCTTAAATCGTATGTGTACGTTGCTCTTCAATGAGTCAAATATTTTACGTATTATGATGAGACTATTCAGAAACAAAAATAAAGAAGAGCAAAATAAAATAAAATAACTCACGTTAGCTGCTGAAGAAGTGCTCTAGCGGAAAGCGTTAGCCCTACAACTTGGACACTCTTTAGTGTCGGTGGATGACGTTCCTATGCTCAGTTAGCTCCTCAAGACAGTATCTATAATCGAATTTTGTCTGCGTCCTTCTCTTTCGCCATGTATATGAATGAGGAAGAGACTTTACCTGTAATATTAAACTACTTGCCATCTTACTTTTAAGGTCCCATTTGAAATTGGAAAATAGCCAAAATTAGTCGTGAAGTTAAAAAAAGAATGTTATGAGCTACTGCAGCCAAAATCGAAACACTTTCGTAATTTGCTCTCATGATATCTGTTACAATAGTTTGCACCTTTGCATACCGAAATAAGTTGTCACCCAAGAAGGAGTTTCCCAATACACGTTAATAAGCTTCTTCACTTTTTCAAGAGTACTTCGCAAGATATTGCGAATATGAAAGCTATTACAGGAACCCCAAACAGGAAAGATCTAGATAAGCATCTACATCTAAATCATACACATGCGTGCGCGCGCGCGCACACACACACACACACACACACACACACACACACACACACTCCTCAAGTCAGAGGGCAACATGGCGGGAAGTACAGGGGACAGGCAAAATAATGTGAACACCTGTACTTTCTTGGGAATGGTTTATTAATAAGGGGTTAGACCCCTATATGCCCGTAATACGGCTGCGATTCTTCTTGGAATACTAGCATATAATGATTGTATAGTCTCCAGTGGAATGTTATGGCACTCTTTGATCAGAATCTCTTCTAACTCCTGTAGTGACGAGGGAGGGGGAAATCTGCTCTGGAGTCTGCATTCCAATACCGCCCACAAGGGTTCGATAACGTTTAAGTCCGGGGACTGTGCTGGCCAGAGAAAACGCTGCGTTTTAGTTGCAGGCTTCTCATACCACGTTTGTACTGTTCTGGGTGTGTGAATGAGTGCATTATCATCCTGAAATATGGCATTATTGTTGGGGAACAACATTTGAATCATGGGGTGTACGTAACCATCTAAAACGTTCACATAATCGTTGGCTGCAACATGCCCTTTGAGAGTAATGATGGGAACAGCTGAATATCATGATATGGCTGCGCATGCCATCACACTTCCCTCGTTGGAATCAAGCAATCAGGATTGTAGACTTCTTTTGACGTTCTCCGGACGTAAACCCGGCCCGATATTGAAAACAACGAAAACGTTGTTTCGTCGGACTATATGACATGTTTCCACTGATGAGCCGACCAGGATTTATGCTCCTGACACCATGTTTTACGGTTCTTTGCATTGGTTGTCGTCCCTAATGGTGTCGGTATAGCAACTCGTCCATGAGTATTCGTTTTATGGAGTTCTCGGCGGAGAGTGTCGATAGCTACGGGCTCTCTAAAATGGCTTTTGAGCTCTGCAGTCAATTTAGCCACCGTAGTTTTGTGTTCTTTTGACACAATTCGTGTTAGCGTTAGCGTACAACCATCTGTGTCATTCATTTTTGATTTGCGTCCATTATTACATTTACACGATGATGTGTTTCCATGTTACGTGCAGGCTGCCATGACTGTTTAAACAGTCGCTCTTGAAACATTCAATAAGTTGGCTGTCTTAGTTACAGTTAACTGGGCCCCACAATCTACCCTCTTTGGAACTCTGTTGGGTCTTTCCTTGCATGTCGACCTCGTCCTCTGAATGCAAATACGAAGTGTGCACTATTCGTAAACAACCCGCACTGATGCCGAGTCCGTACTGAACACGCACAGTCCAGAGTGACACGTGCCTTACCTACGGTGTTGACCGTAAAACACAACCACCCCATAACTACCACTGTTCACATTATTTTGCCTATCCCCTGTACTTCGTGTTTCCCTAGTCAATCGTTTTCCAGTTCCGCTCACAAATCAAGTGAAGGCAAAATGCTTGTCTCGCTTCCCACGCCCGGGTTCCCGGGTTCGATTCCCGGCGGGGTCAGGGATTTTCTCTGCCTCGTGATGACTGGGTGTTGTGTGATGTCCTTAGGTTAGTTAGGTTTAAGTAGTTCTAAGTTCTAGGGGACTGATGACCATAGATGTTAAGTCCCATAGTGCTTAGAGCCATTTGAACCATTTTTGAACAAAATGCTTGCCCGGATACTACTTTGTGAAACGACCTCTTACTTGCACTGATGGTACTTAAACGAGATGCCGGCCGCGGTGGCCGAGCGGTTCTAGGCGCTCAGTCCGGAACCGCGCAGCTGCTACGGTCGCAGGTTCGAATCCTGTCTCGAGCATGGATGTGCGTGATGTCCTTAGGTTAGTTAGGTTTAAGTAGTTCTAAGTCTAGGGGACTGATGACCTCAGATGTTAAGTCCCATAGCGCTCAGAGCCATTTGAACCATTTTTTGAAACGAGATGTTTTTAGAGGCAGCAGAATCACTCGGCAGTATGTCACCGGCGTTGGTTCTCTAAAGTTCAACAGCGTTAGGCTGAAAGGAAGACTTCTTCCCTCCAAAGTTGCCCATTTAAGTGACGTAACCTATCAGAAGCAAACTAGCATCACAGCTCTTGTTTGCTTCGCTGTCTTTCTTTAATCCGTCCTGGTGAGGAACCCCAACAATGTTACATTAAATGTAGATGGCACCCCTACATACTCCGTTACAAACATAAAAATTCTAAGATCAGCATGATACGCCCGTGGAGTCTTGTCATGAGTGTGTAGTACGCACTGTCTTTTATTTGTATTGTACTCACATGTAGACAATATGCGTAGCTAAGGAATACGTTTCTGGGAAATTCTTCGGTTTACGGCAGTATGGCACCACAAGGGCAAGAGAATTCCTTAAAACACTGTCCGCTCTTCCTCCCACTTTGACGTGACATATAGCAGGAAGAGGGTGACGCCTTATAATGAGTCTTTGTCGGCCATCGCTGATGACTTTTATTTGGAATTTAATTTGGGGCTGGGTTCGAACACGGGACCTGGGAACGTTTCTATTACTAGTCAAGGACACATCCATGGACCACGATTTTTACGTTTTTATATAGGGCGTCCAACCTCCTCTTACAGCCCACCACTCGCCCTTTAGTTACGCCTACGTACGATCCTAGTGTAGGTCGCTTATCCAGTTTAAGCGTTTGATTCTTAAAGGAAACAGTAGATGTACCTGTACGTGAAACCAAAAAATGTCTCTCTCTCTTTTCTTTTTTTCTTTTTCTTTTTAGGGACAGCGGGTAATAAACGTTACCCTAAATCACCTAAAGATGTACAATAAATAAAATCTTATCCTCTTTTTGAGCTCAACATATAACGTATTAATGAGGATTGTCAGTTTCACTGGCAAGCAAATAGAAAGTTACACAAATTGGGGACCAAATATCGAAGCTGTCGTCATGATGAGACTAATAGTGTGTGTGTGGTGTTGCATTACGAGATACTGTATGCATAATGTGTGTAATGCGTGTCGTATCTCGTGGTCAGAAGCGAACGAAAAGCGTAATATTAGTTTTCTATATTATTAAATGACTTCCTTCCTAACTGTTCTGTACGCTAGGGTTAAAGCGAATAAGGCAGCACTGCTTTCTACAGGACGGCCTTGTAACGAGGAGGATGGAGATCCTGTCTTTATTCGGCCATCCTGATTTAAGTTTTCCATTGTTTCCCAAAATTACTTCAGGTAGAAGCTGGCATGGTTGCTACTACAATTCGGGTGAATACCTGTGCCATCCTTGTCAGACTAGAGCTGTAAGTATGTAAACGTCTGTCTACACTAATTCAGCTATTTTAGTTGTTCTTATAGTGTAACACTATGACAGCTCCACTGTCACTGTGAAAGTCATCCACGGATGAATGCTGCCACTACTGCTATTACTATTGGTTCTCAATAGTAATATATTCAAGCGATTTGTATGCAGTTTCTTCCTGAGGTGCCCTACAATTTACCAGAATTCTCCCATTAGACATTGCTTTCGCTAGATGTAACTTTGTGTTCAAAATGGCTCTGAGCACTATGGGATTTAACTGCTGCGGTCATCAGTCCCCTAGAACTTAGAACTACTTAAACCTAACTAACCTAAGCACATCACACACATCCATGCCCGAGGCAGGATTCGAAGCTGTGACCCTAGCGGTCGCGCGGTTCCAGACTGTAGCGCCTTGAACCGCTCGGCCACTCCGGCCGGCATAACTTTGTGTTCACATTCTGTTTCTTGTTGTTCCAAACGATGTGACTAAGTTAATTAGCATACAACTTGATCAGTGTAAGGCGCGAGATCGATAGTATATATTACTGTATCTTTGCATAATTGGCGGGAACGTGTTAATCTTCTTGACCCAAAGGGGGCAGGCGGCGCTTCGCCGACTTAGCTGGTCTGTTACGCTTGCGGTATCAGTCGTAAGCTGGATTTAGTTCGGAAATTTACACCGGTGACGGGCTAGAGGCGCTGCACTGCCGTATTATTCCATGTTGTGACTCAGTGGGAAAGTCCTACGTGGCCCCTTCTGCTTTCGGTACGGTTCCTAAGCACAGGCCTGGATGTTAACTTCTAGAAGCGCCTTAAGAAGGAAATTAGCTCAAGTGAATCAATTTGGGACTCACGACATCGAGCGTTATGAAACCGTTGCTCCAGCACTATCCCAGAGGAGAACTTTATTCTTATATTGGTTAATATTTCATTTCTACGTTTGCCAGTTTCATTTATTGTGAGTGATGACATTCTCACGATTACTTTCTGGGTCGAATGGTAGCGGTTGAATACTATATCAAATTTTTTAAATCATTATTTCAGCAGGGGATCTTTTATAACCATTCTGTTTTTCTTAAGTTATACGATAAATTTTGGAAGTTCCAATGCAGAACATAGTTTCCGCAGCGCTTAACCAAGCAGCAATCTTTAAATGTTTCCTAGTACATAACAGGCACCTCCCGAGTTTTGGTAACCAGATCACTTGGTTAAACTGGTGTTTTAACATTTAAATGCTAGTTTCTAATCGTATTCTTTTCTCTCTGTGTAGTTCTGCATTATCTGTTATCCTGGCTAACTGTTATTACTATTTCAAAGCTCCAGGCCACGCGTTAGGTGTGAATGAGTCTGGTTGAAAGGAAACGAAAGAAAAGAGAAAGCGCACGTTTCTAATATGTTGACTGATTTACTTGGGAGTTTCAATACGTCCTAATTCCCTTCTCATACCTTCTCTCCTTGTCCAGTACATCCTTCCCTCTATCTGTCCAACTCTCTGCCCACCTTCTTCTCCCTCCTTTTCTCCATCTACTCCACCATCTCTCTCTGTCCATCACTTTCACCCCTTTCTATGTCCATCTTCTCCTTCCCTTCTTTCTCCGTCTTCTCCTGCCTCATCTCTCTGTTCATCTCCTCCTTTCCGATTTCTATGTCCATTTCCTCTGTCCATCTCTTCTCCGCTCTTTTTACTGACATTGAGCCATATTTTTACTGCATATTCAGGTCCCGTAGCAGTATTCAAATCTAGCCGATAAGCCATAAATACATCTCTGTTTGTTTTCTAACAACTTTTCACAATATATATACTACCATTGGTACCACTACTGCTACTACTATTGGTGTTAAATAATGGGGTATATAAGCGATTTGTATGCTGTTTCCTCCGAAGATACCCTATACTTTACCAGAATTCCCCTACTAGCCACTGTCACCCATTTGATTTCGCTACACGCAACTTTATGTGCACATTCTATTTCTTGTTGTTCTAAACCATGTGACTAGAATCTCATGTACGTATGAGATTTATTAAAAATACACAACGTACGTCCGAATGTTCAACCGAGTCTGTAGTAAATACACTCCTGGAAATTGAAATAAGAACACCGTGAATTCATTGTCCCAGGAAGGGGAAACTTTATTGACACATTCCTGGGGTCAGATACATCACATGATCACACTGACAGAACCACAGGCACATAGACACAGGCAACAGAGCATGCACAATGTCGGCACTAGTACAGTGTATATCCACCTTTCGCAGCAATGCAAGCTGCTATTCTCCCATGGAGACGATCGTAGAGATGCTGGATGTAGTCCTGTGGAACGGCTTGCCATGCTATTTCCACCTGGCGCCTCAGCTGGACCAGCGTTCGTGCTGGACGTGCAGACCGCGTGAGACGACGCTTCATCCAGTCCCAAACATGCTCAATGGGGGACAGATCCGGAGATCTTGCTGGCCAGGGTAGTTGACTTACACCTTCTAGAGCACGTTGGGTGGCACGGGATACATGCGGACGTGCATTGTCCTGTTGGAACAGCAAGTTCCCTTGCCGGTCTAGGAATGGTAGAACGATGGGCTCGATGACGGTTTGGATGTACCGTGCGCTATTCAGTGTCCCCTCGACGATCACCAGTGGTGTACGGCCAGTGTAGGAGATCGCTCCCCACACCATGATGCCGGGTGTTGGCCCTGTGTGCCTCGGTCGTATGCAGTCCTGATTGTGGCGCTCACCTGCACGGCGCCAAACACGCATACGACCATCATTGGCATCAAGGCAGAAGCGACTCTCATCGCTGAAGACGACACTTCTCCATTCGTCCCTCCATTCACGCCTGTCGCGATACCACTGGAGGCGGGCTGCACGATGTTGGGGCGTGAGCGGAAGACGGCCTAACGGTGTGCGGGACCGTAGCCCAGCTTCATGGAGACGGTTGCAAATGGTCCTCGCCGATACCCCAGGAGCAACAGTGTCCCTAATTTGCTGGGAAGTGGCGGTGCGGTCCCCTACGGCACTGCGTAGGATCCTACGGTCTTGGCGTGCATCCGTGCGTCGCTGCGGTCCGGTCCCAGGTCGACGGGCACGTGCACCTTCCGCCGACCATTGGCGACAACATCGATGTACTGTCGAGACCTCACGCCCCACGTGTTGAGAAATTCGGCGGTACGTCCACCCGACCTCCCGCATGCCCACTATACGCCCTCGCTCAAAGTCCGTCAACTGCACATACGGTTCACGTCCACGCTGTCGCGGCATGCTACCGGTGTTAAAGACTGCGATGGAGCTCCGTATGCCACGGCAAACTGGCTGACACTGACGGCGGCGGTGCACAAATGCTGCGCAGCTAGCGCCATTCGACGGCCAACACCGGGGTTCCTGGTGTGTCCGCTGTGCCGTGCGTGTGATCATTGCTTGTACAGCCCTCTCGCAGTGTCCGGAGCAAGTATGGTGGGTCTGACACACCGGTGTCAATGTGTTCTTTTTTCCATTTCCAGGAGTGTGGGTCAAAACTTTACAAAACATTTCGTAATAACGTTTCTCATTTCTATATTACATATTCGTTTACATGAAAACATGCGCATGCGCGAAGCACACGGTCTGTCATAATTTTGAAGCAATCGGCGAAGAACTTCCGGAGACTTTGAACAAACGAATGTTTACATTGTAATTTGGGCACATTAATCTTAGAGATATTGTTTAACTCGAATAAAGTAAATGTTCTTTTATGATTAACTGAGGATATACATTTTTAAAGAAATTGTATTTTTTAATATTGGGTCGAAGACTAAACTAAAAACTCTATGCTCATATCCTGGTCAAAAGTGTTGCTGGCATCTTACTATCTATCTGCCTTTCACCTATCACAACTAGTGCTGCATTCAAACATCAATGGGATGTTTCTATTATCTAAATCAATAAACTTTTATTTACCCACATCTCAGTCAAGATGCCATTCAGCGTACGACATTGAGTCTAGGACTTCCTGAATCGCCCTACTCAACGACAATACTTGGGTGTCATGGTAAGCTAACCGGACAAAAAATTAGTCTGCCCTAGGGAAATCAATACAAGCATCATCTAATACCGTGTAGTCCTGCCGCTGGACTCGGTAACGGCCTGTATTCGATTAGGAAGTGAGTCCGCTAAGTTGTGCAGGTACGTCACATCCAGGTTAAGCCACCCGCTGAGAATATGATCGCGCAGTGCCACCACTTTTCTGTGATACTGGTGTCGGCGTTTTTCTCGCTATTACCATGTCCCACAAATTTTCCATTTGGTTCGAGTGGGGTGAGGGGTTGGGTTGTTTGGAGGATGACACCAGACGGCGAGGTCATTGGTCTCATCAAATTAGGGAAAGACGGGGAAGGAAGTCGACCGTGCCCTTTCAAAGGAACCATCCCGACATTTGCCTGGAGCGATTTAGGAAAATCACGGAAAACCTAAATCAGGATGGCCGGAAGCGGAATTGAACCGTCGTCCTCCCGAATGCGAGTCCAGTGTGCTAGCCACTGCGCCACCTCTCTCGGATCCAGGTGGGATGATTTTGCAGATCAGTTGAGATGTGGGACGCTGTTTAAGAGACCGTTCACATATTCTTCAAGCCTTCTTCTTCTTCTTGAGAAAATGGGGTTTCAGTGGTCTCTTGCGAGGTGACTAAATTGAAATTTTTATGGCATGCAGTTCCCGTCGCAGTGTTTCCTCTCTAACAGACGGGAGTGGATCTTCATTCACTACATGCACGATTTCCTATCGGTTTTGGAAGCGATTTTGTTTCACAAACTGTGAAACGTGACTGCAATCTCTCTCTGTCGGGATCTGTCAATTCTGATGTCGTGTTTCGATGCCAGGTGTTTTACAATACTGCTCGTAGACAGGTTGAACAGTCCGCCGCAAAATACCGACATTTCTAGAAACATCATACCCCCGAACACGACTGACCATTTTTTGCCACTGTCATGTCTTTAGTGTTAGCCAATTTTACATAGAATATCCGCTGGAAACCATAAATGTGTCACTGATCGCTACTTCCCGACGCTCACGTAGAGGCAGAGCGTGCGATTGAGCACATGGCTCAGTCAATGTACCTTCTGTAAGGACTTAAAGATTCGTGCGTACGTCTGCTTCGACATGACTAATTTATATGTCCTGTGTAAGGAGTGTGTCAGAACTCTCCATTACGTTGATTAAATATTAAGTAAGACTATTCTTTGCGTTGTGTAAGATTGAAAATAAATAAGCACTCAGATAACGATAGTAACAATCTGAGGGCGAAACATGGGAGCACAATTCTCAGCATTGTTGTGAGACGAGTCACTAGTGTTGGTCGAGAGCTCGGAGACAGAAGACGTGTCACGCTGCCCTCACGTCGGTGGTGACAGGTCTCACCACACTCATGACCTGATTTCATTTATACGGCCAGGAGAGATTTAGATGGCTTAACTAGGCTTGAAGATAGAATTAAAGGTAAAAATTCGCAAGCGCAGCGTCAAGCGCAATGCCAGGGTTATGCTCGTGATTGTTAGTCCGAGTATGCAATAATACCATGTTTTGCTTGTCAGTTAAAGAAGCCTCCTTATCTTCCTAATAATTATAATTATTCTCCACAACTAATTCACAAAAATCCTCTGGTTATTGAATGTTAATGTAACTTTGAAATTTCAATAATTTGTTAATCTGCCACTCAGCCATTATTGATACTTATGTCATTGTCAGGCATTTCGCCATTATTAATACTTGTCAAACTATTATTGGTCATGATGATTTCTGAAGTTTTTAAATGGAATTAATTTATGAAATTCTTTATTATAAGTTGTTTAGTAGTTAACAGGACCCAAGCAAAGTCCTTCTTATTGGGGGAGGAGGGGGGGGGTTGGGTTGTTTTGGGGGAAGAGACCAAACAGCGAGGTCATCGGTCTCGTCGGATTAGGGAAGGATGGGGAAGGAAGTCGGCCGTGCCCTTGCAAAGGAACCATCCCGGCATCTGCCTGGAGCTATTTAGGGAAACCTAAATAAGGATGGCCGGACGCGGGATTGAACCGTCGTCCTCCCGAATGCGAGTCCAGTGTGCTAACCACTGCGCCACCTCGCTCGGTCCTTTTTGAATATATTCATTCTTAGTAACAATAATTTTTAGCCGCTGCTGCTGCATGTTGTTGTGAATTGCTGTAAACCACTTGGAAAAATGCAGTAATCTACCAAAAAAAAAAAAAATGACTCTGAGCCCTATGGGACTTAACATCTGAGGTCATCAGTCCCCTAGAACTTAGGACTTCTTAAACCTAACTAACCTAAGAACATCACACACATCCATGCCCGAGGCAGGATTCGAACCTGCGACCGTAGCGGTCGCGCAGTTCCAGACTGAAGTGCCTAGAACCGCTCGGCCACTCCGGCCGGCTGCAGTCATCTACAGAGGTGAGTGCAAAACTAGAGCCAAACCAGAGACACTGATACACACAACATGTCATGTACTCTAATCCAGTGAATTCCGTTGCACAAGCAAGGTTTTGTATCTCTAATAAATTCTTATTCAAATACACAGTCAGATACCTTATGTTTATTTTAAATTTTTCGTGCAACGATTTTTTGGGGGCTTAAATGACAGTTAAACTGACACTCATACAAAACACACACACACACACACACACACACACACACACACAGTGTTACGCTGGTTTGATTCCGATTACTAATAGCTCAGGTTGCTTATCGAGTCCTTTTTCACGGACGGACATAGGCTTTATCTATTATAGGTACGTTACAGCTGACGTACGCTTCACAGCTCAGTTTCTTGTCCCAGCACGTGCTGTTTCGGAACAGACGTGTGTGCCACGCTGCAGCTGGATCCCCGTGGCCCAGTTTCGGCCTACAATCGGCAGCCTAGCGTCGGGCAGTGGCTCACACGGGCAGATGCGGGGACGCGGCGCTGACGGTCGCGGACGCGTGGATTAGGCGGGATCAGCCGGGATGCGGCTCGGGTGCGGTCCGCTGACAGCGTGGCGGGCTTCCTGGGCGGTCCGCTTTGACAGGCCAGTCCGTACCAGCTCTTCTACTGTGGGCGGGCCGACGCGCTCCCTCCCTAAGCCGCAAACGGCTTCTGGAAGCGAATACTGTCCAACGACAGGTAGCTCTGCTTCCACAGACACTAATTGCGAGCGACGACTGCGTAGACTTCTTACTGAATCACAACAGCCCTCCCTCACTATCATTTGCAGGTCGCGCTCGTCCTGTGACTTCACAAGTACCTACGGGTTTTCTAGAACATGACTGCGCAAAAATCACAAAATATACAGTAAATAGTCGCTTAGCCATCAACTGACGAAATGTCTGTTCCTAAAGACTGGAAAGTAGCACAGGTCACACCATTATTCAAGAAAGGAAATAGGAGTAACCCATTGAATTACAGACCCATATTACTAACCTCAATTTGCAGTAGGATTTTGGAGCATATACTGTACTCGAACATTATGAATCACCTTGAAGAAAATGACTTATTGATACATAACCTACACGGATTCAGAAGATATCGTTCTTGTGCAAAACATCTAGCTCTTTATTCCCATGAAGTAATGAGTGCTGTCGACAAGGGATCTCAGATCGATTCCATAATCCTAGATCTCCAGATGGCTTTTGATACCGTTCCTCATAAGCGACTATTAATCAAATTGCGTGCATATGGAGTATCGTCTCAGTTGCGTGACTGGATTCGTGATTTCCTCTCAGAGAGGTCACAGTTCGTAGTGATAGACGGTAAACCATCGAATAGAACAGAAGTGATATCTGGCGTTCCGCAAGGTAATATTAAAGGCCCTCTGCTGTTCCTGATTAACATAAATGATCTAGCTGATAATCTGAGCAGTCCTCTTAGATTGTTTGCAGATGATGCTGTAATTTACCGTCTAGTAAAATCATCGGACGATCAATTCCAATTACAAAATGATGTACAGAGAATTTCTGTATGGTGCGAAAAGTGGCAATTGGCACTAAACAAAGAAAAGTGCGAGGTCATGCACATGGGTACTAAACGAAATCCGATATATTTTGGGTATACGATAAATCGCACAAATCTAAGGGCTGTCAATTCGACAGATACCTACGAATTACAATTACGAGCAACTTAAATTGGAAAGACCACATAGATAATATTGTGGAGTAGGCAAACAATGACTGCGCTTTGTTGGCAGAACACTTAGGAGATGCGACAAACCTACTAAAGAGACAGCCTACATTCCACTTGTCCGTCCTCTGCTGGAATATTGCTGCGCGGTGTGGGAACCTTACCAAGTAGGAATTGATGGAGGACATCGAAAAAGTGCAACGAAGGGCAACCCGTTTCGTGTTATCGTGAAATAGGAGTGAGAGTGTCACTGATATGATGCGCGAGTTGGGGTCGCAGTCACTGAAACAAAGGCGGTTTTCTTTGTGGCGAGATCTATTTACGAAATTTCAATCACCAACTTTCTCTTCCGAATGCGAAAATATTTTGTTGACACCCACCTACGTGGGGAGAAATGATCATAATTATAAAATAAGAGAAATCAGAGTTCGAACGGAAAGATTTAGGTGTTCCTTTTCCCCTCGCGCCATTCTAGAGTGGAATGGTAGAGAAGCAGTATGAAAATGGTTCGATGAAGTCTCTGCTAGACACTTAAGTGTGAATTGCAGAGTAACTATGTAGATGTATCAGGATGACTATTAGCGGACATTGATATGGGATGTGTCCATCTTTCGAGTTTATGACGGCACGAACTCCGCCACGGACACTTTCAATCAGGTGTCCGAATGACTGTAGACCAGTGAGAGCCCTTCTTCCTCAGGAGACGAAACCAGAGCAGGTATTCGAGCCTGGAGTGAAGTCGAAGTTTCAAAGATGCTGTACTGGCTTCGGGACGGGACTCAGGGCAGTCCAGTCTATTTCAGGAATGTTTTGTGTATTTGACACACCTACTTGGAAGCGAGCGTGACGATTACGTGTCAGGGAATGCCCTGAGAACGGTACGGTGTAGCGAAACCGAAAAGAAGTAGGTAAAGTAAACAAACTGCGACTCTAGACCAAAACAAAATTTTTCATTGTTACTCTCCACAAACCATAGCCTGACAGATGCTGCTTTATAACAGACTGACTTGTCAGGCTGATTGCCATCTCAGAACTGTTTCTCCACTGTACGTAATACACAATCCTTTCAGATGTGTTCGTATCCTTCAGCATTTACTGCTTTCTTAAGTCCGTTAAGGGCACTACACCATGATCACCCAAGACAGCCCCATGTCGTAACTCTACCTCTTCGCTACTTCATTGTTGGCACTGATCCAACAGTACTCCAAATCTTTTCATTGGATTGCGACAGGTGTAGTGTGATCCACTACTCCAAATTATTCGTTTACGACTGTCCTCTGTCCAGGGGCGTCGCTCTTTTGACTATCCGAAACGTAACGTAGTAGTGGCTACAGAAGTGTATGGTTTATAGGGAACTGCTAGACATTGCACCCCGTTCTTTTTAACTCTCTTCGCACAGTTATAGTGCAACCTAGCCAGCTGTTAGCACTTCGGAACTCATGATTCACGCCTTCTGCTCGTAGCATGCGATTTTTTTAGAAACTCCCTCCACAATACTATACGTCACTGTCAGTCAATACCAGATGTCTGGTCCTGATTTAGCTATGGTTGTTCCTTCGCGTTTACACATCACAATCACATCACCAACATTGAACTTGGACTCCTTGAGAAGGGTTAAATGTCCCTGATGCATTTGTAACACAGATGACATCCAATGAGTAGTCCACATTTTTAGTGCCTACCTCCCCTGGCCGATCCGTTGTGATGGCACTACTTATCTACTAAGAATATTCGCCACTTCCTTTAGTACCGGCGGGTTAGCCTCTCGTGGCATCTAGTGGTCAGTTCTGCGTTACATACTGTTGTCTGGATACTTTTCATCAGATATTCGTCAGATAGTATGTCAGTGGTTAGAATATATCTCTAAGTCCTACAGGTGCCTAATATTGGCACTGTTTGTAACGTCGCAGCCACTATTACGCGCGTGCAATTCATTGAACTGCTGGTGATACTGCTACTGCCAACCAAGAATGCTCAATGTGAGGAGCCCGCTTTGGAAGTCTGTCGTTTGTGTAGCCTACTTGCAAGCACGAACTACTGAGATGTGGCAATATGGGTGGACGGTTTGTTTACTTGTTCTGACATGTCTGCCCCCAAGTAGTGTGCTCTGCACGTATTGTGATTTGAAACATATGTACACGCGCTGCCCAGAGATCTGTCATTTTCCCTTACTTCTTGTAGTCTCGTCCAATCATCTTCAGAAGCCCAGAGGTATAAGGGGCCATCCCAAGTTTCCGTTCGAACTCTGTACGATCGAGGATCGATATGCCAACTAGGCAAAATCGCCATGAGCACTGAGGCGATCATTCCAACTACGCACCAGATTGAAGATGGCCGTGTCCTGCAGCGTGAATAAATCCGTAACTGTGTACTAGACGTCCAAGTCCGATAGGATTCATCGGTGAGAGATCAAGGTGAGAGATCAAGATTAGGGCGGGTGCTTAAGTGTCTCCCTCTAGGTTGGGCTCGCAGATCGATGGGCGTCTTATGTCGAATCGCGACCTGCGCGGCACTTGGTGCACCATTCCACAACGGTGGTTATCGACAGACATGCTGCTCCTTACACATTCTTCATTGTCCGATGGATGTCTACTGGTGTTTGTCCTTCGGCAGCCAAGAAAAGAGTAACAGCACGTTCGTCCTGTGTGGTAGCATTTAGTAATAACGTTACCACGATTCTCCATTTGCCGCACGCATGTCAGAAAGACACGAAAGCCACACTAATTCCTTACCTACAACTCGTTGCTTGTGAGAGGTGGCATGAGCCCCCCTCATATTTCTGTCTTACGATTTTTGTCTCTAATTGCATGCGGTGAAAAGTTGCTATTCCTTCACACGCGGACTTCCCACGCAGCGTCTCTCGTCACCCAGGTGGCCCAGTGACAGGCGGGCTCCACTGATCTCGAGAGGGTTAAGCCGACGTGTGTGAGGCAGTCGAGTGAATGCTTTCCAGACGCCGACATTGTCAAGAGACACGCCCGCCGGGGCCTTAAGTAGCGGCTGGGCTAGAGGTTCCGTTACTTCGCAGAAACTTAGCGAAAACACTTTCTGGCGGGCTACCAGCGTGGCGTGGGAATGACTTGTGTACCCAGGCAGTTGTGGCGGGAAAATTCCCGCGCTTTCTGCAAAATAGTAACTGTGACTGGCTTGCTCAGGGCATAGCTCCGTGACGTAGCAAAATCAGCGCAGAAATTGGCGCCAAGAATCTCCATTGGTGGAATGGTAGTGCTCCGGCAATGGAGTGGAAATTTCCGCCGGTTTTCGAGTTGCTGATTGGAACGGTTAACCACGGCCACTGTCGTGGGGGCGGGAATGTTCTGTGTTCGGTTTTGTACGGGTGCTCTTGTGGGTAGTCGGCTCTCGCCTTTCGGTCGAGGACGTCGATGCAACCAGCCATCGCCTACGGTACGCCAGATCGTGTTCTGGCAGTTAAGAAGACAGTTTGGTAATGTATGTCCGCAGCACCGGCAGATGGGGATTTTCCTAGGTGATAATCAGAGCTCAGCAGAGCGCGCCTGTTCGTTTTTTTCTAACTTTGTTCTGTCTTGAGTACCAGCAATTAATTTAGGGTTAGTTGTGTGTCTCTCTTATGATTTGAGTAGCAAGGAATTGGCTCCACATACCACTTCGTTTTAAACCTCACAATCTAGTTTAGGGACAACTTCACCTTTACAGTGTTTGTATGAGTATCCAATTTGAGCCAATTTGATGTATTGTAAATGTTTCATGTGTTTTGGTTTAGTATTTTGTGTTTAATCTTAATAAATCATGTCCTTAGGTTAGTTAGGTTTAAGTAGTTCTAAGTTCTAGGGGACTGATGACCTCAGAAGTTAAGTCCCATAGTGCTCAGAGCCATTTGAACCATTTGATTGATGACCTTAGATGTTAAGTCCCATAGTGCTTAGAGCCATTTGAACCATTTTTGGTTGGAGCATACTTCGCTGGCTCCATGGCTTGTGACTTTCCTTGATGACAGCTGTACTGCAGAACCAGCTCGAAAGCAACTTTTGAAGGCCTCGGCAGGATAAAGTATTTTGCAGTGGAGTGTCATTAGCTAGAGAGGGAATTTCTACCACTGTCTAATTGGCCAAAAGGCCTAAATCCATACATATTGCATGTGTGTGTTTTTGTATGTTCCCCATCTTCTCCTAAACCGCTGGATCTATTTCAACCAATATTGGTATACGTTTCTCTTATTATCAGGTAACAGTCGCTGTGGGAATAAGAACTACCTACCTCTCGCAGTTCAGGAGGGATGACGTCACACACAATGAGACGTGTGAGAAACGGACGGATCATATACGACGATTAAATTTATTATTTCTGTGCAACTAATTCTATTCGCAATAAATTTCGTAGACAGTATCCATGTATGCCACTTAATGTACGTCATATTATATCACAGTACCACACAGAGTTCAGGAGATACGACACTATAAACATGGAGATGCCTGAAAAACTGTTGCACTGTGTATCACGTTTAAATTTATTACTTTTATGTTAATAACTCTATTCGCAACACATTTTGCAAACAGTGACCACATATGCCACTGAATGTACCTATAGAAATATATCATTGTACGATACGTAGTTTAATAGACATGACGTCATAAACACCGAGATGCGTGCAAAAATTCCGCAACGTGCATGAAACTTTTATTCATTTGTTCGTTACTACGAAGACACTCTTACTGTCGAGTGAACTTAAGGAAATCGCTGACATATGGCAGCGGTTTTGACAGCTTTCAACTACGAAGTGCAAACGGCTGTAGGCGAAAACAATAGCCCTCTACATAAGCGCCCAGCATACAGAAACTGTTTCATAATTTCAAAGGTGTTTTCACGAATATATGGAAATGAAATTTTTTTCGATATTACTCTACAAAACGGTGTTCATTGTTTGTTTTCGTTTTTAATAGAATATAGGCAAAATGAATACCCGTGTAATGCCGGATTTGTCTGCGAAAAAGGAGAATCGTTTGCAACCCCTTGTTGGATTTACGAACGAAGTAGGTGTCCCGTGGGGCGAAAATAGTTTTATACTGTTTAGCTGAGGCCGGGAGTCGGTGATCTTTTGTGATCAGCAAAGTTACTTCTCAAATACGGAAACTTTGAAGAAACAGAAGTGCTTTCCCGTGAATGTGAGCGGAATTCTGTTGGGTCCTTTCCCAGATTTCTAGGTGACTGTTGCTTCTTCAGTGAACGAAGCTGTCTTGGTGAGGTACAATTTAAACAAATAAATTGTGTCTCTTTCTGTGAAAGTTTTAAAAGGGTGTGACTGCTTTTTTAAAAATATCTACTGACTTTGAACAGTATTCCTGCTTCGTTTTTGTGGAGATTATTGGCAGAAGTTGCTGGGAGTGGCGGTGTATGGACTGTTAGCGGTACACATTTTCCAGTCCAGTTGTAGGATTTCGCAGTCTTCCTAAAGAGCTCCTACTTTTTGACAAGTTTAACACTGTCTCGCGGATCAAACGGAACTACCGGCCTTTATTCAGATTTATTTTATAAGTGTAGCAGAGTAAAGGAGTCTTCCACGTCCGCTAGTTAACTTTTCTGAGTAAAAAACCGAAACAATACCGTGCGTAATTTGCATTAATCACAGCGTGACTCTTGCAGTCGAAACTGTGAGTGCTATTTCTTGCTATGCCACATTAACCTCTGACAACGAACGAAAGGCACTTTCGTCCAGTTTTCAGTAAAGTTTCTCAGGTACCTTAAAGCGTTCATTGACCACCCATATAAAATATTACGATTCACGGAGGTGCTGCTAGATTTCTTACCATCCGGTTCGTCAGTAAGAGTGTGTTACGGACATGCTCCGTGAAACAGATTCTTCCATGGTAAAAAAATCTTTTCGCGAAACCCCCACTCTTTACTGAATGATAATAGAGCTTGATACCCTTTACTTGTGCAGGATGACATGTATGCCCGGTACCAATAACCCTTTTTTTTCTTTTTGCGTCGTCTGTCTTCTGACTGGTTTGATGTGGACCACCACGAATTCCTCTCCTGTGCCAACCTCTTCATCTCAGAGTAGCACTAGCAACCCACGTCCTCAAGTATCGGCCGGATGTATTCCAATCTCTGTCTTCCTCTACACTTTTTGCCTTCTACATCCACCTATAGTACCATGGATGTCTTTCCCTGATGTCTCAATAAACGTCTTATCCTCCTGTCCCTTTTTCTCGTCAGTGTTTTCCACATATTCCTTTCCTGTCCAAATAATGTTCAAATGTGTGTGAATTCCTAAGGGACCAAACTGCTTAGGTCATCGGTCCCTAGACTTACACACTACTTAAAGTAACTTAAACTAACTTATGCTAAGAACAACACTCACACCCATGCCCGAGGGAGGACTCGAACCTCCGGCGGGAAGGGCCGCGCAGTCCGTACTTAACGCCTCAAACCGCGCGGCAACTCCACGCGGCCTTTCCTGTCCGATTCTGCGCAGAACCTCCTCATTCCTCACCTTATCAGTCCATGTAATTTTCAACATTCGTCTGTAACACCACACCTCAAATACTTCAACTCTCTTCTGTTCCGGATTTCCCACAGTCCATGTTTCATTACCATACAATGCTGTGCTCCAAACGTACGTTCTCAGAAATTTCTTCCTCAAATTAAGGCCTATGTTTGATACTAATGGACTTCTCTTGGCCAGGAATACCCTTTTTTCCAGTGCTAATGTACTTATGATGTCTTCCTTTGTCTGTCACTAGTTGTTTTTCCGCCTATGAAGAAGAATCCCTACACTTCATGTACCTCGTGACCATCAATCCTGAAGTTAAGTTTCTCGCTGTTCTCATTTCTGCTGCTACTCATTACTTTCGCCTTTCTTCGATTTACTCTCAATCTATATTCTGTACTCAATAGACCGTTAATTTTGTTCAGCAGATCGTGTAATTGTTCTTTACTTTCACGCAGGATAGCAATGTCATCAGCGAATCGTGTCATTGAGATCCTGTCACCTTGAATTTTAATTCTAATCCTGAACCTTTCTTTTATTTCCACCGTTGCTTCTTCGATGTACGGACTGAACAGTAGAGGCGAAAGTCTACATCCCTGTCTTACAACTTTTTAATCCGAGCTCTTCTGTCTTGATCGGCCTGTCTTATTACTCCCTCTTGGCTCTAGCACATATTCGATATCTCCCGTCTCTCCCTATAGCTTACCCCTATTTTCCTCAGATGGTATGTCATCATACATTCTACATATCAACGCGAATATTCGTTTTGTTGCCACTTCTCCTAATGATTTTAAAAATTCTGATGGAATGTTATCTACCCCTTGTGCCTTTTTTAATCTTAAGTCCTTCCAAGCTCTCTTAAATACTGATTCTAATACTGGATCCCCTATCTCTTCTAAATCGACTTCTGTTTCTTCTTCTATCACATCAGACAAATCTTCCCTCCCATGGAGGCTATCAGTGTTCTCCTTCCGCCTATCCGTTCTTTCCTCTACATTTAACAGTCGAATTCCGGTTGCACTCTTAATGTTACCACCCTTGCTTTTAATTTCACCGAAGATTAGTTTGACTTTCCTATATGGCAAGTCAGTCCTTCCGACAACCATTTCTTTTTCGATTTCTTCATATTTTTCATGCAGCCATTTCGTCGTAGTTTTTCAGTTCTGCCTATTTATTTCATTACTCAGCGACTTTTATTTCTGTATTCCCAAGTTTCCTGAACATTTTTGTACTTCTTTCTTTCATCGATCAACTGAAGTATTTCTTCCGTTACCCATGACTTCTTCGCAGTTACGCCGTTCCTATGTTTTTCCTTCCAATTTCTGCGATTGCCCTTTTTAGAGGTGTCCATTCCTCTTCAACTGTACTGCATACCGAGCTATTCTTTACTGCAGTATATATAGCTTTAGAGAACTTCAAGCGTACCTCGTCATTCCTTAGTACTTCCATATCCCACTTCTTTGCGTATTATTCTTCCTGACTAGTCTCTTTAACTTCAGACTACTCTTCATCACTACTACATTTTGATCTGGATCTGTACCTGCTCCTGGTTAAACCTTACAATCCAGTATCTGACTTGGGAACCTCTGTCTTACCTTGATGTAATCTAACTGAAATCTTCCCGTACCGTCCCGCCTTTTCCAAATATACCTGCTCATCTTGTGGTACTTCAACAGAGTACTCTTAATTACTAGTTGAAATTTATTACAGAACTCAATTGGGCTTTCTTCTCTCTTATTCCTTGTCCCAAGCCCTTATTCTCCTGTAACCTTTTCTTTTACTCCTTCCGCTACAACTGCGTTGCACTTCCCCATGACCATTAGATTTTCACCTCGCTTTAAGTACTGAAGTACCCTTTCAATATCCTCACAAACTTTCTCTATCTCTTCATCTTCAGCTTGAGACATCGATATGTATACCTGAACTATCTATGGCGGTGTTGGATTGCTCTCGATTCTGATAAGAACTGCCCTATAAATGAACTGTTCATAGTAGCACACTCTCTGCCCTACCTTCCTATGCATAACGAATCCTACTCCAGTTATACCATTTTCTGCTGCTGTCGTTATTATCCTATACTCACCTGACCAAAAGCCCTTGTCTCCTTACCATTTATTTTCACTGACCTCCACCATATCTGTATTGAGCCTTTGCATTCCACTTTGCAGATTTTATAGCTTCTCACATTATACATTTCGACTCGTGGAATGTTATCCTTTCGTTGGTTGATCAATCTTTTTCTGATGGTCACCCCCCCTCCCCCCCTCCCCCCCCCCCCACCCCCCGCCCCCCGTCAGCAGTCCCCTCCCGGAGATTCGAATGGCAGACTATTCCAGAATCTTTAGTCGATGGAGAGATCATCATGACACTTCTTCAGTTACTGGCCACGTGTCCTGTGGATACACGTTATGTGTCTTTAATGCAGCGGTTTCCATTGCCTTCTGCGTCCCCATGTCTTTGATCACTGCTGATGCTTCCACCGTTAGTGACAGTTGCCCACCCCGACGAGAGAGTGTTCTGAACCTCTATCGGCTCCTCCGCCCTCTTTGACAAAGCCTTTGGAAGATTGAGGGTGACTTCCTACACTGGAAGACCTCAGCCGCCAATGTTGATCATTAATCGTCCGCAGCTCGTGGTCGTACGGTAGCGTTCTCGCTTTCCGCGCCCGGGTTCCCGGGTTCGATTCCCAGCGGGTTCAGGGATTTTCTCTGCCTCGTGATGACTGGGTGTTCCGTGATGTCCTTAGGTTAGTTAGGTTTAAGTAGTTCTAAGTTCTATGGGACTGATGACCATAGATGTTAAGTCCCACACTGCTCAGAGCCATTTGAACCATTTGAACTATTAATCAAAATTTAAGCTGTGGAGCGTTTCGCATTTGGGACGAAGGAAGTTTTGACTGCTAACCAAAGACGCTACTCATAGACCATGGGCTGCAGCATCACCTTCTACAGCTCAATAACAGAAGTTGGTATACACCCTTCGAGCAGGGTGACAAGTAAACTTGGTACGAGTCAACCTCTCCAGAGCGACAACGGAACATGGTACCACCACACTACTCTACGACAGATAAACTTGGTATACCTCACTCCATGCAGAACGACGATATGTATGCTTCATACGGAAAGATAATACGAAGTGGTACCTATCCCCTGCACAGACCAATAGGTTGGCTTTGTACTCACATCCCTGTACAAAACGGTAATAGTACACACCTCCCATTTGACAGTAGGTAGTGTGTTAACTCAAGCCGTTGTGCTACCTTCCCACTTTAATTTATGAAGATGGAAATAGTCCCGAAACGCGCCGTGCATACTTTATGATCAATAGAGTCATTCTCCACCTGATATATGACTTTTTATTCTATTTAGCCAGCCGGCCGCTGTGGCCGAGCGGCTCTAGGCGCTTCAGTCCGGAACCACGCTGCTGCTACGGTCGCAGGTTCGAATCTTGCCTCGGGCATGGATGTGTGTGATGTCCTTAGGTTAGTTTAAGTAGTTCTAAGTTCTAGGGGACCGATGATATCAGATGTTAAGTCCCATAGTGCTCAGAGCCATTTGAACCAATTTGCAGGGCGAAGTGGCAAGGCCGGGTTCGGCGGCAGGCGAAGCTTGGTGGCAGTTGGCCCTTTGTGAGGCGATGGAGGTATCCAGGTAACAAAGAGGACCTGCCTCTGACTGGCACATCTGTCGCTAGTGGACGTCCAGAGGCTCGGAGAAGGGTAGCGCCTCAATACAACTCCAAGGTCCATCAGGCTGGATGCCCTTGGCAGGCAGAGCGGCGGCGAACTCTCGGCGTTGTCTTGCACGACGACAGACTCGCTGTTCGATGACTTGTGATTCGACCTATGACCAGCTTAACTGGGCGGTCAGTATGTTTTGCGCCGCTGCAGCTACAATAGTCCGATCCACGATCGATGGCGGTTCCAGTATGTCGTGGCATGGACGGGGATGGTATTGTTGATGATACCAAGCAACAGCTGCGCTACGCGCAAGCGCATGCTTTCCACTTGAAGGAAGTGTGTACATCCTGCAGAATTTATCACTTACCACCACCATCAGCGTTAACAACAAGCAACAAATGAAATAGTAGTTCACTTAACAACTTGCTACGGTCACGATAATGCTCGCATTAGTTACGGCAATCAGAGCAGAGTGCTCAGAACATTACTGGGCACTCTTTGGCTGTCGGAGTGCGCGTCATGCTGTTGTCAATAATATCACCATCGTTATATCGCAGTGAAGGTATTGATTGCGTCTTGCCACCGCTGTACTTCACGTACGATTGGAATCTAGTTGGGTTTTCTGCCAGATTACAAGACAGAGTTTCGTTCTGGAAACTATTAAAAGTCCCTCCCATTGAAGTTCGCACAAAATTTCGAGTTTTGCTGAAACTTTGCCAATCTTGGGGATTTTGCGTTCTTTTAAATTTGACATGCTATTTTCGTTGCTTCAGCAATAGTCTTCCGACCTGTTTTGTCTGCTATGAGGGGACCAGTACCGTACCATGTCTTAGTAATTTATTTGGTATATACCACTCAATTGCCGTCGATATCGTGTCTTTGAATTTAAACCACATATGGTCTATGTTTACATAGTCAGACTGGAAGGAGTGGAGACTGTCTCGTAAGAACGTATCAAGCACTCGTTAGTTTCAAAGTGGTTTATTTTATATCCATAAACTGCTGTTTAATTTTTGTAAACTGGAGTACGTGTAAATCTGAAACTGATAATAGTGCATGTTCTTAAATATACAATGGGTCATCAGCCATGTAAAGCTGTCACTAAGACTATGTCGTTGTTCATACTGATAATTATAGGTTTCCCCGGGCAGCACGTTGAAGTCTCTGCTGCGCCGACCCCGCACAATCACCTGGGTGAAGAGGCATTCTGCATATTGACCAACAAGTGGACGTCACTCGACAGTCCCCGTTAATGAGCTTTGGCTTTGGTTTCTGAATCTTTAATAAATTAAGAGTATATAGAGTGACCTCCACAAAAATTGATATCCAGCCCTCCAATCACATTTGATTATTTCCTGGTTCCCCATGAAGTTCAGATACCTGTCAGGAAACAACCAAATGACCAGGAACTAACTAAACGTTTTCTAATTTAGTTGGTATCTATCTCCTCTTTTTTCTTGTATTAGAAAGAATTAGAGACACAAGGAATGCTTTGTCTCCGGTGGAAAGAACGATTTTCCTAGCTGAAACAGCTTCAGACACTGCTGTCTGTAGCAGCACTAGTATTGCGACGAGTAATAGTCAGACCCGTATTCTGAAGACGGGGCCCAGGAAACAACGCGGCCGGGTGTACTTTTATAACGAAATGCCCCCGCTGCACGCCCCATACGGTTTTATGCGGGCGCTGTACCGAGAGCGCGCGCCACGACAGAGCCATGCTGGTAGAAGGAATTGCCTATTAAGAGAATAATTTTCTGGGGGAAATAGAATACCGTAACTAAGTTTGGTGGCACAGACGCAGCCGGATATGGATTACTTGGCTCCAGCAAACACTCTGCGCGGAAACGACGCGTGCCAACATTTGTAATTCTACTTGTTGCTTTCAGCCCCCCCCTCCCCTCCCCGCCTCTCCTCTGTTTTAATGGCGAACGTTGGCAGAATGCACGTCTCTACTACATATGAATATGCCCACAATTTAACGTCAGTTCATTTGTCACTCTGTCGCATAAACAGCTCAGATGTAGAGGCTCTTTTGTCCGTCTCTAAAGGGCTTCTTTTGAGCGTGATGCCATAAAAAGACTGGAGTGGAAGGCGAATGGGATGCGGAATGCGAATATAAACATTAACTGTCGAGTTAAGTACTTTCATTAAATAAAAAATAAAGCTCTGAAAGCGTTTGGCCGTTGAAGTGGGTAACACGAAACTATTGTTGTAGCTCAGGAATGGAAATTATAATGGCTAATGTCGCAGTCTCTTAAAGGGCAATGCTTCTGAGAAATGCTCATCCACTATGGGGATTACTCCTTTAGTAAACCAACAAGAAATTTAGCTATCTGACTCGCTGCCTCCGTATTTTATCCACATGGCCTTTCAGCTAAAGTCTCTCTAACTGAACTACAAGGTATGAATCATGTTTACTATACTGTTGAAATTTTAATAGCAATGTCACGTTAGCTACATTTTGCATGATCACCTACACGATACATCGGAATGACGCGAAACGAGTGAATTTGCTGGTTATTGACTTAATTTATATTTAAATACGAGATTATGCTTCCCACTTACAGGTGACTAAGCATAATAGTAACCAATATGTACTACTACACGTAATATTAAGTGAACGACACTTTTATAATTGAAATTTCTTCTGTAGCAAGGAGTTACCCTAAAGGCATCTTTGTAGCTTATTTTCAGATTTAGTTTTGATATCTGTCGAGCATTTAGTATTGTGTAAAACTGACTTTGACACTGAAAGGGGTGAATTATGCTGCCACAAAAATGTTTGGTCGTTTACCAACTAGCATTAAAAGTCTGAAATTTTTAAATGACAGCTCCTTCTACTCAATAAATGAATTTTTTGATAAGAGGTAATAATTGAAAAAATAAAATAAAATATATAGAACGATTATGTCTTGCAAAGAAACTTATGTTAAATTGACACGTTCCACATCATTAGGAAATGTATTTATGATCCACGGGACAAGTATTAATGAAATAAAATGTAGAAATCAAAGATTTTGGTATATGCACTGTTCCACAATTTCTAAACTGCGGAAGATTTTAATTAAGCTTAATGAAGGTCGTATTTTTTTTTAGAAAATAATGATTGCTTGTGTTCCTTCTTCTTCCCTGTCTTTTTTCCCTTCGGTTTTTCTTGCCACTGGTAACGTGGGTCACGACCTATTGATCATGTACCGCCCATGAAAGGACGGAAAATTTAATGACAGAAAAGCTCGCGTGTCACTCGTAAAACACCTCTTTTAATAACAGGACACATAATCAATGAATAATGAAACTAAGAAACGTGTAAATTGCAAAGAACCCCTGTAAGGGGTCCTTCCAGGAATGAATCAACATGCATGCTCGCAATTTAGTATTTACGGAAACACACCCAAACACACACATACACATTATCAAGGCGTTAGAGTGCTGATCAATGGACACACATGAAAATTTGTGTTTTGGGGTACATCTAACATTGATTTAAGTTTCATGTTTTTTAAAGTTGATGTTAAATATTGTTTCTTTATCTTTAAGGTTCGATTAATAAATATATAAAAACTTGAAATAGAAGAGTAACGTCGCATATCACTGACGACTATATTTCATGTAGTATGTATAATTTTCTATTTCCCTTACGAAATTTCAAATTCAGTGCATGGCTATTACGAATAATAGCTGCAGTATTTTCATAGTTTCTTCTAAGATATTGAATAGGTTGAATTTTCTCATTTTCAGAGTACTACGGTTCATCTGTTTCAATATTAAAAAACAATTCCAGAGGCAGGATCACATAAAACATTTCTTTATTTAAGACAACCGGTTTCAACAGACTTTTCTGTTATCTTCGGGTCTTCAATTTTTGTTTCTTTTTCTTTTTTCGTAAACGAGTTCTTCTTGTGTGTGAGGTTCAGCATAAAAGTTTACAACAAAAAGGTTTAATACCTGAATATGCAGCAAAGTCTGTTGAAATCCATTGTCTTCATAAAGAAATATTTTATGCGATCTTGGCTGTTGTTTTTATAGTGTTGAGTAGGTGTCCAGTGTTTCTTCTGTGGATTGCTACATCTGGTTGTAAGAAATAATTATGACCTTACCACGTAATGTGCATAAGTAGACGATGAGTGAAAACGTCTAAAACCTATTATCTATAAATGGCAGTGCAAGAGTTGGAACACAACAGAACTATTTATCAGACAAGAAGATATAATACGCCAGTACTGGAGACTTTCTTGTCTAGTGGTGTCTAACACATTCTACAGAAACCTTCTTTATGTAGCGATAGTAAAACGACAGAACGCAGGGATACGTTTCTTATCTAACTGCCGGCCGCGGTGGTCTCGCGGTTCTAGGCGCTCAGTCCGGAACCGCGGGACTGCTACGGTCGCAGGTTCGAATCCTGCCTTGGGCATGGATGTGTGTGATGTCCTTCAGTTAGTTAGGTTTAAGTAGTTTTAAGTTCTAGGGGACTGATGACCACAGATGTTAAGTCCCATAGTGCTCAGAGCCATTTGAACCATTTTGAACCATCTTATCTAACTAAGCTACTAAATAACTCAGATTTTTAGTGTCTGTCCTTACATTAATGTTCTGGAATGAGAAGAAACTTCTCTCTTTAAGCATTTGCCTATTTTTTTAATTAATCTCACTCCATAACATCTACAGGAAATGTATTCGCACTTGCGAATATGAACCACTTTCGATATATTAGAATTCCTGTCCAAGAGGGACGTATTTAGTTTATTGGGAGTCAAGGGCTTGGTATCGACGAATAAATACGAAATAAGAGTACGATACAATGTTACTGCGGACATGTATCCATCATGGCCAGATCCTAAACTTCCATGTGTCGTCGTCCACGTGTCTCAACCTGCACGTCATGTATATTCCCGTCCAGGAAGAACATATTCATTGAGAGTCTGGCACTGGCGAATAAATGTGGAATGGCAGTGGCTGTGTTATTAAGAAGTACTTTACAATGATTCTTCGGACTTGTACGCATATCCGAAGGGACATTACATTGTGCTTCTTAATAACAGAGGCACATGACTATTCATTCAACTTGTCACCCCGATTGTCTTTATTATGGGAAAATACCTTCCCAGACTACCTAAAGACAAGGAAATGTAACAAACCTCAAAGAGACATAAAAGTGGTATAATTAAATTGGCCGTCCTTTGGAGAACCTCGCATAGCATGCCGCCCATCCACTACATCCAGTGAACCCGTACATGAGGCGAACTTCGGAAAACTGACCGTCAGTAATCCCATCTGTACTGCAGTATATCACTGAAAACGTAAAATAACTCAACTGTCAAAAAAAAAAAAAAAAAAAAAAAAAAAAAAAAAAAAAAAAAAAAAAAAAAAAAAAAAAAAAAGGAGAGAGAGAGAGAGAGAGAGAGACAGAACCGAACAAACCACGACAAGTATCGTAAGTGAAAGGAAGAAGTGTTTCCAACGAAGACAGACAGTGTGACGTGAGACACTCCCGATGACATGACGGCGTGTACCATCGAAAATAGAGTGTGCTGCAGCTACACTTTAAGGGGAAGGAAAAGAAAAAAAAGGCACACAACTAAGAAATTATCCGAATGGGACGGAAATCGGTAGAAGTGATGCACACTTCGAAATGAATGATTACAATTTCAGAAAAATTGAATGATTTTTTCAACAGAAAGAATTTCACAAATTGAGCAAGTCAATAACGCATTTGTCTGGCTGCGGCCCTTACTGAAGCAGTTATTAGGTTTGACATTGATTGACAGTGTTGTTGAATGTTCTCCTGAGGGACATCGTACAAAATTCTGCCTAAATGTCGCGTTAGATCGTCAGAATCCAGAGCTTGTTGGGGGGTCCTGTCCATAATGCTCCAGCGGTTTTCGATTGGGGAGTAGGTCCAATGACCTTTCTGGCAAAGGAGGATTTGGCAAGCAGGAAAGCAAGTAGTAGAAACTCTTGCCGTGTGTGGGCGGGTCCAGGATGGCCTGCTGTGAAGGGCAACAAAACGGGGAGTAGAATTTCGTCAACCACTTGGTATGAAATGAAATGCCACCCCAGACTATCACTCCTGGCTGGTGGGCCATATGGCAGGCCACAGTCAGATTGATATCCCACCGACGTCGGGGGCATCTTCAGACAGATCTGAGGACGTGTCAGGAGATCTAACATACAGGCTGGGCAGAATTTGAAACGATATCAGTCAGGAGAACATCTAACAACTCTATCAATCAACATCAAGCCGAATAACTGGTTGCATAAGGGCCACGGATGGATCAACATGTCATGGACTTACCCAATTTGTGAAGATCTTTCTCTTGAATAAATCACCCTAATTTACTGAAAATGCTGTCATTTGAAGCTTCCTGGCAGTTTGAACCTGTGTGCCGGACCGAGACTCGAACGCTTGTCTGTACATGTGCATATACATCACACATACCGGTTTCCGTCGCATTCGGATAATCCCTTCGTGGGGCGTCTTTTTTGGGTTAGAGTCTATTTTCAGTGCAATACAGGCAGAAAGATAAATAAAGTCTGGAAATGAAATAAAATTCAATCAGTAACGAGTCACCGGAGACCATGGTTCCCGTATGTCAAAATATTCAGGTAACATCCCTCTACAACCTCTGAAATTTGCCGTTGGAGTTCTGGTTCACACTGGATATTACTTCAGGTAAACCTATTTTTTTTTAAGTCTTCTAAACCGCCTTCTTGTAGCTGTAGTGTAGAAGATGACGCATAGTTGTTAATATGACAGTACGAGGTATTTCAAAATGATTAACCTGATTTCATTACATTAATGAAGACAGAAATTTCAGATAAATTTTAATTTATGCATAGAAATATAGATATTTTATTTTCAAAAGAACCATCCACCTTTGGAGGCTATATATCTTTTACGTACAGGCACAAGCCACCTTGGAGTTAATTTTACAATTACATCTTGATTCAGTTTTTTTATGAATAGTCACTGAACCCCCTTCAGGTTGCTCACAAAGTTACAGGCGATGATCAAATCCGTCCCATAGGTTTGCGATCATGTCTTGAGTTCCTTCATTCACCACTGTTGCTGCGTGGCGTCGCAGTTCAGCCGAAGTTTTTGGGACGGAAGGCACATAGATTGAGCCGCTGCAGACATGATTAGAATTTATTTATTGAATTACACGACCGATTACAAAGCATTGGAACTATATCAGCAGTTAAAATGAATGGCGGTCGCGTTAGTCACTATGGAAAACGAAGCTCACACCCTCCTATCCGTAAGGGAGCTACGAGCAGCCAGCGGAGCAAGTCATCGAGACCAGCAAGGAGCTGTGAGGCTGGTCGTGCAGTTAAATAAATAACAATAGTAATAATAATAATAATAATAATAATAAGAGTAGTAGAAGTAGAAACAAAATCACGCACCGTATCAGTTGGCGTTGGAGGGTAATGTTGATACCGTCATCGAATTGTTTGATGTGTAGGAAGAATAATGCAGTAACGACCGAAACAAAGCAACACAGACGAAACGGAAATGTAACTATTGACAAGGAGAACGTCTAAGACCTTTCGCTGCTATGTAATCACTATCTGTTCACAGCTTGTACAGAAACCAGACGGCAGTTATAGGACTCCAGGAGCATGAGAATGAAACACTGGTTAAGAAAAGAGAGAGGCAGGGTTGTTGCCCATCCCCAATGTTATTAAATCTGTACATTGAGGAAGCATTGAAGGAAACCAAAGAGTGGGTATTAAAATTCACGGAGAAGAAACAAAACCTTTGATGTTTCCCGATTTCATTGTAATTCTGTCAAAGACAGCAAAGGAAATGGAACAGCAGTTGAACAGAATGAACAGCATCTTGAAAGGAGGATGTAAAACATCAACAAAAGCAACAGTAATGACGGACTGTAGTCGATTTGAATCAGTTGACTGAGGGAATTGGATTAGGAAGCGAGACACTAAAAGTATTAAAATGTGTTTGGTATTTGGGAAGTAAAATAACTGATGATAACCAAAGTATAAAGGATATAGAATATAGACCGGCAATGGCAAGAAAAGCGCTTCTGAAGAAGAGAAATTTGCTAACATCGAATACAAATGGTTCAAATGGCTCTGAGCACTATGGGACTTAACTTCTCAGGTCATCAGTCCCCTAGAACTTAGAACTGCTTAAACCTAACTAACCTAAGGACATCACACACATCCATGCCCGATGCAGGATTCGAAACCGCGACCGTAGCGGTCGCGCGGTTCCAGACTAACATCGAATACAAATTTAAGTGTTAGAAAATCCTTTTTGAAGTTATTTGTCTGTAGTGTAGCCACCTATGTAAATGAAACAAGGGCGATCAACGAGTTACACAAGAAGAGACTAGCTACAGATGCTACAGAAGAATGCTGCAGATTAGATGGTCAGGTCGTGTAACTGATGAGCAGCTACTGAACAGAATTGGGCAGACAAGAAATTTGTGGCACAATTTGAGTAAAAGAATGAATCGGTTTTCAATACACGTTTTGAGACACCAAGGTATCATCAGTTTTGTTTGCGAGACATATGTTGTGAAACAATCATCTACGAATTGAATACAGGTGTGCAGGAATGGAAACAAAATGAAGGTCTTATTTACGTCAAGAGGGAGAATCAGTGTGGTAAAATTCAGTGAATGTGTGATGTTGTTAGAACCTTTTATGGCCTAAATAATGGTGTGAAAATTACTTCAACAGTGAAATAAAGTAACTTTTTAGCTCGCCCAGGAGCTATATTTTGCTTGTAAGTATTAAAAAGCTTCACTTGCATTCGACATAGTTAATGTGAGATCGATAACTTTCCGAAAAGTGAGTTCAGTTCACAAGCCGTCAACACGGAAAAAAATGGTTCAAATGGATCTGAGCACTATGGGACTTAAGATATGAGGTCACCAATCCCCTAGACTATGAACTACTTAAACGTAACTAACCTAAGGGCACCACACACATCCATGCCCGGGGCAGGATTCGAACCTGTGACCGTAGCAGCAGAGCGTTTCCGGAGTGAAGCGCCTAGAACCGCTCGGTCACATCGGCCGGCGTCACCACTTACGTGTTCCTGCTGTCACAGACGCGCTAAAACAGCTGCATTACTCACAATCCTCTTTGGACAACTAGCCGGTTCAGAGATTTATATCATTTGTTGTGGTACCACACACATGCGCATTTTCTTCTAGGGTTCTCAGTCGAGGACAGATTTTGAAGCAGATGTTGCTGAGTACAAACTAATCTCTACTATCACAATAACTGGAGCTCCTCTGTCTCCAAATCAAAATTCATACAACACGTTCTATAAGCACAAAATTTTATATTTCAAAAATTCTTGTTACTTATCCTCTGTACTTTTATTAGTTACAAAATAATGTGTTTTATTTGTACCGGGAAAATACTTCTGCTTTGGAATATCAAGTACTTCCTGGACATATTTTAGAATTAAAGTTAATACTTACTACATTACAGTCATGTTCAGAAGAAACACAACACCTTGAACGACTAGAGATATGGCATCCCTGCTCACAAGACATGTACATTAGTATGTTCTGTAGAAATTATTAGCATTCGAACCATGTCGGTCCACGGGTTCAAGATCAACAGCGATATCGCGGCTCAACGTCATCTACTGGTAAAATATGCCTGCGGCTCTCGTTGTCGCTAGAAACCGACGGTAAGGGATCGGTGTGACTTGAGCAGACGTGCATGATGCCTCGCAGACGTATGCGCGAACCGTATTATCAGATCAGTGAGTTTGAAAGAGGGCACATTGCTGGCGTGAGAGAATGTGATGCATCCAGCCGGGAAATTGCTGCTCATGTGAGACGAAGTGTTTCGGCGGTGCAACTGGTGCGTGCAGAATGGTTCACGGAAGGCCGTGGAAAACGACGAGATGGATCAGATCGTACCACGAAGACCATACCCCAAGATGATCGACACTTCATCCGAATGGCACTGCAGGACAGATCTGCATCCTTCTCGGCTCCGGAGCAACAGAGGAACAGTGTAAAATATCGTGCACTATCAGGACGACAGTCCATCGCCGTTTATTACGGCATGGATTACATGTGCGTCGTCCTCCGTCTATCTTTGACGAATGTCCAGAAACACGCTAGACGGCGTGATTTACGGAACGACCTCACTGGGGACAAGAATGATTTCAGATAGAGTTTCGGACGAATCCACGTCCCATTTGTTTGACAATGATGCGTACATTTTGATTTGCCTCAGACAGGGGGAACGTCCTCACAGTAACTGCATTCGCACAAGGCGTACAGCGCAAGCTCATAACATTGGCTCTGAGCACTATGCGACTTAACTTCTGAGGTCATCAGTCTCCTAGAACTTAGAACTACTTAAACCTAACTAACCTAAGGACAACACACACATCCATGCCCGAGGCAGGATTCGAACCTGCGACCGTAGCGGTCGCTCGGTTCCAGACTGTAGCGCCTAGAACCGCACGGCCACTCCGGCCGGCGCAGGCTCATAACATTATCGTGTGCGGTGCTATAAGGGAAAATCACAGATCGTAGTTGGAGCGTGTCCAGGGTGCTGTGACCAGTGTGACCTGCGTGAATAAAATCCTGCGTCCCAAACCCATACCCTTTCTGCACAACACCCTAGATGCCATTTTTCAGCAAGACACTGCAAAAACACATATTGATGAAAGAACACCTGTCTTCTTGGTATCACAGGATGTCAGCCTTTCGCCCTAGCCCTCCAGACCACCAGACTTGACGCCAATCGAAAATGTGCGGGATATGGTGAAACGACGGTTTCAGCTCTGTGACCCAGTGCCAACCATCACAGATGAACCTTGGAAATAGGTGAGTGCAGCATGGATGAATACACTACAGGAGACCATTGGCGCCTTATGAGCGTCGCAAATCACGCATGGAACAAGTTATCACTGCCCATGAAGGACGCTGCGCCTACGAGGCAACAGGACACATGCTGAACCGAGCTGACTGAAATGTTCACCATTTCTGCAGAGCACACCAACGTGTACGTCTTGTGAATATGAGCGACCTCTAACTAGTCGTTCGAGGAGTTCTGTTTTTTATAAACTTGAGTGTATTTGCCGGCCAGTGTGGCCGAGCGGTTCTAGGCGCTCCAGTCTGGAACCGGGCGACCGCTACGGTCGCAGGTTCGAATCCTGCCTCGGGCATGGATGTGTGTGATGTCCTTAGGTTAGTTAGGTTTAAGTAGTTCTAAGTTCTAGGGGACTGATGACCTCAGAAGTTAAGTCCCATAGTGCTCAGAGCCATTTGAACCATTTTTGAGTGTATTTACAATGGATTTTCGTTGAGATTTTTAACGATTTTAGGGAGTCTTCTGAAGTAAATTCGCGGAGGCGGTCACTCAAAGGTGTCAGGAATTCCTTCCGTAACAATAATGGCTTTGATCAGTAAGTCTTCGGATTTTCTTGAGGTACCGATGAAATGTTTTACGGCCACCAAACTTCTTAATTTGTTGGAGCGGAATTCTTCTCCCGAGTAACAGCTTTTTAATTAGTTTTTTATCAGTATTGATCACTTATCACTTTATATTTTACATGAAGACTGTATAAAAAAGCTCAAATACGCTACGTGCCTTTGTAAGCATTATAAAAATATTTAAATCCCTCCCCAGTCTGGACAAACAATGGCTTAATGCGCAATCTCCGTAGAATGTTGAGCTACAGGCATTTAAAGTTTCATTTCGCGTCGTTATTTGTACGCTTGGACTCACTATGTGTCCGTCTACGGAGTGCATAAAATTTGATGCATTAAATATTTTACAACGCCTCTACAGAATTCTTTTTCAAAGGGTTTATGGTCAGTTGGATAACTTCAACAGAATTTACAGAGATGACACATATAATAACGCCGTTACTTCGTCCCTTAAATTGATGGCCGTACTTGATGATTACTATAGCAATTACTAGGAAAATACAGAACGTACGTCTTTATTCGTTGGATATTGGAATGACTTGTGGCGCATTACCTTCACGGATAAGGCATAATTTACTGCTGTAGTGGACAGTGCAGTTTGTCATAGGTCTGCTGTTGTCACAACCAAATTGTCATTGGGTGAGGTTTTGAAAGCTCACTGGATAAATCATTAGTCACGTACGATAAAATTAACGGGTAGGTACACGGAGATGACAAAAGTCATGATATAGCTTTATGCACATATATAGATGGCGGTGGTACCGCGTACAAAAGGAATAAAAAGCCAGTGCATTTGTGGATCTGTCACTTGTACTCAATTAATTCATGTGAAACCGTTTCCGACGTGATTATGGCCGCACGACGGGAGTTAAAGGACTTCGAACGCAGAATGGTAGTGGAGCTAGAAGCATGGGACATTCCACTTTGGAACTCGCTAGGGAATTCAGTATTCCAAAATCCACAGTGTTACAAAATCTACGTGTCAAGAGTGTGCCGATAACATTACATTAGAGGCCTCTCAAATGTTCAAATGTGTGTGAAATCTTATGGGACTTCAGGCATCGCCTTTCACTGCGGAGTCCGCAGCTCATGGTCTAGTGCCTATGGATCACGGAGTGCTGAGTTCGATTCCCGTCCGGGTTGGGGATTTACTCTGCCCGGGGACTGGGTGTTAGCGATGTCCTCATCATTAACTCATCATCATCGTCATCATCATTCGTGACACTGACTAGATTGGACTGCATAAAAAATCTCACCCCAGACAACGCAATGGCCGACGGCCTTCGCTTAACGAACGAGAGCAGTTATCAATGCCAAAAGACAAGCGACATTGCGGAAATAACGACAGAAAGCAATGTGGGAGGTCCGACGAACATATCTGCAACAACAGTGTGGCGAAATCTGGTGTTAAGGGACTATAGCACCAGAAGACGCGAGTGCCTTTGCTAACAACACGACATCGCCTGCAGTGCATCTCCTGGACTCGTGACAACATCAATTGGACCCCAAACGACTGGAAAACCGTCGCCTGGTCAGATGAGTCCTGATTTAAACTGGTATCAGATTATGGTAGGTTTCGAGTATGACCCCGACAGCCTGAAGCCATGGAGTCAAGTTGTCAACAAGGCACTGTGCAAGTTGGTCGTGGCTCCATAACTGTGTGGGCTGTATTGACGTGGAATGGACTGGGTCCTTTGGTCAAACTGAACCGAACATTGACTGAAAATGGTTATGTCCGACTACTTTGAAACCATCTGTATCCATCCATGGACTTCATTTTCCCAAACAGCGATGGAATTTTTATGGATGACGGTGTGCCATGTCACCAGCCCACAATTGTTCGCGATTAGTTTGAAGAATATTCTGGACAGTTCGAGCGAATGATTTGGCCACCCCAATCGCCCGACATATGACATAATCGAGAGATCAGTCAGTGCATAAAATCCAGTACCGACAACATTTCTGCAATTATGGACGGCAGTAGAGGCAGTATGGCTCAGTATTTCTGTAGGCGACTTCTTACGACTTGAGGAGTCCATCCCACGTTGAGCTACTGCACTAAGTCGGGCTGGTATTAGGAGGTATCGCATGACTTCTGTCACTTCAGTGCACCAAATAACACAGAAACTAGACAGTAGCTTGTATTGTATTGTGGGTCAACCGAGGCCTAGAAACGACGGAGAGGCTCCCTCCCCGCCGCTGCCGCAGTGGTCCACAACCCCACGACGACTACCGCAGTCCACTTCAACCCTCCTCCGCCCCACACCGAACCACTCTTTCAGCGTTTTTGCGCAGTTCGACCCCTGGTGGACACTCCCCCCCCCCCTCCTCCTCCCCCTCCCCTACTGCAGGGAACGTCCACACCAGACGAGTGTAACCCCTTATATTTGCGCGGTAGTGTAATGATGGTGTACGAGTACGTGGAGAACTTGTTTGAGCAGCAATCGCCGACATAGTGTAGCTGAGGCGGAATGAGGGAAACCAGCCCACATTTGCCGAGGCAGATGGAAAACCGCCTAAAAACCATCCACAGACTGGCCGGCTAACCGGGCGGGCAGACAGGAGCTTAGCTGAAGAGTGTAGAGTGGTCCGACGAGTCGCAGTCCCATTAATTTCGAGGATTCCGCTCATATCTAGCAAACTGCTGTTTCAATTCAAAAAGACTGAAATTTACAGTAAGATCAGCATTTAGTATCACTACAAATAAGACAGAAGGACAAACGTTAAGCTCTTGTGGTATTAATTTGAAAGAATTGTAATTTTATCACAGTCAGTCTTCTGTAGCTTGTTCTAGGGATAGGAAACGCAAAGAATTTATGTACATTCTCACTAATTAACAAGATGGAAAACGTAGTTCATAAACAAGCCTTGTAACAGAATAATTAAGTATGAAACACTGTGAAAAAGGAAAGAAGTTTTCTTTCACTAAATTAAATGCAGTTATATTGAGAATATGATAATTTACTTTAGCTTTATAATTTCTCTCTTAAAATGTTCTTTCTTTACGCTTCAGAGGATGTTTTAATGGGAAATATTCCACATTTATCCATTAATGTTCTTATGATTTTACGAATATTCTTGAATGTTAACGAATATTATGAAGGTTTAAAATATTTTAGAATGCTCTAGAGTAGTCCAGAGTGATCTAGATTACCGCAGAGTGTTCTTTCGCGTGTTCTAGAAAGTTCCTGACTTTTCTTAAACTTTCTTGAATGATTTGGAATGTTCTCAGCACTTTATAAAGAAGTCTGCGATATAGTACCTTACTTCAAATTTGTGTATTTTTGAATATTGCAGCGGATTTAGGAGAACAAAAAAAGGTTCAAAAATGGTTCAAATGGCTCTTAGCACTGTGGGACTTAACTTCGGAGGTCATCAGTCCCCTAGAACTTAAAACTACTTAAACATAACTAACCTAAGGACATCACACACATCCATGACCGAGGCAGGATTCAAACCTGCGACCGTAGCGGTCGCGCGGTTCCAGACTGTAGCGCCTAGAACCGCTCGGCCCCTCCGGCCGGCTTAGGAGAACATTTGAGCGCTCTAAAGTATTTTTGAAGGCGACATCCTAATATTTTTACGATTCTTTAATGTTTATTTTTAGTATTTTCTCCAATGCTATCGAGTCATCTGGAAATTCTTCACAAAACAAATGAAGATAAAGAGCACGCAAAGTCGGTCTTTTTTTCCTGTAGTTGAAGTTACAGAAATTTCCGGACAAGGACCCGATCCTAAGACCCCTGGATTACCGTTCTGTGCTCCTTACACTGCGCCAACCAGTGCCTGGAATACACACGAACGTAAATGCTTCTCCCTACCCCGCGTAAGTAAAGCTACTTTTTGTTCACATTTGGGCGTCTGGAGCTCCCGCTTCAATCATTTTCATTTCTGTACAAGCCATGCATATACCATAAATCTGGACGAAATCGGTGAAGACGAATAGGTGGGGTCTGCTTGTTAGTGGTAAATTGCGAGACTCTGGTTCGGTTCCCGTCATTCCAGGGATATTTATGTCATTCCCTGTCGGGAATGTTTTTTGACGTGAAAAATGCTGAAATGCTGAGGTGCGCTGCGGTTCGGAATCCACATTAAACTGTAAGTCCCGCTGTAACAGTCTGGGTGAGTCAGTTCATAGGCCAGAGGATGGCAACATTGTACCACCTCCAATGAAACCAGCACTGTGATATTCAAAAGAATCTTCAAATTGCTGACTGCTTTACTAATGTTGATTTGAATACCTTACCAGTATACGTCGTCCGACCTCATCTCGACACGATTCCCAGCCTGTAGGAGCTATGTATGGTTGCTGTGAAGAGGTGGCCACTGTATTTAGTAACTGTCACGCCCTGTAGGCCCATAAATCACCTATAAATTTTATCACGCCTTATTCCCGCTGTATTGTATACTCACTACAATTTAGTTATTTTCTGTCCTTACTGTTGTATAAATTTCAATGGCAGCAGTGTACTCGTGAACACGAACTCCCCCTGCCCCATACAGTGATGTTTGACCAAAAACAGTCTTGGTCGCCACTTATCCTTTTATTATCAACGTGTTTCGCCTCAGTGGGGCATCTTAAGATTATCTTAAACTTTTCCTTTTACGACTTATTAAAGATAACAAAAGGGTTCTGTGCTAGGCTGAAACACGCTTCAAAACAGATGAACGCACAGAGACCATAATGAAGTCATATCAGTAGGCCAGAATGCTGCAATAGTAGAAGCGCAGAACCATCAAGCTACGACGGTGGTACTGCATATTATGTTTAAATGTGTACAGTTTATTGTGAGTGTGGTCCTACCAGTGTACCATTTTGACCAGCAAGTAGGACTTCATTAAGATCTCTTCCGGTTCATATGATTCGAAGCGTGCTTCAGTCTAGCACAGAACTGTTTTATGGGTTTTAAAATGCTTGAAATGGAGGTCTCAGCTGATCCAACTGCTTCGAAACGTGCTTCGCTCTAGCACAGAAACGCTTCATTTATTTTATTCTTTTAATGTATTGTAAAAGAAATTTTTTAAGATAATCTGAAGACGCCCCACGATGGCGAAACGCGTTGTTAATAAAAGAATAAGTTGCAACCAAGGCTGTTTTTAATTCAAATATTCTACATGCAACTGCTGTACCAGACTGCCTTATGGGGTGACACACACACACACACACACACACACACACACACACACACACACACATAAATGTCGGTGAGTCCTTGTGAGCGTCGCACCATTATTTGTAACTCATCGTATATTGTTTGTGACTCGATTTTTGACGCAAGTTACCTTGCGCCGTAAAATCGTCTGTGGATCCCAGGAACAATTCACGTAGAGCTACCGTCAGCTTTAGTTTTGAAAAGTCCTTGCAGAATGTGCAGCCACTTTCCTTACAAATTCTTGAATGGCTCCTAGGCACGAGCAAGGTGACTTCAGTCAGGTTCACACGGCTTGCTTCCATTCTGAATCGCATATATTTTATGTCAAATTTCTAGATCCACATGAGGTTTATAGGCTTCTTTTGCGGGACGGACAACAAACCCCTTTCACTCATCGCGCTGGTTCTTGTAATGTGGTTATACTGGAATATACGAATGTCAGAGTGTTTAAGCTTTCACACGAAGTTGGTGACAGTTTCCTCAAGCTCGTCCTGCTTCTGTTTCGGGACAGACGTATTATACGGCGGGAACACTGGTCCACTCAAGTTTATGGTGGTATTCAATCCGTGGACATGGTGTTAAAACGGCGTATCCCCTCACAGTGCAGATGTGTGGCTACCGGCTGCATATAATTTACATAGGGGAAGTACGGACCTGTTTTATGTGTAATGAGAGTGGATACCTTCGCACAAATTGTCCGCGTCTTGTCACGGTCTTGAAGGGCAGTAAGAACACCCTGAAAGACCAACTTTAGCAGACCTCGTTTCCCAAGTGACATCCATTGTGCCTAACCAACTTCCTGAGTCGCAACGCAGGTCATTGCTTGATGGCACTAGTGAGTTTCCGCACTTCATCTCGCATAGGTACTTTGAAGCTGTAGTTTTGTCGACACCAACTCCACTTCAAAACAAGTGTAGACGGAGGCAAGATGAGGAGTCAGACGGTTCTTCTTCTTCCTTCCTCCACTCTACTGAAAGGACTCCATCGAAGGAGACGCCTTGCATCACAGAGTTCCAACCGGATGATAACATGGGGACTAAAATCATCCCGCTCCCTTGTTGAAATGGCCGCTCCATTGTTATTTGGAAAACAGCGTGGATTCACTTTAGTCTTCTTACCCTCTCGATGGAAGTCGCCTCATCGTGGTATAGGGGAATTCACAATATTGTTGCTGTGTGAAATATACTATTTGTATACATATTCAAATTACACAGATGACTGGTAAACGACTCTCCACTGGCAGGAAACAGATTTAGGTTTTTTGAAGATCATAATGACATGGACACGATATTCTAGAATGGGATTCATAAATTTCTTGCGGATGTATAAACGGGATTTCGAAATACTTATACAGATGGTTGAGGTTGAGGGACGCATTTCGCAGTATGACGACAATTTCAGACTGCTAAAATCTGCTTCCCTCAGATTCCCAGTCGCAATTTCCGGTCTTAATTCACTGCAAGTTCTTCGAACAACGGGCAATGATTTACTTTAACTCTGATGTATCGTAATGAATATGACCAATAACGAAAGTTAGAAACCTCATCTTCAGCCTATGATGTGAGACTTACACTTTGAAGTAACCAGATAGTATCCCTGCTATTGTTTGAGAATAACTGCCTAGTGAAGAAACATGCGGCTCCAAAATAAGCGGTGTTTTATTTTTTATGCTTCAAGTAAAACGTTTTCCGAAATACTAATTCAGCAACTTTGCTTCCTTTACATACAGCACTTTCTTTCATCAGCGCAGCAGACGGCTCAGCATTTATCTTTCTGATTTCCTTGTATCAAACCCAGATACGAACACGATTCTTTACGTGGCATGTCGGAGAAGTCGGCCATAAAAAGTTCACAACAAACAGTTCTGCCAGTGAGTCTCAATAATTCATCATAGCGCGTACAAAACTTCAGAAGAGGAGTGCTACAACACGAGATAATCCTGAAGACCAAGTGTGTCATTTCTTGTTTTTTTCTTTTATTTGTGCCACTTCTGCCAGCCTCCGATACTTACTGAAAAGATCACACACACGGATACCAGTGATTAGCGTACAATATTTTCATTGGTTGTACACATACTGCTTGCACCACGATGTACTCCCATTACTGCCACGAGACGTCACTGCAATTGCTAATCGTATTGGAACATATAATATTCATGCATCCAGACAACTTTGCTGCTGTATGCTTCTTACATCGCATAAATTACATGAAAATGATAGTACTCACTTACTTAAAGTGGTTCTCTGACCAGTCAAATTGTCTGGTCGTAGAGACTCAATGCCACCCTGTGAAGCCAGGCCGGGTCGCTAATATGTCTACAAAGTAGTTACGTGAACTGACGAACTCAAGTGTGACAACTACAGAACTAGGCGTATCCTTTCCTCGATTTATTAAACCTAATTTTTTGCGCGAAGAATACACTCCACATGTAAACCGTTCAGTTTTTAAATGACCTGTATAAGAGCGTCGCGGTGCATGGGATTACCATTGCAGCACTTGTCGATTCGACAGAATCACTGCAAACTGCAGTGCCTCTGATACCAAGCAGACAGAAGATCAATGAGTCGGATGCATTGATGAGGGGTACGGGAAGCTGGATTCACGTCACACCACACTGAAGCTAACATAAATTCTGGAAGAATTACGCAACATTTTGTGTGTTAATGGGAGATTCCTACTACGAATATTCTTACGAATAAACAGGACTTCAGCCGCCCCTCCACCTCCCTCACACCTTTTTATCTCAGAGAAGCACTTACAACCCACTTACTCAGTCTGCTGGATGTATGCCCGTCTGGGGCCTCCTCCAGAGTATTTAACCTCTACAACTCCCTTTAACACCATGGAAATAAATCCCTAATGTCCTAATAGGTGTCCTATCATCCTGTCCCTTCTCTCAGTATATTCCTTTCCTCGCCGATTCTGTGTTGACATTGCACAGAAAGAGTTAACTTTGCTGGATAATCATTCACTTATACAGCAAAGCTTTCCTTTACCTCATATTCTCATGTTGTGGCGTTTAACCTTGTCGTTTCCCTACGAGATCCGTCACTCTCATTTATGACGCCGCACGTGTCCGTTACATACATCTGCATCCGATTCACTTCGCTTGCCCAGGATTTAAAATTTTGAAAATTCTTTACATTCTCCGCATTTCTTATTCATGAATCGCTACGCATTAAACATAGATGTTTTTCAAAATTGTTAAGGCTTTCGTGGCCACTTGTTGACAAACTGCCTATTGGCTTCTGTCTCGGATTCTTCGGCCGACGTTCATCTAATGATTTTTCTGACGTTTCGCCAGCACAGCCATTTCGGAAACCGACACACACGGACCGATACCTGCACAATCTGTCAAACTACCACCCGAACCAGAAAAGAGGAATGATTAGTACGCTCGTAACGAGAGCAGGACGAATATGTGAGCCTCAACACCTCAAACGAGAAATGCAACAGCTGGAAACTGTTCTGCGGAGAAATGGGTACTCCACAAATTACGTTAGAAGTGTAACAGAGCCAAACACTCGGCGAAGTAAGAAACCAGAAAAAGAAATGTCGGGTACGGCGTTTCTGCCATACATTCCCAGAGTGACGGACAGAATCGGCCGTATATTGCGCAAACACGGCGTAATGACGATTTTCAAACCGACAAGGAAGATCAAAGAGTGTCTTAGATCGGCGAAGGAGAAAAGAGACCCACTTGCAATGTCGGGAATATACCGTATACCATGCACATGCGGAAAAGGATCAAAGAGCATAAGTGACATTGCAGGTTGGGGCAGGTGGAGAAATCGGCCGTGGCAGAGCATGCACTGAAAGAGACCGACCACGTAATAAAATTCGCCGACATGGAAGTTCTGGCTGTAGAGAAGCACTATCACACGCGCTTGTTCAGAGAAGCTGTAGAAATCCAAAAACACGCGAACAGTTTCAACAAGAAAGAGGAAAGCCTTAAGGTAAACGGATCCTGGCTGCCCGTACTGCAGCGAACGAACGTCGCAGGTAGCAAGAGGAGAACCGCACCGGAAATGACCGCGGAGAAGCCCTCGGACGTTGGCGCGCCAGGTACATATAGTCTGCGGCCGCGAGCTCGCCTCCGACGCGGGCAATGCTGATTACCCGCAGGCTCGGAAGGCGCGAACCTCCTCAACGTCCCCCCCTCCACCTTCACCTAAATGGAATCCAACTCTCCTGGCGCAGAACCGCCAAGTACCTTGGCGTAACCTTGGACTCTCGTCTTACGTGGAAACCCCACATAGACGACGTCCACAGGAAGGTCTGCGCCAGAATGTCCATTCTATACCCTATCCTGAACACAACCAGCTCCCTTCCCTGCCCAGTAGCAGTAAATGTTTACCAGGCCCTGATCCGGCCAGTAATGGAGTTTGCGTGCCCTGTCTGGGGATACGCGGCAAAGCAGCACCTGGACAAACTCCAGAGGCTGCAGAACCGCGCCCTCAGAAGGGCACTGCACCTACCTCTTGGATTCCCCACAGACGACTTGCACGCCGCAGCCGAAATCCCACTCCTGAGAGAGCGTTTCCAGGATCTGGCAAGGGCCTTCTATGAGGGTTCTTCCAGATCCGGAAACGCGCTCATCCACTCCCTAGGTCGGTATGACATGTCCCGCGATAAGCATAAGCGCCCTATGACGATCTTCGACGATTAAGTCGAAGAGAAAATCCCAATCCCTAATCCAGTTCCTTCCCATATAACACCAATCTTTTCGCCTACCTCAGGCAAGTACCAGACTCACTCACAACAAACAAGTCACAGACACCAAAAAACTATAGAAAAATCACACACACACGTTCACAGGGGAGTAAAAGCCGAAAGGCTACAAACTCCCCATCACACTTCCCCAAAGAGGGGAAAGTAACAGATGTGAGCAGCAGCTCGCCTCCAGTTCACCACCGGCAATGGAGGGTGAAGCTTTGACAATGCCAGCCACTCGTGCTGGCGAAACTTCAGAAAAATCATTAGATGAACGTCGACCAAAGAACCCGAGACAGAAGCCAATAGGCAGTTTGTCATAGTTGTTTTTAGTTGCTATATTCGTTTTGAATTTCCCTGTACAAAGAGTCTCTTGTTGAATCTGCAAACAGACCTAACCGCCCGCCCCCATACACTTTCCACACGTTACGAGTGCTGATGTGGCTGTGTAAAACAGTACGAGCATGCGAGACATCGAGGAAAGATTAAACCAAGGTCATAAAGTTTCAGAGATAACTGCAGCAAAGGTATACCTATGCATATGCATACGCTTTTCGGCTTTCGGCAAGATCTATGTGTAGTTTCAAGCGAGCCACTTAGGCCCCATAATTTGGTGCAACACAGATCATATGAGTATTTCGTCTCAAAATATATTTGTACTTCATCACAAAATGAATATATGTATTGCATCAAGTGATACAGAGTGTAACGTCTATAAGTGCAGACGTTTTTATATGTGGTACTTTAATAAGTACACCGGTCAGTGTGTGGGCTGTCTTTTCTCTGTGTCCAACTATCTTCCCACAAATACGTCACATAATTGAGAATGAAATTTTCATCTGCAGCGGAGCGTACGGTGATACGAAACATTGTGGCGTATTACCGGGTCGTACGTGGGTAGCTCAGTCGGTAGAGCACTTGCGTTTGGAAGGTAAAGGTCCCAAGTTTGTCTCGGTCTGGCACATCGTTTTAATCTTCCAGGAAGTTTCACGTCACGTTTCCCGCTACTTGATAATTTCTGCACGGTTGAAACTGCTCTACTAAGTGGACTACACTTGTCAATATAGGATAATCCTTTCCCATCCACACGTCCGCACTTCATCAACTGACCTGCTGCCCAGGGGAAAGTCAGTATTAAGGGCTTGCTCCAGTCACATGTGCTTGGAAGTACAGGGTGGCAGTCATTGAACTACACGGAAAAAAACGTTTATTTAGTAACAAAATACGGCATGCGCACACTTTATTCAACATGTAGACGTCACTACAATTTTCCAATTTAGGTTATGACATGTTCGATATGCCTGCCATCATTGGCGATGATGTGGCGCAGGCGAATAGCGAAATTCTACATGACGCGCTGAAGTGTCGGAAGATCGATGCTGTCAGTGTCCTTCTGAATGGCTGTTTTCAGCTCAGCAACGGTTATGGAGTTACCGCTGTGCACCTTGTCTTTAATGTACCCCACAAAAAGGAGTCGTATGTTTTCAGATCCAAAGAATAAGACGAACAATCGAGGCCTATGAAACTGGCCTCTGGGTATCCCATAGTCAGAATGCGTCCCCAAAGTGCTCCTCCAGGACGTCACTCTCCTGCTGTGGTGGAGTCGAGCTCCGTCTTGCGTGAACCACATCTTGTCGAAAACAGGGTGACTTTGAATAATGGTGATGAAATCATCTTCCAGAAGCATCACGTACCGTTTGGTAGTCACCTTGCCATTAAGGAATGTTCTCACCGATTATTCCGTGACTGGATATTGCACACCACATAGTCACCCGTTGAGGGTGAAGAAACTTCTCGAACACGAAATATGGAATGTCAGTCCCCCAGATGCGCCAGTTTTGCTCATTGACGAATCCATCTAAACGAAAGTGGGCTTCGTCGCTACACCAAATCATCACATCAAAGTCTGGTTCGTCAGTCCTGTGGACAATAATGTTGGCGAAACACATCCGCTGTTCTATGGCCCTGGGGTTTAAGGTCTGATAGGTTTGAATTTTATATGAGAAGAGATTCATGTTTGCAACAACAACTTGTCGCAGTGTCTCCCGGTTGATTACCACCTGTTGTGCTGATCGTCTGATCGATTTCCTGGGGCTTGTTTGAAACACAGCGCTCTTCTCGATGTTTTCAAGATATTCATCCTTTTTGGACATTCGACAATGCCAACGTTGTCATCACGAATACTACCCGTTCTCTCAAACTTGCTAATCAAATTCTTGTTTGTTAGCACACTAGGTTGTCTTCAGCTTGAACTCCGTCACAAACTTCCTTTGAGCCACAGCTGGGCTGCTGTTGGTCGCATAACAGACCTTCACAAGCGCTGTGAGCCCAGGAACGCGGTACCATGACATTTTCACCAGCAAATGGCCGACAGCAACAAAGCGCGTGCGCATGCGCATACTAATTCTCTCATGCCCCGCTGCCAACCGTGTAGTTTGAACGTCCTAACGCAAACCATTCAGAAAATGTGACGATTTTATTTCATATAGTTCAATAACTGTCAGTCTGTACTAACCAAATTAAAACCATACTGCTCATAAAAGCTATAATTAGTAGTCTGCAGTCGAAGTTAATATTAATGTAATATTGTTCCGTACATTGTTCTCAGTACCAATAAAAATGTCTAAACTTACTCGTGCTACACCTTGTATATAACTGAGGCAAGTATTACAGTATCATATTTCTTTGACACAAAATGCGATCAGATAGTAATAAATTTCTTTGACAAAGATCTTTGACGTGGCGCTAAAAGAGGCTATTAAACTGTAATCACGTTTTTGATCAAAGTTCAAGATGGCGGTCAATAACGACTTGTTATTTTGCGATGCAGTTGCTTGTACCACAACTGCATTGTGTGAGCATTTGGAAGAGAGCCAGTTTAAAAAAAGGGAACTTATTTGGGTTTTACTTCGAGATTATAGTAGCATTCACCAAAATTTTTTACGAGAGCTGCAAGTGGAAGACGTCAAGTCTATATAAATTACTTACGAATGGATGAATAATCAAAGAAGAATAATCATTTGTAAAAACCAATATGTACAGAAGACAGGCTCACTATAACACTTAGCTTTCTTATTACAGGAAAGAGCTGTTCTAGATGACAATAGAGAGTGATATTCCAGCTAACAATACATCACTCGAATACCACAGTCCACAATAACCAAAATAATTGAGTGAACGTGTGAAGCTATTTACAAAGCACTGAAGGATAAATAGTTGAAGATAATTGAATGTTTTGTTCACTATATAGGCATTAAAATTTTTCGTTTTTGAGTAATTTAATTAATACAATTAGTGCACCAAGGACTTTTTAACTTGTGGCACCCAGAATTCAAATTTAGACAAAGTACAATGGAGACCTAAGAATTTTTTTTATTTTAGAGTGTGTCCTCCTCCTCTATTCTGGCTTGATGAAAAGCTTCCTGGATGTTTCTAGATGTTGAGGTGGATGGCTGTAGCTGTGATTGTTGATCTGAAGTCGCCTGCATCATACCCACCTTCCTATCAGCACACGATTAATACCATGTAGTCTGCCACTTGCTAATCTCCCACCAGAGTCGAAGAAACACACCAACAAAACTTTTCAGCCATGTTTGCAAACACAGTACATCCTACAGACGTCAAGTAGCTGTAGCGACGCCAGCGCTCCGTGCGGCTACATTCCTCGCTGTAGTGAACAGAAGACGAACGACTTCTATGATCAAATCTACAGTGAGGCTATAGATTTGATCATATTTCTTTAGCGAAAGGCAAGATTTGACGAAGTTCTCTATTACACTACCAAATTTATTTGACGTAAATGTTTGACAGAATTTATTTGACATAAATGATTGGCAGATGAACTTTGAAAATGGACATGATAGTGTAATAGCGGCCTAAGGGAACCATAAATGGTTCAGAAGGCTCTGAGCACTATGGGACTTAACTTCTGAGGTCATCAGTCCCCTAGAACTTAGAACTACTTAAACCTAACTAACCTAAGGACATCACACACATCCATGCCCGAGGCAGGATTCGAATCTGCGACCGCAGCGATCGCGCTGTTCCAGACTGTAGCGCCTAGAACCGCTCGGCCACTTCGGCCGGCTAAGAGAACCATAGCCAGAGTCCTCATGTACATTTGACGTTGTGGATTCTTGCTTTCATTGGGGGAATTCTACGCATACGATCTCACCCCTACCGCATGAACATGCGTCGAATTACGCTTCTTTTCTCTGGACCGGAGTTACTTCTATTAACGCTACGAATCAATTGCAAATTTGTCGCAGCGAAACCTCTCAAGACGCTGGTACATGAATATTACTGTAAAAACCACTGGCCAGTCTCAGTGAATCAGTGTAGAGTGGAGAAATTTGCCAGTAGCCCCGCCGCGTGGGTCCGCGTGCTACAGGCTCAAATGGCCACTCGCAGCGCCCCGGGCATCCGACCCGGCGCGTGCCTTTGGCCGCACGCGCTCCTTTGTCAATGGCAGGCAATTACACGAGCGATTCCCGCGCGGATACGGCAGCTAACAACGGCTTACGCGGACCGCCGCGTACTGTACGCCCGCAGATAGCATCGCACCTGCTCCGGATGGCCGCCGACTTGGCCGCGCGTTAATGGGCCCACCGGTCGTGACGATGTCCTTACGGCTCACTCGCCAGGCTGCACGAATGAGCGCACCCAGTCGTGTTCTGCAGCTCTGCAGACTGCTCGCTAAAGAAGGTACAGAATGCTCATTATATTCCACTTGCCCACTGTACTTGGGAGAGATACCTTACCTTTTATACAGGCTGGTCAACTGCCCCTACCGCTGTCGTTTTATGCAATTCACAATTCATATCTGCTCTTCAAAAACCACGCGCGAGATTTTCCTATTCTCTCGCTCGCTAAGCGCAAACTATTGATCCTACAGAAAAAAAAATGACCAGGACCTTCTTTTAGAAAATTTAGTCAAGTTAAATTTCCTACTTGGATATACACTCCTGGAAATTGAAATAAGAACACCGTGAATTCATTGTCCCAGGAAGGGGAAACTTTATTGACACATTCCTGGGGTCAGATACATCACATGATCACACTGACAGAACCACAGGCACATAGACACAGGCAACAGAGCATGCACAATGTCGGCACTAGTACAGTGTATATCCACCTTTCGCAGCAATGCAGGCTGCTATTCTCCCATGGAGACGATCGTAGAGATGCTGGATGTAGTCCTGTGGAACGGCTTGCCATGCCATTTCCACCTGGCGCCTCAGTTGGACCAGCGTTCGTGCTGGGCGTGCAGACCGCGTGAGACGACGCTTCATCCAGTCCCAAACATGCTCAATGGGGGACAGATCCGGAGATCTTGCTGGCCAGGGTAGTTGACTTACACCTTCTAGAGCACGTTGGGTGGCACGGGATACATGCGGACGTGCATTGTCCTGTTGGAACATGGTAGAACGATGGGTTCGATGACGGTTTGGATGTACCGTGCACTATTCAGTGTCCCCTCGACGATCACCAGTGGTGTACGGCCAGTGTAGGAGATCGCTCCCCACACCATGATGCCGGGTGTTGGCCCTGTGTGCCTCGGTCGTATGCAGTCCTGATTGTGGCGCTCACCTGCACGGCGGCAAACACGCATACGACCATCATTGGCACCAAGGCAGAAGCGACTCTCATCGCTGAAGACGACACGTCTCCATTCGTCCCTCCATTCACGCCTGTCGCGACACCACTGGAGGCGGGCTGCACGATGTTGGGGCGTGAGCGGAAGATGGCCTAACGGTGTGCGGGACCGTAGCCCAGCTTCATGGAGACGGTTGCGAATGGTCCTCGCCGATACCCCAGGAGCAACAGTGCCCCTAATTTGCTGGGAAGTGGCGGTGCGGTCCCCTACGGCACTGCGTAGGATCCTACGGTCTTGGCGTGCATCCGTGCGTCGCTGCGGTCCGGTCCCAGGTGGACGGGCACGTGCATCTTCCGCCGACCACTGGCGACAACATCGATGTACTGTGGAGACCTCACGCCCCACGTGTTGAGCAATTCGGCGGTACGTCCACCCGGCCTCCCGCATGCCCACTATACGCCCTCGCTCAAAGTCCGTCAACTGCACATACGGTTCACGTAAACGCTGTCGCGGCATGCTACCAGCGTTAAAGACTGCGATGGAGCTCCGTATGCCACGGCAAACTGGCTGACACTGACGGCGGCGGTGCACAAATGCTGCGCAGCTAGCGCCATTCGACGGCCAACACCGCGGTTCCTGGTGTGTCCGCTGTGCCGTGCGTGTGATCATTGCTTGAACAGCCCTCTCGCAGTGTCCGGAACAAGTATGGTGGGTCTGACACACCGGTGTCAATGTGTTCTTTTTTCCATTTCCAGGAGTGTATTTTCCTTCGAAGCCACAGAGTTCGAGTTATTAAAAAAAAGGGGTTATTAAAAAAAGGTACAAAATTGACCTTCAAACGCACATCTAACGCCACACTCATCCCTCACCAGTTAGGATTTCTAGTATGTTATTCTTGGCACTCCCTCCTACCACCGTACAGAAAACCTGTACTAGCTATTCACGATATTTAACCTTTTATTGATCTCCATTGATTGGGCAATTGATTTTTTCTGTAGAACATAGCTCGTAGGGAGCGAGAGAATATGAAAGTCTCGCGCGAGGTTTTTGAAGGCCAGATATAACATTGCAGGCTGCATGAAACATCGACAGGGGCTGCTGAATCGTGCTGTACATGTTGTAATGACCCTAGACAACAGTTCACAAGGTATGATTACTGGAGATGGTCGAGGAAATACTACAGCTCACAGAATATTAATTCAGTTCAGAAAATCACCTTAATACAAAATACTTAACTTCGGAGGCATCCATGCCCACATGAGCGTCAATATACAATCAACACTGTCGTAGAATACAATGATAACTGTGTAAAGTTCCCTGGCCGCACACACACTATTAATAAACTAAAATTTAATTGTACTATATTGTACTGAAGATTAGATGGGTAGCTCACATAACTAATGAGGAAGTATTGAATAGGATTGGGGAGAAGAGAAGTTTGTGGCACAACTTGACCAGAAGAAGGGATTGGTTGGTAGGACATGTTCTGAGGCATCAAGGGATCACCAATTTAGTATTGGAGGGCAGCGTGGAGGGTAAAAATCGTAGAGGGAGACCAAGAGATGAATACACTAAGCAGATTCAGAAGGATGTAGGTTGCAGTAGGTACTGGGAGATGAAAAAGCTTGCACAGGATAGAGTAGCATGGAGAGCTGCATCAAACCAGTCTCAGGACTGAAGACCACAACAACAACATATACGCCGTTATGAAGCAATTTGTATATACTGTAATTATTTAACAAAAAATATTATTTAATTTTGTGTAAAGGACATTCGTTATTATTGTAATATTTTCTGTAATAATATTATCGATGTATTTATGATTGTAATATTTCTATACTCATAATGTAATTACGAAATGTGTCAATATCTGCGATAAGAAAAATGTAAAATACAGCCGCAGATTGCAAAGAGACAACAACGGTTGAGAGTCGTATAAATAGGAATACATAGTGTGCATTCTTTGTCGTCTTCCTCGAGAGCTGAGAGAGAGAGGAACCTGTGACGTAGCATTTTATGAATGGGTAGACTTCATTTGTCTGTATCTAGATTTAGCCGCCATTAGAGGAGAAATTACAAACTAATGTAAGTTGAATTATTGTTGTGGTCTAAATACATTATAATTTATCAAAAGTGTGTATTACTAATGTAGATTAGCTTGCCCATGTCATCTATAATATTTCTTTAAAGAATTTTCAGCATTTTTAGCGGTGTTGCTGGGCTGTGCCGCGACCGAACGATTTGCAGCGGCGGCACATTTAAAAAATTGTTCCGCTAAGAAAAATTAACCAAACCCGTAAATCGGGAGCAGATAAAAATTAGCAGTGAATTAAGAAAATGTTTTTCTTTTACAGCGATCCAGAGACTGACGGAATTTATTACTAGTTTCACATTTGTGCATTCATAGGCGGATAGTTAACGTTGAAATTTAACAATTTGTTGGTTCTTTCAAATAACTTAAATGTATAGTGAAGTGTGTTTTATCAATGATAATTAAACGTTCAGGTCGGCTTGGCAATATTTAACCATTTTCTGCTAATAGAGACAGTCTTGTGTTCCATAGCTAACGCCGGGAAAGAATTCTGTAAATATTTTTAAAAAAACCCACTGCATTTAGAAAATGTGTGCCAAGGCCGAATTATGTAAAAGATATAATTCTCAACTAAATATTCTTAATCAGTTAATATGAATTTATCAGCATGAGAGGGTTGACTAAGTTCACGTAATTTTAAATGTACTTAATTCTGTCTAAATGAATTTTTATTACCACACGTAAATAAGGGGTTCTACAACAAAGTTCGTACAGAAAGAAAGAAAGGCAAATTAACTAAAAACAAATTTAAATAAGGTAACTTTTTATTTTTATTCATTTAATTTCATTAAAACTGTTTAGTTTTCCAGTTGTCAGTTTTTAGACTTTCGTCTTTCTTCCATTTACTCTCAATTCATATTCTGTATTGATTAGACTGTTCACTCCATTGAACAGACCTTATAATTCTTCTTCACTTTAACTGAGGATAGCAATGTCATCAGCGAATGTTATCAGTGATATCATTTCACCTTATTTTTAATCGCACCCTTGAATCTTTCTTTTCAAATGGTTCAAATGGCTCTGAGCACTATGGGACTTAACATCTGAGGTCATCAGTCCCCTAGAACTTAGAACTACTTAAACCTAACCAACCTAACGACATCACACACATCCATGCTCGAGGCAGGATTCGAACCTGCGACTGTAGCGGTCGCGCGGTTCCAGACTGAAGTGCCCATAACCGCTCGCCTACACCGGCCGGCGAACCTTTCTTTTATTTCCGACACAGCTTGTTCGATGTACTGATTGAACATTAGGGGTGCAAGACTACATTGCTGCCTTACACCCCTTTCGAAACTGAGCACTTCGTTCTTGGTCTTCAAGTCTTATTGGCCCCTCTTGATTCTCTTACATATCGTCCATTACCCGTCTTTTCCTATATCTTACCCATATTTTTTCTCAGAATTTCCAACATCTTGCACCATTTAATATTGTCGAACGTTCTTTCCCGGTCGATAAATCCTATGAATGTGTCTACAGTTTATTTACTCTCGCTTTTATTATCAACTTCAAAGTCAGAACTGTCGGTCTGGTGCCTTTACCTTTCCCAGAGCAAACTGATCGTCATTTAACATAGTCTCAATCCTCTTTTCCATTCTTCTATGTGTTATTGATCTCAGTAACTTGAAGAGATAAGCTGTAAAACTAATTGTACGATAATCCCCGCAGCTGACAGCTCTTCCTATTTTTGTGATTGTGTGGATGATATTTTTCTGAACGTCAGATAGTACATCGCAAGCCTCATACGTCGTACACACCAACATGAGTAGTCGTTTTGCTGCCACTTCTCCCAACGATTTCTTCATTATTCGATCTTAAATCTTCCAGAGCTCTTTTAAATTTTGATACTGAATCCCCTATCTCTCCCCTGTCGACTCCTGTTTCTTCTTCTATCACGTCATCAGACAAGCCTTCCCATTCGTACAGGCTTTCAATACGCTCCTCCCATCTATTTGATCTCACCTCTAAATTTGCCAGTGAAATTCTCATTGTACTCTTAATGTTAAAGCCATTGCTTTTAATTTCACCGAAGATTGTTTTGACTCGATGCTGAGACAGTCCTTTCTACAATCATTTCTTTTTCGAATTCTTTATATTTTTCTTTCCTAACGGATTTTTATTTCTGTATTCCCGAATTTCCCTGCAGATTTTTGTACAGCTATCTCTCTTCCAAAGCATGAAAAGCAAAGATCTTGCACTAACAGTGTAAGAGGTCCGAGCAGATGTAATTTCGATGTATTGCTCATGCGCTGCCTGCGATATGCAAGCTATAAGAGAATCTCTGACCAGAGAGCAGTGTTGACTGCAGTAGGAACTGTGCAGCTGTAGCAGTAAGTTGTTGCTAGTCTGCAGTCTGCTCTGGTCTGGTCTGGTGTATCGTGTTGGCTAGGCCGGTCGCGGTGCAGCGATGTCAGAGCCTGAGTATTATTGTATAAGGTAAAAAGCAACCTCGCGCATATGTAGTAATGTCATATCAAGTCCCATGTAAATGTTTTAAAAATCTCGTAATAATAATCTTTCTCATAAAAAGTAACTTTTAACAACCATTCATTTCAATTTAAAGAATTTACTAATTTCTCCTATCCATGATCATCCCGATTGTTGCAAAAGAAAAATCAGTTGCTTCCTTTCATAAATGACAAATCTACCGGCCAGCATTGCATAGGGCTGTGCCAGAAAACATTATTTTAAGAGCAGATATATATGCGTTATCCGGCGACTTCATTGAGGTAACAATTTTTCTCTTTTTTTATTCAGAATGATCTTTCAGGGCCATGACGCAGCACTGCTGACGTCCAAAATTTACCAGGTTTAATTCACAGTCAATTATTGAAAAGTTATAAGTGAGCGACAATTTAATTGAGAGGTTAGTTACATTGTATTATTATCAGGCTACTGAATTTTTTTTTTTTTTGGGACGTTACACTGAATGTAAACGACATAATTACAATTTTTACTGTTGAGAGATTTAGAAATTTTTCTGTTTTGAGGTTACGCTAAATGTGAATGAATTTTGTGGGCAGGCTAAATGTGAACGAATTTTGTGTGGAAGTTAATGTGAATAACAAATTGTGTGGGGAGGTTAAACTTGGCGACAACCGGCTAGGATCGTATTTCTTTGTGAAGTTCTGAGAAGTAGTCATATATCTGCTCTTATTTATTTAAATGTAGTTTGCATCTGGCGCAACGCATTTACTAATTTGTCACTCTTTCTTTCACAGATCATCGGCAATTTATTACTCTTTGTGGTGATCGTGTTTGTTCCATTTTTTCTTCGTCTTTGTTTCATTTTGTGCTTAATTTTGATTTGTGAAAAATGCCGCGAAAAACTGTTAACAGTACATCGCGATGTGCAATGAGTGAAATAGCCGAGTCGAATAATTTGACCGATAATACTTGCGACACTCAGTGTAATAGCGATAATCCTCTAATTACAGATAACCAGTGCCTGCCGATCACTAGTATTGAGTTAAATTCAATTACGTCCACAGTAAATTTAACAACTGATGACGCGGCACGCTCCATTACAATGAACGCTGTCCAGTTTGACACGCCTAATTTGTAAAATTTACGTAGCGAACAGATAATTGTTTCTAACGAAGGTGAACAATATACACAAAATATGTCAGATTTATTTGATTCCGGTGTAGTGACCAACAGTGCACATCCAATTGGCGAACCTTTTCAAGAATTAGAAAATGACCAAATGACTACACAAAACGTGACAAATGTAGATACACCAACACACAACATAAAAAATAGAGTCGCTAATTTTGGGTTGGATCAAGTTGTAGCATTATTACTACAATTCAATGAAAAACAAGATAACAATTACAAACAAATCAATGAAAATCTCCAAGTCTAAGAAAGAACAAGACGACAATTTCGAACAACTTAATGAAAAACAAGACCACCTTAATGAAAATTTCAAACAGTTGAATGAAAAACACGACAACCTAAATGAACAGAACAAACAACTTAGTGAACAGATTACAGCCGTTGCCGTGCAATGTCATGATACTAAAGAACAATTACGTGAGGAAATTAAGGCTTGTGCTAGGAGCAGTAGTGAAGAAATTAGATCTGTGGCTCAAGAATTAAGTAATACACATGCAGGCAGCCACAACTAAATTACTTAGAGATGAAATTAGTGCAATCGTTAAACAATGCTCTGAAAACGCAACACAGTTACGCGACGAATTTAAATTAATGTCAGCAGAACTTTCACGCACACTGGATGCAAAAGTAGACGCGAAATTTGACCAACAGAACAGCCAAATTGACGAACGTTTTAATCACCACCTACAAAACAGTGAAACGCGTTACCGTAAATTTATACAGGAACAGAATAAAGTAAAGCAACAAGTCATGGAAACAATTACTGCACAGAGACAGGAAGATAAGCAAGCGTAAATTGTTTACGAAAGCAAAAACATACGTAGACAACAATATTGCTACAGTATCAGACGAAATCAAACAGTTGAACACCGAATTGCATGATGAAATCTTAGATCTTAAAACAGAAACAGACACACACACATTAGACTTTCAGACAATGACCAACAGACTTGAAAAGTTGGAACTAATACAGGATCCAGGTGCTATCAAAGCAGATGTTAAGAAATTGAACAAAACCACATGTAAAATACAAAAATGCTTGTGATACCAAAAACGATGATCAGGTAAAACCAATGACTGAAAAATATCATGAATTGGCTAGTCGTGTTGATGCTATCGAAAATAATAATGACACCAAATAAGACGATACGTCACCCGAATTCCAAAATTTACAGCACACGATCAGCGAGATAGGTTCGTCTAATAATACATTACGTAGAAAATTATCATCTTTACAGCACGAATTGACGGAGATGAAAAATATTTCAGCCTTTAACGCATCACTGCATACGCCACTTTCCGAACATTTGTCAGACTCACACAGCCAGTATAATTTAGGTAATTTACAGAGAGTACGTGTCTTAGATTCAGAACAGTCACAGACAAACAGATTGTTACACAAACCTGAACCTGCTCAGTCATGTAGAGACAATAATTTTGATAATAAGCACTTTCTATCCGTGAGAAAATTTAAAGTATTTAATAATGACAGAACACAGATTCACCCTTTCGACTGGATACGACAATTTGCCTTAGTATTTTTACCAGCTTGGCCTGTAATGCAGAAACTAGAATTGGACTGGATACGAAAATTTGTTTTTGAATATGCACCGCCATTGCATGTAATGCAGAAACTAAAATTTATTTGCAGCGCGTAATTGACCTCAGGGGATTCATTAAACTTCGATGAATGTGTGCCGTAGCGTGCACAGGGCCCCGAGCCATAGTAGTGCTATTTTATCTTTAGTTTTCTGCACTGCTGCCTTCTCTTTTACTATCCTTTATATCTATCAAAACAGCTCTTTAACTATTGATATATCAAGGATTAAGGATGTATAAAGAAAACCTGATGTGACAAGTTTTACCAGAAAGTGACAGTTTTCATTAGACACTCACGAAATGACAAGAACTACCAGCGTAATTTTAATATCAGACAAAATTTTAATCATCAGTATTGTCAAAATTATCAGCAAGAGCAAACCACATTTTGGTAACAATAGAGGTTTTTCTCCACAACAACCACAAAACCAGCCGGTTAGCATACCTAACCAACAATGTAATGTGCAAGGTCAACCAAGCTTTAATGTTTCGCCGCCTACACGTATAGCGTCGGCTCCGCCAAATATTAACGCACAACGACAAGGAAATCAGTACATACAGAAAACACACCATTTCAACTCATATCGCAATGCGCCGTATAGTAACGACTATCATGACAGACGTAAAAGTAATGAGCACAATTTTCAGCGTACGTTTAATAACAGTCGGTCTTACCAGCAGCAAAATCATCCGCAACAACAGATTATCATGAATGAACCAGAGAGTCGGTATCATCCCGAACGTAATACGTCAGGAAGAAATAACAGAACAGTACAAATAGTTGAAATGCCACAGCATCCTCCCGCAAATAACAGCACGTCAGAAAGGATTTGACTAGATACAGGACAGACTGAATCCATCCGAACTGCAGAAAGTACACAGCTTTTCTCTGCTTTGGTGATTGTTATCAATTTCGCAAATTACCGTTCGGCTTAACAATTTATTCAGCAGCATTTATTCGCGGTTTAAATACTATACTTCCGACAGAACTTAAAGACAGAAACATAACGTATGTAGACGACATTCTTATTGCAGAAGCTAACTGGTTTGAACACAATTTGATTCTTGAACAACTGTTAGAAACTTTTCGTGCACAAGGACTGACAGTTAATCTTAACAAATCGCACTTTGGCAAAACTTCCATAAAATTTCTTGGACATGTAATTTCAGCAGAAGGCATTGCGCCTGACCCGGAAAAACTTCAAGCTTTACGTGACATTACTGTTCCTACGACGAAGAAACAACTACGCAGCTTTTTGGGTTTAATTAACTTTTTTCGTAAATGTATTCATTACTCTGCTCTAGACACCCCTAGATTGTGCCAGTTGACGGGTAAAACATTATTTGGTCCTGGGATAGCCAAGCACAGTCTGAATTTGTCAATCTGAAACAAGCTTTGTTGAATGCACCACTTTTATCACATCCAGATCTTACTAGAAATTTTTCCATTGCCACCGGCAGTTCTAACACCGCTTTAGGCGTACACATTTTTCAGGAAATTGAAGAAGATGGTTCTACAGTAATTAAAAACATCGCCTTTGCGAGTCGCATTCTGTCACCTGCTGAACGCAATTATTCTGTTACAGAACTTGAAACATTATGTGTTGTATGGGCATTTACGAGATTTCGGCATTTCCTTTATGGAAGACATACGACCGTTTACACAGGTCATAGAGCGATACAGTTTTTACTTTCCGCAAAATTTACACACGACAGGTTAAGCAGATGGAAACTTTATTTACAGGAATTTAACTTTACAATTGTTTACATTCCCGGTACACAAAATATTGTAGCAGACGCACTATCCCGTTCTCTCAGCAACAATCAGCAAGACATCGCAACCAACTTCTGCCAAGTAAATTTTAGCGTCATGTATATTCAACAAGTTGCATTTGAAAATTTCATTCCGTCGTCATTACGAGATACAGCACAAGAGCAGAGTAAAGTCAACGAATGGAAAGGAATTAAACACCTTTGGCAAGATAGGAATAATGTTACCATCAGAAACCATTACACTGTACGCAATAACATTCTGTTTCTCCGCTCTCACCCTGACAGCAACAACTGCTTACTATGCATTCCTGACGAACTTGTTAACAAATTAATTTGGTATACTCATTTAAGTTAAGCACATTATGGAGCCAGAAAATGTTTTCTTATACTGAGACAGAACTGTTACTTTGTCAACATGGAGAAACGTATACGACGAGTTTTAGCGTCATGTAAAATCTGCCAGAAAGCTAAGTCAGACACGACTTCACATATTCCTCCGTTACATCCCATTGTACCTGTTAAATTGAGACACATGGCCGCTGTAGACAGTTTTGGTCCGATTCCCAGATCTAATAGACGTTTTTGCTACATCTTTGTCGCTGTTGAACTCACTTCGAAATTTTTTACTTTCACTCCGTTACGCAAAGCTACTGCTAAATCGATTTCGAAAGCATTTGTAAAACATATTCTATCTCATGTAGGGCATGTACTGAAAGTAATTTCCGACAATGGACCACAGTTTCGATCTGCTATATGGACACGTATGTTACGAGCTAGAAACATTTCTCTGATCTATATATCCAAGTATCACGCTTCTTCGAACCCTTGTGAACGACTAATGAAAGAAATTGGTAAACTATGTAGAATATACTGCCATAAAAAACATATTGATTGGGACACACACATACTGTCATTCCAGGATGTAATTAATTCCATACCAAATGAATCTACTATGCTATCTCCGTCTGTTATACTGAAAAATGTTGAACCACCCAACAAAATTAAAGAATTAGTATCCTTTCCTACATCTCGTCGACTACGCCACCATGAAATAATTGACATTGCACTCAACAACATCAAACGTGCCGCAGAGTGCCGGAGAAGACAGCAAAAACAGGTTTGTACACTCCGTGACTTTCACGTTGGACAGAAGATATTAGTACGTACAAACTATTTATCCAACAGAGGAAAGAGTAGATGCAGTAAATTTGAGCTTCTATGCGCAGGTCCATATCGAATTCGCAGCATTCCTCACCCCAATGTAGTACACGTCGAAACGTTGAGAACCAGAAAAAGCAAAGGCAATCACCATGTCTCCAATATTAAACCCTTTATTGAATCAACATACTTTATGATTTATCACACTGTAATGCCATTTCTTGATTTTTATATGACCACTTATGCAATGATATTTATATGAACACTTACTGATGATTATCATATTTTTTTCTTGGCAAGTGCCCGGCAAGGTATGGTTAGCAGGTCGCTTTTCTTGTCGTTAGACATCAGACCGTGCACATTTTCCATTTTTTGTGTATGTATGATTGTTTTCCTCCCGAAAGTAGAATTTTTGCTTGTATGCACTACGAAATCTTTATGATACAACAAACACCAGTTGACTTTGACATTTTTCCTTATGATATCTCAATATCGTGACTATTTTACATTTTTTTTGCTACTATATTATGATACTCTGTGTACATTTTTTGCACTTGAAAACTGTCTATGTTTTTGACATAATACGTTTTCGGTCAAGCTATGCTGTATGCTTAATTATATCACTAGAAACAAGTTTTTATTTAATGAGTATATGATTTAAATGCAAGATTTTAATCCCTATTCATCATTTTCAGAAAACAATAACGTGTAAAAGAAATAACTTAAACAAACCACAGTGGATTACTATGAAATAGGAATTTCACCTTCGGAATGATGGAAGGAAAATGCAATATCTTGTGACGAAGAGTAAATGGATCAGAATTAACAAGCATTAACAAGAATATACTATACACATCGTATGTTAGCAGTCTTAACTAATTATTTTTATTTCGCAATACGAAGCGATTGATGCAGGCTGTCAGACAGAACTACACATCTTAGTTTGAGTGATGAAATATGCTAGAAATAAGAAACTCTATACTATGAATAGTTATATGAAGTAAATGGTAATATGAATAATGAATAATGAAGTGTCTTTTTTGCAGCTGATAATGAATGATGATGAATAGTTATATGAAGAATATGCTAATATGAATAATGAAGTTTTTCTTTGCTGGTGATGATAGTAATGAAGTTATGGTAATATGAATAATGAAGTTTTTCTTTGCAGATGAGAATAATGATGAAGTTTATATGTTTACTATTAGTTAAGAAATGCTATGTAGTTATTTAAGTATTTCTTGCAGTTCGTTTTGACAGTATGTCTTATGGCTCTGAACACTATGGGACTTAACATCTATGGTCACCAGTCCCCTAGAACTTAGAACTACTTAAACCTAACTAACCTAAGGACATCACACAACACCCAGTCATCACGAGGTAGAGAAAATCCCTGACCCCGCCGGATATCGAACCCGGGAAGCCGGGCGCGGGAAGCGAGAACGCTACCGCACGACCACGAGCTGCGGACGTATGTCTTATGTCGCATGGTATAATGACTGAATGTTTTGGAAAGGACAGCTAGAGTACATACATACTGAGTACATGTTTCATTACCTGTTAATTCGAAGTTCACTACTTTTCAGCATAATATGCGTTTCTGCTTTCAGCTCAATAATCCATTTTGTATTTTTTCCAGGAGAAGCTATTCATGAAATTAATGTGCTATAAGCAGTTAGTCATTAAACCTATTCTAGTACTTACATTTTTTTTACCCATTTGTGTGTGTCATTCATGAATGTGATCACATATACTCTACTTGTTTCATAACCTTGCTACAGCTGACTCATGACGAATGACGTTATAAATCCTTATTTCCAGCAATAACTCAAAAGCAAATATTTTCATGCCGCAGCAATTAATTATCGAACCCAAAGCAATGCAATGCTGGCGCAAAAAAAAAAAAAAAAAAAAAAAAATCCAGTCCCAGCTATTACCGTATACAACCAAATAATGCTACAATTTTAAGATGTATTTCTAGTTCTAAATATAATGCAAATTTCTCAGATGTATTGAATCCATTATATCTATGTATTATTGGACCACAGACCTAGAGTAATAGTTACAGTGTGTTACATTTTAAATATGTCCTATGTCATTTTGAATGATGACTTCTGAGTAATACTGAATGATGTTTTGTAATAATGCATAAATGCTATGCCAATAGTTTGTGTAAATAATATTTTTGTTATACTCTATAAATGCTATGCCATTAATTAACTCTTGCTTTGAATGATCACTTCTGAATAATGCATAAAAATGGTTTGTAACTGGCCAATGAGTGCCAATGTTTACTGTAATCAGATGACTTATGAATAATATTCTGTAATACTCCATACATAGTACAGAAATGTTTAATAACTGGGCAATAAGTGCCAACAATTACTCAAATCGGTTGATAGACTAGTGTAATTCTCAATGATGACTAGCATAAGACTTAATGTCCTTCACCTTCTGACCTAATTACTAGAAATTACTGCACTATCCGTTTGTCCTGTCTATCCTTATGATCATGGAGCACTAATTTGGACTTTGCACTAATTCTACGTTGGTGAAAGAGTGTGGATTCTGCAAGGGTGTGGTGTTGACACATCATGCTGTCCACCACCTTGAACGATGGAGATGTTATTATGGTCCTACTGTTTGGTGTACCTAACGTACTACCAAAATGATAACATTGTTTATTAATACAACATTTCGGTGTCTTGGCTACAGTGATTAATACTTCAGGGAAGAGAACTTCAGATTGTCTCACTTGGTGTTGTGCTTCTGTAGAAAGATATGGACTTCCAGTGCAGCTACGTGCAACCTACTGTGCTACAACCATGATGCAATCCTTCCCTTTCCTTTCCTAGTTCTTGTAAAATGGTAAAAAATATATACAGTGCGTGTGCACTTTGTGTCATTTGTTAATATGTTTTGTACTCATTGCGTATACATTATGTCATTTGTTAATATGTTTTGTACTCATTGCGTATGCATTATGTCATTTGTTAGTATGTTTTGTACTCATTGCGTATACATTTTGTCATTTCTTGATATGTTCTGTACTCAGTGCATGTGCACTCTATTTCATTTCATGTTCTGCACTTATATATATGTATATATTCTGTGACTCTAAACTTAGTTAATTAAGAGAAATTTGTTGCTCATGGCAAGTCCAATTGACTCACAATCGCTGCCAAATTTTTGCCCCCCCAGTGGAGGGTTATGTAAGAGGTCCGAGCAGATGTAATTTCGATGTATTGCTCATGCGCTGCCTGCGATATGCAAGCTATAAGAGAATCTCTGACCAGAGAGCAGTGTTGACTGCAGTAGGAACTGTGTAGCTGTAGCAGTAAGTTGTTACTAGTCTGCAGTCTGCTCTGGTCTGGTCTGGTGTATCGTGCTGGCTGGGCCGGTCGCGGTGCAGCGATGTCGGAGCCTGAGTATTATTGTATAAGGTAAAAAGCAGCCTCGCGCGTATGTAGTAATGTCATCTCAAGTCCCATGTAAATGTTTTAAAAAATCTCGTAATAATAATCTTTCTCATAAAAAGTAACATTTAACAACCATTCATTTCGATTTAATGAATTTACTAATTTCTCCCATCCATGATCATCCCGATTGTTGCAAAAGAAAAATCAGTTGCTTCCTTTCATAAATGACAAATCTATCTGCCAGCATTGCACAGGGCTGTGCCAGAAAACATTATTTTAAGAGCAGATATATATGCGTTATCCGGCGACTTCATTGAGGTAACAATTTTTCTCTTTTTTTATTCAGAATGATCTTTCAGGGCCATGACGCAGCACTGCTGACGTCCAAAATTTACCAGGTTAAATTCACAGTCAATTATTGAAAAGTTATAAGTGACCGACAATTTAATTGAGAGGTTAGTTACATTGTATTATTACCAGGTTACTGAATTTTTTTTTGTTGGGACGTTACACTAAATGTAAACGACATCATTATAATTTTTACTGTTGAGGGGTGTAGAAATTTTTCTGTTTTGAGGTTACGCTAAATGTGAATGAATTTTGTGGGGAGGCTAAATGTGAACGAATTTTGTGTGGAAGTTAATGTGAATAGCAAATTTTGTGGGGAGGTTACAACAGAGTTGCGTTTCGCAATATCGAACATGAACAAGTGTTCCTAGCTCTTAAGGTACGTACTTTAGAGCCCATGTTTATTGTACTTTTCATCACATTTTTGTCACCCTGTATACCACGCTTTCCTTATTGGGGCATGAAAACAGAGGAAACACCAGCTTATTCAGCGTTTAGAGTGCAAAAAAGTATTCTAAAAGGAAGATAAAATATTCAGAAAGGATGATCTGAAATTTCATATCTCGTTGTATTTCATAGCTATTCGTTACAAACCGTATTCATCAATAGAAATACTTTTTAAGCGCATCGGTGTCGGAAGCGAAATCGATAAAAGCGACGGTGTGTCTTTTTCACTTGATATACTAAGCTTGGAATCTCTGGAATTCCTTTATTTGACTCGAACATTCTGCGAAATGTTTCCTGTTACAAAAAAAGTTTCTCTGACTGTAATATAAATGTCAGTCACATTTACTGATTGAGACCCACAATACGAATTTTTCTTTTTTGTTTTAATGTAGCAGAATGCCGCCATCGAAAGATCTACAAAGCAGCAGTTTCATCTGTGTGGACTTCTATTACTTGAAGTAAAACTTCATTAACCCTACAAAACTACCGTTTTACGTTTTTTCTGTTCTTTTTGTTTAAGAAGTTTACAGTTGTATAAATATAGAGTCAATACAGCAAAGTTACTTCAGTTACCATCACAAAATTTAACACTTGTGGTATATTATTTTTGTTGTATGAACAGTTAAATTATATCATAACGTGGTAAAATTGTGTAATATATTTGGAGTTGGGAGTATAACGTAGATAATGTAAATACGCAGCAGCCACGGGTCACAATCGTAACAAATAAATTTCGTAAATGGTAGATCGTATTCGTAGAGCGCTTTTCTCCTCAAAGTCCATATATCGAACTATCGATTTTTTTAAAATTTTTTAAGCATCAGTCTCCTCACTGGTTTGATGTGGCCCACAACGGATTCCTGTCTTGTATCAACGTGTTTATATAATAGTAGGGTGTATTACAATATCTAATTTCATCTACAGTTTTTACCCTCTACACCTCCATCCCATGGACGTTGTTCCCTGATATCATATGTACTATCATCCTGTCCCTTCTTATTGTCGCTCTTTTCTAAATGTTCCTTTCATCTATGATTTTGCGGAGAACCTCCATCAATCCACCGCATCTGCAACGTCCCTCAATAACACCGCATTGCAGCGTTTCAATTCTCTTCTTTTCCATGTTTACCACTGTGCGTGACTTACTATGGCTGCTATACTCCATAATTACATTCGCAGGAATTTCTTCCTCGAACAAAGACACTCGTGGATTTGTTTTGGACATGTGTGCTCTATTTGACTTTGATAGATTGTTTCTATGCTCTCTTACTTGATCCGCCCTACCTACTTTCTAGGTAGCAGAAATCCTTCACATCGCTTACGTCGTGGTTCCAATGTCGATTTTAGGTCTACTGCTAATTTCATTTATATTGCTCCTTACTACTTTCGTGTTTCTTCGGCTTCTACATCTACATCTACATCTACATCTACATCCATACTCCGCAAGCCACCTGACGGTGTGTGGCGGAGGGTACCCTGAGTACCTCTATCGGTTCTCCCTTCTATTCCAGTCTAGTATTGTTCGTGGAAAGAAGGATTGTCTGTATGCTTCTGTGTGGGCTCTAATCTCTCTGATTTTATAAAAAAAAAAAATGGTTCAAATGGCTCTGAGCACTATGGGACTCAACTGCTATGATCATAAGTCCCCTAGAACTTAGAACTACTTAAACCTAACTAACCTAAGGACATCACACACATCCATGCCCGAGGCAGGATTCGAACCTGCGACCGTAGCGGTCGTGAGGTTCCAGACTGTAGCGCCTTTAACCGCTCGGCCACTCCGGCCGGCTCTCTGATTTTATCCTCATGGTCTTTTCGCGAGATATACGTAGGAGGGAGCAATATACTGCTTGACTCTTCGGTGAAGGTATGTTCTCGAAACTTTAACAAAAGCCCGTACCGAGTTACTGAGCGTCTCTCCTGCAGAGTCCTCCACTGGAGTTTATCTATCATCTCCGTAACGCTTTCGCGATTACTAAATGATCCTGTAACGAAGCGCGCTGCTCTCCGTTAGATCTTCTCTATCTCTTCTATCAACCCTATCTGGTACGGATCCCACACTGCTGAGCAGTATTCAAGCAGTGGGCGAACAAGCGTACTGTAACCTACTTCCTTTGTTTTCGGATTGCATTTCCTTAGGATTCTTCCAATGAATCTTAGTTTGGCATCTGCTTTACCGACCATCAACTTTATATGATCATTCCATTTTAAATCACTCCTAATGCGTACTCCCAGATAATTTATGGAATTAACTGCTTCCAGTTGCTGACCTGCTATTTTGTAGCTAAATGTTAAGGGATCTATCTTTCTATGTATTCGCAGCACATTACACTTGTCTACATTGAGATTCAATTGCCATTCCCTGCATCATGCGTCAATTCGCTGCAGGTCCTCCTGCATTTCAGTACAATTTTCCATTGTTACAACCTCTCGATACGCCAGAGAATCATCTGCAAAAAGCCTCAGTGAACTTCCGATGTCATTCACCAGGTCATTTATGTACATTGTGAGCAGCAACGGTCCCATGACACTCCCCTGCGGCACACCTGAAATCACTCTTACTTCGGAAGACTTCTCTCCATTGAGAATGACATGCTGCGTTCTGTTATCTAGGAACTCCTCAATCCAATCACACAATTGGTCTGATAGTCCATATGCTCTTACTTTGTTCATTAAACGACTGTGGGGAACTGTATCGAACGCCTTGTGGAAGCCAAGAAACAGGGCATCTACGTGTGAACCCGATGGCCCTCTGAGTCTCGTGGACGAATAGCGCGAGCTGGGTTTCACACAACCGTCTTTTTCGAAACCCATGCTGATTCCTACAGAGAAGATTTCTAGTCTCCAGGAAAGTCATTATACTCGAACGCAATACGTGTTCCAAAATTCTAGCCGGCCTGGGTGGCCGAGCGGTTCTAGGCGCTACAATCTGGACCCGCGCGACCGCTACGGTCGCAGGTTCGAATCCTGCCTCGGGCATGGATGTGCGTGGCGTCCTTAGTTTAGTTAGGTTTAATTAGTTCTAAGTTCTAGGGGACTGATGACCTCAGCAGTTAAGTCCCATAGCGCTCAGAACCATTTGAACCATTTGAACCAAAATTCTACAACTGATCGACGTTAGAGATATAGATCTATAGTTCTGCACATCTGTTCGACGTCTCTTCTTGAAAACGGGGATGGCCTGTGGCCTTTTCCAATCCTTTGGAACGCTACGCTCTTCTAGAGACCTACGGTACACCGCTGCAAGAAGGGGGGCAAGTTCCTTCGCGTACTCTGTGTAAAATAGAACTGGTATCCCATCAGGGCCAGCGGCCTTTCCTCTTTTGAGCGATTTTAATTGTTTCTCTATCCCTCTGTCGTCTATTTCGATATCTACCATTTTGTCATCTGTGCGAAAATCTAGAGAAGGTACTACAGTGCAGTCTTCCTCTGTGAAACAGCTTTGGAAAAAGACATTTAGTATTTTGGCCTTTAGTCTGTCATCCTCTGTTTCAGTACCATTTTGGTCACAGAGTGTCTGGACATTTTGTTTTGATCCACCTACCGCTTTGACATAAGACCAGAATTTCTTAGGATTTTCTGCCAAGTCAGTACATAGAACTTTACTTTTGAATTCATTGAACGCCTCCCGCATAGCCCTCCTCACACTACATTTCGCTTCGCGTCATTTTTGTTTGTCTGCAAGGCTTCGGCTATGTTTATGTTTGCTGTGAAGTTCCCTTTGCTTCCGCAGCAGTTTTCTAACTCGGTTGTTGTACCACGGTGGCTATTTTCCATCTCTAACGATCTTGCTTGGCACATACTCATCTAACGCATATTGTACGATGGTTCTGAACTTTGTCCACTGATCCTCAAAACTATCTGTACTTGAGACAAAACTTTTGTGTTGAGCCGTCAGGTACTCTGTAATCTGCTTTTTGTCACTTTTGCTAAACAGAAAAATCTTCCTACCTTTTTTAATATTTCTATTTACGGCTGAAATCATCGATGTCGTAACCGCTTTATGATCGCTGATTCCCTGTTCTGCGTTAACTGTTTCAAATAGTTCGGGTCTGTTTGTCACCAGAAGATCTAATATGTTATCGCCACAAGTCGGTTCTCTGTTTAACTGCTCAAGGTAGTTTTCAGATAAAGAACTTAAAAAAATTTCACTGGATTCTTTGTCCCTGCCACTCGTTATGAACGTTTGAGTCTCCCAGTGTATATCCGGCAAATTAAAATCTCCACCCAGAACTATAACATGGTCGGGAAATCTACTCGAAATATTTTCCAAATTATCCTTCAGGTGCTCAGCCACAACAGCTGCTGAGCCAGGGGGCCTATAAAGACATCCCATTACCATGTCTGAGCCTGCTTTAACCGTGACCTTCACCCAAATCATTTCACATTTCGGATCTCCGTCAATTTCCTTCGATACTATTGCACTTCTTATCGCTATAAACACGCCTCCCCCTTCACTGTCCAGCCTGTCTCTGCGGTATACATTCCAATCTGAGTTTAGGATTTCATTACTGTTTACGTCTGGTTTCAGCCAACTTTCTGTCCCTAGTACTATATGGGCGTTGTGACCGTTTATTAATGAGAGCAGTTCTGGGACCTTTCTATAGATGCTCCTGCAGTTTACTATTAGCACATTAATATTGTTATTCCCTGTTCCATTTTGCCTACTCCTACCTTGCCACGTCTCAGGAGGCGTCTAGGCGGGCCTAGGGAGGGAATTCTCTAACCTAAAAACCCCCATGTGCGCGCCACACGTTCTCCAGTACCCTTGTAGCCGCTTCCGGCGTGTAGTGCACGCCTGACCTATTCAGGGGGACCCTACATTTCTCCACCCGATAGCGGAGGTAGAGAAATTTGCACTCCAGATCTCCGCAGAATCGTCTGAGCCTCTGGTTTAAGCCTTCCACTCGGCTACAAACCAGAGGACCGCGATCGGTTCTGCGAACGATACTACAAATAGTTAGCTCTGATTCCACCCCGCGAGCGAGGCTTTCCGCCTTCACCAATTCCGCCAACCGCCTGTACGAACTGAGGATGACCTCTGAACCCAGACGGCAGGAGTTATTGGTGCCGACATGAGCAACAATTTGCAGTCGGGTGCACCCAGTGCTCTCTATCGCCGCCGGCAGGGCCTCCTCCACATCTCGGATGAGACCCCCCGGCAAGCAGACAGAGTGAACACTGGCCTTCTTCCCCGACCTTTTTGCTATTTCCCTAAGGGGCTCCATCAACCGCCTAACGTTGGAGCTCCCAATAACTAATAAACCCCTCCCGCCGTGTGCCTGCTCGGACCTTGCTGAAGGAGCAGCCACATGTCCACTCACAGGCAGAGCGGGCGATGCCACACGGCCAGCCTCCATTTTTTACCCTCCGCCTCGTGCGCCGCGAACACCGCTGAACCCGCCACTCCCCTTGGGGAGAGGGTGGCCCAACCGCGCCCGGTACCCGCGAAGATGTCTCAACAGCAGGGACAGTGGGTGACGCATGTAACACCTGGGGTGTACCTTGGGACGCACCAGACTCCCCACTGCCGCTACACTCCGAGGCAGCAGCCTGAAGACGGCTGACCGCGGCCATCAACACGTTCAGCTGTTCGCGAACAGTGGCCAGCTCCTCCTGCGTCCGTACACAGCAGTCACACATCCTATCCATCCTAAGGAATCAATTTACTGAAGAGAGTTAATCAACTTTTAACTAGACTGCTAATTCACTAAAGGCGACTGACTATTGACTAAACTGTGATTGCTAGCCACTTCTTGCAGAAAACAAAGAAAATAGCACTACCTGTCTCTGGACTGTATTGAAAACTAACACTAGCACTACTGGCACTATGGTTGACTAAAGGGACTCTCTGTGACTGTATTCAAAACAAACACGAAATCTATGGAACACTATTAATAGCACTCGACAAATAAAGCTTCCTATAAGCAAAAACACACGGAAGAATAAGTGACAAGTAAGAAAAATACAGTTAATACTTAAATTAAGGTAGCTCGCTGCACAGCAGACGTTAAGCAGACGGCGGTTAGGACGACACTCACTTACTTTCAGCCCCTAGTGTGAGCTCATGAAACTGTTTATTTCATTCAACAGTTCTAAGTTCTAGGGAACTGATGACCTCAGCAGTTAGTCCCATAGTGCTCAGAGCCATTTGAACCATTTTTTTGTCACTGAATCTAATAATGTCACCACCGAATCTTATCAATGAAATCTTTCACCCTTATTTTAATCCCACTCTTAAAACTTTTTTTATTTCCGTCTTCGCTTTTACGGTGCTTGGATTGAATATCAGGGCTGAAAGACTAACACTATGGCTTACACACTTTTTAATCTGTTCACTTCTTCCTTTTTCTTCCATTATTACTGCTGCCTCTTGGTTTTTCTTTATATCATCCCTCTTTCCCTATGGCTTATTTCTGTTTTTGTCGTAATTTTGAACATCTTAAGACATTTTACAATGACGAACGCTTCTTCCAGGTGGAAAAATTTTACGAACGTCTCTAGATTTTACTTAAACCTTGCTTCCATCATCAATCGCAGCTTCAGAAATAATCCAACCCATCCAAATCAGAACGAATCTTACTCCCATGATTTCATTGGCTGCTGCTGTTAATATTGCACTACATTCGTTTTCCTTTATTTCACTCCAATAATACCAACTATATCTAACCTGAGCATTTGAATTTTCCTCCTCATCTTTTCTAGCTTCCCTATATTGTTCAAACGTCGGACATTCCACGCTCCGACTCGTATAATGTTGTCCTCTTGTTTGTTGATCAATATTTTTCTCGGTGTTACTTCCCCCGTGGTAGTCTCCTCACGGAGACTCGAATGGGGGATTTGGCCGGAATCTTTTGGCCGTGAAGAGGTTGCAGTGGTACTGTCGGTACGCTCCATTTAAACCATTTGCGTGCCAATGTCACTAGACTTACTGGCGTGGTACTCTGTGACATCACATGACTTTTTTCTTTTTTTATACTCATGGAATTCTGGTTTTGGATATGACAAAGAACCGATCTCTCTTTTATATTTAGTGTGTCTCATTTCCTGCGTATACCCTTCCTTGAGACTGTGATTGCATGCAGGTTGAACGTAATGGGATATAGAAAGGTGAGGGACTAAATAAAAATAGAGTGTAGTGAGCTTTGTGAAAGTATAATCTATGGGAAAGAGAAGCAAAGAGACTACCTGTAATAGGCTTAGCAAAAGATCGCATAGTCGAGAGCAGAAGGTGTTGGTGGCTACAGCCAGTAGGAGTAGTTCCTCTTACATGGGACCTACATTTCCGATTAATTAGGATTTTTAAATTACACGTGCACTTTATATTCCCCGTTCTTTGGGAAAATCATTTATTTTAAAGTACGATGAAAAGCCGGGAAAGTGCTGATACAGTCATAGCCGAATCGTTATTGTACGACTTCTTTTGCTCGATAACGATCGATAGAAATTTTGACAAAAAAGGTAAGCGTAAGAAGCAGTTAGTGAAATTCGCAATAAACAAACTAATTTTATTATAATTTTAGATTGCAATTTACTTAAGAAAGGTCACCAGGTCACTGTTCAAATGTGTGCGAATTCCTAAGGGACTAAACTGCTTAGGTCATCGGTCCCTATACTTACACACTACTTAAACTAACTTACGCTAAGAACAAGACACACACACCCATGCCCGAGGGAGGACTCGAACATCCGGCGGGAGGTAGGTCACTGTGAGAGCAAAATTGTTTCATGACTATTAATTGCTTATAAACTGTAATTACAAACTAATCACTGAGCTGTAACACCAAAGACACTGACTCTTTCTCAGATGTAAAATCACTGTTAATACCATAGATTAAATTTGGTCAGATATGCAGCAGAATAATTTGTACTGAACACATGCACGTAAAATTTAATTGGCAACAGTTCGGGTAATGAATTGCTTTGCGTTACTCACTTCAAGGCTAGCTGTTACTGATTTTAGAAATACAGATGTTCTTAATACTTGTTTTCTATAATAGCAAAATATTTCTGGAATGTTCAAAAGGTTTCATTTAGAGAATAATAAGTAATCTTAAGCTACACTGTTACTTAATTTGCCAATGTGACCAGAGTTTGCACTGCACACAGAAACGTGAAATGTATTACTGTGAAGAAAATTATGTGTTTACTCTTTTAGTGTCAGTCATTATTCTTTAACGAGTTATTCTTCACTGATGATAAATGACAGTTTTAGATCTTTCTCAGTTTTATATATTGCGCTTCTTTATCTTAGTTATCGAAATTAAATAAGCCCATCATTTTCATTAGTTTTCTATTTATGCCATGGTGGTATTATCCGAATAAATAATAGTGATAGAATGAGACCCTGTTAGCTAATTGAGTGAGATAAATACGTTTGTTTGTGTGGCCATCTTCCGCAGCAGCTGTTAACATCTGTTATTATAGGTTATCGTCTTAATCTGACTGCAATGTAATTCAAAAGAATTACACCAGACGCGTTTCGCTTTTATTTACAAAGCATCTTCTGTGGTATTCTGTAAATTGGATACACATGTTTGTATATTTATTTTTTGATTCCTTTAGGTTAAAAACAGCGTTTTCTTTATGATGTTGGTGTGCAAGCTACTTACGGTGTCTCTTCCCCTCTTGCTAGCAGCGGTTGATGTCGACAGGCTTCATTTCACGTTTGCAGCCTTTGGCATTTTGCGTTATTTCCTGCGCTGCACTATTTATAATTGACTTTCGTAACTGTTTTTCATTCCTCACTGCTTCAGTGTTCAGTGTTTATGCCTATTCGTTTGTTTTAGTTCACGTTGTGTTGCCAACCTATGAAACGATTTTGTTTGTTTGTTTGAGTGTGTGTGTGTGTGTGTGTGTGTGTGTGTGTGTGTGTGTGTGTGTTGAGAGAGAGAGAGAGAGAGACAAACTATTGTCATTAACAGAAACATGATTACTTCACTGAGCATCAATATCATATATGTATATACATCTTTACGTTGATGGCACTGTCTTAGACCGATATTTGTAGATAATTGTGAAGAAGCACCTTTTTAGATCGATATAACCAGATTACCACTCCGTTTCCTTACTAAATACAGATTGTGTTGGACTTCATTGCAAGGAATGATTTGAAATATGGAGTAAAAGATTGCAAGAAGAATAGTTAAAGCTTTAATGGAACAACAGCAGATGACAGCTTAACTACGGGCATTAAAAAACAAGCGATTTCTACCCTCTGTACCAAATGTGTTGGCTCAATATACAGCTAGCGTTATTCGTTTCATGTTCAGCTGATTAGATTTCAGATTCCTTGTACAGCCAGTAACTACATGATTAAAGTCGGGCCGTGGCTGCCAAACTCATTGAACCAAGAAACACAGCATACAGTAAGAGGTTAAGATGTATATAGGAATTACCGTAGAACACATAAAGGCATAAGCACAGGCTGCATAGGCATGAGAGCAAGCAACAAAAAACAGCAGAGTACTTTCAGTGAGTTCCATTCCACCCCACCCACGGTAACAGTGCAGGATAATCATCACACGCCACATGCTCTGTGGATACAGATTTTGTACCTTGAATGCATTAGTTTTCTGCTGCCTGCAGCTTCCTCATGTAGGTCATTGCTGATTTTTCTTACTTCTAGGGACCGTTTCCCACTCCAAAGGCTAGAGAATGTCCTGAAACTCAGTCGGCCCCGCCGCTTCTATGACAAGGCCATGGCAGAACAAGGGTAACGTCCATCACACCGCAAGCCCTAGACGGCCATTTGATGATGATTGTCAATCAAAATTTAAACAATGGATGGGACAGAAATTAGGATCTTTTTACGTGATAAACAACTCATAACCAGTGTTTGTGTATTTAGTGCGATCAGCAGGAAGGTTGTTAGCACGTTCGTGACGAGAAAACGTGTTATTTAAGTCGATGCTTTTGTATTTTTAAGCAGTCTTTCGATTTGAATGGTCATTGGGTTTGTATTACGTGAGATTTGAGGGCGTTGGCGTTCCGTTGAAATGGACTCAGACAGGATGAAAAATAATATTTCTAACACTACCTTGCTGTAAAAATACACAATATCGAAACGTCTCGTTTGGCTAATGAAAAAAAATAAAAATAAAATAATTAATAATAAAAAAGCCTTGCAGAGAAACATCAGTGACAATTATTAGTAAGACTCATAGTATTTGATATGTTTCATCTTCATCAATTCTATTAGTGTAGCCCGAGTCGATCGATAAACGTTCTAGTCTTCTAGTCACTCTATGATTTCAACATCGTTTGTCCAAGAGTTTATTTGTCGAGTGAAAATTTCTTTCCAATGAAATAGAAAATTTATTTGCTTTGTAATAAGTAACGTGAATACCGAACGCCATGTGTTCTAAAGTGTCAAATATCTGAAAGTGACACTAACTCCTACCTGAAATAAGTAGTATACAATTTGTTTTAACTTGAGACAACAATATATCTCGAAAACGACGCATCGAAGGAAAAAAAAGTGCTAAGCTAATATTAGCAAAGGGACCTCAGTTCTGTCCTACAACTGGGCACCTCCTAACCGCGCCTCCTGCACAAGCGGGATGAGCCTTTTTTTCCCATATGGGAGCCTACATTATTCTTGTATTTTCGGATTCCACCCACAGAATCCGTACTGTTTTCTCAAATTATTGTTTCCCATTCATGACATGGCGCTGTAAACGAAAAACATCAAATGTGCCTGTTTTTGTGACTAAGAACGACGTATTTGAGTCTATATTTCGTTTACGATGTAGATATATATTCTGACGGCACAGGGAGATGTTGGAACGTTACTTGAGCGTTGTCAATATAATGACAGTGCAAATAATATGAATAGAAAGTGATATTTCTGGCATATAAGTCAGTAGTGTGGTAGCGTAGTTTTGTTTCCCCTAAGGGATTCAGTACGATGCATCACCAAACCATCAGGATGCTTGATTACGGTGGCTGACCTCTAACCTCGCCAGAAAGGTGACTAACTTTGGTGTGTGTTTCCTTTCAACCACCTTAACTCACGCGCTGGTCGCTACGCAGCTACCGGAGGAATACTAACCACAATCATTATAATAAGGCCGGCCGGAGTGGCCGAGCGGTTCTAGGCGCTACGGTCTGGAATCGCGCGACGCTGCGGTCGCAGGTTCGAATCCTGCCTCGGACATAGATGTGTGTGATGTCCTTAGGTTAGTTAGGTTTAAGTAGTTCTAAGTTCTAGGGGACTGATGCCTTATAAGTTAAGTCTCATAGTGCTCAGAGCCATTGGAACTATTATACTAAGGTAAAATAACCATTAAATGATAGTGGCAGGCACACTTACCCACCTGCCATGAATACTCACCGAAATCAAGCACCCCCAATGGTTAGAGACAAGGCGCTCGCCGAAATCAAGCATCCCAGTGGTGAGAGGAAAGGGGACTCTACAAAATGAAAGACCTACCTTTCGAGAGGCAAGGGACTCACCGACATCAAGTATCCCCATGGTAACAATAAACTATTACAGCCATGTTTTTGTTCCTGATCTCTTTAAATGTAGTTTCTGACCAGACCTTGAAACGGCCAACCATATTGAATTGTACATTCAGATTTGTAACACGAAATTTCAAAAATAAATATCAACCACTAGAACACCAAGGTAAATGAGACGTAGAATCAAATGCGTCGATTCTTAACTGAAAAAACAGGCGCACTTGATATTTGTTGATCTGCCACGAATGGGATACAATAGTTTGAGTAAATCGTACGTATTTCTTGGGTAAAATCCGAATATGCAATAAAGTTGGGAGTTTTCCTTTGAAAAAGGTTGATCTCGTCCTGCAGGAGGGATGGTCAGTAGGTGACCATTTGTAGCACCGACAGAGGTCCTTTTACCAATATTAACTATTCATCTAGAACGATTTTGTCGTAAGAGGTACGAGTATTTATTTGCCTCAGGTAAAAACAAATACTCCATGTGTTTTATCAATGTACGATCCGCGGGATTTGAAATTTAGTTCAAACTGAAACATATTTATGCCACTAAGGAACAGAGTGATATATCGTGTTGCCTGATGGTGTACTTCCCTTACATCGCAGTACATGAATGTTAGCAGGTCGCTACATCGATCAGAGTCCACAATACTAACATCGATCGCAACTGTATATGAAATTCCCTCGAGGGCGATAGAAAAATTTGTTCTGCTTGACCTTCCGGTCTGTGAAATTGATTGCCTAGGTACGCCTGCGTCCGTTTACTCTAAGTTGTTCTTTCGTTCCCGATACAGATCTAAAATCGCTACAGGGAAAACGACGGAATTCCGACTGTTGCACTGCTCGCAAAGATTTCATTCTGATGCAAAAGTGGATTACTTTGTTTCTTCACATCAGCAAAATTTTCATCTTTGTGCCTCCGTTTCATTTTTCACATTATAATAAGAGCCAGCACAGTACCGCCTCATCTTTAAATCTATGCGTACTAAAGTACGACTTTGCGAATTGTATAACTTTGGTGTATGGAATTTTATAGTGTCTGGAATTTGTGTCACTACACATTAAAAATATATGACTCCTTCATTTGAAGATTTCTTGTTCAAAGAGGACTGTCTACATTATAGAGCCAAGAACATTTATGCCACTCTGCCGACTGGGTAAACCACGTGGAGAAAAATGCAGCAACATAGAAATGTCCCAGTGAAATATGCTAGGTTAATACATATTTTTATTCTTTCTGAAATGACGAATATTAAATCCCTTTGCAGTTCATCAATAATGCACACGGTTAGCAGCAAGCTGTATAAAAGACGCCATGTTATTACAACAGAACTCATTCGATTACGTTCTGATGTGAGACAGAAGACTGTGCTCAGTTTCTAAATTTCTGAATTATTCGAGCTAAATAAAAACCTGAAACAAATTGTCTTATGAGCTTTCGGATGTGGCATAGGGTTGGTGATGTAGTAGTTACGTTTATGAAATCCATGGTCTATGATACATTGTTAGCGTTATATATGTCATATATACATTACATGCACAGGTGGCAAAAATCATGCGATAGCGATATACACATATACAGATGCCGGTAGTAAAGCGTACGCAAGGTACAAAAGGGCAGTGCCAAAACGGAGCTATCGTTTGGGCTCAGTTGATTCATAAGAAAAGGTACCCAACGTGATTATGGCCGCAAGAGAGAAATTAACAGACTTTGTACGCGGAATGATAGTCCGAACTAGACGCATGGAACATTCCATTTCGGAAATCATTAGGAAATTCAATATTGTGAGATCCAAAGTGTCAACACTGTACCGAGAATACCAAATTTCAGGCATTACATCTCACCACGGACCACGCAGTGGCCGACGGCCCTCCCACTCAGTCACACAGAGTAACGGCGTTTGCGCAGAGTTGTCCCTGCTAGCAGACAAGTGAAATAACCACAGAAATGAGAGCGGGACATACGACGAACGTATCCGTTAGGAAAGTGTGGCGAAAATTAGCGTTAATGGATTATAGCAGCAGACTACCGATGCCAGTTCATTTGCCAAGAGCACGACATCGCCTGCATGGCCTGGTGAGGTGAGTCCCGATTCGATAAGAGTTGATGGCAGGGATCGAGTGAGCGCAGACCCTACGAAGCCATGGACTCGTTAACAAGACATATTGCAAACTGGTAGTGACTCTATAGTGATGTGGCCAGTGTTCACATGGTATGGGCTGTGTCCTCTGGGACAGCAGAACCGATCATTGACTGTAAATGGATATTTTCGGCTACTTGGAGACCATTTGCCGTAAACAATACTGGGGTTTATGTGGATAACAATGCGCCATGTCACCTAGCCCCAACTGTTCACGACTGGTTGGAAGAACATTGTAGACAATTCCAGTGAAAAATTTTGTCACCCAGATCATCCGACATTATGGCTATTGAAAATTTTTGGGACGTAATCGAGAGGTCAATTCGTGCACAAAAGCCTACAACCGCAACCTTTAACAGTTATGGACGGCTATAGAGGCAGCATGGCTCAGTGTTTCTGCAGGTGCTTCCAGTGAGGTGTTGAGTCCATACCAGGTCGAGTTGCTGTACTACACTGAGTAAATGAAAGCCCAACAAGATATTAGGAGGTATCCCATGACTTTTATCAAGTCAGTGCATACTGTAACTTACTAAGGATCGTAACCGAAGAACTCGAAAATATATGAAATTCATAAATTTCATAATAACGAAACAAGAATTAGAAAGAATTTATGTTCCCAGAAGCGTTCTGAAAAAGCCATAACATTTAGTGTATTGGCTTTCACTGTAATGTTCAATAATATCGGCTGTACTAATTATTTAAACTAATTGTTACAAAGATGAGAACCTGATATCTAAATATACAGTGTTGCATTTGCAATGTTGTATACTTTTCAGCCGCACCTAAACATCTGCAACTACATTTGTAATTACATCATGCTGACTATTGTAGTGTCACGTGAGGCTTCACACGACCAGCTAAGTCCCTTTCGCGCACGTGTTGATGCATTCTAGTTACCGAACTAACCCTGGGAAAGAAAATCTGCAATCATGTCATCCAACCTCAGCCCAAGTGTCCGTTAAAGTATTTAAAAATATCTATTGAAGAATATATAGATCCTATTTCGCGAGAAAATCCGTGGTAGAATATACAAATTTCAAGATTTCCGTACGAATTCGCTACAAGTAGGAGGTGAGAGAGCTACGAAAGTCAGCTCCCGATATCTACATCTACATCTACATTTATACTCCGCAAGCCACCCAACGGTGTGTCGCGGAGGGCACTTTACGTGCCACTGTCATTACCTCCCTTTCCTGTTCCAGTCGCGTATGGTTCGCGGGGAAGAACGACTGTCTGAAAGCCTCCGTGCGCGCTCTCATCTCTCTAATTTTACATTCGTGATCTCCTCGGGAGGTATAAGTAGGGGGAAGCAATATATTCGATACCTCATCCAGAAACGCACCCTCTCGAAACCTGGCGAGCAAGCTACACCGCGATGCAGAGCGCCTCTCTTGCAGAGTCGGCCACTTGAGTTTATTAAACATCTCCGTAACGCTATCACGGTTACCAAATAACCCTGTGACGAAACGCGCCGCTCTTCTTTGGATCTTCTCTATCTCCTCCGTCAAACCGATCTGGTACGGATCCCACACTGATGAGCAATACTCAAGTATCGGTCGAACGAGTGTTTTGTAAGCCACCTCCTTTGTTGATGGACTACATTTTCTAAGCACTCTCCCAATGAATCTCAACCTGGTACCCGCCTTACCAACAATTAATTTTATATGATCATTCCACTTCAAATCGTTCCGCACGCATACTCCCAGATATTTTACAGAAGTAACTGCTACCAGTGTTTGTTCCGCTATCATATAATCATACAATAAAGGATCCTTCTTTCTATGTATTGGCAATACATTACATTTGTCTATGTTAAGGGTCAGTTGCCACTCCCTGCACCAAGTGCCTATCCGCTGCAGATCTTCCTGCATTTCGCTACAATTTTCTAATGCTGCAACTTCTCTGTATACTACAGCATCATCCGCGAAAAGCCGCATGGAACTTCCGACACTATCTACTAGGTCATTTATATACATTGTGAAAAGCAATGGTCCCATAACACTCCCCTGTGGCACGCCAGAGGTTACTTTAACGTCTGTAGTCTCTCCATTGATAACAACATGCTGTGTTCTGTTTGCTAAAAACTCTTCAATCCAGCCACACAGCTGGTCTGATATTCCGTAGGCTCTTACTTTGTTTATCAGGCGACAGTGCGGAACTGTATCGAACGCCTTCCGGAAGTCAAGAAAAATAGCATCTACCTGGGAGCCTGTATCTAATATTTTCTGGGTCTCATGAACAAATAAAGCGAGTTGGGTCTCACACGATCGCTGTTTCCGGAATCCATGTTGATTCCTACATAGTAGATTCTGGGTTTCCAAAAACGACATGATACTCGAGCAAAAAACATGTTCTAAAATTCTACAAGAGATCGACGTAAGAGATATAGGTCTATAGTTTTGCGCATCTGCTCGACGACCCTTCTTGAAGACTGGGACTATCTGTGCTCTTTTCCAATCATTTGGAACCCTCCGTTCCTCTAGAGACTTGCGGTACACGGCTGTTAGAAGGGGGCAAGTTCTTTCGCGTACTCTGTGTAGAATCGAATTGGTATCCCGTCAGGTCCAGTGGACTTTCCTCTATTGAGTGATTCCAGTTGCTTTTCTATTCCTTGGACACTTATTTCGATGTCAGCCATTTTTTCGTTTGTACGAGGATTTAGAGAAGGAACTGCAGTGCGGTCTTCCTCTGTGAAACAGCTTTGGAAAAAGGTGTTTAGTATTTCAGCTTTACGCGTGTCATCCTCTGTTTCAATGCCGTCATCATCCCGGAGTGTCTGGATATGCTGTTTTGAGCCACTTACTGATTTAACATAAGACCAGAACTTCCTAGGATTTTCTGTCAACTCGGTAGATAGAATTTTACTTTCGAATTCACTGAACGCTTCACGCATAGCCCTCCTTACGCTAACTTTGACATCGTTTAGCTTCTGTTTGTCTGAGAGGTTTTGGCTGCGTTTAAACTTGGAGTGGAGCTCTCTTTGCTTTCGCAGTAGTTTCCTAACTTTGTTGTTGTACCACGGTGGGTTTTTCCCGTCCCTCACAGTTTTACTCGGCACGTACCTGTCTAAAACGCATTTTACGATTGCCTTGAACTTTTTCCATAAGCACTCAACATTGTCAGTGTCGGAACAGAAATTTTCGTTTTGGTCTGTTAGGTAGTCTGAAATCTGCCTTCTATTACTCTTGCTAAACAGATAAACCTTCCTCCCTTTTTTTATATTCCTATTAACTTCCATATTCAGGGATGCTGCAACGGCCTTATGATCACTGATTCCCTGTTCTGTACATACAGAGTCGAAAAGTTTGGGTCTGTTTGTTATCAGTAGGTCCAAGATGTTATCTCCACGAGTCGGTTCTCTGTTTAATTGCTCGAGGTAATTTTCGGATAGTGCACTCAGTATAATGTCACTCGATGCTCTGTCCCTACCACCCATCCTAAACATCTGAGTGTCCCAGTCTATATCTGGTAAATTGAAATCTCCACCTAAGACTATAACATGCTGAGAAAATTTATGTGAAATGTATTCCAAATTTTCTCTCAGTTCTTCTGCCACTAATGCTGCTGAGTCGGGAGGTCGGTAAAAGGAGCCAATTATTAACCTAGTTCGGTTGTTGAGTGTAACCTCCACCCATAATAATTCACAGGAACTATCCACTTCTAGTGGTGACAGAGACAGTCGTCGAAACGATAACGTTTCACTGAAGCTTAAGTCTCAGGTAAACCCATAAAAAAGTTTTCCAAAAATGATTACGATCCCATAAAGATGCCCAAATTATAATGAAATCTGTCAGCTAAATGAAAGTAAATCTAAAACAGTTTAGGAAAAAATACATTTGTTTTTTTTTATTCAGGGGAGTACGCAATATCGACACATGTGAGAATAAAACGGCAAAGGATAACTCTAAGATACCTCAGTTCGGCAAAACCTTCGGTCCCACCCACCCATTTTTATTGCGAATTTTAAAAATCCACCCGTACAGACAGAACGCGTAACGAGAGTACTAGGCGCTCGAAGGCCAAAAACGACTTTGACACTCATCAGTCCTGGATGGCCCATCGGGCGCTGGAGCGGCATTGTAGAGGCAGAAAAGTAACAGCGTAGCGTACCAGTGTCAAATACCCACACAGTCGGCATAGTACACTGCTTTGACGCAACTTTCGTCAGCAAGCATTCGTGAATACCGTGATCTCTTTCGACTCTTTCGACACTTATTTTACCGTGGCCTAACTTTCTTACTGCTTCGTAATATTTCCCATTGTGTTTATAACGTCGCTCGCCTGTTGTTCCTACGTTGCGTGGGAGGCACATCCAGAATGCTGACGATGTATTATTTGATGTGGAACGTTTCCTACCAACGAAAATAGGGATTCCTACAACAAAGGTCTCCATCAAATCGTTTGTAAAAATGTTACACAGTGGAGGATGAATGTTTGAAGAAGAAACAACACCAAGTTTAGTGGTCGCAGTTTGATTCTTTTAGAGGTGATCATTAAAATTTCTGACCATCCATCTTCTGAATAAAAATCGTTACTTATAGCAGTATATGTTTTGACTCATCATAGAAAACTATCAAAACCGAACAATTCCTTCGGATTTAAACTCGGTCTATTCTGAAAACGGAGGAAGTCGTTCGTTAAAAAAGGCAAAAGTATTCATTCTTACACAAATTCTGATTCGCAAATCTGTTGAAAACCCATTCTGTATTTTTCTTCCCCAGCCGTGTATCAAATCGTTGCTATAATTGGTCTGCACACGTGCTTATACACTCCTGGAAATTGAAATAAGAACACCGTGAATTCATTGTCCCAGGAAGGGGAAACTTTATTGACACATTCCTGGGGTCAGATACATCACATGATCACACTGACAGAACCACAGGCACATAGACACAGTCAACAGAGCATGCACAATGTCGGCACTAGTACAGTGTATAGCCACCTTTCGCAGCAATGCAGGCTGCTATTCTCCCATAGAGACGATCGTAGAGATGCTGGATGTAGTCCTGTGGAACGGCTTGCCATGCCATTTCCACCTGGCGCCTCAGTTGGACCAGCGTTCGTGCTGGACGTGCAGACCGCGTGAGACGACGCTTCATCCAGTCCCAAACATGCTCAATGGGGGACAGATCCGGAGATCTTGCTGGCCAGGGTAGTTGACTTACACCTTCTAGAGCACGTTGGGTGGCACGGGATACATGCGGACGTGCATTGTCCTGTTGGAACAGCAAGTTCCCTTGCCGGTCTAGGAATGGTAGAACGATGGGTTCGATGACGGTTTGGATGTACCGTGCACTATTCAGTGTCCCCTCGACGATCACCAGTGGTGTACGGCCAGTGTAGGAGATCGCTCCCCACACCATGATGCCGGGTGTTGGCCCTGTGTGCCTCGGTCGTATGCAGTCCTGATTGTGGCGCTCACCTGCACGGCGCCAAACACGCATACGACCATCATTGGCACCAAGGCAGAAGCGACTCTCATCGCTGAAGACGACACGTCTCCATTCGTCCCTCCATTCACGCCTGTCGCGACACCACTGGAGGCGGGCTGCACGATGTTGGGGCGTGAGCGGAAGACGGCCTAACGGTGTGCGGGACCGTAGCCCAGCTTCATGGAGACGGTTGCGAATGGTCCTCGCCGATACCCCAGGAGCAACAGTGTCCCTAATTTGCTGGGAAGTGGCGGTGCGGTCCCCTACGGCACTGCGTAGGATCCTACGGTCTTGGCGTGCATCCGTGCGTCGCTGCGGTCCGGTCCCAGGTGGACGGGCACGTGCACCTTCCGCCGACCACTGGCGACAACATCGATGTACTGTGGAGACCTCACGCCCCACGTGTCGAGCAATTCGGCGGTACGTCCACCCGGCCTCCCGCATGCCCACTATACGCCCTCGCTCAAAGTCCGTCAGGTGCACATACGGTTCACGTCCACGCTGTCGCGGCATGCTACCAGTGTTAAAGACTGCGATGGAGCTCCGTATGCCACGGCAAACTGGCTGACACTGACGGCGGCGGTGCACAAATGCTGCGCAGCTAGCGCCATTCGACGGCCAACACCGCGGTTCCTGGTGTGTCCGCTGTGCCGTGCGTGTGATCATTGCTTGTACAGCCCTCTCGCAGTGTCCGGAGCAAGTATGGTGGGTCTGACACACCGGTGTCAATGTGTTCTTTTTTCCATTTCCAGGAGTGTATATTGTCTTGAGTCTATACTTGATTTGAGAACGAATTTGACTGTAATTTCTGGCTTCAGTGGAATTGTACGTCAAAGCGAAACAAACTACCATCAGCAAAAGCATTTTGATATCTTTGCATGCCTTCACAGCTCGCAGAGTGTAAGGAGCAGACAAATGAAAGCGAAACAGATGGAAAAAAGTAAACTGTAAATTATTTCAAAAGGTATTCCCATTAATACATTTACCCATTATGAGACAAGACGGCCAGTGCTGTCATGGAAAAATGCTTACGGTTGCCTGTGGGAGATGGTATTCAGGCGTACAAGTCTTCAAATGGTTCAAATGGCTCTGAGCACTATGGGACTCAACGTCTGACGTTATTAGTCCCCTAGAACTTAGAACTAGTTAAACCTAACTAACCTAAGGACATTACACACATCCATGCCCGAGGCAGGATTCGAACCTGCGACCGTAGCGGTCTCGCGGTTCCAGACTGCAGCGCCTAGAACCGCACGGCCACTTCGGCCAGCTACAAGTATTCGTCCGAAGCAAATCGACAGCTACGAGTGTCTTTCTTCAGGGCTCCAAAATTATGAAAATGGCATTGTGAGAAATCAGGACTCTACGGAACATGTGTAAGGGATTCCCAGCGAAACGTCTGCAACGTAGTCAAAAAAATACTGGAAAAATGTGAGAGGGTTTTATCCTGCAACAAAATAACGCCATTCACACCATTTCTGGGAGTTTGCACTTGATGACGCAATTCCATTTTTGCATGGTGTCCAGGTAGAGCTGTGCGTTAATTGTGATGCCGTGTTCCAGAAAGTCAATGAGTAAAGATCCTTGCAGTCAAAGAAAAAGGTCATTATGGAGCTGCCGTACTTTTTTGTTAGAAGTTTCGCTGGGATGCCCTTACGAGTCCTCCACACAGTCCCGTTCTCTCCCAACGCTATTTCAATATTTTTGGAGCCCTGAACCAAGACTTTCGAGGCCGTTGATTTGAATTAAACGAAGAAGTGCACGCCTGGGTACAATCGGAAACATTTTTCCGTGATTGTACTGACCGTCTTGTCTCACAGTGAGTTAGATGTGGAACAGTTATTGCGATTACTTTTGAAGTAGTAACATTCTACGTAATTTCTTTGAATAGCTAGACTTCATGACAGCATGTTGGTCCAGCTGCGGTTATATTTCATGATCTTGGGTGGACAGATTTTAGTCTTACAGTTTGATGTTTACGTCTTCATCGCACTTGCTCTGCCTGTGGGGTAGATCATATGCAGGGTGTTTCAGCTGCCTCTTCCGATGTCGTTCTATGAAATCCACAATGTTAGAGCTGTCATTCATAAATCAAGCGCAAGATTTCTATCTTGTCTCGTTCGCTAAGCTGAAACTACTAGTTTTACAGAAAAAAATTATGCAGGAAATTTATTATAATTTAAATTATGTTCTGGGAGAAGTTTTCGTTAGAGACGATAATTTTTGAGTTATTCAAGGAATATAAAAGTAATCTTCAAACACACTCCCGCGCCTACAGCCATACCCTACTTGTCAGGATTTCTAGTATACTGTTCATGGCATCCCTGATACCACAGCACAAATATTTGCCATTGCAAGAATTAGTTCCTAAATTTTACATTTCTTGGTCTTCATTGACTGGCCTTATTATGCAACCGCCTTAGTTAAGCACTTACATTGTTTAAATAATAGTTTTTCTTATCTTGCTAGCACAAAATAAACAATTTCATCGCTGTTTTCGTAAGGTCTTCTAACTACAAAGCTACTATGATTGTAAGGCTTTAGGTTGGGTCGAATCATCAACGTAAATAGTTTTAACGTAACGTTTGCAGATGTCGTTTTTCGTTCATTATCCTCATGGACACATTTAATTAATAATGTTGATGAAGTATTCGACTAGGCTGATGATAGAACAACCAACAATAGAGAGAAAAAAGGGATCGAACACCCGGAATAGTTCGTGTAGTCCGAAACTTTTGTACAGTCGAAGAACGTATTACAAATCCTGACTGGTGAGGAATGGGTATGGGGTAGAGGTGCAGATGAAGATTACTTCTGAACGTTTTTATTTAATAACTCAGAAACCGTTGCCTCCAACGAAAACGTATTGCAGGACAAAATTTAACTACCCTGCGTTTCTTACAAGAGGATCCTGCTCAGTTTTTCTGTAGGACTAATAGCTTCTATGTAGCGAGCGAGAGAATATGAAAATCTCAAGCTTCGTATTATGAAGGTCAGCTTTAACGAGTTGCATAAAACGATAGCGTTAGAGGAAGCGAAATCACCTTCTATACATTTATGAATCATGATACGAAACTTCCTTTCATTTTTATTATTTATTTATCTGTTTCGTGAGTAATCAGTCTTCTGATTGGTTTAATGTGGCCCGGCACGAATTCTTCTCTTCACAGGATAGTAGCACTTGCAGCCTCTGTTTTCAATTATTTGCTGGATTTATCCCAATCTCTGTCCTCCTCTGCAGTTTTTACAGCTTACTGTAGTACAGTGGAGTTATACCCTTTTGCCTTAACAGAAATCCTAATGTCCTGTTCCTTCTTCTTGTCAGTATTTTCCACATATTCTTCTCCTCGCCGATTCTGCGGAGACCTTCCTCCTTCGTTAGCAGTCCAGTTAATTTTCAACATTCTTCTTCAGCATCACATCTCAGATGCTTCGATTCTTTTCTGTTCCGGAAATACTAAAAGGCATTCTAATCTTAGATTCACGCAAAAGCGTCTCCTACTCCTGCATATGTTTACTAAACTATGGTCAGAGAGTGGTTACACTTATTCTAGAGGCAACAAAAAAATGGTTCAAATGGCTCTGAGCACTATGGGACTTAACCTCTGAGATCACCAGTCCCCTAGAACTTAGAACTACTTCAACCTAACTAACCTAAGGACATGACACACATCCATGCCCTAGGCAGGATTCGAACCTGCGACCGTAGCGGTCGCGCGGTTCCAGACTGTAGCGCCAAGAACCGCTCGGCCATCTCGGCCGACCTAGTGGCCGCAGGTTCAGGGCATTTTTACTGAAGTCACTTATTATATTGTGCTCAGTTCACAAACGATTATGAGGCTTACAACAGATTTAGCAGTTTACAAATCCTTCTTTCATGCTGGAAAGTCAGAAAATTTCGAGCACAGCTCAGTCTTTCAATCTCTCAGTACACTTCTTGTTCCCGTTTCACCTTCACCTTTGTACACTTCACTGATAAACCAAACACAGGGCAATGCGTCGGCATATCGGTTCCGTCGATGGTCAACTGGACCTCTGTGGTCGAGCACTAATGAGAGCGCCCTAGTTTTTTTTTTTTTTCCCGGCCGCAATCGGTGCCGCGAGGCTGGCTGGGAGCACTCCATCGCGTGCGTGCGTGCGTGTCAACAGGCCGCAGAGAGCGCGGCGCCGGCCGCCCCCGCCCCCGGGGCTGGCGAGGTGTCGGGCTTGCTGGCGCCAGGGAAAACAACGCGGATTGTGTTTGAACGGGCGAGTGCCGGCTCTCGGCCCGACACCGACTGTTAGCACGGCAAACAGGCTCCGCCCTGGACGCGGGGCGCTGCTTTATTTCCAGATTAAGTGCACTGCGCGCAGGCCGCGTACCGCACGGCTGGCGCACCGCATAGCAGCGCTACGGATTGCGGCGCGCTGCAACGCAACGCAGTCCAGCGCCCGCTTCTAGCCAACGTCGCGCTACTCGCGGGGAGAGCGGCAGCCGGCCAGAAATCTGCCTCTTTCATGTGGCGGCACGAATGCGTGAAGCGGAATACTTGCCGCTACGGCTTCTCTGCGGGGCTCGAGATTACATTTCTGTTAATCGTTGCAGCGCAGCAGAGCTAGATAAACACCGACACCCTGACAGCTTCGGCAACTACGCCTCTTCTAATCTGAACGTCGCAGGACATTTGTAGACAGTTGTAACACTAGTGTCTCTGAGAGCCATAATAGTCGATCCCGTTTCATTTCGTAGTTCGGAGTGAATGCGTTAGCCTACGTATGACGTATTTTTGGATAATTGTAACCACAATTTTGGCTTGTAAGACTCTCGACTGCGTGGTTATACCCCACCCGTACACATTCCTGATTTCTTCAAAGTCCATTCCCGTCATTTTCCTGAATGAAGATGAAATGATGAGTACAACAACAACACCCAGTCGCTCGAGCAAAGAAAATCCCCTACCCTACCGCGAAAGACTTAGGGACTCGGTGATACAGAGGCAGCAAGGCTAACCACTAGATCACGAATTGTGACGTATACAGGGTGGTCCATTGATAGTGAGCGGCCCAAATCTTTCACGAAATAAGCAACAAACGAAAAAACTACAAAGACCGAAACTCGTCTAGCTTGAAGGGGGAAACCAGATGGCGCTATGGTTGGCTCGCTAGATGGCGCTGCCATAGGTCAAACGGATATCAATTGCGTTTTTTAAAATAGGAACCCCCATTTTTTATTACACATTCGTGTGGTACGTAAGGAAATATGAATTTTCCCTTTGTGATAGATGGCGCCGTAATAAGTACGTGGTATCACGTAATATTCCGCCATTGTGGACGCTATTTGCTTCGTGATACATTACCCGTGTTAAAATGGACCGTTTGCCAATTGCGGAAAAGGTATATATTGTGTTGATGTATGGCTGTTGTGATCAGAATGCCCAACAGGCGTGCGCTATGTATGCTGCTCGGTATCCTGGACGACATCATCCAAGTGTCGGGACCGTTCGCCGGATAATTACTTTATTTAAGGAAACAGGACGTGTTCAGCCACATGTGAAACGTCCACCACGACCTGCAACAAATGATGATGTCCAAGTAGTTGTTTTAGCTGCTGTCGCGGCTAATTCGGACGTCTGTAGCAGACAAATTGCGCGAAATCGGGAGTCTCAAAAACGTCGATGTTGAGAATGCTACATCAACATCGATTGCACCCGTACCAAGTTTCTGTGCACCAGGAATTGCATGGCGACGACTTTCAACGTCGTGTACGGTTCCACCACTCGGCACAAGAGAAATTACAGGACGATGACAGATTTCTTGCACTCGTTCTATTTAGTGACGAAGCGTCATTTACTAACAGCGGTAACGTAAACCGGCATAATATGCACTATTGGGAATCGGAAAATCCACGATGACTGCGACAAGTGGAACATCAGCGACCTTGGCGGGTTAACGTATGGCGCGGCATAATGGGAGGATGGATAATTGGCACCCATTTTATCGATTGCAATCTAAATGGTGCAATATGTGCGGATTTCCTACGTAATGTTCTACCGATGTTACTACAAGATGTTTCACTGCAAGACAGAATGGCGATGTACTTCCAACGTGATGGATGTCCGGCACATAGGTCGCGTGCGGTTGAAGCGGTCTTGAATAGCATATTTCATGACAGGTGGATTAGTCGTCGAAGCACCATACCATGGCCCGCACGTTCACCGGATCTGACGCCCCCGGATTTCTTTCTGTGGGGAAAGTTGAAGGATATTTGCTATCGTGATCCAACGACACTGACAGCATGCGTCAGCGCATTGTCAATGCATGTGCGAACAATACGGAAGGCGAACTACTCGCTGTTGAGAGGAATGTCGTTACACGTATTGCCAAATGCATTGAGGTTGACGGACATCATTTTGAGCATTTATTGCATTAATGTGGTATTTACAGGCAATCACGCTGTAACAGCATGCGTTCTCAGAAATGATAAGTTCAAAAAGGTACATGTATCACATTTGAACAACCGAAATAAAATGTTCAAACGTACTTACCTTCGGTATTTTAATTCAAAAAACTTACCTGTTACCAACTGTTCGTCTGAAATTGTGAGCCATATGTTTGTGACCATTACAGCGCCATCTATCACAAAGCGAAAAAAGTGGTCCAACTAAAACATTCATATTTCGTTACGTACTACTCGAATATGTAATAAAAAATGGGGGTTCCTATTTTTTAAAAACGCAGTTGATACGCGTTTGACCTATGGCAGCGCCATCTAGCGGGCCAACCACAGCGCCATCTGGTTTCCCCCTTCAAGCTAGATGAGTTTCGTTCTTTGTAGTTTATTCGTTTGACACTTATTTCGTGAGATATTTGGTCCAGTCACGATCAATGGACCACCCTGTATATGGAGTGAGCTGCAGACTACGTATAAGAAGAAGGCTATTTTTTCTTTTCAAACTCCGATCAGGCACCAGACAGCGTCTATAGTATGCCCATACATCGCTTCATGTCACACTTTTCGGCTCTGATCGCAGAGTGAGAGCGTAAAAATGCCTAGAAAAGTGTGATATTGTAATGCCTATGTCGGTAAGAAGTACAATGCAGTTTATGCACGTGTGTCCGAAGGAACATTGCGTCGTACGTCTTACCAACACAGGCCCTATACTATCATACTCATTGCCCATTACTTGGCTAACGACTTTCAATTACAATTTCTCCCACACGAGAATTACATTGTGTGTAGGAGTGCAGGTTGTAGACAGACGGAAGTTGACATACGGAACTTTGGATTCTGTTCGGGTAGCCGAAGCGGTTAAGGTGAGCACTCGCGTAAAGTGGGAAATCTTGGTTCGAGTCCCGGTCCGGCACAAATTTTCAATGTATTCATTCCATTCTACATCTTTGAAGATTGTCAGTGTTCGCGGCTGTGAATACAATTCATTTGAGTCTAGATAAGTAGTGTTCTCGCCAAGCGTGATGTGCCTGCTGAGGGATTTTGCGTGATTTCATGCGGTTCTCATAACGCAACTGTCAAGCGGTAACGTCTTCATGACAATTCTCAACCAAACTCTTCACTCACATGAACCGCTGGCTATGATGACAGCATCCTGGAACAGACAATGAATGAACTGAAGACTAGCGTAGGGAATTGGCGGAAATCTAAATCACAGGCGGCTGCCTTCTATGATGAAAGAATTGGGAAGTTAGTACCAAATTACGATAAATGTCTAAGTCATTGCGGTGAGTATGTAGAAAACAGTTGGAAGATGTAGCCAAATGTTGCGAATAAAGCATAAAATAATTTCACTATGGCTTCCATTTCGCAACCGATCAGAGGCATAAATCTCGTACAACGATTACTAATTCCGTCAGATATTACGCCAACTTAGCAGTCGTATAATTGGCTGGCTGCCACAGCAGAAGACGGAGAGATTTTGCTCAGACCACAGCGCCAAATCTTACATTTCCATATATCAATCTTAAAGTATAATTCCGATTTCATTGATAACCATAGTAGCTCTTCTCTCAATAGTATGATATTATCGACTCAATTCGGATTTTATTTTAATAGCCGTATTAATAGTGATCTGCAGAGGAATCACTTCGCGTGCCTTCAGCTGCCGCCCCCCTTTTCCCAAAAAAAGGCATATCGAGAGAAGTGATTTCGGCTGCCCACTCTCAAGGACGGTCTGCGCAGTAAGGGTCAATGTGGCGCACCGTACATGATATTCTTAAGAAATCGCTTCTCTGCGAGCAATGCTGAGAAGAATAGTACAAGATGTTTTAAAATGGATATGTGTGTTTAAGACTCTGTAGCAGTTGTTACATTCAACTTGCAATTATAAATAATACATTAAATGAAAGAGCAAGTCGTAATTTTTCTTACAAATGCTGAATGCGAGCACCATTCGTTACACATCGAGTCAGTAACTGAGTTCTTCCCAAATCTTGTTCAGTGTTTGTGGAGCAACCGATGCAAGAATACTGTTTCTAAAGTCGGGTGGGTTATGTGGTAGCGGAGATACATACGCATGATTCTTTATGAACGCCCAAAGTAAAAAATCGCATGGCGTCAGATCGTGTGTAAACGTGGAGGTGGTGCAAAACAAGCTCTGCCATTTGGCCCCTTGGGGAACAGTCCAGAGGACGCTACAAAGTCGTTTAACCAGTGAGGCGACGCCCATTTTAGTGCGAAATGAAGTTTTGTGGTTCATCTTCTTCCAATTGAGGAAAGGTCCACAGTTCTTGATCGTCAAGGTAAACACCAGTCACAGCTGCTTCGCCGAATAAGAAAGGCCGATAAACTTTCCACCGCGATATGGCACAAAAAGAAACAGTCTCGCTGCAGCTGTAATACCTCGTTGGAGTTTTCTGACCCCCAGATAAACACATTACTTGTTTTCACATTCCCACTTACGTCAAACGTCGATTCATCACTGAAGACGACACGATGCAGAAAATTTTTATCGTTGTGAAGCAACGTTTCGTTTGCAGAATTGGCACATAAAACCGTAGACTGTAGGATGTAGAGCTTCCAACAAATGCAAACGATAAAGTTCTAGTTTCAAGTACCTTCATAAAAGTCACTGAAATTTGTAATTCACGACTTGCCTCCCGAACTGATTTCTTGGAGCTACGCGTGAAAGATTATCATTCATTCAACCCATTCTTCACTCGTTCCTGGTCATTCCATACATTGCGCACATATGAACAACAAAAATAGATTCCGCTTTCATTTAATGTATTATTTATAATGGTAAGTTGCATGTAATAAATGCTACGAAGCCTTAAATCACTGTGGATTTTCATTCAATAGCGATTATCTAGCAACTTATTTTAGCCTCAGCTCAAGAACGACTTTCTAAGAATTCCAGATTTTTCCACCGATGCTGCAAAACACAAACAGGTTCCTGATGCGCCTTGCTACTCCACAGCAGACGCAGACATTTACAGCAACCTGAGGAGGAGGATTCAGGGAGGAGGAATCCGAAGAGCATTTTCACTGAACATGGGCTGGCGTCACATTCAGTTGCAAGCGTTTCGTCATTTCATTGCCGTACAGTGTATAGATCATGACTAAAACCCTTTAAGTCATTAAGTAGCGTCATTTTGAAACTAAAACCATTCTTATAACAGATTTTTCGACGGTCTTTGAAGTAGTCCTCTTCTCCTTGAAGAAGATGGTTGTAAAAAGTTGTAAAGAGTTTAGTTTCCAAATCACACGATATAATGCTTGAAAAATTAATTTGATCTTATACTGCTGTGGAAGCTTTGCGACGTCTAGATCTGTTCGTATAGCGTAAAGTTCATGAAGTTAGAGGACGGTTTTAAGCGTTTACGTTGATTCCGGTAGTTTGGGGAACACGAAACACTTTTTCATGTTGTATTAAGTAACTGACTCTTCAGACCTCACTGCATCGATTTTATTTTATTTCACATTGTCAGTTTCAGTACATTTTGACCTGTCTTAAGGAATTTCACTGTATCAACTGAAAATAAGGTATCTGAAAACCTGATCCAACAGACATATGCAAGGAAACTTATTGAGAAATCGATATATCCCTTCTTAAGCACGTCAGTGAACTTAAATGGAACTTTCGATGCTCATAAAAAATGCGTACAAATCACCATTAAAAATGAAATGTGGTGTACAAAATTTGTAGCAGATTTCGGAATTTAGAAGTCTGTGTTGAAACAGTCATGTCTGTCACACCAAACGGCAATTGTTCTGCTAATGATGGAACAGCAATGTTAAAGGCTGCAGACCTGGACTTGTAAAATGTCGCAGCATGAGGAAATCGACTGCTAGAGAACAGCTCTGCAGTCTCGACATGATAGTTACGTGTCAGAGTTAATGGAAAGCTCCTTTCAGCATCTAAGGTAGGTTTCGTCTGTATTACTTGGCCTTTCAGTGCCACAATTAAATTAATTTCCTATTTATTGTATTGTATTGAAGACTGGTGTACTTTACAGATACGAGAGGCGTTCAATATGCAGTGCAACACATTTTTCCCAAAAGCGGGTTGGTTTCATTCATGATTCCAATACACAATTTTATTTTCCAGTCTTTTGGCCACAACACCTTGTATTTCAACATTATTCAATGCGACGGCCGTACGCCACCTTACTGAGAGGCGCTGTATGGTCGTATGGTACCACTCTACTGATCAACGTTGGAGTTAATATCTTGCTCCTTCGATAACCTCCCCATCATCTACGCACTGCTTATATCCCTTATTGGGCCAAACAGATGGAAGTTGGGAGACCCGGGCTGTTCATCTCCAGTTCGTAGGCTTGTGTGAGACTTTGCGTTGTCGTGGAGAAGAAGGAGCTCGTTTGCATTTTTGCGGCGACGAACATATTGAAGTCTTTTCTTCAGTTTCCTGAGGGTAGTACAGTACACTTCCGAGTTTATCGTTATATCATGACGGAGGACATGAAGCAGAATAACCCCTTCAGTGTCCCAGAAGACAGTCTCAATGACTTTTCGACTGAACATGCGGCTTTGAACTTTTTCTTCGATGGGGAGGCACCTCCCCATGGATTGCTGGTTTGCTTCTGGCTCGAAGTGACGAACCAATGTTCCAACGCGTGTGACGATGTTCGACAAAAAATTGTCTCGATCAGCATCGTAATGTGCAAGTAATTTCGCACAGATGGTCTTAGGTAGCGACGAACCCAGAGGCCACACGTATTAGAATACCGTAACAGGTGGACGAATGCGTCAGCACCACCAAGAGAGACGTCCAGTTGTCCAGAGAGGTGTTTGATTGTGATCCGTCCATCGTTTAGAATGGGAGTGTCCGCACTTTGCAGTATTGAAGGAGTCACAGCTGTGCGTAGCGTGACGGCACGTGGGAGATCTAACGGGCTTGCGCGAACCTCTTGCAATGATGACAGACACCTCACCCAACGACTCATCGTGTTTTTCTTTTGCCAGGTCTCCGTAGACATTCTGCAAGCGTCTATGAATATTTGCGTTAGTCTTGTTTCCTGCCAAAAGGAACTCACTGACAGCTCTCTGCTAGGAACACTTCTCAGTTACAGAAGCTATTTTGAAGCCAAACTATAGGGGCTGAAGCGGGAATACTGCGCGATATCCTACAACAAATTCCGAATATTTTTCAACAGAAACTGGCCAAGAAAAGAAAAGTGTTACATTACTTACTGAACGCCCCTTGTACCTTATTTGTGGTCGAAAACATTTTCACTGTACTTCAGTATACGGAATAAAATATTGCTACAAAGAGATATGTTTTGTGAATCTGTGATATGCGCAAATTGTCGATGGTAGAAAATATATTGCAAGCACCTGGAGTAGCTGTAAGGGCTGTAAAATCTGTCGGGGACGTGCTCTGCTTCACGAACACAATTCAATGATGATTGTCTCTTAAACGTACCCTTTGTATTTAATGGTACGTTCTCATACCATCTATAGAACACTGTATGAAATTAACATTAGGGGAACGGGAAAGTTTTTTTTTTTTTTTGAGGCACAATCATGAAAAATTTTTGAAAAGATATTTCCACCATTTGTATAGTGTGATACATCATAAACAGACAAATGGTGGAAATGTCTTTTAGAAAAAAAGTATGGAGAATGACGAGGGTAATAGGTTTCACATTATCATAATGAAAGGTCAGTGCTACAGAGGAGACAAATCGCATAAAATCAGTAGAACCCTAGAAGTGGTAAAAAAAAGTCGGACGAATTCAAATAATTTATATCGCTTGAATTGGCTACGCAAGACAGAGGTATAGGCTTCCCGCTTTGCAAACAGTAATTTGTCATGTTGCCTATGATTTAACGTGATGAAGTGAGGGAATTCATGTCCTGTATTCTGTTCCCATTTTCCGATTATTAACCAGGGGCTCCATCAGCTAAAGAAGTAACCCGTGTAATGCCATGGCTAGCTCTCCACCACATCCTGTACAGGTTTGTAACTAACAAAACACTTTAGTATGCTTGCCTTAATTTCTATGCACGTACTTCCTGTTTCAAGCATAGATGTTTAGGGAAAGATGATGTCCCGAAATTGATAATATGAAATGAAATAATAAAATCAATAACGTTTCTAGCATTTGTAGACTTAGAGAAAGCTTTTGACAATGTTGAGTGGAATACTCTCTTTCAAATTATGAAGGTGGCAGGGGTAAAATACAGGGAGCGAATGGCTATTTACAATTTGTACAGAAACCAGATGGCAGTGATAAGAGTCGAGGGACATGAAAGGGAAGCAGTGGTTGGGAATGGAGTGATACTGGGTTGTAGTCTCTCCCCGATGTTATTCAATCTCAATATTGAGCAAGCAGTAAAGGAAACAAAAGAAAAATTCGGAGTAGGTTCAAATGGCTCTGAGCACTATGGGACTAAACATCTATAATCATCAGTCCCCTAGAACTTAGAACTACATAAACCTAACTAACCTAAGGACAGCACACAACACCCAGTCATCACGAGGCAGAGAAAATCCCTGACCCCGCCGGGAATCGAACCCGGGAACCCGGGCGTGGGAACGCGCTGCGGACTCGGAGTAGGTATTAAAATCCATGGAGAAGAAATAAAAACTTTGAGGTTCGGCGATGACATTGTAATTCTGTCAGAGACAGCAAAGGACTTGGAAGAGCAGTTGAACGGAATGGATAGTGTCTTGAAAGGAGGATATAAGCTGAACATCAACGAAAGCAAATGGAATGTAGTCGAATTAAGTCGGGTGATGCTGAGGGAATTAGGTTAGGAAATGACACACTTAAAGTAGTAAAGGAGTATTGCTATTTGGGGAGCAAAATAACTGATGATGGTCGAAGTAGAGAGGATATAAAATGTAGACTGGCAATGGCAAGGAAAGCGTTTCTGAAGACAAATTTGTTAACATCGTGTATAGATTTAAGTGTCAGGAAGTCGTTTCTGAAAGTATTTGTATGGAGTGTAGCCATGTATGGAAGTGAAACATGGGCGATAAATAGTTTGGACAAGAAGAGAATAGAAGCTTTAGAAATGTGGTGCTACAGAAGAATGCTGAAGATTAGATGGGTAGATCACATAACTAATGAGGAGGCATAGAATAGGATTGAGGAGAAGAAAATTTGTGGCACAACTTGACTAGAAGAAAGGATCGGTTGGTAGGACATGTTCTGAGGCATCAAGGGATCACCAATTTAGTATTGGAGGGCAGCGTGGGGGATAAAAATCGTAGAGGGAGACCAAGAGATGAATACACTAAGCAGATTCAGAAGGATGTAGGCTGCAGTAGTTACTGGGAGATGAAGTAGCTTGCACAGGATAGAGTAGCATGGAGAGCTGCATCAAACCAGTCCCAGGACTGAAGACCACAACAACAATAACTGTGCAGTGTGCGAATTCCTGTCTGTTAACGGAGAACCGTAGTGAGAACTGTTCCAGAATTACCTGTATAGCTTCGATGCTTGACATTTATCATGTATACAGGGTGAGTCATCTAACGTTACCGCTGGATATATTTCGTAAAGCACATCAAATACTGACGAACCGATTCCACACACCGAACGTGAGCAGAGGGGCTAGTGTAATTGTTTAATACAAACCATACAAAAATGCATGGAAGTATGTTTTTTACACAAACTTACGTGTTTTTAAATGGAACCACGTTAGTTTTGTTAGCACATCTGAACATATAAACAAACACGTAATCAGAGCCGTTTGTTGCATTGTAAAATGTTAATTACATCCGGAGATATTGTGACCTAAAGTTGACGCTTGAAACCTCCGACCTTCAGTTGCGTGTTGTAACAAACACGGGCCACGGTCGGCGAGCAGCATCTGCAGGGACATGTCCCACTGAAAACGCGTCGACGTATGTGGTATCAGCATGGTGGTGCACCTGCACATTCCGCAATTAACACTAGGCTGACCCTTGACAGGATGTTCGACGGGCGTTTCATAGGACGTGGAGGACGCATAAATTGGTCAGCCCGTTCTCCTGATCTTACACCTCTGGATTTCTTTCTGTGGGGTACGTTAAAGGAGAATGTGTACCGTGATGTGCCTACAACCCCACAGGATATGAAACAACGTATTGTGGTAGCCTGCGGCGACATTACACCAGATGTACTGCGGCGTGTACGTTATTCATTACGCCAGAGATTGCAATTGTGTGCAGCAAATGATGGCCCCCACATTGAACATCTATTGGCCTGACATGTCGGCACACACTCTATTCCACTCCGTAATTGAAAACAGAAACCATGTGTGTACGTGTACCTCACCCTTCATGGTAATGTACATGTGCGTCAGTGAAAAAGACCAATAAAAAGGTGTTAGCATGTGGACGTAATGTGCTGTTCCAGTCTCTTCCGTACCTAAGGTCCATCACCGTTCCCTTTGGATCCCTACGTAATTCGGTGCTCTTCGATACACACGATCGAACAGCGGAGGAGTGGTACTCAAGCGTTAACTTTAGGTTACAATATCTCCGGATGTAATTAACATTTTACAATGCAACAAACGGCACTGATTACGTATTTGTTTATATGTTCAGATGTGCTAACAAAACTAAAGGGGTTCCATTTAAAAAAACGTAGGTTTGTGTTAAAAAACATACTTCCGTGCATTTTTTTATGGTTTGTATTAACCAATTACACTAGCCCCTCTCCTCACGTTCGGTCTGTGGAATCGATTCGTCAGTATTTGATGTGGTTTACGAAATATATCCAGCGGTAATGTTAGGTGACTCACCCTGTAATGCACTGGGCACAAAAAAGGGAATAACCTCTACTAGTGATAAATAGAAACAGTTGGAGTCAATACAGCCTGAGCATGAAGTACGACATAAAACTAACTGAAGGAAAAACAACTAGCTTAGAGTCATAGGATTAATTCGAAAGAAACGTGATTCATCCACGAAAGAAGTGACTTGCACAGTTCTCGTTCGAAATATTCTTGACTATTCCATTTTAGTCTGGGACTCTTACGATGTAGAATTAATAGAGAAGATTATGCAGAGGTACAGATGAGCGGCTTGTTTCGTCACAGGTTCGTTTGGTAAGCGCAAGAACGTCACCAAGGACTTTTTCAAACTCCAGTGACAGACGCTACAAAACTTCGAGAGCAAACGTTCCGTGCAGAGCAAGCACACATCTCACACGACGACCATGAAAGGAAATTCAACGAAATTAGAGCTCTTAAGGAAGTGAGACCTTAGTTTCTCCCAATGTATACAATCTTGAAATAACGTACCGGAATGCAGCCGGGTGATGTTGTTGACAACAGCCAATATTTCGAGACGAGCACTCGCTGTCACTTTCGAGGCAAAACTGGGAGGAAATACTCCTGCCGAAGTATTGGCGGTTGTCGACTACGTCACGCGGCTGCGTTCCCGTAAGTTACTTGAGCTCCTAAGGAAGCGTTATTTCCATGTGAATACAAGAGCTAAGAGGGAAGAATCCTCCGACGTCTACCGTAAGAAGTCTGACGTAGTGTGGTGTAAAATTAGACGCAGAGCCGGACGCAGACTCATTTAACGTGCTTCCGTTTTGAATACACAACAGTGACACCGAGATTGCTCCTAGTTGATTGGTCCAAATAACTATAGCTTTTTCGTATTTATCAACTTGATTTTTGAACACTGAAAGTGAAGTAAGTATATCGAATTGCAATGGGCATACCATTGTTAAGCGCCGAAGAGAGAGTAGAAATAGTTCACTGAAGGCATTTGTGAGGAGAAGGACTAGCTTGATGACGTGTTAGAAGAAGAATCTGGAGTCGATAACATAGGGTATCCAGTACGAGAGTCAGAATTTAAAAAATATCTGAAAGACTTGCCATCAAATAAGGCAGAAAGTAAACCTTCAATCGGAATGTATAAAATGATTGGAGGGGGGGATTGTCAACAAAACTATTCACGTTGGTGTGTAGAATGTGTAGAACTGGCAATACCATCAGACTTCAGAAAAAGCAAGAGCGAACAAGTGCGAGATATATCGCAGGATCAGCTTAACAGCTGTTCACCCCTGGTAGCTGAGTGATCAGTGCGACGGAATGTCATACCTAACGGCCCGGGTTCGATTCCAGGCTGGGTCGGAGATTTTCTCCGCTCAGGGACTGGATACTGTGTTGTCCTTCTCATCATCATTTCATCCCCATCGACATGCAAGTCGCCGAAGTGGCGTCATCTCGAAAGACTTGCGCCAGACGAACGATCTACGCGATGGGTGGCCCTAGCCACACGGCATTTCTTCTTCAACTTAACGGCTCTTGAATTCCAAGCTGCTGACAAAAATAATACGCAGAAGAGTGGCAGACGAAACCGAGGAGTTCTCACTTCGCTCTTGATAATGGAAGCAAGGTTGAAGAAAAATTAAGACATGCTCGAAGCATTCTGAGAGAAAGGAAGAGACAGGTAATACGTTCAAGAACCAGGGGAGAACAATAAGATTGGATGACAAAGAACGAACTGTTCGGATTGAAAAGGGTGTAAGAGAGGGGTACAGTCTTTCGCCCCTAATATTGAATGTATGCTTCGAAGAAACAATGGCGAAAATAAAAGAGCGATTACAGACTGGAACTAAAATTCAGGATCAGGGCGTATCAGTCATAAGATTTGCTGACGACATTGCTATCCTCAGTGAATGTGAAGAAGAATTACACAATCTGTTGAATGGAATGGTCAGTCTAATGTGTACACAATATTAACTGAGACTAAACCGGAAAATGACGAAGGTAGTGGGATGTAGCAGAAATGAGAATAGCAGGAAACATATCTTCAAACTAGGCTATAACGAAGTAGACGAAGGACGTCTTCTGCTTTGTAAGCAAACTTACCCATGAAGGAAGATGCTAAGGAGGACAAGAAAAGCGAACTAGTACATTCATAGAGGGCATTCTCGTCAAAGAGAAGTCTGTTGGTATCAAACGTTGACTTTAAGTGGAGAATGAAGTGATAATTAAATGAAGATATACATCAACGGTGACAGTTGATATACACCAACGGTGACAGTTGAAAATGTGTGCCCCGACCGCGACTCGAACCCGGGATCTCTTACTTACATGGCAGACGCTCTATCCATCGGAGTCACCGAAGACACATCGTGCGACTGCAGGGATTTATCCCTTACACGCTCCCCGTGAGACCCACATTCCCAACTTAATGTCCCCACACTACATTCGTAGTGCCACAGCCCATTACACTCATTACTCGCGGCAGACTATCTTACCGAGTCCCGTAACAGTTCGGGCAATGCGTGTGCATCCGCACAGAAGAAGGCCAATGGCCGGTTAGCCTTAAGTATAAGAATATGGCATATGTTCTTTCGGACATGATCGAAGGAACAGGTACCATCTTCACATATATTAAGTGGAGAAAGGAAACTGAGAATGTACGTTTGCGAGATATATAACGGCCATTGGCGAGAGAAATCTTATTTTGATACTGAGAATTATTTTTCATCATATGATATAATGTTGTTTGTGTGCAGTTCACTGAAAGAAGTGAGAGGTAATGCAGATAATGCTTATAGAAAAAAATTATCTTATATCACTGGTTTACGTGACAGAAAAAATTTGTAAGCTTGATCCTTCGTGTAAATCATTTCAGAAAAACTATTCATCCGCTAAGGCATAATCCAAATTTTTAATTCCTACTAAAGGAAAATGTTGCATGTTAAAGTCTGAACATAATATGTTCATGACTGACAACGGGTAGTAGGTGATGATGTGAATAAACAATCAGGGTTTATGTTGACATACAGTCGTTTACTCTCTTCATGCGGACAATAACTTCGCTGAAATGATATTAATATCTTAATAGAAAATTTCGGAAATTATTGAGGGATATTCTGCATTGACCTTTCTTTCTGTTAAATAACCTTGACAACAATGAGAAAGACTGTAATATGTAATCACTGAAACGCAAAACCCTCAGAAAAATAAAAATGTACCGTAATGTTGCAGAAACGGTTGCGGGAACATCTCACAAGGGAATTTCTGCGTCCCAACCGCTCAGACGTGGTCGTAAGATATCTTTTGGGGATCAGGAACTGAACACAGATCAAAGAAACGGGTCAAATGGCTCTGAGCACTATGGGACTTAACAGCTGTGGGCATCAGTCCCCTAGAACTTAGAACTACTTAAACCTAACTAACCTAAGGACATCACACACATCCATACCCGAGGCAGGATTCGAACCTGCGACCGTAGCAGTCACGCGGTTCCGGACTGCGCGCCTAGAACCGCTAGACCACCGCGGCCGGCGAACACAGATCAAGCATGAGAGCAGAAAGATGTGCTCGAGCGAATCAGAGTAGTAACGGCGTTGTGATTATGTGGCCACGCTGCTGGACTGCGAATGGGGAGATTCGTGCTCAGGTCTCCCTTCTACTCTATCTTTTTTTTTTTCACAAAATTATGAACTGTCCGTCCAGTCATTGATGTGTCTGTTCGCTGATATTTAAATCTGTCTCTGTCTCGTCGTGTAACCTCGGTTTGCAACAGCGATGTATAAGGAAGGGACCTCCAGACGTACGTACCTCCTACTTGTTCTATACAAGTACCACATATGACTCTTGCATTCCATTTTGAAAGTTCTGCCTGTGGAATTCCTTTGTTGTAACATAATTAATACCCGTTTATTTGTCGTTTTTATTTCCGTGAGAGGTCTATGCGGCATCTCGTGTGCTCTCACCATTCATCACATTTACTTGCGACTGTAATATATTCTTACCACATGTCTCATATTCCATAATCAACTCTGTAACCACAAAACCCCGACACCGTGATTCTTGCAATTCGCTCGATGTTGCACACCCTTTGAGCCCGAGTGATTCGCTGATTCTGTTTTGTTTCTTGTTTCACAATTCAGTACACCTTTTTCCCGTTTTTAAGCTTGATTTGTGTTCAGTTTTTGACAGGCTATCCACTGGGTTATTTTACTACTAAATCTGAACGGGTTGTGTTGGGGAGTTTCCATTGTCAGCATAGCGTTGTTGTGTTGCTCTTCCACTGTATTCAGTGACCCTGTACACGAGGTGCATATCGGCCAACTTTTCCTTAGTAAAGCTATTCATAGTGCTGTGAATAACTCATGACATTCAACCAACACTGTCGGGAAAATAAACCTGAGGCAAAAGTGATAATTACCAGAAACAGTCTCGACAATGAAGAAGAGCAATGTGGGTACTACTGTTGTCAGCAAGTACCGTGAGTGACTGTAACATGTTTGTTTTCAAACAAGACGTACAAAGCATACCGCGAAGTTTGCCGTTGTACATATATTTTAAGTGACATAAATTTTCAAAGATAAACGAATTGCAGTTACTCTGAATGAACCACTGAAGACCACTGTTACCTACACTAAAGTATAAAATTTCCTGAAGATCCTCCGAAATTTTTGATATTAATGTAGAATCACATCGATCGTACTTACTATTTTAATAAAAGCGTTCCAAATCGCAATAAATTATTTATTTTTAATTATGGTAACCGGTTTTAGTTTATAAGACCACCTAATGACACACGGCCCTGAAATACACACATCACAAAAAGTTTTGCATCATTCCGGTTCCCAGAATTCTTGAAGATAGTCGTTGACTGTCGGTATTGTATCACAGACACAGTCCCTTTGACTGTTCAGATATGTCACTAAACCCGCCCAAAGATGTAAACAACCATCAATGAGCAGCGAATATTAGACGGAGGGGGTCCGACAGCCGATCAGTTCCAGTCATTCCAGTTGGAAGGAGGTACACGGCTCGTGTTGTCTGTAGTTCATAGATGCCTAGACGATCAATACCGCGGTTCGATCGCGTTCGCATTGTTTCTTTGTGCCAGGAAGGGCTCTCAACAAGGGAAGTGTCCAGGCGTCTCTGAGTGAAATAAAGCGATGTTGTTCGGACATGGAGGAGATACAGAGAGACAGGAACTGTCGATGAAATGCCTCGCTCGGGCCGCCCAAGGGCTACTACTGTAGTGGATGAGCATTACCTACGGATTTTGGCTCGGAGGAACCCTGTCAGCAACGCCGCCATGTTGAATAATAGTTTTCGTGCAGCCACAGGACGTCGTGCTACGACCCATACTGTGCGCAATAGGCTCCATGATGCGCAACTTCGCTCCCGACGTCCATAGCGAGGTCAATCTTTGCAACCACGACACCGTGCAGCGCGGTACAGATGGGACCAACAACATTCCGAATGGACCGCCAAGGATTAACGCCACGTTCTCTTCACCGATGAGTGCCTTCAACCAGACAATAGTCGGAGACGTGTTTGGAGGCAACCCAGTAAGGCTGAACGCCTTAGATACACTGTCCACGAGTGCAGCAACGTGGAGGTTCCCTGCTGTTTTGCGGTGGCATTATATGGGACCGACGTACGCCGCTGGTGGTCATGGAAGGCGCTGTAACGGCTGTACGGTACTTGAATGCCATCCTCCCACCGAGAGTGCAACCATATCGGCTGCATGTTGATGAGGCATTCGTCTTCATGGACGACAAATCTCGCCCCCATCGTGCACATATTGTGAATGACTTTCTTCAGGATAACGACATCGCTCGATTAGAGTTGCCACCATGTTCTCCAGACATGAACCCTTTCGCACATGCCTGTGACGCATTGAAAAGGACTGACTGTGGACGACGTGACCCACCAACCACTCGGAGCGATCTATGCCGAATCGCCGTTGAGGAGTGGGACAATCTGGAGCAGCAGTGCCTTGATGAACTTGTGGATAGTATGCCACGAAGAATACAGGCACGCATCAGTGAAAGAGGACGTGCTACTGGGTATTAGAGGTACCTGTGTGTACAGCAATCTGGACCACCACCTCTGAAGGTCTCGTTGTATGGTGGTACAACATGCAATGTGTGGTTTTCGTGAGCAATAAAATGGGTTGAAATTATGTTTATGTTGATCTCTATTCTAACTTTCTATACAGGTTCCGGAACTCTCGGAATCAAGTTAACACTAGACTGTTTTTGATGTGTGCGTACACATTTATAATGGGTCAGATATACAGTTGCGCTCTATCAGAACTACGGTTGGGTAGTTTTGGTACAGTACGCAAATGACGTAGTAAATAGTAGAATTACCGCTAGTGTTGGTGGCACTGATAGGAAAAGAAACATAAAGGAAGGTTTGAGAGAGACACTGTGAGACGCAGACATCTCTTCGATATTTGTTTCTTTAGCACATAATTATAACCGCACATCGTTCCGTGTTAGTCCATTGTGTATTTTATATTCTTACAAAATGTAAATTGCATTTTATATGTAATAAACTGTAGCTGCCCGCGTATCTTCTGCGTTTTTATGTACCAAAGCAAATACTTTTGATGCAAGTAAGTTTATATGCACAAATATAAGGTATCTGCATAATTATCGTTGTTATTCTATACCCAGTGGAACATTCTCCACCACGTTTTAATTTTACCTTTTCTTGGAGTTAAATGCGTTTTATGGCCCTATATGATGAACCTGTATTTTTTATTTTTAATACGACGTCCGTTTACAGTTATAAATAAACAGTTTTCGAATAAAACATGAACTGAGTATTGAGAATTTCAATTTTTGCAATAAAAACTGTTTATTTTTAAGTACCAGACAGGGGAACAGTTACGCAGAACAAAAATCTTCCATAGATTACACGGATCTTTATAAATTCACACTGAGTCACTAGGCGGTTCACCGCTTCCGGTTTCTAGGGGAATCTAGACAGACACTGATAGCATAGGCGAAGAAAGAGATCGCAAAGAGGCTATGTACGATAGGTCTGCAACACACCTAAAGTGCAGGTAACATGGTTACGATGTTAACTGACCAAACTTGCTAGAAAAATTGCCGTGTCCTACGCTTGTTATGATAGTCTACAGTAGATATACCACTCTAATCATGTATGACACAAAACATGCCCACCGGAAAAGCTAACGATGAAAGCAACATTGCTTATACATAATTTTTTTTGCTTACGTTTGGTTTCAATGTATCTCTTAAAAAACATCGCACGATGAAGTATTGTTTAACTTAACCTTAACTCATTAACAGAAAAGCACAGCAAACGACGGAACTCATCCCCGTTGTTACACAAAACTGGTCAGAACACTGTTGGAGAATCAACGAAAAGACCATGCTAGATTTAAACGTCGGAAAATCTCCAAGATTGTCGATCTTTTACAGAAGCTCGAAATTTAGCGCTGGCTTCAATGCGGCATGCTGAAAATAGCTTCCAGAACGAAATTTTGTCTCGAAACATGGAAGAAATTCCAAAGAGCTTCCGGTCGTATGCAAAATATATTAGTGGCAAGACACAATCGATGCCTTCTCTGCGCGATAGCAATGGAAATACTATCGACGACTGCGCTGCTAAAGCTGATTTACTAAACACACTTTACGAAATTCCTTCGCCTGAAAAGACGAAGTAAATATTCCAGAATTTGAATCAAGAACGGCTGCCACCATGAGTAACTTAAAAACAGATATTCTCAGAGTAGTGAAGCAACTTAAATCACTTAATAAAAGCATGTCTTCCCGTCCAGACTGTATACCAATTAGGTTCCTTTCTAAGTACGGTTATGCAGTAGTCCATGCTTCTTTCTAAGTATAGTGATGAAGTAGTCCGTACTTAACAATCACATACAACCGCTCTCTAGACGAAAGATCCGTACACAAAGACTGCGTATTTCCACAGGTCACAACAATGTTCAAGAAAGGTGGTAGGAGTATTGGGCTAAGTTACAAGTCCTTCTCATTAACGTCAGTATGCAGCAGGATTTTGGTTTGTATATTGTGTTCCAACATTATGAATTACCTCTAAGAGAACGATCTATGGACATACAGTCAATAGGGATTTAGAAAACATCGTTCTTGTGAAACACAACTAGCTCTTTCCACACGCGAAGTGTTGTGTGCTACTAATAAGGGATTTCAAATTGATTTCATATTTCTAGATTTCCAGATGGCTTTTGACACCTTACCACACGAGCAGCTTGTAAAACTGCGAGCTTATAGAATATCGTCTCAGTTACGTGACTACGTGATTGCCTGCCAGAGAGGTCACAGTTCGCAGTAAGTGACGGGAAGACATTGCAAAACTATTTAGAAAAGATATCTATACGGTGCAAAAATTAGAAAATGAACCTAAATAATGAAAAGTACAAGATCATCCGTTACACGATAAATCAGTCAAACATGAAGGCCGTAAATTCAACTAAATACCTAGGAATTACACTTACGAACAACTTGATTTGGAACGAACACAAAGAAAATGTTGCGAGGTAGGCAAAGTAAAGACTGCGTTCTACTGGCAGAACACTTAGAAAGCGTAACAGGCATGTAACTGCCTACACTAAGCCTCTCCGTCCTCCTTTGGAGTAGTGCTGCGCGGTCTGGGGTGCTTATCAGGTAGGATTACAGGAGTATATAGAGGAAGTTGAAAGAAGAGCAGTACGTTTTGTACTATCCCGGAAGAGAGGAGACAGCATCACTTTATTATACAAAATTTGAGGTAGACATGAGAAAAACAAAAGCATTTTTTGTTGCGGCGGAATCTTCTCACGGTATTTCAATCACCAATTCTCTGCTCCGAATGCGAAAATATTTCGGTTGTCACCTACCTACACAGGGACAAACGATCGTCGTCATAAAATATGGGAAATCAGAGCTCGCATGGAGAGGTATACGTGTTCGTTCTTTCGTTAGATGAAACCTCTGCCATGCTCTTAAGTGTGATTTGCAGAGCATCCATGCAGATTTACATGTAGAGCCTTACCAATCCGTTCTCCCAGATTTCGACTACGTTGACATTACAAACATTACCTTAAATTACGGCGGTCGAGAATTGACTAATACTGCATGTTTTATTGCTGACAAAAATAAACTAACAGATATCTTTAAAGAACATTAGTATGAAGGCTGTCATAGATCTACGCAGGAAATGGACTGCATGTTCCCTGCGTATGTGTGTAGAAAGACGAGCTCAGAAAGTGTTCACCATTCATCTGACATTCACCAAGTTCACCGAAGTATGTCTCGAACTGAAACAACAAAGGGGGAAGCAGGGCTGATGTCCACTACATAGCCTCAGGATGATAAGCGAAGGCAGAGTTTCGGAGCCAGAGAACGTAGCGTCGTCGGGACATGCGGAGCGCGTTTGTCACGGGCGGCCGCGATACGGCCGGCCGGGTCCCGCAAGGAAGCAAACTTGGCCGGAGGGAGGGAGTGGCAAGGCGGTGCAGACCGCCGCCATCTCTTATCGATGTTGGCAGCGCCTCTGCTGGGCCCGACGTGCTTAACAAGATTCGTGACCGCCGAGCGCCGTCCGTCGTCGGTTTTGGGAGGTCATGGATCCAGTATAATGTTCTCGCTAGAACTACATCACTCCCCATGTTGACGATCTGCAACGTTGGAGCTAAAACTCCTGCAGTGCGACAAAGTAAACTGGAATAATTTGGGTGAAAACAAGTTGCGAAAATTTTTCAACTGACAGTGATTTGTCTCTGGCTTTTTATGAAATTGCACTTTATAGAGTGAGTACAGAGGATATAAAATGTAGATTGACAATGGCAAGGAAAGCGTTTCTCAAGAAGAAAAATTTGTTAACATCGTGTATAGATTTAAATGTCAGGAAGTCGTTTCTGAAAGTATTTGTATGGAGTGTAGCCATGTATGGAAGTGAAACGTGGACAATAAATAGTTTAGACAAGAAGAGGATAGAAGCTTTAGAAATGTGGTGCTACAGAAGAATGCTGAAGATTAGATGGGTAGATCACATAACTAATGAGGAGGTACTGAATAGAATTGGGGAGAAGAGGAGCTTGTGGCACAACTTGACTAGAAGAAGGGACCGGTTGGTAGGACATGTTCTGAGACATCGAGGGATCACCAATTTAGTATTGGAGGGCAGCATGGAGGGTAAAAACCGTAGAGGGAGACCAAGAGATGAATACAATAAGCAGATTCAGAAGGATGTAGGCTGCAGTAGGTACTGGGAGTTGAGGAAGCTTGCACAGGATAGAGTAGCATGAAGAGCTGCATCAAACCAGTCTCCAGACTGAAGACCACAACAACAACAACAACAGAGTAAGAGAGACTTTCCAGGCATATCACAAATACTTTATACGGCTACCCGAAAGAGAGACATAATGTATTATCGTTTAGACACGTCATGGTTAAACGCAGTATTCAGGTCTCTTGATATTCTTGGTTACCTGCCTGCTCTGCAGCACAGTTATCGAGTTTTGACCTAAAATTGGCATAAATATTTATTTGAAATTTTCTGCGATATTCAGTATTATATTGTAGAAAATATTAACGCTAGAACATTAAAGGACGTAAATGTTACATTGTTACTACTCTATACTTTATTTAAAGGATTTCATAATTTATTGTTTAGCACTAGTTAATTACGATTTTAGGATCTCAGTCTCCAATGGTTTGTCACATAGAAAGCAAGTACAAAATGTCCTCCTTTGCACCCTATACTGACAATACAAGACTGGCGGTAACCGTGAATTGATATCAACTGCAATTATAAAGTTTTCGAGGCTTTAGTAACCTAGGGTTAAGCATGTGGAGATTCCTGTTTCAGGTTCGCCCTCAGAATGAGAACTAAATAATAGGAGGAATCAATAGCACGTGGTTTTCATTTATTGTCCATTCGATTTTTAAGTGAAATTGTAGGAATAAGAAAAATGGCTCTGAGCACTATGTGACTTAACATCTGAGGTCATCAGTCCCCTAGAACTTAGAACTACTTAAGCCTAACTAACCTAAGGACATCACACACTCCCATGCCCGAGGCAGGATTCGAACCTGCGATCGGAGCGGTCGCGCGGTTCCAGACTGTAGCGCCTAGAACTGCTCGGCTACCCCGGCCGGCTGTAGGATTAAGAATAGAGACATAAGTGAATAGTGATTGAATTGAATTAAAATAAGATCAATACTGACCAATGATCTTCCACCACAGCCCCCAATTATTGGATATGAAGAAATTATGGAAACGCAGCAGAATGAACGCAATGTCACATGCGACGTGACGCATACACTTCTTTAAATGACGTATTCTGTGGTTCCTGCTTGTCTTATAATCCCAGTGGGTAGCTTCTGACGATGGTGAGCGTCTTGATAGCGGTATACGCTGAGCTATTTTAATCGATAAAAAAAAGAGAAGATTTGAGAATCGATTGAGAAAGAACTGCTGCCAAAATGTGTGTCTACACAGAATGAAAACCATCGGAGGACGAGCAAGTAGTACTAGAACATGGTCGTTTTTATCACACATGTGGCTAGGTGTGATGATTCCAATATAGCATGAATTTATTTGATAATTAATTTGCTCAAAACTACTTAGATTGTAATCGTTCTGCAAGCGTTGTCGATGGTAAAGAAGAAGAGCATCTTCGCTAGTGAAGTTAAAGGAACACTAGAAGATTGGACGAAAGAAAGCAATGAAGTAGAGAGAAGAGAGAGAGAGAGAGAGAGAGAGAGAGCTGTAGTAGAATATGAAGAAAAAATGTAAACTTGGAAGAACTGCAGAAGACATACATTTGGTGTACTTTCCAGGCACTATCGTCGGTTACTTACGAGAATTGTGCAAGAGCTGTGATATGGACTTAACAAATTGTGTGAATGATCAGAAACTATTAGTGTGTGTGTGTGTGTGTGTGTGTGTGTGTGTGTGTGTGGGTGTAAGGGCGTGAGTGCGCGCCTGCGTCTGTGGGCTCGCGCTCGGTATATGTCAAACAGGCCTGGTATTCCTAGAACCGCAGTCTGATTTACGACACTGACTCGATAGTATCGACTGTTCTAATCAAAGCTTCATATTTCGGGACGCTGCCGACTATCTGATGCAAGTCCCAAGACAATGATGCTGTGACAGCATAAGCACAAGAGTAATTTTTCGGAGGGAAGGGGAGCAGTCTTTCGATGCTAGTCTCGTGAGGATGTTTTCGCTGACGAAAATTAGTCTGCAAAAGGAGTTGTTGAGGGAGGGATACTCCAAGCAAGCTGATGTGGGGAACTGGTCTGAGAGAAAAATAACTGTATAGCAGCGAGAAGCCATTTTTAGATATGAAAACCCGCAGCGAACTTCGTGATTATTACTGCCATAGTTTATTATGAACAACTGTAACTGTTAATACGGAACGATATCATTTGAATTGACAAGAACCAGTATATTAGTAAATGAGCGTAGGTAACCAGCACTATAGTGTTCTTCATATTTTGGACCCACTTTCCGATAATCTTCCTTAGCCCGTTATGGCCGGCTTCGACCAGCATTCCCAAAAAAGAAAATTCCACGTGTGGCGGACGTAGCTACTTGACTGCTAAACGTGTTGAGGGCATCAGAAAGCAAAAGAAATTTACATGTGCCGAAAATGTGCAGATTCCAGGAAGAATTTACTGCATATACAATAGCGAGGAAAATCTAATTTCTCTGGAAAGTGAACTAATACTTACAGAATTCTGGAAATTTTTGTGTTGTGGCCGGATAAAATAAATTTTTATGGTTATTATGAAATGACTGCAAACAAAAAAAAAAACTTTGTGTGAACCGTTTGTGGATGACAATGAGAAAGGAATGAATGGTAAGAAAAATATTTGTTAATATAAGTTTTAAATGGATGGGACATTGTCCAACTTACGGCTAAACACGAGAAAGGCAAAACTAACGCAGATCAGGCGAAATTAGCGCGTGTAATATTTATTTCAATCCCACCTATCTAACGTTTTTGTTATTTCCATAGCTTAATGTCTACAATGTTCTTATGTGCAAGCACTGTGTTATCATATTTCTGCAGGAACTTCTTATGTTCTGCTTCCGACTAAGGTATGGGATACCAGACTGGCATTTTCCCAGCGTGGGTAACCATCCAAATACTCACAATCAGGTCGGCGCATCGAAATGGTGATTTCCATCGTTTTTCAGGCACACATCAGGGACAACAATATTTCTTCTTCCTATGTTTCGGCTGATAAGCGTACAACCGTCTTCAAGATATGTCGAATTACTGATGGAATACTCTATTCGCCCGGAAACCTTTAAGAAATATGTAGTTGTTTCCGTTCCCTAGTCTCATAAACTACTGGTGAACACGTTAGAAGGTTCTCGCGGGCATACGGAGAAAAACAGAAAACATGAATGTTGAAGAGTTCTAAAACATCTACCACAAAGTTATGAGTTTATCATGTCGCAATAAGAAATGAAACAAGAACATACTTAATTTGGCAACAGGAAAGGGAAACTGAGCAGGAAAACCTAAGGACTAAAATGTGATGTATACTTTTTTAGGACGTAGAACAGAGAATGTGGAAATACGTAGACTGATCATTGTACGTGTAGAGATAGAGACTTACAGCCAACCAGTCGAATAGCATTCGACTTAAAAACATACACGGTTGATAATAAGCACTGAGAAATATCATTATCTTCCATAAATATTTTCCACTCCAGAAGTGTATATAGCATATTTGGAAAAGCTATGAATTTTTACGTGTTTATTTGATCATATGGTATTGAATATACAAGTTGGTATTTACTATTAGCAGAACCAAACGTGGATATTAACATGTGTAAACGGCGTTGCTCAGTACGAAGATACTGTAATTAAATTTAGCTGTCGGGACGGATAGAGAAAGCAAAATGGACAACAGTTGGCTACAAGTCTGATAATATCAATGTACAGAAGCGAAGTTTAATGTTGAAAAGACGTAACTGTTAGTTACAATAAGATAAAATACACTACTACAGCTCTATCTCAGTACTGGATCTGAATTTGTAACATTAGTATACCGCATTGACGTATAGGAAGTCCCTGAGTAATGTCATAGACGCATGGAGGAAACACTTTGCAGGATACTTCATTTACATCTGAAGCAGTGACTTCCATAACTTGCACCGAAGAAGCAGTAAAACTTAATACCTTATTCTGGTTTTGTTAGAGCTTATTAGGTGCGAAGACGTCGTGTATACCAAAGCGTACTGGCTACAATTGCTTTTGCATCACATTTTTACCTTACATCACGTAGTCCATGACGGTCGCTTGTACCCATTTGCTGCCGCTACAAAGAAATCCTTTCTAAAGCGCGTTACGTTTAACGACTGTACGAGATTTACGTTGGCACTTAAAAGGATACGTGAGTCTGATTTTATAACCCACAAATGATACTAGAATTTTACGATGGCCTATAAAACGGTATCGTAACAATTGCCCAGTATCGATCGCACTTCCCGGCAAAGTTCGAAGAACAAATTTGCTCCCCGTCTCTACTAGGTTGAGCAGCAAATTACACCACCCACTGCTGCTTATGACGCAGAACGTATTTATTTCGTTCAATACTGATTGTTGTCTGAACAAAGAGTTAAAAGTTCAAAATAGAAACAGTTCTCTGTCTGATTCCTGATAACGTGAAATATTTCTGCTTTTCTCTGGGATCAGTCCTGCTATGCATGGTGTTCACTAACACTCGGTTTATTTGGTCGACCAGAAAGCAGTACTCGTTTTCATACTGCAATTGAAATACCTCCCGCTTTACACATTTAATATATCACGCATCAAACCACAAACAAACTACAGAACAACTAGAAAATTCTAGGAAAAGTACTGAGTGAACCAAGTATCGGACACAATTCAGTAATTGCGTAAGTATCGTCACCAACGCGAATCCCTATCATTTTACGCGGTAGGAATGAATTGAGGAACTGAGAAAGGTAATGCCCTAAAGCACATCATCGTCGATTGTGAGATTGTAGCATTTATTCATGCTTCTGACATGTTGATCTTATTGTGAACCCGGTTTATCTGTGTTACAGGCCGACACTTTATACATGAGCTTCACGAAAAGCTGTCTCTGATGTTCACTTAAATGTGGACTCAAAGACGGTGTGCTTTAAGCTCTTATGGTTCTCAGCCCCTCAATTCATTTCTTGTTTTCCGTTTGCATTCTCAATTCTAGGTTAATTCCTAGCCCCTGGTAACTACTCCAATAGTCATAAACATGCCGTACATCAACACTTCATATTTGCCAGAATTACGTGTAAGACTCATCTGCAGGTTTTGTACTAGAGAAAGGTTACAACAAATAAAATCACGTGTTTAATGGTCTTGCAGGTGACAGCGATCAAGGTGGTTCGCATATGGGATATACAGAAATTAGTCTAAAATTCACTAGGTACTGTACAGGCGTCACTAATGTAAGAGTTGTGTAGTATATCACTAGGCCCGAAACACCGTATTGGCTTTCTGGTACGATAGTGCAAGCTCGAGAGATTGCATTGTGCAATTTAAATTAGGAATTTCCTGTGTGGAGCAAGTGTACAGACTGTAAACGCCAGTTGCTCGCGTGTCGGTTCTCTGATGCTGATACCACAGTTATTGAAGCAGGGCCAATTTGATTGCAACAGAGCTATTATCTAGAAATGGTCAACGTTTGATGTGACAAGCCCAGATGAGTTTCAGCATCGAGTATCTCCGGCGGCTGACGACAATATTCTGGCGCCAAATGTAGAGCATATATGCTAACTGGCGCGAGGCTGACTGATGTGAGGTCGCGTTGAATGTAATGAACCGTACCTGGCGAGTGTTCCCGAATGGTCGGCTCTCTTCTTGTAACCCGTCGCCAGATCAGACTAAGCGTTTCATCAAGGAGATCCTCCACGTTAAAGTGTTCATGGACAAAAATGTTTGATTTCCTTTTTTAGGTTGATCTTTTGATAACATCTGCATTATCTTTCGCATATTATAATCATTCGGTACCCTTACAATTTTTCTCTTCTGCTAATTTTTCCCAAACATTAAGTTGCAATATTCCTGAAACTGAGAACTGTACGTTATTACTTTTAAAATACCTCCATAGTTTCAAATGGAGTGTTTCCCAAACAGTTAATTACTTCCAACTTTGTATACAGTCAATCGTCTGCAACTTTTTTTTTTTTTGAAATATCACACTGCGATATATTTACAGAAAGAACCCCGCACGGATTGAATTTTAATGTACAAAGATAAAGTTGTACATGTTACGTCGTGTTCTGTACGAAAACTAATTTACAATAATACAGCAGAACTTCTACATTCATCTAATCTTCTCTCTCTCTCTTTCCCCTCTTTTTTTCTCACTTACACACACGCACACACACACACACACCCAAGACAAACGGTTAGTGCTACGTAAAATTGGCATGGGCGTAGCACAACGAAATGGAATATGTGACATGAGAGCCCATATGTGAAATAACTGAAATTAAGAAATGAAAACATGTCTGTTAAAAGTCATATACTATCTAAAAGCAAGAGATTCTAGGCAAAATCGAAATTAAACAACTATGTCCAAGTAATGTTTCAGCGATCCATTCCAAATTTTAATTCATACCCTATGACAGCACTCACGTAATTAAGGATAATGCGAAGTTAAATAAGAAAAAAAGCGCTATGTGGAACGTTACATTGATTCTATCACGTAATTATACTTCGAACTTCATGTATGACTTCGTTGAGCTAGGTGTCTTAAAAATAAGAAAAGAGACAAATCCATCGATAACACGTGTACGTGCATCTAGAAGAACTGAGCAAGGCGAATTTACAGTTTACTAAACTAATGGACATGTTTTACGAAACTACAGAATATGAAGAGGCAGCTGTTATTAGTAGTGTATGGCAATACGCAAATTTAGCGACATACGCTTTATGAAGAGCAAATAAGGACACGAAGAAGAAATGTCAACAGACGTATTACACTGGATGGTCGTCCCAGCAGTTAATACATTCAGGAAAGAAACGGTTTACAAAAATCTTGTTCCATCATGTCTTAAGTATTGCTCACCAGTTTGAGATCACTCCTCTAATCTTCCGAGCTGAGGGGTCGTAGTCGAAATATAAAACTACTCTTTCACATTTCATCTCTAATAGCGGAGTGTTCGCATTGCAGTTGCTATTTTACCTCTGATGATGTCTCCCGTAGCTGGAGACGAAATGCCGGGGAATAGTTTTACGTATCGACCATGGCCTCTCAGCCTGGCAGTCCGAGAATGACTACATTACATGATTATACTGGGACCATTACCATGTTGCATTAATAGAAGAAATAGAGAAGATCCACGAAAAGCCATGCATTTCATCAAGGGCTGGTTTTCAGCGCAAGAGCATCACGGAGATGAGGTATCAACCACAGCCTTAGTTACAATCTCTTCTTATCGACCAGTGGCAACATAACAAACCCCAAACAGCAATACAAACATGACTTCAAAGTGAGAACAATGACATTACCTGTTGCCAGCAAGCCGAAATGTAAAAATCAAATGTAATATCATACAAATTCTTAATAAAAAATACTGAAGCTAAATGGACAGCCGCTCGAAATAGGGAGGTTTTGGGGTGGAGAAAAATAAAACAATAGGCACAAAATCGCTATAATAACAAAATACACAAAATTAAAAAAGAGAATCAGAGTAATGTTGTAGAATGGTTTGTTTCAAAGATGCAGAGAACTAAAAATTAGATCTAACCATCTTTAATGTACTGAAAACATCACTTGACGTATGTAGCTCAACTGAATGTGCCGATACCAATACTAAAAACCAGAAACCGGGACCAATACTGAGAGCTTCAAAGTGAGAAATCAATAAGTGTAGCCAAAAGTAGCGAGAACTAACGAAACACGATGTCATAAATATCACTTGACGTCTATAGTTCAACTTAAAAACTGAAAGGAATACAAAAGGCAGACAGCTACACCGGAATTATCCTCCACCATACACAGTACAGTGGCTTGTAGAGTATAGTCGTCGATGGTTATGTTCTTCGATGGCTTTTTCTTTTGTCCAACCTCCAGCCAGTTGCGAAATGGAAACCACAGTGAAAATAAAAAACGTTTTATTTGCAACATTTAGCTGCACCTTCCAGCTACTCTACTTCACATAGTTGCTGCTCTGACTTATACATCTGTTGTAGCGTGGTACCAAATTTCCATTATTCTTGTCATTGAAGGCAGCCGTTTGTGATTTCCGTCAATTCCTTAAGCTGGTCTGCGTTCGTTGCCCGTGACCCAAATTGTTGTCCTCATAGCCAGTGATTATAGTGAACAAAGAGATGAAAATCAGAGGAAACTACGTCCAGGATGTATGGTATGTAATCAAACACTTCCCACCTGCAGCATGCGAAAGAGAATTGTTGGTATGAAGAAGGAAACGCATAACAGTCACGTTATATGGGCTCCTGAAATTAGGTGAAATCTCTCAGCGGGACTTCACAGTTGGCAGGAGACACTATTTTCTAGGTATCTTTAAGTGCTCACTGTGTGCACAGAACTGAAAAGAGTGACGCGACACGATGCACACATCTGTGCAAAGCTTCATCGTATTTTCACAGTCGTTTCCATTTCGCGACCTATCAACCTTACTTTCCGAACAGCCCTCTTAAAAAACCGAGATGATACAACGAAGTGTAGCTTGTTACGAATGCCGAAGGAGTATCTTCATTGCACCTGCAGAGAGCTGTCGAGAATTTTCATGAGGAAGAAAATGTGTGACAGTTATGTTATGTGGGCTGCCTGAAATTAGGCGAAATCCCTTAGCACGGGGCTTCGCACTTGGAAGGACACACTATTTTCTAGGCATTTCTACGTGCTCACTGTTGCTCTGAACTGAAGGGATGCATGGGTATACAAGAGACGCAGCGCAGCACTACTGCGCGAAGTTTCACCGGATTTTCACTGTGGTTTTGATTTTGTGAAGGATTGGAGACCTGAAAAAAAAGAAAAGGTATCTCTCATAGACGCAATGTGGTCACGAAACTGAACATTACATTTGATGAAATCACAAGTGGATTCAGTCACTATGGAATTGTCAGCAGAAAAAAAAAAACGATATTTGCTATATGTGCATTGCCAATTACTTTGGGAATCCTGCGGAAGCCGACCGAAACATAGTAAACAAGCCACCTCGAGAGAATCGCGAAGGTTCTCTTCCTCCAGCGCGGAGCAAATATCCGTTCACACACTCTCCAATATAATATGAGCACCCGCATTTGAATGACAAAAAAAGGAGAGAAACCTATGAATGTGCGGGAGGCCGTCACAAAAGCGACGGCCGGGTGTGCAATCTCTGCTGCCGCGGGCTTCAAAGGCGGGAGAGGCAGCCGGAGCAGAGGCGCCTTCTGGCGCAGAGGCAGAGGCGACGACGAGCGCCGCAAAAGGGAACGAAGGAGTTGGACAGGGTGGAGGCCTCCGCACTGTGCTGCAAGTTGGCGCCAGAACCGCCACACACAGCGCCAGTAATCCTGGGGGCATCAGCGCGTGCAGACTTAAATTAAAATGTTCCCGGCACAAGTTTGCCGGCGCAGGGGAGCCGCCGACGGAGCGCGCCGCTGTACGCGCGGCGTGGTACGGTGTGGTGGGACCGCCGCGTCGGCCGTGTGTGAGCAGGCGCGGCGTTGCGCGACCTGCACCTAGCGGCCTTAATTAATTCTTCTAAGCGGGCCGGGTTACCTCACTGACAGCGTCACCCCCTGCACTGGGCAGTGTCTAGCACCGGCGTTGTAAGCGCGTTTATCAGTGCACTGCACAACAGTGCAGGGAATTACTAAGGGGACTGAAGTTTATTTGAATTACCGTGTATGGCTTTTTAAAGCCTTTGCGTCAAATGTCGGGAGGTGACAGACAATGGGGAACCATTTCTATTCGAGACACTTCCTGAGAACGCTGTTTGTCCTTTAGTACCCAAAGGCCCTGGTACGACGAAATTTCATAGAACTAGTAGGATGTATTAAGTAGGTGTGCTATATACTGCCTGCCCCAGTAAAGTGGTAGAGTGCTTTTCAGCAACGGAACCTTAACAACGAGTGTATCGAAGGGGGGAAAGTACTTTTGAAGCGAATCAGAAACTTTTAAGGGGGGTAGGACGTCAAACGGGCCGACTTGGAGCAGGAGAGGCACCACAGGACATTTTAATTTCTGCTGTCTATACTTTTACAAATAAATTCATAAAACTTTGTCAGCATGACCAGAAAGGATTCAGGATTCACACTCGTACCAGTGGGAGTTCAAAAACATAGCAAAATAATTTTTTTTACATGTCAAATTTCATAATTTCTTCACTTACTATTGCCAACATGTGTTGCTGTAGGTACACTTTTCTTCATAAGTGAGAGAGAGATTCTTCGATGTATTTTGCACAGCACACAAACCATACTCACAGGTGTACGAAACTCTAGAATTTTCCAAATCTATTAAAAACTGCGGTAAAAATTCAGATAATAAACTGTAGTCCGCAGCTCGTGCTCGTGGGGTAGCGTTCTCGCTTCCCACGCCCGGGTTCCCGGGTTCGATTCCCGGCGGGGTTAGGGATTTTCTCTGTCTCGTGATGACTGCGTGTTGTGTGCTGTCCTTAGCTTAGTTAGGTTTAAGTAGTTCTAAGTTCTAGGGGACTGATGACCATAGATGTTAAGTCCCATAGTGCTCAGAGCCAATAAACTGCAGAATTTGAGTTTTTTTCTAAACATTAAGTTTAAAATATAACAGCTCATTCATTTTTTCGTAAACTGAAGAAATTCTAGAGTTTCATACTCCTGTAAGTATGGTTTGTATGCTGTGCAAAATTCGTCGAATAATCTTTCCCATTTATGAAGAAAAGTGTACCTATATTAACAAATGCAGCCAATAGTAAGTGAAAAAATTATGAAATTTCAAACATATAAAAACAAAATTTGTACATTTTTGAACTTCCACTGTCAAGAGTGTGAATCCTGAATCCTTTCTGGTCATGCTGACAAAGTTTTATGAATTTGTTTGTAAAAGTATGGACAGTGGAAGTTAAAATGTCCTGCTCCACGTCGGCCCGTTTGACGTTCTACCCCACTTAATTGTCTTGTTACATGCGGAGCAGATGACTGCATAATACGCAACTCATGTTGTACAGACACATTGCAGAGTGTGTGCAACTGGATTACCGACAACTCTCGCTGGACACACACGTTGCAGAGTGCTTGCACCTTGTCACTAGTCAGGGGCATAACTAATACAAAAGGACACCTGGAATCGCCTGGAGGTACCAATGAATATTTTGCCTCTTATAATAGTTGTTCCCCTTGACGTGATGTATTATCTTTAGACGTTTGATTCAAAGACACAGGAACGCCATGTATGTATATCCTCAGACAAGAAAACGACGCACCGTGAAGGAATTACCAGAATGGGACGGAAATCGGTAGATGTGATGATGTACGTGTGCAGACAAACCAATGATAAGAATTTTTAAAAAAATTGGATGTTTTATTCAAGAGGAAGTGGTTCGGGATGTCAGTAAGGTGTTGGTCCACCTCTGGATCTTATTCTGCTTGGCACTGCTTGACAGAGTTCTTGGATATCCTCCTGAGGGATAACGTGCCAAATTTTGTCCAAATGAAGCGTTAGATCGTCTGAATTCCGAGATGGTTAGAGGACCCTGCTCAGTTGTGGGAGGAGAACCAGCGACCCTTTAGGCCAAGGCAGGGTTTGACACACATGAAGACAAGCAGCAGAAACTCTCGCCATGGGCGGGCAGGTATTATATTGCCGAAATGTAAGCCCAGGGTGGCTTGCCACGAAGGTGACAAAACGGAACATTGAACATCATCAACTTACCGCTCCGCAGTAAGGCTGCCGTGGATGACAACCGAAGGAGTCTCACTGTGAAAATGAATTGCACCCCACATGATCACTCCTGATTGTCAGGCAAGTATGGTGGGCGACAGTTTGGTTTATATCTCACGGTTGGCTGGGGCGTCTCCAAACACATCTTCACTGGTCATCAGGACTCATCACTTAAAGTACTTTAGACGTACATTAAAAGTAAGTTTAAGTACTATACTATAGCCAAATTAATCTCTACAGCTGTCAGACAACTGTAAAGGCAATCTTTAATGCCGCCAGACAACTTTAAACTGTATATTCTGATAATGCTGTTGTCAATTTGAAGAGCGAAACCGGTCATAATAAAAAATACAAAGTGTGACTTGTGGCTCTTTTTCAAAACTTATTAACAGTCGCCGGTCGCTGTGGCCGAGCGGTTCTACGCGCTTCAGTCTGGAACCACGCGTCCACTACGGAAGCAAGTTCGAATCCTGCCTAGGGCATGGATGGGTGTGATGTCCTTAGGTTAGTTGGGTTTAAGTAGTTCTAAAGTTCTAGGGGACTGATGACCTCAGATGTTAAGTCCCATAGTGCTTAGAGCCACTTTTATTAACAGTCGCTCTCCCTGCAGGCAATGCCTGCTCTTAGTAAATCATCTGTTTGTTTGTACACATACACTACTGGCCACTAAAATTGCTACACCACGAAGATGACGTGCTACAGACGTGAAATTTAACCGACAGGAAGAAGATGTTGTGATATGCAAATGATTAGCTTTTCAGAGCATTCACACAAGGTTGGCGCCGGTGGCGACACCTACAACGTGCTGACATGAGGAAAGTTTCTAACCGATTTCTCATATACAAACAGCAGTTGACCGGCGTTGCCTGGTGAAACGTTGTTGTGATGCCTCGTGTAAGTTGGAAAAATGCGTACCATCATGTTTCCGACTTTGATAAATGTCGGATTGTAGCTTATCTCGATTGCGTTTTATCGTATCACGACATTGCTGCACGCTTTGGTCGAGATCCAATGACCGTTAGCAGAATATGGAGTCGGTAAATTCAGGAGGGTAATACGGAACGCCCTGCTGGATCCCAACGGCCTCATATCACTAGCAGTCGAGATGATAGGCATCTTATCCGCACGGCTGTAACGGATCGTGCAGCCACGTCTCGATCCCTGAGTCAACAGATGGGGATGTTTGTAAGACAACAACCATCTGCACGAACAGTTCGACGACGTTTGTAGCAGCATGGACTGTCAGCTCGGAGACCATGGCTGCGGTTACCCTTGATGCTGCATTACAGACAGGAGCGAGTGCGATGGTGTACTTAACGACGAACCTGGGTGCACGAACGCCAAAACGTCATTTTTTCGTATGAATCCAAGTTCTGTTTACAGCATCATGATGGTCGCATCCGTGTTTGACGAGATCGCAGTGAACGCAAATTGGAAGCGTGTATTCGTCATCACCATACTGGCGCATCACCCGGCGTGATGGTATGGTGTGCCATTGGTTACACGTCTCGGCCACCTCTTGTTCGCATTCACAGCATTTTGAACAATGGACGTTACATTTCAGCTGGGCTATGACCCGTGGCTCTACCCTTCATTCGATCCCTGCGAAACCCTATATTTCAGCAGGATAATGCACGACCGCATGTTGCAGGTCCCGTAGGGGCCTTTCTGGATACAGAAAATGTTCGACTGCTGCCCTGGCCAGCACATTCTCCAGATCTGTCACCAATTGAAAACGTCTGGTCAATGGTGGCCGAGCAACTGGCTCGTCACAATACGCCAGTCACTACTCTTGATGAACTGTGGTATTGTGTTGAAGCCGCATGGCTGTACCTGTACACACCATCCAACCTCTGTTTGACTCAATGCCCACGCCTATGAAGACCGTTATTACGGCCAGAGGTGGTTGTTCTGGGTACTGATTTCTCATGATCTATGTACCCAAATTGCGTGAAAATGTAATCACCTGTCAGTTCTAGTGTAATATATTTGTCCAATGAATACCCGTTTATCATCTGCATTTCTTCTTGGTGTAGCAATTTGAATGGCCAGAAGTGTACATCACATCTACCAAGTACGGTCCCATTTAGATAATTCCTTCGTGGTGCCTAGTTTTTCTGTCACTGAGTGTATTTTATGATAAAGTTTAGTTTGTAAATTCTGAGTTTAAGAGATCACTTGTAGAATTAGTTGTAATGAGGTGGAACGAGTCATATTACATTCATATTGTCACTTGTAATCAGAATCAAGTCGAAAACCGAAAGCAGGATCGTCAGGTAAGTACAGCACTCAGCACTGAAAGCACGTTTATTATGAATACTAACATACAGCTGCGACAGAAGTGAGCACCTGGATGGAGACTACTACTGTTTACACCTGCGCCTAATATGTACAAGCACTGCGAACATAAGAAATTTTCAGAGTCTTCCAGAAATGATAAATACTAAATAACAAATAATTGCTCGTAGTCGAATTTGAACTGGCAACTGGGTAAGTGATCACAAATTTTGCTTGTACCATTGTTCAACTCTTTTTGTGATAAAGAGGACCTTAATATGGCGTACAGAATGTCATTTTTTCTTCTGGTTTTGTGGTTTGTACATCATGGTTTCATTTCTTAACGTTGTGGGTTACTTACAACGATATTCATTAGGGAATAGATATACTGTAAAGCAGTGGTCAAAATGACTAACTCTTGAATAGATGTCTAGAAGATGATGGTGGGTGAGCACTAAATATTATTCTTAATCTCGTTTTTGTGCAAGGGAAACATTCTTCCTGAAAAATGAGTTACCCCACAACATTATTACATAAGATATCATTAAATGAAAGTAAGAAAAATATGCTGATGTACTGATTTGTCTCGCCCTAAGATTTCCAGTTATCCGAATTGCAAATATGGTTGAACTGAGTTGTTTTGGGAGTTTAACAACGCGTTATGTTTTTCAGGCCGGCCGGAGTGGCCGGGAGGTTCTAGGCGCTACAGTCTGGAACCGCGCGACCGCTACGGTCGCAGGTTCGAATCCTGCCTCGGGCATAGATGTGTGTGATGTCCTTAGGTTAGTTAGGTTTAAGTAGTTCTAAGTTCTAGGGGACTGATGACCTCAGAAGTTAGGTCCCATAGTGCTCAGAGCCATTTGAACCATTGTTTTTCAGTTTAAATTCCAATAATTATTGATACCTGATATTATTTTTAAGTTTCTTCTCTAGTTGTTATTTCTTCCCCAAGCTTTACATTTATCATTGGTGTAGCAGCTCTAAGTGTACAGAACTGAATATGTTGTTGCTTCATGAATTTGAGATTGAGGCACATTTACAGAAAGCCATTCAATAATATTTTGAACGACACGGGATACTGATACAAAACCGCCTACATGTACGAGAAAAGAGAAAGTCAAGTGGCGTGACACTGAGCGATCTCGTAAACCAGTTGTTATCATTATTACGAATATTACAACTTGCTGGGTAGAGAGTATTCAGGACTTCTCTCACATGTGTGAAATTCTGCACTCACTTTCGTGTTCCGGTTTCAAGTAGCAAAGTTTCGAGTTGAAATGGTATTACCCCTTTGAGTAATGCGAGTTTTGACCATTTACATTGGAGTAGTTGGACAGACAAGGGTCTAAAAGGCCACTGAGAAAAGTTTGAGCCCGAATATTAAATGAGACCGGTTCCTAAAAATGTGTTCGGAGCATTGCAGAAGGGGTCTCCATTTTTTTTTTTTTTTGTTTTAAATTTTATGTATCAGTTACGAATGCTGAAGATTTAAGTCTACTTACACAGAAAAATATTGCGAAAGCTGGATTTCCACGTAAAATTTGTAAGACAACTCTTTCCGAATTGAAAAGTTATCTGGTATGAGATTCTTCAATTTTCTCAACCTATGGGAACGAGGACTATAAGCGTGCAACACCATCCAACGGTTTCCGGAACCAGCAGCGTGCACCACCATCCAACGGTTTCCGGAACCAGCACTTAAGTAATGAAGTGATAGTACTTGTTCCTCGAAACCAAGTGTACGTACAACTCTTTGCTCACCAAAAGCATGTAAACAATGATCCACAGCAGTTAAAGCCCTCTAATTTTGGAGCTTTCTGTTCATATAACGATGCTCGTAACAGAGTCATAGGCCTTTCATAATTCCTAGAGTACAAGAAGCCACATGTATTTCTGGATGTTCCGCGAATAACGTTACTTACGGGGTCGTGAAGATGAGGTATATGTTACGTCACTTAACACTCACTAGCGTGCAACTGAGATTTCTTTCCGTCACAAACTTTTATGGTACAATAGTTGATTACAATTGATACTAACATACAATTCAATCATGGCTGCTGATAACAGCTAGCTACCTGGCGTATTCGGAAGTTAAGTTCCGATTTGGCGCAAAATGGAAACCACTGTGAAAATCCGAAGGAACTTTGCACTTGTTGGGCAGTGTCTTTAGTGTTCCTTTCTATCGCTTCACGACGCTCTTTTCAGTTCAGAGCGCAAAGTGATGACGTAGGAATGCGTAACACAACAGTGTCTCCCGCCAAGAATAAGGATCTGGTGACAGATTTCGCCTGAAGCTATGCAACCCACGTAACATATTCTTCAAGACAATTCTCAGTCGCATTGTGCAGGGCAATGAAGACGCTCCTGCAGCGTTTTCGATGGGAAGTGTCTGATCACCCACAATTCAGCTCTTAATTAGCTCCCTTCGATGTTCATCTCTGACACATCAACCGCTGACTACGAAGACAACATTGTGACACAAACAACGAAAGGCAAAATAGCGAAGAGAATTGGCAGAAAGCACAGGCGGCTGCTTTCTATGGCGAGTGTATTGGAAAATTTGTACAATGCCACTTTAAATGTCGAAGTCCAAGCGGCAGCTATTTAGAGAGGTAGCTCGAAGGTTAGCTAACTGTTACGAATAAAATTTTTTTGATTTTCGCTGTGGTTTCCATTCCTGCCACCGGTGGGACATTACTTTCCGAACAGCACTAATAACGGAAGCTGATGCTTGCACTCATTACCAGTAGAAATACAGTTTTCTTCTTGTATGTTTCGTCTGGGAGAACAAGTGAATATAGACTGTCAAACATAAAACATTGCTCCACGGGTTATCTAACCAATAGACGGACGAGAACGGAACGATCATCCTATCAAATTATTTTTTGTATCTAACACATAACAACAGAAAAATCCTTTTACACATTAAATATCAGGTTACCTTCTATTGGGAACGTGTGTGCACTTAGCGACTGTGATATGACTTACAAATGACAGAATACAGCAATCAGCTGCCCTTTCTTGCAGGTTTTATTCGGCAAATATAGATTTCTGCTAGTGTCTAGCCATTATCAATGCATTATTTCATAGTATAAATGCATGTCAGTTCCGTGTTGTTCGGGCGTCTGTCACAGTTCTTTCAAGACTCTTTCAAGACAATTTGCCTTGAAAGAACTGTGACAGACGCCCGAACAACAGGGAACTGACATGAATTTATACTATGAAATAATACTTTGATAATGGCTAGGGCTAGCCGAAATCTAGATTTGCCAAATAAAACCTGCAAGGAAGGACGACTGATTGCTGTGCTCTATCATTTGCACAATAAAAATACTCATCAACAAGAAAAGTGGAAACGGAGCACTCGGAGTTACAAGGGAAATAGAGAAGACTGATATTTTTTGGCAGACGATACTAGCGTTGTAACAAATCCTATTAGACTGGAAGCAAAAGAACAGATTATTAAGCAGTTCTGAAAATGAACTCAGTTTAACTTTCAAGAAACACACTGTATTCCATTCCGTATAGAAAGTAGTCACTCGTGTAGCATGTGAACTGGCGTCAGTAAATAAGGTAGAATGCTTCAAATTGTCGTGCGTACGTATTGGTGAAATCTTGAACTGGAAGAAGTATTGTACTGAAATCCTCAAACAAGTTCAGCAGCTTTTGGTCTTCGTGTATTTATTATTCGTGGAAAAAAACGAATTACATTTCTGCTATATTTAGCATATTTTATTGTGTAACTCACTACTTACAAATTAAGTGTTGATTGCAAAAAAGCGAGCAATATGAATAATAGGTGGAGTTCAACCGCGTTTGTCACGTAAGTATTTGTTGAAGAAGTTAAGCATTTTAGCTGCACTATCGGAATATAATACACTAATGAAATTCTCTGCTAATAACACATTACATTTTGCGAGAAACAGTGATATCCAAACCTTCAACACTTGACGTAAAATATGACCTTTATCACCCATTATTAAAGCTGTAGCGGTTCAAAAAGTTCCATATAAAGCAACGAAGTTTTTAGTGATTTACCAAGTAACGTTAAATGTCTGACAGGTAGCAAGGCAAGTTTTAAATCTAGCCCAAAATCGTATCTCAGGGACAATTCCTTCCACTGCATGGACGAATTTCTACTTAAAAACTTTAGCCTGTAAAAAAAATTAAAAAACCCTGGTTTTAAGTGTGTTACTTGAGTAAGAATAAAAAGTGTGATTGACTTTAACTATGTATACATATCTCGTAAACCGAGTCATTTTCCAACATTTCAATATGGAATCGTCCAAATTATCTAAAGAACATGTAACTGAGTGAGTAACTAAGAAAATGACTACATAAGAGGGCTACACAGCCTGACACTACAGTCAAGGAAGATATGGTTTCCACTCATGATCTCAGGTGATAAGTATGTGAAACGAAAGTTTACCTCTCCCGCGAACAGTAAATAACTTAGGAACTGATAGTATAGACTAATTCTAATAAAACATTTCACTTAACATGTGTCCAATTGTTACTGGCCACAGAGATACAGCTAGTTACAGAAGGAAGTTATCATTTCTCACGTTGGTAATCCAGTGGCTGCGGTCTTATTTGCGGATTATCATTTATGTTATCAAGTTCAGGTTGTGAAGCAGTGATTGACTTCAGATAACTGAATTTTTCAACGGCGATCGTCGTTATGATTTCTTCGGCACTTCTGGTGCATCGTGTACACATGCGGCGTCTATTAACAAGTACTGAGTGCGCCGATACGGTATTTTCGCCCAGGCTTTGTTCAGGAAACGCTGCTGCAGCTTCTTGTAGAGAATACAGTAGACGATATCCTTACCGCAGAGTACCAGATTTAAGAGTGTTTACTTGTGTTTTCAATGAACTCCGTGGTCTGATGAAGTGCTCAGCAGTCATATTTCATTTGAATGTGCAAAACAACTAATTCACTGAGTGTGGATGAAGTAGAAGATCAGACTAAGAGCAGCCGACCAGTTGCAAAGGATAAAGTGATCTTTACCTAGGTTTCAATAGATATAAATCTATCTTCTTCAGAAGACGGCCTGGGGACAATGAACATCGTAACATATATTAAGGTATGAAACATGAGTCAAGAATGAAGTTTAACATATATTAGGAAAATATTGTATTACAAGATGTGAGAAAGCTTCTTAGTACTTACAATATTATAACATGAAGTGATATGTCCTTATCGTTTAGGCAAACATCTGCATAGTTACATTAATCATATAAAATATAGCCCCGAAAACAGGGTTTGTCGAACAAATAAAATAGGTACATGGAATTTGCAGAGCGCCTAAGCGACTGAGTAAAATCGGCCAGCGTAGTAGCACAGCGGCCAGGGCAGGTGGCGCTCATGTCGCGAACTATGTGCCGATAGGCGTACTGAAGTAACATTTGAAACATCAATATTAAATGCGTTCTTAAATAGAGTGATAATATATAAAATGGCAAGCATTTAACACTCCCGTTATGACATTTTGGGAGGTATAGGAACAATAACGTAAATACATACATCAAAAAGACAGGTGGCGCTTCCGCCGTGAGTTACATGCAGTGGTCTATATAGCCAGAATATAAAAGTTATATTACCATATTAGTGAAGTCCGTAGAACGTATATAAGTCACAACATCAAGAACAATCAGTAATGGCTCTTAAGAAAATTACGAGACCTGGTCCATAGTCCAGTTTCTACGTAATATAGAATAAGAGAAAATTACATGAGGGCCGCTGTAGTGGCAGCCATAGATCGTGAGAAGAACACATTATATAAACGGTAGTAAACTGAAAGATTTGGAAGTGCATTATAGCTTCCTGAGGAAATAGACTACTGAGGTTACTAGCATTAATGTTGCATATTAAACAGTACGGGTTTAAAGCCTTCGAAAAATTGTTTACAGGCAAGGTTCAACTGATCATTCAGTATATTGCCGTCTTTGAGCTCTAGATGTTTAAAAATAAATAGCTCTTCCCACAGATCTAGTCTCCGTCCTTTGACCTGTCTGTGTAGGATAACCGTGTCTTCTAACTGTTTAGGCGTATGGCCGGTTATCAAGAGGTGTTCAGCAAAGGTAGAGTTGCGAATATTCGTTCCTTTTTTTCCTAAAAGATGTTCTTTATATCGTGTTTTCACAGCTCTGCCGGTTTGACCAATATAATAAGAGGGGCAGTTATTACAGGTTAGCTTGTAAATACCTGAATTAGAAAACCAATCGCTGGCAATCTCTACTGACTGTACAAGATTTCTTTTTAAACTGTTATCTGTAGAAAAGGAGACGTTACAGTTATATTTTTTATTTAGAAGACGTTTAATCCTATACGATAAGTTACCCAGGAAAGGGATGGAAATAAATTTTTTAGTTTCCGTGGTATCCGTGGGGAGATTATTTCTCAAAGTCGAACATTTTTGGGAGATTTTCTTATTGAGCAGGTAATCGATCATATTCTGGTTATACCCATTGTTAACCGCAATCGCTTTGATGACATTCAATTCCTTTTTTTGATCCGCAGGTGATAAAGGAGTGGTTACCATTCGGTGAATGGCGGAATGAAAAAATGCCAATTTATGAGCTTTTGGATGGGTTGAGTCAGCAGGAATGACATTATCTGAATATGTTTCCTTGCGAAAGATATTAAAATGGAAAGAATTATCTTCTATAGAAATTGTTAAATCGAGAAAATTAAGTTCACGTTTATCATTTTGAAGTTCTTTTGTGAAGGAAATTTTTTTTTTTCATGTAAACCGTTGAAAGTGTTAAAGAGATGCTCTAACTCATGATCAGTGCCATCAAAAGCAATGAAAATGTCATCAACATACCGTGCATAATAGCGGATTTTGTGGCGTAATTCTGAATTTGAATTGAAGAACGTTGTTTCCAGGGCGTTAATGAAAACCTCTGCTAGAATACCGGCGAGGGGGCTACCCATTGCTAGACCATCTGGCTGTACATACATTTTCCCGTTAAATGTGAAATAATTGTGTTTTAAAACGGCCTTCAGCAAACCAATGAGTTCGGCAATCTGAGTTTCACTTAATTTTTTATGTTTAAGAAGATTCTCTTTTACAAGGTCTATGGTTTCATCAACCGGAACATTTGTGTAAAGGCTGACGATGTCAAAGGACACCAGTCTGGTGTCAGGTGTACAACTTATAGATTGAATATTGTTAATTAAATCCTTACTGTTTTTTACAGAAAAATTATTTTCAAATGTGAAAGCATCTTTAATTTTAAAATGGAGGTGCCTAGCAAGTGTGTGATGTGGACTGCCTATACCATTCACTATAGGGCGGATCGGGTGATTTTGCTTATGCAGTTTAAACTGACTTCTGAGCACTGGTGGTTTAGGGTTCATATTTATAAGCCCTTTCTTTTGGAACTTATTGAACAAGCTGACGGAATTCGTTAAAGTACGCCGGATTTCATTTTGCAGTTCAGTAGTAGGATCTACAGTAACCTCAGTGATGTCGTTTTCCTCAAAAAACTTTACAGTCTTCTCTATATATTCATTTTTATAAGCCACGACAACGGTGTTCCCTTTGTCACTCTTAGTGACTAAGGCGTCGTGCTCTCTAAGTTTATGATTAATGCTTTTTATTATACTATATTCGCCCGATTGCTTATTAGGAGATAATTTAATTTCTTTTTCTATTATGTTGTTACATTCGTAGGCACATTTGACTTGCTCCGTTTTCTCTAATTTCAGAGATTCTAAACCGATTTTTAGATCTACAATGAGATTACAAATAACTAGATATTTATCGAGTTTAGCAGGCAAGTTATATTTAAGGCCTTTACACAACAAGTCATTTTCGGCCTGTGTAAAAGAAATATTGGTTTTATTTAGTACTCTATCGTAAAATAGGTGCTTAACACTACTGTCTGCTGTATTATCACTTTTACTTGTGGTCCTATTACTAAACTTTAAAAGCTTTCTTTCATGTCTGGCCTTAATTATTTCTTTACGATTAGAGAGCCATTCATTAATACTATTCCACAGGTGGTCAATTTGAAAATTACAAAGATCTTTAAAGGCTTTAGTTAAAAATAGGTGTATACAGTAGGCTTCACTATTAAGAACATCTTTTTTCTTATACAAATTTACTGTACTCTCAGAAATGACTAAATGCACTAGCTTCTTTTTAATAGACGGCACTCTGTTACACTGTTTAAAATTTACGTACGCCTTCACATAATCAGGGATAATGTCTTTCTCTAGGCACTGGTGATTAAAGTCAATAGCCATACCTGCTTTCACAATTTTTAATTTGATGTCCATATACCTGGATGCAGCTTTTGATACCTCGGCAGGCAAGAATTTCAGTATTTTATATTATTCAGCTCGTAGAACGTGCTCCTTTAACGAGCAGACGCAGAATTTCTACGCGTACAGGTGTTCCACATACAAGACTGTGACGGACACTGCATATGCACAGCCCTTATCGTAGTGATTTATAGCGACTCCAACTTCGAAAACGAGGTAATCTTACTCTTTACTTCATGATTAAAAGAGCTTTTGGGAGACTTAAGATCAAATAAGACCGAAGGGATGGATAACATTCCAATGCAATTTCTAAAACTATTGGTGGAAGTGGCAGCAAAAGCGACCATTCACGTTGGTGTGTAAAATGTATGGGACTAGAGATATACAACGAGACTTTCGGAAACACACCATCCACATAATGCTGAATACTCCAAAAGCGGGCAAGACCGAGAATTATCGCACAATGAGGTTAATAGCTTATGCATCCAAGTAGCTGATAAGAATAATACATCGAAGAATTAAAAAGAAAATTGAGGATCTATTAGATGACGACCAGTTTCGCTTTGGGGAAGGTACAGGCACCAGAGATGCAGTTCTGACATTGAGGTTGATAATGGGGGCAAGACTGAAGAAAAATCAAGACATACTCATAGGATTTGTCGACTTGGAAGAAGCGTTCGACAGTGTAAAACGGTGCAAGAGGTTCAAAATTCTGAGGAACTTATGGGTAAGCTATAGCGAAAGACGGGTGATATACAATATATAAAAGAACCAAGAGGGATAATAAGATTCGAAGACCAAGAACGAAGTACTCGGATTAAAAAGTGTGTTTAAGACAAATCGAAGAAGCAATGACAGAAAGAAAAGAAAGATTCAAGAGTAGGACTAAAATTCAAGATGAAAGGATATCAATGGCAAGATTCGCTGATGACATTTTATCCTCAGTGATAGTGAAAATGGATTACAGGATGTGCTGAATGGCGTGGACAGTCTAATGGATACAGAATATGCATTGAGAGTAAATCAAAGAAAGACGAAAGCAAATGAGGAGTAGAAGAAATGAGAATAGCGAGAAATTTGACATAAGAATTGGAAGTGTAGACGAAGTTAAAGGATTCTACTGCCTAGGCAGCAAAATAAACCAGGATAGATGGAGAAAGGAGGACGTAAGAAGCAGGCTAACACAAGCAAAAAGGATTTTCCTGCCCAAGGGAAGGCTACTTGTATCAGACAGTAGCTACAGAGATGGCACAGGGGAGGAAACTCTTGGCGGGCCGCATCAAAGAAGACTAAACCAGGCCTTGAAGACCCAATGGTACCCACCGACCGCCGTATCATCGTCAGCCCCCATGTGGCGCTGGATGGGTATATGGAGGGTCATATTGTCTGCACACCGCTCTCCCAGCCGTTGTCAGTTTTCGTTACCGGACCCGCTAGTTCCCCATCAAATATTTCCTCAATCGGCCTGAGTGCACCCCACTTGCCAACAGCGTTCGGCAGACCGGACGGTCACCCATCCAAGTGCTAGCCAACCCCAAAATAGCCAGGCTTTGGTGATCCGTCGGGAACCGGTGTTATCACTGCTGCAAGGTCGTTGCCATGAAAGAACACTGATGATAAAAGAAAAGAATGAATCTGATGAAGCCACTTCCACTCGTGAGAATATAACACTCGTAACCCATATTGTCGACGGTTCCATGAAATTCATGTGCCTTTCTGGAGAAACACTTTAGAGACGGTTCTCTGTAAATGTATGGTGTGGTATCATAGATAATAAGTAGCTGAGAGGGTCTGTTGTATTACCACTTCGTCTTACAGGGCTAGATTTTATAGAAAACAAACTTGAGCGCTGTTGGATGAGGTTATCTTGGCTGCAGGGATGGGTCTGGCCTTCCACTATGACAGGGCGCCAGAACTTTCTAGTCGTCAGACGACACAGCACCTAAACATTTGCCGGAAGATGTATCGGCAGAAATGGTCAAGTACCCTAGCAGCCGAGGTCTTCCGATCTTACACGTTTAGATTTTTGCCTGTGGGGATGATTGAATTGAGCCACTATGATACAAGAACGCCAAGACGAACTCAGAAGAGCTATACGGGGTATTGTCAAGAGAATTTTGAAGTGCGTTGAGATCGGAGGTGGAAAATCAGCTTTGAACTTAATTATCTGCTTTTGCACAGTGTATTCTGTGAGTATTATTTTGGGCTACATAATAATATCTTGGTAACCAATAAAAAATCGACATACGTTATATGGAATGTTTTATTATTTAAGTTGTTCTATACTGTGGCCTTCTAAAATATTTACCATTCCTCCTGGAACAAACTCTGTTTCGACAACACGCAATAATCGGATTTACGCCTCAAGGAGTAGCACAGTGAATAACTTCAGCAGGATAGTCATCAATAATGTAAAATAGTTACTTAATATATTAATGCGAGGAAAAAGAATACTGAATGTCCCCAAAACCTGTCTCACAAGGTGTTGCGAACAAAAGTGTAGTCCTTTGCCAAAAATATTTTTCACAAATATGAATCTCACTTTTAGAAATACACTGCAAGAAAGAAATTCAGCACCCTCAAAGATTGCGTTCAGTAGCACCAAGCTATAACATACATGTATTGAAGGAGTGCAATGTTAGCAGTTCACTTGTGAGGTCATCAGTGATCACATGGCGCACAGGAAGCCTGTCTGTGCATCCTCTGTTTTGACTCCGCAGGCAGTAATAGTGTTGAGTTTAGAGGTGAAGTGTGCAACCTTCATTCTGTGGTACAAGCATGCCCACCGACAACGACGTACTCTTGTTGAACAGCTTCAGCCATGTGAATGGGGTCCCATTGCAAGCCTACAGGAAGTTGGATGGACGTTTCGACAGATTGCTGCACATGTTAACGGTGTGTCGGTGCGTTCAGTAGCTATCTGTGGGACATTCCGACACATGTAGACCATATATTGAACGTCACGATCGACGCATTGTGAGCAGCAGTGGTCGACTGAAGATTATCCATGCACGAATACTGGCACATGTGTCATCAGAGATCTTTGGGAACCGTCTGCTTGTAGCAGGCCACCACTGGCAACACGATACCGCCAACTATGGCAACTCTGATATGAAAGAGTTGACATACGACTGGACACCACTCTGTTGTCTTCTTTGATGGGAGTAAATTCTGTCTCTATCCGAGTGGTGGACGTACACTTGCATAGCGTATACCTGATGAGCTGCCTGTTCCAGAGTACATTCGCCCACGACAGTCAAGTCTCATCCCAAGCTTCATAGTGTGGGTGGCCGTCAGCCGCACCGCGCGGTCACATTTAGTGTTTCTGCAGGGTACAATACCCAGCGCTCGCTACAGTGCACAAGCTGCTATCTCCGTGCTACTGCCGCATCTTCGACACGAAGTTAATGGGCTTTCTCAGCAGGAGAATGCACGACCACATGCGGCTGCTGCGACACAACGTGATGTACAACTGCCCTGGCCAGCAAGTCCACCAAGTGTCTCGCCGATTGTCGTATGGGACTTGATGAAGCGGGTAATTACTAGTTCTCTAGGGTCTACAAGAACCGTTGCCGAATTCCAATAAAAGGTGCAAGAGGCTTGGGACAATATCCCGCATGATGCCATTTGGAACCTTTATCATCGTTTGCGTACGAGAATACACGCATTGCCTCCAGAGGGGCTTATGGTGGTATATGTGTTTAATTTGGTCTGAATTTATTACCATATGCTCATACAATGATGAACGATCTAGAATCCTTTTTTTCTGATCAGTCCTCTGACTAGTTCTATGGGGCCCGCCACGAATTCCTTTCCTTCATCAAACCATTCATTTCAGAGCAGCACTTTCACCATGCATCATTAATTATGTGCTGGATGTACTCCATTCTCTGCCTTCCTCTACAGTTTTTACCCTCTACACTTCCTCTAGTTCCATGTATGTTATTCCCTGAGGCCATAACACACGTCCCATCATGCCAGCGTTCTCCGTATGTTCCTTTCTTCGCTCACTCTATTGAGGAATGGAATTATTCCACCTGATTTTCAATAATCTTCTGGAGCACCACCACTGAAACTTTTGCACTCCCTTCTGTTTCAATTTTACCGCTATCGATGATTCACTACGATACAACGCTGTGCTCCAGACGTGCATCCTCAGAAATTTCGTCCGCAACTAATGGTCTATGACTGACTCCAGAAGACTTCTCTTGGCCAGGACTGCCTTCATTACCAGTGTCAGTCTGCTTTGTACCTCTTTCGTGCTTCAACAGTCATGGATTATTTTGCTTCCAAGGCACCACCAATTTTGATATTAAGTTTCTAATTCTTTTCTTTTGTGTTCTAATTATTTTGGTCTTCGTCTGCTTTATTCTTAATCCATGTTCTGTATTCATTAGACTGTTTCTGGTTTTTTTATTTCTGTTACTTCCTATTATTTTAGTCTTTTTCTGGTTTATTCTTAATCCACGTTCTGTATCCATCAGAAGTTCATTCCATGCAATACATCCTGAAATTTTTCTTCACATTAACTGACGATAGCAATGTCATCAGCATATCTTGTTACTGACATATTTTGACCTTGAATTTTGTAAGTAGGCTGTTTATGTTTTCTTTATGTAAGTAGGCTGTTTAGGTTTTTTTATTGGTAACGCCACCTCTGTATGAAAATCACTGGCTGTGCTGTGTGCAGTCTGTGGCTGCTTTGCATTGTTGTAATACTCGCCATTGTAGTGTTAGGCAGCTGGCTGTGAACAGCGCGTAACGTTGCGCAGTTGGAGGTGAGCCGCCAGCAGTGGTGGATGTGGGGAGAGAGATGGCGGAGATTTGTAATTTGTCATGAACTGCTATATTTATATATGATGATATCAAGGTAAATACATTGTTTGTTCTCTACTAATATCTTTCATTTGCTAACTATCCCTATCAGTAGTTAGTGCCTTCCATAGTTTGAATCTTTTATTTAGCTGGCAGTAGTGGCGCTCGCTGTATTGCAGTAGCTTGAGCAGCGAAGATTTTTGTGAGGTAAGTGATTTGTGAAAGGTATAGTTTAATGTTAGTCAGGGCCATTCTTTAGTAGGGAATTTTGAAAGTCAGATTGCGTTGCGCTAACAAAATATTGTGTGTCAGGTTAAGCACAGTCATGTATAATTGTTCAAAGGGGACGTTTCAATTTTAATTGAACTCTTTAATCTTTCTTTTGTTTCTGTCATGTATAGATCGAATAGTACAGTAGAGGCGTAAGACTGCATCCTTGTCTTAAACACACATTTTAATCCGAGCACTTCGTTCTTTGTCTTCAAACCTTACTATTACCTTCTGCTTCTTTTACATATTTTATATCACCCTTCTTTCCCTACAGCTTACTCACATTTTTCGCAGAAATTTGTACATCCTGCACCATTTCACACCGTCCATTGTTTTCTCCAAGTCGACGAATCCTACGAAATTGTCTTGAATTTTCTTTATTCTTGCTTCCACTATCAATCTCAATGTCAGAATTGCCTCCCTGGTACCTTCACCTTTCCTAAAGCCAAAGTGATCGTCATCTAACTCAATTCTCTTCTCCATTCTGCTGTACATTATTCTAGTCAGCAGCTTGGATGCATGAGCTGTTAAGCTGACTGTTCGATAACTCTCGCACTTCTGACTCTTGCAGTCTTGGGAATTGTGTGAATGCTATTTTTCCTCAAGTCTGGATGCGCATCGCCAGTCTCATACATTCTTCACACCAACGCAAATAGCCGTATTGCTGCCGCATCTCCGAATTATTTTAGAAACTCCAGTGGAAAGTTATTAAACCCTTCTGGTTCATTTGATGTCATGTTCTCGAGAACTCTCTTAAACTGTAACACTGGATCCCTGTCGACTCCAGTTTCGTTTCCTGTCAAGTCATAATTCCCTCCCTTCATAAAGGCCTCCAGTGTACTCTCTCCACCTAACCGCTCTCTCGTCTGCAGTTAACAAATGATTCCGATTGCACATCTACCCTTAATATTACCACCCTTCCTTTTCCGGCAGTGTAATAAGCACTTAGTTACAAAGTTCAATTCCATTACCGAATAAAAGAACAAAATGGCAAAGAAGTAGAGAAACTTATTTCGGTTTGCAACGTTCCTTTTGTCCGTGCCTCGGAGATTCCAGGTCACTGTGCGAATTCACAGTGGTGGCCGCAGCCGTATACCGCGTACTCTTGGCAATGTATTGCGACGTATTGCTCAGTAGTCCAGTAGGCAATGTTTATTAGAGGAACTGGCTTAATTCTCTGCTCTGCTGCGCTATCAGTCCATCTAAATGTCACCGATCTCACTTATACTGGTTTTAAACAACTCCAAAGTCAATAATTTAAATTCCCATAGCTGAGTACTTTCAGGAAAGGTTCCTAGGTGCAACCATTGGGCGGAAATATATTAACTGCTGACTGTTCTTTTCACCGCCTCCAACTACTACCGACTCCCGCTGATAATCACCACAACGAAACAGTAATACAATTTAAAAACAATAGGGGAAGAATCACACAGAAACATCACTCTCAAATTTCAGCAGAAACAAATATAATTTATTAGCTTCTACTAAACGTCGCCAAGCCCGTCTCGTTCACTACAGCATTTCCGTCCAGCCGACTATTGGCTCTATGATCTGCCTGCCGAGCAAGTGTGTGTTCACTAAAAGCCAAAACTCGCCGAAAACACCGAGATCCTTAACCAGCAATCACTCCCGCAAACGGGACCACACTTTCGGAGTCCCTCAGTTTTCCTTTACTGCAAGATATAACTCTGTTGACTCTCTCCAGCCTTCTGAAACACACTATGAAAACACCACGTTCGACGCAGAGGGCACCCGATTTCTACACCGCACTAGGGCTACCGGAAGACTCCTCGATTACGCGCTCCAGACCGCTCCAAGTAATTATTTAACATATTGGCCTTCCAGATAATCCGAACTTGGAGCCTCATTGACTATTTCCTGTTCCCGCTAACAGAGCTACAATAACGTGCTCCTTCTTGCAGGAAAAGCAAAGTGTTTTGGAAACACCAGCGGTCGTGGGGAAACCACTCATAGGTCCAGACCTCTTCTCATTTAGGAGGACTGAGAAAAGAGCGGTCCTTCAACTCCAGGAAGCGTCCATGGTTCACCTCTGTGAAGGTTAATGAACGTCATGCCACCTCTCAAACCCGCATGAGGATAAAACGGGTGTTACCCCGCACCGCCACCTAAACAGTTTGAAAATATTCTCTTCTGGACGCTGAAGATAAGGACATAATAGCAGTGGTGGATCTGAACCACATCACATTAGCTTGTACCAAGTACTCAGCCGGATAGGCGCTCTTGTATCAGAAACTGGTTGCAAGGGGTACCTCCTCCCTACAAGTGTAATTGCATTACTTCGCCGTTTCGAGATATATAGGTATTATTTTCTCGTGAACTGTTAAAGCATGCCGGTATCCAGCTTTGACCTATTAGTTGTGCGGCTCTTGTCCTCCGATGGAACCAGCTCGGTTCGAAAACTGAAACGTCTGTTTCTGTTTTTACTTTGCGTTAAGACTTTATCTTTGTATACGACGCCCTCGTCCGGCTTTCAATCGTAAGTTTTTGTGAACGTCATTCTTCTCAGGAACTGGCTCGGTTCGAACCCTGGGTCGTAATTTTGTGTATCACTGTTCTGCTGTGAAAATTGTGCTAATGTCAACTTGGCACTTTTTTAGCTACTACTAGCTCTATGGTGTTCGTCTTTTACTGTTTCTTTTTTTTTACAGTAAGACCTTTGACGATAGTATATGGACCTCTTTTTATTGTTCTACTGTGGAAATTGCAATCATGTTAATACAACACTTTTTAACTACTATTGGCTTTATGAACTTTGTTGCGCAAATACATGCATACAAAAAAAATCTGCTCCAGTCTGAGGGAAAGCCCGTTTCCTGGCGAACGCAATATACACAGCAACGAACATACAGGCACTATTCGGAATCGATATGTCACAGGGTGGTAGGGCGACCTGCTTACTAGATAACTCAGGGATAATTTATGTTTTCGGTTGTTGAAAGACCTAACTGCCCTGCTTTTCTTCTCAGAAAGTGGGCCTGTGTTTCAGATACTGACTCTCTAGCTACCACTAAGGCCAACTGTGCATTTATTTAAGAAAAGGTATCATACATAGATACTAGGTCTGGCAAGAAAAAAAGGCTTCGAAAATGTCAGTCACATGAAATAAATAGAAACCATGAAAAGTGAGCAAAATTTTTCTTACTTTATAAAAAGAAAATAGACTACAAGATATCTTATTAATGAAGGCATCATTCAGAGGGACACAATTCTAGGGAAATGAGGAACCTTACGAGAACTTCAAATGAAAATTCGATTTCAGTGTATATTCGTGGATCATTCCGCAATGGATGTCAAAAAGACATTCTGATACACTAAACAGTTTTGATTATTTGCTAAAGTTCGTCTTAGAGTGTCAGTCCAAGAAGGGCAATCGCTTTCTTCAGTACTTTGGGCACCAAAAACTGTAAACTGTGAAAAGAATGAAATTTTCTCTCAGCAGTGGAGTGTGCCATGATATGAAAGTTCCTGGCGGATTAAAACCCTGTATCGCCACTGCTTTACTTACGCTAGTACCTCGTCGTTCTGTAAACAGTAAGTCTTAATCTGCAAACGAAAACAGAACGGTAATAAATGTTTAGCGCCATAAGATAAGAACCATTTCACAGTGACCTAATCTTCTACCTTTCCTTCCTTCCCTTCTTCAAGTTGCTGCGATGCTGATTGCTCCACTTCACCCGCTGGTCCAAACAGCCTCATAAATTATGATTTAGGAGGCCATTTGAGTTGCGATAGTGTGCTAGGGTGATAGTCAGTTCTGGAATATATACCAGTATGCGAGCGATGCATTACGGAAATGGCTGTTGTCTTCTTGATAGACGAATTTGCCCGTAGTACACTCATCATGAAAATGTAGAAGAAAGTGCAGCGGACAATGTAGAAATAAACAGCTTTCTTCCCGGCAACTGATTCTTCTTCGATTCTTTGTAGGGCTACATAATAATAAATGAAAAACACAACAATATGTATTTCCTACAGGATTAATTTTTTTAATGTACTGGTTTTCGATTTAGAAGGCCATCATAAAACGTTAACTGACTATCGTCGTCAAAGAAGCTACAATATTTTAAACAACAATGGAAAAATATTACTAATCTAGACGGAGGCACGAACAGACAGCGTGGTGGTAATGCAATTAAGAAAGTAAACAGTTGAACAATAAATTAAAAACTAGATAAAATGTATTAATTTTTGATTAACTTTTATCTGTCTATTTAGATTACCACTGCACTGTCAAAGATAATATTTTCTGCAGGTTTATGCCTCAGTGTAGATGAATAATATATTTTCCAAAGATGTTTAAAAATATCCTATAGGGTACCTCCTATGACGATGACAATCAGTTACAGTCTGATGATGACCTTTAAGCGGAAAAGAAGTAAATAAATTAATCGTATAGGAGATACACAATGATGAGTCAATTCATGTTTACAGTGCTTGTGTATTCAGAGAGCTCAAATCATGCTACGAAAACAATGCTACCAAACTATCACTGAACCAGAGAGCGAGATGGAAGAGCGGAGCCCCGGACTGCGTCAAGCTGCTACACGACGTGTTCCGGACAAAAGATGCCTTTGGTCCGTATCAGTGACACCGTAGATAGTAGCGATCATTAACCGTTCTGATTTATAGTGAGCTGTAATGACTGGAACGGTCGTCGCCAAGGGGTCTCAATACTGGGCGTGTTCTACGTGGCTCAGCTGTGGCGTATATTTAACTAGGAGAATTCTGGGGGAGGGGGAGTCCGAAAACTTGTCATGTTACTCACATGTACTGTATTCAGATGGTTATTTTCGTGTCCCTTCCAGAGAAAAATCCTGATAGTTGTGTTTGTCTTTTGCAACTGTTTGCACTGAGCAAAGATAGACGAATGAGGAACTGCAGTATTTGTGATAGGATGAGCGCATGTGCTATAATCACTTCTGACTGTAAAGTTTTTCTTGGCCAAAGTACCACATTAAATTAAATTAAATATTTCATTGTAAAGTTTTTTGACATACTGTTTCGAATGAAATTGTTTTCTGTTTTTTTTTAAAGGCTTGTGTTTAAGAATATCAGTGGATTTTACTGGATGGTTAGTTACAATAAAATTGTGCTTATAACTGTTGTATTACGCCTACCTCCTCACCTCCTTTTTCAATTTCCTTTTTCATATCAAAAATACCAAAAAAATCAACCAAATCGGTCGAGCCATTCTCAAGTGATGATCTTCCTCAATTGATTTTAATTTCCAATTTTTCCAGTGTATTTTTCAAAAATTTTCTTTCATACTAACCTTGCTCTCACAATAATGAACATAGCCGAAGAAAAAGTCAACCAAATCGGTCAAGAGGTTCTCGTGAGATGATCTTGCATAAATGTGGCAATTGATTTTTATTTTGTGTAGATGTCACGAGGACAGGATAAAACACTTCATAGTATATACACAACTGACGTGACATCATTCCCAGTACGAAGCGTTATCCTCAGTTACCACTGTACTTGTGTACTAATAGTCACCGTGTCTTCCACTGTACTTGTGTACTAATAGTCAACGTATCTTTCCAATAATGGCCAGAAAGGTCAAGTGCAATATCGTGGTCGGGTAGCAGGACGGACCATGCCGGTACACCAACATATCGAGCAACTTCATTCAAGGTGTGGTCTTGGACATGTCCAAACGGACTGTCACGTCTCCACGTAAATCTGTCTTATTGCAACGATTCCGTTAAAACGACTGGCAAATTCACATCACTTCATTGTCATGCCTTACGTCAAGAAACGTGATCGAGTGGTACCATTTTTATACATTTGCAGCGTTCTAAGGTGGCGGTGTGCCCTCTTTTCTTTCTTTTGTTCTGTGGGCTTATATTAGACGTTCTGTTGTACATAAGTTAGTTGCCTGTTGTATACTTACTTTCTTCTCTTCCTTATGCACCGAGCGAGGTGGCGCAGTGGTTAGCACACTGGACTCGCATTCGGGAGGACGACGGTTCAATCCCGTCTCCGGCCATCCTGATTTAGGTTTTCCGTGATTTCCCTAAATCGCTTCAGGCAAATGCCGGGATGGTTCCTTTGAAAGGGCACGGCCGATTTCCTTCCCCATCCTTCCCTCACCCGAGCTTGCGCTCCGTCTCTAATGACCTTGTTGTCGACGGGACGTTAAACACTAATATCCTCCTCCTCCCTCTTCCTTATGCAGATTATTGTTGTTTATTTTCATCTAAGTTTGTGTGTTTCAATTACTGTTTATTCTGCTGTAGAGTGAAACAAAATAAAGACTGCCAGACCAGATGTGGTTCATACTTGATTATCTACTTATGAGCTGTTCGTACGTTAGTATCGGTTCCTAGCACTCATTAAACTCCTCTGTACTTTGTAGCACAGTGATGGGTTCTCCGGTGTCCTACAAGAGGAAGTGTAGCCACTCGTTAGTGGGATTTAGCAGGAAGCACGCTCTCCAGAGCGGGAAATGTTTACGTGGTGTTCTACATGATAACTAGGTTTCCTCACTGAGGACTGAGGTCCGTTTCGTAATGTTATCGGAGCTGAAGTCCCAAGAGCATAACAAAAAATTTCAATTTAACATTTTCATACAATTAATCTTTACTACCATACACTGAGGCGACAAAAATCATGGAATATTCCTAATGTCATGTCGGATCTTTTGCCCTGCGTAGTGCAGCAACTGGACATGGCAAGGACTCAACAAATCGTTGGAAGTCCCTTGCAGAAATATTGAGCCATGCTACCTCTATATCCATCCGTAATCGTGAAAGTGATGCCGGTGCAGACTTTTGTGCACGAATTGACCTCTCGATTATGTCCCACAAATGTTCGATGGAATCCATGTCGGGCGATCTGGATGGCCAAATCATTTGCTATAACTGTCCAGAGAGTCCTTTAAACCAATTGCGGACAGCTATGGCCCGGTGACATGGCGCATTGCCAACCACAAATACTCCAGCGTTGCTTGGGAACATGAAGGCAATGAATGCCTGCAAATGGTCAATGATCAGTTCACGTGGACCAGAGGACACAGTCAATTCTATGTAAACATAGCGCACGACGTTATGGAGCCAACAACAGATTGCACAGTCCCTTGTTCACAAACTGGGTCCAAAGCATCGTGGCGTCTGTACAACACTAGAAGCCAACCATCGGCTCTTGCCAATTGAAATCGGACCTCATGGGACCAGGAAACGGTTGTCCAGTTGTCTAGGGTCCAACCAAAATGGTCATGAGTCCAGGAGAGGCGCTGCAGGCGATGTCGCGCTGTTAGAAAAGATACTCGCGTCGGCTGTCTGTTGTCACAGCCATTTACGCCAAATTTAGCAGCACTGTCCTAGCCTGCACCTTCGTCTTATGTCGCGCGTTGATTACTGCTTGTCTGTCAACACTGATATATCTACGCAAACGCCACTTCTCTCAGTGTAGCAAACAATGTATACGAGAAGAAATTGGCAAAAATTAGACAATTATATCTTTACAGGAGGTTTTTTAACTTTGGACCCACATGGACATACAGTTTTCAGCCACCTGTCGTTTCATGTGATATATTTGAAAGCAATTTTGCATTTGTCCTAGATACAATCCTTCATCTCGAAACTTCCATGAATTCTTAATGCCTCAAACCAATTTTAGACCTAAATGACAAGCAAAAATGTCTCAGAACTTTGATAAACTTGTATCAACAAAACTACATACTCATCCACTGATTTATTTCGAAACTACTGATAAAAGCAGTAGTAAAAACTCAAATTTACGTTACAATAACTTCAAATATATTTACGTCCTCTGTCAATGATCTTCTAAATATGATCACTTAAAAATAAAAAAAAATAAAGAAATAAAAGAAATAGCACAATCTCCAACAATCACGTAGCACAATATCTGTGCAGACTGTTCCTCTGAACGTCGAACATTTTAGATGGCAGCTACAATGCGCTACATTCGTAGAAGAACCTCGGTGTACCCCTACTTCTTCTCTTTAAGGGATGTTTTAAAACTGTAATGAAGGATTAATTCTTTTTAACTGTTTTGTTTGAAACACTCGTGTGCTAAATTACCACAGTTATTTTCCTTAAAATCGAGATTACTGTGCCAAAATACAAGAACTTATGTTGTTCGCAATTAAAGCCTGGAAGCATGCAGTCACCTTGTCCCGTTTGTTTTAGAGTACCTAATGTGAGCTGAATGAAGGGACGGAGCTATGCCAGGGCTAATCTCAAGCTGGTCGCATTATGTCAATGCCTGATTACATTAACCAAATCTGTTTTCAGCTCCTTGAATTGTAATTTAATAATGTTAATGCTTTTATGTTTTACGTATGAATTACACGTTTTATTAATTACTCTACCGTAGTTCAACTTCTAAATTCAGTTAATGTTTGTATTTGGAGGGCATTCTCCTTGACCAAAACACAATTTCATTATTTCTTGTAGTTCCCAAAAATGTTTTGGCGAAGATCGAGCATCATCGGTGAGCTTGAGCTTATATTTTCCTTCTATTAACCAACAAAATGCTGTTTACTACTAGTACACAAATAAATTTGAGGTTTTAGGACAGCATTTACAAATACGGAAAAGAGACAAAGTTTTGCACATATGCCTTGCGTCCACGTAATGCAGTTTTCCACAGTGAGTGTGTGTGTTATACAATACGTTTCACTTACCTCTTCTCGTTTCCCCATTATCTTCTCTGTGAATACCTGCACTATGTAACTTTCACTGCCACTGTTTACAAACTACAGAAACAAGATGGAGGAATTTATTATTGATTCTATCATCATTTATGGGATTTTACAAATTCATTTTTTTCAAATGTTTAAAAGGATAATCTGGCTTGTCATTTTGGCTGTGATTCAATTTTCATTACTGTCAATATTGTCTGAATGCCGCTGAGGCGAATACGTGTAAAGTCCTTTTTTCTTCTTTCGGAGTATGGTTAGTTCAGTACCTTACCACTGCGAAATCCACGCTACCTGCCAATTCAGTAGACTTAAAAGTTTCTGTAAATTATTTACTAAACCACTCTGAACTTTTTCATTCCCAAAACTTATGAAATGGGTAGAAGTTTTTGTTTTGCTTTCAGCTCAACCTTAGTTGGCACAGAAATGAAATGCTGATTTTATGCATGAATAGTTCCTCATTCGTAAAAAAAAATTAAGCGTAACTTCAATACAAATATGTACCAATTACACCTTAGAAACCGTAAATATTATCTTTCTGGGAATTGCAATTATATTTTGTGGTAGCTGTACAAGTATATAAATATAGTACATCAGATAAAGGCCTAAACTAGTTATAGTCAGATACAGTCACTTTTGCGGCTTCTGTTCTAGCTTTGTGGAGTGACCTTTCAATCTCAGTCCGCTTGCGTTTCATGCGTCCACGCAAGGAACTCGAGTGCTTTACTGACCAGTAGACATGACAAGAGTTTTACGACTTATATCGTGCTCCGTTACAACCGTTTTCCATTTGCAAGAAAGCTGTAATGTGGGTCGTTTATGGGGGTTTTGTGTTGAAATATTTTTACTTAACTTCTGAGTCCCAGCTGGAACATTGACTATGGCCGATTAGCACAAATTTTAATTTCTAAATTCCATCAGTGTAATATTAGTATCCAATACTTGTTACAGTTAATGAAGCTCGACAATATAGGACTGGCATGGCCGGAAACTACTTAAAATATGCGGCACATGGTATATGCACTGTCATACAGGCTAGAAAACAGGCCGGAATGAGGATTCTGTTTATTAATAGCTACCAAAATGAGTTAAAATGATTCACTGGGTCGGAGGGTATCACCATTGTTAAAACGCTGTACGTATTCGTTATGCACTGAGTAACAGAAAACGGTGAGAAACTAATAACTGAATAGCGAAACGGATAAAAAGATTACAAATTTAAGGATAATATTGAATCAGAAACGAAAACACGTACTTAATAAAGCGTTATTGAATGGTAGAAAACAAAAAATGGTTCAAATGGCTCTGAGCAGTATGGGACTTAACTTGTGAGGTCATCAGTCCCCTAGAACTTAGAACTACTTGAACCTAACTAACCTAAGGACAGCACACACATCCACGCCCGAGGCAGGATTCGAACCTGCGACCGTAGCGGTCGCGCGCTTCCAGACTGTAGCGCCTAGAACCTCTCGGCCACCCCGGCCGGCGGTAGAAAACAGCTTCATTCATTACACTAAATGAAGGAATCTTCGAGATTTTCGGCACAACATAAGGGAACGCGATATTTTGAGTTGAAATGTGCAGAGGGGTGCACTCAGCCCTTGTGAGGCCAACTGAGCTGCTGTTTGACTGAGAAGTAGCAGCTGCGTCACGAAAGCTGACAACGACTGCGAGAGCGGTGTGCTGACCACGTGACCCTACATATCGGCTGAGGATAGCACGGCGGTCGGTCAGTACCGTGGAACTTTCCATCGCCTGTTCGGACGGCAATGTCAAATGATTTTATTGTGACTGGCGACTGTGATACAGAAGCAAGGAAAAGCAGGACAATGTCCATAGCACTCACTGAGTCTGGTGAACTTCAGCCAGTGGCATATAGAGCTTGAGCATAGAATGTGACACTGCCTCTTGGCAGTATAGCTTTCAAAACGGCTCCTCAAACCGGTGTACGAGCCACATCGCGTGGTTTGCCGCTAGCATATCTCAAAGGGTACGCAACGACTCCTCATATTGTGGAACAATCCGCGTCGCACGGTTTCCAAGCACCGCATGTAAGTAAGCTGTGGTTGGTCTGATGGTGTCTTGGGTGACGCCCTTCAACCTATAGCATCCAATGGATGTTCAATACTAGCTAAACCTAGACCATAGACGCATGGTACCCTCATGTTAAAAGTGATCGTCCTGTGATAGCCCCACGTTATGCATTAAATGCAATATATAGCTATACACACCACAGAGAGTGCTGTTACACGATCAGACTTCTACGGATGCCAGCCAGCTCATCGTTCCCAAAAAAACTTCCTATAACGTGACGTCAGGCCAGACGAAAACAATTATTCTCTTTCTAAAACACTTGTAAGCTTGTAAAGTGTGCCAGAAGTGGCCATAGAATGCCCAAAATCATACTCTAGGCTAATCCGTGATACACCCATGAACAGGGAGCTACTCTAGCATTTATGGAAGAATATACCGTGGGCAAGAAACTACCTTCACTACCTACCTTCATTATCTACATTCACTAGGAACCTTTACTAGCATCTTATGACAGAAGGCGACTGCTGGGTTGCCGGCCACACGGAGAAATTTATTGAGTTCAATGATAGGCGCTCAGACGACGGATGGCGACGCAGAACCTGCTACACAGTCTCTCGGCGATACTGGTGATGATTTGTGGAGTGGATTGCAGCATCTGCCTGACTTTGCTTCTTTTCCAGTTGAATATTTTCCCCCTCCTGGAATTTTCTCCATAGCCATGGCACTACGAGCGACATGAAGCAGCTAGTTCTCTCAAACGGGCTGCATGACATATGCACTACTGACCATTAAAATAGCGACACCAAGAAGAAACGCAGATGATAAACGGATATTCATTGGACAAATATATTATACTAGAACTGACATGTGATTACATTTTCACGCAATTCGATGCATAGATCCTGAGAAATCAGTACCCAGGACAACCACCTCTGGCCGTAATAACGGCCTTGATACGCCTGGCCATTGAGTCAAACAGAGCTTGGATGGCGTGTACGGTATAGTTGCCCATGCAGCTTCAACACGATACCACAGTTCATCAAGAGTAGTGACTGGCGTATCGTGACGAGCCAGTTGCTCGGCCACCATTAACAAGACGTTTTCAATTGGTGAGAGATCTGGAGAACGTGCTGGCCAGGGCAGCACTCGACCATTTTCTGTATCCAGAAAGGCCCGTACAGGACCTGCAACATGCGATCGTGCATTATTCTGCTGAAATGTAGGGTTTCACAGGGATCGAATGAAGGGTAGAGCCACGGGTCGTAAAACATCTGAAACGTAACGTCCACTGTTCAGAGTGCTGTAAATGCGAACAAGAGGTGACCGAGACGTGTAACCAATGGCAACCCATACAATCACGCAGGGTGATACGCCAGTATGGCGATGACGAATACACGCTTCCAACGTGTGTTCACCGCGATGTCGCCAAACACGGATGCGACCATCATGATGCTATAAACAGAAATTGGATTCATCCAAAAAATGACGTTTCGCCATTCGTGCACTCAAATTCACCGTTGAGTACACCATCGCCGGCGCTCCTATCTGTGATGCAGCGTCAAGGGTAACTGATAGTCCATGCTGCTGCAAACGTAGTCGACATGTTCCTGCAGATGGTTGTTATCTTGCAAATGTACCTATGTGTTGACACCGGGATCGAGACGTGGCAGCACGATCCGTTGCAGCCATGCGGATAAGATGCCTGTCATCTCGACTGCTAGTGATACGAGGCCGTTGGAATCCAGCACGGCGTTCGGTATTACCCTCCTGAACCCACCGATTTCATATTCTGCTAACAATCATTGGATCTCGACCAACGCGAGCAGCAATGTCGCGATACGATAAACCGCAATCGCGATAGGCTACAATCGGACATTTATCGAAGTCGGAAACGTGATGGTACGCATTTCTCCTCCTTACGCTAGGCATAACGACAACGCTTCACCAGGCAACGCCGGTCAACTGCTGTTTGTGTATGAGAAATCGATTGGAAACTTTTCTCATATCAGCACGTTGTAGGTATCGCCACCGGCGCCAACCTTGTGTGAATGCTCTGAAAAGCTAATCATTTGCATATCACAGCATCTTCTTCCTGTCGGTTACATTTCGCGTCTGTAGCACGTCATCTTCATGGTGTAGCAATTTTAAGGGCCAGTAGTGTATGTAATCTGGCAATGTTCTGGAGAAGCATAATGCTACCAAAACAAGGCTGATACGATTCGATCACTGTCCGCCAAACACAATGCACTAATGCAGACACATTAAGCAGTCTCGTACTGACACGAGGCGTTAAGTCGCATGTTTCTGCAGTTCCCCACTACTGCTTAGTATGTACACAGTAACGACGTTCCCATTTTCTAGAATATTTCAAAATTACTTTAGCAAAATGGGGGAACATCTGAGTCAGATCAGGCACAGTACGAGATAACTGGACTATTACTATAACGTGACCACTTCATCGTCGCTCCATATTTCTTTAAATTCATGCTCCATAGAGAAGATGATTTTCGTCTATCAGCTGTTCTAGTTAGTACACCATTTTCCTTATGCCCTGGGAACCCAGACATATCGATTTCCCTCCGAAACCTAACACGCAATAATTCTATCAAAAAGACCCCGTACAGTTTAGACAGACTGGAAATACAAAGTCGCAAGCCATTATTGGTTGTTGATATGAGGAAAGGGACAAAACAGCAAGGACATCGGTCTCATCGGATTAGGGAAGGGTGAAGTTCAAATGGTTCACATGGCTCTGAGCACTATGAGTCTCAACTTCTGAGGTCATCAGTCCCTTAGAACTTAGAACTACTTAAACCTAACTAACCTAAGGACATCACACACATCCATGCCCGAGGCAGGATTCGAACCTGCGACCGTAGCGATCGCGCGGTTCCAGACTGTAGCGCCTAGAACCGCTCTGCCATCCCGGCCGGCAGAAGGATGAGTAAGGAAGTCGGCCGTGCCCTTTCAAAGGAACCATTCCGGCATTTTCCTGAAGTGATTTAAGGAAATCACGGAAAACCTAATTCAGGATGGCCAGACGCGGGTTTGAACCGTCGTCGAGAATGGGAGTCTAGTGTTCTAACCACTGCGCCACCTCGCTCGGTCCAAAAATTTTTCTACGAAATACAATAAGAAGAAAGTCTCTGAATAGAATATAGAACAAGGGAGTTCAGCATGTTTCAATGGAAATCCATTTTGAGTATTGACTAACATTAAGACCTTTGTATTCAAGATGTCTTAATCTGAAAAGTGCGTTGAAAAATACATTTACTCAAGAATCTAACAGAGTGTAGGAACATAAATTTAAAGCAATATCTTACATTTTTTGAAAAGTAACACTTACCTAAGAAAAGAAGAAGCCTCGAGCTACGTGAAGCAAAAGTCGTATGTTGCCCGACAGGAGGAAGGTTAACTTACCTGAAAGAAAGAACGAGACTGGATAAAATATGCTACAGTGCATTTCGAATTTTATTCACGTCGTATACAAACACTAACAGTGAAATGTTACATATAAATCACAATATTCGTCACGTGTTGCCGTCAAAATACAATGAAACCGACAATCATTCTTCTAATTAGGCACATTGGGTTTGATAAGAACCGAAACATAAAGGCTTTCGGAGAAGCTGAAATACTGATACGTTAACTCAAAGAACAGAAGCCTGAATTTGAAAAAAATATTTGTACTAATTTCAACAAATATAAAATACGTATGGACAAGAATGTTTTTTCTTTGTGAGGATAACTCTGTGCTAACAGTTACTGGTTTATATTTGAAGAGAGTCTGAACTTCCACACACAGAACAATTTCGGACATACTAGAAAAAAGACGGGGTCTAAAAAATGAAAAACTAAAATGATCATGTAAAATTCAAAAAGGTTGAATGGGTGCAGAAAAAAATGTGCAACAGTTGCCTCATTTGGAAACGTGATGTGTCTGTTCCGCTTCTGTTGGATGGGTAGTGCATAAAAGAGACTGGATGTGGATTCCTGTTGGTTTCAGAATGTATTTCAGGCGGTTGCCATTGGTCTGTAAGATATTTAGAGGATGAGCAAAATACTGAGTTAGTTGAGGCTCCGCCTCGAACTGATTGGACATGTCGATACACATTTTCAGGAAGAACGTCGACATTAAAACGGACTATGGTTTAGTGACCGTCCGACGAAGAGAACATTAAAGACAGAACACAATATCGGATTAGGAAATGATGGAGAAGGAAATCGACAGTGTCCCGGCAATTACTTTCAGCAATTTAGGGAAATCACGGAAAATCTAAACGTGGACAGCAGGAAAGGGGTGTGATCAGCTGTACTCCTGAATACCAGTTCAGAGAGAGGTGTAGCGCTGGGGCGCGCCACAGGAGACCAACAGAAAGGGAGAAAACGGTGGATGAAATAGAGAATGTAAAAGAGGCAGTGGAAGAAGAAGAAGTCGGATATGAGGGCGCCGAAATTGGAAGTGGGAGGAGATACAGTGAATCATGATTTCGATCGTACTGGCGTCACCAAAACAGTTTCACAAGACCTAGCTTTCCCTTGCGTGGAGACTCTTGTTTCAGCTGCTAGACAGGTTCACTATCGTTACGGGAAATGTGTGAAGGCAATGAAAGTGTGGAGATGAAAGGCGTTTGCTTCGGGGCGAACATTAGCGTATTCGTGCGCGCTGCGTCAGTTGCCAGACTCGAAAATCTGCATTCACGTATCTCCTCGCTAGCGTGCTGCATCTCTGAAGAGGAGGTGGAAGGGACGTCTTGACGGGACGACGAGCTTTGTCAGGCTTCGATCAGTCGGAATACTGGGCGCATATTTCGGTTTGGAAGCCTCGTGGCCACAGTACTAAGGACACGCCGATGTCGATCCTGCTGCTGTGACTACAGGGCATGCTGATTTTCCTCATAGTGTAGACGCTTTTATTGTGATAGCGGATGGGCACATTTATCCGACTTCGTTCTGAATTATAATAAGATAGTTGCTGGCCTTGTACATTTCTGCTGCATTTGCGGGATGGTGAATTACGTGTAATTTCAGTTCAAGAAGAATTAGGCTTCTTTCCGCGAAACATTTTGCCGTCCTATTTGTCATGCGGTATGTTAGTTCTTGGTTCAATTTCTCAATTTCAAATTAATTAAATTATTATTGCTCTTCCTTTCGTAAGAAGATGTTTCAGACTCTAAAAATAATATTTTGTAATTTTCTGTTATCTATTGTACCTGGTCGAGATTTAAAAGTTCATTGTCTCTTGAACTGAGTGGAGGATGTTATTCAGTGTATCACTGGTGGGAAAAAGGCAGCCCAAGAGCCGGACCCGGCCCGCGTTTGCTTTCAACTAGGCCCGTGGAAGAAATTGCCAAAGTTACTCCAGAGTGTTTGTCGACCGGGATTGTCTATCTGAGTCCCTTACTTTCTTTTTTCTATTCTTTGCCGTATTCATAAATAATTATTATGCGTTATGGACGTATTAGGAAACTGGAATTGTTGAAAATGAAGGTGTTGTGTCACCGCCGGACACCACACTTGCTAGATGGTACCCTTTAAATCGGCCGCGGTCCGTTAGTATACGTCGGACGCGCGTGTCGCCACTATCAGTGATTGCAGACCGAGCGCCGCCACACGGCAGGTCTAGAGAGACTTCCTAGCACTCGCCCCAGTTGTACAACCGACTTTGCTAGCAATAGTTCACTGACAAAATACGATCTCATTTGCCGAGACGATAGTTAGCATAGCCTTCAGCTACGTCATTTGCTACGACCTAGCAAGGCGCCAGTACCAGTTACTATTGATACTGTAATCATGTACCGTCAAGAGCGACGCTTATCATTAATGGATTAAAGTTAAGTATTCCACCAGCTATGTCCGTTTTTCTAAATTCTAATTTCCTTGCCCTGTCCCAGACCTCACGCCAGCCTGCGTGAGCTAAAACGCATGCCTTTCGGCTTCCCCTAGTACCCGGTGTTGGCTCTCCTACCAACCCACAACAGAAGGTGATATATAATGAATAAGCTGCGACCAGTTGTTTTTATCGGCTTCTGTTTCCATGAGGATATTTAAAGACGCCTGGCAACCCTTTTCAGATGTTTACAAGTGTTGTGAATATTGTTTCTTTACCAACGACGTTGCGGATTTCGCAATGGAAATTTTTAAAACAGTTACCGTAAAACGTCAAGACATGTAAATAAATACACGCGTCTGAAGAAGACGTGAATGTAAAATTAATGTTCTCTCGAAAACGTGTGGTTTGAGGCGTAATTTGTTGACGTGACGAGTCGGGAAAAGGTTACTACACATATAGCTATGTTATCCCATAAACAGAATAATCACGGAAGCTATAGTGTTGCCTTTGTACGGTAGGAGCGCTGCTGTCAAGTTTATGTATGTGAATCATGTCCGCAGGTCACCAAAGGCTGCCCACGCGTGCTGTAAATAAACATTGATCATTACATTTCATTTGAGCACAACTGCAATCTTACGTCTTTTGTCCACCCATCTGGCCTTTATTTAATGGTCTTTCCACGTGTTCTACTCGTATATCTCCACATGCGTCCATTCAAGAGCTACGTACTCTAAACGCACATCATTCATTTTTAATTGTATTTGAGGCTAGAGTGAAGTAGCCTGTCTTAAGCAGTACTGAAAATTATATTATGCAAGAATTTTATGCTATATACGTAAGTCTGTGTTGCTGCTGACCGAGCGGGGTTGCGCATTGGTTAGCACACTGCAGTCACAATCGGTAGCACGACGTTCCAAATCCACGTCCAATTGTCCAGAATTACGTTTTACATAATATCCTCTAAGCACTCCAGGCAAATGCTCGGATGGGTTCTTTGAAATGCCAAGGCCGATTTCCTTCCACATCCTTGAAACATTTCGAACTTGTGCTCCGTTTCTAATGATATCGATATCGATGGAACGTTGAACTCTAGTCTTCCTTCGTTGTGTCAACAAAGACTGGGTGGTCGAGATAGTTTCTGCTACACCACAAGCTTAGAATGCTCGTATTATTAAGTAGCGTAGGGCACAGATGGCAAAAAAATTCACTGCAAAAAAACGTAACTGAAAGATACAACTTATTTGGAAAGAGTCGTTATATGTATAAGATCTACATCATAGTTTATAATTTCAATTTAGTCTAGGCTAGCTCAGATTAATCCCACTTTTTTTCTTACATTGCAATTTGGCAAAGTCGTTGACACTCCCAAACTTTAACCATCACACTCAAGTTGCGTTTACATACAAGTAAACCACATTTGATGTAAAGGGGTTATTTCAGGGCATAACAAAGAGGATCGTGGTCTCATATGAAACCTCATGTTAAAACAATTAAAGGAGGGCAGACATTCAAGGACTATAATTAGAGTCTGTCACTGCGTTTGTTACGGCTTTACACTGATCGGCACTGAAACAATTGAAAAGGAATAGCAATATCACAGAAAGCAACAAGTGTTGTATTATTTTTCGAGCTGTATCACGCAAGGAACAGTTACATTGAAATGTTTACATTTTATTTTATGGTGAAGTCGTTTTGATCTTGAATAAACAAGCAATGCATCGATGAGGAGCTAACAAAAAATGGTGAAATGTCAGCAGGGGAGGAGAAAGGACGGCATGTCGTTTCTCTAGTTACAATATACCGGTGGATGTTGTATTATAAGCAAACCTGATATACATTGTGAAGAAATAGATATTAATAGGTATCGATAGTTTCATTTATACGTAGAAAACTTTGTACAAAACTAGGTTAACTAAAATGTATTAACTACTTATATTTTAAGTAATTAGGATGAATTCTGAATAATTCCTACGAAAATTTCTAAATCTGTTTTATGAAGTTTTGTTTGATTATGTATCAGTTAACCAAAAAGTATCTTTAACGAGGGTGTAAACCATAAAATCCTCTTTGCCTCAAATGTTATCTTGTAAGACTTCTTGTTGGCCGTGAAAAGGGGTTGTACGACGGAGTGTGTTAAATACGTTTGTATAAATTAGTAACGCTTCGATGTGGAAAAAGTCTTATGCAACCTTTTGTGAGGCATGCCTTGTGCGCGGGCTATCTAAAAATTTATGAATAGAGAAGCTTCAGTGAAGAAACTGTTTCATTTGAGGTTTGGCAAACCATCAAGTCGACAAACCTAGAAGCAGTATATTTCTTCATGTAACGAAACCAGCACATGATTTGCCGACAGATCTGCCCTGTATTTTAAGTAACGTTTAAACGAATGTTTTGTAGATTTTGTAATTTGTCCCAACTGTTTACTCACATTCTAGGGAAGGTTCTTACGGTGGTAGGAGGATGACTGGGTCACTCATGTTTTTTGTAAGTGGTCAGCCAGTCACATTTCCCTGTACCTTTCTTTTAGCTCCTCTGTCGTTTTATTTCTCTTTTAATCCCATGTGTAGTACCTTTCACCCTATCTCAGTTTTCTTAACGGGTGTGAGATGCGGTGGTTTTGTGGGTCAACACAAGTGAGGTGAGAATGAGAGCAATATTGCTACTTTATAGTTTCCCTCCTCATTGTGTGACAACAATTTTACTAGTTATATCCACATCCTCTGATAACCTCACCGTTCAGTTCCCATGAGGTCGAAACCCAGTTGTGAAGCCAAACCTGAAGACTTAACTGATACCATGAGAACAATACAGCGAGATCATCTTCAAAACTGTCGCCTACGTAACAGGTTATATTTTCAGTAAAGTGAACATTTCTTTGAATGATCTTTTCTTCAGAAGAATGACGAAAGCCCGTTCAGTGGGCACGCCACTGGACAGACGTTACTGAAGTGGTATGTTACACCGGCCGTTGTGGCTATGCGGTTCTAGTCGCTTCAGTCCGGAACCGCGCTGCTGCTACGGTCGCAGGTTCGAGGCCTGCCTCGGGCATGGATGTGTCTGATGTCCTTAGATTAGTTAGGTTTAAGCAGTTCTAAGTCTAGGGGACAGATGACCTCAGATGTTAAGTCCCATAGTTCTCAGAGCCATTTGCCCATTTTTGGTATGGTACACACTTCTAACTTGGTTCAAATGGTTCAAATGGCTCTGAGCACTATGGGACTTAACATCTGAGGTCATCAGTCCCCTAGAACTTAGAACCACTTAAACCTAACTAACCTAAGGACAGCACACACATCCATGCCGGAGGCAGGATTCGAACCTGCGACCGTAGCGGTCTCGCTGCTCCAGACTTAAGCGCCTAGAACCGCACGGCCACACCGGCCGGCCTTTTAACTTGGTCACGTCCCGAAAATCTCTACGTAGCTGTAGACTACGTTTAATTTTATTAACACGTTACTGTTTTTAGTACTCCACATATCATATCCCAGAAGCTTTTGTTCCTTTTATGAACCGCCCCACACGGTTTCCCCTTACGAGCAACCAATGCACTATTATCGTCTGGAAGCCTATGAACGTGTTTTCGACGACACATGACTCGCGGCCAGGAAAGAAACATGGAAATATTTTTTGAAGTTCCGCCCGCCGGAGCGTGTAATCGGTTTAGGGCGGCGCAAAGCTACCGGCCACCGGCTACCGGCGGGCGCACGGTCCGCAGTGGCGAGCGAACGGCCCAGAACGTCACTGGCCGACCCACCGACCGGGCGACCCTTCACATCTCAACTGCAATCAGATTTTCGGCTTAGCAACAAATTTCACCGGCGCTGCCCTGTAATCGGTCTAAGGCGGGATTAATTCGGTTAGTATGTTCGCTCGGCTTAGCGGAAAATCTCCCCTGGCGTTCTGTGCACCGCCGGAGCTATTTCAGGGGTCGCCGCTCTGCAGAACTGGGCCCGCAGGTGTCTGCTCGGACTCAAGGTGGGCGGCACTCTTTGACGTTTCACAGTGTCTGATGCAGACGTCTCCTTATCCTCTGGCCCGTCCTCTAAAGGACTTCGCGTGTCAGAAATGAAGCACTCATTCCCTTGAAAAATACTCCTGCTTAACTTAATCTGTGCGTCAGTTACTTATTTGAGAGAAATGGACTAGAAATTTTGTACCCGTGGAAAAAAGATTATGTACGGGGGTCGTTCAGAAAGTAGGGAACATTTTAGCATAACTTAATAAAAACGAAAGATGTCGTCACAAAACTTTATTTATGGAGTTACAGTACCTTAACCAATTTTTAATGTAGTCGCCTAACTGTCAACGGCCTTACTGTAACATGGGTCCCACTTTGCAATTCTTATGTAGTATTCCTCTACCGCCATAGACATGAGCCAGGATCGCACTGCTTGTTTGAGGCATTTATCGATTTTTAAGTTTTCCGCTTAAAAATTATTTTAGTTTCAGGAATAAGAGAAATCCGTTTGGTACCAAGACAGGGCTGTGAGGAGAAAGATTCAAAATTTCACCACTGAGATGTTGGAAGTTCTTGCTGTGTTCGAGATGATGCATGAGGCCGCGAGTTGTCTTGAATTAAAAACACCTATCGCCGACAGCAGAACTCATGAATTGCACCATCACCATAAACATTCTTTATTTGCCTATAGTCCGCCCCCGGTAGTTGTAGGTAAAAAAAGGAAAAAAGAATAAAAAGAGGTCAGCGTGACAGAATGTCAATCCTAAGGGCCCGGGTTCGATTCCCGGCTGGGTCGGAGATTTTCTCCGCTCAAGGACTGGGTGTTGCGTTGTCCTAATCATTATCATTTCATCCCCATCGACGCGCAAGTCGCCGAAGTGGCGTCAAATCGAAAGACTTACAACAGGCGAACGGTGTACCCGACGGGATGCTCTCGTCCCACGACATTATTATTATTTGCCTATAAATTTTTACAGGTGAGAAAACTGTGTCCCTTCAGAAAAAGGATGATGCTACGCATTTCGTATTTGGCGGAATTTTCTATGGTAGCCTTTATATTGAAAGGTTACAGAACAATGAGGGATGTAGCAACTATCCGAGTTCAGAGAACTGTTCATTCTACATGAATGAAGATAAACACTTCTCTAGAATTTTAACGAAAAGATTACCTTGGCGTCATTTGTAATTGTCGGTAGGAGATCTCCCAGCCACTGGTGTGTAGAGTGGAAATAGAGTTAACACAACCGCAAAAGGCGTTTCGCGTTCCCCCTTTAAAGGATGCAATTCTGTCACATGTGTATCTATCCCATGTATAAAACAGCGTCAAACGTCTGATTGCTTTACAAATGAGTTAATGTGTTAAAAATTGTATGTTAACCGCGTAAATGAGGAAAAGTTTGAAAAAGGTTCGAAGCTGTGCCTTAAGTGTGATGGAAGCCGCTAAGTGTGAGGAAGGTCATTTCGGCTGGTCACTTTTCGTTCATTTTGTTACGTAGGTTCGATGTAATATGATTATACTGATGGATATCGAGCCAACACATTTTACGTCTTGGCTGAAGCTATAACAGAAGTTGTAAAAGACGAATTCATTCCCTTTTCGTAAGTATGCTACTGTTAACTTAGTGCATGCAGTTATAATTATTTATTTGGGTAAACTTTCAAGCAGTGGCGTGCTGCAGTTTGTCGGTTAGGACATTCAGAGTGAAACAGGATCCCTGCAGATAAAAGGCAATGAGTTCTGAGAACTGGCAGTTGGCTGACACAGATAAAAGCAGCTGGGGTTGTACGCATTGTCTACATGAAAGTAGTGGACCGGATGTAGGTCTAGCAGCCCCCAGTTTGCAGTGCCAGAGACGTTGGAATAATGTGAATGAAGGCGGCAGACATACTAAAAAGGCGAGGTCCAGCTGGGGAAATGTGTTTTTTACAGTCTGTGCCCTGTTAGAGAAAGGTGACCTGAACGCTCTAGTTCCGCAGTGAGGAATTTGCAAAGCTGGGTGTGGCGGTCTGACGTCTGTCAAAGAAGTATTCTGCGAGTCAGACATCCGCAAACCGTCCTAAAATACAAGGAAACAGGGCTCTAAAAAACAGAAGCTTCGCAGAGGGCCAGCATGCCGTGCCAGCGAGCGAAGTTACTTTATTTTCTCGATTCTTTTTCTACGGCTCTACGAAACTGATGAGATAAAAAGACCTTTGATTCGTGGCTGTAGTGTAGCGTGACATCAGTACGAAAAAGTACTCAATTTGATTTTCTCAAGAATAGAGAAGCAGAAAGCGGTGTTATTGGACGTCTTTGCTGGCTCCTGTTGGGAAATAACTAACAAACAAAGAATTGCGCCACTGGCGGAGAAAATGTAACATTTTAAGGATTGGTAGACGAAATATTCTAGGCGCGAAACTCGAAGAGAAATCATTCGAATTTCTAAAAGACAGAGACTTGGGCTTCTGAATCGCTACAAGGAGACTTGTCTTCGCTCTCAAACTGGACAAGAGACGTGAAATGCAGCTCGTCTAGGAAATGGAGACCCACCGGGTCCAGTGTTATTCACAGTAGAGCCCTTCCAGCTGCACACATTTTTGAAAGCAGCCACCCACACCACCAGCAGTCTGCTTACGTGACATGGATAGTTGAGAATAACTTGCAGCACCAGCTCGGTAGGATGAAGGGAGCTTAGGGATTTAACATCATTTTCGGTTTAGTCGTCCCTCGTTCTTCAGCACAGTCGCAGGTGCGTGGATAACTTCAGTTCCTCTTTCAAGCCACACAGTTTCTGTTAATGTTGTGTAGGTGGGTTGTGATAAATTTATTAGGAAAGGGAGACGAGGTTTAGCAAATTCCAGTTGCATACCAATGAATTTTATAAACCGTTATTTGATTTATTTCAATTTCGTCTCAATCAGCGTCTGACTGTGCATCAAGTAACTTCATGTTATCCTTTTTTAAATTTCTGTCTGCATTTGAACTTTCGTAGTAAATTCAGAGTTTACACAAATCATACTTTTGATTAATATAGTTAGTAAATCATCTGTCGTGATCAACACCTTTTTTAATGCTGAGTTGTAAATAACCCAAATAAAGTTTCACTGCTAAGGCCGCAATCTTTTAAAGCGTTAATTTAATCCATTGAGAACATTTAATCCAGCTCCGACCCTTAAGGACAGATCTGTCTCACAATCAATTCCGACACAGATTTTTTTTTTTTTTTTGCTAGAACGGGATTTCGGAGGTGAGATTACTGGATGAATGTAGTCTGGGTAATTTTTGAACACAATTTAAAGGAGAGGCTAATTTCCCACGCATCTATGACGTCATATCTCCTGATTAGTGTGAGGCACAATGATATTATCTTGGCCGGCCGTGGTGGCCGAGCGGTTCTACGCGCTACAGTCTGGAACCGCACGACCGCTACGGTCGCAGATTCAAATCCTGCCTCGGGCATGGATGTGTGTGATGTCGTTAGGTTAGTTAGATTTAAGTAGTTCTAAGTTCTAGGGGACTGATGACCTTAGAAGTTAAGTCCCACAGTGCTCAGAGCCATTTGATATTATCTTGCACATACATTAAGTGCTATAAGTGCATACTGTCTGCAAAAAGTGTTGCGAATACAGCTAGTCGCAAAGAAGTAATTCAACTTCACGTCTGATTTTTATTGTACCAACAGCGAACATCTAGCTAGCGATAAGCTTTTTTCCTTTCGTCATTTTGGGAGAAGGTGCTTTTGAGAAAGTGCGTGAGGGTTTGAAGTTATGAGTGGACTTCAATACTTCTCAAATACTGGATGAATAAAGGGAAAAAAATCTAACTGCGTAACTTGTCTTATAGTGTTAATTTTGTCGCAAGAGTAAACCTGTTAACGAAAAGCATTTTCAGTTTTTAAATTCGGTCAATAAATACATAAAATCAAATTTTTGTTGCCCCTGGGAAACCGTTATATAGACAACCTGCAAGGGGCACTGGGTTCCGCGATGGTCACTTCGTAATATGGACGAGATGCGTCAACGATGCAGGTGTAGGTACAGGGTGACAATTACTGAACTATATGAGAAAGAAACGTAAATTAGTTACAAACTGCGGCGTGCACACACTGTGTTCAGCATGTTAACGCTACAACAGATATTCAGATATAGGTAATGACATGTACGATATGACTGCCATCATTGGCGACGATGTGGCGCAGACGAATAGCGAAAAACTACATGACCCGCTGAAGCGTCGGAACATCAATGCTGTCGATGACCTCCTGAATGGCTGATTTCATCTCAGCAGTGGTCTTAGGGTAACTGCTGAACACCTTATCTTTAATGTAGCCGCACAAAAAGGAGTCGTATGTGTTCAGATCCTGAGAATATAGCGACCTATCGAGGTCCATGCCAGTGGCCTCTGGGTACCTCAGAGCCAGAATGAGGTCCCCAAAGTGCCCCTTCCATTACATCAAAAACTCTAATGCTTCGATGGAGTCGAGCTCCGTCTTGCATGAACGACATCGTCGAAATCAGGGTCATTATGGATAATTGGGATTAAATCATATTTCAGAGCCTTGGCGTATCATTCGGTAGTTACCGTGCCATCAAGGAATATTGGCTCAAATGGCTATGAGCACTATGGGACTTAACTTCTGAGGTCATCAGTCGCCTAGAACTTAGAACTACTTAAACCTAACTAACCTAAGGACATGACACACATCCATTCCGGAGGCAGGATTTGAACCTCTGACCGTAGCGGTCGCGCGGTTCCAAACTGTAGCACCTAGAACCGCTCGGCTATCCCGGCCGGCAAGGAATATTGCACCGATTATTCCGTGACTGGACATTGCACATCACATAGTTACCCGTTGATGGTGAAGAGACTTCCCGATCGCGAAATGCGTTTCTCAATCCTCCGAATATGCCAATTTTGCTTATTGACAAGCATATTCTACATCTACACTTACATTTACATCCATACTCCGAAAGCCACCTGACGGTGTGTGGCGGAGGGTACCTTGAGTACCTCTATCGGTTCTCCCTTCTATTCCAGTCTCGTATTGTTCGTGAAAAGACGGATTGTGGGTATGCCTCTGTGTGGGCTCTAATCTCTCTGATTTTATCCTCATGGTCTTTACGCGAGATATACGTAGGAGGGAGTAATATACTGCTTGACTCCTAGGTGAAGGTATGTTCTCGAAACTTCAACAAAAGCCCGTACCGAAGTACTGAGCGTCTCTCCTGCAGAGACTTCCACTGGAGTTTATCATCTCCGTAACGCTTTCGCGATTTCTAAATGATCCTGTAACGAAGCCCGCTGCTCTCCGTTGGATCTTCTCTATCTCTTCTATCAACCCTATCTGGTACGGATCCCACACTGCTGAGCAGTATTCAAGCAGTGGGCGAACAAGCGTACTGTTACCTACTTCCTTTGTTTTCTGATTGTCGGCCGAAGTGGCCGCGCGGTTCTGGCGCTGCAGTCTGGAACCGCGAGACCGCTACGGTCGCAGGTTCGAATACTGCCTCGGGCATGGATGTGTGTGATGTCCTTAGGTTAGTTAGGTTTAACTAGTTCTAAGTTCTAGGGGACTAATGACCTCAGCAGTTGAGTCCCATAGTGCTCAGAGCCATTTGAACCATTTTTTTTGTTTTCTGATTGCATTTCGTTAGGATTCTTCCAATGAATCTCAGACTGGCATCTGCTTTACCGACGATCAACTTTATATGATCATTCCATTTTAAATCGCTCCTAATGCGTACTCCCAGATAATTTATGGAATTAACTGCTTCCAGTTGATGACCTGCTATATTGTAGCTAAATGAAAAGGGATCTTTCTTTCTATGTATTCGCAGCACATTACACTAGTCTACATTGAGATTCAATTGCCATTCCCATTGAGATTCAATTGCCATTCCCTTACCGACGATCAACTTTATATGATCATTCCATTTTAAATCGCTCCTAATGCGTACTCCCAGATAATTTATGGAATTAACTGCTTCCAGTTGATGACCTGCTATATTGTAGCTAAATGAAAAGGGATCTTTCTTTCTATGTATTCGCAGCACATTACACTAGTCTACATTGAGATTCAATTGCCATTCCCTGCACCATGCGTCAATTCGCTGCAAATCCACCTGCATTTCAGTACAATTTTCCGTTGTTACAGCCTCTCTCTATACCACAGCATCATCCGCAAAAAGCCTCAGTGAACTTCCGATGTGATCCACAAGGTCATTTATGTATATTGTGAATAGCAACGGTCCTACGACACTCCCCTGCGGCACACCTGAAATCACTCTTACTTCGGAAGACTTCTGTCCATTGAGAATGACATGCTGCGTTCTGTTATCTAGTGGACTTCGTCGCTAAACCAAACCACACAGCGCCATCTAATTCCAATTATGCCCCGCGGCCAACCGCACAGTTTAAACGACCTAACGCAAGCCATTCAGAATTCATGACAATTTTAGTTCATAGTATTCAATAATTGTGACCTTGTACCTCGCAACGCTGCACTGCCCTCCTGGGTCGGCTGACCTAGCGACATGCCATTTCATTCATTTTACTTGGGGCGGGGATGGAGGTTATTGCGGAAGACTATGTGCGTTTGTTTCCAACTAGTTTGAGTGCACTGCTTCGGTGCAAAGCAAAAATGCCGTAACACCAGACACGCTCGCAGATGTATGGGGCAAGTTTGATTATCATGTTTACGTATGCCGTGCTTCTGGTGTAGGGTATTTCCAACGTTCCCGAAAATAAAATAAGAAATTTTGTCCTAAGCGTAACTGTGAAGAGTATCATAAGTTTGGCCTTGTCCCTTTGTCGTCAGAGGGTAAGCATGTTAATCTGGATTTGGCAACAATAGAGGCAGGGGGTCGTCAGATGCTCTTCCTGCCGCCGTCACACTTTCACCCCCCCCCCCCCCCCCCCACACACACACACACACCACCACGAACCTTCGAACCTTACCCCTTCCCCCTCGCTCTTGGGACGGAATTTATGTACTCCATTTATACGTCTATTGTGACCCCCGTAAAAGTGTGAGAACGGTTTTGAAATGTTTACGAATCGTGTAATTGACGCGGGACGGGGTACCACAGCGGTACTCACGTAGACGGATGCGCCAAACCACCCAAAAACCACATCCACATTGTCCTGCACACCAATCCTCGACATTAATCCGCCCGGTTGATTCACCCCAAGTGTCTACATTCTTTTGTAAAATGTAGTCTTGGGAAACTGTCAAATCTTTCTGAAAAGTCAAGTCTACCGAAATTTCGTGATACACCGACAAATCTACTTATAATACAATGTGGGTGAGTGCAAGCTTTTCAGCGCGCAATAATCTCAGCGGATATGCGGATGAATGGGGTAGCGTCGTGGCTTCTCAGTTTTGCTCCACGTCTTAGAAATTCAATTATTTTTTCCATTTTTATTTTACTTTATTTTTTCATCTATCAACACATGTGCGTAAACGTTACAACAAGAATGTTTTTGAAACTTCCTGGCAGATTAAAACTGTGTGCCGGACCGAGACTCGAACTCGGGACCTTTGCCTTTCGCGGGCAAGTGCCCTACCAACTGAGCTACCCAAGCACGACTCACGCCCCGTCCTCACAGCCTTACTTCTGCCAGTATCTCGTCTCCTACCTGCCAAACTTTACAGAAGGTCTCCTGTGAAGTAAAGCTGTGAGGACGGGGCGTGAGTCGTGCTTGGGTAGCTCAGTTGGTAGGGCACTTGCCCGCGAAAGGCAAAGGTCCCGAGTTCGAGTCTCGGTCAGGCACACAGTTTTTATCTGCCAGGAAGTTTCATATCAGCTCACACTCCGCTGCAGAGTGAAAATCTCATTCTGAAGAATTTTTTTTATCCACATAGCTGATACTAGGATGTTATATCAATTTTAATATTGCAACTGATCTTAAAAATAAGTGCTATACGTTTATTATGTATATGTGTTTATGGTAGTTATATAGACATGAGTAGATAAAGGAAAAGAAATAAAAATAATAACTGGGTTACAAACATGGGGCGCAAAAGTGTCAACCCGCGACGCCGGGCACGACGTCACCACTTCAGCTGAACTATTTACTCGCTAAAAGACACAAAAGCACCTCGAAAACTTTGACCGCCGTTTTCTCAGAAACGGTTGAATATCTACGGATACAAGGAGACACACGTTCGCTTATTTTGATCCCTTTCCCAGTGAGCGAAATTTCTGGGAACTGTGGATATGGCACTTGCAGTGTTCTCCTCGTGAGAGATGAATGCTACGGGCTCTTTTCATCATCCCGCTTCATCTACTTGCCTTACGGCAACTCAAATACATCGTTCCTCGAATGTTCGCAGTCAGATATGAGCCAAAAGGAAAAAAATTACCTTCGGAATACTCCATCCAGGTAGCCGCTCTCTAAATATTTCGTGGAGTTGGAATATTCCAAATAATAACAATTACTAAACACGCATTTCTGGAAGTGAACTGCGATGTCTTAGCGGTGAGTTTTTTTAACGCCCGTCTTCAGTGCGCAAGAGTACATTGTAAATGCCGTGCTTTGTGTGCCAGTACCGGCTTCAGTTCATTGTCAGCACTTGCAATCAGAATAATTCACAATACACTCCCTGCTGTAGTTTGTCAATATCAACTCTGAATTTACTCTCCGTCAACAGTGTGTGCTGCACAAAGGTACTTCAGGGAAAGTTAACAGTATGGGGCAGTATAAACTGATGACAAAAGGCACACATTATTAATGAGAGTATGGAAGCATTGGTAACAACCACCAAATCTATGTTTACTACTATTTGCACCATCTAGTTTATACTTACCGTAGTTTACATTTAATAAGAAGTGTTACCGAGATAGTAGACAACTTCTGTTGCACCACTAGTGGTATCGACAGCATAGCTATCTTTATTTCTGTTTTTACTTGTCAGAGAGCTACTCAGATTTTTCAGCTCTGACCTTTAGCTATAGCTAGTGACTTCAGTAGCCTCAACTCTACAACCACTGCATTCGTCTAGGGTTCTTATTTCTTATTTATTCTCCGTTGCCAGTTTAACCATTTGCGGTTGTCCTTGCGCTTCTTCATTCCACGCATAGTCTGTATAATCATTTCTTTTTACTTTCAGTAGATTAAAAGGTCAAAATACTCAGTTTTGTTCATTTATAAGCGTGCTTTTTTCATATATTTATTATATGCCCTTCAAATATACTTTCTGCAACATTTCTAAATCTAAGAAAATCTTACAGTATAGCAGTATAATTCGTCCGCAACTGTTTAATTTTCAAAACTTTTATGCTTCTTATCAGGCTTCAGCTCTTGTAGCACAACAAATTTTCCATTTTGCGCAGTTTTCATTTCAGATGAAGCGTTACCTTCCTGGCCTTGTAGGAAAATCTTGCTTTATGCTTAATACTACTTTGTTTTGACCAAGCTAAATGTCACCCACTAATTTTAATGTCATTATCTGCGGATACAACTAAACACCTTTTCTGACTGTCTGCTTATTAGCAACTCTATCTTTTAAGGAGAAGCCAATGGTAGCTCCCCGGCGTACTTCAGTCTACTTAACCAACAGAAATATCTGTTAGCGTTTTTGACCTCTCGCTGTGAATATTCGTACTTCAATAACAACGGAAAAAGTGTTATTTACGAATCGTCACAGTGCTTCAAAAGCAACAGTTCGTCATCTGCCCAAGCATTACTCAAGAAAACTCATCAGTCAAAGAAATGACTGCTACTGTATTGTTGTCACGATGTTGGCTGTGCGATTTCAATTCAACTCCAATCGTCGTGTGCCAAGTATGTTTCGCGTGTTCTCTGGAATCTTGAAAGGACACCAGAACTTATCGTAAATTCCAGAGCGTGAATTTCTTACTCCTCCAAAGTGATGGAACTGCCTCACGACACGTCGAATATCGAAGCGTGCTTGGCAGTACAAGACAATCTTGACAGTTCTTTCTGCTGCATGTGAGAGACTCGACGGGAAACATTGGACATGTATTGACGTCTGTTGCTTGCGAACTGAGTAAAGCTTTTTCTGCGAATTTCCTGCTGCTTTATACTGCAGTTAAGGGGACTTACCAAAGTGATATTTGCCGGTTCGCCATAATCTCGTTCATACCGTCAACTATTTGCTATTAAACTGTCAAAACGCATTTATTCACTCAATGAAGGAATATGTAGTCCTGCAATCCGAGCTAAACTACGTATGAGTTATCTGACAATCGCTTGAAAAGAAACTCGGGTTTAGGCATTCGATAGAAGGAACACAAAGCTACTAGTCTCCCATTCATACACTGGCAAATAATTATCATCAAAATGCTATAGACACCTTTTGTTGAATTGCATTACAGTCATCAGTACTATGTATGGTTGTGCTTCTAATCTAAATTAAATAAGGCTAATCTTGCAGTGTTTCCTTTGAAAAGAAAACCTGATCATGTGTTCCGTCTTTAATGGTTTCACATCCGATGGGATTGTAAACCCAAATTCCCATACCTTCTTTTTTATGGTCATCTCAGCGTCAACACGATTTGGAAGATAACAAGAAAAATTCCCCTTCCTCCATCATCGCTGAAATCATACACCAACTTCGATTACTTCCTAGACCTGAATCAGAGATGAACCAGGAGTGTAAATGAAACAGCAAGAAAAGAGCTTAGGTCTTTTCTGTCGCCGGCCGGGGTGGCCGAGCGGTTCTAGGCGCTTCAGTCTGGAACCGCGTGGTCGCTACGGTCGCAGGTTCGAATCCTGCCTCGGCATGGATGTGTGTGATGTCCTTAGGTTAGTTAGATTTAAGTAGTTCTAGGTTATAGGGGACTAATGTCCTCAGATGTTAAGTCCCATAGTGCTCAGAGCCATTTGAATCATTTCTTTTCTGTCTGTCGCTGTGTATTTCAGAATTACCAGTTTTGGCAATGTCGCCCTTCTTCAGATCTATTCAGCAAGAAAATATATTACAATTATGTTGTAATCCTATATTTACACAGCTTAAAACTGTTGTAATCTAAAAATTGTACAGAAGTTGTAAAACACAATTAGTCGTAGTTACGGTGCGATCTCTCCTAATGAAACTATCAGTTTACTGTCATATACTAAAACCACATCTGCATGTTGTCACTCGATATTAAAATTTTTAGAATAAATTTTACTCGAGCAAAACCCTGCAGCTTTAAGAGGTACGTCCATCCGTAATAACGGATTTAAAATAAATACTGGAATACATCACATAAAAAACAATCCAAGGTATTATACACAAAGTATTAATGAGAATATCTTAGCTTACAAGAACATTTTTCCATAGGAAACAAAAAAAGTTTGAGGAACTTTTAAAATTATGTCTTCTCCTCTCCTCAGATTAAGCACCTCCCTCTACGACGTTTGAAAGCTAAGATATGTCCATCAGTGTTTTATGTATAAGTTCATCCAGTACTGAATTTTAAATGCGTTGGTACGCACACTGGGCGCCCTTTAACACTGCAGTCGTTTGCACCTGTCAAATTCCTTTTAAAAAATTTAATAGAAAGTGACAGCATGAAAGTATTGTTTTAGTATATGCTAGTGGACCGATAGATCCATTAGGACTGGTTACTCTGTTCAAATGGCTCTGAGCACTATGGGACTTAACAGCTCTGGTCATCAGTCCCCTAGAACTTAGAACTACTTAAACCTAACTAACCTAAGGACTTCACACAACAGACAGTCATCACGAGGCAGAGAAAATCCCTGACCCCGCCGGGAATTGAACCCGGGAACCCGGGCGTGGGAAGCAAGCAGGTTACTCTGTAACCACGACACACGGCATATTAAACAACTTTCGTGTTGTGATTAGATTACAAAAGTTTTTAAAGATTACAACTGTCATTAATTATCTAACAGATGTGTAGATGGGTGACATTGCCCGTAAACTGAAATTTGAATTTGTAGTATCTTCAAAAGTCTATAGACGATACAAGTACGGGATCTGGCGATTGTCCTCTATGCCACACCGATGAAGTAGACGGGTTCTACTTCTAGAAGATATCTCCAGAGTCTGTGAAAACTTCTTCTGTTCAAGCTACGGAAAACTTGTCGGAAAAGTTAATATTCGCAGCTAAGTGCGCCTGCAGCACTTCAGTCATTTTATCCAAGTCTCGCCCTCCGCATTCTGATGCAGAAGAACTGTGTAAAAAGTTCTCGACGATAAACTCTCAACTAGGGCGACTCCTTTCCCGTTATTAATGCATTTTCGTGAGGCAGTTAATGAGCCACGGACGGAACGACTCTAACTAAGTCTCGCACAACTCGTCAAATTTGCAGGACGGGCATGCAACATCTAAACGCGAAATGCCCACTTACTACGAGTTTATTAAATATTGTAAGAAAAATAATATTTTCTGGAAGCTACCCGATATTAAGTAGGCTAGAAGATCGATTAGGTACCGGATATGAGCAGTGGACATTCTCAACGGCTGTAATCTTGGATATTGCATCAAGAGGAATTAGAAGTCGCGAATTACTCTCAAACGCAAGTTCATCATTACGGAGAAACCGCAAATTATGAAGTTGTGAATTTGGACAGCCACCTTGCTTATCGACACAACGAACTAAAATGTAATTAGGCAGTCCCATTTACAATACATTAAAGTTACTATGTAACGTGTTAAGTAATATACCGCCGGCCGAAGTGGCCGTGCGGTTAAAGGCGCTGCAGTCTGGAACCGCAAGACCTCTACGGTCGCAGGTTCGAATCCTGCCTCGGGCATGGATGTTTGTGATGTCCTTAGGTTGGTTAGGTTTAACTAATTTTAAGTTCTAGGGGACTAATGACCTCAGCAGTTGAGTCCCATAGTGCTCAGAGCCATTTGAACCATTTTTTTTTGTTTTTAATTTTCTATACACTGAGACTGTCCTTCCGATAATAATTTATTTTTCGCTTTCTTCAGCTTTTTCGTGAACCCATTTCTCCTTAGCTTTCCTGCACGTCTTATTTATTTCATTCCTAAGCGAACTTATATTTATGTATTGCTGTATCTCTTCGAACATCTTTCTTCTTCCTTCTTTCATCGATCAACTTAAGTATATCCTCTGTTACCCGTTGTTTCTTCGCAGTTGCCTGTTTTGTACCCATGTTTTTCTTTCCAAGTTGTGTGATTGCCCTTTATGGCGAGCAGTTTCCTAGTCGAACATGTTGCTGATCTTCCTGTAACTAAAAACACAATCTTCAAACAATACGATGCTACAGAAGAATTCAATTAACGGTCTACAGAACATCTTCCCCGATCATCTCACCTCCTATAACGAGGACATTTGATGGTTTCCAGGATACCTTGACTTTCAGCGTGTCATTTCTTCCTTTCGTGTCATTTGAAATCTCAGATCTCCCGGTGTGATCCACCACAAAACATCCAGGAACTGAAGGATGAAATTCGGTAGAAAGTCAATAGAGTTCCGGTGCCAGTCCTAAAAGATGTGGTCTAGCTTACGTGGAAGATTAGAAATGTGTGTGGAGGAAAATGGTGGCCATGTACTTGATGTAATTTTCAAGTGATGGGCACTTTAAATTACAGGCATTGTAAATTCGTGTTGTATTTCTTTTTTTGTAGCTGTGAATAAATTTTTATAGCTGGTGAAGGTTTCGAAATCGCCCGTTTCATTGCCGTACCTGTTAGTTCAGCACGAAATAATGAATTTTGGTTCATGTATTCGTATACGAACTTTCTGATTTGTAAAGTGAAATTACCGATAACCGCCGGTGTCTAGGAATTGAGAATGCGTCTCAAGCTTGATTACATGACAACCTTGAAATTAAGATCCAAAAATGTGTGTGAAATCTTATGGGACATAACTGCTAAGGTCATCAGTCCCTAATCTTACACACTACTTAACCTAAATTATCCTAAAGGACAAACACACACACACACACACACACACATGACCGAGGGAGGACTCGAACCCCCGCCGGGACCCGGGACCAGCCGCACAGTCCATGACTGCAGCCCCTACACCGCTCAGATAATCCCGCGTGGTGAACGTAAGATTATACCTCTCAGGGAATAGATTGTGATAGATAGATGTTCAGCGATCACAGGCCCTGCAGACCACTCGCTGCTTCCACAAACTGCCTCCATTCCTTCCTGTTTTGTGCCCGGTGCCGCCAGGTGTCTTCAATTCCCAGGGCTGCTAGATCCTTCGCCAGGTCGTCCATTCAGCGCTGTCTTCGTCGTCCACTTGGGCGTTTGGTGTTTGGTTTCCCCGCTAGTACCATCTTCTTCTGTTTTCCATTTGGCATACGGGCTACATGGCCCACTCATTGTATTCATTTGCTCTTTATCTCCTGTAGGATAGTTCGTTGTCGCATCAGAAGGTAGATTTCCTCTTTTCTCCTCCTCCTCCATTTTCCGTTAGCTAAAACTGCTCCCCATATCTTCCTCATTACTCTTCTTTCAAATGTTAATAGTTTTTCCCTTTCCCGCTTAGTCATGCTCCATGTTTGAGAACCGTACATTACTGCTGGGCATATCACTGTGTTGTAGATTTTCATCTTAGTGTTCACTGAGATCGATTTAGAACCAAGCGTCTCTCTGAGGGAATGCATGCATTTCGTTCCCACCGCTATTCTTTCCTTGATGTCCATTTTTATGTTGTTGTCCGTGGTAAACCAAGACCCCAAGTGTTTGAACCGGTCTACTCTCTTGAACCTCTTGCCATCTATTTCAAGAAATTCTACCTGCTCTTGTATTTTCCTTATTGCATGAACGCTGTCTTGTCTCGATACACTTTGAGCCCTACCTTCTGTGCATTATTGTCCATTTTCTGGTACATTTCTTTCAACTCGTGCTTTGGTTCACTTAATAGTACAATGTCATCTGCATATGCGAGACAACTGAAGTTACCGTCCATCTCTACTCCAGCCCACTCCTGTTGCCTACGCTCTTTTATTGCTTTCTCTAAGGTGACATTGAACAGAACACATGAGACAGCATCCCCTTGTCTGAGGCCTGTCTCAGTCTCGAATGTTTCTGATGTGGCTCCTCGGAAACGTACTGCTGCCTTGACAGCCTTGTGATAGCATTTTAAACTTTTAAATTCGATTAATAACTATATGAAATACTGAAAATCAGATTTTTGCTGTTCGAGAAGCCGTTGAAAGGTCTCTGTTGGAGTCCTTTCATGTTAATTTCTTAAAATTGTTGTCATTTACGGCATATATTCCACTTCTAAATTTACTGTGGTGTTTCTGACTATCTGGGAGGAGACTGAGCAGTGGAACGTGTTACTTTTACATGTAAACAAGAACGATCTGTCTTACTACTACACTTTAAAACACAGTTTACATGTAATTCATGTCACAGAGTCTCATACAGAACCTATATCCGCTTTCTTTTATGTACTGTATATGATAAGATACTGTCATCCCCCTTCCCTTCTGTGTGAAAGGATGAATGAGCAAATGTATTTCTAGTTGCGTGCTTGATGGTAGCAGTCAAGCCTGTCTGCTAGAGAACAGTAGGACCAACGTCGGAACAGGTAGCTACACTTTCTAAAAGGAAAGAGGTTTCTATTCGTAGTATGGTCCTGTCCGTCCCTTGTCATGTTGGCATAGGAAGCTGCCTCTCTGGTCACTTCAGTTTGTATCTGTGAAGCACCCTGGGTAGGGGCCCACGGCAGTGGGTCTGCGGCGAGCGTCTGAAGTAGTAAGATCTCCGGCTAAGCGCGTCTCTGCTAAGTCCGTAGGACAATGGATTTCTTAAGTTCAGCCTAACTGTAAATTTAATCACCTATATTTCTTGTTTAGAAGCTCAGAATATCTTCCAGTCGTTGCTTTGTCACTACTTTGCGAGTTAAGTGGAACCACGTGTGTATGATCCGTAACTCTAACTAAGATCATCAATCTTAAATGCGAATGTGCGTGAGATTATAACGTCTCGTCTTGACAATATTTTTCAATATAGCAACTTTTCTTTATGTTCAACCCACGTGGGGGTGTACTTTGCGAGACTAGTACCATGTGCTTAGACAATTGTTAGACCCATCAGATTAATAGTAAGACGATAGTAACGAGTTCGAGGTTTTTCTCTTGTAAATTGCGTTTCGATGTAATTTATTTTAACTATCAAAATTACTGTGGAGTTACACTCTTTGTGTAAACCAAGTTGACCACGTGAAGCATGTGGTGTAATCACCAAAGTAGCCCTCAGCTATTCTTTTCGGGAAGATTTCACAGAGAGTTAGTATGTATTTAGTATACCGGTGTGTGGTAATTTCATGACGGACAGGATTGCACTACAAACGTAACTTCTTTCGGTGAAAATTGAATCGGTTGGTTGTGGTTAATTTTCTCTTGCATATGTTTCAACGTTCTTTGTGTGCTATTTTATGAATGCAGTGTTGTATGCAGTCTCCCAATCTTGGCTCCATATTTGATGTGTTTCGTAAGATTACAAACTCACATTTTCACAATCCTAAATACGGCACCAGTTTAGTTATGAATCAAGTTTAATATGCTGAAATTTTAACGGAACAATGATCAATGTTAAAATAAATGTCCAAATATAAACTGATTTATTTCTTTTTATTGAAATTCTCTTTATATATATATAATCAGCGGTTGTCGTAAGATGACTAATAAAAGATTATAATTAATGTTAGTCTGGTTGCGGATTTGGTAAGCTAGACTGGATACCTAGTGAAACAGTTGCTCAGTAATGCGAGGTTAACTTCCCCAGATAGCTCACAGCTTTTAACCAGCTTTTATTGTTTTGAATATCAGCACCGATTTCAGAACAACTTAATGCATCAATATTACACCGTTAGTCAGGCAACCTGCAACTACTGAGTTGGTGGCACAAAACTAGTGAGACGTTTAGTAATGTATGTAGTAGACGGGCTTTTGGACACCAATGCAGGCAGAGGTACGTACTTCCTACCTGTACCGATAGGCCGACACGTCGTAAGCTTCGCCTAGCGCAAGCGCGTAAATCGGGCCGTAACACGGCAATTTAGGACGAAACGGGATTGGCGAGCGGCGGCGGTAGTCAGATCACGAGTTCCGGTGACCGCGGGCGCGTTTAGCTGCGGCGGGAAAAGCCCAGGGGCTATTCGCTGGGGCGCGATAGTAATCCGCCGCGAGCCGCCGCAGGGGATTCGGCTGGCGCCAAGTTGCGGCCGAACGGGCAGAACAGAGCGGAGCAGTGGCGAGGAGAGGCGGAACGAAGCAGCAGAAGCAGCAGCAGCAGCAGCGGGCGGCTACGTGGAGTGGCTGCGACTGCGCGTCCAAGGCGGCGGCGGCGGCACTGCCAGCGGCGACGCAAATATTGCCGCTGCAACGGCCTCCGTATTTCTTCTTCAGCGTTATGAAAATTTACTGCGGCCGCACGGCGAGACTTCTCGCGCCGAGAACACGGCACCTCGACCCGGCGCAGCGGTCACAGCGTCACGCGACGCGGCAGTCACGCGCCACAGAGCGGCCTGCGACTTGTCGCGGGACACCCGCCCGCTAGCCTTCGCGTCTTCTCGCAGGGTGGCAAAAAAGGCATAAAGACTAGAGGCAAGCACAGGCCGGAATTGTACCTTTCCGCTTGCTAACATCACAGGCCGTATTTCGGGGCGCCGGAGTCCTCGGAAATCTTGCCGTTCGCAACAAATTAAAGAACATTTTTTGAATGTGAACGTGGCTGCGCTTTAGCAAAATGGTTCAAATGGCTCTAAGCACTATGGGACTTAGCATTTGAGGTCATCAGTTCCCTAGACTTAGAACTACTTAAACCTAACTAACCTATGGACATCCGTGCCCGAGGTAGGATTCGGACCTGCGACGGTATCAGCAGCGCGGTTCCGGATTGCAGCGCCTAGAACCGCTCGGCCACAGCGGCCGGCTGCGCTTTAGCAACTGTGTATGCAAGAGCTGCAATGGACTGGGAATAACAGCCATCCAGTTGCAGAATACAGGTCTGTTAGACCTTGACCATGGTTGCGACCACGTAGATAATATTGTGGGGAAGGAGAAACAAAGACTGCGCTTTGGCGGCAGAACACTTAGAAGATGCGAAAAACCCACTAAAGAGACAGCCTACATTACACTTGTCCGTCCTCTGCTGGAATATGGCTGTGCGGTATGGGATCCTAGCCGCGCGGGATTAGCCGAGCGGTCTCAGGCGCTGCAGTCATGGACTGTGCTGCTGGCCCCGGCAGAGGTTCGAGTCCTCCCTCGGACATGGGTCTGTGTGTTTGTCCTTACGATAATTTAGGTTAAGTAGTGGCTAAGCTTAGGGACTGATGACCTTAGCAGTTAAGTCCCGTAAGATTTAACACACATTTGAACTTTTTTTAATGATATCCTTACCAGGTAGGGTTGGCGGAGAACATCGAAAAAGTGCAAAGAACGGCAGTTCGTTTCGTGTTATCGCGCAATAGGCGTGAGAGCTGGGGTAGTAGTCACTGAAACAGAAAGGCGGTTTCTTTGCGGCGAGATCTATTTACGAAATTTCAATCACCAACTTTCCCTCTCGAATGCGTAAATATTTTTTTGACACCCACCTACGTAGGGAGAAATTATCATCATAATACAATAAGAGAAATCAGAGCTCAAACGAAAAGGTGTTCCTTTTTCCCACGCGCCATTCGAGAGTGGATTGGTAGAGAAGTAGTATGAAAATGGTTCGATGAACCCTCTGCCAGGCATTTAAGTGTGAATTGCAGAGTAATCATGTAGATATAGATGTCGACAGTTTTAGCACTGTCCTCTTCAGAAGCTATTGTACCCAGAGTCACATTACCTACATCCAATGTGTGAGTCGTTGACTCTGTCTGATAATGTGCGTGTTCAGAATTCTGGAAACATCCCCCAGGCTGTGGGTAAGCCATGTCTCCGCAGTATCCTTTCTTCGCAGGAGAGCTTCTGTTAAGTTTGGCCGGTCGGGGTGGCCGAGCGGTTCTAGGCACTACTGTTTGGAACCGCGTGACCGTTACGGTCGCAGGTTCGAATCCTGCCTCGGGTATGGATGTGTGTGATGTCCTTAGTTAGGTTTAAGTAGTTCTAAGTTCTAGGGGACTGATGACCTCAGATGTTAAGTCCCATAGTGCTCAGAGCCATTTGAACCGTTTTTTTTTTTTTGTGATGTTTGGAAAGTATGAGACGAGGTACTGCCGGAAGTAAAGCTGTGAAGACGGGGCGTGAGTCGTGTTTGAGTAGCTCAGATGGTAGAGCACTTGCCTGCGAAAGGCAAAGGTCCCGAGTCTCGGGCGGCACACAGTTTTAATCTGCCAGGAAGTTTCATTGTACGTGTTAATCACCATTTAAAATAGATGATTTAAAAGTACTAGCTCTCTAGTACGGAACTTAGTCTTGATTTTTTAAAGTATCACAATTTTAATATTGTATTAAACAACATGTAGTGTGCCACTTGCCAGATATGTGCATATGAACAACATTAAATGGAAAACATGGCATCGAATCCTACAGGGCGCAAGTGTGCAAAGTATAGAACTACTGAAGCGCGGCGATTCAGTCGGCGCATGCCAGTAGTTAGATACTTGGCACACTTGCGCTCTGTAGGATTCGATGCCACGTTCTTCATTTTATGTTAATGTATACACACAAATCTGTCAAGTGGCTCACTACACATTGTAGGATCCAATGTCAAACGTGCGATATTTTTAAAATTTTAAGAAAAAGCTCTATAGTATGAAGCTACTACCTTCCAATCATGTATTATAATGATGATTAAGTGGATGAAACGTACATGTACTGGACAGTCGACGACTCGTACATTGGATATGGTAATGTGATTCTAGATAGAATAGTTTCTGAAGAGGACAGTATTAAAACTGTAGAAACCGTGGTCAAGGTCTAACAAAAATGTATTTGGCAACTTGTTGGCTATTATACCTAGTCAACTGAAAAATACATTTCTGATCCGTGACTGTTACGACGTGAGCTGCTCCAATGCTTCCTCAAGCATTTTTGTGGGCTTAACCGGTGTGAGAAAGTATGCATGACCGTGTGTAACGTTCCTCTCGTATCCACTACTTTTATTCTACTTCTACGAGGACTCTTCGGAAAGTAACATCCGATCGGCAGCGAAATGGAAACCTATGAACGTTCGCGCAGATGTGTTGGGCACTGTCTCGTGTATGCCCGTCGATCTTCTCACGTCGCTTTTATAAGTTCTGAGTACACAGTGATCACGCAAAGATACCTATATAACACTGCCTCCCGCCAGGTATGAGGGCGTGTCTACAGATTTCGCGTGACGTTATGCAGCCAACATAACATAGCTGTTAGTTATGCGTTTTCTTCTCCATGACAATTCTTAGCCGCACTTTTCGGGGGTAATGAAGATACTCCTGCAGCGTTTTCGATGGGAAGTATCTGATCACTCACAACACAGATCGTAACTGTAATTGGCTCCCTGTGAATTTCTCCTCTGCTCACATGAACCGCTGGCTACAAAGACACATTTTAGCATGCACAACGAGCTGCAGACCAGTGTACAGACTTGGCAAAAAGCACAGGCGGCTGCATTCTATGACGAGGGCTTTGGAAACTTATTACAACGCTCCGAAAAATGTCTCAGTCTTAGCAGTGACTATGTAGAGAAATAGCTGAAAGTTCTGGGGAACTGTAGCAAATTAAACTTTTCCATTTTTCACAGTTGTTACCATTCCATGGCTGATCGGACCTTACTAGCCGAGTAGTCCTCGTACATCTACATACAAACTCTGCAAGCCACACCGCATGGTGCTTAGTGGAGGGCACCTTTTACCATTGCTGGTCTGTCCTGTTCCATTCGCTAATGGAGCGAGGGAAAAACGACTGTCAATATGAGATGCATTCAAGTTATAACAACCTCGATTTTTTTTTCTAAGGACTCGAAACAGAAACTTGAGGAGGTTTGTTTTAAAATACTCGTGCTCTCGTTAAGAATGTGTGACAGAGATGGCAGCGCTGTAGAGCATACAGAACTCTAGCAACAGCGGCGAGAGTCGTAATTGTGCTTGGTAATTAATTACCTTAAAAGAACAAAAGGTGATCAATTTTTAATGTCTTTCGCGATATGCCCATCATGCCATCTCAACAGTGGAATGTCAGCTATGACGATACGAACGCAGAACACTCAGTCTCCAAGTGGAGAAAATGTCCGACCAGGCTGGGAATCGAACCCGGGCCTCTTCAGTTAGCATTCCGCCAAATTTGCCGCGTACCTACAGATGCCGTCCGCGTATCATTCGTTTTCCCCATTTCCGTCGTGTGACACCTGTTGAAGTTCATCGCCAGTTGACTGCGACAAGTGCAGATGGTACCTTCGATGAGCCTAATGTGCGTCCGTGGGTGCAAGACTTCAAAGAAGACAGTCGTGCATTAGCTGGTCTGATGACGTAATCAGGCGAGTGGAGAAAGTATTTTGGACCATTTCCAAATGAGTGTGGAACACATAACCAGCAAAATTACCATTTCCGTGGTATTTGTGCAGACAGTCTTGTATGAAGCCCGGAACACACCAAAAGTGTCTTCCAGGGGGGTGGAATGCTGACGGGTGACCACAAGGCAGCGGGCGTGGCATATTGCCAGCCAGTGTTGGCGCGTCATGATGGCATGAATGGGACTTTCTTTTCATCTATTATGACAACGGATGAGCCGAGGATGTCGTTTTTTTAATCCAGAAACGAAGTGCTAGTCAGCTGAGTGGAAGCACACAGACTTACCGGCACCAAAGTTTTCGGGTAATCGCCAGTGCTGAAAAAATGATGGTGACCTTTTCCTGAGACTGGGATGGCGTAGTCTTTACTCGTTGCGTTCCAAAGAGCACTACGGTGATAGTTTCATCGTACCAACGTATTTTGAAGAACAAGTTCTTTCCAGCGTTGCGTAAAAACTGCGGGAAAAGCTGCACGAGTGCTTTTCTACCGAGTCAACGCACCAGCGCATCGGGCGAATGCGAAGGCGCAGTTTCTTCGTTACATCAACTTTGAAGTGGACATAAAAGTTTTCTGGGTGTGGTACCGCGTCATAATGCATAAAACTACTGCTGCTGGAGAAAACGAACGTTTCGGCCATGGTTTCAGCGGCCTTTATCTGGGCCCAGATTAAGGGCGCTGCAACCGTGGCCGAAACGGTGGTTTTTCTCCAGCAGCAGTAATTTTATGCATTATGACGCAGTATCACACCCAGAAAACTTTTATGTTGACTGACTCTGGCCGTGGAAGCCTACGCAATTATATAACTTTGAAGTGATTTCTCGTGCTCCCTACACAACCGACCTGCCTCCTAGCAACTTATGGCAGTTTCGTATGATAAGACACCGGCCATGGTCGCACATTCACTACCTGTGCTGCTGTTGCGTCAGCGATTTTCCAATGGTCAAACCAAGTTTCTGTAGGAGCGTTCGCGGCGGCTTTGGAATCGTCCCATAGACACTGCAAAAAATGCGTACAGCTGCAGGGAGATTACATCGAGAAGTGAAACAACTTTTCATCCAGAATGAGATTTTCACTCCGCAGAGGAGTGTGCGCTGATATGAAACTTCCTGGCAGATTAAAACTGCGTGCCGGACCGAGACTCGAACTCGGGACCCCGAGTTCGAGTCTCGGTCCGGCACACAGTTTTAATCTGCCAGGAAGTTTCATAGCTTTTCATTTTTGTGTGATTAGTTTCCGAGCGAAAAATCGGTGGTGTTAAAAATGGAATTCACCACGTATGTTCCCGTACTCTAGACATTCTCATCTGAACTGACAGAGTATTTCGGTAATATTCGCCTTTGGCAGTACCTACGGGTAATAAATTTAGCAGGATGCCTTTGAAGTGCTTCGATGTATTCCTTTAATTCGACCTGTTCGGGATCCCAAACACTCGAGCGGTACTCAAGAATAGATCGCGTAAGTTTTTTATACGTGGTCTCCTTTACAGATGAGCTGCACTTTGCTAAAACCGACGCCGACCGTCTGCCTTCCCTTCAAACAAATTTAAAAGTGCTCGTTCCATTTCATGTCTCTTCGCAACATTACGTCCAGATATTTAATCGAAGTGAATATGTCAAGCTGCTCATCATTAATACATTCGAACATTACAGGACAGCTTTTTCCACTCATATATAATAACTTACTTTGTTAAGTATTTAGAGCAAGCTTCCATTCATCACACCAAATTGAAACTTTATCCAAGGTATCCTCATCTTCCTAGTCTCTCAAAGACGAGATATCCCCACACACTACAGTGTCATCAGTAAACAGTTGTAGATTGCTGCACATCTTATGCATCAGATCTTTCATATATGTAGAGAGCAAGAGTGAACCTATCACACTAACTCGAGTCACTCCTGAAAATTCCTTTGTTTCCAACAAACTCTCACTGTCTTCGGCAGCGTATTGGGTCCTATTACTTTCGATAGTGTTAAAAGACTGAATTACTAATGAGAGTGTATCAGTTGAGGCAAATCACTAACTCATCTTTTAGAACACCATGCGAATTATATCAAGTAAGAATAGGTGCAGTCACTCTTGCGTCAGACCTACTACTGTGTAAACTACAGTACAAAAGAAAATCAAGTTCACATCAGTAACCAATCGCAAAGACTGATTAACACTGTATTACATTATCTCTTGACAGGTGTTTGTGATCCACATTTCATCATGAGCATGAGCACTGGCAGCCAAATAACGATAGAGTGGTGCATCCCGCTAAACTATTAAGATGAAACGAACACGGTCGCCGGCCGGTGGCCGAGCGGTTCTAGTCGCTTCAGTCTGGATCCGCGCGACCGCTACGGTCGCAGGTTCGAATCCTGCCTCGAGCATGAATGTGTGTGATGGCCTTAGGTTAGTTAGGTTTAAGTAGTTTTTAAGTTCTAGGGAACTGATGACCTCAGATCTTAAGTTCCATAGTGCTCATAGCCATTTGAACCATTTTGAACGAACACAGTATGTAAAAAATTAATTGGTTTCTGAATGACTGAAATGCTGGGAGACATTCCTTTTATTAATCTGCATCAAAATATGTGTAATACTACTGCCTGGCAAAGAATGTCTCAGCCGTCACCCAATGGAAGCGAGTACGTGGAAAGGATGTCACAGACATTATAACCTTCGCAGTCAGCAGTTGTCTTCGAAGAAACGAAATTAACACTGTCATCGTTGCTTTATGTTCAAAGCGGACTGACGACGTCAGGGTAGAGCTAAGTGTATTTGCTGCTCTGAATCCTGTAAAGAGATCTGATTAGTTAATAAAACAAGTTAGGGTGTGTTTAATTATGTTGAAGATTATAGAAAATATTTATTTTCATACTGCCTTTGTATTTTAAGTAGTGTGGTTAAATTTACTTTCCGCTTTACATTTCCTTTAGAGAGATACTAGGTTTTTAAACGAAAAGTCGTGTTCTACATCTACAAGCTAGGGCTTCGAATTTCAACGTTTAACTTAACTGCTTTGTGGGAGGCTCTCGGCGGCGGCAGAATGTTAATATTACACAGGCTCCAGGTAAGGTATTTTGTACTGGTAAAAATAGTTTTCCAAGGGGAACTTTGCACACGTTCCTTAAAAGCGGTGGTTCTTCCAAACAGAATATAAAGTCAGACTTACCTTATTCAGATCATTGGGACTTGGGACCAACGCTGTTCATTCCAGTCACATATGGTTGGCCAAACATGCATCATGGTAGAATAAGATCAAACGGAGTGGATATTTTAATACAATTAGAGAGCCAAATTTCAAGGACACTTCATTAACTGAGTGATATTTTATTTAATGAATAATTTATTAGTGAACAGGTGTTGGAGGGAGGGATTGTTTGGGGGAGGAGACCAGACAGCGAGGTCATCTATCTCACCGGATTAGGGAAGGACGGTGAAGGAAGTCGGCCGTGACCTTTCAAAGGAACCATCCCGGCATTTGCCTGGAGCGATTTAGGGAAATCACGGAAAACCAAAACAAGGATGGCCGAATGCGGGATTGAACCGTCGTCCTCCCGAATGCGAGTCCAGTGTGCTAGCCACTGCGCCACCTCGCTCGGTGTGAACAGGTGTTCCCGATACGACAGAGACCTGTATCGTAACCATAGTCATTAGCATCCATAGTAAATAACATCGACCTAGTCCGCACCCTCCCCCACCCACCTCTCTGTCCATCTCACCTCCTCCTGCTACCTGTGACAGATCCCGAAATTTTGTGTAATCTTCACCACTGCTTGCCTAATTATTGTGTTCAGCACGATTCCACAATAGAGTAGAAGTAACACATTTCAATTGCTCTATTCTGTATTATATAATTCCAAACATGGGAAAACACACAATCAAAAGTCACATTACTCGCATCAGAAGTGCTATTACATTCCAATGTGCTATTGCTGATAAATGCAAAGCCGTAACAAACAAACCCACAAGTTGGTCTGTATCAGAGAGAGAGAGAGAGAGAGAGAGAGAGAGAGAGAGAGATCTACGCAGCCTAGTCCGAGTCTCCAGAAGATGCTCTTTCATACATCACAGTAACCATTTTAGTCCCATCTAGTCCTTTACTACTACTGCTACGACTACGACTACTTCCTTCACTTCACAAAACTGCGCGACGGCGGAAACGGCGGCCAGGGCAAGCGCCCCGGCTGCCGTACCATAGTTGCGCCACTGGCGCAGACACAACAATTAGATCACGTTTTTAGTTACGTATGTAATTATGTTTGAATGACTTTAGTTTCGATGTAACTTCTTTCAATTAATAATTAATTATTTCGTACAAGATGGAGGTGATAGGAACGTTCGCTTGTATTGAACAGGATAACATAAGCCGAAATAGTAACTATCTGTAATTAACACAAGGAGTTGTTCACGCTTCATTTTAGAATTTAATGTGTGTATGAAAATCTTAGCATAGTTAATACTAAAACATAAGCTGTTACTAAAAAGTATAACAGATGAAGTAAGCTGGACTAAGATAGTATCAGTATCATCTAAATATACCTATGTGGAATTCGTGTACTCAAAGCACATCCTTCTGTTTCTCTTTGAAGTAAACTAGTCAGCGACACTGGCGCTGAAATTACATGTGCTTTGAACACTGTGAATTCGTATTTAGAGCATTATTATGGCGCTCAGCTCAACGTCTTAGCCTCTCCCATGAACAGATATTGATATCCAGATTATATACGTTTTCGGGGTAAGATGTTCAGGAACCTCAATAGCATGTTTCATTTACGTCAATGTGGACACTGAAACTTCTGGTGCCTGCTCCACCCTATTTAGCATTCAAAAATGGTTCAAATGGCTCTGAGCACTATGGGACATAACATCTGTGGTCATCAGTCCCCTAGAACGTAGAACTACTTAAACCTAACTAACCTAAGGACATCACACACATCCATGCCCGAGGCAGGATTCGAACCTGCGACCGTAGCAGTCGCACGGTTCCGGACTGAGCTCCTAGAACCGCTAGACCACCGCGGCCGGCTATTTAGCATTCCTCTTGATTTACTACACTGATTTTTGTAATATTTATTCTACTGAAATCAGTCCACTGTGTATTTCCAAAATCCAAGGAGTGGCTATTGTAGAGAATAAATTACTAAACCTCTGCAATACGGTATTAACAATTTCATTAATTGTTTCTGTATCTGTTTTAATTATAACACTGGTGTTCCGTACAAAAATGACCAATTCTGCTTGATATATTAAAGACTGTTCATCACACTGCAAGGAACGGAGCAGGAAAAAGACACAGGAGAAACAAACAAAAAATATTTAACAACCTGTCAAGAATATGGCTGCAATGCGCATGAAGACAGTAACATAAGTTGGGTTCATAATTTGTTTATTAGATTTCGCTAGGATAAGTGGAAATATAGAACTGAAAGAGCAGTAGAAGGAGGAGTGAAAATGTCACTGAAATTGCAGTAGCGGAAATATTCATGTCCCTAAACTAGAAATACACAATGGCCCTGTCGCAGTGGTAACACCGGTTCGCGTCACATCACCGAAGCAGAGTCGGGCTGGGCTAGTACTTGGATGGGTAACCATCCGATCTGCCGAGCGCTGTTGGCAAGTGGGGTGCACTCAGCCCTTATGCTGCAAACTGAGGAGCTACTTGATTGAAGAGTAGCGGCTCCGGTCTCGTAAATTGACATACGGTCGGGAGAGCGTGTGCTGAACACATGGCCCTTCACATCCGCATCCAATGACGCCTGCCGGCTGAGGATGACATGGCGGCCGGTCGGTACCGTTGGGCCTTCATGGCCTGTTCGGACGTAGTTTAGTTTAGATTTTTAAACTAGAAATAAATAGAAGTAGTTACGTAGAAACAGTACTTGTCAAGTTAATATTTTTAATCAAGTTAATTATGTTCATATTTGTCTCCAGTTCAGATAAATGTGAAAAATAATGGAAAAACTTGGGAGAAAAAGTTTGAATGTAGACGTGGAAATTATTACAAGATTTAAATAAAGAAAATGGTACATACTTCATCTTACATAGAATAACGTGCCCATGAGCAGAAATGCATTCTCATACTGAGCGCTGGTCGAGTCCGCTCCTTTGCTCCGAAGGCGCGGCAGTTTTAGTTTTCTGTGGCCTGCTGCGCTTTGCGCCTCGTCCGTTAGAAGCGACCGTCGCGGTTGCTTATGCGTTGATTTTCTTATTCAGAATTCTGGCCAGCTTATTGATCGTCCTGGCATAACCTGTTGCTACGATCGTTTGCAGATTCGTTAGCTGTAGTTTTCAGCTTGTGAGAGGCTTCAGCTGTTGAACTACACCTCACGTACTGCGCGGTGGCGGCACGCAATGGAACCCACAATCCGCAATCAGTATCTCCCCAACAATGTTGTCTGCAGAGACAATGGCCGAATTACTTTGTGCACTCTCTACCAAATACACTGTTCGATACATAAATTGAAGCACCCGGAGGAGCAGTAAGTAACGAAGTGAAACTTCAGAGATTGAGAGGATACGGGACGTTATTTCAAAATCGAGTGATATTGACTAAGTAATTGTCAGTATGTGCCCGCTTATCAGTATGAGGAGGCACCTAATCTGTCCTGGATGCATGCACTTATAAAGTGTTATACCTAGTTCCTGAGATCGTAGAATACCGGCACTGGGACGAAGCTGACGTCCGAGGTAGTCCCACACATATTCTATTGGGAACAGATCTGGGGACCTGTCTGGCCACGGGGTTACCTGAAAGCCATGAAGACAGTTCACAGAGACGCGTGCCATCACCGTTCCCTCGATGAATGCCATCCGTGATCTGAAGTCACACCCGATAGGTCCTCACACCATGAAGGTAAGAGTAACATTGCTTTTCCCTTCTTAGACGTTGGAAGAAAGAGACGTCTTCCCAGGTCGCCATCATACTCGGGAACGATTGTCATCCAAGAAGTGCAGAACCGCAGTTAATCGCTTAAAATGCGACGTCATTCATCATCAGTCCTCGGTCTGCAGTCACGGCACCACTCGAAATGCAGCCGTTTGCGTTGTGATGTTAACAGCTTACGCATAGGATGTTTATTCCCTAGTCTGACTGTTGCTATTCTCCCACCAATAGTGCGTAGTTACGCATGAAGCTGCTGGGGGTCCTTTACTTGCTCTCATTTGACAGGTTCTGACGTGATGGCGTTATGATGCGCATGGTCCACAACACGGCGATCCTCCGTTGTGGTGATCAGACATGGTCGACCAGAACACTGACGGCGACGAGTGTGCCTGCCTTTTGCGTCCCCATGCATTCTAGCGTCAGGACACTGTCACAAAGAATCAGGACATATCACGATTCGACCAGTTGATCAAATGGATAGACTTCTTTCAAACAACGTCAGGTGCTGGCAGCGCTGTCTCATACGAGTATATGTCATCTTCATGTCCTTCACAGTGATCTAGTGATGCTCCTCGAGACCGTGATATACTCTGCCATGTTAACAACACTAGATAGTAATAGCACTAGTGTACTTCGGTTCTGACCTTCGCAGAGGATTACAACTCCTACCATTTACGTAACCGGTGACGGCGTGTTCGTACACCAAGCTAAACTGACGTCCGGTCATCTGGATGCTTCTCTTCCTTTTGTCAGACAGTGTAGTCGGTGTTTTTTTTTTTTTTTAAATTAGAAATGTTAAGGAAAACCTCTAGATTGACAAGGAAATAAACAGACAGAAACGTAAAAATGGTTATGAATTTTTTTTGCTAAACTGAATAAGATTTTAAAATTTCAGTCAGATGAGAAATAGGAAGTTCGTAATCAGTGTCTACGAGTATAATCAGTTTGACGTATGGCTATTAGACATTCACTGTTAACGTCGAAACTTTTCAGTAACAGGCGATTACTCAATGAATATTGGACGGATGCTTGTCTGCATTTTCTAAGAGAAACATGGAAACAAATTAACTTACCAGAAAAGAATCTGGAGGAGTGGTAATGAAAATAAAACGGAGGCATGCAGGATATGTACCTAGGAGAATGGACAGTGGACGGACCAACGAAGTTCCTTGACTGATTCCCGAAGCTATAAAAAAAAAAAAAAAGGCTGGGATCTAATGGAAGATAGGTAGATGCCATTAGGAAACATGGAACATGGAGGCGCATATTTGAGGACAATAATGTGTGGGGCTTCGGAGTGGGCTGTTAAAATACACCAGTGGATGGACAGGTATGAAAACAAGTAAGAACCGGCATAAGATAATAAAGTACAAAGTGCTGTGTCAAACCAGGGGAAATGTCTTATAATTAATTATCAATTGCTTCCAAACTGATTCAGTCAGAGCTAAGAACTCGCACTGGGTATAAACCACCCTGACTATTTCATTTATTAATTTTTAAGGTTTGGCAGAGTTGCTACTACCTTCGGTGGCTGGACTTCCTGGGTGAATGGTATAAGATTAACTTTATTTTACCTAAGATTTAGTAAGGTTTGGGGTACTAAATCCCTTTTGCACCTACGATGATGAAGATTTTTACTGGCAATAAGTGATTGGTGGTGCTCTTCAGTTGTTATTGATACTTAGATCTTGCACTGTCTTTCGAGTGCGACAGTTCCTGTTTAGTCCAGGTAATATGTGGTTGGTCTTGATGTATCCACTCACTTTAGAAGTTCCTGCGTGCCCTCTTTAGTCTGACTTGTTTGATCGACAGTCAAGTCTGATAGAAAATGCTCTGTCCTTGATAAAGCTGCTTGGTGAATTATTGTTACATTTCAATGTATTCTGAGTAAAGATAAGGGAGACTGAGTTACATTGTGGGAAGTTAATACGTGAAAATAATTAAAAAATACGCAAATAATTCTAACCAGCAACTTTTATTGGTCTTTCCGCTATGAATTTCAGTGGACTGTACCTCCTTAAGTAGTATTTAGTTAAAAAAAAATACACAGTGTTCGCTTATTCTCTGGCGAACATACATACACACTCCTAGTTTACTCTCTCACATCAACAACTGCAGTGCTGGAGCGGAGCGCCGATTAATTCATAACCGTTTTAATGATAATAACGTGAAGTTGACAGTTGTTCATTCAGTGATGTTTTTATTTAGTGTTTCGACGCACGAACTGTAAGTGCTAACGCCCACTTTCTGTGTGCGAAGCAACGTCATAATCAAGTTATGCCGCGTGAGTGTTACTGGAGGCGAAGAAGATAGTTTGCAGGAACGTAGTTAAAGAGGGAGTAACTGCGTCGTGTATTTATTCTTGGAAACTCACATTACGTGCGTGAAGCAGCATGCTATAAAATATCGTATCTTCTCGATTACAAATTAATTAGACATAACTATGGCCTCTGCAATACATCAACGTACACAGGCAGCCGCAGCACATAAGCACGTGCACAGTGCAGTCAGAAATCCAGCTCACGTAACAACACAGTCTCGAGGAGATTCCCTAAGTACCACCTCCTGATGGTACAGAGAAGTATGACGAAACATGCGTTTTTTACATACTCTGCATGTGATAAATTTGAGCATTAAATTGTCATTATATGGAATGTATTCCAGTATTACACGTAAGCTAACAATTCCCTTGTTGTAATTCCCCGACATATTTTATAAAACAATTTTTTTTCTCTCTTTGGAAACACGAAGTATTACCTAATCATAATATTCATGAAGTATTACCTCACCATAATATTCAGGGCTATTCAAACATTTATTTCTTCCAGTCTACAAAAGATAGAAACACAATTCCAACGTTCCTTGAAAGAGAAAATTTTAAATTTTTATGCATTGAATGTAAGCACTGAGTGTTACACGACAAATATCAAAACGGTGACTCATTTTCTGCAGCCGGTCTCTCGTTATCGAATTTAGAGCTTCAGCAGTGCGATGTCAGACTTTCAAGAGTGTCAGTCATAGGAGTGATGAAAACGCAGTGTTTTACGTAACCCTACAGATAAAACTATATATGAAGGTAATATCTGTTCCCGAAAGAAGTTACCGTTGATGACCATGCAGCTTTCGTTAGAATGAAATGATAATTAAATGGACACCATAGCTGCAAACAGGCGTTGATATACTTCATTGGAGACATGTTGAAAATGTGTGCCCCGACCGGGACTCGAACCCGGGATCTCTCGGATGGATAGAGCGTGTGCCATGTAAGCAGGAGATCCTGGGTTCGAGTCCCGGTCGGGGTACACATTTTCATCATGTCCACAATGAAGTATATCAACGCCTGTTTGCAGCTAGGGTGTCCATTTAATTATCATTTCATTTTACAGATAAAAGTCACAAGGTGTGACGGCTGGAGACATATGAGGCCACCGACGATGAAGTTCATCTTCTGCTCCTCTTTTTCCAATCCAGCGTTCTGGAATGGTGTTATTCAAACGTCGGACGTGGTTAGAGGAATTCTCGTACGACACTATGGTATTTAAATTATTATGAACTCAAATTCCAGTAGATCAAATTGGTGTAGGAGAAGAAAATATGTGCAGGTAAGTGTTAACGTATTCCAGCTTATCTTGTCGTGTGTATAACAACTGACTTATCGTTTGTTACAATACAACAATTTAAACTGTTTATAGACGGAATCCTCGCCAATGAAAACCAAAAACATTTACGTAAATATTATTTATTGTACACACCTGACAAAAGCTGTACTGACGTTCAACGTAATCTCACAAAACGTTTGTTTGGGAGCCACCGTAATCGCTTGCGTTTCGCTTGGTCTGTTTCTTAATAGTCGTTTCTTTCACCTTTGGTGCTCCAAAAATCAGGATACCGTTTGGCGAAAGCGAGCGAGATGGGTGCGATGATGGAGTCATTCTTTACCCGCTCTCTTCGTCTCTGGTTAGTAAGCTTAGGTTTGATGCCCAGCAATGATTGTTGCCGAGACGGAAACACTCTCGTGTTGATCTCGCCACGGAAGTTTGTTCTTATAAATCAACAAGTCTCTGTTTCAATGCAGAGATAGTTGCTGGCGCCTTATCGAGGGGATCCTGAGACTTTCGCAGAACTCGCTGAGTTACGTCACTCGTAAAATCACGTCTTGTAACTTCTTTCTACGCATATCTAACAAACTCTGTAATTTTGTAAGTAGCGAAAGAGGGATAAAACACAATATTCAAATGCATTTTGTAATAAAGATCAGCAGTGTCTTGGCCAGAAATGCCCATTTTGCATATGCTAGTCTGCTTTTTATGTTCTCCTTTCTTCGTCCCTGATGTGTTATTTTGCTTTTAGGGAAGCAGAATTCCGTAACTTTGCATTATTCGTGGTCCGCAAATTTTATTTTAAGTTTACCACTAATCTCATTTCGTCTACTGCTCATAACTTTCGTCTTTCGTCGGTTCACTCTCAGTCCCTATTCTGTAGGCATTTGACTATTTATTCCTTTCAGTACATTCTGGAATTCTTTTTCTCTTTCGCTGAGCATAGTAACGTCATCAGCGAATCGAATCAGTGACGTCCTTTCTCCCCGAATTTTAGTCCTGCTCCTGAAACTTTCTTTTATTTTCGTGGTAGCTTCTTCGATTGAACAGTAGGGACAAGAGTCTACGTCCCTGCCATACTCCCAGCCCTTGGATGTTGGTCTTTCAGTGTTAGTGTTCCCTCTTAGGTCTTGTACACACTGTATGTTACTCCTCTTTCCCTACAGTTTACTCTTATTTTTCTAAGAATATCTGTCATGTTGTTCCATCGTACACTGTCGAACGCTTTTTACAGATCGTCAAATTCTATGACCTCCATTATCAAACGCAACGTCAGAACTGCGCCTCTGGTCCCTGTACAGGATGTTGAACGAAAAAGTCTCGGATACTCATCGAAACAAGGAAAGTAAGTCCAATGAACTGGGGTCCAGAAATGCGTACTTTCTGAGGTAAGACCAACAAATAGGGTTTCGGAAATACGTATTTTCCGCGAAAGACACGATTTCACAGGAGGTGTTCAACGTGACGTCCATTCGTCGAACGGAGCATAATCACCAACTTCAGTCTGTTGTAGAATTTAGAACATGTCTGACACTCGCATAGTATAATATTTCTGGAGACCGAAAACCACCTCTGTAGGGACCAACATGAGTACTCTGTACAAAGAAAACAGTATATATAGGCGTCCAGCTACATTTCGTGTTCCTTGACCTCCGAAAGGCATTCGGTACAGTTTTTCACAGCCTCCTACTGAACAAAATACGAGCGTTCGAACTATCAGACCAACTGTCTGACTGGACTGTAGAGTTTCTAAAAGCAGAACACAGCGTGTCATTCTGAACGGAGAGAAATCTCCAGACGTAATCTCGGGTGTGCCCCGGGGGTGTTTTAAATGACCATTACTTTTCATAATATATGTAAATAACCTTGTAGATAACGTCGGAAGTTCCATGAGGCTTTCGAGCAGATGATGCTATTTGACCTCCCCACTATATTTTGTTTCTGTATGGAATTTGGTGCAACTTTACCTCTCACTCTATAAAATCTAAATGCAAATTTCCTTTATGTTAAATGTGCAACCGAAGTAAAACACTTATCTAGGCCTAATCAAAATTTCCACTCATCTCGCGTCTTGACAACATTGTTGCAGATTTATCGGAAGCCCGACAATAAACTGCAAGCAGGCGGCGGCTAAGCTAGGTTCCTGTTTCTAATCACATATTCAGACTGTTGTATGTATAATGCGCAATGACAAACAGTGGTGTGAGGAGAGCAAACCAACGAAATGACACGCCAAGACAACGATTTTAGAGTGAAGTATATATTCAAAAAGACAGAGTAATAGTTCGCGTGATCTTCACACGTAACATGAGTCTGAACAATACTGTGCTTAATGAAGTGAACAACGATTTGAAGAGGGTACAATGTTAACAAAGAATTTCTATAAAAATCAAGCAGTTTCATCAGAATGTTCCTACATGACTCAGAAAAGTGGGGTGGTCTTTTTCTCAGCTCGGAGCAAGTTAACTAACTGACAATAATCATTCCTAGCTGCGCAATGCTGCAGTCTTACCTCAGACTTCTTCTCTTCAAAAATAACAACATTATTCAAAATACATATTCCTTTCTCCTTTCAATGTACACAGCATACTCATCCTTATTGGTTTCTTTTTTTTTTTAGATTAGATTTGATTAGATTAGATTAACTTTCATTCCAATTGATCCGTAGGAAGGAGGTCCTCCAGGATGTAGAACATGTTAGAAAAACAATAATACATGACAAATATTTACAACTGTAACAAATAATCTAATGTACCTTCCACAGGACCCTAGTGGAATGATCGTCATTTTTTTAATGAACACTATATTAAAGAATCATTTTACAAACACTAATGCACTGAATTGAAAATAAAAAAAGTTTTTTTATTTATAAGGTAATAAGCATGTAATAGACCTACTATAATACTTATTTACAATCAACACATTACTGCACTGAAATGATGCAGAACTTAGATTGTACTTACATACACACGCATACACACACACACACACACACACACACACACACACACACACACACACACATACATACACAAATGAGTTGGTTCTACTGAGAAATTCATCAATGGAGTTGAAGGAACTGGCCACCTATAAATCCATTACGCTTCTGTTAAACTGAATTTCGTTGGTTGTTAAGCTTTCTATGGCTGCCGGCAAGTTATTCAAAATGTGTGTTCCTGAATAATGCAAACCTTTTTGTTCAAGAGTAAGTGACTTTAAATCCTTGTGAAGACTATTCTTATTTTAGTATTGATTCCATGAATTGAGCTTTTGGTTTGAAAAGGTGATATATTTTTAATCGCAAATTTCATTAAGGAATAAATATATTGGGAAGCAGTAGTTAGTATCCCCAGTTCCCTAAACAGGCTTTTGCAGGATGTTCTTGAGTTCACGTCACATATAACTCTTGCTACACGTTTTTGTTCCCTGGAAACTTTAGCGTGGCTTGATGAATAACTTCAAAAAATAATCCCATATTGTTTACCTAACAGATTCAATCACAAGTCCACACACCACTGAAAAATACGTCTATCACCTACCTCACTTAAACTAAAAATGTATCAGACTGCGCAGAGGCAAAGACTGTGCCGCAGCAAGACCAAAGATTATTTAACAGTAACGTAAATTGCGCTCTCTCTCTCTCTCTCTCTCTCTCTCTCTCTCTCTCTCTCTCTCTCTGACGTGCATATCGATGACATACGAAAATCAAAATGACATCACCACCTTACAGTTGTATACAAAGAAGCCATGACGATGGGAAATTGGAACGAAATGCAGGAAGAGCGACAGAGGAGCGACGGTTGGTGCAGGGTGTGGCGATTAGCACTCAACATATTCAAAATAGCTTACTGTGAGTACGCAGAGAAAAAGACCATTTATTTTATGGTAAAAAATGCCACCTCATAAAATTACTCGCGAGTAAGGCAGACGCCAGAAATTCATTGAGAGAATCCTCAGGACATGTAGTCAATCAATAAAAAAAGCAACTTACAAAATATTCCTTCGACGAATACTTGAATATTGTTCGTCTGTATAGAATCCGTACCAGATAGGATTCATACAGGAAATAGAGAAGAGAAGAACGTTTCGTTACAGTATCATTCGGTAAGCAAGAAAGCGTCACGATGATCAGCGAATACCTGCAAGAGAGGAGACCTACATCACGGTGTTGTTTACTGTTGAAGTTCCGAGAGCGTACATTCCTAGAATTGCTTCCTCCTACATATATCTCGCCAAAAGATCATTAAAATAAAGTTTGAGAGATTAGGGAGCACACGGAGGCTTACCAGCAATCGCTCTTTCCGAGAACCACCGACTGGAATAGAAAAGTGGGTAGTAACAGTGGTACGTAAAGTACCCTCCGCACACGCCTAAGGTGGCTTGCGGAGTATAGATGTGGATGCAGATGTAGGAGTTAAATCCTGTCTCTCAGGTCAAATTGAGCCTGGCCACCCTTATTTGTATTGATTTGGTAGTGTAGCAGAACACACAGTTAATTCGGGTCCTCCAATGAACGTTTCCAATTAAATCCGTGGAGCAATACGTCACGTAATTTTCTCTCTGGCCTTATATGCCCAGTAGTGAGATAGGCCGCGGCCGCTACTGTAAACTTCTTGCAATGCCACGGAAGCTCCGAGGCGCGGGCGAAACAAGCGTTTCAGTGAAAAAATGGTTCAAATGGCTCTAAGCACTATGGGACTTAACATCTGAGGTCATCGGTGCCCTAGACTTAGAACTATTAAACCTAAGTAATCTAAGGATATCACACACATCCATGCCCGAGGCAGGATTCGAACCTCCGACCGTAGCAGCAGCGCGGTTCCGGACTGAAGCGCCTAGAACCGCTCAGCCACAGCGGCCGGCCGTTTCAGTGTATCATGGGCTTTGGGAAAAATGGAAAAGCAGGGAATCGAAGTGTACGGCATTGCATTATTTCCTAAAAGTAAGCGGACGTAAGAGAAGAAACGAGGAGATCTTCCGAAGAATCGACGAAGAAAGGAGTACATGGAATGCAAAACAAGAAGAAGAATGTCAGCGCGCGTCTGCTGGTTGTGATACTGCAGTTCACGCTGTGATGCTATTGTATTCTACGCAGACAGCTAAGAGGGACCATCCCAGATATAACCAGCATGAATAAATACGTCTGGGTGCGGTTTTTTTGCCAAGTTACAGCCGACAATTGGAGAATTTCCTGACCTTCGCAGATTTACGACACCGACTTTGATGTTTTTCTAATGGTACTACATACTTTTTCTGTAGAATTTGAAAGAAGCTTTTAACATAGGATTACCATATTTCCAAATGAAAACACCATGGGTTAATAGACACAATCTTCATGTATTCCACAATGACTACATTTTTACAAAACTTATTTCCTGATTCCTCGAACCTTCTTAAGTATCTCTTTCTTGGATTTGATATTATCACAGTATTGGGAACAAGTGAGATCTTCAACTGACGATCAACAAATTCTTTACACACTGTACGGAAAGCGTATTTGTTTCGTCAGCCCATGTAAATTTAATAAAGAAAACATCTATTCTACGACTGCGTTGTGGGCAGAGATTTCAGAAAAGTGTTGTGCAGTTTTCAGATATTCTGAATATTCATCTCCAGAACGACTGTTCAAAAATTACACCATCTATCGGATGTAATTTTCTGTAAAAATGTGTATCCGATTTCACTTAGAAACATTTTTAGACGATTTACTTCATTGGACAATTCACTGTCATCCACAACAATGTTTCAGTCTCTCACACAGGGTTGCACCATTTTCCACACTTCTCCAATAAAGTTCTATGGTAAGTGCTAGTCAATCGAACGCAGTTAATTCAGTAGCCCTTCATCCATTTGTTAATGTAATCAGTACAGACGGAATAAGAATCATTCGTATCTTTTTTCAACACATTAACAAAATCATCATTGTAACATTTAGAGATGACATCTATTACTTTTAGAGGAATAAAATTGTTTTAAGCCCTGTCTTGCAGACTTGGCGTAGTATCTCTGAGGAAAGAACACACCGCCAATACAGTCTGTTTTTGCCTTCAGTTTTCATCTTCAGTTTTCGCCTTCAGTGCGCAGTATTTCTTTGTGCAGTTAAGAAGTACGAAGAAGTATGAAGAATGCAAAAATGTCATCCCGTCAGAGCGTCAGAGAATTTTCCAGGAAAAGCCAAACTGTAGTGGTGACATCATTTTCAGACACGAAGTAAGGTTTGAGAGCCTGGTACATTTGTAAAATTCTTTCAGTCACAGGCATAAGTGATAGCCACTTGTCTTACTATGAGAACGTATTGCCCTAGGTTCAGTACATACAGAATTACAAAATTCAACCAAATTTTGTACTCTCAAAGTATAAATTGGTAAATGAGAGTATACTTTCTAGAAAAAAAATTTCCACATTCATCTTCGTAATGTCTGAAGCAATCCTACCAGCATTATGTGTAACAAGGCATGAGTAGCCACTTCCTAAAACGTGGTACCCCGATACTTTCTTCAGTTTGCTGAACACATTGTTGAAACCACATCGTTGTAGTCCACCGAAGTTGACATTGGACAAATGCAATACGTTTTCGTCACAGGTTGTTTTTCTGAAGCACTTCCGGTATATATCTGACTACAGTGTCTAACATGGAGTCGAAAAATCGGGAGCTTCCTACTGATTTATAAATTGGCAACCGGTGACTGAAACAGAGAATTAAAATCCAGCTGGAGTCCGGGTAAACCGAGTGGTTCAAATGGCTCTGAGCACTATGGGACTTGTGAGGTCATCAGTCCCCTAGAACTTAGAACTAATTAAACCCAACTAACCTAAGGACATCACACACATCCATGCCCGAGGCAGGATTCGAACGTGCGACCGTAGCGGTCACGCGGTTCCAGAATGTAGCGCCTAGAACCGCTCGGCCACCACGGCCAGCTGAATTGAGTGATTTGGTAACGCTATTCTAAGGGAACTTCAACGACATGGTTTGTTTGGAACTATATCAGACAATGTCAAGATATTAGAGCCCAACACCACTGTCCCGCCTCAGGACAAGTGCTTCCACAATGTCTGTTGACTATACCAAACGTAAGCAAACTCGTATCTCAGGTATGGTTATTGTGTTTACCTGTGCACTTGAAGCCCATCACTGTGTGTTCTGCTGATGTAGCAATCAGATTACTTGCTCGTAAAGCTATTGAGACATTTGGGATGCATACCGCAGTCGAAAAATGGTTGGATGGTTGATTTGGGGAAAGGGAACAAATAACGAGGTCATCGGTCCCACTGGATTTGGGAAGGACTGGGAAGGAAGTCGGCCGTGCCCTTTCAAGGAACCATCCCTGAATTTGCATGAAGCGATTTAGGGAAATCACGGAAAATCTAATTCAGGATGGTCGGACCCGTTTTTGAACCGTCGTCCTCCAGAATGCGAGTCCAGTCTGCTAGACACTCCGCCACCTCACTAGGTAGTCGAAAAATGAATATCATTTATGATGAACGTCGCCAATCCGTTTGTGCAGTGAAGCGGCTGTACGCCGAAGAGTATCCACATCGTGCCAAAGACTCACGATCTGTCTTTGCAAACACGATAAAAAAGAAGTTCTAAAAACTACATGTGTGGAGAATAAAATACGGCAAGTAAAAAGACGGGAAACTGAAGTAAGAAATGAAACTAACTTTTTAGCAGCAGTAATACACAGTGAAATTATCACTATGAGGCATCTAGAAAGTGCGAAAGGGATCGATCAGACAAGTGTTCTACGCACACTAAATTCCATCGCACTTTATCTTTTTGACATTGCACTGCATCTACAGCTTTATGGCAGTGGCTTCCAAAACTGGTTACAGTAGTCCGAATATTATCCACAAAAAGCGCAAATCGTGTGGCGTATCAGCGCAAAATTTTGTTTAAAGAAGAAGCGTCATTTGCAAACCATGGGCAAATCAGTCTTCACAATAAAAGCATTAATCGTAAGTTGCTAATCCACGCTTATTCAAATAAGTGGATAAAAATAACGCTTTCGGTCTATTAACGTTTGATGCTTCTTTTGCAAGGTCCGCGTCATCGATCCCTACCGTAGTAATTGTACGACAGCTCCCAGGACATAATAGAGCGTGGTACTAACATGACGGATCTCACTTCTCTTTCCGCACATATAATGTGTAATGACAGACCCTCGTAACAGAACATTTGGAGACCATTATAACGATCGTTCAGAAAGCGCAAAATGGTCTGCACGCTCACCAAACTTAACACGTCTGTACTTTTATCTAGGGTGAAAATTAAAACATTTTGTCTGTTAGAAGACACCGAGGACTTCCGAAGGCATGAAATTGAACATGAAATTGAACATGCTGTATTGTTTCTCCAGCCTGTAGCAATGCTTAAGGTCAACATTCTGAACTCTGGATATGACAGCCGTGATAATAAATAGACGAACGGTACCTGAGTTACGTACTTGCTCACATTTGGTGCAGTGGGGAGGTCGTTTGTGGAACTCTTCTCTTGACAGCGGGACAGTAGTCTGCGGCTCGGTTATCTTCATACTATTTGATGAAGTCCACAGAAATTGTGTCGTTGAAGTTCTCTTAGAAACTAGTTTCAAATGTAACGGAAAATATTCTATTGCTACTTTAGGAAAAACAAAGTCGGTGTCGTAATTCGACGACTATAAACGATAAAAATTACTCGCACTTTAAGAAAATTCGCAACACTGTCGGCTATAACTTGGCAAAACTAGCACATCGATATATTTATTCATTCTGCGTATATTTGGGGTACCCTGTCTTAGCTACCTCACCATGTATTTGACGATTGTTCATTAGGGATGCAAACCGATCGGGATGGAAATAAATTTTTATATTACTGACTCTATTGCGATCGCTACAATCCCACTAACAGTGTAAATATTTCAAATCTGTGCTTGAGTACTGGCAGAAAACTGCCCAAGTCCCTGCTACGTCATGGACTTGTCTCGGGTCGGCTGCCTTGTTTCCAGATCTGTTAAGCTATGATGGCAGTCTTTGTGGTGAACCGATCGAAGTATGGGGTGGCATTACAAGGTGACCGTGCACTGGTGTCCAGCTGACGCAAGCGGATGAGAAATTTGGAACGGCTCACATAAATCTTGCACGTACTTTTTTAAATATTAATCGGGGCTATAAAAGATTTCCTAAGTTTTTATCACGAAATGCAGTGATAGTTCATCAATCAGGGAAAGCGTTTCCAGGTAATGGACTACAAGGAACGCGAGTGGTCGGTGTGGCAGGCAGACACGCTTATCTCCCAACGGGACCGTTAGACACAAAGACGAACAAGAAAGAACCTAAAAAACTATACGATTTCTGAAACCAGCGTCTTCGCTCGTCCCGTTTTCTAAAGTGAGTTCCCTCGTGTTATGCCGGCACTTGGTGGGCGTTAAGAGCGCCGAATTCCGATGTGCAACTTGTCCTATATAAGCGAAACAGGTTCGTAACGATGCGGAATGCCGATCGCGTGCAGTGAAGGGACGAGTTTGGCCTACTGGCATTGCAATTAGCTGCCGCGAAGCTGTGGCTACTTCAAGGCCACGCAGGCGATGTCGGCGAGAACCGGTCTGCGCGTGCGCGGAGCGCCGGAAGACACGGAAAGACCAGATCCTTCGTGCCTTAAGGTTGATTCACACCGAACGAAACAAAACGTAACGTCAGAATAGCCCACAAAGTGTTTCAAATAACGACATTCACACCCACTGTGAACGGAACGGGACGTCGAGGCTACTGGGTAAGGAAGTTTTGACGTTGAGGTTGCCCGTTAGCAATGGACGTTAACCTACAATCTGATTTAAATTGGTTAGCATCTGACGTTTACGGTCCAAAATCGCGTCGTTGCCGGGTCAAATACTGTCTGGTGGGCGCCGCCACAGCGCTCCGTTCTTCGCGGCCATTCAAAATTGCTTTAAAGTCTTTATGTTATACAAAAATTATCTAAAATTTCTGACCATCGAGAACAGTACAGATCTCTCTAATGTTTCTAGGCACGTCAAAAAAGCCATTCCTAATTTCAAGGAGGAGTAGAGTTATGCAATTTCTTTCACTACTGGTAAAATTTTCCCATCATGGAAACAGCTTTAAACTTATCACGGCATATCTCGAAAACCAATGAACTTAACTAAATAATTTTTTTGCCAATCAATACTTTTTTTGTTGATTATCAAAAATATTCGCTCGTCAATTAAGTAGCGTATTGCCTTTAAGTTCGACATGTATAAGCTTAGTCAAACGACATTCAATAGTGCAATTTTGTCAGTATTTAACGCTTAACAAGTTTGTAGTCTCAGGTAAAAATTCTGAAATTTGCGAATATCTGCATCATGTCCGTCTTTCGGCTATTTTCATCGTACGTCGTCAGGAACGTGAAAATAAACATAAAACGAATCTCCTATTGCCCCGGTTCACTGCGAACTGGACTGGTAAGTATAGTGCTATGGGTGACGAAAGTCACAACACAGAGAGCTGACAACGCCAGGTTCCCACAGCTGTAGTCTTGGTGGCAGCAGTTCAGCTCTCTAGTTGCAAAATGTCAATTACTTTAAATCGCGCTATACTCCAACTGTGTTTATGTGACACATGGTAAACCAATCACAATGGCACTAATCGGGGTGGTAGCGTTGTGTGCGTCAACGATACTGCAGGTGCAACCACAAAAGAGTAACATCTGTGGGAGGGCAGACTCGCCCTTGTGTTCTGAAGAGAGGCAGCAGCCTTTTCTGTAGCTGCTGAAGCAACAGTCTGGACGATTAACAGATCTTTCGCGAGCAAGTACTCTACCAAGGCATAGGTCCCGAGTTCGAGTCTCGGTCCGGCACACAGTTTTAATCTGCCAGGAAGTGTCATATCAGCGCACTCTCCGCTGCAGAGTGAAAATCTCATTCTGGAAACATCCCTCAGGCTGTGGCTAAGCCACGTGTCCACAATAACCTTTCTTCCAGGAGTGCTAGTTCTGCAGGTTCGCAGAAGAGCTTCTTTGAAGTTTGGAAGGCGGGGGAAGAGGTACTGGCAGAACTGAAGCTGTGAGGACGGGTTGTGAGTCGTGCTTCGGTAGCTCGGTTGGTAGAGCACTTGCCCGGGAAAGGCAAAAATCCCGAGTTCGAGTGTTGGTCCAGCACACAGTTTTAATCTGCCAGGAGGTTTCAGATCTGGAGTTTTCACATTAGCCAACATGGCCTTGCTGTGTTCGTACTTAGAACGGCTGACAGTGTTAGGAAACTGCAGCCGTTATTTTTATATTAGTGCCATGCCTCTCTATTGTATGGCTTAATGATGATGGTGTCCTCCTGTATAAAATATGCCGAAACTTAAGTAGTCTCGTATTTGGATCTCCGGGAGGGCACTAATTACGCGGATGTCCTCATCAGAATGAACAGAACTGGCAATCTACGGGTTTGAGATTGGAATAATCGGGTGGGTAGGATAGGGAGAGCGGCGGCAGGAAGAACAAGACATCTGCTCATGCCACTACAGAGATATCAACACTAAATCAAATACAGGTCATGCAGAAGTAGGCCTGATCACCAATAAGCAAATACGAATGCGGGTAAACTACTGTGAACAGCACAGTGAATGGATTATTGTAGAAAAATAGGCACGAACTCAACACTCACCACAGTAACACAAGTTAATACGACAATTAGCTCGACAGATGAAGAAGAGAGCAGGACTGTATGATGAGTTAAAATTTTATGGGCGGCTGGAACTTAATAGTAGTTGAAGAAAGAGAAGATAAAACAGTTGGATAATATGGAATGAGGGGACGAATGAAATAAGAAGCCGCGTGATAGAATTTTGAACACAACATAATTTAATCTTTGCTCACACTTGGTTTAAAGAATCTGAAGCAAGGTTGTATACGAGTAACAGACATGGGAACACTGGAAAATTCAGTCGGACTTTTTATTTAATTATAAGATAGAGATTTAGAAACCAGATTTTGAACTGTAAAATATTTCAGCATTTTCAGGAGCAGAGTGGACTCTGACTATGCGTTATAGGCTGTGAACTAGAGATTAAAACTGAAGAAACAGCCAAAAGATAAGAATTTAAGGAGAGGGGGCCCCGATGAACGAAACTGAGATTGTAGAAAGATTCAGAGGGAGATTTAGGTTACGTTGGACTGAAAGAGGGGAAAGTTGAACTGGGACCTAGTTGTAACCCTTGGGTAACATAGGAGATACTTCATTCGAAGAAAGAAGAAAATATAAAAATGCAGCATATGAAGCAAACGTAAGACAGTATGGATGTATAAAACATGAGATTGACATAAATTTGCGATTTGGCTAAGCGGAATAGCTAGAGAAAAAATCCAAGGTTGTAGAAACATGCATACAAAAGTTAAGGAGAGTTAGAAAAGAAAAGCAGTGGTATGACCTTAGACAGGAAGCCACTACGAAGTATGAAGGAAAAGCTGAAAGGCGGAAGGAATATAAACAGGGTCTATTTAAGGGAAACAAACTTGCGAATGACAGCCCATAACCCTCACATATCTCATGCATGAGATGACAGAATTTCTGATGCTTGATAGCGGAAACATCTGTATCACACATTTTTTAGAGAGTGATAAATAACTGTATTTGGGTTGTTACCTTAGTCTGCTAAAACGTAAATCACATATGATATGAATATGTACCTTTGGTCAAGATGCTTTTTCACCCATGCTGGTGACACATTACATTGAGTTAGAGATATTTGCTACGTAAACATCATAGGAATGGCTTATAATCCCATTGTATTATAGTTCTATGTTACATATTGTGTTTGGTGACAGGTTATGAGATACATCATAGCAAATACGATTATGATGCTGGTTCTTATTTCGGTAACTTCCTATAAGGTCATAGTATTAATCCTCATGCATACTATTAACCTTCATGCAGCTACTGACTATGATACTGTCTGATTGCCTTAAGTGAAGGAGTGTTAACTTTTGTGTTGGTCTATTACTTCCACACTTTACGTGTTAGCATACATTGATTATGTATGCTATGGCCTGCCCTAAGCTATTTTATAACTTTTACGTTTTTACTTAGTAAATTGTGTCTATTCTTTGCACTTTAACTTCTTTAGTGACAAACAGCATTGTTGGAGAGGCTTCCCTGACGCAAAGTTTATGACAGCTGCTCGTATTCTTCAAGTTCTTGCAAAAGATTATGTAAATGTACACTTTTCGCTAATTTGATACGTTATTAATGTATCACTTTTGAAGGATTGTGATCCTGATCATGCCATCAGATAGCCCACTAATGGGTCATACCTGTTCTTATCATTTCACATGTTTGTGAGTGTGGCAGTTTCAGATTACCTTTGCTGAGAATGTTTCAGATAATGTGTTTAATAGTTAATGTGTTATTGGGGAGTACAATTTCTACCTGAAAAAATCTTTAAATTCAGTTAATACCTTTTAGCTATGTATGGTAGCATAAATTGGATTCTGCAGTATGCTATTTGCCCCATTCTGATAACTTTGAGCTATTTTATTGTAAAGATGTTACTCCTTAGTCTTTATGACAACAAAGAATGTTGTTATCATAGAGTACATGTATACAATAAAAGGCCTTACACAATGTAATTTAGAAATTGTATTACTTTGTCTTCTTGAAAACGTTTGTTTGGAGTACAGTTTTGCTATGAGATGTACGATTAGTGATATCTACACCATGGCTAGGAATGTAATACATTTGTAGTCCTTGATATGTGGATTGTTTACTGTGTCTTCTGGCCTTGTAATGCCACTTTATAACTCGTATTGCTTTTCACACACATATATAATACTTGTAATGCTTAAAATCAATTGTACTTTTAGTTCTGACATATAACGTTGGTTGAAGATTAATTTTTCGACGTAAGTAATTTTTATGGTGTACATTCGAAATAATCTTGTGACCTTGTCGGTCATTTTCTTTCTGAATTTCACATGATTTTTGTTTTGTATTTCCCAGGACTGTGAGCATGATTTATGACTGAAACCGCTTGGAATTAAATGTGAATAAAGTCAGGATTTATGTGTCACGCATTTTATAAAACGTTGATTAATATTCCCGGTGAAGTTCATGTTTGGCGGCTAGGGCTATTTATGTGGCGTCCTTACTTATGGCAATGACCGCCAGCGTGACATTTTCCTACATGCTGACTTCTCCCGGATATCAGCATACTCAGCCACATAGGACTAATTGGGATGCCTGAAGTGGTCTCTGTGTCTAAGACGATATAGTACTGCACTATGTGATTCCGTATTAAAGAAGGATGTACGTACTGATTTTGTGTTTCACCTTGAACGTTGTCTATCAACTTGTAGCGCGCCTTCCGTAGTTCCTTAGTAACACTGTGTACGAATGTGCTCTTTATCGCTGGGTCCATGAAGTCGTTATTGCCAACTTCACCTCCCCCCCCCCCCCCCACCCCACATCACCGAGTATCGCTTCTAGATGCTTGTATCAGATAATGTTAATCACTTCAGACAATTATATTTCAGTTAAAATTCCTGCATGAGAGGCGGTGATCAATCTGTAGAACTATTGAATCACAGTCTGAGGGAGATATCTACAAAGAGAAGTAGGTATGTTGTACATTGCTTCATAACCATGAATATCCATAGTGTGTGTAGTTTTTACTTCATTTCACTCATTATCCGTAAGGTACAACTCCAGACTAAACATCTATGTTTCGAAAACTGTTGGAGTGATATTCAGACCGGATGTACGTTTTTGTTTCAGACAACAGTAGTGTTTTCGGCAACCTTACAACTTCTATTGCTTTGTCATTTGGATTTTCCGGGCTGGTATATAACTGTATCTGGACAACATGAGTGTGGACTGTTACAAAACCTTCTGCTTTTCCATCCTCTATAATGTCTTCCGTGCACGATCACTTCGTTCGTGGCAGATTTGTTCTTTTCGTGCCTGTAAAATAAATTTGCTAGTAACTCGCTTGTGTCTTGCCAACTTAGGTCTGGTGAATTTGGCTTATCACAAATACCTTACAACGAACCAAAGAAAATCTGTATGGCACTATTCGATCGGACTGATTGGAAGGTTTATGTCACTTAATGTTGAATGTTTCTGACGATCTGACCTGTGACTTAGCTTAGTGAGAACACGTATATCGTATCTGCCTGTCGATTAACGGTAGAGGAAGAGCACTTTTTACGGGGTTTAGTCCTGAGGTGTTGGGTAGCGTTGCATGCTACGCATGTGAGCGACCGACCCCCTTACACTCTCAGGTGATAAACGTCATGGGATGCCTCCTAATGTAGTGTCGGATCACCTTTTTCCAGGCGTAGTGCAGCAGCTCGACATGGCATGGACTCAACAATGCGCTGGAAATCCCCTGCAGAAATGCTGAACCATGCTGTATCTATAGCAGTCCACAACTGAGAAATTGTTGCCGGTCCAGGATTTTGTCCACGAAGTGACCTCGGCTATGCCCCATAATTGTTCTATGGGTTTCATGTCGGGCGATTTGGGTGGTCAAACCGTTCGCTCAAATTGTCATGAATGTCATTCAAACCAGTCTCGAACAATAGTCGTCTGGTGACAATGCCAGTGTTGTTTAGGAACATAAAGTCCATGACTGGCTGTATATGGTCTCCAGGAACGAACATAGGTATTTCCAGTGAATGTTCGGTTCAGCTGGATCAGAAGACCAAGTCCGTTCCATGTAAACGCTGCCCACACTTTTATGAAGACAACACCAACCTGCACAGTGCCTTGTTGAACATTTGGGTACATAGTTACGACGGGCCTACGCCACACACGAACCCTACCAACAGCTCTTACCTTACTAAAATCAGGATTCTTCTGACCAGGTCATGATTTTTTCAGCCGTCTAGGGTCCATTCGATGTGGTCACGATCCCTGGAGAGGGGCTGCAGGCGATGTGCTGTTAGCAAACGCACTCGACTAGGACGTCCGCTGCCAAAGCCCGATAACGCCAGGTTCGTCCACACTGTGCTAACGGGTATGTTCGTCATACGTCCCACAGTTTTCTGCGGTTATTTCAAGCAGAGTTGGTTGTCTGTTAACAGTGACAAATCTACGCAAACGCCACTGCTCTAGGGTCGTTAAGTGAAGGTCGTCGGTCACTGCTTTGTCCGTGGTGAGAGATAATGCCTGAAATTTAATATTGTTGCAGGATATGCATCGCGTCATCTAGGTCTACGTAGTTTTACGTGAGCTCCCGAGGCCCACCGCACGGCGTCCATGGAGACGAGGCGCTCGTCGGAGCTTAAGTCTTGGTGGTGACTTACGAGGGTGAGTCAAATGAAAACCTTAAATATTTTTTAAAATATTATTTATTGTGCAGAAGTGGTACAAAACTATATCGCTTTATTTAAGATGACCTTTTAGGAAATCTGTGTACGATACACTGGTGACAGTGGTCACTCTAGGCATGTAATGCTCCAAAATGACGCCTTTTTCGTCCCTAAAGAGATTCAGCATAACCTTCCCTGCTCATGGTTCTGTTCGAAACTTCTTTGCTTTTGGTGATGAGGAATGGCGCCATTCCTTGCTCGCTCTCTTCGTTTCCGGTTGGTGGAAGTGAACCCAGGTTTCGTCCCCAGTAACGATTCACCTTCTCATTCAAAGCGCTGAAGAAGTTCTTCACAAACATCAACGCGTCGTTCTCTCATTTCAGAAGTCAGCTGCCGTGGCACCCATATTGCAGACACTTTGTGAAACTGGGGCACATCATGCACAATGTGGTGTGCTGACCCATGACTAATCTGTAAACATGCTGCAATGTCATTGAGTGTCACTCGGCGGTTTTCCTTCACTATGGCTTCAACTGCTGCAATCTTCTGTGGAGTCACAACTCGTTGCGCCTGACCTGGACGAGGAGCATCTTCCACTGAAGTCACACCATTTGTGAACTTTCTACTCCATTCGCAGACTTGCTGCTGTGATAAACATGAATTGCCGGCCGCTGTTGGCCGAACGGTTCTGGCGCTACAGTCTGGAACCGCGCGACCGCTACGGTCGCCGGTTCGAATCCTGCCTCTGGCATGGATGTGTGTGTTGTCATTAGGTCAGTTAGGTTTAAGTAGTTCTAAGTTCTAGGGGACTTATGACCTCAGCAGTTGAGTCCCATAGCGCTCAGAGCCATTTGAACCATTTGAACCATAAACATGAATCACCGTACTGAACCTTCATTCGTTGATGAATTTCAATAGGTTTCACACCATCACTACGCAAAATACGAATAACAGAGCGCTGTTCTTCCCCGCTGAAAGTCTCAAATGGGGCGGCTACCTTTATACTGATACTTGGACGGTATATGTGCATCTGCAGTATGCTGCCACCTACAGGCCATTCTGCACGCTGTTTGTAGCACGCTTACCAACTTACAGGATAACAGCGCGAAATTTAGGTTTGTTATTACAAATTTAAGGTTTTCATTTGACTCACCATCGTAGTATCTATGTACCACATTTTAAAATGTGACTACGCTTATTCAGGCTGTTTTAGTTTTACTTCTAGACCATGCCCTCGTAGACATATTATAGAATCAGGTTTATCTTCTGAAGAAGGCTCAATTACTTGGGCTGAACCCTAGCTAAAGGTTAGTTTCATTACCGCAATCGAGGCTGATAGTTTCTTAAATATTAGTTTCATATGAATCACCAAAGTACAAATGACAGCTTCTGCAATGCACTTCCTTTTAAACGTTGTGAATGCGATATTATCACCATGTGCATACATGCGTGTCACTATCACATCAGTGTACATCTGAGACTACAGCCGTATATGACAATGGTTACGCAAGCCACACCAGTGCACAATGCACCGTCTGCAGTGGCGGCAGATAATCGAGAGACTGAACGCGTTGTGTGGAAGCTACTGTCAGTTGCCAACTGGTTTTTGGAGAAGCAGCTGTTGCTGTGCTGTAGCTGTATTTTAGTTCTATAAATTGCTCCTAATCTTTCACAACATCTTCATTACTTGTACTTATGGTGAACAGAAACCTCTACGAATTCTTTTTTCACCAGAGAAAATCGCTAGATATTTGTATTATGAAGGTAACGATATTACTTCTGCATTCTAAGAGATATTCAGTGGAGAGTAATATGATTCCAATCACAACCTAGACAAAGAGGTTTGTGGGCTCTGTTCAGTTGTTCAACGTGCAACTAAATGTTATTCTATTCTTAGACGTGCGCATGTTGTTACTTAACGAAAATAAGGATTGTCAGCATGGGAACTCTACCGTCAGATAGGCGTACACCACACCGAGCTGATTCAAGTGTTCAGCCGCTGTAATGAAACAACGAACAATGAAGATCTCCCTCGTAGTGGTCGCCTTAGGCCAATGACACCAGTTGATGGGTCCTACCTACAAGTTACGCTGCGGTCGCAGGTCCGAATCCTGCCTCGGGCACGGATGTGTGTGATGTCCTTAGGTTAGTAAGGTTTAATTAGTTCTGAGTTATAGGCGACTGATGTCCTCAGAAGTTAAGTCGCATAGTGCTCAGAGCCATTTCAACCTACAAGTTACGTCTTGTACGTACTCCTAGAACTGTGTAAAGATAACACCGTGGCGCATTTTTCGAGGCCATTGCCTGAGGTTTGTCTGCCCAGACAAAATGAAATATATCACCGCACATCACTGCAGAGTTAAAATTCATTCTGGAAACAAACTCCCACGTTGTGGCTAAGCGAAGTCTCCGCAACATCTCATCTCCCAGGATTGCTGGAGCCACAAGCTGCCGGAGAACTTCTGCAAAGTGTGTAAAGTATGACATGAGGTACTGGAGAAAGTAAAGCACTGAGGACGGGTATCGAGTCGTACTTGAATAACTCAATGGATAGAGTATATGTCACAAAAGGCGAAGATCCCGGTTTCGATTCCCGATGAAGCACACAGTCTTAGTCTGCCAGAATATTTCATATCAGCGCACACTCTGCTGCAGAGTGAAAATTCGTTCTGGTAATGTGAAACCGTCAACATTTATATATGAAGATGGTATCTGTTATTTCGGACATGTCCGAAAGAACAGATACCATCTTTATATATGCATAGTTAAGGCTCACCGGCCATTTGACATCTTCTTCTATGCGGATGCACAGTGCCCGAACTCTTACGGGAATCGGCAGTAAAGCCGCGAGTAATGATTATGATGGGCAGGGCCACTATGAATATAGTGCGGGACAATAAATTGCGAATGTGGGTCTCACGGGTGGCGTGTCAGAGTTAAGTCCCTGCAGCGCACTACCATCTTTATCCTTTGTGGCTCAGATGGATAGAGCGTCTGCCATGTAAGTAGGAGATCCCGGCTTCGAGTCCCGGTCGGGCACACATTTTCAACTGTTCCCGTTGACTTATATCAACGTCTATATGCAGCTAAGAGTATTAATTTCATTGTAATTTCAAACATTCAACACTTTGAACAAAATGCCACTGATTTGGTTATTATTTTATTATTTCTTTTACTCGCTTTCGTAAATATGCAGGTAGCGCAAAAGCTGATGTGTATGGTATTACACTCTATATTGTGCGTTGATACGATGGCAGAAGATTGAAGGAATACAGTGAATGGTTGTGAATTGATCTTTTTATTATTATTGGTGTTTTGCCCTTAAATAGCGTGAAAGGTGGCTACACTGAGCCACAGCGCCAGAGATTGCGCCAAAGAGTATTATTCCGCAGCCTCCACTGGCAGTGCTTGTCGAGAACTCGTAGTAGTCAGTGCTTGCTGAGATGTCGTAGCGAAAAGTTCTTATCGAGAAGTCGTGGTGGAGAGTGCTTGTTGAGAAGTAGTAGTAGTGAGTCGGTGTTGAGATGTTGTAGCAGGGAGTGCTTGTTCAATGTTTTATGCAGTTCTTTGATGGGCTAGACAGCAGATGTTGTTGGAATGGAGATATTGTAATGATCAGAGTACTTTTCGTCAATATATATGAAGGTAAAAAAATTCCCTTTTCTTTTTATTATTTCAATGTCTTAAATAATGCGTCATTACAGGTTCAGTCAACAAAGCATCTGGCTCGTGTTCTTGTATTAGAGTGTAATTCTGGTTTCCTTACGCAATTCTAGTATTTCTATTTTTTTTAATTACTTCAGTATAAATGGTATTTAAAATTTCTTGTCTTATTGAAGAAGAACCGTGCCAGATGTGTACGTTGAATCACACTTCCACACACAGAACAGTTACACTTGTGCTTTGGTTTCGTACGTTTTATAGTTGCTGGGGACTTAATTAATTAATTGTGTTAACAGAAAACTTCATTCCATTCTTTGTTGTTATTCTATGCAGTCAGATTGCGTACTAAAACTAGTCAGGGCCAACCGTTTACGAGACTTCGTAATCGGACATACAGCTACTAAACGAAAATTAAAAAGTATTTGCATTTCATATTTATTTAATTAAGCCCCCATGCAAGCGCATTTGGACTAAACTACATGGCCAGTTCCTTTTGTTGCCTTCCTTGCTGCCAAAACTTCCCTCATTCGCTCGCTGTGTTTCTGTTTCCGGTCCTCTGTCCATGCTTCTTGTCGGCTTTGTGTCTTCGGCTTCATCTTGATTGTCTTTTTGGTTGCCCATATTTCTTTCATCTTCCAGCTGTGATCTTGCTTGCGTTCTTCGGTCCATTTTACGCCTGTTCGTTTGTCACATTGTATCTCATGTAGTTTACTTTTCTCAATGATGTTTCTGAATTTTATTCTGTCGTTTATTGTGTCTGCTGTTATGTTGAGTTCGTTCAGGTCGTTTTTTACCTCTGCCACCCATTTGTTGTTTCTAGGGGTTACCCAGACAGAGATCTGTTTGGTCAGCCTGTGTGATGGCATTCTGTATAGGTGTCCATAGAATTGTAGTCTGCGTTTTCTAATCTTTTCTGTGATTGTCTCCGTATGTTTGTATAGTTCCTTTGTAGGTATCTTGATCCATATTCCATTGTTGTTAGTTGTGCCAAATATTTTCCTAAGTACTTTCCGTTCTACTTTTTCTTGTTGTCTGATACGTGTATGCCCTAGGATTAGTGTGGTCTCTGCTGCATATAGTGCCTCGGAGAGCACCACCGTGTCCTAGTGGCGTAATTTGTCTTTTTTGAAGATAGATTTCTTGTTGTAATGATTCCACACTACTTTGTATGATCTTTTTATTAATTAATCGTGTATAATAACAAGCTCTGAAGCTACTACTTCTCCGAAATAAACTCAAAATTTGTAAATTAATTTACGTAAAAATATAGTCACACAACCGCCGTCGGCCGACTCTTCTGTTGGACTCGTGTCTGCTCTTGATAACCACTTCCTAGCGACATTTTACGTCTAATTTCTCTCCCACCGGGGAGTGTACGATGCGTAATACGTTGAGCCGAGACCTGTTTAAAAAGATGTATACGACGTGTGTGATATTGAATGTCTTGAGCACGTGCTGACAGAGAGGGCGGCGCAGGTGTTCATGTGGCCACCCGCCGCTCGGTCGTGACAGGCAGCTGTACGAGTCGTGGACCCGGCAGGACTCCGGGCAGGGCGTCCGGTCCGACAGGTAGGGGGCGACGCCCAGCCGGGGGCCAGCACGTGCGTGCCCGGCCTCAGACCGCACGGTGCCGCGAATCCTCGGCGCCCAATTGGCGGCGCCTCTGTTGTGGCGCAGGACGCGGCGTACCGAGGCGCCCAATCGACCGTAAGAGGATTAGGCCGCAGAGCTCTTCCGTGTCGCAGCTGACACTTGCTGGTAGAGCGCGTTGTTCTCGCAGGTTGTCCAGGAGACGGCCAAACTCCTGACGCGATCTCGAGCCTTCAATGCAGAACAGCACGTGCAACAATTGAATTTTACGATTTACGAAGTGTTTACTATTGACTTTCAATACCTGCTTATCTCAAATCCCTGGGCAGGAATATAAGTTTGAGGAAGAAATACACCAACTCCAGTACTACCCTGAGTTGACAGAAGTCGTAAGATAGCGATATGCAGACGGCGGTAGTTTGAAGTACGCCATGGTATAAATGGGCATTGCATTGGCGGAGCTGTCATTTTGTAAGGTGTCAGGCAAATACAACACCTTACATGAAAACCCTGATATGACAGCAAATCCGGCAGTATGCCACACAGCTCCAAATAAATCCTGACATTAAATCAGCCAAAATAATACGATCAACGAGTGAGCGAATGGAATACCACAGACTAACACAAGAACGCCTAATTGCATGTCATACCTTCCCACCGTGAAGCAGACGCAGTTCCGAGGGGAGAAACGAAAACAGAAGCCGAGAGCAGAATCGTGTGGGCTAGTAGGCCCTACGATAAGGGACGGACACCCACGTCGCCAGCCGACCGCCAGAACCACCCCAAAGCCCATGTTAAAATATAGAGCCCTCTAGAAGAACAGTATAGATCTTACGATAACATTAAAATGGCCACACCAGCTGCAAGTTTTAGCGTGAGACTTTTTCGCGTCTCTGTTACGTTGCAAACGTTAAAAACATTGCCCCGCCACGAAAAGTATAACGTTTCGCATTGGATAGACAGAATTTTTGTAGGTGGAGCGTAAGGTTAACATTGAGACCCTAATTGGTCAGTTGAAAACACAGCCAGATAGCTTTTTTTACAACAACTTCGGTAAATTGTAGTAAGGAGAAGTTAGGGGAGAGTTGTTTATGAGACGGCGAGCTGTGTGGAGCTGCACCCCTCGCCGCCCCCTGACACTGCCTAAATACCGACAAGTAATGAACGCACGCGATGCCGCATTTTTGAGCGCATAAGGCTTCACTCAAAACTGCAGAAGTCTCATCAGTTACACCCCCTTTTTGCGTAATACTAGTGTCGATCGTCAATTAAAGCTCATGGTATTCACATTTGCCACGTAAGTTAAAATCTGAGACGCGATGATTTTTCTGTTATATAATTATTGAGAAGCCACATCAGCCACTGTAATTTACGACAAGTTAGATAAGTAATTAAAGATAATTGAGGGTCACTGTAGGCCATTTTGATAGTTTTCTCTTTTGTGAAACGTAATTTAAACCTAGATTATACGAGTAGATGTGATATGGCATAGGTCATCCTTCGATCCATTGTAGAACCTGGAAACCCATTGAGGGAATATTCGTTCACATTTTTGTTGAACGCAGTTGGTTTTTATCATCCTGTATTAAAACATTTCCTTTTATCAAGCCGGCCGGAGTGGCCGTGCGGTTCTGGGCGCTACAGTCTGGAGCCGAGCGACCGCTACGGTCGCAGGTTCGAATCCTGCCTCGGGCATGGATGTGTGTGATGTCCTTAGGTTAGTTAGGTTTAATTAGTTCTAAGTTCTAGGCGACTGATGACCTCAGAAGTTAAGTCGCATAGTGCTCAGAGCCATCTGAACCATTTGAACCTTTTATCAATAGTGCAATTTATAAACAATGTTTTGTGAGTAGAATAAAATTTCCAATCGTAAACTTAACTGTTTTTTTGACGTTATTTTACCAGCTAACTAAAAATAGGAAAGCCTTGAACCCCTTCCACTAAATTTAGTTAGTATTAAGATTCTTTTACAGGGAGTGCAGCGCAATGGAGCTGACGCTGAAATCATTACGTATTTGATTATATCATCGCTAGTCTCACTGAACTCTTCTGAACTCTACATGTCATGTGTGGTCTGGGGTCTCCTTACCAGCAACAGGTCCCAGGTTCAAACTAGTCAATTCCCTAAAAAACACCCTCAGGGAGACACGACTTGGAACAAACAGACACCACGCAGACTGTTAGAATTGGCATTCCGGTTATTCACGTGAAAAGCACAATTTTGGACATGGATGCACGTTCAGAGACCGCGAATAGTTACAATTGAAAGAAAACAGTCCTCGGTCACTATTTTTAACGAATTAACCGGGTTTCAACACGGCAAGGAGTGTCTTCCTCAGAATTTAAATCAAAGGATGGTCTGTAGCATGGTCACAGATTTATGACTAAAAACGTATGATACACAGTATAAGTACAGAATCATCGTGAAAGGCTGGCAGTATTTATATGTCATTTATAAAATAATGAATATGCCAAAAGGGCATTAGTCACAAAGACATGTAAGATAAAAAATTGTGATGGCGAGCCACTAAGGGAAGCCACTGAGGAAGACACTCCTAACAGTGTTGAAACACGGTTAATTCGTTAAAAATAGTGACCGAGGGCTGTTTTCTTTCAATTGTCATGTGAAAAGATTCAAATGGCTCTACGCACAATGGGACTTAACATCTGAGGTCATCAGCCCCTAGACTTAGAACCACTTAAACCTAACTAACCTAAGGACAAAACAAACATCCATGCCCGAGGCAGTATTCGAACCCGCGACCGTAGCAACAGCGCAGTTCCGGACTGAAGCGCGTAGAACCGCTCGGCCACAGCGGCCGGCCGTGAAAAGGTGTACGACATGGTTATGACAGCATGACTGGAGTTAAGAGACTCTGAACGCAGAATAAATGTTGGAGTTAGATGCATGGGGCATTCAATTTCGAAAATCATTAGTGAATTCAGCATTTGAGCCCCACAGTATGTAGAGCGTGCAAAGAATACCACATTTTCTCCATTACCTCTCACCATGGACAACGCATTGGCCGACCCCCTCCACTTAAGGACCGGCAGCAGCGGCGTCTTGTTTAGAGTTGTCAGTGCTGACAGACTAGCACCACTAAGTGAAATAACCGCGTGAATTAATCTTGGATATACGACGGACGCATTCGTTAGGACATAACGGCGAGATCTGTCGTTAGTGCGTTATGGAAGCAGACAACTGACCCGAGTGCCTTCGCTTTGAGTACGGGATCGCCTATAGCGCCTCTCATGCGCCCGTAGTCGTATCGGTTGGACTTTAGACGACCGATTTCGGTTGATAAGAGCTGATGTCAGGGTTAGAGTGTGGCGCAGGTCTCACGAAGCTATGGATCCAACTTGTCAACAAGGCACTGTACAGACTAGTGGTGGTTCCACAATGGTGTGAACTGTTTACATGAAATGGACTGGGCCCTCCTGTCCAACTGAACTGATCACTGATTGGAAATTATAATGTTTTTGTACTTGGAGACAGTTTGTATTCATTCATATGCTTCATCTTCCCAATCAACGACGTATCTTTTATGGATGACAATGTGAAGCTAGCTTCTCGGACCCCAGGTCCAGTCTCTATGTCCTATTACAATTGTGCATCCTCTTACGTCTAAGAGAACGGCAAACTTAGCACACGGGCATTCCTATGAAGACAGCACACAGTTTGCACTTCACTACGTAATGACGTCTCACCACCCTGTTTTACAGCGAGCTCTGTCTCTGTCTACCCAGACGGCGAGAGAGTGTGAGCGCTAATGCTCATGCTCGCCCAGCTACCTCCTGAACAGGCCTGGTCTACAAGAAATCTTCTTCTTTGAGTAAGGGGAAGAAAGAACAGAAAGAGTTGGATACACTCTTCACTTAATGGAATGAATGACATCTCTGTTTAAATTGGGATGAATGCAATATAGGACGTATAAAAAGAAATAAATAAGGCAACAGTTCCTGACCAGAACGAAAAATGCTTCTACCGCAGCACAAAATGAAGCCAGTATGTCGCGGACAGGGAATGGGATGTAGATGAAGGCAACTACCTTATCGACTTATCTGACAGTTTCAAAGATATTTAAATCAAAACATTTTCATGTAATCGCACTTTTCTACTTGTTAGTATTGGTATCCATTCACGTTATGTAAAGCATCATGTCAAGTAAAGTAACATGGTACATGACGTCATTGCCCTAGGAACAAATCCACCCCCAGAAATAAAGAAACTTTATTAGCTCTTACATGTATGCTCTGCAGCCATATGATATTATGTATTGTTTACTGTGGCTGGTGAATCTTCTGGATTTTGGGCAAAGGGTCAGGGATTTAAACCTACACATTGCAAGATGCAGGTGTGCCAATAACTTCCAGCTAAGACAGCTCACTGCGCTGGGGAAGTAGGGTTAACTCGTACAAAAGCGCGAATGTTTCAAGGTGGTATGATGTATGTCTTTGAAGGTTCCAGATGTGTAGAAAAGCTAGTTCCTATCTTTTATATCCGTAAACTTGCCCAGAAAGTATTCGCCTCTTTTGTGTTGCAAGAGGATGATTTCTTATTCTGGTTCCCAACATTCACTCAACCATAATTTTGTCATTAGACCGCCATAGCTTGGCAACCTATGTACCGTTTTGTTGAGAAAGGTGACGACTGATGCGGAATAGGCTTTTTGTCTTTCGAACTATGTCGCTTATATCGTAGCAAACAATTAAACTTTCATAAAACAACAGTATGACCATTAATTACATGTATTTGTGTACCTTCTTACGATATTTCAACCGATTCGGAAAAATTTGAAACTTAGAACTGTAGCGCGCAAAAAAGAAAAAAAAAACCTCACTAAAATGTGTTCATTTCACGAAAGAGCAAGTTTTAAGTACCATATTTAGCTCGCCTTTAAACCATGGTATCTCGACGACGGATAAAGATTATTCGAAAAAAAAAACAAAAAAAAATCGTTTTGACTATATCCATTTATCTACCTTAGTGAAAAGTTTGAAGCGACTCGTAAAATTTTAGAGGGTTGGAGCATGTTTGAACAACCTCCCCGAAAAACGTGTTTCTTGCGCTTAGTTGCACGTAAAATCCTAACGATGAACATACAAATTACGTCATTAGCTCAGCATTAATTTCAGTCCGCTTAACAGAAATTAATCAATACGCACAATTTGCATGTGCGCCAGATCCGGTTCGTCGTTCCAGTGTTCCTTAATACACTGTAACATAGCTACAGCAAGACAGATATCTGAATGGCTGTACAAATGTCCGTGTAGACCAAAAAACATTTTATCCCACGTTCCTAGCTCAAATAGGGGCTGACCGCCAAGGACACTCCTCCTCCCCCATCCCCAGCAAACAATGACATTGCGCGCAGCCTTCCCAAATGTATTTGTTACGGCGCTGAGGTCCTTGAAAAGGGCAGTACATCTGTAAAGTACAGGACTCCAGTGCTACCAATTACAGGTCATTGTTCCATTGTTTGGACTCCTTAGAAAGTAGGCATAACGTCAAACGAATCCAGAAATGCAGTGCTAGGTTCGTGACATGTCGGTAGGGCTCTTAAGAAAGTAATACAGACAAGATAATGGAATCCTTTGAGGAAAGAATACATAGTTCCTGCGAAATTCTGTATCGTCTCAGGTTACCTACATTCACAGTAAACTGTGTGGCCCTTTTGTTGCCACCGTCGAATACAGCGCGTAGGGATCAGAGAACAACATGAGAGAGATTAGGGCACGTACAGAGGCTCATAACGCTTTTACCACGTAGATCAATACGCGAACGGAATAGGATAGAAAATGTTTCACAAAATATGTATCGAATATAAACTAGTAAAATATAAGTACTCATATCTTGTGGGATTGTGGCATTTCGCTCAGAAGACATGTCATTTCTTTCATCCAAACTTTATACCCTAGCACCTTTTATTTTGCTGGACGTCGTAAATCGTGGGTTAGAAGCTTCGCTTCCGAAATCTCAGACAAGATGTACAGCGGAGGACTGCTGATATTAGCGAAGGACGCTGCATTTTAACTCTCGTCTGTGGACACAGAGTGAAAAAGAGATTCTGTGCGAACTCACGCGGGCTTTACACGATACATATCTGCTACAACCTCGCAGATGACTTTCTTTACGTTAAAATAAAATATGAGAGTCAAAGCAACTGTAGACGACATTATATGAACAAAAAGGATGCGTTGCACTCTTTGTATAAAAAAAGTCTGACATGGGCAACGGCAACAGTTGTGTCTGAAACGCAGCTCCTTATCAAGAAACGAAATGCGAGCGAGGAAGAGCAGTAGTTAAAACATTGGACTTTCATTCGTGATGACTACAGTTAAAATCCGAGTTCGGCCATCCAGATTTAGGTTTTTCGTGATTTCTCTAAATCACTCTAGGCAAGTGCCGATATGGTTGCCTTTATAAGGGCACGGCCGATTTCGTTCCTCATGCTGCCCTTATCCGAGCTTGTGCCTCACCTCTAACATCCTAGTAGTCGACGGGACATTAAATTCTAATCTTCCTTCCAAGGAACAACAAACTACCCACGACAAATTTTCACCACCTGTTGTTGGAGAAGCGAGAGACAATCTAGGACTGATTCGTAGTCATTTTCTTTTACCAAGGAATTAACGTTTACCAAGGAATTAACGGAAACGGCAGCGACAGAAAATTAGGGTTGAGTCCTACACTATTTTGAAGACTTCAGTATTATCAGGTTACCCTCCATTCAGAGGCTGTTGCACGTAGTGACCGTTATTTTGATTTGTAAATAATAGATTTCAGCTAACAGTCGTCCTTTGGAATATTTATTGGCAGATATAGATTTCGGCTAGCAACTAGCCATTCTCAATGCACTATCCTTTTTTGATCAATGCATGTAATGGTTGTTGGTCTGCCTTTGTACACAGTGTATCCCATGAACTGCACAAAGCCAGACCAACAGGCATTACATGCATTGACCAAAAAAGGATAGTGCATTGAGAATGGCTAGTTGCTAGCCGAAATCTAGATCTGCCAATAAATATTCCAAAGGACGACTGATAGCTGAAATCTATTATTTACATACCAGTATTACATGTTTAGGATTCATGCTGTTAGAGTGGTTCTTTTTTCTTTCGAACCTATAACTTGCGTCTTGAGGCTTAGAGAAAATATCTCAAAGAGAAGGACAAATCACCAACGCAGTTCAAATTGAACAAAGAAGCCCGTTTCGAGACATTTTAAGACTTGTGAAAACGAAGGAATAATCTTCAACGTGGGAACATGAGGGTTAACCGTCTTCTTTCATATTTGACGACACAAAAATGAAAGGAAGGAGTGAATATGAAGAAAGATGTGAAGAGTATCGAGCTGCAGAAGTAAATCGATTGCCCACTAGTAGCGGATAGTGCCAAGAAGGTATAACACCGAATGAAAAGAGCAGCAACGAATGAATCTAAAAGTGTAGCAAAAAGCTGGCATAGCTGCCGGTGTGCCACAGAATGGGCAGGCATCGATCGCTTCGTTTGCTAGACCATTTACTGGATTAGAGGCGTGGTAGTTGACATTAGCCAAGCGAGTGGACAAACTGTGCTGTCGGTAACACCAGAGCATTCGTTCCATTCCGATTATAACTAAACAGTATGACAAAAAGGCAAAAAAACAGTCTCCCTTACAAGTACCATATTCCCTATACTGATATGCTTTCTATTTTGATTAAATCTGAAAAGTATTGTTTACCTTAATAGGCTTCGCAGCTTCTATCATTTACAAAAGAGTATAACTTCACATGAGAAGTACTCAGTAATTTTTATGCCTACTATGAAAAAAATAACGAAATTGATTTCTTGATGTATGGGGCGTCATGACACTACGCACTGGAAATTTGTTTTAAAGAGAGCTGTCTGACAGGAGGGACATCAGCTACGACATATGTCACTTGTAGGACCAGAAGTATATGTCATAATAGACGTGACGTAAGTGCCAGAGTGGGAAGGTTCCACTTAACTGAATCACCGGTCATTCAAGTGTTTTAACGTGGCGTTACTACTAATCTTTTCACTACTATACCCAAATCCACTGTAGTCTGTTTCGCACTTTCAAATATTCCCCTGCTCCTTACACCTTTGCTGTCTACCGCTCCTTCCAATGTCAAGCAAAATGTTCCTTGATACCGTATCGGATGTCTAACTAAACAGATCTTTCTCTGCCATAGGTCTTCAACTGTCGTCTTTGGTACACCTTTATATCATACCTTATTCGTCTATAATTCTAACCCTATTTCAAATGCTCCCAAATTTTGCCTCTGTGTATTGTGATAGCCCACGTTTCTATTTCGTAGAGCACTGTGCACAAGACGTGCATTTGAAGGAACTTCCTCATTGGCATGCCACCATCTCATGACAGTACTGATCTTTGACTGAGGAAAGCTTCTTACGACAGAGCAAGTCTACTGCTGAAATCTTCCTCGAATCGAGTTTTACGTATAACCTGGCTGCGTAGAGATGGACATCTTTCAGTTCTCCTACTTCGTTTTGATATTATGCTAGTCTTTACTCTCCTTCTGATACTCTACATTATTGCCTTTGAAATGTTAGCCTTAAAGGCAGAGGTATCCAGCCCTCGACTCGAGGACAGTATGCAGCCTAAAGAAAGTTTCAGTCTAGCTCAAGAACCCACGATCGTATCACACGATCGTAAAAAAAGACCATAAAATTCCGATTATGTAAAGTTATGATAAAAGGAACATATTTCGTTTGAAAATCCCGCCAAACGGTACTCTTCTCTCACTGATGCATCTTACACCCAGTTTTCTCTTTTCCTTTTTTGTCTTTTTCTCAGCGATTTTTATTCGTGTTAAGTACATTATATGCGGCCAAAAATATTCGTCCTCTTCCGTTGCGGCCCAGGTAAGGTAAAAGTTTCGACGCCCCCGATTTAACCCATATTCTATGTTAAGTATGCTGCCTATTCCTTTCAATAGGTCTTGTAAATCTTTCTCACATCCAGCCGGAAAGGCTGAGCCGTCATGAAACTCTAGCGTTTGTATCTCTCTCCCTCTCTTTCACTTTTATTCATCTTCCTAATTTTTCTGCCACGTAAGACCTGTAGCCAACAGTTAAAGTATTATCTGTTGCACTGTTCTTTATTAACAGTGTATACTGTTGTAATTCATTTTCTTAGATTTTATTTTTAGGAATGTATCACCTATGAAACTGATTTGCCCTCAGACTTCATTATACATACTGTACCGGGATTTCAATTTAGTCAATTAAATGTACACTACCTGAAAAAGCGTGAGGAACCCAGATGGATAGTGGGAAACGTAATGAAACTTCTTAACTGAGAAGGTACGTGATTTTATTTCGGTGATTACTATATCGAGTCAAATTTACAAATAATTTACGAGTATCATCTCATTTGTCAGCATGACGCTGCACACCCTCTCGTCTGAATGCACACACTGATTCGGTGAGAGCGGGTGTCGTAAGGCCATTCTATCCTTTAGTGAGTCAGGCTGTTGCAACTGGTCCTTGATATCCTGCATACAGGTAGAGACAGAGATGACGCCACAGCTGGATCAACACATTTTCTATCGGTTACAGATATGGGGTCCTTGCTGGCAACAGGAGCACATCAGCATCAGGCAAGCTGCTCACAGAGACGTGTTCCATGTGTGGACGTGTATAATTCCCGTTGAAAAAATGTTCCTCTAGGATGTAGCAATGGTGATAACACACGTGATGTACCGTTGCACCGTCAGACTTTACTCATTCGCTTCGCTGCCAGACATGACCTAATATCATGTGCGATGGCTTCCCAGGAATAACATCGTGTGCCTATTCATAATATTGGAAGACTGGAACCTCTCCCCAAATCGCCGCTATACCTGCAGACGAAGGTAATTCTGAGTAGTTCGGAACACCGATTCGTCGCTGAACGCAATGCGACAGCATTCGTCAGCATGCAGTGGTGGGCAGTTGCGGCACCACTCCAAACGCAGCCGTTTGTGTCCTGGTTTAACAAAAGATTACGCGTGGAGGCCTGGTAGACTTCGGCCGTTCACTTATGTAAGAAAGTGAAACACCTACAGCCGTCCTTATGATATCATTTGTTGTATGGCTACCAGTTTCGCTGCTTCAGTGCACCATCTTCAGAACTTACCTGATGCCGAGGGGATTAACACAATCCGTATACACGATGTGTCAGTGACCAACATCTATAACTGGTTTCGCTGACTGCCTGTACTCGCAATGTTGTCTCTCGAACTATCAATTGATTGGAGCCTTCAGTAAGCTTATAGTTGATGATCAGACAAATTTGCGATTACAGGTAATCTGCGAAATCAGTTATGCATTGATGCATTGAGCTTACGGATTGTGTTAAATCCTCGGCATCAGCTAAGGCCTAAAGTTGGTGCTCTGAAGCATCGAAACTGGTGACATCATAAGGACAGCTGTAGGTTTTTCATTTTCTTACATGGGTAATTACCTAGTCCGACTGCTGCTGGTTTACGACCAGTGATGCGGGATGATGCTAAAGGTTCCAGGAAGTCTGTTGCACGTTGTCGAATGGGAGGCACAGATATGAGGGGATACGACGTACTTCGAGCACAATATAGAGATCACCTTTTAACGGGATATCCTCCTCTAGCATTACTTTTTCTGAACAGTAGTTGTCGATACCAATATTACTTTTCAAATTGTGGACAGATCAATACTATCTCAGATGCTTTTCTGAAAATTTTCATATCATTTTATACTTAATATGTTATATTTCAAGTTAAAATTTATGAAAAGAAATTACTTTATTTTCGATGTTACAGTCGATAAGCACTAGCACTGAATGTACAGTTACAATTATGTTATTTAGAAACATTTGAAATTGCGAATTATTTGGCACACTTAAAAATTCAATTAATTACGCTATCTAGCACCGATAGCTATACATTTTTGGATTCACTTATGAAATAATGATCGAAACTAACAGAAATTCATTTGTCAAAGAAACATGTAAACCCTTTGGAATATTATTTCTGCTGAGTGTGAGTAGTAATAAGCATGCCTCTGATGTGACCGGACATATTTTTGTATTTTGGGCGGACAATATAATTTCGGCTTTGTTAGTGTGAAAATTCAAAAGTCTGTATGATGTACTAAAATGTGACAAAATACATTGTAGTAACAACAAAATTCTGCAACAACAGTTTTCAAATTTATTTAGATCAGTTCTATGAGGAGGTAAAATTTGAGAGTTTCAGCTTCAAGAATCAAACCCCTGGAAATGAGGAACTGGAGCCAACTCTACACAAAAATCTAAGTAAAGTAGAAAGTTTAATCTTCGCTTCTCTCAAATTTTTCATAAAAGACTTTGGTTATTGTGGAGAATATCTGGAATTGGGAAGGAGCGGAGTGAGATGACAATCTCTTGTGGTGGTCACACTTGGACGACAACAACCTGGACGAAGAGTATGCTTGCCCCGACTTTCCAGTGCCGTAGAAAATCGTGCCACTGTGACATCCGAATGTCCCACACATATGGATATTGCATGATTCCACATTCGAACACACCTCCTGAATTATTCATTTTTTGTTGTCAGGAAATGTTTATGTTTGACAAACATAACGTTTTAAAAGAAAACAGGGCTCTTTATCGAGCATAATGTAATAGACCTTTTAAAGTACATGCTTTTCATAAGGGTTCCACCACGCTTTTATCCTTGATAAGCTATATTTTTGTGGTGTCACCGCCAGACACCACACTTGCTAGGTGGTAGATTAAATCGGCCGCGGTCCATTTAGTACATGTCGGACCCGCGTGTGTCGCCACTGTGTGATCGCAGACCTAGCGCCACCACAAGGCAGGTCTCGTGATACGAACAAGGACTCGCCCCAGTTGTACGGACGACCTAGCTAGCGACTAGATGTACGAAACCTTTCTCTCTCATTAGCCGAGAGACAGAATAGCCTTCAGCTAAGTTAATGGCTACGAACTAGCAAGGCGCCATTAGCCTTACAGTGATTGTAATTAAAGTCTCCTGTGTATAGTCAAGAGCGATGTACCACAATGATTGATTAAAGATAGGTATTAATCCAGCTACGTACTTTTCTTCATAGCATTAATTACGTAGCCTGTTCCAGTACTTCACGCCCGTCTGCGTTAGTCTAGCGTGCATTTTCAGCCATCTCGACCTACAAGGTGTTGCCCCAGCTGCCGACACATCAATTTTTCTCCTTATTTTCTACTTATGACGAAAGAAAAATATTACAGAAGATGTAAAACTGTCACATTCAGACAACCGTGTTGTTACACATTTCCTAAGTATCTCTGCCGAATAAAACACCAAGAAATGCTTAAAAAATTTTGTAAGTTGTGTCACATGACTGACATGACACTAACTGGCTACAGAACTGTCGAATCAGCTCTGGAGTGAGTGAGTGCCGCCGCCAAGTTTTCTGGCACATGATGGTAGCCATCGCTTAGTTGTTCTTTTATTGTCAAAGATCTTATATAGTTGTGTAATCTTTCCTTGGTACTTCCGGTTTCTCAACTATTCTAAATGAATACTTTAAAGTTTACCTTGTTCTCTAAGCTTTTCATGATTATTTCACATGTTATCTTTGTTGCTTCTTACACTAAGAACTATCATAGGCTGTCACGACGGCCGGGGGTACGGGGTGGGGGGGGGGGGTATTGGCAGTAGTGCTTCTTTATACTGTATGACATCAATTAGATTTCTTTTAGCGCCTACTATCTGAAACAATGTGAACACGATTCTGGGACAGCGACAGTAAAAGATCAATTGTTTCACGTTATTAATTTTCATACTTGATTCTGAATGCGCACTCCGATTTCTTGTGCACCGCAAACTTTCTCTTCACAACAGTATGAGACGACGCCGACTACTTGATCCCGGATCTTACTTGTACATACCTTCCACGCTTTCATTTGTCTGCTACGCTCACTAAGCTGTGGGTACTCTAGGACTATATTCCAAGCGCGTCGCGCTGTGAGAATAGAACCTTGGAATGTAGCTCCTTTGAAGCTATTCGCAGGTCAGGCACGTATGCCGTAAAACATTTGGCCGTCCCATGCTTCATAGACGTTTCTTTGCTGCTCCCTATCAGAATTCATAAGCAATGTGTTATAAGAACCGAGCAGTCCACGCGGGACGAATTACCGAAAAACGGTTTATTTCTAGAAATCAGTTTTGTAGATGTATTGCAGAAAAATGTTCCGTGAAACTGGGTTTAGACGAAATTTCTGGATAGATTATTGCTAATAAATAATAAACGTTTTTCTCTATTCTGTTTATGAAGTCTCTCCTCATCTTTTGTAAAACAGAATAGGCTGTAAAGAATTGTGATGAGATTTAAAAAAAACGAGCACAGAAGTAATTAAATGATGTATCGTAACTACAAATGGTGAATCAAGAAATTGGAAGTTTAAGCGATATTGTTTCCGAAGGATCAAGTTTGCCAAGAACGCTTATTACCAACACCAGTTTCAACAGATATACTCTACCATCATCGGATCCGATGATGACAGCCTGTATTTGTTGTAACCTATCATGATAATAGAAAGAATTGTTAGCAATCTTGACAAACTTGACTCTCTAAGAATGTATTTCTGTAAGATCATCACACGTTACATTTTATTAAACTATCAGATCGCCCTCCCCAACAATTGACGGAATTTCAAACATAAATAACTGAAGCAGTACCACATCAATACTTTAAATGTTGTATTCAGCGTTCTATTTACCATCTTCTCATTTAATTTGTGTCCTGAATGAGCAGAGAAGGCGACGATAAGAACGTCTGAATCAAGGATAGCAGTATAACAAGTCAAGAACCAAGAATAATTTTCGTAAATCATATTGTCAACTGAATAAGGTGGAATTGGAATGGTCCCAAAATGAGAGAGGGACACACGTTTGGTTGAAAACTGCAGAAAGTGAAAACAAACACGCTGAAAATACGAGTCACAAACAAATATATCAGCACTGTGCAGAGAAGCAGCAGAACAAGTGAAAATATTTTGATAATTAAGAAGCAAACATCCGTTTTCCAACTCTACTGTTGTTGCGAAAAGTAGACTTTAACGCGGGAGATAGTTTGGAAACTATAAATTTGCTACTTGGCACTTCGATAAAGGTATTTCAGAAAAAAGTAATGTAAGGATTATATTGGAGAGAAATATAATATTTACGGAAATGTCTACTGAAAACTTCACAGTTCATCTGTCGTTGGGTGGAGCAGAGAAAGCAAACATAGTGGAGAACAGCAACGAAAGAGTAAGAGGGAATAGTAAGGTCCGCGGGTGTAGCATGTGCGATGTCACCAAAGCACTGACGTAAGATCGGTGGAAATGTAATACGGAATGAAATAAATCACGTTAATGAGTATCTAATCAAACGCGAAATGTCGTACAAAAAAATGGCTCTGAGCACTATGGGACTCAACTGCTGAGGTCATTAGTCCCCTAGAACTTAGAACTAGTTAAACCTAACTAACCTAAGGACGTCATAAACATCCATGCCCGAGGCAGGATTCGAACCTGCGACCGTAGCGGTCTTGCGGTTCCAGACTGCAGCGCCTTTAACCGCACGGCCACTTCGGCCGGCGAAATGTCGTACAGATTCTCAGTTAAGTACCACAACATTTTTTGTCGGAACAGAACACTGGTAATAAATAACATTGCAGTTGAGCACCCTGCATCCTTGTATGTTGTTTGCCCATCTCCGAATGACCTGTTCTGTAGAGTGTGTTGGTATCAAGGCTGTCCACTTTTCGGTACGTCCACGAATTTGTGATGTGTAAGAACATAATACCGAGGCTGTAATTCTCTATAATTTGCATCCCACCGAAGTGAGTCACGGTGGTAACGGATGATGGACTTACACAAACATCTTGTTGAAATTCCATTTTAACTTTAATTTTGCAGTACACACATTTTCTAAAAAGATTAATCATAGTTAATCGAAGAAACTTCTAAAGAAGCGGTAATATCCGCAACTCAAATATGCTATGGAACATCCTCCCAGCCCCTGTTCATAGAGTGATGGGTAATAAAATTTCGGGAACACATTCATCTAGGTAACACATACAAGTATGCACATATGCTTGCTTTGGTTCAGTTTGTAGGATGGAGTTCTATGTCTGCTGCACTTAGTCGCCCAATACAGCGCGGTTAATGCTGTTCGTGGATGACACTGGATTTGTCGTCTGGTAATGTCTCATATGTGTTCCATTAGAGACAAATCTGTTGATCCAGCAAACCAAGACAACATGCTGACACTATGTAGAGCATGTTGGGTTAGACAGTGGTATATGGGCGAGTATTTTCCTGTTGGGAAACACCATCTGCAATGCTGTTGATGAGTGACAGCACAACAGGTCGAATCACCGGACTGACGTACAAATTTGAAGTCAGGGTGCGCGGGGTAATCACTAGTGTGCTCTTGCTGTCATACGAAAGCTCACCCCAGATCATATCTCCAGGTGTCGGCCCAGAATGTCCAACACACAGACAGGTTGGTTGCAGGCCCTCAGCAGGGTGGTTCCTTACAAACATATGGCCATCACCTCCCGAGGCAGAACCGGCTTTCATCAGAAACCACAACAGACCTCCACCCTGCCCTCCAATGAACTTTCGCTTGGCACCATTTAAGTCGCGGTGGGCAGGGGTCAGTGAAACGCACACTACGGACCTGTCCTTCAAGAAACCGATCTGTGTCACTGTAGTACCAGCTGCTGCTCAGACTGCTGCTGCAGACGCAGTACGATGTGCCAGAGCCATACGCCGAACACGGTGGTCTTCCCTCTCGGCTGTGCCACATGGCCGACGGGTGCCCAGTCTTCATTAAACCGTAAATTCTCGTGACCACTGCTGCCAGCGATCATATACCGTGGCTACATACCTGCCAAGTCTTCCTGCAGTATCACAGAAGGATCGTCCAGATTCTCGTAGCCCCATTACGCAACCTCTTTCAAACGTGTTGATAAGGCGTTCTTCACTAACAGCCGCTCACTACGTCCAGTCCCAAAGGTAACTAACGCTCACGACCGTTACACCGTGTATTTAAAGTAAACGTAATTCGCATCCTCCTGGTGGCGGTACTAGAGCCACTCTTATTCGACTGGCGTAAAATCTGAATAATCTTTCAGATGTAGAAACATGCCTACCAACTTTCATTTACGTCGTACAACACCTTCTTTGCCTAGCAAATTTTTTTTCAATAGTGTAGTTAGTCGCTGTAACGGATCAAATATATTCCAAGAATGTTGTTGTTGTGGTCTTCAGTCTCGAGACTGGTTTGTTGCAGCTCTCCATGCTACTCTGTTCTGTGCAAGCTTCTTCATCACCCAGTACCCATTGCGACCTACATCCTTCTGAATCTGCTTAGTGTATTCATCTCTTAGTCTCCCTCTACGATTTTTACTCTCCACACTGCCATCTAATACTAAACTGGTGGTCCCTTGAAGTCTCAGAACATGTCCTACCAACCGATCCCTTCTTCTGGTCAAGTTGTTCCACAAACTCCTCTTCTCCCCAATTCTGTTCAATACCTCCTCATTAGTTATGTGGTCTCCCCATCTAATCTTCAGCATTATTCTGTAGCACCACATTTCTAAAGCTTCTATTCTCTTCTTGTCCAAACTATTTATCATCCATGTTTCCCTTCCATACATGGCTACACTCCATACAAATACTTCCTGACACTTAAATCTATACTCGATGTTAGCAAATTTCTCTTCTTCAGAAACGCTTTCCTTGCCATTGCCAGTCTACATTTTATATCCTCTGTACTTCGACCAACATCAGTTATTTTGCTCCCCAAATAGCGAAACTCCTTTACTACTTTAAGTGTCTCATTTCCCAATCTAATTCCTTCAGCGTCATCCAACTTAATTCGACTACATTCCATTATCCTCATTTTCCTTTTGTTGATGTTCATCGTATACCCTCCTTTCAAGACACTCTCCATTCCGTTCAACTGCTCTTCCAAGTCCTTTGCTGTCTCTGACAGAATTACAATGTCATCGGCGAACCTTAAAGTTTTTGTTTCTTCTCCATGGATTTTAATACCTACTCCGAATTTTTCTTTCGTTCCCTTTACTGCTTGCTCGATATACAGATTGAATAACATCGGGGAGAGACTACAACCCTGTCTCACGTCCTTCCCAACCACTCTTATAACTGCCATCTGGTTTCTGTACAAATTGTAAATAGCCTTCCGCTCCCTGTATTTTACCCCTGTCTTTGAAAGAGAATAATTTCGTGTAATTTATCCAGGAGGTAGTAACGTGTCATAATACGCAGAAAAAAATCTATTACTGAATTCATTGCAGAGGCAAATAATTCTTAGGAGATCCCAAGAACCGGTTTTCATTGAAGAATCACAGTAAATTCTTCAGTAGCCTAAGTCTCTCTTCCGCGAAGGCCACTAAGATAAAATTAGACTTGTAAGAGCGCTCACAGAGACTTATAAACAATCGTTAACTCCACGACCTGACCGTCATGGAAAGGGAAGAAACCAAAATTAGCTTACAGTGAAACGAAAAGTTTTACTTCTACCACAAAATTACCTGCTCATTTGCTGAGGGTAGAGTATGTAAGACTGTTGGATTTTAATGGTCTTTACGAGCTGCTCAGTGAAACAGAAAAAGCAGCCAAGGAATTTTCTTAAGTTTCTAGCGGAGCTGTTATGCTGATTTCAAATTCTACATCGACAGAGTTCCCCGCATGTTAGTGCCGATCCCTTCTGTTGCTTTGAATCTGAAGTATAGACTTTTACGACATTTTTAACTGTTATTACGACAGGCGAAGTGGTTCTTGTCGCAACAAGGTCCACACTGACATTTCATATCTAACTGTAACACAATCTTTGCCTGTCCCACTAATTAAATACCTATATACGAAAGAGGAAATTATCGACATGATCTTTTGAGATATAACGCTGACAGAGATTAAGAAATAATGTGAAAGGAGTAGGCCGTGCTCTTTTCATAGGCACTATGAACCACTTGCCTGAAGCGCTTTAGGAAAAAAAAAATTTCAAATGAAGGTATCCTGACGGAGACTGAATTTTGCTCCTCCTGAATACAGTTCTAGTGTCTTAAATACAGAACTATCACGTATAGTAGTATACAATTAAAGGGGATGGCTACAGATTACACGGAAATTTTAATATACTAGAATTATTTTTTTTTAAAGAAAGAGAAAATTATTACAATCTTTTTGAGTCAATTGGAAAAGACGCAAGAGCCTTAAAGTAATACGAATTACTAAACTTTAAACCACATACAAAGTAGAATGAGATTTTCACTCTGCAGCGGAGTGTTCGCTGATACGAAACTTCCTGGCAGATTACAACTGTGTGCCGGACCGAGACTCGAACTCGGGACCTTTGCCTTTCGCGGGCAAGTGCTCTACCAACTGAGCTACCCAAGTACGACTCACGCCCCGTCCTCACAGCAGATGTAAAGCTGGAAAAGATTTTAGCTTTTATGAGCTGATACTCTTCGTAGCATTTTTTGTCTCAGTAGAACAGGTGGAGGAGTATTTAAGCTGAACCAGTGTGTGACTTATTAGACGTGTTTTGTAATGCGAACGACTACAATTACTAGATACACACTTATTAAGTTCAATTTTCACTATACTTTGAACTACAATTCTTCTCCACACATAAGGCCTTTCCTGAAGTAAACGTATAGATGAAATGAACATGTAGATCTCCACAAATCAATACCTACAAAACGTGGGGTTCCAACTGTGCATCTTCTGTGCAATAACAAATAATATACTCCTTTTGTAACCGTGTGGAAGTATCATCTTTTATCAGTGAGGCATTTAAGAGATACACATTGTTGGCTGCCACAGAAAAACTGAAAAAGCTATCCTGCCATTTTTAACGTCAGTAATGCGAGATTCTTTAAACTTCTGCAGCTCCAGAAAACATTTCTTCCTTGACAAAGGATTTCAGAAATTTAGTACATCTAAAAACTCGAAAATCTTTGACATCACTAGTAGGAATTTTTAAATTTGTAGAGTTCTAGATAGAAAGTGAGAATCCAGTTGAGAAATTCATTTTATGTACAACTACGCAGTTTATAAAACATCGAAACAAAATCGGCCATCCACAAGGAATGTGCGGAATTAGTAAACCTGAACAGATGAAACAGGCGATAGGGATCGCGCGACAGCATCGTCTAAAAGGTGAGAAAGCAAAATTTAAAATAGTTGTTTTTCTTTCTCTAAGATACAGTCCAAGGTACGATCCTCCTGTGCCAAAGAAAGTACGAGTACATTCATTAGTAATGACGAATCTACAGGCACGACGCGATGACTTTGAAGTTCGGAAATACCTGTCACGATAAAAAAAGAAGTGATCCCCGAAGATACATAACGATCAGCAGCTTCGTTGCGTGACTTTTCAGGCCATTAGTTGCAGGTTCTTAAAATGAAATTTAAAAAACCTGATTCACCACTTCTCCGAAACCAGACGATGTGGCGGATCCAGCGAAGGCAATAGACAAGCAGTCGCAAGAGAGAGATTTAAAATCCTTGTCACACTAACCAAATTAAGCGTTAGCATAGCTTCAGTAAATGAACTTTGACAAAGTTCAGTGCGATTCTTTTTCGTCGCCAGTCTCGTGACTCTGAGATTTTGCTCCGTACATAACGATTTTGATGACGATTTGAGATTTTGCTCCGTACGTAACGATTTCGATGACGATCTCCTCCAGTCCTTCGTTCATGTACATATCAGACTTTTTGCCTCTCTGTTGGAATCGCTGGTTGTGTAGAATCTCTTTGTCAGAGAGGCTAGTGGTGCAAATGTCATCCTCGAAGCTCGGGCAGTGGAGGAATCTTGAGCTAGCAGCGGCATGAGGAAGGTGGCGAACGGGGCCCAGTGCTGGGAGCAGCCCATGTATGTGCTGCAAAACGACGGCCGCACCTGGAGTGATAGCGCAGCGTAGTTTTAGCTGAGAACCGTTGTTTGAGAAGCTGTAATTGGGAAAGGAGCTCCCCATTTGCATGCGCAATACTGATGTTGCCCGAAGGAGATCGGCGGTTAAAGCAACGGTTGGACGTCTTACAGCCATCAATGTACTGTCGCTGCGTTTCGGTTGCATTGACACACAAGTTCTGATACTTCCTTTTGAAACGGAATAATATTATTATTGAGTACTTTCCTACCTGTGTGTTTTAGTTGCTCATCTTGCAAAATCGTAATTGACTCCGCCATTGTGGGGCGCCATCAGTTCCACTATCCCGTAACTGTGGGGGGGGGGGGGGGGATTATTTGTATGCATGTGTCGGACCAGTGGTAACTGATTTATGTTTCAGGTCTTATCACATCAGTTTAATGATGTGTTTAATGTATTGCCAGGAAGCGTGCGAAAGACTGGTGTGTGGAATAAAATAAGGCGGCAAGATTACGGCTCTGTAAACCCACTGAGGTAGCAGCGGATGAATTCTAATGCTGCAGATTTGTTGTTGAGTTAAGTAATTATCTCTATAACTGAATAATCCACGCCCCTTAACTTGTTAATGTGAAGCTGTTGGAACGTAAACTTGTTTGAAATTGTGGCGCAAACAGAGGCGGGGGAGAAAACTTCTGATAAGGATGTCTCGTTGTACTTTGTTATGTATTTCAAGTACTTGGGCTAAATTAGATTTATCTGAATACTGTTTTTAGGTCTGAACTGCTATAGGCTAATTATTGTAAAATGCATTTTGAAATAGCCTTGGGCATTTTAAACCCTTTACCAAAATTAGTTATAGAGTTTGACTTGAAACTTTTCATTGATGTGATAATTGCTTTGAGTTCATAGATAATGTGTTCTAATAACTGTTGAGTAAGAACTTTTATTAATAAATTTGCTTTAAAGGACGTCTTAATTTATATTATCCCGGCACCTTATCACCCCTTCACAGCTCTTACCATGCGAATTTTAGTACGAGGAGGAGGTTTATAAATTCCACAAAGTATTACTCTGACAGTACTATTCACGACTCGACCTGTATTATTTCGGAAAGAGTTGTTCGGAAATGTTTTACTGCGTATCCAGTTTCCAAGCGTCAGCGCCTGTTCTGAGCTAGCGTCTGGTTTTGCAGTTGTGGCTGAGCGCTTGAGAACCGCGCGAAGGCTGGCTGCGGTTCGCGGAATCCATTTGGGCGTCGGCTGCTGGAATGCAGGGGCCACCGGCGTCGCTGTAGCGCAGGGCGATGACTGTGTTACTCACGCTGCCAGGGTAGCGTCGGAGCCCGCGACGGCCGTAAAACGGTAGTGAGCACAGGGTCTCTAATTTTGAAGATCACGATTTGGCACAATAGTTGTATGTGACTTCTCTACTGGAACACTGTCAGCCTACTGATTGACCATGACAGCTTAATTAATTAACATCGTTATTAATGTCAGGTGATGGTCTATTGATTGACCGAAGGAGTTTCAATAAACAAGTGAAGTACAACTGTAGTACTGCATTATCATTTCTGTACATCTACAACTACATCTACATGACTACTCTGCAATTCACATTTAAGTGCTTGGCAGAGAGTTCATCGAACCACAATCATACTATCTCCCTATCATTCCACTCCCGAACAGCGCGCGGGAAAAACGAACACCTAAACCTGTCTGTTCGAGATCTGATTTCTCTCATTTTATTTTGATGATCATTCCTACGTATGCAGGTTGGGCTCAACAAAATATTTTCGCATTCGGAACAGAAAGTTGGTGACTGAAATTTCGTAAATAGATCTCGCCGCGATGAAAAACGTCTTTGCCTTAATGACTTCCATCCCAACTCGCGTATCATATCTGCCACACTCTCTCCCCTATTACGTGATAATACAAAACGAGCTGCCCTATTTTTGCACCCTTTCGATGTCCTCCGTCAATCTCACCTGGTAAGGATCCCACACCGCGTATCAATATTCTAACGAGTGTAGTGTAAGCTGTCTCTTTAGTGGACTTGTTGCATCTTCTAAGTGTCCTGCCAATGTAACGCAACCTTTGGCTCGCCTTTCTCACAATATTATCTATGTGGTCTTTCCAACGGAAGTTGTTCGTAATTTTTACACCCAGGTACTTAGTTGAATTGACAGCTTTGAGAATTGTTCTATTTATCGAGTAATCACCTCACCCTTTTCGTTATTTAGCGTCAACTGCCGCCTGCCACACCATACAGCAATTTTTCTAAATCGCTTTGCAACTGATACTGGTCTTCGGATGACCTTACTAGACGGTAAATTACAGTATCATCTGCGAACAACCTAATAGAACTGCTCAGATTGTCACCCAGGTCATTTATATAGATCAGGAACAGCAGACGTCCCAGGACGCTTCCCTGGGGAACACCTGATATCACTTCAGTTTTACTGGATGATTTGCCGTCTATTACTACGAACTGCGACCTTCCTGACAGGAAACCACGTATCCAGTCGCACAACTGAGACGATACCCCATAGGCCCCCAGCTTGATTAGAAGTCGCTTGTGAGGAACGGTGTCAAAAGCTTTCCGGAAATCTAGAAATACGGAATCAACTTGAGATCCCTTGTCGATAGCGGCCATTACTTCGTGCGAATAAAGAGCTAGCTGCGTTGCACAAGAACGATGTTTTCTGAAACCATGCTGATTACGTATCAATAGATCGTTCCCTTCGAGGTGATTCATAATGTTTGAATACAGTATATGCTCCAAAACCCTACTGCAAACCGACGTCAATGTTATAAGTCTGTAGTTCGATGGATTACTCCTACTACCCTTCTTAAACACTGGTGCGACCTGCGCAATTTTCCAATCTGTATGTACAGATCTATCGGTGAGCGAGCGGTTGTATATGATTGCTAAGTAGGGAGCTATTGTGTCAGCGTAATCTGAAAGGAACCTAATCGGTATACAATCTGGACCTGAAGACTTGCCCGTATCAAGCGATTTGAGTTGCTTCGCAACCCCTAAGGTATCTACTTCTAAGAAACTCATGCTAGCAGCTGTTCGTGTTTCAAATTCTGGAATATTCCATTCGTCTTCCCTGGTGAAGGAATTTAGGAAAACTGCGTTCAATAACTCCGCTTTAGCGGCACAGTCGTCGGTAACAGTACCATCGGCACTGCGCAGCGAAGGTATTGACTGCGTCTTGCCGCTTGTGTACTTCACATACGACCAGAATTTCTTAGGATTTTCTACCGAATTTCGAGACAATGTTTCGTTGTGGAACCTATTAAAGGCATCTCGCATTGAAGTCCGTGCCAAATGTAATGTATTTAAAGTCCTAAATTCTTAATTTTAGTTTGGAGTTCAATGTTCACTTGCCGACTCTTTTCAACTGGGCACCGCGGATATAAAGATAGATTAGATCGCAACATCCCGTCAAGCATTGTGTGTCCAGAAACAGCTCGAATGGAGGAAAGATGGGGTAAGAAAACAGAACGATTAATTTTCAGAGAAACCACCCAAATATTTACATTGAGGGAATTTGGTGCATTTTCCGCCATTTTGAGAGTACGGCACTTTTGAACTGTAACATTTGTGTAGCTGAGATTTCGTACAAAAATTGAATGACTTCAGGTACAGCAACAGTATTAAGAGCATGTATCTATCTATTGTAGTTCAAATAAGAGAAGAATTTGTCTACTAGATCACATTTGAAATCATGGTTAATTATCATCGGTCTCATGAGCTAATGTATCAAGCATCTAATATCATTGAAACCAGTGGTTCCCAACAAGGGTGGTGTGAGAGATCTATAGCGGGGTCACAGACAGCTCAGAAGAAAGCAGAAACATACGGTCAGACAAGTCAAAAATTTTATATTCTTATTACAGTTATTTACCACGTCCTCTGAAACTCTACAGTTCCCTATTACTCTATATTTGGTAACACTCTATTCCTATAGTGTGGATTGCAGTTTACTGCCAACTAAATTTTTCGAACGAAGCAAAACTTGTAAATAAGTAAATAAAATAAACACAGGAGTCATGAGATTTTTGGGTTTGCAAAGGAGTACTCCAGGTAGAAAAAGTTGCAAGCGACTGACTTAAATTGTAACAGACTGCATTCAACATCCACAGAAAAGAATGATATGACAAGTCCTGCATTTAGGATCAAATTACAGGAAATAACAAAAACCTTGTTTCACTTAATCATTGTTTCGTTTAGACATTACTATCAGTAGCATATTGGTAGGAATTATTAGACACAATACAATGGTATCATCATCAGTTTGCCTTCAGGTGAAATTAGATGAACACCGTATGTATTGTATTGTATGTTAACCGGGGACCTATAAACGACGGAGAGGCTCCGTCCCCGCTGCTGCCGCAGTGGTCCACATCCCCACGACGACTACCGCAGTCCACTCATCCACTCAAACCCTCCCCCCCCCCCCACCCCCCCCGCCGCCCAACACCGAACCCAGGGCTATTGTGCGGTTCGGCCCCCGGTGGACCCCCCCAGGGAACGTCTCACACCAGGCGAAAGTAACCTCTAAGTATGCGTGGTAGAGTAATGGTGGTGTACGCGTACGTGGAGAACTTGTTTTCGCAGCAATCGCCGACATAGTGTAACTGAGGCGGGATAAGGGGAACCAACCCTCATTCGTCGAGGCAGATGGAAAACCGCCTAAAAACCATTCACAGACTGGCCGGTTCACCGGACCTCGACACAAATCCGCCGGGAGGATTCGTGTCGGGGACGAGGCGCTCCTTCCTGCCCGGAAAGACGTGCGTTAGATCCCACGGCAAACCGGGTGGGCAGACGAACATACTCTATGTACATTAAGTTATGAAGTATTTCCTGGAGTACACTGTCTTTCAAGCTGATGGAATGGACTGCGATCACATCAATAAATATCTTTCTGAAATTTCACTGAATTACTCCTAGAGCAAGTCCACAAAAAGCAGTAGGCTAATGTTTTTATTTTAATTTATTCATTAGTTACTTCGAAAAGCTTGACCAAAAACATACGACAAAAGTACATCTTGGTTTCAAACGTGTGCTATTTTGTAATTTTTTGCAGTATCAAAGACTGCGCTATTACACCGTGCGCACTGTCGTGTACATCAACAAAATCTTATGGTCCCAGCTGAAGATCTAAACCGATTCTTCACATTACCTAAAAAAAAAACGGAGAAGAATCATTGATTACTTCATGGGGATGAACGACTGTAGCAAAGAAAAACTCTATCTACAGCACGTCACTTGCAGTACTATCAAGAAAGCCATAATGCGGATTAGATAAGCATCTACTGGACATGATGGCATCACTATCCAGATGGTAAAACTTATTATTGACCAACTACTGCCCTCTATAGCAGACATTTTCAACGATTCATTAATCACAAGTGTTTTCCCTGAGGCCTGGAAACTGGGACAAATTAAGCCACTGCCTAAAAAGGACATCGCCACAGCACCCTCTGACTACCGCCCCATCTGCCTTCTTCCTGCACTATGAAAGGCCTTAGAATATATAGTTCATGACAAGCTCACCAACTACCTAACTACTAACAACCTACTAGACGAATACTAATCAGGTTTCCGTAAACATCGAAGCACAACATCCGCACTGATAAAGGTGACAGATGACCTGAAACTTACCATGGACAGACAAGAAGCGACTATCATTTGCTTCTTAGATTTCAGCAAAGCATTTGATACTGTCGACTTCGACATCTTACCAGCCAAACTTAGCGGTTTAGATTTATCACCAAGTTCAGTGCAATGGTTTCGCTCATACATGACCTCTCGTCAGCAACGCGTCCTGTCTTGGAATATAAAATCACAATGGCGGCAGGTAGTGTCAGGCGTTCCCCAAGGCTCAGTATTATGTCCTATACTCTTCTCTCTGTATGTCAATGATGTGCCATCGGTTCTGACCTATTGCAAATATCATATGTATGCTGATGACCTTCAGTTGTATCTAAGTGCGAAACCAAGCGATCTCAAGAAAGCTATTGAAAATTTCAATACTGACCTCGATGAACTGTCAAAATGGGCACAGGACATAGGACTAAAACTAAACCCATCTAAAACCCAAGCGGTACTTGTTGGTCACTCTAAGCTCATTAGCCCAAAACATGGGGAATCCGTACCATCTCTTATCCTAAATGGAACAAATATTAACTTCTCTCCCTGAGCAAAGAGTTTGGGAGTAATAATAGATGAAAATCTGAATTGGACAGAACAAGTAACTGCAGTGTGCAAAAAAGCGTCAGCATCCCTTCATGTTCTACAAAAGCATAAAAAACTCTTCCCTTTCGATCTGAAAAAGAAATTAGTACAAACGCTTATACTCCCAATCATTGACTGCAGCGATATTATCCTACAAGGCCTCTCTCAGGAAAATTCGCGACGTCTAGAACTGGTCATGAATGCCTGCGTCCGATATATCTGTGACGTTCAACATTTTGATCACATTTCACCAGCATATGCAAAATTGTCCTGGCTGCGTGCAGACAAACTCAGGGATTTCCATACACTCTGTCTCATCTATTGCCTTATAAATGTACACTGTCCCTCATATCTCTCCTCATCCTTAACGCTTATGTTGGAACAACATGACAGAAACACACGTTGCCATCATAATAAAACCCTCTCTGTTCCACTCCATCGCCCAGTCATCTTCGCCAAGTCCTTTACAGTAGCGGGAACCCGACTCTGGAATAACCTCCCTGGTTATGTTAGAGAACTTGAAAACATATCCGGTTTCAAAAAACAGTTAATGACGTATCTACTTAAGCAACAGTAATGTCTTCCTTTGTACATGAATGCACTTCACCTCATTACTTCCCTGTTTCCCCCTCCTTAAATCTACCTTCCCCAAAACTCGCTATACTAGTAAACAACTGCTTTACACACCAAGATATTGATGTACATCTGCACAAATCTTCATTACAATTGCCAATTCCAGCACTTACTTTATTAGGTTTTAGTCACTACTCTTTATTCATATTGTCACTAGAGTAATCTAATGTTCTTAGTTAACCTATTGTCATGATGTAACTCTGATGTGTGAAATGCTGCATGTGTGGAACACTGGTCCGATGTAAGAGAGGGTCTGACGGCCCTAACCTGATCAGGTTAAATAAAAAATAAAATATATTTTGATTTTAGGTAAGATTCACAGACTGTAGGACTTCCATCATGGACACACCTCATTCTGGACAGACTAATTTAACTCTTACAATGGGGAATAATGATGAAATGTTGTCCAAGAAACAATAAATAATGTGCAAAATTATTTACGTTAATTGCTTCATACGTTGCCCCAAAACAAAATCGTAAAACTCGCTCGTTTCATTGGCTGTCTGAGGAGAATGGACCCTTAAATGTGCAGCTTGAGAACTCGCCTGCAAGTAGTTGTGAACACTGACTTGCATGTATGTTGTTGTTGTTGTGGTCTTCAGTCCAGAGACTGGTTTGATGCAGCTCTCCATGCTACTCTATCCTGTGCAAGCTTCTTCATCTCCCAGTACCTACTGCAGCCTACATCCTTCTGAATCTGCTTAGTGTATTCATCTCTTGGTCTCCCTCTACGATTTTACCCTCCACGCTGCCCTCCAGTGCTAAATTGGTGATCCCTTGATGCCTCAGAACTTGTCCTACCAACCGATCCCTTCTTCTCGTCAAGTTGTGCCACAAATTCCTCTTCTCCCCTATTCTATTCAATACCTCCTTATTAGTTATGTGATCTACCCATCTTATCTTCAGCATTCTTCTGTAGCACGACATTTCGAAAGCTTCTGTTCTCTTCTTGTCCAAACTATTTATCGTCCATGTTTCACTTCCATACATGGATGGCTACACTCCATACAAATACTTTCAGAAACGACTTCCTGTCATTTAAATCAATACTCGATGTTAACAAATTTCTCTTCTTCAGAAACGCTTTCCTTGCCATTGCCAGTCCACATTTTATATCCTCTCTACTTCGACCATCATCAGTTATTTTTCTCTCCAAATAGCAAAACTCCTTTACTACTTTAAGTGTCTCATTTCCTAATATAATTCCCCCAGCATCACCCGAGTTAATTTGACTACATTCCATGTATATGGAGACCCAAAGCCCTTGCAAGTGTAGTTAATAGCAGATCGTATAGCAACATTGAAATGAACTCTCACTTGATGAGTGCTTTCGTTATTCGATAACTGCCATAGTTTGCGTAGGGCTCAATGTGGCAAATAAATTTGAATTTGAAAGGTGTAATACGCACTACATACGTTGATGAGCAAAAACATTGTGACCACCTACTTGATACCTTGTTTGTCCGTCTTTGGAACGAAATAAATCACTAATTCTGTGTATCAAGGCTTAAGACAGTTCGTTGGTAAGTTTGTGGAGGTATGTGGCATTAGATGTCTACGCAAAGGTCATGTAATCTGCGTCAATACCGGGCCGCTGACTTGCGTACGCAATGATGGCGCTCGACAGCTATGCAGATGCGTTCCGTAGGATTTACAGCAAGCGAATTTGGTCGATGACACATCAACCTGAGTTCCGAATAATGCTCGTCAAACCACTGTGGCACTGTTCTGGCTCGAGACACGGACAGTTATACTGCTGAAAGATGACATCGCCGTCTGGGAAGAGGATACGGGTGGTTCGCAGTTGTCGGTGTGTCTCCGATTACTACAACGGGTCCCATGCAAGCGCAGGAGAATGTCTCCCGTAGCATAATAGTGCGCCCAGCACTTTGCGTCCCTGGCGCGCTAAACGTTTAGAGCCGCCGTTCTCCTCGACGACGGCATTTGTGGAGACGACTAGCGACCTAGTGTAGGAAAAATGCGATTCACCCGAAGAGCCGACGCATTTTCCCGATGGTCCCGTACCCAAGGCAACCTAATTGACGATGTCGTTTGGTCATGGGTCAACAAGTGAACACGTAAGAGTGGTTTGCTGCGGAGCTCCATCTTCAAGAACGTACGATGGACGGTGTGCTCAAATACTTGTACGAGCACCAGCATTGTGCTCTTTCTGCATATATCCAACAGATCACTAACTATCCCACTTTACAGAGCAGACGAGCCTTCGAACCCCACGTTCTGTGAAGAATCGTGGACGTCCTATTACTTAGCTCCTAGTGGTAGTTTCACTGGCAGTCTACCTCTTTCCGTGGCTGCTCACGACAATAGCACGTGAACATTCGACCAGCTTCCCCGTTTTCGAAACGCTAGTTCACAGGCTGCGTAATAATAACCTGCCCTTCGTCGAAGTCGCTTATGTCAATGGATTTCTCCATTGATCCCCCGTCCGTGTCTGCTCCCCTTACATACTTTTGTCACGTGCCCCCAACGCCACCAGGAGGCACCTAACGTCGCGATGGACAGTGGTAATTTTGTCTTATCAGTGTATTATCATAGGGAAAATAATGATTACTCTTCATAGCAGCTACACATCATCATCAGCAGTATTTTGGAGAACCGAACTGTAGTAATCAAGTAAACAGTTACTTGAAAACTTTAAACTTTGTCACAGAAGGAAACGTTCTCAGATTTTCCCACTTTTTGAGCCTCTACGAAGGCGTTATTTTTAAATTATTACATTAATCGACAGTTTCAGTCCTGCGTATCAGAGTATGTTCTTATCCAGAGAAAAACCATGGAAACATGGGTAAATATGTTGTTTGTATTTCGAATTAAATACCATAGGATTGTACTTTCAGACTTTTATCAATGCACACTAACATCATTTCTATGAGAAATAAGAATTTTACTATTTCTAAATCGAAATTTCTTGCCATTTCGATCGAAATGTTTATTTCTCTTACAGTGAGCTATGTTTCTGAGTTCGTTTGCTATACACTTCTTAGAATCGTATTACCTCTCTGTTTTGTCTAACAGGAGTCACACGAATTAATTTTTTCTCGATATTTCTCGACATGCACATATACTAGCGTGGTATCAGTAATCAATAACTCAGGATGTGATCTACAGACAGTAGAACAAGTATTAGCGAACGAAAAAGTAAGTAAATAAAAAGTCTTCTGATTTCCATTGCAAATGTGAAATACCTTATGTGTTTTACCAAGTATTATGCAAGATTAAACATGTTTCAATATTATACTTAACTATCTCTTCTGTAGTGCATTAATTTCAGGTAAGCAGCATAGTAATTGACACCGCCTACGTGATGGGCTTAACACATGTAGGTTTCACAGGTTTTTTTCGATGCTGTCCTGTCAACTATTTGCATATATCTTAACATAACCGTGAGCCGTGAGTAAACGCCATAAACCGGAGACCCTCTGACATTTCGACCAGGCATTGAGTCTCACGATGCGTTTTACGTGAGACTGTATGTGCTTGGAAGTATCAAATTTCATCTGAATCAATCCAGTCTCAGTTTTTGTTTTTATTAATTGTACTTTACCGCATTTCAGCGCACTGTTAAATGAACTATGAATTTCACGTTTCTCTCTTTTGGATTTAAAAGCCCAATTTGTCTCAACAGCAAATAATTTACTCTAGTGTCGTAGGGCTTTCGCAAATAAAGTGTACATCAGTCACTCAATGAGATGGCACACTCATTTCATATTTTAGGGAGATAAGTGAATGCCGTAATGCTAAAGAAAATGGATACACACGTTTTACAGAAAGAAATGAAAAATAAAAACCACTTTCAGTCATATGCCATTAACGATTATTTGTCAGAGTGGTCACATCAGAATGATTCATGCTTCGGGTACACTAAAGCATTATCGGTACCTTGCAAGACAGTTTCAAATTTTAATGCTAGTAGCAAAGACGAGAAAAAATAAATAGTTAGCATGTCACGAAATTTTTCTTCAGCGCGTAAACTCCGTATAAAAAATAAAGTAATTACTTGACTTCAGTTTTTAAGTCTATAACACAGAAAAAAGGGTAATTTGAGAGAATGCAAGGTATATTATCGAGAAACAGGTATTCATGTATTCTAGCGTCCTACTGAAGACTTAATGTTCTTTAGGTTCGGAAGTATGACATACAATTAACTGCAGCTTTCTACACAAGATGGTTCAGGAAGATTCACTGGCCATTGGCGATGTGTAAGAGTGTACTGTTGCAAATACAAATTGTAACGGAGCATTTGTGCTGTCTACAAGTCAGCAGTTTCCTGAACAAGCAAATGGGGAGGGGGGGGGGGGGGTGGTTGTGATGATAGGCGACGACGCTAATCAGTCGCGGGAAAGATGATGTAACTCTGCAATCACTAAACTGTAGTTGTATTATATTGCATATTTCTTGTTGTATTAAACCTGGATTAGGTTTCTGAGATGTTAAGAGCCCTGACTTCAGACATTCTACTCACTGTGTATGGACACAGTAGCGAACAGGATTATATAATGATTTCGTTAATCAGAAATAACGATCAATGCGACAGTTTTCAGTCAAGGGGAAACAATATGAGGACCACCAAACAGGCAATGCTTTTTTTATGCCAGTGTATATCACAAGCTACTTATAATATGTCCTGGTGGATGACTGTCAGTTAAGGGTCACCTATTTTGCTCACTTTTCGCGCAGTTGTGGTAAATACTTAGATGCACAAAGTTCTGCTCTGGTAAGATACACTTTTTAAATGTTTTCGAGCAACAGAAGTTCAATGACATACGAGTATGTTCAGAAGCACACGAGACCACCAGCCATCGAGCAGCGACTTTACCGCAACTAGCTATGGCGACAGCCTGGAATATGTCCGTATTACGTTTGAATTTCGTCTGTTTGATGAAATCTGTAAGCGGAGCGAAAGAAAAACGTATAAATTAAACAATGTTTTTTATGTCATAATTTCCATAGTCACACGAAGGATGGGAAATGGACAAAAGGGACATCAGACTGACCAGCTTGACGTATAGTTTTGCATAAAAATATTTAATTGCTTGAAAGTGTTCAGACGAAAAAGTTAATTAGTGATCTGAGTGGAAATTGAAATATTTCACTAGCAGCTGTCGGTGCTTAAGTGTCAAAAGTCTATCTCTTCAAGTGCCAGTTATTTTGCGAGTAAAATGTTACATTGTGTTATATTTAACTGCCAAAACGGTTTCCTTCGAATCAGGTTCTAAATTCAGGACATTTCGAGAACAGAAAATGCTAGGGAAGCAAATGAGGTGCCAATAAGATGGTTTCTGAACAAAACTTGAAATAAAAATTGGAAAACAGTCAACCAAATATTTTGAGAAATGATTTATCCAAAAGCAAGAAATAAAATATATTATAGAAACATTTGACTCTCCATCGAATGCCTGTCGAAATCATGTTAGCTAATGTCCGGCCCCGGTAGCTGAGTGGTCAGCGTGACGGAATGTCAATCCTAAGGTCCCGGGTTCGATTCCCGGCTGGGTCGGAGCGAAAGAAAAACGTATAAATTAAACAATGTTTTTTATGTCATAATTTCCATAGTCACACGAAGGATGGGAAATGGACAAAAGGGACATCAGACTGACCAGCTTGACGTATAGTTTTGCATAAAAATATTTAATTGCTTGAAAGTGTTCAGACGAAAAAGTTAATTAGTGATCTGAGTGGAAATTGAAATATTTCACTAGCAGCTGTCGGTGCTTAAGTGTCAAAAGTCTATCTCTTCAAGTGCCAGTTATTTTGCGAGTAAAATGTTACATTGTGTTATATTTAACTGCCAAAACGGTTTCCTTCGAATCAGGTTCTAAATTCAGGACATTTCGAGAACAGAAAATGCTAGGGAAGCAAATGAGGTGCCAATAAGATGGTTTCTGAACAAAACTTGAAATAAAAATTGGAAAACAGTCAACCAAATATTTTGAGAAATGATTTATCCAAAAGCAAGAAATAAAATATATTATAGAAACATTTGACTCTCCATCGAATGCCTGTCGAAATCATGTTAGCTAATGTCCGGCCCCGGTAGCTGAGTGGTCAGCGTGACGGAATGTCAATCCTAAGGTCCCGGGTTCGATTCCCGGCTGGGTCGGAGATTTTCTCCGCTCAGGGACTGGGTGTTGTGTTGTCCTAATCATCATCATTTCATCTCCATCGACGCGCAGGTCGCCGAAGTGGCGTCAAATCGAAAGACCTGCACCAGGCGAACGGTCTACCCGACGGGGGGCTTTAGCCACACGACGTTTCATTCCATTTCATGTTAGCTAACGAATTGCGTCAAACGTTCGTCTAATTTATTTTAAACGTTTGACCATTTTTTGTAAAATTTCTTACAAAAATACAGTACCAAACACTGGAATCGCTACACTGAATCTTGTTTCTTCAAAGAGGAAAAATGACGCTAATTACAATGATATGGCACATTTGTGGCAGGGTCTAATATAGCTGTTGTATAATTACTTGGCTCGGAGTGACATGCATACAATTACTGCACGAATCCCGTGCATAGTTAACTGGCAGGTTTAATATAATTAATTAATTGCGCCACTTTTGAGTGATTGTTACGTCTTATGAGAGCTGTGTCCATTAGTGCTTGTGATCCTGTACATTTCAGTTTTTACTTTTATTTGTATAATAGTTTTAGTGTTTGTTTCATCTGACCTGACAGCAAAACGATATGTTAGTGAAGGGTTCGGCAACATGCAATATTTATATTTTGGCACTGACTTCCATAGCCTTTATGCAAAAAGTTTGTTATTATCCGTCTTCTACAGTCTAAGTCATGGTTTCCAGAGAATGCAAATAATGTGCTCTATTTTACTTTCAAACTGGCGGCGAGCGCTGGTTAAGTAGGTCGCTTTTTGTGTGGTGTTATTTTATGGGAAAAATGGTAAAATGAAAGAGGAAACCAACAAATGTTAGTTCGTAATTGTAAATTACTGTTTCTTATTTTATTTGCTGCCACCAACTGTTTACACTTTGTTTAATCATGTCAAGCACTTTGTCAAATGTAACTGTTTAATTATTTTTCTAGTGATACTCGCGTCTTTGTTGCGGCCTCGCTGTTCTATCCCAAATACTAATTTTATCATTGTTTTTGAACGCACTCTCTCGCGTCGAGTTGGTATCGCATTCTTCAGGTTTGTCGATCTGTGTCACACGCCGTAATCACGTGAAATGTCCACAGGGCTCAACGTCTAAAAGCAACAAAACATGTATCTTTCAACCGATTGTCAGAGGAGCCTAATACTGTTATAGACAACTTTTTAACCTATTTTTATAATCAAAGACCTGTATCAGAGGGGCACAGATTTTAGGCGAACATTTAGAGGTTCTTTAAAATGAACATAAACCGTTTCGACCACAAGAAACCTTTATTTCTTTGTTACCGGATTCGGTCAGTTACTGACCATCTTCTGATCTCATACCGTGTTGGTCGGTGGAGTGAACGGAGCAGGCGCTGAGAACTCCACGAACGTCAACTGCAGGTTTCATTAGTCGCGACAGTTCATTTTTAAAGTACTAAGAGAAAGCGCTCTTCTCCACGAGAAATGTTCTTAAAAACTAATATTTATATGTTGATTTACATAGATGCATTAATAAAAACGTGAAGTGACATTTGAGGAATCCGAGTTTAAGGTCACCTTGCAATGGAATGATGGTCAAAATTTTGTTATCGATATATTCAGTCATATATTACAAAGATATCACTGTGAAGACTTTACATTTATAATTATTTGTCGTCTTTGGTAGGCTGGCAGTATTTTGTGTGGTACGTTTCATAATAGCATAAAACGTATACTTCAGGGTTGCACGATATACATTTTATGAATAGATCTTATCGACATACGCGTTTGATTTTTAATAATAATGTCGGAAGGAGCGCCACATTGAAATTTAGAGAAAAAGGCTGTTCAGATGTAATGATTCGAAAATGTCATGTGTATTTCAACATAGATACCAATGTTCGATTGTGGCCTGATACAGTACTAGCGACTGAGGAGTAATGCAGTGTTCGTGAGAAGATAGTTCTCTTTTGTCATGCAACAATTTAGAAACATCCTGCAATTCGTTGCAGGAGGAGTTTTGCTCATAAAATCACCATTTTTTCCGTTTCCCGTCGTTTCTTAGTACAATGCATTGGTTATAAAAATATGCATTGCATAGGAGACAGATGGGTTCTCGGGTTCTTATTTTAGCTCACCACGAATTAACAACTATGGTTATTACTATTATTACTATTATTATTATTATTATTACTTTATGATGCAGCAAGATTCGTTGAGGCGATAGAAGACTTGGAGCAAGATTACGAAAATAAAGGATGACAATTCTCGAATGCGTATGGGCCAGTGTTATCACCTCAGCTTGTTGTGCAAACTTCGCTGTTTGATGACTGGTGCTCTCGTGCGGTATTAAAACAAGCTCGTGAACCATGGAAGCTCGAGTTCTCGAAAACGCTCAAGAAGCGCATTGTGCTAGGGCAACACTTGTCACAGCTAATTATGTACTATAATCTTGAGACACATGAGTAAAATCTGTTATCCATATGGTGTGCATATCGAGATGGACTGAAATGAATACCAGAAAAGAAAGTTATTGTTACTATAGCAGGAACACTGATGATGACGATATCATTTTACAAATATCTCAGAGCTGCGGTTCATTACAAAAAATAGTATCTGTGGCAGGTCTTGACTTCAACATGTCAATTTCAGATATACAATAATAGATGGCTCAAAAGTTTTTGTTTCTGTAGATCTCACATACTATTCTGGAAATGTAGAACGTAGCACAAATTATGCAACTAATAAGGTAAATCAGTAATACCAGCATTTGCCTCTTAGAGAACAAATTAACGCTTAACTGTGTTGCGCCATGGCCTCGCTTGGCGTAGCAGCTGGCCGACTTAAACAAGAGCCGTGACAAAGAGGGTGACTCAAGAAATCTAAGCATCAAAGGGCAGATGTTCTTGCGAAGGAAGCTGTATTCAAGTTAAACTGACATTGCAGAAGTACTGCCGAAGACTTCTGAATGGAGAAAGTACTACGCAGAGAGGGCTGTGAAACTGCTGACACAACGAAAAGAATGGATCAGTGATGTCATGGTTGGTCAACAGCCACACCTAGCGCCACGATTCTCTTACGGCTTAGGAGAGAGAAGCGCTGCCGTTTCAGATAAAGGTCCTAATTCGTATAAGTACTGCTCATTTTAGATAGGCAGTATTCAGCCGCAACCAGGTGCCAGTTACGAGGGGAAGTCGACGACAGGCAAGAAATGGGCATGCAAGCTGCCTCCAACAGACGCTATGTCTACTAGCAGTGCCGTCTTTACTGACCTCGCTGTCGACGGGAAGTTAAACACTAATCCCTACTCCTCCTTTTCCTCCAGTAACTGAAGGCCTGCCGCGCGGGATTAGCCGAGCGGTCTTAGGCGCTGCAGCCATGGACTGTGCGGCTGGACCCGGCGGAGGTTCGAGTCCTCCCTCGGGCCTGGGTGTGTGTGTTTGTCCTTAGGATAATTTAGGTCAAGTAGTGTGTAAGCTTAGGGACTGATGACCTTAGCAGTTAAGTCCCATAAAATTTCACACACATTTGAACATTTTTTGAACTGTCGGCCTACTATACGGTCTGTCCGAATGCTGCTGACTTCGGCCCTAGCCACTGGCGGGCTACCTTCTGGCTAGCTTGGGTCTGATAGTGGTTGCCTACTTTTAGGGACGGTCGTCATGCTTGGACCGCCTAGTCACCTAGCTGACAACACTCTTTCGAAAAAATTTTGATGCTTTTCGGCGGCTACCGCTGCCAGCCACCGTTGTCCGTGCTATTCTCCTCAGTTTGGTTCCGCACGCTCTGCTGCAGTTCATACTGAGCTCCGGCTGCATCATCCGTCACACTTTGCAGCCAGGACCAGCGATACACTGCAGGAATGATGACCCTGACGGCAGCTTCCTAGGAATGGCAGCTATCGCTGAAACAACCGGGTTTCGGATAAATCGCTCTTTTTTCTTGTCGGTTTTACGTGTCAGTTAAAATCGCTCAAAATAACTGATATATGAAAGAACCGATTTTCTACATGTACATTTATACTCCGCAAGCCACACAACGGCGTGTGGCGGACGGCACTTTACTTGCTACTGTCATTACCTCCCTTCCCTATTCCAATCGAATATGGTTCGCGGGAAGAACGACTGCCTGAAAGCCTGCGTGCGCGCTTGAATCTCTCTAATTTTACATTCGTGATGTCCTCGGGAGTTATAAGTAGGGGGAAGCAATATATTCGATACCTCATCCAGAAACGCATCCTCTCGAAACCTGGACAGCAAACTATACCGCGATGCAGAGCGCCTCTTTTGCAGAGTCTGCCACTTGAGTTTGCTAAACATCTCCGTAACGCTATCACGCTTACCAAATAACCCTGTGACGAAACGCGCCGCTCTCCTTTGGATCTTCTCTATCTCCTTTGTCAACCCGACCTGGTACGAATCCCACACTGATGAGCAATACTCAGGTATAGGTCGAACGACTGTTTTGTAAGCCACCTCCTTTTATGGGTGGACTACATTTTCTAAGGACTCTCCCAATGAATCTCAACCTGGTACCCGCCTTACCAACAATTAATTTTATATGATCATTCCACTTCAAATCGTTCCGCACGCATACTCCCAGATATTTTACAGAAGTAACTGCTACCAGTGTTTGTTCCGCTATCATATAATCATGCAATAAAGGATCCTTCTTTCTATGTATTCGCAATACATTACATTTGTCTATGTTAAGGGTCAGTTGCCACTCCCTGCACCAAGAGCCTATCCGCTGCAGATCTTCCTGCATTTCGCTGCAATTTTCTAATGCTGCAACTTCTCTGTATACTACAGCATCATCCGCGAAAAGCCGCATGGAACTTCCGACACTATCTACTAGGTCATTTATATATATATTGTGAAAAGCAATGGTCCCATAACACTCCCCTGTGGCGCGCCAGAGATTACTTTAACGTCTGTAGACGTCTCTCCATTGAGAACAACGTGCTGTGTTCTGTTTGCTAAAACAGCTGGTCTAATATTCCGTAGGCTCTTACTTTGTTTATCAGGCGACAGTGCGGAACTGTATCGAACGCCTTCCGGAAGTCAAGGAAAATGGCATCTACCTGGGCGACTGTATCTAATATTTTCTGGGTCTCATGAAGAAATAAAGTGAGATGGGTCTCACATGATCGCTGTTTCCCGAATCCATGTTGATTCCTAGAGAGTAGATTCTGGGTTTGCAGAAATGACATGATACGCGAGCAAAAAAGATGTTCTAAAATTCTACAACAGATCGATGTCAGAGATATAGGTCTATAGTTTTGCGCATCTGCTCAACGACCCTTCTTGAAGACTGGGACTACCTGTGCTCTTTTCCAATCATTTGGAACCTTCCGTTCCTCTAGAGACTTGCGTTACACGGCTATTAGAACGGGGGCAAGTTCTTTCGCGTACTCTGTGTAGAATCGAATTGGTATCCTGTCAGGTCTAGTGGACTTTCCTCTGTTGAGTGATTTCAGTTGCTTTTCTATTCCTTGGACACTTACTTCGATGTCAGCCATTTTTTCGTTCGTGCGAGGATTTAGAGAAGGAATTGTAGTGCGGTCTTCCTCTGTAAAACTGCTTTGGAAAAAGGTGTTTAGTATTTCAGCTTTACGCGTGTCGTCCTCTGTTTCAATGCCATCATCATCCAAGAGTGTCTGGGTATGCTGTTTCGAGCCACTTACTGATTTAACGTAAGATCAGAGCTTCCTAGGATTTTCTGTCAAGTCAGTACATAGAATTTTACTTTCGAATTCACTGAACGCTTCACGCATAGCCCTCCTTACGTTAACTTTGACATCGTTTAGCTTCTGTTTGTCTGAGAGGTTTTGGCTGCGTTTAAACTTGCAGTGAAGTTCTCTCTGCTTTCGCAGTAGTTTCCTAACTTTGTTGTTGAACCATGGTGGGTTTTTCCCGCCCCTCACAGTTTTACTTGGCACGTACCTGTCTAAAACGCATTTTACGATTGCCTTGAACTTTTTCCATAAACATTCAACATTGTCAGTGTCGGAACAGAAATTTTCGTTTTGATCTGTTAGGTAGTCTGAAATCTGCCTTCTATTGCTCTTGCTAAACAGATAAATCTTCCTCCCTTTTTTTACATTCCTATTTACTTCCATATTCAGGGATGCTGTAACGGCCTTATGATCACTGATTCCCTGTTCTGCGCTTACAGAGTCGAAAAGGTCGGGTCTGTTTGTTATCAGTAGGTCCAAGATATTATCTCCACGAGTCGGTTCTCTGTTTAATTGCTCGAGGTAATTTTCGGATATCGCACTCAGTATAATGTCACTCAATGCTCTGTCCCTACCATCCGTCCTAAACATCTGAGTGTCCCAGTCTATATCTGGTAAACTGAAATCTCCACCTAAGACTATAACATGCTGAGAAAATTTATGTGAAATGTATTCCAGATTTTCTCTCAGTTGTTCTGCCACTAATGCTGCTGAGTCGGGAGGTCGGCAAAAGGAGCCAATTATTAACCTAGCTCGGTTGTTGAGTGTAACCTTCACCCATAATAATTCACAGGAACTATCCACTTCTACTCCACTGCAGGATAAACTACTACTAACAGCGAAAAACACGCCACCACCGGTTGCATGCCATCTATCCTGTCTAAACACCGTCTGTGCCTTTGTAAAAATTTCGGTAGACTTTATCTCTGGCTTCAGACAGCTATTCGTACCTGTAACGATTTCAGCTTCGATGCTTTCTATCAGCGCTTGAAGTTCCGGTACTTTACCAACCCAGCTTCGACAGTTAACAATTACAATACCGATTGCTGCTTGGTCCCTGCTTGTCCTGACTTTGCCCCGCACCCTTTGAGGCTGTTGCCCTTTGTGTACTTGCCCGAGGCCATCTAAGCTAAAAAACCACCCAGACCACGCCACACAACCTCTGCTACCCGTGTAGCCGCCTGCTGTGTGTAGTGGACTCCTGACCTATCCAGTGGAATGCGAAACCCCGCCACCCTATGGCGCAAGCCCAGGAATCTGCAGCTGTTATCATAAATTCCTTCCTATTATTTCATAGAAATGACAGACAACTCCTCAATCTCTTGAAGCATACGAAGCGCCGTACATCTTTGCTATTACAACTTGCGAAAATATTTCCAGACTGGGTTTGGTGCCATGTTGTAATACAAAGGAAATCTGGCAACGACAGTCAGAAATTACCTTATAGGCCAGATGGAGGCAAGTCTAGCTCATTACACGTTCAAGGGTGTCTTAAGCCACGACACACGGCAAGAGGGTCGTAGTCTCAGCAAAGCTGTACCAGTACTTAAGCCATGTGTTTGTTGCTCGTTTAGCCGGCCGACGTGGCCGATCGGTTCTAAGCCCTTCAGTCTGGAACCGCTAGACCTCTACGATCGCAGGTTCGAATCCCGCCTCGGGCATGGATGTGTGTGATGTCCTTAGGTTAGTTAGGTTTAAGTAGTTCTAAGTTCTAGGGGAATGATGAACTCAGATGTTAAGTCTCATAGTGCTCAGAGCCATTTTGTTGCTCGTTTCGAATTGTTGTCGTTGTTATTAAAACAGTATTTCTCATTTTCTATCATTTTCTATACCAACGCAATTTTCAAATCAATTATAGTTTTACGAATAAAATTTACTCCTTTTTTAAGAACCTGTTTATTTAAAGCCGTAAAATTTTAGCATTGCTGCTGTGGCTCACTGTTATTTCCGTTTTTTAAACGGTTATTAGTAAATAAAAACTACTGCTATAACCGAGACTAAACAGATACCGAAAAATATCGGTTATTCTTACTTAAAATACCGTCACCGGTTTTAACCGGTCGGTTTTCCTCTGTGTCTACTGCTGCGCGGGGCGACGCCGCCACTGCCTGTGATTGGAGGCTGCTTGCTGAGCCGAACACGCTTCACTGTACGAATCCGGCAGGCGTCTTGGATGCGCTGTGCACCACCTATCCCACCACAAATTATGGATTTTGGAATGGAACCGTCACGCACCCGCCCCGTACCTGCCCACCAAATCACTGCGACCACACCCAGGATGAAGAGCTGCAGGCGTTCCTGACCAGTATGAGCTCAGAAAAACTCCCCAATGTGAAGATAATTTCCCCCTGACCTCTACAACTGAAACCAAACGCAATGAATGCAGTTTCCGAGACAGAACTCTTGTGAAAGTGAAATTTCATTGCCCCAAAGAGGCCAAACATTCAGCTAAGTCTTAGAACATTTTAGGACTGAGGGTAGCTGGGAAGCTTTCTTGGAAGTATCACGCTCAAGATCACGAACAGAAACTGACAAGGGAATGATCCAATCCATGTCGAAACCTATCTCACAGGAAAGATGCACCGAAAGATATCCACTGTCAAACATTTTTTTTAAAAATCATAAAGTTACTCATTTTTACCGCACCAATAATACCTTATAACAGTGATTTTTTTCAACCCTTCCTGCCTAGCCTGCGGAACACGCGCATAAGCAGACGCCAGCATGGTAAGTGCAGGGTAGCGCCTTGTAGCACGAAGTCCAATGTGCAGAGACACGAATTTTAAGCACTAAAAACATACAATAAATGTCCCAAATCATAAATTTTTTAATACGTTTTTCCACAAATCGACAACAGATCTGTCGCAGGTGTTAAAATTCATGGTGGAACTTCAGCTGTCCTTATTAAGCATAAACATAAAACGAATACATCAAATCAACAGAGATTGTACAGTTCACAAGTAAACGTAAGGTTCAATAGTGTGTCACTTACTGGCATACACCGGTGGAACGTTATACCACAATAAGACTAATTTGCTCTTTTGAGCCCGCCGTAGTATTAAAATTTTTTTACAATGATAGCTGTGTAAAGTAGTTTTCGTGTAGAAGAAAAGTCCACCACGACAGCTAGTAACACGCTGAGAGATGTAATCAGGCAAACTGTTGAGGGATACAGTGAAAAAGAGTGCCATGAGAAATATAGGAACTGTAGTAAATGCTAGCAATAGCAGTATCCACGTATCAAGAGGTACATTATAATCTTTGGTTCCATTTAAACATTGTAAATTAGTGAGATATACTTATGTACAAACGTAATACATCAAGAAATGCTATAGTTGTGATTTTTTTAATCTAAAATACATCGTAACTGCCGAAAAGAAATCGCCTTAAACAATAGAAACCCATTAATTGACGTCAGATAAGGCACATTAGAGAATTTTGTATATTAAAAAACATCAACATTGCCCGACAAATAAGTGCACTACGACATATTACTGGGCTAGGATGTTGTTAAGTTAACAGATAAAAACCAAAGTAGCATATAATAGCAAATCAACATTAGCTTCATCTTCACATCAGCTACGAATTTGTCTATACTATTAGCTATTGATGACATCTTCTCTAGATGTTCACTTGAGGTAAACTTCGTAATTTTTGACTTTCTTTTCCACAGAATTTCTTGAATCCCTTTTACAAGATAGAAGCATCCTGGTATCCGTAATGTTTATCTCGCTTGCAATTCAGAGCGCCCAGTCTCATAGACCTCCATCGGTAAAAGTGCCCTGACTCTCACGGACAGCTCTAGATCTTCGGAAAAAATTTTCTTTTACAATTTTGCCAGTTTCATTCTTGAGCATTTTTCATACTGCATATAAATCTTTCTTCCATTTATACTATTCACGTTCAGATTTCACGAAATGAAACTGGCTTTGCACACTACTTAACTTTAAGCATTTTTTGCCTCCTTCGTTTAACCAGAAAATTTACAGCTGTTCCTTTGTCACTGATAGCTGTTACTGTAGATGTTTTCTCTGAACTGAGAAGGTAGAGTGTCTTGTTCTAGACTTAAAATATCACAACATTTATCATTCGAACAATAGTTCACGGAATGGTCACAGTTATTTCCCGTATCTTCTAATGTTTCCACAGTTTCTAACGAAATGTCGACATCATCCGAATGTACGTCCAATAAATTAGCTAACAAATAACCCATACGTAGTTCTTGGAAAAAACGACATTCCGGTTGCGGAGATGGTGACAGATTTACTGTAAGTTACTATTTTTATTTTTGATACCATCACTTTTTTATGATACAATCGTAACTGGTTCCGGCCTTCAGAGGCTATCTCCAGATGCAATGGGCGAAATTTCATGAACAAGTGTTCATGTGTTGACAATGCATCAAATTTCACTCGTAACATCTGAAGATCGCCTTTGAACGGGAATCGGTTATGACTGTGTCGTAAGAAGGTGATTGTATCATAAATAAAATACAATACCTTACATATATAGGTCTTCAGAAGAAGTTGATGATATCGATTGCAGACCACATTCTTGCGTACCAAATTATTCATATTTTGTCTTTGCAAAGGTTGGAAACGCTAATTGGATTCCACATTCCTGTGAAACTCTGGGACCTGCACAAAGACAGATGCTATTAACAAACATATACGAATAAAACTCAAAGAAAATTTAGTTTTGTCTCCATGGTTTCCACTCAGCGATACTACAAAGGCAATTGCTTCGAGCAAATAGTAAATATGAGCATTTGTGTCAGTGAAACTGACAACGGAAACTGAAAGCCGCTTTGCAAATTACGATCGCATTACAGATGTGCAGTCAATCAAGGCTATGTGTCGGCCATGGTGCGCAAGCGCTGTCTGCTACGGTAAGGGTGTACATTTCTCCAGCCGCCTGGCGAGCTACGAACTTGGCAATTTTTGATATTTAAAAAAAATCGTGCAGTGTGTCTTAGCAGCTAAAATTTTGACATTGTGTTTCTTTCGATGTATTCTTCTGTACAAAAATTTTCAGAGCAAGTATCGAAATGTCATATTGGACCAGTAACATCACTGTAAATATGATTGTCTCTGATGCAGAAATGTGAGGGTTTGCTTACTTCGCTTTCTTTCACTCTGTTGTCCCATATGGTTTATGTTTCGATCAAACTCTTGGCGCTCACTAACAATATTGTTGGTCCAAAAGCGAATGGTCAGACTGATTTGCTGTGTCATTTCAAGCTCTCTGTGTATGCCGTTGTTCAGGTGTCTCAGAATTTATGCAGCCTGCAACACCTTCTGATACCACGTGGAAGACTTTCTTATTCTCTCACTCGCTACACGCAAACTACCAGTCCTACAAAAAAAAAAAAAAATAAATAAAAAAAAAATATTAAAGAAAACATATTGGAGGATAACTTTTGCACGTCATTCCTGTAAAAGGTCCTGTGCATTTTTTTATGTGGGACTAATAGTTTGTGCGTATTAAGGGAGAAAATATGAAAAACCTGCTGGAGGTATTTGAAGACGTTGCAGGTTGCATAAGACCCATATATATCGGGAAATGAATCACCCTGTACATTCTATTGTGAGACTGGAGAGAATATGAAAATCTAGCTTGTGGTAATTGAAGGCGTTGTTCCTGCATAAGACCAATAGGTAGAGGCAACTGAATAACCATATATATTAAATCATGAGATATGTTCCTTATACATTCAATCATGAGATATGTTTGCTGACGATATTGACTCAGAAGAATTTCAAGCATTCATTCCCTGAATGGTACACTGATAAACGGTATGCATTTGGATAAGACTTTCTTAATAACTATGCAGAAAGATGTGTACTATTCAGCAATAGTCTTAAAACAGAACTAAGAAAGTGAACGATGAACCTCAAGTATTCAAATCCAGGCTGAAAGGTTTTCGTACGGCACACTGCTGTTCTGTATAAGTTCTCCTCACAATAGTTAAGAAGTTTCCTCTTAATGTGTTAGTTATACTTTAACAATCTCTCACAATATTTTCGAGTTTCATTAATTAATTACTGTTTTTGTTCACAAATACTTAATCTGCATTATGTACTAATTCGTTCCATGACCGATTAACTTTGGCTTGCATGGTCCCACGCAACCTGATAAATAAATAAATAAATAAAGTAAATGAACTAACTTCAGTGTCTAGCGTCGTGTCGGTACCAGCTAATGATCACTCATGTGTTTGTTTGTTGCAAGAGACAAGCAAGAAGTATAATACCTAAATGATTGGACATCAGACGTAGCGTAAAGACTATGTGCAGAGGAATGAAAGGATGGATACACTGGATGTCTCAAGGTTTATTAATGTCGAGATCGATCATCTCTTATGTTGGCTCTAAGCACTATGGGACTTAACATCTGAGTTCATCAGTCCCCTAGAAGTCAGAACTACTTAAACCTAACTAACCTAAGAACATCACACACATCCATGACCGAGGCAGGATTCGAACCTGCGACCGTGGCAGCAGCGCGGTTCCGGACTGAAGCGTTTAGAACCGCTCGGCCTGGCATCTCTTATGTTACCACGATCTCTGTTGGTAACCCACTTCCCGTTATATCTGTATTTGTAACGTCTAGTCTAACCCAATTATAACCCTTTGAAAGGTGGCTACACTGAGCCACAGCGCCAGAGATTGCGCCAAAGAGTTTTATTCCGCCGCCTCCACTGGCAGTGCTTATTGAGAAGTAGCAGTAGGCAGTGCTTGTTGAGATGTAGCAGTAGCGAGTCGTAGTTGAGAAGTTGCGGTAGTGAGTGCTTGTTCAGATGTTGTCATATTGTTTTGATGGGCTATACACCAGATATTGTTGGATTGGGGCTGCTGTAATGATCAGAGTGTGCTTTTCGTCAATATATATGAAGGTAAAAAACTCCTTTTTTTTCATTATTTCAATGTCTTAAACAATAATGTCTTAATTAATTAATTGTGTTAACGGAAATTTCGTTTCATTCTTTGTTGTTGTTCTATGCAGTCAGATTGCGTACAAATACTAATCAGGGCCAACCGTTTGCGAGACTTCGTAGCCGGACATTCAGCTACTAAAATTAAAATTATTTGCATTCTATATAATTAAGCCCCCATGCACCATTTCTAAAACAGAGAATGCTACAATGTTGTTCACTGATGCACTGTGCAAGGTGATCAATTACGTAACGGGGAAGAGCAGCACGCTGTGAGAGGACGGGCAAATTGCGCAGTCCTTGGCGCAGATTATGGGCTATGAAAAACCGGTGTGTGCGTGCGTTGCCTTCTGGGCGTTGCGTTGGGCGGTCGAGGCCATCCGGGTTCACGCCGGAGGTCAGCCAGCGCGCTGTGCGGCGGCCAGAGGAAGAAACGCAGGCTGTCAGTTCGTCGCGTTGGCGCCACCCGCGAAAGCTGTGATGTCACCCACGCAATTCCACAGAAAAGCGGCGAAACTGCCGCCGTCCGACTCTGTACAAGGGGCCACTTCTGGCAACGGTATGTTCCCAGACGCACCCCATACGACATCTGCGGTTGCAAATAATACAGCAAGCTAAACCAACACCAACTTGAGTTGCACGCGTCGGCTATAACGGTGAAAACTTCGTGAGCACATCTATGGTGTGTACCGTACGCACCTGTCTCCGAACGAATATCAAATGTGTGTGAAATGTTATGGGACTTAACTGCTAAGGTCATCAGTCCCTAAGCTTACACACTACTTAACCTAAATCATCCTAAGGACAAACACACACACACCTATGCCCGAGGGATGATTCGAACCTCCGCCGGGATCAGCCGTACAGTCCATGATTGCAGCGCCCTAGACCGGGCGGCTAATCCCGCGTGGCTGTCTCCGAACGAATAATTTGGCTTTTAAGCATCTATTACGAACAGTAGTATAAACCATTTGTCGTTCTTTATCGTTTCTTTCTCAAACGTAACAGGTCCCAACATCGGTTCTCAGTCTTCAGTATCATTTTCATCAGTTAATGGCCTAATTTGAGTAAGTGGGGCTGTTTTGGTGATCAGACACTGACGAAACAGCTAAAACGGAGGGTCTGGGGTAAATTAAATGTTACACGTCAGTTCATACCTTCTTTGGAAGGCGAAGTGAAACATATTATCTGGTAAAAAGTATTGGGGCACCGAATAGTGGACATTAGTGCGGAGTGTACGCCCGCCTTCGCCTTCAGGACTGCTTAATACCTGCTGGGGACACTTTCAGTGAAGTAAACGGAATGGGAACCAATTCGTCCTCAAGAGGCGAGACCAGTGGTGGTAGTAATATTGGTCGCTGCGATCTGAAGCTGAAGTTATAACTCTTCTCAGTAGCATTCGACTGGGTTCAGGTGCGTGCTCCAGGCAGGCCAGTCCGTTTCAGGAATGTGGTTGGCCGCAAACCAATGCCTAACAGATGTTGCTTGATGTCAGGTTCAAATGTGTTCAAATGTATGTGAATTTCTAAGGGACGAAACTGATGAGTTCATCCGTCCCTAGACTTACACACTACTTACACACTAACTTGAAGGTAAGGACAACACATACACTCATGCCCGAGGGATGACTCGAACCTCCGGCGGGAAGAGCTGCGCGATTAGTGACATTGCGCCTCTAAACGCGCGGCTGTTTGACGTCAGGATCCATTGTCATTTTCATGTAGCGTCTTTATAAAAACCCTAACTACGAAAGACACCGGCATACCGTAACACCACCTCCTACGCACTTCACTGTTGGCGCTACACCTAACCGCTGGTAAGATTCTCCAGACATTCGTCAAACCTGGTATTTTACATAGAATTGCGCATCATCTCCCAGTCGTTTCCAGTATGGTCGCTCTTACGAGGAACTGCTCGAACTTTGTCCCCATTGCTTTAACTCCGTACCTATGCTCATTCTGCTAGTTACACTGTTGGAAATCGCGAGTGAGTTATTCCGCGGGATTGCATCCGACTGTTTTACAGCCGCACTTCGCAATAGACGACCGTCCCTGTCAGTCAGTAAATGAATTCTGTCTAGTTTTGATTTAGTAATTGTTGTTTCTATGTGTTTCCACTTCAGCCGCATCGCCAATACTCGACCTAGGGAACTTTAGAAGGGTTGGAATGTCCCTGAAGTTTATGTTAGGTGACATCCAGTCCACGTTTGAAGCCGCTGAGCTCTCCACACCGCGCCATTCTGCTGTTGCTATTTCTCTGCTGACTACACATTACTCCCCACTTTCCTTTATAGTGGCAGATCCGCCGGTCGTGACATCTAATGGTCAGTTCTGTGTAACATAGGAGTATCCGGATAGTTGTGGTCAGATGGTGTGCAGATTATGATTTTGGCCACTTCTGGCACATTTTACAAGCCTGAGGAAGACATTTCTGAGAATGTACGTTTGGAGCACGGCATTTTATGGTAGTGAAGCATGGAAGGTGGGGAACACCGGAACAGAATAGAATCGAAGCATTTCAGATGTGGAGCTACAGACGAAAGTTGAAAATTAGGTGGACTGATAATGTAAAGAATGAGGAAGTTCCGCTCACAGACAGGACAGGATGATTGCACATCTGTTAAGACATCAGGGTACGACGTCCATGGTACCAGGGGGAGCTATAGAGGGCAAAAACTGTAGAGGGAGGCAGCGATTGGAATCCAACCAGCAAATAATTGAGGACGCTGCTTGGAAGTGCTACTTTGAGACGAAGAGGTTAGCACAGGAGAGGAATTCGTGGCAGGCCGCATCAAACCAGTCAGAAGACTCAATGATATATTCTGTCGAAGTGAATTACAGGAGCCGGCCGGTGTGGCCGAGCGGTTCTAGGCGATTCAGTCTGAAACTGCGCGACCGCTACGGTCGCAGGTTCGAATCCTGCCTTTGGCATGGATGTGTGTGATGTACTTAGGTTACTTAGGTTTAAGTAGTTCTAAGTTCTAGGGGACTGATGCCCTCAGATGTTACGTCCCATACTGTTCAGAGCCATTTGAACCACTTTTTTGAAACAGAGGACTGCCTCAAAGAAACCTTTCAAGGTAGCTACAGTCTCATGACTCGTATTTACTACAGCCGGCATATTCGTCGCGAGAGAAATTATCAACTGTGCTGATATTTAACAAATAATTTTTATGTCGCTTATTTTCCTGCCTCAGTTGCAAATCTTTTACGCAATGACTAGTTGCAGTTGCATAAGGAATCCGTCGTGTCTGTACTGGAATTAATTACTAGTCAGCAGGTGGTGCTGACAGCAGGCCATCACTGCCGGGCAGGGCATATTTTGTATCTCAAGATAACGAGTTACGTGTGTTTCCGATACAAACACGACAGGTAGCTATTGTAATTACACTGTTCTGAAGATAATCCAGGGAGGAAAACTATTGATACTGCAAAAAAGTGAAACCGGCATTGAAAAATAAACGGTATAAAAAATTTAGAGTCATATATAGCTTATTCCACTGCGTTACAGCTATTCCGTCAGTGTTCAAGTCTCTAAACAGCTCCATCATCTTAATAAATTGATACTGAAGAACTAAGTTTATACTACACTACTGGCCATTAAAATTGCTGCACCAAGAAGAAATGCAGATGATAAACGGATATTCATTGGACAAATATATTATACTAGAACTCACAAGTGATTACATTTTCACGCAATTGGGTTGCATAGATCCTGAGAAATCAGTACCGAAAACAAACAGCTCTGGCCGTAATAACGGCCTAGATACACCTGGGCATTGAGTCAAACAGAGCTTGGATGTCGTGTACAGGTACAGCTGCCCATGCAGCTTCAACACGATATCACAGTTCATCAAGAGTAGTGACTGGCGTATTGTGACGAGCCAGTTGCTCGGCCACCATTGACCATACGTTTTCACTTGGTAAGAGATCTGGAGAATGTGCTGGCCAGGGCAGCAGTGGAACATTTTCTGTATCCAGAAAAGCCCGTACAGAACCTGCAACATGTGGTCGTGCATTATCCTTCTGAAATGTAGGGTTTCGCAGGGATCGAATGAAGGGTAGAGCCATGGGTCGTAACACATCTGAAACGTAACGTCCACTGTTCAAAGTGCCGTCAGTGCCAACAAGAGGTGACCGGGACGTGTAACCAATGGCACCCCATACCATCACGCTGGTGATACGTCAGTATGGCGATGACGAATACACGCTTCCAATGTGCGTTCACCGCAATGTCGCCAAACACGGATGCGACCATCATGATGTTGTAAACAGAACCTGGATTCATCCGAAAAATGACGTTTTTCCATTCGTGTACCCAGGTTCGTTGTTGAGTACACCATCGCAGGCGCTCCCGTCTGTGATGCAGCGTCAAGGGTAACCGCAGCCATGGTCTCCGAACTGATAGTCCTTGCTGCTGCAAACGTCGTCGAACTGTTCATGCAGATGGTTGTTGTCTTGCAAACGTCCTCATTTGTTGACTCAGGGATCGAGACGTGGCTGCACGGTCCATTACAGCTATGCGGATAAGATGCCTGTCATCTCGACTGCTAGTGATACGAGGCCGTTGGTATCCAGCACGGCGTTCCGTATTACCCTCCTGAACCCACCAATTCCATATTCTGCTAACAGTCATTGGATGTCGATCAATGCGAGCAGCAATTTCCTGTTACCATAAACCGCAATCGCGTTAGGCTAAAATCCGACCTTTATCAAAGTCGGAAACGTGATGGTACGCATTTCTCTTCCTTACACAAGGCATCACAACAACGTTTCACCAGGCAACGCCGGTCACCTACTGCTTGTGTATGAGAAATCGGTTGGAAACTTCCCTCATGTCAGCACGTTGTAGGTGTCACCACCGGCGACAACCTTGTGTGAATGCTCTGAAAAGCTAATCATTTGCATATCACAGCATCTTCTTCCTGACGGTTAAATTTCACGTCTGTAGCACATCTTCTTCGTGGTGTAGCAATTTTAATGGCCAGTACTGTATTAATTGTGAGGGAAGAACATGTCGAAAACCTGAGATGAGATTGTCTCGTAAATCGTAATGGATGTCTAGGGGTCTACCTGTTTCGAGAGGGTCACATTCCTACTGGATTGATAAAACCCATATAAATTTATCATGGTTTGCGGCCATGGCTCAGTTATTCGATGTTTATCACCAATATTTGTTTTATTTCTGCGAGACACTTCGTGAATATATTCTCGTTTTTATGCTGTGACACCGGCATTATTTTATCAAAGTTTAAAATATTTCTACGATGATTTTGGTGTGAGAAGTCTGGTCTAGCCCAATATTGTGGTACTAGAAAATAGCCAAAAGCAGAAATCGTGGTAGTTCAATAGAGTAAACGATTTATACAGTGTAATGGCGTAACTTTCACGAAAGAAATCTCATAGCCTTCTTAAAAAGGCGGCGCACGATTTCCTTGGACTAGGGCTACATAAGAAACACAGTTTGCCGGTAGCGGCCAATGGTTGGTGTTGTTGACTGCAGGCGACCACTACTAGTCCGGCCAATATTTTATATCTCATGACAGTGAATGAATGCTCGAAAGAAGCTGTGGCATACGCCAGCTCGGCTGTTGTGTGTGTGTGAAATCTTATGGGTCATCAGTCCCTAAGCTTACACACTACTTAACCTAAATTATCCTAAGGACAAACAGACACATCCATGCCCGAGGGGGGACTCGAACCTCCGCTGGGACAAGCCGCACAGTCCATGACTGCAGCGCCTGAGACCGAGCTCGGCTGCTATTTTCCGTGAAAACTAGCCTTCTCAAGGCAATGTGCGCACGGTTGTAACTCGAAACCTCCCTTCGGGACACGTTTACTGATTGAACAGTGAGAGCAGCCGCATTTTCCTGATCACGACTGAAAATACAATGCGATATAGAGAACCACAGCGGGAACACCGGTTTATATTTATGCCCATCCATTACACAGATGGCTGTATACAGTGATTTCTCGTGGTCAAAAGAGCGTCAAAAAAGAGGTCTGCCATTAACTGAATACGAACTGTGCACCTCATGGAAAAATTTGGAAATTTGTTGTAAGCTTCTACGGGACCAAACTGCTGAGGACATCGGTCCCTAGGCTTACACACTAGTTAATCTAACAGAAAGTAACGTACGCTAAAGACAACACATACAGTCTTGTCCGAGGAAGGACTCGAATTTCTGACGGGGTGAGCCGCGCGAACCGTGGCAAGGCGCCCTAAACCACGCCGCTACCCCTAAAACCACCCAGAGAAAACTCCAGCCTCCCCCTCCCGCCCCCCCCCTTACCGCAGCACGGTGTCTGACCACGAAGAGGCAAAAGAGGAATGAGAGAAGGAGAGGGGACTGGATCACTCCGCAAAGCAATGTATTCTCGTAATGAACTTCGATGGCTTGCATGCGCCTTGGTTTAATATTTAGGGTTTCTGAACAAGCTAGATTACTCACAAAATATTTTTGCATTATTATTTCTGGAGCGCTGAAGACAAAATAAAAATTTATACTTCATACAAACTGACGGACAAAGACTATTTCGCTGATTTCCGTCGCTCAGACTGCCACGTAATCGCGACTAGTTCCATGATCGAAAAAAGACTTTCATGCACATAAGTTGATCGAAACATTGAATTACGTTTGCAACCTCGTTGTGGAGACATGGAAACTTCCCGATGAATACTACTTAGAACTCCCGGACAGCCTTTACATAAAAGGATTTGTCTTTTGAACGAGAATTACGTTGCACATGACGAAAGTTGGCGGTAAGAGAAGTAAACGCCTGGTATGGATTGCTGACCTCATATTTTAAGTAATCTTTACTGGACACTGCCAAAAACTGTTGCATCTGACGTTACAATAATGTGTGCAACTTCGGAAACCATTACTACTCTTACTACTAACTTTCATCACGTGCTCCCTGTCTGTGAATTTAGCATAAAGGGCGTTCTGATGCTCAAAACAATGAATCCCCTAAAAATCGTCCATAGATCTATGTAATTCTGGTGCTCTTTCATCTTCAACTAAATATTCAATCACTTTCTGCATGGTGTTGTAATGCTGTTCCACACCAAATCTGCGGTACCTTCCTATTATGCGAATGCATAATAAGCTTCTAGTATCCTCATCCTCCTCATATGTGATACCCGTTAATTTTTAAAGGCTTGTCACTATGGTTCATTTGACAGTCTCTTATTGTGTAGCCAGTCACTGGTCCCGTGAACTTCCCTTATACCACGAACAAAGGATTAGCAACGCTGACACAAAGATTGTGTCGAAATGAAAAAACAATGTTACTTATAGTCCGTCTTCATTGCAAAAATGTTTATTCACATTACCAGTCTCGGTTCCTCTAGAACCATCTTCAGATCTGCAATTTCGGTTACAGGAGTAACCCGTCCACACACAACAGCCTTCACATGCGTCACGCAGCTTCCTATAAAAATTATGGAAATTAATACTTTTACCTAGGGAGTAAATAATTTTACTCTCCTGACTCCTAGTTTCTCCTGCCCTTCATCCCGCATCTTCGGTGGTTGGAATATTAATTTGTGGATTTAGCAGAGTGGTAGAGGGTGGCCTGCGTCTAACGTTATCGGATGTGAAAGTGTGGGAAAGTCTCGTAATACTTGCGGCACATGGGTACTAGCCCGATATTCACCCAGCCGAATGTGACGAACCGACAGAAAACGGCATCCAAATTGGCAGGCACACCGGAACTCGTCGTTAATCGGCCGGTTGGATTCAGTCCGGGGCCTGCGCGTCTCCTCGAATCCCAGAAGCGGCGTGGTAACGTGAACGACTTACCAGGCAGGTTTTATGCTCATGACCATCCTTTTGCTATTGTTACTTTTATTTCAGTTTGGTGTTCAGACTATTAGTTACGGCCTTACATTGCTATTGGAGATCATTCTGTTTTGCCGTTCCTTTCGTCGCTTTGCATTTTCACTTTGTTTACCAACTGGTAACTTTGCACCCTCTTTTTCATTTCAGTATTCTATCAAAGCACCTGTCAGCACGTTTCTCTCTTTCAGACATGCTATTTATAATTGTCTTTCTTCTCCAACCCTTCCTAATACTTCTTCTTTCTCAAGTTCCTGTACAGCTTATCTGCTTCATACTCCTACACATCTACATCTCAAAGGGTTGCAACACTTTTTCATCTGCGTTCCGTAACGTTCAAGATTCTGCGTCATACAAACCAAACTTCACGCCTTAAACAAATTAAAGGCGTCAATATTAACCCATTAAGTCCCAGATTAATTTTTTTAAATTGGATTTTTTATTCCTTAATTATAATGTACATACTGTATGAACCACAATAAGTACAAAAATAGCCAAAGAATATTTATACATGCTGATATAATGGCCGTCCTCAAAATAAGACACTGGGATTTAACAGTATCGTATAGCATACTCAACTGTATTGAAGGCTTAACTATTTATTTCTTGTGAAATGGTACAAAACACTTCACACACAGTGTTACATGGCATTTAACACAATTTCCCGTTGCATTTAGCTCTTACGCATCTTCTTTGCGTGCTTTTTTTGTCATATGACCAATTTCATCAAACCTGAAGTCTGGTATCACTCTCAACTGACATGATGGGTATTCCACTGCATGTCCAATATTCGGTCTTCCAGTGTCCAATTTCAGGTATGTAACTGTAACAGTACGTCTGAAATCCAGTAAATCCAGTGCATTTTTTCCATGTACTAGTCTGTAGAAGAGCCAGGCATTTACGAGGGCCATTTCCAGCATACGTGTAAATAGGATCCAGTATAATTTTTTCCCTCTAATTACCGTCGCATATTTTCCAACTAACCAGTCATGGTGGTCAACACCTCCCATGTACGCGTTATACGACTTCAAAACGGCACGGTGTTGCACTTGTGTCTTCTTATTTGCTTGTCTACTGTACCGCGTAGCTGCTCCCAAAGGTTCAACTTTGTCAAAATTTGTACAATTGTAACATATCTGTTGTCGTGCCATCGAACAAATAAGACTTCACCATTCCTGAGGAACTGGTAGTCATGGTTTCCTCGAACTGTCTTTTTCAGTTCGTTGCTGCTCAGTAGTGGACAGTCACCAACTCGATTCTCTCTGACAGTCCCAGTTGCTCGAAAACCCAAATTTCTCAGATGAATCAGAAGATCTCTACTAGTGAAGAAATTGTCAAAGTACACACAATGATTCTCCGGTTTTCAATGCAGTCGAGCATGTTTAGTACTACTATTTATCCCAATAGTAGGTCATCCCTTGCAGTATCTTCTGGATCCTTTCCACAGTATAAATCAAATTTGAAACAGTAGCCTCTTGCTCCACAAAGAGACCACAACTTATAACCAAATCTAATAGGCTTGCAGTATTCGAACGTGCAGCAATAGGCCGGCCAGTGTGGCCGAGCGGTTCTAGGCGCTGCAGTCTGGAACCACGCGACCGCTACGGTCGCAGGTTCGAATCCTGCCTCGGGCGTGGATGTGTGTGATGTCCTTGGGTTGGTTAGGTTTAAGTAGTTCTAAGTTCTAGGGGACTGATGACCTCAGATGCCATTTGTACCATTTGGAAGCAATACAAATAACTGAAATGATAACACCAAGTCCCAGTGTCCTATTTCGAGTACACCAAATGTTATAACAATGGAAAACAATGAATATAACTCCAATTGAGCTAACAATGCAAGTAGTTTAAAAGACACATTGTTGACCATAAATAATTACAAAAAGATCTTGGCCACATATTTCAAATATTACTAAATTGTCGATAAAGTAAATACCTGTAATAACGAAAAGTGTGCCTTAGTATTCAATAATCAATTAATGGTAGGATTTATTGCTTTTTTAATTTCCTGTAAGCATACATTTGTTATAAAAAGCATCAACAAATGACATAGAACAGTAATAGTTGCTAATTAATAATTTATTGTGTATTTATAATTAAATATGTGCTCTGTCCTCAAAATAGGACACTGGTACTTAATGGGTTAAAATCTTCTCTGTATAAATATAGTATATCCTATATTATACGGTATTATTTTCAGGAAGTAAAAACTACATTGTTTCATACATAGGTACTTCTACACAATTTAAAAGATCAAAGAATATAAAGCAAAGAATATTCGTGGAACATTTTACTCTCTGCACAAGAAACATCGTGATCCTAAAGGTGTTGTCTAATAATGCTCGTAATTCAGTTGAATTTAAGCAAACATTTTTCTTCTGACAGCGAGTTTGATGTGAAATTCAGAAAACATTTTACTTGTGTTCTATCACCACGAAGCAGAATTGATATCCTTTGTCGAGCCTTGTTTCGCAGACTGATTATCCTATTAAAACGACCCGTAAAGGCTACCATAAACTTCCTAGAATATTGTAATACCTCTTTAATCTTCAGAGGTGGCCGTTTGAAAAATTCTGCTAGCTATCGACGATCAGAAGTGAACAAAAGCAGTACACAAAACACGGCGTGCTTTAGAATACCTACCACTGTACTTGTATTTCAAAGCCGGCCAGCGTCCAATTAAAGGTACCTGCGTAAAGTCCGTCTGGCCTCTGGCCAACGCAATACGTTGTGCCGCTCCGTAGTTACACCGCAGCGTTTTAACGAAGCGATCGTATTTTATGATTGTTAAGGCTGCTGTGTGCCTGCGGCTGAACGTAGAGTGCCCGGGGTATATTTACAAATTGACAACTGATAAACCGTATTAAAACTGAATGTCTGACATAAACCAAGTGGATGCAGAGCAGTCATAGGAGAGGTGCAGGGAAAATATGTAAAATGATTTCCTAGAGACAACGCTCTTCTATAGTGAATAACGTAGTGGTGCTCGTGTAAACTAAAAGTTTGCGCGCTAAGCAATAGGAACATGGTAGCGTCCAAACCATCCCTGTCGTGTGATAAATTGAGGGACGCGGCTCCAGCACTATGTAAGATACGGCAATGGTGTAGCACCTGTCGTCATACGGACAAGGAGGTGCGATAAAATAAAAAACATGCCTTCGGTCACCATGTACTTTTTTCATTCCCTTACACAACTCAATGCGTGCGCTCTGAGGAAGGAAGATTGGGGAATTACGTCCCATCGGCCACACGATTATTAGAAACGGACACAGTCTCAAATTACAGAACGATGGGGAAGGAAAAAGCTGTACCCTTTTCAAAGAAACCATCCAGGAATTTGCCTGAAGCGATTTATGTAAATCACGGTAAATCTGCATTTGGATGTCAGGACGACTATGTCAGCCACAGTGCCACCTCGCTGGGTGACCCTCTGTGCACCACCAGGTATTTTATCATTTTGCATCACTCCTCTTGCTCAGAGAGAGGTAAATTGGTCGAAATGTTGCTGTTAGAAGCTTAGGTGATTGAACTCACTGGTATATATTTTGTATTACATATGTAATATGTCACTACTCATCTATTAATGGTTGTAGAATCAAAAAATGTGCCATGCAGTACTGCGTAAGATTTTAGAGATGTTTAAAACCATCTTCCTTTAAATTTACAGTCATTTTTCCCCATTTTATTTCCTTAAATTTTTTACTTGCCTGCACTCTTTGAAGAAAAAAAAGTGTGTGTCTGTATGCACACAGAACTGGTGGTTTGTTTCACGATTTGGGTGTTCAGCATAAACTTCTAAATTAAGTATTTTTTATTGATGTAACAGCAGCTTGAAACCAGTATTATTGCGTAAAAGCAGTAAATTTGGTTCAGTCAGTTGATACGAAGGCAACGTATGAATTCAGGATCTAGAGGCTAGAAAAAAACACTCAAAACAAGGAAGAAGAAGGAAATGCACAATGCAGGAATTATCCGAATGCGACGGAAATCGGTAGATGCGATGTGCATGTAAACATAAACAATTCATTACAGTTTCAAACTTCATGATCTGTTCAAGAGAAAGAGCTTCACAAAATGAGCAACTCAATAATGCATTGTTCCATATCTGGGCCTTATGGCAAGCAGTTATACGACTTGAGATTGATTGGCAGAGCTGTTGGATGTGTTGCTCAAGGACATCATGCTGAATTTTATCCAACTCGCTCGTTAGATTGTCAGTATCTCGAGCTAGTTGGAGGGCTCTGCCTGTAATGCTCCAAACTTCGCCTGTTGTGTAGAGGTCCGTCGACCTTGCTGTTCAAGGTAAGGTTTGACAAGCACGAAAGCAAGTGGCAGGAGCCAGCCGTTTGTGGGCGGGCATTATCTTGCTGAAATGCAAGTCCAGGATGGCTTGCCATGAAGGGCAACAAAATGAGGCGTAGAATATTGTTGATTTATCGCTGTGATGTAAGGGTGCTGCGGATGACACCCAAAGGGCTCCTGCTATAAAAAGAAACTACGCCGTAGAGCACCACCCCTAGCTGTCGAGCCATAACGATGGCTCCATAAAGAGGGCTCTTAAAAAAATTGATGTCCATTTGTAACAGCTAATCTCCGTTTGTTGTGAGATCAAGTCACAATATTTTCGCGATAACACTAGTCAACAGACACTTTCCATCTGGGATGTGATACATCACCTAGTATGTATTTTGGTGTGTAGAATCCGAATATACTTTTTGAAATCTTCTAGCGCGTACCAGTTTTGAAATTTTAAAGTTTTTTATTTTTCTTATTCATTATTTAGCTTTTTGATGTTGTTCTGTTTTGAGTCCGCAGCTCGTAGTCTCGCGGTCGAGTTCTCGCTTCCCGAGCACGGGGTCCCGGGTTCGATTCCCGGCGGGGTCAAGGATTTTCACCTGCCTCGAAATAACTGGATGTTTGTGTTGCCCTCATCATTTCATCATCATTCATGAAAGTGACGAGACTGGACTGAGAAAAGGTCAGGTTTTTGTACGAGAGATGCTAGCCGCGCAGTTGAGCGCCCCACAATCCAAACATCATCATCATCTTGTTCTGTTTTGATGTTTAATTGTTTGTTTTTGATTTGCAGAAGAGATCTAGAAGATCTACAAATCATTAGTAGATGGTTGGTGTGGTAATCCAGTGGTTTGAAAGAGATGCTCAGTGAGCGTTCCCTGTGAAAGACAATGCAAACCTTCTGTGTTTCAAACTTACACTAAGCAAAATGGCAACTAGTAAATCTCGTTGCCTGCTGAACCACCTCGACAACTTTTGTTATGCGTATGGGAAAGTCACTCGAAAAGCCCAAAGAAAACCAATCCCTGATTTGGTTAAGAGGGCATGTAAATTGTATTTTGTTTCTCCTGTTGGTGATCAGGATAAAAATTTAGCACCTCATATTGCCTGCATAACCTGTACTACAACCTTAACTGAGTGGTAGGAAACCGCCTAGCCATGCCATTCGCTGTTCCGATGGTGTAATGTGAGCCTAATGGCCATTATTTAGACTGTTACTTTTGCCTTAGAAACTAGACATAAAATAAAATATCCACATGTATCTTCAGTGCATTTTCCTGTGTCCCATGATGAGGGGTTGCCTGTTCCTGTCTGTAACTTGAAACCCACGGAACCAGACACCATCTCAAGTGAATCAGAAAGCATTGAACATATAGACGAGTACTGCCCTCAGTATCATGACACTTCACCTCAGCTCTTTAATCAAAAGGAACTGAACGATTTGGTTCGCGCTCTAAAACTTTCAAAACAGCAAACTAGGCTCTTGGGGTCGAGAATGCAACAACGGAACCTTCTAGCTCGAGGGACAAAAATTTCCTGTTTCAGATCAAGAGATGCTTCCTTCGCTCAATATCTCGATATGCAGAATTCAATGTGTGTATGTAGAGATGATGCAACTAGGTGTACAACATAATCCGAAGGAGTGGCGACTATTTATTGGGTAAAACCAGCTTGAAAGTTGTACTACTGCATAATGACAATGAATTCCTATCGGTACCTTTGGCTTATGCAGTAGACATGAAAGAAACTTACAAAACCATGGCTTGGCTGCTAGAGGCAATCAAATATAAGGATCATGAATGGTAGCTTAGACGTGATTTAAAAGTCGTTGCACTCCTTACGGGTTTACAGGATGGATTCACGAAATAATGCTGCTTCTTGTGCCTTAGGGACAGCCGTGACAACAAGAACCACTATACAGTCAAGGAAGTCACAAGTTCCTGGAAACGGAAGTGTGAACAATAGCCCATTGGTTGAGCCCGGTAAAATCATTTTGCCTCCCCTTCATATCAAGTTGGGCGTTATCAAGAACTTTGTAAACGCTCTGGATGAAGAAGGCGAGGCCTTCAATCACTTAAAGGAAAGGTTTCCATAATTAAGTGAGGCAAAGCTGAAAGAGGATGTATTTTCAGACCACAAAAAAGAAAACTGCTGAAAGATCCAACCTTTGATACCGAACTCGCAGATATCCAACTAGCTGCTTGGTCTTCTTTTAAAGCAAGTGTGAAGGTCTTTTTGGGTAACAGGGAAGACAAAATCTATGTTACAAATGTGAATGATCTGTTGGACAACTGTAAGAACATAGGGTGTAGAATGTCGCTTAAAATTCACTTTTTACATTCTCACCTTGATTTCTTCCCGGAAAATTTTGGAGCCGTGAGCGATGAGCATGGTGTACGCTTTCACCACGACATTCTTGCCATGGAACACCGTTACCAAGGCCATTGGAACCCTTCGATGACGGGTGACTACTGCTGGGGTCTTGTTAGGGAGAGTGATGAAACGGCAAACAAAAGAAGAACTCCGTCGTCGCATTTTTCAAAAACCAAAGACTATAAAGGTGAAAATAACTTCTGAACTAATTTCATTAGCACCGTGGCCATACATAAATATAAAACAGTATTGATTTCAAACGTTGTGAATGTGTATTTTTGTTTGACTTGATTGTGTCATTTTCGCTATCAACCTGTTTTATGCTACTGTGTGGAAATGTGACGTCATAGAGAAAAACAGATTTGCCAGTGCATTCAGCATTCCAAAACTAGGTAAATCCACCGATTTACAAACCAGATGCAGAGAAATAACTTAATACGAATTAGAGGCCGTTAAGTGCAAAACTAATAGTGTCTATTATGAAGGAGATAGAAAAGTACTTTGCAGGATTACATTTAGCTATTAAACGACCTTTCAGTGTTCTATGAGGCACATGCCCCGGCAACATCAAACGCAATGGCCGATGAATCATTCATTAATAATCTTAGATAAGTACGGGTCATCACTGAGGGACATACCAATTTGGACCTGAAAAATAGGGCAGATAAGCGGAGCAACAAGACACTCTGGTAGCAGAGTCCCGTAAACTTTACTGTTTTGCAATCCTGATGGTAGGAAAGCAGCTACCTCGGCTGCGATGAGGAAATGACAACATCTTGAATAGAAAGAGCCGCTAGTAAGTCGAGCGGGTACTGACACGGGTTGTGGGACGTATCTGCCACACGACTGCACGTGGTTGGCGGTAGAGCTATATAAGACGGTCGTACCTTGTTGTTCGAAGGCTGAGAGTCGTTTTACAAATGAATTAACAGCTGTAGATAAATTACACAATATAAATGAGTGTTGTTTGTCGCTAGTCACATTACTAACACTTAACAAAATGCAAAACATCTGGGTAGTGTCCTTAGTATTTTACCTAAATCCCACTGATTAAAAACTAAAACTGTTTAAAATTTGAACTATTAAAATTGGGTTTCGTATCAAGAACAACTAGTTTATACTATATTAATGCTTACCATTGCAAGTCAGATTAGGAAAGCAGCAAAAATTTACAAGGGAATCACGTCACACAACAGTTTACAGAAAAACTTAGTGAATATTAGAACCACAATTCAAAATAGAGTTTATATGAGAGACATAAGTTGTTACAGTGAAGGGACTACTCGTAAGGAAGGGTATAAGCAAACCGAAATAGGAAAGTTGACGGTTCAGAGTTTGGTATTGATGTAGCGGTGGGTAGTGCGTGGTATGGATTTCATAGATCACTCATAAAAAAGTTTATATGGCGCAGCATTGTCCTCAGTATGCATCCCACTTCGAAGACGTGTCTGGGGACACCCCGGACAGCAGTGGGATATCAACGGACTGCCGCCGGCCATACGGCCAGAACAACAAGGAGTGATGGGCTGCAGTAGCAGGACCACTTTGGTTGTTATCTGCGACACCATTCCAGCATAGTGGTACGTCACCCCGTTTTGTTGACTTCTTATAAGCCATCCTGGTCTTACATTTCAGCAAGATAATGCCCGCCCTCACACTGCGACAGTTTCTACTGCTTGTCTTCGTGACTGCCAAATCTACATTAGACAGAAAGATCTCAAGCTCTCTCCCCAATTGACAACGTTTGGAGCATTACGGGTAGGGACGTTCAACCATCTCGGGATTTTACGATCTAACGCGTCCGTCGGACAGAATTGCGGCTCTGATTTCTGCATGTCAAAATTAGGTAAGCGCATCCAAACAGAAACCATATGCAGGTAAACGTTTTAGTTTCTTGAATAGTGTTATATGAAATTTCAGAAAACGAAGGAAAATGGGGGGAAAATGAACAAATTTAAAAAAAAAAATCTTGTTTAGTTTTCTTTGATTCGCGGTATTCAGAAATTTTACGTATTGCTTTCTCGCATCAGGAAAGTACTTTTCCACACGTCAGTACGACTTAAGAGAAAAAAAAGCAGCGTAAAGCTCATCTTACCGGCGATGACTGAACCACAGCGAACCAATGCATCGTGGAACGCAATATAACGCGATTATTTCTTACTGAAATGTTTCAGTGTAGCAATGGATAAATGGGGAAAAATAAAAGGAAAAGAAATATGCTATGGCTAGCAAGCATTAGCTGAAATATTTTTTGCATTACACCACATATCCTGATTCAGTACCGAAAATATTTGTATTGAATCTGACTAGAGATAAACCGTTGCTCACACACTACGGTGTGTAGGAGGATTGTTGGCGGTACAGAAGCAGCTATGCTGATTTAGCAAGTTGACAGGAGGAAACGTTTTTTCATTAATACGGGGCAATATTTAACGGCTTAAAACATTGCTTCATATGTGTGTGTACCAGCAATTTCACCTAAAATCGCCCGTAACTGATGTGCAAGCTTGGGCAAGAGAAAATTAGACCTGTATCAGAATTAATTAATTTAATAATTTATTTGGGGGATTTGCAAAATAAATAATTATATGAGGAAAATCATTCGCAGAGGATGAAAAACGTTAAAAGGACTGGGAATCACAATTTAATCTCTTACTTAAATAAAAGCTGTCACATAGCGCTACGGAAGGCTGTTTTATATTTAATTAATCGTCTGGCTTATGACCTTATCCTAATCTTTATATTAAATGCCACTTAGGTAGCTTACGACGAGAATTTTTATCGGCACAACGAAGTAGTTGTGTGTCTTTCAGAAATATCATCATTTCCGATTCCATTGGAATGACTCTGCTCCATAACCGTGATGTAATGCAGGACAGAAGGAAGGTCAGCACCGGTCGTAATGTCCTGTGTCTTTTCTTATTGCGTTGCATATCTAGATTTCAACTGTCAGTGCAGCTGTCGCAGTGAGTTACAAGCAGTCATGTAAATTTAACGTAATTGTACCGACACATATTCCGGTGTATCTTAGACTGGAATATGCGCCAAAACTTTCAGTTTATCTAAGATAAAAATACAGCATAAAAACATATTGCCATATGATGAAATGCGTGTAGTGTCTAATTTAATAAATTCAGTGTAAACATGTGGTTTACAGCATTCAGATCATAAATGGCGTCACAATAAAAAACCAGGTTTTATGGAGACAAACTAAGCGCTTGTCAGTCAGTAGTAATTTATATATCGAAAAAGAGCATTCTATATCAACGGATTTGGGAGGTGCGGTAAGTGGTCGTGACGTGAATGCTGCAATCAGGGGAGCTGGATTTTCCACTAAGTATGTATGTGTGGTGTGCGTACTGTAAGACCTTCGGTACACACACCATCAGATTATTTGACTTGTCGCTCTAACGAAGTAGGCGAGTGTCAGCAATATGTCTCATGCTCTTATCGTGGCGTGTTTATCTTCTGCCGTTAGGTCAGACGATAGAAATGCCACTTGCACGCTTAGAGTAGCAGATTTACAGTGAGCAACTTTAAACAGAACTTGATTAATTTTCACACACATTTATTAAAATAATAACAATCATAAACCTTACTTAACTTGATTCTGGATGCAATTTACAATTGACAATCTGAAGTTCCTTTGGTCTTGGTACATTAATCTTATTCTCACATATCTCTGATACTTGACAAAGTGTCTATACATTTATCTTCATGGGTATGTACAGGAATATGATAATCTTATTAGGCGCCGACTGAAACTTGACTACAAACTAATGCAGACTAATGCGGACTGACTCATTGGAGGTCTGTACACTCGTTATAATACCTCGAGCGTTCAGGTATCACTGCATGTGTGATCCGCGAGGAGAAAAGATTCTACGTTAGCAGCAATCTCATTGGCTGCGTTACATGTTAATACGTGGATCGGTGGAAGCAGAATTTGGTCCATCTCTAAGGCAGCGCCATCTCGTAGTGCGGAGACGGACGAGCGCTGCGCCTGCGCTGTTGTGCTTAACGGGGCATGCTCTGTTGGGAAAGTTGTGTATGCGCTGACTACGCGGAACTATGTACACAACAGTATGTTACTACACACAAGTACTTCTGGCCATTGTTCTACTGTAAAATTCCTAAAGAAGAGAAATATTCTCGTACATATGTCTCCCCGACATTTCTAGTTTGGATATAGTTCTTACCATAAAAATGTAGTCCTCTTTAGGCAGACAGATCGTTTTCCTGAAGCTATAGAGGCGGCACCCTCCGGGATATTTCAGGTTATGACCTCACCTCGATATCACTACGCTTGGCCTCCCGCAGCTGTTATCGAAACCACTCACTGATGTTACACTGAACAAGTATGGTGGTGAATGCGAATGATTTTAACACAGAGGAGCATATACTTTCAAGTGGTTCAGCGTGTCCTCGTGAAATATCACAATAAAAATCATGATAAGCCGACCGAAGCGCACTTACTCCCAGGTGCAATAATAGTGTGATCGACTAATACCCTGTACAGCTCTAGGAAACTCATGCTGTTATTCCTCTGCTGCTAACCATGTGCCCCAGCGGGTAACAACTGATTTAGATGGCAAGGAGGCATCTGGAAGTTTTTCTCTCAATGTCTGTATTCTTGATGGTGCCTAAACAAATCTTTCATTATCGTGGAGCTTAATTTATTTACCTTACGGAATTCTGGCCATAATTTCGCTGCTATACTATATATACCGAATGCCTCACAAGTTAATTCAGCATCAAAGGGTAGAGTATTTGAAGCAATTGTAACATTGCAACCATATATGCCGCGGCATCTGTGAAGGCCTGTCTTCATCCACGCCATTTGGACAGAGTACCCCATTATTGACAAGATGAGCAATATTTTCCTGGTTAGTCTTTAGGATTTAGGATTTGCTTTGAACGAATGAAATATGCCGTGGATGACGAATCTGGGTTCAACTTGCCAAAAATCTCATTTGCTATGTGCCGACCAAGTGTGTCTGTAGTTTCATCAATTGAAGTCCATAAGCAAGACTCCCCATATTTTCTTGGATTCTGCGCAATGCGTCAGAGCAAGCTAAATTTACATAATTTTTACACAATTTGACTATGCAGGAACAGACTGACGTCAGTACATCTCAAGAAAACCTTTGAATATAGGATTTGCTTGTTTTCGAAACGGGATGTTTGCTGCCACAATAGCATGACACAAGTCATTGCAGAATTGGTTCTGTTGGTTGGCTTATCAGATGTCTTTGTATAGAGTGTTCGCTTCAGTTTTTATTTTCGTTCAAAATTTGTCTTGTGTAACACTACATCTACATATTGAGTTAAGTGGAACTTCATATCACTGGGAACCTAATGTAAGGAATAAATAATATGGAATGTAGAATTGCGTATAAAAAGTGTTTGATATTGTCAATTTTAGCAAAATAAACAATAAAATAAGAAACCAACAATACTGTTTAGCAATTTTAGTTTTCCAACTATCCTGTTACTGCACAGGGTTTTTTACAACTCAGAAGTTAAAGCTGGATGCATCATCTTAGAAACATTTACACTGAACAGCCAGAAGATTATGACTGCCGATCTGCTATCGATATAAACCCATCAAGGAGAAAGCAGCGTCACCTGGCAAGGGATAACTGCTGGTCAGACACATTCACGGTGCATGTAGTACCAGTGAGCATGCTGTCCGTCTGTGGAAGAGGAATGCGCCTGATCTATCGGAGTTTGATCGAGGGCAGATTGCAATGACCCGGAGGCTCGGCACGAGCATTTTTGTAACTGCATAACTTATCGTATGTTCGACGAGTGCTGTCGTTAGTGTCTTCAACACGTGGCGAATCCAAAGTGAAACCACGTGGAGACGTCGTGGTGCTGGGCGGATACCTCTCATTACAGATGTCGGATTGGTAAAACAGGACAGGCGGCGAACCATGGCGGTACTAACAACTGACTTTAATGCTCGACATAATAGAAGTGTGTCTGAACACAGTGCATCGAACACTCCTAACGATGGGCCTCCGCGGCCCATGACTCATGTATGTGTCCATATTAAGACCACGACATCGGCCACTATGACTGAAATGGGCACGTGACCAAGAGCATTGGATGTTGGCACTGTGGCAGAGCTTTGCATGGTCTGATGAATCTAGATACCTTCTTCATGTTGCCGATGGGAGGGTGCGAATCCGTCATCTTCTAGGGGAACGGCTCCTTGACGCCGGTACGGCAGGACGGACACAAGTTGGTGGTGGCTCCATTATACTCTGGGGAACACGTACATGGACCTCCATGGGTACAGTGGAGCTCGTGCAGGGCACCATGACGGCCAAGGGGTATCGTACACTGCTTGCGGAACACGTACACCCCTCCGACATATCATGCATCCCCAAGGTAATGACACTTTTCAACAAGATAATGCGCCATGTCACAAGGCCAGGGGTGTGCTGGAGTAGCTCGAGGAAAATCAGTGGCGAATTCCAGTTCAGTTGACGTGCTGCTCCCCCCCCCCCCTCCCCCTCCACCCAACTCGCCAGATCTGTACCCGATCGCACACATCTGGGATGCAACTGGCATCAGAGCTCATCGCAGAATTATGGAGATTAGGTAACTTGTGTGTACAGATGTGGTGCCAACTCCCTCCAGGGACCTCATTGTTTCTATCTCGCTGTTATCCGTGCCAAAGGTGGACATACTGGCTATTAGGCAGGTGGTCACAATGTACTGGATGATCAGTGTATGCTTTTTCCTGTAGGTATCACAGGTTCTCATTCCTTATTTGTTCTTAATACGAAAATTGACCTCAGCAGCTTGCCGGCCGGACTGGCCGTGCAGTTCTAGGCGCTACATTCTGGAACCGAGCGACCGCTACGGTCGCAGGTTCGAATCCTGCCTCGGACATGGATGTGTGTGATGTCCTTAGGTTACTTAGGTTTAATTGGTTCTAAGTTCTAGGCGACTGATGACCTCAGAAGTTAAATCGCATAGTGCTAAGAGCCATTTGAGCCACCTCAGCAGCTGAAAAATTATGAAGAAGTGAAAAATTGTCTTCAGGTGTCTCTTAGCATATTTTTAAACAATATAACTCGCAATTCCAACATGGAAGGAAAAACTAATAGGCATAAAAACAACTAATCTTTGCTGCACACTTCGTCTGGTGTACAGTGCGGAAACACTGGCAACCACCGTCTTATAGGATCAGACTTTGAACTAGCAGTTCAAAGTGAGAGTCTATGTATAACCAATTACAGGTGAGGTAATTTACTGCAATGGCTAGACAGCTTTAATTTTCCTCTTGTGTATGTGTTTTTCATTTCTGATCAATTCAAGGCCAGTCCAGGATTCTACGAGCTAAACCCTCTCTCTTTTTTTTTTTATGTCGCCTTCAGTTCTTCCACCTTAGATTCTTGTAAGCAAATCATTTTTTTTTTAATTCAAAAATTTTATGCAACGTTTAAGAAATAAGTATGTTTCAGGATTTTATAGCAAAAATAGGTAAAACAGGTGTTAATACCAAAATTCACTGTTTTAGATGCTATAAAATTAACGATTTCGGGTTAAATTAGGCATCAAACGCATAAATTAAAGTTTATTTGCTGCTAGGAATTCAGGAAAAGAACAGGGTTTCACGTACAGCCGCGCAGTCTACTTAAAACGCACTGCTGATAGCTGCACTGTGAGTTGAAATCTAGATCCACAAACTAATGAAAAATAATTTATTACTTTCGATGTTGATATTCTTTCTGTCCTAGATTCCAGAAATATTTTACTACTACACTTTATAATGAGTTAAAGGATAGCATTAGTTGAAAATTCGCGCTTTTTGTACATGTGATGAGGAAAAATTGCACTAAAATGTAATTAAGTATCTACAAAATATTACCCTAGCACTACGAGTAGGTCTTAAAAACTATATGTGCGAAGCTGTACACATGACGAACAATAATGGGAGTATCTATTGGACAAATTACAAACTGAATCCTCGGGCATGGGTGCGTGTGTTTGTCCTTAGCATAAATTAGGTTCAGTATTGTGTAAGAAAGAAAGCTTTTGACAATGTTGACTGGAATACTCTCTTTCAAATTCTAAAGGTGGCAGGGATAAAATACAGGGAGCTAAAGGCTATTTACAATTTGTACAGAAACCAGATGGCAGTTATAAGAGCCGAGGGGCATGAAAGGGTGGGGAAGGGAGTGAGACAGGGCTGTAGCTTCTCCCCGATGTTATTCAGTCTGTATATTGAGCAAGCAGTAAAGGAAACATAGGAAAAATTCGGAGTAGGTATTAAAATTCACGGAGAAGAAATAAAAACTTTGAGATTCGCCGATGACGTTGTAATTCTGTCAGAGACAGCAAAGGACTTGGAAGAGCAGGTGAACGGAATGGACAGTGTCTTGAAAGGCGGATATAAGATGAACATCAACAAAAGCAAAACGAGGATGATGGAATGTAGTCGAATTAAGTCGGGTGATGCTGAGGGAATTAGATTAGGAAATGAGACACAGTAGTAAAGGAGTTTTGCTATTTGGGGAGCAAAATAACTGATGATGGTCGAAGTAGAGAGGATATAAAATGTAGACTGGCAATGGCAAGGAAAGCGTTTCTGAAGAAAAGAAATTTGTTAACATCGAGTATAGATTTAAGTGTCAGGAAGTTGTTTCTGAAAGTGTAGCCATGTATGGAAGTGCAACATGGACGATAAATAGTTTGGACAAGAAGAGAATAGAAGCTTTCGAAATGTGGTGCTACAGAAGAATGCTGAAGATTAGATGGATAGATCACATAACTAATGAGGAGGTATTGAATAGAATAGGGGAGAAGTTTGTGGCACAACTTGACAAGAAGAAGGCACCGGTTGGCAGGGCATGTTCTGAGGCATCAAAGGATCACAAATTTAGCTTGGAGGGGAGCGTGGACGGTAAAAATTGTAGAGGGAGACCAAGACATGAATACACTAAGCAGATTCAGAAGGATGTAGGTTGCAGTAAGTACTGGGGGATGAAGAAGCTTGCACAGAATAGAAGAGCATGGAGAGCTGCATCAAACCAGTCTCAGGACTGAAGACCACAACAACAACAGTGTGTAAGCTTAGGGACTGATGACCTTAGCAGTTAAGTCCCATAAGATTTCACACACATTTTTGAACAAACTGAATCAGTGAATCACATAATTGTTTGAGTGTGCTAATGTCCTAATGCAGTGGAACAATTATGTAGGCTGGTTGATAAAAGAAATGATATTGGTAGAATGTGGAGCGGAAGTGAATTGCAGTCGAAAGAAGGAAAGAATTCTGGTCAGACGAATAGAGGGCAATGTCAACAGCAGCAGAAAATGGTACAACGGGAGTATCACTCCTTATGAACACGAAGATAGAGTGAGTTACTTTGTATAGCCCAGTGATAGAGCTGTTTCCATTAGAAAAGACAGTAAACCCACACCAACAATAGTCCAGTTACAGAAGATGATGTCGCAAGGAGAAGAGGAACAGACAGGGATAATGAACGGGTAATTCAGTTCATACACGGAGATGAAAATTTAATAGTCACTGAGGGGACTGGAATGCCGTTGTAGGAGAAAGAGTAGAACATAGTGTTACGGGATAATATGGGCTTGGTAGTAGGAATGAGAGAGGAGAAAGAAAAACTGAGTACTGCAATAAATTTCAGATGGTAATAACGAATACTCTGTTCAAGAATCACAAGAGGAGGAGGTATACTATGGAAAAGCCGTAAGACAGAGTAAGATTTCAGTTACATTACATTACGGTCAGGTACAGATTCCGAAATCAGATATTGGATTGTAAGACGTATACAGGAGCATATGTAGAAACAGATCACAATTTAGTAATGATGGAGAGTAAGCTGAAGTTTAATAGACAAGTCAGGCGCGAAGAAGAGGGATACGGAACTACTAAGGAATGAAGAAGTTCTATGCGGCTATAGATATTGTGATAGTGAATATCTCAGTAGGCAGCTCAGTTGAAGAAGAATTGACATCTCTAAAAAGGGCAAATTTGGAAAGAAAAACGTCGGTACGAGGAAGGCAACTGCAAAGAAACCATAGGTAAAAGAGGAAATACTTCAGTGGATCGACGAAAGAAGGAGGTACAAAAATATCAGGGAACTTTATGAATACATAAATACATCTCGCTTAGGAATCAAATAAGTGGGAAGTGCAGGAAGCTAACGCGAAATGGTGGCATGAAAATTAAAAGAAATAGAAAAATAAATGATTGTCGGAAGAACTGATCGGCGCGTACAAAAGTCAAAACAACCTTCGATGATATTAATAGCAAGGGTGGTAACATTAGGAATACAATGGCAATTTCATTGTTAAATGCAGAGGAAAGAACGGATAGGTGGAAAGACTACGTTGAAGGCATCTTTCAGGGGAAGACTTGTCTGATGACGTGATAGAAGAAGAAACAGGAGTCAATAGATAAGATATAAGGAGTCCAGTATTAGAATCAGAATTTAGAAGAGATGTGGAAGACCTAAAATCAAATAACGCAGAAGGGATGGATAACACCCTATTGGAATTTCTAAAATCATTGGGGGAGGTGGCAATAAAGTGATTACTGACGTTGGGGAGTAAAATGCATGAGGCTAACGATATACCATCAGACTTCTAGAAAAAACATGTTACACACAGTTCCAACGATTGCAAGAGCTGACAAGTGGGTGCGAGAATTATCGTAAAGTCAGTTTAAAAGTCAGCGCTTCCAACATGCAGACAAGAATAATACACGTAAGAATGGAAAAGAAACTTGAGGATATGCTGGATGTCGATCAGTTTGGCTTTAGGAAAGGTAAGGGCACCAGAGAAGCACTTCTGGCGTTACTGTTGATAAAGGAAGCCTGACTGAAGAAAAATGAAGATACGTTCATAGGATTTTTCGACTTGAAGAAAGCTTTCGAACATGTAAAATAGAGCAAGATTTCCCAAATCCTGAGAAAAATAATGCTAAGCTATGCGGAAAGACGGGTAATATACAGTAAGAGTGGAAGAAAAAGAACAATGTGGACGGATTAAAAAGAGGGTAAGACACGGCAGTAGTCTTTTGCCTCTACTGTTCAATCTATACGTCGAAGAAGCAATGATGGAAGGAAAGTCAAGGTTGGAGAGTGAGATTAGTATTCAAGATAGTTAGTTTCATTGGTCACTTAAGAAAGAAGGAGAGGGAACTTTATTTTAATAGGTTGTTGCGTTGGAGGGAGAACGTGACGTCTGCTGTCCATTGGCTCTTGTGTTATGTGCCATGATTGGTGGCCACCGTCGAATGAGAAGTTAGCTGCTGTTTACCAGCTGCTGGACGTCGGCCGAGCGGCGGCAGTTACTCGCCGGTAGTGCTCGTGCCTCGTGTTGACAGTGTGGTCTGTTGGGCTCTGATCGCAGGCAGCCAAGATGGGGCAAGCCTGAGTCCATCCTCCCTGTTCATGTTGTTAGGGTGTTTAATTATTTCGATGGCCTCTCTGATTTTGCGTTTCGTCATAATAGGCTATTTGGCCAACACACAGGCTTCGCTGAATTTCATTTCTTTTCCGCAGTCATGGTGGTGTTCTGCCACTACGGATTTGTTATGTTGCCCTAGACGAATATAACGCTCGTGCTCCCGAATGCGCGTTGCTACTGGCCTACCAGTCTTCCCTAACAACATGAACAAGAAGGATGGACTCATGCTTGCCCCATCTTGGCTGCCAGCAATCAGAGCCCAACAGACCGCACTGTCAACACGAGGCACGAGCACTACCGGCGAGTAACTGCCGCCGCGCGGCCGACGTCCAGCAGTTGGTAAACAGCAGCAAACTTCTCGTTCGACGGTGGCCACCAATCATGGTACATAACACAAGAGCCAATGAACAGCAGAGGTCACGTTCTGCCTCCACGGAAATAACCTATTAAAATAAAGTTCCCTCTCCTTCTTCCTTAAGTGACCAATGAAACTCACTACCTTTTAAAATTATAACGTAATGGCATGCGCAGCCAACACTAACAACAAAATATAAAGACACTGCATAGCCAGAACGCACCATTAGACCCAGAGGAAGGCCGCTGCAATCGTGGCCGAAACGTTGGTTTTTCTATAGAAGCAGTAGTTTTTACATTATGACGCGGTACCAAACCCAGAAAACTATTATGTCAATTACGAATTAACTCAAAGAAAACGAGTTACTGATAAGCAGCCAACACGGATTCATAAAATATCGCTCTTGTGAAACACAACTAGCTTGCATGTCTAGGGAGTGCGTCTCAGCTGTGAAACTGGATTCGTGACTTCCTATCAAAAAGATCACAATTAGAGTAATTGCCGGACAATTGCAAAATGTTTTAGACAAAACATCTGTACGGTGCGAAAAGTGGGAATTGACTCTAAAGAATGTAAAGAGAAGACGTCCACATCAGTACTAAAAGGAATCCGCTAAATTTCGGTTACGTGGTAAGTCACACAAGTCTAAAGGCTGTAAATTCATTTAAATACTTAGGAGTTAAGGTTATGAATAACTTCAACTGTGACAATCACATAGATAATTTTGTGGGGAAAGCAAACCAAAGACTGCAATTTGTTGGCAGAACACTTAGAAAATGCTACAAGTCTACTAGAGAGACTGTTTACACTACACTTGCCCGCCCTCTTCTAGGGTTTGCTGTGCGGAGTGGGATAAGGTAGGATTGACGGAGGATATCGAAAAAGTTTAAAGAAGGATAGCTCGTTTTGTATTATAGCGAAGTCGGAGAGGTTGTGCCAGGGATTTGACAGCGAACTGGCGTGGCGATCAGTAATTCATTGCGTCAGGATCTTCCCATGCAATTTCAATCACCAACTTTCTCCTTTTAATATGAAGACATGTCGTTGGTGCCCACCTACTCAGGGATAAACGATCATCATAATGAAGTAAGAGAAATCAGAGCTCGCACAGAAAGATTTAAGTATTGGTTTTCCCGCGTGCTGTTCGAGAGTGGATAGGCAGAGAAATAGCTTGAAGGTGGTGCTATAAGCCCCCAGCCTGGACTTAACTGTAAATCACAGAGTATTCACGCAGATGTAGACGTAGATGCAGGTGACAGCATTCTCATCTCACCTGCACATTGCTGAATACATGATACTTTTGCAGAAAACTTCCATATAGACAATGTGACGTCGTATGACGCACGACAAAGTATCAGGGTGGCGGCTGTCATTGAGGCTTCCCTTGACGGTGGAGCAGAGAAAAGACAACACTGGACATGGCAGTGGCAACCACGTTGTCTTTTCAGACGTTGTAATGTAGCATTGAAACTGGGACTTTTTTACGGGTACCCTGTTGATGTAGGAAAGCAATCAATGATCTGAGTTCCAAACCCACTCACATCAGCGCTGCCTACCTCTAATTAGCAATCAGTAACGTCCTGGATGACACTGTCCTAAGCCGCTTGATCCTAGCTGCAGCGCCACTTCCGTACATTTCTGATAAATTAACTGCTGTTTGTGTACGGAAAGAGAGATCCAGCAGGTGTCCGACATTCAAATGTCACGGACACTGAGGCGCCAGGCACAACCAGCGGGAGACCTCGAGGGGTCCTTTGTCGCCATTTACAGCCAAAAACGGATAGCAAATAATTACAGTAGGAATAGACGTGCAGTAGATTCTGAGTTTTTCTTGATGTGTTCCATACGTAAACACTGTGTGTACACTCGTTGAACTAAATTACATATTTGCATTGACCTGTGTTGAGGTCCGGCGTTTCTCTCTCAAGTCACGCTTGTACTCTTAAATCTCCTTTGGATGAACTCTGTAAAATGGTACTGTATCGTGAATCACTTGCTCATGCAGCCTTGCCCTTCTTACGGCCCTTCACCACTTTTATGGTAATGATCTCCTTGTTAATTCCCTCCTGCCTCTGACACGACGTCATTTCCTTTTCCTACAGTTATATTTAGCGGGCGTATTCTTCCACTTAGACCCTTACATGCTTAGGATGGTAAATACAGTACTTCTATATTCGCCTGGTACATTAACAGTAGGGTTATCGATTAACTACTTAAAGATAGAATGGCCTCACTGGAGGTATGTGATGTCGAACACGACAGTAGGTCAACAAAATAACAGTTACTCAAGGACATGTTACTTATAATACGTCTTGATAGCAAAATTTTTTATTCATATGACCAGTTTCGGTTCATTCAGAACCATCTACAGATCTGATATTTCAGTTACAGGAGTAACCCGTCCAAATCCAGCAACTTTCACATGCTGCGTCACTATTTACACTGAATGAACCGAAACCGGTCATATTAATAAAAAATTTTGCAATCAAGACGGATTATAAGTAACATTATACAATCACTGATTGCTGCTATCCCATCAGACATTATGTCTGTTTTTGCAAATACTCAAGGACAGTTGGTACTGATCACTTCTACTGATGTCTTAGCACAACGAAAATATAAATATGTTGCAAATACCACGCCCGGGTTCCCGGGTTCGATTCCCGGCGGGGTCAGGGATTTTCTCTGCCTCGTGATGGCTGGGTGTTGTGTGATGTCCTTAGGTTAGTTAGGTTTAAGTAGTTCTACGTTCTAGGGGACTGATGACCTAAGATGTTAAGTCCCATAGTGCTCAGAGCCATTTGAAACATTTTTGTTGCAAATAAGTCTATTCATCATCTCTACCAAAGTGTTTATATGAAGGTTTTTATTATACCCAATCATTCTGACCAGTCGCTTGTAAATAACCTATTTTAATGTAAACAACTCCACAGCCTCTGCAGATGCTATTAAAATAAAAGAAGAATACGTATGCCTTCAAATGTTCTACATTAGTTTAATGCTAGCAAGAGACAATTTTTTAGTGCTATACGAGGTTAAGTTCGTTGACAAGACATATGTGACGTTACTCGAATTCAACCCCAAAGCTAAGGTATTAGGTCACGTCAGAGTAGGTGTGATCATTATACTCCACCCATTTCCTTCTTATTGTATCGCCAGCAGAAAATTCCGGCGTCGCCCAGTTATTTATTGACAGCTGTGCGTCCACGCCCGTACCGCGCAGCGTCTAGCCTTCATGTTTATGAAGTCATGTCTCCTGAGGCGCAGCGCCTGGCCCTCATGCCCAATGTTTATGAAGTCATATCTGCTGCAGTTAGTGTCGTACAATGATGTAATTATATATGTACATTCGACGGAGTACGTGTTCGACTGGAATTAACAGCAACGAAGTAATAAATTTAAACGGCACCAAGCGGCAGTTTTCTACGCATCTCACTGTTTATGATGTCGTGTCTCCTGAACGTCATGTCTTATAATGATACAATATTCTAAGTGAAATCAGCTATATACTTGGACACGGCCTGGGATATTTATTGCGAATAACGTTGCAAGGAAGTAATAAATTTAGAATTCATGCATGATGCGGAAGTTTCTCACGCATCTCATCGTTTATGATTTGAACCGGTGTCCTTTCGAATGCAAGTCCAGGGTTTTACCACCTACTTGGTGCCATGATCGAAGCAGCCAATTCCCTTTGCAAGGTAGTCAACTGTCAACACCGTAGTACAACTACGTATGGAGCAAGGAACGTTTAAATGAGAATACAACTTTCTCCAAAAAGTGTATGCACAAGTATCTCACATAACGATAGTCCACTTGTGAACAATGACCTACTCAAACTTTGTCACAGGATGAAACGTTTGGCAGTGCCACGTCTCTCAGATATTGTAACAATTAAGTGAGTCCTATCGCATTGCAGTGCAACAGAAAGAAAGGAGTACAGAAGTAGAAAAATGTTCCGTGAAATTCAGGATTATAGAAACAAAGTCACCTAGGAATGAAATAAATACGAAGTGCAGAGAAGCTAAGGCGAAATGGCTGCATGAATAATGTGAAGAAATTGAAAAAGAAATGATTTTTGGAAGAACTGACTCAGCATATAGAAAATTCAAAACAGCCTTCAGCGAAATTAAAAGCAATGCCGTTAACATTAAAAAAGAAATGGGAATCCCACTATTAAATGCAGAGTAAGGAGTGGACGTATGGAAAGAGCTCAATGATGGCCTCTATGAGTGGAAAAACTGCCTGATGACGTGACAGATGAAGAAAAAGGAGTCGATATTTAAGATATAGACGATCCAGTATTACAACCAGAATTTAAAAGAACTTTGGAAGACTTAAGATCGAATAAGGAAGAAGGGACAGATAACATTCTATCATAATTTCTGAAATCGTTGGGGAAAGTGGCAAGAAAATGACTATTCACGTTAGTGTGTTAAACGTATGAGTGTAACGGTATACCATCTGACATTCGGATAAACATCATCCCCACAACTACCAAGATTGCAAGAGCCGACGACTGCGAGAATTACAGCACAGTCTGCTTAACAGCTCGTACATCCATCATCCAAGTTGCTGACAAGAATAATACACAGAAGAATGGAAAAAAAATTGAGGATGTGTTAGATGAATTGTTTGACTATAGGAGAGGTAAAGGCACTAGAGAGGCAGTTCCGACGTTGCGGTTGCTAATGGAAGAAAAATCAAGAGACGTTCATAGGATTTGGCGATTTGTAGAAAGCGTTAGACATTGGAAAATGGTGCAAGATGTTCGAAATTCCGAGAAAAATAGGGGTTATCTATAGAGAAAGATAGGTAATATACAATACGTACAAAATCCAAGAGAGCACAATAGGACTGCAAGACCAAGAACGAAGTGCTAGGATTATAAAGGGTGTAAGCAAGGATGTAGTCTTTCGCCCCTACTCTTCAATCTATACATCGAAGAAGCAATGAAGAAAATGGAAGATGGGTTTAAGAGTGTGATTAAAGGATATCAGTGATTAGGTTTTCTGATGACATTACTATTCTCAGTAAAAGTGAAGAAGAATATCAGGATTTTCTAAATGAAATGTACAATTTGATGAATGCGGAAAACTGATTGAGAGTAAATCGTAGAAAGCCGAAAGTAAGAGAATTAATCGTATAAAGCCGAAAGTAAGAGAATTAGCATGAATGAAAACAACGGGAAACGTAACACCAGGATTGATAATCACGAAGCGAAATAACTCCTGACGGTCGAAGCAAGGTGGGCATGAAAAGCAGACTAGCATTGGAAAAATGGCATAATTGGCCAAGAGAAGTGTACTAGTACGAAACATAGCCCTTAATGTGGCGTGGTAGTGAAACATACAGTATGGGTAACCCGGAAAAGAAGAGATTAGAACCATTTGAGATGTGGTGGTACAGAAGAAAGTTGAAAGTCAGGTGGATTGATAAGGTAAGGTATGAGGAGGTTCTCTGGAGAACAGGTTAAGAAAGAAATATAGACGGAAAACATCGAGAAGAAGAAGGGACATGGCGTTAGGACATCTGTTAAGGCATCGCGGAATAACTTCGATGGTATTCGAGGGAGTTGTAGAGGGTAAAAACGGTACAGGAAGATAGAGATTAGAATGCATCCAGTAAATAATTGAGGACGTACGTTGCTATTGATACTGTGAGATGAAAAGGTTGACACAGGAGAGGAATTAGTGATGGGTTGTACCAAATTACTCAGGGTCTGATGACCCAGGAAAAAAAATTATACTGCATCACAGATACCTCTAAAAGTGGGTAGAACGCACTACTAGAAGCCTGAACCCGCCGTACTGGCGTCGTAGTAGGAGAAGGTGCCGTGGAGGAAGTACGTGACATATAAGGCCGAGTAAGTCAGGAACGGACGAGCAGCCACTAACTTTGTGACATGCTTTCCATTTGCGTCTTGTGAAAACTACACCAAACTGCTGCAGAACCTTACGAGAAAGGCAGAACTGTATAGGAATGCTACTTGTAGTACGCCGCAGTCTAATGTCTCGTTCATTCATTTGATACTTTTATTACAAGTCTCCGTAGCTTCATTCCTACTGGGAAAACCTCAGTGGGTCAACGCAGTCGTTACATGTGCATTCGTGAAGAATGATGTACACCACTCCGTAATGACGTTACTATCGAAACTGTGATTTCATTTCACAACCAGTATATACTACAACTGAACTTCCCGCTATATAAAAATGCATGACTGATGGGTGGTCGTATCACCACTTTTGTGGTTTTCTGATTCTTACCAGGCCAGACAAGCTGGAAAGTCGATATAATCCGCCCATTTAAAGCATAGTACAGGTACTGTATTTATTACAGGAAGAGAACACAGAATGTTCAAAATGCAGTTACGGCTTCACTTTTTTAGGTCAGGAAGTCTATGATGATTGATCAGGAGCTCATCTTAAAATATGTAAACAATTTGTCATGGTCTTGTTTTAAGGCTCCGGCCTAGTAACTTTTTTCAGAAATGTCACTACTGTTTTTGCAGTTCTCACTGTAGTAATTTTGCGTTAGTCCTTCACACTCATCCCAATACATATTCGAGCGGACGCTGAAGACCTTACTGTCGTGTGCCGACAAAACGTTTTCCACGTCGTCATCACCAATAATTGTTTGGATAGCTTCAGGCCATTTCTAAGAATTCTGAAATGGTATTTGTGAGATATTTTGCAGCTCACACCATACACGAAGAAAACGTTTCTTCGCTGTGCTGCGTCTCTCTACCCACTTATTTCTTTGCTCGAGAGTCCTCAGTGTGGTGGATTATACTACGTACTCTAAAATAGTAGCTGACCTCGCCACGCAATCCTGAAGTAATAATTTCAATAGCCACATTTGCATGAAATTTTAAAATACTTCATTCTCAGAAGTTTCAGTGGAATGACAAAGACCTATCCCATGCCAATCAGCGCAGCTTCTCTTGCACCTGTGGTTGTAAAGCCGGTTCGATGGAACACCTCAAAATTGCACCCAGCACCGAATAATTACTAGCGATAAAGAATTAGGAAGTTGCTCCCGTTAAATGTACGTGTCGACAGACCTATGAACATACTTAGGCAGCGTGAAGGCTAACGTTTTGTCAGCTATCCGCCTTATAGTTGCATTAGCCCCAATATTCCGAAGCATGTCGACTGTTGGCGAATCGACCCCAAATATCCCTGGCATTTCAGTGTCGGATGTCATCTGGGACGCTGCTTCCGTATACAGATAACTGTCCAGTCATCAGATATGTACTGTTAAACGGAGTGGAATAACGGTTGAAATATTGCGCCTGTGTTCCATTCGTGATTTAGTGGTTAGATCGTGGGCTCCCAGGTTCTATTCTCCGTCAGGTCGGATTTTATGCTCTCGGAGATTGTGTTCTGTGTTGCCCTCATCTTTATTTCAGCATCAACGAATGAAGTTTATTAGTGATTCAGTCCTACGAATAATACGTAGTCATTAGTACTTGTATAACTTTTTTACCTCGTACACATGGGCATCAACGTCGCTCTCTTAACCATTTCAAATGCTCTGGCTACAACTGCGTAAATTGACTATTACTGTCTTAGCTGCAACAGACGTAATTTTTCTCAATCGAAATCTGAGGTACACGTTTGTGAATGTTCACCCTTAACATCATTCGCAAGTTCTGCCAGCTATTGGGCATCACTGCGAAAATATTAGCAAGTCATTGAAGCAGTGCGTAGCAGCTCGTGACCAGGAGAATGGGGTCGGTTCGCTATATTGCACTTGTTAATTCAATACAGTTATTATTATTTTGTATGGTAATTATTGAATGATCATTTTATTATTTATAACAGTAGAGAATATTTAATAACTAGTTACTAATCCATGAAATGAATCCACGTGTACAAAGTTTTGGAAACTAGTAAATATTTTTGTACAAATCTTGCAACTAAAATCATTAAAAAATCATATACGAGCATTACCAAACGAAGAAAAATTTCTTCCTCAATAAAGATTTCAGGTTTGAAAGGGTTAATCGTTTTTGTACTATCCTGGTAGCTATTATGTATGTCGCTATTTGCGGGTCTTTATTTCGTTAACATATGTATATAACAAAGAGGTTAAGCAAAGCTGTCATCAACGTCAACGTTGGTTTAGACACCAATGTGCTTTACTAGGCATGGTCCTATTGGAAGTGGTATGCCCTTGCCTTTCTCCGATCTCCGAAATGACTTACCTAGCTAATTCTCAGGGGACCTGCATTTCAACATGGACCTTAATCCACTATGCTACCTGGCATTTTTCACATTAACAAATTTTTCCAGAGGTGAAAGAAGTAAAAATTGACAGATAAAAATCCTAGGACTGGCCGGGGCCCAAATCCCAGACCTCTGAATTCACAATCTGGCTAAGAATATACAAAAATGTATCAGCAGCAGGAACGCAATACCTGTAGATTTAAGTTATAACTAATAAAAACGTCCCATATTGGAACAGATTATAGACATGTAGTGGCGAGACATCAAGAAACCTCCGTTCAGAATGTTGAGCAACACCACTGGTTTGAAACTTACTAAATTCTTGTGAATGAATAACGCACTGTAGTGAGAAAGCCAGACTGAATTCCGATAGTGTAAAATTTTTTAAAAAAAATTTCGTACTTGTCAGTCTCTCAAAAAGCGATGATAAAAGACGGCTAGAGGTTGAAATCCATGAATTAAGCTGTGTCTCATAGAGTGAGAACATGTGCCACAGTTTAATTAGGGGCTTAATGCTATCTAAAATAGACGATAGTTTCAGAAAGTCTGATTTCATGATTACAATAATACAGTCACTGAACTAATTAAGTTTTTCAAGCCTAGACTAACAAGTTTCAAGAATTTACTATCATTTTCAAGAGCTGTATGAGTTACCATCATTTTAGTACTATTTTTTACTATTTTAGTATATTACATACGCAGACGTAATGTTATGTGTGATGTAACGTACTACTGTACTTGAAAATAACAACTAATTATAGTGCTATGCATGAAAATAACGGAGTTGTTACAGCAACTTTACTACTCAGAAAATTACACTGGCATTCTACCGAATGGAGACACTGATGACCACGGCTGCATTCAACCTGATCAAGGACAGTAGAATATGTGAAAGTAATAAGGTTCGCTGTCGCCCCCTATTTCAATTCATTCAGTTATACACAAGCGTATAGTCACGCGGTAATACGATTTTTCGATGTCATCCACACAAGATATGCATACGCTTGGTATACTTCGGTGGGGGAAGATTAATGACCTTATCTCAGTTTGGCATTTTCTATCAACATCCAAGGAAAAGATCGACAGAACAAGTAAATAATCAGTGATGCCTTAAGGTTCACAAATGGCTCTGAGCACTATGGGACGTAACATCTGAGGTCATCAGTCCCTGGAACCGCTCGCCACACCTGTCGGATGCCTTAACTTTTTGAATATCAGTAACTCGAGCGTTACACAGCCCGTGGCAGACTACGTAAGCATCTCGCTGTGTGAAGTACCGCTAGGTACCAGTCACTCGCAAAAGAGAAGAGATGAAAGAACTTGCTGAATGGCCACCATGAAAAATCTTCCCAGACAATCTGCGATTTAGTCACAGTTACGTTGCATTCAACTCACGATGAGGATTATGTCAATTTTGTAGAATTAACAAACTGATTGAACATGTTTTCCAAACCGGTATTCGATCTCGGACCTTTGCCTTTTCATGAAACTGCTCTCTCAGTTTGTAAGAAACGACTGAATTGAAAATTTTATAAAAGGAGTTACGCTAGTGAGCTTTCCAGTTATATGCAGCGAAGGCCTACTATTCGCTGGCCTACCTTTTACAACAATGGTGCGTTGAAGTTTAAATTCTCTGATAGCATACAATACTCCATGTGCTGTATTTCGCCTTTCGTAACTTAAGCAATCTTTATTGTTCAACAAAGACGTTTAATAGCACGAGTTTACTTGAGGGTGCTCAGGCGAAACAAGCGCTGTATCAGTGTAAGACGTACAGGGGCGAGCGAGTGGGATTACCCCCACTTCATTACTACCGGCGCCACGTCATCATAACGCTCCTGGACTTAGCATACAAAGGACTACACCATAATCTCAGAGTAAAATTAAAAATTAAAATAATTTTTCCAGACTCGGACAGTGTATGCTTAAGTATGTTAATGTTAGTCTCAGACTGATCAAATGACTATAGCAGACGAAAAAATACGATCTTAAGAAAAAATAAGTGGCGATAAATAATAGAACTAGGAAGGTAAAAATTGATCAGAATACGCAAAAGTAAGTTACAAGTCTCAACTTGATCACAGCAATATTTTGGTCAAAATCGGCATTTTTAAGAAAAAACTGAAGGCGCGTATGTTACTTCAGTTACATATAAAAACATTAACTGTGTGCCACTGATAAGCCATCTCTATTATTCTTCGAGTTATTTACTACAAAACAAATATGAAATCAAAACTATCTTATTCATGGTAGATCAAGTATAATTGGTATATCTAATAGAAAGTTCCAATTACAGCACTCTATTACATTCAGGAAACAATACGACAGTAAGAAGATGCAAAACTGTATTTTAAATAACTATGAATACAAGGAATCTTAAAGAGGCAGTTCAGATAAAATATTCTCCTGTTAATTCTGTTCTAAAATTTCTAGCCATCAAAGTTTAAACGCAGTCGAGCTAAAACTTTTTGAGTTACTATAGCATGCTTAACTCTATTTATATAAAAAATAAGAACATTGTAAATCGTTAAACGACAGGGATATTAATTAATACATGTCCAAGAAAATGGGCCATTTAAACAGGGTGTTACAAAAAGGTACGGCCAAACTTTCAGGAAACATTCCTCACACATAAAGAAAGAAAATATGTTATGTGGACATGTGTCCGGAAACGCTTACTTTCCATGTTAGAGCTCATTTTATTACTTCTCTTCAAATCACATGAATCATGGAATGGAAACACACAGCAACAGAACGTACCAGCGTGACTTCAAACACTTTGTTACAGGAAATGTTCAAAATGTCCTCCTTTAGCGGGGATACATGCATCCACCCTCCTTCGCATGGAATTCCTGATACGCTGATGCAGCCCTGGAGAATGGCGTATTGTGTCACAGCCGTCCACAATACGAGCACGAAGAGTCTCTACATTTGGTACCGGGGTTGCGTAGACAAGAGCTTTCAAATGCCCCCATAAATGAAAGTCGAGAGGGTTGAGGTGAGGAGAGCGTGGAGGCCACGGAATTGGTCCGCCTCTACCAATCCATCGGTCACCGAATCTGTTGTTGAGAAGCGTTGTTGTACAGCAGCAACTTCTCTGACGCTGACATTAGGGTTACCGTCAACTGCACGAAGTATTGTCTCGTCCATTGCAGGTGTCCTCGTCGTTCTAGGTCTTCCCCAGTCGCGAGTCATAGGCTGGAATGTTCCGTGCTCCCTAAGATGCCGATCAATTGCTTCGAACGTCTTCCTGTCGGCACACCTTCGTTCTGGAAATCTGTCTCGATACAAAAGTACCGCGCCACGGCTATTGCCCCGTGCTAATCCATACATCTAATGGGCATATGCCAACTCCGCATTTGTAAACATTGCACTGACTGCAAAACCACGTTGGTGATGAACTAACCTGTTGATGCGACGTGCTGATGTGCTTGATGCTAGTACTGTAGAGCAATGAGTCGCATGTCAACACAAGCACCGAAGTCAACATTACCTTCCTTCAATTGGGCCAACTGGCGGTGAATCGAGGAAGTACAGTACATACTGACGAAACTAAAATGAGCTCTAACATGGAAATTAAGCGTTTTCGGACACAGGTCCACATAACATATTTTCTTTATTTGTGTGTGAGGAATGTTTCCTCAAAGTTTGGCCGTACATTTTTGTAACATACTATATACTGCTATCCGGGCCTAGGGCGGTTCATAGCAGATGTTCCGTTTGACCGTGCGCTGCATTCATATATAAATACAGCCACAGAGGCAATGAGAGGTGACACTTTGCACCGAGATATGAATCTGTTCGTGACAGTTGAAAGCCTGCTCGTGGTGTCCCTTGGATGACGTAGAACTGGATAGACTTGAGTGCGTTTTCGGTAAAGGTAGAAAGTGAACTCGTGAGGACTGTTCACCATCCTGGGTCTCTTTGGTTTCATTGACATAGCTTTCTCTTGTGAACATAGCTTAGCATAGCGTAGCATAACAGCATGTAAACCTTTAAACGTTGATGTTCGGTTTTATAGGAGCGTTCCCTACCATACCATACTACCTTTCGCACGTTCGTATTTCTTGCTGAAAATTTATCACGTGGTTCTGACTACGAACGCTGAGATTTGCTTAAGACGATTTGACCCTAGTTTGTACCTGAATAAGCATCTGTAAGTGGGGTGAAACAGGTGGTGCCTAATAATAAAAGGATTTTACTGCTGAAGCTATTTTATTTCTCAATGATTATCATATATCTTGGCCGTGGTTGACCAGAATTAAACTGTGTGCTACGACCGCACTCGAACCTCAATTCTTGGATTCTGCCTTTCAAGGGCACTACAGAACTAATATTGCTATCAAGAAGCACCTCCTAGAGAACAACTCAAAGCTCCAACTTGTCCCAGACTTCACAGTCGATCTTTGATTATGCTGTGGGACTACTGTTTACAAGGGAAGGACACGTGAAGAGCTGTCCACAACAGAACGATTGTTGCTAAGATTTGATGGCGCACAGTTTTACTTCTCTCACATGCAGCGAACACCAGGTATATTGTGGGAAATGATTTCAGTGTCAGGCTGTGGATTAGATAAACCCTCCTCCCCTCCCCCCACCCCCCCACTTCCAAATACGACATCCTTCCTTTCGAAAGGTTTGGTTCTGAATTACAGAGTGTGGGGCTATGACGAGTATGGAAGAGAAGTGGGAAGAGGTGACAGCTTTTGAAGTTCGAACATGTCACTTGGACACTCAGAAATGGCTCAACTGATGACATACAACTCGGGAAACTGAGGTGAAGCGTGGAGGGGGGAAGAGGGTACATAGTTCATTATTTTGAAATACTAAATTCAAACTTCCCGTGCTCATTTTCGTAGTAGACTATTGTGGTGAAAGCTCACTGGAAACGTTTAATCTAGGAGGTTCTGAGGAAAAATGGTGGAAGAAAGTATGTTTTCGATCCCGCTGACAACCGAGTAATTTGAGAAGGATATCGGGAAGAATGGGCGCAAAATCGTCCGTCACCTTGCATTCAGCTAAGTGGTTCTAGGAAACGACGTGGAAATTGAACACGGAATACAGAGGAAGAACACGTCTCCTCTGCCACAACCAACACTCACTGCTGCTGCGCTGTTGGAGCATCGCATGATCTGTGCAAATGCAACCGGTGTTTTATATGAGTATGTTTGGTAACTAATGAAATAAAAATAAAACGCTTTCAAATATTCATATTTTTACGTCGTAGCATGACACAAACCAAGAACAACGCTACTCCGATTGCCCAAAGGCAGTAGAGAGAACTTTCTGGAAAAAAAATAACGTGAGCCCGAATCAGTACCGATGGATAAAGCCAGAATAGTTTTGCACAAGACACACTCTTACACAGTTAAGACTTAAAATTCAAGCACAGGACAGTAAGAAAGCAATTGTATTCCAGAATCGACATACTGAATGCTCCAATGAGGAGATAAGAACTGCCGATGCAACCACTGGACCACTGGCCAAAGCTACTCCCCATGTGACGAGTTCGTATCGACTACTGGAGTAGCGACAGCCGAAAGCAAAATTTTGTGCCACATAATATCGCTACACTCTTCAAGTCTCACTTTTTCGCCCGGCTGGTAGGGTATTATAGTTGTGCAGTCATTGTGGTATAGGGATAGCGTCTTTGAGTAGTAATCAAAAGCTGGCTGCTGTGGCCGAGCGGTTATAGGCGCTTCAGTGCGGAACCGCGCTGCTGCTGCGGTCGCAGGTTCGAATCCTGCCTCGGGCATGGATGTGTGTCATGTCTTTAAGTTAGTTAGGTTTAAGTTGCTCTAAGTTATAGGGGACTGATGACCTCAGACGTTAAGTCCCATAGTGCTTAGAGCCATTTGAGTAATCAAAACTTTCTGGGTACCGCATTTGAATTCAACCACTGCTTTAATTTTGAATAAAAATCATCAGTAATGGCGGCCTAAACCTCCGACATACGTTGTCACCCTTATTCTATCAACGGCCTTGTCAAAGAGGGCGGACAGGTGGGCAGAGGTTCAGAGCACTCTCTTGCCATTGGTGTGGGAAACTACCCCTAGAAGACGGATGAGTCAGCAATGATCAACAGCATGAGAATGCAGAAGGTAATGGTAACCACTGCACTGAAGACACATACGGTATGTCGACGGGACGTGTGGCTTCCAACTGAAAAAAAAGGTAATGATGATCTTTCCATTGGTAAAAGTTTTCAGATTCGTCTCGCATTCGGATCTCTGGATGGGACTGCCAAGGGTATTGTGATCACGAGAGAAAATGGAATAACGAGCGACAGGAGAACATTCTACGAGACGGAATATGAAATACCAGAAGTCTGTACCTAATCGGAAAGCTAGAGGGTCTGAAAAGGAAATTCAAATTTTAAAGTAGATATAGTTGGTGTCAGTGAAATGAAATGGAAAGAAGATAAGAATTTATAGTCAGACGAATACAGGGTAACAGCATCAGCAGCAGAAAATGGTATAACGGGAGTAGGAATCCTTGTGAATAGGAGAGTAGGGCAAAGATGAATCTGCTGTAAACAACTCAGTGACAGGGTTGTTTTCCATCGAATTCGATCGGAAACCAACCCCGATAACGATGGTTTAGGTATTTATGCCGACTTTGCAAGCAGAAGACGAGGATACAGAGAAAACGTACGAGCATATTTAAATGTAAATGGTTCAAAATGGTTCAAATGGCTCTGAGTGCTATGGGAGGTCATCAGTCCCCTAGAACTTAGAACTACTTAAACCTAACTAACCTAAGAACATCACACACAACCATGCCCCAGGCAGGATTCGAACCTGCGACCGTAGAGGGCGCGCAGTTCCAGACTGTAGCGCCTAGAGCCACTCGGCCACTCCGGCCGGCAAATGTAAATGGAGATGGAAATTCAATAATCGTCAGGGATTGGAATGCTGTAGTTGGGTAAGCAACAGAAAAATATGGGTTTGGCAACCGAAATGAAAGAAGTAAAGACTGAGTCCCGCAATAAATTTAAATGAATATTCTGTTCAACAATAACAAGAGGAGGAAGACTGCAGATGGATTACATTATGATCAGACAGAGAAAATCAGATATTGGACTGTAAAGGATATGAAGCTGCAGATATAGACTGAGACCTTCATTTAGTAATATTGAAGTGTGGGCTGAACTTCAAGAGAATCGTCCGAAAGAACCAGTGTAGAAGGAATCGCGATACTGAAGTAATGAGGGGAGATGATATGCGTATGAAATTCGATAAGGATGTGGATACTCCGACGAGGAATACCATATTAGCCACTTCAGTTGAAGAAGAGTGGATGTCTAAGAAAAGAGTAATCTCAGATGTTTGACGAGCGTAGGTACAATGAAGGTAACTGCGGAGAAACCTTGGGTGACAGAAGAAATACTTGACCATATCGACGAAGTAAGAAAGCCCAAAAATGTTCAGGAGAAGACAGAAGTGCAGTAACCATAAGTCCTTTAGCAGCCAAGGCAAAATGGCTTCAGAGAAATTGTGAAGAAACATATATCGAAAAAGATGTGATTGTCGGAAGTACTGACTCAGCATGCAGAATCGTTAGAGCAATCTCTGTTAAACGCAGAGAAGAGGGAGGGTACAGTGAAGCCTTCTGTGAGGGGAAAGCACTTACCTGATGTTCAATATGTTCAAATGTGTGTAAAATCTTATGGGACTTAACTGTTAAGGTCATCAGTCCCTAAGCTTACACACTACATAACCTAAATTATCCTAAGTACAAACATCAACACATGCCCGAGACAGAACTCGAACCTCCGTCGGGACCAGCTGTACAGTCCATGATTGCAGCGCCCCAGACCTTTCGGCTAATCCCGCGCGGCTCTTACCTGATGATTGAGGAAGAAACTATAGACGATAAGCCACACACAGGGGATCCAGTCTTAGATTAAAAATTTAGAGATCTCTGGGAGATTAATATCAAATTAAGCAGAAGGGGCAGATAAAATTCCATTTTAATTTCTAAAGTTATTGGGGGAAGTTGCAGTCAAACGACTATTCAAGTTGGTTTTCAGGATCCATGAGACTGGCGACGTACCATCAGACCTTCTGAAAAAATATCATCGACATAATTACGAATATAGCAAGAGAAGACAGGTGAGAAAATTATTGCAAATGAGACTAACATCTCATGCATCCAAGCTGCTGACGAGAATAATATACAGTTGAATGGAAAAGAAATAACATCATGATTAGCTTGGCTTTAAGAAAGGTAACCGCACCAGAGAGACCGTTCTGACTTCGCGCTTGAGACTGGAAGCGAGACTGAAGAAATGTCAAGATAAGCTCATAGGATTTGTCCATTTAGAAAAAGCGTTCACCAGTGAAAAATGGTGCAAGATGTTAGAAATTAAGAGAAAAATATGAAAAGACCGGTAACATACAACACGTACAAGAATTAAGCGTGAACTATAAGACTGGAAGCCCAAGAACGATGAGCTCGGAGTTGAAAAGGGGTATGCAGGGTTGCGAAAGACTGCAACCTTGTCTTTCGTCCCTGCTGTCCAAACTACACATAGAAGAAGTACCGATGGAAATAAAAGAAAGGTACAAGAGTCGCCTTAAGATTCAGGTTGAAAGGACATCAGTGATAACAAAATTTAGTGAAACCGAGCGTGCTAGCCAGGACATCCCATTCTTATGCACGCATGTATAGAGAAGCTATACAGATTCAGAAACAAAACAATATAATGTTAATAGAAAAGAGGAAGGCTTAAAGTTATATAAGATACGGCGGTCGACTTTGCACCAACGATGTGACAATCGATTACCTTCAATCTAGAATAGTGACGTTAGAGATAGACATACAGTCGGCCCCACGTGACGTAAGGTAATGACCTCTATGCGCCCTCTATGAACGGTATAAACGGGACCTCCACGGCCTGGCAACCACTTTTTGACTCACTTCGGAAGATGTTGCCCTCAGTTGGCAACGAGACGTCAGAAAGAAGAAGTTTTACAGATCAGACCACGGCCTCTCAGAACGGAAGTTTTAACTAATGAAGACGCCGACCCTGAAAGCCTACACCTTATGATCAATGACAAGATTCACTAGTGACGTTGCTATCCTCAGTGAAAATGAAATCTAAATGCCTATTGACTGGAATGATGAGTACGGAATAGGGATTGAGAGTAAACCGGAAAAAGAACAAAAGTAATGAGAAGTAGCAGAAATGAGAACAGCGAGAGACTTACGATCGAAACTGACAATTACGAAGCAAACGGAGTTGAGGAATTTGCTACCTTGGAATCAACATGACCCCACGATGGGCAAAGGAAGGAGGACATACAATTCAGACCAACACAGGAAAGGAGGGCATCCCTGGCTAAGAGAAGTCTATCGGTATCAAACATGGACCTTAATTTAAGAAAAGAATCAGTGGAAAAACCAGAACATAAGAGGATCGAAGTGTTTGAGATGTGGCGCTACATAAGGATTTGAAAAGTTAGGTTGACCGATAAGATAAGCAATAAATAGGTTTTCCGCAGAATAGGTGAAAAAAGAAACATATAGATAAGAACGATGATAGGACAAATGGTAATACATTAGGGTTCAAAATGGTTCAAATGGTTCTGAGCACTATGGGACTTAACATCTGTGGTCATCAGTCCCCTAGAACATAGAACTACTTAAACCTAACTAACCTAAGAACATCACACACATCCATGCCCGAGGCAGGATTCGAACCTGCGACCGTAGCAGTCGCGCGGTTCCGGACTGCGCACCTAGAACCGCTAGACCACCGCGGCCGGCATACATTAGGGAATAACTACCATGCAAGAGGATAAAAATGTTGGGGAAGACAGAGCTACAATGCGTCCAACAAATAATAGAGCACGTTGGGTGAAGAGCTAATGAGGTTAGCACTAGAGAGGAGTTCGTGGAGGGCCGCATTAAACAAGCCCGAAAGATGACTCGAAAAAGTCCCATGCTCAGGCAATGAGGGGAGGAACAGCAGGCATTCTGCATCCCATTTCTAGGCGAGGTTCTGTTGGAGGTGGTTTGCTGTGCCTTCCTCCGACCTGTTATGAGGTATCTATTTTGTCTAACCGGGGGTGATAGTGATCTTACTTGTACAGTGTAGTGTTGGGTGTGTGTTATTATGGACGAAGGGAGGAGAGAGACCGAAATCCGGTGCCGGCACATAGCCTACTTCATTGCGGAGAGCTTTGGAATTTAATCTAGGCCATTGCCTCGAAGACTGCTGACCAGGAACCATCTCTCTTCCTCTTGCAGTCCACCACTACGATTCGAACCACCTTACCTTCGAGTCGAGCGTCACAGCACAGAGAGTGCGGTAGGACCATGCCTACGGAGGCAGCTAGGCGGGATATTAGAGATATAACATACAAACCTATTTTATCCTAACATTAGACGAATAGTCACTTACTCTTCACAACAATTATTCAATTCGTTGCCTCAAAAAACTACATCAAGGCTCGTCTATAAAATCAATTGGCTGATACTGAAACGTTAGTCAGCGTATCACACATCTCTAAAAAATTTTCAATAATGTCTCTTTACAATGCTGAAAGTATGATTCACGGGGCTAAATGACAGGTGTGGCAATGAAGCTCAATTCAAAACACCATGGAATAATTACAAGTTACAGTCTACTATTTCATGTTTAATAGTTAGTATAATACTTCTGATACAATGAAGAATTGAAAATGCTCTGATATCAGACGACATTCAGGCAGCAGAAGCTAAATAATTTCCAGATCATCCACTTAAAGGTCTTCATTTCTGCTGTAGACCTATATGCTGAAACACTGTTACGCTAGTAATTTAGACTGACTGACACGTGTTCAAAGGATGTAACTGAAGTGTCACCATTGACTCAAAGAATTTGTGTCAAACAGTCGATCTAAATGTTTCCAAAGCTCAAATGAGCAGACTGGCTCAACAATATCTAACAGTTCCCTGCGAAGTACGTCAAATATTTCTTAAAGCTAGCCACTGAATTTACGGTTAGCACTTTTACGATGGATTATGTTTGTGCAGATTTCCCATCAGAAGACAACACTATACTCCCCTTAGACGACCGACATACTCAGAAAAGTAATGTGCATGCCTACTGTATGACCTGATACCGCGACATTTGGGTTATCGAAAAGTGTTCTCAGAGAGGAATGGAAAATTAGTTTCCGTGATCAGATCATTGACCATACCGTTTGAGACGCACCACAAGATCTAATAGAACAAGGGTGGAGAAGGGAATTGGCCATGCCCTTTTCAGTAGGACCATAACGAAAATTCAGACAATCAATTTTGTGCAAACACAAGAGTCTGTAACTGCGTACCCGGATGGGTATTTGAACAATGCTCTTATCTAGTGCGAGGCAATGCGTTAATCAGAACAGTGAGATTACATTTCAGTTAACATTCGTTAAATCTTTGAATGATCGCAACACATTCTCGATACAGTGGCTACCTATGTTTGCTACTCGGTGCCACTCCGTAGCCAAATCTCTCTGCAGTTTAGAGCTCTACACAACGTGAGATGTGATCTCACTGACCACGCACTTTACCTTACTAGTTTTCAGCTATTGGATAAGGGCAATGTAATAGTAACCATAGTGTCGTGGTCACGCTTCGAAAACAATTTCACTGAAACAGAACCAGGGGGCGAAAGATTACCCTCATGTATTACCATCGTGGAAAACATTTTGTCGAACCATAAGGGACTGACAAACGGAATGAATTTCATTCAATTTTATATTTATGAGTGAAAGAGGAAGGTATTTTCTAAAAAGAGAATTCGCACTTTAGTTTTGTATGCGACTCTATTTCAAATATTTTGTGCTATCGTGCTTTTTCAGTCTTTCCCAGTGTCTGATATGAAGTAACACCGTGAATACATCGACGTCGAGACGGTGAAGATTGTAAATGAAAAGTCATTGAATCAATAATAAATGTGAATTTTACCATACACCTCTAAATTTGAAATTTGATAACCGTACAAAGCAAACGACATAGAGTGGTGTCGAGTACCTTTTTGATGGCATTGCCTTCTTAGATGCACGTAATTCAACAATAAATATTAAAAATGAAACATGTATGTGTATAATGTATGTCTACGTGCCCTGAGACATGCTTGGAATGGCGTTAGCTGTCAACAGTATATGTCGCGTGTTAATGGACGGGTGTTTTTTAACACGCATTTGAAGTGAATTATTCATGTACTAGCTACTGTCAACGACCTCGTGACACAGCTACTGTTAAGGATTTTCCGCTATTATTCACTGTATGAAATAAGGTGTATGTCCGATGATGGCCTGCTTTTTAATATGATTTCTAAAATAACGGGAGAACGTCTGCTGAAAATGCAAGCAATTAAAGAGTTCAATCGTGCTGAGAAGTAATTCAGAGCTAATTCTTCCATGCACAAGAACATACTGCAAAACGGCGGAACGCAACTGCTAATAACCAACAGTCTGTTCGTACACACGACTCCGACACAATAGCAGCATTTGCCGATGTAGAGCACTCTATCTGCTATGAAACGAAAGTTGTTTAGCTTGGATTCTAAAGGGTAAACCGTCTTGGTAATTGCACATATGTACAACGTTAAGGCAAACACAAGGAACACCGCGAGAATTGAGTGCTTGAACGTAATTGCAACTGTTATCCAAGCCTGCAGGTTGCGCTGTTGTATGTGTATACGAACGTCACCCGTGTAATGTCCATAATACGTTGCAAGAACCACCCGTGGTCATAACAGTGCGCTGTGTAGTTGTAAATGTATTACGTTGGAGCCAAGCGAAAATTGTCGGTGTCCGTACGCCGGATGCTCCCGTAACTAAGGTATGCTGCAAGAGGTGTCGCACCGAAGATTTAAACCGCTTACAAGGAAAGCGGAAAACCATCATCTGCTGAGTCACAACGCTGACGAAAGTGAGGTTTGAGTGATCGTGACAGACGATCACTGGAAAGGATTTCGACGAAGTATAAGAGGACGACAGAGTGAAACGTGGTAGGGGTTCAAAAATGTTCAAATGTGTCTGAAATCTTACGGGACTTAACTGCTAAGATCATCAATCCCTAAGCCTACACGCTACTTAACCTAAATTATCCTATGGACAAACACAAACACCCATAGCCGCGGGAGGACTCGTACCTCCGCCGGGATTAGCCGCACAGTGTTAGGGGTTCGGTGATGATTCGGACGGCTATATTGTGGTTTCTATGAACATCGTGGTTACTCTGCAAAGTCGTGTTGATCATTTCGACTGATCATGTCCACCCTATTGTACAACGTCTGTTCCCCTGTGGTGATGCAGTGTTCAAAGACGACAGGATCCCTGTTCCACACATCTCGCATCGTCCAGGACTGGTTTTCTGAGCACGAGGATGAATTATCGTATCTCCTCTGGCCACCATAGTCACCTGATCTTAATATAATTGAGCCTTCGTGACCTATTTTGAAAGTAAGTATAGACAGGATATGAAAGTGAAAATAAAGTGGTATGTTACATGTGAGGTCTTTTCACTTATTTTTCTACGAAATTCTTTGAAGCACTGTGGCCTAAATATTTTCAGTCTGGTCCTCATTTGCCAGAAGACGATAACAATCGGAAGCTTTTGGTCGGACAGCATATTGGTATTAGCACCCGCTCACTAACCTTTTAGATCCTACAGTAGCTAGCGAAGTAGCGGCTAGAGCTCCATAATTCAATATAAGCTTGCTGTGCAGGTGGCGGCTGTGTGAACCAAGAACATTGTTGACACAACGTCTGTTCGGTGTAGTAATTTTTTATTATGCTACTTGGTAAAACGACACCGTGCCATTAGACAGCGTTTACAGTCAGGGCCGAGGAAAAGGCTTCTTGTCACAGGCTGAAGATCGGAAACGAGTTGTAGGAGACCTCACTTAACTTTTATTTCTTAAGTCGTCTTTCTTCTTTCTTATCGTTCAGTTTTTGCGCGACTTCTTAACTTACGCCTTTAGCAGGAGGCGGGGGGGGGGGGGGGGGGGGGGGGACAATTTCACAAATACAATGAGAATTTTTTTATTTTGCAAAACAATACCAGTCACATCATTTGATTACTTGGCCGAGTCAGCAGCTGTGTCTCTCGACGACTCAAATCGTTGTGTGCCGGCCGCATCCTTGCAGGTTAAAACTGTCTGGCTGACTGGAATTCGCGGGTATTGTTCTTAGTGACTAAACCATCAAGGCACTACTCACGACACGTCCTCACAATACCGCTAATCCTGCCCTAACTTGGCAGAAGCTCTCCTGCCGCACGGGGTAGCCCGCGGTCTTGGGTGCCATGTCACGATTCGCACGCCAGTCCCCGTCGAAGGTTCGTGTCCTCCCTCGGGCATGGGTGTGTGTGTGTTGACCTTAGCGTAAGTTAATTTAAGATTAAGTAGTGTGCAAACTCAGGGACCGATGACCTCAGCAGTTTGCTCCCATTGAACTTACCACAATTTTTTTTAAAAAATATCTTTTGGGTACCTCCCAGGACTAGCGCTCCTGGAAGCAAGAGCACTGCAGGGAAATGGCTTAGCCACAGCCTAGGGGGTTGGTCCCACAAAACATCTTTTATTCTACAGTGTACATTGTTAATATTCCTGGTCCGGGACAGTTTGTGCTAAACCACAACACGAGCACGAAACCCTACGTTTCACCTAATTATCTACCAAATGCGCTACTCCGACACAATTTACAACACGCCATCATGACTTTACTTGAGCCAGTGACTCGCTCATACTTTCGAAATTTCACTGGCATTCTCCTGTGTAACCTTCATGGCTCGCACTCTTTGAAGAAATGATATATCGAAGAAATGTCTTAACTACAGCATAGTTGATTGTTTCTACAATAAAATGTGAGGCTTAACCAACAAAAAATAAGGAGTAACTTAGATTTCTTAATAGCTTATTAACAGGGTCCATATGTTTCCACAATTGTAGAGTGAGCGCTAATTTGAAACTTCCAGTATGATCAAATCAGTGTGCCGGACCTGGACACAAACTCGTAAACTTGGCTTCTGGGTGCCATGGAAGTCTAAAATGTAGGCCGCAAGTGTTGTGTTGTATGCAGTGAGCCTGTGATTTTGGGTAATGAGTCGTACTTGCTTAGCTCCATTGGTAATGACATTTACTGCGGAAGCCGTTCGAGTCTCAGCCCCGCATACAGGTTTACTCTGCCAAGAAGTTTCAAACTAGCCCCTCCCCTGCTGCAGAGTGAACGATTGTGGCGATATCTTACACTGCCAGGAATGGTAGTTGGAAAGGTATACACGAAACCATATGTGCTATTTGAAGGCAGGAGAGGCGTAGTGAACGACACACACTGAGTAAAGCAGAAATGGTCACTAGATATCACAAGAGGCGGACCTGCCAGCCAGGACGTGGGAAGTACCGTGTCACCAGTAGAGAAGAAGTAACGGAAGAGTGGAACCGTCAGAAGAACCCAGTGACTTCGATCGCGGACTAGTCATGTCATGTCACCTGAGCAACAAATGCGTCAGCGACATTTATACCCTTCTAAAGCTGCCCAAGTAAACTGTTGTGATTGTGGTGTGAAAATGACAAGAAACCACCAAATAAAGGCCAGGTAGATCTCATGAATTGACAGAGAAAGACCGTCGGGAATTCTGATGTGTGGTTGTAAAATTTCACATGATATCATCGTAAACAATCACTCGTGAGTTCCAAAGTGCTACGGGCAGTGCACAGTGACCGTAGGGTGTTAGAAAGAAGGTGTTATAATGGTCCAACGGCTTCTAAAGCCACAAATTTATGTAATAAATGCGAAGCGACGCTTGAGGAGGTGTAAAGACCGATAACACTGGACAATGGGTGACTGGAAAGAAGTGATTTGGAGTGATGAATCAAGCTATAATCTAAGGCAATCGGATAGAGGGGTTTGCGTTTGGTGAATGCCTGGAGAACGTTATTGGTCTTCATGTGCGGTGCCAACATTTAAGTGCGGAGAAGATGGTGGTATGGTACAGGAGTGGTTTTTGTGGTACAGCGTACAGCAGAGGAACAGTTCAAACATGATGATCGTATCATCAAGTCATTGCTCGTACATCCTGGCGGAAAGGACTGGTCTGGCCAGATTCCTGACATATTCAAGTGGAACACCTTCGGAATGATCTAGAAAGTCGACTTCGTTCCAGACCCCAGCGTGCTGTATTCTCTTGTTTCGGCTTTTAGGAAGGCTGACGTTAGTCCACAATCAGACATCTCAACGTGTCCCCAGCAGCGTTAGAGCCGCAATAAAAGCGAATGGCGCACACATTCCATACTACTGTCCACCAATAGATGTCCGGATGCTTTTGATCAAACAGTTTAAGGCTGTTTGGGCAGCTGTGAGTTACGTCTGAGTAGCTTTGTCGGCAGGAGCAAGGCGCCTGATTCCAGGTTCAGATTCTAGTCCGGCACACAATTTTAATCCGCCATGATTTGTTGATATTGTGGAAACTCAGCAGCGGAAAAAAAAGGTTCAAATGGCTCTGAGCACTATGGGACTTAACATCTGAGGTCATCAGTCCCCTAGAACTTTGAACTACACTACTGGCCATTAAAAGCAGAAATGCAGATGATAAACGGGTATTCATTGGACAAATATATTATACTAGAACTGACATGTGATTACATTTTCACGCAATTTGGGTGCATTGATCTTGAGAAATCAGTACCCACAACAACTACCTCTGGCCGTAACAACAACCTTGATACGCCTGGGCATTGAGTCAAACAGAGCTTGGATGGCGTGTACAGGTACAGCCGCCCATGCAGCTTCAACACGATACCTCAGTTCATCAACAGTAGTGACTGGCATATTGTGACGAGCCAGTTGCTCGGCCACCATTGACCAGACATTTTCAATTTGTGAGAGGTCTGGAGAATGTGCTGGCCGGGGCAGCAGTCGAACATTTTTTGTATCCAGAAAGGCCCGTACAGGACCTGCAATATGCGGTCGTGCATTATGCTGCTGAAATGTAGGGTTTCGCAAAGATCGAATGAAGGGTAGATCCACGGGTCGTAACACAACTGAAATGTAACGTCCATTGTTCAAAGTGCCGTCAACGCGAACAAAAGGTGACCTAGACGGGTAACCAATGGCGTCCCATACCATCACGCCAGGTGATACGCCAGAATGGCAATGACAAATACACGCTTCCAATGTGCGTTCACCGCGCTGTCGCCAAACACGGATGCGACCATCATGACGCTGTAAACAGAATTTGGATTCATCTGAAAAAATGACGTTTTGCCATTCCTGCATCCAGGTTCGTCGATGAGTACACCATCGCAGGCGCTCCTGTCTGTGATGCAGCGTCAAGGGTAACCGCAGCCATGGTCTCCGAGCTGATAGTCCCTGCTGCTGCAAACGTCGTCGAACTGTTCGTGCAGATGGTTGTTGTCTTGCAAACGTCCCCATCTGTTGACTCTGGGATCGAGACGTGGCTGCATGATCCGTTACAGCCATGTGGATGCCTGTCATCTCGACTGCTTGTGATACGAGGCCGTTGGGATCCAGCACGGCGTTCCGTATTACCCTCCTGAACTCACCGATTCCACATTCTGCTAACAGTCATTGGATCTCCACCGACGCGATCAGCAATGTCACAATATGATAAACCGCAATTGCGATAGGCTAAAATCCGACCTTTATCAAAGTCGGGAACGTGGTGGTACGCATTTCTCCTCCTTACACGAGGCATCACAACAACGTTTCACCAGGCAACGCCGGTCAACTGCTGTTTGTGTATGAGAAATCGGTTGAAAACTTTCCTCATGTCAGCACGTTGTAGGTGTCGCCACAGGCGCCAACCTTGTGTGAATGCTCTGAAAAGCTAATCATTTGCATATGACAGCATCTTCTTCCTGGCGGTTTAATTTCGCATCTGTAGCACGTCATCTTCGTGGTGTAGCAGTTTTAATGGCCAGTAGTGTACTTAAACCTAACTAACCTAAGGACATCACACACATCCATGCCCGAGGCAGAATCGAATCTGCGACTGTAGCAGTCGCGCGGTTCCAAACTGAAGTGGCTAGAATCGCTCGGCCACACCTGCCGGCAAACTCGGCTGCAGTGAAATATTCTGAATGTGCGGTTACAAACAGTTTATTAACGGGCTAGAGTTCCTTCGAGTCCCTTATTGGTTCACTGTCGCATATAGCGAAGAAGTGGGTCCTTAGGCATTGGGGCACTGTAATTTGCGGAACAGTCCACGGAAGCGATGGATCTCTGGCTGGCTGCGGCCCTAGTCCGACACTCGGCTGCCGGCTTTTGCAGCGCCTGCCGCGTACCGCCGTAAGCATCGCACCCTCGGCTTCGCTCCACCTCGCCGCTACCGCCGACGCGGACGCGAACGCCGCCTTGCTATATTGCTTCGCCACAAGGCTCTGGGCGGAGGCTGCGGCCTCGTAAAGACTGCCGCACATATGAGGAAATTCCAAAGTAGTTTCAGTCGCAGATGGGACCAACGCCGCCGCGGACGGCCTGCACTGGCCCGACCCAGGCCCTCCCTTCCCCTCCACTCCCCTATCCCCCCCTCACACCGTCCGCCCCTCTAGAGTCCTTCTTCACTTTTGTAGCCAACAACGTGTCCGCCTCTTTTATTTTTACTCCCCGCCCCCCCCCCCCCCCCCGCCCTTCTCACCCTCCCCGCCTGTATGCCACGCACACAACCCCTTCCCTTTCCGTCCCCGCCCCCGCCCCCTTCCCTAAGCTGGCGCGCATCCTTCGTTAACAGAAGACGATCGGTCACTCCGCTAATAGCCTCAGCCTGTCACGTGTTATTAATCTCTTTCAGATTTCGGCATATGGAGCTTTGAAAGAAAGGTATACACACTGTGCGTTCGCTGGAAGCCTCTGTAATGTTACCTTAAGTAGGCGGGGTGGTAGGGGAGACTCACTACCATACAGTGCTGTGCTCTAAACGTACATTCTCAGAAAATTGTTTCTCACATTAAGACCTATGTTTGATTCAAGTAAACTTCAGTTGACCAGAGATGCCCTTTTATGCCAGTGCTAGTCTGCTTCGTATGTCCCCTTTTCTCTGTCATCATGGGTCACTTCGCCAGCTAGTTAGCAGAATTCCTTAAGTTCCTTTCATTCGTGATCACCAAGTTTCAAGGTGTAACTACAAATGCTATTTTCGTTCTTCTCGTCAGACTGTTTCACGTTGCAAGAGAAAGGAAGAAGAGGGTTGGGCTGTTTGGGGGAGGAGACCAAACAGCGAGGTCTCGTCGGATAGGGGAAGGACGGGGAAGAAAGTAGGCCGTGCTCCCTCAAAGGATCCATCCCGGCATTTGCCTGGGGTGATTAAGGGAAATCTCGGAAAACCTAAATCAGGATGGCCGGACGCGGGATTGAACTTCGTCCTCCCGAATGCGAACACAGTGTGCTAACCACAAAGGAATAAGAACTGGATGGAAAATCTGTCGAGAAGCAAGCGCTTCCTAACAGACACTGTGGGAGGAAAGTGAAACGAAAGTTACTCGGGCATGAAGGGGATGGCAGAAGACAGGAAAGCATGGAGAGTTACCACATGAAATTCTGCCTTTGAGCATTATTGATGTCGTCAAACACTACTGATGACGTCAAAAGTACGCCTATCTATGTTTTTTCTTGTTCTTGCTTTTAGCAATTTCTTACCCTTATCAATCCATGCTCTTATAGAATTAATTCCTTCTGATTGACATTCATTAGGTTCAAATTCCTTTCCTTAGCAATCTTTAACGCCGGCCGGGCTGGCTGAGCGGTTCTAGGCGCTACAGTCCGGAACCACGCGACCGCTACGGTTGCAGGTGTGAATCCTGCCTCGAGTATGGATGTCCTTAGGTTAGTAAGGTTTAAGTAGTTCTAAGTTCTAGGGGACTGGTGACCTCGGAAGTTAAGTCCCATAGTGCTCAGAGCCATTTGAACCATTTTAGAAAGTACAGTAGCAACTTTCAGGCTTTCAAGTAAAACAAATGTATTTTGTAAACAAACAATTATGCATCTTTTCTCAGTTCTAAAAAGTATGCTCCCTAGTAACTTCAATATTTGAGAAACCAAATTTCACATAAGCACAAGTATGTTCTTCGCGCTAAGATGTTCACTCGGTTGGTGCCGTGAAGTTTGTGAGAGCCCTCCATTGTCGGCAGAGCTCTAACAAGAATAGTTCCCAAGAAAAGTCCTCTGCGTAATCGTACCCCATGGACTTGTGTGCGCCGGTCTCCACTAAACTGGGCGCACGTTGACCAAATGTGGTGAAAACAGTTCATTATCAGCAGAAAGTCGTTCTCTACAGCAAATGTAGTCTTTCAAACACATTTCAACAATGAAAAATATGATGTAGCGGTCGTAGTTTCATTTATTTAATTTAATTATTCAGTTGTCTGAACTACGGGTATTTTGATAATTCACTGACACATTTCGGCCATTGACCATCTTCAAAAGGACATTCTGGAATGTTCTCGGGTACCCATTCGAATGGCGTCGTCCAAATAGTGCGACATTCCGGCAAGGTGATCCGTTGTCATTTTCATGCGGTCCTCATGACTGATTTGTCTTTCGCTGAACGTCGCCTCAAAATGACAGCAAGTCAGCTTGTCGAAATATCGCATAATCTGAACCACGCTGAATATGTGGAACATTTCAAAACAGATTAAATGCATTCTCAATTGCGACTATGGACAACCTTCAGCTAGAGAATGAAATGACGACAAAGAAAATTTGTGCTGAACTGGGACTCAAACCTGGGTTTCCCACTTTTCATGAGCAGTCGCCTTACCATTTGGCTATCCGTGCACGACCCACAGCCGAATTAAAAACTTCAATATCTCGCCAACCACGCATCTAGAACCTGTACTCGTGTATCTACATTTTACTTGAAAGTCGCCTGCCCGGTGTTGGCGGCTAAAAACGATACTCCAGTGCCTGTGTTATTGCGATTCACGATGCAAAGTTCCTTTGGACACGTATCCATACATGTCGTATTTCAAAATAGCTTTACGATGGCAAAGTTTAAAGTCACACTTCAAAAAAGATTGAAAGTACCTCGACAATTTTGTTGCTACAAATGGTAAGTGTGAGACTTGATTAATATCACAATTTCTGCACTTATGATTTGTGCAGACAAGACTGAAGAAATACTTACCATAAAAATGAATGTATTCACTCTGCGGCGGAACGTGAGCTGATCTGAAACTTCCTGGCAGATTAAAACTTTCTGTCTCACTGGGACTTGAACTAGGGACCTAAAGACTGAGCTATCCAAGCACGACTTACGACCCGCCCTCACAATACTGGTGGAAGTAAGGCTGTGATTGAGGGTCGTAAGTAGTGCTTGGATAGCTCAGTCGGTGGAGCACTTGTACGCTAAAGGCGAAGGTCTTAGGTTCGAGTCCCGATGCCCATGAGTTTTAATCTGCCAGCAAGTTAAATCGTATGAATTTATATCAAGTCAGTCTGAAGATAGTCTTTGGTTAATGAAATGTTTCTCGTTCAGACAAGTAAATAATTATGTTATATATGATTGATGGAATTGTAACTTGCACACCGTAATATTAGGCAAGGTATTATTACCAACTTAGAATTAAATGAATGGAAGGTCGTATGGCTGTATTAGCTGAATGAGAATTACAAAAGTGAGTGGGATCCCTCGTCGCTTGTCAGCATACTACAAGGTTATTAAACTCCAATGGTGGGAATTCTAGATAAAATCCGTAAGTTGAGAAAATGTTGGTGAGGAAGTTCCAATAAGCGGGAGGAGTGCACACTAGACTTTAGTGGAGGAAGACTGTATGAGACGAACGTGAGAGAGGGTGAGAATTGATGTCATTAGTGGAGGGACATTACGTGGATAAATAAGGGTAATCTTCCATCCTGGAATTCGCCGGAAGTGGTTTATAACAAACGTAGAAAAACTAAATGAGTATTACCGGGCGGCCGCCGAAGCGTGCGGCTCTCAAATAGGAGAAACATGGCTTTCACTTTAATAGGTAACAATTTTAGTTCTTTAGGACGCTGGAGAGCTCCACAAGTTAATTACTGTACTACTGAGACCGTCGTACCTGTTATATGAGAAGATTTTATCTACCACTCACAATCTTCTTTGTCTAAACATTGTGGCGCCACAACAAGTGTAATGACTTACATAGGTGCATTACGCTGAGTCGGTGAAACCAGGCAGAGATGAAATGGGTGCTCTTATCAAATCAGAGCGTTATATCCAAGAACACGTTAAAAACGTGGCTTGGCTTACAACATTCCTATTACAGCTTACAGGAGACTATGTTCTGTGTCTGTGAATGCGGCGAATCAAATTACCAGACAAAAGAAGGCCCCGAAGCAGGGGTCGCTCTAAAAAGCGAGTGAGAAAATAAACAGCTTGAACTACTTCAAAATAGTTAGTTCAACAAAACGTAAATATCATTAAATTTCCGGTGAAAGACTGGCTTTAAGTCGGGGACAAAACCCAACGTATGTCAACAACTAGCAAATGCTGTTGTCATGGTTATGTGGAGGAAAATAGGCGCCAATGCTTCAGTTGGAAGTAACATCTTCGATGAAACACCAGAATCAATAGGCGTCATGTGAAACCAGTGATGTGTAACGACGGTGCAAAATGAACTGGGATGTAAAATGTTTAGGCCGAGTACATTCGCAAACAGCAGTAACAGCTGGAGTTTGTGTACAAACGGTAAAATTGCATCCTGTGAACCTTGTGTTACACACTATATGCTCTAACATTCGTAACATACTCTTACTCCAAGGTTCCTACATACACTGACAGCAAAACATAAAGTCGAAATGGCCTATTCCTGGAACCAGCCTACATTTACCCGATATGGATTAAGGAGAACAAGGAAAACCTATAAAAAGGCGATGTGAATTTGAAGACAACCTTATGAGCCAAAACAGTGAATGACGAGCTTTCAGTCAGGTAAGCGATACGCAGGTTTCCCTGCAAAGAGCAAGCTCTGGCAAACGACCACTGCTGAAGCTAACATTTCATGGCCTGCGTTAAAATTTACCAGAAAACTTCCAAGTGAAGAGAGCGTGTCACTCACAAATCTCCTTCACAGTTTTCATATGACGTCGTTTGTATTGAATTGAAACATTAATTTGTCGAAAAGGAAGAACTTTGCGTGCATTTTCTTTTAGGATACGGATAGGAAATGTACTACCCGAATGGATAATTACGGTTTGTCTTTCTTTATGGTGTCCACAGCTCGTGGTCTAGTGGCGCCGGCACGATAGCTCAGCGCGTTCGGTCAGAGGGCTAGCTGCCTCCTGTAATAAAAAATACCTGAGTGAACGGATTAACGAAGAACCTGAACATGTGTCATCGTCCGCCCCAAACCAAATTCAACGAACAATATAGAACAAAATGAGATAAAAGAAAAGTGAATAGAGTTGCTGTTTCTGGATCTCGGGGTATCGGGTTCGATCCCTAGCCGGTTTGAGATTTTCTCTGTTCGAGTATTGGGTGTTTGTGTTTTCCTCATAATTTCACGATCATCATCATCATAATTAATGACAGTGCAAGATTGAACTGCATAAAAATTGGACTATATAAAAATTGGGTCTGTGCGGGTGCTGATGACCGCGCAGTTCAGCGCCCCACAAACCAAACATCATCGTCATCATTCTCTGTGGGCCAGAGATTTGCGCAGAATTTTCGAGATGAAACATACAGTGTATTTCATTCAGTTTTCCACCAAACAAATTATGAACGCATGAAACAGCTATTCATTTCATTTTGTCTCTGTTCACTTTATCATTTATTTATTAATCCTAGATTTGTTATTTCTCCTGTCAAAGAAAAATCAAGACGCAAAATGTGAAGTAATGATTGTAATACACCACAAATAGACAAAATTTTCGTTCTATTACTTATTTTTTGGCTGTCAGGTACGTGTATTGCACATTACACTGTGGTAAAAATGGAGAAAACGTTTCTTCACAACACAGGAGACTGTGAAAGCTGCTGACTTTGCTGTATAGTTTTTCGCTGAGATGCTAGCCTGTGGTGTAAAAGAAGAGGCTTTGGAATCTTGACATTTAAGGAAGGAGATAAGCTAAATTTTGAGGCTTTCTTTTACTCGTGCAACGATGACGCACTTGACAGCTTAAATCAACAGTTAACAACTCAGAATTCGAGTCCTATCAGGCAAACAATTTTCAAAAGTCACGAATATTGCCCGTACTATTTGTTTTCCTTCTCCATCTACTGTTTGATTCACACCGAAATATGTTGGCATGCTTCAGGAATATGCGTCAAATATTCGTCGTCCATTCGACGACCTCCCCATCTTTATCGGATATACATTTATCTTTCCGTGTGGAGACATTGCAATGCCAAAACTTTTCTTCCGTTATTATAATATGAACACAGGTGTTAAAAAGCAGGTACAGTTACGTAATGCTTTATTTACCATAACGGGTACCGACCAGTGTCTAGTTATCGTCAAGTCTACACACAGAAGCTGCCACTAAAAATACTATTAGGACAATTAGTGTACCTCAATTATAGTGATTTACATTGTCTGTCAAGCCGAATAACCATGCTTGTGAGAAATTTGTAACATTTAATGTCATTCTATGGAATGTGGAGTAGACATTTATTTAAAGGACACCTTTTCATGAAAATATGATTGTGACCCATCGGGAATGGAAACCGGTTATGGCAGTAAATCATCGTACAATTGTAGATGCTATCTAGTAATAGTGTATTTACATTTATGGGAAAAGAAGGATACTGAAGTGTTTGAAATGTGGTGCTATGAAGAAAATTGGGATCACTGATAAAAAACGATGAGGTGAGAGAGGAAAGGGTGTTGTGTGCTGCCCTTAGGTTAGTTAGGTTTAATTAGTTCTAACTTCTAGGCGACTGATGACCTCAGAAGTTAAGTCGCATAGTGCTCAGAGCCATTTGAACCAACCAGTTTCCAAATCTCATTTGACTGAAATTAATTTCTTTATACGACATACCGATTGTCTTTTCCATGCATGAGATTGTTACCTTGGCACCAGTTACTTAAAGGTAGCCACAGATGCAGTGTAACTTTGATAAAGATAAGCCGCTCTGGGTGCTAATAATAAATACTTACTGGAATTAACCAACTTAGAGAACTGTTTCATTTCATCGTAGGAAAATATATGACAGGCAGTGGAAACTCCTACAGACAGCGTGCACATTAGTCTGCACACAAGCTGTTGATTAAGTTTAGAAAATTCTGATGATAATACACTGCAATAAGCAGAACGTGACCACTAACGTATTTGAAATATTAAAGAAAAGAAGTTTATTTACAAAGGGCAGCATGCTTGTAGAGCTACAACAAAGACAGTCACTTCCCATAGATTGACTCTCAATACGACACAGCAACTGGCGGAATTATCACTCTCGTACAAGTGTCGAGTCTTCATTTAGAAGTTCTGAAACTGCACTGCCAAAACTCTTAATCTCTAACTTAGTGCAACATCTAATGCGGTCACTGTTTTATGTATTTTCGGGAATGTTTCGTTTAACACAATGCAAAAATATTGAAATAAGTACCTTCTCTCCAGCGCAACGATCTAGAGTTTATATGTTGGGCATATATTAACTGGAATAGTTCGTGACCAGCAGAGATGGTGGTAGGCTACTCGGAAATTTCGCAGGCCCGTGCACCGCCTCCTACGAGGGCCTCCGAGCACGCAACGTCATCGTTCACGGCGCGACACGTCACCTTGGCCTTCGCCTCCAGTGGCCACCGTCCCCTCAAGACATTCTGCTCGGCGATTTCTCCGCATTACCGCGCGCACTTCAGCCCAGCGGCCCAGATGGCGGTCCAGCGCAATTTCAGCGGACGACCTCTGTCTCGAAAGCAGTAACCGCGGCATGGCACGGAGCCTGAGAACAAACGCCACTCCCTGCGACGACAGAGGCACCAGAATTTTACTGCCTATCGACGAGGGGAACAGCAGACGTCGACGCAAAATGGTACCACTGCGCTGAATTCTTCATGAGAGCACTCCACCAGTCGGACGAAACACCCATCGCCTCCGGCTACTGCGGTTCCATTCTCCTGAAGGCTCCCTCACAGTATCCTCTCCGCCGCCAGTATGATTCCTAACTGGTCATAACAGAGAGCATGAAGGCTGCCTCGGATTATCACCTGCCCGATCGATACGAACGGCAGTTCGTCTTAACGGAGAGCGTGCACTCCGCCACAAAATAGCTACTAGTCTTGATGGTATTAGACTGTACGTATTCTCCATCACACGGGACTTCGTTGCTCAAACACAGTTACATAATAGTGCTTTTCAGTTACTTACAAAAGTATAACAATAGTGCAGAAGCTGTAACGGGTAAGTGCAACCATCCACTCATTGATTTAAAAGTAGAATTACTCGTATTTTACTTCCGAAAGCGGTAAAAATTCTGCACGCAGAATTTAATACTTTTAGAAAAGTAAATTCCTACCACGTAACACAACACATCTCCCTTTACATGCATGAACGTAAAAACACCATAAAACGCCATCTGGGTCGTGTTCAGAAACGTAGCTATAACGACAGTCCGTGAAGTAATTGTTTATTGAGCAGTTTTCCCTCTGAAGTCATGAAATTTTACTTAACATCCGCCACGCACTGCTCATCCGTTGATATATCGATAAGATAACGTTAGACACCAAACTTGAATAACTTATCAAACAATATCACTAGTAAGCAGCAACAATAATCTATATATTACGTCATAACTCATGCCACTTCGACAACAAAACTGTAAAATTTGGAACGGGTTCATCGTACATGGTCTTAGACGTGGAGGAACCTGTTACCCCGTAAAACTCTTCGTGGAATCATTTTTTTGTTGGAAGTCCGGATGTTAAAGAATTTGTCACGAATTTGATGTGTAGTTATCGCGCCGGCCGCGGTGGTCTCGCGGTTCTAGGCGCACAGTCCGGAGCCGCGCGCCTGCTACGGTCGCAGGTTCGAATCCTGCCTCGGGCATGGATGTGTGTGATGTCCTTAGGTTGGTTAGGTTTAAGTAGTTCTAAGTTCTAGCGGACTTATGACCTAAGATGTTGAGTCCCATAGTGCTCAGAGCCATTTAAACCATTTTTGTAGTTATCGCGTCCACACTCGTATCAACGTGGACTGTACTTCCTTGTGGACACCGGCACGTTTCTGACATCGAACATTTGGGAACTTTCTGAAATGTAGGAACTCAATGTAGAAAATTTACCCGTTTCATTGAATTTTCAACACTGCGATTCTTCACTAGTGAAAATTAAATATTATCACTTTAGCCGTAAGTTTACACTTTAATTAATTTAACACAAGTACAACATAATTGTACGCAGGCAATCAGTTCTGTAATCTACCACGTTCTCTAACAAATAAGTACATTTATTTAAATATCTCACCCCCTTTTCAAGCATAGCCTTCGTCGAGTTCAAAATGGTTCAAATGGCTCGGAGCACTGTGGGACTTCATTCTGACGTCATCAGTCCCCTAGAACTTAGAACTACTCAAACCTAAGTAACCTAAGGACATCACACACATCCATGCCCGAGGCAGGATTCGAACCTACGATCGTAGCGGTCGCGCGGTTCCAGACTATAGCGCCTAGAACCACTCGGCCACCCCGACCGGCCTTCGTCGAGTGTCAGATAAAGTAGCGTCATGTCACTTAACACGATGGAAGAGTTTGGAACCACAAAGCTTCGGCAGCTTGTGTGTCGTTTCATCTGCATATTTTTAATGAAGTCACCTTCCAAGATGAGACGACATTTACCACCGGAAATCAAACCATCTACCTCTGCAATAGTTAGCGGAAAAAGAAGTTCTAACAATGACGTCACACAGGCTGCCGCAATGTCGGACGATAATCAATGATTCGGGTTTAGCAAGATTCACATTTCTGTTAAGTCATAAATATTTATTCCATGTTTCACTGAATCATTTCAAATGAATTCCGGCGAATCGTGAAATCTATGTTTGCTCAATCTTAAATTACTGGACGAATGTGGCATTTTTCCAGAATATCATGTCACTGTTGGTGCTAAGTGGGAAGCTAATGAAAAAATCAGTAATTACGTTTTATCGAGAATTGGTGTAGTTGTCACAGTTGTTAATATACAGAATTACCAAAATTCTGTAGCATTAGTAAAATAGCTGTACTAGAATTTATCAGTTACTAGACACAAATGAAATACGAAATTTGCGAAATTTTCAAATACTTTCTGGCTCACGTCAGCAGTTATTTATCCGCACTTACCTACGACATGGTACAAAATTTTAGAAAATTTTCTTTAAGTTTTGTCTCTCAACTTTCAAATATTTACTGAAAGACGTTGAATACAAAGGCAATTACTAGGTACTTACTTCGGATACGAATTTATTTTTTCACTGCTTTCGGTCAACTGAAAACCGTCTAAAAACGGTTCTTTCTTTCCGAAACTTTGGCGTAATCAAACACAGCTGTCCACAGGATGCGGAGTATTATTTTGCTGTGACGAGGCTTCCGCCTGCATCAGTACATAATCGGATACTGTTTTTGGGTGCGTGTCTGTTAGAAGATGGTGTGATACGGAACTGGTTGAGAAATAAAAGATTCTAATATACCAAGCTGTTCATTGCAATGCAAGAAAACCTATATTAAGGCAGCAGATGTTCGTTATGATCCCTACGCTCGTCCACATCAACAAGGATACTGATTAACAATATTCACAACACTTCATTTTGATGTGGGTGTTGACTTACCACTGGTGCGCAGGTAACATACTAATATACCTTTATGCATTCATCTATCAGGTGAACCTCAGTTTCATCACAGCACAAGATTTCAAGAAACGCAAAGGCTATACTGTTTGCTGTACAGTGAGTAATCATTTATAGGACTTTATCAACCAATGTAATTTAGGAAGACGCCATACGGCGAGATGTTACTATTACTTTCGAGAAGTTACGTTTATTTCGAGAACTGGCTTTAGACGTATGTGCCAACTTTAAAAGATGTCATTTAAAAAGAATTTGTTACTTCTTCGGACAGGCGTACGTAGGCGAATGCCTACGCAAAACGCTGTCAGTATTTCTAAATTTCCTCAATAGTTCAAAATGGTTCAAATGGCTCTGAGCACTATGTGACTTAACTTCTAAGGTCATCAGTCGCCTAGAACTTAGAACTAATTAAACCTAACTAACCTAAGGACATCACACACATCCAGCCCGAGGCAAGATTCGAACCTGCGACCGTAGCGGTCGCTCGGTTCCAGACTGTAGCGCCTAGAACCGCACGGCCACTCCGGCCGGCCACAATAGTTCATCTGCAACGATAAATTCATGTTCGTCAGTTAACTGTCACCTACTGATCGATATTTTAACGTCTAAAACAGCACTCATATTGGAGAATGAATCGATGATTAACGCGCAGCAGTAGAGCGGCCGTTTGATTGTAGCATCAGCTGTCGCTAAACTAACAGCCGCAAGACGTTACGGGATGGTCGACAATGAAAAGGCTCCGAACAGAAACAATTGCGCTCTTTACGGATGGCACACAGTGTCGCCCACTTCCAAAGCGACCTGCGAGGAGGACGGCAAAAATATGCCAGGAACAGGCTATTGCCCCGTCCGCAGGAACCACTTGCAGTATTTTTTTCTCTTGTCAGAGGGAGAGGGAGAGAAACAGTGAGAGAAGAGAGAGAGAGAGAAAGAGAACGAACGCACCCGCTCACGGTCCGCAGCCGATTCGGCCTCCCGCGTGCGGCGGACTCGATGTGGCGTTCATTAGTATGTGTTAATTTTTGGTCGCAGCGGGCCCCGTCGTGCGCGCATTTTAATGAGCGACGGAATTCCGTCGCATGCGCGGTGCTGGCCGTTCCGCTTTTGATATTGCAGCTTTTGTGGCAGACCCCCCTCCCGTTCGCCTACCGGAGCGCCAGCGAAAATTATAAAACGCTTTGATGCGATACGTCTCCGCCGCTGTGCCCTCCCCCATACCTCCCTCCCCCCCCTCCCCGCAACCCCTAAACCCATATTTTATTGTAAAAAATGCGATGTGTATGGAGTGCCGCTCGGCTGACATGAGTTGACAGCTGTGGCGTGGAAAGTCGTGTGTCACAGTTAACGTCCGGTCATAGCCCTCATGCGGCTACGTCCGTCAAGTGTGTGTGTTTCAGCAGACCCCTACTGCAATGACGTCCAACATTTACTGGCCAACTGACGAGGAAAAACGGGCAGCAGCCTGTTAGCACGCACCCGCCTCACCCCAAATACCCGAAAAAAAAAATAAAATGAGGGTGTAATTATTGGGAACTATCTTGTAAACGAGACCACTAGCAAAATGTGCGCAGGTTTCGATGCTACATTTCAATTAATATGATACCATATACGTCGTTCTCGATTTTCGCCGATAATACGCTTTGATCTCCGACGTTAAATGTATGTCGCAAGCCATGAATGTTTGACGAGTCGATAACTGTTCCGCTGATGTAAATAAATAACCCATTGTCACGTTTAAAATGAATGACAAATTAACGCGGTTGACTCCGCTTGGTACGCTACGTGCCTGTAAATCACTATAAGAAATGACGAGTTTCAAATGTGAGTGCAATGCATCAGTATCGGTTGTCTGCGTTTAAGGCAGGATATACAAAAGTTTTCCCATACTCCAAAAGTTCTTTGCTGTATTGATCCGACGACTCAGGTGCTTTGAATAAATTTTCGACTGACCAAAACACGAGAATACGAAAAATTGTTAACATTACATTTTTATACATTATATAATAATAAAATTATAAAATAATTTCTAATTACGAGGCAAATTCATTTACTCATCACACTTGACTTCCAATCCCTGTGCTCACCTCTGACGAGGAACCAATATAATGTACTTCACGATACCTTCTTTTAAGTGACAGATTCACTTTCCGTTGGTTGCGCGTATGATACACAACTTTACGAATCCATTTCTCTGGGACAAGTTAATGAGTACCATCATACGATCTATTTTCGAAAAATATCACTCTTAACACTACTCGAAACGTATAATCTCTTAATCAGTGTTATCCCATTTAATTTCAGTTACCTACATTAAAAGAAACACTGCACTAGGATCCAAATCACCGTCTTCTTATCCCTGAAATCTCTCTCATTTTTATCGTTCATTTTGACTCTGAAATTATCTGACTTTTCTTTGGGAAACTATGTTAGCTAACTGCGTTGTGCTGTCTGCATTGCATAATGTCTACATTGCATTATGCCATGCAGAATACTTATACACTCTTCGACAAAAGGTAAGTCACCCCAGAGATCTTGCATGCTTCTTCAGTACAACAGACACAGAAGACAAAAGTCTCATAAATTTTCACCATGTGCAGCTGCATCTCATTTCTACAGAAAATTCCCAGGAGTTTACTGCAAACAGACGGCGAAGCAGAAGATGCTAACGATTACTTATTTTCTCAGAAGTAGAAAAATCAACTATAGCAGAAAGCAAGTTATGTCCACTATGATTGAATGTTATACTAATCCGTGAAATTAAGAAAACATATTTGTCTGGTCAGGTCCCGTATCTTGGAAACGAAATTATACAGTCACAGAGCTAAGCAAAATATAATTTTTGTGCAGCCTACCATTTGCACGAAGTACAATATATGGCAAACTTATACAGTGACCTACAAGCCAACCAATGTTCCCATGATCTAAAGACCGCTGAGTCACTTTTAAGCTGGCATGGTGGAACGCTAAACAGTAATAAAATGTGGGGTTACGGGTTACAAAATTCAGTTTCATGACATTACATGATCATAACTTGCCATCCTAATAACGATGTCTTGAATGATTCTTTGATTTACCTACGATTTCGAGGAGCGTAATGACTGGCACAGAAAATATACCAAATTTAGGTAATTTTATGGACATTCCGCATTATTTTGCCACAGCTGTTAATACTTCAATGTATAAATAAAACACCACCTCAGCTGCTATTAATAGAAATCTTACTGTTAATTGTCAGTTCATTGAACCAAAACACTCCCCGAATTCCTAGGTAAAGATCAGCTGAAGAAGGTGAAAGAACGTAATCTGTAGTGGAAATGAAGGAATTTCTTAACGGCAATGGTGGTATTTATATCAAATTCCTGTAGTTCAATTTTAATAGTGTGCGTTTTTATGGGATATATAATGTATGTATATCCAAAACATTTACACTGTTGAATAATTTTTAATGTAATACATAGCCAGCACAGATTCACAAATTTCGCTCTTGTGAAACACACCAGGTTTCTTTACTCGCACGAAATAACGCGTGTTTCGAAGAGACTCTGAAGCTTCGAGAAAGCTTTGGACAACATTCTTCACAAGCGATTCCTAAGCAGTTTGCGTGTCTGTGGAGTGTCGCCTCAGCTGTGCGAATGGGTACGTGATTTCCTGTCAGAAAGGTTACAACCAATATTAACTGACGGGAAGTCGTCCAGTGGAAGCGAAGTTATTTTCGGGATTTCACAAGGAAACACTGCAGGCCCATTTCTTATATGAGACAATCCGAGCAGTCCGCTTAGATTGTTTGCAAGTCATCTACCGTCCAGTAAAATTAGTTGGACGTTTAGAAGAAGGTGCAAAGAATTGACTAAAAAGACTGCCTACGCTATGCTTAAATGTCCTCTTCGGGACTATTGCTGCCGGTGGCGGATCATTAGCAGACAGGATTGACGAAAACATCGAAAAAGATCGTTTGTGTTATCACGAAACAGGAGTGGGTGTGTCATGGATATCATAGGCGAGTTGGCGTAGCAATCGCCAACACAAAGGCACTCTTCGTTGCGACGAAATCTGTTCACAAAATAAATATAAAAATGTGAGCTCATCCACCTTTTATAATAAAAGCGATTAAAATTTTTGCATAATAGTTCTGAGGATAAGGGCTTGCTCCGAAACGCGACATTTTAGTTAGTTTGCGTTACGAAATGTGGTTGAGCCTACATTTCAACAATGGTCGTGGAATCACAAATCTGCCTCGGATAAAATCAATTTAAACGAAATTACAGTCACTAACTTTTCATCCGAACGCCAAATATTTAGTTTTTGATTCCCATCTTCATAGGGAGAAATGACTAGTGACACATTTAACAGAAATCGCAGTTGACGTGGATGGATTTAGAAGCTCATTTTTCCCATGTGTTATTGAGAGTGTGAAACGGTAGAGAAATAAGTTTCTTTAATTTACGTCTGTCATCACAATGGTTTTTGTTTAACAGATTACCGGTTTCGGTCTTTAATGACCATCATCAGATCTGTTTCATAAAAACAAAGTCCTAATGTACTGCAGCCATAGTGGCATCGTCAAATGTTAAATGCAGAATCAGCACCAGCATCGTCAAATACGTGCAAACGATTTATATGTATTTGACGGTGCTGGTGCTGAATCCGCATTTAACATTTGACGATGCCACTACGGCTGCAGTACATTAGGACTTTGTTTTTATGAAACAGATCTGACGATGGTCATTAAAGACCGAAACCGGTAATCTGTTAAACAAAAACGATTGTGACCATAGACATAAATTAAAAAAACCTATTGCATATACGGGTCACTGCGCTTTTTCGTTACGATGTCGCAGCTTGTGAAGGTGAAGAAATAGTTTGCAAGTTGTTTTTGGCACCCTCTGCGAAAAGTTTAAGAAGAGTTTGCAGATTAATCGTGTAGATGCTGGTGATATATGAAAAGGATACAAAACTGGGTTACATCGAATGAAAAATTTCAGTTTCACGGTTGTTAAATGTGGTCCTACCGCCAGTGCCTTCGGTGCTTTTACGACCGCCTCTAGAACGCGAGGCTCCCCCGGTAAGCACGCAGATTATGTGCGTGTGCGTGTACTCACTCGGTTTGTCCAGCTCGGTGAGCAACTCCTCGGTGGTGGCTTGGTCGGCGGCCGCCGCCCCCGCGCCCAGCGACAGCAGCGTCAGCAGGAGCACCACAGCCAACGACGTCGACGCCCTCATTCTACAAGACGCACCCACAGTTAGCACCAGACTGACAACTGAACAGGCGATCACTGCCAACCGCTCGCTGATAACGCACCGCCGTGACCTACGCTATCACACGACTCTCGCACAATCCGCTGACACGTCCTTGCACTCGCTCTGCGCCGGATTCGTGGAAGAACTGGAACGTTTCTGTCGGTGCAGCACTGTCTGTTTTCATCACAAGTGTACAAGGTTGTTAACGAGGATGGAAGCGCTCGCTTGTCTCCGTGGTATATTTATATTCTGCCGCGTTCGTTTGCCGATTGACAGTGCGGGCTAAACTTTGTTTCTTGTGAGGCCGAGCAATAGTACGAATGGTACTACGAATATGTCACACATTTCACAGCAGTGTAGGAATGGCATTCGTCAAGTACAGGCTACAAACACGCTTACGATAATCACTGTTCTCATACAATCACAATTCTCTTTCTTTTAAGTTGCGCTTAAAATTTTTGACACAGTAGAAAACGGTAACAGCAATTTGTAATTAGTAATTTTCTCCTAGTGGAATTATTACGTTTTTTAATACGATATATATGTAGTGGAAATGTTAACACACACACACACTGCTCTGTTATTGTACCACGTTAAATAAATTCAGCGATTTAGTTCTAATATTGTGAAACGTTATGACAGATCAGTCGAATAGTTTTATTCAGCGCATTGCCTCTTTGGCCTACGAAGTAGAGTGTTTGTTGGTCCGTCCCTGCCGATTACTTTGCAGCGTCTTTCTATTTGTTTGCTTCCCACAATTTTAGTTGTTCCACCACAGTGCACGCGGCAAGTGAGGGAATTGTATAAAATTTACAATGCTACAGATACACTTTTCTTGTCTGCAGGAGACTGTCTCTTTTCGCCACAGCAAGTGGCGCTAAAACTCGCTACATGTAATGGCAGGAGTACTGCACGTTAAGTAGTGTGAGGGAGCTATTGAAGTGACGGCTAGAGGAAGTTAGAGAGAGAGAGAGGGAGAGAAAAAAAACTGGAGACGGACGCTCGCCGCGGTCGGAGGCCGCAGAACGCATCAATCACGGGGTTGCGTCGTTAGGCGCGGCTCGGGCTGCGTCGGCGACGGCAGCGCGCGGAGGCGTCGCGCGGCGGCGGTAGACGGCATGGCGCTGAGCGGCGGCACGGCGGCTGCGAGGCCAGCGGCAGCGGCGGCGGCGTCTCGCCTGGGATGTGCGCGCGCGGCCCGACTGCCACAGACTGAGGCGAGCGGCGGGCGAGCGCGCTGCGCGCCTACTGCGCCGACGCCGAAGACCCGCGCCGGGGCGCTGCGGGCGGCGGGATGCCTGCGGGCCAGGCGCGGCGAGGCGAGGCGAGGCGAGGCGAGGCGAGGGCCTCTCCGGCCGGCCAGCGGCGGCGGCAGTCTTTCAGACACGCAGCGCTCGCGGCCCGCCAGGCCGGGAGCCTCAGTCTCCTCTCCTCCGCCTCCTGCTCCTGTTCCTCTTCCCGCCGGCCTTCGCCGTCACCCGTCGCCGTAGTCGCCACCGACCAGCTGTTTCGGTGCGGTGTATACCACACGCGAGTGTCGCTGCTCTTCCCCTCTCGCCCACACAGCCCTGCGCAGTTGGTGAAAAATCGGAGTACAGACGACGTCTCTGTAGTCGCCAAGCCTGCACGCTTTCTGCAGGGTTTCTTGCAACGTAGCGAGTGTAATGCACTCAATTTCTTAATCACAGAGCGACAGAAATCTGTCAGAAGTGAACACGATTGGCCAGTAAAACTGGAACGGGAGCTAGCCTGACATATAGCGCAATTTTACTTATTTGGCAGCCGGCTGCAGTGGCCGAGCGGTTATAAGAGCTTCAGTCCGGAACCGCGCAATTGCTACGGTCGCAAGTTCGAATCCTGCCTCGGGCATGAATGTGTGTGATGTCCTTAGGGTATTTAGGTTTAAGTAGTTCTATGTTCTATGGAACTGATGACCTCAGATGTTAAGTCCCATAGTGCTCAGAGTCATTTGAACCAACTTATTTGGCATCTAGTGCAGTACGAAGAATGTACGACTAGGGGAAAAATACTGCTGTTACATAGATTGTGACTGAAATCGGGGATCGAGCAGCCGCATTCTACTTTCCTCAGCACCTTTGAAATTTTTCCCAAAATTTTTGCATCCGAATTTTTCCAGAAGAGAACTTTTTAACAGGCAACTCACATCTCACTCCCAAAAGATCCCCTAAATATAACTCATCCACTACATATAACTCGCTCACGACCAGGAGTCCATCCACTGCTACTTGCCCATTCTCTCTCACTCATTCAGCCTAGCTCATTGCCGTTCTCTCTCTGCGTCTGTCTCCTGCCTCAGAGTCACTGTCTTTTTCGTTCTGTCCTGTTACTGCTGCCTCCTCTCACTATCACGCTCTTGCTCTCTCTTACAATTACTTTCTGATTCGTTCCTTCCCATTGCCGCTGTCTCTTCTCACTGTGGCGACCGGGATTAGCCGAACGGTCTTAGGCGCTGCAGTCATGGACTGTGCGGTTGATCCCGGCCGAGGTTCGAGTCCTCCCTCGGACATGGGTGTGTGTGTTTGTCCTTAGGATAATTTAGATAAAGTAGTGTGTAGGCTTAGGGACTGATGGCCTTAGCAGTTATGTCCCATAAGATTTCATACACATTTGAACATTTTTTCCTTCTCACTGTCACTATCTCTCTATTCCTCATTGCTACTGTCATACGCTCTGTCTTTCACTATCAGTGGTTCTCAGCCTCTTTCACTGTTGCCTTTTTATTCTTATCCCACTGCCATTACCTCCTTCACTTTTTCCTGCCACTGTTCTGTCACTGTAAAATAGTTTACAGTATCACTGTATCCCTCTGCTTCCCTCAACAGCCACTGTCTCCTTCGCCCTTTCTATGCCACCGCCACTGTCTACTATCTTCCACTATTTATTACTTTTTACTTCTCTTTCCCATTGCTCCTGTCTCCATCTCTCCCGGCATAAAAAGCATGAACATGTTCGCATGCCATAATCCTTAGGAAAAATTTTGACGGTGTTAAGCAAGGTAGAGGAGGCGGCTGTTAACGCTTTTTCAGTCAGTCTTTTAAACAGAAGCATTATCGCCTTTGCTGGCCTTTATGGCCGAGCGGTTCTAGGCGCTTCAGTCTGGAACCGCTCGACCGCTACGGTCGCAACTTCGAATCCTGCCTCGGGCATGGGTGTGTGTGATGTCCTTAGTTAAGTTTAGCTAGTTCTACGTTCTAGGTGACTGATGAGATCAGATATTAATTCCCGTAGTGCTCAGAGCCATTTGAACTATTTTAAAACCATTATCGCCTTTATTGTGTTCCTATAGGATCATTATTTCGCTGGTTTCTTTCTTTTACCTGCTACAGCTGAGCGGGGCAGTAAAAGTTTGATAGTTTACTTATATGAAATTGAAATGAAGCAGAACTAATTTTACATCTCAGACGAGATTTTATGCACACAAAAATTTCATTCGTGTTTCATTACTACAACACGCGGTCCCCAGACTGCTTCTGATGATAAGCGAGACATTTTACACTATATTTCCCCGTCCTACGTCACTATAGAAGCTACGATTTTGCCTCACAACAGATTTTTTGTGCTTTATTATTGTGGCGAAGATATGCACGAAGCTCACGTCTATTACAGTAGTACAAGTTTATATGCCAACTAGCCCTGCAGATGACGAAGAAATTGATGAAATGTAAATGAGATAAAAGAAATTATTCAGATAGTGAAGGGAGACGAAAATTTAATAGTCATGGGTGACTGGAATTCGATAGTAGGAAAAGGGAGAGAAGGAAACGTAGTAGATGAATATGGATTGGGGGTAAGAAATGAAAGAGGAAGCCGCCTGGTAGAATTTTGCACAGAGCATAACAAAATCATAGCTAACACCTGGTTCAAGAATCATGAAAGGAGATTGTATACATGGTAGAAGCCTGGAGATACTAGAAGGTATCAGATAGATTATATAATGGTAAGACAGAGTTTTGGAAACCAGGTTTTAAATTGTAAGACATTTCCAGGGGCAGATGTGGACTCTGAGGACAATCTATTGGTCTACATATTAGTCAAGGTTCTGCCTACGAAATTATCCACAACGGCCTTGGGTTGCATAAACTTTGTGCAAGATGGGTCTCAAAACAACTCATAGAGTTGCATAAACAATCACGCTTAGACATTACGAAAACATTTGGATGGCTATGGAAACGAAAGGGGTACCTTCTTAGACAGGATCATTACTGGTGACGAAACATGGATCCACCATTACGAGCGGAGAGTAAAGGGCAGAGTGTTGTTGTTGTGGTCTTCAGTCCTGAGACTGGTTTGATGCAGCTCTCCATGCTACTCTATCCTGTGCAACCTTCTTCATCTCCCAGTACCTACTGCAGCCTACATCCTTCTGAATCTGCTTAGTGTATTCATCTCTTGGTCTCCCTCTACGATTTTTACCCTCCACGATGCCCTCCAGTACCAAATTGGTGATCCCTTGATGCCTCAGAACATGTCCTACCAACCGATCCCTTCTTCTAGTCAAGTTGTGCCACAACCTCCTCTTCTCCCCAATTCTATTCAATACTTCCTCATTAGTTATGTGATCTACGCATCTAATCTTCAGCGTTTTTCTGTAGCACCATATTACGAAAGCTTCTATTCTCTTCTTGTCTGAACTATTTATCGTCCGTGTTTCACTTCCATACATGGCTACACTCCATACAAATACTTTCAGAAACGGCTTCCTGACACTTAAATCAATAGCCGGCCGCGGTGGTCTCGCGGTTCTAGGCGCGCAGTCCGGAACCGTGCGATGCTACGGTCGCAGGTTCGAACCCTGCCTCGGGCATGGATGTGTGTGATGTCATTAGGTTAGTTAGGTTTAAGTAGTTCTAAGTTCTAGGGGACTGATAACCACAGCAGTTGAGTCCCATAGTGCTCAGAGCCATTTGAACCATTTTTGAACTTAAATCAATACTCGATGTTAACAACTTCTCTTCTTCATAAACGCTTTCCTTGCCATTGCCAGTCTACATTTTATATCCTCTCTACTTCGACCATCATCAGTTATTTTGCTCCCCAAATAGCAAAACTCCTTTACTATTTTAAGTGTCTCGTTTCCTAATCTAATTCCCTCAGCATCACCCGACTTAATTCGGCTACATTCCATTATCCTCGTTTTGCTTTTGTTGATGTTCATCTTATATCCTCCCTTCAAGACACTGTCCATTCCGTTCAACTGCTCTTCCAATTCCTTTGCTGTCTCTGACAGAATTACAATGTCATCGGCAAACCTCCAAGTTTTTATTTCTTCTCCATGGATTTTAATACCTACTCCGAACTTTTCTTTTGTTTCCTTTACTGCTTGCTCAATATACAGATTGAACAGCATCGGGGAGAGGCTACAACCCTGTCTCACTCCCTTCCCAACCACTGCTTCCCTTTCATGTCCATCGACTCTTATAACTGCCATCTGGTTTCTGTACGAATTGTAAATAGCCTTTCGCTCCCTGTATTTTACCCCTGCCACTTTCAGAATTTGAAAGAGAGTATTCCAGTCAACCTTGTCAAAAGCTTTCTCTAAGTCTACAAATGTTAGAAACGTAGGTTTGCCTTTCCTTAATCTTTTTTCTAAGATAAGTCGTAGGGTCAGTATTGCCTCGCGTGTTCCAACATTTCTACGGAATCCAAACTGATCTTCCCCGAGGTCAGCTTCTACCAGTTTTTCCATTCGTCTTTAAAGAATTCGCATTACTATTTTGCAGCTGTGACTTATTAAGCTGATAGTTCGGTAATTTTCACGTCTGTCAACACCTGCTTTCTTTGGGATTGGAATTATTATATTCTTCTTGAAGTCTGAGGGAATTTCACCTGTCTCATACATCTTGCTCACCTGGCTCTCCCAAGGCTGTCAGTAGTTGTAATGAAATGTTGTCTACTTCCGGGGCCCTGTTTCGACTCAGGTCTTTCACTGCTCTGTTAAACTCTTCACGCAGTATCGTATCTCCCATATCATCTTCATCTGCCTCCTCTTCCATTTCCATAATATTGTCCTCAAGAACATCGCCCCTGTATAGACCCTCTATATATTCCTTCCACCTTTCTGCTTTCCCTTCTTTACTTAGAACTGGGTTTCCATCTGAGCTCTTGATATTCATGCAAGTGGTTCTCTTTTCTCCAAAGGTCTCTTTAATTTTCCTGTAGGCAGTATCTATCTTACCCCTCGTGAGATAAGCCTCTACATCCGTACATTTGTCCTCTAGCCATTCTTGCTTAGCCATTTTGCACTTCCTGTCAATCTCATTTTTGAGACGTTTGTATTCCTTTTCGTTGTTTCATTTACTGCATGTTTATATTTTCTACTTTCATCAGTTAAATTCAGTATCTCTTCTGTTACCCAAGGATTTCTTCTAGCCCTCGTCTTTTTACCTACTTGATCCTCTGCTTCCTTCACTATTTCATTCCTCAAAGCTACCCATTCTTCTTCTACTGTATTTCTTTCCCCCAGTCCTGTCAATTGTTCCATTATGCTCTCCCTGAAACTGTGTACAACCTCTGATTCTTTCAGTTTATCCAGGTCCCATCTCCTTAAATTCCCACCTTTTTGCAGTTTCTTCAGTTGTAATCTGGAGTTCATAACCAATAGATTGTGGTCAGAGTCCACATCTGCCCCTGGAAATGTCTTACAATTTAAAATCTGGTTCCTAAATCTCTGTCTTACCATTAGATAATCTATCTGAAACCTTTTAGTGTCTCCAGCGTTCTTCCATGCATACAACCTTCTTTCATGGTTCTTGAACCAAGTGTTAGCTATGATTAAGTTATGCTCTGTGCAAAACTCTACCAGGCGGCTTCATCTTTCATTTCTTAGCCCCAATCCATATTCACCTACTACGTTTCCTTCCTTTTCCTACTGTCGAATTCCAGTCACCCATGACTATTAAATTTTCGTCTCCCTTCACTACCTGAATAATTTCTTTTATCTCATCATACATTTCATCAATTTCTTCATCATCTGCAGAGCTAGTTGGCATATAAACTTGTACTACTGTCGTAGGCGTGGGCTTCGTGTGTATCTTGGCCACAATAATGCATTCACTATGCTGTTTGTAGTAGCTTACCCGCACTCCTATTTTTTTATTCATTATTAAACCTACTCCTGCATTAGCCCTATTTGATTTTGTATTTATAACCCTGTATTCACCTGACCAAAAGTCTTGTTCCTCCTGTCACCGAACGTCACTAATTCCCACTATATCTAACTTTAACCTATCCATTTCCCTTTTTAAATTTTCTAACCTACCTGTCCGATTAAGGGATCTGACATTCCACGCTCCGATCCGTAGAACGCCAGTTTTCTTTCTCTTGATAACGACGTCCTCTTGAGTAGTCCCCGCCGGAGATCCGAATGGGGGACTATTTTATCTCCCGAATATTTTACCCAAGAGGATGCCATCATCATTTAATCATACAGTAAAGCTGCCTGCCCTCGGGAAAAATTACGGCTGTAGTTTCCCCTTGCTTTTAGCAGTAAGGGCAGAGTATGAAATGGAAATATCCAAATTCGCCGTGCAAGAAAAAGTTCAAGAACCCACAGTCCGCAGGAAAACTGATGATTATGACTTTTCGTTACGCCAAGGTCCAGTACTGGAACATTATGGGGAAAGGGGAACAAAAATAAACAGTGTACGTTACAGTGAGATGCTTACCTCCAGGCTAAAACCTTCAATTTGAAGCAAACGCCGAGGATTTCTGTCAAAAGATGTTGTGTTGTTGCACGACAATACCCGTCCGCATGCTGCTGCCCACACTGATGAAACGCTCCAGAAACTCAAATTTGAAGTATTGGATCATCCTCCATATAGCTCCGATCTTTTCCCTTCTGGCTATCACTTGGTTGTCCCACTCAAACAGGAATTAAGGGCCCTTCGATTTGCCTCGGACGAAACACAGTGAAAGAAGCGGTGCATTCCTGGCTCGCTGCTCAACCGAGAACCTTCTTTTAGAGGGTAACAGGAAGCTTGTACAACGATGGACCAAGTTCGTTGAAACGCAGACTCTGTCGAAAAATGATGGTCTTGTAAGTTTCCTATTTGATTATAATAAAATTTTATAGCTACTTCGCGGATTGTTCTTTCTTCTTCCCATTATATATACATGAGAAATCCTTGTCACAGGCTATGCAAGAGTGTCCTGATCAAAAAATTTCAGCTCAATTGTCTCATCACTAATTTCCAGATTCACGACAATATACAGCAACGTAAGAGACAGATTAAAATTTCGATTTTGTCCCCCACAAGTATCACTATAGCAGACCCATTTTCTTACATGACAAGGAAGATTTGCACATAACGTAAAATACATGAAGCAACTTCTACGATCCTCTACCTGCAGGAAGACATGGAAGCTTCGTCTTCCACTAGATTGTAGATACAGAAATTGAAGCAGCTTAACTGCCGTAGGTAGGTTATCTCAGGATCCGGGAGTTTAGGCAATGAAAGAACACTCTTCAAATCAAGTGCTGTAACACACATCTCAGGATCAGATCTGAACAGTTATATATCTTCCTTCATTTGGGACCGCGCCACTTCAGCTCTTCGAAAGCGTAGTTTATGTGACAGTTCCAGCATTTTCTTTTCATTTCATCAGTTGAAGCTGCTGTTTCTGTTTTCTTAATTTCAAAACATTTACACGTATCAGAATGTGGTGAATGGAATGAAAGATTGAAATCTGAACTAAATATCTGTCTGTAAAGAGGGTCCTTTACTGGGGTGTAATCTCGTTCTTCAAACCAGTCCAAATACAATCGATGCATTTTGACAAGTTTTAGTTCGGGATTAAAGTATTTTAAATAAGGATTGTCCTTCCTGGAATAGTGATGGTACCTTGGGAATAATTCTATGTGTTCTTTAGCTTGACGTTTGACTTCTGCTGGAGTTTTGTTTGCAGGTTGACATTTGCCACGATGGTCTGAAGCGACTTCTCCTTTTTGTTTGTAAGAAGTAAAAGCATGATTTAGCCAACCAAGCGAAATATGGAAGGTGTTTTGGAACGCAAGTCTGCACACATTAACATTAGTACCATCCTGTTTCTTCAAGGTACATGTACAAGTGAAATAACGAAGTGATTCTGTTATACTACATGACCGTTACTTCATTGTTTGTTGCACCAATCCACAGATAAACCTTTTTTGAACTAATTCACCTTTTTTGCCAAGGGAATAGAACCTTTCAAAATTGCACCGCCTGTCTTCGGGACAATAAAACTTACAGTTTTAGAACAATTGCAGTGATAGAAACTAGATTTCTTGCACTTGCCAGTAACTTGTTCCATCTTCTTTATAATTCGTTTCCACAAATTAGGTTTTCTTGTTCTCTTTCTACCCTTTTTTGAATGGCAGGAGGGTCATCTTCGCCGGCTCGTGTGGCCGAGCTGTTCTACGTGCTTCAGTCTGGAACCGCTCGACCGCTACGGTCGCAGGTTCGAATGCTGCTTCGGCCATGGATGTGTGTGATGTCCTTAGGTTAGTTAGGTTTACGTAGTTCTAAGTTCTAGGGGACTGATGAGCTCAGAAGTCAAGTCCGATTGTGCTCAGAGCCATTTGAGCCATTTGAGGGTCATCTTCAACATCAACAAAGTTTCCACTCGCATCCAGATCAGCAATTTCATCTTCTTTAAGGACAGTAACTGATGTTTTAGTCGAGGTACTTGGCATTTGTCCAGGATCTGTGAGAGTAGGGTTACCTCTTTTACGTTGTGGATCATTTATACAGTAGATGCTGACACAGCAAACACTTGTAGTCTTGCTGTTTCAGCACTGGTTTGTCTTTTCACGTTTCTCTTTTTAAACTTCCTTTTGGGGATTTCATAATCAGAGTTGTCTTTTTCAGAAAGATTCAAAAAACGACGCATCATGAAAAAATTATCCGAATGGGTGGAAGTCGGTACATGTGATGTATACTCGTAGGTACAGATAAACCAATGATTAAAGTTTTTGGAAAATTGGACGATTTATTGAAGAGAAAGAGATTCACAAATTGAGCAAGCCAATGGAGGTGTTAGACGTCCTCCTGTGGGATATTGTGCTAAATTCTGCCCAGTTGCTGCGTTAGAACACCGAAGCCCCGAGTTTGTTGGAGGGTCGTGCCCATAATACTCTAAGGGTTCTGAATTGGAGAGGGATGAACATTATGTAGCTGAAATGTAAGCCCAGGATGGCTTTCCATGAAGGGAAATGAGACGGGACGTAGAACATCGCCTACGTACAGCTTTGCTAGAAGGGGCCGCGGACGACAACCAAAGGCGTCCTGCTTATGAATTAAATGGCACCCCAGACCATCAGTCCTCGTTGTTGGGCCGAATGACGGGCGACAATCAGGTTGGTATCCCACAGTTCTTCGTGGAATCTCCAGACGCGTCTTCGCTGGTCACGGAGGCTCATTTCGATGCGGGGCTCATCAGTCAATGAGATTCCAGAATGAAGACGTTTTCTGGAGACGCCGCGGACAGTGGTGCGATACGATCTTGACTCGTCCACCATACGGACCGACAATCAGGATTTATTTAGGCATATCCTTCTTTGTTGAATAGGAGGACTACAACCGATATGAATATTACAATTAAACACCCCCGTCAGCTGTAATTTTTAGAGAACTTCCCCCTTTCTTAATTTTTCTGCGATTTATGTCAACCATTAGCGCAACTAGATAACTGTTAATCTCAGTCTCGACTTAAATTTCAACGTCCACCACTCTCCAACGACTTTTCTATTGTCGGGAGACCTACAAATAACAAAACATAATCTGCTGAATACTCAGTTTTCTGCTCTCATTATGGTGGTTGTAGTTATTCTTGTCGATTCAGGTCCACAACTTTTGAAAAAATTGAAAATTTGTGGCAAGATCTTATGGGACCAAACTGCTTAGGTCATCGGTCCCTAAGCTTACACACTACTTAATCTAACGTAGCTAACTTACGCTATGGAGGGAGGACTCAAACCTCCGACGGGTTGAATCGGGAGGACCGTTACAAGATGCCCTAGACCGCTCGCCTAGCCCTCGCGGCTCGCAACTTTTGAAGTGCAGACGATTTTACTCTCATCCTTAAGGATTTTCCACCTATTAGCTGAGTTTGCTTTACGCCATCCCTCTTTTCTGTCTAAATCTCCAGCCCCTCTCCCCTTTTCTCTCTCTCTCTCTCTCTCTCTCTCTCTCTCTCTCTCTCTCTCTCTCTTTCCGTCATTGAGTGATATTCAGCTGGTAAAACACAGGTTCAATGGTTGTCACTGACGACGCAAAAGGTCGTTACGTTGTAAACATAGCCGACGTTGCTGCTGTTATTAGCGCAATCAGGCATATTTTTGAGTAGGTAGTCTTCTGACTGGTTTGAAGCGGCCCGCATACGACCTCCAAGTGCCAATATGTTGGCATAGCAAGACACCTATCGTCCTTGATTATTTGGTAACTGTATTCCAGTCTCCGTCTTCCGCTCGAGTGTATGTGCTCTATGGATCCTTCAGTAACATGCAAGTTGTTCCCTGATGTCATACCACATGTTTTATCAACTTGTTGCATCTTCTGGTCTGCGTTTACTACGTATTTCTTCCCTCGATGGATGCGGAACATTTCCTCCTTTTCTATCTTGTCAGGCCATTTAAATTTCAGTATCCTTTCGAGTCTCTTCTCTTACGCTTTTTCCACAGTCTATGATTTACATCCATACTGGAATATTTAAAGAGATGAAACATTTCTAAATCTCGCTGAAACACATTCCAGACTACGTATTGCCACGTTTCTTTGGAATTGCCCGAAGGCGAAGCATTACCATATTGTTTCATAAAATTTCGGGCGAACTGCCGGATGTCTGCAATTTGCTGCCACGATGTTTCGGTGCAGAGTCTTCTGGCCATCTTCAGACGAATGAGATGGTCGGAAGACTGTACGTTGAAATATCCTGGCAGCAATTTCCAGACATCCGGTAGTTTTCCCAAAATATTATACAACAATCTGTGGGCCGAGAAAGTTTTAAACTGCACATTACCTCAACATTCTGTAATGGTCCAATTAGGGCTCAATAAGACGTCATTACAGAGGACAAGACCAGAATACTGGTTTCGCTGACGTTCCAGAAAAATCACACAAAACATATTTGACCGCAGTGCTTCTCAACAGTACAGAGTAGTGGGCTGCAGTCTGATAAGTGTGCGGCCAACAGTGTTTGTGAGGAAGGCGCGGCAGACGGCATCAGACAATCAAAGCAAACAGGACAACTTCGGTTACAATACTCCGGGGTCGAGCCAACACTGGAGACGAAACTTTACGGTTCGTTGTAGGTCCGTGGACCAGAAGTCGGACATCCTGCGACAAAATGACATCGTGTGTCTGGTGCTCGTTCACCGATAAGTGTAATCATTTCCCATTCGTAGCGACATGACTTCAGAATGTGATTATTCGGGATATCTTAGTGCAGTCACCAGCTAATATGTGCCTTCTTCCCATAACGAAGCATACTTTTGCTGGCTCTCACGTTTTGTGGCTGTTGACGAGGATGGCTTGGTATAACACTGACAGTTCTTTTCACTCGAAACAGGGATCTTCTGACCTACAAGTACGCCATTTATGAGTAATGCTGATCACTTATTGTTTGATTCTTTCGGAACCTTCACGCGCCTTGCTATGAAATCTTTGCTACTGCAGTGAATTCAGACGTAAAATCGTCTTCAGATTGTGCCTTAACGCACATTAGTCATTAGTCATTTTCACACGTAACAACAAAAAAAAGGGCCTGCATTCTGGAAGATGATGTACCATACACCGGATCCATTGCATTAAAAATGTAGCATATCTAGCAATGGCAGATGACGTAAATGATGGTAACTAGATGCTGCGTAATTAAGTCAACCAGCAGAAATTTTGTTTTATTGGTATTTGCTTACAAATCTCTAAACGTAGACAAGTTAAATCACAGCCGATTCTTAGAACACTCAGGAAGAAATTCTTTAGCCAAAATTGTAAACTTCTTGAGGGGTCGCTGTGATAATTTCCATTTGATATCAGTGAGACGTAAATCACCTTAAGTATAATTTCTATATTCACATTTTCGTATTTTCAGATACGCTGGTGTGTGTGCGTTAGTACAGCATTGCATGGTAAAGGAGATTTTAATCGCCGGCCGCTGGTGGCCGAGCGGTTCTAGGCGCTTCAGTCTGGAAACGCGCGACCGCTACGGTCGCAGGCACGAATCCTGCCTCGGGCATGGATGTGTGTGATGTCCTTAGGTTAGTTAGGTTTAAGTAGTTCTAAGTTCTAGGGGCCTGATGACCTGAGATGTTAAGTCCCATAGTGCTCAGAGCCATTTGAGCCAGATTTTAATCTTCAAGGAAGTTCAACAATAATGAAATATGTCATGGCGTATCCAGAAAATAATTTTATTTAATTCAAGTAAACTATAGGAAGCATTAAAGTAGTGTGGCTGACGTGAGACGAATCCGAAACCTGGCCTTATCGGCTGTTCATCCTCTTTCCCTCCTCCTTTTCTCTTCCTTCAGCTCTTCGTAGCAGTATGTGGGGATTCCGTGGTACTTCCTTGATAATCTTCCCCTAATCAGATAAGAATGGTGCATAAAATCCGTATCAAAACGAACTGATCCCTGTCCGATATGTTAAAAAATGTTGAAGTCTAACGTCCCGTCGTCCCTTTGCTAAAGTGAACATACACGCGACTGTACTATACGCCTATTGGACGTCGAATAAATCACAGTGCTGAAGCGCTGATTGGTAAAAACAATTATCAAATGCATAGCAGAGACCAACTTCGTTGGTGGTAGGAAATCAGCTTCTGAACCACTGCTGTGACTGACAAGATGGTCTTTGAGAGAAGAACACACGGTTTTGTGATCTTCGTAGATAGCCTCGTGACCACAAGGACCTATAACCGAGGCACCAGTTAGGGTTTATCCGAATGCTAAAGTCTCAGAAGCTTAAAGAAGGGTACCCGTTTCCAAGAGCAACAATCTCATCTCTAGTCATAACAACAAATCACAACGCTAAACTGACAGCTAGAATATTCATTCGTGACCTAGACACGAGGTCATCTCCGTCTCTGCTCAGGTAACGTTAATTATACCATTATTTTAAGACATCTCCATCGGTCGCTTTATTCTTCAATCAAGTGAGCGTGACTGATTTTGTTCTGTGCTTTGGTGCACAGCTTAAACAATCCGTCCTACCTGAGCCGTGCATGGCTCGCCGCCCCACCATTTGGTATTTTACAGCCAGTTTTAACGTATTTCCATCTCACCACCTTGTTTTAAATTACTGGCGTTACTGAGTTGCTGTTTTGCCTGACCGTCATCGGCGCTAGTAGCGCGTATCGATATATCCCCTCTAATAGGATCTTCGCTCGGCTGCTATTACTTCCCGGTTGTCATCTGTCGTGGAGTCAGTCGGAACGTGCGAGGAGGGGAGTTCATAGAGGCAGTTCGGGTCGTTGAGTTGGGCCCTGGCAGTCAATTGCAACGCATCTGGACCGCAGCCCGGACCAGCCAGTCGCCGGTTTGCAACAGCAGTGAGCCCTGTGGACATTGCCCGCCCGACCGTTGCCGCCACGCATCACTTAAAGCCGGGTGGGCTGTTGGTCGGTCGGTTGGTCCGAGGACATCTCCGTGCGGCATAGTCGACTGGGCCGCTAGCGGTCTCTGCGCAGTGTCGGAGTCTGTCTGGAGCTGTCCGATCGGTACGAGAATCGTCGCTCGCCGTCCTCGGACTTGAAGGTTGGGTGGTTTTGAGCATTGCGTTGTTCGTTCCGGCGTTGCTGTTGTGGAGGTTTTCCTGTGGGCAACAACGAATGAACTGTTCGAGATAGCAGCCGTCTGGTGGAACTGATGAAATTAATTTATCCATAGTCAAGTGCAGCTGTGGAATTTTCTGCCTTGTGGCCGTTAGTGTTCTGGTTACCTGCCCTGGCCGCCAACGTAGTTTGGTCGGTCGGTCGGTCCGTGACTGTCTCTTGGTTGGGTTCGCAACAATTAAGTGTAGTTGGACTCACCACCTGTCTCGCCTAAGTGATTTGCAGAATTTAACTTTGCGGTCTTCAGCCATCTTATTGCGTTTGTTTATCTCTTTCTGTGCACTTTGTGGGCCATCAACCCTGTTAGCATCTCAAAACATTGTGGATTTCTGCCTTCAGTTATCATCATAATATATTAGGAATTTTGAAGATTGAATCCGGCGTCCTTCAGACGCCCCTCATGCTGATCTCCCATATATATACGATTTATCTTATTCGTAAATTTAACTGTGTGTCATATCTTTTCAAAATTGACCTTATTCTAAAGCATCTGTTTGGAGGCCTTCAGCCGCGATGCAAATTTAATTCTTTCAAAAGTGTATTTGTGAATTAAATGATAATAAATTACAATTGTTAAATGAATCCGACCGCAACTCCCTTGGCCCTTTCCACAATCCTAATTACCTGTTAGCCCAGCGTGATTTACGGGACGTTTCACTACCTACACTGCTTTGTTAAGGTCAAATTGGCATCAAGTGTACCACGTGTTTGGACAGGGAAAGGATTAACAGTGCAGCGCAAACTCCCAAACTAGGGAGAGTGTGCCGGCCGAAGTGGCCGAGTGGTTCTAGGCGCTCCAGTCTGGAGCCGTGCGACCGCTACGGTCGCATGTTCGAATCCTGCCGTGGGCATGGATGTGTGTGATGTCCTTAGGTTAGTTAGGTTTAAGTAGTTCTAAGTTCTAGGGGACTGATGACCTCAGAAGTTAAGTCCCATAGTGCTCAGAGCCATTTGAACCATCAGAGAAAGTGTTTTGATCTACATTCTGTAAATAACGAAAAACTATGCAGTGGATTTCTCATTCAGATAAAGCGTTTCAGTATCGTTTGTTTGTGGGAGGCTCGTGTTATGCCTTGTGCAAGAAACAGAACAGTCAACCAGCACTTGTAGCATTTGGACAGTGGCACGGTCATAGCCTGAGGAGACTCTGGTTTACAGTTCCATGATATGGTCAGAATAAGAATACTATTATGTGGAGAGGGATTCGACGGGCTTTGGAAGGACTTATGCAACGCCATTTGACATCCAGGCGACGCACAAAGAGTAGCACTGTCATGTCACGCAGCTTGAGTCAGCAAACTGGACTGAGTACAGCAACGCAAATTTCGAGAATGGCAGGACGACAACGTCTGGAGAATTAGTCTGTCGCCGGCCGAAGTGGCCGTACGGTTAAAGGCGCTGCAGTCTGGAACCGCAAGACCGCTACGGTCGCAGGTTCGAATCCTGCCTCGAGCATGGATGTTTGTGATGTCCTTAGGTTAGTTAGGTTTAACTAGTTCTAAGTTCTAGGGGACTAATGACCTCAGCAGTTGAGTCCCATAGTGCTCAGAGCCATTTCAGCCATTAGTCTGTCAGAACGGTTTTCCACTGGTGCGGTTTCACTTGACCGCGGCAGCAGAGGGAGGCGCACCCACAGCGTCTCGTCCAACGAAACACTACATGCAGAAGTGGTGCCAAGTCATCTTTTAGAGAAGATGTGGTTCTGTGTGCTGTATTACGATGGAAATAAGAAGTACGTTCGGAAAGCTCGGAAACTCTATTGACAAAAACAGATATACCGCGGCGTCATGAACTATACACCTCGCATCACATTTTGACGTAGTCACCACCGGCGTTGAACCCTTTGTCGTAGCGTGCAGTCAGTTTAAAAAGGCACTCTGGTAAAACTTGGTGTCCTGCAATTCAAGCAGCTGACACAGCCCGTTCCACTTCTTCAGCATTGGTTTGGAAGTGAGTTCCCGATACTGTAGATTTCAGTGCAGGGAAAAGGTTAAAGTACGATCTTGAAAGATCGAGGCCGTATGCCGGATGATCTGATCTCTCCAATCCGTAGTGACGAACCTGATGCTGTGTGAACTTTGGGAAGTGTAATTTTTGGCCAACACTTTCATTCAAGAGCTCTGGTCTCTTTCGTTGAATGGTGAATCCGAGTTTTGTGAGGATGTCACAGTAGCGTGCCGCATTGAAGGTCCATCGCTGGAGGAAATCTTGGAGAATCAGACTTTTTGCATCTCAGAACGCTGTAGTCATAATCTTTCCTGCGGAGGCGAAACTGGGATGGTACCACTGTGCCTTCCTTCCCTGAACATGTAATACCAGCGACCAACGTTTTGACGACACCTCACATCTTCGCCATACACGTTCAGTACACCTTCATGGATGACGGACACACTAGTCTCACGTGTCCATTCATACGAGTTAACAGTAGGCACTTACGTTGGTGACCACGTTGTCACCACACATCCGTTTGCCGTCGTGATGAATACTCAAATAATCTCGGGCACCCCGGTTTGCTGCTGATCTCTCACATTCGGCATGTGTCATTTCTCCTCCGCTGACGCCCCTTCCACCGTTGAACCAGCATCGCGAGTCGTATGACGTTTGTATATGCCACCTGGTTTACCATCTTCTACATAAAAAAACGACGAAACTTACTTTCTCAACGTACCTCGTGTCTGCGTGTGAAAGCTACGAGTGCAGAGAATGTTCTCAGATGCCATTAGTGATCATAACATGCGTCCAGTACTTGGTGTGATAGTGCTGGGGTATCAGTGAATGCACTACACGAACACCCCCGAAGGACATAGTCAATAATTTGGACATAAGCCGCAACGTTTGTGATGTATGCCTGTGTCCTACCTTCGACGTCTCTGGGACGTTATCTTTCAAAAGGTGAAGCAAGAACGCATGTTTCCCACGTCTCGATGCAGATAACGTTCAATTCTTGTCGTAGTGAGAAAGCTGTTCATTTCTCTCACCCACCGAAAATATCTCGTCATGAGTTTCTGAGGGAATGACTTGCCACCACCCGCCATCCACTACGATTGATGGATGCTGGTTGACAGCTCAGGAAATAACGAATCACACTCCCATATCTACCAACGACGCTCAGTTCGTCTTGGTGCCCTGTAGGGTCGGTGTCGTTGTTGCTACCGGAGGCTGCAGTCCTGCCTACTTAACGTGGCACTCTGGTAACCTCATATCAAACTAAATACAGTATTCTTACAACTTTATGTTACTTCCTGTTCTTTCTAGTTTAGTAATTTTAACAGTCAGCAGTGCATTTCAGTGCTAATACTTTTGTGAAAATGAGCTTGGTTTAATTTGAAAAGAAGACTTCAACGCATCCATTTTTTAACTGTGTGGGTAATGTTGTAAGCACCCCACCATATTTATTTTCGAACAGTGGCTCCAATACAGTAAACTGTGATAAGTGGGGGTCAGGGGTTAATTGAGCCTGCCAATAGAAAATGAAGACTGATTCCTAGGCCACGGACAGGACAGAAAGCTATCACCCAGATTCCCAGTTTAGCACAGGGGACAGAATATTGCCATGAGGAAACCGTAGCGACAGCGGTATTCTGCACTCTCGCGGCTACCACTCAACCTTTTTAAATTGTAAATTAGTTATTCTTTCCTTTATAACGGATCAAGGAGAGCTCCCAAGATGAAAGCCTGCCTGGGGAGCGTGTTCCCTATGGGGGTGCTGTTTATTTTGTCAGCTACAATCCGAACTCTAATCATTGCGCCATTTTAATTAAGAAACTGGTTCCAGGTTGGACGATATTACTTTCAAAGAGTTTTATGGCAGGACACGATCACTGAGACGATTACGAACCAACTTAATTAAAGATACATGCTGGCAACAGGTGAAAGTTATTTCATAGTAATAACGTGTTGCCGAATAGCATAGTTACTCCTTGATTATGGAAGACAAAGAGGTATAATTCACATCGAAATGGAACAACAGACACTACATCTTCACCCGTAAGGTATCAAAATAAAGGACCCACGCTTTTGTTTTTACAGCCGATACACGGCAGTTACTTACGCAGCACTTCTGGCAGCCTATAGTCAACATCTTCCCTGAGATTATGCTAAAAGCTGCTTCGTCCAGGGATCATAAGCCCGCATCTCGTGGTCGTGCGGTAGCGTTCTCGCTTCCCACGCCCGGGTTCCCGGGTTCGATTCCCGGCGGGGTCAGGGATTTTCTCTGCCTCGTGATGGCTGGGTGTTGTGTGATGTCCTTAGGTTAGTTAGATTTAAGTAGTTCTAAGTTCTAGGGGACTGATGACCATAGATGTTAAGTCCCATAGTGCTCAGAGCCATTTGAGGGATCATAAGAAAGTCACTCCCGGTGTCCACAACAGGAGTTGCCAGATTCAATTAACAGGTCTGTCGGGTTTTTCTTAAGAGAACCTAAGTACAAATTTGAAAGTTAGGAGATGAGGTCCTGACGAAGTGAAGCTACGAGGGAGCATTGTGAGTTCTGCTGGGGTATCTCAGACGGTGGAGGACTTGCCCGCGATTGAGAATGGTCCCAGATTGGAGTCCTGGCCCAGAACACAGTTATAATCTCCCGGGACCTTCAAATCAACGCACACCCCGCTGCAGGCTGAAAATTCATTTTGCAAACCTAACTCTAGTTTACCGGCCTGGATCTTAAGTGAACTGCCGAGACTGATCTGACAGACACAGATCTAGATCCAGAGTACAGATCAAGCTCCAGATTAATCTACCAGGAAGTTTCATAAGTTCAAAATGGTTCAAATGGCTCTGAGCACTATGGGACTTAACATTTGTGGTCATCAGTCCCCTAGAACTTAGAACTACTTAAACCTAAATAACCTGAGGACATCACACACATCCATGCCTGAGGCAGGATTCGAACCTACGACCGTAGCGGTCACGCGGGTTTTTTTAAGTGGTCTATGCTAACAAAAAAACGCCGTAAAGGAGGAAAACCGAAGTATCTGCTAGTTCAAAAATATTATTTTCTAGAAATTCATCGAAACTAAAAGATATTTCAAACGTACGTTTTCTATTGAGCATTAAAGTTTCTTCCATTTCATCAGTGCGGCTGATACAGCAACCAGTGTAAGATTTGAGATAAAAATACAGTCTTGGTTGTGGAGATTTTTTCTCAAATTTCAATGATGCGTTTCGCTTGTGCTAGGCATCATCAGATTATCGAAACTGGTCACAGCGTACGCTGTCCATAAAATTGACTGCACGATGCGAATACATCGTTAAAAGCGATTACAATATCAAAAAGTTGAAAATCCGCAATGGGGATTTCGGTATCCTAGTCGCATGTTGCCGATTCATTCGCATCGTGTAATCATTTTTACGGACGACGTGTGTCGTGATGTAATAATTTTTACGGACGGCGTGTGCCGTGACCAGTTTCTACACTCCTGGAAATGGAAAAAAGAACACATTGACACCGGTGTATCAGACCCACCATACTTGCTCCGGACACTGCGAGAGGGCTGTACAAGCAATGATCACACACACGGCACAGCGGACACACCAGGAACCGCGGTGTTGGCCGTCGAATGGCGCTAGCTGCACAGCATTTGTGCACCGCCGCCGTCAGTGTCAGCCAGTTTGCCGTGGCATACGGAGCTCCATCGCAGTCTTTAACACTGGTAGCATGCCGCGACAGCGTGGACGTGAACCGTATGTGCAGTTGACGGACTTTGAGCGAGGGCGTATAGTGGGCATGCGGGAGGCCGGGTGGACGTACCGCCGAATTGCTCAACACGTGGGGCGTGAGGTCTCCACAGTACATCGATGTTGTCGCCAGTGGTCGGCGGAAGGTGCACGTGTCCGTCGACCTGGGACCGGACTACAGCGACGCACGGATGCACGCCAAGACCGTAGGATCCTACGCAGTGCCGTAGGGGACCGCACCGCCACTTCCCAGCAAATTAGGGACACTGTCGCTCCTGGGGTATCGGCGAGGACCATTCGCAACCGTCTCCATGAAGCTGGGCTACGGTCCCGCACACCGTTAGGCCGTCTTCCGCTCACGCCCCAACATCGTGCAGCCCGCCTCCAGTGGTGTCGCGACAGGCGTGAATGGAGGGACGAATGGAGACGTGTCGTCTTCAGCGATGAGAGTCGCTTCTGCCTTGGTGCCAATGATGGTCGTATGCGTGTTTGGCGCCGTGCAGGTGAGCGCCACAGTCAGGACTGCATACGACCGAGGCACACAGGGCCAACATCCGGCATCATGGTGTGGGGAGCGATCTCCTACACTGGCCGTACACCACTGGTGATCGTCGAGGGGACACTGAATAGTGCACGGTACATCCAAACCGTCATCGAACCCATCGTTCTACCATTCCGAGACCGGCAAGGGAACTTGCTGTTCCAACAGGACAATGCACGTCCGCATGTATCCCGTGCCACCCAACGTGCTCTAGAAGGTGTAAGTCAACTACACTGGCCAGCAAGATCTCCGGATCTGTCCCCCATTGAGCATGTTTGGGACTGGATGAAGCGTCGTCTCACGCGGTCTGCACGTCCAGCACGAACGCTGGTCCAACTGAGGCGCCAGGTGGAAATGGCATGGCAAGCCGTTCCACAGGACTACATCCAGCATCTCTACGATCGTCTCCATGGGAGAATAGCAGCCTGCACTGCTGCGAAAGGTGGATATACACTGTACTAGTGCCAACATTGTGCATGCTCTGTTGCCTGTGTCTATGTGCCTGTGGTTCTGTCAGTGTGATCATGTGATGTATCTGACCCCTGGAATGTGTCAATAAAGTTTCCCCTTCCTGGGACAATGAATTCACGGTGTTCTTATTTCAATTTCCAGGAGTGTATAACACTGGTCAACACTCATTTTCTTGCCAAGGATATTTGAGTGGCTTTAGGATGGGTTAGTGGTGCTGAGGACGAATATAGCAACCATTTATGCAGTTTGGCTCTAGTTTTTGAGATAATGCATGATTTATTCAAAAAATTAGAAAAAATTGCTAATACTGAACTCGAGCGCTACAAACTACAATGAAAAAAGAAAATAATCTTTATAAATAGCTTCTATGAAAACCTGATAGGCATTTGTCCACGTATAAAACATAATTGAAAAGTTTCTCTATAAGTATATTATTTTCCGTCCATGACGAACCGCTTCCTGCACGCTTTCCTTTTATAGGTCTCTTCAGAACAGTCACGTTGCAGATTCCAGCAATAATCTGCCATCATATGCCTGTCCCATCTTCCTTTATATCTTTCCTCTATTCCTTTCATATCTTGATGGAACCGCTCTCCTTGTTCCTCACTGAAATCACCTAGATTACGAGGAAATCGATCCAAGTGGCTGTGAAGGAAGTCCAATTTTATGCTCATGTTAGCTCCTAAGTTTTGAAAGTTGGTGAGCATGTTTTTGACCAGTTCCTCGTAATTGGGAGCTTTATGATTGCCCAAAAAACATTTTACAACAGCGACAAAACTGTTCCAGGCCGATGCTTCAGTGACAGTCATGACACTTGTAAAATTGGTATCGTTGATGAGCCTGCGAATTTGAGGACCATCAAATATTCCTGCCCTAAGTTTTTCACTACTGAGTCCAGGGAACGTATTGCAGATGTATGTGAAGCAATTACCATTTCTGTCTAAAGCTTTGGTGAATTGCTTCATTAGTCGTAACTTAATATGTAATGGTGGAAGAACAATCTTGTCCCTACTAACCAGAGGTTCATTAATGATGTTTGCTTCACCAACAGCCATATGTTCCCTTGGAGGCCATGTTTTCTGCTTCCAATGTTCGTGCTTTGCCCTACTGTCCCACATGCCAACACAAATCAACCACTGGTGCTGCATATACTGAATTTTCTGCAGAGCCATCTTGATGTTAGCATATGCTTCACAAAGTTTTGTTGAGTGGGCAATTGGAATAGATGCGTAACGATTGCCATTGTGTAGGAGAACACATTTTAAACTTCTAGTGGAACTGTCTATGAAGAGACGCTAGTCCTCTGGTCTATATTCCGGCAGCCCCAATTCAAGTAAAAGTCCAGGTATATTGCTGCAATACACTATAACCTCTTCTTGGTTGAAGTATGGAAGAAGGTTTTCTTCTCTCGTCCGGTAAGCTGTTATTTTAACACTTGGATGAAGACAGTTCTTTTCCTTAAGCCTGGATGCTAAGAGTTCTGATGCTTGCTTTGAAAGATTGAGTTCTCGTATCAAGTCACTGAGCTCCTTCTGGTCGAACTGCTGGGGTTGTGTCTCACGTCCTTCGTATTCCGAACCACTACTTGTACATTCCACGCCGTGCACATCGTCATCTGATGATGTTAGCGTGGGTAATGTTGTGAAGGTTGGTACAGGGACATCGTTGCTGTGCACCACCGGTGTTCTTGCTGACTCCAAATCGGGATATTCCCACTTTCGTTTTTTGAACCTATTAAAACCTTTCACATTAACAATGCAAAAATAGCAGTCATCTGTATGGTTCTTCTGCTCTCGCCATACCATAGGCACTCCGAAGTTTAAGCTTTTCCTTTTTCGTTTTGTCCACTGCCGTAAGCACTCCACACAGCATTTACAAACTTTATGGGGTGCCCACGCCTTGTCTTGATCTCCAAGTTTAATTCCAAAATATGCCAGATACGCTTCCTTCACAAAAGGAGTGATATTCTTCCTGTTCTTTTGAAGAACGTATTCACCACAAATGTAGCAGAACTCATCTGGATGGTTCACGCAAAGACGGCGTGAAGAACTCATGTTTTCCTAAAACAAAATTGCACAAATACTACATATTATGCAGAACTTTCTTGTATTTGCATGTCAATCACATCCAACAAACATCATTAATTGTTTTGTGTGAAATGAATACTCACCTCTTATTTGCTACGTCACGATGAAAAGGTTCTATCTCCTAGAAGCTGCACTGCACATGTGTGTGACTTTCAGCCATCGCCATTTTTCTTGTTGACACTGAACGCTACCTATCGGCTGTTGCGGGAATTACCTCGGCCAACAAATAAATGAATGTCGAGTACCGCCGAATTCAAATCTGCACAACCCTCAATATCTTCAACACACGCACCGCACAACAGGACTGAACACATGCTGACAGTGTGATGTTTGCATGATGTAATCCTCAACCACACAGATGCACTCCCTGAGCACAATTGTTTAATAAAGATAGTACAATATCACTAATTAAAAAACAGGTAGCAAATACATTACACCATATATGGACCCTGCAGTCGATATTATCCACATGAAACTCTCATTTCCACAAATAACCTATATCTCAAAAACCAGAGCCAATTTGGAAAAAGTACAAATATACTCGGAATGAGTATCATAACAATATCCCATTTTCGTTCAAACTTCCCTGGCAACGAAAAAAAATTTTATTTTGTAGAGCTGTGTAATCTGATGATGCCTACCACAGGCGAAACGAGTCACTGAAATTTGAAAATAAAACTCTTCGCAACCATGGCAGCAGTTTTATCTCTAATCTTTAACAAACTATTAATCGGTATGTTGGCTCTTAAGTTAAATGAGTAGGCATGTACAGGACTTGACGGAAAGAAAGCAAATGAAGTATATTTGACTACGACAATATAATAAGATTTTTCATGGCGTGTTTGACATCTGCTGAGGGATGATGTACTGCACTTGAAAATGAATCTTAAGTCAAAATCCGAAATTACGTTTTTGAGAAAACAAATTTATTTACAGTCAAATGGCGAAATGTTGTCATTTAAATTAATTAAATATCATCTTGGATAGCAACATAGGCGTCAGACTCCCGTTATATTGACCTCCTGCTTCAACTGTGGTCGCTCAATTGTATCAAAATTCCATTGCTACAAGGTGTCTGAAATCAAGCAGTTGAGTGTTTTCGCCCCATGGAAGCTGTTCCCAACAAAACAAATTATTTGAATTGCTGAATAACCGATCCAGTTGATAAAAATGTCTTTACTTTAGTCTATGACCAGATTCAGCTTTTATATTGAAACCATTTTGCAATGAAATCTGAAAACACTGCTGCGTTTGATCAGTCTGTTTCACCACAGCACACTTTTCGTATTCTACTACAAAATGGTACGAATATAAAAGTCTAAAGTTGTCGTGCAGTAAAACATAGGATCTCTAAGCGACTGAATCGGTTATCAATCAATCCAATAGACACTTGCGGAGCAGCAGAGTTTTACAAACATTGTAAAACTAATTTAACATACCATTTCAGTCCTGAATCGAAACTCAGGACAGTGTACTCCTAAAGTTAATAGGAGCCGCCTGGGGTGCAATTGCCGCAGTTCTCAGATCATCAGCTTCAGCACTTATATACTCAGTTGCAGCATTCTGCTTTTCCAAGAGGTTAAGTAGTGCACGCCGTAGAATATTTGACACACAGCTTACTGAAGTAATGCGCCTAATCACAGGCTGTATTCGCCCTGCATAGATGCTATCGCTTCTTAGTAATGTCCCACCACCATCCATAAGGAGATCACATTATCTGGTGAATGAAATGGTAGTTAGGTGGGAAGTATGAAATAAACATAATACTTTAAACTAATTTATTTAAAATATTTGAATACCCAGATTGTGGAAACAGATTTGACAGGCAATACCACTCTTGGGCAAAGTGGATTTAATTAAAATGACTGCAACCAAAAGCAGAAATTAAACTCACAGTTAAAACCTTAATGTACTAAAGTAATTTCTACGTAAAATGATGGTGCCGGAGTTTTAAAAGTATAAAAATAAGTTTTTAAAAAAAACGAATACAAGTTGACAACTGTAACTTCCAGCATCAGCAGCCATGCGAGCTCTCATGTACAAAGTGAAAACCTAATGGCAATGTGGTCTCGACGAACAACATCTGTTTACTTGCGGGTACGGCACAGCCACCACATAACTACTTACAGTTTCAACAACTTTCTCAAACAATAATAAACTACCTGAAACATTGAATGCATATAAGAATAACCACAGTTAACACAAAAATACAATAAAATAATGTCTTCACTCCATCAGCCGTAAGTGGTTCAAATGGTTCAAATGGCTCTGAGCACTATGGGACTTAACATCTATGGTCATCAGTCCCCTAGAACTTAGAACTACTTGAACCTAACTAACCTAAGGACATCACACAACACCCAGTCATCACGAGGCAGAGAAAATCCCTGACCCCGCCGGGAATCGAACCTGGGAACCCGGGCGCGGGAAGCGAGAACGCTACCGCACGACCACGAGCCAGCCGTAAGTACTTAAAACTTGAAAACTAAATTATTACACAATGGTCACAGCTGAAGGAGCCGCAAAACCTAATGTACACTGCTTAAAATAATTTTCTAACAGCTCAGGAATTTTCCAGGCCAAAACAAGGAAGTACTGATTGATAGTACTATAACTTAATTGCAACAGCACTCTCCCGTCACTCGGGTCAAAATTACACAGAAACATTTAATAAATGACAACGTTTTGTTAAGTTTGAAACACCTATTATTTGATATCTCACTTTATTCTACGTATGGATTATAACGCACTGCACCCTCAGCGAGCTCTTAGTAAGGCGCAAGAGGCTGGAACTAGGAAGAATAGACAGTAGTCTGGCTAAAAAAAAAAAAAATAAAGGAGAGAGAGACACTTCCTGATAGAACGTAAGAAGGCTGATGTTAACCATTTTGACACCGACGCAGTCCGCTCCCGGTAAACTGGGCAATTCAAGTAGGAACCATAATGGAAGCCACAGAGAGACCGAGTGGATCTTTGAATACACTCTCCAACTACCGGGCTGTCCACGCAACGGCTCATACTGAAGCACACCACTGTAGAGGTACATCCGTCCACCCTGTCCCTGGCTAGTGCACCTCCTCGAACACTGAGCACTGTTGCTTACTGCCGGCTCCACTCCACTCCACTCCACGCTGCACTGACCTCTCCTGCACTTGGCCAATCCCGGAAACACAGCTGACTCTTCCAGCCGCGAACATCGGGTTCACACTACTCGCAGACCAAAGAACTACCACTTGTAAGAGTAGTGTCGACAGAGCTTGCTACCTGCGCATCCGCGCCTCAGTATCTTCCATCTCCCGCCGGTCCCCTGGCGACAATTACCGAAGATCCACCTATCTCTTACTCACAAGAAGCCTTATCGAAAACTAGTGCCCCACGGCTCTCTGACTGTATGAAACAGAATAAACAACAATCCAGAATCACGAATACATTCTGAATTTTCATTATCAGAACCCCGGTTATTGAAGTTAAGAAAACCCTCTTCGCTCAAAGCAGTCGGTCTGCGTAACAGTCATTTCGAAACGAAAGGTGCCTGGAACAATCAATGACAGAAGCAAACACCAATGCAAGTAATTAAAACTCTCTGGGAGAGAAAAATAGTTTTTCATCTTCCTCTAGGGCACTGGTTCATTCTGAATCGAATCAGGTGACCTGGACAGATTTGAAGCATTGCTGCACTAATGGGAATGGAAGAACTCTTCTCAATGTGACTGCGGCGGCTGGCAGCAAAATGTACATCATGTAACATTTCAGTGTATCCTCAGATCATTAAAATGGAGGATGGAAGACGTTCGCAATTTGTCTGCAGAAGCTTCTGGTTGGACGTCAAACCTGGGCATTGGGCTATGAATCCATTATGAACTTAAGATTGTATATATTTATGTAGAAACGTACATATTTGAATGACAACGTAGTCTAGAATTTGCTCCTGACATAATACGGTATATAAATAAATATATCAAATAATAGATGTTTCTGATTGTGAACAACGTGTTAAGTGTAATTTCTATATGGAGAGAAAACGTGAATTATAAATCCTTAACCGTAAAATGATGTTTGGAAAGAAAGAGGAAATAATAATTAACAGTAAATCTTAAGCTGCAGTCGGAGATGTGTGTTAAGTATAAAACTTTTAAAACGAAAATTTAGTTCTGCAAAACAAAGAGCTTTTAGATTTTTTAGATATCGATAGAGTGCTTTCTATAGATCCTTGAATCTTATTAAGAACTATGGATTAATAAGATTTGTAGCACATTACCTGTAGTAAAAATTTCTCAGAAGAGAAGGGACTGTCGTGAAACAAGAATGCGTGTGTGTGGGAGGAGGGCGGGAGGGGAGGGGGGGGGGGGAAGGCTATTTAAAAGCATATACTACTCCAAAAAGTAGTCCTAATCAAACCCCGACACATTCAAGATATATGAAATATACACTTGTAATACCCTTGATAAGCAATTTGAAAACGCTGTGTGATTCGTAAATTGAATACAAAGTGGTAACATAACACACGCACTGTCATACAATTAGGATAATGAATATAAAGGGGTCTGCATATCTAATACCAGTATATAGAACCGAGCGAAGTGGCGCAGCAGTTAGCACAATGGACTCGCATTTGGGAGGACGACGGTTCAAACACACGTTCGGCCATTCTGATTTAGGTTTTCCGTGATTTCCCTAAGTCTCTCCAGGAAAATGCCGGGATGATTCCTTTGAAAGGGCACGGCCGACTTCCTTCCCCATCCTTCCCTAATCCGATAGGACTGACGACCTCGCTGTCTGGTGTCCTCCCCCAAACAGCCCAGTATCTAGCACAACTAGTGTAATGGTTTGTAAAGGTAATGGATTACTATGAACATGTGTTAGTGCTGTACGTATAGGTTTCACCAATACACTGAGGCTCTCTCTTTGATTACATAAACATTGATTTAGCACACAAAAACAGTTAATCATGAGGGAGAAATTTTAAATCTTGATTCTCCTTCCTACATGACATCGCAATAAAGGGTGATATTAAGCAGAACAATGTCTTAGAAAACAATCAGCACAGTATCACACATCATCCTACGTTTATCGACACCGGAAAATCAGTAGCACGAGAAGAAGAACTTCTTATTACTAATATTGCTTAGCGGCAGCTCAACAAATGATTGCATTGCCATCCGAGTGCATGCAAGTCGTGCAACTGGCTCTCGTAAATAACAAGATGGCACCGAAGCAATGTGGCACGCGCAAGGGACTGAATATCAAGATCTGTAAGGTTCGTGGTAGAATGAAGTCTAAGGAAATGAATTAACAAGCAGAATATTAACTTCGGTTGTGTATACTACCACTGAACGCAAGACATTAACTGTACAGCCTCGCAGGGATATTTCACCCTACAATTGCCAGATATAGACTTGGGAGCAGAAGCAACATCCTTTTCGCAGCTCTTAAATCTGAGTGACAAATTAGTCTTTATTCGCTCAGGAACATTGAAACTAGCACACAAAGAGGGGAGCATTGGATGGAAATGTAATTTATTAGAGATAATCTTACAGAAGAGAGATACACTTTACCCCAAAATCAAAGCAAGTAAGCCGGCCGGAGTGGCCGAACGGTTCTAGGTGCTACAGTCCGGAACCGCGCTGCTGCTACGTTCGCAGGTTCGAATCCTGCCTCGGACATGGATGTGTGTGATGTCCTTAGGTTAGTTAGGTTTAAGTAGTTCTAAGTTCTAAGGGAGTGATGACTGCAGAAGTTAAGTCCCATAGTGCTCAGAGCCATTTGAGCCAAAGCAAGTAAGCAAATACTGTGATACGAGTAGACGAATGCAGTGCAACATCAAGAACGCGTCGGACCACCTTTCGCTGTAAAACATGCTGCATCACGGTCCGGCATCGAGCTGATTAGACGTCTGACGGTGCCCTGATGCAGATTAGACCTCAAATCTTGAACAGCGACCTCAAAATCATGACATGACAGCATCCGGCGATTCAGCTGGTTCCACACATGCTTTGTAGGGGAGAGGTCCGGGGAGCAGGCCGTCCACGCAAAAGTCGGAACGTGATGCAGGAACTGATGAGTAACTCCAACTGTATGCGGACGACAGTTATCTTGCTGAAAAAGTGCTCCTGATAGACAATATAGGAAAGGACGCACATAGGATTGAAGAACACCAGCAATACACTGCTGGCCCGCTGAGGTTCCGTGTACCACAATCGGAGGGACCAGGCTATCGCAGGCTAAGCACCATCCTCCCCGCCCCTCCCAGACTCTTACGCAGGTTGCACGGGCAGTGTGGAGTTTATAGCGTGGGTGGCACTGCACCGTTCACCAAGCTGCCTCCACATCCAAATGTGGTTACCATCCGCGGTTACCACCTGCGGCTACCATTACCCCTCAGAACGAATCGGGATTCATTACTAAACACCACGTTTAGCCTATCTGTGGCAGTCCACATCGATCTGACACGGCAACGCTGTAGATAGACTCACCGATTTCTCGGTTTTGACGGCAGTACAGCTGAAATGGCTTGTGGAACAACTGAACAGCTGCTTGTGTCTTGGAGCGAATCACTGTAGGACACCTACTTGCTTGTTCACGATCCTTCGATCCTCTCATCTCACCGTGTGCTTGGTCGCTCCAGACCCGACGTGTCGCTCGTGGGCGCCATCTCGTCTCCACTGTTCCCAACATCGCCTAACGGAAACTTCGAACGATCGACCTGGCAAGCTACAAGGCGTGTAGACTAGCTTGCGAATTTCATTCCAATGATTAGATCCCTCTCAAATTTGTTTAGCCGCGAGAAATGTCGTATAGCTTGCCTACCTGGTATTCTACGCCTAGTGACGTCCTCCTCGGGTCAGGATATGATCGCCTCATGTATAACTCTTTCACCATGCGCCGTTTAAATACGGTCCCGTGCCCGATCGCAGCGCCACAGAAGGGTTTGTGGGTCAGCACATTGGCACCAAACTTGGAAAACCTGCATACCTCACTGTACTTATTTTCAGAGTTTCACGAGTCTACCTTTCTTCTCTCTCGGTGCGTAATTTTTAATTTTCTTGGGTGTACTTCAGAATAATATAATCTGAATTAAATATATCACATGGTGACAAAATACTGTACGATGCTGTTACCAGCTACTTTGAGTTACATCTAAGCAATCTACGAACTACTGTTTCACTGCGCACAAGTACTTGACCCGATACCTATCGTGGAACGATCTTAACTAACCTCGCCACATAAACAAATTTTTATTACATTTTCAAGTAAATTACTTATTCCCAGAGATGGTAATACATTAATAGACACACCAAGCGAGGTGGCGCAACGGTTAGCACACTGGACTCGCATTCGGGAGGACGACGGTTCAATCCCACGTCCGGCCATCCTGATTTAGGTTTTCCGTGATTTCCCTAAATCGCTCCAGGCAAATGCCGGGATGGTTCCTTTGAAGGGCACGGCCAACTTCCTTCCCAGGCCTTCTCTAATCCGATGAGACCGATGACCTCGCTGCTTGGTCTCTTCCCCCAAACAACCCAACCCATTGATAGACATGAGACGAGGCAAACATAATCTCAAATTCTTAAGCATAGGTCGATAGCTTAATGTACACCTATATCAATGACCACTTTTTTATGAATTACGTCCGTTTTTACACCTTAACCAATTGTACTACAATGACCGGACTCAATTTATACATCGGCTTATTTTTAACTACGGTGGACTGGGGCCCCAAGTTTTGCGTCTATCCTGGGGTTGTGATCTCATCTAAGAGACGTGAATAATTGAATTGGGTTTACTCGTTCAATAATAGGTGTGGGGATATACATATCTGATCATAGAATGAATGCTTTACAACCGGTTCAAATAGCTGCTGGTAAACCTTTCGGGATGTGAGGTCGTGGTCCAAAAAACTCTTCCGTTCCCGACGTTTTGTCCAGAACTGCGCTGGACGAAACGTCAGGAACGGAAGAGTTTCTTGGTCCACGACCTCACATCCCCGAAGGTTTACCAGCAAATACACACATCTGTTTTCTAATTTCTAAAATTTCTAATTGGACGAGTTTCGCCCCCTTTTCCTCTGTGTGTAGGACTTGTACATCTATTTTGTGTTTGTGATTATTGTTCAGCCAATGTTCAGCAAAGGCTGAATCAGGCTTCCTCAATCTCCAGCTTCTGTGGTGTTCCTTAAGCTTGGTACAGATTGACCTCCCTGTCTATCCAATGTAGCAAGTCAGACACTCTCGACATGTGATTTTATAAACCCCACCTTTGTGATAACTGGTTGTTTTTTTTCTTTTGCATTGAACAAGAAACCATTTATTGTCTGAGGGACATAGAAAAACACAGAGAAACCCTTTGCCTTCAAAATGTTACTCATGGTATTTGATATTTTCCCTATAACAGGTAATCTGCATCATTTCTTTTCCTATTTGTCTGTGTTTTTCATTTTATCACCAGATTCTGTATACAGTGTAGTATCCGCACAGCGGCGTGGATCTCCGGTAGACAAACACTGTCTTTCATTCAGCATCAGAGCACAGAACATTTATATTTATTTAAACTTTTTTTTGGTCATCAGTCTTCTGACTGGTTTCATGCGGTCCGCTACGAATTCCTGTGTTGTGCTAACCTCTCCATCTCAGAGCAGCACTTGCAACCTACGTCCTCAATTATTTGCTGGATTTGTTCCAATCTCTGTCTTCCTTTACAATTTTTGCCCTCTACAGCTCCCTCTGCTACTATGGAAGTCATTCCCTCTTGGGTTAACAGATATCCTACCATCTTGTACCTCCTCCTTACCAGTGTTTTCACATATTCCTTTCCTCTACGATTCTGCGTCGAACCTCCTCAATCCTTACCTTATTAGTCTATCTAATTTTCAACATTAGTCTGTAGCACCACATCTCAAATGCTTCGATTCTCTTCTGTTCCGGTTTCCCACAGTCCATGTTTCACTACCATTCCATGCTGTACTCCAGACATATTTGGAGACATTTTTTCCTCAAATTAAGGCCGATATTTGATATCAGTAGACTTTTCTTGACCAGGAATGCCTTTTTCACTATTGCTAGTCTGCCTTTGATGTCCTGCTTGGCCTTCAGTCATTGGTTATATACTGCCTAGGTAGCAGAATTCCTTAACTTCATATACTTCGTGACTATCAATCCTGATTTTAAGTTTCTCGCTGTTCTTGTTTTTACTACTTCTCATTACCTTGGCAGCAAGGCTACAGGTATTGTTGGGCCGGCGTGTTCATGTTTCCCCTGACGGCACTGGCGAGGTAGCTGCTGGTATTTCTACTTGCTCGCCCTCTTTGGGCGAAGGTAATCAACCTCCCAGTAAACAGATATGTACGGTTCAGGACCAACTCTTTCATTGGGACAAAAGTTTTGCTGATTTGTTTTTCGGGTTAGTAGGGAACAAAAAGATGCCATTAATCGATTGTTCGGTCAGGTAAAGGAGTTACAAGATAGCGCAAACTAATTGGGTTTGGATGGGGAGGCGAATGGTACGGAGAACGGTAGTCCTAACGCGAGTGAGTTGGATCAGGCTATCGAGGATATAGGTGTTCAAGGTTCGAGTAGGTCAGTCCCCCACTTGTCTGCTAAGTTACCATCCTATTACGTATTTTCTTCATGGTATTTCGGAACTATCCATCGATCAGTCGGCCCAGATTGATAAGACGATTTGGCTGACTGTTCGTTTTGAACTCCACACCGACGCCTTACAAATTTCGGACGTCTTACAAATTTCACCTTCTCTTGTGCCTCGTTTATTATATTCCCTGACTCGAGGAATATTGAACGGCGTATTTGACAGGGTACCTTGAGTGACCTGAGGGGCCGTATAGTATAACTGAACTTATCGCCCCCCATTGGGAATGAATTGGAGCATGAACGTTGTTGGTGGTTACAAGCACCTACCGAGACACTGGTCGAATATATAGAGCGAGCCCGCACAGTTGTCGCTGCTTTACAGCTGGGAGTCACGGAACATGATAATGTTCTAGATATTTTGCTGGGAATGAGGCCAGAAGATCGATCGAGGGTTACCTTTGGGCGAAAGTCCACCACCGTTCTTGACTCGAGCGGACTGTTTTCCGCTGTGGAGGCTTTCAGGCCCGTCGATGAACAGCATGACCGACACAAAGGGCTAGAATCCGCATCTCAGTTCCCAGTTAATGAGAATCGTGATCCACCCCCTAATCCTTTGGGTCACCGAGGTGGAGGAGGGGATCACTCTGTGCGCGAGTGATCCTTCGAGCGAGGTCCAAGAGCTAATTCATGACGCCACCTGAGTGAGCCAAACATATTCCCAGTAAACCTCCTGGTTGTTGTGCTCGCATTCTGGCTGTTTCGGACAACTTTATTAAGCCGTCTAAGGTAACATTGGATGGATGGCACATTTATTTCTTGAATCATCTTTTGTCGACCGAAGGGACTAGAATTGATCGGGATCGTACCTCGACCATAGGACCTTTATCGGCATGGTCAGTTAGTTTAGGAAGTTAGTACCTAATTTTGCTCAGCTCGCCACCCGTCTTTAAAGTTTGCATAAAACGGGAAAGACCTTTGTTTGGATGGAGAACCAGCAGGCTGCATTTGAGACCATTAAAATCGTCTTGAGTAATTCCGCAGTCTTGGCCATTCAGGACTTCGAGAAAGGCTTCTAACGGGTGCTTCTAGCGCTGGCATCGTTGTCGTGGTCTTGCAGGAATATTCCGGGGAAAGGCGTCCCATCGCTTACCCATTGAGGAGTTTAACTGCTGCTGAATTAAGGTATTCCGTTTAAGGGTGTGAGGCCCTGGCCGTTCTCTTCGCCGTCGAGAAATTTAAATTCTGCCTTAAGAACAGGGAGTTTGATTTGGAGACAAGAAACGAAGTCTTAAGCTGGGTTTTAGCATGACCTATAAAGACCGGTTCGATCGCCAGATGGGCAGTGCAGATATCCGCATTCCAGTATAGAGCTCGGCACATTAAGGGGTCTGACAATCATATGAAAGTTATAGGTGGAGAGAGGAAGAAAGGAAGGGAAAGGGAAGGGAATCAGTGCTGTCATTTGTATTGGGACATTATGCGGAATCGGCGACGACGAGTGAAAATGTGTACCAGACCAGAATTTGAACCCAGTATCTCCTGCTTAGTAGGCAGGCACATTAACCATTGCACCAACTAAAACACAGCGTTGTCGCAACTGGGCGGACTATCTCAGCAGGCCTCATGGCCGATCCACATTCTGATCGAGCAACACTTATTTGCAGTTCCTATCCATTTCCTACATGTTCACTCGCTGAGATTGCCACAAGGGGTCACATGTACGTGTGCATCCACACTGAAGCAACACTGGGATCCATTATCTATGCAGCAGCACCACCGCTTAAGACAGGAAAAGGTTAGCTTCGGTGCGATATTTCTGAGTGCACAAGTTACAGCCAGGCGCGGGCCTGTCGACAGTAAGTTTCACTACCAGGTGTTGCAAAGTAAAATGGAGGCCAAAGGATGATAGACCTGCTGAAAAGAGTAAACGCAGCGGTTTGCATGGCACAAGTTACAGGTAGAAGGGGCCCACCGGCCCAGCCCAGGTATTATCAGTAGATGACACGGGGCGTCGATGCGTTTGGAAATCAGAGGCGCACAGCCGCGTATAAATATGCGCCGGTTCACTAACAAGGAAATCAAGTGTGACAGCTCTCCTGGATGGCGGGACGTCTCACACCACCGGTTACATGCAGCAGCAGATGAGGCGCCAGCGTTCCAGTCCACGGCAGTTCGCTGGTTCGACCCTCTGAGGCCAACGCTAGGTCCACAGACTGCCAGCGGTGGGCCACGCCAAGGATCACTACTGCAGGCAGTCTTGTTGGCTCCGAGCACACGCCGGATTCGGACGCCGAATCGCGGGCGCTTGTTGTCGCCGCGATCTTAGCCACGCCGGCAAGGAAGCGCGTCGAAGTCCGCCTTGCAGCTCCCAGCAGGCGGCGCTGAGGCAGCAGGGACGGATACCGCTTACTGCCGGCGCATCCTGACGTCGTCACAACTCCGTGGCCGTAAAAGGCCGACACACAGCAGGGCATTGCATGGGTCGCTGAGGCAGCCATTCCATGCCAAGCCTTTTCGCGGACAGTGAAGTGGTGTCCTCAGCCTTGTGGGACCTGGTGATGCAGACCGAGAGCAATGGGGGCACTGTAGCTGGAAATAATAAATCACTTGGGAAACTCGGAGGAGTTTTAATACAGCCCATCCTCATCCACCATTTTTCTACATCTAGCTAAGCCCATGAAATTACATGAAAGCGTGTTGTCTGTACTTTGAAGCAAGCCTGAAAGAACTGACGTCACGCAGAAACCCTTGCTGGTTTACATTACATGTAAATTGAGGGTGGAGAGGGGAAGAAAGTAAAGAAAAGGAGGGGATCACTGCTCTCAGAGAACGAACATGGATGAAATCGATAGGGACTGCAGATAGGTGGCACTCATTTGGACTGTGGAGCAACTGTGAGGTGTGCTGAGAGAGTCCGTGCAGTTGCAGTGATACTGTGTGACTGATGGCCCAGTGGTTAACGCACCAACCTAGTAAGTAGGAGATCACAGGTTCGAACCCCCTTTCAGTACATACTATTACTCGTCGCTGCTGATTACGTGTAATGTCCGAACGCAGTTGATAGCAGTGAGCCAGGCCTTTTTCCTTTTCTTTCTCCCATCTCCATCTCCAATTTACATATAATGTATAACAGTCCCGGGTTCTGCTTGACGTCTGTTCTTTCCGATATGTCAGAAAGAACAGACAAAATGTATTCATATAGTCCGACAGTCTAGTGGCCGACGCACTTAGTTACATATTCACGGCACGTGCTGAGGGGTAGTAGAATGTTACTCTTCGTCCGTGAGTCCTGTTTGTGGGTGGCCGATGTACCGGAGCTCTTTACCGACCCTAAGTTTCAACAGGGCCAGGACCCACTTTTGGCAACCGTTAGAAAACGTCTGTTTACTGGGGAATGGGCCTACCTTTTCCCGAAGTTGGATTTGTTTGCCTATGAAACTTGTTCCTTCCATTTCTTATTACTTTCATGATTTCTTGCTTGGGGGGAATTTGGGGCTTCACAAGACCATCGCAAGGTATGACGATATGTGATCTGCCATCATATGGGGATATCCGTCCACTAGTGAGGGAGTGCGAGATGTGTAAGATGGGAAAATCCAGTCGCAACTCAAATGGACTTTTGCGGCTCGAGCGAGATCCACATCCCATTGATAAGTTGTTCGTTGATTACGTGGGACCTCCTCCTCGTACAAAGAGGGGTAACCTTTATGTGTTGGTTGGGTAGGTGCCGTTTGCAGTTTCGTTTGGCTTGTCCCTTGTAGGAGGGTAACCGTGGCGGTTACCATCCACCATCTCGCCAAAATCTTTTCCATATTTGGGCGTCCTAAGGTCCAGATGACTGACAATGCCCCCAGTCTCTGTGTCGAAGATGTTTAAGCGTTTTTGATTTGCTAACACTCTACGACATGTCACTGCTATCTCCTGTTATCCTCAGCACTCTTCCTCCATTAGGGTGAACAGAAACCTCAAGGCCGCTCTCATCACCTACAATGGTAGGCCTCGGACCAAGTGGGATGTCTCCCTCCCTTGGATTAATTTGGCTTTTAATTCCGCTCAACACGAAGCGGTGGAGGCTACCACGGCCTCGTTAATGTTTGCCTACCCCCTTAATTGCCCTCCAGGCAACTGGGGGAGCATCAATCGTCTGTTGCCTTACGATACAACTCCTGAGGTCTTCAATCGGAATTGGGATACGCCTAGGCACGATACTGACCTTGCTCACCGTTGCCACAAGAGACACTACAACCAGGAGAGGCAGCCGTCTCATGCTAAATCTGGGGTCAAAATATTTGTTCGTAACTTCAGGGATGCAGGTATTTCTAGCAAGCTCGTTCCGCGTTTTGTGGGTCTGTAGATCGCATCTCTGGTTCGTTTTCCCTCCTGTTGATGGCCGGCCTTGTTGCGCGGCGTCTTCTGGTTTGAAGACTGTGGAAGCGACAGTTACTGGGAAATGAGGTGGAAAGAAGTCGGCTGGAGCAAGTGTCTGTTGTCACGCACTAATGATCGGTGTTTTGACAGGCAGGCTCTGTGGGAACCGTTGCACCGGGAACGACTCTACGATTAGCTGATTCCAGTGCTCTGAAACTGCACCTCTTTCCTGTCGTCGGGTCGTGTTGTGTGATCTAGTTTGGTAGCGTTAACAGGCTCTGTTGTTACCGCCTGCCCAATGTGACTGTTCCCTGAGTTGTGGATTTTTACTTTCCGGGAAGTATGGATCCGCCGTAGTGTGGTCTGTATCGTCTTGAGTCTGCCCACCTCTGAGTTCGCTGAGCGCAATGTGTTGCTTTCTTAAAACGTAACTTAGTTGTGATCATCGGGTGTGACGATAGGTTTTTATTGCTTAGTTTTAAGAAGGTTTCTCCTTGCCAAATGATACCTTACACTGTTACAGCGACTGTCAGTGCACCTGGTGAGAATATGACAGAGGTCGCAGGTGCTACTGGTGCTGTTATGAACATTTATGAGTAATGTCCTCTTATAATTATGTTTTAGATTCTCATCTGGTCAGATCTATTAGCATACCGAGTGCGCTGCCGGAGAGCCGTGAAACCTTCTCTGTTGGCACCCTTGGGTGTTGTAAAGCGATATTTCTTACCTGATCCTTGCACTCTGATTGCATGTGCGGGCCGAATTGTACCGGTATCTGACGACTGTACTATTATTAGAACCAGGATTTAAACCCGGAAGGCAAGCTCAAAGCGTAGTTTGAAAACAACTAAAACTATAATCAAAATATTCACGAGTGTACTGCCGGTCTACAGTGTCCAACGGGCACAATATTTCGGCGATCATACATGTCGCCATCATCAGGTGAACTGACGGACTGAGCTTCTGTGAACGTGCCGGCACGGAAATTCGTACGCTATGGCTGCTCAGAGGGAACTAGGTTCGGTCGCGGCGGCGGGCGATTTAAATACCATCCGCCCGCGGCGCACTCCCTCCGCAGACCGCACCCCGCGCCACGGTTGCGCGATGGAACAGATTGCAACTGCATCTGAGATGACGTCGGAGTGATGGCTCTGTCCGCCGTGGTCGTCACAACTATACGTTTGCTCGATTTACTCTTGATTAATCCAATCGCTGGTTCCCAAGCCTTGCTAAGATTATAGCCACAATCATGGTTTATGAGGTCATCATTGGTGCGAATTTCGATGGCCTCTCTAACAACGATGTCCCAGTATCTCGACGTCTGTACCAGAATCCTCGTGCGTATGAACGTGCCGGCACGTTCACAGGAGCTCAGTCCGTCAGTTCACCTGATGATGGCGACATGTATGATCGCCGAAAGATTGTGCCCGTTGGACACTGTAGATCGGCTGTACACCCATGGATATTTTGATTATCAAATACGCCGGGAGAAACTCGAGAATCACAACTTAAACTATGTTTCTAGCTTCGTTATGTTAATATACTTATCCTTAGTTGTTGCCTGTACTTAAATTGTACTGTTCTTGAAATTATTAAATTAATCTGTTTGTCACCATTGGATTGCTTGTTCAGACAACTATTTGTTGAAAGTGTTATCGTACTAATTGATTTGTTGGTGTTTCTAAAAATCTTCTTGTCGCCTGAAGCTTATTTTACGAGCGTCCTAATGGGTCAACGACTGTTTGTGCTGTCTACGCATGCATTGGCCCGGCCTGACAATGGTGAGCGCACCGGAGGCAGCGTTTGGGACTGCCGCCGCCGTTACCTCTTGTGAAGCAGTTCTACGGCATGCTGACTACAGCTTAAGTTTTTTCTTCTCTGATTGGCGTTGGTCGAAATGGTTTCGTAGTTCGCGAATTTTTTGTCTTACGTCTTGGATCCCATTTCGTGTCGTACCCTTTCTGCATCCAGCTTTCCTTAGTCAGCCAGACCCTTTGCTCGCTCTTGCATCGATAAAATTTGTCAGTTTTCTTTAAAGACCGTATTAAATTTTGATGAGTTGGATTAGTTGTTATTACATTTGACCTTTCAAAAATCTTGTTTTAAATCTGTCCTCTCTTTTAAAGGGCTGTGTACAATTTTGGTTTGTCATAAAACCATTCTCTTAGCATTCACATTTCAATTTGTTTAAACATTTGCCTGTTACTAAATTTGTGGCAGTTCTTGTTTAAAATTTCTTGCTTTAAATTTGTCACAGCTCTCAAGAGACGGTAATACATTTTGTGCCGTAATTCAGAACCCCTTTGTATAGCCTGGTATCATTTTGCCATCGTTGTTAAATCTGGGGACCGAAATTCTGAACTACTGTGTTCGTTTGGTGTCATTTTGCTATAATAGGGTTTTACTATTTATTTAAAAAAATTGTTTAATAAATGTGAAGAACTTGGCAAATAATGAACGATCTCATAAGCTGGCTCGGTGGAGCCCACAGACTATATTATCTGCGGAACTTCCTGGCAGATTAGAACTTTGTGCTGGACCAAGACACGAACTCGGGACCTTTGCCTTTCGCGGGCAAGTGCTCAACCAACTGAGCTACCCAAGCACGACTGACGACTCCTCCTCACAGCCCTAATTCCGCCAGTACGTCGTCTCCTACCTTCCAAACTTCGCAGTAGCTCTCCTGCATACTTGGAGAACTAGCACTCCTGGAAGAAAGGTACGCAGGAGAGCTTCTGCGAAGTTTCGAAGGTAGGAGACGAGGTACTGGCGGAATTAGGGCTGTGAGGACGGGTTGCGAGTCGTGCTTGGGTAGCTCAGTTGGTAGAGCACTTGCCCGTGAAAGGCAAAGGTCTCGAGTTCGAGTCTTGGTCCAGCAAAAAGTTTCAATCTGCCAGGAAGTTCAGCGCACATTCCGTTGCAGAGTGAAAATTTCATTCTACATTATCTGTCTTCACAAAACAGCATCAGAACGGTGAGTCCAGAATGAAGAGGAATACTCTTTAATGGGAGAGAACCATCTCACTGTTCAAAAGCAAAAACTGACACCAAAGGCTTAAAATTGCCAGCAAAGTGGTTGCTGCAGTATCAATTAAGCGAAACTGGTTATAGCACCCTCTAATAGAATATAGGAAATATATGCACCGTATTGTACCTTCTCATGGTCGGCATTCAAAGTCATGTAGAATTTTTTTAAATATCTCACGTGCGCCGTTAACTCTAGAGGTTGTTTGTGTCCGACTACAATTCTGACTTTGCTTTAGCAAACGTCAGACTAAAAAAATAAATATCGCCGTCTATTAGAAACCAGATAGACTGAGGTGACATAACTCGTCGAATACCTTCTCACAAATTGTCTGTCATCCTTTTACCAATTTAGTGCACCCTTAGGCAGCCGACGGCCTTGCCAAAGAGGACGGTGAAGGGGACGGACGCCCACTCCCTTGTCCTTGGGGTGGGAAACTGCTCATAAAGGCGGAAGAATTACCATCGATCAACGGCATGACGATGCACAAGGCAATGGAAATCACTGCATTAAAGACACATAATGGTTATCCATAGGACATGTGGCCTGTAATTAAGAAAGTGTTATGATGACGTCTCCATTGGAAAAAGATACCGGTCTAGTCTCCCATTCGTATCTACGGGAGGGGGACTGCCATGGAGGAGGCGACCATGAGACAGGGACTGAATAAACAACTAAACGATAACGTTCTTCGAGTCGGGGTCAGAAGTTTAAGTGTGGTATGGAAAGTAAAAAATCGGAAAAGGGAAATCCCAAGGCTCAGTCCAGTAAATGGAAAGACGACAAGGATTTCTGGTCACACGACTATAGGGTAATATCAACAGCATCAGAAAATTGTATAACAGGAGTAGAATTCGTCATGAATAGGAAGTTAAGGCACAGACTGAGTTACTGTGACAGATTTGTTCTCATCAAAATCGACAACAAACCAATAGTTCAGATATACATGCTGACATCGCAAGCCGAAGAGGAAGAGACAGAGAAAATGTACGAGGATATTAAACCGGTTAATCACTATGTAAAGGGAGACGAAAATTCAATACTGATGTGGGATTGGATTCTGGTTGTAGCGGAAGGAATAGAAGAAGGGGTGACGGGAGAATGTGGGCTTGGTAGTAGGAATGAGAGAGGGGAAGGAATAATTGAGTTTTGCAGTAAATTTCAGTTAGTAATAACAAATACTCTGTTCAAAAATGACAAGAGGAGGAGGAATACTTGCAGAAATCCGGAAGTTATGGCAAATTTGCAGTCAGATTACATAATATCCAGGCAGATCTCCCGAAATCGGATACCGGACTGTAAGGTGTACGCAGGACCAGATATAAACTCAGATCACAATTTACTAGTGATGAAGAGCAGGCCAAAGATTCAGAGACTACTCATGGAGAATCAATGCGTAAACAGGTTTGATTCGGAAGTACTGAGGAATGAAGAGATACGCTTGAAGTTCTCTGTGGCTGTAGATACTACGATAAAGAGTAGATCAGTAGGCAATTAAGTTAAAGAGGAATGGATATCCCTAAAAAGGATGAACACATAAGCTGGAAAGAACAATATAGGTATACAGAAGGTAACTGGAAAGAAACCATGAGTAACAGAAGAAATACTTCAGCCGATCGATGAAAGAAGAAGTACAAAAACGTTCAGAGAAATTCTGGAATACAGGAGTACAAGTCACTTAGGAATGAAAGAAACAGGAAGTGCAGGGAAGCTAAGGCGAAATGACTAAACGAAAAATGTGAAGAAATCGAAAAAGTAATGATTGTCCGAAAGACTGACTCAAACACAACAAAAAAAGTTTTTCATCATTCCAGTTCTCAGAATTCCTGAAGACAGACGATGACTGTGGATATTGTATCACAGACACAGTCCCTTTGATTGTTCAGTGATGTCACTAAACCCGCCCAAAGACGTAAACAACCATGCATGAGCAGCGGCTTTTAGACGGAGGGGGTCCAACAGCCGGTCAGTTCCCATCATTGCACCAGAAAGGAGGTACACAGCTCGTGTTGCCTGTAGTTCAAGCATGTCTAAACGGTCAGTACCGCAGTTCGATCGCGTCCGCACTGTTACGTTATGCCCGAGCTCTCATTAAGGGAAGTGTCCAGGCGTCTCGGAGTGAACCAAAGCGATGTGGTTCGGACATGGAGGATGTCGATGACATGCCTCACTCAGGCCGCCCAAGAGCTACTACTGCAGTGGATGACCGCTACCTATGGATTATGGCTCGGTGGAACCCCGGCAGCAATGCCACCATTTTGAATAATGCTTTCAGTGCAGCCACAGGATGTCGTGCTACGACTCAAACTGTGCGCAATAGGCTACGTGATGCCCAACTTCACACCCAACGTCCATGGCGAGGTCCATCTTAGCAAGCACGACACCATGCAGTGCGGTACGGACGGGCCCAAAAACATGCCCAATGGACCGCTCGGGATTGGCATCACGTTCTCTTCACCGAGGAGTGTCGCATATGCCTTCAACCAGAAAATTGTCGGAGACGTGTTTGGAGGCATCCCGGTCAGGCTGAACGCCTTGGACACACTGTCCAGCGAGTGCAGCAAGACAGAGTTTCCTTGCTGTTTTGGGGTTAGATTAGATTAGGTTAATACTAGTTCCATGGATCATGAATACGATATTTCGTAATGATGTGGCATTAAGTGGGGCCGACGTACGCCGCTGGTGGTCGTGGAAGGCGCCGTAACGACTCTACGATAAGTGATCTTCATCCTTCCACCGATAGTGCGACCATATCGGCAGCATATAAGCGAGTCCTTGGTTTTCATGGACGACAATTCGCGCCCTCATCGTGCACATATTGTGAATAACGTTCTTCAGGATAACGACATCCCTCGAACAGAGTGGCCAGCATATTCTCCAGACATGAGCACTATCGAATATGCCTGGGATAGATTGAAAAGGGCTGTTTATGGACGACGTGACCCACCAACCACTCTGAGGGATCTACGCCGAATCACCGTTGAGGTGAGGGGCAATCTGGAGCAACAGTGCCTTGATGGACTTGTGGATAGTATGCGGCGTGCATCACTGCAAGAGGGCATGCTACTGGGTATTATATGTACCTAAGTGTACAACCATCTGGACCACCACCTCTGAAAGTCTCGCTGTATGGTAGTACAACATGCAGTTTGTGGTTTTCATAATCAATAAAAACGGCGGAAATGATGCTTATGTTGAACTCTATTCCAATTTTCTGTACAGGTTCCGGAACTCTGGGAACCGATGTGATGCAAAACTGTTTTTTATGTGTATATAAAAGTTAACACAACCTTCCGTGAAATTAAAAGCAACCGTGGTAACATTAAGAGCGCAACTGGAATTATACTGTCAAATGCAGAACAGAGAGCGGATAGTGGACGTAGTACGTTGAAGTCATCTATGAGGTTAAGGGGGACTTAAATTGAAGTAAAGAAGTAGGAATGGATAACAATCCATCAGAATCCCTAAAATCATTGGGGGAAATGGCAACTACACGACTATTCACGTTGGTTTGAAGAAAGCATGAGTCTAGCGACATACCATCCGACTTTCCGTAAGACATCCTCGACACAATTCCGAAGATTACAAAAATCGATATGTGTGACAATTACTGCACAATCAGCATAACATCTCGTGAATACAAGTAGCTGACAGGAATAGTAGACAGAGGAATGAAAAAGAAAATTGAGAATTTGTTACATGACAAACGCAGCAACAAGATCCTTCGTAAGATTTCCCGTCCTGGAATTAGATGTTCAAATTCAGCTACAGGGAAACACGGATAACATACAAAATGCACAACATGACTGGGAGACCTGGAACGAAATGCTCGAATTGAAAAGACTGTGAGACAGGGATGTAGTCTTTCTCTCTACTATTCAACTACACAACGAAGAAGCAATGATGGAAATAAAAGAAAGGTTCAGGAGTGGAATTAAAATTCAAGGTGACTGGATATCAGTGATACGATTCACTGATGACATTGCGATTCTCAGTGAAAGTGAAGAAGAATTACAGGATATGCTGACCTGAATGAACTAATGAGAACAGGATATGGATTGAGAGTAAATCGAAAAAAAGACGAAAGTATTGAGATGTAGGAGAAATGAGAACAGCGAGAAACATGATGTCAGGAATGGTGATCACTAAGTGGTTGATGGTAAGGAATATAATACATGATGGATTGAGCAAGGACATTAAAAGCAGACTATCACTGGCGAAAACGGCGCTCCTGGCCTAGAGAAGTCTGACAGTATCACAGGCCTGATTTTGAGGAAGAAATATCTGAAAATACGTATTTGGAACACAGCATTGTATGTCAGTTAAACTTGGATTGTGGGAAAACCGGGAAAGAAGAGAATCGAAGCATCTGAGATGTGTTGCTGTAGAAGAATGTTGAAAGTTAAATCGGCTGGTAATGTAAGGTATGAGGAGGTAGTCCGGAGAATCGGTGAGGAAAGGAATATATAGGAAACACAGACAGAAAGAAGGGACACGAAGACAGGACATCTGTTAAGTACCACGGAATAGCTTGTTTGTTGCTAGAAAGAGCTGCAGAGGGTGAAAACTGCAGAGGAAGACAGAGATTCAAATACATCCAGCAATTAACTGAGGACACAGATTGTAAGTGCTACTCTGAGATGAATAGATTGGCACAAGAGAAGAGTTCTTGGTAGGTCGCATTAAAACCGCCAGAGGACAGATGAAAATAAAGAAAAATGCAGCGAATGGACCGGGCATGGGCTCAGTCAATGGAAGTTCGCTGCAGGAATATTGAGCCCTGTTCCTCTACAGCCATCCACAACTGCGAAAATGTCGCTGTTGCAGGATTTTGTACACGAGCTGACCTCTAGAATGTCTCGTGTGTATGTTCGATGAGATTCATGGGTGATGTGGGTGGCCAAACCATTCGCTCGAATTGTCCAGAATGTTGTTCGAATTGACGAGACTGTTCTTCATACCAACCGCGAATACGTGTGGCCCGGTTACATGGCGCAATGTCATGTATAACAGTTTCGTAGTTGTTTCGGAGCATGACGTCCATGAATGCCCGTTAATGGTTCTCAAGTAGCCGAACATCCAGTGAACCTACTCCATTCCATGTAAACACGGCTGACACCATTATGGAACCAGCACCAGCTTGCACAGTACTTTTTTGACAAGAGGGGCCTGCAGCCACCACGCTCGAACCCTGGCATCAGCTCTTAGCAACTGAAATCGCGACTCATCTGACGAGCCCACGGTTTTCCAACCGTCTATGGTCCAACCGATATGGTCACAAGCACAGGAGAAGCGCTACAATCGATGGCGTGCTGAAGACACTCTCTTGCAGGTAGTCTGCTTCCATAAGCACATTAACGCTAAATTTCGCCGCATTCTCGTGAAGGATATGTTCGTCGTATGTTGTACTTTGATTCTGCAGTTATATCACGCATTGTTGCTCATCTGTTACCACTGACAAATCTGCAAAAATGCCGCTGCTCTCTGTCGTTAAGTGAAGGACATCGGCCACTTTGTTGCCTATCGTGAGACGCAATGCATGAAATTTAGTGTTCTTGACACTGTGGATCTCGAAATACTGAATTCCACAAGTATTTCCGAATTGGGATGTCCTATGAGTCTAGCTCCAACTACTATTCCGCGTTCAAAGTCTGTCAATTCCCGTCGTGCGGCTATAATCACGTCGGTAAACTTTTCAAATGAATCAACTGAGTACAAATGACAGCTCCGCCAATGCATTACCCTTTTATAACGCGTGTAAGCGGTACTACCGCCATCTGTGTAAGTGAATATCGGTGTGCCGTGGCTTGTCGCTTCAAGGTATCACGGGAGGAAACGAAAGTCCCGAATAAACATGCATTTTTCAATCGTTAACAATAATAACACACTACGTACGTGGGTTGGAACTTAAATAGTGGCTACCATATATTCAAAACCGAAACAAAAGAGTTACATGTTTGCACCTGTTACTGTCCTTCAGAGTAGTCATCAGCGTTGTATAGAACCCTTTGCCAGCCTGGTGGAAGGCGTAGTATACCGTTAGCACAAACTGTTCTGTTGGTGCGAATGTAGCAGTCCAAAGTTATGATGATTCTTGTATACGACAGCGGTGGTGTTATTCTAACGCATTACGCTCCTCCACGGCAGACAGTCAATGGACAGTATTACTGTTCGTTTTTGGAGCATCACCTGCGACCAGCTTTGCGAAAGAAGCGGCAACACTTTCTGCGCAACCCACCCATCATTTTGCACGACAATGCGCGGGCGCATACAGCGCAAGCTGTGGCTGCTCTGTTCGGACGATGGGACTGGGAAATGCTGTACCATCCACCATACTGCCCGGACTTAAGTCCTTGTGACCTTGATTTGATTCCGAAGATGAAGGAACCACTTCGTTTCTTTCACTTCAGAACTGTTTCAGAGATTCTACAGGCAATAGACCGCTCCATTTGCACCATAAACTGAACAGGCTCTGCCAACGGTATACTAAGCCTTCCCCATCGCTGGCAACGGGTTCTACACAACGCTGGTGACTACTTTGAAGGACAGTAACAGGTGCAAACATGTAACTCTTTTCTATCGGCTGTGAATAAATAGTTGCCACTATTTAAGTTCCAACCCTCGTAGTTTCGAGATTTGTCTGTTAAGAAAGTATGTATAAGCTTCATACACACGTTAACTGCTAAAGAAGTAAGAAAGACGAGAGGTACGTGAGCGTCCGCCACTTCGCAAAATATCTGCTTCAATTAAATAAACTGACCTACGAAGGCTGTGCAATTACGCTTGAATTGGATTACATCAGTCTGCTAGCGAGATGAAACTATCATTGTAACTCATGATCTCCCCGCAATTAATGTCACTGGCCATAGGAAATGTTAAGCAATCTTAATAACATCGGTCGACCATAAAACCTCGTAGCTTGAAAATTTGATACACAAATTGCCGAATAGGGAGGGACGACAATTATTCATGAGATAACTATTCACAATTTCAGAGAAAATGCGTGTTTCCTCACCAGGGAAAATTGTGTCTAACAAACCGGGCAACACGAATAATGAACTGAGACAAGAATATGTGGCATCACTGTGTCTTTTATTTGGAGTGAAGCGAGGACATAAATTAAATAGCTTAATTTGATCTGAGCTTCGGTGTTCATGATGACGCCGTGATAAAAACTGAAAATGGTTTTGTAAAATGATCTCCAAGGCGATAAAAGTCCCTTTGGAGGCTCACAGAGCTCTTCCGAGAAATTCAATTTCCCTTTGATGGTCCCGTAGCTGTACGGAACGAGCATCCCAGTGCAGTGACAGGTAAAAATGAAGAACTCCAGCGACGAACAGAAGTGAGATTGGACATGGTCTGCCCAAATAAAACGAAAGTTAAGGTACTTCTCTCAGCTAAATGCAGTATCTGTAAATCAAGCTAAGCGTAACATTTGCTGATTTCTTTTTCAGATGAAAACTTTTCATTAGGGGACTCACAACTGTTTGCTCATACACTGATTTAACGACTGGTGTTTAGGTCATTGCTACTATCGGTTTTATAGGCGTTATACCGCCCTCTAACTAGCCTAAAAGTTTTTGTATTGCTGTGTGAGACATCCTCAGGAATAGTAATAACGAAGTTAATTTAGAAAACTAAAAATTGAAGGTAGTATAAAATGCCGAACTGCATAAAGTAAGTATCTCATGGAGAAAACGTACTCTCAGAATTGGATAAATTCTCTTAAGTTCACAGAGTAAAGAGGGAAAGGCTATCAAATTCCATTTTCAGAAGTACAGGTACTTAAAAAAACTTTAGGGAAGTTAGGGAACACGTATCTTAAGAAAAATTGCAATCATCGTCCCTATAAGAATAGAGGGGTGGCTAAGGATTTGATGGAATGGGGTAGAAGAATCTGAGGTCTGAGCTGCAATGCTTGGAGGAAGTGCATTATCAAATGAAAACTACTTTTTGAGAAGCAATGGCTACCCTAACAAAGTTGTATTGTGAAAGAGGTGGAGATTCTCACAAAAAAAGACCATCTAAAGGACAGGTTTTCCTCCCATTAATAAAGTCGGTCACAGATCGCAAAAGCAGAGTATTATGAAGAGACAGTATTTAAACCGACTACAAAACTCCATGAATATTTGAATACTACAAAAGACCTATGCCCACCGCAGTCCAAGGCAAGAGCATAACTAATCCGTTGCAAGTGCTATAAAGTGTAAATAAGAATTACTAAAATATGCATCAACATTCAGCTCGAAGAACACATAAGTAGTTGTCGTTTAAAAAGTAAAGATAAATCATGCACTGTCAACAGGGAATCACCAAATTCGAATTTCTAATACTGAAGTTGCAAGACCCACTCAGTATTACCAGGCCAAAGAAACAGAAAAGGAGGAACACTGAAATTAAACAAGTTACAGGCCATAGTACTGAATAAAGCAAAAGAGGCCAAAGAAACATAAAAATAACAGAAAAGGTGGAAGACTGAAATTAAACAAGTTACAGGCCATAGTACTAAATAAAGCAAAAGAGGCCAAAGAAACATAAAAATAACACAAAAGGAGGAAGACTGAATTTAGACAAGTTACAGGCCATAGTACTAAATAAAGCAAACACCTTAAAGTAATCAGCTGTGACAGATCAGCTGTCGGTGCTTCAAAACTTACCCAGCGCTGCTTTGCGATATTTGGCAGTGCTCTCATCCCACCATAAATAAGGACCCCGCAACGAACGAGTGACATCATGCTAGTTGCCTTACCCGACATGCAAAGCTAGTGCTCGGTTCTGTCTGGGGACCACAGGAAATCAGTATTTCAACCAAAAGACATTCACTAAACGTCTGAACTTCGTCATGTGTTTTCTAGAACTTGCACGTATTTAAAAACGCAATTAAGAATTATTAAACTCGTCTGAAATAGTAACTCGCGTCACAGTGTAGACAGTCACTGGAACTCCTAACACCTGAAGTGTGACTTGCTGTGACGCATGCCACAGGGCCCGTTTATCTCATAGGGCCAACGTAGTGGTAGAATGACGTCACAACTCGTCCATAGCGTGGTTAAGTAAAAACAGTGTGGCACTTTCAACAGGCTAAGTGTATTTACTTCCGAAATTTAACTAATATCGTCTTTATGACCTCTGACGGTGTTTCCCGCAGTAAGATTTGAAACGATAGCAGAGGTACATGCCTTAGATCAGTGTTCCAGAGCCGGCGTTTCACGGCACAGCGATGTATCCCTCCAAAGTGAAATGTGTGGTGCGAACATTTACACATCATTGTTACCAATTAAAGGATTTCGAATTTGGACATACTGCGAATTTTCATGTGTTTAAAGCAATTCGTGTAATTTATTTCTTTCGATTTTAAGTAAATCTCGTTCATTCTTTAATTAATGAATCCATGCTGATACCTGCAATATTTTCAAAGAAATCAAATGTAATTTATATACTCATTATTGTGGTTATACTTTGCTTATCTTAATTATGTTCTCTTCTGCACCACAGCTACGGTTGCGTCGCTGGAGTGTGAGAGTAACAATGCGGATTTTGTGTACGCATGTCCTTACGTGCTTTTGCCTAAAATTCCGAGAATTAGCAAAAAGTCCCCTTCTTACTGTTTTATTGCCTTGTTTTGACAGTTGCTCTATTTTGCAGCCACTGCTGTTTTCGTTCGTCGCCAAACGACCCACATATTTTGAGACAGCAACACAGTATTTCAGTTTAAAAATATTTATTTTATTCCATCCAGGACTTTCCATTGTTCATTTCGGGTCTGTTTTAAAGCAGCTGTGCTCTGCAGTAGTATGAATATTGCGATTGCTACATCAGTAAAACTAAGGTGTTTTATATTTTTCAATGAACTCCAAGGACCACTCGAACGAGAAACCAGTGAAGAAATATTTCTTGCGACTAATCAATATTTGTTGCGTAGGATGGCGTCAGCGTTTGTACAGACGGAGACGCTTCTACGGCAGGCCGAGTGAAAAGTTTCGTGGATAAAGTATGCGAAGTAAATCTTATCTTACGAGCAGCCCATTCTCTCATTCACCGCAAAGTCATTGTTGCTAATTCTTTGCCATCTCCTGCCAAATTATGAAGCACAAATTAAAAATGCCGTGAACTTGATCAAACTGCTGTCCTTAAATATGCGACTCTTTAACGTTTTCTATCAAGAAATGGGATCAAAGCACATTACAATTCTGCTACATATAGAGGTCAGATGTTTGAGATTAGCAATGAGGTACCCGCATTTTCAACTATTGAGGGGAATGAGTATGTGAATTTATTTGCAGGTGATAAATTGGTATGCAAGTCGGCATATCTCTCCGCTATACAGAAAAATGAAAGGTAGAAGTGAAAACATTCTGACTAGTATGAATAATAAACAAAGTTTTATTAATATGTTAAATTTAGGGATACAGAAATTAAAAATTGATGGAGTGAGATGTTCCCAACTGTATGGCCCCTTACCAATGACAATAAGATCTTGATAGACTTAAAAACGTTTAGTACTCTTGTAGCAGAATTTCAAAAAATATTTTCGAGAGATCATTGAAGATTTTGGGTTCGTGACACATTCGTGGACCCGAAACATCTTATGTAATTTAGGTTTAGGCTTACAAGAGAAACTGGCAGATTTGAAAACAGGCAGAACATTTAAGTCATAATTATGCAAAGTATCTTTGGATACATTTTGGTTGTCAACAAGCGGTGAATACCCAGCTGCCTCTGATATGGCGTAATGTATTTCTGCTGATTTCAAATACATATTTATGTTAACTGGGCTTCCAGACGTTGACTGAAATTAAAACATCAACGAGAGAGAGAGAGAGAGTAGAATTATTTACTTAAAAATTCCTGTTGGAAAGGTCTGTTATCTACAGTGAATTAAAGTTGATGAGTTTTTAAACATGCAAGGGTTTTTTGCTGTTTTATAATAATAATAATTGATTACATAACATAATAATTCGTAATTGTATTGAAATCCACTCGATTTTGAGGGAGCAGACATTCTGGTGTGCCTTGTTGAGTCTAGGTCCGACCCAATGTACCATGAGTAATGAAAGGTAGCGGAACACAGCCTGAAAATAATCCCTGATCAGCAATTGAAGATAACTGCGTTGCTAGAGAAAGAGCGCTCCTGTTGCCACAACAATTACACGGCGTCTCAAGTGATTGGGATATCGTCTTACTATGAACTGCCCCTCAGCCTGACAGTCGCGAGCGGCTTTGATGGGTTAAGAGCGCGTAGTTCTCTCCATCAGAAGTCCTATAGGCTCTCGATTTTCCGCAAGCCTCTGAGCTTTCCATGAGCCACCGTGTCAAAGGTGTGCTGACACCAATGCTGCCTGAATCTGAAACGTCCCCTTTGAACAATTTATACATGACTGTGCTTAAACTGTCACACAATATTTTTAGCGCAACGCAATCTGACTTTCAATAATCCCTACAAAAGAATGGCCCTGACTAACATTAACCTATACCTTTCACAAATCACTTACCTCACAAAAATCTTCGTTACTCGAACTACTGCAATATAGCGAGCGCCACTACTGCCAGCTAAATAAAAGATTCTAACTACTGAGGGCACTAACTACTGATGGGCATAGTTAGCAAATGAAAGATTTTGATAGAGAACAAATGATGTATTTACCTTAATAGTCATAATATATATAGCAGTTCATGACATCCAGTCTTACAAATTCCAAAACTCCGCCATCTCTCTCCCCACATCCACCACTGCTGGCGGCTCACCTCCAACAGTGCAACGCTACGCGCTGTTAACAGCCAGCTGCCGCTGCCCAACACTACAATGGCAGACAACAATGCAAACTAGCCACAGACTGCACACAGCACAACCAGTGATTTTCATACAGAGCGCTACGTAGCGTTGCCAATAAGAAAACATAAACAGCCTACTTACATAGCCCCCATGTTCCCACAAAAAATTTTACAAATTGTTTTGGGCACTGGCCAATACAGATTTGAAAAATTTTTCATAATTACAGTAAGAAAGATATCAAATGCACACACTTATTGATACAATGTTGGTCAAAAGCTAAAAGTTTCTCACAGTCCATAAAGACAGTCCTGATCATTCATCACAGTAAAATTGCAGTGTTTTTCTCAATGTCTGAGCAGTAAAAGAAAATGCACGCGGAAGTAGAGGATTTCCATGCAGTCTTGAAGAAGTAGTGTTGTCCTTCCAACGGAAAGACAGTGCTGACTCTCGACATGCAGACAGGTGAAGGGTCACAACAGAGCAAACCCACAGCAGAGTCATTCGAAGGTTTGAAGAATATTGGTAGATATGTCATCACAGAGTAGACCTACTGTAGTCCTGGTAGAGATTACAGTATTGGTGGGCCACCAGAGGTGCAGACCCACTGCAGTCCTTGTAGAAATAATAGTATTGGTGGGTCATCAAAGGTGCAGACCCACTGTAGACCTTGTAGAGACGGCCAACAGCCATCTGTTGCGACTTTGCAGGTGCACAATCACCACCGAAGAGTCTTGCGGAGAATATAGCAAGTCCATAAACCACCACTTTTCCACTCACAAAAAATTTGTTTGAAATGTCCTTAGAACCAGCAATGCTGTTATCCAGTCTCTTGCTGAATTATTAACACACGTGCAAACACTATCAGTCCCTACTTCTCACATATTGTCCATATACTATGACCAACAGGAATGTGTGCAGTGAAATGTAACTTAGAAGTTACTTAATTTGATGAACTGGTGTCAAGTACAATTTTATAACATAAGAACACAATAACAAAGGTACAAAACACATCATTAAAAACATAATAATACAGATAACATTTGTAGTAATAGGGGCTTTACAAAAGAATAGAAATAAACATATACATCAGTGTTACAGGAATTATGACATAAGTAAATACATAAGAGATCAGAATAATTATTGAAACATCAACTTCACACACGAGCATTAAAACAGAACAGAATAAATAATGTCCAAACATCTTTACAAAGAAAATAACTTTGTATTTGAAAAATTCTACAACATAAATCTTATTAGCTAAACACATAAAGATTGGAAAAAGACAAATTCACATAGTGTAATAACACAAAAATACAGGACAGGGTTTGTTTTCAGTGTGACATTTGGTACTGCAGTCCACCCCAAAACTTCATTCCATATATCTTTCCTCTTATTTCAACATTTGTTTCCACCAAAAAAATTCTATCCCAGCATGCTTTCTGTATTTATATGTTCACACATTTCTTACCTCATTATTTATTTTCCATTATCTTACCCCATCAGTTATTTCCAAGAAAATCCTACGTAAACCTGTTGTCTCTGAAACCTACTTTTTTGTTCATATCCTCTTTCAAAATACTTTGTTGGGCAAACCATATTCTTATAGATTCTCAATACATTTCTCCCAATTCATCACAACTCGTTCTCTTATATAGCCTACCTCATTTTAAGCTAACTTAAATCTACTGAGCTCAGATATATATACTAAGGGACGAGACAATGCAGCAGCACAAAACAATTAACACAAACATCAATGACAAAAAATTCAAATTGGCAAAGCAAGTGCAATATTACAACTAATATAAGGCACCATGCAGCAAACAAGAAAAATAAATCCGTAGTAAAACTGGCTTAACAGCGTAATACAAAGTCAAATTCAGTAACATTATGCCTGGCAAACAGCAGCAGCAAGTGCAATAAATTATATCTAAACATGACAAAGCTCAAGCAGAAAAAAGTATTACACTAAAGACAACAATGCAGACAAGGGAAATGTATATTCACATCTTAATGTCTATGTAATTAAAGTGGTGCACCACAAGAAGTTATTCTACCAAAAAAATTACCAAGTAGTTGAAAAGAAAATTCCGTATGCAATTCCTGTGAAGGGAAATGTCTTTTTATGCTCCTTCGTTTTTTTGAATAGATCATAAAATTATTTACTGGATCTGTAGGCATAAAATATTTATATTAGTACATCTATTAAATTTTATTTTAACCAATGCTGCAGTGCAGCTAGAAACTAGATATTAAACAAAATGAGTAAATAAATACATAAAGCAAGCCATATGGCATTTCTCTCAACTAGCAAGACAATAGCCATGAAATGTTTCTCATCATTTCATTAGGCATTTTAGTAAATATCATAAATTAAGATCTCCACAGTATAATCATATGTTTTCAAGTTTGAGCGTGTTGTATTTGCGATGCTTTCTACAAAGGCATGTCAATAGCGAGGTTAATGGTCTCTTTTTTTCTCCACCTAATGGCTTTTTCTCAAGGCGGCTGGCACACCTGGCCGCTCACAACGCATTACGTCATGGTCACTTACCTTTCTTACCAAAATATTTCCGAGAGCAGTTTCCGCTACAGTGACAGTCTCATATAAAAATTTCACAGGTCGAGAATTTGCGTTAGAAATGTGTAGAAACAAAATTCTATAAATATAACAGTACCCAAAAAATTTTCGCCGGCATTGTGATACATTCACAAAGGTACATACATTTCATAACTCTTAAAGTATGATCCTTGGTTTGCAACAACCTTTTTCACAAACCAGAGTCCCTAACCACTACGCATTATTCCTTACCTTATTACACATATACATATTCGTCGCCACGTCTTCAATATTTCATCATAATAACTACATAGCATAATCAGATTCCTCTTATAGCATCAGCTTATTGATCATAAACATAACTCAACAGCATAATACACATCATCATCGTAATAATAACATCATAAAACCTCAGCCAAATCTCAAAATCGTCGTAGCTTCCTCCAATAGTTTCAAAACCTAAAAAAAATTCTCTGCTCATGACAGTAGTGTCATTTACCTCAAACTTACTTTAAAAATCATGATACCACACCAAATACATCATTCAAACCTCTCATAGTATCACAACAGTTCCGAAAAAATATATGAACAGTTCACAAAGTACAGATAAAATACAATTTCATAAGTGTGAAGTTATCCAACTGTGTAATTACGTAAACATCTGTCACTGATGTAGTAAAATAAATATTTGTCTCTCTCAGTTAAATGATCAGATAGCTGTGTAATTCTGTGTTAGAGAAATATGGTACCGATGTGTAAAGTTGTATAAGCAAATACCATATTAGTTAGGGCTCCTTGTGCTTGCCAAACACATGGTACACAAAGTAAGCGTATACACCCTTGAGGATTAATGTAATTATACCCTCAGGTGTTACAGATTACAGCAACGGAATGAAATATATCACAGAAAACTTTCTTTGTTATTCAAAAATCTTTAAAAATAAATGTTTTAGGTATAAAATTAATCACTCAAATACGTGTACTGTAGCGCTAAACTGTGCATCTTGTTGTAAGATAATCTCTGTGGAAGTGTCGTAGTTATCGTCCTCCGAAAGCTAAGTTCTGTAGAAGTCAATGTACTTACCTCATGATAAACAAAAGTGAAATGCTTTGCCTATAGATATCTTAGTTATTACGCTTATTGCCATGATGAAGAAAGTACTGTACTGTAACGTATTGTTGTGCTACGGAAAAGGCAGTCTCATTGTAGCTATAGCACGAAAGTTACTACTAAAACATGTTTTACTTTCCAGGATAATTCAGAAAAACTGTGCAGATACAAAACAGATACACCGCAAAAGCAACATTGTAAATTGTGTCACATATTAATAGCATCGTGATATAATCGTGTAGCTATCAAAGAAACCAAATGCTAAGTCATCTTTAATCTCACCAAATGTACTTCAAATAAAGAGTATCTTTTCAAGTAAACCAAAATGTTGCATTAACCAGTACCAGTATATGTCCTAAGTATGTAAGCCTGATAGTCGTTACGCAATCGTGCAACTAACAAGCAAGATGTACAAATACAACACTGTGTCGTCTGTTCACTATAACAATGCATTCGTAATTTCTGTTTAAAAATGTTCCCTAGGTTCTAGACTGGATATTTAACTTCAAACATTGTTGCATGTTAACAGTTTCTTAAGTCTGACAAAGCATACTAGAAATGTGAAGTGAAAAGTTTTTTGGCAAAGACAAAGTTGAGAAGCAGATTATCTCTCAATAAACGGTTTTACATGTGAAATGTGGTGCAATCCTTTCCCCTTCATAGTACTCAGAGTTTCAACTTGAACGCAATTATCATGCAGTATACGTCGGTAAAGAATACTGGAATTTTTCTCAAGGTTAGCGTCTTTGTTATTTTTCTCTGAGCCAGCCGGCGCACGCGGCTGCCTGCGGTGCGAGTCATTGTCTGTCTCTTTGTTGGCGCGCGTCGTTATTGGGATTAGGAGACCTAACTTCTACAAATTCACCTTGACGAGAAGGCCCTGCCCCATTTGAAGCTCGCCAGTTCTGATGGAATTCAGGTCTGTCGTTTTGTCGGTAGTTTACATAGTTTCTTGTTTGTCGGTGGAGAATTTCTCCCTGAATTATCACTGCACGGTGGACCATTGCGTCTTAAGTTATTCTGTCTCCCGTGATAATAATAGTTCTGGTTGCCATATTGTCTGTTTCTATAATTGTCTCTGTCATATTCGTTACTATGGAAATGCGATCTTTCCCTGTAGTTATTACTACTCTGCCAACGGTTGTCATACGTGTGGTGTCTGTTTTGGTCACGATTGGTGTTGTGAGAATAGCCTTGTCGTGTCCAGTTATTATTTCTTTCATCGCAGAATTGCGACCAATGTGACCTGTAATTGTTGTGTTCCTGTTTTCGCGTTCCGCGATTATCAGTGTCAATTTCTAATTCTTGTATGAGTCCCTGAAAAGCTTCAATGTCGTCTTTGCAACGTCCTGCCAAAATAATATGTCGTAAATGTTCAAGTAATTTGATTAAGCAAATGCGGATGAGCTCTGAGGGGCTGTATGGGTTTGACAGGTACTGATTCTTGTGCAACATGTCTTCAAAATATTTCACAAGGCTGGAAAATTTAGATTGTTCGAAATGTTTCATCATTATGATGCTATGTTTTACTCGGTCTTGTGTGGCTTGAGACCAGTACGCTGAGAGGAAGGCATGGTAAAATTCTCCTTCACTGTGACATTCGTGAATGACCGATCACATTCTTACAGCTGGTTCATTCTCTAAATAGCCACACATAAATTCTAATCTGTGTTCTAACGACCAGTTGGGAGGAAAACAATGAGAGAATTGATGGAGCCATGCTTGTGGATGAATGTCGTTGCCAGAATTCTTAAATGTTTTAAATTTACGTGTAGTAATGAACGGTTTATAATCAAAGTCATCATGTCAGCGAGTCGCATATCGGTCATTGTTACGTCGTTTCGGCGGTTCCATTTCAAAATTCGGTGCACCTTGCCAATTTTGTGGCTGTTCCGTATTTCTATGTCCCTCTTCTCATATTGGGGCGTGAGTGTCCGCCGAAATACGTAATTCTTGTATTACCTGTGTCAGCTGATCTTGTACTTCCCGGATTTCTCTTTGGTGTTGCGTATTAATTTGATTCTGATTTTATTTGAATTTCCTAATTTGTTCGCACTCTTCTGTGTCATTAAAGACTACCGGTTTTGTGTCATTCAGATTATCATCTACCTTTGTGGATAAGTTAGTGAACTGATCCGAAAGTTCGGCTACTTTCTCCGATAATAAACACATTTCCTCAGTGTGTTTTTCTGAACCAAGTTTCAGAGTGTCCATTTGTGTTGAAATCGAATCTACTGTGTCCTTTATGTTTTCCCGAGTTTTTGCAAGTTGCGTAACCGAATCGGTAGATGCAACTGAGTCAATTTTAGCCCACAAGGTCTCGTGATTTTCATGAACAATGGTTTGCAGTTCTTTTATGGCTGCTTCGTGATTATGTAATGCATTTTCATGCCGCGAAAAAATAGGTTGAAGATGCTCACAAATTTGTGTTTTTACGTCATTACAGAATTTTTGACATTTCGATTCAATGTTATGTAACTCAGTAGTTAAATCTTCACGTGTTTGTTCAAGTGTGGTGTCTAACTTCCGAAGATTTTGTTCCATTGTGTCTAACTTTTGAAGATTTTGTTCCATTGTGTCTAACTTTTGAAGATTTTGTCCCATTTGTTTCGGATTTTGTTCAAGCATTGTGTCTAACTGGTGTAGCCTTTGTCCCATTTGTTGCATTAACTGTAATAATAGTGCACTGGTGTCTGAAACATGTTCCTCAGTGCTATTCGGCAGTGCATTTGAACCGGCAATATTCGCATTTTGAAAAGCAGGAAATGTGTCTTGATTTATTTGAGAAAACGGCGAGGACGCAAAACCTGAATCTACAGTATTTGCAAGATTGTGTCCTGTCATTTCGGAATCCTGAGGCGAGCTGTTGCTGACCGATCGATCGATAATGCTTCCCTGTTCACTAATTGTTTCACTGCCTACACCATTATTTGCATCCTGCTCCATTTCCCTATGCACAATTACCAAATTACTACTTTGAACATTAGTTAATTCATTACTCTGCGTCGCAAACACACTGCTTTCGTCTTCACTGTCATTTCTCAGTTTACTTTGAAGCCTAGTGTTACGTTTTTCACACGCCATTATTGTCACAATATTTCACACGACAACACAGAAAAACACAATTTGAAGAGCAAAAATAAGAGAACACATTAACATAGCACTGAAAATAATATCTAGTTAATTGCAAGCGCAGCAGCGAAATACTTGGTGCAAATCTAGATGCATGCCACAACAACAATGAAAGACTGCAACTACAAAGGAGATTCTCTCTACAATTACGCACTAGCAATAAACAAAATCTACACTAATTACACAAACTACAAGAAAAAATCAGAAGATTCCAGTGAGGTATCCTGGCAGGGTCGCCATATGAAACGTCCCCTTTGAACAATTTATACATGACTGTGCTTAAACTGTCACACAATATTTTTAGCACAACGCAATCTGACTTTCAATAATCCCTACAAAAGAATGGCCCTAACTAACATAAACCTATCCTCACAAAAATCTTCGTTACTCGAACTACTGCAATATAGCGAGCGCCACTACTGCCAGCTAAATAAAAGATTCTAACTACTGAGGGCACTAACTACTGATGGGCATAGTTAGCAAATGAAAGATTTTGATAGAGAACAAATGATGTATTTACCTTAATAGTCATAATATATATAGCAGTTCATGACATCCAGTCTTACAAATTTCAAAACTCCACTATCTCTCTCCCCACATCCACCACTGCTGGCAGCTCACCTCCAACTGTGCAACGCAATGTGCTGTTAACAGCCAGCTGCCGCTGCCCAACACTACAATGGCAGACAACAATGCAAACTAGCCACAGACTGCACACAGCACAACCAGTGATTTTCATACAGAGCGCTACATAACGTTGCCAATAAGAAAACATAAACAGCCTACTTACAAATCGAGTAACGTGGGCAACAAAGTATTGTTAACAAGGGCCGATGTTGACTATCGCCGATTGTAAAAACACACGCTGAGACGCCCAGCTAAACCTGCAAGACGGGACAAGTAATAGGAATTGTGGAAGGGGGGCCAGAATGAGCGGCTGTCAGTTACACTCCAAACATAACACTTTATTAAGTTGTCCAAACATTACAGCGCAACTTCTAACCTTGACTATCGACGCCTTTAATTCTAAAACGGCTGAAGGCCCATGAATTAAATGCAACTGCTATAATTTTTTTTTTGAGACAGAAGGCTCTAGGCTTTAACCTTAAATAGTATTTAAGGCCAAGCGATGTAAGACTTGTCTAGTCAGATAGATTAAGTTTTTTAAAAACAGCTGAAGGCCGATAAATTTAAAACAACATAACTACAATAACCTTTCAACAGGCAAAAGGCCCAAGCTTTATGACCAATAAGAATCCTTACTCCAAAACGACTGAAGGCCTTTGTTAGGAAAAAAACTGCAACCAATTTTCCAAGGCAGAAGGCCCAAGCTTTTAATCTTTAATAGTATTTAAGCCCAAGTGATGTAGGACTTGATAAGTAAGAATCCAAAATTTTAAAGCGACTGAAGGCCTATCATTTTAAGAACAATACAACTACGATAAGTTTTCAATAGGCAGAAGGCCCACAGCTTTATCTTGAAAGAATGTAATACTTGATAAGTAAGAACCTTAAAACTTAAACCGGCTGAGGGCCCATGCTTTTAAAAACAATACACTACAATAAATTGTCAACAGTCAAGAAAGCCTTTGATTTTAAAAACACACAATTAAACGCCAATAAGAAAGGCAGTATAGGCAACGGCGCTCAGAAGTTTCCAGGGGGCTCGGTCTGCCCTTGAAATCTTAACGTTTGCTTAGGTGAGACAATAAATCGGCCCAACTATACTCGATCCGTTGGCAACACAACCAAGAGTCAGTCAGGGATCCACCGACAAGACGACTTGCTAACCACCGACCAGTATACGAGAATTCCAAAGCCAAAACATTACAGACATAGCCGCCCAGAAGCAAAAATACATGAACCTGTCAAAAAGTAGACACCATGTTGGACAGCGACAACAGGTGAGGAAAGGACGAAAAAAAAATTGTTCAAATGGCTCTATGGGGCTTAACTTCTGAGGTCATCACACCACCAACTCAAACACTCGCTGTTGCTCCCAGGAATACCGCCAACAGCGAACCCTCAACCAAGGGGGCAATGTGAACAGACGTAGCTTCGGTAGTTAAACCACCACTCAACTTTCATGTTTGGGTCCGTCAGCCACAAACCTCGTAGCACTCGGAACAGCCTCCTCATGCTCCAACACTGCACAGAGACCACCAGCAGGCCTGGCTGACTGCGCCGCGCGGAGACTTGCTTGCTGATCCGCTCCAACCGACCGACTGACTGCCAGTACGCTGACAACATTTAAAACAAGTTGTCAGTGGTAATGACGCCAACTACACACACAGACAATCACTTGCACAAAGACTTGAAAGACATTCAGAAGTGGCTGTGCAATCACGAAGACAAATCGGGAGTCGATCCACACACACAGCCAACCCATAAGCGATCGGCGAGCCAATTCACGTCGTCCAGTAGGACGGCCGACCGACCACCCACGAAGACCGTCCCGACTCAAGTGATGCGTGGCGGCAACGGTCGGGCGAGCCATGGACATCCAGGCCTCACTGCCGCTACAACCCAACTGAACTAGTGCCGCGTTCCAACTCCACGGCTGGCAGGTCCTAACTGCCTTCCCGGCACGTTCCATCTGACTCCACGACCGACGACAACGGGGAAGTAATAGCAGTGCAGCAAAGATAACACCTTAGGGCTACATCGACAGGCGCTGCTGCTGCCGCTGACGGGCAGACAACGCAGCAACTCAGTGACAACAGAAGTTGAAACTAACATAATGAGGTGGCAACACGAAAAAACCAGGATGTAAAATAAGAGATGGCACTAGCGCGAGCCACGCACGGGCACTTGCAAAATCGGTACTGGAAAACAGCAACTGGGTGAACAGCCATACGAGTCAGAATCATCTCTGTTGTGATGTCTGAAATAAACCAGGATGGTAAATGCCAGGAGTCACGTAACGTATCACAAGCAAGATATACATTATACTTCACAAGTGACTTAACCGTGTTCGGCAGAGAGTACCTCTGGTACCATTAACGTATTTCTCCTCCCTCCTCACGCCCCTCCAATCGTTCGCTGTTCCACCTGCGAATGGAGCATGTGAAGAATAATTGTTGGTAAGCCTCCATAGATTTATTTTTTCGAGTTTTTTCGTAGTGACCATTTCGCGAGATGTATGTAGGCGGAAATAATATGTTTTCTGACTCTTCCCAGAAAGTGCTCTTGGAAATTTTAATTGTAAACCCCTTCGTGATGCACAAAGGCTGTCTTGAAGTGCCTGCCACTGGCGTTTGTTGAGCATCTCTGAAGCGCATTCACGATGAGTAATCGAATCCGTGGGGAAACGAGCTGCTCTTCTTTGGATATTCTCTATCTTGTCTATCTGTCGTACCTCCTATGGGTCTCAGAGTTATTACCAAGACTCAAGAATGGGTCGATCAAGTGCCTTGAAAGACATTTCTCTCGTAGACGAGTTATATGGCCTTAAAATTACCCCTACGAATTTTTCGTTTGCTTTTTATGCAATTTTTCTCTCTCTCACTCTATCTCTCTCTTTTGTGTAGGACCATTACACTCACCGCCTCCCTGGATACTTATTCGTAGAAATTTCACGAAAAATACTGTTTCTAGCAATTAGTCATGAATAGCGTAGTTGTACAGTAGTGGACTTCGTTCCCTACGTACGCGAAGTATGTTATATTTATTTAGTTCAACGTCAACTGTCAGAGCGGCCGGCCGCAGTGGCCGAGCGGTTCTAGGCGCTACAGTCTGGAACCGCGCGACCGCTACTGTCACAGGTTCCAATCCTTCCTCGGGCATGGATGTGTGTGATGTCCTTAGGTTAGTTAGGTTTAAGTAGTTTTAAGTTCTAGGGGACTGATAACCCCAGAAGTTAAGTCCCATAGTGCTCAGAGCCATTTGAACCATCACCTTCACATCTGACGATTTTGTTCCGTTAAGAGCGACGTTTTTAGTTCTGTGTGTAAGGAAGTCTTGTATCCAATGCAACTCTTGTCCAGTATTTTATTTATTGTTCCGTGGGACCAAATTAAGGAGCAGTCTCCATGGTCATGGAACGAGTCAGTACTCAAGAAGCTCGTATTTTGTTCACTAATCAGCAGTCCGGAACTGTGTGAAATGACTTTCTGAAGTCAAGGAACGCGGCATCAGGCTGAGCGCCGTTGTCTACAGCTCAATGGGTCTCACGGAGCACCAAAGCAAGCTGAGTTTTGCTCAAAATGGTTCAAATGGCTCTGAGCACTATGGGAGTTAACATCTGAGGTCATCAGTCCCCTAGAACATAGAGCTACGTAAACCTCACTAAGCTAAGGACATCACACACATCCATGCTGGAGGCAGGATTCGAACCTGCGACCGCAGCAGTCACGCGGTTCTGAGTTTTGCTCTCCAAAAACACCATAATTCTTGAGCATAGAATAAGTTCCATAATTCTACAACAGATTTGCGTCAACGATGTAGGCCTATAATTGTGTATATCTGTACCAGGGCCCTTCTTGAAAACGGGAATGTCCTGCGCTTTATTTCCAGCCGCTAAGTACCCTTCCTTTTCCCAGAAAGGTAGAACAGACAGCAGCTGGAAGGAGAACACGCTCTTTGGCATAATCCTTTTAGAATTTTGTGAATATTTCGTCTCGTCATGATATGTTTCCACTACTAAGCAAGTGTATTTGCTTTCCTATTCCGCGAATTGTTACCCCAATATGTGCCATTTTGACACTCATGGTTGATTGAATGAAGGGAGCGTGTCACGATCTTCCTCGGTGAAACGATTTCGGACGATCCAATTCAGTATTTCGACCTTCTCTCTGTTACCTTACGTTTCGGTGCCAGTATGGTCACTACCCATGTGAGACATAAACTATGAACCTAAGACGGCTTTCTTATAGACTAGGTGCGGTTCATTCAAAGGTTCTGTGAAACAGGGAGATCATCCTTTGGAAAAGAACAAACAAAGACAAAACGTGAGCAGACTCTTTAGGTAACCAAAATGATACAGTAACTACTGAGAAGGAAACACAGTAATAAAAATAGATCTTAACATACATTCAGTGCAATGGATCGCGTGCCCAATTAGCAAAATATTTTTCTTCACACTTAACGTACTTAATTCCTCTCTAATCTTCTACCTAAAACTCGACAGACTACATCCACGGGCAACTCCTTTGTCACCACGTCTGCTCCGTCACCAACAATCTCAGTAATTTCCATCCAGTGGCACTGCTCTGCTACAAATGAAATGGTTCAGTGTGTTTCCTCTTTCGCTAGATTGCTCATTGACCGAGCCTACACTCGTTCAGTGCTGAAGCCGAGTCGCTTCCCGTTTTCTCTTGGTGGCTACCTTCAGACAACTGCGGTTTTCATTATCCTGACAAACATTGTCTCTTTCCTCTGTCTCGGCTCTTTGTTTTCTCTACGTGAACAATGACATACTTTCCTTTCGCTTTCGTAACACCTCCCGAAGGCTACCTCAACTTGTTGCTTTATATGGGTGGTGTACAGTTTCTCTATCTCCTTAACGTTTAAAGTCTCTTGCTTTACGACCACGTCACAGTTATCCCATGTCACTCTAGACCTTTTTGCTTTTTGCAGTGGCTGTATCATCCACCTCCTGCCACTGGAGTATTACTCGGGGTATAAACTGAGGTGACAAAAATCGTGGGGTATTTCATAAAGTGGTGTCGGATCTCGTTTTGCCCTTCGTATTGCCACAGTTCGACGTCGTATGGACTCAACAAGACGTTGGTAGTCCCCTGCAGAAATGCTGAGCCATGCTGCTTCTATAGACGTCCATAACTGCAAAAGTATTGAAATGAGGAATTTTGTGCACGAGATAATTACTCCATTATGTCCCATAAACGTTCGAATTCATGTCGGGGTATCGAAGTGGCCGAATCATTCGCTAAAATCGTCCAAAATATTCTTTAAACCACACCGTGAACGATCATTGCCCGGTGACATGGTGCACTGTCATCCTTAAAAACTCCATCTTTCTTTGGGAGTAGGAGGTGCGTTGATGGCCGCAAATGGCCTTCAGGTAGCCGAACATAATCGCTGACAGTCAATGATCAGTTCAGTTGGATCAGAGGGCGCAGTTTACTATTTGTAAATGCTACCAACACCGCTATGGGGCCACCGCTCGCTTGCACAGAGCCTTGTTGACAACTTGTCTCCTTGGCTTCGTGGGGTCTGCACCACACTGAAACCCTACTATCACCTATTATCAACTGAAATAGGGACTCATCTGGCTAGGCTACTGCTTTACAACCGTCTAAGGTCCAAACAATGTGCTCACGAGCCCAGGGAGTCGCAGCAGGCGATCTAGTGTTGTTAGAAAAGGCACTCGCGTTGGTCGTTTGCCATCATACCCAAATAAAGCCAAATTTCGCCACACTCTCCTAACGAATACGTTTGTCGTACGTCCCACATTGATTTCTGCGGTTATTTCACGCAGTGTTGCCTGTCTGTTAACACGATATGGCTGATACTTGTTGTACTGACATAAGGTCGCGGTGCAAGGCACTTAACGTTTCGTCTTCCACTACTAGGTGCATTCAAGTTCCAAGGCCTCCGATTTTTTTTTCTCCGGACTGGAAAGAGATAGAAACATGCGCATTGTTTTAAAATGAGGCCGCGTTCATTGTCAATACGTCCCAGAGATGGCAGCACCGTACGGCAGATGGAATTTTACCGCCAGTGGTTTTAAATACTTAAAATGGCGACGTTTTCCTTACTTGAACACCGTGCAATCATTCGTTTTCTGAATTTGCGTGGTGTGAAACCAACTGAAATTCATCGACAGTTGAAGGAGACATGTGGTGATGGAGTTATGGATGTGTCGAAAGTGCGTTCATGGGTGCGACAGTTTAATGAAGGCAGAACATCGTGTGACAACAAACCGAAACAACCTCGGACTCGCACAAGCCGGTCTGACAACATGATTGAGAAAGTGGAGAGAATTGTTTTGGGGGATCGCCGAATGACTGTTGAACAGATCGCCTCCAGAGTTGGCATTTCTGTGGGTTCTCTGCACACAATCCGGCATGACGACCTGAAAATGCGAAAAGTGTCATCCAGGTGGGTGCCACGAATGCTGACGGACGACCACATGGCTGCCCCGTGTGGCATGTTGCCAAGCAATGTTGACGCCTAACGACAGCATGAATGGGACTTTCTTTTCGTCCGTTGTGACGATGTATAAGACGTGGATGCCATTTTTCAATCCAGAAACAAAGCACCTGTCAGCTCAATGGAAGCACACAGATTCACCGCCACCACAAAAACTTCGGGTAACCGCCAGTGCTGAAAAAATGATGGTGTCCATGTTCTGGGACAGCGAGGGCGTAATCCTTACCCAATGCGTTCCAAAGGGTAACAGGTGCATCCTACGAAAATGTTTTGAAGAAAAAATTCCTTCCTGCACTGCACTGCAACAAAAACGTCCAGGAAGGGCTGGACGTGTGCTGTTTCACCAAGACAACGCACTCGCACATCGAGCTAACGTTACGCAACAGTTTCTTCGTGATAACAACTTTGAAGTGATTCCTCATGCTCCCTACTCATCTGACCTGGCTCCTAGTGACTTTTAGCTTTTCCAACAATGAAAGACACTCTCCGTGGCCGCACATTCACCAGCCGTGCTGCTATTGCCTCAGCGATTTTCCAGTGGTCAGAACAGACTCCTAAAGAAGCCTTCGCCGCTGCCATGGAATCATGGCGTCAGCGTTGTGAAAAATGTGTACGTCTGCAGGGCGATTACGTCGAGAAGTAACGCCAGTTTCATCGATTTCGGGTGAGTAGTTAATTAGAAAAAAAATCGAAGGCCTTAGAACTTGAATGCACCTCGTACTGAAGACTTAGAGGATTTAGCGACTCAGGAAGCCGTTACAGACTCAAAACAAGCTCAGCAAGCCGAAATGTTTGTATGTGTCCACGTAATGGTCGGTTCGTGGCTTCATCAGACCACTGCCTGAGTCTCGTGAGAAATACGTACCCTGCAACGGACTTGTGACGTCACACTAGTCGGCTTGTCCGCCATACTATGCCAACGCTCGGCTCCGTGCGGAGTCCACAGGAAATCAGCATTTAATTGAGAAGGTACCCACCAAAATATCTTAACCTTATCGTCAGCTGTCGAGAGTTTTCATGCACTTAAACGCGCAGTCAAGTATTATTCAACTCATCTTCCCCGCCGGAGACGGTTGCACTCGTAAGACCCGCCGTGACCTAAGCGCCTCGGCATGTCTTTCCCGTGGACCTCGACCGCTGTCTAACGGTAAGACAGAGTCGCGCCGACGTATGCTACGGTGCTGGAAGTGGGGAAGAGTTGGCGCTATTTGATTTATGTAGCACTAGGGCCCACAACATTAGCAGATCATGCACTGGAATCGGGAAACCACCAAATTTGTTTCTCTAACACTGCTGTTTTAGATAGATCTGATTATTACTATAATGTACAAAGAGGCCATAGAAAATCAAAAGCACAAAAATAATTTCAACAGAAAAAAGGGACCGTCGTTGGACAAGTCGTGGACCCTAGTGCTAAATGAAACTAACAGTGCCAATTCGTCGCCACCGCAAGCTCCATATCATACGATGGCGCGACTTCGTGGTCTTAGACAGTGGTCTGATGACGTCACGAACCGACCGTTGCGTCAGTACACATAAACAGTTGAGCATGTTTGAGTCTACAACAGCTTCCTGAGTCGCTAAATCCTCTGATGAAGTCTTCAGCAATGGAAGACGAAACTTTAGGCCGAAAATATGCCTTGCAGCGCGGCGTTATGCACATAAATCAAATGTCAGCAATATCGCAGGTGACTAGGATGTCAGACTGCCTGTGTACAAAAGGATTTAAAATTTTGTAGCCTCTCATATAGGTTCATAATTCTACGTGTGGAATCGGTTTTCACGACAAACTAACGCCGGTTGTAATGGACCTAGTTACCCACCGGAAACATATCTTGCGGAATGTCGGGATTTGTTGGCCCGCAGATTTGCATTCTGTCACAGACAGAAAAACCATCTATGATGAGCATCGTGTCCTGTACAAGTGAGGAGTGGGGATTATATGGAGTTTTCTGAAGACGTAGAGAATATAAGGAATATTGTGAGAGTGTTTGTTAATTCAGAGAAAGTGTACATTCGATGAGCAAAATGATGAAATAAATAAAATTAGGCACTTAGTTCTACATCTACAACTATACTCCGCAATTTAGTGAGACATTTGTGGTAGTAGATACCTTTTACTGAACACTATACTGAGATCTCCAGCGTCACATGTATTCCATAAACGAGAGGAGTAATGAAATGTGAGTCGTACAAGTACTCGTATTTCGTATTCCTCTACTTTTGTAGATAAATTGTAGTTCACCAGCATCTTAACACTGAATCGTAGCCGTCCTGCTATGTGTTTTAGCTACAGATTGTAACTTAACTACATAGGCAACTTACACAAATCTAACACAGCTTAATATTAGCTTCACCGTATCTTTTTATTTGTCTTATACCACCAAGAAATAGTGTCTATTCTGCAAGGTTCTTGTAACATTATTGCTTAACTGTTTTCCAACGTAAACTGGATCAGTAGAAACGTGTAGGAAATACTTCAAAGAAATTCTAATTATCAAAGAGAGTTTATAATCTCAACCTGGTTAGGCAGGTAGTTTGTATATCTTTCGACGAATCCGGGCACAAGTTGGGAAACTCACTCTCGGCTAGAGGCGCGCTGCAGGTTGGCGCACGCGCAAAAAGCTCAGCCCGTTACAGTACAGCTGTCGGAATAATAATTGCACCTAAATGGGTATGCAAGAAACAAAAACGTGGAAATGCTACGTGAGTTGTATAGCCTGACGTAACTCGTCTGAGCACCAACGAACTGAGCAGAAATCGCACCATCATCGACCATCAACTGCAAGAGCTGTTACTTGTTTTAATTTATTTTTGTAACAAGGTGAGCATTAATGTTTTTTTGTAAAATTTGATATCACATAACAAGTTCATCGCCTTTAATTAACTGCAAACTATCCTGGTATACAAGCAATAGTTTCTATCCTATTGCGTATGAGCAAACGTAGTTAAGCATTTGCTTCAGTAACAGTACAGAGAGAGCTGCCTGACAGGTATGAAGTTAAGTGTGTATTGCTATTGTTCTTGTTGACTGAATAAAACATTATGGGTCTTTAGCCAAGCGTAGTTCTCACATATTACAGAAATTCAACGAAGTATAGGAAATCACTGCAAATACTTACGATAAAAGCTTTGAAATCTATATTGCTAATAAACTGAGTGTTTCTACTTTCTCAAAAATCACTCAAAAAATAAAATATTCAACTTCAAAGAAGATTTGGCTTTTCAATACAGTGTTTCTATAGAATTTCCAAAATTCCAAAACTTTTAGGTGAACTGTCTGATGATAAGTACTGCATTCAGTCGTAACCTGTGTGTACTGAACTGCCACAAAAATGATCTGATGTTAAAATGTGTTAGACAATTAAGAAGTAATGTAAAACGTATCATCCATTATTCAGTGTGTTGCTATGTATTCGGACTTCGATTACCCTACCGTTGAATTACGAATTGTGAGTGAATCGTTGTTCACTCACTCCTTATCTTTTTCATTAGGTGTCTTGTTAGATACTGTGGTAAAGTGGGGATAGGGTCCAACTACGTCATTTTATACCTAACGTAAATTCATTTTAAAAATCTTATTAGGCGACCGTACGAAAAAAATGAAACCACTAAATTAAATAAAAATAATTTCACAATTCTTACAGCATAGAAAGTTTGTGACCTCTAGCTGTGGCCCCCTGATCCTTGTCTTTCTAGAGAATGTTTTTTCACGTCGTGAAGTGGTTTTCACGTCTTTTCAGTAAGAACTAATTGCTAGTCTTCAGAACAGATTGTAATTTATTGAGATCCAACTCTATATTACTGCCAGTTCTACTGTATGGTATTTCCTCACAGATATCGGCACTATCTACGACACCCTGAAATTGCAATGACTTCTAGTAACAAAGACATTATTGTATAACATAACAACAACTGTCCTATAACACTACCCTGGTGGCACCACATATAACTTCGGTTCCTTTTAAAAATCCCAATCCAACTAACGTCACATACAGTCATTCAACAACTGCGCCTCATCACCATATTTGAACAAGCATATGGTAGCGTCTTATCTCGATTAAAACGTTAAATTATAGTGCGATACCAGTAATAGCATGTACAGGTGTGAAGAGTTAACTGCCATGGTTGTCGGCCACCATCGCCAGGATCACTAACCTCTGGATGTGCAGTGACGCACGACTCTGAAGTATCCAGTTCGAATCTCGAAAACTGGTGGTGGAAAAAAATTATCAAGGCCAGTAAGAGAAGGGAAGATGCCCGAGACCCTGATCGCCAGATTCTACGCTATAGACCAGTGCTACATTTCAGATTTATCCGCAAAATGTCGTTGAGGGCATACTTCTTTGTGAACTGGTTATCGAATGGAAACGTTACACTGCAACCTTAGTGCGATTCGAGAGGAACAGACTACGTTCTAGCAACGTGTTTTGCCCTCTCTATCCTATATTCTACATCAGCAACACAAACTCGACACTACACTCAACTCATAGTCATCTACAAGACTCTTCTTACACCTAAGATATCAGACATGTAAGCCACCTAAGTATCTCGCTACAAGTCGTGGGACCCACTTGTTCTTAAATTCGCTGTCAAGGCTTTTTCCTTTCGAAGCAGTGCTGTCTACTTGCGAAAGGATTTCTGTGTAGTTCAAATACGCGTGATTCAAAGCAGAGCCCTTTCGTAGTGGTCTACAAACAAAAATCTGCAACGCACAAGCTGCTTACCCACGCAGATGATACTGCCCACACTCTCTTCGAAATTAATTTCTTAGGTTAGTACATGTAGACAGTAACGTTAATATTCAGACACTATGAGGTTTTTACTTTGTAGTAACATAACTTTTTTCTTAATAAAACAAAAAATAACCAAGTATTTTATTGAGTTAGATGTCCAGTAAATAACAGTACGAAGTTTTTTACGTGCTTTAAATGAAGTGCTGTTTAACTTTCACGTTACTTTCATATTCCGACAGTTGGCAGCGTAGGACTTGTTTTGATCGTTATATACTCTGAGTTAGAAACCAAAATTTGCTTACAAGAGTAGTGGGAAGAAACAGTATGAGAACAAACAGAAACGAAAGCGATTAGACTTTGTTAAAAAGTTTATCAAGAAGGAGGAACATTGTGGAACGACGTCTTACAGAAGTAAATTCAAAATTTTTGGGGCGGATAGACGAAGGATAGTCGCTGAAGAAGAATCAAGAATTTAAAGTCACTTAAGTTAAGCCTACTGTAAAACATGGGGCTAGCAGCGTCTGTCTGGGGCAGTATGTCCATATTCAAACCAGCGGAATTGGTGTTCATCGACGGTATTACGGACAAATATGTACACCACAACATACAAAAATCAACTTAGGGAAAAGTGCTGAACAAATGTTAACATCAAACACGTTAATGTTTTACCAGCACAGTGACCATAAAAGTTAGGCTCTCATTGAGCAAGTATTTGGTGTACGATTGCCCGAAAGTATTACAACCACCACCTCAGTCACCAAACAGCCTTATCGAGAGTGTGTTGGGAGGACTAGAGCGACGAATTAGAAGACATCAGTATCTTCCAAAGAAACTTTGAAACTTCGCTAAAAGGAAGAATGGGACGGCCCACGTACTAACTATTTAGGAAGTATCATTAGCGGTATGCTGCAGCGATTGAAAGAAGTGATACAACAGAATGCCTACCCGACGAGATAGTATCATACTGTCAAGAAATCATTAGTTCTGTAAAATGTCCGAATATTAAAATGACGTGAAGATATGACCGGGCCTTATTTAAATCGTATTATTAAGGAATTTTTGAAAATTATGGTAATAAACCCTATGCTGTTATTAAAAACACATGTAAGTTGGTATAACACTTGGTACTGCTTGTGATTTTTTGTTAAGAACAAAATTACGACGCCACAAAATAAAAATCTCATAGTGCCTGAATATTAACGTTACTCCCCAGATACGCGTGAGTCACATGACAGACATCGGTTTACTGTCAGAGAACTGAGGAACTACAAGTAGTTTACGGAAGATCGATATTACACACGTACGATTCTTATTGAAATACAAGACGTGTCTACTCGAACTTGGGATATCGAACATAAAAAACGAAATGCAGCATTTTAAAACGGTTTGGTGGTGCTGCCAGTGTTTCCATGTAGTGTACTAGCAGCTACAGACTATGTTTTTCTGACTTATGATCAACTGGATATTTCTTGAAGTAAGGAAGAAACATATTAAAATGCCAAACAAATGCAGTGATTAGTATCCACACTAGGGGAACTTTTGTAAATTATTTTTCACAACATGAAGCACATAATGTTGATGGATGCGGGAAAAGTAAAGTGACCCCCCCACACGGTGCAAAGTATCTGGCTGCCTCTGCTGCTGCCACCACTTTACTGAATTCATACAGAAGACAAAGTGGGAAATGTGTCCTCCGTTTCCTAGCGTCTATAGCTGCATACACTGCCGCCAAAAGTTAGAATGACATTATATAGACTCAGACATCAACAGTGAACTACAAATAAAAACGGCAATCGCTAAATAAACCCATAGCAACCAGAATACCAAACCAAAGTATTCCGGTTGCTATGGGTTTATTTAGCGAAAAACCTTAACAAAGGGATGTCCTCAGGGTTCCGTTTTAGGTCCCCCATTCTGGGACATCCACAGGGAGCCACTTCTGAACAAGTTACAATGGAGTGAAGAGGTGCTAGAGATGATAGCCTATGCCGATGACCTCCTTCTGTTGGTTGGCGGCCGGAGGATTGAACCGAAAATAGAAAGGGCCATGACATAATTGCGGCTATGGTGCCGAAATACTAAAATGACTATTTCACCAACAAAATGAACCTACCTTTACCTGAAAGGACAGCTAGTAAGAAATCCTGCAGTGAAAATTGGGGGATCACTAGGTCTTAGGCGGTGTGAGACAGGCTATTTTGGAGTTATCATCGATGAAAGTTGGAACTTCGAAAATCTCATTGAATCCGTAACCCAAAGCCCATTACAAGTACTCAATAACCTCATCTCTAAAGGACACAAAAGATTTCACCTTCCCCCCCCCCCCCAACCACCACCACAACTGATAAAACTGTACCATAATAGTATACTAACTTCAATAGAGGGTTGCGGCTCGGGAGTCTGGGCACACAGACTCAAAAGGGTGGTGCCCGCCAAGACAGCGAGAAGAGTACAGAGGAACTTGCTGTTAAGATCTGTGAGGGCTTGTAGGACATCTCCTGGGGTTGACCTATTAGTGATAATGGGGTTCTGTCCTCTGGACACCAAAATTAGGGAGCAAGCAGCATGGTACTGGGCTAAGAAAGGGAACGATATGAATATAGCAAACATTCTGGGAGTTCAGGCTAGGGACAAGGGTGAGATAAGGAAAAGGGGCGAAAGTCTATGGCAGGAATCACGGGAAATGGATGAAACTGGCAGAAGAACCTTCAGACTCTTACCGTATGTAAAAGAAAGGTTAGGCATGAGGTATTTCAAGCCATCCCGGGGTTTAATTCATTTTCTCACTGGTCATGGGCCCTATCCGACATACCTACGCCGGTTTGGGAAGAGGGCTACGCCTGTGTGTGACTGGGGCGCATCGGAGGGTACTCCCGACCATGTGGTTTACGAGTGCCCCCTTTTAGATGATGTAGCAGTTACATTACGACAACAACTACCAAACAACGATACATACGACTTGCTGAGACACGAAGAGATTTTCGAAACCTTGAACAATTTGGCTAACGAGGTATCACGAAAAGTTCTGACAGCATACCTGAGGGATTATCGTGCTTAAAAACAAACTACTGAACGTGTCCTAGTACCATAATCCTGTACCGCCTGTGTGTGGACAGGTCGACTCGAAAGTTGGAATCCGCCACGTGCAGAGCTAGGGCGACTGGGGTACATTAACTTCACGAAAATGACAGCACCGGACTTGACGTAGGTTTGTTAGTAGTTAGTAGGATTTAGAAGTAGATACCAAATTAGGAACCTGCAGCGACCAGTAATTTTGGCCTGCCTAGTGTCAGGGGCACACTCATCGGGATTAGCTCGATGAGCAAGGCATTGCAGTAGGTTTATAGCCACACTGACACACCTGTAACGCTGCAGGCAGTTAGGATTACTAACAAGTAGGTAGTAGTGTGTATATCTTAACATAAATCGTAAGTTTGCCCATTATTAACCTGTACTGTCTATACTGTCTGTATTTTATAAGTTAAATGTAATTAGCTGCAAATAACAACATTGTATCACTTAGGACCCACCAATTCACTAAGGTGGTGGATTATATTTGTATAATTACAATGTATTGTAAATAAATATTTAAAAAAAATGGAATACCAACAAGCAAAACAAAAACTCTACGACTTATAGACCAACCTTATATTGTCGTCTACGTTTAGCAGTCAGAGACACTGAGACTATTCATGAAGGACTCTGAATTAGACACAAGACCTTGATTCATGTATTGAGATCGTCAAAATTCCGGTAAGATATAACTCGACAAGCAAATTATCTTTAGCATCATGTACCCAAACCAGTTTTTAGATATTCAACACTGTGAGGAAACGTGACGCACTTGACTAGTTCCCTGATGTCTCCTATGGAGGCGCTCAGACAGTGCAAACTTCTTACTTGACACTTTCCTTCATCGTCAATTTATACTACTATATACTTATATTCTAATTTTATACTATTGTTGCCAAACTGCTCACTTTTAACGCTGGTGAAGTCGGATAACATCCTCGCTTAGCCGTTCTTGCGTACTTGTAAACTTATAAAACGTACCGTATGTTTTCAGATTTTTTAGTTACGTTGTACTTTCACGTATAGAGGTAGATCGCATCTAAGGAATATCCGTGAAACTAACAACATTATTGAAAGAAACCTATGGGTAATTAATACAGCTTTGCATGTGTTAGTATATTGTCGGACAAATGTTCGTACTTGAACATTACGGTATGGCGGTCTGCTTGTACCCTAAATATCAGATGGAAAATGGTCATGACGAGCTGCGCTTGGTGATGCGGTCTTCCACTGAGATAAGTCTTTGTAATGGGGGCGATATATCAGGCAGTCCAAATTGAATACCGGTCTGGAGCTAAAGCCGCATAGTGCACGCTGGGCCGAACAATAACACGTTGCGAAACTCCCTTCTTCTTTTTACTCGCCGAGCGTGAGTCGGCTGTATGTGCCAGGAGACTTTCCCGTTATCGTTTTGTTGTTCCTGTCATGCCTCTTTGCATACAGAGTGTCCTTGTAACTGTTCGCGCTCCTGCGCTAGCGTTTGAGCCTGACAATGCTGAAGCGTATAAAAACTCGCACAGATGGAAGTGATGCACAGTGACAAGTTTGCTTAATAAATTACTATTAGTGCGAGTGGTAGCTTAACGTGCTTAATTCAGTTTCATCCCATTCCGTATATATAACTGAACGAAGCGTATGAAATGAGGCGTATACTTCTATCATTTGACCAGTTTTTTCTTGCCGGTACTACAGTATCTGCCACCATATATCTTTCTTACGCGTCAAGATGACAGTCTCTCCTTGCCTGCGTTACACGCAATATAACGTCATTAGCTACGTCTGTCCGAATATGTGTTCAGCTGATGACAGTCTGCTGTGTAATGGCGATGATGTATGTACATAATCGTACGGTGCTAAAGATGATACACGAACTCAACGTGACCATTCAGTCATACATGCTTCATCATCAATACTGTAGCGAATACTATAGCGCCGCACCTAAAGGCACAAAAGCGTGACATTTTATTTTGTGGATATGCTATTAATTTGTAATTTTACAGTGAAATGAATGCTCCTAGCTGCATACAGGCGTTGATGTAAGTCAAGATGGACAGATGAAACGTGTGCCCGTTGACATATATCAACGCCTTTATGCTGCTAGGGGCATTCATTTCATTGTAATTTCATTGTAACGAGCTGCATGGTCACCGATGGTATCTGTTCTTTCGGACATGTCAGAAAGAACAGACACCATCTTCATAAATAAATTTGTAATTTTCTTTGTTATTCTGTGTGTGTTCCCAATACGAGAGAGAGAAGCAAATGAGATTTTCCGGGGCTAACGTTAATTTTGATGGTGCTCCTTTCAATTTACAATTATTAATCTTCGCCATCTGTTACATGAGTTCCTTTTATCTATGACGACGCCATGAGCGCATGAATATTACTTCTGGGTAGTTGATGGCAACAGAAAATACTGAAAAACACTATCGTATAATGTTTTCTTGCTGGAACCAAGTCTTTAAGCAGCATCCAACAGACTCACCCAGTTCGAACGTGGTAGCTTTTATGCTGTAGCCGAAACGTCTGCTTCGGGTAGTCAGTGTCCAACACAGTGGACCTCGAGCTAGGCACCATGTTGGCGAGGGTTTTGTCCTCCGGTCTCACAAATGGATAGTAACGGGTGATAATACAGTTCATGACGTTGACCCTTACCGAGGAATATTTTATGTGATCGGAATGAGAGCCGCTGCGAAAGAGTTCGGGGTTATACGTCGATATCGTACCCCTTCACCCTAGGTAACACGTCATGTTCTGTTCTCTAATATCATCGCTCACGATTCTCCGTCGTATATCTAAAACCGATTACGCTTTTCTACGAGTCATAAAATATTAGTTTTGTAACTTGTAGTTATCTCTCTGTCATTTCAGTACGCTATTGCCTTTCCTTATCGTAAGATATTCTTCGTGAAAACTTTCCTAGTCTGATCGTTCATTCACGAAAAGAAATGATAAATACTACTGGTGGAAGAAAGAGAAGCATCTATATAAATAACGAGAGATTAGACGGAGAGCCAGTCCTAAGCAAAGAATGGAAAGCTGAATGGCGGAAGGAGTTTAGAAGGTCTATGCAAGGGAGATGAGCTTGAAGGCACTATTATGGAAGGGGAAGAAGATATAGATGAAGATGAGATGGAGGTATGAAACTGCGAGAGGAATTTGAAAGAGGACTGGTAGACCTAAGTCGAAACAATACCCCTGGAGTGGACGACATACCGTCAGAATTGCTGACAGCCATGACAAATCTAAACCGTCGGGTGTGCAGGATGTATGAGACAGGCAAAGTACCCTCAGACTTCAAGAAGGATGTAATAATTCCACTTCCAAAGAAAGCAGTACTGCCAAGTGTGAATATCATCGAACTATCAGTTTAATAGGTAATGGTTGGAAAATACCAGCAGTAATTATTTACAGAAGAATGGAAAAAGTAATAGAAGCAGATCTCATGCAAGATCAGACTGGATTTCGGAAAAATGTAGGAACACGCGTGGAACACTTAAGGAAAGCCAAACCTACGTTTATACCAGACTTAGAGAAAGTTTTAACAATGTGCACTGGAATACTCTCCTTGAAATTCTGAAGGTAAGAGGGCAGAAGACATGGAGTAGAAGGCTGTTTACAACCTGTTCCAAAACCAGACTCGAGGGGCATGAAAAGGAAACGTTGGTTGAGAAAGGATTGATACAGATTGCAGCCTATCCCCGATGTTATTCAGTGAGTACATTGAGGAAGTGATATAGGGAACCAGAGAAAAATTTGGAGTAGAAATTAAAGTTTAGGGAGAAGAAATAAAAACTTTAAGGTTTGCCGATAACTGTGTAATTCTGTCAGAGAGAGAGAACAAAAGACTTGGAAGAACAGTTGAATCGAGTGGGTAGTGCCTCGAAAGAAAAATATACACTGACATCTCAGAAGTCATGGGATAGCGATATGCAGATATGCAGATGCGGTAGTGTCACGTACACAGTGTATAAAAAGGCAATGATACGTGGAGCCGTTGGCGCCAGTCGCTTCTGTGTATTCATTTAAGATCTCTGCGATAGACTCTGTATCACGTGGCCGCGGATTTCCTGTTTGGTCGCTTTTCCGCTATTTAAGCGCACATCACTGTGGGGAGAGGGCTGGTTTTGGCAGGTTGGCTGACGCCCCAGTGTGCAGTCTGGTTGTCGGCGGTTACTCTTTGCGCTTGCTCTGCCTCTTTCTGTCACGTGTGCAGTGGGGCTACAGACTGAGGCTTGCGTGCCGTCGAGAGTGTATATTGCGTTTGGGGGAGGACGATGGTCTCGTCTGGGCTGCTAAAGGATATGAACTTGTGAAAGTGGCTTTGGGGTGTATCAGCCTGCAAACGCTACAGAATGAAACGGTGGGATGTATTCAGGAAAGTCCTGCTGTGCATGTGTATCTTGAAGTTCGTGCTGTTTCCAGTAAACAGCTCTCCCAGTATGAGATTTTCACTCTGCAGCGGAGTGTGCGCTGATTTGAAACTTCCTGGCAGCTTAAAACTGTGTGCCGGACCGAGACTCGAACTCGGGACCTTTGCCTTTCACAGGTAAGTGCTCTACCAGCTGAGCTACCCAAGCACGACTCACGCCCCGTCCTCACAGCTTCACTTGGTAGAGCACTTGCCCGCGAAAGGCAAAGGTCCCGAGTTCGAGTCTCGGTCCGGCACACAGTTTTAATCTGCCAGTAAGTTTCCTATCAGCGCACACTTCGCTGCAGAGTGAAAATCTCATTCTGGAAATATCCCCCAGGCTGTGGCTAACCCATGTCTCCGCAATATCCTTTCTTTCAGGATTGCTAGTTCTGCAGGGTTCGCAGGAGAGCTTCTGTAAAGCTTGGAAGGTAGGAGACGAGATACTGGCAGAAGTGAAGCTGTCAGAACGGGGCGTGACTCGTGTTTGGGTAGCTCAGTTGATAGAGCACTTGCCTGCGAAAGGCAAAGATCCCGAGTTCGAGTCTCGGTCCAGGCACACAGTTTTAATCTGCCAGGAGGTTTCAGCTCTCCCAGTGTTTGGATGGCCAGGTTATCTGTTTCGTATTGACAACTGGCCCAAAACTTATTGAATACTGGCTTGGCTGTTTTGGAGGCACTTGAGATACTAGAAATTAATGTCTAACCAAGTGAGTGACTGTGCACTCTGAAATACCTATAGGTTTGATTTACTGGCAATTCTTTCTGGCTTTTGCTATTTTCTGTAGTCCACCTATAGTGGCTTTCTTTGTAAAATTAAGAGACTGATGGCATTGTTTTTCTCATGTAAATATTATTTAGAATGATAAGACAGAGTATGTGTTCTGGTTTCTAAACAATCTGCAGTGTTCTCACTGTGAATTTTAATGTATCGGGGTTCCTGTGCAAAGGGAGGGTGATCTGTTATTGTAGACAGTGACTGAAAGAGATTTAATTTGGCTGCAAAGCGTAATTGTAATCCTATATTGAAATCTTCCTAATGTTTTAAGGATTGTGTTACTCTGGATATTGCCCAGTTGCTGTGTGGTGTGATTTAGTTGTTTAAGTGGTATAATCAGTGGTGCACGTCGTCCGTTGTAACTGGTCGTGTAAGTGGGGGACGACGCCTTAGTGGCGGCCTGTTTGAAATGTACCCGACAGTGCGGTCGCTGTGTTTATCAGTAGACTCCAGTTCTTCGCGAATTTAAACTGAGTATTTTATTATTTGTTCGTAGTGAGGCTGAGGCGTCCGTCTTTCCATCTCCGCCGTTCCTTTAACCTTTCATCCAGGCTCGATTTGAGTTGTAGTTTTCGCGCACCTCTGATGTGCCATTACTTGTTACTGAAATTTCGTAATACCTGAAAGACGCGTTGCATTGTACTGGGCTCTTAATGTCTTATGCTGAAAGAGAAATTGTGAGTTTTTCCTGATGTTATATCTTTAAAGTGCTTACTGCTCCTGTGGAAGTTTTTCTTAGTAAAACATTTATTGTTTGTATGGTTCTTGAGATTTATGTAAAGAAGGCTTTAAATTATTTATTGCTTGATGTGAGCTTAGACGCCAGTAGCCATTTTGTCTCTTTATTAATGCTTACAATTCTAGGGCAATTTTGTATATTATTCAGGGGTAACAGCAGTTTGCTGTTGTCATGCAATTGCTAAATAAAATCTGTTGGAAATTAGAAGCCAGAGTTTGTGTTTGATGGGTAATTATTGCTTTGTCTTTATTGAGTTGAAGTTTTCTTGAGCGTGTGCCCCACGTTTCAGGCAGTGCATCGGCGGGGTTGTCATTTTTATTCAGGTGATTTAAGTGGAAAGTTTTCTGACGAGATTTTAACTACACGGCAGGAATTAACTGTCTGTCAACACGGAACGGTTGTTGGAGCTAGATGCATGGGATATTCCATTTCGGAAATCGTTATCGAATTCAGTGTTCCGAGATCCACAGATTCAAGAGCGTGCCGAGAACACCAAACTTCAGGCATTACTTCTCACCACGGACAACGCTGTGGTACGTACTACGAATGCGTTCGTTAGGACAGTGCAGTGAAATTTAGTGTTAATGGGCTGACCGCGACCTGATCAGATGAGTCCAGATTTTAGTTGGTAAGAGCTGATAATAGGGTTCGAGTGTGGTGCAGACCCCACGACGCCACGGATCCCAGTTGTCAACAAGGCACTGTGCGAGCTGGTGGTGGTTCCACAATGGTGTCTGCTTTCTTTAGATGTTTTGGACTGGGTCGTCTGGATGTTCGGCTGCTTGGAGAGCATTTGCAGTCATTCATGGGACATTTCTGTCCTTAAGATGCTCAATAATTCAGTCTTCTCAGGTTCACAGTGCCTAGGGTGTGCCAAGAACACCGAATTTCCGGTATTACCTCTCACAATGGACAACGCAGTGGCCGACGGCCTTCACTTGACGAACTAGAGCAGCGGCTTTTGCGGAGAGTTGTCAGTGCTAACAGACATGGATCTCACAAACTGATGTGGAACGTACAAAGATAGTTTTCGTTGAGAGGGTATGGCGAAATTTGGCTTTATTTGGCTATTGCATCAAAAGAATGACGAGAGTGCCTTTGCTAACAACAAGACATCGTCTGCAGCGTCTTTCCTGGACTCGTGACCACATAGGTAAGATCCTAGATGACTGGAAAACCGTAGCCTAATCAGGTGAGTCCCTATTTCAGTTGGTAAGAGCTGCTGGAAGGGCTCGAGTGCAGCGCAGAACCCACGAAGCGATGGACCCATGTTATTAACAAGGCACTGTGCAAGTTAATGGTGGCTTCATAACGGTATGGACTGGGTCCTCTGCTCCAATTGTACTGATTAATTACTAGATTAAGAAATCCACTGCCTTATCTACCCTTATTAATTTAGGAGTTTGTTCTAGGATATTTTCTGAGTATTTTGATAAAAGGAACGCTTGGTCTCCAGTGGCTGGTTAAAGAATAATGGTGCAATTATTGTTTATTTAGCTTGTCACCACATTTACCATTGTTTATGGGAGGATACCTTTCACAACAATGATAAAGTCTGTAACGACGACACAAAACACAGAGTAATCCAACAACCCTCAAACAGATGTAAAAGTAGTGCAATTGGGTTTCCATCCATGAGAGAACATCTCAGTATAGCTTCCTTGCACAATTCTCTCACTGTATTCAGTGAACCCACGGTTCGCGTGGCTGCCCCCGTCGGAGGTTCGAGTACTCCCTCAGGCGTGGGTGTGTATGTTGTCCTTAGCGTAAGTTAGATTAAGTACTGTGTAAGACTAGGGACCGATGACCTTAGCAGTTTAGTCCCATAGGAACTTACCACAAATTTCCAAATTTGCATAACATTCATTTTGTCAATTACTCCAGCAGTAAATCTATCTGAACTGCTGTATACCACTTTTATCCACCAGCTAACTCAGCCGGGACGAAAACTAGGGACAGAACCGAGCAGTATGGAATGTAATCTTCAGATAGAAGAATGAAGTGAGCTTTACTGTTATCAACAGGTACCAACCGCTGCGGTCGCAAGTTCGAATCCTGCCTCGGGCATGGATGTGTGTGATGTCCTTAGGTTATTTAGGTTTAATTAGTTCTAAGTTCTAGGCGACTGATAACCTCAGAAGTTAAGTCGCATAGTGCTCAGAGCCATTTGAATCATTTTGAACAGGTACCATGTTTACGTTTCAGTTTTTCCCAAACCTTCAAATAACCTGTTTCTATAATGTAATATAAACATCTCAATAGCCAGTTTAGTTAATTTTTCAATTCTGCACGAATACTGCAGACAACATTCACTACTGCCAATTATTGCACTGCTAAATACTCTCTCTGCTCCTTTCCTTTTATTACAGCCACGGAGACCCGCTATTTTCAGCAGCTTTGGGAGTTTCCTTTAGCAACCTTGCTTCAGGGAAGTTAACTTAGGAGTGGTATATCATACAATTGCCTCTGCTAAAAATTTTGTACATGTGTAGGATAGGGAAACAGCAGCCTCCCGTGTCTGCGCAGCGGAAGCTTAGGAGAAGGCGAACTTCATTCCATAACAACTGCGTTGTGCTAGATGCTAAAGAGAATCCCTCTGGTGAGATAATATCTGAAGTCATATGAAAAACACGGAGCTTCAGAATGTGTGACTAGACGCTGGATGCTGCCATGCAGTGAAACAATGTTTGTTCAAATCTGAGTGACTGGATCTGTGTCTAGCTCAACAATTTTTAGGTAAAAGTCGCATTTTCCTGAGGGTGACTATGTGCAAGGCTTTTGATTGACTGGGTAGGAAATCTGTCATGAAGTTGGAGAGCTTTTCCGCCTTCCTTCCTGTGCCATACCATTACTGGTTAACCATGACAAAATTCATGAGAGTAGGACTCTGTTAAACTTCTTTATAAAACTGTTATTGATTAGAACTCGCAAGGTCAGCTGCAATAGAATAGCGAAATTCTGACCCTGGGAGAAACATCTAAGTTTCGTAGAGCGAAGTAAGAACACACTTTCTGCAGGGACACTGAAGAGTACACTTGCTTCAGGGATGCCGTAGAGAACGCCCTTTACTTTAGGCAGCGACCCACCCTCCCACCCACCCACACACACACACACACACACACACACACACACACACTTCATTCAGCGATATCGTGGAGAACTCCCTTTACTTTAGGCAGCCACACACACCCACACCCACACCCACACCCAGACCCACACCCACACACACACACACCCACACACACACACACACACACACACACACACACACAAAGAGAGAGAGTGATGCAGAGAGAGGCAGAGAGAGAGAGAGAGAGAGAGAGAGAGAGAGGTGTCCCCGACTTCGAGCAAAGCTCAGAGGTCGAGCTTCTACTGCAGCTGTCTTCCACATTCATACCACGAGTGGTAAGCACGTGCCATCGATGCAACCGACATGCCATGGAGATGAAGAGCTAGTTAGTGTTTCATTGCACAGATTTAAAATTCGCAAGCAACTAGTTCTAGCTATCATGCGCCTTGGCGAAAGTAAAGATTTGCAGTTTGCTTTTCCGGTGATGTTTCTTCAAATCAGTAGCCGTTTCTGTTGTGGATTGGCAAGACAGCCAATCCACTATGACAGGAAGCCGAAAGGCACGGGTTTAAGCTCACGCAGGCTGCCGTGAGGTCTGGAACAGGACAAGGACTTTATAGTAGCAAAGAACGTACGTGGCTGCTGGAATACTTAACTTCAATCCACAATTGGTGAACATCGCTCTTGACGGTACATGTTTTACAGCATCAATACTAACTGCTAATGGCGCCTTGCTAGGTCGTAGAAAATGACGTAGCTGAAGGCTATGCTAACTATCGTCTCGGCAAATGAGAGCGTAATTTGTCAGTGAACCATCGCTAGCAAAGTAGGCTGTACAACTGGGGCGAGTGCTGGGAAGTCTCTCTAGACCTGCCGTGTGGCGGCGCTCGGTCTGCAATCACTGATAGTGGCGACACGCGGGTCCGACGTATACTAACTGATCGCGGCCGATTTAAAGGCTACCACCTAGCAAGTATGGTGTCTGGCGGTGACACCACATTCCTCCCCCGCAAATCGGCGGACAGTTGTGGCATAAGGCTTCCGCCCGCCGTGGAGAGGACCCCATGTTGGCATATGCGACGAGGTGGGGAGCCTAACAACAGGCCAGGCTGTGCCACCCGCACCTTGACATTCGGACCGAGGGCAGCTAGGAAACGCCTGAAAACCTGCTGCAGGGTGCACGCCAACATGCGGTGTATGCGCCCGTAGAGAGACAGGAGGGGCCGAAGGGTCGACCTCTATCGGGCTGGGGCACCCGACGGGCGAAGACGACATATGGTCCGGAGCGGGCAAGAGTTCTATGGCGGAGGACAACTGGTCACGGGCAGCGATCGGCGACGCGTGACCCAGGGAGGCGCTCGGCGGTTGCAGCGACGCGTCCACTGCGGGCGTCACCGGCGGGAGAACAGGCGGCGGCGGTGGTGGCGGCGGCGGCGGCGGCGCGTCGCCATGGGGCAAAATGAAAGGTATCGTCGGTAACACCTGGGGCTGATGCGAGCCAGTAGATGGGTCCCCAGGGCGCTGACCGGACGGCACCTTCGCTGAAAGCAGACGGGGAGCGGCAGATCCCGTGCGACGACAGAGGCGCAGCGGACTGAGATGCCGACGCACCTCACCAGAGGCCCCCAAAACCAGATACATAGCGCGGGCGAGGCAGCGAAGAATGCGCCCTTTGAGCCAATGCCGTGAACCTCGATAGTTGCGGTAGTATACAACGTCGCCTGGGGCTAAAGCAGGTGTCTGCCGCTGCACAGGAACCTGATGCGGCGGATGTAGCAAAGACATCAAGGTGCGATGAGGGCGACTGTGAAGCAACTCAGCCGGCGAGCGACCATCTCGAGGCTGAGAGCGATACGAGGACAAAATGAGCAATAACGCGTCCTCCCGAGAATGCGACTCCATCAGCTTCAACATCTGTGACTTGAAAGTCCTGACCAAACGTTCAGCGGCACCGTTGGACTGTGGCTAAAACGGCGCGGAAGTCAGATGTTGAATACCATTGGCCTTTCAGAATGACTAAAATTCTGCGGACATGAATTGTGGGCCATTGTCGGAAACAATAGTCTGTGGAAGACCTTCAATGCAAAAGATAGCGGATACCGCTTGGATGGTGGCAGATGACGTCGTGGAAGACATCCGGACAACAAAAGGAAAATTACTGCATGAATCTACCACAACCAACCATCGATCATTCCAGAATGGACCAGCAAAATCGATGTGTAAGTGTTGCCAAGGGGAAATGGCTTTTGGCCATGCAAAGAATTTCCGCGGTGGTGCTGACTGTTGTTCGGCACACACCATGCAAGAAGAGCACATATTCGTAATCGCGGCATCGATTCCGAACCAAGTACAGTGCTGACGAGCAAGTTGTTTCGTTCTCACTATACCCCAATGTCCTTGGTGGAGAAGCCGTAAGACAGAGGACTGTAACGAACGTGGGACCACGACCCTGGACTGATCATTATCAGAACGCAACAGCAAAACACCACGTCGTACAAAAAGTCTCTCCTTGTGAGCAAAAAATCGGCGAACCAACGGATCCTCGATCCGTGACTTTGACAAGGGCCATTGCGTAGCAACAAAAGGCAGAACGGTAGCAAGGACGGGGTCTGCAGCTGTGGCTGTAGCTACACGACGAAAATCAATCGGAAACGATTCGACCACGTCATCGGTTTACGAATCAATGAACATGCAAGCAAGTTCGGAGGAATCGAATGCTCTATCCTCAGCAATAGGCAAACGGGACAACGCATCGGCGTTTCCGTGCTTAGCAGTGGACCGATACAAGATATCGTAGCGGTACTGCGAGAGGAAAATAGACCAGCGAATGAATTTCTGCGCTGTACGTGGAGATACAGACTTGGTCGGATGAAAAAGCGATGTCAAAGGTTTGTGGTCTGTGATGATCGTAAAGTGACGACCATACAAGAAATCATGAAACTTTGTAACACCAAATACGAGAGCCAATGTTTCTTTCTCGATCTGTGAATAATTTCTTTGCGCAGACGAGAGCAATTTGGACGCAAAGGCAATAGGGCGATCGTGCGAACCACCTTTGTGCGCAAGCACAGCACCGATCCCGAAATCCGATGCATCCACCATCAAGAAAAGGGACTTCCGGGGATCGAATGGCGTAAGACAAGTAATGGAAAGCAACGCCGATTTCAACTGGCGAAAGGCGCGTTCGCATTCCGTTGTCCAGACGAACGGAACACCCTTAACGGCGTAAGCGATGAAGCGGAGCTGAAATGGAAGAGGCGTGGCGCACATAGCGATGATAATAATTTATTTTTCCCAGCACACTCTGTAGCTGCTTCAAATTCTGCGGCGAAGGCAAGTCTTGTATGGCACGGAGGTGTTCTGGACTGGGATGTATGCCTTGGGCATTGAGTACATTGCCCAGATAGGGTAAGTCACGAGCGAAAAACACACATTTGTCCTTCCGCAAGCGAAGGCCATTTTGTCGCAGGACCTGAAATAATGTTCTGAGATTGGCTAAATGTTCTTCTTCCGTCTTTCCGGAGATCACAATATCGTCCAGATAGTTTGCTGCAGTAGGGACCGACGCACAAACAGTTTGTAGATATTGCTGAAATAATGCAGGGGCGGATGCACACCCGAATGGCAGTCGTTTGAATCGATACAAACCAAGATGCTTGTTAACCACCAAAACGCGCTGGTATTCGTCGTCCACCGGTATTTGCAAGTACGCATCTGCTAGATCCAACTTCGAAAAATATTTGCCCAGGCACAGTTTGTCAAAAAGATCTTCCGGGCAGGGTAAAGGAGAAGTTGCAGTCACTAGTTGTGGATTCACTGTTGCCGTGAAGTCCACACAAAGGCTCAATTTTCCCGAAGGTTTTTGCAAAATTACTAAGGGTGGTGCCCAGAGAGAAGCCTGCACACGTTCAATTACACCTTGTGATTCCAAATCGTGTAATGTTTTTTGCGACCTCATCACACAATGCGTGGGGAACATTGCGCGCTCTGAAAAATTTCGGTTGCGCGTTGACTTTCAGTTCCAAATGTGCTTTATAGTTCTTAGCGCAACCGAGGCCCGGTGCAAAAATGTCTGCAAATTCTTCACATAGACGAGAAACACTGTCTGAAGGCACAGTCTGGTTCACTAATAGGACCTGATTTACTATAGACAAGTTAAACAACTGAAATAAATCTAAACCAAACAAGTTCACTGCATAAGAAGAACGAAGGACATACAATGACACAAGTTTTGATTGTCCCTTGTATGTTGCAAGAAGGCTGCACTGTCCTAACACAGGGATCGCTTGTCCGGAATAACTACGTAACTTAACATTTGCGGCACGCAACGGAGGTGTGCCCAGCTGTTTGTACGTGTCGTGATTGATCAATGAAACTGTAGCTAAGGTATCGAGCTGGAATGGTATCACTTTGCCGTTAATGTGTAAGTCCACAAAAAGTTTATTGTCCTACTGATGACAAGAGCGACTGTCTCGTGCAATGTGGACTGACACTGGTACAGAATCACTTACGACTTGACGGGATTTCCGGCGATATCGACGCACACTATTTGTGGGACGAACACAGTCACTGTGAGAGAGTGTAGCACTGGGCGGAGTGGAATGAACTACATGAATTTCCATGGGCGAAGTGTCGTGAGCCTGAATATCCTTGGTTCGATTCCGATTCCGGCGTGAAGCAAAGGGCCTGGAATGGTTTTGAGCTTCTGATCGGAGCTCTTTCTAACAAACACTTTGAACATGTCCTTTTTTATTACAGAAAAAGCAAATAGCCTGGCGTGTTGGGCAATTCTCACACGAATGTCTAGTAGCACACCGCGGGCATGATTTCACTGCATTTGCTTGTTGGCGCGGTACACGTGGCTGAGAGCCAGGCGGCTTTTGCGCGGCCGGGCGCGAGGACTGTTTACTGTTCCGTGCAGCTCGCCCAGCAGGCCGGTTAACCTGACACATGGGTGGCGAAGTTTCAAATGATTCCTGAGCAAAGTCTAGTGTGTCCTGCCGATCCAATATGTCCATCACTTGTTCAAGGGAGGGATTGACTAGTTTCAAAATCTGTTCCCATATACGAACATCAGAAACGTTCTGTGCAATTGCATCACGTATCATAGTATCTGAATAAGGGAGGCCACAGTCACACTCAAAAGCAGAATCCTTAGTAAGGCCTTGCAAGGTTGCAACCCACCCCCTATTAGTCTGACCTGCTGTATGTCTTTTTCGAAAGGAGGTATACCTTTTCGCAACTACATTGACTGATTCTTTGAAATATACATTTAATGCAGACAAAATTGCGTCGTAGGACAGAGTTGATACGTCGCGCAAGGGAAATTGTTTGACTATCGTACGGTACGTGTGGACGCCGATGGACGAAAGGAGATAAGGCTGCCGCTCATCACCTTGAATTCTGTAGGCCGCGAGATGGAATCCAATTTGGCGTGACCACTCCGTCCAGCTTTCCAGTGCCGCAACAAAAGGACGAAAAGGTGGTGCAACTGCGTGTTGTGGCTGCGTGAGCGGTGGAGCGGCGGCTGCCGCATCGTTTTGCATTGCACGTTGACCCTGGACGAGCTGTCCAAGGGCATCCAGTAAGGCTTGCGTCTGCTGGTTCTGTAAGCGATAAAATTCGGACAGTACATCTGGAGACTCTGGCGAAGCCATTACACAAGTAAATCAGGGCAATATAGTTACGAACGCGAATTGGCCTCGTCGCCAACTGTTGTGGATTGGCAAGACAGCCAATCCACTATGACAGAAAGCCGAAAGGCACGCGTTTAAGCTCACGCAGGCTGGCGTGAGGTCTGGAACAGGTCAAGGAAATTAGACTAGCAAAAAAGGACGTAGCTGTGGAATACTTAACTTTAATCCATAAATGGTGAACATCGCTCTTGACAGTACACGTTTTACAGCATCAGTAGTGACTGGTAATGGCACCTTGCTAGATCGTAGCAAATGACGTAGCTGAAGGCTAACTATCGTCTCGGCAAATGAGAGCGTAATTTGTCAGTGAACAATCGCTAGGAAAGTCGGCTGCACAACTGGGGCGAGTGCTAGGAAGTCTCTCTAGACCTGCCGTGTGGCGGCGCTCGGTCTGCAATCACTGATAGTGGCGACACGCGGGTCCGACGTATACTAACGGACCGCGGCCGATTTAAAGGCTACCACCTAGCAAGTGTGGTGTCTGGCAGTGACACCACAGTTTCTGTAGTCACTGACCTTATCCGAGATACATTTTCATATTATACTTTCATGTTACTATCCACGTTTGCCAAGGATGTTGTTGGTATTTGCTGTTTCTTGTCTTCGTATTAAACGACATATACAGGGTGAAAAGTATGTAAACCGACAAACTCTGGGAGGTTGTAAGGGACATCAAAATAAATATTTTTCCCTAATGTCATTTTTTCCTATGAGGAGTATTTAAACCCATGGAGGCCGTATTACGATCTTCAGTTGTAGGCAACTGATGTCCACCAGTGTAGTAGGGCATTATCTCTGTTTACTAATGGAGCGATACACCTGGAGTGAGTACACTAACATGCTTGGTGCGTACTACGTAGCGCACCACAACGGACGAGCTGCACAGCGTGTTTATCAACAACAGTATCCTAACCGCCGTATCCCGCATCATGCGACCTTTGCTGCTGTGTACCAACGTCTGCGTGAGACCGGGTCATTTAGCAGATTACCTGGACAGGGACGCCGACGCACGGTAAGAACGCTGCAATTTGAGGAAGCTGTCTTGCAGCATGTGGAGCGGGATCCTTCATTCAGCACTCGTGCAATTGCACGTCATATGGGGACGAATCAGACGAATGTAAGAACAGTCCTTTTGAGAGCAATTGTTACGTCCCTTTCACTTACAGCGTGTCCACAAACTGGAACTAGTTGATTATCCACCCAGAGCACAGTTTTCGCAGTGGCATCTGGGACATTGTGAAATGCATCCTACATTTCCATCCTCTGTGTTGTTTACCGATGAAGCAACGTTCGGGCGTGATGGAGTCTTCAATGTGCACAGTTCGCATGTTTGGAGAGAGGATAACCCACATGCCACAGTTACTAGCGCTCATCAAGTGTGGTTCTTCGTTAATGTGTGGGTCGGTGTTGTTGTGGACTGTTTAACTGGGCCGTATCTGCTACCTAGGCCATTAAATGGCAGGAACTGTTACAATTTTCTCGCCAGAGCATTGCCAGAATTGCTGGAAAACGTCCCACTCCATACAAGACAACGCATGTGGTTCGAACATGACGGGGCGCCGGCACATTTCAGTCATCGTGTGCATCGATTCCTGGACCGACGGTTCCCAGAAACACGGATTGGCAGAGGTGGTCCTGTACCATGGCCTGCGCGATCCCCAGATATGTACCCTCTGGACTTTTTCGTTGATTTCATTAATTTGTCGCCAGAGAAATCTTTCTCTACCGGTTTAAATAGTCCTCATACGAAAAAATGACATTAGGGAAAAATATTTGTTCTGATGTCCCCTACAATCTCATAGAGTTTGTCGGTTTAAATGCTTTTCACCCTGTATACTTGATTCAGTGAGTAAATCATTCTGTTTGACGTTTTATAGCAATAAACCAAATTCTGATAGTGACTCCCAGTTTTATTTCGTGATTTTATGGTAGTCACATTTTCATGCGGAATTGGGCCACATCCTGTTATTTTCATTGAATATGACTTTACCCATTATACGATATTGTTTCTCCGAAATTTACATGATCTTATGGGGAGTTTCCGTTACCTGTAGGTCCCTGGGGAATATTCGTGTAGTATCTTAGGGGTATGCTACAAAGCTCAACCGACACTTCACATTTGAATGAAGGAACAAGTGTTTCCAAACAATATATGCTGTGATATCTTGGATATTCGGGAATCCAGCCTGATGTTCGCGTCGTTCTAGCACGATATATCAACAGCGTGCCTTGCTGTCTTGTTCAGGTGCTACCTGAGACTGGTCCTAGGGTCGATCGAGTCCAGTATTTACGCCTGGGAGGAGCTGGGCATTCCCTAATTGGTCCGCGCCGAGTCGAGTCTTCCATCTGTGGTCCGCGCCCGCCAGACTCGGCTTCAACGGACTCTTCCAGTCACGAATCTTCCGACTGCCGTCGGCACCCGTTTTGGCCGTCCTCAACGGTTGTGGTCACACACGATCTGAGATGTTGGATACACTATCTCATGACTGTTACTATGATTTCCACTTCTGTTTCGTGCTGGGCGCTCCCTAATCGGTCCGCGCCGCGTCGTGTGTTCCGTCTGTGGTCCGCTCCCGCCAGACGCGGCTACATTGTCCCTCTCTGGTCGCCAGTGTTCCCTCCGCCGTCCACGTCCACCCTGCCCGCCTTCTGAAGTCGAGTTCATTATATGGGGTGTGTCAGATCTGGTCTCTAATGTCTGACACCTTGTCTCACGGCCGTTCTCTCGGTCTCCACTTCTATTTCTTGCAGAACCTAGACTTTATGGACTCCACAAGGTTCACAAGGATGGGGTTCCACTGCGACCTATTGTCAGCAATATTGGCGCAGCAACTTACCCTACTGCAAAATACCTGAAGATGATGTTGACACCACATGTGGGTAAATGTGCACATCACATCTGGAACTCAGTGGATTTCCTGCAACGACTGGGCCAGCAACACATCACAGACACAGACATCATGGTTAGTTTCGATGTGGTGTCTATCTTCACATGTGTACCACTGAAGGAGTAACTTGAGCTTATTGGAGAGAAGTTCGATGGGGCTCTCCTTGACCTATTCAGGCCTGTACTGATCTCGACGTACTTCCTAAATGGGGGCCAATTTTATGAACAAACAGAAGGGGTGGCGATGGGCAGCCCTCTATCACCAGTGGTGGCCAACCTATTTATGGAAAGGTTTGAAGAGGACCCACTCTACAGCCACATATCAACCCAAGTGCTTTTTCAAGTATGTGGATGATACGTTTGTCATCTGCCCCCATGGTAGAGAGAAGTTAGATGAGTTCCTGCTCCATCTGAACTCTTGCCATCCGAACATTCAGTTCACAATGGAAATGGAGAAGGATGGACTACTTCCGGTCTTGGATGTTCTGGTGAAGAGTAAGGCAGATGGCTCATTTGGACACAGTGTGTACCGCAAACCATCGCACACCGACTTAAACCTACAAACCAGCAGTTGCCACCATCCGGCACAGAAGAACGGAGTGCTCAAAACACTGGTCCACAGAGCACAAACTCTGTCAGATCCTGATAGTCTTGCCACAGAAATAGAACACTTACAATCAGTTTTCAGCAGGAATGGGTACTCCCCTAGAGATATCCAGAAGGCACTTCAACCTGCCAACTGGCCAAAGGATTCAGAAGAAGAACCAGAAGAGGCAAAGAAGATAGCATACCTGCCATACATCGGACCTATCTCTGCCAAGATCAGCAGGATTCTCCAGAAATATGACATCAAGAGCATATTTTGCCCACCCACCAAAATTGGGGCTATGCTGGGGAATGTAAAAAATGGCCTGGGTCTATGCAAGCCAGGTATTGACAACATACTATGCCAGTGTGGGATGTCATACATTGGCCAGACCACCAGAATTGTGGACATCAGGTGTAAAGAACTCCAGAGACATACCAGACTCAGGCAGGAAACTAAATCAGCCATAGCAGAGCATTGTCTGGAACTTGGTCATTCAATGGATTTCAATGACACTAAGATTGTGTCACAGACCTCAAGATTTTGGGACAGTGTCATTAAAGAAGCCATTGAGATTAAGGTCACAGACAATCTAATCAACCGTGACTCGGGATACCAAATCAGCACTGCCTGGAATCCAGCGCTTGAGCTTGTGAAAACTGAACGCAGGACACTCCAGGATTCTGCAAGAAATAGAAGTGGAGACCGAGAGAACGGCCGTGAGACAAGGTGTCGGACATTAGAGACCAGATCTGACACACCATATCATGAACTCGTCTTCAGAAGGCGGCCAGGCCGGGCGCGAACGGCGGAGGGAACACCGGCGACTGTAGAGGGATAATGTAGCCGCATATGGCGGGCTGTCACTGTCACTGTCACTTATCCATACGAGTCTGCCCTGACTCATGATGGGAACAGGCTAAGCATATACTGCTATTCCTGTATAATCCTATATTTGTGGAGTGTGTTCCTCAAGGTCCGAATTGGCCCGAGGTGTTTTCTGGGGGAGAGTTTTCCTTTCTCTGTCGCGAGATATTATTCTCGTAACAGGTCAGGCCAACGCGTGGTTGGCCTGTGGTGAACAGGGTGGCCCAAGTCCGTAATGAGCCTATTGTCGGACCGTTCGGCCCGTCCGTAGAAGACCCGCGCCGATTGTTTAAATCGGTTGCGGAAGAAGGGGATGCTGGTTTGCCGGTGTAGCCGAGCAGTCGAACAGAGCCTCGGTAGGCGCAGAGCGAGCTTGAGCGCCCTGTTCTGCACCCTCTGCAGTTTGTTGATGTGTGTGTCGGCCGCGTTGCCCCACACCACGGCCGCATATTCCAGCACTGGACCAACCAGCGCCAGGTACAGCGTGATGCCGTGGTGAGGAGGCAGGGCGGACGACATGTTGAGCAGAGGGTACAGAACGCGTAGGTGTCCGATTGCTCTGCCCCTCACGTCCTCGATGTGGGCTTCCCACGTCAACTTCTGACCGAGAATGATTCCCAGGTAGCGGCCAGTCTTGCTCCATCGGACGGGGCTTCCCATGATGGTGACTGGCGGAAGATCTGGTGGCAGTGGTCTTCGCGTGAACACAACTGCCCGGCTTTTCGCCGCCTTCTGCTTCAGGTGTTACTTTGTCGACCACGCACCAAGGGCCTCACATCCACGCTGGAGCAGGCGGCGCATCTCGACTGCCTTCATACTCCGCACGAATAGCGCCGTGTCGTCGGCGTAGAGTGCCAACTTCACCAGCGCCACGCGCGGAGCGTCGGCAGTGAATAAGGAGTAGAGCAGGGGGCCGAGAACGGACCTCTGCGGCACTCCAGCACGGATGAGTCGGTGCGTGGACGTCCCCTCGTGGGGAAAGTCCTGTCGGCCAGATACGATCGGAGTAGGACCCCGTGCGATGTCGGGACCCCGTGCGCAAACAGTTTCTACACGAGGCCGTCGTGCCACACAGAGTCGAATGCCCTGGAGACGTCGAGGAACACCGCCCCAAGGTATTCCCGAGTCTCCAGGGCGCGCATGGCCTTTTCCACCAGCCGCATCAGCTGATGGACCCTGGAGTGACCCCTCCGGAAGCCGAACTGCTCGTCCGGTATTACTCCTTCTGCTGTCACGTGGCGAAGCAGGCACCTGGCGTAGAGGCGCTCGAACACTTTGGAGAGAGCTGGTAGTAGACTGATGGGTCTGTAATTGGCGGCGTAACGCGGGTCCTTGTTCGTTTTGGGGACGGCCACCACCTCTGCATGTTTCCACACAGAGGGATAGACACCCGAGCGAAGGAACTGGTTGAAGATACCCGCCAGCAGCAGATGGGCCCCTTCTGGAAGGTTCTTCAGCAGGTGGTTGGTGACCCCATCAGCGCCTCCGACCTTCCTAGTATTGAGCGCCTTCAACTGTGCAGCCACCTCTGCCTCGGAGATGGCTTCGATTACGTCCCCGTCGTCCCTTGCCTCCAGGAACACCGGGAGTTGCTCGGCTACCCGCTGGATGTGGTCTTCATCCAGATTGTCGTCCACCGAGGTGAATGACGATTCGAATTGGTCTGCCAGGACACCTGCTTTTCCATTTGGACTGCAGACGACGTCTTGCCCAACCAGTATTGGTGGTATGCGCTGTCGTCGGCGCAGGAACGACTTCACCGTGCGCCAGATGCTGCCGTCCTCTGGGTTGATGGAGGCGACGAAGGCCCCAACCACACGCTGTTCCTGTGCGCCTCAGCCGCTGCTTTGATGTCTCTCCGCATGCGGTTGAGGCGTCGCTTCGTCACAGGTTGGCAGGTGAGCTGCCACTCCCGGAATGCCTGTTCTTCTCCCTGATTGCTTCCCGTATCGGAGGCAGTAGGTTGCGGGAGAAGTCCATGGGCCCCTGTGGCTAAGGGGGGAGGGCGGTGGCAGCGTCGGCTGTGTTCAGTAGCTGGCGGGAGAGGATCCGCAGAGCGGCGTCTGCGCCCACTGCGTCTGGATCGGGTGTGTCCGCGATCGATTCCAGGACTGTCACCTCGAATCGCTCACAGTCCATGCGTCAGTACGTCTGTCGGCTTGGTGACAGCGTGGCCCCTGCGACATCTATGGCGAAGACCACCGGCAGGTGGTCTGACGACAAGGCACACAGTGTGGAGGCGGTCGTGTGGTGCCTGATGCCTTTTATGACTGCGACATCGAGAACGTCCGGCCATCCCCTGGCTGGGTAGATTGTGGGCTCCTGTGGGCCCAGGATCAGGGCGTTGTTCCTCGCGCCAGCGCGGGAAAGTCGGCGGCCACTGACATTCGTGAGGTGGGAGTTCCATTCCGGGTGCTTCGCATTGAAGTCACCTGCAATGAACACTCTCCCCCCAACTGTTAGCAGCGCGTCGACGTCCACCTCCTGGAGTTGTCCGCGTGGTGGCCTGTATACTGCCACGAATGTGATCTGCCCAGCTGTCGTGGTGACCGTCACCCCAGTGGCTTCCAGGGTTGCCAGGTCCGGGAGCTGCACCTGGTGGTGCCTGAGTGATGCAGGTACATAGATGGCGTTGCCACCGCCGGCTGTTGGCCTGTCATTGCGGTAGCAAACATAGTTTGCTACACGCACGTGGACCCCAGGTTTAAGGTGAGTTTCGTCGACCAGGCAGAGGTCAATGGCCTCGTCCTGCATGAACTGGCGAAACTCACCTTGTTGGGGGAACAGGCTGTTTGCGTTGAAGCCGCAAACGGTCAGTCCATGGATGAGTGGATTATCCATGGTGCAGCTTCATGGTGATGGTAGCAGCCTGGAGGGCCTCCATGACTGCCGTGACTAGCACGGGCAGTTGTTGGAGCAGAGCAGAGAGGGAGCCCAGAAGGGCTCCCAGGTCTGAGGCTCCTGGTCCTGTTGATGGCACGGGTGCAGCCGCGGCAGCGGGCGCGGGGGCGGCCGGGCGCGGCGTCGCCGTTGCGTCCGTTCGCTGGACCGCGCGCCCAGCATCCTGCGGCGCGGGAGTGTTGAGTGGGCGGGCAGTGCGTCGTCCGCCCTTGTGATGGTCGGCCTGGGAGTCAGCCTGTTGGGCTGACGAGCCAGGCGCGGTGCATGGTGCGGTGTCGTTCGAGTCCCGATGCGGAAGTGGTGGGAAGGCCACTTGTCGTCTCGTGGTGGCGTCAGCGGACTCCCCCTTGGTGGCAGAGGCGTAGCTGGTGCCAGGTAGCACCTTCCTGGCAGGTGCTGCTGATCGTCCGTTCTACCGTGGGGGCGTCGGAATGCAGCGCAGCCTCTGTAACTCGCCACATGTGGCTCGCTACAGTTGCAGCACTTTGGCGCCTCCTCTCTCTTCTTCGTGCAGTCCCGACTCTGGTAGGAGGCGACGCACTTGACACAGCGGGCCGGCATGGAGCAGTAGCGCGCCAGGTGTTGAAGGCCCTGGCAGGAGAAGCACTGGGCGCGCCTCCCCTTGGCCTTGAGTGGCTCCACTTCCACCCCAATCCGGGCTGGAAGATTTTTCGGTTTTCTAAGGTGTCCGGAAGGACAACTAGGAAAAGAGGCATATCTCACCTCGTCCTGGGCGATTTCATGATGGTCACGGAGCTAGCCATGTAGCCCAGCCCCACTAGTTCGTCTTTGAGGCGTGAGGGCTCCATTTTCAGCGGGAGGCGGCGGAAGACCACCTTCAGCTGCTTCACAGGCTCCGCATTATGCGTAAAGCAGTGTAGCTTGTCGGTCTCAATGATCTTCATGGCTGCTCGGTAGTCATCCATGGTGGCGGTCGAAACCCGGTGTAGGTTCAAAATGGTTCAAATGGCTCTGAGCACTATGCGACTTAACTTCTGAGGTTATCAGTCGCCTAGAAAACTAATTAAACCTAAGTAACCCAAGGACACCACACACATCCATGCCCGAGGCAGGATTCGACCGTAGCAGTCGCTCGGCTCCAGACTGTAGCGCCTAGAACCGCACGTCCACTAAGGCCGCACCCGGTATAAGTCTCGCCCGACACATTTGACCTTGGCAGCGGACGCAACTGTCTGAAATTTATCAAGGAAGGACTTGTAAGTGTCCGTCCATGAGACAGTTATCGGTGGTGGGGCGGGTGCCCCCCTCTTCGGTGGCTCAGTGGCCTCTGTGGCCTCTGGCTCGTCGACGCCGATGAATGAGTTCGTCGTCGGGAGCGGCTGCACTGTTTGGAGCCGTTTGGACCGAGCAGTGTGCCGCCGCTTCGGGACGGTGAACTCATCGTCTGGCGCCTGGTCTGCCTCAGTGGGGGCAGGGTCGTCTGCCATCTTCTGTTTCTGGCTTCTCCTGCAAACAGACTGAGAGAATGTGGAGGAGTCGTCCTCCTCCGTTGCTGCCGGCCTCTTCCTAGAGGGCTGCGGCGTTGCCATGGCTTCCGCCTCGAGCAGGTCACCAAGGTTGGCCTCTATGATAGTGTCATCACGTGGCAGGACGGTGACGTCTTCTCTCGTCACGCCTGGCGGTACAGTTTCCGGTATATCTGTGGGCTCTTCACTGGAAGACACCCGAGTGGCAGCCAGCAGTGCACCAGTTTCATCTCCAACTGGGACTGGTGGCGCAACACTCATCGGCGCCGCCGCTGGCAGAACAGTGTTGTCTGCATTCAATACGCCTGTCAGGGTTCCCGACGGTACTCAATCCTCTTCATCGACCACGCAACCGAGTGATTTTAGGTACTGGTGGAACAAGTGGAGAGCCCGTTAGTCGGCAGCACGTTCCAGGTAACCTGTATCCCGTGACATTCGGTGCAGGATGAGGTACAATTGCGCGGCCGTAATCGTGCCTGTTTCCCTTGAATATGCCGTCTCGTAGCCCATCGTCGTTTGCTGCGTCGTCGTACGTGGGGGGCCGGATGGGGCCGCCGGCGGGGCGGACTCGGTCGCCCGAGCCGTCCCGCCTGGCGGCGATCCGCCACACCCTTCTCTTGAGTAGCGTGGTCCTGCTTGCACTGCATCGCTCACTCGAGTGCGTCTGGCGGGCGCGGACCTCAGACGGAACACATGGCGCGGCGCGGACCGATTAGGGAGCGCCCAGCACGAAACCGAAGTGGAAATCATAGTAACAGTCATGAGATAGAGTACCCAACATCTCAGATCGGGTCTGACACACCTCATATGACAACCACAACCGTTGAGGACGGCCAAAACGGGCGCCGACGGCAGTCGGAACATCCGCGACTGGAAGAGTCCGTTGAAGCCGAGTCTGGCGGGCGTGGACCACAGATTGAACACTCGACTCGGCGCGGACCGATTAGGGAACGCCCATCTCCTCCAAGGCATAAATACTGGACTCGATCGACCCAAGGACCAGTCTCAGGTAGCACCTGAAGAAGACAGCGAGGCACGCTGTTGAAATATCCGTCGTGAACGACGCGAACATCCGGCTGGATTCCCGAATATCCAAGATGTCAACAGATCGCCGGGAAAGCATGAAGAATTACAATACATGCTGTGCATGACATTGGCATTTGCTTTTTTGTGCGGATGTATTTAGTGTAACACACATAAAAGGGTAAACGAAATGGAATTAATCTCCAATGAGCTATAGAATACCAAGGGTCCCTTATACTGTAGCATACTGGTAATACACACTGACGGAGAAAAATCGCAGCACCAAGAAGCAGTTTTAAAGACAAACGAAAGTTGGTAGGCGTGTTTCTAATATCTGAAGAATGATGTCTATTCAGGTCTCGCGCCATTAAACTCTCGTTCCATTAAGAGTGGCGTTAGTAGCGCTCCTGTGAGAGTCCAAATCAGGTTTGCTTTAAATGCCCGATGTTACAGTCATGAGGGTTAGCTACTCTTGAGACTGGACGAGATGAATTGTTACTTAAGAATGCCTTTAAGGCGTCAAGGCCATTATCAGCATCTCAATGAGGTTGAACGAGGTCATGTAATAGGGCTACGAGAGGCTGGACGTCCCTTCAGCGATACTGCAGAAAGAGTTGGCAGGAATATAGCCACGGTTCACAATTGCTGGCAGCGATGGTCACGAAAATGTACGGTCGCAAGAAGACCGCACTCCGGGGGGCCACGTGGCACAACCGAGAGGCATGGTTGACGTCTTTTTAAGACAGTGTTATTACTCAGGGAACATACACGTTGAAAGCACCGATGATGGCTGTTAAATCAATTGAAATCGATGTTGTTGTTGTTGTGGTCTTCAGTCCTGAGACTGGTTTGATGTAGCTCTCCATGCTACTCTATCCTGTGCAAGCTTCTTCATCTCCCAGTACCTACTGCAACCTAAATCCTTCTGAATGTGCTTAGTGTATTCATCTCTTGGTCTCCCCCTACGATTTTTACCCTCCACGCTGCCCTCCAATACTAAATTGGTGATCCCTTGATGCCTCAGAACATGTCCTACCAACCGATCCCTTCTTCTAGTCAAGTTGTACCACAAACTCCTCTTCTCCCCAATCCTATTCAGTACCTCCTCATTAGTTATGTGATCTACCCATCTAATCTTCAGCATTCTTCTGTAGCACCACATTTCGAAAGCTTCTATTCTCTTCTTGTCCAAACTATTTACCGCCCATGTTTCACTTCCATACATGGCTACACTCCATACAAATACTTTCAGAAACGACTTCCTGACGTTTAAATCAATACTCGATGTTAACAAATTTCTCTTCTTCAGAAACGCTTTCCTTGCCATTGCCAGTCTACATTTTATATCCTCTCTACTTCGACCATCATCAGTTATTTTGATCCCCAAATAGCAAAACTCCTTTACGACTTTAGGTGTCTCATTTCCTAATCTAATACCCTCAACATCACCCGACTTAATTCGACTACATTCCATTATCCTCGTTTTGCTTTTGTTGATGTTCATCTTATATTCTCCCTTCAAGACACCATCCATTCCGTTCAACTGCTCTTCCAAGTCCTTTGCTGTCTCTGACAGAATTACAATGTCATCGGCGAACCTCAAAGTTTTTATTTCTTCTCCATGGATTTTAATACCTACTCCGAATTTTTCTTTTGTTTCCTTCACTGCTTGCTCAATATACAGATTGAATAACATCGGGGACAGGCTACAACCCTGTCTCACTCCCTTCCCAACCACTGCTTCCCTTTCATGTCCCTCGACTCTTATAACTGCCATCTGGTTTCTGTACAAATTGTAAATAGCCTCTCGCTCCGTGTATTTTACCCCTGCCACCTTTAGAATTTGAAAGAGAGTATTCCAGTCAACATTGTCAAAAGCTTTCTCTAAGTCTACAAATGCTAGAAACATAGGTTTGCCTTTCCTTAATCTTTCTTCTATGATAAGTCGTAAGGTCAGTATTGCCTCACGTGTTCCAGTATTTCTACGGAATCCAAACTGATCTTCCCCGAGGTCGGCTTCTACTAGTTTTTCCATTCGTCTGTAAAGAATTCGAGTTAGTATTTTGCAGCCGTGGCTTATTAAACTGATTGTTCGGTAATTCTCACATCTGTCAACTTCTGCTTTCTTTGGGATTGGAATTATTATATTCTTCTTGAAGTCTGAGGGTATTTCGCCTGTTTCATACATCTTGCTCACCAGATGGTAGAGTTTTGTCAGGACTGGCTCTCCCAAGGCCGTCATTAGTTCCAATGGAATGTTGTCTACTCCGGGGGCCTTGTTTCGACTCAGGTCTTTCAGTGCTCTGTCAAACTCTTCACGCAGTATCGTATCTCCCATTTCATCTTCATCTATATCCTCTTCCATTTCCATAATATTGTCCTCAAGTACATCGCCCTTGTATAGACCCTCTATATACTCCTTCCACCTTTCTGCTTTCCCTTCTTTGCTTAGAACTGGGTTTCCATCTGAGCTCTTGATGTTCATACAAGTGGTTCTCTTATCTCCAAAGGTCTCTTTAATTTTCCTGTAGGCAGTATCTATCTTACCCCTAGTGAGATAAGCCTCTACATCCTTACATTTGTCCTCTAGCCATCCTTGATTAGCCATTTTGCACTTATTGTCGATCTCATTTTTGAGACGTTTGTATTCCTTTTGGCCTGCTTCATTTACTGCATTTTTATATTTTCTCCTTTCATCAATTAAATTCAATATTTCGTCTGTTACCCAAGGATTTCTGCCAGCCCTCGTGTTTTTACCTACTTGATCCTCTGCTGCCTTCACTACTTCATCCCTCAAAGCTACCCATTCTTCTTCTACTGTATTTCTTTCCCCCATTCCTGTCAATTGTTCCCTTGTGCTCTCCCTGAAACTCTGTACAACCTCTGGTTCTTTCAGTTTATCCAGGTCCCATCTCCTTAAATTCTCACCTTTTTGCAGTTTCTTCAGTTTTAATCTACAGGTCATAACCAATAGATTGTGCTCAGAGTCCACATCTGCCCCTGGAGTCTTACAATTTAAAACCTGGTTCCTAAATCTCTGTCTTACCATTATATAATCTATCTGATACCTTTTAGTATCTCCAGGGTTCTTCCATGTATACAACCTTCTATCATGATTCTTAAACCAAGTGTTAGCTATGATTAAGTTGTGCTCTGTGCAAAATTCTACCAGGCGGCTTCCTCTTTCATTTCTTAGCCCCAATCCACATTCACCTACTACGTTTCCTTCTCTCCCTTTTCCTACACTCAAATTCCAGTCACCCATGACTATTAAATTTTCGTCTCCCTTCACTATCTGAATAATTTCTTTTATTTCATCATACATTTCTTCAATTTCTTCGTCATCTGCAGAGCTAGTTGGCATATAAACTTGTACTACTGTAGTAGGTGTGGGCTTCGTATCTATCTTGGCTACAATAATGCGTTCACTAAGCTGTTTGTAGTAGCTTACCCGCGTTCCTATTTTCCTATTCATTATTAAACCTACTCCTGCATTACCCCTATTTGACTTTGTGTTTATAACCCCGTAGTCACCTGACCAGAAGCCTTGTTCCTCTTGCCACCGAACTTCACTAATTCCCACTATATCTAACTTTAACCTATCCATTTCCCTTTTCAAATTTTCTAACCTACCTGCCCGATTAAGGGACCTGACATTCCACGCTCCGATCCGTAGAACGCCAGTTTTCTTTCTCCTGATAACGACATCCTCTTGAGTAGTCCCCACCCGGGGATCCGAATGGGGGACTATTTTACCTCCGGAATATTTTACCCAAGAGGACGCCATCATCCTTTAATCATACAGTAAAGCTGCATGCCCTCGGGAAAAATTACGGCCGTAGTTTCCCATTGCTTTCAGCCGTTCGCAGTACCAGCACAGCAAGGCCGTTTTGGTTATTGTTACGAGGCCAGATCAGTCAATCATCCAGACTGTTGCCCTTGCAACTACTGAAAAGGCTGCTGCCCCTCTTCAGGAACCACACGTTTGTCTGGCCTCTCAACAGATACCCCTCCGTTGTGGTTGTACCTACGGTACGGCTATCTGCATCGCTGAGGCACGCAAGCCTCCCCACCAACGGCAAGGTCCATGGTTCATGGGGGGTTGAAATCGATATGCAAAATTAAATAAAGGAAACATGATATTGCGACTGGTTGCTGCTTATTTGGTAATTTTATGGTTTACGGTCGCTGCACAACTTGGGAACCATCTGGAGCCCCCCCCCCCCTATTCTGCCAGTAGAAGTCACTGGTTCAAGGGCACAACAGAGTAAACAGCTGCAAGCACCGAGACCCTAAATGGACTTAGAGCCACAGTGGAGTTGGCCATCCCAGGTCATCCCTATCAGCATGGCTTACCAACCATTGATTGCCATCGTAGGATGGACGTTTCTGTGTGGTGGTCATCCCCTCACCATGAAAGAGCCGTACGTCAATAGACGCTGTGGCAGATACGCCATCGTCAACAACACGCCACTGGTGTGGGGAACGCACAGCTGGGTTACGTAAGGAGGCAGCTGGCGATCGATGGCGCAGCCGAGTCAGCAACACGGAGCGTGTAGCAGGCAGTAATGATGGCACAATCGACTGTTTTTAACAATAGATTGGTTAGTCGATTGTTTTCTCGTTTGGTCGGTTTTTTTTTCAGTCTAATGAAATTACTCTCTGCGGCCAGTTTAGCAATATGAATGTTTTCACTCGTCGGTTTTGAGTGGTTTCACTTGTTGCGAGACAGGTCTCCGACGGGCTGCGGCCGTTATACGAATGTTTTCAATCAGTCACTCAAATGAGTGATTCCACTTGCAGTTTTTTCAACCTTTCCGGTTATACATGAACCTTGAATAGGGTTGGACAGCTTTTTACAGACAAATAAAGTATCTTATTTCAAGGAGATGTGAATGAAAAGTATGATTCTAAATATACAAAATACACTCCTGGAAATTGAAATAAGAACACCGTGAATTCATTGTTCCAGAAAGGGGAAACTTTATTGACACATTCCTGGGGTCAGATACATCACATAATCACACTGACAGAACCACAGGCACATAGACACAGGCAACAGAGCATGCACAATGTCGGCACTAGTACAGTGTATATCCACCTTTCGCAGCAATGCAGGCTGCTATTCTCCCATGGAGACGATCATAGAGATGCTGGATGTAGTCCTGTGGAACGGCTTGCCGTGCCATTTCCACCTGGCGCCTCAGTTGGACCAGCGTTCGTGCTGGACGTGCAGACCGCGTGAGACGACGCTTCATCCAGTCCCAAACATGCTCAATGGGGGACAGATCCGGAGATCTTGCTGGCCAGGGTAGTTGACTTACACCTTCTAGAGCACGTTGGGTGGCACGGGATACATGCGGACGTGCATTGTCCTGTTGGAACAGCAAGTTCCCTTGCCGGTCTAGGAATGGTAGAACGATGGGTTCGATGACGGTTTGGATGTACCGTGCACTATTCAGTGTCCCCTCGACGATCACCAGTGGTGTACGGCCAGTGTAGGAGATCGCTCCCCACACCATGACGCCGGGTGTTGGCCGTGTGTGCCTCGGTCGTATGCAGTCCTGATTGTGGCGCTCACCTGCACGGCGCCAAACACGCATACGACCATCATTGGCACCAAGGCAGAAGCGACTCTCATCGCTGAAGACGACACGTCTCCATTCGTCCCTCCATTCACGCCTGTCGCGACACCACTGGAGGCGGGCTGCACGATGTTGGGGCGTGAGCGGAAGACGGCCTAACGGTGTGCGGGACCGTAGCCCAGCTTCATGGAGACGGTTGCGAATGGTCCTCGCCGATACCCCAGGAGCAACAGTGTCCCTAATTTGCTGGGAAGTGGCGGTGCGGTCCCCTACGGCACTGCGTAGGATCCTACGGTCTTGGCGTGCATCCGTGCGTCGCTGCGGTCCGGTCCCAGGTCGACGGGCACGTGCACCTTTCGCCGACCACTGGCGACAACATCGATGTACTGTGGAGACCTCACGCCCCACGTGTTGAGAAATTCGGCGGTACGTCCACCCGGCCTCCCACATGCCCACTATACGCCCTCGCTCAAAGTGCGTCAACTGCACGTACGGTTCACGTCCACGCTGTCGCGGCATGCTACCAGTGTTAAAGACTGCGATGGAGCTCCGTATGCCACGGCAAACTGGCTGACACTGACGGCGGCAGTGCACAAATGCTGCGCAGCTAGCGCCATTCGACGGCCAACACCGCGGTTCCTGGTGTGTCCGCTGTGCCGTGCGTGTGATCATTGCTTGTACAGCCCTCTCGCAGTGTCCGGAGCAAGTATGGTGGGTCTGACACACCGGTGTCAATGTGTTCTTTTTTCCATTTCCAGCAGTGTATATGGATTAGTTTATTGAAATACGAATTTTCGGTCTTGTGGCATTAAATACCAATTTTTGTTCGTTTTACAAGTTAAATATATGTTGTAGTGCTGTACCTTTGTACGCATATAAATGAACAATCACTTTTTATTTCTTTAAAGTCAGTACCGCCATTAGACTATTGTTTATTTACAGTGTTACATTTACACTTACACAATCATGATATCGGCTTCAAAGCGTCATTATCAAGTGTTTTAAGTGTTATAAACTGCCTCCGATGGCCTACTGTCGTATTAAAATACACTATTGGAGACATTGTCTAAGAGTCTATATTTCTGGCAGGTCCTACTGGCACTTTGATGCCGAAATCATGATTGTGTAAGCGTAAATGTAACACTGTAAATAAACAACAGTCTAGTGGCGGTACTGACTGGTAAAGAAATATGTTATGACTGTGGCCCCGCATTATGAAAAACTATTAAATTAGTTTTTAGCACGTTTTTATTAGGTCGGTTTCTTGAGTAGGTACTTGGTGCTATTTCCCTGTTTTCTTGTTCCAGTCGCGAATGTTTCGTGTTTAAGAACGATTGCTGCTAAGATTCCCTGTGACCTCGATTCTATCTCATTTTTACATTCGCGGTGTTTTAGCGAGATGTTCCATGAGGAAGCAATATATTGGTTGACTCAGTTGAAGAGAAACTGAAATAAACCTTAAGTTTATCACATATTGTAATCTCAACAAAATGTTTCAAATCGGTAAGAAAATTACACACGCACAGGGGTAAAAAGCAGAAAATATCTATTTAAATACAGAAAATTTTTAAAGTAAAAAGTTTTTAAATTAATTAATAAATATTAAATGATATCTCCTAGACAGATACAAATTTCTAACGTCATACAGATGGTCCTGAAGATTTGTGCTTGTGGATTTTTAATAGCTATGACACTGTCTGTAAAGCTGAAAAAGTCGGTGGCATGTATGTAGCCTGTGACGTAATTTTCTATTCAAAACATTTACCTTACAAATAAATTTCTGAATATTCAAATGATTTTGCACTTGTGGACATCATCACACATTGCCTATAAAACGGAATACACACTGTCACTAAAACGAGGCAGGATTCCTTTTTCCTTCATGTATCATTAAGGGAACCTTTGCGGTAATCTTTCTCTCCCCAATTAGGGCTGCAATACGTCTGGGTTTCCCAGGATTGGTCCTAATTTTGAGGGCGTCCAGAGGAGTGCTGGAGGGATTTTTATACAGCTGACCAGCGTAAACTTGGAACTTTTTTTTTGCGTCTGTGGAAACTCGAGTGATGGAAACAGATTGTAATAAGCCTTAACTAAGATTCAAAAGGCTATTAAAAACGCGCGGTAAGAATGCTTAATGTATTTTAGAAACTGGAATAGGTAGAAAGGTGCGGTTTACGGTATAATGTTCACAAACACATAAAGCTGTTTTTTTCTTACTTTTCATCGTTAGTCATTGACTGCCCACCCTCCAGCAGTTGGCACAATATATGGAATGGTTGGCACAGACCAGATCTGACACCCAGATCCTGCGGAATCCCATTACATTTTTTGCTTCGAGGGGGACTTGCAGGAGGATTGCATCAGAACAGCAATAGCACAATAGCACACCTTAATGAGGACATCCTAGACCGGACATTGAACTGGAATATCTCTACAGACAATGTCATATGTCTTCTACTCATTCGGCTGTATAAAACTGATTTTATTTACGTTAATATTCCTTACTGCAAATTAGTATACGTCTGAAAATGAACGTCTCTACAATACGCTTCCACAGCTCTTGTCAGTCTCATGTGTGATTTATATCTGCTGGTCGGATGGAGGCCTACGCCCGTTGGTGTTGTCAGCACTGAAAAGTAAGCGAGAATGTTCCCCGGGCAACATAGTGGTCGTCGATCAAGTTACCGGCTACTGACTGTTTGTGTCCGGGAAAATAATCCAATTTGACACAGCTGTCTAGGATTTTCGATGTTTTTATCTGAGATCGGCAGTTTAAGTGAGGACAGGCCTACCCCTGCGATACTTCAGGTTAACTAGTTATGCATCAATGGCACCTGTCACAATTTAATCCACAACACTAAATGAATCAGTTTTAATTATGAAAAGAAAGATTACTCTATTCAGAACATAATTAAATTAACATGTATACTGATTATTTCAAATTTGGTATACCCCTGGGATACATCTTCAGTTAGGACGACACTCTGTCAGTATAATGTAGAACTACTGCAGTTCAGCTAATTAAACTATCGCAGGCTAGTTTCACTCAGAAGAATGAATGGATAGATCATTTATATATGACACTGAAGAGTGGTTTCAGTTAAAAGAATGAACACATGGTTCAACGGACAGAAAAACTACTTATTGTTTCCACTTAAAGAGAAAGAATGAATAATTCAGTCAGTATGCAAAGTTACAAGGGTATCTAATCTTTTCATTCGATGCTACCGCTGACTGATTTCGCTCGAAAAAAGTAAACGAATAATAATTAATCCGACAAGTAAAACTACAATTGACTAGCACGATTATTTTAATTCGGTTGCTCCCACATTCTGTTTTAATTCAAAACAATGAATGAGTAGTCCAATAGACTCAATAGATTGTTTTCATTCGCCTGCTCCCACAGACTAGTTTCACGCAAAACAATAAACGAATAATTCAGCCGATATATGTAACAGCAACCGTATGAGACGTTTGATTTCCAACAACCGAATGATGGGATTGTTTTCATTAGGTTGGTCCCAACAGCAGGAAACAGCCCAGCAGAAATCAGCGACCATCCAGACAATGACCCGAGTATCAAGCCACTCAAATTCGTCAACGAGAGCACTTGTTACATTTGCATTTCTGGAGCCTCCTGGCCTTCTACCTCGCCACCATCACCCGCTCACAGAATCCTGGCTGACAGGCGCCGCACCCAGCACCAGGGGGTGTCAGAGTTTGGTGTCAGAAATTGCAGCGTCGTCTTCACGCAGCACGGTGTCTAGACCAAGACCTACCGTGTCAGGATGGTGCGGTAAGTGATGAAATATTTGGTTCTGCTTTGGAGGATGTAATAGACATGTTCCGTAGAAATGTTGGAACACGCGAGGCAATACTGACCCTACGACTTATCTTAGAAGAAAGATTAAGGAAAGGCAAACCTACGTTTCTAGCATTTGTAGACTTAGAGAAAGCTTTTGACAATGTTGACTGGAATACTCTCTTTCAAATTCTCAAGGTGGCAGGGGTAAAATACAGGGAGCGAAAGGCTATTTACAATTTGTACAGAAACCAGATGGCAGTTATAAGAGTCGAGGGGCATGAAAGGGAAGCAGCGGTTGGGAAGGGAGTGAGACAGGGTTGTAGCCTCTCCCTGATGCTATTCAATTTGTATATTGAGCAAGCAGTAAAGGAAACGAAAGAAAAGTTCGGAGTAGGTATTAAAATCCATGGAGAAGAAATAAAAACTTTGAGGTTCGCCGATGACATTGTAATTCTGTCAGAGACAGCAAAGGACCTGGAAGAGCAGTTAAACGGAATGGACCGTGTCTTGAAAGGAGGGTATAAGATGAGCATCAACAAAAGCAAAACGAGAATAATGGAATGTAGTCGAATTAAGTCGGGTGATGCTCAGGGAATTAGATTAGGAAATGAGACATTTAAAGTAGTAAAGGAGTTTGGCTACTTGGGGAGCAAAATAACATGGTGGTCGAAGTAGAGAGGATATAAAATGTAGACTGGCAATGGCAAGGAAAGCGTTTCTGAAGAAGAGAAATTTGTTAACATCGAGTATAGATTTAAGTGTCAGGAAGTCGTTTCTGAAAGTATTTGTATGGAGTGTAGCCATGTATGGAAGTGAAACATGGACGATAAATAGTTTAGACAACAAGAGAATAGAAGCTTTCGAAATGTGGTGCTACAGGAGAGTGCTGAAGAGGAGGAGGAGGAGGAGAATACTGTTTAACGTCCCGTCGACAACGAGGTCATTAGAGACGGAGCACAAGCTCGGATTAGGGAAGGATGGGGAAGGAAATCGGCCGTGCCCTTTCGAAGGAACCATCCCGGCATTTGCCTGAAGTGATCTAGGGAAATCACGGAAAACCTAAATCAGGATGGCCGGACGCGGGACTGAACCGTCGTCCTCCCAAACGCGAGTCCAGTGTGCTAACCACTAAATGCTGAAGATTAGATGGGTAGATCACATAACTAATGAGGAGGAAATGAATAGAATTGGAGAGAAATTTCTGTCACAACTTGACTGGAAGGAGAGATCGTTGGTAGGCCATGTTCTGAGGCATCAAGGGATCACCAATTTGGTACTGGAGGGCAGCGTGGAGGGTAAAAATCGTAGAGGGAGACCAAGAGATGAATACACTAAGCAGATTCAGAAGGATGTAGGCTGCAGTAGGTACTGGGAGATGATGAGGCATGCACAGGATAGGTTAGCATGGAGAGCTGCATAAAACCAGTCTCAGGACTGAAGACCACAACACAACACAAATAGACATGGAGCGAGGCATGACTGCCATAGTGAGTTGAAGGTTACCTTGCTTATTACGGAAGAGATGATTAAGTTACCTGGGCCTAACGATAATTCTAGAGAGCAGTATTTGGTACCTGTAAGTTATATGCACAGTACGTTACATTGCATATAACTTACAGTGCCTCTCCCGGAGTCAGTGCCTCTATCCTGGTATATGTACTGAAGAGCTAAAGAAACTGGAACCTACCTAATGCCGTGTACGGTACCCGCGAGCACGCAGAAGTGTCGCAATGTGGCATGGACTCGGCTAATGTCTGAAGTAGTGCTGGAGGGCTGCAGGGCTGTAGATAAATCGGTAAAGGTACGAGAAGGTGAAGATCTCTTCTTAACACCACCTAGCCAGACATCCAAGGTATGCTCATGTCTGGGGAGCTTGGTGGTCATCGGAAGTGTTTAAACCCAGAGGAGTCTGCTTGGCGCCACTCTGTTGCAACTCTCGAACTGTAGGGTGTTGCATTGTCCTGCTGAAATTGTCCTAGTCCGTCGGAATGAACAATGGACATGAATGATTGCAGGTGATCAGACAGGGTGCTTACGCAAGTGTCACCTGTCAAAGCCGTATCTAGAAGTGTCAGGAGTCCCATATCACTCCAACTGCACACGCCTTACACCATTACAGAGCCACCACCTGCCTGAACAGTTCCCTGCTGACATGCAGGGTCCATGAATTCATGAGTTTGCTACCATACCCGTACACGTCCATCCGCTCGATACAATTTGAAACTAGACTCGTCCGACCAGGCATCATTTTTCCAGTCATCAACAGTCCAAAGTCGGTGTTGAGGGTCCCAGGCGAGACGTAAAGCTTTATGTCGTGGTGTCATGTAGGGTACGAATCGCGCTTCGACTCCGAAAGCCCATAGAAAAAGATGTTTCGTAGAATGGTTCGCACACTGTCGCTCGTAGGTGGCCCAGCACTGATATCTGCAGAAATTCGAGGAAGGGTTGCACTTGTGCCATGTTTAATGATTCTCTTAAGTCGTCGTTCTTGCAGGATCTTTTTCCAGCCACAGAGATGTCGGAGATTTGATGTTTTACCGGACTCCTCACATTCAGGGTACACTCGTGAAATGGTCGTATGGGAAAGTCCCCACTTCATCACCACCTCGGAGATAGTGTCCCATCTCTCTTGCTCCGACTGTAAAATCACATTCAAACTCACTTAAATCTTGATAACCTGCCATTATAGCAGCAGTAACCGATCTAACGACAGCGTTAGACACTTGTCATATGTAGGCGTTGCCGAATGCAGGGCTGTATTCTGCCTGTTTACACATCTCTGTATTTGAATACGCATGTTTATACCGGTTTCCTTGCCGCTTCAGTGTATGTCGTCTGTGTAAGGTGGCTCACGGTATGATGCATGGGCTAAGTTTGAGATGATATACTGGACTTGTGATTTCTTCTTGTTTTAATGTGTATAACAGAGAGTAAGAGTGTCAAAATGGCAGAGTTAGAGAATAAAGGCCTGTCGAAGCCGGAAGCAGTATGGATATTGATGGAAACGTTAGGGCAACTAACAATTGGTAATATCAATTACATGTTCAGTGGATGGTGAAGTATGGACAGTTGGCAGAATTTCGGGTACCGCAGCATGAGGTGGACCCAGCAGTTGCAGGATAAAATGTGCCATTTTCTTTAAGATCGTCTGAGGATGTACGGTCATTCTGAGAGGACCTTAAAATGTCGGTGGAGATGAGTGCTTAGACTAATAGTTAGTAATTGCAGGTAGCAAAACTGCGATCAGTGGGAGATGCAAAAGCGTGTGTGAGGTATACAGAAACATGCAATAAACTTTGAAAAGCTGGAGAAAGGGCTTTTGCAAAAGTGTAAAAACAGAACTTTGCGAGGTATTATAGACAGTGAGCTCTTTTGTGAAGAGAATCATTATTGGCAGAAAGAGATGTGAAAAGAGCACACGGCAGAGTATAGTGATGCAGAAAGCGTCATTTTGTTGCAAGAATCTGAGCAGAGGGCGCTAGATGCCTTTCAGAATGGACTGCCATCGGACATGTCAATACGAGTACATACAGGCACATCGAAGGCTCTGTAACATGCTATTAGGTTAGCGATAGAGTGCAAATAAACTGTCATATTAACAGGAGTACATATGGATGGACGAAGAGGTGATAAGTAGCCGTTATAACCAAGCGGAAACCTGAAGTCCACATAAAGGCGTTCCCGTTAAAATTAGATGCAACAAATACATATGCAGAGGAAGAGTGTCCAGCAATATGCTTTGTAAGAGGTAAAAAATACAAGGTTTTGTTGGATATTAGGCCGCATGTGTAGTTTGCCAAAGGAGACAATGGAATCGTCACGCTATAGGGGTAATGATGTGAGACCGTTAGGGTCGACAACTTAACATTTTCGCAAAGGGGTTGTTCGGTTTACACGTGTGTAATGGTAATACGGAAAGTAAGCGAGGGCTACAGCAAGATCTTGTGGTTAGACCTCTTATACCAACACTGTGCTAAACTTGAAGTTCAACATCATACAACGGAAGTTAGTGAAATGACATTCAAGCTAGGGGATGCCGTTGCTACTGGAGAACTGTCGTTATGGGCGTCTGGAAATTTGGAGAGATCAGCTAAACTGTGTACAATTGCACTGAGGCTTGATTCCCTTGATTGTGACAGCAGGAGTCCGCTTTGGATGATGTTCAAATGTTCAAATGTGTGTGACTTTCTCAGGGACCAAACTGCTGAGGTCATCGGTACCTAGACTTACACACTACTTAAACTAACTTACGCTAAGAACAACACTCACACACCAACAACCATACCCGAGGGAGGACTCTAACCTCCGGCGCCTCAAACCGCGCTTTGGATGAATGTGGAGCCAGACCTACATGTATTTATGTTACGTGTTGTAGGACCTCTGGAGGAGAGCAATATACTGGATTCATCAAGTTGTTCAATCAAGAGAAGTGTTGTATGCGTACAAGTGAAGTATGGCGTGAGAGTGCTATCCGTAAGTATAGACAATTTTCGATTCGAGGAAGTTAAGGAAGCGAATTTTAATAACGAGTTTAGACATTCCAATTGAGGGTGAGTGGTGCTCCAAGAGTGTAAACCCCAAGTAACCGAAAGTCACTGTTAAGACTGTATTACATAGGAAAGCGGAATATCTAAGGAGAGCAGAGAGAGAGAGAGAGAGAGAGAGAGAGAGAGAGAGAGCATGAATGGATGAATTGTTGTTCGAATCTGAGGATATTTTTTCCGAGGAATCCGTTGCCGACAACGCCCATGACAACACTGAATATCAACAGCCACGCAGAGTGGCTACGCGGTTTAGGGCGCCATGTCACAGATTGCGCGGCCCCTCCCGCCGTAGGTTCGAATCCTCGCGCGGGCATGGGTGTGTGTGTGTGTTGTTCCTAGCACAAGTTAGTTTAAGTAGTGTGCAAGTCTAGGGACCGATGACCTCAGCAGTTTGGTCCTTTAGGAATCCACACCTATTTGTAAATTTTTGAATAGCGACAGGGAAAGAAGCAAGCGTCTAACAGAACCGTATTGTATTCTTAGGTACCTTACCCTCGGTCTAGGGGTCTAATTAAAACGTTCTGCGTCCCGGATTCTAAAATAAATTTTGAATACAAATAATCTGCAATGGCGGCCCAAGACTTCCAGTATAGGAAGCCAACGCCATCGTCAAAGAGGGGGGAGGAGTGGACGCAGATTAAGAGCACTTTTGCTCTTGGGGTGGGAAATTGTCACTAAAAGGCGGAAGAATCATCAACGACCAACAGCATGAGGATGCAGAAGGCAACGGAGACAAATGCATTAAAGATGCATGTGTATCCAACGGCTTGTAATTGAAATAAAAAATTAGTAAAGGATATCACCATTAACAAAAGATCACGGATTAGTCCCTCATTCGGATCTTCGGGATGGGACTGCCAAGGGGGTCGTGACGATGTGGAAATAATGGAATAACCAACGACGAGAAACCATTCCATCAGCCGGAGATTAGAATGTCGAAATTTGAACGTGGTAGGTATTTTACAAAATCTGCAATGAGAAAAGGAAAGGCTCAATCTAGCTGTAGTGGTTGCCAGTGAAGTAAAATGGAAAGAAGATAAGGATTTCTGGTCAGACAAAAGTCGGGTAATATCAACAGCAGCAGAAAATCGTGGGGTACGATTCGTTATGATGGTGGGGCAGAGAGGGAGCTACTGTGAACAGTTCTCTGATAGGGTAGCACTCACTATATTCGACAGCATACTAACCCCGACGACAACAGTTCATGTAGACATGCCAATGTAGCAAGCAACAGATGAAATGAGAGAGAAAGTATATAAGGGTACCGCAGGAGTAATTCTGTATGTAAAGGGATAAAGGATTATAATAGCCGTGAGGACTAGAATGCCTTTTTAGAGGATGTAGTTGAAGAAAGAACTACAGGGAAATACGGGCTTGGCAGTTGGAAAGACACAGAAGAAATATCAATAGAGTTTCGCAGTGAATTTCAGAAGATAATAGCGAATGCCATGTTCAAAAATCACGAGAGGAGCAGGTAGGTATTCACAGAGGTAATGAAAGTCGTGGGATATCCCCTACTATCATGTCAGACCTCCTTTTCCCGGAGTAGTGCAGCAACTAAACGTGGCATGGAGTCAACAAGTCAATGAAAGTAAACTACAGAAATATTGAGCCATTCTGCCTGTAAAGCCGCCCATAATTGCAAAAGGGACAGCGGCTCAGGGTGTTGTGCACGGACTAACCGCTCAATTATGTCTCATAAATGTTCGATGGCTTGATGCCGGGCGATCTGGCTGGACAAGCCATTCGATCGAAATGTCCAGAACATTCTTCAGACCAACGGCGAACAATTCTGGCCAGGTGACACTGAGCATTGGTATCTATATAAATTCCATAATTGTTTGGGAACATGAAGTCCCTGAATGGCTGCTAATGGTCCCCAAGTAGCCAAGCATAACCGTTCCTAGTCAGTGACGCGTTCAGTTCGAACATAGGACCAGCCCATACCGTTTAAACACAGCCCGCCCCATTATGGAGCCACCACCAGCTTGGACAGCGCCTTCTTGACAACTTGGGTACATTGCTCCGTGATACCTGCGCCACACTCTAACCCAGCGATCAGCTGTTACCAACTGAAATCAGGACTCGTCTGACCAGGTCACAGTACTCCAGTAGTATAAAGTCCAACCGATATGGTCACCAGCCCAGGAGAGGCGTTGCAGGCGATGTCGTGCTGTTAGCAAAAGCAGTCACATTGGTCGTCTGCTGCCGCAGCCTATTAAAGCCAAATTTCGCTTCACTCCCCGGGATACATGCCTCGTATGTCCACCATTGATTTCTGCTGTTATTTCATGCACTGTTACTTGTCTGTTAGCTCTGACAACTTTACGCAAATGCCGCTGCTCTCGGTCGTTAAATGAAGGCCGTCGTCCACTGCGCTGTCCATGGCGAGAGGTAATACCTGAAATCTGGCATTCTCGGCACACTCTTGACACTGTGGATCTCGGAATGTTGAATTACCTTACGATTTCCGAAATGGAATGTCCCATACGTCTAGCTCCAACTAGCATTTCGGTTTCAAAATCTGCAAATTCCCGTCGTGCGGGCATAATGACATCTGAAACTTTTCTCTTGAATTACCTGAATACAAATGACAGCTCTGCCAATGCACTGCCATTTTACATCTTGTATATGTACGCGATATCACTGCCATCTGTATGTGTATATCGCTATCCCATGACTTCTGTCGCTTCAGTGTACTCGGAAGAGACAGGGGAAAGCGGTAAATTTCTAGTTATATTAAATTCGGAAATCAGATATGGAATTGTAAGTTGTACCCCGGTCCAGGTATACACTCAGATGACTATGTAGTAATGAAGAGTAGACTGAAGCTATAGAGAATCATCAGAAATAATTAATGTAGAAGCAAGTGGAATACTTAAGTAATGAGGAAAGAGAGAAGCAACTGAAGTTCGCTAAGGAAGTCTATACTGCGGTAAGGAACTACAGCGTAGTGTAGGCGCCCCGGCCGGGCGGCGGCTCGGCTGCGGACAGCAAGCTGCTGCGCGTGGATGGCTCCGGGTTGGAGTCTCAGCGCTCTCGACACGAGAGGCGTTCTCGTAGTGCGGGGTGTACTCTGTCCCACCCCGTCTTCTTCCCTGCTCCTCCTGGTGGCTCGTCCACGGTGGACGGGCGGAACGGGCTGCAGTCCCCCAGCGTCGTCAGCTCACGCGGTCGTGACGGCGGATGCACAGGGCCTAGGCCACGAACGATCTCGACGACAGCTCACTGATGTGGTCAGCATTGGCGGCGAGGGGGTCTGCCGCGATGTCTGCTAATCCTGGGTTGATGATTGACAGCGGCAGCAGAGAGGACCAGAGCTGGTATTGTCCCCTCACGTCTGCTGCTGGATGGGCTGCCCTTACTTCAACATCTCCTTAATAAAAATTAACATGTCGATCACCGAGCTGAGTGCTACGCAGCGACCCAGTACACATCAAACTGCGAGTGCGAGTGCCTTTTTGCTATCAAAGCTGGCGTATTTAAAGGAAGCACGAGCGACGTCCTGACGTCATACTCGTTTGTAATGACCGCATTCGTTCCACTTACACTGCTGATTTATCTGTCGTACTCGCCCCTTAGGTGTTCTTGCGACAGAGTTACGTGTTGCGGCAGACTTACGCGAAGTTGTGAAATGCAGTACGGCTGATGCTATACCTCTGTCTTGCACTCTACGAAAGTCTCCGTCTAACACAAACCTGCGTGTTAAGCAGTTCTCTCTCGCCTGTTGTGCGTAACCAGGCCATTGCCCCTGCGTGACGACACATTCTCACACATGTGCAATCCTCTTACCTCTTGGCTAACTTACTGCCTCTGGCTCTCGGCATAGGTAACGACACTTTAACAATATTCCACGTTTCCAACTCTTTACTATTCCGCGACACTACAGTAGGCAGCTCCGTTGAAGAGGAGAGGACATCACCATAAAAAGGCAGTCAGGTTCGGGGAGATCCATCGTAAGAAACGGCGAAGGAACCTTGGATAACAGATGACGAAAGGAGGAAGTACAAAGATGTTCAGCGGATGATAGCAATGTAGCAAAATAATCCCCTTAGGGTAGATATAAACAGCAAATGCAGGACAGCCAAGGCCAAATTGCTGCACTGAAGATGTGATGAAGTCTAAAAAGAAATTTCTATCGGGAGGACTGATTCTCCATATAGGAAACTCAAACAGCTTTCGATAAAATTAAAAGCAAGGGTGGTAACATTAAGAGTGCAATGGGAAATCCATTGTTAAACGCAGAAGGGAGAGCAGATTGGTGGAAAGGGTTCATTGAAGGTCTGTGAGGGGAACGACTTTTCTGATGCCATGTTAGATGAAGAAACTGGAGTCGATCAAAATGATATAGGGGGTAAAGTATTACAGTTTGAGTATAAAAGAGCACTGGGAGATGAAATAAGGCGGACTGAATAGATAACATTCCGTTAGAATTTCTAAAATCATTGGAGGAAATGGTAACCAACGACTACTCAAATAGGCGTATATAATCTACGAGACTATTGACACATCGTCAGACGTTGGAAAATTATCATCCTCAAACTTCCGATGATAGCAAGGGCAGATAAGTGCAAAAACTATCGCACAATCAGCTTAACATCTCTTGCGTCCGAACTGTTGACATGACTGGGTACCAGTTAGACGGTCATCAGTCTGAATTTAGGAAAGGTAAAGGCACACTAGAGGCATTCTCACATTCCGATTGATAATGGAACCAAGGTTAGGAAAAATGAAACCATACTCACAGCACTCGCTGACCTATAAAAAGCGTTCAGCAATGTGAAATGGTGCTAAATGTTGGAAATTGTGTGAAAATGGGAACAAGCAACAGGGAAAGACAGGTAGTATAGAATATTTAAGAGAACCAAGAGAGAATAATAAGATTGGAAGAAAAGGAACGAAGTGCTCAGATTAAAAATGCGTAAGACAGGGTAGCAGTCTTTCGCCTGTACACCGAAGGAGCAATGATGGAAATAAAACAAAGGTTCAAGAGTGAGATTAAAATTACGGTTTGAAGAATATAAAGATTAGTTGGTTGACACTGCCATCCTCAGCGAACGCCAAGTAGAATTACATTATCTCTTGGTCTGAATGAACAGTCTAATGAATATAAAATGTGGACTAAGAGTAAACTGGAATAAGGCAAGTAGTAGCAGTTATCAGAACAGTGAGAAACTTAACATCAGAGACTGTGATCATGAAGTTAAGGAACTCTGCTACATTGGAAACATAGTTGCAGTAACGTGAGTTGTAAATTAAAGTCTATTAACCCGCAGTTGCTCAACTGTGACAAAAAAAATTGTTTGACAAACTCTGCTACTCCCAAATTGTCTTTAGACCCAATTAAAGATATGTTTCACCCCCAGTAGAAAAAAATCAAAATTACCAGAAGGAACTGTGCAGTTAATGAAGTAACAGTGCAAGGTAAATCAAAATTATTCTTAGCAACTTCACCAGCGGCTTATGACTCTATGATTACAGCCGACCATAAGATATGAAAATATACCTGGTGATTCCACCAAACTGCAGAAGTCCCAAAACAACTTATTATCTACGATGCAGCTAATACAAAGTTTTAAGCAAACCATAAATTTTATATACACATAACTTAAGCAGTATTCAGATAAATAAGAGCAAGTACAGGTTAACTGAATTAACAAGCAATGTCCGTGTAAGCATGTTTTAGGGTCCGTGAAGGCACTTGAAGGTTTACATGAAATTTCCCTTATTTATAGCACACTTGTCAAACAAACAATACCCGGAACTTATATTACTACGTTTGTTTTCTTAAACATTTTTTTTAAAAAAAGAACATTTTCTTATAGTCACACACAATTCAGATAACTGAAAAATTTCAAGTGAGATAAACGCTCAACGTCGCGGCGACAAGGAAGCAAACAACGGCAGTAGCCATTCAAAAACACAAACGGAATGCGTAAGGTGCAGTAGGCAACATGGTTGGTACAGGTACAGCAGACAATATCACTCGTATGGTTAGTTTAACAACGTAGCAAATGACAAGTAATGTGGACTTCATGTAATCAGCTGGTCAATCACCTTAGCTTACAGGCATGTGTTTTACGCCAGGACGTTAAACGTTAAGAGCATCCTTTAGCGTATGCACCGAGACAGTTATATGAGCAGAGAAGAACTAGTCAGCCATAGAGAAGAGGATGTTGAGCCTCGTTTATGGTGTCACGTATTTTAGATGTTTCCTGCTCCTTGCAGTACCAGCCGATGGACAAATCCGAGACTTCGAGCAGCCTGTCTACCTTCCGCTGCTCATCTTTAAGAAAATGCCATCAACGGGAAGACTTAACTGACTGGTCTTCGCAGATGACTAACCTTCTCCGCAAGAGCCGGCCGCGGTGGTCTCGCGGTTCTAGGCGCGCAGTCCGGAACCGAGCGACTGCTACGGTCGCAGGTTCGAATCCTGCCTCGGGCATGGATGTGTGTGACGTCCTTAGGTTAGTTAGGTTTAAGTAGTTCTAAGTTCTAGGGGACTGATGACCACAGCTGTTAAGTCCCATAGTGCTCAGAGCCATTTCAACTTCTCCGCAAGATGTCGGCATCAGAGAAATTGTTGGGTAGCTCAACTTTAAACTCAATAGTCGTTATACGAAGAAAATGTCGTCATCATGTAAGAAACTGATTAGAAGAAAGACAGATCCGATGACAATTCATCCAGATCAAGAACGATACAGTCAATATCAAAAATGGCTCTAAGCACTATGGGACTGAACATCTGAGGTCATCAGTACCCTAGAACTTAGAACTAGTTAAACCTAACTAACCTAAGGACATCACACACATCCATATCCGAGGCAGGATTCGAACCTGCGACCGTAGCACAGTCAATATGCAAATACTTCACATTGAAGCAATCGTCGGTATAACCAACAGCAAAAGAAAAAAATAGACGCAGCTGGTTGACTGAGAAAACAAATTCTAACGCAGTCGTTCACGAAAGAAGAAGAATAAGAGCTTCAGTCAACAACAATGCTCGATGCTTCTACGCCAGGCCGACAATTACACAAGATGGGCGCGTCAGAGACTAACAGACAGCGGCTACATTACCTATTAGCCAGCAACGAACAAGACACCTCAACTTCCACCTCTCGCCAATATATAGGCGGCAGATTGATCAAAGACGCCCAATTCTCCTACTACCCTATTCAAGAGGTAGCAAATGAGAAGATTACACGTCGCCTAGTGTTCCTGTTGCCTAGTCATCCGAGAGGCAGCAGAGGTAGCAGATGCTGGTCCAACACTCTTGCGAACAAAACGACCCGATGGGGAGCTGAGCGCTGTATGCAGACCGTCGTCCCAAACGTACTGTCGAGCGTCGCATCAGAAAAAAATAAAGGTTGTACATATTTCGTAACATTATTGTTATACTATACTGTGGTTGATTCAGCGATGAAATTTGTAGACATTGCGGTGAAACTAGGCCATTCTTAAATTATTTAATCATAAATGGAAATATTTAAGACTTCAATTATTTAGTGAGCACTTTCTTAGGCTCGAAATACTTCAATTTTGGAATAAATAAGACGTGAAATTTTTAAACAGGCAAATTTCTTAGACCTTCATAGTATTAACCATGCTATACTTAAATTATTAGTTCTAAAGATGTGAAATCTTAGACGGAAAATATTGTTAGGCCCATAGTTTAAAATTATTGACAAATACCATTCTATTATAATGAAGTTTGTACCATGCAATAAGGAAGTACCAATGACAGTCCGACAATCATCGCACTCCACTGTAGAAACAAAGGACATTGCTCTGATTATCGTCCGGGGGCCGATCCTTATGGACGATAAATAAAAAATATAAAAATAGTACCCCAAAGCCCAATAGCCCCCAAAAATCAAGTTCCGAATTTCATAACTCCAAATTTCCGAAAAAAGATGAAAAAAAGTCCCTTTTGGAATAATGTTGCTTGAATAGTAGCACGTAGACAGAAAAGAAATTCAGTAACAAGTAGCTTAGTGTTTTGAAAAAGAAAGAAATAAAAAGATAGAATCCCGTTAGCTTGAAAACAAAATCATAGTACATCGCAAAGTACCGTAATTGGAAATCACGGAGTAGGACGAACGATCTGAAAGAAAACTCCTTACGAGTACTCTTTGAGAATCATGTGTAATACCTAAGAAAGAACCATGCACTGTTACTGTGTTACGAGAGTTTGCCGAAGCAAGTCGTACCTCAGCGTGTGCTCGTATACTCGTATACGTGGGCGCGACGAGACTGTTTTTTTAAGGATTAAGATTTGCGATCTGCTACGACGCACTGAACTTGTAAGACGTAAAGTAGTAGCTTCAAATAGGATATCACGTAGAATGCAGATAGTGAAGATTCGAAATTGTCTTAAATTGAATATTTTCAATAAAATACTGGACATTACCCAAAGTTAGAAACTATTAGTGATGGATCGATATAGAGGCTAGGATTTGAAACGGAATTGTGATAAAAGAATTAACTTACGTAAAATCAGTTAATGGACTCTGTAACTTGCATAATATCTTGGACTGAAGTATACGTTATGAATTCCACCCAGATAGGAAAAGCTACTTCCTTACGGCAATGTTAGGATGCGAAAATAGTGCAATAAGCCAGCATTCAATGTTATTTCTGCGTTAATGACTTCTTTCAATCCATTCAGTATTGTGTACTGAGTGAATAATTATCTGTGCGACGACATTGATTGTCCAAGGAACGCGGAGTGCGTAAGTACTCTTTGCCGCATTAACAAATTATGGCTCTGCTACGAACTATTAGGCTCTAGCAAACTGAATAACTGTAGTGGAGATATTGGTGTTGTGTATGTACTGAATCTATGATTAATACCGGAATAGGAAGTGATATATCTCTACGTGTAACTGTGTTTAAATACGCCGGGGAGCACGTAATTGCTTGACCTGATCGAGGCAAACAATACGCACTCGGTGGGATTCCAGCGCAGCCCAAACAGATTGTTTATATAACTTCAATATATACAGCTCTGCCGCTGGTTAGCCAGACTGAGACGTTATAGAACCTCCTCCGTCCGCAGCTCGTGGTCGTGCGGTAGCGTTCTCGCTTCCCACGTCCGGGTTCTCGGGTTCGATTCCCGGCGGGGTCAGGGATTTCCTCTGCCTCGTGATGACTGGGTGTTGTGTGATGTCCTTAGGTTAGTTAGGTTTAAGTAGTTCTAAGTTCTAGGGGACTGATGACCGTAGATGTTAAGTCCCATAGTGCTAAGAGCCATTTGAACCATTTTAACCTCCTCCCTGGAAATCGTTTTGCCCGTGTGCGCCTTGCTGCTCGACTGTTGTGTGGTGTGTCCACACAATGTCATGTCATCTAACTCAGCGTGTAATCCGCCATGAAGTTCTGTAAACACCAGTTTAAACATTTATATAAAAATATCACAAATAAAAACGTGGACACTGCCTGCAATAACAGAACCGCTATGTTTCTAGTGGTTTTATATAATTGTGTTGTATAACAGAATCCAATTTCCATGTGTTGCATACGAAGCAATCAAAAAAGTGTTAATGCTGGCCTAAGGGAAGTCCGGCGTCAAACGGTACAAGGATCATTAGCAAGGATACGATGTACCTGTGTTATCTTTGTCAAATAAAAAATGCTTCCTTTTATCTCCAGTCAGCCTTTATCTCTCTTATTTAACAGTAAGTGTCACATATGTACTATTGTTAAATCTTACATTTGTGGCAGTGGCGGTCGGTGGTATCTGAAGTTGGGTGTTGCACCAAGGTTCAACGTTGCATTTTTATATGAGACAATTACTATCTCGGCTCCTGGTTTCCTGACATTTGCTCCGATATAAACACATTTAGAATTCAAGGAGCGTGGAGGTCACAAAATCCCATTTCTTAAATCCTATTTACAATCCGCCGAATAGTGAGAGACGTATCTATGACAGAAAAATATCTATGACAAAAGAGCATGTTGGAATTTATCGACTATTTAGAAAAACTCTTATTTTCATTCGTAGTGTAACTGAAATAAATTTGTCATTTAAAAGACTGGAAATAAGAGAGAAATTTTATTTTTTATTAAACACTGACCTATAGAATTTTCCCTGTCAAAGACAACTTAAACATAATTTACTCATTTACTGCACACGATACACAAGCCCAACGCAATCTGTTATACACTGACAACATGACTTGCTGTCATTAACAAAAAAGAATGGCTCTGAATTGCACGACATCCTAACAATAACACAAATCCAAAAAATATGAAAGTAAAGAAATAAGAAACTACCTGCAACTTTGTTAATTGCCTTAACTCATTGCAGTCAGGTTCCCGATAGTGCCAATCCCATTCTTTTTCATAAGTCACTTACCCACAGAAAATTTTCGTAACACTGACTACGCAAACTACAGCAAGTAGCAACTGCAGTCAGCGAAATAAAAAGATTCTGACTACTGCACAGTCCAACTACTAGAAGGCATATGGTTAGCAAAAGAAAGATTTTGTTGAAGAGCAAACAATGTATTTAGAAAATCTTACCTTATTCATGTGGAATCCAGCTCCAAAAATTAAGTAGTTGTCAATAATTCCACTATCCAAACAATGCCAACAACATCCATTGTCATACATTTCCTTGCATCTTTTCCTTATAAACACATCATTTCATCTCACTTTACATTGCGTATCCTACCAACACAGAGTCTCCATTAAGAATATCATCTCCATACACTTCCCTATCCACTCGTTAACTGCTAATCCGTCCACGCACAGAATCTCTTGCCGAGGGCGCAGAGCGCTGTCAGCGATATTAACACATTCTATAGCGCTGCCAACATACAAACAGGCTTCTTAAAAGTACGCCTGTTCTTACCTCTGTACTGAAAATGCATCAACCACTGACTGAAGACCGCGATCTCCGTTAAGTGATGCCATTCAGTGACAAACATAGCCAAGGCCGACATACTTTCCTAGGACACAGAGATGCGTAAGGATGAATTCATTCTTTTCAGGCAACTCTCTGCTCTGACCGACGTCATGGGAACAGTGAGAATTACCTACAGCAGGTTAGAGCACTTAGTGAAGGTCTTTCCTACTGAACTAAACAGCACCAGACAATGATAAAAATTCTTGTGCTAAGTAGGTAGCAGGTAGCTCATGGTGTTGTTTCAGCTATTCCAAAAACATTTACACTGAACCCACTTCTTTCAAGATATCTTCGTGTTACATCGAACGGTATAGGGGTAACTTTTCTGGAAGAAACAATGATAAAGTGCAGTCTCAGCTGTGAAACTAAAACGATGTTTAGCCTCCCAAATTATCGCATCACACACTTATTTGTTTGTCTTTTTTTTCCTTCACGAAATTTGTGATATTGCAGTGCATGTGTTGTTGAGAAGAACGACGGAATATTCATGCCTGTGTTGTCGAGGAAAACGATGCAGTGTTTCATCGGACACGCACAGCGGCTTTCAGTTGATATGTCCTCCCCTGTGACAGAATTACATAATGTGTTTACGGGTACAGTTTGTGATGCAGGAACGATGACATGTGGGAGTTTTGGTCTCATCGTGGGTCGTGTATGGAAAGCCAAAGTGGCTAAGGCGGCCGCTCGCGTAAATCGGAAATCCGGGTTCGAGTAAATGTCCGGCACAAATTCCCATTGGCGTTATTCCATTATAGAGCTGATCGTTGTTACTATTCACGAATACGTTTTATGTATTCCCTTTTTTCACTCAGTCTTGTCCAACTTCTTTATGTCCATGGAGGAATCAGTAGCTTCATTACCAGTGTTGATGTCAATTTCTTGACACAACATGATAATATTTGTTTCAAATGGTCAAATAGTCTTATGGTCAAAGCATGTATTAGTGTCTCCGTGCTGTAACTGACCGAAGAAAAGTTGGACCAGTCACATAAGCTTACCGAAGAATTCCAACCAATAATTAAATTTACCACTGGAAAAGACTTTTCTATCACAAAGAGCCTGGAAAACTGTACTTTCACTCGTTATAGAATAACCTTCCAATTTGTAACTCATACACTCAGTAGTATGTCTCTTGCAGTCACGAACTGTAGGACAATATCGTGGCAAACGCGTTCTCGCCACTTCATCAATGATCGCGGTCCACTGTGGGCTGTTTGAGAAGAATGTGTATGTTCCCTGCAAACTCGAAATAAGTAGCTTCACATTGCAGTTGATTGATACAGGGCGTAGCAATGCACGTAGGATAGAATTTTGTCGTGATAGTTTGTACCCCACCAGGGGAACCTGCCATAAAGGCTGCCGCATCATAGATTTGAGTAATTAATTTTTGGGGAGTCTCACTTACTTTTTACTTTTTTAGTTCTTCTGGAAACCTCGTAGCTAACATTTATGCGTCATGTTTCGAAGGAGACAGGGAATTACAGGACCTTTCTATTGGTTTACCTCTTAATACATAACAGCATACACCAGCCATCTGAAATAGGTCTGATAAATCACTTGTTCCATCTGCTGTAAAAGACAAAAATTCTTATTCTATTACTTCTTTTGAATTTCCTTCTTGGCATACCTCCAACATAATTTGCAAAAGCTCATTTTGTATTATTTTAGATATTTCGTTGAAAGCAGTTGCCTTATCCAAATGATCTTTTAGTACTGCTTCAAATTCAGCGCTAAAACGATTCAGTTTCTGGCCGTGCGGTTAAAGGCGCTGCATTCTGGAACCGCAAGACCGCTACGATCGCAGGTTCGAATCCTGCCTCGGGCATGGATGTTTGTGATGCCCTTAGGTTAGTTAGGTTTAACTAGTTCTAAGTTCTAGGGGACTAATGACCTCAGCAGTTGAGTCCCATAGTGCTCAGAGCCATTTGAACCATTTGATTCAGTTTCATGGTGAATTAAGGCTATTTCAAAAGAACCACAGAACGAATAAAATTTATTAAAATCTTTAACACATAACTATTTCGCCTAATTTCTTCATTCTACTGCCCAATTTCTATTCTATAAGCAATACCCAGCTGTTCAACTACGTTGACCGCTGCAAAAAGTGCCAATCTTGAACAATTTTGTGTGAACAGCTGAGGATTCATGATTCTTTAGTCCGGTAGTCAGACGAATTTTTCCGTATCTCCCTCTCTCGTCCACTTCGGTTCCCAACAAACAACAGGCATGGGAAGTAAATTACTGCATTTTTAACCACTCGCTGCTTTCATGAACATCCGTTTTAAGTGCTCCATTGAAACGTTGATTTCCATCATTAATATTTTGCACAGTATTTAAAACTGATAATGATCATCCTATTGTTTGTACAGCAAACGTCTCCTCACTAGAAAGCTGTGAAAAGCCTGTGCCATATATATTGTTTACGCTATAAATGTACACTCGCACTCCAGAACAAATAAACCATGTTACTGGTTAGTTTTCACTGTATAGAACACATCAGATACACCAACACACAGGAAACTGATACTCGATCACATTGAAACACCGCAACGTCTAAATTTGCACAATGGTCTTGGAAATGATATTAAACACGTAATAAATATAAACATTACAGCTGTAATAACACAAACAATGGAAATACTCTAGCCACTTTACCAAATGTCACAACGTTAGCATTAAATTTAAGCTCTATTTACGACTGACAAAAATATGAAGTGCGGTCATGCTGATGAGAAAACATTTCCTCCAAATTTCTACCCTAGAAACAAACATGTGAATGAAACATAATTACTATTATCTGGGAGATTCATCCTCCATACAGTGGCGCTACCTATCTGGGCATTTGGAACTGTGTCTAGGCAGAGTCAGTAATTAAAACTTCCGGGCTAAGAGGCCGTGGTCCAATAGTAGAAATACTTCTCCGAGTCGTAGACTCACCTCAGATGATGTTGCCCGCAGCTGGCAACGAAACGTCAGGGAGAAGTATTTCTACTATTGGACCACGGCCTCTTAGCCCGGAAGTTTTAATTACTGAAGACGCCGGCCGTGAAAGCCTACACGCTATGATCTAGGCAGAGTGTTTACACGCCGACTGCGACACCCTGTGACGTCACTGGCCAGCATGCTAGACTGCTAGAGTGCGAGGACGATACTGTGGCCACGCTGGGCGAATTCATTCGTTTGTTCAGAAGGGGAGACCAACACTACCTGCCACCTTCCGGCCGGTAGGCGATGACTGAATCGAGGTGCCTGCTCGACATGTTTTCTTGAACGGTTTTACAGAAACTATTGTTTAAAAAAATAGTTTTTTCTCTACTTGTAGCTTTACATGTCAGGTTCATTATGGTATGTCCATCATTTTGTTAATGGTCATAGTTACTGTGACATTTACATGGAAGTAAGATACTGAGCGACATTCGAAAAACCTTGCAATAAACAATAGGGGTCGCAATAATTTTGGGTTTGGTGCATATTACATAATATATTCCTTCATATCAAATGTAGCTAACATATTGAATTTGTCTATTATCTTGGGTAGAGGTCTGTAACTGTACCAGTCTCGAGAAATTTGATCCGACGTAACCAACTCATTTGCGATCGCGCCGCACCAGCAATAAAGCCAGAGTGAAATATCCACAACATTCGTCATATTTCATAAATGGTTTTAAGACATCGAAAACAGATGTTGGCAAATGATAGCTTGAAACGAGGAGAGTATTTTTCCATATGGTTATCATGTAAAACTAACTCATCTACCGTGTTATTCCAATGACTACAGACATCTCCGATTAAAGAATGAATAATTTTTAAGGGCCGTCTATAGCTTGCGAATGAGAAATGCTATTGCTCTTGGAACAACATTTTGTACCGAGGATGTGCTTTCTCATAAGATACTCACCTTACTTTTCCTCACTTGAAAAATTTAATAATCCACCGTTTCAGAATTCTCTCGCAATTGCGTGTGCACAAAATGTTAGTAAGGTGAGAGCGTGTAAACTCCGCTGTGTTTTGGCAAAAGAAGCAAATTTTAACATGGTAACAAGAGAAATGTGTTGGTTTTACTCAAAATTTTCCACTGATGACAGTTTTCTGGAAGTTACAAACTGTTAATAAGTCAATCGAAAATAAATCGCTGCATTTTAGGCAGAATTCTTTTTAGGTACTAACCAAAGCTAAGTGACAGTAGATCTTTTTGAAAGGTCACCATGCAAGTGTGGGAGTGGGAGTGCTCTGGTTCATATTTACAAAAAATAGGTTTCGATCCAGAACGGCACTTCCCCCCCCCCCCCAACTCTCAGCATTTCCCCTACAGCGCCTGCTCACAGCTCTCATCACTACCACTGCCCATTGCATTCCCTGCTATCTGTCCACCTAGCAGCCATGGTATTCTGCGTGGACTGTACCTGGTGCTACAGACAGGCCTCACCTCGCCCCTGTTCGAAATAATGGGCCATAGCAGGACAAACTCCCTGAGTTTTCTTTGAGCCTGGTACTAATTTTGGGTCCGTTATGAGGAACGATGACCTTTCACGACCAAAGGTAGTTGAGAAACATATTTCATAGTATATATTACGCTTCCTAAACCAAAAAAGGAAGTATCAGGAAAGGGGACATAGAAGTGTAAAATTACTGAAAGTTGTGCATCGCTGCAACAATGCCATGCACCGCCACTTGTAGCCCCTGTAATACTCAAAATCTCTCAATTAGTGTTGCTAATAATACTCAGTGATTCAATAATGGTAAAATAATTATTATTATTGTTAGTAGCGATATTATTATTACTATTGCTACTACGTTGAAATGTGATATTATTATTACTATTGCTACCATGTTGAAATACATCTTCGTAACAACTCCAAAAAATATTAGTAACACAGCGTATTACACCGCAGGAAGAAAATTAGTTCACCTAAAAAACGATGTTGATGTTGATGCAGTGACGGCATATGCCATCTAGGGGACAGTAGATGTACTGATTGATAATGGTTTCAATGTGGACCGCCAACAGATAGCATACTGGTATAGCTGCCAGAGCTCTGTGTCTGCCCTTAAATAGGGGATCCTCACAGCCAGAAGCCTCAGTATGGTGCAAACATATGAAGCAAACAGGCAACCATGAGACAGAGATGCACTTGAGCACGTCTGAAAGGTCACGTGAACATTCTCCCACCTATATAGGGGGTTCTGGATATCCATGCAGCATTGACGCCGGCTAGGGTCGACCTATTGTAGGAGCAGCAACGGCAGTTTGTACAGCTACCACACCACAGGCAAGAGAGTAGCGAACCCAGACATGTCAAGACCAACTGTTGCGAATTGGTTATTAGCAGTGGCACACACACCTCTAGCCCAGCTCCCACTCACGCCACTGCATTGACCGACACGTCTCGACTGATGCCGTCAGAGGATCACGTGGAATATGGAATAGCGTGCGCGGTCTTCAGCCATAAAAGCAGATTCTACATGCATGCAAGTGATGGTCATTTGCACATGCGACGTAGACCTGTTGAGCGCTGTCTCGTCGAGTGCATTGGTCCACGACGCACTGGACTGACCTCGGGCCTCGTAGTATGGGGTGAGATAAATTACAATTTCCGTTCACATTTGATCTTTCTAGAGGGCACTATCCAACGCTCGGTATGTGCAGAATGTTGTTACGACCCTTTCTTCTGCCGTTATTACAATAGGACGGTGACGTGTTGTTTCAACAGAATTATGCTCATCTGCACACTGCCTTGAAATTCAGCGTGCTCTGCAGGACGTGGCGAGCAAAATCTCCATACTTGTCTCCAATCGAACACATGTGGGATCTGATGGGACGACCATTAATTCTTACGGAATTACGTGAAGAGGTCCATCAGGGGTGGCATAATATATCCCAGGACTGTACTCGCCAGCTGTATGACTGACTTGGTGCCCGAGTCAGCACCTGCATTGCCGGCCATGGAGGCTACACCACGTGTCAGCACAGCTATTTCAGCACAGGTCGATACCTAGTACCTCAGAACTGCTTGTCCTATTGATTTCTAAATGTAATCATTCCATGCATTTCACAGTCTATCTGTCAATAAAATCTTGAGTGAATTGGAAACCTCTAAAAGGATGTCCTCTTCTTTCGGTACTATAGATACATACATATATATACGTACTACGTGATCAAATATATCCGGACACAAGGCTAAAAATGACTTAAAAGTTCGTGGCGCTATCCATCGGTAATGCTGGAATTCAATATAATGTTGGCCCACCCTTAGCCTTGACGACAGCTTCCAATCTCGCAGGCGTACGTTCAGTCAGGTGCTGGAAGGTTTCTTGGGGAACTGCAGTCCGTTCTTCACGAAGTGCTGCACTGAAGAGAGGTATCGATGTCTGTCGGTGAGGCCTGGCATGATGGCATTCTATAGTAATCAGGTCAGTACTCTGTGCACACCAATCCATTACAGGGATGTTATTGTCGTGTAACCACTCCACCACAGGCCGTGTATTATGAAGAGGTGTTTGATCGTGTTGAAAGGTACAATCGCCATCCCCTAATTGCTCTTCAACAGTGGGAAGCAAGAAGGTCCTTAAAACATCAATTTAGGTGTGTGCTGCGATAGTGCCACGCAAAACAACAAGGGGTGCAAGCCCCCTCCATGAGAAACACGACCACACCATAAAACCACCGCCTCCGAATTTTACTGTTGGCCTTACACACGCTGGCAGATGACGTTCACCGGGCATTCGCCATACCCACACCCTTCCATCGGATCGCCACGTTGTGTACCGTGATTCGTCACTCCACACAACGTTTTTCCACTGTTCAATCGTCACACTCCTTACTCCTTACACCAAGCGACGCGTCGTTTGGCATTTACCGGTATGATGTGTGGCTTATGAGCAGCCGCTCGACCATGAAATTGTAGTTTTCTCACCTCCCGCCTAACTGGCATAATACTGATGCAGTTTAGAACTCGTGTGTGACGGTCTGGATAGACGTCTGGCTATTACACATTACGACCCTCTTCAATTGTCGGTGGTGTCTGTCAGTCAACAGACGTGGTCGGCCTGTACGCTTTCGCGCTGTACGTGTCCCTCTACGTTTCCACGTCACTATCTCATCGGAAACAGTGGACCTAGAGATGTATAGGAGTGTGGAAATCTCACGTACAGACGGATGACACAAGTGACGCACAATCACCTGACCACGTACAAAATCCGTGAGTTCCGCGGAGCGCCCCATTCTGCACTCTCTCGATGTCTAATGAATACTGAGTTCACTGATTTGGAGTACCTGACAGCAGGAAGCAGCACATGCACCTAATATAAAAAACGTATGTTTTTAGGGGCGCCCGGTTACTCTTGATAATATCTACTAAGGAAGCAATAAATAAATATGTAAATCAAGAAATAAATAAATGATACCATACGATACTGCAGCGAGTGTAGCTTTCTGTTTCTTGTAGTCCAATGGTGAAGTCCGGGAGGTATTATCTTAATAAAGTTGACAGTATATTCCCAGATATTCAAATGGCTTTGTGATCTCCTGATGCCCATTGAACAGCCGACACAACACAATTTACGATCGTGCCTAGCCCGTTACCTCTACAAAAGGAAGTGTGCTGCGCAGTTTGCAGTCTCTACCCGAACCAGTTGATACTGGTGTTGGTAGCTCCGGTGGTGAACTGTGCCAAGTGAAGTTTCCGCAGGCCCACGCGGCGGGCCGTACGTACCGCCCGGCAGGGCCGGCCGTTAAGTCCGGGTGCAAGTTTCTTGTCCGGCGCTGGCAGTCGCCGTCGCCGGCTGTCTTATCTTATTGACTGCCGCGGCTCACCCTGGCTACGGCTGCCAGCTTCCTATCCCCAATGCAGCACGTCTGGAACTGCGGCAGACCGAGATGTGTTCCGGTCCAACTGCTACGCTCTTTCTTTGCATGTGATATGATCCACATTCCGCATACTGCTTTCCGGTCAGAAAGCAAGCCGTGTTCTAGGTCGCTTCAGCACAGAGACATATGAGTTCCGGCACATCCGCCACTGGTGTTGTAGTTTCAGTCATGTAATCTGTGTCAGAACATACGAACGAGAGAAGAAAAAGGTAAAATTTTGATGCACAGAAAACAGTTCCTCAATTTCGAACTGAAACCTCGTAAAGTCGGTGAAGAATAAGGGAATGTGGAAAGCCGGCGTTATCAAATAAATACACCCAGAAAGAATTGCGTGACATAAACGAAAGTTGGTAAGCGTGTTTCTCCATCAGAAAGATGACGTCTATTCAGATTTAGCGCCAGTCGATAAGAATAGAACTTGCAGCCTCACTATGAGTTAGCAATTCATATTTCCTTTCAATATTTACTATGATGGCCGTGAGCGTTAGTTACCTTAGGATGTTGTGAGTTGTTCAAATGGCTCCAAGCACTATGTGACTTAACATCTGAGGTCATCAGTCCCCTAGACGTAGAACCACCTAAACGTACCTATCCTAAGGACACCACACACAGCCATTCCCGGGGCAGGATTCGAACCTGCGACCGTAGCAGCAGCGCGGTTTCGGACTGAAGTGCCTAGAACTGCTCGGTCATAGCGGCCGGCTGAGTTGTTGTTAATTAAGAATATCTTTAAGGTGATGAAGACGTCATTATCATCACCTCACTGAGTTTGAACCAGATGGTGTAATGCTGCGTTACTGCGAGAAATTGGATGTTTCTTCTGCGACACTGCTGAGTCTTGGCAGGATGTAGCCACTGTGCGTGACTGCTGGTAACGGTACTCATGGGAATCACAAGAAGACCGGGCTCTGGACGACCACATGACACTACAGGGTACACCGTCTGCTCGACATATGATTCTGGCACATATGCAGCAGCAGTTGGAGCAATACTTGGCACCACAGTAACACAACGAACTGTTACAAGTAGGTTAGTTCAAGGACAGCTCCCAGCCAGATCCCCGGTAGCGTGCATTTCACTGACTCCAAATCACCACCATTTGCGATAACAGCGGGGTCAAGCGAGAGCTCATTGGAGGTCAGGGTAGGAGTTGTTGTGTTTTCTGATGAAATCTGGATGCCCTCCGGTGCCAGTGATGGCTGTGATTTGGTTAAAAGAAGGCGAGTTGAGGGCCTTCAACCACCTGTCTGTGTGCTGGACACAATAGATCTACATCTGGTGTTAGGATATGGGGTGCGATTTCGCGTAACAGCAGGAGCGTTCTCGTGCTTATCCCACGCATTCTGACAGCAGGCTGTTGATTCGATCTGCTGTGCTGCCGTTCATGAAGAACCTTCCCAACAGTATAACACTCGCCTGTATGCCACTGTTGTAACCCAACAGGTTCTTCAGGGTGTCGACGTGTTGCCTTGGCTTACTCAACTGGACATATCAGATATCATCGGACAACTTCAGCCTGATCCACAACCAGCATTAATTGCCGCTTCACTGACCGACTTAGTGCAACAGGCATGGAACTCCATCCCACAAACTGACATCCGGCACCTGTTCAACAGAGTGGGTGCTCGTTTGAATGGTTGTATTCGACATTCTGGCGGTTACACCGGTTGTTAGTGTACCATCATTTCGCATTTGCAATTGGTTAATCTCATGTGATCTTGTAATGTGAATCATATAAATTTCATTACTCTACAGTAATTACTTTTTGGTGTTGCGACTTTTTTACGTCAGTGCACAATTTTTCTAAATGTTAAGGAAGCGCTTTCTATTTAATACTAACAAGAAAAAGAGTCAGTTTTAGCAATAATCCTTCCAATTTTCATTTAATTTACAGGTAATTTCAAAAAGATTCATCAGATTTCATAAATCTCTGTCATTCACATAGGCACTTGAGAAAGTGTGATACATATGGCGTCCCAAAGTAAGAATACTACACAGCAAGAGTGGCGCGCCGTCAGAGGAGATTAAGGGAGAGTGTTGTACCTTGGAATATTTTTCAGACTTTCATCTCTAAATGGTCAAATACTAGATATTTAATACATTTCCCTATTACATTTGAAGTGATAGCATTAACTTTATGCGTGCTGCAGTCTTTTTCTGGAATTGCAAAAATTACCTCGTATAAGGAATGGTTTTCCCAGATGTGAAAAACTATTCCAAGGTACAACATGACCTTCGACCTAGGAAAAATTATTCTATTCAGATTAGAAGTGTTGCAACCGAGAATATCTGGTCAATACTGTATTTAACAGTATAATTGTTACATTATTGTTCTACTGAACTGCCCACACGTTACGTAACGGGTTTTAAAAATATACAGAAATTTATTCACTAGAACACACAATATCCTCCAAATATCTTTGATATATTATATAACACATTTATAGAACTCGTTGTGTATAGGAACGCTGCACAAAACACAATTGCGTTTGTCACAGCAACAAAACCACTAGAAAATACAGAAAACTGCGTGTTGCGGTCTCTGGTGCTGCCTTCATGTGATTCTAAAATCGGAAAGTTGGTCACTAGATTGAAACACAGAGCAACAAACATAATATATTCCATGATACAACAAGCAGAATATAAAATAAGCATAATTAGTTCACTCTACAGATGACGCCAATATCTTAATAAATCCAAGCATACGTAAAGCAACAGAAGAAATTGTAAACAATTTTCTTAAAACTATGATTGACTGGTTTTCTAAGAATGGTCTCATCCACAATTGTTTTTAGGCACAACATATTACGTTCTGTACAATTACGGGTACTACAGCAATGGTTAGTGTAACAATGGTAACGTAGTAAGTAGGGTGGAAATCTGTAAAATTTTAGGTGTTTATGGTCATCAGTCTACTGACTGGTTTGATGCGGCCCGCCACGAATTCCTTTCCTGTGCTAACCTCTTCATCTCAGAGTAGCACTTGCAACCTACGTCCTCAATTATATGCTTGACGTATTCCAATCTCTGACTTCCTCTACAGTTTTTGCCCTCTACAGCCCCCTCTAGTACCATGGAAGTCATTCCCTCATGTCTTAGCAGATGTCCTATCATCCTGTCCCTTCTCCTCATTAGTGTTTTCCACATATTCCTTTCCTCTCCGATTCTGCGTAGACCCTCCTCATTCCTTACCTAATCAGTCCACCTAATTTTCAACATTCGTCTATAGCACCACATCTCAAATGCTTCTATTCTCTTTTGTTCCGGTTTTCCCACAGTCCATGTTTTACTACCATACAATGCTGTACTCCAGACGTACATCCTTCGAAATTTCTTCCTCAAATTAAGGCCGGTATTTGATATTAGTAGACTTCTCTTGGCCAGAAATGCCTTTTTTGCCATAGCGAATCTGCTTTTGATGTCCTCCTCGCTCCGTCCGTCATTGGTTATTTTACTGTCTAGGTAGAAGAATTCCTTAACTTCATTGACTTCGTGACCATCAATCCTGATGTTAAGTTTCTCGCTGTTCTCATTTCTACTACTTCTCATTACCTTCGTCTTTCTCCGATTTACTCTCAAACCGTACTGTGTACTCATTAGACTGTTTATTCCTTTCAGCATATCATTTAACTCTTCTTCACTTTCACTCAGGATAGCAATGTCATCAGCAAATCGTATCATTGATATCCTTTCACCTTGTATTTTAATTCCACTCCTGAACCTTTCTTTTACTTCCATCATTGCTTGCACCATTTTATATTGTCGAACGCTTTTTCCAGGTCGACAAATCCTATGAAAGTGTCTTGATTTTTCTTTAGCCTTGCTTCCGTTATTAGCTGTAACGTCAGAATTGCCTCTCTCGTCCCTTTACTTTTCCTAAAGCCAAACTGATCGTCACCTAGCGCATTCTCAATTTTCTTTTCCATTCTTCTGTATATTATTCTTGTAAGCAGCTTCGATGCATGAGCTGTTAAGCTGATTGTGCGATAATTCTCGCACTTGTCAGCTCTTGCCGTATTCGGAATTGTGTGGATGATGCTTTCTCGAAAGTCAGATGGTATATCGCCAGACTCATATATTCTACACACCAACGTGAATAGTCGTTTTGTTGCAACTTCCCCCAACGATTTTAGAAATTCTGATGGAATGTTATCTATCCCTTGTGCCTTATTTGACCGTAAGTCCTCCAAAGCTCTTTTAAATTCCGATTCTAATACTGGGTCCCCTATCTCTTCTGAATCGACTCCTGTTTCTTCTTCTATCACATGAGACAAATCTTCACCCTCATAGAGGCTTTCAATGTATTCTTTTCACCTATCTGCTCTCTCCTCTGCATTTAACCGTGGAATTCCCGTTGCACTCTTAATGTTACCACCGTTGCTTTTAATGTCACCAAAGGTTGTTTTGAGTTTCCTGTACGCTGAGTCTGTCCTTCCGACAATCATACCTTTTTCGATGTCTTCACATTTTTCCTGCAGCCATTTCGTCTTAGCTTCCCTGCACTTCCTATTTATTTCATTCCTCGGTGACTTGTATTTCTGTATTCCTGATTTTCCCGGAACATGTTTGTACTTCCTCCTTTCATCAATCAACTGAAGTATTTCTTCTTTTACCCATGGTTTCTTCGCAGCTAGCTTCTTTGTACCTATGTTTTCCTTCCCAACTTCTGTGATGGCCCTTTTTAGAGATGTCCATTCCTCTTCAACTGTACTGCTTACTGCGCTATTCGTTATTGCTGTATCTATAGCGTTAGAGAACTTCAAACGTATCTCGTCATTCCTTAGTACTTCCGTATCCCACTTCTTTGCGTATTGATTCTTCCTGACTAATGTCTTGAACTTCAGCCTACTCTTCATCACTACTATATTGTGATCTGAGTCTATATCTGCTCCTGGGTACGCCTTACAATCCAGTGTCTGATTTCGGAATCTCTGTCTGACCATGATGTATTCTAATTGAAATCTTCCCGTATCTCCCGACCTTTCCCAAGTATTCCTCCTCCTCTCGTGATTCTTGAACAGGGTATTCGCTATTACTAGCTGAAACTTGTTACAGAACTCAATTAGTCTTTCTCCTCTTTCATTCCTAGTTCCAAGCCCATATTCTCCTATAACCTTTTCTTCTACTCCTTCCCCTACAACCGGCGGTTCTAGGCGCCCAGTCAGGAACCGCGCGACTGCTACGGTCGCAGGTTCGAATCCTACCTCGGGCATGGATGTGTGTGATGTCCTTAGGTTAGTTAGGTTTAAGTAGTTCTAAGTTCTAGGGGACTGATGACCATAGATGTTAAGTCCCATAGTGTTCAGAGCCATTTGAACCATTTGAACCTTCCCCTACAACTGCATTCCAGTCGCCCATGACTATTAGATTTTCGTCCCCCTTTGCATACTGCATTACCCTTTCAATATCCTCATACACTTTCTCTATCTGATCATCTTCAGCTTGCGACGTCGGCATGTATACCTGAACTATCGTTGTCGGTGTTGGTTTGCTGTCGATTCTGATTGGAACAACCGGGTCACTGAACTGTTCACATTAACACACCCTCTGACCTACCTTCCTATTCATAACGAATCCTACACCTGTTATACCATTTTTGCTGCTGTTACCGATACTCATCTGACCAGAAATCCTTGTCTTCCTTCCACTTCACTTCACTGACCCCTACTATATCTAGATTGAGCCTTTGCATTTCCCTTTTCAGATTTTCTAGTTTCCCTACCACGTTCAAGCTTCTGACATTCCAAGCCTCGACTCGTAGAACGTTATCCTTTCGTTGATTATTCAATCTTTTTCTCATGGTAACCTCCCCCTTGGCAGTCCCCTCCCGGAGATCCGAATGGGGGATTATTCCGGAATCTTTTGCCAATGGAGAGATCATCATGACACTTCTTTAATTAAAGGCCACATGTCATGTGGATACACGTTACGTGTCTTTAATGCAGTGGTTTCCATTGCCTTGTGCATCCTCATGTCGTTGATCATTGCTGATGCTTCCGCCTTTAGGGGCAATTTCCCACCCCTAGGACAAGAGAGTGCCCTGAACCTCTATCCGCTCCTCCGCCCTCTTTGACAAGGCCGTTGGCAGAACGTGGCTGACTTCTTATGCCGCAAATCTTCGGCCGCCAATGCTGATTATTTATCAAAATTTAGGCAGTGGCGGGGATCGAACCCGGGAACGAAGGCGTTTTGATTATGAATCAAACACGCTACCCCTAGTTCCTAAAACGACTTAATTCCGCCACATTTACACTTAGAATCACCGCAAATCTTAGGGAGTGACATACCTTTGACATATTTTTCATGTTTTTATTCAATAATCTCATGTAGAATAATGTTATGGGCTAACTCATCTTTAAGAAAGAATGTCTTCGTTGCTCAGAAACGTGCCGTAAGAGGAATATGTGGTGCTCATCCATGATCACCTTGACAGCTTTGTTAAAAAAGCTGGCTATTTTGACTTCTGCTTGACAGTATATTTATTCCCTCATGAATTTCGTTATAAATAATCTACTACAGTTCAAAAGCAACAATGACGTACATAATTACAATACCAGAAGGAAAAATGATATTCATTACTCCACATTAATGTTATCTTTAGCGCACAAAATGGAGTACCATGTTGCAGCAAATTTGGGATGCGAATGCAAAATTACTTGTTCCACATCATTACAGGTTATAGTGTAAAACGATCCATGGAACGTGCAACTAGCTAACCAACTAACTATCCTTCAGGTTAAATGCTCTTCCCTTCATGTACCTGCAGTTAAGCAGAGAAAGCTCTGCTGCGGTATGGGTAACAGGTGCATTATAGCGTGCTATTTAAACTAAACAGCAAATGCGATTTTACTACAAAGTTATAGTACGTGGGACAGTAAGACTCTTTTGCGCAAAACGCCTAAACTGCACGCAGATTTATCGTGAAATTCTGGCGGTATGTAACCAAATGCAATGTTACGTCCAGCCATAGTTAAATGGTGCCAACAATTTGATCAAAGCAGCAAAATCGTGCTGATGCTGATACCGCTGTAGAGTCTAGATCAGTGGTTCTCAACCTTCTTTTGTTCACAGTGCTCTATGTAATGTAGCTAGTTCTCACGGCTCACTGCCGTAGGAGCTGTCAATAATGAGAGGAGGCTAAAGCACGAGTCAGCAAAAGTAGACATCATCGGTCAAGCACCCCCAATACTTGTCTCCACCAGTCGTTTGTTGGTAGACTCGCAGTCCTACGTCAGTCCGTCTTGGTCATATTTTGAGGCTGATTTTTCGTTGCTTACACGCGTGTTTGCATTGTGCGGTTAATATGTTAACTTTTCAGTATGGATAAATACTTGAATTAAAGGAAAAAATATTAAAAATGATCCGGTGACAGAAAAGTGACAAAGAACCAATTCCAGATGTTTAGTCTCGTGAAATCACAGCAAACTACTGGAACGTTCAGTAAGTACCAAGAGAATTATTTATACTTTAGATTTAAGTCCCATAGTGCTCAGAGCCATTTGAGCCATTTAAGTTCACTGAACCTGCAAATTGTCCATTACCACGATGTGTCGTGTGCAGAGAGAAACCAAGCAATGGATTCATGGTCCCTAGTAAACTGAAAAGACATTTGAATAGCAAACACGGTAACTAATAGGAACTATTTTAACCGATTAACTTCATCAGCAGAAAAGCAAGTCAAAGTTATGGTGCAGAGGAAAACTTTCTCTGAAAAAGCCGAATTGGCGACATATAAATTTGCCGAAATAGTAGCGAAAAAGATGCAATCCCATACTATTGCTGGCGGCGTAAGTTTTCCTGCATGTAAGCATACAGTGAAATCGATTTTGCTGATGGCACAGAGAAGGAAATATCTATAGTTCCATTGTCAAACAATAGTACGAGTGTTTCCCGGCGCTTTGATGAATATATTTATATATCCAGTGGAACATCAATGAAATGTTAAGCGACGGTCGTGTACTTTCACTACAGCTCGATTAGTCAAGTTATATGAATAAGAGGTGTCGACGACTGAGTTACATAAAACACCCAGCACATAAGAATAAAACGGGCCGTTCTGAAAGCAGGGTATTTCGGGTTGCGCAACCTGTACCCAGCAATGGCTGGGATATTCAAAAGATTTAGCACATTGCTTCGTGAATAGTGAACATCTGAAACTGAAGACTATTGCAACAGATATTTAAAGTGTTTTAGATTCAGCCATTATATGACCAGGCAACATGTTTCCAGTCATCAACAGTCCAATGGTCGGCGTTGGGCCCAGGCGAGAAGTAAAGCTTTGTGTCGCGTAGTCACCAAGCGTACACGAGTGGGCCTTCGGCTTCGAAAGCCCATATCGATGATGTTCCGTTGAAGTGTTCGGACGCTGACACTTATTGATTGCCCAGCGCTGAAAACTGCAGGTCTGTGGAAGAGTTGTACTTCTGTCGCGTTGAACGATTCTCTTCAGTCTCGTAGATCCTGTTCTTGCAGGATGTTTTTCCAGCTGCAGCGATGTCAAAGATTTGATGTTTTACCCGTTTCCTGATATTCAAAGTACACTCGTCAAATAGTCGTACGGGAAAATACCCACTTCGTCGCATCCTAGGAGAGGCTGTGTCCCATCGCTCGTGCGCCGACCATAACACCACTTTCAGACTCACTTAAATCTTGATAACCTGCCATTGTAGCAACAGCAACAGTAACAACTCCGCCAGACACTTGTCGTCTTATATAGGCGTTGCCCCCACAGCGCAGTATTCTGTCTGTTTACATATCTCTGTATTTCAATACGCATGCCTATACCAGTTTCTTTGGCGCTTCAGTGTAGTATCTAGGGTGGTCTCTATCGTCAACACTATGCTATTTCCGGCCGCGTTCGCGGTTAGGCATCTTGCTGTGCTAGGGAAGCTCCGATGCACGGACTAAAGAATCGTTACAGATTAATGGAACGTTCTGAACTTTGTAGGAACTTGGCGACTAATTGAAAATAGCATGACATATTGTGTCGCTGCAAACTGTAGGTACTATTTATTAACAGCTCTTTACTTGTCTTAACCATGTGCAGGCCGGCTCAGTGGCTACGCAGTCAGCGTTGCAGATGGCTAACCAAAGAGACCAGGTTCGATCCCCGCTGGTCAGGGAGTTGTTGCTCTGTTCTATTTACATTTCTATCGTCATTATTGACATTCCGCCGTTTAAGTGGCTGTAAGGGCACGTGCCGAAAGCCAACAATTTATAAACAAATGATAATGCTAAAGGGATATTTTTGAAGTCTCCCAGTACGTTAATTAAGGTAGAAACTTGTGCTGAATTTGGAGTGGGACAACTGAATGAAGCGAAAGAAGTTAATTATTAACGCATAGTCGGCATTTCGTTTATTTCACACGGAAAATCGGTTAAGACGAAAAAGAATGGAGAAAATAGTTAGCCGCAGCCCAATCTTAACAGCGTTCATGTAATTTGTAGGACGTCAGAAGAAGATTCTATTTCTCAAGACGGTATCTGCTATTTGAGTTAAGAAGGAATCTAGGAGGAATTTCGACTTGCGCACGCGGCTACAAAGTTTTATTTTCAAAAGAATCACCCAATTTTAAAAGGGTATATCACACAACCATACGTATAGATTCTCCGTGAACGGTTTACAATTACTTTTATAGTCGAAGTTTTTGTTTTTCTTTTCACAAACGACGATTGTGCACTCCGCCAAACGCACGACAAACCTCCAAACGGTAGTCAACTTCCCCCCATACTTTTGCGAGTATGTCTTGAGTTACCGCATTCAGTACTGTCATGCGGCGTCGCAGTTCACCCAAAGGCTTGAAACTTTATGCTCAAGGGTCTCATTGCAAAATTGAGTGACAAGACGTGGTTACGTTAGCGGTTAAACGAAGCGTAATAGTGTTACCTGTTGAAACTTTCTATTCTGGTGTAGCCCCTATCCTTCCTGTACAGGCTGTGTACTGTAATAGATGAAACTTTTTTTTTCTTCTCTCTGTGTAATGTTTCGGTATGCTTTCTGTAATTGCGTGATGTTTCAAAAATGCAGTTGTAACTGCAACGTCACCTTTAAACTGCATCTCAATAAGATGATCACACTTAAACTGTATCTCAAGAAAATGATCACATTTCAACTGTATCTCAAAAAAATGATTAATGAATTTTTGCTCTAGGTCCCCCCCCCCCTCCCCCCTTAGCTGAGTGGTCAGTGCGTCTCACCGCCAAGCACCGGGCCCGGGTTTGATTCCCGGCACGAAAGCAGATTGTTTTCGGTGTTGCGTGTTCATCATCATCGACACTCAGGTCGTTGAACGCCGCCTCCAGCGAAAAGACTTGCAGTGGGGACTCCCAGCCCAGCCATCACTGCCATAAAACCATTTAATTTTATTCTACAAAATTCAAGTCTTCGTGTACTATCTAGAAACCAGAAGGGAATATTCTTATTATTGTGCAGACAGTAGGCCGTGACCTAGAAGTGATAAAACTATCCCACTTTTGAACCGGTAAGCATGTGACACCATGCCTATCTAATATGTTCCTAAGGGGCGCGCTTAAAATCGAGGTTTTTTTAGGCGCTCATACCTCGGGTACTATTGCCGATGAAAAGGGAAGGCCAACTGTTTCGAATAACCCTTGCGCTACGGAACATTTGTGTACCCAGCAGAAGAATCTTCTGTGTCACTATTCTACAGTACAGGTTGAGTATGAATATTCCACACTTCCACCTGCTTAGGGAAGTGGAGAAAATCAGTTCTATTTGCGTTTCATGCGGTCTGACATGGGATTGATTGGATTTGTGAAGGTGCCATTAGTTCATGGGCGGTTCTTTGAAAAACCGCACAAAAAGGGTTTTGGTACTATATTTTCGCCGTCACCAGCGGATCAAAACTCAGCCGATAGTTCCAGGAGAGTTACGCACAGTAAATGGTTCAAACAGACCTGCAAATTTTCTTGCCATCCTCATTTTTTCCTAAGATGCAGAGATTCAAGGTTACCCTGCTTCTACACATAAAATCCGGTATGAGGTGAAATCTGAATAATAAATCATTGCTGCTAATTCCTCAAATTTTAACGGCATATTCTCTAGCCATTTATCTAAAAGAGCCATCGCTCTGTTTTCGAAAATATTTATATATTATAGAAAAACACCCATAAAACCTGTTTTTTGGGCACCAAAACTCAGCCGAAAATTCCGAAACGTCTATGCGTAGCAAATGGCTGAAACTTTTACGATGTATGCCCAAGATTCCGGTGTCGAACAACCATGAAAATTTTCTTCATATTTTTGTCAGTTTTAGAGATACAGAGGTTGAAATTTACTGTACTTGTAGACGTAAAATCCGATGTGAGGCAAAATAGTAGCTTACAAAGTGACATAGAGCAGATAAGGTACTATAAAGTGTTTCCGTTACCATCCGGGAATCGCATGTTGTAGAACCGAAACATCTTCAAAATTTTTGCACATAAAATCCGATATGAGGTGTAAAATTATAGTCTTATGTTACTTGAATTTTCCATAAGTAAACTATTTAAGTTTTATTCACCAATATATTTTTTATACGAGTTACATTCTCTGCTACAGCAGGGAAAAGAAGAGAAACAGCGAAAAAATGCTTCTATTGGACCACAAAAAATGCGAATATCTTTCAACATTGAAAAGACACTGACTGAAAATAGAGTGCAAGCTGCCCCCTCCTCCCATGCTCAGCATCTTTAAAAATTATTCCAAAAATTTTGACATGCGAAGGTATTCGAGTTTTTTATGCTGAGAGAGAAAGAGACACTGGCATTGACAGACACACGGAAAAATGAGAGACAAAGGTAATGACTATGAGAACGAGGATGAGAGAGATAGTGACAAGGAGAAGAGACAGCATCTGTGCGAAAGAAGGAATGAGATATTAGCAGTAAGAGACAGCAAGAGGGTGACAGTGACAGCGAGAGTATAATACTGGGGCAGAGCGAAGGGAACTGTGGATGTGAGGCAGAAGAGAGTGACAGAGAGATGTGGTGTCACCGCCAGACACCACACTTGCTAGGTGGTAGCCTTTAAATCGGCCGCGGTCCGTTAATATACGTCGGACCCGCGTGTCGCCACTATCAGTGATTGCAGACCGAGCGCCGCCACACGGCAGGTCTAGAGAGACTTCCTAGCACTCGCCCCAGTTGTACAGCCGACTTTGCTAGCGATGGTTCACTGACAAATTACGCTCTCATTTGCCGTAGCCTTCAACTACGTCATTTGCTACGACCTAGCAAGGCGCCATTACCAGCTACTATTGCTGCTGTAAAACATGTACCATCAAGAGCGATGTTTACCAATTATGGATTAAAGTTAAGTATTCCAGCAGCTACGTACTATTTTTGTTAGTCTCATTTACTTGTCCTGTTCCAGACCTCACGCCAGCCTGCGTGTGCTTAACGCGTGCCTTTCGGCTTCCTCCTAATGGACTGGCTGTCTTGCCGGTCCACAACAAGAGACACAAAGAGAAAAAAATGGTTCAAATGGCTCTGAGCACTATGGGACTTAACTACTGTGGTCATCAGTCCCCTAGAACTTAGAACTACTTAAACCTAACTAATCTAAGGACATCACACACATCCATGCCCGAGGCAGGATTCGAACCTGCGACCGTAGCAGTCGCGCGATTCCGGACTGCGCGCCTAGAACCGCTAGACCACCACGGCCGGCACAAAGAGAAAATGACAATGAGTTGGGCAGATAATGACAATAAGTTGAGCTGAATGACTGAGTGTGAAAGGGCAACTGGGAGTGAATGGGTATGAGTGACACAGCGATGAATTAGTGGGTGAGAGTGAATTACTCCGGTACTAAGTTGTTGTTTCCTTGGTGTATCACAATCTGTTCCATTAAGCGATCCCTTCTTCTAGACTGTTGTGACATAAAGTTTTTTTCTCTCAAATTCCATGCAGTACTTCCTCGTCAGGTCCATGGATAAATTTCGTCCAGTGTGTGACATTTATTCTAAACTGAACATGACAATCTGTAAATGAGTAATAGTTGAATACAGAGATCAGCTATACGTAATATGATGTATGACGTTCTCGTCAATACTCATAAGACACAACTGAAATCAACTGGGCTAGCGAGACAGAGCGGATGAAATTATATTTGTGGAAAGGGGCCAAAATAAATTACTGTCAGTTGCAATGAACATGTGAACTTTATTTATTAAAACACACCATCACACAAGCAAGAATCAAAAACTCTCTAAGTTTTAACGGAAGACTTCCTTTGATTTAATTTAAATCGACTGAAGGGGACAAGGCCTAAGTAAGGAATTGAGGCACAGGAGTTCTTCAGGAGGTCTCACTTTTTTAGAAAGAAAATTTCTTTTATCTTCAATATAAATAGGCGGAAAGCCTTACCTTAAAGTTTTCCCATAGAATTCGCTGAAGGCCACACATTAATCGAGAACAGTGTTACGGCTTATGGCCGACACAAAGATTTCCAATGTTTGGCCTAAATAGGCTGAATCTCGGCTGAAATCCGCATATAAACAAAACAATTTAACGGCTTAAGGCCTAGGAAGAAAAGCTTTCAATTTGAAAAGGCTGAAGGCCGTATCTTAAAATATTTCGTGTAAAACTCGGCTGAAGGCCTCATACTAAAGAATAACAATCTTATGGCTTAAGGGCAAGAAAAGGATTTCGAATTTTTAATTTAAGAGAGATTAAAACTCGGCTGAAGGCCACACACCATGCAGAAAACAATTTTACAGCTTAAGGCCTGAAGGGAAGAGCTTCTAATTTTCAACTAAAACAGGCTAAGGCTTTATCCTAAAGTGCTTCAAATAAAACTCGATTGAAGGCCACATACGAAACCCAAATAATCTCACAGCTTAAAGCCCAGACAAAGAAATTTCAAATGTTTAATTTAAGCCGGAAAACTCGGCTGAAGGCCACATAAAAACTAGAAAATATTTCTTACAGTTTAAGGCCTAGACAAAATTTTTCAACTTTTGATTTGAAAAGGCTGAAAACTCGGCTGAAGGCCGCATACCAAACTGAAACAAATTTACAGCTCAAGGCCTAGGCACAAGGAATTTTCAATTTTAATTTTGGAAGGCTGAAACTCGGCTGTAGGCCACATATCAATCAAGAAATATTTTTTTTACAGCTTCAGGCCTAAGAAGAAAAGCCTTGCTATTTTAATATGCTAAAACTCGGCTGCAGGCCATATAGAGTACTTAATACTAAAGGAAATCACTATGTAAAACAGAAGGACCGGCGCTCAGAAGGTTACAAGGGCCGCCCTGGGAAGGTAACAATAACGCACATTTAGGTGAGATAGGCAGCCAGACTGACAACCTCTTAATTGGAAGGCAACACAACCGAAAGCTAGCCGACGAACCAACTAAAAAGATCAGTTATGCTCCAACTGACCAGCAAAATGACAAGATGTCAATAGCACAACGTTCTGGATACTGGTGCCCAATCCAGCCAATCCGCCCAAAACTACCAACAACACCTCAGCTTTCGAACTACACGCTGCGCGTGTCAGCATCAACACAACAAGGAATATACACTGCCGAAAACTATGTCAACGACCAGGGCAGGTCACTGGCACGTCAACGGCCACAAGGCAGAAGATACCGCTGGTACACTTCATTAATGAAGGAATGAATTAAATCAAATACCACACAGGAAGAGGTTGCAATTCTAGCCGACTTCAATGCACATACGTTGTTGCTCTCGGGAATTTCCCAGAAAGCGACAACCAGGATCAAACGAAGAGATGCGATAGCAGTTGAGGCTTGATAGTAGGTTAAGTGAGCACTCAATTTTAGTGTCCAGGGTCGGTGAGCGACAAACTTCGTAACCCACGCAAGAAACACCTCAAAACTCCAACCGCGTGTGCACGCCGCCAGCGACTCCGGCCTGAATTCATGCCACGGAGACTTCCCCGCAGCTGTGCCCCAACCGACCGACTGGCTCACATATGCAAACGGTCAAAAGACCAATACAAGTCGGCCGATGAGACGACCGACCGTACGACCAACCAACAGTCGTTCCCACTCCAGCGTCCTTCCGTCGGACAGTGCATGTGTGTCCCCAGCGGTCGGCAAGTACTGTATGCCAGCACCTCACTGGCGCTCCGTCACCGACGCTGCTCCGTGCCCAAATGCACTCATGGTCCGTCTCCAACTGACTTCCAGACACACAACGACCCGGAAATACTACCTGTGGCTCCAGTGCACTTATCGATGAGCGCTGCTGCTGCCACTCACGGGCAAGTAAGGCAGAAGTTAGTGACGCCAGTAAATGGAATAAGACAACGAGGCGGCAGTACCGTAAAATATGATGACAAACAATAAATGGCATGAACACTATCCGCGCATGGCCCAACAATGGTCAACTGTCGCCTGCTAAATCTGTATGTAGTTATAAATGTTACTTCTGTATTATATAGAAAATTTAAAAATGGATATTGTAAATCCACAGGTTCGTCGTGGCCTTACAGCTGATCCTTACCTGAGCAACGAAAACGATGCTCTGATTTAATTTCTGAATTAATACGCTGAGTTGCGTGCCCCTGAAAGAAATCACCGCCTAGCCTTAAAATTCACTTCAGTTGCTTGTCAATAAGGATTGATATGTGGCCAAGACTGCAGTAGTGCAATGCGTGTCACCGAAGTAATGTTAAATTTTACTTTCAAACACTAAGAGGAGAACTTGATAAACTGAGAGCGAGAAAATGAAGAAGTTCGTTTTGGCCTGAAGTTATGTAATGATACGGAAACACCAAATGTTGAGAAATGCTCTTACATCCATTAGACAGTGTGGTAAAATTGTTGGCATGTTCTCTCAATTTCGGAAAAGTGGTTGATCTTCAGCATAATCTACCTATCATTGAAGTACTGGGCGAACTAATGATACAGTGAAACCTCTGGTAGCTGCCACATGAACCAGCCATCCACAGCTGGAGCCAAATTGAACTTTAAGTTTCAATGGGTGCGTTAAAATTCAGCACTAGATTCCGTCTTCGCTGATATAGAAGATGTAGTTTTGTGGAACAAAATGAGGAGGAAAATAGTTTGCACACACACCTGTTAGCGATGTATAAGACTTACGACATAGGTAAGGGGATAATTGCACTTTTCGTTTTGTTTTCGTTGCAGTAACCACGCATGGTAGGGTAATGGGAGAGTTCGGTTGTTGTCAGCCAAATTTGCGCTAACTGGTAGTGACGCAGAAGCATTTCTAGTTGAGAGTATATGTTGAGGTGGACTGGCGAAACATCTCAAAAACCTTCATCTCAACCTGACGACCGGAACCACCTCTAATATTTTACTGAGCTACTAAGTACCAGACAGAAAATATGAAGGCAGCAGCTGAGTGGTAAGCTCGTCTGATTAACGTGCGGAGAAACCCCCTTCAGTTCCCAATATTGCCGGAGATATTTCTTTGGTGGCAGGACTGGAACGGATGAGGTCAGGTCGATTTATGAGCTACATGAAGGGGGAGTGGCCATTTCAAGGTCGGAAATATAAGGACTGAAACGTCGACTAGCTAACCACATGCACTCCATACCGCATCCAGATGAAGTCGTTTGCGGAGGATGACACGGCGTAATGTGGTTTTAAGACAGTCGTCGGTGTGTGTGTGTGTGTGTGTGTGTGTGTGTGTGTGTGCGAGTGCGTGTGTGTAACAGAATAAAGTGTTCTTACTAGTCTTGGTGGCATTTCACGATACCTATCCAGGAAAATAACACGCCTGTCCTTCACATGATAAGGTTTAAGGTTCACTTGGCGGAGACCATAAACTTTGGTATTTGAGCTAGACGCGAAGTGTTCTGTGTACCTACATACTCCTCACTTTGGGAGAGTAGTTACCACTGTTGTCACTAATAACGGTGGTCTTGCAGAAGATGTTTATAAAAGAACATGTAATACAAAGCTGTGATAACTGCAATAATGTATTGTTCCCCGGTAACGACTCATAAATCTGCATTCTTCTGTTTGTGTATCTACATGAAGGTAACGCCAAGGTTGGAAAGGCATTTGGACATACAAGTCTTAACGTTGAAACTGAAGGAATATTAAGAAATGAAGCACACATTGGTTTCGACTCACTTGCTACATCATTTAATGAGGATACTCAGTAATAAATGTTCTTCCAATAACCCTATACATTCTTAGTGATTTACAGATTAGTTTCCGAACAAGGCATTTCTTAATCGAAATGTCCATTTTTATCAAAATACTAAACAACCTCCTTTGATTCATCGACAAATTTTCCGAGCGCTCTACATCTATGAGCCATCATTTTCTTAAGGTTTCCAAGTGAAGTTCACACTTGTCTCGAGTAGATTTTAAATGTTTTTGCTTAAATTTTCAAGTTTACTAGAATCCCCGTTTTTCACATGCATAAGAGTCCTATGTATCTTTGGAAAAACTTAGAAGAAATAATTCTTTTATTTTTATCTTATAAATGACATTTATTTGCGAACAGTGCAATAACATTTTATAACAAGAAAGTGCCTCTCCTTTTTATACTCACCGTTCTGGAAGGAGCTTCTGCCTTTTTTCTGCCGAGTCGTTCTTGTAGCTGGCTCCGTTTCTCAGTTTCAGAGATTTCAGTGTTCCAGATGGCAGCCTGGTACGCTATGTGAAGCGTTTGAATATCAAGGGAAGAAAAACGTAAAAGGTTCAATTAAAATGCTCTTTTTATAGTAAACGGATTTCACATGCGCGATTCTTCCCAAACGGTTGTTGATTGAAGAGGACATGAAAATTCACGATAGGTATGAAACTTTGAACACAGAATCATTACATTCAGCATTATCAATCAGCAGATTTTCGATTCCATCCATTCAGAGTAGTTTACTACATTTTGATCCATAATGAACGCTGACGCAAAAGGACGTCGTTACGACAATACTGTTAGCGTATCCCGAGAGCGCTGCAAAACGGGCACGGAATATACGTATTGAAATCGCACGTAATACGACGCTGAGCGTGGAATCCACGATAATTTTACGATCCGCAACGAAATCAAAGAGTGTAGTTAACCGAACAGCCTGGAATTCTGCATCATAAGAGATATTTACTATCACTCTCCATTACTAACGGAAAATGAAATTAGTATCTGGCCAGATTATGAAAAGCGACACACTGAAATCAATTTTTGCCGTACAACTGCGTGAACAGAATGTAGTGGCGAATAGAATACAATTCTAGATAGCGCACAGGTCTGACGCAAACGAATTTATGAATGTATAAAATTTTCAAGTTGTGCTCTTTTTATTAAAGACATATGTAAAGACTACAAAGATGCCTAAGTCTAGCGTCCTGCAAATATTTCCGACAGTGTGTCTCATCTGGCAGGACTTCTAAATTCTGATGTCTGCAAATTGGCATACTATAGAAACCAATCATACCGCAGTATCAATACTAGTAGCTTTGTGGTGGTTATACAGAGTAATATCTTTGTTATTAAAATACATGTCCGGCCCCGGTAGCTGAGTGGACAGCCGGCACGGTAGCTCAGCGTGTTCGGTCAGAGGGTTAGCAGCCCTCTGTAATAAAAAAAAACTGAGTTAACCGATCAAAAACGAACTTAAACGGATGTCTTACGACGTCCGCCCCGAGCACATACAACGAACGAAAATGAACAAAATGAGAATTAAAAAAAAAAAAAAAAAGTGGTCAGCGTGACGGAATGTCAATCCTAAGGTCCAGGGTTCGATTCCCGGCTGGGTTGGAGATTTTCTCCGCTCAGGGACTGGGTGTTGTGTTGTCCTAACCATCATAATTTCATCCCCATCGACGCGCAGGTCGCCGCAGTGGCGTCAAATCGAAAGACCTGCACCAGGCGAACGGTCTACCCGACGGGGGGCCTTAGCCACACGACATTTAATTTTTTTTTCATTAAAATACATGTCAGTAGCTGATTTTGCGACAGTGATTCACGAACATCACAAAGGTTCATTCATGGCTATACACATTCTTTATTAACAGATAATTGAGAAGCAACGCACCCTATTTCTTCAAATCAGTGTGTTCAGAGGAAACGAAAAGAAACACCTTTTCATTTGGCAAAAATGTCACTGTTGCACCCCGGTAGGGGTCCACGAGGTCACTGCCAGAGTCGATGTTCAAACTGCCGTATGGTTCATAATGTTTAAGAGATGACGTCCTTTTACGTCAATGTTCATCTGAAATTTGTGAGCTAATTATATTGTTATTTATGCCGTATTTTATGGTTTTATAGACAAGGTTTTAAAATGTTGTATTGAAATGTCCATCGAAACTAAACTCGCGCTGTCTGTCTTTTGTCGTTTTGTCGTGTGGTAAAGAGCTGTGGCAGATTGCTTGTTGCATGCTCTAGAGCCCATTATAAGTCGCCGCGTTTATGTGCAGATTCGTCCGCTAACCTTTCCATCGTATCTCGAACTCCACGTCGACGTAGTGTAGCTGAAACTTTCTATTGTAATTAGAATGACTAGAAAGAGTAATATTTATGTTCGAGTTTCACCTAATTATATATCAGAGATGAGCAATCGTTTACTTCCTTCTCGAATAGAACTTTTATTCTTACTGTAGAGTTGTAATACGTAGTTTTCACAATTATAAGTTTCCTTCGTCTTTATGACTGAAAGAAAAAATCGGAATCCCTAATATTACATTCAACAACAGAGAAAATAAAAACCAGAGATAATGCAATGGTAATGTTCGCTTTTCTTATGTAAGGAGTAACGTCTTTGGTTACCACACACAGCACAGTATCTGAGTCAGCTATTTCCGTAATAACATGTGATATTACATAATTATTTCTAACACACTCATAAAACAAGATTTTTAACATGGCCGCAGCTTCAGCCGAACGGGCAAGCACTTCTCCTGAAATGTCTGTCGGTATCTTGTACACCTAATGCTTCACCTCCCTCCACTAAAAGAAATATGAGCCGTGGGATCGACAGAACGTCGTGACCACGGTACCTGTCAACCCCTTACTGGATATTCGAAACTGAGAAAACTGAATTGGATTAAGTCTAAAAGAATATATCATTCTGAACAACCTTCGATAAGTTAATGATATTGTTCTGTTGGTCTCCAAAACAAATAAACTTCTACAACCAGTGGATGAATTCGACAAGCATGTTAGGAAGTAGGTCTCAACATAAATTACAATAATATTATATCTAACAAACAATCAATACATCGAAATAAATTCTCATAATTAGCAATGAAGCCATAGAAATTGATGACGAGTTTTGTCGTTCAGGGCAGTTCAAGACCATTTACTGGATGGCCAGCAAAGGAAATGCAAATGTAAGAAATGGCATTGAGTGCTTTTACAGAACTAAAATGAATTTTACGAATCTATCGACATGTCTGAAACTTGAATATTCAACTCTTATTCCAATATTTGTGTTGTGACAGTGGACATGGGTTTCGATGCAAAGGGCTTCAAATAATTAGAGTTACAGGAAGAGTTATGGGAAAGATGCATTTGGGAAGTAGTAGAGGAAACAAAAAACAAAAATAAAACAAAACAACGAAAAAATTACAGTAAAAGCCTGCACTGAAATAGGAATGGGGAAACTGCTAGATATTTCATATCATGTCTCTCCATTATAAGTAATGTGAGCAATAGGCTACGCATGGTGACATGGTGTACTGCACGCAGTTAGTGGATCACACTTTGAATCGAAATTCTCAGTTTTAGAAGGGCTGAAATTACAATGAAATCCATATAGATACGAATTCAGAAAATTAATACCATATCCATATAATAAATACTGACGAAGGTATTAGCACTTATTTATAAAACTATCTGTAACAACAATAACAAAAGCTAGACACGTTACGTATGCGTATTACACACCTTTCGACGGAAAAGTCAGCTACAAAAGACCATATTTATCTTAATATTGAACAGACAAACTAGTTGTCATTAATAATTTATTTACAAATTATTAACAGTCCAAAACGAAGAGTTCTCCACAGATACACTATATATTAGCATCAGCCTGAATTAATTCCTCCTCTACTTCAGTTTGTTTGTATTTGGTTAATAACGATTTTTTTAAATTAATATTTCTAAGCGGGATATTACTGTAGCGTAGTACAACAGCTGCAAGCTGAATAAAGTCAACTGTTTCACAAGTGCTTGTCATTCGTTATATGACGCACAAAACATAAATCATATATGATTATTCTACAATGTTTAACTTTTAATGACGTAATATCTTTCTGAAAATTGTGTAAACATGTGGATCATATGAATCTGACATAGGTAAAATTGTAAAAGTTGTACTCAGTAGAATGATGACCTTACTCAAAGATGTTCACTTGATCGTTGTAACTGGTGACAGAAGTTGCAGATACAGGGGCAGAGCACACTGCAGGTTCGTGTCTTATTAGATAAAGCCGCTGTAAGATTTGAGCGGCCAGTGACCCGCGAGTGTATAATCGACAGATCGGAGAAGGGAATATTTAGATGTGGCCACATTTGTCAATTACTTCTTTTTTTTCATTGTAATAGCTTGGGGCTTAAAAGTATTTGAGCACTGAATGCTAACATAGGTTGCAGTGATTGAATTTTGCTATGGTGTATTGGTTATGACGCATTATCTTGAACTTCAGGAAATAAATTATTTTGAGTGGTTTGGCGTACTGCACAATACCCATGGTTTACATTCGTCGCTGCTTGCGAACGCTGTGCTTGCTCTGCTAGGTCAGTTATTTCATCTCTTATTGCTTCACCGTGTTTGAATGATAGCATGTGTAAAGCCCTGATTTGGAGTAACGCCTGTTTGGTCTGAATAAATTGTTAGTGAACTTCAGTTCTTGTGTACTTTACTGAATATCCGATTCGTTTGTACACATGCTTTTGTAATCTATTCACTGATTTATATTCTTCTGGGCCCGCTGAGTAATATACGTCTTTTAAGAATATTGTGTAATTATAATTCCAATTACACTGCCAAGTTTCATTACTTTTACTTTTACAATGAGCCTATTTCGGCTGAACCGCCATCTCTAAGTAATACTTTGGTACATTATTTCTGATTTTGTAAGTCATTATTAAATACATTCCATTATTATACATTTTTACATAAGTCTGATGGTTTTCACATCCATGAGATATCTGTGGTTCTGTCACTGTGTAATTGCTTGTTAGCATTATTGGAGTTATAATGGTCAGCTATCACCTTATTTGGCTTATTGCTTTATGTAGTTGTCAAATTATGTTGTTTCTATCAGGGTTTTCGTGAAAGTTTCTTTTTTTCTTTTTTGATAGATAATTCAGCGATATTGTGTGGTTACAGGCCTTTCTGTTTATGATTGCTCTTTTGGAGGTTTTAAGCATTGCTACTGTTGCTCTTCTCTTTAATATTATCGATTTTTATGGTAGTACGTATTTTTCAACTTCTGCTATTATATATAAAGAATATAATCTGACAACTACAGAAAGAAATGTGTCAGGAAGGGTGACAACCGACTATTGCTACTCAAGTAACACCGAAGAAACGTAATCAACACGCAAATAGCTAGTGACAAAAACATCGATATCGTATGGATATCACAACCATTAGACTTAAGTAAAACGTCTAATAATGAAATCTCTTTAATAATTGACTATAAAATCAAAAATAATATACCAAGATTATGGACCGTTACTTACAGATAACCTGATGATGGCGATTCAGCTGAAACAGAGCTTTTGTAAAAATAAAAGTGATCAAACTTAGCAGAGTATTTGAAATTTTAATTATAAAATACCGTTATTCACTGATTGTTCGGTAGGTATGTAATATGAATGGTGCTTGCGTAGGAGGCTAAAGCAACAGTGCATATCCGAATCCATATTTGCATACGTGCCACATGCTCGCACAGACCAAGATTATGTTCTCTCACTCTGGAACAAATTAATTTCAGCTGACAAGAATTTATTTCTCACTACTTATCTGTTACCAAAAACTCTACAAACGTTGTAGTATCCTAGTCCTTGCATCAGCTAAGTCATCTGTTCTGTACGACCTTCATGATATACGGATATCACTAAAATACAATCCATAGAACAAAATATTCTCTGAAACTTCCTGGCAGATTAAAACTGTGTGCCCGACCGAGACTCGAACTCGGGACCTTTGCCTTTCGCGGGCAAGTGCTCTACCAACTGAGCTACCGAAGCACGACTCACGCCCGGTACTCACAGCTTTACTTCTGCCAGTACCTCGTCTCCTACCTTCCAAACTTTACAGAAGCTCTCCTGCGAACCTTGCAGAACTAGCACTCCTGAAAGAAAGGATATAGCGGAGACATGGCTTAGCCACAGCCTGGGGGATGTTTCCAGAATGAGATTTTCACTCTGCAGCGGAGTGTGCGCTGATATGAAACTTCCTGGCAGATTAAAACTGTGTGCCCGACCGAGACTCGAACTCGGGACCTTTGCCTTTCGCGGGCAAGTGCTCTACCAACTGAGCTACCGAAGCACGACTCACGCCCGGTACTCACAGCTTTACTTCTGCCAGTACCTCGTCTCCTACCTTCCAAACTTTACAGAAGCTCTCCTGCGAACCTTGCAGAACTAGCACTCCTGAAAGAAAGGATATAGCGGAGACATGGCTTAGCCACAGCCTGGGGGATGTTTCCAGAATGAGATTTTCACTCTGCAGCGGAGTGTGCGCTGATATGAAACTTCCTGGCAGATTAAAACTGTGTGCCCGACCGAGACTCGAACTCGGGACCTTTGCCTTTCGCGGGCAAGTGCTCTACCAACTGAGCTACCGAAGCACGACTCACGCCCGGTACTCACAGCTTTACTTCTGCCAGTACCTCGTCTCCTACCTTCCAAACTTTACAGAAGCTCTCCTGCGAACCTTGCAGAACTAGCACTCCTGAAAGAAAGGATATAGCGGAGACATGGCTTAGCCACAGCCTGGGGGATGTTTCCAGAATGAGATTTTCACTCTGCAGCGGAGTGTGCGCTGATATGAAACTTCCTGGCAGATTAAAACTGTGTGCCCGACCGAGACTCGAACTCGGGACCTTTGCCTTTCGCGGGCAAGTGCTCTACCAACTGAGCTACCGAAGCACGACTCACGCCCGGTACTCACAGCTTTACTTCTGCCAGTACCTCGTCTCCTACCTTCCAAACTTTACAGAAGCTCTCCTGCGAACCTTGCAGAACTAGCACTCCTGAAAGAAAGGATATAGCGGAGACATGGCTTAGCCACAGCCTGGGGGATGTTTCCAGAATGAGATTTTCACTCTGCAGCGGAGTGTGCGCTGATATGAAACTTCCTGGCAGATTAAAACTGTGTGCCCGACCGAGACTCGAACTCGGGACCTTTGCCTTTCGCGGGCAAGTGCTCTACCAACTGAGCTACCGAAGCACGACTCACGCCCGGTACTCACAGCTTTACTTCTGCCAGTACCTCGTCTCCTACCTTCCAAACTTTACAGAAGCTCTCCTGCGAACCTTGCAGAACTAGCACTCCTGAAAGAAAGGATATAGCGGAGACATGGCTTAGCCACAGCCTGGGGGATGTTTCCAGAATGAGATTTTCACTCTGCAGCGGAGTGTGCGCTGATATGAAACTTCCTGGCAGATTAAAACTGTGTGCCCGACCGAGACTCGAACTCGGGACCTTTGCCTTTCGCGGGCAAGTGCTCTACCAACTGAGCTACCGAAGCACGACTCACGCAGGAGAGCTTCTGTAAAGTTTGGAAGGTAGGAGACGAGGTACTGGCAGAAGTAAAGCTGTGAGTACCGGGCGTGAGTCGTGCTTCGGTAGCTCAGTTGGTAGAGCACTTGCCCGCGAAAGGCAAAGGTCCCGAGTTCGAGTCTCGGTCGGGCACACAGTTTTAATCTGCCAGGAAGTTTCATATCAGCGCACACTCCGCTGCAGAGTGAAAATCTCATTCTGGAAACATCCCCCAGGCTGTGGCTAAGCCATGTCTCCGCTATATCCTTTCTTTCAGGAGTGCTAGTTCTGCAAGGTTCGCAGGAGAGCTTCTGTAAAGTTTGGAAGGTAGGAGACGAGGTACTGGCAGAAGTAAAGCTGTGAGTACCGGGCGTGAGTCGTGCTTCGGTAGCTCAGTTGGTAGAGCACTTGCCCGCGAAAGGCAAAGGTCCCGAGTTCGAGTCTCGGTCGGGCACACAGTTTTAATCTGCCAGGAAGTTTCATATCAGCGCACACTCCGCTGCAGAGTGAAAATCTCATTCTGGAAACATCCCCCAGGCTGTGGCTAAGCCATGTCTCCGCTATATCCTTTCTTTCAGGAGTGCTAGTTCTGCAAGGTTCGCAGGAGAGCTTCTGTAAAGTTTGGAAGGTAGGAGACGAGGTACTGGCAGAAGTAAAGCTGTGAGTACCGGGCGTGAGTCGTGCTTCGGTAGCTCAGTTGGTAGAGCACTTGCCCGCGAAAGGCAAAGGTCCCGAGTTCGAGTCTCGGTCGGGCACACAGTTTTAATCTGCCAGGAAGTTTCATATCAGCGCACACTCCGCTGCAGAGTGAAAATCTCATTCTGGAAACATCCCCCAGGCTGTGGCTAAGCCATGTCTCCGCTATATCCTTTCTTTCAGGAGTGCTAGTTCTGCAAGGTTCGCAGGAGAGCTTCTGTAAAGTTTGGAAGGTAGGAGACGAGGTACTGGCAGAAGTAAAGCTGTGAGTACCGGGCGTGAGTCGTGCTTCGGTAGCTCAGTTGGTAGAGCACTTGCCCGCGAAAGGCAAAGGTCCCGAGTTCGAGTCTCGGTCGGGCACACAGTTTTAATCTGCCAGGAAGTTTCATATCAGCGCACACTCCGCTGCAGAGTGAAAATCTCATTCTGGAAACATCCCCCAGGCTGTGGCTAAGCCATGTCTCCGCTATATCCTTTCTTTCAGGAGTGCTAGTTCTGCAAGGTTCGCAGGAGAGCTTCTGTAAAGTTTGGAAGGTAGGAGACGAGGTACTGGCAGAAGTAAAGCTGTGAGTACCGGGCGTGAGTCGTGCTTCGGTAGCTCAGTTGGTAGAGCACTTGCCCGCGAAAGGCAAAGGTCCCGAGTTCGAGTCTCGGTCGGGCACACAGTTTTAATCTGCCAGGAAGTTTCATATCAGCGCACACTCCGCTGCAGAGTGAAAATCTCATTCTGAAAATATTCTCTATCACTCCAAGACGAATCGAGGCGTCCAATTTCCAATCTCGATTTTCACCTGATGGTAGGCTGGCTAGGTTTACTTTTACTGCCTATACACTATGTTATCAAAAGTACCCGGACACCCCCAAAAACATACGTTTTTCATATCAGATGCATTGTGCTGCCTTCTACTGCCAGGTACTCCATATCAGCGACGTCAGTATTCATTAGACAGCCGTGTGGAGCGCTCGACGGAACTCATGGACTTCGAACATGGTCAGGTGATTGGGTGTCACTTGTGCTATACTTTGATTTCCACACTCCTAAACATCCCTAGGTCCTCTGTTTCCGATGTGGTAGTGAAGTGAAAACGTGAAGGGACACGTACAGCACAATAGCGTACCAGCCGAACTTGTCTGTTGACTGATAGAGACCGCCGACAATTGAAGAGGATCGTAATGTGTAATAGGCAGACATCTATCCAGACCATCACACAGGAATTCTAAACTGCATCAGTACTATGACAGTTAACTGGGAGGTGAGAAAACTTGGATTTGATGGTCGAGCGGCTACTCATAAGCCACACATCACGCTGGTAAATGCCAAACGACATACGCGAATGCACGAATGAACTGTGGAGAAACGTTGTATGGAGTGATGAATTACAGTACACAATGTGCCGATCCGATGGCAGGGTGTGGGTATGGCGAATGCCCGGTGAACGTCAACTGCTAACGTCTGTAGTGCCAACAGTAAAATTCGGAGGCGGTGGTGTCATGGTGTGGTAGTGTTTCTCATGGAGGAGATTGCAGGCCTTGTTTTGCGTGGCACTATCACAGCCTAGGCCTACACTCATGTCTTAAACACCTTCTTGTTTCCCACTGTTGAAAAGCAATTCGGGGATGGCGGCTGCATCTTTCAACACGATCGAGCACCTGTTCGTAGTGCACGGCTTGTGGCGGAGTGGTTACACGACAATAACATCCCTGTAATGGACTGGCCTGCACAGAGTGTTGGCCTGAATCCTATAGAACAACTTTGGGATGTTTTGGAACGCTGACCTCGTGCCAAGTCTCATCGACTGAGAACGATACCTCTCCTCAGTGCAGCAGTACGTGAAGAATGGGCTGCCATTCCCCAAGAAACCTTCCAACACCAGACTGAACGTATGCCTGCGACAGTGGAAGCTGACATCAGGGCTAAGGGTGGACCAACACCATATTGAATTTCAGCATTATCGTTGGAGAGCGCCACGGACTTGTACGTCATTTTCAGCCAGGTGCCTGGATTCTTTTGATCACATAGTGTATGTCTACACAAACATTAAATATAATTTTGTAATTGCAGTACTGTGCCGGTTCTCACGGTTCTCTGACGTCTTTTTACCATTTGTTCTACAGCAATAAGACAGATTGAGCACAGGATAATTTTATTTTGAAATTATGTAGAGTTGGAGAGAATTAAATGTTTTTAGATTTATCATCGCGTCGTTTAGTCAGCTGCAGAACGGGATGACATGGATAAAGATGAAGGGCGTCCCAGCGGATCAAAACGTAAATGGCAAGTGTTGCGTATTTGAGAACTGGATATTGAAAGAACAACAGCTATATTTTTTCGAAAGATTGCAACTTCGTACCTAGCAACTTCGGAGGTTGAGTGACATAAACAAGTGTTGGTGTGGACACTTTTCAAAACAGATATCTCGAAAACGACTCGCGCTATAATCCCGAATCCAAGACCATTGACGTTCTAATTGATCCTACTTTTAGTTTATTATTGTCAATAGGCATTTTTCCATTTACAAATGTGCATGTTTGCACAAAAAGTACACTTTGTAGGTGTTATTACAATCTATTGATTGGCAAACAGTACCAGCACCTGACCATCAATACATTCAGTGAAAACAACACATCAGTAGCACTTTTCATTTCCGCATTTGTTGTAATACATGTTTTAGGTGGCACACACTGTATTTAACCACCATATAACGCCTAACCACTAGTTTCATGAGTCTATCATTTCCATCCACAAACCAGAACATGTTCAAAACTTTTATTTTGTCAACAGTGCTATTTTCCTGCCTATCAGACATGAAATAATTTTCCTGCCTATCAGATATCAAATAACGCACTTGAATACACTGGGATCACGTGACAAAAGCGTGAATATTATATAATGTAATTTTTCATATAATACGTTTCCTGAAAAGTTATCGGAGGTAGAAACTTTTGGATTTGAATTTGAACAGCTCTAATTGTACAATATTGTTTCAGCGTCGTGATTACGCTGTTTCTCCGCCTCCAGTAACCCATGAGCTGTTAACAGCAACGCTCCTTCTCTGTAGAGCCCCAGATTGGCTCTTACAGACCTTTATATGTCTGGAAGGCAATATCCGGTACCGTGTTCTCCTCGCTGTGCCCTGCTTCACAGCTCTGCACTCATCGGTCCCGTTGGCACGCTCCCACACCATTGGCAGTAGCGAGAACCTCCCGTTTACGCGCCACGCGTCCTCCTTCGTCCGGTTAACCGAGTTGACCCGACTTGGGCCGAAGCGACAGAAGACCGAAGGCCCAGCCGATTACGTGATGGGAATGTCACCGGAGAAGGCGTCGTCGAAGGCCTCTCCTTACCCCATCCTATCGGCTCCCTTCCTACCCCTTCCTTACAGCTTGCGCCTTTCGTCTCTCTCCCCCACCGCTACTCCCCTCCCACCGCCAAATCCCCCCTCCACCCCTCCCCCCCTCCTTGCACCCTTCAACGCCCACAACTGAGCCGCTAGTCTCCTACCTATTTCTGGTGACATCGCTCGCCTTGGCCCCCACCCCACCGCCGTATGCTCAAACTCTTAGCATTACCGACCCTACCGATCTGAGAATTACGTTTGACGGGGTCTCCAAGTTCCTTGGCTGTTTTCTTGTTTAATCTGGAAGGCTCAATCAAAACTTCACCGTCTTAAATTAGAGTCTAAATCTGGAGTATGCCTCTTAAAATGGCGGCCGTCTCTGCCTTTCCCCACCTCGACATAAACATGCAACACAATTGAAAGTGCTTCTTACTCAGATTTTCCGCTGTTTTACAGCGCTGCATCGAACAAAAAGATGTCCGTCTCTCTTTTAATAAATGAAACTCTCAGTTTTTGGAACTCCATCAGTCCGTAATGTACTAAAAAGAAAAGTTATTCAAACAGGTTATAAAGTGACAAGCAATGGACTTCTACTTTTCCTGAGTGCTATCGAAAAAATTCTCTGACAGAAGGCCTGAAAGAATTCCACGCTGACAACACAACATTTTATTTCTTGCTTAGAACTGTTTTCTTCTCCTTCCTTTTCCTTCAAAACTCTAAAATGTTGTAGGGAAACAATGACAGAAAAGAACATTTCTGCTAGCAATCTTGGTATTAAGGAGAACACCTATTTCCCTTGAGAAGTATAATAGGCATCGTCTTCAGTTTTAAAAATTTGTATCTTTTCTGCTGCACAAGGCACTGTGGACCATTATACGTAATCTGCTTCTCATATTCTTTCACTTACTTGTGAGTGAGATGGTCGTAGAGAAATATACTCCGATTAAAATAACACATTTGTTAAGTTTTTAAAAATCGATGATTGGAGAAATGAAGATTAAGCGTAGGTGGGCCATATACCAGAGAAACAAGGAGGAATATTAATTTTACTGAAGATATATTGGCTTAAATTACTGAGAACAACATTCCAGAATTTCACGTTGTTGAAGGCATATGCATTAATGGTACATCAGAACAGTTCACAAACGTGGAACGCTAATAACTAACCAAAAATAATGTTCTCCGTTCCTATCGAATGAAGTACATTGTAATCTAATTATTGTTTCTATCCGAAAACATTCTGTAAATGATTTTGGAAGTTTATTTTGGAGTAACTTTCTCTTCAGTATCAGCTATTTCTATTGAAACCCCACAATCTCAGGAATTTCTTCGTACCTCTAGCTGCTTCGCACATCTCAACTGGCATTACTTGTAGAATGTCATTATTTAGAAAATTATCTGTGTATTTGAATTACATTTTGAGCTTTACAAACGCTTAAAGGGATCTTCGAATTCTTACCTAGTTCACAGACTGTTATTAGTTACTGTGCTATCTACCATTTTAACTTTCGAAATCTGACGCCTAACACCAAATAATCCATTGTGATTTTTTCACGCACTTTTTGTTTCTCAAATCAAAATGTAATAATGTAGTATTCTGTAGGAGACATCTACGAAAAGTGCTATTTAAATGATTCTGTGTTCCTGTTATCGTTTACTCGAAACTACCGCCTTTTTCTTGGAAACTGTTTCATTCTACTCGAGAGTTCTTCTTTTTCTTATGTATTGCTTGGAGATCTTGGCAAGGCGGCATCACAGCAGATAACGAACGAATTCACGAAATGAAGACGGCATAATTTTCGAATATATTTGGAGGAATTGTATTCGACGAAGACTGCGCAATGATTTTGCTGCCACCATTACTATATGTCGCATAGGGATCTTTAGAATGAGATAAGAGGTACTGGGGCACCTAGACATATAAGCAGCCATTTTCCATCGTGAACTGAAGAGAAATTAAATTTGATGATGTTGATACAGTATATCCTATGCTATGCACTGTACATTGGCTTGCCGAGTATATATGAAGGTGTGGATGTAGTTCTTTCATACATGCAACATCTATTACTGTTTCCTCGAGCACATTTGTTATATATCTGGCCATTTCGTCTATATTATCTTCATTCTCTAAGATAGTAAATTCGTTGACCTTACATGTTCCTTCCAAGCCTTAAACAAATCTGCACGTGATTTCCTATTCAATGGATTTTTTTTTTTTTTTTTTGCTAGATTCCTGCTTTTTCTCCAACTCTTACAACTGAATGGTAGTTGAAATTATAAAATAGTTTGAGATCCACACATCCCACAAAATTTCTCAAAAATATCTGTTGTCTCGTACAACACTTTTACGTCAACAACAGCCACGAGAGAACCCGATCATAACATAATACTCTATTGGCCTACCTTCCCTCCCCCTCTTTTATCAGATGTATATTCCCTAAGCCCCTGTGTTTCACACTGATGGCTCTGAAATAATCTACTAGTAAATCGGAGAAGTTATGTAGTGACTGTTTTTAAATTAAAACAAATGATTTTTCTCCTGAAACAATGGCAGCTCGCGCTTTACTTCAAAGTGATTCCCTGTACGTTACAAACTGCTGTCTCTCACGATAGTCGTTTTAAATTCGTCCTTCATTATTCTCCTTGTCATTCTCATTCTCTAATTTTGTGATTGTCTTTTGTGTTGAAGCTATTAGAATACGAACATTTAACAGCCTCTTACATACTGGTATTCCTTGTTGAGGAAAAATGTGTTTGTTAACGTTTGAAATCCGAAGGGGCTAGTCCCTTGTAAGAGAGGATCCGAAAAACTTTGTAAACATGCCAAGTACAGTAAATAAATAAATACAAGCCTGAGAAGAACATTTTCATTATTAAATTCGTCTTATCTACACATAAGTCGACCCATAACTGGTAGCAATGAATACTGTAATGCTGCTACTAAACTGTTACACATCTGAAACGCTCTTTATTTTAGGTATCAGCAAATCTCAAGTGTCAACATTCATAAGCTAATCTGTTTTCGGGCCTACCCCAAGAAAATACTAGGGCGATAATATTGCTTTATTGTTTTGACTAGTGTAATGCGATATAACTTCGCCAAATTTCGTGCACTAAATCTACAGCTCATAAAAATAAAAAGGAATGGAATATTATCCTGACTGTAGAAGTATTTTCAGTTCCGTATTTCAGTAGAGGTACGTATAGCTGTAACACAGGCCGAAATAAATAATGGCTCTGAGCACTATGGGACTTAACATCTATGGTCATCAGTCCCCTAGAACTTAGAACTACTTAAACCTAACTAACCTAAGGACATCACACAACACCCAGCCATCACGAGGCAGAGAAAATCCCTGGCCCCGCCGGGAATCGAACCCGGGAACCCGGGCGTGGGAAGCGAGAACGCTACCGCACGACCACGAGATGCGGGCGAAATAAATAACATCGAGTGAAACATACTGTACTGATGCACGGCGAAGTGCACTGATGCACGACGATTAATCACTCAATAAAAGTGTAATTCCATTTTGGAACAATATCAATAAAAAACCCACATGCGACTTTTATCGCTGGTGGCAGTGTTCATAACAACGGGAACAACGGTAGTGCATAAAAGTTTTAGATTACAGGTAATATGACGTAGCTTATGAACACATTTTTTTCCTTCTCACATTGTCTACATAGGTCACAATTGTGAATCAAAGACACACTTCCCCATCCCCGTAGATGGAGTGGCTGTTTGCGTAAGAAGCACTAGAATGTTTGACTTTACCCAATGAGTCGATGTGTTCCTCGGACTACCATCTTCGGAACAGAACCTACATCGTCAGATTGTGTTTGGGTGAAATATTTCACACAAATATCATCTAAACAAACCTGTAGAAGGTACATACCGAAACATGTAGTATGAGGGACATATCACCTCAGTGGCAAATATTGCACGTATTATTGCCAATAGCGGCTGTCGAAAGAAGTATCTTTAACTTGAAAAGGCCATGGTGAAATATCAGCGAAAAGTCGTATATAAATTTTGGTGAATACGGAGAACTGTTTCCAACATGAATAAAATGTATACCATACTACTACATCCACGTCTAAATCTACACAGATACTCCGCAGGCCACCGTACGGTGCGTGGCGGAGGGTGCCCTGTACCACTACCAGTCATTTCCTTTCCCATAACACTCGAAAATAAATCAGGGGAAAAACGACTGTGTATATGCCTCTGTATGAGCCCCAATTTCTCGTATCTTAACTTCGTGGTTCTTACACGCAATCTACATTAATGGTATAGAATCGTACGACAGTCAGCTTCAAATGCTAGCTCTCTAAATTATCTCAATAGTGTTTCTCGAAAAGAAACTGTTAAGAAAGAACTATAATTCATGCGTTGCTAGAGGAAATACAACTCAAAAAGAATTTTACCGGGAAGTAGCAGCGAAGCACGTCTTCAACGGCATCCTAATTAGGAGTAAATCATTTTCCTGTAAATTTGGAATAGATGCAATTCAAAGCATGCAAAACCAGAAATGTTTTTGCTTAGAAAGTCATAATTTTGTAATCTACGTTATTTTATTTCCTGCAAATGATTTTATTAAAATCAAATCAATAGCAATTTCAGGTAGATACAAGCTCTACGTGGATTTCTACACATTTTTTTGTGCAGACTTAATAGGATATCTGTCACAGTTTTCCGTAGTGAAAAATGTAGTATGTCATTTCGCACATTCCATGACGCGAAGACGTAAAATATCGAGTTAAAAGTTCGTATTTAATAGTATATGAGGCAAGTAACATTTAGTATCACTACGACACTACTCTTCACGATTGATAACTTTTTAGTGTGTTGAACTGATCAGGTTTTCCTTAACTATATGGTAAACAGGACTTTTTGGGAAAAGTCAGGAATTAAAAACTCAAAAATGTTTCACCACAAGCATTTGTTTATTTCCTATGAAAATACGTTGCTAAAAAATCTGTGAAAATTAGAAATACAGTGAAACATTGTGTTGTTTAGGGTTTATAATTTTCTAGAAAACTGTTTTTGTGAACAATGTTACAGAGTAGACGGCTGATTGATATCAATAAGTAGCAATAAGACGTCAAAAAGGAACTAATATCCAATATAGGAGGATTATTGAAAGCGTGTTAACAATGCTGAAATACGTTAATGTGTTGGGTTTTAATATATGATAGTCACGTTGCGATTTAGCCGTTCTTTGCGATATAGATGTCGTGCAGCTGTCAATAAGACTCTGCTGCGTTTTGTACAGATCTGTTGCTCAAATTAAAGATGGTTACACAAACGGGATATAAAATATCTATATGTGATATGTATAGGTAATTTGTACGAAAAACGCCGGCCGTGGTGGCCGAGCGGTTGTAGGTGTTTCAGTCTGGAACTGCGCGATTGCTACGGTCGCAGGTTCGAATCGTGCCTCGGGCATAGATATGTGTGATGTCCTTAGATTAGTTAGGTTTAAGTAGTTCTAAGTTCTAGGGGATTGATGATCTCAGACCTTAAGTCCCATAGTGCTCAGAGCCATTTTGTAAGAAAAACATATAATATGAACAGCAGTGATACTATATTGTCCACATAATCCAACGTAAAAGAGATATCATAGTTTTATTTTAGAGAAAGTGGTTAATCTGAGGCCACCACAAAAACGATGGAACGTCTTACTGTAAATGCAAACATGAAATTGCGTTTTTGCAAGAAGGCGTAATCATTAATCTCTGCAAAAGCGAAACAGAGCCAGGAACTCTCTCCCAAATACAGGTATTCATCATTTTGAACATAGGAAGTTTAACTGTTTTAGCTTAATGTTGTCATTTCTGAATGAAGTGGGCAAACGACATAACACAGGCCCCTCATCCGCGTGATGTTGATTGTAAAGGAAGACTGACGATGTTACAAGAACAGAAACATGTCGCAATGTGAAGGTAGTTTGGATGTCTTTTGATAATAAACTCTACATATTCATTTTGGAAATTTATTTATCAGTAATTATTAACAATAAAAGCAACGTAATTTGTTTCCAATCCGTTGAATGCACAAGTTTTCAACGCGTGTAAGTTTAGGGATTATCGACTGAGAACATCAGTACACTCATGTCTTATATTAGGTTTCTTTCAATTTGGAGGATTCACAGACACAATATTTAGAATTAGCGCAATATTTACTACGCTTATGTAATCGGCGCTGTACTTCGTCTCTCGAGGCAAACTCCATTTTTATTAAAATCAGTTTAAAAAGTCATATTTCGAAACTGCCAGGAGCTACTGATAAATATTTCCTCTATCTACTACCGGTTTCCATCATCTGATCAGCTTCAAGTAACATAAAATTATTTACAACAGCGTACGTGGCAACTATCTTACTGTGGCGTCCTGTGCTACTGCCGTCAATAACAACTACGTTATAAAGACAACGGTAAAAATAATACACTCCTGGAAATGGAAAAAAGAACACATTGATACCGGTGTGTCAGACCCACCATACTTGCTCCGGACACTGCGAGAGGGCTGTACAAGCAATGATCAAACGCACGGCACAGCGGACACACCAGGAACCGCGGTGTTGGCCGTCGAATGGCGCTAGCTGCGCAGCATTTGTGCACCGCCGCCGTCAGTGTCAGCCAGTTTGCCGTGGCATACGGAGCTCCATCGCAGTCTTTAACACTGGTAGCATGCCGCGACAGCGTGGACGTGAACCGTATGTGCAGTTGACGGACTTTGAGCGAGGGCGTATAGTGGGCATCCGGGAGGCCGGGTGGACGTACCGCCGAATTGCTCAACACGTGGGGCGTGAGGTCTCCACAGTACATCGATGTTGTCGCCAGTGGTCGGCGGAAGGCGCACGTGCCCGTCGACCTGGGACCGGACCGCAGCGACGCACGGATGCACGCCAAGACCGTAGGATCCTACGCAGTGCCGTAGGGGACCGCACCGCCACTTCCCAGCAAATTTGTTGCTCCTGGGGTATCGGCGAGGACCATTCGCAACCGTCTCCATGAAGCTGGGCTACGGTCCCGCACACCGTTAGGCCGTCTTCCGCTCACGCCCCAACATCGTGCAGCCCGCCTCCAGTGGTGTCGCGACAGGCGTGAATGGAGGGACGAATGGAGACGTGTCGTCTTCAGCGATGAGAGTCGCTTCTGCCTTGGTGCCAATGATGGTCGTATGCGTGTTTGGCGCCGTGCAGGTGAGCGCCACAATCAGGACTGCATACGACCGAGGCACACAGGGCCAACACCCGGCATCATGGTGTGGGGAGCGATCTCCTACACTGGCCGTACACCACTGGTGATCGTCGAGGGGACACCGAATAGTGCACGGTACATCCAAACCGTCATCGAACCCATCGTTCTACCATTCCTAGGCCGGCAAAGGAACTTGCTGTTCCAACAGGACAATGCACGTCCGCATGTATCCCGTGCCACCCAACGTGCTCTAGAAGGTGTAAGTCAACTACCCTGGCCAGCAAGATCTCCGGATCTGTCCCCCATTGAGCATGTTTGGGACTGGATGAAGCGTCGTCTCACGCGGTCTGCACGTCCAGCACGAACGCTGGTCCAACTGAGGCGCCAGGTGGAAATGGCATGGCAAGCCGTTCCACAGGACTACATTCAGCATCTCTACGATCGTCTCCATGGGAGAATAGCGGCCTGCATTGCTGCGAAAGGTGGATATACACTGTACTAGTGCCGACATTGTGCGTGCTCTGTTGCCTGTGTCTATGTGCCTGTGGTTCTGTCAGTGTGATCATGTGATGTATCTGACCCCAGGAATGTGTCAATAAAGTTTTGCCTTCCTGGGACAATGAATTCACGGTGTTCTTATTTCAATTTCCAGGAGTGTATAATATCACAACCAATGAATCTTCATAACCGCTGCATTCAGGTTACTAGTTTTCTTGGGGAGCACACTGTTTACATTCAGGTTAACTGTCAGTACAATCAGTACGAGAGGACCCGCGCTAAGGACATTGCACAACAAGAGTACATGTTCCTGGTTCCTGCAGAGACAGTTCAGCTGAGATACGGATAAGACGTGTCTCACGTAGTACAAGTGAAATGGCGCGACAATTAGAAACGTACTCCAAAGTTGGATTCCGCGGGACAGAACTAGTGGGCAAAGCGACTAAATAGCACACTAGTTTACCGAGAAATTCTGGCGGTGTCCGGACCAAATGCAATTCCGCGTCCAGCCGTAGGCAAATGGTGCCAACAATTAGACTAAGGCCACTCAGACGTGCCTAACAGTGATTGAGAAGGAAGACCGTCGACATCGGCCACAGAACACAACGTCCAGGCAACTTCGTAGTAATCGAAGCTTCTCCAGCTACCAGGATGTTCACTCAATATTTCTCAATTGGCTCCGTGCTTAACGAACGGATTTATGCTGACGAGGAACTCAACGAGTTGTAGAACATTCCCACCGTTGTTTATAGAGACTTCCCATGTTGAAAAATAATGTAATGAATCTACGCCTTGCAACATTCAATAAAATTTATTTGGTCTGCCAGAATATCTTGTAACGTTTTTGAAGTCCCCGCGAACTAATCGCTGAAGCGCATCCTTTTATAATTTTGCTATGTTTTCATAAATGAGTTTTTAGCGACCAAACAAATGACCCGTTCGTAACTGTGAATTGTCGCATTTAAAGCATATGGTCGAATAGCGACGGAAAAGAAAAATGATAATTTTTTAAAAAAATTTCCATTTATGGAGATTTCTGCAAGTAAAGAACATTCATTAAATATCCATTCCTGTTTAATGATTGCATCAGGCCAATGTACAGTGCTGGCTGTCATCATCGATTGGTCACGTTCGACCGCATAAGTTCGCTGGGATTCTCATACGTATAATTGTTAAATGGAAACTTGGGACTTCGTTTTAATAGATACAGGTTCGCACTGCGGTCAAGAAATAATCAACGATAGAGAGCACAAAGTGCGTGATCGTTCGCTTACCAAATAAGCCGACACCAGCTTATTTAAAACGGCCAGAAAATTAAATGCATGTATTAAATGAAATTGCAGGATTGAAAGTTAATCGTTTCTAAGAAATTTAATTGCGTCCTTGAATGTAATATTATTATTACTGAATGGATAATATACAGTTTTAAAAACTTACGTGTGGTTCAAACAAAGGCCTGGAGAAGAAGAACAACTGTGGTATCGATAGTAACGATGCCACGATATAGTTTCAAAGGTTGGCACTACCACGAGACACCGACGACAGCGCCCTGTAGCTGGTGCTGTGCAGCTCTACGAGCTCGGCTACAGATTCTGCCCATTTCATCAGGTGCAGACAGCCAGGACACTTCGCTTAAACTTCGCACCACCTCGTAAGTTATGTAATCGTTTATCACCTTGTTTTTGCACCGGTAAACCATTTTCTAGCAGTGCCGACTTGTATTACCTTTTCCCGTTCCTACCCACGCGCCGCCTCCCGGGCGGGACACAAAAATAACGAACGGATTAAAAGAAAAAAGAAGAACAAAGTTTGCAGTCTCTTAAAACATATTATTAACAGTGTCTTTGGTTTCCAAAGAGAAATCAGTCTGTTACTAATGCAAACGGAAAATGAACTTCCGCATGTAATAACTTACAGTTGTATACATAACATTAATGCTTGATGGAGACAATGTTCCAAGGAACCGTCGTTATACCGTATAAGGTACAGCGCAATTAAAACCCACTATCGCCTTATAGCCATTAGAAACGGCTACAGTCATTTAATACATCAGTACATCAGCAAGAATTACAGAGAGCTTTCAAAAACTTCAATTGTTGCAGTGAATAGGAAGGCGGCGCATCTGCGGTAGTGCCTAAGCGAGTATTTCCGAATGAAAATGGCGGATCACGTATAGAAAACATACTGCGTGTTAGAATTTAACACATGCGGTTTTGTCATCACTCTTTGGAGAAGATTTCGTTAGCGGAAGAAACAGGTTTCTTGAAATATCAACAACATCCGCATATGTCATCGGCTGTTTGAAATATGTCTGTGCAAAGGAAACAGGATCGACGACGGCGAAATACATTGACGGAAAAAACCGCAACACCCAAAATTATTAAGGTAGAGTAATGCTATTTCGGGAATACATTTGTATAGGTAACATTTTTAAATGATTCAAACTGCAAGATCAAAGGTTAATGTAAGTGCGAGATAAGCCATTGCAAATGTGAAATGCTGAGCCAGTGTAACTTCCATGCCTGTTGCACATGGTTGATCAGTACAGGAAGTGTTAATGCTGTCTGAGGATAAAGCTGGAGTTGTCGTCCGATTACATCCAATATGTGACAGAATGTAGACACATCTGGTGATCGTGCACTCTACTGTATAGCATGCTGGGTTACAATAACGTGTATGTGGACCAGCGTTATCCTGTTGGAAAACACTCCCTGGAAGGCTGCACATGAATAGCAGCACAACAAGACGAATCATCAGATTTACATACAGATATGCAGTAAGGATAAGTGAGATGATTACGAGTGTGCTCCTGCTGTCATACGAAATCGCACGCCACACCATAGCTCCAGGGGTATGTCCGGTGTGTCTAGCACGCAGACAGGTTGATTGCAGGCCAGGCCCTCAGCTGGTCTCCTCCGAACCATCTCACGGCCATCAATGGCGCCGAGGCAGAACCAACTTTCATCGGAAAACACATCTCCATTATGCCCTCTACTGAGCTTTCGCTTGACGCCAGTGTTTTCGCAAATGGTGATGGTTTCGGGTCAGTGGAACGCACGCTACAGAGCGTGTGTCTTGGAGCTGTCCTTGAAGTAACTGATTTGTAACACTTCGTTGTGCCATTGTGGTGCCAACTACTGCTGACATTGCTGCTGCTAATGCAATACGATGCATCAGAGCCAATCGCCGAGCGCGATTGCCTTTGCTCTTGGTAGTGGCACGTGGCCGTCCATAGCCCGGTTTTCGTACGTTCTCGTGACCACCACTGCCAGCAATCACGTGCAATGTATACGTTACTGCCAAGTCTATCTGCAATATCGCCGAAGGAAGCTAGAGCTTCTTGTATCCCCATTAAAAGACCTCGCTTAATCTCAGTGCGGTATTGATAACGGGACCTTTGTCGCTTTAAAGGCATTCTTGATTTAAATCAACTCATCGTATTCAATCTCGAAGCGTGTATTTAAAGTAAACCTGATTTTCATCGTCATAGTGGCGCTGCTAGCGCCATTATTATACGACTGAATTTGAATTGATATCATCTTTCAGATGTAAAAACACGCCTACCAACTTTCGTTTATGTGCCACTGCTTCTTTTCCAGTCAATGTAGATTGTAGCAATGATGTTCTTCGCGACCTAGGAGAGTCCTGTAGAACACATCATAAATATGTCAAAAAATTCTGAACTTTTACTCCATCTGTGTCGTTAAGCGTTACATAATTACCGCCGTTTATGATTGCTGATTTCATTTTTAACTGTCCTGCACTTACTATTGACGGCAGTGACATAGAATGTCTTTTGTTTTATTTGATGCCGTAGTAAGAACGTTGCTGTCTTGGCTGTGGTGAACACTTTTCTTATACCTGAACGTAAGTCTAACCTTATCAGCAGCTATTATTTTTGAAATGCGACACTTTCCAAAATATCTTACGGGCTGTACACTGTACTGTAGCACTTCCAGCACAGCGTATCGAGTTTTCTCCTTAGGTGTGGTCATTCTCACACACTTGACTTCTTTGTACCTGACTCACAGCGGCACAGCGTAAGCAACAAGGTGTTGGTGCGGTTATCGATCACGATATGAAACACGGGCCCTCGGCATGGCGTGAAAAATATTTTCCCCTAACCGGAGCAGCAACTAAGCCGCCGCGCGCCTGGCGCTCACGAAGGGAGAGTGCGGTCGTGATGTGGCCGGATAAGGGCGGATTATAAAGCGGAATGAGGTGCTCCACGAGGTGAGGCGTTGATTCGTGTCGGAGACAAGGTATCGGCGGCGCGTGGGGCCACGCCCGTCCAAATTAACGAACGGCCGGTTCGCGCCTCGGCGGCCGCCTTGCGCTCCGCCCCACCCACGCCAGGCACGGCTCTGACTGAAGCACTGTGCGCGAGGTTGCCGCCTTACGTCGCAACAGTAGTCTCTCTTCCGCCGCCAAGACGTCTAAGAGCGCCCCACGCCGCCTCCCCTATCCTCTTCCCAGTACACAATTTAACGAAGAAAACTTGAAAGCGATCGCTATGCATTATCCTTATCAGAGGATGTGGTTCCGTTTGAAGCCACCTAGAATCTTCTCAATTCGTGGCGTATGCTACATCTGTAGTCACCCTTTAAGGGGGGGTAGGACGTCAAATGGGCCGACTTGGTGCAGGACAGGCATCACAGGACATTTTAATTTCCAGGTCTATAATTTTACAAATAAATTCATAAAACTTTGCCAGAATCACCAGGAAGGATTCAGGATTCACACTCATTGCAGTGGAAGTTCGAAAACATAACAAAATAAATTGTTTTTACGTGTGAAATTTCATCATTTTTTCACTTACTAATGGTTGCATTTGTTGCTATAGGTCCAGTTTTCTTCATAAGTTAGACAGATCCTTCTATGAATTTTGCACAGCATACGTACCATACTTACAGGTGTATAAAACTCTATAATTTATTTAATTTATGAAAAACTGAATAATCTGTTCTGTTTTAAACTTCATGTTTAGAAAAAGCATAAATTTTGTAGTTAATTACCTCAGTTTTTACCACAGTTTTTAATAGATTTGGAAAACTCTAGAGTTTCATACACCTTTGAGTATGGTTTGTAAGCTGAGCAAAATTCATCAAACAATCTCTCTTACTTATGAAGAAAAGTGTACCTATAGCAACAAATGCTGCCATTAGTAAGCAAAAAAAATGATGAAATTTCACATGTAAAGAAAATGACTTCGTTATGTTTTAGAACTTCCACTGCTATGAGTGTGAATTCTGAATCCTTTCTCGTCATGCTGACAAAGTTTTATGAATTGATTTGTAAAAGTGTAGACAGTGGAAATTAAAATGTCCTGTGGTGCCTCTCCTGCTCCAAGTTGGCCAGTTTACGTACTACCCCCCCCCCCCCCCCCCCATAAGTCTCCTGTAGATGCTGCCCTGTAGCAGCCACAGCTTGAAAAACTCCATACCTTACGAATCTTACCAATTAGACGAGCAAACGTAGGAGCCATACTGGAATGCAGTGCACGATTATCCTTGTTTTCAAGCTGTGATTTAATTTCTCTCCATAACGCAGGTTGTGTGCATGGATTAGATACTGAAAACTTGCCTGTTAAAATTTATACTCTGTGTACGGCGACAGTAATTAAATTTAGGCGTTTACTTTAATAAATATTGTGGCAGCTTCTTTTTAAACCTCCGTGCTCAAAGGGCAATATGTTCCTAGATTCACACGATGCGTTCGTGCGGAATAAAGGAAGAGGAAATCCTGCGCACCTTTTGGAAAGGATCTCTGTTGATGCTGACTCGGACTGACAGCAGCAGTAAAAATGGAGATGTTGTTTTAGCTGAAGACAGTGATCTGAGTTCCGGACGAAATAATCAGCGTTGTCTTGCGTTATTCCAGAGAGTGAGTGGAAAGAACACTTATTAAAATAATGTAAAACTATTGTCGCAGTCGTAAAGCATACAAAGGAACCAAAGCACCTACCACCACATAGCACCTCAACGCACTGTGTAGATTGTAGCACAAAGAAGGAACATCATAGAAGGAGATGGAAGTGTGCTCTCCGTCAAGCAACCCTTTGCCTAACTGCAGAAAGGAACTTCATTTTACGTAATCACCAAAAGTGATCGATTAATGTAAGTAACATTCGTTTTTCACATTGTTCTGTCTCATTGTATGTCTAATAAAATCAAGAGCAGACTAAAAATAAATTTTTAATATTTCGGGTCTGAAATGATTATTATGGAATAGCTTCCTAGCCGTACAACAGAACAGTTGCACAAAAGATCGTGAGCATGTTTAAATCTAATGGTTTCACAATAACTTTCCAGACAAATAATCTAATTAAGTATTGCCTGAAGCATGATGTTTGTAGGAAGAGGGACACGTTTGGTAGATTGAGAGTTTATAAAACGCACTGCGCGTCCTGCGACGCAAAGTACAGGACTACTGTAAATGATGCATTCGTTTCCAAAGTTCTGTATTTTCCAAAATGTTACGTGTCCAGAAATAGGATTGGTGCACGACGAGAACCGTAAATCCCCCGAGATTGTACTGTTCCCTCCAGTTGGCCCTACGAATGTAGTGTGGTGACAAAATGGCGAGAAAAGAGATGTCCATCTTCTATAAAAGTTCAGCGTCCATTCAGAAGAAATTACGGAAAATGACCGGCATGTAAACAGTGGTCTGTGTGCTGGTATCGCAAATTTAGGTTGTCTCTGTAAACAGAAAAGTACCGGTCCACTAAATGTGTGACTTGCAATCGTGGAGAGGTTGAGGGAAAGTTTCGTACGCAGTCCCAAAAACTGACGGTCTTCGCAAGCCACGAATTTGGAATAGTGATTCCTCTAACGTTGATATTCTGCAGTTATGGTTGTTACCACAACTGACTCCTGATTCCGAGAATTTTATCTCCTTGCAACACGGGGCACTCCCTCACTGGAGCATTGATGTTCATGCTACCGAAAACGACGAACGTCTGCATCGCTGGTTTGGGCGTAATGGTGAAGATGATTCTATCCTCTAATTCCCCCCCCCCCCCCAGCTCCTCATCATCCCGCAGGGGTTGCCTGTCCTAATGTCTTGTGAATATTTCCCTCGGAGTCACAGAATCCTCCTCACCCCCACCCCCGGCCCACCTGACAAGAACACTTGAACAGCTCAAGACCGCATCAGTGCTGTTGTGATGACCACTGACAGATTGTTGCTGCAAGGATCGGACTTGACTACTGCTTAGGACGTGTGTCGTGCGACCAGAGCGGCACTTGTAGAACATGAATAGAGTGGAATATGTGAACTTTATGAATATACGGTTCTGTTCATGCATCAATAAAATCTGTACATGAAACACTCGAAAATATAGAACTTCGTAAACGAATGAATCATGCATAGTTGCCTTGCATATTGGACAGTCGGGAAGATCACATTAAGAGTAACTATGACAACTCACTTGTTACGAACCATGTGAACGAAGCATGTCATCCGCTTAGGGAATAAATGATGACTTACAAATTCTGTACATAAAAAGAAAGGACGAAAATTGGACTTTCCGGCAGAACTGGAGATTGTTTTTCATGAAAAGAAACGCAACAAAATTATTAATGCAAAAGTGAGCGACGACGGAATGAGTTTTCTTAAGTGATTACGTGAATGATTTTAAAGAAGATGCATAATTATAAATTTGCAATTCTTATTTTAAGAAACAGCTAGAGGCTAAAAGATCCTATACAATAAGCAAGTAGCGTCGATGGAAATGAAACAGAGCGGACCTATAGAACAGCAATATGGTTGAGCCCAATATCTGCGCTTGCACGTTAACTCCATATCACGGGCATACCAGTGCACACTACCCCCCCGCCCCCTCGGACATCTGGAAAAGCTTCATCCTGACACTCTTGGAGGTCCCAAATCATAAGGTAGACGCAACATCGTACGGCGTGCTGTCTGAGATGCGACGACGACTGACAGACGTCGACGATTTCAATTAAGACGAGTTTAGTGGCTTTTTTTCTTTTCTATTTTATTATATGAACGGTGCAAATGTGTGGCTAGACGTTCTTAACCTCATGATGTAAATTCGACAACCTGATGATAGCCTTTTCCATCGAAGCGAATTGTTGAGTCGTGTATAGGAAGGAAAACGGCTACATAGTACAAACAATTGCTGTTGGTGCACGATTCGTATACAGTGATAAAATCGATGTCGCCGCCGGCTGTGAAACGCGTGAAACATTGTGCTGAAGTTATCAGTATCAGCGAAGAGCCGTTACACTCTACGCTGTCTGTAACACTGCAGTCAGACAACTGAGACATAGCGCTCCTATCACAGAAAGGGCATGAATTTAACATTTGTTGAAACAATTCCATGTCAGAAGCTAGTAAATTTAGTCATAATCGATTTCCTGTTTTCCTGAGTAGAAAAGCTAGCAGACGGAGAAACCTGCCTCACACATCACTCCATACTCCCATTGTGTTTGATTTCTGGGTTCGCAACATACAAGTTAATAATGCCAATAAAATGCATAGTGCAGAACAAATATACTGAGAAAGTCACCACTTTATTACAAACAACCAGTTTTTATTAGACAGTAGACCTTCTTCACGTTTATATGTGCAATAACAGACACGTAATTTGATACAAACAGCAACTATCAATATGCACAACATTCGTCATATAAAAAGGGACCCTCATTACAGGACAATGTCAGATCATTAAAACTTGTATCAGTATCATTACTAAATACCATTTGTATCAGAACCACAAAATGCAGCAAACGATATAATTTTTCTCCAAGGAAAAGAAGAGTCAGGGTTATACAATCTCCTGACACAAAAGAGTGGCATCGTAGAATCCGTCCCAGAGATTGTTGACTACAGAATAATGTCTAGTCACACAAAGTGTATCTCTGTTTTCGATTTATTAATAGCCACCTAACAAGCGCAAACTTCTGTATCAAATTACCAGTGAAAAGTTAATGTAACCAAAACTAGAGAATATTATTATGTAGGCAGCAAGACTGAATATACGATCCTGTCAAAATATACACTGATGAGCCAAAAAAGTATGAACACAGCCACTGCGAGGTTGTATGTTGTCTGGTGGCGCTGAGGGCACGTGACCCGGTAAGGAATGTACTTGAGCGGAGCAGAGACGAATGGGGGAATCTTTTTGAGAGTGAGCAGATCGTAAACGGGTGAAGCTGGTCGGCTGTCCGCGTGCTATTGTCATGAGGTTCTATGGAAAGTGGTTGAAGAATACTGAAACCACGAGTAGGTACAAGAAGTTGGACGTCCATACCTCATCACAGAACACAGGAATCGGAGACATGTCCGCTCTCTAGAGCAGGATATGGTCCAATCGGTGACAGATGTGACGACAGAGTACACTGCAGACGCAGGCACACCGTCCAGGGCACAGTGCTGAATATGGTGATTCGCAGCGGAGGACCAACACCCTACGTATACCCATGTTGAGCCAACAAGTTCGTCACTTATGATTACAGTGGGGTATCATACATGAAAGAAGTCTGGTGATATTGACAGGTTTCAGATAGATTATATAATGGTAATACAGAGATTTAGGAACCAGGTTTTAAATTGTAACACATTTCTAGGGGCAGATGTGGATTCTGACCACAATCTATTGGTTATGAACTGTGCATTAAAACTGAAGAAACTGCAAAAAGGTGGGAATTTAAGAAGATGGGACCTGGATAAACTGAAAGAACCAGAGGTTCCACAGAGTTTCAGGGAGAGCATAAGGGAACAATTGACGGGAATGGGGGAAAGAAATACAGTAGAAGAAGAATGGGTAGCTTTGAGAGATGAAGTAGTGAAGGCAGCAGAGGATCAAGTAGGTAAAAAGACGAGGGCTAGTAGAAATCCTTGGGTAACAGAAGAAATATTGAATTTAATTTATGAACGGAGAAAATATAAACATGCAGTAAATGAAACAGGCAAAAAGGAATACAAACGTCTCAAAAATGTGATCGACAGGAAGTGCAAAATAGCTAAGCAGGGATGGTTAGAGGACAAATGTAAGGATGTAGAGGCTTATCTCACTAGGGGTAAGATAGATACTGCCTACAGGAAAATTAAAGAGACCTTTGGAGAAAAGAGAACCACTTCCATGAATATCAAGAACTCAGATGGAAACCCAGTTCTAAGCTACGAAGGGAAAGCAGGAAGATGGAAGGAGTATATAGAGGGTCTATACAAGGGCGATGTTCTTGAGTCCAATATAATGGAAATGGAAGAGGATGTAGATGAAGATGAAATGGGAGGTACGATACTGCGTGAAGAGTTTGACAGAGCACTGACACACCCAAATCGAAACAAGACCCCGGGAGTAGACAACATTCCATTAGAACTACTGACGGCCTTGGGAGAGCCAGTCCTGACAAAACTCTACCATCTAGTGAACAAGATGTATGAGAGAGGTGAAATACCCTCAGACTTCAAGAAGAACATAATAATACCAATCTCAAAGGAAGCAGGTACTGACAGCTGTGAAAATTACCGAACAATCAGATTAATAAGTCATTGATGCAAAATAGTAACGCGAATTCTTTACAGACGAATGGAAAAACTGGTAGAAGCCGACCTCGGGGAAGATCAGTTTGGATTCCGTAGAAATATTGGAAAACGTAAAGCAATACTGACCCTACGACTTATCTTAGAAGAAAGATTAGGGAAAGGCAAACCTACGTTTCTAGCATTTGTAGACTTAGAGAAAGCTTTTGACAATGTTGACTGGAATACTCTCTTTCAAATTCTGAAGGTGGCAGGGTAAAATACAGGGATGAAAGGCTATTTACAATTTGTAAAGAAACCAGATGGCAGTTATTAGAGTCGAGGGACATGAAAGGGAAGCAGTGGTTGGGAAGGGAGTGAGACAGGGTTGTAGCCTCTCCCTGATGCTATTCAATCTGTATATTGAGCAAGCAGTAAAAGAAACAAAAGAAAAATTCGTAGGTATTAAAATCCATTGTGAAGAAATAAAAACTTTGTGGTTCGCCGATGACATGCAATTCTGTCAGACACAGCAAAGGACTTGGAAGAGCAGTTGAACGGAATGGACAGTTTCTTGAAAGGAGGATATAAGATGAACATCAACAGAAGCAAAACGAGGTTATTACAATGTAGTCGAATTACGTCGGGTGATGCTGAGGGAATTAGATTAGGAAGTGAGTAGTAAAGAAGTTTTGCTATTTGGCGAGCAAAATAACTGATGATGATCGAAGTAGAGTGGATATAAAATGTAGACTGGCAATGGCAAGGAAAGCGTTTCTGAAGAAAAGAAATTTGTTAACAGCGAGTATAGATTTGTCAGGAAGTCGTTTCTGGAAGTATTTGTACGGAGTGTAGCCATGTATGGAAGTGAAACATGGACGAAAACTAGTTTTATCAGGAAGAGAATAGAAGCCTTAGAAATGTGGTGCTACAGAAGAATGCTGAAGATTAGATGGGTAGAACATATAACAAATGAAGAGGTATTGAATAGGATTGGGGAGAAGAGAAGTTTGTGGCACAACTTGACTAGAAGAAGGGATCGGTTGGTAGGACATGTTCTGAGGCATCAAGGGATCACGAATTTAGTATTGGAGGGCAGTGTGCAGGGTAAAAATCGTAGAGGGAGACCATGAGATCAATACACTAAACAGATACAGAAGTATGTAGGTTGCAGTAGGTACTGGAAGATGACGAAGCACACGATAGAGTAGCATGGAGAACTGCTTCAACCAGTCTCAGGACTGAAGACCACAACAACAACAACATCATCGAAACTGGACCGTGGATCAATGGAATAGTGTCCCATTATAGGATGAAGATGTAATGATGTTTTGTGTGTAACTTGGTGACAGAATCAGAGATTAATTGAATTATATTATAGTTAGAAGTCACTAAATACCTGACATTCTTTTGACATTGAGCAGCAGATTAATTTTTTTGAGATTGGTAGGAAGCAACTTTATCATTTCCGCGCGTTTTCATGACCGCGATGCAATCATACCCGGATCGACACTAATGGGCCAAAAGATTTACTGACTTTAAAAGAAATCTACACTATACAATTGAAAAGGATTGTTTCAGAAATGATAGGAAAAGGATACTGTTCCTCCTGCCTCAGTGCTGTGTTCTGTCCATCAGCGTGATCGTAATTTCTGGAGATAAACTGATACAAAATGATTAACATTTAAGTAATGAGGAGATGGAGATACTTAAGGATAATTTGTCTAAATAAGCACACTTCACATATCACACGTTTTTTAATGCTGCGTACCTTTTTATGTTACAGTTACAATAGCTGGTGCGTATTAACAAAAGCTTTGCACATAACAGGCAAAACTTGAGATTAACGTCCCCTTGATGGCGCCTGCTCGCAATCAATTACATAAAACTGTATGTTTTCTGATTGAGAAGACAATTAGCACATTTACATACTATTTTGCACAAGTTATAAAATACAGATTGCGGAACGCAGCAAGTCCGCGTCCGCCCTTCATGGAATAGAATCAGTAAAAAGTGAAGCGCTCAAGGCCTCATTTGTCATGAAAAAACAGAATTCTTTTTATACCATTAATCGATACGTGTACATAGAGATTTACAGCCGCCGCGCAGGAGCGGCAAAGATAAAGAATAATAGGTTCTGTCGCTGCTATGCGACGGTTCATTTCTTTTACATTACAGTTTTTTAATAACTTCAGGGCATCAGGCGTTTACTATTGAGAGTATACTAATGTTTGTGAGGCGAAAATTACCAATAATTCAGGGGACATCCGCCTAGGCTTAACACGGCATCTGTGATAGTAAGCGGAGACACCGTGACAGCTGTGGACTGTGAATCTTATTGAGGATCAATTGTAACTCCTCATAACTGATGTCTTCCCCAAAAGCAGTATCATCTTCCAGCAGAGTAACTGTCCGCGTCACAAAGCCAGAATCGTGCTACGTTTGTTTCTGGACAACGATATTGAACTCACGTTGATGTTTCGGCCATCAAAGTGGGACGCTACTGGGTACCAACTTCGCACCCAAAAACCAGCCTCCCGTAAATTACGGGAAGTGTGTGGCCCCTTGTGTAACTATGTGGTGTCAGAAACCTCTGTAAACCTGTGAAGTACTTGCCGGATCAACGTCACACTGAATCACTGCAGAATGGCTTTCCAGAGGTGCGGCAACGCGTTTTTAAGTAGGTGGTCATAACGTTTTGGCTTATCATTGTACCTTTGTGAGCACTGTAACACAATTTGGTCGTTGTCATAACACAGTACATGGAAAACAAAGCTGTACATAATCTCCCAATTACTACTCATTATGGGAGAGTGGCACAAGTTGCCCACTTCACGTATCTAACCATCAGCACTGAACTCAATAGCCAATAAAGATAGAATCTCCAGATTACAAAAACCATATAAGCTCAACTGTAATCATTATAATAAGAAATGTATTTCTGTCAGTGCGAAACTAAGGTATTACAACACAGTAGTCCTACCAGAAGCACTTTATGCTGCAGAAACTACAGTGATTCATGGTCATACGAAGATGAGAGATCCTGAAAAGCAGGAAAACAAAATTCTGAGGAAAATTTATGGACCAGTGTTTTGGGAAGGAATTTAGATGAAGAGGCCAACTAGAGAGATTTACCAAGACCTAGAAATAGTAGCAGCCACCATTAGAAAGAGAAGGATGAAATTTTATGGCCATATCAGCAGGATGAATAAAAGCAGGCTCACAAGACAAATCTTTGAGATAGTAAGCAAGAGCAAAAACAAGACAAAGTGGATCACTGAAGCACAAGAAGACATTAAAGAACTGGGGATCACACAAGACAACATAAACGACAGAGAACAGTTTAGAAACATCATTAAAAAAACACACACCTAAACAAGAACATACGGAGAACAGAACGGGAAAAGGATGGTCGGAAGAACGCTAGAGAGAACACAGTCAAAGTATCATGGGTATTTCGGATGAACGAAGAAAGAAGAGGAAATCATGACTACTCAAGTTCAATCGCTCTGTCAAAAGGGAATAATCGAAAATAATAATAATACAGAGTGATTATAATTAAACTTTCAAACCGCTGTAGAAATAACACCAATGGCCAGAATGACGTCAAATTGCAACAGAATATTATCAGAGAAGAGGAAATTGTATGATACAAGAAAAATAAATAGTTACAAAATGTAGCAAGAGATGGGGATGTACGCATCATAATTTAATGATGGTCGACTACAAACGACAAATGAATCATACAAAAATGCCTAAGGTGTAAGTGTGACATTAAACAAACTGTACTACTCAGTGTGCATGGTTGTAGAGGTGTCATACTGTTAGTTAAGTTAAGCCCATTCACCACGGCAAGGTTATATCATATCTGATACGAAAAATCGGTTTTTAATAGTCCTGAGGCCAAAAACCGCATAAAAAGCATGAATCACATCAGTTTTTAACTGAGGCCAAAAACCGCATAAAAAGCATCAATCAAAATCAAATAGAATAAAAAAATTTCCGTACGACTGGCGCAAAACAGGTTCACTATTCTATCCACCGGTTTCTGCAACAAGCTGAAATCGAGAAACAACATGTACCTCAACTGATCGAAGTATTACCGGGTGCATGACAGATGTTGCCATTTACGTATTCTGACACATACAGTTGCAGCTATTGATCAATTTTCCCAATATTATTTTTTCTTCTGTCACACTTTTCCCCCTTCTACGATAATATTCCGTTGCAATTTGGCGTCATTCTGACCAGTGGTATTACTTCTACAGAGTTTTGAAAGTTTAACTTTACTTATAATCACCACGGTTGATGGAAAGGAGAGTGTGTTAAAAAGTGGTTATAAGACGAACATCAACAAAAGTGAAGCTAGAGTAATGGAATGCTGTCCAATTAAATCGGGTGATGCTGAAAAAAATTAGATTGAGTAATAAGACACATAAAGTAGTAGATGACTTCAGCTGTTTCAGGAGAAAAATACCTGATGACGGCCGAAAGCTCGTAAAGTGTTTCTAGGAAAAGAGGAATTTGTTAACACCTCATATGAATTCGAGCATTAAGAAGACTTTTCTGAAAGCATTTGCCTGGAGTGTAGCCATGCATGTAAGTTAAATGTGATCATAAGTAGTTCATTGGGGAAAAAAACTTCTAAAACGGAGTGCTACAGAAGAATGCTGTAGATAAGATGGGTAGGTCGAACAGATAATGAGGATATAATGAATCGAACTAGGGGACAACGAAATTTAAGGCACAAACTGACTAAAAGAAGGGATCAGATAATAAGGCACATCCTCAGGCATGAAGAAATCGTCATTTTGGTAATGGAGTGCGAAGAGAGAGACAATGGGATGACTACAGAAAGCAGATTCATATAGATGGTTGTGGCAGTAACTATTCGTAGACGAGGAGCCCTGCAAGGGATGGACTACCACGGAGAGCTGCACCAGTCTTCGAAATGAGACGTACGCCATATTACACAATTGATAATTTTTTAAAATATTTAGAAGCTTTAAATTACAGTTTCCCAAAAATCAATTTAAATATATTAAGCGTTGTGAAAGTACACTATGAAATGTTTTTTACAATTGAGACACTTATCAAATGCAAGTAAAAGAGAGGTCGCAGCCTGGTATTCATACAACAAAAAAGTACGCACTAAGTTACTGCTATTTGATGGTATCAAAGTTTCCCAAAACTACCTCACTAAGTATCGATGTGACACCGTCGGTCGTACACCGACATATAAGCACCACTGCAAGAATAGGTCGAAGAAGCATAGCACAAGAGAAATCTACGCCACAAAACAGACGTAAACAACTGGGAAGCAAATACGGATACGTTACACGACTATTCTTTGCTATTCAATTGCTGAATATTGTGTCCCAGAATCGGAAATCAGAAAATGTACTAGTTAAATATAAGTCTGAGTGAGGTCATGAAGACATTTTACTGGAATTGTCAAATCAACTCTAATTCAGCTGTTGCTTTTTGTATCCACTACTGCTTCTCCGGCTGTCAAAAGTACAGAAGCTCTCAGGGAGCAAAGTCTTAAGAATGCAAAATCCCGTAAGAACTTAGATCTAAATAGTGTTTTCCAGAAACGACCAGCTGGATGTCTGAAGTTAACGAAAACCACCTGTGATCGATCTCCGGGTCACAGAAGATTTCGCGAGAGTTTAGAAGAACGGTAGACTAAAATTCACATCAGAAGGGCCATTTAAGTCAGTATCTAAGAAAGAAGGTTGCATGATTTGGATCTTCTTCCCTTCAAATAATCAACACTAGGTCGCATCCGATTGGCAAAAAGGGGGACATGGCCACACCTTTGAAGTAATGGAGTATATAGAAAGAGTTGCAGACGACTGTGTTGCTGAGAAGCAGACGACAAGATGTACTATAATAACGCCCTCTCGATTCTTTTAAAGGTGCTCTGAAGTGACAATGAGTGTTGTCTTCTGAAGGTCAAATTTAAACATTAATCCATAAATACATTTTGTACACACTCCGAAGAGGCAAAACACAATGACCACTGTTCATCACGAAATAGAAAGCATCCCGGTGGCTTTGTAACGGCGAATCATTACAGCAACGATATTGGCTGCAGTACGATAAACCCGCTGACAAAGGGCACATTGTTATGGCCCAGCGCCTGTAAACAAGCATATAGAAAATGTCGAAGCTAGTTAGCTATTCGCGTACTACTATTATGACCATGGAAAGTGAATTACGGACGGTGAAACCATGAAGAGTTGACGCTGTTTTGAACGTTCATACGTCTTCAAAAAACGTGGAGGATGTAGGTTTTCCCGCTTTGTTAAGCAAGACAGGCAGATCTGGAGGCACAGCAATGTGTGGTTTTCGTGAGCAATAAAAAGGTCGGAAATTATGTTTATGTTGATCTCAATTCCAATTTTCTGTAAAGGTTCCGGAAGTATCGGTACCGAGGTGATGCAAAATTTTTTTAATGTGTGTAGAATCCTTTATCACAATACTGTCACCATCGGCCTACTTTCGTGGCGTTACGCGTGTATCGAGGAGTCGTTCGCCTGAATAACAGCATATCTGTACACGACCATCGACCCTACTGTGGCAAAAAAAGTAATTTATTCGAACAGGTGACAAGTATAATTTGATTCATTGTCCATTCTCTATCACTCAGTGCCCACTGAAATCATAACTAACAACGTCGTTTTGTTAACATAGGCACACGTAAGTATGACCTGCTGTTAAAAAGTCCCATTCAAGTAATATGCGCCGAAATCCGTGTTCTGCAACACTTTTGTCTGGACGATACACGCGTAACGCCACGAAAGTAGGCCGATGGGGACAGTATTGCGTTAAAGGATTCTACACACATCAAAAAAATTTTGCATCACCTCGGCACCGATACTTCCGGAACCTTTACAGAAAATTGGAATAGAGATCAACATAAACATCATTTCCGCTCTTTTTATTGCTCACGAAAACCACACATTGCATGTTGTACCACGATACAGCGAGACCCTCAGAGGTGGTGGTCCAGATTACTGTACACTTCGGTACCTCTAATACGCAGTAGCACGCCCTCTTGCATTGATGCATGCCTGTATTCGTCGTAGCATACTATCCACAAGCTCATCAAGGCACTGTTGCTCCAGATTCTCCCACTCTTCAACGACGTTTCAGCTTAGAACCCTCTGGATGGTTGGTGGGTCACATCGTCCATAAGTAGCCCTTTTCAATCAATCCTAGGCAAGTTCGATAGGGTTCATGTCTGGAGAACATGCTGGCCACTCTAGTCGAGCGATGTCGCTATCCTGAAGCAAATCATTCACAAGATGTGCACGATAGGGACCCGCATTTTCCTCTATGAGTACGAATGCCTCGCCAATATACTGCCGATATCGTTGCACTGTCGGTCAGAGGACGGCATTCACATATCGTACAGCCGTTACGGCGTCTTCCATGACCACCAGCGGCGTACGTAGACACCACATAATGCCACGCCAAAATAGCAGGGAACCTCCACCTTGTGGCACTCGCTGGACAGTGCATTCAGCCGACCGGGTTGCCTCCAGGTACGTCTCCGACGATTGTCTGGTTGAAGGCATATGCGACACTCCTCGGTGATGAGAACATGATGCCAATCCCGGCCGGTCCATTGTGCATGTTGTTGGACCCATCTGTACCGCGCAGCATGGTGTCGTGGTTGCAAAGATGGACCTCCCTATGGACGCAGGGAGTGAAGTTGCGCATCATGCAGCCTATTTCGCACAGTTTGAGTCTTACCACGATGTCCTGTGGCTGCACGAAGAGCATTATTCAACATGGTGGCCTTGCTGTCAGGGTGACTCCGAGCCATAATCCGTAGGTGGTGGTCCTTGGGCGGCCACAGCGAGGCATGTCATCAGTTCTTGTCTCTTTGTATCTCCTCCATGTCCGAACGAGATCGTTTTGGTTCACTCCGAGACACCTGGACACTTCCATTTTTTGAGCCCTCCCTGGCACAAAGAAACAATGCGGACGGGATTGAACTGCGGTATTGACCGTCTGGGCATGGTTGAACTACAGACAACACGAGCCATGGAATGACTGTAAAATGGTTCGAATGGCTCTGAGCACTATGGGACTTAACATCTGTGGTCATCAGTCACCTAGAACTTAGAACTACTTAAACCTAACTAACCTAAGGACATCACACACATCCATGCCCGAGGTTGGATTCGAACCTGCGACCGTAGCAGTCACGCGGTTCCGGACTGAGCGCCTAGAACCGCTAGACCACCGCGGCCGGCGGAATGACTGTAACTGATCGGCTGTCGGACCCCCTCCGTCTAACAGGCGCTGCTCATTTATGGTTGTTTACATCCTTGGGCGGGTTTAGTGACATCACTGAACAGTCAAAGGCACTGTGTCTGTGATACAATATCCACAGTAAACGTCTGGCTTCAGGAATCCTGTGAACCAGGGTGATGCAAAACTCTTTTTGATGTGCGTATGAGACTGTGATTGTAATCCAGGTCACCAAGAGAGGTATACAGCTCTGGACTCGGTAATATCACTTTCGATCATCTGCAACCATTCATGACTGATGTCTCCCCCGATGGTGATGGTAGGATGGTAGGATAATAGTAAAGCCAGAATCGGCTACAGGGGTTTAAGGAGCATGACAGACAATTGTTGTTGATACCTAGGAAAATCGCTTGATCCGAACGCAGTGGAATATGTTTAAAACGATTCTCGAACAGCTCCACATCCTCGAACTTCTAGCCCGTAATTGACGAGAATTGCCTGATATGTGCATAGGTATCTGATGCCACATATCTTCGAAATCGTACAAGTCCTGTCTACTTGTCGAACACATGCCACGTAAAATCATGGCTTTATTGACATCCAAAGGGGACAAATAGCTTCTTTGGTCACAAGATTTTGGTTCATCATTGTATATTTTGTCTGTAAGGGACATCTTCCGGCATTCTATAAAGGCCGATCAAAACGTTTTCGTTTGAGAGCGTTGCTGCAACGTATATCAACGTAAGGCGATGGCGATGAGGACGTATAAACACCGACATGTATCCAAGGGATCAGTATGGCTTTCGTGTCTTTCCGACGTTCCTGCAGTAACTGCAGAGACGTCAACTATGGCGACGTTATTACCAAATGCGTCGCAACAGGCACAAAGTGCTTTTATTCTTTTCTTGGCCACCGAAGAATAAACGCAGGTAGACATCCATCGGAGATTGGGGAATGTGTATGGGGCAGCTTGTCTGTCAGAAACCTCTGTCGTCGAATTGTGCGTCGTGTGATGTTGCTGCTTTATGATAACACAAGTCCCCATATCGTGTGATGTTGCTGCTTTATGATAACACAAGTCCCCATATCGTGTGATGTTGCTGCTTTATGATAACACAAGTCCCCATATCGTGTGATGTTGCTGCTTTATGATAACACAAGTCCCCATATCGTGTGATGTTGCTGCTTTATGATAACACACGTCCCCATATCGTGTGATGTTGCTGCTTTATGATAACACAAGTCCCCATATCGAGTGATGCTGCTGCTTTATGATAACACAAGTCCCCATACGTACGTCGTAACGCGAAAGCTACGCCAACTCCAGAGGGAGTCACCCGGTCACCCGCCCTATAGGCTTGATCACATCCCATGCGATCATCACGTTTTCGGTCCTTTAATAAATAAATAAATAAAAAGGATAAAAATAAAAAAAGCTTGAATGGTCGACGGACAAGAACATGCAGCAGGCAGTTACGGACTGCTTCACACAGTAGGACACAGTGTTCAACCGAACAGGTATCTTTAACTTGGTGCGACGTTGGGTTTATTCTATCAACACTCATGGAGAATTTGCCTCATTAGCATATCGATCGTGGACTGTATGACCTTCGAACGTTAAACTTTTTGATCGTAGCCTATACTAGATCTACGTCAAGATACCCCTAAAGCAGCAGCACTATCTAGCGAATTTCTGGTATATCCAGATATTATCTCACCACGAAATTTAACGCTTCGTACGCAGCCAATAGACAACTAATTTACCGTACTTCAGCTTCCAAATGCTGTTATTTCTAAATGCAGCACGGTTTCTAACATGTTGTAAATTTAGGATGAAAAGTCTAGTGAGCAATGTCGACTACTTTCCTGTGAGACACTATTGGCCCAGTAACAAACTAAAAAACGACAATCGCTTTACCCGTTCTCACTTCACTCAGTAGTGCCAAGTGTGGCACCATCTGGCCTGGTTTTCTAGGTAGGCAACATTTCCCGCTGCACTGCGTGCAGGAACTCTCTGGTTGGGACAGTGTTTACCTAGCGGCAGGCACACACAACAAGGAGACGGCACAGTGCTGGTACGTACAGCTGTCGTTGTTCACTGGCTCGCCTGAGTGGACTTGAACCGTTGGAACCTTTTATAGCGCGTCAGTGCTCCTGCCGTATCAGGCTCACTGAAGATACTGGATACGTTAGGGTGTATCTGAAAGGCACGCACAAAAAACTTTTTTACCCCTAGTATTGCACCTGGAATGTTGAAATTACACAACTATGTAGTTGGAAGTTTGCGCTACGGAGGCTACTTTGTTTTCATGTGCAGCTCTAGCAGGAGAAATCTGAACTATGAATCAAACATAGCGCGCAAGGTACTGTCGCCAACTTGTGAAGAGCAGCGAAGTGTAGTTCAATACCTGTAGACGAAAGGAATAAACCGAGTGAAATGAGGGTGGACATGCATGGCGTGTGTGAGGATGACTGTATGGACCGAGCAGGGTCTCCAGGTAACGTACGTGCTTCCAAGAGAGTCATGTGAACCTAAGTGATTAGTCACGCTTCGCGTTGCCGGTAACAGCTGCAACCCTGCAGAATGTCGGAGCAACTGAGGCAGCAATTTTGAACGACTGGCGGGTGGAACAGCGAACCTTATCGCAGTAATTCAACATTTCCCCTGTGCGGTGTAAGATACTTTTCATGGCACTTGAAATATCGTGAAGTTAGTGCTGTCTAAGTGCCTAAGAAACAGACAGTCAACCACAAGCGCCGGCGAATGATCTCAAGCTTGGATAGCTTCAAGCGTTAACTCACAGGTAAGCATGCATGACCTTCTGAAAGGAAAGGATGAGTAGAGGGCGTTCCACTACACTCCCGAAACCAAGCAGCCTCTATGTAGTGGAAACATGCTGGTTCCCCAGTACATAAAAGAAAATTCTTAATGGCTGAGTCTACTAGGAAAGTGCTTCTGACAGTGTTCTGGGGTACGAATGACGTGTTATTGGTGGAATCTGGTGAACAAGGGACCACTGTGCATGCTGCAGCCTACATTACAACTTTTTTTTAAGTTGCGTCATGCCCTTCGTGACAAAAAGTGGCTTAGTGCCGTTCGTGACAAACGCCACAACATTAATGTTGACGGTTTGAAACTTCTTAATGGTAATACTCACTCGATGTTGCTGCTGCTGTTCGTGAAAATTCGCCAAATTTGGGTAGGAGGTCCTCCAGCATCCGCCATACAGTCCGGACCTTGCAACGTCACACTTTCCTGCCCCGCCAACGCTTTGCGACAGATGCAGAGGCGAAATCAGCAGTCCGCAGTGACCATTAACCAAACGACATTCTAGAACGTTGAGAACGTTGGCTACTATATAGGAAATTAGGCAAAAATTGTGAGTTCATTTGTGATTTTTTCTGTTGTGTTACTTGTTACTTATTAAATTTTTTAGTAATATAATTATTGTGCTATAGTTTCCGATATTTCTCGTATGTTGCGTATGTGACAGTGAGCATTCTCTACTGAAGAAGTACTGTAATCTGCTTCTTGCTAAATCGTGATTTGCCGACGCATTTCGTTGTGTTGATGTGTGACTGCAGTGAGTAGGGTGTCTAGATGTTTCTTTGGAAATTGAGGTTAATGGTGCCGTATGAGTGGATGTGGTCAGCAGTGGTAACGTATATTTGTTAAAAGAAGAGAATAGGTTGTTGCCTGTTTCTGACACCGAACTGTTCTGTGTAAGTTGTGGTACTTCCTTATATTAGTATATACTGAGGCGAACTGATGTTACAATACCAAGATACATGTTACGGTAGCACGCAGCTGTTGAGGGTCATTGCCTGCACACGGGAAGCTACAACTGTCTTGATCATTCTAGTTTATGTAAGTCTAGATTTTGCTGAAGTTCCTATCACTAACTCGTGTTTTGTAGTGTTCGTTAGTCATGTTTATTTGAATTTTTATTGAGTGTTGAGTAAATAACTGTCATTTCAATAATTTTTTATAGTATCTTTTAAATATTTCATTTTTAAACTCAGTAAGAACGGCAAGTGAATTCTTTCAACTTGTTTGTGGTTATTTTGTTAAGGCAATAAATTCATTTTAATTTTGTTGGATTTGAATTTTATTAACAATTCAGTTATTTGGGCATGTTGTTTGTTTAAAAAAACGGTGTTTTTTGTCCAAATGTTCGAGACGTGTGCAAATGCTGTACTTTTAACCGGAACTTGCTCGATCGACACCATTCTTTGATCCTAAGGACCCTGATCCACGTAACATGGTTATCACTGCTTACGTATCCGTTGCAAATGTCGATCATTTTTACTAAACATGTAATTTCTCAGTGATAATATCGTAAGTCAGAATGTGCAAAAGACTACAAAAAAGAAGCGAATTTCTCCCGGTACTACACAAGAAAGAGAACATATGCATGTGACCATGACACAGGATTGGCCAAAGACGGGCGGACTGATGAACCAAATCCCATCGTTTTCTTAATGCACACTATATATCAAAACTTTGATGTACTTACGGCATGGTCGGAAAGTATTAGTTCAAATGGCTCTGAGCACTATGGGACTCAACTGCTGAGGTCATTAGTCCCCTAGAACTTAGAACTACTTAAACCTAACTAACCTAAGGACCTCACAAACATCCATGCCCGAGGCAGGATTCGAACCAGCGACCGAAGCGGTCTTGCGGTTCCAGACTGCAGCGCCTTTAACCGCACGGCCACTTCGGCCGGCCGCCGGAAAGTATTCCTCATAGTTGTCAGAAAAAAGTAAACATGAAAGACTGAGATATAAACACGATTACTTGACATGTCTTTAATCTGAGACGAGAAAATGGGCGTATTGTTTGTATAAGAAATGGCTGACATGGAAACGATGAAATACGTTTAACATCACTCTACAAGCTTGGCCTCACATGAGAAAAAACTCAATTAACTAATGCTTTTGAAAGGTAATAGCAAGAAACACAAGTTTCGACTCTCCAAATGTGTTGTGCGTATTTCTCAAAGCAGCACAAATCAAATGCAATTATCTGTACAGTAGCTGCGTTCAGTTCATCTACCGTGAAGCTTCCTTACGGCGGACGACTCCAGGAGATATTTATTGCTGAAAGTTTTTCAGGCATTTCTCTTTAGAACGTTAGGAGCGTCTGTATGACTTCTGTAGTAGTATGGGAGTGGAAATTGGATCTTGCAGGAGCCACAGGGTAAAGGGTACATCTCAGATTAATCCGTTGCGCAGAATAACAGAATAACAGATCAACCCCACACATCAGAGTGTCAAACATGAACTTTATCCGATTTCGACAAACTGCTGTTATTGACACAACAAAGCTCCCATAAATGGGTGAGACGTTGTACACTTTTACTGCGCTGTTTTGATAACAGTCTGCACAGGTTCATCATGCAGTAATTTTTACATATTGTGTTTGGTCTGTGGTTCGTGCCGAAATCGATCGAAAAGACTTTTGAACTGTGGTAGATGATCTTGGTGTACACTTGGTATACCTACACAGTTTGCATCACATGCACAACGGTTTGCTGCTGTGTCTAACACATCTGGTTCTACGATATGGTTGATGGCAGCACTGCAGGAAGGGGAGGCAAAAGATGTATGTATATATTACAGAAACCTCTGGCAAAGTCTAATTTGCATATGGAAGGGACTGGTGTCACCGACATTATCCAATTCAACCAGAACCCTGTTTGAAGGAAAACATGGATTTAAACACCAGTAAAAAATCATCCACAGCATGTGCGTTTGAGAAAGAAGATTAATGAACAATGCGGTTTATAGCAAGAAAATTGAGAATAATCTGGAACAATGTGACATTAAATTATTCAAACGTTGGGACGGGTGTTCGGAGGTGAGAACACTGACAGCAAAGCCAAATTATAAACGAACTCCAATCCTCCATGATGAATTCGTGGTCTGGTTATGGTGAAGGCTCCAATATATATCACTAAACCCGATTGTTGGTAGCTGTGTACTGTAACTATAATAGCTACACATGTATATGTACCTAAAGTTGTATTATGTGGGTATAGACGCTTTCATTGATTGGGTGATGGACTACGATCAGTCAACGAACAATACGAGACTGGAATAGAAGAGAGAACCGATGGAAGTACTCAAGGTACTCTCTGCCACACACCGTCAGGTGGCTTGCGGAGTATGGATGTAGATGTAGGTGATGAGGTAACATCCCTAAACCCACAGGTCTGGCTACAAAACTTATTCTGTGAATCCAGTAAATGATACAGTTACGGTTTTATGAAAGAGGAGGTTAAAGGATCACAGATTATGACGTTTGTATGTCAGCATTCCGAAATGTATGCGTGTTGTTATGGTTTTCAGTCCAGAGACTGGTTTGATGCAGCTCTTCATGCTACTCGATCCTGTGCAAGCTTCTTCATCTCCCAGTACGTACTGCGGCTTACACCCTTCTGAATCTGCTTAGTGTATTTATCTCTTAGTCTCCCTCTACGACTTTTAGCCTCCACACTGCCCTCCAATACTAAACTGGTGACCCCTTGATGCCTCAGAACATGTCCTACCAACCGATCCCTTCTTCTAGTCAAGTTGCGCCACAAATTTCTCTTCTCCCCAATTCTATTCAATACCTGATCATTAGTTATGTGATCAAATCTTCAGCATTACTCTGTAGCACCACATTTCTAAAGCTTCTATTCTCGTCTTGTCCAAGCTATTTATCGTCCATGTTTCACTTACATACATGGCTACACTCCATACAAATACTTTCAGAAACGACTTCCTGACACTTAAATCTACACTAGATGTTAACAAATTTCTCTTCCTCAGAAACGCTTTCTTAGCCATTGCCAGTCTACATTTTAACTCTACTTCGACCATCATTTGCTCCCCAAATAGCAAAACTCATCTACTCATTTTATTACTTCTCTTCAAATCACATTAATCATGGAATGGAAACACACAGCAACAGAACGTACCAGCGTGACGTCAAACACTTTGTTACAGGAAATGTTCAAAATGTCCTCCGTTAGAGAGGATACATGCATCCACCCTCCGTCGTATGGAATCCCTGATGCGCTGATGCAGCCCTGGAGAATGGCTTATTGTAACACAGCCGTCCACAATACGAGCACGAAGAGTCTCTACATTTGGTACCGGGGTTGCGTAGACAAGAGCTTTGAAATGCCCCCATAAATGAAAGTCAAGAGGGTTGAGGTCAGGAGAGCGTGGAGGCCATGGAATTGGTCCGCCTCTACCAATCCATCGGTCACCGAATCTGTTGTTGAGAAGCGTACGAACTCTTGGACTGAAATGTGTAGGAGCTCCATCGCACATGAACCCCATGTTGTGTCGTACTTCAGTATCCCGTATGAAATCATGATAACGTGCTCCATTGAGCGTAGGTGGAAGAACATGGGGCTCAATCAAGACATCACCAACAATGCCTGCCCAAACGTTCACAGAAAATCTGTGTTGATGACGTGATTGCACAATTGCGTGCGGATTCTCGTCAGCCCACACATGTTGATTGTGAAAATTTACAATTTGATCACGTTGGAATGAAACCTCATCCGTAAAGAGAACATTTGCACTGAAATGAGGATTGACACATTGTTGGATGAACCATTCGCAGAAGTGTACCCGTGAAGGCCAATCAGCTGCTGATAGTGCCTGCACACGCTGTACATGGTACGGAAACAACTGGTTCTCCCGTAGCACTGTCCATACAGTGACGTGGTCAACGTTACCTTGTACAGCAGCAACTTCTCTGACGCTGACATTAGGGTTATCGTCAACTGCACGAAGAATTGCCTCGTCCATTGGAGGTGTCCTCGTCGTTCTAGGTCTTCCCCAGTCGCGAGTCATAGGCTGGAATGTTCCGTGCTCCCTAAGACGCCGATCAATTGCTTCGAACGTCATCCTGTCGGGACACCTTCGTTCTGGAAATCTGTCTCGATACAAACGTACCGCGCCACGGCAATTGCCCCACGCTAATCCATACATCAAATGGGCATCTGCCAACTCCGCATATTTAAACATTGCACTGACTGCAAAGCACGTTCGTGATGAACACTAACCTGTTGATGCTACGTACTGATGTGCTTGATGCTAGTACTGTAGAGCAATGAGTCGCATGTCAACACAAGCACCGAAGTCAACATTACCTTCCTTCATTTGGACCGACTGGCGGTGAATCGAGGAAGTACACTACATACTGACGAAACTAAAATGAGCTCTAACATGGAAATTAAGCGTTTCCGGACACATGTACACATAACATCTTTTCTTTATTTGTGTGTGATGAATGTTTCCTGAAAATTTGGCCGTACCTTTTTGTAACACCCTGTATAATATATACACTACATACTGACGAAACTAAAATGAGCTCTAACATGGAAATTAAGCGTTTCCGGACACATGTCCACATAACATCTTTTCTTTATTTGTGTGTGAGGAATGTTTCCTGAAAGTTTGGCCGTACCTTTTTGTAACACCCTGTATAATATATACACTACATACTGACGAAACTAAAATGAGCTCTAACATGGAAATTAAGCGTTTCCGGACACATGTCCACATAACATCTTTTCTTTATTTGTGTGTGAGGAATGTTTCCTGAAAGTTTGGCCGTACCTTTTTGTAACACCCTGTATAATATATACAAGAACATGAAGAGAACAATAAGACTACAAGACCAAGAACGAAATGCTCAGTTTAAAAAGTATGTAAGTCAGGAATGTAGCCTTTCGTCCCTACATTTCTGTTTATACATCGAAGAAGCAATGACGGAAATAAAGGAAAGGTTCAAGAGTGTGATAAAAATTCAAGATGAAAGGAAACCAGTTATAAAATTATCTGATTAAATTTCTTCCCTCAGTGAAAGTGAAGACGACTTACAGGATTAGCTGAATACCTTTGTGCTAGAAATGGCAGTACCCCAATACTACTGTTTACACCGAACATGAACTAGGATGTTTATTCCGCATTTTTGGGGAGCAACACTCAGCATTTCTGCTAAATGTTCATGATGAGTAAGCTGCAGACATTCTCGAACGACAGTCATGTTCTAAAGGCCGCAGGCTTATGATTTTGGTTTGACAAAGATGTGGTTGATCAATTTTTTGTCCTTACACATAAAAGTATCACTCCAGAAGAAATGTATTTTTAAAACATGCAATTTGTTTCACTAATTTAATATTTTTACAGTATGCTGGTAAATTTTTGAGAGAAAATCTCATTTTTCACACAGTTTCCGTGCCTTTTAACAGCCTTAAGCCGCTGTGGAACAAAGACCTGTATACCTGCACGGTATCAGTCAAGGAAAGCTAGTTTGAGCCGCTGTTCAGCAGCCTTCACAAGGGAGTCATTCTCTTCAATTCTCGTTCCTTGAAGATATTCGTTCTGTTTTCTGAAGAGGTAGTGATCTCATGGTTTCGGATTGCGGCTGCACGGTTTAGTGTTTCTGTTTTGGATGTTTTTGGAACCGACCTGGCCCAAATCTTTTTCATCTATAACTGTTTCAGTATTTGCATACACTTGTTTCTCCTACTCCCACTTGGATTGACTGTCCATTCATTGTTACGCGTTTGTCAGCCAAAATCAGATTGTGAATACGCTGCACATCATCAGAAGTCTGTAAGTGCTAGGTCAGCTCTTGAGAGGGAGGTGCCAACTACTGGCGTCCCCATCTTCACCTAATAATCTGCGGTCAACAGAACTATCGCCATCCACCTATTTCAGCTTTTGTGGATGTTTGCCATTGTCTGGTTCTCACGACACAGGAACTGAGTAATAGCACGTTACTTCAGAGGAAAATCATGTGCTGCAGCCATCCTGATGGAGTGCTACGATAGCGTGACTTGTGGAAACAGTTTGAATTAAATTTGAATATTAGCAGGAAGATTGTTTCTATGACCTTTGTGAATAGCAAAGATGTAGCGTGAAAGTTAGATTTTTGAAAGAAATGTTGTGCGTTTCTTTTCGAGTGTCCCGCATATGAAGAACAAACCCATCAGCTGTATTTACTGGTTTTATTCGCACGCAATCTGTTTCCGTTTTACAGCACACCATCTCCAGATCCTCTATGGTCCTGGATGGTCACGTTGATACCGGAATACTGTAGCCCCGAAATTGGTATTATCCTTTCTATAGGTAAGGTAGTTGTCTCGATATCCACCAGAAAATGGATATGCGGAGGACTTCTTGTCCGGAGCGCTTATTACAAGTTCATTTTCCTCTGGAGGTAGCAGGAATGCCACATACAAGAGACACACTTCACGTAACAATGCATTTCACTACTTTTAGCAGAGGAAAGACACTACGGTTCTCCCAGAGCACAATTCAGTCAATTCAGCACTCCTCCCAATAATTCATTCGCTCTGCTCACTAGTTCCGATACATTTGTTTGCAAATCCTAACTTGTCAATACTACGATTTCTTACACCCGTGTGGCTAGAAACGTAAGCTCCACTGCGACGTACGGTATTCGAGGCAGCTGTTTTAGATTTATGGGATTTCCTTCCTGCTGTCTGGACTCCCGTCTTCCTCCGCCATATTTCTCTTCCACCAGTCTGAACTTCAGCTCTCCTGCAGCAAAGAGCTCAAATAGAACGTGAACAGTGATTCACGGTGTCTGTAGCCCCCAATAACCAAGAAGAACGCTGAGTCTACCCAATGTCTCTGGAACTACAGCTGAGATACGGCTACCGACTGACTCGAGATTGACCTTATTTCCAGTTTTCCCTTAAATAACTTAATTTTGTTCACAGCTTCAGATTCCACAACGAGTAAATTTTTGCGGAAATGAGATGTTTTTTCAGTGGCAGAATAATTCTGCAAGCAAAATGTCGAACTGAATTGACTATTATTCTCGATTAATTTATTTTTATCTCCACATATTTCATACTACAGACACCAGCAAGGGGAAATAATAACTGAAAATTAGTTGTGGTACGCTGAACAAGCAATAAACAAAACCTGAGGTTTCTTCCGATATTTATAAATCAGATTACACATCTTTCATAATGGAATATGTAATGTGAAACACCTCCTTATGCCTAAAAACTAGACAAATAAACATCTGCTTCTTTCGTACCGTTGTTTTGTATGTTAGTCTACTTCCATTCTACTTCCATAGAGACGATATCACGAATCTACCCATCGTTCCTTCTGTTCTGTAGAATCAGTGTTAATGACATCGTAACACGTTTCGTTTGATGCGATTCACCTACGCTTTCCATCTGTTCCTCTCACAAACAGAGCCCAAGGACAAACTATGTGTATCTTACACGTCATATTACTCGACCCTACTTTGAAGTGTAAATTTTTTTTCTTCTGACTGGCTTTAGGCAGCCCTTATGCCATTCATTACCCAAGGTAACAGCAGTTGTATGCTGGTTGCATTCTCATTTCTGTCTTATCCTCCAGGTTTTGTCCTCTACGTCTCCCTATAGTATCGTGGAAACTATTTCCCAATGTTCTGAAATTCGTTCGGGACTGATGACCTTAGCGGTTAAGTCCCATAAGATTTCACACACATTTTTGAAACTCGTTCTGTCACGCTATCTCTTTTATTGTAGTCTATGTTTTTCGTGTACTCCGTTACTCAGCAATACTGCGGTGACTTTCATCTCTATCTTCTGAGTTTTCAGCATGCATCTGTAACATCATGCCACGTTGGCTTCGATTGCCTTCTTCTTCTTCCGACATTCCTTGACAGACCTCCATACGCTGCTTTGCTTTAGTCGTACTTTCTCAGAAATTTCTCTTTAAAGATAAAGTCTATGTTCTATACTACAGGGCTGTTTTCCTGTGCTTGTCTGCTTCTGCTATCCTGCTTCCTTCGTCCATTAGGCGTTATTGTGCGACGAAGGGGGCAGAATTCCTTCCTGTCGTCTAGTTAATGGGTCTAAATTCTTATGTTAAGTTTGTCTCTGTTCTCTTGCATGCTACTTCTTGATGTCTTCGTCTTTCTTAGAGCTACTCTGAACCCACACCCCATTCAACAAGTTCTTTGATCATCCTCGTGTTAACGGGGAATAGCGATGTGATTAGAGACTCTATTCATTCGTGTCCTTCTACCCAGGCATTACAATCCTTCTGGACTTCTATCGCATTTCTTTCATTGATTCTTTGATATACAAGTTGAACAGTAAAGGAGAAAGTCTGCAATCTAGCCTCATTTCCTGTGAATAGACATTTATCTCTTGGTCATTATTTGTATTGTTCCGTCTTGGTTCTTGTACGTATTGTGTGGTACTCGTCTTTTTCTAAAGCGTATATTGTTCAGAAGATTTTCAACACCATATGTCATTTGACACAGTTGCACAATCTTCTTAAATCGACAACTCCTGTGAAGGTATGTCAAGCCTCGTCATCATTGTAAAGCTAAAATCCAGACTGGCTTCTCTGGTACCTATAATTTTGCAAAGACCCAAGTGATTGTTATTCGATTCTTGATTTTACTTCCCATTCTTCTGGGTACTATTTTGGGTAGCAACATGGACGTACGAGCTGTTAAGCTGATATGTGAGCATAACAGATAATTTCGGGATTCCTCAAAAGAGTGTTACAGGGCAATTACTGTTTCGAATGTGTGATAATGATTTTGTTGATATGAGGTAATTCAGTGAGGCTGTTCGCAGACGAGGCAGTTGTGTATAAGAAGGCTGCACTGCCACGAGACTGCAGCGATAACAGGAAGACTTCCACAGAATCGAACATTTATGTCAATGCGGGCAACTGCTCTTGAACGTAAGCAAATATAATATATTGCTCATGAACTGTATCCATTACATCTGCATTATAGTATTGGCGATAAATCACTGGAAACTATAACTACCGTAAAACACGTGTAAAATAAACTTAAAACGAATCGTAGGATATCGATGTTCCATGTTGAGATTCATCGATATTCCATGTTGAGATTCATCGGGACACTCTTTAACCCTCTGGTTACCAAAAAGTCTCTATGGCGTTGGCTACCACTCAAGTCCTTCAGGCTGGTGTTGCTTAAATTGATACAAACTGACAATGTTTTGACTACTTGTGATGTGAACGACTTTTGAGATATAAATACCTTTAAAATAATTTTTAGTTTAAAGTTTACATTTTAATCAAATTTTATACTTTTGCTGGTGACTTATTCTGATTATAAGTTTGTGCAGGATCTACAGACAATTGCAGAATGTTCCGAGCGTACAGCTTTGGTGCACTTATTACATGTAATTTGACTTTTTCTATCTTTCTTTTATAAACAATATGCACATCTTCTCCGGTTATTATCTTGTTGTTTCACTGTCTTTTCGTCGATCTGGTGCTCATGACGACTTCTATACCCCAGCTTGTTGCTTTCTCAAACTGATGATGAGAGTCTGACGTCTCATTTTTTCATTGGTACCCAACATCATCCAAATTATGTATGTGTTCATTACATTTGCATCGATCATGTTGAAGAAAATCACCAAAGGCCAGCACCTTGTTTTTCTCTTCACAATGTAGCATCGCGTTCTGGTCCACGCAGTAACGCCACCCTTTTAGGCACTGTATATAAATTTAGGCTTCCTTACTTGTGATGGTGACAGCTAAGTATGGTAACAACTTTGTTTCCCTTACGAACATAAGAGACTGTCATAAAATCTGGTTGAAAGCTAAATAATATAAAGTAATTTACGTCCCTTAGGTCTAATAAAATCCGCAGGCATTTCATCTTTGTTTTTGTTTTTCGCGTAGTATCGACTGGCGTCAGGTCTTTTGCCAACAAATAATGAGCTAAATCGAGAGATTTAAAAAATATATCACAGTTGATGTTAGGTTCAGACTTTTCAAGTTCAATCACCAGAGTTACCACAACATTCTGTCCACGTTACACGGCACTAGTTTCTTCCTCCTTCCCCAAACACACTTTCATCTTCCAACAGTAACTTCCATTGTCACTAACTGCCCAGAACTTTATTCCGTGTCTGCCGTGTTTATATGGGATGTCTTGTCTAAATGCACAGCGGCCTCCAAATGTGACCAACTGTCCATCCACGGTCATACACCACCTTCGAATGTAGACATCCCTCAGCGAAATTTCCAACATCTCAAAAACTTCTGTGATTGGTTCCAGTTTGTTACTTGCCCTATGTTCAGATCGAGCTGCTGCACTGTCAAAGCGCTACACCCTCAGAATAGTATGGAAATGGTTGGGAAACATAATTTCATCGAACAGTGGTCAGTCATTCTCAGCACTCCACAGCTGACTGACATCTTCATTTCTTGACTTGTTAACTCCAGTTAGGATCATAACACCAAGAAAATTTTTTGTTTCATGTACGTCTATGTCCACCCAATCCTCGTAAACGATTCGACTTTCCTTGTTGGCCCACATAAACAGTTTTCAATTAGCGGTACACGAAAAAACAACATGAAACAAGGGTCGTCATTATCACAATGCCTAATAAAATAACCTGCAGGTTACTGATCTTCTTTCAATACATCCTTTCGGTTCATCTTACCAGAAATTCCATCTTGAGTACCCGTAGCCCATGTTTCACTCCAGTTACGACAAAACAATAAGTCACACTCAACAGAATTTGCACTAAATTGTTCTTCCCCCTCTTCGTAAAGGGATTCTACGCGCCGATAATCTTCGTGCAGTTCTGAGTTTTCTGCGACCTTTCCCCCTTTATCATCTTTGGAAGATTCGCATTCTCTAGGTGGGTTTTCAGAATTAGAAGACTGCTCCAAGCATTCAGTTATCTCCTCATCTGATAGTCCTCTACTCCGTAACATTTTCAGTATGAAATAAGCACCAAAATAAATATGTGCGTCTCACAAGGAGGGCTGTAGAACACAGAAAGAATAACAACGCGAGTCACCAATGGCCGATGCCGTGAGAGACACTGCTCTGCCAGACGTCTGGTTGTTGAAAAATAGCTTCTAGCCACTTGTGCCTGCGAAGCCCGATGGGAGAAAACGTGCACCAACATAAAACCATTGATAAGTTTTTATAATTTCCTTCCAAAAAGTTACGACTAAGTTAACAATTTAGTAAAGTTCATAAAATTTCATTAAAATCAAATGTATTATTCCTAACAGACAGGCTTCTGAAACTCTATGGTAGGTGAAGGTTTAAGAATTGTAATTCATCAACTTGAGAAGTGACAAAACACTTCATCGAGAGATGCTTCAGTATTACACTTTACTCTGAAACAATAATCAGATTCATCGAATGGAGACAATAAGATTTCCAGATTAAGAACGAACTACTTTTATTAGATGGGATATGAGAAAAAGTATGCAGTCTCCCACCCCTGCTGTTCAATCTACAGATCGAAGAGGTACTGACGGAAATAAAACAAAGGTTGATGGTGTGATTAAAATTCAAGGTGAGAGGATATGAACAATAAGAACGCCCGATGACACTGCCATCATTAGTGAAAGTGAGGAAGAATTGCGGGACCCGTTCAATGGAATGAGCTGTCTAATGAGCACACACTATAGACTGAGAGTAAACCAAAGAACGGCGAAATTAATGAGGAATAGCAGAAATGAGATTAACAATAAATTTATCATCAAAATTGGGGAAAGTGAAGTGGATGAAATGAAGGAATTCTTGTACCATAGAATCCAAATAAAATTGTAATGATGGAATACTGACTGTCTCATTGACAGACTGAATCGGTCAATGTTGTGCTCTCTGTTTATGCACTGTCTTATGCCGTTTTGGAACTATTTGTGGGGTTTGCTGTTTTTGCAGGGGAGGGTGGTTTTCTTATTGTATCTATCCGTCATAACCGTTTCTTTATACTTTTCAAAATTTATGAGAACGTTATGTGGTCATTTCATGCAAGAATATGTGCACTCCATAAAGTATCCAGATATTTGTTACAGTCAGTTTCAATAAAAACGAATAAAGTGAAGTATCCTGTAAAATAAAATAGTCTAATGAAACAAATTATAGCATCAGTAAAATATTTTGTCAACAATATCAGAAACAAGGAGAAAATTAATTTTGTTTTCCAGGTAAATATCCAAACACCTATCTTTGGTCTAAGATTGTCTTTAGACGTGGGTACACGTTAATGCGGCACGTATCTTAAAAGTCAGTTATCTGTTGTAGACGGAGCCACACATGCCTCATTCAGACTGTTCCAAGTTGTAATACTGGAAAGTTTAGTACAATGAAGAAAGACACTTGTCAAAGTCCCGGGTGTGAAACAATATTTACTCTGACAAATGTTTAAATGAAATTCAACGAAATTGATCATCAAGTTAAAAACCAAACCTCTCTATAGCCGTAGACATGAGAAACCTAGGGCTGAGCAATGCAGTGTTGAAACTTGTCGCAGAAGCCCCTGGACTGCTGAAGCCTTAATAAGATAAGTAATTAAACAATTTCTTTTTACCAACACTAATGTTAAAATCTCTGCTGGAAAAGTGGTTTTTGCCTGAAGTGTAATGTTGACTTAATTGAAGCTTGTAGTGGGTGGTGGCTTCGATGATGACAGACGAGACAAGAAGGATATAAAAATCAGACTAGAAGAAGCGAAGACTGCATTCCTGGCCAAAGAAATTTAGAAGTACTAAACATCACCCTTAATTACAAGAAGAAATTTCTGAGAATGTACGTTTGGAGCATAGCGTTTCACGATAGTGAATCATGAATTGATGGAAAACTGTAAAACAAGACAATCGAAGTGTTTGAGATTTCGTGCTACAGAAGGTGGTGGAAAGTTCCATGGGCTGATAAGATAAGAAAAGGGGAAGTTCTCTGCTGAACCACTGAAGAGATCAATATATGGGAAATATTGACAACAATATGTGACAGGATGATACAAGTAAGACACATGTTAAGGCGTCATGGAGTAACTTATTTAGGTTGATTCAATTACCACTACAGATGGGTTTTGTGCAATCCACAACACATTCAAGTACCACGCGCAAGAACATATTTTCTTGCTCGCTACTTGCAAACTTTTACTTCTACAGAAAAAATTGAAGGACCTTTTTGTAGAAATTTTCATGTAGTTCAATTTTATACTGGGATACATTTCTGTTACACGCCGTAGTTTCCGAATTATTCGAGAAAGACGTTCAAAAGTGACCTTCAAATGCGTTTTTTTAATAACTCGAAAACTATGACCTCCATCGAAAACTTATCCCAGTACAAAAGTTGATTACATTAAATGCCCTAAATAAAAGTCCTGTTCATTTTTTCTTCAGCGTTGATAGTTTGCATGTAGCGAGTGAGCGAACATGAAAAACTGACATGAGGTTCTTGAAAGTGTTGTGGGTTGCATAATATCCATCGAGAGGGACAGTTGAATCACCCTCTACAGTAGTGCTGGAGGGAACTGTAGAGCGTAACAAACTGTAGAGGAAGACCAAGACTGCAATGTCTTCAACAAATTTATTGAAGATGTTGTGTGTAAATTTTACTTTAATATGAAGAAGTTAACACAAGAGAGTAATACGTAGTAAGCCTTGGAGTATATAGACTGAAGCGCCAAAGAAACTGGTATATGCATGTGTATTGATACAGAGATATGTAAACAGGCAGAATACGGCGCTGCGACCGGTAACGCCTGTATAAGACAACAAGTGTCTGGCGCTGTTGTTAGATCGGCTACAGCTGCCACAATGGCAGATTATCAAGATTTAAGTGAGTTTGATCGTGGTGTTATATTTGGTGCACGAACATTGGGACACAGCATCTCCAAGGTACTGATGAAGTGGGGATTTTCCCCTACGCCGATTTCACGAGTGTACGGAAACATGAAATCTCTGACATCCTGAAAGATCCTGCAAGAACGGGAATCGTTCAACGTGACACAAGTACAGCCCTCCCGCAAATTGATGCAAATTTCAGTGCTGGGCCATCAACGACTGTCAGCGTGCGATCCATTCAACGAAACAAAATGGATATGGGCTTTCGGAGCCGAAGGCCATTCGTGTATACTTGATGATTGAACGACACAAATCTTTACGCCTCGCCTGGGCATGTCAGCGGAGGACTTTTCAAACTGGTGGAGTGTCTGTTACGGTGTGGAGCATGTGCAGCTCGAGTGATATGGGACCCCTTAGGGGTGCCTGTTTAGCTGAGTGGTAACGTGCTCGCCTCCCATGAAGGCCATCCCGGGTTCGATTCCCAGACTTGCTGGAGATTTTCTCCACTCGGGGACTGGGTGTCGTCCTCATCATCAAGTCGCCCAATGTGGCGTCGACTGAAATAAGACTTGCACTTGACGGGCGAACTTCCCCAGATGGGGCCTCCCGGCCAACGATTCCATAAGCTCATTTCATTTTCGCAACCCCTGATACGTCTAGATACGACTATGACAGCTGACACGTACGTAAGCATCCTGTCTGATCACCTGCATCCGTTCATGTCCATTGTGCGTTCCGACGGACTTTGGCAATTCCAGCAAGGCAATGCGACACTCCACACGTCCAGAATTGCTACAGGGTGGCTACAGGAACACTTTATGAATTTAAAAACTTCTGCTGGCCACCTAAATCCCCAGGCATGAACATTATTGAGCATATCTGCGATGCTTTGGAACGTGCAGTTCAGAAGAGATCTCCACCCCCTCTTACTCTTACGGATTTACAGACACCCCTGCAGAATTCATGGTGTCAATTGCCTGCAGCACTACTTGAGACATTAGTCGACTCCATGCCACGTCGTGTTGCGGCACTTTTGCGTGCTCGCGGGGATCCTACACGATATTAGGCAGGTGTACCAGTCCTTTGGCGTTTCAGTGAATAACAGACAAATGACAATTTTGGATGTAAGTGCTGTTTTAATACGAGGAGGTTAGAACCGAAGAGCATTTTATGATGAACTACCTCAAACTAGTCAGACGACTGATGACTAAAGAAAAGTGTGGCAAGTTTACTGAAGGGGTCGTCAATCTACAGGAGAGCGTATGTGGACAGTCAACGAATTTCAGTGGCAGACACTAAAAGAGAGGCGGTGTGTACCACAATGAGGTTTTCTGTTGAAATTCCGAGAGCATACGTTCCTCCTGCCAAATGACCACTACCAGAAAGTAAGAGAAATTGTAGGTCCTACCTGTCGTATAGGTTTAGCGTCTTTGAATAGTAATCAAAACGTCCTCGGTCCTTGTGGAATCCTGCTCTTACTTAAATTTCGAATAATAATCAACAGGAATAGTAGAGGAAGACTTCTGGCATAAGAGCACTTTTGTCAAAGAGTTCAGAGAGCGAAGTGACGTTCAGGGCACTCCCTCTCCCGTGCAGTGGGAAACTGCTCCTAAAAAGCGGAAGGAACAGCAATGACCAACAACATCAGGGTGCATAAGGAAATGGAAATCATTGTACTACAGACATACAAGGTGTATCCGCGGGAATTGAGGCCTATAAATGAAAAATTGTCATGATGATCTAGCAGTTGGCTATAGATTCCGGACTGGTCCCCATTCGGATCCCCGGGAGGGGACATGAGAAAAGGATTGAATAACCAACGAAAGGATAATATTAAACGAGTCGAGGCGCGGAATGTCACAAGGTTGAACGTGATGATGAAGGTAGGATATCTGAAAAGAAAATGTCAACGCTGTACCTAGATATAGTGAAAGTCAGTGTAGTGAAATGGAAAGAAGACAGGGATTTCTGTTCACATGAGTAAAGGGTTACTGCAGCATAAAATGGCGTATTGAGAAAAGATGAAGAGATAGAGGAAGTGGATGAGACTACTGAACGGGTAGAAAACCCAACAGTCATGGAAGACTGGAATGCGATCGTAGCGGCAGTTGTACAAAAAAAAAGGATTACCGGAGAATATGGGTTTCATAGTAGACATACGAGAGGAGAAAAATTGAGTTCTACAATAAACTTCAGATGTAAAAAACGAGTACTCTGATGAAGAATCACAACAGGAGGAGGTACGCTTGGAAAAGGGCTGGCGATAGAGCAGAATTTCAGTTATATTACAACATCGTCAGGCAGAGATTACAGACTCAGATCACAATTTGGTAATTGTGAAGAGTGGGATGAAGTTCAAGAGACAAGTCAGTAAGGATCAGTGTTCAGGGAAGTGGATTACGGAAGAACTAAGGAATGAAGAAATGTCCTTGAGGTTCTGTCAGTCTGTAGATACAGCTACAATGAATAACGCAGTCTAAGAGAAACAATGAATAGCTCAGTTGAGGAGAAACGCAAGTCTCTAAAAATAGAGAGCCAGAAGTAGGAGGGAAAAACATAGGTGCAAGGAACTTAAATGCGATGAAATCAAGAGTAACAGATGAAGCTTGTACAAAAATATACAGGGAAATTCAGGAATACGGAAATACAAGTAACTTAGGCATGAAATAAATAGGGAGTACAGGGAAGCTAAATCGAAATGGCTACATGTAAAATGTAAAGAAATAAAAAAATAAGGTATGGATTGTCGTAAGAACTGACCTAGCATACAGAAATATGAAAACATGCTTCTGTGAAATTAACAGCAAGGGCGGTAACGTTAACAGTGCATTGGGAAGTCCACTATTAAATCCAGAGGAGAGAGTGGACAGAGTACGCTCAGGGTCCGTATGACAGGGAGGACTTACCAGGTGACGTGATAGGAGAAACAGGAGTTGATAGGGAAGAGATACGGGATCCAGTATTAGGATCAGAATTCAGAAGATCACTGGAAGACTTAAAATCAAATAAGGCAGAAGGGATGGACAACATTCCATTGGAATTTCTAAAATGATTGTAGGAAGTGACGACAAAGTGACTATTCACGTTGGTGTGTAGAATATATGAGTCTGGTGATATAGCGTTAGACTTTCGTAAAAACATCATCCACACAATTCCGAAGACTGAAAGAGCCGACAAGTGCGAGAATTATCGCACAATGAGCTTTTCAGCACATACATAATTGTGTACAGAGGAAAGAAAAAGAAAATTGAGGAGCTGTTAGACGACGATCAGTATGGTTTTAGGAATAGAAAAGGCGTGAGAAAGGCAGTTCTGACGCTGTGGTTGATAAGACTGAAGAAAAATCAAAACACATTCATCGGAATCATAGGACAGAAAGAGTTTAAGAATGTAAAATGCTACAAGATGGTCGAAATCCTGAGAAAAATGGGGGTAAGCTAAAAGGAATCACGGGTAATATATAATCTGTACAAGTAGGCCTACCGAGAGGGAACATCAAGAATGGAAGACAAAAAACGGTTTACACGGATTAAAAAGGCTGTAAGAGAGGGACGTAGTCTTTCACCCCTGCTCCTCAATCTGTAAGTAGAAGGAGCAATGACAGATATAAAAGATAACTTTATTAATGGAATTAAAAGTCAAGGTGGAAGGATTTTACTGTTAAATTTCGCTGATGACATTGCTAACCTCAGCGCAACTGAAGAAGATGTGAAAGATTTGTATAAAGGAATGAACAGTTTAGTGAGCACAAATTATGGACTGATTGCAAATCGAAGAAAAACGAAAGTTGTGACATGTGGCAGAAATGAGAACAGCGAGAAATTTAACATAATAATTTGTGATCACTAAGTGGATGACGTTGAGAGATCTTACTACCTAGGCAGCAAAATAACTCTTGATGGACAGAGCAAGGAGGACATAAGAAGCAAACTAGTACTGGCAAAAAAGCCATTCCTGGCCAAGGGAAGCCAGCTAGTATCAAACATAGTCTTAATTTGAGGCAAGAATTTATGAGAATGTACGTCTGCAGTACAGCATTGTATTGCAGACATGGACTGTGGGAAAAACCGGAACAAAAGAGGACAGAAGCAGTCGAGGAGTGTTGAAAATTAGGTGGACTTGCAACGTAAGGAATGAAGAGGTTCACTGCAGAAGCGGCGAGGAAAGAAATTCGTTGGAAACACTGACAAGAAGAAGGTACAGGATAATAGGAGATCTGTTAAGACAACAGGGAATAACTTCCATGGTACTAGAGGGAGCTGTAGAGGATAAAAACTGTAGAGAAAGACAGAGACTGGGATAGATGGAGCAAATAATTGAGACCGTAGGTTTCAACTTCATACTCTGAGATGAAAAGGTTGGCAGAGGAGAGGAATTCGTGGCAGGCCATATCTAACAAGTCATAAGACTGACGTCTCAATTTAAAAAAGATGAAAATAAAAAAGAACGGAGGCTTACCAACAGTTATTTTTCCCAAACAGTATTCGGGAATGGAATGCAGAATGGGGGAAGAAGGGTTGGGAGATGGTGTTACGGTAAGGACATTCCGCCGGACATCGTAAGGTGGCTTGCGGAGTTACAGTAAGATGTAGGTAACTTATGGATTTATTATCCATTGCCATATACGCTGTAGTTTGGATAGCTGCTGCGTCACACGACTTGTCGTAAACGTCACGCTCTAAACCACTTGTATAGCGGGTGATGGGGTAGTGTGCAGAGACAAGGGACGATGTACCATATGATGGACCTCCACTATCGTCTTTCTGCCACGTCCGCCTTCAGCATGTCCTTTGGAGTGTGTATAAAACTTATCAAAAATGGTTCAAATAGCTCTGAGCACTATGGGACTTAACATCTGAGATCGTCAGTATCCTAGAACTTAGAACTGCTTAAAGCTTCCTAACCTAAGGACATCACACACATCCATGCCCGAGAAAGGATTCGAAACTGCGACCGTAGCGGTGGCGCGGTTCCAGACTGAAGCGCCTAGAAAGGCTCGGCCACAAGGCCGGAAAACTTTCATCATTGATTTTAAAGTTTGTTTGTGCATTGTGAGGGTATTTAATATTGTGGAGTCCATCTCTGCAACTACTTTTTATTCCAGTCATTTTTGTCACGGAGATTTCGTCAATAACTTCGTTTTCCCGATGAAGGAATTATCCTTACTTCTGTTTTCAACGGCTTTGAGTCGTCTTGTCCAACTTCCCGAGTGACAATCGTCGAGATTCTGTGCACTGCCTTCTGGGTCGACGTGGAGCGCCGTGGACGTTCCTGAGCTCACGGAAGGACTGAATCTGTAGTCGTTCTGCAGACCTACTCCGCACAACGGTTTCCTAGTAGCTAGGTCCACAGGAGTGTGCCGGGTGGAATCAGAAATACCCAAGTGTGGACAATCACAAGACGGTAGGTTCAAAGGTTCAAATGGCTCTGAGCACTACGGGACTTAACATCTGAGGTCATCAGTCCCCTAGTACTTAGAACTACTTAAACCTAACTAACCTAAGGACATCACACACATCCATGTCCGAGGCAGGATTCGAACCTGCCACCGTAGCAGTCTCGCGGTCCAGACTGAAGCGCCTAGAACCGCACGGCCACCGCGGCCGGCCCAGACGGTAGGCAACGTCTGGGGGTGTGTGTCTTGGGACAAAGCTGCACACTGGTGGTGCTGCATAGTATTCTCCATCTCTGTACATAACGCATTACGAACCATAGCCCGCGGCAGTTGCAATACTGTAATTCAGCGGTGAAAGTAAGGAGGCGGGGGGAACAGTAATCACTTAAGACGAGTGTTCCCCAGCAGGTGAAAACACGGCGCCGGTGAGTTTGCCGACAGGTCTCGGCAGACATCTCCCCACGGGGAGCGGGGGCGCCTGTTGCGGCCACCTGTCCTCGGACGCCTGTCGTCCCAGAAGGCTCCTAGAAGAGAGTGGTGCGACGTCGACCCCTCGGCGTGATCGATGGGCGGTCGTAGTCGCGCGGCGTGGCCCAACCCGAGGCACAGGCAGAGGCAGAGGCAGAGGCAGAGGCAGCTCCAGCCACGGCCACCGGCCAGGATGCCAATATCGTATTTCTTCCACAGCGGTGGCGCGCAGCGGCAAACACGCTCCAGGAATATTTTTGCAGTATTTCTGATTTACGTGGATTATGAATAACGATAGCGCGGCCTCCCATTCACTGGAGGGCCTACTGGAATAGCCTCTGCCCCGAGCGAGAGTAACGTTTCCTCTTGCGGGGTAAAAGTGTGACAGCGGCTGATAGCGGTTTCCTCTATCCCCGAAGCCACGAAACCCATTTCTGTCGTACTTTACTAGCTAAAGCCTCTCTCTGTCTCTCTCTCTCTCTACTAATGTTCTTTGTAGTTTAAATAAGGGAGAGAAGACACGGCTGGGGAGAAGATATGAGAGCTGGAATACTACTTATGATCCGCGGTTTCGGTTCATTCTGAACCATCTTCAGATCTGATATTTCAGTTACAGGAGTAACCCGTCCAAATTCAGCATGTGAAATTTCCTGAATTTGGACGGGTTACTCCTGTAACTCAAATATCAGATCTGAAGATGGTTCTGAATGAACCTAAACCGGTCATATGAATAAAAAAAAAATTACAATCAAGACGGATTATAAGTAATATTATAAAATCACTGATTGCTGTTATCCCATCAGACACTATGTTTTTGCAAAATGAAAGCTGGAAGGCAGCGATATATCCAATAACCATTTTTTAAGTAAGGGTAGGACCACAGCAATTAGTCGCTATCCCACTACAGTTTTATTATTCTTACTCAGTGCATTAAAGATGGCTATTTATCGGTGAAATCTGGATACGCAAGGACAATAAAAGAAGCCATTGGGATTGTGGCTAACTACTGTGTTACTATCCTTCCTTTAAAAAAATACACGGTCGCTGCCACAATGGTTCCTTATTAAATCAAAGTTGGTTTACAGAAGCAAACTTTCATCAGTCTAGGGGTTATCATAAAAAGAATAGTGAATCATAGCTCGCTGCTCTTATTAGCACTAGCTGACAATGTTGAAAATACACAGAGGTGTTCTCCTGCTGTTGATATAAGTGAAGTAGGATGTGTTAGCGCTCTTGGACGCTCCGCATACAACTTCAAAAATGGTTTTGAGCACTTTGGGACTTAACATCTGAGGTCATCAGTCCCCTTGAACTTAGAACTACTTAAACATAACTAACCTAAGGACATCACACACATCCATGCCCGATGCAGGATTCGAACCTGCGACCGTAGCGGTTGCGCGGTTCCAGACTGTAGCGCCAAGAACCGCTCGGCCACCCCAGCCGGCCATAAGACTTCGATTTGTGTTGTTAAGTCGGTCAGAGATATGACATCAGCTACTGTTGACCGTACAGCAGAGTTACCATTGCGCGAATTGTTGAAATGTCAAAACGAGTTACGGCCAAACACTACGACATAGTCGCGTATAAAAATACTGATTAAGGAAGTGTACAATTTGTTTCTTTGCTTCAGTTTATGATTGCAATACCATTGTCCTCAGACTATCGATTTCGGTTAGTGGTGACAATTTTCCCGTCCGTTTGAAAAAGCGGACATAAAACGTTTTTCACAGCGGGCCGGATAACTGACAAAATGACGAGCGTGAGCTATATCATCATTCTGTACATTGCTTGCAAATCAGAAACACAGCTCTGGGGAAAAAGATGAAAACCAAATTCAGCATTCCCTGTTGATCACGAGTGAGTGACATGCAATGCACAAAAACAGGGACAACCAACATATTTATTCACTAAAGAAGTTATCAAACAAGGACTTCTGCGAAAAGATAGTTACATCAAATCTAGTTAGCACTTATCCGAATCTCATAAACCGTGCAGCATAAAACGTTAGTGGGATTTTTGAAACTGCGGTTTGCCTTTAAACATAATATCAGAGTTCGGTTTCTTATTGATGGCGGTTCAAGAGAACTACTTTCAATTGTTCATCAGTCATTCTTGTTTCGTATGCCGACTTCACATACTCCATTTGTGAAAATGTTTGCACAAAGACATAAGGTATTCTAAATACTGATTTCACAGCAGCGGCAAATTCCTTCCCTTTCGGAGACTCAGCATCAGCTAGGCAGCGGTAAAATTCAACAAGCTTTTCTCCTCTGTGCTTCTCTTTCAATAACGCATTTGCTTGCAAATCAATGAGCTGTAGCTGTAGTTCAACACGAACATTATCAAGGTTATGTGAAACGTGTTGTGGAAGAGAACAATGTCACTTTTAGTTCTGTGAAGATCTGAAATATCTCCAAGAATGCTTCCTTAACAACGAATAAGACTTTTCGGGAAATCTAAGTCAACATGTTTGGGGATTGTAGCATAAAACACTTTGAAACAGTAAAAGTGATAAAACATTTCTCCTTTCAGGTGTGCTTCAAACAGTGATGAGAGCTAACTCCTAAGTTCTTTGATGATCCTGTGGAGAGCAAATACGAGGTTATTCTTTCCCTGAAATTTGAAATTCATTTCATTGTTGCAGGATGACAACTTTAACAGCCAGGCAGGATCTGACAGCTGTGCTGTTTAGTATCCGATCTTGTAACAACGAAAAAGGGCTTTACCGCAGCTGATTCACGTGTTATAAGACAAGAAACACAATTCATGAAGTTTCCTGAAAACAAGTCTGGAATAGACTATGATTGAATGGTGTATGTTCCCAAATGAAGTTCGCTGCAGAGACGACGAGTTTCAGTACACAAGAGATATCTAAGTCCCTCTCACAGAGTGCTTGCTGACGTCTGAGTATATGAACACAACGCCCGAAATTTGAAAATCTTCCAACTGAGTCCTGAATTGCCAAATTGGACCCTTCTTCACTCCAGCCTTGCGTTTTCCTCCATAAACTGTAACACCTCGAAGCTGTTTCCGTTGAAGTTTATCATCTTGAAAATCTTTTTTCATCTGCATATAAACAAACCTCTTTCCAATTGTTGTTACACGCACACTGCAAGAGGATAGAAACTCTTTCGTTTTCTGTATGTTTAAACTGATACCACGAATGAACAGGAGAAGTTCTGACGTAGTCAAGTGATCAGTAGGCTCATCCAGCGCCAGAGAATACCACAAGATCTATCTTTCTCACGTATTTATAGCACTGTGTTCTCTCCGCACATTTCTCCACTTAGGCCTGATGCAGCAAGAGTGGTTCGAAGTTCCATGAATAGAGAACTGTTTCTGTTGCAGATTTTTTTTATCAATACTGGCGCATTTCTCGAGTTTAGCGCATCTTCAGACCATCTGGAACAGCGCAGGCCGCATTATTCATATGTAAAAGCCATTGATATGGGTCGCTCGGAGTGGCCGCGCGATTAGAGGCACGATGTCAGTGATTGCGCGGCCTCTCCCGGCGAAGGTTTGAGTCCTCCCTCGGGCATGGGTGTGTGTGTGTTGTTCTTAGCATAAGTTAGTTTAAGTAATGTGTGAGTCTAGGGACCGATGACCTCAGCAGTTTGGTCCCTTAGGAATTCACACACATTTGAAAATTGATGTGACAGCGTTAAAACGAACACCGCAATCATCAAATGTAGACAAAGGGAAACCAAAAATTGGCATCATGCGGTGGTAAGATACGTTCTCACCAATTTCTTCCGTTCTCTGCAGAACTGAACTTGCAGAAAGGCTGATACTGGTTGTCGTATTATGGACATCACACATCGAGTGTTCGTATCTAGACTGACAATCTACTAGCGGTCGTAACAGGGTTATAGTTTGTAACGGTCTGAATCTGATTCCTCAAGGATGGTAACAGGAACAGGTGTGTGGGCTGGCACTGCTCCCCCTTATAAGCCTATAACTACGATTATGGCCGCTGGCACCAATCACAGACGTCCGAAACGACCGTGCGCGGAAGATGAGTTGGGTAGCTGACAGCAGCTCCGTACACTCAGCGTCGCAGACTAGTTGATGAAGTTGCCATCGCTAAACGGTTTTCCGTGTTTAGCATTCATATGCACTATTTCCTAACTTTGACGGGTTCATTTACAGCCAACATTACTGGGTTTGTAAATTGCGTATTATTTATTCATATATCTCAGAGCGTAACTTTTCAGGCAACCTTGAATACGTTGACAGATATTTTAATTCACAATGACACCGACGATTGTACTCTTTCAGCAAGAGACATTTTCGTTGCCTATCAGAGAAGCAGTGTTCTACGCCTTTGTTTCCACAAAGAAGTACTTTACTTCTAGTACTTCACTGAAAACGCGACACCCGGCGTCCACTTTTCGTTTATTAGCAGCTATAATGAAGGATAAACTAAACGCGATATGAAAATGAAAAAGACAATGAATTATGAATTTGACTGAAATCTTGGGTTAATGCAAAATAAGCAAGTATTACAATAAACGAGAATATCTTAATTCAATAATTTAAAATTGAACATAGTACCAGAAGGTCTCCGTACATCTCCTAGTATTCTAAACATAACGTTTAAATTTAAAACGCGTCACAACTTTTCGACTTCCATACGTTTCATGAAGCAAGTTCTAGTACCTTCGGAGCACCGGATGAACTGACGTCACTGCCCTGATTCGGCCCATGCAACTTAGTCTGGCGACTCTTGGTTTAAAACTTATCCCAAAGTAATAAAATTAACATAGTATCGTCAAGCTACATAAATAAAATCAGGTAGTTATGTTGGACGAAGAGTCAGACAAGGATGCTTTTTGTAGCCATTCTTTTTTTCAAATTTGTCGCAGATTTCGTAATGATAAAAACTATCGACAACCCCAGCATGGGCGTACGGATCTCGAGTTAACTGACGAATTAATTATTCTGGCAGCAACCCTACAAAATTTACAACCAGTGACTTCCAAGCTGAATGGAGTGGCCAGTTCTGTAGGGCTTTTTAGCCCTACAGTAATAAAAGACAAATTATGTGCATAAAGAGAGGAAATGTATCTTCTCAAATTATAGTGCAACAGAAGGCACTGGAAGTTGTTGACTTGTTTCCATATCTCGGCAGCCTTCTCTGTAATAACGGCGACGTATATGTAGCAACCACCAGCAGAGCTGGTGATACCTATGGCAATTAGACTGTACAAGCGTGTCCACAGAACTTCGGCAGTACTCTATCACCCTACCCATGCCACACACGCAAGTGAGATCTGGAAAATGTACGTAAAATCAGCACACATACTTAATGATTTTCTGGCCGTGCGGTTCTAAGCGCGTCAGTTTAGAACCGCGTGACCGCTACGGTCGCAGGTTCGAATCCTGCCTCGGGCATGGATGTGTGTGATGTCCTTAGGTTAGTTAGGTTTAAGTAGTTCTAAGTTCTAGGGGACTGATGACCTCAGTAGTTAAGTCCCATAGTGCTCAGAACCATTTTTTTTTAACTTAATGATTTTCATCAACGATGCTTGTGGCGAATTTTGAAATCAGCTATCGCAACCACGTTCCGATTGATGACATGCTGAGTAGAAGTGACCTATACAGTCTACACTAATTCGTTGCTGAAAGAAGGATGAAACTTGCGAAGCATGTTCTACGCATGATCGATGGAATAATCCCCAAATTGACACTGTTGTGGAAACCAACGATTGGATATATAAGTGGAGTAGGATCTCGTAATACTCGAAACTAACTTTTGCAAACATTGTTCAGTACGTGAACATGAAATATGAGGAAGCTGAGAACCTGGCAGTTGGTCGAGTTCTCTGCGGGAAACTTGTTGCCCCGTATTTCACCTAGCGCTGGAAGTGAGCCTAAGTCATACAGTGGAATAAAAGAAACAGACTACTTTGGTCTACAGAGCAAGGCTGACTTTCCAGTGAAGAAAGTTTCAGCGCATAAATTACAGTCACTAAATTTTAGAGTTTCCATGGGCTGATTTCATTACCAATCACTGTAGGAGTTACTCTCAGTGCAACACTCATTCATACAACATTCAAAGCAGTCACAAGAATGTCTGGTAATAGTATTTCTCTTATGTGCTACGACCTAAGAGTCATAATTTCATTATCAAGTCACAACGCGTCTACTTAGCGCATGATCGATTAGGATTTCGACAATGACCATTTTGCCTCAAATTTAATACTTATAAAACTTCTAAATTTCTGTCATCGAAATGTGTGACAGAAATTTGTTACTAGATTTTTCTTTACTCTGAAATGTTTTATACTTAAAACAAAATGATCATAGATAATGGTGCAGCGTTCTGCGAACATGACATTCCTACTTAGTTCGTTCTTTCCACATTTCACTCCATCGACAGTCTCATGGTAATGACTATCTTAATCGTTTGTAGTTTCCCGAATGGTGTCTCCGAAAACTGAGAAGTAATATGGCCTTATTCTATAAGATTTCGTTTGCTCATGAAGCACCGTTCACAAACCATAAGCAAAACAATCGTTGCAATATGTCCCCTCATCAATCGAAAATTCATGCTGACGGATAGGATGAACAACAACCTTGTTCTGTAAACGTGTGATGAGAGATTTCCAATGTGGGCTTTACAAGGATCGAATCGGTTCATTGGTTCCGTTCATTGGTCCCGTTTTATTGATGGGACTAAGACTCACCGACATCTACAGTTCTTAAAACACATAAGGCAGAAGTTATTGGAATAAATCCCACTGGACAAAGCAGTCCATCCAGTAGGAACATCTCTTAGCCAACAATGTCATTTTTGCCAGTACTAGTCTGCTTTTTATGTCCCACTTGCTTCGTGCGTCATGGATTGTTTTGCTTCTAGGTGTCAGGGTTTCTTAACTTCAGCTACCTTGTCACCACCAGTTACGACGATAAGTTTCTCGCTGTTCTTATTTATGCTACTTCACATTTTTTTTCGTCTTCCTTCGATCTACTCTCAGCCCACATTCTGTACTCATTAGACCGTTCATTACACTCAGGAGACCTTACAATTGCCCCTCACTTTCACGGAGGAGAGCAATGTCATCAGCAAATCTTATCAATGATAGCCTTGCATCTTTCCGCTTTTGAACCTTTCTTTCATTTCCGTCGTTGCTTCTTCGTTGTATACATTGAACAGTAGGGGGCGAGAGTCTTACACACCCGTCCTATTCACTTTTTAATAAGAGCACTTCGTTCTTGGTCTTCCACTCTCATGATTCCTAGTTCTTTTATATATTTTCTTTCCCTACCACTTACCCCCATTTTTCTCAGAGTTTCGAACATTTTACGCCATTTTACACTGCCCAACGCTTTTTCCAAGTAAAAATAAATCCTATGAACGTGTCTTCATTTTTCTTCAGTCTTATTTCCGTTATCAACCGCAACGTGACAACAGTCTCTATTGTGCCTTCATCTTTTCTTAAGTCAAACTAATCGTCATTTAACAGATTATTAAAAATTTCTTGCTTACATCATCACGAATGGGGACGTACGCTAAGATGAAATTTTATGCTCTGATACTGATGTTGTGACTGAAACTGAGAGCACAATAAATAACGTCACTTAGCGGCTCTTGTGCATTCTCCTTTTGATTTTCGTGAAATACGTTATAGGTGTCCAGCTAATTCTTGTGACATTGTATTTAAGTTATTTTCCAAAAATAATCTCAAGTAATCAACTCGAGAAGAAAATATATTACAGTAATGAATACTATAATATACAACAAGTACAATAAAGCAAATCTTTTGAATTCAACTGAGTTAAGAAAAACAATTATTATTTTTATTATTATTATTCCAGATATTAAAGTAACTTGTATTCAAACCTTATTTTTTCAGCCATGGTCCTTACAACAGTTCAGATGTTTTGTGAAGATAAAACTGCACATCCGCTGTACGCCTACTCTCTCGCAGTTGCTGGCAACCGTAATATCACGGGGTTGCCACTTGAAATATTGTTTCCCGTCATGAAATGAACTCAAGCACGTAATGCTTTAGTACCAGAGAGTGAACAAAAACAGTGTACTGCAAATGATTACATAAGATAAGTAACTTTTATCTTTTATGGTAGAGCACTTGCCCGCGAAAGGCAAAGGTCGCGAGTTCGAGTCTCGGTCCAGCATACAGTTTTTATCTGCCAGGAAGTTTCATAACAGTGCACACTCCGCTGAAGACTGAAAATCTTATTCTGGAAACTTTTATCTTCTATACTTTGTTTTCTGACAAAATTCACATCAAATGACATGATTCCCGAATCAGCCGCTGAACACACTTCTTCATCGGTAGGTACGCTTATGTGTGCTATTATGGGAGCAGTCGAATTTTGCGTGCTGCTCGTACAAAGATACAGACCACAAAGGGTAAAGGATTACAGAAAGCGAGAGTCTCGTATCGGTGTAAATAAGTGCTTGACGATTTAATATCATTTTCACAGTGGTAACGTATCTGTCGTCGATTAATTAGTCGAGTAAAAATTACATAAATTTACATGAAAATAGTAGTGGACACTACATCTGATCGTTCACAAAGTCTAGATGAGTGAGAACAGTACACAGATTGTTGATACTGTGTTTCTTGACTACCTAAAGGAATTACACTGATTTCCAACGTAATGTAGAAAACTGGTGTTATGTTTCCTGTAGATGAGGTCACTAGAACCGAAAGTAACGTTAGATGTACCTCGTGTAAGCTACAATTATCGATGTATACAGGTTATTTAAAAAAGGGTTCTTCATTCGTACGGGAGATAGTACCATTAAAATGAGAAAACAGGTCTTATATGTCCGGAAATGATACCGCTTTAAATGGTCCATTCCATTCCACTATAGTCATCAGTATGTTGACATTACAGGAGGTGTCCACTGGTGATTCAGCTCTTCCTTACATACCATTCAGCACTCTTTCTCGAATACACACGACTCGTGCCTTCGGATCTGAGCACACGCTATTATACAGGATGTAAATTGTAAGTTGACAAACCTGAATAAAACGAAAAATAAGTTTCACATGAAAAAATGTGTAGAATACAAAGTTTATTATTTTCAAGGGGGACATCTGCTGGAATTAGAGTTTTACAAATGTTGACTTACCCGAATCTGCGGAAAAAATTAAAAAAAAATTAAAACATTCGTAAAACTCTAATTCCTCTCTCTCAAACGCCACCCTGTGGGCAGAGAGGAAGAGTTTTAGTTTTAGCGAATTAAAATTGACGAAGTAAATAAGTATTTTTACCTATCCATAACCATTTTCCACGCAAAAATGGGAACATGAATTTTCTTGAATTACAGCGCCAAGAATCAGGACAAATGTTTACGACAAAATGTACGTAGTTTTTTATGTAGAATCGGATTCTGCAATAAGAAATGGGGGTTCCTATTTGAAATTTTAAAGTTGCCTCCCGCCCCACCCCAGGGGGCTGGGGGGGCGGGCTAAATTTAACACCATCAGATATCCCCCTCGAAAATAATCGATTCTGTGGTTTTAACTGTGACTGTAGCCAGAAATTTAGAGGTTCTAGAGGTTAAAGTCAGGTGAACGAAAGGGCTGTAACACAGGAGGTGGTACTCTATTACGCATAAAAACACATCTGTTGTCTTTTTTCAAGGGTAACGTTCTCCAAGAGTGTGAAATACTGGGACTCCATTTCAGTGCGTACTTTGTTAACATTTACGTCGTTAACACTCTGAGAAATCACTAATCTCGATCTGACTCCAACACTGCCTCAAAACAATACTTACAGAATGGTTTAAGTAGGAGACGTAAGTGCAGTCTCTGACGACATCACAGTCAGAGAAGTAAATGCAGAGAGAAACAAGTGCAGTAAGAAATGAGCGCTGAACGTCAACAACACGAGTTCTCACCTTTCTCAACAAACGGCTGGAAATGGCGTAGTGGTTCAACACTGGACTCTTTCTGCGTTTTGATGGTTCAAACATCCTTCCGAGCGTCCACATTTAGGTTTTCAGTGATTTACCTAGATCAGTAAAAGCGTATTATGGCATCGTCCTTTTGTAAAGGCACGTCTGACTTACTTGTCCACAATCCGAGGCGGTGCTTCATCTCTAATAACCTCATCATCGAACTGATCTTCCGCCTTTCATTCTCGATAGAAGCAAACACGTGTTTATACAGTGCGTGACAGATGTAAGGGCAGATATTTCTATTGGTGACTGAGGACGGTGTACTGAACAACATTACATGAGTAGTTACTTCGTTTCAAGACTAATAATTCTAGCTATTAGAAGCAGTATGGTCTTAGGTTGGTTAGTACCTCCAAGTATAAATGCTAATTTTCCCGTATGTTGAAGTGTGGACAGGTGGACCCAAAACCGTTAATCTATAGTGACAGGCGTTGTCCACTTAGTCGTGCAGTTGCGGCCATGAAAAAAACATCAGGTCGTTAAGTTTTGTGTCTGTGGAAAAACCGTCGACGCAGAGAACAGACGATCAACACACTGATGTTTCAAAACATGGTTCAAATGGCTCTGAGCACTATGGGACTTATCTATGGTCATCAGTCCCCAAGAACTTAGAATTACTTAAGCCTAACTAACCTAAGGACATCACACAACACCCAGTCATCACGAGGCAGAGAACACTGATGTTTGTACATACTAAGGTACCACATACAAATTTATATACACTTATACCATACCATGAAAGCATCAAGAGCATGTGAACCAGCAACGGCAAAATTAGTAATTCATTTTTTTTTGTATGTGTTTCTGACGATACAATCAGTAGAGCATTTCACTAATAAATAGTTGTGTTTTATATGCTTTTTCAGTTCTGCACTAATCTGTCGTTCTTTATGTTGTGATAGAAGAGCCCTTGATTTTTATTGTAGCGTAAGTAGGAACGATTTCTGACTTAAAATAGGTCTTGATGAAAGTTGACTGTAACAGTATTCCTTAAATACTTTAGTTTTGAATACAAGAAATATCTAATATCTTCGTACGCCTACGGTGGTACACAATTTGGAAAAGAATGGTATTGTAAGAAATAAAAAAAGAACAACTTAATTAAATCAGTCTCACTGGCGGTATGTCATCTGTTCTAAACAGTAGTTAATAACGAAAAAAGTGGTCACGTACAAGTAGGTCTCGCGTATTGAGGGTCCGTACAAATTTCATTTGTGCACAAACAGTTCATTCATTTCGGGAATGGAGTATACTGACGATTACTGCCTGTTATCGGCATTGATACTGGCAAGATATCGGTCCCGTGTCCCAGCGACTTCCTAAAATGTCTTAATTTCACTTTTGACGTCGGATAACAAATGACAAAAGAAGTATTTTTTCGTGTGATATAATTACAAGTTAACAATTTCGGCTGTTTCCCTGTACTTGTGTGTAACATAAATTTAAACTTGATACGAAAACTGTTACATAAGGGAAGTGTCTTAACAGACAGGCAGACCGACAAATAAATAACAAAAAGTAGTTTTCGTGTTATATAATTACAAAATAACAATTATCAGATTTTTTTCCACCGGCAGGAGTGCCGGGCGGTTCTAGGCGCTACAGTCTGGAACCGCCTGACCGCTATGGTCGCAGGTTCGAATCCTGCCTAGGGCATGGATGTTAAGTCCCATAGTGCTCAGAGCCATTTTTTTCCCTTGGTTGTGCTGTGAAACCTAGCTTCTCGGCAAAGTTAATGATTCTAGGTCAACGGGAAGCACTCTTTATGTTTTGATATGTGAGTTTTCATCAACATGTGCGACATAAATGGCGGTATCTTGCGATTACATAGATTTAGAAGCTGAACATTTTTGTACCGCCAAGCGGTCATAGCTATTAGGATGCGGCATGAGTTTCAGCTTGATACGTCTGCTCGTTTCTGAGAAAAAGTGTTCTTTCACATTGAGACACGACATCCTAAATATAGAGTAATTTAACAAACTGCCTTATGTAAATCACAATACTTAAAAATACTCGTAAATTATTATCAGAGTAGAAAGTTGGAAAAGTTCTAGTACCTCTGTGACACAATCAAACTTCATTTTACAATTAGCAAAAATGATATATTGCTTAAATTGCTAAGAGTAATGGTATGCCAGCGATGGTGTATGGAGGGCAACGACGGAGACAAACTAAACGACATATCAAAAAGATAATGTGCTAATACAAGATTTCTTAGGGAAGGGCTGAAAACGCATTACTCGACAGAAAGCGAAATGAAGATATCAGGAAACAACTAAAGAGAGGACATGTCAAACGTCCCAAGTGTAATTTTTTTTCACAAATCACGTTTATAGTGCTGTTGTGCTCTTGGTATTCTGCTACATGTCCCTAGACTTGTTCCATGGGCCAAATCGTGAAGAAAAACTTTGAAATATAAGTACTTGGCGCACGGTCTCTCTGCCTATCGGTGCTCCCCTCTTCAGTTGCAACTGCCACGCATCAAGGTCTCTTCCACTTAATTTAAACACAGTTTCTGTGGTAAACAGAGAGCATGTAACCTTTTTTGTACTTTTAGAACGTCTTTGGGATGAAAGGAAATAACTTTGGTTTGGTGAACAGACAAAACAATGCGTCTCTGGAAAATGTTACGAAGGAGAAAGACAGAGAATTCTACAGCAAGCATTGTAGCATCTGATCCCAAGAATGGAGGTGTATAAGAAACGGAAGTAAATGCTGAGAGATTTTTCCTTGAATTTACATTTATCCCTTTCTTGTAAAAATATAAAAGATATGAGAAATTGAGACTACTGTCCTACTAGTTAGATGTTCACGGCAGCATTTCTGTACTTGTATTATCGCAAATAAATCATTATGGCTCAGTTTAATGATCCTTGAAACAAATACTTTTTATTGGCAGTTATAACCAGTCAGTTCTGCGGTATGGTACCTAGAACGCTTCCGATAAGATTCTTATTTTGTAATTTTTCTCATTATATTTTGCAGTGATGAAGTGAGTATTACAGATGTGTAATATCGGAACAGCCTCTCAGTTTTTTAGGTACAAGTAAATTATGTACAAAAAGAGATACATTGTTTTTTGATGCTCCTGACTAATGTGTGATTTAGCTCCTAGAACATTTGACGTTTTCATCCATCAACTATATTTAATCTAAATTAACAAAAAAGGACAAAGCCTAAGTGTCTGTAGACTTACGAGGAAAATAAATAAGAAAGAAGATAGGTAAGCCAAAGACAAGGCAGAGCAAAATACTGAATGTGAAACAAACCTGAGATGGTTTAATCCTCCATGCTGATGTTGACGCTGACGGCTACTACGACGGCCATGATGAAGATGATGAAGATGATGATGAAGGTCATTCGATGATAGTACATTAAAACAGAGATGACATAAGTAGTTTCAAATCAATGGTTTTTGAAATGACACCCTACGTAGGCGGCCAAGATTCGGCCAGAAATTTTATGTCTTAGGTACTTACTACAGCTTACGGATGTTCCGAGAACGCTATAATTTACGCACAATTCTCTTTCTACGGAACACCGTGTAAGGTAAGCTCTACGGCGAAAGTGCAACCAAGAAAGGAAATCTGAGTCCGGCGGCAGTCAGCTTTACTCTTGCGCTTCTCCTCAGCCTTCAAAAAAATTTCCACCACGAAAGGTCGTTGCTCTCCAGAGGGTTCAGAGCCCAGCCATTAACCTGAAGGCCGAATGCCATCGACAGTAAGATCTGCTTGAGAATTCTGAACTTGCATTGGCGCCTCAGAAGCAAACTGAACATACTGAAGATTCGTCGGCTCGGACGAACGTTGGGACCAACGAATTGAAGAATTGGACTGAAAAATTGTTTACAACAAATTTGGAAAAGTTCAGATCTCTTCCTATCAATAGCATATTAGGCATGAAACCTTGCCTTGAGCATGAGTACAAGAACGAGGAAAGCAACCAGTGATGGCAATTTAATTTTCAGTCCCGATGTATCGAGTTTTTGATAAATGATCTGACAGAGACCGTTACTGAAGATGCATCGAAGGTAATAAATGAATATTTTAATTATACCAGAGCTTGAACGTGTTAGGCAGTATCATTCCGTTTGAAACGGAACTCTATTATTATTTCACTTGTTTAATGACAGGTCTGTCAGTCTAAGAGGATGTAGGGGTGCTGTTCCTTCTATGATTCCTCTTCTATAAATAAGCTGAAAGCTGCCATAAACCTTTATGATGGTCAATACCTCGAGTTGATGAACATTATTTGCAAATATAAACCATTAGGCACCAAAAGTAGCACATGTGACAGAAAAGTTGTCGTATTCGATTAGATGTAATAATCAACCATACTCCGACTTCACTCAGCCATCCTTCGTGTGTCTGTTCCAAGCTGCTTGACGCTTCATTTTTGAATAGTTTTATGATAGTGAAGCGCTGTCTTTCATAAATAAACGTCTGCTGTGATCCAGGATAGCAAATCCCTAGAGCACACCATTTTTAAGAGCTACACTAAAAAGAAGCCTCGGTGGTTGCTTCAGTTATTCTTCAGACGTTCAACAACTTTTTACTTCCAAGCTGTCCCTGTTCTCATGCAGTCTACCAAAGTTGCAGCTTGAGTGCTTAGACTACTGATACACAATTCCGCAGCAGCAACATCCAGTTCAGGGCAGATTATTTAATCATATTGCCGTGTAGTGTGTGATCAGAATCAAGAAAGCCTCTAGAAACAGATTAAATGGGCACAGTGTGGAAATGTAAAGGATCAAAAATGGGGAAAAACGAAAAGAATAACGTAACATTAGTGATATTTAATAACAAAAATGGCTTTCGTTTCGAAGACTCCTTTACCAACTACAGAGAAAGAAATATTTAGGGCGTTTGATGTCTCCCGAGTGAGGAGGCGCATTGGTAAGACATTGTTTCTTTTTCTGGAGGTAATCCGTTTAAATCCAAGAAGAAAGACAATTCATGAAATTCTAGATCTGTGTGGATTCAAATGAGAAGTACAGAAAGTGTGGCGATGAGAAATCGGATTGAATGCATCAATAGAGAGAATGGTAGGAAGGCGACATCTTGCATTTTAAAAAGCGTCCGTTGAACGACTGGCTTCCAGTTGTGTTTCAATTCGCCTTGGAAGAGCTGGAAAGCATGTTGAGTAAATGGACACAAATATCCCGTATATACTCTTCAAGTGTTCTGTTGTACACAGAGATAGGACTTGTAAGATGGAAATGTTGACACTTTCCACGATCAGGTACTTGAAAGCTGTAAGTCACACAAGATCGTCGTGATAAGATTCAATCCTCGTACCAGAAACGAAAAAATAGTATTCCGAATCTGTCAAAAATGAGCGCTCGGAGTCCTAATGCTAATAATATACACGAAGTCTGGAATCACATAACTACAGTTTGATGCTGTCTATAAAGCATGTCACCACTACAGTGGCACATGCCAGTCGAGTCACTCTTTCATCCTACTGTATTAGTAACAGGAGTTCGCCTCTTAGCTGAGTGGCCAGTGTGGCTGACTGCCATGTAGGGGACCCTGGTTCGATTCGCTGTACTGCCAGAAACATCTCCTTGGTGGGGAGGCCTGGTACAGGGGGCAATCAGCCTGCTGAGGCCAACTGAACACTTACTCGACCGGTTAGTAGCCATTCCAAGGTCAAGAAACCCGACAACGACCGGGAGGTTGGTGCGGTGACCAGATGCCTCTCCATACCATACCATAACATATACCACGTCATCCTTACCCCGTACGTGTAATGTTGTCTCTTTAGCAGCAGACGTACCCTAGTCTGTGGCCGCACAGCGCATTGCCATTGATCACGTTACACAAGTTTAAAATGAAAGAGGTCAAGGAATGGGTTACAGGGTGACGATATTAGTAGCAGTTAAAACACGTTTCTAACAGAAAATGACACGGACGTTCGGTCGGACCCGTTAGCTCTTTGGCCCCGCTATGGTTACAATGTAGAACTTTACCTTTATTTGCCACTATTTACAGCCTATGATTTCTCTTTCATAGGATGACTACGTTTGTTGTGCAATAGTCTTGCACTGTAGCTACCACTCCCCCGTCATCTCTTTACCTTACTCTTCTGAGTCGGCCATCCCCCTTCCATCTTAAATAAAATGAGGATGGAAGGGTGTTGGACGACTCTAAGGAGTAAGATAAAATGAGGGCACATGAACGATCTGGGTGCGTCTTGGCCTTGTTGACGACGTGAGCATTCCCAACGTTGGATTTGTTAACTGGACAACCTACTGCGAGACATTCAAGTCATCCGACAGTGATACGGAATATAGTAAGGACCACACCATCATGAAGGGAATGTCCGAGTGAAACACTGTCCTTTGGTCTGGCAATGGCCTGATGATAGCTGATGCTGAGCAAGCGATGGTTGTCTGCAAGTCGGTCCCTCTACGTTTGGGGGTGGTGTCCTGCAGCAGCTTCTACTTATCTACGACAGATGCAGCAGGCATAGGTGGTATCAGGACACGACACAGTTAGCTCATACCATCAGTGTATTGATACCACTGGTTAGAACCTTACAGGACAGGGTCCAACAATTGTGGTCGTGAAAAGACACGTCAGAGGCTATCGAAATTGGTAATGAAGGCCGACATGCTTAGGGAATAGATAATTAGCTAGAGAGAAACTTCAATAGACCAGTTTAGTGGACACTGAAAAAAAAGCAGTTTATGTACGTGTAGCGCATGTTGCGAACTTGCCTAGGAGCGAGTGATAAATAAGGCCTGCTTAATGTAAGTAACTATGATTGGCTATTACACTACCATATGTAGTAAATGGAAGTGATGTATGGGTTATGTCTTTGTCTAGTTAACATCCTGGGTCCTAAATTATATCCCAAGCATAACTTAAATTTGGAAAAAAAGTGGTGAGAATAAGGGGCTGAGGTTTCTGATACGTAAACGAAGATGAAAATCTAATAACCACTGCGGACTGGGATACTGTAGTCGGGGAAGGAATAAAACAATAATAGACGAATATATGCTCAGTAATACGAATGAGAGGGAAAAAAAAACTAATTAAGCTCTGTAATAAATTTCAGTTACTTCTAGTGAGTGCACTGTTCAATAATAACAAGACAACGATATACACACGAAAAGGCCTGGAGACCTGTAACTATTAGGGCTACATCATAATCAGACAAAGATTCCGAAATCAGATATTGGATTGTAAGGCATAAGCAGGAACAGTAATATATTCAGATCATACTTTACTAATGGTAAAGACTAGACTGATGGATTAAATGGACCATCCGAAAGAATCTGCGTGGAAGAAAATGAGATAAATAAATTATTAGGAATGGTCCTGTGCTTCTGAAGCCCTCTAAAACTATAGCTACTGCGATGCTTCATACCACAAAAGGCAATGCAGTACATCTGTAAAACGGTCAGCTACAGTAGTTGCACTAGCAAATTCAACTATGAGGAAGGTACGGTAACAGCGAAGAAGTCTTGGGTAACAGAGGGACTATTTCACTTGGTCGAGCAAGGAGAAAGTATAAAAATGTTTTGAAAATGACAGTATTACAGCAGTCCAGGGAAGCTAAAGCGAAATGGCTGCAGTAAGTTGCGGATAAACTGAAAAACAAATGGTCGGTGTGAGGACAAATTCGGCATGTTGTAAAGTCAGAAAACCTATGGTGAAATTGAAAACAAATGCGTCAACGAAGGGAATTCTGCTACTAAACGCCGAGCGGAAAACGGAGAGGTGGAAAGATTTCGTAGAAGGCTTCTATGAGGGACAGAAACTGTCTGACGACGTGAAAGAAGAAGATAAGGGAGCAAAGATAGAAGATATGAGAGACGCAGTATTAAATTTTAAATGTGCTTTGGAGGAAGTAGCAGATAAACGACTACTGAAGTTGGCTTCTAGAATCTTTGAGTCTCGAGACATACAATCAGACTTTTTAAATATATCGTCCATACAAGCCGTAATGTAAAGTAAACAGATAAAACAACGATCGCACCACCTGCCTAACAGCTCAAGCATACAAGACTCTGACAATATTAATATACAGAAGAGAGGAACTGGAAACTGAGGATCTGTAAGATGATCAGTTCTGCTTTAGGGGAGGCGAAGGCACGAGAGAGGTGGTGGTAGCGTCGGGCTGGATAATGGAAGCAAAACTTAAGAAATATCAAGACGCGTTCATTAGATTTATCGATCCAGAAAAAGCATTCAGTTATGTAAAATGGTGATAGACGTTCGAAGCTCTCAGGGAAATAGGGTGAACTAGAAGGAAAAAAAGAATAATACACTATGCCTTCCCCGCCCCCCCCCCCTCCTCCATGAACCATGGAACCATGGACCTTGCCGTTGGTGGTTGGTGGGGAGGCTTGCGTGCCTCAGCGATACACATAGCCGTACCATAGGTGCAACCACAACGGAGGGGTATCTGTTGAGAGGCCAGACAAACGTGTGGTTCCTGAAGACGGGCAGCAGCCTTTTCGGTAGTTACAGGGGTATCAGTCTGGATGATTGACTGATCTGGCCATGTAACACTACAGTCCTGGTACTACGAACGGATGAAAGCAAGGGGAAACTACAGCCGTAGTTTTTCCCGAGGGCATGCAGCTTTACTGTATGGTTAAATGATGATGGCGTCCTCTTGAGTAAAATATTTCGGAGGTAAAATAGTCCCCCATTCGGATCTCCAGGTGGGGACTACTCAGGAGGACGTAGCTATCAGGAGAAAGAAAACTGGCGTTCTACGGATCGGAGCGTGGAATGACAGATCGCTTAATCGGGCAGGTAGGTTAGAAAATTTAAAAAGGGAAATGGATAGGTTAAAGTTAGATATAGTGAGAATTAGTGAAGTTCGGTTGCAGGAGGAACAAGGCTTTTGGTCAGGTGAATACAGGGTTATAAATACAAATGAAATAGGGGTAATGCAGGATTCGACTTAATTATGAATAAAAAATACGAGTGCGGGTAAGCTACTACAAACAGTATAGTGAACGCATTATTGTGTGTTCAAATGTGTGTGAAATCTTATTGGACTTAACTGCTAAGGTCATCATTCCCTAAGCTTACACACTACCTAACCTAAATTGTTATAAGGACAAACACACACACCCATGCCCGAGGGAGGACTCGAACCTCCGCATCATTGTGGCCAAGATAGACACGAAGCTCACGCCTACCACAGTAGTAAAAGTTTATATGCCAACTAGCTCTGTAGATGACGAAGAGATTGATGAAATGTATGATGAGATAAAAGAAATTATTCAGAGAGCGAAGGGAGACGAGAATTTAATAGTCACGGGTGACTGGAATTCGATAGTAGGAAAATGGAGAGAAGGGAACGTAGTAGGTGAATACGGATTGGGGGTAAGAAATGAAAGAGGAAGCCGCCTGGTAGAATTTTGCACAGAGCGTAACTTAATCATAGCTGACACTTGGTTCAAGAATCATGAAAGAAGGCTGTATACATGGAAGAAGCCTGGAGGTACTAGAAGGTATCAGATAGATTATATAATGGTAAGACAGAGATTGAGGAACGAGGTTTTAAATTGTATAACATTTCCAGGGGCAATGTGGACTGTGACCACAATTTATTGGTTATGAACTGTACATTAAAACTGAAGAAACCGCAAAAAGGTGGGAATTTAAGTAGGTGGGAACTGGATAAACTGAATGAACCAGAGGTTGTAGAGAGCTTCAGGGAGAGCATTAAGGAACGAGGAATGGAGGGAAGAAATACAGTAGAAGAAGAATGGGTAGCTCTGAGGGTGAAGTAGTGAAGGCAGCAGAGGATCAAGTAAGTAAAAAGACGAGAGCTAATAGAAATCCTTGGGTACCAGAAGAAATATTGAATTTAATTGATGAAAGGAGAAAATATAAAAAAGCAGTAAACGAAGCAAGCAAAAAGGAATACAAACGTCTCAAAAATGAGATGGACAGTGTAACGTTCCCTGGCAAACTCACGTTATTAAAAAAAAAAAAGAGTTTATTTGTACCATATACGCCGCTCTGGGCAAGTTGTATATATCGTAATTATTGAACAAAAATATTACTGAATGTGGTGTAAAAGACATTTGTTATTCTCCTTATATTTTTTGTTGTAATATTTGTCTGTATTTAGGATAGGAATTTTTTCTGTATTTATTATGTGATTGTAAAATGTGTCAGTATTTGCGATAGCAGAGATATGTTGCCAGAAGAGAATAATATCGGCAATTTGCAAAGAAATGTTAATAGTCAGCAATGCTATTTAAGCACAATGCATTATGTATTCTTTGGTCTTCTCTGTTCAGAAGTCATTGCGGTACGACATTGTGAAAGAGTTTTTTACGAATGGGTAGACTTTTTTTGTCTCTGTCTGGACTTAGCCGCCATTAGACGATGCGTTACGAATTAATGTGAGTTGTATTGTTGTTTGATCTAAATATATTAGAGTTTATCAAAAGTGTGAATTATTTATGTAAATTAGCTTGCCCACGTCATCTATAAAATTTCTTTAAGAAGTTTTCGGCATTTTTTTAGCGGTGTTGCTGGGCTGTGCCGCGACCAACAATAGCAAACCCGTAAATCGGGAACAGATGCATAAAAATCAATGGTGAATTAAGAAATTGTTCTTCTTTTTCAGTGATCCTGTGGCTGATAAAATTTGAATAAATTATACGTTTGTGCATTCGTAGGCGGATAGCTAATGTTAGTTAACATTGAAATTTAAACAGTTTGGTTCTTTCAAAATATCTTAATTGTGTAAAGAAGTAGGTTTGATCAGTGATAAATGTCGGCTTGGCAATAATTAAAACATTTTCTGCTAATAGAGGTAATCTTGTGTTCTATGGCTAGTGCCGGGATAAAATCCAGTAAAAATATTTAACAAAAAATCCACTGCATCAGGAAAGTGTATGTCAAGGCCGAATGATTTAAAGGACCCAATTCTCAACCTAATATTCTTAACCAGTTCATATGAGTTCACGTAAATATTATTTTTTTTTTTAAATGTACATAATAATTAAGAAAGTAAAAATTTTTATTACCACACGAAAATAAGAGTGGTTCTACAACAAAGTTCGCACGAAAGAAAATTAACTTAAAAACAACAGATAAATTTTATTATTCTTCTTTAACGAAATTTCAAATCAATCCCATTCATTTCGATAGACGATTTCGTTAAATTGGCGCCCAACGTGGGGCTCGAATATGCAGTGGCCACTAAATACCCGTGAGATAATTAGGGAATTAATATAGTCGAACTTTGTTGCAGAACATTTAATAATTTTTCTATGTATTGTATGTATTGCATAACCAATATTGTGTGGTAATACCTGTGTATGATTTTTTGCATGAGAACACTATGTACCCAGAGGCAAGCTGAAGAAGAGAGCTCAATATTTCGAAAAATTAATTACCTACCACAATATCAGGGGGCAGCTGCACCCAAGATAGATCACCAAAAGGTAAAGCTACAGTGTAGTTGTCCTGTGGGTAGTAAAGTAGCCTCAGTGCAGTGTTCTCGGATCATTAGTGGTGTGCTTGTTGTTAGTACTTTGTTTTAAAATAACAGGACATTTAGGTAGTTAGTCATTGTAGCAGATAGTAAGTGTGTATTAGTTAATGTCCATTTCTTGTGTGATTATGTCAGTGAAACCTGAGTGTTAGGATATTTAGTTCAGATTTTATTTCTTTTGTTTACTATGGTTAGATTGCGTAGTCAGAAAGATATCAACATGGATAATGAGCAACAGTCAGTAAGTAGTGATACCGAGTTGGAAAGTGGAACACAAAGTAATGTTAGTGACGTAGTTCAGGAAGTACAATGTGAGAATCTGGGGGCAGAAGGACAAGAAATGTTGCCATTGCCACCCAGTGATTCAGTTGATAGCGGAAATACTGTGCCATCCGCAAGCACTGGACACGGACCAGAGAGTGGTGAGGTGTCAGAAGTGCAATCATTAAGAGTTATGTTCGAGCGCATGCTCAATTTCCAAGCTGAATTTGTACGTGTGCAAGCAGAGCGTGATAGAGAACGTGATGCTAAACAAGCAGAACGCGATAGAGAACGTGATGCTAAACAAGCAGAACGCGATAGAGAACGTGATGCTGAACAAGCAGAGCGTGACCAGAGATTGGTAGCTGAATTTGCCAAACAAGCAGAGCGCGATAGAGAACGTGATGCTAAACAAGCAGAGCGTGACCGACGCCTGCATGAGAGGGACTTGCAGTTGATGCAAACTTTAGAAGTTATGCAAAGTGAGATTGTTAGTTTGAAACAAAAATATGAAACCATACCCAAAACGGTGCAAGAATTAAGCGAAAGAGTAGATAGTGTTCAAGTGGCTAACGCCAATATAGTAGAGGAAATCAGTGTCCTGACTAATAGGGTCGAACAACTAGAAATTGACACAACTCAAGTAATTGAGAACAAAGTGATCGAACAAGTGCACAAAGTAGAAAATGAAGTCATAAAAGAAATAGATCAGAAAGTGCACGCCGCAGTTGAGGCCAGAGATGTGGGCTCAAGTGCGGATGTGCAAGATCTAAAAAGGATAGTGCACAAGGACATTCCGCTGTGGCAGCGGAGTGTGGACCGTCGTCTTGCCGAGATGGAGCTTAGCTTGCGGCATGACGAGGCACGGGCGTATGTCACGCCAGCCAGGTCCAACAATGATAGGCATATAAATACTGCAGTAAAAAATTGCGACTGCGAGACAGAACAGGCAACCAATGTAGGCGAAACAAATAAATGTCATTCCAAAGTAGTGATTGAAGAAAGCTTGATTAGGAACCGACAGTTTCAGATCTTTACAACGGAGAAGAAATCTGTTCACCCTGTAGTGTTTATCAAGGGATTTAGAAACATTTTGCCTAGCGTTTGGAGTCATACCCAGAAAATACAGTTCGTTATGTCTTACATACAAGGAGATGCTGCATTATGGGCAACCGAAGCAGCTGACAGTTGTGATACATATGAGCAATTTGAAAAAGCATTCTTGGCCAAATATTGGTCAACATGTATCCAGGAGAGATTACGGAAGGAGGTATATAATCCAGAGCCGTATTCTCCACGACTAGGCAATTTGCGAAAATATTTCGAGAAGTACATTAATAAGACCCGTTACTGGGACGAACAGATTTCATCCCGGGATTTGATCAGGCTTTTGAAATCACACTTGCCGATACATGTAAAGGAAAAACTTATACACGTGCCTGAAAATGATATGGAACATTTCTTGTCTGTTCTGGACTCAATTGACCTGATTCAGGAGGACGTTAAGGCAGCCTCTGAACAGGCTAGAAGTAACGGAAATAGTTATAGAAATGGTAGAAATAACACGCCTCCACCAAGTAATGGAAACGGCGGAGGTAATAATAGGAGACAGGAGTATGCACAAAACGGAAATAGAGGGAGAGACCGGAACGGCAATAGTCCGCCGGTGAATAATGACCGGAAAAGGAGGTTCGATGACCGGTATGAGACAGGCCCACCAAGCAATAATAGATGGAAAAATGCCAGGGGGCCGAGCAACACTAATACTTATAATCATGCAAACCGAACTTGGCCGCAGAACCAGAGGCCCAGTCCGGACCGGCAAAACAGTGATAGATATGACAATAACCGACCGCCACCACAAAATGCGCCAATTGCGCAACCGTGGCGGCCGACGCAACACAACGTGCACATAGTGGAGGTCAGTGACACAGAGCAGCCACGCCCATCCACTAGCAATAATTCAACAAACTAGATGCAGCCGAGATACGCTCTCCATCGTCGGCTGAGGTTTGGAGTGAGAGCAGCCCGACACAGAACAAAACACCGAACAAAATCTGTATCCTTAGGTATAATGACGGGGTACAGATGGGAGATGAATTAATAACTGAACCATCCACGTGCATAAAGGAGCACGAAGACAAAGTACAAGCGATAATAGAGATCAAAATTAACAATATTGATGTGCAAGCGGTCGTAGATACAGGTGCTACTGTCAGTGTTATGAGTATGGACTTATTCAAAGTACTGGGGAAGGAAAGGCGTATGCTGACTTTTCCCGTGAATAATTGTAAAGTCACTGGAGCCATAAGTGCACAGCGACAAATAATTAAACTCCAAGTGCGGGTAGAGATGTATGTAGGGGATGAAGCCATAGCGTGCTCATTCCTGGTAGTAAAGGGTTTAAAGGTAGCCTGCATTTTGGGGGTAGATTTTTTAAGAGAAAGGGACGCAATAATCGACCTTTCTCGGGGAAAATTAAGCTTGATGAATGCTGGTAGGAGAATAGAATTGTCCATGCTCAGATCTGAAGAGGTACCTGTACCTAATTGTAACGCTATTAACATAAGGTGTAGGAATCAGTGGATACTACATTTAGACAATCATTGTCTAGGTCAGAATCTCTATTATCCTGACGTACAAGATGATCAATTAAAAGCAAATGTGGACGCACTTGTGAACAAAGTATCACAGTCCGAAAATTTGAACTCTATGCAACAGCAGGATTTGGTACAGTTATTATCTAATTATGCAGATGTATTTTCAGAACGACCAGGAATTGTTAAGGGATATCAGTACAATATCGAGGTAAAGCCTCACAAAACTTACTGTCGAGCCTCATACTCCATTCCTTGGTCCAAGAAGGAAATAGTAGCTAAAGAAATAAGAAAACTGATCGAGTGGGGAATAATAGAACCGTCTTTGTCCCCTTATAGTAGTCCTTTGGTGGCGGTAGCAAAAGCAGACGGACAGGTACGGTTAGTACTAGATGCGAGAGACATAAATGAAATTATTGTACCTGTTAGGACTCATCCGGAAAATCTTGATGAGCAAATTCAAAAATTTCATGGAGTGCAATATTTGACATCTATTGATATGAGAAGTTCTTTCTGGCAAATCCTGCTCACACCCGAGTCGAGGAAATATACTGCATTTATATTTGGGGGAAGGAGCTACCAATTTAGGGTACTACCTTTCGGCCTAAATGTAAGTGCAGGAGTTTTTATAACAGCCCTCGACGCGGTTTTAGGTCCGGATTTGCTGCAAAGGGTAACAGTGTATGTAGACGATCTAGTGATTGCCACTGCCACCTGGGAGGAGCACGTAGAACTACTGAGTAAAGTCTTAGAAAGGTTTAAGCAAGCGGGAGTAACAGCGAATCTTGATAAATCCAAATTTGGACGTAATCAGATTAAATTTCTAGGTCACATAATAACACCACAAGGCATCAAGCCTGACAGCAAAAAACTTGATGTAATTCGTGGGTTTCCTAGTCCGAGAACTAAGAAACAGCTCAAAGCATTTATAGGTCTAGCATCTTTTTTTAGACGGTTTGTTCCAAACCAATTAATGAATAACGAATCTTTATTGAGCCTGTTGCGTAAAAATGCGCACTGGGTGTGGACAGAAGAATGTCAACGCGCATTTGACGCTATCAAAAATGCCTTGGTGAACGCAAACATACTGCGACACCCAGACATGACAAAAGAGTTTTGTATAGCGACAGATTCGTGTTCATACGGTCTGGGCGCGTGTTTATTTCAGTGGGACAGGAGCAACGACCCCACAACAATCAATGTAATCGGATTTGCCAGCCGCACACTAAACAGCTGCGAGAGAGCATATTCCGCTACCGAATTAGAGGCTCTTGCAGTGGTTTGGGCGGTAAAGAAATTTAACTATTACATCTATGGTAAAGAAATCAAAGTGTTCAGTGACCACCAGGCTCTGAGCTATTTAATGACTTGCAAATTATACCATACCCGCTTGCTAAGATGGAGGTTAGCATTACAGGAATATAAAATTAAAATCATGTACCTTAAAGGACAAGATAATGTTGTAGCAGACGCCTTGTCGAGGCTTCCACTAGGGCAATCCTCAATGTCAAATATTTTGGGACAATCGGAGGAATATCGAATACTATTAGTACAAGATAAGGTACATAGGAGGGACTTATTACATATGTGTAAAAATATGTCCATATTGCAGGAAACTGATCCGATTTGGCGAGATATCATTAGTAAAATTAAAGAAGGAACCAATCTTAAAAGTGTTCACAATTTCAAAATAGTAGATAATATTCTGTATTATAAAACAGGTGTGTCAAATGACCATGGAGTCGTGTGTATACCACAACAGGCTATCCCAGCTGTAGTGTGGCACACGCATTTAGCATGGGGTCACGCTGGGATAGGCAAGACAATAAGGATTTTGTCCAAATTCTGTTATTTTAAGGGGATAAGCCAGCAGACTCGCACCATTATCAGGACTTGTCCTCTGTGCCAAAAAGCTAAGTTTCAAAATAAGTCCACAAGGTTTGAACTGCATCCTATAGTGCCTCATCGACCACTTCAGTTAGTATCTATAGACATAGCAGGACCCTACCCACGAGCCAGGGGTGGATTGAAGTACATTTTAGCGGTGTATGACCTTTTCTCTAAATATTTAAAAATATACTGCCTTAAATCAGCCACTGCTCGTGGAATAGTTAAATGGTTAGGGAAGGAATATTTTACACAAGTGGGTAAGCCTGAAGCGATAATATCGGATAATGCTTCCTATATTACAGGCCATACCTGGAAAAACTATTTACATGAACAAGATATAAAGCATATACTAATTTCCCGTTTTCACCCACAAGCAAGTTTAGTAGAGAGAACATTTGGAGAGTTAAATAAATTTTTCAGGTTATACATTGCATATAAACACACAAGATGGCCAGATCTGATACCTAAGTTTGTAGAAGTTCACAACGCAACCCCGCATGCTTCTACGGGGTATCCACCAAACGAGATTATAATGAATAATAATAGAGTTTTCAATGAGTGGCTGGCACCTTTGCCTAAGGTCCCAGTCATTCCTGAGCCTAAGGAAGAGAAGATAAGAAAAGCAGGGTGCAACCTTACCAGGTGCGCTCAGAAAAGGAAAGAAAAATATAATCGACATGTGACGAATAACCAAAAATTTAGTGTTGGGGACTTGGTACTCTTACGCAATCATCCTAAGTCCTCGGCATCCTTGAAACAGAATAGCAAGTGGCAATTGGTGTACAATGGACCTTTTAGAGTAGTAAGTGTGCCACATGAGTGTAGCTATCTCTTAGCAGATCCCCACTCAGGGAGAGTACGGGGACTGTATCCGCGTAAGGATGTAAAAGCATTCCTACAGTAAAAGACTAATAGTCCTATGTGGACACCATTCTTTTGTAAATAATGAACATTAATGATGTGTGATCTTTAGAGATAATGTACTAATGTAGAAGTGTTTAGTTATAAGAATATGATTGACTTTCTCATGTGTATGGATATTTGTGTTATGTACTCTTTTAATTTGTGTTGTCAAGAACATGCTCTAAATGTTTGCACAGATAATCTGATTAGTGCAATTATTTGTAGTGTTAAGCTGTGACAGAGTTCAATCAAAAAGAACATTTTAGTAATGATTAGTTAGTGTACTACATAATTTTCTATGTGCCCAAATTTGAAATATTTCTTGGCACAATCTTCTCTATTATGTGTATGTATGTATATATGTGTAGCTGTCAGATTGACAGATTCGAACCCAGAATAATATCAATAATATGAGGCCCTGAGAACTTTATTATCTAACCAATGTTATTAGAGAAAATAATGCACCCAGTAGTGACCCGAGGGCACCACGGGAGGCAAACTTGTTGCAGATTTATGTAATGCAAAGTTACGCACAAAGAAGCTTCAATTGAAGCATGTGCAGATTCAAACAGTAAAAAAGAGTTAGCCAGATACAGTCCAAGTCAATTTTTGCCTACAGAGACTACACTGTAGTTACGTAGGACGTTGATAGTAAAGTGTGACATGAGTTCAAAGGAGTTATTGAACAATATGCCTGAATCCGGCTGGAATGCACAAATAAAATCTACTCGAACACGAATATAGATGACTTTTGGGCAAACTAATACCAAGTTTTAATATTTTGTTACCATGTACGCAAATATCACACCTTGGTAAAGAGTTACTAGTGCTATTACAAAAAAAAAAAAAAAAAAAAAAATTGCACAGCGGACATTGTAAATAAAAATAAAGGAACTTAAACAAAAGTGCAGTATTGTGCGGCAGAGACAGACAGTGACTGTTAAACCTGCAGCAATACGTCACGGAATAGTTGTGTTAAGTGATAAAAAACTGTATCATCGCCGTGTGTGCAAGTGGACAAGGAACTAGCGCGACACGAACAGTGAACCGATAACGGACGGTGGATCAAGCTAGTGTCAAACTTTAACTCTTTGTGTGTCAAGGGACGCTAGGAAAGCGCATTGACTACAGAGATACATTTTGTCCAAAGGTGAAAACTTGCGTGTGACTAATGACAAGTCATGACATGGTGAAAAATATTGTATGCCCATAAAACGTGTTACTGTGACAACGAAATATTGTGCAAACCAGACTAGTGAAGGCCTACTGAGTAATAACTGCCACTAACTGTGTGCGTTCTTTCCCACAGCAGGAAAAATGCCTATAAGGATAGTACACTGTTTCTGAACTTGTTGCATGTTTCCTGGAGCACTGCAAGAAAACGTCGCACGGGCGAGCGGATATCCAACGCGCATCCGGCTACATCAGCTATGCAGCGGCCGCAGCAGCCCGTAGCAGACCAGACAGACAGCCACGCCCCTCCGCGCCGTAGCTGTCAACGCCGGGGACGGTGACCTACACGGAGTCAGCGCGCCGCGCCGAGCGCCGCTCAACAATCACTCCGCACCGCTCACCAAATACAGCATTATTGATTTTTTTTTATGTTCACATAAACTGAATGACATGTCAATGACTTCATTTCGATAAACATTGAACATTTACTACGTAGGACAAGTGACCTTGTAGTGTATCACACGAATAATAGTATCACACACAAAAAAAACTTCAGTCGAACTGTATGTGACTGTGATATTGTGTAATTGTGTAACCGTTTGTGACGAACTGAATTTAATTCAAATGAATAACTGCATTTAATTCAAATGACCATGAACCAACTGGGATGGCTGGGCTCCGGCACAGTTTTGCCCAGGTTTCCTGTTTGCCTACGCCCAAATGGGGGAGCCATGAACTTATATAACCCTGGGACTAAATAAAAGAGCCATTCCGTAAAATATACAAGTGTAAAGAACGTTACTGGCACCATTGTGTCAAAGTGTAAAAACTCTTTGCCAAATGCTGCCAGGGGGCAATGTAACGTTCCCTGGCAAACTCACGTTATTAAAAAAAAAAAAGAGTTTATTTGTACCATATACGCCGCTCTGGGCAAGTTGTATATATCGTAATTATTGAACAAAAATATTACTGAATGTGGTGTAAAAGACATTTGTTATTCTCCTTATATTTTTTGTTGTAATATTTGTCTGTATTTAGGATAGGAATTTTTTCTGTATTTATTATGTGATTGTAAAATGTGTCAGTATTTGCGATAGCAGAGATATGTTGCCAGAAGAGAATAATATCGGCAATTTGCAAAGAAATGTTAATAGTCAGCAATGCTATTTAAGCACAATGCATTATGTATTCTTTGGTCTTCTCTGTTCAGAAGTCATTGCGGTACGACATTGTGAAAGAGTTTTTTACGAATGGGTAGACTTTTTTTGTCTCTGTCTGGACTTAGCCGCCATTAGACGATGCGTTACGAATTAATGTGAGTTGTATTGTTGTTTGATCTAAATATATTAGAGTTTATCAAAAGTGTGAATTATTTATGTAAATTAGCTTGCCCACGTCATCTATAAAATTTCTTTAAGAAGTTTTCGGCATTTTTTTAGCGGTGTTGCTGGGCTGTGCCGCGACCAACAATAGCAAACCCGTAAATCGGGAACAGATGCATAAAAATCAATGGTGAATTAAGAAATTGTTCTTCTTTTTCAGTGATCCTGTGGCTGATAAAATTTGAATTAATTATACGTTTGTGCATTCGTAGGCGGATAGCTAATGTTAGTTAACATTGAAATTTAAACAGTTTGGTTCTTTCAAAATATCTTAAATGTGTAAAGAAGTAGGTTTGATCAGTGATAAATGTCGGCTTGGCAATAATTAAAACATTTTCTGCTAATAGAGGTAATCTTGTGTTCTATGGCTAGTGCCGGGATAAAATCCAGTAAAAATATTTAACAAAAAATCCACTGCATCAGGAAAGTGTATGTCAAGGCCGAATGATTTAAAGGACCCAATTCTCAACCTAATATTCTTAACCAGTTCATATGAGTTCACGTAAATATTATTTTTTTTTTAAATGTACATAATAATTAAGAAAGTAAAAATTTTTATTACCACACGAAAATAAGAGTGGTTCTACAACAAAGTTCGCACGAAAGAAAATTAACTTAAAAACAACAGATAAATTTTATTATTCTTCTTTAACGAAATTTCAAATCAATCCCATTCATTTCGATAGACGATTTCGTTAAATAGGAAGTGAAAAATGACTAAGCAGGGATGGCTAGAGAACAAATGTAAGCATGTAGAGGCGTATATCACTAGGGGTAAGATAGATACTGCCTACAGGAAAATTAAAGAGTCCTTTAGAGAAAAGAGAACCACTTGCATGAATATCAAGAGCTCAGATGGAAACCCAGTTCTAAGCAAAGAAGGGAATGCAGGAAGGTGGAAGGAGTCTATACAAGGGTGATGTACTTGAGGAAAATATTATGGAAATGGAAGACGATGTAGATGAAGATGAAATGGGAGATATGATACAGCGTGGAGAGATTGACGGAACACTGAAAGATCTGAGTCGAAACAAGGCCCCGGGAATAGACAACATTCCATTAGAACTACTAACAGCCTTGGGAGAGCCAGTCCTGACAAAACTCTACCATCTAGTGAGCAAGATGTATGAGACAGGCAAAATAATCCTCAGACTTCAAGAAGAATATAATAATTCCAATCCCAAAGAAAGGAGGTGTTGACAGATGTGAAAATTACCAAACTATCAGTTTAATAAGTCACGGCTGCAAAATACTAATGTGAATTTTTTAAAGACGAATGGAAAAATTGGTAGAAGCCGACCTTGGGGAAGATCAGTTTGGATTCCGTAGAAATGTTGGAACACGTGAGGCAATACTGACCCTACGACTTATCTTAGGTCAAGGAAAGGCAAACCTACGTTTCTAGCACTTGGAGACTTAGAGAAAGCTTTTGACAATGTTGACTGGAATACTCTCTTTCAAATTCTGAAGGTGGGAGGGGTAAATGCAGGGAGAGAAAGGCTATTTACAATTTGTACAGAAACTAGATGGCAGTTATTAGAGTTGAGGGATACGAAAGGGGAGCAGTGGTAGGGAATGGAGTGAGACAGGGTTGTAGCCTCTCCCCGATGTTATTCAATCTGTATATTGAGCAAGCAGCAAAGGAAACAAAAGGAAGATTCTGAGTAGGTATTAAAATCGATGGAGAAGAAATAAAAACTTGGAGGTTCGCCGATGACATTGTAATTCTGCCAGAGACCGCAAAGGAATTGGAAGAGCAGTTGAACGGAATGGACAGTCTGGAAAGGAGGATATAAGATGAACATCAACAAAAGCAAAACGAGGATAATGGAATGTAGTCGAATTAAGTCGGGTGAGGCTGAGGGAATCAGATTAGGAAATGAGACACTTAAAGTAGTAAAGGAGTTTTGCTATTTGGGGAGCAAAATAACTGATGATGGTCGAAGTAGAGAGGATAGATATAAAATGTACACTGGCAATGGCAAGGAAAGCGTTTCTGAAGAAGAGAAATTTGTTAACATCGAGCACAGATTTAAGTGCCAGGAAGTCATTTCTGAAAGTATTTGTATGGAGTGTAGCCATGTATGGAAGTGAAACATGGACGATAAATAGTTTGGACAAGAAGAGAATAGAGGTTTTAGAAATGTGGTGCTACAGAAGAATGCTGAGGATTAGATGGGTAGATCACATAACTAATTGAATAGGATTGGGGAGAAGAGAAGTTTGTGGCACAACTTGACCAGAAGAAGGGATCGGTTGGTAGGACATGTTCTGAGGCATCAAGGGATCACCAATTTAGTATTGGAGGGCAGCGTGGAGGGTAAAAATCGTAGAGGGAGACCAAGAGATGAATACACTAAGCAGATTCAGAAGGATGTAGGTTGCAGTAAGTACTAGGAGATGAAGAAGCTTGCACAGGATAGAGGGTTGCATCAATCAAGTCTCAGGACTGAAGACCACAACAACAAACGGCAACGTGTACAAGAAACATGACAGAAAGAAAGGAATAAAAGATCTACAACGAAGTTCACAGAAGAAACGGAATAAAAGATCAAGAACGAAGATCACGGGCTGAAAATGGTATAAGACAGGGATGAAATCTTTTGCCTCTACTGATCAATCGATTCATTGTTGTGCACGAACTTATGGGAGAGGTTGGTGGCTGGGGGTTGTACTGGCGTAACTTCTTAAGCAGTTTTAACACAGCTTAATACCTGCAAATAACCCTGAGGGCACACAGAATAACCGCCAGCCAAAGAACTCAACACTTAGAATAGCAAAATCAAATTATGAATATAGACAAGTATAAACAATCCGGAGTGCATGAAGAATAAGTAACGACCAAAGAACTCAGCACTCAGAAAAACAAAATAAACTTGTCTTAATAGACTCAACGCTACAGTAGCATCTGATACAATCTGTCGTGTCTCCGGACCTCTGAGTTCATTCAGGCTGTACACAAATAACAACGATCAGTGAAAGTATACGAGACACTCAGTAACGGATCACACAGAATTAAAATCAAAAACCACTCAACAAAGCCGGCAGTCTCCTTAGTGCTAAACAGACAAAAGAAGAGAGACAAAATTTATAATGGAGCCAACGTATGACCGTAGCGCGCAGAATATCAGAACGGCAAATCAATGGAATTCTACACCAGTGTCAATTTTATTTCCACTAGCCATATTTTCTTCAGCTAGTACTCGTTCAGAATACATTAGGACCTACGATGGCCTCCTTGTCTTTCACAGCGCAGTCAACAGGCAACTCAAATAGGACAATTCTGCCTCACTCGTATGCATCACAGACAACACTTACCACAGCAAACACAATACCCGGTCACTGGCGTCACCGGAAACAAGACGCAGCAACCAGCTCTTCACTCCCGGCTGTGTTGCAATCCTCGGATTCGCGAAGCCCAGCTCTGTCCGCTGTTTCAGCCGGAACGATGCTCCGTATTGACAGCAAACACTTATCATCCCCTTTCGCCCGTCTGCTAAACTGCCTGGCTGCTCCGCCACACGTTTCCTGCTCTCCAGGAGGCGGTTATCTCTCTCCAAGATGATGATAGTGTTCCGTTCACTTCATCCGATTTTGGCTGTGGTTTTAATTTCGCAACCGATCGGAGACTGAAGAAAATAAAGATGGCCTCGAAAGAGGTCGAAATATTCAGCCGAAGTATGTGGTTTATTAGTAAACACGATTCACAATAACAATCACCTGCCATGTTTTTTCAGTGTTGTCAGCTTAATGTTTTCAAGCTTCACAAAAATAAATCATTGGTCTTAACTGAACTATAAATATATACTTCGTAGAAGAATTAAGATGTATGGTGGTAAGCACTATTTTAATTTATAATACATTTAACATAAAAGAGATAGTAGTTTGTGTAATAAATTAGCTGGAATGTATACAAATGTAGTAGCAATAAAATTGAGTCAATTGTTACTTCCACGTCTCGTTCTGTTATCTTAGTAAAATAAAACAAACGTATCTTTTTCGAACGTTAAAGTGACTGTAAAATGATAAGTAAAGTGTCTCAGCTTAAAGAAATTGTTGTGCTGATTCCAACACAGGTCATAGATTTTGCGAGACATCCAAATTTCCAAAGTTACGGAGAATGTATTATTCTGATTAATATTTTATTATCATTAATTTACATGATGTATTTTGGACTCAAATCTATGTATAAAATATTATATTTTGTCCTCTAACAACAAATGAATCTACTTTAGTTATGAAAAAATCGTTGAATTAAATTTTGACACTGCATAAATGGTTCCTTTATCAGTAAGTGATACAGTTCTGCATATTACCCGAACGAGTAGTCCCATATAAAACGTGTTAGTATATTGTGATTTTTTGTTGTTATAGACCCTCAGCTCATGGCAGCAAAATACGGAGTACCATGGATTTATGAAAGGAATCTGAAAGTACAGTTTCAGAATGACTGTATGATGTCCACGGGGTCAGCAGGTAATCAGAAATGTTGTATAGTTAAAAAAAGTCTTGTAAATAACAACAGTGGGATTTTAGTAGTACCACGTCAGCTCACGATCAAAGTATCTGTCGCGAGGTGTTCCTTCCAATAGCCTTTGCTTCAATACTCGGTAATCGATTACTCAAATTAAACTTCAACCACCACTGCAGACATGTACTTGCTGAGAAACATACATACTTTAAAAAAAATGTCTTTTTAAAATTCAGGCTACAGTAACATAGGTGACCGGTTTCGGTCATATCACACGACCATCATCAGACCCATGGCGTCCTTTGAAGATGGTAGGTGGAGCACTCTCAGTCCACGTTCTGTACTCATTAGACCGTTCCATTCAACAAATCCTGTAATTCCTCTTTACTTTCACTGACGATAGCAATGTTATTAGCAGATCTTATCATTGATGTCCATTCACCTTTAACTTTAATTTTAATTTCGGTCTCAGACGTGCTTAAGTCATTGCATCTTCGATGTAATAATTGAAAAATAGTGGTGAAAGACTACATCCTTGTCGTACCCCCTTTTTAGCACGGGCACTTCGTTCTTGATCTTCCGCTTCTATAATTCCTTCTTGGCTTTTGTACGTATTGTATACTGCCCGTCATTCCCTACAGCTTACCTCTATTTTTCTCAGAATTCCTAATATATTGCACCATTTTACGTTGTCGAACGCTTTTTCTAGGTCGACAGATCCCATGAACGTGTCTTGATCTTTATGTAGCTTTGCTATTAAGTAAGTGCCTATTCATACATACGGACGAAAACTGAACTGAAAGCTACTTCTCAGTCTTCAATAAAGAGTAAATATCGGAAAGACATGAACGGTGACGACAGGTGACGACAGAGTGAAGTCCTCTATGATATTCAACAATGCCAAAACGAATCAATTGTTCCCCACAGAAGTGAAGGCGCCGGAGATAAGGTGACTCCAATTGTCACCCACAGCTATTCACCGAACTTTCAAAATGTTTACAGTCATGGCTAGATATGTGAAAGTGAAGTGCCAAAATGTGAATTTGAACATCTGTATTCCGTGCTTCTTTCCAGATGCTGTGAAATGGAAACAGGTTTGCATGCATAGAAATGTGAAGTCAGTGAGGTAATTTTCCTGGCATTATATTCACCCGCCACACAAATAAGCAGTAAAAGAATGTTTAAGAGCTAGATTTAAATCAGATTTAATTATTGGACGTCACTGAGCTATGAGGTAACAGTAAAGTGTCATGCATTTTTAAAAATTTGTACATGCTGTTGACCATCCCCTATGTGAGATGGAATGTAACTAGTCGCTAAAATTTGGCAATACCCCTTTCTTCCCAACGTACCTCTAAAGCAGGGGTGGCCAAGATGTCGGCTCGCGTGCCAAGCCTAAGTGCCAAAGTGTTCAGCCTCGCTTCATGTTTCCCCCACCGCCCCAAAATGGTTCAAATGGCTCTGAGCACTATGGGACTTAACTTCTGAGGTCATCAGTCCCCTAGAACTTAGAACTACTTAAACCTAACTAGCATAAGGACATCACACACATCCATGCCCGAAGCAGGAATCAAACCTGCGACCGTAGCGGTTGCACGGTTCCAGACTGTAGCGCCTAGAACCGCTCGGCCATTCCGGGCGGCCCCACCGCCCCATGCCACACTGTCTGAGCTTGAGGAGAGGGAAGAGGGCAAAACAGCGAACACGCTGCATTTTAATGGCAATAGAGTCGCATTGGAAACGACTGGATTTAACGTTTCACGTCTCAACAACGTAGATCACAAACAAATTTTCAGTCTTGTTATTATTCACATTTGGATGAGCTAAAGACATAGTATAGTTTTTATCTGGAACAAACAGGCGACATATGGACAGGTGCAGACAATTTTACAGTGTTTCATACTCAAGTTGCCACGTAATCATGATTTATTTTCTTTCACAACCGAAAAAAGTTCTTTCACACAAATATGTCGATCGAAATACTGTAGCATCTTTGGAACCTCATTATGCAGACTTGGAAAATCCAGCTGTGGAAAGCAGTGTAGACGACCTGGACAGTTTTAACTTAATAGATTTGTCATGAAAGCGGGAATTACCTTGCGGGTCAATCGATTACATCTGCACATGCGCAGAAGCGCTTTCAACTGAAACGGCAAACGGTCTCGAAAAGAGCTCGAAAACGGATGTAAGATTGACAGCGTCTTTAAAACCTATATAAGACTACCCTTGCAATTTTTTGCAATGGCACAGTGAATTAGGCAAACCTCGCACTTTCTTTAACGTCAGCATTTTGCGGACCTGGACTGTCTTCGTGAGAACCCTTCTATAACACGATTTTCCTTTTAAATGCATCCTCATTAAATGAGAAAGAAGTTACATTGCAAATATCTTACGGTGGGCAGTGAGCAGTTAAGTCCACTTAAAATGGGAAGTCTGCAAACGATTCTAGTTGTTCTTGTTTTAGTTAATACACTACTTCTACCCGCATAAATTCAACAATAGGGAGGTTTAAATAGGTAAATCGTTCGAGGCATGCCCCTTGATCTAAGCAACGTACATTGCAGTAATACATGAAGTCTCCGCACTTTTCGTTCATTTCTGTTGAAAACTGTTGCGACTGACAGTTGAATAATGCTGCAACTTCAGAAATTTTACCATTCGCACCGTCAATTTCTTCAAGGGCTGCATGCCTGCAAATTTAGCACTAAGTGCTTCTTAATGTTCGAAATTTCGATCGTTGTAATTTTTCCTCTTTCACTGTCATCTACATGCTTAAAGTCTTTCCGCAAGGGCCGGCCGGAGTGGCCGTGCGTTCTAGGCGCTACAGTCTGGAGCCGCGCGACCGCTACGGCCGCAGGCTCGAATCCTGCCTCGGTCATGGATGTGTGTGATGTCCTTAGGTTAGTGAGGTTTAATTAGTTCTAAGTTCTAGGCGGCTGATGACCTCAGAAGTTAAGTCGCATAGTGCTCAGAGCCATTTGAATCATTTGTTTCCGCAAGGTGTTGTAATGTCGTTTCACAGCAAGTAAGCAGTAGACGTCGCTTATGGGAATAGGAAATTTTCATCGCTCTCTTCTGTAATTCCCATTCATTTGAAAGGGTTGTGAAGATTGATTACCAGACTGCTTCTTTTTGTGCAAACAGCAGCTGGACCTGTAAACGTTCCTCATACCACGAAAAAACATCGTTGGGTCAACAGCCGTGATTAAACAATTCCGCCGAACTCAGAGTTTTGCGGACCGAAAAATGCCGCACCGCAGTGCTAAATGAACTGTCGTGATGTTGCATGTACTTTCGAGAAGGAACGAGCAAAGCCGAGCTCAAGGATGGGGCTTGACTTGCACGCAGCCCGCATACGCCCCATACGTGATGTTTGTCACGCCGTTGCCGGCCCTACTCTAAGGGAACTTTACGATCACCTTTGTAGCCCCAATAAACATCAGGTATATTTTATGCGTTAATTTCATCTGGAAGAACTTAACCCACAGCAACGTATTAAACAGTTTTAAATGAAGAAAAGAAGTGTTAGTCTAATCGGTACATAATTAAATAAAAATATATCATGCATATTTTATCTTTGGCACATCCTTTCAGATCCTTTCACGTACCCCTGGGGTTAAGGATACCCTCTGCGGGTATGTTTATCCCAGTTGTATGCCACTGTTTTCGTTCCACTATTGGAACTACTACGGCTTGTTACATTCCAAATGAATGGATAGCTAAGTTGTAAGTAGGCTGTTTATGTTTTCTTATTGGCAACGTTACGTAGCGCTCAATATGAAAATCACTGGCTGTGCTGTGTGCAGTCTGTGGCTAGTTTGCATTGTTGTCTGCCATTGTAGTGTTGGGCAGCGGCAGCTGGCTGTGAACAGCGCGTAGCGTTGCGCTGTTGGAGGTGAGCCGCCAGCAGTGGTGGATGTGGGGAGAGAGATGGCGGAGGTTTGCAATTTGTCATGAACTGATATATATATTATGACTTGTGATGATATTAAGGTAAATACATTGTTTGTTCTCTATTAATATCTTTCATTTGCTAACTATCCCTATCAGTAGTTAGTGCCTTTAGTAGTTTGAATCTTTTATTTAGCTGGCAGTAGTGGCGCTCGCTGTATTGCAGTAGCTTGAGCAGCGAAGATTTTTGTGAGGTAAGTGATTTGTGAAAGGTATAGTTAAATGTTAGTCAGGGCCATTGTTTTGTAGGGAATTTTGAAAGTCAGATTGCGTTGCGCTAAAAATATTGTGTGTCAGGTTAAGCACAGTCCTATATAAATTGTTCAAAGGGGACGTTTCATATGTCGACCCTTAGCCTAGGATACCTCACTGGAATCTTCTGATTTTTTCTTGTAGTTTGTGTATTTAGTGTAGCTTTTGTTTATTGCTAGTGCGTAATTGTAGAGAGAATCTCCTTTGTAGTTGTAGCCTTTCATTGTTGTACAGTAAAACAGTTGTGGCATGCATATAGATTTGCACCAAGTATTTCGCAGCTGTAATTAACTAGATATTATTTTCAGTGTTATGTTAATGTGTTCTCTTATTTTTGCTCTTCAAATTGTGTTTTTCTGTGTTGTCGTGTGAAATACTGTGACAATAATGGCGTGTGAAAAACGTAATACTAGGCTCCAAAGTAAACTGAGAAATGACAGTGAAAATGAAAGTAGTGTGTTAGCGCCACCGAGTAATGAATTAACTGATGTTCAAAGTAGTAATTTGGTAATTGTGCATAGGGAAATGGAGCGGGCGGCAAACAATGGCGTGGACAGTGAAACAATTAGTGAAGAGGGAAGCATTATCGATCGATCGGTCGGCAATAGCTCGCCTCAGGAAGCCGAAATGACAGAACACAATATTGCAAATACTGCAGACTCAGGTTTTGGGTTCTCACCGTTTTCTCAAATGAGTCAAGACACATTTTCCGCTTTTCAAAATGTGAATGTTGCCGGTGCAACTTCACTGCCGAAAAGCACTGAGGAACATGTTTCAGACACCAGTGCATTGTTATCACAATTAATGCAACAAATGGGACAAAAGCTTGAAAAGTTAGACACAATGGAACAACACCAGAGACAAACACAGCAACAGTTAGACACAGTGGAACAAAATCTCAAAAAGTTAGACTCATTGGAACAAAATCACAGACAAACACAGCAAAAGCTTCAAAAGTTAGACACAATGGAACAAAATCAGAGACAAACACAGCAAAAGCTTCAAAAGTTAGACACAATGGAACAAAATCTTAAAAAGTTAGACTCATTGGAGCAAACTCTTGAACGAACACGTGAGGATTTAACTGCTGAGTTACATCACATTGAATCGAAATGTCAAAAAGTCTGTAATGACGTAAAAACACAAATTTGTGAGCATTTCCAACCTATTTTTCCGCGTCATGAAAATGCACTACAGAATCACGAAGCAGCCATAAAAGAACTGCAAATTATTGTTCATGAAAATCATGAGACCTTGCAAGCTAAAATTGACTCAGTTGCATCTACCGATTCGGTTATGCAACTTGCAAAAACTCAGGAAAACTTAAAGGTCACAGTAGATTCGATTTCAGCACAAATGGACACTCTGAAACTTGGTTCAGAAAAACACACTGAGGAAATGTGTTCACTATCGGAGAAAGTAGCCGAACTTTCGGATCAGGTCACTAACTTATCTACAAAGGTAGATGATGATCTGAATGACACAAGACCCGTAGCCTTCACTGACACAGAAGAGTATGAACAAATAAGAAAATTCAAACAAAATCAGAATCAAATTAATACACAACACCAAAGAGAAATCCGGGAAGTACAAGATCAGCTGACACAGGTAATACAAGAATTACGTATTTCAGAGGACACTCGCACTCCAACACGGGAAGAGGGACTTAGAAATACGGAAAAGCCGCAAAATAATAACACAGGGCATTTCGGAAGTTATGAAAGAAATTGGCAATGTGCACCGAATTTTGAGATGGAACGGCCGACACGACCTAACGATGACCGATATGCGACTCGCCGACATGACGATTTTGACTATAAGCTGTTCATTACTACACGTAAATTCAAAACATTTAAGAATTCTGGCAACGACATTCATCCACAAGCATGGCTCCATCAATTCTCTCATTGTTTTCCTCCCAACTGGTCGTTGGAACACAGATTAGAATTTATGTGTGGCTACTTAGAGAATGAACCAGCTGTAAGAATGCGATCGGTCATTCACGATTGCCACAGTGAAGGAGAATTTTACCATGTCTTCCTCTCAGCATATTGGTCTCAAGCTACACAAGACCGTGTAAAACATAACATCATGATGATGAAACACTTCGAACAATCTGAATTTTCCAGTCTTGTGAAATATTTTGAAGACATGTTGCACAAGAATCAGTACCTGTCAAACCCATACAGCCCCTCAGAACTCATCCGCATTTGCTTAATCAAAATGCCTAAACATTTACGACATATTATTTTAGCAGGACGTTGCAAAGACGACATTGAAGCTTTTCAGGGACTGTTACAAGAACTGGAAAGTGACACTGACAATCGCGGAACGCAGGAGCACAACAATTACAGATCACATCAGTCGCAATTCCGCGATGAAAGAAATAATAACTGGACGCGACAAGGCTATTCTCACAATACAAATCGTGACCGAAACAGACACCACCCGTATGACAACCGCTGGCAGAAAAATAGTTACAGAGAAAGATCGCATTTCCGTAGAAATGAATATGACAGAGATAACCATAGAAATAGACAATATGGTAACCAGAACTATTATTGTCAAGGGAGGCAGAATAATTTCAGACGCAACAGTTCAGCACGCAGTTACGACTTAGGGAGAAATTCTCCACCACATGACCGACAAACAAGAAATTATGTAAACTACCGACAAAACGACAGACGTGAATTTCATCAGAACTGGCGGGATTCTAACAGAGCTGGGCCCTCTCGGCAAGGCGAATTCGTAGAAGTTAGGTCTCCTAATCCCAATAACAACGCGCGCCAACAAAGAGACAGACAATGACTCGCGCCGCAGGCACCCACGTGCGCCACGTGCGCCGGCTGGCTCAGAGAAAAATAACAAAGACGCTAGCCTTGAGAAAAGATTTAGCGTTCCTTACCGACGTATAAAACATGACAATTGCTTTTCAGTTGAAAGTCTGCGTACTAGGAAGAGTAAAGGTTTACACCACATTTCTCATGTAAAACCATTTATTGACAGATAATCTGCTTTTTAACTTTGTCTTTGCCATAAAACGTTTCACTTCACGTTACTAGTATGCTTTAGGAACTGTTACCATGCAACAATGTTTGAAGTTAAATATCCAATCAAGAACCAAGAGAACTTATTTAAACAGAAATGACGAATGCATTGTTATAGTAAACAGACGTCACAGTGTTATTGTGTGTGTACATTCTTGCTTGTTTGTTGCACGATTACGTAACGACTATAAGGCTCACATACTTAGAACATTTACCAGTACTGCTGATGAGATTTTAATGCAACATTTTGGTTTATTTGAAAATACATTCTGAATTTAAAGTGCTTTCTGAGAGATACCAGATGACACAGAGGTTAGTTTATGTGACAGCTACACGATTTTTATCACGACGCTACTAATGAGTGACAATTTATAATGTCGCTTTTGCGGTGTATCTGTTTTATATCTGCACAGTTTTCTGAATTCTTCTGGAAAGAAAAACATGTTTTAGTAGTAACTTTTGTGGTATAGCAACAATGAGACACCCTTTTTCGTGGCACAACATTACGTTACTGTACAGTGCTTTCTTCATCACGCCAATAAGCGTAATAAGTATGATATCTATACGCAAAGCATTTCACTTTGTTTATCATGAGGTCAGTACATTGACTTCTGCAGAACTTAGCTTTCGGAGGAAAATAACTACGACACTTCCACAGAGATTATCTTACAACAAGATGCACATTTAGCGCTACAGGACACGCATTTCAGTGATCAATTTTATACTTAGAACATTTATTTTTAAAGATTTTTGAATTACAAAGAAAGTTTTCCGTGATATATTTCATTCCATTGGTGTAATCTGTAACACCTGAGGGTATAATTACATTAATCCTCAGGGGGGTACACGCTTACTTTGTGTACCATGTGTGTGGCAACCACAAGGAACCCTAGCTAATATGGTATTTGCTTATACAACTTTACACATCGGTACCATATTTCTCTAACACACAAATTACACAGCTATCTGATTATTTAACTGAGAGAGACAAACATTTATTTTACTACATCAGTGACACATGTTTACGTAATTACACAGCTGGATAACTTCACACTTATGAAACTGTATTTTGTCTGTGCATTGTAAACTGTTCATATTTTTTCGGAACCATTGTGATACTATGAGAGCTTTGAATGATGTATTTGGTAAAGGGATTATGATTTTTAAAGTACGTTTGAGGCAGATGACACTTTTGACATGAGCAGAGAATTTTTTTAATTATTGGAGGAAGCTACGACGATTTTGAGATTTGACTGAGGTGTTATGATGTTATTTTTACGACGACGATGTGTATTATGCTGCTGAGGTATGTTTATGATTAATAGGCTGAGGCTACATGAGTTATTTGATTATGCTTCATATTTATAATGACGAAATATTAACGAGTGTCGATGGATACGTATATGTGTAATAAGGTAAGGAGTAATGAATAGTGGGTAGGGACTCTTGACTTGTGAAACAGGATGTTGGAAACCAAGAAACGTACTTTAAGAGTTATGAAATGTGTGTGTATATTCGTGAATGTATTACAATGCAGACGAAAATTTTTTTGGACACTGTTATATCAATAGCATTTTGTTTCTACAGATTTGCAACGCTAATTCTTGACCTGTGAAGTATTTTTATGTGAGACTGTCACTTTAGCGAAAATTGCTGTCGTAAATATTTCCGTACGAAAGTTAAGTGACCACCTGCACGTAATGCGTCGCGGGCACCCAGCTGTGTCAGACGCCTGGAGAAAAAGTCATTAGCGCGTGCCTTTCAGAGCACAGGAAGATAGAACAAAAAAAAAAGGGGGGGCCATTATCCTTGGAAATATTTTTACATCTGCACACCTGATTATGACAAGCGTCTTTCTACGAGAGTTGAGAGAATTTCTACTAACTTATGAAATGTCACATGACTATTGAATGATATTTTTATGCTTTGGTTTGCGTAATTGCTTATTTCATTTGATACCTGTTTTTCAGCTGTGTTGCAGCATTGCTTTTATAAAATAAAATGCATTTGCTAATGTGAACACTTTCTGTCAACAGATCTATTAAATAATTATTTTATGATCCACATTCTTTAAAAAAGGAGCACTTGGAAAGGAAAGAACAATAAGAAGGAACTAGTAACTGCATTCATAATTTTCTTTTCAAGTAATTGGTAACTTTTTGGTAGAATAACTTCTTGTGGTGCACCACTTTAATTACTTAGACATTAAGATGTGATTATACATTTGCCTTATCTGCATTGTTATCTTTAGTGTACTATTTTTTCTACTTGAGCTATGTCATGTTTCGATATAAGCTGCTGTTTGCCAGGCATAGTGCTACTGAACTTTAATTTGTGTTACTCTGCTAAGCCAGATTTATTTTTTTTTTTGCTGCACAGTGCCCTATATGAGTTGTAATATTGCAATTGCTTTGGCATTTGTATTTTTGTCATTGATGTTTGTGTTAATTGTTTTGTGATGCTGCATTGCCTCGTTCCTTAGTTTAGCATCTGAGCTCAGTAGATTTAAGTTAGCTTACGAGGGGGTAGCCTCTAAGAGAATGAGTTGCGATGAATTGAAAGAAATGCATTGAGAAAACAGGTTTAGGTAGGATTTTCTTGGAAATCAATGTTGAGGTAAGAAATGTGTGAACATATAAATACAGAAAGCATGCTTAGATAGAATTTTTTTGGTGGAAACAAAGGAGGAAGTAAGAGGAAAGATATATGAAGTTTTGGGTTGGACTGCAGTACCAAATGTTACACTGAAAACGAACCCTGTCCTTTCCTATTGGTGTTATCCCACTATGTGTTTGTGTACCCTTGAGTATTTGTTTTCTTCCTGTCTCTGTGTACTGTTTCATAGAATTTTTTTCTCTTCTAATACTAAGCTATATTCACTATGAGGAGGAATACTGTTATCCTCAAATATAAGTTGCATTAATAATATGTTATTTTCTTTGTAAAGTTGTTTACAATTCTGTTCTGTTTCAATGTTCATGTGTGAAATTAATGTTTCGAAAACTATTCTCATTATTTTATGTATGTACTTATGTCACTATTTTTGTAACACTCATGTATATGTTTATTTCTATTCTTTTGTAAAGCCTGTACTACAAATGTTATCTGTATTATTATGTTTTTAATTATGTATTTTGTACCTTTGTAATTGTATTCTTATGTTATAAAATTGTAATTGTCACCAGTTCATGACATTATTAACTTTTAAGTTACATTTCACTGCACACGTTTCTGTTGGTCATAGTATATGGACAATATGTGAGAAGTAGGGACTGTTAGTGTTTGCAAGTGTGTTAATAATTCAGCAAGGGACTGGATAACAGCATTGCTGGTTCTAAGGACAATTCCAAAAACTTTGTGAGTGCACAAGTGGTGGTTTATGGACTTGCTATATTCTCCGCAAGACTCTTCAGTGGTGATTGTGCACCTGCACAGTCACAACAGATGGCTGCTGGCTATCTCTACAAGGACTACAGTGGGTCTGCATCTATGATGACCCACCAATACCATTATTTCTACAAGGACTGCAGTGGGTCTGCACCTCTGGTGGCCCACCAATACCGTAATCTCTACCAGGACTACAGTGGGTCCGCTCTGTGATGACTTACCTACCAATACTCTTCAAAACTTCGAATGACTCTGCTGTGGGTTTGCTCCATTGTGGCCCATTACCTGTCAGCATGTCAAGAGCCAGCACTGTCTTTCCGTTGGAAGGACAACACTACTTCTTCAAGACTGCATGGAAATCCACTACTTCTGTGTGCAATTTCTTTTACTAATGAGACTTTGTGAAAAAAAACCTGTGATTACCGTAATGAATGATCAGGACTGTCTTTATAAACTGTGAGAAAATTTTAGCTTTTGACCAACATTGTATCAATAAGTGTGTGCATTTGATTTCTTTGTTATTGTAATTATGAAAAATTTTATCAAATCATTATTGGCCACTGCCCAAAAAAAATTTTGTAAAATTTTTTGTGAGGAGCATGGGGGCTATGTAAGTAGGCTGTTTATGTTTTCTTATTGGCAACGTTACGTAGCGCTCAATATGAAAATCACTGGCTGTGCTGTGTGCAGTCTGTGGCTAGTTTGCATTGTTGTCTGCCATTGTAGTGTTGGGCAGCGGCAGCTGGCTGTGAACAGCGCGTAGCGTTGCGCTGTTGGAGGTGAGCCGCCAGCAGTGGTGGATGTGGGGAGAGAGATGGCGGAGGTTTGCAATTTGTCATGAACTGATATATATATTATGACTTGTGATGATATTAAGGTAAATACATTGTTTGTTCTCTATTAATATCTTTCATTTGCTAACTATCCCTATCAGTAGTTAGTGCCTTTAGTAGTTTGAATCTTTTATTTAGCTGGCAGTAGTGGCGCTCGCTGTATTGCAGTAGCTTGAGCAGCGAAGATTTTTGTGAGGTAAGTGATTTGTGAAAGGTATAGTTAAATGTTAGTCAGGGCCATTGTTTTGTAGGGAATTTTGAAAGTCAGATTGCGTTGCGCTAAAAATATTGTGTGTCAGGTTAAGCACAGTCCTATATAAATTGTTCAAAGGGGACGTTTCATAAAGTGAGCTAAAACACTAAAGGATGGTTTCAGCTAAAAGAGCGAATGCATGGTTTAGGTGACAGGAAAAACCTACAGGCTGATTTAACACGAGAGGAAAGAATTAATAAGTGAGTCAATATGTACAACTGCAACGGACTGCGGCGAACGTTTTCATTTGATTGCTCCCACAGACTGGTTTCACTCAAAAGAATTGAGTGAACAGAACAACCGATACGTAACACTAAAACCGAATTTGACGATTGTTTTCAAACAACCAACTGAATCCATTGTTCTCAGTCGGTTGTTCCTGTCACTGTAAACATAGCTACCGCTGCTACGCCACCAAAAATAATGGGAACACTATGATAGAAAGCCAAAAATTGAGGAGGTAAAGTGCGGCAACTGAAGACAAGTAGTTATTACCGCAGTTCCCATAGAGGTGACTTGTCGCCATGTAGGTATGCTATCAGGTAACTGCCTGGCATACAGCGGCAAATTGGAGCGTCCAGTAGTGGCAATTTAATAACGGTGAGAAGAGCAGCGGCGGCACGTGTGTTAGACGGTTGGCCCCCTTGCCGCGACGTGATCCGACCGCCAAAGCACCAGCCTCGCTACGGACACCTGCGCTCCCGCCGCTTTGCGGTGGGGTTAGGAAATTGCCCGCGTTGTCACAAAGCTCCTCAATTTTCCTAGTTTCGAACGTTTCATAGTATTACTAGGTAAAAGACGCTCTCTTTCCTTTTTTCTGTTCTTTGTCTGTTTACAAGACTCTTGCCACTTGACGTCATATCTTTATATTGTACCAAATATATCATACTGTCTTGTTTTTGTGCTATTTGTTAATCTATCTCATAGACCTGGGGTTCTCAAACTTCTTCCGTCTCTCCCCTCACCTATTCTCTTATTTTTCTTTCCTCCCTCGACACTTCTCATACTTGGAACAAAAATGGCCCGTGTTATCTATTTATTTCTAAGTACTGCAACTATCGACTACAACAACAATAATTATAATCAAAACACGAATGAATTAACGATATTAGCTGCCAGTGGGGATTGATTTATATTAACTGGACAAGTTGAAAGTTTGTGCAGGACTGGCATTCGAACCTGTGTCTTCTGTTTACGAGGCACATATGCTGACCACTACGCCATCGGGTCACAGCGATCATCGCAGTCGCAAAGGCTATTGTATCGTGCCTCCCGTAAGACCCAAATTTTCATCTTCTACCATATACCACACACTGTAGATGTTGAGCCCCTATTCCTTAGTCTCATTACTCGTAGTTCCTCGCCGATTCTCCTAATAGTTTGAGCTTAGTATACATGTGAACTGAAAGAATCACTGGCTGTCCTAGCCTTAATTATATATGCGTTCTTTTGGACGTGTTAGAAAAAATGGACACGACATATACAGGACGTTTGGAAATTCCTGTTACAAACTTCTAGGTCTTGCAGAGGGGAGTAAGGACTTAATATTTTGAATAGGAAACCATATCTGGAAAAGTACCGTTTCCACTCTGCGAGGGCTTCAGTTAACACGCTTAACTCATCCACGTCTGCTTGAGGACTTGAATTAGGCGTGACGCAGAACAATTATTAGGTAACGGATGTAAAGGAAACATAACGAAACATCCATTTATCACTTAAGCACATTTGTTTGTATTAACACCAAAGCATTACACATTTACATTACTCCAAAAGAAAAAAGAACCCAGATAACTGTACGTACAGAACAGTACTGATGTAGCAAGGTAGTCGTTGAGTGACATCAGGTGACGTAGTACGCGTCATCCTATCTGCCCTACCGCATACTAGGACAAGCAACCTGATACATTTCTCGTTCCCTCAGACAAGTTTACACGTCACACATCTGAATTGAAACCGTCGTAGTACAGAAACTGTACGTTTCCGGAAATGGGTTCTTGTTCAAAATATTATGTACGCAGTCTCCTCTGCAACTCCGAGAACGTTATAACCGGGATTTCCGAACACACTGCATAAATAATAATAATAATAATAAAACAACACCACATAACAAACCTGACATCATACTCACCAATAAAAAGAAGAAATTAACACAACTAATCGAAATATCCATACCCAATACAACAAATATAGAAAAGAAAACAGGAGAAAAAATTGAAAAATACATCCAACTGGCTGAGGAAGTCAAGGACATGTGGCATCAGGATAAAGTTGACATTATACCAATTATACTGTCAACTACAGGAGTCATACCACACAATATCCACCAGTACATCAATGCAATAAAGCTACATCCAAACTTATATATACAACTACAGAAATCCGTAATTATTGATACATGTTCAATCACCCGAAAGTTCCTAAATGCAATATAGCATATACCGTACAGTTAAAAGGAAGTCACGCTTGATCAAGGTCCGCGTCACATTCCATTTTTGACCAGACATAACGTCTGAGAAAAGAAAGAATAATAATAACAATAATGATAATAATAATAATTATTATTATTATTATAACTAGAGAGTCTATTTCAAGCATACCAGAGTTAAACATGAGTCACAATTATCAAGGATTTGTATTATTAAAAGGTAGTGAAAGATAATAATTACGACTTGTTTATAAATAACAAACGTCATAACTGCAGTTATTGCAACAGAGCAAATTTGTGTATTTCACTGCATATTTTTAGAAGTTAGCTCATAAAGTATTACATTTAGTTATTCAAACTTTCACTGTTTCTATCTATATTGCTTTTAATTTACTTAGAATGTTTTAATATTTGAAAGGTACAATGTACATATGACGATAGAATAATAGTCAAAATTTAAATATCCATTTAGAAACTATTATATTCAAACTAATCACACAGAAAGAAAATAAGCTGGAGTAAAAATGTACATGACTCAAAATTCGGAAATTTTCTGACATTTGCGCACTTAGTTGGATGTGTGTGCTAAAATTTGTGAAGAAAGTACAGGATGGTCCAAAAGTCCGCAAACACCCCCATAAAATTCAAATGGAGTAGCAAAAAAGGAAACAGAGTCCCTACACACGAGGAACGGGAAGGGGCAAAATTTATAGGCTATGCCACCAACATGGCGGCCATCTTGAAAGCCGCCATCTTGGATTAAACTTCAAAATTTCAAACGGGAATGTGGTCATGTGACATATCAAACAGATAGAGAATTTCACCAGAAAGACAATGCCGTATTATTTTAAACATAGCTTTATTCATTCTCGGGTTATAGCCAGTTACATGTGGCAGTAGTGGGACGCTCGGCAGCATGTGTGTAATGTGCCGAAGAAACATTACGCCGATGTTACACAGCCCTGAAAGACCACCAACAGTCATAGGGATGGCTCGATATGTTGTCCATTATGTTGCATTGTTAATGCTATCCTCCGAACCCAGTCCCGATGAACTTTGTTTGACCAACACATCTGGCTAAATTTGACCACACGCATCAACAATGCGCTGCTTTAGATGATGCAAATCCCGTATTTGCACAGAATAAACCAGTGCTTTGACATGACCCCAAAGATAAAAATCCAAAGGAGTCAAATCCGGTTAACACGGTGTGCACTCCAGCACTCCACAGCACCCTTACGACCAATCCGCTTCTGAGGGAACTGCACCTCCAGGTATGCTCGCATATTGTGCCCATAATGTGGTGGGGCTACATCATGCTGGAAGATGTCGGAAATGTCCCGTCCTCCGTTAACAACGAGGAGAACACTTCTTCATCCAACAACCTCAGATAACCGTTTGCTGTTAACGTACCATCAATAAAAACGGTCCAACGACTTTGGTACCCCGCACACCACACGAGACCATCACTTTTTATGAGTCGACCGTTTTGGAAGCATCAATCCAGTGCGGATTTGTGTCGGACCAGTATCTATGATTCTGCTTGTTCACTTCACCATTGATAAAGAAATTGGCTTCATCACTGAACAGCACCTGATAGGGGAAACGTGGGTTTATCTGCAGCTGCTGTGTCACCCATTCTGCAAACTGTACCCGACGGTCTGGGTCATCCTCGTTCAGGTGTGGGACCAGCTGAATTTTGTACGGGTGCCATTTGTGCTGCGATAAAATTCGCAGTATGGAGGTACGACTAACCCACATTCTTGTGACAGGCGACGAGTACTCCGTTGTGGACTCTTGCTAAATGATGCCAACACGCTCAGTGTTGTTGCTTCATCGGTGGCGGATTTTGGTCTTCCAACTTTAGGTTTATCTGCGACAGAACCTGTTGCTAGGAATTTGGGCAAAAGCTTGGCAACTGCGCTGTGAGTGATGGGCTGTCTGGTTGGGTGACGACTGTTGAAATCCTCAGCAATGACCTGTGTGCTTCTTTCTCCTGATATCAAGATGATTTTAATGCGTTCTTCATGTGTTAAGAACATTTTGTAGCCTGTAAATAAGGAAACAATGATTAAAACGTCAGCATGAGTAAATGATACCTAACAGTTAAACACATGGGATAGTCACTTTGCACCGTTTTAGACTCAATTTTATGACTTCTCAGTACGTAATACTCACGCTGCCGAGCGTCCCCCTGCTGCCGCAAGTAATTGGCTATAACCCAAGAATGAACAAAGCTATGTTTGAAATAACAACGGCATTGTTTTTCTGGTGAAATTCTCTATCTGTTTGATATGTCACTTGACCACATTCCCATTTGAAATTTTGAAGTTGAATCCAAGATGGCGGCTTTCAAGATGGCCGCCATGTTGGTGGAATAGCCTATAAAGTTTGCCCCTTCCCGTTCCTCGTGTGTAGGAACTCTGTTTCCGTGTTCGCTACTCCATTTGGATTTTATCAGGGTGTTTCCATACTTTTGGACTACCCTATAGATCCAGCCTTGGTTGGATCTCTGAAACAGCGACTCGCAGACCCGCTTCCAGCTGCATTCGAGATCGATGTTTCCTCACGATTGATACCATTACGGAATATCTTGACTCACAGAAGTAAGTTGATGCGAAGAGCAATAACATGACGACTGCCCTTCTTAATGAATTTAGATAATCATTCCGAGTCCGCACCTGAAAATTTTCGAGAGGCTTCCATTTAAATTCGTTTTGAAGTGTTATATCACTTGCAAGTTCTATTAGGTTCTCTGTTATGACCATATCTAGCAGATTGTTTACCAATTCACACTCAAATGAAAGTTATGGGAATTTATCCACAAACTTTTGACTAAAGGTTTCTAGATATTCTGCTCCAATTTAACTAATTTTTCCAGCATACAACTCATTTACCTTAACGAAATCATTGAGATAAGTTGCAGTCCTAAAGCATCGACTGCACGCCGACCAGCTCAGCGCTGCGAAACGGCATCAAGAAGGCGCTTGGAGGACTCTTCAGCGCCCCCTCTCAAAGCTAATTTAACCAGGTGCCCATCGCTGGATGAGCCCAGTTCGGCAGCTGATTAACGATGACTACTTCCACTGAACATGCACCAGCATTCAACTTCCAGCCTGGCTGAAATCGGTTGAACAGTACAACGGCCGTGATTAACAATCTATTCTTGTAGTCAGCGTGGCAAGGAAATGGCAGTCATATTGTCAAGCAGCTTATTGTCATTCGTGCTTTTTTGAATGTTTGGTAAGTAGCTAGTAATGGGGCGATCGTTGACGGGGGCTCAGAGGCTGTTGCTTAGTTGGTTTGGATGAGCTGGGAAAAGGGACCAATCAACGAGGTCATAGGTCCCGTCGGATGAGAGAAGGATGGGGAAGGAAATCGACCATAATCTTTCAAAGGACCACCCCCGAATTTGCCTCAAGAGCTTTAGGAAAAACACGGAAACCCGAAATCTGGATGGACGGACGCGGGCCTGAACCGTCGTCCTCCCAAATGTGAGTCAGGGGCTGTCAGAATCTGCTGGTCAGTTCCTGTGAAGTAAAACAGTAAATTAACGAGGGGCAAGCTTCCCAGCTTAGCTCGTGGAAGTGAGAATCTCAAGGTAGCAATATTTATTCACTGGCAGTCTTTTTCTAACATAGTGTGATGTGAAAGCAGGCGACTTTCTCTGTTATCCTTTCCCCCCAACCCCACCCACCGCCCTCCCGCCTCACTCCTCTATTATCCTCTGCCCCCCTCTTTCCCCCACCCCGTAGGCGGGGGCACCAACTACTTTGAGGACGGCTATCAGAGACTTCCAGCTTTCCAAACAGTGACGACCTTTGCAAAATTAGAAGATTTAATTTGATCGCTGAACGTCGCTGCGTATATTCCGAAACGAGACGTCACAATTCTGCGGTGATTTGCCCGCATCGCCAAGGGGATGCGCAAGCTGCGGCAGTGAAGTACGCGGCTGATTGTAGCCGTACGGCGGCGCTGATAGAACACGGGCCTAGGTATTCGAAAAACAAGGGTTTTCTTGCGCGACGAGACTGTATGTGGTTCGTCAGCAGTGCCTGTAAGAAGACGATGGTTCGACGGACATAACTTGATGTTGACGACCTGTAGGAGGCTGATTTCTAGGACATGGGATTTCTGTACCGTTTAGATGTATTATATGATCGTTATCCTTCAAAAACGCCCGATCAATCGTGAATTCTGTTGGATAATCGAAATATTTTTCTATGTAATGCTTAAGATTACCACATAGTGTGTGTATCTGGAGCGTGGCTTAGGTCAAGCCAGCCGATGGGCAGTGGCTGTATTTCAATCTGATGTTATTGTGGCGTTTGTGCAGAGAATGTTTGTACAGTTTTTCCGAGTTGGTACAGCTGAGTCGATCTGATTGCCGCTTTAATATTCCATATCGGTGGCTACAGAAAGGTGTTCTCCTGTGTACCCAGTGACATTTAAACTGATGCATTAAAATTGAGACTGCAGGAGCGTTATTTAAGCATCCGTCACTTATCACGCTAGTGTTAAAATTTAATCTTCATCATTTATTCCAGTTTGTGATCTCAGTGATTTGTCCAGTTAATACAGAGTTATTCTATTTAATTAAATTTTAGTCTTCTGGTAAATATTATGTTTATATATACAGGTATTGAAACCTTGAGACAGTGGAAGGAAAGATTGGGTTACGATTGTGGACGGGCGGTATTCAGTTACTATTGGTTGCCTTATACAATTAGACGCATTTGTTTTAAAAACAGTACTTTGAGACTCAACAACAAATAAAAAATACCATGAGTTATTAATGAAGGAATAAACAACTGTGTACATAATAGTGTTTTCAGTGCGTCACAACTTAGCAAATCACCATAAAAAGAGATACAGATAATGTTTAAAAATCAAGCCAATATGATCACGGCTAAGGCATTACACGCCAAGAATGGCAATAAATTAAGAATGTTTAAGAACTCGCTGCAATTACAACTTACAAGTATTGGAATGTTAAAAAGTAAAAGTGGCCAGAAACATATCAGGAGGTATCAGACGCCAGGAATGGCAGTAAATAAGGTTTTACGGCTTACTGATAAAACACAAAAATCGAATTACTATTTTCAAAGAAAATGACCACAATCATGGCTGAAGGCCTTACTCACCAGGAACGTCAATTATATAAAACATTTAGAAACCTGCTGTAAAACAGCAAATAAAAGCAAAGGTTAATTAAAAGAAACAAGCAACTGACCACCAAACGGGTAAAATAAGATAATGGTAACCTTGTAACAAAACCCTTACACTGCTAGATTTATTCCAGAAAGCGACCGTAACTATTAACTAGACATATATAACCTTTAATGTAGGCACTACAAGGTATGGTAACAAATAATACAATAATAAAACACAAAGACCAGCCACAGACAGTGCTTCAGGAATCGATCTCTGAGAAGCTCCGGCAAGAAACACTTTCGCGAGCGATGATGTAGGCAGCAAAGAGTAGCATTCACTTCACAAGATGGTAACTCAGACTAGTGGCGGTCTAACGAATGACTAATGATAATCTTGATGAAGCTGCCTGACGTCCAATATACCCAATGAAAGAATGGAACAACACGCCAAAGCCGTAACCTGCCGACTGCACTAAGTCCCCACTGTGCTTAGAGCGCCCAGAACGAGGAAGAATCACTACCACCAAAGTGGGAGAACGACAAACGGCCTACAATCAAGAAAGCTGTCAAAACTGCACGCCTTACCGGACAGCAGCTGTAAGACGAGGTAATGTACACTGCCGTTAACATACACTGCAGGTTGAACATACCAAACTGTAACAAGCTGAACGCAGTAAATAGTAATAAGAAGTCGAGGAAAGCTAATGAGATCCGCTTTCTTCAAGCGCTCCACTCGCTGGTGGCGACTCTACGAACAGAAACACGAACCCAAGTCACTGGAGAATCGCAAGATGTCACGATGGTGGAGGTTTCTCTACTTGGATTGAAATGCACTCATCTTAAAGTCTGCAGGATATGGCTTATGAAGAGGTCGTGCACCTTCGTGACGACAGCCCTTCCATCCAGCAGTCCATGCGCTCCGCTAGCGGTCCCGGCGTGTTCTAGCAGTGTATGGACCTGGCTCATCCTGAGTCCCCAACCGAACGGGCCCACTCACACTACGGAAAAACAACGACGTTGCCCCAAAGATAGGGCAACAGTACTACATATCGGTAACGACCGCTGCTGCCACTAGCGGACTGGCAACGCTTGCGAATCCGTGTGGCGCCAGTTAACACGAGAAGAAGACAAACAAGCGCAACCATGCCAACTAAACGATACCTGTCTGCCTGCAACAAAGGGCGGAAACCTACGAACAGCACCAACGCGAGCCCCAGCACGGCTCATACATATTACTTAAATTTTTATGGATATGTACAAGAAGTGCAGCCTAAATCAATTATTGTTTAAGTTATTTTTGGAGAAGTAGTGTTGTCATATAAATCTTGATCACTCAGTGTTAAAATTCCATGCATGATTTGCGGACCCCAAGTGAGATTTTTTATTATCTTCAGTTTTTTATCGTTGGTGGTCCTTTTTTATGCTTTGTGAAATAAGATACATTCAGTATCAACGCTTTGTCACAGCTCAACCGAGGCCTACCACATCCCCGTCCCACTACAACGCAGAATTTGTATGAAGCACATGTTAACCATCGTGAGATTTCCCAGGGCCGCCGAGACACCTTGAGCTACCTGAATTATTAAATAGTGACTGTATCAGAATGCTGTTCCTTCTTCTACCTATAATTTTGCAGCTCCTCTCTTTCTCTACTCTTTCTAACACTTCTTCAGACAGTAATATATTTCTTTCCTCTATCCAGATGTGTATGTAAAAGTGGCTGACGTCAATAAGAAGTTGTCTGCTTCATTCCCTGTACAGAGGATGTTAGAGAATTGCGTTATTTATTATTATTATTTATCTATCAGCCCCTTAAAAATGGTCGCTGTACCTCTACTATTTCACATCGACTCTGTCTCCCCCTCTCTCTCTCTGTTCAAATAGTCGCAATCTTCAGATATCAGAGTTCGATTCTGGCTAGTCGATATGTTTCAAATTGACAGCTCCAGATGAAAACTGCTTTATTTTCCATAACCTAAATTATACGTTATAGAAGTCTCTTCTCGTGTGATAAAACAGACCCTTTCGGCCGCTACAATCTTTTCATATATTCATCTCATCAGTTCCATTCATGTGATTTACGTTTCCGTATTTGATAACAAGAACTGGAACTCATTGGCTTACACTATATGATAAAATGTATTCGGACACCCCTAGGCAATGCACAATTGACTGTTAGATAATACGGAGATTGGATTCTCAAGGTATAAACTGAGGCACAGAGTATTGTGTAGATCCCATATCATTTAGCTACAATACAGCAGGTCAGCAACTGTAAGCAGTTAATTCCATAAATTATCTGGGAGTACGCATTAGGAGTGCTTTAAAATGGAATGCTCATATAAAGTTGATCGTCGGTAAAGCAGATGCCAGACTGAGATTTCATTGGAAGAGTCCTAAGGAAATGCAACCCGAAAACAAAGGAAGTAGGTTACAGTACGCTTGTTCGCCCACTGCTTGAATACTGCTCAGCAGTGTGGGATCCGTACCAGATAAGGTTGATAGAAGAGATAGAGAAGATCCAACAGAGAGCAGCGCGCTTCGTTACAGGATCATCTAGTAATCGCGAAAGCGTTACGGAGATGATAAACTCCAGTGGAAGGCTCTGCAGGAGAGATGCTCAGTAGCTCGATACGGGCTTTTGTTGAAGTTTCGAGAACATACCTTTACCAAGGAGTCAAAAAAAATGGTTCAAATGGCTCTGAGCACTATGGGACTCAACTTCTGAGGTCATTAATCCCCTAGAACTTAGAACTAGTTAAACCTAACTAACCGAAGGACATCACACACATCAATGCCCGAGGCAGGATTCGAACCTGCGACCGTAGCGGTCTCGCAGTTCCAGACTGCAGCGCCTAGAACCGCACGGCCACTGCGGCCGGCACCGAGGAGTCAAGCAGTATATTGCTCCCTCCTACGTATATCTCGCGAAGACACCATGAGGATAAAATCAGAGAGATTAGAGCCCACACAGAGGCATACCGACAATCCTCCTTTCCACGAACAATACGAGACTGGAATAAAAGGGAGAACCGATAGAGGTACTCAAGGTAACCTCCGCCACACACCGTCAGGTGGCTTGAGGAGTATGGATGTAGATGTAGCTGTAGGTTAATAGAGAAGCAGTCAGAGGAGAAAGGGTCATAAGACTCAGAGAACGTGGACTAGCCATTGTATATCACCTGATTGATAAATCCATCAGACTCGTTTAAACCCTGCTAAAGCTGACCAGTTCGTCTGTTGGTGATGTGGTAGTTAATTGGAAACGTGAAGGAACAACCATAGCTAAATCAAGACCAGGCAGACGTCATGTGCTGACGGACATGGTCCGTCGAGCATAGCGGATGATGGTCATACAAACCGGCTTTAAATTAGCGGAATGGATCACCCGAAGTTAAGTCCCGCAGTGCCCAGAGCCATTTGAACCATTCTTTGTTGCCAAGATGCTGTACTATTTTATCAGATCCCAAATGCTTCCAGCAGTCCAGATAGTCAATGACAGTGCCTTTGGTACAATGGTCGAGCACCTCTTCGTAAGGTACACATTTCTCTAGTCAGTTGCAACATATCGCTTGAGTTAGTGTAAACAGCGACGCCAGTGGACAATGGATGACTCGAAACGACTGATACGCCCAGGTAATCGGATGGAAAGGTATGGGTGCGGTTTATGCTTGGAGAACGTTACCAGTCATTATGTATAGCGGCAACAGTGAAGTACGAAGGAGATGATGCTACAGTATAAAGGTGTTTTTTGTGGTTGGAATGGCGTCTCCTTATCGCACTTAACGAAACACTAAATGCCGAAGTATATGAACATATTTTAGAGCATTATTTATTGAGTAAGGTAGAGACAGAGTATGGAGACGGTGACTGATTGTATCAGCATGGCGATGCACCCTCTCATAAATCAGCATCTGGAAGGCAGTGGTGTATGGACAATAACATTCCTGAAGTGGATTGATACTCCTAGAGTTCCAAGCTGGACCGCATGTAACACATTGGGAATGAGTTACAACGTTCCAGACACCAGTGTCCAGCATCAGTACCTTCCCTTGTTCCTGAGGAAGAAGTGGCTGGCATTCCTCCACAGACTGTAAAACGTCTCTTTGAAAGCGGTCTCAGCAGAGCTCAAACTACCATCACAAATGCGGAGGATAGGTTTCCACATACTTTTGATCAGATAATGTAAATGGTTTCGTGTAGGACGGACTCCGTCAACTAATCCTGTTCATCTCAAATTTTCCACTATTCACGAAAAGCTTATTCCAGCACCTGATGTATTTGAATTAAAACATGAGACCAAAATATCTCAATTCTGATAGCTAAGTTTACTTAAAAGACATAGCTTTACCTACTATTATTTAATTAAAACAACAAAGGACGTACATCGATGACTGTCGGAATACTGGGCCTAGACGCAATCCAAATTAAAGTTTGTATTGGTGATTTTTCTTGATTTTGATTTTGGAATTTTTCTCTTTAAACCCGATTCCATGAAACGAACATGATTTGCAGAAACGGCTACTGAGGGGTGTACTCCCAATACCATTCGGTTGCACTAAAGTATAGCTGGCCATCTGAATAGCTTAAAATTATATAAACATGAATTTGAATAGCGATAAGACATATATACCTGACGTAGACTTCTCTGACACCAAGAAATGACGTCTGAAATCTCCAGGCTAAAGCAAGACCTCAACTGAGGGGTTGCACTTGGTACCTGGGCAGTCATGGTGACAATCTCGACACGGTTTAGGTGAGTGTTAGCAGACACTTTGACACTCACAGAGCGGGATATGTTGCCAAGATGGGCGGCCCATGTGGCCGAGCGGTTCTAGGCGCTTCAGTCTGGAACCGCGCGATCGCAACGGTCGCAGTTTCGAATCCTGCCTCGGGCATGGATGTGTGTGATGTCCTTAGAAGTCCTCAGAAGTTAAGTCTCACAGTGCCCAGAGCCATTTGAACCATTCTTTGTTGCCAAGATGCTGTACTATTTTATCAGAATTGGACTTTTTTCTCTCAAAATAGTTGTCCGTGATCCTTATTTATACAAAGTAGGCCTACTTTTCTATCTGTTGACCGTTGCGTTTGTCTCAAATTGACCGATTTCGGGAAATGTCGGCCGCCTTCACATCGTACGTCGTACTTGCAGAGTAAGCTATCGGCATGAAATTATCAGTTCACTGACATATGCTATATAGACTACATGACAGGTGATTATTAGTTCCACCATTACATTACTGATGTCAGTTCCATTACTAAATGTTACTCTGCATATACGACACATGAAGATGGACGACGTAGCCAGAAACCAGTCATTTTGAAATAACAAAGTAACGATCGACAGACAGAAAAATAAACCTATTTTCCTGTATTGTATTGTCTGTGGTGAAGGAGGCAACAATGAGGCAGTAAGATATTACGGTACATCGATATGTCAGAGTAATGACTAAATAACATTATTCGGAGTTCTTGTTCGTTATTTACAAAGTAAGAAGCAACACTTCAGTCAAGAAATGAAGCCATGATGACACAACCTTCGACAACAGACGACTAGAAATACAATTGCACTTCCTTTGAAGGGAGTTCCGCAACCGTTTACACAACTGTAACTCAAGCTTGAAACTGCCCACTACTGACGTAAAACGTAACTTTAAGTAAACAGACTAATGAATGTGATATATTCTTTTAAATATTCTTACGAATTATTAAGTCTGGCGTTACGTGTTATAACATTATGAAGTGGAATTTCAACACATCATTTACTGCTGACGAAATATTCACGTGAACTTCCTGGCAAATTAAATCTGGGACGTGAAACCGGAACCTTACTTTTCTTTATACGATATTACAGTGCAACTGTTTATCTGAATTACGATGCAAAGTTTCTTTGCACGTGCATGGACTGCGGCGCTTACAGACGATATGAAAAACATTTAATCCATTCGCTGTTGCGAGTATGGACAGCCATCAGCTGCAGAATGAAAAAAAACCTGTGCCGGACCAGGACACAAACCCTGACCTCCCGCCCATCGCGAACGATCGCCCCACTATTCGGCCATCCGTGCACGACTCAGGACTAGACTCAAACTTCCATACGTCCTAAACGATGCGTCTACAACCTGTACTCGTACATCTATTATGTGTATGTCCATATTCGCAAGTGAGACATTTTTCTTGAAAATTGCTTGCCCAGTGTCGGCGGATAAATATGATATCGCTGTGCCTGTGTTATACTAACTTACTTTCAAGTTACACGTCTCTCCTGTATGGGAATATACATAATGGATGTACGACTACAGGTTGCAGACGCAGACTGACGACGTATGGTAATGTGGGGTCTGGCCGTGAATCGTGCACAGATGGCCGGATGGGGTAGGGGGTTGACGGGAGAGGGGGGGGGGGGGGGGCGGCCGCTCGTAATGGGCGGGAGGTCTGGTTTCGAGTCCCGGTCCGGCACAGACTTTCATTGTCGTCATTCCATTCTGCAGTTGATGGTTGTCCATATTTGCAACTGCGAATGCGTTAAAGCAATTACTTTTCCTTGGCAATACTTTTACCCAATGAGAGCGACTCATTACCGTCCTCCAACATCAACCTTTTCCCCAACCACCAATTACAACTCTCTCCAACCTGAAGAACTTCACAGTTCTGCCGCATATTTTGCAGGCCAGCAGTCATGTAGAAAAGAGACATTTTGGAGAAATGCTTCGTCACAGGGAGAATACTTCCAAAGCGATTCATTGGGAAAGTTTTCAAGTAAATGAGCAATTGTTATCCGTATGCCGTTAGACATGAGTGTGAGGTATTTCTTTCTTTTGGCAGCAGAGGACAGTCTCTTTGTAATAGATAAAAGTGCTACTTAAATACTTTGATGTAATAATCGAGGCGTAACATGGTCACCAGGAAGCCTTCGTTATAAAAGCCAGATTCATGATAGGCGTTATGGAAAATGCGGGACTTTTTCTGCCGAACACCTTCCATTAATGGCGATTGATTCATGCTTATAGCTGCAAGTACCGGAGAAAATCAACGTGAAAAAGCTGTTCTTTTTTTTGTAATTCCTCATCTCGCAGCTCCTTCGCTAACCTGTCTACTACTTCGTTCCGGACACATCATTGTAACCCACAGCTCAAACGGTAAGCTTCTTTCAATCAGTACAGTTTAACTCTGACATTCATTCTGCTAGCTGATATACGAAGTATCTGTTCTCCCATAGCAACAATACAAGTTGCTAGTCTGACAGGCATCTGATTGAGTTGAATTCTATGTTGTCTCGATATTTGGGTCTTGCCTGTATTTGTTAACATACATGACTCTCTGAAGTCTGATTCACCAACCCCCTTGTCTGATCACACGAAACCCTAATCCGATAGGTTTGTATTCATGTTGGATCTCCTCTACTGCTGCATCTATATACTTTCTACTCAAGCAACGATGTAGTGTAAGGGTACCACATACTGCTGCTAGTCATTTTTTCATCACCTATGGTAGTAGAAAATGGAGCGAGGGAAAAAAGAGTGTCTGCATGTCTCCGAACGAATCCTAGTATCTCTCGTCTTCGCGGTACTTATGTAAAACGCACGGTGGCAGCACTAGAGTCCTTCTACAGTCAGCTACAAAAGCCAGCTCTCTACATCAACAGTGTTTCGCGAGAAGAATGTCGTCTTCCCTTCACGAATTCCCGTTTCAGTTCATGAAGCACCTCCGTAACATCGTGTGTTGATCGGACCTGCCGGTACAAATCCAACAGCACGATTCTGCTTCGGTGTCTTCGTTTAGTCTGACTTGATGCGATCGCAAGCATTCAAGTAATTCATAAGAATAGTTCGTTCAAGACCAATCTTTCATTTTCTTTCGTCATGCTTCAGCTGCGACCATCCAGAAGTTAATCTATTGTACAAACCTTTCCATCTCAGAGACGCAATTGGAACCTACGACGTCAGTTATTGCTCGATGTACTCCAATCTCTGTCTTCCTCTACAGTTTTTACCGTCTACATTTCCCTCGCCTACATTTTCCTCGCCAGTTCTGCGGAGAACCTCTTTATTCCTTACCTCATTAGGCCACCTAAGTCGCAACAATCTTCTGTAGCATCACATCTCAAATGCTTCGATTCTCTCTTGTTCCGGTTTTCCTACAGCCCACGTAGCACTACCATGCATTTCTGTTCTCCAAAGAAAGTTCTCAGTAATTTTGTCCTCAAATTAAGGCCTATAACTTCTCTTGGCAATGTATGCTTTCTTTACTGTGCTGGTCCGCCTCTTACCTCCTCATTGCTTCTACCGTCGTAAGTTGTTTTGCTTCGAAGATAGTAGAATGCCTTAAGTTCGTTTGCTTCGCGATCACCGAGTCTGATGTTAAGTTTCCCGCTGTTCTCATTTCTGCTACTTCTCATTACTTCCGCGCTTTTTCGATTTTTTCTAAATCATTATTCAGCACTCACTAGACTGATCACCCAATACAACAGATCCTGTAATTCTTTATCTCTGTCACTGAGGGTAGCAACGCCATTAGTGAATCTTATCATTGATTTCCTTTAACCTTGAAATTGAATGTCACTCTCGAACCTTCCTTTTACTTAGGCCATTGCTTCTTCAATTTGTAGATTGAACTGTATGGGCGAAAAACTGCGTTCATGCCTTCCACTTTTTAATCCTGTTCCTTCCTCCTTGGTCTTCCAGTCTTATTGTACATGTTATGTAACGTCTGCCTTTCCTTTACCGTTTTGCTCACAGTTTCGAGCATTTTACACCATATTACATTGTCAAATGATTTTTCCAGGTCGACGGATCTGATGAACGTCTCTTGAGTTTTCTTCAGTCTTGATTCCTTTATCACCTGCCTCTCTGTGTGCCTAAAGTCATATTGATAGTCCTCTGACAGATTCTCAACTTTCTTTTCCATTCTTCTTTATACCATTCTTTTTAGCAACTTTGACGAATGAGATGTTAATCTGTTTGTACTACAATTTGCGTACTAACCGGCTTTTGTTATCTTCGGGATAGCGTGGGTGATGTTTTTCCAAATGGTACATCGCCAGTATCGTACATTCTACATACCAATGTCAATAATACTTTGCTGTCACTTTCCCAAATGCTTGTAGAAATTCCGATGGAATATTATCTATCATTTCTGCCTTATTTGATCTTAAAATATTCAAAGCTGTTTTAAATTCCGGTACTAATACTGTATCCCCTGTCTCTTCCCTGTAGACTCATATTTCTTCTTCTTTCGTCAGACAAGTTATTCCACATCATAGAGGCCTTCGGTGTACTCTTTCACACTATTTGCTCTATCTTCTTCATTAACATTGGAATACCCATTGCACTCTTAACACTACCGCCCTTGCATTTAATGTCACTTGGGGGCTGTTTCCAATTTTTTTAAATCCTTACTCAATACTTTAGATAATCCTTTGTTTATCGATTATTTCAAATTTTTTCTACAACAATTTTGCTTTGGCTTCCATGCACTTCGTATTCATTTTGTTTCTAGGTGACTTACATTTATTATATTCCTGAATTTCCTTGAACAGTTATTTTACTTCCTTCTTTCGTCGATCAAATGAAGTATTAAATAACGCCACAGATTAGTTTGGGGTTACTTTATTCAAAAAGTGCCGCTATCGGTGTCGAATTTTTCACGATTCATCGTCACACTGTTTTCATTCTTTCATCAAAACAAATGATACATCGGTTTCCTGTGAGCTGCCCTATGGTAAAAAAATAATTCACAATAAAACTGCGTGCCCGACCGAAACACGAACTCGGGAACTTCGGAAGTGCCCGCGAAAGTCAAAGGTCCCGAGTTCGAGTCTCGGTCCAGCACACATTTTAATCTGCCAAGAAGTTTCATATCAGCGCACACTCCGCTGCAGAGTGAAAATATCATTCTGGAAACATCCCCCAGGCTGTAGCTAAGCCATGTCTCCGCAATATCCTTTCTTCCAGGAGTGCTATTTCAGCAAGGTTTGCAGGAGAGCTTCTGTGAAGTTTGGAAAGTAGGAGGTCAGGTACTGGCCGAAGTAAAGCTGTGAGGACGGGGCAGTAGCTGAGATGGCACAGCCATTTACTACTGCCAGCACCTCGTCTCCTACCTTCCAAACTTTACAGAAGCTTTCCTGCAAACCTTGCAGGACTAGCACTCCTGGATGAACGGATATTGCGGAGACATGGCTTAGCCACAGCCTGGGGGATGTTTCCACAGTGAGATTTTCACACTGCAGCGGAGAGTGTGCTGATATGAAACTTCGTGGCAGATTAAAACTGTGTGCCAGACCGAGACTCGAACTCGGGACCTTTGCCTTTTGCGGGCAAGTGCTCTACCAACTGAGTTACCCAAGCACGACTCCCGCTCCATCCTCACAGCTTTACTTCTGCCAGTACCTCATCTCCTACAACCTTACAGAAGCTCTCCTCCGAACCTTGGAGAACTAGCACTCCTGAAGGAAAGGATATTGCGGGGACATGGCTTAGCCACAGCCTGGGGTATGTTTCCACAATGAGACTTTCACTCTGCAGCGGAGTGTGCGCTCATATGAAACTTCCTGGCAGAGTGAAAATCTCATTCTGGAAACACCCACCAGGCTGTGGATAAGCCATGTCTCTGCAATATCCTTTCTTTCAGGAGTGCTAGTTCTGCAAGGTTCGGAGGAGAGCTTCTGTAAAGTTTGTAAGGTAGGAGACGAGCTACTGGCGGAAGTAAAGCTGTGAGGACGGGGCGTGAGTCGTGCTTGGGTGGCTCAGTTGGTAGAGCACTTGCCCGCAAAAGGCAAAGGTCCTGAGTTCGAGTCTCGGTCTGGCACACAGTTTTAATCTGCCGGGAAGTTTCATATCAGCGCACCCTCCGCTGCAGAGTGAAAATTTCATTCTAGAAACATCCCCCAGGCTGTGGCTAAGCCATGTCTCCGCAATATCCTTTCTTTCAGGAGTGCTAGTTCTGCAAGGTTCGCAGGAGAGTTTCTGTAAAGTTTGGAAGGTAGGAGACGAGGTACTGGCAGAAGTAAAGCTGTGAGGACGGGGCGTGAGTCGTGCTTGGGTAGCTCAGTTGGTAGAGCACTTGCCCGCGAAAGGCAAAGGTCCGAAGTTCGAGTCTCGGTCTGGCGCACAATTTTGATCTGCGAGGAAGTTTCATATCAGCGCACACTCCGCTGCAGAGTGAAAATCTCATACTGGTACAGCAATTGTCCGTGATAGGTAAAGGTCCCGACTTCGAGTCTTGGTCCGCCGTTTCATCACATACCGAATTTTCAGTGTGCGCCACATATTTTGATTCAAAACATACGAAAAAAATACACAGTTTCCAAAGTACCTGTCATGGACGCTACACTACCACGATACAAATATATGGCATGTTTGGGAAAGGAAGTGTAAACTACTGTTGTTTTAAACTGGGAAAGTATCTAAAATTCAACGTAGGTCGCTAAATACAACTGAGAAAGTATCTAAAATTCAACGTAGGTCACTAAATACAGACAGATAACGATATATACATGGGATTTTATACAACGATAAAAGAAAGTGTGTGACGTTGTTATATGCTGTTTGAGCACTGATCATGATTATACTTTAAAATTAATTCGTATTTAATGGCATAAAGAATATTGACTATTTTATGTGCATACAATATTAAGATTAGTTAGTTGGTTTGCAGACAGGTGTACAAACCTCGTCTATATTTATGGAAAGTACTTTCTGGAACTCTTGCAAGGAAGGAGTGTTAGCCAGTTTAGTCTGCTCATTGAGAAATTTTCAGGGTAAATGTTTTTATGCGAGTATGTCTGTGTGTGTGTGTGTGTGTGTGTGTGTGTGTGTGTGTGTGTGTGTGTGTGTGTGTGCGCGTGTGTATTTCTGTTTTCTCTAACAGATTCATAGTGGCTCCCTATTCTGCTAAATAATATTTTCATATTGCTTTCAGCGTTTCTCACTGAATGGTTTCCTTATGAATCTGAACTGCAAACGTAGATTTGTTCATGTTTCCAAGCCTTAAGGCATCAAGGTGTTCTGTGTACCTAATCTCGAAACTCCGGTCTATTCGACCAACGTAGAATTTTGGGCACGAATCGCATAGGAGCTTGCGTATTCCTGATTTACTATAGGGGGTCTTGGAAATAATTTCTATGATGCATCACATTTATTTTGGTGTAATTTACTTTCAGCAGAGAAGTTGATATTAATATTCTTCTTTTTAAGTACGTTTGCAATTCGGTATTATCTTGGACTTATGTATGGGATAACAGTATATTTAGGTTTGGCTTCTTTATGATGCCTATTTGTTTTGTTCGAATGCTGTGTGAACTGTTGTACTGAGGAGCTGTGGCTTTTGTTTTTATTTTGATGTGGAGGTTGTCTATTACTATGGGATCATAGACGTTGTTATGAGCAACTGTTTTAATTAAACTTATTTAATTTTGTTGATCTATATGACTCATAGATACTTTTTGCATTCGATGTACCTTGGTTCTGAAATTTGACATTTGCTGTTGAAGGGAATGATGTGAGGAGTTGTCAGTGCGAAAACTTTCGGTGGTGGGATTTCTGTAGATGCTAAATTGATGATTATGGTTAAGAGCACAAATTTTAAGATCAAGAAAATTTATGTTTTTTTTGTCTCATACTCAGCTGCGAATTTATGCAGTTTACTGAGATCTGCTGCCAATGCATCAATTTCAGAGCCTCTCCTTAATAGACAATTACAACAAAAAGTGATCCACGATGGAAATTTTTCCAAAGCCCCTACAGTAAATCTGGAATGTACCAGCTCCTGTGTGACATGTGTCCAAAATTTTACATTGATCAGAAAGGCAAAAGTATCGAGATTAGGTTCAGAGAACACCTTGATGCCACAAGTCATGGAAACTTAAATCATCTACGCTTACAACACACAATACAGAACAAAACCATTCAGTGAGAAACGTTAAGAGCAACATGAAAGTATTACATTTAGCAAAAAATGGAGCCACTCTGAATCTATTACAGGAAATAGAAATACACACATAAAAACACTTACTCTGATAACATCCTTAATGAACAGACTAAGTGGATAATACTCCTTTCCTGAAAACTTTCAGAAAGCTTTCTATACTCCGATACAAATCATGTTTGTACTTTTATTTGCAGATCAATTAACTAACGTTATAATATTATATGACCTACTGACACTAAGTACTAATAAATTTTAAAGTACAATCATCATGAATGTTCAAACACCACATACGGATTTCATTCACTTTCTTTCCACCATTTTTTTCGCTATCGTTGTATAAAATAAGTTTCTAGAGTTATCAATCACATAATCACATGTATTTATGGTTATGTGTCAGTATTTATTGCACTATATACAATGTGAAACAGCTTTTCGACTTAACACAACAATAATGTACGCTTTCTTTCCCGAAAATGTCGTATCTTTTTATCATTTTATCGCAACATCTTTGACAGTTATATACTTTTTAAACAGTGTACTTTTTTCGTTTGTAAAAATAAACATCAGGCACACAATGAAAATTCATTTTATGACCAAACTAAAGCGTCTCACAGTGCAGAACAGTGTTTGGGTCTGTGGAAATACGAACATCTTTGAGAATATACTTGTACTTCACCGGAAGAAAACTACAGAAACAAGTACCCGAGATGGACATTTCACGTAAGTTGTATTCTAACACAAATCTGTAGCGCAACAATTTTGATTACATGTGAATTATTGTTTATCATAGAGAAAGTCACAGGAAACCAGTGTTTTTTGTTTTGGTAAAAGCATGAAAACCGTCTGATGATGAACTGCGGAAAATTCGAAACCGGTAACCGTACATTTAAAATAGAGTAACCTAAAACCAATATGTGGTTGACTACTGTGCGTCAACAACAATTTTTTTCATGTAACAAGGTAACAGCATACGCTTCCAACCATGTCTTTATTTGACGAAACTGAACTGAAGTACCTGTTCTGATACCATGTTTTCTTCACAGTGACCTTCCTTCTAACTATGCTTTCCTCTCCAACTCCTGTGTCTGCCCAGTATAGAGATGCAGATTCCTTTTCAACTGTATGCCTACTGGACAATTCATTATCACAATACCTATCGCCTCAATGACCTTCAGGCGTTCCTTTTCATTCCTTATTACTTCCGTATCCAACCTCTTTACACACTGATTTTTCCTGATTAGGCTCTTAACTTTCATCCCAGTCTTCATCATTACTAAACTGTAATCTGATTCTACATCCTTGGTATTCCTTCCGATCTATCATCTAATTTCGGAATCTCTCGGGGGTCATGATGTAATCTGACTGGAATATTCCCAACACTCCTGGTCTGATTCCTGTAGTGGTTCTTAAGGAGATTTACTGCAGGAATCAATTAGCCTCCTTCCTCTCTCATTCCTTGTCCAAAGTCCATATTCTTCCGTAATCTTTTTATTTTCTCCTTCCCTTGCAACTGCATTCCAATTCTCCATGACTATTAGATCTTCGTATCTCTTTACGTACTGAATTACCCATTCAGTATCCTCATATACTTTCGCTATGTCTTCATATTTTGCTTGTGACTTTGGCATATACACCTGAACTATCGTTGTCGGTGTTGGTTCGCTGTCGATTCTGATAAGAACACCGCTGTAAACTGAACCCTTCGCAGTAACTCACCCTCTGTCCTACCTTTCTGCTCATAACGAATCCTACACTCGTTACATCATTCTCATTGGTTTTTCTTGAATAGCCTACTGCGAATGTTGAGTTGCTTAAGACCAAATGATATCTTCCTGTTCATCGGCACAGTTTCCCATCCCCTCTCCACCCCTCCTTCTGTTGCAGAAATAAAATCAGAAACAGAAAGGAAAAACCTGGAGACAGACACACGACTTGTCCACCATCCTTGGATTGCAGTCAACCAACGGAAGAGTTTCCTGGGTACAACTGCAGTCACTCCAACTTTTGTAGCTGACGCCCGTCGTATTGAACTGTGGATTGGTAGAGCATATGATGAAATTGCCAATGAGACATATAAGGCTGGTTAACTACTACCATTTAGGCCACTGAAGCCGCCAAATGGTGCGAGAACGAGAGTGGCGCATAATTAACATGAGGTAGGGTTATAACGAAACAGACTAAAGGCAAACTTTAAAAGAACCCAAAATCCCCAAGATTGGCGAAGTTTTAGATAAGCTCGAATTTTAGCACGAAATTCATTACGAGATGATACTAGTAGTTTCCAAAGCAAAATTGTGTCTCGAAATCTGGCAGAAAACCCAAAGAGCTTACAGTCATATGTAAACTACACCAGGGCAAGATGCAACCAGTACCTCAACTGCGTGATAACAATGGTGATGTCGTTGATGATAATGCCACTGCAGCAAAGCTACTAAACACGATTTTCGGAAATTCCTTCACCAGAGAAGGCGAATCTAGAGCAACTGCCAATATAAGTAACACAGAAGGAGGTATCCCTTTTGCAGTGAACAGCTTAAATCACTTAATAAAGACAAGGCCTCGGTCCAGACAGCGTACCACTCAGGTTTCTTTCAGAGTATGCTGATACAATAGCTCCATACTCAGCAATCATACGCCACCACTCGCTCGTCAAAAGATCAGTACCTAAAGACTGAACCACTCGTTCGATGTAACATCCGTATCTAAAGACTGCAAAGTTGCACAAGTCATGCCATTAACCAAGATACGAAGTAAGAGTAATCCGCTGGATTACAGACCCATATCACTAACGTCGATATGCAGAAGACTTCTGGAACATATACGTATTCGAATTAATGAATTACCGCGAAGTAAACGATTTATTGACAAACAGCACGGTTTTGGAAGATATCTTTCTCGTGAAACACAACTATATCTTTATTCACTCGAAGTGATGTGTGCTGTCAACAGGGGATGTCAAATTCAATCTAAGCATTCCATTCTGACACCGTTCCTCACAAGCGACTTCTAATCATATTGCGTTCCTATGAAATATCGCCTCAGTTTTGCGGCCAGATTCATGAGTTCCTGTCGCAAAAGGTAACACGATTCGTAATAACTGACGGAAAGTCATCGAGTAAAACAGAATTAACTTCTAGCGTTTACTAAGGAAGTGTTATAGGTCCGCTGCTGTTCCTAATCTATGTAAACGACATTGGAGTAAATATGAGCGGCAGATGCAGATGATGCTTTCACTTACCGCCCTGTAAGGTTGTCAGGTGATAAAAACCATTTGTAAAATTATTTAGCTAGCTGTAATGGTGCGAAAAGTGGCACTGACTCTTAATAGTGAAACGCGTGAAGTCATTCACATGAGTACTAAAAGAAATCCACTGAATTTCGGTTGGACGAGAAAATACGCAATTCTAAAACCTTAAAATGGATCTAAACACATTTACGAATAACTTAAATTGGAAAGACCACATAGATAATGTTGTAGGGAAATCAAAGCAAAGACTGCGATTTATTGACGGAAAACTTAGAACGTGCAACAGGTGTACAAAAGGTCTTCTTACGCCACGCTTGTTCGCCCTTTTGCAGAGTATTACTGTTCGGTGTGTCTACCCAATCAGATGGAACTGATGGAGGACACCGAAAAAGTTCAAAGAATGGCAGCTCGTTTTGCATTTTCGGGAAGCAAGGAAAAGAGTGTCTCTGACATGATACATGAAATGAGGTGGCAGTCACTAACAAAAAGGCGTTTTTCATTGCGGCAGATTCTTCTCCTGAAATTTCGGTCACCAACATTCTTCTCCGATTGTGGAAATATTTTGTTGGTTCCCACCTACTTAAGGAGGAATGATTATTATAATAAAATAAGAGAAATCATAGCTCGCGCAAAAAGATGTAAGTGTTCGATTTTTTCCGCTCGCCATTCAAGAGCTGAATAATAGAGAAATAGTTTGGAAGTTATTTGTTGAACACTCTGCCAACACTAACCATGTAGATGTAGATAAACCTGTGGTGAGGTGCTGGATTCCAAATACCTTTTGGTATGCAGTATCTTGCTGGAAAGACAACAATGCTGCTCAAGGAAGCTGTTTATAAATGTAAACAAACAATGTAGCTCAGTTGAAGCTGTAATTTCAATTGTGTTTCGTGTAAACAAATAAATCGTTTATTGTAAATGTAGCAGGCTTCTAGCCACGGAGGAAGAAGTGAGGCATGTCATCGTAAAACTTAGTAATGAAATAACAATGGGCATCTTTTACCACACCAATTACAGTCACCCTGATTTAGAAATTGCCGGCGTGAAGAGATAGGTTGCTGTTTATCCGTATGTGACGACTACACTTTCGAAGTAGGACATACGCGTTTCTGAACTCTCTGTCTCATACATTTTACTGTTTATGTCAATATGGTTAAGGTATCGTAACACCATAAGGTAATTGGTAAATTTTGCGTAAAACCTATATTTGAGATACGTTCGTTGTCTTCAAAGAAAATAAAATCTTATTTGGGCTTTGATCATATGCATGTTTTCGGAGCATTCTTTTCTAGGAACGAAGGAGTACATGAAATACATATTTTTAGAAAATACCCCAGTAGTATCGGTTTGCAGGATTCCGGAATGTTGTAACGAACCTTTTTTTTCATTTGCTAACAGTCACAAGTTTTACTCACACACTTACCGATTTCAAGTGAAATCTACAAACTTCTTCAGATATAATTTAGCAGCAAAAGTTTCGTAATTCAGGAGCCAAGTTTTTGATTGAAATCAATAGCTTAAGTAAGATAATTGCCCGAAACACTAAGGAAGGAAGTTACAAGGAAGTCTATACTTCCGTAGAATTAGACTTAGTATTTCCGCCATCCCATTCATTTCAAAGGGATATGATTAATCAAAAAAAAAAAAAAAAAAATACTAGGCGCAGACTAAAGACGCCCATCTCATGTTCCTGAGAGGGATACAGGACTAAATGACCCGCACCCCTGAAAAACAAATTTCCTGTGATGGAGAGAGCTTACTCCATCACTTAGTACCGCCGGAAATTAATACACCCTTCATAATCGTCATCTAGTTTCCGTTGCATAAATGACTTACTTGCCCTAGAAAACGAGGTACCAGCGCACGTAGCTATGATTAGTCCGGAGACGCTAGGGTAAGTGATGGATGGTTAAACATGCCCCATCATAATGATTGGCCAGCATATGAAGTGGGACGGAGCTTTTGGTATTATTTAATTTCAATCTGTTACTCTGACAGTAGTCTTTTTAACTACCTTTCATTCCAGTGTAATGATAGTTAATATTTTATCGCTGATTCTGGTAAACGTTATATATGAACGAATGCATGAAACTATATGTATGTAAATTTATTTTTAGTATCGTAATTTTGTGTAATGTTTATGTACTGAATGTATGCCACCAAAATTTTGTGAAGTATGTAATCAAATACAGCGCCCATTACGTCGTAATTACTATCTGTTCACTGGAAAGGAAGAGGAAGATATCCTCCAGTGAGTTAATAGTGGTTTATAATGGAGAAACGGTTAATTAATGAAGAAGACACTGTTCACAGTGTGACGTACGACAAGAGTGTGGAAAGTACTACAACGGAAAGAACTTAAAGTGAAGCTCTTTTGATGAGTTTGTTAACGTAATGAACGCTGTAGCTGAGGACGGTAACAGCGTACTGTCAGTGTGTAATGACGAACTGTAAGCCGAGACATAGTGTATGTAGAACTAGGTTAAAGACTGTACACGACGATCAAGACAGAAGAGAAACCGTGTGGAAGACGGAAGAAGGAATGGTATTAATTAGATAAAGAGGATTGAAAGAGAGTAAGATAAGAACAGAGGAAACCATTACCTAATGGCAGACGACTGTTATGCCGAGCACGAAGAATTTTTAATAACTACTAGATTTACTTGGCCACGCATTGCTGCGGTTCAGACCATTTAAATAGAAAAAAAGAAAATAGAGAGCACACTTTCTGAATATGTATGGGAATTAGATATTCGTCCTGGTCTCCTTCTCTCCACTGTCTCTAACAATCTTCCCTGCCCTTATTATGTCCATTTACTCCTCCTACGCCCTCTCTCTATCCATCACCTCCTCCCCCTCTCTCTATCAATCTCCTGTTATACCTCTCTGTCCATCTCCTCCTTTCAGTTTTCTATGTTCATTTTTTCCCACCCCTCAGTCTATCACCTCTTCTACCCTCTCTCTAACCCTGAGCCTTATTTATTAATATTATAGAGTTCACATTCTGTACATCATGACTAAGTAAGCTGTAAATACAACTTTACTGGTTATTAAAAAAGTTTCCGTATTGTATATTTTACATAGACGTGTATATCAAAAAATGTATAATACACTCCTGGAAATGGAAAAAAGAACACATTAACACCGGTGTGTCAGACCCACCATACTTGCTCCGGACACTGCGAGAGGGCTGTACAAGCAATGATCACACGCACGGCACAGCGGACACACCAGGAACCGCGGTGTTGGCCGTCGAATGGCGCTAGCTGCGCAGCATTTGTGCACCGCCGCCGTCAGTGTCAGCCAGTTTGCCGTGACATACGGAGCTCCATCGCAGTCTTTAACACTGGTAGCATGCCGCGACAGCGTGGACGTGAACCGTATGTGCAGTTGACGGACTTTGAGCGAGGGCGTATAGTGGGCATGCGGGAGGCCGGGTGGACGTACCGCCGAATTGCTCAACACGTGGGGCGTGAGGTCTCCACAGTACATCGATGTTGTCGCCAGTGGTCGGCGGAAGGTGCACGTGCCCGTCGACCTGGGACCGGACCGCAGCGACGCACGGATGCACGCCAAGACCGTAGGATCCTACGCAGTGCCGTAGGGGACCGCACTGCCACTTCCCAGCAAATTAGAGACACTGTTGCTCCTGGGGTATCGGCGAGGACCATTCGCAACCGTCTCCATGAAGCTGGGCTACGGTCCCGCTCACCGTTAGGCCGTCTTCCGCTCACGCCCCAACATCGTGCAGCCCGCCTCCAGTGGTGTCGCGACAGGTGTGAATGGAGGGACGAATGGAGACGTGTCGTCTTCAGCGATGAGAGTCGCTTCTGCCTTGGTGCCAATGATGGTAGTATGCGTGTTTGGCGCCGTGCAGGTGAGAGCCACAATCAGGACTGCATACGACCGAGGCACACAGGGCCAACACCCGGCATCATGGTGTGGGGAGCGATCTCCTACACTGGCCGTACACCACTGGTGATCGTCGAGGGGACACTGAATAGTGCACGGTACATCCAAACCGTCATCGAACCCATCGTTCTACCATTCCTAGACCGGCAAGGGAACTTGCTGTTCCAACAGGACAATGCACGTCCGCATGTATCCCGTGCCACCCAACGTGCTCTAGAAGGTGTAAGTCAACTACCCTGGCCAGCAAGATCCCCGGTTCTGTCCCCCATTGAGCATGTTTGGGACTGGATGAAGCGTCGTCTCACGCGGTCTGCACGTCCAGCACGAACGCTGGTCCAAGTGAGGCGCCAGGTGGAAATGGCATGGCAAGCCGTTCCACAGGACTACATCCAACATCTCTACGATCGTCTCCATGGGAGAATAGCAGCCTGCATTGCTGCGAAAGGTGGATATACACTGTACTAGTGCCGACATTGTGCATGCTCTGTTGCCTGTGTCTATGTGCCTGTGGTTCTGTCAGTGTGATCATGTGATGTATCTGACCCCAGGAATATGTCAATAAAGTTTCCCCTTCCTGGGACAATGAATTCACGGTGTTCTTATTTCAATTTCCAGGAGTGTATAAGTGAGTTTAAAAGTTTATTTCACTAACTTGTAAAGGGCCCATTTTGAGATTTTAATGACCATGTTCTCCGTTTATATATATATTAAAGAACTGGGTACCTAAAACACGCCTTTATTCGAATTCAACGTTGAGTCAAATTTTCAAAGCAAACCGTGAAGAAATTTCGGAGGTTTGAGATTTTGAAGAAACGAACATCTACGTTTGTACTTACGTAGAAACTGAAAACGTTTCTAGGCGCTACAGTCTGGAACCGCGCAATCGCTACGGTCGCAGGTTCGAATCCTGCCTCGGGCATGGGTGTGTGTGATGTCCTTAGGTTAGTTAGGTTTAAGTAGTTCTACGTTCTAGGGGACTGATGACCTCAGAAGTTAAGTCCCGTAGTGCTCAGAGCCATTTGAAAACGTTTCTAAGCCCAATCATCTGAAATTTTTTTGACCGAATGCTTTGAAATCTTGAGATAACGTTGAATTTCTATATGCGCAGGTTTTAGAATTTTATTTTTAGTACATGTAATATATATTTTTTATAAATTTAATAATAGGGAAATATTGTTACAAAAAATCTGTAAGTATATATATATATTTATATATATATATATATATATACTGCTCGTACGCCCTCTCTCTGTCAATTATACAGGGTGAGTCAGGAGCACAGATACATGCTTTGAGGGGTAACTGCTTCAGTGATTCTGAACAAGAAACCTCATATCGACGTGTGCCCTATACCGAATGGTTTCCGAGATAGAACACATTTAATGTCACTTTCGTACGGTTTTCTTGAATAAAAGGGCACCCTTCTGCGAAAATGTGTCGCAGTACAAAATCAAACTATATTAAATTTCCTTCGGAAAAGGTCCTGTTCATTTTTTCCTCTATAACTAATGGTGTGTGTGAAGAGAGCGCGAAAATGTAGAAAAACTCGTTCGACGCTCATGCGCTGTAGCTTACGTAGATTTTACACGCCAGTTTGAGGTAGTTTCCCGACATGATAGGCCGCAAGTGTCCCGTATATACACTCCTGGAAATTGAAATAAGAACACCATGAATTCATTGTCCCAGGAAGGGGAAACTTTATTGACACATTCCTGGGGTCAGATACATCACATGATCACACTGACAGAACCACAGGCACATAGACACAGGCAACAGAGCATGCACAATGTCGGCACTAGTACAGTGTATATCCACCTTTCGCAGCAATGCAGGCTGCTATTCGCCCATGGAGACGATCGTAGAGATGCTGGATGTAGTCCTGTGGAACGGCTTGCCATGCCATTTCCACCTGGCGCCTCAGTTGGACCAGCGTTCGTGCTGGACGTGCAGACCGCGTGAGACGACGCTTCATCCAGTCCCAAACATGCTCAATGGGGGACAGAACCGAGGATCTTGCTGGCCAGGGTAGTTGACTTACACCTTCTAGAGCACGTTGGGTGGCACGGGATACATGCGGACGTGCATTGTCCTGTTGGAACAGCAAGTTCCCTTGCCGGTCTAGGAATGGTAGAACGATGGGTTCGATGACGGTTTGGATGTACCGTGCACTATTCAGTGTCCCCTCGACGATCACCAGTGGTGTACGGCCAGTGTAGGAGATCGCTCCCCACACCATGATGCCGGGTGTTGGCCCTGTGTGCCTCGGTCGTATGCAGTCCTGATTGTGGCTCTCACCTGCACGGCGCCAAACACGCATACGACCATCATTGGCACCAAGGCAGAAGCGACTCTCATCGCTGAAGACGACACGTCTCCATTCGTCCCTCCATTCACACCTGTCGCGACACCACTGGAGGCGGGCTGCACGATGTTGGGGCGTGAGCGGAAGACGGCCTAACGGTGAGCGGGACCGTAGCCCAGCTTCATGGAGACGGTTGCGTATGGTCCTCGCCGATACCCCAGGAGCAACAGTGTCTCTAATTTGCTGGGAAGTGGCGGTGCGGTCCCCTACGGCACTGCGTAGGATCCTACGGTCGTGGCGTGCATCCGTGCGTCGCTGCGGTCCGGTCCCAGGTCGACGGGCACGTGCACCTTCCGCCGACCACTGGCGACAACATCGATGTACTGTGGAGACCTCACGCCCCACGTGTTGAGCAATTCGGCGGTACGTCCACCCGGCCTCCCGCATGCCCACTATACGCCCTCGCTCAAAGTCCGTCAACTGCACATACGGTTCACGTCCACGCTGTCGCGGCATGCTACCAGTGTTAAAGACTGCGATGGAGCTCCGTATGTCACGGCAAACTGACTGACACTGACGGCGGCGGTGCACAAATGCTGCGCAGCTAGCGCCATTCGACGGCCAACACCGCGGTTCCTGGTGTGTCCGCTGTGCCGTGCGTGTGATCATTGCTTGTACAGCCCTCTCGCAGTGTCCGGAGCAGGTATGGTGGGTCTGACACACTGGTGTCAATGTGTTCTTTTTTCCATTTCCAGGAGTGTACATAATCTGTGTATGAGTGTGTGTGTGTGTGTGTGTGTGTGTGTGTGTGTGTGTGTGTGTGTTAAACAAAAAATAGGTACCTACAAACGAACCCCTGTTAGAGTCAGAATTTCAAAGCAATCTGTCAAGAACATTCGGAAATACACGATTTTTACAGATGAACGTTTATATTATAATTTGTATAGATTTGGACAAATTGTTCATGGACTGCGCTATGCGGACGGACGATAACATTAGAATGAACAGTCCTTAAGAAGAAGTGAATTTTACGTGGACTTCTGCAAGAGACAGACATTTTGAAACCCACTGTTTGCGGGGACGTAGTAAGTGTTACGCGAAAAGTGATGCTTTAAATACATGTGCCCCTGCCTCTCTAATACACCTGTAAGTGGGACACTTACTGTTGCCGCTAACATCAGAAAATACCTTCACTAAAACAGTCCTGAACTTTACTCTGGCAAATTCAAACGATTAAAATACAACGAACTATTCTTCGAACAGTGTCTTCATTGCAAAAATGTCCACAGCATTTATTAAATAGGAAGCGGGTACACCGCCATTTTACAGCCGTCTCTGATCAGCTATAGCACCGCGAGCGCGGTCCAGCACTGTCGCACAGCATCGGGACAGAATTCACTGTCTACAGTCAGAAGTAGGGGAATCTCAGAAACAGATCTCTGACAGCAGCCGGAACAATAACGAGTCATATTTACCACGATTCATAACGACACAATCAATACTTTGTACCACATTATTTCATACAAGTAAATTAAATAAGCATTAAGAGGTTCATTTGCGGTAGAAAATTAAAAAAAAATTATATTAAACTTGCAGCGAAATCTTTGTAAACAGGTGCAAGTTAAAAATAGCCAATGAAACTGCAGTTGTGTACGAAGTCATTGTGCTTTACCACGCAGTCAAATAGTAAATGAAACTTTCTGTAGATACGGGGAAATCTGAATGGGTCAGGAGGGTTAATACTGAAATTAAACTACCTAGTTAAGTATCATACCAAGCAATAAGAGATCTGTAAAACTGTTTGACGTGTTGTACACAGTACATACTGGTAAAGTGAAATTACAAATAAAATACAATTAATAAGCTGAATAAGCACTGAAGTATTAAACAAGTATGACCACAGAGATCATAGCCCAGTTAAGTTGACCGGAAGATCATTAAAGCAGTACCTTAGTACCGAGAACGAACAGAATTTTATATTTATTTCATAATTAGTCAATAGTTCACAATATCGCCGTTTTAGGAGACGAGATGTGCCGAAACAACCTTGAGCTGGGAACTCGTTATTCTTTTACACTTAGTGGCAAAATATATTGCCAATGTAGTGGCCTGACAATGGCCAACAGTCTTGCCGGAACTCTGTCTACATTTTTATTGGACATGTGGAACAAAGTTTTGTAAATAAAACGCAAAAATTCCGGATAAAATATTTAGGAAGATAAGTCGATGTTTTTATACTGATGTGAAAACGGTGGTACGACTGGAAACCTGAGCACACAGCATTCCAAGAATGAAGTTTACAGTTGAAGTCAAAACGAATGACGTAACTTCTTGATTACGTCAGTAACAAAGAAGAAAAGGAAGCACGTATATGGAACATGCAGTAAACCAACTTGCTTTAACATCATTACTAATAACCCTTTATCGCGTCTGTGACAACAAAACAATATCGCATCTGTGACAGCAAAAACCTGTCGTTTTTCCGGTCATTAATGAACAATATATTCAAAATTGCTGTGTCTGGGTGAGAAATGACAAAATAACTATTTACATGTTTAAAAGGAAATAGTGCCCGGTACTACTTATCATTAATCCACCATAGAAGAATTATTTATAAAATCTATGATGGGAAACGAATGAAATTACAACTGAAGACAAACAATAGGTTTACATCACGACTATGGTACACGATAGCTGACAATAGTAAACTAAATACATGTGTCCATGCATGTACGAAGTTACTCGTAGAGAGTGGAGTAATCAGCATGACAGGCTAACAAAGAGCAGTTTTTCCAAATGCACTGAGGGAATCATTCAGTCAAACTAAGCAACAAAATGGCTTTTCAACTCCATCTAGTTCAAAGCAAAAGTTCTCTTAAAAAAGTGGAAGATAACGCATCTATTCTGAAACACGATCGTACGTGCAGCGTTTTAAGTTTGAGCAACAGTTAATGTAATCATATGTACTTAATATATACCGATACACAGTCATATGAGATTTATATAGGGGAAGTGAATGGGGCAGCTGGTTGTACATGTGGAACGAGAGTTTAACGCCAACCGAGCCAGTGTCTGCCAGTGACTTCGGACGTAGACAACTTTCACACTGTAACTGTGCCATCTATGAAGATGTTAACCTACAGTGATGCACAAAACACTATGACCAGAATGTCCGAAGCCTTTATGTTTTTGCCTTTTATTGTATGACTTTCAGATCCCAATATTATAATCAAATTAACCAGTTTATTCAACATCTTAACTGACACCGTGTCTCTGTCCATAGTACATAAATTCCATTTTGTCTGTGTGGTGTAAGGAGAGGATGAACCCCTAGACAGAAAAAGAAAAAGTGTCTGAGCGACAGGGCGTCTGAGTACCATGTAGACGACCCAGATTCTATTACCACAACTGGCAATTTTTTTTCCTTGGTAGGAGGAGTGGAACAGATCAGTTTAATTCTCATCAGCTACTTGAACAAGCAGCGACTGCAAGTTCTTTAATGTAACAACATCTATGGTGTGCTGACTCGATGCCCTTCCATTTCACATCCAAATGATTCTATTTTAAAGAGGATAGCCTGATAACTGAGTTACTTCTCCAGTCACCTTAGGGAGTCCTGAGACGCTAACCTCAATTGTAAATACACTGACTGCAAACGCCGCTACCAGTGGGATCTCCCAGTGGAGTTTTACCGGGCGTTCACCACGTTAATGCTTCCTCGCTGGACGGAAATGCTTCAGGAACTCTTTACTCCGTCCTTCCCAATTCCACCTGAATTCGTCAGTGGCATTCTTCTACCTGGGCCTAAGCCAAAGGGAGGGTCTCATGTCTCTGCATATCGCCCCCTTACACTACTGAATGCAGACTATAAAATCTATGCACGCCTCTTAGCAGCGCGCATACGCACCGTCTTACCGGCGGTCCTTTCACCGGAGCAGATTGCACGTGGTTGTGGGGCCACCTTACAAAAAGCCCTAGGAGAATGCCGTGACCTCATCGCACTGGCGTCGGTTTGTCGCCTTCGTGCAGCACTGGTATCCGTCGATTTCACGAATGCCTTTGATCGCGTTCGACATCCATTCCTCCTCACGGTGGCGACACGTATGGGGTTCCCATTACTTTTTGTCGATGCCATTCGCCGGTTACTACTTGCCGCGGTCTCGATGGTACAAGTCAATGGGTGGCTTGTAGGACCGATGCCTATACGCCGCTCTGTGCGTCAACGATGCCCTTTGTCTATTTTACTATTTGCCATTGCACCTGAGCCCCTCATCACTGGTCTCACCTCTAGACTGCAGGGTCTCACTTGGCGTAACTACACCTTTCACTGCAGAGCTTATGCGGACGACCTCCTCTTTCTCACCTGCTCCCCCACGGAACTCAATGACGCCATCCAATGGATCCACCAGTATGAAGGTCTTTCTGGTAGCATTCTTAATGCTCGTAAATTGACTATGATGCACATTGGGCGCGGTCTCCCGGCTATGGTGCCGACCCCACTCCCAGTCAGTACCACCCTTCGTTACTTGGGTATCGAATTTACGAGCTCCACACACCGCACAGTGGCCCTCGCTTACCGGCGGCTTTTGCAGTCGATTTGGCACCATGTTCGCGGTCAAGTGCACCGTAACTTAAACCAACTCCAACGTGTGTCCTATGTCAACATGTATGTTGCCCCTAAACTGGTACACGTCGCCCAGATCCTCCCAATTCCGTTACTCCTTGGCCGCCGCATCCATTCAGCCTTTGGATATTTCGTGTCAGCAGGGGCACTTTTCAAAGTACGCTACAACACTCTAACACTGCCTCCTGCAAAAGGTGGCCTCGGACTCGTCAACGTGCGGGCACGATCTTCTGCCCTCCTTGTCCTCACTCTGTTGCGCCACTGGCAGGGGCCGGTCCCGTCCTTAACACGCAGTCTCTTAGATATCCTCCGACCAGCTTCTCTCGATCCACCGATCAATGTGGCACCTATTTCTCCATTATTGTACCACGTCGCCAATTGTTTCATAGAACTCAGCTACGTTCGGGCCGATCTTCCAGTCACCCGTCCTCCCCGTACTAAAGATTATTATCGTTTGTTTATGTTGTCCAACCCTTGCGACCCCATGGTGCTACAGCATCCTGACATTAACTGGCGAACGGTTTGGGGGTGTGTGCATGCACCCTTTTTACCGTCGTCTGTGTCTGCACTCTGGTACGTTTTAGTCTATGGAAAATTCCCGACTAATAGTCGACTTTATCGCATAGGACTGGCTACCTTCCCACTCTGCCCTGACTGTCAGCTCGAAGACACCGACGAGCACCGTCTTACGTGCCCCCTGAAACAAAACATATGGCTCCTCATCCAACGAATCGTGGGCTTTTACCTCCGTGCCCCGCCAACGACGGTAACCCCGGATTTCCTGTTGTTGCCCCAGACATTTCACTTCCCTCTTGCTAAGCACCGTACCCTAATCTGGTTTCGAGGACAGGCTTTAGAATACCTCTTGCAGAGTGGTCCGCATACAGTCCTTGACTTCTGGTACAAAGTTGTAACCGCGCATAGCACCCTCACCCGAAAACCATCTTACCGACAAACTTTTGCTGGTTATCTCCGCAGCGTCTTCCTTGACCCCCCTCAAAGTTGGGGTGTGCCATGCCTACCTGTCACATGATGCAACACCCTTATCTACGTTCTCATGCATCGACCAAAAAACAAATAAAAAAAGAAAGAAGACAGAATATGTTATATTTTGTAGTATTTAATGTTTTTTTCATATATTTTTGCTTAACTAAGTCATTTGTATATGTTCAAATGGTACCCTGAAGAACTCTTGCGTAGTGAATATATATGTACTTTTAATTTGTTCAATAAAGGTTATTAAGAAAAAAGTGGGCTAGGGGTAGCGTCTTGGATTTATAGTTAAAATGTTTTAGGTTCGAATCCCAACCCTGCTTAGATTTTGATTACTAATCAGTATTGGCGGCCGAAAACTTCCGGTATAAGAAATCACTCTCATTCTGCCAACGGCCTTGTCAAAGAGGGCGGAGCCGTCCGGTGTGGCCGTGCGGTTAAAGGCGCTTCAGTCTGGAACCGCGTGACCGCTACGGTCGAGGTTCGAATCCTGCCTCGGGCATGGATGTGTGTGATGTCCTTAGGTTATTTAGGTTTAAGTAGTTCTAAGTTCTAGGGGACTGATGACCACAGCAGTTAAGTCCTGTAGTGCTCAGAGCCATTTGAACCATTTTTTGAAAGAGGGTGGAGGAGCGGACAGGGATTCAGGCACTCTCTTGTCGTAGGGGTTGGAAACTGCCCCTAAAGGTGGAAGAATCAGCAATGATCAACGGCATGAGGATGCAGAAGGCAACCACTCCATTAAAGACACGTAACGTGTAGCCACATGACATGTGGCCTGTAATTTAAGAAGTCTCATGATGATCTCTAAATTGGCAGAAGATTCCGGATTACTCCCACATTCGGATCTCTGGGTGGGGACTCCCAAGGGGGATGTTAAAATGAAAAAAAGATTGAATAATCAATTAGAGGATAACGTTCTAGGAGTCGGGGCTTGGGAAGTCAGAAGCTTGAACGTGGTAGGGAAACTAGAAAATCTGAAGAGGGAAATGCAAAGGCTCAATCTACAGGGTGTTACAAAAAGGTGCGGCCAAACTTTCAGGAAACATTCCTCGCACACAAATAAATAAAAGATGTTATGTGGACATGTGTCCGGAAACGTTTAATTTCCATGTTAGAGCTCATTTTAGTTTCGTTCTTGCACCTACGCTCAATGGAGCACGTTATCATGATTTCATACGGGATACTCTACCTCTGCTGCTAGAACATGTGCCTTTACAAGTACGACACAACATGTGGTTCATGCACGATGGAGCTCCTGCACATTGGTAGAGGCGGACCAATTCCATGGCCTCCACGCTCTCCTGACCTCAATCCTCTTGACTTTCATTTATGGGGGCATTTGAAAGCTCTTGTCTACGCTACCCCGGTACCAAATGTAGAGACTCTTCGTGCTCTTATTGTGGACGGCTGTGATACAATACGCCATTCTCCAGGGCTGCATCAGCGCATCAGGGATTCCATGCGACGGAGGGTGGATGCATGTATCCTCGCTGACGGAGGACATTTTGAACATTTCCTGTAACAAAGTGTTTGAAGTCACGCTGGTATGTTCTGTTGCTGTGTGTTTCCATTCCATGATTAATGTGATTTGAAGAGAAGTAATAAAATGAGCTCTAACATGGAAAGTAAGCGTTTCCGGACACATGTCCAAATAACATATTTTCTTTCTTTGTGTGTGAGGAATGTTTCCCGAAAGTTTGGCCGTACCTTTTTGTAACACCCTGTATTTGTAGTAGGGGTCAGTGAAGTGAAGTGGAAAGAAGATAAGGATTACTTGTCAGATGAGTATAGGGCAAAATTAACAGCAGCAGAAAATGGTACAGCGGGAGTAGCATTCTTTATGAATAGGAAGGTACGACAGAGAGTGTGTTACTGCGAACAGTTTAGTAATAGGGTTGTTCTTATCAGAATCGATAGCAAACCCACATCGACAACGATAGTTCAGGTATACATGTCGACGCCGCAAGCTGAAGATGAAGAGATAGAGAAACTGTATGAGGATATTGAAAGAGTAATACGGTATGTCAAGGGGGATGAAAATCTAATAGTCATGGGAGACTGGTATGCGGTTGTACGTGAAAGAGTAGAAGAAAAGGTTACAGGAGAATATCGACTTGGGACAAGGAATGCGAGAGGAGAAAGCCTAATTGAGCTCTGTAACAAGTTTCAGCTAGTAATGGCAAATAAACTGTTCAAGAAATACAAGACGAGGAGGTATACTTGGAAAAGGCCGGGTGATACGGGAAGATTTCAGCAACATTCCGAAATCAGATACTGGATTGTAAGGTGTACCCAGGAGCAGATATTGACTCAGATCACAATATAGTAGTGATGAAGAGCAGGCTGAAGTTTAAGACATTAGTTAGGAAGAATTCATACGAAAGGAATAGGACAGAGAAGTACTAAGGAATAGCGAAATACGGTTGAAGTTCTCTAGGGCTATAGATACAAGAATAAGGAATAGCTCAGTAGGCAGTAAAGTTGAAAAGGCATGGACATCTATGAAAAGGGCTATCACAGAAGTTGGGATGGAAAATATAGGTACAAAGAATGTAACTACGAAGAAACCATGGGTAACAGAAGAAATACTTCAGCTGATCGATGAAAGGAGGAAGTACAAAAATGTTCCGGAAAACTCAGGAATACAGAAATACAGATCGCTGAGGAATGAAATGAATAGGAAGTAGAGGCAACCTTAAAAGAAATGGTTGCAGGAAAATTGTGAAGACATCGAAAAAGAAATGATTGTTGGAAGGACAGACTCTGCATACAGGAAAGTCAAAACAACATTCGGTGACATTAAGATGATTTGATGGGGATCAACGGCTAGAAGCCGACTGTGACATTAAGAGTAAGGGCGGTAACATTAAGAGTGCAACGGGATCTCCACTGTTAAATGCTGAGGAGATAGGTGCAAAGAATACATTGAAAGCCGCTATGAGAGGAAGGAACTGTCTGATGTGATAGAAGAAGAAAGAGAAGTCGATTTAGAAGAGATAGGCGTATGATTGCTGAGTATGGAGCTATTGTATCAGCATACTCTGAAAGAAACCTGAGTGGTACGCTGTCTGGACCGAGGCCTTGTCTTTATTAAGTGATTTAAGCTGTTCACTGCAAAAGGGATACCTCCTTCTGTGTTACTTATATTGGCAGTTGCTCTAGATTCGCCTTCTCTGGTGAAGGAATTTCCGAAAATCGTGTTTAGTAGCTTTGCTGCAGTGGCATTATCATCAACGACATCACCATTGTTATCACGCAGTTGAGGTACTGGTTGCATCTTGCCCTGGTGTAGTTTACATATGACTGTAAGCTCTTTGGGTTTTCTGCCAGATTTCGAGACACAATTTTGCTTTGGAAACTACTAGTATCATCTCGTAATGAATTTCGTGCTAAAATTCGAGCTTATCTAAAACTTCGCCAATCTTGGGGATTTTGGGTTCTTTTAAAGTTTGCCTTTAGTCTGTTTCGTTATAACCCTACCTCATGTTAATTATGCGCCACTCTCGTTCTCGCACCATTTGGCGGCTTCAGTGGCCTAAATGGTAGTAGTTAACCAGCCTTATATGTCTCATTGGCAATTTCATCATATGCTCTACCAATCCACAGTTCAATACGACGGGCGTCAGCTACAAAAGTTGGAGTGACTGCAGTTGTACCCAGGAAACTCTTCCGTTGGTTGACTGCAATCCAAGGATGGTGGACAAGTCGTGTGTCTGTCTCCAGGTTTTTCCTTTCTGTTTCTGATTTTATTTCTGCAACAGAAGGAGGGGTGGAGAGGGGATGGGAAACTGTGCCGATGAACAGGAAGATATCATTTGGTCTTAAGCAACTCAACATTCGCAGTAGGCTATTCAAGAAAAACCAATGAGAATGATGTAACGAGTGTAGGATTCGTTATGAGCAGAAAGGTAGGACAGAGGGTGAGTTACCGCGTTGTTGACTCTGCATGCTTGCGGCGGGCAGCGGCGGGAAGAGTCGTGGGTTTTGAAAGTCCGGAGAGCTCAAATTTGTTGGAGCAGGAATGATCGGAGCCGGCAAGTGATGTTGTTGAACCCCGGTGACGGATGCATAGGTTGGCATACGAGCAATAGACAGCGCATCCCTGAAGTCAATGTTATTGAACGTAGCTAATTCTTGAGCTCGTCGCCGTATATGGTATTCCGGGCAGGAATGGTCCGTGGATGCATGTTGTCCCCCGCAATGAGCGCAAATAGTGATAGGTGAGACACAGGATTCAACATTATGTGGACCACTACATTTAATGCATCTCATCTGAGATCGACATTGTTTGCTGATGTGCCCGTAACGAAGACAATTAAAGCACTGCTTGACAGTTGGTACATAAAGGTCTACGGGACATCTTGTTCCGTGAATAGACACGGCTTCCGGTAAGGTTTGAGAGTCGAAGGTTAACAAACAGGTCTGCAATTCAACGATTTGGGCTTTACCATATCTCTTCGTAAACCTCCGAACGCCTACAACAGGGAAGGGAGATTGTACGACTTCCAAAATCTCCGCTTCTTCAAGGTTGGTGTCTACTTTCCTGATTACTCCCAGCTTATGGACAACAAAGGAAGGAATGTAAACTTCTATATTTTTTGACTTTAATACCTCACTGGTAACTAGGAAATTAGCCTTGTCTGGGGTTTTCAGTTCCACCTTAACTTTTGTTTTTCCTGCTGAAGAGATGTTAAGGATAGAATTCTTCACTTCTGGCAAGGAAATATGCAATAATTTCCCTAGTGCCATAGGGTGCAAGCGGCCTAAGTTTTTGTCCAAACATTCCATATAAACTACGAATGGTCCCCTATCTGTACGTTTGTAAAAGTTGAGAGACCTCGGAGTAGGTGCAGGTCCCACAGGAGGGGTGTTAGTTGCAGCATGTTGGTTAGGAGTGAGCCCAGAAGCAGTTGCTACAGGGGGGTCAGCTACATTTGAAACGTCAGTTACAGGTAAGAGCTGATTAGCGTCTGCTATGAAGGTTTTGGAATTTCTTAAATCCAGACTGGCCTCACTTTGTCGCTTGTTTCTCGCAGCGGAGAAGCTGGAGGAATCCTGTTCCGATAAATCCATATGCTCTTCTGCCGGCCGTATTCCAGATTCTCCCCGAACAACTGCTAACGAGTGGCTGATCACAGCCGTCGTGTTGTCCAATGTAGTTCCTGGAGGAGCTGGTAAGGGTGCTGTATCTGGGTGTAGCCGCTGGGCAGGTGGTTGTTGCTGATGTTGTCCCATAGGGGCGTCGAAGTCGCCATCCCCTTCTCCATACACCCCACCATACATGGCGGGGCTTGCCGTCACCGATAGTAATGTCAGGTGTTAATGTGCCTAACAGAAAACCGTATCAAACGAAAGCTGTTACGCGCGTGTACTAGTAAGTAAACACAAGCGTCACACGGAAGAGCGACCGCGTAGCACGTCTTAACACTTCCGCTTCTGCAAGCGAACTGTATATGAATCTATGTACACAGTTTACGCGGGAGGTGAACTCTTTTCCCCATATGACGCGCTGCAAGACCGGAGCGCCCATGCTTCGGTGCGAGCATCGACGGCCAACTGCGCCTCGTCTCGAAAATCCACGTACGGGCGCTGTGACGCTATCGGGATCTCGAAAAAGCGCATGTGTCCACAGTTAGGAATATTTCGAAAAAAAGAAGGAAGACAGAATGTGTCGAAATTATGAAATATGCGGCATCCGCCGGCTGACTGAAGAAGAGCACCTGTGGTGTGATTTGAATTCTCGAAATTATGCGTATGCAGGCTGGCTGCTTCCGTTCCGTGGCAGAAAAGAATCTAGGAAAAGTGGCAGCTTTTTTTTTTCCTTTGAATAACGTGTCGATATGATGATGTATGTGATACTAGCAAGCTCATAAATGCAACATCAGCACCGACAGGACGGGACTTGTACAACGCTGGATATACTCGTAAATAAAATGGCCTGAGCAGTTCTTAGTCAGTCCGATTATCATCGTCGACTGTATGAACGTAAAGGGTCAGTCTGGCACTGTCGATCGCAATGGTGCGGGTAAGCGTCCTCTTTTATGGAACAACGACATACCACAAGCGCTCTTTGACGAACAAAGTATGGCTTTCCCCCAGGAGTCTAAATACACATATTTGATGTATTTTCTTGGAAAAATACTGCGAACAGTACTTATAAGGTGTGTATTTTCCCCACGTGATCTGAACTGTCGATTTTTTTTTCTCTCATGGTTGCATACAGTGTTTATCTGCATCTAATCTTTCTGTAGCTACTACCAATCTCAAAGCCTCGCAGGTTATGATGCCATCCCCCAGCCAGACCTCGTGCATGATGTAACCGATTGTTAAGGAATGGATACGTATTACTATTTATTCTACCAATAATAATTTACGACTGCATAGAGTAATTAGGTTTTTATTTCCTTCTAGATGCACTTAACGAAAAGATAACCGCCCAGCTGTCACAGCCCATTAAGCTATTGTCCAGCCAACGTTCTTGACGGATGTCTTCGATCACTGAGTTTATTTATTCACTTCATATTACTTCTTCGTACGACTACCTATTACACTAATAATAACTTAAGCCTGCATAGAGTGCTTATGAAGCCGGCCGGTCGAGCGGTTCTAGGCGCTACAGTTTGGAACCGAGCGACCGCTACGGTCGCAGGTTCGAATCCTGCCTCGGATATGGATGTCTGTGATGTCCTTAGGTTAGTTAGGTTTAAGTAGTTCTAAGTTCTAGGGGACTGATGACCACAGCACTTAAGCCCCATAGTGCTCAGAGCCATTTTTTAGTGCTTATGATAACACAGCCGATGATGTGGGCGTTTTATTGAATGAGAAAATATCTGAACATCTGTCTAATGATATCCCGAATGACGAAAAAAAGAGTGGTCGAAATCACTCTGTCAACCACTGCTTAAGTATTTCAATTTGTTTTTTATCGATGGTTGTATACGACAGTTCAATATGTGCTGAGTGTTACCTATCAATCTCACTTCTTCCTCTGCGGAAGTATTAGAGCTGTATGGAGGTGAGATAACCACGCCACTGATGTCAATGTACTCATCACCCCAGTTTGAACACTTGAATTGTCGTCCGCCAGCGCTACAACTCGAACCATCGCACTCGCTGCGGCCATCAATTCCAATCGCATCGTCAGAGTCCGAAATGCTGATGTGCTTACCATCGTCTTCACACAAGCCTGGACCCTCGAACTAGAAGCCAGAAGCACCCACAGCATCGACTCGACACGTTTGATGCGATCACAACTGTGTGCGACCCCGTTACCGAGCATAGAGCAACCACGTTTACCGTGTTCGCCTTGCGAACAATCACCACAACGACACCTTGGCTCTAGCAGTTTTAGGTGACATCGAGCCACTCTTGTTCATGAAAACCAGGGATGCTGCATTAGACTCTTCCGTCACTACTGGTGCTTTCAGGGACAGGATCTTACCGTCTCAGACTGGTGTTACCAATCGAGATCCGACCACGTTCATCTGTGTTTGCAGTGCAGTGTTGGAAAGAGATCTCCCTGAAAGCAACACCCAGCGGTATCCCAGTATTAGGTGCATGACAGTTCTCTACTGTGAGCTGTCGCATGAGCCCAAAGAAGGCAGTACAGCCCGAGAGAACGCAATGAATAAATTTGGGGAACAGATTGCATGATATCACTGGGTATATTAACAGCAAAGTAGTACAGAATTTTTACAAAAAGCATCATACTTATCCGTTTCTCCGATATGCGTGAGTACTACACCTTGATTTGTACTCGCCTGTTTGTGATCCAGTTAGTGTGGTGGGATCTAGTTATATCCCTCTTTAACCAGATATTGCCGATAAAATAACATATATTGATACCCAGAATATCAAAATGTGGGGTTAATGTTGCTTTGCCCGGTCCCTTCTGGCTTGCGATAGTAATTACTAATATCATCCACTTCATGTGAATAAATATAAAACAACTACCATCTAAAGGCATTATAACTTCGAAGGCATCTCATTACCCATCACAATGCCAGACCTAACAAAATTCGAGAGGGAGAACCTAATTATTCGGTTCACGTTTATGGCCTTGATATAGAAGAGGAAATTAGCAGGCCAGGAGATGTGAAGCCTATAGTACCCAGATTCTTCTACTTTTACGAAGTAGTGAGACATCTATTCCTCGAATGAGAGAAGCAACATTACGCTTGGCTCAAGAGCATGTCCTGCTTACTTTATTCCCAAATGAGTAAAGAGAAGGGAGCAACGCATTTATGCAGTGGATGCCTTATCACTCTTGCTAAGCGTGAGTAGCTATGATAACAAACCGTAAATTAATTTGTTATATTGGTGTTATTATTTTTAAAAGTCTCTAATCATTTCATTATGAAAGTTATTGTAGGGGGAATGCTGCCACCTCTTCTTTTATTTGCGCCCGCACACACACACACACACACACACACACACACACACACACACACACACATCCACTATTTGATCAAAAGGATCCGGACACCTGGCTGAAAATGTCTTACAAGTTTCTGGTGCCCTCCGTCAGTAAGGCGGGAATTCAGTATGGTATTGGACCAACCTTAGCCTTGATGACAGCTTCCACTCTCGTAAGCATACGTTCAATCAGGTGCTGGAAGCTTTCTTGAGGAATGGCAGTCCATTTTTCACGGAGAACTGCACTGAGGAAAAGTATCGATGTCGGTCGATGAGGCCTGGCACGAAGTCGGCGTTCCAAAACATCCCTAAGGTGTTGCACAGGATTCAGGTCAGCACTCTGTGCAAGCCAGTCCATTACAGGGATGTCATTGTCGTGAAACCTCTTCGCCACAGGCTGTGCATTATGAACAGGTGCTCGATCGTGTTGAAAGATGAAATCGCCATCACAGAATTGCTCTTCAACAGTGCTTAAAACATCGATGTAGGCCTGTGCTGTGATAGTGCCACGCGAAACAACAAGGGGTGCAAGCTCCCTCTATGAAAAACACGACCACACCATAACATCATCGCCTCCGAAATTTACTGTAGGCACTAGACACGCTGGCAGATGATGTTCACCGGGCATTCGCCACATCCACATCCTGCCATCGGATCGCCACATTCTGTACCATGATTCGTCACTCCACACAACATTTTTCCACTGTTCAATAGTCCAATGTTTACGCTCCTTACACCAAGTGAGCCGTCGTTTGGCATTCACCGGCGTGATGTCTTACTTACGAGGACCATGAAATCCAAGGACTCTCACCTCCCGCCTAACTGTCATAGTACTTGCACTGGATCCCGATAAAGATTGGAATTCCTGTGTGATGGTCTGGGTAAATGTCTGCCTGTTACACATTACGACCATCTTCAGTTATCGGCGGTCTCTGTCAGTCAACAGACGAGGTCGCCTGCACGCTTTTGTGCTGTACGTGTCCCTTTACGTTTCCACTTCTCTGTCACATCGGAAACAGTGGACCTAGGGATGTTTAGGTTGTGGAAATCTCAAGTACCGACGTATGACACCAGTGACACCCGATCACCTGACCACGTTCGAAGACAGTGAGTTCCGCGGATCGTCCCATTCTGCCCTCTAACGATGTCTAATGACTACTGAGGTCACTAACATGGAGTACCTGGCAGTAGGTGGCAGCATAATGCACTTAATATGAAAAACGTACGTTTTTGGGGGTGTGCCGATACTTTCGATCACATAATATGTGTTGTTGTTGTGATCTTCAGCCCTGAGACTGGTTTCATGCAGACGACGCTTCATCCAGTCCCAAACATGCTCAATGGGGGACAGAACCGAGGATCTTGCTGGCCAGGGTAGTTGACTTACACCTTCTAGAGCACGTTGGGTGGCACGGGATACATGCGGACGTGCATTGTCCTGTTGGAACAGCAAGTTCCCTTGCCGGTCTAGGAATGGTAGAACGATGGGTTCGATGACGGTTTGGATGTACCGTGCACTATTCAGTGTCCCCTCGACGATCACCAGTGGTGTACGGCCAGTGTAGGAGATCGCTCCCCACACCATGATGCCGGGTGTTGGCCCTGTGTGCCTCGGTCGTATGCAGTCCTGATTGTGGCTCTCACCTGCACGGCGCCAAACACGCATACGACCATCATTGGCACCAAGGCAGAAGCGACTCTCATCGCTGAAGACGACACGTCTCCATTCGTCCCTCCATTCACACCTGTCGCGACACCACTGGAGGCGGGCTGCACGATGTTGGGGCGTGAGCGGAAGACGGCCTAACGGTGAGCGGGACCGTAGCCCAGCTTCATGGAGACGGTTGCGTATGGTCCTCGCCGATACCCCAGGAGCAACAGTGTCTCTAATTTGCTGGGAAGTGGCGGTGCGGTCCCCTACGGCACTGCGTAGGATCCTACGGTCGTGGCGTGCATCCGTGCGTCGCTGCGGTCCGGTCCCAGGTCGACGGGCACGTGCACCTTCCGCCGACCACTGGCGACAACATCGATGTACTGTGGAGACCTCACGCCCCACGTGTTGAGCAATTCGGCGGTACGTCCACCCGGCCTCCCGCATGCCCACTATACGCCCTCGCTCAAAGTCCGTCAACTGCACATACGGTTCACGTCCACGCTGTCGCGGCATGCTACCAGTGTTAAAGACTGCGATGGAGCTCCGTATGTCACGGCAAACTGACTGACACTGACGGCGGCGGTGCACAAATGCTGCGCAGCTAGCGCCATTCGACGGCCAACACCGCGGTTCCTGGTGTGTCCGCTGTGCCGTGCGTGTGATCATTGCTTGTACAGCCCTCTCGCAGTGTCCGGAGCAGGTATGGTGGGTCTGACACACTGGTGTCAATGTGTTCTTTTTTCCATTTCCAGGAGTGTACATAATCTGTGTATGAGTGTGTGTGTGTGTGTGTGTGTGTGTGTGTGTGTGTGTGTGTGTTAAACAAAAAATAGGTACCTACAAACGAACCCCTGTTAGAGTCAGAATTTCAAAGCAATCTGTCAAGAACATTCGGAAATACACGATTTTTACAGACGAACGTTTATATTATAATTTGTATAGATTTGGACAAATTGTTCATGGACTGCGCTATGCGGACGGACGATAACATTAGAATGAACAGTCCTTAAGAAGAAGTGAATTTTACGTGGACTTCTGCAAGAGACAGACATTTTGAAACCCACTGTTTGCGGGGACGTAGTAAGTGTTACGCGAAAAGTGATGCTTTAAATACATGTGCCCCTGCCTCTATAATACACCTGTAAGTGGGACACTTACTGTTGCCGCTAACATCAGAAAATACCTTCACTAAAACAGTCCTGAACTTTACTCTGGCAAATTCAAACGATTAAAATACAACGAACTATTCTTCGAACAGTGTCTTCATTGCAAAAATGTCCACAGCATTTATTAAATAGGAAGCGGGTACACCGCCATTTTACAGCCGTCTCTGATCAGCTATAGCACCGCGAGCGCGGTCCAGCACTGTCGCACAGCATCGGGACAGAATTCACTGTCTACAGTCAGAAGTAGGGGAATCTCAGAAACAGATCTCTGACAGCAGCCGGAACAATAACGAGTCATATTTACCACGATTCATAACGACACAATCAATACTTTGTACCACATTATTTCATACAAGTAAATTAAATAAGCATTAAGAGGTTCATTTGCGGTAGAAAATTAAAAAAAAATTATATTAAACTTGCAGCGAAATCTTTGTAAACAGGTGCAAGTTAAAAATAGCCAATGAAACTGCAGTTGTGTACGAAGTCATTGTGCTTTACCACGCAGTCAAATAGTAAATGAAACTTTCTGTAGATACGGGGAAATCTGAATGGGTCAGGAGGGTTAATACTGAAATTAAACTACCTAGTTAAGTATCATACCAAGCAATAAGAGATCTGTAAAACTGTTTGACGTGTTGTACACAGTACATACTGGTAAAGTGAAATTACAAATAAAATACAATTAATAAGCTGAATAAGCACTGAAGTATTAAACAAGTATGACCACAGAGATCATAGCCCAGTTAAGTTGACCGGAAGATCATTAAAGCAGTACCTTAGTACCGAGAACGAACAGAATTTTATATTTATTTCATAATTAGTCAATAGTTCACAATATCGCCGTTTTAGGAGACGAGATGTGCCGAAACAACCTTGAGCTGGGAACTCGTTATTCTTTTACACTTAGTGGCAAAATATATTGCCAATGTAGTGGCCTGACAATGGCCAACAGTCTTGCCGGAACTCTGTCTACATTTTTATTGGACATGTGGAACAAAGTTTTGTAAATAAAACGCAAAAATTCCGGATAAAATATTTAGGAAGATAAGTCGATGTTTTTATACTGATGTGAAAACGGTGGTACGACTGGAAACCTGAGCACACAGCATTCCAAGAATGAAGTTTACAGTTGAAGTCAAAACGAATGACGTAACTTCTTGATTACGTCAGTAACAAAGAAGAAAAGGAAGCACGTATATGGAACATGCAGTAAACCAACTTGCTTTAACATCATTACTAATAACCCTTTATCGCGTCTGTGACAACAAAACAATATCGCATCTGTGACAGCAAAAACCTGTCGTTTTTCCGGTCATTAATGAACAATATATTCAAAATTGCTGTGTCTGGGTGAGAAATGACAAAATAACTATTTACATGTTTAAAAGGAAATAGTGCCCGGTACTACTTATCATTAATCCACCATAGAAGAATTATTTATAAAATCTATGATGGGAAACGAATGAAATTACAACTGAAGACAAACAATAGGTTTACATCACGACTATGGTACACGATAGCTGACAATAGTAAACTAAATACATGTGTCCATGCATGTACGAAGTTACTCGTAGAGAGTGGAGTAATCAGCATGACAGGCTAACAAAGAGCAGTTTTTCCAAATGCACTGAGGGAATCATTCAGTCAAACTAAGCAACAAAATGGCTTTTCAACTCCATCTAGTTCAAAGCAAAAGTTCTCTTAAAAAAGTGGAAGATAACGCATCTATTCTGAAACACGATCGTACGTGCAGCGTTTTAAGTTTGAGCAACAGTTAATGTAATCATATGTACTTAATATATACCGATACACAGTCATATGAGATTTATATAGGGGAAGTGAATGGGGCAGCTGGTTGTACATGTGGAACGAGAGTTTAACGCCAACCGAGCCAGTGTCTGCCAGTGACTTCGGACGTAGACAACTTTCACACTGTAACTGTGCCATCTATGAAGATGTTAACCTACAGTGATGCACAAAACACTATGACCAGAATGTCCGAAGCCTTTATGTTTTTGCCTTTTATTGTATGACTTTCAGATCCCAATATTATAATCAAATTAACCAGTTTATTCAACATCTTAACTGACACCGTGTCTCTGTCCATAGTACATAAATTCCATTTTGTCTGTGTGGTGTAAGGAGAGGATGAACCCCTAGACAGAAAAAGAAAAAGTGTCTGAGCGACAGGGCGTCTGAGTACCATGTAGACGACCCAGATTCTATTACCACAACTGGCAATTTTTTTTCCTTGGTAGGAGGAGTGGAACAGATCAGTTTAATTCTCATCAGCTACTTGAACAAGCAGCGACTGCAAGTTCTTTAATGTAACAACATCTATGGTGTGCTGACTCGATGCCCTTCCATTTCACATCCAAATGATTCTATTTTAAAGAGGATAGCCTGATAACTGAGTTACTTCTCCAGTCACCTTAGGGAGTCCTGAGACGCTAACCTCAATTGTAAATACACTGACTGCAAACGCCGCTACCAGTGGGATCTCCCAGTGGAGTTTTACCGGGCGTTCACCACGTTAATGCTTCCTCGCTGGACGGAAATGCTTCAGGAACTCTTTACTCCGTCCTTCCCAATTCCACCTGAATTCGTCAGTGGCATTCTTCTACCTGGGCCTAAGCCAAAGGGAGGGTCTCATGTCTCTGCATATCGCCCCCTTACACTACTGAATGCAGACTATAAAATCTATGCACGCCTCTTAGCAGCGCGCATACGCACCGTCTTACCGGCGGTCCTTTCACCGGAGCAGATTGCACGTGGTTGTGGGGCCACCTTACAAAAAGCCCTAGGAGAATGCCGTGACCTCATCGCACTGGCGTCGGTTTGTCGCCTTCGTGCAGCACTGGTATCCGTCGATTTCACGAATGCCTTTGATCGCGTTCGACATCCATTCCTCCTCACGGTGGCGACACGTATGGGGTTCCCATTACTTTTTGTCGATGCCATTCGCCGGTTACTACTTGCCGCGGTCTCGATGGTACAAGTCAATGGGTGGCTTGTAGGACCGATGCCTATACGCCGCTCTGTGCGTCAACGATGCCCTTTGTCTATTTTACTATTTGCCATTGCACCTGAGCCCCTCATCACTGGTCTCACCTCTAGACTGCAGGGTCTCACTTGGCGTAACTACACCTTTCACTGCAGAGCTTATGCGGACGACCTCCTCTTTCTCACCTGCTCCCCCACGGAACTCAATGACGCCATCCAATGGATCCACCAGTATGAAGGTCTTTCTGGTAGCATTCTTAATGTTCGTAAATTGACTATGATGCACATTGGGCGCGGTCTCCCGGCTATGGTGCCGACCCCACTCCCAGTCAGTACCACCCTTCGTTACTTGGGTATCGAATTTACGAGCTCCACACACCGCACAGTGGCCCTCGCTTACCGGCGGCTTTTGCAGTCGATTTGGCACCATGTTCGCGGTCAAGTGCACCGTAACTTAAACCAACTCCAACGTGTGTCCTATGTCAACATGTATGTTGCCCCTAAACTGGTACACGTCGCCCAGATCCTCCCAATTCCGTTACTCCTTGGCCGCCGCATCCATTCAGCCTTTGGATATTTCGTGTCAGCAGGGGCACTTTTCAAAGTACGCTACAACACTCTAACACTGCCTCCTGCAAAAGGTGGCCTCGGACTCGTCAACGTGCGGGCACGATCTTCTGCCCTCCTTGTCCTCACTCTGTTGCGCCACTGGCAGGGGCCGGTCCCGTCCTTAACACGCAGTCTCTTAGATATCCTCCGACCAGCTTCTCTCGATCCACCGATCAATGTGGCACCTATTTCTCCATTATTGTACCACGTCGCCAATTGTTTCATAGAACTCAGCTACGTTCGGGCCGATCTTCCAGTCACCCGTCCTCCCCGTACTAAAGATTATTATCGTTTGTTTATGTTGTCCAACCCTTGCGACCCCATGGTGCTACAGCATCCTGACATTAACTGGCGAACGGTTTGGGGGTGTGTGCATGCACCCTTTTTACCGTCGTCTGTGTCTGCACTCTGGTACGTTTTAGTCTATGGAAAATTCCCGACTAATAGTCGACTTTATCGCATAGGACTGGCTACCTTCCCACTCTGCCCTGACTGTCAGCTCGAAGACACCGACGAGCACCGTCTTACGTGCCCCCTGAAACAAAACATATGGCTCCTCATCCAACGAATCGTGGGCTTTTACCTCCGTGCCCCGCCAACGACGGTAACCCCGGATTTCCTGTTGTTGCCCCAGACATTTCACTTCCCTCTTGCTAAGCACCGTACCCTAATCTGGTTTCGAGGACAGGCTTTAGAATACCTCTTGCAGAGTGGTCCGCATACAGTCCTTGACTTCTGGTACAAAGTTGTAACCGCGCATAGCACCCTCACCCGAAAACCATCTTACCGACAAACTTTTGCTGGTTATCTCCGCAGCGTCTTCCTTGACCCCCCTCAAAGTTGGGGTGTGCCATGCCTACCTGTCACATGATGCAACACCCTTATCTACGTTCTCATGCATCGACCAAAAAACAAATAAAAAAAGAAAGAAGACAGAATATGTTATATTTTGTAGTATTTAATGTTTTTTTCATATATTTTTGCTTAACTAAGTCATTTGTATATGTTCAAATGGTACCCTGAAGAACTCTTGCGTAGTGAATATATATGTACTTTTAATTTGTTCAATAAAGGTTATTAAGAAAAAAGTGGGCTAGGGGTAGCGTCTTGGATTTATAGTTAAAATGTTTTAGGTTCGAATCCCAACCCTGCTTAGATTTTGATTACTAATCAGTATTGGCGGCCGAAAACTTCCGGTATAAGAAATCACTCTCATTCTGCCAACGGCCTTGTCAAAGAGGGCGGAGCCGTCCGGTGTGGCCGTGCGGTTAAAGGCGCTTCAGTCTGGAACCGCGTGACCGCTACGGTCGAGGTTCGAATCCTGCCTCGGGCATGGATGTGTGTGATGTCCTTAGGTTATTTAGGTTTAAGTAGTTCTAAGTTCTAGGGGACTGATGACCACAGCAGTTAAGTCCTGTAGTGCTCAGAGCCATTTGAACCATTTTTTGAAAGAGGGTGGAGGAGCGGACAGGGATTCAGGCACTCTCTTGTCGTAGGGGTTGGAAACTGCCCCTAAAGGTGGAAGAATCAGCAATGATCAACGGCATGAGGATGCAGAAGGCAACCACTCCATTAAAGACACGTAACGTGTAGCCACATGACATGTGGCCTGTAATTTAAGAAGTCTCATGATGATCTCTAAATTGGCAGAAGATTCCGGATTACTCCCACATTCGGATCTCTGGGTGGGGACTCCCAAGGGGGATGTTAAAATGAAAAAAAGATTGAATAATCAATTAGAGGATAACGTTCTAGGAGTCGGGGCTTGGGAAGTCAGAAGCTTGAACGTGGTAGGGAAACTAGAAAATCTGAAGAGGGAAATGCAAAGGCTCAATCTACAGGGTGTTACAAAAAGGTGCGGCCAAACTTTCAGGAAACATTCCTCGCACACAAATAAATAAAAGATGTTATGTGGACATGTGTCCGGAAACGTTTAATTTCCATGTTAGAGCTCATTTTAGTTTCGTTCTTGCACCTACGCTCAATGGAGCACGTTATCATGATTTCATACGGGATACTCTACCTCTGCTGCTAGAACATGTGCCTTTACAAGTACGACACAACATGTGGTTCATGCACGATGGAGCTCCTGCACATTGGTAGAGGCGGACCAATTCCATGGCCTCCACGCTCTCCTGACCTCAATCCTCTTGACTTTCATTTATGGGGGCATTTGAAAGCTCTTGTCTACGCTACCCCGGTACCAAATGTAGAGACTCTTCGTGCTCTTATTGTGGACGGCTGTGATACAATACGCCATTCTCCAGGGCTGCATCAGCGCATCAGGGATTCCATGCGACGGAGGGTGGATGCATGTATCCTCGCTGACGGAGGACATTTTGAACATTTCCTGTAACAAAGTGTTTGAAGTCACGCTGGTATGTTCTGTTGCTGTGTGTTTCCATTCCATGATTAATGTGATTTGAAGAGAAGTAATAAAATGAGCTCTAACATGGAAAGTAAGCGTTTCCGGACACATGTCCAAATAACATATTTTCTTTCTTTGTGTGTGAGGAATGTTTCCCGAAAGTTTGGCCGTACCTTTTTGTAACACCCTGTATTTGTAGTAGGGGTCAGTGAAGTGAAGTGGAAAGAAGATAAGGATTACTTGTCAGATGAGTATAGGGCAAAATTAACAGCAGCAGAAAATGGTACAGCGGGAGTAGCATTCTTTATGAATAGGAAGGTACGACAGAGAGTGTGTTACTGCGAACAGTTTAGTAATAGGGTTGTTCTTATCAGAATCGATAGCAAACCCACATCGACAACGATAGTTCAGGTATACATGTCGACGCCGCAAGCTGAAGATGAAGAGATAGAGAAACTGTATGAGGATATTGAAAGAGTAATACGGTATGTCAAGGGGGATGAAAATCTAATAGTCATGGGAGACTGGTATGCGGTTGTACGTGAAAGAGTAGAAGAAAAGGTTACAGGAGAATATCGACTTGGGACAAGGAATGCGAGAGGAGAAAGCCTAATTGAGCTCTGTAACAAGTTTCAGCTAGTAATGGCAAATAAACTGTTCAAGAAATACAAGACGAGGAGGTATACTTGGAAAAGGCCGGGTGATACGGGAAGATTTCAGCAACATTCCGAAATCAGATACTGGATTGTAAGGTGTACCCAGGAGCAGATATTGACTCAGATCACAATATAGTAGTGATGAAGAGCAGGCTGAAGTTTAAGACATTAGTTAGGAAGAATTCATACGAAAGGAATAGGACAGAGAAGTACTAAGGAATAGCGAAATACGGTTGAAGTTCTCTAGGGCTATAGATACAAGAATAAGGAATAGCTCAGTAGGCAGTAAAGTTGAAAAGGCATGGACATCTATGAAAAGGGCTATCACAGAAGTTGGGATGGAAAATATAGGTACAAAGAATGTAACTACGAAGAAACCATGGGTAACAGAAGAAATACTTCAGCTGATCGATGAAAGGAGGAAGTACAAAAATGTTCCGGAAAACTCAGGAATACAGAAATACAGATCGCTGAGGAATGAAATGAATAGGAAGTAGAGGCAACCTTAAAAGAAATGGTTGCAGGAAAATTGTGAAGACATCGAAAAAGAAATGATTGTTGGAAGGACAGACTCTGCATACAGGAAAGTCAAAACAACATTCGGTGACATTAAGATGATTTGATGGGGATCAACGGCTAGAAGCCGACTGTGACATTAAGAGTAAGGGCGGTAACATTAAGAGTGCAACGGGATCTCCACTGTTAAATGCTGAGGAGATAGGTGCAAAGAATACATTGAAAGCCGCTATGAGAGGAAGGAACTGTCTGATGTGATAGAAGAAGAAAGAGAAGTCGATTTAGAAGAGATAGGGGTCCAGTATTAGAATCATAATTTAAAAGAGCTTTGGAGGACTTTAGATCAAATAAGGCAGAAGGGGTAGATAACATTAAATCAGAATTTCGAAAATCATTGGGGGAAGTGGCAACAAAACGACTATTCACGTTGGTGTGTAGAATGTATCAGTCCGAAGACGGCAAGACCTGACAAGTGCGAGAATTATCGCACAATCAAGTTAACAGCTCGTGGAAACAAGTTGATTACAAGAATAATATGAAGGAGAATGGGAAAGAAAATTCGGGATGCTCTACATGGCGATCAGTTTGGCTTTGGGAAAGGTAAAGGCACGATAGAGGCAATTCTGACGTTGCGGTTGAAAATGGAAGCAAGACTAAAGAAAAATGTAGACACGTTCATAGGATTTGTCGATCGGGCAAAACCGTTCGACAATGTAAATGGTGCAAGGTATTCGATATTCTGAAAAATTAGGCGTAAGCTATAGAGAGAAACGGGTCATATACAATATGTACAACAGCCAAGATGGAGTAATAAGAGTGGATGACCCAGAACGAAGTTCTCGTATTAAAAATAGTGTAAAACAAAAATGTAGCCCTTCGCCCGAAACGCTCAATCGGTACATCGAGGAAGCAATGATGGAAATCACAGAAAGGTTCAGAAGAGGAATTAAAATTCAACGTGAAAGGATATCAAAGATACGATTCGCTGATGGCATTGCTATCTTGAGTGAAAGTGAAGAAGAATTTCGTGATCTGTTGAACGGAATGAACAGTCTAACGAGACTAAATCAAAGAAAAATGAAGGTAATGAGGAGTAGTAGAAATGAGATCAGAGAGAAACCTAACATCAGAATGGATGGTCACGAAGTAATGAAGTTAAGGAAATCTGCTACCTTGGCAATAAAATAACCAATGACGGACGGAGCAAGGAGGACATGAAAAGCAGACTAGCAATGGCAAAAACGGCATTCCTGCTCCAGAGAAGTCCACTACTATCAAATATCGGGCTCAATTTCAGGAAGAAATTTATTAGAATGTACGTCAGGTGTACAACATTGCTTGGTAGTGAAACATGGACTGTGGGAAAAGTGGAACAGAGGAGAATCGAAGCATTTGAGATGTGGTGCTATAGACGAATGTTGAAAATTAGGTGGACTGATAAGGTAAGGAATGAGGAGGTTCTGCGCAGAATCGGAGAGGAAAGGAACATGTGGAAAACACTGGTAAGGATAAGGGACAGGATAATAGGATATCTGCTAAGACACGTGGAAATGAGTGCCATGGTACTAGAGGGAGCTGTAGAGGGCAAAAACTGTAGAGGAAGACAGAGATTGGAATACATCCAGTAAATAATTGTAGGCTGCAAGTGCTACTCTGAGAAGAAGAGGTTGGCACAGGAGAGGAATTCGTGACGAGTCGCATCAAACCACTCAGAAGACCGACGACAAAAAAAAAAAAGACATTGTAAACATTTTATTTGTATTTTAGCTTAAAAATTTGGCATCGTCAGAAAGGCGCGTGGTCAGTAGGCGACCTGCTGACTACTCTTAGTACTCGATACACTTACTATGAATTTAAGTGATGCTGCTAAGTTCTAAATGTAACGATGGATTTTAATCCGATACCGGTAATCAAATTTAATATCATATTATGTGACCAGAACACTCAAATATGTAACCGAATCAGATACGGAGGCCACAGGTCTTCTCAGGAGGCACAACCGGCCCCATTTCGCAAAAAAATTCTGTCGTAAATATGCACATAATGTAGCGTTATCACTTCACCGAGACAGTAACGTCGTATTTCCGACCACGTTCATATACAATCGTCGAGTTTCTGATGAGTTTCAGTTGTAATGACACTGACCTACGCCACTGATTGCAAATGTCATCTTGTATATGTAATTATTTAAATCTTGCATTCTCACTGTAAATACGAGGGTAATCCCGAAAGTAAGGTCTTCTATTTTTTTTATAAGTACATAGACCTGTTTATTTCTACAATGATTTACATCAGTTTACAGCTTGAACATTTAGCTATTTTTCGACATAATTACCATTTCTGTCGATTCATTTTTGTAGACGCTGTGGCAGTTTTGGTATGCCCATGTCATACTAGCTCGCCGCCATGCTGTTCAGAAAGTCATGAACCTCTTCTTTCACCTCGTCGTCGGAGATAAATCGCTTTCCGGCCAAATGTTCTTTCAACCTAGGGATCAGGTGATAGTCACTGGGCGCCAAGTCAGGACTATAGGGTGGGTGGGTGATTGTGTTCCACTGAAACTGTTGCAGGAGAGCAACGGTTTGCCGAACGATGTGTGGACGAGCGTTGTCATGTAGAATGTGTACGCCCTTGCTCAACATTCCTCTTCTCCGGTTGTGAATTGCCCATTTGAGTCTCACAGTACCTGTGGTGGAAAAAAAATGGCTCTGAGCACTATGGGACTTAACATCTGAGGTCATCAGTCCCCTAGACTTAGATCTACTTAAACCTAACTTAAACTAAGGACGTCACACACATCCATGCCAGAGGCAGAATTAGAACCTGCGACCGTAGCAGGTGCGCGGTTCCGTACTGAAGCGCCTAGAACCGCTCGGCCACAGATGCCGGTTGACTACAAGTGGATCTAAGCATTTGAAAGTAGGCCTAGCAGCTCACGGTAGCTTTGAGATGAGAACGTTCAGCGTCTTAGTTCTAGAGTGCGACATTCGTGTTGCAAATGTGACTATCTGTGTATCATGAGAGAGTCAACATAGCGATAGATGACAATGGAATACGACTCATCGCATACCCATAATAAGATCACCTTTTTAAAGGGTTTGGCGGGTTTGTTTGAGGGGAGGAGACCAGACAGCGAGGTCATCGGTCTCATCGGATTAGGAAAGGACGATGAAGGAAGTCTGCTGTGCCCCTTCAGAGGAACCATCCCAGCATTTGCCTGGAGTGATTTAGGAAAATCACGCAACACCTAAATCAGGATGGCTGGATGGAGGTTGAACTGTCGTCCGAAAGGGTGTGGCGTCAGTTGTGACTTATGTAGAAATGCAGGGCTTGAGTTGAAATCTGAAGGTGCACCCATACACATTAAACATACAGGTGTGGTGACTCTGAACAACCTGTAAATTGCTTTGCTGACTGCAGCAGACAGAACTTGTGTCTTTACATTAGAGTTGCATATTGTGACTTTATTAACTATTTGTGTGTGCACAGTGTAAATGTAAATCAGTGAGAACAGTGTATAAATACATTCATTCAACACCTACATATGAATTTGAAAATACTGTAAGCATAAAATATGCGCAGGCTGAATTCATTGAAAACTCCGTATGTGTGTGACTGCACCCATAAGCCTGATTACGTTTCAAGCTAAATTCTAGGCATTGTTGTCACTGATCTTCATGATACTCTATCCTGTGTAAGTCTCTTCATCTCCGAATTACTACTCCCACTCACATCCTTCTGAATGTGCTTATTGTTTTCATCTCTTGGTCTCCCTCTATGACTTCTATCCCTCACACTTTCCTCCAGTACAATTCTGATGATCCCTTGATTGTCAGATCTCTTCTTCTAGACAGATTGTGTCACAAAGTACTTTTCTCCCCATTTCTATTCGGTGTCTCCCCGCCAGTTATGTGATGTACCAAACTAATCTTCAGCATTCTCCTGCAAAAAGGACATTTCAAAAACGTCTATTCTCTCCTTGTCCAAACTGTTTATCGTCCAACTTTCACTTCCATACGTGGCTACACTCCGTACAAACACTTTCATAAAAGACTTTCTGACTCTTAAATCTATTTCTCTTCTTCAGAAACGCTTTTCTTGCCATTGCCATTCCACATTTTATATCGTCTGTAGTTCCGCCTCATTTGTCATTTTACGCCCAAATAGTAAAACTTATCTACTACGTTAAGTGTCTCGTTTCCTAATCCAATTTCCTCTGCTTCACCTGATTTAATTCGACTACATTCCATTGTCCTTGTTTTGCTTTTGTTGATGTTCATCTCACATCCACGTTCCAAGACGTCCATTTCGTTCAACTGATATTCCTAGTCCTTTGCTGTCTTTGACAGAATTGCAGTGTCATTGGCAAACCTCAAAGTTTCTATTTCTTCTACCTGAAATCTAATTACTTCTCCAAATTTTTCTTGTGATTTCCCACACTAGTTGCTCAATGAACAGACTGAATAACATCAGTGATTAGCCGAAACACTGTCCAACATCCTTCTCAATCATACACCTTGAATCTTACAACTACCATCTGACATCTGTGAAAGCTGTAAATAGCCGTTCTCTCCCTGTATTTTACCCAAGCTACCTTCAGAATTTCATAGAGAGTATTACAGTCAACGCTCTTAAAAGTTTTCTCTATACAAATGCTAAAAACGTCCGTTTGCCTTTCCTTAACCTGCGTTCTAAGATAAGTCGTAGTGTGAATGTTGTCTCATATGTGGCAACATTTCACCGGATTCCAAACTGATCTTCTCCGAGGGTGGCTTCTAATAATTCTTCCACTGTTCTGTTAGGAATTCGTGTTAGTATTTTGGAACCATGAATTATTAAACTGATAACTCGGTAATATTCACACCTGTCACCACCTGCTTTCTTTGGAACTGGAATGATTACATTCTTGTTGAAGCCAGAGGATATTACACCTGTCTCATAGATCTTCCGCACCACATGGAGGAATTTTATCACGGCTGGCTGCCCCAAGGCTAACACTGTTCGAGGGGCTTTGTTCCTACTTAGGTCTTTCAGTGCTCTGCCACATTCCTCTTGTAGTGTCATATCTCTCATGTGTCAACTTCATCTATGTCCTCTTCCATATATATATATATATATATATATATATATATATATATATATATATATATATATATATATATAGGGTGTCCCAGCTATCTTGTCCACCCAAAATATCTCTGGAACAATAACAGCTATGGGAAAACGACTTTCACCGGTATCAATGTAGGGCTGGGGCCCATAAATGTACATATTTGGAAACATTCTAAAACGAAAGCATATGTGTTTTTAACACAAACTTATGTTTTTTTTAAATGGACCTCCTATATTTTTTCTTCAGCAGTCCACAGCATGACAAAGCAAAGGCGTGAACCCCATGCTGCCCGTAATCGCGATGTGATTGACATGCGTAATAACACTTCCATACTTATCAAGATGTCCGAAACGAATAATACGGTCTGCTGCCATCCTACTGGGATTACGGGCAGCATGGGGTTCACGCCTGAGCCTCTGGACGTGCGCTAGCAGCGCATGTCGGGTGTTTCAAGCGTCAACTTCGCGTCTCAATATCTCGGGATATAATGGGAATATTGCAATGCAATCAACGCCATTGTGTATGTGCTTTGTCATGCTATGGATTGCTGAAGAAAAAATATAGGCGGTCTATTTAAAAAAAAGTAAGTTTGTGTTAAAAAACACATATGCTTTCGTTTTAGAATGTTTCTAAATATGTACATTCATGGGCCCCAGCCCTACATTGATACCGGTGAAAGTCGTTTTCCAATAGCTGTTATTGTTCCAGAGATATTTTGGGTGGACAGGATAGCTGGGACACCCTATATACAGGGCTATTACAAATGATTGAAGCTATTTCATAAATTCACTGTAGCTCCGTTCATTGACATATGGTCACGACACGCTACAGATATGTAGAAAATCTCATAAAGTTTTGTTCGGCTGAAGCCGCAATTCAGATTTCTGCCGCCAGAGCGCTCGAGAGCGCAGTGAGACAAAATGGCGACAGGAGCCGAGAAAGCGTACGTCGTGCTTGAAATGCACTCACATCAGTCAGTCATAACAGTGCAACGACACTTCAGGACGAAGTTCAACAAAGATCCACCAACTGCTAACTCCATTCGGCGATGGTATGCGCAGTTTAAAGCTTCTGGATGCCTCTGTAAGGGGAAATCAACGGGTCGGCCTGCAGTGAGCGAAGAAACGGTTGAACGCGTGCGGGCAAGTTTCACGCGTAGCCCGCGGAAGTCGACGAATAAAGCAAGCAGGAAGCTAAACGTACCACAGCCGACGCTTTGGAAAATCTTACGGAAAAGGCTAAAGCAGAAGCCTTACCGCTAACAATTGCTACAAGCCCTGACACCCGATGACAAAGTCAAACGCTTTGAATTTTCAGCGCGGTTGCAACAGCTCATGGAAGAGGATGCGTTCAGTGCGAAACTTGTTTTCAGTGATGAAGCAAAATTTTTTCTTAGTGGTGAAGTGAACAGACACAATGAGCGAATCTGGGTGGTAGAGAATCCTCACGCATTCGTGCAGCAAATTCGCTATTCACCAAAAGTTAATGTGTTTTGTGCAATCTCACGGTTTAGGGTTTATGGCCCCTTTTTCTTCTGCGAAAAATCGTTACAGGACACGTGTATCTGGACACGCTGGAAAATTAGCTCATGCCACAACTGGAGACCGACAGCGCCGACTTCATCTTTCAACAGGATGGTGCTCCACCGCACTTCCATCATGATGTTCGGCATTTCTTAAACAGGAGATTGGAAAACCGATGGATCGGTCGTGGTGGAGATCATGATCAGCTATTCATGTCAATGCCTCCACGCTCTCCCGACTTAACCCCATGCGATTTCTTTCTGTGAGGTTATGTGAAAGATTCAGTGTTTAAACCTACTCTACCAAGAAACGTGCCAGAACTGCGAGCTCACATCAACGATGCTTTCGAACTCATTGATGGGGACATGCTGCGCCGAGTGTGGGAGGAACTTGATTATCGGCTTGATGTCTGCCGAATCACTAAAGGGGCACATATCGAACATTTGTGAATGCCTAAAAAAACTTTTTGAGTTTCTGTATGTGTGTGCAAAGCATTGTGAAAATATCTCAAATAATAAAGTTATTGTAGAGCTGTGAAATCGCTTCAATCATTTTTAATAACCCTGTATATATATGGTGTTACAAAAAGGTACGGCCAAACTTTTACGAAACATTCCTCACACACAAAGAAAGAAAATATGTTATGTGGACATGTGTCCGGAAACGCTTATTTTCCATGTTAGAGCTCATTTTATTACTTCAAATCGCATTAATCATGGAATGGAAACACACAGCAACAGAACGTACCAGCGTGTTTTCAAACACTTTGTCTTCCGTTAGCGAGGATACATGCATCCACCCTCCGTCGCATGGAATCCCTGAAGCGCTGATGCAGCCCTGGAGAATGGCGTATTGTATCACAGCCGTCCAGAATAAGAGCACGAAGAGTCTCTACATTTGGTACCGGGGATGCGTAGACAAGAGCTTTCAAATGCCCCCATAAATGAAAGTCAAGAGGGTTAAGGTCAGGAGAGCGTGGAAGCCATGGAATTGGTCCGTCTCTACCAATCCATCGGTCACCGAATCTGTTGTTGAGAAGCGTACGAATACTTCGACTGAAATGTGCAGGAGCTCCATCGAGCATGAACCACATGTTGTGTCGTACTTGTAAAGGCACATGTTCTAGCAGCAGAGGTAGAGTATTCCGTATGAAATCATGATAACGTGCTCCATTGAGCGTAGGTGGAAGAACATGGGGCCCAATCAAGACATCACCAACAATGCCTGCCCAAACGTTCACAGTAAATCTGTTTTGATGACGTGATTGCAAAACTGCACGCGGATTCTCGTCAGCCCACTAATGTTGACTGTGAAAATTTACAATTTGATCACGTTGGAGTACATACTGACGAAACTAAAATGAGCTCTAACATGGAAATTAAGCGTTTCCGGACACATGTCCCCATAACATCTTTTCTTTAGTTGTGTGTGAGGAATGTTTCCTGAAAGTTTGGCCGTACCTCTTTGTATCACCTGTATATACACTCCTGGAAATTGAAATAAGAACACCGTGAATTCATTGTCCCAGGAAGGGGAAACTTTATTGACACATTCCTGGGGTCAGATACATCACATGATCACACTGACAGAACCACAGGCACATAGACACAGGCAACAGAGCATGCACAATGTCGGCACTAGTACAGTGTATATCCACCTTTCGCAGCAATGCAGGCTGCTATTCTCCCATGGAGACGATCGTAGAGATGCTGGATGTAGTCCTGTGGAACGGCTTGCCATGCCTTTTTCCACCTGGCGCCTCAGTTGGACCAGCGTTCGTGCTGGACGTGCAGACCGCGTGAGACGACGCTTCATCCAGTCCCAAACATGCTCAATGGGGGACAGATCCGGAGATCTTGCTGGCCAGGGTAGTTGACTTACACCTTCTAGAGCACGTTGGGTGGCACCGGATACATGCGGACGTGTATTGTCCTGTTGGAACAGCAAGTTCCCTTGCCGGTCTAGGAATGGTAGAACGATGGGTTCGATGACGGTTTGAATGTACCGTGCACTATTCAGTGTCCCCTCGACGGTCACCAGTGGTGTACGACCAGTGTAGGAGATCGCTCCCCACACCATGATGCCGGGTGTTGGCCCTGTGTGCCTCGGTCGTATGCAGTCCTGATTGTGGCGCTCACCTGCACGGCGCCAAACACGCATACGACCATCATTGGCACCAAGGCAGATGCGACTCTCATCGCTGAAGACGACACGTCTCCATTCGTCCCTCCATTCACGCCTGTCGCGACAACACTGGAGGCGGGCTGCACGATGTTGGGGCGTGAGCGGAAGACGGCCTAACGGTGTGCGGGACCGTAGCCCAGCTTCATGGAGACGGTTGCGAATGGTCCTCGCCGATACCCCAGGAGCAACAGTGTCCCTAATTTGCTGGGAAGTGGCGGTGCGGTCCCCTACGGCACTGCGTAGGATGCTACGGTCTTGGCGTGCATCCGTGCGTCGCTGCGGTCCGGTCCTACGTCGACGGGCACGTGCACCTTCCGCCGACCACTGGCGACAACATCGATGTACTGCGGAGACCTCACGCCCCACGTGTTGAGCAATTCGGCGGTACGTCCACCCGGCCTCCCGCATGCCCACTATACGCCCTCGCTCAAAGTCCGTCAGCTGCACATACGGTTCACGTCCACGCTGTCGCGGCATGCTACCAGTGTTAAAGACTGCGATGGAGCTCCGTATGCCACGGCAAACTGGCTGACACTGACGGCGGCAGTGCACAAATGCTGCGCAGCTAGCGCCATCCGACGGCCAACACCGCGGTTCCTGGTGTGTCCGCTGTGCCGTGCGTGTGATCATTGCTTGTACAGCCCTCTCGCAGTGTCCGGAGCAAGTATGGTGGGTCTGACACACCGGTGTCAATGTGTTTCCATTTCCAGGAGTGTATATAAGGCGTATAGAAAAGAATTATAAGAATAGTTTGTACACTATTGTAAAAACTGTTATATATATACTATTTCCTATCCGCCATGAACCATGGACCTTGCAGTTAGTGGGCAGGCTTGCGTGACTCAGCGATACAGATAGCCGTACCGTAACGTGCAACCCCAACGGAGGGGTATTTGTTGAGAGGCCAGACAAACATGTGGTTCCTGAAGAGGGGTAGCAGCCTTTTCAGTAGTTGCAGGGACAACAGATTGATTGATCTGGCCTTGTAACACTAACCAAAACGGCCTTGCTGTGCTGATACTGCGAACAGAAAGGAAGGGGAAACAACCCTAATTTTTCCAGAGGGCATAAAGCTTTACTCTATGGTTCAATGATGATGACGTTCTCTTGTGTAAAATATCTCTTAATCTGGCAGGTAGGTTAGAAAATTTAACAAAGGAAATGGATAGGTTAAAGTTAGATATAGTGGGAAATAGTGAAGTTCGGTAGCAGGAGGAACAAGACTTCTGGTCAGATGAATACAGGGTTATAAATACAAAATCAAATAGGGATAATGCAGGAATAGGTTTAATAATAAATAAAACATAGGAATGGGGGTAAGCTACTACAAGCAGCATAGTGAACACATAATTATGGCCAAGATAGATACGATGTCCACGCCTACCACAGTAGTACAAGTACAAGTTTATATGCCAACTAGCTCCGCAGATGACGAAAAGACTGATGAAATGTATGATGAGACAAAAAAAATTATTCAGATAGTGAAGGAAGACGAAAATTTAATGGTCATGGGTGACTGGAATTCTTAGTAGGAAAAGGAAGAGAAAGAAACGTAGTAGGTGAATATGGAATGGGGGTAAGGAATGAAGGAGGAAGCCGCCTGGTAGGATTTTGCACAGAGGATAACTTAATCATAGGTAACACTTGGTTCAAGTATCATGAAAGAAGGTTGTGTACGTGGAAGAAGCCTGGAAATACTGGAAGGTCTCAGATAGATTATATAATGCTAAGACAGAGATTTAGGAACCAGGTTTTAAATTGTAAGACTTTTCTAGGGGCAGATGTGGACTCTGACCACAGTCTATTAGTTATGAACTGTAGATTAAAACTGAAGAAACTGCAGAAATGTGGGAATTTAAGGGGATGGGACCTGTATAAACTGACAGAACCAGAGGTTGTAGAGAGTTTCAGGGAGAGTATCAGGGAACGATTGACAAGAAAGGGGGGAAAAATACAGTAGAAGAATAATGGGTAGCTTTGAGAGATGAAATAGTGAGAGCAGCAGAGGATCAAGTAGGTAAGAAAACGAGGGCTAAAGGAAATCGTTGAGTAACAGAAAATATATTGAATTTAATTGATGAAAGGAGAAAATACAAAAATGCCGTAAATGAAGGAGGCAAAAAGGAATACAAATGTCTCAAAAATGAGATCGACAGGAAGTGCGAAATGGAGAAGCAGGGATGGCTAGAGGACAAATATAAAGATGTAGAGGCGCATATCACTAGGGGTAAGATAGACACTGCGTGCAGGAAAAATAAAGAGACCTTTGGAGAAAAGAGAACTACTTGTATGAATATCAAGAGCTCAGATGGAAACCCCGTTATAAGCAAAGAAGGGAAGGCAGAAAGGTGGAAGGATATATAGAGGGTCTATACAAGGCCGATGTTCTTGAGGACAATAGGATGGAAATGGAAGAGGATGTAGATGAAGATGAAATGGGAGATATGATACTGCGTGAAGAGTTTGACAGAGCACTCAAAGACCTGCGCTGAAACAAGGCCCCGGACGTAGACAACATTCCATCAGAACTACTGATAGCCTTGGGAGAGCCAGCCCTGACAAAATTCTACTATCTGGTGAGCAAGATGTACGAGACAGGTGAAATACCCTCAGACCTCAAGAAGAATACAATAATTCCAATCCCAAAGAAAGCAGATGGTGACAGAAGTTAAAATTACCAAACTATCAGTTTAATAAGCCATGGCTGCAAAATACTAACACGAATTCTTTACAGACGAATGGAAAAACTGGTAGAAGACGACCTCGGGGAAGATCAGTTTGGATTCTGTAGAAATATTGGAACACGTGAGGCAATACTGACCCTACAACTTATCTTTGAAAATTGAATAAAGAATGGCACACCTACGTTTCTAGCACTTGTAGACTCAGAGAAAGCTTTTGACAGTGTTGACTGGAATACTCTCTTTCAAATTCTGAAGGTGGCAGGGGTAAAATGCAGGGAGCGAAGGGCTATTTACAATTTGTACAGAAACCAGATTGCAGTTATAAGAGTCGAGGTACATGAAAGGGAAGTCGTGGTTGGGAAGGGAGTGAGACATGGTTGTAGCCTATCCCCGATGTTATTCAATCTGTATACTGAGCAAGCAGTAAAGGAAACAAAAGAAAAATTTGGAGTAGGAATTAAAATCCATGGAGAAGAAATAAAAATTTGGAGGTTCGCCGATGACAGTGTAATTCTGTCAGAGACAGCAAACGACATGGAAGAGCAGCTGAACGGAATGGACAGTGTCTTGAAAGGAGGATATAAGATGAACATCAACAAAAGCAAGTCGAGGATAACGGAATGTAGTCGAATTAAATCGGGTGATGCTGAGGGAATTAGATTAGGAAACGAGACACTTAAAGTAGTAAATGAGTTTTGCTATTTGGGGAGCAAAATAACTCATGATAGTCGAAGTAGAGAGGTAACAAAATCAAGACCTGGCAATGGCAAGAAAAGCGTTTCTGAAGAAGAGAAATTTGTTGACATCGAGTATAGATTTAAGTGTCAGGAAGTCGTTTCTGAAAGTATTTGTATGGAGTGTAGCCATGTATGAAAGTGAAACGTGGACGATAAATAGTTTCGACAAGAAGAGAATAGAAGCTTTCGAAATATGGTGCTACAGATGAATGCTGAAGATTAGATGGGTAGATCACATAATTAATGAAGAGGTATTGAATAGAATTGGGGAGAAGAGTAATTTGTGGCACAATGTGACTAGAAGAGGGGATCTCTTGGAAGGACATTTTCTGAGGAATCAAGGGATCACCAATTTGGTATTGAATGGCAGCGTGGAGGGTAAAAATCGTAGAGGGAGAACAAGAGATGAATACACTAATCAGATTCAGAAGGATGTAGGTTGCATTAGGTACTGGGAGATGAAGAAGCTTGCACAGGATAGAGTAGCATGGAGAGCTGCATGAAACCAGTCTCAGGGCTGAAGATCACAACAACAACACATATTATGTGATCGAAAGTATCAGCACACCCCCAAAAACGTACGTTTTTCATATTAAGTGCATTATGCTGCCACCTACTGCCAGGTACTCCATGTTAGTGACCTCAGTAGTCATTAGACATCGTTAGAGGGCAGAATGGGACGATCCGCGGAACTCACTGTCTTCGAACGTGGTCAGGTGATCGGGTGTCACTGGTGTCATACGTCGGTACTTGAGATTTCCACAACCTAAACATCCCTAGGTCCACTGTTTCCGATGTGACAGAGAAGTGGAAACGTAAAGGGACACGTACAGCACAAAAGCGTACAGGCGACCTCGTCTGTTGACTGACAGAGACCGCCGATAACTGAAGATGGTCGTAATGTGTAACAGGCAGACATTTACCCAGACCATCACACAGGAATTCCAATCTTTATCGGGATCCAGTGCAAGTACTATGACAGTTAGGCGGGAGGTGAGAGTCCTTGGATTTCATGGTCCTCGTAAGTAAGACATCACGCCGGTGAATGCCAAACGACGGCTCACTTGGTGTAAGGAGCGTAAACATTGGACTATTGAACAGTGGAAAAATGTTGTGTGGAGTGACGAATCATGGTACAGAATGTGGCGATCCGATGGCAGGATGTGGATGTGGCGAATGCCCGGTGAACATCATCTGCCAGCGTGTCTAGTGCCTACAGTAAATTTCGGAGGCGATGATGTTATGGTGTGGTCGTGTTTTTCATAGAGGGAGCTTGCACCCCTTGTTGTTTCGCGTGGCACTATCACAGCACAGGCCTACATCGATGTTTTAAGCACTGTTGAAGAGCAATTCTGTGATGGCGATTTCATCTTTCAACACGATCGAGCACCTGTTCATAATGCACAGCCTGTGGCGAAGAGGTTTCACGACAATGACATCCCTGTAATGGACTGGCTTGCACAGAGTGCTGACCTGAATCCTGTGCAACACCTTAGGGATGTTTTGGAACGCCGACTTCGTGCCAGGCCTCATCGACCGACATCGATACTTTTCCTCAGTGCAGTTCTCCGTGAAAAATGGACTGCCATTCCTCAAGAAAGCTTCCAGCACCTGATTGAACGTATGCTTACGAGAGTGGAAGCTGTCATCAAGGCTAAGGTTGGTCCAATACCATACTGAATTCCCGCCTTACTGACGGAGGGCACCAGAAACTTGTAAGACATTTTCAGCCAGGTGTCCGGATCCTTTTGATCAAATAGTGGATGTGTGTGTGTGTGTGTGTGTGTGTGTGTGTGTGTGTGTGTGTGTGCGGGCGCAAATAAAAGAAGAGGTGGCAGCATTCCCCCTACAATAACTTTCATAATGAAATGATTAGAGACTTTTAAAAATAATAACACCAATATAACAAATTAATTTACGGTTTGTTATCATAGCTACTCACGCTTAGCAAGAGTGATAAGGCATCCACTGCATAAATGCGTTGCTCCCTTCTCTTTACTCATTTGGGAATAAAGTAAGCAGGACATGCTCTTGAGCCAAGCGTAATGTTGCTTCTCTCATTCGAGGAATAGATGTCTCACTACTTCGTAAAAGTAGAAGAATCTGGGTACTATAGGCTTCACATCTCCTGGCCTGCTAATTTCCTCTTCTATATCAAGGCCATAAACGTGAACCGAATAATTAGGTTCTCCCTCTCGAATTTTGTTAGGTCTGGCATTGTGATGGGTAATGAGATGCCTTCGAAGTTATAATGCCTTTAGATGGTAGTTGTTTTATATTTATTCACATGAAGTGGATGATATTAGTAATTACTATCGCAAGCCAGAAGGGACCGGGCAAAGCAACATTAACCCCACATTTTGATATTCTGGGTATCAATATATGTTATTTTATCGGCAATATCTGGTTAAAGAGGGATATAACTAGATCCCACCACACTAACTGGATCACAAACAGGCGAGTACAAGTCAAGGTGTAGTACTCACGCATATCGGAGAAGCGGATCAGTATGATGCTTTTTGTAAAAATTCTGTACTACTTTGCTGTTAATATACCCAGTGATATCATGCAATCTGTTCCCCAAATTTATTCATTGCGTTCTCTCGGGCTGTACTGCCTTCTTTGGGCTCATGCGACAGCTCACAGTAGAGAACTGTCATGCACCTAATACTGGGATACCGCTGGGTGTTGCTTTCAGGGAGATCTCTTTCCAACACTGCACTGCAAACACAGATGAACGTGGTCGGATCTCGATTGGTAACACCAGTCTGAGACGGTAAGATCCTGTCCCTGAAAGCACCAGTAGTGACGGAAGAGTCTAATGCAGCATCCCTGGTTTTCATGAACAAGAGTGGCTCGATGTCACCTAAAACTGCTAGAGCCAAGGTGTCGTTGTGGTGATTGTTCGCAAGGCGAACACGGTAAACGTGGTTGCTCTATGCTCGGTAACGGGGTCGCACACAGTTGTGATCGCATCAAACGTGTCGAGTCGATGCTGTGGGTGCTTCTGGCTTCTAGTTCGAGGGTCCAGGCTTGTGTGAAGATGATGGTAAGCACATCAGCATTTCGGGCTCTGACGATGCGATTGGAATTGATGGCCGCAGCGAGTGCGATGGTTCGAGTTGTAGCGCTGGCGGACGACAATTCAAGTGTTCAGACTGGGGTGATGAGTACATTGACATCAGTGGCGTGGTTAGCTCACCTCCATACAGCTCTAATACTTCCGCAGAGGAAGAAGTGAGATTGATAGGTAACACTCAGCACATATGCAACTGTCGTATACAACCATCGATAAAAAACAGTTTGAAATACTTAAGCAGTGGTTGACAGAGTGATTTCGACCACTCTTTTTTTCGTCATTCGGGATATCATTAGACAGATGTTCAGATATTTTCTCATTCAATAAAACGCCCACATCATCGGCTGTGTTATCATAAGCACTAAAAAATGGCTCTGAGCACTATGGGGCTTAACTGCTGTGGTCATCAGTCCCCTAGAACTTAGAACTACTTAAACCTAACTAACCTAAGGACATCACAGACATCCATCTCCGAGGCAGGATTCGAACCTGCGACCGTAGCGGTCGCTCGGTTCCAGACTGTAGCGCCTAGAACCGCTCGACCGGCCGGCTTCATAAGCACTCTATGCAGGCTTAAGTTATTATTAGTGTAATAGGTAGTCATACGAAGGAGTAATATGAAGTGAATAAATAAACTCAGTGATCGAAGACATCCGTCAAGAACGTTGGCTGGACAATAGCTTAATGGGCTGTGACAGCTGGGCGGTTATCTTTTCATCAAGTGCATCTAGAAGGAAATAAAAACCTAATTACTCTATGCAGGCGTAAATTATTATTGGTAGAATAAATAGTAATACGTATCCATTCCTTAACAATCGGTTACATCATGCACGAGGTCTGGCTGGGGGATGGCATCATAACCTGCGAGGCTTTGAGATTGGTAGTAGCTACAGAAAGATTAGATGCAGATAAACACTGTATGCAACCATGAGAGAAAAAAAAATCGACAGTTCAGATCACGTGGGGAAAATACACACCTTATAAGGACTGTTCGCAGTATTTTTCCAAGAAAATACATCAAATATGTGTATTTAGACTCCTTGGGGAAAGCCATACTTTGTTCGTCAAAGAGCGCTTGTGGTATGTCGTTGTTCCATAAAAGAGGACGCTTACCCGCACCATTGCGATCGACAGTGCCAGACTGACCCTTTACGTTCACACAGTCGACGATGATAATCGGACTGACTAAGAACTGCTCAGGCCATCTTATTTACGAGTATATCCAGCGTTGTACATGTCCCGTCCTGTCGGTGCTGATGTTGCATTTATGAGCTTGCTAGTATCACATACATCATCATATCGACACGTTATTCAAAGGAAAAAAAAAAGCTGCCACTTTTCCTAGATTTTTTTCTGCCACGGAACGGAAGCAGCCAGCCTGCATACGCATAATTTCGAGAATTCAAATCACACCACAGGTGCTCTTCTTCAGTCAGCCGGCGGATGCCGCATATTTCATAATTTCGACACATTCTGTCTTCCTTCTTTTTTTCGAAATATTCCTAGCTGTGGACACATGCGCTTTTTCGAGATCCCGATAGCGTCACAGCGCCCGTACGTGGATTTTCGAGACGAGGCGCAGTTGGCCGTCGATGCTCGCACCGAAGCATGGGCGCTCCGGTCTTGCAGCGCGTCATATGGGGAAAAGAGTTCACCTCCCGCGTAAACTGTGTGCATAGATTCATATACTGTTCGCTTGCAGAAGCGGAAGTGTTAAGACATGCTACGCGGTCGCTCTTCCGTGTGACGCTTGTGTTTACTTACTAGTACACGCGCGTAACAGCTTTCGTTTGATACGGTTTTCTGTTAGGCACATTAACACCTGACATTACTATCGGTGACGGCAAGCCCCGCCATGTATGGTGGGGTGTATGGAGAAGGGGGTGGCGACTTCGACGCCCCTATGGGACAACATCAGCAACAACCACCTGCCCAGCGGCTACACCCAGATACAGCACCCTTACCAGCTCCTCCAGGAACTACATTGGACAACACGACGGCTGTGATCAGCCACTCGTTAGCAGTTGTTCGGGGAGAATCTGGAATACGGCCGGCAGAAGAGCATATGGATTTATCGGAACAGGATTCCTCCAGCTTCTCCGCTGCGAGAAACAAGCGACAAAGTGAGGCCAGTCTGGATTTAAGAAATTCCAAAACCTTCATAGCAGACACTAATCAGCTCTTACCTGTAACTGACGTTTCAAATGTAGCTGACCCCCCTGTAGCAACTGCTTCTGGGCTCACTCCTAACCAACATGCTGCAACTAACACCCCTCCTGTGGGACCTGCACCTACTCCGAGGTCTCTCAACTTTTACAAACGTACAGATAGGGGACCATTCGTAGTTTATATGGAATGTTTGGACAAAAACTTAGGCCGCTTGCACCCTATGGCACTAGGGAAATTATTGCATATTTCCTTGCCAGAAGTGAAGAATTCTATCCTTAACATCTCTTCAGCAGGAAAAACAAAAGTTAAGGTGGAACTGAAAACCCCAGACAAGGCTAATTTCCTAGTTACCAGTGAGGTATTAAAGTCAAAAAATATAGAAGTTTACATTCCTTCCTTTGTTGTCCATAAGCTGGGAGTAATCAGGAAAGTAGACACCAACCTTGAAGAAGCGGAGATTTTGGAAGTCGTACAATCTCCCTTCCCTGTTGTAGGCGTTCGGAGGTTTACGAAGAGATATGGTAAAGCCCAAATCGTTAAATTGCAGACCTGTTTGTTAACCTTCGACTCTCAAACCTTACCGGAAGCCGTGTCTATTCACGGAACAAGATGTCCCGTAGACCTTTATGTACCAACTGTCAAGCAGTGCTTTAATTGTCTTCGTTACGGGCACATCAGCAAACAATGTCGATCTCAGATGAGATGCATTAAATGTAGTGGTCCACATAATGTTGAATCCTGTGTCTCACCTATCACTATTTGCGCTCATTGCGGGGGACAACATGCATCCACGGACCATTCCTGCCCGGAATACCATATACGGCGGCGAGCTCAAGAATTAGCTACGTTCAATAACATTGACTTCAGGGATGCGCTGTCTATTGCTCGTATGCCAACCTATGCATCCGTCACCGGGGTTCAACAACATCACTTGCCGGCTCCGATCATTCCTGCTCCAACAAATTTGAGCTCTCCGGACTTTCAAAACCCACGACTCTTCCCGCCGCTGCCCGCCGCAAGCATGCAGAGTCAACAACGCGGAAGTGGGGACGCAACTCAGTGTGCAACTGTGCCCCATCCGACACACGTCGCTTACCGGCCTCTCCGCCGGCAGGCGCAAGTAAACAACCCAAGTAACGTTCGTGAGTGGTCTCAATACCGCAGCCTGATATATCCCATGCAACATTCATTCACTCCTATCAGCCAAAATCCATACCAGCCTGCTGCTCACAGATTAGCAACCCCACAAGCGCCGATTCAACGACAGCCTCAAGGTCATGCTGAACTTATAGATAAGATAATAAATGCGATTGATATTGTCATGCAAAACATGAGACAAAATAGTGCTATGAACAATTCCCATATCCGGCACCTCGTTACTGGCATATTTCAATCTCTCTCTCCCTAAATTATGGCGGCTTTAAAAGTATTGCAGTGGAATGCGAGATCGGCTAATTCTAATAGAGAAAGCTTGCAACGAGAACTGTTCGTAAGTCAGCCTGATATCGTTCTGCTATGTGAAACTTGGTTCAAATTCGAACGAACTGTTCGCTTTCAAAATTATTCTGTAGTAAGGCAAGTCCGTCTCGATGGGTGGGGCGGCGTCGCTATACTGGTAAAAACTTCGCTGCCGCATCGACCACACCCGTTACACGTACCTGTCACCAACCTTGAATTAGTTGCTGTGGAGATACGAACTGCCCACAAAACCTTTACAGTTGTCTCGTGGTATAACGCTCCCCACCACAGTATCGTGGAAGATGACTGGAGACAATTAATAAGTCAGCTTCGTCCTCCCATACGAACTGCCCACAAAACCTTTACAGTTGTCTCGTTGTATAACGCTCCCCACCACAGTATCGTGGAAGATGACTGGAGACAATTAATAAGTCAGCTTCGTCCTCCCTTTATCGTAGCTGGAGACGTGAATGCCCACCATGTAGCGTGGGGAGGAGACGTGACAGACAGGAACGGCAGGACCTTGATAAGCGTTATCGAAGATAATAACCTAGTGATACTCAAGGATGGCTCTCCTACTATGATAACTTCACCTCTCCGTAGACCCTCCGCAGTTGATGTAACTCTTTGCACCCCCTGCTTTACTGAAATATCTAATTGGTGCGTCAAAAAGGATTCAGTAGAATCCCATCATCTCCCAATAGAGTTTCACATTAACATCAACGTTGATATTATGCACATCTGTTACTCTAATAGTATGTGGAAAATCAAGGAAGCCAATTGGGCCTCTTATAAGGAAACGGTTCGCCGGGCACTCGCAAATACGAGACGTGACTTACGGGACGACGATGCATACCCAGTTTTACTCAATGCTATGAACGTCGCAGCTGGCATCAGCATCCCTAAGAAAAAAGAATTTACAGTAATGAAGCACCGTTCTCCTCCTTGGTGGAATTCGGAATGCTCTCGGGAAGTTGCGAAGCGACGACTCGCCTTGAAAACCTATCGTCAGAATCCTTCATTGGACAACTTCTTGGCTGTACAAAAAGTGAATGCGCGAGTTACCAAATTCCTGAAGAAAACCAAGAAGGACAGTTGGAAACAATTTTGCCTGTCCCTAAATAATGAAACCAGTATGGCAAGCATCTGGCATAAAATAAAAGCTTTTAGAACAAGGAGACTATCTTCCTCCCCTCCTGCTACCACGGCCTGGTTAGAGGAATTCATAGATACAATCGCTCCTCCCACGGTGCCATTTTTAAACCATCGGTTCCCTGCTGAAGAAGACCGCTACCATGTTCTCCTTCGTCCTTTCTCTACAGAAGAACTCAACGAAGCTATTAAAGTATCGAGCGACAGTTGCCCTGGCACTGATCACATACATTATGCTTGCACACCTGCCTATAGAAGCGAAAGACTTTTGCCTGTCCCTAAATAATGAAACCAGTATGGCAAGCATCTGGCATAAAATAAAAGCTTTTAGAACAAGAAGACTATCTTCCTCCCCTCCTGGATGAAGAAAGACCTCATATCAACATGGACGACGCAAGTAATAATTCCAATTCTCAAACGTGGTAAAGATCCAAATGTCGGTACTAATTATAGACCTATTGCCTTGTCGTCGTGCGTTGCAAAAACACTGGAACGAATGGTAAAAAGGAGACTAGAATGGTGGCTTGAAAAAAGTAATTTGTTGCCTCGGAGTCAATACCGCTTCAGAAAAGGCAAAGGGACCATGGATAACCTGTTTTGCTTAATATGGATATCACGTTAGCCTTTCAAACGAAAGAGACAGTAGTGGCAGCTTTTCTTGATGTTAAGGGTGCATATGGTCACGTACAAATACCGATACTCTTGGAAAAGCTGGCAGGATTCGGAATTCCTTCACGGATGATCTACGGTATCAGTACCCTGATTACTCAAAGAACGATCTACGTCCGTTTCAAAGGTACCATGATCGGACCTTTTTATGTCTCCCAGGGCTTGCCGCAAGGTGCAATTTTAAGTCCTCTCCTGTATACTCTATATACGCACGACCTAGAACGCATACTTACGCTTCCCACAAAAATCCTACAGTATGCTGATGATATATGTGTTTATTCTACTGCTGCTTCATATCTTCAGGCCAAAACGGCATTAACCACAACCATCGCACACATCGATGAGTAGCTCTCTAACAGTGGGCTGGAGATCTCGGCTGAGAAATCAGCAGTCGTTCCCTTCTCCAAGTCGACGACAGCTCGCACTGAAGATCACATTACCTGTGGCAAGTACACCTTCCAAATGAAATCTCACGTTCGATTTCTGGGGATGATTTTTGACTCTCGGTTAAGCTGGGCGCGCCACATCCGATCCACCGTTACCAAGTGTGAAGAAGGTTTAAATGTAATCAGATCACTCACTCGTGTCTGGTGGGGAGCGCACCAGAGTGTTTTACTCACCATGTACCGAGGGATAATTCGATCTCGATTAGACTATGGCTGTCAATTCTACCACACTGCGTCAAAGATTCATCTCTCCAAATTAGATACTCTTCAATATAGAGCCATTCGTACCTGTCTTGGAGCCATGCGACCGACGCCCACCAACGCCCTTTTAATAGAAGCAGGGAAGATGCCCTTGAGCATTCGGCGCCAAATGTTATCGGACAAATTCTACATTCAAGGCATGGCCATTATGGACAGTTCCGTCTATCAAAGTAGAGACTGCATTTATCGACTGTGGATTGCATCCCACAGAAGGAATAAAGTGCCAGCCGTTTGTGCCAGCTTTCACACTTGGTCACCTGTCATACATTCTGTACGGCGTTCAGCGCATCTACCTGTTTTTGAATATGATCTTCAAACGCTCTGCTCTCAGATCCCAGTCCATTATTTAAGTACGACCTGGCTGGACAGTACGAATGTCAACGTTGGCTTCAATCGTCTCGTTCAAGCACAACGGCCGGGTTTTCTCTGTGTATATACTGATGGCTCCAAAATTCCGCAAGAAGAGTGTACAGGATGCGCTTTTATCTGCCCTCAGATACAGATCCGCAAAACCTTCAAACTGCCTACGAGCACTTCTATTTTTACGGCGGAGACAGTGGCAGTTTTGGAAGCACTTAAGTTTGTCTCTAGCACTTACTTCCACAAGATATTGATAGTATCTGACTCGCAAAGCGTTCTTAAAAACATTCAGTACAGTCGATGGAACAAAACGACCAACAGTTATATCTTGGATGTGATATCTGAATATATTCGCAGCACACGCACAGGCCGGACGATCGATTTGTTGTGGGTACCTTCCCACACTGGTATCGTCTATAATGATGAAGTCGATGCATTAGCCAAACAAGCGGCAACGTCAGGCACCGTCCTGGATCTGCAGCTTCCTTATACAGTCTACTTACGTGCAGTCAAGAATCACGCAAGACAACAATGGCAGGAAATGTGGAACGTTTCTCAACAGACAAAAGGCGGTTATTACGCAGTGCTACAACCTCGGATTCCTTCACAGCCGTGGTTCATGAGGACACATCTGAACCGATCCACGATTTCTATCATCATAAGACTCCGCTTCAATCATGCCTATTTCCCACAGCATCTACATCGGATCAACGTTTACAGTTCACCAGCATGTGAGTGTGATCCTGAGTCGGAAGCTGATGTCAACCACATCTTATTTATGTGCCCCAAATTTGACCGTGAACGGTTGGTCTTTTTGAAGATATTGCTGAGTATGGGCTACCATCTTCCTCAATCAGCTTCTTCTCTTTTGTGTACTAAAGACGTTCGTCTATATAAAGTGATCGTTAACTTCATCAAGAGTACTGGTCACAATCTGTAGGTTTTAATGGTGTACGTCAATTACAAATATGTCTTGCTGATGAAGATATTTCAGAATTGGTGTGAATTGTAAGCCAAGACACTTTTAATTATTTTTCAATTCAATTTTAAAACATTAAGTACAAAACTGTAACAGTTAAGCTTTTTATTCTTGTAAATATGCATTTCTGTATTTGTTTATTCAATTATGTGTACATTGTCACTGTGTTGCCGATGGCTAAATTGAGTACACACTCAAAGGCAAAAAAAAAAAAAAAAAAAAAATAGATTCATATAATGGACGCTTGGTATGTTATCATACACAGAAAGGCCCTCGTTGCAATACGGCAGCAGGTTGCCGTGCACTGTCTCCGATACACAAAGATTCTAAACTTACTTGCCTCAGTTCTTCAAGAGCAGCGTAGGCTGTGTATATTAAATATTTACTTGAAGCCTGAAAGTGAATAGGTGGGAAACACCGTGAAGTGAATAGATAAAAACGTAGTTTCTTTTATAAGTAAAGGAAGACAATTATTTATTGGCAATACATCTTAAAAATATTTGCACATCAGGTTACCTTCCGTTAGGAAAGTTTATGCACTCAGCGACCGTGGTATTATTTGTAAATTATAGAGCGCAGCGATCAGTCGTTTTTTTTTTTTAGGCATATCCATATTTCAGCTAGTGCCTAGCCATTATCAACGCACTATACTACTGTATTCAAAGAACTGTGACTCACGTCCAAACAACAGGGAACTGACATGTATCGAGACTAGAAAATATACGTAATATAATGGTAGAGCGATTGAGCTTACATCGTTTGTGATTGAGTAGCAGAAAAATAAAAATAGGGATATAATAATGGATCATTTTACTCAATAAAAAACTTTGCTTCCTACGGTCTACCATGTTCCACCTCTGCATATAATTTCGTGGCATCAGAACTTACTGGAAACGCCGTTCGGTGGATTGGGAGTTCCCACTGCCATTTAACGGTTGATTATTTTGCACATCGTCTTTTACCATTATACCCCCTACTCTGTCAATCCCGCGACAGCGTCCCATCTCTCCATATTTCTTAGACTGTGGCTGCCAACGCTTCCTTTGAATGCGACAACAATGTGCAGACCGATAAAACCGTACAACAGTAGAAAAGACGTTCCTTCTACCCCGCATTTTCGTTACTACTGGAAATTGGGGTATAATCAGAAGTTAACGATGAAACCTTTCATTGCTAGAACTTCAAATTTAATTCAGTGAAAGATAACTTATATGAATTACAAGAACTTATTGTTGTTGTTTAGAGTATATTTACTATAACTCAGCACTGTGCAACATACGGCTGTACCGAATACCTTGGATAAAAGCAGGTACTCGTGTAAGTCATCTTCATTCCACCTTGTACAAGCCTCATGGACTCAAACCTTACACATTAAACACTTCACTTAACCACCCGATTTTCTTGTTGACGAGTAGATTTTCTTGCAAAGAAGGAAATTCGTTTTATTTCCGTCTCCAAAATGCCTGTTTCCTTCATACGTGTTCTGACTCTTGCGCATTTTCCTCTTCGCCTGATTGATGATGTTCTCTCATAATGAGGAACTGGCTTTCTGTTCTCGAATGAAGACCATGTTTGAACATTAGTCGACGGACCAGGTTGTGGAGAAGAAGCACTAACTGACTCTGTTGGATTCTGGGAATCTGGTATTATTCTTTCTATTGCATCTGATGGCGCAAGTTATTCTTCGTTGAAAGTATTTGCATTGAGCGGGATAATACCTGTCTTTTTAAACCCGGACATGACACTTTGCATTGTTGCTGCCCGAGCATATGTAGATCCGAACAACTGAGGTAACTAGTATTGGGTTGCCACTCATCCCGGATGGTTGGTAAGTCATATTTAAATTTCCTCATCGTAGAATATGCTTAACAGTCCCATGAAACCGACGTCGGAGAGGTTGCAACTTACGAGTGCAGTGTGGTGGGAATCAATCACGACAGCATATTTTCTAGCGAGGTTGACAAACTCAATGTTTTTCACAAGAATTGCATGGCCATCATAAAGCAGAAGAACTGATTCGCTCTTGGAATGTCTGGTGTGAAAATGATGGAATGCAACCTCTCGACGAAGAATTCAGCTGCATCTGCCCACTAGGATGACACACGTTTACTGTTACCGCCAGTGCTCCATCTACATGTTCCTTTTTCATCACAGCTCGAGGAAACATTAGAAGTAGAGGAATGCTGCAGTGAAACAAATTGCTGCTATTACCAACTGTCCTTGCTAAGCTGATTTCTCACCAGTCTCTCTCCGTTTTAGGCTATGATGTTTAAATGCGCCTTCGGTGCTGTGGTCAATCCCGTTTCGTCAATGTTATAAACATAGTTGGATGAGAAATTACTCTTCTTCAAAAAGGTTTCCAACAGCTGTTTGATGGAAACCCACTGTATGCAAAGCCAATTTGGCTCAGGTTTTCTGAGGATGAGAGAGTGGCCCTCACAAAAGTTATTTAGCCAGTCTCGTCCAACCATTTCCTCTTCCGTATCCGAACTGTGTTTAAGCTTATTCTTCTCCGCGAGTTCATACAACAAAGGTCTAAGTCTTTCGTTGATAGTCTAAAGACACGGCAGTCCAATACCTTGCTGTAGGATACCATTTCAGCTTCCCAATATGTAGTGAACTGCCGACCGGAGTAGCCGAGCGGTTCTAGGCGCTACAGGCCGGAACCGCGCGACCGCAACGGTCGCACGTTCGAATCCTGCCTCGGGCATGGATGTATGTGATGTCCTTAGGTTAGTTAGGTTTAAGTAGTTCTAAGTTCTAGGGGACTGATGACCACAACAGTTAAGTCCCATAGTGCTCAGAGCCATTCGAACCATTTTTTTTGCGGTGAACTCCGTCTTGAAATGATTCACCACTTAAAAGAGATGAAAATACAGTTGATTCTCAAACGCTTTATACCATTATCATAAACGGATTATAGTACTTCAACCGACAAAATACGCCTACCATTTCTTTTCTTCGTCACCTATAGATGTACCATTCATAGCTTACTTCATTCGATCTTCTAACGTCGACTCCGGTACACGAAAATTACTTGCTGGTTTTTTTGTGACCCATGTTTGTTTTTTAAACTTCATCAATTACCCTTGCCATATCTATCTCTCTTGCCACATTTTTCTCTTCACATCTCTGGCGACTGCTTTTATATTTGTACGTTCTTGCCTTCTTGAAAGTAGACTACTTATTCTGAAATTACAATGATAATAATAAAAATAATAGTAATAGCAATATGGAGGAAATAAATATCTCAAATGAGAAAATACCTCTTCAATAAGTGATAATCATCAGCTTATTAATGACAAATATAATCTAAAAATTGGCTCAAGGTAATAGTAAACACAACATGTAAGTATTAAATTGCAGTAAATAAACCATATAATACAATCAGACGCCGTTAAAAAGTATATGCGTCTTACGACATAATTACACGTAACAAAGTCATGAGGGTAAAATCGGGTGGTTCCGGTTTTACCCTTTTGCTCCTACTCGGTTTCACACTAAATGTGTTTTTTGTGTAAATTGCCTTCTGCGTAAGAAACAAGGTGAACAATGTTTTAACATAACGTGTATTCAGAAGGCCCGTCAGAAGTTTTATTCGTTGTACTTACCAATTTCAAATTGTATTACGACGATATTAGTTCCTTACTGGACACAAGAAATCACAAAATAAGAAAACATAAATCTCTAAAAATTTTGTTCGTCAACAACGTATCCAATACTACCAAGCCTCGTGACGATGCTGGAGCTGCCTTATGCTTTCAAAGTCTAACAGCCAAGAAACAGTCTTACCAACTCACAGACATACGAGGGTTCCTAGTTTAAACTCAATATCCGATTACACCCTAATTCTCCCTACATCTGTGTCCTCAAGTGCAGTTTCCCCCTAATGAGGTCAGCCACGTTCTTTGGAAATTCCGCATGCACCCTTATCCACACATATGGCGGAAGTTCGCTTTGGAATGCATATGACACCCTGCATTTCGTTTCCTGCAAGGTGATTCTACCTGCTTCCTTACCACCTGTCAGTTCGTAGGTATTGACTGTTTTCTGTATTCTATCCATAAATTGCTCAGTGTATTCGTTCCGCCTGTGGCACAGTCCTTTTAACTGTTCATCAAAGAATCTGGAGCTGTTCTGCTTCTTATAACATTGTATGACACCCCTCCTGAGTTACTCGAATGCCAATACATTTCTTTCATTCTTAACATACATCTCTTCTGCCGACAAATGTAGCTCAGTCATATGTAACAACTGCTCACCCGTCCAGAAACCTAGCTTGGCAGTGGCCACCAGATTGTCTGCAAACACCAGTATTTCCTCTCGTACCTTGTCGGAGAAAGGGATTAACTTGTCCATCGATAGTTGAATCTAACACGGGAACAGTCAGAAAGGAAAGGACGAGGACCTATCTTCCCTTACAACATTCAGTTGTCTACGCAGTTTCGTATTAAGCACCTTCAAGTGAGCTACCTGCTGTAAGAAAGACTGAACTACTTCCTGGGTGATAACGATCTGTGTTCCTGACTCAGCCAGTGTGGAATATCCACCAATACACAGAAATACAACAACAAACCAAAACGGAAGTAACAAGAATATAGCGAATCGTTAGAGTGAAGTAGTAGTTTCAGTCCTTAGATGTACACATCAGCCATCTAGAATCATGGCACTGATTAGCATAATGGCCATACCCACGGCGTGTGCAACACATTACTGGTGCACACACTGTACGTGGCACAGTGTCTCTCAATAAGTTACATTGCGTGCGCCTTACTGGGCGTGACAACGAAACGACTGTGCGTAGAATCTGTTAGACTGGAACCTATGAAACGGGAGATCATCAAACTCTCCGAAAAATCCCGAAGGAGCAATGGGAGATACGTATCTAATCTGTTGGAGAATGAGAATAATAACCGGTGAATCAAGACTGCTGGAAAGAATTATACGTGGAAGAATGAACAAGAAAAATGAAGATCTGTTAGAGGACGGTAATTTTTGGTTAGGAAAAAAGAATGTTTGTGAATTCCTAAGGCACCAAACTGCTGAGGTCATCGGACCCTAGACTTACACACTACTTAAACTAACTTACGCTAACTTATGCTAAGAACAACACACACACCCGTTGCCGAATGAGGATTCGAACCTCCGGCGGGTGGGGCCACGCAATCCGTCACATGACGCCTCAAACCGCTCGGTCACCCCGCACGGCCTTTTAGGAAAGGTAAAGGTTGAAACGTCCCCTTTGGAAATTTATAAATGACTGTGCCGGTAAACTTCTTACGTTATTTGTTTTTCAAACAGCTGAGCAAAACTGAAGTTACTCAGACATTTCTCCCTTTACTTATTCTGATCAACACTAAATTCACAGACACTTTTTTCTTAAGCCTAACGCAATGTGATTTTCAATAGTCGCTACAAAAGAATGGCCCTGACAATAACCTATACCTTACATGAATCACTTACCTCATCAAAATCTTCGAGATCAGAATAAGAGAGAAATGTCTGAGTGCGTTCAATTTTGCTCAGCTGTTTGAAAAACAAATAACGTAAGACGTTTACCAGTACAGTCATTTATCTCAAGGTACCAGGGAGCAGTTCGGCGTTGCTACTGATGCTTGAATCTAGAGTTACAAAAAACAAGACACGCTCATAGTATTTGTCGTCCTCTAGAAATTGTTCGAAACCGTAAAATAGTGCAATATATTCGAAATTCTGTGAGAAATGAGAGTAACCTGTTCGGTAAGATGGGTAAAATACTATAAGTAAAAGAATCAAGAGGGTACAATAACAACAGATAAACAAGAAAGAAATGCTCGGATGAAAAGGTGTGCCAGTCTCTGGCGCCTACCATTCAATTTAAATATCGATGTAGCAATGATGGAAATGAAAGAAAGATTCAAGGTTGGGATTAAAACACCAAGTGACAGTATGCCAATAATAAGATTGTTTTAGACATTGCTACCCTCGGTGAAAATGGAGTATAATTGCGGGGAGTGCTAAATGGAGTAAATAGTGTGATGAGTACGGACTAGGAATTGAGGGTAAACCGAAGAAAAATGACAGTAATTAGGTGTGTCAAACATCAGATTAGAGACAAACACCAAAATTGAGGACCAATAGGCAAAGTTATGGAACTGTACTATCTTGGAAGCAAAATAGCCCATGACGCACGAAGCAATGAGGACGTAAAAGGCATACTAGTGCAGCCAACGAGGGCATTCGTTTTCAAGAGAAGTCTCCTAGTATCAAAATAATGGCATGTGGTTTCGTGTATCCATTATTGCTAGACCCCCCCCCCCCCTCTTGTTGATGGACTAATTTCTGGCTGGTCTGACTGACCCCATAACAGACCTCGCCTCAGAGTATAATGGTAATTAACTTGAGGACGAAATTTCTGAGGATATGTATTTGGAACGCTGCTACGTATAGTATGCCATCCGGAAATGTGGTGATACAGAATGGCGTCGAAAACCACATAATTATCGTATGGACTAGTACGGAACTGTGGTGATTTTCCGCATAATAGACGATCAAAGGAAGTTATGGAGACACTGATAGTACATGATAGTACATGTGTTTGGACGTCAGAGTGATACTAAAGGTTGCAGTTGCAGTAAAGGTAAAAACTGTAATGGAAGACAGAGATTGGAATACACGCAAAAATAAATGAAGTCGTTAGGCGTCATTGCTACTCTGAGATGAAGAGTTTGGCACAAGAAAGGGTTTCGTGGTGGCGCACATCAGTCAGAAGACGACTTAAAAAAAAAAAAAAAAGAAAAAAAAACAACAACACTAAACTATGCCCTCAGAAGCTATATTTTCTTACTAACTTCTTACAGGATCGCCTGAACTTAGTGAATTCGAATGTGGGCGATTAGTTGGTGCTCGTATAGAGGGTGCTTCCGTAACCAAAGGAGACGAAGCGTTTGTTATTTTAAGAGGCACCATATTGAAGACTTATACCGCATACGGACAAAGAGGAAAAACATCATCTGCTAAGTCACAACACTGACGTAATTATATGTTGAGTCGCTGTGACAGACGCAAATTGAAGAAGAATGTGGCAAAAATTAAGGGGGAAGACAGCTGCAAAAGCCACTGCAAGATAGAATGTCATAATCGCGAACCCTGTCAGCATCAAATTAACACGAAGGTAGCTCCATTACCAGGGAACTGCAGGGCGAGATGTAATTCCAAAATCACGCATCAGTGAAAATGTTTGACACTAATTCCAAATTGTGGCCGGGTTTACGTCCGAAGAGCGAAACATGGCGCGTGTTTGGTGACGATTTGAGCAGCCATATCGTGTTATTACACGGGCCCCATGGGTACTCTGTAAGACCGCACTCCTGCCATGGGTTATACTGACGTTTTGGTCGTTCAGGCCCATGCCACGGTACAAATGTTTGTTCCCCAGTACTGATGCTGTGTGCCAAGACAACAGAGCTACTGTTGATCTTCTGCGATGAATTTTCGCATTGCCCCTGGCTACCACTATCATCTGATTTCGACATTATTGAGCCTTTGTGGTCTACCTAGAAGAGAAGAGTGTGTGATCGTTATCCACCTCCACCATCGTTACCTGAACTAGCCATTGCTTTGCAGGATGAATGGTATAAGATTCCCTTTAAAACAATACATGACCTATATTTATCCATTCCTAAACAACTGGAAGCTCTTTTGATTGCTAACGAGTTCCTTACACAGTATTAAGCATGGTAACGTCTTGTGCTTTAGGTGTTTCGATATTTTTGTGTACCTGCTGTAACATATCTATGGAGTCTGGGACAGTAACATTCCCCATGTGTCAGAGAAGCAACGGAGTCAACCACCAGGTGCTCTTCCCCCTCTTCTTCGAGGTAAGCAGTTGACAAGCTGCAGATTGGATGTCGCAAAAGCGTACGAATCCTGATACAAGTGCCAATTAGTATCTAAAGGAGAAATAAAATTGCCTATCAATATAGAGCTAAGTGATTCACATCGTTAAGCACCAAGCACCCCGTTAATGTGAAGCACAGTGACGAATACAAGCCGTACGGTAGCACTTTTGGGCCAGGTTAATAAATACTGAGGTGACAAGTCATGGGATATCTCCTAATATCGGGTCGGACCTCCTTTTTCCTGGTGTTGTGTAGCAACTAGACCTGGCATGGACTCAATAAGTCAACGGAAGACTCCTGCAGAAATAGCTATGCGGCCTCTATAGCCGTCCATAACTGCCTGTGGAGGATTTTGTGCGCCAACTGACCTCTCGATTATGCCCCATATATGTTAGTGGGGTTCATATCGGCAGGTCTGGGTGGCCATATCATTCGCTCGAACTGACCAGCATGTTTTTCAAACTTATGAGGAACAATTGTCTCCCAGTGACTTAACGCATTAACATCCACAAAAATTCCATCTTTGTTTGGGAACATCAAGGCCATGAGTGGCAGCAAGTGGTCTCCTAATAGCCAAACATAACCATATCGAATCAATGATACCTTCAGTTGGATCAGAGAACCCAGAACATTCTGTGTAACCACAGCCCACACCATTAAGCAGCCACCACAAGCTTGCACAATGTCTTGCTGACAACCTCGATCCGTGGCTTCGTGGTGTCTGCACTACAATCATACACTACCATCAGCTCTTACCAACTGAAATCGGGACTCATCTGACCAGACCAAAGTTTTCCAGTCGTCTAGAGTTCAACCGATACGGGCATGATTATACACTACTGGCTATTAAAATTGCTACACCACGAACATGACGTGCTACAGACGCGAAATTTAACCGACAGGAAGAAGATGCTGTTATATGCAAATGATCAGCTTTTCAGAGCATTCACTCAAGATTGGCGCCGGTGGCGACACCTACAACGTGCTGACATGAAGAAAGTTTCCAACCGATTTCTCATACACAAACAGCAGCTGACCGGCGTTGCCTGGTGAAACGTTGTTGTGATGCCTCGTGGAAGGAGGAGAAATGCGTACCACCACATTTCCAACTTTCATAAGGGTCGGATTGTAGCCTATCGCGATTGCGGTTTATCGTATCGCGACATTGCTGCTCGCGTTGGTCGAGATCCAATGACTGTTTGCAGAATATGGAATCGGTGGAATCAGGAGGGTAATACGGAACGCCGTGCCGGATTCGATCGGCCTCGTATCACTAGCAGTCGAGATGACAGGCATCTTATCCGCATGGCTGTAACGGATCGTGCAGCCACGTCTCGATCCCTGAGTCAACAGATGGGGACGTTTGCAAGACCACAACCATCTGCAGTTCGGCGACGTTTGTAGCCGCATGGACTATCAGCTCGGAGACCATGGCTGCGGTTACACTCGACGCTGCATCACAGACAGTAGCGCCTGCGATGGTGTACATCTACATGATTACTCTGCAATTCACATTTAATTGCTTGGCAGGGGGTTCATCGAACCACAATCATATTATCTCTGTACCATTTCACTCCCGAACAGCGCGCGGGAAAAACGAACACCTAAACCTTTCTGTTCGAGCTCAGATTTCTCTTATTTTATTTTGATAATCATTTCTAGCTATGTAGGTTGGGCTCAACAAAATATTTTCGCATTCGGAAGAGAAAGTTGGTGACTGAAATTTCGTAAATAGATCTCGCCACGACGAAAAACGTCTTTGCTTTAATGACTTCCATCCCAACTCGCGTATCATATCTGCCACACTCTCTCCCCTATTACGTGATAATACAAAACGAGCTGCCCTTTTTTTCACCCTTTCGATGTCCTCCGTCAATCCCACCTGCTAAGGATCCCACACCGCGCAGCAATATTCTAACAGAGGACGAACGAGTGTAGCGTAAGCAGTCTCTTTAGTGGATTTGTTGCATCTTCTAAGTTTCCTGCCAATGAAACGCAACCTTTGGCTCGCCTTCGCAACAATATTATCTATTTGGTCTTTCCAACTGAAGTTGTTCGTAATTTTTACACCCAGGTACTTAGTTGAATTGACAGCCTTGAGAATTGTATTATTTATCGAGTAATCGAATTCCAACGGATTTCTTTTGGAACTCATGTGGATCACCTCAGAGTTTTCGTTATTTAGCATCAACTGCCACCTGCCACACCATACAGCAGTCTTTTCTAAACCGCTTTGCAACTTATACTGGTCTTCGGATGACCTTATTAGACAGTAAATTACAGAATCATCTGCGAACAACCTAAGAGAACTGTTCAGATTGTCACCCAGGTCATTTATATAGATCAGGAACAGCAGAGCTCCCAGGACGCTTTCCTGGGGAACACCTGATATCACTTCAGTTTTACTCCATGATTTGCCGTCTATTAATACGAACTGCGACCTTCCTGACAGGAAATCACGAATCCAGTCGCACAACTGAGACGATACCCCTTAGGCCCGCAGCTTGATTAGAAGTCGCTCGTGAGAAACGGTGTCAAAAGCTTTCCGGAAATCTAGAAATACGGAATCAACTTGAGATTCCCTGTCGATAGCGGCCATTACTTCGTACGAATAAAGAGATAGCTGCGTTGCACAAGAACGATGTTTCATGAAACCATGCTGATTACGTATCAATAGATCGTTCCCTTCGAGGTGATTCATAATGTTCGAATACAGTATATACTTCAAAACCCTACTGCAAACCGACATTCTCAACGACGAACCTGGGTGCACTAACGGCAAAAAGTCTGTTTTTCGGATGAATCCATGTTCTGTTTACAGCAACATGATGGTCGCATCCATGTTATGCGACATCGCGATGAACGCACATTGGAAGCGTGTATTCGTCATCGCCGTACTGGCGTATCACCCGGCGTGATGGTATGGGGTGCCATTGGTTACACGCCTCGGTCACCTCTTGTTCGCATTGACGGCACTTTGAACTGTGGACGTTACATATCAGATGTGTTACGACCCGTGGATCTACCCTTCATTGGATCCCTGCGAAACCCTACATTTCAGCAGGATAATGCACGACCGTATGTTGCAGGTCCTGTACGGACCTTTCTGGATACAGAAAATGTTCGACTACTGCCCTGGCCAGTACATTCTCCAGATCTCTCACCAACTGAAAACGTCTGGTCAATAGTGGCCAAGCAACTGGCCCGTCACAGTACGCCAGTCACTACTCTTTATGAACTGTGGTATCGTGTTGAAGCTGCACGGGCAGCTTATACCTGTACACGCCATCCAAGCTCTGACTCAATGCCCAGGCGTATCCAGGCCGTTATTACGGCCAGAGGTTCTGGGTACTGATTTCTCAGGATCCATGCACCCAAATTGCGCGAAAATGTAATCACACATCAGTTCTAGTATAATATATTTGCCCAATGAATACCCGTTTATCATCTGCATTTCTTCTTGGTGTAGCAATTTTAATGGCTAGTAGTGTAGAGAGGCTCTGCAGGCGGTATCATGTCAGCAAAGGCAATCGTGTCGATAGTCTGCTACATAGCCCATTAACGCCAAACTTCGCCGCATTGTCCTAACGAATAGTATTGGCAATTCTACGCAATCCCACTGCTCTCTGTAGTTAAGGCCGTTGGCCACTGTGTTGACTGAAATTTGGTATTCTCGGCACACTTTTCATACTGTGGACCTCGGAATACTGAATTCCACAACGATTTCCGAAATGGAATGTCCCATATGTCTAGCTGTAGCTGCCATTCCTCATTCACAGTCAATTAATTGCCGTCGTGCGGCCATAGTCACGTCGGAAGCCTTTTCACAAGATCACCTGCTTACAGATGATAACTCTGTCGATGTATTGCCCTTTTATACGTTCCGTACGCTATACTACCGTCATCTGTTTGTATGTATATCGCTGCCCCATCACCTTTGTCACCTCAGTGTAAATGCAGCGCCATTCAAACTAAAAATTGGTGGTAGTGACCTTTAGTCTCCTTGGCTTGAAGAAGTGCACCAGAAGCGCAATGATACCTTCCTATGAGGCAGATGGCCAATAGGACCAGCCAGGTGATGGCAGCCTAACAGTTCTGCGGAGCTCCAATAGAGCTCGTTTGAAAGAGGGAATTAAGTTACCAATTAAATAAGTTTATTTTACTTTAAGTCTATGGTCACAAACTTTTTGTTAACAGATTATCGGTTTCCGTCTATAATGACCATCATCAGATCTGTTTCATTTGACGATGCCACTATGGCTGCAGTACATTAGGACTTTTTTTTATGAAATAGATCTGGTGATGGTCATTATAGACCGAAACCGGTAACCTGTTAACAAGCAGTTTGTGACCATAGACATAAAGTAAAGGAAACTTATTGCATATACGGATCACTGTATTATTCGCGACAATATCGCAGCTTGTGTTACCAATTAAAATTTTAAACAATATTGCCTTCCGATTTTCTGTATGTCTTAAAAATGGTTCAAATGGCTCTGAGCGCTATGCGACTTAACTTCTGAGGTCATCAGTCGCTTAGAACTTAGAACTAATTAAACCTAACTAACCTAAGGATATCACACACATCCATGCCCGAGGCAGGATTCGAACCTGCGACCGTAGCAGTCGCTCGGCTCCAGACTGTAGCGCCTAGAACGGCACGGCCACTCCCGTCCTGGAGCATCCAACACATGGCTTCCACGTGATCACGGAGGACCTCATCGTATGCCTCATATTGGCGGAAGTCTGCTAAGGCCTCATGCAGCTTTCGGAGGAGAACTTTTGAAAATCGAGTAATTTATTATTCGCGAGATTTAAATGAGCTACGTGATTAAAGCGATCGGAACACAATAGCGCGCCGCAATCTGCATAACGTTGCCAACTACTGACTAGGTAACGCAGTATCATACTCCACCTGGTTGCTCTTCATTACTAGTATTTCACCACCTCACTCGTGTCAACATCGTAGGTGCTTCCTTGATATTATATTTAACATTTATTTTTGAGCGATTCATTATAATATGTGAAACGTAGTACTAAATACTAGCTCACCTTTCTTCCAGATTTCAGTACTTTCAGTACTACTTGTTTGTAAATCTTAAATTCAGGATAGGATGTCAGCCACCAGTCATATTTGGGCTTCTACTATTTTATGATTGTGGTAGACCCTTCTTGTTAACCTACATTCCCTTAGCAAGCTTTCTTTAATCAGTGTTTGAATTGGCTGTCTGATTCGCACCTGTAAGATCGAGACAGGTGCTTCCAAGGAAATACGGTATGGCATCAACTGCTTTGGGTTCCTTTTTCCAGAGGAAGTAGTGGGCCAGCTATCATGTATTTGGTAACCAAAATTTGCTGAAGCAGACAAACCTAACAAAACTGGTGCACCTTGTTTCCCCAATGTGCTTGCAAGAAGAAAGTTATCTTGTTTCTAATTGTATACAGAATGCCAAAATTGCAATTATTGTACCGAGTTCCACGAGTAGCCAGACATTAAACTGATTCTATGTACAATGTAAGGACGATAACTGAGTTAGCGAAATACGATAATAACCAGTGTTGTCAGGAGCGGCTGAATTCGGATGCTTTGTCTTCATATCCAATTAACGATGTATGGTTTTGGGTGCCCTTTCCCTGTTCTGCTCGCTGGCTATTAGCATTTGCGGAGAACGGCTGTTGATAAGCCTCCCTAAAAGCTCATATTTCTATCATTTCCAGCGCCACTTTATTTTACGAGACAAGCGTACTTCGAGAAATAATATGTTGCTTTTCTCTTATAGGAATTTCAACGGTAAACGTCACCTTCATGCATAACGTGTCTTTACTAATGTTAGCCACCTGAGTTTACTGAATATCTCCGTAGCGCTTTCCCTGTCTTTAAACAAACCCGTGAAACAGTACACTGGTCTGCTTAATAATTTCTGTGCAACTTTTATTAATTGAATTAAACATATAACACGTACGCAGCCCTTAGAGGCTGCTTACAAGTGTGCATACGAGGGTAGTTGTGACGGGAAAGGAGCCGTCACGGGTGTCATAGTACAATGAATAGATTGAATATTTTGTATTAACTGTAGTGCACGATGCGTACATATATTTTTGTTTGTCCCAGACTAATGATCAGTGCTCATGAATAGTTTCAAAGAGAGTCTTTGGAGGACGAAGTATATTTTCTTATAATTCTTTCAGTGAATGTTAGTTTCTACACTTACATCTTTTTCTACATGCTTACTGTGCAATTCACGCTTAAGCACTTGGCAGAGGGCACATCTACGTCAGATAATTTCTTCTACCGTTCCAATCTCGAAGAGCGCACGAGAAAATAGAAAATTTAAATCTTTCCGTGCCATCTCTGATGTCCCTTATTTCATTACCGTGATTACCATGATCACGTCTCTATATGTGGGTGGTCTTCAACAAAATACTATCGCATTCGGGGGAGAAATTGGTGATAGATATTTAGAGAAAAGATATCGCCGCAATGGAAAACGCCTTTGTTTAAAGGCATGCCGCCTCAACTAGCATATCGTGACCGTGGCTCTCTATCCCCTATTTCACGATAATACAAATCGAGCTGCCCTACTCTGATCTTTCCCAATGTCATCTATTTATCCTAGCTAATGCGGAGCCCACACCACGCAGCAGTGATCCAGAGACTGACGGACAACTAAGTTTAGTAGGTCTGTTGCATCTTCTAATTTTTCAGGCAATAAACTGCAGCCACTGGTTGGCCTACGCTACATTTTCAACGTTATCGTAATTGTAACACCTTGATATTTAGTTGAATTAGCAGCTTTCAGATATCTGTAATTTATCGTGTAATCTAAATTTAACGGTTTCCTTTTAGTACTCACGTGGACGACCTCACTTTTTATTCGCTGGAGTAATTACCACTTTTCGCACCATACAAATACTTACTTACTCTTACTATCCTGGCCCCACAAACCGCAGTCGAGACTTCTCTCAGTAAAGATCCCCGCTCTCATCTATATAAGTGGCCGGACCATCTAATTCTTCTTGTCTTGGCTTCCGCGACTACATCTGGTTCGTTGTTCAGCTCCCTGAGCTCCCATTCTTTCTCCTTCGACGTTCTCAACCCTGATAGATTGGTCCAAATATTTTTCGCAGGATTTTATTTTCAAAAACTTCAATCTTTCTCTCCGTGTATTTATCTATTCTCCATATATCTGCCCCATACACAAATGTCGTCCAAATCATTCTGCGATTGTCTTGATCTCCTGATGACTTCAGTAGACGGTGAACGATAGTATTATCTGCAAAGAATCTTAGAAGACTAGAGTAGTAACAGCAGAGAAGCTATAACACTTATTTGAGGAACACCAGGTACCACTTCTGTTTTAGTCGATGGCTTTCCGTCACTTAATACGAACTGTCACCACGAAAATTTAAGTTGCTTGCGTGGGCAGACACGTTGCTACAAATGTGTGGAAATACAGCAACATCTTTACTCAAATACTCATGCCTCATCACACAGGAAACGGATATATCTAGGGGTAATCTTATTAAGTAAACAGAACTACAAGCAAACAAGAGGAGCGACTGCAATGCTCGTTACCTTAATTGAATAATAAGAGAATTATCTTTGCGTTTGGAGGAAGGACGATTAGGATTTAATGTCCTATCGACATTGAGATCATTAGACAACGGGCACAACTCCGATTGTTTCAAGATGCGGAAGGATTGCGTGGAGAAATTTAGGGAGATCACGGAAAATCTAAATCAGGATGACCAGACGTGGCTTTGAAACGTTGTCCTCTCGAATCGCTTAGTTTGGCTATAGTGAAGAACGATAACACCGCCACTCTGAGGACATCAACATGAAGTGTACTACCGGTTGTATTTATTATTAGTGGGTCGCACAACCATGTAAAAGTTGCTGGCCTGTTTGAAGCATCTTGTAACTTCATTCAAGTCTGAGTGTAATAGATATTTATTTGCTCTTCTTACTGAACATAAACACATATAGTTACCAGAGAAAAATGTTGAATTCACACAAAACGACTCTAACACTGGGGTGGAGGTACCAAATTGTATGGAGGACTACATGAAGAAAACACAAGTTATTGACTGCATGAAAAAAATACAACACGTTATCTTTATCTGGCCAGCTCACGAATCCGATGTTCATGAGAGATAATCACAAATTATAATCAAATGATCTATTCAAGTCGCATACCGGGACATATAAGTAAAGAGCTGCTCAGAGTATAACATGCGAAACTTACGTCTACCGGAAATCAGCAAAGCGTGTGCCCATCACCACCAGGCGGAGGCCGGGAGACCAGCTGCAAACTGAATGGAGCATGAATGAAACGAAACTTACTTCTTCTTCGTCTCTCTCTACTTTAAAAAAACTACGTGAAGTCGGTCGCTCATTGCTACTGACGAAATGATGGACAAGAATATAACACTAATACAGTAGCAAAATTGTGACATTATGCCATAGGCATGCAGTTTGATAAAAAGTGCCGTGTGATGAATGGTATCAAAAGCCTTCTGGAATTCTAGAAATATGGAGTCAAAATGAGATCCCCTTCAGTTGCTCTAATAACCTAATGAACATTTCCTGAATGAGTGCTGGCCATGAGTCGATAGTTATTTTTCTTCGATGTAACTCATAATGTTCGAACACAGTAAACGTTCCAAAACCCCAAAGAAAATCGATGTCAATGATATTTGTATGTAATTCAGTGGACTTCCTTTCTTATACATTGGTGTGACCTGTGTAACATTCTGGTTCTTAGGGAAGGATCTTCCGCTGAGTGAGTCATTGTATATTATTCCTAAGTATGGGGCAATTGTATCAGCATTGATCAACTTTGAAGGAACCTTATTGGTGTACAATCGAGACTGGAAGACTTGCTTTTATTGATTTAAGTAGTTTCATTATCCCAAATATATCAACTCATGTTGGCAGCAGTTCTTGATTCGAGTTCTGCGATATTTACTTCATCTTCAATAGTAGTATCATCTAAAATTACCATTGCTATCGCACAGCGAAGGTATTGATCGTGCTTGACACTTGTGTACTTTACAAATGAAACGAATCTGTTTGAAAACTATTAAAAGCATGTCACATTGAAGCCCCTACAAAATTTCCAGCTTACTTGAAACGTAGGCAATAATAGAGACTGTGTTCTTTTAAATCTGGGGATGCATTTTTCGTTGTCTCTGCAACAATATTCTGGCTTGTTTTGTGTAGCATGGGCGATCTGTCCCATCCCTTCACAATTTATTAGTGTAGCTCTACTGCAGTTTCAGCCGTTTCATGAGCTCAGAAGCGTCCGCGGTGCTTTCGTCAACCTGTGGCCTCAACGAAGATTTTTGTGAGGTAAGTGATTCGTGAAATGTATAGGTTAATATTGGTCAGGGCCATTCTTTTGTAGGGATTATTGAAAGTCAGATTTGTGTGTCAGTTTAGTGTTGATCAGAATAAGTAAAGAGCAAAATGTCTGAGTACGTTCAGTTCTGCTCAGCTGTTTAAAAATCAAAATACGTAAGAGGTTTATCAGCACAGTCATTCATAAATTTTTCTAAGGGGACGTTTCATTAGGTATAAATTTGTCAGTGACCGTCGACACTATGTCTTTGAAATCAAGCCACCACATGTCTACGCTTACACATTTAGTTTGTAAGGAATGGAGACCTCTAAGGAAGGCATCAGGCAAATTTTTATCTGATTAAATAAATTTATTTTGAATTTGTTGTTGGTGCATTTGAATGTTACGATGTTCAGTCTTGTGTTCGCCTAGTCCACATCTATTATGACGTCTCTATTTGCTCAGGATTCTTTGCTGCTAAGAGGTGAAGCATGTTATCAGAATCATTTACGCTTTTGGTTCCTCAACTGACTGATCAAAATAACTTTCGGAGAAAGAATTTACTACAATTTCGGACGATGTTTCATGTCTGCCACCGACTTTAACATGTAATTTTGCTGATATATCGAGGGTACAGTGTAGTCATCACCAGTTATAACTGTATGAGTGGGGCACCCATTTGAAATGAGACTGCCAGCCGGTTTGGCCGAGCGGTTCTACGCGCTTCAGTCTGGAACCGCGCAACCGCTACGGTGCAGGTTCGAATCCTGCTTCGGGAATGGATGAGTGTGATATCCTTAGGTTAGCTAGGTTTAAGCAGTTCTAAGTTCTAGGGGACTGATGACCTCAGATGTTAAGTCTCATAGTGCTCAGAGCCATTTGAACCATTTTCTGAAATGAGACTGAAGTTTTCTTTGAACCTTTCTGCAACGGTATCATCTGACTCATAGACCGGTAAAAGGAACCAGCTATTAATTTATTCCTGTTGTCAAGTATAACCTCAGTCCATGCAGTCTCACAGGAACTACCTTCTTCAATTTCACTGCAAAGTGAGAGTAATAAACATGCCACCGCCGACTGTATTTAATCCATCCATTCTGAGTGCCGTTAGGGCTCTTGAAAATATTTCGGCTGAATTTATGTCTGGCTTTAGCAATGTTTCAGTACCTACAACGACTTGAGCTTAAGTACTTTCGATTAGAATTTGGATCTCTGGTTGTTACATCAAGCTTCGAAAATTTAAAACTACGTGTGTAATACTGATGGTTACTTGATCTAGCACGTATTTGACTAGCACGTTTCCAGACTGAGACCCCTTTTTTACTTTCCCAAGATCTGTTACCCTAAAAAGACGCACAGTCTACGCCACTCAACCACCACTACCCGTGTAGCCACCACCCGTGTTTAATGAACCCATCCCCTACTAGGTGGAAACCGACACCTTTCCAGCCTATGGCACAACTCAAGGAAACTGCAGCCCAAGCGGTTGCAAAACGTTCTGATCCTCTGATCAAGGAGCTCCAATTTGTGAATGATGCTAAAATGGTGAGCTCTGCCTTCATCTTGCAGGCAAGAATGACAGTCTCTGTCACTTCATATAGCTTTCTGAAACCATAGGGAATCTCTCCCAATCCAAAGATATATACATATTTACTACTGACATGAACCACTACCTCCAGACAGCGCATGACAGCCTATTTGTTCGCCCAGCCAGGGAGAACTCCTAGAAACTTTCGTTGCCTGCCATAGCGTGAAACGATCTCCCACTCGGTCATGGGTGAGGATCAACTTCAATGCAGGCAGCACTGATCGGGTGACCCATGGGTCGTGCTGGACGTCCCTCGGATCTCGACGTCCAACCTCCCTCTTCTCACGTTCTCTCCCAAGTCACAAGCTGTGTGACCAAAATACGCACCACTTGGAGATATGAGCGAAGTTTCACAAACTCAACTAGCATCCGAACACGTGATTCACAATCCCCGTTCATCCTAAAGTTGACAGAATTCTACATTACACGTTTGCTAAATCGTGAGACTGTGCTTCGGAAATTCCCAGATCCTCAACGTATCTCAGAATTAGACAATAAAAACACACACGAATAACCACATAAGTCGCTTCTAATTACTCGTGAAATAGTACACAAACGTACGATGTACTCTGCTGGTGTTGCTATAGGAATAAGGGCTTATTAATGATTTAGTTTCCTGAAATTTATTTCAGGTGGTCGCTCTACTACAGCTCACTATGGAAGTCTACTTCTAGATTTTTACGGTTTCCAGTAACCGGTTAAAAATTGTGTAGTCTAACAACGAAATGTACACCAGTCTATTACGCATAATGTAATACAAGCGTTTTATTGAGGACTAACTACAGGTCCCTGTACCGTGCATCAGTCCTCTGCATCTCATCCTGCGTTTCGTTACAAAATTGTGGCGTCGTAACTTCTGTATACACAACAGCATCATCCGCTAACAGACTCTCAATACCTTCGCCTTCTTGTGCTACGGGAGTGTTAGAGAGCGCAGTCGTGATGAAGTAGTCTCTGTATTCAGGCTCTTTAGGAAATACCAATTATTACTGGCGTTATGCTGCTCTTCCGCTGACTGTGGGCACTGCCATGAAATCCTCCCGGAAGCAGTTGTTATGTGAGCTGACTGCTTCCATTGCTATAATTCGACACACTGAGGAAGCCTGTTCCAGCGACAGTGGAAACACGACGCCAGTAGCTTACAAGAAAACGAAGATGCTAGAATGGAACTGCTAAGGACATCTGTATTTAAATCCAAACCACTTTACAACTAAGTCGTAGAAAGAGTAATATAAATTCAAGAAGATCTAAGTAATCGAAAGGAAACATTCAAATTTTCCTTCATATTTTGGAAATGGCAGCTGCTGCACACAGCCCGAATACTGATACCTGCATCATTATCGTCGTCATCATCATCATCATCATCATCAAGAAGAAGAACAACAACAGCAACAACAACAACTAGAAATGGTTCTTGATCGTATTTGCAACATTTTGGCTCCAGATTCGTATTTCTGGCTCAAACACAATAAACATAACAGTAGGAGACCATTAGTTGAAATATGACCTAGAAATCTCTAGTCAGAGAGCTTGGTGGCACGACGAAGGCATATTACATCATTTTCATCCAGTGGTGATGGCAACTGTTTAATTGTCCGTCTTCCAAGTTGGAACTGGTCTGTACTTTGTCTCTCTACCATGTGGGTTCAAACAAGCAAGTCAGGTATACACCACAACAACAAAAATTCAGATGTGTAGCTCATAACATATTATAGATGTTTTTCTTTATATTTTGCATAATTCATCTACAACAGGCATGTTACAATCACATTTTCATAATATATCTATAAATTGTGGGTTACATTTTCCATGTCATCTATAACATGTAGCTTACAATTTCAGTTACTGCTAACTGCTACCATTACATATTTTTTGTATCTATAACGTATAGCTTACAGTTCCAGTACACGGTGTTAACATCACTTGTAGTTTGCAATTTCAATTTAAACGAAGTAATCTCATTTTCTGTCTGTAGACTGCTATTTTAATTTCAAACTGGTAGATTTCGGGCATTGTGGTCCATCTTCTGATCCGCTGAAAAATAAAATAAATCAGAACTCGATTATAATCCTGTGTTTGCTAAGCTAATAAATTTGTAATCTAATTACAATAAAAAAGTTTATAATACATAGCAGATCCTGTAGTGAGAGAGTAAACTGGTCTAACAGAATTACCACTTGAATGTCATGTATTAAAAACATTGTAGCATGCTGTCACTTTGTATTACAATTTTAAATGAAATCGGATTGGCGAAAAACACCTATAACCTTTAAGAATGACCTCTGCACGTACAAATTTTAAAAGATAATACTGAAATAATTTCTAATTAAAAAGATATGTAAAACATCCAACACACAATACACACATGTGCAGAAGAAACAGAACACCTTGAATGACTAGAGCTAGGATATTCATATTCACAGGAGATGTACATTAGTATGTTCTGCAGAAATGATTATCATTTGAACCCTGTCGGCTCACAGGGTTAAGGTCAACATCGATATCGCGGCACAGCACCAGCTTCCCAAAAATGCTCGTGCTGCTCTCGTTGTCGCTATGACCCGAAGGTAATGGATCAGTGTGACTGGAGCAGATGTGCAGGATGCCTCGCAGACGTGTGCTCGAACCGTACCGTCAAATCAGTGAGTTTGGAAGACCGCACATATTGGCATGAGAGTATGTGATGCATTAAGCCAGGAAATTGCTGCTCGTGTTGGACGAAGCGTTTCGTTAGTGGAACGGGTGTGCGCAGAATGGTTCACGGAAGGCCACAGAACACGATGAGATGGGTCGAGCCGGACCATCCAGAGCACCTGCCCCCCCCCCCTCCCCCCGAGAAGGTCGATACCTCATCCGAATTTCATTGCAGGACAGATCTGCATCCTGCTCGGCTCTGGAGCAGCAGTGCATCAGCGTAATACATTGTACACTATCAGTGGCGACAGTCCGTCGACGTTTATTACGGCACTTTTCCGCCTACGAAAGTGAAGAAACATGCTAGACGGCAATGTGTATGTAAGGAGGTCACTTGAGACAGGAATGGCATCTGATAGTGTATTCGGACGAATGTGTTTGAAAATGATGGCCGCATTCTGGTTCGCCACAAAGGCTGCATTCGCACACGACGTACGGCGTCAACTCAGGGCCTTACGGTGGGGGGGATGCTACTGGGAACAACCAGAAATCACAGTTAGTGTGTGTCAATGGCATTGCGACCAGTGTGACCTACGTAAATTTCATCCTGTGACCCAGAGCCTTACCATTTCTGACCAACAGCCCAGACGCGATTTTTCAGCAAGACAGTGCGCGACTACATGTTACTGCACAAACACGTACATTCTTGGAGTCTCAGGATATCAGCATTTTGCCCTGGCCTGCCAGATCACCAGACTTGTCACCAATCGAAAATGTTTGGAATGTGGTGAAACGACTGGTGCAGTGCTGTGACCCGTGCCAAGCACCACAGATAAACTTTGGAACCTAGTGAACACAGCATGGATGGCCATACCACAGCACGCCACTCGCACGTTATATACGTCGATGCCTTCTCTCATGGAACAAGTTAGCACGGCCAATGGTGGACCCTTTGCCAGCTAGGCACACGGCACATGCTGAACCTAGGTGACTGAAGTGCTAATCATTTCTGTAGAAAATACTAATATATATGTCCTGTGAATATGAAGGTCCTGCCTAGTCGTTCAAAGTGCTGTGTTTTTCTGACCATGAATGTACGTAGAACAAATTTGGCAGTTAGCAATATGATGTGATGGTAGAGGTGCCCTGAGCGTGGCGTTACGTTTGACTTTGCACTTACGGACTTTCATCCAGGAACGTCCAATGGAAAGGGAAGAGGACACATTTCCTAAAAAATTTTTAAGACTCCTCTTGAATAAAATATGTTTGTAAAGCTACCAAACCCTCTTTAATGTTTTTTCAATAAAACTTATGTTTTAAATACATTTACGAGTACATTATTTCAGTATAGCATTTTAATACACTACTGGCGATTGAAACTGCTACTCCACGAATATGACGTGCTACATACGTGAAATTTAACCGACAGGAAGAAGATATGCTAATGATTAGCTTTTCAGAGCATTCACACACGTTTGACGACGGTGGTGACGCCTACAACGTGCTGACATGACGAAAGTTTCCAACAGATTTCTCATACACCAACAACAGTTGACCGGCGTTGCCTGGTGAAACGTGGTTGTGATATCTCGTGTAAGCAGGAGAAATGCGTACCATCACGTTTCCGAATTTGATAAAGGTTGGATTGTAGCCTATCGCGATTGTGGTTTATCGTATCGCGACATTGCTGCTCGCGTTGGTCGAGATCCAATGACTGTTAGCAGAATATGGAATCGATGGGTTCAGGAGTGTAATACGGAACGCCGTGCTGGATCCCAACGGCCTCGTATCAGTAGCACTCGAGCTGACAGGCATCCTATCCGCTTGGCTGTAACGGATCGTGATGCCACGTCTCGATCCCTGAGTCAACAGATGGGGACGTTTGCAAGACAACAACCATCTGCATGAACAGTTCGACGACGTTTGCAGCAACATGGACTATCAGTTCGGAGACCATTGCTGCGGCTACCCTTGACGCTGCATCGAAGACAGGTGGACCCGTGATGGTGTACTCAACGATGAACCTGGGTGCACGAATGTAAAAATGTCATTTTTTCGGATGAATCCAGTTTGTGTTTACAGCATCATGATGGTCGCATCCGTGTTTGGCGACATCGCGGTGAACGCACATTGGAAGCGTGTATTCGTCATCGCCATACTGGCGTATCACCCGGCGTGATGGTATGGGGTGCCATTGGTTACACGTCTCTGTCACCTCTTGTTCGCATTGACGGCACTTTGAACAGTGGACGTTACATTTCAGGTGTGTTACGACTCGTGGCTCTACCCTTCATTCGACCCCTGCGAAACTCTACATTTCAGCAGGATATTGCACGACCACATGTTGCAGGTCCTGTACGGACCTATCTGGATACAGAAAATGTTCGACTGCTGCCCTGGCCAGCACATTATCCAGATCTCTCACCAACTGGAGACATCTGGTCAATAGTGGCCGAGCAACTGGCTCGTCACAACTCGCCGTCACTACTCTTGATGAACTGTGATATCGTGTTGAAGCTGCGTGGGCAGCTGTACCTGTACACGCCATCCTAGCTATGTTTGACTCAATGCCCAGGCATGTCAAGCCGTTATTACGGCCAGAGGTGTTTGTTCTGGGTACTGATTGCTCAGGCTCTATGCACCCAAATTGCGTGGAAATGCAATCACATTTCAGTTCTAGTATAATATATTTGTCCGTTTATCATCTGCATTTCTACTTGGTGTAACAATTTTAGTGGCCAGTAGTGTATGTTAGAGGACACTCTTTAATGCTGCGGGTGTTGTGCATCAATCAACATTTGTAATATTATTAATACAAAGTTTTGAACATTTTAGTATTTTTTAAAGCTAGAAAATTCTCATAGAGGGCGAGAGAGGAGGGAGAGAGAGGAAGAGAGAGAGAGAGAGAGAGAGAAGGAGAAAATCTTAGATGACATAAGTGCATAACATTTAAGTGCCAGTCTAAAATCAATCTTAGGATTTACCTTAACATCGCAACTGCTGATTTAGCTTTGAAACTAGTAACCATCAACCAGTAACATATTCTTACCAAACGGTAAACAGAGGAGAACACCAAATCAGTTGTAAGAGATAACTGCAGAAAATACAAGTAAAACTGATGAGGTATTCGAAAGCATTCCTACTGTAGAATCAGCTCTCTCTCCAGAGCAATAAAAGGAATGGGTGAGACGTGCGCCTTCAGTGTCCCGAACCGGAAGCCTGAACGATCTGTGATCGGATTCTGCTTTATGTTGCGACCCGGCGTTGTCATTGAATAATTGAAAGAGCACTCAGTGTAAACGCCTGGTTGGCTCTCTTCGGCCATTGATCTCCGCTCTGGAGGCACCGTTTCCGCTGCCCTTCGGTGGAATAGTTTCCTCTGGGATCTCTCCCGCTGGACCATCGCCCGCCGAAAGGAGTGATAAACTGAGCGCTCTTGTCTGGCGGCGGATGAGGAAATCTCTTATCCCCCACTTGCGGCAGACTTCGGATGCGAACGTCGTAATCCAGGACAAAACTCTAAAGATGTTTTGAGATCCACCAACCGCTAGAAAGCCAGGACTTTTCTTAAGTGGTCTTACGCTACTCGTACTGAAGTATTCACGAGATATTAATGCCATCCGTTTGCTCCGAAATCGAGTCACTGAAAATTCATTTCCATCGGAGAAGTATCGGGTCACAGCCTGAGTAGCGCACTCAATGAATTATGAACACCATCCTGAAAGCGCAAGTAGTTGTTGCAGCAGAAGAAACATAGTATATTTCATTGCAGGAAAAGCAATAAATGATAAGGAAGAAGAATTGTCTGCAAAGAGTGCATTTGTTCAGATTTGTGAGTACATTGTCGTCCAATATTCATCAGCATTTGAGCATTTAAAGTGGCACGCCGGTGATAGTAATTTTAACTAAGGGGTTGTTGCTTGAGATAGTCTTCTATACCAGAAAAAACCGACGCCACTCTAGCCAGTAGAAGCTTGACTCTGTAGTAAAACAGCGCTAGATAGGAACGAAACGCTTTACCGGAACGTCGCAACACTTCAGATCATACGAAATTTGTTGCGCTGATTATTAAATAGTACGAAGAATAGTCTGAAAGTATTTTATTAGGATGCAGTTGGAGAAATGCATGATACACACTACGTTATCTGAGAGAATACGTTTATTCACTGCAGGTTTCGATTATGCACTATCGTCAACGCGGAAAAATATCTATATTAACAACTTCACATGACATACTTGCTACTTAACCAGGAAAGTATAGGCAATTACTGTCTTGAAAACATAAGGAAATCGAAACTTCCTGTGTTCCGGACCGGGACTCAAACTCGGGACCTTTGCCTTTCGCGGGTAAGTGCTCTACCTTCTGTGAAATTTGGAAGGTAGGAGACGAAGTACAGGCAGAACTGAAGCTGTGAGGGTGGATCGTGAGTCGTGCTTGGGTAGCTCTGTTGGTAGAGCACTTGCCCGCGAAAGGCAAAAGTCCCAGGTTGGAGTCTCGGTCTGGCACACAGTTTCAATCTACTAGGAAGTTTCATATCAACATACACTCAACTGCAGAGTGAAAATTTCCTTCTGGAAACAACCCCCACACTGTGGCTAAGCCATGTCTCCGCAATATACTTTCTTCCAGGAGTGCTAGTTCTGCATGGTTCGCAGAAGAGCTTCTGTGAAGTTTGGAATGTAGGTTACGAGGTACTGGCAGAATTGAAGGTGTGAGGGCGGGTCGTGTATAGTACGTGGGTAGCTCAGTTGGTAGAACACTTGCCCGCGAAAGGCAAAGGTCCCGAGTTCGGTTATCGGTTCGGCCAGGAAGTTTCATATCAGCGCACACTATGTTGCAGAGTGAAAATTTCATTCGTTACGTAAGTAAAATAATGCCTAACGCCGTAAACGAGCTTTTTTTATAGAGAGGGGGGCATTAATCTTCTGCCGGGTTTGATCGCCTCTCCACGAATTCCTCTCCTATACCAGTGTCTTCGTCTCAGATTAGCACTTACAACCTGTGTCCTCATTTGTCTGCTGAATGTATCCCAATCTATGCCTTCCATTGATTTTACAGCTAGATTCGTCCCTATCTTCCAGATAATTAGTTTTTACTCCTAACGCTGTTGGAAATCATTACTAGATCAGTTTCTCTGTTGCCCTCAGCCTTATAATAAGAGAAAAACGAACTGATTTGAGGAAACCGATGCATGTGCTGCAGGGGAATGAGAAGCTTTTGGAGCTAACGTACGGATAACCGCTGAAGTCCACGTATTATTCAGTACATTAGTAGTTTAAGTCAACAGATTCTCGCATCTTGAGAGACACTTTCCCAGATGGCAACTCGTTACACGCTTCAAATTGCTTTTTATATCAAAGACGTACATCGGCACTTGTTTTCTAGCGACCACTTCTTTCGAATGCTCTTAACCACTCCGTGAAACGCCCGATAAATAACGCAGGGCTAACAGGTAATTAGGATTGTGGAAAATGCCAAGGGAGTTGCGGTCGGATTAATTTCACCGTTGGAATTTATTATCATTTAATTCACAAATACACTTCTGAAAGAATTAAATATGCTTCGCGGCTGAAGGCCTCCAAACAGATGCTTTAGAATAAGTTCAATTTTAAAAAGACATGACACACAGTTAAATTTACAAGTAAGATAAATCCTATACATATATGAGATTAGTATGCGGAGCGGCTGATTAAATCTTCAAAATCCCAAATATACTGTGATGATTATTGAAGGCAAAAGGCCACAATGTTTTAAAATGTTAACAGCGCTGCTGGCCCACAAGGTGCACAGAAAGAGTGTAAGTAGGCTGTTTAGGTGCTATGTAAGCAGACTGTTTAGGTTTTTATATAAGTAACGCCACGTAGCGCTCTGTATGTAAATTACTGGCTGTGCTGTGTGCAGTCTGTGGTTAGTTTGCATTGTTGCCTGCCATTGTAGTGTTAGGTAGTTGGATGTTAACAGCGCGTAGCGCTGTGCAGTTGGAGGTGAGACGCCAGCAGTGGTGGATGTGGGGAGAGAGATAGTGGAGTTTTGAAATTTGTAAGACTGGATGTCATGAACTGCTATATACACTCATGGAAATTGAAATAAGAACACCGTGAATTCATTGTCCCAGGAAGGGGAAACTTTATTGACACATTCCTGGGGTCAGATACATCACATGATCACACTGACAGAACCACAGGCACTTAGACACAGGCAACAGAGCATGCACAATGTCGGCACTAGTACAGTGTATATCCACCTTTCGCATCAATGCAGGCTGCTATTCTCCCATGGAGACGATCGTAGAGATGCTGGATGTAGTCCTGTGGAACGGCTTGCCATGCCATTTCCACCTGGCGCCTCAGTTGGACCAGAGTTCGTGCTGGACGTGCAGACCGCGTGAGACGACGCTTCATCCGGTCCCAAACATGTTCAATGGGGGACAGATCCGGAGATCTTGCTGGCCAGGGTAGTTGACTTACACCTTCTAGAGCACGTTGGGTGGCACGGGATACATGCGGACGTGCATTGTCCTGTTGGAACAGCAAGTTCCCTTGCCGGTCTAGGAATGGTAGAACGATGGGTTCGATGGCGCTTTGGATGTACCGTGCACTATTCAGTGTCCCCTCGACGATCACCAGTGGTGTACGGCCAGTGTAGGAGATCGCTCCCCACACCATGATGCCGGGTGTTGGCCCTGTGTGCCTCGGTCGTATGCAGTCCTGATTGTGGCGCTCACCTGCACGGCGCCAAACACGCATACGACCATCATTGGCACCAAAGCAGAAGCGACTCTCATCGCTGAAGACGACACGTCTCCATTCGTCCCTCCATTCACGCCTGTCGCGACACCACTGGAGGCGGGCTGCACGATGTTGGGGCGTGAGCGGAAGACGGCCTAACGGTGTGCGGGACCGTAGCCCAGCTTCATGGAGACGGTTGCGAATGGTCCTCGCCGATACCCCAGGAGCAACAGTGTCCCTAATTTGCTGGGAAGTGGCGGTGCGGTCCCCTACGGCACTGCGTAGGATCCTACGGTCTTGGCGTGCATCCGTGCGTCGCTGCGGTCCGGTTCCAGGTCGACGGGCACGTGCACCTTCCGCCGACCACTGGCGACAACATCGATGTACTGTGGAGACCTCACGCCCCACGTGTTGAGCAATTCGGCGGTACGTCCACCCGGCCTCCCGCATGCCCACTATACGCCCTCGCTCAAAGTCCGTCAACTGCACATACGGTTCACGTCCACGCTGTCGCGGCATGCTACCAGTGTTAAAGACTGCGATGGAGCTCCGTATGCCACGGCAAACTGGCTGACACTGACGGCGGCGGTGCACAAATGCTGCGCAGCTAGCGCCATTTAAAAAGACGGCCAACACCGCGGTTCCTGGTGTGTCCGCTGTGCCGTGCGTGTGATCATTGCTTGTACAGCCCTCTCGCAGTGTCCGGAGCAAGTATGGTGGGTCTGACACACCGGTGTCAATGTGTTCTTTTTTCCATTTCCAGGAGTGTATATTATGACTATTAAGGTAAATACATCATTTGTTCTCTATCAAAATCTTTCATTTGCTAACTATGCCTATCAGTAGTTAGTGCCCTCAGTAGTTTGAATCTTTTATTTATCTGGCAGTAGTGGCGCTCGCTGTATTGCAGAAGTTCGAGTAACGAAGATTTTTGTGAGGTAAGTGATTTGTGAAACGTGTAGGTTAATTTAGTCAGGGCCATTCTCTTGTAGGGATTACTGAAAGTCAGACTGCATTGCGCTAAAAAAATATTGTGTGTCAGTTTAAACCCAGTCACGTGTATTATTGTTCAAAATGGGACGTTTCATATGTCGACCCTTAGCCGAGGATACCTCACTGGAATCTTCTGATTTTTTCTTGTAGTTTGTGTAATTAGTGTAGCCTTTGTTTATTGCTAGTGCGTAATCATAGAGAGAATTTCCTTTGTAATTGTAGTTTTTCATTGTTGTACAGTAAAACAGTTGTGACATGCATGTAGATTTGCACCAAGTATTTCGCAGCTGCGCTTGCAATTAAGTACACATTATTTCCATTGCTATGTTATCTTATTTTGCTCTTCGTATTGTGCTTTTCTGTGTTATCGTGTGAAATATTGTGACAATTATGGCGTGCGAAAAACGTAATACTATGCTCCAAAGTAAACTGAGAAACGACAGTGAAGTCGAAAGCAGTGTGTTAGCGCCACCATGTAATGAATTAACTAATCTTCAACATAGTAATTTGGTATTTCTGCATAGGGAAATGGAGCGGGCGGCAAACAATGGCGTAGGCAGTGAAACAATTAGTGAACAAGGAAGCATTATCGATCGATCGCTCGGCAACAGCTCGCCTCAGGAATCCGAAATGACAGGACACAATTTTGCAAATACTGTAGATTCAGGTTTTGTGTCCTCACCGTTTTCTCAAATAAGTGAAGACACATTTTCTGCTTGTCAAAATGTGAATGATGCCGGTGCAAATGCACTGCCAAAAAGCACTGAGGTACATGGTTCAGACACCAGTGCATTGTTATTACAATTAATACAACAAATGGGACAAACACAGCAAAAGCTTCAAAAGTCAGACACAATGGAACAAAATCTTCGGAAGTTAGACACCACACTTGAACAAACACGTGAAGATTTAACTACTGAGTTACATAACATTGAATGGAAATGTCAAAAAGTCTGTAATGAAGTAAAAACACAAATTTTTGAGCATTTTCAAACTATTTTTTCGTGGCATGAAAATGCATTACAGAATCACGAAGCAGCCATAAAATAACTGCAAACCATTGTTCATGAAAATCACGACACCTTGCAAGCTAAAACTGACTTAGTTGCATCTACCGATTCGGTTACGCTACTTGCAAAAACTCAGGAAAACTTAAAAGACGCAGTAGATACTCTGAAAATTGGTTCAGAAAGACACATGGAGGAAACAAGTTCATTATCAGAGAAAGTAGTTGAACTTTCCGATCAGATAAATAATTTATCTACGAAGGTAGATGATAATCTGAATGACACAAAACCAGTAGTCTTTAATGACACAGAAGAGTGCGAACAAATTAGGAAATTCAAACAAAATCAAAATCAAATCAATACACAGTACAAAAGAGAAATCCAGGAAGCACAAGATCAGTTGGCACAAGTAATACTAGGATTACATAGTTCAGAGAACACTGGCGCTCCAGTACGGGAAGAGGGACATAGAAATATGGAACAGCCACAAAATAAATACACAGGACATTTCGGAAATTATGAAAGAAATTGGCAAGGTGCACCGAATTTGGAAATGGAACCGCCGAAACGACGTAACAATGACCGATATGCGACTCGCCGACATGATGACTTTGACTATAAGCTGTTCATTATTACACGTAAATTTAAAACATTTGAGAATTCTGACAACGACATTCATCCACAAGCGTGGCTCCATCAATTCTCTCATTGTTTTCCTCCCAACTGGTCATTAGAGCATAGATTAGAATTTATGTTTGGCTACTTAGAGAATGAACCAGCTGTGCAAATGCGATCGGTCATTCACGCTTGCCACAGTGAAAGAGAATTTTATCATGCGTTCCTCTCAGCATATTGGTCTCAAGCTACACAAGACCGAGTAAAACATAGCATCATGATGATGGAACACTTTGAACAATCTGAATTTTCCAGTCTTGTCAAATATTTTGAAGACATGTTGCATAAGAATCAATATCTTTCAAACCCATACAGCTCCTCAGAACTCATCTGCATTTGCTTCATCAAATTACCTGAACATTTACGGCATATTATTTTGGCAGGACGTTGCAAAGACGACATTGAAGCTTTTCAGGGACTCTTACAAGAATTAGAAATTGACACTGACAATCGCGGAACACGAAAACAGGAACACAACAATTACAGTCACATCCGTCGCAATTCCGCGATGAAAGAAATAATAACTGGACATGACAAGGCTATTCTCACAACACAAATCGTGACCAAAACAGACACCACCCGTATGACAATCGTCGGCACAGTAGTAAGAGTTACAGAGAAAGATCGCATTTCTGTAGTAATGAATATAACAGAGACAATCATAGAAACAGACAATATGGCAACCTGAACTATTATTATCACAGGAGACAGAATAACTTCAGATGCAACGGTCCACCGAGCAGTGATAATCCAGGGAGAAATTCTCCACCGCTTAACCGACAAGAAAGAAACTACAGGAACTACCGACATGACGACAGACGATATAATCGTAACGACAGACTTGAATTGCATCAGAACTGGCGAGATTCAAACAGAGTAGGGCACTCTCGACAAGGTGAATTTGTAGAAGTTAGGTCTCCTAATCCTAATAACGACGTGCGCAAACAAAGAAACAGACAATGACTCGCATCGGCAGACAGCCACGTGCGCCGGCTGGCTCAGCGAAAAATAACATAGACGCTAACCTTGAGAAAACATCCAGTATTCTTTACAGACGTATACCACATGATAATTGCGTTCAAGTTGGATCTCTGTGCACTAGGAAGAGTAAAAGTGTACAACACATTTCACACGTAAAACCGTTTATTGAAAGGTAATCTGCTTTTTAACTTTGTCTTTGCCATAACACTTTTCACTTCACATTTCTAGTATGCATTTTCAGACTTAGAAACTGTTACCATGCAATAATGTTTGAAGTTAAATATCCAGTCAAGAACCAAGAGAACTTATTTAAACAGAAATTACGAAGGCATTGTTATTGTGAACAGACAACACAGTGTTATTGTGTGTGTTCATTCCTGCTTGTTAGTTGCACAATTACGTAATGACTATAAGGCTCACATACTTAGAACATTTACCAGTACTGCTAATAAGATTTCAATGCTACATTTTCGTTTACTTGAAAATACATTCTGGATTTAAAGTACTTTCTGTGAGATACCAGACGACACAGTGGTTAGTTTATGTGACAACTACACGGTTTTATCACGACGCTACTAATGAGTGACAATTTACAATGTTGCTTTTGCGGTGTTTCTGTTTTATATGTGCACAGTTATTCTGCATTATTCTGGAAAGTAAAACATGTTTTAGTAGTAACTTTTGTGGTATAGCAACAATGAGACAGCCTTTTTCGTGGCACAACAATACGTTACTGTACAGTACTTTCTTCATCACGCCAATAAGCATAATAACTACGATATCTATACGCAAAGCATTTCACTTTTGTTTATCATGAGGTAAGTACATTGACTTCTGCAGAACTTAGCTTTCGGAGGATGATAACTACGACACTTCCGCAGAGATTATGTTGCAACAAGACGTACAGCTTAGCGCTACAGTAGACGTATTTGAGTGATTAATTTTATACTTAAAACATTTATTTTTAAAGATTTTTGAATTACAAAGAAAGTTTTCCGTGATACATTTCATCCTATTGCTGTAATCTGTAACACCTGAGGGTATAATTACATTAATCCTCAGGGGGGGACGTGCCTACTTTGTGTGCCATGTGTTTGGCAAGCACAAGGAGCCCTAGCTAATATGGTATTTGCTTATACAACTTTACACATCGGTACCATATTTCTCTAACACACGAATTACACAGCTATCTGATCATTTAACTGAGAGAGACAAATATTTATTTTACTACATCAGTGACAGATGTTTATGTAATTACACAATTGGATAACTTCACACTTACGAAATTGTATTTTGTCTGTACTTTGTGAAATGTTCATATTTTTTTGGAACCATTGTGATATTGCAAGAGCTTTGAATGATGTATTTGGTATGGGATCATGATTTTAAAGTATGTTTGAGGTAGATGACACTATTGAAATGAGCGGATAATTTTTTTAGGTTTTGAAATTATTGGAGGAATGTACGACGATTTTGAGAGTTGACTGAGTTGTTATGATGTTATTATTATGATGACTATGTGTATTATTCTGTTGCGGTATGTTTATGATCAATAAGCTGTTGCTATATGAGTTATTTGAGTATGCTACGTATCTGTTATGATGAAATACTGAAGAAGTGTCGACGAATAAGGTAAGGAATAATGAGTAGTGGTTAGGGACCCTGGTTTGTGAAAAAGGTTGTTGGAAACCAGGAATCACACTTTATGAGTTGTGAAATGTATGTAAATGCGTGAATGTATTACAATGCCGCCGAAAATTTTTTGGACTCTGTTATATCAATAGGATTTTGTTTCTACAGATTTGTAACGCAAATTCTTGACCTGTGAAATATTTTTATATGAGACTGTCACTGTAGCGGAAACTGCTGCCGTAAATATTTCCGTAAGAAAGTTAGGTGACCACCTGCACATAATGCGTCGTGGGCAGCTGCGCGACAGTTGCCTGGAAAAGAGCCATTGGTGTGTGCCTTTCAGAGGCACAGATGGAAAAAAAGAGGTCATTGTCCTCGCTATTGACATTCCTTTGTAGAAAGCATCGCAAATACGACACGCTCAAACTTGAAAACATTTGATTGTACTGTGGAGCTCTTAATTTTTGATATTTACTAAAATGCCTAATGAAATGATGAGAAACATTTCACCACTATTGTCTTGCTAGTTGAGAGAAATGCCATATGGCTTGCTTTATGTATTTATTTACTCATTTTATTTAATATCTAGTTTCTAGCTGCACTGCAGCTAAATAAATATTTTATGCCTACAGATCCAGTAAATAATTTTGTGATCTATTCAAAAAAACGAAGGAGCATAAAAAGACATCTCCTTCACAGGAATTGCATACGGAATTTTCTTTTCAACTACTTGGCAATTTTTTTGGTAGAATAACTTCTTGTGGTGCACCACTTTAATTACATAGACATTAAGATGTGAATATACATTTCCCTTGTCTGCATTGTTGTCTTTAGTGTAATATTTTTTCTGCTTGAGCTATGTCATGTTCAGATATAAGTTATTGCATTTGCTGCTGCTGTTTACCAGACATAGTGCTACTAAATTTCACTTTGTATTACTCTGTTAAGCCTGTTTTACTATTGATTTATTTTTCTTGTTGCTGCACATTGGCTCATATTAGTTGTAATGTTGCATTGCTTGGTAATTTAGATTTACTGTAGCTTGCTTTGCAATATTCCATTTTTTTTGTCATTGCTGTTTGTGTTAATTGTTTTATGCTGCTGCATTGCCTCGTCCCTTAGTTTAGCATCTGAGCTCAGTAGATTTAAGTTAGCTTATGAGGGGATAGCCTATAAGAGAATGAGTTGCGATGAATTTGAAGAAATGCACTGAGAGGCTATGCGAGAAAGGTACAGAAAGCAGGTATAGATAGGACTTTTTGGAAATAATGAAGAACGAAGGGAGATCTCCAAGAAGTAAAGAAAGATTTGTTTGCAAAATACTGCAGTAAAACAAACCCTGTCCTTTCCTTGTGTTATCCCACTACGTGTTTGTGTACCCTTGTGTATTTACGTTCTTCCTGTCTTCCTATGTTTATCTGATAAGACTTATGTTGTAGAATTTTTCTAATACTCAGCTACATTCCCTATGATGAGGAATACTGTTATCCTCAAATATAATTTGCATTAATAATATGTTATTTACTTTGTAAAGATGTTAGACATTATTAATTCTGTTCTGTTTTAATGCTCATGTGTGAAGTTGATGTTTCAATAATTATTCTGATCTTTTATGTATTTACTTATGTCATAATTCCTGTAACACTGGTGTATATGTTTATTTCTATTCTTTTGTAAAGCCCCTATTACTACAAATGTTATCTGTATTATTATGTTTTTAATGATGTATTACTCAGCTACATTCCCTATGATGAGGAATACTGTTATCCTCAAATATAATTTGCATTAATAATATGTTATTTACTTTGTAAAGATGTTAGACATTATTAATTCTGTTCTGTTTTAATGCTCATGTGTGAAGTTGATGTTTCAATAATTATTCTGATCTTTTATGTATTTACTTATGTCATAATTCCTGCAACACTGGTGTATATGTTTATTTCTATTCTTTTGTAAAGCCCCTATTACTACAAATGTTATCTGTATTATTATGTTTTTAATTATGTATTTTGTACCGTTGTTGTTGTAATCTTATGTTATAAAATTGTAATTGATACCAGTTCATCACATTATTAACTTGTAAGTTCCATTTCACTGCACACATTTCTGTTGGTCATAGTATATGGACAATATGTGAGAAGTAGGGACTGTTAGTGTTTGCACGTGTGTTAATAATTCAGCAAGGGACTCGATAACAGCATTGCTGGTTCTAAGGACAATTCCAAAAACTTTGTGTGTGCACAAGTGGTGATTATGGACCTGCTATATTTTCCACAAGACTCTTCAATGGTGATTGTGCACCTGCACAGTCACAACAGATGGCTGCTGGCCATCTCTACAAGGACTACAGTGGGTCTGCATCTTTGATGACCCACCAATACCGTTATTTCTACAAGGACTACAGTGGGTCTACACCTTTGCTGACTCACCAGTACCATTATTTCTACAAGGACTGCAGTTGGTCTGCACCTCTGGTGGCCCACCAATACCGTAATCTCTACCAGGACTACAGTGTGTCTGCTCCGTGATGACCTACCTACCAATACTCATCAAAGTTTCGACTGACTCTGATGTGGGTTTGCTCTGTTGTGGACCAATACCTGTCTGCATGTCAAGAATCAGCACTGTCTTTCCGTTGGAAGGACAACACTACTTCTTCAAGATTGCATGGAAATCGACTACTTCCATGTGCATTTTCTTCTACTGCTATTTTACTGTGATGAACGATCAGGACTGTCTTGATGGACCGTGAGAAAATTTTAGCTTTTGACCAACATTGTATCAATAAGTGTGTGCATTTGATTTCTTTGTTATTGTAATCATGAAATTTTTTTCAAATCTGTATTGGCCACTGCCCAAAACAATTTGTAAAATTTTTGTGGGGAGCTTGGGGGCTATGTAAGTAGGCTGTTTAGGTGCTATGTAAGTAGGCTGTTTAGGTTTTTATATAGGTAACGCCACGTAGCGCTCTGTATGTAAGTCACTGGCTGTGCTGTGTGCAGTCTGTGGCTAGTTTGCATTGTTATCTGCCATTGTAGTGTTGGCTAGTTGGATGTTAACAGCGCGTAGCGCTGTGCAGTTGGAAGTGAGCCGCCAGTAGTGGTGGATGTGGGGAGACAAATGGCGGAGTTTTGAAATTTGTAAGACTGGATGTCATGAACTTCTATAAATATTATGACTATTAAGGTAAATACATTGTTTGTTCTCTATTAAAATCTTTCATTTGCTAACTATGCCTATCAGTAGTTAGTGCCTTCCGTAGTTTAAATCTTTTATTTAGCTGGCAGTAGTGGCGCTCGCTGTATTGCAGTAGTTCGAGTAACGAAGATTTTTGTGAGGTAAGTGATTTGTGAAACGTATAGGTTAATTTAATCAGGGCCATTCTCTTGTAGGGATTACTGAAAGTCAGATTGCGTTGCGCTAAAAAAATATTGTGTGTCAGTTTAAGCACAGTCATGTATAATTGTTCTAAGGGGACGTTTCAAGAGATAAACAAACGCAATAAGATGGCTTAAGGCCGCAAAGTTAAACTCTGCAAATTAAAGAAATATACACTGCTGGCCATTAAACCTGCTACGCAAATAAGAAATGCAGATGATAAACGAGTATTTATTGGACAAATATATTATACTAGAACTGACATGTGATTACATTTTCACGCGATTTGGGTGCATAGATCCTGAGAAATCAGTACCCAGAACAAACACCTCTGGCCATTACAAAGGCCTTGATACGCCTGGGCATTGAGTCAAACAGAGCTTGGATGGCGTATGCAGGTACAGCTGCCCATGCACCTTCAACGCGATACCACAGTTCAATAGTAGTGACTGGCGTATTGTGACGAGCCAGACGGCCACCGTTGACCAGACGTTTCCAGTTGGTGAGAGATCTGGAGAATGTGCTGGCCAAGGCAGCAGTCGAACATTTTCTGTATCCAGAAAGGCCCATACAGGACTTGCAACATGCGGTCGTGCATTATCCTGCTGAAATGTAAGGTTTCCCAGCGATCTAACGAAGGGTAGAGCCACAAGTCGCAACATATCTGAAATGTAACGTCCACCGTTCAATGTGTCGTCAGTGCGAAAAAGAGGTGACCGAGACGCGTAACCAATGGCAACCCATACCATCACGCCGGGTGATAAGCGGGTATGGCGATGAAGAATACACGCTTCCAATGTGCGTTCACCACGATGTCGCCAAACACGGATGCTACTATCATGATACAGTAAACAGAAACTGGATTCATCCGAAAAAATGATATTTTTACATTCGTGCACCCAGGTTCATCGTAGAGTACACCATCCCAGGCGCTCCTGTCTGTGATGCAGCGTCAAGGGTAACCACAGCCATGGTCTCCGAGCTGATAGTCCATGCTGCTGCAAACGTCGTCGAACTGTTCGTGCAGATGGTTGTTGTCTTCCAAACATCCCCATCTGTTGACTCATGGATCGAGATGTGGCTGCAAGATACGTTACAGCCATGCGGATAAGACGCCTTTCATCTCGACTGCTAGTGATACGAGGTCGTTTGGATCCAGCACGGCGTTCAGTATTTCCCTCCTGAACCCACCGATTCCATATTCTGCTAACAGTCATTGGATCTCGACCAACGCGAGCAGCAATGTTGCGATACGATAAACTGCAATCGCGATAGGCTAAAATCCGACCTTTATCAAAGTCGGAAACTCGATGGTACACATTTCTTCTCCTTACACGAGGCATGACAACAACGTTTGACCAGGCAACGCAGGTCAACTGCTGTTTGTGTATGAAAAATCGGTTGGAAACTTTCCTCATGTCAGAACGTTGTAGGTGTCGCCACCGGCGCCAACCGTGTGTGAATGCTCTGAAAAGCTAATCATTTGCATATCACAGCATCTTCTTCCTGTCGGTTAAATTTCAGTCTGTAGCACGTCATCTTTGTGGTGTAGCAATTTTAATGGCCAGTAGTGTATATTGCAACAATCAGTAAAACAATACATTAAGTTTAAAAATTTCCTTTTTTGCAACACCAACGGTGGAAATCCCAGAATAACGTGTAAAATCTTTCATAGGAAATTACAATATCCTTTGAAGAGCAGAAGGCAACAATGTTTGGACTTGAAGGAAACTCTGAAAAAATGTTTCCAGGGCTGAAGGCCCATAACTAACCTTGCCAAATTAAAAATATAAAATACAGATAAATTACTACAACAAAAACACTGCCAAAAAAATAATTTAGAGAACGGCACTCAGGAGTGTCCAGTGGATCGGTCCGCCCTCGTTCACTTAGGGAGACAGGTGGTAAGTCAAACTACACTTAATTCGTGCGAACCCAACCGAGGGACAGTCAGGGACCGACCGACCATCCGCTTGCCTGCCACGACGGAGTACACGAGAATTCAAGGCCCCCCAAAAAATCTACAAGTATCACTACCCCAAAACAAACGCGTATGTGAACTGAGCTGCCAAAATTACACACCATGCTCGGCAGCAACAATAGGTGAGGAAAAGACACTGCCTAAAAACTACGTTAGCGGCCAGGGCAGGTAACCAACAATCCACCAAAAGTAAGGCCCGGCTTAAGTGATGGGTGGCGGTAACGGTCAGACGGGCGATGTCCACGCAGAGCTCACTTCTGCAACCCGACTGCACAAGTGCCGTACTGCAACTCCCCAACTGGCAGGTCCAGACTGCGCTCCAGACGCGTTCCAACTGAACTGGCAGCCCGAACTCGCGACGCGAACTCCTCTTACGACAGACAACGACCGGGAAGTAATAGCAGTCGAGCAAAGATACTACGAGAGGGGATATATCGATACCCGCTGCTAACACCGCTCACGGCCAGGCAAAGCAGCAACTCAGTGACCGTAGTAATTTAAATTAACGCAGTGAGGTGGAAGTACGTTAATAACAGAGTGTAAAATACGTGATGGTGGGAACACGAGCCACGCACGGCTCACTCAGTGGGTTGACATTGAGCTTCCACGTAAAATAAACGTTGCCTTTGCTACGTTCATGCTACTTCTCTGCATTCTTTGCTCTTTTTTATAATGGAATTCAAAATCGCAATTTCGTTTTGCCAGAATACGAAATTACTTGTTTTGAGCAAAAATCATCATCAGCCTGTGTTAACAAAATAGAACAGGGTACTACTAACATTCACATAAAACAGCTAGGATAAGTAACTTTGCCCCTACATCTCATTGTAACCTTTCTTAGACGACACAGCCTGGCATAGATGTAGGTTCAGTATCATATGCCGTTCGCACCTGAACTCTTCATTATGCGCCTGTGTATTGTTTAGCGACTATGTACACTAATATAGGCTACCTGCTGCATGCACTCTATTATTTTAATTAATTGATGTTTTAGTACCACAGCTACCTCTACTGCAAAAGGCTACATTCAGATTTAGTGGTCTTTAAATACTAGCTGAATATTAATTATTTAATTTTCGTTTTGAGGATTGTATACGGAATCGGCACTGTGGGTAATGTTCTGTGTAATGTATAATGATGTCATCTCTTCTGGGGACTTTGAATGACGTATCTGAATGTCTGTGCAGCAATGGAATCGCATTCTTCCTCAAAAGACGAAACCAGAAAAGGCAGTGAAGCTGGGGTCTGTAGCGAAGTGGACGTTCTAACTCACCCAAAAGGCATTCATTTGGGTTCTGGTCGTTACTTTGTGCAGACCAGTCCATTTCAAGGATGCCGTTTATTGATAAACGATTGCCGCACAGATGCCACTTTTTGACGGAGTGCGTTGTCATCCTGATAAAATCTTTGTCTCCGAATTTTTCTTGCGCCGTACGCAGAGCATAATTCTGTGAAATGTGTTCATTTTCTTCCGCGTAAGGCGTTTTCTTAAGTTTAATAAGGGGACCGTACCCTAACACCGAAAAACACCACCGTAACGTAGCAACAATTCTTTCATACGACACTGTTAGCTCTACAAATAGAAACTGTTACCGTTCTTCAGCCATTCGCCAAACCCGAACCATTTCATCGGATTGCAGTATAGTATAATGTGATTCATCACTCTAAATCAATCGTTCCCATTCACCTACTGGCGTGGCTCTCCATGGCATCTCAAGGATCTCTCTTCACTCGTTAGAGAAATTTGTGGCTTATTAGTAGCAGCTCCACCATTGTAACGCTCTCCTTTTACCTCCCTACGCACAGTGATCGTGCAAGGTAACTCCTTTAAAGTGGTGAAATATTTCTTCCGCTGATTTCATGCGATTTTTACAACCATCTTCCGCAGTGTTCGGGGGTCCTTCTCCGTCAGTACTTAAGGTTTTCCCAGTCTTGCATCAGCTGTGGTTTTCCCTTCCCGTTCCAATGACTAACACACACAGTCGAAGTCACTGAACTCTCCTGATCGACAAGTTCTGTTGTTGTTGCGTCTGTACTGACAACACAATACTTCCAGCCTCCTTTGATAATGGCGGGCTCGCCTCTCGTAACACCTAGTTGTCAGTTTCGCATTACATAGATGTGGCCGGACACTTTTGAAGAGATGGTGTGTGTTCTCTTCAACTTTTTGGCAGAGTCTGCCGAAGATCACTACCTACGAAAGTAATAATTTGGGAAATTTGTGAGGATACTGTCGTCCAATATTCCTCAGCATTTGAACATTTAGTGTGGCGCATCGGTGATAGTAATTTGCACTAAGGCGTTGTCGTTTGAAATTGTATTTCATACTAGAAAGAACTGACGCCACTGTAGTCAGTCGGAGTCTGGCCTTGTAGTGAGAGAGTGCTAAATAGGAAAGTCGCAACGCTTCAAATCACATGAAATTTGTAGTTCTGATACAGGGTGACACGGAAAAAAGGGGAACATTTCGACAATCCAGTAACACTAGAAGTGATGAAGGAAAGAAGGTGCATTGATAGTAATTGAAACCTTATAACTTTTCCATTTCCGAAACATTGATGGCATTTATCATTTTTTAAAAATTACGTCCTTTAGACGGCGTCCTCCTGTACGAAAACATCCGTGAAATCTGCTGTTGAGTTTCCTCATTGACCGTTGCAACATCTCTGCTGTATACTGTGAATTTTATCCCGAGTTCTCTGTTTTAACTCATCCAGGGTTCTTGGTCGGGTCATGTACACTTTGCTCTTGAGGTATCTCCACCAGAAAAAAATCCCAAATGGATAAATCTGGCGCACTAGGGGCCAGGGAATGTTACCGAATCGTGAGATCACGCTGTCGGCAAACAATTCTCGCACATATGCCATTGACTGCCGTGTAGTGTGTGATGTCGCTCCGTCCTGTTGAAACCAGGTTTCTTGAACGTTTGGAAAGTTGTTCAATGCAGGTGTAACGAAAGTTCGTAAGGTCTCCAAGTAACGATCGGCATTACAGTTATTGTGTTTCCCTGTTCATTTCCGAAAAAATTGGTTCCGATAATCCCATGTGATGAAACACCACATCATACTGTCACTTTACTATCTTGCAAAGGGCGCTCATAAACGTCGTTAGGATTTGTGTTTGCCTAATAATGGTAATTCTGTTTATTGGCATAACCTGTGAGATGAAAATGTGCCTCATTGACATCTTGTTTAGAAATTCATCGTCATTGTTTATTTTTGTTATCATTCGTTGACAGAATCCTAATCGTAACCGGTAATCGTTGTTCTTCAATTGTTGCACCATCTGCAGTTTGTACAGATGAAATTTTAAATCAAGATGAAGAATTCTGCGAACCCTCTCCCGGGACATTCCAGCCACTGCTGCTTGCTTACGAACTGAATGCCGTGGTCTATGTAAGACAGACTCGTGTACATCGATGTTCGCTGGTGAACGCACACTCCTTGGTCGTCCATTTAGTTTTTTCTCGAGGCAGGTCAAGACCCTTCAGAGTTATTAATCCAACATTTTATCGCGTGTATCGACGGAACGGCATCGTGAAGTCCTGAATCATAAAAACGTCGAAACTCCCTCTGCGGCGCTACCAAACAATCATTGTTTTTATAAAACTTTTTTTGTCTAACGCACACTGTTGTCCGTTCCATTCATCCATGATTACCGAAATGGTGGACTGTTTACTCGCTAACTATCACAAACCCGCAGTCCTGCCACCTGTCCATGGCTGCCAGTACTCATTTCCAACATTCCCGTTATTTTGTGTCACCTTGTACTATGAAGAATAGTGTGGACGTACTTTATGGAAATGTACTTGGAGAAATGGATGATACACACTATGCTGTCTGACAACATGGTTTATTTACTACCGGTTTCGGTCATGCACTATCTTCACCGTGGAACAATATCTATTGTAACAACTTCACATGGCGTACTTGCTACTTAACCACGAAAGTATAGGCCACTGCTGTCTTGAAAGCATAAGGCACTTGATAGTTAATGTCCTAAAAAGGGTTTTCTTGTGACAACAGTCTTCTGATGGTTTCATTCAGTCCACCACGAATTCCTCTCCTGTACCAACCTTTTCATCTCAGAGTAGCACTTGCTACCTACGTCCTCAATTAATTGCTAGTTGTATTCCATCCTCTACAGCTTTTGCCCTCTAACCCCTCCCCCCTAGTACCGCGGTATTCATTCCCTGGTGTTTTGACAGATGTCCTATAATCGTGTCCCTTTAGACGTTACACAACCACACAATTCTGTGCTCCAGACGTACATTCTCAGAAATTTCTTTCTCAGATTGAGGCCTATGTTTGATGCTACTAGATTTCTCTTAGCCGGGAATGCCTTTTTTGCCAGTGCTATCTTCTTTTGATGTGCTCCTTGCTCCGTCCGTCATTGGTTATTTTGCAGCCTAGGTAGCAGAATTCCTTAACTTCATCTACTACGTAACCATCAATTCTGATGTTAGGTTTCTCGCTGTTCTCAATACATAATACTTCTCATTACTTTCGTCTTTCTTCGGTTTACTCTCAATCCTTATTCTGTACTTATTAGATTGTTCGTTCCATTCAGCGTATCATGTAATTGTTCTTCATTTGCACTCAGGATAATAATGTCATCAGCGAATCATATCATTGATACCCTTTCAACTTGAATTCTAATTTCACTCCTGAATCTTTCTTTTATTTCCATCATTGCTTCTGCGATGTACAGACTGTACAGTGGGGCGGGAAGACTACATCCCTGTCTTACCCCCTTCTCAATCCCAGGGCTTCGTTCTTGGTCGTCCACTCTTATTATTCCCTCTTGGTTCCTGAACATACCATATATTCCCAGTCTCTCCCTGTAGCTTATCGCTATTCCAGTTTTGCTTCCATTGCCAACAGCAACGTCGGAACAGCCTCTTAGGTGCCTTTACCTTTTCTAAAGATAATCTGATCGTCATCTAGCAAATTCTCAGTTTTCTTTTCCGGTCTTCCGCATATTATTCTTGTCACCAGCTTGGGAGCGTGAGCTGTTAAGCTGATTATGCGATAATTCTCGCACTTGTCAGCTCTTCCAGTCTTCGGAATTGTTTGGATACATTTTTCCGAAAGTCAGATGGTATGTCGCCAGGCTCGTGCATTCTCCACACCTACGTGAATAGTCGTTTTGTTGCCGTTCCCCAATGATTTTAGAAATTCTGATGAAATGTTATTTATCCCTTCTTACTTACTTGATCGTAAGTCCTCCTAAGCTCTCTTAACTCCTGATTACAAGACTGGTTCCCGTATCTCGTCTAAATCAACTCCTCTTTCTTCTTCTATCACATCTGACGAATCTCCCGCCTCATAGAGGCCTTCAGTGTGTTCCTTCCTGTCCACTCTCTCCTTTGCATTTAACAGTGGAATTCCAGTTGCACTCTTAATGTAACCACTCTTGCCTTTAATTTCACCAAAAGTTGTTTTGAGTTTCGTATATGCTGAGTCAGTCCTATCGAGAATTATTTCTTTTTCGATTTCCTCACATTTTTCATGCAGCTATTTCGTCTTCGTTTCCCTGGACTTCCTATTTATTACATTCCTCGGTGACTTGTATTCCTGAATCTCTGAACCTTTTTGTACTATCTTCTTTCATCAATCAAATGAAGTTTTTCTTCTGTTACCCATGGTTTCTCCGCAGTTATCTTCTTTGTACTTATGTTTTTCTATCCAACTTCTGTGATTGCCCTCTTTAGAGATGTCCATTCCTCTTCAACTGTGCTTCCTACTGAGCGATTCCATGCTGCTTTATCTATAGCCTTAGAAACTTCAAGCGTGTCTCATCATTCCTTAGTACTTCTGTATCCAACTTCTTTGCGTACTGATTCTTCGTGACTAAGTCTATGTCTGCTCCTGGGTACGCCTCACAATCGCGTATGTGATTTCGGAATCTCTTTCTGACAATGACATAATCTAACTGAAATCTTCCTGTATCACCCGGTCTTTTCAAGTATACGTCCACCTCTTGTGATTATTAAGTACTCGTTATTACTAGCTGAAATTTATTACAGAACTCTATTAGCCTTTCTCGTACCTCACTACTTGTCCCAAGCCCATATTCTCCTGTAACCTTTTCTTCTACTCCTTGCCCTACAACTACATTCCACTCCCCCATGATAATTAGATTTTCATCTCCTTTTATGTACTGTATAACTCTTTCAATACCCTTATATATTTTCTCTATCTCTTAATCTTCACCTTGCACCACCGGCATGTGTACATGAACTATCCTACTCCTGTTATTCCATTTTCTGCTGCTGTTGATATTATCCCATACTCATATGAACAGAAATACTTGTATTCTTTCCATTTCCCTTCACTGACCCCCTACTATATCTACATTTAGATTTTCTAGCTCCCCTACCACGTTCAGGCTTCTTAGGTAGTGGTGTTTAACGTCCCGTCGACAACGAGGTCATTAGAGACGGAGCGCAAGCTCGGGTTAGGGAAGGACGGGGAAGGAAATCGACCGTGCCCTTTCAAAGGAACCATCCCGGCATTTGCATGAAACGATTTAGGGAAATCACGGAAAACCTAAATCAGGACGGCTGGAGCCGGTATTGAACCGTCGTTCTCCCGAATGCGAGTCCAGTGTGTTAACCACTGCGCCACCTCGCTCGGTGTTCAGGCTTCTGACATTCTACGCCCCAACTCGTAGAACATTACCCTTTCGTTGATTGTACAATCTTTTTCTCATGGTCACCTTGCCCTTGGCAGTCCGCTCCCGGAGATCCGAATGGGTCACTGTTCTGGAATCTTTTGGCAATGGAGAGATCATCGTGACACTTTTTCAAGTACAGGCCACGTGTCCTGTGGATACACGTTAAGAGTCTTTAATTCTGTGGTTTCCATTGCCTTCTGCATCCTCGTGCATAATTGCCAATTCTTCTGCCTTTAGGGTCAGTTTACCACCCTAAGCACAAGAGAATGCCCTGAACCTGTCCGCTGCTCCGCCCTCTTTGAGATGGCCGTGGGAGGGTGAGTTTTTATGCCGTCGGTCTTCGGCCGCCAATGCTAATTATTAATCAGAATTAAAGCGATGGTGAGTTTCGAACCTGACACCAAAGACGTTCTGCTTATTAATCAAAGACGTTACCCCAAGACTATGCGTAGAGTTTAGCAATGTGAAAACTGACGTCGAAAACATGAAACCATGCAAGAGCAGTAGGTACACGGCACCATTGCTCAGGAAAGCCTGTATTATAGCGTTAAGCATCAATTTTATTACGTTTTCAAGTCAGCAGTGCGTATACTTTGTTGGTTAAATAGCCTGTGTGCCGTGTGAAATTGTTACAATAGATACTTTTCCGCTGTGAAGATGGTGCATGATTGAAATAGCGAATAAATGTACAGTAATACAGAACAGTGTTGATCGTGCATTTGTCCGAATATATCGATGCTGTTGACAGTCGGTTCAAATCATTTTTGGTTTATGGAAATGTGTTGGATCTGGAAATAGCTACATAACACTCTCGTCTACAGTGATAACTTATACGAGATCGTCATTCCTTATCGAGCCGTATAACGGTGCTATTAGTGAACTTCACTAATATTAACAAATTGAACTTTACCACTGCTCTAAAGACGTGTTAAACACACCTGTAATATTTAAAACTGTATTTAGGTACTACGTAAAAAGATATTCAAGATTTATGTGTTCCATAATGAATGATTAATAATGCATCTTTTCCATACACGTGTAATGAACTGTCTGATGGCATCATAATGTGTGTAGTGTAAATGGTTAATCTTACTGAAGTGTTGTGGGAACATACTCGAGTGTACTTCTGAAGTGGAACATTATTAGTAAGCCTTCCCATGTGGGCATATAGTCAGTACTCTCTGCTGTGGCCGGTAGCAGTGCGAACAGCGAATGCGGCGTACAAACTGTCGAAAGGCGTGTGAATAATGTCACACACGGATACTAGAATACCCGGTAGGGGTCACTTACAGGCGGGTTGTAGCTGCGATGTCACTGTGAACGCTTACGCCACGCTGCACTGCACTGCACTGAAGCTTACGGGCACAAGTCGCACACGTGTTTAAGTTAAATGCAGTATGAATGTAATCGAAATTTTCCATGTTAAATAGGGTATTACTATTATTTTTGTTATTATTAAGCTTCACATTCGACGATTTCTTCTATGGCCGGTGAATTACTAATGTTAAGTATCCGAAGGCCGTCAACGTCTTTCACCATCTCGGGGGACACTTTTCTGGGGGAAGAGGCTCACATCCTGAAATTTTCACCCTGTGTAATTCGCACCCAGTGAAATTCGGTGGCCTGAAATTCGCACCCAGTGAAATTCACACCCAGAAAAGGTCAAGGAAAGGTCATCTAATCTCTCCGTCCGACCTCCGTCCGGCAGGTAGACTCGCCGTTCAGCAGGTAGGAGAACCGAAGGCCTTATTTTACGTCAAAGTGTGCCCGCAATAGTGTTGCCAGCAACATTTCTGCAACGCATCAATGCTCAGGCCATACCCGTGTCTGTTCTTCTTCCTCAGCCGACAGTGCTGCTGTGCCAAGTCGCGTGAAACAGCATTGTTTCGTTCTTGGAGAGTAGGTTTGTCTAATGAATTACACGAACCACTGCTCCAAGAATACAGAAGCAGCTACAGGTATGTAAAATTGGACAAACGAGACAAGCAACGAGAAATCCATGAAACTGATAAATACATATACAACAAGACAGAAGGAAACAGAAAGTAATGTACACAAAGAGCGAATTCTGAAAAAGGATATTGTCACTGCTATCGTTTTAGAAGATCCGCAGTAAAAGCACTCCGTCTTCAGGCCACAAGTGGCCTGCCGGGACCATCCGACCGCCGTGTCATCCTCAGTGGAAGATGCGAATATTAGGGGCGTGGGGTCAGCACATCGCTCTCCCGGTCGTTATGATGGTATTCTTGACCGAAGCCGCTACTATTCGGTCGAGTAGCTCCTCAATTGGCATCAAGAGGTTGAGTAACCCCGAAAAATGGCAAGAGCGCATGGCGGCCCGGATGGTCACCCATCCAAGTGCCGACCACGCCCGACATCGCTTAACTCCGGTGATCTCACGGGAACCGGTGTATCCACTTCGGCAAGGCCGTTGCCCAGAAGATCCGCAATACTGAACAGAAATTTTATTCTACATCGGTTATTAAGATGTCTCAACGTTTTTAAAACTTCATCATGCTTTTAAAATGGTCATCAATTTGCCAACTGTTATTACGTTATTGCGATTATTGTATAGATTACTTTGCACGCCCTATAACTCTGGTCAGTTCTGGTGTACTACTTAAATAAAACTTACGAAGCCTGCAGGAATAGTAAATATTTATGAAAATTGATAGCTACAGCATTTGAAAGTCCCATCCATATAAAAGTCTTCTTTAGTCTTTAGAGCCTCTTTTCCTGCTCTTCCGCTGAAAACTATGATCCTATCTCCAAAGTTGTCTTCACGTAAGAGAAAAGTGCTGCCTTCATTTATGGTTAGTAACTCTGCATGAAGATCAACTTCTTGTTGTGTTTCTGCCTCTTTCTGATTGCCGTGTGATTTGGCCTGGCGCATGTACAATATCCCCTTCATTGCTTGCTGTTCTGGCATTTCGGTAACAAAATCATACCCTCGATTGTGCAAGTCGCCTAACTCTTTGGTGTGTATTTTAGAAATCGAAGTCTCTTCCTGTCCTGTTGTCTTCTTCGCTGGTTCAGCGTATTTTTTACTTCCAAGCGAGTGTCATCCGATGCCCCACATTGATCGTCGTTTGAACTAAGCACACTACCGTCTTTGGTCTAAAGCATTCCTCGGCAATATGTTGTTCTAGATTTCGAACAGCGCCATATGACAGTCCCATCTGCTTTGGTTCTCATTACGATGTACGAGTAACCATCATAGTGCGCACACGGTTTACTGTGGGCGGTTGCTGACAGTTCCATATCGAACGTATAAGCACACAGAAACACAAGGGTAAAGAGCTGAATACTCCGAAAGCTAGACTCACACTGACAGTAACCGGCCAAGTGGACGAGGACTTCGCGAGTGCAGGTAGGCCGTGCTGCACAGGGATCGTTTCCGGTGGATGACAACTCCCGGAGGTGCAAGTAGGCTCTGCCGTTGAGCAGCTAACTTCCAGCAAAACTGGCTGCGAATTTCACAGATTTCTGGCTGGGTGCCATTTTCACTAGGTGCGATTTTCACATATCCCTGTAGCACAGAGACACCTACTACAATACCATTTTAAACTCTTTAACTATATTAACAGGTTTTCTGTTTCTAATCTGGAAAGTTACGTTACAACTTTTTCCATTTTTTCCGTTTCTGTCTTCTCTCAGTTCACTTGCTACCTTTGCACCTTTTTCTTGATAGTTTTTATTCTGGAGGAAGATTGTTTCCTTACTAAACAGGTTACAGCAAAGTCCTGAGAAAAGATGCGCTTTATAAGATAGGCAACGCAAATTCGCAGCCCTTGCAATATCTTCAGATGACCAGTATATATACAGTCCTTTCATAACCACTTGTAGTTGACAGAAAAAACCTGAAATCACCTTTTTACCATGTTTTAATTCCAGTAACTCAGCTCTGTACCGACAGACTCGATCATATAAATCTGCGCTCTTTTCCCAAATGGTTCAAATGGTTCTGAGCACTATGGGACTTAACATCTGTGGTCACCAGTCCCCTAGAACTTAGAACTACTTAAACCTATCTAACCTAAGGACATCACACACATCCATACCCGAGGCAGGATTCGAACCTGCGACCGTAGCAGTGGCGCGGTTCCGGACTGGGTGCCTGAACCGCTAGACCACCGCGGCCGGCGCTCTTTTCCCTAAAGTCTTTTATTTATTTCCATAATTTCTAACTGTTGGCGTCGGCACGCTTTCATACATTCACAGCAGTGTTTGTTTTCATAGTCAACGTTTTGTCTAGCAGTAATTTCTTCATTAGATGGCAACACATTTACCTGCAAAATATCTTCTACTTCTTTACAGTTGCTCCGTTTTCGTGCCCGAATATTTATCTCATTATTAGGCTCATTACTACACCCTAAATCAACACTGGAGGATCGTCCATCTATAGCTGGAACAGCATTAGTCTTCAACTTGTGTTCCGAGGGAATATTCAAAAGTTCTTTTCATATTCCATTTTCACTTTATCTCACTGTCTTTATCCTACGCAGAAAACCATTATTTTTCACTAAAAAACTTACTTAAAAAATCCACCGATACACTCATAATTACGGCGTAGCTCTCTACTCAGTCGCTGGTCACTAATAAATTGTCGTAAGTAACCTTGTTTTCACCCGTAAAAGCCACTACAACACAGTACGTAATGGTAGCTCCGGGCTAATAGACGTCGCTTGTGTACGGGACAGCTTGCTACTATGCATACACCACGTGGTCCACACCGTGTATTCTAGTATCCGTGATGTAAACTGTGTATTGTGTAAAGGTTAGTCATTATTGAACGAATAACTAATACAGATAACTTTCATTTCGCAAAACGTCGTACAGGGATATAGACTACGTGACAATATTCTCGAAGAACAGCAAGCATAACATCATGAAGGCGCTTACAAGCTATTGTTTTGATCTCCATTAAGCATGAGATGATTCAAAAAGAAAGAACACGCAAACCATAACAGATAGAAAAACATGGCGCAAGTCACTAGCCCGCCGCGGTGGCCGAGTGGTTCTAGGCGCTTCAGTCCGGAACTCTGCGACTGCTACGGTCGCAGGTTCGAATTCTGCCTCAGGCATGGATGTGTGTGATGTCCTTAGGTTAGTTATGATTAAGCAGTTCTAACTTCTAGGGGACTTACGACCTCAGAAGTTAAGTCCCATAGTGCTCAGAGCCATTGGAACCTTTTTTTTTATTTTGAGCGAGTCACTAGATAGAGGAAGGTTCAAAGTTTTGACAAAGATGCGTTGTTGTTTCTTTGTAGCAACATGGCGGATACACCGTCTTGGAATTCGCGCGATAGTAGTCCATTGTTCAACTGCAATGTGCATTCCGCGGTCGCTTCTGGAAGAAGCCGCCTCTGCACAAGCAGATTTATGACTGCCATACAAAATTCTTGGGAGTTGGCTGCATATGCAAAGGGAAGAGCGCCCGTCGGTAACGTACGTCTGATTAAAACGCCGAGCATATCCGAGATGCGTTCACACGGAGCCCACGTAAGTCCACCAGACGTGCTGCCACGAACTTCGACTTCATTAAAAAAAAAAAGGCGTGGCTTGTTCTGAAACGACACCCCCATTTGTATCCCTGCAAGTTGCAGCTATTGCAGAAATTGCGTTCTGGCAACCATAACAAAAGGCGAGAATTTTGCATTTCAGTTCTGCAGGATATAGCAGAGATAACTTTTTGCAAACTACTCGTTTTTTCGGAAGAATCGACCTGTCATCTATTGGGTAAAGTAAACCACCATAATGTAGGAATTTGGGGGTCACAAAATTCTGGCATGGTCGTCGAACGTGAAAGGGTCTCACCAAAGCTGAGCGTTTCTGTTCACAAGTTTATGACCTTTCTTTCTTTCGGAGGAAACTGTGACAGAAATTTCGTGCCTCGACATGAAGCAATATTGATTGTCTGTCAGCTTCACGATGAATCCAGTGATTTAATTTTTAACCATGACGGCGCTCGCCTCACTTTCACCTTGACTCGCAGCGTTATCTTCACACCACCATCCCACAATGTTGGATTGGAAGAGCTGGAGAATAAGATTTTTCACAAGCTGCGACATGGTCGCGAATAAAACAATGACCCGAATATAGAACAATTTTTTTTTACTTTGCGTCTATGGTCACAATTTTTTTGTCATCAGACTACCGGTTTCGGTCTATAATGACCATCTTCAGATCTGTTTTATATAAACATTAAAACATGTTTTTGTAAAACGGATCTGGAGATGGTCATTATAGACCGAAACCGGTAGTCTGATGACAAAATATTTTTGATCATAGACATAATGTAAAGGAAATTTAAAAAGATCTATGTCATTGCTTTGGTCTCCTAGGACGCGAGACCCAACACCTTGCGAATTTTGTCTCCGAGGGTACATACAATTAAGAGTTCTTTTCCTACCTATGGCAGCTTCTCTTCAAGAGCTGAGAAATCGATTTTTTTTTTGCTATCGATTTAGTGAAAAAGGACCTGTTGATTTCTGTGAGGAATGAAATGAACTACCGTTTCTCTGTTTTTCGAGGAACGAATGGTACTTATGTGGAGTGTACGTGCGAGCATAAAGCTTTGGGCCTGCCTGTGCGCCGGCCGAAGTGGCCGTGCGGTTAAAGGCGCTGCAGTCTGGAACCGCAAGACCGCTACGGTCGCAGGTTCGAATCCTGCCTCGGGCATGGATGTTTGTGATGTCCTTAGGTTAGTTAGGTTTAACTAGTTCTAAGTTCTAGGGGACTAATGACCTCAGCAGTTGAGTCCCATAGTGCTCAGAGCCATTTTTTGAACCTGCCTGTGCCCCTGACATGCTTAATGTGTTTCTATCTTTCATATTTTGTCTGTAATAAACATTTGAAATCTGTTCTTGCTCTTTGTGTAACATTTACAGTAGCAATAAAACCCCTGTTAAAATGATCGGTAACAGTTAAATAGTAGATCGAGTTCAGGCAAAAAACACTGCGTCAGTCCTTTTTGGCTTAGGGCTCCCAGAGTTGTGACACCATAACACCTGGACACGTGCATCAACGCCATCGCATCATTGGTCCATGAATTTTGACATCATTGCACCACAGGGCCGTAACATCATCACTTCAGGAATTCTGACAACACTGCGTCATTGCCCTATGAAGGCTCCCTCTTCCCCAATCCACTTCCCACGCTTCCCGTACCCCTAGCTCCCCCTTACCGCCCCGCCTCCAGGGCCACAGTGACGCCCCATCCCCCCGCTCGTCACAGAATTACTTTGGGTGGAGTGCAGTTTTACAGCCTCTGCCACTGTACTGTAGTGAAGGTATGAAATGGTGAAGCCTGCGATTGTGGCGTCACAAGAATAAATTAATAGGTATGATAACTGCAAAAACGCATAACGCTGACGTGACCACAGTCATTTCTCCGCTGACTGTAAATGCATCTTTGCCTCGTGATTTCAATTAACGAGGCGCTTTATTTGAGTAAAGAAGACTTTAACGAGTCTATTTGTTGTGAAGATCTATCGGAGAAGTGTATTCATGGCATCGCGCATCAAGAATGAAAAGGCATGATAACGGATGAGCCTATGACTATAGACAAGAGGAATATTATTAAAAAAATAATGGTAATGTAACAAAATGGCAAGAAGACGCTTATGCTGGAATTATATCTCTCATCACGTAGGAAATGATAGCGACAAAATAATTACTGGGTGGAATCTTGTTGCAGTGCCAGTAAGTATTCATACAGTTACGAAAGAAGGATTACTATGCTTCCAAGCACACGTTCCGACTATTTTTCAAGATCACTCAACTATCCGCTTCACATACATGTACACCTTGAATAGGAATACTTTTCAAGCTTTTGGTAGGGTAGAAAAGATGAAAAAAATTCTTGTACAAAATCTTTATTGTGACATCATCTCATCTGGACACGTGCACCGACGCCATAGCATTGTTGTGAAGTTCTAGCAGAGAAGTGTATTCATGGTATTGCGCATCAAGAACGAAAAGGCATGATAACGCATGAGCCTATGACTATAGACAAACGGAAAATCTAATACACTTTTACCGACGGAAAACAACAACTTCTTAATTTTTTCTTGGTGTGGTTAACATCCAACTTAATTTTGGACTATTACGTGGAAGCAGCAGCTCCGAAATGCTATATGATATTTCATGAAGTAGACAACTTCACCACCAGCACATACACGCAGGCGTCTCACAACGCTTCGCGCTCCTACCCTTAGCTACGGGACGCCAGAGCTTGACTTGCAACTCATGTGTTTTGGGAGCTAGCACCAAAGCATCTGCAATCCAAATAAAATCTTACAAATCTCACTGTCCTGGTAATAAAACACCTCAAGGTAAGAGAACAAAGAGCATCTCAACGCGGTTTTCTTTTTTTTTCCTTCCCATATCCCTATAAACAGATGTAGCAATTTAGCTACAATCTGAAAAAGATCGAGAGTGTTTTCATTGATTTTTTAACAATTTATACCGATCTCTTTGCTCAAGTCAAGAATGTTTTCTAAAATTTAAAAATGTAATGTTTGATATGAAATGCAACAGCAGAGCTTAAAAAAATTGATGAGCAGATGAATAATGAAATTAAGATGTGCTTGAAGTAATATGCGGTGAATGATCTACCGGAAGAAAGGGCATGTGGATGAAAATATGCAAAGAAGGTGTGGATTATTTAACTTGAAAACAGTGCGAGGACTGATAGGCATTACAATATGTAAGATTATCGAAGATGTTACATATAGCTCACGCATAGAGGTTAAGAGCTATCAAAAGGCATTCCGCTATGTATCATGGCACCAATTGGGAAAAGGAGGAAGTTTTAGAAGACCCGAAGTAGCTATAACAGTATTTAGCTTGGATTCTATTTACTCGTTCCACGTACGTGAACATCTACTTCTACAATCCTATAGGCGAGGCAGAATTGGCGAAACAAAGTACGCTAAAAGAAACTTAGATCGAGTAAGTAAAGAGTTGATTTCCCTCCTAACGATAACAAAGGGCCAAGGTCTCTTAATACACAGCCATTACGGTCAGAGTTTTCGGGTTTTCGTGATGGGTGAATACAGACCTCTCTTTATCCACGCCTCATGTTCTATCGTACGAGTCGAGACCTTTTGGACAACCAAACTTGCGTGACATCCGGTGCCGACTAGACGGGGCCAACTGGTAATCAGAAATTAAAAATTACGATGCCGTAATATGCGTAGATGATTGCTAAGCTGCAGCAATTGGCCAATTAAAGGAGCCTCATATTGGCCACAGAGCGGGGCGTGGTCTGCCGTGAGCACGCTCCGGCCCGGCGCTGATAACGTGGCTTTAATTAAGATTCCGTACGGGAATTGCAGCGACTCCGCGCGAGCATCTCTTGAATAAGCAAATCGTAGAGATCAGGTGGCGGTGATGGGGCGACGGGTTCTCACCTTGCTCCCCGATTCCCTGCGGTTTTAACGGCACGCCTCCGGGGAGAGGTTTGGCCGCCTTACAGAGTGCCTGCTCCGTTTACAGCGTCTTAAGCCGTTGCGTTATTATACTCTCGGCTGTGGCTATAGCAGCTTGGGTAATTTTCCACGGGCAATTAAGAAGCCGCTAGGAGTTCCACCGCAGGGAGCGTATGGCTCCTGGCTCGAAGGCCGACACTTTAGGTACCTTGGCGTGTGGTACGTCGGAAATCGGTCTACTACCTGCAGCAGTCAGCAGTAAACACGAGAACTACAATCCAACGCTAAATCTCAGTTGCTAAAAACGCCTGGCGTCGATATATATCCAGAGCACAATTAGAATTTATTTCACTTAATACAGCCAAGGGCGAACAAAAATTGACGCACATCGAAGGAACTATGCGAATGGGACTGCAGTCAGTAGATGTGATGTACGTGTGCAAAAAAACAGAGGATTAAAATTTCAGGAAAACTGGATGATTTGTTCAAGAGAAACAGTATCACAAACTGAAGAAGTCAGTAAAGCGTTCGTCCACAGCCGGTCCTTATGCAAACAGTTATTCGGCATAACAACTGTCTTTTATTTATTTATTTATTTTTTGGTCATCAGTCTACTGACTGGTTTGATGCGGCCCGCCACGAATTCCTTTCCTGTGCTAACCTCTTCATCTCAGAGTAGCACTTGCAACCTACGTCCTCAATTATTTGCTTGACGTATTCCAATCTCTGTCTTCCTCTACAGTTTTTGCCCTCTACAGCTCCCTCTAGTACCATGGAAGTCATTCCCTCATGTTGCAACCTCCCCGCAGAAATGTAGGAAAATAATTAAATTAAAAGTTAATTGTCATCGAGCTAAACGTAACCTCCCAGCAGAAATAAAAGAAAAGTCTATGATAATGAAAACGAGCCAAATGTTTGGTCCCCACAAAAATTATAGAATAATAATGACCCAAATATAAACTCGACACAAAAAAATTAAGAAATGAACATTAATCATTAAACCCACAATAATAGGGCAGCATTGCTGACCTTAGGCCCTGTGCAGTAATTAATCTGATAAATTGATTCAGGGAGGAAAAGCATAGGAAATATTGTTTCAATTGGAATGATTCCTTTTTTTTTTAAAACGGTTGCTTTGAAAACAAAATCAATATTGGGGCATTTCTTGAACAAATTAATTACAATTAACATACATTACATTATCAGATGTGCGCAATGCTGCTTCATTACCTTATTTAACAATATGCCTCGTCCCGAAGCTTGATCAGAGACCCATTTCGACGCCCGCCGACTCCTCACACACCACTTCCCACGGAGTACAACTCGCAACTGAACTCTCGCGCAGTCAAGCGCAGACTAGCAACGAGAAACAGCTCTCTGGTCAGAGATTCTGTCATGCCTCGCCATCGCTGGTACTGTTTCATAACCATCCACTGGGGGGGGGGTCAAAGTTTGGCAGCGATGGTGAGACATTTGGACTTGCCATGAGCAACAAATTTTTTATTGACTAATTAACTTTACAATCACAGAATATACAGATGTAGAACATGAAGTAAATGTGATGCGAGTACAAGACATATTAGACAATAACAAAAAGTGAGTACAAAACATATTAACAAATGACATAAGTGCACACGCACTGAAAAACTCTTTAGCATTTTCACAACAAATAAACATAAGGGCAAAAAAAATCACGTTGACAAGTGACATAAGTGCACATGCACTGTAGTTCAGAATATATCAGCAAATCACAAAATGTATATACAATAAGTAGAAATCATGTTAGAAAAATGATAAAAGTGCACACGCACTGTAGTTCAGAATATATCGAAAATATGTGTAGGTCATGAATACAAATGATGTTAGCAAAAAAATGATTTTCACTATGTTACAAGAATTAGGATAGGAAAGGGAGGGATTGCATCATGGTTGTAGCACTTTAGGTTGCATGCAGCTGCACTGAAAGTGCATATCTTTCCACAGAAGAACAACACCAAGTGAGACAATCTGAAGTTCTTTTCCCAGAAGTGTTTATCAGCGTGCCAAGACACTGAAATGTCGTAGTAATATTTCATGTTATCATTTTGGCAGTACATCAGGTACACCAAACAGTGGGACCATAATAACGTCTTCATCGCTCACGGTGGTGGACAGCATGTCGTGTCAACACCACGCTCTTATAAGGCACACCAACGTAGAGTTAGTGAAACAACCAAATATAGTGCTCCATGATCAAGAGGATATACAGGACAAATGGATATTGCAGTAATTAAGGGTAGTTAGGTCAGAAGGTGAAGGAGAATAAGCCACATACTAGTCTTCATTGGGAATTACATTAGTAGTTTGCGGCATTCATAGCCCAGTTATTGAACATTTCTGTACCATGTATGTAGTATTACAGAAAAATGTTCATTAATTGGTTTACAGAGAACATTGGCACTCATTCTCTAATTACAAATCATCAGAAGTCATTACTTAAAACAGGAGGTAGTCAATAACATAGTATTACAGAATAATGTTGATAATTAATCATTAGACATCCCAATACAGTAATCAGTAGCATTCATTTCTCTGTTACAAAGCATTATTAATTAATCAGTAGCATTCATTTCCCAGTTACAAAGCATTATTAATTAATCAGTAGCATTCATTTCCCAGTTACAAAGCATTATTAATTAATCATTGGTCATCTCAATACAGTAATCAGTAGCATTCATTTCCCAGTTACAAAGCATTATTAATTAATCATTGGTCATCCCAATACAGTAATCAGTAGCATTCATTTCCCAGTTACAAAGCATTATTAATTAATCATTGGTCAGTAATCAGTAGCATTAGCATTCATTTGTCAGTTACAAAGCATTATTAATTAATCGTTGGTCATCTCAATACAGTAATCAGTAGCATTCATTTCCCAGTTACAAAGCATTATTAATTAATCATTGGTCATCCCAATACAGTAATCAGTAGCATTAGCATTCATTTGTCAGTTACAAAACATTATTAATTAATCATTGGTCATCTCAATACAGTAATTAAATTATGCGCATAGTATTTATGCATTCATTATTCAAGTGACATACTATTCAGAGCTAATCAGTATTACTCAGAACTTTCTTAAACTGGTATCATTATTTGGGACTGGTAATACATTTTTTTTTTGTTAGCAATGCATTGCTTTGGGTAATTATAGGGGAAAGCAAGAAGAAAAAAAAATTGCTTCTGGGTTGTTCCTGTAAATGACAATGTGCAGCGTCATTCGTCATGAGTCAGCTGTAGCAAGGTTATGAAACAAGTAGAGTATATGTAATCACATTCACAAATGACATAGATTTAATGAACAACTGCTTATAGCAAATTAATTTCCTAAATAATTTCTCCTGCAAAAATATATAAAAAAATGGATTATTAAGCTGAAAGAAGAAACGCATTTTATGCTGAAAAGTAGTGAACTTCGAATTAAGAGGTAGTGAAATGTGTATAAAAATGTGTTCCATAGCTGTCCTTTCCAAAACCTTCAGTCGTTATACTATGCAATATAACACCTGCTGTCAAAGCGAACTGCAAGAAATACTTAAATAACTACATAGCATGAATACATAACTTCCACATTAACCTCATCTGTAAAGAAAAACTTCATTATCCATCACTTCATTATCTATGTTATAACTCCATTATTATCATCACCTGTGAAGAAAAACTTCATTATCCATAGTAGCATATTCTTCATCATTATTCATCAGCATTCATTATCATCTGCAAAAAACACTTCATTACTCATTATACAACTATCCCTTATCCCTAGTATATTCCATCACTAAAACTAAGATGTGTGGTTCTGTCTGACAGCCTGCATCAATCGCCTCGTATTCTGAAAGAAAAAAATAGTTAAGACTGCTATTCTACGATGTGTATAGTATATTCTTGTTAATGCTTGTTAATTCTGATCCATTTACTCTTCATTACGAAGTATTGCATTCTCTTTCGTTCATTCCGAAGGTGAAATTCCCATTTTGTTTAATTTATTTCTTTCACGCATCATTTCTTTCTGAAATTGATGAACAAAGATTAATATCTTTCATTTACATCATATACTCACTAAATAATGACTGGTTTATGGAAACATAATTAAGCATACAGCATAACATGACAAAAAACGTAATATGTGAAAAAACATAGATAGTGTTCAGAGGCAAAAATGTACCCAGTGTATCACAATGTAGCAGTAAAGTAGTCACGATGTTGAGATATCATAAGGCAAAATGTCAAAGTCAACTGGTGTTTGCTATATTTTAACTATTTCATAGTGCATACAAACAAAACATGAAACAATCGTACTAGATAGAATTGCATAATTATTCGTAACATACGTAATTTTATCTGGACAATGTGCAGTGTCTAATGTGTAACGACAAGAAGAGCGACCTGCTAACCTTACCTTGCCGGGCACTTGCCAAGAAAAAATACGATAATCATCAGTAATTAGTCATGTGAATATAATTGCATAAGTGATCATAAAATTAGCAAAATGGCATTATAGCATGTTAAATCATGAAGCGTCTTCATTCTATAAAAGGTTTGATGTTTGACCAGTGGTGGTTTCCTTTCGATTTTCTGGTTCTCAAAGTTTCGACGTGTACTACATTGGGGTGAGGAATGCTGCGAATCCGATATGGTCCTGCGTATAGAAGTTCAAATTTACTGCAATTACCTTTTCATTTGTTGGATAAATAGTGTGTACGTACTAATATTTTCTGTCCAGTGTGAAAGTCACGGCGTGTACAAACCTGTTTTTGGTGTCTTCTCCGGCGCTCTGCGGCACGTTTGATGTTTTTCAGCGCAATGTCAATTATTTCATGGTGTCGTAGTCGACGAGATGTAGGAAAGTTTACGAATTCTTTAATTTTGTTAGGTGGTTCAGCATTTTTCAGTATAACAAACGGAGATAGCATAGTGGATTCATTTGGTATGGAATTAATTACATCCTGGAATGAGTGTATGTGTGTGTCCCAATCAATATGTCTTTTGTGGCAGTATATTCTACACAATTTACCAGTTTCTTTCATTAATCGTTCACAAGGGTTCGAAGAAGCATGATACCTGGATATATAGATCGGAGAAATGTTTCTAGCTCGTAACATGCGTGTCCATGTAGCAGAACGAAATTGTGATCCATCGTCGGAAATTACTTTCAACACATGCCCTACATGAAATAGAAAATGCTTTACAAATGCTTTCGAAACATTTTTAGCAGTAGCTTTGCGTAACGGAGTGAAAGTAACAAATTTTGAAGTGAGATTAACAGCGACAAAGATGTAGCAAAAACCACTATTAGTTCTGGGAATCGGACCAAAAATGTCTACAGCGGCCATATGTCTTAATTTAACAGGTGCAATGGGATATAATGGAGGAATATGTGAAGTTGTGTCTGACTTAGCTTTCTGGCAGATTTTACATGACGCTAAAACTCGTCGTATACGTTTCTCCATGTTGGCAAAATAACAGTTCTGTCTCAGTATAAGAAAACATTTTCTAGCTCCGTAATGTGCGTAACTTAAATGAGTATACCATATTAATTTGTTAACCAGGTCGTCAGGAATGCATAATAACCAATTGTTGCTGTCAGGATGAGAGCGGCGAAACAGAATGTCATTGCGTACAGTATAATGGTTTCTAATCGTAACATTATTCCTATCTTGCCAAAGGTGTTTAATTTCTTTCCACACGTTGTCTTTACTCTGCTCTTGAGCTATGTCCTGTAATGACGACGAAATGAAATTTTCAAATGCAACTTGCTGAATGTACATGACGCCGAAATTTGCTTTGCAGAAGTTGGTTGCGATGTCTTGCTGATTGTTGCTGAGAGAACGAGATAGTGCGTATGCTACAATATTTTGTGTGCCGGGAATGTGAACAATTGTGAAATTAAATTTCTGTAAATAAAGCTTCCATCTGCTTAATCTGTCGTGAGTGAATTTGGCTGAAAGTAAGAATTGTATCGCTCTGTGGTCTGTGTAGACGGTGGTATGTCTTCCATAAAGAAAATGTCTAAATCTCGTAAAAGCCCATACAACACATAATGTTTCCAGTTCTGTAACAGAATAATTTCGTTCAGCAGGTGACAGAATGCGACTTGCTAATGCGATGTTTTTAATTATTGTAGAACCATCTTCTTCTATTTCCTGGAAAATATGTACGCCTAAAGCGGTGTTAGAACTATCGTTGGCAATGGAAAAATTTCTGGTAAGATCTGGGTGCGATAAAAGTGGTGCATTCAACAGAGCATGTTTCAGGTTCATAAATTCAGAATGTGCTTGCTTATCCCAGGACCAAATAGTGTTTTTACCTGTCAGTTGGCATAATCTAGGTGTGTCTAAAGCAGAGTGATGAATAAATTTACGAAAAAAGTTAATTAAGCCCAAAAAACTGCGTAGTTGCTTCTTCGTTGTAGGAACAGTAATGTCACGTAAAGCTTGAAGTTTTTCCGGATCAGGCGCAATGCCTTCTGCTGAAATTACGTGTCCAAGAAATTTTATAGAAGTTTTGCCAAAGTGCGATTTACTGAGATTAACTGTGAGTCCTTGTGCATGAAAAGTTTGCAACAGTCGTTGTAAAATCACATTGTGTTCGGACCAGTTAGCTTCTGCCATAAGAATGTCTTCTACGTACGTTGTAATTCTGTCTTTAAGTTCTGTCGGAAGTATTGTGTTCAAACCGCGAATAAAAGCTGCAGAAGAAATAGTTAAGCCGAATGGTAATTTGCAAAATTAATAACAGTCACCAAAACAGAGAAACGCTGTGTACTTTCTGCAGTTCGGATGGAGCTGAATTTGCAAAAATCCCGATTTTAGATCTAATGTAGAATAAATAGCAGTACCGTGAAATTTCTGTAGAGGTTCCTCTAATGTCTGTGGTCGATCTGTTTCATTAATAATAATGTCACTGATGTGACGTGAATCAAGTACGAGGCGAAGTGAGCCATCTTTTTTCTTTACAATATGTAGCGGGTTTATCTACGGACTAACTGCCGGTTCTATAATTCCTTGGTCGAGCATATCTTGCAACTCTTTTTTAACTTGTTCTCTGTGGATATATGGAATGGGATAATGCTTTGCTTTAAATGTGTCGTGCTGTTTGACTTGAAATTCATACATAAAATCGGACATAGTACCAGGAATGTTGTCGAGACCTGGAGCTTGCTATAAAAGAATTTTGTGTAGTTGCGTGCGTTCGTCGTCTGTATTTGCACTGTTTTGTTTAACTTTATCAGAAATCATCCGCATTACGTCGTGGTCAGCTTCGTCTGGAATATTATAGTTATGTACGTACGTATCCGTGAACAATGTGGAATTACAGTCTATGTTACGTGATGCAGAAATGACCTCTGTACGATTAATTGTTTGTTCTTCCGCAGATAAAGAATGCTGAAATTCTAAAGCCAATTGTACATTTTCATCCTTTGGCATTAAATAGGAATTTTGAAAATCAATAACAGCGTCGTGTTGTGCCAGAAAATTAGTACCTAAAATAACGTCTGTTGTCAATAAAGGAACAATCCAAAAATTTGAGTGAAAAGTATGACCTGCAATGCAAACTGATAAATGTGTCTGTAATTTAACGTCTACTCCTTTACTCGATACTGCTCCTTCCACTTTCGTTTTGCCTAATGGTAATGTAGGATAGGTATTCTCTTTGTTACACTCGTTGAAAGTTTCTTCATTTGTAACTGACATAGGTGATCCAGAATCGATTACTGCTGAAAATTTCGATGAACCAATTTCGATGACAGGATGTGAAATGGTTTTCTGAACAACTGGTCTTTCCTGTAAACATTCTGCGTGTCAAAAGTAGTATTTGTGTTATTGGAAGATGCGACCTGTACTGTATCTAGTCAGATTCTATCTGACGTATTATTATTATCAGGAGGATTCTGTGGCATTTCGACTATTTGAACTGTTCTGTTATTTCTTCCAGACGTATTACGCTCTGGATGATACCTACTGTCTGGTTCATTCATGAGAATATGTTGTGGCTGATCATTTTGCTGCTGGTAAGACCGACTGTTATTAAACCTATGTTGATAATTGTGCTCATTGTTTTTACGTCTGTCGTGATACTCATTTCTATACGGTGCATTGCGATAGGAATTGAAGTACTGTGTTTTCTGCACGTAGCTATTTCCTTGCTGGTGTGCTTTACTATTTGTTGTAGCTGGGACTATACGTCCACGCGGCGAAACATTAAAGTTTGGATGACCTTGTGCATTACATTGTTGGGTAGGTATGTTAACTGGCTGACTTTCATGCTGTTGTGAAAAACCTCTATTGTTACTAAAATGTGGTTCCTGCTGCTGATAATTTTGACGATACTGATAATTAAAATTTTGTCTGCTATTAAAGTTCTGGTGGTTGTCGTTCCTAAAGCGTCTGTTATCTTTCCTATTGAAATTACGTGCCTGATCATAATTGCTGTATGTTTGTTGACCTTGGTTATTATATGAAAAGTTTTTGTTTACGAAGGAATAATCTGATTGCTGCACTTCTAAAAGCTGCAACAGATCTCTGAATGCTGAAATGTTTTCCTTCTGCTGACCCGTTAGAAGTGACACTCTTAATGATTGTGGTAATTTAGAAATGCATAAATGTATGAGTGCAGATTCACTATATGGTTCACTTAAGTACTGGTTTTGTTGGACCATGTGCTCAAAAAATTGCGTCACACTGGGAAAATTTGAGTTCTCATAATTTGGCAAACTAATTAGTTGATCTTTAATTCCGCGCTGTGTCGTCTTCGACCAATATGCTGACAGAAAAGCATTCTGAAACTCTTCTACCGAATAGCATTGCCTCGCGGTCAGTCTCATACGAGTTGCCGGTTCGCCTTCCAGAAAACTGCAAATAAATTCAAGTTTATGCATTACGGGCCAAGTTGGTGGAAAAGCAAAGCTAAATTGTTGTATCCAATCCAGTGGGTGAATCTGTGTTCTGTCATTTTTAAACACTTTAAATTTTCTCACTGACAGAAAATGTTTGTAATCAAAATTATCATCTCTGTATGACGGAACAGGTTCAGGATTGTATGGGAATCTGTTTGACTGTAACTGTTCTGAATCTAACTCACGTACTCTCTGTAGATTACCTAAATTATACGCGCTCCGTGAGTCTGCCAAATGTTCGCAAAGTGGCGTCTGCTGTGATGTGTTATTAACCGAAATATTTTTTATCTCTGTTACCTCTTGCTGTAAACTTGACAATTTTCTACGTAATGTGTTATTAGACGAATCTATCTCATTGATTGTCTGCTGTAAATTTTGGAATTCAGGTGTTTGGTTAAACAAAATCGGTGCAGTATCGTCTGATTTGCTGTCATTATTACTTTCAATAACTTCAATACGACTGGCCAATTCATCACATTTTTCAGTCAGTATTTTTACCTGATCATCGGTTTTAGTGTCAGAGGCATTAATCTGTTTTTGCATTTTACGTGTGGTTTCGTTCAGTTTTTTAACGTCAGGTTTGATGTCATCGGAATCCTGTGTTAGTTCTAATTGTTCGAGTCTGTCGGTCACTGTCTGAAAGTCTGTTGTGTATGTGTCTGTTTTCGTTTTAAGATCGGAAATTTCGTCACGTAATTCTGTGTTCGACTGTTTGATGGTATTAATTTCGTCGGACACTGTAGCAATATTGTTGTCTACGTATGTTTTTGCTTTCGCGAACAATTTACGTTTGTCTTCCTGTCTCTGTGCAGTGATTGTTTCCATGACTTGACGTTTTACTTTATTTTGATCCTGTATAAATTTGCGGAAACGCGTATCACTGTTTTGTATGTGGTGATTAAAACGTTCGTCAATCTGATTGTTCTGTTGTTCGAATTTCGCGTCTATCTTTGCATCCATTGTGCGCGGAAGTTCTGCTGTCATTAATTTAAACTCGTCGCGTAACTGTGTTGATTTTTCAGAGCATTGTTTACCGACTGCATTAATTTCGTCTCTTAGTGACTCTGTTGTAGTTGTTTGCATATCTCTTAATTCTTGCGCAACAGATCTAATTTCTTCGCTACTTTTCCTAGCACAAGCCTCAATTTCCACACGTAGTTGTTCCTTAGTGTCATGACACTGCGCGGCAACGGCTTAATCTGGTCGCTAAGCTGTCTGGAATTGTTGTCTAAGTTTTCATTAAGGCTGTCATGTTTTTCATTAAGCAGTTTGATCTGTTCACTAAGCTGTCTGGAATTGTTGTCTAATTTTTCATTTAGCGGTTGTTTGAGATTTTCGTTATTTTAATTAAGCTGTTGTTTGAGATCTTCTTTAAGGTCTTCTTGTTTTTTACCCTGTTGTAGCAATATTGCCATAATTTGTTCCAAGGTAACATTACCTACTCTATTCTCTGTACTGTTTGATGGTGTATCTGCAATTGTCGCGTTTGGTGTGACCATTTGGTCATTCTGTAATTTACAAAAAGGTTTGCCAGTCGGATGTACACTGTCAGTCACTATTTCGGAATTAAATAAATCTGTCCTACTTAGAGTATCCTGTTCATTTTCATTAGAAAAGTTTGTCTGCTCGTCACGTAAATCCTGCAAACCGGGTGTGTTAAGCTGGGCAGCGCTCATTGCAACAGAACGCCCCGCGTCATCAATTGTCGTCAAATTAACAGAGGATACAATTGAGTTCGTTTGTTCATCATTAAGATAAAAATCATTATTAGTGGTCGGTACGTGCTGATTGTCAGTAAACGGAGAATTGTCATCATTGCACTTTGTGTCACAAGCACTATCGGTGAAATTATTTAAATCAGTAATTACACCTCGCGATGTACTATTAATAGTTTTTCGCGGCATTTTTACACAAATCACACTTATTCACAAATGAAACAAAGACAATGCAAAATTCAACAAATACAAGTACAACAAAGAGCAACGAATTACCGATGACCTGAGGAAAGAAAGTCACAAAATTAGTAAAAGCGTTGCGCCAAATGCCAATTATATTTTAGTAAATAAGAGCAGATATGTGGCTACTTTTCAGAAGATTCTCAAAGAAATACGATCCTGGACCGGATGTCGCCAAGTGTAACCTCTCTGCAGAAATGTAGGAAAATAATTAAATTAAAAGTTAATGGTCATCGTGCTAAACGTAACCTCCCAGCAGAAATAAAAGAAAAGTCTATGATAATGAAAAAGAGCCAAATGTTTGGTCCTCACAAAAATTATAGAATAATAATGACCCAAATGTAAACTCGACACAAAAAAATTGAGAAATGAACATTAATCATTAAACCCACAATAATAGGGCAGCATCGCTGACCTTAGGCCCTGTGCAATAATTGATCTGATAAATTGATTCAGGGAGGAAAAGCATAGGAAATATTGTTTCAATTGGAATGATTCCTTTTTTTAAAAAACGATTGCTTTGAAAACAAAATTATTATTGGGGCATTTCTTGAACAAATTAATTACAATTAACATACATTACATTATCAGATGTGCGCAATGCTGCTTCATTACCTTATTTAACAATATGCCTCGTCCCGAAGCTTGATCAGAGACCCATTTCGACGCCCGCCGACTCCTCACACACCACTTCCGACTGAGTACAACTCGCAACTGAACTCTCGCGCAGTCAAGCGCAGACTAGCAACGAGAAACAACTCCCTGGTCAGAGATTCTGTCATGCCTCGCCATCGCTGGTACTGTTTCAATGTCTTAGCAGATGACCTATCATCCTGTCCCTTCTCCTTATCAGTGTTTTCCACATATTCCTTTCCTCTCCGATTCTGCGTAGAACCTCCTCATTCCTTACTTTATCAGTCCATCTAATTTTCAACATTCGTCTATAGCACCACATATCAAATGCTTCGATTCTCTTCTGTTCCGGTTTTTCCACAGTCCATGTTTCACTGCCATACAATGCTGTACTCCAGACGTACATCCTCAGAAATTTCTTCCTCAAATAAAGGCCGGTATTTGATATTAGTAGACTTCTCTTGGCCAGAAATGCCTTTTTTGCCGTAGCGAGTCTGCTTTTGATGTCCTCCTTGCTCCGTCCGTCATTGGTTATTTTACTGCCTAGCTAGCAGAATTCCTTAACTTCATTGACTTCGTGACCATCAATCCTGATGTTAAGTTTGTCGCTGTTCTCATTTCTACTACTTCTCATTACCTTCGTCTTTCTCCGATTTACTCTCAAACCATACTGTGTACTCATTAGACTGTTCATCCCGTTCAACAGATCATTTAATTCTTCTTCACTTTCACTCAGGATAGCAATGTCATCAACGAATCGTATCATTGATATCCTTTCACCTTGTATTTTAATTCCACTCGTGAACCTTTCTTTTATTTCCATCATTGCTTCCTCGATGTACAGATTGAAGAGTAGGGGCGAAAGGCTGCAGCCATGTCTTACACCCTTCTTAATACGAGCACTTCGTTCTTGATCGTCCACTCTTATTATTCCCTTTTGGTTGTTGTACATATTGTATATGACCCGTCACTCCCTATAGCTTACCCCTACTTTTTTCAGAATCTCGAACAGCTTGCACCATTTTATATTGTTGAACGCTTTTTCCAGGTCGACAAATCCTATGAAAGTGTCTTGATTTTTCTTTAGCCTTGCTTCCATTATTAGCCGTAACGTCAGAATTACCTCTCTCGTCCCTTTACTTTTCCTAAAGCCAAACTGATCGCCACCTAGCGCATTCTCAATTTTCTTTTCCATTCTTCTGTATATTATTCTTGTAAGCAGCTTCGATGCATGAGCTGTTAAGCTGATTGTGCGATAATTCTCGCACTTGTCAACTCTTGCCGTCTTCGGAATTGTGTGGATGATGCTTTTCCGAAAGTCAGATGGTATATCGCCAGACTCATATATTCTACACACCAACGTGAATAGTCGTTTTGTTGCCACTTCCCCCAATGATTTTAGAAATTCTGATGGAATGTTATCTATCCCTTCTGCCTTATTTGACCGTAAGTCCTCCAAAGCTCTTTTAAATTCCGATTCTAATACTGGATCCCCAATCTCTTCTAAATCGACTCCTGTTTCTTCTTCTGTCACATCAGACAAATCTTCACCCTCATAGAGGCTTTCAATGTATTCTTTCCAGCTATCTGCTCTCTCCTCTGCATTTAACAGTGGAATTCCCGTTGCACTCTTAATGTTACCACAGTTGCTTTTAATGTCACCTAAGGTTGTTTTGACTTTCCTGTATGCTGAGTCTGTCCTTCCGACAATCATATCTTTTTCCATGCCTTCACATTTTTCCTGCAGCCATTTCGTCTTAGCTTCCCTGAACTTCCTATTTATTTCATTCCTCAGCGACTTGTATTTCTGTATTCCTGATTTTCCCGGAACATGTTTGTACTTCCTCCTTTCATCAATCAACTGAAGTATTTCTTCTGTTACCCATGGTTTCTTCGCAGCTACCTTCTTTGTACCTATGTTTTCCTTCCCAACTTCTGTGATGGCCCTTTTTAGAGATGTCCATTCCTCTTCAACTGTACTGCCTACTGCGCTATTCCTTATTACTGCATCTATAGTGTTAGACATCTTCAAACGTATCTCGTCATTCCTTAGTACTTACGTATCCCACTTCTTTGCGTATTGATTCTTCCTGACTAATGTCTTGAACTTCAGCCTACTCTTCATCACTACTATATTGTGATCTGAGTCTATATCTACTCCTGGGTACGCCTTACAATCCAGTATCCGATTTCGGAATCTCTGTCTGACCATGATGTAATCTAATTGAAATCTTCCCGTATCTCCCGGACTTTTCCAAGTACACCTCCTCCTCTTGTGATTCTTGAACAGGGTATTCGCTATTACTAGCTGAAACTTGTTATAGAACTCAATTAGTCTTTCTTCTCTTTCATTCCTTGTCCCAAGCCCATATTCTCCTGTAACCTTTTCTTCTACTCCTTCCCCTACAACTGCATTCCAGTTGCCCATGACTATTAGATTTTCGTCCCCCTTTACATACTGCATTACCCTTCCAATATCCTCATACACTTTCTCTATCTGTTCATCTTCAGCTCGCGACGTCGGCATGTGTACCTGAACTATCGTTGTCGGTGTTGGTCTGCTGTCGATTCTGATTAGAACAACCCGGTCACTGAACTGTTCACAGTAACACACCCTCTGCCCTACCTTCCTATTCATAACGAATCCTACACCTGTTATACCATTTTCTGCTGCTGTTGATATTACCCGATACTCATCTGACCAGAAATCCTTGTCTTCCTTCCACTTCACATCACTGACCCCTACTATATCTAGATTGAGCCTTTGCATTTCCCTTTTCAGATTCTCTAGTTTCCCTAACACGTTGAAGCTTCTGACATTCCACGCCCCGACTCGTAGAACGTTATCCTTTCGTTGATTGTTCAATCTTTTTCTCATGGTAACCTCCCCCCTGGCAGTCCCCTCCCGGAGATCGGAATGGAGGACTATTCCGGAATTTTTTGCCAATGGAGAGATCATCATGACACTTCTTCAGATACAGGCCACATGTCCTGTGGATACACGTTACATGTCTTTAATGCAGTGGTTTCCATTGTCTTCTACATCCTCATGTCGTTGATCATTGCTGATTCTTCCGCCTTTAGGGGCAATTTCCCACCCCTAGGACAAGAGAGTGCCCTGGACCTCTATCCGCTCCTCCGCCCTCTTTGACAAGGCCGTTGGCAGAATGACGCTGACTTCTTATGCCGGAAGTCTTCGGGCGCCAATGCTGATTATTTATCAAAATTTAGGCAGTGGCGGGGATCGAACCTGGGCCCGAAGACGTTTTGATTATGAATCAAAGACGATACCCCTTTTTTTTTTTTAATCTCATTTTGTTCGCTTTTGTTCGTTGCATGTGCTCGGCGCAGACGTCGTAAGACATCCGTTTAAGTTCGTTGTTGATCGATTAGCTCAGTTTTTTTTATTACAGAGGGCTGCTAACCCTCTGACCGAACACGCTGAGCTACCGTGCCGGCGTACCCCTAGACCACGGGTACTACTGTCTTATCGTGTAATAAATTTTTCATAATGCGGGGCCAAAGTCATAATATGTTTCTTTAAAGCCAGTACCGCCATTAGACTATTGTTTATTTACAGTATTACATTTATACATTTACACTGTTACAGTGTAATTCTGTTGTTTATTTACAGTGGTACATTTACACATTTACACTTTTACAGTGTAAATGTCACACTGTAAATAAACAACAGTCTAATTACGGTACTGACTTTAAAGAAATGTCTTATCATCGTCCGCAATCCGTTTGCTATTTCCCTGGAAATCTCCTTCCACACAGAATCTGTGGTTTCATATTAGTGATACATGTCTATTTTATTAAAAATTCCCGCACAACTTACACACTACTTCAACCAACGTATCCTAAGAACAATACACACACCCATCCTCGAGGGAGGACTCGAACCTCCGGCGGGAGGGGCCGTACGATTAGTGACATGGCGCCTCTAACCGCGCGGCCACGCCGCGCAGCCACACCGCGCGGCCCTTACAGAAATATTGAGCCATGCTGCCTCCACTGCCGTCCGTAATTGGGAACGTGTTGCCAGTGCAGGATTCTCTGCACTAACTGCCCTCTCGATTATGTCCCATATATGTTCATGTCGGACGGGCTGGGTGGACAAACCATTCACTAGAATTGTCCAAAATGTTCTTGAAACAAAATGCGAACAATTGTCGAGCACCGTTGTTTGGGAACATAGAGTCCATGAATGGCTACAAATGGTCCCCAAGTGACCGAACATAACCACTTCCTTTGAATGCTCAGTCCAGCTGGTTCAGAGGACCCAGCTCATTCCATGTAAACACACCATTGTGGAGTCACTATTAAACCTTTGACAGTGCCTTGTTGACAATAAGGGTCCATGGTTTCATGGGGTCTGCTCCACACTCTAACCCTACCATTATCTCTTACCAAATGAAATCTCCACTCATCTCAGCAGGCCACTGTTTTCCAGTGATGTAGGGGCCAACTGATATGGTCAAGAGCCAAAGAGAAGCGCTGCATGCAATGCTGTGCTGTTAGCAAAGGCAGTCACGTCGGTCGTCCGTTGCCACTGCCCATTAATGTAACATTAACCTCGCTGTTCTAACGGATACGTTCGTCGTACGTCCAACACTGATTTCTGAGGTTATTTCACGCGTTGTTGCTTGACTGTTAGTCCTGAAACTCTACGGAAACGCCGCTGCTCTCGGCCGTTAAGTGAAGGCCGTCTGCCACGGCTCTTTCCGTGGAGAGAGGTAATGCCTGAGATTTGGTATTCTTGCCACACACTTGACGCTGCGGATTGCGAAATATTGAATTCTATAACAATTTACGAAATGAGATGTCCCATACATTTACCCCCAACTACTATTTGAAGTCTGTTAACTCCCGTCATACGGCCATAATATCGTCGGAAACCTTTTCACATGAAACACCTGAGTAAAGATAACTGCTCCGCTAATGTGTTGCCTTTACATACCTTGAGGACGCGGTACTTCCGCCAGATGTACATCTACATCTACGTGATTACTCTGGTATTCACAATAAAGTGCCTGACAGAGGGTTCAATGAACCACCTTCAAGCTGTCTCTCTACGGTTCCACTCTCGAACGACACGCGGGAAAAACGAGCACTTAAATTTTTCTGTGCGAGCCCTGATTTCTCTTATTTTATCGTTATAATCATTTCTCCCTATGTAAGTGGGTGCCAACTGAATGTTTTCGCAGTCGGAGGAGAAAACTGGTGATTGAAATTTCATGAGAAGATCCCGTCGCAACGAAAAACGCGTTTACTTTAATGGTTGCCACTCAAATTCACGTATCATGTCTGTGACACTATCTCCCCTATTTCGCGATAATACAAAACGAGCTGCCCTTCTTCCTACTTTCTCGATGTCATCCGTCAGTCCCACCTGATGCGGATCCCACAACGCACAGCAATACTCCAGAATAGGGCGATCAAGCGTGGTGTAAGCAGTCTCTTTAGTAGACCTGTTGCACCTTCTAAATGTTCTGCCAATGAATCGCAGTCTTTGGTTTACTCTACCCACAATATTATCTGTGTGATCGTTCCAATTTAGGTTACTTGTAATTGTAATCCCTAAGTATTTAGTTGAATTTATAGCCTTCAGATTTACTTATCGCGTAATCGAAATTTAGCTGATTTCTTTCGGTACTCATGAGAATAACTTCACACTTTTCCTTATTCAGGGTCAATTGCCACTTTTCGCACCATACAGATATCTTATCTAAATTATTTTGCAGGTCGTTTTGATCATCTGATGACTTTACAAGACGGTAAATGACAGCATCATCTGCAAACAATCTAAGACGGCTACTCAGATTGTCTCCTATGTCGTTAATATAGATCAGGAACAACAGAGGGCCTATAACACTTTCTTGGGGAAGGCCGGATAATACTTCTGTTCACCTCGATGACTTTCCGTCTGTTACTACTAACTATGACCTATCTGACAGGAAATCAAGAATCCAGTCACACAACTGAGGCCATATTCCACAGGCACGCAGTTTGGTTAGAAGACGCTTGTGAGGAACAGTGTCGAAAGCCTTCTGGAAATCTAAAAATATGCAAGCAATTTGACATCCCCTGTCGATAGCACTTATTACTTCATGAGTGTAAAGATCTAGTGTTTCACAAGAACCATATTTTCTGAAACAGTGCAGACTATATGTCAATAAATCGTTTTCTTCGAGGTACTTCATAATGTTCGAATACAGTATATGTTCCAAAACCCTAGTGCTAAATATGGATCTATTTTATCAGCATACTCTGAGAGGCACCTGACTGGTATACAATCTGGACCGGAGGCCTTGCCTTCATTAAGTGATTTAGAAGGCTTCCTTACTCCGAGGATATCAACTTCTATGTTTCTCATCTCGGCAGTTGTTCTTGATTGGAATTCAGGAATATTTACTTCGTCTTCTTTGGTGAAGGAGTTTCGGAAAACCGCGTTTAATAACTCTGCTTTAGTGACTTCACCGTTTTTATCGAGCAGTGCAGATATTGATTGCGTCTTGCCACTGGTGTGCTTTATATATGACCAGAATCTCTTTGGGTTTTCTGCCAGATTTCGAGACAGAATTTCGTTGTGGAAATGATTAAAAGCATCTAGTATTGAAGTACGCGCCATATTTCTAACTTCTGTAAAACTTTGCCAATTTTGGGGATTTTGTGTTATTTTAAATTTGGCATGCTTTTCTCGCTGCTTCTGCAACAGCGATGTAACCCGTTTTGTGTACCTTGAAGTTAGTGTGCTAACGATAAACGATAAACCTGCATTACGGGCCATGAGAGTTTATTACAGTTTTATTATGTTTTTAAACTGCATAAATGATGCCAATAACGGCCGAAGAATTTTATATGTCTCTTTCGTTAACTTCAAGGAGACAGGTATGTTAGTTGTTAGTTGCTGCTCACACACTGTGAAAGAACGCTGTTACTTATAATGCTGCTAACTTATCATAATGCTGGTATTCCTAAATAAGCACATTCTTTTTTAGAACTACTTGAGGATGATCATTACTATCGAAACCGGTCGCTGAATAAAACAATTACTTGCGATCATAGACTCTTTCGTTTTCATATATTGTCAAACGTTGGATCGCTATTATCTTCTGTGTGACTAAATCACCTCTCATCAATTCGCTCCAGTTTAGAGTATGCCGAGTCACAATTATCCACTTATCTTATCTCTGATGAACTGAACTAGATAAGGGAAGTAGCATGAAAATTAAACCATTCCATCAAAAGGGTTCATATCGTAATCAGCAAAAATTTACGTAAAAGTAATGGTGTAACATTTAGTGAACTTCTAGAGTCAGTATGAGCGGCATTTTACTAACATCTTAACCTGTTTAAATTTGTTAAATGTTTTGACTTGTACATCTAACACACTAAAAATTAAATGTGACATCACAGGACAAGAAAAATGAACTAATCTCGTGTAGGTACACGTTGTATGTGACAGAATAATACTTCGTTTTTCTAGCTCATCCACCCCACAGTTACTAATTAGCATCTTCAAACATCCATCTAGGTGGCCAATATTTTCCAGGATCAGGTGCTGTTATCATAACTGTGAAACAGTGACTTTTGACAGTTTTGTTACAGTAGCATTATACAATCACTTCTAAAACCGTCCATGTTTAGTTTTCATTACATTGAGAGCCTACCACTCCTTAAACTTCCTCTTAGTGTTCATACAAGATTGTGAACTCGGTTTATACCCTGAAATACAAACCCAGACGCAGAATGTGACCCAGTAATAATGCACTCTGACTTCGAAAACTGAGTTCAGACATGTCGAAGCTAAAGTAAAGCGCAACGAAAGAAGGGAGGGAGTTACTCGGGAACACCCCAGCTGGGTCGGGGAATTTTCTCCGCCCAGGGAGTGGTGTTGTGCTGTCCTCATCATCATCCTATCATCCTCATCGACTGCAGGTGGCCGAAGTGGCGTCAAATTGAAAGATCGGTACCCGGCGAACGGTCTGCCCGATGGGGGGCCCTATCCAAACGATGAAATAAATACACGGAACATTGTTTATCTCATAGCATAACAAAATTTAAGCCTTATAAGCTCCAGTTGTGCGTGACACATCTGTTGGTCATCTGTTGCCTATACTACGCAGTAACCTAAAAATAGAGAGCTTATGTAGCAAAACCAATAATTTACCATGATGTTCATGTCCATCTCCGTATAAACTGGAGATGCCTTACGTCGATTTATGCAAAATTTGAGGGAGATAAATGCGTGTACTGCAGGCACGCATACTGCACAACTCCGGTGCACGTTGCAGAAGAGATTCATGGGGCACATTTTGTAGGAGACAAATCTGAAACATTCGAACATAGAGCTAATGTACACATGCTAAATTTGTAAACAAAGGGAGAGGTATAAGAAATGAAATGAAATGTCGTGTGGCTAGCGCCTCGCCTCCCGTCGGGTAGACCAGTCGCCTGGTGCAAGTCTTTCGAGTTGACGCCACTTCGGCGACTTGGCGACTTGCACGTCGATGGGAATGATATGAGAATGATGAAGACAACACAACACCAAGTCTCTGAGTGGAAAAATCCCCAAGATATCCGGGAATCGAACCCAGGCCACTTAGCATGGCATTTCATTGCGCTGACCACTTTTTTTTTTTTTTTTTGCAGGGACGCTACTGTTTTTTTTTTCTTTTTTAAAATGTTTGATGATGTTTATGTAGTGTTTAGACCTCTTGCACTTCCGACGTTGGCTCCTATCACCCATACTACCCCCAAAATTTATCTAACCTAAAAACAAACGAAAGCTAGTGCCACCGCCCCTTCCATCCTAAAGCTAACTAGGACAGTCGTGCGCCACCAATTTAGGCTCCGCCCGCGAACAAAAATTCAATGAGCCTCTGATTATTTTATTAAAAAAAGAAAATCATAAAGGTAGGGGTACAATACTTTATTATATTTTGTTTGTTGTTCATTTTGTTCTTATGTTTTTATTTGTAATTCTTTTTTTTCTATCCTTTTTTATCTTCTTTCGGGGGTGCCCACAGCAGGCAGAAGGCTGGATGTCCAGGTCGACTTCTCGTTCAGAGAGGGTGAAACACCCTATAATTACCGTTGATGTCGCTCATCAGTCCATCATGTGCAATATCTCAGTCTCGTTTCACACCCGGTACACCCCAGTGGTCTGGAGGGCGGGTAAGCAACGACCCCAAGTAATTCGCAAAGAGCGTACCATACGACGCTTTGCTCCATAAAATCGTGAAGTTGCTCTTTAAATAATGCCAAAAATCTAACAACCCTGCAACGCTCTGTTTAAAAAAGCATGACAATGCCATATTCTTAACCCACACCGTGGCGTTATGATGAGCAGCGGGGCAGTAAGTGGCGTCGGGGTGTATGGTTCAAACGGCTCTGAGCACTATGGGACTTAACTTCTGAGGTCATCAGTCCCCTAGAACTTAGAACTACTTAAACCTAACTAACCTAACGACATCACACACATCCAGGCCCAAGGCAGGATTCGAACCTGCGACCGTAGCGGTCGCGCGGTTCCAGAATGCAGCGCCTGGAACCGCTCGGCCAACCCGGCCGGCACACAAGACAGAGACTAAGCTACGAGTATATCTGTTTCGGTGTGTTCGGCAGGGCACAAGAAGAAACTAGAATACCTGTGTATTTCAAACTGCATGAGGCGACCAAGAGAACTACGTGCGCCGAGCTTTTTGATTGGCCGTTATCGGTCAAAGCTCTAGCGGTGGTTCAGTCCGATAAAGATGCATCTCTCCCTCGGACAAAGACGGCTCGTGAATGTTTCTCTGTAAGTCGACATGTGATTTATGCACGGTGCAGGCGTGCCATGTATGAAAGGGGCTCACGACAACGTGACCACCTTTCACTGTTACGTGTTTGCCTTGTGTTTTGTTTCTGTAATTATCATTAATCATTCCGTGGTTTAATGCACAGAAAGAGTTTCTGTAAGTACATCTCTAACAGAGCAGAACTGGTAAGTAGACGTGTACAGGTAACTTCCCTACAGCATTTCAACTCCTCCTAAAGTGAAATAACCTTTCCCGTAAATACTGGGCTCTGTAACTTAAGAGAAGACGGCAGGCGTAATGAAGCGAACTATACTCATGACGAATAAAGTATTTACTAAGCTTTCCAACAAATGTTTTAACTGCTAATTTTTTAAGTTGAACATAGTTAAGTGGTACATAGTTAGCAGAATTCAAATCTTTAACAAGTGCTATTAATTTGACTTTCAAAAAGAACATTTATTGTATCTTTTAAGTTATTTTTCAAGTCAGTTTAAACTCTAGGATCCACAATTTTCAGAGAAAGCCTTTCTGAATTTCAAAAATGTTCAAATGTGTGTCAAATCTTATGGGACTTAACTGCTAAGGTCGTCAGTCGCTAAGTTTACACACTGCTTAACCTAAATTATCCTAATGACAAACACACACACACCTAGGTCCGAGGGAGGACTCGAACCTCCGCCGGGACCAGCAGCACAGTCCATGACTGCAGCGCCTGAGACTGCTCGGCTAATCCCGCGCGGCTGTTTTGATTTTACAGAAGACTTATAATTCTGCTCTGAGAGCACAAAGAGGAAAATTTGCGTTTGCTCACGACTCAATCAGAAGGAAGTTAAATTTCTCAGTTTTCTTCGTAATAGCACAGCACCAAAAACTGCTCAACAGTGGTGGATAAAAACTAGATCAGAGAAGTATGGAATCCTGTTTTACTTTAACCTCGTACAGTTTTACGATGGCTTCATATTAGAGAAGTTGCTAAATTTCAGGTAAAATATTTTACTAGCCGTAACTCCGTACTTACACATTTTTGCGCACTTATTTTTATATGAACTTTTTCCTTTAGTTTTACTTATAGAATAACACATTAAAATACTGGCATATTTTCGTGAATCACCCTGAATATTGAGCTAAATGGGTACACATGCGTATATTGTAAGTAGGCTGTTTAGGTTTATATGTTGGTAACGCCACGTAGTGCTCTGTATGAAAATCGCTGACTGCGATGTGTGCAGTCTGTGGCTGGTTGGACTCATTGTTGGAATATTCGCTTGTGTAGTGTTGGTCAGTTGGATGTGAGGGGCGCGTAGCGTTGGGCTGTTGGAGGCGAGTCGCCATCAGTGGTGGATGTGGGGAGAGAGATGCCACAGTTTTCAGCGGACACCTGGACGTGTGTCCGTCAGAAAAAGGAAATTTGTTTAATGGGATAATTATATACATATATAATGACTTTTGAAAGCTATTAAGGTAAATACATTGTTTGTTCTCTATCAAAATCTTTCATTTTCTAACTATGCCTATCAGTAGTTTGTGCCTTTAGTTGTTAGAATCTTTTATTTAGCTGGCAATATTGGCGCTCGCTGTATTGCGGTAGTTCGAGTAAGGAAGAGTTTTGTGAGGTAAGTGATTCATGAAAGGTATAGGTTATTGTTAGTCAGGGCAATTCTTTTGTAGGGATTATTGAAAGTCTGATTGTATTGCGCTAAAAACATTGTGTGTCAGTTTAGTGATGATCAGAATAAGTAAAGAGAAAACTGTATGAGTACTTTAAGTTTTGTTCAGCTATTTGAAAATCAAATAATGTAGAAGTTTACCAGCACAGTCATTGTTAATTTTTCAAAAGGGACGTTGCAGTACTTCTATTGGTGACTGAGGGGGTGTACTGAACAACATTGCATCAGTATTTGCGCCATTTGCATACTAATAATAATAGCAATTACATGAAATATGCTTTTAGGATGGGTAGAACTTCGAAGTACCTGTGGCAATAACAAGCTATTAATGTTTCCCTCTGGGCAACAGGGGACAAGTGGATGCAAACCATTTAGTCTATACTGTGAAAGTTTACCGTAAAACCTACTTGCCTAGTGACGCCAGATGAAAGTTGATGTCGTCAAGCCCTAAATGAAAATTGCGCAACGGGTAACTGGGGAGGGGAGCTTGAGAGCGCTACCTAGAGAGCGTGCCCTTTCTGTACGATACTAGGCAAGGGGCTGGAGGGCTCACACGCTGATGTGTGGATCCCTGCATTCTATATCTTTTATTTTAAATGAATTCCTTTAACTTTTTTGTGATTTTTAAGGTATGTTAAAGACTGATGACAATTGATTAACTACTTATTTTAAACATTATCACTCGATTTTACAGCGATTGCAGCAATTGTTCCAGTTTACAGGTATTACAATTTTACAACGTATAGCTTGGGTATATTATATCTGCACGCATATTTCTACGGGCAAGACGGAATTGCGTTGGCCAAATGTATACCACCAAAGTCTCCCAACATTTTACATAGGACATCCACTATGTGAGGAGGATAACGGGCAAACTCTGGACCAGATACATTAACACAGCGGTCAAATTTCCGAAATTAAACGAGAACATCATTTCCTTACACAATCCAAAGCTGGAAATAAAAGAATTAATAAAAATATTCAAATACCTCTCTTCCATGCGTGAACATTGAAACAGACGCACTGAAGGCACGTCTGCTCACTTACTCGTCTTCTGTAACACTCCTCGAATGTGGCGGGCACCCAGACGTCTTCCTGGGCCCCAGTGGAGGGGATGGTCGAACCACTTGGCCGTGACCAACCTCTCCACCTCAGATCTTGTGACACTGGAACGTCTTTGACATTTACCTGCTGTGATGTCTCTCTGATCCCCTACCCAGGAGTGAGGTTGGCACTACCATACTACAGAACTACTTCCCAACTAAGATTTGGCCACGCTTTACGGAAAGGTGTGAGGAGGATTAGGAAAGTTCATGTGTAGATTCACATTCACGTACAAGAAATGCATAATAAACGTCACATATAAATACGTATTATGAAGCCTGACACAATTCTTTCCACCCGTCCACATGGGTTCTGTTTCACCCGCGGCCGGCCGCGTCGTGCAATAAAATTGGCGGCAGAGCAGCCTCTGTATTTCTCAGTGCGAGCGAGCACCGAAACCTGCTGCTTATAGAGCGGAAACTACTGTACCGTTTCAAGTGATAAGCGTAATCCACTTAGTTACGACCAAGCAGAAAACATCAGGTAGGAAAATTTGTGTCTTGTTCGTGAGAAGAATGTTCACCGAAGAGAAAAAACAACCAACATACTGATGTATGTACATACTAAGGTACAACATATAATACACTACTGGCCATTAAAATTACTACAGCACGAAGATGACGTTCTAAAGACGCGAAATTTTACTGACAGGAAGAAGATGCTGTGATATGCAAATGATTAGCTTTTCAGAGCGTTCACACAAGGTTGGCGCCGGTGGCGACACCTACAACGTGTTGACATGAGGAAAGTTTCCCATCGATTTCTCATACACAAACAGGAGTTGACCGGAGTTGCCTGGTGAAACGTTGTTGTGATGCCTTGTGTAAGAAGGAGAAATGCTTACCATCACGTTTCTGACTTTGATAAAGGTCGGATTGTAGCCTATCACGATTGCGGTTTATCGTATCGCGACATTTCTGCTCGCATTGGTCGAGATCCAATGACTGTTAGCTGAATATGGAATCGGTGGGTTCAGGAGGGTAATACCGAACGCCGTGCTGGATCCCAACGGCCTCGTATCACTAGCAGTCGAGATGACAGACATCTTATCCGCATGGCTGTAACGGATCGTGCAGCCACGTCTGAGTCAACAGATGGTGACCTTTGCAAGACAACAACCATCTGCACGAACCCTTCGTCGACGTTTGCACTAGCACGGGCTATCAGCTCGGAGACTATGGCTGCGGTTACCCTTGACGCTGCGTCACAGACAGGAGCGTCTGCGATGGTGTACTCAACGTCGAACCTAGGTGCACGAATGGCAAAACGTCATTTTTTCGGATGAATCCAGGTTCTGTTTACAGCATCATGATGGTCGCATCCGTGACTGGCGACATCGCGGTGAACGCCCATTGGAAGCGTGTATTCGTCATCGCCATGCTGGCGCATCACCCGGTGTGATGGTATGGAGTTCTATTGGTTACACGTCTCGGTCACCTCTTGTTCGCATTCACGGCACTTTGAACAGTGGACGTAACATTTCAGATGTGTTACGACCCGTGGCTCTACTCTTCATTCGATCCCTGCGAAATCCTACATTTCAGCAGGATAATGTGCGACCACATGTTGCAGGTCCTTTACGGGCTTTCCTGGATACAGAAAATGCTCGACTGCTGCCCTGGGCAGCACATTCTCCAGATCTCTCACCAATTGAACACGTCGGGTCAATCGTGGCCGAACAACTGGCTCGTCACAATACGCCAGTCACTACTGTTGATAAACTGTGGTATCGTGTTGAAGCTGCATGGGCAACTTGTACCTGTACACGACATCCAAGCTCTGTTTGACTCAATGCCCAGGCGTATGAAGGCCGTTATTACGGCCAGAGATGGTTGTTCTGGGTACTGATTTCTCAGGATCTATGCACCCAAATTGCGTGAAAATGTAATTACATGTCAGTTCTGGTGTAATATATTTGTCCAATAAATACCCGTTTATCATCTGCGATTCTTCTTGATGTAGCTATTTTAATGGCTAGTATTGTAATACACAATCTGCACTTCTGCTCGTTACACCCTTCGTAGTAAAAATTTTCTTAATGTACTAATGGTTTTTGGATACAAATAACGTAACTTCGTTTCTGAATAGCTCTCGTAGCTGAAAGCTTTCTCTGTCCAGCTGCGGTATTTCTGTATCTGTTCTAGTTTCTATGATAATAAATGGGGGGGGGGGGGGCATCAATTTTGTAGAGGACCTCGCACAAGAAAATAAGCCCACGTGTACTGGCAAAGCACTGACAAGAATGACAGCGTACCGGCCGTTGATTAGTTGGTGACAGTGTTCCGGGAAAGCCGTGGGTGCGTGTGTACGTATGTATCTGTTTGTTTGGGTGTGGGTGTGTGTGTGTATGCCACAGTCACTCGACAGTGAAAACCGTAGCCGTGTTATTAGCAGCGGAACTGTCGGCCAGTGCTCGGAAGCACTTGTGGCACGTGCGGGCGCACGCTGGCTACACGAGAGCGCGCGCGCACACACGCCTGATCCTGATGAATGTGCCCGCGATCCATGCGGCAAACGCGACCGGTGTGGGCCCAGCGAGCGCTGCACGCCGGCCCATTCACAATAATTGCCGCGGGGCATCGCTCGGCCCCGAGGAGCGCCAAACATTCTAATGGACAGCACACCAATTACGACTTCGTGGACGCAAATACGCTTCAGCGCAACGGAGGGGCCGTACGAGCTGGGCGCATCGTTGGAATCACGCCGGTTGCGGAGAGGGCGAAAGAGGGTGGGAGGATGGTAAAAACGCAGATAGAGAGGAAGGGACGTGAAACAGAGCAAAGAGCTGGATACGAGGGGACTAAAGTGGTTGGTTCACGCACTGTTACGGAATTTTATGGCCGAAAAACAACCAAAAAGGTATAGTGTTGGGTTGCCGATGGACAAACGAAGGGGAGGAGCGGAGAGATAGAAAAAAAAATGTGTGAGAATGAAGTTATTCGATGCATTGGCATCAGCAGTGAAGCGAAACCCGGCGGAGATCCGCGCGGATTTCAGTTACATTTGCTCGTTTTTAAGCCCGGATGAACGGCTTTGTCTCACACAACTTAGCATCGATACCAGCAATTCGTTTACTGATCCCCCGTGGTAAAATGCCTTCACTGACTTAGCGGTAAGCCCGGCAGGTCCTGCCCGCGAAATGGAACGTTTTGCTATAGCCATCTGAACAAGTCTCGATGGTGCGCAGAACACAGCAAGTATTAGTAGTTTCGTACAGCATCAGTGAATTCACAGCGTATTTTACTCTACTGTACTCTCGTATTTTTACTTTTCATGCTTTCTTTACAATTAAAGCCCGTATCACGTTATACTATAGTGCGCATCATTTATGATGGCGGCCGAGTTTACGTTCGTTCCGCGCATCTCACGTCACAAAACAGTGTCAGCCAATGAACAGAGAACGACGTTGCCAGAGCTCAACTGCAGTGCAGAGCACGGACGAGTGTCTTCAGTTTTAGAAACGTTCAGTCATAAATAAAGTAATTGAACAAAAGCAGTGTCTTGATAGCAGACTTTCTTTTATACAAAGTTTGGAAAAAGCATTCTTTATACCAATTGCTTCATATTCTATCAATTAATTAAACCAAACGAGCATTAAGCCTCCAAATTCAGGCGATAGCAAGGAAAGGTGTTTGTATCATTCTCACGAACTGCTTTTTCGCAATAAAGAACGGTGGTAATTATTTCCTATTGTACTTCGAAGAAATGTGAATAATTTATAGTGATACAAACAGTGTTTGTCGGCATTTTGCGTGATATTTTAGTGTCCTCCAGGTACGCCGGCACTGTAGCTCAGTGTGTTCGGTCATGGAGCTGGTTGGCCTCTGTAATAAAAAAACTGCGTGGAAAGATCAACAAACGAACTTTAACGGATGTCATGTGACGTCCGCAACGACCAAACCCAACAGGCAAAAAAGATAATTAATCAATTAATAAAAAAAATTAAAAAAACGAAATGTTCTGAGTTCAAACCTTGTTCGGACATAAATATTTTCTTTATTTAAAAACAATATTGGAGTGTCTTACTTCATGAATTTTATTCGTTTGAGTGTAATTTTCAGAAATTTCTAGTGCTTTGTCTCTTCATTATAATCATAATAAGTTTTCGGTTTTGCTAATTTTGTCCTACAATATTTCCTTTCACAGCAATTAAAAACAGTGAAAAGGCACACATACAATATTCATGTTATCTGTTTTATTTGTATATCTTCTCTTCCGCAGTCGCTGTTTTACTATTCATATTGATATATACTCTTTTGCGACAATATTAAGAGTATTATTTAGAGCAGAATTTCGTCTCGTACGTTGCCGAGCTACTTGATTGTCTGACGCAGTTCTTTGCTTTGCTGATTTGGCAACATCATATTCAATGATTTCGTCGACTGATCTATGTTTTGGCAAGTCTTTGCTGTCCGTTGTGACAAACACCAATTGTTTGCGCACTGCGCCTCACTGGCAATATATTTTAGTTTCTATGTTTTATTACGTCCACAATTCAGTTTTGTGTACTTCGCCAACTTTTTTTTAATCAGAACGTTTTAGAAAAAGGCGAAATGACTCTGGTATAAATAAAAGTTTTATTACAGTCGCTAAAGATGGAATATTTACCAATATTACATACGACACCAATCTGGTATTTAAATTAAATGAGATATTGTTATACAATAAATTTTGTATGAAATTTAGGTCTCTTGTCCACATTTCATTCTCAACATTGTGGCAACTAAAATCGACCATACGGAAAGTGTACGCTATGCACTTTTGCCTCTGCAAACTCTTGAATATTTCTTGCAATGGTTTACTACATTTAAAGCTGCACAATAACTGCGCTGAACATCGAAAAAAATTAAGTCATTTATGGGGGGAAGGTATCAGTCAAGAAGATGTGTAAAAATCAAATTTTTGGCCCATATAGTTTTTGTGAAATCGAATGATAAGTGTGACAAATCAGTCAGAACACCATGTGTCCGCACAGGCGAGCAGTACAGCATTGACAAAATCCCACAAAGCGCGGAATGCTAGGAGCACGTCCCTGTAGCAGCGAAAGGGTTCATGCGGCCGTGGTGGCTTTGCTTCATAACTGCGCGCTGCCCCCTAAACGTAAGTTTGCGAACTATACTACACGATGGCACTGCTTCTCTTGGCGCATGCGTCGTTTGCAACTGGCAACGCGGTAATCACCCGCGTCTGGACGGGCATGCGCGAGCCGCCAAGATAAAAGAATTGAACTATAATTACTGTTATCTTATCTAGAAACAGAACTGATTGTTCACTTCAGAAGTTTCCACAAGGATGGTGCTAGCATGCGATGCACACTTATTGCTTTAGTGAATACTATGACAGTAATTATTATCTGTTCATGATAATTTAGTGTACATACTAATCACTGCTAATATTATTTCATGTGTTCACAGTCGTCCTAGATCTTTGAGTTATTAAAGAACATCTATGCACCGACAGCATCGGATAAAGGCACGCCACTGTTATCAGCTTCTCGCTCTTTTTTTGCGTACTCTACAGTGCATACTTGTCATGACTTATAAGATTCTTATTAACTTTATACTTGCATTACAAGTATCTTGTGCTGCAGCATTTTGATTACACTCGGTATTTTGCATTTAAATAGGACTGTGTGTTTCTCATACTCTACTGTGAAGCGAACTATGATACATATGATCTAGAGATGGGTCGAACTCGTTCATTCCCGTGAACTACTCCATTCATTTCACTCTTTGCCGCGAAGCGTTCCAATGAAGTAGTTTATTCATGAAGTACGGAACCCTGGCGAAGTTGTCCAGTTCGCCGCTCAGCCGCGGCTATGCTCGTTTCGCCTCGCTAGTACAATAAAGCTTCGTAATACTTCTTAATTTTACCAACAGATGGCCGAACTATGCAGTAACGTGCACGCAACATTTTACGCTCTTACAGCGTCTCAGTAACTTAAATAGAGCACGGTCGAAGGGTACAAAGGAAAGATAAACAGAAAAGCCTGTCACATATAAAGAAGGTATTACATTTAATCTTGCTCGACATTTTCTCATTAAGCGCCCAAAAAAGTCTTTATCTGCCAAGTGAAACCTTATTTGTTGTGTTCATGGACTGAAAACTAGGGCTACCAACGAAATGCAGTCCAATTTTACGTTCCTTTTTAAATTTAACCCAAAATAGAATGAGTATGTTTACCACTGTCACAAAGTCTATGTACCTACGTTAAGTAATTATTCAGAAGCTTTCCTGTAGATTTTATTTTTGTTGGGAATGATAACCCTCCAAATACAAAACGCAATTTGTCACCTGTAGTCATTGGTACGATTTCAGGTAAAATCCCTCTTTATTTTATTCAGAAAGCAGTTTTTGTGTCTGATCTCACTTATACAATGGCTAGCAACTCGCGATCGCGTAAAAGTAGTGAAATTTGGGGTTTCTTCGCCGATTTAGGTGATGGGAAAGCAAAGTGCAACTGTTGTTCTAAGCGTATTTCATATAATGGAGGAAATACATTTAATCTAGCTCGTCATGTTCGAGTGCTGCATCCAACAGTTTCATTGTCAGTTAGGCGCTTAGCGCCCCCTCCTCCTGCATCTTCCGATATTTCTTGAACAAATGACCCGGACAATCCGGAACTAACATCAGCAATTGCCAGAAGCGAACAGCAGTCGGTGCCAGAAAGTAACAGTATCACTTCATTATCTGACAGCAGACATCAATATCACGGAACATTACCTATGTATTTTCCGTAACCTCTTTCGAACAAAAGAAATCAAGAGATAGACTTCGCACTTCTGGAGACTGTTGTAAAGGATTATTTGCCCATCAACATAGTGGAAAGCAAACATTTCCAAAGCTTTGTAGGCATACTGAATGGTGCTTACAGAATGCCAGCTCGGAAGACCATTCCAATACACAACTACAGCAGCAGTACGCCATGATGAAAGAATTTTTTGAGAGTCAAAATTAATTCTGCGGAAGCAGTTGTGCTGACAATGGATGGGTGGACCTCAACCACAAATGAGAGTTATTTGTCGGTGACAGCACACTACGTTAAAGACCTGAAGCTGGCGTCTTCCCTCCTAAAGTGCTTTAAATACGACGAAAGGCACACGTCAGAAAAACTCTCCGAAGAACTGTGACGTGTCACAAGGGAATGGGGCATTCAGGAAAAAGTCGTGTGTGTTGTTAGCGACAATGCTGCAGACTCACAGCCTGGAAAACATCCCCTGCTTTGCACACACACTCAATTTAATTGTTCAGAATGGGCTTCTGCACATTCAACCCATTCTGAATAAAGTAAAAAAAATTGTTCAATTTATTAAAAGAAGTTCGCAGGCCTGCACGAAACTGAAAAAGATGCAGGAACAGTTAACAGAGCCAGTTCTGACACTAAAAGAGTATACTGTTACAAGATGGAATTCAACCTATGATTGCTGCGAAGAATAATTGAGGTTAAGAATTCCCTAATGACAGTTACCACTCTGAATAATCCGGATCTTCCAAATCTGACTTCAGAGGACATTGCAAGTGTAACACAAGCCTGTGACCTGTTGAAAGTTTTCAAAGACTGCACCGAGGAAATGTAAAGTGAAAATGTTGTCTCTGTTTCTAAAGTTATACTCCTTAGTCGCTCGTTGAAAAAATGGTGTTGCAGGTTTGTTAATCAAACTGAAATTCATGTAGGCGTGCAACAGATGGCCGAAAAGTTAGCTGAAGACCTAAAACGACGATTTCGAAATACAGAGGAAAATTTCATGATCGCAGAAGGAACTTCATTGTATCCCCAGTTCAAATTACTTGGTTTTTCTGATAAAAATTCTGCTGAGAAGGTGAAATTAAACCTGATCAGGCACTGTGAGAAATTTGTGACGAACACATCCACTGCTACTGCAACAATCTCAGTTCCAACCACTGTGGCAGATATGATACGCGAGTTGGGATGGAAGTCATTAAAGCAAAGACGTGTTTCCTCGCGGCGAGATCTATTTACGAAATTTCAGTCACCAACTTTCTCTTCCGAATGCGAAAACATTTTGTTGAGCCCAACCTACATAGGTGGGAATGATCATCAAAATAAAATAAGAGAAATCAGAGCTCGAAGAGAAAGGTTTAGGTGTTCGTTTTTCCCGCGCGCTGTTCGGAAGTGGAATGGTAGAGAGATAGTATGATTGTGGTTCGATGAACCCTCTGCCAAGCACTTAAATGTGAATTGCAGAGTAATCATGTAGATGTAGATGTAGAATCTACTTCTAGTCTCTGGCTCGAATCTGATAAAGTGTTTTCGAGGCTGCAGAGTAATCCACACCCGAGAGCTGCTCCAATAGTGGAAGAGGACAAATATTTACAAGAGCCCCTGCTACAGAGACAAGGCAATCCACGTCAGTGGTGGTCTGAACGGCTGTCAGTATACCCCTCGCTCTTTGAATTTGCAAAAATACTACTGTGTATTGTTGCAACCTCCTCGCCGTGTGAAAGAGTATTCTCGAAGGCAGGACCCCTTATAACTGGCAGAAGAAATCGCCTGACAGGAAAAAAAGGGGAACAAATCGAGTTTTTAAACGGAAATCTCTGAAAATTCGCAAAATCCGTTGATGTTTAGTCATAAATATATATGTATTTTTTAAATTTAATTAGGACAATCCTCAAATTAACATTTAGTGTAATTATTTCAAGAATGTGTACAAGATAAACATTCCTACATGACGATTACCTTTCAAGCGTGGATTCCACGCATGCTCCAGTTCCAGACCTCACAAGGTAAGCATTTTATTTTCATGTTGGCTGTGCGTGCTCACACAGACAGCCTCTTCATTTGTATCTTTAATATTCATATGTCTGCAAGTGCTGCCAACGGTAGGCTATCCGTAGCCGCGAAGTATAACCACAGAACGCCAATATAGTACAACTGCACAAATAGTCACGGGTAATGATGTCAGCACTGCAGGAAGCAGCTGACGCTACCTTCCCCTCGCCCCTCACCCCACAACCACTCCCAAACCTATCGTTCCCCACAAACACCGCGCGATTCGTCGACTGGCAGTAGAGGGAGGACTGAAGAGAAGAGAGAATGGGTGACGTAGCGCCGATGTAGTGGGTGAGGGAGAGGGGAAGAGAGTAAGTGAACTAGAAAAAAGTGTGGAGTGTGGTATCTGTGAAGAGTTTGAAGTACCAGTTCATTGAAATTGAGTAGTTAGTTCACACTTCACTGGAGTGAAGCGTTCATTTGAACGACTCATTCACGAGCTCCCCATAACTAATATGATCATTGTAAAATAGCATTTCCAATTATAACACCATCTTTGTCTTTCACCTTGTCCGCATCCTCAAATAACAAGTGACTGCTTCTGTGATAGTGAGGAAGTTACAGCAGTGACTTGACATCGAAAATCCGAAAACAAACAACATACTACCTGCTGGATGATTTTTCTCACCTTTCACAGCAACGAGGGTACAAGACAATTCAGCTGGCGTGTATCCATCGCTGAGTGTTGTGGAGGGCTGTTGGACAGTGTAGCCCGACGCAACTGCGAGTTTTGCCGTGCCACATGCACCAGCTAGTACCGACGGGCAAGCACACTTTTACTTTACTAGGGTGTGCAAGGAAATATTAGGGTTTCATACTGCAGCAGCTCATAACAAATGTTTCTAGTAATTGTTGCCGGCCAGCGTGGCCGAGCAGTTCAAGGCGCTACAGTCTGTAACCGAGCGACCGCTGCGGTCGCAGGTTCGAATCACATTTTTGTAAGATAAGTGATTCATGAAAAGTATAGGTTATTGTTAGTCAGGGCCATTCCTTTGTAGGGATTATTGAAAGTCAGACTGCGTTGCGCTATAAAATATTGTGTGTCAGTTTAGTGACGATCAGAATAAGTAAAGAGAGAAATGTCTGAGTACATTCAGTTTTTCTCAGCTGTTTGAAAATCCAATAACATAGAAGTTTACCAGCACAGTCATTAATAATTTTTCTAAGGGGACGTTTCATATGTCGACTTGTAGCCAAATCTTCCGATTTGTTCTGTAATTTGAGCAATTAGTGTAGTTATTGTTTATTGCCAGTACATAATTGTAGAGTGAATTTCTTTTGTAGTTGTAGTCTTTCATTGTTGTACGGTAAAACAGTTGTGGCATACATCTAGATTTGCACCAAGCATTTTGCAGATGCACTTGCAATTAGTTGCATATTATTTTCGGTGTTATTTTAATGTGTTTTCTTATTTTACTCTTCAAATTGTGCTGTTCTGTGTTATCATGTGAAATATTGTGACAATTATGGTTTGTGGAAAACGTAATACTAGGCTCCAAAGAAAACTGAGAAATGACAGTGAAGATGATAGTAGTGTGTTAGCGCCACTGTGGGATTGAATTAACAAAGATTAAGAATAGTAATTCAGTAGTTGTGCATAGGGAAATGGACCAGGCAATAAATAATGATTTGCACAGTTAAACAATTAGTGAACAGGGAAATATCGTCGATCGATCGGTCAGCAACAGCTCGCCTCTGGAACACGCAACGACAGAACAAAATCTTGCAAATACCGTAGATAAAGGTTTTGTGTCCTTACCCCTTTCTCAATTAAGTCAAGACTCACTCTCTGCTTTTCAACATGCGAATGTTGCAGGTGCAAATACACTGCTGAAAAGCACAGAGGGACATGTTCCAGACACTAGTACATTGTTATTGCAATTCATGCAATGAATGGAACCAAATCAGAAACAAATTTCAGAATCACTTGAACAAACATATGAAGATTTAACTACTGAGTTACATAACATCGAATCAAAATGTAAAAAAGTCTGTAATGACGTAAAAACACAAGTTTGTGAACATTTTCAACGTATTTTTTCGCATCATGAAAATGCATTAAAGAATCATGAAACAACCATAAAAGAAATGCAAACTATTGTTCATTAAAATCACGACACCTTGCAAGCTAAAATTGATTTAGTTGCATCTACAGATTCGGTTACACAACTTGCAAAACCTCAGGAAAAGTTAAAGGACACAGTAGATACTCTGAAACTTGGTTCACAAAGACACACAGAGGTAATCAATTCATTATCAGAGAAAGTAGTCGAACTTTCAGAGCAGCTAAATAATTTATCTACAAAGGTAGATGATGATCTGAATGACACAAGACCAGTAGCCGTTACTAACACAGAAGAGTATGAACAAATTATAAAATTCAAACAAAATCAGAATGAAATTAATACGCAACACAAAGGAGAAATCAGGGAAGTACAAGATCAGTTGGCACAAGTAATATATATATTTTCAGAGGAGACTCGCGCTCCGACATGGGAAAAGGGATTCAGAAATAAGGAAACGTCACAAAGTAACAATACAGGGTAGTTTGGAATTGGCAAGGTGCATCGAATTTGCTGATGGAACCGCCGACACAAGGACTTTGACTATAAGCTGTTCATTACTACACGTAAATTCTAAATATTTAACAATTCCGGCAACGACATTCATCCACAAGCATGGCTTCATCAATTCTCTGATTGTTTTCCTCCCAACTGCCCATTAGAGTACAGATTAGAATTTATGTATGGTTATTTGAAGATGAACCTGCAGATAGAATGTGTTCGACCTTTCGCGACTGTCAGAGTGAAGGAGAACTTTATCATGCCTTTCTCTCAGCATATTGGTCTCAAGCTACTCAAGACCAAGTAAAACACAGCATCGTAATGATGAAGCATTTTGAACAGTCTGAATTTTCGAGTCCAGTGAAATATTTTGAAGACATGTTGCACAAAAATCAGTACTTGACAAATCCGTATAGCCCCTCGGAAATCATCCACATTTGCTTCATCAAATTGCCTGAACATTTACGACATAATATTTTGACAGAACGTTGCAAAGACGACTTCGAAGCTTTTCAGGAATTGTTACAAGAATTGGAATTTGACACTTGCAATCGTGGGACGCAAAACCTGGAAAACAACAATTACAGGTCACATCCATCATAATTCCGTCAAGACAGAAACAATAACTGGACACGACAAGGCTATTCTTACAACGCAAATCGTGACCGAAATAGTCACCACCTGCATTACAACCTTTGGCAGAGTAATAATAATTACAGGGAACGATCTCCTCTCCATGGTAATGACTATGACAGAGACACTCAGAGAAACAGACAACATGAGAACCAAAATAATTATTATCAAGGGAGACAGAATAACTTCAGACACAATGGTCCACCATTCAGTTACGACCTCCGGGAGATATTCTCCTCCACGTGACCGACAAGAAAGAAACCATGGGAACTACTGACAAGAAGACAGACGATATAATATTAACAATAGATCAGAATTGAACAAAAATTGGTGAGATTCAAACAGGACAGGGCCCTCCTGACAAGGCGAAATTGTAGAAGTTATGTCTCCTAATCCCAATAACAATGCGCGACAACAAAGAGACAGTACACAATGACTCGCACTGCTGGCAGCCATGTGCGCCGTCTTGCTCAGAGAAAAATAACATAGAAGCTAACCTTGAGAAAAATTGCAGTGTTCTTTACCGATGTATACCACTAGATAATTGTACTTGGAAGATTAAAAGTTTACACCACACTTCACATGTAAAACCGTTTATTAAAAGATAATTTGCTTTTTAACTTAGCCTTTGCCACAAAATTTTTCACTTCACGTTACTAGTACACTTTGTCACACTTAGAAACTGTTAATACGCAAGAATGTTTTGAAGTTAACTATTCAGGCAAGAACCTAGGGCATTTATTTAGACAGTAATTACAAATGCATTTTTGCAGTGAACAGACGACACAGTGTTACTGTGTGTACATCTTACTTGTTAGTTGCACGGTAACATGACGACTATAATGCTTATATACTTAGAACATATGCTACTAATGAGATTTTAATGCAACATTTTGATTTACTTGAAAAGTCATTCTTTATTTAAAGTACTTTCTGACAGATTACAGATGACTTAGTATTTGGTTTTATTTGACAGCTACACAATTATATCACGACGCTACTAATGAGTGACAGAATTTACATTATTGCTTTTGAGTTGTATCTGTTTCATATCTGCACAGTTTTTCTGTATTCTTCTGGAAAGTGAAACATGTTTTAGTAGTGACTATTGTAGCATAGCTACTATGACATAGGTATTTTTCATAACACAACAATACATTACAGTACAGTACTTTCTCGGTCACAGTAATGTACATAATAACTATGATATCTATACATATAACATTTTCACTTTTGTTTATGACGAGGCAAGTACACCGACTTTTGCAGAACTCTGCTTATGAACGACGACAACTACGACACTTGGCCCTTTTTTACCGTTAAGTGATGAGATAAATTATCTTACAGCAAGATGCACAGTTTAGCGCTACAGGAAACACATTACAGTGATTGAGGTTTGTACTTGGAAAGATTCTTGAATTGAAAATGTAAAAAGAAGGTTTTCGGTGATACATTTCATTCCATTGCTGTAATCTGGGAACACCTGAAGGTATAATTAGATTAATCCTGAGGGAGTACAAGCCTACTTTGGTACAAAGCGTGTGGCAAGCGCTAGGAGCCCTAGCTAATATGATATTTGCTTAAACAACTTTACATATCAGTACCACATTTCTCTAACACAGAATTACAGGGTTATCTGATTATTTAACAAAGGAAAAAAAATTTTACTATGTCAGTGACACATGTTTACGCAATTACCCAGTTGGATAACTTCACCCTTATGAAATTGTATTTTGTTTGTACTTTGTGAACTGTTCATATCTTTTTGGAACCATTATGATACTACGAGAGCTTTGAATGATGTATTTTGTATGGGATCATGACCTTTGAAACATGTTTGAGGTAGATAAATCTATTGAAACGAGCAGAGAGCATTCTTTTAAGGTTTTGAGATTATTGCAGGTAGCTACTACGATTTTGAGATATGCTATTGATGTGCTATGATGATATTATTATTATGACAACGTGTATTATGCTGCTGAGGTATGTTTATGATCAATACGGTGATGCTATATGAGGAATAAGATTACGTGTTCATATGTATATGAATAATGAGTAGGAGTTAGGGATTGTGGTTTGTGGAAATGGACACTGTTCACCAAGAATCGCACTTTAAGAGTTATGAAATGTGTGTGCATGCGTGAATGTGAGTAACACTATGCTAACAGAACTTTTGGACACTATTATATATAAGATTTTGTTTCTACACACTTCTAATGTAAATATTCAACCTGTGAGTTTTTTTATATGAGACTGTCACTGTAGTGGAAACTGCTGCCATAAATATTTCGGTAAGGAAGGCAAGTGACCTTGACATAATGCGCTGTGGGTTCCCAGCTGTGTGACAGTTGCCTGGAAAAAAGCCACTAGTGTATGCCTTTCAGAGGCACAGGTGCAGAAAAGAAAAGAGGCCATTAACCTCACTACTGACATTTCTTTGTAGAAATCATCGTATATACAACCCACTCATACTTGAAAACATATGATTACAGTTTGGAGCTCGTTCTTTCTGATATTTATTGAAATGCCTAATGAATTGATGAGAAATATTTTATGTCTATATACCTGACTGTGACTGTCTGTCTAGTTGAGAAATTTTTTTGCTGCCTTAGGAGATGCCATATGGCTAGTGAATGACATTTCATGCATTGATTTATGTATATATTTGGTCATTTTGTTTAATATCGAGTTTCTAGCTGCACTGCAGCATTGGTTAAAATAAAATTCAATCGATATACTCATAGAAATGTTTTCTGTCTAAAGATGCATTAAATAATAATTTTATGATCTACTTTCTTAAAAAGGGGAGTGCTAATAGACATTTCCCTTCACAAGAGTTGCATAAATACATTTTTCTACGATTTGGTAACTTGTTTAGAGGAAGTTATTGTAATGCATCACTCTAGTGTTAAGATGTGACATAGGAATCAGACATTTTCTATCTTTACTCTATCATTTTTCTACTTGAGCTTTGTCATGTTTAGGTATAATTTATTGCATTTGCTGCTGCTGTTTGCCAGGTGTGGTCCTACTGAATTTTATGTTGTTTTAAGCCAGTTTTACTATTGACTTATTTTTCTTGTTGCTGCACATTGGCTCACATTAGTTGTAGTGTTGCATTTGCTTTGCTAATTTAAATATACTGCTGCTTGCTTTGCCAATTTGCACTATTTGGCATTGTTGTTCATGTTTATTGTGTTTTGCTGCTTTGTTTCCCCATTTTCTAGTATATATATCTGAGCTCAGTAGATTTAAGTTAGCTTAAGAGGGAGTAGGGTGTATGACAGAACGAGTTGTGATGAATTGGAAGAAATGCATTGAGAAGTTATAAGAAAAAGGTTTGGCCAAAACAATTAGTCTACAATGAAGAATTATTATTTTCAAAGAGGATATGAACAAAAAGTAGGGTTTCTGGACAGGATTAGGTAGGATTTTCTTGGAAGCAAATGATGAGATAAGATAATGCAAAATAAATAATGAGATAAGAAATACGTGAACATATAAATACAGAAAGCATGCTTAGATAGAATTTTTTTGTGGGAACAAATGTTGAAATCAGAGGAAAGATCTGTGGAATGAAGTTTTGGGTTGGACAGCAGTACCAAATGTTATACTGATATCAAACCCTGTCCTTTCCTTTTGTTTTATTCCACTATGTGTTTGTGTACCCTTGTGTATTTGTGTTCTTCCTGTCTCTGTGTGCTGTTTCATAGAATTTTTCTCTCTTCTAGTACTAAGCTGCATTCACTATGATGAGGAATACTGTTATCCTCAAATATAATTGGCATTAATAATGTATTATTTACTTTGTAAAGATGTTTAGACATTATTTATCCTCTTCTGTTGTAATGCTCTTGTGTGAAGTTAATGTTTTGAAAGCTAATCTCATTATTATATTAATTTACTTATGTAGTAATTCCTGTAAAACTGATGTATATGTTTATTTCTATTCTTTTGTAAAGCCTGTATCACTACAAATATTGTCTGTATTATTATATTCTTTAATGATGATTTCTGTATCTTTATAATTTATTATTATGCCATAAATTTTTAATTGTATAGACACTTCTTCAAATTAAGTGTCATTTCACTGCACACGTTATTGTTGGTCATAGTATATGCACAATGTGTGAGAAGTTAAAGAAAAAGGACTGTTACTTCTCGCACATGTTTTGATAGTACAGCAAGGGACTGGTTAACAGCACTGCTGGTTCTAAGGACATTCCAAAACGTTTGTGAGTGAACAAGTGGTGGTTTATGGACTTGCTATATTATCCGCAAGACTCTTTGATAGTGATTGTGCAGCTGCAAAGTCACAACAGATGGCTGCTGGACATCTCTACAAGAACTACAGTGGGTCTGCAACTCTGGTGGCCCATCAATACTGTAATCTCTACCAGGACTACAGTGGGTCTGCTCTGTGATGACCTACGTACCAATATTCTTCAAAACTTCGACTGACTCTGCTGTGGGTTTGCTCTGTTGTGGCCCCTTACTTGTCTGCATGTCAACACTGTCTTTCCGTTGAAAGGACAACACTTCTTCTTCAAGACTGCATTGAAATCCACTACTTCCGTGTGCATTTACTTTTACTGCTCAGACTTAGCGCAAAAAAAATGCAATTACTACTGTGATGAATAATCAGGACTGTCTTGATGGAATGTGAGGACAATTTTTTCTTCTGACCAACATTGTACCAATGTGCATTTGATGTATTTGTTACTGTCAATATAAAAACTATTTTAGCAAATAAGTATTGGCCACTGCCGAAAACAATTTGTAAAATCTTTTGAGGGGAGCATGGGGGCTATGTGAGTAGGCTGTTTAGGGTTTTATGTTGGTAACGCCACGTAGTGCTCTGTATGAAAATCGCTGAGTGCGCTGTGTGCAGTCTGTGGTTCGTTGGACTCGTTGTTGCAATATACGCTTGTGTAGTGATGGGCTGTTGGATGTGAACAGCACGTAGCGTTGGGCAGTTCGAGGTGGGCTGCCAGCAGTGGTGGATGTGAGGAGAAAGATGCCAGAGTTTTAAGTGGACGGTAAGGACGTGTGTCCGTCAGAAAAAGGAAATATGTAAAGATGGATGTCATGAATATATGTACTCAGATGGAATGGAATCACTATATATATATATATATATATATATATATATATATATATATATATATATAATGACTTTTGAACAGTATTAAGGTAAATACTTTGTCTGTTCTCTATCAAAATCTTTCATTTGCTAACTATGCCTATTAGTAGTTAGTGTCTTCATTAGTTACAATCTTTTATTTAGCCGGCAGTATTGGCGCTTGCTGTATTGCAGTTGTTTGAGTAACGAAGATTTTTCTGAGGTAAGTGATTCAGGAAAGGTATAGCTTATTGTTAGTCAGGGCCAATCCTTTGTAGGGATTATTGAAAGTCAGACTGAGTTGCGCAAAAAAATATTGTGTGTCAGTTTAGGGATGATTAGAATAAGTAAAGAGGGAAATGTCTGAGTACATTCAGTTTTGCTCAGCTGTTTGAAAATCAAATAACGTAGAAGTTTACCAGCACAGTCATTCATAATTTTTGTAAGGGGACGTTTCAGTACTTCTTTAAGCCAGATGTTTTTTGTTTCACTGTGCCAGAAGTAAAAAAAAAGTTGCTTCAGGATTCTAATATTAGGTAGGAGAGATATGTGGCCAAAATGCAATCCTTCTTTTTCACATTGTATCAATAATGGAATCACTTTCTGTATACACTACAGAATTGGGCAAAATTCTCCACTGCCCATTAACTTGGTGTTTCTTACTGATAATTATTCGGAATATTCTTCTATCAACTTTCTGAAATTTGTCAGTTGTTGCTTGAGTGTTTAGTCTGAATAGTGCTTCACTTGCATATGTTGCTTCCGGTTTAACGACGGAGGAGTAATGTCTAAATTTACCATTTATTGAGAGGTATCTTTTTTGTAGGTTGGCCATGTGGTTCTCTGCGCTCGCTGAAGTTTTAATGTTCTCCTATCTATTGGTCCTCTTTCATTAACATTCCAGGTAATAATCCCACCAAAATATTTAAACTTTTTCACTACTTAAATTTTTGATCATTATGGAGCGTGATATGGGATGTGTCAACTGGGAAGTTGGGCATCATTTCTGTTTCCTCAAACGAAATTAGCAATCCGACCTATGCCGCTAATCGTTCTAGTTGTTCTATCTGAGTCTTTGATTCATCAACATTGTTTGCTAACAGCTCCAAATCATTTGCAAATGCAAGGATGTTAAGTCTAATCTTTCTTCCAATCTTAACAGATGGTGGGCATATCTCGTTCCATTCACACATGATTTTCTCTGGCACACAACTGGTTAATAATGGAGACAATCCATCGCCTTATCGAAGGCCACTATGAATCTCAAAAGTTTCAGAGAACTCATTTCTGAACCTTAGTATTTCGAAGGGTGACTGCATCTAGGTTGACAAGTTTCTGATGTAAACCAAATTCTTTAAGAACTGACAGTAGTGATTCATGATGGATACTATTGTAGGCTTTTTTAAAATCGACAAACGTGATCCCTAGTTTCTTGTTCCTGACCCTTTGATGTTACATTATAAATTTGAGACAAATTATTTGATCAGGCCAGCTTCGTCCTGGACGAAAGTGTCCTTCATATTCTCCTAGTTCACCATCAAGCTGTTCATGAATTCTGAAATACAGAACCTTGGAAAATTTTTTATAAGTAACATGCAGCAGGGATATACCACTATAATTATTTGGATCCAATCTATCTCCTTTTTGTGTAGTGGATGGATTATTGCAACATTCCATTCCTCCGGCAACTTCTCAATATTCCAAATGTCAGTAAGATGTGTGTGTAAGTTCAGAATATTTTGTACACTTGCATATTTCCTAACTTCTGACACTAGTTGGTTCTCACCTGCTGAATTATAATTCCAAAGTGAGTTAATCGCTGCTTGTATTTAGTAACTGTTTGAAATATTTAGTCAATATCATTGAATTGTCATAATTGTTATGTGCCACCTTTCCGTTTGTATCCTTCATCATAAGAGTAGCTGGAGTGTATTTCGACTGGTACTGTTTGAATGTCAGACAGTTATCATTTGTCTTGTGGCGATTGAAAGTTTCCTCGATAGATTTTAGCGAGTCCTTATGAAATTGCCTTTTGACCCTTCTAATGTCTTTGGCGGCTAATCGTCTAGCGTTTATTATTTCTTCCCTGGAGCTTTCAGTTCTCTTTTCTTGGTCATTTAAAAAGGCCTTATGTCTGCACTGAATCGCTACATTGTATTCCTCATTCCACCAAACATGTTTCTTGCATTTCCGTACAGGAGATACTTCTTCAGCCAAGGGTTTTAATCGATTGATAGTGGCTTCTAGATTGTCACTTAAAGGTTTTCTTGATCTCTCGCAATATATCTGATTATTAATTATATAACTAGGATCATATATTATCTTTGTACCTAACTTTTGAGGGTTTTTTTCCTTTAGGTGTCAGTTTGATTCTAATTTTTGAAATGTAGTGGTCCAAATCAACATCGACGCCATGCAGCACATTAACACTATAGATTTCCTCATGGAATTTCTGATCCATGGCCACATGGTTTATCTGGAACTCTCCTAGCTTGACATTAGGACATTTCCATGTCATTAACTTATGTGGTCTTCTCTTAAACCTTTTTGTCTTCAAAACCGATCCATTTGTAGTACAAAATTAAATTAACCGTTCCCCATTCTTGTTTGTAAGTTTATGCGCTGGCCATCGCCCCACCACACCTAGTATTTCTTGTCTCGTCCTATCTTCGCATTACAGTCTCCTAACTGAATTTTAATGTTAGTTTCCGGTATGGTCCTTACTAGTTGATCTTCCCAGTCGCTCTATCCTTGTCAGTTCTATTTTTAACGTTAGTTGGAGCATGAATATTTGTCAGTATGTATCTTTTGTTTTCCACCTTAATTGTTAACAATGCCTTTATTGAGGAATTGGATGAAACATCCTCAGTGGAATCCAATATTCTATTGTGTACCAAGAAACTCACAACAAATTGGGGAAGATTTTCTATTACCCTTTCTCCTGGTGGTCCCTTATAAAGTCGATATCCTTCTGATTCGATCGTGTCCTGGTCACTACTGCATAACTCTTGAAGGGCTGTGATAACTATGTTCTATTGATCTAAGACATCTGTTAAATGTTGCAATTTAACAACTTTCTTTAAAGAATTAATATTAACTGTTGCAAAATACGAAAATCTTCCTGGTTTGTTAAATTTTAGCACCTTCTTATGTGGAATATGTTGGATGTTTGTTTGTTTATTTAGTGTATCACCAGGCGCTCCAACTCGCCTTTGTCCTCTATGTGACACCCCACCGTATCTGAATGGTGTCTCCGCCTGGATAATCTCGTCGGATATTAGTTTGATTATCTGATAAATGATCAAGAGTCTGACGAAGGTCAGGGTTTACCATTCCAGATGTGATCCGGAAAGGTGATGGGTGAACTATGGATGGTGAAAAATGAGATTGATGGGATGTGTATTTGGTCCGCGAGAGATATTTTATTTCGCTCAAGTCTTCCAGTAAGCTGGTGAGGACCCCCCTATCCGCCACCTGGGATGCGCCACGCACCTCTCCTATTACGACACTGTAACAGGTTCGTGGTACAGTTTTATTAAAGAAATTATAAAATTTTATTTTGATCTCACATGGAAGAAACTTACAAATTACAGTGTACATTTGTAGTAAAATAGTTTTTACGAGCTTTAAATAACAATTAGGATTCACAATTTGAGGTTCTTCATGACCAAATGTCACAAATGAACACTTGATTATTGCGACCATTGCACCGCACATGAGCCCATTCCTGAAACATGGCACATTGAACCAAAAGTTCTCCATATTTTTGTTTTTTAAATGCCTCACCACAAAACAGACGGTCTGCATTATCTTTTTCAGAAACTTCTTTCCCTACAGATTCCATCAGGTTTGAACTACAGAAGATAGTTCAGTTTCCTTAGCCTTGGTTAAATTTTTCTCATTTCTTTTTGTTGTTGAGAACAATCCCCAGTGTCAACACCTTTCTCTCTTGTAGGTCGTTTGGCATTTCGCTGGTTCCTGGCTGATGTTGGTAACCTTTAGGTCTGTAAGAGGGAGAGACCTGATTTGAAGCCATTTTGTTCTGTAGATTCAGTTAAATTTGTTTCTTGTCCATGCAACACCTCAATGAGCTATTATAGGGCGAATTGGTGAGGACAGTAGCTGAATGCGCTCACCCACCTCCGCCTGATGTCTAATTTTTTTGAACTTGGAACTGCTGTGACTTGACATAGCCTACAAATGTTGATTTAACTCATGTCTACTCTTCTCTTCGCCCCCTCCCACCCCCACCTCCGCCCCCCATCGACTTCCTTTACGTCATCTCCAGTATCAATTTCAGAAGTATGTAGGTCTTCATCTTCATCAAAAAGTGCCTCACCACTGTCAAGGACCTATTCTGCTTCAGATTCAGTTGCAATGAAATCAGCGTCTGCAAAAACACCCCTGTTTAGTTGTTAAATGCCGGTACAGTTAAATCCATTGATTGCTTCTGCACCACTTTTGACCCTGATGCATGCCTTTCCGAATTTCTCCGAAATATCTTTGGTGTCCATACCGCCTGTTCTTAGAACCTGCCTGTTCTCTTGACTGCAGTATTTCTTTATGGGGTATTTCTTTATAGGGGGCATGGAAGTCCTATCAGGGAGCTGTAGTCTTTATGTATTATGAGGTGGTAAGCAGAGAATGGTCACATGATTATCTTTTGCTTTTGTTATGACATCTATATTCCTGCTGTGAGAATGGTATCCATCCAATATGAGCACGACTGGGGATTCAGCTGTAGGTTTCGTACGTTTAATCAAATGGGTAAAGCATTCAGTGCATGGATAACACTGTACCCAGCACGAAGGATCATATTTTCCAATAGCTTCAGGGGGTGCATCTTTCATTCATCTGTCTGCCCAATTGGTGCGTGAAAAAATCATCATCGGGGACAGGAAGTTCACACCTGCACTTACGCACCCGATCAACATCACCAGGTTTCCCCTCTCTGTAGCAGTGAGGGCTCTTATCTGTTTTCATCCCTTCATTCCAATTACACGACGATTTTTGTTTGCACTAGCACTGAGACCAGACTTGTTAAAACTGAAGATCCGGTAAGGAGGATAACGGTGTTCAGTGTACTCAACTTCCATAGAATAGAAAAATTTCATGACATTTCTTCAGTTAAAGCTGGTGGCTCGGGCAAGTGATGTTCCTTCAGGTTTATGAACTGAAAGCTGAGTCTTGTGCCTGTTAAGCAAGTGATCGAACCATGCCCTTCCAGCCATATTGTCAGTGAACGGATTGCTGATTCATTTTCTTACTTCTGATAAGGCATTCGCCTCACATCGTTATAAGTGAATCCGTAAAACTTATTTTCCATCAACAGGCAATACTCAACAAGGTCCAAGGTCCTTTCCAATTTCTTGGGGAAGAACAGGCATCTCTACATAATTTTTCGTGTTTTGAAGTATTCAAATCTATATCGTTTCTGGTCACCTTTCTGAAGAGTGTAGCTGTTGATATACTGAAACATCTTGCTGTTTCATGCAGAGTTTTAGTTTTGTCCCTGACAGCCACTATTGCTTGACCCATATCTTCAAGGCACCATTCATTTCTGTCGCATTCCCCCCCCCCCTCCCCCCCACCAAGGATTTTTTTTTTTTTTTGTGCCTGGTTCTTAACATGGCGATATCTACAAAGCAAAAGAGTGGTTGACAATTTCAAGTAATTAAAACTATCTTACGTATGTTCAATTCTATTACTAAACCGTGAGGGACAAATAGTATGCTAACTTGTAAATAAAGGTAGCAGAAAAATTATTTGAATCTAACCCTGCAAAAACTTTTGGAGTATGGAAAACAATGAGATTAGATTCACGGCAATAAACAATGAGACGCTGGCGGAAATAGAACATTACGATTGTGGTAACTGAGGCTGCCGCCATATGTCAATATTAGTCTCCAAACACTACGATGTTTCTTATTACAACTCTGTTTTATATTACCACCACTTCCCCTACACAATAGTGAGTGGTGGCTCTGGGTGGAAGGGTTACTGACGGTGGGATTTGTTTGGCTTAAGGCTGCCCTCCTGTGATCCTCCTTTCCATTGTTGCAACACTGTTTTGCGAATTCCAGAACACGCTGTACACCCTTGACATGCCACAGCCGTAAATAACTGTATTTTTCTATTATTTCTTGAAATATTTCGCTTCAGTCCAAACATTAATCAAAATGAAAATCTTGACCTGACGCAACAGTAAAGTATGACGTCAGTCAGCCAGCCATATAAATGTAAGAGTCGTGTTTAACAACATTCATTTTTTTATCAAAGCACTTTCTTTATCAAAGCGCTCATGGTTGCTCGGGGATTGTCACTCTGCTGTTGAGACATACACACTCCTGTTGTAGCGGTTCCTACAACTTCCTGACTAATTAACTAATTAGGAGAAAATGTGGAATGTTACTGCTGCCACACATTTCTGCATCGGACATGCTAACAGCGAATGTTGTTCTTTGACAACGGGAGGTGGTTTGCTTTCCTCGTATCTTGTATGGCTGTGTCGATGTCCCGTCTGGATTTACTTTTCTCTGTCGTACGAAGATCATAACACGCGTACAGTGAACACTGTGTGATGGAATGGTACGTGGGAAACTCTCAACGCCGCTACAATGAAAGTCTAGAAAAAAAAGAATGCTATCTCATTTTAGTAAAAAAAGGAAATAATAGTCTTTAGACTCAGTCTAATAGTAACGTTTGAAACAGAATTCGCGAAGCCTCATGTTCACTTATAGAGCACCATTGCCTTGCACACAATTTTAATTACCATACGTGATCGTACACATGCGATATCGCATATAAATGTTTTTCGAGAAACTTTTAATCATTAACTCAGTTTTTCGTGGAAATACAATTCGTTCACAGCACGTTAAGTGTTCACTATTGCCTGTCTGAAAACTCGTCCAGGACTGTGTGGTGAGACAGCTTCAGTGTTTCTGATTGTTCAGTTTAGTTGGCCAATGATTGACAACGATATTCAGTATTCTTGTAATGTTAGAGCCTGGATTTGGAGCTACTGGATTCATAGTCAGGAAGCTGTCAGTGTGAATAGTGTCGACAGTCTAGGTGAGGAATGTGTAGACATGGAAATAATTGATAATAGTAAACACAGTTATTAGTTAACACAGTTATTCGTTTGTCGCCAAGCCTAGCAGTGTGACTCACCGTATTGTCTCTATACTCCTCAGCACAACAGCTCCCTCTCGTTCCTTCATTTATATATTTCATGACCATCTCTCATTTTTTATGATTGGAAGTGCTACAGATCTTAGTTGCTTGCTGGCTTACAGAAACATTATCCTATTTACACACATCAAAAAAAGTTTTGCATCGTCCCGCTTCCCAGAACTCCTGAAGATTGACTGTGGGTATTGTATCACAGACCCAGTCCCTTTGACTGTTCAGGGATGGCACTAAACCCGCCCAAAGATGTAAACAACCATGCATGAGCAGCGCCTATTAGACGGAGGAGGTCCGACAGCCGATCAGTTCCAGTCATACCACCAGAAAGAAGGTACACAGCTCGTGTTGTCTGTGTTCAACCATGCCTACACAGTCAATACCGTGGTTGGATCGCGTCCGCATTGTTAATTTGTGCCAGCAATTGCTCTCAACAAGGGAAGTGTCCAGGCGTCTCAGAGTGAACCAAAGCGCTGTTGTTCTGACATGGAGGTAAAGAGAGACAGGAACTGTCGATGACATGCCTCGCTCAGGCCGCCCAAGGGCTACTACTGCAGTGGATGAACGCTATCTAAGGAATATGGCTCGGAGGAATCGTGACAGCAACGCCTCCACGTTGACTAACGCTTTTCATGCAGTCACAGGACGTCGTGTTATAACTCAAACTGAGCGCAATAGGCAGCATGATACGCAACTTCACTTCCCACGTCCATGGCGAGGTCCATCTTTGCAACCACGACACCATGCAGTGCGGTACAGATGGGCCCAACAACATGCCCAATGGACCGCTCAGGATAGTCATCACGTTCCCGTCACCGATGAGTGTCGCATATGCCTTCAACCAGACAGTCGTCGGAGACGTGTTTGGAGGCAACCCCGTCAGGCTGAACGCCTTAGACACACTGTCCAGCGAGTGCAGCAAGGTGGACGTTCCCTGCTGTTTTGGGGTGGCATTATTTGGGGCCGATGTATGTCGCTGGTGGTCATGGAAGACACCGTAATGGCTGTACGATACGTGAATGCCATATTCCGACAGACAGTGCAACCATATCGGCAGCATATTGGCCAGGTATTCGTCATCATGGACGACAATTCGCGCATCCTGTGAATGATTTCCTTCAGGATAACATCACTCCACTAGAGTGGCCAGCATGTTCTCTATACGTGAACCCTATCGAACTTGCCTGGGATAGAGTGAAATGGGATGTTTATGGACAACGTGACCCACCAACCACTCTGAGGGGTCTACGCCGAATCGCTGTCGAGGAGTGTGACAATCTGGACCAACAATGCCTTGATGAACTTGTGGATAGTATGCCACGAAGAATACAGCCAAGCATTAACGCAAGAGGACGTGCTACTGGGTATTAGAGCCATCTGGACCACCACCTCTGAAGGTCTCGCTGTATGGTGGTACAAAACGCAATGTGTGGTTTTCATGAGCAATAAAAATGGCGGAAATGATGTTTATGTTGATCTCTATTCCAATTTTCTGTACAGGTTCCGGAATTCTCGAAACCGAGGTGATGCAAAATGTTTTTTGATGTGTATATATTGTATAGTGAAACCTAATTAAGCGTCGGTTGCGATGTGGTTTGCGATGTGGCATAAAGGCCACACAACCCGAGTACTATATCTCCCCCAGCCCGTCATAATGCTTCGTGTCGTCGCTATAATTATTTTACAACAGTTTTTTTTTCATACATCATCACATGACAAATCCTTTATTTGTGGCTTCTCCTGGTCACCCAGAAATACTGTTCAGTATCTTCTACTACCTTAATGATTTGTACGGAGATTAAAATTGAGCATTCGGGCTCATTTGCTTCGTGAACTTAAGTAGGAACCCCTGGAGGGAAGACGATATTCTCTTCGCGAAACACCGTTAAAAGAATTTAGGGAACCAATATTTGATGCTGACTGCAGAACGATTCTACTGATGCCAACGTACATTTCGCGTAAGGACCAAAAAGATACAGCAGAGTCCCGTTAATACCAACCCCGGTAGTCCTAACGTTCTGTTAATCTGAACATGAAAAATGTCAGTCTAAATATGGAAAACTGTGCGGTTAACTGCTATACATACACACTATTTTAATTTACACAGTACAGTGAACATGTATTAGAAAAATTCGCAAGAAAACATTACGTTTAAACAACGCACAACAATGAAAGAAAAGCTGTCAAACTTATTAAAAGACAGCGGACATTTTATCCCTACTTCTCAGATGACAAAAACTCAGTCATTGTTTGTTGTCGCAATGAAGACTGTCTGTTATGTGATGAATAGATGCACTGTTGTCTCATAAACATCAAATCAGCAGGTGTAGTAATGAGCTGTTGCTGCAAATAACGTAGCGCCAGGTCAAGAGCTTCTGCTGCGTCACTGTGTGGCACCAGCTCTCCTTTGTCGCTTTCACGCTCATTGTCTCTTCCGTCACAGCAGTCCACTTCTTCCTGGCCTTGAGTCACAGTAGCAATTAAATCAGCGTCAATAAGGTTCTCCACACTTGCCCCATCCGCTACCATCCATTCAGCTACGTCTCCTTCACTACCTTCTTCACATCCAGGGATTGTCCTCATCATTTGTAGTAGATTTTCCTTTTCATTTTTAACTAGGTTGTCCTATAATTCAAGAGATGTCCACAGTTTGCTCCACGATTTTCTCAGAGTATTTTCTGAAATATTCTGCGATGCCTCAGCGGCCCAATAAACAACATCCTTCACATTGGTCTTTTTTATTTTGTCCACAAAAGGAATGCTACCATCTTGGATCAGCATTCTTAAAATTGCTTTCTGTAAATCAGTTTTAATGTTTGCAGTACGCCCTGGTCCATCGGCTGTAGAAGTGGTATAAGGTTCGGCGGCAAAAACTTCGCCACTCTTTCTCCATCACACAATTCCTCAGCTGGGGTGAGATGGCGCATTATCAGTCAAAAGGATTCCATGGGGGGACAAATGATTTTCCTTATAAAACCGTCGAACAGAGGGGACGAACTGGCCTTAAAACAATTCTTTGAACAGCTTACCATCTATCCATGTATTTTTCTGGTTGCGATAATATACGGGCAGAGACTTCATGTTGCAGTTTTTAGAAGGTCGAGGCTTAGCAGATTTGCCGATCAGCATTAAAGGCAGCTTGTGAATACCAGCAGCGTTGCTGCACGCTAATAAAGTGCAGGCTTTTTGTTGGCAATGCCCAAAAATTGAGGCCAGTCTCGTCAGCGTTATAAATTTGTTGGGGACAATACTTTCCCTATCTTATCATTTTTCCAAACTCACCCAAGTTTTCCTTCGCTGCATCACAGTCAGAAGAAAGTTCCTCTCCAGTAATGTTAGCCCACGGATTCCATGACGTTTTTTGAATCTGTCCAACCAACCCGTACTCGGACTAAAAGAGTCATCACCTTTCATTAACTTGTTCAGCTAAACAGCCATTTCCTGAACTAGTGCTCCGCTCAAAGGAGTTTCCCTTTCTCTTTCCTGTGTAAACCAAATGAAAAGAGCTTCATCCACTTTATTGTACCGGGACTGTTTCAGAGTCTACCGAATTTCGAGTGTGTTTCCCCGAAGTCGTTGCATAGGATTGTTCAAGCTTCACTCAGTTCTTCTTCCAATCACAAATGGTTGCTTTACCAACACCCAGTTCCGTTGACAGCTTAGATACATTCTCACCATTGTGTATCCGCTTCAAAGCATTAAGTTTTTCTTTGAGAGTTAACATTGTATGTTTGCGTTTACTCGTGACAAAAATACGTAGACCACTACACCTGAGCGAATACAATGCAACTGTTACGCGTACCAGCGATCGATAACTAGCATAACCAAGCACTTTGCGAGCCAACAGTGCACAACAACAAGGGCATGGAGTGAGAGTGAGCCTTTGTTCCCACACTTGTTCCCATTTGTTACCATGGTGCACCTACTTATCTGCTTGGTATACTTCATTCTAGAAACTCGTCACCGTAATTCCAGCTAATCCGAAGAAATCAGTAATCGGAACAAGGTCCGTTCCCAATTACTTCGGATTAACGGGACTCTAATGTAATAGAAATTAGTGCTCGTATGGAGGCGTATAGGCAGTGGTTTTTCCCTTCCCTCTTCTTGCTAGTGGAACAGAAAGAAGTGACTAGTAGTGGTAGAAGGTACCCTCTGGCACGCGCCTTACGCCGGCTTGCGGAGTATGTGTGTATATGTAATTGTAAATGTAATAGGCGAATCTTTACAAATGATTAAAGACACTTAGTTATAACGAGACGATAATTAACACATTGAGCCTTAAACCAGCCGCTTTTCACCCGTTAGTGGAAATAAATGTAGAGGCAGCATTTCTACTAAAGTAATACCAGATTGTCTGCAGCGTTACTGTATCGAATTTATTATGAAAGTAGTAGATACATGTAAGACACAAACAATTATGACGGAATGTTATAGTTTCTTGAATAACACGAGTAACAATATAAGGCGTTTCCATTTGCTGAGTGGAAATTGGTATAACAGCACTCACTGTCCTGCTGTCTTATTGCATTGTTAGTATTTTATCAACCGCCGTTCCACCTAATTACATCAAAAATTCTCTTCGGCACTGATTTTGTTACGGTTTGTAGATTTTGCACTCAAATTGTCTTCCACCCTTCTCGAATCGCACTTTACAGATCATATATGGCCTCAAATTGCCTTCCATTGCGATAAACTCGCCTTGCACATATACCCCAAATCTTTTCCAACGTGTTCATATCTGGACTACGTACAGACCAGGTCAAGCCATCAATAACGTTATCTTCAAATCACTTTTGGCAGTAGCAGGGACGTGCACAGAAGCATTGTCTTATTGAAAAACTAGACTTCCGTTGCGTAGGTCCTCGTATATTCTAATCATTTCTGTCTCTATCATCTCAGTGTACATGTTAGAGTTCATACCAGCGTTTAGCCAAGCAATGTATGATTTACCTTTAGTGCAGAAGGCTGACCGTATCATAACACATTCACCACCAAAATTTCTACTCATTCTACTCATTCTTACCTGCTGCCATGTTTCAGACCAAGCCAATAATACTGAAATCCATCCAGTCCTTCTAAACTCCTTCAATGAAGATCACTTTATCCCACTCTGAAGTCCAGCAAACTCCAGTCTAGCCTATTTACCTTTGTGTGTTAGAGCAGGTTTCTGCAGTTGTTCCTTGAATGCTAGTTTTTGTCATTTGACAAAATTTGTCATACACGTCTGGCAGTTACGACAACTGTAAATCAACAAGAAGTTGAAAAGAATAACGGTTTGTGGTTCTTTCTTTGCGCAGGGGGAACCGTTTGTATACCTCAAATAATCTTGTACTTAGCCCATATTTTAGTTCTCTTCATATCGTGCGCCCAGTGTAAAGAAATTATCAACCACTATGCTTCAACGGTTCGATTTCTCAATGATCTTGCGATTAGAGGGTCCAGTTTCCTTGTACGCACCAAATTTTACTTTTTAATCTCATGGTAGCTGTTTTTCGCGCAGCATTGTCACAATCGTGGTAAATGTACACAAGACGGAAAGTCACTAATTGTAACTGTCAACATCAATGAAATTCTCCAACAGCCGTGTTACTTTATTGTGTATTATTTTGAAGGTTATCTGTTGTAGCATTTCGTTACGCCGTCTTTGTGTCACATATGCATCCCTCCAAATGAACGATAATGTCATATAGTACTACAAATCCCTGGATGTCGTGAATTCAATTGTTCCAGTAGCTTGATAGCAAGTATTCGAATGAAGCAAAAGTGGAACGATTGAATTCACGACACTCAGGGATTTGTGGTACTATATGACATTATCGTTTATTTGGAGGGATGAATATGTGACACAAAGACGGCGTAACGAAATGCTTAAACAGATAACCTTCAAAATAATACAAAATAACATCTTAGTAACACGGCTGTTGGAGAATTTCATTGATGTTGATGCATATGTGGTCTGAAGATGACATAGTGAAATGCTGAAATTGATAGTCTTCAAAATAAAATAAAATAACATCTTAGTAACATGGCATTTGGACAATTTCATTGGTACTGACAGTTACTTAACCAGCCGATGTCTGCTGCCTATCTGCAAAAAGGCACGTACGCACACACTGACACTACACAGAGTCGACTGCCTTTATACTGAGATCCAACATTCACTGTCTGAATCGTTGTTTTGTTATATTCTGCACTACTGACATTAAATGCGATACCATTTGCGTTTGTCAGTAAACTGGATTTCATACCATTGCATATTAGTCCAGTCAAATAGCAGATATACCATGCAAAAGGTGGCTAGAAGAGTTTATTTTTTCAACTCGTTCATGTGGTTGGAAAGATTAGAAAACCGAGTTTTGCCAACAAATTTTCGCTTGGGAAAACTCCCTGCAGTCAAAAAACTTGGAAAACTTCGGCCTTTTTTCAGTTTTTTTCAAAATATCTCAGTTTTTTTGCTCCTATCGCTTTAACGTCACTTTTCTTTTTTAAAGAGCACAAAATTCTCTACAAATCTGATTCCAGCCATTTTTTCTACCCCCAATATCTAAGGCGCTACAGCGCCTCAAAAAATTCCAATTTTTCGAAATTTGAGCATAGTGGCAAGATTCCTTATTTTTGAACACTATTTTTTCAGTTTCTGTTTGTGTAGTATAAATACATTATATATCATGTTATATGTTGGAATTTACCACCTCACTTTCAGATATTCAATTTCTCTGTATGCAACATGAGGATTGAAGGGCACCCAACTATTGTGATTCTTACATCGCTACCTGAAGTTCACTATGGGCCACCTCAGCCCTGGTATTTGTAAAACTATAAATATAAAAATACATCATTAAGAGACATAAACAGAAACACACACACACACACACACACGCACACACACACACGCACACAAAATAAATTGTCTCAGGAAACTGAACTATTATTAGCTGTAATAGGTAACCTAATTAGGTAGGTAATTATTCTTGTGTATAAAAGCCACACAGTTGACATTAAAAATAAATGGCTTTATTACAATTAAAATGCATTGTCAGTTACTAAAAAATGTTGACAGTTCTGGGTGTGTAATACTTGTAATATCGCACTTTAGCGCACTTAGACAGATATGAGCATCACTTCCAACGTTTTGATGGCCCAGGTTCCTCAATGTCACCAGAAATACCTTGAGTTACGGATTCGGGGTCTGTACATAGAGTTGATCCCAGATTGACCTCTTCTTTAAACAGCGAGTCAGCCTCAGCAAGTTCGTTAATTTCGTCAGCGGTTTGCTCAACATCCTCCATAACATCTTCTTCACTGTCTTCATATAAAAATTTTGGCACGTTTTCACAGTTGACCCCAATACATTTCTTGCAAATTGAAGAACATTTCAAACCCGCTTTTCGTCAGGAGCACGCTCCGCCACAGTTCAGCTTGCATGGGCATGAAACAATGTGAAGAAGTGCTTCAGGTGATGGATGTTGGCTCATTATAACGGGTATTGGACCGTGGTCACTGTGATTCCAGCCCCATTTCTCAGGAGGTTTCCAGTTTCCCATCCAACTTTGGACTTGTTGGTAAGTCCGCAACGAATGATGTTGTGCAGCACCTTGTGTAGATGGCAACCGTGCAAGATTCAGTTTGCTTTTGGTGGCAGACTTGGCGAATAGCTGGTACCGCAAATGGTCTAGTGTGTGAGAACTGCTGACACCTCCACTATACAATGCGATAGTAGCCTGTTCTCCTGCTGTTATTATTTCTTCACGGGTAGCATGTGGTTTATTGAACGTGCAAAGCGCTGAGGTTAGGTGTTCATTTTTTGCAACGATATTGCAGCACTTAATTTTTCCTTGACCAAAAGAAGCGGATGTTGTATCACATCCGCTAAAGGCGTGAGTGAATAGAATATATCCACTGTCAAACTTGTAAGATGCAGTGGAAAACCACTTGTCTTCTGCATTTCCTCTTCCTGGCTTTAAGAAAAATAAGTTTTCAATGCCTTGCCCCAAACCGGCCATGAGCACAACCAGGTCAACATCTTCTCCTACAGTGACAACACTTCCTAAATCTTTGGTTCTTGAAATTGCAGATGTTACAATCATAACGTCTGCATTTTCTTGTGCCTGGTGCACTTCAATGCTACACTCCAGAAATTCCTTTTTAAGAAGTGTGATCAAACGTATCTTGTTTCGTTCGTTGTACAAGAACTTATCCTGAGAGACTTGGTGCACCATCTCTGATTCAACCACAACGTCAACCCAAGAATTTTTTTTGGACCTACGAATCCTCTCAGCACTCTTCGTGCTACATTTGTCTCACGCACATGGATACCCATCAAATACATTAGCAAATTGAGATCCAAAATTACGTTGCAGGTAAGAAACATAGCTTTGGGCTATTGACTTGAAGCAAACATTTCGAGTCCAATTCACTTTGTGGATAAGGTACCCTCCATCAATGACAGAAAATTTATTCGGTCCATCTGACTTCACATCTTCCACTGGAACGAAGGCATTGTAGAATGAAGATTTTGTTCCTTTTCGCATGCCTTTTTCTGAGAATAGGGACATTGGGTAAAGAGCAAGTTCGTATTTCAGAAAGGCTTTCAACTCTTCTTCACTTTGTTTCATTAAACAAATCCTTTGAAAAAGAGTTAAAGGATCAACAATAGTAATTTTAGTGCTCCCAGTTTTTACAGAATTGAATGCCGAAAGGAGAGTCACAACTTTATCATTTCTATGGAACTTTACATAGCGGAAATTGTCACAAACTATTCTTTTCATGCCTTTTTACCCCTCTTCGTGACACATATGACAATTAACATCATCCGTTCAGACAACACCACTGCTGATAGACATTATAAAATCACTTTCAGAGAAGGGAGGGTGCACTGAAAACCAATCATGCAGCTTACGCAGGTCTATGCCATCTCGTTCGATGCGACGACTTCTTGCATCTACACTCCTGGAAATTGAAATAAGAACACCGTGAATTCATTGTCCCAGGAAGGGGAAACATTATTGACACATTCCTGGGGTCAGATACATCACATGATCACACTGACAGAACCACAGGCACATAGACACAGGCAACAGAGCATGCACAATGTCGGCACTAGTACAGTGTATATCCACCTTTCGCAGCAACGCAGGCTGCTATTCTCCCATGGAGACGATCGTAGAGATGCTGGATGTAGTCCTGTGGAACGGCTTGCCATGCCATTTCCACCTGGCGCCTCAGTTGGATCAGCGTTCGTGCTGGACGTGCAGACCGCGTGAGACGACGCTTCATCCAGTCCCAAACATGCTCAATGGGGGACAGATCCGGAGATCTTGCTGGCCAGGGTAGTTGACTTAAACCTTCTAGAGCACGTTGGGTGGCACGGGATACATGCGGACGTGCATTGTCCTGTTGGAACAGCAAGTTCCCTTGCCGGTCTAGGAATGGTAAAACGATGGGTTCGATGACGGTTTGGATGTACCGTGCACTATTCAGTGTCCCCTCGACGATCACCAGTGGTTTACGGCCACTGTAGGAGATCGCTCCCCACACCATGATGCCGGGTGTTGGCCCTGTGTGCCTCGGTCGTATGCAGTCCTGATTGTGGCGTTCACCTGCACGGCGCCAAACACGCATACGACCATCATTGGCACCAAGGCAGAGGCGACTCTCATCGCTGAAGACGACACGTCTCCATTCGTCCCTCCATTCACGCCTGTCGCGACACCACTGGAGGCGGGCTGCACGATGTTGGGGCGTGAGCGGAAGACGGCCTAACGGTGTGCGGGACCGTAGCCCAGCTTCATGGAGACGGTTGCGAATGGTCCTCGCCGATACCCCAGGAGCAACAGTGTCCCTAATTTGCTGGGAAGTGGCGGTGCGGTCCCCTACGGCACTGCGTAGGATCCTACGGTCTTGGTGTGCATCCGTGCGTCGCTGCGGTCCGGTCCCAGGTCGACGGGCACGTGCACCTTCCGCCGACCACTGGTGACAACATCGATGTACTGTGGAGACCTCACGCCCCACGTGTTGAGCAATTCGGCGGTACGTCCACCCGGCCTCCCGCATGCCCACTATACGCCCTCGCTCAAAGTCCGTCAACTGCACATACGGTTCACGTCCATGCTGTCGCGGCATGCTACCAGTGTTAAAGACTGCGATGGAGCTCCGTATGCCACGGTAAACTGGCTGACACTGACGGCGGCGGTGCACAAATGCTGCGCAGCTAGCGCCATTCGACGGCCAACACCGCGGTTCCTGGTGTGTCCGCTGTGCCGTGCGTGTGATCATTGCTTGTACAGCCCTCTCGCAGTGTCCGGAGCAAGTATGGTGGGTCTGACACACCGGTGTCAATGTGTTCTTTTTTCCATTTCCAGGAGTGTACATGCTGTTCTGATGTTACTGCGCTCACTTCGTAATACGACTCAATTTCTTCACAAATGTTCTGAATGTGAATCATACCCAATGTCCATCTGGTTAATACACTATCCGTAATTCTTCGGCCAGAAGTAAGTCCTCCAGAACTCTTCATGGTTCTCATCAATGTTTGTTCTATAGTCATGTCAGAAGGAACCCTTGCCCAATACTTTTCTGATCGCCGGATTGTAAAATGTCCTTTCGTTGTGAACTTCTCATATTTTGATAAATCCATTTTTTCCTCAAGTCTCAACATATTCCGTAAGTCGATGTGGCCCCTTTTAGCGTACATAAAATGTCCAGCTGAATGGAAGTAGGGAAGCATTTTTCGCACGCTTTCAAGATGAAGTTTCCAATTGTCTGATCGATCCGCTTCAATAAATTCTTTCATGAGAGTGACCATCTTGTAGTACTGAACATATAATTTTGCTGTGGGTCCCTTACTTTCGATCGTTTTCAGGGCAGTTACAAATTTTTTTATGACTTGTTCCCTGAGAACACTTGTATCCTGGTCAACTGACAGTTCTGACTCACCTCAAGGAGAAGACAAGTCATTCAATGTCCCACGTTCATCTTCTGTTAGCTCAATGTGATCCACACTTGACAGGCCAAAGCAATGTGACACAATAAATGCTCTCGCACAGCCCTGGAATATGCATGTCCTGACAAAATCTTTTCAACCCTGTTTTCAGCGAATATTACACCAAATAAGTCCTTTAATCCGCTTCCACCCATGATCATACCGATACATCCCATGAACGACGTAAGGAAATGGAAACCTCCAAGTCGGACCTCCACATTATGAAATTCAGGAAGGTCAATGTCCACATATCCCTTGCCTTCCAATACAGAGGCTGATCAAATGTGACAAAGCATGTAGTCTGAGTATGTCTTTTACATGCATCTCTAGCTATCATCAGAACAGTATACAGGGTGTTACAAAAAAGTACGGCCAAACTTTCAGGAAACATTCCTCACAAACAAAGAAAGAAAATATGTTATGTGGATATGTGTCCGGAAACGCTTACTTTCCATGTTAGAGCTCATTTTATTACTTCTCTTCAAATCACATTAATCATGGAATGGAAACACACAGCAACAAGACGTACCAGCGTGACTTCAAACACTTTGTTACAGGAAATGTTCAAAATGTCATCCGTTAGAGAGGATACATGCATCCACCCTCCGTCGCATGGAATCCCTGATGCCCTGATGCAGCCCTGGAGAATGGCGTATTATATCACAGCCGTCCACAATACGAGCACGAAGAGTCTCTACATTTGGTACCGGGGTTGCGTAGACAAGAGCTTTCAAATGTCCCCATAAATGAAAGTCAAGAGGGTTGAGGTCAGGAGAGAGTGGAGGCCATGGAATTGATCCGCCTCTAATAATCCATCGGTCACCGAATCTGTTGTTGAGAAGCGTACGAACACTTCGACTAAAATGTGCAGGAGCTCCATCGTGCATGAACCACATGTTGTGTCGTACTTGTAAAGCCACATGTTCTAGCAGCACAGGTAGAGTATCCCGTATGAAATCATGATAACGTGCTCCATTGAGCGTAGGTGGGAGAACGTGGGGCTCAACCAAGGCCGGCCGGAGTGACCGAGCGGTTAAAGGCGCTACAGTCTGGAACCGCACGATCGCTACGGTCGCAGGTTCGAATCCTGCCTCGGGCATGGCTGTGTGTGATGTCCTTAGGTTAGTTAGGTTTAAGTAGTTCTAGGTTCTAGGGGACTTATGACCACAGCAGTTGAGTCCCATAGTGCTCAGAGCCATTTTTGAGCCCAATCAAGACATCACCAACAATGCCTGCCCAAACGTTCACATAAAATCTGTGTAGATGACGTGATTGCACAATTGCGTGCGGATTCTCGTCAGCCCGCACATGTTGATTGTGAAAATTTACAATTTGATCATCAGAATCGAGAAAGTACAGTACATACTCACGAAACTTAAATGAGCTCTAACATGGAAATTAAGCGTTTCCGGACACATGTCCACATAACATCTTTTCTTTATTTGTGTGTGAGGAATGTTTCCTGACAGTTTGGCCGTACCTTTTTGTAACACCTTGTATATGATGTCATAATGGGTTGGTGATGAATTAAGAAATGGAAGACGCTTTATTTTAGAACGTTCATATTCTTTGCCTGCCGTCAAGCGTTCAATGCAACCATTCCATCCTGAAACAACTGCATTCTGAGACCATTTACAATATAACCACGTAATTTCCGCTGTTGAGATGACGATCTCACCTTTTGCAGGAGCAATTATGTCCAAATATTCAATTTTTTATAGCCTTCAGCCCTCCAACTTGTGTTCTGTGGAATGTCTGTATGTCATTTTTTCCGGCATCACTAACAAGTTGAGCTGAGGGACGATGATTCAACTTTTTAATATTTTTCTGAGGAAGCAATGCATCATGAGGAGTAACACACATTATACCTCCAATTGCATGAAAAGTACCAGTTCCATCTAGGATGTTTACATTGAAATCTGCATTATGAACACAAATTGGCAAAATGCGTCATTTCGTTGTCTCTCGTTGTCAAGCTGAAGGATTGAAGACACTTCCAATAGGGCAGCTTCTGTATAAGATGCTGCAAAGCCAAGGGAAGACATACCCTGAATGAGATGTTTTGAGCCAAACTTCCGTTACAAGTATGCACTAATAGCAGTCAAAAGTGATTAAATAAATGAACGTGACCTCGCAGCACTTATGAGTGCATGAGCAAGAGAAACACATATTTTCCCCCATTTTCTGGGAGACCGCTTGTGTTTCAAAACTATAGTTTCAAAGAGCAATCTTATAGATTCTGGTATGACAGACTCTACATCACATAAAAAATTATCAGAGGGAGGGTACTGTTTTACATCGTACACTACTGATCTTATATCGTCTAATTTAAAACTTGCAGCTGCTTTGACGATTCGTAGTCTTTCTTGCTGAGGATCTAAATTTCTTTTGGTGCACCAATTTTAATTGAGTAGTTGGTGCCCAACATACGACTGCTGGCTTTGAAGCTGATTCAGCTATCACCACATCGTCACCATATTTCTGGAAAAGGTGAGACTTGACAGGTCGAATATCAGGACGAGGTGATGTGGGTATTCGCTCTAACAGATCGTCCATAGAAAACTGACATTTTTCCGTATTGGTTTCCAGGTAGGCAAATATAGCCTCCATGCCTTCATCTACTTGTGTTGCAGGTCGGTAACCTCGCTTCTGTTTAGTAGCTGAAACACGGTGAAAGAACTTTCGGTAGCAAAATCTGTGGTACCACCCATCTACAGCAACCAAATCATTTACATTTTGAATGCGCTCTATCACTTGTTGACCAAATTCATCACCATGTCGTTTAGCCTGCTCTAATACAGTCGATTGCACTTCCAAACATTACACTTCCAATTTCATTACTTTGTAAGCAAAATTTCGTTTGGCATACGGCAATCTTAACTGCTTGGTTAAAAAGTCATCAGAATTCCCTTTTGCACATAAGAAGCATTTCTCTTTGAAATTTAACTGACCTTTTTCCTGCGACCGACGTAGCACGCCTGTTGGTTCCTGAGGATGTCGAAGGCTAGCTGCTATCATTCTCTCATTAATGTACTTCTTGTAGCATGCTTCATGCGCCATCACTTCACTGAGCGTTTTCAAAAAACGGGTGTGAACACACTCCCTGTGTTAAGCACTACTATCGATAAGTGTGCTCAGTCCTTTCTTTTTCACATTGCGTCCACCACTCACCACAGTTGTTTCGCAAATGAAACACAAATTCATGTCAGACATACTCATTTTCAGCACCACAACATATACTGAATGGAAGCGACTCCAAACTGTAGGACCCTTATTGTTGTGTGCTAATAGCTGTCAGCGCGCTGTGAACAATCACCAGAGATAATCGCCTTCCGCCCGCCAAAGAATAAATACGCTTTTGTCCGCAAAAGAAGAATTCCTACATACTTTTTCTTATAACTGATCATTAACGTCAATCAACTGTAGAAAATGTACGGCACCTGCATGCAACCGTATTACGCATTGTAACACAAATAAACTTCACGCAATCCGACGTGAATGTGTTCGTAGCTACTGAATATGATGCTGTTTGTCCTGGCCCTGCAGCAGAGTGAGATGGTAAATTCCAATGAATAACATGATGAGTAATATATTTATACTACACAAATAGAAACTAAAATAACAGTGTTCAAAAATTAGGTAATTTGCCACTTTGCTCGAAATTTGAAAAGTTTTTTGACTTCAGAAAGTTTTCCCAAAAAAATTTTGTTGGCAAAACTTGGTTTTCTAGCCTTTCCAAGGTACGAGGTTTGTCCAGAAAATACGTATAAAAGTTGAATAATAACTTTATTTGCAATTATTCAGGTATTACAATATGGTCTCCTTCAAAGTAGTCGCCCTGAGACGCGATACATTTCTGCCAACGCCGTTTCCACTGTTGATAACATTGCTGAAAGTCTTCAGTTATGATGTTGTTCAGTTGCCGTGTCGTTTCCACCTTGATGGCTTCCACATCTCCCAAGTGCCGCCCCGAAGCACCATTTTGCACTTGGGGAACATGAAGAAGTCACACGGGGCTAAATCGGGTGGTCTGTCACGGTGATTGAGCTTCGAGCCAAAAACTCGCGCACAACGAGCGACGTGTGAGCGGGCGCATTGCCGTGATGAAGGATCCACCTGCCCCCTTTTGCCAACTCCTGTCAAACTCGGACCACACGAGCTCTGATACGTGTCAGAACTTCAACGTAAAAATTTCCGTTCACTCTCTGGCCGGGAAGGACAAATTCCTTGTGAACAATGTCCCTAGAATCAAAGAAAAAGATCAACATTGTCTTCAAATTGGACCTTGATTTTCGCGACTTTTTTGTTCTCGTTTCTCCTGCTAGTTTGCGTTCCTTGCTTTGAGATTTGAGCTCCACATCGAATTCGTAAAACCAGGACTAGTCTCCAGTGATGACTCGGTTGAGAAAGTCCCCTCGTTCCTCTGCTTCCAACCAATCCTCACAGCACTCAATCCTCTTTGCTTTCTGTTCTGGCGTCAAGTGCTTCGGTACGATTTTCGCACACAATATCTTCATTTCAAGTTTTTGTATCAGGGTTTCGTGAACGATTGTTTTGGGGATTGACAGCTCGTCAGCAATCATTCTGACTGTCAATCTACGGTCTTTAAGGACACAAGCCCGAATTCGTTCAACATTTGCATCGTAACTCGATGTCGACGGGCGTCTTGGGCGAGGGTCATCGTTCACTTCTTCTCGGCCATCCCGGAACCTTCTTAACCACCTGTTCACGGTTGGTTCCTGCAGAGAATTGTCTCCGTAAACCTGTTTCAAACAGTCAAAAAACCCACGGCCATTCTTGCCTAGCTTTGCAAGAAACTTGATGTTGACGCGCTGTTCCTCAATCCGAGACAGCTCCATGCCGACGGCATGTCAAAAAGGGTAACTGTCAACAAGCTGCCGCACACTCCCACCTTCACGCAGAGTACTCTGACTCGAACTGAGCGTTGATGGGATTGATTACAGCACCTGGCGGTGACTGCAACTTGTAACATGAAGACATTATTCAACTTTTATACGTATTTTCCGGACGAACCTCGTACATGCTTTTTTCTGACAGTTTCACTGGACTATATACACTGCCACAACTATTCAAGTCGACAGTGTGAAAGGTTGAAAGGTGTGTGAATTCCTAAGGGACCAGACCGCTGAGATAATCGGTCTCTAGACTTACACAATACTTAAACAAAGTTATGCTAAGAACAACACACACACACACCCATGCGCGAGGGAGGACTCGAACCTCCGACGGGAGGGGCCGCGCAATCCGTGACATGGCGCTTTAAATCGCTCGGCCACTCCGCGCGGTGACAATGTGAATTTTCCAACAAATATCGTTGCTTTTATACTGATTTCCAGTAGTATATTTTGCTCTGTTTCAAAAATGGCTGTGAGCACTATGGCACTTAACTTCTAAGGTCATCAGTCCACTAGAACTTAGAACTACTTAAACCTAACTAACCTAAGGACATCACACACATCCATGCCCGAGGTTGCTCTCTGGTAGAGCCACATTTGAAAACGGTTTTCCCGAGTAATACGGGAGAAGTGCATAGCTCGGATTTTGGATGTAAGGTTCTTCTGAAAAATGACGGCAACACTTGATTCTTAGACGTGTATCATATGTATCATTATACATTTAACGACATTCAAGAGTGGCGTATCATGTTTAGCGCAGGATACCAGTCTTCCGACAGATGCATGCCACGGGAAAGGAGGAACGGAGGCCGAAATGTCGCGTAAGTGGGGCTGCTCTTTCTCCCCCGAGGCAAGAAACCTATACAAACTCGGCGCTGCTCTGAAGGAAAACATGCGCTCCTCTTCCGCGGAGAGGCCTTTCGGAATACGCAAGTTTCCCAACCGGCGTATTACCGGCGGCTCCCATTGTGCTCCGCGGGCCTAATTATCTCCGGAGTGTCCCCAAGCGCACAGCCGGCTGACGTCGTTATCATCTCTTCCATTACGCGCCGTAATCGCCGCATTACGGAGGCGGCTGCTGGTGCCGGGGCAGTCGTCTCTAATTTGAGTCCCGGCTTGGTAAGCCGGTGGCCACAATGGCGCCCGAGGTCGTTACCCGGTGACGGCGCACATTCCGGCGCCTGCGAGCCACTGCGGGGCGCCGCCGCCACCGCTCATGCCAATACCGAGGGGCGTACACAGGTCGTGCCCAGGCGTGTCCGGTCGACCGTACTGCTGCGTTCTCCCAAGGAGCGTGTAGTTGCTGCGTCATTAGATCTGCCTCGGCAAAAGCCCAAGGCTGCGTCACGAGTGGCGGATGTGGAATAGCGCAAAGTTTACATCTATGTCTTTCTTTCTTTAGCTACCGCCTTTATCCCGCATTGTGCGCAGGGTCGGCAGGGTTGAGGACGGATTTGACATGGTTAATTGTAAGGGGGGGGGGGGCCGGATGCAATTCCTGCCGCCACCCCATAACCCCCAGGACACAATCAGTGTATCGCAGCTGTCTGCGTCTAGTGTACGAGGTTTGTCCGGAAAATACGTATAAAAGTTGAATAATAACTTTATTTTACAGTTATTCAGGTATTACAATATGGTCTCCTTCAAAGTACTCGCCCTTAGACGCGATACACTTCTGCCAACGCCGTTTCCACTGTTGATAACATTGCTGAAAGTCTTCAGTTGTGATGTTGTTCAGTAGCCGTGTCGTTTCCACCTTGATGGCTTCCACATCTCCCAAGTGCCGCCCCGAAGCACCATTTTGCATTTGGGGAACACGAAGAAGTCACACGGGGCTAAATCGGGTGAATAAGGCGGGTGGTCTGTCACGGTGATTGAGCTTCGGGCCAAAAACTCGCGCGCAACGAGCGACGTGTGAGTCGGCGCACTGTCGTGATGAAGGATCCACCTGCCCCCTTTTGCCAACTCCTGTCAAACTCGGACCACACGAGCTCTGAGACGTGTCAGAACTTCAACGTAAAAATTTCCGTTCACTCTCTGGCCAGAAGGGACAAATTCCTTGTGAACAATGCCCCTACAATCAAAGAAAACAATCAACATTGTCTTCACATTGGACCTTGACTTTCGCGACTTTTTTGTTCTCGGTTCTCCTGCTAGTTTCCATTCCTTGCTTTGAGATTTGAGCTACACATCGAATTCGTAAAATCAGGACTCGTCTCGGTTGAGAAAGTCCCCTCGTTCCTCTGCTTCCAACCAATCCTCACAGCACTCTACCCTCTTTGCTTTCTGTTCTGACGTCAAGTGCTTCGGTACGATTTTCGCACACAGTTTCTTCATTTCAAGTTTTTGTGTCAGGATTTCGTGAACGATTGTTTTGGGGATTGACAGCTCGTCAGCAATCATTCTGACTGTCAATCTACGGTCTTTAAGAACACAAGCCCGAATTCGTTCAACATTTGCATCGGAACTCGATGTCGACGGGCGTCCTGGGCGAGGGTCATCGTTCACCTCTTCTCGGCCATCCCGGAACCTTTTTAACCACCTGTTCACGGTTTGTTCCTTCAGAGAATTGTCTCCGTAAACCTGTTTCAAACAGTCAAAAAACTCACTGTCATTCTTGCCTCCTCTTGCAAGAAACTTGATGTTGACGCGCTGTTCCTCAATCAGAGAGAGCCCCATGCCGACGGCAGGTGAAAAAGTGTAATTGTCAACAAGCTGCCGCACACTCCCACCTTCATGCAGAGTGCTCTGACTCAAACTGAGCGTTGATGGGATTGATTACAGCAGTACTCCCACCTGGCGGTGACTGCAACTTGTAACATAAAGAGATTATTCAACTTTTATACGTATTTTCCGGACATACCTCGTAAATCGTGAAATAATGGGAATGTGTTTCAGATGTCTGTGATTCGTGTAACTGAGGTGGGACTTGGGAAGCAGCCCGGTATTCACCTCTTAGGATGTAGAAAACCGCCTAAAAATCACATGCAGGCTGGCCGGCACACCGGCCGTCGTCTCTAATCCGGCGGGCGGATTCTATCCTGGGCCGGTGCGCGTACCAGAGTCCAAGACGCAGCACGTTAGCGCTCTCGGCTACCCTGGCGGGTCATAGTTTACATGTGTGTCTATACTAGCGAAAACATCTTGATACTTCCGCTGAGAAAATTTCTAGTTTAAAGCGCAATGCTGTGGCGTGTGTAAACTTCCGAGTCTAGTTTACTTCTAGTCCGCGTCCGTAGCTGACAGGTCAGCGTGCCGGTATGCCATTCAGGTGGTCCGAGTTCGACTCCTGACTGGGCTGGAGAGTTTCTGCACTCTGGGATTGGGTGTTGTGTCGCCCTCAACATCATTTAATCATCGACACGAAAGTCACCAAAATGGAGAATATAGAGAGACTTGCACTAGGCGACCGAACAGCCGCAGGTGGGGCGTCCCGGTCAACAACGCCACACGATCATCCATTTCAGTGTACTTTTTGTGACTCCTTGTACCCTACAGTACATAGGCTACCAAATATTCGGCTCGCGAGTCATTCCGTGGTTCGTTTGCCATAGTGCTCAGCCTGGCTGCACACTCCAGTACAGTGGCAATAGGAGGAGGGTTTGGGGAAAAAATTGGAGTGCACACTGTTTAGAAGGCAACACAGTCGCGCTACATACGACTCGGTTTCGAATTTCGCAACATCATAGGTTGCGCATGAAACAAAACATTAATTTTTAAAATTATTTTTGGAGCACTAAGACATATTACGATGATCGTTCAGCCGGCCGCGGTGGTCTCGCGGTTCTACGCGCGCAGTCCGGAACCGCGCGACTGCTACGGTCGCAGGTTCGAATCCTGCCTCGGGCATGGATGTGTGTGATGTCCTTAGGTTAGTTAGGTTTAACTAGTTCTAAGTTCTAGGGAACTGATGACCTACGCAGTTAAGTCCCATAGTGCCCAGAGCCATTTGAATCATTTGTCGCTGCACTATACAGGGTATTTCCGTAAGAGCGTGCAAAAATGTAACAGCACATAGAGCATGCTACACTGAACAATCTGAGATAGGGCACCTGGGATCGGAGAAACCAGCTTAAGGAGACATGGAAGTAAACTTCTCTACCGCTTTGTCTAGCGTTACTGTTTTCCTGCTTATTTACGAGTACTGTGCTGTTTATTTACACGTACGTTCTTTATTTCCTGGAAGGTAAGAAGGAGGACGAGCCTGATTACCAGGAAGCCATGATGCAAGTTTTGTTTGCTTTACTTTTCCATAAGGTGCTTCTGTTGTATCGTATTTACATTGTACCATCACAGAATGTGCTACGAATCAATGACAGACCCATTCTTTACGTAGTGTTATTCAGAGACGTACAGTACAATACGGTGGAGTAGTACTGGTACAGTATTTCCTGATCGCTGTGTTTGAAAGGGAGGTCCTATTCCGTGGCCTCCGAGGTCACATGACCTGAATCCCTCTGATTTGATATCTAAAGCCACTTGTGTCTAAGGCCTCAGTGGACAAGGAGACGGCATTAGTTGCCAAAATTGTAGCTGCCTGTGATGTAATTCGAAACACACCAGGAACATTTGTCAGAGAACGTCAGAAACTTGTTGACAGATGTCATGCTTGCATTGAGGATGATGGTCGTCAGTTTCAGCACATTTTGTAAGATATAGTGTGAATGGTACGTTAATTGTGTCAATGATGGTATTTGCCATTAACTAATGTAAATAAAAAAGTACACAGTAATGTTATTTCATTCCTATTATCACTTTAAACTGGCTTCTCCTACCCTAGGTTCCCTATCTCAAAATGCTGAGCGGAGCAACGTCTAACGTCCTTGTTAAATTTTTCTGGTTCTTACGGAAACATCCTGCACATAGCTTTCAGAATGGTGTCTGTAATGGAGGAGCGTACCTAGCAGTGAGCTGTCATTGAGTTTCTTTTGGCAGAAAACCAAAGCATCCCATATATTCGTAGGCACTTGCATAGTATCTACAGAGACCCGGCAGAGAACGAGGACGTGGTGAGTTGTTGGGCGAGGCACGTGTCATCTTCGCAATAAGGTGGCGCAAATCTGCTGTATCTCCTGCGTTTCGTTCGGCCGCAAACAGCTGTGAATCATGCAATACTGGAACATTCTGACACTGTCATTCGGAGTGATCGACGGATCATAGTCAAACACTTTGCTGCTCCACTGGTCGTCTTTGTTGGTAGTGCAGGCCTACTGCTCCACAAGTTGGGGTAATCGAAGGTGTGTGCTTGCTCGGTTCCTCGCAGCCTAACAGAAGACCATAAAGCCGGCCAGTGTGGCCGAGCGGTTCTAGGCGCTTCAGTTTGGAACCGCGCGACCGCTACGGCCGCAGGTTCGAATCCTGCCTCGGGCATGGATGTGTGTGATGTCCTTAGGTTAGTTAGGTTTCAGTAGTTCTAAGTTCTAGGGGACTGATGACCTGAGCTGTTAAGTCCCATAGTGCTCAGAGCCATTTGAGCCATTTTTGAGAAGACCATAAATATCAACGAAGGACCATTTTTACCAATTGCTTGCGCATTACGGAGCTGATCGTGACAATTTTTAGTCGAACATCGTCATAGCCGATGAAACATGGGTTCATCACCACTTCGAACTGGGCGGAAAATAGGAATCCATGGAGCGGCACCATATCACCTTTGCTCCGAAGAAATCGTTGGAAGCCGCACCATCAGGCGGTAAGGTCATGACGTCGGGCTTCTGGGACTCTGAAGTGTTTATTCTGTATGATTTCCTCCATCATGGTGCAAGAATCAACTCTGAAGTGTATTGTGCTGCTCTGAGGCAATTGAAGAAACGGCTTCAGTGTGTTCGTCGACACGAAATCTAACTTCTCCATCTCCAAGGCAACGCAATTGCGTACAGCCGAGAAGAGCGCACAAAACTTCACTGGGCTGTTTTTCCTCATCTCTCCTACAGCCCGGATCTCGCACCTTCCGACTTCCGTTTGTTTGGCCCAATAAAGGCTGCATTCCGCGGGAAGCGGCAAGTGGATGATGGGAAGGTTTTTCATGCAGTTGGCTCCGACGTCGATCAGTAGAATGGTACCATCCCGCCTGGCGGGCCGTCCCAGTAAGGTGGCTGGCGTTAAGGCCGTCGCATTGATTATGCAGAAAAATTGGGTGGGAAATAAAACGGTGTATCGGAATCCTGAATAAAATGAACTTGCTTTAATAAAAAAAGATTGTTGCGTTACTTATTGAACGTCCCACTTACAACTTTTATGAAGACCACCGCTGTACGGAGAGCCACAGAAAATTTTACATATTATCGCACACAGGTTGCCACGTAATCGGGACTTATTTAGTTTAATAATCGAAAAACATGTTTCACACACATACGTTGATCGAAATATTGAGCACTTTGGCAACCTCATTAAGGAGGGATGGAAACTCTACATGAGAACAACAATATAGATATCCTGGGCAGTTTCAACGTAAATAGATTTGTCTCTAAAACGGGAATTACAATGCCAATCAGTAAGTTACATCTGTTCGTGAACAGGGGGGATTTGGCCGAGCGGTTCTAGGCGCTACAGCCTGGAACCGCGCGACCGCTACGGTCTCAGGTTCGAATCCTGCCTCGGGCATGGATGTGTGTGATGTCCTTAAGTTAGTTAGGTTTAAGTAGTTCTAAGTTCTAGGGGACTTATGACCTTAGAAGTTGAGTCCCATAGTGCTCAGAGCCATTTGAACCAGCCACAGGGGAGATTTCAACTGAAACGGCAAAATGCCTCGAAAACACAAGTAAGATTGGCTGTGTCTGCAAAACTTTCTCTATGTTCTTTCAAGACCATAACCAATTTTTCAAACCTCACGTTTTCTTTAACTCTAGTGAGCTTAGGGACTGTACTAACTTTGACAGAATTTGTCTCTTCTACAATGTGATTTTCTTTTGAAACTCATTCTCATCAAATTAAAAATAAGTTGTTTCTCCCTTGCTGTGGGCACTGTGCAGTTAAGTCCACTTAAAACGTGAGATTTGCAATCCATTCCGGGTGCTCTTATTTTCTTTCCTGAACGTCTTTCTCCTTAATAAATTCACCGATAGCGAGTTTTAATACATTAGCTCGAAAAAATTTTTCTTAGTGCGAATTTCTGTAAATTTTTAAGGAAATGTTGAAAAGGTTCAAAATATGATTCTCTCTGACAGATATGAAAATAACCATTGTCCTACAAACAGGACGCTGATTGCGTTGGGAGAGAATCATTTAAATACTCAAATTGCAAAATAAATTCAGCCCTTTTGAAAGATTATGAGAAATAATTTATGAAAGTCTGTAGTTAGCCTCTAAATGGAGTCAAATGATACGCTTCGTGAACAAGGGTAACTGTGATTACCTACGGAAGCTAGTGATTAGAGCCAACAGGACCAATGATTTATTTATTAAAACGTTGAATCTAATTATTATTTATCTAAATCTTAGAAAGCAAGTATTCACGGACGTTAGTAGCTAGTTAGATGGCACAATTACAAACAAACCATTTATTTGTGAGGTCTGGATGGTTAAAAAAATTATTAAAAATAAGAAGTACATAATGTTACACCACATTTACTACAAAATGTTAGAAGCTTCCTCAAACAATTTTGGAATTGGCATCTTCTCTGATTTTTCCTTTTTCCATTAAAGTTATCTCCCACATCCAGCTGCACTGTACCCAGAACTTGTGGTACTGGGCTGCCAGTGCTTCTTCTTGTACTCTGCCCGATTTTCGTATATGTGGTGGCAATGTATCTTCGAATATCGTTGATGCTTTTGGCCTCCTCTGATACACTGTTGTAGTGCATATATATGGTTCTCACAGCAATATCAACAATTGTTATGAAAATTCATTAATACCATAATTCCCACGAACTTAGATCGTATGTTTCTCCAGAAGTCAGTCATAGTGGTCTTTGCCGCCCATATATTTGTTACAGTTACAAGATAAGGCTGTTTGACAATCTTCTTTTCGTTTTGTCCATTTTGAGGTCTAGGAACTGAAACCAGAGGCTGAATTAGACTAAAATTTGTTGTCAGTGTAACACAGACGTGATGTACAGGTACAGATAAGCAAATGATTACAATATATTTACTAAGATGGTATCTGTTCTTTCGGACATCTTAGTAAATATATACGTATGTCAACGCCTGTAAGCAGCTAAGGGTGCTCATTTCATTGTAATTTCATTCTAACGAGCTGCTTGGTCACCGATGGTATCTGTTCTTTCGGACATGTCCGAAAGAACAGATACCATCTTAGTAAATATGTAGTTAAGGCTCACCAACCACTTGACCATCTTCTTCTTCTGTGAGAATGCACTAACAGTGCCAGAACTCTTACGGGAATCGGCAACGCGCCGCGAGTAATGAGTATAAGGGGCGCGGGCAATACGAATGTAGTGCGGGACAATACGTTGAGAATGTGGGTTTCGCGGGGGGCGTACCAGAGACAAATCCCTGCAGCCACGCTATCCGCTCTCCTCTATGTCCTCGGTGGCTCAGATGGATAGAGCGTTTGCCATGTAAGCAGGCGATCCCTGGTTCGAGTCCCAGTCGGGGCACACATTTTCATCTGTCCCAGTTGACGTATGTCAACGCCTGTAAGCAGCTGAGGGTGTTCATTTCGTTGCACAATGATTACAATTTCAGAAAAACTGCATGATATTTTCAGGAGAAAGAACATTCAAATTGAGCAGCTCAATGACGTGTTCATTTTCGGCCTGGCACTGATAGATAGAGAGGTCGGATGTCATCCTGAGGGATATTGTGCCAAATTCTCCCCAAATGGTGCGTTGGGTCGAAAACCCGAGGTGGTGAGAGGGCCCTGCCCATAACGCGTCGGAAGTTGCCACTTCGGGAACGACCTGGCGACCTTGCTGCCAAGGTATTATTTAGCGAGGACGAAGACAAGTATTCTGAAGTCTGACCGCGAGCGGTCGGGCATTGTCTTGTTGAAAGCTAAGCCCACGATGCTTTGCTCTCAAGCGTAACAAAATGGGGAGTATACTATCATCGACGTACCACTGCACTGTAAAAGTGCCGCGATTGACAGCTAAATTGGGCCTGCTATGAAATGAAATTGTACCCCAAATCGTCATTCCTGGTTATCGGGCCGTACGGCGGGTGACAGTCAGTTAAATATCCCACCATGTCTGGGACGTCTCGAGTTCCGTTCTCGCTGGTCATCGGGGATCAGTTCAAGCAGGAATAATCACTGAAGACGTTTCTACTTCACTCATTGAGAATGGACGCCGAAGATGTGGCTCGGACAACGGTGGGACGCCAACCTGACTGTCACTCGGCATACGTCCCAACAACCAAGTGCGGTGGTCTAGGGTGCTGTTCCACATCTTAGGAGGATCCCTTTGGTCATCATTCGCGGCACTCTTATAGCACAGCATTACGTCGACGACATTCTGCGTCCCACTTTGTTGCCCACGATGGCAAGCCGTCTGGACTTACATTTCAGCAAGATAATGCCCGCCAGCACACTTCGAGAGTTTCTACGTACTGCTTGTCTTGACGCTTGCCAAACCCTACCTTGGCCAAAGAGGTCACCCAGTCGAAAACGTTTTGTTCAAATGGTTCAAATGGCTCTGAGCACTATGGGACATAACATCTGAGGCCATTAGTCCCCTAGACTTAGAACCACTTAAACCTAACTAACCTAAGGACATCACATACATCCATGCCCGAGTCAGGTTTCGAACCTGCGTCCGTAGCAGCAGCGCGGTTCCGGACTGAATCGCCAAGAACCGCTCGGCCACAGCGGCCGGCGAAAACGTTTGGAGCATTATTGACAGGGTCCTGCAAGCAGCTCGGGATTTTGATGATACAGAGCGACAGATGAAACAGAATTTGGCACGATATCCTTCAGGAGGACATCCAAAAGCTGTATCAATCAAGCCAATCCGAATAACTGTTTCCGTAAGAGTCAGAAGTGGACCAACTCGTTATTAATTTGCTCACTTTGTGAAGCTCTTTCTCTTAAATACCTCATCCAGTTTTTTTGAAGTTGTGATTATTTGTTTGTCTGTACATCTATATCAGATCGACAAATTTCCGTCCTATTCGGATAATTCCTGCATGGTGCGTCGTTTTTATGTCTTACATGAAAGTGTATTTTATGCTTCTGTGTTGAGGACTAAGATAGATTCCAGTCTGGTTTCTTGTTCTTGTTTTTCTATTGTGATACAATGTTTTGTGTAATATTTCTTGCCCAGTTTATTCTGATGTTGGTTAAATTCTAAAGGACAGATTTTTATAGTGTTTTTTAAATGGGTATTAAGTTTTACATTTTGCAAGTAGAATACCGAAAACCTTATTAGTGCCACACTGATTGAGAGTTCAGAGTTGTCGAAATAGAGTAATAAATATATTAAAATATTTATAAGGCAGACACTTTCCACTCCCACCATTTCCTGACCACAATAAAAAGTAATCACAACTGAGAACAAGCGAAGAAAAGTAGCTGCGGACGTTCTTAACGTTTCTATCAAACTTCACAGTTACCAAGCATACGTAAGTGGTAATCATTTACACGCACAGCTTCACTACACAAGCGTGGAGGGTTCTTCAAGTTCCAGCCATTCGTTCCCCCGTTTCTCTATTTCAGTCGTGAAAGGACGACCGCTGGAAATCCTCGGTATAGGTTCAGCTTCTCCGAATCTTTAGAATTTTACCGTCATGGCCCTTTTGCGAAAATGTGTTGGAGGAGGTAATATGTTGGGTGACTCTTCCAAGAACGTACGCTCTTGGGATTTAACTGTAAAACGGAACGCTTCTCTTGTTGCATCTTTCGCGAGCTGAATGAAAGTTCTCGTGGCCCTTTCAGACTTACTAGACGAATCTGTACCGAGGCACACTCCTATTTTTCGAATATTCTCCATCTATTCAATAAATATCACCCTGAAAGGCTCCTCGGCGGACTAGCAATACTGAAGTATCGGTCAGATCAGGCTTCTAGAAGCTACTTCTTTCGTACTTGCATACAGTTCTTGAGGGCTTTCCGATGAATCTTACTTTGTCGTTTGCCTTTCCTAAGATTAGTTAATATGTGTCGTCTAATTATAAATTTTCTCCGCTCGCATACACCCAGACACTTAAAGGATGTGATTGTTTCTAATAATTATTCGGCAATCGGACAATCAAACGACAACTAGTCTTTCCAGCTATTTTACGCAGTACGTTACATTTGCTTGTACTGATGGTCCACTGTTTCTCTCTGCACCAACTGTCGATTCACTACGGATATTCCGGCATTTAATTACAATTTTTCTTACTGCTGCGACTACTCCATGTACATCTTTATCCGCGAACAGCTTTATGCAGCTTCCGGCGTTATCCACTGGGTCATCTTTATAGACTGTGAACAGTACTGGTCCTGTAACACTTCCTTGTGGTAGTCCGTGGAACTTCTTTTATGTCTGAAGATTTCTGTCCGTCGAGAAGGTAATTTTACTGTCAGTGAGGAATGTAAGTCTAAACTCCACAGCCAATTACATAGAATAAAATATGGTAAGAGTATGAAGTAAAAGGCTCATAAGTGTAGTGACTTTCATTCAGTGAAGTTGATGATACTGCTACCACTGTTTCCTGATTGTTTTACTGCATAACTAGCACGATCTGCTATGCCTTCAGTATAGCGTCACGCGTAAATTTTCGTTGAAGTTGATTTTTACACTAAGGAGAATGGGATTCCCCTTACCACAACCTACATATCACGCCATCACCACTGGACGTATAACAGATAGCAGATGCCGTAAACCACAGTGATGTTACTGTAGAAAATCTATTCAAATAGCAACAGTGGTGACCAGACTTCAATAAACAACCAATTCGTGTCTTAAATACATCAGCTTAATCTACAAACAACTTAAAATGTCTCACGTGTCACTGTGTCTCTTTTCCTGATTAACTATGGGTCAGATGTCATGAAAGTGTTGCCAGGCATCAATAGCGGGACAGTTACAGGCATATGACGTGGAAGCTTTCTAAGTGAGCTTGACTGAGCAAAGTAGAGCAGTGGTCAGCACACTGGACTCAAATTCAGGAGGACGACGGTTCGAACCCGGTTCCGGCCATCGTGATTTAGGTGTTCTGTGATTTCCTTAAATCGCTTAAAACAAATGCAGGGATGGTTCCATCGAAAGGACACAGCCAGTTTCCTTGTCCATCATTCCATAATCCGAACTTGTGCACCACCTCTAATGATTTCATTGTCGACTAATCTTCTCCTCGTCGTCTAAGTGATTTAAACGACAGATATTTTCATCTTTTATTTTTTGTTATCCACTAAAATGCAGCGCATGTATGTTCTAGTAGAGAGAATATATCGATAAAAGAAGAACAGGTTTGCACGTCAGTTCTTGTTCTCGCATAGCGTTCAGTAGGGTTCTTATTTGGCCTTATGATAGTTGGCTCCCATTACATATTACTCCATCAACAAAACACCCAAGAGAAGTTAATCAAAAACATGATCTACAACGACAGCGATGATTTCGGATTTGTCTTCCTGCAGTACTCAGTACCACACTATTAATCTAGCATGTTAAATGTGATTGACATTGTATTCTTTGATAATTTCTCCTTTAATCAGTTGCACAAACTATGTTACACCTTCAGTGTTTGCTCTCTACCGATTCGTTAATGTTAGATTTGTTAAGCACTAATATTTTTACATATGTGGTTAATTCACAATTCTGTACTCTTACATGGGACACGTTTTCATCAGACTTTTCTCTTGGGCTATTATTAGACATTTTCATCTTTCCGCTTCATCTTCACAACATTTCTGCAGCATTACGTTCCAACATAGGGCTTCTCCCCAATTTACCTTTGACACTCTCTACAACAAACATCCAGATACAATCATGTTCTTCTTTTCCCTGATCTTATCCTGCATTCGTAATGGGGTTGGCATATTAATCTGGACCTGGCATCGTCACTGGTAGAGTGTGGGCGGATACCAATCCTGCCGCCACCCCCTCCCTACGTACGGAATATACAAAGGGCGTTCAAAAAGTTTTACACAGTCGTCTCTGGAACATTTAGCTGTAAATTGGTATATAAAAGTATTTTCTTTTATTTACAGGTGAGCCATAATGGACTGTGAAGTAAATGTCAGGTTGCGACAACGGTCGGTGATGGAGTTCCTATTCAAGACTGGCGATGACTCCGCCACATCGATTCACAGGAAGTTGCTCCCTGTTAATGGGGAGGACACAGTGGATCGCAGCAGTATCCAGTGGTGGTTGCACAGGTTTAAAGAAGGTGATTTCTCTTTACTGGACAATCCACGATGCCGTAGACTATCGACGGCAGTGAGTGATGTGAATAAGATCATTGATCAAATCATCCAAAGTGACAGATGTGTGACGACGCGACAGCTTGTTGAAATGACTCGTTTGTCATTGGGTAGCGTGGTATCACTGGTGCAGTCATTAGGATACAGAAAAATCTGTTCACGTTAGGTGCCTATATTATTGACAAGAGAAACGAAAATGCTGAGGGAGAATGTGTGCGAGGGTCTCATGAAGACCTTTACTGAAGAGTGGAAACAGTGTCTTGCCGGCGTCATTATCCAGGATGAAACATGGTTGTTTTTGTCCGAACCTGAGAGCAAAACCTAATCCATGGAGTGGAGTCATCCGAGTTCCCCTCGGAAGAAGAAACCAAGACTTTCACGAGCAGCAGGCCGAACGGTGAAGGCCTCCTTCTTCTGGGATCAGTGTCGCGTCATTTTCATTGTTTTTTTGGAACCTGGCTACAAAATTAACCGGGACGGTTACTGTTTGCCAAGCTGTGACGTGCCATCAACACCCACAGACGACAGCTTCAGGGTCACCTCATCAGTCTACTCCATGACAATGACAGCCCAATACAGCCCTTGTGACGCAGGACAAAATCAGGAAAATGGGTTGGAAAATTGTTCATCATCCTCCCTACAGTCCGGAATTGGCTCCGTCTGATTTTTACCTCTTCGGTCGTCTGAAGGCCCACCTGCGCAGTAAAACATTTGATAGTGAGAAAGACCTTATTTCCTACGTCAAGCGATGGTGTGGAAGTCAATCCCCAGAATTTTACCAAAATGCATTTACATCATAGGAAGAACGCTAGGCCAGATGCGTCACAGCTTAAGGAGGCTACATTGAGCTGGTTCCATGCATAGCTAAATGTTCCAAATATGTTCACAAAAAATTTCATTCTCCTTCCACAAAAAATAAAGAAATTAGAGACGACTGTGCAAAACTTTTTGAACACCCTTCGTATGTACGTCAACTGCCAGCCTCTAGTGTTAGTCCACGTAAAAGTGTGAGAACGATTACGAAACGTTCGTGAATCGTGTAGTTGAGGCAGGACGTGGGAACCATTTGGTAATCACCTAGCCTGGTACTTGGAAACATCGTAAAAACTACATTCAGGCTGACTGGCACACCGGGCTACCTCACTAATAGGCAGTGCAGATTCGATCTGGAGCCGGCGCACCTCCCCCGTTTCGCTGGTCGTCGGCGTCTGGAGTAGAATTGTCTGAGTGATGAGTCCTCCTTCGAAGTGTACCTCGATGACCAACGAAGCCGTGTTTGCAGACTTCCCGGACTGCGGTTGGATACCCAGTTAACTCTCACCCACCACGCCGCCCGAGAACCAGGAGTGATGGTCTGGGATGCGATTTCGTTTGATAGCAGGATCCCTTTGGCTGTCATTAGTGGCAGTCTTCCAGCACCGCGGTATGTGAGTGATATTCTACGCCCCTTTTTGTTTCCCTTCATGGCAAACAATCCCGGGCTTACATTTCTGCAAGATAATTCCCGCCCGACCACATCGAGTTTCTACTGGTTGATTTCTTGCTTGCCAAATCATACCTTGACCAGCAAGGTCGCAGGATCCCTCCCCAGCTGACAGGGTTTGGAGCATTATGGGAAGGACGCTTCAACCATCACGGGATTTTGACGGTCTAACATACCAGCAGCAAAGAATTTACCACAATATTCCTCAAGAGGACAGTCAACAAATCGGTCAACCAATACAAGCAGAATAACTGCTTACTTTAGGACCAGAGGTGGATAAACGAGTTGCTGACTTCTCAATTTGTGAAGCTCATTCTCTTGACGAAATCATTCAATCCTTTCTGAAATTTTAATAATTTATTTGTCTGTACATGTAAGTCACGTCTACCTATTTCTGTCCCATTCAGATAATTCATATGTGGCGGGTTTTTCTTTTTTTTCCTTAGAGTGAATCAAAAGGTAATTCAAGAAGGCAACGGTTGTGGAACAAACGTCAGAAGCTAATATTAAACGAGGCAAGGCAGATATCTTTCATTTCTTGGTTGTATTTTAAGAACATGAGGTTGAAGATTATCAATTTATACTTGTTTAGTGAAAGTAGATCAGCAATGTTGATTATGTTTTTAATGTCAAATTGTCTGTTACATGTTAAACTTCGGACTTTCTGTTCTGAATGGTGCACATACTACACATTAAAGCTGATAATTTGTCCAACGCTGTTAGATACAAAATTCAGCTGAGAGAAAGAGTAGAAAAATGTAGCTGCGAGAAATAAAAGAAAATCATGACCTTTCTCAAACTCTTATTAACAAAAACTCCGGCTATGAACTTTGATGAATAACTGATTGCCGTGAAACTAAATTTGGTCCTTGCGGAATCTAAATAATGAGCGGAAGTTTTCTACGCTATTTGGTTTACCTGGATCGTGTTAGATAATTCGTCGCAAACTGCTCTCATAGCTATAGTGCCTCTCGACTACAGAGCTGCAATATCTGTTATGTTCGCAAAGGGGTAATACATTCTCTAAAAACTTTGCTGCCCTCCTTGGTTCATATTTTTTGACAATGTTTTTAAGTAAATTGAAAACTAATTGATTCTTGCGATGTGGATAATCATTCTGGGTTTAGTGAATTCCCCAAAATAACTAATGTTTGCTGCTTACTGCTACTATACCACACTTCGTCTGTTCATCCCTAACACCCAAGCATTACCGTTTGTCTTCGCAGAGCAAAGATCACCTCTAACTCATCTCGTCTCTGCGCATCGTAGCTTCTCAGCCGAGGCTGCACGCGCATGTCCAAGCAATTCCAAATTTACGAGCACGATTCCAAACATCCGAAACACGTACAGTTCCCATGAAAATCTACACACACACACACACACACACACACACACACACACACACACACACACACACACACACACACACCTTTCAAGGTGCATATATAGGGGAGATAGCATCAATAACGGCTAGTAAGTACATCTTTGAGTCCTTTTGACGTAGCCGCGATAGAAATAGTAGAAGGAATTCATGGAAGCGCTGCCAGGAATGTGATTATTTGTGTATTTCATACGAAATATGATTTTCTTTGACTTGGCTCGCCCCTAGATAGTGCATGGGATTAGGTACCGGTACTTACTATGATTCTCTCTCTGCCATTTACCATTCGCTTGGAGGGAGGCAGAAATTACCACGTGTGTGGTTCTCACGTTTAGTGATCCAGCTTATTTTAAACCCTTATTTAATGGGTGTATGGAAGGTGTCGAGGGTGTCGTTGAACTATGTTATGGTGATATGGAGTTTTTGTGGTATGTTGATAGAAATAAGACCATGTTCTTTCGAAATCCTATTGGATAAATTTAAACAATTGTTTTCCGACGTACACCATGGTAAATGGCAGAGAGAGACTAATAATAAGTACTTAATCCCAAGCAATATCTAGGGACATTTCGTTTTTTTCAATTGATTCAAATGCGGCTCTTGGTAAAACATGATTTATTGTGTAAACCAAAGAAAACACTTTCTATCCCTATTTCGCACAACTTTGTTGTCCTACGATCAGGGTTTCGTGTTGTAAGCACATATCCTACACAAGGGTAATACGATAAAATGATAACACGATTCACAGTATTTACAGATGGTTTTCAATGTCGTGCACAGGCGCACTAAGAGTACTAGCCAAATACGTTCAAATCACTGAGCATAGTCGCACCAAGAGTCCCATAAACATCAGCGTGTTCAAAGCGTCAATATGAAAGAAAATGTAATATCATTCATGATAAATGTTTGAGTGCGTTACTCTGCACGTAGTATGTGAGTCCGCTGTAAAGAAATTTCTTGCGTCACAAAGATGTGGCTAATACGTCACTGAATGTCACAATTTTCACACCATTTCAAAAACTATGTTGCAATCTTTGAATTATATGGATTCAGTTAAAACAGTCGTTAACCTGAGTGTACCCAGTACACCACTAGAGAAAACTCGTCGAAGTGTGTCTCGAAGTAAACACGTTTTGTTTTGTCGAGAATCCAGTGCATAAACACTTTTTGACTTGGATTCTTTTCTTTTTTGTTTGTGTGGAGGCTAATACAGATTCAGAGGATGCAGTACTGGTCCATAAATATGCCACTGAAAACTCAGACAATAAGGCGGAAACGTAGCACTGGTTTATCAAAACGTGTGTGAAATAATTGCATAAATGCAGTTGAAGTGATCCACATATCGTTGTTGTAAAGAAAACGACTGTTAGTTGCGTAAGTGTCTCACAGTGCAGAAGATTATGCCTAAATATTTCCATGAATGTTCCGACTTCAGCGTAATACATAACAAACATTGAATAAACGAGTAAGCTAGAATAAAAATTGAAATATGTGTATTTGTTACCACACTGTTACACAAATAAATAGTTAAGATAAGTTTCAATAAGTGAATGAGTTTGGTGGTGTTCAAAACCGGTCTTCAATATATAAATGAAGTTGCACAGTAACATGTAATTGAAATTCTCTACATCAGTGATACATAGTATACTGGGTAAGAAAAAATGCGTAAAATATTTTATGCATACAAGACGAGATCTGAGAATAAAAATCATAGCATTATCGTGCAAATATCTGTCAAAATACAGTAACAGAAATAAAGGCTTCCTTAAAGTTGTCTTATTTACAGTATACAGCCAGCATAAAACATAATATTATTTACTATAAAGATTTCTAGGTCGAGCAACTATTCAGCAGGAAAGTGGATGAAGTAGAGAATAAAAGTCGGTGCGCAAAATTATTATTGTAATGCCAAAAAAAAAATTAATTACCATAAAGCTTCAGTTGTCTGTACGTCATAAAAAATAAAGAAACTGAAAACGTGGCCACAGATGGTTATTTATGCACTTACTAACTAATCATTATCATCTTAAAAATGCTCAGCATACCACAAATGCAGGAAAGACGATGTGGTACCAAGAAAATACCTTACAGCTCTCCATTAATGGTTCAAATGGCTCTGTGCACTATGGGACTTAACGTCTATGGTCATCAGTCCCCTAGAACTTAGAACTACTTAAACCTAACTAACCTACGGACATCACACACGTCCATGCCCGAGGCAGGATTCGAACCTGCGACCGTAGCAGTCGCGCGGCTCCGGACTGAGCGCCTAGAACCGCTAGACCACCGCGGCCGGCGCTGTCCATTAATAATATAAAGAATAGGTGAGCTAAATGGTTAGCAAACATATTTAAATTTGATAAGCTGAAAGGAAAAAGTAAGAAAACGCCAATAACATGTTAAGAGAGAAGGAACAGTTGTTAGTCAAAGCAAAATCAAATAGTTTTCAAATAAAAGTACGCGAACAGAAATGTCATCCCTCGTAACTATCACCACCCACACAGAAAAATGCTTACAGGTCACCACAGCGTAAAGTAACAAATTTCCTAATACATCTCTTCTCCATTCAAAAGAAATCTTCTATCCCATCGCAGTGTAAAGTAACGAATTTCCTAACTTATCTCGTTTCCATTCGTAAGAAATCTTCTACCCCAAACGAAAATCACTAAATTACAACATACAGTCTCCACTACAAGCAAATCATAACGTAATCGCTAATAGTTCGTAACCTCATCACCTATTTCCTGAAATCTTAAAACACATCCCTTCAAATAAATAATTCATAAAATCATAAACTTTATCATGTCATCCAATAATATCATAGACTCATAATTACTTGCGTAACATTCTATATATTACTCAAAAAACTTATATGACGTCGTAGTCGTAGTTCTTACTCCACATTATTTTGTTCATTGGTCTAGGCTGGAAATAAGAAACCTCCACCGGTTAGTGTCAAAAGATGTTAAACCAACCCAGAGATTCCCTACCTGTTGTCAACTATGTGATGTACAGCATTTGCCAAATACCGTCCAGTTGGTACATAATGCAGTGTGTCAGCCTGTAAGAAAAATTCAATTACTTTACGCAGTATCAAATGTTACCATCATGGTTTTGTGTCATTACGCAACTCCACTCGACCGAACTTCTCCGGTCAGGGCCTCCCGGCCAACAAGGCCATACGATAATTTCATTTTTCCACTTGACTAAATGTTGCTACTTGTTTTCTGTAATGCAGTTTTGCAAAAATCTTTGTGAGACATATACCGCTAGAAAGTTTCATGATTGGTGACATTGTAATTTCTATCTGACTGTTAAAGAATATCCTACTAACAAAAAGACATAATGTGAAAGAAATACAAAGAAATGGCCAACCTCTTCTTCCTCAAACAAGGGGAAAAAATTACGATCCACGCACTCATACGATGAAACGGCGCAAGACTTAACTTCTACATATTTAAAACAATCCAGACATGATTGAGAAAAGCACATGTCTCACAACATGACTGTGCTAAAAATGTGCACTGAATAACAAAAAGAAAGACCAAAGAATTATTCTACGAAATATGGTACAGACCACGCGGTTTCTTTCTTCTCTTTCTTTCTTTCGTTTTTTTATTTTTTATTTTTATTTTTATTTATTTATTTCTTCTTTTTTTTGCACAATATTTCGTCTTCAGTCTCACTTGGGCCAGTGAATATGAAATGGTCCGTGGCAGATTAAGAAGAATTTTGGAAATATGTTCTTTGATTTTCATGATAACTGGCGGGATCGAACAAAAATCTTTTGACCTACATTGAATTCTTTATTGTGCACCCCCTCTTCTATAGCCGTTTTCTCTTCTCTGCTGCCTGTTGTATGCTTTTAAGAGACATTCCAATGACTCCATGATGCCTTAAGCATTGTGACTCCGGAGAAGGTACAGTTTCTCTGATTTTGTCAGGCAGTTATTTATTTTTCAGTACCAAATGTGGATAGAATAGAGGGAATCCTTATGTAAAGAATTTATGGTGTCCTGAAAGATTTGAAAATACTTATTCCATTCTGTGTGCTTTTTGTGACATTACAGTCTGCATAATTTTCTTATTTCTTTCATGATTCTTTGAGAAGGGTTTGGAGAAGCATGATACTGGGGAATGAAAACTGATCAATTTTTGTATTTTTGGATGTGCATATCCAAAAAGCCGAACGAAATTGAGGTTCATTGATAGTTATAACATTGCCGATGTGTCCAACTACTCTTAAAATATCCTTGGTTAATGCTGTAGAAACAATTCTCGCAGTCGGTTTACGATGTTGTGTAAAAGAGACAAATCACGAGGGTCGTCTAATAAGTAAAATTGTGTTTTATTCAATTGCTGTCAGACGGTCCATAAGTAAAAATTATCAACATACCGTAATATTACACGCAACTGAGGAAGAGAGGACTACAAAAGTTGAAGATGTAAAGGCTCGTTTACGCTGTGGCAACATTTTGCAACATTCTGGCATGCTACGGAAATGTGTCGTGCGTCGTCTTGTAGTATGCTACAAAAGGCACCACCTTGCGGCTTATGTGGCATGCGGCAGGTTAATTTAGATCAAAGCAACAGAAGTTGCGCCACACTGAGTTGCTCTTGCAGGAGAATGGGTGATAAAGTGATTGTGGTGGCTGCTTACAAGGTCATCGCACATGCCGCGGACAACGGAAATGAAAATAAACGGAAAAAGAAACGATAGTAGAAGAGACGAATATTTAAAGAAGGCCCACGAACGAGTATAATAGGAGATCCAGCAGCAGATGATGGTGCATTATTTAGTAATTTTAGGAGAATGTCCAATGACGACTTCAATTGTTTACTACAGTTAACTACACCTCTTATTCTGAAGAAAAATACCATTTGCCAAGACAGTATTTCACCAAGAATTCGACTGGCCTTCGCATTAAGATTTTTATCACTGGGAATTCGTACAAGTCACTAACGTACTTATTGAATGTATCATATTCTGCTATTTCCCTCATAATGCCAGAAGTATGTAGAGGTATTTCATTAGTGTTGAAGAATTACTTAAAGGTAAATAGACAACATTCAATACTCACTTTATTTAGACAACTTTTTATTTTCATAAATCGTTATAATCGTTATTAAATAATTGGTATAAAATATATCACTTATCTTTTAAATCGCAAAAATTCATGGAGCTCTTCTGATGTACATGGTACTTCAATGAATTCTTCACTCTCACCAGTATCATTGGCAACGTATATAATTTCGCAGTTAGCTACTGGACAGCTTATTTCTGCACTGTTTTCCGATACGACAACCGGTAATGATGCGATGTTGGGAGTTCACTTCTAATGCTCCCCCAACGCTGCTTTGAATAGCACATTTCCAGTAGTGTGCTTCACATCTACATATACATCTACATTTATACTCCGCAAGCCACCCAACGGCGTGTGGCGGAGGGCACATTATGTGCCACTGTCATTACCTTCCTTTCCTGTTCCAGTCGCGTATGGTTCGCGGGAAGAACGACTGCCGGAAAGCCACCGTGCGCGCTCGAATCTCTCTAATTTTACATTCGTGATCTCCTCGGGAGTTATAAGTAGGGGGAAGCAATATATTCGATACTTCATCCAGAAACGCACCCTCTCGAAACCTGGGCAGCAAGCTACACCGCGATGCAGAGCGCCTCTCTTTGTTTGGGTTGTCATGGAAATTTTCTCATCTCATTGGCGATGAACTCTCCGTACACACTCAATTCATACCTGTTGTTAACAGTTTTTAAAATCTGGTAAACTTCCGCAACTCCAGCATCTTTCTCTATTTCCTGAGCTGTTCTTTTTTTTGGTTTAGTAATTCTCTTTCCCTGTGTTTCCCCACGAGACGTAATTACTGTCTGAGGCACATTGTCTTCAGAAGGCTGACTTGAATCTCCATCTTTGTTTCTATGTCCTCCGTGTCATCATTCTGAAAAAATAGGGAAAGTAATGATAATGTTTTACTTTTCAGATTCCAAGGGATACTGAAGAATGGAAGAAGGTTGCCAGAACTTTCGAACCCTCACTGTCAAGGTGCCATAGATGGCAAACATGTGCAAATTATATGTCCTGCCAATACTGGAAGTGGATATATTAACTACTGAAAAACATTTAGCCTCGTTCTCATGGCGATTGCAGACGCGTATTACTACCTTCAACATGTACATGTTGATTGTCAGGGCCGCATATCGCTTCGTAAAGCGTTAACGTAAAAGAAATTAAACATTCCTCCCCCAGAATCTTTTCCACAAAGAGAAAATTTTACACGATGTTTTAGTAGAGGACGAGGCATTTCCATTGACCACAAATATAATGAAACCGTATGCTGGGCAGTTACCAAGGCCGGAAGAAAGAATATTTAAGTAGCGACGTTCTCGCACACGACGTAATGTCGAAAAAGTTTTAGGAATAATGTCCTCTGTTTTTCGAGTACTTAAAGTTGAGAACACTGAAATAGTTACAAAATCTTGTACTTATCTCCATAGTTTTTTAAAGTTAAGTGCAACGTCCTGAACTATTTATGGATCTCCAAATAATTTGGATACATAAGACGTAGATAACGATGTAATTGCTCTTGGAGAGGGGAGAGAAGCTACTCGCAATGTACAGGCTTAACGAATTTATCAAATGTACCTCGAAGACCATCCGGTGATGCAGAGGCAGTGCGAGAGGATTTCAAAGAATATTTTATGACACCCCATGGAAATATTGAGTGGCAATAGAGATACCAATAGTATAATCCTGGTCCAATGTATATTAATTACGTTCGTACTACAATGTATATTCATTTACGTAAATAAATAGAATCATCTAGATGAACTCAAACTTTTTAGTTACTTTCCTCGTACACACTTGTTTGTGTGGTCAACTGAAGTAAAACATGTTTTAAAACTACAGCTTACATCTACCGATTACATACTTATTCGAAAGCATTTGGTAGAGGGTATTTTATGTAGCCTATTCATCACAACAATTTTTAAAAAATGGAACTTTCTAAGAACAGAATAAAATTTCCTATTTTACAAATATACTTATTGGTAATTTTGTTGCCATGGTTGATAGATTGATTAACTGAGAGGGGTTATGGGACCAATTTGTTGCCATGGTTAGGAATACTACAGAAATATGAATAGTTGTGGAAATCGAGATACTTACAATTTAGCTGTTCATTCCTGCACTTGTTTCCGTCAATTCTATGATGAATTTCAATGATTCATATGCGAACCATTTTCTTTCCGTATCGTCCGCTGAGCTTCTTTTTTTATTCGTCACATGCATGTGTTCACGATGAAACGCACTCTTCAGGTTTTTAATCTTCTTCATTATTGCAGTCTCATCGATTTCATATCTTGAAGCGAGATTTCGTATTACGCCTCTTTTCACTAACACTATTTTTATAATTACTTTCACGTGCGCTCCACAGAACCTCAGCTTGTCAGTAGTCCTCTATGAATACTGAATACTTCTCGTTCGACCACCCCATATTTTCGAATTTACCGCTGCCGCACAGAAAATGTCGCACTCGAACCCACTCAGCTCGGGGGTTAGCTGCGGCACACTGCGGCAGCTTGCGACATGACGCACGGTGTTTTGTATGCCGCATGAATCATGCGACAAGGTGCATCTTGTAGCATGCGGCACTGTTGCATGCCACAATGTTGCAAGATGTACCCCCAGCGTAAACGAGGCCTAATGCCCCACAATTTTTTTCTCAGAATATATTTATTCATAAGAGTCAGAATTAGGTGACAATATACATGAACATGCCTTGTCCATGTCCTGTTTTTCTACATAGTCTCCATCACGTTCTGTGGCCGTACGCGAACGTTGTGGAAGAGCCTATATTCCCTGCTGATAAAAGGATAAAAGCTCTTGTCCCGTAGACGTAGCCATGTTTTCACTGCATGACTGACACTCTCGTCATCTTGAAAGTGTTTTCCCCATAGAGAATCGTTAAGCAGCCCAAAGAGATGGAAGTTCGAGGGTGCCATGTCTGCACTGCGAAGTGAGTGAGGCAGTGGTGTCCAACCCAATATGGCGATGTGTTCCCGGGTTCTCAGACTTGTGTGTGGGCGTGCATTGTCATATTGGAGCAAGATTATTGCTGGATTCTTGTCCAATAGAATACGTCGGAAACGATTCTTCATTTTATTCAGAGTCTTCACGCATGCCTCTGAATTGATGGCTGACTCTCTTGGCATCACATCCACGAGAAAGACTCCATCACAATCCCAGAAGACTGTCACTATGACTTTTCCGACAGAGAGTGTTGTCTTGAATTTCTTCTTTTGTGGTGAATGAGGATGATGCCACTCCATGGACTGCCTTTTTGTTACCGGCGCAAAGTGGTGCACCCAGCTCTCGTCTCCTGTAACGATCCTTGACAGAAAAGCCTCTTCGTCGGTCTCAGAACCCTCCACAATTCAGATGAAATGGCCTTTCCTTGAATCTTGTAGTCCTCTGTGAACATTCGTAGAACCCATCGAGGGCACCTTTTTAAATATCCGAGAGTCTCGATCTTTGCAGACTCACTTCCAATGCTGACCGACACTGTAGAGCCAATTGTCGAGTTGTGATGCGCCGATCGGCACGAATAATGGCATCCGCACGATTCAGAATGTCTGGAGCAGTGGCTGTGACAGGACGTCCCGAGCGTAGCTGATCCTGGAGCTCTGTTTCTGCATTTCCTGGGGCTGTAACTTTCTTTACCCATCGTTCAACTGTACTCCCATCAGCTGCAGCATCGCCCTACACTGCACACAAACGTTTATGGATGTTCACCACGGTTCCTTTTTCTGCACACAAGAATTCAACAACAGCACGCTGCTTGTAACGTGAGTCGCTGTACTACGGTTCTGCCATCGGCCAGAAAGGTTCGAAACTTCACCGACGCACAGAACAAACATCAAAGTGAAGCACCAACAAGGGCGTTTGTCTGTGTATATTAATGGCTTTTAAAGAAACGTGGAACATTACTTATTGAACGAAATCGTATTTTGATGCGATTTTGATGCGAGTTCTACTACCACAAGAATATACAAAAAACCTTGTCTGCTAGTTGTAACCGATCCATACAGGTCCACGGCTGATAAATAATGTAATTTAACTGAAATGATGGAAAACAGACGATCAAACTGTGAAGTGACCATTGTTTTAGCTTTTTGACAGAATTTACATTTGGCAAGAATGCGTCGGATGAGGTTTTTCATGTTGAGGAAGTAAGAGGTCTGACAAAGGATGTAAAAATACTTTCTCGCTCCATAGTGTGTATGGCTAAGATGAATGTATCAAACTAACTTGTTGACTAAATCACGAGGAATGCAAACAAGCCACGTATCCCCGCCACGTTTCAAATGTTTGAAGAGAATGTAGTTGCTAACCATATAACAATGTCTAATTTTCGCGTTGTTTGCGTCTCGCCACAGCTGCTTGATATTCTTACATGTTGTTGTTGTGATCTTCAGTGCCAAGATTGCTTGAATGCAGCTCTCCTTGCTACTCTATCTGTACAACCCTCTTCATCTCCGAAAAACTACTGCAACCTACGTCCTTCTGAATCTGCTTACTGTATTCATGTCTTCGTCTCCTTCCATGAGTTTTACACCCAACGCTTCCCTCCACTACCAAATCGATGATCGTTTGATGTCTCATAATGTGTCCTAGCAACAGATCCCTTCTTCCATCCATGTTGTGCCACAATTTGTTTTTCTTCCCATTTCTATTCAATAACTCCTGATTAGTTACATGACCTACCCACCTGATCTTCAATATTCTTCTGTAGCACCAAATTTCAAAAGTTTCTATTCTCTTCTTCTCTAAACTGTTTGTCGTGCATGTTTCACTTCAATACATGACTGCACTCCATACAAATACTTTCAGAAAAGACTTCCTAACACTTAAATCTATACTCGATGTTAAAAAAATTTCTCTTCTTCAGGAACGCCTTTCGTGTCATTGCCAGGCTACATTTTACATCCTCTCTAGTTCGCCCATCATCAATTATTTTGCTGCCCAAATAGCAAAACTCATCTACTACTTCAAGTGTCTCATTTCCTAATCGGATTCCCTCAGAAGCACCTGATTTAATTGGACTACATTCCATTATATTCATTTTGCTTCTGTTGATATCTATCTCTTATCTTCCTTTCACCGTCCATTCTGTTTAACTGCTTTTCCAAGACTTCTCCTGCCTCTGACAGATTTATACTGTCATAGGCAAACATCAAAGTTTTTATTTCTTCTTGTTTATTTCTGGACTTTAATTCCTACTTCAAATTTCTGTTGCATTTCCTTTACTGCTTTCTCAAAATAAAGATTGAGTAACATCACAGATAGGCTACAACTCTGTCTCACACCCTTTTCCACCACTGCTTCCCTTTCATGCCCCTCGACTCATGTAACTGCCATCTGGTTTCAATACAAATTGTAAATATGTATTTGATCCTTGTATTTTATCCTAGCCATCTTTAAAAATGGAAATAGAGTATTCCAGTCCACACTGTCAAAAACTTTCCCTAAGTCTACAAATGGTATAAACGTAGGTTTGCCTTTCCTAAACCTATAAGAGAATTCGTAGGGTCAGTATTGCCTCGCCTGTTAGTCCATTTCTCCGGGAACCAAACTGGTCTTCTCCGAGGCTGGCTTCTACCAATTTTTCCACACTTCTGTAAAGAATTTATGTTAGTATATTGCAATAGTGCCTTATTAAACTGACAGGTTGGGAATTTTCACATCTGTCACCAACTGCTTTCTTTGGAACTGGAATTATTTCATTCTTGTTGGCGTCTGAGGGTGTTTCGCTAGTCTCGTAAACCTTGCTCATAAAATGTAAGAGAAACTGTAAGAGTTTTGTCATGGCTGTCTATCGAAAGTCTATCGGTAGTTCTAACGAAATGTTGTCTACTCCCAGGGCCTTGTTTTGACTTAGGTCTTTCAGTGTTCTGTCAAATTCTTGAAGCAGTATTATATCTACAATCTCATCTTCATCTACGTCCTCTTCCATTCCGTAATATTGCCCTCAAATAACACCTTCCTTGTATAGACCATCTATATACTCCTCCCACCTTTCTGCTTTCCCTTCTTTCTTAGGACTGGTTTTATATCTGAGCTCTTGATATTCATGTATGAGGTTCTCTTTTCTCCAAAGGTCTCTTATCCTATTGGCTGCGCCTACCTTTCCCCTAGTTATAATTGCTTCTAAATCCTTTCATTTGACTTCTAGCCGTTCCTGTTAGCCATTGTGCACTTACTATCAATTTAATTTTTTAGACTTTTGTCTTTCCTATCGCCTGCTTCATTTACTGCCTTTTTATATTTTCTCCTTCCATCAGTTAGATTCAGAATCTCTTGTCTTACCCCCCCGGGGTCTGCTCGATCCTCTGTTGCCTTCACTATCTCCTCTCTCAAAGCTACCAATTTCTCTTCTAGTATTCCTTTCAAGTGTTCTTGTCAAACTTTCCTTAATGTTCACTCTGAAACTGACTGTAACCTGGGGTTCTTTCCATTTATCAAGGTTTCATCTCTTTAAATTCCTACCTTTCTGCAGTCTGGATGATTGGCTGATATGGCCTTGTAACACTAACCAAAACGGCCTTGCTGTGCTGGTACTGCGAACGGCTGAAAGCAAGGGGAAACTATAGACGTAATTTTTCCCGAGGACATGCAGCTTTACTGTATGATTAAATGATGATGGCGTCCTCTTGGGTAAAATATTCCGGAGGTAAATTAGTTCCCCATTCGGATTTCCGGGCGGGGACTACTCAGGAGGACGTTGTTATCAGGAGAAAGAAAGCTGGTGTTCTACGGGTCGGAGCGTGGAGGGTAAAAAATTTAAAAAAGGAAATGAATAGGTTAAAGTTAGATATAGTGGGAATTACTGAAGTTCGGTGGCAGGACGAACAAGACATCTGGTCAGGTGAATACAGGGCTTTAAATACAAAATCAAATAGGGGTAATGCAGAAGTAGGTTTAATAATAAAAAAAATTAGAATGCGGCTAAACTACTACAAACAGCATAGTGAACGCATTATTGTGGCCAAGATAGATGCGAAGCCCACGCCTACCAGAGTATTACAAGTTTATACGCCGAAGAGATTGATGATGAAATATGTGACGAGATAAAAGAAATTATTCAGATAGTGAATGGAGACAAAACTTTAATTTTCATGGGTGACTGGAATTCGATAGTAGGAAAAGGAAGAGAAGGAAACGTAGTAGGTGAACATGGAATGGGGTTAAGGAATGAAAGAGGAAGCCGCCTGGTAGAATTTTGCACAGAGCGTAACTTACTCGTAGCTAACAATTGGTTCAACAATCATAAAAGAAGGTTGTATACTTGGAAGAATCCTGGAGATACTGATAGGTTTCAGATAGATTATATAACGGTAAGACAGAGATTTAGGAACCAGCTTTTAAATTGTAAGACATTTCCAGGGGCAGATGTGGACTCTGACCACAATCTGTTGGTTATGAACTGTAGATTAAAACTAAAGAAACTGCAAAAAAAGTGGGAATTTAAGGAGATAGGACCTGGATAAACTGACAGAACCAGAGGTTGTAGAGAGTTTCAGGGAGATCATTAGGGAACGATTGACAAGAATGGGGGAAAGAAATACAGTAGTAGAAGAATGGGTAGCTTAGAGAGATGAAATAGTGAAGGCAGCAGAGGATCAAGTAGGTTAAAAGACGAGGGCTAGTAGAAATCCTTGGGTAACAGAAGAGATGTTGAATTTAATTGATGAAAATACAAAAATGCAGTAAATGAAGCAGCATAAAGGAATACAAACGTCTCAAGAATGAGATCGACAGGAAGTGCAAAATGGCGAAGCAGGGATGACTAGAGAACAAATGTAAGGATGTAGAGGCGTATATCACTAGGGGTAAGATAGATACTGTCTACAGGAAAATTAAAGGGACCTTTGGAGAAAAGAGAACCACTTGTATAAATATCAAGAGCTCAGATGGAAACCCAGTTGTAAGCAAAGAAGGGAAAGCAGAAAGCTGGAAGGAGTATATAGAGGGTCTATACAAGGGCGACGTGTTTGAGGACAATATTCTGGAAATTGAAGAGAATGTAGATGAAGACGAAATGGGAGATATAATACTGCATGAAGAGTTTAACAGAGCACTGAAAGACCTAAGTCGAAACAAGACCCCGGGAGTAGACAACATTCCACTAGAACTACTGATAGCCTTGTCAGAGCCAGCCCTGACAAAACTCTACCACCTGCTGAGGAAGATGTATGAGACAGGCGAAATACCCTCAGACTTCAAGAAGAATATAATAATTCGAATCCCAAAGAAAGCAGGGGCTGACAGATGTAAAAATTACCGAACTATCAGTTTAATAAGCCACGGCTGCAAAATACTAACACGAATTCTTTACAGAGAATGGAAAAACTGGTAGAAGCCCACATCGGGGAAGATCAGTTTGGATTCCGTAGAAATATTGGAACACGTGAGGCTATACTGACTCTACGACTTATCTTAGAAGAAAGATTAAGGAAAGGCAAACCTACATTTCTAGCATTTGTAGACTTAGAGAAAGCTTTTGACAATGTGGACTGGAATACTCTCTTTTAAATTCTGAAGGTGGCAGGGGTAAAATACGAGGAGTGAAAGGCTATTTACAATTTGTACAGAAACCATATGGCAGTTATAAGAGTCGAGGGGCTTGAAAGGGAAGCAGTGGTTGGGAAGGGAGTGAGACAGGGTTGTAACCTATCACCCATGTCATTCAATCTGTATATTGAGCAAGCAGTAAAGGAAACAAAAGAAAAATTCGGAGTAGGAATTAAAATCCATGGAGAGGAAATAAAAACTTTGAGGTTCGCCGATGACATTGTAATTCTGTCAGAGACAGCAAAGGACCTGGAAGAACAACTGAACGGAATGGGCAGTGTCTTTAAAGAGGGATATATAATGAACATCAACAAAAGCAAAACGAGAATAATGGAATGTAGTCGAATTAAATCAGGCGATGCTGAGGGAATTAGATTAGGAAATGAGACACTTAAAGTTTTAAGGAGTTTTGGTATTCGGGGAGCAAAATCACTGATGATGGTCGAAGTAGGGAAATATAAAATGTAGATTGGCAATCGCAAGGAAAGCGTTTCTGAAGAAGAGAAAATTGTTAACATCGCGTGCAGATTTAAGCGTCAGGAAGTTGTTTCTGAAAGTATTTGTATGGAGTGTTGCCATGTATTGATGTGAAAAATGGACGATTAATAGTTTGGACAAGAAGAGAATAGAAGCTTTCGAAATGCGGTACTACAGAAGAGTGATGAAGATTAGATGGGTAGAATACGTACCTAATGAGGAGGTATTGAACAGAATTGGGGAGAAGAGGAGTTTGTGGCACAACTTGACCAGAAGACGGGATTGGTTGGTACGACATGTTCTGAGGCATCAAGGAATCACCAATTTAGTATTGGAGGGCAGCGTGGAGGGTAAAAATCGTAGAGGGAAACAAAGAGATGAATACACTAAGCAGACCCAGAAGAATGTAGGTTGCAGTAGGTACTAGGAGATGAAGAAGCTTGCACAGGATAGAGTAGTATGGAGAGCTGCATCAAACCAGTCTCAGGACTGAAGACCACAACAACAACATCCAGTAACTTGTGGTCAGAGTCTACATCTGCACCTGGAAATGTCTTACAATTTAAAATCTGTTTCAGAAATGTCTGTCTTACCATTATATAAACAACCTGAAACTTTCCGGTTTCTGCAGGCCTCTTCCATGTATACAACCCTCTTTCATGATTTTTAAACCAAGTGTTAGCTATGATTAAGTTATGCTCTGTGCAAAATTCTACCAGGCGGCGTCCTATTTCATTTCTTTCCCCCCAGCCCATATTCATCTTCTATTTTTCTTCTCTTTCTTTCCCTACTATCGAATTCCAGTCCTCCATGGCTATTAAAATTTTGTTTCCCTTAACTATCTGAATAATTATTCTTACATATCTTATTCTTACGTATCTCATTCCTTCTGAGTGACCTTTACAGCAAAAAAAAAAAAAAAAATAAAGGGAGAGCTGTTATACGTATGGAAGACGGAAATTGGACTGACAGAATTCTGTAACTGAACCAGTTTGTGAGCCACCAACAGATCGTGAAAAACCGTGAGCAACAACATCCTCTTTTCCTGGAATGTGGAAGACAGTGGAGTGAAATTCCTTTTACTGCAATGCCTATCTTCCCTAGCGATTAACAGGAAGTTTGGCGGTCATAAGAAATAGTAATGGACGATGGTCTGCGTATATTTATTTATGTTTGCCCAACAAAGAACATATTTTGTAAAAGCCCTATCTACAAACTAATGCCCCAAGTTCTGGGACTGAATAATTTCGTTCAAAAGCGTAAACGAAGTGGCTGGCAAACACGATGCTCTTAGTAACAATAACACTGCTTTCCTCTATTCCTTGAAACACATGAATGCCAAGGGCTGCTTTGGAGCTGTTAGTCGCAATGCAAAATTAATACTAGAGATCTTGACGAGAAAGCTAAGGTGCAGTTAGTAAGGCTTGGTTCAGGTTATCAAATTGCTTATGTGCTTGTTCGTCCCAAAAGCAGTTTTAATTTTTACCACATAACTGACGTAATAGTGGAGTGTCCAGAGATGGGGTGTCCAGGGAATGAAACAGCCGAAGAGGACTGACGAAGCCTAAAAAAACTTCCAACGTGGCGTTTAGTAGTTGGAACCTCCATGTCACAAACAGTCTGAACTTAATCTGGATCCGGTTTAATACCAGAATCTGAAACGATATAACGTAAATATTTAATAGACGATTTTGCAGACTCATATTTCCTTAAATTGACTGTAATTCCATGACTGAAATTGTTTCCAATAGGAATTTCTAGACGCTGTTATGCTGGTACCAGGTTTCCTCAGCATCAAGTACGTCGTCGACGAAAGTAGCGGTTCTCTCCTTCACATGTGTTGTGAAAATGGAGATCAAACCTTTGATGAAAGTTTAAATATTAAGACCGAAAACTAGTTTCCAAAATTGATAACGAATTCCGAAGCGTAAAAGGATCGAATATTTGAGACAATTGTGGATGTAATTCGATCTGCCAAAATCCTGATTTTAAATCGAGTGTGGAATATAAGCCAATTTAAGAAATTTTTGGAGTAGATCACCTAACGTTTGTGATCTTTCTGTTTCTGTTATTATTATATCTTTAATTAGACTGGAGTCTAAGACAAGTCTCAGAGAACCTTCTTTTTTGGAATAGGGTGTAACGGGCTGTTACAACGGCTCGCTACTGATTCAATTATGTCTTGTTTTACATAGATTTAGTTTCCTGTTTCCTTTGTTTCTATAAATGAATGGAATGTTGTAATGTCTAGAAACAACAGTGTTGTGGGGTTTCACCTGAAATTCGTAAGAAAATCCCCACATCGTATTTGGAACGTTGTCATAAACGTGGGAATGAGCCTGCAGAACTACCTGTTAATGTTTCCTTTTTGCCTGGTGCAGCTTCACACATGTTTTTGGTTGTATTGTCTGAGAAATGTTTGAATCTGATTCTTTATGTTCATTAATAATAGCAAATTATGTATCAATGAAGAATGACGTGTTCCAGTTCATGTTGTATCATTGTTTTGTAGCGAAATATATGAATTTTCAAACTCCAATACTGCTCTTTGTCTGTTTAGGAAATCCATACCAAGCATAATCTCTCTTGTTAGTAGGGAAACTATCCAGAAATGCGAAGAAATTATGACCTTGCACAGTAAACTGTAAATGTGTTCGCGAATTTACGCCGACACATTTCCCCGAAACACCTCTTCTAACTTTAGATTTGTGCAATGTTAAAGTAGGACAAGTTTCAACTAAATTACGTTTACTGAATGCTGTATAAGTAGTTACTGAAACTGGAGAGCCTGAATCCAAAACTGCGCTCAAAGTGTTTTCCTATTTGTATGCTGATGACCGGATGATAAATTTGTTTATGAGTTTCTTCTTTTCCTTTAGCAACGTATCAATGATGTCTTCTAAACACATGAAATTTTCAGTAATGTCGGTGGGATTGATGGTATATCGTGTTGTCTCTCTGTGTGAATCTTCTGTAGCCTTCTCCCCTAGCCATTGTTGTCCGCCACTGTCGTGTCGCTGTGAAATATTTGTGCAGATGGTCTCCGTTTTGCATAATTAGAATTGAATTTGGCGTGAGTGAAAACGACTGTCCGATTCATTCACAACATAATTTTGCTGTTGGTCTGTAATTTTAATTTCTCCTATTTCTATACGTGTCATTTTCTCGGAAATCGTGGTTTTGTTCTGTGTTGTCATGACAGTTATGACTGTATGATTGCTGCCTATGCATATGCAAATTGTTATTCTTTTGCATGTAATTTATTTTTTTTTTCACAAAGCATATCCCCTCTGCACAAAAAAAATTAAAAAAACATTTTGGTAAAATTTGAGTCATCACGTGTTGCTCTTTTGCGTAAAGAATAATAATTTGGAAACAGAGCCAAAAATTAATTTGCTAAAACAGCAACTTAAACAGAAACATCAAAGAGAAGGCACACTGCAGCGCAGTGATCTATCTCGGATCATCGTTTGCATTGCAACCAGAGAAAACTGGAGTTACCCGTTGCAGATTAAGAACTTGTGCATGGGGTCTAAATGAACATTTTTAACAGAATTTTAGGAGTAGTTTTGAGTTAATGAAATTTCACTTAAGTTCAACAGGTTCCCTAGGCAGATATGGTAACCACTACACTACCGTAGCACAGTTGGTTTGCACAACTTCATGGACTACCCTCCTCCATCCCCGCCTCCTCAATCCATCCGCACACCTTCTTAGTGACCCGGGTTTGAATGTCAACCTTGGCCAAATTTTCATTCGTCCCTTCAGTCTGCATATATACATAATCCTGAATATTCTTGTGAATCATTCTTTTATACAACCAAATATACAGAGAGCCAGATACATTTCAGATTGCTACAAAGTAACTTGCATGAAAAAGTTCATGTTCAAATGTGGGGTAGCTAGGGCGATTCTAGATCTGAATCTGCAATCGAAATTTTAGAAGACAGACAGTTTTCTGACTGTTAGTGAGAAATTAAGCTACACACAATTTCAGCATACAGCTTATTAAAAAAAAATGGTAACTTTCATGATAATGATACTAAGCAGTTGCCAAATTTTTCTAAGCCAACAGTTTTGAGAATAAATCCAGCACTTTAGCCATCAAATTTTAACTTTTTTCAATCAGAATGAGATCCATCGTAAATAGACTCACAGCACCTCAACACCCCACTTTCGCCCGGCGCCCCCTCCAGTCGCGCATTGTGCGTGCGTGTTGGGCAACCGGCCACCAGACGGCTAGCTGCGGCGCGAACGTAACTGGCTTATGGTTATTGCTATCGCCAGTTGTTTACAGCGACTATAATTGCACTTTATGTGCTTTGCGAGGTTACACACCGCCAGCCGTTGTGCCACAGCCGCCAACCCACACCCCAAATTAACATCTGTTCCCTCGAGAGTCTTCATTAATGTCCGAGCGTTTCCTCTCGTCGTTCTGCGTGTTAATTAAAGAGCAATCTGCGCCGGTATGGTGCGCTGGAGGCTGCGACCCCGTCACACTCTGGCCAGACCCCTCCCTCCACATTCGACCAAGAATGCAATATCTTCTCCGGCCCGCCTTCGTCGCACCGCACTTGTAATAAACGCAAAATTATAAAAATTTTTGCCCTTCCTACCGGTTAATGAGAAGAATCGTTTGTGCAACCGCAGCCACACCTACCAGCTTCCGCCCTTCAACCCCGCACACCCCTGCCCACCCCACCATCCCCATCCCCACCCTCTCTCCACTGTCCCTTCCACACTCCCACCACCAGTTCCAGCGGCCCGGAATTTTGTCTGGGCATATTCTCATGAAATAGCTTTCCAGCTCCCACGGAGTCGGCAACTCGGCGTTCTGCCGCCTCACTCTTTCATTTCCCGCACAGGAAAGAACTCGAGCGTTTTCAATTTTAGTTCGTCCTCCGTGAGCTGCTAAACAAGCGTTAATATACCGATACAGTCTCAGAGGCAAAAGTGCAGTAAACGCGAGAGCGTTAGATTGCAAAATTCTCGCTCGATTTGTTCTCGAGTATTGTTCGTGAGTTCGGTAGGATTAATAGTATACTTAAAGAATATTCATAGAAGAGTAGGCTGTTTCATGTAGTAATTGTGACATGGGCGCGAAAAACTCATCCAATTCCAAAGTACTATCGTACACAAACGTATCCGAACGACCTGAATTGCATTTCGCCAGACGTGTATGCAGCATGCAGCCCACTTAAAGTAGGGGTTTTGCAGGTCCTCTCATCTCCTCACAGTACAGTTGTATGACTATACAAAATGGATACCACAAGAGTTCACAAGAGAACACTGTTTTTTAAGTTAATGAGTCTAGATGTAAAACACCACAACAATGTTGCCAATATTCGGAAACGCATTACTAGAGGTGAGACAGTCCTTAACGCTTGTAAACTTACTTTTATTACAGTAAGTGACATTTCAAAGCCACCACCACACTCATCATAACTCTGTAACTCCGTCATGTAAGCGATTCCAGCAATCTTTAGAGAAAATCAAATGTTTTTATGAACAAGAAAATATCTGAACTCCGCAAGGTCTCTTACAATTCGAAATATTTTCTATCTTTAAAAGGGTTTCCCACACCTGTGAAACGTCGTTGCTGATACGAGTGTTTTCCCATAAGCTGACTGTTGAACTAACTAGTTAAAGCAGTATGATTAACAGCGACAAGCAATTTTGAAAACGTCAAAATTAACATCGTATCGCCAGCAATTTCTCTGTACTCATGATTACAATTATTTGTCCACATGTCTGAACTTTAAACGACATGACAAACTTTTTTGTTCTCCATCCGGATTGAAACCATTGCAACTAAGCGACACTTTCGTTCCTCACCATACTCGATCACAACAACGTTCATCATTGGTGATAAAGCAAAAAGAGTCGTGAAACATCGAAATTTTTACCAGTATCAGTTAGCAAATCTGATGTTGAAAATTTTTGTTCTCTGCGTGGAACCCTGTCATGATTTTCATATATCTGTTAACTAAACACAAACAATGTTTAATGTATTTTCAGGTAATACAGCTTGCACGAGTTTAAAACGAAATGCCATTATGTACAGCTTTGTGACAGGAACTCGAACCAAGCTCGTAATAGGATCGATATTAAAGAAAAATTAGATGTTAGACATGGAATTTTTTCAGCAGCAGCAGCATGTTTGAATTTAAAATTGGAACACAATGTTTTTGCCTTACTATGAAACCAATCCGACGCCTAGCCCCGTTGTTTTCTATTCATGAATGGTTTGTTCACTACCAGAGAGATGTGTGAGTGTTTGACTAGGAATAACGGCGTGTATCGTTATTGTTGGCAAAACATGAAGCGAAATTAAAATGATAATTTTTTATCACTACTAGTTCAGTGTGCATGAAATGAAACAATAAATAGTTTTGAGCTGGACCAGGATTCGAAACCACAAATGAGCCTTTCGTGGAGACCTAGAGGAGTCTGCAATCTTGATGAAAACAATGAAATGATGGAACCATATCGTTCTGTATTTGTCAGATACCGCGAAAGAGGAAACTCGAATTCGAGTCCCTGCCCAGCATGAAATTTATCAATGTCTCAAGTTCAAATGAAATAAGAGCAGCCATTGGCTCATTAAAGAAAATAACGTTTGCAGTGCAAGGAAGTTCACTGGCAATAGAGTTTCTGTTTGCAGCGATTTCCACCTCAGCTATGGCCCAAGGGATATGATGTTTATAATGCAGATTCTGAATACGGTGCAACCTGACGTTCTTCACTTGGCATTATTGGATATGAAGGGAGTCTCTTCGTTTGTGTTTAAAATACTTGACGTAAGTTCGAATCGAACCCTTATCTCTCAATTAATTACTCATTAAAAGCAGCAGAAGAATTTTTCGTATTAATAAGTCAGATGATGTACAGGCAATTCGAATAGGAAATTAGACACGAAAAACTAATAGATGAGTTTACGATGGCCCATGAGAAGTAAATATAAGATTCTGGCTGGCACTCTTAAGAAAAACTTGTTTGAAAAGAGAATTACGTTAACATCTACTGTAAATTTAAGTGTTAGGAAATCTTCCCTGAACGATGTTTCTTGTCTATGGTCTTGTACGGGAATGAGAGGTGGATGACAATCAGTACAGACAAGAAAAGAATCAAATGCCTTGACATATGGAGCTGCAAAAGAATACTAATGATTATATGTGTATATTGAATGAATTGGAAAGAAAAGAGCTTTACGGCACAACCTGATTTTAGGACCTCTTAATAGTACTTTCGTGTGGTACAGTGGCCTGGTACGTATGTATCATCTGGATGCTACTTCAGGTACCTCAGAAACTTGTCCCTAAACTATCTCAGGTTCCTACTGGGGCAATTGGACGCGTAGTTTAACGTAGAATCAGAACTACATAACGTTCCTGTTGAATCAATGCATCATTGAGAGATGGAGGTGGACTGCAGAGCTTCCATTGTTCGACCTCGATTCGATCCCGCGACCTCTCAGTTTCCAGGTTTGGTGGTCTAGTAATAAGTAGACCACCCGGCCCGATGCACCTCACAAGTTAACAGGGCACATCCTAAGGCAATAAAGAATACTAATGTGATAATGGAGGGAAGTGTGGGAACATAAAAGCTTTAGAGCATGGGGGGGGGGGGGGGGGGCGTGATGATGTTGCAAGGGGGGCGCGGGTGGTGGAGTTAGCTGTATAAACCTAACATTTCTTTTTTATATCGATATTTTAATAAAAATTAATGTGCATGTATTAATGATAGATTATGGTGCTAAATGCAATCGTTTGGCGTCCCACTTCCCGCAATCCTATCTCAATAAGGTATCCTAGAACAGACAGCTTTTGAAGATCACGTTTAGAATGTCACACACAGAAACTCTCAAAATTACGAAGGCGATATGCATAAATTCTAATATAACAGATTTGTAAACAACTTACTTCTGACAATTGGAAAACAGAAAAGTCAGGTATTAACTATTCCGTACATTTGCACACATGAACTGATCGTAATCATGTTGCAACTTTTAGCCGTAGTAGGCTATGTTCATCAGTGTAATAATCACTTATACTGCGTAACTGCAAAAAGGCCGTTATTACCTTGTCAACACGCGGATGTGATGCGATTACAGTGACTTTAATAGACTGTATACGCCTCAAACTGACGGGTTCGTAATTTGGACGCCAGGGTGTTGCCCTTTGTCACTAGAAAAATGTGCACGACGTGAATGCGAAACTAGTACAAGTGTTCGTTCTGAGCAGTGTATTTCACGCCGTTCTGGAAACATTGTCGTGACTGCTAACAATGAAACATAGCCCAGCTAGGTAGACAATGAAGTCCATTAGTGAGGCTATTTCTTTTTTTTACTACAGCTCTTTCATTAGGATTACTAATCTGACAAAACAGTTATTTTACTTCTGCCTTTTTGAAATACGGCATAATCTCGTTTGAAATTAGTTTACGTTCTTTGCTGCGACAATGGCTTCTTTTGGTACGAGTACAGAGATAACTGCTTGGCACTGTGCACAGTTTCCAGCGATGTATGAGGTGTATCCATGAACTTACTTAATTACTGTGAAATTTGACAACCAATTCATTGATGTTATCTCAAAGCTTATAACGTTTCATTTATAAGTAACGAAAGATGGGGGCACGAAAACGATTTTCGCATAAATCCTCAGGCTGCACTGCTCAGAACAGCGCCGCAGAACAGGCAGCAAATTCTTATGGTGCCTGTGGGCTGTTTCTGCCCTAATCCGGGAAAAGCCTGTTTCGGACCAGCAAGAACCCTGCTCGGCCAACAGGTCGCAGACAGACAGTGCACTGACTACCTGCGCTGTGGCTGGACTTCCCCGTTCTTCGCCCCACTCCTCACAGGCAGTCATCTGAGGTACCGACAGACGGCAGTGGCTTTCCTTTATTTCAGTTGATTGCTTGCAGTTGTTGACACATGTGATGTATTGGATTTTGCTGAAATCGCAGTTGTGCCTCAGTAAAATCAGTGTTACTGCGAAATTATACTGTTAACTTCTTGTTTTCTTTTCACATCACCATGAGTGTCGTGAAAAAACGTAAATATAATGATGATTATATCAAATACTGTTTGCTTCTATACAAAAAATGGTGTTGACTAGCCGCAATGTGTTATTTGATATGACGTATTGAGCAATGATTCCATGAGACCACCTCGTCTGGAACGCCATTTGTGGGCAAAGCATGGTGCATTGAAAGAGAAGCTGAAGGAATTTTTTGCTGCAAAATGTGATAATTTGAAACGAATGAAGTTGGACACTGCTGGATCCTTCGCTCAGACATCAGAAAAGGTACTGGAAGCCTCGTATGAGTTATTGCTACTTATTTCAAGGACCAAGAAAAGTCATATTATCGGAGAGACACTAGTCAAACCCTCTTTGTTGAAAGTTGCTCATATTGTTCTTGGGTCAGAAAGCAAACAAAAACATTCACAAATACCGCTTTCTGACAATACTGTGAAACGTCGGATTGATGATACGGCCGAAGACATACAAAATCAATTAGTGACGGCCGTCAAACAATCGCAGTTTTTCGCAATACAGTTAGACGGGAGTACCGATATTGCAAATTGTTGCGAATTGTTGCCAACTGCTAGCTTTCGTTCGCTATATAGAAAATGAAGCAATTAAAGAAGAGTTGCTGTTTTCTACAGAGTTAAAGTCAACTTCACGAGCAATTCATATAATGGCAGCCGTCTCTGAATTCTTTTGTAAAAATGAGTTATCATGGCAGAAACTGATAGATGTATGTATAGACGGCGCCCCATCAATCTTGGATGTCGCTCAGGATTCGTGCAGATGGTCAGAGAAAAAAATCCTAGTGTTACTGCTATCCACTGTGTAATACACCGTCAAGCATTGACAGCTAAGATACTTCCAAAGGAACTCAATGATGTCTTGAAACTGTGCATCAAAGTCGAGAATCATATTAAAAAGAGTGCGTTAAATTCCAGATTATTTACGGCTCTTTCTGAAGATTTGAAAGCAGAGCATAAAACACTTATTTCATACAGAAGTACGCTGGCTCTCAAAAGGAAATATGATAGGAAGATTATCTGAACTTCGAGACAAAATGATACAGTTTTTGGAAAACAAACTGAATTGTACATGGAATTTAGAAAGCCCGGTGTTCATGTTGCATTGGATTTTCTGTCAGATATTTTCGAATCTTTAAACACATTGAATTTGAAATTACAAGGTGGAGAGTGAAACATAATTTTTCATCGGCATGCCATCAAAGCGTTTACTGATATGTTGCAACTATGGAAACGTAAAATTTTAGCCTGCAATTATTCCTGCTTTCCCAGATTGTTTGGAGTCCTGGAAGAAGCCCGATATCAAAATGATTTTAAGGATACTGATACTAAGAGTAAAATATCGAACCATTTGCAGCACCTCATTTATGAATTCGAACGATACTTCCCTAACAGTTGTGATGATAAAATTATTATAGGTTAGCGACGGATCCATTTCACGTTGACGTGGATGTGTTGCCAGACAGACTACAAGAGGAAGTCTTAGAAATTAAAAATGATTCTGCAGCGAAGTATGACTTTGAGAAGATGGATAAGCCTTTATTTTGGGTGAAATATCTCACGGTGTATCCCAGCACAGCAGAACAAGCACTGAAACTGTATTTACCATTTTCAAGCACTTATTTGTGCGAAAGAGCATTTTCAGCGGTAAAAACAAGCTTAGAAGCAAACTCAGTATTGCCAATGATTTACGTTGCGCATTTTCTACTATTCAGCCAAGAATTCAAAATCTTGTAAAAATATGCAAGTTCATCCTTCACATTGATTTATTTGTTTTTTTTTCTTGCCATATGTGTGTGGAAATAATATTTTTATAATTAATACGTCACATTATAAGAGAACTTGTTGTTTTCCTCCTAGCTATCCTTATATGTAGGTAATACTGTAAAATTACAAAAACTGTTTCGAAGAAACAATATAAAGTAAACATAGTGAATCTGATTTAAATATAAATACTGCGTATGATCCTTATGGATTCTGATGTTCCGTGTGGTATGTTATTTCAACTAATAATCTTGTATCTTCTGGATGAAGACACAGCGAAAGTTTATCTTAGATATGGCAAGCGAAGAGTAGTCCTAAAATAGTATACTGGTGAAGAAATGGTGTGCGGCAAGGGAATGTAATCAAGGTAAGGAAGTTGTTTTATTCATATTTTTAAAATTTCTGTGTAGTCTGCAAAATTATTTGGTGAAACTTATTTTTAATTTTTTGTCTGGTTCTGGGAACTGGGCCTTTGTCGCCGTTCGGTAACTGTCGTCGTTGACGTAAATGCCAACCTATGGGCAATGACAATGGGGAGCGCTATAGGCGTACAAATCAGTGATGTTCGTTATCACCGTGACTGAGTGACTATTTTTGATTATGAGTGAAAGTAATAAGCTACACTCAACTTAAAATAATGGCCCGCATCCACTAATCTGCAAAGGTCGCAACTGTTTTTCCTTGTTTACCAAGGGCTTTCTTTGCTTTAGGAGTGGCTTATAATCACTAGACTAGACTGATGACGTAATAACTGCGACTCGATACACCATGTTACATGACGTCACCATCACAAATTTTTCTATAGTTTCTTGATAATTAATAAAAATCTCTACTTTTTTTTGGGGGGGGGGGGGGGCACGGAAGTTTTTTTTCGGCAAGGGGGGCGTGACAAACAAAAGTTTGGGAACCTCTGCTTTAGAGAGAGACCGGGGATTATAGGTTCAGATGGATGCCGATTGTAAAGATTATGCAGACATGAAGAGACCTGTACAGGATGAAATGCTGTGAGGGATACTCCGAAACATTGTTCTGAATCAAGATCAAAACAATAACATGCTCCATGTGGGATGCTGTCTCATGTGCTGCGGTATCAACAAAGATAGTGAGATCGTGCTTTCGATGATAGCAAACGAATGTACATCGTGTTTGTGTATAATTTCCGATAATTCTTTCCCTGCATTCCGATTTCAAGTAGTCTATGCAAATATTCAAATTTAGTTTCACTTTAGACAGTAGATGAAACATATTAGTTCGTGGTTGTCATGTCCTGGAGCAAGCTTTCTGTAATTGACGACGTTTGTGCGACTTACATGTCGTAACGCAAAGTGTAATTGTTATGAACATAGTCTACTTTCTCGAATACCACCAAGGTAGGCCGATGTCGGTGTCTCAAACTGCCGCACAGATCACAGTCAACAGTGCAACACTTTCTCACTCCATGAGACAATGCAGAGGTTCTTAGATTTTAATAGGAATTTTGCGGAGGGTCTGGTGATCGTTTACTGTAGGCGTCCATCTCGCCTCTCGTTGCCGGCCGTATAGTAGTGGTAAAATTTCTTACCACCTAAATTCGAGCCGGATACCTCTGGATCAAGTGCCACCGCATAAGCGAGTGAGGATAAGCTAGTGATCTCTATCCCAAGACATGATGAAATAGTTAATATGTGAATGAAACTATCAGTAGAGGAGAAAGTTTGAGAACGTTTGAGAGACAGCGTCAAGCTATCCTGAAGACCGGAAAGAGGTGGTAATGTCCGACTTCAAACAGAAACGTAAGAGCACAGCATTGTGTGGTAGCTAAACATGGACTGTGGGAAAACGGGATCAGACGAGAGCAGAAGTACTTCAGACGTGGTGCTATGGAAAAATGTTGAAAATCAGGTGGATTGATAAGGTGGGTATGAGGAGGTTCTCCGCAGAATCTACGAGGAAAGGAGTATAGGGAAAACACTGACAGGAAAAAGGGATAGAATGGTGACTCATCTCTTAAGACGTCAATGAATAACTTCCATTGTACTAGAGGGGGCTGTAGAGGGTAAAAATTGTAGAGGAAGAAAAAGGATTGGAATACAGCCAGAAAATAATTGAGGACTTAGGCTGCAAGTGCTAGTCTGAGATGAAGAGGTTATCACAGGAGTGGAATTCGTGGTGAGGTGCAACAAACGACTTAGGAGACTGACGACTCAAGATATATATATATATATATATATATATATATATATATATATATATATATATATATATATATATTATTGCGTAGGAGAGAGTGTTGCTGAATAATCTGACACCTAAAGCGAACATATTGTCAGACACAGACCGAATTCTCTCCGAAGTAGTGAAATGCTGGCTGTAGTGAGAAACAAGTGGAGACAGAATTCATGAAAATTTCGGTTCTCCTCAGGAAATGTTAATCTGATTCTCATCAAGTGAGACTAATCTGTTAATAACTCCCATTCTGTTCTGGGAGTGAAATAGGTATACCAAGGAAATTCGAAGAGTAACTATAGTTCGCTAAAAATTTTATTCCCCTCAGATTAATAATTCGTCGTATTGTAACTCAGTGAATTTGACAAATACATTACGCACGTGATGAGGCCACAGCGTCTGCCCATACCGCTCCCTACCACAAAGGAAGAATGAGTAATTAAACTAATCCTATAATGTTGATCACAGATTCGACCAACCAATAAAATTCCGAAGTAAACTGATACCAAACAGAGACTGTTGGGTCACTTAATTACCAAGTCGCAGTCTTAATTACTCAGTTAATAGTACTAAACTAATTTTCCGAGGTCCATAGACACTACCGAGGTACTGTCTACGTAGCGGATCATCTGTTGGACGGGTCAGTATAATTTTGTCATTCCCCAGTTATTCAATATAGAAAACGCTCAAGACACGATATCTAGGTTGGTTCTCTTTACTTGATTTCGAATCGTCGTTGAAGCCACGCGGTGGCGGTGCAAACAATGTGTCTCGTTCTGCAAATCCGCGCCAGTTCGGGCCACCCAACTTGAAGGCAAGAAATATGTTGCACCAGAACAGCGGGAACGGTTAAACCTCCACCTTGTGCTAGGATGGCTACAAGGACCATATTGTTTGCTGTGAACGTGCACCATAGTTAGAGGACCGAGTCTTAAATAGTCTGCAGACTCCCTATTCCGCTGCAGTTACTAAAGGTATCGACATCGCAAGGTTCATCGTTCAGCAGTTACCGTCATTTTTCGCAAGTGTTGTCTTCCATTACCTTCTGAGAAGCCTTGTATTAACCATCGCCGAGTTTCTCGTGATGGTTACACTTACAAAGCACGCTGCATCTACGATGGTTGAGTCTGTGCTGTTGTTCACTAACACGGCGAGATACCCGTGTTGCAATAGGCAGTAACGTTGGAAGTTTTATAGCCCGAGCCCTGTTACTGTGATCGAAATCTTGACCAATGGCTGGCTTCTCCTTTGTAGTGATTCATACGAATTCATTTTGCTCTCTCGCTAGGGACTGGTCATTACACTGAAGAAATTATTGTTTGTATGAAGTTTTGTTCTTTTGACTTGTCGTACAGTAGGGCCCACGCTCGTCTAGCGGCTGTTTTATTGTGGGTGATACATCAGAAATGACAAGAAGCTTGCACTCTCACTTATGTGTCCATTCCTGAATAGACTCTTTGCCAGACGATACTGATTTTCATTGATCTGTAGCTTCCCTGCTGTACCTTTAATCAGTTCTTTACTGGCGACGAAATGTCAGCTGCCAGAAACGAAGTCAGACCCCTGGGGAAGAAAATCAGCAGGGAGTGATCTGCTGTTTGTAAAATTAATTCAGACTATTGAGAGGAGAGATGACAGACCAGCCATAGTTGCAGCTACCCTCCCAACCAACACACACGCTACAGTATATTTCATCGCATATTTCTAACGAGAGTAGGGGTCATTTGGCAGTACAGTCTGTTAATGCAGTTTTTAGGTGAAATTTAAAATTACATCAATGAAGAAAATTTTATGCATATAGACTAAATTGGCGAATGAAAATTTGCACCAAGGCTGGGAATCGAATCCATGTATTCTGCTTATTTGGCCGGTGTGTTAGCCACTAAGCCATGTAGGCACAGTAGTTTACACAACTGGCTCTCCATGTTCTGGACAGCGCCTCAGCATCATAAGTAAATGGGGAATCCAGCCTGGGCAGAATAAAATCTTCTTGGTTTTCAAGCCATGTCATTCAAATTAAATTCTCGACCTTTCGATGGCTAACTTCGCCATCTTCGTCAGGAGTAAAACTACTGATTGCTGGGACGTTTCTTTTTCTTTTATTGTTATTTCATTCTCCTACCCCATCAAGGCAGAGAAGGGCTGTCACCCGCACAATACGGCGCTCTTCAACCGAGAGATGTTAATTAAAAAATAACATACAACATGGGGATAAAAGGAGAATATAAGAACATAACAATGGGGGAAATAATGGGGGTTAAAAATATGCTTACACGGACAAACCCATTGTGGAATACAGTTAAAAAAAGGTCTACATAAAGACAAAAACACAGTTGACATTGTGTGTAGTGTATAAAGCACATCAACGTCACAAGCACAATATAAAAGTATGCCACAACAGTAAAAGTCCACATCAGAACGATGGCACTTCAAAAACATTGCACTAGCCGGAGCACTGCCGGGAGAGACCTGCTGAGGGAGGGTAGACGAAAGAGGAGGGAAGAAAAGACAGATCTGGGGCCAGCTGGGGATGGGGACTGGAAATAATGGGGTCACGTGGCACACCAAGGGCCAAGAGACAGGCGGGATGGGAGAGGGAAAGCAAGCCAGGAGGGAGTGCAGAGACGCAAAAGGGCTTTGCTGGGAAATTAGGGGAAGGGAAAGGTTGTGAAGTGAAGCCCTGAGGAGAGGTGAAGTCCATCATCTGGGAGGGGTAGGTACCAGAAGTTGCATTGGTAGAGGATGAGGAGATGGAGAGTAAAGTAAAGGTGCAGCTACAGGCAGGGGTAGAGAGGATAGGAGACACCAGAGGGTGAAGGGTATCAAGTCTGGGCGGTGTAAAGGGTTCAGATGTGTTCAAGGAAAAGAGAATGTGGAAAGAAGAATATACGATTCACGTGGGAGACAGGTGGTGGATACAGAATGACAGGTGGTGTGCATGGTGTTCCATGATTTGGAGGCTGTTACGGAATCTGCGAGGGGTGGAAATCTAGGTGACACTGGCAGGACAAAGAATAGAATGAATCAATTATTTGCAGGTGTGAAGGCTGGTGGAAGGATGCAGCCCCCATGTCCAGCCAGACAGGAGTTCCAAGAAGTGGAGCCTACTGTGGGCTTTGTGTTGGATTGTAATGAGATGGGGAGTCTGGGTGAAGTGACAGTCGAGGGTGAGGATAAGATATATCAAAGTAGGAGTGAGTTGAATACGACGACCATAAATGGTAAGGTAAAAATCGTGGAGCCAGAAGGAGGGTGTGGCACATCCTATGATGATTGCCTGGGTATTGATAAGGTTGACATGAAAGAGCTACTGATTGCACCAAACAGTGAACAACTAGTGGAGGTGGGTTTGAAGGGTATGTTGGGACTGTTGAAGGGCTTGATAGAGCGCCAGTATGGCAGCATCATCAGCAAATTGGAGGAGGTGAACAGGTGGGGGAGGTTCGGGCATATCTGCAGTATATAGGAGACAGAGGAGAAGGGAAACTACAAAGCCCTGGGGCATGCTCACAGTAGGTTAAATGTATGAGAGTTGGTATTGTGGGTAGTGACTTAGGAAGGACCATGGAAGAGGAAGGAAACAACGAGACAGACGAAATTGATAGGAAGGTCGAAGGTCTAGATTTTAAAGAGGAACCCTGGATGCCATATACAGTCATACCGGTTCTGAAGGTCGAGGGAAACAAAGATAGTAGAACGTCAGGAGTTAAGCTGGTGGGGAAAGAAGATTGGTCTGGGTAAGGAGCTGGTCGTCGGCAGAGGAGTGCTGGAGCCCACACTGGGTAAGGGGAAAAGGATGCTGCTCGTTGAGGTGGTGATAAATAAGTCGGGAACAAATGCACTCGAACACCTTACTGAGCATATAGGTGATGCAGATGGGATAATAGGAAGAGGTGTTAAAGAAGGTTTGTTGAGTTTAAGGAAGAACAGGATGTGGGACGCCTCCCACAGGTCAGGGTAAATGCTGGTGGAGAGGATGGTGTTATACAAGGTAGCAAGGACACCCAGGAAGGAGAGGGAGGAGGGTATCCTTGAGGTGGCGGTAAGTGATGCAGTCATATGCAGGGAAAGTGTTGTGTTTGGAGTGCAGTATGAGTTTGATGTCAAGTGCTGTAAAGAGAGTGTTAGAATCTGAGAAGGGGGGGGGGGGGGAACTGATCAAGGTACTGGAAACAGAGAGTGAGTGGTGGGTTGGAGGTATCATTGCATTCAAGGACTGTCAGTAAGAGGGAGTAATCGAAGTTGGGATCATGAGGAATGGAGAAGACCTCTAAGAGATTGGATGTAAAATGGTTAGCCTTACTGATGTTGTCAGGGAAGTTTAGTCGTTGTGCAGAAGGGGCAATGTGGAGCAGAATGGTTACCGGTAAGGCAGTAGAAGGCAGTCCAGTACTTGGAGGAGTTCACAGGGAAGGTGCATTGAACCACGTACATATATGGCGCCAGTCCCGGCGTTTCTTTGCTGTTAAGAGGTTCTGTATGTGTCGTTGTTATTGCCAGTGGTGGAGAAGTGTATCCTGGTGATGAGTGTGGAGGAAGGAGAAATAGAACGTGTGGTATTCGTGGAGAAGAAGGACAACCTGTGGAGGAAGAGTAAGGTGGTGAGGATGTATAATTTTGGTACTAATGTGTGCCTTCATGGCGTCAGTGGTGATTTTCTGGAGGAAGGACGAGACACAGGTTACGTCAGCAGGATGAGAAGTAGGAGGATGGCTTTCGGCATGGGAGTCTAGAACTTTCGCAGCAGCACGACCAGGAAGGTTGTGGAAGCAGGAACGACACCGCAGCTGAATTCGCTTTTGTGATGTGTGTGCTGTATGAGAGGAACAAGGTCACCTTGGAGGGTGGCAAGGAACTGATGCTACCCCCAAAAGGCTGTGTATGTTGAGGTCTGTGGCAATCACAAAGGTGGAGAAGGTGTGGTCGACATGGGTGAGAGAAGTTGCTGAACAGACATAGATTGTCGCGCAGATGACAATGAAGGGGGGGAAAAAACGTTGAGGATGAGGTGTTCATTGAACAGGGGCTGTGGTCGGACAGATATATGCTTGAGGCAGCCAACAGCGACCCCACATTGCACTAGTGTAAGGGGAGGTTTGGTCCACTGAAGAGATAGGGAAAGGTGCAGAAAAAATACTGAGGTTGCAGGAGGGTTTCATTAAAGATGAAGGAGTCGACCTGATGGTGATACAGGGTATGCATGAAGAAGTATTTGTTGACAGGGAAGGAACAGAGGTTTTGATAGAAAGATGTGCTAGTGTGAGGAAGAGAGAAGGGTGTTGAGGAAGAAGGAGAGAGCCTTAAACGAGGGCGTTGAGGTGGGTGAAGGTGAAGTGGGCATGGTTGTGGGAGTAGGTTGCATAGGTGTTCAAATGGAAAACAGAGTGAGTGGCAAGGGAGATCTTCTGGGAGGATGTGGGGGGCATTGGAAGGGGTGTATATTCTGATGGACGATGGTGACGAAATGGATGATGTCTTCAGCTCTAGGAGGTGGGTGGAGGGAGTTGTTGGGGTGGGTGGACTAATAAGTGTAGCGAACAGGGACAATAACCTGAGGGTTGGTGGGAGGGGGTTTGACCTTGTATTTTTAGAAGTAGGTCACATGGGATTCATTACAGGTGTTGCAGGAAGGAGGAGAGGGGAGGTTAGTACACCGTCTTAGGAAGCGGAAGGCTTTACAGTGGGGGTAGGTGGGGAGGGGTTTTGCAGTTTTGGGTATGATCATTGTATAAGAGTCATTTCTGGCAGTGGTGCGATTGACGAGGGAAATGGGAGGGCTCAGGGGGGTGGAGATGATCATAAAATCAGGGCTTCCTAAGTGAGGAGGTGATTAATAGAGGAAGTGGACTCAGTAAACTCCCGCATCAGGGAGACAGGACCGCATTCGTTGTAGATTCATCAGGCTGAGTGGATTTCTAAGATGGGGTGGGCATTCGACTCCGCCAACCCCTCCGCCTTCGTGACCATGGGGCTAAGGTTCGTGACGATCGCAGTGATGGTTGGAGGATGACGCGGGGTTTGGGGCTGAGCAGTAGAGGAGGAGGTAAGGATGGGTGTGAAAGACGAATGTGAGTCAAAGATGATAGGGGGGGAAGTTTCAGGAATAGGTCAGTGTGGAAGAGGGAGAGAGGGATTTCATAAGGGTGGAGTCCCTGTGTGCTGGGGCTGGCACTATTTCCCGCTTATATAACTACGATATCGGCCGCTGGCACCAATCACAGAGGGCCGAAACGACGCGTGCGCAGAGGGTGAGTTGGGGAGCCTTTGGAACTACCGATCACGCCTCCCTACAAGCGTTAAACATCCTTTCGTTACTTCCTTTCGACATCCAGAGTCAGCTGTCACGCCTTACTCAGTGTGTCTCTGTTGAAACTGTTGCTGTTCATTCTAATCTCAACCGCCTCTTTTATAACGGAGTCCCAGTACGTTGACGCGTGAACCAAAACTCTTGTGTTCTCAAACTGTATTTTGTGCCCGTTTTCGAGGCAATGCTCACCTGTGGCCGACTTGTCGAGCTCCCTTTGCTTAGTACGTCTCTTGCGCTCAGTTCTACGCTCTGCAGCTACTGAACTGGTTCAAATGGCTCAAGTGGCTCTGAAAACTATGGGACTTAACTTCTGAGCTCATCAGTCCCCTAGTACTTAGAACTACTTAAACCTAAGGACATCACACACATCCATGCCCGAGGCAGGATTCTAATCTGCGACTGTAGCGGTTGCGCGGCTCCAGATTGAATCGCCTAGAGCCGCTCAGCCACCCCGGCCGGCAGATATGTGAATTTTCTAGTCTATACAAATGCTACCGCACTCACAAGGGACACCATATACACCGAGCACACGAAGAGCTATGTCGTCTGTAACAGGGCGCAACATATCTCCTATCTTGGAAGTGGGCCAGAACACTGGTCTCAATCCATGTCTCTGCAGTACACGTCCTAACTTGCTGCTCCTTGCCCCACAGTATGGCAGAAGGGCAGCCGGTTTGGTTTCTTCTGCCGATTCACAAGGCGTCCTTCTTCGGTGACAGCTGACAGCGTTTGCAATGTGTCTTTTGCTGTAGCAACCCTCCCTGACATTTGCCTCAAGCGCTGCAGTTCAGCCTCTGAGTCGTCGTAGTCAGAAACAACATTAGCTCTGTGTATTAAAGTGTTCAGCACCGCTTTTATGTGTACAGTATGGTGAAAATTACTTGCATTCAAAAAAAATTGTTCAAATGGCTCTGAGCACTATGAGACTTAACATCTGAGGTCATCAGTCCCCTAGAACTTAGACCTACTTAAACCTAACTAACCTAAAGACATCACACACATCCATGCCCGAGGCAGGATTCGAGGATTCGAACCTGCGACCGTAGCGGTCGCGCGGTTCCAGACTGAAGCTCCTAGAACCGATCAGCCACACACGCCGCCTTACTTGCGTTCAAATATCGATCTGTGTGCATACGTTTCCTATACACTGAATGACCAAGCCGGCCACCTGCCTTCCACTCAACTAAAACATGTAAGAACGGTAGCTTGCCATCCTTCTCCATGTCAATAGTAAACTTAATATTGGGATGGACTCCGTGCAAGTGAACCACGGAAATAGTGCCAGCCCCAGCAGTCAGTAGTTCTCCTGCTGACGACGATGGCGGAAGTAGCAATCGAAAGCTCGACAATTTTATTCCAACTGACGCCGCTTGAAAACCGAGAAATTTTTATTCAGTCATGCCGCCGCGAAACTCCCACAGGACCCATCAGCAGATACTTATACAAATGAAATGACACTATTTCAGAGACTTTAGCGGTCTCATACAGATGAAATGAAATGTCGTGTGGCTAGGGCCTCCCGTCGGGTAGACCGTTCGCCTGGTGCAGGTCTTTCGAGTTGACGCCACTTCGGCGACCTGCGCGTCGATGGGGATGAAATGATGATGACTAGGACAACACAACACCCAGTCCCTGAGCGGAGAAAATCTCCGACCCAGCCGGGAATCGAACCCGGGCCCTTAGCATTGACAGTCCGTCACGCTGACCATTCAGCTACCGGGGGCGGACCTCATACAGATAAGATTATATCTATATAGACTGGGGCGGCGAGGGAAAATTTGTACCAAGGCCGGGAATCGAAACCAGGTCTCCTACTTACCAAGAGGGAGGCATGCCAGGGTAATCCCTGCAGTTGTATGAATCGCTGCGCGAAGTTGGCTCATTGGCTAGCGCACGAGTGGAGTCAGCAGGAGACCTGGTTTCAGTAAAGTCTCTGAAAGTGTGTGATTTCATTTTAATGTGAAAAAGTCTGCGTTAATTCAATACAGTTCCTCTGTCGTTAAGGGCGTTAGCGAAATTAGAATGTGTAGCTACAAGAGAAATAGTAAAAGTCGAGCAATGCCTGAGAGGGCGATTTGTGGTTCTTATTCTGATATGAAAGCGACCCTGTATCGCACACGCCAGCGTAGTATTTGCTTTCGTAGCTGCGTCACATCATACGTAAATGTCATTTACTTGCCACGAGGTCATGATGACGTAAGTCGGCGAATCGTAACCTGACTGCTGGATATAAAAGCAGTATTACTTTCAGTTACTTCTTCCAACGGTAATAGCAAAGATAGACATTGAACATTTACGGATCTTCTACATTTGCCTCCACAGAAAACCGGTAACATAATTTTTATCATTTTTTCAGAGATGACATTCTGAGAGCCCTCCTAATAAATTTCATCACTTGACAAAGCAAGTGAAGCGGAGATTGAAATATGATTTGGTGATAATGTTGAAGATGTCTCTACCCCCTCAGTGTTACCTACATGTGTATGTAAGGAGTGATGTGAGATTGTTTAAACGAAATGTCATAATATCTCCCCAGTTGCTGCCTTCCTCTTGCTCAGCCAGTAGGAGTGTTATTTGGGACTCACATGTCTTTTAGCTAATCTGTTGGCACCCAAACATTCGAAATAGCTGAAGATGGCTCGAAAGTGGAGGGGCATTTTATAATATGATATACATATGCAATTTTTATCAACTCACATATTGAAGAGGTAATAATTTTTAGCTGATCGAAGGATAAAATATAAGAATACAAGCAACACAGCACGTCTGGAGGTTTTTGTCTTGTGCTTTTTTTTTTTTGTTACTGTTGCTGACTTGAGCATCCATTAGGTGTATAACTTCCCGAAGTACAGAAACCTTTCAGGTGGTTCTACAGCATTGCTGTCATTACTTCTACTTTCTGTCCAGTGTCTTGATTAAAATTACTTAGTCTTATTATAAATGATTATCTAGTCTATTTACAAATTCGATTCACTAACTTGTTCCTATTTTTCACTGAATTTCTCTGCACTAGAGGATATTACAACTGCCTTCATTAAGACAAATGTAATCCGTGCATGTTTAGTTAACAGATAATGTTTCTGGTTTTCAAATTCAGTGCTCAGAAAATTATCTCTACAGCGGCTGAGACTTGTTTAGGTGTTGTGAAGTCTCCTAGCCTCACCGCCTTTTTAATTCCAATTCTACATTGTAATGATGAATTCTAATGGAAACTATAACTTTTTTAAAAAAATCATTGCCGTTGTGTGAGATGCTAGTGGACATTTACAACATGAAAACGTGAATGTACTTAGTCTTAGTGAAAGTGCCGTCTGCTAAAATCTACGTCGTATGTACAGAAGAACGTAAAGAATGATGTAAAAAAAAAGCCTGAACAGTGAAGAGCCTTTAAAATAAAGCGACCGCTTTCGGTCTTAATGAGACTTGTATTACAGTCACAAAAGACGGTAGTATGTTATGTAACTTGCATAACTGCCACTGGGAAACTAATAGACCGTAAAACAAAGAAGACAACATCTATGGCATTGTGCTATTTCATATAGTTGGCCAGAATGAGCTGACAACCAGTTTCTTAATGGATTCCACATTTTGTCGCGAAATTTTCTGCTTACGTAACAATTCCGTTCAAATGGTTCAAATGGCTCTGAGCGCTATGAGACTTAACATCTGAGGTCATCATTCCCCGAGAACTTAGAACTACTTAAACCTAACTAGTCTAAGGACATCACACACATCCATGCCCGAGGCAGGATTCCAGACTGAAGCGGCTAGTACCGCTCGGTCACACCGGTCGGCTACAATTACGTCCGATAAAGAATTTATAAATGTTTTTATAGACGGGAAAAAGAACAAAATAAACAGTATTAAGGAAAGCGGTACTGAGAAAAATGGGAGTCATTTTTATGTTTATGTTTATGAAACGTAATGCGTCAGTACTGAGTTTTCAGATTCGTTTCAAACCAAAAATTAGGGAGCTTTAAAAAAACCTACCGCATTTTCTTGTCATGTTTCTTTCTAAGACTTCTCGAAACCTGGCGAGGGTACCAGTATGAAAAGGGAAAGAGGAAGTTCCCTTTTAAGAGAAGCTAATTATAAAAGTCTGCCGGGTTGATTACATCTGGCAGGGGAAATATAGTGCACCTCTCCCTCCGTCTCGTTAACTCGATCGCCATCCGCCGTCATCCTGAGATGGCCCTCCTTTCTTTCCGGATCGGCTCCGCCAGGCTGCTGTTCGTCGCTGACGCGATACCCTGCCCCAGCGACGAAAACAGTCGTCCACTGCTCCTCTCTGCTCGCGGGGCTCCATTCCATCAGCGTGATTAGCTGGCACGTCGTAAGCCCAGCGGTTGACCCAGCACGGGCGACATCAAAACACTATCCCTGGGGTGGGCGGGGCATGCGAACACCAGCCGACTGCCAAAAACACACATACACACACACACACACACACACACACACACACACACACACAAGCACGCATAGAGACACACACGTATAAACTGAGAGAGTGAGTGGAAGAGATACAAGTAGAGAGAGAGAGAGCGAAGCAAATGCAAGAGTGAGGCGAGGGTTTGGGAGTACGTGGGTGGAGGCCGGCTATTGACTGTCGCTGGAGAGAGGTGCCTCGTTCGATAGCCTATTCCAGTGGCTGCACACACAGTGGCCCGTCCCCGCTCACGCCTGGCGCGCGGCCTCGACTACAGATTGTAAACACGGCTCCCTGGCTTGAAGGATGCGATGCGGCGGCGTTCGGGCCCCATGTTGGCTTAATTGAGAAGGAGGCGGTGGCTTAGTGGTCTCCATCGAGACCAGGAGCCAGCAATTAAAGTGGTTACAGGCACGCAGCCCGCAGACCGGGACGCTCTGATCGAGCCGTCTTCTCATGCTCAATTCCACCTCCCCCCCCCCCTGCCCCTATCGACCCTCCATTCTCCCCTAACCCCTACCCTTCTACCCTCTCGCATTCCCCACGTGGCAACCTCTCCAAACACCCTCCCTTCCCCCGTGCCGAAGGCATCCCGACCGGGCCGCTTAGGGCAGCATCCAACTAGTTTCTCCGGCGTGTTCACACGAAAAACAGCGGTCATTATCGCACGGAAACATGCTGCATCTAAAGTCGAGCGTGAGAAGGTGGGGAGAACACACGTGCCGCTCGGAAATTACAGAGGCCGAGCCTCGGACACAGCAACGGATGCAAAGGGAAGTGAGGGGGCGAAAAGAAAACGACCGAAAGTGATTACTAACAAGATTAGGCGAGCGGACACGGAAAGACCATTACCTGTGATTAGTGGCCGAGGAACGCCGGTACAGGAGGACAGGCTGTTTCTTTGTGGCCGCTGACGTGGCAGATGCCGCGTCATTGCCTGTTCTTTTGAACTATATACCCGGAAAAGGTCTCCTCAAAATTACGATCGTCCTCTTTCTAGAAACGTAAATTAAATCCTACAAACAAGGGTAAGAGGGGAAAAGTGAGAGGCCTATCGAACAGATCAGCTCCATGGCACTAGCTACCGTTTACTCGTGTACACTTATCATCAGCAGATCACCGTAGAAAAAGATGATCCAGGTAACAGGAGTTAAAATGTTTCAATCCCAGGCTACTATTTTCTGAATTTTATGAAGCAATACACCGCTTAAATGTATGTGACAGGCCTAAAATGATATGTGCATATATCGGTACAAATTATTAAAAAATTCTTACAGAAAATAGAACTGGTGAAATTCAGAATCAAAGTCGTATAAAGATGTGGAGATGTCTGCAAAGTGATGTATGTCCGACATTAAACTTTCCCAGCACAGCAAATTTAAAGTTTGCAGCTCATAGTTATATAGGCCTCGAGTAAGTCAGTACTCGGCATTAATTTGTAAGTGTAAATTTCCTATAGCATTTTATAAACCTATTGCTGAAAGGTTTGAACTATCTCAAAATAAAAACTTTGAAACTCATTATCTTAAAACAGATGTTTCGGGAAAAGGGATGAGCTTAAATAAAAGTTACAACCTGCTCCAAAACCAGAAGTTTTATTTATTCGCAAGCTATTCTACGGCTTCATAACAGTTTTCGTCACTGTATGAAACGCTGCCACATCCACATCTAAATCTGGCAAGAAATGGTGACGGCAAGAAGTTATAAAGTTCAATAGGTGTGGATATTTTTTGTTTTGCTTCCGTTACGAGTTTTCCGTCAGGTGAATCTGTCTGAAATTGATGCCGAGCAAGGATCGTTGACAGGCGCCTAGCCCTGTTACCAGAAGCCTGCCCTTTTGTCAAGTCGAGCTCCTGGAGTTAAACTATGACATTCAGAGTTTATTTATAATAAAATATATGTTCCATGCGTTTTATCTTACTTGGTGTTACGCATTTTCAGCCTGTTGCTTTCATTTACACGAACATTTTTTCCTGTCTTCGTGACACGCTCTTTAACGTCTTTGTCAGCCCTGTTTCCAGGAACACTCCTTTTTCTTAACTCACACTCATGGAATTGAAACGTGGCATTCAGAGTTTATCTATAAAAAACAGATGTTCCATGCACTTTATCTTACTTACTATGAAGCAATTTCAGCCTGTTTCTTTGATTTCCAGCAACATTTTTTTCTCTCTTGGTGAGACTCTGTTAAGACCTTTTTCATAAAAGCTGAACATTATGTTGCATGAACCACAAATTTATTCTTTATCATGTGGTGGTAGAAGACGTGACTGCCATGTGCCTATCCCAAGCTGCTCAGCAATTCCCTCCAGTGTGCATAAAATATTGAACTACAATCCAAGCCACTAAGATTCAAACATCGTCGTGTCTAGTAATTATAAGTGGTTCAGCCCATTCTTCAACTTTTTTAACTTATGCCTCTTAGTAACCAACCGGCCCATACGTCCGGAAATAAATACCTGTTAATATAGGGAGCATTCCATTCTATGATAGTCATGTGTCTCTTCATACTACAAACAGTTCTCAGTGTCGACACCGTACAATTTTACACAAATTACAACACTCATTCTCAAAGAGTAACGAGTTCGGGTAAACTCACTTGGCTGTGCTCAGATTTGGCCACATGCAAAGGACACTGCCGATGGCAGTGGGATGCATCAGGTTCTATCAGCGTCCCTATAGGCCATAAATCTAAGAGATTAAGTTAAGATGAAACGGGAGGAGTTGCTAATGGACCTCCTTGTCCAAACCATTAATCATTAATAGTTTCTGTTAGGTACATCCGCAAAAGGCACTGGGTGGTAGCCCGTCTCACGTAAACCACATCTGTTAGAGCAACTGGAGGCATACCTCCATAAAATCAAAAAACTAGAATCTACGTTAAATGAACAGACAGATTTCGCGAGCCACAGCTATTTCAGAAATTTTAAAGACCTATTCTAAAGCTACTCCCTGCATAGGTCAATTGTTTAATAATTAAATCAGTGGCACTGTGAGTAAATTTACTTTTGATCACACCTTGTACAACAACATCTGTAAAGAGTTTACAAAAATGTGTATGAACATATGCGTCTTGAGTGAAGTGATATGAATCAACAGGATGGAGGAAACAATGTATGATGGTGTTAAAAAGTCAGTAACGTTTATCTTGGATCATGTGGTGCGTCTACATTCTTCATTTTTTCTATTGTTTCGCACATATTTTCTACATTTGACTTACGAAATTCAGAACCTAGCATCAAGTCTTTTCATGACTTGAACATGCAGAACTAAATCATGTATTAAGACATCTTACACCTGAGGATGGGCTCACAGAGTCCGAAACACGTTGTGTAGTTAGTAAAACACGAAAAGTTGTCACTGAAGGCGTTTTTTAATTCATACTTCCAGTGTACTGAATACCGTCACATTTGCAGCTGCAAAATATGGATAAAATTAAAAAAAACCACATCTCTGGTGCAAGGATAACGTTCTCGAATAGTATAAGTAATTTGTCGTACAGAAACAGGTTGTAAAGAACACTTGTTGCTTCGTCTGATAAAAAGTATGCCCCTAAATCACTTGCATATCCCGCCTCACACATTGATACTAACGTGAACCTCATTTTCTTCTGGATGGGCCCCAACAGCATCGACAAATTTGACAAACACACCATTTCATCGGTTTGTATTTTAAAATTGTGGTTCATTCTGCACCACATTCTATGTGTGACGAGAAGAGATGCGTTACAGGTTCACTTGAAAATGGGCTAAGCTCGAATCTAGTAATTCTGAATAAAGTACAGTTTTAACATGCAGCCCGGTGGAATGATTTATTAATTTAAAGTGAACCTGTTGCTTGTTTCCATGATAGCTTCAGCATCTGCATCTGCGCTCTCCTGGTTATATCGGTGATTATCCGACACCGTGTGAATTCTGCCTCATCAGTAAATGGGAATTGTAGAACCTCAATGCTTCATCTTAGACTCTATTGGCAGAAGTGTAATCTCACATTGTGACCTAGTGACATGAGATCTCGAACTCGTACAGTAAATGATAGGGTAAACTAGTTGCTTGTGCAAAATTGACCTGACAAGAACGTGGTTCAAGCCTTCAGCATCTCCACTTCCTCATACATTTGTTTCAGAATCATCATCTATTCGTCGTAACAACTGCTCCTCCATTCCGGCGTGAGAACTTTTCGGTGGTCTACTGGAATCTCTTATCTTATTGCGAACGATCGCTTCTCTGTTAAGTCGCTGCAGGAGCCTGCTGGACATTTCTTCAGACTGCTTGAGTGGCTGAGAATCTCGTCTGACATACATCACGTAAGTCAGCTGGACAATTCTCCTGGCTAAACCACAGAAGAATATCATGTGTTCCCTGCTCCGCGCGGAATAATATGACTCTCAAGCAAGATTTGAACTCATGTGGATGAAACGTCTGTTTCACGCCTTGCAATGTTTGTCACCCCGTATCTCCGGAACTTCGCCTCGTAAAACGATACAATTTTGCAGGTTCATTCAGTGATGTGGACGAATAAATACTGTCTGTAAAATTTGTTGCTAATAGAGCTGGTTGTGACAAAGTAATAAGTTAAAGCTTTATGCCCGATCTGATGCAAGAGTTTTATGGCACGAGTATCGAAAACGCTGTAAACGATAAATTCTTTTTTCTTTTAATTATTTTGTGAGGAGTGTCAGGAGAAAATGTTTCAAAGAGACTTGAAACTACGTGAATAGTAGGGTCAAAGTCGCTAAGTATTCTCATTCTCAGATACTGGATGAATATAGTGTCAGGGTAATTTGCAGGCCATGTGTTACGCTGTCTGAAGCCATATATTCAGTCTGTAACTTTAATACGTGGCTTTTATGTTAAACCTTTCAGTAAAGGTTATGTCTCTTAAAGAGCAGATTGAGATAGAATTATAAATCTCTATATTTGGCCAGTACTTACACGAATACAGTAAGTTTTTTTGGTGCTTAAAGCCATTAGATAGAGAATCTGCAATTTTAACTGTTCACCATTAACCGTATTAGCTGGTTACTAATACAGAGGGGTCCAAAAAATGTATCCACTGTTTAAAAATCCATAACTGGCAAACTAATTGACGGAGTTGTCTCATCTTTGGTAGTGTAATAGTTTTTAGTTCCGGCAATCGCCAGACAAGCGTTGTATTGTGTTGTTTTGTTTTGTCAGATGACAGTCGCCAGACAGTCAGTTATTTGTTCTTAGTTGCACCTAGTTACTCGAGTAAACTTGGCTGGCGCAAGGCTTACATTTGATGGAAGGAAGTAAGTTTTGAAGTGGTATTTTAAGTACGAAAACTTTAATGAGGTTCAATGGCAATGGCGAAATAAATATCAAACAGAGCCGCCGACACGTTTAACGAATCGTCGCATTCGATACAAATTTGAAATCGAAGTCTGTTTTAATGATGTACACGAACAACGATCTGGACGACCTGTAACAGTAACAAGTCCACCTAACTCCCGTCGTGTGTTAGAACAATTCACTAGCTCACCACAGAAGTCCGTGAGACAGTGTGCCCGTGAAACTGGGGTGAGCCGCTCAAGTGTTCGGCGAATTTTGAAGACCGCAAAGTGGAAATGCTGCATCCCACGATTGCTACACGGAATAAACGAGGACGACCCAGATCGTAGAATGGAGTACTGCGAATGGTTTACTAACATGGTGCGCAACGATGAAGAGTTTGCAGAGATGATTGTGAGGTCTGATGAAGCACAGTTCAAACTCAATGATACAGTAAACCGCCACAATTGCATCTACTGGGCCGCCAAAAATCCAAACACCCATGTAGACAAAGCCGTGAATTTGCCAGGAGTAAATGTGCGGTGTGGGTTTTCTTACCGGGGCTTGATCGGGCCATTCTTCTTTGATGGCACAGTTACAGGTAAGGTGTACCTTCAGAAGCTTCAGACATTCATTTTACCTGCCATCCGAGACTTGCATGGAGATGGAAGAGTTTACTTTCAACAAGATGGTGCCCCAGCCCACAACCAAAACTGTGTTAGGGCGTATCTAGACGAAAATCTACCAGGAAGATGGATAGGCTGTAGACGTGTTGTGGAGTATCCACCACGTTCCCCAGACCTAACTCCTGTGGACTTTTACCTGTGGGGAACACTAAGGGACGTCGTTTATCGACAAAAGCCACGCACATTGGATGAACTTCGAGAATTCATCGTACATTCATGTGCAAATATCCAACTGAACAAGTTCCAGTCAGTAGTTGGTGCTGCAGTTCGACGGCATCATTTGTGTGCGGATGTTAATGGTGACCATTTCGAACACCTACAGTGATATGTTTAAGTTGGACTTTAAGCTACACTTTCGCCAAAGATGAGTCCGCCCCGGTAGCTGAGTGGTCAGCGTGACAGACTGTCAATCCTAATGGCCCGGGTTCGATTCCCAGCTGGGTCGGAGATATTCTCCGCTCAGGGACTGGGTGTTGTGTTGTCCTAATTATCATCATTTCATCCCCATCGACGCGCAGGTGGCCGAAGTGGCGTCAAATCGAAAGACCTGCACCAGGCGAACGGTCTACCCGACGGGAGGCCCTAGCCACACGACATTTCCATTTACCAACGATGAGACAACTCCATCAATTAGTTTGCAAGTTATGGACTTTTAAAAAGTGGATGCATTTTTTTGGACTCCTCTGTATACACTGAGGCCACAGAAGTCATGGGATATCTCCTAATATCGCGTCCGACCTCCATTTTCCCGGCGTAGTGCAGCGTCTCGACATGGCATAGAGTCCACAAGTCACTGGGAGACCCTGCAAAATACTGAGCCATGCTGCGTCTATAGCCGTCCATAATTAAGAAAGTGTCGCTGGTACAGGATTTGAGCTCGAACTGACCTCTCCATTACATCCCATGTCAGTAGATCCGAGTAGCCAAATCATTCAGTGGAATTCTCCCGAATACCCTTCAAAGCAGTTGGCAACAATTGTGGCCCAGTGACATGACGCATTCTCATCCATAAAAATTCTGTCGTTGTTTGGAAACATAAAGTCCACGAATGATTGAAAATAGTCTCTAAATACCTCAAAAAATCATTTACGATCAATAACTGGTTCAGCTGGACCTTTAGATCCAGTCCATTCCATACAAACACAGCCCACACCATGACGGAGTCATCACCAGCTATAACAGTGGCTTAGTGACAACTTGTGTCCATGGCGTCGTGGGGGCTGCGCCACGCTCGGACCCTACCATCAGCTCTTACCAATTCAGACCGAGAATCATTTGATCAAGCCATGGTTTTCCTGTAGTCTCGTGACCGATACGGTCACGAACCCAGGAGAGGCGCTGCAGGCATTTCCGTGCTGTCAGCAGAAGGCATTTCCGTAGGTCGTCTGCTGCAGTAGTCCCTTAACGCCATATTTCGCCGCAATGTCCTAACGAATACGTTCGTTGGATGTCTCACACTCATTTCTGCGGTAATTTCACGCAGCCTTGTTTGGCTGTTAGCAATGATAAGACTACGCAAACGCTGCTGGTCTCGGTCGTTAAGGGAAAGTCATAAACCACTACATTGTCCGTGGTCAGGTGTAATGCCTGATTTGATATTCTCGGCGCAATCTTGATATTGTGGATCTTGGAATACTGAATTTCCTAAAGATTTCTGAAATGGAATGTCCCATCCGTCTAGCTCCAACTACCATTCTGCGCTCGAAGTCTGTTAACTCCCGTCATGCGGTCATATTCACATCAGACACCTTTTCCTTCTATATCTTGTGTACACGACACTAAAGCCGTCTGTATATGTGCATATCATCTGCATATGCGCACTTTTGTCACCTCAGTGCAGACTGCACTGTTTATACTATTCACACCCTGCGCAAACATTATTGTTGTGCTGATGTGCGGATGTGATGATCTAGTCTGAAAACGATACGTACAGAATGGATGATGTGGCAGACATTTGTAGGTGTTCTGTCCGACTACAGCATTACAGTCATAGGACTAAGTGTAGAGAGAAACACAAATAACAAGTTACTGATAATGACAATCCACAGGTTGGTTGTCTACTCCACTCAGTACTGATCATTCTCGGTACAAGTAAAAAGGCCCAAATCTCAAAAAAGTAATTGTTTTGGGGACATGGGTATCTAGGACGTTTTGCTAGCTTTCAACAGCGCTATTTCTTTTTAAGAATATAGACTTTTAAACACTCTACATTGTTTGAAACTTAATTCCACGTTCCTGAATCGGCGTTGAAGTGGAGCGGGTCAATTGGTTGGAAGTATTAGATAATGACAGACATTACGAACTGTAAATCCGCCAGATGAAGTACCACCATGAAGAAAAATTGTATGAATTTAAAGTGAGATATAATGTGGCGGAATGTTTTTAAGTTGTCCACACTGAAGCGGTTTCAACGAGTTTCCACGTCACGGTAATGCAGAGTGTGGAGTGTGTCTCGTGCCAGGTGGTACAGGCAACACTGAAAAATATGTACCACGTTTGTGATTTACTTGGGGTGCTAACGGTTCACACAAACAGAGACTCAGGTTTCACAGAGCCATTACCATAATGATTTTTGTGAAAGACCAGAAATTTCTGGATCAGAGGAGGAACGTAGGTTCAGTTTTGGGAGTGGGGGCGATGGTGGTGGTGCGGGGAAAGTTTTTCAAGTTATCTAGAATTTGCGCTTTACCTCTTAACTCTCCGCCAATGCATAACTTTTCATGGCTTCACTTTTCACGTGCCACGGATGCTCCTGTTTCAGTAATAACAAAATATGTTTATTCATCATTGTTTTAGTGTTTTATTGGCACTGCGGTTTTAAACACAAGCCTGCCGAATACGGCAATGTGAGCGTGTGAATGAAGGGAACGTGGGTTTTTTCAGTCGGTTGAGGAAAGGTTTTTATAATTATTTTCATAAGGGAGCGTCTTTCCCTATCTTTCATTTAGTTGTATAGATGCTTTACTCAACTTCGTGTGATTTGCCGATTCTATCTGTGCATACAAAATTTGTGCGGTATTGGTTCTCGGTAGCAGATACATATGCTCCAAGCCTGCGAATGTGCGCCTTTACCTGCCCGAGATATTTTCGGTAGGTGGTCAGGACGGAAGCTCAACCACGAAGGTAATAAGCCTTAAATGTAGCTTATAATTTTCTGGAATTCCTTGCCATTTTTGAGACTCCGAGATTTCCTGTTACTTTATTGTACGGACTTTAGCTGAGAAATGCTGAAATTGATACAAGTAAAACTCTTAACATTTCTAGTAGAAAAAATGGGGGGAAGTGGTTCAAATGGCTCTGAGCACTATGGGACTCAACTGCTGTGGTCATAAGTCCCCTAGAACTTAGAACTACTTAAACCTAACTAACCTAAGGACAGCACACAACACCCAGCCATCACGAGGCAGAGAAAATCCCTGACCCCGCCGGGAATCGAACCCGGGAACCCGGGCGTGGGAAGCGAGAACGCTACCGCACGACCACGGGGGAAAAGTGGGGTCGTTGGCGTGTGGTGAGGGCCTTTGGGCATATGACACTCCCCAAACACCCCTTTTTCTCCTTGAACCTGCGCCTTCTCTGGACAGATGTGAAGCTACAAAGTATTCGATCGTGTTGAAATACTGTAACGCAATAACTTTTAGAGGCGTAAACCGTCATTTGACTCTGTATTACTGTATTTATCTTTTGGACCTGTTTTGGACTCGTCGTAACAGATATAGTAATGGTCCAACAACTTCTGACATTGTTCTTGGTAATGGCATAAAAGCCTAAATCAAGACAATACACAGTAAAATGGCGGCTTTCTCATTTAAAAAAAGATGTGAAACTGTTTCTGGATCAAGTCAGTCTCACACACATACACACACATCCTTAGTTAGTGCTTTTTGCTACTTTAAGTTCTAGAGCGTTGATGATTCGTCCACTATTCACCTGACGGCAACAGTACGCTGTCTTGAACGTTTCTTGTCCTGTACGGAGCCTCCCACGTCGTGAGAGATACGAGACGATGCGAGACCAGTTGTAGCTGTTCTCATCTAGAGTTCTCAGTCTGCAGTTAATCACTTGGTACTGATCGCTGCTCCGACCGAACCGCAAATGGATTCCGTTGTTGTTACGAATGATACTGAGATGACATTATTTACGAACTAAGGTTTCCTTCTACGTTTGGACCCTAGTACACAGTGCAACAATTGATGTGTTCGATTCTGAACTAACGCTGCAATAGCTTTTGCAAAGTACATTCATGCCAAACTCCCAAAAGTTTGTAGCTCTTACATATGAGACATCTGTCAGTTTTAATTCTGTTTTCAAAAGCCGTAATAGCCTCGTCTAGAGTGGCGGAAACCCATATGGATAAGAGCCTCAGACTGTCCTCAACGAAAGTTGGCTCGAACTGTATATGATCAATTTTTCTAATTTTTGTTTCCTTTTCCTTTGCTCATTATTCTTCTGACTGATCTGATGTGGTCTGCCAGTTACTCGTTGAACCTATTATCGAAGGCTGTACTTTCGCTTGCGTATTACAAATATAGAGTGTTTATAAAAGGGCGCCATATTCCAACAGAAGGTAGTATTTGTCAAAACTAGAAGAAAAGTTCCTATCATTATTTTTTATTGTCTTCTGTCGTTCCTTAGTTGCTTCAAAATTCATGAAGGTATGTTGCATCTATGCAACTAAATGAAAGCCAGTTTGTTTATTACTATTCGCATTTCGCTTCTTTTACTTGAGAAGCATCTTCAGTGGCCTGTAACACATGTTTCTTCTTATACTTATAATATACGTGTATTTAGCAGTTATAAATGTTACTATGTTACATTTTGTCATGTTTTTCCCTTGTTTTTTCAGTTTAGAATCATTAGGTGAAAATATCCTTCGGTGTCACGTCTCTGGTGTGTGGTCCTGCGCCCCAGCTGGCCGATTTCCAGCATTTTTTTTACCGACATTTGTTGCAACACGTCACTTACATCACGTCTGCCACCATAGCTGAATGGTCAGCGCGGCCGACACGCTAGCTCAGCGTGTTCGGTCAGAGGGCCGGTTGTCCTCTGTAATAAAAAAACTGAGAATAAGAAGGAACGGTCAACTTGAACGGATGCCATGTGACGTCAGACAATACCAAACGAAATGAAGAACACCGAACAAAATTTTATATATATATATATATATATATATATATATATATATATATATATATATATATATATCAGATTGACTTCTCATTCCTGTATTTCTTGTTGAAGTAGCCACTGAAGGCAGTGCAAGTGGCAATGGCACTGGAATATGTCTTTCGTCCTTCTTCGCATTGAATCACTGACTGTTTCAGACACACCTGGCTCCTTCACATTGCTTCACATGCATTGGTCATACGACCCTTAATGTGTCTGCACTGTCTATTGGCTGGGCATACATCAATGAGTTTACACGTCCCCATACCCAGAAATCCAACGCAGTCAGGCCCGGTCAATGGGGACGTCTTGATATCGTACCTCCTCATCAACCAGTTCATTGCCCATGAGACGTTGGCGTGAAGTACAGTAGCATGATCCGTTGAAAATGTGGCTGTGCCTGTTAATGTATAAACCTCTCCCTCGTCTTTCTGCAAGAGCAGCGTTCTCCCATAACGCTGCCAACCCATATCACAGAAATCTGTGATACATTGCGCATGTTAGTGTGGTAAAGTATATAGCCCAATAAGTCTATCACAGACAATTCCTGGGCATACACTGATACTGAAGGGATCCTGAGACCCCCAAAAATGCTCGTGGATTTTTCATTTGCCCACAACCTGTGTTGTGTGGTAATTTGACATGCATTTTCCCTTTTCTTGTGAATACTGCCTCATCTGCTAATAAAATGCACACTGTCCACCGCCGAACTTCATAGCCCATATCTCAACAGCTGCTGGTGTCCGGACATATTATTACAGGAACTTGTCTTCTAATTTCGACGAGTGCTGCTTCTTTTAGGGATACGCAACAGCTCAAAATGGTTCAAATAGCTCTCAACACTATGGGACTTAACATCTGTGATCATCAGTCCCCTATAACTTAGAACTACTTAAACCTAACTAACCTAAGGACATCACACACATCCATGCCCGAGGCAGGATTCGAACCTGCGACCATAGCGGCCACGTGGTTGCAGACTGAAGTATGCAACAGTGTTTTTATCTCGCTTTATAGAGACCCCCATGACTATTAGTTCTCGTCTCCATTTTCGGACTGAATTCCTGTTCTCGATATTGTCAAATCCTCTTCATTGTCTGCTTGCGACGTCGCTATGTGCACCTAAACAGCTGTTGTTAGTGCTGATTTACTGTCGACTCTGTTGAGAACAGCCCCATCACTGAACTATTCGTAGGAACGCACTTTTTGCCCTAACTTCCTATTCATAACGAATCGTACTCCCGTTACACCATTTTCCACTGCTAACCAGAAATTTTGGTCTTTTTTCCATTTCGCTTCACATATGTAGATTGATCCTTTGCATTTATCTTTTCCGATTTTCTAGCTTCCCAGCCACATTCAAACTTCTGACATCCCACGTAGAACGTTGTCCTTTATCTGTTATTCAATCATTTTCTCAGGTCACCCCCACCCCCTCTCCCTCCGAGCAGTCGCTTCTCGGAGTTAATAATGGGAGATAACAACATCCTCCTCATGGACTATAATCTTAATGTTAGTGAATAGGTTTCTGTCTCTGAACGATCCACAGAGTCTGGACATCCCTGCTGGGAGTACTTGGGCGGCTCGCATTCGGGAGGACGACGGTTCAATCCCGTCTCCGGCCATCCTGATTTAGGTTTTCCGTGATTTCCCTAAATCGTTTCAGGCAAATGCCGGGATGGTTCCTTTGAAAGGGCACGGCCGATTTCCTTCCCAATCATTCCCTACCCCGAGCTTGCGCTCCATCTCTAATGACCTCGTTGTCGACGGGACGTTAAACACTAACCACCACTTGGGCGGCTACTACAGGGCCCTTAGATAGGTCTGCTTGAGCTAAATTGTGACGGACTTATCCTGTTGTCCTTTCTGTCGACCTCCCATGGCCAACTCTTCTTTTTCCGACACCGAGAGTATTATTTTTCGAGGCCAAGGATGTCTTTCATTCTTCTTCTTCACGTTATTCTTTCCCAGGAAAGATTCCCTTGCTAACGATTCAAACGAGAGCTTGGGACACACAATCATCACTGCTGCTTAAGGAGGGAAAGCCCACCCATTAGATTTTTATACATTGGAGAAGAAATTCCGAAAGTAACCTGCAAAGAAATTGGTTCTCTACTTCTAAAAAAAAAATCTTTTAAATAATAAAACATGACCTATACAAGGAATCTGACCACCACTGTTAGTCATGGACGAAAAAAAAAACCTGCAAAAAGTAAAAAAAAAAAAAAATATCGTAGGGGCCCACACAGACATCACGCGTCTGTTAGATGCACACGAAATACGTAATTTCGTTTTGAAGATGCAAAAATACTATTGGTCAGTTTTCAAGCAGTAATGGCAGACAGCATCAGCCGGTAATATACGTAATATTATGGTAGCTAATTTTACTGCACAAAAAATAAAATGTGTACTCCCTCCAAAAGAAATTACACACAAACATTAAAATAAAATTATGACGAGCAGCAAAATGTCTGAGAAGAGTTTTGAAAGAAAATTATTAATTGAACTTTAATTTGGCGCCGCGCGGGATTAGCCGAGCGGTCTCAGGCGCTGCAGTCATGGACTGTACGGCTGGTCCTGGCGGAGGTTCGAGTCCTCCCTCGGGCATGGGTGTGTGTGATTGTCCTAAGGATAATTTAGGTTAAGTAGCGTGTAAGCTTAGGGACTGATGACCTTAGCAGTTAAGTCCCAAAAGACTTCACGCACATCTGAACATTTTTTTTTTAACTTGGCGGGTTTTCAACAGTGTCAACAAGACGAAATAATGGAAACAATATTTATTGGAAGTAAACAAAATTGAACCTTGATATTGTGACAGTAATTTTAAAATAGATAATTTAACAGCAATAGTCTTTAATTTTGAAATGAGAGAGAGCGTAGTAATTTTCTCTTAATGTGTTTAACTGTTGCTGCAGGCAGTGCGATGACGTCAGCGATGGTCCGCGCGGGCGATTAGTGAAGTTAATCCAGGTTCGTGGCATGAAGATAATGATGGATCCTCCTGTTTCCTTAATATTCCAGTTACGGCGGTGGTCCACGTCTCCGTTGAGTCGAATCAACTGGCAGCACTGGCGCGATAATAATAGTTCGAGTGTGTGCGTTGTCGTTACGCGCGCGACGTTTTATTATTAAAAGTTTATTAATCACGCGGTGTGGGTAGGTTGTAATTATGCAGTGTCTTTAGTATTTACGATATATAGCCAGTTAATGCCATTGCTTCGCACAGTTCTTCCACCGTGTTGCCACAGGAAAACAGTCACATGTGTTTACCACTATAACAGTCAGTTAAACATCAGTTCAATTTACGTCGTCGTCTTTAAGACAGTTTGGATTATATAATAAATGTTTCTTGATCACATCACAGCACTGTTCTTTTACTTAACATTTTGGTTTGTTCCACTTTCACGCAATTCTGACAGTTAGTGTCTCGACACGACAGTGGTGTCCGATTCACAGTCAATTGTCACAAGTTCACACAGTATGTAAAATCGTCACGGCAAACACTCGATATACTTTTCAGGTTTTACTGTTCACTTAATAATGTACGATCTCCTATTAACACAGCGGGCGCACTGTAATTAATTGTTCCTCTGCATATCACAGTCTTTCACGCCGAACTTTGCAACGTTTCTCCACCCGCGAAACGGCCATGATACCACAACAACTCGCGCGCTCTCTATCGATAGTCGTTCGCTCTCTATCTGACACAGTACTTCTCCTAGCCTAACCAAAGATTTACAAAGCATATAAAACCAGAACACTCATATTCGTACAATATAAAATATAAAACAGTAGCAAAATGAGTGAAGAAACAATGTGACGTATTAACAAATAAAGAATAGTTGAAATAAGTGATACATACATACTATGACAAGGTAATGCACAAAAGAAAAAAAAATATTATCACCAAAAATGGAAAAAAGAGTAACATAATAAGTTCGTTTTAAAATACCTAGAGGACATATGACTATAATAGGTGTTTACAACGAAGAAGAAGGCAGAAAAGAAGAGATGGAGATATTCTACGAGAAATTACAATCTATCATCAAAGAGATCAATGGAACAATGTGCTATTCCTTTGTGGAGTCTGGACTGTCCGAGTTCAGAATATTTCTATCATAGATATTATAGAAAGTTCGGGGAAGGAAGAATTAACACTGTTGGTGAGAAGATGCTTGAAATTTGTACAATTAATTCCTTAAAAGTAAGTAATACGTTTCTTAGGAAGCGAAATATTCGTAAGTACACCTGGAGCGATAGAGATACTAGATCAATCACAGACTATGTGGTAATTAGTAGAGTCTCTAGTGAATGAAGTGACAGTATTTACCAGATGTTACACATACAGTGACCATTATCTGTTGGTGGCCAAAATACTTCTAAGAACTAGATGGACAAAAACTAAGAAACTTATTAGTACTAGAAAAGAAACCAAATGAAGTTACAGAATTACACTGGTGAAACAAAAATCAGTAGCGGACCTCTACCAGCTGAGATTAAACTGATATTTGGTAGAAATGAAGCTAAGAAGGATATATTAACAAAGAATGGCAAGGGATAAAGAACTGAATGGAAAAAGCAGCAGATGAAGTGTTGTGCAATCAAACCGCCAGGAATATAAATGATGAAATAGAAAAGCTACTCATGGGAACTTAAACAGCATAACACCCACAGCTAAAAGTAGATCAAGCCAGACAACATAACATATCTTTTCGAAATACTCCAAAATCTCTAACAGAAAGAGTACATAGAGACAGTTGGGAAAAATTCGTGAGTGATGTTGAACACGATATAAGCAGGAGAGAAAACTTGCCTATAAATTATTAAAAAATTGTAATAAACAGAGATAACGCACGAATGAACGTGATAACACATGATGAATGGATTAAATATTCTAAAAGCATTTAATTTAACCTTGAGATAGACATTTCTACTAACCCTGAAGATAGTTCCTGATGAATTAATTAGAACACTGACTTACTTAATGTAAGTGAGTTAGAGGCAGTAATAAAAAAGCAAAACAAGAAAAAAACACGAGGATCTGAGGTCATAAATAAAGCACTTTTACCTAAACTCCGTCTTCTTCAAACATTAAAGTCGTGTTGGCTTATAATGATTATCCCCAATGCGTGGTTAACGGCAACCGTCTCTATATTTAAGAAAGAGGGAAGAAAGAAACCCACAAACTACAGAGGTATGTTAAATTCAACCTATAAACTGTATCCCGGTATACTGAATAACCGATTAAAGCCAACGGTAGAGTCACGTATGCAAGAAGAGCAGAATCGTTTCCCAAAAAGGAACATCTCGTACTGACAATGTATTTACTAAGAAACAGCTAATGTGGAAAGAAGAGTATACCATGTGCCCACCTATATGGCGTTCGTAGTTTTAGAGAAGGCTTACGATAAGGCACACAGTTATAAACTACGGCATGTAGTGGCCAAACGGGACTACAATTAATATATAATAATGTGTGTAAAAGGTTTACATAATTGCACCTGATTCAAAGTCAGTTTATCTAATTATAGAGGGGAAATTGTAGTCATTACCTAAGCAGTAAGAAGAGGCAGCGTAAACAGACACATGGTAGGTATCCTACCTGGAATGATGGATCAGGCACACACCTGGAATTGAGTTTGGAAGTACAATTTTTAATGTTCTAGCATATCCCGATGAGTTAGTCAACATACTAAACGTGAAAGATAGTCTTCAAAGAGCTACTTATTTACTACATAAGGTCTGTACAAAAATATAACCATAAAATTTTTACCTCATAATCAGTAACCATGGCCATCCAGGGAAAACACCCAATACCAGAAAGGATTATTTTGGACGATAAAATTTTCGATCAGATTCGATATTTTAATTATTTAGTCCGTGATTCCTGTGATTAAGATAGAGATATAAATAATAAATTAAGGAGATGCCAGGCAATATGCAGAACAATTCGAGGAACACTGAAAACAGCGCGGACCGTCACACAGTTGAAGTTGTACATGATAACGGTAGTGTTTGTTATTCTATATGGCAGTAAAACGTTGACTTTAAGGCAGAAAGATCACAGTTAGTATACAAACTACAGAAATGAATTCCTTAGGGCCCTACCTTGACACGCACACTTTGATAAAACATAAAACCACGATATAAAGAATAAGTTACAAATATTGGCAATACGGGATAAAATTGACGAATACAGAAACAAGTGGGAAGAACACTTAGAAAGAATGGACAGTACGTGGACTCCGAAAGTGGCAAAGTAATACATACCGATTGTTCGAAGAGATCCATGTAGATTGAAACAAAGGTATATTGAAACAGGGACATTCCGAAGGGCTTAATCTCTGTAATCATGATGATGCTGATGAGATATAATCATGACGCTTATTCAGTTACGAGCCACAGGTCCCGTGGATACACCTTGATTGTCGTTAACGCAGACGTTTCTTCTGCTTTCTTTTTTGAAGGTAGCTGACTCTTCATTTTGTGTTGGTTTCTCACTTCAGGGCAAAGGGGTACCATGGGCCTCTTTGCCAAGGCCACTGGCATAACGAAGGTCACTCTTTATGCTCGCTTAACGATTGCCTGGGATGAAATAAGAGAAACAAGACGTCTTGCGTATTAATCAAAGTCCTAACCATAGATCAAAGTGGCGGTACGAGAGACTTAATGAAATTGAAACCACAGTCTGTCACCAGTATGAATGCTATCCTCCAATCGGTAAATACGATAACTTGTTGGTTCATAATGAGATTCTTAAAAGTTTTTAATGCACATACACATCCGTCTATTCTTGCGGAGAGCGTCTGTGTCACCTCATTGATTATCTATCAGGTGGTAGTGCCAGATGCAGGTATTCAGAATCATTATCCCAGAGAAGTCTGTGGTGTCACCGTCAGACACCACACTTGCTAGGTGGTAGCCTTTAAATCGGCCGCGGTCCGTTAGTATACGTCGGACCCGCGTGTCGCCACTATCAGTGATTGCAGACCGAGCGCCGCCACACGGCAGGTCTAGAGAGACTTCCTAGCACTCGCCCCAGTTGTACAGCCGACTTTGCTAGCGATGGTTCACTGACAAAATACGCTCTCATTTGCCGAGACGATAGTTAGCATAGCCTTCAGCTACGTCATTTGCTACGACCTAGCAAGGCGCCATTACCAGTTACTATTGCTGCTGTAAAACATGTACCGTCAAGAGCGATGTTCAACATTTATGGATTAAAGTTAAGTATTCCACAGCTACGTCCGTTTTTGCTAGTCTCATTTCCTTGACCTGTTCCAGACCTCACGCCAGCCTGCCTGAGCTAAAACGCGTGCCTTTCGGCTTCCTCTCATAGTGGGTTGGCTCTCTTGCCAATCCACAACAAAATCACCATTTTGCAAAGAATATCCGTAATGTAAAATGTGTTTGCTGCCACTTAGCATGAAGTACTTTTATTATATGCAGTCAGATATGTATTTTGTGTGTCCTTTAACTAACAGTATATTGGGAACGACACGCTAGAGAAAGCAGAGGAAGGCCCATACTACGTAGGAAATAATCTAGTTTCAGGGCGGTTGCAGCAAGGAAGCTATCAAAAGAAGACGGGAATCTGCGGAGAAAGCTGTTTTCTATAAAAGGAGCTCTACTAGTGCCTAATATTGAACAATAAGTAGGAAATTCCTGAAACTGTACGTCTGGAGCAGAGGATTGTATGGTCGTGAGGAACAATAAACTGGAAGCACTGAGTAGTGTTGCTGTCGAAAAATGTTAGAAACTAAGCGAGCTGATTATTATGAAAAAAAAAAATACTGAAGAAACGAAAAAGTTTAAAGAAGGGTGGCTCGTTTTGTATCACCATGAAACAAGAGAGAGAGAGTGTGTGTCATGGATGTAATAAACCACTGGAGGTGGCAAACATTAAATCAAACCTGTATTTCGTTGCGGTGAGGGCGTGATCTTTCCTCGAAAGAACATTCCCCGAATCCCTCCTCTGAGAGCTAAAATATTTTATTGACTGCCGCGTACTTAGGGAAGAATAACCATTTCTATGAAATAAGAGAATCTGAACTCGCACGGAAAGATTTAGCTGTTCATTTTTACCTTGTCCTGTTAGAAAGTGGAATGGTAGGGTAGCAGTCTGAAAGTGATTCCATACGCCCTCTGCCAAACATTTGAGTGTGAACTGCAGGGTAGTCATGTAGATGTAGATGTAGAAGAACACGGATGAACGTTGCCAGAAGAGGTAACACGTTAAGAGAGCATGTCCAGCTACATCGAGGAGAAGCAAACTTGGCCATACAAGGCGCAACAGGGAGGATCAATAGTAAAAGCAGTAAACGACTAAAATATGCATTTTTTGGAGGATCTTGAGTGGGACGGTAGGTGTTAAAAGGTTCGAACGAGATGGCAAATATAAAACACATGATAAAACCAAGCCGCGTGGGATTAGCCGTGCGGTCTGAGGCGCGGCAATCATGGACTGTGCGGCTGGTGCCGGCGGAGGTTCGAGTCCTCCCTCGGGCATGGGTGTGTGTGTTTGTACTTAGGATAATTTAGGTTAAGTAGTGTGTGAGCTTACGGACTGATGACCTTTGCAGTTAAGTCCCGTAAGATTTCACACACATTTGATGAAACCAATCGGAAGACTGAAGCTATTCTACTGTGATCTGAACCGTATCATGTATCACTCTGCGGCAATTAAACGGAGAGGAAAAAGTGGTACGAAGACTACCTCAAGTCTCATTTCTGGGTGTATCAGATATTCATGGCAGAGAAATATCTCTAGCGGAGCTGACACGAAAGAGCTAACTTCAGTTTTTCATTTAGTCACGATACAGACCGAGAGTTAATCATCGGTTACAACTTACGCGCGAGCATTGAGTTTGCATGTATTACTTCTGTTGTACTGCACAAATAAATTACATGTTGGGACTGAAATATGGGCTATGAGTGAACTACCATTAATTTATAAGCCCTGGATTTGGCTCAGATTTCTTGGCAAGATACGAAAGAAGTTGGCAAAACTGGTGCATTGCCGACGGCGGTAAGCGGCGCGCAGTTTCGCCTTGCGGCAGGACACGTCCGCTGAGCCCTGCTGGCTCCCGCTGCTGTTTCTGCCGCGAGCTTCGCGAAGTTTGCGGACAAGTCGCGTTGTGACGCCTCGCTGAGGAACTTGCTGAAATAACGATCTGCCGCAAGCGGGGTGCAACAACACGAAAAGTGCGGCTGAAAAGTCTTGCAGGCAGGCTGTATTGTGAGAAGTCGCGCATTCAAAGTTGTACGAGTTCTACCTATAATTTAACTCGGCACTACCTACTTTTGCTCTGCCCTTCACTGCATTTTAGTAGTACTTCAGATCTTGTTTCTCTAAATTTTCTAGCGAGCGGGTGCTGTAATACGATTAACGCACCGAGAGAACTCTACGAGCTCTAAGGGGAGCCTTTCAAAAGAACTCGACTATTTCTTGAGAACTACTCGTTTCGAGGAGCTGCTACATTTCATGTCAACAGTTGTACGTTAGATGGCGAAGAAAAAAATGCTATTTGGCGCTCGTTTACTTGCACAAAAGCAATGAGGGTGATGTTTCATGCATGCGTGAGTTATATCTGAGGTTATGCCACCCATCAGCTCTTGTGGGGAAAAAATAAGAAATATTAACGCAACAGAATTGCTCCGACCTTGTTAAACTTTTGTCGTTGTAGGAGAAAGGGGAGAAGAAGTGTTAAGGGGGAATATGGCTTTGGTAGTAGGAATGAGAGATGAGAATGACTAATTGAGTTCTCCAATAAATTCCAGAAACCAACAGCGTGCACTCTGTTCAAGAGTCACAACAGGAAGGGGTATTTTTAGAGGAGGCCGGGGAATACGGGATCGTTACAGTCAAGTTACATCAAGCTCAGGCAGAGATTCCGAAATCAGATACTGGATTGTAAGGCGTACGCAAGAGCTGATATAGACCCAGATCAAAATTTAATGATGATGAAGGGTATGCTGAAGTTTAAGAGACTAGCCAGGAAGAATTAGTGGGCAAAGAAGTTGGATATGGAAGTACTAAGGAATGGAGAGATACAATTGAGGTTGTCTGAGGCTACAGATACAGGAATAACAAACATACCAGTAGGCAGTTCATCTGAAGCGGAATGGAAATCTCTAAAAAGGGCAGTCAAAGAAGATGGAAAGAAACTTAGGTACAGGGAAGGTAACTGTGAAGAAATCATGAGTAACGGAAGAAATACTTCAGTTGATCGAGGAAAGAATCGACGAAATAAATAGGAAGTGCGGGGAAGCTAATTAGAAATAGCTGCATGAAAGACATGAAGATATGGAAGAAGAAATGATTGTCGGAAAGACGGACTCAGCATACAGAAAAGTCAGATCAATTTTCGGAGACATTAAGAACAAAGAAAGTAACATGCAACGGGAATTCCACTGTTAAATGCAGAGGAAAGAGCGGGTAAGTTGGAAGAGTACATTCAAGGCCTTTGTGAGGGGGATGACTTGTCTGATGATGTGAGAGAAGAGGAAACAGGAGTCGATTGTGAAGTGGTAGGGGACCCATTATTAGGATCAGAAATGTTAAAAAGCTTTGGATGACTTAAGACCAAATAAGGCAGAAGGGGCAGATAACACAGTATTTGAATTTCTCAAATCACTGGGGAGAATGGAAGTAGCAACAAAACGACTACTTACATTTGTGCGTAGAATGTATGAGATTGGCGATACACCGTAAGACTTGCGGCAAAACATCAACCACACAATTCCGAAAATTGCAAAAGCCGAAATGTGCGAGAATTGTCGCTGTTAGCTTAACAGCTTATGCATCCAGATTGGTGACAAAAATAATATACGGAAGAATGGAAAAAAAGAGGATCTGTTAAATGACGATCAGTTTTGGTTTTAGGAAAGATAAAAGCACCAGAGGTGTTTTCACTGGAATGAGCAGTCCAAGAGCACAGAATATGGGTTGAGAGTAAATTGAAGCAAGACTTATCGAGAATTGGTGATCACGAAGTAGACGAAGTTACGGAATTATGGTGAATGGATGGCAGAATAACCCATTACGGACGGAGTAGGAAGGACATAAAAAACAGTTTAGCACCGGCGGCAAAAAAGGTACTCTTTGCCGAGAGAAGACTACTAGCATCAAACATTTCATTTGAGGAGGAAAGTTCTGTGAACGTACGTTTTGAGCGCAGCACTGTGTGGTAGAGAAACATGGACTGTGGGGAAACCGGAGAAGGAGAGAATCGAAGTGTTTGACATATGGTGCTACAGAAGGATGTGGAAAATTAGGTAGACTCATAAGGCAAGCAATGAGGAGGTTCTCCATAGAATCAGCGAGGAAAGGAATGTATGGAAAACAATGCCAAGAAGAAGTGACAGAATGTCAGCACATTTGTTCAAATGGTTCAAATGCCTCTGAGCACTATGCGACTTAACTTCGGAGGCCATCAGTCGGCTAGAACTTAGAACTAATTAAACCTAACTAACCTAAGGACATCACACATTTCCATGCCCGAGGCAGGATTCGAAACTGCGACCGTAGCGGTCGCTCAGCTCCAGACTGTAGCGCCTAGAACCGCACGGCCACTCCGGCTGGCTGCACATTTGTTACGACAGGGAATAATTTACACGGTACTATAGAGAGATGTAGAAAGTAAAAACTATAGAGGAAGACTGGAATACGTCCAGCAAATAACTGAGGGCGAAGGTTGTAATAGCTGTTCTCAGCTGAAAAGGTTGGCACAGGAGAGGAGTTCGTGGCCGGCGGTAACTGAACTTGCGCAGAGTATCTTCTCTACATTTATATCAACATTGTGATAGCGCCAATACCGAACTTCTGTGAATGCACCCCTTCTTACTCTATCGTCACCGTTGACTGGCAGACACTGAAGGCCTACAGAAGTTGCAGCTGTTATACCTTGTCGCATTATTTGAGACATCTACTGTTAATTTCCTGCCCTTTTCCTTCGGCACACTCTCATGGTTGCCAGATAAAGGTTAACCGCTAGTTATTCAGCTGCTGAGTCTATCTATCATCATTTCGTAACACGTACCGAAATGACCTGTTTTTTTATTATGATGTGTTACTAATTACACCTAGTGTACGTCCGATTCACGTAGTCAAACCAGTCTGACTCGTATTCACATGGTTTCCACATCACCAAAATATTTCCATGGCTGTATACAACCACTTTAATGTTATCGGTTCTTAGAAATGATGAAGGAAGTGGTATCCTCGCCTCTTAGTCATTGCTAAATCGCGGGATGACAATCATTCTCGTACGAGACGTGTTCTACTATCTTCCATTGACCCGTTTTGTTCGTTCGATTATTGGATTTCTCACAACTGCAGACAATACCGTGTTGTATACATTGTAACCTGCTGGTTTATTGTCCTGGTTCCTGGGACAATCAGATCGAGTGGAGCCAGGATAACTCCACAGACTCCCGCGAAATTCTGTGACACACATCACCCGTTACGCAGTTACAGATGGACGATTTCTCCTCTTTCAGATCTCGTGACCATGCGCTCGCTCGGTCAGACACTGTAACATCCTAGTCTCTAAGCACTCTCTTAACTAAATGTGTGGAATGTAGTTAGGGGTACGGGAGATGACCTGTGGTATTTGCTGGCTGAGCCCGTGTTGATATTTTAAACTGTGGATAGTTGTCAAATAGACTGACAGACGTTATATGAGGATGCGTTCTAATCCCTAGTCGACAGGTTTATCGCAACATATTTTATCATATACTACGAGTATCTGCACAAATGTTGTCCAGTTTCTTCTGTGATGAGCTTACTATTACTTTGTAGCGATCGAATCAGCATTGTCTACTGTTTAGAAATATTGCTGAAGTAAATACCCACATGAACTAGAATAATTTTCATCCTCATGAATTGATCCTTAGTTCAAATGAAATTAAACAGAAATATATTTAAAAATGGATTTAACGTTTCGTTGACGTGAAACACCTACTTAAATACTGATCTTCTATTCTTAAAACATCGTCAGAGTGCGGGCCGTCTTTAGTATTATGAACACTAAATTCTCAACAGCCAACTTCGCTAAAATCATTTATTCATATACGCTATGTGACCGAAAGTATCGGGACACCTGGCTGAAAATGACTTACAAGTTCGTGGCGCCCTCCGTCAGTAATACTGCAATTCAGTATGGTGGTGGGCCACCCTTAGCCTTGATGACAGCTTCCACTCTCGTAGGCATACGTTCAATCAGGTGCTGAAAGCTTTCTTGGGGAAAGGCAGCCCATTCTTCACGGAGTGCTGCGCTGAGGAGAGGTATCGATGTCGGTCGGTGAGGCCTGGCACGAAGTCGGCGTTCCAAAACATCCCAGAGGTGTTCTATAGGATTCAGGTCAGGACTCTCTGCAGGACAGTCCATTACAGGGATGTTATTGTCTTGTAAACGCTCCGCCATAGGTCGTGCACTAGGAACAGGTGCTCGATAGTGTTGAAAGATGCTGTCGCCATCCCCGAATTGCTCTTCAGCAGTGAGAAGCAAGAAGGTGCTTAAAACATCAATGTAGTCCTGTGCTGTGACAGTGCCACGCAAAACAACAAGTGGTGCAGGCCCCCTTCATGACAAACGCGACGACACCATAACAGCATGGTCTCCGAATTTTACTGTTGGCACTACACACGCTGGCAGATCATGTTCACCGGCCATTCGCCATATGCACACCCTAGCATCGGATCGCCACATTGTGTCCCGTTATTCGTCACTTCACACAACGTTTTTCCGCTGTTCACTCGTCCAATGTTTACGCTCCTTACACCAAGCGAAAGGTCGTTTGGCATTTACCGGCGTGATGTGTGCCTTATGAGCAGCCACCCGAACATCAAATTCAAGTTTCCTCAGCTGCAGCGTAACTGTCATAGTACTTGCTGTGAACCCTGATGCAATATGGAATTTCTGTGTGATGGCCTGGAATGATATCTGTCTATTACACATTACGACCCTCTTCAACTGTCGGCGGTCTCTGTTTATAGACGAGGCCGGCCTGTACGCTGCTGTGCCGTACGTGTCCCTTCACGTTTCCACTTCACTATCACATCGGGAACGGTGAACCTAGGGATGTTTAGGAGTGTGGAAATCTCGTGCACAGACGTATGACACAAGTGACAACGAATCATCTGACCACGTACGAAGTCCGTGAGTTCAGCGGAGCGCCGCATTCTGCTCTCTCAAATGGTTCAAATGGCTCTGAGCACTATAGGACTTAACATCTATCGTCATCAGTCCCCTAGAACTTAGAACTACTTAAACCTAACTAACCTAAGGACAGCACACAACACCCAGTCATCACGAGGCAGTGAAAATCCTTGACCCCGCCGGGAATCGAACCCGGGAACCCGGACGCGGGAAGCGAGAACGCTACCGCACGACCACGAGCTGCGGACTGCTCTCTCACGATGTCTACTGACTACTGAGGTCGCTGATATGGAGTACCTGGCAGTAGGTGGCAGCATAATGCACCTAATATGGAAAACGTATGTTTTTTTTTTGGGGGGGGGGGGGTTCAAATTTTCAAATGTTCAAATGTGTGTCAATCCCTAAGGGACCAAACTGCTGAGGTCATCGGTCACCAGACTTACACACTACCTAAACTAACTTATGCTAAGGACAACACACACACCCATGTCCGATAGAGGAATCGAACCTCCAGCAGGAGAGGCCGCACAATCCGTGACATGGCGCCTCAAACCGCCCGGCCACTCCACGTGGCTTTTGGGGGTGTTCGAATACTATTGATCACATATTGTAGATGACTGTTTCGGCAATTTTCCGTTGCCTTCTTCAGATCTGCAAAAAAAGATACCGAAAATGTGAAGATAACGGGCCAATATTTTGCAACTCCGAAGATGGCTACAGAGTTTCCGAACCCGGTCGTGTATATGACTAAATGATTTTAGCGATCTTGGCAGTTGAGAATTTTTTCAGTGTTCAGAATATTAACGTCACTGAAAGGTTCTTGCATTGGATACAGAGTCCGTAGTGCTGTACTAAGTAAGTGGGGATGAATAAGGAAAACTGAAGTATAAAGCTCCGTCGTTGACTAGGTAATTACAGGCGGTGCACAATTTCAAATAGAACTACTACTGAGAAGAAAATCAGTCTTTTTCTTTACACTGAAACAAAAGAGATAAAACGGTGAAATCAGTGGCTGGACTGAGACTGAAGTCCACTCGTGACAAAAGCCTACCTGCTGCCATGATCACTGAGGTCAAACGGAAAACATGTGTATCAACAGGTTCCTGTTTATTGTATAGACAACTTCAACAACTAGATTTCTCAGCTCTTGAAGATTAGCTACCATAGGTGTGACAAAGGCTTTGTCTTTTATCTACCCCCAAAGAAAAAAAATCGCATGGTGTGAGGTATCATCACGTGGGAAACTGTTGGTGAAAAACAAGATCTTGTCGTCCATCTGCTCCAAACCAACGTTGTAGGATGATGTTGTTAAGATAAAACCGCACCTCAAGGAGAAAGTCATACACTAAAAAAAATCATAGGACTTTTCGTAAAGGTGAGGAAACAAGCAATTTTGCAGCGTGTCCAGGTATGACATTCCTGTCACCGTTTCCTTCGAAAAAAAGAGGGTCCGTACATTTTGTGAACACAAACGACACAAAATACATTCAATTTCGACGAATCTCTTTAGCCGATTTCTTTCAGTACTCATTTTGGTGACTTCAGACTTTCCATTATTTACAATCAGTTACCACTTTTTGTACCATACAGATATCTAAATCATTTTAAAATAGGTTTTGATCGTCTGATGATTTTATAACACGTTAATTGACAGCATCATCTGCAAACAGTCTAAGAGGGCTGCTCAGATTGTCTCTTAAATCGTTTACGTAGATCAGAATCAACAATGGGCCCAAAACACTTCCTTGGGGAACGCCGGCTGCTTGCGAGGAACGGTACCAAAAGCCTTCTTGAAATCTAAGAATATGAAATCTGTTCTCTCTTTCTGTATCATCCGGTACTTTGTAACAGAAGTGGAACCCAGACCGGGAAGCATACTGCGCAGGAATGTTCTCGGAGACAGCTACGACAAGTAGATATTGCATATATTCCATATTCTCACGGTGAATGCAGCATTCATTATCACTTGTTGTCTTGACATGTGATTACCATCAGTAAAACAGAAGTTACGTATTGACGAAATCTTCTCGGTTATCAGCCAGTTCGTGGCATCATGTTGTCACAAAGTCACAAGTCGCCTGAAGATGACGAGTAGGAAACTCGTCGAAAAGCTGCGATAACATGACACCACTGCTAGGCTGATAACTCCAGATTTCATTAATGACATTCGCGAAGAAGGCTATAGTACTGTATTGAAATTATGTTACACAGCTATACTGATACATCACATTATAATGAAAAATATTATTTATCCATCATAATGCAGGATATTAACGTAAATAATTATTAATTTCAAAGGGACTAGAAATAATGTAATAACTTCACTGGCGGGTGGATTCTGTTCTCTTAAAACCCATTGTCCTTCGGCGAGAGCGCAGAACGATTAGTATGTTTTCGTATGGAAAAGAATTCAGTAGAGGGATAAAAAAGTTTCTCTAATCTGAGCGTCTTCCTGGGAACCCTAACAATACTCTGCCGGCTTACGGAAGCACGCCCGCACCAATAACGCGCGCTACAGCCAGGAATGCCGCGTACACACCGACGAGGATGTCCAAATTAAATTCGCTCGAGAAATTCCTCAACTCCTTAATAAAAACGTCACCAGGCGGCGAACGGGGAGGTCCTATATTCCGAGACACGACAAGCAGGGAGTGGGGTACGCGGCGGGCAGCGCATAAAACCCAGCCACGCCCGCCCCTCCTCCCCCCCCCTCCTCCCCCCCCCCCCCACCTCCCCCCATTCTTCCTGTCTCCACCATCGTCTCCGTCGCCGTTTCCTCAGGGCGACCCCTAAGTGATTGCGCCGGCCAACTCTGAAAAGGAGCCGCTGCACTGCATCGCATTCCTCAACTTTAAGGGACTCGGCGCCCCCCAGAAAAGAGTGGAGTGAAGTTGTGGCACGCCCAGTATGTCCGCGGAGGTTGCTTAATGTTAGTTGGGAACTGGCCTGGAGGCGCGTCGCTTCCGGCCGGCTGACGGATGCTCGCCTCATTATTTCGGCGCCGTCTTTTGTTTGTCTGCGGCGCACATGCACCGTGGCTGGGGTTTGAGGACCCGTGCTCCTGCGGGACGCATCTCGTGTGCCGTGACCACCACCGGCTGCGGAATCAGCGAACGAGTGCAAAAGCCGCCTCCGCTGAAATACCAGAATATTCTGCTCACTGGATCTCAATGCGCTCTGCCACTGTAGCCACATTTCCCGTTTCTTTTCCTCTTTTTTCGGTACAGGAGACGGAGTTGAAAACTTACGTATGCGTTCTTTAGGTCAGACTTTCGTTAATCCTCTTCGTTCGCAATTTGAAACCTCACTGGGATATATATATATATATATAATTTCTTTGGTTGGAAACATCAGTTAAAGACGAAGAGCTATCATAAAGAATCCTCTAAGTGTAGTTGCGAGACAGCCTTCGCTTATTAGAGTCTCGTCCCTCAATCGGTAAAAACGGAACCTTCATACGATCACTCTGTTGTCTGTGTGTGCGACTGTCGAAAACCCTTTTCCTCGGGAACGGGGTACGTATCAAGTTGAAATTTATGTGACATACTAAAGTCTACGCTCTGTTAGTGGTGTGAAATGTTAAAGCTTCCAAGTCCAGACAGACTACAGATTCGGCTATTTATGCCAGATATTTTGATACCCGCAAACTCTCTCATCAGCACCTATAAGGTACTTCCCTTAGGCATGAAATCATGAAATTTTTCACAGTACAACAGAAGGAAAAAAAAAAAATTCGAAAACTGCAAAGCTATACTCATATCACAGGATTTTTTTTCATTTGTTAGCTGACTATCGGTTCGTCCGTCTGTTAAGACCTTTTGTTCTCGGGAATGAATAGACGTATCAAGGCCACGTTTACGCCACGTACTAAGGTCTATGGTGCTGGTTGACTGGTTGGCTGATAGGGGGAAGGAGACCAAACAGCGAGGTCATCGGTCCCATCGGATTAGGGAAGGATGGGGAAGGAAGTCGGCCGTGCCTTCCCTTTGGCGTGGATCATGAAATTTGGCAAGAATGAAGGTTTCACAGGACAACCAAAGGAAAACCCTAGAACTGTAAATCTGTAATCACGTCACACGAACCTTTTTTCTTTTGTTATTTGTTATCTGACTATCTGTTCGTCTGTGTGTCAAGACCCTGTTTTCCTCAGGAACGGACAGACGTAACAAGTTGATATTTATGTCACGTACTAAGAGGTATGATCTCTTGGGGATGCAAAAAGTGAGGATCGTAAGTCAATGGAATCAAAAGATACGCCTTTTACCTCATATATTTTGATACTCGCTAACTCATTTATCAAAACCTGTAGGCTACTTCCCTTTGGTGTTGAATCATGAAATTTGGCAAGAAGCAGTGTTTCACAGCACAACCAAAGAGAAAAATATGAAAACAGTAAACATGTAAAAAAAATTTCTCATTTGTCAGCAGACTGTCTGTCCGTTCGTCGTTTAAGACTCCTTTTTCTCAGGAACGGGCGGACGTGTCAAGGTGAAATTTACGTTGAGTACTATGGTCTACAGGCCTTTGTAGTGTAATGTGTGTAAGCTTCTAAGTAAATGCACCCAAAATATATGGCCATTTATGTCATGTGTTTTGGTAATCGTAAACTCTCTCATCAAAACCTACTGGGCAATTCTTGTTGACATAAAATTGTGAAATTTGAAAGGAAGAAATCTTGTACACTACAAGTAAAGGAAAAAATCCCGAATATTAATAATTCATAATTATATTACGTGAAAAAAGTATTTCTTCTACCATTTGTTATCTAACGTGAAACATGAAATTAAAACATTCTCTAAAGTCCGTGGTACGATAACTTGCCAGTACAATTCCGATAACAAGGAAAAATGCTCGGTATTCTCCATTCCCAGAGAAGGTGAACTATCTGAGCACATAACTAAGTTCGCACGGAACCCTCAGTGCGGCAGTCCCATTCACACATGGCTAATTCTTTTTAGTCATGATTCCGGTGCTCCATCTTCGGCAGTGATCAAAACTTCATTATCAGATGTGGTGGAGCAGGCTCTTGACCACCAAACTGAGCACCAAAGACCTGGATTAAATTCCAAATCAGTCCACGGTCTCTCATGGACAATGGGCAAGTGTGATTCTAATAATAGTGATCTCTCAGTAGGACTGGGATGTTAAGCTCGGCGACTAAAAATTTGGAAATGTGGGGTAAGGTCTCATGGGACCGAACCGCTGAGGTCATGCGTCTCTAAGTTTACACAGCACTTAATCTAACTTAACCTAAGGACAACACACACACACACACACACACATACACACACACACACACACACACACACACACACACTCACACACACACACACACACACACACACACACACACACATGCCCGAGGGAGTTTCGAGTCCTCCGACGGGGGCAGCCGCGCGGACCGTGACAAAGCGCCCTTGACCTTTCGGCAACCCCGCGCGGCTTTCAGCGACTACTTTGGTGCTATTTTACCCTCTGCTTTCACCCGTGAACAGTATGAGGGGAACTTCTACAATACACCTACAATGTAATGTAGCTACTTACTGAAAGTACAACAACGTACCACAGTCAATAGTGAATGTGGGACAATCGGCATCCCAGTCACATCGTCTGCGAATGTGTCATTACACAAGATGGTACACATCGGAACAGCACCATATTTTGTAATAAACTGCAGCACAATCTGAACTGGCTGACGTTTAAAACATCAGCTTGTGAACTGCAAGCGTATATGGCTGAAAGAAAAGCATATAGAGGCCACACATCATGACAACAGGACGCACCACGGCAGAACATCGACTTGAGGTAACCTTCCGGAAGCAGTGAGATGAGCCTCGGGGAGGACCAGGAAGGATTTCCTGAGACCCTGACAGCTAACTCCCACTCTTTATACAGCAGCACAACCCCTTTGAATCCCGAGCTGAATCCCACTGGAGGCTTAACTATCCAGATAACTGAGAAACCTAGCTTTGTTTTGAACCCAAGTATACTGATCAGCCACAACAGTATGACCACCGACCTACTGTCGGTATAAACCTGTCCCGGAAATTGCAGCATCACCTGGCGAAGACTGGCCGCTAGACCAACACATTCACGGTACGTGTGGTGTCAGTGAGCGTGCTGTCCATCTGTAGAATGGGAAAGGCGCGCGATCTAGCTGAGTTTAACTGAGGGCAGATTGTGATCTGCCGCCGGCCGGTGTCGCCCTGCGGTTATAGGCGCTTCGGTCTGGAACCGCGTGACCGCTACGGTAGCAGGTTCGAATCCTGCCTCGGGCATGGATGTGTGTGATGTCCTTAGGTTAGTTAGGTTTAAGTAGTTGTAAGTTCTAGGGGACTGATGGCCTCAGATGTTAAGTCCCATAGTGCTCAGAACCATTTGATTTTTGTGATGTGCCGGAGGTTCGGCACTAGCATTGCGACTGTGCAGATGCACAATCACCATCAAAGAGTCTTGCGGAGAATAAAGCAAGTCCATCAACCACCACTTGTGCACGCACAAAGTTTTTGCAATTGTCCTTAGAACCAGCAGTGCTGTTAACCAGTCCCTTGCTGAATTATCAACTCATGTGCAAACACTAACAGTCCCTACTTCTCACATATAGTCTATATACCATGACCAACAGAAACGTGTGCAGTGAAATGTAACTTACAAGTTATTTAATTTGATGAACTGGTGTCAATTACAATTTTATAACATAAGAAAACAATAACAAAGGTACAAAATAAATCATTAAAGAACATAACAATACAGATAACATTTGTAGTAAAACAGGCTTTACAAAAGAATAGAAATAAACATGCACATCAGTGTTACAAAAATTATGACATAAGTACATACATAAAGATCAGAATAACTATTGAAACATCAACTTCACATATCAGCAAAAAAAACAGAACAGATAAATAATGTCTAAACATCTTTACAAAGTAAAAAACATAGTATTAGAAAAATTCTACAACATAACTCTCATCAGCTAAACACATAAAGACAGGAAAAACACAAATACACAAGTGTACACAAACACATAGCAGTATAACACAAGAGGAAAGGGCAGGATTTGTTTTCAGTGTAATATTTGGTACTGCAGTCCAACCCAAACCTTCATTGCATAGATCTTTCGTCTTATTTCAACATTTGTTTCCACCAAAAAAATCCTATCGAAGCATGCTTTCTGTATTTATATGTTCACACATTTCTTACCTCATTATTTATTTTCCATTATCTTACCTCATCATTTATTTCCAAGAAAATCCTACCTAAACCTGTTGTCCCTAAACCCTACTTTTTTGGTTCATATCCTCTTTCAAAATTCTTTTTTGGCCAAACCATTTTCTTATAGCTTCTCAATCTATTTCTTCCAAGTCATCACAACTCGTTCTCTTATATGGCCTACCCCATCTTAAGCGAACTTAAATATACTGAGCTCAGATGCTAAACTAAGGGACGAGGCAATGCAGCAGCACAAAACAATTCACACGAACAGCAATGACAAAAAAATGCAAATTGGCAAAGCATGCAGCAATATTACAAGTAATATAAGGCAATGAACAGCAAACAAGAGAAATAAATCAGTAGTAAAATTGGCTTAACAGAGTAATACAAAGTCAAATTCAGTAACACTATGCCTGGCAAACAGCAGCAGCAAATGCAATAACTTATATCTAAACATGACATAGCGCAAGTAAAAAAATATTACAATAAAAATGGCCATTTTTAATACCTATGTCACATCTTAACACTAGAGTGATGCATCACAAAAGCTTACTCTGCAAGAAAGTTACCAAGTCATTAAAAAAAATATTTATGCAATTCCTGTGAAGGGAAATGTCTATTTGTGCTCTCTTTTCTTAGATATATTATAAACGTATTCTTTACTGGGTCTCTAGACAGAAAATAGTGATATTAGTACATCAATTAAATTTTATAATAACCAATGCTGCAGTGCAGCTAGAAACTAGATATTAAAGAAAATGAGCAAATATGTACAAAGGAAGGCATGAAACATCATTCATTAGCCATATGGCATTTCATAAGGTAGTAAAAAATCTCTCAACTAGAAAGACAGTAGTCATAATCAGGTGTATAGACATAAAAATATTTCTCGTCATTTCATCAGGCATTTCAGTAAATATCATAAATTAAGAGCTCCACAGTGTTATCATATGTTTTCAAGTTTGAGTGTGTCGTATTTACGATGCTTTCTACAAAGGAATGTCAATAGCGAGGATAATGACCTCTTTTTTTTCTCCAGCTGTGCCTCTGAAAGGCACACACTAATTGCTCTTTTCCAGTCGACTGTCACACAGCTGGGTGCCCACAACGCATTACGTGAAGGTGGTCACTTAACTTTCTTACTGAAATATTTACGACACCAGTTTGCATTACAGTGACAGTCTCATATAAAAAATTTCACAGGTCGAGAATTTGCGTTGCAAATGTGTAGAAACAAAAGCCTATGAATATAACAGTGTTCAAAATGTTTTCGTCGGCATTGTGTACATTCACGCATTTACACACATTTCATAACTCTTAAAGTACGATTCTTGGTTTCCAACATCCTTTTCCACAAATCAGAGTCCTTAACCACTACTCATTATTCATATACGTATTCGTCGACACTTCTTCAATATTTCATCATAATAAATATGTAGCATAATCAAATTCCTCATATAACATCAGCTTATTGATCATAAACATACCTCAACAGCATAATACACATCGTCGTTGTAAAAATAAATCATAACAGATCAATCAGAACTCAAAATTGTCGTAGCTTTCTGGATATTTTAAAACCTAAAAAAAATTCTCTGCTCATTTCAAAAGTGTCATCTACCTCAAACGTAGTTTAAAAATCATGATCTCATACCAAATACGACATTCAATGCTCTTATAGTATCACAATGGTTCCGAAAAAATATGAACAGTTCACAAAGTACAGACAAAATACAATTTCATAAATGTGAAGTTACCCAACTGTGTAATTGCGTAAACATGTATCACTGCTGTAGTAAAAAAAATGTTTATCTCTCAGTTAAATGATCAGATAGCTGTGTAATTTGAATGTTAGAGAAATATGGTACCGATATGTAAAGTTGTATAAGCAAATACCATGTTAGCTAGGGCTCCTTGTGCTTGCCAAACACATAGTACACAATGTAGGCGTGTACCCCTGAGGATTAATGAATAATAATCTCAGGTGTTACAGATTACAGCAATGGAATGAAATGTATCACAGAAAACCTTTGTATCATTGTACTTCAAATATCTTTAAAAATAAATGTTTTAAGTACAAAATTAATCACTCAAAAACGTGTACTGTAGCGCTAAACTGTGCATCTTGTTGTAAGATAATCTCTGTGGAAGCGTCGTAGTTATCGTCCTCTGAAAGCTAAGTTCCGGAAAAGTCAACGTACTTACCTCATGATAAACAAAAGTGAAATGCTTTGCGTATAGATATCTTAGTTATTACGCTTATTGTTGTGATGAAGAAATTACTGTGCTGTAACGTATTGTTGTGCTACGGAAAAGGCTGTCTCATTGTAGCTATACCACAAAAGTTACTAATAAAACATGTTTTACTTTCCAGAATAATACAGAAAAACTGTGCAGATATGAAACAGAAACACCGCAAAAGAAACATTGTAAATTGTCACTCATTAGTAGCGTCGTGATAAAATCGTGTAGCTGTCACATAAACTAACCACTGTGTCATCTGGTATCACACAGAAAGTACTTTAAATCCAGAATGTATTTTCAAGTAAACCAAAATGTTGCATTAAAATCTCATTAGCAGTACCAGTATATGTTCTAAGTATGTAAGCCTTGTAGTCATTACGTAATTGTGCAACTAACAAGCAAGAACGTACACACACAATAACACTGTGACGTCTGTTCACTATAACAATGCATTCGTAGTTTCTGTTTAAATAAGTTCTCTTGGTTCTTGACTGGATAGTTAACTTTAAAACATAGTAGCATGTTAACATTTTCTAAGATTGAAAAAGAGTACTAGTAAAGTGAAGTGAAAAATTTGATAGCAAAGACTAAGTTAAAAAGCAGATTATCTCTCAATAAATGGTTTTACATGTGAAATGTGGTGTAAACATTTACTCTTCCTAGTACACAGTGTTTCAACTTCGACGCAATTATCATGTGGTATACGTCTGATTCTGTAAGGTCCATTGAAACTAGAAAGAATTTGTGACTCAAGTGTTTCTTCTTATGTGACAATGAATGAGTTTTAATGAGAACTTTCTGACCAATATATAATTTCTTTGCATTTGCTTTACCGTGTAGTTTTCTCCTTTTGTCTGCTGCAGATTTTATATTTTTAATAGCCAAATCAATTATGTCTTTGTGTCGAAGTTTACGTGTATTCGGGAAAGGTACAAGCTCTCTGATTCTGTTCGGTGGTTCTTCATTCTTCAGTACAAGAGTAGGTGGTAAAGCAGTGGAGTCATGAGGCATTTCATTCAGCACGTTTTAAAATTAGTGGAAATATCTGTCCAAATGCTGATGCTTTCTGTGACAATAAGGTCTGCAAAGCTTATTGATTTCTTTCATAATCCGTTAGGAGGGATTACAATGTGGTGAGTACAATGAAATAAAAACAGGTTTGATTTTATGATTCCGAAGCATGCGTGACCAAACAGCAGATCTGAATTGTGGTCCGTTGTCTGAAATGACTTTAGCAACGTGGCCAACTTCACGTAAGAAATTTTTAACAAAGGCATTGGATACAGACCGTCCAGTGGATTTACGTAACAGAGTGAAAGAAACAAATTTTGAAGTAAGTTCAACAGCGACTAGAACGTACGAAAATCCATTCGATGTTCTGACAAGGGGTCCCAAGAGATCAACAGCAGCAAATTCTTTTAATTTAGAAGGAATGATAGGAAACAACGGAGCACGATGTGAGATAGTAGATGGTTTAGCTTTTTGACAAAGTTTGGAAATAGACAAAACTCTTCGAATTCTCTTTTCCATATTGTTAAAATAACAAGTCGTTCGAAGAATATGATAACATTTTCGTGGACCAAAATGTGCGTAGCTGAAATGAATATACCAAATGAGCTTATTAACGAAATCGTCTGGAATGCAAAGTGCCCTTAGCTTGTCATCAACAGTGCAGTGTTTGAAGAGTATGTGGTTTCTAACCAGATAATAACGCCAAATCTGAGTGTGTGTCTTTTCATGCCATTTACTTTTGATGTCTTTCGAAATCGGATCTTTATCTTGTTCATGAGCAATGTCCTTTAAAGATGTGGTGATGAAGTTTTGAAAGGCGACTTTCTGAATGTAAAGAATACTGAAATTATTCTCGATGTTAGCGTCTATGTTATTTTTCTCCGAGCCAACCGGTGCACGTGGCTGCCTGCGGTGCGAGTCATTGTCTGCTATCTCTTTGTTGGCGTGCGTCGTTATTGGGATTAGGAGACCTAACTTCTACAAAGGCACCTTGACGAGAAGCCCCTGCCCTGTTTGAAGCTCGCCAGTTCTGATGCAATTCTGGTCTGTCGTTACGATAATATCGTCTGTCGTCTTGTCGGTAGATTCCATAGTTTCTTTCTTGCCGGTCACGTGGTGGGGAATTTCTTCCTGAATTCTAACTGTGCGCTGAACTGTTGCGTCTGAAGTTATTCTGTCTCCCTTGATAATAATTGTTTTTATTCCCATATTGTCTGTTTCTCTGGTAATCTCTGTCATATTCATTACTACGGAAATGCGATCTTTCTCTGTAACTATTATTACTCTGCCAGTGGTTGTCATATAGGTGGTGTCTGTTTTGGTCACGATTTGCGTTGTAAGAATAGACTTGTCGTGTCCAGTTATTGTTTCTGTCATCACGGAATTGTGACAGATGTGACCTGTAGTGATTGTTTCTCTGTTTTCGCATCCCGTGACTGTCTGTGTCAATTTCTAATTCTTGTAAGAGTCCCTGAAAAGCATCAATATCGTCTTTGCAACATCCTGCCAAAATAATATGTCATAAATGTTCAGGTAATTTGATCAAGCAAATGCGGATGAGTCCTGAGGGGCTGTATGGGTTTGACAGGTACTGATTCTTGTGCAACATGTCTTCAAAATATTTCACAAGACCGGAAAATTCAGATTGTTCGAAATGTTTCATCATTATGATGCTATGTTTTACTCGGTCTTGTGTAGCTTGAGACCAATATGCTGAGAGGAAGGCATGATAAAATTCTCCTTCACTGTGACAATCGTGAATGACCGATCGCATTCTTTCAGCTAGTTCATTCTCTAAGTAGCCACACAAAGATTCTAATCTGTGCTCTAATGACCAGTTGGGAGGAAAACAATGAGAGAATTGATGGAGCCACGCTTGTGGATGAATGTCGTTGCCAGAATTCTTAAATGTTTTGAATTTACGTGTAGTAATGAACAGCTTATAGTCAAAATCATCGTGTCGGCGAGTAGCATATCGGTCATTGTTACGTCGTGTCGGCGGTTCCATCTCAAAATTCGGTGCACCTTGCCAATTTATTTCATAATTTCCGAAATGCCTTGTGTTATTATTTTATGGCTTTTCCGTATTTCTAAGTTCCTCTTCCCATGTTGGAGTGCGAGTGTCCTCTGAAATATATAATTCTTGTATTACTTGTGCCAACTGATCTTGTACTTCCCGGATTTCTCTTTTGTATTGCGTATTAATTTGATTCTGATTCTGTTTGAATTTCTTAATTTGTTCATACTCTTTTGTGTCAGTGATGGCTACAGGTCTTGTGGCATTCAGATCATCATCTACCTTTGCACTTAAGTTAGTGAACTGATCCGAAAGTTCGGCTACTTTCTCAGACAGTGTACTTATTTCCTCAGTGTGTTTTTCTGAACCAAGTTTCAGAGTGTCCATTTGTGTTGAAATCGTATCTACTGCGTTCTATAAGTTTTCCTGAGTTTTTGCAAGTTGCGTAAACGAATCGGTAGATGCAACTGAGACAATTTCAGCTTGCAAGGTTTCATGATTTTCATGAACAATAGTTTGCAGTTCTTTTATGGCTGCTTCGTGATTCTGTAATGCATTTTAATGCCGCGAAAAAATAGGTTGATAATGCTCACAAATTTGTGTTTTTACGTCATTACAGACTTTTTGAGGTTTCGATTCAATGTTATGTAACTCAGTGGTTAAATCTTCACGTGTTTGTTGTGGTGTCTAACTTTTGAAGCTTTTGCTGTGTTTGTCTCTGATTTTGTTCCATTGTGTGTAAATGTTGCTGTGTTTGTCTCTGGTGTTGTTCCATTGTGTCTAACTGTTGCTGTGTTTGTCTCTGGTGTTGTTCCAATGTGTCTAACTTTTGAAGATTTTGTTCCATTGTGTCTAACGTTTGAAGATTTTGTTCCATTGTGTCTAACTTTTGAAGCTTTAGTCCCATTTGTTGCATTAATTGTAATAACAATGCACTGATGTCTGAAACATGTTCCTCAATGCTATTCGGCAATGCATTTGAACCGCCAATATTCGCATTTTGAAAAGCAGAAAATGTGCCTTGACTTATTTGAGAAAACGGCGAGGATGGAAAACCTGAATCAACAGTATTTACAAGATTGTGTCCTGTCATTTCGGATTCCTGAGGCCAGCTGTTGTCGACCGAACGATCGATAATGCTTCCCTGTTCACTAATTGTTTCACTGCCTACAACATTATTTGCAGCCCGCTCCATTTCCTATGTACAATTACCAAATTACTACTTTGAACGTTAGTTAATTCATTACACGGTGGCGCTAACACACTGCTTTCGTGTTCACTGTCATTTCTCAGTTTACTTTGGAGCCTAGTATTACGTTTTTCACACGCCATTATTGTCACAATATTTCACACAACAACACAGAAAAGCACAATTTGGACAGCTAAATAAGAAAACACATTAACATAGCACTGAAAATAATATATAGTTAATTGCAAGCACAGCTGTGAAGTACTTGGTGCAAATCTACATGCATGCCACAACTGTTTTACTGTACAAGAATGAAAACTACAACTACAAAGGAAATTCTCTCTATGATTATGCACTAGCAATAAACAATAGCTACACTAATTATACAAACTACAAGAAAAAATCAGAAGATTCCAGTGAGGTATCCTGGCAGGGTCACCATATGAAACATCCCCTTAGAAAAATTGTACATGACTGTGCTTAAACTGACACACAATGTTTTTGGCGCAACGCAATCTGACTTTCAAAAATCCCTACAAAAGAATGGCCCTGACTAACATTAACCTATACGTTTCATAAATCACTTACCTCACAAAAATCTTGGTTACTCGAACTACTGCAATACAGCGAGCGTCACTACTGCCAGCTAAATAAAAGATTCAAACTACGGAAGGCACTAACTACTGATAGGCATAGTTAGCAAATGAAAGATTTTAATAGAGAAGAAACAATGTATTTACCTTAATAGTGTAGAAAAATCATAATATACATAGCAGTTCATGACATCCAGTCTTACAAATTTCAAAACTCCGCCATTTCTCTCCCCACATCCACCACTGCTGGCAGCTCACCTCCAACTGTGCAACGCTATGCGCTGCTCACATCCAGCTGCCAACACTACAATGGCAGACAACAATGCAAACTAGCCATGGACTGCACACAGCACAGCCAGTGATTTTCATACAGAGCGCTATGTGGCGTTACCAATAAGAAAACCTAAACAGGCTACTTACACGGTATACAGAGTTCTATCTTACTTTAATGGGCGTGCGTATCAAAATGATTCTTGCTATTAAGCATTATCTCAGAAAATGATAATGTGAAAGCTACAAACTCAGAATAGTTGAGAGACGGACTTGCTAAGCAGATTGCTTTCCATGCATAGAGCGAATTGTGAAGCACTTTTGTCAAGGGCTACCATCTCTCGATGTAATTTGAAAGCTACGATGTTTGGACAGTGTAGTAAAAGGTTTACTAGGTAGACTGTTTTCGACATTGAGTACGTGCTGTGAACTGAAGGTATAAATGTGCTGAATGGTTCTCGTTGTAAACAAATATTTAAGAAAGTAAAAAAAAGGACTATGAGTGGTGAGAAATATTTACTAAGCGCAGTAACGTTGGTGGACAGCACGTTTTTGTGTGAGAAATGTCTTTGTTCCACATCGCCGACTACAGCTACTTCAATCTATGAGGAGAATGTCGCTACTGAGGAGGCTATTCTCAAGAGGATAATTAAAACAGGAATGCCTATTAAGGATTACACTTTTGAAATAAGATTTATGGGCCGCCATCTTGGGATGACGACACGCCATATCCCACAGCTAAATATTTTTTTCTATCGAATATTCTGACCGTTCGAAGCTCTCCTCTCATAACTGCATTTGTATAATAGTGAAAAATTTTTTACTGAGGTATTACATATACATCTTCTTATGGTTCATTTCTGTCTCATTTCCTTTAAATCATTGTTTTGCTAATTAAGAAAGTGATTTTTTTGCTAAATGCTTGTTAACTGTAATATACATAAATGCGCGAATTGCTTTTTTAAAAAATAGCTTACCTTGTGGTGTATTTACGTGTATTACACAATCGACAACTTTCAGCAGTGAAGCAAAGTTTACCGTTTCATATATTTCTCATGTTTAATATCTAAGAACAAGTATTTGCAGTGTTTGTGCGTGCTACCCCTTCGTTATTGTGTTTGTATATAAGTTGTATGTCGAATTATGAGTTCTCTTATGCAGTGTGGTAGTAAAACACGTATGTCATGTAGTGACTACCATGGGGAAACCGTATATGCACATTCATTGATGAGGTGTTTAGACTGCATGAAAACTTTAAATGTGACAAGTAAATGTTGACCACAACTCGTTAACGTCTCAAGACTCGTCATACTACAGTATTCCTGAGCGACTGTGGGTGCAAGCTGTTTTGGTGGATATCACTAATTGTTTGAGTTCACGTAACTGCAATATTTAATGAATTATGGGAAAAGCGTAATGTTTTTAGCTAATCTGAGATCACGTTCAAGATAACTTAGGGTGATTCCATTAGTATTGTAACACGTTTCCTTTCCCTCTTAACAGTTTTTAACAGAATCTGCTTTAATTGCAAAGATCAGTTATTACTAAAGTTAAACAGTAGACGGTTATATCTGATAGAAGTAATATTAGGGGAGGGGAGTCCTATTTCATTACAACGTTTATACTGCAGAGTATTGACTTAGACGCTACAATTGATAAGGACACTTAATATCACCGGAAGCTCAATCGAGGCTTTGCCTCTGCAGCAATGATAGTTAACCTAACACAGAAAGTCCACTTGAGACTGCGATGAAAACGCAGAAACTGCTGCAGACTTCACGTACACTGCCCGATGTACTACCTGCCATCTCACGTGCGCAGCAAGAGTTGTCTTGGGCCACCAACAGACCATCATCGCCTGATAATGTAATGCACTTTGGCATTCCCTTTATAGACTGCCTGCCAAAGTTTCGCTTGTCTCAGAGTAACAATAACTAAAGACTACAGCAGCGCACGCAAAATAACTAGGCCCATGCCCAGAAACGTATTCCCATTCTCAGTGTTAAGCGAGTCTGCTCATTTGTTCTGACTGGGCAGCTGCTCTGTTTAACTCTCGTCTGCTGAGTGGTATGCTTCGTGTGTTAAGAAATAAACATTGTTTACCGACTTCAGCCCTAGTGGTGACCGCCTCCCTCCATTACCCGAGCAGTGGCATGCACACGTTGGCTGCACTGCAGTCTTTCTCACATGAACGTTAAAGAAACCATTCAGTAATGAAATGACATTACAGCTTCGTTCGTCACCTTAATACTGAACTGTCTATGGTTTCACAAACTGTCATACTCACTGTGGTATTTCGTAACGAAGTAACCGACGACACGATATTAGAATCATTTGCAATAAAAACATAGGGGACGAAAAAATGGTTCAAATGGCTCTGAGCACTATGGGACTTAACATCTGAGGTCATCAGTCCCCTAGAACTTAGAACTACTTAAACCTAACTAACCTAAGGATATCACACACATCCATGCCCGAAGCAGGATTCGAACCTGCAACCGTAGCAGTCGCGTGGTTCCGGACTGAAGCGCCTACAACCGCTCGGCCACCGCGGCCGGCCATGGGGGACGCTAAGACAAAATTGATACATGTCGGGTAGTACATGGCTGTACATGAAATACGGTTATCATATCAGTTTGCCTTTGAACTTGTGAGGATGTCTATTCCTGTCTCCAATCCCATGAAAATTGATTGTATGTAGTGAATTCACTTCCACTCATGTTCGTAAACAATACAGCGAGATTGAAATAAACATCACTGATGTCTCATAAATGGTTGAAGAAATTGAAACGAATCTCGACACGTAATAGTATGCATTTCAGTGCAGCAATGCGTGACCCAACACACACCAAACGTATACAAGTGGTGACTCAAAATTTTCGTTGACAACTGTTCAAATGTCATGCTCTGGAATGATTTCCAAATATCGCCATATCTGTGATCATTGTCGAAAATTTTGGCAGTTCACCATGAAGCTGACGAGCGTCACTGTAAGAAGTGAAAGAATAACTTTTTATGATATAATTTCCTTAATGTCATCAGAAAAAGATTGCAAGGCAGCCAGAGTGCACGTGACATTTAACTCGTACTGGCGCTACTGCAATTTGACTAACCATCATTTGCAAGACGGTATAAATGCTACCAGCGTCCTTTCAGTTCCCATTGTTAAAAGAGGCTATTTCACTCGTTTACGCACTGATTTTTCTCATTCACTTGTGACTGGTCAAATTATTGGTAACAATGGCATAACCTCTAAAAACTATCATTTGCAGACATGCTAGCTATAGCTCGCAAGTTATGCTCGTAAGCAGGCTTCAGTTGTTGAAGCGCACTTCCCCTGGCACACGGTGGCTGGTCGTAGCAGAACTATCACCTCTATAGTGTTGTCCCCTCTCCTACCACACTGTTTGTGCAGCTATAGAACACGTTATTTTATGCACACATGAACAAATGCGAAGGTTATAATAATGTGATTAATATATTAGATGAAACTATATGGATCGAGAGACCTTTTCAAGTCTCCAACATCTATGATGTATATATGCAGAATGAAGCCGTTCGAGTTCAGGGGAATACCAAATGGGCTGACGCATTAATGGAAATCTGGATTGAAGATGGAGGCGTTCAATGGTAGTCCGTGCAGTTGTCAAAACCACTGTACCAGGGTGGCAGAGCAGTTAGTGCATCTACCTAGTGAGCAGGAGACCCGGGTCCGAATCTCTGACTTGCTACAAATTTTCATTTGTGACTTCAGTTGAATATATACATAATGAATATATCATTATTTTATTAATTCAATAGCATTGATTGACTCAGTTGTTTGTAATAATGTTTTTGAAGGGTCATTGAAGTTAATACCTGTATTCGATCTTACCATTTCGTAAAAATGACTACAATGTACTTCAGTTACATTCAAGCTGCTGGCGAATGTAATCTTTTTATTTATTACAAATTCTGCTCAAAGTACAATGATATTCCTATTAATAAATTTAATTTGGACTAAAATTCCTTCACTACATGATGTCAAGCCAAATGGAGAATTACTAACTGTGAATCAATGCTGTACATCTTAAAGGTAGTTTTCATTTGAGGAATTACATGCCTTGTGTTACACTGTTATTGGTTCTTTGTTTCAATCCCACTACGATGATCGTTCTCATCTCCGAATTGTTAGCCACCACATTTCTTACTCGCACTGGCTGGAAATGGATGACAGGGAGCACCACACAAAATACAACATTATGTGCTTAAGTAATAATTGTTGATAATTTTTTATCCATATGAATTGGAACGTGTAACGAGGAATGCTGTGAAACTATGAAATAAAGAAAAGTAATGTCAAAAATAAAATTTAAAAATCAAGGCTCTCGTTGAATAGCTGAACGGGTGTCTAGGCAAACGGTACGTTGCACAGGTAACTCTGCTGAAAAGTGAAGATAATGTCGGCAGTGCGCGTGAATAAAACGCATTTATGAAATTTAAAAAGGTTTGCGATTCTCAGATGGTACGTATTGCGTCGAATTCACAATAAGGATTAGGAATGCAGCAGTCTGCTGGAGGAACAACAAGCTAACTGCTGTAGCCACATATCGTTTATCGTTCAGAGAACGAAAGGATGGTATCAAACTCAGGAAATGAGAGGAACACTCGAAAGAGCATTTGAGTTTCAGAAATCGGTCTACTGAATCTACAACTATGTGGAAGACGATCAGACAGTTTTTAATGCGAAGAGATGACCAGTTTCTCTTTGGAATAACGAAAATTCAAAACTACTTTGAGCGCAATGTGCTAACGTTTCGCCGTTGCTGTTGCTGTTAAACAGGCTACTGTCATCCAGGCCGCAGAGAGATTAAGCTTTTACTTCTTCTTTTTTCTTGTGGGAGGGAATCCAGTATTATTTGCGACAACATGGGTCGAGTTGAAATGCACTACAGCGATTGCTAACATCATGTGCGGAAAGTTAAAGAAGTAGGCCCAAAACGTCGTAGCTTCGGAGAGACAATGACTGAACACAAAAATTTTGTATTGCTTACTCTCAGTAGCTTACGGTTCGTTGAAAACCGTTACCTTGTTCGGTTTATACACGCTAAAAATGCTTCATTACATAGGGTCAGATGACCTTAATCTATCAGTACTAACATGTAGGAATTGGATTAGTTCTCGTCCGAGATTTCTGGAGGGTTCTCGAGAAAATATCGACGCTAATGCCTATTCTGGAGCATCCTTCTTAAAGTTCTGCATGGCGAGCATCTTTCAGGTAGAAGTAGTTCGGATCATTAAAAACATAGTTTTGGTTTGATTTCATTGCATAGATTCTTTAAGGAACTTTTGAAGAAAGTATCCATTTAATTGAGTCTATGTTAAATAATATGTTAGATTTTAGTTCACAATGAGACGAGTTGCTATTTTCTTGTATGTTTTCTTGATCTACATACATTTATGGAAATATTTGTCCATTCCACTTGCTTCGTAATTGTAGAGTCAGGATTTTCGAATAATGGGTACATGACCACGTGCAACGTATCAGCATTAAAAAATACACCCACAGATCATCTATTTGTATTTTTTCCGATTCAGTTTCACAAAATTTTCGCGCAATCTGTTTAAAGTAATTTTCAAGTCACATAATGATTGAAAAGTTATATTCTTATTACGTTCCTTTTTTTATACTTAAATTTGTAGCAGTAGAAATGAACAAAAAAATGCCAAAGAAATTACTTGTGTAAAGAGTTATATACAATTGCGTACCAGTTAGGATCCATATGTATGTATCTGTGAGACTGGCAGGCACTGATCACGTGGAGGGCGCGTCAAGTTCGCGAGTGCACCAAAATGTTCCAGTAGGAGCAGTCTTAGCCGGTTTATGGTGGCAGAACGGTTAGTCAGCCTGTCTGTCTATGTAGCTAGCAGTGAACGATTTTCAGTCAATAGTGATCTTTTTAACGCGTGAATCGTACTTATACACTGGAAGACTGGCCAGTGCTCTGCGATAATAGTTTTGTACAAAATTTCACAGTCCATTGTGGCAGGCTGTTACAGCAACCGGTTTAAAAGTGTTTCAAAATGAAAACAGGCTCGGTTGTTTAATGCCAATGCATCGTTACGGAGAGAGCGAGTTTACATCCGTTGGACACGGGTAAGTTTTCTGCTTTCGTTTATTGCTCCTGTTCCTTCTCTCTCCAAAGAATACCACACAAAATTAGAACCAAAGTTTCTCTTGGAAAATATGCCTTATTTTCTGTCTGCAGACGTCCATGTTCCATTATGCGGTACAGTACTTAATTTTAAGTGGCGTAGCATGTCTGTTGCTTTTTCCATATCATCCCGAAAGTCTTATAGTTAATATATTGCACCAAACATCTCCATACTCCCTGAAACATTGCCAACTGCATATGGTTATTCATTTTACCTTTAAATAACGCCTAAAGGTTGTCGTTGATTTTTAGTAAGAGAGGGAAACCTACAGCGGAGTAATTACAGTTACTTCAGCAACAGCTGTAAATGCTCAGTGTCGAGAAATTGGACGTTCATGACGAATGTAACATAGTTAAAGAATGCACACTATTTGCAACAACGCACAAAGTTTCTTACGTTTCTCGATCTCTCATCCAACTTAAAATTTAGACGCTTTGGCACGTGCGTAGAACATGAAGACGCTGTCCGTGAAAGCTTACATTGTTTTAAAATGCGCTGCTGACAAGGAATGACTGGGAGATACAACTTGTTTACTCCAGTTTGCATGGCATTGCCATAAGCACTATGTCTGTCGCCTCGTTTGAGAATGAGTGAGGTCTCAGGTGCGTTCCAGACGAGGAGAGTTTCCAGTCACTATGAGAATACTGATAGCTGCCTCATGTTGTTGGAACGAGTACATCTAATGCCTTCCGTTCTGTATGATAGTTGCGGAGAATGGTTTTAATCACTACCCTGTGTAATGGCATTTTGAATGTCTTTTACAACAGCGAAACTGTTAGGGAGTTGACTTTTTATGGAAATGTTTGGGGAAAAATATATTTCACACTAAATAAGCAACTCCAGTATGTGAGGCTGTCGAAACGTGTATGGATTTTAGGAAATATATTTGGCAAACAATACTGCTCTATTGTATTGTATTTTATAAGTGTAAAAGTCTTTCATTATTCGAGTAACTGTTTACAGCGACCCTTTGGTCGGAGTCGTTTGCAATGAATTTATGATGTTTAGCTTGGAACGCTGTCCAGTTTTGAACCCCATGAACCAGACGAAAGACACCGGAGACACGAAAGTTTTTCATATGTTTTGATTCAGGCTGCATCCATTTCATTTGAAGCAATATTGGATCATTATTAAATCGAATTAGGGTGTTAAGATACCAGGTAAAGGAACAAACTCGCACAGTAATCAGATACTCGTCTGTTAGTGTGATGAACTCTGAACTGTGGTATAAACAGACATTAAGCTACATGCAGTGAAAGGATCAGACCAATGTGCTCTTTGAGAAAGCCCTTTCAATGAAAGAGAACTGTTTTTAATACCAACCTTTGATACTAATTTTTAAGGCTATGAAACGCGTACGTTTCATATGTTTTCATTACCAGCGATGGCGAGAAACGCGTACGTTTCAGCTAACATGCGATACTGGAAGCTACAGAGGGTAAAAACTATACGGTAAAATGGCGATTGGAGTACATAAAGCAAATAACTAAGATCGTAGTGCACAACCGGCACAATGAGGTGAAGATGTTGGCACACGAGAGGAATTCGTGGGTGGACCATCGAACGAGTCAGATGACTGATTATGCCAAAGAAAAAAACCAACCATTTCCACCAGTTCTAGCTGTTTACGGTCCCCACACCCGAGCAGTGATCAATAAACAGCTGAACGATTGTTTTGTAAGGTACCCATTACAAGGATGAATTACGTTTCGATTCTTTCAATAAATCTTTGTCATTTTCACAACTAGCGTTCGATGTACTTTTAATTCCTGGACCTTCCCGCTTAGCATATTGATGCTGAAGGAAAAATTGTCTAAACAAAGAAATTATATGTAAGTCGAGGCTATGGCTTGAGTTGGAAAGGACTGTATTGATGAATTGTGTATCTTCAGATTTTTTGGATTGATCTGTGTAACAAATTTGCAGATGCTGCCACAGATTGTTGATAGCTCAAGGTACGCGTAAGTCATCACCACAGAAGCTGTTAAGAACATTCTTTAACTGTTTATGCCTGTCGCCCTCATCGAACATCATCAGATGCCAAGTCTGTGGAATCTAGTGGAGAGCTTTGATATCTATCGAAACGTGCTACCAAGAGTGTTTTTACGTAGCTCAACGCTCTCTGCAAGATCCCTGGCACGTAACGATGTTTGATGAACGTAGCTGGTAGTAAAAATTATACATTCCTAACAGCAAGTGAGATGGTGATGTACATAGAACTTCAAGATGATACGTGTGTTTGATTTAGTCAAGTACTTCAATTGTGAATGGATGTAACAACATTGGCTGCAGATAAAGTAGAAAACACGTAGTAATTACACGTGGTTATCTAGTTCCTCCAACAATGATTTCAGGCTGTTATTGATGATACGAAAACTCATACCGCGCTGTTTTCATCAACTATGAAGTTATTGGAGTGCGTGTTTCCACCAGCTATAGTGTTATCACTGTAGGCAGCCTCATTTTGTTCGGAAACCATATTACCGAGGCAGACTTTTTCAGTCTACTTTGAGCCTTAGTAGAGGAATTAATTGAATTAACGTCAACCGATTCTTTCGTCACATTTCGGAATTGAAATGACTTAATAGCTTTCTATCTTATCTAACGAAGTTACAGTCCCAATACGAATTTATTACTTTTCCATTATTGAGATCCTACACTCAGGAAATGAAATCGATAAGCGATATGCATCTTACTGAATACCTTTCCGATTCTTCCTTCGACGTTTTTGCTTTCCATCTTTGCTCCCTTCGCAGGCGCCTCTTTCGAAAATTCTGGCCAGGTTTCTAAAATGATACTCTTGTTCACGTAAGGTGTCGATACGAGTTCAGTTACCCGACACTTAACTAAATCGACTTACGTTATAGAGAAATCATTCAGAGTGTTTTCGTAATTCTGTAATACCATCTGCGCTTTATCCTGCATGCCGTACAGTCTTTCACGCTACATGATATACTGGGGAATAGAATGGAGTTTCAAATATACTGCGTGCTTGCACTAGAAGATAAAATGGAAGATTCAAATGAACTGCTTGTGCCTCAAATCCGATGGGTGTCAGTTGTGGACATTTCGATTGGTATAATAGAATACTTTGTTTATGTTTTGGGGAAAACAAACTCGTAAAGTTTTTCAGTGCTACCCAAATGTAGTATTCGCATGTCTTTTTGTAGGGCTGGTTGCTCTTCCGTCATCGTTTCTGCGACTGATTATCTGTCCTCCATCTTTTCTTCCCTCATCTCTGTTTCTTACGTATCTTTCGTTATAGTGTTGGCGGTACTGCGTCTTCCTGTGCCACGTTCGTTATTGGCTGTTATAATCTGAAAGCCATTAACAAATTATCTTTCGGTACAGCCTTCTATGTCACCATATGACTACTCTGATTTTCCCGTCATCTTCATTTCGTGATATGTACAAGCAAGTAATGCGCTCCTTGGCTCGTCTTGGTATTTTATCAGTAAATCTCTCTGTAAAGACAACACCTCTCATAGAGCGTACTAGCAACTCAGCCCGGATTCACACGGGTTGCATTAAGCATCTATGGCCAGACGTCATTAGAGGCGTAGTGTATTTTGACGGGGGCCTCGAATATATTAAGAGAATGACGTTAAACTGGTGAATATCATCACTTTCATACAATTTACACGATGCAAGCTGCGGACGCCAGAAAAGTGGTCTGGAGGCCCGAATGGTATGTGTACCATAGTGTATTGCCGTCTGGATTGACATCTCATGACAGTGACAGGAGCTCGCCGTGCTGAAAATAGCATGATTACTTCATTGTAAATATTGTATGCGAAACATGAGTATATGTGTGTGTGAGTGATTCAATATCCATCGAAGGCTGCCTGACGTGGCACAAACAAAAGAAAAAAAAAACAAGAAAAAACACACATGATTTAGGGTAAAGCAGGAATAGATAGCCATACGGGGGGAATGGCCAACGGCTGTGGTTCTACAATTTCCTATTTTACCGCGCTGCCTGTCAGTTAATAGTGAGTCTTTTCCGCGTGTGACACGTTGATGCTCTACTTAACTCTTTATTTCAATTCGTAAGTAAATATTTTTCATTATTTTAGTTTTTAATACATCTTAATACTACACGGCATGTCAATACTTTTCCATTTTCCCGTAAGTCAGTCTGTGAGCAGTTACAGAAACACACGTTCAATGCTGTATAGGGCAAGCTGCGTTCTCGTCCATCATGTTTGATGACGCCCTGTAGTGGCCATCTCTCTCTACCGATTAGGAGAGAATACCACATTACTTTTCGGACAGTTAGCCATCCTGTAAAACTTTGTTTACTTTTTTTAATTTTGACAGAATTCATTTTTTTTTACAGTTGCCAACTAAGTGTATCCCCACAATTGTTTCTACTGAAGGCGGATAGAGAGAAGAAGCTTTGAAATTGTTATTAATAAGATAAAAAATGATAAATATTCAGTCAGGATAGGCTCTACAGAATTTAATATTTCAAGGCAACTGCTGATAAATGATTTCTTTGATACTATCCATTTAGAAAGAAACAAACATCGGTTGTGACTGAATTACTGCAGTGGATCTAGGTTGGTGTCTGGGTTTAATTAATGAGGAACGTCATCTGTTAGTTCCTATAATTTTCTCTACGAAACATACCTATAAAAGCAGTTCAGTAAAACATGCTAAGATTGTTGGACACTCTTTTATGACGAATTTAAAGTATTTTTTCCATACAGTCATCTAACCTTTTGCGTGTCTGATCATCTAACCACAATACTCTGGTGAGATGGCCAAGTGTTAAATAATTAAAACAAAAGTAGTCGCTAATTTGATCTAACTTCGTGAAAAAAGTCTAATTTTGTTTTTTTATAGTACGTAAATCAATATATGTACATTTCCCTGTGTTTTTGTATATAAGGATTTCATACTGACACTTGAGAAAATCATGGCTATCTACCCCTGTTTTACCCTAAATGTTTGGGTCTTGTTACAGCAGACATTGTTAGAATGCACTACTTGTGAAGCTTAGTAGGCAATGTGCCTCACATCACAGCCTTATGTTGACGTGGTGCTATTGGCAATACTTATTACGATACATCAAAGCTGGGTAACTTACTGTCCTTTGTTTAAGAATTTGCAGTTAATTATGAGTTGGAATGGTGACTGGTAACTTGAGGGAAGCGAAATTGACAGTCTGACATTGTTATCATGTTTTGAAATACGTCTCTCAACCATCTGTAGAAGTATATCGGGATATAATGTATTCGAGCACAAGAAATTTCTCAGTTCGATTCAAGGATATCGTGGTTTAAATCCCTTTCTCGTCAGTGGAGATTGGTTCACTTCTTATTTAGCCTCACCACGTAAAGACTCGTGTTCGCGCCTATGTTTGACTTAAGGAACACAGGAAGCTTAAAGTTATTTGCTGTGCTGCTCAAAAACGTTTCTGCTACATACGAAGTGAAGCTGCGCCCCATGCTAGTGTTTTGCTCTGCGCATAAATAACTTAAAGTCACAGGTTTTCTCACTTAACAGTTACTAGCTTATTTGATGATTTCTTTCACTCAGTGATCGTAAAAGGTAAATATTCTTTTAGGCATTTGGTTAATAGCAATTTTTACATATGTAAGATTATTATTTACTTTCCATTTAATTCCCCATATGTTGGCAACCATATTGGCCATCTAGGGATACCGGTTCACTTGCTATTTAGTTGAAATTTTACGATAATAAATAATTAAATTAATGTCTAACACGCATGAAAGGTTTTCGAACTGAGAATGTGACCTAATTGCTGATAAATGATTTCTTTGATACTATCCATTTATAAATGGTTTCTGGAAGGCTGCGAGTGTGAAAACACTGGGTTCGTTTATAAATAACTTTTCGGCTACCAGTCACGATTTTCTTTTATTTATATTGTACATGATGCGTTTTGGGAAAGGATTCCGATTTCCAAGTGAATTTTTCTCTGTGTGGTATTCCACTTTTTTGTGATGTTTCTGATATGTAAGGTTCTGTATTTTCCTGTGGACGTTAGTGCAATATACAAAAAATGCGCAGTTTTTTAGTTGCTTACCGATCTTTATGCATAGTTAGCGGAGAAATTTGAAAGAATTTGTACTGAAAGTGACTGGTAGCAGAAAGGTATTTATAAACAAGTCCTAATGATTGATTATCAACGGATGAGAATAGTGGATTAACTGATGGAGAGCTGTGCAGCAAGACTTGGTGTATAAAATGTTAGTTGACCCTTTTGGAGTGGTTTTAATAGGCGTTGTGATCTAAATTTTATGGATGCTGCATTTTATTAATTGGTAGTTAATGATTTCAGCTATGGGGCTTTGATTTATCGAGAGGAAATGGTTATGGCTTATAGGAATGGCAGGTGTCAGTGAAGATCAGCAAGCAGGAATAGTTTAGATTTGCCGGATGTGAAATATCGAGGGGGAGGGGTGGCCGCATCAACGGTAGGAGCGTACGCTGGAATAAACCACGTGCAAACTGTAGGCTACTGTTGTACCGAGGAGTGATTAGACGCACCTGAAATTCTCTGAGGCTCTAGATACTGCGATAATGAACACCACCGCAGAAAGTTGAAGAGAAATGGGAAACCCTAAATGAGCAACCACAGAACATTGACAAACAGACGTAGGCAGAAGGACGTTAACAGCAAGGAAACATTGAGTAATGGCTACAGGAAACACGTGAAAAAGTCGAAAAGGAAATTGATGTTTAAAGGAAAGATTCAGCACACAGAGAAGTCTAAATAACGTCCGATGATATTAAATAGAAGGACGTGAACATTAAGAGTCAAAAAGAAATCCACCGTTAAATACAGAGGAGAGGATATAGGTACAAACAGTACATCTTGGTCCACTAGGAGGTGGCGCAGCTGCTGGTGATGTCACAGAAGAAAAGGATGTCTATTTGGAAAACATTGGGCAGCTACAGAGCTGTGCTAAAAAGTAATGCCTCCACATTTTTTATGTGAAAATTCTTAATGCTCTTTAAATAATACGTTATTAACATTCTACATCTTTATTCTTCATATTAACATATTTGCATTACTCTGCCGCTAGAGGGCATGTAACTATAGTGTGTAACATTTCGGAGTGTGAAATAACTATGTCGGTGGGTGGAAACAGCGCGCTGCAATCGAGTTTAGAATTCGGAGAATTCCTCCACACATGGAGCACCCTATGCTTCTGCATCACAAAACCAGACCGCACACAAGCGCTGCCACATCTGAAACAGTCCGATGCCTTGGGTTAACTGTCAGCCACCATTCTCCACACGCAGTCTTCACATGGCCCCATTTGATTTTCATCTTTTTCCAGAGCTTAAAGAACGCATTCGACGAAATTTTGGAAATTTGTTATAAGGGCTTATGGGACCAAACTGCTGAGGTCATGGATCCCTAAGCTTACGCACTACTTAACCAAACTTAAACTAACTTACGCTAAGGGCGACACACATACCCATGCCCAAGGGAGTATTCGAATCTCCGACGGGGGGAGCCGCGCAGACCGTGCAAGACGCCTGAGACCATGCGGCTACAACGCGCATCCCTTCGACGACTTCACTTTGTTATTGACGAGCAGGTACAAGCAGAGGTGAGGTTGTGACTCCATAATCAATGTCAAACATTCTATAGTAGCGGTATCAAGAAACTGGTCTCCCTTCGGAGAAACATGTTCATCGCCAGGGTGACTATGTTGAGAAATGAATATGTATACATAAAGAATAATTGTAGATTGTTAATAATGTTGATGTTATTTAAGAGGCTTTATGAGGTTGCACGTAAAACATTTGAAGGCATTACTTTTCAGGACGCCTTCATAGTATCAGAATCTGAACTTTGGAAGACTTGCGATCAAACCAGGTAAAATATGTGTAAATAATATTCAACGCAATTTCTAAAATCAAGGGCTGAAGTGCCAACCAAACCATTGTTCAAGGTAGTGGATAGAAACTATGAGATTAGACCCTCAGAAGAGCATCATTCACACAATCCCGGACGTATCAAAGACAAATAAATGCCGACATTAAAGCGGATCCATCTAAAGAGATCGGGCCTTGTAGTTGCAGACTAGAGTAACTTTCAGAAGAATTTGAAAAGAAAACAGAGGACGTTAGATGACAATCAGTTTCGCATTAGATAAGGGAAAAGACACTAGACAGGAAATTCTGACGCGGCATTTGCAAACGGAGACACGTCTTATGGAATACCGAGACACCTTTACAGACTTACCGAATTTGCAAATATATTCGGCTACATATAAAAGTGGTGGATGTTTGAATTTCTTTAAAAAAAAGCCTGTAAATAACGATACATGTAAGGTCATCCACATGAACACTACAAGAAATCGGTTACACCATAAACCACACAAATGTAAAGGCTGTCAATTCAGCTAAATACCTAGAGACACAAATATGAATAACTTAAATTTGAACAATAGCACAGATAATGCTGTGGGAAAGGTGAACCAGAGGCTCGTTTTTATTGGCAGAAACTGCGTACAGTAGGCTTGTCCGTCCTATGCTGAAGTTTTTCAGTGCGGTATAGGCCCCTTGCGAGATAGGATTAACGAAGTACGTCTAAAAAGTTCAAAGAAGGGCGGCTCGCTTGGTGTTATCTCGAAATAGGGAAGATAACTTCACTGATATGATACGTGAATTGGGGTGAAATTAATTAAAACACAGGTGTTTTTCGCCGCGGTGTGATCTTTTCACAAAATTTCAAACTTTCTCCTCCGAAGCAGAAAGTAATTATGTTGACGCCCACCTAAATAAGGAAAAATGTTCATCGTAATAAAATAAGAGAAACCAGAGCCATCTAGGAAAGGTCTGAAAGCGATTTAATGAAGTCCATTACTGTTGTTGCTAGAGTCTGTCATGTGCAACAGTTGTCAGTATAAAAATATCACAGTTACCAACATTCACAAACTGGCAGAAATTGGTTGTAAAGCATTAGATTACAACAGGTGTGAGAAGTCCCCTTAGTGCATTATTGGATAGCATTAAGAAAATACTGTTTTCATACAATCTTTGCTGTGTTAAACGTATTTTTATGACGTTTCTTAATCCTAGACGTATTTTTTATATTTAAATAAAATAGGATCCAATTATGCATAATTTTAACATGATTAAAGGAATAATAAATTCGTGCGGCGTGCATCCAAGCGTTAATAATGGTGCAGTACTGATTTCTTGAAAGGTTTTCGAACTAAAGGTAAGCGTCTGGCTATCATAAGTGAAAACTGGTAATGGTGAATTTGAAAGGAACCTTGTTGAATAAGCAAGTTATTCGTCTTTCGATTATTGCATGACTTTAGTTTGGTCTGATCCTTAGATATCAATATGTGCAACTGTCAGCCTAAAGTTTAATGTACACTTGGTAAGATTGAAAGGCTGTGGGGGAAGCAGAGAATACTCTTCCGCTAGCTTAATGGAGTAGGCTGACAGGGAGAGTTTGGTATGGCACGGAATTTGTGTAAAGGGCACAATGTACTGGGAACCGGATGGATCCTAGAGACACAATTGCGGAAGGATGGAAGACAGAGAAGCTCTATAATTGCTAGTGAGGAATGTACAGCAATGAAACAGAAAGAAGAGTCAAATCGAGAAAACTGGCTGAAAATGTTACAGTGTGATATAGTTTGTGTCCTGCTGGATTCCACTGATGCGTCGATGGAATTAGTTGTGTCTGACGTTTGACATTAATTAATGTTGATTGCATTTATTACTTATGAAATGACCACACTTGAGTATGACACATTTATTTAATAATAAGTTAGAGGGTAATGTGTGCCAGTTGTAACTAATGAATAGTCATTAGGATTCTTTTATTTACAGAAATAGACCAGTTTCGACTGCACTTAGTCGAAAACTGAAAGCTTACATTAAAGAACCCGAGTTAGCTTCAAAATATCAGTAACAATACATGTTTAGTGGAAAACTAATGTGTAACAGATCCTTTGATTACACTTTACCGTGTTTGTAAATTTGTAGTAAGTTGCTACATAGGTAAATGCCAACACATCTGCAACAATCCCGACAGTATATTTTATACATAACGGACGACCTTTGTACTTATCGAATGGTTGCCGATATTAGCCCGATGACAGCATCATAGAGATTTTTCACTAATACAAAACAGTCCCGATGCTACGTGCGTTGCACCTTCATCGCGGATCTGTGAAAATTAAAGCGACACACGGACGTAAAAATACGTATTTTATCCTCCAAATTAGCTTTATTTACTGTTGAATATGCATTTTCTCTCCCAAAACGCGTCGATTTCAACCGTAAGCCATTATCGGTGAACAGAAATACATACGTCAGATATCAGCAATGATGCGGTGCGCTGCCCTGTCCAACTGATAATGGCTTACTGACAATATCGGCCGATGGTGAGTGAATAAACGAAGCGAACTGATGTGTGTTTTTTGTAAAAAAAAGTTGGCTTATAACCCAAAACAATAGAGCTCCTGAAATATCAAATGGCCATGGGTATCGTGAACGCTAGGGATCGGAACAAGCGTCTGTGAAGGCCCCAGTTTGCATCAGCATTCATTGTAATCCATACAAATCTGTGCAGTACAGTTGCGTTGCTGTTACTACAATGCTACACACGGTACTATTATTGATACAGCTGTAACATTGACAGTGCCTAGATACGAAACACTAGCGACCCCTATGAGCCATGATTGGCCATAATTGGCGAATAGGGAGCAGACTCCTGCCTTGCTCATGCGGGACTTGCGTCGCGCAGCGTCAACCACACACTGATAACGCTCACGTCTCATAGAATTAGTGCGGCCTTCTGGGCTTTGTCGGCTGGCATCCAGGACTCTGAAAGCCTAGAACCATCCTCTCCATTTGTAATGTGCGGCTCTCAGAGGTCAATAGGCGGCAGAAACAACATGAGACTCGCGTATTACCACCGCTAGACGGATGTAACCGATGACTACATGTCATGGCTCTTGCAGTAAGGGAAAATAGATTGTATGACGTCCCCGCTCCGCCCACCACAGGACACCACGTAGAGGTGTAAAATGCGGTATATGGACACGGACCTGAAACACTTTATTTCCCTGCCAGAGCTCATTTCCTGCTTCTCTTCATAATCACATTTAACGCGGAAAACCACGAAAAGAGAAAGTACCAACATTACATGAAATGTTCAAAATACCCACCTGGTTACGTTTGGTTAGAATTTACAGTTAGTTGTCATTGTTAGGTTTCCACCAGTGCTTGTTGTTCCAATGGAATGAAGGTAACGTTGGCGTGTTACTCACTTCATTTCTTTTACAGACATGAGACCAACTTCATTATTCTACTAACATCAAGCACGTAGCACCAACTGTTCATTTTTCAACACGGAACTGGTTTTCACTACAGTGCAACGGAAGTTAAATGGAATAAGGAGATGGCAGATATCATTTACTGCACGTATCGCCAGATGGTAATGGCCGTCGCGCTCAACGTTTGTTTCGGGATTCCCAGAGCGACCGCCGGCCATTGTGGCCGAGCGGTTCTAGGCGCTTCAGTCTGGAACCGCGCGACCGCTACGGTCGCGGGTTCGAATCCTGGCTCGGGCATGGATGTGTGTGATGTCCTTAGGTTAGCTAGGTTTAAGTAGTTCTAAGTTGTAGGGAACTGGTGAACTCGGATGTTGAGTCGCATCATCTGAACCAAGAACGACGGTCCCCCGACAGGACGGCGTTTCAAGCAATCGATCATCGTCTTAGAGAGCATGGAACGTATAAGCCTACTACTAGCGAACGCGGGAGACCTACAAGGACGAGGATACATCAGTTGAAGGACGAACTTCTTCGTGCAAGTTGACGGTAACCCTAGTGTCAGCGTATGACAGCTGCAATAAGTAATGTTGACCACTTAACTGTCTGGGGTGTGCTACTTCAGAAACTGCTGTATCCCTACTATGTATAGGGTGGAGCGAATAAAAGTGGTTCGGACAAGTGGATATGATTCCGCGTGAATGTAGGCATATAATTATACCCCGTGACGTCCACATCCCGTGTACGCCCTCCACGTTATCCACACGGGTTCAGAGTGTAGTACGTGCTGTGTCAGCGTCAGTGGAGCAGTGAAAAGGGAATAATGATACTGGATGGTGGAGCAGCGGATTTTTGTTGTTGAAAGTTACGTGACAACAAAGTCCTGTAAGCGGTATAGTGCGCCGGCCGCTGTGACCGAGCGGTTCTACGGCGCTTCAGTCCGGAACCGCGCTACTGCAACGGTCGCAGGTTTGAATCCTGCCTCGGGCATGGATGTGTGTGATGTCCTTAGGTTAGTCAGGTTTAAGTAGTTCTAAGTCTAGGGGACTGATGACAGTGCTTAGAGCCGTTTTTTTAAGCGGTGTAGCGAGTTGTTTGTTGAGGAGTTTAATGGTTTTGAAAATGCCAGCAAAGAGTGTCATGCAACGCTTAGTGCAAAAATGGCGTCAGAAAACATTCCGGAATGTGCTCGCACTCCCAGGATCCAAAATTACCATGTTGTGAACGATTGTCACTTTCAACAACAGCTACATCACGTTAGCGCTGTATTGCCTTTCTTCTGCTGTGTTCGTTTGTAACCTAGAATTCCATTCTCCGAGCAACTTTTATTTGCCCCTCTCTTGTACATTGAGTACAGGCACTATGAGCAGCTGAGTTGCTTCCACAGGTGCACCTCTTCGAATCGTACCTTCAAAAGTGCGTCATCTCTAACTTTATGGCAGATTTACTTCTCAAAAATGAGGCTTCGTCTCAATGTGATCAGGTTGTAAATTTTCACAATCAGCACGTAACGGCAGTCGAGATTTCTCACAAAATAGTACATAACGTCATGAACGAAGATTTTCTGTCAACATTTTGCCCGGCATCGTTGTTGGCTGTTTGTTAGGGTTTCATGTTCTTACACCCAGACTCAGCGCAAAAACTTACCCCACTTTCCTAGAGAATAATCTTCCTGTCTTGGCACAACATATGCCTTTACGTGTAACACAAAACCTGGAGCTCCTCTTCACATCAGTGTAGGCTTCTAAATAACAGATTCCGGCGGATAGGTATAGGTGGACCAAAACCTTGGCCTCCACGCTCTCCAAATCTACACCCACAAGACTTATTTGTGGGAGCATTTGAAGACTTTAGTGTTCGGAACCTTTGTGCACAGCCTTCGTGTCCGCATTGTGGAACGCTGTGAAACAATACGTAAATCTACAGGAATACATCAGTTCATCAGAGGCTCAATGCGACGGGGAACTGAAACATGTATCCTTGCTAACGGAGAGAATCTTGAACATTTCATTTATTTAAGGTTTCATGCTGTGCTGATACGTTATTTTTAAGTGGGATTCCCATGATTAATGTGTTGAAGAGTTGCAGAAACTGAGCTCTAATATAGACGTAAAGTTTTTCTGGACTCATTTCGATATATTTTCTCCCTCTATATCTCAGAAATGGTTACACCCTGTATAAACTTCGATTTTTTTTTAAAAGTTGTGATGCAATGTTAGGCTCAGTAGAGAGTTAATCACGAAATATGTTGGACCTGGACATCAAAGTACACCAGCAGACATAGAGGAAAGCTACAACAATGTTCGCCTAAACATCGACTTCTCTTAGCTAGTTAATTAATTTCTTGTTCCACGTGTCGTAATCATGATAGACATTGCGGCACGGAACGTGTGGACAACACAAGCAAGGAACACACGAACACACCACACACACACACACACACACACACACACACACACACACACACACACACACAGCTATAATTATAAATTTGCAAATGAAGTAAATACTGATGTAACGTTATCCTTAGTTACTAGTAAAAAACATCTGCACTTATGCCCTTACGCGAATATTAATAAAACCGACAACGGTGGCCAATCGGTTCTAGGCGCTTCAGTCCGGAAGCGCGCGACTGCTACGGTCGCAGGTTCGAATCCTGCATAGGGCATGGGTGTGTGTGTGATTTCTTTAGGTTACTTAGGCTTAAGTAGTTCTAAGTTCAAGGGGACTGATGACCTCAGATGTTAAGTCCCATAGTGCTCAGAGCCATTTGAAGCTTTTGAACCGAAACCGACGAACTGCTGAGACGGATTCCTGACGGGAAATGGAGGGAAAAATTCCTGTGAACATGTGTCCGGGCATGGACAGTGTGCGCGCAACAATAACGACAACAAATTCTCCTGGAACCCAGTACAGAGCTGTGTCGCATCCGTGTCGCAACAAATATTCGGTCCCGGCGGAGGTTCGAGTCCTCCCTCGGGCATGGGTGTGTGTGTTTGTCCTTAGGATAATTTAGGTTAAGTAGTGTGTAAGCTTAGCGACTGATGACCTTAGCAGTTAAGTCCCATAAGATTTCACACACATTTGAACATTTTTTGAACAAATATTCGAAGTGACCTAAGAGGGAATGCAATGCACGCGTTCACACGTCGCATCATGGATCGGCTAACACACTGTTGGCGGCAGGATGCTTGCCTGGAGCTTCTAGTAGCGTTCATCTCAATATCCTGTAGAGCCTGGTCCTCCAAATATGGTCTACGCGCAGTCCGCAGCCTCCCTTCACTTTTTTTCTATCTGAATGGACCCATGATAACATAAACCCCCAACAATGGCTTGAAATATTACGTGATGTGTCCGTGATGGTATTTATTCTTGTATAGCCGTGCTGCATTTCGACCCTACCTGCTTGACCGTACACAAGCACCACCTCGGCTTGCCCGACATGAATACCGGACCATTCTGCTGCTTACAGTACGCTGCGTCAGTCACACAGACTGTAACAGACTAGGAATACACGGCACGTGGTCAGAGGAACTTTCAATCGTCGGCACCATCTACTGTGCAACGCTACATTTCCGGACACATGCTCACAGGACCTTCTTCCCTTCATTTGCAGTCAGGAATCCGCCCCCGCAGTTTGCCGGTTTTATTAATGTTCCTCCTGTATATATAGGGTGTAATAGTACAAAAAATTAAGCTTTTTACGGGTGTCTGAGAATAGTGTACTGAACAAAATTATACCAGTATTTACTTCATTTGCAGACTATAATTATATCTATCAGAAGTTATATGCTATTTGATTGGTTAGTATCTCCAACTACGTAAGGCAAGAGCAAGCCATTAATGCCGTTTTTCGTCTAGGCAGCACATTAGGTCTCGAAGTGCGGACAAGTCGATCTATGATGCATGCGTTATCCACCTAGATGTACAGTTATGACCGTACAAAAAACATCTGGTAGCAAACTGTGTGATGTGTTTGCGGTAAGACTGGTACAGTGAGAAAACAACCAGCAGCGCGGGATTAGCCGTGCGGTCTCAGGCGCTGTAGTCGTGGACTGTGTGCGGCTGCTTCCGCCGGACGTTCGAGTCCTCCCTCTGGCATGGGTGTGTGTGTTTGTCCTTAGGATAATTTAGGTTAAGTAGTGTGTAAGCTTAGAGACTGATGACCTTAGCAGTTAAGTCCCGTAAGATTTCACACACATTTGAGCATTTTTTTAAAAAAAACAACCAACACATTGGTGTTTGTAGATATTAAGGTACCAGTATAAGAATATTTGCACATTTAACAGTTGCAGCCTGCATAAATGAGATAAATACTTATATGGCTATATGCTGGCCGTTTACCCTTGTTTTTCTGTAAAAACACCTGCTCGTTTCTATTCAAGACTAACATCTCTCTGGTTTAGAGAGAATAGTTACGGAGAAACATCTTTAATCCACATTTGAAAACACTTTTGCTATTTGCGAGATATTTAATCTCCAAAGGTAGATTGTCAAAGCGTTTTATAGTAGAATATTTCACCCTTCATTGTGCAAAAGTTACATTCATTAGAGAGGGTTTCAGACTATTTTTCCTTATGAATATCTCCACTACGTTCAAACTCAGATGTATTGTTGGTAACACATTTCATACCTGAATAAATATATTGCGAGACTTTGCTTAATATTTCCAGCTGCTTAGAAATGCCTGCAAGATGTATGCCTGTGAACTCTGACATATAGTTGTAGTTATCTTCTTTTGTGAAATGCATACTTTTTCTCTAAGTGAGTAGTTATCCCAGAAAATTGTCTCGTAAGACGTGAGTTGGGGCGTGGAGTATCAGAAGACATTCGAAATTCAGAAGAAAACAGTGGTAAGCTTAAGGGAGAGACAGGTAATATACAATACGTACAAGAGCCAAGAGGGAATAAAAAGAGTGGATGACAAAGAACGAAGTTTTCGGATTAAAAAAGGGCTAAGACAGGAATGTAGTCTTTCCCCCTGTCGTTCTATCTATACATCGAAGTAGCAATGAAACTCGAGGTAAAAGGATGTCAGTGACTCACTTATGCTATTGCTGCCCTCAAGTAAGAGAGGAAGAATTACAGGATCTGCTGAATGGAATGAACAGCCTAATCAGTACAGAATTTGGACGGAGTGTAAATCGAAGAAAGACGAAAGTCATGAGAATGAGCAGAAATGAGAACAGCAAGAAGCTTAACATCAGTGTTGGGGACCAGGAAGCAGATGAAGTTATGGAATGTTGCTACCCAGGCTGCAAAATAATTCAAGATGGACTTACTAAGGAGGATATAAAAAACAGACTATCACTGACAAAAAGGGCATTCTTGCCCAAGAGAAGTTCACTAATATCAAATATAGACCTTACTTTGAGGAGGAAATTTCAAAGAATGTACGTTTGGAGCACAGAATTGTATGGTAGTGAAACATTGACTGTGGGAAAACCGGAATCATTTGAGACGTCGTGCTAGAGACGAATTTTGAAAGTTATGTGGACAGACAAGGTAAGGAATGAGGAGAGTCTGTGCAGAATCACAGAGGAATGGACTATATGGAAAACACTCTAAAGAAGAACGGACAGGATGATAGTACACCTGTTAAGATATCGGGGGATAACTTTCAAGGTACAAGAGGGAAGTTGTAGAGGGAAGAAATGAAAATGTGCGGAATATGTTAACTTTCTGGATTGTTTATCCCCAAGGTTAGCAACTAGGCCTACAGACAAAGTAGCCGAACCTAAACTTTTAGCGAATCTACCACATTATTCTTCCATGTTATATGCACACATATGAACTTGAAACTTTTTACCAATTTATTATTTGCAATTTCTCACTAGGTTGACAGAGAGAGGGATATTTTTGACACAAAAAATTGCAGGTTATTTCGAAGCAGGAAGTTATCCCATTTGTGCAAAAACCGATAAGTAACTTCCACAAAACTATAATTTGCTATTTTATCTGTTATGCTTCATTGGTCAGCTTTACAACCGCGCTAGGATCACTCTGCAGACACGACTAATTTCGTCTCCAGGTTCAAATAAAATGGCAGGTTATTAACATAGTTCAAAAATGGTATTGGGCCACTGATCTAACCCTGTGGGACTCGCGTTATTTATTATTATTATTTATGGCAGAGGGCACTAAACAGCTAGGTCATCAGCCCGGGACTCGCGTAATTTCTACCTGTGGAGATGATGTGGTATCGCTCTACGTTACGTTTCCTTTTTCTGTTTGTTAAATAAGAACGAAAGCATCCCCGTGCGAAACATAGTATTCCGAAATAGGCAACTTCTGTACTAGAAAATTATGAATGAGACACTTAGATATCTTCGATAAGCCGCAGTACATTCAGAGCTAATTGCACCAACGCAATTAAAAGGTAACCATGGTTCAGTCGGCATTTAACTCTGGTCAACGCAAAATTGAACTGCTCCAACTTCAGTCAAATTTAAACGAGGGAATTGATCGACCCAGGTCGGAGTCTCGTTTATGTTGAACTGATCGCGATTAGAATAAAGTAAGTACATACTCTAGTAACATGGCGGCGCGGTCTGACGTTTTGATGACATAGAAGACGAAAACTGTTATATCTTGACCACGTAAATCTTCGCGACAACCATACTGGTTTACTCGAGGGAAGAGGAAATCCTTTCGAAGATTTCGGGGACAGAACAATTGAAGAGAGATTTAGTCGATCAAAGGAAACAGTTTGATGCTTATTAGGTCAAATCAACGACGGTCTAGAATATCCTACTTATCGCAATGGTCCTGTCTCACCCATGAACAGACTTCTGATGATATTAAGGACATATGCAATTGGTGCATTCAGTATAGTTATCGGTGACAGTGCTAATATTCGTTTTACAACAGCGCGAAGAGTTATCAGTGATGTATCGAGGATCATAGCAGCAATGTTTCCTTCTCGAGCAGAATTACACTCTATGGGGATGGTTTCAGCGTACTGCATAAATTTCTTGGAAACTTTGGTACAGTGGATTCCAGTGCTACACCACAATTATAATCTAACAAATGTCCATTGTTTTGATATAATTTGTCATAGTTAAATATCGAATAATGATATTTAGAGATACTGTCTTTGTTCACTGTATAGTGATGCAAAGAGGTGGGTGCTCGTTTGAAACCGTGTGTAAATTGATAGCCTCTAGAGTTGGGAAGATGAAGGTCCAGGTTAGCATCCATCCTCTACCAATTTTCTTTCAACTTTTTCATTCTAAAGATTTTGGGTCTTTCTTCTTGATTTAATACAAGTATTACATGCAGTAATCGATGTTATTTATTATAAACTACGTATTTGCTTCAGTTATTGTTCCTAAGACTAATGCCTGGAATGTTAACCCAGTGGCTTCAAATCTTAACAAAACAGTCACTCTATGTCAGAAAGCAGACACTAGTGACACACTGGAAGTTTTTGTTACTATAAGTCTTCGTGTTAAATATATATAACAATCTCTTGGTTTATGGACTTCCTCGTGTTTTTATCTTGTCTTGAATAGCGTTTTCAGTGACGATGAGCAATTTCGGATAAGTCTTCTCTTTCAATCAAACGAAATTAGGAAACGAATCTCTATATTTAAATCTAGAAGACTAAGTAAGTTACTTCAGGGTAATGGTAGTTAATGCAACATAGGGAATATAAATATTACGCACGCTGCAAACAGACATTAGACACTGTACTTTAACTACATTCAATTTAATACCGAAAGCAGAATGAAGATTCATTTCAGTTAACGAATAGTATCTGCTAATATGTATGTCAGTTCCTTGTACGGCATTATTCGCTCTTCAAGACGTCGACGAGTCCAAAATCATTTTAACATTACTCATGTCCATTTTTTGCATTCCAAAACTTTCGCATTACTTTGGACTAGCTAAAAAGGATATTAGTTTCGAATTTTCAAAAATTAGACCTCCTTTTCTTGCTCTCCGTATCGCAGGAACAATAATCCGTTACGATAACAAACTGAAAAGCTCGGGGAAGTACCACGTAAGTGCCACAGACAGTGCTTATCAAAATCTCTAAATGTATTAGGTTCGTGGCCAAGTTCCTAGTGTTACTCCATAAGTTAATATATGCAACAGACAGACGTAACAGAGACTTTAGTCGTTAATAACATATTCTTCTTTACTATTTACAACAGTCTGCCACCGCTGGGGTTACTTCTCGATTCTGCTACTGCAGAAATCACGTAATTTTGGGGCGAAGACTTTGCGTCCCACGTTCGGAGCAAATTTTCATCCGGAAATGAAGTTCTTTGAAGGTTATGCGAAAGAGAATAGTAAAAGCGCAAGATCAGGTGAAAAGGTGGGTGCGGAATTACTTCTCAACCCAGAAGGTGCATAATGTTTCCTGTCAGTCTAGCAAAATGTGGGAGGTCGTTATCGTGGTGTAACATCACACATTCATCTTGGTCGTTGTTCTTAGACTGAATCTGTATGACGTCTGAGCTGTTGACAATAAATTCTAGCAGCAGTAGTTACACCTTGGAGCAGCAATTCGCAGTACACCACACCGTCGCTGGCCCACTAGATGTGTAACATTAACCTTTGTGGAAGGGCGCAGGTCTTGGCACAGGGAGTTGATTCTTTGTTTGGCCCCAGCTATTACTTTCTTTTCCTTATGTTAGCATAAATAGGCTATTTCTCGTCTCCAGTAACGATACAGCATCGTCGGCGTTGTTCACGAGCAAGTAGAGATGCACATCTGGCCAACTGCAGATTTTTTGTGCTTCTGACCTAGAGCTCGCGATACCCACACACCCGATTTTTTGAACCTTCCTCACTGCAGACGAATGTCGTACGCTGGTAGAATGATCACAGTTCACCACATTTAGCAGTTCTCGAGTACACTAACGTGAATCATTGCAGATTAATACGTTTAAACGTTCTTTATCGTACCCCGAAGGGGTTCCTGGACGTGGAGAGTCACTAATGTCAAAACTATCTTCAGTAAAAGGAGAAAACCATTTTCCTGCTGTGCACTGTTCAGTGGCATTATCCCCATACACGGCACAAATGTTTCTGGCTGCCTCCGTTGCTTCTGAACTCAAACAGAAGAACATGTAAGAAATGTTCCGGTTTCTTCACTTGGCAGTCCATTTTCTAGCGTTCACAGCTTCACTCACTATCTCCATATGACAAAATGACAATACGGAAACTTAAGTACACTACTGACCATTAAAATTGCTACACCACGAAGATGACGTGCTGCAGACGTGAAATTTAACCGACAGGAAGAAGATGCTGTGATATGCAACTGATTAGCTCTTCAGAGCATTCAAACAAGGTTGGCGCCAGTGGCGACACCTACAACGTGCTGACATGAGGAAAGTTTCCAACCGATTTCTGATACACAAACAGAAGTTGACCGGCGTCGCCTGGTGAAACGTTGGTGTGATGCCTCGTGTAAGGAGGAGAAATGCGTACCATCACGTTTCCGACTTTGATAAAGGTCGGACTGTACCCTGTCACGATTGCGGTTTATCGTATCGTGACATTTCTCCTCGCGTTGGTCGAGGTCCAATGACTGTTAGCAGAATATGGTATCGGTGGGTTCAGAAGGGTAATATGGAACGCCGTGCTGGATCCCAACGGCCTCGTACCAATAGCAGTCGAGATGACAGGCATGGATCGTGCTGCCACGTCTGGATCCTTGAGTCAACAGATAGGGACGTTTGCAAGGCAACAACCATCCGCACGAACAGTTCGACGACGTTTGCAGCAGCATGGACTATCAGCTCGAATACCATGGCTGCGGTTACCCTTGACGCTGCGTCACAGACAGGGGCGCCTGCGATGGTGTACTCAACGACGAACCTGGGTGCACGACTGGAAAAACGTCATTTTTCGGATGAATCCAGGTTCTGTTTACAGCATCATAATGGTCGCATCCGTGTTTGTCAACATCGCGGTGAACGCACATTGGAAGCGTGTACTCGTCATCGGCATACTGACGTATCACCCGGGGTAATGGTATGGGGTGCCATTGCTTACACGTCTCGGTCACCTCTTGTTCGCATTGACGGCACTTTTAACAGTGGACGTTACATTTCATATGCGTTACGACCCGTGGCTCTACCCTTCATTCGATCCGTGCGAAACCCTACACTTCAGCAGTATAATGCACGACCGCATGTTACAGGTCCTGAACGGGCCTTTCTGGATACAGAAAGTGTTCGACTGCTGCCCTGGCCAGCACATTCTCTAGATCTCTCACCAATTGAAAACGTGTGGTAAATGGTGGCCGAGCAACTGGCTTGTCACAATACGCCAGTCACTACTCTTGATGAACTGTGGTATCGTTTTGAAGCTACAAGGGCAGCTGTACCTCTACACGCCATCCAAGCTCTGTTGGACCCAATGCCCAGGCGTATCAAGGCCATTATTACGGCCAGAGGTGGTTGTTCAGGGTACTGATTTCTCAGGATCTATGCACCCAAATTGCGTGAAAATGTAATCACATGCCAGTTCTAGTATAATATATTTGTCCTATGCATACGCGTTTATCATCTGCATTTCTTCTTAGTGTAGCAATTTGAATGGCCGCTAGTGTAGCAACAGTGAACTACAAATAGTAAATGACAATCTGTCAATAAATCCATAGCAACTGGAATACCAACACACAAACCAAAACGCTACGCCCTTTTGCAACAACCTAATAAAATGGGCGTTCTCCTATGGTAACGGCGAACGCATTTCGCTAACCGGCGTTTAACATTGTTGCAACGTATTTATAGCTTAATCGCGAATTAGCTTTATGGTGATCACGAGACCCTCTGTTATCCTGCTTCTTAGTCGACGTCGGTGCAATTGGGCATCAGCGATATTTATTTTACTCTATGACGCAGCTCCATACCCAGAAAAATTTCGTATTAACTGACTCTACCTGCGAAAGCCTACGCAATTATGCTTCGAATTTTATTTTTGTTTATTATTATCAACGTTATTGTTATTTTGTGTGCTAAACTGTTATTCATTTAATCGAGTTACATCTTCTATGAACACCTGTTTGTGTAACGATGGTTCCACATAGAAACAAATATAAAACGAAGATTTTGCGTTTTAGATCACAGCCAGTCTTCTTCGTGGTAAAGCGAGAATGTGTGTGTGTGTGTGTGTGTGTGTGTGTGAGTGTGAGTGTGTGTACGTGTGTGTGGAGCACATCGTGAGTTTTGAATACTTCGTGCTTTGTTGGCTTCCTTTGGGCGACAGCGGAGTCGCACAGTAGCGCTGTAGCGGGCCCGGCCATTGGCTGCAGCGGCAGCGGCGGCGGCGGCGGCAGCCGGTGAATGCAGCCTGATTGCCCGCCGGGCACAAGCTGGGAGCTGCGAAGCCAAGCGCCGTGCTGTCCATTAAGCGACGGCACGGCAGCGCACGGCTCTGACGCACGCCGAGAACCACTGTGGCGGGCCCACCAAATATACGGGAGCGCAAGCTGCCCCGCGCGCTGCGGGCAGGCAGCCGTTTTGTTCTTTTTATCGCAGTTTTTAGACGGTACCTAGCTGACGGCTCTCCTCCGGTGAGGCCATTAAGGCGGGACCGCTTTTGTTGAGTTCAATAACATCCGGGAAAACAATCCAACGCTGGACGGGCAGCGAAAAAATCTAAATTGGTGTTCCGTGCTGAGAACCTGCTCGTGAGAGGTATACGCGGGCTGAAAAGCTTCCGTGTTGAAATATTTTTGGTGCACAACAAGTGAGACGGCGCCAGTGATTGACATGTTTGGAAACACCGCAGATAATATTAGCTCTTCCCTGACAATGAAATCTGCAACTTTCACGAAAAAAGAAATACAAAGCAAAAACATATGAAGTATACTTCTGTATCATAAGTGGGGGAAGGAGATTGACATGTGGCGTTGGCCGAAATCTGTTACCAAAAAGTATGTAAAACAAGAAAACTGATGATAAATGAGAAAATATACTGAAGAGCCCAATAAAGCGGTAAACCCGCCTAATATCCTGTAGAGCCCTCGCGAGCACGCAGAATTGCTGCAACACGACATGCCTTGGACTCTACTAATGTCTGAAGCAGTGCTGGAGGGAATTGACACCACAAATCCTGCAGGGCTCTCCATAAATCCGTAAGAGTACGACGGGATGGAGATCTCTTCTGAACAGCACGTTGCAAGGCATTGCAGATATGCTCCATAAAGTTCATGTCTGGGGAGTTTGGTGGCCAGTGGATGTGTTTCCCCAAGTCCGTCGGAATGCACGATGGACATGAATGGATGCAGGTGATCAGAAAGGATGTTAGGTACGTGTCATCTGTTAGAGACATATCTAGACGTGTCAGGGGTCTCAAATCACTCCAACTGCACGCACTGCATACCATTACAGAGCCTCCACCAGCTTGAACAGTCCCCTGCTGACATGCACGGTCTATGGATTCATGAGGTTGTCTCAGTACTCGTACACGTCCGTGCCCTCGATACAATTTGAAACGCGACTCGTCCGACCGGGCAACTTGTTTCCAATCATCAACAGACCAATGTCGGTGTTGGCAAGCCCAGGTGAGGTGTAAGGCTTTGAGTCGTGCAGTTATCGAGGTTACACGAGTTGGCCTTCGGCTGCGAAAGCCCATATCATTGATGTTTCGTTGAATGGCTGGCACGGTGACACTTGTTGATGGCCCATCATTGATTGGCCCAGCAATTAGCAGAAGAGTTGCACTTCTGTCACGTTGAACGATTCTCTTTGTTGTGGACTGGCAAGACAGCCAATCCACTATGACAGGTAGCCGAAAGGCACGCGTTCAAGCTCACGCAGAGTGGCGTGAGCTCTGGAACAGGACAAGGTCTTTATAGTAGCAAAAATAGTACGTAGCTTCTGGAGTACTTTAATCCATAATTGGTGAACATCGGTCTGACGGTACATGCATCACAAGATAAATAGCAATAGATAATGGCGCGTTGATAGGTCGTAGCAAATGACGTAGCTGAAGGCTATTCTAACTATCGTCTCGGTAAATGAGAGCGTAATTTGTCAGTGAACCATCGCTAGCAAAGTCGGCTGTACAACTGGGGCGAGTGTTAGGAAGTCTCTCTAGACCTGCCGTGTGGCGGTGCTCGGTCTGCAATCACTGATAGTGGCGACACGCGGGTCCGACGTATACTAACGGACCGCGGCCGATTTAAAGGCTACCACCTAGCAAGTGTGGTGTCTGACGGTGACACCACACTCTTCAGTCGTCGTTGGTCCCGTTCTTGCAGGATCTCTTTCCACCGATGTCAGAGATTTGATGTTTTACTGGATTCCTGATATTCACGGTACACACGTGAAATGGTCGTACGGGAAAGTCCCCACTTCATCGCTACTTCGGAGATGCTGTGTCTCATATCTCGTGCGCCGACTGTAACACCACGCTTTATCTTACTTAAATCTTGATAACCTGCCATTGTAGCTTCAGTAACCGATCTAACAACAGCACCAGACCCTTGTTTTATATAGGCGTTGCCGACCGTAAGCGCTCTATTCTGTCTGTTTACATGATGTATCTCTGTATTTGAATATGCTTGCCTATGCCAGTTTCCTTAGCGCTTCACTGTATATGAACAAGCTCGGACGAAAAATACAGTGACTGCCTTGTATAATATTTTAATGGTGTATTTCAGTCTCAGGTTACGCACTTGGTGTGAAAATTCATTTTGATTTACTGCCAGACTATTATCAGAAGACCTATCTAGAAACAAATATAATGCGATAGTAAAATACGGTGCAGTGGCATTAATGTGACCAGAGCCTATGTAGGGTGTCAACGTGCAATAACCACTCACAGACGGCAGGTGGCAGCTCTAGCAGAGGTGGGTATATAAAGCATGTCGGGGGAGACCTGCGAAACAGCGCTGTCGTTGTCGCAATGCGTTAACGGTGCGATTTATCTAACGTCCACAAGGGCACGATCACTGGATTTCGGGGCAAGGGTGGAAGTATTTCTGAAACGGCTAAGTTCGTAAACTGTTCGCGTGTCGCTGCGGTTAAAGTATACCGTGCTTGGCAAAACAGCGCCATCCAAAACTGGCGCCGAGGCAACTGTGGTATGCCAAGGATCTTGAAGGTGACATGGGTGAGTGACAACTATATAGATGAGTAAATGCTATTAGACGTGCAATTGTTGAATAACTGAGCGTCCAGTTAAACGAAGGCGATACCTACTTTGTATCCTCAACGACAGTTTAGCGAACGCTGCTGCATATGGGCCTCCGCATCAAGTGTCTGGCTGATGCACCCATGCTGGCTGCTGTTCATCGGCAACGAAGACAGAAATATTCGCATGCCAGTATCAGAGCTGGATGCCTGCCGAGAGGCGAAGGGTGGCCCTCTCAGATAAATCGCGTTTTATGCTCCCTCGGACTGAAAGCAAACACCCTACGAAAGTCGTCTCTAGGGTCCAGGCCAGGGGAGGGATCGTTTTGGTCTGGTGAATGTTTTCGTGGCAATTTCTTGGGTTATCTCGTTATTCAAGAACACAAAACGAGTCTACACAAGTATACATCTACACTACTGGCCATTAAAATTGCTACACCAAGAACAAATGCAGATGATAAACGGGTATTCATTGGACAAATATATTATACTAGAACTGACATGTGATTATATTTTCACGCAATTTGGCTGCAGAGATACTGAGAAATCACTACCTAGAGCAACCACCTCTGACCGTAATAACGGCCTTCATACGCCTAGGCATTGAGTCAAACAGAGCTTGGATGGCGTGTACAGGTACAGCTGCCCATGCAGCTTCAACACGATACCACAGTTCCTCAAGAGTAGTGACTGGCGTATTGTGACGAGCCAGCTGCTCGGCCACCATTGACCAGACATTTTCAATAGGTGAGAGATCTGGAGAATGTGCTGGTCAGGGTAGCAGTCGATGATTTTCTGTATCCAGAAAGACCCGTACAGGACCTGTAACATGCGGTCGTGTATTATCCTGATGAAATGTAGGGTTTCGCAGGGATCGAATGAAAGGTAGAGCCACAGGTGGTAACACATCTGAAATGTAACGTCCACTGTTCAAAGTGCCGTCAATGCGAACAAGAGGTGACCGAGACGTGTAGCCATGGCACCCCATACCATCACGCCAGGTGATACGCCAGTATGGCGAAGACGGATACACGCTTCCAATGTGCGTTCACCGCGATGTCGCCAATCACGGATGCGACCATCATGGTGCTGTAAACAGAACCTGGATTCATCCGAAAAAGAATGACGTTTTGCCTTTCGTGCACCCAGGTTCGTCGTTGAGTACACCATCGCAGGCGCTCCTGTTTGTGATGCAGCGTCGAGGGTAACGGCAGCCATGGTCTCCGAGCTGATAGTCCATGCTGCTGCAAACGTCATCGAACTGTTCGTGCGGATGGTTGATGTCTTGCAAACGCCCCCATCTGTTGACTCAGGGATCGAGACGTGGCTGCACGATCCGATACAGCCATGTCGATAAGATGCCTGTCATCTCGACTGCTAGTGACACGATGCCGTTGGGATCCAGCACGGCGTTCCGTATTACCCTCCCGAACCCACCGATACCATATTCTGCTAACAGTCATTCGATCTCGACCAACGCGAGCAGCAGTGTCGCGATACGATAAACCGCAATCGCGATAGGCTACAATCCGACCTTTATTAAAGTCGGAAACGTGATGGTACGCATTTATCCTCCTTACACGAGGCATCATAACAACGTTTCACCAGGCAAAGCCTGTCAAATGGTGTTTGTGTATGAGAAATCGGTTGGAATCTTTCCTCATGTCAGCACGTTGTAGGTGTCGCCACGGGCGCCAACCTTGTGTGGATGCTCTGAAAAGCTAATCATTTGCATATCACAGCATCTTCTTTCTGCCGGTTAAATTTCGCGTCTGTAGCACGTCATCTTCGTGGTGTAGCAGTTTTAATGGCCAGTAGTGTATTCCTGAAGACCATGTCCAGCCCTACATGTAGTTTGTTTTCCCTCAGCAAGATCTACCAGTAGGACAATGTAACATGCCACACAGTTCTTGTACTTGAGTGATTCCAAAGGTACGAGGATGACATTTCTGTACTCCCCGTGCCACGAAAATCCACGGATTTAAACGCAACTGAGAATCTGTGGGACGATCTCGGTAGGGCTGTTCGTGTCGTGGAACCTGAACCGAGAAATCTAGCGCAGCTGGCCACAGCAGCGGAGACGGTATGGCTTCCCATCTCCATCTGTTCCTTCCACCAGTGAGCGATTTGTGCTTTTACCAGTGGGGAGGGGGGGGGGGATGTCTTAGGGGGTTAGTATAATTACATATGTTACTAGCTTGGACCGTGGCGTTACTCGTGGTTAAACATTAACTTATAAATAGGTATTAATGCCGAAGTTCACTATTCACTCGTATGCACTATCAGAAAAGCCATCCTTTGGTATATCTTTAAAAGTACATTGTAGGTAAAGCTTATTTACAAAATCATCTACATACAGGTATGCGACGGGAATTCAAAAAGTAAAGGCACATTTGTGAAAAGCTGTACGTATTCTGATGATAGAAAACTGAAACATGCGTTATTTTTCTACGTAACCTCCTTGGACTTAAATGCAGTTTTCAAGACGTTTTACGAGGTTTTTTTTTAATTTCATCAGAAAATACGTTTTTCGGTTGCATCTTTAACCAATTTTGCACCGCAGCAATGACATCTTCATCACTTTCAAATGTTCTTCCCCGTAGTGCTGCCGTTAAGGGTCCAAACATGTGAAAATCACTTGGAGCCAGGTCAGTACTGTATGGTGGATGTTCCAGCACCTCGAATCTCAACTCCTTTATTGCGTCGGCTGTCCTTTTGGCAGAATGTGGGCGAGCGTTATCTTGCTGCAGGATGACACCTCTTCACAGTCTTCCACGACGTTTGGATCTGATTGCAGGTTTTAGTTTCTACGCAACACATCACATCCACCATACAATACAGACCTGGCTCTAAAGCCTCGTTTATGCTGGGGCGACGTCTTGCAACATTGTGGCATGCTACGGAAATGTGGCGTACGTTGCATGCGCCAGGTTAATTTATGCCAAAGCAACAGAATTTGTGCCACGCGTGTGTCGGTCTTGCAGTATAAAGGATGATAAAGTATCGCAGTGGCGGCCTACTTGATACTTGCACATGCAGCTAACAACGGAAATGAAAACCAAAGGAAAAGAAAACGATGGTGGAAGAGAAGAGTATTTGAAGAAGGTCCACGAAATAGTATCCTAGGAACTAGAAGCGGACGATGGTGCGTTATTTAGTAATCTGTGCTTTCGTCCCAGGCGCGTTAGTCCGCACCATATCGTTGCCAAAAGGTGGCCTAATGGTAAATGTTCACACAGGTACCGGACCGGCCACCACCCTCTGTCAGGGCCCGGGGTGGGACTTTCAGCCCACAGCTCACCCAACTCTGCGGTACGACTGCTGCAGTATGACTGCCACACTACTTCCCTCGCAAGCTCGCAAGTAAAAGGATGACACACCTTAGACTAAAGCAACAATGACAACATGAGAATGATGATTTAGTTCTAAATGTTTTGAAATGCTTAACTACTACAGAACACTTTTTCAAAATTAATAATCAAACATATTAATAGTATTAATAGTAAGTCTGTATCAAAAACTTTCAGTGTTCGGCTCCACAAATTTAAATTATATGTAAAGTTTTACTCCAGTGCGTGGGATATAAACATCCCAGGTTGGGATGCATAAAATAAAGCCAGAGGAGGGGATGGTCTGATGCAGAGGGGAGGAAATTTCCCCCCCCCCCCCCACCCCTGCAAATCGCACACTGCCTTCCACAACCTCATTGACTGTCTTCCTGCCCGTACCACACGGTCCGCACTGCAAAAGGTGCTCATTCAGGCTTTTTAAAGCGGTTCGCTTTAAAGTGATATAACAGTGTCAGTTTCAAATACATAAAAGTAACTTCTATAAGTTCAACTCGAATTCCAACATTACGGGCATAGTTCACGGATAAAATAACGTGATGTGGGGACGAGCCCAAAACAATACATGATCAGTTACTTACCAATAAACAGAAGTGGAAGTACAATCTTTAAGTAACAGACACAGGTTCATCTGGTCACATAGCATTAAAATAGTAACAAAGAATGGAGACAATAAGAAATGTACAGCCACTGAAAAATATGCATTGAGAAGAATTGGAAATGATAACACAACAAGCATTTTCTGTATTATACTTAAACTGGTGCAATGGAACAGAGTCCATACTTAAGAAGTTAGACTTTTCAGAGACCCTTACGGTCAAGCCAAATACGCAACAATATAATCATCCCTCAGAAAATACAGGAAGTCTGTAGGAAAGTTTTACTGGTAGCCAAAGGTTAAGCAGTGATTTATATATAAGAGGTGCTCCTTCTAAGAACGGCCAGGTGCATTTTCTCAGATGTTTCGAGATATTTGCAATACCGTTTTTTCGCTGTGTAACTAGTGTCTACTCAGAGCAATACTGTACTGCACGCCTTCCACGCGACGGCCGGTGTCGACAGAAGGCATCGATTTGTTTCCCGTTACAAACAAAATGAGTTTCGATGCGGAATTTTTTGAAGTCAGTCTGTAGAGCTGTCCCAAACTTTCTCTGCTTAAACGGCATTTAGGAATTAAACGCCGCACCCACGTAAACAAACCTACTGATTTCCTTACACGAAAAGCTAAAGAGTGGAAAAACGATTTAACTGCTGTTGTATCTGCTGCAGACAGTGTCAGAGAGAACGCTCTTAAAGCGTCATTTCACGTTATCTACAGACTTGCCAAAATGGCAAAGATTTAGTGCGGCGACATATAAATGACGTAGAATAGTGCATGCTTGGAGAATCTTTCACATAAAACCGTCAATGTGGTGCCATTGTCCGACAATATGATCAACCACTGGATTAAAGACATATCAAATGATGTCGAAAGTGAAATTTAGGAAATAGTTCGTGCCAGTCCTTCTTTTGCGATTCAATTTGAGGAATCACCTGACGCTGCCGATAAAGCCATTTTGTTTCTTCTCGTCCGTTATATTAATGAGGGGTCTATAGCAAAGGAGCTACTCTATATTTAATTAACCGGTCTATACTTTCGCGAAAATTCAATAGACTCGCTGTGTAGGCATTTGTTTCGAGAGTGCGAAATATATGACAGGCCAAACTGAAATCGAAAGCGCCATTATTGCATTCGTAGGCAAGCTCTTGTTTCTAAACGAATGCCAATTGGTTGAAATCTGTGTTGAACGGTGCAGTGAAAATAGTTAATTTTAGTATGGTTCGCCCTTCAAATTCCCTCATCTTTGCAGCGCTTTGTGAGGAAATGGGAAGCGTTTATAAGCATTTATTGTCTCACACTGAAGTTAGATTGCTATCACGAGACAGACTATGTGAGCTTAAAGACGAAATTTAAATTTCTTTGACCAGCCAAGCATTTCACAAAGCAAAGTGTATGGACGATAAAATCTGAGTTCACCCTTTATCTTATGTGGCAGACATTTTCTCAAATAATAAGTGTTCGAAATTTCTTCCAGGGTCAAATATAAACGTTTATATTGTGCAAGACCGTACCAGGTCATTCATCAAAAAAGTTAATTTGTGGAAAATGTGTTTCAGTAGGAATCAAACCGAGTGCGTTTATACCGTTCTAGACTTCCCGGTGGAAAATCATCTATTTTGGATGAAAAAATGTCAAGGGCATGTTTAAAGAACATCTGAAGACACCTGTAAAAACCTTCAGCGAATATTTCCCTAGTCTGGCCTACAACAACAGATAGATTCACAATCCCTTCCAAGAGTTCCCTTCGAAGAATCAACAATTTTAGCATTTGCATTAAGCACACATGAAAAAGAGCACCCTCTTGAAATTTCCACTGATTTTCAGTACGGAAAAGTTATAAATCTTTGTCATGAACTGGTTTTTGGTTAAGTTTAAAGGAGTTCTCAGTGTTATCCAATAGAGCCATAGCGGATTTATTATCATTTTCATCCACACATTTGTGCGGAAAGTCGTATGTCTGATTAAAAAATAAATACAGAAACATACTCTGTGCTAAAAGTGATTTGTGACGTCAGAGATTTGTGCCATTGAAAGAAGACGCAACCTTCACACTGAATTCTAAGGAAGAGGTGAGTAATTACAATGCAGACTTTTATTTATTATTGCATCTAGGCCTCCACATTTCATATCTTCTAAGCCATAACTAGATTAACGTAAGGTTTTGACGCTTAAGGGTTAAGTTAACTTAGGTTATTAAACCTTTTGCTTGGAACTAAATATGATGCATGTCTCTTATAAGCATATTTAAAAGTCTGTGGTTTACCCATCTCAGACCGCTGTAGGATAGGTTCGTGAGTCAAAAAATGTTGGAAACTGCTGTCTATTTCAACAATCAGAACACAAATAGTTTTACACGGTTTGCACCTCACACGGCCTCTTACGTCGACGAGTAACCATATAACGCATTCAGCTACGTACAGTTGTGTGCATAAGCTATTTTGATTTGTAATTAAGTTTCCTAGTAATTTACTATCACTTTTTCTCTTTATTTTCAAAAAGATCATCTGATACTGGATTTGTAGTAACTCAAAATCTTTTATGATATCTTTTTGGTGAACTGTGGCTGAAATGTACAACAAAACAATGACACTGTTAAATGATATCTCTATCCAAAGTAAACGTTATCATTTGAACTTTTTTGCGTAGAAAGTGACAGAATAGTCGCAAGCCTAGAATAAAGTTGAATCTAAGGTAATATCAAGTCTAGTACAGTATAACGATCGAGGTAGGGTAGTGGTTAAAGAAATCGACTCTTAATTTAAAAGAGCAAGGCACAAAGCTTCGTTCAACGTAGCCGAATTATGTTTCTCTAAATTACTGTAGGCATCAGCTAGGCAAGTACCTATGTGGTTTCTAAGCCTATTAAACAACAGAATTACTCCACCTTACTCGTACCAGCCTAGAATTACTTGATTAGCACGGCATTTGTTTTTTTTATTACTTCTCACAATTTGCGTGCTAAGAAGATTAATGAGAATTACAGAATGAACAGTCTATTGGGTACAGATTGTGGATTGAGAGTAAATCGAAGAAGACAAAAGTAATGAGAAGTAGCTGAAATGAAAACAGCGAGAAACTTAACATCAGAATTGGAGATCACGAAGCAGATGCTAGTAGGAAATTCTCATACCGAGGCAGCAAAATAACTTATAAGTAACGGAGCAAGGAGGAAACAGAAAGAAGACTAGCACTAGAGAAAAGGATTATCCTAGCGAACTGCAGTCCACTATTATCAAATATAGGCCTTAATTTGAAGAAGAAATTTCTGAGAACGTTATGTTTGGAGGACTACATTATATGGTAGTGAAAAATGAACTGTCCGCAAACCGGAACAGAAGAGAATCATCTGAGGTGAGCTGCTACAGAATAATGTTGAGAGTTGGGTGGACTTATAAGGTAAGGGATGAGGAGGTAAACAATAGAATGGGTGAGGAAACGAACATATGGAAAACACTTACAAGAAGAAGGAACATGATGATAGGACAGCTGTTAAGCCATTGGGGAATAACTTTCATGTTACCATGGGAGCTGTAGAGGAAGACAGAGACTGGAATAAATCCAGCAACTTATTGAGGGTGTAGCTTGCAAATTGCTACTACAAGATGGAAAGATTGCCACAGGAGAGGAATACGTGGCAGTCCGCATCAAACCAGTCGGATAACTCATGATTGCAAATAATCATAATAATAGTAATTTTTCCCTAGACAAAGAAAGAGAACAAGAATATGAGATGTTAGCTGTGGTGTCACCGCCAGACACCACACTTGCTAGGTGGTAGCCTTTAAATCGGCCGCGGTCCTTTAGTATACGTCGGACCCGCGTGTCGCCACTATCAGTGATTGCAGACCGAGCGCCGCCACACGGCAGGTCTAGAGAGACTTCATAGCACTCGCCCCAGTTGTACAACCGACTTTGCTAGCGATGGTTCACTGACAAAATACGCTCTCATTTGTCGAGACGATAGTTTAGCATAGCCTTCAGCTACGTCATTTGCTACGACCTAGCAAGGCGCCATTACCAGTTACTGTTGATATTATGAGTAATGTACCGTCAACAGCGACGTTCACCATTAATGCATTAAAGTTAAGTATTCCACCAGCTAAGTCTGGGCCGGCCGGTGTGGCCGTGCGGTTCTAGGTGCTTCAGTCTGGAACCGCGTGACCGCTACGGTCGCAGGTTCGAATCCTGCCTCGGGCATGGGTGTTTGTGATGTCCTTAGGTTAGTTAGGTTTAAGTAGTTCTAAGTTCTAGGGGACTGATGACCACAGATGTTAAGTCCCGTAGTGCTCAGAGCCATTTGAACCATTTTTTAGCTACAACCGTTTTTCTAAATTCTAATTTCCTTGTCCTGTTCCAGACCTCACGCCAGCCTGCGTGAGCTAAAACGCGTGCCTTTCGGGTTCCTCTAGTAAACCGGTGTTGGCTCTCCTGCCAACCCACAACATTGGCGACGAGGCAACACCGCGTTCATAACTATACTGCCCTGATTTACTTGTGTAATGGCTTCGCCACCGTCTCCAGGTGTACTGTCCGAATTTTATCGCTTACAGAATCAGCAGACGCAGGCCTTACTGGATGCCCTTGGACAGCTCGTCCGGGGTCAACGTGCAATGCAAAACGATGTGACAGCCGCCGCTCCACCGCTAACACAGCCACAACACGCAGTTGCGCCAACTTTTCGTCCTTTTGATGCTGCACTGGAAAGCTAGACGGAGTGGTCACGCCAATTTGGATTCCATCTCGCCGCCTACAGAATTCAAGGTAACGAGCGGTAGCCTTTTTCTGTTACCTTCCGTCGGGGTGACCTCGTACTGTGTGATAGTCAAATTATTTCCCCGACGCGATGTAGCAACTCTGTCCTACGACGAAATTTTGTCTGCATTAGATGCATATTTCAAAGAATCAGTCAATGTAGTTGCCAAACGGTATACCTTCTTTCGTACAAAACGTACGACAGGTCGGACTAATCGGGAGTGGGTTGCAACCTTGCAATGCCTTACTAGGGATTGTGCTTTTGAGGTCAATGTGGACTCCGTTATTCAGATACTATGGTACGTGATGCAATTGCACAGAACGTTTCTGATGTTCGTATAAGGGAACGGATTTTGAAACTAGTCAATCCCTCCCTTCAACAAGTGATGGACATATTGGATCGGCAGGACACACTTGACTTTGCTCAGGAATCATTTGAAACTTCGCCACCCGTGTGTCAGATTAACCGGCCCGCTGGGCGAACTGCACGGAACAGTAAACAGTCGTCGCGCCCGGTCGCGCCGCTGCCGCCAGGCTCTCAGCCACGTGGACCGCGCCGGCAAGCAAATGCAGTGCTAAAATCATGCCCGCGGTGTGCTACTAGACATTCGCGTGAGAATTGCCTATCACGCCAAGCTATTTGCTTTTACTGTACTAAAAAAGGACATGTTCAAAGTGTTTGCCAGAAAAAGCTCCGATCGGCAACTCACATCCATTCCAGGCCCTTTGCTTCGCGCTGGAATCGGAATCGAACCAAGGATACTGAGGCTCGTGACACTTCATCCATGGAAATTCAAGTATTTCATTTCACTCCACTCAGTGCCACTCTCTCTAACAGTGACTGTGTTCGTCCCATACATAGTGTGCATCGACATCGCTGGAACTCCCGTCAAGTCGCAAGTGATTTTGTACCAGTGTCAGTTCACGTTGCATGAGACAGTCGCAACTTTCTGTGGACTTGGACATTAACGGCAAAGTGATACCATTCCAGCTCGATACTGGGGCTGCAGTTTCACTGATCAATCAAGACACTTACAAACTGCTGTGCACACCTCTGTTGAGTGCCGCAACTGTTAACTAGCTATTCGGCTCACAAGATCCCTGTGTTAGGACCGTGCAGCCTTCTTGCAACATACAAGGGACAAAAAAAAACTTGTATCATTTTACGTCCTTCGTTCTTCTTCTGCAGTGAACTTGTTTGGTTTCGATTTATTTCAGTTGTTTAACTTGTCTATAGTAAATCAGGTCCTATCAGTGAACCAGACTGTGCCTTCCGACAGTGGTGTTCTCGTCTATGTGAAGAATTTGCAGACATTTTTGCACTGGGCCGCGGTTGCACTAAGAACTATGAAGCGCATTTGGAACTGAAAGTAAACGCGCGACTGAAATTTTTCAGAGCGCAGAATGTTCCCCATGCATTGCGTGATGAGGTCGCAAAAACATTACGCGACGTGGAATCACAAGGTGTAATTGAACGTGTGCAGGCTTCTCTCTGGGCATCACCCTTAGTAATTTTGCTAAAACCTTCCGGAAAATTGAGACTTTGTGTGGACTTCAAGGCAACAGTGAATCCGCAACTAGTGATTGCAACTTTTCCTTTACCCCACCTGGAAGATCTTTTTGATAAACTGTGCCCGGGTAAATATTTTTCGAAGTTGGACCTAGCAGATGCGTATTTGCAAATACCGGTGGACGAAGAATCCCAGTGCGTTTTGGTGGTTAACACGCATCTTGGTTTGTATCGCTTCAGCAATATATACAAGCTGTTTGTGCGTCGGTCCCTACTGCCGCAAACTATCTGGACGATATTGTGATCTCCAGAAAGTCGGAAGAAGAACATTTAGGCAATCTCAGAACATTATTTCAGGTCTTGCGACAAAATGGTCTTCGCTTGCGGAAGGACAAATGAGTGTTTTTTGTTCGTGACTCACCCTACCTGGGACATGTGCTCAATGCCCAAGGCATACATCCCAGTCCCAAGCACCTCCGTGCTATTCAAGACTTCCCTTCGCCGCAGAATTTGAAGCAGCTACAGAGTGTGCTGTACAAAATTAACTTTCGCCAGTTGAAATAGGCGTTGCTTTCCAATACTTGCCTTACGCCATTCGATCCCCGGAAGCCCCTTTTGTTGATGGTGGATGCATCGGATTTCGGGATAGGTGCTGTGCTTGCGCACAAAGATGGATCGCATGATCGCCCTATTGCCTTTGCGTCCAAATTGCTCCCGTCTGCACAAAGAAGTTATTCACAGATCGAGAAAGAAGCATTGGCTCTCGTATTTGGTGTTATAAAGGTTCATGATTTCTTGTATGGTCGTCACTTTACCATCATCACAGACCACAAACTTTTGACATCGCTTTTTCATCCGACCAAGCCTGTACCTCCACCTACGGCGCAGAAATTCATTCGCTGGTCTATTTTCCTCTCCCAGTACCGCTACGATATCTTGTATCGGTCCACAGCTACGCACAGAAACGCCGATGCGTTGTCCCGTTTGCCTGTTGCTGAGGATAGAGCATTCTGTTCCTCCGAACTTGCTTGCATGTTCATTGATGCGGAAACCGATGACGTGGTCGAATCGTTTCCGATTGATTTTCGTCGTGTAGCTACAGCCACAGCTGCCGACCCTGTCCTTGCTACCGTTCAGCGTTTTGTTGCTACGCAATGGCCCTTGTCAAAGTCACGGATCGTGGATCTGTTGGTTCGCCGGTTTTTTGCTCACCAGGAGAGACTTATTGTATGACGTGGTGTTCTGTTGTTGCGTTCTGATAATGATCAGTCCAGGGTCGTGGTCCCACGTTCGTTACAGTCCTCTGTCTTACGGCATCTCCACCAAGGACATTGGGGTATACTGAGAACGAAACAACTTGCTCGTCATCACTGTACTTGGTTCGGAATCGATGCCACGATTACGAAATGTGCTCTTCTTGCATGGTGTGTGCCGAACAACAAACAGCACCACCGCGGAAATTCTTTGCATGGCCAAAAGCCACTTCCCCTTGGCAACGCTTACACATCGATTTTACTGGTCCATTCTGGAATACTCGATGGTTGGTTGTGGTAGATTCATTCAGTAATTTTCCTTTCGTTGACCTGATGTCTTCCACGACGTCATCTGCCACCATCCAAGCGTTATCCGCTATTTTTTTGCATTGAAGGTCTTCCACAGACTATTGTTTCCGACAGTGGCCCACAATTCATGTCCGCAGAATTTCAGTCATTCTGCAAGGCCAATGGTATTCTACATCTGACGTCCGCTCCGTTTTCGCCACAGCCAAACGGTGCCGCTGAACGATTGGTCAGGACTTTTAAGTCACAGATGTTGAAGTTGAAGCGTCGCATTCTCGGGAGGACGCATTATTGATCTTTTTGTCCTCGTATCGCTCTCAGCCCCGAGATGGTCGCTCGCCGGCTGAGTTGCTCCACGGCCGTCATCATCGAACCTTAATGTCTTTGCTGCATCCGCCGCATCAGGTTCCTGTGCAGCGGCAGACACCTGGTTTTGCCCCAGGCGACGTTGTCTACTACCACCACTATCGAGGTTCACGGCGTTGGCTCGAAGGACGCATTCCTCGCTGCCTCGGCCGCGCGATGTATCTGGTTTTGGGGGCCTCTGGTGAGGTGCGTCGGCATCTCAATCAGCTGCGTATCTGTCGTCGCACGGGATCTGCTGCTCCCCGTCTGCTTTCAGCAACGGTGTCGTCCGGTCAGCGCCCTGGGGACCCATCTACTGGCTCGCCTCAGCCCCAGGTGCTACCGACGCTGCCTTCCATTTTGCCCCATGGCGACGCGCCGCCGCCACCGCCGCCGCCGCCATCGCCTCTTGTTCTCCAGCCGGCGACGTGTCGCCCGCAGTGGACGCGTCGCTGCAACCGCCGGGCGCTTCCCTGGGCCACGCGCCGCCGATCGCTTCCCGTGACCAGTTGTCCTCCGACATGGAACTCTTGCCCGCTCCGGACCATATATCGTCTTCGCCCGTAGGGTGCCCCGGCCCGATGGAGGTCGACCCTTCGGCCTCTCCTGTCTCTCTGCGGGCACATACACCGCATGTTGGCGTGCACCCAGGAGCACGTTTTCAGGCGTCTCCTAGCTCCCCGCGGTCCGAATGGCAGGGTGCGGGTGGCACAGCCTGGCCTGTTAGGCTCCCCACCTCGTCGCATACGTCGACATGGGGTCCTCCCCACGGCGGGCGGAAGCCTTATACCACAACCGTGCGTCGATTTGCGGGGGAGGAATGTGGTGTCACCGCCAGACACCACACTCGCTAGGTGGTAGCGTTTAAATCGGCCGCGGTCCGTTAGTATACGTCGGACCCGCGTGTCGCCACTATCAGTGATTGCAGACCGAGCGCCGCCACACGGCAGGTCTAGAGAGACTTCCTAGCACTCGCCCCAGTTGTACAACCAACTTTTCTAGCGATGGTTCACCGACAAAATACACTCTCATTTGCCGAGACGATAGTTTAGCATAGCCTTCAGCTACGTCATTTGCTACGACCTAGCAAGGCGCCCTGTTCATTTACTATTGATATTATGAATAATGTTCCATCAAGAGCGACGTTCACCATTAATGGATGAAAGTTAAGTATTCCACCAGCTATGTCCGTTTTTCTAAATTCTATTTTTCTTGTCCTGTTCCAGACCTCACGCCAGCCTGCTTGAGCTAAAACGCGTGCCTTTCGGCTTCCTCTAGTAAACCGGTGTTGGCTCTCCTGCCAACCCACAACACTAGCACTTTATAGAATCAAAGTAAAATGTTTCGTGAGACTGATAGAGTGTCATTTAACCTTTCTACTCAGGTTTTAGAGCCATTTCATTGAAAAATTTGCGGCAATCTGCACTTTTAGTAGCTGAGCCGAATCGTCAGTAAGAGACCATGTAACATGAAATGACATGATAATCATATTGAATTTTAAGCTATGTTCGGTATGCTCTCAGCAAAAGCTATTAAAAGTGTCTGTCTTCTAGTTAGAACATGCCTTCATGTTTGTCATAAGTTAAACATCATCAGCAGATCTTTATTAGTTTCCTCCTCGAGGCCATTTCTTGTTTTTCATTAATGTGAATTACTTTACCCCATAGGCATATAATAAATGCAGCATTTTAGTTTTAACGTAGCTACTAAGCCTTGTTAGCTACTGAGCTAACTTAGCCTTGCTTATGGAGCATCGATGATTGATGATTATATTTTATTCATCATTTTTCATTTTCTTCGTTTTTCAATCACCTCTGTAGTATTATTATTATTACTATTATTATTATCGTCTTCTTGCAGATGCAGTTCGTATCTGCGTAGGGATCCAATCACCAAGTAGATATAATAAGATTATATTTAACTTATCAAGTCGGGAACGGACATCAAGCGGAAGAAAGGACGGTGGATTAGTGTCCAACGTACCGTCGCAGACGAACAGGATTTTATCGACGAATATCTATGTGTTGCATAAGCATGAATGTCTAAACACCAAATTATCATCTTTGAATCGCATTCAGTACTTCCACTGTCACGTGGATTTAAAATAAAGCCGCAAGAACGTATCATATCCAATGCTAGAGTTCAATGATTATTCAACAAAGCTGCATGTACGGGGCAATCACGTCATTGGGTCACTTATACACAGCTTTGTAGTACATTCGTTGTACTCTCGCGTTATAAGCGTTCACATGACATTTGCATCGTTCCTCCAGTTTCGTCACCTGATCTTAACATGAAACAAATTTTGACAGTGGATTCGTGGAGTAGAAATCATCAACTACTGATTTTTGTTTCCGGTTACAATTAATTACTATTTCTGTACTATAAATTCATATTCTATAGTTTTCTCAATATAGTTACAGCTGATTTGTTACGACTGCGAAGAATCTCCATCCATTTCTGTTTTCCTCTCTCAACTTCTGTTTCACACTCCGTCCTAGTAATTTTCGAAATACTCTGAGTATTATTTGCGTCACTTCTTAGATTTTGGATCACATGTTACGTCGAAACGAGGCAGACAGATACATGTGGATCAAATCATCGACTTCATAATTTTATTTATAACAGAAAATAAATTAGGCTTACGTCGTTTTGACTGTGTCACAACTGTTCTTAGAAATATTAAAGTACTTAAAATCCATCGTTCCGACTTGGTACCGAATAAGTGTATCAGGATATTTCCATAGTATATGAAGCAAATTCTAGAACTGTTAATTCCTTGTCGAACATTTCCAATCTGGGACATCTTTCCCCCATCATACTTCTGTTTGTACTGTGGGAACCTAGAGTTATCGATTCACCCTGCCCAAATGAGTAGGAAATGAAACAGGCAAAGAGAAAGAAGAAACGTTTCTCATTGACGCTGACTGTTACACCTATTCTCGTTGACGTTGACTGTTACATCTACAAATATTCTACAGTAACAGTGAAAGTCTTCCCCTTTAGCTGAGTGGTCACGACGTCTGACTGTCATGGAGTGGCTCGTGTTCGATTCCCCGTCGGGTCGGGAATTTTCTCCCCTCTGGGACTGTGTGTTTACATTGAGGGTAATACCTTGATAGTTTTATTTATGAAACTGGCTGTCGGATTAAAACAATGTGCTGAACTGAGATTGTAACTCGAGACCTTTACCTTTCCCGGGGAAGTGCTCTACAGACTGAGCTACCTGATCACTACTCGCAATCCGTCCTCATCTCCTACCTTCCGTACTTCACAGAAGCTCTCCTATGAAACTTGCGGGACCAGTGTTCCCAGAAGCATTCCTTTCTTTCGGGAGCGCTGGTGCAGCAAGTTTCGCAGTGGACCTTCTGTGAATTTTGGAAGGTAGGAGATGAGGTACTGGCGAAATTAAAGCTTTGAGGTCGTCAGTCGTGTTTGGGTAGCTCATTCGGTAGAGCACTTTCCCGCGAAAGATAAAGGTCCTGAGTTCGAGTCTCGGATCAAAACACAGGTTTAATATGCCGGGAAGCCCCGTATCACTGCCCACTGCGCTGCACAGTGAAAATTCATTCCAGTTTTATTGATGCTGAATTTTACATATGCTGCTTTCTTATTATTACAAACATCTAATTACATTATTCATTTGTGTAGCTGCTCGTTGAAGCGCTCTCTGAATATGTATTGATTTCCATAATACTGTCATACAATATTTTTGTGCTATGGTGATATTTATTTCAATGGTTAACATATTCTGTACCTATCACTTCCATATAGGAGCACCTGACATTTTTTTAAGTGTAAGATAAATCCTCTCATATCACCCTAGAAATCAAATGTTGGGGAGGAGATTCGGATTACCGCTCATACTATTTCCTCATCGCGACATTATTTTACTGGATATCCAGCTAATGTTTGACTTACGATATTTCGACCTCCTGTTCGATTTTTCATTATTCGCATTACCTCTACGGGAAAGTGCTATTAATTCAGTCTTATTACAATGTGTTCGTTTTGTTTTCCAACGGTAAACTGACAAATACTTGAACTGTAAAAACAAAAGGGTTGTCTACTTCGTAGTGTGTATGTATGTATGCATTGCACCTTGGACCTAGAAATGATGGAGAGGCTTCGTCCCGCCGTAGCCCTCAGTGGTTCACAACCCCACAAGAGGCCACCGCAGTCCAACCACCGCACCGCCGCCCCACACCGAACCCAGTGTTATTGTGCGGTTCGGCCCCCCGTGGAACCCCCTACCCCCCCCCCCCCCTTCCCCCCCCCCCCTATTCCGCGGAAACGTCTCGTACCAAACGAGTGTAGCCCCAAATGTTTGCGTGGTAGAATAATTATGGTGTAGGTGTACGTGGAAACGGTGTTTGCGCAACAATCGCCGACACAGTGTAACTGAGGTGGAATAAAGGGAACCAGCTCGTATTCGCCGAGGTAGATGGAAAACCGCCTTCAAACTCATCCACAGGCTGGCCGGCACATCGGACCTCGACACTAATTCTCCGGGTGGATTCGTGCCTCGGACCGGCACAGCTTCCCGCACGGGAAGCAGCGCGGAGACTGCGCGGCTAGCCGGGCAGGCGTACTTGGTACTAGTTGCGACTGCATACAATTTCAGTTTTAATTCCTGTTCTTCACTTCCTAAAGGGAAAAGAACTTGTTTTTATGTTTGTCGTACTACTGTAATCAAAGAAAAACTCTCTCCATTAAGTGAAATGTTAAAATCAAAAATTACAGCTGAAGCTTAAAACGAGCATACTACACCGATTAACAGCTATTGAATATTAAGATACTCTGTAGTGGGACGAAACTCAATATCTACAGCACACTAATTGGACCAACTGTTTCTTAGAGGACATAAGATTGTTGACTAATAAAAGCTAATAAACGCGGTGTCCAAGTCTTCGCAAGGGAAATAGTATGGAATCATGTGACTGTAAAATAGGGAGAGAATTACGTCTACATAACAGGTACTGAAACTATTTTATCGAAAGGTACTACCGAACAGGATCTTTTCTAATGGAAAACCTAGTAGGACAAAATATAAATTGTCAAATGTCCGTCCCCCGGTATCTGAGTGGTCAGCGCGACAGACTGTCAATCCTAAGAGCCCGGGTTCCATTCCCGGCTGGGTCGGAGATTTTCTTCGCTCAGGGACTGGGTGTTGTGTTGTCCTAATCATCGTCATTTCATCCCCATCGACGCGCAAGTCGCCGAAGTGGCGTAAAATCGAAAGACTTGCACCAAGCGAGCGGTCTACCCGACGGCAGGCCCTCGTCACACGCCATTTCATAATTCTGTCAAACGGCTTTACAAAAGAGCTGGTAATCAGGAATTCGTGGTACTGTAAAAATATAGGTAACAGGAGGGCACAATTAAAATGAATGGCATGGGAAGCCTGCATCTGCATTGAGCTATGGAGCTGTTTGGCAACGGTTTGCCTGTGGTGGTGGCGCAGCTGGTGTATTTGCATTCACTGCAAATCAGACAGTATAAAAAGTCAGTATGCGACAGGGCATTCGAAACTTGAGCTCTAATTCCAGTTCCTCGCTTTCAGTGCTTGGAGAAGATTCTGTTCATTCGTTAAGCCTGTACAACAGCTGGCGGTATTATCAAAGCTACAAAACATTTAAAGACTATGACAGGAGAAGGGAGAGGCAGAGACGTAAAAAAAGTCCCCGACTGCTGTGTTCAGACAGAGACGTATTAATAGAATATATTTGCTTTCTTTTAAATCACGTGTTCGCATTACAAAGTGCCTACATTTTCCCACCGTAGCAGATGGTGGCACTGTAAGGGGGCACAAAAAAAAGAGATGACTGAATGTGAGGATGGGGGTAGTTTGCAGCAGGCTGCGGCCGGTAGTGTTGGCACTTAAACGCAGGCAGCAGAGGAGGAAAAAGCCTATAAAAGGCAAGGATGAGGGAGCTTTTAATCGCCGCCGCCAGCCGGTCCCTCAGAGGGCATTCACGGGATACCGAAACACTGTGCGCAGCAGCTCCGCAGAACGCGATGACTGAGGGAGGCCGGGGCCGGGTGGTGCGAGCGAGGGAGGTGGCCCCATAAAACTGCTGCCTCGCTCTAATGAATTGCGCCTCGGCCCGTCCCAGGAATAAGAATTATCCCGATGTTAATTGACGGAGGGCGGGGGGCGGGGGGCGGTGAGTGGCGTTGCGTGAGGCGGACCGCCGGGGCGAGGGGCGCGCCGGCAGCCGCTGGGAGCTGAACTCATCGCTGCGAGCCCTTTCATTTTATTTGCCAGCCGGCAAGTCAGCGGGCCGTAGCCGGAGTCGGCGCTCCCCACCATGAATACATAATGCGCTTACAAGACGGTAAATAGCGGTACAGGGTGCAAATAGCAAACACAGAGTGCGAGCGGTCGTCGCCTCGCGTTCCGCACCTCTGAGCGTGAAATCCGCGACCTCCGCCGGTGGCACCTCCGACTGGCGTTCGCGCCTCGCACCCTTCGTGGGCAGCGTTTTAAAAGCCACGCCTCCAGCGGATTAAACACTTCTCGAGCAGCGGCCCCTCCCGCGAAAACTTTGCTCGCAGCTCGTAGGCGCGTGAGGTGCGAAATGAACTCTCTTAAAACGTTGAGGCGCGTCACGCCACGTTGCAGCTGAGGCGATCCAGTGAAACATTTGAACATTTCCTATCTTTGACGGTAGTATCTGTTCCCAAAAGAATAGTTACCGTAGATGACCATGCAGCTTTGCTAGAAATGAAATGATAATTAAATGGACGCCCTAGCTGCAAACAGGCGTTGATGTACTTCATTGGGGACATGTTGAAAATGTGTGCTCCGACCGGGACTCGAACCCGGGATTTCCTGCTTACATGGCAGACGCTCTATCCATCTGGCTTATAATTAAAATATATAGTTAAAATATGGCTTCCCGGCTATTGACCTTCTTGTGCGAACGCACATGCTACGCCCGAACTCGTACGGGACTTGGTAGATTAACCTACCACGAGTAATGAGTATGATGGGCAAACATCTGTTAGGCGCACTACGAATGTAGTGGTGTTGACATGTTGGGAACGTGGGTCTCACGGGGAGCGTGCAAAGGATAAATCCCTGCAGTCGCACTATCCTTCGTGCCCTCGGTGGCTCAGATGGATAGGGTTAGCTACCCTCCGTAATAAAAAACTGAGTGAACGGATCAACAAAGAACCTGAACGTCTGTCATCTGACGTCCGCCACGAACAAATTCATCGACCAATATAGAGCAAAATGAGATTTTGAGGGTTAGCTACCCTCTGTAATAAAAAAACTGAGTTCACCGATCAACAAGGAACGAAAGCGGGTGTCTTGCGGCGTCCGCCCCGAGCAGATGCAACGAACGAAAGTGAACAAAATGAGATTTTTTCAAAAAAAAAAATGGATAGAGTGTATGCCATGTAAGCGGGAGATCCCGGGTTCGAGTCCCGGTCGGAGGACACATTTTCAACGTGGTCCCAATGAAGTACATCAACGCCAGTTTGCAGCTAGGGTGTCCATTTAATTATCATTTCATTTCATATCTTGTCTCGTATCAGCACCAGAGGCCTGGGATCCACTTGTAGCATACATTGTGAATTGTTGTTTTTATTATTATATTGCAAACAATCCTGTCGGAGGAACATCCGTAACTGAGCATTATACCAGAGATTGAAAATACCGCAACAGTTTTAAGGTTCTTTTATTTAGAACACGACAGGTTTCGGGCTCTTATACGCCCATCCTCAGGTGTTCTTAGTTCGTGCTGTGACCCCGAGCGCCGCGTTGGACTAAGTGCTCTGCGCTCGCTGGTAATATACCGCGTCCTGTACTATTCCACCTCGGCGCTCGGGGTCACAGCGCAAACTAATAACACCTGAAGATTGGCGTATAAGAGCCCGAAACCGGTCGTGTTCTAAGTAGAAGAACGTTACAACTGTAGCGCTATTTTCAACCTCTGGGATTATTATTTTTACTACATACATCACAGGCCTTTACCAGACCACGCGAAGCATTTATGACTGCTTGTTCTTCCTGTTCTTCCAGTACTCTTTCCTTCGTTCCCTAAAGGCCCTCTTCCTTTCTTCGGTCCACTTTGGTCTCTGGGCCTTAGGTGCAGTGTCCGACGTTACTTCCCACTTGTGTATTTGTCTGTGATGTCCGCTGAATCTCCCTGTGCTTTTTCTAGATCAATTTTGACTTCTGCCGTCCAAGGTGCAGTGGTTTTGAGCCTCTCTCTGTATCAGAGTACTCTGTTGGTGAATCTGGTCTGTGGGAGTCTGCTGATGTGGCCGAAGAATTTTAGTCGCCTTTTTCTGATATTCGCTGGGAGGTTGGACAGCTTCTCTGTGGTATCTCTGGAGTAAAGCTGTATCCCTCGTCTGTGAGTTCTGGTCCAATAATTTTCCTGATAATTTTTCTTTCCTCTGTGAGGATCTTCTCTGGGTCGTCATTTGTGTGTAGCGTAAGCGTCTCGCAGGCGTATAGCACCTCAGGTTTAATTACAATACTGTAGTGACGAATTTTGAAGGAGGTGGACAGACATTTTTTGTTGTAGACATCCTGCATTTAATAAAGCTCTCGTCATCTCCAGTAACATGGTGCTTTGCGTGATTTTCGCCTTTCCTGTCGGTTCGAGCGCTTCCCCTAGGTATTCAAATTGTATTAGCCTGATGATCTCGTGATATTTTGTGTTTAAATTCAGTGTGTTGTATTTCGTCCAGAAGAACTCTGTTTTTTGGAAGGAGATCTGTAGCCCTACTTTTTCTGCTCACTCTTTGAGTACTTCTACCTGCCTGATTGCTGTGGTTTCTTAATCTGCGAGTAGTACCAGGTCGTCTGCGAAGGCTAAACAGCAAACTTCCAGTTCATCCTTGCGTCGTCCTAATAGCACTGGCTTCCAGTATCCCTGTAATTTCCGCTCGTTCTCCCATTCCTTAATGACTTTGTCCAACACTAGGTTGAAGAGGAGTGACGAGAGACCATCACCTTGACGCACGCCTGTCCTGATCTCAAAGGGTTCAGAGATTTCCCCCCAACATTTCACTTTTGATGTCGTGTTTGTCAGTGCCTGATCAGTCACAGTGTCTTATTATTATTATTATTATTATTACTTCACTTTCATAAGTAATGATTGGCCTTGCTGTTGCTTTATAGAATTTCAGCTGATTTGTTTGCTGGCTTTATTCTGCAAAGTTGTTATTGTGGTTCCACATATGGAAGCAATTTTATTTAATTTTTGGTCCACGTCATGGTTATATTCGTAAGTAATGTCGCATAATAGATATTTAAAATGTTTTGATTGCTCCAATATTTTATTATTCAAGACTAATTTAGATCTTACTAGTTGTCTGCCCTGAAACGCAGTCAAACAAGACACCAAGAAAGTACAATAAGAGCTCAATAAATGAGATTCCCAAAAAGATTGGAAGATGCACATGGGAAGATCGAAAAAGGAATGAAGATATAAGGAGAGTTTTAGGAATATCCAAGTACAACTTAAACAAGAAAATGAAGGAAAATAGGAGGAATTTGAGGGAACGGGTAGACAGTACGGGTGGAGAAAGATTCCTACTTGAGTCTATGATTTATACATTGAAGCGCCAAAGAAACTGGTATAGGCACGCATATGCAAATAGAGAGATACGTAAACAGGCAGAATACTGCGCTGCGGTCTTCAACGCCTATATAATACAACAATCGTCTGGCGTAATTGTTAGATCGGTTACTGCTGCTACAGTAACAGAGTATCAAGATATAAGTGAGTTTGGACGTGGTGCTATAGCCGGCGCACGAGGAAGGGACACAGCATCTCCGAGGTAGCGATGAAGTGTGGATTCTACCGTACGACCACTTCTCAAGTGTACCTTGAATAACAAGAATCCGGTAAAACATGAAATCTCCGACGTCGCCGTGGCCGGAAAAACATCCTGCAAGAACGGGAACAATGACGAATGAAGAGAAACGTTCAACGCGACACAAGTGCAACCCTTACGGAAATTGATGCAGATTTCGATGCTGGGTCATCAACAAGTGTCAGCGTGCGAACCATTCAACGAAACATCATCGATATGGGCTTTCGCAGCCGAAGACCCATTGGTGAACCTTGATGACTGCATGAAACAAGCTTTTCGCCTCGTCGTGGACCGACGTTTGACTGTACTGTTGATGACTGAAAACATGTTGCCTGGTCTCGTTTGAAACTGTATCGAGCGGAATGACGTGTACGGATATGAAGACAACCTCATGAATGTCCCCTGCATGTCAGCAGGGGACTGTTCAAGCTGGTGGAGGCTCTGTAACGGTGTGGGGCGTGTGCAGTTTGAGTGATATGGGACCCCTGATACGTACGACTCTGACAGGCGACACGTACTTAAGATTTCTGTCTGATCACCTGCTTCCATTCACGTCTATTGTGCATTCCGACGACTTGGGCAATTTCAGCAGGACAATTCGAAGGCGCTGAATGCCATTAGTATTGTCATCAGTGTGTGCCATCAGTCACCGAAATGCCATATGCGCTGTGTTTTCAAAGCATTTCCCACACAACGGTTCGCTCAGTTGTGGAATGAAGTTGTTGTCCCATGGATTGGGGTCTGATGTGTGGCGTGGGTGGCGTAGAATTTCCCACCCCAAAGCTGTTCTCAGTTCTTGATGATGTCTGCTGTGTGAACATTAGCGTTATCGTGCAGTATGACTGCATTATCGAGCAGTTCCGGACTTTTCACCGTCACCTACAGCTGCTTGTAGTCTCGCATTACAATGATTAGCACTTCTGCCAGCCAGATAGGCAATTTTAATGTCTCTTGATTTTTGTGCTGTTTACCGCAGGATTTCTAATATACTTACTATGATTATAGCGATGCCTCATGTTCGCACGACATGCAGTAGTTCAGAATTATAAAATGATCTACGAAATTTTGACCAAGAAATCAGCAAAAAGTATTATGAGCGTAGTCTTCTATCCAAGGTAACAAACATATAATTCCTTGAAAACCATGTATCCACTTACACTCATACACGTCCAGAACTGCTACAGTGTGGCCCCAGGAACAGACTTCTGTGTTGAAACACTTCCGCTGGCCGCCAAATTCCCCAGACATGAGCATTATTGAGCGTGTCTGTGAGGCCTTGCAACGTGCTGTTTATAAGAGATCTCCAACCTTTCGTACTCTTACGGATTTATGGACAGCCCTGCAGGATTCATGCTATCAGTTGCCTCCAGCACTACTTCGACATTAGTTGAGTTCATGCCACGTTGTCTTGCGGCACTTCTTCCTTGTCACGGGGTCCTTACACGATATTAGGCAGTTGTACTACTTTCTTTGGCTTTTCAGTAAACTGCACTGGAAGAAGAAATGAGATGGGTACCGTAACAGGCAATTTCTCTAATACGTAAAGTGAAGAAGAAGAACGTTGTTTTTACATGCCTTCTAGCCAGTGTTGCACCAATCCCGTTGGCTAATTACGCATTTAATACAGTTTTTCATTTGACAAGGTGAATAATGAAACATGACAGTATAATAAAATAAATTTTCATTTCCTTGCACGCATAGAAAGTACAAATACAGTACACAACTTACAAAAAAGTTGTGAATTCGACAATAAGATAGTAAACTTACACAGCACCCTTAAAAATCTCCGGGTGTTATGCATCACTCTTTCGTAGCCCAACCCACCCCTCCCCCACTCCAACTGCAACTGTTACATTTCCTCGAGACTGTCGTCAATCAGTCCAGAAAGAAGACTGGGATTCCAGACTAATATAGACCGTTTTCCATTGGCTTTACCTTTCACCCTATCACCACGTCATATTTCTGAGGGTGCTAGGAAGTCTTAGCTTGAAAGAAAACTATGGATTCCAGACTAATATGGAACCTTTTCCATTAATTTTAACGGTACCCTCTCACATCATATTTCTGAGTGTGCTAGGAATGTCTTCCCCTAATCGTATATTTATTGCGGCTGATAGGTGGTAAAGGCACCAAGTTTGTTTGAAACTGCTCCAGAAGTAACAGAGTTACGTTTCCACTTTATCACAAATCCATGTCACCCTCCCACAAATAGAAGCCCCAGGGGTTCTTATCCAGCACCGCATATTTTCATAGATATCAAATCCATACTAAGTTCCGTTGAAATTTTTCCATGTGTTCCAGAGATATGCTTTCGTGTCATCACCTTCCCTCTACACCTCTCCGTAAACGTTAGAGAGCTAGACATCCCCTAAACACCAACGTAATTCATCCCAGGAAAGAAGCTGTACGCGTGTAAAGTTCGGTTGAAATTGCTCGAGAGGTTCCAAATTTATTCTTTCTGTCAGCCATTGCTACCCGTATCAGTATACACACAACCAATTTCATCTAAATTAGCACAATTCAGCCCAGCAACACAGAACACTATAGATTCATTATTAATATAGCTCCTTATCGAGCTTTTTTACAGGTCACCACCTTCATATCCCACCCTATACATAAGGGTACTACGGGAAACCGTATACTCCTGAAATATAACTTATTTCTGAAACTTTTACGAGTTGTGGACTATCTGCTCTAAACATTGTTATTAATATGTATTATGTATCGTAACCTGCTGAAGTATTATTTGCATGTGTTAATAATGTCAGCCTTCTGCGGTAGACAAAAGGGAGAAAAACGCAGTTCTAGATCCTGGAGACTATTCTCAGTTTGATTTTGATTCACCCCAGCGTCGATATTACTGCTGCGATTGTGCACAAACTTCGATTTCCGCACAGCTTCATCTCTGACTTATCCCTAAATTAGGCCATCTTCTCTATGCAGATGGTTTACGAGATGTGTGTGTTTTGGGTACATCAATGTCAATAAGGAAAGTTACTTGCTTGCTTTGTCGAACATGTGAACATAACAGATCGATTGTCTTGGACTGTTTTAACAGCAGTAATGGTGCGGCACAAGAATACTTCAGCGTTTAGTTTTCTCACGACAGTCTAGGGCATTCTACGGATTTCTTTTACTTGCGACGCATGATATTACGATTTTGTGCAGTTACCATCTCCCGTGATAGAGCCTTAATTATTTTAGATGTCATGCTTACCCATAGTCCCAATATTATATTTTCGTCACTGTATGGAACCCCGCAGCTTGGATCATAACTTTTCTTACATTCGTTGTCTTGCATTCCTTCGGGCCAGATGGCATGCTTCTGTATTTCGTGAAAACATTTCTAACTACTCATAGGTGATGTCTTAACTGTGTTTCTGCGGATGCTTAACATAGTTATTTATTATTGTATTTATTTTTCTACTATTATGGTCGGCTGTCCAAAGATGCAGATGAAGACTTTATTGTGACACAAACACACACACATACACACACAGAAACTGGAAACCTTATTTTGAGACACTCAAATATTCAATTTATTTTGTAACAATCACGTTCAAGTCCTCGTTTCGCATTTCCTCAGCGACTTCAGCCAGTTTACAAATGTCCACTTCGTCACCAGCTTCCGGCTATTGGAAAGAAAGCCATTGCATGAAATCTCTGAAGCTGGTATTAGCCACTTGATGTGAATTCAAAATTGTTATAAGACTGTTCGAAAGTATTTCCACACAAAGCACAAAATCTTCTCCGTCGTGAGGGAGTGGTCACAGAGGTGTACAGTGTTCCACACACACGGTAGTAATTCAAATGGTTCAAATGGCTCTGAGCACTATGCGACTTAACTTCTAAGGTCATCAGTCGCCTAGAACTTAGAACTAATTAAACCTAACTAACCTAAGGACATCACACACATCCATGCCCGAGGCAGGATTCGAACCTGCGACCGTAGCGGCCGCTCGGTTCCAGACTATAGCGCCCAGAACTGCACGGCCACTCCGGCCGGCTGGTAGTAATTCGATGCAGAGTTAAGGGAGACATCTTTCCATAGCAAGAAAACTAATTGCGAAACATACATTGTTTGTATTCGTAAATTCATCAGGTCTAAATACTATTATAGAATGTTCAGATTTTGAGAAGACAGAAGGAGGGGTATGTTTAATTTGCTAAGAACATTCAAAAGCCAAGATCGCATAAATAAATATTCCTTTAAAACGACCTGTTTCCACAGACGATGCTGTCACGTTCAGGTCATAAGACCTGAAGATGACACCGTAGTCTGTAGAAACAGTTTGTTTTAAATAGATAAATATTCATGCGACTTGACTTTTGAATGTTATTAGTTAAATACTACGCCGGTAATGTCGCCTGAAACCATGACACTACTGCCGTAATTTTCCTTTTCTCATTACTGGAGAACAAGTTCTACGCAGGTCGCATTTGTATTAGAGTTCCTCTCGACCCCTTTTGCATTGAGAATCCAAATCAATGGCGATAATTAACACGTGTTGCTGGTTAACGTGGCAACTGATTTAACACCCTTTCGCATGAAGAGAAAGTTTGTCAGCTCCGCGAATCCTACTGTACATGTGGAAGCTTCGTTATTACGAAAATTCCATCACAAACAAAACTGCGAGACGGACCGGTAATTAAACTGAGGCCCTGACGTTTTGCGAGGAATCCTATTATTGCATGAACTCAGTTTCACTCAAGAGCTTCAATTCTGCGCGGATCGCTCTTTTACTTTCCAGATTTCTCGAAAGCCCACCTGTCTACATTTCTACCTTCCTGTCGTAGTACGCTTGGAAAAAAAGGGTTCTCAGAAACGTTCATAAATGTTCACTAGAGGCACTTTAGATCATTTAAATTCTTTAATGATATCCCCAAATCCCTGCAATGAGTATTAAGTTGGTTACGGAGCTATTACACTCTATAAAGTATATTACATGGCATGATTTACAAAAAGCACAAAATAAACCTAAGTTATGGAAATATACACAACACAGTTAAGATGCTACACAGAAAGATATTACAGTCACGGTTACATATTTTACTTAGTCCACTGGTAAAATGACGTAACTTTCACTAATCTGCAACCTTGACGCTACTTTGTTTCGTACATTTCTAAATAAAAAGTAAAATTTTGCGGAAACGTGACTTTTATTCCTTATTTACCCAACTTTATCAATTCATGCAGAATGCTTTCCCTTTTGGGTACAAAGGGTCTGCTAATTAAATCACGTGAGACAAAGTTCTGATGCTTAATGTGCAATTAGTAGAAAATTATTAAACGTAAGGAAAGTAATAAAAGTATTTAAATGATTAAAGAAATAAATACAAATTCATATGCCTTGTGTTACTGCCACTACCAAAGCGTCATCTCCCTACCTAAGGTGTAGCCATGTTTTAAATTTTAATCGGCGTCAGTATGCTGAAGACTCAGTGACTAAGTGCCTGTATTGTGCGTAGTTTCGGTTAGTTTCACATCCACATTTTGACAAGATTGTTTCGAGTTCGCTGCAGAGGTTTCGCTGGGAGGCTCTTACACATCCTCAATACAGTCCCGATCTCACCCCATGCGACCTCCATACTTTTTTGGAGCCCTGAAGACAGACATTCGTGAATATCGATTTTCTTCCGATCGAGAGGTGCACGCCTGAGTGCAATCTTGCATTCGTAGGCAACCGCAAACATTTTTGCATTTTTCCATTAACAGTCTTGGTGATTACTTTTGAAATAATATACAGTTCGCTTACATTTTTGTATCTGTCTTGTATTAATTCGACTCCAGGTTTTATTACCGTGCACTGGTATCCGATACGAAGACTGGGAAAATACACTCCTGGAAATGGAAAAAAGAGCACATTGACACCGGTGTGTCAGACCCACCATACTTGCTCCGGACACTGCGAGAGGGCTGTACAAGCAATGATCACACGCACGGCACAGCGGACACACCAGGAACCGCGGTGTTGGCCGTCGAATGGCGCTAGCTGCGCAGCATTTGTGCACCGCCGCCGTCAGTGTCAGCCAGTTTGCCGTGGCATACGGAGCTCCATCGCAGTCTTTAACACTGGTAGCATGCCGCGACAGCGTGGACGTGAACCGTATGTGCAGTTGACGGACTTTGAGCGAGGGCGTATAGTGGGCATGCGGGAGGCCGGGTGGACGTACCGCCGAATTGCTCAACACGTGGGGCGTGAGGTCTCCACAGTACATCGATGTTGTCGCCAGTGGTCGGCGGAAGGTGCACGTGCCCGTCGACCTGGGACCGGACCGCAGCGACGCACGGATGCACGCCAAGACCGTAGGATCCTACGCAGTGCCGTAGGGGACCGCACTGCCACTTCCCAGCAAATTAGGGACACTGTTGCTCCTGGGGTATCGGCGAGGACCATTCGCAACCGTCTCCATGAAGCTGGGCTACGGTCCCGCACACCGTTAGGCCGTCTTCCGCTCACGCCCCAACATCGTGCAGCCCGCCTCCAGTGGTGTCGCGACAGGCGTGAATGGAGGGACGAATGGAGACGTGTCGTCTTCAGCGATGAGAGTCGCTTCTGCCTTGGTGCCAGTGATGGTCGTATGCGTGTTTGGCGCCGTGTAGGTGAGCGCCACAATCAGGACTGCATACGACCGAGGCACACAGGGCCAACACCCGGCATCATGGTGTGGGGAGCAATCTCCTACACTGGCCGTACACCACTGGTGATCGTCGAGGGGACACTGAATAGTGCACGGTACATCCAAACCGTCATCGAACCCATCGTTCTACCATTCCTAGACCGGCAAGGGAACTTGCTGTTCCAACAGGACAATGCACGTCCGCATGTATCCCGTGCCACCCAACGTGCTCTAGAAGGTGTAAGTCAACTACCCTGGCCAGCAAGATCTCCGGACCTGTCCCCCATTGAGCATGTTTGGGACTGGATAAAGCGTCGTCTCACGCGGTCTGCACGTCCAGCACGAACGCTGGTCCAACTGAGGCGCCAGGTGGAAATGGCATGGCAAGCCGTTCCACAGGACTACATCCAGCATCTCTACGATCGTCTCCATGGGAGAATAGCAGCCTGCATTGCTGCGAAAGGTGGATATACACTGTACTAGTGCCGACATTGTGCATGCTCTGTTGCCTGTGTCTATGTGCCTGTGGTTCTGTCAGTGTGATCATGTGATGTATCTGACCCCAGGAATGTGTCAATAAAGTTTCCCCTTCCTGGGACAAAGAATTCACGGTGTTCTTATTTCAATTTCCAGGAGTGTACAAGAGAGATTGAATTTGCTTTGCAGTTTGTGCACAGTTTTTTTTCCTATTTTACTCGAAATTATGGAAACGTGACTTTCCTTCTAACAGCACCTATACCTTCAACTGATATCTGAGTCTCTAAGTATTGCTGGGTGCACCTCATAAACCACTGTCTGATTTTGGAATCTCTGCCTCACCATGACGTAAACCGGCTTCAATCTTCCCTTGTCTGCAGACTGTTTCTTAGAACACATCTCCTCCTCTAGTAGTTTTTGAGCAGTGTATTCGCTGTTGCTAGCTGAACTCAATTAGGCTTTCTCCTCTCTCAGTCTCGTCTCCGAGTCCATGATCTCCCGCAACTCTTCCTTCCGTTCCCTTCCCCGCTACAGCACTCCAATAGGAAATGATTATTGGATTTTTATGTCCCTTTAGATGCTATATTATGTTTTTAATTTAAATTTGAAAGGATAGCGGAAGGAAAGAATTATAAGGCATTCATAAATATGAATATTTAAGGCAGTGCTTATCAAATTAAATTTTGCTACTGAGTAAACTCGCAGAAACGGATAAAACCTACGTTACTAGTCACTGTTACATCTGTGGCTCACAAATGCTTCATGTCGCTCCCACGGCCCCGCTACCGTCTCCCACCCATTTCTGTAAGCGGAAGAATTTTGATCCGAGCTGTACAAAGCTCTCATCGTAGCCAAAGGTAAAAGCGATACTAATTAAGACATATGCTATGCTGAAATAAGCAAGATATTTGGGGAGTGACATGAATGAGACCAGCCTTGGTGATAACTGAGATAACATATGAATCATTTAATAGGTAAGAAATGTAGACATCTATGTCTGCTTCTACTTCCCAGAATAAAATTGCACGTATCGTTTCGCAAAGCATGGACGGTAGTAGTTTCCAGTGTTTCACTGCAGTTGATAATTGTCTTCATGTAATAGTGTGGGAACATTTCGTCATTCCTTTTACACCTCAGAGCCAAGACCTCGTTTCGTTGCACCTATGTACAATTTATCCAAGAAATCTTGTGCCTTAATGCTTACCAAGTGAAATAGTGCCACCTCCATAAATTGGCAGTAACGTTGAAACCCTCCCGTCTCCTCTATATCTCCTTTTTTTTCTTTTGTTACGCAACTTTCCGTTTTACAATAACCTATGAAACCTTTCCTTAGGATTTCTATCTCTTGCTTAATAATAACAAATGAAATCCTCCCTTTGAAATTTATTCTCTTTCTCAGTCTTCACATACAAATTAAAATACTGCTTATTAAAAGTTATTTTCTGATTATTTCGACGAAACATAGAATGTGTCGCCGTCGTGGCCCTCAGTCGTTACCTGTAATAACCCAAAACTGTTCCTTACCTTTTGTACTGTTACTGGATCGCCATCTGACTGCTACATCGAACTGCGACATGAGTATACTTACTCTGGTTTACTATACTCTGTTAACTGCTGGTGGGGTGTCATAATAAGTGGCTGTATTTATTACCAAAGCTGACGTTATTCTTTAATTAATTTAAGTTACGTAATTCATAGTTACCCTTTTTCTTGACAACAATAAAATTTTTGCAAAGTTTTACGTTGATGATTTTTGGGATGGATTATTATCAGTAATGCAACATTGCTGGCAGAAATTTATTATATTCTGAAAACGTTTCTTCAAATATTTACTGCTGGTAATGAAATGATTTTACAAACGTTCAAGTGGGATTTACTTTTTACAATAATCGTACAACTAGCTCTGCGCGAACATACCTTCAGTAGTCTTTGAGTTTCGCAAATAAAATAATTCAATAATATTAGTTCCTCTGATGATAATAGTTAGCTGATGTCTCTGTACATCCGTTTACAATCTCTTGTAAATCATAGCTGCTGGCTGGCAGGCACACTACTCCTCTCAACCTCTCGCTGCAGACCTGCTAACAACTCGCTTCACTTCTCGCGTTCAACTGACTTCTTACGAACGCTAAAGTGCGGTCTCTCCTGCCAACAATGCTTTCTGGTGCAGACAATCCCTGCTACCATTGCAAAATGTATCAATGCGCGGTCTTTCCCGCTCTTTTCTTAAAAAGTATCCATACGCAGTCTCTGTCGCCCTTTTTAAAATTATATGAATTTGCGGTCTCTCTTGCCAACAATACTTTGCTGCAGACATTCCCTGCTACCACAATTATTTCCAACATGACAAATATTAATTTTTCCTACTTAATCCTATTAATAAAATATAAACATCTTTCATGGATTGTGGTTTGACAATAGACAATAGAAATATACACGTCTTACAACGTAATCTCTTGTAGTAGCTACCGTTTACGCCAATTGCATCAGTCGATACAGCATACTTTACCTGCAAAAGCAAACAGTGCACAAATGATTCAGGTAGTGGACAGTGGATCGAACTTGGGTTTGTACAGCTGTTTCGTTAGTATCGTAAGGATGTCTATACCTTTTTTTACTTTTTCGTTCTTTCGGATTCCGTTTATTATGTGGGTATCGTATTGAACTGAGAATGATGGTATGGAGGAACAGAGAATTCTATTTACCGGAAACTGGAGCAATACAGGTCATCACTGAAATTACAAACTAGTTGTGCCATTATGACAGGCAGGAGGCATAACAAGAGCGTGCAACAAAAGGGCTGTTGAGGAGCACGCGTGTGCCACTTGCTTACCACGCTCTCATTAAGCAGCGCGGACTGTCAGACTGTCTTGCTGTGCAAACTGCACTGCATGCCCAGAAACCAACATGCGTCGTCTGGGGGAAGCATTACTTCTCGGGTGATGCAGACAATGCGAGCAGATGGCGTGACAGCACTGGCGTACGCAGTAAGCCAAGCAACTGCGACGTACGTCAGAGACATTGCTGTGCTCGTAACAAGCCGCATCGGGCTAATAAACATGCTGCAGTAGACTAGGCAAGTGACGCAGAGAGGAATGCCACTACCCAACCACGATATTATTGCACTTGTCCTCCAGTGGCCATTATCGGAAACGCGCGGAGACATTACAGTAAAGAAAAAGTATGATAATTTTTTCGACTGTCGTATACAGTACAACATGGAACTGCGAACGTATTTACTGGCACGTAGTCTGATAGCTAAAACAGCAGAGCACAGACTGACGGGCACCAAGAACACAGGTAAACACACTCGCCGACAGAAGCACCCTCATTCCCAGGTGCTGATATATTCTGCTTGTCAAATAAGTGTGGATACCGTAATACAGAGAGAGAATACCACTGAAGGTGTAACGTCCCTTAGCAAAAAACATATTTTGTACTAAAGAGAAAATATTGTGCATCGTATTCTGTTATTGTATGGAATTATGTATTTTTTTTATTATTATTTATTTTAGATAATATCTGTGTCGGCGAGTACTGAAACCGCACAGACGATAAATATCATACACAGATGAAAAACATGACTAGTATAAATAATACAGCATGAACATTAATATCTTTGTCTTCCTCTTGGAGTTACGGGAGTAAGATAGCCTGTGTCGCAGTTGTACATGCTAACGTAGTCTTCTTTTGTCATGGTTAATCGATGTACGCCATTACGTACTCATTTTTAAAAAAGGTGTGTATTGTAGATAAGTTAACATATTTGAATGTTTTGAATAGAGTTATTTAATGAAACCTTGCATTATTATTTGTAGTAGCTTGCTTAAATTATTATCCCATCCTTTTAAGACATTTTCAGTTATTTAAATATTATCCGTGGTGCAGAGCTGCGCTACGAACGAACAAGCCGCTGCCGCGGCGCATTCAAATTGCATTAAAAGAAATCGATCATACCGCAAAGAAGCGGGAAGGTAATAGTGAAATAAAATCATCTCTTTCAGCTTCCGGACTTGCAGAGCAGAGCAGCAGATTTTATGATGTGTTTTGCAGGTTGACGCGGGCTGCTGATAATATATTGCTAACAGTACAAAAGAGATAATTTACCTTCGTAACAAAATAGGAATTTTGTTGTGCTTAGTTCTGGTCTGGCAAACCTTATAGTGAGAACGTATTTTTCTCCGACAATAGTCTCAGGTTCTTGTGCTAGTCGTGGTAATTATTGGTGTTTTACGCTTAACAAAAATCCACTGCAAAATGTTGAACAATCTTTGCGAACTGTAACATCAGTATTTCATAACAAAGTAATTTTCATTTTCAATAACTATAAAGTAGGGAAGATATGTTGTTTTATTTATAGTGAGTTACAGTAACCAAAAATGTTCCTTTAATAGAAAGCCAGATACAGAACAATAAGAACCCAATATATTCTGTTTTGTTGAAAATTAATGATTATAAAGAAATTCTTGGCACAGCATTACTAAAAGGTATTTCGCGGCTCTTTTCGTATATGCGTTATTACGCGAGCAATAACAAAAACAAAACCAAAATAAATAGAAAAGAGTATATATATATTTACGACCAAAAACGCGAAAAAGGTTAGAAACACATACTTCGGAAAGATGACGTAGATCTAATTGTACCAGATGGTAACCGACATTATTCTTTTTACTGAATGTACGGATAGCTAAATAAAAATATGACAAATGTAAAACAGAGAGTAGGATGTAATACAAACACCGGAAAATCAATACAAAGTTATTGACAGTGAATGTTTTGAGAGCTTATTAGTCCCATAGCTACATCACCGCTCTATGCTTAGGGAACGTATCAAATTCCGTCCGGAGAAATGTACCCAAGAGAGAGCAGCATTCTAAAATTGTTTATTTTGATGTAACTGATTCGATGATTTGGGAATGTAACTAAATTTGACAGAGAGTACACAAAATTTCTCGTGTCTGCATACTTAATAATTTAAATACGTCTTTTATAGTAGTAAGACGTCCTGTGAGTATTACGTACTGGATTCAACAGTCTGAAATTACAATCCTCTTATGATTATATTCTGGATATCAATCAAATTATTTGTAAGTGGGCTGTTTAGGTTTCTTTATTGGTAACGCCACGTAGCGCTCTGCATGAAAATCACTGGCTGTGCTGTGTGCAGTCTGTGGCTGGTTTGCGTTGTTGTCTGCCATTGTAGTGTTGGGCAGCTGGATGTTAACAGCGCGTAGCGTGGCGCAGTTGGAGGTGAGCCGCCAGCAGTGGTGGATGTGGGGAGAGAAATGGCGGAGTTTTGAAATTTGTAAGACTGGATGTCATGAACTGCTATGTATGTTATGATTTTTCAACACTATTAAGATAAATACATTGTTTGTTCTCTATTAAAATCTTTCATGTGCTAACTATGCCTATCAGTAGTTAGTGCCTTCCGTAGTTTGAATCTTTTATTTAGCTGGCAGTAGTGGTGCTCGCTGTATTGCAGTAGTTCGAGTAACGAAGATTTTTGTGTGGTAAGCTATTTGTGAAAGGTATAGGTTAATGTTAGTCAGGGCCATTCTTTTGTAGGGATTATTGAAAGTCAGATTGCGTTGCTTTAAATATGTCTTTTATAGTAGTAAGACGTCTATGAATATTACGTACCTGATTCAACAGTCTGAAATTACAATCCTCTTATGATTATATTCTGGATATCAATCAAGTTATTTATCAAATGTTTTATTCATAGACCAGTAATTCTACGTTACCACTGAAAATTGGTGAACTGAAAGCGGAGAAATAATCAGCTAGTGAGAAAAGCCTGTTGGACAGAGAAAAGATGTTACCTTAATACACCTCAAAGAAGGGAAATTCTTATCCAAATACTTCATTTTTTTAAAAAAACTTCCCAGCGTACCTTATTAACTGTCATAGATGGCGAGAGTTTATTAGAGACAAGGATATCGCCAGGGGTGCCACAGGGAACTGTGGTAGGTCTACTCTTATTTTCTATACACAAAAATAATCTGGCAGACAGGGTAGACGGCAGTCTTCGGTTGTTTGCTGATGATGCTGTGATGCGTGGGAAGGTTTCGTGATTGAGTGACTTAAGCAGGATACAATATCACTTACACAAAATTTCTAGCTGTTGTGATGAATGGCAGCTACCTCTAAATGTAGAAAAATATCAGTTAAGACAGATGAATACGAAAAACAAACCCATAAAGCTCGAATACAGTATTAGTGGTGTTCTGCTTGAAATAGTCTTGTCGTCTAAATATGTAGGTGTAACATTGCAAAGCAGTATGAAATGGAATGAGCTTGTAAGAACGGTAGCAGTATTTGGAGCATTCCAGGGAAGTGTGGCTCAAGTGTAAAGAGACAGCATTATCTACACTAGTGCGACCTGTCGTTGGGTACTGTTCGAGTGTTTGGGATTCGCACGAGCTAAGATTAAAGGAAGACATCGAAGCAGTTAAGAGGTGAGCTGCTGGATTTGTTACTGGTAGGTTCGAACAACAGCAAGTGTATTACGGAGACGCTTCGGGAACTCAAATTGGAATCTCTGGAGGGAAGGCGGCGTTCTTTTCAAGGAACACTATTGAGAAAATTTAGGGCCGGCCGGTGTGGCAGAGCGGTTCTAGGCGCTACAGTCTGGAACCGAGTGGACGCTACGGTCGCAGGTTCCAATCCTGCCTCGGGCGTGGATGTGTGTGATGTCCTTAGGTTAGTTAGGTTTAAGTAGTTATAAGTTTTAGGGGAACTGATGACCTCAGATGTTAAGTCCTTTAGTGCTCAGAGCCATTTGAACCAGAAAATTTAGGGAACCGGGATTTGAGGCTGACTACAGAACGATTCTGCCGCCGCCAACATACATTTCGCGTAAGGACCATGAAAATAAGATTAGAGAGATTAGGGCTCCTGCAGATGCATATAGAAAGTCGTTTTTCCGTTGCTCTATTCACGTGTGGAACAGAAAACTGAATTACTAGTAGTGGTACAGGGTACCTTCCACCACGCGCCATACAGTGGCTTGCGGTGAATGTATGTGGATGTATATTAATAGATTTATTACAATATTTTAATGAATCTCTTCTATAATGTTGAGTGACCGTATTGAAGTTTAATAAAATTATGTTTTGAAAGCTGCATATTCTGGTTTGTTTGGGTGAAGTGTAATCCAGGGCCAACAATTGACCAAATGAGTTTGGAAAACTCCCCAAAACTACCCCGAAATCGTCCAGTATATTCTGCTTTTAACGACTGAGATTAAAGCAATGTGGTTCTTTCCCACCCAGTTTCACAAGTTACTATGCAAGCACGCCACGTGGACTGCGGAATTCGTATATCTATGATTGCATGTTGTGTTCTGTTACACCCCATAAAGAATGAGAAAGAGCTATTCGTGGAGAGGACATCTTTTCGACCTTGAAATTTCTTACAATATTTCGCCTTTTCTCCGTAGATGGATTTAGGCCCTTGTGTTTAAAGCTGCAGGTATACACCTGCGATACAACAGCACAGAGTCCACTGCAACAACTCTTCCATATAAAACTACATGAAGAGTTTTGAAAGCAGTCACTGGTCTTATTTGTCCGTGTAAAAATGGTAAACTACTGCTGTGATTACGTTATGCATTAGGGGAGGTGACGTCGATCTGGGAACTGGGTGGCGGGGCCCTGTGCAACCATATTCACCTTGGAAATAATGTCGACATCCGGGCACCAGTGTATTGGACCTATTTTCATCTACAGTTTGTCACCGACTGTACTAGGAAGTTACAATCAAATATATGGACACTGTTTCGGCTGTGAATGTTCGCATCCACCCGCGCCCTGTAAATGGCATAAATTCCTGTTAAGGACAGGACAGCCAAATAAATGCGAATTATATACTGATTGCTGAAGCCACAGTACTTTCCACCGCGCCTAGCAGTGCTAAATCTGCCCTTTCGTGAAAGTGATAGGAATATATGAGAATTTCGTAATGAGGAGGCAAGTGTTCTTTTTTGCTACCCTATGATATTACGGGTAGTCGTCTCACGGGCCGTCAGCGCAGCGGCCAAATAGAAGAAGGCAAAGCCAAACCAGTTTAGCAGAGTGACCAGTGACTGCGGGGTTTCTCCCCAGTGGCTCCACACAGGTGTGGTTGTAGTGGCTGGGCTCGAGGGGAGAAAATGGACAGAGGGTTGGTAGGAAAGGGACACAGAAAGCGGAGACTGACCGCGATAGGTGGCTGGAGGAGATGCAGCGAGAGGGGGAAGAGAAGATGGTGATAGCAAGGAGGGAGGAGGTTTTAAAGGAACTTCTGCGGGAAGAGCGGATTTACGTACAAAACATTTGAAACGTAATAAGCAAATAAATAATATATCAATTAAAAATTAAATACTATGAACGGTTGTATCGACTTTAGGTTATAACTGTAGAAAGAAATGTAGAATTACGTCTTCCAGTTGTTTTTGTGAAGCGGACGGGACCTTCCTGTTTTAAAAGCCAGCCAAGAGGGTCACTTTTCTGTGATTACGACAGATTTATACGACAAACCGCCACCATCATTTATTTTTTGCAGAGGCGTAATCATAATAGGCCCTCTCGCACATTGTGGGATATAGCAACTGGTTTAATGTCTCGTTCTAAATTTATTGTTTTTGTGTGATAAGTGAATGTAGTGATACTACTTAATATTGGTTTCATTTTATGTTAAAAGTTATCCTTTGACTTCGTCTTGTCGTGACGAAAGATTCCGTGTTCATTAAATGCACGAACCATTTATTAGGTGAGTAAATGTTTTCGAAGTCCGATAAAGGAGTTTTCGTTTGAAGAGTGACTCACGGTCGAGTAAAAGATTGAGAACGAACCTTACACACGAAGTCATTGTCAAGCGCATCAAATAAGAGAAATGAACCGACAAAAATTATTTATTTAAGAAACTACATAATTATTTTAATAACTGTGGCTCATTCCCTACCATTTATCCATGCGCGAAACCGTCAGAATTAATAATAAAAAACAAAATTTGAAAGACGACTGACAAAGAGAAGGGTATTGTCGACTATGGTCTGTGGTCTTCTCAACGGCACCATAATCTTTCTTCACTTTTCTCTTGCCCACCTTCTAGAAGTGATACTTGATGACGAAGAAGAGGACGACTGAGTCTGTAGATAATTATCAGTGGCAGGGACGAGACAGTAATAATTATTAATAGCTCTCGCGTCCGTCGGCTGTCGTAATTTAATATATTATTATTGTTATTATTATTTTTTGATTGTTTCCGACTTACGTGGTGGGCCTTAATAAAAATGATATTTCATTTAATTTTGATTTTACGATTAAATGCTTTCCTGAAGTTCTCCCTTTTAACAATATTAATTTCAAATTATTTGTTACGTTAATGAATGTTAGACTCGCTGTATCTTAAAACATGAGCATATAAGCTGAACAATGTAATAAACATTTCATATTAATTTCCTCGGCTAGTCAGCTCACTTTAAAGCAAAAGATCTTTAGTTATTGATTACAATTGCGGCCCACACACGCGCGAGGGTATTTTTCTTACCTCCGTCAACCATTGTATTGTAGTCGGAGTCTTGGCTCTGGCTCTCGGCTATGGTACTGAAAATAAGAATCTTAAGGCTACGTATTTCTGCAACTTCGTGCGGCTGTGGAGAAAAATTAATATTATGTTAATAGCGGGCGAGTATTTCGCTTCCGCTAATTTTTCATAAGTTAATATCGCCACGTAATGGCGTCGTTGGCTGCATCGGCCACTGCGATTGTTGAACTGTAAATTACTTGAATGCAGGTTAATTCAAGGAATGCGGACATGAAATCGGGATAACCTCTTACAAATTAAATGTGCACAATAATATTAAATCAGTATATATATATATATATAATCTGCTTAACTCATACAAATATGCGTACATTTGCTAGCACTCGCAAGATGTCCGTCTATACACAATCAAGACAAGAGAAGAAGTGAAGACGACTAAAAAATTAACAAAAGAGCGTACCTTGACGTCTCTTTAGATCACTTTGTTATATTTCTTTGCATTGCATTTCTTTGCATTTCTCGACAGAGAAGTTATTGTTTTACGGCTACATGATAAAAATACACTCCTGGAAATGGAAAAAAGAACACATTGACACCGGTGTGTCAGACCCACCATACTTGCTCCGGACACTGCGAGAGGGCTGTATAAGCAATGATCACACGCACGGCACAGTGGACACACCAGGAACCGCGGTGTTGGCCGTCGAATGGCGCTAGCTGCGCAGCATTTGTGCACCGCCGCCGTCAGTGTCAGCCAGTTTGCCGTGGCATACGGAGCTCCATCGCAGTCTTTAACACTGGTAGCATGCCACGACAGCGTGGACGTGAACCGTATGTGCAGTTGACGGACTTTGAGCGAGGGCGTATAGTGGGCATGCGGGAGGCCGGGTGGACGTACCGCCGAATTGCTCAACACGTGGGGCGTGAGGTCTCCACAGTACATCGTTGTTGTCGCCAGTGGTCGGCGGAAGGTGCACGTGCCCGTCGACCTGGGACCAGACCGCAGCGACGCACGGATGCACGCCAAGACCGTAGGATCCTACGCAGTGCCGTAGGGGACCGCACCGCCACTTCCCAGCAAATTAGGGACACTGTTGCTCCTGGGGTATCGGCGAGGACCATTCGCAACCGTCTCCATGAAGCTGGGCTACGGTCCCGCACACCGTTAGGCCGTCTTTCGCTCACGCCCCAAAACCATGCAGCCCGCCTCCAGTGGTGTCGCGACAGGCGTGAATGGAGGGACGAATGGAGACGTGTCGTCTTCAGCGATGAGAGTCGCTTCTGCCTTGGTGCCAATGATGGTCGTATGCGTGTTTGGCGCCGTGCAGGTGAGCGCCACAATCAGGACTGCATACGACCGAGGCACACAGGGCCAACACCCGGCATCATGGTGTGGGGAGCGATCTCCTACACTGGCCGTACACCACTGGTGATCGTCGAGGGGACACTGAATAGTGCACGGTACATCCAAACCGTCATCGAACCCATCGTTCTACCATTCCTAGACCGGCAAGGGAACTTGCTGTTCCAACAGGACAATGCACGTCCGCATGTATCCCGTGCCACCCAACGTGCTCTAGAAGGTGTAAGTCAACTACCCTGGCCAGCAAGATCTCCGGATCTGTCCCCCATTGAGCATGTTTGGGACTGGATGAAGCGTCGTCTCACGCGGTCTGCACGTCCAGCACGAACGCTGGTCCAACTGAGGCGCCAGGTGGAAATGGCATGGCAAGCCGTTCCACAGGACTACCTCCAGCATCTCTACGATCGTCTCCATGGGAGAATAGCAGCCTGCATTGCTGCGAAAGGTGGATATACACTGTACTAGTTCCGACATTGTGCATGCTCTGTTGCCTGTGTCTATGTGCCTGTGGTTCTGCCATTGTGATCATGTGATGTATCTGACCCCAGGAATGTGTCAATAAAGTTTCCACTTCCTGGGACAATGAATTCACGGTGTTCTTATTTCAATTTCCAGGAGTGTATATTATTCAATTTTTAAATGTCTCTTCTTTATAAATACTGTTTTTTAAGTCTTTTCGTAATATAGCACGGGGGACGCTATATAGGTCAAGTCTGACTGGCGTGCGGCGCGCCACGCCAGCACACAGTGAGCGCACAGCTCGCACGTACACAGCAGAGAAAGGGTTAAGATGCAGGAGCGACTCACACAAATTGAGGCACCTCCGACTGGAAATTTGATATAGTTGACACCATCGGAACCAACAGACGTTCATCAGTACTGTGCTCCAAACAAGAACTAAAGTGGAGAACGGCCTAATAATAACGGTGGTTTACGTTCGGTAAGAGCGCGGCGGCTCTGATGTACAGAGCGAAAGCTTCTATCGCCCGTCTGACGGCTGCGTCAGACCGTGATCGACGTCCCGCGCTGAAGGCCCTGCGAAAGCGGGTAACATGGCGTCAGGGGAGACTCCGCTTCTAGCGTGCAGCGACTACCCAAGAATTATTACATAATTACAAAAATAACAGCGGTCTCTCGAATTGTTTCGATTGCGCTACATAAATATCGGAGGGCGCTCTCGTTCTGCCAGTGTAGACGTGTGTGTGTGTGGGGGGGGGGGGGGGGGGGTGAGTGGGTGCGTGGTTGTGTGAAAGGGCCCGCGTCCGCCGAGGCCCCTAATTGGACGGTGGAGTGATGGATGCCGCAGCCAATAACAGCCGCTATTTATGATGCGTCTGTCTCCGGCCGAGGCGGACGCGGTCGCCGCAGCACGACGTATGTCCGCCCCTGCTATCTGTAGCAACGGTCCGAGTCTCCCTCTAGCTGAGTGTATGGCCAAAATTCTCACATTGTCTTGCGCTGTGCAGGGTGGCCAACTGACGCATGTAAAGGACTGGGCTCTGTAAGGGCGGGGGGATCGCGGGAGGAGGAGTGTAAGCCCCTTTCCGGCCTTCCCCGCCCACTCCAACTCACAAAAGAAAAGGTTCTTAAAAATAATGATCTAATTTAAGAATTTCATATTTATTGGTGCACGTGTTATAAAGCAGGGATAAATTTCAAAATCTAAAAGTTTTAGAAATCAAACAATGGAAAATCCAGGATGAAATATGATAGTATTACGAGAAGGATAGTTCCTACTCACCATATAGCGGAGGTGCTGAGTGGCAGACAGGCAAAACAAAAAGACTGTCAGAAAATACGCTTTCAGCCAACAAAGCCTTTGTCGAAAAAAGAGCCAGTCTAGCTGCAGCTGCCTGAGACGTGGTCTTGTGTGTTTGTGAGTTGAGTTTGCGTGAGATAGTACTGGCCATTAAAATTGCTACACCAACGAGAAATGCAGATGATAAACGGGTATTCATTAGAAAAATATATTATACTAGAACTGACATGTGATTACAGTTTCATGCAATTTGGTTGCATAGATCCTGAGAAATCAGTACCCAGAACAACCACCTCTCGCTGTAATAACGGCCTTGATACGCCTGGGCATTGAATCAAACAGAGCTTGGATGGCGAGTACAGGTACAGCTGCCCATGCAGCTTCAAAACGATACCACAGCTCATCAAGAGTAGTCGATGGTGTATTGTGACGAGCCAGTTGCTCGGCCACCATTGACCAGACGTTTTCAATTCGTGAGAGGTCTGGAAAATGTTCTGGCCAGGGCAGCCGTCTAACATTTTCTGTATCCAGAAGGGCCCGTACAGTACCTGCAACATGCATTCGTGCATTATCCTGCTAAAATGTAGGGTTTCGCAGGGATCGAATGAAGGGTAGAGCCACGGGTCGTAACACATCTGAAATGTAACGTCCACTGTTCAAAGTGCCATCAATGCGAACAAGAGGTGACCGAGACGTGTAACCAATGGCACCCCATACCATCACCCCGGGTGATACGCCAGTATGGCGATGATTAATACACGATTTCAATGTGAGTTCACCGCGATATCGCCAAACACGGATGTAACGATCATGATGCTGTAAACAGAACCTGGATCCATCCGAAAAAATGACGTTTTGCCATTAGTGCACCCAGGTTCGTCGTTGGGTACACCAACGCAGGCGCTCCTGTCTGTGATGCAGCGTCAAGGGTAACCGCAGCCATGGTCTCCGAGCTAATAGTCTATGCTGCTGCAAACGTCGTCGAACTGTTCGTGCAGATGGTTGTTGTCTTGCAAACGTCCCCATCTGTTGACTCAGAGATCGAGACGTGGCTGCACGATCAGTTACAGCCATGCGGATAAGATGCCTGTCATCTCGACTGCTAGTGATACGAGGCCGTTGGGACCCAGCACGGCGTTCCGTATTACCCTCCTGAACCCACCGATTCCATATTCTACTAACAGTCATTGGATCTCGACCAACGTGAGCAGCGATGTCGCGATACGGTAAACAGCAATCGCGATAGGGTACAATCCGACGTTTATCAAAGTCGGAAACGTGATGGTACGCATTTCTCCTCCTTACACGAGGTATCACAACAACGTTTCACCAGGCAACGCCGGTCAACTGCTGTTTGTGTATGAGAAATCGGTTGGAAACTTTCTTCATGTCAGCACGTTGTAGGTGTTGCCACCGGCGCCAACCTTGTGTGAATGCTCTGAAATGCTAATCATTTGCATATCACAGCATCTTCTTCCTGTCGGTTAAATTCCGTGTCTATAGCACGTCATCTTCGTGGTGTAGCAGTTTTAATGGCCAGTAATATATATGTGTGTGTGTGTGTGTGTGTGTGTGTGTGCGTGTGTTGGTCTGTTGGCTTTGTTTGGCGAAAGCTCATTTTCTGCTACCCTTTTCAAAATAAAGTTTTAGTTATTTTACTACAAACGATCTATGTGACCAACAGTACGCACAATGTCTACACGATAGGTAAAGTTATACCAATAATGAAACTGTAAAGTTATCGTGTCTCTCTCTCTCTTTGAACACGCTGAATGGTAGAGGATGTTCAAAATCCTGAGGAAAATACGAGTAAGCTGTAGAGAAAGACGAGTAATATCCAATAAGTGCAAATACCTACAGAGAATAGTAAGGCTTTAAGGCCAAGAACGAGGTGATCGTATTAAAAAGAGTGTAAGAAACGGATGTAGCCTTTCGCCTCTCCGGTTCAATGTATACGTCGAAAAAGCAGAGACTCAAATAAATGAACGGTCGAAGAGAGATTAAAATTGAAGGTGAAAGAATACAACGTTAAAATTCTCTGATGACATTACCCTCGGTGAATGTGAAGAAGAATCGCGGTATCTGTTGAATGGAATGAACAATCTGATGAGTACAGAAAACGGGTTGAGAGTAAATGGAAGAAAGGCAAAAGTAATGAGAAGTAACAGAAATGGGGACAGAGAGGAACTTTTCATCATAATAGGTGACCTCGAAGTAGACGAAGTTAAGAAATTCTTCTACCCCCGACAGCAGTTTGGAAGGTAGGAGGCGAGGTACTGCCAGAAGTGAAGCTGTGAGTACCGGCCGTGAGTCGTGCTTCGGTAGCTCAGTTGGTAGAGCACTTGCCCGCGAAAGGCAAAGGTCCCGAGTTCGAGTCTCGGTCGGGCACATAGTTTTAATCTGCCAGGAAGTTTCATATCAGCGCACACTCCGCTGCAGAGTGAAAATCTCATTCTGAAAACATCCCCCAGGCTGTGGCTAAGCCATGTCTCCACAATATCCTTTCTTTCAGGAGTGCTAGTTCTGCAAGGTTCGCAGGAGAGCTTCTGTAAAGTTTGGAAGGTAGGAGGCGAGGTACTGGCAGAAGTAAAGCTGTGAGTACCGGGCGTGAGTCGTGCTTCGGTAGCTCAGTTGGTAGAGCACTTGCCCGCGAAAGGCAAAGGTCCCGAGTTCGAGTCTCGGTCGGGCACACAGTTTTAATCTGCCAGGAAGTTTCATATCAGCGCACACTCCGCTGCAGAGTGAAAATCTCATTCTGGAATAAAATCTTTAAATAATGAAATCTTTAAATAATAAAAATATGACTGACGTACTCTGTTTTGAACAATGGAGAGCTGTGCTGAAATAATAATGAACCGTAATAGCAAATTGAACTGTCGTAATGAGAAGGCAAGCCTTAATGCTGGTAAAGTGAGTAATTTGATTGCAACAATTTCGAACGGTATAATCTGCCTGAATAACGAACTCTCACATAAAACCTACGATAATTAGTTTTGCAAAACTGATCCCAGATGTCAGAACCAAAATTGATACACAATACAAAAAAATCTGTCTCTCAATGACATAAGTTGGCACTCAATGAGTAAGGAAACATCAAAATATTTGGTCCGTACCTCTATTCTGCTCATATCTGGATAATGCGCTGCAGTACTGCTCTGCCTTGCACGCCGCTATGCTAAGTCTGCAAATTATTACATGTATACAGAGACACTCGTGATGTGTGATGAGTTCTCTGTTACTTGCAAATTGAGGTATTTTCGAAACACACTTGGTTCCTTTTCTACTTCTGAAAAAAAAAGAGACATGATCAATTAAAAATTATAAGAGGAAGGTAGATGAAAAATGGCGCTGCAATAATGAAAGAGCGATTTTTAAAAAATTACCTTATAATTCCTCTTCACGTAAATAAAAGCTTCCATTACACTTTCTCCTTCTCAGATCAGTTACCATTACATAATCATCTTAATTAAACACATCGATAAATTGAGATCTTACATCTGAAACATAACAACTGCTTCCTCACATTAATACAGCTGACCATTATCTGCTCCTGCACCTGCGCGCACGCCGAAGATGATAACCTAAGCCTGTGATACGGCTTACAACATCGCTTCTCGCTCACATGTAACAGCTCTAGAGGAAGGATATGTCATTATTGTCCAATCGACCATCACTTAAATTACACCTAACAGTCTTAACTTGAGGAAGAAATTAGTCAGTATGTACGTTTGGAGTACAGAATCGTAGGGCAGCGAGATATGAACAGTGGGAAAACCGGAATAGAAGAGAATCAAAGTGTTTCAGATGTGGTACTACAGAAGAATATTGAAAATTAGGTGGATTCATAATACAAGAAACGAGAAGTTTCTCCACAGAATCGGAGAGGAAAGGAATATCATGGAAAACACTGACACGAAGAAGGAACAGGATGATACGGTATCTGTTAAGACATCAGGGAATAACTTCCATGTTACTAGAGGGTAAAAACGGTAGAGGAAGACAGAGTTTGAGATACATGCAGCAAATAATTGAGGAAGTAGTTTGCAAATGCAACTATGAGATCAAAAAGTTGGCAAAGGAGAGAAATTCGTGGCTGGCCGCATCAAAGCAGCCAGAAGACTCAAAAAAATCTGCAAAACTACACTGGATGAAATAAAAATCCCAACACCAAGATGGAGTAGTTCTAGGTAAACTAAAGTTGATAGGCGTGTTTCTACATCCAAAAAGATAACGTCTATTCAAATTTAGCGACACTCGCATAAGAGATAAGAGTGACGCTAGAAGGGTCACTATCGGGATGCGTATCAGGTTAGCTCGTTATACACGCGGGTAACGGTCATGAGCGTTAGTTACCTATCAGATTACACGTAGAGAATTGATCTTAGTCAAGAATACCGTCAAGACGACGAAGGCCTCATTGAGTTTGAACGAGATCGTGTAATAGGACTACGAGAAGCTGGATGTCCCTTTTTTACGATAGTGAAGAAAGAATTGACGGGAAGGTGTGTGTTGTTGGTTTGGCAGGGTCTGAGGAGGCAATTGGCTGAGGGGCACGCCGATGGCAAGTTGTGGCTTTTGGGGGACTACGGCTATCCAGTGCGGGTCCCGAATAACAACGTCTAACGGTACTTTACGGGCAGGCGTGTCAATTGGCATCATATTAATTAAAATGGGGGATGAATAGACTTTATTTTGGTAGAATTAAAAAAGGGGAAAGTAATACGAAACTTTAATAACTGCACAGTATTACCAAGAAGCAATATAATGAAAAGTAATAAAAAGCAAAGTAGCAAAGACCAAGCGGGACAGAAAGATATAGGGGCGCGTTTGTTTTTTAATATATATAAAAGAACATATAACACATTGTTGAGCTCTCTACCTTCAGTTATCGCGATCGGGCTAGTCGATGAAAAAGTGGTACGCGACTGCTAAATTCGTTAAGGATATTATTTAAAGACTCTTCAAGCACGTTCAAAATACATTACGTGTGACGAAGTGATCAGAGACGTTTATTGTCGGGTGAAGTGAAAATGAATCCGACAACACAATTCGAACTTAGTGTTAGCTGGGAAAAATACTCTTGGGAAACTATTATGGTTGTGGAATCCACGAAAGTTTTGCGCAACGGAAAGCTATAGTTTGCGTAATTCTGCATTTTATAAAATGGTGAAACGCGTGTGCGCGGAACATTAATAGAATCTTATCCTTGGACGGTTGCGGGGGTACCTGATACAAACAACGCGCCAGCATAAAAAATAGTTCGATTATTGACTACCAGATATTAATTAACGTGGACTTAAAATACTAAAAAAGAAGGATAGGATCATCACCTCCAATCCCGATTCATATTTCATATTTAATCAGCGAAAAAAGAAGTGTTAATAAACAAACTACAGCCGGCCGGAGTGGCCGAGCGGTTCTAGGCGCTACAGTCTGGAACCGCGCGACCGCCTGGGTCGCAGGTTCGAATCCTGCCTCGGGCATGGATGTGTGTGATGTCCTTAGGTTAGTTAGGTTTAAGTAGTTCTAAGTTCTAGGAGACTGATGTCCTCAGCAGTTAAGTCCCATAGTGCTCAGAGCCATTTTTGAACAAACTACATTTCAATTTTATCCACGATTTTGGCTTCATTACGTAGTCTTGACTACATGATAATATATGTGGAAGTTGTATACTACGTATCGTCATAATATTTAGCCAACCAATATTGTGGGACGCCAAAAATGTAAATGCATGAAACTGTTCTTACAGCGGATGTATAATGTGTGAGTACGACGAACTATATTGAGAAACTGAACATCCATTACGTACTTGCATGTTTATCTGCGAAAATGGTCCTTGTCGCTACATCAGCATAGAGTTCCAATAGAATCGCTGGAACATTGTAAACCATTCAGATTAATCGAACATCTAAATATGCATAATGCTGGTACCACCAGGATATGTTCTTTCTCCTCACCCCCGTGGCAGTAATTGGATTAAGAGTCAGCCGGGAAATACATATAAATCAATTGACGACCATTGAGCTAGCGTCACAAATTTTCAAACGTCCACTGCCATGTATGAAGGCGAGTAACACCACGAGTGTTAACGTCGATCGAGGGGTGTCGTCGTGATCGTATTGAATGACATTGAGCGGTTACAAACGCAAGGTTAAATCCGTAGTGGGCGCCGCGAGGGGCAGCCGCGTGGTCTGGGGCGTGTTGTCACTGTCCGTGAGGCTCTCCCCGTCGCAGGTTCGAGTCCTCCCTCGGGCATGGGTGTGGGTGTTGTCCTTAGCGTAAATTAGTTTAAGTTACATTAAGTAAGGACCGATGACCTCCCAGCAGTTTGGTCCCACAAGACATTACCACAAATTTCGATTTTTCCGTCTTGGCAGACCTGGCCGACTCGAATAAGAACTGGTAGCAGCTATCCAAAGCCTAGTTAAGGGGTGTCATATTCGATGTAGGGACGCAACAGATCCACGATATTATGATAATTTGAAGTTACTTGAAACAGCTGTGGTTATATACAGGGTAGTCAGAAAATGTGTGAAATGCTTGTAGGGATGTTACAGGGCAGGTTGAACTGAGACATAAATCTTATGAAAGAAATTCGATACGTTGCGCCGTTTCCGAGTTATTTAGCACTGAAGTTAGCCAATCAGATCGTCGCTCCCGCAAATTCAAGTTTCAGCTTACGAGACAAAGCACTCGTTGGACGACACCGCCCCTGGCAGGCCGCTTGAATTCGAGCGCGCGACACCCCGAATGGCTAAATTCTATGCTAAATAACTCGGAAACGGAGCAACATGTCAAATTTCTTTCTGAACATTTATGTCTCAGTACAACCTGCCCTATAACATCCCTACAAGCATTTCACACATTTTCTGACCACCCTGTATATACTAAATAGACTTACTGGAATGGCAAAGGATTAAGAACATAACGCCTTATTCGAAAAACACTTGAGCAGACAATTAAGGAAACGATTACGAATCGACTAATGCACAGGAGGGCATTAGTGAAAATAAGTATATTATAACATCACTGAATACACTGTTTGCCGAGCACAGTAATGAAGTTTGGTAAAGACTGCAACAGCCGTGTTAGGTGGTTAATTCGAAAGCAGTACGAGCTTCATCACCTTTTATCTAAGCGGCCTGTAATATAATTGAGGAACAAAAATTGAACAAAGCCTGAATGAGCTTAAGAAGAACAATGCAAGAATCGTTCAATGAATTCACGAGTAAAGTTTTGCCAAACGATATAATTAAAAATCCTCCTTTCAGTCATCACACGAACGTTAAAATGGCAGATATTGAGATAAAAGATCTCGGAATAGGAAACTAACTAGAGACGCTCAATACTGCAAGGTCATTTGGACCGAATGAAATACGTGTACGATTCTACAGAGATTTTGCGGAATAACTAGCTCTCCTTCGAACAGTAGCTTATCGTAAATCACTGGAAAAACGAAGGGTACCAAGCGTATACAAAAATTATAAGTCATTTCCGTTTCCCAGAAGGTTCATGGGACTAATCCATAGCTACAAGCCTATTCGTTGACTTCAGTATGTTGTAGAATCAGGACAAACATTCTGTGCTCACCCATTAAGGCGTTACTGGAGAACCAAAAATCAACGTGGATTCCGTAAACAGAGATCTTGTGAAGCATCGCTCACTCTGTTCGTCTTTTAAATCCAGAGGGCAATAGACAGATACGTGCGACCATTTTTACGCCATGTTCATTGGCTTCCGGAAAGCATTTAGCACAGTTTCTGAAATAAACAGAAGCTTATCGAGTATCGGACAAAATTTGTGACCGGATTCAGAACTCTCGAAAAGATAGACCTTGATTTGTTGTTCTTCACGGTGCGAAATCAAAAGATGTAGAAGTATGTTTCGGAGTACCCGAATAGAATGTTGCAGGGCTATTACTGTTCACTATGTACTGAGGTGACGAAAAGTCATGAGTTAGCAATACGTACATATGCTGAGGGCTACACACAAAGTATAAATGTACACAAGGTATAATAGAGCAGTGCATTGACGGAGCTGTCATTTGTACTCAGGTGGTTCATATCAAAGGGTTGCCGACGACACTTTGGCCGCACGACGGGAATTAACAGACATTTCGGAAATCGTTAGGGAATTCAGTATTCCGAGATCCACAGTGTCAAGAGTGTGCCGAGAATACCAAATTTCAAATTTCGGGCCTTACCTCTCGCGACGGAAAACGCAGTGACCGATGGCCGTCACTTAACGATCGAAAGCAGCGGCGTTTGCGCAGAGTAGTCAGTGCTAACAGACAAGCAACAGTGCTTGAAATAACGGCAGAAATCAATGTGTGACGTCCAACGAACGTATTCGTTCGGGGAGCGCGGCGGCGAAATTTGGTGTTAATGGGCTATGAGAGCAGACGACCGACGAAAATCCCTTTGGTAACAACATGACGTTGGCTGCAAACATCTCTTCTGGGCTCGTGACCATATCGGCTGGACCCTAGGTGACTGGAAAACCGTGACATGGTCAGATGTCCCGAATTAAATTGGTGAGAGCTGATAGGAAGGTTCGAGTGGGACGCAAGCTGCACAGAGCCATGGACTCAAATCGGCAACAAGGTTCTGTGCAAGTTGGTGGCGGCCCTTAGTGATGTGTACTCTGTTTGCTCTGGTCCTTCGACTACTTGGAGACCATTTGTAGCCATTCAAGGTCTTCATGTTCCGAAATAACGATGGAATTTTTATGGACGACAATGGGCCATGACACCGGGTCACACCTGTTTGTGTCTGGTTTCAAGGACGTTCTGGACAATGTTTGGACGCCCAGTTCACCCGACGTGAGTCGCATCGAAAATTTGTGAGACATAATAGAGAAGTTCCTGCACAAAATCCTGCACCGGGAACACTTTCGTTGTGTGGATGGCTATAGATGCAGCATGCCTCCGTATTTCCGCAGGGGACTTCCAACGACTTACTATGTCGATGCCAAGTCGAGTTGCTGCACTACATCCGGTAAAAGGTCCAACACGATATTAGGAGGTATCGCTTGACTTTTGTCATCTCAATGTATACAGAAATGATGTAACAGATAAAATCGGAGGCTACATGATGCTTTTCTCAGACGATGCTACTGTCTACGGGAAGATGGTAACGCCAGAAGACAGTAACGAAGTGCAAGAAGATCTGTGCTGGATTGATGATCTGCGCAGTTATACCTGAACGTAAATAGATGCAACATATTGCCCGTAAACCGGTGAAGAGATCTATTGTCGTTCGATAACAATGTTGGTGAAAAGTATCTGCAAATATTAACAGCCATAAAGTACCTAGGAGTGATTGTCTGGAGCGACCATAAGTGGAATGACGGCAGAAAATTCATTACATTTGGTGGTCATGACGTTTTGGTTTTTGTATGTTATCCATGTGCACGTCAGTGAGAGAACAACTTACGTTACCGTTAAACAATCTTTGGTCTGGTCGTGGCACAGTCTTTGCCTCAGCGCAGTCTGATACACTCTTAGGCAAAGCGTAGTAGGTTATGAACATATTTAGTGGTGCTGTGTTGACTTGTGATGGTATCTGTTAGGGAAGAAAGGACAACTAGGATGAATATGATGTAGACAATGAAAGGTAAAAGCTATATAAATTTTAAATAATGTAACTGGTTTTGAAGGTAAGAGATTTGAGAAAAGACTGCAGCACTGCGCACCTAATTTGTCGGAATGATTATTGTCAGCTAGTTAACTTCGTCAGAGCTGACACAAAGACCACGCCACTTCCCTGAATCAGGGATTATCATAGTTATCGATTAAGCTGTCTGATTTTTATAAAAATTCTTTCTTAACTTTGCATCTTTTGTAAATCATTGTTAACTTTGTTAAGCATAGCACTATTCCGACCAATGTTGTGTTTCAAGATCACGCGAAGTTTGACTCTAAAATCGTTGCCTTGGCATGTCATTTCATAGGAATACGTACTCTCCCCACCCCACTGCTTATCATTACGCATTACCATATGCAACAGCTTGAATGCGTATTTAGAAACAGAAATCTACCTTATTCGCTACTTGTTTGCTGTTTGCCACTGTGTTTTCGAGAAATCTGGAACCATTTTGTCAAGACGCGAGGATAGTGGAAATTTTGATTGGGGCCAGATGATTGTTTTATATCAGTTGCGCATTCAACCTAAAGACAAATTGCATTCAGGTCAGTTACAGTTCAATTCAAATTAGGTTGTTTAGTCAAAGGTTAGCATATCAGTTTAAGTCGAATAACAGTTTGTGGATACATAGTTTTGGTAATACAAAGACTTTTATGGAATGGGAGGTAAAGCTGAACTAAATTCCACGCAGAAACAAAATATAGAGAGCAATTTACAGTCATATTAAAAGCAGACGCTAGCTTGACATTCAAAGGGAGAATCTTAAGGAAATGTAATTAATCGACGAAATTAGTGGCTAACAAAAAATTGCTCTGAGCACTATGGGACTTAACTTCTGAGGTCGTCAGTCCCCTATAACTTAGAACTACTTAAACCTAACTAACCTAAGGACATCACACACATCCATGTCCGAGGCAGGATTCGAACCTGCGACCGTAGGGGTCTCGCCGTTCCAGACAGGAGCGCCTAGAAGCGCTCGGCCACCTCGGTCGGCTGTGGCTAACACAACACTTATTCGACCAATCCTTTGGTACCGCAATCCTCCCTGCTCCACCGCCTCACAACCGGTTGTTGAAAGAATCGAACTGTCATTTATAAAAAAGCTTCAAACGTCTGACTACTTTACAAATGAGGAAGACCTTTACGATTGATGAGACTTCTCAATGGTTCTCTCTGTCTTATGTCGTGAACAATGTGTTGAACAGTATGCACTTTTGCAGATACATTCCGTGGTTTGTGTCTATACCGTCTGTAAACTGTTGCGATTGTAGTTAGTAGCAAAAAATTAATAAATTAAAACGTCATGCCTATGATGAAGTATCACTGCGTGAAAAGAGAAATTATAGCTAACAGCAAATATTTTCTCTCAATATTTTGTGGTGTTGTGAGCGAGAAAAAGGGTTTGGAAAGGTCGTTGGAAGTTGATAAGTGTTCTCATTGTCAAATACTAGATGGATAATTGTCTGGTAATTTTTGCGTCGTGAGATATGTGTTCTTACTTCTCATTTTAAACCTTCAGCGTAATATTATTCCTCTTTTTTAACTTTGGCCAATAATTATATGAAATACGGAAAATGTAATTTTTCTTGCACCTGGAAGCAATTAGACAATCAGTTGCAACAAGTTGAGCGTTTTAGCCTTTTAGTAATATATATTTCTCGTCAGTGTGGGACCCTTACCGAGTAGGATTAACAGAAGCGATAAGAGAAGATGCAACGAAAAGTAGTACGTTTTGTCACGGGATCGTTTAGTCGCTGTGAGAGCGTTACGCAGCGCTCAACAAACTCTAGTATCAGTCGCAACAAAAGAGGCGTTGTGTAATCACGGAGAGAGGCACAGCCGAAATTACGAGGCTGTGCGTTCGAATAGCAGTCGGGCAGCATATTAAACGGTCCTGTAACATTAATGTGAGTACCGTCTATGATCGACGTCATCGAGCCATAACCGCTCGTGGACGACAAATGGCAGCATTAGCAATGGAAGGTATGTAGACGTCAAAGAGCGACACGGGAAACAATGCAGCTGTCATAATGCGGAAACGGAGCGACGTTTAAAACGGCATGGTCATTGACTTTTGGACCAAGTCTGGAAGTATCTCCGAAATAGCTAAGTTTGTAAACCGACTGTGTGCCGCTGTGATTAAAGTAAATCGTGCATAGCGTTATTCAAAACCGGCGCTGATGCGGTTTTGATGCACAACGGGACGTAGATGACAAGGGTGACAGACGACTGCTGAGTTGTGCACGGGCGAACAGACGTTCAACTGTTGAACAGCTGACCGCCTTGATGAAACAGGGGACTACGAACAGTGTTTATTCAACGATCTTTCAGCGAGCGTTACTGTGTATAGGCCTTCGCAATAAGCGCCGAGTGCATGCACCCATGCTGTTTGCTGTTCATAGATGATGAGGGCAGGAATTTTCACGACACTGCCGCAAGTGGACATCCAGTGAGTGGCGACAGGTGAATCACGTTTTATGCTCCGTCGGACTTGTGGCCGGTGCCATGTACAGCGTGAAACATCTGAAAGCAAACACCTTGCTAACAGGAGAGAGCGTTACGATTTGGGAAATGTTATCGTGACGTTCCATGGGTGATCTCACCATTATGGAAGGCACAAGCAATGAACGCAAGTACGGATATATCCTTGCGGACCTTGTCGAGCCCTACATGCAGTTTGTTTATGGTTCAAATGGCTCTGAGCACTATGGGACTTAACATCTCAGGTCATCAGTCCCCTAGAACTTAGAACTACTTAAACCTAACTAACCTGAGAACATCACACACATCCATGCCCGAGGCAGGATTCGAACCTGCGACCGTAGCGGTCGCGCTGTTCCAGACTGAAGCGCCTAGAACCGCTCGGCCACCAGCGGCCGGCCAGTTTGTTTATCCTCGACACGTTGGCATGTACCAGAAGGACAATGCAAGGTGTGTTACACAGTTCGCAGTGTACGTCCATGGTTCGAAGATCACCAGGCTGTGTTTACCATTGTCACCCGACCACCAAACGTCCCGGATCTAAATCCAGTCGAAAAACTATGGCCGCCCGCGGTGGCCGAGCCGTTCAGGGCGCTTCCGTGCGGAACCATGGACTGCTTTGGTCGCAGGTTCCAATCCTGCCTCGGGAATGGATGTGTGTGACGTCCTTAGGTTAGTTAGGTTTAAGTAGTTCTATGTTTAGGGATCTGATGACCTCAACTGTTAAGTCCCATAGCGCTTAGAGCCATTTGAACCATTTTTGAGAATCGCGCTGTTGGTGCCATGGACACTCAGCCGTCAGATCTAACGCAGCCGTGCAGGACACTGGAGTTAATGTGGTTCCATATTGCTGTCGGTACCTTCCAGAACCTCACTAACTCTCTACATGCACATCGCGTGCTGCAAAACGTGGTTTCTCAGGCTTTTCACATGTGGTCACATTAATGCGAATGGACAATGTAGTTTGTTCCTCATATATGTCGCGTAATAACTCAACAACCAGAGAATCAGAGAAATTATAATCCATACGAAAGTTCCTGATGATTCGTCTTCTTCGTGCAGTACTCGCTAATGGAATAGGAGGCAGAATTAAGACGAGCGTGTTACGCCCTGTCGACAGCACGGTCTTTAGAGGCGTAACACAAGCCTGGATTACGAAAGGATGGGGAAGAAAATCGGCCGTGCCCTCATCAAAGGAACCATCCCGGAATTTGCCTAGAGTGAATCACGAAAATCACGGTAAATCTGAATGTGGACAGCCGGACGGGTTTTGAACCGTCCTCCTCCTGAATACGACTCCAATGTGCTAAGCACTGCTCCAGCCCACTGGAACAGAGATGGGGTAAAATGATAATGGCATCAGAGACCCTCGTCGATACACACCATACGATGGCTTGAGGAGTAGAGATGTAAAAGCGGAATCAAAATTTGAATCCGACTTATAAAAATGTGCAGAAGACTTTGTAGTCATTGCAGCCGCCACTTGGATATATTGCCGCGCGGTCTGGGGCGCCATGTCACGGAGTGCACGGCCCCTCCCGCCGGAGGTTCGAGTCCTCCCTCGGGCATGGGTGCGTGTGTTGTTCTTAGCGTAAGTTAATGTGTAAGCCTAGGGAACGATGATCGCAGCACTTTGGTCCCTTAGGAATTCACACACATTTTAACATTTTCGTGGATATATTATTTTGAAGATAAAACCGCTTTAACTGTAAGTACTTCATTTTTTTCTCATCAACATCGTTTGCGTCTAGATGACAAGCTACCTGTAATAATTAACACAAAAGTGATCCAGAAAATTCATGTTCACCAAATGTAAAGGTATTTACAAAAAGAAACGATCTGTTGTTTGAACTAAAAATGCACATAATTTTATAATCATTTAACAAAATGTTCACATTGCAGAATAAATAAAAACGAAAACATGGCACAGTGGTGCCGAAACATGTTTAGGTACTGAGAAAAACGGTGTTTTGCGTGACTGGTGGACCTCACATCCAAAAATTTTGACTGCCAACACGGCCAATACAAGGAGCTGCAAATCAAAAATGTAGATATTCATTTATAAGCACGACAGGTTTAACAGTATTTAGCTGCTTATCAGGTGCAATAAAATTAGGTCATTTTCTGATTTATCAGCATATACCTGCACCATTAGGTGAAGTAAAATCAAGCTATATTCTGATAAGAACATGACTTAATTTTATTGCACCTGTTGATGCAACAAAATGCTGCAAAACTGGTCCTGCTTATAAGTGAAATACTTAGAGCTGAAATGGTTTTATCTTAATAATAAAAAAAAGTGTAGTGGTATCAGGGAGCAACCAGCACTTTTAGCTATGCAAAAAGTATATTTCAAAACTATCGGAGATACAACTTGCGAGCGAGTAGATCTTCAGCGGTCCCAGGGCTTGTCGACGGCGTTGCCGGGCTTGAGATCGCCCTGCGCCCTCACGAAGCTGCAGCCGTCAAAGGGCACGGCGCCCGTGCAGCGGCCCTTCATGCCGTGGCGCTGGCGCGCGCGCTCCAGGTTGTCCTCGATCTGCTTGCACACCTCCTTGGTCTCGTCGTCGGTGGCGCGGTTCTTGAGCAGCCAGCGCAGGTCCGGCAGCGAGATGGACTCGTCGATGCAGTCAATGACCACGGGCGACGCCACGTCGCACGTCAGCGACTGCAGCAGCCGCAGCGCCGTCAGCCGCGGCTCGGGCGCCGTGTCGCTGCGCATCACGTAGCCCAGCGCCTGCACCAGCTTCTCCGCGTGGTCCTGCCGTCACAGAGAGCAGCGGTGCGTTAGGTGTCGTCCACGAAAGAACTTCAGGAAATGCAGTGACGCATAAAATGCATGTTTGACCATCAGCTGCCTTTTCATTTAAAACCCACATACCGATCGATTTAAGTCACAGACCATTTCCACAGTTTCCATCAAAAAATGCAAAAGAATACATGTGATGTACAGGAAATGTGAGAAATTCTTTTTTAAGGAAGTACAAAATGTACCTGAATACTTACAGGGTTACAACACCGGGTGATCAAAAAGGCAGTATAAATTTGAAAATTTAATAAACCATGGAATAATGTAGATAGAGGGGTAAAAATTGACACACATGCTTGGAATGACATGGGGTTTTATTAGAACCGAAAAACATAAAGTTCACTAATGACCGACAGATGGCGCTGGACAGAAAAACGTCAGTGACTGTGCATGACAGTCGTGTATAAAAGGAGCTGTAATGAGAGAGAGAGAATCAGATGCGCCAGCAGTCGCAGAATGTTGACTTTACCTGAAAAGGCACTTTTGGTGAAGCTGTATTATCAGAATGGGGAATGTGCTAGTTCAACGTTACGATGCTATCGCCATAGGAAGGGGATTCGAATTGGTAAAGGCCCGTTGACAAATGCAGCTGTGGCGAGAATGATTTCGAAGTTCGATGCCACGGGTTGTTTAGACGATAGACGCCGTAGTGACCGACCGAGCACAAGGCTTTATGCTGCTGAGACTGTACAGGAAGAAATGGAGACTGTACCGGGTTCGTCTATGCACGGGAAAGTCAGCGCTCGTGCAGTCGCACGTCGCACCGGCATTCCAAACACTACTGTTTGGTTGACACTCAGGGGTAACCTCCGATGCTATTCGTACAAAATCCATCGGAATCATGAACTGTTGCCTGGCGATTTAGTGAAGCGGAGGGCATTTGAGGTGTGGGCGTTTCAAAAGATGGCGGAAGATGACGATTGGTTGAGTAACGTGTTGTGGACCGACGAAGCTCATTTCACGCTCCGAGGATCTGTCAACGCCCACAACTGCAGAATTTGGGCTACCGAAAATCCTAGAACTGTCGTGGAAACTCCATTGCACGACGATAAAATCACGGTATCTGGCCTTTTTTCTTTGAGGAAATGCGTGATTCTGGTTTTGTAACTGCTACCGTGCCGAGTGAGAGGTACGCCGGTATGTTACAGAATCGCAGCATTCCCAGCCTGGCTGACAAACAACTGCTGGAACGTACGATGTTTATGCAGGATGGCGCACCATTCCATATTGCAAGACGCGTGAAAGGTCTCTTGCGAGCGTCGCTTGGTGATGATCGTGTGCTCAGCCGCCACTTTCGTCATGTTTGTCCTCCCATGTCCTCAGACCTCAGTCCGTGCGATTATTGGCATTGGGGTTACCTGAAGTCGCATGCGTATCGTGATTGACCGACATCTCTAGGGATGCTGAAAGACAACATCCGACGCCAATGCCTCACCATCACTCCGGATATGCTTTACAGTGCTGTTCACAACATTATTGCTCGACTACAGCTATTGTTGAGGAATGATGGTGGACATATTGGGCATTTCCTGTTAAGAACATCATCTTTGCTTTGTCTTACTTTGTCATGCTAATTATTGCTATTCTGATCAGATGAAGCGCCATCTGTCGGACATTTTTTGGACTTTTGTATTTTTTTTGGTTCTAATAAAGCCCCATGTCCTTCCAAGCATGTTTGTCAATTTGTACCTCTCTATCTACATTATTCCGTGATTTATTAAGTTTTCAAATTTATACTGACTTTTTTGATCACGCGGTAGTTTAAGGCACAACATCACATCTTTCATTACATAAATAATGGTGTACTGTTTCTCCTGGGTGGACTTGCGTTTGAAAAAAAAAATGTAAACTAAATATTACGATAAATTTTATAAATAATCGACAAGTTCGCCAAAGAAGAAGAGAAAGAACTACAATGGACATGTTATTCCACGGACTCTTATGCTTCTATGCATGAACTATTTTTCCTTTGTCTTTCGCTTATCTTATCTGCTTGGATTCGGACCTAAGAGGACGTTTTTGTGTAAAGCTCATCTTGCTGTACCAGCTGATAATGTAAGTTGTACTTAAAACCCAAAAAACATAATGGTAATTTTGCCAAAAGAATTTTGTGTATGTGGTCAACCTATAGTTAGTCTGATAACTAGACTGCTTGAAAAAGATATTGGCCTCAACAAACAATTTTCATTGTTAGGCGCCATCTTAGAAAATTCTCTAACGTTTTTCTTTTAGCTCATATACAAGACGTGCCGTCGGTTAGGACAATCAACGTTGTTTCAGATCCCACGAGACCGGAGGCAGCTTGTAATAATTTAACAATTTTATTTACAGATTTTCGTTATATAACGAGATAACATCCCATGCAGAAAAGATCTGCTCACAGGATTCCAGCAGTTCCATTATAGGATTCCATTTGTAGATGCTACTCTTGTTATCTTATATTGGGGAATCGAGACGAAACCACGATAAGTTACGTATTACAGTAGTGTTCATCGAACAGACTAAGGAAACGTTCTCTGGTGCAATAGGCACGTCCTTAGTGATGGGAAATAAGAAAAGGACAATTAATTATCGACGATTACGTAACTACCCTGAGAACTGAGCTAGTTACTGAGTGCTTATACACGTCGGGCTAAATTAAACAACATATTACACTGTTAATGGGTTCAAATGGCTCTGAGCAACATGGGACTTAACTTCTGAGGTCATGAGTCCCCTAGAACTTAGAACTACTCAAACCCAACTGACCTAAGGACATCACACACATCCATGCCTGAAGCAGGATTCGAACCTGCGACCGTAGCGGTCACGCGGTTCCAGACTGTAGCGCCTAGAACCGCTCGGCCACTCCGGCCGGCTCACTGTTAATAATATTTCTACACTAGTCATTTTTCTTTAATGCTGAGCCATTGCATTAATGTGTGTTTCTTTTTTGTATAAGTCACGGCTCATATTTTATTTTATTACATTACACTAACAGTCACAAAACAAATAATTTTTTTTTATTTTACTACGTTACAATGGCCACATCTCCTAACAAGAGAATGCCATGAATTCAAGTATAACACACAGATCTTCGCAGGCAGCCATACTAATGACATGCGCTAGTCTTTTGACACTGTACCACTCAAGCAGCTTGTAGTGAAATTCGGTGCTTATGGAATATCGTCTCAGTTATGCGACTTCCTGTCAGAGTACTAACTGACGGAAAGTGATCGAGTAAAACAAAAGCGATTTCTGGCGTTCCCGAAGGTAGTTTTATATGCCCTTTGCTATTTCTTACGTATATAAACGATTTAGGAGGCAATCTAAGCAGCCGTCTTCGGTTGTTTGCAGATGATGCTGTTTATCGACTAGTAAAGTCATCATAAGATCAAAACAAATTGCAGAACGGTATAGAAAAGGTATTTGAATGGCGCGAAAATTGACAATCGACACTACAAAATGAAAAGTGTGAGGCCATCTACGTGAGTGCTAAAAGAAATCCGTCAAACTTCGGTTACACGATAAAGCAGTCTAACATAAAAATGCCGTAAATTGGACTAGATACCTAGGAATTACAATTACGTGCAATTTAAATTTGGAAGAACGCGTAGAAAACGTCGTGGGGAAGGCGAACCAAAGACTGCGTTTTATTGGCAGAACAGTTAGACAATGTAACAGATCTACTAAAGAGACTACCGACACTACGCTTGTCCGTCCTCTTTCAGAATACTACTGCGCAGTGTGGGATCCTTACCAGATAGGATTGACAGAGTACCTTGAGAAAGTTCACAAAGCAGGGAAGCACGTTTTGTATCACCGCGAAATGGGGGAGAGGTTATCACTTACATGATACAGGATCTGAGGTGACATCATTAAAACAAAGTCGTTTTTCGTTGCGGCAGAATCTTTTCACGAAACTTTGATCCCGAAATTTCTCCTCCGAATGCGAAAATATTTTGTTCCCGTCGACCTTCATAGTGAGAAACGATCATCATAATAAAAAAAAGGGAAATCCGAGCTCTCACGGAAAGATATAGATGTTGGTTTTTTCCGCGCTGTACGAGACTGGAGTAACAGAGGGTTATTGTGAAGGTGATTGGATGAATCCTATGCGAGGTACATGAATGTGATTTACATAGTATCCATGTAGATGCATAAACAGACCAGTACTGAATAGAAAATCAGAGTTATAGGTGTCACAGTTGTACAAAATATAGAGGGGTTGGTCAAGGACCTTTACTATGTATCTTCGTCATTTGGTACAATTTCTTTCTAAATGCAGAGGACTGGACTATCTTTGGCAAGAATCTGTGGAATAGTTTCACATATAAACAGAAAAACGAAGTTGCTATCCCCGAACATAGAGAAACATCTATCTTACAGTGTAAGTTAGAGATCATTATAAAACCCTAACGTTAAACAGTAGCATAATAACTGCCTATACTCCATGAAATATATAAACAAACGTCAATTAAATCATAAAAGTAACGAAAATAGGCATTTGTACATGCATTCTATACATTACTTGACAGCTGTAAATAGTCACCTTCCAGAAACTTTGAAATCAAGTTACACATATCATCCCACGCCACGCCAAGTAACTGCTAGATTGCAAAAGGACAATGTTGTTTACGGAATTCGACACCCACGTGTTATCTGCCACGTAATCACAATACTGGCTGTTGATGGCTACAGGAGGCGGGCCTCGCGGTATCCAGTGATGGGCACAGCACGTCGCTAAGCACCGTAGGTGAACTGCTTGGTCGAAGAGTAACTCACAACAGAGCTACAGTGCTAGTGGTGTTGATACGAAGCAGAACAAAGCCAACGATAGACAAAGCAAACATTGCATTATATCTACAATAACAGTGGCCAAAGTTGACATTTCGTCAGAAAGGAACCCAAGGAATTTCGTAGAGTGGGAAAGAAGTAGCAGGTGAAACATTGCAGTTTCTGCAAGATGATTCAGCGGAAAGTGTTGTGTCGTATACGCTCCACTGTGCGGACAATGTACATAAGCATTACAATGATGTCGATACTTCCTTAACAAGTGAAACTACTACTGAAACAGATGGCGAGCCATATAGTTTCTCGTCCCTGTCGGATAGGGAGCCACAGTGAAACATAGTAAAGGAGAATTGTTGTCCAAAGAGCGGGTACTAAACATAATTATGTACATGAAAGATCATCCGCAGTAAAGTAAGAAGACAGTTATGAACAGATTTAGAATAAGTCCGTAGCAATATGACCATGTATGGCATAAGAAAAACTACGGATATTCAAGGCAGGACAAGGCGCGCTAGTGACAAAAACTGATATTTGCATGTTTCAATAATGCTCGATACAATTTAGGCTATAGTACGTGCATGATAGTAAGGTACTACGTTATGCTCATGAAATTTTGCATCCAACATAGATTACAGTGATTTCAAGGGAAGCAGTGGATGACTGCATAACGTTAAACAGTGCTACAGCATTGGAAGACGTAAGGTAACGAAATTTCAAACAAAGCGCTACTTGACAATGCACAGCAAACGGTGGAATCACCACGAAAATATGTACATGAGATAAAAATAGCTTAACGCATAGTTGACTTTCAGCGCTGAAGAAGAAATGCGTATGAAAGGAACCTTGGAATATAGAGATAGCAACAGAGTTGTGTCAAGATCAGATAACATCAGTACCTTAATGCATTCGTTTATAATTAAGCCGACTGTTAATCTGGATGGTAAATTGGCTGGAAAGTTATTTATTGTGCTGCGAGACATTTTAGGTGCGCTTCCTCCTACGATCCTTTCCCGTGTGCGTCATCTTGCAAAAACAGTAGGGAATATTTACGTCACAGCAACCAAGAATGGGGAAAATGAGCGTAAGGTAATTACAAATATATGCTTGTGCTTGAATGCTGGTCAGCGAATAAAAATAGTACTCCATTACAGCAAACTATCCCTCTAGAAAGGTGTGTGACGTTGGAATTCATACCACCTAGAGCAACTAGACAATATCAGCCTCTGGATGTTTGTCTTTTCAGTGCTTACAAAACATATTATCGCACTATCTGGAGCTACGCCTTAAAGAATAGCCGATTTCACGATGAACTCCACAACCGAATATTTCGCATACGGCTGCATGCCATCACATTTCATCAGTTCTCATCACTGCATTAAATCAATATGATTAAATACCCATTCTGTAAGAGTGGAACCAAGATGAACGTATAGCGCGGTTTGTAGCTCCCAAGGAGTTCGCCTGTGACCTTGATCCTGTGAACTTTTGTGATCAATATGGCACGCCAGTTTCCATTCGGTGTTCATGGTGCAAGTTCATGGTTTGTTTTGAAAATTTCTTGAATGTCGACAATGCCTATCTTGTGAAGTGTAATACAAACATCATATAGAATGTTGATCTCTGCACCTCTAGGGCACCCAATTTCTATTACCTTCATGATGCAGATGGTGAGTCACAAGCAATATTTTTCCTGTCATAATTGTTAGGACGACACTTTGAAATGAGCCTAATACCAAATTTCAGTCATTACCTCTCATGACAGACAATGCAGTGACCGACGTCCTCCACTTACCGACCGAGGGCAGCGGCGTTTGCGTAGAGTTGTTAGTGCTAACAGGGAAGCAACACTGCATAAAATAACAGCAAAAATCAGTGTGGGATTTACGACGAAAGTATCTGTTAGGTCATCGCGGCGAAATTTGGCGTTAATGGGCTATGGCAGCAGACGACCGACCCAAGTGCCTTTGCTAACAGAAAGGTATCGCCTACAGCTCCTCTCCTGGGCTCGTGACCATACGGGTTGGACCTTGGATTGCAAAGCCGTGCCCTGGTCAGAGGAGTCCCGACTGCAGCTGGTAAGAGCTGTGGCGGAGACCCCACGAAGTCATGGACCCAAGTAGTCAACAATGCACTACGCAAGTTGGAGGTGGCACCGTAATAGAGTAGGCTGTGTTTCATTGGAATAGACTGGGTCGTCTGGCCAACTGAAGCAATCATTGACTGGAAATGGTTATGTTCGGATGCTTGGAGACAATTTGCAGCCATTAATGGTCTTCATGTTCCCAAAAAACGATGGAATTTTATGGATGACAATGCGCTTTGAGATTGGTTTGAAGAACATTCTGGACGATTCGAGCGAATAATTTGGCCACCAATGTCACCAGACGTGAATCCAATCGAACATTTATGGGACATAATTGAGAGGTCAGTTCGGACACAAAATCCTGCACCGGTAACATTTTCGCCGTAATTATGGACGGGTTTAGAACTATGGCTCCATATTAATGCAGGGGACTTTCAACAACTTGTTGAGTACATGCTACATCGAGTTGCTACATTACGGTGAAAAAGGAGGCCCGAAAAAATATCTGGAAGTATCCTACGCTTTTGTCACCTCAGCGTTAACTTCGGGATATATATATATATATATATATATATATATATATATATATATATATCCCGAAGTTAACATTGAGCAACGTACTCTTAACTGAACGGCCTTCGCTGACAAAAGCCAATTTACAGCACCACAGCACGACGTATAGATATAACCTTAAACTACAGCTGCACAAGATTAACTGAGGACACTTCGAAGAGAGAATATCGAACCACGAGAACTATGTTTCGGCAGCAGAAGTGGAGGGGGGAGGAGGGGTGGCCGAATTAGGTGATGCTGCTGTTCTCCTGTATTTCGTGAAACATTCGCGATTTCCAAACGACCGAAACGTTACTAGAGTGTGCCCGAATTAACGTGCCTCTAGCGAAGAGGTGGTTGCGGGTGAGATGGCAATTGGACTTTCGAAGACGACGTTGGGCCGGAGCGGCGACGTTCATGGATTTTGTTAGCTGGTCGACATTTCACAGCAGTGTGCCTTCGGCTGACAAAACAGTTCTGGTGCCAACGTGCTAGGGGGTCAAGCGGCTAGCTGTCGCCTGATGGGTCACAGAACACTCCGCTTCCTTTTTGCACCAGAGGTTTCCTAACATGGCACAGTCTCGGCCGCTGGGACGGCAGACTTTCCTGTGTTCGTGAACGCTTCAAGACCAAGAACCTTTTTAACGGCCGCGGCCATATTGAATAATTTGTTAACTCTTTTAAAAATGATGGCAGCCAAAATCTGTTTACAGATTTCGGTTCCTCTGTATGTAGGAAGCTGTTAGTATAAAGTTCCTTCCATTTCTGTAATTATTGAGGTGGTCTCATTCAAGATTGATTCTTTAGATACACCTAAAAAAAATATTTCCTAATTATGGACAGAGCAGCTGTTCGTTCCTCATCAAAAGGTCGCGAATCTGTCACCTTACTTCGTATTCATTAATGACTTCTCGACTCATCCTTTGTTTCCGGCCTAGCGCGGCCTCCCACGCGCTCATCACTGCACTTGGCGTTCTTGCGAAGATCCGTAATACGATGTGCCATAAGTACATGCCGCGTGTTTCCTGCGGACACAGTTCTACTGCAGTACTGGTGAAACCTTTCAGTCTCCTCTATATCTCTTGTTTTTCGCAACCTTCCCTTCTACTATAACTTATGAAACCTTCCCTTAGGATTTCTATCTCTTGCTTAATAATAACAAATGAAATTTTCCCTTTGAAATTTATTCTCTTCCTCAATCTTCGAATACAAATTTAATTGCTGCTTATTAAAAGTGATTTTCTGATTATTTCGACGAAACATAGAATGTGTCGTCGTCGTGACCCTCAGTTGTTATCTGCAATAACCTGTAAGGTGTCAGGCAAATCCAACACCTCCCATGAAAACCCTGACATGATAAGCAAATCAAGTAGTATGTCACATAGCTCCGAATAAATCGTGACATTAAATTAACCAAAGTAATACGAGTAACGAGTGAGCAAATGGAATACCACAGACTAACACAAGAATGCCTAAATGCATGTCATACCTTCCCACCATGAAACAGACGCAGTTCCGAGGGGAGAAACGAGAACAAAAGCCGAGAGCAGAACCGTGTTAAGCTAGAAGGCCCTACGATAAGGGACGGACTGGACACCCACGTCGCCAGCTAACCACTAGGACCAGCCCAGCTGCAAGTTTTAGCGTGAGACTTTTTCGCGTCTCTGTTACGTCAGGACCACCCCCCAGCCCATGTTAAAAGATAGAGCCCTCCAGAAGAACAGTATAGATCTTACAATAACACAAAAAGGGCCACACCACCTGCAAGACAAATGCGTGCGATTAAAGAACAAAACAAAAAAATTCAGTTACACTTAAGTCATATTGAAGACGAGGCAAAAGAATCTCGAGAAGTGATAGGAAACTTAATAACAGGTTACAATCAATTGAGAACAGACATTGACAAGGTACAAGTGGACGTACAAACATTGCGTAATGACACTCAGGACGAGATCAAAACATTACGTAACAACACCCACGGAGAAGTCAAGAAACTAGAGAAACAGATAAACGTAATTACTAGACAATCAGCAGGTACAGCGAGTGAAATTGTTGAAAACAGTGTGTTACACAAACGTATCACAAAAGCAGCGCTGAAAGGATATGATAACCGCATAGAAGCGCAAACGAAGCGACAATTTCAGAAATTGCGAACAGAGTTGTTGCAAACCATTGAAGAGTGTAGTGAACAGGATCGAACAAGCACAGAGTCTGCAATCAAATCCGTATCTGTAACAGCACCGGAAAAACAAGCAATTAACGAAAATATTACGCATTTGCGATTCCAGTCACAGGCGGAGAGTAACATACGTGAAATCAGACAGCCTGCACAGCAACAAACACGTTTCGAAATTCTTGATGAACAAACGTCATCACAAACACATGCGGAACCACAAATGTATGTTTCAAGACAGTTTGGATCGTGCAATGAAGCAGCAAGGTTAGCCAGACAAAATACCCAACCAATACGTGACAATGGAAAGCCAGGTCGCGAAGAAAAAAATGGCTCTGAGCACTATGGGACTTAACACCTATGGTCAGCAGTCCCTATAACTTAGAACTACTTAAACCTAACTAACCTAAGGACAGCACACAACACCCAGCCATCACGAGGCAGAGAAAATCCCTGACCTCGCCGGGAATCGAACCCGGGAACCCGGGCGTGGGAAGCGAGAACGCTACCGCACTACCACGAGATGCGGGCTGGTCGCGAAGAATACAGTGCAATGCATTCAGCTACACGTTCACAACCGATGGAAGAAAATTATTGAGTACCACTCCAACGATAATACGCAAGGGTAGGCGAAAGTTAACAGTGGACAATATCCAATGGATCTACCACAACCGGAAGGAACGACGGGAGAAATGATCAGAAACAAAAGTGGCGAAGAATCGCGAATTTCATATGGAACTATGACGAAGTACGGCAACGATCATTTCGTCACAGTCAGAAAATTTCAACACTTTCGAGAAGGAAACTCATTACATCCACGAACTTTTATTGATCAATTCCGAGTAGGATTACCAGAACACTGGACGCTAGCACACAAATTAGACTTTATATGTGCACACATGTCAGGAACAGTCGCAGAAACCATGCAGAATGTTGCAGCGACATGCCGATCGTACGAAGATTTCATAGAGAAGTTTCTCTCACGATACTGGTCCAGCGAAGCACAGAACAGAGTGAAGTACGAATTATTACAGAGCCCATATTTTGAAAATTCAGGAGAGAAGAGTCGCGTGAAGTTTTTCGAATTAATTGCAAAGAAAAATCAATGCTTAGATGTACCATACAGTGATGGAGAGTTGATTAAATTATGCGCGATGAAGCTACCGTTGAAATACCAGCAATCATTAGTAGGTCGCGGAGGCAATGACGTCGAAGCATTTAAAGGTATTCTAAGGGAACTAGAGTTCATATTTTCGGAAGATGACGCAAGAAAAAGACGAAGCGCACGTGAAAACGAAAGCAAAAAGCAGTGGAATCCCCAAGACACAGTACGAAGAAACAATAATTACGAACCATGTGATAACTTCGCCCAAGAAATGACAATAGATTTCAACAAAGAGCCGGTTATGGATTTAGAAGAGAATATGGCAATAACTATAATTCACCCAGGAACGGTAACAACTATTACAGAGGGAATAACGACAACCGGAACGGGTACTGGAGAACCAACAGACCGACAAATTGTCAACAAAGAAACCACTATCAACAAGCTGAACAAGAAAAGAGAATACAGATAGAAGGGGTGGAGGTAAGACCACCAAACTCCGATAAACGTTCGAATTGACAGCTAAGCGCCCATGCCAAAGACAATGACGCACCGACCCAGGACAATTGCAGCACCTTGAACATAGAAGTAAAAATCTTATTGCGAGAAGTGAAGAAGGAAGGAACAAATACGCAGGGACCAGATGAAAACGGAGACAAGAAAATAACAATATCGTGTTGGGACGAAATTAATTGGGAGAATACTGACGAGGAAGATGAATTACCAGAGGCATGCACAACGAATGTAGGAGGTGGTGGTGGTGGTTAGTGTTTAACGTCCCGTCGACAACGAGGTCATTAGAGACGGAGCGCAAGCTCGGGTTTGGGAAGGATTGGGAAGGAAATCGGCCGTGCCCTTTCAAAGGAACCATCCCGGCATTTGCCTGAAACGATTTAGTGAAATCACGGAAAACCTAAATCAGGATGGCCGGAGACGGGATTGAACCGTCGTCCTCCCGAATGCGAGTCCAGTGTGCCACCTCGCTCGGTGAAAGTAGGAGGAAAGGACGAAGTAATGAGTATTGCAGAGCTATTTGAGATGGAAACCAGGGAAAGCGAATTCAATGAGGATAATGCGCACTCGACAGAAGTTGAAAATAAGTTACGAGTGGGCACACAAACCTACGTATATAATGAAGGAAGTTATGAAGCGATGATTAGAGCATTTAGATGCGATTATGTGGAAGTAGCGACGAAGAAAGAGAAGATAGACGGGGATGAGGAAAAAGTAGAGGATGTTGAAGAAAGCGTAAATGAAGGAAGAAATAGAGAAGAGGAAATAAAAGAGAGAGAAGTAGCAGTCGAAGCTTATCCTGCAGAAAGTTCGAATTCACAAGGGAAATTCCTAAAAAGACTCATGTATGAATCAGTGGAGGATTCGTTGATGCAAGAAGAAGAAGAACAGAACCAACCCTTTCAAATTCAACCAATTATGAAGGCCATGGTAAAGCACATCCCAGTCATAATTGTAATTGATAGCGGAAGTGAACTGACTGCGTTCTCAGAAATTTTATTCATGCAGTGTAATGCCAATGAGGAATTGCCAGTTCTGAAAACACGTGAGATTAAAGTAAGAGGTCCTATTAGAAACAATGCTGCGGAAGTTACGAGACAAACAAGGTTAACTCTTTCGTGTCAAGGTCAAAAGATCGAAGCCAACTTCGTGATTATACCTAAACTAACTGTAGATTTGATTATAGGTGCAGATTTTTTAAATGAGAGATGAGCGATAATAGATATGGGGAAAGGTAGCGTAACATCCGGGAATGTCACACTTCTCTTTGAGCAAAAGCTAAAATTAGAAGAAATATCAGTCATAAGCAAACAATTAAGAATGATGCGAGATAAAGAGGATGAAGAGTTAGAATGGTATGCACAAAAGGGGGAATCGCCTCAACTCCATAAAGAAATCGACGAAAAATTGCAAGAAGTTCAAGGTATTTCGGAACACAGTAAAAGAGAATTAGAAGGTATTTTACGAGATAAAGCAGAGGGTACTTTACCTAAGACTGGCAGTACTAAACACTTTCAGTAAAAGTTTGAAGATTAATTTTATTACTGGTAAATAATCAGCACAATATTTCAAGATTATGTTGCAGATAAGATGGTCAGGAGAAAGAAGAATGAAGAGAGAGGAAGGTGGGAAAAAGAAAGTAGTTTCAATAAAAACAAAAACAAAAATAACACCAATAGTACCATAGATTAAGGTGAAGGGATAAAGCATAGACAGTCTAACAGGATGAAATACTAAAATGCTATACACCACAACACTACACAAAAAATAAAAAAACGAATTTGAGGATTTTTGTAGAAGTTAAGACACAAAATATCTTACAATTGTAACATGGAAAGGGCGCCGAAATTTGTATAGCTTTTTAAGAAGGCGTATAACAATGTAGGTACTAGACATATGTTAGATGATTATAAGTAAAACTTTTTGTAAGAACCATTGTAAAAACTCCAACAAAGACCAGATGCAACGACCCACAAGTTGCAACACGTAATTGGCAAGACACGATTCCTACAAGGCAGAAGTGTCGAGAGAAGGAAAAGGACAGCGAGACCAACAGAACGCCATTGTAGCGAAAGTGGGCAGTAAATCTGCCCGCTAAGGGGAGCCCTGCTGTGACAGAACACGGAAAGCCAAGAGAGTCTTGGGACTGACAAGCAAACACCCGACTTTCACCGCTCGTAAACCCCAGGATGCCCAACGCCCCCACTCAGCGAAGCAAGCAAAAAACGGCACAACGAGAAGACCACTTGCGCAAGCCACCACTGGCAAAAAAAAAAAAAAATTGGTAAAAGTCACACCACTGTTATTAAACAGCACGCTGATGCACGAAACTGAAGAAAACATCCACAAAGTAAAAATGACACTCCCAAACAACTTATCAAACTGTTACTAAGAGGAGAACTTCAAAGCGACTAGTTATCAATCAATATTTCCATATCCTGCCCAGAGAAGAACCAAGAATCAAGTAAGAATCAGAGAAAATGCAGGAAGAACGGAAGTAGAAGTTTCGCAAGATTGAGACCAGGAAAGAAGATGGCTGAAGAATAGACGAATGCCTAAATGCACATCATACCTTCCCACCATGAGACAGACGCAGTTCTGAGGGGGAAATGAGAACAGAAGCCGAGAGCAGAACCATGTTAAGCTAGAAGGCCCTACGATAAGGGATGGACTGGACACCCACGTCGCCAGGTAACCACTAGGACCACCCCAGCTGCAAGTTTTAGCGTGAGACTTTTTCACGTCTGTTACGTCAGGACCACCCCCCAGCCCATGTTAAAAGATAGAGCCCTCCAGACAAACAGTATAGATCTTACGATAACACTAAAAAGGACCACACCAGCTGCAAGTTTTAGCGTGAGACTTTTTCACGTCTCTGTTACGTTGCAAACTTTAAAAACATTGCCCCACCACGAAAAATATAACGTTTCTCATTGGATAGACAGAATTTTTGTAGACGGAGCTTAAGGTTAACATTGAGACCCTGATTGGTCAGATGAAAACACAGCCAGATAGTTTTTTTAAACCAACTTCGGTAACTTGTAGTAAGGAGAAGTTAGGAGAGAGTTGAATCCGAGATGGCGAGGTGAGCAGAGCTGTGCTGCCCGCCGCCCCCTGACGATCACCGACAAGGTAATGAACGCACGCGATGCCGCATAACAGTGCATAAAGCTTCGCTCAGAACTGCAGAAGTCTCATCTGTTACACCCCCTTTTTCCATAATACCAGTGTCGATCGTCAATTAAAGCTCATGGTGTCCACATTTGTCACTTGAAGTAAAAATCTGAAACATGATGATTTTTCTGTTATATAGTTATTGAGAAGCCACATCAGCCACTGTAATTTACGAGAAGGTAGATAGGTAATTAAAGACAATTGAGGGTCACTGTAGACCAAATGGCTCTGAGCACTATGGGACTCAACTGCTGAGGTCATTAGTCCCCTAGAACTTAGAACTAGTTAAACCCAACTAACCTAAGGACATCACAAACATCCATGCCCGAGGCAGGATTCGAACCTGCGACCGTAGCGGTCTTGCGGTTCCAGACTGCAGCGCCTTTAACTGCACGGCCACTTCGGCTGGCTCACTGTAGACTATTTTGATAGTTTTCTCTCTTGTGAAACTTAATTTAAACCTAGATTATAGATGTGATATGGCACAGGTCATCCTTCGATTCATTGTAGAACTTGGAAACCCATTCAGGGAATATTCGTTCACATTTTTGTTGAACGCAGTTGGATTTTACCACCCTGTATTAAAATATTTCCTTTTATCAATAGTGCAATTTATAAACAATGTTTTGTGAGTAGAATAAAAATTCCAATGGTAAACTTAACTACTTTTTCGACGCTATTTTACCAGCTAACTAAAAATAGGAAAGCCTTGAACCCCTTCCACTAAATTAAGTTAGTATTAAGATTCTTTTACAGGGAGTGCAGTGGAGCTGACGCTGAAATCATTAAGAATTTAATTATATCATCGCTAGTCTCACTGTCATGTGTGTTCTGGCGTCTCCTTACCAGCAACAGGTCCCAGGTTCAAACTAGTCAATTCCCTAAAAAACACGCTCAGAGCGTCGTTGCGCGAAAGTGGAAGGGAGACACGATATAGAACAAACAGACACCACGCAGAATGTTAGAAACCCAAGACTTTTCCTTACCTTTTTTACTGTTACTGGATCGCCATCTGACTACTACATCGAACTGCGACATGAATATACTTACTCTGTTTTAATATACGCTATTACCTGCTGGTGGGCTGTCATGATAAGTGGCTGTATTTATTACCAAAACTGACGTTATTCTTTAATAGCAAAGCTGACGTTATTCTTTAATTAATTTGACTGAAGTTACGTAATTCATAGTTAAACTTTTTCTTGACAAAAATAAAATTTTTGCAAAGTTTTACGTTGATGGTTTTTGGGATGGATTATAATCAGTAATGCAACATTGCTGGCAGAAGTTAATTATATTCTGAAAACGTTTCGTCAAATATTTACTACTGGTAATGAAATGATTTTACAAACGTTCAAATGGGACTTACTCCTTACAATAATCTTACAACTAGCATTGCGCAAACATACCTTCAGTAGTCTTGGGTTTTGCAAAGAAAATAATTCAATAATATTAGTTCCTCTGATGATAATAGTTAGCTGATGTCTCTGTACATCCGTTTATACTCTGGTTTTGGGATGGATTATAATCAGTAATGCAACATTGCTGGCAGAAATTAATTATATTCTGAAAACGTTTGTTCAAATATTTACTACTGGTAATGAAATGATTTTACAAACGTTCAAATGGGACTTACTCTTTACAGTAATCTTACAACTAGCATTGCGCAAACATACCTTCAGTAGTCTTGAGTTTCGCAAAGAAAATAATTCAATAATATTAGTTCCTCTTATGATAATAGTTAGCTGATGTCTCTGTACATCCGTTTATAATCTCTTGTAAATCATAGCTGGTGGCTGGCAGGCAGACCGCTCCTCTCAACCTCTCGCTTCACACCTGCTACCGACTCGCTTCACTTCTCGCTTACTACTGACTTCCTACGAACGCTAAAGTGCGGTCTCTCCTGCCAACAATGCTTTCTGGTGCTGACAATCCCTGCTACCATTACAAAATGTATCAATGCGTGGTCTTTCCCGCTCTTTTCTTAAAATGTATCTATACGCGGTCTCTCCCTCCCTTTTTAAGGTTATATCAATTTGCGGTCTCTCTTGCCAACAATACTTTGCTGCAGACATTCCCTGCTACCACAATTATTTCCAACATGACAAATATTAATTATTCCTACTTAATTCTATTAATAAAATATAAACATCTTTCATAAATTGTGGTTTGACAATAGACAATAGAAATATACACGTCTTACACTGGAAACAGGTGCATCACAGGGTGCGAATGAATTTGCGCGGTAACTGGAGACGTACTCCAAAGTCGAAATGCGCTGGAGTAAAACAGGAATGACGTATGGCGTTCCCAAGAAAGGGATATACGCCTCCTGCTGTTATTAATCAATGTAAACGATGTAGGAGGCAGCCTGAGAAGCCAAGCTACATGAGGCATTCAAATGAAAACGGGACAGATGGGATAAAAAACGTATATATATATATATATATATATATATATAATTTTTAAAAAGTAAGCACCATAACTGTTAACACATTTATGGGTTTGCCTATAAATCCATGATTGTTTCCAGGCGTCAACCTCTTCGTCCGAAGAAAATCGACGTCCGCGAATATCTTTCTTCAGAGCTCGAAAAATATGTAAATCACATGGGGAGAGGTGGGGACTATATGGAGGACGTATAAAGGCTTCCCAACGAAACTTCTGTAGAGTAGTTGAAACAACTTTGGCAACATGTTGGCAAAAATGTGCTTCCGTACGCAGTAGCAAACCTTCTCCCACGAAGGCAACGACCATCTTGTCTTGCGTGGTGATAAATGTATTACCAGTTACCAGTATTACTTTTGAAATAATAAACGGTTTATTTACTTCTTTTCAGTGCGTCTTGTTTTCATTTGAGTGCCCGTTATAGAATGTTTTCAAAGGGTGCTGTGATATAGCGTCTGGTAAGGTCATCAGAATATCAAAGCTAATTGCGAAATGACATAGACACAATATTTGCATGCTGCGAAAAGTGACAGTTGTCTCTAAATAAAGGAAAAGTGTGGGGTCATCCATTTGAGTACTAAAAGAATTCCATTAATTTTCGGTTACACGAGCAATGACACTGGTAGAAAGGCTGTCAATTCAAGTAAGTAACTGAGAAATACATTTACGAACAACTTCATCTGGAGTAATGACAAAGATAATGATGTTGGGAAAGTGAACCAATGACTGTGATTAACTGGCAGAATACTTACAAGGTGCAACTGTCTACACAACGCATGCCCGTCTTCTGCTGGAGTTCTGCTCTGCTATATGGAATCCTTGACGGGGGACATCGAAAAAGTTCAAAGAAGGGCAACTGGTTTTGTATTATCACGAAATATGAGAGTGTGTGTCACGCTCATGATACTCAAGCTGGGCTTAAAATAAAGACGGTTTACGTTGCGAGGCGACTTTTTCACAAAGCTGAAGTCACTAACTTTCTTCTGTGAATGTGAAAATATTTTATTTATACCAGACTGTGTAAGGTGATACGATCGTCGTAATAAAATAAGACAAATCAGAGCTTGTGTGGAAGGATTTAGCAGATCACTTTTCACGCAATTTTCACGATTCTGACGGTAGAGAAACAATCGAAAGGAGATCCGATGAGCCCTCTGCCAGACACTTGAGTGTGAATTTAAGAGTACTCATCTAGATGTAGATGTTGTTGCATATGTACCCGTACGTATCGATGGGTGGTACGATTTCTACGAGGAAAACGAAAGTAAGTGTGAAATTCTGGCCCACCTCGTACAGACGTGGGTGATCCTAATGGAGTAGGAAGGCCATGGGAATCGACATCACATGACAGTGCCCGGAGAAGCGAGGAACAGATTCGCCACAACGCATAGTAACTAGCGCGGACATTTCGCTCCGCAGAAGCGCATCGCAGCAGTCTGGTGGTCACTGCATCGTCCGACATCGTCTGCAGTTACCGGAAATTACGCCCACGCTGGGTTCTGCTATCACTGTCACCAGCACAGAAAAGCAGAATCATTACGGTGTCTCTGGACTGCTTCGACCATTACTCGAAGGAAGTCAACGATTTTTTACACCGCATCATTACGGATGGTGAGACATGGGTCCATCATTTCACATTTGCAACAAAAGTAGCATCTGTGTAAGGGAGACACGTCCCATCGCCTCCGTTGAAGAATTGTAAGATTACGCCATCAGCGGGGAAGGTCACGCGGTCACCGTTTCCTTCGACTGTGAAGGAGTTCTGCACGCAGAGTTTACGACAGAGGGCACAAATACTCATGTCGATTCGAACTGTGCAAAAACGACAACGCTGGGTAACGACATAAATAATTAGACGCGTTGTAAATTAAGGAAAGACGTTGTTTTCCTGCACCCGACACGGCGAGCGTGACACAGGCTTTTGTTCAAGTTTTTCGAAGAGCTGTTTAGAAACATACGCCTTACATTCCAGATCTTGCGCCATGAGATATCCATATTTATGGCAAGCTGAAAAAATGTCTAGGGGAGAGAGATTTACCAAAGATGAAGACGTTTACTCGGTAATTCTCGAACGGCTCTGCGACCTAGGAGCGGATACCTGTCATCGAGGAACTGGAAGAATCGTTGAACGTTCCGACCGTTTCTTACAGAGAAATTGTAACTATTTTGAAAAAAATAACAAAACGTCTATGTGCATCAATTTGAGTTATAGTCCACCATTCAGTGAATGTTACTTGGCCTGCGATAGTAATTTGTGAATTACTTTTGAAGTATCCTCGTAGCAAGATACGAGGAGTACCCACAAAAAGCGGAATTATTTTTTAAAAGCTACATAATTTTAAATTGTTGACAAAACAACCTTATACCTTTCAAAATACTGTCCATTACAGCTAACAAATTTGTCCCACCGATGCTTCCATTGTTCGAAAAATTTTTTCTAATCATCTTTAGAAACGGCTGACAGCTCTTACCTCCTTTTTTTCTTGACTTCTTCAATGTTGTCACATCGCTGTACTTTCATGCCACTTTTCATGCTTGGAAATAAGAAAAAGTCGTACTGAGGCGGGTCAGGCGAGTAAGATGCAGGCGTGTTGTCATCGTGGAACAACCAGTGTGGCAAATATCGGGCCAGCCGCTGTGGCCGAGAGGTTCTAGGCGCTTCAGTCCGTAACCGCGCTGCTGGTACGGTCGCAGGTTCGAATCCTGCCTTGAGCATGGATGTGTGAGATGTCCTTAGGTTAGTTAGGTTTAAGTAGTTCTAAGTCTTAGGGGAATGATGACCTCAGATGTTAAGTCCCATAAATCTTAGAGCGATTTTTGTCACATATCGGGTCTTTTTTTACGAACACCGTGGCCCAGTCTCCGGCAGTTGATTAATTGTCTCTCGACCGTCTGTGAGCACAAGCTCTCGAAGTTTAAGATTTTCGTCTATCCTGGCAGCTGATGGACGTCCACAACGCGATTTTTCATTAATCGACATGTCGCCATCATTAAATCGAGCAAACCTGTCGTACAGTTGAGTTTTTCCCATAGCGTCATCTCGGTAAGCTGTTTTCAAAATTAAAACGGTTCCAGCAGTACTTTTACCGAGTGAAAAACAAAATTTCACAGCTGCGCGTTCTCCACTTAAACTTGCCTTTGTAAAAAACGAAACAAGAACCAAACAGCGCAAGCAAAAAATATCACTGCGCTTGAACAGAACAAGACAGGTCACCCACACAGGCGGCATTGAATTGGCAATGACTTGCTCTATACAAACCTGGCGGCAGAATGCGTACTACACATGATCCGCCCACGGCAATGTTATTCCTGTTTCTCTTGAGTATCCCCCGTACAGCAGACACAATTAATCTTGACACTTCTTCATTGTAAACCTAACAGTTAGACGGAGAACAGACAGTATTGAGCTCCTTTGTTCTAGATACAGCACCGACGCCTTTAGTTTAGAGCAACGTCAGGTAATACTATCTTGAGAATAGCTACGTGCACAGGGTCAGTACTTCCTTGAAACCGTCAGACAGACTGAAGCTGTATGATTTCTGACGGAATGCAGTAAAATAAAAATCAAATCGAAAAGAAGAAGGCATTGTTAAGGTGGAATACCATCTGCAGAAATGTCGAGAATCCAAAGCTACCCTTATCCGTAAGGTCACAGTGGTACCTCATTGTAAATTGGGTAATACTGACAAACAGAAACTGAACAAACTTCTTCTCCACCCCAGATCATCATGCGAAAATTGGCAGCCAGACGGATAGTTTCATTCAAAGGTTTGCGTGTGGAAACCCCACCACAATATTTCCATACCTGCTCGGCAAACAACAGGGTATCCGGGAATTACGGACGAATATTAAATTGCTATAGAAGATATAAAATTTATTGAAAATGTAATTTTCTGTTTTACAAACACATTACATAACTTTTCCCAGTTATGTATGAAACATTATATCCTCCATATGAGGCTGCGCGGCTACAAGCAATGCGTTTACTGAAGTTGTCGACGACGCGTTCACAAACGCCTGGCTTCCAGATTTCCACGCAAAGAGATAATTTTTTGAGGAAACTTTTCATTCAGCAAAGTAGTTGTTTCTCGAGATGTGTGACATGTCGCACCATCTTGCTGAAACCAAAAATCGTCATTTTCATCAATAAGAGGAAAAAGCCAATCAGAGAGTATGGTTCAGTAACGGTCGCCGTTCACAGTGACGGCAGCTCCCTCATCATTTTCCAAACAGTACAGGCCGATCTCTACTCCTGCCCAGAACCCACACCACACTTTCGTGCGCTGTGGATGCGTCTCACCTTCCATAGTCACCCGTGGATCTTCGTTTCCTAAATTCTGCATTCTGCTTATAGAAGTACCCACTGAAGTGGAAGTGCGCCTCATCTGAGAAAATTATTCTCTATGTGAGGTTCTTGTTCTCCGCTTGTCGAGCCGAGACCCACTGAGCAAATCGATGACTCTTTCCACTATTTGCAGGCTTCAACTCCTGTGTAAGTTGAGTCTTGTTGGCATCATTTTCAGATCTTTTGGAAGGATTTCATGCAGTGAGCTTGGTGATAAATTCAACTCTCGACGAACCTATTTCAGGGGCATTAGGTCACATTGTCGCGCATGGCAGCCTTGTTTCCTTGTGTTCGAACAGAATGTGGTCGTCCTGCTTTCTTAACGTATGAAACAGAACCCGTGGTCTCAAACTTCCGGATCGACTTCCAAATTGATGATTCGGTTGGAGTAGCAATGCGTCAGTGTTACACGCAATTCACGGACGGCTGCCGTGGGACTTTCTCTATTTCTGTAACAAATTTTTATCACTCGGATACGTTACCAATTTGTCATCTGCTCCTTGATGAAAATAGATATCAAACAACAATGCTCACGACACAAAAGCTATCAGGCTACTAATGGGAAACATCGCAGAAACAGACATGAAAAAACGACGGCTACCAACCGTCATACGACAAAATGGTGCAAACTTCAATTTTGTCCTTACTTCCCGGGCACCTGTTAGCAGTTACAGACTACACAAACCGAAATTTTACGGAAGTGAGAAGCTTATTTATCACGAGAACCTCCATATCAACGCACTGAAATCAATGCGTCAACGTGCATTATAGGGTACACACTGACTTGCATAAATAGAGAAAAGCTTCGTCAGGTTCCACTAATAGAACTCCTATCCGGATATAAGCATCATAAAATTCAAACTGAGGAAAAATATCAAGAGAATACGGCAGCATGGTAAGAATTATGATTAACTTAAAACGATACCAATAAACACTACCTAACAAAAAAGGTGATGACCCATGAAAACATGGATGGATGTCAATGTAACTTCGTACATATGTGTACAATCGACGAGTATGTAAATTATTAGATTTGCAGTTCTCAACAGCCATAGGAGTGCATTAGCATTGTTCGTGTTTAGTTTCGTTGCCAGGCCTGGTAGGTCATATAGGGGGAGTGAAAAGTATCACATTTTGAGTGATCTCTGTGAAGAACACGGAAGTGCTGCATAGTTATGAAGGACAGCGTTAGCAGCACCTGGCAGGGTTCGAAAGTGGCCACATTAGGGATCTCCATTTTGCTGGCCTGTCGAATAGTGAACTATCCACCTTTGTGCGGCATTCCGACGTGGTAATGGCTGGTGAGAATAGCGGCGAGATGGGAGAGGTCTCATTCTTCTAATGCTTTGGAGAAGCATAGAAATTTTACTCCTGACGTCATGGTGAGGTGGAACCATCGGGCATGAGTTCTGGTCTGGTTCATCATGAGTTCTTACGTGTTACCTCTTATTTTACAGTATTGTGGTGCCATTTTTCAACAGGATAATGCTCGCCTGCACGTAGCACTTGTCTGTAAGTACTGTCTTCGTGATGTTGAGGTACTCCCGTGGACAGCGAGATCCCCATATCTGTTCTCGATGAAACATGCGTGGTACCTTATAGGCCGCCAACTCTGTCCCATTGTAGGCCAGCTTCCCTCAGGAGAGCATATAATGGCCTTAACACACCCTTACCAACCGAATACAGGTTAGAGGTGCTAAAACGTCATACCAGTAAGGGGGCACATACTGCCAAGTTCTTTGTCAATTTGACTCCCTTCTGTAATCACTGCATTAGCATCACTCACCTTCTCAACACATGAAGGTTCATTTTCTTTCCTCCTCAACTTCTGGGTGCTCCATTAATTCCATCAACGTGTTTAAAAGAATGTAACGACTGCATCGAGGTGAAGAACACTTTGATACCAGTCAGTTTGCAGACGTCACGTCCGTAGGCATCGCATGTTGACGATTTCACCGTCTCCAGTCACCCAAGGTATTTCCAACCGAATAGGTGACCAATTCGTCCGCCAGGCACTACTGGCTATCTCCATATACAAACTGTTGGCTCTCAACGAGTCCATAATCCTCTCCAGCCGATTATTTGTCATCGAGAAGCAGCAGTTGCTACCTTTCTGGACACATTTTCTTAACAAAAAAATTCTTGTGTGTTGCTGAAGCTGGTGTCCTTTACATTACACGTAATCTATATAATAAATAGTGTTTCCCTAAAAACTAAGAAGAATAAAAAGCCGTGTGGTGCAAATAGGCTAGAACCCTGAATACAGCTCCTCATACCAAAGTGGGCTAGCCCAGGCAACACTCACGGCCCGCTTTCACAGGTTCACACCTTTCAGTAGTTCTCTCCTGTGGGGGTGGTCGTAACTGGAGATCGAAAATCTTCTCTGTAGGAAACGATAAGGATTCTGGAAACAATGAAAGCAAGACTCCCCGGGAGATGCCTTCGTCCACAAGACCGAGAAAGCAGGAGATACAGGCACCCAGATTGATACGCGCGTTCCTCGACTCCCGTAAGGCGTTCTGTATAGTTCTTCAGTGTCGCCTATTGAATGAAATACGACAGCACGGAATATCAGTGCAGCTTTGTGAAGTTATTCAACAGTTCCCAGTAACTTAGAACCTCTGGAGTATAATTAATTTCGGCATAACCCAAGGAATTTGGAAAACCATTAGTGTTCATATTATACATAAACAGAAGATTTAACCATTATGGATGCAAAACACTCTGACTGTGTTGAATCAGGGTTTGCCGAAACGACTCCAACAAGTCGTCTTTTGTGATGTTAGAATTTTTGTTCCCCTGTTACGCGAAACAGTTAATCTTCCTTGTTTCCCCTTTCCCTGTGTTGGCAAAGTCACACAATGACTCTCACAACGCAACGAAAGATTATTAAGAACTACACCATCAGATGGTAAGTTGATAGATTACTTGAAACCGGGAATGGGAATATAGCACTTACAGCGGCACAGAAGACTCCGACAATGCAACGAAAGATTATTAAGAACTACATCATCAGATGGTAAGTTGATAGATTACTTGAAACCGGGAATGGGAATATAGCACTTGCAGCGGCACAGAAAGCGATTAGTTACGGTCATACGTGAAAGCTTTTATGTGTAAATAACAGAGCATAACGTCGGTAGCCCCCTGAAATGCAGAAAGCCTCGCGGAGGATCGATGCTTGGTGCAGTGACTACCATGTAATCCACAATGTCAACCAATTCAACGTGTTGCTAGTAAATAAGCGGATAGGACCAAAAATTTTAAATTATACACAGGCCCTTTAATCACCAGAAGGACTCACATCCACTAAATATCGGCGAGTACGACTATGGAGCTATGTGGAATTATTTAAGGTGTTACGACCACAAAAAGCTCGTCGTATGTTAGGCAAATGCAAAACTTAGATTCATTGGAAGAAACTTCCGGAAGAGTAGCCAACCCAAGAAGGAGGTAGCACGAAAAACCTTGTATTACCTGACAGTCCGAGGGCATTACCAGATAGAACTAGGAGAGAAAGTAGTCAATATCCAAAGATCAGCTGCACGTTTCATCACAGGGACGTTTATTAGTCGCGAAAGTGTTATGGAGATGCTCATCAAGCCCCAGTGAAGTTGAGCATCGCGGCATGGTTTCTGTTAAAATTCTCTGACATAGTCTTTCAGACGTCACAACCAGTACCCACTATATCTCGGGAAAATATCCTGCAGATAAAATTAGATATATCCCGGTTCACACACAGACTTACTAACAATCGTTCTTCCCACTGACCATTCTCGACCGGAACACGAAAGTGAATAATGACAGTTGTAGAGTATTCTCCACTACACGCCGTAATGTGGTTTGCAAAATATAGATGTAGATATCTGAAAAGAGTAGGAGAGACACTGTTGACTGTGTGGGATAAACCGGATTACAAAATGACCTGTGAGATAAGAGTGTTTATGTTTACACAAGTGTGCCACTGCGACAGTATGTCATTTTAAACCATGGACGAAAATGGAACGTTGTTCTCGTGTTTGCAACGACAGTCGTTGCTTAATAAATAGACAGATTCATGTCTGTGTACACTCACAATAACTGATGGTGTAAATGTAAGAGTATATGCTTCAAAATGGCAAACACTGAAAATAAGCTGATCGTAATATAAATTACAGTGATTGTACATGGAAACTGGATTTACCATTTGTTAAGAATGAAAATAAGGCGACTCTTAGCGGAAAATAGGAAACAAAATGTTGAGCTATTCATTCCTAAAAATGTAAAATAGCGACGAGGTAGAGAACTGATTAAAAATAATTAAGAAACAAAGCAAAGAGGTATCGCCAGGCCAGTAGGGGGAGGATGTAGGATCGAGGGTGCATCGTAGCCAGTATGTGATGAGAGGCACCTGCACCCAAAACAACGTGAACTAACCCCAAAAATACACTGAAGCACCAAAGAAACTGGTATAGGTGAGTGTATTCAAATACAGAGATATGTCAACAGGCAAAATACGGGGCAGCGGTCGGCAACGCCTATCTAAGACAAAAAGTGTCTGGCGAAGTTGTTAGATCGATTGGCGCAGTTGTTAGAGGGGTTACTGCTGCTACAACGGCAGGTTATCAAAATTTAAGCGAGTTTGAACGTGGTGTTATAGGCAGTGCACCAGCGATGGGGCACAGCATCACCGATATAGTGACGAAGTGGGGACTTCCCCGTTCGACAGTTTCACAAGTGTATCGTGAATATTAGGAATCCGGCAAAACATCAAATCTCCGACATCGCTGCGGCCGAAAAAAGATCCAACAAGAATGAGACCAACGAGGACTGAAGAAATTCGTTCAACGTGGCAGTAGTGCAACCCTTCCGCAGATAGTGGCAGATTTTAGTGCTGGGCCATCATCAAGTGTCAGCGTGAGAACCACCAAACGAAACATCATCGGTATGGGCTTTCGGAGCCGAAGGCCCACTCGTGTACCCTTGATGACTGCACGACACAAAGCTTTAAGCCTCGCTTGGGCCCATCAGCATCGATATTGGACAGATGATGACTTGAAACATGTTGCCTGGTCGGTCGAATGTCGTCGGAAATTGTATCTAGTGGATGGACGTTTGCGGATATGGAGACAACCTCATGAATCCGTGGACCCTTCATGTCAGCAGGGGACTGTTCAAGCTGGTGATTCAAATGGTTCAAATGGCTCTGAGCACTACGGGACTTAACATCTGAGGTCATCAGTCCCCTAGAACCTAGAACTACTTTAAACTAACTAATATAAGGACATAACACACATCCATGCCCGAAGCAGGATTCGAACCTGCGACAGTAGTGGTCGCGCGTTTCCAGACTGAAGTGCCTAGAACCGCTCGGCCACAACGGCCGGCCAAGCTGGTGGAGGCTCTATAATTGTGTGGGGCATGTGCAGTTGTAGTGATATGCGATCCCTAGTAGGTCTTGATACGCTTCTGACAGGTGACACGTACATAAGCATTCTGGATGATCACCTGCATCCATTCATGTCCACGTGGTAGTGTGCGCTCTACACGATATTAGGCAGGTGTACCAGTTTCTTTGGCTCTTCAGTTTAGTTTCAACCCTTACAACTGGGGATAAAAACCACTGTTTCAGAATAAACAGAGAACCATTTCAACCGTCCGTACATCGTCCGGCAACACCAGAGGCAAAGAATCTGGAATGCCGTACCTGACGTGGAGAGCGAGGAGGAGGGGGTATTTCATCAGGATATGAACTACTCTCCGCAAGGCAATGCAACCTCAATGCAGGAGGTTTAATTATATAAGCTAAAGTTATGACCCACGCAGAGGCGACATAAAATGGTGGATTCCTTCGTGGAAAAACAGAAAGAGGAACGCCATACAGGCGCAGTCTTCTTGATTGCACTGAGGTTATTAAAGGTGGAATAACACACCAGATGATGTTCCATCTCCGAAGGCCAGTAATCACTTCTGAACCGAAACGGTCGGCCAGTTTATTCACCGAGATATCAATAAGACTTGGGACCAAGAAAAAGGCAACTGAAGAGATAATATGATGAAGGTCAGAGAGAAGGCCATGAGTAGTAGAAATCACTACCTAATATGAATAGCATCACTCAACAGCTAGACACTGTTTATTTAATGATTACAAAATAAAACGCAATTGAGGGAGTTCTGTTTAATAAAATGTAGGTCTGTGTTAATCGTTAGCACTTCTGTCATACAAATACCACATTTTCTCAACGCCGAAGGGCCATGAGGGAGACTGAAATAAATCGGTCCTAATTCGTGATCTGTGTACTAATCAAGTAAGAATGCACCGAAATTAACGGTGAGTTTATTCTAAGAAGATATGCAGAGGACCCAGCACAAGATCTTGACGTGCATTCCAGCTAGAAAGCTGACCTCAGCTCGAACGTAAAAGATTCAACACCCTGTGCATGAAGAAGCGTTCGATATGTCAGATGATAGGATATTGTCGTATGGTGATGGCATAAGTGAGCAAGAGTTGGTTCCGCCTTAACTGAAGAGGTATTCGTAAGATCCCCCGATTCAGTAAGAAGATTCTATATAGAGAATCTGTAAGGAGCCAGTGGATAGTCTTACTCAGTGGTGATGTAGTGTGTCTAACAATGTCAAGGCCGAAGGTGTCACTGATCCTAAAAACTGGCAACCATAGTCCATTTGACACAAGACCATCGTTCGGTATATACGGAGTAGAGTACCACGCTAATATCGGTTACTCAGGAATCTGAGAGTATTACGAGTTTTGTATGTTTTAGAGCTTAATTTGACAAATATGGGGCAACCATGACAGATTTTTATGAAAGAGGAGACCAAAACCTCGTCACTATGCAACAACGTGGTTTGGTACCCAAGCGGCGTTCTGAGAAAGATTGAACCGTGGTACGAGAGAGAATAGCATTAGACGTGTTGTCACTACATAAATTTGAAAGTCATAGGGATGATATCTAGTGGAGGCCATTCATATGACTACATGGACTGACATTCATCATAGGCTACAGATTCGGAACCAAACCAAAAGCACGGAAGTCACTAGCCCGTTTATGGCGATAAGGAAGAATGGAACACTGTCCACGAAGTTCAAAGGGACACCGTAGTGTTGGAACAATGGAGAGCTCAGCAGCGTACTAACTCTCCCCTTAAACGAGCGGAGGGATACAAAGTGACGAATAATAATCGGTAGGGTGCGTCGAAGGCATGGAGGGTAGGTAAAATGAGATGGGGCCAAACGGAGTAACATGCTTTATGACGATCAAAGCAGATTACATTGAGATGTTGACGTTTAGAAAAAGAATGTTGGATTGCTGTTTCATACCTAATCAGGTGGTCGATTGTGGACTCTCTCTCCCAGGAGCCACACTGGTAGGCGGACAAGAAACCCCATGAGACGAGAAACGAGCGTAATTATCAGGCTACCGTACTTTCAAGCAGATTTCCGAGTACATCGGTGGGGTTTCACCAAAGAAGACGAAGTAAATATTCCTGAATTACAATCAAGAACAACTGCCTAGATGAGAAACATAGACGTAGATATCCTCGGTGTAACAAAGCAGCTTAAATCACTTAATAAGGGCGAGGCCTTCGGTCCAGACTGTATACCAGTAAGGTGCCTCTCAGAGTATGCTGATAAAATAGCTCCATATTTAGCAATTATATACAACCACTCGCTCACAGAAAGATACGTACCTAAAGACTGGTAAATTGCTTAAGTCACTCCAATACCCAAAAAGGGAAGTAGGCGTAATCCGCTGAATTACAGGCCTATATCACTAACGCCGATTTGCAGTAGGGTTTTAGAACATATACTGTATTCGAACATTATGAAGTACCTCGATGAAAACGATTTATTGGCATATAGTCAGCACGGATTCAGAAAATATCGTTCTTGTGAAACACAACTAGCTCTTTATACTCATGAAGTAATAAGTGCTATCGACAGGGTATGTCCAATTGATTCCATATTATTGGATTTCCAGAAGGCTTTCGACACCGTTCCTCACAAGCGTCTTCTAATCAAACTGCGTGCCGACGGAGTATCGCCTCAGTTGTGCGGCTGGATTCGTAATTTCCTGTCGGAAAGTCACAGTTCGTAGTAATAGACGGAAAGTCATCGAGTAAAACAGAAGTAATATCCGGTGTTTCCCAAGGAAGTTCAAATGGTTCAAATGGCTCTGAGCACTATGGGACTTAACATCCATGGTCATCAGTCCCCTAGAACTTAGAACTACTTAATCCTAACTAACCTAAGGACATCACACAACACCCAGTCATCACGAGGCAGAGAAAATCCCTGACCCCGCCGGGAATCTAACCCGGGAACCCGGGCCCAAGGAAGTGTTATAGGCCCTCTATTGTTCCTGATCTATACTAACGACATAGGAGACAATCTGAGTAGCCGTCTTAGATTGTTTGTAGATGATGCTATCATTTACTGCCTTGTAAAGTCATCAGACAATCATAATGACTTGAAAAATGATTTAGATAAGATATCTGTATGATGCGAAAAGTTGCAATTGACCCTGAATAATGAAAAGTGCGAAGTTATTCACATGAGTACTAAATGAAATCAGCTAAATTTCGATTATGCGGTAAGTCACACAAATCTGAGGGCTGTAAAATCAACTAAATACATAGGGATTACAATTACAAATAACCTAAAATTCGAACGATCACATAGGTAAAATTGTGGAACCAAAAACTGTAATTTATTGGCAGAACACTTAGAAGGTGCAACAGGTCTACCAAAGAGACGGCTTACACTCAGCTTGTTCGCCCTATTCTGGAGTACTGCTGTGGGGTGTGACATCTGCATCAGGCGGGACTGACGGATGACATCGAAAAAGTACAAAGAAGGGCAGCTCGTTTTGTATTATCGCGAAATAGGAGAGATAGTGTCACAGATATGATACGTGAATTGGAGTGGCAATCATTAAAACAAAGGCGTTTTTCGTTGCGACGGGATCTTCTCATGACATTTCAATCACCAGTTTTCTCCTCCGATTCCGAAAACATTCTGTTGGCACCCACCTACATAGGGAGAAATGATCATCACGATAAAATAAGAGAAATCAGGGCTCGCACGGAAAAATTTAAGTGCTCGTTTTTCCCGAGTGCCGTTCGAGAGTGGAACGGTAGAAAGACAGCATGAAGATGGCTCATTGAACCCTCTACCGGGCACTTTATTGTGAACAGCAGAGTAATCACCTAGATGTAGACGTAGATGTAGGTCTTAACCAGTCGGTAGCTGTCGATTGATGTTTTGTTCTTGACTGGTTTAAGGACTGGGATGATAACATTATCTCTCCGTTGTGAATGGAAAACACCACTAGGGAAAAAGACACTGAGTAGATGGAGTCTGTCAGTCACATTTATATATTGGATTATCTGATTGTGAATGGAATCAAAGCTGTATCATGAGGAAAGTCAATAGGCTCAAGCAGTCTTCAGTTAGTGAAAGGCTCGATACGCAATTCTGAATAATGGGGAGTAAAGGATAGGGTTATGTCTTCAACTCCCCTTGTGTATTGGAAAGATGGCTGGGTAAGAAGAGTGCCTGGTACCTGACGCAAAGTTAGTCGCAGTGTATTCAGCAGGAACCAACGCATCGATGGAAATACTATCATGAAGGAGGAGAACCATAACAATTGATCTTTGGCGGGCCAGTAGACTACAGAGCTTGTCACACAACGGGGATGAAGAGGTATAGTTTCCCAAGGGGGCGAAGTAGCGCCCCCAGCATTCCATCTAATTGCATTTAAGGTAGTGAGCCTTTGCACAGAGCCCTTTAAAGGTGATGATGGCAGGCTGTAAAGGATGTCGTTTTAGGCGTTTGAGGGTCGTTCATCAATGCTGAATAGCTGTTCAAATATCTATGGTCCACTAAGGTACCGATGGAGTGAGCACATAGAAAGAGGATAGCAGTTCCAACAGCGTGGGTGACCGAGTTGGAGACGTTTCCTCTGACTGGAAAGTATCACTATCACAAAGATCGTCCTATAGCGATCACTGTAGCTAATCTACGAACAGGGGTAAGGGAATGTAAAATTAATAGCCAAAAATGTTTCATGGATGGTATTAAAGCGGGTATGTGTACAGTCTTTGACATGACACAGGTGAAGACAATACAGTGACTCTCCCAAAGAAGCGGTGTGTGTTGAAATCCCAGATGGAAGAAGACGGTGGGGGGGGGGGAGGGGGGTGAGAGTGGCAGAGTCACTGGATTAAGATGACCATCTCAAGAAGCGTAAGTGACCTGCCGTGTGATAGATAATTTTCGCTAATAATGGTTGTTCGGGTCATTCGCACCTGTACTGCCGTTGCTTCCGATGTGATATGGAGGGGAATCCATTCACTGACGACATTTGGAGAATCAAAGTACAGAACCTTGCTGATTCTCTTTCAGGGCGAGCATGCTTCCGGAAAAATAATCCGTAACCTCAAGAGACTAGAGAATGATCAACATTGAAATGCATTTCTAGGAGACCAACACACATCAGACAACAGCAGAACGTGAATTGTAGTTGTACTGGCAGGTGACGGTAATATCCGTTGTAGTTCCATTGAATTATCACTTTCAGAAACCAAGGGGACAGATCACGTCACAGGAGCACTGCCTTCAATGGTTCCGAGTCCGATGACGTGGAGGGGAAATGGCGACTCCGGGTTTATTGTAATAACCTTCTCCTTAAGTTTCTTCTTTTTGTATATTAAATTGCTTTAGAGGCCTTATCCGCTACGGGGCTAGGAACCATAGGGGATCAGGCAGGCTTGGGACTCACAGTCTGTGGCTCCTTCAGTCACCGGCTAGTCTCAGGTTGCTGCTCTGTAGAATTCTGAAGAGAGAGTTCAGTAAAGGCAGTTCTTTGACTGGTGGATGACGGTGGAGAATGCTGTTTCTCCAGCCAGCTGCGGTGGGTTGAGGTACCTGAAGACGTTCCTGCAGGAACTGCAAGAGGGAAGGGTCTGTCTACTCCATGGGTTAATCTACTTGCACTGGTATAAAAAGTCTATATCGAGGGAATGGAAGTAGAAAGTACTCGAGGAACTGCCGATGGCCTGGCGACGCTAGTAGCAAAACTCGACACCATCGGAATGGAATATAAGTGATAGTACTATTTCCAGGTTTGCAAATACGAGCGGCGACCGGAGACTTTAATTTGTTGGATTTTACGTTCCCTATCTAGTGGTCAGAGAGAGGGATTTACTCCGCAACTGTATGAAGAAGCTGAGAAAAGATACAAAAAACCGGGATTTTCGTACAAAGACTCTACACTGGGGTTGGGAAAGATGGCTTCACATCACAACACGTGACTATGACTTTAATTTTCTCAGGAATCGATTCCTCCTCGAATGTAGATTCATCGCATCTTGCAAGTTTCGTCTAATTTCCCATCCGTCCACAGCGTTATCTATTTAACGCAAAACCACTTCGTGGCCAGCGGAAGGAAGACATTTCTCCAAATGCATTTTCGATAGTATTTACTAAATACATAGGGGTAGTAGATAGATAAGACACTATCAGAATGAGGGAGATTCTGATAAATCCGAAGTGGACTCTTCGCCATGGCGCCACCGAGGTAAGGCAATGGCCACCTGGCTTAGTGGCCATTGCACTAAGTCCAGGTGCCCTCAAATGGCCAGGCAAATACTCTTCGACATGTGTATGCAGGTAGGTAACAGCTCCCAAATGAATATTGCGTTCCATATGTAGTCGGAGGAATACCATCAAGTGGGTACCTCGGTTACCCACGTACATTGGCTACCATGCTGCGTACTGGGGACCTTTCCCATCCCCGTACGGCCTACGCTTTTGGAAAAGGATTTGCAAAGGTGGACCTGACTTCGATGTAGCGAGCTAACGTGAGCTAGCCGAAATACGTTATGTAAAATAAATAAGGAACTTGCAAAAGCCACAATCAGTGCCCTATAAACAGGTTACGTTATCAAAATAACACCTACCCTACGGACCAAGTCATAAAATATATGGTGAGAGAGTAAAACTGCAACACAGAAAAGGAATAAGTGCTGCAATGGCTCGGGCCCCATAACCCTATAGCTCGGTACACTCATACTTGCAAGAGTCGTGAGGCCCATGGGAAAGCGGGGGGTTGGGGGGGATGAAAGTAAAGTCTTATCTGCCAGCGTTATCCAGAACGAAAATGATTAACTGACAAGACTCGTAAATTTCTGTATATAGAGTCCCTCTTTCTGGAGTGTTCGATTGAATTGGTATCAGTTACGGCAGTACTGTTCTTGATAAGTGTTGGTACCTGCTGTAAATTCATCCACAACCTAAATATGTTTTATACTAGCTGAATGTCCGGTATTGCTTATGTACTTGGTTATTTAATCCATTCCCCTATTAGAGGAGAAATAAAAATAAACGACAGTGACATACTAAGTTTACAAATTCTAACAGAATATACATTATGTATTAATGCCGCTTCTAAATGTATGGAGAATAGCATTTTCAATTGCGTAGAACACAAATTAAGCAATAACAAAGTTTTATAATCATTTTCAAACAACGGATGAATAACAAGTTACGGCATTACTGAAGGAATTTTAATCTCCAGCTTATTATTGCGAGATGTAATTAGAAAACGTAATCTACATTTCATTAAGTTCCACCAGAAACGAAAGTATTACATGTAAATTGTGATAAGCTTTGTATACAATAGAAGAAACTAATTTCGCAGGAAGTTCAGAGCAACACAACAACCGAACAAAGAGTATTCATTTAGATGTGCAATAAAAACAGGAGGACAGTCAAAAATATAACTGCGCTCCTGTTCCTCTCTGTGAGAACTTCAGTTCAACAGTATCCGTAAAATTACACGTAATGCACAGCAACGCGGCATTAAAGGTCTTGCACGCTGCAGTGAGGATGTGTGGGCTGAACAGAAAATCATTACAATTGGGGTTACGTAACTTAAACCTCATCTGTAAGCACTCATTATAATCTCAGATCGCAGCACTGATCTTTCAGTCCCATTCCGCGTGTAACATTTACAGTGGTTCTTGCTGTATTTCGTATTTCCCCAAGTACTTTCTTGGTTTGACTGATTTTGCTAGGTTTATCGGTAGATGAACAAGTGTATGGGTCACCAATAACAAATTAGAAAGAGAAAGTGAGTTATTTTCCATCCGATCCACTCAACAAAGCCAGAAAACGCTGTCACATTAATAGGTATGCGCTGCCTGCGATATGCAAGGTATAAGAGAATCGCTGACCAGAGAGCAGTGTTGTCTGTACGAACTGTGTAGCTGTAGCAGTAAGTTGTTGCAAATGTGTGTGTCTGCTCTGGTCTGGTCTGGTGTATCATGTTGGCTGGGACGGTAGCGGTGCAGCGATACCGGAGCCTGAGTATTATTGTATAAGGTAAAAAAAGCAGCCTCGCGCATATCTAGTAATATTATGTAAACTCCCACGTATATCTTTTAAAAATGTCCTAATAATAACAAGCATTCATTTCAATTTAAAGAATTTAATATTTTTTTCAATGCATGATCATTCCGATTGTTGCAAAAGAAAAATCATTAGCTTCCTTTCATAAATAACCAATGTATAGGCCAGCATTGCATAGAGTTGTGCCGGAAAAGAGCTATTGTAAGAGCTGATATATTCGCCGTTTTTATTGAGGTAAGAATTTTTGCTTTTTTTATTCAGAATGATCTTACAGGGCCGTGACGCAGCACTGCTGTCGTCCTAAAATTTACCAGGTTACTGAATTTATTTTTTTATTATTACGAGGTTTAGGAATTTTTCTGTTTCGAGCTTACATTAAATGAGAGAAGAATTTTGTGGGTACATAAAATGGGAACCAGTTTTGTTCTGTGGTTACACTAAAATTAGAATCATTAAACAAATAATTATATATATATATATATATATATATATATATATATATATATATATATATATATATATATATATTTAAATTTTTGTGGGGAGGTTACACTTGGCGACATCCGGCCAGGATCGTATTTCTTTGTGAATCTCTGAAAAGTAGTCATATATCTGCTCTTATTTACTTAAATGTAGTTTGCATCTGGTTCAACGTATTTACTAATCTGTCACTCTTTCTTTCACAGATCATCGGCAATTTATTGCTCTTTGTTGTAATTGTGTTTGTTTCATTTTTGCTTCGTCTTTGTTTCATTTTTGTGCTTAATTTTGATTTGTGAAAAATGCCGCGAAAAACTGTTAACAGTACATCGCGATGTGCAATGAGTGAAATCGCCGACTCGAATAGCTTGGCCGATAGTACTTGCGAAACTCGGTGTAATAGCGATAATCGTCTAATTACAGATAATCAGTACATGCCGATCAGTAGTAATGATTTTGATCCTAATGATGAACAAACAAATTCAAGTATGTCCACAGTAAATGTAACAATTGATGACGCGGTACGTTCGGATACAATGAACGCTGCCCAGTTTGACACACCTGGTTTGCAAATTTTGAATTGTGAACAGATAAATTTTTCTCACGAAGATGAACAATGTAGTCAAAACACGTCAGATTTATTTGATTCCGAGGTAGTGACCCACAGTGCACACCCGATTGGCAAACCTTTCCAAGAATCACAGAATGACCAAATGGTTACAAAAAACGTGACAATTGCAGATACACCATCATACAACATAGAAAATAGAGTCGCTACTTTTGGCATGGATCAAGTTATGGCAGTATTGCTACAACTTGATGAAAAACTCAGACAGTCGAGTGATAAACAAGACAACAATCACAAACAACTTAGTGAAAATCTCAAACAACAAATTAATGAAAGTCTCAAACAGTCGAATGATAAGCAAGATAACAATTTCAAACAACTTAATGAACAGATTACAGCCGTTGCCGCGCAATGTCATGATACTAAAGAACAATTACGTGAGGAAATTAAGGCTTGTGCTAGGAGCAGTAGTGAAGAAATTAGATCTGTGGCTCAAGAATTAAGTAATACACATGCAGCCACAACTAAAATACTTAGAGACGAAATTAGTGCAGTCGCTAAACAATGCTCTGAAAACGCAACACAGTTACGCAAAGAGTTTAAATTAATGTCAGCAGAACTTTCGCGCACACTGGATGCGAAAGTAGACGCGAAATTTGACCAACAGAAAAGCCAAATTGACGATCGTTTTAATCACCACCTACAAAATAGTGAAACGCTTTACCGTAAATTTATACAGGAACAGAATAAAGTAAAACAACAAGTCTTGGAAACAATTACTGCACAGAGACAGGAAGATAAGCGTAAATTGTTTACGAAAGCAAAAACATACGTAGACAACAATATTGCTACAGTATCGGACGAAATTAATGCTATCAAACAGTTTAACACCGAATTACATGATGAAATCTCTGACCTTAAAACAAAAACGGACACACACACAGTAGACTTTCAGACAGTGACCGACAGACTTGAACAATTAGAACTAATACAGGATCCTGATGCCATCAAAGCAGACGTTAAGAAATTAAACAAAACCACACGTAAAATACAAGAACAAATTAATGCTTGAGATACTAAAAACGATGATCAGGTAAAAATACTGACTGAAAAATATTATGAATTGGCCAGTCGTATTGATGTTATCGAAAGTAATAATGACACAAAATCAGACGATACGTCACCAGTTTGGTTTAATTAAACACCTGAATTCCAAAACTTACAGCAGACGATCAGTGAGATAGGTTCGTGCAATAATACATTACGTATAAAAGTGTTGTCTTTGCAGCACGAAGTGATGGAGATAAAAAATATTTCAGCCTTTAACACATCACAGCATACGCCACTTTGCAAACATTTGTCAGATTTACACAGCCAGTATAAGTTAGGTAATTTACAAAGAGTACGTGAGTTAGGTTTCGAACAGTCACAGACAAATAGATTCTCATACAATCCTGAACCTGTTCAGGCATACAGAGACGATAATTTTGATTATAAGCACTTTCTAACGGTGAGAAAATTTAAAGTATTTAAAAATGACAGAACACGGTGTCGCGCTTTGGACTGGATATGACAATTTATTTTTGAATTTCCACCGCCATTGCCTGCAATGCAGAAACTAGAATTAGACTGGACACAACAATTTGCTTTTGAATTTTCACCGGCATTGTCTGTAACGCAGAAACTAAAATTTATTTGCACCGCGTAATTGACCTAAGGGGATTCATTACACTTCGATGAATATGTGCCGTAGCGTGCACAGGACTCCGAGCCGCAGTAGTGCTATTTCATCTTTAGTTTTCTGCACTGCTGCCTTCTCTTCTACTATCCTTTATATCTATCAAAACAGCTCTTCAACTATCGATCTATCTAGGATTAAGAATGAATAATGAAAACCTGATATGACAAGTTTTACCTGAAAGTGACAGTTGTTATACGCTCCAGGAACGACAACCACCAGAATTTTAATAACAGACAACATTTTAATTATCAGTATCGTCAAAATTATCAGCAACAGGAACCGCATTTTGGTAACAATACAGGTTTTCTCAACAACAGCATCAAAACCAGCCGGTTAGCATACCTAACCGACAATGCAGTCTGCAAGGTCAACCAAGCTTTAATGTTTCGCCATCTGCACGTATAGCATTGGCTCCACCAAATAGTAATGCACCGCAACAAGGAAACCAGTACGTACAGAAAACACATCATTTCAATTCCTATCGCAACGCGCCATATAGCAATGACCATCATGACAGACGTAAAAATAATGGTCACAATTTTCAGCGTACGTTTAATAACAGTCGGTCTTATCAGCAGCAAAATCATCCGCAACAACATATTATCATGAATGAACCAGACAGTAGATATCATCCCGAACGTAATACGTCAGGAAGAAATAACAGAACAGTACAAATAGTGGAAATGCCACAGCATCCTCCCGCAAATGATAGCACGTCAGATAGAATTTGAATAGATACAGTACAGGTTGCATCTTCAAGCAACGCAAGCAATACTTTTGACACGCAGAATCTTGTTCACGAAAATGTTATTACTTTTGACGACATCCGAGACACTCTTTTGCAGGAAAGACCAGTTATTCAAAAAACCATTTCACACCCTGTCATTGAAGTAAAGATTGGATCATCCAAATTTTCAGCAGTAATCGATTCTGGATCAGCTATGTAAGTTATAAATGAGAAAACTTTCAACAAATGTAACAAAGAGAATGCCTATCCTATATTACCATTAGGCAAAACTAAAGTAAAAGGAGCAGTATCTGGTAAAGGAGTGGATATAAAATTACAGACACATTTATCATTTTGTATTGCAGGTCATACATTTCACTCAAATTTTTGGATTGTTCCGTTATTGACAACAGACGTTATTTTAGGTACGAATATTCTGGTACAACACGACGCAATTATTGACTTTCAAAACTCCTATTTAATGTTAAAGGATGAAAATGTTCAACTGGTATTAGAATTTAAGCACTCTTTATCTGCAGAAGAACAAACAATTAATCGTACAGAGGTCATTTCCGCATCACGTAACATAGACTGTCATTCCACATTGTTCACAGATACGTACGTACACAACTATAATACTCCAGACGAAGCCGAGTATGACGTCATGCAAATGATTTCTGATAAAGTTAAACAGAGCAGTGCAAATATAGACGACGAATGCACGCAACTGTGCAAAATTCTATTACAGCAAGCTCCAGTTTTTGACAACGTCCCTGGTACTGTGTCCGGTTTTATGTATGAATTTTAAGTTAAACAGCAAAACACATTTAAAGCCAAACATTATCCCATTCCGTATATTCACAGAGAACAAGTTAAGAAAGAATGGCAAGCTATGCTTGATCAAGGAATTATTGAACCGGCAGTTAGTCCGTACATAAACCCACTCCATATTGTTAAGGAAAAGGATGGTTCACTTTGCGTCGTACTTGATTCGCATCACATCAACGACATTATTGTTAATGAAACAGATCGCCCACAGACACTAGAAGAACTTCTACAGAAATTTCATGGTACTGCTATTTATTCCACATAAGATTTGAAATCGGGATTTTGGCAAATTCAGCTCCATCCGGACTGCAGAAAGTACACGGCTTTTCTCTGTTTTGGTGACTGTTACCAGTTTTGCAAATTACCGTTCGGCTTAACTATTTCTTCAGCAGCATTTATTCGCGGTTTGAATACTATATTCCCGACAGAACTTAAAGACAGAATCACAACGTACGTAGACGACATTCTTATTGCAGAAGCTAACTGGTCTCAACACAATCTGATTCTTGAACAACTGTTACGAACTTTTCGTGCACAAGGACTCACAGTTAATCTCAATAAATCGCACTTTGGCAAAACTTCTATAAAATTTCTTGGACATGCAATTTCAGCAGAAGGCATTGCGCCTGACCCGGAAGAACTTCAAGCTTGACGTGATATTGCTATTCCTACGACGAAGAAACAACTACGCAGCTTTTTGGGTTTAATTAACTTTTTTCGTAAATTTATTCATTACTCTGCTTTAGACACCCCTAGATTATGTCAATTGACGGGTGAAAACACTATTTGGTCCTGGGATATCCAAGCACATTCTGAATTTGTGAATCTGAAAGAAACTTTCTTGAACGCACCATTTTTATCACATACAGATCTTACTAGAAATTTTTCCATTGCTACCGACAGTTCTAACACCGCTTTAGGAGTACACATTTTTCAGGAAATTGAAGAAGATGATACTACAGTAATTAAAAACATCGCCTTTGCGAGTCGCATTCTGTCACCTGCTGAACGCAATTATTCTGTTACAGAACTTGAAACATTATATGTTGTATGGGCATTTACGAGATTTAGGCATTTTCTTAATGGAAGACACACTACCGTTTACACAGATCATAGAGCTATTCAGTTTTTACTTTCCGCTAAATTTACACACGATAGATTAAGCAGATGGAAACTTTATTTACAGGAATTTAATTTTACAATTGTTCACATTCCCGGTACACAAAATATTGTAGCAGACGCACTATCCCGTTCTCTCAGCAACAATCAGCAAGATGTCGCAACCAACTTCTGCCAAGCAAATTTTAGCGTCATGTATATTCAACATGTTGCATTTGAAAATTTCATTTCGTCGTCATTATGAGACATAGCACAAGAGCAGAGTAAAGACAACGTATGGAAAGAAATTAAACACCTTTGGCAAGATAGGAATAATGTTACCATTAGAAACCATTACACTGTACGCAATAATATTCTGTTTCGCCGCCCTCACCCTGACAGCAACAACTGGTTACTATGCATTCCTGACGAGCTTGTTAACAAATTAATTTGGTATACTCATTTAAGTTATGCACATTACGGAGCCAGAAAATGTTTTCTAATACTGAGACAGAACTGTTATTTTACCAACATGGAGAAACGTATTCGACGAGTTTTAGCGTCATGTAAAATCTGCCAGAAAGCTAAGTCAGACACGACTTCATATATTCCTCCGTTACATCCCATTGTACCTGTTAAATTGCGACACATGGCCGCTGTAGACATTTTTGGTCCGATTCCCAGAACTAATAGAGGTTTTTGCAACATCTTTGTCGCTGTTGAACTCACTTCAAAATTTGTAACCTTCACTCCGTTACGCAAAGCTACTGCTAAATCTGTTTCGAAAGCATTTGTAAAACATTTTTTATTTCATGTAGGGCATGTATTGAAAGTAATTTCCGACAATGGACCTCAATTTCGATCTGCTATATGGACACGTATGTTACGAACAAGAAACATTTCTCCGATCTATATATCCAAGTATCATGCTTCTTCGAACCCTTGTGAACGATTAATGAAAGAAATTGGTAAACTGTGTAGAATATACTGCCATAAAAGACATATTGATTGGGACACACAAATGCATCATTCCAGGATGTAATTAATTCCATACCAAATGAATCTACTATGCTATCTCCGACTGTTATACTGAAAAATGTTGAACCACCTAACAAAATTAAAGAATTAGTATCCTTTCCTACATCTCGTCGACTACGACACCAAGAAATAATTGGCATTGCGCTGAACAACATCAAACGTGCCACAGAGCGCCGGAGAAGACAGCAAAAAACAGGTTTGTACACGCCGTGACTTTCACATTGAACAGAAGATATTAGTACGTACACACTATATCTAACAGAGGAACGAATAGATATAGTAAATTTGAGCTTCTATATGCAGGTCCATACAGAATTCGCAGCATTCGTCACCCCAATGTAGTACACGTCGAAACTCTGAGAACCAGAAAAAGTAAAGGCAATCACCATGTCTCCAATATTAAACCCTTCATTGAATGAACATGTTTTATGATTTATGACACTGTAATGCCATTTCCTAATTTTTATATGACCAATGATGCAATTATATTTATGTGACTACTTACTGATGATTATTATACTTTTTCTTGGCAAGTGCCCGGCAAGGTAAGGTTAGCAGGTCGCATTTCTTGTCGTTATATATCAGACGGAGCACATTTTCCATTTATCATGTATGCATGATGGTATTCCTGTTTGTTTGTATGCACTATGAAATCTTTAAGATATAACAAACACCAGTTGACTTTGACATTTTTGCCTTATGATATCTCAACATCGTGACTACTTTACATAATTTTTGCTACTACATTATGATACTCTGTGTACATTTTTGCACAAGAGCTGAGTAAAGACAACGTATGGAAAGAAATTAAACACCTTTGGCAAGATAGGAATAATGTTACCATTTGACAATAACGTTTTCCGTCATGCTATGCTGTATGCTTAATTATATCACTAGAAACCAGTTTTTATTTAATGGGTATATGATTTAAATGCAAGACATTAATCATTGTTCATCATTTTCAGAAAGCAATAATGTGTAAATGAAATAAATGAAACAAACCACAGTGGATTACTATGAAATGGGAATTTCACCCTCGGAATGAACGAAAGAAGATGCAATACCTCGTCACGAAGAGTAAATGGATCAGAATTAGCAAACATTAACATGAATATACTATACACATCGTATGATAGCAGTCTTGACTAATTATTTTTCTTTCAGAATACGAGGCAATTGATGCAGGCTGTCAGACAGAACTACATATCTTAGTTATAGCGATGAAATATGCTAGAAATAAGAAACTACTATGAATAGTTGTATGAAGTAAATGGTAATATGAATAATGAATAATGAAGTGTCTTTTTGCAGATGATAATGAATGATGATGAATAGTGATGAAGAATATGGTAATATGAATAATGAAGTTTTTCTTTGCAGGTGATGATAATAATGAAGTTATGGTGATATGAGTAATGAAGTTTTTGTTTACAGGTGATGATAGTGATAAATTTTATATGGCCACTTAACGCACCACTTTTAAGTTTTTCTTTGTAGATGAGGATAATGATGAAGTTTATATATTTACTGTTAGTTAAGAAATGCTATGTAGTTATTTAAGTATCTGTTGCAGTTCGTTTTGACAGTATGTCTTATGTTGCATGGTATAATGACTGAAGATTTTGGAAAGGATAGCTAGAGTACATATATTTGAGTACACATTTCATTACCTGTTAATTCGAAGTTCACTACTTTTCAGCATAATATGCATTTCTTCTTTCAGCTTAATAATCCATTTTGTATTTTTTCTAGGAGAAGCTATTCATGAAATTAATGTGCTATAAGCAGTTAGTCATTAAACCTGTTCTAGTACTTGCATTTTTTACCTATTTGTGTGTGTCATTCATGAATGTGATCACATATACTCTACTTGTTTCATAACCTTGCTACAGCTGACTCATGACGAATGACGTTACCTATCCTCATTTGCAGCAATAGGTCAAAAGCAAATATTTTCATGCGCCAGCAATTAATTATCGATCCCAACGCAATGCATTGCTAGCACAAAAGAAAAGTAGACCTTGAATAATAGTTACAGTGTGTTACATTTTAAATATGTCTTATGTCACTGGAATGATCAGTTCTGAGTAATACTGAATGATGTTTTCTAATCACAGACCTTGAGTAATAGGTACAGTGTGTTACATTTTTAATATTTCCTATGTCACTTGAATGATGAGTTCTAAGTAATACTGAATGATGTTTTGTAATAATGCATAAATACTATGCCAATAATTTCTATAAATAATATTTTTGTTATACTCTTTAAATGCTATGCCAATAATTAACTCTCATTTTGAATGATAACTTCTGAATAATACTGAATAAGGTTTTATAAAAATATAAGAATGCTTTGTAACTGGCCAATGAGTGCCAATGTTTATTTTAAATATGTCGTATGTCATTTGATTGATGAAAAATGATTTGTACTATTCAATACTTGCTATATGTTTAGTAACTGGCCACTGTTTCTTATTTTAATTTTGTATTATGTCACCTACATGCTATTATATATGAATACCAGTAGCTTGATGCTACAATCATTAGTTCCTGTTTTGAAGGATGACTTCTGATGGTTTATAACTGGCCAATGAGTGCCAATATTTACTGTCATCAGATGACTTATGAATAATATTCTGTAATACTCCATACATAGTACAGAAATATTTAGTAATTAGGCAATGAGTGCCACCAATTACACAAATCGGTCGATAGACTAGTGTAATTCTCAATGATTACTAGCATAAGACTTAATGTCCTTCATCTCCTGACCTAATTACCAGAAATTACTGCAATATACGTTTGTCCTGTCTATCCTTATGATCATGGAGCACTATATTTGGTTTCTGCACTAATTCTACGTTGCTGAAAGAGTGTGGTGTTGACACATCATGGTGTCCACTACCTTGAACAATGGAGATGTTATTATGGTTCCACTGTTTGGTGTACCTAATGTACTACCAATATGATAACATTGAATATTCATACGACATTTCAGTGTCTTGTCTACACTGATTAATACTTCAGGAAAGAGAACTTCAGATTGTCTCACTTGGTGTTGTGCTTCTGTAGAAAGATATGGACTTTCAGTGCAGCTACGTACAACCTACTGTGCTACAACCATGATGCAATCCTTCCCTTTCCTATCCTAGTTCTTGTAAAATGGTAAAAAAATACTACAGTGTGTATGCACTTTATGTCATTTGTTAATATGTTTTGGACTCATTAAGTATACATTTTGTCATTGCTAGATATGTTCTGTACTACACTGCGTATGCACTTTATGTCATTTGTTAATATGTTTTGTACCCATTGCGTATACATTTTGTCATTGCTAGATATGTTCTGTACTACAGTGCGTATGCACTTTATGTCATTTGTTAATATGTTTTGTACTCACTATGTACTCATTGCGTATACATTTTGTGATTTCTTGATATGTTCTGTACTCAGTGCATGTGCACTCTATTTCATTTCATGTTCTGCACTTATATATGTATATGTATATACTCTGTGACTGTAAACTTAGTTAATTAAGAAAAATTTGTTGCTCATGGCAAGTCCAATTGACTCACCATCGCTGCCAAATTTTTGCCCCCTCCAGTGGAGGGTTATGTAAGAGGTATGCACTGCCCGCGATATGCAAGGTATAAGAGAATCGCTGACCAGAGAGCAGTGTTGTCTGTACGAACTGTGTAGCAGTAGCAGTAAGTTGTTGCGAGTGTGTGTGTGTCTGCTCTGGTCTGGTCTGGTGTATCATGCTGGCTGGGCCGGTCGCGGTGCAGCGATGCCGGAGCCTGGGTATTATTGTATAAGGTAAAAAAAGCAGCCTCGCACATATCTAGTAATATTATGTAAACTCCCATGTATATCTTTTAAAAATGTCCTAATAATAACAAGCATTCATTTCAATTTAAAGAATTTAATATTTTTTTCAATGCATAATCATTCCGATTGTTGCAAAAGAAAAATCATTTGCTTCCTTCCATAAATAACAAATGTATAGGCCAGCATTGCATAGAGCTGTGCCGGAAAAGAGCTATTGTAAGAGCAGATATATTCACCATTTTTATTGAGGTAAGAATTTTTGATTTTTTTATTCAGACTGATTTTACAGGGCCATGACGGAGCACTGCTGTCGTCCTAAAATTTACCAGGTTACTGAATTTATTGTTTTATTATTACGAGGTTCAGGAATTTTTCTGTTTCGAGCTTACATTAAATGAGAGAAGAATTTTGTGGGTACATTAAATGGGAAACAAATTTTGTATGGAGATTAAATGTGAATGAATTTCTGTAGAGAGGTTACACTAAATTAGAATCACATTCATTATTCATATTAATATTTATTATTATTATTTTTATACTATTTTGTGGGGAGGTTACAACATAATGTATTTTACAAACTCTATGAGTCCCTCAGCTAACGTAAGTAATACACTAGTGCGCAAAACGTGAGAACTAAGATGATTTTCGTATAACGTGAAACTGCCAAGTAAAATAACTGGATGTAACTTGGACTGTACGAAGGAAGAACGTCTACAGCATAGTACAGAAGGTAATGTATAGAATTATTAAAAGATAATAATGACAAAAATGTCACCGCGATTCATGATGGTCCCCTTACATTAAAATACACGGGATATGGTTCTCTGTAGGGTGTTTGATCACCATGAACAACTAGGCACTCTCTACCATGGACTCTCTAGATGGTACCAAGGTTGGTAAGGAGTTCTTGTGGGAGGTCGTTCATTCCTCCATCAGCTGCCGGATGGTCGTTGGTGCATGTGGACGTGTTGGACTACCTCTTCCCATCGCATACCACACGTTCTCTATGAAGTTTAAGTTGGGGGAGTGGACAGGCCAATCGATTCGTCGAATATCGCGTCCTTCCAGGAGCTCCTCCACAAGCGAAGTTTATTACGGACGCGCATTGTCATCGATACAACGTCAGTTATTGCCGAATGCACCTCTGAAAAGACGCACACAGGAAAAAAGGACACGGTTACAATAATGTTGAGCATCAACCATAACATGTTCAAATATCTGGAGATCATTACGCCCATGTTACATAGCGCCTCAACACACCCTAACACCCGGACCACCAAAACAATAATTTTCAACAGTACTGGACGTACCCTCATATGGTCAGAGGCTCCGTGCAAGACCCACGGGAAATCAACATGTAATTAAAAGACACTCACTAAAGGTCTTAACTCTGGTTTAAATGGCTGTGAGCACTAAGGGACTTAACAGCGAAGGTCATCAGGCCACTAGAACTTAGAACTACTTAAACCTATTTAACCTAAGGACATCACACACATTCATGCCCAAGGCAGGATTCGAACCTGCGACAGTAGCAGTCGCGCGGTTCGGACTGAAGAGCCTAGAACCGCTCGGCCACCACGGCCGGCCTTAAGTCTGTCATGTGCTATCGAGAGCTTCCATGCAATTTAAACGAGCAGTCAAGAATTATTAAACTCGTCTCAAATTGTTACTCACCCCCACCGGAGACGGCTGCTAGGACTTGTAAGTCCTGTAGTGTCCCGTGCTGTGAAGTGCGCACGAAGGCCTGTATTGCTCGTGGATCTCGACCGCTGTCTAATATCGCAGAGTCGCGCCAGCGTACGCTAAGGGGCTTGTTGTGGAGAAGAGTTTGTGTTGTTTGATTTATTTAGCACTAAGGCCCACTACTTGCCTAATGTCAATCCATCTTCTATTCCATTGACATTCTTTTGTGACTTTAAATTTCTATGGCCTCTCTGTACATCCTAGCGTAGTAATTATTAGGTCTTGCTAGAACGACAGAATATGAATTTGGGGGTTTTCCGGTCCTAGTGTGGGATCTGCTACTGTTGATTTATCTGTCTTGCCCATACGACAAATGCTCTTCTGTTCATTAATGTGGGTGTGTATGCTTCTTTTTATAGTCCCTATGCACTTTAGACCGAAAGTGCAAGGGATTTTACACAGGGTATTCGGAAATTCTCATTACATACTTTTAGGACTTGTAGAGGGGAGTGAGTCACTGACATTTTGAACAGGAACCCATGCCCGCAAACATCACCCAACGATGCTGCAGAGCATCGAAATTATAGGCGCCTCTATATACAGGGTGTTACAAAAAGGTACGGCCAAACTTTCAGGAAACATTCCTCACACACAAAGAAAGAAAATATGTTAGGTGGACATGTGTCCGGAAACGCTTACTTTCCATGTTAGAGCTCATTTTATTACTTATCTTCAGATCACATCAATCATGGAATGGAAACACACAGCAACAGAACGTACCAGCGTGACTTCAAACACTTTGTTACAGGAAATATTCAAAGTGTCCTCCGTTAGCGAGGATACATGCATCCACCCTCCGTCGCATGGAATCCCTGATGTGCTGATGCAGCCCTGGAGAATGGCGTATTGTATCACAGCCGTCCACATTACGAGCACGAAGAGTCTCTACATTTGGTACCGGGGTGGCGTAGAGCAGAGCTTTCAAATGCCCCCATAAATGAAAGTCAAGAGGGCTGAGGTCAGGAGAGCGTGGAGGCCATGGAATTGGTCCGCCCCTACCAATCCATCGGTCACCGAATCTGTTGTTGAGAAGCGTACGAACACTTGACTGAAATGTGCAGGAACTCCATCGTGCATGAACTACATGTTGTGTCGTACTTGTAAAGGCACATGTTCTAGCAGCACAGGTAGAGTATCCCGTATGAAATCATGATAACGTGCTCCATTGAGCGTAGGTGGACGAAACTAAAATGAGCTCTAACATGGAAATTAAGCGTTTCCGGGCACATGCCCACATAACATCTTTTCTTTATTTGTGTGTGAGTAATGTTTCCTGAAAGTTTGGCCGTACCTTTTTGTAACAGCATATATATATATATATAAAATAGTCAGCAAATCCGTCGCACACAACTTTTTTATAATGTACATTAACCAGGTTTCGATAGTTCTAAGACCTCTGTCATCAGAATGGAAAGAGTTACCTAAAATATATAAGGTAGAAATAATATACATAAAGTAGCTACATATGTGGATATTGTCAACTAAAACCAGGAAACTGTACTTAACATGAAATCACATAACAACTTTCAAATTTCAGCAACAGTATTCCCATCAAGTGACATGTTTGTGCTTCATGAGTCGAAGTTTGATTTATGGTGCTGTGCATCTTGTCTTTAATATAGCCCCACGAAAAGGAGTCACATGTGTTCAGATCAGGAGAATATGGCTGCCAACCGAGGCCCATGCCAGTGGCCTCTGGGGACCCCAGAGACAGAATGTGGTCCCCAAAGTGCTTCTTCAGGACATCAAACACTCTCCTGTTTCGATAGGGCCGAGCTCCGTCTAGCATGATCCACATCTTGTCGACATCAGGGTCACTTTGGATAATGTGGATAAAATCAAATATCAAAACCTTCAAGTTGGCACGGTGGCATCAAGGAATATCACACCGATTGATCCGTGACTGGACACTGCACACCAGTCACCTATTGACGGTGAAGAGACTTTTCGGTAGCGAAATGCGGATCCACAGTCCCCAAAATGCGCCAGTTTTGCTTACTGACGAACATTTTCGTGTTCGAATGGCTGACAACAGCAAGACGCCTGCCCATGCGCATACTAATTCCCATCATGCCCCGCAGCCAGCTGTGCAGTTTGAACGCTCTAACTGCGTACTGTTCAGAAGTTATAATGACTTTACTTCATATAGCTCAATAATTATCACCCAGAACAAATATTATAAGAATGAATTAATGTCATATTCACTGAAGTATCGCCACTTTATTAAGAAAAAAACGGGTTTTCGTGGGTCACTGGACCATAACAGAGCCGAATATCTGTGCAGTTCCCAGGTTTGCAATATGCATGGTGCTCAATAGCACTTTCGTCAAAATCATGTGTGTTGTTACTGATGTGTATACTTATAAATCAGGATGTCTACACAGTGGTGAAACATGTTATCATTGTTGCTACGTGCAAAATATAGACTCAAAAGAACTGTAAAACTCGATCAATGGTGATGAAATTATAGCCGATAATTTTTATAGTTTAGGAAAATAAACGCTACTTCTTCCATCACAACAGACCCACAGATCAACCTAAATAAGTATTTGTTCTCAGAATTAATCAAATACTTACTCGATAGCCTCCAACTACTAGCAATCACTCGGACAATTCTGTCTTACTTTCCACATTGTCAGTAATAAAGAAAGCAAGTCTACAGATCCTGTTGGTAAATTCCATTCGGCAGCCACGCTGGAACTTCCAGAAAGGAAACTCGTCCTATTTCTCTAAGAACCTTGAAGAGATCTTGGTATGGGCTCCTCCCGTGAGTAGTAACTATGGACGATTTGTGGATGCAGTATTAAGCACAGCCAGAAAGTTTATTCTCATAGGATACCGGAAGAAGTACATTCCTCTGAGAGAAACTGTATGAGGGCTTCCTTTCAACTGGAGAACAGGGAATAGCAGACTAACAGTTGCATAGTCTTACCGCCATGTGCCACCAAAAGTGGCTGGATACTGTTGAAAAACTGAAGTTCAAGTAATCAACCCAGAAAGTTGTAGTTTCTGTTACGTAACTGTGCAGGTGTAAATCGAATACCGCGCAGTTTCTGTTACGTAACTGTGCAGGTGTAAATCGAATACCGCGCAATAACAGCCTCATAAAACTGAATTCAGTTGCTGCACACTTCCTCGCAACATCTAAACCACGTACAGATCGCACTTAAGCCACACGAATGAAGTGAGAACTGAAAACCATGCTGGCAGAATGTTCACATCTTAGGCCGTATTCTCTCCGTCTAGCTTCTTAAATCAGATAAAGCTTTTAACACCGCCGATTCTTAAGTCTCGTTAAGAGTCACTATCATGTGGTTTGATAATAAAGAACAGCAATTTTTCAGCTAGTCAAATAGCCGTATTAATGCGTAGTTGAATACAGCGGGAAACAGCATTGTAGAAAAAAGATCTAAAATGTTTGTTGAAACAAACGGAAAGTTTTATTACTCACTTTGCTTCGTCGATATAACTGTGGCTCCAAACCTCGTCTTCTTGTGGTGTAAGCAGTGATGTAAAGATCAAGGTTTTTCTAAGCGTAAGTGAAGATATTCATTCACATTTTCGTGATATTGTGTTTTATTTCCCATCCATAAATGGCAAACAATGAAGTTTATGCATCTGCTACCTGCACGTTGCTAAATAGAGTCCACTCGCAAACAATCTTCCTAATGATCTTTGTTTTTGATTAACAATTTCACTGAACATTTTAAAGAACAAAGATCAACATACTAAGCAGCATTTAGACAGAAAGACTCTCCTACTCGAGCTTAAAACAAATACATACTTTTGGCGCGCATGACAAACGATATATTACTGCTCGACGTTCTGTATTGTTCCAGAATCGGTTATTGATCAAATCAACTTTTGTATACATTTTTCTATACACGTGAGCGAACGACTGTAACTAAAACACCCTTCCTGAGATGATAAGAAATTATAAGCATCAAAATTATTGTGTGTTATTGCAAGTAATTTTGGAAAATAGTTTCTTCGTTTTTATAAAATTTTCCGAGCCTGTTACTTCGTCAAAATAATACACATTTCGTATTTTCTTCCAGATGCCGGATCATAATGAAAATTTGAGTTTTGTTTCCGAAAAATCATAGTATTGTTGGTTTAACAGACAATAAAGTGTGATGACAGATTTCCTAACCAAAATGCTGGAAAGTGCGAAATACATGCCAATTACGGTCAGATGAAACAAAAAATCAAGTAAAAAGTAGTGTTCCAAGGTGTTACAAGAAAACATGGAAAACAGAGAAATTTAAATGATTATTTTCATACAGTACTTCGACACCATAGGCAGTCCTTTTGTACTTGAGCCCTGCAGTTTTAGATAAAACATAATTGAAAATGGGATGGACCTGCAATTTTCGTTAAACATGTTTAGTATCGTAATGTATTATTGTTCACGGTTTCCCTTAATAATGGTCAGTTACAAGTGCTTGGTTTTCATGGTACACATTCAGAATTCCTTCTGTATTGTGACAAATACGTTAAAACATGGACAGCATAATTTTTCTCAAACGTTCTGCAAACAGAATCCATTCCACGAGCTATGAATCAGAGGAAGATCATTGGTATCTTCATTCCTGGTAAATTGAAATAAATCTCAAAAGTATCGTCCTATACCCTTCTGAGTATGAAGTACAGATTACATGAGAGGTTATTGTATAACAGGATACGTTTTAAGATACTTGGAAAGATTGCCGCTGAACAGTCCGGATTCCGACCAACGGTATCTGTGTGGATCAAGTGCATTCAATGACGACTTACGTAGAATTTGACTTCCAGAAACAAGTAAAGACTTCTGCTGTAATTACTGATCAGCGTCCAGCTTTTGATAACATGTGGAGGCAGAATGTTTTCCGTCAGCTGTCTATCAGCTGCAGAAAAATGGCTCAAATTTTTAACAACATGTTGACTGACAGCTCATTTCAGGTAAACATAAGAAGTACCACTAGTGACCGTAAGAATCTCAACACTGGCCTACCTCAAGTCTTTGTTCTAGCTTGGCTACTTTTTAGCTTATGCATTACAGATATGCATGCCACTCAGTCCAGGAAGTTCGGTTATGCTGACCTCTGTGGGATAACAACACAGTATAAACAAATTGTGATCACTGAAAGAATATGAACAAAAGACCTAAATGTAATGGGACAATGTTTTCGTATATGGGTACTTCAAACAAAAGCTAACAACACTGAATCCACCTGCTTTCATCTGAGTAACATCCTAGTTGACCATGAAATGGACATTTTTTTTGAGGATATTTGCCTGGCCCATATTAAATATCCACTATTTAGTAGCAGAGTATTACAGCCCTGTCCCGACGAAAAGTAGCCACATGAAGCTAGTGAATACAGAATTAAATCAAACAATGGGGATTGTTACTAGTATAATGAAATCCACTTCAGTATTCTGACTACCTGCCTTGAGCCACATCCCACCACCCAGTATGAGAAGAAAGAAAACCCTTCTGCAACAACCAGCAGCTGCCAATTCATAAGGACATACCTAATATTGGGATCAACAGACTCCACTCCAGACACCCCCCTCTCATTCAGAACAGCTGGCAAGCTGGTGGAACATAGCTTCAGTCGCAACGAAGCCTAGACGGAGGAATGGTGTAACAGTACTCCACCAAAGCTCCATAGCTTTCTCCAAGACAACAACAAATCGTGGGAAGTGGATCTGCCTCGCAGGAGATCGAGCACACTCAACAGGATCCGGACTAACATGCTATACAAATGTGGAAAAACTACCTCTGGCGACTGCCGCTTGTGAGCACTTGCTCGATAGAGGAGATATGTTTCATGATTTCGTCCACTATATTAGATGTTTCAAGGAAGACTGCAATGAGTGATTCATGATTTAAATAATGAAAAGTGCATCAGTTACTTACGTTTTAATGCTTACCACAGAAAGTTTCAAGAATACACTATCATTTTCAAGTGTATCTGTACATTTGTTTGGCGACCATGTTTGGTGATGTTCGCGTGTGTGATTTTCTGCCTCTCTTGCGTCTATTTGCTGTTAGAAGGTATTGTGGCTCCTCCATTATACAAGATATCACATACACGTAAATCATCACTTAACACTGTTTGCTTACTGCAAACAAACAGTGAAAGTGATAATTTGCGTGAATGTGATATTCTGTATAATGGAGGAGCCACTATACCTTCTAATCTAAAAAGAGGTAAGAGGCAGAAAATCACACATGAAAGCATCAGCAAACATAGTCAAGTAAACAAATGCATTTGAAAATGACAATGAATTCTCGAAACGCGTTGTGCTAAGCATCAAAACAAAAGTTACTGGTGAAGTTTTCATTATCTAAATTAGATACATTTCACATTGGCGAAGATGAAAAAATGCTCTTACCTCTTAAAGTTATTTTAGAGCCCATGTTTTCTATACTTTTTGTTTTGTTTTAGTCCATACTACCACCTCTGGAAGTTGCAGAGCCTACATTCTTAGGAACAACAGTACCGGAACATTTATTCAGCTGTCCGAGGTATCAGAATGATACGTATATCAGATACATTCATTCAACTTAACGAAACTATAAACGAAAGTAAATAATTATGGGAATTACTTTAATGAATGTTAAGCATTAGCTTCGATTAGATCATAATACTGACAAATTTCTGTGTTTGTATATGTCTTGTATGTAAGTCTCTCTTGCGAATCCCTATAGAAAAGCGAACTTAAGATGGTACTTGACGCCAGTGAAAAACCAAGTCAAACCAAACTGAAATATGCATTTTGAAGCCATATAAAATAATTGTACGCAAATATTTAAACCAATCATTGGGCACATGTAACCTATTACATCATACAAAATGACACAATCATTCATCAACGAATTTTACGATGCTTTAAGCAAAATATCATACGATACTCAATCAAAGTAGGAAGAAGTTCCTGCTTGGTTAATCGAGCCCCTAGTTCTAAGGACGAGAGTATCCAATCTGTGTTCTTTGGTCTGTAGTACTTTATGTCATCAACAATCAGTTGAACACTTCTCTTGTAGCCAGAGACAAAGTTCGTCTTGTCATTGGATTTCCCAGCAGTTACCAGCGGCGAACAGAACAGAAAATCGGACATGCGACCTACATACAAGCTTAGCTGCCACCCACAGTTCGCGCCAAAAGTGAGGTACGTGTCCCTCGTGAAAAATATATGGGACGCGAAGGCTGTTGACGTTCAGTCAATCCTGTGACAAAAGTAACATCGTCCCGGTGTTGTTTCCTGTAGTGTCACTGATCTCTGTCCCATTGGAGCAAAGTCTTGTCCAAATACAATGATTAGTGTAATTGTTAGCCATTCTGCTGGCTGTCAACAAACAGCCAGAAAATTATGGTTTGTGCTCGGAATCATTGAAATTTCGTCTGTCAATATCAAAATCATCCAATATCAGCCACTTTACGCTGTGAAAATTTACTAGCAGACAGGAAGTCCCACTGTGTCCCTCCTGTTAAGCAATAAGGCATGGCATTCACTATAAAGCACTTTGGTACCAGTTCTTCATTACTGATACACATTGTCAACTCAGATTAACTGGCCTCACTGCCTCTGTCGCTTTGTATGTACATGTAGCCTGTTGAAAGGATAGGAACACTGATATTCATATTCCAAGACGCGACAACTCACTCACTCTAGAATACGTTGGAAACGTGCACGTGAATAACACTGTACTGCAAATTACACCAAGTTTATAGAAACGCAAAAAATGCATCCAATTCTGGAAAATAATGGCAAAGAAAGTATGTCATCATCATCTTCTTCTACCTTTCTGTGACTAGATTGTTGTCTGTTCCGAGCTCACAAAGAAATTCATTCCCATCTTTTTTTCGAGTACTTTCAATTTTTTTTTTCCAATTCGGCATGTAGCTCACGATCTCCTGGGGATTTCTGTGATCTGGCATTTTCACTAGGTGTTGTCTCCAATCTTTCTGAACTTTTTTATCATGTTCATAATGTTTAATTCTGTTCTAGTACCTTCATTTCTAAACTCGTCGTTTCTTGTGCAGCTCTTCGTCGTGCTTAGGAACCTCATTTTTGCTCTTTGAATTTTATTTTCTTGGCCTTGTTTTGGCAATGCAGCTTTCGCTTCCACACAGAAACCGCTATTACTTTATAGTATTTCGGAATGTTCTCCTTTTGTACTTTATGGCCGAATGTTCTGCTAATAGTACCATATTTGTGTATTTTATTTTCAGTATCAGGGGCAAAATCGAAACTTACAGCACAGCCTAAATAAGAGATTTGAGAGACTTGTTCTAAAACTGAATTACTCAAAACGTTTACAGCATGATATGACTGGATATTTTCCTCGGAATGCCGTTGTTTTCGTTTTTCTATTAGAAATAGCAAAGTTATACTTCTTGCATACTTCGTTCAACTCATCTCATATATTGATCTTTAGAGGTCGTCTACATTGTCCGAATAATATCGATTTCATTAGTAACCAAAAGTACCTTTAGGTGTTCCTCATTCGTTACCGTAATTCCATTGTTTACTTTACATTCCCATTTGTGAAACATGGAGCCAATGTAAATACTAAAAAGCGTACATGGTAGTCCAGAGCCAACTGGTCTGCCACGGTGGTACACAGTTTCATGTCACTCACAGGAGTTAAGCGCTATGGGGCATGGCTAGCACTTTGGTGGGTGACCGTCATGTCTGCCAAACTCTTTTGGCAAGTGGGGTGCACTCAGCCCTTGTGAGGCCAATTGAGGAGATAATTGACTGAGACGTAACGGCTCCGGTCACGAAAACTGACAACGGCAGCGAAAGTCGCGTGTTGACTGTTGACCACATGCCCCTCCATATCCAGTCCAGTGACGGCCATCAACTGAGGGTGACACGATGGTCAGTACCGTTGGGCCTTCCGAGAGGTCTGTTCTGACGGAGAGAGAGGGGAGAGGGAGAGAGGGAGAGAGAGAGAGAGAGATAGAGCCGTTATAATCCACACAGTTGTGTAACACCTTGGTTATTAATTATCTCTTCTAATTGATTCCTACCTGCGTTTATTACAATGCGGGGTGGTAGTGTGAAGACTTTTCACTACCCCTATTAGGTGGTAAGGATATCTACAGTCAGACATAGCCTTCCATAGGCTATCATGGCTGACTCGGTTGAAATCCTTCTCAAGGTCGATAAAGGCCATAATGGTTTCTTTACTAAATTCTCTGTGTTTTTATAATGTTTTGAATTACAAAAACATTGTTTGTGCATGAATGACCTTATCTAAATCCACTTTCTTCTTCAGAAATAATACCTTCTGTGATTTTCTTCATGCAGTTATTGATTCTTTTTGGGTTTCATTTGTAGACAATGCTTGAAGGCTGCTGCCACAATTGCTTATACATTTATTACGTTTCCCTTTCCTGAGAAGAGAGATTAATTTCGCTGTATAGAAGGTGTATGGGATCTTTCAGTCCGTCCAACATTTATTTATTAATTGAAAAAGTCCTTTCTCTAGTGAATTCCTTCGCATTTAATTAGTTCTGCATTTATTTGATCTATTCCAGTAGCTTTTCTGTTCTTGATGGCTTTCAAAGCGTCTTGCTGTTCCTTTGTAGTAACTAGATCTACTCTCCCATTGTACATACTTTCTCCAGTGTCGTCTTCGGCCTTCTTCATTGGATATAAGGTTCGGTGAGGCAGTGTCTTTTTCTTCCTTGTTCAGGGCTTTCATGACTTTGTATGCACGTTGCTGTTTACCTTGTACGTCGTGTTCTAACTCGATTATGAACGAGTCCCACAAATCTCGGTCCATAGCAGTTCCTTAAGAAGTTATTTCTAATTGAGATGCGTACTCATAGTATAAAATGAATGAACTGGAATTATGGTGAATTCTAAGAATGCTTTTTGTTGGATATGGTGAAATTTCGCTGTAATACTTCAAATGCAAAGCGTTATGCCATGACTAGGATTTTCTTTATCAAACATTGTAGTGCACTTGCTCAGTCGGTTCCTCATTATAGTTTTACGAAACCAACACGAAAAGTTCAACATATTATGTACCGCAATAAAACTTATGGCTACGTTCGTAATGGAACGGTAACATTTAAAGCACTTACTAGCACTGCAATTGGGTCCTACAAACAGTCATAAGTTTTCACTGTGATCTGATGTTCAAGCAGGTGTTAGCTTTATGTTATTGTCAAACTTGAAATATTTGCTTCTTTGATGCCACCATTATTACACATTATATGTTCGAGTTTTGTTTTGTTCATTTTTACGTTTAGGAACAGACTTTCCCCTTCACAACGCATGCACTATCAGTCTACTGCAGCACGTAAATTGCGCTTATTAATAACAGCATTCCATCTCTCGTATATAGGTTTATTCCATTCACATTTTTTGGAGTGTTTTACGCCGGTATCAGCTTCATTTACTCTCGATGTGTGCTCCAAAGCGGAATGTTGAAATCTTTTTCTTTTAGTGCCTTACACTGGTCGATGATAAGTTTCCTCTGTAGTACGTTATTCACGTGTTTCATTTTTCTAGGACTGAGGTTGACGTTGCTGCCGCCACTCATGATTGTGGTACGCAGCGTTGTTCCAGCGGACAGAATGCAAAACATTTGACTGTGATCGCTTGTAGTACTGCAACCGAAGTGGTGCCATGAGAACTATTAGCAGCAGCATAAGGGCACGTCGTGAAATCCAACTATCGACAAAATGGGCCACACAGCATTGTTCAAAGCAAAGCATCATTTGTTGAATAACACGTCATTATTCGTCTCACACTAGTACGTCTGATTGAAATTACCGTGTTCTGCACGTTCCTACAAAAAACATATATTTGATAATTCGTGTAAAACGTTAATTCCATTTGTTCGTAGATACATAAGTAGTCTCCGTGGATCATAAAATAAGTTCCAAAGTACCGTACCAGTATGTGTACCTCCTGGCGACATTTTAGTACTCTCCCCTACCTCTAACGAAGAGTATGGAACTGCCTATTTCATTTATGAAAATGTCGTAAGCCCTATTTAAATTTCGTATTCCTAACGATGAGACGGACCAGAATTAACATGAGCATTTCGTGGCCTGTATTCCAGTCCAACTTTTAATCAACGGGATATCTAGCTTAAATCAATTCCGGACCATTCGTATAACTGAAACATTCTGAGTGATGAGGATTGTTTGTCGCACCAGCCCTAAACAGTACGTGTGAGGGCGAGTCGTGATGCATCCCTCCATAGGTCACTCCTCAAATAGACACTATGACGTCAGAAGTACCCGGGCACCCCCCAAAACATACGATTTTCGTATTAGATGCATTGTTCTGTCACCTATTGCCAGGTACTCCATATCAGTGACTCAGTAGTCATTAGACATCGTGAGACATCAGAACGGGGCGCTCCGCGGAATTCATGGTCATCGAACGTGGTCATGTGATTGGGTGTCACTTGTGTCATGCGTCTGAACGCGAGATTTCCACACCTCTAAACATCCCTAGGTCCACTGTTTCCGATGTGATAGTGAGGTGGAAACGCGAAGGTACACGTACAGCACGAAAGCGTAGAGGCCGACCTCGTCTGTTGACTGACAGAGACCACCGACAGTTGAAGAGGGTCGTAATGTGTAATAGGCAGACATCTACCCAGACCATCACACAGGAATTCCAAACTGCATCAGGATCTACTGCCCACTATGACAGTTAGGTGGTAGGTGAAAAAACTTGGATTTAATGGTCGAGCGGCTGTTCATAAGCCACACATCACGCAGGTAAATGCCAACCGCCGCCTTGCTTAGTGTAAGGAGCGTAAATATTGGACGATTGAATAGGGGAAAAACGTTGTGTGGAGTGAGGAATAGCGGTACACAATGTGACGGTCCGATGGCAGGGTGTGGGTATGGAGAATACCCGGTGGACGTCATCTGCAAGCGTGTGTAGTGAGAACAGTAAAATTCGGATGTTTCAAATGGCTCTGAGCACTAGGCGACTTAACTTCTAGGGTCATCAGTCGCCTAGAACTTAGAACTAATGAAACCTAACTAACCTAAGGACATCAAACACATCTATGCGAAGGGCAGGATTCGAACCAGCGACCGTAGCGGTCGCTCGGTTCCAGACTGCAGCGCCCTAGAACCGCACGGCCACTCCGGCCGGCAAAATTCGGAGGCGGTGGTGTTATGGTCTGGTGGTGTTTCTTATGGAGGGGGCTTTCACCCATTGTTGTTTTGCGTGGCACTGTCACAGCACAGGCCTACACTGATGTTTTAAGCACCTTCTTGCTTCCCACTGTCGAAAATCAATTCGGGGACGGCGACTTCATCATTCAACACGATCGAGCAGCTGTTCATAATGCACGGCCTGTGGCGGAGTGGTTACCCGACAATAACATCCCTATAATGGACTGGCTTGCACAGAATCCTGACCTAAATGTTATAGAACACTTCTGGGATATTTTGGAACGCCGACTTCTGCCAGGCCTCACCGACCAGCATAGATACCTCTATTCAGTGCAGCACTCCGTGAAGAGTGGGCTGACATTACCCACGAAACCTTCCAGTACCTGGTTTAACGTATGCCTGCGACAGTGGAAGCTGTCATCAAGAGTAAGGGTGGGCCAACACCATATTGAATTCCAGCATTACCCATGAAGTGTGCTACGAACTTGTAAGTCGTTTTCAGCCAGGTGTCCGGATAGTTCTGATCACATAATGTATGTACTGTCCACAAAGGCAAAATTCTGGGTATTGTGTAATTGAAATTTCCTGATGGACTGAAGCTATGTGCCCAACCGTGACTAGAACCAAAAATCCTGCCAGTGAAGGCAATGCGTCCATCGATAGATCAGTCGCTAAGTGTGGTGCCAGCGAGACCACAGGTTCCGGATTCGACCCGACGTACAGAATAGTGTTTCAATCTGGCAGGAAGTTTTAAAACAGCAAAAGAATGAATGATTCATTCGGAAGTCAATTACAGGCTGCCGCTAAGGCTTCGCAGTAACCCTGAGTGTTAGTTCAGCGAAATTTGCCAGAGAGCTCCAGTAAATTTTTAATGAAGGAGAGAGGTACATCTGGATTTGAGCTGTCAGATGTGTAGTGGCTCCTGCCTGGATACCTCACTCGGTAAGGAAGTTCCAAACCAACATAAGGTTCTGGGTTCGAGTCCTGTTCTGATACTCGATTCTATCTCTCAACAGGTTTCCAAACGGTTTACACTCCTCTGCATAATGATTAAGTCAGTTCTGTATTATTTTACGCCATCAATAAGTATTTCGTGTGTGACTACTACTATTCGCAGACGGCTTAGGATGCCATATGGTCTGCTTGAGCAGCTAGAAACATGAAGAACGTACTGAACCATGAAGATGAATTGACACATCGTTAACTCTACGCTGAACGTATCTAATAGACAGAAGCTATTGGGAAGTGGATCTGACGAGGGAGCGATTAATTTATCGCCACTACAGGATGATAGACGCCTCACATATATTTCAGTGACGTATTGTGGACTGCAATCTATGCTGTTGGGCCAAGGTTGGACTGATGCTTCAGAGGTAAAGACTCCCTGCTCAAAAATTCTACGGGTTTTGCTGTTCCGTGACCGGGAAAACTTCTGAAGGACCGTCTCGTGGACTGCGCTGGTTTCATTTCTAATGGGATCGGTAGTATAGACGGCGCCGTCTTTGTTCGCAGCTAATCGCCTTTCCCGAAACATCTCACGTCAATTTAGGCTTTATTGGCTCATTGAGTCCAGTCAGATGATAGAGAGATGAAAGCCTCCTCCCAAAGTGCGTTATATTCACCATCCTGCATGAACTCTCTGGCTCAGTGTCATGATTCGCTCTTGGATATCATCATGTTCCCAGATTATCTGAACAGTGACTACTAATGAGTAAATACACTATTAGTGAAGACGTTGTCTCCATAAAATAATTTGAGACTTAGAATGTCAGTAGATCCACTAAAAAAAATAAAGCTTAGACACTCGACGTTTTTATGCAGCGGAAAGCTGCTATCGATGCGTCGCCTAAAGAAAGCGTTTAACAAAATCCTCGGATTTTATAATAAATAGTTTATTTTCGATGTAACTCGAAAATGATCTTTCGCATTTCACTATAGTAGGTACTGAAGTTGTATGCATTTACCGTTAACGAAAAGTTTAAAATAATAGAAACTTATGTCACCGGCCCATTAAACGGGTCTGATTTTCTTTATTAGGCCAGGCAGCTTTCTTAAATGGCCTACAGTGTAATAGCTGTTAAATACCACACGCATTTCAATAGGTGTAAATACATTTCGTTTTTTAATTTTTAGAAAATTCGATTAACATGCAATCGAAAGCAAAATGGCGAAAAGTAGACATGTGGCATTCGAAAGTAAAAAAAGAACATATGACTGATTATAAGAAATAGTTACCAACAATTATAAACCATGTAATGACAGTCATTATCTAAATTTGATTCATAATGACCTGCTCTGGCCTAACATTAGACAAAATTCTCAGTGGTTCATTCAAGGCAATATGAAATGCATCGCTTGACGTCTCCTGTTTCCATCCACAGCATGTAACTTTATATTGTGAATATCACAAAATATTGTGAACTGCCCGTACTTTCCAATGATGGCTGCAGGTAGCGAATCACTATTACCATATCCCTAAGACGTTTCAATCATTAATACTAATCACCCACAAGGATATAGTGAAAATGTTACTTTTTTCATTGTTGCTTTGTCTTCGTGGAACACCTTGTCGCAAAGATGGGGAATCTCTGGCAACAGGGTGTACACTTAATGACCACTAGCATGTGCCTATTGTCAATATACACAGAGTAATCGAGCAGGCTCATTGATGGAGCCGAACCATCGACTGCAACCTTATCCTATTCACCGGAAAAGTCATTAAGTTCAGTTACTAAAGTTACACATTCAAGGGATAAAAGCGAACACTTAAAATCTTTTCCACAGCAGCGAAACACGTAAATATGGAATCATTACCCTCATCTGCCACACATGTCCGAGGTGGTTTACAGTAGTTTCCTTTACCTGGTTCAAGAGCTGTATTTGTAGCCGATACTATGACCTATTAAAGGGTTGGGATGAGGACTAGGAAAAATTCCCATTAGTGGCTCCATAACTCAGTTAGCACTTGTCGTAAGACGAAGGATATAATCACCTACAAGAAATTACTGCACCAGAACTGCTGTAAGTAATTCGCCCAGACAAACGCCAGCGTTAGCACGCAACTTCCGAGATCCTGGTAGATGCACCGCCTCCGGATCGAATCCGCCTGGCGGATTTACGACGAGAGCCAATGTGCCGGCCAGACTGGATGTGGCTTTTATTTGGTTTCCCATACCCATTAGGTCAATGGTTACCAGCCTTTCCTAGACCATTACCCTGAGTGCAATCAGACATTAGATGGTACCCTCACCTCCTTCCCACCCCCCTTGCCATCTGTTGCACACTCCCCGCATTATCACCAACTTGGCACCTAACTAAATTGTAGAATGGAAGACTTTTCTTGGAACACTTTTATTTTTAAAATTATGAAAGGTGAGAAAGATGAATGATATTTAATGTGTGTGCGTATATGTTAGAATGAATTACGAAGCAATTTGCGGTGCATCGCAAGTCATACCCACAACTCCTTCTCAGATAACAAAGCTAACTATCCACAGTGAGGGTAGATACTTCCTACGAAAGATATTTCCCCTGCATTACTCTTCTCCAGTGTGGCACTTGCTTGACATGCACCCTGCAACCCCATTTAAAATCAAACAAGTTCAGATGTGTCCACTACACGTACTGTTTGTGAAACACTTGATTGCTAGATCCCTTTCTTCTGAAGTGGCACACATTGAACAACTTCAGGTATTAATGCTTTGTGTATAACCAGTGTAATAATATTAATACTATGTACAGTCTCATGTAATTACTGCTGTGTCGTGCTGTCAGTTAATTCATTTGTCTGTTTCGAAGCGAGTAATGAAGCAATTTCTGGACGACTGCAGGTACTGTCTGCAACTTGGAGAAGACATTTTCTTGAGATATTCATCATTTGTTACATATGTGTCTCACTTTCATCATCAACAATGTGCGGGACAAAGCACAGCATATGTATATAGAGGGTTGACTGTGTGAGGAACATGTAACCACTACTGGTTTAATGATACTAACTGAGAAATAGTAATTATTGTTAACTTACAACAGTAGAGACTTACAAAATATGAAAATAGTAATGACCTTTTGAAAATAATTTAGTTTATTGACTGAAATAGATCCTATCGTTTAGTTCTTAGCCCTCAGACGATTTCATTTTACAGCTCAGGTGGTACTTATCATGAGGTTAGAACCACTTGTGTAGGTGAATACCGGCTTAGTACCCGTATACCGCCTCATTTACACAATTCAAACGCGTTATCACACCTTCACCTAGGATAACGGTACACACAAACAGGTAGGGTACGCAAATTTGGTCCCCGGAGGGAGGAGTAGTGATAGGAACACATCCGGCCAACCTTTACCGGGAACGTAGTACACTGAAGCACGAAAGAAAGTGGTATAGGCTTGTGTATTCAAATACAGAGATATATCAACAGGCAGAATACGGCGCTGCGGTCGGTAACGCAGCAAGTGTCTGGTGCAGTTGTTAGACCGGTTACTGCTGCTACAATGGGATGTTATCAAGATTTAAGCGAGTTTGAACGTGGTGTTATAGTCGGCCCACGAGCGATGGGACACAGCATCTCCGAGGAAGCGATCAAGTGGATATTTTCCCGTACGACCATTTCACGAGTGTACCGTGAATAACAGGAATCCGCTAAAACATCAAATCTCCGACATCGCTACAGCCGAAAAGATTCGGCAAGGTCGGGACCAACGACGACTGAAGAGAATCGTTCAACGTAACAGAAGCACAGCCCTTCCGCAAATTGCTGCAGATTTCAGTTCTCGGCCATCAACAAGTGTCAGCGTGCGAACCATTCAATGAAACATCACCGATTTGGGCTTTCGGAGCCAAAGGCCCACACGTGTAGCCTTGATGACAGCACGACACAAACCCTTACGCCTCGCTTGGGGCCGTCAGCACCGACATTGGACTGTTGGTGACTCGAAACATGTTGCCTGGTCGGATGAATCTCGTTTGAAATAGTTTCGAGTGGATAGACTTGTACGGATATGGAGACAACCTCATGAATCCGTGGACCCTGCGTGTCAGAAGGGGACTGTTCAAGCTGGTGGAGGCTCTGTAATAGTGTGGGGTGTGTGCAGTTGGAGTGATATGGGACCTATGATTCGTTTAGATACGACTCTGACTCTGGTCATCTGCATCTATTCATGTCCATTGTGCATGCCGACGGACTAGGGATATTCTAGCAGGACAATGAGACACACCACTCGTCCAGAATTGCCACCGAGTGGCTCTAGGAACACTCCTCTGAGTTTAAAGACTGCCACTGACCACCAAACTCCGCAGGCATGAACATTATTGAGCATGTCTGGGATACCTCGCTACGTGCTGTTGAGAACAGATCTCCACCCCTCGTATACATCTACGGATTGATAGACAACCCTCCAGGATTCATGGTGTCAGTTCCCTCCGGCGCTACTTCAGACTTTAGTCGAGTCCATGGCACGTCGTGTTGCGGCACTTCTGCGTGCTCGCGGGGTCCCTACACGATATTCGGCAGGTGTACCAGTTTCTTTGGTTCTTCAGTATAAATTCTAGATTAACATGCCGACACTGTGAAGACGTGGGATAAAAGAAGAAGGAATAAGAACAGCAGCCGGAAGAGAATGTGCAATTTCAAATATAAACATGAAATATGGACTAAATTTGAGCCTGACGATTCGCATACTTGGTGACAGTATATCGCTCTTGAGGGTTGCCAGTATTACTCCGACGATCAATACGTGTAGCTCTGCTTCCTCATCTACTATGAAGGCTCCCGGCATGTATGAAGGCTAGCCTGGGGTCGCAGTGTAGAGGGACTGTGCTCGCATTCGAAATCAGTTACCGTCCTGCCGCCTAGATTCAGGTTTTCCGTTGTTTCTTTAAATCACTTAAGGCAAATGGCGCTATGGTAGCTTTGGAAAGGACACGGCGAAATTCCTTTCTCGTCGTTCCCCAAAGTAAGCTTCAGTTAAGTCTCATGCGATCTCGTCTTTGACGGATCGTTAAACTCAAATCTTCTTCCCATCACAACAGTATCAAATCGGTCTTTCTCCTTTAATTGTGCACTTTCGCTTGTGAAGGTTAGGATTCAAATTTCCGTCGAATAATATTTGGGTTTAACTCTGTTTCCCTAGGGTACTTAGGGTGAATGCTGGGATGAAACTTTTGCAATGACTTGGGCGATATCCACCCTTTCCTTGTCCACTCTGAGTTTGCACTGTTTCTCTGGCGACTTCGACTCCGCATGACCTTCCCGTCTGAGTCTCGTGGCTACGAAATTCCATGCTTACCGCGAGCGGTTTCTTTACCCCCTTAGGCTATCCAAGCATCTCATCTATCAGCTATTCAAACTTCTATACTTTATTCTCCTTAAATATCAAAACAATATTGATATTTACATTTGCAACTCATATATTCAATTATCTAGTTTTAAAGAACTCTGCAGAAATGATAGTAATAATAAAAATATACATGCCCCCACGTGGAGGGACATGGACAAAGACATTTACGGAGGCTGGAGGTGGAGGGAGCTATAACTAACCTTCCTCAGAACCCTCAACCGGACATACCGCCTTAGTAGCCAAATCAAGGCACAACTTAAAATATCTGGTGGAGTGTAATTAAAAATAAAGCAGTAAGTATCGAAGAATGCCCTCGTGCCTGCCTCAAAACTTCATTTCCAGTGGTGTTCTTACTTACGATTTCTAATCACCTCTACCAGAGGTTCTTTCAACGAAGCGAACGACGTTGATAGATAACTTTGAACAAGGACACACACATTCACACGCAATCACACACACACACACACACACACACACACACACACACACACACACACACACACATGCACGCACGCACAGGGTGATGAATCAAAACATTATGAGCACTGCCCACCATGAAACTAAATCCCTTCCTTGGCGTCGCAGACACGGGACGCGTTTAGGAATGTGTGTAAGTGGAGCAGAGACGGAAGGAGAATCATTCTAGCGACAATACTTACCGAAATGGGGACATAACCTTACATAAGCGACTTCGACAGGGCAGATTGTTATAGCCTGAAGCCTGGGAATGAGTATCTCGCAAATGGCGATGGTCGTAGGCTTTCCATGTGCTTCCGTCGTGAGCGTCTATTGAAAGCGGTTGAAGGGTGGTGAAACCACATAGAAGTGACAAGGTGTTGGGCGTCCATGCCTCATGCTGCAACGTTGAAGTTGGAGGTTTGCGAGCTCTGTAAAGCAGGACAGGCGGTAATATGCGGCACATCTGAAGATAGAATGCAGTGCTGTGCTGGCACGAATGTTTCCGAGCACGCATAGCTGAACACGCGGCTTCGCATCAGATGATCTTACATATTCTCGTGTTGACCGAACGGCAACGACAGTTGTCGTTGCAATGGGCGCGGAATCATCGTGATCGGGACGTGGATCAATGGAAAGGTGCCGTCTGGTAGGATGAATTACGTTCTGTGTTACACAATGTCAATGGTAGTGTTTTGATACAACGTCCTCGCGCCAAAATACAGCCTGGTTGATCAGTATTATGGTACAGAGGTCGTTCACATACACGAATCGAGTGGTAGTGATCGAAGGTCTCACGAGAGCTGTGGACTACGTCAACATTATTGCGGATCTAATGCATCAGTCAGACGATGGCGGAGAAGTGTCGTCGTCTTAAGGCCATTAGGAGCCTCCGGCACCGTCTCAGGGGATACACTGTGTTTGGTGTTCGGAATATTATCGATAGACATCAGTATCAAATACAGAACTCCAATTTACTAGTTAAACATCGGCAGAATAGAATGTGGCGAAGTCATGGGAAAATTATATGCACATACACAAATGACGACAGTATGGCGGACGCAAGGTGTTAAAGGGTGGTGCAATGACAGAGCTGGCATTTACACTCAGAAGATTCAAATCAAGAGGTTGGCGACGTGATTTTGGCCGCACGACAGGATTTAAAGGACTTTGAACGCGGGTTGGTAGCTGTAGCTAAACGCATGGGACATCGTTAGGGAATTAAATATTCCCAGATCCACAGTGTCAAGAATGTACCGAGTATACCAACATTCAGGCATTACCTCTCACCATGGTCAACGAAGTGGCCTATGGCCTTTAATTAACGACCGAGATTAGCGGCCTTTGCGTAGAGCAGTCAGTGCTAAAAACACAAGGAACACTGCGTGAAAGCCGGCCGCGGTGGCCGTGCGGTTCTAGGCGCTTCAGTCCGGAACCATGTGACTGCTACGGTCGCAGGTTCGAAGCCTGACTCGGGCATGAATGTGTGTGATGTGCTTAGGTTACTTATGTTTAAGTAGTTCTAAGTTCTAGGGGACTGATGACCTAAGATGTTAAGTCCCATAGTGCTCAGAGCCATTTGAACTATTTGAACTGCGTGAAACAACAGCAGAAATCAATATCGGACGTACGACAAACGTATGTGTTAGGACTATGCGACGAAATTTGTCATTAACAGGCTATGGCAGCAGACGACCGACGAGAGAACCTTTGCTAACAGCACGGTATCGCCTGCAGCACCTCTTTTGGGTTCGTGACCATATCGATAGGACATTAGACGACTGGAAAACCGTGGCTCGGTCAGGTGAGTCCCGATTTCAGTTGGTAAGAGGTAGTGGTAGGGTTAGAGTGCGGAATAGACCCCACTAATCCATGGACCAAGGTTCTCAACAAGGGCTGTGGAAGCTGGTGGTGGCTCCATAGTGATGTGGGCGGTTTTCACGTGGAATGAACTGCGTCATCTGGTTCAACTGAATCGACAGTTGACTGGAAATGATTATGTTCGGCTACTTGTTGAGCATTTGCAGCCATTCATGGACTTCATGTCAGGAGACAACGATGGAATTTTAATGGATGACAGTGCGCCATGTCTCGGGGCTACAGTTGTTCGCGACTGGTTTGAAGAACATTCTGACAATCTGAGCGAATGATTGGGACATTCGTATCACCTGACATAAATTTCATCGAATATTTATGGGACGTAATCGTGAGGTCAGTTTGTGCACAAAATCATGCTCCGGCAACACTTCCAAAATTATGGACGACTATACAAGCATCATGGTTCAATATTTCTGCAGGAGACTTCGAACTAATTCCCGAGTCCATTCCACGCCAAGTTGCTGCACTACGCCGGGCAAACCAAGGTCCGACACCATAGTAGGAGGTACCCCAAAACTTTTGTCACGTCAATGTAGATAAGATACACACAATAATTGGTGTTCCGATACATACGACACGTCACATTAAAAGTTGGTGTTTGGATATTTGGCATGGTGAGTGGGATGTAACTGATAAGGGACTGTACGACTTCCTCCCTGAAACAAGGGAGCGGTTGAGAATGAAACATATCGATCCCAGCCGCTATGTTTTCCATTTCCTAACTAGACACCGACCTCATCCCAGGCACTTAAACCGCACGAGAATGAGACAGACACCAACATGCTCATGCGGGGAAGAAGGTACCCTACAACACACTGTCTTCTTCTGCGGGTAACAGACATACACCTCACTTAGACTACACACAAACAGAAATTCATATGTACACAGCAAAAAGAGACCAAGAAGAACTATTAAATGCATTGACAGACACTGTTTCAAAAACAGCACAAGAAGATACCTGCGGACACGACGTAACAGAAGTGTCTACATGGAAAGTACCAACGATCTCAGTGCGTGGGGAACGCACCGACAGTGACAGCGATAACAATGGCTCTGAGGAGGGTGTGGAGGAGGAAGATGAGATGTAACAGTAAACAAGACACCTAGAATTATGGCAGACATAACATGCCAAAAAGCACTGACAAACTGTACAAAGCGATCAAATAATGGTTGAGGATAGCAAATAGAATAGTAAGTTTAGTGTAAGGTACCTGAAATGTACCAAAGAAAGCACTCATTGTTGAAGATGGATGAAAAGAAAATGTTAATGCATAGGATTAGTAATACCATTTTTCTACTAATAACTGTATACTTGTTTGTTGTGAATTACATTCAAAAGCTCGAAGAAACCATTCAGAAGTATTCACCGAAACTAAGTCGGTGATGGCTCTAAAATATCTCTCCTCTAACCTATCCTATTTTTACGTTCTTATCAAAACAACCAAATGTTATATATAACTGAACATCAAATTATTGTTATTTTAAAAGAGTTTTATTCCATGCCAAATTCTGCAGGTGAAAAGAGAAGAAGAATTCAGGAAGAAGATGAAAAAACTGAAACTGTAAGGTGCACAAACTGTTCCAAAATATCAGGTAACAGGTCTTTAAATTTGTAATTAGTAAATAACTAAATAAAAAACGTTTGAAGCTGTATGCCCTGGACTAGGAGAGTGATATATTCATTCGGGAAGCGAAATAGCCCTTCCGCCGACTTTCTCCAAAACACATCTTACTCTCAAAAGAAGTAGTTTTACTGCAGGACGTCTGTGAAGTTAAAAAAAAACAGGAGAAAGTTACAGACAGACTGAAGCTTTGAAACAAATAGTTACTTGTGTTCGGTAGGAGCGTTGACCGCAAACTACAACGCTCAAGGCTCGAGACCTAGTCCATCACACACACACACACACACACACACACACACACACACAAATAGATAAAGAGACACACACACACACACACACACACACACACACACACACACCACACACTCACAAATAGATACAGAGACACACAGACACACAGACACACACACACACACACACACACACACACACACACACACACACGCACACCACACTGTGCAGCAGTTAAATAATGACTGACTGATCAAAGCTGCTAATTGCAGGATGGAGAGAAGTAGTTCATCGGCGGAACTTACCTGCAGGAAGCGCAGGCCGCGTTTATTGATGCTGACATTGTACAGCGCCATCAGCATCAGCTGCTTGAGTTTATTCCCCGACGGCAGCGGCAGGATGGGCAGGTAAGTGATGAACTCTATCATCAGCTGGCGAGCTGCGTCGCTGCCCGAGAGAACCTGCCGCCCTGTAAGAGACACACACACACTCGCACACTCACTCGTGAGCCGTTACAACTTCGCAGGAACTGGTCTGAACATGCTGGAACTATCGCTGTAGCAAAACTCCTCCTTGCTGGCCAAGGAAGGTTTTGAAATGGAATCCACGACTGAAAAGGGAAAAAGAAGAGCAAGGACGCTGAACCTATTGGGGGAACTTACTGAGGAAAGGACGCAAATGAAGGAGCGGTAAAGGAACAAGAGCTGAGAGAAGCTAGCAGAACAGGATGCGAAAAAACTACCAAATTTCGTGTATAAACTTGCTTACAAAGTTTTACTCTCAGTGGTAAGGCATACCGTATCGAGACAGTTTGTGTAAACGATAGTGCTGCAGTGTTTATTTCTTTCTTCTTACACGTCTGACGTTGACCTAGATTTGGCAGCCGAAGCAGGGATCCCGTAGTCAAACTTCAGCGGTTAAGTGGCAAAGTTGAATAAGCATATAACGGTCTCTGGAAAGTACAACGGAATCACAGGTTTAGAGCGAGCGTGGTATAGGATACTAAGCTTCTCTCGCGAGACAGCCGGTATCATCTTGCTTCCAGAGTCTGTCTCCTAGACAGGGAGGCTTATGAAACTCTCTAACACTCATTTCTAATAACTTGGTCCACTGCACAACTTGAAAGATAAAGAAACTTTATCACATCATAATACTTTTCAGTGATATAGGATGATCAGTTTCAATTATTTTCTTAAAAGATTCATACTATTAATGAGAAAGATGGTAGCTGATTAGTTCAAAAATGGCTCTGAGCACTATGGGACTTAACATCTGAGGTCACCAGTCCCCTAGACTTAGAACTACTTAAACCGAAGTAATCTAAGGACATCACACACATCCATTCTCGAGGCAGGATTCAAATCTGCGACCGCAGCAGCAGCGCGGTTCCACACTGAAGCGCCTAGAACCGCTCGGCCACATCGGCCGGCTGCTGATTAGTGTCAAATACTGTATTTAAGTAGGAAACCAATGTTTGTCTCCCTTAGAAATAAGTTATTATCACATAAGGAGGCGATAGGCAACAAACGCCAATGAATTATGTTTCTAGTCATAAGGAGTGGGTTAATATAAAGCTTGCTAATGATATCGTAAAGAAGCAAAAGGAATACAGAAAATAAAACAAATGGAAGCGGACTGGAGAGTCCATCTTCACGAGTCGCTCATCGTTTCTGGTCGAAATTAGGCTACTTCGAAGACGAGGTGAATGGAAAGAGCAAAATACAAGATGATGTTTAGGACACAGAATATACTGGACGACTGAAGCAAGGAATATGTCAGAAGGAGACTGCAGAGAGCAAGACAGGTCACTGGAACAAGAAAGCCCGGTGGCATCATATGTTGGCATGGAATTTAATAAGGAATTCGTCAGAATTAATGATTGAAGTATTAACACTGTATGAAAATGAAAAGTGGAAAATGGAAAAAATGCGGAGAAAATAAATGGAAGCAATTACAATGTTGTGTCCTACAAAATACACAAGTATAAGGATAGTTGGCTTTCGAGTATCGAAGAATGAGTTACTGAAGCCAGTCTGCGATATACAATGTTATTAAAACAATGGGCAGTTTAGCAGGTAATGTATTAGACACCCAGGAAAAGCAGTTCACAGAAAAAAAGTAGAAGCAGACAAGGATACATTGCATACTGTAATACTGTTGGATGTGAGGTCCCCCGGTTATACAAAACACCGTTTTTTCTCAGTACGCAAACATGTTTCGACACCACTGTGCCATCATCAGTGGGTTTTAGGTTTTATTTATTCTGCAATGTGAACATTGTTGTTCAATGATCATAAAATTACGAGCATCTATAATCATTCAACAAAAATATTCACATTGCAGAATAAATAAAAACTAAAACCCTTTGATGATGGCACAGTGGAGCCGAAACATGTTTGGGTACTGAGAAAAACCGGTGATTTCCATAACTGGCGGACCTCACATCCAACAATTTAACTGCAAACACGGCCAATAGAAGGAGCAGCAAATCAAAATGATGAACATACTGTAATACTTTGCAGCTCAATGCTCAGGTCAAAAGTACTCTACCTATGCCACACCTCGCTATAAGGAGACTTTCCTGGAAGCTACACAAGACACACAGGGACAGTTTGAAGATAGACGACTGACGCCGCTGAGCTCCGAGAGCTGAGAGATTTGTTCGGGGACGTAAAGGCATTTTCATTGCAGACAAACAGGCTTTTTCATAAGCTGCGTGGCTCAGGAATACATTGAAACACCCGAAGAAATCCTCAGCGGTTTTCGTAAGGAAATCAGGCATCTAAGCTGCTAGCGAACCAGCAGCCGTCTGTGACAGGTGCCTCAAGGGGACGCAGCATGGGAAGGGCGCTGTAGTTCCCATGTTGTATGCTAGCCGCCACCCTGGGACTTTTCGATCCATGATATGAAGTTTGATACCTTGGACAAGAGTGACAGGGGTGGTTACCCTCTCTCGATTGTTCATTAGGTGACATTGCAAATTGAGCCCACCAATGACATAGACAATATGACGGGAGATTCAGCGCCATGGAGTGCACAATGGGGAAAATGAACAAAAATGCCAAGAAGAGGCAACCTGGCCTTCATTTAGTCAGAGAGTTCAGTTAGTTTTGAGCTCTATCACTGAGATCAACCGAGCAACCTGGGAGCCTTGTGAGCTCATAGAGGAACCTGTCACTCGGAAGTCTTTCGTAGATCATTCGGAGTTCACACCGTGGGACTCTCATTCAGAAATGATTGGTAGTCCATTCTGATGTGATTCTACAGATGCACTGAAGATCCTTTCATGTGATAACCATCCGTCATGCTAAGAAACTCATACGCTGTTCCACAAAAAGCGCTATGACTTTGACTTCTGGGGGAATGTCAGTCTATTACCTACTCCGTTTTCAGACTAAGAGTCTGGTTTCAGTTGAGCTTGCTGTTTTGACATTAGCTTTAAATTTTGTGCTTTTGTGAAATTGGAACACTTGAAAGGCTGAAAAAGATCCTAATCGCTACTGGAGGAAAGATACTTTGGCAACGAATAAACTGAAAATGTGATTAAATCGGTGGGCGTAGAATGGAACAAAGTGTCTGCATTATCACTGGCGAATGAAACGGCATGCGGAAAATCAACTGAAACAGCTGCGGAAATCAGCGTGACCACTGCGCGGGGGGGGGGGGAGATAGTTTCAAGGACACTGTCCTTTTCGATCTGTTGCTGTTATTTTTTTATAAATGAGCTTCGTTCAGTGGCGCCTGTTACAGCCCAACACTTGTAAATATATTGGAGTGTACACTATCGCTACCTCAGCTCTCTGCTTCTCGGGCGTAAACAAGAAGGTGATGCCATGACGCCAGGTAACTCTTTCGCATTGCCATGTGACAACTGAACATATCTGGAAGGTAAACATGTTTTCAACGTCAGTGTTGTCTCGTTTGTGTCAGACCTTGTGAACGATGTTACTTGGCGGATCGTAACAACACATTTATAGTTTGTTGTTCCAAATAAACTCAGTTGAAGCACGAATCACAGTCGCACACCAATAAGCCTCAAGAAATGGTTCGTCAACAACGTGACAAGTTCCGTTTACTTTTTCTGTGACACTGTGCACTTGGGTCAGTGGTGTCTACCAAGAACTGTGCCTATTTGGTCACTGTGGAGAATCGTTGTACTTTACAGGCTTTCAGAGTACATTTTCCCTGCGTTTCCATGTTTCAAAACTTCCAGATGATCAAAATCGAATTTTAGAATCTGTCCTTTGTTGCCATGTTTACGTGTTGCGACTTACTTTATTTTGCTAACCCGATCAAATTTCAGTTTTCAGAGCATCACTTGTTTTGTACAAATAACTCAGCTTTTCGATTTCGTCTGCTTGATGGAGCGAGGTTATTATAATCGTTTTATTAGAGACAGAATACATTATCGTTACGGATATAAATGAAGTCGTAAGAAGAAATAGCTGGACATGGAGGAGAAGACTGAACAAGTAGAACCGTTTAAAGTCATTTGTACACTATATAATGCTTTCGAAACCGTTTTGCTAAGATTCTTAAATTACGTGGTTTTGTAAAAGATGTGCGCACTGATCTGTAGTGGCAGAATATTGTACTCCTACGTTCTGTATACCTAGAATGGCTCGAAAGCTTTCAGATGAGTAAAGACACATTCATATTTCTGCCTAAAGAATAAGCGAATGTTTAGTCACTATTCATCCATTGTATACTTGAGTCTTTGGCACTATAAAAGAAAAAAAAATGGTTCAAATGGCTCTGAGCACTATGGGACTTAACATCTGAGGTCATCAGTCCCCTAGAACTTAGAACTACTTAAAACTAACTAGCCTAAGGACATCACACGCATCCATGCCCGAGGCAGGATTCGAACCTGCGACCGTAGCGGTCGCGCGGTTCGAGACTGTAGCGCCTAGAGCCTCTCGGACACCCTGGCCGGCTTCGGCACTAAAAGAGAGACTGTGTATAGCAGTTTACAAATTAGTAAACTACGCAGAATAAAGGGTTGGAGGAAACCATTGCGATTTCTTTTAATGCTACAAATACATTGATGAGACAAAACATTATGACCACTGCCCACCGCTTCGTTAGACGCGGCCTGGTCGCGTTGCGACCACGTGACGCGGTAACAAAAGTACGTAAGCGGATCAGGCAAGGACGGGGCATAACCACGGCGAAAATAAGGGTTGCAAATGGTGAAACCCATTCAGATAAGTGACTCTGACAAAGAGCAGATTATCATTACGCAGAGCCTGTGAACGTATATCTCGCAAACGGCGTAGCTGGTCGAATGTTCACGAGCTACTGTCGTGAGGATCTACGGAAAGAGGTAGAAGGACAGTGAAACTACCACTAGGCGCTGAAAGATTAGACGTCCACGACTCATCACAGAACGTGGGATTAGGAGCTTTGTCTACTCTGTAAAGTAGGATAGATGGCGACTTGTGGCATCTCTGCCGAAAGAGCACAATGAGAATGCACGCACAAGTGTTTCGCAGCACACCATCATAAATTGTCGAAAATTGAGCTCAGCAGTAGTCCACCCCTACGTGTTCACATGTTGATCCAACGACAACGGCAGTTACGATTTCAATAGGCACGGGGTTATCGACCGTCGATCAATGGAAACGGATCGGCTCTCGGGTGAATCACATTTTAGCTACACTAGGTTGATGGTCGTCTGCACGCATGTCGTCATCGATGTGAATGGCTACTCGAAACGTGCTGCGCGCCACGGGTGTAGGCTGCTGGAAGCAGTATTAGGCCCTATGCTTCCGAAGACATTCTCCTGCGCTTTCATGGGACCTGTGGTAGTTAGCGAAGACACGCTGACAGCTGCAAACCAACTGCCTTCCTTCGTGCTTGAAGTTCAAAATGGTTCAAATGGCTCTGAGCACTATGCGACTTAACAGCTATGGTCATCAGTCCCCTACAACTTAGAACTACTTACAACTAACTAACGTAAGGACAGCACACAACACCCAGCCATCACGAGGCAGAGAAAATCCCTGACCCCGCCGGGAATCGAACCCGGGAACCCGGGCGTGGGAAGCGAGAACGCTACCGCACGACCACGAGATGCAGGCGTGCTTGAAGTCTCCATCCGCGGCGATGTTATCTTTCGGCTGTGTAATTGTCGTATCTCGGAGCCAGAACTGTGCTACAGTGGTTTGAGGGGAATTATAGTCAACTGATGTTGATGTGTCGGTGAGCAAATTTGCCTGATGTAAATCCTATGAACTGCACCAAATTTTCTGTCAGACGTCATCGCCAACTACGCAAACCAGCGGCCCGTTATTTACACGAACTATATGACCTGGGCGTAGGCATCTAATGCCACATACCTCCATTAACCGATCAACAAAGTGTTGGATCCCTGATACGCAGAATCAGTGACGTGTTTCCTTCCAAAGATGGTTCAAAAGGGTCTAAGCACTATGGGACTTAACATCTGAGGTCATCAGCCCCCTAGCCGGCCGTGGTGGCCGAGCGGTTCTAGGCGCTACAGTCCGGGATCTCACGACCACTACGGTCGCTGGTTCGAATCCTGCCTCGGGCATGGATGTGTGTGATGTCCTTAGGTTAGTTAGGTTTAAGTAGTTCTAAGTTCTAGGGAACTGATGACCCCAGAAGTTAAGTCCCATAGTGCTCAGAGCCATTTTTTTCATCAGTCCCCTAGACTTAGAACTACTTAAACCCATCTAACCTAAGGACATCAAACACATCCATGCCCGAGGCAGGATTCGAACTTGCGACCGCAGCAGCAGCGCGGTTCCGGACTGAAGCGCCTAGATAAATTCGGCCACAGTGGCTGGCGTTCCAAAGATGGAAAAACAAGCTATTAAGCAGGTGGTCATAATGTTTTGGCTCATTAGTGTATGTCATCGTTTACATATCTGTTTCTATCTTACACTATGTGATCAAAAGTATCCGGACAGCCCCAAAAATATACGTTTTTCATATTAGGTACATTGTGCTGCCACCTATTGCCAGGTACTCCGTATCAGCGACCACAGTAGTCATTAGACATCGTGAGAGAGCAGAATGGGGCGCTCCGCGGAACTCAAGAACTTCGAGCGTGCTCAGGTGATTTGGTGTCACTTGTGTCATACGTCTGTATGCGAGATTTCCACACTCCTAAACATCTATAGGTCCACTGTTTCCGATGTGACAGTGAAGCGGAAGCGTGAATGGACACGTACAGCACAAGGCCGACCTCGTGTGTTGACTGACAGATACCGCTGGCGATTGAAGAGGGTCGTAATGTGTAATAGGCAGACATCTATCCAGACCATCACACAGAAACTGAAATGTCTAATAGGCAGACATCTATCCAGACCATCACACAGGAACTTAAAACTGCATCAGGATCCACCGCAAGTAATATGACAGTTAGGCGCTAGATGAGGAAACTTGGGTTTCATTGTCGAGCGGCTGCTCATAAGCCACACATCACGCCGTTAAATGCCGAACGACTCCTAGCTCGGTGTACGGAGCGTAAACATTGATCGTTTCAACAGTGGAAAACGTTGTGTGGAATGACGAATCACGGTACACATAATGCACGGTCTGTGGCGGAGTGGTTACAGGACAATAACATCCCTGTAATGGACTGGCCTGCGCAGAGTCCTGACCTGAATCCTATAGAACACCTTTGGGATGTTTTGGAACGCCGACTCCGTGCCAGGCCTCACCGACCGACATCGATACCTCTCCTCGGTGCAGCACTCCGTGAAGAATGGGCTTCCATTCCCCAAGAAACCTTCCAGCACCTGGTTGAACGTATGCCTGCGGGAGTGGAAGCTGTCATCAAGGCTAAGGGTACACCAACAACACACTGAATTCCAGCATTACCGATGGAGGGAGCAACGAACTTGTAAGCTTTACAGCCAGGTGTTCGGATACTTTTGATCACATAGTGTATTATACAGAATGTCAGTCTCTTCTGTTAAATAAAGGAAACTGATAACTCCATGCTCAGTAGAATACTTCTCTTCCTTCACTCCACATAAAATCCGTTTGAACATATTAAATTCTTTGAAATGTAGGTAGGAATCTGACTAGCCAAGCATATTTCGAGAACGTTTGAGCGTTTACGAGGAAGGAAATATCGAATGAGCAAAAGAAGATTTGTTAGCTAGAATCACATTTCCAGAATCGATGTTGGCGTGTTTACGTGACCATCCATAGGTGGTACAGGCTAATCAGTCAACAAAAATCGGATTGGGCGCCTTATGCAATGGTTCAGAATATGTATAAAAATATATATACCTATTCACCCATTCGTAACTAAGTGTGAAAGTAGTACCACCATACTGAATTGTTGAGAATTGTTTGTCACTAATAGAGCTGAAGTGGTTGCTGGGAATTGTGTGAAAAACAAAAGCTCTTCGCCAACCGGTAAGAGTTGTTATATCTCCTCTGCTCTCACCCATAACCTACATATCAGCGATAGTGTCGGTATAACTTCAGGCAGCACAACGAATGATAACATGAAAATTAAATAGCGCTGCGATGCAAATATTGTGTAATATCAAAATAGTGAACGAAGTGAACGAATTATGTTACCTTGGAAGCAAGATAACACATTACAGAAAAAGCAAGGGGGATATAAAAATCTTACTAACATGGGGAAGGATGCGTTCCTCACCCAAGTACCACTAGTATCAACAACAGATTTCAATTTGAGAAACAAATTTCTGAGAATGTACGTCTAGTGAATTGTGGACTGTGGGAACAGCACAAAAACAGTCGAAGCATGTGAGGTGTTATGATCCAGAAGGTTATGGAAGGATGCTGAATATTAAGTGAACTGGTAAAGTAAGAAAAGAGGATTTTCTGCATAGAATCAGCAAGTAAAGGAACATGAGGAAAACTCTGACTAGAAGAGGGGATAGTAAGTTGGAATGTGTCTTATGACCTCAGGGCGTAAACTCCATGGTACTACAGGGAACAGAAGATGACAAAAATTATAGGGGAAATACAGAGCTTGGAACACATCAAATTAGTAACTGAGTTGCTAAGTCTTCTATGTTGGTGACATACTGCAAATTTTTACAGGTTGGACCACCTTCATGAGGTGATAGCCTGCCACATAGGAGCTTGAAAACAAATTTTTCCTGCACCCTTTTTCTTGAAAAATGGTAAAGCCATTCTATTCCCTTTGGATACATAACAAATGCTCGTGTATAACACTAACTGTTACCCACAGCTGCTTTCGCATTATCACTAATCTTTTATAATGAGTGATGAATATATTGTACGTGCAATAACGTCAGCTGCCCTCACATCTCTGTCTGTTCAAGTACGCACAGCTTGTGATGCATGGCCTCCCTCCACCCACTTGCCCCAATTCACATCGACGCAACACACACACACACACACACACACACACACACACACACACACACACACACACTACTGAGCGGTGGTGCAGAGGGGCATGGACAGAAGCTCACATCTATGTGCTGTGCTAATGAAGTAGGTATACATTATACAACGTCTTCATTTCACAACAGATTTAATAATTTTTTAATATGGTTTATGTTCACTGATGTAAAAAGATGTCCCATCCTCTACTTCAACTGTGAGGCGTCAATATTTCTTTTTTTTTTACTATCTAAGATAGCCTATGTTCATTCTCAGGGTTCAAGCCATCTCCATACCAAATTTCACTGAATCCAGCATAGCATTTTAGTCGTGAAAACGTAACACATAGAGCTGCATTCGCATTTGATATTATTAATATGGAAGTACGGATCAAACATGTTGAGGATCGTATAAGCACTGCATTCATTAAGTTGAATCGCATTACGTAGAGCATACGAAGCAATAAAAGCATTTTCACAAGTATGACAAAGGTCAAAAGTTAAAGACTAACTTTTTTTATTCATTCACGTAATATTCTTCGAATCAGTAAAGATCTTGAACTACACACTCTCTACCGTAGTCTTCCTAAGGCCTCACGCTTTCTCCATACAAAATTTCAGCGTAAAAGACAGAGTTATTTTTGCAGTTGTAATAGTAACAATGCGGAAAATGTAGTAGATCATTGCTAAAAAATGGGGCAAGTGGTACTTTTTACACAAAGCAATACATAATCTTACTGAGATAAAAATGTATGTGTTAAAATTGATTCTTCCCAGGACAATGAATGGAGAAAAATGAAACGAAGGCTTGGCGAATATATTGTACTGGTATAATACACTGGGCCTCTTTTTCTTGTACAGAACAAAGTGAGAGAACAACGTGAGAAAGATTTATCAGATCCCTCTCATGTAATTTGGATTTTCTAAGATGTTCTTTATCTTTGGCCACTTGCTATACGGTTTTCAGTATAAACAGCCTCTCAGAAAGAAAGTGTCCATCGTATCCTCTAGGTTTGCATATTTGATAAATGCTAATGTGGATCCGCACTCCTTATTCCTTTGTTAATCCCACTAATACGAAAATCCGATCCGACAGCGAGGACGAAGACGTAGATTAATAAAAGGAACATGTGAAGATGGAGGGAGGCGTCTCATTACTTCCACTTTTACCGCGACATCCGCCTGTGCATTGAAAGTCGGTTGAGATTGGTATCAGCCAATAATTTCAATGCGATCATAAGTAAAGTAAAGCGTATATAACGGCACTGACCTTCATAATTAGTTTCTTTGAGTAGGATATAAATAGATGAATCGATACTCCTCGTAACAATGCAAGAAATAAGCAAGTCTGATTTTAACGAACTAACAGTATTTCTCGTCTGCTGCAATGTTTTTGTCTATCGGAATGCTTACTCCAGTCGTGTGCCTCTAAGGACAGAGCCATCTTTTGTGCCCCTCAGACAATGGATAATCTCACGCAACGCATATAGAGAAGGATCTCCCAAAGGAAGTAACTTTTCACTCTCCAGGGGTCCGTCACGCCAGGATTTTAGTGGAATGTGCTGTGGCGAACAGCCGATTGATTAACGGTCGAGTTATGCATCGTGCAGACACGATAGCTCCAGCAACAAAGAAAGAGCTTGGAAACTGGCCATCGTTTATGCCCACAAGCGACTTGCTGGCGCCAGTCGAGAGTTGACAGTCTGCTGTTTTAAGTAGAAGTTACGCCGTCGCCTGATTCAGTGACGCCAAAGGGGATTAACAAGCAACTTGAGAACTTCCGCGATTTACTTACGATGCTTTCGATAATAGTCTAAACCGTGGGAGAAGATGAGACATTTGCTGATGTCGAGACGAGAGCTCTCATTGGCCTCCAATATGAGGCGTGGATCGTTCTGAGGCTCATAAGACGAGGGGAGGGGACGCGTGTAGAAAACAATGGCTCTTCCGTTAGGGGGACAAATAAGCACGAGCCCTGGTTGAGTTTTGGGGGAACTGTTTTTAGTAAAACACTACAGTTGGAGAAAGTACAGAGGGCATTACACTGGACTCGCATTCGGGAGGACGATGGTTCAATCCCATGTTTGACCATCCTGATTTAGGTTTTCCTGATTACCCTAAATCGCTCCAAGCAGATGCCGGAATGGTTCCTTCGAAAGGGCACGGCCGACTTCCTTCCTCGTCCTTTCCTAAGCCGATGAGACTGACGACCTCGCTTTCTGGTCTCCCCCCCTCCCAAAAAAAAAAAAAAAAAAAAAAAAAGAAACAGGGGGCATCCGGTTTCACAAGGCTGCGGAAAGAGCGGGCTGTTTCAGAGGATGGTGGAGGACAGAGGCTTTCGGGTTTGAGATCAATGGAGATCAGTTAGTGAGCATACACACTGGTGAGCCACAACATTATGACCACCGATCTATTGTCGATATAAACGCGTCCAGACGATAGCAGCGTCACCTGGAGAGGAGTGACTGCTAGCCAGGCACATGATCGGTGCATGTAGTATCAGTGAGAGTGCTGACCATGTGTAGAGTGAGGAAACTGTGCAGTCTCTTGAGTTAGACTGAGGGCAGTCTGTGAGGGATGGCCAGGAGGCTTGGCACGAGCTTTTCTGAATCTCCGCTACTGGTCGGGTATTCCAGGAGTGCAGTGGTGAGTGTCTTCAACATGTGGCGAAACCAAGATTAAACCGCGTCCAGACGTCATGGGGTTGGGTGACTCCCCCACATTACAGATATCAGAGGCTGAGCACACTGGTAAAACAGGGCAGGATGCGAACTATGGTGGAGTTGACATCGGACTCTATTGCTGCGCAGATACAAGTTCGCCATACACAACTAACTATGGGCCTCTGCAGCTGACGACAAATACATGTGACAATGTTAACATCATGACATCGGGTACTACGACTGAAATGGGCACATCACCATTGGTACTGAACGTTGGCGCAGTGGCAGAGCGATACATGGTCTAATGAACTGTGGTATCTTCTCCCTCTTGCTAATGGGCCCGAATTCGTCAGTAGTAGGGTAGTGGCGGCCTCGGTGCAATCTTGATACGAAATTGATATGCAAATTAATTAAATTGATCAATTAATCTCCACCACCAACACCCATCCCCAACCCCAACCACCCCCCCCCAATCCCCTGGATGATGTCATGTGTTTTCCCAGCTGCACGTGTGCACAGCCTCCTCATCCACCTCCCACCCTCCACCCCAACACCACCCCTCCCCCAACCTACCTACTGGCGGGAATTTCGAATTTTCGCGGGAATTTCTTTCTCCCAGGGCTGTCATGATGTGCCCACCCCACCCCAACCTGCAACCCCTCCTGGCAATTGGCTAAGAAAGGAGTCAGTCTGTGCTGGATAGGACGGACACATGTCTTTAGTTAAACAGTCTTTATCTAAACAATTAAAGGCAGTGCCTCCATCCGGTGTGTTCACCCTACTGTCCCCAGTCCCAATGACCTAGTACACAGCACTGCCACCAGAGGGCACCATCGCCCCACCAGTGGCATAATCCAGGATGGTGGTCTGGAGGGGAAAAGTAGTGACAAAAGGATTCAGCCAGTTCTGGGCTGCTGGAGAGAGGAAGGATTGCACTTTATTTATTTTGCGAACAATTTATTTAGGGACAGATTTCACATAGTTTATTTATTGAACTGATGTCTTTGAGGTCGCACTAGACAGTCTACAGACCAGCAAACTAATAGTTAATAATGCAGTACACTGATATGCAGAGACGCAAACAACTCATGAATTGGAGATGAGAAGGGGGTTGGGAAGGATGTAAAGTTGCGCAGGTAGATGGAGATGAGGGGGTTGGGAAGGAAGTTCTCAAGGAGCAGTGAGAGTGTGGCACAGCTATGTGAGGCAGGTCTTTCAACAGTACACTGCAAACAGATGTGCAAACTATTTGTAGATCACCGAAATAATACATGTGTAACGCTATGCAAACACACTCACAATGATTAAGCACCTGAAAATAATGCAGTGCACAAACACACAGTGCAAGTAAAATACGCAACGTATCAGCGACTCAACCCTGATCCTCCTGGGCAGAGAGCCCAAGTGCACCCCCCAAACAGAATTAAATCACCAGAGGTGCATGGAATTGACAGGAAATTAAAAATGGTTGTACCGTTTCCAGGACTCGAACCCTGATTCTACTGGATGAAAAGCCTAAGTGCACCCCCTAACACATGGAAACTGTCTAGATGCGGGAGAGGAAGGTTAGCTTAATACAGTTTATTTATTTTGCTCAGGAAACTGACGCAAATATCGGTCCTAATTACGTAATTAATCACAAAGATTTGTTCTAATTATACAACTATATGCATAGCGCTGCACAAGGATGGCATAAAATCACATTACAGCGCAATAACTGACGATACCATACAACTGATGTTACCCTGTTGGGAAAAAATTTCGCAATACCACTCGAAACTGACGCAAATATCGATCCTAATTACGTAATTAATTATAAAGATCGGACATAATTACACAACTATAGGCATAGCATTACACAAGGACAACAGAAAAGCGCAATGCGCCACAAAAACTGACGATACTATAGAACTGGTATTATCCTGTTGGGAAAATATTTCGCAATTCCACTCGAAACTGACGCAAATATCGATCTAATTACGTAATTAAAAACAAAGATCTGACCTAATTACACAACTATATGCAGAGCGCTACGCAACGATGGCAAAAAAGCGCAATATGCAGCAAAAACTGACCATACCATACAACTGGTGTTATCCTGCTGGGAAAAAATTTCGCAATACCATTCCGAACTAGCTACAGAAACACTCAAACGCTACACTACACCTACAAGCTGGCAGGAAAATAGCAGTGTTATAAGGAACCATCTTTATTCTTTATGGCAGGAAATATGTTCAACTGACGAGATGCGCCGGCCGGGATGGCCGAGCGGTTCTAGGCGTTACAGTCCGGAACCGCGCTACCGCTACGGTCGCAGGTTCGAATCCTGTCTCGGGCATGGATGTGAGTGATGTCCTTAGGTTAGTTAAGTTTAAGTAGTTCTAAGTTCTAGCGGACTGATGACCTCAGCAGTTAAGTCTCATAGTGCTCAGAGCCATTTGAACCTTTTTGACGAGATGCTGGTGTTAGATCGAGAGGAGTTTAAAAAGTATATTCTCTGCAAGCATACGGTATCTATTGTTGTTTGACATCAGAGTTCACTACAGACACCAATTAAAAATCACCCTACAGCACAGCTAAGCAAAGCCAAGAAATGGTTCAAATGGCTCTGAGCACTATGGGACTCAACTGCTGAGGTCATTAGTCCCCTAGAACTTAGAACTAGTTAAACCTAACTAACCTAAGGACATCACAAACATCCATGCCCGAGGCAGGATTCGAACCTGCGACCGTAGCGGTCTTGCGGTTCCAGACTGCAGCTCCTTTAACCGCACGGCCACTTCGGCCCGCTAAGCAAAGTCAATAGTGCAGTCACAGCTGATGGAAAAAATGTGTCACAGTTCTAATTACACTTCGAAATTGTCATGAAAAAACCAGCACTTGTAATGAACAGGTCATAATGCAGCACATGTCTTGGGGAAAATCGTCGTCCTAAAGGATTACAGAGGAGGCGCTAATTGAACGTGCATTCTCCTCGATGTACACTCACTAACTGCCGAAAATCGGGCCCTCTCCGCTCCTTCCCTCCAACCTCCTATGGGGTGGATGGAGGGAGGGAGGCAGCTACTTCTCCAACAGCCTTGTGACATGCTGACTGCTGTGCACATTGAGGCGATTGTTCTTGAACACAAAAGCAGGTATAACTAACTAAACAATAGGAGATAAAGAACAGCTGTCCCGAATATATCTTGGTTGCCTAAAGTATAGTGACACAGCCGCCCCTAATTGTTAGGGGGCGCACCCGCAGCGACGAGCTGTCACAGACTAGACTGGTCCCCAACGCCTCCAGTAGGCTTCTCGTTCAGCAATTGAAAACACTTTTCTTTAACGTCACGCAAGGCGATCAAGATGGGACTGTGTGAGGCCCATGGTCTCGTAGGGAACTTGCCCGCTGTTGTGATCTAGACTATTTAACATCAACCCCACTGGTATAATAAAGCAACTATTAAAAAAAGGAAAAAACAATCACGACGATAATAAATGTCCTCTTTCCATGAAAATAGACAAAGTCCATTTTAATTTAGTTTTATGAGCAAAATCCGTATAATATTTTACATTCTACTGCACTCGCATCACGTTATTTTGTGACGTTCAGTGAAGTGTACCAAGACCGATGACAAATGATGAGCAGAGAAATACCCACCTACATAAAATTAGGAAAAAAGCTTCTACTATTTTGATGCGGAAACTACCAATAACTGCAGAATATTCTTGTTATTTCAAAATTAAGCTGATCATGAGAGTCACTTCGCATGGCGAGTATGGAGGGGACACGATGGTCTTTTCGAGGAATGCTATTGAGAAATGACATCTGAAGCTGACCACAGAGGGATTCTACAGCCTTCAACATCCATTTCGCGTAAGGACCGTGCTATTAAAAACACGATCGTTGTGATTACGTTACCGACAACCTGCATAAAAAGCAGACTTGAGTCTACAGGTATACTCGAGCTGCTGATAGGTTTACGCTTTCTGGTAGAAATGCTGTCAGCTATTTTGAATCAAGTCTATTGCTGTAGAGACATCTTTTAATGATTACAGCCACTGGTGAATCATATTCGTGGCACTCTCATATCTCGAAATGAGTCATCTTTTTCGAACCTATCTGCCAAGGATTCCATACGGTAGAAACTCCAGCGCTGTTTTTTAGACAGTCCCTCTGCATCTTGTAAATGCACTTAAGTCTGTGTCCCCGCCACCCATGCATCTTACTATGTGATCGCCCCTAATTTAATTCTGACCTATAGAAGTCAGAGAGTGCTATATCTAAGGCCTCCTGCATCCTGTAGGGAAACAGGCCGAGCTGAGTTACCATTTGTTAGAAATGGTAACATGAGGTCATATCTCCGCCAACTGTGTACAGTGTGTAAGACCTGTATTGCTCCTTCATAAGCAGTTTAATACATTTTTTTTTCTGTTGCAACACGTCCAACCAGTATACACCGCAATACACTGTCTTTTTCTACCATGACTTAGAGACCTGTTTCAGCTGCTGCTAAACCGTCATTAAAATGCTTCAGTCCTCTGTCTCTCACAGAAAACTGAACATCGCATGGCATAAACTGTACATCTATCTCAACACAGACTGGTAGAAATAAAACACACATGTAATGTTCCTCATTGACAAAAATGTGGAAGACATCGCAACATATGGGAACCGGAAGAGTCTGCGATATTGTAGAGCACTTCCAACTACTATTCGAAGGTGATTACCTGTACAGTTAATCTCATCTTCCCATCGAAAAGATAGCAGATGTCTCGGTGCTCCGTTTCCAAAAGAATTGTTCCTTCATTTTTCAGTAATGTACATGATTACTGTTCCAATGTTGACCATCGCCGGAAAGTGCAGTTCACAACACGTGTGAGGTAGCACAAAGAAAAAGAGATACTGTTATCTTGTTGGCGAAAAAGAAATAAAAATAAAAATATATGTAGGGCATCACAGCATATGTAAATAGGACGAGTCTGTAGCAATGAGAAATGCTTCCAAGGAACTGTCTACATTTAACCCCATGTTCCACAGCGACAACTAGCAGATATCCATTGTTCCGTCAAGGTTCCCTCCATCTCAATGGGGTGGTATCAGTCAGTCGTTATGCGGTAATCAACAGTGTACCCAGTGGACAGACGGGATTGGAAAGACCACATTGATATGGAGTGATTTACTATAACACACACAGCAACTTTACCCAGAGGTCGGAGAGAGCAATGTCCATCACATTCTGCAACCTGTTTAGAAGCAGAGTGAGCTGAGTTAATGCTATAGGAGCGTGTTTTGGGAGTGGAAGTGGGAACATGTTATCGTAGATCCACTACCCATCTACGATGTGTAAGGTCAGCGTCAAATGAAGCCTGCTCGTGCAACACGACGACAGTACGAACAGCTCCGGTGGTGTTTCTTGCTGGAAAAATTAGGAAAAATTAACATTGAAACAGATCCACGTCCCCCAGGATCCATTCACACCTATCACCAAAACTTTCTATCATCTTCATTCTGTACCATCCAACAGAGAAAAATTGCGAACTATCTGCACATGTAACGATCCTATCAAATATACAGGAATTGATCCACTGCACAGACCAGAGTAAAGTTGCATCGCCTGTACTGTAGGAGGATGACCGCATCCCACAAACTATACAATAAGTCGCAAGAGACACTCCCTGTTACCCTGTGTCGTTGTTTGAAACATTGCTTTTTCTGCTATAACACGCTTTGTACACTGCCATACATTTTGTTTTTTTCCGTCACGACTTCGAGGTCTGTGTCAGCGTCTAAACTGACATTAACACGTGCTGATCCATTGCTTCTCACAGGAAACTAGATGTCGCATGGTATAAATCATGTTGTTATGGCCGCTACCATAGCACACTGCACACACAATGGATGATTTTAAATAATAAACAATCACAACATAAGCAAACTGGAAGAGTTTGGCGGCGCTGTGGATAGCTTCCAAACTGCTGTCCAAAGGTGGTTGATGACCTCTACATTTAAACTCAGCTGTCACAGTGACGGAATAGCTGATGGCTCTGCGTTCTGTCTCGCCTGATTCCTCATATTGCAATCATGTACGTGATCACTGTTTCGGTGACAGCCATCCCCAGAAGGTGTTGCCCCTCCACCAAAACTCTTTCTCCATCTCAAGCAAGCGATGTCAGTCAGTCATTGTGTGGTATCCAACAGCGTATCAGTGGACGGATTGGGTGGATAAGACACTGTCGATGTACTGTAATAATAAGCATCACATTTGATAGTGCGAACAAAAAAATGGTTCAAATGGCTCTGAGCACTATGGGACTCAACATCTTAGGTCATAAGTCCCCTACAACTTAGAACTACTTAAACATAACTAACCTAAGGACATCACACACACCCATGCCCGAGGCAGGATTCGAACCTGCGACCGTAGCAGTCCCGCGGTTCCGGACTGCAGCGCCAGAACCGCACGGCCACCGCGGCCGGCAGTGAGAACAACTTTAGCAGTTTTACAGTAATTCCGACACCGACCAATGATGCGACAGCATGTTTCCCAATTTCCGTATAATGGCTAAACTGTCCCTTTTCTACTTTGCGAGTGTCACTATGAATGTAGATAGATGACTGTGAAGTACGTCCATTCATTGTTAATTATCATATACATACATCATCAAAGTACACCAGACAGTGCTCTAGATATCTCTAGCACCTAGAGCATAGTGCATAATTTACGATCTATCTCTATGTGGGTGGGAGTCACAGAACATTCTCACGGTCTTAGGATAAAATTGGAAACTGAAAGAGCCCCTCACACTGTCTTTGACCAACCCACCCTGCAGTATAGTTACCGATTTAATCTGCAGCTGACCAGAAGTAGACTGGTAAATTCTGCGTCTCATAAATGAATGGAGCTTTTTGGGTCCTCGCCCATCCAAATGCACAAGATTTCTCCAGACGCGCCCATGTTGAGGAGGTTAGCACCCCTTATCAGTGTATAGTATTAGATTTGAAAGTGCTGTTATGTAACAGCAGACAGTTAAGAGGAACAAGAAATGAATGGTATTAGTGCATGATGGAGCTCCAGACGGATGGAGTTCGAAGCATTTTATGTAAATCAACTACGCTAACAATTTTAAAGTATTGTTCTAGTGTCTGGAATCGTTACCAGGAGGGTATTGGTAAGAGTGAACATAAACACACATACTCCTAAGGCTATATGGTTTTGCACTTAAAGCAGGCTGTAACGTTAGATCGCTTCAGTTTCCGACCTATGAGTCATCGGGAATGCAGCGCTGTTATCATTCCGCTGTAAGAAATATATTTCCAGTGCATGACATACATCCTTCCTGCAGGTTTCTCTATGATAAACTGTGGTACCAAACTGTAAAATGAAAAACCACTTCCTTAAAATATCGATACTGTGTGATACATGTACAATGTAGCTTCCCAGAGACATATAGCGTCCACTGTTCATATCCGATCACGGTTCTGAAATTATACTATGCTCGCATCAGTCCTATGTAAAATGATCGTAAGTCACGGAGAATATCTCTTACAAGGAAACAGATAAACGCATAGCAGCTGCGTCTGACGTGTGAAATTAGACGTCATGCCGCCACTAAATCTGTAAACAGGACATCTGTCGAGCAGATGTATATATGGGGGTTGCAGTGTCTCACTAACACCTATCGTTAATTTAGAATCATCTTAGTTATGAAACTGAGGTATCGATTTTATACCCAAGATGCGACAAGTGAATGGAGTGCATCGCAAACATATTCGTTCGTTTAGAGGAATGTGTCGAAACAGGATGGTCACGTTTCATTACACATGAGATGGAAGTCCTGTGATGTAGGAGAGGTTTGCTGTAAAACGATAGCAGGTAGACTGTGCTCTAATTCAGATACAGAACACGTGGTAGTATACGAGTCGAACGCAGGCTATGTCACGCGACTGATGCATCCTGACACAACAGGGGAAAAATAGTTAAATTACCTGCGCCAAAAATCTCCCTCCCTCTTAGAATGCATCATCAGTCTGCCATTAAATCGTACCTCGTTATAGCTCCATCTCAATCGATCACCCCGTCCACTCTCTGTTATCCTTTGACGCACTAAGTTTAGAGACAGATGGTTCTCTGTTTTCCTGAAAAGCGTCAAATACAGCAGTCAACTCGTTTGTATCAACGTTGCCTCAATAGGCATGCAGTAGAATGCTGCCTCGACAGAAAAAAGTGTATATTTCCCTGACCCCCTTCGCTTCCATGTCGACGCTTTCTATGATTCCTCTTGCTGTAGCATTCTTGTTCCCATGTAAAAGATTGTTCTGCGCCAGCCAGAGCACACGCAATTACTTCCTCAATTTCCTCACATTTCAGCATATCTTTCCTCAATTTATACGTATGTTTCGCCATTTCTCGCAATTGTATCGATTTTTTATGTCACTTCTTCCCATGCAATCATGACGTAGCCTCTCGTTCCGTGTTCTAAAATTGCTTGCAAATGTAGTACAGCTGTCAACACCTAGCGCTATGTCACTTTTTCTGATCGGGAGGCGTAGTATTGCACTATACTCGATTGCATCCAGTCGCCTCCACCCACATATTCCACATTTGCAGTGCGTTTGCTCCGTTTTCTGTATGGCTGTGGAGTTGAGGTGATTAATTGATCAATTTAATTAATCTGCATATCAATTTGATACCAACATGGCACTGAGGCCGTAACTACCCTACTAGTTCCGTCGTCTTCCAGGAGTACAGCTCCGTGACACTTTCACTACAGGATAGGGACCAGCTGGCGGCGGCCCCATTATGCTGTCGGGAACATTAACGTGAGCATTCATGGGTCCAGTGGGTCTCGTGCAAGGCACCATAGCGCCATGACGGCCATGAAGTATCGTACAGTGGTTGCAGACCACTTACACACCTCTATGAAGATCGTATTTCCCGATGGCCGTGACATTTTTCAGCAAGATAATGCACCATGTCACAAGGACAGGAGTTTGATGGAGTGACTGAAGGAACAGAGTAGCGAGTTCTAATTGATGCGTCGTCCTAAAAGTTATGCAGGGGAATTGCTCTACGAATACTGCGCTGTTACTTCCACTTGTCATTGTCGAACTGACTCTTACGCTTCTGATGACCTTGGTATCGACCTGATATTAAACTGTAGTTTGGTTTTCGTCAATCCCTCCGTTATTCCAAAAGTCCTTTCCCAGAATCTTCTAGTCAGTATAATTTTTATGTTATTTTTATTGTGAATCAGCGCGACACTGTTCCTCGTACTTTACAATTTCATTGCTAAACTTGTGAAGAAAGAACCTTAGACCAATGAGATTACTGCAGCGTCTACGTTATCTGCACATATCCGCCACTGAAATGTGCACAAAGCCGGTGTTCCACTTGAAAAGGCGGTCGGCAGCCATCATAGCGACTGCACTGCCAGAGAATAGCCCGAGTGCGCAACTCTTGCAGCTAACAACCTCGCCCGCTGGGAGCTGCCGCCGTATGTTCCACTAGACGTATTTAGGTGTCGCCGTGCTGGAAACGAGGCGCTGTTCGCTTCAGGAGGCTATTACAGTACCCGAGAGCGCGAAACATCCTAGCTCTTTGTAAGCGCTCCCTTCGTCTCTCTGCAGCCTTCTTCCTCGGTCGCTTCTACCCGATATGTCTGCAGCTTCACTCGCTAACAATTTGGTGTCCTCGTTCTCAAGAACGTATTAGCTCAGATATACGAGCAAAGATACGTTTACAACAATATACGCTTTGAAATAATTGAAAAACGATTTAAAGCATCCGAACTGCGAAAAGGTTGCTGATGAAATAATTCTTTATTAACTAGGAGCTTTGAGAATCTGTTGATCTTCAGATATTACAAAATTATTTACTATATCCTGCATGGTAACGTTCTTACTGCGGTGTAGAGTAGCACGGAACAGAATGTGAAGGAATGGAAGGTCAAAGCATTCCACAATGCACTTCAAACAGCGGCGTTCACACAGGCCGTCATCAGAATGGGACGTGAACGTCAAGGTTTCAAAGGAAGGAAGTTCTGACGTTGGAGCTGCGAAGAGAAGATGGTACCCCCTTCTTCAATGGGAGGTTAATCTTCTGTCGCCGCATTCAGTCTCCTTCGGACTCCGTGCATAGTGTCATCTTAAGCTTTAGTACCCGGCGTTGCTCGAATATCTATTTATCCCAATCTTCTATTAGTTCAGTTCTTTTTTCCCTCTATCCATCTCCTCCTTCACCCCTCTCTGTCCATCCCCTCCTCTCGCCTCTCTCTATCAATTTCCCCTCCCCATCTTTCTGTCCATCTCAACTTCTAGCCTACCTGCATCCATTACATCCTTACTCACTCTATCAATCTCCTCCCCCACCTCTCTCTCCACGTTATCATCCTCATCCCAAAAGAAGGCTGGTGATACTTAATCCCACAGTATTTCTTTCCAGATTCTAACATGTGTGACAAATTTGGTTGAAATGGTTTGCCCACAAACGCTCATGTCAACTATATGTTACATATATTTAACGTATTTCACACGTATTTGTTTTCATATTTCATGTGTATCACTAGCAAATTTCGCCGTGTAGTACCATCTTCAAACAGCACAACGTCTATGACGTATGAGTCGAAAAATGTTATAATTTTGCAGGTACACCCCGTGGGATATTTGGATACTGTTGTGAATAGAGTTAGATGTAAAGAAGTCATAAATTAGATCGCCATGTTTGATGCGGCAGTTTATCAAGCATTTCAGTGTTTATGACGTGATATCTCCTGAACTGTGTGTCGTACAGTGATATATTTTAATACGTACATTCAGTGCCATATGTGAATATTGTTTAGATTTTTTTTCGAATAGAGTTGGTAGCAGAGAAGTAATAAATTTAAACGACTTGCATGATGTGGTAGTTTTTCAGGCGTCTGTGTTTATGATGTCTTATTTCCTGAACTATGTGTCCAACAGCGATATAATTTTACCGACACATTCTTCGTATATGTGAATGCTGTCTCCAAAAATTTCCGTAAATGAAGTTAATAGTAAAAAAAAGTAATAAAGTAAAACGATGTGGCAGTTTTACTGGATTTATACCGGAAATATAGTAAGCGATAAACATTTTCCTTTTCATATTTTATAACAGGTGTCAGCGAGGAAAATATATGTGAAGGTTTGAAATTATGTGTAAGGATTGCTGCAGGTCATTAATTGTTCTCATTCTCAAATACTGGATGAATAAAATTTAGGAATCCACGCGTTATGAGCTACGCTAATTTTCCACCTCCACCCCCTTGATGCAGCTCTCCATGCTACTCTATCCTGTGCGAGCCTCTTCATCTTCCAGTACCTACTGCAACCTACATCCTTCTGAATCTGCTTAGTGCATTCATCTCTTGGTCTCCCTCTACGATATTTGACATCCATGCTGCTCTCTAATACTAAATTGGTGATCCCTTGATGCCTCCGAACATGTCCTACCAACCGATCTCGCCCTCTAATCAAGTTGTGCCACAAATTTCTCTTCTCCCCAATTCTATTCAGTACCTCCTCGTTACTTACGTGAACTACCAATCTGATCTTCGGCATTCTTTTGTAGCTCCACATTTCGAAAGCTTCTACTCTCTTTTTGTCTAAACAGTTTTCCGTCAATATTTCACTTCCATTCATGGCAACACTCCGTACAAATACTTTCAAGGAATACTTCCTAACACTTAAATCTATACTCGATATTAATAAACTTCTTTTCTTCAGAAACGCTTTCCTTGCTATTGCCAGTCTACATTTTATATCCTCTCTACTTCGAACATCATGAGTTATTTTGCTCCCCAAATAGCAAAACTCATCTACATTTTTAAGTGTCTCATTTAATAACCTAATTCCCTCAGAATCACCTTATTAAATTTGACTACATTCCATTATCCTCGTTTTGTTTTGTTGATGTTCATCTTATACCCTCCATTCAAGACACTGTCCATTCCATTCAATTGCCCTTCCAGCTACTTTGCTGTCTCTAACAAAATTGCAATGGCATCAGCTAACCTCAAAGTTTTTATTTATTCCTACTCAGAATTTTTCTTTTGTTTCCTTTACTGCTTGCTCAATATACACATTAAAGAACATCGGGGATAGGCTGCAACCCTGTCTCACACCTTCCCAACCACAGCTTCCCTGCCAAGCCCCTCGATTCTTACAACTGCCGTCTGTTTTCTGTACAAATTGTAAATAGCCTTCTGCTTCCTGTATTTGACACTGTGGTGCCACCGCCAGACACCACACTTGCTAGGTGGTAGCTTAAATCGGCCGCGGTCCATTTAGTACATGTCGGACCCGCGTGTCGCCACTGTGTGATCGCAGACCTAGCGCCACCACAAGGCAGGTCTCGATATACGAACGTGCACTCGCCCCAGTTGTACGGACGACATTGCTAGCGACAATACGGACGAAGCCTTCCTCTCATTTGCCGAGAGACAGTTAGAATAGCCTTCTGCTAAGTCCATGGGTACGACCTAGCAAGGCGCCAGTTGTAACAGTGCATGTATCTTACGAGTCGCATTTGTATAGTCAAGAGAGACGTATCACAAGGCATCATTAAAGTTTAGTATAAAGCAGCTACGTACTTTTCTTGTTACCATTCAATAGTTATCCTGTTCCAGACCTGACGCCAGTCGGCGTGTGTGTACGCGTGCCTTTCTTTCGGCTACTACCGTGTGGCGTAACAGTCTTGTTACGTCACTACAGACACCTGCCACAATCCGATTTTGAAAGAGGGCATTTCAGTCAACATTGTCAAAAGCTTTCTCTAAGTCTACAAATGCTACAAACGTAGGTTTGCCTTATCTTATTCTGTCTTCTAAGGTACGTCATAGGGTCAGTATTGCCTCACGTGTTCGAACATTTCTGTGGAATCCGAACCGATCTTCCCACAGGTCGGCTTCTACCAGTTTTTCCATTCGTCTGTAAGGAATTCCTGTCAGTATTTTGCAGCCGTGACTTATTAAGCTAAGAGTTCGGTATTTTTCACACCTGTCAACACTTTCTTTCTTTGCGATTGGAATTATTATATTCTTCTTGAAGTCTGAGGGTATTTCGCCTGTCTCATACATTTTGCTCACCAGATGGTAGAGTTTTGTCATGGCTGGCTCTCCCAAGGCTATCAGCAGTTCTAATGGAATGTTGTCTACTCCCGGAGCCTTGTTTCGACCTAGATCTTTCAGTGCTCTGTCATATTCTTCACGCAGTATCTTATCCCTGATTTCATCTTAATCTACGTCCTCTTTCGTCTCCATAACATTTCCCTCAAGTTCATCGGCCTTGTATAGGACCTTTATATTCTCCTCCCACCTCTATGATGTCCATTCTTTGCATAGAACTATTTTTCCATCTGAGCTCTTGATATTCGTACAAGTGTTTATCTTTTCTCCAAAGGTCTCTTTAGTTTTCCTGTAGGCAGTATCTATCATACCCTTAGCGATATATGCCTCTACATCCTTAGATTGTCATCTTGACGTAGCTGATTAGCCATTTTGCGCTTGCTACCACTCTCATGCTTGAGACGATTGTATTCCTTTTTGCCTGCTTCATTTACTGCATTTTTATATTTTCTACTTTCACCCGTTAAATTCAATATCTATTTGTCACTATTTCATCTCTCAAAGCTACCCATTCTTGTTCTACTGTATTTCTTTCCTCCGTTCTTGTTAATCGTTCCATAATGCTCTCTCTGAAACTCTCTACAAGTGATATGTGTACCAGATTTAGTTTAAATCAGCTCAGTGGTCTAGTAGAAGAGGTGAAACGTAATACACGCATACGTACGTACATAGACTGGTTAAACATTAATAAAACCGACAACGTGCAGAGACAGGTCCTGACTGGAAATGTAGGAAAAAGGGTGCTATGAACATGTGTCTGGAAACGCATTGTTGTCACGGTAGATGGCGCTGACGAATGGAAGTTCCTTTGCTACGTGCCGTGTATTCCTTTGTTTTGCAGGCTGTGTGGTTGACGCGGCAGAAGCAACAGAATGGTCCGGTATTCATGTCGGAACAAGCAGAGATTGTATTTGCGTTCAGCCAACCAGATGGAAAAGTTAGAGAGGCACCACGGCAGTACCAAAGCAAGTAACCTCACAGACACCAACCATATCACACAACATTTGAAGCCCTCTTTGGACGTTTGTGTGATCTTGGGTCCTTTCAGACAGACGAACGTGCAGGGAGGCAGCAGACTTTGTGTACACCAGATTTGGAGGACTGTGGTCTTTAGGACGAATCCTATAACAGGACCCAGGCAAGTAGCCTGCTAACATGGTGTACGCCAAAGTACGATTTTGTGTATGCTGCATGATATGTATGTGTGTACGCGTGCATTGCATCCCACAGACCGAGCGAGGTGGCGCAGTGGTTAGCCACTGGACTCGCATTCGGGAGGACGACGGTTCATTCCCGCGTCCGGCCAGCCTGATTTAGGTTTTCCGTGATTTCCCTAAATCACTCCAGGCAAATGCCGGGATGGTTCCTCTGAAAGGGCACGGCCGACTTCCTTCCCTAATCCGATGAGACCGATGACCACGCTGTCTGGTCTCCTTCCCCAAACCAACCAACCATCCCACAGAGGCCACTGTGAACATCTGCTGTGAAGTGGATGCGATGCAGCTCTCTACTGTATTCTGGGAAGATTTATTGTCGTTACTCGCAGATCGTCCACTTCCAGACACATGTTCATCGGACTTTTTCTCCTCCATTTCCAATCAGGAATCCGTCCCTGCAGTTTTCGGTTTTATTAATGTTCACCCTGTATGCGTATATCCATTTCTACAAAATATAAGGATTCGTGACGCATTACAATTTTTTCGTGACTATTTTCATATTATATTCTTGCGTGTGTCGTACAGAATCGGCTAGGTATCTGAGATCTGCACTGCCACATTTATCGTTGACGATGCTGTCGTTTACTGAAAGGTAATGTTGTTGAACTGTCGTATAATGATTCTAGAGGAAGTGAATAGAATTGCCACGCGGTGTCATGAAAGGCAATGCTCGTATCTAAAAGAAAGAATCCAATAGTCTTCCATTAACTGAATTAATTTAAATATTCACGAGGAGCGTTAAAAAGCTATGTAAAATGGGATGAACACCTTAAATCCCCATTAGAAGAAGAGAATGCAGAGCTTAGATTTTATCGTCGGGTTTTGAGTAAGTGCTACGCATATCTAAAGGATGTGGCCAATTGTAAGGTACTGCTGCAATGTTTGGACCCATTATCAGAAAATTAAATGATTGGCATGTAAGAATACTATGCGACACTACTGCTGCCTCCATCGCGTATGTCGCACATGGATCATGAGAACAATGTGATATAGATTCGTGTGGGTGCCGAGTCATTCTGTCCAATCACGTTAATGTGACAGCCTATCAAAAGCCTGAATAACCACATTTTGCAGCGCAGATAGTGTCGAGAAACGCGGCAAAGAGAGTAAGTGAGAGTCTGGAAGGTAATGACAGGGATCCATGCCGACTCCAGTGCCGTGCCCAGCGACGCTGAATTTTGTCAATTAAGGATCCAAGGAGTGAACAGCCCAATCGTGGTGACCCCATAGATTCCCGACTGGGCTTAACTCCTGCAGTTTGGTGGGCAGGGGAGTACAGTAAACGTATCGAGGTGCTCTTCGAACCAAGCACGTGCACGGCGAGCTGTCTGACACGTTGCATTGTCCTGCTGCTAGGTGCATACTGCCGATAAAAAACAAAATGAGTAAAAGGGTGAACGACGGAATGCATATTTCTGTTGATCCATTGAACATTCCAGAGTGATGAAATTGCTGAGGGAATGCCCTGAAAACATTCCGCACACCACAACACGCCCTCTTCTGGCCTGGACCATTGCGAGGATTGATGCAGCCTGTTTACTTTCAAAAGATTCACGCCGCACACACCAACGGCCTTTTTCCTATGGAGCATAAAAATTGATTCATCTTAGAAGGCCACCTGTTGCCACTCTCTGGACGTCCAGCTGCAGTTCTGTTGTGGCGATGAACAGCTGTCTGCGTGGATGAACGAACCAGGCGCCTCCTGGAAAGACCGATACGCATCAACATATGCTAAACGTTCGATTACGAGCCGCTGTTGGTAACCCCTTGCCTAGCCTGGGTGGTCAGTTACTCAACAATTGCATGTTTGTTCACCCATACACATCTGTGTAGCCGTCGATCACCCCTGTCTTCTGTAGCCTGCGGTGGTCACATTAATGTGGCTGGACCGTGTATATGGACTGTTATTCCGTCGCTCTGTCGTCAGTATAAATAATTGGTAATATTGGTAGTACCGTCAATCACAAAAGTGGAGTTTTTAGATATTATGCATCTTATGATCCCAGGGTAGTATTTGGTCAGTCTATCGTTGTAAAGGACTACTCTATGATTCATTCGTTTTCGAAGCTATATATATTCAAAAATCTTACACGTACAGATACGATTGATGCGTGAATAGGACCGAAACTGGTCAAGTTTGCATGTTGTACTCTAAGAAGTTCTGTAAGTGTTACAAAAGAGGAGTTTTTAGATATTATGCGTCTTATGATCCCAGGGTAGTGTTTGGTCAGTCTATCGTTATAAAGGACTACTCTATGATTCATTCGTTTTCGAAGCTATATATATTCAAAAATCTTACACGTACAGATACGATTGATGCATGAATAGAACCCAAACTCGCCAAGTTTGCATGTTGTACTCTAAAAAGTTATGTAAGTGTTACTCTGATCACATTACACACGTCCAAGTGGTAGTCAAGTACGTCCCATACGCGCTATAGCAAAATCCTGGCAGTAGTCATTACAGCAGAGCCGTTGCGCTCACTGGGTTGTTTCGGTGACCTTGGCAGTTGGGGTACATTATCACGGCCTTCAAGTACACTCAAAGTAAGAAGTCACAAGACGTTTGGTAAAGCGACCGTTAGGGCTATGACAACAAAGTCACATCATCTTTACCACCACCGCTTCCAGCGATGCGAAAGTTTGTCGTTTAGGTAGCGTCGAACATCGATGCTCCAATGAAGAGCTGTCACGTTTTGCCGTTGTTGTTGTTGTGGTCTTCATTCCAGAGCCTGCATTGATCTGCATGATACTCTATTCTGTGCAAGCTTCTTCATTTCCAAGTAACTACTGGCACCTACATCCTTCTGAATCTCCTTAGTGTCTTCATCTCTTCGTCTCGCTCTACGATTTTTACCCTACACGTTGCCCTCCAATACAAAATTGGTGATCCCTTGACGCCTCAGAACATGTCCTACCAACCGATCTCTCTTTCCAGTCAAGTTGTGCCAGAAATTCCTCCTCTCCCCAATTCTATTCAGTACCTCCTCACTAGTTATGTTATTTAACCATATCATTTCAGCATTCTTCTGTAGGATTATATTTTGAAAGCTTCCATTCTCTTCTTGTCTAAACCATTTATTGTCCCTGTTTCACATTGCTACATTCCATACAAATACATTTAGAAAAGACTTCCTGACACTTAAGTCTATAGTCGATGTTAACATATTTCTCTCCTTCAGAAACCCTGTCCTTGTCATTGCCAGTCTACATTTTATATACTCTCTACTTCGGCCATCATCAGTTATTTTGCCCCCCAAATAGAAAAACTCATCTACTACTTTAAGTGTCTCATTTCCTAATCTAATTTCCTCAGCATCACCTGATTTAATCAGACTACATACCATTATCCTCGTTTTGCTTTTGTTGATATTCATCTTATATCCTCCTTTTCAGACACTGTCCATTCCATAAAATTGCTCTTCTAGGTCCTTTGCTGTCTCTATCACAATTGCAATGTCATCAGCAAACTTCGAAGTTTTTGTTCCTTCTCCATGGATTTTAGTCCTATTCCGATTTTCTTTTTTTTTTTTTTTTGTTTCCTTTACTGCTTGCTCAATATATACATTGAATAACATCGGCGATAGTCTACAACCCTGTCTCACTCCCTTCCCAACCACTGCTTTCCTTTTTTCAAGTCCCTCAATTCTTATAACTGCCGTCTGGTTTCTGTACAAATTGCAAATAGCGTTTCTCTCCCTGTATTTGACACCTGCCACCTTCAGAATTTGAAAGAGGGTATTCCGGTCAACATTGTCAAAAGCTTTCTCTAAGTCTACAAATGCTAGAAACGTAGGTTTGCCTTTCCTTAATCTATTTTCTAAGGTAAGTCGTAGGTTCAGTATTGCCTCATGTGTTCGAACATTTCTGTGGAATCCTACCTGATCTTCCCCGAGGTCGGCTTCTACCAGTCTTTTCCATTCGTCTGTAAAGAATTCGTGTCAGTATCTTGCAGCCCTGTCTTATTAAGCTAATAGTTCGGTATTTTTCACACTTGTGAACACCTGATTTCTTTGGGATTGGAATTATTGTATTCTTCTTGAAGTCTGAGGGTATTTCGCCTTCTCATACATCTTGCTCACCAGATGGTACAGTGTAGTCATGGGTGGATCTTCCAAGGCTGTCAGTAGTTCTAATGGAATGTCGTCTACGCACGGGACCTTGTTTCGACGTAGGTCATTCAGTGCTCTGTCAGATTCTTCAAGGAGTATCATAGTCCCATTTCATCTTAATCTACGTCCTCTTCCATTTCAATAGCATTGCCCTCAAGTACATCGGCCTTTGAAGACCCTCTGTATACTCCCTCCACCTCTGATTTCCATTATTTGTTTAGAACTGTTTTTCCATTTGAGCTCTTGATATTCATACAAGTGTTTCTCTTTTCTCCAAAGGTCTATTTAGCTTTCCTGTAGGCAGTATCTATCTTATCGCTAGTGATATATGCGTTTACACCGTTAGATTGTCCTCCGGCCATCCCTGCTAAGGCATTTTGTATTTCCTGTAGATCTCATTTTTGACACGATTGTATTCCTTTTTGCCTACTTGTTTTACTGCGTTTAGTATTTTCTCCTTTCATCAGTTAAATTCAATATCTCTTCTGTTATCCAAGGATTTCAACTAGCTCTCGTCTTTTTACCTACTTTATCCTCTACTGATTTCGCTGTTTCATGTCTCAAAGTTGCCGATTCTTCTTCTACTGTATTTCTTTTTCCAGTTCCTGTCAATCGTAACCTAAAGCTCTCTCTGAAGATCTCTACAACCTGTGGTTGTTTCTGTTTATCGAGGTCCCATCTCCTTAAATTCCCACCTTTTTGCAATTTCTTCAGTTTTAATCTACAGTTCATAACCAAAAGATTGTGGTCAGAGGCCACATCTTCACTTGCAAATGTCTTAAAATTTAAAACGTGGTTCCAAAATCTCCGTCTGACCATTATATAAAGTATCTGAAACCTTCCAGCGTCTCCAGGCCTCTTCCACATATACAACCTTCTTTCGTGATTCTTAAACCGAGTGTTAGCTATGATTAAGTTATGCTCTGTGCAAAATTCTACCAGGCGGCTTCCTCTTTCATTACTTATCCCCAGTCCATATTCACCAACTACTTTTCCTTCTCTTTCTTTTCCTACTATCGGATTCCAGTCCCCCATGACTATTGAATTTTCGCCTCCATTCACCATCTGAGTAATTTCTTTTATCCCATCATACATTTCTTCAATCTCTTCTTCATCTGCGGAGCTTCTTGGCATATAATCTTGTATTATTGTGGTAGGCGAGGGCTTCGTGTCTATCTTGGATACAATAATACGTTCACTATGCTGTTTGTAGTAGCTGACCCGCTCTCCAATTTTTTGTTCATGATTAAACCTACTCCTGCACGACCCCTATTTGATTTTGTATTTGTCACCCTGTATTCACCTGACCAGAAGTCTTGTTCCTCCTGCGACCGAGCTTCACTAATTCCCCGTGTCTCTAACTTTAACCTATCCATTTCCCTTTTTAAACTTTCTAACCTACTTGCCCGATTAAAAAACCTGACATACCACGCTCCGATCCGTAGAACGCGTTTTCTTTCTCCTGGTAACGACGTCCTCCTGAGTAGTCTCCGCCCGGAGAACCGAATGGAGGACTATCCTACCCCCGGAATATTTTACCCAAGAGGACGTGATCATCATTTGACCATACAGTAAAGCTGCACGCCCTCGGGAAAAATTACGGCTGTAGTTTCCCCTTGCTTTCAGCCGTTCGCAGTACCACAACAGCAAGGCTGTTTTGGTTAGTGTTACAAGGTCAGGTCAGTCAATCATCCAGACTGTTGCCCTTGCAACTACTGAAAAGGCTGCTGCGCCTCTTCAGGAACCACACGTTTTCTGACCTCTCAACAGATACCCCTCCGTTGCGGCTGCACTTACAGTACGGCTATCTGTATCGCTGAGACACACAAGCCTCCCTACCAATGGCAAGGTCCATGGTTGTTAGAAGATGAAATTCTGAGAATCAACAGTCAGCTGTAGAAACAACCTCAGTTGCAACATAACAAGTTAAGACGTACCCGTCACTGACTCCTCAAAGAAGAAAGACGGTTCATACACGTTCCTCTTTGGCGTTGCATAAAGAACGTTTATTTTCGGTGCCACAATTTCCTGAGGATATCCCATACCTTCTTCTGAGCGGAAGCTGTACTGTTGTACCAGAGAAATATCTCGCATATTCCTACGCACAAAAAGTATTTTTCTGCATTGTCGCCATTTGTCAGTGCACTGCACTCATAACGCCAACGGGTGGGCACAATGCACACTAGCTGAGTTTAAGGCTCCATCACGCATCAGTCACATTTTGTACATGTAACACTTCGGGAAATACAAAACTCTGAAAACGAATGAATCATTTATAGCAGACCTATAGCCTTTAAAGGATATTAGCAACACACAGCTAAGCATTTGTAGAGCCAAGCTCTCTTCATCGACGTGACAAGGAACTGTAGACCTGGACTAAGTGGCGGCACACCGCAGTCCGCGCAGATCAATGTGTCGTGATCTCTGTGAAGCAGGCGTGCGCCAGGGTACTCTGCTGAAGGTTTACGACATGGCTGGATTTTCATGTATACAAAGTTCAACTCCATCCTGTTTTGCAGCCAGATGATATGCAAAGTTTGTGGGAACATGCTGGAACAAATCGACGCAGGCAACGACTACCTCAATAAATTTCTTTTCCCATGACGTGATTTTTCAGCTGTCCTGGAAAGTAGACAGGTATAATGTATGGACCTGGGTTCGGAGAAGCTACATATCATGGTACAACAGATAAGGGACCGCTCGAACCAGAATGTGTGGTGTACAATAGTGCACAACACAATTACTGGACCGTTCTTTCTCACTGAATCTACAATTCTAATCTACACCTTCATGTATACTCTGCAAATCACACTTAAGTTCCCGGCAGAGGGTTCATCGGACCTACCTCACAATAATTCTTTATTACTCCCCCTCGAAAAGCGCGCGTAGAAAACGATCACCGGTGCCGTTTCGTGCGAGTTCTTGTTTCTCTTATTTTATTATGATGATCGTTTCTCCCTAAGTAGGTCGGCGTTCACAAAATATTTTCACATTCGGAGGGCAAAGTTGGTGATTGAAACTTCGGGAAAAGATCACGCCCCAGATTTTGCATTATGTCCGTGACACTCTGTTCGCCATTTCCCGATAATACAAAACGTCATGCTTTTCTTTGAGCTTTCTCGATGTACTACGTTAACCCTATCCGATAAGGAATCCACGTCGCGCAGTACTCCAAAAGAGGACGGGCAAACGTAGTGTAGGCTCTTTCTTTAGCAGATCTGTTGCATTTTTTTAGTGTTCTGCCAATAAATCGCAGTCTTTGGTCCGCCTTCCCCACAACATTTTCTACGTGTTCTTTCATTGTCTACGTGTTCTACGGCAACCGTTTACCTGGACATGTTGGACCTTAACGTTGCACATCAATACGAATTTAAACCTTGGGTAGTGTTTCAAAAAGATGGTGCACCAGGGATAATTTCTTCGCCGGTTCTTGGATAAAACATTTCCGGACAGATGGCTCGGCAGAGACAGTCCAACATCATAGACACCATATTCAATAGATATAAAACTTCTTGACTTGTTTGTGAGACGAAGTATTCAGGACACCAAATCCTCAACTATAGACTCTTACGGTGCAATACGCGGTGTTGTACAAACGGTGACGGAAGAGATGTTGGAAAAGACAGGGAGAGAAAATAAGTATACCTCAGACGTTCGGCAGGCAATTAACTCAGCGCAGGGCAGCTGTAACCAAAAATAGACTCTATGAGTTAAGCTATCATCTACAGCAAGCCGCATAGTCCCTTGGAAGTAATTTTTTGTAATATGGAGAAACCTTTATATGCTGACACTGTATCACTGTTACCCGTTTCTTCTAGAGCTTCCGAATGCCTATAGTTCCATTTGAAAAATTACAGACTTCATTACCTCGGCAAGAATTCATTACCTCGGCAGACTATTAACCATACAACAGATTTCTGTGGCCCTCTGCCTACTGTCATTTAACGAGAATCTCGTCTGTTAACTTGAATCGTTTACGAAATAAAAGTGACACAAGTTTTAAGCGATTCGTCCTGTATATGTAGCAGAGACAGAGTGATTCTAGAAGCAAGAGAAAGACAGACTGGAACATATCCTTTCGTTGATAACAGGGTCATTGTGGACGGAGCACAAGATCGGTCTGGGAAAGATCGGAAAGGGACTTGGCAATAAAAAATTTTCGAAGGAACTATCCCCCCGTTTGCCTTAAGTGATTTAGGGAAATCAGAAAAAAATCTGATATTTGGGTGGCCCGACTGAATTAGAACACTGGCTCTCCAGAATACGAAAACAGGTACTTACCACTGCGCCTCATCATTTGGTCGCGAACAGAACAAGACGAGTTGTAACGGTACTGGCAGTCCCATTACACAAGAGTTTTTAATTCATAATTTCAGAGCACAGTAACAACACGCAAGTCACACTAGACGTTACTCTATTGCCTTCACAGCGAGAATCTGGAAGAAGTATGAGTTGGAAAATGAGTTTATTTGTTATGTATTTGTACCTCTTTCATTCACATCCTCTCCTGTACATCTTTCTGAATGAATGAATGGGTTTGTTTTGAATGTTGCATGGGGAAGTTTCTGCCAATTTAACAGTAATTGTTCAGTCGAGAATAGCAGGAAGTTCAAGTCAAGCCAGAGATGTACCGTTTCCGACAAAACGCCCTTAGGCAGCGGTTAGCGCTCTAAGTATAATGGATCTGGTGCCGCCTTCACCCCTATCTGAGACGCGATCTGTGAAATCGGCATCGGATAAGCACTCTCGTTCCGGAAATGTATCAGGCAGTACTCTGTAGAGCTTACTGTTACATCGTGTGAGTTATTACAACTTGCAGCGGGGCCTAATATATTTATTTCAGTGCCAAAACATTCGTTTCTTCCATTAATTTTTTGTTGCAGAGGGAAGTTTAGTATGAAGGTCTTGGTCTATTACAAAATACAAAAGCGGTCATCCATAGTTTGTTGCACTTAGTCTCATACGACTCACTTCGTTTCAAACGCAGTTTGTTTACGAGGTTTATAGAAATCAATTTCGAATTTATCGTAATTTTGAACCCTTTGTCCAGTATTTTGGATCTTGATCCCTTGTCTGTGAGTCTACCACGTGATACCTTGGCGGAAAGTCCATTCTACGTTCCCCTTGTATTATTCCGGTACATTTATTCTCCGATACTTGTAACGCACGAAATTACGTGGAGCGATTACTATAATGCGCAAAGAGTTCTTTTTTATTTTACACGTGGACAGTTTAATGCACTTTTACAATCACTGTACTCGGTCTGTAATCTGTGACCTTCTTGTGTCCTCCCTGCCTGCACTCCAGTGGGTTTCATTGTAACTGTTTATGAGACTTAATATCATACGTGTTATGTTTGAGTACATAAATATGTGTGAGTAATTCGTACAGTCTTTGTCTTATCCCGTTCATCTCACATCTGTCCTGAAAGCGAGGCTAGCCATGTTTACGATTATACCCTTGCGTCCAACTCTTGTTCACTTGTCTGTGGTAATTAGATACCATGAGAAATTATTAAGGCAACATTATCGTGTTTCGAGAATTCTATAGATGTGTTAGAAGTCAAATGTTCCTTCTTTGTGAATATCCATGGCAATTTCAAGTTTTTAAATCGTAAATAGTCATTCTTTGCGAATCTCAGACGCACCTTTTCTTGATGTCCGACAAAACTCCCAACATTACGCATTTCCGCAAGTTCAATCCACTCCAACGACGTTATTTGTACATTCTGAGTGATCTTGCTCGAAGAGAATGAAAGCGATTTACAATAGTGAATCCCAGGCTAATCCTAGAGTTGTCATTTGCCAGTGAGCGTTTGTGTTAATGTTTCCGAATTATACAATAGTATTAATGTTTTTATTGGGTCTATCCACTCTCATAATGTCTGGCCAACACACAAGCACAGTAGGGTCGTGAACGAAATGTGGGCAGACGAATCAAACCCTTTCCTGGCCAAGACATCTTTGCCCAAGATTAATTTTGTTAATTTTCGTAACACATTCTCTTTTAACACACCAGTTTCAATCTTATCTCTCTTATCAGAATGTTTCTTGTTCATTGCAAGTAAATTGTTATGCAACGCACAAGTTTTAAGGCAGCTGCTAATAATGTCACGAAGTACCTGTACATGAGTCACTCTAAAATTAAAGCAGGTTTTTGATCTTACGAGTCACGTAATTCTTGACTTGCACTGACGTTTCCTGAGCAAGATTACTTATCCGTTGTTAATTTCACAATGTTCCCGCTGACGAAAGGTGAGTTTCACATAAAAGTTGAGAATCAAAGGGCCACTCGGTGGAACGGTATCGTTCACGATCCTCAAAAGAACCAAAGCCAATCATGTTGTGAGTGGACACAGTGCTTTGGGAGTGCAAGTGTGACCTGCTCATTGACTTTACGGCTATAGTAGAACCATAAATACAACAGCCTACTGTGAGACCCTCCACTCAACAAGCAGCGCCCTTCGAAAGGAACGTTTTGGATTTTGTCCAGAGACATTATGCTTCTTCACGATAGTGGTTGCCCAGACTGTGCTGCGTTTTCGATTGACCTACTTCGGTGGTTTAAATGGGAAGTTTCTGCACGTCCTACGGCCTGGGTTTCACCAAGATAGGTTACCATGTTTATCCAAAACTAAAGGATCATTGGGCAGAATTCACTATAGAAATGATAACTAACTGAACGCGGAAATTTGTGACCGCTTCAATAATTCGGCAGCAGTGCAATGACAAATGCTTTAATTTGGAAGATGACTGCATATAAACCAGTTGAGATGTCAGATATGATGGTAGACACGTTTGTTACATGATTTTGAAGAAAAATTGCCCGGAGATGCAAGCACACTTTGCTTTTAGAGTGACGCTTGCACTGTTCACCATACGTGCAGAGTACAGCGTTACTCGTAAGCACCTCCTGGGCTCTAGAAGATGACTCTGTGAAATTATCAAGACACACAGGGTGACCCAAAGGTCCGTTAGCATTCGAAAATGCACTAATTCATTGAATAATGTACGTATAGAGTCAAAACTTACACGTATACTTGAAATTACATGCTATTTTATTAAAACCAAATACAAGTGCACTGGAGAGCAACATGTCATTGATGCCGCATGAGAATCGTGTATAAAATGTGCTGTAGTGATGCGTCAGCTTTCAAGGCATGGTGACTTCATCACAAAGGTAAGACTCTTATAGAAGATGGCGCTTCATTCCATATTGCTACACGTGTGAAAGATCTCTTGCCCACATCGTTTGGAGAGGATCGCGTGCTGAGTTGCCACTTCCGTCATGCTTCCCACGTGCCTTCCACGTGCCCAGATCTTGGTCTGTGAGACTATGGCTTTATAGGTTACTGAAAGTTGCAAGTCTACCACGATCGTCCGATCTCATTAGGGATTATAAAAGACGACACCCGACACAGTTTCAGACCGTACCTACTGATAACATGTTAAGCATTTGTTATAAGGAACGTCGTCTTTAAAAATAATCCGTTGTTAGACTAATTATTATTTTTGTATCATATGAAGCTCCATCTCATTTGAGCACTTTATATGGTTTGAATAAAACCCAATGTCATTTCAAGAAGGTATGTCAGTTTTCACCTCTTTACATACATACTCCGTGAAGTATTGAATTTTCAAATTTTAACACACTTTTGGGTCACCCTGTACATAAAGCAGACACATATCAAGGATTAGAGAATTTCTCCACGTTTGCACCTCACATTACGTTAGATTCATATGGACACCATTAATGACACGTCAATGCATGCATGCAATTCATTGAAGCTGCCACTACCGCTGCCGCCTGGAAGGGCGCAAGGGCTGCTAATGACACTGAAAATCTATTTGTGGGATCCGTGCAAGAAGGCACGAACTAATTAGATGTTACAATATAGAGCAGATGATTGAGGCACACATTCCGACATGCCTACCTCCTACTGGTGCCTATTAGGAACCGAAGCTTGGAGAAATGCTCTGTCCGCTGGCATGGGCCATTTTCCTGTGATTTTGTAGTTCTTGCGCTGTCGTCATCTGTAACCCCAGACACACTTATGAACCATCCTGAATATGAAGTGTGTGAGAAAACTAATAAGCAGACAACACTGCTAGCGATCTGGCTACGGTGTGTTGTTCTACTTGTGTAGAACGGAGTGTTCATCGATTCCAGATGCTCAGTCAGAGTTTCATCTCCGACAGCCATAACACGATTTATGAGAGAGGTTGCGTTTTTGTTGTGTGTTATGAAAATGGTGCAGCAGAAGTTAGAGCAACGTTATACCATCACGTTCTATGTTAAACTTCGGGAATCGGAGAGTCTGACCTCTGAAAAATTGAAACAGGCCTATGAGGAACATTTATTATCAGGAGCATAAGTTTTTCGCTTGTAGAAACCATATTTGGAAGGCCGAGAACACGTTGATGTCGAACCTGGCTCAGGGGAGACTCCAGCTTCAAAAACCGACGAATAAGTCAACCTGTGCATGCTCTTTTGATATAAAACTGACGTTTAACAGTAAGGATAACGGGTGACCTGTTACAATGAAACACTTCCACCGTACTTCAAATTTTGGGCTACGTTTTTCACATGCGAGAGGTTTGTACCAAAATGGTGCCGATAAACGTCACGACAGAGCAGCAGGACAATCGAAGAATCATGCGCGTTGGTCTCCTTGAAAGGATATACAACGATTACGACTGGTTCAGTGACCAGAAGTGATGAATGGTTCAAATGGCCCTGAGCACTATGGGACTTAACTTCTGAGGTCATCAGTCCCCTAGAACTTAGCACTACTTAAATCTAACTAACCTAAGGACATCACACACATCCATGCCCGAGGCGGGATTCGAAGCTGCGACCGTAGCGGTCGCGCGGTTCCAGATTGTAGCGTCTAGAACCGCTCGGCCACTCCGGCTGGCAAGTGATGAATCCAGGATTTTTTAGTACGATCGTGGGACAAAACGGCAAAGTTAGGCGTGGTACACTGAGACATCTTCTCGAACTAAAAACCTGGAATCAGCAAATCTAAGATCAAAGTAATGCTTGTTAACTTTTTTGACAGTAGGGTTAACGTGCATAAAGAATTTTTTCCTCCAGGACAGACTGTCAACCAGGTGTTTTACCAAGACGTCCCTGGAAGGCTGAAGAAAGTGGTGAATCGAGTGGGACAGAACACTGCAGACAAGTGGATGCTACGTCATGACAACGCCCCAAACACACGACCACTTTTATCTCGGAATTTTCCCATCTCGAAAGGCAATTCTATTGTTCCCCTCACATCTGTTCACCTGATCAGAGTCCTTGTGTCATTTTTATTTTCCCGAAATTGAAAAGCTTGTTAAAAGGACGAGATTTTGGGACATTGGAGAACATTTAAAATAATGCCACAGACATGTTAATGGGCCTACTATTTGAAGCCCTTCAGCGCTGCTACCAAGGGTGGGAACGACGACTCTCTACGGGTACAAATGTCAAAGGGAACTACTTTGATGGAGACAATATTCTTGTTTAACAAAATAAAAACTTTGCTAAATAACAAATAAGTCATCACTTTTTTCACACAAGCGAGGTATGTAGATACACGTGTAGAGATAGAAGTCTTGGAGGGACTCCTGATGCAGGAACAAACGAGAAGCCCGTTTCGAGAATCGTGGTGGCGACGACGAGCTGACATCAATTTATTAACTGGAGCGAACGCCAAATCCGGTGTTTGTTAGTGATGGCTGACGGATTTAATGGGAAAGATAGCACGAAATGAGACTCAGATACCAGAGCAATCTCGCAGATGGACTCCGCCAGCGCGGCACACATTGAGCAGGAGCGTTGACCGGATGCTGCCTGGAACGAGCCCCGCGATAAATCAGGATCGCCAGCGGCTGCGGTCGCGCCCACCTCCTCCGCCGGCGCATACATCTCTCCGTGAGCGCGTAATAAATTTGCAGCTGCGACCCGCGTTCGCAATTGGCTGACGCCACCCCGGGGCAAAGTGCGACCGGCTCAGACCGTCAATGGTCCCGCGCAAACCGCGTTCGCCTGTATGGTCGCCGCGCCAATTACGACACTGATGCCCAATCGGCCGCTTGTGGACTAATTAAATGTCGTCGCTCGAGCAGCGTCTGCTGATTTCAGCCCAATTACGCCCCCCAGTAGTCCGATGGGAAAAGCGGGGCGCGACCGCTGCAGTCGCGGGCGGGTTTGACCTGAAAGCTCAGAGAGCCGGCGGTTGGTTAAACGTTTGTTAAATGGCACCTGCGGGGCAGCAGTGGACGAGGGTGGATTTCGAAGAGCTGCAAAGCCCCGAGTGAAACGGAGAGCTGGGCAAATGTCAGGGATGAGTTACCAAAGAGACTGTTGCTGTCGTCGGAGTACCGACAAGTACGTTTTATATCCACATCTACATACACAGAGTCTTTCAGGGGAATTCATCCATACATATTAGAAAAAATGGATGTTATGTGTGTGTGTGTGTGTGTGTGTGTGTGTGTGTGTGTGTGTGTGTGTGTATGTGTGTGTTCCTTATCTTCTCCTAAATCACTGGACCTATCTCAGTCAAAATTTGTACATATATGTATTTTTGCCAGACAATAGTCCCTGCGGGGCGAAGAATCACCAACCTCTCATACCTCAAGATATGTGACGTCATAGAAAACGACATGTGTGAAAAAGTGCTGCTCCACGCACGACATTTAGATTTATTGCTTCTGCGCTAGCAGACAGTATCCATATGGGGCGCTAAATGCACCTACATAATTATATCATGATACCACACATAGTTCAGGAGAGATGACATCATAAAAAATGGGCTGCCTGAAAAACTGCCGCATTTTGCACGACGTTTTACTACTTCTTTGCTACTCTCCCTATTCGCAACATATTTTGCAGGCAACATAAACAGAGACCATTGGGTATATCTACAAAATTATATCACTGTATGCCACACAGATGAGCAGATATCACTTCATACATCATGCATGACGTATAAGTTTATTACTTCTTTGCTACTGACTCCATTCACAACGTATTTCGCAGATAATATCCACATACGCCGCAGAATGTACCTATGCAAATACAGAGTAGACCAATGATCGTGACCGACCCAGATATCTCACGAAATAAGCGTCAAACGAAAAAACTACAAGGAACGAAACTTCTCTAGCTTGAAGGGGGAAACCAGATGGCGCTATGGTTGGCCCGCTAGATGGTGCTGCCATAGGTCAAACGGATATCAAATGCGTTTTTTTTTTTCAAATAGGAACCCCCGTTTTTATTACATATTCGCAAAGTACGTAAAGAAATATGAATGTTTTAGTTGAAGCACTTTTTCGCTTTGTGATAGATGGCACTGTAATAGTCACAAACATATGGCTCACAATTTTAGACGAACAGTTCGTAACAGGTAGATTTTTTAAATTAAAATACAGAACGTAGGTACGTTTGAATATTTTATTTCGGTTGCTCCAATGTGATACATGTACCTTTGTGAACTTACCATTACCACATTAACGCAATAAATGCTCAAAATGATGTCCGTCAACCTTGGTGCACTTGGCAATACGTGTAACGACATTCCTCTCAACAGCGAGTAGTTCGCCTTCCGTAATGTTCGCACATGCATTGACATTACGGTAACGCATACGCATGTTGTCAGGCGTTGTCGGTGGATCACGGTAGCAAATATCCTTCAACTTTCCCACAGAAAGAAATCCGGGGACGTCAGATCCGGTGAACGTGCGGGCCATGGTATGGTGCTTCGACGACCAATCCACTTGTCATGAAATATGCTATTCAATACTGATTCAACCACACGCGAGCTATGTGCCGGACACCCATCACGTTGGAAGTACATCGCCATTCTGTCATGCAGTGAAACATCTTGTAGCAACATCGGTAGAACATTACGTAGGAAATCAGCATACATTGCACCATCGATAAAATGGGGGCCAATTATGCTCCCTCCCATAATGCCGCACCATAAATTAACCCGCCAACGTCGCTGATGCTCCACTTGTCGCAGCCATCGTGGATTTTACGTTGTCCAGTAGTGCATATTATGCGGGTTTACGTTACCGCTGTTGGTGAATGACGCTTCGTCGCTAAATAGAACGCGTGCAAAAAATCTGTCATCGTCCCTAATCTCTCTTGTGTCCAGTGGCAGAACTGTTCACGACGTTCAAAGTCGTCGCCATGCAATTCCTGGTGCATAGAAATATGGCAGGGGTGCAATCGATGTTCATGTAGCATTCTCAATACCGACGTTTTTTAGATTTCTGATTCTCGCGCAATTTGTCTGTTGCTGATGTGTGGATTAGCCGCGACAGCAGCTAAAACACCTACTTGTGCATAATCGTTTGTTGCAGGTCGTGGTTGACGTTTCACATGTGGCTGAACACATATAACGTAACTTTTCGGCGAACGGTACGGACACTTGGATGATGTCGTCCAGGATACCGAGCAGCATGCATAGCACACGCCCGTTGGGCATTTTGATCACAATAGCCAAACATCAACACGATATCGACCTTTTCCACAATTGGTAAACGGTCCATTTTAACACGGGTAATGTATCACGAAGCAAATACCGTCCGCACTGACGGAATGTTACGTGATACAAGATACTTATACGTTTGTGACTATTACAGCGACATCTGTCACAAAGCGAAAAAAGTGGTCCAACTAAAACATTCATATTTCTTTACGTACTACACGAATGGGGGTTCCTATTTAAAAAAACGCAGTTGATATCCGTTTGACGTATGGCAGCGCCATCTAGCGGGCCAACCATAGCGCCATCTGGTTTCCCCCTTCGAGCTAGACGAGTTTCTTCCTTAGTAATTTTTTCGTTTGACGCTTATTTCGTGAGACATTTGGCCTGGTCAGTACCAATGGACCACCCTGTATATCATTGTACGACAAATATTTCAGGAGATATGAGCTCATAAAAACTGAAATGCAAGAAAAAATGCCGCATCATGCACGAAGTTTTAATACATTTATTCTTCGCTACTACGACACTCGTATAGTCGTATCAACTAAATGAAATCCTTGACACCTCGCAGCGCTTACGACAGGTTTCAACAGCGAAGAACAAGCGGCTGTAGGCGAAAACAATAGCTGCCGGTGGAGCTATGAAGAGGCGGTGCCATAGAGACATTTACAAATTGGCATTGTAGACGCGAAGCATTTCCGCCCAGCGACAGAAATTTCTGCGATCATCTGGCACCGAATCTACTGCTGGAGTATATGAAAGGTTTCGTTTCTGATAGGACACTGGCAAAATGGATACCCGGGCAATGCAGCGTTTGTCAGCTATTTTTTAGAAGGTGATAGTTAAAATCAAATATTCCATGTAACATGTGACAAAGTTTTCGTAAACTAGTTGCTACGATTTTGTTTATCGATTATCATTCGTGTTTTTAAGTTATGATTTTGATTTATTAGCCAATTCTGCTTGATCGTTTAGGCATGTCATACATTTTTATAAGATATGCCCAACTGGAAAGGAGACCTTCGCAATCCCGTTGGGTGAAAGTGTTTCCCGATAGATGACATGCTGGTATTTTCAGTTGTAGAAACAGGTTTAACAGCTTCGCAGAAATTTCCTCATTTCTGTTGAGTTGTTTTCGCAGTTCGTTGCATGATGGATCCCTCTAGATCAGCACAAAGAGCGGTTAATTATTTTCTCTGCCCAGAAGCGGAACATGTTTTACAAATTTATTGCAGGGTGACGGAGGTGTACGGTGAGCAGTGTCTCGCACGGTGCACAGTATTCCGGTGGTTTCAGCGGTATGAGGTGGGACGTGTAAATATCAAGGACGTACCGTAGTCCTGGTCAGGCATAGTACCTTGTCACCAACAGTGTCGATAGGTTGTTCGACGAAAGATCGGTACCCAAAGACTAAAGTTACACAGGTCACACCAATAATTCAAGAAAGGTAGTAGGAGTAATCCAATAAATTACGGGCCCGTATCATTAACGCCGATCCACAGCAGGATTTTCGAACACATATTGTGTTCGAACATTATGAATTACCTCGAAGAGAACGGTCTATTGACACACAGTTAACACGGATGTAGAAAACATCGTTCTTGTGAAACACAACTATCTCTTTGCACACACTAAGTGTTTAGTGTTATTGACAAGAGATTTCAAATTGATACCGTATTTCTAGATTTCTAAATGGCTTTTGGCACTGTACCACACAAGCAGCTTGTGGTGAAATTGCGTGCTTACGGAATATCGTCTCAGTTACATGCTTGGATTCGTGCTTTCTTGTCAGGGACGTCACAGTTCTTAGTAATTCGCGGAAAGTTATCAGGTAAAACAGAAGTGATTTCTGACGTTCTCCAAGTAGTGTCATAGGCCCTCTGCTGTTCCTTATCTGTGTAAACAATTTAGGAGACAGTCTGAACAGCCGTCTTAGGTTGTTTGTAGATAATGCTATAATTTATCGTCTAGTAAACCCATCAGAAGATAAAAAAAATTGCAAAGCGATTTAGAAAAGATATCTGAGTGGTGTAAAAACTGGCAACTGACCCTAAATGATGAAAAATGTGGGGTCATCCATATGAGAGCTCAAAGGAATCCGTTAAACATCATTTACACGGTAAATCAGTCAAAACTGTAGGCCGTAAATTCAACTAAGTATCGAGGAACTACAGTCATTTGGAATTTAAATTGCAAAGACCACAAAGAGAAACCAAATACTGCGTTCTATTGGCAGAGCACTTATAAAATGTAACAGATGTGCTAAGGAGACTACCTACACTACCCTTGTCCATCCTTTTCTGGAGTTCTGCTGCGTGGTGAGGGATCCTTAGCACATAGGATTAACGGAGTACATCGAGAAAATCCAAAGAAGAGCAACACGTTTTGTATTATGGCGAAATAGGGGCATGATATAGGATTTCGGATGGACACCATTAAAACAAAGGCGTTTTACGTTGCGATGGAAACTTCTCACGAATTTTCAATCATCAACTTTCTCCTCCAAATGAGAAAATGTATTGTTGACGCTGAGCTACACATGGAGAAACGACCATCGAAATAAAATAAGGGAAATCAGAATTCGCACGGAAAGATGTGGGTGTTCTTTTTTCCGCGCGATGTTCGTAGTGGAATAATAGAGAGTTCTTGTGAAAGTGGTTCGATGAACCCTCTGCCATTCATTTAAATGTGATTTTCAGAATATCCGAGTAGTTGTAGATGCATATGTAGAGCAGCACATCATACACGAGAGGCTTTGTTATGCTATAAGAAGATGGTGAGAATGGGAGTTGTCTTGCCCATCTGTTGAGGTGCGCGGAGCAAGGAACGCATTTCGTTGCTCAGATTGTGGCATGTGATGAAACGAGGTGTCACTACTTCGATCCTGCCACCAAACGTATGAGTGTTGAGAGACGGCATCTCGGTTCTCCTTGTCCTAACACAGGTCACTCTACCCCGGAGATTGGAAAATTGATGCTCAGCTTCTTTTTCGTCGAAGAAGTGTCTCTTCTCATCGACTGGCTACCACGGGGTGCGAAAGTTAATGGTTCAAATGGCTCTAGCACTACGGGACTTAACATCTGAGGTCATCAGTCCCCTAGAACTTAGAACTACTTAAACCTAACTAACCTAAGGACATCACACACATCCATTCCCGAGGCGGGATTCGAACCTGCGATCGTAGCAGTCGCACGGTTCCGGACTGAAGCAAAAGTTAATGCTTATCAGTATTGCACCACGTTGCCGATCCTCACAGAGGTCACAGGAACAAGCGCTGAATACAGGGTCTGGAAAACATCAGGAAAGCACTAGGCCGCATGTGGCCAACAAGATTTTCGACTTCCATAAAAAAATTTCGATGGGAGGTCATGCAACTTCTTCCTTACAGTCTCGGTATTACTCCATGTGACTTGCATATCTTTGGCTCCTTAAAACAATCTCTCAAAGGGCAGATGTTCACGTGTAACGAGGAAGAGCAGGACACCGTCAAAAACTGTATTCGTCAGCAACCGAGAAATTTCTGCAACAATACTCCCTTCCTACACTCTGGAATCAGTGTACCAATGTCAATGAACAGAGTGTGGATGAAAATCAAGTCTTCAGTCTGTGCAATGTTGTCCTTCAACAAGCACAAGCAAACTTTTACACGTATCGGGGTTCTACACGCCAGAATCTTGTGTACATTACGTATGCACGGCCTCCACCCACATTAGTTATAGCGCATTCAACATTTCTGAGTAGGAGATGAAGGTAGACAACCGGAATTTGGTCGCTGGCTAATTGAAAATCAGCGAGTAGTCAGATTAATACAATTCACTCATCAAGTCACTTTATTGTGACGATATAGTAACAGCCCTAACACCGGACGTCCGGCGAAAACCCACATGCCCATGCTGAGACAAACTGTCAGCGTTGCTTCTGTGTAAGTTGGAGTGCGGTATGAGAGACAATCAGTTGATTGGATGTGCTGTGTTACCGAGTTGTGTATAGAGCCCCGTTATGTAGACTTTCTCAAAGATGATGAGCTTCCAGATTTATTGGAAAAGGTTCCTTTGACAACATGGATTGATATTTGTTATTTACTTACTTTTCCTCACAGCAGCACATTACCTTCAATATTGAGTCGTTACGAAAGTTTGCGTTAATTTTCAGGGTGTTCTTCGTGCCTAGGGTGTAGTCCTGTAACTGCACTTAAGAAACGCATTTTACGGCAGTATGTACTGCATAAGTAAAGGATGATTGTTTCTAACAGAGTAACATTGCACCCTGTCATAAATCATCATTTCTTAGGAAAAGTTTTGTGGGTGCTAACATTCCTGAAATCAACTGGCCAATACAGAGTCCCGGCTTGAGAGCAGTGGAACACCTTTGAGAAACAATGGAACGTCTACTTCATTCCAGACCTCAGTGTCCAACGTCACTACCTTCTCTGGTTTCAACTCTTGAGAAAGAATGGGCCGCCATTCCTCCTTACTGAAAGTGTCCCAACAGAGTTGAAGCCATTATAAATCTGAACTGTGGACACACCCTACATTAATTGGACTAATAGGTGTCCTCATATTTTTGAGCAGATAGTGTATGAATTTTGTGTCTCTCCCCCCCCCCCCCCCCCTCTCTTTCTCACTCTCCTCGCTCTCTCTCTCTCTCTCTCTCTCTCTGTCGATGCTTAAAGTGACCCGGCACTCATTCATTCACACATGGCGTTCTGTAAACACCGCCATACAGGAAGGCTTTCAGGGACGTGGAACGAGTGAAGTTAAAGAATAACAGAAAGAAGCTGTGCCAGCTGGCAACTTCTCTAAAGTACAATAACAAAAATTTATGATTGGCGTCAATCTATAATTGTAGCCGTTACTTTTAGATTCTTTTCTATTAGTAATGTCTGGAGAAAAACTGGTGCAATAAGATTCTGTCTAAAACATATACTAGAGTTCTCCATAGTTACATCCTTCAGTCAAGTAAACTGATAACAAGGCATTGTTTTACTTTGTTTTTTTTAATATTATTGTCACATTGTTAATTGCGAACCAGTGGCAAGCCTATTCCATTGTTCTCCTGGTTGTGTTTAATACGGATGTACTCGTGTATTTCGTCAGCATACTTATGTCATCAGCAAACATTATATTTTCAAGGGTCGTCCAACGTCCTGGGTAAATGTTTATGTACACCAAGAATCGGGTGGGCCAAGTACCAAGCTTCGCAGCACAAAATATTTAATGTTTCCCCAGTCAGAATTTAATCTTATTCCTATCTTATCATTTGCTAATGTGACAGTCTGTTTCCTATTATTGACATACGGGTCAATCCATGCAGATGAAATAACTTTAAGACCCTGCCATTTTAGCGTCTTTGGTAGAATTTTACGATCCACATAACCAAAGCCATGAACGATATCACAGAAAACGTCAGCAACGCAATTTCCGTTACAGAATTATTGAGGCTTTCGTGGCCACTTGTTTTTGTGTTACCTGTTGGCTTCTGTCTGGGCATCTTTGGCCGACTTTTCCCCGATTTTGTTGACATTTTCGACAGCGCGAGTGGCTGGCATTGTCATTGGTTCATCCTCCATTGCCGTCGGCCAACTGGCAATTTCTGTTATTTAGCTCTACTGCAGACTGGGCAGAATAAAAGCGATCCGGAAGACATTTGAATGGCTGATGCCTGCTTGTCCTGGTTCATAAACAGGAGAAGTGCCCCTCACAGAAAATGCTGGAAAACGTGATTTAGGTGCGCTGAGTGGTTACTATCACGTGTATGCACATGCACATTTCCCACGTGCTCCGTGCCTAGTACTTCTCTGTGTCACTATGTTTGGCTGACTGAGAAGGATAGTTACCAGTTGAATGCAACACATAATGGTTCTCTCGAAAAAACAGCCCCTGTTCACTGTTGAGTGATATGCAAAGCACAGTTCGTACAAAACGTGTGAGGAAGTGTTAACGTAAGAGTTTAACGCTGGAAGCATTCCCCCACGATAGCTGCACAGCAGATTGCTAACCGAGACGAACTGGGCTCGATTCTTGCCCAAGCCGGAGATATTTCTCCACCCGTGGTCTGGGCGTTATATTGTCTTCGCGTTCACATCGTCGTAAAGAAAATCGTCTTCTGCACGCTATCATATCGTCTTTCCATTACTGAGATGACTGTTTGGACACGACCCGAAAGCCACTAAACTGAAATGAAAAAGAGACTGGAAGTGTTTTGGTAAAACCTCGAAAATGTCCGCAATGTGAAAAGTTATTGACAAAATGGAGAGAAACAAGCTCTGTATCGAACTGTAACTTTCCGCAAAGAATTCGAAGAATAGACAACAATGCTGAAGTGAAGAAAATCCTGGAAAAATGTCCAACGAACTAAACGCTGTTTTCGTATAAAGGTGGATATTAAGAGATGGTCGTCTCGAAACGTTATGAAAAACGACCTCCTCCTGAAATCTTACAAATTTACTGTTGTGCAAGGGTAAAAATGTCCAGACCAACTCCTGCATGTTGAGCTCTACCGGACGTTTCGGGGTAAGGTGGGATCAGGAGTTCTGATCCTCAGTTTTGTATTCCTTTATATGCGGCCTTAATCAGCCTGTCAGTGAATGTGAACTCACAGAACGTGCCCCATTATGCACCAGAAGAACCCCATCAGCACTTTGAAGAGCTGCTGCGAAATCTCAGGACTGGTGTTTACTGGACAATGTTTGGTGTCCGCACTGTAACACAATTCTGTCGCCAAGCTGTTAATGCCAACCATTGTGTCCACGAAATGTTTAATCGTTTTGTGGATCAACGAATAGAAGATGAACCACTATATGGATTTTTCAGGAAGTCAGAGGAACAGCACATTTCGCCTTCACATGAGGTGTTCGGTGAGGAGAGGACAGTCACTGGAGGCAGTGTTATCTCTTGGCCAACTTGGTCGCCTAATCCTCTCCCTGTGATTTTTGCTTGTTGGAAAAATTTAACATTGACGTCAACAGAACAGTGAAAACGCTACTGCCGGTACCCCTAAGGCAGGGCTGTCATGTGTGTCCCACAGCTCGATAAATCGTGCACAGTACTGCATAGAATTCAATGATGGTCATTTCTAGTCCCCTGTGTGAAGTTCGTAAACAGTGGTCATTCCCAAGTCAGTCCTACTGTAAATATACAATCCGGGCCTCTTTTTATTTTGCCGACGCAGTAGAATCGAGTTTATTTATTCCCTTCTCAGTATCAAAGCCTTCAGGTAATCCAAACTGAGTTGTCCTATTATGATAAAGATGATCCAGTATTCTGTGGTAAACCCCTTTCTCAACAGTTTTTGAGAACACGAGAAGTAAGATCGATATGGCATTAGAGATTAGTTATTCATCTTAATTTTTCGTCAGATGTTTGAACACAGGGAAAGCGAGACTCTCTAGAAATTATATGGTCAAATGGAGTATCAAATCGGCCAGCGAGAGTCGTAATTTTGAAAAAAAAAAAAAGATTACTTTAGAGTAATCGGGTTATTTAAGATAACTTAATTAGTTATTGTAGTGTAAACAGAAACATTTCACGAAAAAAAGGAGCTGCTGCTAGCTATGGTAAATGACGTGACAAAAATATAAAATCACAGCCGAAATTGAATCTTCTCTGCCTTCTCTTGATCTGTATACTCGTAATAGTGTTAGAAAACCGATCGATATTTAAGAATATTATGCTTCCTGATTTCTGAACAAAATTTGAAAAAGGAAAGATAAAATATTTTGTGAAATGATTTGGCCACAAAGTGGAAACTACAATACATTAGAGAAGCATTTGACGTGTACTTCAGAGATATTCGAAATCATGCACAGTAAATGAACTGCTAACTGAGAACGTAAAGTTCAATATTTAATATAGAGTTTTAAAAATACTAGATCCGTATGGCGGAATTTCACTCTGTGGTCTCCTTATGTGACTAACGTATGAGAATCTCAGCTGCTGCACATGTTTTCAAGCATTATTCAAGGGCACTTCAAATGTTTCTCTGTTCAGTTTTATGTCTTATTTTTAAAAAGTGGTTCAAATGGCTCTGAGCACTATGGGACTTAACATCTGTGGTCATCAGTCCCCTAGAACTTAGAACTACTTAAACCTAACCAACCTAAGGACATCACACACATCCATACCCGAGGCAGGATTCGAACCTGCGACGGTAGCAGTCGCGCGGTTCCGAACTGAGCGCCTAGAACCGCTCGGCTACCGCGGCCGGCTCTTACTTTTAGACTGATCATTTGACAAAAGATTTGACCGTTTTCTGAATTTCTTATTTAATATTAGTCTTCCTACTGCGTATACCAATCTCTCAGCAGATACACCTTCACTGAACAACTAATTACAAAGGAAACTCAAGCGTGGAGCTACCAAATCAGCTCAAGACCCACACACTGATCATGTAGTGGCCTTTTTCCCCATCCAAAACTGTTTTAACGTTTTTCGATTGTTGTTCTTGGTGTTAGCAGTACAATAAAATCGATCTCATTGCTTTCTGCATGGGGTATTAACTTCCTTGCGATCTCCTTGGCTGCATTTCTTCTGCCACTATTTACCACCAGAGATCGCATTATTTGACGTATAAGCGGGTCATTCAAATGCTGTGCCACATACCTGCCAAGTTCAACTATGTCTCTGTAAAGTGACGCCTGTATCTGTCAGAGTTCCCGCTCCCCTTCTATGCTGGGCACGTAGAATCTGTCGACGTCAGCTCTGGAGAACACAACGCCATACATTGTAAGCAGATTTCGTGCCTTGTCGCCCGGAGGTAAGGATACAGTGTTACCTTCAGTATTGTAGACCGAAACTGTATTTAATGGCAGGTACTATTAGTGATTCATCAGCCAAAAGTTTGTTCTTAAAGTTGTGTCTGGAGTGTCTGTTCTCTCTACAGCAGAATTCCTTGGAAACACTCTCTGTATAATTCTTGCTACTTCTACTATTATTAAAAATTACTTATGAGTAATTATAATTCGTTCTGAATTTTAATGTGTTTTATGAGTGTGGAGTACTACTATAGATCGTTAACGCAAAAAAATAGTAATCTGTGTCGCGTTTCTCGTAAGGTCGCCTTGTTAATCATTACTCTTTCACGCGACGGATGATGGACGTGCAGCATGAAAGTTTTAGAGCAGTTACACTGTAATCGTAAGACCGATTATTTCAGACGGCAATCGATGCTGAAGTTAAACCTCTGCGATGAATTTTCGAGAAAGCTGTGACCTTGAGGTAACCCAATGAGAACAGAACAAATAAACTGAGGTTCGTTTCTGAAATACTGCAGTAGAATATAACCGACAGTAAACAGGTGGGTGAGGAACAGACGTTCTCCCAGTACAAGAGCAAGTTGTAACATTTACATATTAATATCGGTCGCCAGCCTAATTAGGCATTTCTGAATGAAGCAATTTAATAAAGCAGAAGGCAGTACCAAGTCTAACCTAACCTTACGTGACACAATGACTAAACTCTTCCTTTATAACTGTTCACACTACGACAGAATAACCTAACCTAGCAGATAAATGTACTACTAACTCGGAAGTCAGGCAAATGGACAGTGAGATAGCAAAGAGTAACATATGCCTCTCAACAACACGTACCTAAATGAACTAGATGAAGCAGTTTATAGAACCAATCACCAACACACATGATACTTTAGCAATCCTAAACAGGAAAGAGCATGAAATGATTCTGATTTAAATCGGGGGGTCTGTTAATGATCATATCCTATAACATCATTGCTTAGTACAGGTTCTCTGTGTCTGTGTATGAACCAGTTTACATTAGAATAGCTAACACAGTAAATATTTCTTTCTTAAACTCGGTCTGAAGCAATTAAACAGATTGCAAACATAACTACGCAGCCTCTGAAGGAGCTTTTGATTTGCTTCATTAACTAACTAGCCGAGTACATGAGGGCCCTTAAGCTTTCATGGTTTGAAGAATCGTGCTCATTACCCTAACTACACAAGTATGTATGACAAATGGTAAGTATTTTCATTAATAATTATTAATTAAGTAAAGCACAAGAACTTATAGCTCTTTACATAATATATGTGTTTTGATAAGCAGTCTTTTCACCTAGTCAAAATATAGTTGACTGTGCAAATACCAACGCAACATTATATTCAAATTCAAACACTTTCTCATGAAATGAACACTGATAAACTTTGTAATTCTGGTCAAAGTGCATAAATGTAACAATTAATAATCTTTTTCACTTCAGATGAACTGCACTATTTTCAGGCAGCTTTTCAAGTAAGGCAAAATTATTCAATAAAATGACTGCGGACTGATTTGAAAATTCACTGGGAATGTAGTATTTCTCAAACTATAAAACTCAACTTTTAACACTGTAACTTCACATATTAGAAAGCAATCACAGCTATTTTTACAGCTGCCGACTAAGTCTTTCCATAATAAATTAGGACACTTGGAATTAAATTAAGTAAAACATTATTCCTGTCCAAGTTTGTGATCTGCGATAATCACGGGTGTAAGACAGAGTTTAAGCAACACCACGATTATTGTTAAAATCAGCCTCATTACACAAGTACCTGGTCCATTTACAGAGTGACAAATGCCAACACTTTAGTGGAAGGCTGGTGGTACTAGTAACGTGATTTGCAGTAGCTGCTAATATGGCGGCGAAGCAGTTATGGCACAACTGTTGGCCTCACCCTGTTACAGATCTTCTTGGCGTCGGAATTACATTTTTATAAAGCCATCTACCACGCCATGATAATAGTATCACCAAATGCAGCATCCGAGGCCCATAAATACTGCTCTTAAGCTCCTCTGGCCTCAAACTCTAAGAATATGAGCCACAATGATGCACTACTGCTAGTGAGATAACCACAGCACTACTCAGCCCAGACTCCTTACCCGTCACAAAGGATGAGTTTCCACTTGCGCGCCAACCACACCTTTTCCACTCCGCCAGGCTACTTCCGTAGCTGCGGGGCTTCCCCACATCTTTCACATTCAACCCTACTTTCCCCAACTATGGACCAAGACATTTACAGGACATTATATAACAATCATTACAGTAGTTATTTAAGTCCAAAAGCACAGATTAAAAAACATCGTTCAAATTGTTCACATAATTGAAATATGTATACATAGTCAAAAAAATTCCATGACAGGTACAACACTCTACATAATCAACAGTACAACTTGACACTGAAATATCGATACAGATGCAAAATAGGTCGAAAATAGGTGTTATAATCGAATATTTTTAAGTGTGTCTATGAGCAGTGGGTAGCGAGGTGCTGATGGGTGTCGGTTTAATGAGTGCGCGAGTGTGTTTGCCCTTGCGTGAGAGTATGCTTGTCTGAAACATGCACCGAAACAGGTACTTAATGCTGATGGCGACAATACTGCAGAGAATTAATACAGCTGGTCATTCTTAACAGAGAGAAATCTTCAAACATAAAAGTAGCTTGGGGTAAAACCCAAGAGGTTGTTGTAGCACCGTTACTGTTCACAATGCGTAAGAAAGAAGTCATATAAAAGGAGACAGATGGAGAAAAATAAGTAAACTCTTTATCATAGCAAAAGTGATCACCCGTAGCTGTTAGCAAATTTATCCCAATGTGAGACAAGGCGGTCAGTGCCTTCATAGACATATCATTATGGTTTCCTGCTGTGAGACAACGGTTGACCTTCAAATTTACGCCTGTGATGCTATACACTAAATAGACTGAACCCCATCAGATCACGTGGAGATAATGGCAAATTCGCGTAGCAGATATCATTCATCATCGGAATTGGAACAGGGGTAGCACAACTAGACATGAAATATGGCTGCCACAGCTTGCACTGAATTAATGAGGAAAGGTTTCATCACACTGTCGAGTGAAACTGTAGGTCAGAATCAAGATCCATTTATTGCTAAAATTCATGGACATGACTCTAAACATTGTGTAGCTGATACGTATAATTATTAAATGCTCAATGGTTAAAACGTTGTTGAACGTACACGATAATACTTTGCCATGCTGGGGAGGGGCGGGGGCCACAGGGTCTGGAGCTGAATATGAAATGCTAATAGTGTTGTACAATTTGCTGTGTGTGTTGACACTAACCACCAATGATTGCTGAATTAGTAAACATATTAAAGGGAAGACCAAGAAAAGTACACATGAGGACCTGTACCCTTGCCTAAGTGCATGTTGAGTTCAACTAGCTGAGCACTTGAATTAATTCAGAAAAATAAGACCCTTACTCGAAACAAATAACTTCGCATCTGCCTCACCACGTTATGCGCAATTGCTGCACTCACTTACCATCGTTCTAGCCTTCAGATCTAGAGAATGGCTGCAGTGGTAGCTGAAAGTTACAAGTTCAGCCCCAGAATCTCACGTTTGCTCTGAGTCTTAATCTCAAAACGACCACTAGCAAAAACGTAGTCTGCTGGAAGTACAGGCACAAACCCAGTGTTCCCTGGAGCTCTTTAAGATTATGCTGTGGGCCTTTCAAGTTCTGTCTAATGAAAAATTCATAAAATATCCTTGCAATCTCCCTCATCTTACATAATCTGCTGTGATTAACCGGTAATAAGAATTCCCAAATTCCAAGTTTAGGCCACCCGTTCACAGGTCAAACTGTTCGCCAATTGCCCCCGCCCCCCACTCCCCCGAGCCCTCACCCAAGTGAGTGGGTCACTAACCCTATTGACTGTGTGGGCACTCTACGTCTGTGGTGGACCCTACATGGGTCCAGTCACGTGGCAGCTTTCACCGTGCGAAAACAGAAGTGAAAAGGGCAGAGTATGGGCTGGCAGCAAATAGTGGTGCGCCAGTGGAACCGAAGCTATAAAATCACCCTTACAAAGGCGATCGTGTTGGGGTAGACCCTCTTGACAGGGGGGCTTAGCCAATTAATGGGAGGTTTCAGAGTGAGGGAAAAAGCCGAAATTCTCTCCCATTTGTTTGGTTTCACGTATCCGCCAATGATAATGGCTGCACTTAGGCACTCGCGAGTTTTCGTCCCAGCTACAAAAATAATTTTGGTGAGTCAGTCCTGGATTACTTCCATTCCAAAACTTACGAATCAGTTACCACTGCTCTCCTTTGTGTCCATCAGATTTCTCTCGCTCTGTGTGTCTCATGCTTCGTCTTAGGCTTCCAGATTCATGTTTTTTTGGAAAGTTTATGACTTGCAATCTTGACTGCACGTGCTGTTGTGGCCTACACAGGGGTACAGGATATCTGATAGTGACTGCCTTTTAGTGATAGTATAGTTCTATGACTCGTGGAGGTTCTACATCTGCAGCCCTCATGTTCCCACAGTCTGCCAGCAATCATACCTGGTAGAAAAATTACACACTGCATTCATAACCACAGAGAAGTGAAATGAGGAAGTACTGATTACATTCACAATGATTGAGATTGTTTCAGTTGCTCACTTACTTTCATGCTTCACTTGAAATTTGAATTGATTTGGTATTCTAATTTGAATACTGGTTAAGTAATCAGGCTACAGAACAGTTTTGGAGGAACGGTCACGAAACACTGTGTCCGTCTGAAGCCAATTGACGTCCACGAATCTCTTTTTCTGGGGCTCCAAAAATTCAGAAACCACATTGGGAAAGATAGGCACTGTATGGAAGATGTGTAGGGGCTCCCCAGTGAAAATTTTGGAGCATAGTCGAAACATACTTGGCCACATTTGGGTGGGCATTTATCGTGCAACGGGATGATTCCTGGACGTTTGAACATGATGGCGTATTTCAATTTCTGCCAAGTATCCATGTGGGTACAATCTTGGTTCTATAGCTAACTGGAAACATTTTTCCATGAAGACATTGACCATCTTGTCTCACAGTGGAATATATGTATTAACAGTTTTGGAGATAACTTTTGAAATAATAAACAGTTTACTTACTATTTTTCCATCTGTTTCGTTTTCATTTGACTGCCTCTTATACACAAATTATACATTGGAAAACGTCAGACGCTGCATGAGGGTGTACTTGGATAATGCTGTTGCATATATTGAAGTAGCAAATGGATAATGCTGTTGCATATATTGAAGTAGCAAAGCTAGCAAGTTTCAGTGAATGCTTATACTCGTAGACTTCCAAAGGATCGGCGCTAGGGGCAGTGATTGATAGTTATTGCTCAACTTGATTAAATGAAATTTATTACACATAAGTAGGAGGAAAAAGTCGTCATAGTTTCATTACCGTTGACTACTAGAAACAGTCACATTCTTTAAGTATATGTGAGTACGCGTACGGAGCGATTTAAAGTCGAATGGCAACATAGAATTAACCTTAGGGAAGGCAAATTTCAGACTCAGATCCACCGAAGGAATCCTCAGGCGCTGCAGTGCATCCACGAAGGAGTTTATTTCGAGGACATGACGAAGTACTGTAGTTACTTATGTTGGAAAACGGCCAAAAAGCATTTCTCATTCACTTCAGAGAGTACGGATGATAGTGTTCCCGGAAGTCGTGCAGATAAATGCTGCCGGATATTAATAGCTGCAAAGGTTTTTTTTTTTTTTTTTTCTCTCGAGCAGATAGGGCACAGTAAATTCAAAATACGTCAACAGAAACAAGCGCCTTAACTTATGGGACAAGCAAAATATATGCTAAGAGAATTTGTGTCGCTTCTGATTTTCCACCTTTCTGCCGTGTTTTACATAATTTCGCTTCGAAGTTATTGCGCTGAAAAGTCTGGTTCCGTTACTCAACAACAGGAAATGGCAACAGGACTCTCTGTTTACACTATCTAGTAAAACCGAGTCGCGGGAAGATGCCGGAAAGTTCTTTTTTTTATTTTTTTTTATTCGTGAAGCAGTCGTGCCTGGAAAGAAACCTCGTAACGATGGGTGCGCTTTTAACAGAATGTTGGCGTGCCTTCACGATTAAGGGCATCGTTAAGAAGGCGGGTGTGGTAGTCAGAGATAAGACGGTACACCTGCGGAATGTATGGAACGTTCTTTCGTTTACAGAAGCACGTTGTTGCGCCTCTCGTCTGAAGCGACCTATTGAAGGCATTATGACTTCAACATTAATATCTACCGTTTACAACTAGGTTTATTTGTGTCACCACATTCACAGCTTCAGTACACCTTTCTGTGTGCTACACGTGCCTTAAATACACTACATATTTTCCCAATTAATAAGTAATATGTGTTTTAAGTTATAAAGGGCAAACACACACACACACACACACACACACACACACACACACACACACACAACTCAAACGCGCGAGACCTCACACACAAATTGTCAATTGTTAAATACATAAATGACCACCTGCATTATAGATGTTCCAACAAAGAGTAACTAATGTGTGTGCATGCAAAAAGGTTCGATTTCTAAACCATGAGCATTTGACGCAGATAAATTACAGAGCAGAAAATCCATTTCCAGTAATTTATCTATGACAGCTGTTAGGAAAGATCCTGTGTGTAATTTGTAATGCATCATTGCAGGAAATTTCTTAAACAGGCACATGTTACAGCAAAAGGGTGAATAACTTGAAATGCTGTCGAACAACGGGATGCTTAAGAACTTGATCATAAGCTGTCAATGTTCTGCATGTGAATGTCAGTTGGTAGCCACAAGAAATCGAGAAACGCACAGCCTATAGGGAATCCTGGCGAAATGTATGTTGCACATGACATATGAAATTGTTGTCTGGATTATTTCAGTTCTCACTAAAGGAATAAGTTATTAATTAATATTACATATATATATATATATATATATATATATATATATATATATATATATATATATATAATATCGATGTACAACAAAAATAAAACTTAAAACTAAAGATTTTAGTCTCCTTTACTGAAACCTGTAGTGAAAACGTAGGGCGTAGAGGATTTTATTGCCAAATTTAGTACCTGGTGCTTAAAACGCGAAAAAAATAATGACATGATTACAGCAGACTGATAATAATAGCAATTTCAGTGCAATTACTTTTCTAGTCCTTCCTGTAGTGGAACTTATTGATTTTAAGACTTGTGTCGATGGGCATGTGAAAGTGACCATTCATGCCGCCGGTGTCTTCCGACGTATCTTCCCAATCATTATCATTTCTTGTAAATATTCAACTGTAAATATAACTATGCAAGAAGACTGTGTGTGAAAAAACTATTTGCAGCAGTCCTAAAGGAATTATTCAAAAAGGAATTAATCAAATCATTGAACCGGGAATAAGAAGAAGATATGTGTTGTTAGTGCTATAAGCTCTCAGTCTAAAAAGTTTCGAGGTTGTGTCAGTAAAAAAACAGATGGTGGATTTTATGCTTCAGATGTTCAGTAGAGTTTCCCTGAGTGTGTATAACATGCAGAATGTTCATACAACCGCGTGAAACTACCCAAATAGCCCTTCTCAACCACCGTTTTGTCGTCAAAGAGCTGTTCCTTCATGTGAATTTCTGCACTTTGCCGTTTTGTAGCAAATCCTATTGATGACAGCAAGTCTCATCACCGTGATGATATTTTTCACACAAGAATCGTCGTCATTTTGCATTTTAATCAAGCCGCAGCAGGCTTTCGCGCCTCTTTGTTTTTGTTTGGGAGTCAAGGACTCAGGGTCAGAATTTGCGTACAGTCTTCTCTTCTTCACGACACTATGGAGAATTACGATATTTCAGTGTCTATGCAGTTAAGCAGGACGATGCATGGTACCTCCGGACATGCACACGGTTTACTTCCGAGTCGAACGTCACCGCACTAGCGTGGGTCAGCAACATCGGCTACGGAGGCTGGCTACGCAGGCAGGGTATTTCCGTTTTTTTTTTGGTCATCAGTCTACTGACTGGTTTGATGCGGCCCGCCACGAATTCCTTTCCTGTGCTAACCTCTTCATCTCAGAGTAGCACTTGCAACCTACGTCCTCAATTATTTGCTTGACGTATTCCAATCTCTGTCTTCCTCTACAGTTTTTGCCCTCTACAGCTCCCTCTAGTACCATGGAAGTCATTCCCTCATGTCTTAGCAGATGTCCTATCATTCTGTCCCTTCTCCTTATTAGTGTTTTCCACATATTCCTTTCCTCTCCGATTCTGCGTAGAACCTCCTCATTCCTTACCTTATCAGTCCACCCAATTTTCAACACTCGTCTATAGCACCACATTTCAAATGCTTCGATTCTCTTCTGTTCCGGTTTTCCCACAGTCCATGTTTCACTATCATACAATGCTGTACTCCAGACGTACATCCTCAGAAATTTCTTCCTCAAATTAAGGCCGGTATTTGATATTAGTAGACTTCTCTTGGCCAGAAATGCCTTTTTTGCCATAGCGAGTCTGCTTTTGATGTCCTCCTTGCTCCGTCCGTCATTGGTTATTTTACTGCCTAGGTAGAAGAATTCCTTAACTTCATTGACTTCGTGACCATCAATCCTGATGTCAAGTTTCTCGCTGTTCTCATTTCTACTACTTCTCATTACCTTCGTCTTTCTCCGATTTACTCTCAAACCATACTGTGTACTCATTAGACTGTTCATTCCGTTCAGCAGATCATTTAATTCTTCTTCACTTTCACTCAGGATAGCAATGTCATCAGCGAATCGTATCATTGATATCCTTTCACCTTGTATTTTAATTCCACTCCTGAACCTTTCTTTTATTTCCATCATTGCTTCCTCGATGTACAGATTGAAGAGTAGGGGCGAAAGGCTACAGCCTTGTCTTACACCCTTCTTAATACGAGCACTTCGTTCTTGATCGTCCACTCTTATTATTCCCTCTTGGTTGTTGTACATATTGTATATGACCCATCTCTACCTATAGCTTCCCCATACTTTTTTCAGAATCTCGAACAGCTTGCACCATTTTATATTGTCGAACGCTTTTTCCAGGTCGACAAATCCTATTAAAGTGTCTAGATTTTTCTTTAGCCTTGCTTCAATTATTAGCTGTAACGTCAGAATTGCCTCTCTCGTCCCTTTACTTTTCCTAAAGCCAAACTGATAGTCACCTAGCGCATTCTCAATTTTCTTTTCCATTATTATGTATATTATTCTTGTAAGCAGCTTCGATGCATGAGCTGTTAAGCTGATTGTGCGATAATTCTCGCACTTGTCAGCTCTTGCCGTCTTCGGAATTGTGTGGATGATGCTTTTCCTAAAGTCAGATGGTATATCGCCAGACTAATATATTCTACACACCAACGTGAATAGTCGTTTTGTTGCCACTTCCCCCAATGATTTTAGAAATTCTGATGGAATGTTATGTATCCCTTCTACCTTATTTGACCGTAAGTCCTCCAAAGCTCTTTTAAATTCCGATTTTAATACTGGATGCCCTATCTCTTCTAAATCGACTCCTGTTTCTTCTTCTATCACATCAGACAAATCTTCATCCTCATAGAGGCTTTCAATGTATTCTTTCCACCTATCTGCTCTCTTCATTTAACAGTGGAATTCCCGTTGCACTCTTAATGTTACCACCGTTGCTTTTAATGTCACCAAAGGTTGTTTTGACTTTCCTGTAAGCTGAGTCTGTCCTTCCGACAATCATATCTTTTACGATGTCTTCACATTTTTCCTGCAGCTATTTCGTCTTAGCTTCCCTGCACTTCCTATTTATTTCATTCCTCAGCGACTTGTATTTCTGTATTCCTGATTTTCCCGGAACATGTTTGTACTTCCTCCTTTCATCAATCAACCGAATTATTTCATCTGTTACCCATGGTTTCTTCGCAGCTACCTTCTTTGTACCTACGTTTCCTTCCCAACTGTGATGGCTCTTTTTAGAGATGTCCATTCCTCTTCAACTGTACTGCCTACTGCGCTATTCCTTATTGCTGTATCTATAGCGTTAGAGAACTTCAAACGTATCTCGTCATTCCTTAGTACTTCCGTATCCCACTTCCTTGCGTATTGATTCTTCCTGACTAATGTCTTGAACTTCAGCCTACTCTTCATCACTACTATATTGTGATCTGAGTCTATATCTGCTCCTGGGTACGCCTTACAATCCAGTATCTGATTTCGGAATCTCTGTCTGACCATGATGTAATCTAATTGAAATCTTCCCGTATCTCCCGGCCTTTTCCAAGTATACCTCCTCCTCCTGTGATTCTCGAACAGGGTATTCGCTATTACTAGCTGAAACTTGTTACAGAACTCAATTAGTCTTTCTCCTCTTTCATTCCTTGTTCCAAGCCCATATTCTTTTGTAACCTTTTCTTCTACTCCTTCCCCTACAACTGCATTCCAGTCGCCCATGACTATTAGATTTTCGTCCCCCTTTACATACTGCATTACCCTTTCAATATCCTCATACACTATCCGTAAGAGCGTGAAAAAATTTAACAGGAGATACATGATGCTCCTCAGATCAATTTGGGGAAGGAAATCTGGAGTCGGAGGAGCCAGCCTAAGGAGATAATAGGAATAAAGTCACAATACTGTGTACTTTATTATTTTCATTAGTCACAGTTGACTGCAGATACAACCGTTTGTACTGTATCTTATAAAATGTGCTGAAACTGACTCCCATCAACCTCAATGCTGGCATGACATCGGCGAACGAGATTCTGACTCACCCTAAGAAATATCCCTGCTGTGTTTCGAATCACATCACAGGCAACTACAATTCCGGCAACTAATTCCATCTCCATATCCATTGCGGTCTCATACGCAAGTGACTTTGGAAATAATGAAGTTGATTCACGTCAGGTGATGTCGCAGGCTATGGAATAGGACCTCCCTTCCAGTCCAGCGACCTGGAAATACAGCACTGAGACGGTTGCGGACATCCACACTGAAGTGAGGCGGTGCAGCGTCATTTTGTATCCACATCCTCTGACGAACAGCCAATGGAACGTTCTCCAACAACTCAGGTAGAGCTCCTTGCAAGAATCTAAAGTAAACAAAACCTGCATCATGGCTTCCTAGTAATAAGGCTTGTTCTCCTCGTATCGCTGCAGGAAATAAAGACTGTACACATAATACACAGTACAGTGCATGTAAATTTGTACGCTTGTTAGTTGTAAATAAGTTGGAAAACAGTGATGCTAGACAAAGCGGTAGACAAACTTACTACCATATCTCCTTTAGCTGTCTTCTACGACATCACGCTCCCTACCTCAAATTGTTCAGTAGAGCAATCTCTGTATCCTGTTACATTTTTGCATGGTTTTACGGAAACACCCTGTGTTCTGTCTGCTGGCATGTAAAAGCGCATCCAAGGAAAAATTGGATCGTTCTTCTTAACAGCATAGGCGCTGCAATATTGTATTTATCCGTCGATACCAGGCAGCGACTTTCAATTACAATGTCCACCACTGGGCGGGAATCACACGGTGTGTGCACGAGCACAGGTTGAGATGCAGGAACGACAGCATATGGAACTTTGGGTCACGCCATGTGTCGTGCACAGATAGGCAAACCGAATAAAGTGACGACTCGTGCAAAGTGGGAAACCCGGGTTCGAGTCCCAGTCCTGCACAAACTTTGATAGTCATCGTTGCATTATACAACAGATGGTTGTTCATACTCGAAAGAGCGAGTATGTATTATGAATTTTGGAAAATGTCTTGCACACCTGATTTAGAGATGTTGCTCCATTGTGATTTGTAAAACAACAATGCTGACACACGCTTTAATGGTGTATGCTCACAACTAAGTAGGCGAACGAACACTAGTTTTTTTACAGTTTTTTCTTCAAGCTGCCACTGTAGTTACTGTTCCGTTGTGTAAAATTATACTACCCGTAGGTAATGTTCTCCAGTGGGAATACTTGAGAAGAGACTTCCATTTCTGGTACTTTCCTTACGACCAAATGAAACCTCCAAGTAGCATCCAGAACACCTTGATCAAAAATGGGGGATAGGACCTATTTATAATTTGGTAGCTGTTACCAGTAGCTGTGCTCACATATCTGTAGCTATTTTATGATGAGAGGTGGTGAGGAAGTGAGCTATCTTGCGTGCACGAACATCAGCTGCCCTCAACGTGCCTGCCTATTTGGGTAAGCACAGCTCCTAACATGCATCCTCCCCTCCCCATCATCCCCTCTGAACTGCCCCAACGAGCGATGACGCAGCATGCGCAGCGTCACTGCCGACCAGTGAGTGCGGAGGACATGGGCAGCAGGTGCACGTACACATCGTGCTACTGAAGTAGCCATACACGATAAAATGCGTAATTCACGCAAAAACTTAACACTCCATTAATGTGGTTCTTTTTTTGCAAATAGCATATGTTCTTCTTCAATCTATCTTCTTCAGTCTATCTCCATACCAAATTCCATCGAAATCGATTCATCGGTTCAGTTGTAAAAAGGCAGCGGACATACACACTTTTGCATTTGTAATATAGGTATGGATTTCTGGTTCCAGTTTCACCTGTCATTTGTACTTTTCATTCTCTACTCCAAAGACCAGGATGGGCTGTTCACAGATGTGGTCTGTAATGAGGACGCGGTTCTTTTCAGCAAACGTCCCAGTAGACTTGGGTGGGGGAAGAGTGGACCCCAACTTGAAATGTATAGGAGGGGACAAGCAGTTCTGGCATTTGGCTCATGACCAAGTCAAAGCTACCAGTTTTCTAGCAAGAATTGTCTCTGCCTGTGACATCGCTCAAACAACACTCAGGTTGTTCAACTGAATGTGGCATGATTTCATGCAACGATGCTCCCAGGGAAAAATGATCTGCACATCACTCTATTGAATGTAACTTCGACTCAGTAAGGATGGCAGCATTCACCCATATAACTCTTTGATAGTCTGCCTACTGAAATGAACTGTCTCACGGACAGCAGAGGAATGTTCCCTTGGAGAGTACAGAACATTTTCCTTAACAACTCCTTGTGTCCACCAATACGATAGGACTACTCATTGAATAGAAATAAGTACTAAATTAGAAATCCTGAAATGGCCAAAACGTAGCCCTTATATATTTTGTTTCTATCCTCAACCTTCTATCCAAATCATACGTTCCACGCCATAAAGTTTGTCGTGAATATGATCTACTACAACTGGAGCCTCCTGGAGCTAATTGTCACCGTAGAAACCGTGGGACATCACTTTGAAGTACTATTGTGAATGTAGCACATTGGAACGGAACTGTTATTGTTTTATACTTATTGTCCTTGGTTTTTATCATAACCAGCCGACCAACGGTAAATTTTAAATGTTCTTCTTTTCGCATTGACCCACTGATCCGTCGGTTCTTCTTTTCATTTCTAGCTCTCGACTCAACTGTATCCGAACACTGACTTCCCTTCTGAAATTGGTAAATAAGCCCTTTTTCGGGAAATTTAGAAATTTTAGGTAAAGTCTTATGGGAGCAAACTGCTGAGGTCATCGGTCCCTAAGCTTTCGCACTACTTAATCTAACTTAAACTAACTTACGCTAATGACAACACACACACACACACACACACACACACACACACACACACACACACACGCTCAAGTGAGGACTCGAACCTCCGGCGGAGGGAACCGCGTGGACCGTGACAAGACGCCTAAGACCGCGGGGTAGCAGGCATTCATGAAATGAAATGCATTTGCACAATAATAAAGTCTGGAGATGAAAGTACGAGAGTGTGCATTTGAATGCCATTTCACGGTTGCTAGGAACCCAAACCGTAGCATTTACCACGTTTAGATCTAGCTGCCATTCAACACACTAACTAGAAATTTTGTAAAAGTGGTCTTGAACCTTCCTACAGTAACAAAAAATTGACATCTTACTGTACACCATAACATCATCAGCAAACAACAGCAGATTAAAGCCCACCCTGTCTGCCGAATCATTTATGTATAAAGAGAATAATAGCTGTCCTGTCACACTTTTCTGGGGAACTCCTAACGATACCCTTGTCTCTGACGAACACTCGCTGCCTAGGACAACATACTCGGTTCTATAACGTAAGAAATCTTCGAACCACTCACATTTCTGTGAACCTATTCCATATGCTTGTACCTTCGTTTACAGACTGCAAGCGGGCAACGTCCCAAATACTTTCTGGAAATTTAGAAATATGAAATCTGCCTATTATTCTTCATCCATAGCTCGACGTATGTCACATGAGTAAAGGGCAAACTGAGTTTTGCTCGGGCGATACTTTCTAAAACCATGCTGGTTGGTGGACATACTCTTCTCGGTGTCAAGAAAATTTAAAATAATCGCGACGTGGACATTTAAGGGGATAAACCAGAGTTTTAGCGCCCGTCATATACGTACCAGGGGGCAGATTGCGGAGCCAACGTAGAAGCTATACACGAAATATTACGGTTTGCGTTCCAGTCTAGTTCAGCACACAATTTTAATTTTTCAGAGGATTTCACACCAGTGCAAACTCCTCTGTTGCAGGCAGAAAGATAAATCCTAGAGGCAAAACCTTGGTCTTGGTTACGCCATTCACCGCCATTTCCGTTCTAGTAGAAGTGCCAATCCAGAACAGTACGCAGCAGAACTCGTGTGGACTTTGGAAAGTAGGAGAGTAACACATGCTCAGTAGAAGCTCTGAAGGTGATCAGCTATCGCGTCCGCGCAGAACCCCCAAAAAGGCGAAATTTCGGATTTGTGTTCCGGTTCGATATTAATTTTTAATTCCCCTGTGAGTTTCAAAATGCACTAACTACCTATATCAGGGATGCCGGACGAGAATTTTGTCCCTGCTACTAATTAATACGGATTCACTGACTAACTGCAGTGACTCGAAGAACACTTATAATAAATTGTTTTTCAGATTTCCTGTGCCATTCACCAGTTATTATTTAGCATATCGATTGAAAAATACGTTTACACTTAGATTTATAGTGATTAAGTTATTAATTTTCTTGAAATAATGCACAAATTATAGATTATAACAACGGTTGACCGAAATCACATATTACAACGTTTGACCAAAATCACATATTACTGCTTCACTAGAGTGTCCTGTACTATGGACTGAAACAAATCCGCAGTTGTCGTTTGCACCTTGTACAGTAAACATTTAGTGATAGGCAAGAACATTATAACTCTGCTTAATTGCTGGTATGGCCATCTTTAGCACGGATACCAACGGCGACTCGTTGGTGCTTGGTAGGTCGCTGGAGGGGTTGGCATCAAATTTCACACACAAGTCACCTAACACCTGTAAATTCGGGGGAGTGTGGCGATGAGCTCTGACGCCATGTTCAGTCACATCGGAGATGTGTTCCATCTGGTTCAGATCTGATGAGTTGGGGAAGCTACACATCAATTGGAACTCACCACTCTGTTCCTAAAACCACTCCATCACACTCCTCCTTTGTGACATGGTGCATTATCTTGTTGAAGAATGCCAGTGCTTTAGGGATACTTGAATACTTGATCATGAAGGGGTCCACGTGGTCTGCAACCAGAGTACGATACACCTTGGTCGTCACGGTGCCTTGCACGAGCTTCTCTGGAGCCACAGATTCCCACGTGAATGTTCCCTGGAGCGTGATGGAGTCGCCGCCAACTTGTCTCTGTTCCTCAGCGCAGGTGTCAAGAAGCTGTTCCCATGGAAGGCGACCGATTCGCGCCCTCTCATCGAATTGATGAAGAAGGTAAAGGGATTTAGCAGACCATGAAACGCTTTGCCATTGCACCAACGTCTAGTACCGATGGTCACGTGCCCGTTTCGGTAGTAGTTGCCGATATCATGATGGTAACACTGGCACATGCACGGGTTGACGGCTGCGGAGGCCCATAGTTAGGTGTGTTCGGAGCATTGTGTATGCAGATACATTTGTACTCTGTCCAGCATTAAAATACGATGTTAGTTCCCCACAGTTCGCCGCCTCCACTGTTTTACCAATCTGCCCAGCCTGCGACGTCCGACACCTTAATAAGGGTGGCCGCCCAACCCACCACGTCTCGACGTGGTTTCACCTTGATTTCCCCAAGTGCTGAAGACACTCACCACAGCACCCCTCGAACCCCCGAAAAGTCGCACACTCTCCGAAATGCTCGTGTCGAACGTCAGGCCATCACGACCTGTCCTCCGTCAAACTCAGATAGATCGCGCGCCTTCCCCATTCTTCACACGGACAACACGCTCACTGATCCTACCCAAACCGTGCGTGTGTGTTACTTCCTGTCATTTCTCGCCAGGTGACGCTGCTACCAACTGGGCGAGTTTATATCGATAGTAGGTCGGCGGTCGTAATGTTCTGGCTGATGTGTGTTTGTTACTCGTTCCTTAGTTTCTCTTAGCAGCTTATTTTCATATATGGATCTAATGATCAACCTCTCTTGTCCGTTATTGTACGACAGCGTCTAAGGTAACTCATTCTTTTCTTAAGATACTGGATTGTTGTGTAAATAAAAGTAAACTCATAACGCATAAAAATAACATATATGATCCAGAATGAGATTTTCACTCTGCAGCGGAGTGTGCGCTGATACGAAACTTCCTGGCGGATCAAAACTGTGTGCCGGACCGAGACTCGAACTCGGGACCTTTGCCTTTCGCAGGCAAGTGCTCTACCAACTTTTTTTTTTTTTTTTTTTTTTTTTTTTTTTTTTTTTTTTAATTAAGGAACCGCTGCAGGAGCTGGACGACGGGTAGGGCAGGGGTCGACACCCGAGCCTGGCCATCCCGCAGCCACGCTCAAGCAACATGTCTGAGGATCGAAAGATCAGGAAGAGGATGTAGTGGGTTTGTCTATGTTGTTTTATTTATTTATTTCTTTAAATTTTATAACATTTTTAATGAAAAAATTATTTTTTTAAATTTTGTATTGTATTTATAGATTAATTTTTGTTTCATTACAAAAAGAGAGCTTACAACTGTCGTAGCCGAGCATCCGAGTCGTCTTCTCGTCTGTTGGGAGGGGTTCCCCCCTATTCCGTCCGTAGAGGATCAATATGCTCCAGGATTCTTCTTCATTTTCAGCGTCTCATTCCCGGAACGCCCCAGTGAACAGGAGGATCCGTAAATAATGAACCTAAATAATTTGCGAAACGAGTTCTGTACTTCGGGTGGCGGCTGAAAGCTGCATGTGTCGTCATCGGTAGGGACCGAAAGTCGAGTGTGCCTTTGGGAGCATCGCAAAATATGTAGTAAACGGCCATGCCTTTTAGCCAGTTAACGGCGTTCGTCCTGGTTGATGGAAAGTATACGACGTCGGGGTGCAATACATCATAAGGGGAGATAGACTCCGGCAATCGCCGCAGGAGTAACGCCAGCATGCGCTGCGTTAGTAGCCAGCACTCGCTGGTCGCGGCAAAAGTCAGACGGTGTGCATCTGAGTCAAGGACTGAGCATGTCGGACACAATGGGGCGTCCGTCAGATGTATGGAATGTAGCCTCTGACGAGTAGCGAACTTCCCATTCACAACCACGTACCACAATGAACGCACCGTCGTAGGTAGAAAAGGCGTGTGTACCGCCCGCCACACCGTGTTCCAGGCAATTTCAGGATGTCTGTGGGCGACCGTATTGACAGGTTGCTGCTGTTGATAGAGGCGATAATAGTCTTTAGTGCAGGGCTTCCGTGTCGTCGGAAGTTCTGACCGTAAGTAGCTGAAGTCAATCAAGAACTCTCTGATGTGGGTGAGTGTCGGTGAAATGTGTCCTACAGAAACCGGGGGATGCAGAGAGTGTGGTGCCACTTCCTCTATCAGGGTGCCCGTCAGAGTGGCGTGGGCAGAGGTCCACGTGCGACGCATAGTGTTGAGATAAAGCGATCGCGCACGGTTATAAACATGAATTAAACCGATAGCGCCCGCCCCCTGCGGCAGTGTCAGGGTGGCGTATTGGACTTAGAAACAAGACCAGTGCTTACGAAATGTCCATATGCAGCTTGAAATATGTCGGCCATCGTAGCCGTCAAGGGAAGGACATGCGCAAAATAGTTCAGTTTGGAAACAACATATGTGTTGACATAACGTGTTCTGAGGAACATATCCAAGCGATGCAATTTGTTGTCCTGCAGCAGAGCACGTGTCTGCTGTAGGAGCCGGCGGTACGTAGCCGCCGCCGTGCGGCGAACATTGTTATAGAACTGCACTCCTAAACACTTGAGTACGGGCAATTTGTCAAAGGGCACCGCCGTTACGTGGGAAAGCCCCCCTCCGACATCCATGTATTTCGTCTTCTTCACGTTGATGACGCTCCCAGCGACCGCCCCGTACTGGCGTAGCCACTGTAGCACCATATGCATTTCATCCTCTGATCTGGCCAGGAACACCACGTCATCGGCGAATGCACCACAACGAAAGGTCACGTCCCGCAAGGAAATACCAGTTAATCGCTGCCGTAGACCATGTAAAGCTGGTTCAAGCCGACAGGGGGCATCCTTGTCGCACTGACCGTCCAACAACAATGTGACCAGACTGATAACCGTTGACCATCATGCGGGAGCGCGCTCCGAGGACCAGTCGAAGAACCACCTGTGCAGACTGGAGAGAGGCCCATCTGTTGCAAAACTGCGTGTAAGAAACCGTGGTCGACGCGGTCGAATGCGTGGTCAAAATCTACGGCGACAAGGGCGCCTCGTATTTTGCAGGCCACCGTCAAAGCAATTACGTCGCGGTATGCTCCTAAGGCCGTATGAATGTTGCTGACACCACCTAAACATGTCTGATCTGAGTGGACGGCTTTCCCGATAGCAGTGTGGAGACGCGTGCGGAGGATGCGGGCGAAGATCTTGTAGTCGTTGTTGAGGAGTGTGAGTGGGCGAAAGTCCTGCCACCTACAACCACCATTCGGTTTCGGTACTGGGATCAAAATGCCGTCTGTGAATTCTGTGGGGACAGTGAAATCAGGGCGGATCAGGTCTTGAAACATTTGGAGCCACTTGTCGCCCATAAGGTCGTAAAAAGTGCGGTAGAATTCCAGGGGCAAACCGTCCGGTCCAGGCGACTTATTCGGTGTTCCACGTGCCAAGGCCGATGTCAGCTCGTCGGATGTAACGGGCAACAGCAGACTATCATCGGGTGCCACGTCCCTAGAGGCGGGAAAATCGTGCAACAGCTCGTCATAGTCACGTACGTTTCACGGATCTTCCATGTATAAGGTCCCATAGTGTCACTGCGCGGCCGCCCTCCTCCGTGTTTACCGCTGTAATGAGCTGACGTTTGCGGTGGCGCCTGTCGCGCACAATGTGATACACTGATGCCGTTTCGTTGGGGATACAGTCTTGCACTCGCTCACGGATGCGGACACCTTCTAGCTGCTTTGCCCTGATGCGAAGTAGACGAGCTTTGATGCGTTGTACGGACATCTGACGTTCGGGAGACGGCGATTGCGTCGCCAGCTCCCGTAACGCTGTATAGTAAAATTCCGATGTTGCCCTTTGCCAGTTCGATCTGTCACGCCCGTAAGCCATCAGGGTCTTTCGGAGTGCAGGTATGACACATTCCAGCCACCACAGCAAGGTGGAAGCATACATGGCAGGCGCCTGATACATCGACGCCACGTGTCAGAACTGCTCGCCTACACTCTTCCTCGCGAAGGAGGGAGACGTTCAGCGTCCACCGTCCCCTACTGAGTCTTGTGAGTTGTCGGGGTAAGGTGATAGTGCAGATGTACGCGAGGTAATCCGTGAAGGCCGTCGGCCAGAGTTCTGCACCACGGGTTGCTGTGCGGAGGGCACACGAGACGTACATCCGGTGCAGACGATTGGCAGAATGGCTGGTAAAGTGCGTATATCCACTCTGGGTCCCATGATGTAAGAGCCATGTGTCGTGGAGCGCGAGGTCACGTATCAATGCTTGTAGAGCCGGACATGGGACGTAATGCGGTATCTGGTTATCGGGCCGCAGAACACTGTTAAAATCGCCGCCCACTATGTAATGGTCCATATTTCCTTGCAATAGAGGACATGCCTGTCTCCACGGTGCGAATTACCGGAGGGAGCGTAGACGTTAATGAGGCGGACTGCGCCAAGTGTGAGAGCGATGCCTCGCCCGTTCGGCAAGTACGTCACGTCCGTCGCGTCGATGCCATCTCGGAGAAGGATGGCCGTTCCTCCTGCGCGATCACCTGTGGGTAGGCTGTAGGTGGTGTAGCCATATAGGTCTGAACGCAGCTCGGGACGGACCTCCTGGGGAAGGGCAATGTCCTAGTCTGCCGCTCTGATCATGTCGTATAACATGCGGGTCTTGACAGTGGAGTGGACACCATTTTAATGACTGTTGCCACACGGTATGACTGAGACATATCAAGTGGCGGAGGCAGTGTGCTGGTGCAAGCCCACAGTGATCCCACACACCACACAGCCATCCAGCTGCATGCTGTGCATTACTGTGCCGTATGATTCCCTGACCGGCAGAACCCTCCGGGCTCAATGTCAGCCATGGGCTCTGGTGGAGATATTGATGTTTGTTGTGCATCATCGGCCTCCATATCGTCTGCCCAATCACCAAGAGAGGATTGTGATGTCAATGGTGGCTGGTTGCTTTCACAGGAGCCCACATTTTGGGAGTCGACGCAATGCGCCACGTTTTCTGGTCCACCAGATGTAGGAGTGTGTTCCTTGTCTTCAGGCGCCTTCTGGCGAATGATGCCACTGGAGTCCGTTGCAACTGTGGACGAGTCAACGAAGTCGATGTCTTCCGCCGGCTTCACATCCCTGTCCCTTTCGTCAACTGACAATCGCCTCTTCTTGTGTCGCGTGGGTGATTTTTGCTTTCGGGTCCGAGATTCGACATGCACTGGAGGGCGGGGCTCGACCCAGTCTCGGTCACCAGGAATCCCTGTGTCCGATCCCGACGGTGACGGTGGCTGGGTGCCCACGGCGCTGCGGTGGGTAGAGGCTGTAGGAGCCTGTGCATCGTTTGGCTGCGGCGTCGTCGACGGCGCTGACTCTCCAACGGAGCTGGCAGCGACTTGAGGAGGTAGCAGGTTTTGATCATCCATCACATCATGTCGTGCCGCCTCCACATACGTTAGCGGGAGCGAGGTCATAGTGGAGCGATCCGGAAGTTCATTGCGGGGTACCTGAACGAGGCGGCGCTGCAGACACTCAGTTCTAACATGGCCCCCCTGGCCGCAGCCCGAGCAGGTCCTCGGTTGTCCATCATATATAACAATTGCGCGGCAGCCACCAACGAAAATATATGATGGAACGTGCTTCTTAAGTTCTATGCGCACTTGTCGTACCCCGTTAAGGACAGGGTACGTTTCGAATGTGTTCCATTTCTCATCTGTGTGGCTCAGAACTGTGCCGTACGGCCGCAGCGCATCAATGACAAGGTTGGCAGGAACCCCGAACGGTAGTTCAAAGATGCGCACGGTACGCACCTCCAGACCAGCGTCGTCAACCCCTATCACGCTCACATTACCGTCTGCGTGACAGAAGCGAAAGCCGTATGCAGATCGTTGGAGTAGTCTGTCGCAAGCCGCTTCGTCAATCAGTTTGAGGTACTCTGTGCTGGATACAATAGACAAATGAATGCCTATCAGTTCTTGGGGTTCTATGTGCATGATGTCTGGAGGAAACCGTCCGATTTCATGGGCCTTCGGTCTCGTGTACGATGCGTTGAACGTTAGTCTGGTTGCAGCTTTTCGATATGAGAAAGCCATGGCGGGTCGGTACAGGTACTATAAGGCAATACAACGACGCGACCGCGCGCTAGCGGGTAAACAAAAACACCTGCGGAGCACTGCCCGGCGCGCCGAGCCCGTCCGCACGTTAATACGGCTGAAAGCCGACGCCAACTGAGCTACCCGAGCACGACTCACGCCCCGTCCTCGCAGCTCTGTTTCGACGAGGTACTGGCAGAAGTAGAGCTGCGAGGACGGGGCGTGAGTCGTGCTCAAGTAGCTCAGTCTGCTTTCGGTCGGTGAGCGGCGAGAACGTCTTGTTTACGTCCCGTCCGCAGAGTCGCGAGCGCGCGTAGTTTGTTTACTTCCTCGCCGCAGCTAATACTCGCATCCGTTAACATTGAGTCGCCATGGCACATTCGTACAGAAAAGCTACCATCAAGATCAGCTTCCAGCCCGACTACGCACGACCACGAGCCTTTTAAGTCGAACGATTCATCCGTGACGAAGTTCAAATACCAACACAGCACATCATCGGTATCCACCTATCCATTACAAGTAGCGTCGTTTACGTCAAGATGGCCGATGACGAGTTGTGTCACGTAGTTGTGAACAGATGCGCGAACACTCTCAAGTTCAAACACTCCGATGGTCACATCGGAGAGGTTACTGTTGACCATGCTGGACAAGGATTATGCACACTAAGAATCTTCGAAATACCTTTCGAAGTGCCACCGGACGTCGTTACCTCCACGTTCCGCCCTTATGGGACGGTAACTGGCCACGTGGCCAAAAAGTGGAAGACCTTCGAGGCGTACCAGGTCCTCAAAGGCGTCCGACAAGTGAAAATTGAATTAAAGAAACATGTGCCATCCTACTTAGTCATAGGAGGCTGTCAAACAATAGTAATGTACGACGGACAACCTCTTACTTGTTCTGGTTGCGGCCAGGAGGGTCATGCGCGCTCGGCGTGTATTCAACGTCGGGTTACACAACTTCCATTACATGACACGACACCACTTCCTACGCTCACGGCCCTCCCCCTCAATTACGCAGAGGTGACACGATCGACCGTCATGACAGACGACAAACCCCTTGAAAGGCAGGAAGCGTTAGAATGCACACCTGTCGCCAGTCCTGGATTGACCAACACCATTACGGTGTCACATGAAGATTAGGACGAGTGAATGGAACTCGACGCTAGGGTTGTACCGACCTCTGCCATTCTACTTGAGGGGGATGCGATACGGGAACCACAAACTCTTTCGGACACAGAAACCCACGTCCGCAAACAAAGGTCACCGAGGAAACATAAAAAACGACGTCGCACACCCTCAGACGATTGCCTCCAGCGGACGTCTTCTCCAATTGACGACCGGGCGGCCAACGAAACGACGAGGAAAATAGATGACACGAGATCGCCCTCACCTGTCGCTTTGTCTGATTTTGACAAACCCGATTCCGCTCTCTCGGGCAAACGGATGGCCAGCACAGCGTCCGCCGTTGGTACACAACCGGAAACAACTGCGGATTCACCCTTAGTCACTAAGTCCACAAGTGTTCTACCGCAGCCACCGTTAACTTACGGACCTTGGGCGGATGACATTGAAGACGATGTGGTTGACGAGGAGAGGGGTCTCTCCTCCCACACCTCGGCCCCTCCCGAGTAGCAACAGATGACGGCGCGGACGCGGCCAGCAGATCACAGGCCCCACCTCTTACGGCGACACTGATGGAGGCCTCCACCGCAGGAGACAATCTACAGACCTATCACTTAACGACCATCAGCATCAACACCATTCGGACAAGTACGAAGTTGTCGCTGCTCCAAGACATGCTCAATGCAGCAGACGTTGACATTGTCATTCTCCGAGAAGTCTTCGTCGCCGATTTCCCGGGTATGTATGGTTATACGGCTCATGTGTCCCACGCCTCGCCAACTAACAGTGGAGTCGCAGTTCTCCTCAGAGAGGGCCTCGAGGCGGCCGAAGTCCGATATCTCCCCGACGCTAGAGGAATGGCCGTAACGGTGCAAGGCGTCCGTTTTATCAATGTGTACGCCCCTTCCGGAACGAATCGCCGTCGTGACCGATCGCTCTTCTTCGCAGAAGGAATAGCACCGCTTTTTCAGGGCAGGCACGATGACTTGATATTAGGGGGCGATTTCAGTTGCACCCAAGCACCTAAAGATCAGCTGCCACGCCATTCACCGTGCCCCGAACTTGGGACACTCATCGGCGATCTCCAGCTGGTAGACACATAGGAACATGTCCGAGGAAATAGACCGGGGTACACACATTTCACGAGTCACTCGTCTAGTCGCATCGATAGCATTTACGTCTCCCGGTCTCTCGCGGCAACGGTGAGTGACGCGGAGGTGTGGCCAGTAGCCTTTTCTGATCACGAGGCCTATATATGTGCCGTCACCTTTCGACGCCAACGGGTGTGGCGCAGCCGACATCCCTGGAAATTAAACCTTGCTCATCTCGCTTCTCCGGATTGTCGACGCGCCATCGAAGACACGTGGAGTTTGTGCGTCCGTCGCCTCCCAACGTATCCTACGTCGATTAGTTGGTGGTTAACCTGCGCCAAGCCGGCCCTACGGAGAACCTCTATTACGCGATGGTCGTGAGACTGCTGCTTGGAGGCGGCAGACCTTAGATTTTTATTTCACCGTCCTTCGCGAATGCGCCCCCCACACCGGAACGACAGTCGACAGTTCAGCGTGTGAAAGCACAGATCGTAGCCCATATGCGCCGACACCTCGAAGGGACGATCGTCCGAGCGCGAACACAAGACAGACTCGCAACGGAACGACCCACCATGTACGACGTCATCCGAGAACGTACACTGCAAAGACGGGCGCTGATACATGCCATCACCACTGAGGACGGCCGTCATCACACCACACAACGCGATATTGCTGCAGCCTTCTTCAACCATTACGCACGACTTTATTCTGCTCAATGTTCCGACCCGACGACGGTGACAGCAGTCTCACAACTGGTTTACGGCATTGTCCCACAGGATTTACAAACTGAATTATTGAACGACATTACGGAAGACGAAGTTATCGACGCCATCGGTAAAGGAGCGGCGAATAAGTCTCCTGGCCCCGACGGGCTCCCTGTGGGGTTTTAAGGAACTTTCCAGTATTTACTGGCTCCCAAGTTAACAGACATCTGTCGGGAGCTTATGTCACCCGCGGTGCCGCTCCCTGCGGCCTTCGTGGAAGGAATAATTATACCAGTTCACAGACCTAAAGATGGAACTCGAATACAAGATTACCGCCCGCTAACACTCGTCAACTGCGACATGAAGATATTCATCAGACTATTAGCAAACCGTCTACGACCGACCCTACCTTACGTCATCTCACCAGATCAGACTTCCCTAGGGGGTATCAACAACATCCACACAGCACTGTGTCGATACCGTGACTTAATAGCCATAGCCAGGGCACGCCGCATCCCGGGAGCGCTGGCATCACTAGATTTTAACCAAGCTTTTGATCGAGTGGATCACGCGTACCTAACGTCCGTTTTCCAGCACATGCAATACCCACAGCAATTCACAGACGTCGTGATGCGCCTCCTTCCAGGCGCGACTTCCAAAGTGACCGTTAACGGGCGTCTCTCGCAGTCCCTCCCGATTTTCCGCTCCGTGCGTCAAGGCTGCCCCTTGTCGACGTTACTATATGGTCTGGCGCTGGAACTGCTCCTCTGTGGCCTCCGTCAAAGCCTCACCGGTCTTAACCTACGTGACGTCACATTTCGCTGTACAGCATATGCAGACGACCTGGTTCTCGTGTTCCGCAATCGCGACGATGTCATCAGAGCACTAGAATGGATTACCACGTACGGTGTGGTTTCCGGCAGCTGTCTCAACGTCGCCAAATCGGTCGCCATGGCCATAGGAGACGGGTTGACCCCAGCGTGTGTCGAACCCCTACAGCTTCGTGCCACTATCAAATGTCTCGGAATAGAGTTTCACGACGACATACGGCGCACTGCGGCTCTTAACTACCGCCGCTTGTTACGACGAATTCGGGTCCAGATCTTCAACCTTCGTCTGTGGACCCTCGACATTCTCCAAAGGACACACTTCGTCAATGTTTACCTCGCATCGCGCCTTCCACACATAGCGCGTGTTCTTCCAATACCGTTACTGATGGCTCGACGTCTATTAGCGGCATTCGGAGCCTACGTCAGTACAGGCATGCTCTTCAAAGTCAGTTATGAGTCGTTGACGCTTCCCCCAGAGAGGGGAGGTCTTGATCTAGCCCATGTCCACGACAGAGCTGTGGCCCTGTATGTCAGCTCACACATCTAGCTGTGGCGCCACCACCCGGAAAGTTTGACAGGTTTGCTGTTGGAATCCCTAGCTCCGCCCTCCATTATGCCCCCACTGACGACGCAAGACATACCCTCACCCTTCTACTACTTCGGGAACTTTTACATTGTCCGTATCGCAGTACCAGGCGTCGGCGCGGGATATATATCATGTCCTACAGACAAGGCGCCCACCAAACATCGTGGAGACCAAAAGCCCTCGGGTCAATTGGAAGGTGGTGTGGAAGACGATTCACGTGGTTGGACTGGACAGAGCCGTCCGATCTACATGGTACATCACAGTCAATGGTAAACAGATCACCCGATCACGCCTCCACAAGATAAACATGGCGGAATCGCCTGTGTAGACTGCGGGATGCCAGACACGGACGAACACCGTCTCACATGTGGCGCGGCAGAAGACGTATGGCGCTTGGTGAGACAAATTTTGTCGTATTTTCTACGAGTGACTCCGGAACACATTACACCTCGGTTTCTACTATTTCCGCCTCAACAGTATTTCCCGCGCGCCCAGACAAACGCTGTCACGTGGATCCGTGCGCATGCGGTACACTACGTATTTCACGATGGACCTAAAGATGTAATCGACTTTTGGAACTACCTACAAGAACGTTATTGGAATATCGTACGGAACCCAAAATACAGACAGTATTTTTCTAATTACTTAGGGAGTGCCCTACGCGACCCTCCACGCAGCTGGATCATCAACAGGTAGGAGAAGACACCCATTGAGTGAGCTGACAAGACTAAGTTCGATTCTCGGTGGAATACCATGACATACGTGAAGACGTACCTGGATGATGAAGCGTAAGAAGAGTAGCGAAACACCCTTCTGCATCCTGTATGCAGCACTTTCTTTTTCGTTTTCCCCGTATACATTACGTCGGTGTAGGAACGTGCCGAGATATTGTTTTCTGTACTCAGGGCACGATGCGGTGCTAGTTACATTTATTTTTGTTGTGGTATAAAGTAAAACCACATTAAGAATGTATTAAAAACAGTAAATAAAAATAAATAAATAAATAATAATTCCCACAAAAGATTTTCCCTTCCCATCCCTGATTCCTTGATTCCTTGACGGACGAGGAGGACACTGACCAGGCCTCGAGTTACGAACCCCGATCGCTCTGCCTTCCCCGCCCTCCCCCACCTCCGAAAAAAAAAAAAAAAAAAAAAAAAAAAAAAAAAAAAAAAAAGTAGCTCAGTTGGTAGAGCACTTGCCCGCGAAAGGCAAAGGTCTCGAGTTCGAGTCTCGCTCCGGCTCACAGTTTTGATCTGCCAGCAGGAAGTTTCAACATATATGATGTTTCCTAGCTACTGTGAAATCGTATTTCCTCCGAGTGGATATATTAAATTTTTCTGTATCTGCTGATGGTCGCTGTTTGGATCCACTTTCATGCCGTTGTAGAAAGAGAATTATGTCAGTTTTGAACAGCATATTGATGACGCAGAGGGAAACGTCATTGAACAAAGAAAAAATAAAAATCTTGTCGCTGTGAGCATCAGAATATGCGCACCAAGAGACACGGTACTCACAGCTGTTCCACAGTTTGCGTCCGAGACGCCCAGCATTACTGTCTCCATGAAGCATCGCTGCGCTGCTTGTGAAACTCTTGTACAAGAACGGGCACTGTGCGTCAGTTGCCCTGCAGAAGTACCGGACACTTATGGACATGAAAAAAAGACATTTATGACATGTCTGCTAACAATGTGGAGGAAATGACTAGGAAATTAAAAAAAGACAGTTTGTTTCCAAGTGCAGTGCGGCAAAGTGAGGAAAGCAGTTGATACGACGTCTGTCGGAGACGTTGCCACAGCACTACAGGAGTGTACAGTGTACGGGGGTGTACAGGGAATTGTCCGAATGTTGGACATGCCTGTGAGCACGGTGTACAAAACCTCATAAATCATCCTGCATTGCTGTCAATACAGCATGTTCAGGAGCTGCTTCCTGTTGACCTGCCAGAAAGACGAACGTTCGCTTTGGAATTTCTTGCTCTCATGGAAGTGGAAGACGAATGGCCAATTAACATCCTGCGGACAGACAAGTCTATTTCTGTGTCCAAGGACATGTCAATACGCAGAATTGTATAAATACGGGCAACGGAAAAATCGCACCCAAATCAACCGGTACGACTTCAAAATTGCGTCGTGGTTCTTGGTTGACGCCATATTTTCGAGGAGATAATTTCGGTGGGTCTTGTGACCTGTACCGTTACTGGTAAACGCTCTGAGAGTCTTTGCGGACACGTCATTCCAGTCATTCTACAGCGTGGATGTGTGGGTCGGATAGTTTTTATGTAATATCGTGCTCCTTTGCACATTGCAGAGCCAGTGAAGCGACTGCTGCGAGGAATTTCGAAATTGCTAGAATTATCGGCCATCATTTCTTACAGCCTGGTGGTCCAGATCACTTCATATTTTCCCCGTGATTTCTGGCTGTGGTGTTATCTGAAAGATGTTTCGTTCAGTGCTCCAATTACGAAAGTAGCTGAACTGAAGGCATGCACTGCACAGCGCAATCTGAACGTGGATTCCGAGACCGATTTATTATCGAACACGCTGTTTTTCAGTTTCAACTTGTGGCAGAAATCGGTGGACAGTACAATGAACATGCCTTCCGCATGTCTGGCGACAGTTAGAAAACAATATCATTTAGCATTCTATGCGGTTTTTATCCTCAGGGCGATTTAAAACCGTTTTTTCCAAACCGATGTGATACGACCATGTCAAGGTGGATGTGCTTAATTTACTAACCGTGCCAAGACTATTGACTGCCGAACTTGTACAGTGTGTGTGTGTGTGTGTGTGTGTGTGTGTGTGTGTGTGAAATCCTATGGGACTTAACTGCTAAGGTCATCAGTCCCTAAGCTTACACACTACTTAACATAAATTATCCTAAGGACAGACACACAAACCCATGCCCGAGGGAGGACTCGAACCTCCGCCAGGACCAGTCTATGACTGCAGCGCCTCAGACCGGTCGGCTAATCCACCGCGAACTTGTACAGTGATGCACATTGAACAGTACGGGTGGTTAATGTGCAACTCAAACCATAGCCGTCAAACTGCGATTAATTTTTCATTTGTAGCTGACCCCACTTACGTTAAGACGCTTACAGTGCCATCTATTGGTAGAATATTTCTTACTACTCTGTTTTTGTTCCATGGCGTTTCCCCCTGCGTCTGTAATATGCTGCTCAGATCTGAGGTCATTCTGAGCAAAGAGTCTCTTTATACGGCGTTTTGAAACTGGACCTTTAATTATGGACACAAAAGTACACACACAAACATATTCGGTGCTCTGTTCTTTGCAATTTCTTTAATGTAGGAAGTACTTCATTAATTATCACCTAAAATTGATGTGTAGTTTTCTGAATGTGTTTAATACACACATTATTTACCAAGAGGAAAAGATGTTTTGCATGGTTAAGACATGGAGCAATCAAAGAAGTATGGTGGTACCCTCAAGGGTGTGACTGTGTGGAAATCATAGCTTACAGTGTCGCCAGTCAGTTCGGTGGTAGTTCCAATGACATTTAAGTTCAGTCGTATGGTTTGAGCTCACAGTCATCATGTTATAGATACTTACACGCATACATACGCTTGTATTTATGCGAGCGACGATGGGCAGCAAGCTAACACAGGAGCGTTGTTCGGCTATCCAGTATATGAAGAGGGTACTTGATTTTAATACTGGTACAGCATTCGATTACTGGCTGATACGCAAACAGCCTCGTTCTGCTCTGATGGAACAACCGCATGAATTTGTATTTTCTCCTGTCGTTTTCAACTAATGTGACCACGTGACCACACGCTTAATGGAGGCTCGATGTGCTATCCGAGCCTGCATATGCCAGTAACATTTTCGTACAGTGCCAGAAATTTAAGCATTTTCCAGCAGGGTACATATTCTGTTCACTGCTGTATGTAGAGTAATTTGGAGAGCTGTTGGCTTCAGTTCTGATTGTAAAGAAAATTAGGTATTACTTTCCGTAACTCTAACATATCTGCTGTAAATATTTCATAGGCAAAACACTAATTTTAAGTTGTATTTACCTACGGTTAGAGAGCTAGGGTACAGTAACGTAAGACACACTCGATTCAATCCGAAAGAATCTGTAACAAAATAAGTAATGTCAGCAAATAACAGTTATTTTTACGGAAGCGTTCCCGTTTAGCAAAGAAACGTAGTCGTTCCCGACTATGAAACAACGAATGCTGTAAAATGTTACATTGTAGTTCGACCGACATACTTCACAGCGACCGAGGGGCTGAGTATGATATTTATTCCGGTATGTCCAAGTCTATTGATGCTATTTTAGAACATCTTATCACATTCAGTTAAGTATCGTTTCAAAGAAACGTGGTCCCAAAAATGGATGGAAGTGCGAAAAGCCAAAGTTATTAATGGCTGATATCTGTCGGCGTTAGGTTTTCACGCTTCATTCAAAGTTCTCCACACACTTTAGTACATTTCGTTGGCGAATAGTATGTCGTATCACACATGTAATTGATTTGTGGTTATCAATGAAAATTTGTACCAGGCCAGTATTCGAACTCGGGTCTCCGGTTATTCTCTACGCGTCACCTTCGATTTAGATTAACTGAGCATCGTTCCACGTTTGACCCGATTTTTCAGTGTTGCCTCTCGAATCTATTCGCTGTCTCATCAAAAGTATCCGGACAGCTGTTATTGGATGTTACTATTGGCTCGTGTCTACATTTAGCCTTTATGACAGCTTGAGTCCTGCTGGGGACATTTCCGATGAGACGTCTAACTTCCTGCGCAGGTATGGAACCACATTCTTTCTCAACAGCTGAAACGGGAGACGGGAGTGATGTTGGACGCTGGGGTCAGAATTCGACGTTCTGACTCATCCCAAAGGTGTTACATTGGGTTCTGGACGGGTCGCTAGGTAGCTCAGTCCGTTTCAGAAACGTTTTTGTCCACAAACCGTTAACCCGCAGATGCTGCTTAATGACAGGGTGCATTCTCATGCTGAAGCAATCGTCATCTTTGAAAAATTTCTCTACTGTACACAGAAGACAATGTTGTAAAATATGTTCGTATCCTTCCGCATTTAGCGCTTTCTTTCGTACAATGAAGGGATCATACCCTAACCGCTACAGAAGTCCAATACCATAAGACCATCCCCTCCAAACTTCACTGTCGGCACACACCTGTATACAGGTGGTGCTCTCCAGGCATTCATCAAACCCAAACCGTTCCGTAGGATGGCCACAGGGTATAGCGTGATTCATCGCTCGATATCCCTCGTTTCAAGTCATCCACAGGCATCGTTCTTTACACCACCTCAAGCGACGCTTAGCATTGACTACAGAAACGTGTAGTTTACGAGAAGCTACTCTGGAATTGAATCCCATTCTTTTTAACTTCGTACGCAGTGACATTGAGCTAGATGAACTGCTGGTAGCACTTTGGACATCAAGAGCAATTCCTCCCTCTGATTTAGTGCTATTTTTACAACCACCCTCCTCAGTACTCGACGACCCCTGCTCTTCAGTAAACGAGGTCTGCCTAGCTGTATCTGTTCCCTCTCGTTTCAATTTCACAGTCACATCGCCAACAGTCGACTTGGCCAGCTTTAGAAAGGTTGAAATCCGCCTGGTGCGTGCGTTACTCATCTAACATCCAGTGACTTGTCCTCCACATTTGAAGTCACTGAGACCTCCTGGCCGGCTCATTCTGCTGTTACTGTTTCTCTACTGAAAACACAAGTCTCCCCCTCCTTTCATACTGGCAGCCTCCGTCTCTCCTGTCATCTCGCGGTTAATTCCGCATTCAATAATGGTATCCAGACACTTTTGATCACGTAGAGTACGTTTATAGTCCAATTTCATTCATCCTCTTCCCCCCCCCCCCCCTCGCCAATGTGGTGTTGTTTCTATATTTTCTTGGCAAAAAATCTGATTGTGGAGCTCGGAAATAAGGGCTGGGAAACATCAGAGACCACCAAAATATGATAAGACTTCGGACCTCAGTCGCGATCGCCACTGTATCTTATATTCTTGTAAGGCATCTAGATATTTACTCCTCAAGGCTCTGTACGCTGACGTGCAATGCAGTTCGTGCCGATATTAACGATTTCCTTTCTTATTTATTTCACATGTTGATCGTGAGTGAAATAGCAATTATATGCCCGGTATGTACTCTAATTGCTGTTTCCGTGTTTTCGAGATACAGGAGGAGACAATAGAAATGTTGCACAGTCTAATACATCATTATTAAATTAAACTCATTGTGCTACTTAATGAACTTTAAATAATTCCCGTGTAGAATATATAAAATTTAGATGGGAATTTCTCAGATTACCAGTGGTGTGATATATATAAATGGTTCAAGTAGCTCTGAGCACTATAGGACTTAACATCTGAGGTCATTAGTCCCCTAGAACTTAGAACTACTTAAACCTAACTAACCTAAGGACATCACACACATCCATGCCAGAGGCAGGATTCGAACCTGCGAGCGTAGCAGTCGCGCATAGAACCACTCGGCCACCGAGGCCGGCTGTGGTATATATAACCAGTTAAGTAATCTAGTTACCAGAATCTCTACTAATGACACCATGTGACCTTACAACTGTACATCAGAAAGTGATCTCCAGGAAAAGCCTAGCAACGTTAATCTAAAAGACATTTTATCTTTAATTTTAACTACATACACATTTTAGAAATTCTGTAAGTCGAGTGAATGAGTAATTGTAAATAACCCAGGAAATCTAGAGGCTTTTGCGAAGTATGCTATGTCAGACTAACACATTTGCTAGTGTTATCTTTCTATGTGGCGTCATTAGGTTTGGAGTCAAAGATGAATTAGGTGTCAAGCGTCGATCAAAAAAAATGTTCAAATGTGTGCGAAATCTTATGGGACTTAACTGCTAAGGAAGCGTCGATCGCTGTGCCAATCCGTCACTAATTTGTTTTAATTTTCAATGGATATTCATCAGACAATTTTTATACCAGTCGAAAAATGCTCGTATAGACAAATATGCTCCTCTTTAAAAGACTCTGACTGAAAAGTGTGGAACCAGCTGCCTTAATCCTCATTCCGATACCCTCACCAAAAATTTTGGCATTTGAATATACAGTATTCACACTCTTTTAACACGCATGCCAACGGCCTTACCGCAGTGGTAGCATCGATTCCCGTACGATCACCGAAGTTAAGTGCTGTCGGGCTTGACTAGCACTTGGATGGGTTACCGTTCGGTTCTGCCAAGTGTTGTTGGCAAGGGGGTGCACTCAGCCCTTGTGGGGCGAAATGAGGAGCCGCTTGATTGAGAAGTAGCGACACCGGTCGCGAAAGGTGACAACGGCTAGGAGAGCGGTGTGATGACCTCATGCTCCTCCGTATCCGCATCCGGTGACACCTAAAGGCTGAGGATGACACGGCGGCCGGTCGGTATCGTTGGGCGTTCAAGACCTGTTCAGAAGGTGTTTGTTACATTTCACCAGGTGTCTCTTTTAGTGAAGCCTTCACACTCAGCATCTGCCACTCAGTGTCATCGTATATATATATATATATATATATATATATATATATATATATATATATATATAGGGTGAGTCACCTAACATTACCGCTAGATATATTTCGTAAACCACATCAAATACTGATGAACCGATTCCACAGACCGAACGTGAGGAGAGGGGATAGTGTAATTGGTTAATACAAACCATAAAAAAATGCACGGAAGTATGTTTTTTAACACAAACCTACATTTTTTTAATGGAACCCCGTTAGTTTTTTTGCACATCTGAACATATAAACAAATACGTAATCAGTGCCGTTTGTTGCATTGTAAAATGTTAATTACATCCGGAGATATTGTAACCTAAAGTTGACGCTTGAGTACCACTCCTCCGCTGTTCGATCGTGTGTATCGGAGAGCACCGAATTACGTAGGGATCCAAAGGGAACGGTGATGGACCTTAGGTACAGAAGAGACTGGAACAGCACATTACGTCCACATGCTAACACCTTTTTATTGGTCTTTTTCACTGACGCACATGTACATTACCATGAGGGGTGAGGTACACGTACACACGTGGTTTACGTGTTTGTTTATATGTTCAGATGTGCTAACAAAACTAACGGGGTTCCATTAAAAAAAACGTAGGTTTGTGTTAAAAAACATCCTTCTGTGCATTTTTTGTTTGTTTGTATTAACCAATTACACTAGCCCCTCTCCTCACGTTCTGTCTGTGGAATCGGTTCGTCAGTATTTGATGTGGTTTACGAAATATATCCAGCGGTAACGTTAGGTGACTCACCCTGTATATCCCACTGCCTCCTTTTTCTCCCATTGGCAGTTTCTGCTGTATGGCTCGCCCACCGACAACGTCTTCATCTATTTCTGTCGCTCTTCCTTATCACTGTCTCCTTCTCAGCCCCATTCACTGTCTCTGCCCTCTGGCATTGTCTTTGTCCCACTCGTTTTCTCTCCCATTGCCACTGTATCTTCCTTTCTCGCTTAGATTTCACTGTGTTTCTCTTCAACCAGCATTTCCTCTTCCTCACACACATCACTGTGCATGGTTTGCTCGGGGTTTTGGCCCCTAGAACGGGAAACTTTAAAACGTGGGTACAGGGAACGTGGGAAAGTGGGCATTTCTTTTCGTGTTACAGTTCGCCGGCGTAAGGCGGTACAGAAGCTCAAGCCTGTGTATGGTCTCCACTCACCTGTCTTTTTCATTTCCAATTCATCCTCTCTCTTTAGCTCCCAATGCTACTATCTCCATCCATCTCTCTTTCTCTTCCACTGCCAGTTACTCTCCGCCACCATCGCTATCTCCTCTCTTTTCCCCCGTCACTTTCTCTCCGCTACTATTTTTCAGCACAAAAATTCACTAATATGCAGTATTTTCATGCCAAAATATTTGGTGAGGAAGGAGGAATGAGAATTGAAGCAGTTGCTTCCCCACTTTTCAGTCAGAATCTTTTGAAGAGGGGCATATTCACCCTTTTTGTGCTCTGACAGCAACATTTTTCCGCTGGTTTCTTTCTTTTCCGATTTAGGGCTGGCTGTGCTGCTTATATAAAATGAAGTCAGTAGGTTAGTAAGGTTTTGACAGTTTATTTATGTAATCGACGCATATACGTACTTTGACGTATATAAACAACAAATAAGTACACATAACACAGGTTGGTCATACAGTCTTGATGGACTTCTAAAAATAGTACATAACTGTAATCCATTTTTGTGATAGTAAGTTGTACCAACGATTCTGAAAGCCTTACGCATTACGCCAAAGAATAAAGTATACCGAATGTAGATGCTCAGAAATTAGACCACGAAGATTACGCAAGTCTCCAAGCTACATTTTCCGATTTCATGGATGTTTCCGATTTCATGGATGCTGCGCACAACGAATACCTCATGGATCACATTTCGTTTACTGTTCAGACCAGAAAAGTTAACGGATGTAACTGCCGCATATGGTGTGACAAGCCACCCCACGCTACCCTGAGTGGCACCTCACCCTACCTCTGAGTGGCAAAGAGACACACCAAAAATGAATGTGTGGTTTAGATCACCAAAGACTACAGTTTATGATCTTCACTTCTGCAGAAGGGACAATTACAGAAATATTTATGTCGATGTGCTGGATAATTTCTAGAACCATAACCTCAGCAAGGAAACATTGCTGACACTGCTGTGTTTCAAAAAGGTGGTGTACCCTGCTATTTTGTTCTCATGTGCAGGGATAACCTTAGTCGGAGATTCGTTAAGAGATGAATACGCAGAGTTCACCAAAGCGTGTCCATCGGGTTCAAGCCTTGGATTTCTAAGTTTTGGAACACATGAAGTCAAAGGTTCATAAAAGAAAGGTAAGAGATCTCCAACATGTAAGAGCTCGAAGTAGGCGTGCGGCGTCGGCAATTTCACGAGAAATGCTTCAGAACCGTTTTCAGGTCTGCACTTCAAAAATGGGAGCAATGCGTCGAAGTGACCTGAGGCCACGTCCAAGTATGATGAGAATGCATACATAGACGGACAGTAAACATGAAAGCGTATTATGCAAATGCATGTATTATTTCGTATAAGTGGATGGAGATACCATGACCACCCTGTATAAAGTTAACTCGAAAACTTGACGTATCAATGAAAGTTCGCATTCACTACTTTAAACCAAAATTCCCATTACTCAGACAAAGTGTGTCACGAAGTTATATTGGTGAAAAAATGTGTAACTGAAAACATAGTTCGGTGACCTCAGAACCCATGGACAGACTCTAGAATCTTTGCCACATGTTCACTACGTGAGTTAAAACTACATTTAAGGCTCAGATCGGATATTACGTGCTAATTTTACGAGCATAAGTACGGTAACTTTGAACCTCAGGACCTCGGTAACTGATAATAACATCGAAAATAGTTTCAAGATTGTCCGAGAAAATCATATTAAAACATATGGTAAAATTTCGATGATTTTCCATGAATAGAATTTATAGAACTGGTCATCTTCACAATTTATAGTACTCCAAACTCACTCCTGAGGAATGAACAGTAAAAATTTGAGCCTCTTTCTATGGTTATTTATTTAGATAATTGTGGCCTACGGCGCAAAAGTGGTCAAAAACCGTAAATACGTTAATTTCTATCCTCTGGATCTCAGTAACTGATAATTATATCGCAAAAGGTACGATGTTACCCAAGAATATAAACTTAAGAACATGTGATAAAAATTTCCACCATTTACCATGAATATAAATTATAAAAGTGGTCATCCCCACGACTGGTACTTCCGGTACTCAAAACCATAGTTTTTCGGGGTATTTTCAGAAACCGTCCATAAACAAATGGTGCTTGTATAAGCCTTGCAAGGCCAAACCTATACCACGCCTAATGCAGAACAACCAACCGATTTGCTCAATTCGCTTGGGTTGGAGAAAGTGAGCAACGTTTAAAACCTTATCCTGTGCCGTATGATAATACAGTATGTAGCCACATACCATTCTTCTTATGGGTATGCAAATGTTCGCTAGGCCAAGAGCAATCCAAAACATTTGACCTCTTATCTCTGTGATTAGAAAAACACTTGACCCCTTAGTTCTGTGATCAGAAAAATTGTATTTGTGTGTGCAGCTTTTTTGTGAAATGTTTGTGCCGTGCACTGTCGCCCACGGACATATACACGCTACTGTAAATGTGTTCAAAATACCAAAACGGAAGAGAAAATAAAATTTTCAGACGTCTGAAAGCGAGTGTACCAGTCTACAAGACACTCTGAAAAGTAATCCGTATTAATATATTCTGTGAAAGCTCTTATTGCTGTTGTGGTCCTCAGTCCAGAGGCTGATTTGGTGCAACTCTCCATGCTACTCTATCCTGTGGAAGCTTATTCATCTCGAAGTTTCTACTGCAACCTACATCTTTCTGTATCAGCTTTGTGTATTCATCTTTTGGTCTCCCTCTACGATTTTTACCCTCCATGCTGCCCTCTAATATCCCTTGACGCCTCCGAAAATGCCCCACCAACCAATCCCTTCTTCTAGTCAAGTTGTACCACAATTTCCTCTTCTCCCCAATTCTATTCAGTACCTCGTCATTAGTTACATGATGTACCCATCTAATCTTCAGCATTCTTCTGTAGCACCAAATTTCGAAAGTTTCTATTCTATTCTTGTCTAAACTATTAATCGTCCATGTTTCACTTCCATGCAAGGCTACACTCCACACAAATATTTTTAGAAAAGACTTCCTGACACTTATACTCGATGTTAACAACTTTCTTTTCTTCAGAAACGCTTTCCTTGCCATTGCCAGTCTACATTTCATTTCCTCTCTACGTCGGCCATCATCAGTAATTTTGCCCCCCAAATAGCAAAATTCATCTACTACTTTAAGTGTCTCATTTCCCAATCTAATTCAGCATATCCTGATTTTAATCCAACTACGTCCCATTATCCTCGTTTTGGTTTAGTTGATGTTCATCTTACATCCTCCTTTCAAGACGCTGTCCATAGCGTTCAACTTCTCCTCCAGCTCCTTTGCTGTCTCTGACAGATTTACAGTGTCATCGGCAAACTTCAAAGTTTTTGTATCTTCTCCGTGGTTTTTAATTCCTACTCCGAATTTTTCTTTTGTTTCCCTTACTGCTTGCTCAATACACAGATTGAATAACATGGAGATATGCTACAACCCTGTCTCAGTCGCTTCCCAACAACTGCTTCCCTTTCATGCCCCTCGACTCTTATAACTGCCATCTGAATTCTGTTCAAATGGCTCTGAGCACTATGTGACTTAACATCTGAGGTCACCAGTCCCCTAGAACGTAGAACTACTGAGACCTAACTAACCTAAGGACATCACACACATCCATGCACGAGGCAGGATTCGAACCTTTACTTTACGCACCCTCATGTTACACGCTGCGATTCGAATCTCTCTAGCGGCAGAACTTTGGAATTAGCTTCAGCGAAGCGGAAAAGTAGACCGAGTAATATGCATGACATGTAATACCTCAACCGATAATGAGGACAGAATGAAAAATTCGGAGGAACTACTTTTCATCACGCCCTCGTACGTAACATCCATTTCGATAAACATATTATCAGTTATTAATACTGCCTCATGGCCTACCAACTGAATGTGGTGAGGAGGATTGTGCGTATCTATGACATCCAGAGCTATCCAGAATGAGATTTTCACCCTGCAGCGGAGTGTGCGCTGACATGAAACATCCTGGCAGATTAAAACTGTGTGCTGAACTGAGACTCGAACTCGGTCCCGAGTTTGAGTCTCGGTCCGGCACACAATTTTAATCTGCCAGGAAGTTTCACTTTCAGAGCTATGTTGGCGGAAGCTATGCACCCGGTAGAGTTAGCCATGTCATTTTTGTCAGTAGGTGAGACATCAGACAATGAGTAGCCCCTCAATGCATCAACATGGAACCCTTAGCTAAGTCTGAGATTGCTTCTTTGGGTAGGACTTCTTCTGGTTTCTTTACAATGAGCCTCTGTTGTGCAACTCTTGCTCTTTCGACCACGACGGGATTAGATTGCGAGGGCGTCTTTCAGTTTCAATCTCTAGTCTTAAGTAAGGGATATGACCTCTATTGCAGAAAACAGCACAGTGACGGAGGATAACAGATTTATTATTAGTGCACATCACGCCAGTATAGATATCGGCTTATGCGGTGGTGTGACACAATTTTGAGAGCGTAGCTGTAGCGGCGCAAACCGTCCCAAAACTGCACGACTAAGGCAATGGGCAACCACCTCATACTTAATCCAGAGGAAAATCCTTAGCGTGACCAGAAGTCTTAAATCCAGTGCTCCCAGGCCCTGGTAGTTGTAGTGGGCAGGTGTGGTAAGTGACTCTGAGCCGATCTTCAGAAGGATAACGACTTCGAAATTCTGCAGCTTATTTCAAACTGGAAGGATTTACAATTCCACGAGAGAGATGAAAAGACTCAAACTTCAAATCCTTTAAACCTCTGAGAGGCGCTGGACTAATTCTAAAAGTAGTAGCTGTACGTCATGCAGACAGAATAATCTCCGCTGCTTCAATGAAGTATTGTTCATAGTACATCTAGTTATCGATCCAACTGTCAATAGCCGGCCGGTGTCGCCGAGCGGTTCTAGGCGCTACCGTCAGGACACACGAGACCGCTACGGTCGCAGGTTCGAATCCTGCCTCGGACATGGATGTGTTTGACATCCTTTGAACCATTTTTGCAATCCATAAACTCCAAAATTCAACACTGAAGAAAAAAATTCTAGCGCAATTGTGTACAAAATTCAATTACATCCAGTCAAACACAGGTATAAATAATGCTGAAGACACTTGCAACCAGTTCGTATCTGAAGTGAACAAGCTGCACCCCTCGTTGACACCCGCGTTATTAACAAAGAAATGTTTATTCTGAACCACACTATCTACGCGTATGCACCGTTACAAAAGTAATGTCTTGGTGGTATTGAGGTACGAGCCACTAGCGGCCCAGAAAACGGCGCTACACCGGGTAAAAAAGACCACGCAATTTAGAGACGATGGGAGAAGCTGACAGAATAATATTTCTGACAGCTTATTCGTTTATTCAGGGGAAAACATTTTACGCGACCGATTAACGGATTAAAAAATGTGCCAGGAAAGGGAGCAAATAATTTCACTACTGTTTGCGACGTGCCTAGCACGGAAAAGATCATAATTGTCTTGGTGTGTTCGGAGACCCAGAAAACTACTGGAATACGTTGACTGTCCCACGTTTAACCGTGTTTTCTTTTTTTTTTTTCAGAATAAAACTTAACCTCCGTGTGAATTCAGAATATAGGCTACTTCACTCCAGAGTTCTTCCAAATCCGTCTAGACGCCTCATCGTGAAAGAGTAACAAAACACTAACTCCACGAAGAAGGAAAAACGCAAGGAGTTTATAGTTTGGTGCAGCGAAAATTTTATAATACACTCCTGGAAATTGAAATAAGAACACCGTGAATTCATTGTCCCAGGAAGGGGAAACTTTATTGACACATTCCTGGGGTCAGATACATCACATGATCACACTGACAGAACCACAGGCACATAGACACAGGCAACAGAGCATGCACAATGTCGGCACTAGTACAGTGTATATCCACCTTTCGCAGCAATGCAGGCTGCTATTCTCCCATGGAGACGATCGTAGAGATGCTGGATGTAGTCCTGTGGAACGGCTTGCCATGCCATTTCCACCTGGCGCCTCAGTTGGACCAGCGTTCGTGCTGGACGTGCAGACCGCGTGAGACGACGCTTCATCCAGTCCCAAACATGCTCAATGGGGGACAGATCCGGAGATCTTGCTGGCCAGGGTAGTTGACTTACACCTTCTAGAGCACGTTGGGTGGCACGGGATACATGCGGACGTGCATTGTCCTGTTGGAACAGCAAGTTCCCTTGCCGGTCTAGGAATGGTAGAACGATGGGTTCGGTGACGGTTTGGATGTACCGTGCACTATTCAGTGTCCCCTCGACGATCACCAGTGGTGTACGGCCAGTGTAGGAGATCGCTCCCCACACCATGATGCCGGGTGTTGGCCCTGTGTGCCTCGGTCGTATGCAGTCCTGATTGTGGCGCTCACCTGCACGGCGCCAAACACGCATACGACCATCATTGGCACCAAGGCAGAAGCGACTCCCATCGCTGAAGACGACACGCCTCCATTCGTCCCTCCATTCACGCCTGTCGCGACACCACTGGAGGTGGGCTGCAAGATGTTGGGGCGTGAGCGGAAGACGGCCTAACGGTATGTGGGACCGTAGCCCAGCTTCATGGAGACGGTTGCGAATGGTCCTCCCCGATACCCCAGGAGCAACAGTGTCCCTAATTTGCTGGGAAGTGGCGATGCGGTCCCCTACGGCACTGCGTAGGATCCTACGGTCTTGGCGTGCATCCGTGCGTCGCTGCGGTCCGGTCCCAGGTCGACGGGCACGTGCACCTTCCGCCGACCACTGGCGACAACATCGATGTACTGTGGAGACCTCACGCCCCACGTGTTGAGCAATTCGGCGGTACGTCCACCCGGCCTCCCGCATGCCCACTATACGCCCTCGCTCAAAGTCCGTCAACTGCACATACGGTTCACGTCCACGCTGTCGCGGCATGCTACCAGTTTTAAAGACTGCGATGGAGCTCCGTATGCCACGGCAAACTGGCTGACACTGACGGCGGCGGTGCACAAATGCTGCGCAGCTAGCTCCATTCGACGGCCAACACCGCGGTTCCTGGTGTGTCCGCTGTGCCGTGCGTGTGATCATTGCCTGTACAGCCCTCTCGCAGTGTCCGGAGCAAGTATGGTGGGTCTGACACACCGGTGTCAATGTGTTCTTTTTTCCATTTCCAGGAGTGTATTTATACGTGCAATAACGTCATCTGCCTGTACGTGTGTGCCTGTTACCAGCGGATACCCTCGGATATGATAGTACAGCCTCACTAAAAGACTACCGCGTTCTACGTGTTAAGGCGCGATATCGCTCCATCGTACAGCATTTAAATGACACCATCGCTAGGACCCGTTAAGCTTCTCAGAAGTTATATGGTACGCGTGACGCTCAGGGCTAAAATGCAACGGACTTGTATGGAAGTATGGATTAAACACTTTATGTATTTATAAGCACTGGGTTCATCACGATGAATCGTATTATGCTGGATACATTAAGCAATAAAAGCATTTTCACAAATACAATATAATTCAAAAGTTAAATAGTAAATAGCTCTTTCTAAGAGTAATTATTGTTCCTCATCTCGCATTATATCCTTCGAATCAATAAATATATTGTGCTTTACACTTTCAAAAGCAACATATCTGTTAGTTCAGGGTTTAAGCTAATGCAGTTCTGTATTTCTTGCAAATCCGTCCAGTCATTTCATCGTGAAGTAGTAGTAAACATACCCACACACAAACATTCGAATTTATTATATGAAACACAGTGACCCAAGAAACACCAAAGACCTCAAGAGTGGGAAACAAATGCCTGGGAAGAGAGTGAAAATCCTACAACTGTTCGATCACTGAAGATTCCACAAAGGTAACTGCAGAAAGTAATACGGAAGGAAATACGTAATGCAAAGGAACAATATCTTTCAAAGGCAAGCAGCAAAATAGAAGAAATGAATGCAAAGCATGATTAATTCAACTGTTACAAGAAACTAAGGCAAGCAGCAGAGACCTGAAGCAGTGGAGATAATGGGCTCCTTATAAACAAAGATGGCATCATCTTCATTAATACTGAATAGAAACTGGGTGAGCGGAACGAATACATTGAAAACTGCGTCACCGACAAAAGAAGTCTTGATAATATTATCCAGGAGAGCGACGGTATGGATATCACATGTGCAGAATTATAGCATTCAATAACAATATGGAAGAGTGGGAAGGCTCCATGTGATGGAAAAATGCGCTCTGAAGTAGTACAGCTGCTCAAGGATGAAAGACCTCATTCATCACTGGTTGATTTGTTCAACAGTATGTATCAAATCGGAATCATACCACAAGACTGAGTCAAAGTAATTTTGTACCGGTTCCCAAAAACCCCAAAGCAAAATTTTGCATGAATACAGAATGATAACGTTGTTCATTAAAATACTCTAAGAACATGCAAATGTGAGGAGATGATTGGAGGTTCCCAGAGTTTGTTATGACGTGGTTTCAGGACTCGGGCCGAGTTAGTCGGTCTTCAGATATTGATACAGTGATGTCATGATGTTTTTGCCGAAGTTTATGCTTGTTTCATAGATTATGAAGAAGCTTTTGAAATTGTACAGCATGACAAATTTATGCATATGTTAGCAGTACTGAAGCTGGATGATTGTGTCATCCGATTGACTGGAGATCAGTATTTTAACCAAAGGCTTGGTGTACATGTCGATGGTCAGTCGTCAGAAGAAGTATTGGCTGTGAAAGGAGTTCCCATGGCTGCATTATGTCCCATTACTTTTTAAGATATATTCTGAAAAGATTTTCAGAGATATTCTTGATGGAAAGTATCAAGCAATGGTGGATATGAGATATCATCAACAACATAAGGTATGCTGATGGCACTGTCTTATTTGCTTCCAGTCTCAGAGATCCGCATGAAATTCAAAACACTGTTACCTAAGAGAGCAACGACATGGCGTTACTTTTAAACACCTAGCAGATGTAATGCGTGGTTGTTATCAGAAAACGAGATGAAATTCATGGAACTCTTACATTCGTTAATTTAAAGATCGAAAGTGTTTCAATGTACATATCTATATGGGGCGCCAAATTAACGATCATAGGGGTTTCTCTCAAGAAATTTGATGCAGAATTGAAGTGGGCAGAAGTTCTTTCCAGAAAATAAACAAAGTCCTGACAAACCGTGACGTAAGTATTATACTTCACACTCGGCTACATCTATGCAACACGTTCAGTCTTCTGATCCTTGGAGTTGAGTCACGGATACCGACCGAAGTATTGAGTAAGAAACTGAAGGCATTTCAGATGATGCGTATCGAAGGATGCTAAGGAAATCGTGAAGAGATAAAGACACAAATATGTCAGTACTTCGACTTATGATCTAGGATTTAGAAATGCTCAAGGCCATCAAATACTTCAGCGAAAGATAAATGGCAGACGTGGTCCAGGACGTAGAAGGCTATTATGGGTAAAGGATTGACGCCAGTGATTCAGATTGAGGTCGGAATCGCTGCTCAGGAAAACCCTGGACAAACAACAGATTATGATGTGGATAACCAATGTTCTTGGAGGATGAGGCACGTAAAGAAGAAGAAATTATTAACATTATTTATAACTTCCGTGCACATTTTTTCTCCTGTTTATATTCTACAAGTGAGACACTTCCGTGCTGGGCGTGAATTACGGGAAATCACAGTAAGGAAAAACATTTCCGAATCATCATAAATCAGAAGAAGTCTAACATGTTAGCAAAACCATAAGCTCATTCGCAGCTTATTTTCAACTATTTTCATGACTAGATTGTCTACAGAAATTACATTTCGAAGGTAGGCAAAATTTTCCACATTTTCCAGGAGGGAATTACACAGCTTGATGGTTGCTGGTTGCACTTCCCCATTCACTGCCACTGTTATAGTTTTGACTTGACTTAGTTTGGTATACATTCATTGCTCTGAGCAGCCTCAGTTGTGCTTCCACCTATTTTTCTCCCAGAGCCACACCATTATCAACAAAAGCCATGACAATTAGCGCGACAAAAAATCTATTATGTTCTTCTTTACATTATTCATGCCTGAGACAAACAGCGCTCTGGCGATGGATGAGTTATTTTTGAATTCAGTTTCTTATTTGATACCCGGCTCAATGACTTCTAATAGACTGCAAATAGCTAGTACAGTGTTCATAAAAAGTTAGATAATGATGATGCTGATGATGCTGACGATGACATTGGTTTGATGACGCTGAGTGACATGGTTATCAGCGGACTTGTCATTGTGAACTACATTATGCTTTCACCATAATGTGACCACCTGTGAAAAGCAAGAATAACCGCATTTTGCATCACAGAACGCTGCGAGACGTGAAAGAAGAGGTTGAATAAGATTCTGGAAGATACTGACAGGGATGTGGAGCCAAGCCGACAACAGTACCGTGGCAACCTCTGCTGGATTTTTCGGGTGAGGATCCATGGCGTGAATAGCCGGATCGAGGTGGTATCACTGATTGTCAACTGAGTTTAAATCCGGGGAGTTTGGTGGCCAGGGGAGTACAGTAAACTCATTCAGGTCGTATCCGAGCCATGCGAGTACGTTGTGAGATGTGTGACACGTTGCGTTGGAGCCTAAAACGTGATTCATCTGAAAAGCCCACATGTCGCCACTCACTGGACGTCCAGCTGTAGTAATTGCGTGTGAGTCCACTGACGAACAACGGTCAACCTGAATGGATGAACCAGGCGCCAACTGCAGAGACCCATATGCAGCAAAGTTCGCTTAACGGTCGTTGAGGAGAAAGTGTTGGTAGCCTCTTGGGTCGTCATCAGGCTGTTGCACGTCTATTCGCCAGTACAAATCCCTTCAGCCGCCGTTCATACGTATCAACTGTGGCCCGTGGTGTACCACAGCTGCCTCGACGCTGGTTTTGGACAACACTGTTTTGCGAAGCATGGTACACTTTAACCATGGGGGAGAGCGAACAGTTTACAGACTTAGCTATTTCAGTAATCTTTCACCCCCCGATCGAAAGCCAATGCTCATGCACTTTTGAATGTCAGATAAATCGCTCCTTTTCCGCATTACGACAAGACTGCACTTTTTTCCGTGTCCCCCCCCGACACGCTATATGTCGTCTCTACTGCTAGTAAGCAGTTAGTGCATGTTGACTTTGAACATAAACGGCCATCGTGTTAATGTGACTGGACTGTGTATGTGCTCAGTCTTGTGTCAGAAGCAGTGTTCTTGGGACAGTGGCCCATGGACACAGTTAGAGCCTGTCGCTGTGGCCGAGCGGTTCTAGGCTCTTCCACCCCGAACCGCGCTGGTGCTACGATCGGAGGTTCGAATCTTGCTTCTGGCATGGATGTGTGTGGTGTCCTTAGGTTAGTAAGGTTTAAGTAGTTCTGAGTCTAAGGGACTGATGACCTCAGATGTTAAGGCTCATAGTGCTTGGAGCCATTTGATTTGGAGGTAGTTAGAGACTTTCAAGGTTTCGGCAATGAGGACACTATGACTGCCTGTGTATGTGTTGAAACAGGTAAATAAGATCACGGAGGGCTTCGTACATGTCTACAAGCATGCTGATGACCTGTCATCACGCTTAAACAAATCTGTGATGTAGTCACCAAATAAAATACTAAATAAATTCAGAAGTAGCTGAAAAAGTGATAAAACTTGTGAGCAGTTTGTAATGCCATCTTACTCAGTATTTGAAAATTTAAGAATCGTGTCGGGACTTGCAAGTTAATTTGAGATATTGTCGCTGGACTTGGCCACTGACAGAAGTACGGACAGAAGACCGGCAGCATGATTCAGGACCCACGCAAGCAGTGTGAAACGTGGCAGTGTTTCTATTAATGCTTCCTTTCTAGCAACGTGGTTTGAAAACTGCGAAGAACTTGTCGAAAGTATTTTAATGGAAGGTTACTACATTCGATTAGAAGAAAAGCGTTGTTACCTGCAGTGTTTATGTGAAATTCAGCAAGCAGTTTCGCACGCATTAATACTGATGTCGATTAATGGAGGATTACATGTACAATGTTTATAATTGGAAGGAGAAACAGTCTTGGTCGTATTTTTTTGTTTTATTATCCGTAAAATCGATTTTCTGTCACTTAGTGACCATCCTCAGTGCTGTAAGATTCAATTAAAATTGTTAGGCACTGATATTAACAAGCTCAGAGCGATCACATAAACTAAAATAAAATACGACCAAGGCTGTTTCTCCTTCCAATTATATCCATTATCTGATCGTGGTGCACAGAACACTCCATGGAGTCGCCAATCAATGTACAATGTTTATTAAAGTACTTCGAATCCAAGGGACTGGATGTACTGCGATCTTTATAGCTTTACTAGTTTTCATTTTAACTTGGTGCTGGAACGACCTGCTTTCTGGATGACTTTTATGGGTGGTGGAAGGCACATCGTCTTGGATTGGTGCTGGGTAGGCACATTGCTACGAAAGCAGAGCTGCGCTGTGTTGTGACTGGGCACTTGGGTCCCAGGTGCCTGGGTTCAGGGAAGTCGGTCGCCAGTACGCATCCAGGTGGCCCAGCGGCGGTCCAGAAAAATGTAGACGTCTTTGGTAGTTAATATCTTTGGAACAAAATGACATATCGTTGCAATTCTGTGCGGTAGCGTAGTCCATTGATTTCTGGATAGAGTTTGGCGCGCCTTTTCCACAAGATGATACTGCAGCAATGAATGAAGTAAGATCGTCTTTTGAGCAACTCAGCTGGCCGGGGTGGCCGAGCGGTTCCAGGCGCTTCAGTCTGCAACCGCGCGACCGCTACGGTCGCAGGTTCGAATCCTGTCTCGGACATGGATGTGTGTGATGTCCTTAGGTTGGTTAGGTTTAAGTAGTTTTAAGTTCTAGGTGACTGATGACCTCAGAAGTTAAGTCCCATAGTGCTCAGAGCCATTTGAACCATTTTTTTTGAGCAACTGAAGGCCGTACTGAAGTGGTACTAGAAGTATGAGAAGATGATGGAGGTACAACGGCAATGGTGTAATGTGTACGGAACTTAGCCACCAAAACGTGTCACAATTTATCGTATTGGGCATAATTTTGAAGCCGGCGGTGCAGTTCAGGATGTGCTTAAGGAAAGGTCTGGGCGACCAAAAACATCAAGAAGGCCAGATTCCAGCGCTGCTGTGTTGCAACATTTTACTATGTTTTCTTATAAATCTGTGATGCTGGGAGCACATAAAAAGAGGGTAAGCCGATCAAGTGTAGGACAAATTGTTGAACCTGAAATGTGGAAAGTGTACATTTGGAGTCGCTGCACGCAGTAAACGACAGCGACTCAGATCCAAGGATGCAGTGCTGCGAGTGATCTGAAGGCAAGTTTCGCGAGGATGAACGGTTTGCAGGGATGATTATCTGGTATAACGTGGTGCAATTAAAACAGAACTATATTGTAAACCTACATACTGCATCTACTGAGCTCCTGAAAATCCCCATGTTCATGCGTACAAACATGTTAATCTGCTGGGTGTTAATGTGTGGTGCGATCTGTAATGGTGAGGTGTACCTTCTGCCTACATCGATTTTACCTGCCATCCGACAGGTGTTTGGAAAGGAAAGATTTTTGCCTACAACAAGATGGCACTACGCGTCACTAACACAGAGATGTCAGAGCCTATCGGGATGTTTATCTACCTGGACGATGGACAAGTCGATGAGGAGCTGTTGAGTACTCACCACCGCCTCCAAACCTTACATTTATTTACTTTTCCCAAGGGGACCTTGAAAAATGAAGTTTATCGACAGAAGCCAGCTACAATGAACGAGCTGCGAAAATCCACCGAGGTGTCCTGTGCGGCTATCACACTGGCAGCAGTGATAGCCGTAGTTCGGTCAACAGTTCGGCTGCATCTACGTTTTTTTGGCTGCTGATGGCTGCCACTTCGAACACATAAGACAACCTTCCCCGCCCCCCCCCCCCTCCACCCCCCGCCAGTGCAAGAATTGTAACGATATGTTATTTTATTCCATTAATATTGACTATCAAAGAGTGTCTACATTTTTCTGGATCCCTCTGTATTTTACAAGTTGGGCCTGCCTAGCGGCAGAACTGTGGCCGTGTAGACAAGCAAATAGTGGAAGAGCTCCGCTTTCCTATGTTTCGGAAAAGCTGTTGTAGATAATCATCGCTCGCTCTTTCACAGAAACACAGAGTCCGAAATAATGGGCATAGCTCTATGTACGGCTCTCTAAGGTCAGAGCAGCTCTGATGTGTGTCGTGGGAGTGAGAACGAGCGTAAATTATTCAGTGACATCATGGAGACCGGCCTGAAGCGACAATTTTTAAAAAGAGGGAAGGCGATTTACAATACGAATTTACTGGTAACGTAATGCGATGATCGTGATGCGTTGTCTTGGAGTGATTCTGTTCGTTGGAGGGAATCCACGCTATTGGGCTGCCCTGTATGCACTTTTCACCGTTGGCAGACATTGTACACGATTTGGACGTGTAAATATTGGTGGGCGTATGGAAAGAGTTTGCCGTGGACAGAATTCACAGTACGTGATCGGAACGCTGAAGTTACAGTCCGGAGAGCGTTTCTTAGCAGACGATCAGGGTTACGAGTTGCTGCAACAGCACCACGTCCACGTCCTCTGCAACAGAGCTATCTGCACGTCGGCAGTGTTCAGCACAACAGTTCAAGAATAATTATGGTGAGCATAATTTGCAGTGGCAGCACGATTGGGCGTTCATGTCGGCATTTGGAGATTTCTGTACAATTACCTGTCTCAGATTTACTGTTGCCGTCTTGAGTTCATGAGCCTGTTGGTTAAACAGCAGGTGTCCACCCACTGTGCTCGTTTAGGGTTAACATACTTTCAGACCAAATTTCGATTTAATAATTTGTATTAGGAGGGCTTAGTTACCTTTTTGGGGAAAATAACTTTTCCAGCCATTCAAAATCCCGCAGTTAAAGTTATACGCATTGAGTTCATAAATCATTCAGCAATCTTGAATAATCTGTTCACGTTTTCACTATGTTTCATTAGTGATTAAGTTACTGTGTTAACAGGAACATTATTTCTTTTGGACACCTTCCATTCATATTAATTACTAAACTAAACTCCATCCGACCATGTTTCGGAAGACACCAACGGTACTGACCGACCGCTGTGTCATCCTCAGCCGATAGGCATCACTGTATGCGGATACGGAGGTGGATGTGTTCGGCACTCAGCTCTCCCAATCGTGGCAGTTCTCGTGACAGGAGCCGCTACTTCTCAATCAAGTAGCTCCTCAATTGGCTTCACAACGCCTGAGTGCATCCCACTTGCCATGAGCGCTCGGTAGATCGGAACGTCACCCGTCCATGTGTTTGCCAAGGCCGACAGGGCTTTAACTTCGGTGATCTGTTGGGAACCGGTGTTACCACTGCGACAAGGGCGTTGACCATATTAAAATAATGTTTTATGTAAATCTGTAATTTAGGATCTGTAGTTCATGCTTTAAAAATAACATTTTCATGAGACTTACATACAATAAATTTCTTAACTTACATCTTACAGACGAGCTCACCTCGTAGTTTTCTGGGACTGGATAGCTTTTTGCACACAGAGAGTTTCACATACTTAAACACGAAAATTAATTATAATGAAGACATTTCTTACTTCAGTAACTTATTTCAGTGACTTAACGAAATGGAATTGTGCTCTATGTGTATAAACGTGTATACTGACAGTACGACACCAGTAAAACTAAAGTTAATTACATTACTAGGTCTCCAAGTATTTTGAAGTTACTCATACAACAGTAAGCAATCAAGAATTGAATCTCTTCACACAGGTGTGATTAATCATTATCAAATGTACAGTGAATTTGGCTATTTCGTTGAAGGATTTTCGGAATGTATATGTGGACTATTGGCACGTTAATTTGTTGAGAACTTGCTCTACTACGTATGCTGTTTCCACGTACTGTTTGATCATTTCCTAAGCAACCACAGTACGGCTACTAATGGGACCCACGGCTTCCATATTAAGTGTACGAGAACTGCTTCGCCACAGCCAATGTAACCAGTCATGGTTACCAGACGACAGTATATTCAGTGCGTTTTCATACTAGTGAACTGAAGCAGAAGCTCAGGGGTTGGACAAGAACATGGAAACACCGCGGCAAATGCATGCTTGACAGTAAATGCACGTACTAGGCAAGCCGGCTGGTTGCGATGTTGTACTGTATTTGACCACGAACGACACCTGAGCAATTTCTTCAACATGGTGCCAGTGTCGGTCGTGGCCAAAAGAGTGTCTCCTGTAGTTGTGAATGCGCTATGTCGCAGATAAGTGAGTTCGAAAGCAGGCAAATTGTTTGTGTTAGTATGGTGCGTGCTCCCGTAACCAACGTAGCCGAACTCTTTGGTGTTTCAGGAGGCATCGTACCGAAGAATCATACGGCACACAGGGAAAGTAGAGAAACACCATCCGCCAGGTCACAATGCGAACAGAATTATGTTTTGAGTGATAGTGAAGAACGGTCATCGAAAAGACGAAAAATAAGAAGACGACAGCCGAAAATATCACTGCAGAGTTTAATGTCGCAATCCCAAACACTGTCAGCGCCAAAACAATGCGAAGGGAGCTCCACAAGCATGGAATTCCAGGGCTAGATTGAATTTCGAGACCACTCATCAGTGATGCAAATGTCTGCAAAAGGAAAACGTGGGGCTCAAGACAAGAAATCTGGACTGTGGGGCAGTGGAAGAAATTCGTGTGCTCAGATGAGTCTTGTTTCACACCGTATCCAATACTTTCCAGAGTTTACGCCCAATAAGTGAAACGTGGCAATGGTACGGTAATAACGTGGTGTTCCTAGGATCCAAGTCTGCTCTGCTAGGTCGCCTTGCTGTCAAGGACTATGTGACCGTTTTGGCATCCATCCTATGGTAGAGTATTTGTTCCGAAATGGTGGTGCTGTGTTCCAAGATGACAGAACAGCGATTCGCGCAGCTCATATCGTCTAGGACTTGTTTTGTGTGCACGAGGATGAGTTGTCGCATTTTCCCGGCCACAACTGTCAACAGACCTCAATATTGTTGAACCTCTGTGGTTACCTCAACTTCTCATTATTTTGCAGGGCGACTGGTACAGGATTCTCTTGAAAGCCATACAGGACCTGTATTTATTCCTTCCCAGACGCCTTCAAGCTGTCTTGAATGTCAACGGTTTTCTTGTACCATAGGGGCATGGCAATGTGTTGTATTTCTGTTATTCCCCTATTTTTGTTCACCGACCGTGACACAGGTAGTTGGTGATCACAGATATTTCAATTTTAAAGCCTTTAAATTTGATGGCATGTTCAACGAAGCTACTCTTTTCTACAAAAAATGCAGAAATTCGCTAGAGTGAGAATTACTAAACTTCAGGATCCTCTATACTCTGGCCACGCTTTTTCCTGTGTAGGAAGCAGCTCGCTTTCTAGATTGAGTGTGCGGATGTAGGAGTTATTTCTGGTTTTCGTACGCAACAGAAGGAGTACGGTATTGGTGACGCAGCATATAACGTCATCCCGGAACACCTGCATAGTCGACAACGAGACTTCAATATAAGTGCCACCACTGTAATCAGCTACGATTACGGGACAACCCATCCCGCGTGAAAACACAGCATGGTACTTAACTGAACATCAATTGTGGGTTTGCTACGTGACTTCAGGGCAATTATTCGTTCAACAACTATCCATCACATTAATAATTCAACCTGTGTTTGCCAACAGTACATAAGCTTTCCGAGGTAATGCACGTGTTTTTACGAGAGTGTTAGTGGTTGGCATTCGCATCCTGCGTATCGTGAATGCAACGTATAAGTCAATGTATATGTTCAAAAATATCCGAACGACCTGCTTCGCGTTTCACCTGATTTGCATGCAACCCACATAACGTAACTGTCCTTTGAAGTCCTCTAATCTCGTTTTGGTACAAAATGATTACCACATGTGACCACTAGAAAATACTGCTCTGTATGCGAGAACTGTAGATATAAATTAATATGACGATACTACAAGTATCAACGAATACCTCAGACAGTCGTTAACGCTTGTAAAGTCAAATTTATTACAAGAAGTGGCATCTGCAAAGTGTTACCATGCTCATTAGTGCCTGATGCAAATAATGACGGTTACCCTAACCCATCAGTCATTCTTGAATCCTTGTTCTCTAAAAGATTTTCCAATCCTATGTAAATCGTCGTTCACTTAGCGAGCGCTTTTGCATAAACTGATTAATGAATTAGCCACTTAGAAAAACAATGATTAATAGCGTCAAGCACTGTATTGAAACCTCACTATCAACAACATATCACTAGTCATCACCATCTTCATTTTCTGGGGCCTTTGTCCCACTTCAACGCGGGGTCGGCCCTGTTACTACGGATTTGGAGACGTTAGTGGCAGAGGGTGGCCAGATGCCCTTCCTGTCACCAACTACATATCATTAGTAATTTCACTATATTCATGATGACACATCGCACTTGTCATCTAACACAAAGTATCGTTAAAAATGTAAGTTATTCATTTGTTGTGAGAGACGACAACAACACTTATGGTCATTGCTGACTAACTGTAATGAGAAGTGATATAGTACATTTTCGGCTTGTGTCAATTAGCAAATCAGAACTTCACATTGCATGACAAAATTTTGTACTGTATTCGGACAACTATCCAGAAAGTTATCCCTGTTAACTAACCACGAAAGATATTAAATACTGTTTCATTCCCAATATCAAACTTGAAGTAATGTATGTGTTGGAAGGCAATACGAATCCAGCACCTAATCCGATTCAGTCAGATTCCGGACATCAAATTTTCTCAGCAGTAGTGAGATGTCTGGAACTGCTGCGACGAGAAAATTAACAATTTCTGCCTTCCCGGAATTCAAAACCAGTACTTATGCCGTTGTTCTTTAGGCAAGAGTGGACATTAGATATAGGTTTCTTTCGCCAGAAGCGTGATGTGCCCCAGTTGAAACTAGAAGTGACGTGACGAAGAGAAAAGTGGGTACTGTGAATCGAACTCCACATGTGTAGTTGTTGACTGCACAAGAAGACACGTTAACTACCGAATTCTTTTTCGCCAGTATCTAGAAGTGACATGCTTGAACTTGAAACGATGTGACGAAAAGAGCTGTGTGTCTCTGGGAGTCGAAACCATTATGTCAACGAATGAAGACAAATTAAAAATCAAAATAAATTTCCATCATCAATTAAGTGTGCTCATGCAAAGGCCGGAAAAGACGTTACGAAATTTTTTGTGCCGATTCAGGTTTCGAGCCCTGACACGCACCTTATGTGGAAAACTTGAGGAGTTTGGAACCATGAACAAACAATGAATTGATGACACTATGTCGTCACGAAGAGATCGAATGAGATGCTACGAAAACCAAAACATTCAACATCTCTAGCTGAAACAAAAGATAGACTAAAGAGCCCTGTGACCTAACATGGCTTCTGGCTCTTTAACTAAAATACAAGTAGTACTGTGAGAAAAGTTAATACATGCTACCACTTATTCCTCTGTCATGGCGAACCTAACGAGTAGTCGGTAGACAGGATACTTCACGTTTAATGTGAATCTGGAACAACGATGGAATCTCATGTTCTTCATTTGGTGTAATTAGGGTTAAATAGGATCCACCAGTGCAAAATAAAAGCTGGTTTATTGAACCAGATTCTTCCTAATTTAGTAAACTGCCACTCTTAGATCTGCTAACAGTATCAATCTGATGAAAGCTCAGAAATTGTTTATATCATTTCATAACCCACCAGCAACAGCTGAACCTCGGGAAAACGTTTCCGTGAAGAGCTCGTGGCTGTGTCAGAAGAATTTCTGCCCCACTGGCCTACGGCCGCCTCACGCTAGCCGGCGTCAGCTCAGGTGGTAGTAACGGATCATGCCTTGAGTCTGTGATCTACAGCGAACGTTTATCATTCACAATGGCAAACTTAAGGTTATTTAATATTGTAGTTTCGTCTTCAGTGCCAAATAATTTATATCAACAGTGTGTACACCGTGCAGTAACAACGGGGTTATAACCAGTGTTCTAGAAGCACATGACCTAAGGATAAAAAAGTTTGTAATCAACCATTGCGGACAAAATATACCAGGAAAGAGGAGATTGTTGTGTAGGCTTGAGACGATTCTGGATTTAACAGAAGGTGTAAGGCAGATAGCTCGTATATCTATGCTCTGTACGTGGAGAGTGTTAATTAAGAAATGAACACGAGTAATAGCTTCCTTGTGTCACGTAGGATGATTTTAATGTGAATTATTTGTCACATTCTGCAAGCCGAACCGCTGTAGCGAAGTCGCATAGGAGCTAAAATGTTAGTATCATGTGAGATAAAATCCTAGAACCAACGAAACTTAGGCGCTGTCGTTCCAACGACATAGTAACCTACTGGAGCAATATCAAGGGAATTTAGCAGGATAGCTCTGTGTCACTCCAGGAAGTATCTCGACAATCACATGGTTGCCAGACTAAACCTATATTGTTACCAAATCCTAATCATCCTCTCAGCAGGGAGGAATACGTTTCTACAGCCGATGAATTTCTTGAGCAGGCTAGCAATCCATGAGTAAAGCTTATGTTTCAAAGACACAGCGGAAGCATCTCGCAAATTAACAGGTACCTGGATTGCGAAAGGTGTAAGCAAATGTAACCCATCGGAAACAATAGATATTGTTAGTAGGGGGGAATGAAGTTGATGGCCTTCCTCTTCATAGCGGTCATTATTTTATTTCTGTTTTAGTTGTACATTATCGGAATATTCATGTGAATTATCGAGGAGAAATTGTTAGAATCGACTGCTAAGTGAAGTTTAAATAAGAAAATAACTAGTGTTCTTTCAAATGCAGTGCTCTGTGACAGCAAGTCCTTACATTTAAAGTGGCGTGGTGTGGCATTTACAGCAATTCCTGGAGAAACGAATCCGACGGTACGGATTGCCAGACGGTATCAGGAAGAGTACACACTATCCAAAAGCTGTGGTTGTTAGTTGTTATATGTTAAAATACCAAGATTCATTAACAATGTTGCTCTGTAATATCGCGTTTGTTTGCTGATGGGAATTCATCTTTTACCTTACGGTAGAGCATCAATGAAAAATTCATATACGTGAAGTCATTTATATTTAACCTTCTGTAATGGAGTTAAAAAGGACCAATAAGAAATTCTGTAACCCCTTCGCCAGAAAATTTCGGAGTTCGTACGTAGACTTTGAGTAGACTGAATAGGCAACTTTTGATAATCATCAGCATAATGTTGGTATGTGCCAAACTTAATTAATTTTTACTACAATAACTATTGTTATTGTTTCCATTTGTTCATTCTTAGAAAGTCTTATATCGCTTATTTTTGCCATTTTTTTTGAATTTTGAGTTGGAAAGATGGAAGCATTTGATGTTCTCCTCACGTGATAGTCTCTTTTATCTTTGCTATTCAATTTATTTGCAGAGTAAAAGAACACTCAGTCATAAGTGCTGATGGCAAGGAGCCGATACTGTACGTCTACAAATATTTATGGTTATCTATCACAGTAACGACAAAGTAATTCAAGTCGGAGCATGTTGTCCCACTGTATAACGAGTAAGTGCGCTGAAACCACAAGGAAACCACGAATGGGTGGTATTGATTAGCCTAGAGTGGTTTTCTATTGTGTCCTCTATGAGCTCCATTGGATTAACTGAAAAAAGCCGAAAAGATTTCATGCCGCTGAGAGTCTAATGTACATGTAAATATGTATGAAAAGGTTGAAAGACTTCTTTCTTCTGGCTTTTGGGTCAAAATCCGAGAGTTTTTGGCTAATAATTACTCGTATGGCGTATGATGCTGAAAACAAATCATAGGTCCCCCAGCGACCATGATCCAGATTCTTATGTGATTAGACACAGTTGATTGCTTTGAGAATACCGGGCTACTTTGCAAAATTTCAGCTACAAGCCTACAGGCACAAATTGGTGGAGAAGATATTCCTCCCGATTGTTTATTATTCATATTCAAAATGTGATTTCAGTTAACAACGGGACGAGCTGCGAGAGCTTCAGCGAACTAAACCAGTTAGGAGCTTAGGACACAGAAGATGAATGCCTTCGTTTGGATACTGGCCTTAATGATAAGATGTTACATTTGTCGTCTGTTCTCTAGTCGATGTTTGGGTTTCCTGCTAACTATTGTAATATTCACAGCGGGACAGTTAATCTATGAAGCAGTGCTTTTAGGGCCAATGGCTCATGGATGATACAAAAGACGATAACACTATACCTACAGCTGTGATTGTTGAAAATGAATAATTCGTAAACTAATTCACGGGCCATTTTGAATTCGTGAAATGAAGAAGTAGTTGGTTTGCGTGTACATGATCATTACTTATGAGGAATCCACTATGGAGGTGGGCTGTGGAGTACTGGGAATGTATGAGGTGAATGTTATTGTGAGAGCCTTTTACTCTTGTGTACCACCTTCAAAATAAGACGTCTGTCTGCTTCGAAGAAATAAAATCATCTACAGATGTATGTAAGCACAGGACAAGTTGCTGTGATTAACTACTTTGTGAGATGGTTGTGCCGTGTGTTGAATACAAAGCTCTTGGAACTGTTCACACATTGTTAGCAAATCTTTCGACAGCAGAAATAAAAGTTTGGGTTATAGTCTAGTTGACAACGAGCACTGTTAAAGAAGCTTGGTAGTTTGACTTAACGAATCAGCAGCAAGTGGGTAGTCTGTATACATTCCAACACCGTCTGCCCACCTATAGCGTAGTATCGTCTCCACAGATCTTGCTGTAGGTCGCTGGCTGTAAACGCCACTCCACACTTTATGTAAGGGTTTGCTATCACTGACCACTGCAGTAGAAAGAACATTAACCATCTTCCTGCTTACACCTGACAAGCAGTCGGTTCTAACAATTACTCCTCGATAATTCTCATAACTGCGCATAATTTTATTATTCTGATAACCTACAAACTGAAACAGAAATAAAGTAATGACAGCTATGAAGTGAAATGCCATCCCTTTAATTTCCCCTGCTAATAATATAGGTTGTTTCCGCTGAGTTACACACACATTTTCTAACACATTTTGCATTCCACGTATCTGTTAACTTGCGAGATGCTTCCTCTGCGTCTTTGAAGCGCCATCCTTACTCCTGGATTCCTACGCTGCGCAAGAAACTCATAGGCTCTGGAAATGTATTCCTTCCTGCTGAGAGGAAGTTTAGAGCTTGGAAACGTAGTAGGTTAAGTCTGGCAACCCTGTGATAGTCGAGATACTTCATGGAGTGACAAATAATTATTCTGCTAAACTCCCTGGGTATTGCGTAAGTCAGTGCCGCCCACGGCGTGCCAAACTTTATGCGTGCAGCGGGTGTGGGTCGCGGGTGGGCCAAGACCCGGAATGTCGCTGGGCTTTCCTCGGTTCTTCTCAGAAGTAAACGGAAAAGCGCGACATTTCAGTTGTCATTGCGCTGTGGCATTTTTCGCTCGGCACAACTATCTGAGTTCGACAGAACAGTCGTATCAGTGCTGTTTACCCTTCGCTATTTGTTGGGGCTATGAAGGCGCTTGTATGTCCTGGGACTATATGCACAATAAGAAGCATTCTAATGATCTATTGACACAACCCTCCAAAATGAATGGGAATGAAAGAAGAGAGGGATGAGAATTCTCAGTTCCCATAAGCCAGGGGCACTGCTTATTTGGTACAAAACGACATTATAGTACCACGGAGAAAGAGTTTACAGTTTCAAATGATAGTGAAAGAGCAAAAAATTATAGTGGCAGATAGACGGGATTCATTATTCTCCACTTAAAGAACACTTAGTGCTAAATTTGCAGGCATGGAGCACTTGAAGAAATTGGTGGTACCAATAGGAAAATTTCTGAAGACGTACCCATTATACCACTCTCAGTTGCAACAGTTTTCAATGGATAAATGAAAGAGGAGTATGGAGACCTCATATGTTATTGCAAAGTGCGTTGGTTAAGCTAAGGGGCATGCCTGAAATGATTTTTCGCTTTAGATCTCGCTATTGTTCAATTTATCAAGGAAAACGGAGTGTAACGACGAATATGGACTGCAGACTTCGAATTTGAAATAGACTTCACTTATACTGCCCAACGTAAATAATTTAGAAGTTAACCTCTTTCTGATTTGATGAGAATGCATTTAAAAAGGAATGTGGAAGGAACACATTCCGACAAACACATTCCATTTCCATAAGCTGGCGGTAAAGAAAGCACGAGATTTGGAAAACTCATTGTGTCGTTGCAAGAATTACAACGACAGTTTTATAAAGGTTTTGAAAACACTGTCAATTTTACGACTGTTTTCGTACTGCTTTGGAACTCGTTTGCCGATTCAGTTGAAAGCGCCCCTGTGCATGTGCAGAAGTAACAGATGGACCCGCATGGTATTTCCAGTTTTAATTACAAATCTTTTAACGCTAAAACTGCCCAGGGCGTCTACATTGCTTTCCTCACGTAGATTTTGCCGACCTCCATAATGAGGTTGGTAAAGTGCTACAATATTTCGAGCGACATATTTGCGTGAAAGACCTTTTTTCGATTATGGAACTAAACATGTCACGATTACGTGGCAAATTGAGTGCGAAGCTCTTTGAACTTGTCTGAGTCTGTACGTATGCGACAGTCGGTTCAAAATTGGTTCAAATGGCTCTAAGCACTATGGGACTTAACATCTGAGGTCATCAGTCCCCTAGACTTAGAACTACTTAAACCTAACTAACCTAAGGACAACACACACATCCATGCCCGAGGCAAGATTCGAACCTGCGACCGTAGCAGCAGCGCGGTTCCGCACTGAAGCGCCTAGAACAGAGGCCTCAGCGACCGGCGTCATTCTGTACCAGATAAAAATTACATTATGTGTGCGGTGCCTCAAAAATGATTAATACTAAACACTTGTTCTGTTTGTGATCTATGTTGTTGAGAAATGTAAAAGACAAAGCCCAGTCATGTTCAGCACGACTGCACTGCCCCTTAAACGCGGCGCGTTCGCTATTTTCCCCTCTTCCCTCTCCGCACTCAGATAGTGCGGTGCAGCGATGAAGGGAATATGAAGCGAGACTGAGTGCTTTGGCACATTGGGTCTGGGATGTCCCAAGATCAGAAATTTTGACAACCCCTGGTCTACGTATTTCAGTTAAATATCTGAACGATTTTCTCTCATGACGCGTCACCTAATGATCAAATCTACGTTTTTAGTGTAGGAATACCATTCCACGCAGAAACCCCAAATCACTTCGTGAAGACGAAACTACAACATTAAGTAACCTTATGTTTAGCAAAATGCGAGTACAAACGTCCGCTGCTGATCACAGGCTCGAGGCATGATCAGCCGCAGTCACTTGGGCTGATGCCAGCTGCAATCAGGCTGCCGTAGGCCGCTGGGGCAGAAATTGTTCTGATCATGACAGGCAGCCACGAGCTCTTCACGGTAACGTTTCCCCGAGGTTTTGCTGTTACTAGCGTGTTATGAAATGAAATACATTATTTCTGAGCTTCGAACGAATTGATACCGTTAGCTGACTGACGAATTGTAGTTTACTAAATTTCGAAAGAATCGGGTTTAATAACTCGTCTCTTGTTTTCCACTGCGCGAAGTTTATCGTGGGGAGCAGCTTAAGTGGAAACAACACTTCGTGTGTAAACTTACGCATCCTACAGTGTTGGTAGACTATGTAGATGGCCATTACGTGATTTTATTTCAGTGATTACAAAATGAAGCTGAAAATACGCACTGGGTAACTGAGGCAGCTGGTAAGCTATTATGCCATCGAGCAAGAAATGGCGGTATTGAACAGACTGTAAACCACTCCAGTGAGTCATGAAATCAGAATTCTCATCTGATTTGGTGTACCAGTGCTACAACAGAATCGAAGCAACCCATCTGTGGACTCCAGTGGTCTCAGGTCTTGTTACTAGGTTAGTGTTTGTAGGCTCAGGGTTCAGTTCCCACTCTAGGCGAAAGTTTTTAATAGAATCACGTACTTTTCGGTTTACCCCTGATTACACCAAACGAAGAACATACAATTCCACCGTAGTTCCAAATTCAAATTAAACCTGAAGTATCTCCGATACCAACTGCAAGTTAGGTTGGCCATGACAGAGGCTTAAGTAGCAGACTGTAGTAACCTTTCTCGCACTAGTCTTTTTATTTTAGTTATTGGTTCTTGTTTTACGGGATTGGATCCCTTTGTGACGACATAGTGCCATCATTTGTTTGTTTGTTCAGGGTTCCCACGGCCTCAAATTCTCCTCACAAGGCTCGGCACAAAAGTTCTCGTATTGTCCTTTGAGACTTGGGCATGAGGACACCGAATTATTGATGGAATTTTATTTTGATTTTTAATTTGTCTTCATTCATTGTCAATAACGGTACGTGACGGCTTCGAGTCCCAGAGAGAAGCAGATTTTTCGTCACGTCGGTTAAAGTTCACACATGCCACTTCTGCTGGTGAAAGGGAATTTGGTAGTTAATGTGTCTTCTTTTATAGTTAACAAAAATATATGCAGTCCTCGTTTCCTAGTCATTATTGCACTGTTCGTCAGGTTAGTTCTAGTTTAAATATGCTCACATCTGACTTCTGGTGAAAGAGACCATCCCATGGTACAATGTTTGTTCCCCATTGGTGATGCTGTGTTCCAAGACGACAGGGGGGTTGCTCACATCGCACGCATCGACCAGAATTGGTACTGTGAGCACAAAGATAAATTGTCGCATCTGCCCCTGCTACCATAGTCACAAATTCTCATTATTATTGACCCTTTGTGATCTACTTTCAAGAGGAGGGTGTGTGACCACTGTCCGTGCCAACCATCCTTATCCGACCTCACACTATTTTGCTGGGAGGCTCGTATAACATTCTCTTGAAAACCATACAGGACCTTACCCCAGGCGTGTGCAGGCTGTCTTGAATACCACCGGTTTTCCTACACTATAGACGGCATGGTAATGTGTTGTGTTGGTAGTGTCTACACATTGTTGTCCACCCCCTGTGATACTCGGAGCTCGAGCTCACAGACATTTTATGTGTATTTTACTTTCAAGTGGGTTAAATTTGACGATACGTTCAATCAGGATACACTTTTCTACAAAATACGTAGCAGTTACTGCATAAATTCGCCAGTATGAGTATTTTCCTGTGTGGGCAGCAGCTTCCTTTCTAGGCTGAACGTAAGGGTGTGGGAGTTTGTTCTGTTATTTTGCAGTGTCTGTGGGATTGGCTCTCAATCGTAGCTCCCTTTCCACGAACAGGGGTAAAAGGTGTCACCCTCGAAGGAGCAACATCAGATACATCACTAATTTAGAAAATAAATAAAAAATATCGCGAGCCCCTGTTCGGTCTTGCAAAATTATCACGAAAGCACTATGTCTACAGCTGTATCAGCGTACTTGCACATATTATCGGAAGCTAAGATCCGTAGCCTCCGGAAACAAGTGTACGCAGCTCTGAAGTCGTACTGTCTTTCGACTTCTATCGAAATGGCGACTCTTATCATCGCCGGGTCGTAGTTCTTAATTTCTGACAAATTAAAGTAAAGACGATCCATAGCTGGCTATGTTCAACAAGAGCTTGATGGCATTACGAAACAGGTCATTAACAAGGTGACTTAAATTTTACAACAAGGAATTTGCAAAGGCAACACTTGGACTGCAATAACCAGGACGGGATTTCTTTTTCATAGTGGCAGTTTAGCAAAGTTACATGCAAACTGAAAACTAAGCCTCGCATAATTTCTCCAGCAGTTGGAAGACAATTTACCAGAACGGTGGACCAAAGCGAAGAAAGCAGCTTTTGGAAGAGGACTGTTAGATGACCAAGCTCAAAAGTGGGCCCTAAGGACACGCAGAGAGCGTGAAACTTACAGCATTTTAAGAAAGCACTTTTAGAGATATACTGGGTCCTACAGTCGGAGAAATAACGGAAATAAAAGAACACGCCAAGAATTGCAGCAGTAGTCATTGTGCTCTCCACAGATACGCTTTAGCTACGAAACAAATGCCTGTTTCGTTCAAGAAAGTTTTAGACGAATCCATTCAAATAATTAACTACATAAAAACAAGGCCGTTGAAGTCAAGACCTTTCACAATAATGTGTGAAGATAAGGGAAGCCTTCATCGTTCCCTGCTTCTCCACACAGAAGTGAAGTGGCTCCCACGTGGGAAAGCTCTCTCTTGGTTGTACGAATTAAGATTGGAAGTCTTAGCTTTCCTTTTGGAGCATAACACCAAATTAGCAGACCTTATTAATGACGAAAATTGGCAGTGTATACTTGCCTATTTGTCAGATATTTTCTCCAAAATGAACGAAATGAATATTCCATTCCCAAGGGCAAAGTGAAACAAAGGTCACTGCTGTCGACAAAGTTCGAGCATTCAAGAGGAACATCATTTTTGGGCAGAGAGTGTCGAGGAGGGGGAGGTCGAGTGTTTTCCTCTTCTCAAGGAGTTTTTGAAAAACAAAACATTGGCGCTTGGGAAGAATTTGTTTCATCAAATCCCGGAACATCTCCGAAGCTTGATGTATTTGTTGGAGCATTATTTCCCAACAGCTAAAGATGAGAAGCTGCAGATATACGAATGGGTGGTCAACCCATTCACTGTATGCAAAAAGCCGAACATTCTATCATCAAACGAATATGAGTTGTTGATAGAAATTGTCACAGACCCTACCTTGAAATCAAGTTTTGACATTGACGGTTGCTCACACTTTTGGATCCGTTTGGATAACAAGTAATACTACCCCTTTGTTGAAAAGCCAAAACGTGTACGTCTTCCGTTTGCCACAACATCCATGTGTGAATCTGGATTCTCGATCTATGCTGCCCACAAAACTAAGTACCGAAGCTGTCTAGATGCGGAACCAGACATTTGTCTCCAGTTGTCAAGAACTGAACCCAACTTTTCAAAATTGTGTTAGCAGAAGCACCCTCAACCATCACATTAGAATTCCATTATTATTCCTACAGACTCATCTATAGTAAAGAAGAAAGCATTTTTCTTGGTAGATGCTCAGTGGACGTACCTGAACTATAACTCTGTAGGAATTTTGTTTCTGTCTTCTATCATTTACAAAATAATTATTAATTGAATTCTGTTGGCATTGATATTTTTGTTACGAAAATTAAAATGATCTCTAAAGTTAATTTCTACTCTTTATAATACATTCCGTCCTCTCAGTTAAAATAATGGCCTGCCTATACTTCAATTAGAATTACCTGCTATTACTCTGACACTATGTTGTGGCAACTGGCTGCGAGAGTAAACAAATGAGGCATTAAATGGACACCCTAGTTGCAAACCGGCGTTGATGTACTTCATTGGGGACATGTTGAAAACGTGTGCCCGATCGGGACTCGAAACCGAGAGAGCCTGCTCCCATGGCAGACGCTCTATCCATCTAATCCACCAAGGGTACAGAGGATAGTGCGCCTGCAGGGACTTATCCCTTGCACGCTCCCCGTGAGACCTACATTCCCAACATATCCACACCACCACATTCGTAGTGCACCTAATAGATGTTTGCCCATCATACTCATTACCCGTGGCAGATTAATCTACCAAGTCCCGTACGAGTTCAGGCATAGCGTGAGCGTTCGCACAAGAAGGTCAATGGCCAGGAAGCCATATTTTATCTGCTTCCTCGCTGTTACCAGAAGGAACAGTTACCGAAGATAGAACAGATGGATAGAGCGTCTGCCATGTAAGCAGGATATCCCGGGTTCGAGTCCCGGTCGGGGCACAAATTTTCAACACGTCCCCAATGAAGTACATCAACGCCTGTTTGCAGCTAGGGTGTCCATTTAATTATAATTTCATTTCTAGCAAATCTGCATGGTCGTCTACGGTAACTGTTCTTTCGGGAACAGATACTACCGTCATATATAGTTAAATGAGGAATTTTCACGTGCCACCTTGTGGAAGGTAAACCTCCTCTTCCAGAAATGTTTCCTTTGAGAAAAAAAAGTCTTAGTTCTGTGAAATGCTTTGTCTTCTTATATAGAAATAGGAGAGTCTGTTAGTTTGTTTTCCTAATTTGTTTAGAGTCGAGGCTGACTGCCGCGATATAGTGTCCAAGTAGTAGTTGAAGTTGTAAGCTGTGTCCAAACTGTTGCCACGCCGCCTGCCAGTTGCCAGCTACCAACTGACAGTACACTGATGCAACGCTGCCTGATAGCTACCGGCTATGACTGACAGCTGCCGTTCAGTAGATACGCAAAGATGTAAAAATAACTAGACTTTCCGAGCTGTTTACATGGGCACGAAAATCGATTGTGGAACTGGAAAACGGCTTTATAAAAGCAGATTTCCAGAATCGATTTTGTAGTGTTTACTTGACCATCCATAAGCGGAACTGGGACATCGGCTTACGAAATCCGGTTTTGGAAATGCATGTGAACTGGGTGAATGTATTCCCACACATCGCACAACAGATATCACAATAGTCCTTTAAAGTCAATTCCTTGGGCTCTTTTCTTTCGTGATGTATTTGTATCCCAAATCATGGGTCTGCCTCTTTTCTTCACAGCCGCGCGGAATGGCCGCCCAGTCTAGGCGCCATGTCGTCGTGGATTGCGCGGCCGCTCCCGCCGGAGGTTGGAGTCCTCCCTGGGGCATATATATATATATATATATATATATATATATATATATATATATATATATATATATATGTGTGTGTGTGTGTGTGTGTGTGTGTGTGTGTTTTGTTCTTAGCGGAAGTTAAACTTAGGTTAATAGTGTGTAAGACTGGGGACTGATGACCTCAGCAGTTAAGTCCCATTGACTTTAAATACAGTTGAACATTTTTCTTCGGATTTCACGAAAAACTACACACACACACACACACACACACACACACACACACACACACACACACACACACACACACACACACGACTATTACGAAATATGCACGCTCCTTACACAACAGTAGCCAAACAGTGGAAACGAACAGACCACAATGGGCAGCTTGGCAACAGCGAACAGTTTGGACGTGACGTTGATTGCTCTTGGAGGAAGGCAGCTCCAACGTGTGAAACGTCAACTACCAAGTAATTTTAATCAGACTATAGTGTGTTGAACAAAGGGAGTAAATCCACTAGTAAGTGTCTGGATACAGTGGGAATTCAAATTGGATCATTAATTTCAAGTTGTTTTCATTCATCTCTAAACCAAAGACTATTGATGTTTCGGGAGGGGGGGGGGGGGGGAGGGGGGCATTGAGAACGTGGCACTTGCATTAAGAAGCTTTCAGTTCCCATGGGTTTCGCTCTGAAATTTAAAGTTACTGTGCTCGTGACTGACTAGGGGTCAGCCATGGATTTTCGACTGAAGAAGGGTCCGCCAGCTGAAAAGGTTGGGAAGCCCTGGCGTAAGGTATTGAGGTCTGAGGAACGACGAGGCCAAGGGGTAGGGACCCTCCGAGCAATCCAGCAGTCCTGAAATGTTTGTCTGAGATGTTTACGATGAGATTTTGTGGCCTCGCGAGCTGAACGCTCTATACATAATTTGGGTACAGCAGTTATTGATGAAGTACCCCCCCCCCCCCCCCAAATAAGAAAATGAAACATGTCTTCTGCTGTTTCTAATCGCCGCACTCTGGTCCAAGGGGTTTCTTCCACCGAACTTAGCATACGGTCCTCCATGTCAGGCGCGTAGACTGTGCGGAGCCTTCCACTGTCAGTCTTCCGATTTGCTAGGGTATCCGTGTCCCTCAGAAGCTGCAAAAGTCTGCCGTACGGCTTATCCGAAGGCACTCAGCGCTGTGGATATTTTTCAGCGTAGAGGGCACGGGTTTGCAGGCTACGTCCATTTGCTGTGGAAAAATTACGTTTTAATATACACAGGTAGTAGAGTCAGTGCCCTGTCATGGGAATTAGTCACACTTGGCTAAAAAAAAGGATTGAATATTCCGTTTCTTCCTGTGACAGACGTATCAGTAAGGGTTGCAGTGCTAATTTCTGTATGTACAGTGAAATTCCGTGTTCTAATAAATATAGTAATTGATGGGAAACAATTTGAAATGTCAGCACTGGTGGTATAGCGCTGAAGTGTACAATTAATCCTGGTGAGCGGAAGAAGAACTATCCAGTAAACATCGTTTGCACGTCAGATCGTGAAAGGCTTAACATCAAGAAGAAGATTTTTAGCTACAATTTGAGGTCACTATGACCGCGACGACACAAGAAGAGGAACCATCACTATACTTCACGGAAGGCTTAGAAGCAGCACTTACACGAGTTAGCAAACGGGAGACCTTGACCTCTTCAATAAAAAGGAATGGAGGTGGGTAAAATCTATATCATGATGAAGAGCAGCCCCAACAAAGATATCAAGAAGTTAGCAAAACCTTAAAGAAAACATGAAAAGGTATTTTCTAATAAACCATAGGCTTTACCAGGAGCACTCTATCGTTCCCAGTTTAAAGACATATAACATTTAATAACAAGCAATAACGAATACCTTAGGCAGAAGTAGAGGCACTTCATTAAAAATTACAGGCGATGCAGCAGGAGAAAATGAATGAATAGTCTTCTACTCAGGATAACTTCCCGCTGTTCATTAGTAGTAATTATTTAAAGTCAAGGATTACTCCATTCTGAATCCAGACAATATACAGTGTTCAGATTTGAAGGTAGAAGCTATCCGTACTGTATTCTACTATTTGGTCTCAGTGCTTCATTTACGGATTTAAATCAATACAAAATTCCTGTAACTGTACTTCTCGTTTATAAACGTGTCTGCCACGAGTTAAGACACGAGGACTTGTAAACTTTATTTCGGTACTAGGTCGCCATATATTCTCAACTCATATAAAACTGAGCAATAAGAATTAATTCTGGTCACACATGTGTGATTAATCATCATCAGATCTACAGTGCAGCTGGTTGTTTCACAAAAAAATTTTCAAAATTCAGGCAAATGTATATTTGAGTTAGTGGTACATCATGTTGTTCGGATATCTCTTTGCTGCCTACATAGTTAACACCATCATGAAGAGTTTGTTGCAGTGTGGACAGTTCGTGGTGACAGTGTATGTACCGTGGGCGTGGCTGATGCGAACTGTGTCGTGCTCTAGTTGGACAATGGTAAACATACAAACGCATCCTGTACGCTTTATTTCGTAATTGTCCTTTACAGGTATGGGCAATGCAGTTAAATAAAATAAAAACAGTACCGATATGCAATTAAATACCAGATGTGGTTGTTATAGTTATTCTCTACTCATGCAGCTGACTAACCAATGATAAAAAAATTTATAAAGCTGGCTCACTGTGAGAACTAAATGGTAGGCAACAGTTCTACACATGGATATTAAAAATGTTTAAATAAAGAGCTGTCTCAGTTTAAAATTTGTATTAAAAGAGAAGTGAACATAAGGTGAAAACTGTAAAAAAATAATTCAGAATGTTGTGTCTGGCTTAGTCACTGACTAAGAAATAATGAACTAAACAGTTTCGAATCCTTGAAAGAAACCAACGCAATAAATTCAGACAACACATGAAACCTTGAAGCCTTTTACGCACTCGTCTCATGTCGTCATGTCTAATCTTTCAAATAAGCTTCTTTTCTCAGCCATTCCCAAATCTTTCCTCTTTTCACGCTGTCATATTCCTTTTTGACATCAAGGAACACAAGCACCTTATCTTCACCTCTCGTCCCCTATTTCTTCATCAATACACAGACAGTACAGCCCAGATCTTCTGTTGACATTTCTGTCCTGAATCTGTATCACACCTCTTTTCAATGTGGCTCCACAATTTCCGTAATTTTACATTAATAAAGTTTAGTTTATGATCATCTGTAAGCAATTCAATAAAAGGTAATATTTTTTTCAGACACATTTTGCCTAAGTTTATTAAACCATAATCAGTGCCTGTGTTTGTTGATATTATGTACATGTGTTCTTACTGTGTTGCTAGTGAAGTTGTTTAATGCATGTAGCACTACAATCAGTTTTCAACAGAGATACTGACTGTTTCACCAACAGTGAAGCGACTGAGGATGATCTTCTAGACAACTTTCAGGCCAGGTGGAAGAAGTACTGGAAGTATATTTGGGCGAGAGTGAACATTGCTTTTTTTGCCGAATCATTGTGCCAAGTTGACAGAAATGAACAACACAAATTAATGACGTGGAACCAATTACTATAGTCGAACTGTGAGCGTTACTGCTAATATATAGCTACCCGACTTCAAAGAATCGAGTTGCGAATGGAGTGAGAGATACATTTAACGCTAAGGTACAGATACCTGCTGGGCAAGCAGCCATGTTGGCGACGGCGCCGACTATGGAGTGAATGAACTGCGCCTCTTCTGTGCAGCCGGGAGGCAGCTCCAGCGCGTACGTCTCCATGAAGCTGAGCAGCGCGTCGCTTATGATGTAGAGGAAGTCGCGCCTGAGGTTCGAGTCCAGCAGTGCTTCGGAGAATTTCGGGTCCCTCGCCCCCTGTGGTTAGGTGGAACAATTTCACACCAATGTAGAACCGAGGTTCGTACTAGGAACACTATGAGTACATCTACGAGGAGTGTCCAATAAATAATGCTATATTCTATTTTTGAAAGCAGGTTGATTTTATACAGGATTACCATACTCGACATTATTCTCCTCTCTTTCGGGCTACAAAACCTTGTTTTTCAAGATAATCTTCGTTCAATGCGACAGTCTTTCTACACCTTACTGAGAGGGCCTGTGTGCCTGTATGGTAGCACCCTACTGGTCGACGTCGGATCCCACGCCTTGCTGCATTAGTAACCTATGCATCATCCACCTGCTGCTTCCCAAGGAGTCTATCCTTCACTGAACGAAACAGATAGGTAGGTGCAAGGTCCGGGCTATAGGGTGGATCAGTAAGGATCAGGAGAGACAATCCAATGAATACTTGTAAGCTCTTCTCGAGTGCACAGACTCGTGCGAGGCCTTCCGTTGTCATGAAGGGGCAGAAGCTCGTTTGAATGTTTCTGGCGACGAACCCACCGAAGCCGTTTTTTCAGTTTCCTGAGGGTAGAACAGGAAGCTTCAGAGTTGATCGTGGCATCATGAGGAAGGACATCAAACAGAACAACTCCTTCAGAGTCCCAGAAAACCGTCGTCATCACCGTGCCGGCTAAGCGTGCGGCTTCGACTTTTCTTCGGACAAGAGGCGATGTGGTGCCACTCCATGGACTGTTGTTTTGTTTCCGGTTCACCAGTGAGTATGTTCGACAAAACATTGTCACTATCAGGCCCGTACCGTGCATGCAAATCCGCACGAATTGTCGTTCATTGCTCTTTATGGTTTGCTATTAAGTGCCGAGGAACCAAGTAGGCACACTGTACCTCCTTATTGTCATCCCCAAGACGAAAATTTAGAAGTGTTAGAAAAATTTGTTTGTTACCTATTTCTAAAGATTATTTTACAGTTTTTCACAAGGGAAAACGCAAGCGGAGTGAAATTGCATTCCTTGCACGAAATGTTTGGTTTATCATCACGAAACTTGCTCTTCATCTAGAGAGCCATGCAAATACATACGTGACACGTGTTTAAAAGACTGAAACCAATGTTCATTTCTGTTCTTCAAGTCATTTATAATAGCCCAGTTGTTTGGTAATGTTAGAATAAAAATTATATTTAAAAAATCATTATTTGTACAGGATGAAATTACGATAACTTAGTTTCGTACTTTCGCCTTTCGCTTTGGCACTGTCAAAGTTCATCTCATATAGCAGATTTGGTATGTCATAACAATTTGACTGTGATTGACCTACAAGTGGAGAGTAAATTCAAGAATATATATACTAATTTGTAGCCTTCTTCATAATTTTCAAGGCCTTTACAGGTCCTAATCTACTAACGTCATGAAATCTGGACCCCGTGCATTACGACTAGATACTTAGAGCATACTATTTGGGGGGGGGGGGGGATAATCTCCCCAAATACCCAAGTCCATTGTGATAGTCAGAAGTAACTACCCTCTTATAGTTTCAATACAATATAGTAAAACTAAAAAAACGTTCAAGAAAGCCACTTAGGAATGAAGTTAAAAGTCCGAGGAATATATATTTCCAAAAGGCTGTATCTTAAAACTGTACTTCGTTAAGCACTGCTAGTTTCGAGCGTGGATCATTCCCAAGTCCATCTACAACAGACGTTAACACACCATCGTCATCAAACTGAAATCGGATCAGCCATGGGTAGTTGTGCATAACGTGGTCGTCACAGTGCACAGTCTCATGATGTTTAGCCACAAAGTACACCCTACACCCGGCGATCAAGTACTGTTTATTTGTTCATCATATTCTTGTTATGTTCTACATCTTTTGACGGGGCCTAGCTTGTTTACATATGTCGGGTTAAGAAGAAAGCCGTAACTGATGATGATCTTATGCAGGGTGATTCTTTTCACCATGTACAAACAATAGGGACTGGCTGATGAGAGGATACGGAACAAAGAAGGTTTAATGAATTTACGTCCGGAAGTGGATGCTTTCCATGCTAGAGACTATCTGTTTAATCACACACTGTTACAGAGACTGCGGTCTAATACGGGTACTCAGCCGCAGTTACAGAATGTACTCAAAATGGTTTCCATGTGCCTCAACGCATGCATGTACGCGCCGTAGCATGTTCTGTCTCACACGTTCACGTCAGCCAGACTCCATCGGTACGGCGTCAAAGGCAGCATGAATACGTTGCTCCAGTGTCTCCACATCTGGAATGGGCTCTGCATACACAATACTTTTGAGATGACCGCATAACCAGAAATCACACTGACTGAGATACGGTGAACGAGGAGGACATGAAATTGTACCCCCTCGTCCGATCCATCGACCAGCGAAGACACGATTGAGATGCGTCCAGACGTTAACGGCGAAATGGGATGGAGTACCACCATGTAGCAGCCACATGACCCTTCGAATCGGCAGTTGCACTTCTTCCAGCAGGGGAGGCAAAGTTACCCGCGAGAAACGCCGACAGTTTCAGCTTGTTAGGCAACGTGAAAGGAAGACTGGTCCCAAAATACGGTCGCCATAAATCCCGACCTGCACATTCCGGCTGCACCGATGCTAATGATTCGCTGTCACCATACCATTGGGCTTCTGCATACTGTTTCTTGGATGACTGTTATGAAAGTTGAAGATACCATTCTGCGTAAATGTGGTCTCATTTGTGAATAGCATGGTTGACACAAATCCCGGAATCGTAGTTGCCTGATGAAGAATGTGGAAAGTCTGTTGCTAGCAAGCACTGCGCACGCTGCAAGCGATAAGTGTGGACTATGTTCCACAAGGTGTCTGGCTTACCCTGTACTGGCGGACCACCCTCCTAGTCACTGTCACGGCGGTCGCATTCCACATTGTTAACCACATTTTCCTCCAAGACTGGTGTTCGCACATTTCGGGTACGTCCTTCATGGTTTCCTGCTTCCTAAAATGACCCTGTCTCACACAAGCGGCTAAACACTGTTGCAAATATTCAGAGTTGTGATTGTTGTCGGCGGGGATATGTCTCCTGATACAACTTTGCTACCCGCCGCTGGCTGCCATTCGCCTTTCCTAAAGCAAGCATAACTGCACAAGCTCTCAATTCGAATACGGAACCATTGTGTACAACGCTGTATGACATCCACCACAATATGAGTCAGCAGGAGAAGTGAATCGGACACAACATTACCATATGCTGTGGCAGGAGAGGACGCTAGGGCATGACGTATGAGGAACAGGTCCACCCTATAGGAGGGAGCCATGCATGCTCTATCTGTGCCCGCATGGTACAGCGCGTATGAGACCGCAGTCTCTGTAACAAAGTACTTTTCAGTAAGTGGTCTCTAGGATGAAACCATGCATTTCCGGGAGTGAGTTCATTAGACCTTTTTTCCCATGTCCTCCCATCGATCAATCCCTAGATTTTGTACACGGTGGAAAAACTTATCCTGTACATAGAAACCGGTCATGAAACATAAGAAAAATTTTATGATCGAAGACTGTTTTGAAATCTATATACGGTTAACGTTGGGATGCTGTTGCGTCCATAGTCCACGTCACCGTAACTGCTCTCAGTATTTCGTCTGATAATGTTAAGAAAGGTTTTGTGATTGAAACCCTTAACGCGGTAGGAGACCTAGGTCTGCAATACATCAGTATACTGTAAAATAAAATATGAAGAAATTAGTGGTAGGCTTTGCGTGTAAGACGTTGTACCTGTATTTACTGCGAAGAAATCCGCTATCGGTAACGCTCAGACAGTCCTGATACACTTGCGGATTGTATAGGTACTGGGCGAAAGCATTAATTGTATTTTCCTGTGTAAGAGAGATACCAACTCCGGTGTATAGTGTAGCGTGAGTTATATCTTTCGTTATTTCTAACTGTCTCGCCGGGTGAAATTCTATTCACGTCCCGCAGAATTAAGTGATTTAAGAAGTGGTTTATAACAGATTCGTAGCGTTAATTTGATTTTCTTTGATGTACAACGTCATTTTGTTTAAATTGAGTACATCAGTTGTTTCGACACACCGCAAAAATAGAAACACTAATTAGTGGTGAAAACAGACAGTACTACAGTTGAGGACGAAGGGAAAGCGATTGTTGTCCATTTTCATTTTCCAGAAACACTCGCAAGCCTGAAGGCAAATTATTCGTTCGTGTTGGGGCACTTGTTGCCTATTTCTCTTATTTACTTTCACAAATTTGCTGTTTCTACTAAGTGCTTGTCTGGCGAGCGTACGAATCTTTTCACACTGAAGCTATTTATGACGTGCAACGGGCCCACAACTCCCAGAAGCTATATTGTACGTCACAGACAAAACGTATCTGTTTGTACAATAGCAGCGTTCGTGGATGCGTTGTTGAAACTGGGACACCCTTGCTGAACGTAGTACGGAAGCTATGCTGATCTACAAATACAGCCCAGTGAACCTAAAACTGCACAGTTTTAGTCCAGTGGGCTACTACGGGGCTCTGCTTGTCCACTGGGATGGTCCACTGGGGGCAGAATCGCACAATAACCCTTGTCTGGGTGTGGGGCGGCGGTGAGGTGGGTGGGCTCCTGTGGCTTGCTGTGGGGCTGTGAACCACTGAGGGCTACGGCGGGGCGAAGCCTCTCCGTAGTTTGTAGGTCCCCGGTTCAACACACACGATACACACGTTTGGCTTTGCTGGCAGTTTCACAGGCAGCCAGCTGATCAAAACGAACCAATGGACGTCATTAACTTAACGCAGGTTGTAAAGGTGATGCCGACGCCATGAAGGACAGTAGTGGGGAAGGATGTTGTGTACACTGGACAGTGTGAGCGGACGCCAGTCGCGAGCTGACACAATGCTGACAGCACAGGTAACGCCGCCGCTGGAATTCTGCACGAGATGACAGCCGCTCTCATGTCCCTCAAGTGTTTTTCTGTGGTGAGAGGGTTGTATAGTAAAGGTGACGCAAGGTGGTCAACAATGAGCCTTTGGTGGAGCACGCTGAGAAGACGGCGCCAGTCTGCCGCTAGGAGAGCAATATACCGGTGAACACTACGCAGGCTTTGTTAAAGCTACAGGTACTTAAGGCTCTATGCCCTCGGCAGAACACGACAGAGAAGGTGTGAGAATTCTATGAGTGTGAGACTGAAACCTTCCCATCCCAAAAATATCTGCAGTCGGTATCTCATATTATAAAGCAGATAGGAATCGAAAATGCGGGAATTTCATTGGTCACCCTGGTCTGACGTAGCTGTTTGGAAAATTATTGAGACTTGAGAGGAGGCTCCACGAGAACTGAACCTCGTGACTGGACTCGTGAGAGGCCAGGACTGGCTATCAAAGAAGGGGTGAATGCTACGAGGGAAGACTTAGTCCGCTGCTAGTGAGAGAATCATTCCGAATTCTGCTCACAGAATTCGGTATGAGAAGTAGTCATTTCACTTTGCAGCTCGAACTGGAGCGTGATGTAATGCATGCGTTAGGCAGCTTTTTGGGACTTACAAGGATCGTCTTACAGTGGCCACGAACAGCAGCACTGGCAGACAACGTAACGACACTGTTAAAAAGAATGGTAAGATCAGAAATCGGCTTCTTGATATGTAGGTAACAATGTACTCAGTAAGGGTAGAGTGTTAATGAGTGACAGTAAAATGTCCTTCTGGCATGCATAATTTTACGAACTTAAATTTTTTCAATCCCTGTGTTCATATCCAGAAAACGAATCAGTGTGCTAATAATAGAGTAACCTATCTATCAGTACCTGGTCTTGAGTCTCAGCCAATCTTTGTTACTTGGTTACTTGTAAACTTTCATCTTCTTGTGATAATTTTTCAGCGATAGGAAGTTATTAAACAAGCCCATGGTACACATCAGTGCAACTACCGCACTCGTTTTATGTGAGTATAATAAACAATAGAAATACGGTAACTTTGACTTTCATTAAAATTAGATTACAGTATCACTATTCCACAACCCTTTGAAGTCTTTAGCACTATATTTTAGCATTAATAAAAAATCCTTGCACAACAAGTGATAGTTTACCGCAATATGGGAATTGTGAGCCCGCCTTGATGCAAAACACTTTTGTTATCTATTTATTCCCCAAATTAGTTTCACCAACAAATATCGCCATCACCAGTGGGTTCCTTAAATCTAAAACTTGCAGAAAGTCACGTAGTTATAAGACACCGCAAAACTCCCACTGCAATTTCCATACTCTCCTCGACATGCCATACATTTCTCGCGACACACGTGAACAGCAAGATGGCGTATTGTTTTGGCTTGTGGATGGAACGCGGAAGGTATCTTTTTCTCTGTATGAAAAGCAGCTGCAAGCCGTCCAGCGAACATCAGTACACGACAAACTAAACTAAGTAACAACCTAGTACACACCAAAACAGTATCCACAATAGTACCGTAGTCCTAACTGTATAACGCTGACATAAGAAAGTTCACATTTTTGTATTTGTTTACTAACAGCCGTTCACACAGTAGCAGATGACATAATGTATGCAGAGAAACGGCAACAGAAAAACATAGAAAATAAGCCTCGAACGCCGGCCGCTGTGACCGAGCGGTTCTAGGCGCTTCAGTTGGGAACCGCGCTGCTGCTACGGTCGCAGTTTCGAATCCTGCCTCGGGCATGGATGTGTGTGATGTCCGATAATTTCCAAGAGTGATTGCCTATCCAAGTTGCGGTGTCCAAACGATACATATCGAATGTGCGATCGTAAATCGATCAAGCGACTCTGGTGGCGGGCGTTGTGATCAATTATTAGTGATCGTCATTTTTATCTGTTTTCCGTCGTTCCCTTACTTGCTCTAAATTACATACCTCCGCGAATTATTTGTGAGTCACTAGGGAATCTTAGATGATTTATGTCGTTAGTGAGTGGGATGGTTGCTGTTCATGAGGATTCTTCGACGGATTCTCTCACATGGAAAAATCTAATTCCATGTTTATCCAGCGTAGAAAATTGTTCGACTTCTTGTCGCAAATATGGATAACTACCGTATGAGGAAAGAAGGGACTTGTAGACTGTGGTGGTGCGAAGTGTATAAAACTCCGTAAGAACAGTTTCGATGCTGAAATACCGTTTACAATTTCATTGTGGACCATGTGGGAAACGAACGAGTATCAGGAAGAATACATGGTTCTTCCATACTATCCATCCAGACCACTGTTATGGACTTTCACATGATGACAACACCAACGACGAGTAAGGTAAGTCGTCTCCTTTTCAATCACAAGTATTTTTGTAACGCTCTTCTTTTGTCGTTGCTGTAGCAAGCACCATAAACTAATTCATAACACCTGCCACCAGAGTCGCATGATCGATTTACGATCGCACGTCCGATATGTATCGTTTGGACACCGCAACTTCGATAGGCAATCATTCTTGGAAATTACCCAGTCTTCATTGAGCATCTACATACCGATAGAAATTAATTACCGAATGTCGTAGGTGGTGGGGTAGTACACAAGTATCGCAAATTCCTCTTGACTCACAATATCTAGCAGCGTAAAGGAACTGACCAAAATAAACCCTCCAGCGCTCACCTTCCAAATGAGGTTGCCGATGACGGAGCCGACGTGGGCGCAGTACTGGGACTGGGACAGCAGCTGGAACTTGAGGTTCTGCAGCTCCTCCTCGGCCCGATCTATCTGCTCTTGCTGGTAGTCCCACTCCTTGTGCAGGGCGTCGTACGACTTCTTCAGCTCCTTCAGTTCGCAAACAATGCGCGTCGGGACGACCTGCTCTTCGCCTGTTCCCGCCATCTTCTGCCGTCACAGGTAGAGTGGCTTGGCAGATCAACTCAGTCGTTGTTATTCAGAAACGTGCTTGCGAAACCCACCAACGATTTTGATCGCCCCACCTGTATTGCGAAAAGGCCGTTACTACGGAAACGAATGTTCTTCGTTCGGCAACCGACTTGCATTGTTGTCTCGATTTTCGAAAGAGATTACGGGCTTTCCGCAGAAATGATTAGCTTTAGGTACCTGTAGTGTATTATACTACTAGGGTTCTTCATGGCATATGCCAGTCTTAAGGAATTGGAAAACGTGACTGTTGACGGATACAATACACATATGAGAAATTGTGTGTCTCCTTGCCTAAGAGAGCTTCGAACTCCCACAATCATAACCATTTTAGTATGGAATGCCTATTATATCATGAACATTTTGTAAACTGGAATGCGGAAACACGTATATTGTCCTTCCGAAAGTTAATGCCATTGACTGTTTAGTCCTTTGTACTGAAAGGAACAATATTTAAATTCCGCAACAATAGTACGCTGCCTAGTATTCATGGTATGTGGGAAAAACTGAAATAAAAAGTAATTTACAACTTTAGACTGCAATAACTTTGAAACTATGCTAGGTTTTACAATGTGGTTTTCACATGTGTGTGGTCTAGTCCATATAAAAGACGTCCGATACCAAAGAGCAACGAAACTCAGGAAAATGGTATGGAAGGCCACAACCGTCCCGACCAACCGTCGGGACTTGGCATATGTCATGTGTGGAAACAGGTAGCGTTCACCACAGAGGAATAGGAGCAGGCGTCGCCCATACGTTTCAGATGCCAGCGTGGACAATGTAGGGCACGCGTTTGCTAAGAGTCCGTCAAAATCGGTGCGTACAGCGGCTAGAGAAGTGAAAATGAGACAATCGACAGAACCCAATGTCTTGCTTATAGGTTATGGATATATCCCTACAAGGTGTAACTGCTTCAGGCATTGAAGCTTACAGACAAACGTTAGTGCGAACGTTTTGCATAGGCGATGCTAGGCAAGACTGGCGCACAACATTTCATGTATCCGGCAAACTGAATCGTCGTAACGCTCGTAAATAGGGTTCACAACATCCTCATGCTACACATGAAATGGAAAGAGACAGTCCCAATGTCAATGTCTGCTGCGGACTGATGCACAATTGCATCATTGGTCCATTGTTTTTCATCGAGTATTCTGTCAAAAGGTGGTGCTTACCGTGACATGTTCCAAGAGTTAGCTGTGCTACAACTGCAACACCTGCAACCGGATGTCACATTCCAGCGACATGGGACACCACTCCACTAGTCCTTTTCCTAGACGAAAGGTTTCCGGATAGAAGAATTGGACGAGCTGATCCAATTCGATGGCCACCACGATCCCCTGGCCTAACAGCACTAGACTCCTTCCTGTGGCCGGCTGCTGTGACCGAGCGGTTCTAGGCGCTTCAGTCCGGAACCGCGCTGCTGCTACGGTCGCAGGTTCGAATCCTGCCTCGGGCATGGATGTGTGTGATGTCATTAGGTTAGTTAGGTTTAATTAGTTCTAAGTCTAGGAGACTGATGACCTCAGATGTTAAGTCCCATAGTGCTTAGAGCCATTTGAATCTTCCTGTGGGATTTTGTAAAGGATCTGGGTATACCAAACCAGTGTTAGATACCTACAGGACTTGAAGGCACACATTCACAATGAATTACAACATGTCACCTATAAGAGAAATGGAATTCCAACTAAACGTGATCCGTTCCACTAAGGGTGCACACAGTGGTGGACATCAATGATGAAACAAAACTTTATGAGCTATCTTATCACATGTTGAGAACCATTTGTTAATATCTACTGCAGCTTTAAAGGTATTAAAGCCTTAATCTGTAAAGATAATTTATGGACACTCTGAACATTTTAAGTCACATGTAGACGCTGCTGCTGTAGAAACGATTATATACCATTAATGCCGCTAGATTATCTGTAATATAACACTGCAATTTAATGAAGCGCATGAATGGCAAAAACGCTATTGCAAGCGGTACATGGGAAGATTATCGCGTCATTCACGATTGTCCAGCTCCATTGTCAAAGGTTACTCATATAAGGCTAATATTAATTGAATAAGAAGTCCTTCAGGCACTTCGTTAAATCGCTATGTTAAATTACATATAATTTTCGACGTTAGTGGTGTTTGATCGTTGCTACAGTAGCTTTCAAATGACCGAAGAGCAACTTATACCTGGCAGACAAACACGTTATGTCCTCATTGTATTATCATATTGTCACAGTTGCTTATTCAAATTCGAAAACGCAAATAATGTAGCCCCTTTAAAATCTGACGCTGGTGGGTTTGGAGCTCTACAGAGGTCGTGTGACCCTCCTCCAGTGTCTGAGCCACGGCTATCAAGTGTATATGTCCCAGTCGGTTGTCCTGAATGACCACAGAGTTTCAGAAGTGTGCCAGGAAAGTGTGAGAGAACCGCTCCTATTCTTTATATATGTGGCGCAATCACTAATAAAGCTGCGAATTTTATTTCTGAAAGCAGGTTGGTTTTATCCAGGATTTCAATACACGATTGTATTCCTCACTCTTTTGGACACAAACTCCTGTTTCTGAACACAAAATCCGTTGAACACGACGGCCTTACGCCATCTTACTGGGAGAGCCCGTACGCCCATACCGCAGTACAATTCTACTGGTCGACTTCGGAGCCAACGTTTTACTCCACCAATAATCTCCCCACCATCCACGTACTGCTTCACACGGGGTACATCCTTCATTGGGCCAAACACATGGAAGTCAGAAGGTGCGAGATGCGAGATGGACGGTGGATAAGGAAGAACCGTCCAATGAAGTATTATGAGCTTCTCTTGGGTGCTCATACTTGTGTGAGGCCTTGCGTTATCCGTGAGGGAGGACACAAAACAGAACAACCCCTTCTGAGTGTAACGTTCTTTAAAAAAGAATAATGCTTTTTAATTTTGCGTTCTGACTGTAGGACCGCACGGGATTAGCCGAGCGGTCTGGGGCGCTGCAGTTATGGACTGTGCCGCTGGTCCCGGCGGAGGTTCGAGTCATCCCTCGGGCATGGGTGTGTGAGTTTGTCCTTAGGATAATTTGGGTTAAGTAGTGTGTAAGCTTAGGGACTGATGACCTTAGCAGTTACGTCCCATAGGATTTCACACACATTTGAACAACATCTGACTGTAGGTTGTCATGATTATACGTATCCGGTTTGAAAGATATAAACGTAATGGTGATAACGGGGTGGTCCATAGATAGTGACCGGGCCAAATATTTCACGAAATAAGCGTCAAAAGAAAAAACCACGAAGAACAATACTTGTCTAGCTTGAAGAGGGAAACCAGATGGCGCTATGGTTTGCCCGCTAGATGGCGCTGCCACAGGTCAAACGGATATCAAATGCGTTTTTTTAAAAATAGGAACCCTATTTTTTATTACATATTCGTATACTACGTAAAGAAATATGAATGTTTTAGTTGGACCACTTTTTTCGCTTTGTGATAGATGGCGCTGTAATAGTAACAAACGTATAAGTGCGTGGTATCACATAACATTCCGCCAGTACGGACGTTATTTGCTTCGTGATACATTACCCGTGTTAAAATGGACCGTTTACCAATTGCGGAAAAGGTAGATATCATGCAGATGAATGGCTATTGTGATCAAAATGCTCAACGGGTGTGTGCTATGTATGCTGCTCGGTATCCTGGACGACATCATCCAAGTGTCCGGACCGTTCGCCGGATAGTTACGTTATTTAAGCAAACGTTGGATCAAGAAACTTAAATAAGCGTATTTAGCTGACTTTATTTAAAGTTTCGTCAAGTATATAATACTAATGTTGTTGAAAATAAACATGTATGCACCCAGTAACGCACTCAGTCGAAAAACACGGGCACGCCGAACCCACGCAACTCGCGTAATATTGTAAACAAACTAGCTCACTTAGATAAGGTGGCTATATACGTGACGTACAGAAACCAGATGGCAGTTATAAGAGTCGAGGGGCATGAAAGGGAAGCAGTGGTTGGGAAGAGAATGAGACAGGTTTGTAGCCTATCCCCGATGTTAATCAGTCTGAATATTGAGCAGGCAAAAAGGAAACAAATGAAAAGTGTCTCATTTCCTAATCTAATTCCCTCAGCATCACCCGACTTAATTCGACCACATTCCATTATCCTCATTTTGCTTTTGTTGATGTGCATCTTATATCCTCCTTTAAGACACTGTCCATTCCGTTCAACTGATCTTCCAGGCCCTTTGCTGCCTCTGACAGAATTACAATGTCATCGGCGAATCCCAAAGTTTTTATTTCCTCTCCATAGATTTTAATTCCTACTCCGAATTTTTCTTTTGTTTCCATTACTGCCTGCTCAATATACAGATTGAAAAACATCGTTGATAGGCTACAACCTTGTCTCACTCCTTTCCCAACCACAGCTTCCCTCTGATGCCCATCGACTCTTATAACTACCATCTGTTTTCTGTACGCTACGTATATAGCTACCTTATGTAATGGAGCTGGTTTGTTTACAATATTACGCGAGAATGATTTGAGTTGGGCGTGCCCGTGTTCGTCGACTGAGTGCGTTACTGGGTGCACCCACGTTTATTTTCGACAACATTAGTATTATATACTTGAAGAAATTTCAAATAAAGGCAGGTAAATACGCTTATTTAATTTTCTTGATCCTACGTTTGGCATGCTAAGGTAAAGGTACAGGGTGAGTATTTGAAAGCAGCATTATTGAATTTTAATTTTAGAGTTACCTCAGATACCCACATGTTGAGTTAATCACTCTTGAATAACTCAATTCAGTTCATTCAGATGTTCACAGCTTCCCGTCAATTGGATCATATTTTGAAATACCCATGTGGAAGCAATGCTCTCTCGCAATTGCGAAGAGGCGCCAATCTCAGAGCAGGTGGCCACCGACTCGGCTTTTGAGATCGCGCTACCCCTGTACTGCGTCTCCCCACCACAGAGCTCCGTTCCTCATGTTGTTACAGGACTAATTGGCACTGCCAAAGCAAAACACCTCCACGGAAGTAAAAATTTCCAATTAACTTTGGCTCTCTAGTCGCTAAGCGCTGTGAGCGTTAAGTAAACAATGGGGGCGCAGGCCGGCCTTCCCCTCCCCCTCGTCAGCGTCAGACACTGGCTATTACCGATATTCGACAATCTCTCTAGTTACTCAGAAATAATCGTTACGTTGCTCAAGCTTCAGCGGAACTTACGAACGTTTGCTCAAGATCTTAAGAAGCAGATTAATTTTAGTCTTAGAATGCGCGCTGCTTCTTAGCGCGCAACAAATAAGGAGGACTAGGGGGAGATAATCTGTGTGAATCTTTCACGCTATGTGACATAAGAAAATACAAGATTTTGTCGCAAAATATCAAGTATCGTAACAATAGTATATAGCAGAACGTTATGTAGAAATCTGTGATTTTTGTGTGTTTAATCGATCATATGTGCGGAAACTCGCTATGACATGGAGCGTGTCGACAAAATTACTTGTAACATACGTGTTCACTGTCGAAGCATAGCTGCATGCTCACCATTAACACAAATGGTTGTTTTATCTTCAACTGGCCGAGGTGGCCGTGCGGTTCTAGGCGCTCTAATCCGTAACCGCGCGACTGCTAAGGTCGCAGGTTAGAATCCTGTCTCGGGCATGGACGTGTGTGATGCCCTTAGTTTAGTTATGTTTAAGTAGTTCCCAGTTCTAGGGGACTGATGACCTCAGATGTTAAGTCATATAGTGCCCAGAGCCATTTCTTTTTTTGCTTTATCTTCCAGTGCAAGAAATATAAGCGTAATACATACAGGCAACATCTGTTCAGAAATACGTCTATGGAATAGAGGGTATTGTCGAGTAGAGATGATTTCAGTTTTTTTTAAATCAGCACCTTTAATTCATAAAGAAGGTTGTGAAGCATACTTATAACTGCATACTTCGCTCCCATCTGTCCAAGAGTGAGATTACATTGTGGACGTCAAAGGCTATTTTTATTCCTTGTGTTACATTTCTGAATGTTGCTAATTTTCGTAACCCATTTCATAACTGAGTAAATGTGTTGTGAGTAGTTGTTATTAAGCTTATTTTTTAACAGCACCACAAATGAAGATAAATTTATAAACATTAACTGCAATCCTTATCTCCACTATTTCTGGATGAGGTATAGAATGTATTGCTTCCCCCTACTTATACCTACCGGGGAGATCACAAATGTAACATTAGAGAGATTCGAGCGCGCACGGAGGCTTTCCGGCAGTCGATCTCCCGCGAAACATACGCGACTCGAACACGAAAGGGAGGTAATGACAGTGGCACGTAAAGTGCCCTCCACCACACACCGTTGGGTGGCTTGCGGAGTATAAATGTAGATGTAGATGTATTTTTACAGATGTGGTATGTTGAACTTCTTCTGACTTCGCCTAATGTTTCTACCTATTGCCCTTTCCGCATGATTCAACTCCATACAACATTTTCAGTGGTTGATTTAAGATATGTGCAGAGATTATTTATCAACTTTCAGTCCCATTTCAATGCCATCCTATAGACAAAATAAGTAACTTTCAAACAGTCGATGACAACCACGTAAAGAAATTTTGACTAACGGGCAACTGGTAGTAAAGAAAGTCACATCCACACTCGAAAGAGTAAGAAGCACCCCGTCAGTCCCAAAGGTCATTTTTGTTCCTATTTAGTCACATCTTATTCTCTATAAGTGCTGTTGTTGTGGTCTTCAGTCCATAGACTGGTTTGATGCAGCTCTCCATGCTACTCTATCCTGTGCAAGCTTCTTAATCTCCCAGTACCTACTGCAACTTACATCCTTCTGAATCTGCTTAGTGTATTCATCTCTTGGTCTCCCTTTACGATTTCTACCCTCCACGCTGCCCTCCAATACTAAATTGGTGGTCCCTTGATGCCTCAGAACACGTCCTACCAACCGATTCCTTCTTCTAGTCAAGTTTTGCCACAAATTTCTCTTCTCCCCAGTTCTATTCAGTACCTCCTCATTAGTTATGTGATCTATCCAACTACTCTTCAGCATTCTTGTGTAGCTCATTTCGAAAGCTTCTATTCTCTTCGTATCTAAACTGTTTATCGTCCATGTTTCACTTCCATACATGGCTACACTCCATACAAACATTTTCAGAAATGACTTCGTGAATCTTAAATCTATATTCAACGTTAACAAATTTCTTTTTCTCAGAAACGCTTTCCTTGGCACTGCCAGTCTACATTTTATATCATCTCTACTTTGACCATCATCAGTTATTTTGCTGCTCAAATAGTAAAACTCACCTACTACTTTAAGTGTCTCATTTCCTAATCTAAATCCCTCAGCGTCACCCGATTTAATTCGACTACATTCCATTATCCTCGTCTTGCTTTTGTTGATGATCATCTTATACCCTCCATTCAAGACACTGTCCATTACGTTCAACCGCTCTTCCAAGTTCTTTGCTGTCTCTGGCAGAATTACAATGTCATCGGCAAACCTCAAAGTTTTAATTTCTTCTCCATAGATTTTAATTCCTACTCCGACTTTTTCTTTAGTTTCCTTTACTGCTTGCTCAATGTATAGATTGAATAACATCGGGGATAGGCTACAACCCTGTCTCACTCCCTTCGCTACCACTGCTTCCTTTCAAGCCCCTCAACTCTCATAAATGCCATCTGGTCTCTGTACAAATTGTAAATAGCCTTTCGCTCCCTGTATTTTAGCCCTGCCACCTTCAGAATTTGAAAGAGAGTATTCCAGTCAACATTGTCAAAACCATTCTCTAAGTCTACAAATGCTAGAAACGTAGGTTTGACTTTCCTTAATCTACCTTGTAAGATAAGTCGCAGGGTCAGTATTGCCTCACACGTTCAAACATCTCTACGGAATCCAAACTGATCTTCCCCGAGGTCTGCTTCTACCAGTTTTTCCATTCGTCTGTAAAGAATTCGTGTTAGTATTTTGTAGCGGTGACTTATTAAATTGGCCGGCCGTAGTGGCCGAGCGGTTCTAGGCGCTACAGTCTGGAACTGCGCGACCGCTACGGTCGCAGGTTCGAATCCTGCCTCGGGCATGGATGTGTGTGATGTCCTTAGGTTCGTTAGGTTTAAGTAGTTCTAAGTTCTAGGGGACTTCTGACCTCAGCAGTTGAGTCCCATAGTACTCAGAGCCATTTGAAGCATTTTGAACTTATTAAACTGATAGTTCGGTGATTTTCACATATTTCAACACCTTCTTTCTTTGGGATTGGAATTATTATGTTATACTTAAGTCTGAGGTTATTTCGCCTGTCTCATACATCTTGCTCACCAGATGGTAGAGTTTTGTGAGGGCTGGCTCTCCCGTGCCTATAAATGAGTAGATAGATAATTTTTCCTCCCACCTAATGTTTACCATGAGCCGGCGTCAGTATGTACGTGGCTGCAACGTACCCTTACAGCACGGTGAATGACTGGCGAGAACTCACTGCTTCACTTTGTACCGATGCCGAAAAATTAATAAATACTATGATTTACATGTTGTTAACATGTTCGATGTTATTATCGTGTGGTATGACTGATATGCATCGGGATACGTGTAGAAATTTACATTATTTGTAGTGACAGGCCGACTATTTGCGTCCAATATCATGTGTTACTTCATTTAATATGATGCCTGGTGCAATGCAGATTTGTACCACTGTCAGTACCACTATCAGTAAATCGTTATACGCAAGAAACTAAACAAGTTGAAAACTAATTTCCCACTAGTTGCACCATTACTCCCGTCTCAGAAAATACATCTTTCTGAATCGTCATTGACTTTGTAAGAAATTAAACCTGAAATATTACTGAGTGTGTTCCAACGGAGAGCTTCTGTGCCGTATAATATGTGTATCTCTTTCTAATAATCACAAGTGCCATTTACGCACTCGTAATAACGTACCGAGTGCATGTAAAGTGCAGTAAATGGCTGTATAAGAAAGTTTACTTGAAATATTCTTCTAACAAACACCACGAAATAAAATTTTATGTTGCTCGAATATGTCACTTTACCATATCTGAAGTATTTATTGTAATATTTGTAAGCGCTGTAGAGCTATTCATTTATTTCAATATCCAGTAGGCCGCTACCACTAACAGTTACGCCCGCAGTAGATGTGTTAGTAACTCTGAACCAAAAACGTAATTATTTCGGAAAAGGGATGAGATATATAACAATTTAAAAAATGTTTCCATAATTTTGAAGGATGGTAGCAGCGTAAGTACGTTTGAAATCAAGAAAATAAAACAGGAACCGTATACAGGGTGTTACAAAAAGGTACGGCCAAACTTTCAGGAAACATTCCTCACACACAAATAAAGAAAAGATGTTGTGTTGACATGTATCCGGAAACGCTTAATTTCCATGTTAGAGCTCATTTTAGTTTCGTCAGTATGTACTGTACTTCCTCGATTCACCGCCAGTTGGCCCAATTGATGGAAGGTAATGTTGACTTCGGTGCTTGTGTGGACATGCTACTCATTGCTCTACAGTACTAGCATCAAGCACATCAGTACGTAGCATTAACAAGTTAGTGTTCATCACGAACGTGGTTTCGCAGTCAGTGCAATGTTTACAAATGCGGAGTTGGCAGATGCCCATATGATGTATGGATTAGCACGGGGGCAATAGCCGTGGCGAGGTACGTTTGTATCGAGACACATTTCCATAACGAAGGTGTCCCGACAGAAGACGTTCGAAGCAATTGATCGGCATCTCAGGGAGCACGGAACATTCCAGCCTATGACTCGCGACTGGGGAAGACCTAGAACGACGAGGACACCTGCAATGAACGAGGCAATTCTTCATGCAGTTGACGATAACCCTAATGTCAGCGTCAGAGAAGTTGCTGCTGTACAAGGTAACGTTGACCACGTAACTGTATGGAGAGTGCTACGGGAGAACCAGTTGTTTCCGTACCATGTACAGCGTGTGCAGGCACTATCAGTAGCTGATTGGCCTCCACGGGTACACTTCTGCGAATGGTTCATCCAACAATGTGTCAATCCTCATTTCAGTGCAAATGTTCTCTTTACGGATGAGGCTTCATTCCAACGTGATCAAATTGGAAATTTTCACAATCAACATGTGTGGGCTGACGAGAATCCGCAAGCAATTGTGCAATCACGTCATCAACACAGATTTTCTGTGAACGTTTGGGCAGGCATTGTTGGTGATGTCTTCATTGGGCCCCATGTTCTTCCACCTACGCTCAATGGAGCACGTTATCATGATTTCATACGGGATACTGTACCTGTGCTGCTAAAACATGTCCCTTTACAAGTACGACACAACATGCGATTCATGCACGATGGAGCTCCTGCACATTTCAATCGAAGATTCGGTGACCGATTGATTGGTAGAGGCGGACCAACTCCATGGCCTCCACGCTCTCCTGACCTCAACCCTCTTGACTTTCATTTATGGGGGCATTTGAAAGCTCGTGTCTACGCAACTCCGGTACCAAATGTAGAGACTCTTCGTGCTCGTATTGTGGACGGCTGTGACACAATACGCCATTCTCCAGGGCTGCATCAGCGCATCAGGGATTCCATGCGACGGAGTGTGCATGCATGTATCCTCGCTAACGGAGGACATTTTGAACATTTCCTGTGACAAAGTGTTTGAAGTCACGCTGGTACTTTCTGTTGCTGTGTGTTTCCATTCCATGATTAATGTGATTTGAAGAGAAGTAATAAAATGAGTTCTAAGATGGAAAGTAAGCGTTACCGGACACATGTCCACGTAACATATTTTCTTTCTTTGTGTGTGAGGAATGTTTCCTGAAAGTGTGGCCGTACCTTTTTGTAACACCTTGTATATGAAGAGAATGACTCGAGAAATGTTAAGATGCTACCAGCTACGCACCAGTCATCGTGAAAATCCCTCGCTGAATCATATTGCGACATGAATCATCACTTTCATTTTTCTGATGTTATTGATTATTAAACTTTCATTTTCAATGCTCACTTGCCTGAAGTGTTCCCCTTATATAGACTACCAGTAACTGATGTTAGTTGAACTTTCATTCGTACTACGTCTGGTCGGTTCCGGCTCTTTTATACGGAAAAACACGTAGTGATGTAAAAACGAGTTAAGCTCTATATTCGTATTATTCAGCACGGATATTCTTCTATTACATGTTGCATTTCTAGAGCCTGCTGACAAATATCACTCTTTAAAGGCTGCATGTAAAGTGTTATATCGAGAGCAGTCGAACATCATTCATACAGCACTCATTAATCGAGATCTCCGGATCAAATTAAATTATCATAATGTATAACACACCATTCACATTTAATGCGTACGGATGTAACACAGTGTCACTCATTATGTGCTTAAACATGTAAGTCATTGTTAATAACAGCAACGAGAGCCAATATTTCAAATATGATAGTTGTTAGAGTAAAAGACAAGGACAGTGTTCTGCTCATGGGTGATTTTAACGCCAGGATTGGAAATCGAACAGAAGGGTATGAAAAGGTTATGGGTAAATTTGGAGACGATATGGAGGCCAACAGGAACGGGAAACTACTCTTGGATTTCTGTGCCAGTATGGGCTTAGTAATCACAAACTCCTTTTTTAAACATAAGAACATTCACTGGTATACTTGGGAAGGCAGGGGAACCAGATCTGTCATTGACTATATAATAACAGATCAAGAATTCAGGAAGGCTGTGAGGGACACACGTGTATTCAGGGGATTCTTTGATGACACTGATCATTATTTAATCTGCAGTGAAATTGGGATTGTGAGGCCGAAAGTGCAGGAGGTCAGGTCCATATGTAGGAGGATAAGAGTGGAGAAACTTCAGGATAAGGAAATCAGGCACAAGTACATAACAGCGATCTCAGAAAAGTACCAGTTAGTTGAATGTAGTCAATTACAGTCATTGTAAAAGGAATGGAAAAGGTACAGGGACACAGTACTTGAAGTGGCTAAAGAATGTCTTGGAACAGTAGTGTGTAAAAGTAGGATGAAGCAAACAGCTTGGTGGAATGATACAGTCAAGGCAGCCTGTAAAAGGAAAAAGAAGGCGTATCAAAAATGGCTACATACCAGAACCCAGGTAGACAGAGAAAGTTATGTTGAAGAAAGAAACAAAGCCAAACAGATAATTGCAGCATCCAAGAAGAAATCGTGGGAAGACTTTGGAAACAGGTTGGAGACTATGGGTCAAGCTGCTGGAAAACCATTCTGGAGTGTAATTAGCAGTCTTCGAAAGGGAGGTAAGAAGGAAATGTCAAGTATTTTGGACAGGTCAGGAAAACTGCTGGTGAATCCTGTGGATGCATTGCGCAGATGGAGGGAATATTTTGAAGAGTTGCTCAATGTAGGTGAAAATGCGATCAGTAATGTTTCAGATTTCGAGGTAGAATGGGATAGGAATGATGATGGAAATAGGATCACATTTGAGGAAGTGGAAAAAATGGTCAATAGATTGTAGTGCAATAAAGCTGCTGGGGTGGATGAAATTAAGTCGGAACTCATAAAATACAGTGGAATGTCAGGTCTTAAATGGCTACACGGGATACATGAAATGGCCTGGGAGTCGGGACAGGTTCCATCAGACTGGACAAAAGCAGTAATCACACCAATCTTTAAACATGGAAACAGAAGAGATTGTAACAACTACAGAGGTATCTCTTTAATCAGCGTTGTGGGTAAAATCTTCTCAGGTATTGTTGAAAGGAAAGTGCGAGTATTAGTTGAGGACCAATTGGATGAAAATCAGTGTGAGTTTAGGCCTCTTAGAGGTTGTCAGGACCAGATCTTTAGTTTACGGCAAATAATGGAGAAGTGTTATGAGTGGAACAGGGAATTGTATCTGTGCTTTATAGATCTAGAAAAGGCACATGACCGGGTTCCTAGGAGGAAGTTATTGTCTGTTCTACAAGATTATGGAATAGGAGGCAAACTTTTGCAAGCAATTAAAGGTCTTTACATGGATAGTCAGGTAGCAGTTAGAGTTGACGGTAAATTGAGTTCATGGTTCAGAGTAGTTTCAGGGGTAAGACAAGACTGCAACCTGCCTCCACTGTTGTTCATATTATTTATGGATCATATGTTGAAAACAATAGACTGGCTGGGTGAGATTAAGATATGTGAACACAAAATAAGCAGTCTTGAATATGCGGATGACTTAGTTGTGATGGCAGATTCGATTGAAAGTTTGCAAAGTAATATTTCAGAGCTAGATCAGAAATGTAAGGACTATGGTATGAAGATTAGCATCTCCAAAACGAAAGTAATGTCACTGGGAAAGAAATATAAACGGATTGAGTGCCAAATAGGAGGAACAAAGTTAGAACAGGTGGACGGTTTCAAGTACTTAGGATGCATATTCTCACTGGATGGCAACATAGTGAAAGAACTGGAAGCGAGGTGTAGCAAAGCTAATGCAGTGAGCGCTCAGCTACGATCTACTCAATTCTGCAAGAAGGAAGTCAGTACCAAGACTAAGTTATCTGTGCACCGTTCAATCTTTAGACCAACTTTGTTGTACGGGAGCGAAAGCTGGGTAGAATCAGGTCACCTTATCAACAAGGTTGAGGTTACGGATATGAAAGTAGCTAGGATGATTGCAGGTACTAGTAGATGGGAACAATTGCAGGAGGGTGTCCACAATGAGGAAATCAAAGAAAAACTGGGAATGAACTCTATAGATGTAGCAGTCAGGGCGAACAGGCTTAGATGGTGGGGGTCATGTTATACGCATGGGAGAAGCAAGGTTACCCAAGAGACTCATGGATTCAGCAGTAGAGGGTAGGAGGAGTCGGGGGCAGACCGAGGAGAAGGTACCCGGATTTGGTTAAGAATGATTTTGAAGTAATAGGTTTAACATCAGAAGAGGCACCAATGTTAGCACTGAATAGACTGAAAGGCATAATCACTCTTAAATGATGATGATGATGATGATGATGATCTTAATTCGGTTTTCCTCCCCCCCCCTCTAGGCGCTACAGTCTGGAGCCGCGTGACCACTACGGTCGCAGGTTCGAATCCTGCCTCGGGCAAGGATGTGTGTGATGTCCTCAGGTTAGTTAGGCTTATGTAGTCCTAAGCGATATACACGAAGCTAACACTCCCCACAGAGGTAAAGGCATGTCTGACAACTAACACCGCAAATGATGTGTGTGATGTCCTCAGGTTAGTTAGGCTTATGTAGTCCTAAGCGATATACACGAAGCATGTCTGACAACTAACACCGCAAATGTTGAAGATATTGGAAGAATGTGGGATGAGATATAGTAAATCGTTCAGATGTTCAGATGTTTAAGGGAGACGAAGGTTTAATTGGAATAGGTGACTGGGAGTCAGTAGTAAGAAAAAGAGGAGAAAGAAAAATAATAGGAGAATATGGACTTGAGGAAAGGAACGAAGAGGAAGACGTGTGGTAGAATGTTTCACAGGGCACAGTTTCATAAACGTTAACATTAAGTTTAAGAATCATGGAAGAAGGCTGTATATGTGGAGGGTTTCAGATTAAGTATATGCTGGTAAAAAGGATTATGAAACCATATTTTAAGTTGAAGACATTTCCAGGAACAGATGTAGACTATAACCGTTGTTTATTGGTTGTGAACTGCATATTAAAACTAAAGAAATGGCAGAAAGTTAGGAAATAAATAGATGTGGCGTGGATAAATGGAAATATGATAAGGTTGTTGAGGGTTTAAGATGGAGTATTAGACAACGTTGGACTGAAACAGAAGAAAGGGAAACAGTAGAAGACAAATGGGTATCTTCGAGTGATGGAATAGGGAAAGCAACGAAAGATCACATAGGTAAAAAGACGAAGCTCAAAAGAAATTATTGGATAATTTAAGAGGAAACACACATCGACGAAAGGAGAAAATATGATAATGCCGATGAAAAGGCATACAGACATCTAAAAAAAGAGATTGACAGAAAGTGCAAAATGGCTAAACAGTAGAAACCAGAATGCATTCACAAAAGACGAAGAACATGAAAGGGGAGCACTAGTTGAAAAAGGAATATCAAAGGGCTGTAACCTATTGCCGATATTGTCCAATCTGTACGATGATCAAGCAGTTGAAAATAGAGTAATTCTGGAAAATTAATGATGGAGGAGAAGAAATTAAAACTGTGAGGTTAGACGACGACATTGTTATTCTATCAGTGATGGCAAAAGACTTGGAATAGCAATTAAACTGAATTAAAAGTGTCTTGGAAGGAGGATATAAAATGGACATCAGCAAAAGCAAAATAAGGGTCAGGGAATGTAGTCGAATTAAATAAGGCGATGCTGAGGGAGTTAGACTACAAAGTAGTTGATGACTTTAACTCTATGGATAACAAACTAACTAATGAGAAGATATAACATCAAGACTGGTAACAGCAAGAAATGCTTTTATGAAAAATATGAATTTTTCAACATCTAATACAAATGCAAATGATAGAAAGTCTTTTCTGAAAGTATTTTTCTGGAATGTAGTCTTGTATGGAATCGAAACGTTTACGATGAGCTGTTCAAACAGGGACAGAACAGAAACTTTTGAAATGTGGTGCTGTAGAAGAATGCCGAAGGCTACAAAGGTAGAGCGAATAACTAATGAGGAGGTATCGAATCGCATTATGTTGCGAGCCGGCAGTTGCTGTGTTCAAAGGAGCCGGATGTTACGTGGTAGTTGCTAATGATAGATGGGTGGAACATGGCCAAAGGATCTGTCGCCGTAGAAACTGAACAGGCAAGCAAAAGATTAGTTCACACAAGTGCACTTTAAATAACTGTGTTTTAATTAACTTGCAAGGAACTACTACACTGTTGACAACTTGTGGTAGTCATGACTGGTTACAAGCAGAGGTCCGACTTGGGAGTGTGTCCGTGCATTCTGAATGTTTTCCGGTACATCTACCTGTCAACTACTCCGTGTAACGTTCGGCACCAGCTACCAACACCGCATTTTTTTCTTCAACAATTCTTTGTTGAACACAATGAGAATCACACAAACGAAAGAATAACCTTTTATCTACACACCCTATTTCTCCACGTAATCACCATCCCGTTCTATGGCCTTCCTCAAGCGGGAAACAAGGGCGTGTATGCCCTGTCGGTACAAATACTTGTCCTGGTGGTGGAGCCAGTGCTTCACTGAGTAAATCACCTCCTGATCATCCTCAAAATGTCTTCCATGACTGGCATCCTTTAATGGCCCAAACAAGTGGAAATTCACTGCAACATGTCAGGTGTGACAGCTGATGATGGTCTCCCCGACCGCTGCAAATCGTGGAGCTCCGCCGAACCGCCTTCTGATGACCGCACCCTCCGTGCCCAGCGACTAACTGTACTTCTATCGACAGCAGATTCTCCATAGTCTTTGCACAAAGCACTCCGTCATCAGGTCACAAGTGGCGCATCGGGACCATCCGACCGCCGTGTCATCCTCAGGTGAGGATGCGGATAGGAGGGGCATGTGGTTAGCACACCGCTCTCCCGGCCGTTAACGATGGTTTTCTTTGAGCGGAGCCGTTACTATTCGGTCGAGTAGCTCCTCAGTTGGCATCACGAGGCTGAGTGCACCCCGAAAAATGGCAACAGCACGTGGCGGCCCCCCCAAGTGCCAGCCACGCCCGACAGCGCGTAACTTCGGTGATCTGACGGGAACCGGTGTATCCACTGCGGCAAGGCCGTTGCCAGACTTTGCACAAGCGTTTGTCAATATTTCCCACAGTTTCTTTCTCTGCAGTTAGAAATTCAATGACGACATTTCTTGTACGGTACATCACCTAAAGGCGCCCTATTGGAACTTTCCTGCAGCTTCGCTATCTGTCGGAACTGACGAAAACTTGGCACCCTCACTCAAGAGACTTCAAATAATATATACGTAACGTTTCGCATTCATAGCATTGTTTTCGGCTGAGAAAAAAAAAATGGGGTGCATTAATTTCTGGCCAACCCCTGTAGCATACAGGTGCCCACATGCCCGCCGCTTATAACACCGACCCGATGGTCGTCATTGGTCGGCGATCTGGGGGATCTTCATTGGTGGCGATGTTTAAAGAGCCGCTTGCGGGAATCTTCGAGGTGCCAGCTCTGACAGTGTCGATAGGCTACGATACTACACATCGTACTGGAGACAAAAATTTGTGGAAGAACTTGATTAAAATGAGAGATTGGTTGACGGAACATATCCCATCCCATCAAGGATTTGTCAAATTGTTAACCGAAGGTAGTGGTGCAGGGGGTGTTTGTAGAGGGACACCAAGGCCTGAGTACAGCAAGGAGGCTCAAATGGGTGTAGGCTGCGGTAGTTATGCTGTGAATATATACAGAAATGTGTTCGCCAGCATAGTGAGCTGCATTCAATGGTCCTTCGGACTCTAGGGCACAACAGTAACACCTTTGAGACCAGATTATCTTCCTATTGACAAAGTTGTCATTCTGTCTGTTGCAAGTCATGAGCGTCATTTGTCTGCAAACTGTGCAAAGTTTGTTCTGTGTGTTATCGTATTTCAACCGTTCGTGTATAGTATTTCCTGAGGCAGCACTTGGGGAACAACCCAGTATTGGCCAGAAACCGCCGAAAAATCTCAGCCCGGCAGGCACCAGGTGTTATCATCCTTCTTCCTAGTCATGCTGAGATACTGTTCTGATTTCAGTGATCTCGTCACAGACATGACTCTAGCTACTTACATTGCTTTTCCTGTTTACTCCGTAATGGTCGTTAAAACATCACGATGTTTCGATTCGGCTCTTACCAGCCTTACCAGCCTCCCCGTCTCTCTGGCTGCTCTGCGAAATACGTTATTCTAGCCAGTCAAGATGACAACTTTACAGACTACTGTGGAATACCGCGCCTTCAGTCGGTTCTGACGCTGTAAATTGACATGTAGTAGTCTGTGTATTTCTCTGCTATAATGTTATCCAATAGCGATGACGATAACCACTACAGCATTATTGAGATCATGAAATTACCAAACCACTCATGTCAAGCGAGCTGTTTGACACACTTAACAAAAATTTGATCTAAATTGTCAATTTATTCCCTAGAAAAGTACGGCAGCTGCATTTTCATCCGTCTCCCTAGTCATGCTGAGATACTGTTCTGATTTCAGTGATCTCGTCGCAGACATGACTCCAAGTACTTGCATTACTTTTCCTCTTCACTCCGTAATCCGTTTTCTTTAATCGTAAAAGATGCCCATTGTTCTTTCAGTTAGATTTAAGCTTACGAAATGATGGTATCACTCATCTATATTCTGGACTTAAGTACTGTTGTATATACGGGACACATCATTCGGCACATATGTTAGACTTTACGAAGCTATGGCGCTTCTTATCAAGAGCAGGCAATGTTTCTCTAATGGTAATTCCAAGTGAGTGCAATGTCATCTGATGTCGGTAAAGAATATAACCACGCATGGGGCAATGTTTTATCACAATGCGCAACGGAACCTGACAAACTAACTACAGCACGACTGATCAGGTAATGAATTTCATTAATAATTTAAAAAGACAATTCTCAAGGAGGACAGCTATTCTCACTGTTCAAGAGAAGTGGAAAGACGTGATGGAATGCACGTAGGCGAAAAGACTAGAGAAAAATACTCCAGGAAAAAGGATATATATTGGCACGTTATCCACCTCGAGCTTCATTAGTCATTTAACAAAGGAAACGTCATCACAGTAATACGGTTCCTTATGGGGATTGTCCTAACCAACACTTTGGACACTATTCTGTTGACAAAGGACCGTGTCATTGAATTGATGGGACATTTTAGCTCTTGTGAATGCAGTAAAACTCAAACTGACAGCGGTTGCCGTCAAACTTAGCTTGTGAACGTTCATTCTCCTGTAGCAATAAGAACAGAGTGACAATGTGTCAACGATTATTTAAGAAGATCTATCAGATTAAATTTAAAAAAAATATTCGATGTAGTTTAACTTTTCTGGAGAATTAGCCGTAAATTTTAAAAACACAGTTAATCTTCTGTGTATATTAAAAACAGGTTGGCCAACCAAAATGTATTGTATTCAGGGCAGCTAACAACGACTGGCTCGTTTAAGTTAGAGCACAATCTGTTCCGTTTGGTACCTTGACCGGTATGTAATATGATTTAGGCCACGGCGTAGCCGTAACAAAACAGTACACAAGCTATTGGAATTTAGATGCCGACAGTATGCTCATCTGCAAGGAAAACCGTATTAATGTCTTGTCGTACGATCAGTGACGAACTACACCCCTTGATTATAGTGCCGACACTCACCTAACATACACTTACAGCAAACTAATCACAATTTCAAAACACTTTAAATAACCCCCTTAATTAATACTGTCACCATAGCAATGAAGACCAAATCCAGCCACAGTCCATAACTGTGTAAGCAAGGAGATAGCATACAATCTTATTCCCACATTATCCTAAAAATCTTGACAATACTTACAATTAAAGTAGCACGCCAACTTTGACCCAGCAGTGCGTGTAACATTCTCTTGCAATGCACGCACTATATTGTATATGACAGTGGCAGACAATCTCACTCAGAGCACAAACTGAAACACCAAACGAGCTCAGTGCAGCTTGATGCAACTGCAGTACCCACGCAAGGTACAAGCTCAACACATGTGTGGATGGCAGTCACTAGGCTGATAACACGTCTTATCGCAGCAAGTACCTTTGCACATGCCGTACATAAACACAGGGTGGAGTCTACCCTGTGTAAACAAAAAACTAATGGAAAGCACGCTTTCCTGCCGTAAAATCTATTTAACAGAGTTCACGTACCATTTGCACACAGTGTCCGTCTGCAACATCCAACTGAGCAGACTTAGTCCTTCATGCAGTCCCACGAGCATATATCATCGGTAATGTCGTCATCGATCACATACTGGGCAGTTTTCGCTTCCAAACCATAAGAAGCGGTACCACCCAGCAGAAATCACATCAGTTCCACTCCGCTGGAGTACCGAGGTCAGCCCGACAACCAACTGACTAATCCTTTGCTGAAGTCCCTTCCATGCGTTTCACACAGCTCGGAGGCGCTGACTGCAATAGTTTCCAACATAGATTACTTCACGTCTAAGATGTGCCAACTCAGGGCATACTGCTCAGGAAAATCTGAAGAGCACTATGGAAAAATCGTACCTAGGTAGATAACGAAAACAAGTCGCTCTTCAAAAAGATTAAGTTGAACACCGATGAAACTTACGCAAACCAAATTTAGTCAAGTAGTTTCCTTGAAGTTTTAAAACAATTAAGGAATTAAGACACAGATGTTATTTGTCAGCAACCTTATTTAAGTTGTATTTAAAAGTTATTGTTGGTTACTGGAACAGACAGTACAAAAGTTCGGGTGTGATGGTAGAGCATCAAAGTCTACTTTCATCACTGTTTGCCGACAATCAAGTACTTATGTCTCTGTGTAAGGGTGATGCCTTTCATCAAACGAGAAAATTAATGAATGATTACAAACAATGGGGACTTATGGTGAACATGGATAAAACAGAATGTCTTGTTGTTGAGAAGTGGCAAGTAGAGGATTTGGATTTTGAGTTTGGTCTGTGAAAATGTGGAAATGGTGAAGTATCTAGGCTCACTAATCGATAAGACTGGATAGTGTGACGTGGACACATCTGACAGGATAAGTCGAGCGAGGGTGGCCATTATATCATTAACTGGTATCTTTTAGAGTAGATACATATCCAGACGGATATAGAAAATAGTGCCGTGGTTGAAACGGCTCAGACCGTTGGACATTGGATGGGAGACAAAGATTGAAAGATAAGGTTGTCGAAATGTAAAGTTAGCATTGTCAAGAAAGCGACCCTCTTGGATCGTCTGAGGAATGAATTTGTAGGCATGGAGATGGATGCATTGGAACCAATGACAGACAGGACTAATGCTCGACCATTGAGATGGTATGGACATGTCTGCTGGATGGAAAAACAAAGATGGCTGAAGTATTTACTAAAATGGTCTCCACCCGAGTGATGGAGCCGAGGGAGGCCGAGGGCAATGCGAAGGAGGTACCAAAGCTAAAGCTTTCGGAGAAGATTAGCAAGATAGAAGTTTTCGGCTTCTGAGAAGAGACAATTGCAGGTAAGTGGAAACGCTCAACAACGTAAAAGTAAGTATTTCCAGTCATAAGGTCCGCCTCCGTAGCGTAGCTGTAGCGTCACCATCTACCACGCAGGGGGCCTGGGTTCGATTACCGGCAGGAGACTGGGTGTTTTGTGTGTCTTTCATCATTATTGACTCGCAAGTCTCCGAAGTGGCCGAACTCCCCCGAATGGGGCCTCCTCGCCAACAGTGTCATACGATTATTCCATTTCATGTTTCCATTCATAACAGAATTTAATTACTGTACAATTTACCTATACTAAAAAAAGAAACATCTAACGAGTATGTTTTATCTTACATGTGCTCGAAAGCAGCATGTGTAACCGTACGATCAGGCCATGTCTAAAGGATCACAAAACGTTCTAAAACTTCCCAGACACTGTGCCTGGTGAAAAATTCCTGAGTGGGGTTAGTGGAAAGTCAGTTGTTACGAAAAACCAACCTTCTGTGCCAAACAGTTCATACAGATGGCTGGGTGTTAAAAAATTGGCAGTACGTGTTACTCAAGCCTCGCACCTAACAAATTTCCAACAATAGCTCGATGGGAAATTTCACAGTGCTCCTGTTAGTCAGAGTGACCAATCACTAGAAGACTTTCTTAAAAAAGAGCAGAGCAAACTGTTGTCACCGATCACGCCAGTAGCCAGCTTTGAAAGTTAAAATTCAACGAACGTTACCACGCGTTTGTCGTGAGAGCGAAGGGAACCGTATTGATTCTATGAACACATGTTTACCACACATTATAAATGTACACATTATACGTGACAGAGCTAACAGCGATTAGGTTACGGATAGATGGCAACATAGGATGCAGATATGAAATAAAAGGATATAAAAGAGTTTTCCCTCCATAATCCTTCTCCCTGACACTGCTGTTTCACAAGAAAATAGCAAAAAAATAGTCTTCTGAACAAAGCGTAGTCAAGTTAATCATTACAAACAACAGTTTCATGGAAGGTGACTGAGGCAGATGCTTTTGAACAGCATTTGCTATCACTGTTGTTATCATTTCCAAATACCGTTGCATATTACGTAAGATTGGAAATCGAACAGTTCCTAAGTCACTGATTAGAACAATTCTGTGTCCTCTGGTAATTGACGACTTTGCTGAATCCCTTAACATGATGCAACTTCTTCCACTGCCGGTGGCATTTGGTAAAGCGTCAGTAGACGGGTCGCTGATAACGCTCGGAACAAGTCCAATGTGGCGATGTGATGTATGAGGGAAGACGAATACCATGAAGGACAGAACGATACAATAGAACAGAAATACAGATCACAAGCAAACAACAAATTCACACCAGACACTTTTCCTTCTACATAAACGATGCAATGATGCAGAAATAGCAAAGACGCTCACGGTTGCCACACAAACGTAAAGCAGAGGTTGGGGATAACAAATTTTAATTCTTGAAGACGACTGACACGTTCATTAATGGGTCATTTTTCTTACGCCACCACTTTATATGGAACTTGGAGACAAATCTTCGAATGTTCTTGTGGCGATGAGCGCACGCATTTGGCTTTGTCCAAAGCATGTAGATCTGTTTGATGCCGGCCAGCAGAAACTGACTAGGTAAGAAACAACTTATATTAGAGATCCAATGTATTTCAAGACGACATCTCAGCTAGTGAGTAATTCCGCCGAAGTCATTTCTACATCTGCATCTACATCCACACGGCCACTCTGGAAATCACACTCAAGTGCCCGCCAGAGGGTTCATTGAACCACCTTCACAATAATTCTGTATTATTTTCGGAGAGCGCGCGGAAAATACCTATATTTTTCCCCGCGAGCTCTGATTTCCCTTACCTTATTACGATGATCGTTTCTTCCTAAGTAGGTCGTCGTCAACAAAATATTTTCGCATCGAAGATCGCACCGCAACGAGAAGCGCCTTTGTATTAATGACGTCCACTCCAAGTTCTGTGTCATTTCAGTGACACTGTCTCCCCTGTTTCTCGATAGCGCAAAGCGGTCTGCCCTTCTTTGAACTTTCTCAATCTACTCCGTGAATCCTACCCGGTAAGGATCCCAAACGGCGCAGCAGTACTCCGAAAAAGGACGGACAAGCTTAGTGTAGGCAGTGTCTTTAGTAGATCTTTTGCATCTTCTAAGTGTTCTGCCAATAAAACGCAGTCTTTGGGTTGCCTTTCCCACAACATTTTTCTATGTGTTCTTTTAATTTAAGTTGTTCGTGTTTGTACTTCCTAGGTATTTAGTTGAATTTACGGCCTTTGGATTTGACTGATTTATCGTTTAACCGAAGCTTCATGGATTCCTTTAAGCTCTTCATGTGGATGACGTCACACTTTTCATTAGTTAAGGTGAATCACCAACTTTCTCACCACAGGGAGATCCATTCTTAATCGTTATGCAATTTGTTCTCATCTTCTAATAACTTTACTAGACAGCATCATCTGCAGACCACGTAAGACGGCTGCTCAGATTGTGTCCTAAATCGTTTGTATAGATAAGGAACAGCGGAGGGACTATAACACTAACTTGCTACGAAATGTGACGTCTCGGACAGGTAATCACGAATACAGTCGCACAGTATTTCAGAATCTTGCTATTTGACTACAAGCCGCTAAGACGTCAAAAGTCCGCTGGAAATCTAGTACATGGAATCAATTTGAAATACCTTTCCCAAAACAGTCAACACATCGTGTAAGTAAAGAGGTAGCTCAGTTTCACAAGATCGAAGTTTTCCAAAACCGTGCTGACGATGTGTCAATAGACCGTTCTCGTCGAGGTAATTGACGATGTTCGAACACAATATATGTTCCAAAATCGTCATGGATATCGACGTTAGTTATGTGAGACTGTAAATTAGTGGATTGGTCCCACTGACTTTCAACATGGAATTATACAGCCAACCGTTTGCAGAAAACTTTTGTACATTGACCTTGGGATCGACACCTACTAAGGGTGTGTTCATCAAAATGAAATTTTTAGATACGATAAAATTAGGTTTCGAACAACCAATGGTCAGAATTTAGTGCCCTTCTTGAATATTCGTGTGACCTGTGCAACTGTCTAATCTTTGGATGAGGCTCTTTCATAGAACATGTGAGTATTATATGGTTGTTAGGTATGGAGCTACTGCATCAGCATACTTTTAAAGGAACCTAGTGGATATACAGTCTGGACCGGAAGACTGAGTGAATTAAGTTGCTTCACTACACCAAGGATATCTTGTTGTAAGTTACTCATGTAGGCACCTGTTCTCGATTAGAAATCTAAAATATTTACTTCGTCTTCTTTGGTGCAAGAAGGCTGTGTCTAGTAACTGTACTTCAGTAGCACAGTAATCGATAGTATTTCGATTGCTATCTGCAGACTAGCATTGAATATGTCTTGCAGCTAGCATACTTCACGTACGACTAGGATTTCTTTCGTTTTTCCACTAGACTTCGAGACAAAGTTTTGTCCTGGAAACTATTATAAATATTTGGCATTGAAGTCCACGCTAAATTTCGAGCTTGTGTATAAGATCGCCAATCTTGTAAAATTTGCGTTCATTTGAACTTTGCAGGATTTTTTCGTTGTTTCTGCAACACCGATCTGACCTCTTTTGGGTACCATGGAGGATCAGATCCGTCGTTTATTAATTTATTTGGTGTAAATCTCTCAATTGCTGCCGATACTATTTCTTTGAATACAATCACATCTGGTCTACACACTTACATTGTTAATTTGAAAAGAGTGGAGATTGTCTCTCAGGAAGAGCGTCAAGGGAATTTACATCTGGTTTTTTGAGTAGCTATATATTTCGTTTATTTTTGGGGAATTTTGGAGTTAGGGTATGGGCATCAACCTAACTCGCTCGCAACAGGATACCATGGAACCACGAGACAGAGACCGACGCATATTCCACCACAATGGGCTTCTCAGTTTCCAGGGAAATGACAGGATACACCTATAGACAGGGGAGTACCATTTGGAAAGTGTCAAGAAAAAAACTTGTAACTGTTGCTTAAAAATTGTATTTCAGTTAGGTATAGCGTACAATGGCGACAAGCAGTAGTGAGGCGGATTTTGATGCAGTAGTAGTAGTTGATATTGTTAGTTGTGGCAGGGGATTTAATTTTAGTGTTAGAAATGGCTACGGTGATAGCATATTGTATTATGTTAACTGTAGTAGTAAATGTAGATTCGTGCTAGCAAAAAATACTGATTGTCGTTATTAGCAGTCTGAAGAATATTAACGACTTACAACTCGATGCTGATACTGTTAACGGGTCTCATAATTTTAAGTACCTGAGAGTCACATTGTGGTCCAATGGTAGAAGTATGGATGATATAAACAACAAAATTAGCCAGGGCAACTGAGCCATAAAACAACTAAATGGTATTTGCTAGAACAAAAACAAAAAGCGCAGAACAAAACATACCATCTACCACACAATTATTGGAAGTATCACAACATATGGTGCAGAGTTGTGGGAACTAACTCAGAGGCAGAAGATCGCCTACTGGCTGTCGAGAAAGATTTCTGGAGACAGATTTATGGATGTTCCAGGATTTATCGTAGTAGAAATGATAGGATCAGAGAGGTTATGAATGTCGGAAGCACAATCCTAGACCACATAGAAAGGAAGCGCCTACTCTGGTATGGTCACTTAGAGCGTATGCCAGACACAAGTTAGCCAAAACGCGTATGGCAATGTTCTCCACTTCAAAGAAGAAAGCGCAGTAGAGCTGCGAGATGCAGGAAACACGGTGTTAACGAAGCAATGGCGGCGAGATGTCTTAATGAAGGAGACTGGAATGACGCGAACGGTGGAGACAGGGATGCGAGAGGCTGCGGCAGCCGTAGAAAAAAAGAAGGTTAGTTCAGTCATTTTTCAAATTCTAAGTAACAGGCAAAAACATTAACAAAGAATAACGCCATCTTCTTTCGTGTAACATACAGCAAAACTCACGGAGGTTGACCGCAGTTACGACCAATGCTGGTTCACTGAATTCTGTGATCCGTGGTATGCTTAAAAGGACTATAGGGCATCTGTTAAGACATCAGGGAATGACTTTCATGGTACTAAAGAAAGCTGTATAGTCCAAAACTGTAATGGAAGAGAGAGATTGGAATACATCCAGCAAATAATTGAGGACGTAGGGTGCAAGTGCTACTCTGAGACGAAGAGTTTGGCACAGGAGAGGATTTCGTGGCGGGCGCATCAAACTAATCAGAAGACTGATGACTCAAAAGGAGATTCTACCGCCATCCAACCCAATCAGTAAAGAGACACTGACAGGCCATGTAATACACGAAGCGAATCACGAAACTGAAGGTACAAGTATCTTTATCCTAACGACAGAAAATGTTAACGAATATTGTGAATCTCATTCTACGTGATGAGAATCTAAGAAAACCAAATGAGAACATTTTCTGAGATAACCTGTTGCCGAATGAATAGAATGCACAGATGTGCTCGAAAGTATTTTATAAAAATGGTTCAAATGGCTCTGAGCACTATGGGTCTTAACTTCTGAGGTCATCAGTCCCCTAGAACTTACAACTACTTAAACCTAACTAACCTAAGGACATCACACACATCCATTCCCGAGGCAGGATTCGAACCTGCGACCGTAGCGGTCGCGCGGTTCCAGACTGTAGCGCCTAGAACAGCTCGGCCACTCCCGGCCGGCACTATTTGATAGGTGCCGTGTTATGTTTCTGTTCCGTGCTCATTCGATTACAACAGAGGAACTCATTTAACTGTGTCACTTCATAAGGAGCTTCTCGCAGCTGTGGTTACATATTTAATACAAAAGCAAAGTCATACAATAACAATGTAGAAACATATTTCTTTACCTCAAAAGTAGTTTCTGATTTTCTTTGATGATGTGGTATTCATTACTGTTGCTTAGGCATTCAGACCCTTTATTTATTTGTAGAGACAACTAGAGGTATGCCAAAACTGAGAGAATACTCAGTGGTTGGGAAGGGAATGAGACAGGGTTTTAGCCTATCCCCGATGTTATTCTATCTGTATATTGAGCAAGAAGTGAAGGAAACAAAAGAAAAATTCGGAGTAGGTTTCACAACCCATGGAGAAGAAATCAAAACATTGAGGTTCGCCGATGTCATTGTAATTCTGTCAGAGACAGGACTTGGAAGAGCAGTTGAACGGAATGGACAGTGTCATGAAAGGAAGGTATAAGATGAACATCAACAAAAGCAAAACGAGGATAATGGAATGTAGTCGAATTAAGTCGGCTGTTGCTGAGGGAATTAGATTAGGAAATGAGACACTTAAAGTAGTAAAGGAGTTTTGCTATTTGGGGAGCAAAATAACTGATGATGGTCGAAGTAGAGAGGATATCAAATGGAGACTGGCAATGGCAAGGAAAGCGTTTCTGAGTAAGAGAAATTTGTTAACATCGAGTATAGATTTAAGTGTCAGGAAGTCGTTTCTGAAATTATTTGTATGGAGAGTAGCCATGTATGGAAGTGAAACATGGACGGTAACTAGTTTGGACAAAAAGAGAATAGAAGCTTTCGAAATGTGGTGCTACAGAAGAATGCTGAAGATTAGATGGGTAGATCATATAACTAATGAGGAGGTATTGAATAGGATTGGCGAGAAGAAAAGCTTGTCGCACAACTTGACTAGAAGAAGGGATCGGTTGGTAGGATCACCAATTTAGTATTGGAGGGCAGAGTGGAGGGTAAAAATCGTAGAGGGAGACCAAGGGATGAATACACTTAAGAAATTCAGAAGGATGTAGGTTGCAGTAGGTACTGGGAGCTGAAGAAGCTTGCACAGGATAGAGTAGCATGGAGAGCTGCATCAAAGCAGTCTCAGGACTGAAGACCACAACAACAACTCTGTTGCTGTGAGGCGATTTGTTTCGTCTGCTATGAAGAAGGGAAAGAGTCGACCTAGAGTCTATGTCATACCTCAATAACTAATAAATGTGTGGAGTTGACGACAAAAAGACGACGGAACAATTGCAATAAGACAAGAAGTGATGACAGTAAATCCGATGTATTTTCCTCCGATGGTGTGCTGTAAATACGTCATTCAAGGTACGAAAAGACAGCAGGAAGCAACAGGCACCGACCATTAATCACGGCGTCGGCAGCGTCATGGCGTGGCGATGTTTTTCTACACATGCAGCTGATTGTCTAGTCCAAAACAGAAGGCATAATGTCTCACTTCCTGTAGACTGACATTTTACAAAAGAATATGCTTCTGTATTGGAGAAAGAATACGATACATTAATAAAAATTTCAACAGGGCAACCATTTAAATTTATATTTCTCCATATAAAAATTTCTTTTCAGAAAAAAAGATCAAACTTTTCGAATGGCCACATCTGAGCCAGAATCTAGATCCAACTGAACATTTCTGGGATGTTGTAGAATCTACTCAGACAAAGATCTATTTGCTGTCGCTTTATTGGACGAATGGTCAAAACTTCCGCTTGACCTATTTCAAAAGCTTGTGGACTCAGTGCCAAAGACATTATTTAAACCCATATGTATGCAACGAAATAGTGATTTTTTCTTCAGATTACAAAATAGCTTTGTTTTATTCTTACGCATTTAAGACTTACGAATTACTTTTGAGCCAAAAGAATTATTTCTAGTTTGATGTAAGACAACTTTGTTTGACGTAATTGTGGCTTTGCCATAAATGGATTACAATTATATTCTTTTCGATTATCCAATGGTTTTTTTTTCTGCTACACACTTATCTCTATGTATTTGTCACAAATGCTTTCTACAAAATATTTTGGCTCGCTACTGTATATATGTGAAAATATACCCACTCGACATTTAACATTACCGAGTGAACGTGCACTATATTTGCAGGCTATGTGAGCTGTTATTCAGCACATGGGTTTTAAGCAGATTAAATTCGTGGTCGAGCGTAGGGCAAGTTCGGACGGGGGACGCAATGTAACCAAGTTCGGCGAAGTGGGCCTGGAACCTCTGAGCTTACGTTGCTTGTCTAACAGCTTAGGGCGGTCTTCATACAGAGTTTATGATGTTACCAGGCTTCTGAGGGTACACACACGACTTCCTGTGTACAAAGTATTTGAACAATGGCGGTAAGTTGACCGAAGATCGTGTTAGCCATAGAAAATTTCTGATTTGGAAAAAAAGGCTTACTCCAATATTTTTAGAGCTAAGTGCCTAATGTATAGTTCTATGTACACAAAAGTAAATGTCTAAAGCCTAAATATGAGAAATTTAGAAGTGAGTTTAAAATGGAGCTCGTGTTGATATCCCGCATGACGCTCTGAAGCAGGAAACATGTCACAAATGAGAAGAGAAAGAAATGTACCCTTTTATATTCGCTGTTTCACATAAGGCGCATAGCACTACTAAGAACAACGTTCCTGTTAAAAACGCAGTTACAATACATGAGGCATACAGTTAATAATTAGATTTATTCAACTAAAAATCTTATTTCGCTACTGATATTTTGATCACGTTCAAACATTTAAAACATCTCGTCTAACTTATTGTTTGACTTTGTCGCCATCTTGATATCGTTACTTAACTTCGATACGAATATTTAAAGATAAACTAAGAAATAACAAGTCTCGATGACAAAGTCTTATCTGTGTACGAGAAGCTGATGAAACAGCTAAATGCAGTAATGTCGCGTAAAAGTCATTTTTTACAAATGAACTCACCACTCCACTTAAAAGAGCGCTGTAGTTGTAGAACCGTTACCAGGAAGTCATGTGACCCTCCGTCATTGACGTACGTCGCGGCAGCGGAGTGGTAAATATGTGCCATTCGATTGTAGGAATCGGCGCAGTAAGTGGGTCAACATGGAGTGATGACGCAGTAGCAGTAGTGAGATGTCGTGTTTAGCGTGCCTACAACAACATTGTGACAGAAATTAACCGATCTCTGGGTGTATAAAAGAAGACTGTTAGAACTGTCAACAAGGAATGGTGTACTACTCACATCCACGGTACAGTCAGTAACAACAGTCGTCGTCAGATGATCCTAACCGTCAGGGGTGAGAACTACGTTAGTCACGCCTTGCCAATATTACTATTTCAAACCCGACAGTGATGCAGATCGGTCCCAACCACGGGTCCGGTGAGTCGCGATTCTGTATCATTTCAAAAATGCAGCGATGCAGAATGAGGCGTTTAACGCACAGAAGATGTAGTTGAGGCCGGAGGTGGTTCTGTGATGTACTAGCTGTGGTTTCGTGCCATGAGTTGAGCCCAGTTGGTCAGGTTACCGCGAACACGGAGCAGGATGTTTATTCTAACATTTTCGGTTACCAAATGATGTCCTTTTTTCTATATCTTTGTGTATAGTATGCTGTGCACACTACCATTTAGTAAAATAGCAATAACTATGTTTATATAGTAGAGTAAGTTGGTCCTTGAAAGTTGCAGTGGGTTGGGCCCAGCAGTTTCGCCGGCCTACCTAAACCAATAACGTAACGTGATTTTGTAAACTTCTCTATGGCAACAATTCAGTGTTGTCACAGCTCTGTAGACGGTTACTGTTTTAGACAGCATACTTTTGGCACTTCGAGGTTTAAAGCTGGCAACACCGCTGTGTGCTGTTGGAGATCTCCTTACGCCTTCTCGACTGTAGTTTGATAGTTACTTGGGTTCCTTATCGCTTGCGGAAGGCCCACTATGTCACTGCTGCGTCTACATCTACATCGATGCACTGCAGCCACCTTACAGTGTGTGGTGGAGGGTATTTCTGGTACCACTTCCCTCTCCCCCTTTCCTGTTCCATTCGCAAGTAGCCCATGAAGGAAGGAACTGTCGGCAAAGCTCTGTATTAGCTCTAATTTTACTAACTCTAATTTATCTAATTTTGTCTTTGTAATCATGTCATGAAAATCATGTGGAAAGAAATAAAACGTTTCCTGTCTCTTGCCAGGATCCTGTGAAGAAACATGTCACCCTTCGTTGGCCCTTCTGTACACCTGTATTAATCACAATTGGCAAGAGTTCGAGAATCATTAACAACACCCAAGAAATGTCACAATGCATAACGGGTGCCCTGCAAGCTACTTCCCTCGTGAATAAATTACATTTCCTTAATATTCTCACAATGTCTCAATCCCCCTTTCGATGTCCTTTCCGACCTCCCACCTAATTTACAGTACTACTGTTTTCAGGCGTCCGTCCCTCACTAGTTTAGGCACAATAGGTCACACCTATCCACATTCATGGTCAACAGAGAGCCATGCAATAGGCTTGCAACACTCTGATAGAGAAATGAATCATTTGCGGATTGTTATCAACCAGATTAATATAACCTGCAAACAGCAGCGCTTCTGTAACACTCCCTTGGCGTAGTCCCGAAAGCACAGTTCCATTAAGAACGCCGTTTTCAGTTCTCCCTGCGACGGAGTCCTGTATCCATTCACATTCATTGGATCTGTATCCCGCAGAAAATCTCATGCAATACTTGGTACAGCAGCTGAAATGCAGCTATCAGCGTCTCCGCAAGTTATCTCTACGGAATCTTATCGTAAATCGATCTTTTCAGCAGCATATGGTGTCATAACTGAAGCAAACTGAGTACTCCTCAGTTAGCGCAATGGGATTCTTTGTCAACGCTAGATGTGACGATACGCATTATTAGTGGAACCTCTTCTGAGGACGGTTGCGTGTGTCTACACCTGCCAAACTGGCATTTTTTAAGAAGTAACACCAGATGTTCAATCAGTCTGTAGTGTTGTGGAGAAACGGAGAACGAAAAGGTGGAGACATCATCTTTGTGTTACTATGAGTATGCAATGAACCCACACACGACGAGAATAATTGGTTTCACCAAGTATAAGCAAATTTGACATCCTCATCTCTTGCAGTTGAGTTGCGTTGTGAGGTTTTCTATAGTCGAAAGTAACAATATGTAGCATTATAAATCAACACGAAATTTGCGTTTACCGTTCATCGTAACATATAGAGTGTGCAGTGATAGTTCTTGGGTCATTCATCTCATTATATAGTTGTGCAGAGATAGAGAAAATGAGCTGTCCGTAAAATGTCGTTCACAAGTCTGCCAGTGCTTCGATTTGATCAGGTAATTTACATTAGTTAATAGATTATCCAGAAGATATACGTATTTGTGCTTGTAAGTGCTTTATGATACTCACTTCACACATGTTTTCCTTCATTATGTTTTCATATAATGAGTGCTGTAAACATAAGAACAACATAGATTTTTTAAATCTTGTTTATATCAGTTAACATTGGAAGTGAACTTTTCTATCTTCTGAATATCATACAAACTTAATACCTACCAATACTGCACACGGTACATAAATGAGATATTTATTTATCTGTTCTTTCATGCAGTAAGAAGTTGCCACAAATATGTTTGGTATGTTTTGCTCTGATGTATATCTCTTTCCATTTCAATATCGTTTCACTGCTAATTTATATATGTACTACACAATATTTCTTACTTCTGTAGTAGTTTTTCGAGTAAATTCCTCCTATTGTCAAACATTTTTAATCAATATTTTCACGTTGTTTACTTTTACACGTGTGCAATTATTTTTTTAGTAGGTTGAGCCATCTTAGAATCTTTGATCATTCAGCTATAAGTTTTGTCACTATTTTGGAATTGCAAATGACATTTTATTGAATCAGACAGCTTTTTATTAAGCCTATGTCTATTAACACTCATAAGCAACAACTTTACTGGACGCTCATCCTGTCTATCGATTTGTTACTCAACTTTGTATTATTTATATTAATATTAGGGGTGGTTATAATTAAACTTCTGCTACTTGCACCAGTGCAGACGAAACAGTGTCTACTGTGTGTGTACCCAACTGTTCTGGAATTGTGTTCAGACTGTCCGCTGTAAGATTTGCGTATGACTTGCCGTTACGCACCGGTACTGATACTGTGACGTAGGGCTGAAACACAAGCATCAGCGTGTTTTGCAGCTGCAGTCAACATAGATCTGGGCAAGGTAAGCAGGGCCTTGTTTTATCGAAACGACATAATTCTGCTGCTGCTATTCGCGAATATCGACGCATTGAAGAAAGTGGAAAGATCCTCTTTCTGCACCAGTGTTGAAGAACGTGACTCAGGAGTCCGAAGTACCTGGCGGTTTGAGAATTGCTCTTGGTAGAGGCTGACGGCCAATTACGCCACAATTATTTCTATTATGAAAAAATGAGACGCCTACAGTCGTACTTATGATTTTATTTATCTTGAAACTACCAGTTTCGGCGCTTCAGTGCGCCATCTTCGGGCTGTGGTTGATGCTGAAGGGGTTGACACGATCACTGCGCTGGCAGTTGATGGTTGAAGTGCTGACACAAAAGTGTTCAGACAGTCTGCATAACCAGTTATGTTGAGCACCTCTCCCGCCACTTGCCTCTCGATGCCAACTGAAGTTGAAGTAATATGAAGGAACAAACCCCCAACTGTTACCTTAAACAACCGAAGGGCAAGCACATTCACATCTCACAAATCGTGGCCACACAGTGCAAAAACTAGCGGATGAGCCCTGAATTCTGTGCCCGTGGCACCAGACTACGTGGGAACCGCCGCAGTGTTCATGTGCACCACCTTGACCACCGTCGTGAAGAGACATTCCGAAGTGAGATCAAACCATCTTGAATAATAAACGCTTAGCTTATCTGTCATACAATTTGTTTCATGACCGGTTTCGTAGCCCAGAAGCAACTTCATCGGGTTAAATCTGTTAAATTACAAAAAGCGGTCACTACTGCTGTGGCCGAATTACAGTTACAGTCAATAATGAGAAATAGAGGAAAATTACGTATATGGTTAATCTTGTCACTAACATTGGAACACAGGCGGGACCGAACGTTTCTTGTCTACGAATAAATGATACAATTAGCGGATCGCTAGGTAAGCCAGAAGTATTGGTCCACGGTTCTTCAACCGAGCCTAAATTTGTGTTTTTAAACTATCAGAAGCAACAAAAAATATCCTTTCAACTTAATTGCATAAAAACGTATAATGGGACAGAACTTCCACTCAAAAATTATAACTTAAAAACACCTGCCATGAATCGAAATGGACGCCAGTAACTGAACATAGCCAGTTAACCATTAGATATAGGGGCACAATCCACCCAGAGCGCCTAAGAATTAACTAAAATGTGGGAAGTGTCAACAAGATCCCACTTAGTAATAAAAACTTTATAAAGACCATAACTCATGAGGAAATTTTTTGAAAATTACATAGCGCAAATGCAGCAGTCCACAATGCATGGAGATGCAGGTGAGAAAGTGACTAGCTATGGACTTAGTGACAAGCCGCGCCGTAGTGGAAATCGAGTCTACGGGTGCGTGGTGGGACAATATGACTTTCAGAAATTGGCGTGGCGTGATCACATTAATAGACAAAAAATTTTCGGATCCTGCGCCGAGTAACATAATAGAGTAATTCCATGTGAGAAAGAACCATGAACAGAAGATAATTCGATTTTTCATATTTTAATTCAGCATACAACGAAAATAATACGTGCAAAAATCGTTATAACGATATAAACGCGTAAATTATTATTTGAGGCGTGCTTACTTGAGCATTTTGTAAGAGATAAGTGATGAGTAAACAAAGCACATTACTGAAAATTTTATTAAACAACGGTAACATATTACTTAAATAGTACTGACGTGGCTGAAAATACTTTATGTTATAAATCCGTGTCCATGGAAATCCAAACTATAAGCGATAGAGTAATTTATTTTGAAGCCACAAAAATACAGACATTGGTCCATTACTAAAGAGGCCATCAAGTGAAGATGTGCACAATCTTACTGACTGTTCTATTTTTAACAAAAAATCAAAGTTGTTAGAATGTTACGTGGCTCTAGTTGTCGGCTTAGTGTCTGCTCGGGTAACTGTTTAATGGACCTCAAAATTTTCACTCCCTCAAGGATGCTATATGTGTTTCCCTCATTTTCTCGATGTAAAATGGATAATTTTGAGGTCTGATCAGTAGGCGCATGCCCTTGTTGTCGAAAATGGGCACTTAGTGACGATCCAGAACCCGAAATGATAGGATGATCGGTCCCTAGGCTTACAGGTTATTTAATCTAACTTAAACTAACTTACGCTAAGGGCAACACACACACGCATGCCAGAGGAAGGACTCGAACCTCCGTCTGGGGCACCCGATAACTGGAGATGTAATGTCTCATCAATTGGGCGCACATCAATAGGTAGCAATTAAATGTGTTTATATGGGCTGTCTTGCTCATTCTTGCTAGACTATCATTTGACGTTTTATGAAATTTTAGACACCAGGCAAAATGAACTTTATCCGTCATGGTACCAACAGCTGAATCTAGTTCGACTGCTCATGAGTAAAAACAGTGGTGTCAGTAATCAGAGTATGCAGGTACTGATGTACATAAAGTAATTGTATTAATTTAGGATTTAATTTCTAACAAACATCGTACAGAGGCTCCAGATCAAATGAGGTGGTGATGATTCAGCTATGTCTAAATGGTGAGAAACAATAGCAATCGCTTCACACTATAGTATTAAGTTTTCATGGGTGCAGTGAGCTGGAAAGTCGCATAATTCAAGTGACTAGATTGACATTGTTTTGTTCTAAATAGAATTCTTAAAACGATATGGATCGCCACACGCTAAGCGCCAACAATGTTGTGAATTTAAACTATAATTAATATTAATGTATCTTGTATCTAAAAGAAAGATTCAAAAATTTCGTATCATCTCTGTCGACTTCAGGAAAGCTTATTACTCAGTCAATAGGAAATCACAGTTTGAAACTCTCAACCAGCTGGTCTTAGATAGTAAAACCGCAGCTCTAGCCAAGCAGACACAAACAAAAGCCAACTCCAAAGCGTAGTTTAGAGGAGAAATTTCTAGAAGTTTTGAGATGAAAATTGCAATCAGGCAGAGAGATGTTCGCCGCTACTCGTTAATTGGGTTCTAGGAAAAACCATAAGGAAATGGCTATTAGCTTACAAGAAGGACAACCAACAAAAATAGAACTTGAAGTGCTAGCAGAAGACGTAGCTTTTTCGGACTTAATCGAAATAGCCACTAGATAGAGAGAAATTCTGAAAGAAATATTTAAAAATCAGGCTTACAAACCCCTTTGAGAAAGCAAAATTTATGACAAACATTAAGGCAGTCCCTTAAATAATGAGAATTGAAAACGGAGAAATCTAACAAGAGAGATCTAACATGTCCATGTATCTAAGAAACGTAATTGAACAAGATCTTTCGAAGAAAGAAGTCATCAAAGCAAGAGATAGTAAGTCGGAAACAACGTATTACCTCACTAAGGATCTATATCCATGAAGGCCAATCTTACACACTACTCTGCAGTAACTCGCCCAGAAGGACTTCATGTAGTAAAATACTTAGCTATAAACAAAAAGGCAGTGTTGGAAGGTCTAGAAATCACAGAAAGAAAAATACTACCAAAAATTTTGGACCAGTTAAACAGCAAAGGCAGTAGAGGAAACATCATAATAGTGAAGTTTATACAGACGTTGAAAACATTACAGACATGATAAGGAAAAGAGGAATAGCGTTCCACAGCCACGTCAAAAGGATGAATCCAAATAGACTACGGTAAACTAAGAATGGATACCAAATGGTGTAAAGACGTTGGAAGGGACGTGGACGAACTCCGAATTACTCCGCAAGGTCTTGAGGAACGAGTGCCACTCAGAAAGGAATTACAACTCTCCAAAGGATTCTACGACAAATCCAAGAGGAAGATTACAGCCACTTGGACACAAGAAAGAAGAAAAAAGTCTCGAGTAATGATGAGAGAAATATGAGAGAAATGGAAAGAGAAACAGTTGAAAGAATTATAGTCCACAGTAATTCAGACGTAAGCGAAGAAAAGAAAGCCGCGAAAGCACTCATAGTTTATGAATTATACCCGTCGGAGGTTCGGGTCCTCCCTCGGGCATGGGTGTGTGTGTTTGTCCTTAGGTTAATTTAGGTTAAGTAATGTGTGAGCTTAGGGACTGATGACCTTAGCAGTTAAGTCCCGTAAGATTTCACACACATTTTCACATATAAATTATAAACGCAAATGTCCAAGGACTGTTTTGAGTTGGCATAGACATTATTCAGTAACTGACATGTGCGCGGAGATTAAACATTTTATGTCGCCAATTGATGGAATCGGCAGTGCATGAAAGAAGAAGCAACTGGCTTGATGTCGGCATTGACCTCTACTTGAACTGGCGCAGTATCGCATTACCATTGACTGACAGCCGGTGATTTTTATTCCAGCATCTCTGTGTGCCCACCACATTACGGGCAATGGTAAGAGCAGCTTAAGCTACTTCCTGTCCACCACTCCCTGCCTAATCGCTCTCCAGCTAAAACTGTCACCTGACGACAGACAGTATGGTCTTGTCTTGGCCGCGGTTTCCACTAGCTGCCTTTCAGTGCTGATTAGACTGGAGAGGTTAAATTTGATGGTGGAAACCGGTTGCTGGAACAAGTTCAAAAATTCATAGATTCAAAGATCAGACAAAAGTAAGGTCACCGGATATGTAATGGAATCTATCTCACTAACTGGCAACAAGCACCAGCATTAACACAGGAAGGAGATTTCAGTTCTAAAAATGGAGTAGAAAACAGGTTGACATATCTCCAGGGCAGAATGCATTATGCCGAACAGTGTGTGAGTTACCTGGTATGACCACCTACGGATATCTCCCTAAAGAATTCCCAGAACGTGCTTTAGAATGACCAACCGAATCCGAATAACCACAGAATGCTCTCCCAAGCGAGTTTTGTTCTCCTTCCCCCACTCGTGTCATGAATGGTGCAACATTTCCTGTTCTATCACCTTGTCGTCAATGGACTCCGTTTGCAACATCACCCAGCGAACGGTCGATGCTAGCTAACTCTGTGCTGTTAGTCTTGGTTACAGTACGACAAGTATTTTGGCCTCACACTATCTTGTATTAGAACAACCGCAGACAAATAAACAACCTAAATAATAATCGGTATGCTGCTCTTGTAAATAATTGATTTAACGACCAGCCTCGTTATTCGTTTATTCTTTGCATTGCACTTAAAAAAGGCTTTGATAGGAACTGGTTGACATTAGCCAGAGTACAGTTAAAACTATGAAAAAGAAGAACCCCATTATTCCATCCGCTACCCCTACAAGTACGTGCGATAAAAACATATACGTATCATTAGTTTTATTTTTGTACTGGTTTGAAAAAGGTTCAGGGAAGTCATACGAACTTACCACAAATTTCCAAATTTTGCAGTATTCGGGCAGCCACCGGGGTATTCAAGTGACGCTGCGAGAAAGCTATGCCATGAGACGGAGAACTACCACTACAGTTGTGGTGTATCCGTGACAGGAGTCACCATCGATCAGTGCGGATAATTACAGCTTACAGGCAACACTGCAGCATGTACACGCAAAATACGTGTTGCATATCAATAACCGGCAAGTAAGCATACCCTACAGAACCACATTATCCACCTGAGGTGCAGAAGCCATCGAACGACACGTGAACCTATCCCCACAGCATGTCAAATGACACAGATATTACCACGGAAGCAGAAGAATCGTTGTTTTGGCACTCAAAGCCCGATAAAAGATAATCTGGACACAAAGACTACCGTGGAATTATATACAGGTTGATTCATGAAGATATGCAAATACACTCCTGGAAATTGAAATCAGAACACCGTGAATTCATTGTCCCAGGAAGGGGAAACTTTATTGACACATTCCTGGGGTCAGATACATCACATGATCACACTGACAGAACCACAGGCACATAGACACAGGCAACAGAGCATGCACAATGTCGGCACTAGTACAGTGTATATCCACCTTTCGCAGCAATGCAGGTTGCTATTCTCCCATGGAGACGATCGTAGAGATGCTGGATGTAGTCCTGTGGAACGGCTTGCCATGCCATTTCCACCTGGCACCTCAGTTGGACCAGCGTTCGTGCTGGACGTGCAGACCGCGTGAGACGACGCTTCATCCAGTCCCAAACATGCTCAATGGGGGACAGATCCGGAGATCTTGCTGGCCAGGGTAGTTGACTTACACCATCTAGAGCACGTTGGGTGGCACGGGATACATGCGGACGTGCACTGTCCTGTTGGAACAGCAAGTTCCCTTGCCGGTCTAGGAATGGTAGAACGATGGGTTCGATGACGGTTTGGATGTACCGTGCACTATTCAGTGTCCCCTCGACGATCACCAGTGGTGTACGGCCAGTGTAGGAGATCGCTCCCCACACCATGATGCCGGGTGTTGGCCCTGTGTGCCTCGGTCGTATGCAGTCCTGATTGTGGCGCTCATCTGCAAGGCGCCAAACACGCATACGACCATCATTGGCACCAAGGCAGAAGCGACTCTCATCGCTGAAGACGACACGTCTCCATTCGTCCCTCCATTCACGCCTGTCGCGACACCACTGGAGTCGGGCTGCACGATGTTGGGGCGTGAGCGGAAGACGGCCTAACGGTGTGCGGGACCGTAGCCCAGCTTCATGGAGACGGTTGCGAATGGTCCTCGCCGATACCCCAGGAGCAACAGTGTCCCTAATTTGCTGGGAAGTGGCGGTGCGGTCCCCTACGGCACTGCGTAGGATCCTACGGTCCTGGCGTGCATCCGTGCGTCGCTGCGGTCCGGTCCCAGGTCGACGGGCACGTGCACCTTCCGCCGACCACTGGCGACAACATCGATGTACTGTGGAGACCTCACGCCCCACGTGTTGAGCAATTCGGCGGTACGTCCACCCGGCCTCCCGCATGCCCACTATACGCCCTCGCTCAAAGTCCGTCAACTGCACATACGGTTCACGTCCACGCTGTCGCGGCATGCTACCAGTGTTAAAGACTGCGATGGAGCTCCGTATACCACGGCAAACTGGCTGACACTGACGGCGGCGGTGCACAAATGCTGCGCTGCTAGCGCCATTCGACGGCCAACACCGCGGTTCCTGGTGTGTCCGCTGTGCCGTGCGTGTGATCATTGCTTGTACAGCCCTCTCGCAGTGTCCGGAGCAAGTATGGTGGGTCTGACACACCGGTGTCAATGTGTTCACTTTTCCATTTCCAGGAGTGTATATGACTGTGAAATGTAGTGATCCTATAACCCTCCCTTGGGGCATATCCGATATTACTCCTACGCCTGAAGATATCTCTCCTATAAGAATGATATATTCTGCTTTGTTCACTAGGAACTCAGATCTGGTCTGGTTCCGTACGCTCGTATCTTGTTCTTTACGTGACAGTGCGGAAGAGCATCGAATAGTAGCGAACGGCTTCTGGAAGTCAAGGAACACGGAGTCAACCTGAGAGCCGGTATTTACTGCCTTCCGCGTATTGTTGAAGAACAGAGAGAGAGAGCTGGGTTTCACATTATCGTTTTTTATGGAATACCATATTAGTACAAAGTCGATTTTAGGTGTGCAGAACTGCAATAATACGCGAGGATAATTATAATCTATTCCCAAATTCTACAACATAAATCAATGATTGAGTCAAATAGTTTGGTGCGTCTGTTGAACTATCGTTCTTGATGACGGAAATCGCTCTTTTACAATCATTAGGAGCATTTCGGTACTCCAGCGACCTACGTACGCTTCTGCCCTTCGTCCTTCATTATTTCTTGGATTAGTTCTAATCTCAGTGTTCTCTTGCGGTTTTTGTCATATACGGCTTCCTCTACCCATAATGGAATTTATTCTCTTGTATATTAATACTTTTCCTATCGCCCTGTTCCCTCTTCTAGTCAATGATTTCAACGTACTTCTGTCCTAGCATATTCTACGGAGAACCTCATGTCTTGTCAGTCAATTTCCCCCGAAATATTGAAATACATATCTCTCTCTTTTCCCGTTTTAGCGATGTCCATGTACTGCGTTCCACAACCACATTCTCAGAAATTTCACCAATTTTTTCAACAGTTTTTCTGTTTCTGGATAGAATCCTCAAATTTAGGCCTATGTTTGACACTGATCTACAAAGCTTTGATGGCTGTGCTAGTATCCTACTTATATCCAAGTTGTTTCGTCCATGAAGCTAACAGAATGTCTTCACTTACTCCGCTACAAGGAGTCCAAATTTCAGTTCTTAGGTAACCCGTCTCTAATGCAATTGTCCATGAGTGTTCACTGCAGTATCTACATCTACATGTACATACACACTCCGCAATTGACCATACGGTGCGTAGCGGAGGGTACCTCGTACCACAACTAGCATCTTCTCTCCCTGTTCGACTCCCAAACAGAACGAGGGAAAAATGACTGCCTATATGCCTGGGTACGAGCCCTAATCTCTTTTATCTTTGTGGTCTTTCCGCGAAATGTAAGTTGGCGGCAGTAAAATTGTACTGCAGTCAGCCTCAAATGCTGGTTCTCTAAATTCCCTCAGAAGCGATTCACGAAAAGAACGCCTCCTTTCCTCTAGAGACTCCCACCCGAGTTCCTGAAGCATTTCCGTAACACTCGCGTGATGGTCAAACCTACCATTAACAAATCTAGCAGCTCGCCTCTGAATTGCTTCTATGTCCTTCCTCAATACGACCTGATAGGGATCCAAAACGCTGGAGCAGTACTCAAGAATAGCTCGTATTAGTGTTTTATAAGCGCTCTCCTTTACAGATGAACCACATCTTCCCAAAATGCTACAAATGAACCGAAGACGACTATCCTACCTCCCCACAACTGCCATTACATGCTTGTCCCACTTCATATCACTCTGCAATGTTACGCCCAAATATTTAATCGACGTGACTGTGTCAAGCGCTACACTACTAATGGAATATTCAAACATTACAGGATTCTTTTTCCTATTCATCTTCATTAATTTATATTTATCTATATTTAGAGTTAGCTGCCATTCTTTACACCAATCACAAATCCTGTCTAAGTCATCTTGTGTCCTCCTACAGTCACTCAACGCTGACACCTTTCCGTACACCACAGTATCATCAGCAAACAGCTGCACATTGCTATCCACCCTATCCAAAAGATCCTTTATGTAGATAGAAAACAACAGCGGACCTACCACACTTCCCTGGGGCACTCCAGGTGATACCCTCACCTCCGATGAACACTCACCATCGAGGGCAACGCACTGGGTTCTATTACTTAAGAAGTCTTCAAGCCATTCACATACTTCAGAACCAATCTCATATGCTCGTACCTTAGTTAGGAGTCTGCAGTGGGGCACCGAGTCAAACACTTTCCGGAAGTCAAGGAATATGGCATCCGTCTGCTACCCTTCACCCATGGTTCGCAAGATATCATGAGAAAAAAGGGCGAGTTGCGTTTCGCAGGAGCGGTGCTTTCTAAAGCCGTGCTGATGCATGGACAGCAGCTTCTCTGTCTCAAGGAAGTTCATTATATTCGAACTGAGAATATGTTCGAGAATCCTGAAACAAACCGATGTTAAGGATATTGGTCTGTAATTTTGAGGATCCGTCCTTCTACCCTTCTTATATACAGGCGTCACGTGCGCTTTTTTCCAGTCACTTGGGACTTTAGGTTGGGCAAGAGATTCGCGATAAATGCAAGCTAAGTAAGGAGCCAATGCAGTAGAGCTCTGTAAAACCGAATTGGAATCCCATCAGGACCTGGCGATTTATTTATTTTCAACCCATTCAGCCGCTTCAAAACCCCAGGAATGTCTATCACTATGTCCTCCATACGGGAATCTGTACGAGACTCAAACGGCGGTATGTTTGTACGATCCTCCTGCGTGAAAGATTTTTCAAATGCTAAATTTAAAATTTCAGCTTTGTTTTGCTGTCTTCCGTTGCCAGGCTTGTCTGCATGGTTCGCCGCCAGCCGCGGCGGAATCCGCTACAGTGACGAAGTCCACGCGCCGTTGATTTATTTCCTGATATTACTGGAGCTACGCTAGACTCTAACGGCCCGTTGCGGAGTGGGGCTAGCCGTAAACCCAGCGTCCATCACCCTTCTTGTAGCGCAGCGGGCTGCGGGAGCGCCCAGGCGCTCGCCAACAGATGGCGAACTTCTCACACAAATTTGCCCTTTTACTCCTTAGAGTTTTTACAGGCCAGGCTCCCGCTGTGTCGTAAGACGTCACTTATCATCCTAAAACCCACAATTTACGGTTTCAGCTCCTCTGTGTTCCTGCGTGTGTCCTACAAATTTTCTCCGTGGTTTATGGCAGTAGTTTCATGGTAAAACTGGCTGCTATTAATCGCAGGTGATACACTGCTTAATGCTGTATTACTAGATAAAGAAACTAATTGAGTCTAGTACAGCACTTAGAGCATGTGACAAATAAGGGAACCGGGAAATCAACTGTTTCTGCAATGCCGTATACTGTGTTATGATGCTACACTGCTGTACATGGCTGCACATGAACCAACGCATAGTCATAGAGCCTTGTCTTGCTTTATACAGGATCATGAAATACGTCTCTCAGTTGTTAATAAAATGCGGTGTTTTGCTTCAACAAAAAATTGCTACAGTGTTACGTGATGTCCTATCCAGCAACAAAGTCACAAAATAATTTTACTCCACACAAATTTTTTTCGTATGTTTACGAGTTACAGGGCACATTTTCCTTCCATGGCGTTGTTTGTACAAAGAGATGTGTCTGAATATGATCTAATTTTCTCATGTTGAGAAATGAGAAGGATCGGCCTGTTTTACCTGAAATAGCCAAGATCGCGTCAACACTTCTTTATTTTCGACATCCGGTGTTGACAGGCTTTGCCATGATCTTGATCTCTCAAGATGACGGCAAAGCATCTACATCTACATCTACATGATTACTCTGCAAATCACATTTAAGTGCTTGGCAGAGGGTTCATCGAACCACAATCATGTTATCTCCCTACCATTCCACTCCGGAACAGCGCGCGGGAAAAACGAACACCTAAACCTTTCTGTTCGAGCACTGATTTCTCTTGTTTTATTTGATGATCATTCCTAGCTATGTAGGTTGGGCTCAACAAAATATTTTCGCATTCGGAAGAGAAAGTTGGTGACTGAAATTTCGTAAATAGATCTCACCGCGACGAAAAACGTCTTTGCTTTAATGACTTCCATCCCAACTCGCGTATCATATCTGCTACACTCTCTCCCCTATTACGTGATAGTACAAAACGAGCTGCCTTTTTTGCACCCTTTCGATGTCTTCCGTCAATCCCACCTGGTAAGGATCCCACACTGCGCAGAAATATTCTAACAGAGGACGAACGAGTGTAGTGTAAGCTGTCTCTTTAGTGGACTTGTTGCATCTTCTAAGTGTCCTGCCAATGAAACGCAACCATTGGCTCGGCTTCCCCACAACATTATCTATGTGGTCTTTCTAACTGAAGTTGTTCGTAATTTTTACACCCAGGTACTTAGTTGAATTGACAGCCTTGAGAATTGTACTATTTATCGAGTAATCGAATTCCAACGGATTTCTTTTGGAACTCATGTGGATCACCTCACACTTTTCGTTATTTAGCGTCAACTACCACCTGCCACACCATACAGCAATCTTTTCTAAATCGCTTTGCAACTGATACTGGTCTTCGGATGACCTTAATATACGGTAAATTACAGCATCATCTGCGAACAACCTAAGAGAACTGCTCCGATTGTCACCCAGGTCATTTATACAGATCAGGAACAGCAGAGGTCCCAGGACGCTTCCCTGGGGAACACTTGATATCACTTCAGTTTTGCTCGATGATTTGCCGTCTATTACTACGATCTGCGACCTTCCTGACAGGATATCACGAATCCAGTCGCACAACTGAGACCATACCCCATAGGCCCGCAGCTTGATTAGAAGTCGCTTGTAAGGAACGGTGTCAAAAGCCTTCTGGAAATCCAGAAACACGGAATCAACCTGAGATCCCCTGTCGATAGCGGCCATTACTTCGTGCAAATAAAGAGCTAGCTGCGTTGCACAAGAACGATGTTTTCTGAAACCATGCTGACTACGTATCAATAGATCGTTCCCTTCGAAGTGATTCATAATGTTTGAATACAGTACATGCTCCAAAACCCTACTGCAAACCGACGTCAATGATGCTGACTACGTATCATAAGATCGTTCCCTTCGAGGTGATTCATATTGTTTGAATACAGTACATGCTCCAAAACCCTACTGCAAACCGACGTCAATGATATAGGTCTGTAGTTCGATGGATTACTCCTACTACCCTTCTTAAACACTGGTGCGACCTGCGCAATTTTCCAATCTGTAGGTACTGATCTATCGGTGAGCGAGCGGTTGTATATGATTTCGAAGTAGGGAGCTATTGTATCAGCTCAATCTTAAAGGAACCTAATCGGTATACAATCTGGACCTGAAGAATTACCTGTATCAAGCGATATGAGTTGCTTCGCAACCCCTAAGGTATCTACTTCTAAGAAACTCATGCTAACAGCTGTTCATGTTTCAAATTCTGGATTATTCCATTCGTCTTCCCTCGTGAAGGAATTTCGGAAAACTGCGTTCAATAACTCCACGTTAGCGGCACAGTCGTCGGTAACAGTACCATCGGCACTGCGCAGCGAAGCTATTGACTGCGTCTTGCCGCTTGTGTACTTAACATACGACCAGAATTTCTGTCTTTTTCTGTCGAAAAAGGTTGTCCAAAACAAAGAAGTATTTATGTGACCTTTGTTACAGAAATTTTTTATCACACTGAATACGACGAGTTATCGTCTGCAATCATGACAGGCAATAAAGCTTATTCTGGGCCACATAGCTTTTTGAAGATACATTATAGTTTGCAGTGGGTTACATGTTCTCACTTTATTAGTTGACTACTAACAGAAGTCCTGTATTTTGCTGTTTGTATGGTGGTCACGAGACTGAAACCACTAGCACAGGATTAGATAGATTATTGGGAATTGGTTGGCATGTAGAAAATATGAATGTTAGTGATGCTGTCCTGCTCCCTCGCTGACTATTACAGTGGCCCCCCTGCAGGACGCTAATACGAAGGCACCCTGCTGCCTGTGTTCGAAGAGGTAGTGAAGATCAGCAGCCGGCAAGATTCTAATAACCAACATCTATTCAGACTCCGACCATGTAAGACATTGGAAATGATACTACTTACGAAGAGCTCTTGCTTCGTATGGAGACTTACAGGGGTTGGGGGGATAGGTCACAACTAGAAAAAAATAGCATATTTAACATATAAAATTAAGGTATTTAGAAAGTAAAGGTTCACAACATTCATCCGAGGGTAGCCTTCACCAACGTCAAACACTAGTAAGGAAGAATATATGAAAGTAAGCTAAAGTGCAAAAGAACTACACAACAAAATGGAAATTTACTTGCGCTATACAAACTCTAGTAGAGGGATAGATGCAGAATGATGAAGCACATTTGCTGAAGCCAGAGACAGAGTACTCAAAAACGAGATACTGATCCAGATGACAAAAGAGGGGAGGTCGCTGATAAATTATTGACCATTCACGTGGGGGGAGGCATTTTCAGTAAATTAATAACTTGACCACAGCCAAAATATGTTTCCAGATTTCGGTTTTCAATGCTTAAGCAATAACTACAATAATGTCTCTTTTCCCTTAATATCTGTTTTCTCTTGGAATGTTAATGAACGGCTTAAACTCCAACTGAGAACTGAAGGAACTCGAAACAAAATGGATATAAAAAAACACTTAGAAGACTGATCATTTTTCTTGTGACTGTAACAGGTTTCAAACCTGTGGTAAAGATATAAAAAGAGAGATTAGAGAGATATGCTTGTATTCCGCACACCCTACATACCTTAAATCTCTGTTGATCCATTATGGAATGTGGACAGCGGCCGCTCAAATATTTACCAAGGAAAATCGCCCTACGGCCGTGTTTGGAGACTGTATTTTTTTTAGACAACCAGTTTCAGCATCTCAGTAATGCCAAACTAAGGCCACTGTGTACTCCATGTACAGACAGTCAGATATATCGATACTTGCATATTGCAGTCGTCAATATCTGCAAGCTGTGAATTCGTATTTGGAATGTGCACTTCGAGGACTTGTCTGTACATGGAGTGCAGGCGGACCTGGTTGTTTTAAATAAAGTAACTTCTCAGACGAAACGGTTGTTTGGTGATTCTCCTTGGTAAACTCCATACCTTAGATTTCTCTATTTTTTTCTGATGCGGCGCAGTGTAAAAGGAAGACTACCTTAGCAAAATGCGTAATATGGGCACCATTTGCGGTGACATTCATATGTCGCACGAAGAAATCTCATTGGACACTTTGGTGAAAAGTACATAATCTATCGTTATTTTCACTAAGGAGAGTATTGGTGTTAAAGATCAACAGTTGTTCTCTAGTCACTAGCTGATACTTTTCGTCTGACGAAAAAGTACGCTTGTAAGTGAGAAATAATTTTGTTATGAAGTTCGAAGTGTGCACTGATTTTCTTGACGGACTCTGAATTTTACCAGTGGTGTAAATCGCAGTATCAAAAGCTATCAAGCTGAAAATTTATTTCACAAAAATTGTTAGGCATCGTTCGTACAAGATACAACTGTCTCACAAGAGCAGCCTGGATGCAACCGAAGACCACGGCAACTCGTCCTACGCAATGATGCTGATGAAGTATTCATGTGCGGCACTAAATCGATGTTTTACGGAATTTATCCGAGCACTGAACCTGTGTGATCGTTTACACTGATGCATCTACGCAGGATAATACCTTCAGCTGCGTTGTGTTATTGCTTACCTTGTACATTTACAGTGTATGATGCTGAATTATATACGACCTTGAGGGCACTGGAGAAGGTGGGGTGCCTTTCTGCTACAAAATTCCTCATCTGTACCGACACCCAAACTGGTCTTCAGGCTATCGATCACATGTATCCAGGCTAAAAGTATGTTCAGTTGATTCACGACACCGTTTTCCACTTACAGAGCCAGGAAAAGGACGTGTCATTTGCTAGGTACTATGGCATGTGGGCATTAAAGGTAATGAAGCTGCAGATACAGCAGTTCAGGATGCCTATTTTGAATCAACGATTTCTGATTGAGCTGCTTCTGTCCATGCAGTTACCTCGCTATTGAAACACATCATCATGCGTCTGTGAGAAGATGAGTTAAGGTTGGAGAACAGCAAGCTGAGGCCCGTGAAACCAACGTCACGACCGTGGCGTTCCTACTTCCGGTCACAGCGACAGGAGCAAGTACTTTTAACGCATCTTCGGATAGGACACTGTGCTCTGACGCGAGGATTCCTCCTTCTGCAGGAAGACCCACCTGTATGCAGTGCTTATGGTATACACGTTTCTGTAGGCCACATATTAACTGAATGCGTTTTATATCAAGCCCTGAGGCCGCAACCCATTTACCAGTTGACCTGTCCTCCAATTTAGGTGATGACGACTCAAATGTGGTTCGTGTTTCAAGGTTCTGTGTGATATCTGATCTTCTCAGTAGTGTCTTGTGTAGATTTTAAGGTGTTTCTAGCGTAGCTACTTTACCGTTTATATTCCAATTGATCGTGTAGTCTCAGTTCCTTGTTGCAATATTTTACATGTTGTTTGGTTATAGTCTACGTATTTTATATACACACCGATACACACCGACCTGAGGAATCTGTTTTTGCTATTTTGTGTGGAAGTGCCGGCCGGTGTGGCCGAGCGGTTCTAGGGGATTCAGTCCAGAACAACGCTGTTGCTACGATCGCAGGTTCGAATCCTGCCTCGGGCATGGATGTGTGTGATGTCCTTAGGTTACTTAGGTTTAACTAGTTCTAAGTTCTAGGTGAGTGTCCCATAGAGCTCAGAACCATTTGAACCATTTTTGTGTGGAAGTGTGAGTGAGAGATAGCTGGTTCAAATGGCTCTGAGCACTATGGGACTTAACAGCTGTGGTCATCAGTCCCCTAGAACTTAGAACTACTTAAACCTAACTAACCTAAGGACATCACACACATCCATGCCCGAGGCAGGATTCGAACCTGCGACCGTAGCGGTAACGCGGTTCCAGACTGAAGCCCCTAGAACCGCACCGCCACACCGGCCGGCTGTGAGTGAGAGAACCTGGGATGGTTGGGGATTAAACTTTTTACTTTACATTTTGTTGCATGCTTCTAACAATCCATAACCACACATAAGAAGCTCAGTTCCAAAACGTACCATATCTATAAAATATAATTTACAGGAGAGGCCATAATATGTTTTACACTACTGTAGCATCAGAATATGTTTTGTAGTTTTGTTTCAAACAGATGCTGACACACATTACGCCAAATACCTCTCTCAAATGCTTATTTGTTTAATTGCTGTTGCATAAATAAAAATCGATTAGGTACCGTTTGGCAGAAATTTGCGTTGCTTTTGGTAGATGTTGGTCTGGAGTTTTTGCTGGTGATTCACAGTATTCACGTAATATATGACTCTATAATTTAATTGAAAACTTGCAGTCAACATAAGAAAACTCCAGACGCGAACATTCAGTGTCATAAATCAATGTCGTCCATGTTGTGTGTGGTGTCATTACCAAGAAGATCAACGGTTGGCTGCCGAGACTTGTTATTTTTTCGAAACGAAATAAGAGTTGATTTGGTTCTCTCCGCCTCGAATAGCAAGGTTTAAGGGGAAATGTATACCGTGTATGGTACTTTTTGGCACATATACAGGGTGTTTCAAAAATGACCGGTATATTTGAAACGGCAATAAAAACTAAACGAGCAGCGATAGAAATACACCGTTTGTTGCAATATGCTTGGGACAACAGTACATTTTCAGGCGGACAAACTTTCGAAATTACAGTAGTTTCAATTTTCAACAACAGATGGCGCTGCAAGTGATATGAAAGATATAGAAGACAACGCAGTCTGTGGGTGCGCCATTCTGTACGTCGTCTTCCTGCTGTAAGCGTGTGCTGTTCACAACGTGCAAGTGTGCTGTGGACAACATGGTTTATTCCTTAGAACAGAGGATTTTTCTGGTGTTGGAATTCCACCGCCTAGAACACAGTGTTGTTGCAACAAGACGAAGTTTTCAACGGAGGTTTAATGTAACCAAAGGACCGAAAAGCGATACAATAAAGGATCTGTTGGAAAAATTTCAACAGACTGGGAGCGTGACGGATGAACGTGCTGGAAAAGTAGGGCGACCGCGTATGGCAACCACAGAGGGCAACGCGCAGCTAGTGCAGCTGGTGATCCAACAGCGGCCTCGGGTTTCCGTTCGCTGTGTTGCAGCTGCGGTCCAAATGACGCCAACGTCCATGTATCGTCTCATGCGCCAGATTTTACACCTCTATCCGTACAAAATTCAAACGCGGCAACCCCTCAGCGCCGCTACCATTGCTGCACGAGAGACATTCGCTAACGATATAGTGCACAGGATTGATGACGGCGATATGCATGTGGGCAGCATTTGGTTTACTGACGAAGCTTATTTTTACCTGGACTGCTTCGTCAATAAACAGAACTGGCGGATATGGGGAACCGAAAAGCCCCATGTTGCAGTCCCATCGTCCCTGCATCCTCAAAAAGTACTGGTCTGGGCCGCCATTTCTTCCAAAGGAATCATTGGCCCATTTTTCAGATCCGAAACGATTACTGCATCACGCTATCTGGACATTCTTCGTGAATTTGTGGCGGTACAAACTGCCTTAGACGACACTGCGAACACCTCGTGGTTTATGCAAGATGGTGCCCAGCCACATCGCGCGGCCGACGTCTTTAATTTCGATGATCGTGTGATTGCTTTGGGCTATCCGAAACATACAGGAGGCGGCGTGGATTGGCCTCCATATTCGCCAGACATGAACCCCTGTGACTTCTTTCTGTGGGGACACTTGAAAGACAAGGTGTACCGCCAGAATCCAGAAACAATTGAACAGCTGAAGCAGTACATCTCATCTGCATGTGAAGCCATTCCGCCAGACACGTTGTCAAAGGTTTCGGGTAATTTCATTCAGAGGCTACGCCATATTATTGCTACGCATGGTGGATATGTGGAAAATATCGTACTATAGTGTTTCCCAGACCGCAGCGCCATCTGTTGTTGAAAATTGTAACTACTGTAATTTCGAAAGTTTGTCTGCCGGAAAATGTACTGTTGTCCCAAGCATATTGCAACAAACGGTGTATTTCTATCGCTGCTCGGTTAGTTTGTATTGCCGTTTCAAATATACCGGTCATTTTGAAACACCCTGTAACAGATCTTGTTACGTATTTAATGGTGCTAAGTAGTGCTGCCATCATCTTTTTTCAACTTTCTTGTAACCTCCCAAATACATTTGTACCAGCCTGCAATTTAGCCCAGCTTTATATCCCTCTCTATAAAAGCCTACGTACTACTATAACTACGTCCTCACAAACTCGTAAACTGACCTTTCGCTAAACAGAATCTAATATGAACTGAACTTTAATTTACCTGAATAGAACTGGTCTATATGTTAATTACGTAACTGCAGTAAACGATTATCTGTCCCTAATCAAAATGTCCACTTACCTCGCTCTTGACACCATTGTTGCAGATTTCTTGAAACCACAGCAGCAAACAGCAAGCAGGTAGTGGCTAAGCTAAATTTCTGTTTCTAAATACTTATTCAAATTGTTACATGTTGTAATGCGTAATGATAAACAGTGGCGTGGGGAGAGTAACTATTCGTTAGTGAAGTGTGAAGTTATTCACACTAGTTCTAAAAGAAACCCGCCAAATTTCGATTACGCGATAGGTCACACAAATCTGAAGGCTGTAAATTCAAAGAAATACTTAGGGATCACAAATAACCTAAATTGGAATTATCACATAGATAATGTTGTGGGTAGAGCAAACCAAAGACTGCGATTCAGTGGCAGAACTCTTAGAAGGTGCAACAGGTCTACTAAAGAGACTGATTACACCACGCTTGTCCGCCATATTCTGGCGTAATGCTGTGCTGTGTGGGATCCGCATCAGGTGGGACTGACGGGTGATATCGAGAAAGTACAAAGAACGGCAGCTATCTTCGTATTATCTCGAAACAGGGGAGATAGTACCACAGACATGATGCGTTAATTGGAGTGGCAATCATTAAAAGAAAGGCGTTTCTCGTTGCGACGGGATCTTCTCATGACATTTCAATCACCAGTTTTCTCCTCCGATTACCACAACACTCTATTGGCACCCACCTAGCCAGGGAGAAATGATCATCACGATAAAATAAAAGAAATCAGGGCTCGCACAGAAAAATTTAAAAGCTCATTTTTCCCTCGCGCCGTCCGAGAGTGGAACGGTAGAGAGAAAGTTTGAAGGTGGTTCATTGAACCCTCTTCCAGGCACTTCATTGTCAGTAGCAGAGTAATCACGTAAATGTAGACGTAGATGTCGTAATAAATGATATTCCTAGACAACGATTTTAGAGCGAAGTATGTATTCAAAGAGGCAGGTCTTCACACGTAACATCGGTCTGAAAAATACTATGTTTTACAAAGCGAACAATGATTTTAAAAGGGTGCCATATTTACAAAGAATTTCTATAAAAACCAAAAAGCATGACTCAGGAAAGTGGATTGGCCTTTCTCTCAGCCCTGAGGAAGTTAATCACTCGTAGCTGCGCAGTGCTGCAGTCTCACCTCAAACTTCTTCTCTTGAAGAATAATAAGATTATTCAAAATTTATATCTGTTTCGCCTTTCAAAATATACATCACGTTCGTTCTTGCTGTCCCTTACAATAAATCTTCCTTCATCTAATAGATACAATTACAAGTCAACACAGCAGTACAGAATACGTCCCTCACCTGCCACACTCCAATATGTCAGACTGCGCAGGGACAAAGATTGTGCCACGACAAGACCAAAAATTATTTAACAGTAACGTAACTTGCTGCCCCTCTCACGTGCACATGGATTACATACAAAAATCAAAATGACATTGCAACGCAACCTTCCAGTACTGGTGGTGGTGTAAGTCCGCCTAAGTAGGTAGATTACCGTCGCTTTGACATGTCCTACCGTTCCTGCAAGCTACCATCTGTAGTAAATGGTTTCTTAAATTCGTGTGGTCCACGAAATTACTGGCCCCTGCCAGTTATTGCTGGGTATTAATAATTTCTAATCCAAGGTTTTAACGAACCGGTAGAAATTTGAACGCAACAGATAACGCATTTCTTTTTAACCACTACAGAAGGCACCTATACAGGGCTTAATAGGCATTATATAGCTTTTATTTGCTTTCATGACCCAGAATTCGACTGTGGTACTGACTGCCACCTATTCTTTATGATGGAAGGAGTAAATAACCAAGTCGAGGGTAGAGATTAATTCATATTTATTCAGTACCGATGGTATTTCAACTACTAGTCGTGTTTCTCTTGCAATGTACAGTCGTGCTCAAAAGTATCCGAACGACCTGAATTGCATTTCGTCTGATTCACATGCAACCCGCATAACGCAGCTGTTTAGCAGGTCCTCCAATCGCTCCTTGGTATAGTCGTTTGACTATTGAAAATGGCCCCAGCAAGTCACCTCTAGAAAACTCTGCTCTGTATAGCAATAACTCAAGATGTAAAGTAATAGCAAGGTACTACAAATATCAGGGAACACCTTATCACAGGTAAGACTGTCCTTAAGGCTTGTAAGCTCACATTTATTGCAAAAAATGACATACCTGAAATGTTACCACTCTCGTTATTTCGTCAGATAGGTAATGCACGTAGTAAGTTCGTCGTATTCATAATTTCCTCTTCAAAGTAACATACAGTACTTGTTATTTAACACAAAATGACATTAAAAGTTTCACTTATTCACAAGCAGCTAGTTCAGAATATGTGTGAACTTCAAATGACACGACGAACCGTCTCGTTCTGCATATGGATTCAAACCCAGGTCATGAAGACTAAGACTTCGTGACTGACGGAAACTAACAGTCATTCCCGACTAGGCATACAGAGAGTGATATACCTCGATTTTAGACAGTATCAGTTGGCAAATATCAACTTTAAATTTCATAACGTAAACATTTTTAACGGACGCGAATTCCTACCCAGTTAACGAACTACGAGAGATGTTACATATTGCTTGTTCACAAGTAACTTACTTGAAATGCCGTCAGGTAAGGCTTTGTGTTGGACAGGGATTCTAACCCAGAACCTAATCGGATTGTTATCGAAGCACAATCAACTGTGACATATCGGATGTTCTCGGCAGTAGCTAGATGTTTTAACTGAAACGGCGAGACGAAACATTAACTTTTTCCTTCCCAGGACTCCAACCCGGAACCTATCTCTATTATATTCTAGAGAAAAAGAACGTTAAATATGGATTTGGTACATCAGTAGCAACATGTGAGCATGTTTGAACTAGAAATAATATGACGAAGAGTTCAGTGCTGACTGGGAATCGAAGCCCACACATACCGTTGTTGACTACACACAAAGAGACGTCAGCTACCGAATTTTTCTCCACCAGCAGCTCGGAATAACATCCTTGAACTCACAGTGATCTCTCAAATAGTTCTGTGTCTCACTGGGAGTCAAAAACGTCAAATATCGTTAGTGTTGACAACGAATCAAAATGCATTAAAAATCAAAAATATTATCCACTAGCAGATACGTGTTCTCATGCTGGATCTAGATAATACATAATGAAACCTTTAGTGCCGGGCCAGCATTCGAACCCATTCAAGCGCAATATGTGGAGATGTTGAGGAATCTGCAGTTTTGAACAAACAACAAATTGCAGTCTAGCTGTATTGTCACGGAGGGATCAAATTCCACGATAAGGGCGGTCTGAGTTGCATTCCAAGTTCAAAACCAGTTTTATCGACATACAGAAGCTCAAATAAAAGATGGAATAAGGGTCCTGTGACCCTACATAGCGTTTGTTTCGTCAGTAGAAATAAATAACTAGTGTAAGAAAGGTTACTGGTGACAGAGTTCCTACATTTCGCCTCTCCTGACTTTATTGTGGTTCAGGCTAACGTCTACTTGGTAGAGAAGGAATATCATGATTAATGTGAATTTCAGACCACAATGCCATAATACCTTCTTCACCTGGCGTAGCCAGAAGAGAATAGAATCTGTCTCTCCCTATTAAAAATCTTCGGCAGAAGTAGGAATCGAATTCAGACCATCATCACAGGAACCTATCATCAATCCAACAGACCACCAATTCCTCTTCTGTTTGACTCATTTTTCTAACATAACACCGTTGTGACACACTCGATGAGAATTCCGACACACAGGCTCCCTGTAGTGGTTTGCAGCATGTTCAGTACATTCATTTACTTGGTTGATCGAATCGCCATGAACTATAGTTCAATTCTTTTATCTTGGCGGCTCGCGCATGCCCGACCAGACGCGGGAGATTGCTGCGTTGCCAGTTGCACACGACGCACACGCAAATAGAAGCAGCGCCATAGTATAGCATAGTTCACAAGCTTACGTTTAGGGGGAAGCGCGCAGTTCATGAAGTAAAGCCACCACGGCCGCATTAACCCTTTCACTGCTACAAAGACGTGCTCCCTGCATTCCGCGCTGTGAGCGATTTTGTCACTGCACTGCTCGCCTTTGCAGACACATCGTGTTCTGACTGCTTTGACACTCTTATCAATCGATTCCACAAAAACTATTTGGAACAAAAATTAGATTTTTACACATTATCTTGACTGATACCTTCCCCCCATAGATGACTTAATTTTGTTTCGATGTTCAACGCAGTTATTATGCAGCATTAAATATAGTAAACCATTGCACGAAATTTTGAAGAGTTTGCAGAGGTAAAAGTCCATACTTTCCGTATGGTCGATTTTAGTTGCCACAATGTTGAGAATGAAATGTGAACAAGATACCTAAATTTCATATAAAATTTACTGTATAACAATAGCTCATTTAAGTACCACTTGGGCGTCGTATGTAATATTGAGAAATATTCCGTCTTTCACGACTGTAACAAAAGTTTTATTTACAATGAGCACGTTTGGCTTTATTTTAAAGCACTTCAATCAATCAAAAGGAAGTAGACAAAATACATTAAACAAAACTGTGGACTTACAAAAACATTAGGACTTCAATATACCATCTATCAGTGAAGTGCTCTGAGCTATGTCAAATATAATTTTTGTGTGTGGCACACACAAATATCATTTATTTGCTAAAACACTGATCTACCAACACAAACGTTGAATAATATGTTACCGCAGCACAAAACTACGAAAGGTGACTTGGCAATGGAGGAGACAAAATACTGTCCACTGAAGATGCTTCAAAAGAGAGAAACGCGTCTGGTCTAAATAAGCCCCTTATTACAGTTGCAGAAGAGGAATATATTTCAGTACCATTGGTAAAACTGCGACTGTGGAACAAAAACAAGAAAGAGAACATGATTACCATTGTGTATGTGCCATACCTTTCCTTGATTGAAGTGCTTTAAAATAAAGCCAAACGCGTCCGGTGTGAATAATACTTTCATTACAGTCGCGAAAGACGGAATATTTCTCAATATTACATACGACACCTATGTCGTACTTAAATTAAATGAGATGTTGTTATACAGTAAATTTTATATGAAATTTAGGTATCTTGTCCACATTTCATTCTCAACACTGTGGCAACTAAAATCGACCATACGGAAAGTATACGCTATGGACTTCTACCTCCCTCTGCAAACTCTTCAAAATTTCGTGCAATGGTTTACTACATTTAATGCTGCATAATAACTGCGTTGAACATCGAAACAAAATTAAATCATTTATGGGGGGAAGGTATCAGTCAAGGAGAAGTGTCAAAATCAAATTTTTGGGCCAAATAGTTTTTGTGAAATCGAATGATAAGTGTGTCAAAGCAGTGGGAACACCATGTGTCAGCACAGGCAAGTACGTGTCCGCAGCAGCGAAAGGGATAATGAAGAGACAAAGCACTAGAAATTTCAAAAAATTGCATTCAAACGAACATAATTCGTGAAGTAAGGCACTTCGATATTGTTTTTAAATAATGAAAATATTAAACACCACACAAGATTGGAACTGATAACCATTCGCATAGCAGCCCAACACCTTAACCGTTACGCTAACGCAGCTCGTCTGACTGCAGAACGCCATGAGGAATATAACATCTCACGCAAAATACTGACAAACACTGTTGGTATGAATATGAATTACTCACGCTTCGTCGAAGTACAATAGAAAATAAACAATTACTGCTGTTCTTTATTGCGAAAAAGCGGTTCGTGAGAGTGATAGAAACACCTTTCCTTGCTATCTCCTGATTTAGGAGTCTTATTGCTTGTTTGGTTTAATTAATTAATAGAATATGAAGTAATTAGTATAAAGAATGCTTTTTCCAAACTTTCTATAAAAGAATGTCTGCTATCAAGACATTGCTTTTGTTCTATTACTTTATTTATGACTGAATGTTTAAAAAACTGAAGACACTCGTCCATGCTCAGCACTGTAGTCGAGATGTGGCAACGTCGTTCTCTGTTCATTGGCTGATTGTGTTTTGTGACGTCAGATGCGCAGAACGAACCTAAACTCGGTCGCCAACATAAATGACGTGCACTTTAGCTGCCTCGGCTACCCAGTGCATACATTCGACTCTATTTTGTAATCACCGAAATAAAATCACGTAACTGCCACCTACACAGCGATAATCACCTCAAGCGATAATAACTCAGATTATTCAATGGAAATGACAGGAAAAATCAAGTGAACTTTGAGGCTTAATTCCGTGCAGACCAGGAAGTAATCGTCGATCACAGAGTTGCCAAATATACCTTGCCTTGTCGTCAAATCTCAGTTACAGTACTAGCAGGAAGAAGGTGAACCGATGTGATCCTACAGCAGGCTGGGAAGTGAACATAGCTGGCCTCTCAAAGACACGGCTGCTATGGCCTGGAATACGTAATGCGTCTGATTCGCATTTCTGTAACTAGATTTAGGGACTGGAGCGTAGATACTAATATTACTCAGAACTGACTGCAAACTAAGCATCATAAATCAGTAACTCTCATAGCTGTTTTTATATTTCTTTCATAACTGTACTCAAAACTAAGAGAGTCATTCACGGACGTTTTCTTGCCTCGCTGATAGTCGAGCACACCAAACAAATAAAAATAAAAAGGAATGTGTGTGCGTGTGTGTGTGTGTGTGTATGTGTGTGTGTGTGTGTGTGAAAGAGAGAAAGAGAGAGTGAGATAGAGAGTGAGGGAGAGTGAGTGAAAGAGAAATAAAGATAAAAAAGAATGAGAGAGAGGGTGGAAAATTATTGTAAAGAAATTGAAAGCTGGGAGGAAAGAAATCATTCATAAAAATGACACGTTCCACATCATTACGAAAAGTCGTATTCATGATCTATGGAATAAGTATTAATCTAATCTAATCATTTCATATTGCCGATTAGCTGTGAAGAGTCATGAATTACCGAAATTTTCGCCATTATCAGTAACCAAATCTAAACTTGAAAATAAAAGACGACAGTATTTGTAATAAAACGGGACTCCTACCAAGACCCTTTCATCCCTGTTAACTAACCACTAAAGATGTCTGATATACCTCCATTCAGAAGTAACAAAGTGTGTATGCATTTAAAGATGAAGTGCATGATGTGATGTTCTGTGACGGAGGTACGAACCCAACACGTAATCGGATTGTTAATTAAGTAAAATCAAATGTTATGTATCGGTTTATCATACCAGCTGCTAGGTGTTTGAATCTAAAATACGGATACAAATTTTTGTGCCTGAGCGACAATCGAACCGCTCTCCTATCGTTCTTCTTTAACGTACACGAATATAGCTTAAGTGTCAATTGCTTACTCACCAACAGTAAGATGTGTACGTGTTTGACCAGAAATTGTTGGCAACACGTGAAAAGACTTTAAAAATACACGTTATTTTTCACTGGCAGGCCGGTGTGCACATGATAGGGCTTGAAATGCAATTATGAATATTTTTGTAGTGGATCAGGAATCTGACCCACATACTTACCTTTGTGGGAGACCTAAAGAAGATTGCAGTCTTGGAAAAAGGAACGAAATGATTGAACTATACTGTTCCGAGGGATTCAGATCCTCGAAAGAGGAGATACGAATTCGAATCACAGTCCAGCACCAAATTTTTCAACGTCTCTAGTTCAATCAAGTACAAGAAAATAAGAACCCTGTTCCTTTAAATGTAATGTAAGTAAGTTTACTGGCGACAGTATTTCTGTTTATAATGACCTACGCCTATGTCATTTCCCAAAGCAAACCGGCTCTGTCCAGTTGGGAATGAAGGAACGTGATGTTTAATGCGGATTCTGGATTAGAGCGCCTTTCTGTTGAGGTTACTAGAGGTAAAGTAAATCTGTTTGTGCCTCCTAAAAGTAAATGTCTGAACCGACTCATTGCACCTGTGATAGTTCGTTCCACCAGACCATTGTGGCCACATTTCCCAGCCCCAGGAGTGTGTTGCAATGGATGATGTGTTTAGCTTACAGAATTAGTCACGGTGGAAAAGATACGAGTCTATTAAATGGTTAAGTGGAAGCAAGCTTCTGACGCGGAGGTTATGCTATTCTCACGTCAGCACGATGTAAAGACTCTTCTAGGCAACATAGCCTCGATGTGAAGCCATTTTGAAATTTTCACTAATTCAGGAAATTTCTTAGTTCGAGAAAATCCACTGTGAAGTGTGAAGTTACCGGATAATTCGATTATTGTCGTCATTATTACTATCATTTTCTTCATACCGCTGCTGGAACACATGTGTTTGAAGATCATTTAATGCCTTTTGGTTATTATGGAAATAGTTACCAAGGACAGATTCTTTCCCTGTCTATGTAATCGTTTTCATGTTAATATCAAACATCAGCAATTACTCGTAGATTACATTAAAACTAAAGTAATTGATGAAGACGTAACTTGATAACTAAAACGCGCTTCCGTTCTTCATTTACTTGCGCCTAGAAGTGGCTGTTGAATACTGTCAAACCAAAAGCCGAGGGATCTTACTGCCTTGCGATATACGTCGTTGTCAGTTCTTCCATACGATTTGGCCGACCTGACCTGTTTCAAGTTGTGTATGACAGAGAATGTTTTAGAAAATCAGGTGTTTTCCTTTACAATAAGCTGAAAGATTTTCGTTCTAAGCTGTCTAAGTTCAAAATTTTCGCAGTATTAGTTCTAATTTAATATTCGCTTCTATAATGAAGGATAAGTATTTCACAGTTGCAAAAACCCGCAATCCGACTCATTGTCCTTACACTTAATCGCTGACCAAAATTCTAGCTCAGAGTGACACCAGTTTAAGTAACCTAATGTAGCGAAGACTGTTTCCAAGTGCTCTTTCTCACCGGAAAATATGCAATTCACTCATTGGGCTCCATAAGTACACTGTAACAGTAAATACTGTGTGTACGCAATGCATAGTGATTGTAGAATTTAGTGGTGGTCTCTCTCCCACTTCTGTATACAATATGCCTGACCTAAACGTGCCCTTTATCATTACAGGCCCTGGGCGGTGCGACATCATATTGACAACAGTAATGTGCTTATACTGACAATCTCACTGTCCGATTTACCTGATTTTGTAATCATTTAAATAAAACAACATGACCTACAGTGGGAGACATTTCGTCCCACTTTTCCTTCTGTGAAATTTGTCAATAAGCTTTTTGCCTTCCAACCAGCGAAATGCGGCAGAGCATGGCCGGTAAACGATTCACAAACCACGATTTAGTGCCGTTAAGACGAGGCATATTTGTAATATTGAATCTAGACTGTGTATCCTTATCTTCCTTGAGTGGTCGTCGGAAGGCGTTTACACACACGTATACGAGGGTAACCCCAAAAGTAAGGTCTTCTAAGGGACACGCGTGTGCCAACCCAGGCACAAACGAGAGATCCTTAATTTTAATGCTATTTAGAATCCGCAGTAGTAGTTGCATGGTGGCAAAGTGATAAAGAGCAAGATAACCGATTCGAAGGTCTCAGGTTCAATCCCTCGTTAGTCCCCTGATTTTTATATGCCATTTAACACTTTTTTCCGGCCAGTATTTGTTGATGTGAAAAATGCCGAGTTGCACTGTGGTCCGGAAGTAACGCTAAAACTGTGGGTTCCACTATTAACTGGCCAGTCAACTCAAGATCCGAGGAAAGCAACGACATACCACCTCCAACAAGACCGTGCCTATTAAAGCACTGTGGTGTTCAAACCACTCTTCCGACTGATGACTGCTTTACTTCCTATGGGTTCCAAAGTTAATGATCGGGTTATTAACATGTTTGTGCTTTCATGCTGTAGCCTTGATACCAGTAAACGTAAGTGGTGGTGGTGGTTGTTGGGATGTTTAAGGGGGACTAATAAACGTAAGTAACCGGCTGGGCACTGTCACTGTTCGAGTTGTCAAGGTAGTAGACGACGATGCTGTCGACCCCAGTTACAGTCTTAGTCATGGCTATGTTTCAGTTTAATACCTCTATATGACTTTCTACGTATTTCAAGATATACTTTTATACACTCGGTACGCATCCAAATTCATATCTGAATTACGCAATAATACTCTTAAAAGTTGTATTTTTGCATTATGTATCCCAATGGAAATACCAGTAAACAGCTTATATGCCTACTTGCGTATTATTCGCGCTTCTCGATGCTTTCTTCAAAAAATAAAAACAAAAATAAAAAAAAGGAGACAGAGAGAGAAAACAGAAATGTATTTCAAATATCAGCTCGGTGACGCCACGCTCGTCTCGTGATGTAAAGCAAGGATAGTTAATAGGTAATATCTCGTTGTACTAGTGATACGTATGGCTACAGGGTTCTTTCCTTTCCCTCTGTAAACAACCAGAACAGAATTCAGTACAAAGTGGTAAGAACACTTACGCAGTGGGCCAATTAAACACTCAGCTTTTCTTGGTTCTTTTGTTAATCGTCTGTAATGCAGTAACATCCTTGATTACTGATTCGTTAATACTACCATTGTTATTGTTATGCGTCACCTCACAACAGCTTTCCTTTCACTCATTGCTGCAGATGCGTGTAACGAATGGATCACGATGAATGGAATATGGGATGTTTCGTCACGGAGAATATACACTTTTATCTCGGCGTCTTGTGTTCAGGGTAATATGAAAATCTCAATAAGAGAAGACGACAACGGGATGCCGGTGATGCAGGCAATAACACCCAACTATTTCTGTCGACTTAACACCATAACGACAGACAAATTGGCGTCTCACTGTATTTTGATTATAATTCGTTAGCCTTCTTGTGACCTCGTTTTAATACCTCGTGGGAGCAGGCATACTATTTTGCATTTTGAACACCGAACAATAACACACAAAAATAGGGGATGGAAGAATACAAAGAAACAATCAGACTCATGGGTGTGGATTCAGTTCATCACTAGAAGACTAAACAAAAGGGAAACATTACGAAAGCAATGAATACCCTGGTTAGTATACATTATTTGTATAGCTTTGAAGATGAAAAAGCGCAGATCTGCACAGTGCCCGAATCTGCACTTTAGTTTCTGTCTTAATGGGCATAATTTTTAGTTTATTCTCTTCTGAATTTTCAAATGAATTGATTATTACGTGGTACAGAATAATCATTTAACTGTATTTCTTACAGATTCCATTCGCACCAACATTTTTCTACATTCATGAAATTCTATTTGTATGATCACAAGACTGCACATAGGTGCAATCAATTGCGAGGTGCAAAGTGTTTGTTATCTTACGTTTCGTGACGGGGGGGCAAAGTTGATTTGCAAAGACTTTTTATTGTACTGAAATAATCTTTTGTCATAAAGTAACAAGGTGAGTGTTTTATTCATATATATTTTGTGGAAAACTGTAATTGTGGTGGAAGATTACACACCTGAATGTTTGACACAACTGGTAGGAGAAAACGCTATATATTAACCAAACCCCTCTCCTCCTCTCTGTATCCTCCTATGACACGAGCACGGGATTCTCCACCCATAACGCTACAGAGCTGTTCCGAGCACAGCTGAGAATCGGCAACATCGTCACAAACATTTGGCAACACTGTGACAGTGCAGTCACTTCCCCGTATGGTACTGAATTGGCTCGCTAAATTTACTTGATATTCCCTTTCCATTTGAATGATTCGCTTGAATTATACTCATAGCTTCAGCACCAAGAGGAAAGGGGCGAGAAAAATTTTGTCGACGTATGCTTTTGGTTACCAGACTTCGTATTAGCTAGTCTCGTGTTTTACATCAAGACTACGGTCGTAGGCAAGAGTGATGTACTCTGACTGCAGTCAAGAGTTCCTACGGGAAGTGTAGCAGTCTACAATATTGCAGAACATAGAATTCAGAGGGGAGCACGACTGTATTGTCCATCTTACGTGAACCACTTGGCGGTCAGTTTTTTCTCTAAGACTGCATCTACAACACATACTGCACGCGTAAGAACCAGAAGAATTAAAAAAACAAAATTAGTTTATGACAGCAACGTTAACGATAGCGTTCGAATTATTCATTGTATTGTATATGTGTGTGTCAACGCCTTCCAATGCCCACTCAAGGAAGACAAGGATACACACTCTAGCTTCAATATTATAAATACGCCTCAGTTCGTGTATGAACTTAGGTTGATAATCATTTTGAATATTTTGCAGTGCTCTACCAACTGGTGTTAAATTCGTTTTCAACCACTGATTCGCACAGCTACAGGAACTCTACTTGTGATACGCCATAGATAAAATACTTACGCAGTGTCATCAGACGAAAAGATCAACTTCATGCATAACATGGCAAGTTTGTTTTACACCTTCGTACGTGGATAAAGAGCTTTTCCTATTTGAGATATCTGTGAACGTTGATGCATAAGACGATTAAAGAAGAAACTAAATTCCTTCAGCTACGCCAATGTTAAAGAAATCGTCTTAATGGCACTAAATCGTGGTTTGTGAATCGTTTACCGACCGTACTCTACTGCATTTCACGGGTTGGAAGGAAAAAAGCTTACTGACAAATTTCACAGAAGGAAAAGGGGGACGAAATGTTTCCCACTGGAAGGTCATGTTGTTTTATTTAAATGATTACAAAATCAGGTTGTCAGTATAGGCACATTACTGTTGTCAGTATGATGTTGCACCGCCCAGAGCCTGCAATGATAAAGCGCCCATTTAGGTCAGACATATTGTATACAGAAGTGGAAGAGAGACCACCACTAAATTCTACAATCACTATGCATTGCGTACACACAGAAATTACTGTTACAGTGTACTTATGGAGCCCAATGAGTGAATTGCATATTTTCCGGTGGGAAAGAGCACTGGGAAACAGTCTTCGATACATTAGGTTACTTAAACTGGTGTCACTCTGAGCTAGATTTTTGGTCAGCGACTAAGTGTAAGGACAATGAGTCGGATTGCGGGTTTTTGCAACTGTGAAATACTTATCCTTCATTATAGAAGCGAATATTAAATTAGAACTAATACTGCGAAAATTTTGAACTTGGATAGCTTAGAACGAAAATCTTTCAGCTTATTGTAAAGGAAAACACCTGATTTTCTAAGACATTCTCTGTCATGCACAACTTGAAACAGGTCAGGTCGGCCAAATCGTATGGAAGAACTGACAACGACGTATATCGCAAGGCAGTAAGATCCCTCGGCTTTTGGTTTGGCAATATTCGACAGCCATTTCTAGGTGCAAGTAAATGAAGAAAGGAAGCGCGTTTTAGCTGTCAAGTAACGTCTTCATCAATTACTTTAGTTTTAATGTAATCTACGAGTAATTGCTGATGTTTGATATTAACATGAAAACGTTTCCATAGACAAGGAAAAAATCTGTTCTCGGCAACTACTTCCATAATAACCAAGAGGCATTAAATGATCTTCAAACACATGTGTTCCAGCAGCGGTATGAAGAAAATGATAGTAATAATGACGACAATAATCGAATTATCCGGTAACTTCACACTTCACAGTGGATTTTCTCGAACTAAGAAATTTCCTGAATTAGTGAAAATTTCAAAATGGCTTCACATCGAGGCTATGATGCCTAGAAGGCTCTTTACATCGTGCTGACGTGAGAATAGCATAACTTCCGCGTCAGAAGCTTGCTTCCACTTAACCATTTAATAGACTCGTATCTTTTCCACCGTGACTAATTTTGTAAGCTAAGCTCATCATCCATTGCAACACACTCCTGGGGCTGGGAAATGTGGCCACAATGGTCTGGTGGAACGAACTATCACAGGTGCAATGCGTCGGTTCAGGTATTTACTTTTAAGAGGCAAGAACAGATTTACTTTACCTCTGGTAACCTCAATAGACAGGCGCTATAATCCAGAATCCGCATTAAACATCACGTTCCTTCATTCCCAACTGGACAGAGCCGATTTGCTTTGGGAAATGACTTAGGCGGAGGTAATTATAAACAGAAATACTGTCGCCAGTACACTTACTTACATTACATTTAAAGGAACAGGGCTCTTATTTAAGGTGTACTTGATTGAACTAGAGACGTTGAAAATTTGGTGCTGGACTGTGATTCGAATTCGTATCTCCTCTTTCGAGGATCTGAATCCCTCGGAACAGTATAGTTCAATCATTTCGTTCCTTTTACCAAGACTGCAATCTTCTCTAGGTCTCCCACAAAGGTAAGTATGTGGGTCAGATTCCTGATCCAGTACAAAAATATTGATACTTTCATTTCAAGCCCTATCACGTGCACACCGGCCTGCTAGTGAAACATAATGTGTATTTTTAAAGTCTGTTCATGTGTTGCCAACAATTTCTGGTCAAACACGTACACATCTTACTGTTGGTGAGTAAGCAATTGACACTTAAGCTATATTCGTGTACGTTAAAGAAAAACGATAGGAGAGCGGTTCGATTGTCGCTCAGGCACAAAAATTTGTATCCGTATTTTAGATTCAAACACCTAGCAGCTGGTATGATAAACCGATACGTAACATTTGATTTTACTTAATTAACAATCCGATTACGTGTTGGGTTCGTACCTCCGTCACAGAACTTCACATCATGCACTTCATCTTTAAATGCATACACACTTTGTTACTTCTGAATGGAGGTATTTCAGACATCTTTAGTGGTTAGTTAATAGGGATGAAAGGGTCTTGATAGGAGTCCCGTTTTATTACAAATACTGTCGTCTTTTGTTTTCAAGTTTAGATTTAGTTACTGATATTGGCGAAATTTTCGGTAATTCATGACTCTTCACAGATAATCAGCAATATGATTAGATTAGATTAATACTTATTCCATAGATCATGAATACGACTTTTCGTAATGATGTGGAACGTGTCATTTTTATGAATGATTTCTTTCCTCCCAGCATTTAATTTCTTTACAATAATTTTCTACATTCTCACTCATTCTTTTTAATCTTTATTTCTCTTTCACTCACTCTCTCTCTCTCTCTCTCTGTCTCTCTCTCTCTCTCTCTCTCTCTCTCTCTCTCTCTCTATATATATATATATATATATATATATATATATATATATATATATATATATATATAGGGTGTTTCAAAAATGACCGGTATATTTGAAACGGCAATAAAAACTAAACGAGCAGCGATAGAAATACACCGTTTGTTGCAATATGCTTGGGACAACACTACATTTTTCAGGCGGACAAACTTTCGAAATTACAGTAGTTTCAATTTTCAACAACAGATGGCGCTGCAAGTGATGTGAAAGATATAGAAGACAACGCAGTCTGTGGGTGCGCCATTCTGTACGTCGTCTTTCTGCTGTAAGCGTGTGCTGTTCACAACGTGCAAGTGTGCTGTAGACAACATGGTTTATTCCTTAGAACAGAGGATTTTTCTGGTGTTGGAATTCCACCGCCTAGAACACAGTGTTGTTGCAACAAGACGAAGTTTTCAACGGAGGTTTAATGTAACCAAAGGACCGAAAAGCGATACAATAAAGGATCTGTTTGAAAAATTTCAATGGACTGGGAACGTGACGGATGAACGTGCTGGAAAAGTAGGGCGACCGCGTACGGCAACCACAGAGGGCAACGCGCAGCTAGTGCAGCTGGTGATCCAACAGCGGCCTCGGGTTTCCGTTCGCTGTGTTGCAGCTGCGGTCCAAATGACGCCAACGTCCACGTATCGTCTCATGCGCCAGATTTTACACCTCTATCCGTACAAAATTCAAACGCGGCAACCCCTCAGCGCCGCTACCATTGCTGCACGAGAGACATTCGCTAACGATATAGTGCACAGGATTGATGACGGCGATATGCATGTGGGCAGCATTTGGTTTACTGACGAAGCTTATTTTTACCTGGACGGCTTCGTCAATAAACAGAACTGGCGCATATGGGGAACCGAAAAGCCCCATGTTGCAGTCCCATCGTCCCTGCATCCTCAAAAAGTACTGGTCTGGGCCGCCATTTCTTCCAAAGGAATCATTGGCCCATTTTTCAGATCCGAAACGATTACTGCATCACGCTATCTGGACATTCTTCGTGAATTTGTGACGGTACAAACTGCCTTAGACGACACTGCGAACACCTCGTGGTTTATGCTAGATGGTGCCAGGCCACATCGCCCGGCCGACGTCTTTAATTTCCTGAATGAATATTTCGATGATCGTGTGATTGCTTTGGGCTATCCGAAACATACAGGAGGCGGCGTGGATTGGCCTCCCTATTCGCCAGACATGAACCCCTGTGACTTCTTTCTGTGGGGACACTTGAAAGACCAGGTGTACCGCCAGAATCCAGAAACAATTGAACAGCTGAAGCAGTACATCTCATCTGCATGTGAAGCCATTCCGCCAGACACGTTGTCAAAGGTTTCGGGTAATTTCATTCAGAGACTACGCCATATTATTGCTACGCATGGTGGATATGTGGAAAATATCGTACTATAGAGTTTCCCAGACCGCAGCGCCATCTGTTGTTGAAAATTATAACTACTGTAATTTCGAAAGTTTGTCTGCCTGAAAATGTACTGTTGTCCCAAGCATATTGCAACAAACGGGGTATTTCTATCGCTGCTCGTTTAGTTTTTATTGCCCTTTCAAATATGCCGTTCATTTTTGAAACACCCTGTATATATATATATATATATATATATATATATATATATATATATATATATATATATATATATATATATATTACACACACACACACGCACATTCCTTTTTATTTTTATTTGTTTGGTGTGCTCGACTATCAGCGAGGCACGAAAACGTCCGTGAATGAATTTCTTAGTTTCGAATACAGTTATGAAAGAAATATAAAAACAGCTATGAGAGTTACTGATTTATGATGCTTAGTTTGTAGTCAGTTCTGAGTATTATTAGTAACTATGCCCCAGTCCTTAAACCTAGTTACAGAAACGCGACGCATTACGTATTCAAGGCCGTAGCAGCCGTGTCTTTGAGAGGCCAGCTATGGTCACTTCCCAGCCCGCTGTTGGATCACATCGGTTCGTCTTCTTCCTGCTAGTACTGTAACTGAGATTTGACAACAAGGCAATGTATATTTGGCAACTCTATGATCGACGATTACTTCCTGGTGTGCACGGAATTAAGTCTCAAAGTTCACTTTATTTTTCCTGTCATTTCCATTGAATAATCTGAGTTATTATCGCTTGAGGTGTAACAAAAGATTCTCAATTTACGGTTTTCAGCCCGGAAAGTCGTAGCATGTGGAAATCACAACTAATCTCGTCCTTTAAATAGCGGGTTACGGGTTCTAGCCACTATTAGCCTCTTAAGAGGAAAGCACATTGCATACTTCTTCGCTAGCTCTGTGGTGACGTGCTTACTTGTGAAAAATCGTCTGTTATGGTTCGCAGTTCCAGTCTCCCTGAATGCAACTCTTTCATCCCTTCTGTGAATGAGCTACCAGCAGTCAGATCAAACATCGATAGGAAATCGCAAGAAAATACGTTTAGCTCTTAGTGCAATGGTGAAAAACTTCACATCATGCACTTCATCTTTAAATGCATACTCACTTTGTTACTTCTGAATGGAAGTATATCAGACATCTTTCGTGGTTAGTTGACAGGGATGACATTCAAATTTTGGGTTTATAGGAATACATAACTTTAATTATGAATTGCCACATTTGCATACCTGTTGAGTATGACACAGCATACCAATTAAACACAGACCCAATCGAAATCTAAGTGAATAGTATTTTACTAATTCGTGCTGATAGAGGCACGCTTGTGTACAGATACTCAGTTTTATCAAAACAGACTTTCATCGTAAGGTTATCGTGGATAGTTTTACTTCATTTCTTATAATACAGTGCACAATTTTCGTAAGGTTTCTTTTAGTGTTGTTAAAACTGTACTAAACAGGAGAGAACATCAACGATATATGCGAATTCTCTGACGTTATCTATAACAGTCTGACAATACACATGCAGTTTATTGATTACTTGCATGTAGTAAACTTGTTCTGAGCTAAAGCTGTCAGACGACAGCTAATGTAGAAAATACTTTTCTGACTATTTCGGCACGAAACGCTCTCCCCATACATAATACAAAAGCTTCGAGATGCATCTGCTGCCTTGCCGTCAATTAAACCCGAAAAGAACAAAATGTCGCAGAAATTGGCCCTTTTTCCACATGCGGCTATTTTGGTTGAAAAGTGAAGGGAATTATGTTCAAAGTTCCATTAAATTTGAAACTTCAGCAGACAGCGGAATTGCGCTGTAAGAAATGTAGCAGTGAATGTAATAGAACTCGCGGCGTCTTATCTACGGTGCGCGACAATTACCGTGACGCTAGTACCTGTCATCTAGCTGCAGCACCTCCAGAAGTCAGCAACAGTTCCTCCAAAGTTTACGTGACCCTTATTCCATCTTTTATTTGAGCTTCTGTATGTCGATAAAACTGGTTCTGAACTTGGAATGCAACTCAGACCGCTCTTAACGTGGGATTTGATCCCTCCGTGACAATACAGCTAGACTGCAATTTTTTGTTTGTTCAAAACTGCAGATTCCACAACATCTCCACATATTGCGCTTGAATGGGTTCGAATGCTGGCCCGGCACTAAAGGTTTCATCATGTATTATCAAGATACAGCAGGTGAACACATATCTGCTGGTGGATAATATTTTTGATTTTTAATGCATTTTCATTCGTTGTCAACACTAACGATATGTGACGTTTTTGACTCCCAGTGAGACACAGAACTATTTGAGAGATCACTGTGAGTTCAAGGATGTTATTCCGAGCTGCTGGTGGAGAAAAATTCGGTAGCTGACGTCTCTTCGTGTGTAGTCAACAACGGTATGTGTGGGCTTTGATTCCCAGTCAGCACTGAACTATTCATCATATTATTTCTAGTTCAAACATGCTCACATGTCGCTGCTGATGTAACAAATCCATATTTAACGTTATTTTTTCTCTAGAATATATTAGAGATAGGTTCTGGGTTGGAGTCCTGGGAAGGAAAAATTAATGTTTCGATTCGTCGTTTCAGTTAAAACACCTAGCTACTGCCGAGAATATCCGATATGTCACAGTTGATTGTGCTTCGATAACAATCCGATTAGGTTCTGAGTTACAATCCCTGTCCAACACAAAGCTTTACCTGACGGCATTTCAAGTAAGTTACTTGTGAACAAGCAATATGTAACATGTCTCGCAGTTCGTTAACAGGGACAATAGATGCTGGGTAGGAATTCGCGTCCATTAAAAATGTTTACGTTATGAAATTTAAAGTTGATATTTGCTAACTGATACTGTCTAAAATCGAGGTATATCACTCTCTGTATGCCTAGTCAGGAATGACTGTTAGTTTCTGTCAATCACGAAATCTTTGTCTGCATGACCTGGGTTTGAATCCATATGCAGAACGAGACGGTTCATCGAGTCATTTGAAGTTCACACATATTCTCAACTAGCTGCTTGTGAATAAGTGAAATTTTTAATGTCATTTTGTGTTAAAAAACAAGTACTGTATGTTACTTTGAAGAGGAAATTATGAATACGACGAACTTACTACGTGCATTACCTATCTGACGAAATAACGAGAGTGGAAACATTTCAGGTATGTCATTTTTTGCAATAAATGTGAGCTTACAAGCCTTAAGGACAGTCTTACCTGTGATAGGGTGTTCCCTGATATTTTTAGTACCTTGGTATTACTTTACATCTTGAGTTATTGCGATACAGAGCAGTGTTTTCTAGTGGTGACTTGTTGGAACCATTTTCAATAGTCAAACGACTGTACCAGGGAGCGATTAGAGGACCTGCTAGACAGCTGTGTTATGTGGGTTGCATGTGAATCAGGCGAAAAGCAATTCAGGTCATTCGGATACTTCTGAGCATGACTGTACATCATCAAAACCGGTCTCTAGTTAACATGGTTCAGTTTCGCCACGTAATTATGGAATGGTAGAGAGGAGCGCTGATCTGGCTTCAATGCAATTTTATACAACCGCACAATTATACCTAAACCATCCGTTATTACATTCGGTTACTATAGATTACTCAGAAAAAGTTCCACAAAGACAATACCAGCAAAAGTAGGTCAGGGTGGAAGAGTATTTCGCAAATCTTTATCAAATCAGTGGGCATTAAAATCCGATACTTTTCCTTCTGGCACGAGTATTTTACTTAACGTACAACATCGCCAACAAATCAACGCGTTATGGGGGTGCACAAGAAAAATCACTTCAGTGCTGTTCAACCCACATGGCCAAGTTTCAGTAGCCAACAGAAAAATATGGACACACACGATTATTCCTTCCCTATTTTACACTCGCTCACTATCGTATGATTATTCATCGTGTACAATATATTTTCAGACCGAAACTACAAATGCGGCGGTTGCTCCAACCGACTACGTGGCGCGAAAGCAAGTTCACAAAGAAAACATATGGAAAATAAGTAAAAAACCCCAAAATATTAGTATAAATGGAAGAGCAGATTGAAATACATTGAATGAGTGAATTTCCGTTAAGCACAGAGCAATAACGTGAGCGTGAGCTTAAGGCACATGGTGCGTGGCCTGAACAAGGCACTAACGCAAGGTCTACTGAAATTCGAGTAAATTAGGAAAATCAGTTCCCTTATGGGGTTCAGTGGTAATTTCGCGCCTGATTTCAACATCTGGACTTCATTACAGAGCAAATTTAAGACAATTTAATATCTAGGTTAACATTACCAAAACGAGAGCTGCGTCTCCATGTCTGTCCAGCACCACGACCCAGGAACAAGTGCTCTTCCAACAGAATTCGCCTAACCGTTCCGTTTACAAAACGTGGTGGGGGTGGCACGCCAACCTGACAGAGCCAACACGCGCCTTCGTGTCATCTTTGCCCTGACCTACAAACTTGTTCTCTGCTAAACTTGTTTACGCTTGTGGGGTTGGTATTACCCTACCCCAGAACGACCATTCATGCAGTGTTACAGTGTGTGCCTAAAGCTTTCTGCTAGTTCACACACTCACTCATTTATACCGTCCAGGCCGCACAAAGGAAAGGAAAATGGAAAACGTGGTACACAACATAAAAAAATTCAATAAATAACACTGTTTAGTCCTTTCTTTCCTTTTGGACACCAGCTGAGGTATTACCTGCAAGAGAAGAAACTGTTGCTAATAATCTCTGCGTGCTAGCAATTTAATAAAACATTGGAACGGTACAACAAGTTCCGTTTCAACATGACCATCTTACAATTTGTACTCTTTTAGTTGTGTACGGGCGCTGATGGCCTCGCTGTTGAGCGCTCTATATAGAGCAACACCAGCACCATGTCTGGGACAATAGCAGACACAGGGTCCAGAGAGGACGGCAGCCGGTACAGACGCGTAACTTTGATCAAGGAGCTGTTAAATGGCCGATATCCGCAGTGGTGTCGGGTGGCGCTCAAAGCCGGAGAGCGGCGTCGCGATCGGCCCCGGAGACGGCAGAGGGCGCCGGCCGGCCACCTGCTCGTTGACATTCGAGCGACCGGGAGCGGTCTGCTGTGAGGCGGCGTCGCACCGAACGTGCCGGCGCCCTGCTACCGGATTCCTCCTCCCCCTCCTCCTCCTCCTCCTGCTCCCCCTCGCCCTTCCCCCGCACCACCTAGCCCGCACATACACGGCTCAGCAGCCCCACCTGCCAATGATCTGTGTACTGCGGCGTCGCGCGACGGAGCTGAGATGGGACACTGCCGTTTGCGAGTATCCTGTTGCCTCCTCGCCTTGCTTCCTCCTCCCTCACGCACCTCCAGCTGCAATCCGGCTTCGCTTAGAGGCAACGCGAGGTACGGCTAGAGCTGTGATGGAACTATCTAACACCTGTCACTAGACGGCATTTCGTTAGTGCAAATAATACAAATGATCAGCTTGGGAAATTCAGTTAGATGCGGTCATAACACGAACGTAGCAACTGTCTGTAAATGGAGAAATCAGAGACGTAGCACAGAACAGGACTAACCGTTTGAACTTAGCCCTATTTATTGTTTTATTTTACTTTTTCATTGGCGTCACAAAGGTTCGCATTAACCCTCAACGCATTTTTCACTTAGCCTCCCTTTTTTCTACACCTAAATTTCCATCATATTTTGTCGGGTGCTATTGTTTGTCTCTATGTATCCCGTATGTGAATATCCTTTTTCAAAAAAGATCTCAGTCGAAAACCGCTCCTGATTTATTATTATGATTCTTCACAGAAAGTGGAGGTGTGTTTGTGATTTCGACGAGAATGTCACCGGAGTGCGACGAAATCGAAAAACGAAATACACATAAACACCTTTCAGGATCCATTCTCCTGCTTGCATATTTACGCTATTACCAATTGCTACACCAAGAAAAAAAATGGTTCAAATGGCTCTGAGCACTAAGGGACTTAACATCTATGGTCATCAGTCCCCTGGAACTTAGAACTACTTAAACCTAACTAACCTAAGGACAGCACACAACACCCAGCTATCACGAGGCAGAGAAAATCCCTGACCCCGCCGGGAACCGAACCCGGGAACCCGGGCGTGGGAAGCGAGAACGCTATCGCACGACCACGAGATGCGGACACACCAAGAAGAAATGCAGATGATAAACGGGTATTCATTGGACAAATATACCAGAACTGACATGTGATTACATTTTCACGCAATTTGGGTGCATAGATACTGAGAAATCAGTACCCAGAACAACCACCTCTGGCCGTAATAACGGCCTTGATACGCCTGGGCATTGAGTCCAACAGAGCTTGGATGGCGTGTACAGGTACAGCTGCCCTTGCAGCTTCAACACGATACCACAGTTCTTCAAGAGTAGTGACTGGCGTATTGTGACGAGCCAGTTCCTCGGCCACCATTGACCAGACGTTTTCAATTGGTGAGAAATCTGGAGAATGTGCTGGTCAGGGCAGGCATTTTCTGTATCCAGAATGGCCCGTAGAGGACCTGCAACATGCGGTCGTGCATTATCCTGCTGAAAAGTAGGGTTTCGCAGTGATCGAATGATGGGTAGAGCCACGGCTCGTAACACATTTGAAATCTATCGTCCACTGTTCAAAGTGCCGTCAATGCGAACAAAAGGTGACCGAGACACGTAACGGGTGGGACCCCATACCATCGCGCCGGGTGATACGCCAGTATGACGATGACGAATGCACGCTTCCAATGTGTGTTCACCGCGATGTCGCCAAAAACGGATGCGACGATCTTGATGATATAAACAGAAGCTGGATTCATCCGAAAAAATGACGTTTTGCCAATCGTGCACCCAGGTTCGTCGTTGAGTACACTATCGCAGGCGCTCCTGTCTGTGATGCAGCTCAAGGGTAACCGCAGCCATGGTCTCCGAGCTGATAGTCCATACTGCTGCAAACGTCGTCGAACTGTTCGTGCGGGCGGTTGTTGTCTTGCAAACGTCCCCATCTGTTGACTCAGGGATCGATACGTGGCTGGACGATCCGTTACAGCCATGCGGATAAGATGCCTGTCATCTCGACTGCTGGTGATACGAGGCCGTTGGGATCCAGCACGGCGTTCCGTATTACCCTCCTGAACCCCCCGATTCCATATTCTGCTAACCGTCATTGGATCTCGACCAACGCGAGCAGCAATGTCGCGATATGATAAACCGCAATCGCTATAGGCTACAATCCGACGTTTATCAAAGTCGGAAACGTGATGGTACGCATTCCTCCTCCTTACACGAGGCATCACAACAACGTTTCACCAGGCAACGCCGTCAACTGCTGTTTGTGTATGAGAAATCGGCTGGAAACTTTCCTCATGTTAGCGCGTTATAGGTGTCGCCACCGGCGCCAACCTTTTGTGAATGCTCTGAAAAGCTAATCCTTTGCATATCACAGCATCTTCTTCAAAGTTAGATTTCTGTATATAAAGCGTAATCTTAGAATTTTGAAGAGTACTAGAGGATATTTATCTGGTGGGTAATGTAGACTTCTGCAGGCTGCTGTTGAGTGGTCTTCAGATATTTCTATCATACATGACCGAAGTTGTGAAAAAGTTCCAACAATTTTCCAGGCAGTAAAATGCTTCAGTAGAGAATCTTTCAAATAACAGGAAAGAGAATGCGTGTGGCGCAAGTAGTAATGTTTCCCTTAAGGGTGCTGTTGTCACATTGCTCTTGTTCACACACTTTTCCCGATAAGAAGAAGTACATGATTTCAAGCATCATCCTAAGGCACTTGTGTGTCATTTTTTGAGTGATGAGCTACTTACTCTGAAGAACTGTTGAATTACGGATAGGTGGGAATTGGAGTAATAAACGCTGTGTTAATTTGGTGGACGAAGATGTAAATGTCGCCAGGAATATCAGTGTTTATCGTCATCTAACAACACGATCGTCGGAGATGGAGCTTAAGCTCCTTGTAAAACAAGAATATTGAAAGATAACCGGATATGACGAAGGCGATTTCGCATCCCCTTATGTGCGTCAAGTTACGACCATCGATCGGATGCAACGCCCAAATCATATGGCTCTGAGCACTATGGGACTTAACATCTGTGGTCATCAGTCCCCTAGAACTTAGAACTACTTAAACCTAACTAACCTGAGGACATCACACACATCCATGCCCGAGGCAGGATTCGAACCTGCGACCGTAGCAGTCGCGCGGTTCCGGACTGAGCGCCTAGAACCGCGAGACCACCGCGGCCGGCTGCAACGCCCAGCATGATTGTTCTTTTAGATTGTTCGACACATTTGCCTAAGCAAATGCCGAGCTAACCACAGAATGCTGGATATCGTGGCCGGTATTTGCATAATTTCCGATATTTGTTTTGTGGGCATAATGCTATATTCCAAGGTATAATTCTGCGCCTAACGTTTCGTCCTACCGCGCTGACGACATCATGAGAGGCTCTAACGATCCAGAAACCAGTTACAGATCCGAACAAGCTCATTAGGCCGAACTGTTTGTAATTATCCACGCAACTGTCTCATTCTGACGTCATCAGATACTGTCTATTATCGCAGGGTCGCGCCAACGTATGCTGCCGAGGTTGTAGTGGGGAAGAGTTGGCGCTGTTTGTTTTATTTAGTACTGTGGCCCACAACTCCTCTAATTGCAATATTTGTTCTTTTTTGTTAAAATTGTTTCTGTACTTTTGAATTTCTGTGGCCTCTCTGTAAATCGTAACGTAGAAATTATTAGATCTTGCTAAAACCATAGTGTCAAAGAAAATAAATTGTAGGTTTCTGCATCCTATTGCATGATATGATACTGCTGGTGCTACCGTCTTTCAAATTAAAATCTCTTACACTTGCGGCCGCGTGTACTTAGGGACTACAAAATGAAGCGTTAACAGTAGCCTAAAGCAGCGCGACAGAAATTTTCGTCTGTACAAGGCACCGTTGTTTTCTCCGTATCTAATTATTACTAAGCTAGGATGTACAGGGAGGCTGCAGAAATTCTGTAGCACAAAAATAATTTCGACAGAAAGGAAGAAGGACTGATTTAGCTAAGTGGTGGGCCTTAGTTCTAAGCAAATCATACATCGCCAACTACCCCCCACTACCAGCTCCGCAACACACGTCGGATCACATCGCCAACTACTCCCAACTACTAGCTCCGCAACAGACGTCGGAGCAACCCTGCGATCTTAGGCAGCGGTCTGATGACGTCGCGAACCGACCGTTGAGTGGATACATATAAACAGTTCAGCTAGCTGACCTTTTTCGGATCTTTAGCTGCTTTCTGAGTCGTAAAAGCCTTTGGTAATGTCTCCAGTTCTGGAAGACGAAACGTTAGGGAGAAATTTATGCGTTGGACAGCGCCCTTACACCCTTAAAAAACATCGGAGTTCTGCGTCTATATCTATATCTGCATATACTTGATTACCTGGCAGAGGGTTCATCGAATCACTTTCGTACTATTTCTCTACGTTCCACTCTCGAACAGCACGCGGGGAAGACGAGCGCTTTAATATTTCCGTTCGATCAGATTTCTCTTATTTTACTATGATGTTCATTTCTCCACATGCAGGTCGGCGTCAACAAAATATTTTCGCTTTCGGGAACAAAAGTGAAGATTACAATTTCGAGAAAAGACCTCGTCGTAACGAAGAATGTCTTTGTTTTAATGGTTGCTTCTCCAACACGCATATCATATCCGTGACACTCCCTCCCCTATTTCGCGATAGTAAAAACCGACCTGCCCTTCAGTTAACTTTTTCGATGTCCTGGTAAGGATCGCTCATCGCGCTGCAATAATCCAGCAGATGATGGACAATCTGTTTAATGGATTTGTTGCATCTCCTAAATGTTCTGCCAGTGAAATGCAGTCTTTGGTTCGCCTTCCCCACAAGATTATCTTTATGATCGTTCCAGTTCAAGTTGCTTGTAATCGTTATCCTCGGGTATTTAGTTGAACTGATAGCTTTAAGATTTGTATGATTTATCCTGTATCGGATATTCAGGGGTTTCCTTTTCATTCTCACGTGGATGACTTCATACTTGGCATTATTTAGAGTCATTGCCATTTTTCGCACCATACAGGTATTTTGTCTGGATCAATTTCCAGTTGGTTTTGACGTTCTGAAGACTTTAGTATACGGCAAATGAAAGAATCGTCTAGAAACAAAGTAATGTGACAGTCTCCTAAATCACTCATGCAAATTAGGAACATTAGGGAGCCAAAACGACTATTCACGTTGGTGTGTAGAATATATGAGTCTGGCGACGTATCATCTGACTTTCGGAAAAGCATCATCCACACAATTCCGAAAACGGCAAGAGCTGACATGTGCGAGAATTATCGCACAATCAGCTTAACAGCTCATGCATCGAAGCTGCTTACAAGAATAATATACATAAGAATGGAAAAGAAAATTGAGAATGCGCTAGGTGACGATCAGTTTGGCTTTAGGAAAAGTAAAGGGACGAGAGAGGCAATTCTGACGTTACGGCTAATAATGGAAGCAAGGCTAAAGAAAAATGAGGACACTTTCATAGGATGTGCCGACCTGGAAAAAGCGTTCGACAATATAAAATGGTGCAAGCTGTTCGAGATTCTGAAAAAAGTAGGGGTAAGCTATGGGGAGAGACGGGTCATATACAATATGTACAACAACCAAGAGGGAATAAAAAGAGTGGACAATCAAGAACGAAGCGCTCGTATTAAGAAGGATGTAAGACAAGGCTGTAGCTTTTCGCCTCTACTCTGCAATCTGCACATCGAGAAAGCAGTGATGGAAATAAAAGAAAGGTTCAGGAGTGCAATTAAAATACAAGGTGAAAGGATATCAATGATACGATTCGCTGATGACATTGCTATCCTGAGTGAAAGTGAAGAAGAACTAAATGATCTGCTGAAAGGAATGAACAGTCTAATGAGTACACAGTATGGTTTGAGAGTAAATCGGAGAAAGACTAGGGTAATGAGAAGTAGTAGAAATGAGAACAGCGAGAAACTTAACATCAGGATTGATGGTCACGAAGTCAATGAAGTTAAGGAATTCTGCTACCTAGGCAGTAAAATAACCAATGACGGACGGAGCAAGGAGGACATCAAAAGCAGACTCGCTATGCCAAGAAAGGCATTTCTGGCCAAGAGAAGTCTACTAATATCAAATACCGGCCTTAATTTGAGGAAGAAATTTCTGAGGATGTACGTCTGGAGTACAGCATTGTATGGTAGTGAAACATGGACTGTGGGAAAACCGGAACAGAAGAGGATCGAAGCATTTGAGATGTGGTGCTATAGAAGAATGTTGAAAATTAGGTGGACTGATAAGATAAGGAATGAGGAGGTTCTACGCAGAATCGGAGAGGAAAGGAATTAGTGGAAAACACTGATAAGGAGAAGGGACAGGATGATAGGACATCTGCTAAGACATGAGGGAATGACTTCCATGGTACTAGAGGGAGCTGTAGAGGGCAAAAACTGTAGAGGAAGACAGAGATTGGAATACGTCAAGCAAATAATTGAGGACGTAGGTTGCAAGTGCTACTCTGAGATGAAGAGGTTAGCACAGGAAAGGAATTCGTGGCGGGCCGCATCAAACCAGTCAGTAGACTGACGCCAAAAAAAAAAAAAAAAAAAAAAAAAAAAGAAAAGGGAGCCTATAACACTTCCTTCAGAAACGCCAGATATCATCTATGTTTTTCTCGATTATTCTCCGTCAATTACTACGAACTGTGAGGTTTCTGACAGAAAATCACAAATCCAGTCGAAAAAAAATGAGACGATACTCCATCAGTAAGTTATTTGATTAGAAGTCTCTTTTGAGTAACATTATCACACGCCATCTGGAAATCTCATTACGCAAATGCCGGATCGTTTCCCTACCATACAGATTTAAAGTGCAAGTGATCTACTTTTTTGTGGTCTTAAGTCCGAATATTGTTTTGATGCAGCTGTTCACGCTAGTGTATCTCACGCACACATCCTTCCTTGAGCAAAACTACTGCTGCCTATATTCATCTGAACCTGCTTACTGTAGTCAAATGTTGGCCTCCCCTTACGTTCTCCCCCTGTCCCCCCCCCCCTCTCCATCGCACTTACGAGCATTACAAAACTGTCGATTCCATTATGCCCTATTAATCGACCACATTTTTAGTGAAGTTGTGCTATAATTTCCTGTTTCCCCCAATTCCATGCAGGCATTCTTTAGTTATACGATCTACCCACCTCATCTCTAGAACTCTTATGTTACAATATGCACTCTAACACAAATAAACGACGTATCACGAAGGAATTATCCGAATGGGACGAAAATCTATAGATGTGACGTACATGTACAGAAGAAAAACAAATGAATATAACTTTAGTAAAGTAGGATAATCTATTCGAGAGGAATTCTGCAAGTCATGACGCGTTGACCCGTCTCTACCGCTTACGTCTAACAGTTATTCAGCTAGGCACTGATTGTTGGAATGGCCTACTGAGGGATATCGTGTCAAATTCAGTCCATTTGCGCTTTAGGTTGTCAAAACCATGTTCTGGTTGAAGTGCCCTGCCCTTAACGCTCAAAAACTTGCCAAAGTGGGAAAGATGCGGCGACATTGCTGGCCAAGGTACAATTTGGTAAGCACGAAGATAAGTAGTAGATACTCTCTCCGTGTGCGGGAGGGGATTATCATGTTGAAACGTAAGTCTACGATGACTTTCCATGAAGGGCAACAAAATGTGGCGTAAATTATCGTGGATCTGCTGATGTGCTGTAAACGTCCCGTAGATGATAAGCAAAGTGGTCCTAGAATGAAAAGAAATATCACTCCAAATCTTCACTCCTGATATTCTGCCATATGGCGGGCGACAGTCAGATTGATAGTCCTCCTCTGTCCGGGACGTATCAAGAGACGTTTTGGGCCAGGAATCTCATTGTCTGGAATCGAATTTTCTTCAGTAATGAGTCCCGCCTTGAACTGAGCCAAGCAGCGGAGAGTTGCCTAGAGACGTCCAGGACAGTGGTGGGATACAAATCCGATTGTTATCCTCCATGTGTCCAGACAATCAGTAGTAATGAACTGCGGTGCCATTTCATGTCATAGCAGAACTCCTGTCGTTGTCATCCGCACCACCTTAGAAGTGCGTCCACGACATACTACGCCTCGTGCTGTTGCCCTTCACCGCAAACCATCCTGAGCGCCTGCAGTGTTGCTGCTTGTCTTCATGCTCGGCAAACACTACCTTTGCCAATTTCTCTCCAATTGTGAACGTTTCGAGCATGTTGGGTTTGGCCACAGAACCACCTAGGGATTTTGACGTTCTAACTGGCCAATTGGACAGAATTTGGAGCGATATCCCTGAGGGGGAAATCCAACAACTCAGTCAGTTCCGAGCCGACTAACTCCGTGAATAAGGGCCAGAGGTAAAACAACGCGTCATTGACGTGCTCGATTTGTGAAGTTCTTTCTCTTGAATAAATCATCCATTTCTTCTCAAATTCTAATTGTTTGTATGACTGTACATGACACGTATAGATCCATCCCATTCGGATAATTACTTCGTGACGTTTTCTTTGTCTTATGCTGTATTTCAAACACTTCTTACCTTTTATTGCACGAATTTTTTATTTTCCACGTTCTATTTCGGTACAGGATTACGTTAATGAAAAATACTTCCAGGAAGCCTACGCAACACTTAAAGCCATATTCAATGTTATCAGTTTTATCTTGTCCGCCCCCGGTAGCTGAGTGGTCAGCGCGACAGACTGTCAATCCTAAGGGCCCGGGTGCGTCTGGGATTTTCTCTGCTCAGGGACTGGGTGTTGTGTTGTCCTAATCATCATCATTTCATCCACATCGACGCGCAAGTCGGCGAAGTGGCGTCAAATCGAAAGACTTACACCAGGCGAGCGGTCTACCCGACGGGAGGCCCTCGCCACACGGCATTTCAGTTTTATCTTATTCAGAAACGCTTTTGTTGTTGTTGCCAAGCCGGCCGGTGTGGCCAAGCGGTTCTAGGCGCTTCAGTCTGGAACCGCGCGACCGCTACGGTCGCGGGTTCGAATCCTGCCTCGGGCATGGATGTGTGTGATGTCCTTAGGTTAGTTAGGTTTAAGAAATTCTAAGTCTAGGGGACTGATGACCTCAGATGTTAAGTCCCGCCGGCCGAAGTGGTCGTGCGGTTAAAGGCGCTGCAGTCTGGAACCGCAAGACCTCTACGGTCGCAGGTTCGAATCCTGCCTCGGGCATGGATGTTTGTGATGTCCTTAGGTTAGTTAGGTTTAACTAGTTCTAAGTTCTAGGGGACTAATGACCTCAGCAGTTGAGTCCCATAGTGCTCAGAGCCATTTGAACCATTTTTGTTAAGTCCCATTGTGCTCAGAGCCATTCGAACCATTTGTTGTTGCCAGTCTGCATTTTAAAAACCTTCCTTTTCTGGCCATTTTCAGTTATTTTGCTGCCCATGTAGCTAAACTCTTCTGCTCCTTTCAATGTCACATTTCGTTCTGTAATTCACTCACCATCACTCCCATATTTGTGGATATTCATCGCATGACCTTTTTTCAAGTGAAATTCCAACCAGTTCAACTAATTTTTCCAGTCTTTTTACTGTCTCTGACAGAATTACGAAGTCATCGTTAAACCTGAAAATTTTTATTCCTTTTCCATGATCTCTAATTTCAAGTTCCGTTTTGTTTTCCATTTCTGGCTGTTCATTCTATGGAGTAAACAATATGAGGATCTCCAACCCTCTCTCACTCCCTTCCCAAGTACTACTTCCCTGTGATGTCACTCTACTCGGTATGGTTTCTGTACAAATGGTTCAAATGGCTCTGAGCACTATGAGACTTAACATCTGAGGTCATCAGTCCCCTAGAACTTAGAACTACTTAAACCTGACTAACCTAAGGACATCACACACATCCATGCCCGAGGCAGGATTCGAACCTGCGACCGTAGCGGTCGCGCGGTACCAGACTGAAGCGCCTAGAACCGCTCGGCCACACCGGCCGGCAAGGTTTCTGTACAAGTTATAGATAACTTCCTCTCCGTGTATTTATCTCTGCCAACATCAGACTTTCAAAGAGTAATCCAGCCAACATTGGCGGCAGCTTTCTCTGATTCTAAGTTAAGTAGTAGGTTCACTACTACCTCACGTGTTCCTACCTTTCTCCAGAACAGAAACTAATTTTCCTAAAGTCAGCTTCTGCCAGTCTGTACATTTACTTTTTAAAAACACTTGTCACTATGCTGCTCCTGCGAATTATTAAACAGGAATGTATACAGATGCACGTATCAGCCTCGACAAGCTTAAAGATAATTGTTATAAGAAGAAGAGCATCCAGCTGCATAAATAAAATATTACAATTAACAAATCATAAATAGGCGCCCGAAGATTAAGACGTTCCCCCGGAGGTTCGAGTCCTTCCTCGGGAATGGGTGTATATGGTGTTCTTAGCATAGGTTACTTTAAGTTAGTTTAAGTAGTGTGTAAGTCTAGGGACCGATGACTTCAGCAGTTTGGTCCCTTCACACACATTTGAACATTTCTTTGAGAATAAGACAGGCATTCATTTATGCTGAGTGACTGAATGCCAATAAAGCATTTGATACTATATAAAGAGAACCTCAATCCCCGACAAAATTTTATGCAATTATTTATACACAGTCAACTGTTCTGATTCGCTCTGAGTTCGTCTGTTTCACCAAATTCTGACTTTTAATACCATTACATGTATAATATGACTAGCGTCGTCGACAGAACGTGAAAACCTAATCACTGGACATCAATTTCCATCGGCCGGCGGCCGAGTTCTCACGCATTTCATCGCTAAATGTAGTGGCGGCCCGACAGTTGTAACACATTATCAGTTTCGGTGTTGACCATATGTCAGTGTTCCTGAGAGACTATTTCAGCTGGCTGTAATAATTCATCAATGGTAGCTGCCAATGTGGAGACCGGGCGATCTGTGGCACCAGTGGCGGTCGAGATTGCGGTATAAACCATCGTGATTGGAATCCTCGTCGCCTCTGTGGCTATCCAGAGATATTAGTTTCGCAAAATTTTTGATTTGGTTTATTTCTCTTTGGATGTAGTATTGTGTAATAAATTCTAAGTTATCTTCTTATTGTTCATCAATTTCCCGTTTCTGTTTGTAGTATTACGAACCTCTACCGGATTTCTCCTTCCTGTTTCTAATTCTTTTCGGTTTAACTATTCTACGAACGCGAACTTGAAACCCATGCCTCTGGTACTGGACTTTGATTCTGTAATAACGTCTACAAAGTTTATTTATCGTATTTGTAGCTCGCTTATGAGAATTTCTTTCTCTTTACTATTACGATTTTTCGTTGATGGGTTTCTACCTGCACTTGACGCCACCTAGCAACAGTTATGTTTACTGCGGCCATTAGAAGTCGTTGATTCTCTCAATACTATGTATACATTGGATGTTCGGGGATCGGCCACTGGCACTTTTTTTCCGGGGCCTTGCTAACAGTTTATGAGCGAGGTCTTACTTTGCGCTGCTAAGACTGAAGACCAACATCGCACTAGGTAAACCGACGGTTACAATTTTTATGTATTCTTCTGTAGGTCATCTCATTTTTCACGTCGATTGCCGGTCATTGATGCACACTACGCTGCAAAATGTGTTATTAATTACCAGTGCCCAGTGATTAGGTCTTCACGTTCTGTGTTTTAGATGTGTTTGACGAATACATCTTGGCAGTAATTATAGCATTTTATGTGCTTCCCTGTCCCTTACGTCTTACATCTTTACGTTTTTGGTTTTTGCTTTTGAGTGTAGTAGCTTATGACAGGTTATATACTATGTCTGTTTTCCATTCTACATCCAGATAATATGATGATGCCCCACCATGGTGAAACGCGTCGTTTTCGAGACAATAAAGAGCACTGCGCAACCTTGAGTTGTCTTTCTTTATTAAACATGACATTTTATTCAGTTTTACATAAATTTATACGCCAGAGAACCTAGAGACTTCAGCGGGCAATTCTGTAACTGATTCTTTTTCCCGTCCTTTCGTATTTTCCCAAACTTTTTACCAGTAATGACCTAATTCATGGGCATCAATGAACCCATCAAAACGAAAGCATGCGAAACTCTGGTTATTAATTCTGAATATTCTCTATCAAAAGTAACAAAACATGGTTCGTTCGGCCATTGTGTCATTTTTATAAAACCGTAACCATAAACATATGAAGCAATACATCGATTTGAGGCTTCATAATGGAAAATATTTCACCGAATACTACGTCGGTTTCGTATGCGGGAGAAAGGGGCTCAAATTCCAGTCCAGCTAACCAGCTTTATTATTACAGTTGTTTCTTTAACTTACTTCCGGAAAATGCTGGGACGGTTTCTCTCAAAATGACACGGCTGGTTTCCTTTCCAATTCTGGATTTGTGATCTTTTTCTAATTTATCGTAGACAGAACTTGAAAGTTTCGTTCCTTCCTCTCTTCCTGAAAATGTTCTTGTAACTGAGGCCAGGAAATATTTATCATTGGATACTAAGTGTGTATGAAAGGAATTACATCACTTTCATTTACATTGATATTATTTTCTGATATCACCTCAAAATCAAACGACTGATCCTCATTTTCTGTCAATGAGTAATGTAAGAAGTGCCTCATCATAATTTTCCGGCGCAAAGACTGTTCCAGAAAATTTCAGGCGTGCAGCCGCATAAATTCGACTTCTAATTCTATATTTCAGCTGAATACCGTCCAGCCATCTTCAGAGTGAGCTGAGGTAATTGACACTCCAGGACTTGCTCCGTCCCTTTAAGGCCGCGGACCGCACCACTGCGCATGCGGCCACAGGTACACAACGCGACAGAGACGTTGATTGGCGGCGTAGAGGTATGACATATGCATAGAATTAGATCTATGGCTGCACAGTCGATCCACACGATCATATCGATGTCTTACTGCGAGTTGCACCGTCGCGACGTGTTTGTGATTTCATTACAAAAAATTGCCGGATCCCATGATTTCTCCAAGCTGAAGCCGCTATCTCTATTAATTAAATTCGTCGCCAACCGAAATTCAATTGCTCCTTTCACTACTGAGTCCCAGAAATATGAAGTCGAGACTAAACTTTTGACGTTATCGTACTACGTAGAGTGCCCTGTGTTAGTACAGTAGCCTTCCACCGCAGATTTATTAGGTTGTAAGAGCCGGAGGTACCTGCGGTGCTCTGTGCATCTCTCCTGGACCGTATGTGTCATCTATCCGATGAATGAACGGCGGCACTCACAGGGGACCTTGTAAACCCCAGGCTTCCGAAACACAAAATCTTCTTTAACGGAAGCCAGGAGTGCTTGTCTCTTTGGTGGAAGGCGAAAAGTTACCTTCACATTGTATTTACTGAGGATCCGTCCTATTTTTGACGATAGGCTTCCCACGCATGGCAGAAAAGCTTTTCGTGTCTTCTTCTACTTTTCCTATACCACCGTTGGTTTCATTTGTCGTGCCTTACGTATCTATTGTGGAGAGTACCCACTGGCTTCAAAAACTCTTCTCAGGTGTATAAATCGTCCTCCTGACTGATCTCGTCAGCAATGACGTGTGCTCTGTGTACCAGAGTTCTGAGTACACTCATTGCCTGCGAAAGATGGTGGCAGCTATTTCCACGTAAATGTAAATCCGTATGGGTCCGTTTTCGATATATTGCATGTCCAAAGATGCCACCCGACGCAGAAGAACACCATTCGTGTGGCTCTTTGGAAGTCCATAAAGTCTTGGAGGAACCGTACCACTTGGTTTGAATCTTCGCACAACGTGTCGTGGAAAAGGAGAGGCGTTCAGAAGCGAAGCACTGTTCCTTACCACCTGGTTGATAGGGTCTTTACTGACCTTCCGATATTATGTCGTTGTAGATAACAAGGTGTCGACTAGAGACTTCTGAGGAGAGCTAGCTGACGTGTGCTAGTAACAAGGACTCCACAACAAATACGCCAAGGAAATCTAATACTCCCAGAATGAGATTTTCACTCTGCAGCGGAATGTGCACTGATATGAAACTTCCTGGCAAATTAAAATTCTGTGCCGGACCGAGACTCGAACTCGGGACCTTTGCCCATCGCGGGCAAGTGCTCTACCAACTGAGATACCCAAGCACGACTCAACCCGCGTCCTCACAGCTTTACTTCTGCCAGAGCACATGCCCGCGAAAGGCAAAGATCCCGAGTTCGAGTCTCGGTCCGGCACACAGTTTTAATTTGCCAGGAAGTTTCATCTAATACTCTTTTGGCAGTGGTGGGGCACGCGGCTGACAGTAATGTGCCCCACCGAAACCAGTCGTGTGAGGAAATGAAGTCATTCTGAAGATACAGCGGTGGCGGTACTTTTTCTCATACATATCATCAACTGAAGTCCCACGTCCATGCAATAAAATGGATATCCATAAATTCAAGTGTGGCTATTTGATACCGTAGGCCTACTGATAGTAGTCCCTCCGTCAGGACTTCATATTCCTGTTGGTGAAGAAGCAGTATCACCCATACTCCACGTTATTCAAACGTATCTCAACAGTATTGCTGGGTTCTTTTGACTGACATAGCAAATTAAGAAATAAAATAACCATTTTATTGCAATAATGAATTTTGAAAGCTCGCGTGGGTATCCTAATCCACGTGGGTACGAATCTTAAACGCATTCGCAAATCACTTTACTTCAGTTCTAACGATTCGTCAATAACATGAATTAATTTGTCATGCGTGAGAGAAACACGGGAAACAGAAAGAGGTTAAGGGAGAAAACTACAATAGCAAAGTGTTAATTATGCGCTAGAGCATTTAGCGTTCTCACCAACTGAAGTAGCAGCGACTCCGTCTAGAACTGCATCTATTTAGCAAAATTAGATCCCTTTCAGACATTCGCCGTTCTAGCCTGATTGGCAGCTACAACATAGAATTTCACTTTACCTCAGTATCGCCCTGTAGCGTGTCAGCTGAAAGAAAGTTGCGCATTGTGTACCATCGAAAGACACACGCACTCGTCGATGAATATTCCGTTATGTATAGTAACTTACAGTGATCAGCCAGAACATTACGACCACGTACCTATTATGTCCACCTTCGGCACGGATAAAAACGGCGTCGCGTCACGGCATCAAAACAATGAGGCCTTTGTAGGTCGCTGGAGAGAGTTAGCAGCACATCTGCACTCACAAGTCACTTAACTCCCATAAATTTTGGGGAGCGGGCGACGAACTTTGACGCCCATGTTCAATCACATCCTGGATGTGGGGAGCCAGCACGTCAATTGGAGCTCATCACAGTGTTCTTCAAACCATTGCACAACACTCCTGGCCTTGTGACATGGATCATTATCTTTTTCAGAAATGCCACTGCCCACGGTAAGGGGTACAGATTGTTTGCAACCAGTGTACAATATTCCTTGGCCGTCTTGGTGCCTTGAACGAGCTCTACTGGACCATGGATACTCACGTCGACGTTTCGCAGAGCGTAAAGGAGCCGCCGCCAGCTTGTCTCCGTCCAGCAGTACAGTTGCCAAGGAGCTGTTACCCTGCAAGACGAAGGATTCGCTCCCTCCCTTCGGCATGATGAAGAAGGTATCGGGATTCATGAGCGCATGTAACGCTCTGCTACTGCACCAACATCCAGTGCCGATGGTGATGTGCTCATTCCAGTCGTAGTTGCCGCAGTCGTGGTTTTAACATTGGCACGTGCATGGGTCGTCGGCTGCGGAAGCCCAACGTTAGGTGTGTTCGGTGCATTGTGTTTTCAGACACACTTGCAGTCTGCCCAGCATTAAATTCTGCTGTTAGTTCCGCCATAGTTTGCCGCATATTCCTTTTTACCAGTCTGCCCAGTCTACGAAGTCCGGTATCTGTCATGAGGGGTGGCGCCCTAACCTACGAAGCCTGGACGTGGTTTGACCTTATTTTCGCGACTCGTTGAAGACACTCACCACAGCTCTCCTCAAACACCCAACAAGTCTTGCAGTTTCCGAAATGCTCTTGCCGGGCTTCCGGGCCATCACAATCTACCCTCGGTCTAGCACCAATAGATCGCTTGCCTTCCCTATTCTACACAGACAGGACGCTCACTGATACTGCATGCACTGTGCGTATGTCTGACTAGCAGTCATTCGTCAACAGGTAACGCTGCTATCGCGTGGGCGGGTTTATATCAAACCCAAGTCGGATGATAATATTCTTGCTGATCAGTGTGTATTAGGTAGCCATGGCTTAACTTCAAAAACACGTATTTGCCAAACCGGTATTATGCTAGGCAGCCGATCATCACACACATCTGGTACAGAGGGTGAACAACAAATGTATGCATATATCGATAACACACATGCTGTGCATATCTAAATTAAGCGACGTGACGGCCAATCTCTATAACAATTATAAATGACTCGTCCAGAAACATAGAAACCCTGTATAAAGCCAATAGATGCATGACTACGGTAAGACTCATTACCTCGAGGTAATGACAAAGTATCTTGTCTCTGTGATACACAGATCGTTACGTGTACGTGCAATAATACCATAAAATGCTAAGCAGAACAAGAATGACTATCTTTTTAAAATACGTGCAAACATGCCCATCACACAGTTACATCGGACGCTGCACCCACAATGAGAAAACGTAGAAGTGCACGTCAGTCAAAGTTTCTAGTAGTATAGGTCTCCTCTACCTCTGAGACCTCTCCTAATTGATTTTTCGCTTGCACTCACTATGTACATTGAATACCATGTGTAGACAAGTAGTATACATGAGTTTTAGCGGCCCTACAAATGCCGGTGTATATAACCCGAAAAGTTGTATTTGTCCTTCATAAACCACGAGCTAGCGAGTCATATTCTCTTGTTCGCTGAGTGAAAACTATTAGTCCTATAGAAAAAAATGAACATAACCTTTTGTAGGAAATTTAAGGTATTTGAATTTTGTATCGGGATACTTTTCTGCTAGAGGCCGTACACCTCGAGTTATTCAAGAAGCATACGCAAAAGTGACCTTGAAACATACCTTTACTTCCACCCTCAGCCTCCAACGGTCACAATTTCTAGTCTGTTTTTCACGGCACTCCTTCCTGCCAATGTACAAATATTCGCGATTACACGAATTATTTCCCATATTTGACATTCTTTGGTCTTCACTGACTGACCTTAATACGCCACCGCTTGGTGGACAGTTAAAAATTATAAATTTGACCTGTGTGTAAATATTAATTAATGATTTTAACCTTATAAAGTAGCCAATTACATCGTTGTATTAGTCAAGCCTTCTGACTACAGTCCTACTGCACTTGTATCAGTTAAATTTGGATAGAATTGTCAACGTAATTAGTTGCAGAGTAGCATTTACAAAAGTAGCTTTTCGTTTATTACCATTGGTGGCACGTTTAAATCAACGACATTACACGAAGTAGCCGACTATGCTGGTGGTACAACAGCCCAGTTAAAAGAGACCAAAAGAGTCTAGTATCGGGAATAGTTCGTGTTGCCGGAAATTTTGTACAGTTCAGAATGGTTCAAATGGCTCTAAGCACTATGGGACTTACATCTGAGGTTATCAGTCTCCTTGACTTAGAACTACTTAAACCTAACTAACCTAAGGACACCACACACATCCATGCCAGAAGCAGGATTCGAACCTGCGACCGTAGTTTTGTACAATGATAGAAGGGAGTGCAACGAATAGGATACTGGGAATCCTGACTGATGGGGGATGAGTATGGGGGTGGAGCTCGGTTTGAAAGTAATTTTTTATACGTTTTCCTTGAATAACTCGAAAACTTTGGCCTCGAGCGAAATCTCATCACAGGACAAAATGTAAGAACATTAAATATTCTACAAGAAGGTCCATTCCATTTGCTCTGTAACGCTAATAGCTTGTGCATAGCGAATGAATGAATGTGAAAATCTCGCGTGTGGTTTACAAGCGCAGCTATTCAATTGCGGGTTGCATAAAACGACATAGGTAGGGGCAGCTGAATCACTCTATATAAGGAAGAGAACCGTTGCCTAAGACAGAATAAAACTTTCGGCGATGGTGCAAGCGAGAAAATACTGTTCAGCTTGTACACGAAATAAATATTACAGAAACTGTTCCGATCGAGTAACGGAAAACGGAGAATATGCAAAGATAATAATATCCGAACACCTGATTGTGTTCTTCCAAATGTCATACAATGTATATAGAGATTTTGATACTCGTGAAAGTGTACAAAAATGAAAAAATCGCTTGTGAGGACGAGAAAACAACAATACAATACTTCTCGGATGGAAAAACTTACAATTTTTCCACCGTAAAATTGCATGACATCATCTTCATTACAAAGGTCCTTCAACATTTCTAACAGCATCTACAGCTCTCATTAGAGTGGCGATACAGTACTGCAAAGTGTTGGGTCCCGTAAAGAAAGTCTGTAGTAAGATGCAAGCCTTCTGTGCACTTTATAAGACGCCGCGGTAATCCACGGTGGGAAGTGCAGGATCTCCTTCATGGAATCGTGGCCATTAACAGTGTCAGCACCTTGCTGAAGCCCTCCAAATCCCTTGCCCGAATCACAGCAAGCGTTAATGAGAAATTTACTGCGCCGACGTAAACCTTTTTAACTGCCATAACGTCCAGGTCCGGCGCCGTGCTGCGGCCGTTACCGCGGTCATTAGACCTTTTACTCGCCATAATAGACGTTACGGTCGGGTAGTTCCGCGGCCTGTAACCGCCCGCCGGCGCCCTGGACAACGCATAAGCAGCGCCTCGTAATCCCAGCCGCCGCCGACCGTTCCGCCCAGTGGTCTTTGATTTCTTCACGCCCTTGCGGCATCTCATCTATTGTTACGGGGCGGAAATGTGGCAGTTAGGAGGGTAATGAGATGTGGGTATTGGTAGGTTGAATTCCAACACTGTGTATGATGAACGTAGCTAGTAGCAACACGGTGTCACCCCATGATGTTGTTTTGCCTTACTGTGGGACTATATAAATGAACAGGGTGCCCGTTAAATGCCACAATCACTTTGAAAATGCAAAACTTGGTAACTATTAGAAATATAACATCGTGGTTTTGCTGTAGAACGTTTAAGACCTCTCATTTTTGTGTTATGCCAGAGTTCGTCGCTCGTAGAACGTCAAAGTAATATTGTAGTTTTACTCGTATATGGGTTACCAATGTAGCGTCAACTATTCTGATAGTTTCATTTGTTGGTGCGCTAAGGCAATATCATTCACTGGTGTTGTGTACACGCTATCCTTGACGTAATCCCACAAAACGAAGTCTAATGCTGTGAGATCGGGAGAGTGCTGGGCCATCGATGAGGCCATCTCGACCAAACCACATCTCAGACAATGTGTCATTCAGCCCAATCCTCACATTCATACTCTAATTAGCGTGTGCACCATCACATCTTCGATCTGTGGTTGCTCGTACGTGTCTGGGTAAGCATTTCCTGCTATGGTTTCCCCTGCGAAGAAACATGGACCTATCACCCTATCGTGCATTGTGCCACACCAAACATCAAGTTTCCAGATATCACGGATGTGTCCACGTTTGTTGTCCGTTTTCGGAGCCGCAACTCCTTATTCTATGGTGATTCACATGTCCACAAAATGTGGAATGTTGTACCTTGTAAACAGTCACCTTTTTCAGGTTGTCATTGTCAACATCAATGAGGGCCAGCATACAGGACGTATCCGCAAGAACGTGCAAAAATTTAACAGGATTGAAGAACGCACCAAAGAAGAATTTGAAGTAGGGGAATCTGGGGTCTGAAAAGCAAGCTTAAGGAGATTATAGTAATAAAATTACATTTATGCGTACTATTTTATGTACATTAGTTACAGCTAAGTGTAAACACCATCACTGACACTATGAACGTATCATTTGTACTGTATCTTACAAAATGTGTTGAAGCTGACGGCGAACAAGATTCTGACGCACCCAGACAAATATCCCTGGTGTGGTCCTCATGTTGCCAGGTCTCTCGTTTCTCCATTCCAATGAACCAGTCTCCAGCATTCGTCGATCGATAGAAATAAACACTCGCCGTGATGGAAATCGTTCCCTGTACAGCCTTTCAGCAACGAAAACATTGCAACGTACTTCCCCATACCCAAGGTGCATGTCAGTTAGTTCTGCGAAACTGTACCGGTCTGTCCCACAGTATTGTAGTGTACGTCTCTGAACATCACTGAGTAATAAATAGGTCTGTCGTTGATTCATAATACGTTCTGTCATGAGACAATGTAAGTATGTTACATCACAGCCACCTTATTGACAAATAAAGTAAACAAAACCTGTATCGTGACTTCCTAGTAATCAGGTTCGTCCTTCATGTTTCCTTGCAGGAAATAAAGAATGTACATGTAAAGAAATACTGCAGTACGTGTAAACTTGTACGTATGTTCATTGTACATGAACTGGAAAAGCATAATACTAAGCAAAGCGGTAGACAATTTTACTTCAGTATCTCCTTACGCTGGCTTCTCCGACCCCAGGTCCCCTGCCCCAAATTGTTCATTGGAGCATTCTCTATGCCCTATTACATTTTTGCGCACTCTTACGGAAACATCGTCTAAAAAACGCAAATGTATAAACCATAGGACGAGCGTTCGGCTCCAATGCTTGGTTCATTTGCACATTGTACGTGAAAAGGTACAACACTTTATGGACAGTTGATCTCGCTTTTTGCGATTCGCGTGATGCACTGTGATCCGACTTCTGGGGACTACACTAAATGAAGCTAGCTTTCAGTCAGTACGTTCCTGAGTCGCGGGAGGACGTTCCATTAAGCGTTAGGTTTTCAACACTGTCTGTCTCTTCAAGGTTTTTCAAATGCCTCATTATGCTTAATTTTGCCGGTGGTGCCCTCCACTAGCGGCATCGCTAATTCCGCAAGAGTGCTGTCACAGATTTAAGGTCTGCATACCACATGAAATATTGCGCCTTCTCCTGGGTTGTCGCCAGTCTGATGCTGTCGAAAGCAAATTAGCAGCAAAGAACAATGAAGAAAATTCGGAAACCTGCTAAATTCTTTGCAGCTAACTACGATCCTGTATCTTTAATAGCTATCTAGTAATTTTGTAAAAAGATAGCTGGACTTTATGGGCACCCTGTGTTATCTAACACGAGAGAAGATATACTGTTAGCTTCGTCCGGTTTTGACTTTCCAGACCGAATGCAGACACCAATCAAAAGTGTGTCTGTTAATTAGTGTACCAGAGCTTGAAACTGAAACAGGACTGCGAGTAGGAGACGTTATACAGTACCCCGGTTTGTTACATTCATTACTTCTCAAACAGTTTTTACACACCTACTTCGCTACACAGTTAGGAAATACATTTCCAATAAAGCACCACTTAATACAATCAAACTACAATCGGTACTTTAGAGAATGTACAGGGCTATTACAAATGATTGAAGCGATTTCATAAATTCACTGTAGCTCCATTCATTGACATATGGTCACGACACACTACAGATACGTAGAAAAACTCATAAAGTTTTGTTCGGCTGAAGCCGCACTTCAGGTTTCTGCCGCCAGAGCGCTCGAGAGCGCAGTGAGACAAAATGGCGACAGGAGACGAGAAAGCGTATGTCGTGCTTGAAATGCACTCACATCAGTCAGTCATAATAGTGCAACGACACTTCAGGACGAAGTTCAACAAAGATCCACCAACTGCTAACTCCATTCGGCGATGGTATGCGCAGTTTAAAGCTTCTGGATGCCTCTGTAAGGGGAAATCAATGGGTCGGCCTGCAGTGAGCGAAGAAACGGTTGAATGCGTGCGGGCAAGTTTCACGCGTAGCCCGCGGATGTCGACGAATAAAGCAAGCAGGGAGCTAAACGTACCACAGCCGACGGTTTGGAAAATCTTACGGAAAAGGCTAAAGCAGAAGCCTTACCGTTTCGAACTCATTGATGGGGACATGCTGCGCCGAGTGTGGGAGGAACTTGATTATCGGCTTGATGTCTGCCGAATCACTAAAGGGGCACATATCGAACATTTGTGAATGCCTAAAAAAACTTTTTGAGTTTTTGTATTTGTGTGCAAAGCATTGTGAAAATATCTTAAATAATAAAGTTATTGCAGAGCTGTGAAATCGTTTCAATCATTTGTAATAACCCTGTATTTCTCGCTCTGCAGCGGATTGTGCGCAGAAGGTTAAAGCTGGACCGGACTCAAACTCGGTACCTTTGTTTTTCGCTGGTATCCGGGGGGTGACTCGCTACTGCCTTCCAAACTTCAGAGAAGCTCTCGTGCTTAACTCGGGTGACTAGCACTCTTAGAAGAAAGGATATCGTGAAGAGCTGGCCTAAAATGTATAGTGCAATCCTGCAAGGCCCGCAGGAAAACTTTTGTGAATTTTGTAAGGTAAGACATGAGGTCCTGGCGGAAAATAAAGTTGTGAGAACACTTAGCTGAGATGTAGCTGGACATTAATCAGTTCGCTGCATTATCCGCACACTGCTCGCAACATTATGTCAGCTATCCTCTGCGTTGAACTAGCCACGCGGCGTAGCAGCACAGTCTATGGCGTCGTGTCACAGTTCACGAGGCTCCCACCGTCTGAGTTTCGAGTCATCTCTCGGGCATGGATGTGTGTGTTGTCCTTAGCATAAGTTAGTTTAAAGTTAGATTACGTACTGAGTATGCTTAGGGACCGATGACCTCAGCAGTTTGGTCCCATAAGATCTTATCACAAATTTCCAATTTCTTTTTGCGTTGAATGGACGCCTACTAGTTTAATGTGCCTTACGGTGGAAAAACTTTATACAGATTTTAAACTATGTCAGTATAATCATAAAAAAGCTACGATACTTTGAACCAGCCTTAACTACGAAGTTACACACAAAGAAAAACGACAAACTAGAAATAGGGATCATGCACATTAGAAAGGAATCAATCAGAGAAAAAAATATAGGGTTGTTGTTTTTCTGTACTGGGATCACATTTCCGCTGGGATAAATGGTTCAAATGGCTCTGAGCACTATGAGACTTAACAACTTAGAACTACTTAAATCTAACTAACCTAAGGATATCACACACATCGATGCCCGAGGCAGGATTCGAACCTGCGACCGTAGCGATCGCGCTGTTCTAGACTGTAGCGCCTAGAACCGCTCGGCCACTCCGGCCGGCCCGCTGGGATAAGTCGGTTGTTTATTCAGACTAGTATGCAAACTGGCTTCCGGACAAAGAACACAGTCAGATCGCGCGTTATTCACAATGCGTATTGCAGTCAGACATACAGGCTCACCATTAATAAAACCGACAAACTGCGGGGACGGATTCCTAGCTGAAAACGGAGCAGAAAAGGTTCTATGAACACATGTCCAGAAATGCATCGCTGCCACGATAGATGGCGCTGTTTGGTTGACGCAGCGTACTGTAAGCAACAGAATGGTTCGGTATTAATGTTGGGAAGAAGCCGAGATGGTGTTTGTGTACGGACAAGCAGATGGAAAAGGTCGACAGGCAGCATGGCTGTGCCCAAACAAGTACCCCCACAGATACCAATCACATCACACAACATTTCGAGCACTTTTTTGGCGTTTGTGTGATCATGGGTCCTTTCAGACAGACGAACGTGCAGGGAGGGAGGAACTGTGAGTACACCGTATTTGGGAAGACCGGGTTCTACAGCACATTGAAACGAACTTGAGTGCAAGCTTCAGGCAAGTAGCCAGCAGACAAGGTGTAAGCAAAAGTACGGTTACGTGTATCCTGCATGACAATCCCTACTACTCCTATCACATGCAACCCCATGGAGGTCATGTTGAACACATGTTGTGACTAAAATGCTGTGCAGCTCTATACTGTGTTGCGGGACTATCGTTGCACGCATGCCGTCCGTTCAAGACATACACTACTGCCATTAAAATTGTTACACCAAGAAGAAATGCAGATGATAAACGGGTATTCATTGGAATAATATATTATACTAGAACTGACATGTGATTACATTTTCACGCAATTTCGGTGCATACATCCTGAGAAATCAGTACCCACAACAACCAACTCTGGCCGTAATAACGGCCTTGATACGCCTGGGCATTGAGTCAAACAGAGCTTGGATGGCGTGTACAGATACAGCTGCCCACGAAGCTTCAACACGATACCACAGTTCATCAAGAGTAGTGACTCGCGTATTGTGACGAGCCAGTTGCTCGGCCACCATTGACCGGACGTTTTCAATTGGTGAGAGATCTGGAGAATGTGCTGGCCAGAGCGGCAGTCGAACATTTTTTGTATCCAGAAAGGCCCGTACAAAACCTGCAACATGCGGTCGTGCATTATCCTGCTGAAATGTAGGGTTTCGCAGGGATCGAATGAAGGATAGAGCTACGGATCGTAACACATCTGAAATGTAACGTCCACTGTTCATAGTGCCGTCAATGCGAACAAGAGGTGACCAAGACATGTAACCGATGGCACCCCATACCATCACGCCGGGAGATACGCCAATATGGCGATGACGAATACACGCTTCCAATGTGCGTTCACCCCGATATCGCCACACGGATGTGACCATCATGATGCTGTAAACAGAAGCTGGATTCATACGAAAAAATGACGTTTTGCCATTCGTGCACCCAGGTTCGTCACTGAGTACACCATCGCAGGCGCTCCTGTCTGTGATGCAGTGTCAAGGGTAACCGCAGCCAGGGTCTCCGAGCTGATGGTCCATGCTGTTGGAAACGTTGTCGAACTGTTCGTGCAGATGGTTGTTGTCTTGCAAACTTCCCCATCTGTTGACTCAGGGATCGAGACGTGGCTGCACGATCCGTTACAGCCATCCGGCTAAGATTCCTATCATCTTGACTTTTAGTGATACGAGGCCGCTGGGATCCAACACGGCGCTCCGTATTACCCTCCTGAACCCACCGATTCCATATTCCGCTAACAGTCATTGGATCTCGACCAACCCGAGCAGCAATGTCGCGATACGATAAACTGCAATCGCAATATACTACAATCCGACGTTTATCAAAGTCGGAAACGTGATGGTACGCATTCCTCCTCCTTACACGAGGCATTACAACAACGTTTCACCAGGCAACGCCGGTCAACTGCTGTTTTTGTATGAGAAATCGGGTGGAAACTTTCCTTATGTCAGCACGTTGTAGGTGTCGCCACAGACGCCAACCTTGTGTGAATGCTCTGAAAAGCTAATCATTTGCATGTCACTGCATCTTCTTCCTGTCGGTTAAATTTCGCGTCTGTAGCACGTCATCGTCGTGGTGTAGTAATTTTAATGGCCAGTAGTGTATGTTCATAGGACCTCTTTTCTTCCATTTCCAGACAGGAGTTCGTCCCTTCAGTTTGGCGGTTTTATTATTGTTCACCCTGTACCATAGGTCTGGATTACATACAAAAATATGTTGTGACCATAGAGAGATTATGTTGGGCAAACCAGGAGAACGTTCAAATTGAAATATAGATATTTATGTTAGTATGTCAAATCCATCAGCATTTAGTGCTCATTTAAGAGATCAGAAGCCTTCTGCTAATGACATCACTAACAGAATCAGAATTTTTTGCAAGGAATAAAAAGGTAGAGCACTAAATGTCCTTCATGGAACAGAGATATGTACTCACATGGAAGAACAGACAAAGCAGTGCAGTAAGATCTATATAAAAGAACTTGAACAACATGTTAACAAGATCTGGTTGGAGTTTTGAGCGTATTCCTTCATGAAAATGTGACTAAAATCTTACAGAAAATGTTGTTATATCCTTCAGTCAGGGCCCCAGTTGACCACCCTGATACATTGTCGACACATGTTGTATTACATGTTGGAGACTGAAGTTTCGTGGAAAGTTCTCGCCGCGATGGTAAAGGCCTGTTTTTAATGATTGCCAGCTCAAATAACTATCATGTCAGCGACATTTGCCTGTTTCGCTATAATACAAAATGAGCTGCCCTTCCTGGATCATTTTCGATGTCCTCCGTGAACTGTATTTTGTAAGGATCCCATACGGAGCAGAAGAGTTCGCACAAGCGAGTCTCGGCGGTCTCTTTCATAGATCTGTAGCATCTTCTGTATGATCTGTCAATAAAACACAATCTTTGGTGCACATTCGCAGCACGATTTTCTGCGTGATGGTTCCAGCATAGATTATTTATAATCGTAATCCGTACGAAATGGTCTACCTTTAAAAGTCTGTCATTTATTACGAACAGAAACTTAGCGGATTCCTCTTATTACAAAATAATTTCGTTTGCTGCCCTACATATTCATTATGTCGTTATTAAGTATTCAGTCAAATGATTTTCTAAAGTAAAGAAATACTGGTCCTCTTGATCCATGGACTTTGCACCGTTATGTGAGTTGGGTTTCACATGATCGATGTTTTCGGACTCCAAGATGGAGAAGGTCCCTTTATTCAAGGTATGTTGCCACCTGGCGCTTCAGCCAGTTGTTGATAATATCCTTGATCTCAACGTCGCCCTTGCTGAAGGATCTTTCGAATTCTGTGTCAGTCTTATAAATTGCTTTTGTGTACTTAGACGTCATTTCAAGGAAACGCTGCAATGCGTTCCAATCTATTTCCACGCTTTAAGGTACATCCTCGGTCGTCCGATTGATTGCAAGAATGCTGTCGCCTCTGTAATTGAATCTGGGCTGAGTACAGAGAACTTTCCTAGGACTCGACCCATGCCGATTTTCATTTGCTTCCTGGCTGTCTTCCAGCGGCGACTGTGTAGTTTGAAGATATAAGTGTTGGTTTTTGCTGCAGCGTGAGGCATTAGTTTCATATCTCAGAGTACAAACTTCGAGTAGCTCTTATTTGATTTTTTGTAGATTTGCGTGTGGCGTGTATTGGCTTAAGTCTCTTGTTAACTTAAATAGCATGAGTTTCAAGGATGAAGAGCTCTGATTTTGTGCTTCGTTCGATCTTCCTGATAGTGTCAGCCAAAGTCCCTCATTCATATAAATTTTCTGTGTTTTCTTCGTTTTTTCAAGAGTCACTTTACGATAAGAATTCATGTTGGTACTGAATTTTAATAAATACTTGACACTTTGCTATCGACTCTCATTTATGAACCGAGCGAGGTGGCGCAGTGGTTAGCACACTGGACTCGCCTTCGGGAGGACGACGGTTCAATCCCGTCTCCAGCCATCCTGATTTAGGTTTTCCGTGATTTCCCTAAATCGTTTCAGGCAAATGCCGGGATGGTTCCTTTGAAAGGGCACGGCCGATTTCCTTCCCCATCCTTCCCTAACCCGAGCTTGCGCTCCGTCTCTAATGACCTCGTTGTCGACGAGACGTTAAACACCACTAACCTAACCTAACCTCATTTATGAACCTGACGTCCTACAGCTTCTACGGTTTGGTGACCATTATTTAACCGAGACAAGTAGGAATATACTACCGTGTTGTATCAATGTAATGACGTTCCTGTGCAAAGGCCAAATTATAAATGGAATTTTGCATAACATGCTAGACTGATTCTTGTTATAACGGGTGGGTACCACTTGCAGGCCTTTATTTAGAACACAAACCGTTACTTACGCAGATAACTTTCAATCATTTTGCGATTTCGACAGGACCTGCTCCACTTTCTTGTTCCTCTTTCGAGAATGAGTGTGCATCCGTAGTTTTGGTTTATTCCTTACTTTCAGCTTTCACGTACTGAATCCGTCTCTCGCCCTAGTCGTGATTCTCTTCATAAATTTCTGCTCCTCTTCGTGGAAACGTAGCATGACTGTCAAGGTTGAACCTTTCCATTTAATGTTGTGAATCCACCGTGCACAAACTGAAGATAATTTAACTCCTATGTGACAACCTTAGCTGGCCCCTGTAATACTGGGGAGAGTAAGAAGTACAAATTACTCTAGTTCATTTTACAAAGATGAAGAATAAATCGCCCAAATGCAGCACAAGAAATGCTGCAGAATGGCACACGCTGCGAAGTGCATATGTAAAACAAAGTCTTTCTATGTCAACCGCTGCTAACATGGAGGGAAGAAGCAGTGATTTGGAGAATATGTAAAGAAACACCGTAAATAACTTGTATTCCAACTTTATAAACTGAACTCTGTTTTTAATCTAAAACTACGTCCGCTCCCGGTAGCTGGTGCCAGCACGGTAGCTCAGCGTGCTCGGTCAGAGGGTTAGCTACCCTCTGTAATAAAAAAAAACTGAGTTAACGGATCAACAAAGAACCTGAACGGGTGTCATCGGACATCCGCCCCGAACAGATTCAACGAACTATGTAGAACAAAATAAGTTTAAAAACAAGTTGTCAGCGTGACAGAATGTCAAAACTAAGGGTTCGGGGTCGATTCCCGGCTGGATTGGAGATTTTTTCCGCTCAGGGACTGGATGTTGTGTTGTCCTAATCATCATCATTTCATCCCCATCGACGCGCAAGTCGACGAAGTGACGTCAAATCGAAAGACTTGCACCCGGCGAAAGGTCTACCCGACGGGAGGCCCTAGTCACACGACATTTATTTATTTATCTAAAACTACTAATAACATACAAACATATGCATCCAATTTGCTGAATAACCATGGAAGGTGCTTTATAAATAAGAGCTAAACGTGTCTGGTGTAATTATCTTTAATTAAATTGCAGTAAGCGCAAGACGGAAAACCTGTAGTACCTGACTCCCACATAAGGTCATTCTGCGAACAAGCAACCAGAAGCCGAGATGCTATCTCCAAGTTAGTAGCCACGTCGTTACACGTGACCAAGACGCAAAACGATGCAATACATTACGCAACAGTTTGGCTTACTTGGCGCAACATTACGGCTCACACTGAGCGAAGTTCCTGTAGACGTTATACCAGTTGAGGGTTAATTTATGAACAACGCCCCTAGAATCTTTCCGTATAATCGGTGCCCCACTGTAAATAAACGGTTCACCCTTTATAGCGACTCCGCGTGAGTGGTACGCCTGCCGGGCGAGCTCCTCACTAGCTGCGCAGTGGGCACCGCGGACGCGAGCGAACGTCGACAACGAGCGGGCGAAGGCGTTGCGAGGGCGGCTGACGGCGGCTGGCGCTAGGGAGGCGCTGCGCGGCGCGGCGCAAAAGCAGACCACCGGATTAGGGATAAATATTCATGAGGACAGGCAGCAGCAGCGGCGGTGCGCGCCGCGCGTCTTGCAATTGGCTGGCAGCGCCCGCGCGGCGCCAGATGGCCCCGCTCCGCTCCACACTGTGGCTGCGTCTGGAGCTGAGGCGGCGGCGGCGGCGGCGGCGGCGGTGGCGGCGGCGGGATGCTGCGAGGGGCGTGCGTGTATTAGCGGCTGCGTGTCTGCCGCCGCTGCTGCTCAAATTATCCTAATGGCTCACTTCTACGCACTGCGAGTACTGCCAATTTTGTCTCATTGCTGTTGCTGTACTACTGGTTCTGAGAAACACAAAACCGCGGAAAAGCGAGTGAATACCGTTTGTTTCTTGCAAAGGAGAAAACAGCAGTCAACCAACGGCTGAAGTAAAGTTTACTTCCTTCAGGGTAATACATAACTCTCTTAGAAAATAGGAGGAGAATGAGGCAATAATGACAAAGTACTCTCATTGGTATGATTTGATATCTAGCAGGATACTAAAGCATGTTGTGATAATATTCTGATGCTAATGGCTCTGAGCACTATGGGACTTAACTTCCCAGGTCATCAGTCCCCTAGAACTTAGAACTACTTAAACCTGACTAACCTAAGGACATCACACACACACTGCCCGAGGCAGGATTCGAACCTACGATGGTAGCGGTCGCACGGTTCCAGACTGAAGCGCCTAGAAAGGCTCGGCCACTCCGGCCGGCGATAATATTCTGACAGCCAACTATTTTATTATCACAAGTATTTAGTTTCCCACACTACTCCTTTGTGTTTGTCTAGTAATATCGTATTGTCGTTGTGAAAGAGAAAATTTGTACTACCACTTGGGCTTTATTCATACTGGATGGTTATAATTACACTTCTCCTATTTAACACGTTGCAGCACGGAAAATAATTACCTTGCGAGCACCAAACTTGGCAGTATTAATGTTCAGAGTAAAGGGTGCATGATTTCCATGACTCACAGCGCCACTGTCCAGTTCCACCTACGGCCATCAGGTGCTGTGATCAGTCATAGGAAATCATAGTCTCACACATCACTGCGCCATAACAACGCTGAAGTCAGTGATGACAGTGCCACTAACGCAGAGTTATCAAACACGATTTTCAGAAACACCTTCACCAAAGAGGACGAGGTAAATATTCCTGGATTCCAATCAACAACAACTGCGAAGGTGAGAAACATAGTAGTAGATGTCCTCGGCGTAGTAAAGCATGTTAAATCACATAATAAAGGCAAGGTCTCTGGTCCAGATTTATACCAGACAGGCTCCTTTCAGAGTATACTGATACAATAGCTCCATATTTAGCTATTATATACAACCACTCGCTCACAGAAAGTTCCGTACCTAAGGACTGGAAAATTTCTCAAGTCATTCCAATGCCCAAAAATTGGAATAGAAGTAATTCGCTGAATTACAGGCCCATATCTCTAACGTCGATCTGCAGTAGGGTTTCGGGACATAAAATGTGTCCGAACATTATGAATTACCTCGAAGAAAAAAGATAATATTGACACATAGTCAGCACGGATTCAGAAAACATCGTTCTTGTGAAACACAACTAGCTCTTTATACTCACGAAGTAATACTCGTGAAGTAATTGATTCCATATTTTTTAGATTCAGAAGGCTTTCGACATGGTTCCTCAGAAGCATCTTCTAACCAAACTGCATGCCTATGGAACAACGCCTCAGTTATGCAACTGGATTCGTGATTTCTTGACAGAAAGGTCACAGTTCGTAGAAGTAGGCGGAAAGTCATCGAGTAAAACAGAAGTAACATCCGGCATTTCCTAAAGAAGTATTATAGGCCCTCTATTGTTCCTGATCTATATTAACAACATAGGAGGCAATCTGAGAAGCCCTATTAGCTTGTTTGCAGATGATGCTGCTATTTACCGTCTTGTAAAGTCATCAGATGACCAAAACGAATTGAAAAATTAGTTAGATACGATATCTCTGTGGTGCGAAAAGTGACAGTTGAATATTCAAATGAGTACTAAAAGAAATCCACCAAAATTCGATTACGTGATAAATCACACAAATCTGAAGGCTGTAAATTGAACTAAATACTTAGGGATTACAATTACTAACAACCTAAATTGGAACGGTCGCATAGACAATGTTGTGGGTGGAGCAAATCAAAGACCGCGATTCATTCGCAGAACACTTACAAGGTGCAACAGAGCTACTAAAGAGCTGCTTACATTACACTTGTGCACCATATTCTGGAGTATTACTGTGCGGAGAGGGATCCACATCGGATGGGACTGACGGATGACATCGAAAAAGTTCAAACAAGGGCGGCTTGTTTTGTATTATCGCGAAATAGGGGAAGGCGTTTTTCGTTACGACGGGATCTTCTCATGAAATTTCAGTCACCAGTTTTGTCCTACGATGGCGAAAACATTCTGTTGACACTCAACCACATAGAGAGAAATGATCATGACGGTAAAACGAGAGAAATCAGGACTCGCACAGAGAAATTTAGGTAGTCGTTTTTCTCTTGCGCCGTTCTAGAGTGGAACGGTAGAGAGACAGCTTGAAGGTGGTTCATTGAACCCACTGTCAGGCACTTAATTGTGAATAGCAGAGTAATCACGTAGACGTAGATGTAGATGAAGTAGCAATGCACTTGTTGATGTGTCAACATGAGCTTGAGAAAAGGAAGGGGGCATTATTGGTGAACTCGATGTTATCAAAACAACAACAATACAGCAGCTGCACTTCGAGAATATCGCCGGCTGAAAGAATTACAGAGGGATCCGTTTCCTCCACATCCTGTGCGGAGCATGATGAAGAAGTTCGAATCGAGAACTGGGCGTAGCTGAGGGAGGACGTCGACGACCGGTTGCATCACAAGTGGTTGTTGAAATTGCTGTTGCTATGGCATACAAAGCTGCGCACAATTCTCGATCGTCAGAAAGTGCGCGTGCTGTGTGACGAGAACTGGACTCCCGTTGGTCCACTGTACGGAAGGCGCTTCGAACCATTCTCAAATGGCATCCGCACAAGATGCATGTCGTACAGCAGCTTGCACCACAGGACGCACAACGACTTCGCTCTCCAGTTTGTCGCAAAGATTGAAGTTGACAAGGGCTGGTCCTAGACCATCCTATGGACAGACGAGAGTGGGGACCTTCACCTCCAGTCACTGTGCATGAAGTTCGTCTGTATGGTGAACGTATCACCGTAATGTGTGGCTTCACGGCTACGTTCATCATTGGCCCATTCTTTGATGAACAGTTTGGCGCTCAAGGAACAAAGACGTGCAGTGTGACTGCCCAGCGTTACGCCATCATGTCGTACCGGCCCTACGGGAGTGGGACACGTTGAACACAACAGTTTTCATGCAAGATCTGGTCCCACGGAATGTCTCTCGTGAAGTTCACCTGCTTCTCCGAAACACTTTTGGAAATGACAGAATTACCAGCCGATCATTTCCAAATGTTTGCTCGACACTATCATCTGATCTAACTCTCTGTGATTTCTGTTTGTGCAGCTATCTGAAGGAAATGGTTCACTAGGGGAACATTCACACATGTTCTGATCTGAAGCGCAGCATATAAAGAAAGGTAGCCAGCGTACCTACGGACATGCTTCCTTCTGCTATGCAGACTGCAATTCTGGCTTTCACACTCTTCTGGACACAGATGGGCGCCATATTGAGCTCCTTTTGTAGCAGAAATGTTAGCGGTGTGTAATGATACGATGTACAGTAGCAGCACATTAAATGTTTTTCACTTGAATTGATTCCGCATTATTTCTCTTCCCCAAGTCCTTGACATTATTGTTACCAAGTTTGGTACTCGTACAGTAATTAGTTTCCGTGTTATAAGGTGTTAAATAGGGATAGTTTAGTTATAACCACCCAGTATTTTACGTTTTAACTATTCACTTAAGTATTTTATAAATTGAGAGTTTGAAAGAAGGAATTTATGTTACCACTCAGATTTTATTAACATGTTGCTTTTAATTGCCCACTTTCAGTATTTTTGTAATTAGGACTCAATTATTTTTACGTAATTTTTGTGTAGTTCAGCTCATGTACAGCCGTCCGACACCATTCATCCCCTCTGTAGCGTCGGTTTAGTTCCCGTCACCTCTGACACCACCTGTAAACGTCTTTCCATGGGCATAGTACTGCTTTGCTTGCCACCGCTCAACCACCTTCCTGCCGGTGGCGTGGTAAGGCTCTTCTCGTTATCTGGGTTCAGACTTTGATATTGTCTAAATACTTCATTAGTTTACAGCCTGGATCGGACCGGTTAATTTTCATCCTGATTTTATTCTGCTATCCCCTTCGTTTTAAATAAGGACTACCGCTTTTAGCGCACTACTCGTATTTGATTTTCATTTCAAGTAAGACGTCTTTTTTTAGTATAACAAAATCATCCAGATCTTTCTCCCTGTAGTTTAGATTTACTTTAGTATATTGTAGCTGGCGCAGTTTCTTCATGCATTGCTGTTGCTGCTGATTATGTTGTAATCTTCCTGGTGGAATTCCTTTCATATTTTGTTGGTTCATTCGTTTCTCGTCTCACGTTGCCATTGAGCAAATTCTAAGCATTTTCTTTGTAATTCAGATTTTTTAATGGGCCAGTGAACTGTGTGCGTTTCATGGTGTTCCAAACTAATTTCAATGTTCAGTTTCTTGGGGCAGTGCACAGTTTGATTTTGGCAGTGGTTTTTGAGTAACTGTTTGATTTATAGCCATTTGGTTTTGTCTTCTAAATCTACATCTACATGCATACTCCGCAGTCCACCATACGGTGCGTGGCGGAGGGTACCTCGTACCACAACTAGCACTTCTCTCCCTGTTCCACCCCCAAACAGAAAGAGGGAAAAATGTCTGCCTATATGCCTCTGTACGAGCCCTAATCTCTCTTATCTTATCTTTGTGGTCTTTCCGCGAAATGTAAGTTGCCGGCAGTAAAACTGTTCTGCAGTCAGCCTCAAATGCTGGTTCTCTAAATTTCCTCAGTAGCGATTCACGAAAAGAACGCCTCCTTTCCTATAGAGACTCCCGCCCGAGTTCCTGAAGCACTTCCGTAACACTCGCGTGATGCTCAAACCTACCAGTAACAAATCTAGCAGCACGCCTCTGAATTGCTTCTATGGCCTCCCTCTATCCGACCTGATGGGGATCCCAAACGCTCGACCAGTACTCAAGAATAGGTCGTATTAGTGTTTTATAAGCAGTCTTCTTTACAGACGAACCACATCATCCCAAAATTCTACCAATGAACCGAAGACGACCATCCGCATTCCCCACAACTGCCATTACATACTCGTCCCACTTCATATCGCTCTGTTCCGCCCAAATATTTAATCGACGTGACTGTGCCAAGCGCTACACTACTAATGGAGTATTCAGACATTACAGGATTCTTTTTTTTTATTCATCTGCATTAATTTACATTTATCTATATTTAGAGTTAGCTGCCATTCTTTACACCAATCACAAATCCTGTCCAAGTCATCTTGTATCTTCCTACAGTCACTCAACGACGACACCTTCCCGTACACCACAGCATCATCAGCAAACAGCCGCACATTGCTATCCACCCTATCCAAAAGATCATTTATGTAGATAAAAAACAACAGCGAACCTACCACACTTCCCTGGAGCACTCCAGATGATACCCTCACCTCCGATGAACACTCACCATCGAGGACAACGTTCTGGGTTCTACTACTTAAGAAGTCTTCGAGCCATTCACATACTTGGGAACCAATCCCATATGCTTGTACCTTAGTTAGGAGTCTGCAGTAGAGCACCGAGTCAAACACTTTCCGGAAGTCAAGGAATATGGCATCCGTCTGATACCCTTCATCCATGGTTCACAAGATGTCATGTGAAAAAAGGGGGAGTTGCGTTTCGCAGGAGCGGTGCTTTCTAAAGCCGTGCTGATGCATGGACAGCAACTTCTGTCTCAAGGAAATTCATTATATTCGAACGGAGAATATGTTCGAGAATCCTGAAACAAACCGATGTTAAGGATATTGGTCTGTAATTTTGAGGATCCGTCCTTCTACAGGCGTCACCTGCGCCTATTTCCTGTCGCTCGGGACTTTACGTTGGGCAAGAGATTCCCGATAAATGCAAGCTAAGTAAGGAGTCAATGCAGAAGAGTACTCTCTGTAAAACCGAATTGGAATACCATCAGGACCTGGCGATTTATTTATTTTCAACCCATTCAGCTGCTTCACAACCCCAGGGATGTCTATCACAATATCCTCCATACGGGAATCTGTACGAGACTCAAACGGCGGTGTGTTTGTACGATCCTCCTGCGTGAAAGATTTCTCAAATGCTACATTTAAAATTTCAGCTTTCGATTTTCTGTCTTCCATTGCCAGGCCAGATTGATCAGAGAGTGACTGGATGGAAGCCTTCGACCCGCTTACCGATTTTACGTAAGACCAGAATTTCCTTGAGTTTTCAGCAAGATCTTTTGCTAAGGTATGACGGTGGTAGTGGTTGAATGCTTTGCGCATCACTCTTCTTGCGGCAACACGAATCTCTACTAACTTTTGCCTGTCCTTATTCTCCCCATCTTTCTTGTACCGCGAGCGCAACTGCCTTTGCTTCCTGAGCATTCTCCGAATTGCGCTGTTAAACCACGGTAGATCTTTTCCGTCCGTAACCCACTTTTTCGGCACATACTTGTCCAATGCGTGATTTACAATGTGTTTAAAATTTGCCCATAATTCTTCCACGTCCATCGTACCGGAAGTAAATGAAGTCGATTCATTTACTAAGTGGAATGCTAACAACTGCTTATCTGCTCTTTCTAGTAAGAATACTCGCCTAGCCTTCTTGACCGACTTTTTAACTTTCGTAACCATAGTCGTAATGACAACATCATGATTACTAATCCCTGTATCAACACTGACACCGTCAATGAGGTCTGGTCTGTTCGTGGTTATCAGATCTAAAATATTTCCATTGCGCGTTGGCTGTCGATTTAGCTGCTCAAGACAGTTTTCAGATAATATTTACCACCTGTAATGAATCCATAGACATCCCAGTCTATACTAGGTAGGTTGAAGTCGCCTCCGACTAATATAGCATGATCCGGCTACTTCTGCGATACAGAATGTAGGCTCCCTTTGAATGATTCTAGAACTGTCACGGTGGACCCTGGTGGACGGTAATAACTCCCCACAGTTAACTTTATTTCCCCTGACCCTGTTAAACGTGTCCAGATAACTTCACAATCACACTCTACTTCGACCTCAGTAGAGGTATTTTTGTCACCTGCAATGAAGACCCCACCTCCTACAGTGTCTAATCTGTCTCTCCGATACACGTTCCAACCATCACTAAATATTTCAGAACTTCCTATGCCAGGTTTCAGCCAGGTCTCAGTCCCGAGAATAATTTGCGCGCCACGCGCTTCCTGGAGGGCAGTAAATTCGGGAACTTTGTTCCGAACACTCTAAAAATTTACTGCTAATATCTTGATAGTTGAAGTGTCTTTATACTGAGCGCGTCCTAGTTTCCCTGCTGCACGTCGACTGGTGAGTGTTCATCAGGACACCTCGCACTACTAAAACCCCCATGTGCACGACACAATTACTCTACTACCCGAGTAGCCGCTTCCTTTGTGTAGTGCGCAAATGTACGCACTGAGACCCTCTGTTCTCCATAGTAATTGCAGTTCAAACTTTTATAACAGAGGATGGTACATTCAGTTTTGAGTAAAAGCAATATAACACTTTAATGCTCATGAACGAACGAACGATCAAGTAAATAACTTTCACAGCTTATGAGGTATAGTATCTTTTTTGGGTTAATTTTTCTGATCCAAGAACTACGTTTCTGCCTCAGAAACGGGCCGTTAGAGCAGTATGTGGTGTAAGTTCGTGAATATCTCGTCGACCCCTGTTCAGTAGCCTCTCAATACATATTTTCTTTAATGCAGTTCGTTGTTAACAATATCAGCTTATACCCAAGAGTTAACAGTTTTCACTCAGCTAATACTAGGCTGAAATCCAGTTTGAATTTGGAGTGCACATCACTGACTCTTGTGCAGAAAGGCGTGCAGCATTCTGCTGTATCTATTTTAAGTAAGCTGCAACAAGAATTCAAAATTGTTAGAAGTAATCCGCACACTTTCAGGTCTAAATTGAAGAGTTCCCTCATGGATCACTCATTCTCTTCTGTCGACGAACTCCTGCAAAAATTTTAAAAATGATGCTAATTCCTGTGTTACGTTGTTCATTATATTTATTTAAATTTATGGCTTGTCGTCTGCATAGGACTCATATACATTCATTTTATTTGTCATTGCTCTTCTGTTATATTTCATCTACTGATTCGTTCCCTGACCGTGGAAACTTGCTCCTCAATTTGGTCTTACGGAACATGACATATAAAATATAAACACAAGGAAACCTAATCATACAGAAAAATGATCACGACACCTTCCTGGCTAAAATAACCCGGAGGTAAAATAGTCGTCCATTGAGATCTCCAACCGAGGACCACTCAAGAAGACATCAGTATCACTTTACGGCTCGAAGTGTGGAATATGGCATCCCTTAATTGAGGACGTAGGTTAGATAATATAAAAGGGAAATGGAAGAGTTCAAGTTAGATGTAGTGTGGATTAGTGACGTTCGGCAGGAGGAGCAAGAGGACTTCTACACAACTGAGCACAGAGTTTAAAAACAAAATCAAATAGAAGTAATTCATGTGTAGGTTTAATAATGAAAAAGAAAATAGAAATGCTCCTAAGCTACTACCAACAGCGTAATGATAACATTGTCATAGCCGAGATATATCAACACCTGCCACAGTAGTATAAGTTTAAATGTCGGCTAGCTCCGTATATGATGATTACATTGAAAAAAAAATATGTGAGGAGATAAAATAAACTATTCAGTTAGTGACGGGAGACTGTAGGAAAAGGATAAGAAGAAAAAATGGTCAAAACCCGATGTAGGTTTGTACATTGACCAACAAATAAAGGAAACCAAAGAAAAATTTGGAAAGGGAATTAATGTTCAGGGAGAGGAGATAAAATATTCGAGACTTGCCAGAGTCATTGTAATACAGTCAGCGTTGGTAAATGACTTGGAAGAGCAGTTGAAAGGTATGGATGTCTTTAAAGGACTATATAACATGAACATGAAGAAAAGCGAATCGAAGATATGAGAATACAGCCAAATTAAACGAGGTGATGCTGGTGGAATTAATTAGGAAACGATACACTAAAAATAGTACGTGTATTTTGATATTTCGGCTGTAAAACAACTAATTGAGGCAGAAGTATAGAGGAGACAAGATGTAGACTGGTAATGGCAAGGATACACTACAAATACTAAAAATAGTAGGTGATATTTGCTATTTCGGCTGTAAAACAACTAATGGAGGCCAAAGTATAGGGGAGACAAGATGAACACTGGTAAAGGCAAGGAAAGTGTTCCTGCAGAAGAGAAATTTGTTAACATTGAAAACAGATTTAACTTTGAGATCGTCTTTTCTGAAGGTATTTGTCTAGAATGTATCCTTATACGAAAGTGAAACATGAACGATAAATAGTTGAGACAAGAAGAGAATAGAAGCTTTTGAAATGCGGTGCTGCAGAAGAATGCTGAAGATAATGTAGGTATATCAACTAAGCAATGTGGAGGAACTGAATAGAATTGGGAGAAACGAAATTAGTGGCGTAACCTGACTAAAAGGAACGATTGTTTGATACGACATATTCTGATACATGAAGGGGTCAGCAGTTCTAGTACTGGAGGAAAGAATGTGGCATAGAGGGATACCAAGAGATGAATGCTGTAAACAGGTTCAAAAGGTTGTAGCTTACTCTTTGGAGATGATGAGGCTTTAAAGTAGCATAGAGATTTACATCAAACCAGTGTTCAGACAGAAGACCACAACAACAACATTCATAGAAACAGTGCCGTTACCGGTTTCGAACCAAAAGGTTTATCTTCAGACGGCAGTTCGCATTTGCCCGTAGACGCACATTCGTTGATGTTCACATTAGCTTTTGGCTCTTTATTCCCCCTTGTGGTAAAACAAATTCGTGAGTTTCCTCTTATTTTGAACAGCATTTATTTCTCTAACTTTCAGGTTTTTTGGAACGCTGCAGATAGCAGAAGTAATTGTCTCTCTGAAGCAGCACTGCAACATACAACAGCGCCGAGTGAGAAGCTGTTTCCCACTCAAGGATGTACTGTACGGCCTGTAGTGAGCCGGTGGAGTGAGGAAATGTAACCGAGCTCTGAGTGTGCGCTGGGAAACAACCAACACTTGGGCATGAAATCTTAATTTTTTCTTTAATAAACACTAGTTATTAGACTCGACCTTTGGCAGATCAAACGCTAGGAGGAGCCTAGTTGTTACTGAGGTATTAGTATTACAATACCACTGTGCCTAAACCCGTTAAATCTGAAAACAAATGAAAATTATTCTGCTACCAATCACATACGAATAGCTACGAAGCTGTATGAAGTATGCATGAGATTTCTACTGTACCCAAATCTAGTCAATCGGTTAAAGGTTGTAATACGGACTTTTAGTAACTTTCTTCATGAATTGTTGTTGTAAGCCGTTTTACAGTGTTCATTAATAAGTGCACCTGAATGGCATTCTGGCTTTTGTTTCAAATAGATTACCTACCGCACTCGCAAATTATAGCTATACAGGTCGTCTGCTTCAGTCTCCAATGTGCCACAAAACTGCTTTAAGGGACTACTTCAACTATAGTTCTACAGAGATCAATTAGAAGTCCTATGCGCCGGGCGAGTGGATACAATTGGACGTGGATGTATGCGTGTAACCACATCCTGTGACGCGCACACGAAGTGTACGCTCACCACATGCTCCACACCGGTTCAAAGCGTAGTGCTGGCTGTGTCAGTGTGAGTGGAGCAATGCAAAGGGTAGGATGCTCCTCTCAGTGGAGCAGAGTGTGTTCGTTGTGGAAACAATGTGGTCAGTTGACATTATGATCGCATGGTTCTCGAACGATATTTGGACGGCGTTACTCGCTGTCTTCTTCAGGTGCTACCCGAGAATAGCCCTTGGGCCTTTTTTTCCAGTCCAGTATTTATGCCTGTAAGGTGCTGGAAGCTCCCTAGTCGGTCCGCGCCGCATCGGGTGTTCCTCCTCAGTCCGCGCCCGCCAGACGCGGCTCCCATGGTCCTCTCTGGTCGCTGGTGTTCCGACTGCTGTCCGTGCCCGGCTCGGTCGCTCTCTGGGGTCGCGGTCATCATCTGTAGTGTCTGGTGCTTTGTATCCTGGCTGTTTCCTTGGTCTCCACTTCTGTCCCTTGCTGGGCGCTCCATAATGGGTCCGCGTCGCGTCGAGTGTTCCGTTTCCGGTCTGCGCTCGCCAGGCGCTGCTCCAATGGTTCCCTCTGATCGCTGTTGTTCCGTTCGTCGTCCGCGCCAGGCTTGGACATCCTCAAGGGTCATGGTCGTCATCTTAGGAGTGTGAGGACAAATCTGTAGTGTTTGGTGCTCTGTATCATGGCTGTTTTCTCGGTCCCCACGCCTGTTCCTTGTGAAATTTCTATGTGTTTTGCGTTTTCAGAAGTTCGGATCGCAGGCCGTGCTGAGCTGGTATCCAGTGTCACGGTTGATGAGATTCTCCGTGATCTTGATATTGATGGACTCTCTTATGACACTGTCGCAATATCTATGGGGTCTGAGTGACAGTCTTGGCGTCATAGTGGTTCATCGAGTGACCGAGCTCTAAACAGTGCTCTGCTATGGCTGATTTGGTTGCCTGTCTAAGTCTGGTGTGCCTCTGACGTTCTTTACACCAGATGTCCTCAGTCCTGATGGTCTGGCCGATGTATCACATCCTATAATCGCATGGTACGTTGTAAATGGCTGGCTTCCGTAACTCCAGGTTTCCCAACATTGTCCCAATCTTAGTGGGTGGCAAAATAGGCTCTTGATATCATGTTTCATGAGAATTCTGCTTCTGTATGCTGTGGTTGACTGTCAGGTTGAAGTGTCTTCTGAATGTCTCCAGATGAAAATCCATTCTTGCTGAACGCCGACTGTAAGTGTTCTATTTCCATCACCAAACTGTCGGGGTCTGACACAGTACGTGCTCTGTGGACAAGAGTTTTGAGCACTCTGTTCTTTTGTGCTGGATGGTGGCAGCTCTTAGCTTGCAGGTATAAGTCAGTGTGTACCAGTTTGTGGTACACACTGTACCCAAATGCGCCATCAACCCTCTTCTTGACTAATACATCCAGGAATTAGAGTAGTCCATCCTTCTCCAGTTCCATTGCGCATGTTATATTCAGGTAACGAGATGTTCCAGAAAATCATCTAGCCTCTCCCTGCCATGGGCCCAAATGACAAAGGTATCATCCACATATAAAAAAAAAAAAAAGCACTTGGGTTGATATGTGGTCGAAGTAAGGACCTCCTCTTCAAATCTTTCCACGAATAGGTTGGCAACCACTGGTGATAGAGGGCTGCCCATTGGCACCCCTTCCGTTTACTCATAAAATTGACGCCCATATAGGAAGTACGTCGAGGTTAGTACATACCTGAATAAGTCGAGGACAGCTCCATCGAACCTCTCCCCAATAAGATCGAGTGAGTCATTCAGTGGTACTCATATGAAAAGAGACACCACATCGAAACTGACCATTATGTTTGAGTCCACAATGTGTAGTTGCCTCAGCGATTGTAGGAAGTCCTGTGAGTTCCAAATATGGTGCACACATTTGCTCACATGTGGTGCCAGCATCTTCTTTAGGTATTTTGCAATAGGATAGGTGGCAGCGCCGATATTGCTTACAAGAGGGACCGCACTCTTGTGAACTTTGGGGAGTCCATACAGTCCTACTGGCGCTTTGGAGCGCAGCTGTTTGATGACTTTTTCAGGCAGGCCCGTCTCCTTCAGCTGGGACGGTCTTTTTGTCCACTTTATCCATAGGGTCTCTTTCTATTGGTTTGTATGCAGGATCCTCCAGAAGTTGTTGCACTTTTCTGTCATACTCTGTCTTCTTTAGGATGACTGTGGAGTTCTCCTTGCCTGCTGGCATCACCACAATGCTGTCATCCTCCCAGAGTTGCCTGAGTACTACCCTTTCATCGTTTGAGATGTTGGATTGGGGTGGCTTGGTCTCGGTCAGCGCCTTGCACGTCTCTCTCTTCAGCCATACTGGATGGTAGCCTGTTGGTCGCTTGCTCGACTGCACTGAAGAAAACTGCGACAGGCGTGGTCCTGGGTATTACTGCAAAGTTGAAGCCCATGCAGAGTACTTTTAAGGTGGTCTCGTCGAGCTGCTTGTCACTCACGTTGACTTCTGTACGCTTGTCCCCATTCTGTTGCTCCTTGTTGTTGAGGCGCTCAAACTTAGTTAGTTGGCATGCCGTTGACTTCTTCCTGATGCATTCTGCTAGAGACAAGGAAGCGCCATCAACCTCGTCTCAGTCTTGATTGGTCAGGGACGCTTCTATGGAAAGTTGGAGATACAGCAACTCCCTGGACGTCACATGTAGTCGATGGCGCATATCACGCACTCTCTCCATTGCCAGCAGGAGGTTACCTGGGTGTTTGATCTTCTTCGCCGTTCTGGAATTGAGATGGTGCTTGATCCTGGTGAACACTGCAACAAACCTCCCTCTCGGCGTGTCAGCAGGATACTGAGAGAACCTGAAAGCCTGAAGAATTACATCAGAGGCCGGGAAATCCTGAGAGGTTTAATGGTGTCAAAGTGCTAACAAAGATTGCCACGCTACAATTAGTCAGAGAATGGCATCATTCCGAATGGTGCCCGCATGTCAGAAGGTATGGGTGCAGTTCACCAAAATATTTTTTAGAATCCTACCAAACCAATCCGACGTCTGTCGCAAGAGACCGGCATGTCCCGTAGACCATGCTTACAGAGTCGCACCTTCTGGGAAGTTGAGAATCCACATAATTTCCACGAAACACTATTGTGTGATCAGATGGTTGGCTGCAGTGTTCAGTGTCTGTACACCACATTTCTTGTCCCATTTTCTTTCATCAGACGTGACCTTGGTGGGCAACATTTCCAACATTTTGAAACCATTTGTGTCAGCATTAACGGAAGAAGAAAAGACCTACAGTTACTTCCAGCAGGTTGGAGTAATTACCCTTGCAGCCAGCGGAAGGTTGGAGCACATTTGCACAATCTTCACGCCTGACAGAGATGTTAGCAGAGGTAAGTCTGGTCGCGGCCCTAGCTGGTCACCCAGGTCACCTGACCTGTCGGTGTGTGATTACTACGGGTGGGGTGCCCTCAGGTCTAAGGTTATCCCAACAAACATCATAGTCCTCCAGAACTGCATCAGAACATTTCGGATGAGGCTGGAGCAACTCCAGCAGTTCACCTCCGATCCGCCTTCCTAATCTTGCTGACAAGTGGCCAAAAGACCATGAGATGAATGGTGGTCACTTTCACCATTTGCTATAGTCAGGGTAGTACCGTATTTGCTTTCCTTTGCTGTGTTTTCTTGTACACTGGGACTCTGTTCTCTGGGCCACTTCTATTTTCCCCGCCTTGTATTTGCAGTCTCGAGGGGGAAAGATCCACGAATTGTACTGTCCGTCGCCTGCAACACTTTTACAAACTCCTTGCTGAACTTGGAAACTTTTATGGAGGTTTAGTACCACGAGGGGATCTTGTGAACTTTCACTCACCACAAGGGGGAAAAAGAGCCGAAATAAATTGTAAACATCAACCACTGTGCATTTAAATAGGAACAGAAGTTTGCAGATGAACCTGTCGGTTCGAAACCATTAAGAAGAAAATAGCATTATTAACAGCTCTTGGTTGTCGTTTTCTTCTTTGCAATAATCTGTCTACATTTTCTACACAACTACGAACTCAAAATGTCAGTTTTCAACAAAACAGCGTAAAGCACGCAAATGACTTGATACGGTAGAACACTCGTGTGTTAATAGTTAGACATTCCAGTTTTCAGGAATTGATTTAGAACAGATGCACATAATTATAGGCTTACTTCGCTGACGATATTTTTTGTTAAGCTATGGAACATGTTTTAAGCTCACATGTTATGATGTTTTTGCAGAGCGAAAATCTCTTCAATAAAAATCAACTTGCATTCCTTTCTCGATAGAGTAATTTTGTATATTTGGACTGTATTTTTATGATACTTCAACTTAGAACTCTGGTGTTATTTGTTTGTCGAATTTGGGAAACAATGTAAGAAAGGGATCTACCCATATGATCTAACAGACGTGACGTGTTTATACACTGAAAAAGCCATCTGTGCGGACAATGGTGAGAGAAGACCTGGTTACCCGCGCAAACGAGTGAGGATGATATGAGAGTACCAAAGGCCGCCGAACCTTCCTGATTACACGGAAGCGATAATAAAACTAAATAGTCTTAGAAAGCATTCGTTGCGCAGCAAATAACATACGACAGCAACAGCTTTTAATGTGTTTTTTAGCCGATTGTAGAAAAATTAGATCAGTCAGCTGCCCATCGTAAAGAAGGACGCTATTCAGAATGTACGTCACTTACGACGCGAGTGTGAAGGTTGCACAATTTGATATTTGTGTGACATAACTTTCCCCGTAATTCAAAGCAGAAATTTTTTATACAAGTGAAACACATCTTGATTGCATTCCCGTATGTCTCTTGTCGACGTCTTTGTAATTTAGTCGCATTAAAAGCAAAGCTTTGTCTGTCTCTGTCTCTCTTTCTCTCTCTCTCTCTCTCTCACACACACACACACACACACACACAAACACACACACACATACTCCTGCAAAGTCAAAACCAAATTACCTTTACCACTAAATGAACAGAACAGTGAATGAGAGAACACTGAGAAAATAACAAAATGGTTCAAATGGCTCGGAGCACTATGGGACTTAACATCTGTGGTCATCAGTCCCCTAGAACTTAGAACTACTTAAACCTAACTAACCTAAGGACATCACACACATCCATGCCCGAGGCAGGATTCGAACCTGCGACCGTAGCAGTCTCGCGGATCCGGACTGCGCGCCTAGAACCACTAGACCACCGCGGCCGGCCGAAAATAACAAATCCATCATGGATATGCTCTCTCTCCTTATAAAACGAAACAAGAGCAACACGTTGCACAAAGCGTCACCACGTTTTACAGCCAGTGCGGAAATTCATTTAGTGTCATATCCATTACCCCAGCCATTATGAAGCGTTAACAGCAGCACAGGGACTGTTCTTGTACAAGACTCCCGCCGGCCATCACTGAAAGTCAGTTACCTCTCACTGTCAGCAGCTACTCGTTTAAATTCCTGGTTCTTTATTTATAGACATGATTATATCTCAGCATGAGAATAGAAGGCTACACACAGGGTAAATAATATAAAATGTTTACATTCTACAAGCTAATTACAACTTCATGACGAGCAGTTATTGCCTAAGCGTGCTGGAAATGTAAGGAGGAGTAGAAAAGAAGAAATCAAGGGAATATGAAAAGATTCAATCTTCATGGCAGCAGTGATATAAACTGTGGAATGTAGCGCTGTATACTGTAGATTTACTCATGAAACGAGGCAGGCTAACACGTTTCTTTGTAGCGGTGAGACTGCATGGACAGTAAACAGCCTGTTGAGATTAGCTTGTATTATGATCACTGAATATGTGCCTCCAGTGTCTTAGCAACCAACAATGACATTTTAAAATAGATTTGAATTTAAATTTGGAATGAGAGAACGTAAACATCGAGTTAGTTTCCGTGGCAGCAGGATGTTCATTTAACAAATTAGCGCATAGCGTTATGTTAATGGCACACGTGACAGGACTGGGCTTGCACTTATTTTTTGGAAAACAATATTCCTGTTATGCTTATTTAAGCATTGTTGAACGTCTCTTTTTTCATCGTTTCTAGCATTTGTAGAGTAAGCTTTTGACAAAGTTGACTGGAATACTCTCTTTCACATTCTGAAGGTGGCAGGGGTAAAATACATGGAGCGAAAGGCTATTTACAATTTGTACAGAAACCAGATGGCAGTTATAACAGTCGAGGGGCATGAAACGGAAGCAGCGGTTGGGAATGGAGTGAGACAAGGTTGTAGCCTATCCCCAGTGTTATTCAATCTGTATATTGAGCAAGCACTAAAGGAAACAAAAGCAAAATTAGGAGTTGGAATTAAAATCCATGGACAAAAAATAAAAACTTTGAGGTTCGCCGATGACATTGTAATTCTGTCAGAGACAGCAAAGGACCTGGAAGAGCGGCTGAACAGAATGGACAGTGTCTTGAAAGGAAGATATAAGATGAACATCAACAAACGAGAATAATGGAATGTAGTCGAATTAAATCGGGTGATGCTCCGGGAATTACATTAGAAAATGAGACGCTTAAAGTTGTAAATGAGTTTTGCTATTTGCGGAGAAAAATAACTGTTGATGATCGAAGTAGAGAGGATATAAAATATAGACTGGCAATGGCAAGGAAAGTATTTCTGAAGAAGAGAAATTTGTTAACATCGAGTTTCTGAAAGTATTTGTATGGAGCGTAGCCTTGTACGGAAGTGAAACATGCACGATGAATAGTTTGGACAAGAAGAGAATAGAAGCTTTCGAAATGTGGTGCTACAGAATAATGCTGAAGATTAGATGGTTAGATCATATAACTAATGAGGAGGTATTGAATAGAATTGGAGAGAAGAGTAATTTGTCGCACAACTTGACTAGAAGAAGGGTTTGGTTGGTAGGGCATGGACTGAGACATCAAGGGATCACCAAATTTGTATTGGAGGGCAGCGTGGAGGATAAAAATGGTAGAGGGAGGCCAAGAGATGAATACACTAAACAGAATCAGAAGTATGTAGGTTGCAGTAGGTACTGGGAGATGAAGAAGCTTGCACAGGATACAGTAGCATGGAGAGCTGCATCAAACCAGTCTCTGGGCTGAAGACCACAACAACAACAACATAGTGACACAAATTGTACTCATTATTTTAAATTAATAGTTTACTATTATAAACGTATACTACTAACTGTTGAAGAAATTATATTTCTTTTTCCCAGTTTCAACTCCCAAATCGATTTTTGGCATAGAATTGCAACTCTCTTCATAAAGTAAAACCTGAAACAGAAAGCCTACAAAAATGTTAACAGAAGAAAGCAAACACAAGCTTTCATATTTCTCTTATCTACACTCCTGGAAATTGAAATAAGAACACCGTGAATTCGTTGTCCCAGGAAGGGGAAACTTTATTGACACATTCCTGGGGTCAGATACATCACATGATCACACTGACAGAACCACAGGCACATAGACACAGGCAACAGAGCATGCACAATGTCGGCACTAGTACAGTGTATATCCACCTTTCGCAGCAATGCAGGCTGCTATTCTCCCATGGAGACGATCGTAGAGATGCTGGATGTAGTCCTGTGGAACGGCTTGCCATGCCATTTCCACCTGGCGCCTCAGTTGGACCAGCGTTCGTGCTGGACGTGCAGACCGCGTGAGACGACGCTTCATCCAGTCCCAAACATGCTCAATGGGGGACAGATCCGGAGATCTTGCTGGCCAGGGTAGTTGACTTACACCTTCTAGAGCACGTTGGGTGGCACGGGATACATGCGGACGTGCATTGTCCTGTTGGAACAGCAAGTTCCCTTGCCGGTCTAGGAATGGTAGAAGGATGGGTTCGATGACGGTTTGGATGTACCGTGCACTATTCAGTGTCCCCTCGACGATCACCAGTGGTGTACGGCCAGTGTAGGAGATCGCTCCCCACACCATGATGCCGGGTGTTGGCCCTGTGTGCCTCGGTCGTATGCTGTCCATTGTGGCGCTCACCTGCACGGCGCCAAACACGCATACGACCATCATTGGCACCAAGGCAGAAGCGACTCTCATCGCTGGAGACGACACGTCTCCATTCGTCCCTCCATTCACGCCTGTCGCGACACCACTGGAGGCGGGCTGCACGATGTTGGGGCGTGAGCGGAAGACGGCCTAACGGTGTGCGGGACCGTAGCCCAGCTTCATGGAGACAGTTGCGAATGGTCCTCGCCGATACCCCAGGAGCAACAGTGTCCCTATTTTGCTGGGAAGTGGCGGTGCGGTCCCCTACGGCACTGCGTAGGATCCTACGGTCTTGGCGTGCATCCGTGCGTCGCTGCGGTCCGGTCCCAGGTCGACGGGCACGTGCACCTTCCGCCGACCACTGGCGACAACATCGATGTACTGTGGAGACCTCACGCCCCACGTGTTGAGCAATTCGGCGGTACGTCCACCCGGCCTCCCGCATGCCCACTATACGCCCTCGCTCAAAGTCCGTCAACTGCACATATGGTTCACGTCCACGCTGTCGCGGCATGCTACCAGTGTTAAAAACTGCGATGGAGCTCCGTATGCCACGGCAAACTGGCTGACACTGACGGCGGCGGTGCACAAATGCTGCGCAGCTAGCGCCATTCGACGGCCAACACCGCGGTTCCTGGTGTGTCCGCTGTGCCGTGCGTGTGATCATTGCTTGTACAGCCCTCTCGCAGTGTCCGGAGCAAGTATGGTGGGTCTGACACACCGGTGTCAATGTGTTTTTTTTCCATTTCCAGGAGTGTATTTCTAGGTATAGTTACGTTATTGGTGAATTTTTGTTAAGTATGGTACCATGGCTAACAATGCATTTTCACGACACGGGGATCCGGAAATGTTATATCAGTCTATCCAGAAATTTTCATGATAGAGGGGAAAAGTTTCTTCTTTCTGAATCGCTGGCTTTCGAAATAAATTGTCTTTACATTGTATATAACTGCAGCCATTCAATACAAATAATTGAACAAGGTCCGAATTAACTTATAAGTCTATTCAAATTGAGGTTGGACTGGACAAGAAGAATGCATTGCACCGATAGTACAGTTATTCTACTTAAAATCACTTAAGGTTTACTGCAGGAATAACTGTAAATTTTTTCTGTACGCCACTTTGTGATATAAGAATACTTGAACAAGTTTTTGTGGAGTCAGTGACGCTGCTTGCGATGTAAGGTATGGACGATTGAAAGTTACCTGCTTCTCAGCACACGTATGGTAGGAAAGCATTACTCGAAGAAAGCAACCAGCTTTCTTGAAGATCCTAGCAGGGATCCGCAGATGGAAATTATTGTCTTGCATGTGCACGCTATCTATCTTGTTCCATGAATGCCACTTAGAACGACATAGCTATTCATTAACTATGCCTCATTACATGTTTTCCTTGCCTGAAGGAATATAAATGTTATTAGGTTTGTTTGTCCTGCAGTAACGTCCATCGGACAACAGTCTGCCGCAAAACATGAAAGGGCAACGTGGCGTTTCGGACAGAATTTCGAGACTTTCATTGATTTGGCCTCTGTTACTGGCAGTAAATCACCCACAGTTGATACTATTAACAAGAGGGCAAAAATACCCCACAGAAGGCTAGGATAGAGTATGACATCGTATTTTACAGGAGTCTTAATATTTTTGAAACACACTTTTACTACTTCGATTATCCATGTAACGACTAACTTCTACAAAAAAGAGAACAGATAACATTAAAAAGGTACACACTTCCTAAAGTGGTCAACGACAAACCAGGAGGCCTTCTTTCATTATAGAAATTTATGTAACTGGCCCACCAATAAAAGAAAGAAACAATACACAAGTTTATATAAGCATTCATGAATTTCGACATTGTTGCGAGGAGCAATACTGGCGGGAAGGATATATGACACAATGGAACGATAAAACATAAACCCTCTCGTTACAGTTCTTATGTACAATAAGAGTAAAAAAATCATTCTTCAGTACGGCTTATGACCAAATACCATATATAGTAAGCCCATCTTGATGCAGAAAGAATAAGTGGATCGCCATCATATCTGCAATAATAAATGGTAAAACAAAATGAAATGTAAAGAATCGATTCAATGTGCGTCGTGGCCAGAATTGTGTCATATCTCGGATGTTGAAAAAATAAGGAAATATTACATTGACAAATCACATTAATATGATCGATGTCAACGTGCAATAAACACTCACAGGTGGCAGGTGGTAGCACTATTAGGTAAGGGTATTCAAAGGATGTTCGGGGGGAGGGTTGATTTGGAAAACAGTGTGATCGTTGTCGTAATACGGAAACGGAACGATATGTCTGCTAATCCATTAAATTTCGGGCATGCAGCCGCGCAAATAAAATTTCTTCTGCTGATATTTCGGCCGCGTATCGTCCGGCCATCTTCAGAGCGAGTCTTGGAACTCGCTCTGAAGATGGCCGGACGATACGCGGCCGAAATATCAGCAGAAGAAATTTTATTTGCGCGGCTGCATGCCCGAAATTTAATGGATTATTCATTACGCCGCGAGAAGTTGAAAATGCACGATATGTCTGCTGTCCAAAAGAGCACGATCAGTGGCTTTCGGGCCAGAGTTGAAGCATTTACGAAACGGCTAAGTTTATGAACCGTTCGCGTGCCGCAGTCGGTAAAGTATAGAGTGCATGACACAATAGCGCTATCGAAAACAGGAGCCGAGACAACTGTGTTGGCAGGGGTGAATGACGGCTATGGAGATGTGTATTGGCGAACAGACTTGCAACTCGTGAGCAACTGACCATGCAGTGCTTCTCCAACGACCGTTCTGCAAATGTTGCTGCATATGCCTTCGCAATATACGCCTGATTCGTGTATCCAGCGACGAAGGCTGGAGCTTGCGCGCCAATACTGCAGTTGGACGTCCACTGACTGGCGACAGGTGGGCTTTTCAGATGAATCACGTTTTATGATCCATCGGACAGATGGCCGTCGACATGTTCGGCGTGAAACGTCTGAAAGGAAACTCGTCGGAAGGTTCCAGGCCGGAGGAGAGAGGGTTATGACGTGTGGAATGTTTTCGTGGCATTCCCTGGATGATCTCTTTTCTCTGGAACGCACAGTGAATCTAGCCCACTATGCTTCTATCCTTGAGGGGGCCACGTCCTGCCCTACATGTAGTATGCTTTCCCTCGGCACGATGGCATGCACTAGTAGGACAATGCAAACTATCACGCGGCTAACAGAGTACGAGCGTGCAAACTAAGGCAAAATATGGTAGAAGGAATCGATAACACTCCATCAGTATTTCTAAAATCATTAGGGGAAGTGGCAACAAAACGACTATTCACTTTGATGTGCAGAATGTACGAGTCAGGCAATATACCGCCTGACTTTCGGAACAATATCATCCACACAATTCCGAACACTGCAAAGAGCTGACAAGTGCCAGAATTATCACACAATTAGCTTAACAGCTCATGCATCAAAGCTGCTGATAAGAGTAGTATACAGAAGAATGGAAAGGAAAATTGGCTTTAGGAAACGCAAAGGCACCAGAGAGGCAATTCTGACTTGGAAGCAAGACTAAAGAAAAATCAAGAACGTTCATAGGAATTGTCGCACTGGAAAAAGCGTTCGAAAATGTAAAATGGTGCAAGATGTTCGAAATTCTGAGAAAAATTTGGGTAAGCCATAGGGAGGACGAGTAATATACAATATGTACTAGAATCAAGGGACAATAATAAGAGTGGACAACCAACAACGAAATACTCGGAAAGAAAAGGGTGTAAACAGGGACGTAATCTTTCACTCCTACTGTTCAATCTCTACATCTAAAAAGCAATGATGGATGTAAAATAAAGGTTCAGGAGTGGAATTAAAATTCAAGGTGAAAGGGTATCAATGATACGATTCGTTGATGACATTGCATTGAAGAAGAATTACATGGTCTGCTGAATGGAATGTACCGTCTAGTGCATACAGAATATTGACTGAGAGTAAATCGAAGAAAGACGAAAGTAGCAGAATGAGAACAGCGAGAAACTTAACATCAGGATTGATGGTCACGAAGTAGATGAGGTTAAGGAACTTTGCTACCTAGGCAGCAAAATAACGGACGCAGCAAGGCGGACATGAAAAGCAGACTAACACTGGCGAAAAGGGCATTCCTGGCTAAGAGAAGTCAACTAGTATCAAACATAGGAATTAGTTTGAGAAAGAAATTTCTGAGTATATACGTTTGGAGCACAGCACTGTATGGTAGTGAAACATGGACTGTGGGAAAACCGGAACAGAAGACAATCGAAGCATTTGAGATGTGGTGCTACAGACGAATGTTGAAAATTAGATGGACTGATAAGGTAACGAATGAAGAGGTTCTGCGCAGAATCGCAAAGGAATATGTGGAAATCACATGAGGAAAAGCGACAGGATGATAGGACATCTGTTAAGACTTCAGGGACTGACTTCCATGATACTAGAGGGAGCTGTAGAGGGCAAAATCTGTAGAGGAAGACAGGGTTGGTTCAAATGGCTCTGAGCACTATGGGACTCAACTGCTGAGGTCATTAGTCCCCTAGAACTTAGAACTAGTTAAACCTAACTAACCTAAGGACATCACAAACATCCATGCCCGAGGCAGGATTCGAACCTGCGACCGTTGCGGTCTTGCGGTTCCAGACTGCAGCGCCTTTAACCGCACGGCCACTTCGGCCGGCTGAAGACAGGGATTGAAAGACATCCAGGACATAGATCGCATGTGCTACTCTCAGATGAATAGTTCGGCACAGGTTGGCCGCATAAAACCAGTCGCAAGGCGCAAGACTCAAAAAAAGTAAATAAATAAATAAATAAATAAATTCATCAGAAGATCAAAACAAATTGCAGGAAGATTTATGAAAGATATCTGAATTGTGCGAAAATTGGCAATCGACTCTACATAATGCGAAGAGTGAGGTCATTCACATGAGTGCTAAAAGGAATATGTCAAACTTAGGTTAAACGATAAATCAGTCTAATCTGAATGCCATAAACTGGAATAAATACCTAGGGATCATAATTACTAGCAACTTAAATTGGAAAGAACACGCAGAAATTGTTGTGGGGAAGGCAAACCAAACACTCCGTTTTACTGGCCGAACATATAGAAAATGTAACAGTTCCACTATATAGCCTTCACTGTGCTCGTCCTTCATCTTCTGAGGTATTGCTGCGCGATCTGATATCCTTACCAGATGGGATTAATGGCGTTCATCGAGAAAGTTCAACGAAAACAGATTTTGTACTACAGCGAAATAGTGGAGAGAGTGTCACGGACATGATACAGGATTTGGAGTGGATACCATTAAAAATGCAATTTTCGATGTGGGTAAACTTCTGACGAAATTTAAGTCACCAAATTTCTCCTCCGAATGGGAAAATATTTTGTTGATCCCGACCTGCATGGGGAGAAATTATCATCACAAGAAAATAAGGAAATCAGAGTTCGCACGGAGAGACAGAAGTGTTCGTTTTTTCTGCGCGCTGTTCGAGAGTGGAATAATAGAGAATTATTGTGAAGGTGGTTCGATCAAGCCTCTGCCAGGCTCTTAAGTGTGATTTGCAGAGTATCTGTGTAGATGTAGATGCATGCGTATGTAAAAGTCGATCCATCATATCGTAATCTAAATCAATGCACCCCATTAGCCACGTCTAGATGCTAATCGTTTGTCTGTTCTGCTTGGTAATTATGTACTTGTTTCTGCACTGATCCTGCTCGCTATGAATTTTCTCAACAGTTGTTCACACAAATGTTAGTTGTATGTTTTTCGGGAGGAAGAACATTCCCCTGATAGTTATCATGATCTTTTGTACAGGAAACGTATGAAATACCTGCAAGTGTGAGACGAAGCTCCGACGGCTGATAGAGAACAAGTGGATTCTGAAAAACCTTATAAAACCTTACGACCGTAAATAAATACCTCTCGTGTGTTTATTCATTTAAGTACCAGCACCTTCTGTGTATCAGCGGTGGTATTGTGCATTTACTGCTGTTACAAGTTTTCATGTTTTCAATGTTATGTACTTGCTTATGTCGGTGTTATGGCGTTGAGAATCATTTTATGATGTTTTCATGTTCAGAAATAGCGTACACTTTTCAGGTTAAATAGCATGTATGACACTTAAATTTGGCACAATAGAGATTTCTCCAATGTGTAGATGGTCCATTATCGAAACCTTTGTGGATAAATATGTTGTAACGTAGCACAGGGTGCATCATGCATTTCTCCAAGTGTATCGCTGCAGTTGGAAGCCTCCAGAAAAAAAGATAAAACATAAAAAAATAAAAAAATTGCGCCTATGCGCAAAACTACAGTCTCTCATTTCATTTCTGTAGGTATTTACGTCAATTTTCGCAAGAAGTTAGTTTCCGGTGTGTTTCTCCTTTATATGAAAGCTTAATTCTCACAGCAATACAACACAGCAAATTCAACTACTTTATAAAAATTAATTTTTGTTTCATTCCTTGTTCTGCTTCGTAAGTGATGTATTTATAGCGCCATACATTTGGAATTTCTCAAATTTCTGAAATAGTCAAATTATGTAACTTACTCCTTCGTATTAAGGTCACTTATAATTTTTAACGGACTGGATATTCAATCTGAAATGTCATAACCTTAGATCTGTTTAAGGGTATTTCTCTGATGCAATTTAAAACTGAGTTGAAAAGTCGATCTCTTGTCAGGCGTAGGTCAGACACATACCTTGCAAGTTGAGCCTGATCATTAACAGATAAAATTGTGTGTATAGCCGTGTGGCCGGTTTCGAAGCTTTTACTTTGCCTACCTGTTTCTTATCACAGCTTGTAGAATTTGATCGTACTCATAATATTGCGCAAAATAAGCATTGTGACGATACACTGAACTGAACATTAATTTACACAACAAAAATCTCACCATGTTCCAGTGCTTTTTGGGCTAGAAATTGACCTTCTTTGCGTCTGTTTGCGAGACGATATTTCATGCACACTGTTGATGTACTTCATTATGTTAATATCTCATCAAGTGGAATTCATGTGTGTGAATCTGAATATCAGTTGCTGCAACCAAAATTACGTTAATCCGATCACCAAGTCCCCACTGAGAAAATTTGTACCACTTGCAATGTCATATGCGGTAGCTTAGAAAGTACGTCTGAAGCCAATCACTTTAATATTATTAAATTATGGAAGTATGTCCGTCTGCAGTGGTACAAATTTGAGCAGAAGTGTTAAACTAGAGCAGAAGTGTTAACGAAATGCACCTGAAGCGCATTATATATCTCGTAAATTGGATTTAGTGTGCTAAGAGTAAATATGAAAAAAAACACTGATTCCAGCGTTTTGTTTGTGATCTAATTTTTCACATTCTCTTTACGGGCCGACGTATGACGAGTGCTTACTATCGCTGCATCAGACAATAAGGTTGTCACGGATATCAGTACAGTTTGTAGTAGCAGTAAAGGACTCGAGACGTGACTGTTATATACGAACAATATGAACTTCTTATTATCTCTAACAGATTATTTACATACACTGTGACGATGTACAGTTGCATCATGGTCGCTATCGACGATTGTATATGATACTTCTTCCGTTAATAAGAATTTATATCACATTCCTGGGAATACCAACGTTTCTGTCACTCACTCCAGATAGTTGCTGCACGAAAGAGTGGTATTCATGCAGAAATATAACAACTAAATGCTCGATGCACTGGCTGTAAAGGGCGAATGCTGTTGACTTGGACCCTTTCTGTATTTATGTAATGAAGTAAATTTATTCTTCGCTTGTCGTTGGAACATGAACAGAAAACACTTCATAAAAGAATTTTCATAAAAGTTCATTAAAACTACAGAGTAAGAAAGGATCATGGTCCTCAAAAGGAAGACTCTTTATTTAAAACATTACTATAATACTTGAAGGCATAATACAGTTTGTACGTTTAGAGACCGGTACTTTAGGAAATATGGAGGAATATTCTTAAAATTACTCTAAGGTCATGAAAAGTTGATATAAAATAAGAAGTTTGACCTGTAAGCTATGAAACAAAAAAAGCAGTAGCTCAGTTAAAGTAATGGCGTTATCCTCAACCACATTGCAATATGTGATAGATTTGGAAGACATATGTTATGGAATAAATACTTATCTTGACAGTGCAAAGAACTGTAGAAGGGAAATTTGTGAGCCACAAGAAACCCTGCAATAAGCAGATAAATTATTGGGAATGGTAAAAACGAGCACATACATGAATGGCCCCACTGTGGGAGACGCTAAACACTTTAAAGCACTGATTACTTAAAAATTTGGGCGGAGATGTTGTTTAAACTTGTATTTCATGTTATGCTGTACACGTTTCCCTCTCTTTCATTAGCCCTATTCACGTGAAATTCGGTGCTTGCAATCACTGACTTCCTTTCTGAAGCTACATAACATCGCCGTTTTGCCATTTTTCTGAGTTAATCAACTGTGCCTCATGCGGGGAGCACCACACGGTCAGTAACAACAAAGGAGTGGTATGTCGTCGCTTTTGACGCATCTGTTGGGAGGTTTATATGGCCATGATAAAATTTTTCTTGCGATGTCCCCTAAATACGTTACACTTTGGTGTGGCAGTACAAACAGATTCTTACCTTTCCTTCTTGCACCCAACCATCTAGACCGTTCAGTTCATTATGTTTCCCTAGGTTTCTGCAACACTATTTCTTGCCATTTTCATATGTCGTAGATAAAATTTAACATGGCCTCTGTGAATAATCTTATATAACTGCAACGATTTCATGTGCCGCTACCAGTAAGTGTTCATAGGAAAGGTTGTGTTGTGTAATTTGGTTTCCTGAATACGATGAAAACATTCCACTCAAAAAGGAAGCGATAGTAAACTGAAATATTCAATAAAAAGAAGTAAGTAGGATCCCGATCCTCACGTTTATTCGTAAGTGCGTGGAACGTCATAGCCAGTGCAAAGAACAACACCAGAGCAAGTTTCTTTTCATTAAACCATCAATTGTCGTATCGACATATTCGTCTGGGAATCTAATAGTACTTCGTGGAGCAGCAGACGTATACCCTTCCATTCTCAGTCACTGGCCCTATTATACAGCGCGTATCTTCATAGTAACTAGACTGGACATTTGTAATCGGTATTTCAAAATTTTGTGAATAAGAATGTCTATATCACTTAATATATTTCTTAATTTATTACGTTGTTTCGGCTACTGCCACCACCAGATAAAAAGTTAAAACCTGTAAAACAGCATCCATTGTATCACTAACACTTGATAGGATTTGTTGACGCTAACAATGAATATTTTTACAGGAAGTAAGATTTGAATCGATAGTGGCAGTAGCGAAAAAGACGTAATAAATAAAGAAATAGGTTAAGTGATATAGAAGCTGTTATTGACGAAGTATCCATGATGTTCGCGGGCTCATTCAGGACTTTTATTTCCTTTATAAAAACATGGTACCCGTATTTAAATATCGATATGTGAGACAACTCGTTGCAAATGGGACTCTGCCATTAACTGGAAGGACGCCCTAAATTAGTTCATCTCAGGCTGGACTAAGCGAATGAACGAGGTTAGATTCGAGCGTCCAGTACAGACGTTCACACTGCGCCAATGTTGGCACTCACGAGGTAACCACCTTGACAATTCGCTTAGTGCGGGACTAATATTCATGAGTCTGCTCACCAACCCGCTCTCCAGACCGTGTGGTGATCCATCGCCTGTAGGCCGCCAAACGAAACTTTAATGTATTGTGAGTCATATGAGAACAGCTTGACTGCTAAATGCCTATACTGACTAGAGAGCAGATGGTTTACCTAGAACGTGATTAGCATCCAGACAGGTCGTGCTGCTTCCTGGCTCTCAGAGTCGTATAACTGGACTGAGATTGTGGTGAGTACAGTTCCGTCGCTATTTAAGACCATTCTTTTATCTACAAACTCTTCAGGTCCTTTTTGGACCCACCTTTTATACATTCGTTGTCAACATAGTCTCTGTAGTGGTGGGGTTGAACTATGGTTTTTATTTTATTCTATGAGTTGAGTTTATTTACTGCACTTTACCTTATTCTAATTTTTATTTATGCTGGTAAAGTCTCTTTTATTTTATTTTTAATCCATGAGTTTATAGATCTGAGAATGGCCTATAGCGGACGAAAAAGGCTGTTTTGTGAAGAAAAAATGTAATTGTTCTGGATAATCGAATTACTTTCTTCGCTTTGTGGCAGGCTAGTATAACATGAGAGGGGTTTCAGTGGCTCTCCTACGATGGCTCTACTACCCTGAACGTCGGGATTATGGCACGGATGAAAGAATATTGGACGTAGCTGAAGCAGGAGATGAAATTGGAAATTTGTGGTAAGGTCTTATGGCACCAAACTACTGAGGTCATCAGTCCCTAAGCTTACACACTATTTCATCTAACTTAAACTAACTTACACTAGCGACGACACACACACCCATGCCCGAGGGAGGATTCGAACCTCCGACGAGGGGAGCCGCGCGGACCGTTACAAAACTCCTCAGACCGCGCGGCGGAACAGGAGGTGAAGCAACTGCTTTTTGCCTTATAAATGCTCATTTACTCCTTTGTTTACTCTTTCTGCTAACTTGCACCATCGCAAGTTTGTAGCTGATTGTTTAAAAGAACTACATTCCTTTAAATAAAGTGATTTTCTTTTCATTGCTGTAAGAAATAAATTCTGGATTGTACTGAAGCAGCCGTATTCTGAATCCTTTAATCGATCTTCAGAATTAATATTTACAAGATCCACCACAGTTGCACTGGTACGCATTCATTATGCCATCGTTGATTCAAACGACCATCATCAAATTACACTGTCAATAGTCTCCGTAATAATTCCTCACAGAGTTGTGCCACTATCATAACTTAAGAAGTCTAGTTATCTTATGCAACGTTAAAGGGAAATTGTTGCGTGGTTAAACGGTACACTCATACCCAAACCATGCACACACACACACATACTATAGCAATTTTTGTCTGTGACAGTTTATAACATTGTCGAAGAAACATCAAAATAGTTCCAACTCATTAGTCCATGCAAAGTTCTCTGGAGGCTGCCCTTGAACATCATGCTGAATGCCGGTAGGATTCCAGCTGGGATTCCCTCCACTCCACTCCAGGTCTGTTTGGATATTTGGCTGAAAATTAAATTCTACACTAGCCCCTGCCACGAGTTGAGAGCGGAAGATATAATAAAAATACTAAACAAATAAAACAGGTACCCCTGCACCCTATGTCAAACAAATAATCAATTTTTCATTTTACAAAAATAAGCAAAGACTCCCTCACATATTCATCTTAGTCTGAGATTTATTGTCCTACAATTAACAGTAGTTCCTGTACTATGGTGACGACCAAGGTTTTTCGAAATTTTCTGTTGGTTGTAAGGCAAATACAGGAAATCGAAATATCATCCCTAATATTTCCAATTGTGACTACTACCATGCCCCTAAAAGATCACGTATTTGGCTGTAAATGCTCTGACCCTACGCTGGTCGTTATTCAGACCTACTCTTTCTAGAGAATATACTTCTTAAGAGTCGCGAGGTGCACTTTCACTGTTGTTTCAGTCGATATTTGAAGTTTCGTTTGTGCAATATGTAGCTACAGTCAGCCCAATCGCATAACATCTGTTGTGGAGTGGGGGCGTCCACTTCGATGAAACTCTCGCTGGCGCTGGAAAAGACTAATAAAGGCATCCTGTTACGATGTATGCGTGGGTTCTAGGGCAGCACATAAAGAATGAAGGTAATTCAGAATGTTGTTGTTGTTGTTGTGGTCTTCAGTCCTGAGACTGGTTGGATGCAGCTCTCCATGCTACTCTATCCTGTGCAAGCTTTTCCATCTCCCAGTACCTACTGCAACCTACATCCTTCTGAATCTGCTTAGCGTATTCATCTCTTGGTCTTCCTCTACGATTTTTACCCTCCACGCTGCCCTCCAATACTAAATTGGTGATCCCTTGATGCCTCAGAACATGTCCTACCAACCAATCCCTTCTTCTGGTCAAGTTGTGCCACAAACTTCTCTTCTCCCCAATCCTATTCAATACTTCCTCATTAGTTATGTGATCTACCCATCTAATCTTCAGCATTCTTCTGTAGCACCACATTTCGAAAGCTTCTATTCTCTTCTTGTCCAAACTACTTACCGTCCATGTTTCACTTCCATACATGGCTACACTCCATACGAATACTTTCAGAAATGACTTCCTGACACTTACATCAATACTGGATGTTAACAAATTTCTCTTCTTCAGAAACGCTTTCCTTGCCATTGCCAGCCTACATTTTATATCCTCTCTACTTCGACCATCATCAGTTATTTTGCTCCCTAAATAGCAAAACTCCTTTACTACTTTAAGTGCCTCATTTCCTTATCTAATTCCCTCAGCATCACCCGATTTAATTAGACTACATTCCATTATCCTTGTTTTGCTTTTGTTGATGTTCATCTTATATCCTCCTTTCAAGACACTGTCCATTCCATTCAACTGCTCTTCCAAGTCCTTTGCTGTCTCTGACAGAATTACAATGTCATCGGCGAACCTCAAAGTTTTTATTTCTTCTCCATGAATTTTAATACCTACTCCGAATTTTTCTTTTGTTTCCTTTACTGCTTGCTCAATATACAGATTGAATAACATCGGGGAGAGGCTACAACCCTGTCTTACTCCCTTCCCAACCACCGCTTTCCTTTCATGTTCCTCGACTCTTATAACTGCCATCTGGTTTCTGTACAAATTGTAAATAGCCTTTCGCTCCCTGTATTTTACCCCTGCCACCTTTAGAATTTGAAAGAGAGTATTCCAGTCAACATTGTCAAAAGCTTTCTCTAAGTCTACAAATGCTAGGAACGTAGGTTTGCCTTTCCTTAATCTTTCTTCTAAGATAAGTCGTAAGGTCAGTATTGCCTCCCGTGTTCCAGTGTTTCTACGGAATCCAAACTGATCTTCCCCGAGGTTGGCTTCTACTAGTTTTTCCATTCGTCTGTAAAGAATTCGCATTAGTATTTTGCAGCTGTGACTTATTAAGCTGATAGTTCGGTAATTTTCACATCTGTCAACACCTGCTTTCTTTGGTATTGGAATTATTATATTCTTCTTGAAGTCTGAGGGTATTTCGCCTGTTTCATACATCTTGCTCACCAGATGGTAGAGATTTGTCAGGACTGGCTCTCCCACGGCCGTCAGTAGTTCCAATGGAATATTGTCTACTCCGGGGGCCTTGTTTCGACTCAGGTCTTTCAGTGCTCTGTCAAACTCTTCACGCAGTATCATATCTCCCATTTCATCTTCATCTACATCCTCTTCCATTTCCATAATATTGTCCTCAAGTACATCGCCCTTGTATAGACCCTCTATATACTCCTTCCACCTTTCTGCTTTCCCTTCTTTGCTTAGAACTGGGTTTCCATCTGAGCTCTTGATATTCATACAAGTGGTTCTCTTCTCTCCAAAGGTCTCTTTAATTTTCCTGTAGGCGGTATCTGTCTTACCCCTAGTGAGATAGGCCTCTACATCCTTACATTTGTCCTCTAGCCATCCATGCTTAGCCATTTTGCACTTCCTGTCGATCTCATTTTTGAGACGTTTGTATTCCTTTTTGCCTGTTTCACTTACTGCATTTTTATATTTTCTCCTTTCATCAATTAAATTCAATATTTCTTCCGTTACCCAAGGATTTCTACTAGCCCTCGTCTTTTTACCTACTTGATCCTCTGCTGCCTTCACTACTTCATCCCTCAAAGCTACCCATTCTTCTTCTACCTTATTTATTTCCCCCATTCCTGTCAATTGCTCCCTTATGCTCTCCCTGAATCTCTGTACAACCTCTAGTTCTTTTAGTTTATCCAGGTCCCATCTCCTTTAATTCCCACCTTTTTGCAGTTTCTTCAGTTTTAATCTACAGGTCATAACCAATAGATTGTGGTCAGAGTCCACATCTGCCCCTGGAAATGTCTTACAATTTAAAACCTGGTTCCTAAATCTCTGTCTTACCATTATATAATCTATCTGATACCTTTTAGTATCTCCAGGGTTCTTCCATGTATACAACCTTCTTTCATGATTCTTAAACCAAGTGTTAGTTATGATTATGTTGTGCTCTGTGCAAAATTCGACCAGGCGGCTTCCTCTTTCATTTCTGTCCCCCACTCCATATTCACCTACTATGTTTCCTTCTCTCCCTTTTCCTGCACTCGAATTCCAGTCACCCATGACTAGGGAATAGCAAAATACATTACTGAACTTTGATATAGCTTGTTGCAGCAGCTGTAGAATACCGGTTTAGCCTATCTGTCCTCCGTTGACTAGAGTTCCGTGAACACAAACTAAATAATGTTCTTAAAATTTTAAACATGGCTGTTACTGATCTACAATATATTAGTTTCAACATATGATTATACAGCCAACCGCTTACATGTGACTGTTTGGTACATTGACCTAGATTTCGACACCTACTAGGGCTGTCTTCATCAGAATTAAATTTTGATAAGCCCGTAAGGTATGAGATGGAAAGTCTGATCAGACTTTCCATCTGTTCCCGTTCAGGCGTATCAAAATTTCATTCTGATGAAGATGCCCTTAGTAGGTGTCGAAACCCAGGTCAATGTACCAAAAGAGTAATTTGCAACCTGTTGGCTGTATAATAAAAAAAATGGTTCAAATGTCTCTGAGTCCTATGGGACTTAACTCCTGAGGTCAGCAGTCCTCTAGAACTTGGAACTAATTAAACCTAACTAACTTAAGGACGTCACACACATCCATGCCCGAGGCAGGATTCGAACCTGCGACCGTAGCGGTCGCGCGGTTCCAGACTGGAGTGCCTACAACCGCTCGGCCACTCCTGCCGGCAGCTGCATAACCCTATGTCGAAAATAATACTCTATGAAATAAAGTTGGAAGAAAACTAATTTTCTGACTTGGTGTACTATTCGGAAAATAGTTCCAACTAACAGCACTCAGTTAAATGTCTAGTCACGCAGAAGCTGTCCATACACGATAAATCTATTTAGTGTTCGGGTCCTGCTGAACACTAAACACTGTCGATCTATGAGCCATTGTTCTTATTTCACTTGGCAACTTGAAGACATGACGAACCATCTGCACGAACTTTCTAGCAAGACTCGGACTTCCTCACATCTTTTAACTGACAACATCTGCTCGTGCACGGTTGGTTAAGCGGGCGTCCTCTTTCTTGGTGGCGCTGCCGCAACTGGGGGTGTGATTCTAGCAGACATCCTGATTGGTTTGCGTTCAGCAATGCTCCTCAAGCAGACGGACGTCCACGTTGCTTCTGGTACCGACTGCTGCAAACTTTTCCTGTGTGGTATCTCAGTATACCACTACATCTTTCATGGGATGCCCACAGTCGATGGAGGGCGTCAGTTAGTTTCCAGTTAAGAAGAAAATGATATTTAAAACGGAAGGTTATCTATCCACTTGATAGAGCAATCCCAAATTAGTCTAGCGTGGTAATTGTTTTATCGCCGTATATTAACAGGATAATAGATTTCGAAGGATAACCGGTACTCCAACAGCTTGCTGTGACACCTACCGCAGAACCCCAGCGCTGCTCAGTCGCCGCTAGAGTAGCGGTTATTCCTCAAAATTGACTATCCCTGTTTAATACACGGCCATAAGACGATTACCGCAATAGGCTAATTTTGGACTGCTCTGTCAAGCGGACAGATAACATTCTGATTTAAATATGATTTTGTTTGCATGGACAAACGAGGCAACATTTTACGTCGACGTTGGGAGTCGCATGAAAGGCATGACGAATTGTATTTGACTGGGCTGACTCCAGTTACACGCTGCGAATACTAAATTGAACACAACATAGAAAATGCCGCTGGCGACGCTTTTGAGAGACATCCTGTATATACAGTGTGCTCATAAAATGTCTGAAACGCTTGTAGGGATGTAGCAGGGCAGGTTGTACTGAGATATGAAAGTTACAAAAAAAATGTGATACGTTGCGCCGTTAGCATTGAAGTTAGCCAATCAGATCGTCGCGCGCGTAAATTCAAGTTTCAGCAAACGAGACACAGCACTCGTTATGCTAAATAACTCGGAAACGGAGCAACGTATCGAATTTCTTTCTTAACATTTATGTCTCAGTACAACCTGCCCTGTAACATCCCTGCAAGACTTTCACACATTTTCTGACCACCCTGTACTTGTGCTGAATGCGAACTCCATCGACTACGTTTCAGAGGTGGTAGTAGGGACAAATACAAAAGAAATATCTAGCAAACGTAGACTCCAAAATACGCAACTGAAGAGCTACGAGGAATTAGTCAGTAAAAGTGTCTGACTATAGTCAAGATGAACGGGTCCTCAAAGCTCTTACTCTATACACGTTAGAGCCCCTGTGTACTAGATATTCCTTAGTTGTTTTGGAACATACTAACACCTGTCAGAATATGGAAATGAAAGAGTTTTCAGTTAAAGAGATGCCTCTGACAGTTGCGAAGATAAACAAGTGCTCATTGTCCTTAAGGCATGAACCTTAGAGCCTGTATTTAGTTGACTTCACCCTTGTTTGCTCCCTGATACGACATCTGAAAATTTGTCGGTGGAGTTACTAAGAATCACCCTATATATATATTGTTGTAAACGTAAAAATTACGCCGGCCGGGGTGGCCGAGCGGCTCTAGGTGCTACAGTCTGGATCAGCACTACCGCTACGGTCGCAGGTTCGAATCCTGAATCGGGCATGGATGTGTGTGATGTCCTTAGGTTAGTTAGGTTTAAGTAGTTCTAAGTTCTAGGGGACTGAAGACCTCAGAAGTTAAGTCCCATTGTGCTCAGAGCCATTTGAACCAACCGTAGAAATTGTAAGATTAGTGTCCTGGCTGTAACCGAACAAAAGCTGTTCTTATTTTGTGGTTCTTTCCTATATATAACAATGGAGGTTCCTCCGTTATACTACGTATGCGTGGTACGGGTTACACCCACCAAAAAAAAAAAAAAAAAAAAAAAAAAACCTGGAAAATAAAATTCAGACAGCAGAGATGAGGTTGTTAAGAAAGATGATGGACGCCACAAGAAGAGATGTAATTACAATCGAATATTTTGGAATAGAATGAAATATTTTTAGCGTGAATGAAAATATTAAAAAATATCGCGAGCATTGGGGACAAAACCCCATTAGAATCCCAGTTCACAGACTACCCTAGAAGATCCTGAACTACAAGCCAAATGGGAAAAGAGATACTGGAAAACCTCGAAAAACATGGGAATCAGTTTGTTTGTGACTTCGGAACAAGTAACAGACTAATCTATGAAAGGATAATCACGATGATGATTTATCTGGTTGTAAGGTAAAGAAAAATTTTCTATGACTAACAATAACTACATTAACAAAATGTAGAATCAACTGACAGAAATACTTACAGCTCTGAATTAACTTCATAACGGAACAGGAAAGTAATAAACAAATCATCAACACACGATATGAATATTGTTCAAATGGTTCAAATGGCTCTGAGCACTATGGGACTCAACTGCTGTGGTCATAAGTCCCCTAGAACTTAGAACTACTTAAACCTAACTAACCTAAGGACATCACACACATCCATGCCCGAGGCAGGATTCGAACCTGCGACCGTAGCGGTCGTGCGATTCCAGACTGTACCGCCTTTAACCGCTCGGCCACTCCGGCCGGCTATGAATATTGTAATGTCTTTATAACAGAAGTAATTGACCGACTTTCTGTTTCATATACTGTACCTTTTGCATATGTCAGTGTTGAGTTTTCAGGTGAATGTATGTGTGTTGTTGATTCATTCTTGGCGACAATGTAGCAGACGGAGGACAACAATAATAGAGAATCAAAGTAGCAGTTACATATCGCCGAGGCAGGACCGCGAACAACATGTCCTCCACCAACCGTGTGGTACATTGTTCTGCATTCTAACTTTCTCTGCACAAAGGAATCAAAGTAACACTTGCGTTAGTACTTCACCGTGCATTTGCATGCTACTATGTGGAAGAAATTCACTTGTGCCACCGGCTGCAGCCTCTCAAGCCGAGCGAGCTCAAAATGGGCGGGCGGAGTCCTCTGTGGTTCGCCTCGTTCCACATCGGCGGCGCTGCGGGAGCAAGTACTCAGCGCTGATGGCGGCCTCCGCGTGGCAGGACTCCGCCAAGACGAGACGGTCGAATTGTTTCCTCGAAATGCGTCCCGCCAGCCGCCAGCTCGCCTTCATCTTCGGGATCCGTGGCACGGCTTTGATCAATAGTAATGAGGTTGCGCAACCGGGAAGACGTCCTCTCGACTGTGGCGCGGAGGGAGGGGGGGGGGGGGGGGGGGAGAAGGGGACGTGCGGTATCTTCTGTGGCTGCTGCTGTCTTTCTTCGTATTGGATAGCAATATGCACGAACGCTGCCTGCCAACCAAGTTTCTCTGTTGCGGAGAGTCCGGATCGCTGCCGCGGAATGCTGTTTCCACCTCCGGGCAACCGACTGCGCACAACCTACTTTGCTGTAATTTGCCTTCCAGTGGCTCTAGCGTTATTGGATCTGGCTAAGGTAATCGACGGAACGAGTTCCACCTTCTGTGGTATTCAAGCAGTAACAACTCTTCCTCGAGGCTGCAATTTGTCAGCAAGATTAATGCTGTAAGAAATACAGATGAAGTGGCTTAATATTCCGATCACATCGTTGTTAACGTTTCAATGCATGTTAGGAAGACTGTAGTATGTGACTTCGACTTCCCCAGAGACCTTCATTTCAGGCGTAATTTCTCTCTTACCTCCAGTCTAGTCTCCATAAAGCAGTCTTTTCTCAATATTCGTCATAATCTGACATCCTTATTTCTTTTCCTTAATGTACTTTACGTGAACATAACGATGAAAATACTTTTATATATTGCAAATTCCTAGTTTCGAAAGTAGTTATTAAGGTAATCTTTCCATGCCTCTGCTTCTGCAGTTGACCTCGCACACTAATTTCCTTATAATATAAAAGGTTCAGTCGGAAGTAATTGATGTGGAACGGGAGGAGTGATAGCATGCGTTCTGATCACTAGACTAAGTTCCAAGATCCTGAGCTACACACCCAGTCAGCTGGGAAAGAGACATCTGTTTCATTTATTTCATTATTAGCATATCAATAGACCGTCCAGTTATTCTTTGCACACATCCAGAAAAGTTGTTAGAGACTGTAAACATCACTATACAAGAAATGAGTTAAAAATAGTTTCAGTCTCTAGGTCCCGACGGTAATTTTAGTTACTGGAAAGGGGGAAGGTGTGAAGAGCTGAGGGCCAGTGCAAAAAGAGGGTGTGCTTTTTCCTTGGTAAATGCAGTAACTAGATATTGTCTCCCAAATAGTCCCAGTTGGGAATTTTTTCTGCTGCAGCCTAGCCCCCTGGGATATATGGCTGACAAGTGAGAAGAAAACAGTAATGCAGCATCCCGCCCATTTTTAAATAAACTCCTTCAGCAGCTCTCTTGGTAAATCGGTGGACTGTAGTGGTCGAAAGGGCAAATATCATATAAAAAAAAAGGGTTCAAATGGCTCTGAGCACTATGGGACTTAACTTCTCAGGTCATCAGTCACCTAGAACTTAGAACTACTTAAACCTAACTAATCTAAGGACATCACACACATCCATGCCCGAGGCAGGATTCGAACCTGCGACCGTAGCGGTCACGCGGTTCCAGACTGTAACGCCTTTAACCGCTTGGCCACACCGGCCGGCTATCATATTAAAAAAAGTAGGAATTGAAATAAGAAGATGTAAGCGATGTAGAAGGCATAATTATGTTGAGACTCAACACTCTGGAATCAAAATAGATGATAAGTGTTTCTCACTTAGATCTGTAGAAACACGCAAGATTCATGTTCCAACTCATGACTAGGCAGAAAACGTCTGTCAGAATATGCACATATACTTTTATGCAGAACCTGTTATGTACTACCCTCACGTGCTGAAGGAATTCCAGTAAAAAGTAATATTATTACGTAAGCGATTTGACTGCCTGACTTGCTCAGCTGCAAAACATCCAAATCAAATACAAAGTAAGAAAACTAAAATTATTTTGCTGTTTTTATATGAATGTATGGTGTCTGTTCTCTCGGATATGTCTGCTACAGCTCACAGCAGCGATCCCCCTTTAATTTACATAGTTATTGTTTTTCTTGCTGCTGTTGTTGTTGTTGTTGTTGTTGTTGTTGTATAATGCCTCTTCGACTTCAAGATTATCGTAGATCGAACCCTATGGTACTTCTGTCACAAGGGCTGGGGAGAAGGATGAGTCATGTTAAGAAACGTTGTTGTTGTTGTGGTCTTCAGTCCTGAGACTGGTTTGATGCAGCTCTCCATGCTACTCTACCCTGTGCAAGCTTCTTCATCTCCCAGTACCTACTGCAACCTACATCCTTCTGAATCTGCTTAGTTTATTCATCTCTTGGTCTCCCTCTACGATTTTTACCCTCCACGCTGCCCTCCAATGCTAAATTTGTGATCCCTTGATGCCTCAAAACATGTCCTACCAACCGATCCCTTCTTCTAGTCAAGTTGTGCCACAAACTTCTCTTCTTCCCAATCCTATTCAATACCTCCTCATTAGTTACGTGATCTACCCACCTTAACTTCAGCGTTCTTCTGTAGCACCACATTTCGAAAGCTTCTATTCTCTTCTTGTCCAAACTGGTTATCGTCCATGTTTCACTTCCATACATGGCTATACTCCATACAAATACTTTCAGAAACGCCTTCCTGACACTTAAATCTATACTCGATGTTAACAAATTTCTCTTCTTCAGAAACGATTTCCTTGCCATTGCCAGTCTACATTTTATATCCTCTCTACTTCGACCATCATCATTTATTTTAGTCCCTATATAGCAAAACACCTTAACTACTTTAAGTGTCTCGTTTCCTAATCTAATCCCCTCAGCATCACCCGATTTAATTTGACTACATTCCATTATCCTCGTTTTGCTTTTGTTGATGTTCATCTTATATCTACTTTCAAGACACTGTCCATTCCGCTCAACTGCTCTTCCAAGTCCTTTGCTGTCTCTGACAGAATTACAATGTCATCGGCGAATCTCAAAGTTTTTACTTCTTCTCCATGAATTTTGATACCTACTCCGAATTTTTCTTTTGTTTCCTTTACTGCTTGCTCAATATACAGATTGAATAACATCGGGGAGAGACTACAACCCTGTCTCACTCCTTTCCCAACCACTGCTTCCCTTTCATGCCCCTCGACTCTTATAACTGCCATCTGGTTACTGTACAAATTGTAAATAGCCTTTCGCTCCCTGTATTTTACCCCTGTCAACTTCAGAATTTGAAAGAGAGTATTCCAGTTAACGTTGTCAAATGCTTTCTCTAAGTCTACAAGTGCTAGAAACGTAGGTTTGCCTTTTCTTAATCTTTCTTCTAAGATAAGCCGTAAGGTTAGTATTGCCTCACGTGTTCCAACATTTCTACGGAATCCAAACTGATCTTCCCCTAGGTCCGCTTCTACCAGTTTTTCCATTCGTCTGTAAAGAATTCGCATTAGTATTTTGCAGCTGTGACTTATTAAACTGATAGTTCGGTAATTTTCACATCTGTCAACACCTGCTTTCTTTGGGATTGGAATTATTATATTCTTCTTGAAGTCTGAGGGTATTTCGCCTGTCTCATATATCTTGCTCACCAGATGGTAGAGTTTTGTCATGACTGGCTCTCTCATGACTGGCTCTCCCAAGGCCATCAGTAGTTCTAATGGAATGTTGTCTACTCCCGGGGCCTTGTTTCGACTCAGGTCTTTCAGTGCTCTGTCAAACTCTTCACGCAGTATCTTATCTCCCATTTCATCTTCATCTACATCCTTTTCCATTTCCATAATATTGTCTTCAAGTACATCGCCCTTGTATAAACCCTCTATATACTCCTTCCACCTTTCTGCCTTCCCTTCTTTGCTTAGAACTGGGTTGCCATCTGAGCTCTTGATATTCATACAAGTGGTTCTCTTCTCTCCAAAGGTCTCTTTAATTTTCCTGTAGGCAATATCTATCTTACCCCTAGTGAGACAAGCCTCTACATCCTTACATTTGTCCTCTAGCCATCCCTGCTTAGCCATTTTGCACTTCCTGTCGATCTCATTTTTGAGACGTTTGTTTTCTTTTTTGCCTGCCTCATTTACTGCATTTTTATATTTTCTCCTTTCATCAATTAAATTCAAAATTTCTTCTGTTACCCAAGGATTTCTATTAGCCCTTGTCTTTTTACCTACTGGAACCTCTGCTGCCTTCACTACTTCATCCCTCAGAGCTACCCATTCTTCTTCTACTGTATTTCTTTCCCCCATTCCTGTCAATTGTTCCCTTATGCTCTCCCTGAAACTCTCTACAACCTCTGGTTCTTTCAGCAGTAAATGATATCCTCATGTGATGAATCTTTACGGCAAGGTTTAAAGTATGGTTCGCACTAAGAACAGTAGACGAATTATAAAATTTCTTACTTGGGCGTTCGTCGCAGGTTCGAATCTTGCCTGGGGCATGGATGTGTGTGATGTCCTTAGGTTAGTTACGTTTAAGCAGTTCTAAGTTCTAGGTGACTGATGACCTCAGATGTTAAGTCCCATAGTGCTCGGAGCCATTTGAACCATTTTTTACTTGAGGGTTCTCTTGTCAGTCACATCTGTAGAATTGTTCACCGTAAGAAAAATCACGAAATGCATAAATGTAAAGGATACAGTAAGATTTTAGGAAAGCAATGATAATCGTTTATACGGTACTGTTAAATCTGTAGGTATCTTTTTTCGTATATCTCACTAAAAGATTGCTTGGTTGGTATAAGGGATTTTTCTTGCCAACTCGAGACAATAAGAGATAAAAGTAGTGTTAGATATTTCGTCGACAATAAAACCCTTTTCTTGACCACCAATGGACGTTTGTAGCCATAGCTCCATAACCAGTCAGTCTCACAGATGCAGTTCTACATGTATGTGAGAAATTGATGGAAAACTTACAAGTAACAAACTTAACAACTTACAGTGTACACTGTCATATATCGTTAAGAAATTTTCGTGTACGTGATGTCAGAGATGACGTTTATCGTGAGGTGCGTGTAAGAGTGCACTGTGCTCGGAGTTTTATTCTCTGCGTCCATTGTTTACTCTATGAGTTGCGGGGAGAGGAAATAAAGGAAAGTGCTCCTATTGTTAGATTTGCTCGAGTAAGACATATGTGAAACTCTACATCGATAACTAATCGATAATAATTGTATGAGAATGAATGACTGTCGGGACTTTTGCCAGTTCCATGCTCTGGAATAATAAAAATTGTATTTCTACGGAACTCAGAGTGACCTAAAAACTGACAGAAAATTTCTACGAGATTTTTTCATCATTGCTAAAATAATATCTAGTTTATAGTTTGAAAGAACTGTTGCTAAGTTGCTGGACAGCTTAGAGCTTTCGGGTTCCTGTTTGGGGAAATTTTCTTTAAATTCGAATCGCAAAATGACGACTGCGGACCATGCCTGTACAATGTGTGTGGCCTTCTTTCCAGCACTAGTTACTTAACGTCTGTGCATTGAAGTGTCAGCTTAATATTAATAGAGATTCTGTATTTAATTTTCGAAAGGAGTAAATGCCTAGCTTTTACGAGACGCATATTCTAATGTCCCACTGACGTGATAATATATACATATATTTGGAACGAATTACTTGAGTGGTTTCTAATTCAGTAAAATAAAGTTTGAGGAATAGACTTTCAAATATCGTATGTCGAACTACGCTCAGGTTTGCAAAAAAAAAGTAAAGCAACATCACATTCGCTTCATATTAATCTCAATAATAATTTTAACAGCACATGTTTATACCAGAGAGATTAAATATTAAGATATGTTCATAATAAATAATATCAGAAATATTACAACACCCAACTTTTAAATTATCTGTAGACTGTTAGACACAGCCTTGTATATGATAGCACTCTGTTGTTTTATGTCTTGCAGGGTAACAATTATTGAAAACGTAAAAAAAATGTAAATTAGTTACAACAGCGTAAATCAGTTCCACATTAACGCACTACAATATATGCAAAGTGTTGTTGCCGCATTATAATTATATATTATAATTATAGCTCACACTGGACCTCAATGAGAAGCTGCACTTATATTAAGCTGACACTTCAATGCACAGACGATACGTAACTAGTGCTGGAAAGAAGGCCGCACACAATGTACAGGCATGGTCGGCAACCGTCATTTTGTGATTTGAATTTAAAGAAAATTTCCCCAAACAGGGACCCGAAGGCTCTAAGTTGTCAAACTACTTATCGACAGTTCTTCCAAACTATAAATTAGATATTATTTTAGCAATGATGAAAAAATCTCGTAGAACTTTCCTACATTAATGTGGAACTGATTTACGCTGAAAATAAAATTTCTACTTTAATCTGTCAGGTGCAAATCTGGCGCTGCGGCAGCAAGAAACACGTATAACAATGTTTTCATATGAATGGATTAGGAACGGGACGTGGACAGAAAAGGTCAAACAAGTGAGAAATCCATAATGTTGGTTTTATTATTGACCACCACCTACACCAGGTAGAGGTCGAACGTGTACCTGGTAACCGCGTGCTTTTATATTCTCGTACACCAAAAAGCTGCGTGGATTCATAACAGGCGCCCTAGCAAATCATGCATCTGGAGAACCTCTGGAGATAACACGTTTGTGGGAATGTGCGTAAAGCAGATCTTTCAGCGGGCGAACGACCTGGGGTGTGGCTGCGTTTTGCGTGAAATCACTGGTTTCCAGACAGCTTCGATCTTCCGAAGCAGGAATCATATGCTATACAGGGAAGTCTCGACAACGTGTAGACATCACTGAACACCTGACAGACTCTGGGTGTTTTTCTTCACAGAAGAACGGACCAAGAAAAAACTGTTATTGTGAATACATGCCATACAGTCACCTATGGCAAGAGAAGTGGCTATTCCTGCAGAACACGCAGTTTAACATGGTTTAACAGTACCGTAAATTCGGTAGTTCTGTGTATTCACTGTGCCTCACATTCTAAAATGTGCCTCGTCCTTCGATAAGACATTGTTCGGCCACATGTCGTTAACTTCGATCCGCGCCAGAAACCAAAGAGCAAATTTTCAACTTTGCTATGGATCGTGAGATTTCAGTTGTTGGATTGTCTGGATCTTGTTCGGGAAGCAATGTCAAGTAGATCTCTAATTTCCGTACTGTTGACCATGGGATATAGAATATTCGTGGCACTGCACGAACACTAACACTACCCGGGACATGGTCAGTTACAGCAACAGCAACCTCGTCAATAACTCCACAGGGATAGGATGCCTTCTTCTTTCAAGTGTCCCACCTAACTCATCTGTGTTTTCGAATTTTAATTACGAACCTTTTTAAACCAGTTAATGACATCGGGCCTGTCCTCAGACCTTTCAGTCGTCGATTCACACTCAGTGCAGCACTGTACTTGCTGCCGTTCACATAAAACTGTCTCACTAACAGCACACTGTCTCTCTTCTCAATAGCCACACTGTTAAGTGACGTTATGACTTGTGAAATGACAGCGTGGATGTCATACCGTCTTATAGCGTACAGCTTCAGATTTGCTTCTGGTGGCCACGATTGGAACTAGTGCTTTTTTTCAGCACTAATCTGTTCCACATTAGCGCATTAGCATATCTACCAGGTTTCACTGTAGTACAATGACTGTAGCACACAAGTGATCTTCGTGAGTAGCCAAAGTTCAATTATAACCACTCGTTACACGAGGTCTCTCTTATTGTGAAATTGTGTGACAGCTATATTACAACCGAGCGAGATGGTGACGCACACTGGAGTCGCATTCCGGAGGAATACGGTCCAAACCCACGTCCGGCTATCCAAATTTAGATTTTCCGTGATTTCCCTACTTCGCTTCAGGTAAATGCGTTTGCGAAGAAATCTTTATTATTGAATTTTAGTATCTCTATGACTCCAGTTGTCAAATAGCAACTTCTTTTTAGCAAAGGTCAGCAATACTGCTCGGTGCTGAAAAACGTAAAGCACCAAGATCGTTTCCAGGATTCACCAATCAGTAGGGAAAATATCAACCCTATGTAAAAGTGTAGACACCTTATTGGAATAAATACTGGACGAACAGCGAAACTTACGGCTAATTCAGGGCCACTGCAACGAGGAAATCTGTGTTCTTCGTCCATATGTCCTTTTCATCTGAAGAGCAATGACCCATGCGTAGCGTTAACGTAGTCGAAAGTCAACAAGAAAATAATTGGGGTCATTCGTCATGTCTCAGTAAATCCTGTAAACAAAGTTCTGCGTTTCTACGTGCCTTAACGCACCAGATATGATTCTGTTTGATGGACATGTCAAATACGCGTGACAGCTGCATAAGATATAGTATGAAACAGCTTTCACTGCAGCCAGGCTGTCTGATAACTTTCTTGGAGTAGTTCTTTTCTTGTGTGCTTAAGGTTAGTGACACATCATACGATTATAATACGAATAATGATCAGAATCTCATACTTATCGAGACAGTTTTCCGATTTTTAGGCTGGTTACCTACTCAGTATGGTGTAATTAATTTCCACAGCGACTTCCTTTTGGTATTGTCTGTAGGATTTATTTAACGTGTGACATGACAGCGCTGGAGGTCTGCGACCATTATACGAGTATTTGAGGTCTAGAATCCACTTGTTACGAAAAGTTTAGTGAAGTGTTTCAGGCGTCATCTATCATCAGAAAATAAGAAACGAACTCTGTACAAAAAGAAGAATCGCACTACGAATGAATTATCTGAATGTGATGGAAAACGGTGGATGTGATTTACACGTACAGTCCTACAAATGAGTAGAATTATAGAAAAACTGGATGATATAGTCAAGAGAAAGAGTTTCATAAATTTGAGCGAGTCAATAATGCGTGGACCACATTTGGCTCTTATGCGAGCGTGTATTCGGCTTGGCATTGATCGACAGAGTTGTTGGATGTCCGCCTTAGGGATATCGCGACCAACATTTACCCAACTACCGGGTTAGATCGTCAAAATCCGCAGGTGGTTGGGGGGCCCTGTCCGTAATGTTTCAAATGTTATCAACTGGGGAGAGATCCGGCGACATTGTTGGCCAACATAGGGTTTAACAAGCACGACGACGAGCAGTAGAAACTCCCGTCGTTTTCGGGGGAGGGTGATTGTTATGTAGCTGAAATGTAAGCCCAGGATGTCTTGCCGTGTATGGTACCATAACGTGCCTGTCAAGATGTCGCAAATGACAACCAAAGGGCTTTTGATATGAAATGAAGTGGCACCTCAGACCCTCACGAGTAGCTGTCGGCTGAAAGTCAGTTTGGTGCCCCACCGCTGTCCGGGTGCGTCTGTTCTGCCTGGAATCTCAGTGACGGAGTAGAAATGTCTTCAGAGACGAGTTCCGCTTTTAATAAAGCCCCGATGAGCGAACATTTGCTCAATTTCTGAAGCTCTTTCTTTTCAACAAATCTTCCAATTCTTCTGAAATTGTAATCATTCGTTTGTCTGTTCATCTACATCACATCTACCCTGTTGCGTCCCATTCGGATAATATCTTCTTGGTGTATCGTTTACCTTAGGGGGTATATTTGTTTACCAGCCACAAGTCGCCTACAATTTTCGTTTTATTCGCAGTTTTCACTCGTCAGACGCGATCAGCTTCAGAATTTCAGCAGCCACTGCTATATAAAATGCAAATGACAGACATACAACACTCTCGTGTCAAGTGGTAACTGAATTAACATTTTGTAGTTCAACGATATGAAACTAGGTATGTAAAGTCCGTGTTCTGTTAATCTTCGCCGGCCGCTGTGGACGACCGGTTCTAGGCGCTTTAGTCTGGAACCGCGCGACCGCTACGGTCGCAGGTTCGTATCCTGCCTCCGGCATGAATGTGTGTGATGTCCTTAGGTTAGTTAGGTTTAAGTAGTTGTAAGTTCTAGGAGACTGTTGACCTCAGATGTTAAGTCCCATAGTGCTCAGAGCCATTTGAACCATTTGTTAATCTCCCTTCAATGGTGATTTTCACAACGAGGTTCCCTTGCCTCCAAAATAGTTTACGTAGGTATTTTACGTATTTCTTGATTCAGTAATACTATATTACGTTCAATTCATTTACAATCGAAGCATTAGTCGTTTTTTTCAGTCCATGATATCTGCAGCGATTAATTGTATGCCACAGTTCAAAATTTCCTGTGCCCCTGGCCGTCAACCAGTGCTTCTCCATCTCAGAAAGCAGCGCTCTTCAAGAGTTACGCAACACTAGGAGGTAAATTGTGAATCGTTTTCCAATAAAAGTTGGTTCTTCTAGGCGACAGTATAATACAATTCTAATTTTCCCCTCTATGTTCTACACCTTTGGTACAGATTGCCGCCATGTTTCAAGTCTTCCTACCGGCTTTGTTCTGCAGACGCAGCGGGATCTCGCCCTCAGCGGTTCTCCATCCTGGCCACAAAGGCCGGAATAACAGCTTCTGCGGCGCCCTCGTTCCTCATATGATAGAACATTTCATACCGCCGCGCCGCAGCCGCTGCCGTTGCCGCCCTGCACCGCAGACCGACCGGAAGACAAAGACGGCTGCACGCTAATTCAATTCGACACCGGCGGCTAGAGATTCCCACGGACTGGTGGTAACTGCGGCAAAAGGGAAGGGATCCAGCGTGCGAGTAAGTGAAAAGAGACGTAGACAGAAGGAGAGAGAGAGAGAGAGAGACACACACACACACACAGAGAGAAACGTTATTTGGATTCCTGCATCCGTAGCTTCGACACTGGCGTCGCCGGGAAACAAACGTATCAGAGTAAATCTGGTTACGGCGTCGCAGATGAATAATACATGCCGCGAGGACCTCCCGCCGGCAGCGGTGCGGTGCCGCTGGCTAACCCAACAGCCGTCAAGTGGCGACACGGCACCGGCCGTGTATCGCGTCCAGGTTCAGACACGGCTATCACAAGCGGCTGGTGGCACTACTTGGACGTCATTAGCTTGTTCTTTCACTGTTATATGAATGCGTGGTGTCTGTCCTTTCAGACATGTCCGCAGCTGTGATACATTATATGTAGACTGAAGGTGGAGGTGGGGAGAAAGGAAAACGGCTGTGAGGCGTGCCGAGATAGTCCGCGTAGTTGGGATAGTACTGTGATCCGGACGGCTCAGTGACTAACGCACCTGTCTAATAAATAGGAGATTTCGGTTTCGAATCCCAGTATGGTACACATTTTCACTTGTCGCTGCTGATACCGGGTAATGTCCCGATGCATCTGATATCAGTAATCCCATTCCTTTACCTTCCTTTCTCCCCACCTCAACCTTCAATTTACATATATTGTATCACAGTTTAGGATTCAGCGTGGTGTCTGTTCTTTCGAGTATGTATGAAAGAACAGACACCACGCATTCATATAACTTACTCGACTAGATAGGCAATGGGTCCACCTTCTTCAGTGCGGACGCAGATTTACATCCTACATCCAAGGTCCTGTGGGATTCTCAAGAGTAACAAGCGTGGAGAAAATGGAGAGGGACTGCAGATATCTACATCTACATCCATACTCCGCAAGCCACTTGATATGTGGCGCTCGGTGGAAATGTGGATCGGCCTTGAGGCGTGCTTAGGTAGTCCGCACATTGGCGATAACACTGTATCCCGGACGGCACTGTGCGTAATGCACGTGCCTAGTAAGTCTGCCGGCACGGTAGCTCAGCGTGCTCGGTCAGAGGGTTAGCTGCCCTCTGCAATAAAAGAAATCTGAGTGAATGGATCAATGAAAAACTTGAACGGACGTCATAGGACGTCCGCCCCGAACACATAGAACAAACTATAACCATCAAAAATAAAAATAAAAAGTAAGTGGATGATCTCGGGTTCGAATCCAGGTGCGATACATATTTTAACCCGTCGCCACAGATTCTGCATAATATCCTGATGCAGCTGACATCCTCAGCCCTTCTGTTTCATTTCCTTTCTCCTCACCTCCACCCTCAGCTTACGTATTTTTCCACTAAGCCAGCAAGTGTCCCACGGCCGCCTACACTGAATATTCATGCCATACCGAGTTTCACTAAATTCAGTATTACAGCGCTGTGGGTGATAGTGTCCCCTCCTCCATAAAGCTTTTGTAAGGTTCAAAAATGGCTCTGAGCACTATGGGACTTAACATCGGAGGTCATCAGTCCCCTAGAACTTAGAACTACTTAAACCTAAGTAACCTAAGGACATCACACACATTCATGCCCGAGGCAGGATTCCAACCTGCGACCGGAGCGGTCGCGCGGTTCCAGACTGTACCGTCTAGAACCGCTCGGCCACCCCGGCCGGCTTGTAGGGTTCTGTACGCTATTAACATCTTCCCAGGTTGCCATTTTCCAGTCAACTGGGGTCTACTAATAGTTTCCAGATGGTGCATACTGACTCTGCGGCGTATAACAGCGCTTGCGAGGCACTATTATGAAGTTTCATCTACCACGGGAGTAGCGAAATGTGTGCTTTGTTTCCGAGTGCTAATATCACTATGGCAATAGCACTCGTCTTATCTGGCGGCTGTTGACAGTAAAAAAGATTTTAACTATTGCAGGCTTTAATATTTGATACGTGTACCAGGTTTCTGTATCACCAAAATAAAGTTTAGTCTGAATAGCGACTGTGAAATTCTGCTTTCCATATAAGATCGTGAAACGTCACGAGAAATTTACTTTTACACAACTTTTCCAGATTATCTATTTCCTGTCTTTTGACAATTCAATGAGGAAGATAAGTAAATAATTCATACGAATATTTAATAACAGTTAACTGCGGGTTATTCACAGTAAAACTCTCTTCAGCTTAGAATGCCTTCCCAACATGGCAAAGAGAAATTAAGCATTTGTCTTGAACCCAAGAAACGTATTATCTAATCACTTCATTAAGCTCTGACACTGAAGCAAGACCTGAACAAGACCTCTCGCAAAAGTGACGTTCATAAAATTGCAGCTAAGCCTTTTATATTTTCTAATAGGCAGCGGGTAAAACAAAGAAGTCTACAGCGATGTCTGACGGAAACATCTCTGGAATCTAACTCGACCTATAATCAAAGACATGGAAGCCGGATAAAATGAACAGAATCGAAGAATTTGAGATACGGTGCTACAGACAAATGTTGAAAGTTAGGTGGACTGATAAGGTAAGAAATGAGGTTGTCCGCAGAATCGAAGAGGAAAGGAATGTATGGAAAACACCGAAGGAAGAAGGGAGAGGAAGATAGGAGAAAGATTATGACAACAGGAAGTAGCTCCCATGGCACTAGAGGGAGCTGTTGAGGATAAAAACTCTAGAGGAAAACAGAGGCTGGAATGCATGCAGCATATCATTCAGGACATAGATTACAAGTGGCTACTCTGAGATAAGAAGGCTGGGGCAGAAGAGGAATTGGGGGTGCCCCGCATCAAACCGGTCAGACGATTGATGACTCGAAACAAAAAAAACAAGGGTTGAAGACAGTAAAATCTTCTTTTACAGCATTCGTACATTTAGGGAAAGCTTTTGATAATGCTGACTGCAATACATTTTCTTGAAATTAGACAAAAGGGGTAAAATACAGAGTCCAAAACCTTCACCGAAGACATTGCAGTTCCAGTGAGGTGAAGAAGAATTCACAGGACGAGATGAACGGAAAGAACAATGTAATAAGTACAGTATATGTACTGCTAGTAAATCGAAGAAAGACGAATATAAAGAGCAGCTAAATAACCGAAGTAATACATGACGGTCGAAGCAAGGAGGAAGTAATAAGCAGACTAGCTATAGGCAAACAGAGCATTCATGTCCAAAAAACGGTCTACTGTTGTGTAATATCGACCTTAATTTGAGGAAGAAATTTCTGAGAATGTACGTTTGGATCTGAATATTGAACGGGAACCATTCACAAATCCTGAGAAGCAGAGAACTGATACATGTGAGACATGGTGCTAGAGAAGGATTTTGAAAATTGTGAGAAAAGATAAGAAATGAGGAGCATTTCAGATTGCATGTTAATATCACTTTCGTCTTCGTTGCAGGGACAGATTCTTCTTCCTCAACAGCTTAAGTAGACTTTCCTGCAACCCCACCCCTTCTTCGAACTGTTAAGCAGACTTTTCTTCATCCCTAGTACTTCATATAACTAGCACTGAAATCAAACTGCAGTTGTGTCGAACAATGTGAAAGGGAAGCAGTAGTTAAGTAGGAAGTGAGACCGGTTTGCAGCTTAGTCCGGTATTATTTCAGTCTGTACAGTGACGAAGTTCTGAAGCAAAATAAGGAAAAACCTGGAAGGACATTAACGCACAGAGTGGGGGGCGGGGGGGGGGGGGGAGGTGATGGGGTGGAGGGGAGGCGGAGGGGGAGGGGTGGAGAAATTAAAAGTATCAGGTTTTCCGACGACTTTTTAAATGTCTCTGAGGCGCAAAGGATTCCGAACAGCAGCTGAATGGAATGATAGTGTCTTGAAAACTTGTTTAAGATGAACACCAACAAACATGAAACAAAGTTAATAGAATGTAGTCGAACTAAAACAGGCGATGAATAGGACTTTAGATTAGAAAGAGACACTAAATGAAGTAGATGCGTTTTGTCAATTGGATGGTACAATATATGGCCACAGCCTATGTAGATATGATAAAATGCTGATACTTCACAAGAAAAATCTGAAAATTACACATTTGTTAGCATCGAACATAAATTTTAAAGCTTGGGTGCGTGTTCTGAAGGTATTTGCCTTGGGTGCAGCATTATTCTGATGTCAAACGAGTATGATATACAATTCATACAAGAAGAGAATAGAAGTTTCTGAAAAGTGATGTTACAAAATTCTGCTGAAGATAATATGGAAAAAATCGAATAAGCAGTCAAGGATACTGAATCATATACAGGATAAGAAAAATTCATGACATAATCTAATTAAATAAAGGATCTGTTGATCGGACACGTCCCGGGTCGTCAAGCAGTCGTCACTACGACAATCGAAGAAAGTGTGGGAGGTATAAATTCTAGGTGACCACGTCTTGTTGACTACAATAAACAAGTTCTAATAGGTGCAGGTAGTCAGTCGTATATACGCAGAGATGATTTTCACAGGACACGTAACAGCTCATTTTAGTGAGACTCTAGTCGGGACATGTAGTTGAGCTCTGTACTGGTCATGCTTTAGTCAAGAGGAGCAGGGTGTAAACCTGCTGCTGCGACCGCGAGGAGAATAGTTGGCTAGCTAAAGAAGCGGAGAGTGGGCTCGCCGTTCGCTTGGGGCCGACAGCCCTGGGAACGCTGACACCGAGAATTCGACCCGTTCTTAGAAATGTTTGTCAAGACGCCCTTGCGACCTCTGGAGTCGCTGTGTAACCATAGCGGCTGTGGGAAACTCCGAGACTATTTTGCGAACGTAGAGCGGAGGTCTCTCTGCAGCTGTCGAACGCCAGACGCAGCCGTATTACGCGGTTCTCGGAAATGCTTGTCGTGACGCCTTGCGATCTCTCGAGTATTTATGGGACAACAGCGGCTCTGACAACTCCGAGGCTATTTTTCGAACGTAGAGCAGAGATATCTCGGCAGCTGTCGAAAGCCAGACGCAGCCACCTTTAGCGGCTCTCGGAAATGCTTGTCCTGACGCCCTGTAACCCCTGGAGTATTTATGGGACCACAGCGGCTCTGAGAACTCCGAGGCTATTTTGCCGACACAGACCAGAGGTATGTCGGCTACTGCCAAGTGTTACTTTCCCACTGACCTAACTGTGGTTGCCAGAGCAGTTCCACCGGGAAATTCATCTGGGAGGATCAAGATGATGATGATGATGCTGATGATGTCTGGTTTGTTGGGCGCTCAACTGCACGGTCATCAGCACCCATACAAAGTCCCAATTTTTCCACAGCCCAATTTTTTTCACAAACCAATCCAGCCACTGTGAAGAATGATAAGGATGATGATGAAACGATGAGGACAACACAAACACCGTGTCCCTGGGCAGAGAAAATCCCCAGTCTAGTCGGGAATCGAACCAGGGATCCCGTGATTAAGAGGATGCAACGATAGACACTAGGCCACGAGCTGCAGACGAGGGTCAAGAAAGGCAGTGACGTAGTAGGGAACCAGGTGTCCAATGAGAGCTCGCCGCTGTGGTAATTCATGAGGCACCAAATCAAAACAGGAGAAAGGCCAGGATCTGTGTATAGGAGTACTGAAGTCAAAACGGTAGTGAAGGTAGTGGGCGTTCGGTCTGAGGCGTCTTGTCACGGTCCGTGCGGCTCGGACGTTCGAGTCCTCCCTCGGGCCTGGGTGTGTGTGCTGTCCACAGCGTAAGTTAGTTTAAGTTACATTAAGTAGTGTTAAGCTTAGGGACCGATGACCTAAGCAGTTTGGTTCCATAAGATCTTACCACAAACGAACAAACAAAGCAGTGGGCGTTAGTCCGGAGTCGGGGCAGTAGCGTAAATAAGAAGTGGCGACACCGGCATTAGCAGTTGGAAGCAACGCTGAGGACGAGGGTAGGAGTTTAGCAATGATCGGAGGACAACGGAGAGGCACAGCGCTCACCGTCAAAGACAAAGAGCCTCAGTGAACTTTCCGTAGTTTCGTTTATGGGAGGCAGCAGGTAATACTGATCGGTTGAAGACTAAAGGACGGGTATTTTGTGGGTTTTACTAGGTGTCAGGAAGGACTGGAATTGTCTAAGGATGCCACAGAGGCAAGAAAAAAATCTTATTTGTCGTAGTGTAAAGGAGCATTTATTGGTCATTAACTACAGAGACTACATGAAGCATTATTTGTGAAAGTGTTAAAGCGTGGAAACGTTAATTAAAAGATGAGAATAAAACCCTTTCCACTTACAATTTATATTGCTATATCTCTCTGAAAGTTAGTCTCACCACCTTTAAGTGTTTTTGTGTGTTACGTGCCGTCATTTCTTCTTGACTGTCCGCCGTATTGCTTGTGTGATGAGATGCTACGGTTTTATGCGGTATCTGTATTTCTGCATTATTTTTCTTAGTTCCGCCAATCCATATGAACGGAGGCTGGGTCGTCGCGACTGTCGGATGGGCCAATGATTTCCATTTTGAATAATTCCCTTTGTCTCACGGCGTGAGCCTTTCGTAGTGAGGGTGGTGGCCCAAAATAAGAGTTATCAGTGTTGAGAGGCTGCTGAAAGACGTTAACATGATTTGAGTAGCACATTTATGGTTGGAGCAATTGCAGATAGACTAGCATGGAGAGCTATGTTACTCGGAGAATCGTCTTCGGTCTGAAGCCTACCACAAAAACTTCAAGAGATTACTGTAATTCTCAATTCACGTAACTCCATTAGGAAAAACGAATCCTACGTAATATCTGTCTTACTAATTCAGTTGGCTCCGTGTAATTTCTTTTAAGAAATAATAAGGAAGATTCGAGTTTGACCATGAAGTCATCAAAGACGAGCTACGAGCTCGGATTGAGGAACACGCGGAAAGAAAGCTGCCACGCGCGAGGGTTTGCTGAAAAGTAATGTCTCCGAATTTTTTACTTGATAACTTTTAAAGATTTTTTAAATAAACCTACTCAGTTACCACTTTACATTTTCATTCTTCATGCCTACATATTTATTATTCAACCTAGTCACCTTGGCGACGAGCACAGTTTTGACTTTTTTGACATAAGCCCAACCTCTCTTCTGCTTGTACCGTTCCATGAATGCTGAAGCCCACGAAGGTAAGTTTTGTAAATACTCCGAGCTCTGTCACATATGTTGAGGTTAGCAATACCGTTTCCGTCACTACGATCACAAACAACCCAACGTCGCACATTACTGATGGCGATACGATAATCACCGTATACATTTTTCATTTTTTATGGATTGCAAATGGAGGCACGTTTTCTGCAGTTACTCACTCAATTACAGCAGACTGTTTCTCAGGCACTGACATAACTCCGTAACACACCGCCTGCTATTACAATTCGGAGCCCTCTAGCGGCAGACGGTTGCAACTTACATCAGGGAAGCGAAAAGGGAGAAAAGCTGAATTAATGAATTAAAATCTATTGCAAGGCCTGGGCTTCAACCCACTTCTCCTCTTTAGTAGGTCGATACGCTATCCACTACACCACCCTACCATTGTGGCTTCCACAGCTGCACTGATTACCCTAGCCCTATGCTGCCCTCCCTAACACAAACGTCAAAAAAATGGTTCAAATGGCTCTGAGCACTATGGGACTTAACATATGTGGTCATCAGTCCCCTAGAACGTAGAACTACTTAAGCCTAACTAACCTAAGGACATCACACAACACCCAGCCATCACGAGGCAGAGAAAATCCGTGACCCCGCCGGGAATCGAACCCGGGAACCCACGCGTGGGAAGCGAGAACGCTACCGCACGACCACGAGATGCGGGCCACAAACGTCAGTTCATGCCTCAACCCGTCTTCATTTTCCTCTTCTTAAATCGTCGGTATTGCTGTGGCTCTCCGATGCCGGAGTAGCACCCTAGCTTTGTACGTACTGGGGAAATCCAGCATGTAGCTCAGACGTAGACGATGACAATCAGTATATGTAATACCTCAACCGATATTGAAAAGAGAATAAAAAATCCGGAGTTGCTATTTTTGAACACGCCCTTTGACCTCTTAAAGGAGGCACACAGGCGGGAGCTGTAAGTAGTTTAAGGAAATAAGAGAAAGCTTAAATTACGATAGCTGGACAGCGCTTTGAATAAGCGCCTTCCAAAATTCGAGTGCCATGTCGTCTCAGCTTCATCGGTTCGCATGTTTTCTCTGCAAACATAACTCAAGACGCAAAAATCAGTTTAAAAATTGAATCTGAACCTCGTATCTGTTAATTTAGTACGAAAATAATGTACAGTAGACGAATCAGCCAAGCTTACACTCAGTCTCGTCATTTGGCTCACCAGTGAAGTCGCTCAAAGAAGTACTCAACTGACAGATATGGAAGTTAGTAAGCAGCAAAATTAGCCAGGTAGAACCACAGACGTTGCACAGGAAACTCGCAGAAAAATATTTTCGAATATATTCCAGTCTTCACATAAAAGCTGGATACGATTTAGACAGCATGAAAATTTCATTCAAGCAGGAGGTTGCTGGTACAGTTAAGTTGTACAATACTTTTCACAGTAACGTATTAAATGAAAGTAGGGTCCTTAAGTTCTGGAAGGAAGGTTTTATTTAGAAGTCTCGTTTATCCTGAGCTCTGCTGAACAAACGTCGTACAGAAATATTGCGGTATCCTAACTGGAAAAACCGTAACACGAATGACATGGCGTTTTTCCATGTAACCCGTGTAGAATCCTTTTACTGACATGACCTTCATAAAAATGTCAACCACCCTCACACCAAATGCGCATCTAGTGTGCGAACTAGTGCACCGACACGCTCCATTACGTTAGTTATGGTATTAATTAATCCTTCCAGTTGCAATGTCGGCCGTAGACCGAAATACTGTTTCCCGCTTTTGTTACAATGTAGGATGACGTCCAACGTGCTGTTTTAGTTAGGTTTTTTTACCCGTTCTTCTGTCGCGAACATTTCAGCTCGTTTCGCCATGTTGCACTCACTCTAATCATACAGTTGTCTGCTACATATATAGTATGTGTGCCGTGCTATCCTCTTCTCACAGAGTTTGCTTCTATGAAGATGGTAAGGAAAACACGGATATGTGACGATGATATCGCGAAGTAGTTTTTAGAGATTCTAGGGATGAAAGAGAGTCTGTTAAGGGGTGGCGTAAGAAAAACCTCTTGCATTACGCACTGAATCTGAAGATGGTAACGAAGATGACGATGATGTTAATGTGCCGTCTGTAAACCATCTCATTTCTCATCAGCCCACCTAATTTTCAATGCTCTTATGCAACAACAAATCTCACAGGCATCGATTCTCTTCTTTTTACGATTCTCTGACAATTCATGGATCGCTGCCACACAATGCTGTGCTCCAAACGCAGATTCTCATGAATGTATTCCCGAAATTAAAGATGATTTTTGACACCAATAGACTTCTTGTGTTCTTATGACAAGGAAGGCTATCATGAGCCATTTTGCTTCCAGAATAGCAGAAGTTCCTTTCTTCGTATGACTTGTGGTCACCAGTTTTGATGTTAAATTTATCGTTAACCTCATTTCTGTCACTCTTCATTGATTTCGTCCTTCTCCGATTTACTCTCAAGCCTTATCCTGTGTTCATTAGATTCTTTATTCTGTTCAACTCATCTTCCAACTCGTCCTCACATTCCCCGATGTTATCAGTGTCATCAGAGAATGTTATCATTGATATTTTGTCGCCTTCAAATTTAATCTGACCACCGCAAACCTACGTCTCTAGCATTTGTAGACTTAGAGAAACCTTTTGACAATGTTGACTGGAAATTCTCTCTTTCAAATTCTGAAGGTGGGAGGGGTAAAATACAGGGAGCGAAAGGCTATTTACAATTTGTACAGAAACCAGATGGCAGTTATAAGAGTCGAGGGACATGAAAGGGAAGCAGTGCTTGGGAAGGGATTAAGGCAGGGTTGTAGCCCCTCCCCGATGCTATTCAAACTGTATATTGAGGAAGCAGTAAAGGAAACAGAAGAAAAGTTCGGAGTACGTATTAAAATCCATGGAGAAGAAATAAAAACTTTGAGGTTTGCCGATGATATTGTAATTCTGTCCGAGACAGCAAAGGACTTGGAAGAGCAGTTGAACGGATTTGACAGTGTCTTGAAAGGAGGGTATAAGATGAACATCAACAAAGCAAAACGAGGATAATGGAATGTAGTCGAATTAAATCGGGTGATGCTGAGGGAATTAAATTAGGAAACGAGACACTGAAAGAAGTTCTGTTATTTGGGGAGCAAAATAACTGATGATGGTCGAAGTAGAGAGGATATAAAATGTAGACTGGCAATGGCAAGGAAAGCGTTTCTGAAGAAGAGAAATTTGTTAACATCGAGTATAGATTTAAGTGTCAGGAAGTCGTTTCTGAAAGTATTTGTATGGAGTGTAGCCATGTATGGAAGTGAAACATGGACGATAAATAGTTTAGGCAAGAAGAGAATAGAAGCTTTCGAAACGTGGTACTACAGAAGAATGCTGAAGATTAGATGGGTAGATCACATAACTAATGAGGAGGTATTGAATAGAATTGGGGAGAAGAGGAGGTTGTGGCACAACTTGACTAGAAGAAGGGATCGGTTGGTAGGACATGTGCTGAGGCATCAAGGGATCACCAATTTGGTACTGGAGGGCAGCGTGGAGGGTAAAAATTGTCAAGGGAGACCAATAGATGAATACACTAAGCAGATTCAGAAGGATGTGGGCTGCAGTAGGTACTGGGAGATGAAGAAGCTTGCACATGATAGAGTAGCGTTGAGAGCTGCATCAAACCAGTCTCAGGACTCAAGACCACAACAACAACAACCGCAACTCTATTTCATTTTCGCTATTGCATCTTAACTGTAGTGACTGAACAATAGAGGCGAAATATAGCGTCCCTCTCTTATATCAAGTTAGTCTGTATGCTTTCTTCATGATCTCAAACTCTTTTTTTGCTCCCTCTTCGTTGTTGTTTTTACTGTATTTTACCCATCTGTCCCTATAACTTCGCATATTCTTCCGAAAATTTCGAACATCTTGCATCTTTTTGATTGTCGAACTCTTAATCTAGGAGGACAGTTTCTGTCAATGTGACTTGACTTTTCTTATTACTAAGGGCATGGCCATAACTGCCTCTTTACCTTTCTTGAAGTGAAATCGACCGTTATCTAACATACCTCCAATTTTCTACTCCATTTTCTATGTATTATTCTCGTTAGCAACTACGATGCACGACCTGTTAAGCTGATTGTGCGATTGTTCTCGCACTTATCCACCGTTGCAGTCTTCGGGATAATGTTGATTATATTTTTCCGGAAGTCTGCTGGTACGTCGCGAGTCCTATACTACCAACGCATGAACTTTAGTCGTTTGGTGACCATTTCCCCCAACGATATTACAAGTTCCAGAGGAATGACATCTTTTCCTTCTGCTTTATTTGATCGCAACTGTTTCTAAGCACTGTCCACCTCTAATTATAAAACTGGATATCTTCCTAATCTAATCCCATTTTTCCTTCCATCTCGTCATCGATCCTCTGGCAGGAACTTCAGTGTAATTTTTCCTCCCACCCACTCTCTGCTCTGCGTATAATAATGCAATTTCTTTATCAGTAGCGGTGTTGACACCTTCGCTGTTAATTACATACATCATCGATTTCGGAATACGAATTCCGTCATCAGATGTACATCTGGGAATCCGGTCGCATCCATAGATCAATTCAAGTGTACACGTCCAAGTGAGGAAAGCAGATAATCGGTTCAAATGTATCGTTCCAAGTGAGGAAAGCAGATAACAAGTTGTAGTGTAACGACGCAAGTTTGTATAAATGATTTTCTTTTGACATATGACCATGTGCAGACTTCGTCACCTACGTCAGTTACAACACACTTCAAAATTATTTAAATTCTTTTTAAATTGTCTCTGAATGGTTCTTGAACGAAACTGTAAAACATCATCATTTGAGTCGTATGCACAGAATTTCGTCACTCAGTCCAATTGGTTTGCGCAAACTTTTTCATTTTAGATGTCGTTTATTTCTTCACAGAAATTATATTAATGCAAGTTATCTGCTTTAATAAATATTAGAACCACATTGAATAAACTTTCAAGACTCAAACTCGCGATGAACGTTGTCAAAATTAATAATCTTGTCAAATAAATTCGTAATTCATTAAGATAATTCTTCATAAATAAATTCTCGGTACACGTATTTAAACTTTAGTAGCATCCACTGGTTTATTATCTTCCTACATATAGACGTGAACCTGAGCCTTGACAAGATAGAACTGAACATTTACAACATGAGTAAACTTTCTATGACATCATTGTTGTAGAAACATTACAAATTCTTATTTTTCCAGTTTTTAGAAGCACGACGCAACAACTCGGTTTCAGGATCTTCTGTTGCTCTCTGGCTGTCGACCCGCGACGTATAGTAGCCAGCAATTTTCTCTCTGGCCCCGGCAGTGAAGATGCTGTCTCCGTTCGTTGCGCCGCCCTCTCCGTACATGAAACATAAATAAATAAATACAAAACTTTAGATAATTCACAACAATTACAAAGATTACAAAAATACATAAACAAAACACTAAATTAAATTTTTATTCACCTGCAAACTGGGCTGACACTGGTGTATGGGTGACGCTTCAATTTCGCGTCCCACTACATACCCCACCCACAAGCTCAGTTTGTCAGGTTTTAACCGAAAATAAAACTTCATCTATATACAATATTTAACTATTAATATTATACATGTTTCTCACAATTTTCAGTAATCTAAAGGCCTTGCTCTTAGATAGATCCAATCCTTTTATGACAGTATTGTTGCGACTATTTATCATTTACTTTCAATTGTGCTATTATGGTAATTCACAACTGAATATATGGAGAGTACTCCTTTTCATTTAATAGTTGCTAGGTAAATAATAATTTAGTACGTTCTTTAACGTTGTTACATTAGGACAGAGCGTTCAAATTGTGATAGGTTAGTTTCAGTTTTATTAATTTATTAAGGTTACTCTTTCAAAATTATATATTACTAATAAGTTTCTCACAATAACTAATAGTACTATTTACTTTATGTCGTTCTTTTCCCTAATGCTTTATTTATGCCTGAGGTCCAGAAGAAATCAAGCAAAACTTTCTTTAGAATCTCGGCGCGGCTTTCTTTACCTTCGGACACTTTGTTGGGTAATGGCAATTTACTTAGGAGAAACAAGCGAGAGAGCCCCGTTTGGTGTGTTCTACATTAACACTATTACAAATCTCTATTAAAGGCACTCTGCTATGTTCTCGTGAGCCATATAGCTCTGGATGCCCATGGTCCCTAAAATTATTAACCATCCCCTTTGGTTCCTACTATCCGAGTGAATATAATATATACAAAATTCCTTCTGACCTAATAACAAAACTTTCTTCCATATAAATCCCCTTTTAGTTATCTTTTCACTTTTTGAAGTACTGGTAGATTATTGTAGAACGCTCGTTTAAACTCCCTGTCATTTCTTTAAAATAACGCGTAACTATCACGAAAAACTTCACATGAATAACCTATGAACGCTCGTCCATATGTAACGTATACTAAATATTAACTTATTTAGGAATGAAGTGTTTAATTTGATCGACACTATACAATCCTTTAATTACACCTGATGAAGGTTCCGTAAGAAGTAACGCTTTGGGATGTACAATCTTATGTAAAACATATGGACCTTCAAAGATAAAGAAGAATTTTCTACTTTCCTTGTTGATCTTCGAACTTTTAGGATGAGATAGTACTAATACAAGATCTTCCTTCTCTCGTTCGGATGGACAATTCGTAGAATAACATTTTTCTTTCCTTTACATAATACGGTAAACTACTAATTAGGACTCGTATTAGATGACTTTCAATAATTGGTCCTTCAATTAATTTAGCACGGTTTAAATGCCATTCGAAATAATTCCTATAACCTCTCCACCGTTTAGAATAAGGAGGAGGGTCTAACAACTCTAAAGTTAAGTGTTGCTGTTTTCCTCTCGAGCAATAATTTTGTATAAACTGCTTAACAAAATCATTCCAATCCCTAAATTCAGTTCTATGCAGTACTGCCCATTCCGCAGCTTCTGCTTCTAAATGTCCTATTACAAATTGAATCCGTTTTTCATTACTACATTTAGGAGATAATGAAGTTTCAAAAGCTTTTATAAAGATTATAGGGTGAAGTTCGCCTCCTGGTTTGAATACAGGAAATCGACTTGCTACATTTGAATTTGTCGTTATATCACCCCAACATTCTGCGAGAGATAAAGTTGGATTTTGTTTAGATTGCAGAGACGGAGTTGCATCGGATTGGCTTGCCGTGATTTCTTTATTTGTATTGTTGTCGTCCGAGCTAGCAAACACGATGCGACTGTTGTCTCTGATTACGTTATTACTTCTACTACTTGAAATGTTTTCATTATTATCTGATTCCGATAACCGTTTAGTAATTTCCTGTATTCGCATTTCTGTATTAGATACGCGGTTAGCTAATATCGATTCTTCACTGTGTTCACGATGTGAACGCTCTGTACCTTCGTCAATGTTATTATCTTTGGAAGTCTAAAGGTTACTGCATATTTCGGTAATTAAAAATTTCATGTTTTCTATATCAGTATGATCTTTTTCTACTCGATGAGTTAATATCTCTAATTCTACATTATCTATTGAAGAAATCTCTACAGGTTTGGTAGAAACCTCTTTAATACATTCTAATAATTCTCTACGAACAGTTTCTGTTTGCATAGAAAATTCATCTCGTAACTTATCGTTATTTTTCTCTATTTCATTTACAACTAAGACATTGACATTATCTAGTCTCTTGGTTAAGTCAGTAATGTCATTTCGCGTGCGAGCTTTTTCCTCACGCGATTACTGGATATGTTCTTCTAACCTTTTACAATTATCAGCAATCTTATTACTAAGTCCTACTAGTTTTTCCTGCATTTCAACTTTAGAAGCCTCTACTTTATCACTTAATTCTCGATTGGTTTCATTATGACGTTCCTGTAACCTGTCTGTCGATTTTGTTAGCTCCCCTTTAAGTTCCTCTTTTAATCTAGCCGTAGATTCTTCGTTAGACTGTTTTAATTCCTGTTTTAATCTAGCAGTAGATTCTTCGTTAGACTGTTTTAATTCCTCTTTTAATCTAGCAGTAGATTCTTCGTTACACTGTTTTAATTCCTGTTTTAGTTCCTCTTTTAATCTAGCAGTAGATTCTTCGTTAGATTGTTTTAATTTAGCGATCGCCCTAAAAAGGGATCTCATGCTCCTATCGGACACAGATTGCTCTTCGTCTGACATTTCACTTCCAGACATTATTGTAAGATATTAACTAGTTACCCACGAACACTTGTAATCAACAATCCTATTAAAAGTACACTCCCTATGTACAACACTCCACTTCCAACTTAAAACAGACTCACTGGACACTAATATTTTGGTTTGTAGTTCTCGGTGATCAGTGTGCTGCTATGGGCTGCAGAAGTAACAGCCGTCGATGCAGCCGCTGAGATGCTGCGACTCCGCTTCCGCAACCGGCAGGACGCTGAGTCGAACACTGGAGACGTCACTGGCTGCAACCACGCCCGGCCCCACCGTAGACAGGTGAAGCCCTCAGCAACCCCTCTAATACCAGCCGGAGGAATGCCCCCCCCCCCCCCCCCCCATCAGACGTACTGGGCCTGTTAGTTTGGGGAGAAAAAGGTTGTCGGGGTTTGCAGCATTCAGCTGCTGCCCAACAGATGCGCCTTCCCGTGGAATAACTGCGTGACCGTACTGCTTGGCTGCGCTCCGTCAGTTGCCCACACTCGCGGAGCCGCCGCTAGCTGGTGAAGGCTCCACGAAACTCGCGTTGACTTCCGAAGGACTCTTGATGTCTTGTTTCGTACCTGTGTGTCTTAGTTGCACACACGTCGTGTTTTTAAGGTCGCCACGGTGTAGTGAAACGACGCAAGTTTTGTATAAATGATTTTCTTTTGACATATGACCATGTGCAGACTTCATCACCCACGTCAGTTGCAACACACTTCAAAATTATTTAAATTCTTTTTAAATTGTCTCTGAATGGTTCTTGAACTAAACTGTAAAACGTCATCATTTGAGTCGTATGCGCAGAATTTCGTCACTCAGTCCAATTGGTTTGCGCAAACTTTTTCATTTTAGATGTCGTTTATTTCTTCTCAGAAATTATATTAATGCAAGTTATCTGCTTTAATAAATATTAGAACCACATTAAATAAACTTTCAAGACTCAAACTCGCGATGAACGTTGTCAAAATTAATAATCTTGTCAAATAAATTCGTAATTCATTAAGATAATTCTTCATAAATAAATTCTCGGTACATGTATTTAAACTTTAGTAGCATCCACTGGTTTATTATCTTCCTACATATAGACGTGAACCTGAGCCTTGACAAGGTAGGACTGAACATTTACAACATGATTAAACTTTCTATGACATCATTGTTGTAGAAACATTACAAATTCTTATTTTTCCAGTTTTTAGAAGTACGACGCAACAACTCGGTTTCAGGATCTTCTGTTGCTCTCTGGCTGTCGACCCGCGACGTATAGTGGCCAGCAATTTTCTCTCTGGCCCCGGCAGTGAAGATGCTGTCTCCGTTCGTTGCGACGCCCTCTCCGTACATGAAACATGAAAAAATAAATACAAAACTTTAGATAATTCACAACAATTACAAATATTACAAAAATACATAAACAAAACACTAAATTAAATTTTTATTCACCTGCAAACTGGGCTGACACTGGTGTATGGGTGACGCTTCAATTTCGCGTCCCACTACAAAGTGAATTAGCAGTTTTCTGTCTTACAATGACGGGAAAGAAACCGAGCATCTACGGTAATATTCAGCAAATGTGCTAGTTTTAAAAATTTATTTCGTGTCGCAGATTATGAGATGTTAAGTAACTTATTCAAGATCATTTAGTGATCCCAGATAGATGGACTGTATTTCTTCTGAAGTTATTTTTCCCTAAACTTTGCAATGCCTAGGATTTGTTATATACTTTTATAATATGTTCATACGACACTGAACAACTGTATGCATGTCTTCAGTTGTACACCGATTAAACTTGAAGTTACGATTTTTTTCTTTGTTTTACTCTTTGGTTCATCCATCCAGGGGGTACTCGCATTAGATGGACCACCTCCTAATGATTGATGGGCCTGTGGTATACGTCACTAACTCAGTGCGTAAAACAAAAAAATACAGCTTATCAAAGGTATAAACATTGTTTATTTTCACCTATAAAGTTATAAACTGCTTGAAAAGTGATAAGTATAGAGTTATAGACAGTTAGAAAAAGTTTAAATAAGTATGATAGTCAATAAAATTAGAAAATACAGCTACCCTCATTCTCTTTCACATAGTTTCGAAAATTTAATCATTCCGCAGTCTTCTTCTTTCGAGAATCTCGCTTCCCTCAACAATAGCATTTATTTTTGAGTCTTGTGCGGCCTTGCTAGGTCCAGCGAGAGCATGACACACACTTAATGCAATCGTAATCTGGTTTTCTTCACACCGTATACACACAACAATCTTCAGCTTAGTCATTTTAATAGAAAGATCACCGCTGAAAATTGTATTAACATCAAAATCTTCAGATTCTGAGGCTCATGTAGGTTCTTTCTTCTTTTGCGTTCTTTTCCTTTCATTAATCCTTGTTTGCTTCTTATTCTCACTGTCTACCTCTAACTTCTTTTCTTTCTCCCTTTTATCTTCTCCTCTCTGTCTTTCTTCTTTTCCTCCCTCTCTTTCTTCTTTTCTTCCTTTCCTTTCCTGTTTTCTTCTTTTACGTTAATCTTTAACTCTCTTTCATCCTTTTTTCATTATCAGCGCAATTGTGTTTTCCGGAGAGCTTAAAACTGTAAATGTAGTTTGAACCATTCTTTTCAGAAAGTAAACTTTATTGACACAAGGCACTGGATGTATTTTGTCCAATAGCTTCCAGAGAGTTACATTTCCAGATATACCCTCGTGTTGTTCAGAGGATCTAGCTAGGCACAGTAACATCTCTATAGCTTCTTTAAGTACCAGCAATACTATCGTTTCTAGGACTAGCAACGTCGACACCATTTCTTGAACTATTAGGACAAGCAACAGTTACGTCATTTCTAGAATTACTAGAATCAGCTACAGCGACACCGGTCATATCATTTTGGAAAACAAGAGTTGCGTCAGTTCTGACGGAAAAGCATAGTCTGATATAGCATCTGTTTCAAAAGCAAGAACCATCAATTCCGTTATCCACGTTTGCTGACTTTCCCAAGCTAAGCTATGAAGCGTATAAAACTGCAACCGGGTAATTTTCCTTGAGGGATTATTGGTCACGTAGTTGGAGCAACTAGCATAGTAGTCCATTTTTCAAGACGTAAGGAAAGCACAATCTAGCGGGTGAAGCCAGTGATTGGAGTGGGGACGAATACTCATCAAATATATTTTACTATTTTCTGTGAACTCCAGCATTTCAATTCAGTGGTGTGCGATGTGTGCCCATCTCGAAGAATGAGTACCTTTCTCGCTGGTTTTCTTGGATGAAAATTGGTTTCCACCCAATTAAAAAATAGCTTGGTATTTACATAGCCAGACTTGGAGACATTTTTACTTCAGCGCCCGGTGGAAAACCGTCGCAAAACTCCTGCTTTAGACTCGTTCATTATACAAAACAACTGGCAAGAACGCAGTCTCTCTATTTACGCATGTCACTACTGAAACAGTTTCACCCTTTTCTCCTTAAGAAACAGAAGTCATATTCTTAGAACCTTTTAACGTAACTGCTTTTCCAGGTTTTTTGTTCAGTTGTGATCGTGTTTCATCCATGTTGAGAATGTTTCCAGGTTTATTTATAAGATCATTTTCTTCAGGAACTTTTTTAAGAGGTCGAAGTACTCTTTGACACCTATTTTATTCAGGCCCTTCGCTCTTGCCATAGATAACCTTTCAGGTTGCCAAAGGGACGTTCACGATTCCGGACAAGGGACGCAGAAGGCCAGTCTTAACCTACTTGTTTGGTTTCATGATTAAAATTTTTATTCAGTTGCAGGCTTTCTGCTACATATAAGCCATGGCAAGTACTGAATCTAATTGGAGTAAACCTACTTGATTGCAATTTTTTTAATATGACCAACGATTGTTTTTCGGTTTTAGCTTCTAACAGTGAGTTTAAGCCCTGGAACCTTTATTAAAACTCTGCGACTTAACGCGACTTTTTAAAGTGATTTTCGGTATGCTAAAAGCTCTCGGTGCAGCATTAACTTCCATTTCCTTATTCTCAGCAACTATGACTGCATTTTTCAAACTGTCTTTAGACAATACTCCTCTCCCAGAAGTGCCTTTTCTTTTATAAAGAGTAGGCATTTGTCTGTAATGGAAAAAACACCAGTTTATCAAAAAAATGGTTCAACGGCTCTAAGCACTATGAGACTTAACATCTGACGTCATCGGCCCCTAGACTTAGAACTACTTAAACCTAACTAACCTAAGGAAATCACACACATCTATGCCCGCAGCAGGATTCGAACCTGCCACCGTAGCAGCAGCACGGCTTCGGACTGAAGCGCCTAGAACCACTCAGCCACTTCGGCCGGCTCCCTTTCACATTGTTCGACACAACTGCAGTTTGATTTCAGTGCTAGTTGTAGGTTATATGAAGTTCTAGGGATGAAGGGAAGTCTACTTAACAGTTCGAAGAAGGGGTGGGGATGCAGGAAAGTCTACGTAAGCTGTTGAGGAATTTATCAGGATAAGCCTTTGCATTCAAAATAATTTTTTATAAGTATTCCCTCATTTATACAAAGAGGAAGCCCCTAATAGGCTGCTTGGTCAGACTACCTCAGGTTTTTTTTTTTTTTTTTTTTTTTTTTTTTTTTTTTTTTTTTTTTTTTTTTTGGGTGGGCCAACTATCTCAAATTTCACTGATCCATCTACCCCAGTCGTCGGGGATAGATGGACCAGCTCCACGTTCAGGAAAACGACGCTACCAGTACGCCATTTTAGGTTAACATTGTACCCAAGTATACACATTAAACTACAGCGTTGATCACGCGTCGAAATCATTTAAACAAAATTAACTACATGACAAAAAATCTAGTATCAAATATTTATCAACTCACTAAAAGACATAAACGAAGATCTCTGCTAAAATACACAGGAAACTCACGAGAGAAACTAAGAGTGGGTCCGTCTACTCAACAAGAACAATTACAGACACCGACTGCAGCACTAGTGTCGCAGACCATCCAACCATTCGACAGGTCCGTCCTTATAGGAGACCCCATTATCCTCGACTTAGTCTATAGTGTACGTGGTGACCAATCACTGGAGACCTGTGTAGCACCATAAATGTTTTGACGAATAAATGTGTTACAGCTAATATCCGGTGCTGTTGTGTTCTCTAGCAACAGTAGCTAAATTCATCAACATCTCACCTGTAAACTCTCCACGATCAGCAGCAAACATTTCAATATTATTCGAGAGTAGGTAGTCAGTACATTGTCTCATTACAGACTGTCGTAAAAAGACAAGTGATACGTCAGTATTATTTTGTATCTTTTCAAGAATATCACGTTTCGTGGTCCAGATCTTGGCGTGGTATGGAAAGTATCGTCTTTGAATGCTAAGAAACTGCTGACACTACGACGCTCGTTCGCATGTGAACATGTTTGCTACCAGGAGAATCCTCAACCACTACTGAATAACTTTAGGTCACATCACCGTGGACAGCCTGCAAAGTTTATTTAAGAGCATCAGAACGTATAAATGTAGACAGGTGAGAAATTTTAGAAATTTAACTTAATAACCCCACAGGACACAATGATCCAATGGTCGAAACTTATAGAATTTTCGGTCAAAATTTGTTTTAAAATCTAGAAATTATTAAACGTGTGATTGCTGTGTCATTCACTATGATGGCTACTTGGAGTGGCCACGCGGTTAGAGGCACCCCTCCCGCCGTAGGTTCGAGTCGTCCTACGGGCATGGGTGTGTGTGTTGTTCTTAACATAAGTTAGTTTAAGTGGTGTGTAAATCTACGGACCGATGACTTCTGCAGTTTGGTTCCTTAGGAATTCACACACATTTGAACACACGCACACACACTATGATATGTGACAAGTCATCAGGATGATACAATGTTTAGCATTTGAAGGAATCAAAATACTGTACAAGATTAGACAACAAGTAAGTACTAAACAGAAAGGAAAAGATTTTGCGATGGAGAGCGGTTTCCAATATTGTAAATATTGTTACATTAGAACGTTAATGAGCTTTAATGATTACAAAATGTGATGGTTTAATGCATATAATTTTTCCTGGAAGTGCAGTAGGTGTTCACAGCCGTGAATATTACCGAATTATTAATTAACAAGCCCGGCTGCCAAATAATGACACAAGACATTTACAGCATGTTGGAAAAAATGTTAGAATCCGACATCGAGGATGATCAGTCTGGGTTTCGGAGAAACGCTGGTACACGCGCTGTAATTCTGACTCTATGAATTTTCTTAGAAGATAGGTTAAAGGAAGACAAACTCACATTTCTAGCTCTTGTAGACTTAGAGAATGCTTTTAACAACGTTAATTGGAATACACCCTGAAATTCTAAAAGTAGCAAGGATAGAAAGACTACAGGGAACCGTAAGAATCGAAGAGAATTACGGGAAGCAGTGTTTGCTGACGGAATGATACAGGTTTGTACTCTGTCCCTGATGTTATTCAATCATTTATAAGTAACGGAAATCAACGAGAAATTTGGATGGATATTAAAGTTCAGAGAGAAAAAATTTTTTAAAATGAAGCTTGTCTAAGAGATTATAATTCTATCAGAGACAGCAAAGGATTTGGAAGTGCAGTTGCATGGAATAGGACGATATAACATGAACAGTAATAAAAGCAAAACAAGGGTTGATGGAATGCAGTCTAAGTAAATTAGATGGTGATGGGGGACTCAGAATATGAAATAAGACACTAGAAGTAGTAGATTTCTTTTGATTTTCGGCAAGTGCAATAGTTGATGATAGCGTTATGAAACGTCCCCTTAGAAAAATTTATGAATGACTGTGCTGATAAACCTCTTACATATTTGCTTTTCTAACAGCTGAGCAGAACTGAACGTATTCAGACATTTCACTCTTTACCTATTCTGATCAACACTAAACTGACACAATATTTTTAGCGTAACGCAATCTGACTTTCAATAATCCCTACAAAAGAATGGCCCTGACTAAGATTAACCTATACCTTCCACAAATCACTTACCTCACAAAAATCTTCGTTACTCGAACTACTGCAATACAGCGAGCGCCACTACTGCCAGCTAAATAAGAGATTCAAACTATTGAAGGCACTAACTACTGATGGGCATCGTTAGCAAATGAAAGATTTTGATAGAGAACAAACAATGTATTTACCTTAATAGTGTTCAAAAGTCATAATATATATAGCAGTTCATGACATCCAGTCTTACAAATTTACTGTCTCTGATGGAACCACGTCCAGATCATCCACTCTCAAAACTCCGCCATTTCTCTCCCCACATCCACCACTGTTGGCGGCTCACCCCCAACTGCGCAACGCTAACACTACAATAGCGAATATTACAACAATGCTAACCAGCCACAGACTGCACACAGCACAGCCAGTGATTTTCATACAGAGCGCTGCGAGGCGTTACCAATATAAAAACCTAAACAGCCTACTTACAGTGTAAGTGGAGAGGATATAAAATGTAAACTAGCAATGGGAAAAAAGCGTTTCTTAAAAAGTGAAATTTTCGGAAAGGGAATGTAAATGTAAGTGATAAGAAGTATTATATGGACATAATTGTCTGGAGCGAAGCCTTGTACCGTAGGGAAACATGGATGACAAGCAGTTCTGATAAGAAGAGAATAGAAGGGTTTGAAATGCTGAATATTTGATGGGTAGATGGCGTTACTAATGACGTATTGAGTAGAAATGAGGGGATAAGAAATTTGTGGCACAACTTGCTAAAAGAAGAGATCGGTTGATAGTACACATTGTGAGACATCAAAGGGCCACCGATTTAGTATTGGAGGGAGGTGTGAAGCGTCAAAATAGTAGAGGGAGACCAAGACATAAATACTGTAAGCAGAATCAGAAACACGTTAGTTGCAACTGTTATACAGAGATTAAGAGATTTGCACATTATAGGTGGGCTGCAGGAGCTTCACCAAATCCTTTTTCGGATTGGAGACAGCATGCAATAAAAACAATAACAATTGGCCTTGCGCCTACTCCTCATCCAAATAAATTTTACACTACAGTCGTCGAGCATATATTCATCGCAACTACCGTAGCTGCAAAACGTATTTGTTGAACTGAAAGGAAATGTTGCTCTAAATAAACACATGTAATTAAATATGCACCTCGTAACAATTTAACTACCGAAACCTCTCTGCAGCTGCAAGTAAATATTTTGATTTCCGTCTCGTACAACCCTCCGATCTGACGCTGTTTCTTTAGCTTGCGTGCCACTGTCACTCCTTATTTCATTAATAGCTATCGCAGTTCCAGATCTTATCCCTGCGAAAGTAATCACTTGGAATCGAACTTGCTACTTAACAGCGCTAAGTCATACAGTGTGTTTAGCGTCTTTTGTGTAGCACAGAAGTGATCCCATCTTAACTGTTACTTATTTATGCGGGAAAAGTATCATATGCAAAGCTAATTTCAATTCCGACGCAAGTGCTCGAAGTATATCTAAAGTATTACGAACACACTCTCCAGAAACTTAACACATATCTGTTAATCACCTTCAGGGACTGTTTTCATTGCGTACGACGGTGATCACAGTAATGTTTGCACTACATTCCCCTTTGAGGTTAAACATAATACACTCCTGGAAATTGAAATAAGAACACCGTGAATTCATTGTCCCAGGAAGGGGAAACTTTATTGACACATTCCTGGGGTCAGATACATCACATGATCACACTGACAGAACCACAGGCTCAGAGACACAGGCAACAGAGCATGCACAATGTCGGCACTAGTACAGTGTATATCCACCTTTCGCAGCAATGCAGGCTGCTATTCTCCCATGGAGACGATCGTAGAGATGCTGGATGTAGTCCTGTGGAACGGCTTGCCATGCCATTTCCACCTGGCGCCTCAGTTGGACCAGCGTTCGTGCTGGACGTGCAGACCGCGTGAGACGACGCTTCATTCAGTCCCAAACATGCTCAATGGGGGACAGATCTGGAGATCTTGCTGGCCAGGGTAGTTGACTTACACCTTCTAGAGCATGTTGGGTGGCACGGGATACATGCGGACGTGCATTGTCCTGTTGGAACAGCAAGTTCCCTTGCCGGTCGAGGAATGGTAGAACGATGGGTTCGATGACGGTTTGGATGTACCGTGCACTATTCAGTGTCCCCTCGACGATCACCAGTGGTGATCGCTACCCACACCATGATGCCGGGTGTTGGCCCTGTGTGCCTCGGTCGTATGCAGTCCTGATTGTGGCGCTCACCTGCACGGCGCCAAACACGCATACGACCATCATTGGCACCAAGGCAGAAGCGACTCTCATCGCTGAAGACGACACGTCTCCATTCGTCCCTCCATTCACGCCTGTCGCGACACCACTGGAGGCGGGCTGCACGATGTTGGGGCGTGAGCGGAAGACGGCCTAACGGTGTGCAGGACCGTAGCCCAGCTTCATGGAGATGGTTGCGAATGGTCCTCGCCGATACCCCAGGAGCAACAGTGTCCCTAATTTGCTGGGAAGTGGCGGTGCGGTCCCCTACGGCACTGCGTAGGATCCTACAGTCTTGGCGTGCATCCGTGCGTCGCTGCGGTCTGGTCCCAGGTCGACGGGCACGTGCACCTTCCGCCGACCACTGGCGACAACATCGATGTACTGTGGAAACCTCACGCCCCACGTGTTGAGCAATTCGGCGGTACGTCCACCCGGCCTCCCGCATGCCCACTATACGCCCTCGCTCAAAGTCCGTCAACTGCACATACGGTTCACGTTCACGCTGTCGCGGCATGCTACCAGTGTTAAAGACTGCGATGGAGCTCCGTATGCCACGGCAAACTGGCTGACACTGACGGCGGCGGTGCACAAATGCTGCGCAGCTAGCGCCATTCGACGGCCAACACCGCGGTTCCTGGTGTGTCCGCTGTGCCGTGCGTGTGATCATTGCTTGTACAGCCCTCTCGCAGTGTCCGGAGCAAGTATGGTGGGTCTGACACACCGGTGTCAATGTGTTCTTTTTTCCATTTCCAGGAGTGTATTTGCATTAGCTTTCGCCGAAGGAAAACACTTTGCAATACGATTACTAAACGCAAGGCAAAGTTGCGGTTATTGATTAACCAGCGGCAAAATGCTCCTATCGGGTCACAAAAAAGCGAATATACTCCTGTTTAGAAGACTCTGACTGAAAAGTGGGATATAGCTGCCTGATTCACTCAGCACTCTCAAAAAATTTTTTTCCAAGACTTTTGCATGGCGAATACACTCGCGCTCTTTTTAACATTCAACTGACCTCCCACTTCCACAACTTCCTCTAGCTGCAACTTACTCACACCCACGAATCCATTGTTGTAAGTCACTCATACGTATCCACTCCCATTACCCCATTCTCACCCACTTATTCAGCCCAACACATTATCATTATCTCTTTGTGTCTCTCTAACTGTGCTATCTAACAGCCAGTCTCCTTCGTTCTGCCCTACTACTACTGTCTCCTCTCACTGCCACTGTCTCCCTCTTGCTCTTTCTTACTACTACTACTACCTCATTGCTTCCTTCTCTTCTCATTTTCACTATCTCTCTCTCTCTCTACCTCGTTGTCATTGTCATAGAGTCCGTCTCTCAGTATTACTGACTCTCACCCATTTCCTCTTTCTCCTTCTCTTTACTCCTCTCCCACTGGCTCTGTCTGCTTCACTCTCTTCCTAGCACCTTCTCTTCCTGTCAACTATGTTTCGCTGCCACTTTGTCCTTATCTTTCTCTCATACCACTATTGTCTCCTGAACTCTTTCCATATCACAACCACTGTCTACTATCTTCGATTATTTATTATTTTTCCGTCTTTTCCTTCTGTCATGGTCTCCTCTCTCATCATTAAAAAGCGCGAATTTGCTCGCATGCTAAAATTTATGGGAAATTTTTAAGGTGCTGAGGAAAGTAGACTCAGGTAGCTGGCATCCACTTTTCGGTCATAATCTTTTTCATGCTCCGATAGGAGCATTTTCCCACTTGTTTCCTTCTTTTTCCTGCTACAGCACGGAATGTCACGCTTATGAAAAGCCCTTCATGAGTCTGCAAAATTATTATCGTTCATTTATGTGAATTGAAATAACCCAAGCCTAATTTTATACCTCAGACTGGATTTTACGTGCACAACAATTTTGCAACCGTATTTCTACGAGATAAGTCACTCAATAAACCTACGTTCTTACTTCCAGCCGGATTTTTACTTACGTATTTTATGTATACAATTCGGGTAATTTTGAATCTCTGCCTTTCGGAAACGCAGAAAATATGAAGATAATTTTCAAGATTATTGGAGATCGGACTCTTAGGAATGCATCAAAAATAATTTCCGCCATTTGATGTGTATAATCATCTTGGAATCCGCAGCTCGGTTTTGATAACCGAATGCCATGATTTTGGAGCGTCTATCGATAGCGGATAAAAATTTTTGAAGACGGGGAGATGTCACTTCCAGGTAAATTCCTAGAGAATATACCGTTAAAATTTGAGTAATTTTCTGCGGATAGTTATGTAGAACTCCGCTGCTGACGACGAGCTTTCTCAGGAACCGCCTATAACCCTAACCTAGTACAAGCCTTCGATCTAACGCCATTCCAGTAACCTACATCTCAGTTTCATTCTAATGCTGCTCTCTCTTCTGCCACGCTCTCTCTCTCTCTCTCTCTCTCTCTCTCTCTCTCTCTGCCTCGTTGTCATTGTCTTATACTACGTCTCTCATTATCACTGGCTCTCACCCATTTCCATTTTATCCTCCTCTTTATTTCTCTCCATCTGGCACTCTCTCCTTCACTATTTGCCTGGCAATATTCTGTTACTGTCACTGTTCCCCTCTCTTTCTCTCACACTGTCAATGCCTCCTGCGCTCTTTCTGAATCACAGTCATTGTACACTGTCTTCAAGTATTTATTACCTACCGTGTCTTTCCCACTGCCACTGGTTCCATCTCTCTCATCATAAAAAAGGGCGAATATGCTCGCATGCCAAAATTTTCGGCTAAATTTTTAAGGTGTTGGGGAAAGTAGAACCAGGTGCTACCATAAGCACCTCAAGGTTTTCCGTAAGCCACATCTGATGCAAGAAGAACCATCCATTTCTCTCCATTTGCCTCAGCTGGAGGAAGTGTGTAATCTTTAAATTTTGAGCCTTTACTATTGGATAGTTGCAATAAGACCATCCTTCTATTTGGTGTACAAAGGTTTCCTAGCCCAGGGCCTGTCCAAAACACTTCAGGCTACCTTTCTATTACCCATAGAAGAAGAGCCACGTCCGTCGGAAAAGTTCCGTTTTTAAGAACGGTATTTTACATTGAAGAGCCAAAGAAACTGGTGCACCTGCCTAATATCGTGTAGGGCCCCGCGAGCACGCATAAGTGACGCAACACGACGTGGCATAGACTCGACGAATGTCTGAAGTAGTGTCACACCATGAATCCCTCAGGGCTTTCCCTAAATCCGTAAGAGCACGAGATGTCCTCTGAACAGCGCGTTGCAAGGCAATAATATTCATGTCTGGGGAGTTTAGTGGCCAGAGAAAGTGCTTAAACAGAAGAGGATTCCTTGAGCCACGCTGTAGCAGTTATGGATCTGTGGGGCGGCGCATTGTCCTGCTGGAATTGTCCAAGCGCATAATGAAGGATGGATGCAGTTGATGAAACAAAATTCTTACGTACTTGTCACCTGTCTGAGGTATCTAGGCGTATCAGGCCGGCACAGTAACTCAGCGTGTTCGGTCAGAGACCTGGCTGCCCTCTGTAATAACCAAACCAAACGCAACGAACTATATCGAACAAAATGAAAAAAATGTGGCCACATGTCCCTCCAACTGCACCCGCCTCACACCATTACAGAGCCTCCACCAGCTTCAACAGTCCCCTCTTGACACGCAGGGTCCATTTGGTCCACTTAGTCATGACGTTGTCTCCATACCCCTGCACGTCCATCCGCTCGATACAACTTGAAAAGAGACTCGTCCGACCAGGCAACATGTTTCCAGTCATCCAGTCTTGTCGATGTTGACGGGCCCAGGGGAGGCGTAAGGCTTTGTGTCCTACAGTCATCAAGGGTACACGAATGGGCCTTCGACTCTGAAAACCCATATTGATGATGTTTCGGCGAATGGTTCGCACGCTGATACTTGCTGATGGCCCAGCATTGAAATCTGTAGCAAATTGCGGAAGATTTGCACCTCCGTCGTGTTGAACAATGCTCTTCGGTCGTCGTTAGTCCCGTTCTAGCAGGATCTTTTGCGGATTTGATGTTTTACCAGATTCCTGATATTCACGATACACTCGTGAAACGTTCGTACGGGAAAATCCCCACATCATCGCTGCCTCGGAGATTCTGTTTCCCAAGGCTCGTGCGCCGACTATGACACCACGTTCAAGCTCACTTAAATCTTGGCAACCTGCCATTGTTGCAGCGGTAACTGACCTAACAACTGGGCCAGGCATTTGTTGTCTTACAAAGGCGTTGCCAACCGCAGCGCCGTGTTTTGCCTGTTTTCATATCTTTGTATATGAATGCGCAGTCTGTACCTGTTTCTTTGCGATTTCAAATCAGAGAATATGGCCGATGGAAATATAATACACCAGTCGACGTGGCATAGCAAAGAAATGATATCCTGTTCTAGCAGAAGTTGCTTTACGGTTGAGCAAAGATCCCTAAATTCTATTCTGGGAGCACAGAGATACAGAAATGTGAGCTCTGAAAAGAATAAACTGAAAATAATTGAAATATAGTGCTAGCAAAGGATTTTAAAAATTTATCAAATTACGGTAGTCACAGGTAGAAGAGGTTTTATGCCAAATAATTCTTAAAAATACTGCTATCGGCTATGTTAATCAAGAGAAGATCTAGATCCACGCTAAACATTCTTTAGTTCGTGAGGCTAGCATGTTAGTCCATAGAAGAACAACACCAATTATCGAACACTTTAATGCATGAAATCGTATGCATTCTTAAAGCGACTGAGACAGAATAGGAATAAATTGTAGGGATCATCAAACAAGGCCAGAAATTAATAAAAAAACAGAAATTGATCATAAAATCCTTCTTTGAAGTTTCTGTGTATTGCAGTCTGCCTTTACTGTGTCACGCCGTCAGTGGTTTTTTTAAATTTCCTAGGGACTGAAATATGTTTTGTCCTGGTAACAATGTAACTGTGCTTGAAATGTGATATAAGAGAATAATCACTGGGTAATTCTTCTTAAACAAGTGAAGCATCTTTGCAAGGACTGTGCGTAGAAACAAGAGTATGCATGTTAACTTGAGCGTTGCTTCGCTGGTGGCTGACAGAGTAGACTGGATGGTTGACGGTTTCATACCTGGGTCATTAAACTGCAGAACTTTACTCAATCTGCAAAAATGTTAGCGTAAAGTTTCTGGAAGAGATAGCTGAAAATATCGTCTTCACTCTGTTATGATTTTAGAGGGGAAACTGTTATTGAAACGCATCTGTAAGATGAGACAAAGAGTGGTACCTAAAATTAACGTATGCTGTTGCTGTAGGTAGAATTCAACACACGTGTTAACCACGTAAAGAAAAAAAAAATCATGTCCAGGAGCGTTATTTTCTGAGCGCATGGAAAGAAGAGACTTAGCTCATATTCCTTACGTGACACACGTGTTTAATGAAAAAGTTCTCTATATATTCACGATCTGCCAAAAAAACTGAAGCATCCAGGAAGCATAGTTGAATGTCGACGTAGCTTCTGACACATACACACCATCAGCAGATATATAAGTGACTAACCAACACGGAAATGGATACTGGATATGATTTACTGCCTGATCTCGGGTATCCGTGGGAATTGTGTCAGGACGCAAATTTTGGCTACCCATTACGATTTTGCCCAGTTTGAAGATATGTAACTCGAACTTATAGTAAGTGATATACGAGTAGAATATGAACGAAGAAGACTTCTTCGTTTTCATTTCTTGTTGTTTTTAAGCTTTTTATAAAATACTTTGTACACTATATAATTACAAACTCTCAAAATACTTTCAATTTTTGGATATTGCTTGGTAAGCGTACGAACTTGTTGTCTGAACTGCCAGTTCATGAAAGGGCAAACATCTGATCATGCAAGAAACACTCTGATCGAAAGTATGTTCCAGAGTATTTGTATGTCTGACCTAGAGCCTCATTTATTACTGCAAGCAAAACCTTCATTGGGAATTGAAGTCGCTAAAAACGGATGGGTAGATAGATTGGAATCATTGGTACACACGATAAAACAGCGACCTCTCCAGCTTTTGAACCTGTAAGAACAGCAGCTTAAATGGCATTATCCCACTCAGTATCAATCTGCGAAAGAATGGTACTACAACCGGACGACTGATTACGAAATACTATTCAAATCCTAACCCAGTAATCGATGAACACAACTTCCCATACAAATTTTCTGTTGAAACCGACGGTGAGACAGAAAAGAAAATAGCCCGTAGCTATAGTTATGAATAAAAGTTTTATTTAAAATTACGTGTAGCAGACGAACAATAAATATGAGAGCAACAATTTGTCTAATGTTTTAAATGCCCTGAGATCGTGGTTAAAACCGACTTCGAGGAAGAAAGCAAATCCGCACGTTTTGACAGTACTTCACAACATTTTCTTTCTATCACTTATGTTTGACAGAAAACAAGTATACTATTATTTTAAAAAAATATGTTTTCCATGTTCTACTGAGTGTTTATTACAGTATCGTGTAAATATAGATTGGAGCACCAAATGTATCGACATAAAATATTTGTCGTACTAGATATCCCGTTGAGTTTCTCAACAGCGGTAAATGAAGAACTTGGAGAAACAAACGATTTACGAAATGACTACCGTTTTACGATACCGTCTCTAGGGGGCTAGTGTTCACAGCATGGCGGACAACGGTGTAAGAAGTCCGAGCAGATGTAATTTCGATGTATTGCTTATGCGCTGCCTGCGATATGCAAGGTATAAGAGAATCTCTGACCAGAGAGCAGTGTTGACTGCGGTAGGAACCGTGTAGCTGTAGCAGTAAGTCGTTGCTAGTCTGCAGTCTGCTCTGGTCTGGTCTCGTGTATCGTGTTGGCTGGGCCGGTCGCGGTGCAGCGATGCCGGAGCCTGAGTATTATTGTATAAGGTAAACGCAGCCTCGCGCATATGTAGCAATGTCATCTGAAGTCCCATGTAAATGTTTTAAAAATCTCGTAATAATAATCTTTCTCATAAAAAGTAACTTTTAACAACCATTCATTTCAATTTAAAGAATTTAGTAATTTCTCCCATCCATGACCATCCCGATTGTTGTAAAAGAAAAATCAGTTGCTTCCTTTCATAAATGACAAATCTATCGGCCAGCATTGCACAGGACTGTGCCAGAAAACATTATTTTAAGAGCAGATATATATGCGTTATCCGGCGACTTCACTGAGGTAACAATTTTTCTCTTTTTATTCAGAATGATCTTTCAGGGCCATGACGCAGCACTGCTGACGTCCAAAATTTACCAGGTTAAATTCACCGTCAATTATTGAAATATTATAAGTGAGCAACAATTTAATTGAGAGGTTAGTTACATTGTATTATTACCAGGTTACTGAATTTTTTTTTTTTTTTTTTTGTTGGGACGTTACACTGAATGTGAACGACATAATTATAATTTTTTACTGTTGAGAGATTTAAGAATTTCTCTGCTTTGAGGTTACACTAAAATGCGAATGAATTTTGTGTGGAGGTTAATGTGAATAAAAAACATTTGTAGGGAGGTTTCTAAATGCGAATGAAATTTTTGTGGGGAGGTTAAATGTGAGTGAATTTTGTGGGAAGGTTAAATGAGAAAGAAATTTTGTGGGGAGGTTACACTAAACGTGAATATTATTTATGTTAATATTTTCTGTTGAGAGGTTGCGGTAAATTATTTTGTGGGGAGGTTACAATAAAGAAATTTTGTGGGGAGGTTACAACGGGTGACTAAGAAAGCAGCAGCGATAGGCAGTTGTGTTATTTTTTCACAAAACGAAAAGTTCAGCCCCTTGCAAGAAAATGTCATAGGCTGTAGAATCGCTTTGTACAGCAGGGATCAATATTGGGAGTGAAGAAAATACGTTCGAAGCCTGATTGTTCGCCGCTGGCCGTTGTGGCCGAGCGGCTCGAGGCGCTTCAGTGTGGAACCGCGTGACCGCTACGGTCGCAGGTTCGAATCCTGCCTCTGGCATAGATGTGTGTGATGTCCTTAGGTTAGTTAGGTCTAACTAGTTCTAAGTTCTAGGGGACTGATGACCTCAGATGTTAAGTCTCATAGTGCTCAGATCCATTTGTACCATTTTGATTGTTGGCAGGAGAATACTGAAGCGCTACTAGTTGCTCTACAGAGAAGCCACGGAAAATGGTGGAGAAAGGCAGCAGTGCAGCTGGAAAAATCCAGACTCTCCTTTCAATGGCTCCTTAAAAGTGACCTCCGGATATACTGTTACAAACTGAGCTCAGAAGCTCTCATAGAAACCAAGAGGCAGAGACTACTGCTTGGAGGCGGAGGATAGGGAACGAACTCTAAGCGACGTTTGGTTTTCAGACGATGGGCATTCTCACATGGACGGCGTGGTTGATAAACAAAATAAAGGCTTTTGGGCAACTGAAAAAACCACAAGTGCTTCATGAATGACATCACGCGCTGAGGATTACAATGTGGGTCGCAGTTGCTAGTCACGCACTTGGCGGGCCTTTTTTTCTTTGAAGAAACTTTGAACAGTGTACGTTATTTGAGCATGCTCCGCAATAACTTCGTTCCGCAGCTTCTTGAAGCTGCGTTGCCTTTCAACACGCAGTGGTTATTGCAAGAAGGAGCAAAGCCACATATTGCAAACACTGCGTTGGATTTATTACACGAGAGTTTCCATATGTGGGCCATTTCGCTCAGTTTCCGGGTCTTTCAATAACGGACAATTTTATCTCCCCAACAGTCCAGACCTCAACCCACGTAACTTCTTTCTTTGGGGGTTCCTAAAGGAAACAATTTTCCCGAAACATTCACATAATTTAATGGCGCACAGACGACTTATTCTTCAACCTTGAAGTGAAATTGCGGAAAGTATGCGCCTTAGGATCTTCGATAACATAAGTGTTCGTGTTTAGGAAGCTGAGAATCAAATCGACAGACATACTATGTTGGTGCTGAGTTAGAACAGTTCTCCACAGTGTGTTTTCCATGTCGTTAGCATCTACGGAAAGAAGTAGAAGTCAGTGGAACTACCACTAGGCGCTAATTGGCTGGACGTCTGCAGCTCTTCACAGAACGTGAGATTCGCAGGCTTGTCTGCTCTGTAAAGTAGGATAAATGTTGGACTGTGGCATCTCTGTCGAGAGAGCACAATTTTCTGGTGCACGCACAAGTGTTTCGGAGGACACCGTTCATCGTACATTGTTGAAAATGGTGCTCCGCAGCGACCGCCCCAGGTGTTCAAATGCCTCACTGACGGCGGTGTGATCTTTCAACAGTATAACTCCGTGCCTCGGAGCCAAAACCGTGCTACAGCTGCTTCAGGAGCATTATAGTGAACTCACGTTGATGTCTTGTCGATCAAATTAGAGTGATGTAAATCCAATGGCATTCATATGGGTCGCATTCGGGCGCCATCACCGCGTACGTAAATCAGCGGCCACTTATTTACGGCCGGCCGAAGTGGCCGTGCGGTTCTAGGCGCTGCAGTCTGGAACCGCGTGACCGCTACGGTCGCAGGTTCGAATCCTGCCTCGGGCATGGATGTGTGTGATGTCCTTAGGTTAGTTAGGTTTAATTAGTTCTAAGTTCTAGGGGACTAATGACCTCAGCAGTTGAGTCCCGTAGTGCTCAGAGCCATTTGAACCAAAAACATTCTGGACAATTTGAGCGAATGATTTGGCCACCAGCATCACGAACCTGCCAACAAACTGTCAGATCCCTTATACGCAGAATTAGTGAAGTATTTGATTCCAAAAACGGACAAACAAGCTACTAACCAGGTGGTGATAATGTTTTGGCTCATTAGTGTACTTCATGATGGTTAATTTGTGAGTTATGAAATATATATTACTGACCTCTATGGCCTTTGAAATAGTATCGTACTATATTTCAGCTTCTAAATACGTCTAATCCACCAGCCGTATTGGGAATTTCCGTATTAAGTCCTGAGAACTACAACTTTGAAGGACACTTGCTAGATTAGTTGGCGAGTCAACATGAAAGGGAAATATACTCGGAACCTGGAAGCTTCCAATACAAGACAATCCTGTCCATCTCATCTGCTCTCTGTCGTGCACAATATTAGGAAGGAGCGAGAAGAACATGATTCAGACATAATTCACCCATCACATTAACTCTGACCAGTTTAGTTGGCGTCGTTTCCCAAATATATCTAAGCGGCTCCCGTGCTGCTTTCCCACCTCCAGCTCAGAGTCAGAGTATATGTTTCTGGGCAGTATCATTTCTGCAAATCAGTAGGCAGTATATACTCCTGCGTAAGTTAAACGATTCTTACTTGAGAGAAGGGGAACTTCGTAGCCAAGATCGCTTGCAAACAATCTTTAGTGTCGATTACCGTTTCGGTAAGCACGGTTATCATCTTCAAATCTCGATAAAAAGTTATTACAGTCCTCCCATGCCTGCTGTACTCTATTCAAGACGCTGACGACATTCTTCCTCTCAGTGTAACAGTACGAAGAAGATTGTCGTCAGCGCCGTGAATAGAGTACAGCAGGCATAGGAGGTATGTAACAACATTTTATCGAGATCTGAAGACGATAATCATGCTCACCGAAAGCAGTAATCGACTATATAGATTGTTTACAAGCGATGTTGGATAAGAAGTGACTACAGAAGAGATGTATGTCAGCAGAAATGAGTGCCCCATCAACTATTAGAAAGCGTACGCTAGTTTTGACCGATCTCTGAAGATATCTATAACGGTACAGTGTTGAAATTCTTAAGCTGCTTTTATCACCCAAATGAAAATATGTGCTTTCTTATTTACGTAGTAATTTAATGACGTTCTTGTAAGTACGCTGACACTGCTGTTGTATGAAGTTGCATGGACACCCCTCTGTGGTCAATTAGGGATGAAAGCAATGACATTGGAATCACACACGCTCGTCTGCCTATCTGTCACGTACGTCGCGGAATCCGTTGCCAGCCTATGTGAGGAACAACCTGACATTTGCTGGCCGTTCCACACCGTTGGCTGGAGAGCGATGGAGACAGTGAGAGCGAAAAGGACAGGAAGGCAGATAGAGAGAGAGAGAGAGAGAGAGAGAGAGAGAGAGAGAGCTGCCTGCGTCGGCTACCTTTCCCTCCTTTGTGGACGCAGTCGGAGGTTTTCACTGGCAGAATTATTTATGATGACGGGGAGGAGCACAACGGCCGTGGTCGATGTTGTGTTCTGCTGTTTGACCTGCATTAAAATGCTTACGATAGCTGCAACAGGTCTCACCTGCACGGACGGACTGATTCAGAGAGAGGAGTTGAAGTAGGAAACAGCGATGAGCGAATGTGAAGGCAAGAGCAGAGACGGAAAAAGGGAAACACACAAAAAAAAAGTCAGCGAGGAGAAATTGATCGGTGAACCAGTTCAGATAGTGAAGGATGGGCCTCTTGACAACAATAAGTATTTTATGTTAGACTGGAATTGCGCATTCAATAACGATTTCTGCCCACTACGTTTCAATAGAGTCTCTGACATACGGTAATCCGATCGAAAGTTTGATAGGATACGGAACGTTATCGTATTCATTTGGGAAAGACGAATATGTTCTGAATTCCACTATTAACACATCCCGCTGCGGCTTGTATCAGAAAATTCATGTAAAATAAAAAGAGAAGATGTGAAACAATTGACACAGGGATTGGGAGTTTTGTCGTCGTAATAGTTCTTTCCATACTACCATAGGAAGTTGGTCTCGGTCTTATATAGTAGAGAACAGTTTTGTGGACGGCGGTGAACGGCACAGGTTACATAAGACTGTCAGTTTAATCTCTGCAGTACCAACAAATGGGAAGGTATTAATGAAGCACACCTGATGCATATAGGTACTGATGATAATGATTACAATGATGTGGTGTTTGTCTCTAGTCAAAATATACTTCCACAACGAATGAGTCTGCATAAAGCAAAATTGTAAGGAGGTCTGAAGAAAACTGGAACATAAATAAGAAAAGCAGCGTAAGTTAAGAACGATGTCATTGAATGAGTCGATCATTTTCTTTGTTTAGAATATTTGAAGCCAGCTGCTGAGTCGACCGCACGAGGAATATACAGAAGGGTGAAGAGGCCCTAGAAGGATTATTAATAGCCAAATAGAGTCTTCAGTATTATACTTCCAGTGCACTAAAACAGAAGGCTTGCAGTTACATTTATTATGTACAAATATTATCAGTTTTATCTCATAGCATTCAGATATGGAGTCTCATTGCAAAAATATTACAAAAACTAGGGGTCACTGGGGATCAAATGGAAAGACAATAAATTAAACAATTCGATCAGAGAACAGACAAGCGAGAAACTGAAAACCAAATGAAGTAGTAATGAACTGCAGATAATACTCAGGTTCTTGGTTAATAGATAGAAGAAGCAAGTTCTTTGTTTGATTCCACAAGAACAGGAAAATACCGAGAAGCTGAAGAAATGAAGGGATAAATTGTATGCACTTTTCACGATTACCGGTTTCGGCAATTTCAATCTTCAGATCTGTCACAAATAGAAAAAAAAGTAGAGTAACTAACTGAGGTGAATTAGTTGGAGAAAACTCTACAACAGAAGTAGTGATACACAAAAATAAACATGTTAACATTATAAATGCCTTGCATATCAGTTATACATGCCATAAAAATATTCTGATGTAAGTATTAACGTCACACTCTATATATTCAGGTACATAGCAAGTACTGGCGATGGCCTAGATATGCCCAGTAAGTAACTGAGGCCATTAATTAATGTCGAAGTAAAAAAACCATAGTTAAAAATCACGTAAAAAGCGTAAAGAGCAATAATAGGAAGCTACTGTCCCGTCAAAGTAAATAATACATTACTTTGCAAATGCCAGAATAGAAAATTTAAAATAACTTCAGCACGGCAAACAGCTATGTATAACCGTAAGATAACAAGACATCTACTCTTAAATGAAATCTCGATAGTTGATGACACATTCGGAGTAAAATCTCAGTCTCTTACCACACTGGTTACCCATGCATCCAAGCATTACTGCCCTCTACTGGCTTCATCTCATAGAAGGATTTGCAAGTTACTTCCTCAAGTATTTGCTGAATGTATTCCAATCTTTGTCTTTCTCTGCGGTTTTTGCCCTCTGCATCTCCCTCTAGTACGTTTCTAGGCACTACAGTCTGGAGCCGAGCGACCGCTACGGTAGCAGGTTCGAATCCTGCCTCGGACATGGATGTGTGTGATGTCCTTAGGTTAGTTAGGTTTAATTAGTTCTAAGTTCTAGGCGACTGATGACCTCAGAAGTTAAGTCGCATAGTGCTCAGAGCCATTTGAACCATTTTCTCCCTCTAGTACCATGGAAGTCATTCCCTGATCTCTTAACAGATATCCTGTCATCTTTTACCTACCCCTTATGTTTTCGCGTATTCCTTTCCTCTCCGATTCTGCACAGAACCTAGTCATTCCTTACCTTATCAGTCCACCTAATTTTCTACATTCGTCCGTAGCACCACATCTCAACTGCTTCGATTCTCTTCTGTTGCGGTTTCTCCCACATCTGTCCATGTTTCACTGCCATTCAACGCTGTGCTCCAAACATTCATTCTCAAAAATTTCTTCATCAAATTAAGGCCTATGTTTGATACCAGTAGACTTCTCTTCGCCAAGAACACCCATTTTGCCAGTGCTAGTCTGCTTTTAATGTCCTTGCTCCGTTTGTCATCGATTACTTTGCTGTTTAGAGAGTAGAATTCCTTAACTTCATCTACGTTATGACCATCAGTCCTGATGTTAAGTTTCTCGCTCTTCTCATTTCTGCTACTTCCCATTACTTTCGTCTGCCTTCGATTTACTCTCAGTCCGTATTCTGTCTCATTATATCGTTCATTTCATTCAGCAGATCGTGTAATTCTTCTTCACGTTCACTCAAGATAGTAATGTCATCAGCGAATCTCGTCATTGATATCCTTTCACCTTGAATTTTAATTCCATTCCTGACCTCTCTTTTATTTCCATCATTGCTTTTTCGATGTACAGATTGAGCAGTAGGGGCGAAAGACTGCATCCTAGTCTTACACCCTTTTTTATCTGAGCACTTCGTTCTTGGTCGTCCACCGTTATTGTTCCCTCTTGGCTCTTCTTCATATTGTGTACTACCCGTCTCTCCCTATAGCTTATCCCTATTTTTTTCAGAATTTCGAACACCTTGCACCATTTTACACTGTCGAACGCTTTTTCCAGGTGGACAAATTATTTGGATGTGTCTTAAATTTTGTTTAGTCTTGCTTCCATATGAACCGCAACGTCAGTGTTGCCTCTCTGGTTCCTTTACCTCTCCTAAAGACAACTGATCGTCAACTAACATATCCTCAATTTTGTTTTCCGTTCTTCTTAGAAGAACTGAAATGTTCCTGATTGTATATATAACTCTAGTGACATTCAATAGTCTAGTCCGCGTTCAAAGCCACTGAGCTCTCTTCACCGAGCTATTTTGTTGTCAGAGCATCTCAGTTGGCAGGACAACACTGTCGCCTCCTTTCATACTGGATGGTGCGTCCGTCGTGACATCTAGTGGTCAGTCCCACATAACGTAGGGGTGTCTGGATACTATAGATCAGATAGCGTACTTTGCATACAGATGACAAATGTAACTGAAATACGTGAGACTATAGGCAGGCAAGTGAACGGTCCAAAGTAAGCAGTTAAATAGATTCCAAGAGGTAAGTTGACGGCTACGAAGCAGACACATCTCCCCAGTTCCAAGAACTCCTGAAGATAGACGTTAACTCTGGTTTTTGTATCATAGACACAGTACATTTGACTATTCTGAGATGTCATTAAACTTGCCCAATGATGTAAGCAACCATGCATGAGCAGCGCCTATTGGACAGAGGGGGTCCGACAGCCGATCAGTTCCAGTCATTCCACCACGAAGGAGGCACACGGCTCGGTTTGTCTGTAGTGCAACCAAGCCTAGACGGTCAATACTACGGTTCGATCACGTCCGCATTGTTACTTTGAGCCAGGATGGGCTCTCAACAAAGGAAGTGTCCAGGTGTCTCAGGGTGAACCAAAGTGATGTTGTTCTGACATGGAGGAGATACTTGGAGACAGGAACTGTCAATGTCATGCCTCGCTCAGGTCGCCCAAGGGCTACTACTGCAGTGGATGCCTGCTACGTACGGATTATGGCATGGATGAACACTAACAGCAACTCCACCATGTTGAATAATGCTTTTCGTGCAGACACTGGTGGCCGTGTTACGATTCAAACTGTGCGCAATTGACTGTATGATGCGTAGCTTCACTCCTAAAGTCCATGGCGAGGTCCATCTTTGCAACCACGACACCATGCAGCTCGGTACAGATGGGTCCAAAAACATGCCGAATGGACTTCTCAGGACTGGCATCAGGTTCTCTTCACCGATGAGTGTCGCATATGCCTTCAACCAGACAATCGTCGAAGATGTGTTTGGAGGCAACCTGGTCAGGCTGAACGCCTTAGACACAGAGTTCGGCGAGTGCAGCAAGGTGGAGGTCCCCTGCTGTTTTGGGGTGGTATTATGTGGGCCGATGGACGCCACTGGTGATCATGGGAGGCGTCGTAACTTCTGTACGATATGTGAATGCCATCCTCCGACTGATAGTGCAACCATATCGGCAGCGTGTTGGAGATAAATTCGTCTTCATGGACGACAATTCTCGCCCCCATCGGGCACATCTTGTGAATGACTTCCTTCAGGATAACGACATCGCTCAACTAGTGTGGCCAGCGTGTTCTCCAGACATGAACCCTGTCGAGAAAGCTTGGGATGTATTGAAAAGGGCTGTTTATGGGCGATGTGACCCACCAACCACTCTGAGGGATCTAAGCCGAATCACCGTTGAGGCGTGGGACAACAGCCCCTTGATGAACTTGTGGATAGTATGCCACGACGAATACAGGCATGCATCAATGCAACAGGACGTAGTACTGGGTATTAGGGGTACCGGTGTGTACAGGAATCCGGACCACCACCTCTGAAGGTCTCGCTGAATGGTGGTACAACACTGAATGTATGGTTTCCATGAGCAATAAAAAGGGCGGAAATGATGTTTATGTTGATCTGTTTTCCAGTTTTCTGTACTGGTTCCTGAACTCTCGGAATCGAGGTGTTGCAAAACTTTTTAATGTGTGTAGTTAAAGCTTGATGTCATATACGAAGAAACATGTACGAGGAACGTAAAGCTCTGACATGTCCAGAAGTGGCCTTTGGCACCAGGGGATACCAAATGGCTGGTGACGATTGTTGTATATTATGACTAGGCGAGTATATTGGCAGTAAATTGTAAAACACTTGCCCTGATCGCCAAAATAATTTCGTTTATCGTTACAAGACTCGTTTCGTGAGTACCACATCATTAGATCTATTAAAATTATAATGAAATATGTTTTCGCTTTCTACTTCATTTTGGAACATCATCAGTGTCCAAAATTATAAAATTTGTTTCCTCATCCAATTCCCGTTCCTTCTACATTTCACTACCTTTGTAATGTAAGAATAACATTCAAAATAATAAACTGTTAGAGGTGGTTTGGCCCCGAGGTTACATCGTACAGTCATTTTAGTGCGACCACTGTCTATGTTCAACATCAAATGGCGTGTCATAGCATTAGCAGTGTAAGGTATATAAAGCGTGTCGGGGAGAACACAGAAAAGAGTGCAGTCATCATCGTGATGTAAAAAACGGAGCTATCTGTCTGACTTTTGTGCTTAGGGTTGAAGCATCTCCGAAACGGCTAAGTTTCTAAACTATTCTTGCACCACTACGTTTAAAGTATACCGTGCATGGACAAAGGCGCTATCCAGATCCGCCGCCATTTAAATGTGGTGCATCACTGGCAGTATAAGATGACAGGGGTGAACGACGGCTGCAGGGATGAGTGCGGGAGAACAGACGGGAAAATGTTGAGCAGCTGACCGCTCAGATACATCAAGTGGCTAGCAAGAGCGTCTCCTCAACGACCGTTCAGCTTTACTGCAACTGGACGTCCACCAAGGGGAGAGGTGGTGTTTTGACATGAATTTCGTTTCATGCTCCATCGGACAGATAGCAGACACTCTGCAATAACCTTCATAAGGGTCAAGGACGAAGAGGCAGCGTTGTGTTCCGAGGAATGTTTTCGTGCAATTCCCTGGTGATGTCATCTTTCTGGAAGGCGCAGTGCATAAATGCATCTATCCTTGGGTACCATGTCCACCCCTACATATAGTTTGTTTTCTCCTCAGCACGATGTACTCTACCTCTACCAGCAGGACAACGTCCCGTGTCACACAGCTCCCAGTGTACGTGCGTGGTTGGAAGAGCACCACGCTGAGTTTACCGTTCTCCTCTGGCCACGTACTCCCAGTATTAAAACCTAGTCGAGAATCTAGTGAACCACCTCGATAGGGTTCTTTGCGCCATGTATCCTTAACCGAGAAATCTAGCGCAATGGCCACGGCGCTGAATTCGGCACGGCTCCACACCCACGTTGGTACCTTCTAGAAACTCATTACCTCTCTTCCTTCACGTCTCCTATCGATCGGCACTGCAAAAGGTGGTTATTCAGACTTTTGGCAGGTAGTTATATTATGTGACTGGACCGTGTATATCTTATGGGGGATAGCAAATGGCGTTCAAATGACGATTTGTAGGGGGTGGGACAAGGGGACAGGAGAGGGGGATAGACCTAGTATTTCGGGAAACGGATGACGACAGCTACAAAAAGGTTCCATTTCCGACGCTGTTCTTGAACGAAAAACACCTAGCTACAAGGTATTTCTTCCTTTCCCTGAGTGTTAGTGGGGAGGAGGCAGGGGGAGCGGAATCGGCGCCCCATTGCCACCAGGTATTGGCACTCCTGGCGGATACCTCGATGTAATTGCAGTAAAGTAATGACCCGACTCCAGTACTTTACAAATTAATCTTCCCACGTTATCTGTTTCTCACAATGTACTTCTGCAAACATGCTTCAAAAGTCACAATGGGTTGCTCGACATAGTATGATAGAATGGTGTTAGACTCTTGATACTCACTGCACAACATTTTATTACTGCAAGTAATTTTTTTTCACGCTTATGATGACAAAATCAAATAGCTCCGAGCACTATGGGACTTAAGTTCCGAGGTCATCAGTACCCTAGAACTTAGAACTACTTAAACCTAACTAACCTAAGGACATCACACACATCCATGCCCGTGGCAGGATTCGAACCTGCGACCGTAGCGGTCTCGCGGTTCCAGACTGTAGCGCCTAGAACCGCTCGGCCACTCCGACCGGCTTATGATGACAGATCGCCTGTTTTAAGATACAGCACCACCTGGCTTGGACCCACAAAAAATGAAGAATTAGGAGAACTATATTTACTGATACGAATACCCAACTAGTGTTTTAGAGAACTATGCCTGAAGATAGGGCATTAAGCATAGAATGGCATTGTACAACATATCTGCAACACATCTAGATATACATGCTTACTCTGCAGTTCATATTTAAGATTGCGTGCCGGCCGCGGTGGTCTAGCGGTTCTAGGCGCTCGGTCCGGAACCGCGGGACTGCAGGTTCGAATCCTGCCTCCGGCATGGATGTGTGTGATGTCCTTAGGTTAGTTAGGTTTAAGTAGTTCTAAGTTCTAGGGGACTGAAGACCACAGATGTTAAGTCCCATAGTGCTCAGAGCCATTTGAACCATTTTTAAGATTGCGTTATAGAACCAGCCGAAGTTGCAAAATTCACTTTCTATTCCACTGATGGCTAGTCTCGGGCTACCTGAACCCATTTTCTAATCATCCAGGGAACAAAAAGTACTTTCCGAAATCGCTTATAAACAACGTCTAGATTATACATATAGATTCAAGAGAGTCTGTTTTAACCGTGTACAGCGACAGAATATGTTGTTATTCACTGTTCAAGATTAAACTTGATTTTGTTATGTGTATATTTGTAATGCTGATTCTGTTTATTTGCTGTTTTGGAAAATACTGTTCTATCTTGCTAGCTGATTTGAAAATGGGTTCAGGTAACACGAAATTAGTCATCAGTTACATAAAAAGTGGATCTAGCAACTTTGATTCTTTCTGTATCGAACTATTTAACACATGTTACTATTCTGCAATTACTCAACCATGCTGAAAATTCGTATATCAGAACTTCAGAGAGAGCAGAAGACAGTTCTTTCGAACTACACTGGGCGGCACATGTCGTTGTCAGCTGCTGGAGCATGTGTGGAGTATCTGTCTCAGTGCGGCCCTGGTGGAGATAGGTTCCCCACATTCAAATCGACGTGGATATCTCTCAAAGCATACTGCCGATCGCCACTTACGGATCTGAGGAGGATGGTTCAAATGGCTCTAAGCACCATGGGACCTAACATCTGAGGTCATCAGTCCCCTAGACATAGAACTACTTAAACCTAACTAAGGACATCACACACATCCATGCCCGAGGCAGAATTCGAGCCTCCTACCGTAGCAGCAGCGCGGTTCCGGACTGAAGCGCCTAGAACCGCTCGGCCCATGCGGCCAGCCCTCAAAGAATAACGTAATGCGGTTATGTAAACGTATCCTAGCCAACGCCTCACTGTTGTCATAGCTGCATAGACTGCTATTCTTTCCACCTGCCACCGTTGTCTCCTCGCAGATGAAAACTGACAACAGTGCGGCGAGCTCTCAGGTGCTTCTTACGCCAAATCGACTACAGTGCAGACACTGTTGATCTCGGAATGCCCGAACTGTTGCGTAATCTCCGATAGGCCATGATTGTCATATCTTGCAGCGATAACCATCGTACAATGAATTTCCGTTTACTAACGACGTGCTGGTACGTTCGCTTCACACTTGTCTGTCACAGTCTGCTCAGATATCGTATCTACATACACTAGACAATAAAGTCGTAACATTCACACTTCTACAAATGCGACAGCTCTTTCTCATGATTTACAGCCACTCAGCTTAACGTCTCTAACACTCCACTCTCCCACACCGCGAGGAAAAAGAGAATATTTAAATATTTTCACAATGTTCATTTTTATCTGTGTTAGTGGAAGGTAACAGAATATCTAGGCATTCGTGGAGAAGATTATTGATTGAAATTTCGTGACAAGCTTTCGTCGCAATGAAATACTACTTTTTAATAAATTATTACCATAGCAATTAATTTAATACTTCCGTGACAATATCTCCTCTATTTCGTGGTAACATAAAACCACCCGCTCTGCTCTAAACTTTTCTGATGCCATATATCAGTCGTAGGTCGTGATGATCCTATCCTGACCTGCAGTAATCTGGAAGCATACGAACATGAGTAGTGTACCACTTTTAGCAATAGATTTTTAACACCTTCTAGGTGTTCAGCCCATTAAACACCATCTTATTCGATTTCTCTGCGGCATGTCCTACGTAATTTTTGCAATTTAAGTGGCTACGTACTGTGACCTTTCTGAGAGGGCCGAGTGAGGTAGCGCAATGGTTAGCACACTGGATTCACATTCGGGAGGATGATGGTTCAAAATCGCATCCGACCAGGTAAATGCCAGGATGGTTTCTTGGAAAGCGCACGACCGGTTTCCTTTCACGTCCTTGCAACATTACGAGTGTGTGCTCCGTCTCTAATGACATCGATGTCGGTTGTTAACATCTTCGTGCGCAACGGCAAGGAGAGGTGGGTGGCTGAGTGGTGCGGCAGCTGTCGTCGTAGGTAAGCTGGACAGGAGCAGAAATGATTAGCAACAAGTTATCACAATAAACAGACTGTTTACTTAACTTGTATTTCTCCAAGCGCAGGAAGACTTGTTGCAAATAGTGCGACAAGAAATAGAGTCCAGCTGTTACAATGTCAACAACGAAGCGGCTCGCTGTCTCAGGCCCAATCGATGTCAACGGTATGTTAAACCTAGATCTTCCCTGCTTCCGTTCTGAGAAGCACCACAAATGCAACCGGCTAGCTGAGACTACATTCCATATGAATATTTCGATCTGAGGAACGGTGTCGAAAGTATTCTGGAAATCTGGGAGTAAACTTGTACAATGAACTCACGGTTCCACATCTATAACAGTCACAAAGTTCGTGTGAACAAAGAGCCCGTTGGGATTTCCTAGAACGATATTATTTGAATCCAAAGTGGTGACATGTCAATACACGATTTTCTTCTTGGTATTTCACAATTTTCAACATGATATATGATCAAAAATCCTACAAAGCGATGACTATGTTATAACGTCTAGTTGTAACATTCGGACATCATTCACGGCACATCTTCCAATGAGACAATCCTGCCCAAGACGTTGATTACAAGTGTAGTCCAATCCCCGGCCGGTGTGGCCGAGCGTTTCTAGGCGCTACAGTCTGGAACCACTCGACCGCTACGGTCGCAGGTTCGAATCCCGCCTCGGGCATGGATGTGTCTTATGTCCTTAGGTTAGTTAGGTTTAAGTAGCTCTAAGTTCTAGGGGACTGATGACCTCAGAAGTTAAGTCCCGTAGTGCTCAGAGCCATTTGAACCATTTTTTGTAGTCCAATCGAGAGTGACGACATGTAGTTTGCTTGTAGAAAATTGGAAGTTTCTCCTGGTCTATACAGGGTGTAATGGGTATAACTGCGGATATTTTTGTATGTACTACCTTCATATGTACATACATCAGTGTGTTGTTTTTTTTTTCTCTGCGTCCCACAGCCTTTCCACAAACTCGGCACAAACTTTGCGCTCTGAAGTTTCCTGAACAGCCGTACTGCACCAGTAAGTGGACTACGCCAACCGGTGTAGACCACCCATTCCGCGTCCACACATTCACATTTCAACACTTGTCCTGCTGTTCAGGGGAAATAGCCATTAGTAACTTGCTCTTGCCACATGTAGTTGCAGGTACTACCCAACCTGAAAACATACAGCCCTCTATGTCTATAATTATTAGTCTCCAAATAACGTAAATACTGATGTAATGTTAATCAGTAAACCGTTGTCAGTCACCAATAGATATATCGACATCTAAGTCCTGAATGCCCTGTGCTTTCATTTTAGTTTCTCTTTTATTTGCATCCATGTGTCGGGTGCAGCTTTGCAGTCTTTAGGCATGGCTCTTTTGTGAAGCTAGCGGTTGTATATGATAGCTAAAACCGAGAAATATTTCCGATTTTCTGCTAATTTTCGAGACAGGGTTCCGTTGTGCGAGAAGAACATCGCATTGAAGTCCACACTAAGTTTGAAGCTTCGAGATATTGTGTAGTTCCTGCACAATGCTCATAGAACCACAAAAAACGAGGTGTTCTTTTGTATACAGGATTCATAGTAATTAATAAATGAAACTGGTACTGGTGAAAGTAACCGTTAGTAGAGACAAATAGGTTCCAATAAACATAGATCCACAAACGACCAATTTGCGGCCTTATGTTGTCAATGCGTGATAGTGAGTTGTCACTGACTTCTGGATGAAGGGTTGTCCTAGCCAGCACAGATGTATTTGAAACGTAAACTATCTGATTAAGTCATCATCTAATTAATTTCAGATTTCACCCATGACCCTTGGATGAAATTGGTAAAAGCATTATGTAAGACACCTCACACGACAATGTGGATAAATCGAGCAGGGCCTGTACCTTGTCTCCAAGATCATATTACCTCGATCCTCCGAATCTACATCAACATCAGTACTCCATAACCAAACTGACGGCGTGTGACAGAAGTTACTTCTGATGCTACTAACTGATCCCGCTTCCCAATGGTACATGGGCAGAATGATTCACGGTAAGCCCCTGTATTCTAATTTCTCGAATTTTTATGCCGTGGTCATTTCACGAGATGTATGTGGGAGAAATATGTCGTCTGGCTCTTCCAGAAAGTACTTTCTCACAATTTTGGTAGTAAATCTTTCCGTGATGCACAAAGCTTGTCTTACAGCGTCTGACAATGGAGTTTGGTGATCATCTCTGCGACGCTCTAGCGCCGACTAAACGATCCCGTGAAGAGATTCGTCGCTCTTTGAACTGCGCTGCCTATCAGTTCTACCCGGTAAGAGTCCCAGATGGATGAGCAATACTCTAGATTCGGTCCAACGAGCGCCTTGTAAGCTACTTCTTCAGTGGATGAGTTATGTTTCCTTCAGATTCTTCGTATAAATTTCAGTCTGGCGTCTGATTTTCCTACTATTTGTTGTACGTGGTCATTCCACTAAAGGTCGATCTGGATAGTTACTAAAGCAAACCAGGTTGATATGGAAAAGTGTAGAACTAATCGTAAAAATGACATGTGATTAACATGTACGAATAACGGCTGGGTGCAAATATACAAAATTACAACGCTTAATTTTGATTGGTCAATCGAATCTGTTATTAAGGTAAAACAAAAGTTAGCTACATAAAGAAATAATGTGGTCTCCAGTCTTAAAATGCACAATCTATTTCTGAAACCAGTTATATTTGTCTTATTAAGCTTTCGTAACAGTCAGTGATACGTATGTGGCCAAAAATGGTATTTGTCATTACTCTCAAGGGAACTCATTTATACAGGCAAGTGACAGATAATCCCAGTATATATCCAAAGTTTAGAATACTTTAAAATCGGAAGTGAATGAGTTACTGCATTGTGCATCGCGGTAATAATTATGTAGTGTAACTTCACGAAAATGTTTACTAGACTACTAGAAATTCTAACTAATCAACCATTCCAAATATTTGTAATGTATTATCAGAATTATAATCATGACGTATGAATGACATCAACAGCGACAACAAAATACCAAGGAAACACTGAAATACTACAGCCAAGTTATCTATACGTAACTTCGCTAAAGCACGTAAAATTTACTAGGTTATTCGAAGAAAAGTTAAAATTCCGTATCTTTTGTCAGATTCGAAAATTTCATGTCTTTGAGTATCCCTTTCAAAAAGTCAGTTAAGACTGTTGCTCTATAAAATTGTTGTAATGATCCTGATTAATCGAGGAAAATCATTTTTCAATTTAAAAAAAAAGGATTGTAGCTTTACTCTCTCGCATAGTTTTCTTTCTTTTGTATCGAAATAGTTACTTTATTCACAATGTGACTCTCGGCTTTTAGGATAACGGGATTTGGATCCTGCTTATGGACTTAGGTTAATAACCGCTATACACCTGTCAAAAGAAAACTCTAAAATACTGGCAGTCTTTTACAGAAATGGGTGTCTGAAATTGTTCGGTCTTAGTCGCTGCTTAAGCTGCAGGCGTAACGTGTTAGTTCGGCAGCAACAATACTATTAAACATGGCTCGTCTTCCAGTTGCAGGTAATTTTACGCGTACTTGGTCTAACAGTAATCTTGCTTTAGAATTCTCGTCGCAAATTAGCATTGTACTGTGGTCCCATAGGAACTGCATGCTACTCATAGCCGCAGAGCATTTTAACATGCATAACCATTATGTCGGAGCCAAAACACATAGACACACACACACACACACACACACACACACACACACACACACACACTTGTACTCGCAGCTACGCCACACCCATAATATCGATTCATTGCTGTCATCTCTACTCAACGCTGGTACACAAGAAATTCAGACTATATCGTTGACCTTAAAACAAATTCCTGACATTGCTAGTGTGTCTACTTTACAAAATTATATAAAAAAATTTTCTTTTAAGTTGTTTTCAAGAAATTAAAATCACAATATCGGCAGGGTAAGACGGAATTAAAAGAGCGATTTCAACCTTTTGGGCCCCAAAGCAGTTTTATTATTTTATCACGCATGGTAAATTGCAATGGCGCTTACATAATAGTTATAAGTTTTGTAGATAAAGGTACATTGCTTTAAGCTCTAGTCTTATTCATTGTAAATAGCAAAATTTAAAACGTTGGAACAACGCAAAAATTAATTTTGTGGGGCTGTTTGAGTCGTAAATGGGGCAACATGAACCATTGTAAAGTGTCATAAAATTATATGGACAATTTCACTTTTTAACTTCCAGTAGCTGTTACTTGCGTTTTTCACAGCGAATTGGTTACGGTCAGCAGCAATAGAAATTTCTTGAGACCACACCTTGCACTTACCGCACCTGATTCATTCCCCTTTTTTCACAGGTCTAGGGTCGTGATATTTGATGAAGCAGAAACCACAAACTATATTCCTTCGACTCATCCTCAGCTGATGATGAAGATGAATCCATTTTTGAATCTGAATGTTTCACTTGAATATACAGCCCATTTACGCAACCCTTGAGGCCGGCCGGAGTGGCCGAGCGTTTCTAGGCACTACAGTTTGGAACCGCCGCGACCGCGACGGTCGCAGGTTCGAATCCTGCCTCGGGCATGGATGTGTGTGATGTCCTTATGTTAGTTAGGTTTAAGTAGTTCTAAGTTATACGGGACTGATGACCACAGTAGTTAAGTCCCATAGTGCTCAGAGCCATTTGCAACATTTTGCAACCCTTGAGCTTCTGTCCTTTGGACTTTTCTAATCACAATTTTTTCTTCCATCTTGTTAAACCAAGAAGAACTTGTAAAGTCATGACGAGCTGAATTGTTTTTTCTCCTTACGCTTTTAAGACTTCTGGTTTTAATAGTGTTGACAAAGCAGAAGAAAATGTTGATGATGATGTTGCTGAGCTCTGATTTTCCGAATTTCTTGGACGATTGAACGGAGTTGCAGCGTCTGGATTTACTTTTGATTCTGTCGGACTCATTATGAGGAATTCTGATGAAAGAAGGAATTTGTGCGATGGATTTTCTTGGGATTGAAGGGTAAAGTTACTGTTCACTCAAATCACTTCGCGGTATTTCGTACATTAGCTCTACACCTCCAAGAGACATCGAAAATTTTGCCAAAAACGAATTTTGTAATAGAGGCCGAACGATTGTGGTGTATAATTGGGCTACATAAATACTTTAATAAAGAACTAATAATGCATACCATATTCCTATTCAGGAAGCCCCACGAAGACTGACTCACATAGCTCCAATCTCTTGTTATTGTTTATTTGTAAGGAGTTGCCCATAGATCAAATGTCGCCAGTTGTTCGGTTGACCAGCCTTATAGATGCTATACGACTGGTAGCGGAACGATTTATAACTACAATTCATATATTTCAAGAATAGAGCTTATTTTAAAACAGAATGACATGGCTGATTGTTATAATCAATAGCATCTTACCTCTTTTATTTCCTCGTTGATGATTAGCGTCTGGATTAAATTTATGTGGAAAAACCTTTTTTCCGCTTGTGCACGACTTGTCTGGAAACGGTCGTGTAACATAATGGTGTCCGAGCTCTGCATTTTGAATATGGCTGAACTACAATAACGGTTACAGAACAGCAGGTATAATCGACAGCCAACCATTTGCAATAAATTGTTGTTTTCAAACAACCTTAACCATAGTTTCGACGGGTTTAAACCCGTCCTCTTCAGACTTCACACTAGCAGTTCATCTAGTAAAAGCTTCCTCCACATGACACGAATCGGCAACGGTCTGTAGGTCCATTCGTAAAAATTAAGGCCCCTGGAATGAAGGTCTTGTCATATCTGTAAAACTAATCACTTAACATAACAGACCATGTTAGTAGCTGTAGGCCTTCTGAAGAAGACGGCTTTAAATCCGTCGAAACCAAGGTTATTTTTAAACGTCCCCTTAGAAAAATTATACATGACTGTGCTTAAACTGACACACAATATTTTTTTAGCGCAAGGCAATCTGACTTTCAGTATTCCCTACAAGAGAATGGCCCTGACTAAATTAACCTATACGTTTCACAAATCACTTACAAAAATCTTCATTACACGAACTACTGCAATACAACGAGCGCCACTACTACCAGCCAAATAAAAGATTCAAACTACTGAAGGTACTAACTACTGATAGGCATAGTTAGCAAATGAAAGATTTTAATAGAGAACAAACAATGTATTTACCTTAATAGTCATAATATATATAGCAGTTCATGACATCCATTCTTACAAATGTACTGTTTCTGATGGACACACCTCCAGATTATCCATTCTCAAAAATCCACCATTTCACTTACCCACATCCACCACTGCTGGCGGCTCGCCTCCAACTGCACAACGCTACGCGCTATTAACATCCAGCTGCCCAACACTACAATGGCAGATAACAATGCAAACTAGCCACATACTGCACACAGCACAGCCAGTGATTTTCGTACACAGCGTTACGTGGCGTTACCAATATAAGAACCTAAACAGCCTACTTACATAGGCCCCATGCTCCGCACAAAAAATTTTACAAATTGTTTTGGGCAGTGGCCAATACAGATTTGAAAAAAAATTTAATAATTACAATAACAAAGAAATCAAATGCACGGACTTATTGATACAATGTTGGTCAAAAGCTAAAATTTTCTCACACTCCATAAAGACAGTCCTGATCGTTCATCACAGTAAAATAGCAGTGTTTTTCTCAAAGTCTGAGCAGTAAAAGAAAATGCACACGGAAGTAGTGGATTTCCATGCAGTCTTGAAGAAGTAGTGTTGTCCTTCCAACGGAAAGACAGTGCTGACTCTTGACATGCAGACAGGTAATGGGCCACAACAGAGCAAACCCACAGCAGAGTCAGTCGAAGTTTTGAAGAATATTGGTAGGTAGGTCATCACAGAGCAGACCCACTCTAGTCCTGGTAGATAGTATGGTATTGGTGGGCCACCAGAGGTGCAGACCCACTGCAGTCCTTGTAGAAATAATGGTACTGGTGAGTCATCAAAGGTGTAGACCCACTATAGTCCTTGTAGAAATAATGGTATTGGTGGGTCATCAAAGATGCAGACCCACTGTAGTCCTTGTAGAGATGGCCAGCAGCCATCTTTTGTGACTGTGCGGGTGCATAATCACCATTGAAGAGTCTTGCGGATAATATAGCAAGTCCATAAACCACCACTTGTGCACTCACAAAGTTTGTCTACTGAAGACTACTGATAGGCATAGTTAGAAAATGAAAGATTTTGATAGAGAACAAACAATGTATTTACCTTAATAGTCGTAATATATATAGCAGTTCATGACACCCATTCTTACAAATGTACTTTTTCTGATGGACACACCTCCAGATTATCCATTCTCAAAAATCCGCCATCTCACTTCCCCACATCCACCACTGTTGGCGGCTCGCCTCCAACTGCGGAACGCTACGCGCTGTTAACATCCAGCTGCCTAACACTACAATGGCAGACAACAATGCAAACTAGTCACATACTGCACACAGCACAGCCAGTGATTTTCATATAGAGTGCTACGTGACGTTACCAATATAAAAACCTAAACAGCCTACTTACAATTTGAAAACCATCATTTATTCCAACTGGTTGGTTGTCTGTTATACCTGATGTTTTTTTCTTATTTCTGTCCACATAGCCCCACGATTCAGAAAGCTTCACACTATCCTGTTGAAGATGTATGGCAGAGAATCAGCGAAAATATTTACATTCGGGAAAAAGAATAACACTGGATAACATAAAGAAATATACTGCTCCATATTGTGTCATATTGTGCTCTAGTGTTACAGAGGAAATGGTGTAGCAGAAGCAAGGGTTCACACATTTTCTCGGTACTGCTTTTCTGAAGAAGAATATTTTCAGCCGAGGTGATCCTTACAAATATTGATGTTGCAGATATTCAGATTCTGAACGTGCTTTGTTCTTCCGCCTCGTGGCTGCATTTACTGGAGAGGTCTCTACGACATCCATTTATTATGAGACGCGTCCACTTCATTGCTCCAGACTCGTTTTGAGTTATCGCACTAGCAGGAAGCGGGCGGACCACACTGAGTTGGTGTCAGGCCAGTGCTACACGGAGCGCCAAGATTGGTCGCAGACGTTGCCGCCCCGTCGAGCGGCTCTGGCAGGAGGGCAGACTGCGTGTGCTATTCGAGTTCACCATCTTCTTCTGCCTCGTCTCGCGCGCACGCCCACAAAAGGGGGAGCGAGTCCCGCGCCGAAACGCGATAGCCTGAAAGGAGGACAGGACGCAGTCGGAAATGGCGCCGCTGCTGCCTGCCGTCGTTACGCCGAAACAGCCGTGAGTGAAAAACCGAACATCGATAAAGCGCTGCCGAAGGAGGCAGGCAGCCACCCCTTGCCTGCGCGGCGCCCTCCCTCTTCGCCTCGGATACCGGCTGCCACACGTGCTGATCGGCGGCAACTTCTATCGCAGCGTTTTAAAACTCCAGAAAGTTCCTTTTTTTCATTTTCGACAGAGAGTAGATTGTCATCATTGTGTCAGGTAATTAGATAATACAGTCAACTGCCTAGTAACTTTCGGCACTCGTACGCGTCGCCCTTATGACACTACGAGATGGAGCAGGTGTCTGGGTAAACTCTTGGTGACTGCTAAGAGCAACGTCGAAGAACAAGTAAGTGCGAAAACTATCGCACGATCAGCTTAACAGCTCATACATTCAGTGTTATTGCAAAGTCTGTGTTGTTAAGAAGAACTTTGCAATGTTCCTTCGAACATGCATACATGTCCGAAGACTGATAACCTTGCTATTTACGCCCTTCAATCTACAAACTACACAGAATGACCGAAGGAATAGGCACTGAAGCGGTTACAGCCGTTATGAAATACGCTGAAACTGAAGGCTATACACAGCTGGTTTGAATCATACTTAATGAACAGATAGGAAAAATTTGTGCTGAATAGCACAAATAATGTTGGTAGGGTGGTAAATTCTAATGAATGGGGAGTTATCACAAAGAGAGTCCCCACAGGTTTCAATTTTAGGTCCTCTGCTGTTCCTTATTCATGTGAATGACCTCCCACTTAACGTTCAGCAAGCGAAACTACTTTTTTCGGATGACACGAGTGTTATAATAAATTCCATTCCAGAAAAAGCAGCTGAAGATATTGATAAGGATGTCTTTCAATGAATTATTAAGTGGTTCTCAAAAAATGGACTCTCCCTTAATTTTGTAAAAACTCACTATATTTAGTTCTGTGCACCGAATAGAGTCATATCGACGACTGATGTAGCATATGAACAGGGCTCAGTTAACAGGGTAGATTTCTCCTAATTTTTGGGTGTTCACATTGATGACAACTTGAACTGGAAGGAGCATATTACTGAGATTCTCAAACAACTAAGTTCAGCTACTTTCGCTCTTCGTATAATCTCTAGCCTTGGTAATAAACAGATCAGCCCCCTAACGTACTTTGCAATTTCCATTCAATAACGTCTTATGGAATAGTTTTCTGGGGTAACTCACCACTTACACATAAAGTACTGACTGTACAAAAGAGAGCAGTGAGAATAATTAGTAGTGTTCACCCAAGGACGTCACGTAGGCACCTTTTTAAGAAGTTAGGTATTTTAACTGCACCATCAGAGTACACATATTCGCTAATAAAATTCGTAACAAATAATCCATCTCAATTCGCGAAGAACATTGAGTTCATACGTACAACACTAGATAGAAAAATGACCTTTCCTATCCGTTATCGAAGCTTCCAGTTGCTCTAAAAGGAGTACATTATTCAGCAACAAAAATCTTAGATAATATGCCCAACAACATAAAGTGTCTGGCAGGTAGCAGATCAAGTTTTGAATCTAGCTTAAAATCATTTCTTTTCGACAACTTCTTTTACTCCATGGACGAGTTTATGTTTCATAAATGGCAAAAAAATATTACCTCTAAATGTAGATGCATGTGTAGAACTAAAAATTTCAGTAATATTAATTGTAGCACTATTCATGTGTGTATATATATCTTGTAATTTGACTTGTTCCACATCATATCGATAAAATAACGTTTAAAATGATCTACGGAACATGACATAACTAAAACTAAACTAAACTAAACATAGAAACTGGTACAGACATGGGTATTCAATTACAGAAATATGTAAACAGATCAAATACAGCCCCGTGGTCGGCAATGGCTAAGACATCAAGTGTGTGGCGCAGTTATTAGATCGGTTACTGCTGACAAAACGGCTGGTTATGAGAGTTTGAACATGGAGTTATAGTCGGCGCACGGGCGATGGGTCACAGCATCTCCGAGGTAGCGATGAAGTGGGGATTTTCCCGTACAACCATTCAACGAGTATACCGTCAATATCAGGAATCCGGTAAAACATCAAATCTGCGACGTCCCTGCGGCCAGAAAAAGATCCTGGAAGAACGCGACTAACGACGACTGAAGAGTATCGTTCAACGTGGCAGAAGTGTAACACTTCCGCGAATTGCTGCAGATTTAAATAGTGGGCAAACAATAAGTGTCAGCGTGCGAACCATTCAACTAAACACCATCGATATGCACTTTCGGAGGCGAAGGCCCGCTCTTCTACTCTTGACGACTGCACGACAAAAAGCTTTACGCCTCGCCTGGGCCCCGTCAACACCGACATTGGGTTGCTGATGACTGGAAACATATTACATGGTTGGACGAGTTTCGTTTCAACTGTATCGAGCCGATGGACTTGTACAGGTATGGGGGCAACCTCATGAATCCAAGACCCTGCATGTCAGCAGGGGTATGTTCATGCTGGTGGAGGCTCTGTAATGGTGTGAGGCGTTTGCAGTCTGAGTGATGTGGGATACCTGATACGTCTTTATACGACTCTGACAGGTGACACGTTCGTAAGCATCCTGGCTGATCACCTACATCCATTGATGTCCATTGTGCATCCCGACGGACTTGGGCAATTCCAGCAGGACAATGCGACATCCCACCCGTTCCGAATTGCTACAGAGTGGCTCCAGGAAAACTCTTCTAAGTTTAAACACTTCCACTGCCCACCAGACTCTCCAAACACGGAAATTATTGAGCATATCTGGGATGCCTCACAACGTGCTGTTCAGAAGAGATCTCCATCCCCTTCTTAGTCTTACAGATTAATGGACAGCCCTGGAGGATTCATGGTATCAGTTCCCTCCGGCACTAGTTGAGACATTATTCGAGTCCATGCCACGTAGTGTTGCGGCACTTCTGCCTGCTCGCGAGGGCCCTACACGATAGTATTCAAGTGTACCGGTTTCGTTGGCTCTTCAGTGCACATCAGATTGCGAGTACGAACAAGCATCAGTTATATAAAGAAATGACAAAAATTAAAATTTGTGACGAACGGGGACACTAATCTGGCTTTCACGCTTTACGCGAGCGGTCACCTTTCACGCATAGGCGATCTGTGCATGAGCCATGGACAGAACCAGACTCCCGTATATTATGGCTCCCGCGTCGCAACCAGTACTTGTACACACTTAACGTAATTCCCGTACAGGGAAGACATTTTAATAGAAAGTCACTGCCCAATATCGACGGATAAATACGGAAGTGCAGTGCATGTTCTTAACAAGAACGCAGCAATGTGTCTTCGGACATACGTGCTTGTCCGAAGGAACAGTCTCTGCGGTGACTACAGTTGCCATGAAGTACATCAAATTTTTATAATGTATTCGCATTTGCGAATACGAACAACCATCAGATGTGTAATGGCTGTGTTCCCGGAGCGAAAAGAATATTATAGAGAAGAATAGAGACGAAAAGGTAAAGGCACCAGACGGATAGGCCTGGAGTTGCGCCTGCTAATGGAAGCGACAGTGAGGAAAAATCAAGACGCATTCATGGAACTTTCTCGACGTGCAAGAAGTGTTCAAAAATGTAAAATGGTTCTAGATTTTCGAAATTCTGTGAAAAACAGGAGTAAGCTACAGGCAAATGGGTAATATACAAAGTGTACAACACTCAAGAGGGAACAATAAAATTGGAAGACGACAGATATTTAGTCTTTCTCCCAGACTATTCAATATATACCGGTACGTGGAAGAAGCAACGGCGTAAATAAAAGAAAGTTCCAAGAGTGGGATTAAAATTCAGGGTGAAAAGATATCAACGAGGATTCCATGATAACATTATTATCTTCAGTGAATGTTAATAATAATTACATGATATAGCGGATGAAATTAACAGTCTAGTAATTGAATAGTATGGATTGACAGTAAACCAGAAAAAGCAAAGGTAGTGAATGAGAAGTAGAAGAAATGAGAATAGTGGGACTTAACATCAAACCTGGGGACCACGAAGTAGACACAGTTAATGAATTCGGCTACCTTGGAAGCAAAACTATCCACGACGGACGAAGCAGGAAAAACGTAAAATGGAGACTAGCACAGACGAAGAAGGCATTCCTGACCAACAGAATTCTAGTGGTATCAAACATTGGCTTTAATCTGAGAAAGAAATTCTGAGAATGTACGAGCACAGCATTGTATGGTAGTAAAGCACCGAATGTGAGAAAACCGGAACAGAAGAGAAAAGAAGAATTTGAGACGTGGTGCTATAGAATAATGCTGAGTATTAGGTGGACTGGTAAAGGGAGGAATGAGGAAGTTTTAAGCAGAGTACGATGTGGAAATCACTGACAACAAGAAGGAACAGATTTATATGACATGTAGTAACACCAGCTTGCTGCAGAATACTTGGGTATATCCGATGTTAGAATATAATGAATTTTTTGTGACAGAAAAACCAGCACGGATTTATAAAGCATTGTTCGTGCGAAACAGACATTGTCCTTGTCACGCACGACATCGTGCGCGTTATGGGTGAAGGCCATTAGGCAGGTAACATATTTTTAGATTTTCAGGAAGCGTTCGTCACAAAGCCCCCCGCCTCCTGCAAGGACGACGATTGTTCATCAGAGGCAAGTTACTGTCACTGAGTGACTGTGGGGGGTTAAGGGACGGTGTAGACGGAATTTGGATTTTGTGTGATGCTTACCCTAAACATTTAAAATGTAAATTAATACAGATGAGTAGGAGAAACAACTCTGTAATGTTTGAATGGAAAATTGGTAGTATGATGCTTCTATACAGTCACGTCGATTAAATATTTAGGCGTATCGTCGCTAAGCGATATGAACTGTAACGAGTACGTAAGGATGGAAGTAGGGAAGGCCAATTAACCACTTCGATTCATTGGAAGAATTTTAGGGAAGTGTAGCTCGTCTATACAGGAAACAGCGTATAAAACGTTAATGGGGACCCATTCTTGAGTTCTGCTAGAGTGTTTGGGACTACCACGAGATGGGATATAAGGATGATATCGAAGTAATTCCCCGATTTGCCTTAGATTTGTTACCGGCAGGTTCGATTAACATGTGCGAGTGTTACGGAAACTCCTGGTGAACTTAAACAAGAATCTCTGGAGAGAAGACGTAGTTTTCGAGAAGAACTACCGAGAATATCTAGAGAACCAACATTTGCAAGAGGCTGCAGAATGATTCTAGTGCCAGCAATGCTCATTTTCCTTAAGGACCGTGTAGGGCAAGTATGGAGGCATGTAGACAGCTCCTGTGTTTCCTCGTTCCATTTGCGAAGGGAACAGAAACGGGAACGTGTAGTAATGGTACAAGGTACCAGGCTCCCAATGGTGGCTTGCAGAGTATGAACTTACAAGTAGATGCAGATCATAGAGTTTCCTAGGGGAATTCACGCTCGCATTAGCAAGGCAAAGCAACCTTTACATGTGGATCATATAAACAAAGAACCTTTCATAAACACATGAAATTAAATTCAGATCACAGATTCTGACACCTGGTGAAATTACAGGTAGAATTGCCGCAGTCACAAATGAACTATACGAATGTAAACCAGAACTTGAACTTAATATGTATATTTATCACAATGAATCAGTTATGCACAAAGTTATAAAAGTAACAATTAGTTGCGGTAGGTTAGGCTTGTAAGACAGCGATGTCAGACCATTGTATGATTTCCGCAAATAACTTTTATTAAGAATCACAACAGCGAAGTGGCCATTACAATAATACCTTTTGTGAGTAGCCCACGCGATCGTGGAAGGATCCGTCGTCTCTGCGTGTCTTCACATAGGCGCCATGTGGAGAGAGCAACCCTAAAGCTGAAAATATCTCGTCCCCGCCATAAAAGACATTGTAGTGGGGTGAGTGCAGCAATCCTATAGCGTTTGCAACGCGCACTGTGTTATCGTAGGTGGTTGCACGCTAACCAAGATACGAAACTGTTGATGACACCGCGCTCCACGTCACTTATTTAGATAACTTGAGCAGTTAACTCACTCATTCGTCTCATTCGTGTACGTTGGTGCAGCATTCTGTCGCCATTGTCGACAATGGGGTACTCTGACTCGTACTACCAGAATATAAACAAAGTCTTACGACAACATTTTATTTGTCATAAATGAGTTCACCTTCGACCCGTTGGTGAGCAGGTGCATCATCCCGTGTAGCGTCGACATTTTCCTATCGTACCTCCTGAGCAGCTTTCACCACTTTTTACACTCTGTTTCTACATCAGTTTGAACATAAAGCATGCATAACCATTTTTGCTTCAGTTAAAACACTCACTGAACCAGAAACACTAGCAGAACGTACGTAGTAATGATATGGTTGACCTTGATATGTTGTGATCGTCAGATGATCATGAAGATCAAACATAAAGTAATCGACGAAAGTGAACTCACGATGCCATCATTTAATAAAATCTATCATCCTTCTCCCCTCCCCATGACATTCCTTCATCACCTCCCCCCCCCAAAAAAAAATCAAGAAAACGAAACAACCAAACAACCAATACAAATAGCAAGATGATCAATGGTTCTTTATGTCTCACTGTCCTCCTCTTTCCAACAAATCAGAGCACAGTTGATAGGTTCGTTGATTTGGGGAGGGGACAAAACAGCGAAGTCATCGGTTTCATCGAATTAGGGGAGGATGGGGAAAGAATTAGGCTGTGCCCTTGCAAAGGAACCATCGTGGTATCTGCCAGAAGCGATTTACGGAAGTCATGGAAAACAAAAATCACGATAGCCGGAGGCGGGTTTGAACCGTCGTCCTTCCGAACACGACTCCCGGGTGCTAAGGACTGCGCAGTCTCACTCAGTTAGTGCACCGTATTTAAATCATGTTGAAAAACGACGTGAAATTACTTTATTTCCGATGTACCCATCAAGCCAGGCCCACTCCCCCTCCACCTTATCTCCAACCACTCATAGTACTGAAAAGAGACATAAATATGGTGCCAGATACGAAGTAAAAAATTAATGCAGCCGTCGGTATTTGGGAACTAGCCAAATTGTGCTTCATGCCTCACGTTGTCTCCCACTCCTCTTTGTAACCAGTCAGAGCATAGTATTTAAATGAGAAGTAAAAATGGCACCAAGTTGCGTCACCTCACTTGGAAGTGAAAGAAACGTACACATACATATTTTCGTATTTAATCAACAATTTACCGAAATGTTGTGTAAAAATGGATCCACATTGAAATATATGTTTTCCTTATGTAAAATAGTGCGCGCGCGCGCACACACACACACACACACACACACACACACACACACACACACACACACACACACACATGTATACATATATGTGTGTGTGCACAAACAGCAGATGTTGTTCTGCTGTATGAATGATATCTCGTTATAAAACTTTCTCCTTCTTAAAACAGCACTTGCATTTGTCAGTGCCTCGAAATGCTCCAGTTCTCACTCTTGATACTTTTCCCACGAGTACGACTGAAAATCGTACTACTTTCTTCGTCTCTTACGCAAGCATGGTAGTTTGTTTTCCCATTTCTAGCGAGCTGTGGACTAGAGCAAGCGAATATTTCTATCTGTTTAATGCTTTTCCCGTTCTATCAGTTCCTTTTTTTCTTTTTCTCCTGCCATTGGTCCCACCATCTCTTCCGTGGTCGTCCCTCACTTCTCTTGCCCTACGTGAAGGCATGCGAAATACATGTTCTTTCCATTTTTATTGACACTGCATTGTTTATTGGGTTATTGGTTGAATCCGCAACTGTTCCCTTATCAGTACATTTCTAGTTTCGTCTTCCCCAGCGCTGCCTTTCATAAATCTTAGACATTTCATTTCTGCTCCTTCTACTTGTAATGTTTTGTTTCTCAGCGTCCATCTTACCGCCCCACATATTAAAGTGGGGACTCCCACGACTTCGGAATCGTGCTCAGGATACATATCGCGTAGTGGGTGGTTTAGACGACAAAACAGGTACTGACGCCTGGATATCAGGCCCGTGTGTAGATGGTCACTTGGACGGTTGTGTTAGGACCGTTTGTTCAGTGTAAAGAAGTCGACCTTTGCCGCACTGGTGAGCAGACGCATCGCCCATATGGGTTCAACATACCATACCTGCTGTTGATCAGCGTCAAGAGCTAGCCCCGCTTTTTAGACTGTGTTTCTACGTCAGTGCGAACTTGCAGCATGCATAACCCTTTTTGCACTCACTGACCAGTAACACTAGTAGCACATAAGTTGTAATGGTATGGAATCTCCAGCCCAGCCAACGAGAAAAATAAAAAATGTTGGAAGGAGACCATTTTTGCCTTGGATTAGTTTGGTGCATAATTTCAAAGAGTTTTTATTTTACATGTTTGTATTCCGGTTGCTATGGGTTCATTTATGTACTGTCGCCTTTTGTTTGTAGTTCACTGTTGCTGTTTAAGGTAAGGTACTGACATTTTGTCATTTTAAGATAATGAGTTGAGCTGTGGGCTTTAGAAAATGGAGTGCGAAGTGGAGAAATTGGAAAATTTCGACATTTTATTCTGTTTGACTTCAATAGAGCGGTGACAGCAGAAGAAGCGAAAACAATCACCTGTGCCGTCTATAGGGATAAAGTCAATGGAGAGAACAAGGCAGTAAACTGGTTTTCTCGTTTTAAGGAGAATCGTTTTGATGTTACTGAGTCTCCATGTTCAGGAAGATCTTCGAGGCTTGCTGAAGATCTTTTAAATGTATTAATCCACAATGATCCACATCATTCACGTGTAATTTCGCCATCTTGAGACATTTGCATGCAATGGACAAGGTTCAAAAGTCGGGTGCGTGGGTATCACATGCTCTAAGCCAAAATCACACAAATCAGCGGTGGTTATACGTGCTCTGCTTGCTCGTCATCGATTGGCTCTTGAGCAACACCGATCATCCATCCCTATACGGTATCGTTACTGGTGACGAGAAGTGGTCTCTCTATGATAACATAAAGAAAATAGAGGAAAGGTGGCGCCGAAACAAAGCATCGACGCCCCGTACAATGACCTGTGCGCATCCACAAATGTTATGAATCTAGTGGAACAGCAACGGTGTGGTGTACTAATAATTGCTTCCCCGAGAAGTAGCCGTTACTGCAGACGTTTACTGTCAACAAATGAAACGTCCTGGTGACTGAATCCTAAACAACGACTAGACAACGCGAAGAGATGCGTTTTTTTTGTTTTTTTTTGAGTCATTAGTCTTCTGGAAGACTAGTTTGATGTGGCCCTCCACGAATTCTTCTGTTCAAACCTCTTCATCTCAGAGTAGCACTTGCCACCTACATCAATTATTTGCTGGATGTATTCCAATCTTCGTCTTCCTCTATAGCTTTTGCCTTCTTCCGCTCCCTCTTGTACCTTGGAAGTCATTCTGTGACGTCTTAACAGACGTCCCATGATCCTGTCCTTACTGCTTCTCAGTGTCTTCCACATATTCCTTTCCTCTCCCATTCTGCGCAGAACTTCCTCATTCCTTACTTCATCAGTGCCTGTAGCACGAAATCTCAAATGATTCGATCCTGCTGTGATCCGATTTTCCCACAGTCCATGTTCCAATACCGAATAATGCTTTGCTCCAAACATAAATTCTCAGAAAGTCTTCCTCAGATTAACACCTATGTTTGATACTAGCAGAATTCCCTTGGCCAGGAATGCCTTTTTGCCAGTGCTCGTCTGCTTTTGATGTCCTCCTTGCTCCGTCCGTCATGGGTTATTTTGCTGTCTGGGCAGTGGAATTCTTTACGTTCATCTACTTCGTGACTATCAATCCTGAAGTTTCTCGCTGTTCTCATTTCTTCTACTTCTCATTACTATTGTCTTTCTTCGATTTACTCTCAATCCATATTCTGTACTCATTAGAATATTCATTCCATACAGCATATCACTTAATTCAGTTTTACTCAGGATAGCAATGTCATCAGCGAATATTATCATTGATACCTTTCACCTTGGATTTTAATCCCACTCCTCAACTTCTCTTTTACTTCATTGCAACATCAATGTACAGATTGAACAGCAGGGACCGAAAACTACATCTCTGTCTTACATCCTTTTTGATACGAGCAGTTCTTTCTTGATTGTCCACTCTTAGTATTCATTCTTGGCTCTTGTACATTTTGTATGTTACCCTTCTGTTCATATAGCTTATCCCTACTTATCTCAGAATTTCGAACATCTTGCACCATTTTACTTTGTCGAACTCTTTTACCATTTCGACAAATCCTATCAACGTGTCTTGATTTTTCTTTAGTCTAGCTTTTATTATCAACCGCAAAGCCAGAATTGAGCCTCTGGTGCCTTTATCTTTCCTAAAGACAAACTAACCATCATCTAACACATCCTCAATTTTCTTTTCCATTCTTTTGTGTGGTATTCTTGTCAGGAACATGGATGTTTTAGTTGTACGACAATTCTCGCACTTGTCAACTCTTGCAGTCTTCGGAATTTTGTGGATGATACTCTTCCGAAAGTCACATCACGTATGTCGCCCGACCCATACATTCTACACACCAACTTGAATAATCTTTTTGTTACCACTTTCCACAATGATCGTAGAAAATCTAATAGAATGTTATCTATGCATTCTGTCTTATTTGACCTTAACTCCTCAAAAGTCTCTTAAATTCTAATTCTAAAACTGGATCCTCTATCTCTTCTGAATTGTTTCCTGTTTCTTCTTCTATCACATCAGACAAATCCTCCCCTCATAGAGGCCTACAGTGAACATTTCCACCAATCCTCTCCTTCCTACGCATTTACCGGTAGAATTCTCGTGGCACTCTTAGTGTTATTACCCTTGCTTTTAATTTCTCGAAGGTTTTTTCGACTTTCCTGTATGCTGAGTCTGTCCTTCCGACAATTATTTCCATTTAGATGTCTTCACGCTTTTCCTGCAGTCATTTCGTCTTAGATTTCCAGCACTTCCTATTTATTTCATTCCTGCGCTACCTGTATTCCAGTAATCTTGAATTTACCTGATTATTTTTGTACTTCCTTCTTTCATCAACCAACTGAAGTATTTCCTCTGTTACACATGTCTTCCTCGCAGTTACCTTCTTTCCACCAACGTTTTTATTTCCAGATTCTGTGATTGTCCTTTTTAGAGATGTCCATTCTGTTCAACTTGTTGTTTCTACAGCCTCATAGAACTTCAAGGGTGTCTCGTCACTCCTTAGTACTTCCGTATCACACTTCTTTGCGTATTGATTCTCCGTGACTAATCTCTTAAACTTCAGCCTACTCTTCGTCACTACTACATTATGATCTGAATCTATATCTGCTCCTGGGTATGCCGTACAATCCAGTTTCTTATTTCGGTATCACTAGCTAATGATGATGTAATATAACTGAAACCTTCTCGTACAATACGGCCTTTTCCAAGTATATCCCCTCCTCTTGTGATTCTTGAGTAGAGTAGTCGCTATTACTAGATGAAATTTATTGCAGAACTCAATGAGTCTTTCTCCTCTCTCATTCCCTTTCATTTTTCTATAACTATTTCTTCGGCTCCTTCTCCTACAACTGCAGTCCAGTCCTCCATGACTGTTACAGTGTCACCTTCCTTTACGCACTGTACTACCCTTTCAATATCCTCACACAGTTTCTATATCCCTTCATCTTCAGTTTGCGACGAGAGCTAACGTTGTCGGTGTTAGTTTGCTGTCGATTCTGATAAGAACAACCCTATCAATGAGCTGTTCACAGTAACACACTCCCTGCCCTACCTTTCTATTCATAACTTATCCAACTCCCCTTATACCATATTCTGCTGCTGTTGGTATTACCCTATATCCATCTGTCCAGAAATCCTTGACTTCCATTTCACTTCATTGTCTTTAGTATATCTAGACTGATTAGTTGCATTTCCCTTTTCAGGATTTCTAGCATTCCTACCACGTTCAAGCATCTGACGTTGCACACCCCACTGGTTATTTCCTTTTTCAGGTTTTCTAGCATCCCTACCACGATCAAGCGGTTGACGTTCCACACCCCACTGGTTATTCAGTCTTCTGTTCATGGTCACTTCCCGCTTGGCAATCCCCTCCCAGAGATCCGAATGGAGACCCGGAATCTTTGGCCAAATGGAGAGATTATCATCACTTTTTTTCTGTTACAGGCCATATCTCCTGTGGGTACACGTTGCGTGTCTTTAATTCAATTGTTCCCATTGCCTTCTGCGTCTTCATGCCGTTGATCATTGGTGGCTGATTCCTGCGGCTTTAGGGGCAGGGGAACATTACGACAAGAGAGTTCCTTGATCCTGTGTACGCTCCTCCTCCCTGTTTGATAAAGCGTTGACCGAATGACTGTGTCTTCTTGTGCTGGAGGTCCTCGGTCGCCAGTGCTGACTGTTAATGAAAATTTAAGCAGTGGCAGGTTTCCAACACCTGAGCCGGGACATTTTGATTACCAATCAAATACGCTACCTGTAGACAACGGTTGTTGCTACACTCTTAGTGCCCACCCGCATTCCGCTAAAGACCCTATACAGGAGACTGTTAGGGAAGCTATTCTGACCCACCATATCCACCTGACCTAACGCCATCAGATTTCTACCTTTCCCGGCCACTGTCGAACAACCTTCAAGGAACTTCCTTTCTGGTTGGAAATGCGTTCCGAACATAACTCGACGAATTCCTTCCTCGAAACCAAGATATCTCTAGAGTCCCGGAATCGAAATGTTAACCCAGCGGTGGCAGACTTCTTATTTGGAAATAGTGAAGGAGAATGTGTTACTGGTGACTAAAGTCTAAGTTACGTGCATCCGTTGTGTTTATTACTTATGAACAAAGGCCCCGAACTTATGCACCAACGTAATGCTTTACTGTTCCCCTCTTTCCCACTAATCAGAGCATAATGTTTAATGATATTTAAAACGATGTCAGATTTAATTATTTAGGACGCACACATTAAGCCAGGCTTCTCCTCTTCCTTCCCTCCCTATCTCAAACTAATTACTGTGTATTACTAAAATCAGGAATAAATGTGGCGCCCAATATGTGCTGCACAGGGTAGCCGCGCGGTCTAGGGCGCCTTGCCACGGTTCGATCTTCTCCCTTCCCCCCCCCCCCCCCCCCCCCCCCCGCGGAGGTTCGAGTCCTCCCTCGGGCATGGAGGGGTGTGTTCTCCTTAGAGTAAGTTAGAGTAAGTAGTGCGTAAGCCTAGGGACCGATGACCTCATCAGTTTGAATCCCATAGGAACTTACCACAAATTTCCAAAATTCTCAATATGTAGTAAAGAATTTTCGTAGCCCTCAGTTGTGCTTTACGTCCCATGCTCCCTGCCTCTCCGCTTTCCACTCGACCATAGTATTTAATTGAGACGTCAAAATGATGCATCTCTTCACTTGAAAGTCAAAGATATGCATCAATATATTTCGTATTTAATCTTCATTGTATTGAAATGTTGAGTAAACTGGCTCCGTATTCAAATACTTGTTTCATTTACATTAAATAACGCGTACACGCGCGCCCATCACACACACACACACACACACACACACACACACACACACACACACACACCTTATGAGCGCGTATAAAGAAAGGATGTCATTCTGCTGTTTGGGTGATATCTCGTACTAAAACACCTTCTTCCTTCCTAAAACTGACGTGACTAAAACATCTTCTTCCTTCCTGTCAGTGACGGAGCGAGGGGTGAAGACAGGGGCTCTACCACGCCCCCCAGTGCCACTTTCGGAGGGGCGCCAAATGTTTTCCAAGTCAAACAAGATTTCCTGAAAAATATTATTATTAGAGTAAATTATTGTGTTACTATGTGTCTGTGGAGGGGCAGGCATCAATAAAGTGTAGTGTCGTACCCCGATTGGCGGAGGGGGGGGGGGGAGCAATAAGGTGTCGTAATTCGGTACTCTCTTGGTTCTTTCTCTCCTAAAATGGTTTTCCGTCAGCTTGTTGTCCTTTGGCTATGTTCTGCATGTTTTCAAACATTATATCTTTATTAAATGATGATGTTGTTTAATATCTGATTATAGCAAATACACTCCACAAACCCTTTAGAGTCCCTTAGCACCATCGTTCTGATTGGTAAGTAATGCAAACTTTATTGAAAATTGTTATATTACGTAACCACTAGTAGTACGGCTGAGTCATTTCTAATAAAAGCAAGAGTTGTCAATCAGTATAATCGGTAATACTTTTGTCGCTCCTAAAATGATGGTTGAAAGCAATTTAGTTGTGGACATATTTAATTTGCGACCTACTTCACGAAAATGCTTGATTAACTACATTCTTCCAGTAAATCACACTGTCTATTTGTTGATGTGCTTAGCCACCTAGTATATCAATTTCACTAAAACTCCTAATGTCAACTGTTAGTTTATCATTTTTTTTTTGTAGTTATTTAGGCATGAAAATAGCAGTGAAGCGCTTAATTTATAGTTTTCGGAAATGTTTGGTAAGTATGTGTGTATGCGGTAAACAACATTGTCATACATGATGTAAACATTACTCTTTTTTTGAACTGTGGAGGTATTTTCGCAGGCTTGGAAAGAAATCTGCATACAAGAGATGGTGACAGTAATTATATGACGAATCAGCAGTGGATTTTATTTCGCATTTTTCACGGTTTGTGGAACAATATTTAAAGTGAAACTCATCTTCAGCAACTACATATTACTAATTCACTAGTTGCATTTCAGAAGCAAAAGTTGATTTTGAACTATCAACGGAAATTATTTCATATATTCGTTCCAGTATTCCATACTGGATGGAACTTCATTCGCAATGAAATTTATTAATGCGACTGCTGAACCAGTCCATAAACGATTGTTTTTAATTCAGTAATGAAAATATAGCTGAGACAATTTTTTGCCTTTACGCAGTTCAAATAGATTTTAAGTGTGTGACGTAGCTATATTGTAATTGGCTCTTTCATTTTAATGACTAAATTATTAAGCTGTATTCTGAGGAGAGAAGAAATGAGGTGATACGTTATGCAGTGTGTGTTTAAGTAAATATCATGGAAATAATGCAACTTGGTGTCATTTTTATGCATTTATTTAATTACACACTGATTGCCTAGAAAGAGGAGTTAGGGCTGGTAAAAAGCACAACTGAGTCGGTTCTTCCCACCTTGGATTAGCTTCCCCATTCGATGCTTCATTTTTAATACTTCACTTTGATTTTTGGTGGCAGGGAAAAGAGTGTAGAGCATAAAGCACAATCGAACTAATTCCGTCATCTTGAATTTTAGGACTGGATGGCGATAAGAGGAGGACAGGGAATAGAAGAGGGTTTTTAATTTCCCACTAACATAGGAATGCGATTAACTGTATATTTATCTTGTTAATGTATCTTCCTGTTTTAGTGCCAGCAATACTAAGTTATCCTTTGTCTTGTTAGAGTTCAAATTTCTGCTTCAGTTTTTAAAAAAGTAAAATATAAATTTGAAAAATAAAAAAATTTACTCATTCTGACAAAACATAAATCAAAATCATGCTGCAAATTAGAGTAAGCAATATTTCGTAACATACTCCGTAGTATAATTGTAAGACCACAAATTGTAAGACAAGAATTATACTAGCATAGTTGCTGTGTTTGTGATCACTTACTTTTTAATATTTCAATACCTGTAAGATGTAATTGCAGCGAGTTCTTAAACGTTCTTTTTTTATTGCCATTCTTGGAGTGTAAGGCCTTCAGCCATGATCACAGTGGCTTATTTTTTTTTTTTTATTTAAGCATTATCTGTATGTGTATTTTATGGTGATTTGCTAAATTGTAACGCACTGAAAAAAATATTATTTACACAGTTGTTTATTCCTTCATTAATAACGTGTGGTATTTTTTTAATTTACTGTTGAGTCTGGAATTACTGTTTTAAAAATAAATGTCAGTAACTGTAAAAGGCCACCAGTAGAAATTGATTACGGCCCCGTCCACAATCGTAGCCGAATCCTGCCTTCCCTTGACTAACCGATTTCACACTCTTATAGAGTCTTCTGGTTGAGCACCGTTCACTGTTTATAATCTCTCGCCTGCTGTAGCTCTAATCGAAACTCTCTACGTCAGAATCTTTGTTTTTTCGTTCAGTCGTAATCGGTTGTTGATTTACGCCATTGCACTACGTTCTTCTCTATTTAGACGTCCCTTAAATTTTACCTCATATGTCTCTCCAGCTTTTCATTCTTTTTGTTTTCATTTCTCAAAACACGCCCTTTCATTACTAACATGGCTATACATTCAGTATTTTTCTTTAATTCGAAGCTCAATTGTCTGTTCTCTTCATGAAGATTTCTTACTTTTTTTGTTGAATCATCAGTCTCCCACGAATTCCTCTGCTACGCTAACCTCTTCATCTCAGTACTATTTGGAGCACCGTAGGTAGTCAATTATTTGAAGGGTAAATTCAAATGTCTGTCTTCCGCTACAGTTTGTACCCTCAACAGTTCCCTCTATTATCATAGAATTTAGTTCCTGATACCCTAACACATGCACTTTCTTCTTGTCAGTGTTTTTCATATCTTCCTTATTTCGCCAAGTCTGCCGAGAACCCCCTCATACCTTATCTTATCAGTCTATCTGATTTTCAACATTATGCTCTACTACCACATCTCAAATGCATCGGTTGTCTTTTGTTCCGGTTTTCACACTGTTCATGATTCACTGTCATATAATACTGCCCTAGAATTTACATTCTCAGAAATTTCTTTGTCGAATTGTTAAGGCCAACGTCCAACGTTTGAAACCAGTAGACTTCTCTTGGCCAAGAATGCCTTCTTTGCCTGCGCTGGTCTGCTTTTTATTTCCTCCTCGCTTCGTCCGTCATGGGAAACCTTGCTGCCAAGGTAGCATAATTCCCCAATTTCCACGTTAAGTTTCTCTCTATTCTCATTTCCGCTACATCACATTACCTTTGTCTTTTTCCGGTTTACTCTCCCTCCATATTGTGTATTACTTAGACTGTTCATTCGATCCAACAGGTCCTGTAATTCTTCTTCACATTCGCCGACGATAGCAATGTCATCAGCGAATGTTATGTTTCAGCCTGAATCTTAATTCATTCTTGAAACTTTCTTTTATGTCCATCATTGCTTTTTCACTGTCTAGATTAAACAGCGGGGGCAAAAGGTTCCATCCAATCCGAGCACCTAATTCTTGGTCTTCCAATCTCATTGTTTCCTCTTGGTTCTTGTAGAAACTTGTATATTACGCCTCTTTCCCTGCAGCTTACTACGTTTTTCTCAGAATTTCGAACGTCTAGCACCATTTCACATTGTCTAACGCTTTTTGTAGATCCGCAAATGTTACGAACGTGTCTTGATTTTTTGTTCCACCGTGTCTCCATTTTCAAGCGCTACGTGAGAACTGCTCTGAGGTTCCTTCACCTTTCCTAAAGCCTAACTGGTCGTCATTTGACACATTCTGAATTTTCTTTCCCATTTCTCTGTATATTACTCTTGGCAGCAGCTTGAACGCATGATCTGTTAAGCCGATTGTGTGATAGTTTTCACACTTATCTGCCATTGCTATCTTCGAAATTTTGTGGAAGTTAGTTCTTCGTACTGCAGAATGGAATTCCCTCTACACTCTTAATGTTACCACCCTAGTTTATAATTTCACGGAAGTTTGTTTCGACTTTCCCATACACTGTATCAGACCTTTCAACGATAACTCACTTTTTTCCTATTTCAATTTCTTCACATCTTTCTTATGCCTATTTTGTCTCGTCTGCCTAGCATTTGCTGTTTATCTCATTCCTAAAGTATTAATACTGCGGCATATCCGTCTTTCCCTGAACATTTCTGTGCTTCATACTTTCGTCGATCAATGGAAGTATTTCATCTGTTGCCCACTGTTACTTCTCAGCCGCCTTTTATGTACTATGTTTATCTGACCAAAAGCACTGATTGCCCCTTTTAGAGATGCCCACTCCTTTTCAACTGAGGAGCGTATTCTGGTGTTTTTATCCCTGTATCCACATCTTTAGCGACCACTACACGGGTCTCGCCGTTCCTCAGTCTTCCAATATCCCACTTCTACACTGATTCTTCCGCATGAGTCTCTTAAACTTTACTCTTCGTTATTGTGGTCTGAGCCTGTATCTGCACATCCATACGCCTTACAGTACGATATCTAATTTCGGAATAGCTGTCTGATGATGATATAATCCAGCTGGGACCTTCTCTTCTCTCCCGGTCTTTTCTAGGTGTATCTTCTGCTGCTGTGATTTTTGGACAGAGTATTCGTTATTACCATCTGAAATTTATTGCAGAACTCAATTGCGGTTTCTTCTCTCTCAGTTCTACTGCCAAGCACATATTTTCCCGTAACCGTTTCTTCTACTCCATCCCTTACAACAGCATTCCAATGAAGAATGTCTGTTACATTTTCACTTCCCTTTATGTATTGAAATATGCGTTCAGTATCTTCATACATTTTCTCTATCTCTTCATGTGCTGCTTGCGATGTTGACTTGTATACCCGAACTGTCGATGTCGGCGTTTGTTTGCAGTCACCTCTGATGTGAGCTACCGTATCAATGAACTGTTCACAGTAGCTCATTCTCTGCCATACCTAGGCCTGCATAACGAATCCTACCCCCCTTTTTCCTCTTTTCTGCTGCTTTCGATGTTATCCTATATTCGCCTGATCAAAAACCTTTGTCGTCCTTCCATTTCACTTCATTGATCCCTTAATGCATCTAGATTGAGCCATAGCATTTCCCTTTTCAGATCTTCTACCTTCCATACTTCTTTTAAAGTTTTGACACTCCAAGTTCCTACTCGTGGAATGTTATCCCGTCATCGATATTTCATCTTTTTCTCTTGGTCATCTCCTCTTTTGAAGTCTCCCACCTCCCCCCAGAGATTCGAATGAGGGACTAATTCGGAATATTTTGCTACTGGAAATCATGACGACACTTTTATCAATTAAGTGCCACCTATCGTGTGGATACATGTTGCGTGTCTTTAATGCAGTGGTTCCCATTGCCTTATTCATCTTCATGCTCTTGTTCATTGCTTATTGTTCTTCCTTTTAGGGACAGTTTCCCACCCCAAGGACAAGAGTGCCCTGAACCTCTCTCTGTTCCCCTGCCCTCTTTGAAAAGAGTGTTTGGTCATTTTTATTCAGGATTTAAGCAGTGGTTGAGTTAGAACCCGGAACGCAGGACGTTTCAACCAGTAGTGAAAGATGTTACCCCTATGCAACCTATGTCTTACTTTACGCTCTTGCAATCTATAAACGCTGTAATCATTATTATCTTATTATAAGTGTAGTAAAGGTTTTTCGTCATTCTTACAAAGCCATTAACGCAGGAGTGGCTTTACTTTATTTCAACTGCCTAACTTAAGAGTTTAACACAAGGAAAATCAATGGAAACATTAAGTTTGTAGGAGATGAATGAAAATTAGTTATCTCTCATGCCAAAAACCATGTTTATCAACGACACCAACAAAACTTATTAACGTGAGAGACCAAACATTTCTTGTCATCACGAGATTTATTTAGACTCGCAACCTTGGTCTAGGCAGTTTAGTATCCCGGACGGTGTGTACTTTTCAAAGCACGAAATGGCCACTCGGGCACTCAGAAGTAGTTCAACATCAGACCAGAGGCCACTACCGCAAGGTAAGTTCCAAGAAATTTCGTAATTCATTTGAATGTGAAGAGTGTATTGAATCTGACTGATTTATCCATTTAACAGACCCACTAAGCACCACATTCCCTCTGAGGCCTATGGAGGAATGCTGCATTCTGTGTGATAAATTATATTGTATGGATTCGGATTAAATGCGAAAATCACCAGTCGACAGGGATATATACTGCTGCAAGCCAATCAAAGAGTAAGGGGCGAGTTTGCACTTAGAAAAATATAAACTAATCCTGTTTATACGGAAGAATGGGGTATTCCCATAAGAATTGGCCACAGTATCCTCGATATACAAGAAGGGAAGCGAATTGGAATATGGTAACTACAGAGGTATCAGCTTGCTGAATGTAACATGCCCTCAGAAAATTACAACTATTCATAGAGAATAACACGAATACCAAGCTGGCTTTCGATGAAACCAGTCGACAACGTATCACTCTTTTATCCTAAGACAATTGTTCGAAAAACACTGGAAACGTGATAAAAATATCTGTAGTCTGTTCATAGATTTTCAACGTGCATACGACAGTATCCACAGGAGTAGCCTACACAATCCACTGCATAATTTCAGAATCCCTGAGAAGCTAGTAAGAATGGTGGAAACCTGTATGGATTGATCAAGGGCGGCAGTGCATTTCCGAGCGGTCACGTCAGAATGTTCGAGATCGAGAAAGGTCTGAGACAAGGGGGTGCTGTCTCATGTGTTCTGTTCCATGTCGTCTTAGAGAAAGTAATAAGGGAATGTAGGCAATAGGAGTAGGCTGGACTACAAATGGGTGGTATTTCAATTCTATTACAAATGATACAGTAATGCTAAGTGAATCAATCCATGAGTTGAAATAAATGTACCAGAAAATGGACAACTACGCACAGTAGGTTGGGCTCAAGGTAAATCAGACGAAAAGAGTTTATACAATTAAGAAGAAGACAAGAGCAGCAAAATATTTGTGAGACATATGGACTTAGGTTCAAGAGAGTTCACCATTGTAAATACTTGGGAACCTGGTTTACCCACAACAACAACATAGAAATGGACATCAAGGAAGGAACAGCAATGGGAATGAAGCACATGTATTTCATCACGGAGACGCTCAGCTCGAAATCTGTATCAGTGAATACAGTTATATGACCAGCAGTCATGAACGGCCACGCGTTTTAGCCGCGCGATCAGGGACGCCTTGCCACTGTTCGCGCGGCTCCCCACGTCGGAGTTTCGAGTCCTCACTCGGAAATGGGTATGTGTGTTGTCCTTAGCGTAAGTTAGTTCAAATTAGGTTAAGTAGGGTGTAAGCCTAGGGACCAATGACCTCAGCGGTTTGGTCCCATAGGAACATACTACAGGTATTATTACAGCATGAACGGTTCAGAAACCTGTAGCATGAGAAACTGCGAAAACGAAAAACAATATTTGAAACGAAAGTAATGAGGGAGATTGGGGGACCAATCATAGGTAAAAGAAAGTGAAGAATAAGGTGAAATGAGCAAATATACCTCTTGATGCGTCAACCAACGATACTGCAGAAGCTGAAGATAAAAGAATCTAGCGAGAAGGCTACGTAGCCACGAAAGTAATGAGGGAGATTTGGGGACCAGTCGTAGATAAAGGAAAATGAAGAATGAGTTGGAATGAGGAAATATACCTTGATGCGACAACCAACAATACTACAGAAGCCGAAGAGAAAAGAATCTAGCGGCAAGACTATGTAACCATTATACCAGAAGAAAGACAGACAAAGAAAATATTTGAGGGGGCAGTTAATGCCCCATATGACGACCAATACAGCACCTGATGGACGACAAGATGGAAGACCTAGCGGCCCTGGAGGCTGAAGACACCTGGAGAAACCGAGTACAAAACACAAGGGACTGGAGGCAGCTTGTGCAAGCAGTACGTGATCAGCAGGGCCTGAAACCGTTATATATGTATGTACAGATTACACCCGTACAAGTATGCACTTAATATCTACGAACTACTATTCATAAACTATAGAAACCACATTTAATTTTCAGAATTAATATAATTTCAAATCAAATTAAATACACCATCAATTTCGGAGAACATGATGGAATTGCTCGTTTATAGAAAGGAATGAATTATCATAATCTCTTTAAAGTGTGTTTTGGACCGGTCTCCTGACTAGCTCGATGCAGACACGAATTCCTCTCCGCTGCCAACCTCTTCAACTCAGAGTAGCACTTACAACCTACATCCTCAATTATTTGCTAGATGTATTCCAATCTCTGTCTTCCTCTACAGTGATTACCCTCTACAGCTCCCTCTAGTAACGTGGAAGTCATTCCCTGGTGTCTTAACAGATGTGCTATGATCCTGTCCCTTATTCTTGTGAGCGTTTTTCATATATTTCTTTCGACAACAAGTCTTCCGCGACGGCACTGATATGTAAAATATTCTCGGCTTCCTTGCCGCATCAGTAGCTGTTTACACGATCTATGAAGAACTAAGTTCTTCAACAAAGTCTGATTTCAGAAATGTATTTGGCACGCGCGTAGCACTATTTAGCATCCAGGTACTATTTCAAAGGTGCAGAGACGTGAATTGCTACATTTATGCTTGCTTTATTGATTACCAGAAAGCCTCGACAGAGTAAAACACCAGAAGATTGTTGACATTTTATGACGCATTGGTTTGGATGATAAAGACCTACGTATAATTGTGAACCTATATTGGAACCAGTCGGCGTCTGTGAGGCTGGACAGAGAAAATACAGTAGACATTCTACGTGGTGTGAGGCAGGATTGTATGTTTTCCCCACTGATTTTAAACATCTATTCAGAACACATCCTTAAGGAAGCTCTTGATGAAGTAGACACAGGAGTGCTCTTAAACGGAAAATAAATCAATAAAATCCGATATGCTGACGACACAGTAATATTTTCTGATACGATAGTTTGCAGTACGTTGTCGACAGTCTTGCACAAAAAAGCTCTGAGTATGTTGTAGATGTAAACCCTCAAAAAACGAAAACAATGATAATCAATAAAAACATAGTCCCTGCATGTCACATTAAGATAGGCTAAAATCACTTACAGCGAGTATATAAATACACGTACCTTGGAACTACAATAAATGACCAGTGGGATCTTTCTGATAAGGTGAAATCTCGAATTGGAAAAACCAGGGCTGTCTTCAATAAGATGAGCAATCTTTCAAGAATCATGGCTTATAAATGACGACGAAGATCAGATTCTATGTTGCTACGTATTTTCCACCCTCTTCCACGATGTTGAAACATGGACTCTGACAGAATCGTTGGATAAGCGGCTGGAGGCTTTTGAGATGTGGCTGTACAGGAGAGTGTTAAGAATACCGTGAACAGCGCATGTCACAAATGTTGAGGATCTACGAAGAATGAAGGATGAGAAAGTAGTACTGGCCACCGTGAAAGCAAGAGAGATCCGCTACCTGGGACACATCATGCGGAATAACAACAGATACAATATCCTCCAGACTATCCTGCAAGGAAAAATACCAGAGAAGAGAAGCGTTGGCCGGAGAAGAATATCCTGACTTAAGAACCTCGGAACGAGGACATTTAAAATTACTACAGAGCTATTTAGAGCTACAAGTGACAGGAAAAGCACTGCCAAGATGGTTACCAACATCCGGAACGGATAGGAACCAGAAGAAGAAGAAGATTCGTTATTACAGCATTCTACAGTGACGTTCAAAGAACAAAAGTGTTCCTACGTCTCCTTTTTAGCTCCAAAAGCTATTTCCATCAGAACGGTCTTCAATAGACAGCACTTCTGTACGGCTATCTGTGGAACAATCCACTTGCTATCTGCTAACTTCAGCTGCTCACGTGCCACGTCTTTTTTCTTCCTTGCCTTTTCCCGTTTCTCTATGGGGTTGGCGTGGTTACATGGAAAATGCATTAGTATTTGCAAATATGAACCATCATCGCTATGTAATAGAATGACTCCAATGAAAATTTGTGCCGGATCGAGATTCGATGCTGGATTTCCCGCTTTACGGTACAGGTCGTGTTAACCGCTTCTGCTATCCGTGCACGAATCACGGCCAGCCAAAGACTTTGATACGTCATCGTCCATGTGTCACAGCCTGCACTCTTACGTTACATATTTTCCCATCCAGGAAGGACGTATTCTGTTGAGAGTCGAGGGCTGGGTTTTGGGGAGAACTAGGCATGCATGACCGAATGAACAATGCAATACTACTTCTTAATAACAAGGGCACTATTTCCTATACTTACATGGGTTTTGTCAATGTTAGTAACAGTTGGTGGGCGTGTGCCTCTCCTACACCGAGACTCCCCCCCCCCCCCCCCCCCCCCGGACGGAATTTATGTATCCCATCTGTCTGCGTCTAGAGTAAATATCATCTTCAAATGTATAACATTTTCTACACTCCTGGAAATGGAAAAAAGAACACATTGACACCGGTGTGTCAGACCCACCATACTTGCTCCGGACACTGCGAGAGGGCTGTACAAGCAATGATCACACGCACGGCACAGCGGACACACCAGGAACCGTGGTGTTGGCCGTCGAATGGCGCTAGCTGCGCAGCATTTGTGCACCGCCGCCGTCAGTGTCAGCCAGTTTGCCGTGGCATACGGAGCTCCATCGCAGTCTTTAACACTGGTAGCATGCCGCGACAGCGTGGACGTGAACCGTATGTGCAGTTGACGGACTTTGAGTGAGGGCGTATAGTGGGCATGCGGGAGGCCGGGTGGACGTACCGCCGAATTGCTCAACACGTGGGGCGTGAGGTCTCCACAGTACATCGATGTTGTCGCCAGTGGTCGGCGGAAGGTGCACGTGCCCGTCGACCTGGGACCGGACCGCAGCGACGCACGGATGCACGCCAAGACCGTAGGATCCTACGCAGTGCCGTAGGGGACCGCACCGCCACTTCCCAGCAAATTAGGGACACTGTTGCTCCTGGGGTATCGGCGAGGACCATTCGCAACCGTCTCCATGAAGCTGGGCTACGGTCCCGCACACCGTTAGGCCGTCTTCCGCTCACGCCCCAACATCGTGCAGCCCGCCTCCAGTGGTGTCGCGACAGGCGTGAATGGAGGGACGAATGGAGACGTGTCGTCTTCAGCGATGAGAGTCGCTGCTGCCTTGGTGCCAATGATGGTCGTATGCGTGTTTGGCGCCGTGCAGGTGAGCGCCACAATCAGGACTGCATACGACCGAGGCACACAGGGCCAACACCCGGCATCATGGTGTGGGTAGCGATCTCCTACACTGGCCGTACACCACTGGTGATCGTCGAGGGGACACTGAATAGTGCACGGTACATCCAAACCGTCATCGAACCCATCGTTCTACCATTCCTAGACCGACAAGGGAACTTGCTGTTCCAACAGGACAATGCACGTCCACATGTATCCCGTGCCATCCAACGTGCTCTAGAAGGTGTAAGTCAACTACCCTGGCCAGCAAGATCTCCGGATCTGTCCCCCATTGAGCATGTTTGGGACTGGATGAAGCGTCGTCTCACGCGGTCTGCACGTCCAGCACGAACGCTGGTCCAACTGAGGCGCCAGGTGGAAATGGCATGGCAAGCCGTTCCACAGGACTACATCCAGCATCTCTACGATCGTCTCCATGGGAGAATAGCAGCCTGCTTTGCTGCGAAAGGTGGATATACACTGTACTAGTGCCGACATTGTGCATGCTCTGTTGCCTGTGTCTATGTGCCTGTGGTTCTGTCAGTGTGATCATGTGATGTATCTGACCCCAGGAATGTGTCAATAAAGTTTCCCCTTCCTGGGACAATGAATTCACGGTGTTCTTATTTCAATTTCCAGGAGTGTATTTGCGTAGTGTATATCTGAGGCTTTTTACTTATTTGGAATTGGGTAACAGCCTAAAAACCACATTTAGACTGACTAGCTCACCAGCCCCCGTAGTTAACTCGCGAGAAGGATTCGATCCGTGTCACGCTCACGTCCCCGAATCCTGGAAACAGTGCACTAACGCGCTCGGTTATCCGGGTGGGTTATAGTATCCCATACCATTGAACCAGTATCCCGTACCACTAAATCAGTCTAAATCAAGTTCAAATTTAATTCTGTTCATAATAAAATTATGAAAATCATTAAAATATTCGGCACGTTGTGCCAGGAATCATCACAAAGCATACAGAACCATTTTATGTAACCGTATTAATTAAACATTGGTAAAATTGCTCTCCGTAGGAGGCTGTTGAACTGAAAAGAGACACTGTTGTAAGTCACATGGCGTAAACCTCCCATATTGGTTTAGTGTGCGTGACGATAAAGTTACTTTTTCGTGGCCTCTACGATATCTAGCTAGTGAAATGAAATATGTACCATTGTGGTATGTACTTGGAAATTAATTGATAAACCATTACCATCATCATTACGAGGATGATTTGGTAAGTCTGGTAAAAAAGCAACAAAATGGTTTGTTTCGTGAACAAGTCACCTTATTTCTCGACATACTTTCCTTTGAAGTATGTGTACTTGGACCAGCGATCCTCCGGCTCCTTCACTCCGTAGGGAATGTAGTTTCTACTAATCTCTGCAAAATACTCATTGACTGTAACTACCACTTCCTCATGTGATGAAAGTTTCCTGCAAGCAAGCAAAAGTTTCATGTTAGGAGACAGGAAGAAGTCATTTGAGGTAAAGTCTGGTAGATAGGGTGGATGAGGAAAATCAAAGCCCACTCCATGCACTTTCCCATTGTTATCACTGAAGTTTGGGATGGTGCACTATCCGTGTGAAAGAGCGTGTCAACTATGGTTTTTTGTAGCCAACACAAGTTTCAAACCAACCAGCAATGTAGTATAATAGGGTCCAGTTATATTTCTACTTCTTCCAAGTAATCTATGAGGGAAAAATTCATGGTGAAACCTTCAAGTATCATTTGTTGGCAGCTGAAGGTTTCACCATGAATTTTAACAATTATTTGGCGGCTGAATATGCCCACCTGCAAACATACATAAATTAGTGTAGGAGGATGAGTCATTGGGAGTCCGAAATAATAGTGGCCATCACCTTACCAACTGACAAAATTGTCTGTTTGCCTTCTTCTGTGCACTTTCAACATCCTCAGCCCACTGTTTTGACTGCCGTTTTGACTCTGATGTTTAGTAATGCATTCAGCTTTCATCAACAGTCACAAATCGGCGAAAAAGTCCAGCGGATTGTTATTAAACATCGCCTGACATTGTGCTGAAATGTTGTGCCGGATGACCTTTTGGTCGACTGTGGGCAATTGTGGCACCCACATTCTTCATAACCAATTCTCCGCGCAGGATATTGTGCATTCACTCAGTTGAGATGCTGTAGACTCACCAATCTCACGAGTTTTTATTCGGCGCTCTTGCACTACCATGTCATAAATATTATCAAAGGTTTCTTTTGTGGTGACCTCAATTGGACTGCTGGAGGTCTCTTCATCTTCGATGCTTTTCCGACCATGTTTAAATTCATTTATCCACAAGTAAATGGTTTTCAACGATGGTGCAGCATCCGCAGCAACTTCATCCAGTTCTATTTTGATTTGTGGGGCAGTCCAACCCTTCCAATGAAAATGTTTAGTAACAGAATGAAACTCGGTTTTCACTATTTTCAACCGCAGTCGACACACTGACCAATTCTGACGGCTGTCAACAATGAATTGTACAGTGTACATTGTTGGAAATATTTATGCGATCTTTGGAATGATCAAGCTTACCATCCATGAAGGCCGACCAAAAACGTTCCATTCATTAACGGACATTTATAGGAAGTGTGAATTCCCTAACAGTTGACTTGCAAAATACTGAACGAAATCACACATCTACGCAGTATCTATATGTAGAAAAACTCATACTGTTTTATATCGCTGAAGTAATTTAGCACCATATTAGGAAGTATTCGCATTATTTCTTAGAACCCACATTCTTCGTCCAGCTTATAGTCATTTCCAAGGTTGCCTCCATTGTTCACGAAAAAACACGTCGCAACAGCAGATGTGAGCGCCCTGTAATCTTCCTATCACGTTCCGCTAGAATTTATGACACATTTATACACTTGTGAAGAACGACCGACTTGAGGCCACAAGTGCGACTGCACATATTTGCCACAATATCCTTACATGAGATCCTGTGTTTCGTACCGACAGCCAGCCTCATGTAGCTATTATGAGAGATAACGACTACGTTCGCCATGCCGTGAAATCGCAGGCCACCACATCGTCTGTTACAGCAATAACAGATGGCGCTCACTCGATCGTTCGTAGTTCAGTTGCCAGGTACCACTTGTATACTTGTTATCGCTTGCCAATGCCCTCGCCAGGTTCACGTATCACAGGTTATAATCTCGCCTACAGTCGATCATAATAAACCAGCATTGGCGATCTGGGTCAGTCTTTTGACATATTGAGCCTTCAGTTTCAAGGTGAGCAATTAGCAGCTGACAATCGGAAGGCTATAGATGCATTCCAGGTCAGTAAATAGTCAGAAAGGGACGAGCTTACATACTGGGAAGTCCTAGCGGCTCTCTCTTACATTTTAGCGATGGAATCCTTTTGAAGTAGTACTAAGTATTTTATGGGGCTCTCAAATAAGCAAAAAGCGTTTTATGCTCATTCTATATTTCATTACTTTCATCATGGCAGCGACAACAGCAACCGTTACGGGATTGTCTCGAATGAAAAACAGCCCACAGTTTCACTGAATTATGTTTATTTTAAACCTTGAACATGGTTTCAGCTAGAATAATATAGCCTTCTTCAGAAGTAATACACACTAATAAATGAAAAATGTCTTACACTTTTTCATTTATTAGTGTATATGACTTCTGAAGAAGGCTATATTATTATAGCTGAAACCACGGTCAAGGTTTAAAATAAACATAATTTAGTGCAACTGTGGGCTGTTTTTCATTCGAGACATTCTATATTTATATTTAATGAAAATAAAAATAAGCACGTTTTAGACTACTGACTTCTACAGAAATATACAAAAATAGAGCACAATAATACAAAAAAGTAGCACTGTATTGATTCCACTGCATATGGATAAAATTGTTTCCATTTAATGGGAGGCATGAAGTGTTTTTTTCACTTTTGATCGCCTGTTTAATGTCAGGATAGGTAGAAAGCTGAGCTTCCAGTCATATCCCCGTATTTTGTCTTTGTAGCTGCATACGCAGGGAAGCCCGTTTCACACAATCTGTTGTAGGGAACAGGAGAACAGAAAGAGCGCATACGGCAAGTTGCGGATGTATATTACGAACCCTGCACCAAAACCCATCAAGTGGCTCCCATCCTTGAACCTGAACTTACTTATAAAAAGGATTCATAAGTTGCTTTGGCACGTTTCTAGGTTCTGAAAATTCGGTACAAAAGGGTTCTGGACCCATGAATTCATATTCCATTTTGTATTCGGCTCTTAAGGAATATACTTCTCAAAACATGCACTCGGATCATTGGAACAATTCTTCATATACTTCATACCATAGTTCTGCTGTCTTACCAACGAACACAGTCTCAAAAAGTTTTCTATTTCTCTCTTGCCAACAATCATATATTTTTTGAAGGCGGTTATTTTGTTATTAGCATCGAAAACTGTTGTCTGTTTTCCTTGTAAAGATAGATTTAATTTATTAATTTTTCCAAATCTATCTGCCAAAAGAGCTACACTGAACAACCAAATCACATCACTCAATGTGTTTTAATTTTTAATGAGAAAGTAATGTCAGTCATAAAAACTTATAATTCACATCTCCGAATAATCTTAAACTCTCACCCCGAGACAATCGTCTAACTTGTGTGAGGAACAGTAGTGTTTTAGCCGTGCGGTTAAAGGCGCTGCAGTCTGGAATCGCAAGACCGCTACGGTCGCAGGTTCGAATCCTGCCTCGGGCATGGATGTTTGTGATGTCCTTAGGTTAGTTAGGTTTAACTAGTTCTAAGTTCTAGGGGACTAATGACCTCAGCAGTTGAGTCCCATAGTGCTCAGAGCCATTTGAACCATTTGAACAGTAGTGTTTTATGTCTGATTCCATGTTCTTCACTCTGTATTGACACAACTGGCACTGAAGAGGGAGTGATTTAACGTATTTGATTCCTCATTGAGGGAAAACATACTACTTACTTTTGAGGGCTTCTCCACACTTCAGCAGTTACCCTGTATCCCCAAAGCCAGCGTTCACGGTCATGGCAGTATTCCTCTTTTAGATCCGTCTTCCTCACTATTCTAATTAATCCCGCTCTCCATTTTACGTTTGCTCGTCCACCCTTTTTCCTTTCCAGCGGCGACCATACCACGACTGCCGTATATGGCCTTACCATTGAAGAGCTCTACCCTCCACCTTTTGCGCGACATGTCATTCCATATCCATTACTTCCCTAATTTCATTTCTTCTGCCCTCCATTCTGGATATCCTGGCTGCACTCCTTATTCCAGCCATTTCTAGTACCTGCACTCTACTTTTCTGCCGCTCCCCCAGAGCTCCTATTGCACCGTATGTTAGTATACTTTCCACTACCCTTTGCCGAATCCTCTTGATGTTGCCCAGTTCCACAGAACTCCATTTAGTATTTTAAGTGCTCCTCTTGCCTGCTAGATCCGGCATTCCACATCTGCTTCACAGTTCCCCTAGGAATAGAACACTGCCAATAGTTCCTTGTACCAGAACTAAAAGGTGTCCGGGAAGTAAGGATGAATTTGAAATTTTGCGCCGTTTTGTCATATGATGGAAGCCGTGGTTTTTTTATGTTTATCTCCCATCCTTCCCATTGGTAGCTGTTAGTTTTTGTGTGGTGATCATTGTTGTTTGATGTTTATTTTCGTCATGGAGCAGATGACAACTGAGCAACGCATCCAAGTGATGGAAAGTTATTTCAAAGACAGTGAAAGTTCCACGGTAACCGTTCGTGAATTGTGTGTGACACTCGGACGTAATGCTTCTCCATCCGAATCATTAACGCGGAAGCTGATCCGGAAGTTTGAGACCACTGGATCTGTTTCAGACGTTACGAAAACAGGACGACCGCGTTCTATTCGAACACAAGAAAATATTGCTGTCGTGCGTGACAGTGTGACCGTAAGCCCCAGAAAATCGGTTCGCCGACGAGCTCAACAATTGAATTTATCACCAAGTTCACTGCATAAAATCCTTTCAAAAGGTCTGAAAACTCAGGAGGATGCACAACACCTCTATCACCAATGCCAAGCCGAATAACTGCGTCATAGAGGCCAGAGGTGGACCAATGAGTTATTGACTTGCTAGGTTTGTGAAATTCTTTCTGTTGAATAAACCATCAAATTTTTCTGACATCGTACACGGCTACAGATTTCCGTCCCACTCAGATAATTCCGTCGTGATTCGTAGTTCGGTTTTTATTTTTTAGTGTGTATTTTAAACAGGGTCAGCGACATATGCAACCTTTTTTTAAGTCATTTTCATGTTTCGAATATCGCACTCAACTTTCTCCCTCGTTTAACCAATGCGTGCAATTGGTGTTACGAAGTCCGTATTAGGGATATCTGATGTGCTTCTACACCTCCAGCGCTTTCCATTGCGCGCTAATGTGCGCAGAATCTTACGCGTTTTATAAATCCATAAATATTAGCTGTACGTTCTTACCCTTAGAACACTCCCTCCCGCTTGCTTGTCGAAGGCTGAAAAATGTTACATACAAAACCATCCAACCTTAAAACCTGAATGATTCTCTCCCATATTTCCCTTAATCCATTCTCCAACCTATTTTTCATTATAGCACTAAAAAGTGTTCTGATAGATGCCATAACAATTCCTCTATAATTATTTGGGTGCTTATTGTCTTTCGTTTTGGTAGATACCATATTTGTATGATACACACCACTTTGGCATTTCCTTTCCCTCCAAAATCTGAACCATTTTAGGTATAAGTTTTGTCATTTGTGGAGGCTTCTATTTCCACAATTCCATCACAACTCCTCCCAGTATACACACCTCCCCGTTGCTTGCCTTTTCCAGTATCTCTTTTCCTTCTTACATTAGTATAGGTTCTGCATTACCTAGTGTACTGCTTTCATTGTAGACCTATCACGTGTTCTCTTCTCATTTATACCAGAAGTTCTTCAAAAGTTTCTTCCACTGTCCAATAAATGTACGTTGTGGATGTGGAATTTCTACCCATTTCCTTCCTTATCATCCTACACGCGTCTGACGGTCTCCTTTATCGAAGCGAATGCTCTGTTTCCCCACATAATAAGAAAAATAACTCATATACAACAAATAGTAGTATTTATAAGAGTTTTTGTTACAAGACATGATGTGTTTGGTTTTTTAGGTTGATACTATTTTGATGGAGCCCTGGTAGATACCTTACGGAGATCCAGCACTCTGCGGAGCACACATTTAGTACCCCAATAGCTCTAAAGTCACCAAGATGCAGCAGTTGCTAAATTTTCGTCGGCCTCTCTCATAATCAACAGTGGAAACTGTCAAATTCAGTCTCGGCGACTAACTTTTAGCAACTTTAACAGTCCTGTGTTAGCAAGACCATTAACAGAGCTTTGAAAAACATGCAAGTATGTGAGGCTGAATGGACAGATAAAATGCATTCAGAATATCTAGAATTATTGGGGGAAGGGACAACCAAATGGCGAATCAATTAGTTGGTCAGAATCTACGATACTGGCAACATGCAATAAGATATTTTCTTCATGCACGCAAATCGGAGCACAACTATCGCCCTCCCAGCTTAATAGCTCCTCTATGCAAGGTAGGCGAGAATCCGTTAGACGACGATCAGTGTGGCTTCAGGAAAGTCAAAAGCACTAGAAAGCCATCCTGAGATGGTGCTAGATAATGGAAGTAAAAGATAAAAAAATTTACGACACGTTCATAGAGCATGTTACCTAAAAAAAAAAAAAAGCGTTCAACAGTGTAAGATGCTCGGAATTCTAAGAACAATTTGAGTGAACTGTAAGAAGGGATGAGTAAATTACAAGTTGAAACAACAAGAATGGAAGAACAGTGCTTCGATTATAAAAGGTGTAAGGCATGTACTCTTTCACCCAGACTGGTCAATCAATATAACGAATGGAATGCACTGATGGAAATAAAAATAAAGATCTGAGAATGGAACTGAAATTCGGGGAGACAGGATTCGATGACGATATTTCTATCGTCAGAGAAAGCGAAAATGAATTACAGAATGTGTTGAACTGAATTAGGAATCCAGTGAGTACAGAATATGGATTGATAGTAAACCGAAGAAAGACGAAAGCAATGGGGAGCAGCTGAAAGGTCATTAGTGATAAACTCAACATCCTAACATGGCGAAGATGAAGAGAAGGAGTTCTGCTACCTTTGAATCCAAGTAATATATTACGGACGAAGCAAGGAGGACATAATAAGCATACTAGCACGGGCAAATAGAGCATTCGTATGCAAAAGAAATCAATTAATATTAAAAGTTGGTATGAATTGGACGTAAAAAATTATGACAATGTTCGTTAGGAACACAGCGTTGTACAGTAGTGAATGAAGGACTGTGCGAAAAACACAACAGAAGAAAACTGAAGCTTGTGCTGTAGAAGGATGTGGAAAGTTAGGTGGACTGATAAGAATTGAAGAAGTTCTCCGATGAATCGGCGAATAAAGCAATATGTGGACATCACTGACAAGAGGAAGGGCAGAACAATGAGCCAGTTGTTACGACAGGAAGGGTTAACTTACACGGTACGATAAGGATCTGTAACGGATAAAAATTGTAGGGGAATGTAGGAAATGGAATATAACATTTAACTGTTGACGTAAGGTGTTGTAAATGCTGCTATGGAAAGAAGATGATGGCACAAGACAGGTATTCATGGCAGGCCGCATTAAACCAGTCTTAAGACTGATGACTCAAAAAAGTGCAGTGTTTCTTCAGAACCCTAGTTAATATTTTCTTGATCACTTAAAAAATGTCTTCAGCAGTCACGTTTTGTGACAACAGTACTACATTGGCATCTCCCCTCCTTCGATATTCTTTTTATTGCTTAGTGTTTGGTTTTGTACATCTTGCTCGTGTAATAAATGTTTTTGTTAGGTGGCTATAATTTCGCACTTTACAAGCACCCATCCACATACTTTGCCGTGATCTACAAATACAATTAGGTACCATGTGATAGGTTGTATATCGTATATGTGAATATGTAAAGGAGACTGACATTGTCATTTACACCTTGTGAATAGTTGTTAACGCTTATTGCATGCAAGGTGACGGGGTGTCTCTATTATAAAAACTGCGTAATGAATGACTGCCTGTACTAGCACAGGTTGGAACGCCAGTGGAGATAAAACGGCAGGCAGAACTCAAGCTCTGGGTGGAAGGTCGACACAGGCTTTGATCCTGCTTAAAAACAGGAGGGACGTCGTGGCACCTGTGCTCTGGAGCACAAAAGGGTGACGGCTGCCGCTATCGGCCGCTATTGTAGTTGGGCCAGAAGGATAACCAGATAATACTTCCGAACTTCGCAAATCTTGGACGCAGGTGAGAGGAACGAAGAAGCGGCACCTTGGAGACCACGCAGGCTGGGTTATTTCCAAGGATTTTTACTCATCGTATGAGAATAGGTATTTCCTCGCAAACTTTCCGCGCTGGACGACAAAATGGTTGGTCGGCGTTCGGGGGAATCTGTGGAGAGGGAGAATATTCCGTGGGTTCGGGAATATGATTCGTTTCCGGAATTACGATGGTGGGGAGCCGAGCCTTGCTGAGAAGACAGCAGCGGAGAGACATGGTCTTCTGTTGTGAGTGCCCGTGTGTGACGGTAGCTCTATATCAGCTTCGTTGGTACAGCCGGACTTCCTGTCTTTGCTCTCAGGAGAGTTTATACTGAGAACAGTTAGGCACTGTACTATTGCGAAACTGTATGATTCTGGACTTCACCTCCGGGTTGACAGTCGTCGTTGAGTATGCAGCTTTCAGTAATTGAGAGCACTTCCTCTGCCTCTACTTCCGTTACGTTATCTGAACTCTGTCCTTGTGGCTGGGAGTTCGCGTTTCTCGTCTACATAATACAGAGAGGAGAAGACAGTATTAGAGTATATTAGTCAGAGGACCGCCTTCTGTAATCTTACGGTTAGAAAGAGTTTATTTGTGGCTGGAGATCTTCCATCGTCGGGATGTCCGGCACAGGCCGCTGTGGCCAAGCGGTTCTAGGCACTTCAGTCTGGAACCGTGCTGCTGCTACAGTCGCAGGTACGAATCCTGCCTCGGGCGTGGATGTGTGTGATGTCCTTAGGTTAGGTAGGTTTAAGTAATTATAGGTCTAGGGGACTGATGACCTCAGGTGTTAAGTCCCATAGCGCTTAGAGCCATTTGAACCACTTTTGATGTCCGGCGCATAGTACGCGTGCAGTTGAATAGAATATTTAATGACAGGTTGATAGGTCATAGAAGCAGCTTACCATGGCCTGCAGGTTCTCCGGACATTACATCTCTGGAGTTCTTTCTTTGGGGAAAATTTAAGGATATTTGTTATCGTGATCCACCGACAACGCCTAAAAACAAGCGTCAGCGCATTGTCAACGCATGTGCGACGATTACTGAAGGCGATCTACTCACTTTTGAGACGAAATTCGTTACACGTGTTGCCAAATGCATTGAAGTTGAAGGACATCATTTTGAGCATTTATTACATTAATGAGGTTATTACGGTTGCTCACGCAGAAACAGCACGCATTCCCATAATTTATGAAAAGGTCACAAAAGTAAATGTATCACATTGGAAAGACAGAAATGAAGTCCAAATGTAACTACTTTTTGTGTTTTAATTAAAAAAAAAAACCACATTGTTACCAACTGTTCATCTGAATGGGTGAGACATGTTATAAGTGTTGGAATATTACAGCGCCATCCATCACAAAGCGAAACAAATGTTCCAAATCACATATTCATATGTATTTACGTACTACACGAATATGTAAAAGTCTGGGGGTATCCATTAAAAAAAATGCAGTTTCTATCAATTTGACCAATGGCAGCTCCAACTAGTGGGCCATCCAACTCGCCATCTGTTTCCCCCCGTCACGCTCGAACAGATTTCTTCTTCTTATTTTTTCATTTAATGCTAATTTCGTGATATATTTGGCCGGGTCACTCTATCAATGGACCACTCTACATATATATGAGATTAACAACAAAATAAAACGAAAAATACAGCTCTAACTAAAGCGGCTACCAACGGAATAAATTGACTTTGTGTTGTTTAAGTAAAATCGGGTTTCTTGCTGCCTTCACTAATTAAATATGCATGTACTTTCGTCCTAGTACCCGTCAATGTTATTCAAGTGGTAACTTACTTCAAAAAGCCTTACTGTTGGCTGTGACGAAAGTCGTGCTCCGTTTATCCCCTAATATGGTAGTGTTTCCGTCCCACATCGACTTCACGGTTGACGGTTACTGCCTGGTAATACTTAGGGAGTCGTCGTTAGAGGGCTCTCTAGTGCTATTGGGAGTAATAAAATATATGTTATTCTCATAAAATAAGATTTCTTAAAGTAACCATTAAAAGCAGTACAGCTTGCCGTTAGCAAGTTTCTAAGATGGAACAGGAACTGCTGATTTTCCGATGAAAATATACACAGTACTAAAGCATTGCGGCGAACACAAACGCACCATGAAAGTGTATAAAAATTTAAATATCGTCAGGCCCGTTATAGTGTACCATAGTACGAAACACATTCAGAAGCTCGGGCGAAGAATACTTCAGAAACTGTTACTCCTAATGGCCGTCTCCGTAGCTGCATGGTCAGCGCTGCTGACTCCGACCCGGATGAGCCGGGTTCGATTCCCGGTACCGCCAAAGTGTTTTCCTTGGTGGGAGGACCGGAACAGTCTGTACTCAACTTCATGATGCTAACTGAGGAGCTACTTGATGTAACAGTAACGGCTCCAGGTCACGGAAATTGAGGTCGACTGAGAGAGTGATATGCTGACCTCGCGCCCTTCCATACAGCATCCAGTGACTCCGTTGGCAGAGGACGACACGGCGGTCAGTCGGTCCTTGGGCCTGCGAGGAAAACGGGCCCAGCCACGAGATTGTGAAGTCACACTAGTCGACTTGTCCGTCACACTTCGCGCGAAAGCTCTGCTCCGTGCAGGACTCACTGGAAACCAGTATGTAATTGAAACGAGCCACACTAAAGATCTTTACTTTGACGTGAGCTGTCGAAAGCTTGCATGCATTTCAACGCGCAGTCAAGACTTATGAAACTCGACTGAAATAGTTACACGCTCCCCGGTGGATATAGCTTCTGGCACTCGTAAGACCTATAGTGAGACGTGTTGTGACTTTCGCACCACGGTCTGTCCTCGTGGGCCTCGATCGGTCCCAAAGGGTCCGCTGGGGCCTGTGGACGCAATTAACGTTGCTTACATCCTCATATTTTGTGCCACAGGTCCCTAAATAAGCTTTAATGATAAAAAAACCGCCGAGAAGTCTCTGAAGTAACGTTACATTGTGAAAGAAAATCAATGATTTTCTTTCCACAGTCTAATTTAAATCTATAATGCTGCAATGTTGACTGAAGTTCTGTTTGTTTCTCAGCTGGTTCCCTCTTCCTTGAACGTTCATCGTTTCGTGAGTGCGAGGCCTGTGGTACTATGGGCGGCGTACACACTGCTCATATTCGGGCTGTTCTCCCGTTAATGAGAACCATGAAGCACTTTTAATTTGGCAAAACTCACTTTTATACCAGACAGAGCGGCGCAGAGTGTTCCAGCCGAAATTAATATTTCCAAATTCATGAATACAAATTGCTAACTTAACGAGTGTCAGATGAAGAGCGGCGAAGCGCAGGCCGCCTCTCAATTGCTCTCCACGCACTCCGAGAAGCGAAATGCGCAGCTGCTGCCTCCTCCATCGCCCACGTTTTTTACGCTTAGCGGCGTATATCGCGTAGCTCAAATTTTGCATAAACTTAATTGAACTTGAGCTCAGCATCTTCCAAAGGTAGCAGAAATTTAAAGAGCGTTTCACTTGCGAAAGGGACCGCGATTGTTCAGGAAAAGATTTTGCACAATGTGACGTAACCAAAGCTGATACATATTTTGAATTCGGATACCGATAATTAAATTTCTCAAATTCGAATATTCGTTTTAAAATACACTGATGTGACAACAGTCATGGGATAACAACATGCGCATACACAGATGGCTGTAGTATCACGTACACAAAGTACAGAAGGGCAGTGCATTGGCAGAACTGTCATTTGTACTCAGGTGATTCATGAGAAAAGGTATCCGACATGAGTGTGGCTGCACGGCGGAAATTAACAGAATTTGAACGCGGAATGATAGTTCCCTCTCGGAAATCGATAGGGAATTCAATATTCCGAGATTGTCAGTGTCAAAGTTATGCCCAGAAAACCAAATTTTAGTCATTACCTCTCACGATGGACCACTCAGTGGCCGATGGCCTTCACTTAACGACCGAGAGCAGCGGCCTTAGTGTAGAGTTTTCAGTGGTCACAGACAAGCAACACGACGTGAAATGGCTGCAGACCAATGTGGAACGTATGATGTAAGTATCCATTAGCATAGTGCGGCGAAATTTTGTGTTTTGGGCTATGTCAGCAGACGACAGACCCGATTACCTATTGGTAACAAGACGACATCACCAACAACGCCTCTCCCGAGCACGTGACCATATCGGATGGACGCTACATTAATGGAGAATTGTGGCCTGCTCAGATGAGTCACGATTTCACTTGGGAACAGTTGATGGTAGTGTTCGAAGGTGGCGTAGACCCCGAGAAGTCTTGGACCCAAGTCATCAACGGAACACTGTGTAACCTGGTGGTGGCTCCACAATGCTGTGGGCGGTGTTTACATGGAATTGATTCCGTCTTACGCTGCAACGGACCCGATCATTTAGTGGAACTGGTTACGTTCGGCTACTTGGAGGCTACTTGCAGCAAACATCGGTGGAAGTTTTATGGATGACGATGCGTCTTGTCACCGGGCCACAATTGTTCGCCATTTGTTTGAAAAAATTTCTAGACATTTCGAGCGGCGAATGATTTGGCCATCCAGATCACCCAACATGAATCCCGTCAAAGATATATGGTACATTATCGAGAGGTCAGTTCACGCACTAAATTCTGTACCGGCAACACTTCCGCAAATATGGATGGCTATAGGGGCAACATGGCTCAATATTTCCGTAGGGAACTTCCAACGACATGTCGATTCCATGCCACGTCGAGTTGCTTCAGTACATCGGGCAATAGGTGGTCCGACTCCATATTAGGAATTTGTCACCTCATTGTATACCGACTAGAACTCATTATTCCATATAAAAAATTTATATCTTATAGGTGAAGAATAAATTTAGAAATCTTCTAAATTGTCGATATCCAACGACACTGAAGAATTGAGAATATGCCCCAGAGTTGATTAAATAACAGTGCGTAAAACCTTTTCCTGTTGAGTCACGGCCGTCTGTCCATGTTATTAAACTCAGATTTGCTAGATGTTTATCAGATAATGTCTTTGGCAACGCGGTACTCCTCATTGCCTCAAATTTTATCTCTGTACTTCCTCTTTGTGAGCGCTTGGCGGAAAGTGGTGGAGAAACGGAGACACGTCGTGTTTTTTATGTGCTATAAAGCAGACATTGTATTTAGAATTGATAGCTCTTGGAAGCGAATGAATATTATATTTTGTAATAGCGATGTTTGAAGGGTTAAAACTACAAGTAGTCGAAGTGAAGACATTTATATCTTTTCAGTCGGGGATTCACCAGACTTTCAGAATCCTGGCATCACTTGTTCAAATTAATGGTTCAAATGGCTCTGAGCACTATGGGACTTAACATCTGAGGTCATCAGTTACCTAGACTTAGAACTACTTAAACCTAATTAACCTAAGGACATCACACACATCCATGTCCGAGGCAGGATTCGAACCCACGACCGTAGCAGCAGCGCGGTTAAGGACTGTAGCGCCTAGAACCGCTCGGCCACAGTGGCCGGCATCACTTGTTTTTTTTCGTAGGAAGTAGACGTGCGGCGTCATCATACCAATATAAAAGACAACTAAGCTAACTTCAAGACAATCAGTTAAGTGAAAAGTATAATTCACTAAAGTAAATATACGCTTCAGTGCAATTCCATTCAGAATAATGACAAACGTTCTTTCTATGGACAGGCCATTATATAAATACTACTGAATCGGCATATTAAAACATCTTACTACAGAACAAGTGTAGCTGAAGCCAAAGCCAAAGACAATGCCGTACTTCGCCTACGCAGGAGCGATCTCTACAAAAATCAGCAAGATCCAATGTGTGCCATCACGTGCGTAAAGCACCCACTGAGCAAGACTCAGAAGCGGTGTAAATGATTCATGCTTACGTAAACGTGGAATTTACGGCATTCTGTGTAAATAGATCATCAGTCTTTTGACTGGTTTGATGCGGCGCGTACCATCCTGTCCCTTCTCTTTATCAATGTTTTCCACATATTCCTTTCCTCTCCGATCCTGAGCAGAACTTCCTCATTTCTTACCTTATCAGTCCACTTAATCTGAACATTATTCTGTAGCATCACATCACAAATGCTTCGATTCTCTTCTTTTCCTGTTTTCCCATAGTCCATGTTTCACTACCATACAATGCTGTATTCCAGACGTACGTTCTCAGAAATTTCTTCTTGATACTAGTAGACTTCTGTTGACCAGGAATGCCCATTTTGCCATTGCTAGTTGGTTTTTATGTCCTCCTTGCTCCGTCCGTCATCAGTTATTTTACTGTCGAGCTTGCAGAATTCCGTAACTTCATCTATTCCGTGACAAACAATAGTGATGTCAATTTCTCGCTGTCCTCATTTCTGCTCTGCTCATTACTTTCGTCTTTCTTCGATTTACTCTCAAACCGAATTCTGTACTCATTAAATTGTTCATTCCATTCAGCACATCGTGTAATTCTTCTTCACATTCACTCAGGATAGCAATGTCATCAGCAAATCGTATCACTGATATGATTTCACCTTGAATTTTGATTCCACTCTTGAAAGTTCCTTTTATTTCCATCATTGCATCTTCCATGTACAGATTAAACAGCAGGGGGGAGAGACAACATCCCTGCCTTAGACCCTTTCTAATCCGACCACTTCGTTCTTAGTCGTCCACTCTTAATTATTCCCTCTTGGCTCTTGTAAATTTTGTGTATTACCCGTATCTCCCTATAGCATCTTGCACCATTTTACATCGTCGAAGGCGTTTTCCATGTCTTCAAATCCTATGCACGTGTCTTGATTTATCTTTAGTCTTGCTTCCATTATCAGCCGCAATGTCAGAATTGCCTCTCTCGTGCCTTTTCCTTTTCTAAAGCCAAACTGATCGTCATCTAACACATCCTCAACTTTCTTTTCCATTCTTCTGTATGTTATTCTTCTCAGGAACTTGGATGATTTAAGCTAATTGTACAATTGTCGCACTTGTCAGCTCTTGCAGTCTTCGAAATGTGTGGATGATATTTTTCTTAAAGTCAAATGGTTTGTCGCCTGACTCATACATTCTATATACCAACGTGAATAGTCGATTTGTTGCCACTTCCCCAAATGATTTTAGAAATTCTGGGGGAGTGGTATCTATCCTTTCTGCCTCATTTGATCTTAGGTTCAAATGGTTCAAATGACTCTGAGCGCTATGGGTCTTAACATCTGAGGTCATCAGTCCCCTAGAACTAAGAACTACTTAAACCTAACTAACCTAAGGACAGCACACACATCCATGCCCGAGGCAGGATTCGAACATGCGACCGTAGCGGTCGTGCGGTTCCAGACTGAAGTGCCTAGAACCGCTCGGCCACACCGGCCGGCCTGATCTTAAGTCCTTCAAAGCTCTTTTAAATTCTGATTCTAATAATGGATCCCCTATCTCTTCTAAATCAACTCCTGTTTCCACTTCTATGACATCATACAAATTATTGGAAATTTGTGCATACAGCATCCAAATTTTGAGTTTACAGTAAAAGTCGAGATAACACAGTTAACTTCTTAGAAATAACAACAACCATGAAGAATGGGAAGCATAATTTTGGTGTACACAGTGAAACAACTTAATTGACACCAATTGTGATAACCACTTGTTATACTCACGACGGTAAAAATTTTATTTTTTAGGACATAAGCAGGACGTTAGAGATTCAGTGACGAAAACGAGAGAACTACATATCTCAAAGAAACACCCATCCTGAAACTATATATATCATCATCAAAAAACTAACTTTGACAAAATTGTAAATTATTGGGTAAAGGGGTGAAATGCTTTCGAAAATGTTACATAAAAATTACGTTTAAAACAAACAATAGACTGAAATCGAGAGTACGACACAAGATACCTATTTCCAGTCAAATACATGTGCCCACGTGTTTACAAGGTTACAGGAGGCCACAAGAAGTATTTACGAACTCAAAACAAAAGAAACGCCTTTATGACTCCACTACTTTAAATGGCCATTTTGTACAAAACATGGAAAAAATTATATTGTATTAAGAACAAGTGGACAACCTAGTAAACTTCTTAAAAACAATTGACATTTACCTAATTACAAAGAACAAGCGAAAATCAACGCTCAACGAATTGAGTAGTCACAATAAGTATTTTCCCATTTGCAGAGGACATTCAAAGCCCTCACATACTCCATCTGAGCAAAAGTATCCGGACACCTATCAGTGGACGTTAATAAGGGAATTTTTCCACCCTTTGCCTTTATGGCAGGTCTTCTGGGGACACTTTCAGCAAGGTATCTTAATATCTGTGGAGCAATGGAAGCCTATTCTTCCTCAACAGCCAAATCCAGAGATGGTAGTGTTGTGGAAGGCTGGGTTGTGAAGCAATGTCGTTGCTGTAATGTATCTGAAAGAAATTTCGTTGCATTCAGGACAAGATTCTCGGAAAATCAGTCCATTTCATGAATGTCCACATACCATTACCTTCAAATCACTCGTTGTAAGTCGGCGCCACTCGCTACATCACTTCTATTCATATGTTGAACATCAGTACTAAGCCGATGGGCAAGTTTAAACGAAACGAAGTACATATCTTACTTACCATCTGGAAGCAATCCTGCATTCAGATGGGCTGGATGTCATAACACTGTAATGGACACAGAAAGGGGGAGGGAGGATCAGCTGGAAAGAGAGAGAGGGGTGATAGGGAGATGGACAGACTCAAAGAGGGAAGGAGGAAATGGTCAGACAAAAATGGGAGGAAAAATGTCCAGAGATAGGGGAAGGTACAGTTAAAGAGCGAGATAAGTAGATAGAACGAAAGGGGGGGGGGAGGAAATGGACAGAGAGAGAGAGAGAGAGGGAAGGATAAGATGGACAGAGAGAGGGCGTAGAGATGGACCAAGACAGGGGCGATGGATAGAGAAGGAGGTGGATAGAAGAAAGAGAGAGACAGAGAGGAAATGAAAATAGAGAGGGGAAGAAAGAGAATGACAGGTAGAAATTGAAGGAAGAGATGTAAAGAGAAAGGGATGAGGAGGACATAAACAGAGATAAGGTGTATGAGGAGATGGTTGGGAGAGGGTGGGAAGAGGATATGGGCAAATTGGGGAAAAGGAGATGAATAGAGATATAGGGGTGGTGGAGGTGGATAGAGAGAGATGAAGGAGGAGATGGACAGAGGTAGGGGGATAAGGAGACGAACAGAGAGAGGGGAAACTAAGAGACGATTGGAATAAATAAATACCGGGGCAACGCCTCATTTCTCAGGTAATTAAAAACATAAAATTATTAGAATCTTTCAAACAGTGCTCTCAAATCCAGGCATATAACAGCACCAAGCAGCGGCCTAGAGGCTTTGCGAAAGATAGTAAGGTTTATACTGGGGTCTTCCTAAGACCATATTTGCTTTTCGAAAAGACTATGGCAGACATTGTATTCTGGTATTCAGTATTCATCAACAAACAAGAATGAATTTACACTACGCTCCGGAGTTTGCGCTGATTTCAAACTTCCTGGCAAATTAAAACTGTGTGCGCCTGACCGAGACTCGAACCTGGGACCTTCAGCTATGGCAGTCTAATATTATACTGAATCATCTACCCAAGCATGACTCTCGTTTTGCCTTCGCAGCTGTACTTTAACTGTGAGGGCGGGTCTGTGCGACAAGATGGATACTCTACTGATAGATCTAATACTGAGCACTGAACAAATTAACCTCAAAATGTAAAAATCTTTTCTTTCAGAGTGCAAGGTTTATCAGACCGTATAGTGTATTCTGTAAGGCATTTCGCAAATTTCTTCGTACTTAACGTACGTCAGTAGCGTGGAGTAAAGAAACTTTTACGAAAGATTTAATGAGAAAAGTTCAGAGTATAGATTCTTTTTCTCATTGACCGTGTAACGTGGAAGATGTTTATTTTTATAGCCTGTTCAGTCTCCCGAATTTTCTACCTTCCCCCGTAATCAGATCTTGAAAGGAAAGGAAGAGGAAACAGAAGAATAAAACACAGCAGCGTCAACGCGGACGCCATTTACATAAAGTAAACTGTTGTGTAACAACTGCTTGGAGGAGAAGTAAATAACTTCACAGCGTAGGAAGACGTCGTACTTTGCTCACAGAAACGTTTGAGACGAATTTCGCTGTCAACAGGCGGATAATATTGGCGATGTCGAATGCATTGGAGTGGAAGTGTTTCAGATGAGGTTTTCCCCCCTTCCATGACCTATTACAATCACAGAAAATACAGGCAACTCATCATCATAGAAAATGAAGTAAGGGAATATAACCAAGTTGCACTTAATTGAAGCCACAGAAATTTCTCCATAGTAACTGGATTAAATATACAAGTCAGTTAAGGTGTGTTAAAAAAATTTAATTTCATCGGAGTATCGGGATTTTTCCGCACGTAAAACCCGATTGCTCTTTGTTTACAGTACTCATACCTTTCCAGTTAAGGATTTCTACACTCGTCTGAATGCTGGTGAAAATTAGAAGCCGACTTTTAACAAGGAAAACCACCAAACGTATCACATTGCGCGAAACAAAGGAAAACACACGAAAGCTACCCTGAAATAATACCAAAATACACTGTACAGAGCGTTTCTAAGTCTGGCGAACCATAGTTCCTTTACATGAAATTTATTCGCAGTTGCAAATATGGACAACCATCCGCAGTACAACGCAGTAGCGACAGTGCAAATTTGTACCAGACAGGGACTCAAACCCCGATTTCCCATTTGTCGCGGTGGCCGTGCCATTAGCCTATCCCAGCACGACTTACGGCCAGAACCAAACTTCAATATGTCGTCAGATATGTGTCTACAACTTCTACACGTACATCCATTATGTTTGTTTTTGTATAGGGGAGACATTTTACTTGAAATTCTCTTGCTCGGTGTAGCCAGATGAATAAGATGCCTGCATTATTCTGAATTACGTTGTAACGTTTCTTCGGAGACGAGGCTAACGGCTGTCGATTAAAATGTCTCCCATGTACGAGAATATGCATAATGGATATACGAGTACATGTTGTAGTCACATGGTTTGATAGTGATGATGTTTGGTTTGTGGGTCACCGAACTGCTCGGTTATCAGCGCCCGTACAAATACCCAACCTTTTTTAACTCGCTTCTTTCATGATGATGATGAAATGATGAGGACAACACAAACACCCAGTCATCTCGAGGCAGGTGAAAATCCTTGACCCCACCGGGAATCGAACCCGGGACGCCGTGCTCGGGAAGCGAGAACGCGACCGCGAGACCCAGAGTCGCGGACCTATAGTTACATGGTTGACAATATCTGTAAGATAGGGTCTAGCCATGTGAGTCATGTTCGGATAGCCTAATGGTAAGGCCATTGCTCACGACAAGCGGGATATTCGGTTCCCCTCGTTTACATCTAAATTCTCCATATAAAATTAAAATAATAATTATCTCCCAGAGTTACAGGAGTTGGGATCCGTGGTATCGCTAATCAGAAAGTCATATTGACCGTGAATTGATTTCATTGCATAACACCATTTCACTTTAAAATTACGCAACACGTCTTATCACCAGGTAGTCATTCCGCTACACAGCTCATGGGTGCCCATATTAGCATCTTCGAGTATATTTCACATATAACGGCTATAGTCGCCGCAGTGCGTGTTCCTTCTAACATGCACGCATGTCCGAAGAAAAATTGCCCAGTAATTCGGAGTAACACAGGCGCTATAGTATGGTATAGTTGGTTTAATTCAGTGTTCCGTGCATCATATTCGCGATAACTCGTCATGATGTGGGACCTTTCAGTACGTTTACAAATGAATTATATTTTCTCTACTAAAAGTATGGCTACATGGAGGCCATTCACAAAGCTGTCGTTTGTGTTAAGCTGCAATAATATTTTTTAAACATGGTCTCTTAACTTTAGGAAGAAATTTCTTAGAATGTATGTTTGGAGTACAGCGAACTTAATCATTTTTTCTTATTGATAAATAGTTCGATAATTATTCGACTCTCATACCAAAGATTAATGTGAAAAGTAATTAACAGTGATGGACAAAAGAAGCTTTATGCTCTTCGTTTATTAGTATTAGTGTTAGTTACCTTTCGTTGTTCTCTGTCCTGGTGATAAGACGTGTTGCGTAATTTTAAAGTGAAATGGTGTTATACAATGAAAGCAATTCACAGTCAATATGACTTTCTGATTTGCAATACCACGGATCCCAACTCCAGTAACTCTGGGAGATTGCTATTATTTTAATTTTATATGGAGAATTTAGATGTAAGCGACGATATTCACGACGGCGCTGTTCAACAATAGAGGTACGTGAATGTGTTCATCTCTTTCCCTCCACGGCCGCCAATGTAAATTTCGATGTATTTGCCGCGACATTCAGAACCTGCAGCCTTTCTTTTCATTTAATTTGGAAGTCCGATAATTTTCCTCCTTAGACGAATAAATGCAATTTAATCACAATTCTTTTTGTCTAGGCCACGGGGAATGATAGTACTTAGAACGTACGTGCCTCTATCCCGATCGTACGTTTGCATACAACTGAGTGTATACCGACGGAACTATCCTTGTGACCCATTTCCTTTACGGTATTAATCCTTATTTTGAACCACTCACTCGCGAATGTACGTGTCCTCTTATTTTGTGGAGTCAGTAGGGCGTATTCTATAATAACGTTACTTGTAATATGCAGTGGCTTAGTTTCTACAATTGACCTTTGCCTTTGTCGCAATGGCGCTTCACGCGGAATACTTATTACGAGACCACCACAACAACTCTCATTTCAAAACTACGACACCGGCTGACTAAGCTTCCAACAATTTAACACGACGGTTACAAGCATTGTATGGAAGTGAAAGATACGCTCCAGGAGAACCGGAAAAGCGTGATTCGGAAAATCAGATTGACTGATAAGGTATGAAATGCGGAAGTTCTCGCAGCCTAGGCAATGAAAAGGTCACGTGTGAAACATGGACAAGCTGAAAGGACTAAAGGACAGTACATGTGGGAGGACATCAAGGAATAACTTCCACAGTACTTCATGAAAATGCAGAGCGTAAAGACTCTAGCGGAGGACTGAGACTGACATACAGCGCCTTGAAGAGTACGAATGTTGGTCACCTGGTTTGTGTTCTGCTTTTGTTTCTTTTAGATTTGTGGTTCGTCAGAAATGTACTTTCACCAGAATCTGTCTGGCACTGCAGAATGCATTAAGACACATTTATCTATCCGCAGCAACCTAAAATAGTCAGCTCCCAGTGGGGGGTCCAATGCCGCAGTGACGTTGACAAATTATGAGATCCTTCGACACCGGACGATGCACTAAAAGAATCGAGAGATTTATGATGCCCAACGGACGTGCTCTTCGACAGTTAATGCAGATTTATGCAACATTTCTGCCGACCAGGAAGGGCAAAGAAATGGGAAATAATTAATCATTGGGTGTATCTGGGAGTGACGCAACGGGTATTGTGTGCTGACGTAAGAACTTTCCGTCCGGATTTATCCAGCAGCAATAATTTTCCTTCATTTTATGAGATGGACGTAAGTATACCTGAGTGGAGAAATTACATTTAACAGGGGACAAGTTGGAAAAAAGATACTCTGATACCGTTTAGGTAAATGCTCTAACATTATAACAGCCTTTAGACAGTTCACAATAAAGATATACGCAGATTATTTCTCCAGAAATTATCATAGTCTTTCGAAAAAATCTGACTCACAAGTATAGATTTCCATAACGCCGTTTTCAGTTTCTGTGACAAAACATCTTCAGACTGAGATTGCACCGTAAAATTCTCAAACACATATAGTAAGAATACTAAAATAAATACTAGATAGTCTCCTAGAGTCATGGCAGTAAGCTTAATCAACGATCAGGTCATAATATGACATCATACGTCATGTTGATATGGTACCGCTAGCCTCGATTATAAGGGGAAATTTCCAACTTATCAACTATACTTGTATTTAACATCTATGTAAATGAGTGTTAAAGTGTCTGATACATTCGGGCTATATCGGCCACTTTGCTGCGCTTTGGTACGCCTGCCACAACAAGAAAACGACGTAAGTAACATAAGATTGTTTCAGAACAGCGGTTACCCATAGTATGCCTTATAATACGATTGTTGATTAGGTAACAAGGCGACTGTGATGGAACCTAAGTGAAAATTACTAACAAACGTAACATACTGCTTTGTTATCCCGTGTTACTGATAAATATTTACTTGTGACGAACTGTTCTTTACTATCCAAATAACTTCTGTTCATGGCAAACTTGGCAATCGAGGTGCCTGTCCTTACTGATCTTGATAATGCAATCATAGCACAATAATTGCTTCGCAGTATATACGTTTCGATCCCAGTTTATGACTAGCTTCGTTCCACAGTGAGTGAGCAGTGTAATATCACCACATGAACTTATACTTCCACAGGGACAATATGAGATTCAGATCTAAAATTAGTGTGTTGATTAAATAAAGAATTATGTTCACTGTTGTTACTGTTGTGAAGACATTGCAGATGTTTTCGACTCATTAGCAACTGCTGTACAAGACACGGCAGGGAATATCGTAAGAAGGAATCGAAAGATGAGGGTTCAGTGCGCGGAATCATTGAAGAATATGTTTACCCTCAATTTCCTTTTCACAGCCGAGAGACGTCATTTCTACTGACAGTTTCATTCCCAATAACGGAGTGGAGCTTTTGGAAATAAACAGAGAGAGTTAGGTAGCTACAACAACGCAACACATTTGTCGCCGGGCCTTGCAGAATACGTGAAACAGTGAGACCCCACTCATACCTTTCACAAAAGATCATAAAATAAATGCAAATTTTGTGCGAATTTAAATGTAAAGTACTCACCGCGGGAAGTGAAGCTGCTCTAATTCCTTCGCCAATATAAGGTACCCCTAAAGCGTTCTTTACAAAACTTCTTTGTTCTATGGGACACTCTTTACGTAAGTCGTTCACGCGTAACTTCTGTCCTCTGGAACTATTTTGCGGTCCATAATTTTCATACAAGCTTTACCCAGATAAAGACCTAACGCTGTCTGGTAATGACAGTTTACACACACAAAACAAATAAGTGAATAAAATACTAAGTTTACAAAGTACGACGCTATACATCCGAGAAAAGATACATTCTCATAAATATGATGCACAGTATTAAACTTAAGCTAAAAAATTATTTCCTTGCATATAAATTCGTGAGAAAAAGATATTAGAGGAAACAAATGTCTAAATCAATAACTGGAATGAGTACGTTTTCGTCTCTCTACAGTAACCACAGTTGCATCGATAAACTTAACACAAAAACATAGGAGAAGTAGGAGCTTTGCCTCCTGTGGTACAATGAAGGTGTCAGGAAGTTCAATAGCAGTACAACTGACTCTAGAATACTTGACGTCGTATTTACCAATTTATTTATCATAACGACAGTGAAATTATTATGAATTTGTCATACACTCGAGGAACGCTCTGATTTCGACTGTGCAGAATTGCCTTCATACTAAGTTACAGCCTCTTCTTAGTCTTAAGTATAGAGATAAATGTCCCAATACTCGTAAATTGAAAAGCTTCAGTTTATCGTCACATGTCATTATCGTAGATAACATGTCATACGCCTATGATGTTTTTCTATAAAACATGTCACTTTCCAGTTTTGAAAGTCTTGTAACTACTGTCCTTGGTGATAACATACAGCTCACTCTAGATAAATGTGTGCTATTAATTCCTACCTCAGCTGTTTCCTGCCATCTAGTATTACTAGTAAAGTCAGACCCATACTGTGGTAACCAACGTTGACAATAGGAGCGGAAATTTCGCATTGTTATCCTGGCCTAGTTCCCGGTGCCTTCCTTCCATCTTTTATGAAGTGTCCAGGCTTTACATGAACAGCGATTAGCGCTTACACAAAGAAGTGTTGAGACTGTATAGTTTTAGATGAATAGAGAGGGTGAAACACGGGCAGAGATTAGCGTTGCAATCCGACGGACGGATCACCATCACCACATTCCAAAACTGAAGGACATGATGTGCAATTTAAGTCAGATTAGCGCTTGGACTGGTGGTCAGTAACTGTACTCCACCTCATCTTCTCCCCTTGCCAGCCATACACTGGCTACCTCTGAGTATAGCTCGCTGTGCTATCTCGCGTTAGAGTGGCCGGGAAAGTATTATTATCGATGTAAAAGTTCGCAGCTCGTGGTCAAATGGTCGTCAGCACGGTAGCTCAAGGTATTCGATGAGAGAGGCTGACCACATTTAGTAATTAAAAAGAAAACTAAATACAGTTCTGAGCGATGATCATTAATGAAGAATTTTGCCGAAGTTCCATATATATTGCGTGTTACAAAACAATAGTGACAAACTTCGAGGAGTTCTTGAGGATGTGTTGAGGAACAATTCAAGAATAGGAACCCTGTCCAGCCCGGAACCGCGCGACTGCTACGGTCGCAGGTTCGAATCCTGCCTCGGGCATGGATGTATGTGATGTCCTTAGGTTAGTTAGGTTTAAGTAGTTCTAAGTTCTAGGGGACTGATGACCACAGATGTTAAGTCCCATAGTGCTCAGAGCCATTTTTTGAACCCTGTCCGAAAATATCATTCAGTGACGCTACAGAGCGTCGAAGTTGTAGATGCCGCTACGATAAGCCTTCGGAAACGGACGTGACCTTGTCAGTGGCGGAAGTTGAAAGGGATGGATCACAAGGATAGTATCTACATCTTAACAAAGTGGAACGCATACGTAATAGAAACTCAACTTGTCATTTTATTTCTTGCACATCAGTTTCCTTCTTCCTCTATAAGATGTTGCTTGAAATCCGGAATAGCTTGTATGATCTTCTTCTCTATTGACAGCATTACTAAATCATTCAGCCCTTCGTTCCCCGTGGAATTTCGTAAGAATTTCTTTATTCTGCTTAGGGTAGAGAAGTACCGTTCAGTCTCCACAGTTGTCGTTGGAGTGGTCACATTTATCTTCAAAACTGTCATGCATTCTGAGATTGTTCGTGATATTTGCGTTTTGCATTAATTGTCTGTTGTTTCATCTGCATGGAGGGCTACAAAGTCTACCTCCACAATTTCGGTTCTAATATGCTTCCTTCAAATAGATAAAATAGTATGTAAAAGTTCATTTTGAATTATCTCCGATGTTTCTGACACACTTGAGCTTCCTAAATGCTCTTTCAAAACGTTGTCAGAGACTGCAGTTTAATTAATAAGTCCTTCAAAAAGAAAAAGGAAAAAAAAAAGAAAAAACAAACGGGCTTATTTGAGTCCTCTGTCTGGAGGTAATATGTTGTTGTTGTTGTTGTGGTCCTCAGTCCTGAGACTGGTTTGATGCAGCTCTCCATGCTAATCTGTCCTGTGCAAGCTCCTTCATCTCCCAGTACCTACTGCAACCTACATCCTTCTGAATCTGCTTAGTGTATTCATCTCTCGGCCTCCCTCTACGATTTTTACCCTCCACACTACCCTCCAATGCTAAATTTGTGATCCCTTGATGCATCAGGACATGACCTACCAACCGATCCCTTCTTCTAGTCAAGTTGTGCCACAAACTTCTCTTCTCCCCAATCCTATTCAATACCTCCTCATTAGTTACGTGATCTGCCCACCTAATCTTCAACATTCTTCTGTAGCACCACATTTCAAAAGCTTCTATTCTCTTCTTGTCCAAACTATTTATTGTCCATGTTTCACTTCCATACATGGCTACACTCCATACAAATACTTTCAGAAACGACTTCCTGACACTTAAATTTGTATTTGATGATGGAGGTGATACGCAGAACCAATTCAAACTCTCTACAAAATTTAATTGCATCTATAATGCATGCCAAAACAATCAATTTCTGTCAACAAGTTCGTTATGTTTACGTACAGATACTCTATACTCATTATCCAGCTGTAATCTGATAGCCGCGCAGCGTGGCCGAGCGGTTAGAGGCGCCATGTCACTGACTGCGCGAATCCTCCCGCCGGAGGTTCGAGTCCTCCCTCGGGCATGGATGTGCGTGTTGTTCTCAGTGTAAGTTAGTTTAAGTAGAGTGTAAGTCTAGGGACCGATGACCTCCAGCTGTTTGGTCCCTTAGAAATTCACACACATTTGAACATTTGTAATCTGATATTAGTTTTCCCTCGTACAGCAAGTCTCATTTCATCATCTACATGACGTTTTCATAAAGAATGCTTTTACTTTTTCGCACGAATTCTTTAAGTCTTTTATGCTATTTTAAGTTCACATGTCGTCCCCTTCAAATAAAATGCACGGAAAGCAGAAGAATGATTTAGTAACAGGACACCGACGAATTTATTCTCATTTTCCGTGCACGTTGTTATTAAAACGCCTGTTGCACGATACGTCTATTGAACGATATGTTTTTATCTTTAAACACTTGGCTTATGCGAATTTTGGGTCTTGGGCGGCCTTATCGTTTAGCTAATAATCGATCTTCGTTACTTAGGATTTTCATTTTTAAGTAACTGACCTGATTCATTTCAATGATTAAACTGCAACTAGAATAAAGAAATTGTACTACAGCGACTAAATTACGTGAATTTTGAAGCCTTGTTAACTCACATCAAACACTGTTATACCCCAGTACCGCAAACAAACACCACACGCTCCACTGTTACCATGCAGCGGATGCGTTGACTGTAGAGCTTCCTAGAGCGCTGTCAGTATCGGCTCTCATTCTTACTGTGATCCAGTCCAACAACCTCCTCCCGCAGCCCGGACTAGAGGATGACGCAAAAGCATTGGGATGGGACGGCCGCAGCAGGTTTGTGACTCTCTTTGTGTTGCCACACTTCGTCCAACTGTTAATTGCCGTCCTTGCTACAATGAATCAGCCAACTCATTTATATATGTACTCATAATTATGTTACTACTGTACTGTATATAGTTTATTTTGGATACGTAACAAAGGATTGGAGGGCAAATGACCTTGTGTAAACTGCAGCTGGAAGCTGACCTTGTACGCTGTCAGATGATCTGAAAAATGTGGTGTCTGAAACACCAACAGAATAGCGGAAGATTCAATTGCAAGAATACATCCAGCGTGTGAAGACGTTCACAATATGGACAGCATCTGTGACAGAGAGCGTCAGTCATCGGTAAGAAGATATCAAGCAAGCAGTGATTTAGGAAATAATCTCTAATTGTGAATACTCTTATGTTTCCACCACTTTTCTTTGTATTCTTATTTCCTTTCCATTAAATTAAATAAATCGTCGATTTCTCGAAGTTTCTGTTGTCGTTAAAAGAATGCAACTAATTGCCAGCAGACTTCAGGAAAGTAGACGGCAACAGCTGCAGACGTTAGCGCCTCTAAATGTATTGCATTCTGTGTATCGATTGAAGATGAGTGGTCAGCGCGGCTGTCTGTCCCGCCAAGGGCCCCGGGTTCGATTAACCGGTGGGTCGGAGATTTTCTCCGCTCAGGAACTGGGTGTTGTGTTGTCCTCATTATCATTTCATTATCATCGGTGGAAGGCAACGGGAAATCACCACTGGAATCACTTCCTTAGACGCTCATGCGTTGGACCTCTCTGACGAGATTTTCCCCACGACGAGACCTGCCGTAAGGCAGAACACGAAGTTTAAGTTATATCGATAACACTGGAGATTTTAAAGGGTTCCAGGAGAAAAATAAACTGTGGATGGAAATCTGTCTCCGAAACCGTCATTGACTGAGGCAACAGAGCATCTCACATAGGAGACAAGGCCTGTCTGCGCAGCAGCTATCACCGTCGTCTCCACTGGGGACAGTGGCAATCCACTATGATTGCTGAATAACAATAAAGATCCATTGTGAGACGTTCCACGTGCGGTCAGACACCGTACAAGCTGACGTGCCATGTGGTAGACACCGGCGCCTATGTTTTCAACCCTCTGTAGCGTCGTTGGATGACATTTCCGAACATGCGTTACTACCCTCAACTTGTTTTTGAAGACACCCTCTAACCCATCGAAGCTTGTCGATATCATTCTGTAACACCCTTTTAATAACGTTTTCCACCCTGAGAGAAAATTTCTTAAACTTTTTCCTGATATCTACCAATTTCCATACACTAAAACATGTAGAATCAGGTAAAAGTACTCAAAAAATTCTCATGCTGATATTTTGTTCAAGAAGTCAGTAGGAAGATCGTGCTACTCTAAATACAAACATGTATAAAACCTGGAATGAGATTTTCACTCTGCAGCGGAGTGTGCGCTGATATGAAACTTCCTGGCAGATTAAAACTGTGGGGCCCGACCGAGACTCGAACTCGAGACCTTTGCCTTTCGCGGGCAAGTGCTCTGCCATCTGAGCTACCGAAGCACGAGTCACGCCCGGTCCTCACAGCTTTCTGCAAGGTTCGCAGGAGAGCTTCTGTAAAGTTTGGAAGATAGGAGACGAGATACTGGCAGACGTAAAGCTGTGAGGACCGGGCGTGAGTCGTGCTTCGGTAGCTCAGATGGCAGAGCACTTGCCCGCGAAAGGCAAAGTTCCCGAGTTCGAGTCTCGGTCGGGCACACAGTTTTAATCTGCCAGGAAGTTTCATGTATAAAACCTAAATGGTATTTCACACAATGGTTTAGACAGCTTATATACGTTAAATGAAATATTCCTGCTCTAATATAATTCAGAAATTGCATTAAACTAACAAAATTTAGGTAAGGGTATTGTATTTATCTCGATGATACATGGCTTTGTCTTCTCGCTGAAGTTTGGAAAGATCAGTTGCACTCTGATGGTCATAATATTAAACAAAACAGGTGACAAAAAGAGGCAGGGAGACTACACTATCGTTACCGTTCGGAGTCCGGAGTGACGCAGAAAGGTGATGCAATTGAGCGACGACAAATTTAAAACCGAACCTACATGATCGTGCCGGACAGGGAGGAAAGGGATGAGTGGCGATCAAAGCGTTTCCATTTGAGGGTGTTGCTACAGCGTATATGGAACGCAGCGCAACTCCGATGCGGGTATATAAGCACCGACATGTAGGCAAGAGATAAGGGTGCCTTATGTGTCTTTCCTACGTGCGTGCGGTAATTGCGGAAATGAAAACGATGGTGACATTAGTCATACACTGTTACCAAATGCGTTAAAAAGAGCCAAATTGGTGTTATTCTTTTTTTGACTTCCGAAAGAAAAACCACCGGTTGATGCAACCTTACGACTGTTGCCAATTATGAAAAAAGTGTGTGAATTACTAAGGGACAAACTGCTGAGGTCATCGGTTCCTAGCCTTACACACTACTTAAACTAACTTATCAAACCAAATAGCTCTCAGCACTATGGGTCTTAGCTTCTGAGGTCATCAGCCCCTAGAACGTAGAACTACTTAAACCTAACTAACCTAAGGACATCACACACATCCATGCCCGAGGCAGACTGAAGCGCCTAGAACCGCTCGGATACACCAGCCGGCCACTAACTTATCCTAAGAACAACACACACACCCATGCCCGAGGGAGGACTCGAACCTCGGGCGGGACACTGGACTCGCATTCGGGAGGACGACGGTTCAATTCCGTCTCCAGCCATCCTGATTTGGGTTTTCCGTGATTTCCCTAAATCGTTTCAGGCAAATGCCGGGATGGTTCCTTTGAAAGGGCACGGCCGATTTCCTTCCCAATCCTTCCCTAACCCGAGCTTGCGCTCCGTCTCTAATGACCTCGTTGTCGACGGGACTTTAAACCTCCGGCGGGAGGTGCCGCGCAGTCTGTGGCATGGTACCTCAAACAGTGCGGCCAGTCCGCTCGGCCGCCAATTATAATAACATATTTCAGATACGTATACCTTCCCATTGCTTCTTCTGTTGCTTTTGGGGAAATTTGTAAATAGATTTCTAATCGGCGTATTTACACCTAGTTGACAGCTAGAGAAATTTACAAATGATGACGCTGTCCCGTCATTAGTTGAGTTCAGGGAACGACGGTGTACAGAATGAATTTTCACTAAATCAGCTTCAGATGTAAATTATGCAGGTGACAAATCCACATCGAATGGATGTTGTGCCACTGGTAAAAGGTCGAATTACTGCGCTACACGGAGAAGATCACTGTAATTGGAACTAGCCCGCAATACCCGATAGGAAGCCAGGTATACAACCCCATTCCTAACTAAATATTCGTCATTAGACATGACCATACATAATTAGGCTGTTAACTAACAACATGTAGGTTAGTGAAACAGAATTTTATACGACTGGTTCACTTCTGACTTACGCTGATCGTAACTTCGTCTAGGAACAAATACATGCGTTTTCATTTCGAAATTAGAGTACAGCACGTCGAACAACAGATTCTACTAATGGTAATAGCGAACTACCTCGTAAATATGACTGCTACGTGAAGGTATCAGAAATGTTATTAGCCTCACAAAACCCTACATATTGTTTAAAATGCAAATGCCAAGCATCTTTTGAGTCATGGAACGCCGGACAAAAAGATGCTGATCTTGTTTAGAATTGGGTAGTATTGATGTGGCTGGCGAAAGGTTGTCCTGTTCCGCTGCGCATTTCAGCAAGTAACTCTACTACTATTGGAATATCTTCAGCTGCTTTTGTATATGTTAGTGTTGTTCCTCTTGTTGCTTCACTTGTTGTTGTTCCAGTACTTGTTGATGCTGTTGCCACTCCTGGCACAAATCGCTAAACTTTGCATTTGATAGATCACTACCAGGCGAGAATTTGAGTTCCTCGTCGGTTGTTTTGTGCTATTCCCTGACTCAAAATGTTCAAATGTGTGTGAAATCTTATGGGACTTAACTGCTAAGGTCATCAGTCCCTAAGCTTACACACTACTTAACCTAAATTATCCTAAGGACATACACACACACCCATGCCCGAGGGAGGACTCGAACCTTCGCCGGGATCAGCCACCCAGTCCATGACTGCAGCGCCTTGCGCCGCTCGGCTAATCCCGCGCGGCCCCCTGACTCAAACTAGGCAAATCACTATTGCGAAGAACTTACCAAGTGGAAACTAAGGTCGACGCAAAGTCAGTTTGCGGAACACAGTCGAGACCGATATTTACCACTCAAATAAGTACCAATGAACATAGCGAGAATGGTCTTAAATAACTAATGATTAAAACGATTTTCAAGCTACACCCTACTCAAGAAATGCGAAGTAACAGTTGTATTCATGAACTGGTGCTACGAAAGATTTAAACGCCAGATGAAAACTGCCATTGCACCCGCTAGACGACTATTTATTTCCTATAGCGGGCAAATTGACATTCCCATGCGACGTGTTGGACGTGACGCCTGACGTTGCGGCAGTCCATAGTGAAACGATCTCCTACATAGATAATATCTCCGTCACTCTCTGAGTCTATCTTCATGCCGCTGGAGCTCTGGGAAAATAGACAAGCCGTTCCAATGTACCTGGTGATCAAAAAGTCAGTATAAATTTGAAAACTTAATAAACCATGGAATAATGTACATAGAGAGGTAAAAATTGACACACATGCCTGGAATGACATGGGGTTTTATTAGAACAAAAAAAAATACCCCATATTGCTAGACGCGTGAAAGATCTCTTGCGCGCGTCGTTTGGTGATGATCGTGTGCTCAGCCGCCGCTTTCGTCATGCTTGGCCTCCCATGTCCCCAGACCTCAGTCCGTGCGATTATTGGCTTTGGGTTTACCTGAAGTCGCAAGTGTATCGTGATCGACCGACATATCTAGGGACGCTGAAAGACAACATCCGACGCCATTGTCTCACCATAACTCCGGATATGCTTTACAGTGCTGTTCACAACATTATTCCTCGACTACAGCTATTGTTGAGGAATGATGGTGGACATATTGAGCATTTCCTGCGAAGAACATCATCTTTGCTTTGTCTTACTTTGTTATGCTAATTATTGCTATTCTGATCAGATGAAGCGCCATCTGTCGGACATTTTTTGAACATTTGTATATTTTGGTTCTAATAAAACCCCATGTCATTCCAAGCATGTGTGTCAATTTGTACCTCTCTATCTACATTATTCCGAGATTTATTCAGTTTTCAATTTTATACTGACTTTTTGATCACCCAGTATGTGGTGATTAAACGCTGGCAGTTTTCTGTTGACGTTTTAAGTAAGAGCCACTTATCACTACAATCTGAACCCAGTTGAGTCCCAACAGCACAACAAAATTCAAGATGGCGGCCTCTTTGAGAAATTGCAGAACAATACAGAGGTAAGGAACAAGTAATCAAAGCTTTGCCCTAACTGATGGGTCGGTATCTACGAGAGGTGTTAGGGCAAAACGTTCGTGGACTTGACAGAATTTTTGCGGCACTATATACTAGACAGTTTAGAAATAATACACATAAACTTTACATCAGGTTAAATGAATTCGGCTTGAAACTGTTGTAGATACAATGTGTATTTCTGACAGTGACGTGACAAATGAAATAGGAATCCTGAATATGAAAGGAATCTCGTACTTTCAATATGTTTAACTTGAAATTATGACGGGGAATAATAGGAAGGTGACGACGGTCTGATACAGGGACCATTTAGTCTTTACCCTTTTATTAGCACTGGCAACGTGATTTGTCCCGTTCGGACTACATTTACGCACTTTCTCTTCGACGTAATTTGTATTCGACGTGGTTTATATCTTACATACTTGCGTTGTATCTGTTCTTTCGAACATGTCCAAAAGAACAAACATGTCGGAAAGAACAAACACCATGCATTCATATAACTGATTTACCTCTACGGGCAATGAATCCATTACCTTCAGTGAGGATGCATCCTGCGGGAATCTCAAAATAGCAATCACGGGGGAAATAGACGGGGACTGCAGATAGATGGCACTAGGTGGGAGCGTGGGTCGGCCGGGAGTGTGCTCAGATAGTCCGCAGAATGGCGACCAACGTTGTGTCCCGATGGCGCAGTGGTAAACGTAACGGCTTCGTCGGCAAGAGGGGCCCGGTTTCGAATCCCGTTCCGGCACACGTTTTCAGTTACCAAGGCCCATTCAGCTGAAGTCACAGTGCAGATGTCATCAATAACTACTAAATTAGAATTATATTAGTACCTTCAGCTGCTGACGGGCGCTGATATATATCAACGGGGACAGGTGAAAATGTGTGCCCCGATCGGGACTGGAACCCGGCTTACATGGCAGACGCTCTATCCATCTAGCCACCGAGGGCACAGAGCATAGTGCGACTGCAGGGACTATCTCGCGCACGCCTCCCGCGAAACCCACATTCTCACCTTGTATGTCCACACACTACGTTCGTAGTGTCCCACCTCAACACACTCAATACTCGTGGAAGACATTCTTAGCAAGTCCCGTAAGAGTTCTATGAATATGTGTGCATCCGCACAGAAGAAGGTCATGGCCGGTACTGCCAGAACTATATACTTATATGGATATGGTGTCTGTTCTTTCGGACAAGTCAATAGTTACTTTCCTTTCTTTTCTCCCTCCTCCCCTCCTCCTTCAATCGATATAACAGTTTATTTCCTCTCTTCAGTAAGACACTCACAAAATTTTATCGTCGCTGTGTGTCGAGGGCTCTGGAGAGCATAAGCAAAGCCGCGGGGTGGAATATCCATCATGACTCCTCTGTCAGATCTCCACCCATTGCCGTTCTGACAAACGAAACATCACCAATTTGACCTCAGATCTTAAGGATAAAAAAAGGCCACTTGCAATATATGAGTGCCAGCAAGCGAACCCGTACGGAAATTTTGACCATAGTGCTGATAGTACGCAGTTATAAATTTCCATGTGCACCGGTTGTCGGTCATTCCCTCCGCCCCACTGCAGCCGTCTAATGCCCAAGCGCGAAATACTGTACAGCGGAGTAAGTCAGAGGTTGGGTATTACTGTTTCAACATCGCCAACAAGTTTTCTTCATTAAGTCAAAGTTGGCTCTTTCTAACCAGTATCTGGCGCTTGAGTTCTCTTTCCTTTGAACATTTTTATGTTGCGACTCACAAACGCAACGTGAAAGAATAAAACGAATTAGTGTTTCATTAAAGAAGTAGCGGAGCGATATTTAACTATTAACACTGCTGTTTCTTTTCGTTTTCTTTGGATTTTATAGCTACTAATGTTAAAGTGAAGTACATCTGCAACAGAGACTTATTGTTCAATTCAATTGCATGATTAAATTGTACAGCGACAATCATTAACCTCATTTTATGATGATTCTTCAGTTGAATGATAGAAAACACAGGATGGAGTGTAACAATATAACGTAAATGATAGTTGCTACTCACCATATAGCGGATATGCTGAGTCACAGATGTGTTGTTGTTGTTGCTGTGGTCTTCAGTCCCCAGACTGGTTTGATGCAGCACTGCATGCTACTCTATCCTCTGCAAGCTTTTTCATCTCCCAGTACCTACTGCAACTTACATCCTCCTGAATCTGTTTAGTTTATTCATCTCTTGGCCTCCCTCTACGACTTTTAACCTCCACGCTGCACTCCAATCCTAAATTTGTGATCCCTTGATGCCTCAGAACATGTCCTAACAACCGGTCCCTTCTTCTTGTCAAGTTGTGCAACAAACTCCTCCCCAATTCTATTCAATACCTCCTCATTAGTTATGTGATCCACCCATCTAATCTTCAGCATTCTTCTGTAGCACCACATTTCGAAAGCTTCTTCTCCAAGCTATTTATCGTCCATGTTTCACTTCCATACATGGCTGCACTCCATACAAATACTTTCAGAAACGACTTCCTGACACTCAAATCTATACTCGATGTTCACAAATTTCTCTTCTTCAGAAACGCTTTCCTTGCCATTGCCAGTCTATATTTTATATCCTCTCTACTTCGACCATCATCAGTTATCTTGCTCCCCACATAGCAAAACTCCTTTACTACCTTAAGTGTCTCATTTCCTAAACTAATTCCCTCAGCATCACCCGACTTAAATCGACTACATTCCATTATCCTTGTTTTGCTTTTGTTGATATTCATCTTATATCCTCGTTTCAAGACACTGTCCATTCCGTTCAATTACTCTTCCAAGTCCTTTGCTGTCTCTGACAGAATTACAATGTCATCGGCGAACCTCAAAGTTTTTACTTCTTCTCCATGAATTTTAATACGTACTCCGAATTTTTCTTTTGTTTCCTTTACTGCTTGCTCAATATACAGATTGAATAACATCGGGGAGAGGCTACAAACCTGTCTCACTCCCTTCCCAACCACTGCTTCCCTTTCATGCCCCTCGACTCTTATAACTGCCATCTGGTTTCTGTACAAATTGTAAACAGCCTTTCGCTCCCTGTATTTTGCCCCTGCCACCTTTAGAATTTGAATGAGAGTATTCCAGTCAACATTGTCAAAAGCTTTCTCTAAGTCTACAAATGCTAGAAACGTAGGTTTGCCTTTCCTTAATCTTTCTTCTAAGATAAGTTGTTGAGTTCGATTGCTTGGAGAAGGAGACCAGACAGCGAGGTCATCGGTCTCATTGGATTAGGGAAGGACGGGGATGGAAATCAGCCGTGCCCTTTCAAAGGATCCATCCCGGCATTTGCCTGGAGCGATTTAGGGAAATCACGGAAAACCTACATCAGGATGGCCGGACGCTGGATTGAACCGTCGTCCTCCCGAATGCGAGTGCAGTGTCTAACCACTGCGCCACCTCACTTGGTAAAGATAAGTTGTAACGTCAGTATTGCCTCACGTGTTCCAACATGTCTACGGAATCCAAACTGATCGTCCTCGAGGTCGGCTTCTACCAGTTTTTCTATTCGTCTGTAAAGAATTCGCGTTAGTATTTTGCAGCTGTGGCTTATTAAACTGATAGTTCGGTAATTTTCACATCTGTCAACACCTGCTTTGTTTGGGATTGGAATTATTATGTTCTTCTGTAAGTCTGAGGGTATTTCGCCTGTCTCATACATCTTGCTCACCAGATGGTAGAGTTTTGTCAGGACTGGCTCTCCCAAGGCCGTCAGTAGCTCTGGTGGATTACTGTCTACTCCCAGGGCCTTGTTTCGAATCAGGTCTTTCAGTGCTCTGTCAAACTCTTCACGCAGTATCGTATCTCCCATTTAATCTTCATATACCTCCTCGTCCATTTCCATAATATTGTCCTCAAGTACATCGCCCTTGTATAGACCCTCTATATGCCCCTTCCGTCTTTCTGCTTTTCCTTCTTTGCTTAGAACTGGGTTTCCATCTGAGCTCTTTATATTCATACAAGTGGCTGCCTTTTCTCCAAAGATCTCTTTAATTTTGCTGTAGGCAGTATCTATCTTACCCCTAGTGAGATAAGCCTCTACATCCTTACATTTGTCCTCTAGCAATCCCTGCTTAGCCATTTTGCAGTTCCTGTCGATCTCAAGACTGTCACTAAATAAGCTTTCGTCCAATAATGCGTTTGTCAACAGTAGATGGCAGACACACACACACACACACACACACACACACACACACACACACACACACACACGAAAACGCAACTAACACACACATGACCACAGTCTCTGACACCTTCAGTGTGTTCTCTATTGTTGACAAACCTCATTTTGTGACAGTCCTTTTGTTGTGCCTATCTGCGACTCAGTCTCTCCGCTATACAGTTTTTCAGTTGCCTGGGTTTACTAATTTTGATTTTGAGGCGCATATATATCTGCAGAATATCACTGCGAGAATATTGTGAAGGTAATGTTGAACGACAATGAGCGTGAGCTTGACTTAGTACGTTCATATAACGAGTACTTACTACGTTTTCGATAGAACACCTATTTTCGAACAATATTTCAAAACACGTCTGACAGGTAAGTCTACCTCGACCCTGGCCAGCCCTCATTCACAGCAATACACGAGTAGAGGGCTCTGGTTGTCATTCTTCTGTGCGGTACTTCGCACTCGGGCGTCAGGCGGCTGCAGTGAGCGGCGCGAGTGACGAACAACTGGTGTAAGTAGAGTTGTAAAGTTACCGTAGGCTATCGTAGACTACCATATGTGTACTTAGACTATGGTAGTTCTCCTAGTATCTTCGGTCAGTTAAGGTGGTACCTGTGTTACCTGAGCGTTAGGTGTGTTGCATACAACTTGGGCGTTACCTTATATCCAACACTATCATTACGAAAATCAGTGTCTTAGTAGAGTCCCCTAAAATGCTGAAGCGACATACCGTTTAAAAACCGAGCGAGGATGTAAAGGGCCATGTAACATAAACGACATTTTCGTTCTGTATATTTGTCCTCCTGCCTATTACTTAAAAATAAACAGATTTAAGGCACAATTGAACTTTTCAGTGCTTAATTGAGGTTTTACATTAAAATCGTTGATCTGCAGCGTAAAACAGAGGGATGGTGTAGTAAAAATAAAGAAAAATGCGCAATTACCTCAACAAAGAGGTAAAATTAAAAAAAAATCATACATTATACATCGCTTTAATATTTAGTAGACCTTATATAAAATACGCTTCTGTTAATCATAAGCAAATTTCGTATTCATCAATAATAACATAACATTATTGACTTTGGTCACGATGATGAATGTTTTTATTGACTGAAAATAGCAACAGTAACTGTGTATATTTTTTTGTTTGTGCATTTATACTGTATTTACATCAAAGGTGATTACTTTAGTTACATAAAAACGCAGATATTACGCGATCAACTACTTTTAGTTACTTATAAAAAGCAATCTTACATATTCACTTACATTTCTTTCCCTGCCTCTACTACCGGCAACTTTTCCATTTGATATGTGGTTTATGTAGTGTATCAAAATTATCGAATCGTAGATTTGGTAAAGCGCAGTAGAAGTATGACTCATCAATTAATCACCCCCTCACCACCCACCCCCGCCCCTGACCACGCCCATCCCCGCCCCCGACCAAGCCCAACCCCCGCCCTTGGATGACGTCACCTGTTTTCTCAGTTGCACATAGTGCCCCAGCGCCCTCCTCTCCCTCGCCCCTCCCCCAACTCCCTCCCCCCCATCCGCTGGGAATTTTGAATTTTGGCGGGAATTTCGAATTTTGGTGGGAGTTTGTTTGTCCCACCCCCCACCCAGGATTTGACATGAAATTAAATATGGCGGTGCCCTTTCTGGGACTCGAACCCTGGTCATCCTGGCCAGAAAGCCCAAGTGTACCCCCCTATCACAATTAAACCGCCAGAGGCGCTTGAAATTGGCAGTAGCCAACAGGTACGCAGCATCCCATCACAGCGGGAGTGTAAGGCAGGCCCAACAGCTCTGCAGCCTCAGTTACGGTCAGTCACCCATAATGAAGCGATAGTCGAGATTGTCCAGCGCCGTCCAGCCACAGCAGCAACGGAATATGAAGAAACCGCGGAAGAGTCAGTACCCCCGGATTAATGTCTGTGTTTACTGCCGTGTGAGGGTCTTCGTGCTTCTGTCATCGCCTGTAACAGTGTTTCTTCTTTGCTCATCAGCAGATGTGACGTCCTCCAGGGTGTGCAACAGCGACGTGTCCCAGCCCGTCGCGGCAGCATCCTGGGATCCTATCGCGCACCGGGTCAGCTTGATGGAGCAGGACATCAGCTGATATTGTCAGTTGAAGATACCCAGCCAGCCCCTGACTCGCTGAAATACACCGGGTACTCAAAAACTTCCCATGAGCGCGAAGTTATGGCAGATATGTACCGGTATTCAAAACTTTTGAAAGCTTCATACGCTCCTCGTCAGCCACAGTCATGTGCGGCATTCTCCATATAATTTTATTGATGATGATCTGATTCTCCTCTTGAGCTCCTTGAATGTATGAGTTGCAATCTGTTGTGCTCAGTACCAGAATAAGCTCCTGTTTAGCATTCATAATAACTCGCTACATTTCCTCAAAGTACCCCACAAGCATTTTTAGTGGTATGCATGCAGTAAATCGGCGGTACTCTTTTGCTGTTCTGCCCACAGGCTCGTCTATTAACCATCCTGCATTTTCTAAGCCATTCAAATCCGTCGGTGATGATGAGACGTAAGTTTTAAGGGTTGATACTATGCCGACATTTTATGTATGATCAACCTCTATCCCCTTAAGTTCATAATGTATTTCCTGGAACAGCATAACGTGAAAGTCTTGTTCCCACTGTACGATTGCCATTCTTTTTATTAAAGGATCCATGCAAGTATATGAAACTCTTGCATGGAAAAGTTAAAGCGTCTTGATGCTGGATAACAATGCTAATTTCATCGTTCTTGTTAAATGCCGTTAAAGCATGCGATAAGTATTCCTGGCGTATGATTCGCTCATCACATTCCACTGGGTGAAATATATTGAGCACTCGTGCTTTCCATCCAGTAGAACCAGGGTTCGAGTCCCAGAAAGGGCACAGACATGTTTAATTTCCCATCAGTTCCAAGTGCCTCTGGTGGTTTAATTGTTTTTAGGGGGGGTACACTTGGTCTTTTTGCCCAGGAGGATCAGGGTTCGAGTGCCAGAAAGGATACTGACAATTTAAATTTCCCGTCAGTTCCAAGGTGGTGGTGGTGGTGGGGGGGGGGGGGGTGTCAGCGCAGGCCTGAGACAAAGAAATTTCCACCAAAATTCGAAATTCCCACCAAAATTCGAAATTCCAGCCAATAAAGTAGATTAGGGGACGGGGGTGGTGTGGGAGGTGATGTCATCTTTGGGCAGGGGTGGTCGTGGTCGGGGGTGGAGGGCGGGGTCGGGGGTGATTAATTGATCAGTTTAATTAATTTTTATATTAATTTGATATCAAAACTGTGTTACAAACCCTATCTCCCTACTACTAAGCGCAGCTCTAGATATGAGCAAATGTTTGAAAGCTGTACTGTGAGACGCTCACAACTGCGTACTTCCAGGACTATGACACAAATTTTCGAGTTGGATCAGTTGCTGGTGCTGATTCCTGGCAAGTGCGTATTTTCTCCTCAAAATATGAGGTCAAGTTGGTGATGGTTCAGTGTGAGACAGTGATAATGCCGTCGTAATGGCAGTTGGTTCTCGATGTATCAGTTCATAAAAATCGAGAGTGTAATCCCTTGTCGCGCTCTGCCCAGCACTTCTCGAATACTCTCAACAGCGAGTGGGTCACACGCTCGCCCTCCAGCTATGGAACCAACGAGAATCGATTCGCCGCCAGATCAAAACCCCAAGAGGAAAAGCGAAATAAGGCAAAAATAGACCAGACCTAGATCCCTATCCTTGAAGTCTTCCGCAGCATAGTCGACAGATATAGAGCTGCCCAGAGATCCGGCGACCGAGAATGTAACGCTGCTTCGAGGGAACAACAGCTTCCACATGTTCCTACAGGCAAGCGTGTCGCTGTCGAATCGGTGAGCAAGACTTTCATTCCTGCCGACAGCCTCCCAGCATCCTTCAACGCTAATAAAAAATGTTTATGTGACGATTCAGTTTGTTGGCAAATACCATTTCACCCCCTTCCACACTTCCGTCGTCAAGTGTATTCGTAAGCCAATGAGCAACATGTAGGCTATATAGGTAATGGCAAGCGAAAGGCAGTTTGTGCTTCATAATCGTTGCTAGATTTTAGACAAATCATATTTTTATAACTTTTTGTGGCTATAGGTAACGTGTCCGACAACGTAAAATAGTGTGAATCCTCAGAAAAATAGACGTAAGCTACAGGAAAACAAGCGTAATGCTCAATATGTACAAAAATCCAAAGGGAAAGATTACAAGACCAAGACGAAATGTTGCAATGAAAATGGGTGTAAGACAGCGATGCAGTCTTCAGGCAATGCTATTTAATCTGTATATCAAAGAAGAACTGGTAGAAATTAAACGTTCAAGTGTAGGACTCAAATCCAGCTTGAAAGTATATCAGTTATAAGATTCTCTGACCACAATATTCTCCTCAGTGACGTTGGGTAGCCGCTCGGTCTCAGGCGCCTTGCCACGGTTCGCGCGGCTTCCCCCGTCCGAGTCCTCCCTCGGGCATGTACGTGTGTTGTCCATAGCATAGTTTAAGTTAGATTAAGTAGCGTGTAAGCCTAGAGACCGATGACCTCAGCAGTTTGGCCCCATAGGAACTTAGCACAAATTTCCAATTTGACATTGGAGAAGAATTACAGATCCTGTAGAATGGAATCATCAGTGTCTTGAGTAATGAATATGAATTAAGGATAAACCTACGAGAAATGAAAGGGTAACAGAAATGTGACAAGTGATATACTCATCAATATTGTGGACTGCAAAGTAGAAAAAGGTGAAGAAAAACTGGTCTCTTTGAAGGAAAATAACGCATGACTGGTATATCAACTAAGAGGGCACTGCTTAAGAAAATAGTGGCCCTCAGTTTGAGGAAGAAACTACGGACAACAATCCTTTCGAGCCCAGCGTTGTATGGAGGTGAATCACAGCCTGTTGGACATCTTTCACTTCTTTCACATACTACGAAAAATACATTAAAACTAGTAAACCGAAGCAAAGGCAGCAGAAACGTGTCACAAGACGTCATGACGACATTTGGTTGATCAGTCATTTCACATCGTAGTGCAGTGTAGATGAAAACTGCATCGAGATGAAAGATATTATATACTCTTGCATTACGTCATGCATGGGGATGAAAGATATTATATACTCTTGCATTACGTCCTGCATGGAGATGACAGATATTATATACTCTTGCATTACGTCCCGCAGCGATACAACAGTATATTATATCTTTCATCACCACGAAGTTTTCATCAACACTGCAATAAGGTATGAAATGACTGATCAGCCAAAACTTGTCATGACGTGTTGTGACCCGTTTCTTCAGTGGTTTTAGTGTATTTTTCGTAATATCGGTAGGAAGTGTGGTTCCAATTATTAATACAGATTTCCAAGTTTTCGATTACATTTTAAAATGACGATTCAGTGCGTCGAAACTAATAATGTAACTTTTAAAAATTTTATTGTTTTAGTGACTGTGGCTTGACGACCGTTTGTGGTGTCAAGTAACATTTTAAGAATCGCTGCGGAGGTGGTACTGTAGAAGGATGTTGAAAACTAGTTGGACGTGAGATATGGCGAGGATTTCAGCAGAAGTGGCGAACACAGTATCATATGGAGCACACTAACAATAAGAAGGAACAGGGTAATAAGACGTGTGTTAAGATATCAAGTATGAATATCCACAGTACTTACGCTGTAGAGAAAGAGAGAGGTGGGAATACATTCAACAAATAATTGAGGACGCTGATGAGGAGGTTGGCGCAGAAGTGGAAGACGTGGTGGTCAGCATAAAATCAGTCAGAAGGCTGATGATCCCAAAAACAGGAAAGTAAAAAAAATAAAAAAAAGCACTTGCAGTCTCAATAAAGAGAGTCCACAGTTTCACATGGGAACAAGGTTACATAGGAGCAAAGAAAGAAACCAATAACAATATTTGGTTTCAGTATTTTATCTGTTGCCAGTTGAGGTCTACGAGAAAACGGCTGTAAAGGCTTTACGGTAGCCTCTGCAGAAGTGGCATCTGGACTATCTTCTAATTACGTAGTCTACAGAGTTTATTCGTGGACTGTAATAGCAGTAGAGCACTATTCATTACACAACAAACAATCAAATTTTTATACACTAGTTTTCGACAGTATTTGAAAAGAAGTCTTATGAAAATGCGTAACCGAACAACACATTCTGCGTCGGTGGGAATCAAGGGAAATTACGAGATTAACCTCATTTTTTTCTTCTCACAGTTCTGACATTGTAGAGAAGAATTGAAAAACGTAAGCCATATGGGTATTCAGCTACACTTCCAGGTATTTCGTCTTATGCTTTTTTAATCTCTAATTGTTCAAACCTTCGGAGTATCTATCCAGATTTCATTGTTTCCATGTGGTCGAAATATTATATTAATAATTTGTTTTTGACCAATACTGTGAAAATGAGAAATCGTTTTCAGCAGCTTGTAGCATATATCATGAAGGAGTAGTGTGAAGATATTTGTTCGCGTATTTCTACACCCGCACCCCTTGCAAGTGACCATACATGCTCCACTATTATTCATGGGGAACTGAAGGTGTATGTAGCTGAACACTTACTCACCAACTGTCCTGGTGATACATGAGACCACAGAATATTATCTTTAACTTGGTGTATTTATTTTCCTTTGCTGGGGTGAATGTACTAGGGCCATAGACACTTCTTCTGCGACCACAGGGAGAAAAGAAACATTTCTAGGTCAAGAACCGCGCTACAGAAGCATATATATGTGTTACAGAATACATTTATTCAAATGATTCAAATGGCTCTAAGCACTATGGGACTTAACATTTGAGGTCATCGGTCCCCTAGACTTAGAACTACTTAAACCGAAGTAACCTAAGGACATCACACACATCCACGCCCAAGGCAGGATTCGAAACTGCGATCGTAGCAGCCGCTCGACCCCGGACCAAAGCGCCTAGAATCGTTCGACCACAGCGGACGGAAATACATTTATTAACCAGAGTATAGTTACATGAGCAGAAGTATCTGCCGTACGTAGAATGCAGCAAGACACTGTCAGGATCCATCATTTTCGTTTTTCTTCGTGGCTAACATAGGTGTGAATGTATCCGCAGTTGAATGAAATCCTTTTAATCACAATGAGTTCTGTCATACGAAAAAAAATCGTTTTACAATACTATGTTGTACATGTTGTACTGTATCCAAAATGAATTTATTTATGTCCTAGAGAACTGTTCGTACACTGATATTTTTAATGGATTATAGTAAGTGCTCTACTAGGTTTCTGCAGTTTATTGCGTAACAAAAGTCTCCAAACTGAAAAATGGTGAGAATGAATCGCGGATCATTATTAAATCCCGATATGAAGGAGAAATCGTCATCTCGCAGTCAAAGAAAGCTACCTGGGATTCTTGTGTAGCGCTAGTAGTAGTAGTAGTGCAGGGTGTTTCAAAAATGACCGGTATATTTGAAACGGCAATAAAAACTAAACGAGCAGCGATAGAAATACACCGTTTGTTGCAATATGCTTGGGACAACAGTACATTTTCAGGCGGACAAACTTTCGAAATTACAGTAGTTACAATTTTCAACAACAGATGGCGCTGCAAGTGATGTGAAAGATATAGAAGACAACGCAGTCTGTGGGTGCGCCATTCTGTACGTCGTCTTTCTGCTGTAAGCGTGCGCTGTTCACAACGTGCAAGTGTGCTGTAGACAACATGGTTTATTCCTTAGAACAGAGGATTTTTCTGGTGTTGGAATTCCACCGCCTAGAACACAGTGTTGTTGCAACAAGACGAGGTTTTCAACGGAGGTTTAATGTAACCAAAGGACCGAAAAGCGATACAATAAAGGATCTGTTTGAAAAATTTCAACGGGCTGGGAACGTGACAGATGAACGTGCTGGAAAGGTAGGGCGACCGCGTACGGCAACCACAGAGGGCAGCTAGTGCAGCAGGTGATCCAACAGCGGCCTCGGGTTTCCGTTCGCCGTGTTGCAGCTGCGGTCCAAATGACGCCAACGTCCACGTATCGTCTCATGCGCCAGAGTTTACACCTCTATCCATACAAAATTCAAACGCGGCAACCCCTCAGCGCCTCTACCATTGCTGCACGAGAGACATTCGCTAACGATATAGTGCACAGGATTGATGACGGCGATATGCATGTGGGCAGCATTTGGTTTACTGACGAAGCTTATTTTTACCTGGACGGCTTCGTCAATAAACGGAACTGGCGCATATGGGGAACCGAAAAGCCCCATGTTGCAGTCCCATCGTCCCTGCATCCTCAAAAAGTACTGGTCTGGGCCGCCATTTCTTCCAAAGGGATCATTGGCCCATTTTTCAGATCCGAAACGATTACTGCATCACGCTATCTGGACATTCTTCGTGAATTTGTGGCGGTAAAACTGCCTCAGACGACACTGCGAACACCTCGTGGTTTATGCAAGATGGTGCCCGGCCACATTGCACGGCCGACGTCTTTAATTTCCTGAATGAATATTTCGACGATCGTGTGATTGCTTTGGGCTATCCGAAACATACAGGAGGCGGCGTGGATTGGCCACCCTATTCGCCAGACATGAACCCCTGTGACTTCTTTCTGTGGGGACACTTTAAAGACCAGGTGTACCGCCAGAATCCAGAAACTATTGAACAGCTGAAGCAGTACATCTCATCTGCATGTGAAGCCATTCCGCCAGACACGTTGTCAAAGGTTTCGGGTAATTTCATTCAGACACTACGCCATATTATTGCTACGCATGGTGGATATGTGGAAAATATCGTACTATAGAGTTTCCCAGACCGCAGCGCCATCTGTTGTTGAAAATTGTAACTACTGTAATTTCGAAAGTTTGTCTCGCTGAAAATGTACTGTTGTCCCAAGCATATTGCAACAAACGGTGTATTTATATCGCTGCTCGTTTAGTTTTTATTGCCGTTTCAAATATACCGGTCATTTTTGAAACACCCTGTAGCAGCAGCAGCAGCAGCAGCAGCAGCAGCGACTTTGGTTAAGCGGATATGCTTTGTATATGCTAGCGAATACTTTCAAACATTTCAAGTGCGTATATCCGATGATTATTAAAGTGCCCCATTTGGTCAGGCTTTACAAACCCTTTATCACTACAGAGTTTCTCTATGTTCTCCATTTTTCCTTTTGATTTTTGTAGCCCATAAATGAAGAGGAGGTTAGTTATTTACACGTTCCATAGATCATTTGAAGGATTCTTTTATCGAAGTGATGTGCAACATGTCAGTCTACAGTTTACGTGATCAATGTTAACATTAATGAACATACTATATTTTTTTTACTGCTTACCAGTTTTTAAGTTGATATTCATCAGTAGAGTAGAAGGAGTGGTCCAAGATAAACGATTTTAAGTTAGAATTAAAGACTGCTTCGCTACCTCTCTGACATTTTATGTTATTGGACAAATTATCAAAAGATTTTATTACTGCATACTGACGTCCTCTCTGAGCTGCCGACAGCTTTATGAGTGGGTAAAATGGTCATTATTCCCTCTCGTGTCGTAAGTATTGATATCACTGTTCTTCTCAAACTGTGATGGATTATTTACGAAGAATTGCATTAGCGAAAATATGTATTGTTACGGTGCTGTTAAAATGCCTAACTCCTTACATGACGTCCGTGGTTGAACGCCACATACTATTCTTAGTGGTCGCTTTTGTGCAATCAATACTTACTTTCTAAGTGATGAGTTACCCCAGCAAAAGCCCCTCTTACAGACTTAAATGACATCATTTTGCGCCTTAACAGACTATTCTCTCTCGAAGACTGCTCGTCTGCCCATTTTTCGGGTAAGACAGTTTTGGACGTTCGGCTGAGGTGCACGAAAAGAAGTAGTTTTTTCGTGCATTTAAATACTTCAAGTCCCATAAATCACAGACAACAGTGGAAGCTGCTTCTTCTATCTTCGTCAGGTATTTCCGAATGCAGGCAAATGGTCGTCCTATTTCTCTACCAGATAAATCCCTTTTTTTGTATTATTCGTGTACTCTGGCCAAATCGTATCATCAATAATAATGTTAATGTATTATTATTCCGTGCTGCCTCTCTTAAATATATATATTAATTGTACCTACTATTTAGGTAAAATGCTATAATTTCTCCAATATTCTTTCCTTCTGGTTTGTAGCTGTTTTTAGCACATATCAGATTACGCAGACGTTTAAACTTAGTCCTTTTACAGGACTTTGGTGTCCACTGACGCCATCGTTGTCCTCCATCCCTAGGAGAAGAGATGACCACCTCACAATAGGTGTTAAGTCTGCCTGCTTGGGGAAAAACAAGAAAATGCAAAAATTACTAGTATATTGCACCTACGAACCTACTCCGAACTAGACTGTAATTTAATGGGTGTGTAAAGGGGAGCCACATTAGCACCTTGAACAATACAGCAATTTAACAGCAACATTATGGAATGCTAATAATAACCCTTATAGCAGGCATGTAGGGAAGCCCACCACAAGTCTGACAGTAGTTTACAGTCAGCGGGCTCCAAATACATTACCTTAGAAACTATCCACAGTTTAAAGTTCGATTAGATATTAGTATTAAAAGTGTACTGCACTGTCATGATAAACCATATTGTCACATGCCACAATATGGCATGTCCGACAATTACATTTTGGTGATGCTCACCTCTGATGATGATGAGATATCAGTTTGATTTATCTGACAAAACACATCTACGACACAGTCATCATACGAGGATTCACTCCCAAAACAATCGGCTTCCACATCATTCATCCGCACAAATCGCGCTGTTTCCTCTGCTAGTTACCATCTTGGCTGCGGTTTAGCATACCGTAGTAACCGAATGACGCGCCATGGCTTGGTGCATTACTTAACATTGGAGTGTGTGTGCCATGTCTTTTTATTTCTTCAAATAATACTCGGCCAGTGGCTCGCCATCCCCTAGGACATACAAAAAACATACATATCTCCAATTGGGTCTGTCTATGCTTTACCATTACGTAGCCCCGAGTGCTCAAATACGTTTTCATGGTAGCAGTTAATGAAAGAAACTCGAGGGAGAACTAAACCGCCTTTCACCTGTGCTTCACGGGGTCGGCTTCGCGTTGTGCTTGAGGTAGTTCACTCCAAACAATGCCGCTGTCAGCGTGAGCAGCAGTCGCATCGATCCCATAGTTCTGCAGACGTAGCAGGCGCCCGCTGCTGAGCCGACAACGGGGCAGCTGGTGGCCGTCTCACAGACAAAGTGGAGCGCAAACACTGAGTTACTGGGTCAACGACAGGGCGTCTCCAGCAGTTTCAGCCGGTGACGGTCCCGCACTTCAGAAGAGACTTTCAAAGTCAGACACAGGCGATGAAGGAGCACAAGAATGAGCATTACACAATGCTACGAAATTACTTAACTTCGTGGTAGTATTACAGTTCTATTACTAATTATAACATAATTTTTGAACATAAAAATTATTGTTATGATATCTTTCAATGGAGACGGAAAGGTAATTAACTCTTAAACTCCACCTCATTACCCACATACATTTAACATTCTCTGGCAGTTACGTCTCCATGAATCGACTACTTTCTGAACCAACGCTAAGGCTTTGCAGCCGTTATGTAGCTGGTTAAAATTAAAATCTGTAAATATTTTTGACAAAAGAAAAATATAGGAAAGGACATTGCTAAATTCATCAGACAAGCGAAATAATGTGAATATCTGTACTTACTTGGAAATGATTTGTTAATAAAGGGATAGACCCCCATTTGCCAGTAACGACAGCTGCCATTCTTCTTGGAATACTGACATATAATGATTGTGTAGTCTCCAGTGGAATGTTATGCCACTCTTCGATTGGAACCTCTTCGGACTCCTATAGTGACGAGGGAGGCGGAAATCTGCTCTGATGTCTGCGCTCCAATACCGTCTACAAGGTTCCGATAATGTTCCAAGTCCGGGTACTGTGCTGGCCAGGGAAAACGCTGCAGTTCGGTTGCATGCTCCTCATACCATGATTGTAGTGTGCTGGCTGTGTGAAAGGGTGCATTATCGTCCTGAAATGCGGCCTCATTGTAGGGAATCAATTGAATCATGGGGTGCACCTGATCATCAAAAATGTTCACATAATCGTTGGCTGTAACACGACCATTCAGAGTAATGATGGGACCAGCAGAATACCATGATATGGCTGCCGGCTCCATCACACTTCGACCTCCATGCCTAGGCGTTGGAATCAAGCAATCAGGATTGTAGGCTTCTTTTGGAATTCTCCAGATGTAAACCCGGCCCGATGTTGGAAATAACTAAAATGTTGACTCGTCGGACCATATGACGTTTCTCCGTCCAGGATTTATGCTCCTGCCACCAAGGTTTACTCTCCTTTGCGTTAATTGACGTCACTAATGGTTTCGGTATAGCAGCTCGTCCATGAATATTCGCTTTATGGTGTTCTCGGCGGGCAGTGTCGATAGATACGGTGGTCTCTAAGATAGGCCGTTGAGCTCTGTAGTCACTTTAGCCGCCTCAGTTTTGTATTTTCTTGACACAGTTTGTGATGGCGCACGACGATCTCTGCCACTTATTTTTGATTTGCGCCCACTATTACGTTCACACGACGATTTCTTTCCATGTTTCGTGTAGGCTGTCATGACAGTTAAAACAGTTGCTCTTCAAACAGTCAATAAGATGGCCGTCTTGGTTATAGATGTTCCAGCTAATCGGGCCTCCGCAATCTACCCTCTTTGGAACTCTGCTACGTCTTTCATTGCACCTCGTCCTCGACCTCTAAATGCAAATACGAAGAGTGCACTACCCGTAAACAATCTGCACTGATGCCTAATCCTTAATGAACACGCACAGTCCAGCGCGACACGTGCCTTACCTGCGTTGTTGACCGTCAAACACAACCATCCCACTATTACCACTGTTCACATTATTTTGTCTATCTCTGTATATGTACTGTAAAACACGTCACAAATTAGCAAGATTTTTCAGATGTTTTTTCAACACGTTGTAGAATTAACAGACCGGATATACAGTGGTGGACAAAATATGGGACAGCTGGCATTTAATACAGTTCCCAATCGCCTCAGAATGGTTATCAAGGTAATCTTATACTACTCTTCCTGGAAAATTATAGCAAGTCGAGGTAACAATGACAGAGGTGGATAACGATCACGCAGTATTCTCTATAAACAAGACCACAAAGCCTCAATAATATTGTGAGTTTAGTATCCACCGGAGGTGCAACAATTCAGCCTCGTGTTCATAAAGCCAGTCCTGGATTATGCAATGTGCCTTAACACGGGCTCTGTCGTCTTGGACCACAGCATCACCATTGGGAAAGAAACAGTGTACCATGGGATGGACCTGAGCAGCCAAAATGCAGAGTAACCATGGAATACCAAGATACGGCTGCGCAAATTGTGGACGAACTCCCCCCTCCCCCCCCCCCATGTCTCACTCTTGGAACTTTGATCCTGTGAGAATTTGGAAACAATGAAACAATAACTGATCTGACTAAATGACATTGTTCCATAGTCCACGTCTTGTGACTTCGGCACCAAGTTTTCCTGCTATGGGCTCTTGTGTCACAAATGAGTATTTTGGAATTCCAGCTCGTCCTTATTTTTATTTACAGTCCTCCTCAATGACTGTGTGACACGATCACTCAGCACACAATTTCGTCCACATCGCGACTTAACGGATGATGTGTTTCCGCTTTCCCTCAATAAGGGATAAATCTTCGATGCGGTGCCTCTCGAAACATCATAAACTTCAGCTACGTTGGTTATGGAAGCACTCACTATACGACCACCAACAATTTGCTCACGTTCGAATCTCTTAGCTCCTACGCAATGCACTGTCAAGTACACAGACCACCGCTCTGACCACGAGTGACACTTACAACGCATTGAGGACATTGCACAGGTGCCGTTTGTGGCCCAAAACAACAGTGCAACCTGCAGGCGTTTGCCACAATTTACATTTATGTTCAAGCATGAAATTCTCACGGTGTTTCCTTGTTTTTGTCCAACACCTGTAATGTTTTAATACGCTTCTGTGTTACGAAGGTATACCTTTTTTGTCCCAGAATAATGTTTTCTGACTCGTTTGTTGCAGCCCACCATATCTTTCTCTCCAATGCTAGCTTCTTCATTTCGGAGTAACACCTACGAGCAGCATCCACGATTTTATGTTGTGTACATTACAGTCCCTGCCTTTCCCTGCAGTTGCTGCTCTCTCTAGTACCCCGATGTCGTAAAATATGGCCGGCCGAAGTGGCCGTGCGGTTAAAGGCGCTGCAGTCTGGAACCGCAAGACCGCTACGGTCGTGGGTCGAATCCTGCCTCGGGCATGGATGTTTGTGATGTCCTTAGGTTAGTTAGGTTTAACTAGCTCTAAGTTCTAGGGGACTAATGACCTCAGCAGTTGAGTCCCATAGTGCCCAGAGCCATTTGAACCATCTTCGTAAAATATGTTCTATAATCCTGTCACAAACATTTCAATTCACTTCGAATTCGGTTTTCCGAAAGGCCATCATTCTCTTCCTCATAATCTCGGTACTTAATATAGATTCTCAGACGTTTCTTCCTCAAATTAAAGCCTCTATTCGACTCCAGTAGCTGTCTTTTAGCAAGGAATGATCTCTTTGTTTATGCTAGTCTTCTTCGTCTGTAGCTGTTGTTTCTAACGCAATAAATATATTTTGCTTCAACGCCATTAGCATTCCTTCACTTCGACTTTGTGGACCTCAGTTTTAACTTAAGCTTATTCCAATTAAATTTCTGTTACTCGTCATTATTTTCATCTTTCTTTGGTTTACTCTCGATGGACAATGTACTCTCTGTAATCTTTTCTTGCCATTCAAAAAATATAAAAGTCTCATATGTCTTGACCACCTCAAATGACCTCTACTTCGGAAGCAAAATGAAAAATATGTCAATAAAATGTTGCTCGCTATCAGAGAGTTTGGCATTTCTTACCTCTTTGTTAATTACGAAAATATGAACAACAAGTATCGTTTTCAAATTTCCCATACATTTTTTATTCGGTAATGCACTTCCTCTCTTCAAGTCCAGTTGAGGAACATCACATGTCCACGTAAACACAACAGTCAACATATTAAGGAACAGAAAAGGGAATCTTCAATACAGTACTGTAACACACTGTGGGTACACCAGGGGGTTAATATTCAAAAGTGCTCAAAAGACCAGGGGCCGTGATACAGTGGTCTACGTGTTGAATGAAGAAATCACCACTGCTTCCAATTTTGACTGCTGAAGTGAATTACAAGCAAACATTGTATGTTCCGCATGTTCTCTGGAATTGATGGGATATTGCGGGACGCAACGTGTCATTCTGTCCCTTCTTCTTGTCAGTGTTTTCCATACATTCCTTTCCTCTCCGATTCTGCTCAGAATTCCCTCATTCCTTACCTTATCAGTCCAACTGATTTTCAACATTAGTCTGCAGCACACCATCTCAAATGCTCCTCTTTTTTTCCACAGTCCATGTTCCATTGACATAAAATACTAAGCTCCAAATGTGTGTTCTCAAAAATTTCTTCTTGAAATTAGGGCCTATGTTTGATATTAGCAGACTTTTCCCTGCCAGGAATGGCCTTTCTGCCAGTGCTAGTCTGCTTTTGATGTCCTCCTTGCTCCATCCATCTTGGATTATTTTGATGCCCAGGTAACAGAATTCCTTAAATTCACCTTTCTAATGACCACCAGTCCTGATGTTAACTTTCTTGCTGTTCTCATTTCTGCCACTCCTCATTACATTCGACTTTCTTCGATTTACTCTCAATCCATATTCCATACTCATTACACTGATCATTCTGTTCATCAAATCTCGTAATTCTGCTTCACTTTGAGAGAGGACGAGTCACTCTCTCACCATTTCCCACATTCAATTTACAATTTAGTATTGATTTATCACCCATCATCCAGCACATCGTGTTTCTGAGAGAATGGGGAATTATCGGCAAGAGGAGGCACTGATGGAAGCGTGTACATTTTTAATGCATACTAGGTCTTCATGGTGGCTCTCCTTCGAATAGCATTTTTCTGAAGTTGAGAATAAGCAGAAAATTAAGCATATAACAGTGAATCTTGTGGCGGAGATTTAGGACTTGAAAGTCACTTGCTGCTATTAGGGAAAGTAATATCTCCAAAGCACTTACTAGGGACAGAATTCTTGGCCCAAGAAGTTCTCCCACCGTGTGCAGAATATGCATTTGGTAAACAGGGCGAAAAAACGACCTACCTAGAACTACCTGCTAGGCGCCTCTCGCCACGGCAGAGGTTGGGTCCACGAGCAAATCTAGGTCTCCCAGCCAATTGATTATCACATGCTCGTAAACTGCCTTTGTGAACAGAGGTAGTCGCTATAAGAAACTGGCGAGTTTCCATATTCACAGGGGGCAGGACGCTATTGAGGGAGCCATCAGGTGGTGCCATTCCTTGGCCTGCAGAGTTTTCTGCGAAGTCTCAGGCCTTTGAAACCATTTCAGAAGAAACGCAGCGTTTATGACGTCTCTGAAACGATCAATGTTGGGACACGAAAGAACTTTTCTTGCTTTAGCCGGGGCCCCTTGTGAGCAACGCGATTATTTTCAAGTCGTTCGTATAATCATCTCCGTGATAAGTGTTGTGACTTGGCAAGACAGCCAAGCCACTAGGAGGTAGCCGAAAGGCACGCGTTTAAGCTCACGCAGGATGGCGTGAGGTCAGGAACAGGACAAGGTCTTTATAGTAGCAAAAATAGTACGTAGCTTCTGGAATACTTAACTTTAATCCATAATTGGTGAACATCGGTCTGACGGTACATGCATCACAAGATAAATAGCAATTGATAATGGCGCCTTGCTAGGTAGTAGCAAATGACGTAGCTGAAGGCTATGCTAACTATCGTCTCGGCAAGTGAGAGCGTAATTTGTCAGGGAACCATCGCTAGCAAAGTCGGCTGTACAACTGGGGCGAGTGCTAGGAAGTCTCTGTAGACCTGCCGTGTGGCGGCGCTCCGTCTGCAATCACTGATAGTGGCGACACGCGGGTCCGACGTATACTAACGGATCGCGGCCGATTTAAAGGTTACCACCTAGCAAGTGTGGTGTCTGGCGGTAACACCACAATAAGTGTCTTGTTTACTTTACAGCTTTACAGAAACTCAAAAGAACATGATGTCTAAAGTGACCGTGGAAGGAAAAAACAACACGTCGGGAGCACTCCATTCTGGCGGGAATTTTTGAGAAAGGGATTGACCGCTTATCCTGAAAAGAGAAGAAAACTGTTAACTTTGATTAGGACTGGATGATGAGTAGAGCAGATGAGTTAGAGGGCAGACATGTAGCTCGTGGAGTCTTTTGAATGGCGGGGCGGTTGCAAGGGTGCTTTTGGAGTTTACTGAGGTTTGATGGAAAGTGAGAAGAGGTGATACTTGGTCTTTCGATTCAGATGGCTGTCTGGAGTGGGTTCAGACCTCAGTCAGGAGAGGAAACTGTTCTTTTGTTGTGATTGGTGTGCACTTCGGACACTCGTCCTGAGCGTGACTCCGCCCTAGCACTGGTCTTGTTTGGGGAGCCTATGGTGAGGGCTCAGCTGTACCAACAGATCAGACCGCAGCCATCTCGAACAACTCGCTGTATCAAGGGGAATGTTATTCGTGTCAGGTCTGCAGCTTTGACGTATGATCTCTTTGTGTGCACTGCCGTATATGTAATTCAAATTGGTCCACTGTATGTCCGGCAAACGGGAGTGACACATGCTGGATTCTGCCAACATGTCAGGGCTCCGTTACAGAGTCATTGCTATCTGTCTAACAGATCGCTACCCGCGACATTGCATGTTTCGTGCCCACGATAGGGAGTTACAGGCGCCGCACATCATTGCTGTGCAGGCGCTTGAATCATGACCGACACCTGATGCAGTGCCGCATATCGAGAAAAGGGGCTCTGTAATGGCGTTCCAGCATGTTAGGGCAAACAAGGCCACAATCTCGCCTCTTGTTCTCAGCTGGACTAACGTAGTATAACATTTGTATAGAAAAAATCCGCGAAGGTCTGTTCAGTGTTAGATAATTTCAGATTGCGTTACCCAAATTTTGAGCCGGGATAAATGGCTCAGTCAGTCAAACATCAGTCTACGCCAACCATCCATCACAGAGGGTTGTTAACTGTTCGTTGCATATTTGTGCTGCCATCAGATCATGTTTTACTTTTGTCAACACGCTTAACATGTATTTTGTCCAATTTTATTCAACATACTTGTGCCGTAACTTTTATAAAAGATCAATCCCATCTTCATATATTAATCAACAAATGATAGAAATAATAGCCTGGCCACAATTTCATTAATACTATTTCAGCAGTCAGGTTCATTTTAGATCCTCATGACTGTGATAACCTCTGATGCAGGATATCAACAAGAAACACCATTAATGGGCAAAAACAATTTACCAGACGCATGCGACAGGTAGTCAAATGGCAGATTTTGGAAGGCGACTTGGACTTGCCTGTCGCCTTAAAAACATACCTCAATTCCAGTGCATTCTTGCAACTTTCACTGAGTAGAGCAATGTTATCAGTGAATCTTATCATTGATATCCTTTCACCTAGAATTTAAATTCCAGACTTGAACGTTTGTTTTACCTCTATCATTGCTTCTGCGGTGTACAGACTGAACATGTGGGCAAAAGACTGCACCTCTGTGTTACATCCTTTTTTAATCCGAGCACTTTGGTCTTCGTCTTCTACTCTTATTATTCCCTCTTGGTTCTTTTGCACGTTGTATACTACCCGTCTCTCTCTATAGCTTCCCCTACATTCGTCAGAATTTCGAACATCTGGCACCATTTGACACTGCCGAACTCTTTTTCCAGGTCGATGAATCCTACGAACCTGCCTTGATTCTCCTCTAGTCTTTCATGCACCCTCTAAGAAAAAAGGGGAGTAAAGTCAGGAAACCGAACAGGACAGCCCAGAGTTCCTCTACGGTCAGTACACCTGGCGGGATACCTTCTGTTCAGAACGCAACGTGCACGGAATGTACTGTAAGCTGTACATCGTGTTAGCTCTCTGGTTCTGAGCGACACTTCATCCTGAAGTAGGTTACCATTGTCGAACTGAGGGTCAATGATTGTAGTACCGAGCATACTACGCTTGACATTAACTCTCCATTGCCGCTGATTTTCCCTCTGTCTGAGACGCCGTGGGTTTTAGCTGGACTAGTAATGCGTATTTTTTTGTATTTTTCCTTCCCTTTGTCTGAGAAGGAACATTCACCGGCACAATGAACACCTAAGGAGAAGTTCTGGTTGGAGAGAGTTTGCTGCTATTCCCAAAAATAGAACTGTACGCGATACTGGAAACAGTTTTCATGCCGTTCCTAGTGTAAGTGTACGTGAGAAAGATGGAACTAGTGACGTGCTGCAGTGCGGCGTACACTGATTTGCAATTGCTGATTTCATGCTCGAGCTCAACTGTGCTCGCGTGAGGGTTCAACAGAAGCGAGACACAGTAAGAGCGGCAGCCATGTCTGTGCTGGTTCTGCGACGATTTCATTGTCTAGCGTTGTAGTTTCTCGTTTTTGGAAACGTCTCTGCAAGACGAAACAAGAGCCGTTGAATGAGTGGGTTCTTGTAAGGTTCTTTGTGGAGTACCTCTGCCCAAAGAGCATTACATCTGCTTTGAACCACAGTATGAGCAAAGTAAATGCGATAGAGTTTTTAATCAACTTAGCGCTTAAGAGTAACACAGTTCTGTGCTACATGTAGGTCCTACACGAATTGTTAATAAGGAAACAGCCGGCCGGAGTGGCCAAGCGGTTCTAGGCGCTTCAGTCTGGAACCGCGCGACCGCTACGGTCGCAGGTTCGAATCTTGCCTCGGGCATGGATGTGTGTGATGTTCTTAGGTTAGTTAGGTTTAAGTAGTTCTAAGTTCTAGGGGAGTGATGACCTCAGCTGTTGAGTCCCATAGTGCTTAGAGCCTTTTTTTTGAATAAGGAAACATTCCCCATGGATGATTAACATTTCTGCCTTCTCGTCGTTACTGTCTACTGTACTCAAACTTTAAGCTGAAGACGGTTGGCAAAAGGCCTTGCGCGCATTTTCCTCTAGTTTCAATTTGTTTATCGTCTGCTCAGTAAGAAGATTATTTATGTTACTCTCCGCACCTGTAGTAGGTGCTACTACAAGAGAGTAAAAGTTGGTTACGTGTTATTTTTTTACAACAATGACATATTTAATTGAATCGTACGCTGCGGTACGGTTTTTTAACATGTCTTGAAGAGTGGATATGGATTTACAATTTCCAAATTAAAAATACAATGTACTGTTTAAAAAAGACGTACACAAGTTCATGTCTTCGTAACGAAGAAAGTTACAAGAAAGGTATTCGTGGTGGTTAATGTTCCCCTGTTAGCTAAGCAACATTTGCTTGATACACATTTTTTCCCTCTGTTTAAGACAAATGACTCACTCTATGCAGTGGAATCAGAATCAATCTGATAAGCTTATAAGAGCGTTGCAGGGTAGGATGTGCAGAGAAATGTTTGTTAAGAAAAAAATTCGATTGGTTGCGTCGTTTCCTAGTTAATTAGCATTGAAGTCAGGCTATTTGGCCGTTGCGAGCGTGAATTCAAGCGGTCGAAAGAGACGGTGTCGCCAAACGTGCCCTTCGTTTGGTTTCCTAAAACCGAGGAAGACATGGATACAAAACCTAGACATGGAACGGTAGTAAGCGTCGAACCCGAGCCGAAGGCTGAGCAGCCTCGCGCGCTGTCATCTACGCGTTGACAACAACTGACACTAATTGCATCTGGGGGAGGGGCACTTGACTTTGCGCGAAACGGCCTGATTAACTAACTTCAGTGCTCATTAACTCGGAAACGGTACGAGATTTTGATGTTTTTCTTAACAGTTATTTCTCAGTACATTCTACCCTCCAACACCCTTACAAGCTTTACAGGCTGTTTATGACCACCGTCGATGAGATGATAGCATATGGATCATCTAAGTTCAAACACGTCAGCAACAGTCAATTGTGTAGCTTCGGACTCATCGAAATATGTGCGTGGTGTAGAGTGTTGGTTACTTCGGTTAGTGTATGATATTCTCATACTTGTTTTTCTGAATGTACTACACAAATTGCAACTCACGCAAATCCGCTGGCATGTGTCGGTCAATAATTCTTACAGAAAAAGCAGCTTAATGTAAAAATTTCAGGAATTCCAACACACGAAATCCTTTAGAGCATTTACAATGCGTATCAAGATGAGCGTGGCTAAATATGATTTATAATGATATTTAAAATACTAGAATTAATTATCCTACTTTTACAGACTTAGATCACTACTAAACACTTTTCTATAGTTTTAAATATTGCCAATAATTTTAATTCGATGTAATGCAGTAATTTTCAATTTCTCCTCGAGTGACCGATCACTTTACGCCTGTCACTTGCAACTGCGTAATGTACAATTTCTACTGAAACCAACTGGAATTAACACAAGTGAAAGATCGAGAATGACAGATTCCAGTCACGAAGAGTATCAGACAAGATTGCGTCCGCTGTAAGTTTTCTAACTTGTACTACGGCCAAAAATACGGATGCCTTCCAATATATACTGAAAGGAATCACAGAACGAAGTTAGGGCTACTGAAGAGTAATAGATAGGAGGGTGGCCACTTGCTAAACATATAATCGGCGAAAATGTCATTGGGAGAAGTAAAACAGTTTTATGATTTACCAATAAAAATTATTTAAGGAGGTAAAGCAAGGAAGAAATTGGTCCGAGAGTACTGCATTGCATGGAATTGCAATAGGGCTAGAAAGAAAACAAAACCGCCTGCCATCCGGTGATATATAAAGATATTAAAATCTAATCAGAAAGCCAGTACACAGTATTGATGCAGAGAGAATAGTCGGGAGACTAATGCAGAAATTCCTTAACAAAAGACGACCATGCTAGAGCAGCCCTTGGTGATGCTTCCATGTGCATCCAAGCTGGATTATGCAGCTGAGAGGCAAGTTTTAACGATTCAAATACCGATTAACAATGGAGAAATAATTGCAAGGATGTATCATCCTTTAGATTTGCTTGGTTTTCAGCAGAACAGTTTACCAGTAGTCCTAGAATGTGAAGACGTTGACCAGTTAGAAATATGCTACAATTGAAATTACCACGATCGGTCTTTATTTCATTTATTCTCTTTCACTGCTTCACTTTATACGTGCTACACCGGAGAGCGACTGTAACAGTGCTAGCGTTCCCATTTTTTTCGTTATGAAATCCAGAAGCCTGGTTCTTACATATAGAGACAGAAAAGTATATTTTTTGCTCGTGTTACGACACCCAACATTTTTTGCCGAGGTAGCTGCTACGCAGCGTGAGCCTGCAGCGAAGTACGAATGGCCTGAGAGCATTATAAGAACTTTCGCCATTATGCGGTGCACAATGTGTCACTGAACGGATCTTCGTTGCTCAGTCCATTAAGGCTTTCGCAGGCATTCAGAGGAGGTGCAAAAAGGCGGTCCATTTTAATGGCAGCCCCCGTAATTAACGCAGTGGCTCGCGTGCGGCGGTCCCGCCGTTGACGCCGCACGCTGTTCTGTAGAACGCACTGTAATGCAGCCAGCGGCTGCGCGAAAATAACACATGCTGCCGACAGCTGCATAGAACCGTCCTACAATGAGGGGCGCCTTCATTCGTGCCGAGAGATGTGTATGCTACGTGATGGTCTAGTTGTTGCAACATACGAGTTCCATCAACACTCCTCACAACAAGGAAGGTAAAACATCCAGATGTCAACGTAATTTCATACACCTGCGTACCGTCGGTGGGTATTGAATGATCAGAGCTGCAATCTTCTGTGAGAGGCGTAACGGTCACCAGAATCCATTGGTGGTGTTCGTCCTCGATGTTGTTACCAAGCCTGGTACGGTATATAATGGGGGAGAACAGCATCAGAAGTCATTTGATCACTGTGAAGGACACGGGTATGCGGCATAACCGTATGAGACAGCGTTATCAGTTCATGGAAGATATTGACAAGGGCCTCGCAGTGGGTGACCATTTGGCAAAGTGTGACACGGGGCTGGTTCTGGCCTGTATGGGAACCTGATGCAAGCATACTCGACTTCTGTATTCCAGTCAACTGCTTCTGACCACCACTTAGAAGGTTCGCCATATTGTGCACCAAGAAGGTCGTAGCCCCTTCACATGTGCGCATGTCTTTTGAGATGAATCAGTTGAGTCCCTTTAACATTTGGTGTCATTCCACAGTGTTGGTCGAAAACTAGCACCAGCCGGACTAGGGAACTACCCCCCCCCACCCCCCCCCCCAGCCCCAATCGTACATTGCCAGTAACACAACACAAAAGACTGCGGTCGGAATGATACCGTGACTGGGAAGCATAGACTGTCGATGAATGGAGTCACGTGGTATTCAGCAATGAATTCCTGTTCTGCTCTACCCTGGATGACCATCGTCGATTTGTATGGCGGCGGCCTTGAGAAAGAGGTCCCATTCATTGAGTGCTTTGGACGGGGACAACAGTTATTGCTGGTGTCATAATGTGTGGTGCCACTGGGTGTAGCCTTGGGGCACGGCTGGTCGTGACGGAGGGAACTCTGACAGTACAAAGGAACCTCTGGGATATGCTCTGCCCCATGGGTTACCTCTCACGCGACGGTATCATTGAGGCGTTTTTCAACAGGGCACTGCTCGTCCACACTTGGCACATGTCTCTATGAACCGTCAGCGTGCTGTTGAGACACTCCGATGGCCAGCAACATCCTCAGAGTTGTCCCTGATAGAATTTGTCTGGGAACAGCTTAGATATCAACCACGTCTCTGGGGGCTCACACTGCAAAGTAAATTTGAATCGATATTGTAATCACTGAAATAGCATCATATAGCCTCTCAACGTGTGAAGTTTCATTTCGTTTCCTCTTCTTCTGGGTGCTCCACTTTTTTATCAGACGGCGCTGTGTATATGTATAATCGGCAGGTCACGTTACGGTGACTGACGGTTGGTACCACTGGTACCATTGTCATCCCCGTGACTAATGGTGCATGTGAGTGACGACTGTCGATAAACGTCTGTATGACGTATGTCGTCATCATAAGGTTAATCATAACTGGTAGCTTAGCCCTTTGTGAGGCTCTACCTTCGGTAGATTATTCCATTCTTCCCTGTTTAGTCCCGAACTTTAACATTTCAAAATCCCAGTTTCCCTTATGCCTTCTCTGGCAGCTTCCTCTCATTTGAGCTTCGCCAGTGGCGAGACAGTGGTTGAGGGGAGTTGTAAGGTGCTGGTACAATAAAAAAATTAGCAACATAACAACATTAAAATTTAAATAATTTCCAAAAATTGTTGAAAACTTTTCTTTTGCAAATTTTTTTCTTTGATGTAAACATTTTTTATGAAACCATTAAACGTTCTCTTTAACCAAAACATGAGTCATACTAGCACATATTACTAGCCTAAATCTATCAAAGATTGCTATACAAAAATATTCCAAAGCATAGACGGACACGTGTGTCCCTTAAACAAAATGAACGTTTAATGTAACAGCATCAGAGTCCTTAAATAAAATGTCCTTTTATTTTAACCGCATAACAGTATAATGCATCAAACCGTGATTTACGTCACCTTGTAGAAATACAAGATCTTACATAAACTGAATCAAAGATACCGAACAGCCAAACGTGAGATACGGCGCTCTTAAGAAACACGAATCGCTTAAACAGAACCAAGAGAGACAACGTGTCTAACCAAGAAGCATTCGATTTTTAAGAAAGTGGAAATCTATATAAACAGAATTAAAAGGTGTATTATGAGACGTGACGTACGTCACCCCTGGTTTAAAGAAACACAGCACCTTTAGTTCAAATGATCTCAAATTATACATTAACAGGTTATCAGTTGTGGCATCATTAAAGGGAACAAGCCTTTTCTCCTTGTTCTTATGTCACCCATGGAAAATAATATATAACCGCCCGCGCGTCAATACGATGGAACAAGAAACCTTTAACAGCCAACACTATCTGTGAGACAGGCAACACCAAATGTCAAATACAGTGCAAACATTAAAGCAATTTGTCAACATTTTGTAATAATCACCGTTCCTCGCGGGAGCTTTAGCTATAAAGGCTTAATGCCAATTACTTCAGAGGGGTAATCAAATATCACAACTGATGTGGTTCAACGCCTACTGCTGAAATAATATTAGCTGGCCTTAAAACAAGATATTAAATCCTGAATATAACGGTATTCAAGGAACTAAATTACTCACCAGGTCAGCTGGATTCGAGCCTCAACATACCAATACACGGGCCCCTTAATTACAGTTATCAATAGCAGCGGCGAGAGAACACGTCGCACTGAAGGACGGAATGGAATGGGCAAGACACAAATCTCAACTGAGCCAGCAACCAACCGTCGCCTGGGCTCAACCTACCCGTGTTAATGCTCTTGTTAACTTGTTGTTGGTACATAAACGGGAGTACCACAGCAAATTACACTAATTAATAATTAATTAAAATGCAACGAACAGAATACAATCACTTTAGCAGGAAACACTACCATCAGTGGACACAGCCCTGCGCTACTACACTCTCTGTAAGTACATCTAAACATTAACAAAGTTTGTGCGAACAACAGGACCACATACCTAGTACAGATCAGTGACACGTGTGCTTCAGGACAAAATGAAACGAACGTTACCTGAAACTTACAACGGCAGTTAGACGTCGCCTCTAACTATTTTAAGACTAAACAGTAACCAGCAAACGCCCCCAATATCAAAACCCAACACAAAATGCGTAGTTACTCGAAATGACTGATGTTAGGCATGAGCTAAGATTTCAATTACCTAGGTTATTGTACACTAGTTGCACATGGTCGTGTTTAAGAATATCTGACCATACACACTCAAGCAACTACATTAACTACAGTGACAAGCGCACATACACTAGACAATCGTCACTCCTGTGACACTTGTAGTGAACTGGAAAGCGAGAGAAATCCTCACGCTAAAGTTATTTCCAAAAGTGAGATTTTCATAAGGCTTGCAACTACACAGGTTAGTAGTGAGTAGCCCGGACTTGCCTTAGGTTCTGTCGGTACTTACTGGTGCCTCCACTCCGTGCTCTCCAAACATCGGCTGCCGCCGCCAGTAGCCAACAACCCAGTTGCCTTCGACGGCCACAGTGGCACTACCCGCCACCTCCCCAACCCACACTCTCGCTCGCCTCAGAAACCTCTCTGGCCTCAGTCGGGCACCAGAGACCATCGTAGCTTGTAACCACAGCTATATCGATACCCAAGAAACCATCGATATACTCGCTGCACAGAACACTTTGGTCTTCCATTTCTCCTGGTTCCTTTAGGTACTGCACTGAATTACGGTCGCAGGTTCGAATCCTGCCTCGGGCATGGATGTGTGCGATGTCCTTAGGTTAGTTAGGTTTAAGTAGTTCTAAGTTCTAGGGGACTGATGACCTCAGCGGTTAAGTCCCATAGTCCTCAGAGCCATTTTTTTACTGCACTGAATGGGTTGATATTCATCCTGTCGTTTGGCATCAGTACATGGCCTGCACATTCTAGGCTCTTAATCTTACTGTAGCTGACAACATGTGCTTTGATATACAGATTAATGGTTCGTATTTAAATATCCTCCTCAAGACACTTTCTTCTGCTGGACCAAGACTTTGTCTGTTGATTTTTACTTCCAGTATGGTTAAAATGGTTCAAATGGCTCTGAGCACTATGGCACTTAACTTCTGAGGTCATCAGTCCCCTAGAACTTAGAACTACTTAAACCTACCTAACCTAAGGACATCACACACATCCATGCCCGAGGCAAGATTCGAACCTGCGACCGTAGCGGTCCAGCGGTTCCAGACTGTAGCGCCTAGAACCGCTCGGCCACTCTGGCCAGCTATCCAGTATGTCAAGTTCCTTTTCGTCTAATTTCGTTACTGTTCATGATACAGCACAGTATGATAGCACTAACCTCACTAAACTTACAGCCATGTGTGGGAGGATGTAATATGTAGTCCAACATTCTCTGACCATATGATATTGTCAATGAGGTACAATGCCCGACTTGAGGCGACTGCCGTGGAGTTTGTTGAGCGTGTCCATATAACGTTTTCTGTTTGTTTACTGGCTTGCGGCATGTGCCCATACAGCTATCAAAACACTGGAAATATTAAACCGCAGATTGTTTTTCACAGTTCAGAATATACGTTAATTCAATTTGTAACCTGGTACCAAGGTACACGGGCTTGACAAAGGACAGATTCCGACATACAACAAATTTTCACATAAACAGTACAAAAAGCGAGTAAACAAGACAAAAATGTGAACACAGGACAACAGAGGTAATATGGAATTAGAATCCTACTGGTAATAGAATAAGAATTGCTAAATCGCCGTTGGTAAACATTTCGGATATTCCCAGTTCGACCCATATTAATGACAATGTATCTAAGGTAGCAATACAATGTTCTTTTGGATATCATGTAAGAATTTTTCCGAAGGCTACGGATACAAAATTGAGTATCTGACCAGGTGTAGAAGTACCATCTAGACAGAACATGAGAACATCGTAGAAGAACCAGATTTGGATATTATAGCCATATGTCTAGCCACATTGGTATTCAGAAACATACGTTTATGTGTACATAGTAGCGTTAAGTTCACAGACCGAACGTTCCGCATCCTCCTGAGCTGCACTTTGTGATATAAAAAGTTAAACTGTAATTTGGTCTTTCCTTACATTTTAGTTCCCAAGAGCGTTAGACCAACAGCGCAGGGAGCTGTTTCTGCGTGTTGTCATTGTTGACAAACTTGTACAGTATTTTATATGTAACTATATTGTTGGATGCTAAGAAGGCTTGAAGGCTGCTTGGGAACAGATGATCCACACAGCAAACTTTACTTTCAAGAACAATCATGTGATCCGTGTTCCGAGGAACTGTGGCATTTAAGCTGAGCCGATAGAGATGTTTGTTTCATTTTCAGTAATTACATTCCAGTCGTGCTTTAACTGTCGATGTTTCTGTCTTATTATGAGATGGTACTCTTCGAATCGTGGGGCGAATTATCGCATAGCGACTAACTTCGATTTTAGATGTTATCGACTATTCCTCTTGCGAACTGGATGAAAACAGCATTCTGAGTATAGGTACCATGTCTGTGACAGGGAGTTCGTTATATTAATAGCTTACTTCATAGAACATCCGTTTATTTATTTACCGGTATCCCAGGCTGGTCTTTCGCTCATATCATCATGATTCTGCTATAGTTCGTCTTCACCCGAAACACAACGTCGGTAATTGCTGCAACTGTAGGTAGTACAATTATTATGATGATTTCTGATCAAATGTAGTGCTTACATACTGTAATGCTATTATGACTATGAAACGATAATTAAATCAAAACCCTAAGCTACCGACAGGCGTTGACATACATCAACGGGGACAGTTGGAAATGTGTGCCCCGACTGGGGCTCGAACCCGGAATCTCCTGCTTAGATGGCAGAGGCTCTATCCATCTGATACGACGAGGGCATAGAGGATTGTGCGACTGCAGAGATTTACCCCCTGCACGCTCCCCGTGAGACCCACATTCCCAACGTAATGTCCACACACTACATTCGTAGTGCTTCCTGCCGCCGTTGGATAAGCAGTTGCAGCAGCAAGTCGTATACTCTTAGCTCACTTATTTGTTACATAGTTTAATTCTTAATTTCTTTGCGTGTTTTTGGTATTTGCGTTGTTTAATTCATAAATTTCGGGCGTATTGTAGTATTTGAGAGTTGTAGCATCGCGTTTTAGTACCTGAACAGTGTAAATTCGCGTAGTCGTCTGTCTTCTGTTTTTGTTTTGAACGGCCAGTGTCGGTTGGTCACAGCCAGTGTGTTCCATGCCGCCGTTGGATAAGCAACTGCAGCAGCAAGTCGTACACTCTTAGCTCACTTATTTGTTTCGTAGTTTAATTCTTAATTTCTTTGCGTGTTTTTGGTATTTGCGTTGTTTAATTCATAAATTTCGGGCGTATTGTAGTATTTGAGAGTTGCAGCATCGCGTTTTAGTACCTGAATAGTGTAAAATCGCGTAGTCTCCTTCCGCCGCCGAGCAGTGTGTCAGCAGTGCGCAAGTAGCAGCATTACTGCATTTACTAGGCAATCTTGTATTTTAATAACCATTTAAATTTTGTGTCGAATTGTTTGTGCTGTCTGTAGATTAGTTCAGACGTTCTTTGCACAACAGTTTTTAGCATGGATAGGGACTGCAACTGCTGTGTTCGGATGCAGGCTGAGTTGGCATCCCTTCGCTCCTAGCTTCAGGCAGTGTTGGCTTCAGTCACACAGCTTGAGGCTGTTCCCAATGGGCATCACTGTGGGGGTCCGGATGGGGGTTTGTCGGGGACGGCCAGCTCGTCCCACGCATCCCTCGATCGGACTACGACTGTGGCTGCCCGGGATACTGCTCACATTGAGGCTGATCCCTCACCTGTGGTAGAGTGGGAGGTCGTCTCGAGGTGTGGCAGGGGGCGAAAGACATTCTGGAGGGCTGAACGGAAGTCCTCTCCAGTTTGTCTGACGAACCGGTTTCAGGCTCTGTCTCAGGCTGATACTGATCTTCAGCCGGACATGGCTGCTTGTCCTGTTCCAGAGGTTGCCCCTCAGTCTGCAAGATCCGGGTGGTCGCAGAGGGTGGGCTTACTGGTAGTTGGGAGCTCCAACGTCTGGCGCGTAATGGGGCCCCTTAGGGATATGGCAGCAAGAGAGGGGAAGAAAACCAATGTGGACTCCGTGTGCATATCGGAGGGAGTCATTCCAGATGTGGAAAGGGTCCTTCCGGATGCCCTGAAGGGTACAGGGTGCACCCATCTGCAGGTGGTCGCTCATGTCGGCACCAATGATGTGTGTCGCTATGGATCGGAGGAAATCCTCTCTGGCTTCCGGCGGCTATCTGATTTGGTGAAGACTGCCAGTCTCGCTAGCGGGATGAAAGCAGAGCTTACCATCTGCAGCATCGTCGACAGGACTGACTGCGGACCTTTGGTACAGAGCCGAGTGGAGGGTCTGAATCAGAGGCTGAGACGGTTCTGCGACCGTGTGGGCTACAGATTCCTCGACCTACGCCATAGGGTGGTGGGGTTTCGGGTTACGCTGGATAAGTCAGGAGTCCACTACACGCAGCAACCGGCTACACGGTAGCAGGGGTTGTGTGGCGCGGACTGGGCGGTTTTTTAGGTTAGATGGCCTCGGGCAACTACAGAAAGGGCAGCAGACTCAAAGGGTACGGGGCAAAGTCGGACATGCGGGGACCAAGCAGAAATCGGTATTGTAATTGTAAACTGTCGAAGCTGCATTGGTAAAGTACCGGAACTTCAAGCGCTGGTAGAAATCACCGAAGCTGAAATCGTTATCGGTACAGAAAGCTGGCTGAGGCCAGAGATAAATTCTGCCGAAATTATTACAAAGGCACAGACGGTGTTTAGAAAGGATAGATTGCATGCAACTGGTGGTGGCGTGTTTGTCGCTGTTAGTAGTAGTTTATCCTGTAGTGAAGTAGAAGTGGATAGTTCCTGTGAATTATTATGGGTGGAGGTTACACTCAACAACCGAGCTAGGTTAATAGTTGGCTCCTTTTACCGACCTCCCGACTCAGCAGCATTAGTGGCAGAACAACTGAGAGAAAATTTGGAATACATTTCACATAAATTTTCTCAGCATGTTATAGTCTTCGGTGGAGATTTCAATATACCAGATATAGACTCGGACACTCAAATGTTTGTGACGGGTGGTAGGGACAGAGCATCGAGTGACATTATACTGAGTGCACTATCCGAAAATTACCTCGAGCAATTAAAGAGAGAACCGACTCGTGGAGATAACATCTTGGACCTACTGATAAGAAACAGACCCGAACTTTTCGACTCTGTAAGTGCAGAACAAGGAATCAGTGATCACAAGGCCGTTGCAGCATCCCTGAATATGGAAGTCAATAGGAATATAAAAAAAGGGAGGAAGGTTTATCTGTTTAGCAAGAGTAATAGAAGGCAGATTTCAGACTACCCAACAGATCAAAACGAAAATTTCTGTTCCGACACTGACAATGTTAAGTGTTTATGGAAAAAGTTCAAGGCAATCGTAAAATGCATTTTAGACAGGTACGTGCCGAGTAAAACTGCGAGGGACGGGAAAAACCCACCGTGGTTCAACAACGAAGTTAAGAAACTACTGCGAAAGCAAAGAGAGCTTCACTCCAAGTGTAAACGCAGCCAAAACCTCTCAGACAAACAGAAGCTAAACGATGTCAAAGTTAGCGTAAGGAGGGCTATGCGTGAAGCGTTCAGTGAATTCGAAAGTAAAATTCTATGTACCGACTTGACAGAAAATCCTAGGAAGTTCTGGTCTTACGTTAAATCAGTAAGTGGCTCGAAACAGCATATCCAGACACTCCGGGATGATGATGGCATTGAAACAGAGGATGACACGCGTAAAGCTGAAATACTAAACGCCTTTTTCCAAAGGTGTTTCACAGAGGAAGACCGCACTGCAGTTCCTTCTCTAAATCCTCGCACAAACGAAAAAATGGCTGACATCGAAATAAGTGTCCAAGGAATAGAAAAGCAACTGGAATCACTCAACAGAGGAAAGTCCACTGGACCTGACGGGATTCCAATTCGATTCTACGCAGAGTACGCGAAAGAACTTGCCCCCCCCCCCCCTTCTAACAGCCAAATGATTGGAAAAGAGCACAGGTAGTCCCAGTCTTCAAGAAGGGTCGTCGAGCTGATGCGCAAAACTATAGACCTATATCTCTGACGTCGATCTGTTGTAGAATTTTAGAACATGCTTTTTGCTCGCGTATCATGTCGTTTTTGGAAACCCAGAATCTACTCTGTAGGAATCAACATGGATTCCGGAAACGCCGATAGTGTGAGACCCAACTCGCTTTATTTGTTCATGAGACCCAGAAAATATTAGATACAGGCTCCCAGGTAGATGCTATTTTCCTTGACTTCCGGAAGGCGTTCGATACAGTTCCGCACTGTCGACTGATAAACAAAGTAAGAGCCTACGGAATATCAGACCAACTGTGTGGCTGAATTAAAGAGTTTTTAGCAAGCAGAACACAGCATGTTGTTATCAATGGGGAGACGTCTACAGACGTTAAAGTAACCTCTGGCGTGCCACAGGGGAGTGTTATGGGACCATTGCTTTTCACAATATGTATAAATGACCTAGTAGATAGTGTCGGAAGTTCCATGCGGTTTTTCGCGGATGATGCTGTAGTATACAGAGAAGTTGCAGCATTAGAAAATTGTAGCGAAATGCAGGAGGATCTGCAGCGGATAGGCACTTGGTGCAGGGAGTGGCAACTGACCCTTAACATAGACACATGTAATGTATTGCGAATACATAGAAAGAAGGATCCTTTATTGTATGATTATATGATAGCGGAACAAACACTGGTAGCAGTTACTTCTGTAAAATATCTGGGAGTATGCGTGCGGAACGATTTGAAGTGGAATGATCATATGAAATTAATTGTTGGTAAGGCGGGTGCCAGGTTGAGATTCATTGGGAGAGTCCTTAGAAAATGTAGTCCATCAACAAAGGGGGTTGCTTACAAAACACTCGTTCGACCTATACTTGAGTATTGCTCATCAGTGTGGGATCCGTACCAGATCGGGTTGACGGAGGAGATAGAGAAGATCCAAAGAAGAGCGGCGCGTTTCGTCACAAGATTATTTGGTAACCGTGATAGCGTTACGGAGATGTTTAGCAAACTCAAGCGGCAGACTCTGCAAGAGAGGCGCTCTGCATCACGGTGTAGCTTGCTCGCCAGGTTTCGAGAGGGTGCGTTTCTGGATGAGGTATCGAATATATTGCTTCCCCGTACTTGTACCTCCCGAGGAGATCACGAATGTATAATTAGAGAGATTCGAGCGCGTACGGAGGCTTTCACACAGTCGTTCTTCCCGCGAACCATACGCGAGTGGAACAGAAAAGGGAGGTAATGACAGTGGCACGTAAAGTGCCCTCCGCCACACACCGTTGGGTGGCTTGCGGAGTATAAATGTAGATGTAGATGTAGATTACACTCATTAATCGCGACAGACAATCTGACCGAGTCCCGTAATAGTTCGAGCAATGCGTGTGCATCTGCACAGAAGAAGGTCAATGGCCGATTAGCCTTAACTATATGAAGATGGTATCTGTCCTTTCGGACATGTCCGAAAGAACAGATACCATATTCATATATTATGACAATGGTGTCTGCAGTGGTTTGGTTGTCAGAGCTTCCAAAACGGCGATAATCTCATCATTGTGTCTGGATTCAGCTTGTAGAGGCCTTGTCTGTAGCCTATGAGCAGCCATTAGGCACTATTAGCGCCGTCACTAGACTTGAACCCACATATATACACCGCACACACATCGTCGTAGATAGGAGTACTACTGCCATTGCGTAATCGGGGTTCTTGTTTTGATACGTTTAACTGGTCCTGGCGTCAATCTGCATATTTGACGTGCCGTACCGTCTGTTTAGTGCGGTGTAAGAGGACTTTTCCACACCTTGTGCCTTGATGGCAGCGTGGGGTGGAAGTTACTTTCTTTCTTCAGTTTCTTCCACACACAAACAAACAGGAGGAGTTCTTTTCGTCGAGGGCCCCATGTTCGTCGAAATAGTGCGTCAGGAGGAATTTCTTGCACGTGAATATTCTTCGCAGGCTTAACGATGGCTCATTGACTTAAACTAATAAAGCATTGGTTGGAGTTGACATAAAAGCCACAATTACTATAGGCAACGCTTTTTAGTGCTTCGTTTGGGCCTTCATGTCCTGTTAAGACGGAGTTTAGTTTTTAGTTTAGTTTTAGCGTCGAGCCTTTGGAGCGTGCTCTCTGACGCTGATCCTTAGCACATGTGTCCATAATACAAGTGTGTCCGTTTTAGGTAGCTTTATAAAGTCATTGCCGTCCACCGATCAGAGCCCCACCTTACTTCAGTCGTAGCTTGCATTTTTTTCACATCTATTAACGACATGCCAGTCCGTAAAACTTCCGTAGTTGCTAAACGATATCGTGACAAAAGTCCCGTTCTTCATTTGATCTTCTCCCTCTCTTCTGCTGCTCTTATTCGTAAGGCTCCAAGGCACACTGTACTGAAGAATCAGTCAAACAAGTGCTTCAGTGTCACTTATTCTTCTAACGAATCCCAGCCTGACATCTGATTTTCCTAAAATTTGTTTTAAATGATAATTCCACTGTAGGTAGCTTCTTTCGTTTACTCTTTCGTGTCTTACATATTAAACTGTCTCCAGTACTTGTTCACCAGCAACGTTATCGAACACTATGAGATCATCTGTCCAATTTAAGCATCATGTATTATATCTGTTTACGTTCTGCCTCTCTTCCTCTCACCATCAACAGCATTAGCCATTAACTACACTTTAGAAAGAAAAGGAATATTCTTCGAACACTTTCGTTTTTAAATTGATATTTAATTTTTGTAGGCGCTTTATTAGCCAAAGAACCAACGAGCCAATGTAATCACGAGCTAATGAGCCAACGAGCCAGTGAGATAACTGACACTGTTTATGTCTCGCAATCTTACATTATACAAGAATGAAGAGTTTTCAGTGTGTCGCGAGTAGTACCAGCAATTCCTCTTCAGATAACAAAGCTAACTATCCGCAATAGGGGAGACGCTTGTTTCAAAATATGCTACTCTTGTACACATCCTCTCCCTAGCGACTCATGCCTCACCGACACCCAGCACCCCATCTAAAATCTACCAATTAAAATGTGTGCACCTCACTTAGGCCTATTGTTTGTAACTCAGTGGCTGCTGTACTCCTTACTTCCGAACTGGCAGTAATTGGAAGACTCCAGGTAGCCAACGCGTTGTGTTCTACCACTGCAGCTAATGATAGTAATAATAATAATAATAATAATAATAGTAACAGATTTTATCTTGGAAGGGTCCACCTTGAGCAAAACACATTTTATCTTTTCTTCTATTGCCCAGACATGTTTGGCTGAAGTTTCAGCAACATGAGTGGGCTTTTTATTTTCTTTCCATTAAACAGCAAAAATGCACTTTATCGCTTTTACACATTTAAATTCCAGTTTTTAAGACAGTATTTACAAATGTGAAGAGCTGTCTTCACTGCCTCAAAAATTAAAATTTGTATTTGTACAAGCAGTAAATAGTATTTTTCCCTGTTTAACAGAAATAAAATAAAAGCCCACTGTTGATGCTAAAACTTCAGCGAAACATTTCTGGGAAATAGTAGAAAAGATAGAATTGTGTTTGGCTCAGGGAAGACCGATTCTTTCAAAAGCAAATCTATTTGTAAGCAGCTTCGATGTCATAATAATCATAACAATACCAATAATATCGTGTAGTCCCTACAACAGTGAAGTATCCGTTACATAGCTACTGTTGTGTTGTGCTGCTAATTAGTTCGTTTATTCCTGGGAGAAAAATAATGGAGAAATATCAAGTCTATTTCGGGAACTACTTACAGCACGGACGACACATTTTCGAGAGATATTGAAACATCGGAAATGTATAAGTCTCGTTTTTTGTGATATAGACACATGGTACAAAGAGCAAAGTATGTGTGTAGTAGGTGGACTATGTGAGGAAGATGATGTTCACACATTAATTTCACACTCCGTAACCTCTGCCATGTTGTGTGACATTATTGCTAGTGTTTGCAAAATAAATTCGGTCGTTGATGACATTTGTAACCACTATTACAGTCTTACGAATAAGTGATAGTAGTAATGATCTTTTACAAATAACTGAGTTTAGTGACTGAAGCACAGTTGAACTATTTTGTTTTCTACCCCTCAGAAAATTACATTTTACCCCTTAGGGGTGATTACCTCCAGGTTGGGAACCACAGTACTGCTGCAAATCATTTATATAGGGTGAAAACTATTGAACTCGACAATCTCTGGTAGGTTGCATGGGACACTAAAACAAATATTTTTCTCTAATGTCATAATTTCCAGTGACCATTACTTAATCCTGTGTAATGCGTATTTACCCTTAACTCATAATGACAGACTTGTCTTGCACCCATAGAGGGCATACGTCACTCTTCAGCTGTAGTAGCTATTTCACATTATATTTAGTTATACATCTTGATTTAGCACAGTAATTGTTTACTAATCGAGCGATACACCTGGAATGACTGCAATGATGTGGTTGGTGCTTACTACATAGTGACAGAGCATCATGCATCCACGATTCATATGGCTGAAGTGAGTTTAAGCCACCTGCCACATTTTCTAGCACTCAGCAAGTACCGTTCTACGTGAATGTATGGATAGATGTTGTTGGTGACAACTTAATTGGGGGATATCTCCTACCAGACCATTAAATGACAATCATTATCGCAAGTGCCTCGTCATAGCACTTACAGAATTGCTGGATGACGTACCACTCGCTACAAGGCATCATATGTTATTCCAGCATGATGGGGCGGCAGCGCATTTAGGTCGTCCTGTGCGTGTATTCTTCAACCGACAGTTTCCCGAAAAGTGGAGTAGCAGAGGGGATCCCGTACCATGGGGTACTCTGGACTTCTTTGGTGTAGGGTGAGATGAGCCACCTGATCTGAGAAACCGCTGCTGAACGATAAGAGGACCTGACTGCCCGACAGTAGCAGCAGCAAGAGAAATCAAGGAACACTCCTGCACGCTCTGACCATGTTAGACAGAACATGTCTCGCCCGCGCAACCTTCGTTTACAGGACAATGCAGGTATTTTTGAACCTCTATTGTAACTGAAGTAACTGTATTGTGCTAATGTTGTTGTCTCTTGATAGTAAAGAATTAAAATTTATTTTTATTACTCTTTATCTCCCTTAAGTAAGATCTGATGTCCTCATGAAATGGTGCCTCGTAGGAAAACACACTAGAAGAAGAGTTTTCAGCGTCCCATATAACCTCCCAGGGTTTGTTGGTTTTATTAATTTTCATCCAGAGAAACTTCATTCCACAGGTTTAAAAGACAGTCACAGAAAAACAAGACATTAGAGAGAAATATTTGTTTTTATGTTAAGTACAATCTCCCCGAATTCGTCGATTTAAATTTTTTTTACCCTATACATGTTGTAAACAGTAATAGGTTTATAATACTCCTGTGCGGTACTCCAGAAATTAACTGTCGATTTCATCACGTTAAGAATAACCTATTTAATTCTATCTTTTATAAAGTCCTGAACTAAGTCACAAGTCTCCTCTGTTATTTTGGTAAGCTCGTATTTTGTCCACTGAATGACGGTGCGCAGCTGTATAGAATACCTTCGGGGTCAAGGAACACGGAAAAACCTGTTCGCTTTTGTTTTAAGGAGCTCCGGATTTGAAGAACAAACAGAGGGATATGGCTCGCAAAATTCCTGTTAGCGGAATCCTCGTCGGCTTTCGTGGAAGAGGTTTTCGTTCTCCAGTAACGTCATAATCAGCGAACACAGAACATGTTACATAATTCTACAACAGACGACAACAGTAAGATAAGCCTACAGTCATGTGCATCTGTCCTGCTGCCATTCATGAAAAGAGAAATGACCTGTGCTCTTTCCAGTCGTTTGGTACCCTTCGTTGGACCGATTAGCTATGATATAATACAGCCAAAAAGAAAGCAAGTTCTTTCGCTTAATCCCTGCAGAATCTGACAGGCATCTTATACAGCGCAGGTGCCGTTCCATTACTGACCGATTTCCATGGTCGTTTATGGAAATATCTGCCATTTCGATGATCGTGTGATGACTGAAGAAGGGGAACCGTTTCGCTTTGGAACAATATCGGATTACTGAATCCAGTATTGTGGTCTTCTCCCTTTCCTCTTCCGTTTCGGTGCTATTATGGTCACTGAAGGAATGAATAAATGATTTCGATCAGTTTACTGACTTCACATAAGACCAAAATAGAGGATTTTTTGTCAGATCGGCTGGCAAAATTTACTTTCGACTTTGCTGAACGCTTTTCGGCAGTTTACGAAAGAGAGAAAACAACTGACACATTAAAAGTTCTTGGGATGCCGCTGATACAGCACTGACAGAAACTAATTTCCTTAGTTGTCTTGGTAGATGTTGCTCAGTGAGGTTGGAGTTTCGTACATAGTAAACGGTTGCATAATCTCAATCATGCTTTCCATTTGATCCATTGTCCTACGTAAGTGTTTTACCTAATCCAAATTGTCTTCGTTTTTACTTGATCCGTTTATCGTACTGGCAATTTAGGTCCTCAAATCTTCTCGAAGACATTCCCAAGTAGTTACGTCTAACTCATCACTTTCTGTCACGTCACTACTGTGGTATCTTTTTCTTTAATAGCAGCTTCATGCTCACTTTGTACCAGCGACATTGTATACTTCTATTGTACTTACTTTTGCTAAGGAAATATCCCTTTCGTCAACTTTTTTTTATAGCTTTTAATTCCTAAGTTAGTGAAAGTGTAGCTGTTTTGTACTTGTGTACCATCTCATTCATATAATATCTTGTATCTACTTTTCCGGCTTCCTCCCGGAAGAGCTTTTCTCTTTCCGGACGCTGTATTTTAATTTCGGTTTCTATCTTAGGGAGCAATGGTCACTTACATTCCGTTGTCTTTCAGGGTTTTCGCTTTATGTACGACGTATCATACGAGCTTGCGTAGTAGTAAGACACTGGACTCGCATTGGGGAAAATGGCCGTTCACATCCCCATTCAGCAACTTAGATTTAGGTTCTTCATGATTTCGTTAAATAGATTGTGGTGAATGGCGGCGTGGTTGCTTTAAAGTGTTACGGCCACTTTATTAGCTACCCTTTCCCAACAATGCCTTACATTCCCTCTTTAATGACGTCGTCACAGACTGGAGATTAATCTTTATTGTTCATGCTTCCTTTCCTGTACAAAATCTTTTTTTAATTTAGTTTGTAGTACAGTTCTGTTTTCATTTTTATTTACATTTCATTTTTTAACAGATTGTTTCACTGAGGTGGCCTTACATTCCAAAACAGCTTACAGATTTATATTTTACAACTTGATACAAATTAAGATAAAATGACATTAATCAATACAACTACACACATCTATGTGTATGTATAGGGAATAGTGAAAGTTTGAGGACGGGCAATAGCTAAAAGAAGTTGATACACACATTTTCCACAATAATTGGTTATCCATAACGCCAGCTATTTAACTGCGGCAAATGTTGCATACACGGAGAGGTACCCACGAATTTTCTTTTTGGTTAGTCGTGCAGAATGTGCTCCAATGTTTGATACGACATTCCGCAGTCTTATTGGTCGTAATCGGTAATTCCCCACATCTGTAGCGTTGCTTTAGTCACGGCGTGGCCAGTTATGACGGACCGAAGGACTTCCATATTTTCTTTGTTGGTTAGCACCCAGGAGTTACGTGGTCGGATCTCTGTCACCCAACTTCTTATGACAATGAAAGGACGTCTGCTGATTTCTCTATTCATCTCATAGATTATAGCTTTCTGGATTTTAATCGGTTGCACAGTAAACCTGCTCATGCTCCATGAATTGGTAAGCATCTGGATCTTTCGAGTTCCATCAACCCATGTGCAGGTGGGGCAAATAAAAGTGGCCCCGACGACTGAAACCATTTGTAGCAGTATTAACGGAGGAGGAAAAGACCTGCTGTCACAGGACAGATCAATTGTCCATGGTGCCGACCAAACATTGGAGCACATTTACACAAGCTTAACGCCTGGCAGAATTGTTAGCAGAGGACAGTCTGGTCGCGGCCCTAGGTGGCCATCCAGGTCACCTGATCTGTCACTGTGTGATTCCTCGGTGTGGGGAGCCCTCAAGTCTAAAGAGTATCGCGACAGCCCTCATAGTCTTCAGGAACTACAGCTGAACATTTTGGATGAGACGGCAACAATTGTAACAGTACAGCTTCTACCACCTTCAGCAACTTGCTGACCGAGGCCCAAAGGTGCCAAGGGATGAATGGTGGTCACTTTCAACATCTGCTATACTCAGTACTATATTTCCTTCTCTCTGCCGTGTTTCTTTGTGCCCTGGAACTCTGTTCTCATGGCCAGTTTCATTTGCACCACCCTGTATTAATGTTTTTGATCATTGCAGATCTGTAGGGACAATGTAGGCGAATATGACAGCCACGATGCTGGTGTGGATTTAAGAGTTCCTGTTACGATCTTCATCGCGTCATTTATACGGATATCTATTTTGTTGACATGACTACTTAGAACAATATTTGGCGCCAGTATACAAAATCGCTTCAGCTGTAGTCCTTAAAGTGTCCTCTAGATCACTATTTCACACCAGACAGTTTCCTTAATATGTTATTTCTCGGTATTAGCTATTGCCCTGTTAACTTTACGATGTCGTAAATGTCAGGGATATGTAGAGAGTCACACCCAAACAACTGGAATATTTTTATACTGCATAAATGTTTGCTGTAGCATCATTTGCAGTTCATTTAAGGTGTTTATTCATGAATATACACAATTTCTTTGTCTGATGCGAGTTCGCCATAGGGAAAACAGGAGGAAAATACTTGAAGAAATGTGTGGTAATCTGCCACATTAAGAGCACCTAGAATTGTTTTCCATACTAGAAAATTGCATTCAGGTGGGGGAAGCGAAACCATATGTAAATTAATGAGTTATACATCCGCATATTTAATGAAGCATATATTATGTTATTGACGTTTACAACTAAAACGTTAAACGGTAGCCTCAGTCTGATTCACGTTTTTTGCGATTAGAATCGAGTAATTCAGCCCGTGCGCTAGCGCAGCGCCTAAATATAAGAACCCAGCAGTGTGCCAGAAGTTTCAGGCCGGCTTTTCTTCATATCCTTATCAGTCGACCAATGTGGAGGGCGGTTAAGGAAATGGAAATGTGAAATGTCTTCCCCCAGTGTCTCATCAAAAGTAACGACTCCCTCACCGAGTCCCTAAAATATTACAAAACTTCTGTTCCTCCGTGGTGCTCGCCCTGACACACTCTGCCCTGTTCTGCCATTTACATCTGCCTCGACGCGAGAGGTACTTTCACCAGAAGAAAGCCCGACCACTTCCAAGTTTTACTCTCTTACGGACTAATTTAGTCCCGAGAGGTTTACAGTTCAGCATCTTACATCAGTGTCAGGCCGACGTCTTGCAACTGCCATCTTTCTGCCAAATCTCCGTCACATTTCCACACATCGCGTAGTGATCTGCCGAAATTTATTTCTGAATTGTTAATACTGTAGTTCATTACAAGATATTGCTAGACCCTAAGGAGATCTGTTTGTTGCTTTAAGATCAGTACAAGAGAAGCAGCGTATGAAATTACAAATCACCATCTATCATGAAAATCTAAAATTAATGCCAATGAGCATCATTTTACAAGACATTACCCTTAGCGACTAGTTACATCTATGCATTGTCAGTTACTTCGTTATATAATAGGTTCATTAGGTGTTCCACACCACAAGCAAGTCAAAATTAACAGGAAACAATTCAAATAGGTAGCCAAAGAATACATCATGTTCTATATGTGTGAACGCTAATATTTAATTTTTCTTCTGAAGCTTTTAATTAATGTATTACCAGACATTTTAATTGCAATCCTAAAATACAATTTAAAGTGATTGTATTACATAAACTGAACACTGTAAAAATTATTTTTTGAAATAAGAACAAAACAAAACACTCTAAATAAATTTAATTTTATAGGCTTTAGGCCATAGTACAAGGCATATTTCTGAGTCTAACGTTTCTTTCGTATCAATGAAGACAACATCAGAGCCTGTGCAGTATCAGTTTGAACTTTAAACAAGCCATACGCCAACTGGCGTAAAATGGTTGCCGATTGTATCTCCAGAATTTGGCTTTAATTGATATTAGTACAATGCTGATAAAATTAGAACAGAAGACGTACTCGATGAATTTCAGTTATATTGCAGCAAAGGAAACAATACCAAGAAAGCAGTTCCGGTGTATTGCTTAGTAATCCATGGCAAAATGCAGAAAAATTAGGATACTTTCCTACCATTTATGGACCTAGCGAAATCCTTTAAAGTAAGGTGAAGGTAGTGCTCACGATGTCGGTAGATTTGGGCTAAACCACAGAAACTGACGAATAATGTACTATTTCTATGAAATCCTAACTGGAGTAATGAAAGAACATTGTCCAGAAGGGGAACGTTTTAACAAGGGTGTAATGCAGGATTCACCGCTGTCGATAAACTTGTGCCTCGAAGATGCATCGAAGGCATTGTCTTCAAATAACAGATGAGGAATAAAAGCACAATACTAACATTCACAGGCAACGTATCCCAACTGATAAACGTCAAAAGGACCGAGAACTGTCGAAAAGAACTGACTTTATACATACAACATGGCATATGGATAAGTAAAGACGAAGGCGGTGAGGAGCCACATAGATAAGAATAACGATTTGCTTAGCAGAAAATCAGGACGCGATACAGAAACGGACGAAGTGAACTTGTACATTTAGGTAACTGGACCGGATTAGGGCCTCAGGCCGTCTTTTGTGTCTGACAAAGGTTTCAGACACACAATTTTCTTTTCACACCTGCATCTCTTTGGTGTGACGTCATGTGTGCTGGGCTCCTGTTGAAACTGATCGTCAATATTTTACAAAGTTTTAGTGTTCAGTCACTTATTTTAAAGTTTATTTGTGTTAATATTTGCAGTAAAAGTAACTTATTAGTAATTTTCATTAATCTCAGTCTTTCTTCTTGTGTTATTGATTCGAGTGTTCTGTTATTCGTGAGTGTGCTTACGTCGTTCATCCAAGCTTCACGCCTCAGTAGTGCGTTTACATTTCGCGGCGTGTGGTTGCAGCTGAAACGATTATAAAGCTAAGTAATGACGAAGTTGATTGTGCAGTGTTATACTCTTATTAAATTTAATAGTTTTCTGTGCGTTGAAGCCGGTTAGTAAATTTCGTGCTTTTAGCTTTCAGCTGACTTTTCTTATTGTTTGTAGTCAAATATTTCTGTAAAATTTTCATTCAGTGTTTTTACTTCTTTGAATGTTCCAGTGGCCGCTTGAATTTTGGGTTGTAGCTAATACATTTTGTGAAGTTTTGTTGGTAATGGTATCTGTTGTGGTTTAGTAGTACACTGCTGGCCACCGTAAATGCAACACCCTGAAGGAAGCATCCGATTCAAGTTAATTTTACACCATGGGTTTGCAGCGATGAGTTATGTAACTGATTAGAATTTCAGCGCAGACGCACATCACGCGCGCCTGTGGCGTCACCTCATAGCGCCATTTAAGGCTTGGCGATTTCGACGAATGTACGTTCGGCACGTGTGTTTACCTTGTGGTTGTTTCACAAGGCGATCAGTTATGCCTCGTAGACAACAGCGAACATCTTGTGATCAAGTATCCGAGTTCGACAGAGGAAGGATAGTGGCTTACCGAGATTGTGGATTATCATACAGAGAAATCGATAGTCGTATTGGACGAAACCAAACAACTGTAATGCGGATATGTGACCGTTGGATGCAGGAGGTTACGACGGACCGACGTGGTCGATCGCATTCACCTCGGTGCACCACTGCACGTGCTGATAGGCAAATTGTGCGCATGGCAGTGACGGATCGCTCAGTGACATCCCGAACCATAGCACAGCACATTTCGTCTGTAACGCATCATCCAGTGTCTGCGCGTACCATTCGACGCCGTTTGCAGCGGAGTGGTCTGTCCGCAAAACGTCCATTGCTTCGTCTACCATTGACGCAGAACCACAGACGTCTCCGTCGCCAATTGTTTGATGACAGACGGATGTGGACGGCAGAATGGAATGACGTTGTCTTTACTGACGAGGCACGCTTCTGTCTGCAGCACCACGATGGTCGGATTCGAGTGTGGAGACACCGTGGAGAGAGGATGCTGGACAGCTGCATTATGCACCGCCACACTGGTCTTGCACCGGGTATTATGGTATGGGGCGTATTGGATATTACTCTAGCACGCCTCTAGTACGCATTGCCGGTACTTTAAATAGCCGGCGCTACATATCCGAGGTGCTGGAGCCAGTTGACCTTCCTTACCTTCAGGGCTCGGCCACAGCCATATTTCAACAGGATAATGTGCGACCACACGTGGCACGCATTGTCCAAAGGTTCTTCGTCAATAACCAGATTGAATTGCTTCCCTGGCCGGCTCGCTCTCCGGATCTTTCGCCGATAGAAAACATGTGGTCCATGGTTGCTCAACGAGTGACCCAGATTACATCCCCAGCTGCCACACCAGATGATCTTTGGCAACGTGTGGAAGCTGCTTTGGCTGCTGTACCCCAGGAACACATCCAATGTCTCTTTGACTCAATGCCGAGACGTGTGGCAGCGGTGATCTCCAACAATGGCGGCTACTCTGGCTACTGATTCTGGCAGGAACCACATGTCACAGACGTCTGTAAACGTAATCATTTGATACTTGGTCAACATGTTATCTACAAAATAAATCTTGTTGTGCTACCTCTTGTCTTTCTTGGTGTTGCATTTACGGTGGCCAGCAGTGTATTAATAAAAGTAGTGGCCTTCTTAGTACAAAAAGAGAGAATTTCAAAACCACTATTCTTAGTTCTATAAATAGTTCTACTGGTGAAACTGAACTTTGGTAACGTAGAAGTATAGTTTTTTCAGTAACTGTAAAATTTTACCATCAGTGAGTAACGTGGGCTCTGTCGTATGTTTGTGAGTAGTGGGTTACGGTGTGGGATTTGTTCAAAGCATTTTCATTGGGGGCAATGCAGTGGGGAAGCCAATGGCCATTCTAGCGAGATCCTCTCCTGGGAATGCAGAATCTCTAGCAGAATTGATAGAGGAGCAGGAGCGTAAGATCTGTGTCCTTCTGGTGCAGTTACAATACGCAAAGGAGGAACTGGTTGAGGAGTTTGAAGGATGCTGGGGAGTGAGAACTGGCAGGTGGCAAGAAGGCAGCTAGGAGGAGGAGGAAGAGGGGAAGGTATTCAGACAGTTTTACTTTGCGTATATGCAATAGATCTGACCACCTGTCAGACTGAGTGGAGAGGAGCCTCTTGTAGCTGTAGATTTAGGGAACATGCACCAGTCCTCAGTAGTTAGGAGGCCAAAGCCAGTTGGAACGTCTAACAGAAAGAAGAAGGTTCTGTTGCTAGGTAGTTCGCACGGTAGAGGTGTGGGCCAGCAGTTGCAGGAAGTATTGGGGAGTGAGTAGCAGGTAACCAGCATTTAGAAGCCTAGTGTAGGGTTGGCTTAGGTGACTGACACCATGGAGGAATTTTACGAAGGACGATCAGGTAGTGACAGTGGGTGGAGCAGGGAATAGTCTTGATAGGGACGGGAAATATGATGTAGTGGTGACCATGTAAAGATAGCTCCTCAAACTGGTGGCACTGATGTGCCTTTTGAGCAACTGTTTCAGCGTCAAGATCGGCGTCATCTTAACGCGGCTGTTAGGCCCGTTAACATGGGGCTGGAGAAGGCACTGATGACAGAGGGCATGGGTCATATTGCAGTGGTGCCAGTTGAGTCTATACCAGAGTGGTTTTCACTAAGCATAGCCTGCACCTCAGTAGGTAAAGGAAGGGGAAGGCGGCAAAGCTTATAGGTGACCGTGTAGTGGGTGGTGGTGTGATCACTCTTGCAAAAATTCCTGTTGTAGTTGATGTTAGAACTGCACCTTTTTTTAGACTGAAGTCAGCTTATTGGTTTACCTGCTTAAAAGAAGTCCCTCTAATTATATGTGATGACTTCAGTATTAATTTTGTGCAAGAAAAATGATGTTGGTAGATCTAAATTCATATGATCTGATGCAGTTTATGTTTTTTCCAACTAGGGTGTAGAGGAACAGTAGCACAGCCACATACGATATTTTTATTCATTCTTCATTAGTAGGTGGGCATTCTGTTAGTAAAAGGGTGAATGGCCTTTTAACCATGATGCAAAAATTTTTACACTAAAAGGATTTTGTACAAAACCAAATGTCACAAATAATTACAAACTATGTAGGAAAGTTAATCCTATAGCAATAGGGAGTTTTTTAAACCTCGTCAAGGAACAAAAGTGGCAGTATGTTTGTAGTGCCGATAATATAGATAACAAATATAATGCTTTCCTTAACACATGTATCATGCTCTTTTAGAGTTGCTTTCGATTAGAACGTTGTAAACGGGTTACTATCAGTAATAGCCAACCGGACGGCTGAATAGTGCGACAAGGATGTCATGTAGAACAAAGCGTGAATTATATAAAAATGTGAGAAGTAGTCACAATCAAGCTGCAGTAGCCCATTACAAACGGTACTGTAAGGTGTTTAAAAATGTTATCAGGATGGCAAAAAGTAAGTGGTACGCAAATAGAATAGTTGATTCACAGCATAAAAGTAAAACCATATGGTCAGTTGTGAAGAATGTGTCTGGTCAGGAGCACAAAGTCGACGATATAAAGTCAGTGTGTAGTAAAAATATTTCTGTTACTGATAAATCAGATATATGTAAAGTATTTAACAATCATTTTCTGAGCATTGTTGGTGAATTAAACAAAAATTTAGTTTCTATAGGGAATCATATAACTCTCTTGGCAAATGCGATTCCGAAATTGATGTCTGAAATACTCCTCCGTGATGCAGACAAGGGGAAGATTGAGTCAATAATTAAATCACTGAAGACTAAGGACTCTCAAGGATATGATGGAGCGCCTAGTAGAATACTAAAGTACTATGCTGCACACGTTAGCCCCGTATTTAGCCATATCAGTAATTTTTCCCTTAGGAATGGTCAGTTTCCTGAACGTTTAAAGTGTTCAGTAGTAATGCTGTTTTATAAAAAGGGAGAAAGGGATAATGTAGACAATTTTAGACCTATTTCTATGCCATGAGTGTTTGCAAAAGTTATTGAAAAGGCTGTGTATGTAAGGATAATTGATCATTTTATATATCACAATTTGCTATCAAATGTACAGTTCGGCTTTAGAAGTCGTTTAACAACTGAAAATGCTATATTCTCTTTTCTCCGTGAGGTACGGGACGGGTTACACAAAAGGATTTGAACGTTAGGCATCTTCTTTGATTTAACTACGGCGTTTGATTGTGTTGATCACAAAACATTGCTCCAGATGTTGGACCATTATGGAATACGGGGACAAGCTCGCAACTGGTTCACCTCTTACTTTAACAACAGGCAGCAAAAGGTCATATCCACAGTGTTGAGAATGGCTGTGATGTGGGGGTCTGAGTGAGGCACAGTTAATTGGGGGAAGCCCCAGGGATCAGTGCTGGGGCCACTCCTGTTGCTTATTTATATAAATGGTATGCCCTCTAGTATTACAGGCGATTCTAAAATATTTCTGTTTGCTGATGACACTAGCTTCGTAGTAAAGGAGGTTCTGTGCAACATTGGCACTATTTCAAATAGTGCATTTCATGACATAAGTTCATGGCCTGCAGAAAATAAACTAACACTAAATCACAGTAAGGCTCAGTTTTTACAGTCTCTAACACACAATTCCACAAACTCTGACGTTTTAATTTCACCGAGTGGGCATATGACTAGTGAAACTGAACAGTTCAAATATCTAGGTGTTCAGATAGATAGTAAACTGTCATAGAAAGCCCACGTTCCGAATCTTCTTCAAAGACTTAATGCTGCCATTTTTGCTGCTCGAATGGTATCTGAAGTAAGTGATCGTTCGACACGAAAATTTACTTACTTTGCTTGCTCTTACAATTCTAAAAGAATATTTTTGGCTCAGAAACTGGCGGTTCGGGCAATAAGTGACGTAAATTCGCGATCCTCTTGTCGACCCCTGTTCACTAGTCTAGGTATTTAGACAATGGCCTCTCAATTAATAGGGGTATTCTTTGCAGTCATTTCTTGTTAACAATATCAGCTTATTCCCAAGATTAAGCAGCTTTCACTCAGTTAACACTCGACAGAAAGTTGGATCGGCCTTCTTTAACTCTTGCGCAGAAAGGTGTGCAGTATACTGCTGCATCCATTTTCAATAAACTACTACAAATCGCGCTTTCCAATCGAAACTGAAGAGTTTCCTCGTGGGTCACTTTTTCTATTCTGTCGAAGAGTTTCTCGAAAAATTAAGCTGATTCTTGTGTTGCATTGTTGATTGCGTTTACTTAAACTCATGGCTTCATTTCCTTTTTTGGGTTCATAAACATTTTATTTTTACCTGTCATCTCTTTTACGCTGTAATTTCATGTACTGACACGTTCCATAACCTTGGGGATTTTCTTCTAGAGAACTTGACCTGTAAATAAATAAATAAGTAATTAAACCTATGTACGAGTTCCGCAAGCCATCGTATGGTGCATTGTAGAGGGTAGCTTGTACCTCTAGTAGTCTTTTGCTTTCCTGTTGCACGCGCAAATAGATCGAAATGTACTGTCAGTGTGTCTCCGTGCAAGCCATAATTTCTCTTGTCTTCGTGGTCCTTATGCGAAACCTACGTAGGCGGCATTAGAGTCATTCGGCATTCTGCTTCAAATGGAATTTCTTTTAACTTTCGAAATAGTGTTTCGCGGATATGATGTTGTCTTCCCTCCACGGATTCTCATTGAGTTCACGAATCACCTACGTAACACTCGCGTGTTGATCAAACCCCCGGTAACAAATCTGTCAATTCACCTCTGAACTGTTGATAACTTCGTTTAATTGGACAGCCAAAATATAGATTCGTGGTTCGGTAGTGTCACCTCTTCAGCAGCACGCGAGTTCAGCTGCTGAAGGTTCAACACGTGAGCTTCGAAGGGGTTCTGTCCAGTATAATGCAACGTGACTTACGAGCTGAAACTAGCCGCCAGGCAGACGGCACTGGCGAACATCAATTGAAATATGAAAAAATTAAACTTTTATAATATTGCACCCATTCAGTAATGGCCCCCACTGCACAGTACGCTTGTATGTAACGAACACCCGCTCTTGCTTAAGAAGTCGGAACCTACTCCGTATGGTCGTACCTTCGTTATCAGTCTGCAATATACAGCATAGTTACGTAAGAAATACGAATAATTTCACGCGACAAACAGTAATAAAATAATAGTAACAGAATGTATGTTAGGACACTGTGAACTAATATTACTGAACTATTAAAATTGCCACTAGCATCACTATTACTGCTGCTGCGGCTCCAGCTGCTGCTGATAATAACAATAATAATAATAATAATAATAGTGGCTGATACAAACGTATATATATAGATGGCAAAATTGATGTTTTTTGACATACACAATTCTGAAGAAGATAAATTTAGGTATACCGCACTAGCCAAAAGTATTGGGAAATGAGGAAGATCTGGCTGGAAAGATAGATTTATCAGGGTGATGAGTACGTACAGAGACAAAGATAAATGTTATTGTTGTGCTAGTAGGTCTCTTCGCAAAGGGAAGAAGTTATTCAGTTCTTTGATGTAATAATAATAATAATAATAATAATAATAATAAAATCTTGCAGCTTAATAACATGTGGCTCTATGGCCTGATGCAGGTATTTCAATTGGACAAGCCTTCAGGCATCTACAGCACTTACCCAACCGAGGAAAAGGGACCCGCAGTTTAACGTGTCCAAGCAACGTATCGCTCTGGTGATTCCTCGCATCTTTGAGAGGTGAAAGCTAGGTTAGAAGGAACACTGAAGAATCCGTGGTCTTAACAGAGATTCGATTCCACGACCTCTCACCCTCCAGGCACGCGCTTTGCCTTTAGACCACTTTTTGAAATTATTCAAAAAATATATTTACATTTTAGGGTACAGAAACAGCTATCACGTCGTAAACCATTCAAATGGCTCTGAGCACTATGGGACTTAACTGCTGTGGTCATCAGTCCCGTAGAACTACTTAAACTAACCTAAGGACATGACACACATCCATGCCCGAGGAAGGATTCGAACCTGCGACCGTCGCGCGGTTCCAGAATGTAGCGCCTAGAACCGCTCGGCCACTCCGTCCGGCGTAAACCATTCACAAACACTGGAAAACCACATGCGACTTGTATAAATAAGAGCACGAAAGATCTACCACATGGTGTTTGGAAGTACCTGCATAGAGTGTGACATTCTTAGATTACACACACACACACACACACACACACACACACACACACACACACACACACACACGCACGCACGCACACATACGAAGAACAGGTTTCGTTGTCAGCCACAAGAGGACAAATTATACTTACATTCAGTCACAAAAGGACTTCTCAGATGAAACATGATATTTTTGGGACATCTCATTACACAAAATGTACATTCACTACTTAAGTTGTTACATTTAACATAAAACGTGTGCCTGTAATTTATTCACCCACTCGCGTTCCACTTCCATCGGTGCACAAAACAGAGCAAATGCAACATCAAGTATATCATTCAACGCCAGATTGCTGTTACTGTCTATTTCCCCATCAAAGTTAAGAAAGTTAAGCTTCATCCGGTGGGTGCGGTTGTTCAACCGCCCAGGATATGGTGGTTTGTTCCACAGGGCTTTTAGCAGCTCGGTGAATTCTTTGACATGCATTACAGACATTGGTACAATTCCATCTTCCCCCTTTTCTCTTTTACGTTATATATATATATATATATATATACTCTGGGAAGTAGATCAGTAGATTTTCATTTCTCATCTGCTTTGCTCCTTGAACAAGGTAGTGTTTCTGTTTTCTTTCTTCCCAATGAGGTTTAGACGACTGTCGCAGTGTTATAGAGGTTCTGTAAATGCATTCGCTGCCCACGGATTTTTCCAGCATAGTCCTCTCATCGGTCCAAGAGTCGACGTGGCATATGTTTGTTGTACGTTAGGAATAGCTAGTTTCACTATGTCTCAAGTACGCTATGCTTTCATTAAACACGCTGCCGTCTCCATATTATCTTGCACATCCTTAGTCGCATTCCGATGTTCCTCATCTTGTGAACTGTCAGTGACGCTGATAGTTCCCTCGTCAAGTGTTTTACTGTTATCGTCTGCTACGCCTCTCTCTATTCCATTCCTGTGCTCTGGCAGTCGTTTCACTGACGCTTGCTACCATCTCCACATGTTGTTCCACTTCCATAGAAGCATTTTGATGTTTGGCACCATGTATGTTATGTGAATTAGCAATCACGTTGGTTGATTTACTTACGCTTATTGTCAGTATCTCCGCTCACCACTTCGCTCCCTTGTTCTACGATGGTAGTTTCTGTAACATACGTGTCACTCTGCCCTAACAGAGTAGTGGCATAAGTCTCCTGGTTGACTTCTTTCAACAGTTAATTGTACTGGGCGTCTACTTGCACAATCTTCCCTCAGGTGTTCACTGGAATTGCTTATTGAGCAATTGCGTGGTTGGTTTTCGTACGCAACATACGCCCTGTGACGTCACTTCAGATGGTATTTACTTACGTAATTCTACTTCAGCTATTAGACTGCCGCTTAATTTGCCATGCCAAAACATTCCATACCACACCTATTCTCTGATACCATGAACTGTCCCGTATAAGCGGAACACTACTCTAATCCTTTCGAGCGGTTAGTTACTGACTCTCACAGATTGCAAGTCAGCACATGCGGAAGGTATTATGGCTGTGAATACAGACCCATCATGATGCTTAAATTTTATGCATCCATCAATGATCCTGACTAATCGTTCACAAACTTCATTATTTACACATTCTGCATACATACAATTCACAGCGTTGTCAATTTGAATATCTATCACCTCCCCATCAAGTAATTTACACCATCAATCATCCATTTCCGAACACCGAAGTGTGTAGGCTTTTCGGTCTTCTTCTAGAAACAAAATATCAAGGGACCTCTGCTAGAGGAAAACATGTTACTTACAGTTCAGGTGACACTTTGCTTCAGCACAGTCGGCAGTCCGCAGTAAACAATCGCTCGGCTGCACACAGCCGCTGCGCACTTCCGCACGCCACGGCGACCAAACACTGATTATCCGTCAGGCCGGATTCAATGAGGGAGGGCATGCGAGAGTCGCTTCCTGAAAACAGCTTCGAGAAAGCGAGTGGAAGGGAAAGGATTTTGCTCTGGTGGGAATCGGTGTTTCTGCTGTTTTCTTCAGACATGTACGTTAAAGTCGAGGAGAGATATGAAGCTCAGTGTACTTTGACAAGAGAGCGGAGGAGACAGAGTGTATGGAAATCACTGCTCTTGTCTGTACGTAGCCAGCATAGCTGTACATAAGACGGTACAATGTGAACGCCACAGAACAACGAACACAGGCATTCATCACAAGGTCCAAGCGCCGTGAGCTTTCTTGAGGAAGACTGTCCAAGATAGCGTCAGTCAAATCAGCATTTGGAAGTTTAAGCGTTTGTACAAGTTTCTTTTTCAGGTGAAGAGGAAAAAGCTTTTTGTATTTCAAATATTCTCCTAAGAAGCAAACAAATGTAGGATGTACTGATGCAAGAAAGGTAAGAAAACTTAACTCTGTGTGGCCTATTAAGTGGTTTTATGGTATGCCCATTTATAGTAGAGAAACGTGAATTTCTTTCCGACATTTTAATACTTTTACTATATTTTTTCCATGATTATAGCATCTGATATCTGTGCCTAAGCCTGTTATTGACAAAGACCACCAATGTGGCTCAGAGAGGAAGCTTTTTTTTGAATACTCATATTTGGAATTCGTTTCTTTTGTTAGCAAAATATCTATTTTGAACAATGTCTGTATTGTAATTATATATTGACATGGAAAAGGAAGAAAGTCCTGAAATATTACTACTGGAGCTCAAATTTGTAAAGAAATCAAAAGTGGACTTTTGGTAATCAGATTCAGGGAAAAAGAAATAAGAATCAATTTTAATGTGGTGTCACTGAATAATGCTAAAAATTAAATAAATAAATCAAAGAACAATAGATGAGGAAAGAAGTCTGCGGAACACACTAACAGTAAGAACGTATCCTGTAATAGTTTGTCGCTGGAAGGAACGATGAATGAAAGAGCAGAAAGATTCAACAAAGATAGAGACGGATTGCAAAAAATAATGAGCGTAGTAGTTACCCACAGTGAAAAAGTAGCTCGAAATATGGAGCATGGAGGACAGAATGATACGACATGAAAAATAAATAAAATGCCTACAGCAATGTTTTGTAAGGAAAATCATACCAGTCCATCAGTATCTGCCACACTGAAGTTCACAAGAAACCTGAAGACGCGAAAACGTCGCCTGTTGCGCACAACACATTTAAGAAGTGGAACGGAGAAAGAGATAACAATACTTAGTTCTGGGGATACCACTACTTTCGTAAACAGGCCACCCTCTTCCAGACACAACCACTGAACTCTGTGTGATGTGTCCAGGTGGAATTATGAATGCTCTTTCTTCTAACTCAACCCAACGATCAAACGCGATAGTCTCCGTCTTTTATCTCCATGAAACACTGACTGTAGGCATGTTGCAAGATTAATTTTCATCTGACGGAAATTTCCAGCTGTTGCTCCAAATTTTAGGGCTCCATCGCCACCATTGACCCTGGTGATCACCGCCTAAACACGACGAATCGTGGCAGTGTCACGTTGTGACGTTCCACACCTCGCTTGAGTAGAGCTTTAGCTAACAAATGGAACCCAGTAGAGATGATTACATACCGTGTGGCCCTAGAAACATCGGAGTGGACCCTACTGGCAAGTGTGAATTAAACTGTCACTTAAGAAACTGATTAACTGGACGTCACCATAGGGACGTAAGTGAATAGAAAGGGCAGCACCACAATCGTAATAATAGGAAGAGCCCGAATTCAACTCCTTAATTGCGATACATTATACATTCAAGACTGATGAAGCAACATAAGACCAATATCAGTGAGTAAAATTTGGATGAAAGAATTCACTAGGGTTTAGAGGCAAATGTACACGTTATCAAGCATCAGTTAAAATAGAAGTTACAGAAATGTAATCAGTGAAGACACTTCAAGATTGAGACGAGCGAGAGAGAGCAAAATGCTTGCAATTAGGGCAACAGTGGCGCATGACGGCGCATCAGCAAACCAGTATGTTGTAGGGTCACTTCATGTTCTGCCGACGGTGGGTGGGGTTGCTCATGAGGTCATGTGTGATAGATATGGGCACTCCGCGTTGCCTGGTCCACGACACAAAAGTGAAACCGAGTACCAATGAAATATGAGTCTGCGACCCTAAATGGCCATTCCTACAAAAAGCTTTGTCTGTCTTACTGGCAAATTACAAGAGAAATTGCAGGTCTGATAGGTAGCCACTAACTGGTCGGCCCTCACCGCAGCCACCACCCAGGAATGTATTCCTGCTCTCCAGGGGACCTTCTTCAAATGAAGGACCTTCTCTAACGGTTATCGCCATTTCGTTACCACCAATAATTACAATTTGAAAGGCATAGCCTTACAATTAACCTGGCCTCAAATTACCAAATTACTTCTGTACAGAGGTAATAATGTTCAGTAATTTCCGACTCACTCTCTTCCTGGGGACACACAGAAAATGTGGAGGCAGGGTTTCTTATTTTCAATTCGTAGCTAATTCCTGTTGAGTAAACATCACCACGGTTATTTTCAGGGTCTGTGGACAACGTTTTCAGGGAGTTGCGTGTGGCAGGTTCCTGGAGGAATCTGTTCTACCTTCGATTTACATGTGACAGTTTTCCTCTAGTTCTAAGAAACCTCAGCAACCAATGCCACAATGTTTGAAAGTGGGCTGTAAATCAGTTAAGATAAAACCAACATTATATCTTGACAATGGCTCTTAAATTAAAGTAGTACAATATTTACAGGGACGTCCCTGAGTTTTCTTTGTATTCATGGCATTTCAAAGCAACGAGCTGATGGATAGAGGTGAACAGAATAACAGTAATTGACCACAGTGTTCTTGATAAAACAGATTTCGTAACAATGGTACAAATGTGTTTGCAAACGACAGTTCAGAGTCAGCTTGTACAAGGCTACTACAAATGATTCATTCGTTTTCGAAGTACTATATTTTCGGACGTATCAAATATAAAAATGTGACTGAGCGTGAGTAAATCAATAAACTGACCTAATTTTTATTTCGCACTCTGCAAGTGTTGTATGAGTGCTCGTCTAGTCACCCGACCGACACACATCCAAGAGTCAATCAGATTCGTTCCACACCTTATGTAACAACATCCTCTCAGTGCTCGTCACAGCAGCATTGATACATGTTCTGAGCTGTTCCAGTGTCCTTGGAAAGGGTCAGAGGCCGGGGGGTGCGGGGGGAAGCTTACACGGTCCTTGATGCACCCTCAAATGGAAAAGTCATAAGGCGTTAAGTCGATGTGACCCGACGAACGGCGTAGGCGGCGTACTGTAATGAGGTAACTGCTAAACACTGAAATTTGCTCAGACATTAAAAATTTAGTCTTTTGTAAATGAAATTATTTGTTGCAGAAGACGGAATTTTTATTACCTCTATGATAAAACATAATTAGCAAAGCTATCATCTGTGGAATATGGCTGCAAATATCAACAATAAACTGATTTTTAAATAACTGAGAGAAACTAGCAAACAAAGAAATAGATCAGATCTTAAAACGAAGACCTTAGTATTATAGCAATAAAAGCAAAAAGTAGGTGGTCGGGACATGACGCCAGGTGAATATATATGAGATGGAACAAGAAAGTTCTTTGCTGGGCTCCAAGAGACAAAGCAAGACAAAGACGATGACGTAATGGAAGACTAGTAGTACCATGTAGCGGCTACGTGGATGCATGTGGTTGAAGCTTTTAACTTACGGATAAGTCTAGAGGAAGCCTATATCCAGTAGAGGATGTCATACGGCATTCGAAGATAAGGTAGCAATTCCATTGTGCCCTACACGATACCTGTTCACCAGGACTACATAACACTGTATGGTAAAACAGTTGGTGAATGCCACGATGCATGGAAATGTTATTGAAGGAAGTCGTTCGCTTTCCCTGAATAATTATCCGTTAATAACTTGAACTCCGTCCTTTGGTTAAATGTTAGGTCACACATTCTAAAATACATCGATGAATACTGGTTGTTAGGCATTATTATTTCCAGATTTATTAAAAATTTCTTTATAAATTCTATTATATTAAAAAGCTTTTGTTGAAAACGTAATGATGTAATTACTCATTGGAAACTCATACACATTCATACAAAACCATATGAACAATTTCAAAGAGCATCGTCACATGTGGAACTCCTGACACCAAGCGCTCGTAGATTTCTCAGAGACTCTGTCATTATACCGCCTCAGTTGCTGCGTATAATGGATAATATATGCCCGGCGGATTACGTTGCTTACAAAGAACAGCAGAAAAGGAAGTGAGCGTCGTTGCCATTAAAGACCCTGAAGTATGCCGCTTGAGATAAGTGCGGGAAACGTAAATTATCTTGAAGACAGTGGAAATTGCATTGTAAGTCTGTGTTTGTCTTTGTGGTGTCTTGGCACTAGATTTAGTTTATGAATAGATCGTTAGATACAAAACACACTTCCCGTAACTCAGTGTAATTCTCAGTTACTGAAGCGCATTCTGTACACAAACGAGTTGCAGGAATCCACTAATGCTTTCATAAATCAAACTCTTTTATTCCCCGATTTTATAATGTTTGTTAACTAGTCGAAAATAAGAAAATCGAAGACTTTTGTTTCAGGCGAGATTCTCGAAATGTTGCTACTGTAGTTAACAGCCACATGATGTGTCAACTAAAAGAAAAGTTTTTGTTATCAGGAGTAAATGTACTGAAAATAGGACCATTACCATTATATGTATAATGTCGGAAGGTGGCTGTCCTATTTGCGACGACAATTTTCAGAAAGTTTTGGCCATAAGTGTGAATGAAGTTGCGAATTTGATTAATATATTCAACCTCTGCAATACCAGTATAAACGTTTTCTTCCACCTATCAGATAGCACAAATCGCAAACGACTCGTTTGTCGACACAGGGAGTCTTTCTCCACCTACTATATATTTTATACAGCTTAACAATCGGAATGAGAGAGATGTCAGTTCAAACGTAGCATAACCTTGAGAATACGAAGACTGTTGCGAAACAAGCACTAAACTTAAGAGAAATTAGTGTTTTTGACTGGGTAACTAATTATGTCCCTCGGTCAAATGATGATAGTGAATGTAAAATAGATGTACATCCACAAGCAGTATGGAAGATGACTAAGAATATGGTAGTGGATTTTGGTGACACTTTCTTAGGACATCACTTTGTGACGTTGATTTAGAGAACAGACGAATAAATTCTGTCCTTTGATGAAGAACAACTTCATCAACTGCATACGGCGGGAAAGTCTACATTCAGGAATTTGGTCCAGTTTGATAATATTAGAGAAACCTTGTTGGAGGAGAAGGTAGACAATCAGAACATCTTAATCCATCCTGTAACGTTAATTTATGTTTACCATCGGTCTTAGACTCGGGTAGTCCTATTTCGGTTATCAGTGAGGCAGCTTTCAGTAAATGTCAGGAATCAACTCTCTGTCCAATATTCCCATAGCAACTAACCAAAATTAGGGGTGTGATTACTGGAAAAGCTGTAGACGTTAAGCAACAGACATCAGTTCTCTGCCAACTTCTCAGTTGTGCTCTTTCTTACTTCACAAGTGATATTAGGTGTTGATTTCTTCACTAAATACAAGGCTTTTCTAAACTTTAATGATGCTAAGACGAAAGTTAGTTCATTTGCAGTACGAGAATTGCGTTTCAGAGGAGGAAGAATGTATCAGCTGCTTGCAATTTTTATCTTCTTCAAAATCTTAATCTTCCACCGAAGCTACTGGTCCTAAATCGAATACTTCTGAGGAGATTTAACTGTCTTTTGATATCTCCGATATCGTATGTGATAAAGTAGAGGATGGTTCTGAGGTAGAGAAACAGGAGTTATTCGGTATTTTACAGTCACATTCCGTAGTCTTTGTCAGCAAACCAGGTACCTCATCTTAACGTTAAGGAACATATAAAGTTTTCTTTTCCACCGTATGCTATCCGCTGGTATACAGGAGATCCAGTCCATGTTAGCTCAAGGTGTCACTGAAGGCGTTGAGTTCTTGCAACAGTCCACGTCATGTTGTTGAAAAATGAGTGAAGTAGGTAGAGGATCCATCTCACCATACTGGGTACTTCAGCTGTCGACTGATGCCTCCTCGAGCTGCTTGTTACTGTTCCTCCTTTTAGTTCATGGTGTACTCCACTTCTTCTACAGTTCTATTGAGGTAATGAGTTTTGCTCTCTCTTTCCATCCTATTGTACGATGTTTGAGAATTCTCCTATATTGATGCCGTTTTGAGAAGTTAGTAAATAGTTACGTGAGCTAACAATCCCCAGCTAGTAATTGCTTGTAATGCAGAGAATTGACCTTTCAGCTTCAAATGAATGTGTAGGCTGCACAAAACTGGACATAGTGTTTGAAATGATAAAGGGTGTAGTATGGCATTTGTATAAAAAAATACTAAGACCAAAAGATAAGGAATGGTGCGTTTATGATGCAACTGTATTTGTGTGATGATATTACGCAGTAATGTAAATGGTGCTTACGCTGAGCAGTAATTAAGGAAAAATAATACACATTGAATTATGATGAGTATCTAGGTGAACAGAATAAGAATTTCAAGGAGCGAATGAGGAGTAGAAGATGATGTTATTTCAGTAGTGATGATGTATACAGACGTTTATATGGTTTTTTTTATCTCAGGCAGCCAATGAGGGGTAAAGGAAGACTTTTGTCTTCGTAATGATGTTGTACGTGATATAATATTAACTTTACGGGCACACTGCGCAGCAGTGGAAACAAGAACCAAAATAAATGTGATACACACTTTTTAATCAGAACTGTGCTCTGTATGTAGGTCTTTATAAGGAATTTACTCAACAGATAGTAGAACCACTTTGTGCTTGACACCTCACCTTTGAATTTTCTGGGAATTGCTGCTTGTTAATGAAAATGTAATTAACATGTTACTCTGTTACTGCCAGGAATGACAACTATTTTGTAATTGTAATGATAACAGTGAATTCGACAAATGGTAAGACAAATTAGCTATTTTGGTGATTACCATACTTACCCCTGAGGTTATTGTACATAATATGTTGTAGTTACCTTTATGGCCAGATAGATAAATGTATGTAATTTAAGAAACTGGATCTCAGTCTCATTACAGACTTCAACAATTGTATCCCTCCCCCTCCCCTTTATTTTATGCTGTTCAATTAACACTGAAAACTTGCGTACGCCTACAGTAGCGACATCTGGTGAACTTACAACACGAACATCTATAGGCTACTGTACGGCAGTTTGTTTTGAACAGTAGTGCTACTGACAACACGACTCGTGCACAAGCTGTTATTTATATATATCTGACGATGCTGGTGAAGAATCTGCATTTAACATTCAAATGGTTCAAATGGCTCTGAGCACTATGGGACTTAACATCTGTGGTCATCAGACCCCTACAACTTAGAACTACTTAAACCTAACTAACCTAAGGACATCACACACATCCGTGCCCGAGGCAGGATTCGTACCTGCGACCGTAGCGGTCGCGTGGTTCCAGACTGTAGCGCCTAGAACCGCTCAGCCACCCAGGCCGGCCTGTGGTAGGACTTCGGTGGGACTTGAACGGCGACACGGCAGTCGCACTTCACCGTACGATTGCATCTCGAATCATTACTGGAGTGGCTGTCGTGAATCTGCCGCTACCAGTTAAGAGAATCATTAATTGCCAATATACAGCCCTGAGAACCTGTTTGGGAGCAATGCGCACCACCCCTACCAGTACACTCTTCATTGAATCATACGATCCCCAGTCCATCTATGCTGGCGGTATAACTGCGCCAAATTTCTTCTAAAAAGGAATTGATATGAAACCAATAATCTGAATTTGATCTCCTCAAACCTCTTGTGGGTCCTTAGACCTATTCCCTCCTCCCCCCCTCCACCTACCGTCCAAGCGTAATTACGTACTCAGGGGATTCCAAAGAGGGTCATTAGAGTAACTGCGCTGGATGGTTTTAGCGTTTCATTCTCGTTGAAATTGTCACAGGTGAGCGTAATAACTCTCACTTCATTATGATAATAAAATTTTGGCGCAATTTTTGAGACAGTGCGAGGAAGCAATCTGCTCTGACGGCTCCAAAACCAGAGACCCCGCCTGAAGCGCGCTCTATGGGAAGCGCTTGCTACTTTCCATTTTGCAGACGTCTGAGCTATTTAAATCTATTTAAATCACCAACTGGATCAAGTATCATGATCACGGATCTTCTTGCTATACTACTAGCACAACGCTTCAGCTCACGGATGAGGGCATCTCTATATTTCTTACTCATTGACTTTTTACCTGCTTAACATTACTTAAGAGTTTTAGCACCAATTGGATAGAAAACTGCATTTTCTATAGGATTATCAAAGTGTTGAAATCGGTGCATAAAGAAGGTCACACAATTAACCATACCATCCACTTTGTTCTCGTGAGACCGTACTTGAATTCGCTGGCAATGAAGCTGTCGATCGCTTAGCCAAAGAAGCTGATGTTGCAAAACACACTCCCTGTACCACAGTATCAAGTACGGTTTACAAACATATACTACAATGTGGCGTGCGCGAAGACTCGCAGTGAGAATGGGAGGAAACAACAAGACGCTTGAAGTAGGTAATAAATCACCCATTGGACTCAAATTCCACAAAATGACAAAAAATAAACACCGTCCGAAAGGGCTTTCAGGGCCCAACAGTATCGACCGGCCGCCGTGTGATCTTCAGCCCACAGGCGTCACCGGAATCGGATACGGAAGGGCATATAGTCAGCACACCGCTCTACAGGTCGTCGTCAGTTTCAGTGACCAGTGACGCTACTTCTCAATCAAGCAGTTCCTCCATCGACCGCAACAAGGGTTGAGTGCACACCGCTCGCCAAGAGCACTTGACAGACCTAGACGGTCATCCATCCACGTGCTAGCCAAGTCCGATAGCGCTTAACGATGATCAGATGCGAAACGGTGTTACTGAAGCGTCAAGTCCGTTGGCTTACACGAAATACAATACATATTAAATCTGTAGGTAGCTCTGTACTAAGCAGACTCAAATTGAACCATTGATGTTTCTGTCAAAATTTTCACAGGATGCGCACCGTAGAGATCTCTTCTGTTCTTTTGGAGAACAAGGGAATGCATATCGCATTTGTTTGTGTGGCCCAAATGATGTGAATGTACTACAGTCTCTTTAGAAGAACTTGTGAAACTTAGCCATCCGTTACGAACTTGCGTGACACCTTTGTTAGCAACACAGGAGAAGAGACTTTTCAAATCGATGTGCATATTCACTATTGTCATCTAACATCAAACATGCCACAAATAACAGATTATATAAATGTTTTCTATAATATTTGAAATATAATTGAGTATATTCTGTCTGTAACATGTGCGTGTGTGTGTGTATGTGTGTGTGTGTGTGTGTGTGTGTGTGTGTGTGTGTGTGTGTGTGTTTGTGTGTGAGCGCTCGCGACAGCATAAATATTGTAACAGTAATAATGCACTAACACAAGTTTTGTATCTGAATAAGCTGGTTGTATGATGTAAACTAAAGCCCAATAAATTAAAACACGTAATACCTTATTATACGCAAAACAATCGTAGTTAATTATACCTTCGTCTATGTTTTCTTCAGTATAATCTAACATCCAAATAACATTTTTATTTCATTACTGATTAATATATTTTGGAAGAAATCTTTGTTTCTCCAATGAAATATTAACTCCTTTGTAGGAAATTTCCATATGTCGATTTACCAAACGGGTTCAAACTGTGTGTTAAAGTCGGGTGTGTGTCTATAACGGACAAATATCTGAACATAGAGCTATAAAGATACTGTTCCGAGTGAGTTTTCCGTTTGCAAGGAATAGTGTATTTGTTGAAAACTAGCTGTCTGTCGTCATTCAATCCATGCTAAGTGCTTCCTAGTTGCTGTTGTATTCCAATCTCTGTCTTCCCCTACATTTTTTACATCTACAGTTCCCTGTAGACAATGGAAATTATTCCCTGATATCTTCACTGATGTTATACCGTCCTGTCTCTTACTCTCGTCATCGTTCTCTATTATTCCTTCCCTCGCCGATTCAACGGAGAACCACATCCTCCATTACCCTATCAGTCTACTTTATTTTCAATACTCTTCTGTAGTACCTCATCTTAAATACTTCGATTATCCACTATTCGTTTTTCCCTTAGTCCATGTTCCACTACAGCACAATGCTGTGCTAGAAACGAACATTCTCACAAATTTCTTCCTCAAATTAAGGCCTATATTTGATACTAGTAGACTTCTCTTGGCTAGGAATGCCCTTTGTGCCAGCGCTAGTCTGTTTCTTAAATCCTCCTTGCTCCGTCTGTCACGGGTTATTTTGCTGTCTAGATAGCAGAATTCCTTGTCTTCGTCTATTTCGTGTTCCGCAATTTTCACTGTTCTCATTTCTGACACTTGTCATTACTTTCATCTTTCTTCGATTTACTCTCAACCCATATTCTGTACGCGTCAGAATGTTCAATCTATTCAATTCATCTTATAATTCTTCTTACTTTCTCAGAGCATAGCAATTTCGTCAGCAAATCCTATAACTTATATCCCTCATTTTAACCTTACTTTTTTTCGTCATTGCTTCTTCGATGCACAAATTGAGTTGGCTGGATGAAAGACTATATCCATGTCTTAAACCCTTTTTAATGCGAGTACTTCGTTCTTGATCTGCCACTCTTATTGGTCCCGCTTGGTTCTTGTGTTTATTATACACTGAAGAGCCAAAGAGACTGGTACACCTGCCCAATATCGTGTAAGACCCCCGCGATCACGCAGACCTGCCACGACACGATGTGGCACGGACTCGTCTAATGTCTGAAGTAGTGCTGGAGGGAAATGCACAATGCACATGCACAATGCACAATGCACAATGCACAATGCACATGAATATACGCAGGTTATCAGACAGTACGCTTACGTATCTGTCTCCTGCCACAGTCGTATCTAGATGTTTCAGGAGTTCCATTTCATTCCAAATGCAGGCGCCCCACAACATTACAGAGCCTCTACCAGCTTGAACAATCCCCTGCTGATATGCAGGATCCATGGGTTCATGAGGTTGTCTCTATACTCGTATTTCTCTGTCCGCTCGATACAATTTGAAACGAGACTCGTCCGACCAGGCAACATGTTTCCAGTAATCAACGGTCCAACGTCGGCGGTGACGGGCCGAGACGAGGCCTAAAGCTTTGTGTTGTGCAGTGATCAAGGGTACACGAGTGAGCCTTCCGGTCCGAAAACCCATATATATGATGTTTCTTTGATTGGTTCTCACGTTGACTCTTGATGATGGTCCAGCGTTGAAATCTGCAGAAATTTGCGGAAGGGTTGCACTTCTGTCACGTTGAACGATTCTCTTCACTCGTCGTTGGTCCCGTTCTTCCAGGATCTTTTTCCTTCCGCAGCGATGTCGGAGATTCGATGTTTTACCGGATTCCTGATATTCACGATACATTTGTGAAATGATCGTGAGGGAAAATACCCCCTTCATCGCTACCTCGGAGAAGCTGTGTTCCATTGCTCGTGCGCTGACTATAACGCCACGTTCAAACTCACTTAAATCTTGATAACCTGCCATTGTAGATGCAGTAATCGATCTAACAACTGCGCCAGACACTTGGTGTCTTATGTAGGCGTTGGCGACGATAGCTCCGTATTCTGGCTGTTAACATATCTCTGTATGCGTATACCAGATCCTTTGGCGCTTCAGTGTATATTACCCGCCTTTCCCTATGGGTTTACCCCACTTTTCTCAGAATGTCGAACATCTTGTATCATTTTACACTGTCTAATGCTTTTTCCTCGGCAACGAATCCTATGGGTTGCCTTGATTTGTCTTTAGTGTGCTTCCATTATCAACCACAACGTCAGAACTGCCTGCCTGGTTCATTTACCTTTCCTAAAGCCAAACTGACCGGCGTCTAACAGATCCTTAATGTATCGCACTACTAAGAGATTTATAGCGAATTGTGCTGCCTCGCAGCTATGGAACCAAATGAACTGCCAAAACCTACTTGTAGTGCACAATGGCTCTCTGTCTCCCACTGTTGTAAGCCATGAAAGAAAATCTCCTGCTTTCAAAAGAAAACTACGAGACGGCTGACAGTGGAGAGGCGTAATCCAGTGATTAGCTCTAGATTGTCGGTGCGGCTACGCCTTGTTCCCTTACGCTGCAGCGGCGATCGCCGTCACGCACGATCCGATGCTTTACGTGAGTCAGAACAGTTGAAGGGCCACGCCCCGTCCCTGCTGCTGCCACAGGTCAGCGCTACGTGCTAGAATTCCCCAGGCACGTGTACGCTCCGCGTGTCTCTTCGAGACGTAGTTAACAGGCATCAAATTGCTATCATTTTAGTATCCCCCTGTGAAACACCACGCAGATCTCTTTCTGACCAATAATTATAACCGGAACGAAACCAGAGCAGATCCACCTTCAGTATAATATAGGCTCGAAAATAATGTGAAGGATCACACGCTCAGTGTCGGGGTTAACGAGGGTCAATTAAAAAATTTTCTTCTGACAGGAAAAAAAAGCTTGCCATGACGAGTGTAGATCTGAGTGTTATCATAACCATTATCCTGGGTCATTAGTCTCCTGACTGTAGTTATGCGGCCCACCAGGAATTCCACTTTTGTGCCAGGCTCTTCGTCTCAGAATAAAACCTACATCCATTATACCCATGTATTTGTCTTCCCCTAAATAAGTCTTACCATCCTATCACGTAGAAAACTAAAAGGCGTCTTAGAAATCTTTGACAATCACGGGACATATTGAAATTAACTGATGAAACGGGAAAATATAAAAAATGAGCATATGCAGCAGGCAAAAGGGAACACATACGTATAAAAAATGAGATTGGCAGCAAGTGGAAAATGGCTAAAAAGGAATGGTTAAAAGACAAATGTAAAACTTTAGAAGTATATTTCTTCGGTGGGAAGATGGATACTATATTTCACTGATGTAAAGATGGATGTCACCTAAAGGAAAGTTAAAGAGGTCTTTCGAGGAAAGAGAACCTGCAGTACGAATATCAAGAGCTAAGATGGAAGACAAGCACATAGCGAAGAATGACAGGCTGAAAGGTGGAAGGAGCACAGAGGGTCTGTACAGGTGAGATGAAGGCGATATTATAGGAAGGAAAAGGACGTAGATGAAAGTGAGAGCTACGATATTGCGAGAAGAATTTGAAAGAGCATTAAAAGGCCAGGACAGACAAAATACCCGTAGACTTCAAGAGGCATGTAATAATTCCAACTACAAAGACAGCAAGTGCTGACAGGTGTGAGTATTAAGGAACAGTCAGATTAGTAAGTCATAGTTGCAAAATACTAACTTCTATAGAGAAGAAAGAAACACTAGTAAAGCTACCTCGGGGAAAATCAGTTTGGATGCTGGAGAAATTTAGGAACTCGATTGGCTGATCTTACGACCTCTCTTAGAAGACAGGTTAAGGAAAGGTAAAACATCGTTTATAGCATTTGTTGGCTTAGAAACAGCTTTTGACGATGTTCTCTGGAATAACCTCTATACTTAAGATAGCAGGCGTAAAATACAGCGATCGAAGCGCTTTTTACAACTTGCGCAAAAGCCAGACAACTATTATAAGAGTCGAAGGGCACGGAAAGGAAGCTGTGGTTCAGAAGCGAGTGAGATAGGGTTGTACACTGCTCCTGATGTTATTCGATCTAAATACTGAGTATGCAGTAAGAGACAAAACTAAAAGTAAGTGTAGGAATTAAAGTTTAGGGAGAAGAAATAAAAGCTTTGAGGTTTGCGGATGACATTGTAATTCTGTTACAGACAGCAAGGGACATGGAAGGGCAACTGAACGGAATAGGTAGCGTCTCAAAAGGAGGATATAAGATGAACATCAACAAGCGGAAAACAAGGATAATAGAATGTAGTTGAATTAAATCAGATGATGCTAAGGGAGCTACATTAGGAAACGAAATACTTAAAGTAGTAGACGATTTTTGCTATCCGGGGAGCAAAATAACATTATGGTCGACGTACAGAGGAAATAACATGTAGATTGGCAATAGCAAGAAATGAATTTCTGAAAAAGAGGTATTTGTTAACATCGAATACATATTTTCGTGTTGGGAAGTCTTTTTTGGAGATATTCCTCTATAGTGTAGCCGTGTACAGAAGTGAAACATGGATGGCAAACAGTTTAGACAAATATAGAATAGAAGCTTTTGAGTCGTGGTGTTAAAGAAGAATTCTGATGAACTAATGATGAGGTACTGAATAGAAATGGAAAGACAAGAAATCTGTTGCACAACTTGACTAAAAGAAGGAATGGGTTGATAGGACTCATCCATGAGACATCGGACCAGTTTAGTACTGGAGGGAAGTGTGGAGGGTAGAAATTGTAGAGGGAGACTAAGAGATGAATACAGTAAGCAGATTCAAAAGGATGCAGCTTGCAATAGTTATTCGATTGACGAAGGGGTTTGCACGGGATAGAGCAGCGTGGAGACCTGCATCACACCAGTCTCCGGAATGAAGACCAGAACAGCAACATCACCCTGTCCATTTTCTCTTCGCCAATTCTGCGGAGAATCCCATTTCGTATGTAATAACTCTACCTAATATTCAACATCCTTGTATAGCACCACATCTCAGAAGCTTCAGTTCCTTTCTTTTTCAATTTTCACGCAGTCCGTGTTTCGCTGGCATTGCTGCATTCCAAACGCACGCTCTTAGAAATCTCTTCCTCAAATTGGGGCTTGTGTTTGGTAGCAGTAGACTTCTATAGGCCAAGAATGTCCGCTTTCCCTATCTGCTTATTATGTCCTTGCTTCGTTCGTCATGAACTAATTTGGTTTCAAGGCTGCAAAATTCTTTTATTTCGTCTACTTCATGGACCCCAATCTAGATTAAATTTATCGATAATTCCTGTTCTTCTACTTCTCGTGTTTCCATCTTCCTTCGGTTTATTCTCAGTTCGTATGGTGCGCTCGTTAGACCATTCCGTTCAACAGATGCTTCAGCTCTTGCTCACCTTACTTTGGACAACAATGTCGTCACCAAAGCTAATCACCGACATCCTTCCACCTAAAGCAGATTATCTGTACGGGTGTCATACTGCGTTCTGGGTATTTTTCATCGTACGGAACACGGGATCGACGGTCGTTCCCATTTGCTGTGCCATAACAGTAGTTAATGCCTACCATATCCCGTGTGGAATAATATTATGTTGGTAAGAGCAACGGTAAAACTACAGTTTAAAATCATTCCTCAAACTTACCAAAACACGAGCTGATCTGATTAGAACGGAGGTATGCGCTTCACTAGCCTCAACGGTTTACAGTAACCGCACTGTACCAGATGTTAACAACACTGTAACAGATGTTTTATACTTGATGATGGCCAATAACAGAGGACTGTGTCCTCATTTTTGTACAGCATTTTGTATGTCGCTCATAATAGCTAACAGCTTGCAGTAGCAGAGATACATTTCACAGTAGCAAAGACGAACAAAGCTTGTAGCCCTTAAGGATGCATTGAAGATCCCCTGTGTACTGGACACTTTTGTCTTGTTTCGGTCCGTGCTACCATCTCTCAAAATATGGAATACTTTCCTTTAACACCTTGTAGTTAAAACTGCTTCTGGTACACCATAACAAGCACTTTGGATAGCAACGTAAAACTGTTAGCAGTTTCCGATTTATTTTAACACCCAACTTATTACATACAGTCAAATTTAGTTCTCAACATGTGATTAGTTTTTCACTTTTGGCATACTCTTTAGAAATCATCACATTCAAAATCATCGTTTTTTTGCAGTCAGAAAATAGGTTTCCTTACAGCCACCATGAGATAATTCCTTCAAACCTATGATACGAGAGATATAGTCATAAAAATTTATCGAGCTTTTTCAATTGAAATAGGTAAAATATTTCCATTCTGACACCCGGGCTAACATACGAGGTATTGCAATCAATTGATTAATTATAACGCTGTCATAAGTATTATTATTATTTTTATTGCAAGCGGCTCAAATAAAATCTGATTCAGAATTCAGATTCACTGCATCAGATGACATCTGTTGATACGCATGACCACAACGATACATCCTTTTAAAGCAAATTTTATGTTTGTTCGTTTTTGACACTATCATGCTCGCGTCAACCCGTTTCAGCCATCATCTAAGATACGGTACATGGTTTTCTTGCACGCAGAACGGGTATTCTGTACGGAACTAACCTTTCCATTGTGAATTACTGAACAACACGGTTATTAGCCTATATCCTCAATCAACAATATACAAAATATTACATGACTGAGGAGATACCACTATGGCGCATACCTCGCTTCACTATCTACCAGTAATGTTACAACCTACACGTTAATAGGACTGTCTCACCTGAAAGTGGGCAGCGTGTGCGAGATACAAATTGTGAGATTCCTATTCGTTGCTCACTTCGCTGATTATTACTCCTCTCATTGTCGTTGATGGAAAACCAGCACTATGCAAAGAAGAGAAAGATGTAAAGTGGAAGCAATATATAGAGAGGATGCACAAAGAAAATAATTTGAATGCACTATTACAGAAAGTGAAGAGTGAAAGCCGTGTGTATATAATTTTATGGCTATCTTTCTTCTTTTTAGATGTCTTAGGTCGCACATGTAATATTCGTATCGTTTAGTTATGCACGATCAGCGTCGTAAAAGACGCTATACCGCCCAGAGACTAGTTAGGTCATCTTTGCTCTGCGAAGATGCGCGAGAGTTAAGTGTTGATCGCGAGCGGAGGAGACAGTGTTGTTGCGGGTGGGGGAGAGGGGGGAGGGTTGTCGTGACAGTAAGCTTGTACAGGAAGGACACAGAACATGGTGCTCTTCGGGATTATTTTATTGATATGACGGAAGATATCACAATTAAATAAATAATATTGTTATTATACATGGAATGAAATGGATTTACGGAGTTACATAATATTTTGAGAATGTTTGGCTTTAAGTTAGCGAACTAACACATTATTAAATCGGGTGATGCTGAGGGAATTAGATTAGGAAATGAGACACTTAAAGTAGTAAAGGAATTTTGCTATTTGGGGAGCAAAATAACTGATGATGGTCGAAGTAGAGAAGATATTAAATGTAGACTGGCAATGGTAAGGAAAGCGTTTCTGAAGAAGAGAAATTTAATAACATCGAGCATACATTTAAGTGTCAGGAAGTCGTTTCTGAAAATATTTGTATGGTGTGTATCCATGTATGGAAGTGAAACATGGACGATAAATAGTTTGGACAAGTAGAGAATAGAAGCTTTCGAAACGTGGTGCTACAGAAGAATGCTGAAGATTAGATGGGTAGATCACATAACTAATGAGGAAGTATTGAATAGGATTGGGGAGAAGAGAAGTTTGTGGCACAACTTGACCAGAAGAAGGGATCGGTTGGTAGGACATGTTCTGAGGCATCAAGGGATCACCAATTTAGTCTTGGAGGGCAGCGTGGAGGGTAAAAATCGTAGTGGGAGACATAGAGATGAATACATTAAGTAGATTCAGAAGGATGTAGGCTGCAGGCTGCAATAAGTACTGGGAGATGAAGAAGCTTGCACAGGATAGAGTAGCATGGAGAGCTGCATCAAACCAGTCTCAGGGCTGAAGACCACAACAACAACAACATCATTATACATGGAATGAAATGGATTTACCGAGTTACATAATATTTTGAAAATATTTGGTTTTAAGTTAACGAAAGAACACATTTTACTTCATAAGCCCCAGCAATTATTTAGGCATTCTTCTTTCAACACATTATATAAATCAGGAATTCCTTTACATACTTGTAAAGTTTTACCAGGTTCAATGTTAATGCATTTGAAAAGACGCAAAGAATTTAGTCATCGGGCTGAGGACTTCATCGTTAGGATAAATTTTCATGTTGAGTTACATTTCTGTATTTCTCCTATACTTATCACATGTAATTATAATTTGCAATGAAATACTTTCTTGTTGCTTGCTACGTCTTCAATAGTGAAAATTTGTAAATGGAAGACTGCCAACATATTTTTTGAGATCTTTTTTTTAAATACAGTTTTTTGAGAATAATATTTATCTAGAGAGTAATGCAGATTATCTTAAGACATTATCCAAAGGGACAGACGATATGTACACCATCATGTCGGTTAAATATGATAGCAAAATTGTTTATCCACACCTACAAACATTTTTGTAATGAACATTATGTTTCACGGCATTTTAATTATTACGTGATGGCAGTTTCGTACTATTACTATTTTTTATATGTTTGACTCTTTAGTCTTAACGTAACATTTTACGTAAATCACGAACGTTGTACTTCTAACTTACCACGCCAGATGGTGAGTATTATGTCTGTTTTTTTAAACCTGTGTTATACCTCATTTTATGTTATTCATATATTATTCTTTTTCATTGTCTTTTCTCTTTTACCTGTCCTGCACTCTGACAACTTATTATCGATCTGTTTTATGTTTTGTAAGTTTGTTTTTAAGAGACAATACGCCAATGTATTTTAGATGTTTCCTTCCCCCTTCGTCTACTATGTGTTTTACGTACATTTTAAATTTGAATTACTTCATGATTCACAAATGCACAAGAGTTATTTTGTGTTAATATCTCGCAAAACCAGTAATATTAAGTTTTCACGTGACACATGTCACATAGAGGGCGTTCCAAGCCCTGGCACACTGAGGTCTGCTGAACAGGTGCATGTAAACAGCGGCCTCAGTTTATGTGATCGCTCTAACTTGTTAATACCAGTGCCTAACAATTTTAATTGTATGTTACAGGTATGTTCCTACAAACTGTTATGTTCATACGCAGGTGTAGTTGTGATTTTCTGTTTCATACTCTCTTATCGTTATGTGAAATTTTTAACTTCTAGCACTGAGAATGGTCACTAAGTGACCGAAAATCGATTTTGCGGATAATAAAAGAAAAAAATACGACCAAGGCTGTTTCTCCTTCCGATTATATCCATTATCTGGTCGTGGTGCACAGAACACTCCATGGAGTCGCCAATCAAATGAATGCTTTTCACCATGTTCTACAACTTCTCGAAATTGAAGAATCTAAAAATTATGACAGAAAAAGTAAGTTTTCAGGCAATAATCGCAATTATTGTGACGACTGTAATGGAGGACAACCACGAGTTTTTAATGAGAAAGAGACAAGCAGTTCGGGAATAACAGAACCAAAATCATTACCAGGGAAAGAAGAATTGTAGCTGATCACCACATAACAGTTACCAACAAAATCCGAACTTTTACCATAACAACCAGTAATCATACAATGCAGGAGGTAAAATGAACAATTCTTCACATCAACAGTCTTGGTCACAGTCACACTCTCAGCCTAATAATTGTGGAAACAACTACGTACAAAGAAACAGCAATCTGCGGGCTCATATGCAGCAGCCATACCAACGAAATCATTGCGATCACAGGCAACAAAACTATAATTACAGGGAGAATAACATACACGGAAACAACTGCTACAACTCGCGATGAAGACGCGTTCTCCCTTAGCAGCTACAAAATTCACAGTCGCCGTAAGATATTCGTTTCAGAAAACACTTTCAGAATGATAAGGTTGAACAACTGTGGCAGTATGATATCTTCTGACTAACAAACTCGTCGCTTAGGGAACGTCTTCAACATACAAGCTGACGGCGAAATATTGCGCGTCTTTCGGACCGTGACAGTGGCAGATTCACCCAGTATCGTTAATTTACGAAGAAATTAAATCAACTGTATTGCTAAAACACTAATACTTTTTATGAAGGTCCGAGGATCCAACATCGAATAAAGGTTTGTAAACGATATTTACCTTCTTTTTTTCACAAATTGAGATTTTATTTTTGATAATCGCGATTACATGTTGACCTCCGCACTTCAAATTGCTTCTATATGCAAACTTATCTCCAACAATTACAAGAAAAACATAGATCCTCCTCTTTTTTTCAGCAAAGAGTGTTGTCGTCCTCTACAGGGTTTTACTCAAAGTTGTCACTTTCATGAATAAGTTTGTCAGATTTTTGGTTATTTTTTGAATTGGTATGTTTAATGTTAGATCTTCCCACATTACATATTTTCGTTAATTGAAGGAGGGAATAAAATAACTTTTTACTGATGTAACCTACGCCAGTTTGCACCCCTTCTCAAAAAGTGTTTAAGGAGAAAACTATACACTGAGAAAGGATGGGAACGGGGGAGCAAAAAATTTGCTATACCATTCTGAAAGGGTTTCATGAAAAGAAAATCTTACGACGACTGTGAAGGAGTGTGACGTCGACATTTCTGTGCTTGAGTGCTAGGAAGCTCAACACAAACGTTTCAAACAAGTGCACACCGAACTGCCTCCATTCCTACAGGAATATCTACCTATACACTCCGCTAGCCACCAAGCGGTGTGTGGCGGAGGATACACATCGCGCCGAAGTCATATTTCCCCACGTCTGTTCCAATCGCGGATCGTGCGAGGGAAAAATGACTGTCTTAACTCCTCTAATTTCCCTTATCTTTGAATGGTGATCATTGCGCGATTTGAAAGTTGGTGGTAATAATATATGTTCTACATCCTCGGCGAAGATCGGATTTCGGAGTTAGTGAGCAGCCCCTTCCACATAGCGCGCCGTCTATCTGCAAGTGTGCCCTACTTCAAACTTTCTATGAGGTTTGCAACGCTCTCGCGATGGCTAAATTTACCAGTCACGAATCTTCTCGCTCTTCTTTGAACCTTCTCATTCTCTTGAATCAGACCCATCTGGTAAGGGTCTCATACAGACGAACAATACTCTAAGACTGGACGAACTAACGTATTATAAGCTATTTCCTTTGTTGAAGGACTGCATCGCTTCAGGATTCTACCAATAAACCGCAATCTAGAGTTCGCTTTGCCCGTTACTCGTGTAATCTAATCATTTCATTTGAGATAATTTCGGATAGTCACACCCCGATACTTGACCGATGTTACCGCTTCCAAAGACTGGGCATTTATTTTGTGCTCGTACATTAATGGGGATTTTCGCCTTGTTATACGCAGTAGCTTACAATTACTAATATTGAGAGATAACTGCCAGTCATTACACCACGCATTTATTTTCTGCAAATTCTCATTGATTTGTTCACAACTTTCGTGTGATACTACTTTCCTTTAGACTACAGCATCATCGGCAAACAGTCTAATGGCGCTGTAAATACCATCAATCAGATCCTTTATGTAAATCGTAAAAAGCAGCGGACCTATTACACTGCTATGGGGCAGACCTGAAGTCACGCTTGTTTCTGTTGAAGTCACCCCGTTCAGGACGACATACTGCTCCCTGTCTGTTAGAAAACTAGGTATCCAATCGCATATGTCATCGGAGAGGCAGTAAGATCACAATTTTTGGAGCAAGCGACAGTGCGGAACTGAGTCGAACGCCTTTCGAAAGTCGAGAAATATGGCATCAACCTGGGAGCTGGTATCTAGAGCATGTTGTATATTATGCATAAAGAGGGCCAGCTGTGTCTCACATGACCGCTGCTTCCTACAACCATGCTGGTTTCAGCAGACGAGCTTCTCAGAGTCCAGAAAGGTCATTATATCTGAACAAGAAATATGTTCCAAGATTCTACAACAAATCGATGTCAGTGAAATTGGGCGGTAATTATGTGCTACCGATTTTTTACCCTTTCTATAGATTGCTTTGACCTGGGCGTTCTTCCAGTCCCGTGGAACATAGAGGAGGATGCGCTACATAGGACAAACAATACCCAACAGGGACCTGTCAGAGCAGTTACGAATCTGAAACAGTCCTGTTGAGCACTGATAATAATGTGGAACAATTTGGATGTTTCAAATGATGTCTCACCATGAAGTTTCTCCTCCGTGCAGTATAAATACGCTAAGCAACTACCTTAGATGCATTCACTAGGGTCGATGGCACCCATGTCGTTCGCACTCGATGCTCTGGTAACTGAATTGTAACATCTTGCGTACTATTGTTCCAGCAGCAATGACAAGAGTTCCTAAATCACACATAACAGCCCCAGAGTCAAGGACTGCAGCTGCCACTGATTAGTTGTACATGGGACCACCACTCTGTACAAGTTCAGGGTATGAGCTGTTCAGATACTTCAGCTGCATACCGACCAGAGGACCCACTTAACGGGTGGGACAGGACTTCGCAGCATCCGATACCATGGGCAACCTGATGGAACAACGTGGGCAGTAACCTGAGAGGGACCTAGTTCTCTCAGGATAACGTGTGTAGCGGTTACACATGCACTATGGTCACGCCTTCTTCGCAGCCTTCTACCACACGGATAGCACGTACAGGTCAGTGTGTGGGAAACCGGCGAGATCACGAGTCGCCTACTGATGCTTCTCCTGGGACAGCGACTTCCGACAGTCTTAGCCTGCCACTGATGACACCAGATTGCACTACATTCTACATAGCATCCGGGTTTCACTAAGGCCACACCAAAGAGAAGTGTATTGAACAGTAGATTGGGTAATACTTAATCTCGTTTTTGAGCCGTGTTCCGGCTCGTGTTTGTGTCGCACAGTTGACAAAATGGTTGTTGTTGTTGTGGTCTTCAGTCCTGAGACTGGTTTGATGCAGCTCTCCATGCTACTCTATCCTGTGCAAGCTTTTTCATCTCCCAGTACCTACTGCAACCTACATCCTTCTGAATCTGCTTAGTGTATTCATCTCTTGGTCTCCCTCTACGATTTTTACCCTCCACGCTGCCCTCCAAGACTAAATTGGTGATCCCTTGATGCCTCAGAACATGTCCTACCAACCGATCCCTTCTTCTGGTCAAGTTGTGCCACAAACTTCTCTTCTCCCCAATCCTATTCAATACTTCCTCATTAGTTATGTGATCTACCCATCTAATCTTCAGCATTCTTCTGTAGCACCACATTTCGAAAGCTTCTATTCTATTCTTGTCCAAACTATTTATCGTCCATGTTTCACTTCCATACATGGCTACACTCCATACGAATACTTTCAGAAGTGACTTCCTGACACTTAAATCAATACTGGATGTTAACAAATTTCTCTTCTTCAGAAACGCTTTCCTTGCCATTGCCAGCCTACATTTTATATCCTCTCTACTTCGACCATCATCAGTTATTTTGCTCCCCAAATAGCAAAACTCCTTTACTACTTGAAGTGCCTCACTTCCTAATCTAATTCCCTCAGCATCACCCGATTTAATTTGACTACATTCCATTATCCTTGTTTTGCTTTTGTTGATGTTCATCTTATATCCTCCTTTCAAGAGACTGTCCATTCCATTCAACTGCTCTTCCAAGTCCTTTGCAGTCTCTGACAGAATTACAATGTCATCAGCGAACCTCAAAGTTTTTATTTCTTCTCCATGAATTTTAATACCTACTCCGAATTTTTCTTTTGTTTCCTTTACTGCTTGCTCAATATACAGATTGAACAACATCGGGGAGAGGCTACAACCCTGTCTCACTCCCTTCCCAACCACTGCTTCCCTTTCATGTCCCTCGCCTCTTATAACTGCCATCTGGTTTCTGTACAAATTGTAAATAGCCTTTCGCTCCCTGTATTTTACCCCTGCCACCTTTAGAATTTGAAAGAGAGTATTCCAGTCAACATTGTTAAAAGCTTTCTCTAAGTCTACAAATGCTAGAAACGTAGGTTTGCCTTTCCTTAATCTTTCTTCTAAGATAAGTCGTAAGGTCAGTATTGCCTCACGTGTTCCAGTGTTTCTACGGAATCCAAACTGATCTTCCCCGAGGTTGGCTTCTACTAGTTTTTCCATGCGTCTGTAAAGAATTCGTGTTAGTATTTTGCAGCTGTGACTTATTAAGCTGATAGATCGGTAATTTTCACATCTGTCAACACCTGCTTTCTTTGGGATTGGAATTATTATATTCTTCTTGAAGTCTGAGGGTATTTCGCCTGTTTCATACATCTTAGTCACCAGATGGTAGAGTTTTGTCAGGACTGGCTCTCCCACGGCCGTCAGTAGTTCCAATGGAATATTGTCTACTCCGGGGGCCTTGTTTCGACTCAGGTCTTTCAGTGCTCTGTCAAACTCTTCACGCAGTATCGTATCTCCCATTTCATCTTCATCTACATCCTCTTCCATTTCCATAATATTGTCCTCAAGTACATCGCCCTTGTATAGACCCTCTATATACTCCTTCCACCTTTCTGCTTTCCCTTCTTTGCTTAGAACTGGGTTTCCATCTGAGCTCTTGATATTCATACAAGTCGTTCTCTTATCTCCAAAGGTCTCTTTAATTTTCCTGTAGGCGGTATCTATCTTATCCCTAGTGAGATAGGCCTCTACATCCTTACATTTGTCCTCTAGCCATCCCTGCTTAGCCATTTTGCACTTCCTGTCGATCTCATTTTTGAGACGTTTGTATTCCTTTTTGCTTGTTTCACTTACTGCATTTTTATATTTTCTCCTTTCATCAATTAAATTCAATATTTCTTCTGTTACCCAAGGATTTCTACTAGCCCTCGTCATTTTACCTACTTGATCGTCTGCTGCCTTCACTACTTCATCCCTCAAAGCTAACCATTCTTCTTCTACTGTATTTATTTCACCCATTCCTGTCAATTGCTCCCTTATGCTCTCCCTGAATCTCTGTACAACCTCTGGTTCTTTTAGTTTATCCAGGTCCCATCTCCTTAAATTCCCACCTTTTTGCAGTTTCTTCAGTTTTAATCTACAGGTCATAACCAATAGATTGTGGTCAGCACATCTGCCCCTGGAAATGTCTTACAATTTAAAACCTGGTTCCTAAATCTCTGTCTTACCATTATATAATCTATCTGATACCTTTTAGTATCTGGTAGATATCGAAATAGACGACAGAGGGATAGAGAAACAACTAAAATCGCTAAAAAGAGGAAAGGCCGCTGGACCTGATGGGATACCAGTTCTATTTTACACAGAGTACGCGAAGGAACTTGCTCCCCTTGTTGCAGCGGTATACCGTAGGTCTCTAGAAGAGCGTAGCGTTCCAAAGGATTGGAAAAGGGCACAGGTCATCCCCGTTTTCAAGAAGGGACGTCGAACAGATGTGCAGAACTATAGACCTATATCTCTAATGTTGATCAGTTGTAGAATTTTGGAACACGTATTATGTTCGAGTATAATGACTTTCCTGGAGACTAGAAATCTACTCTGTAGGAATCAGCATGGGTTTCGAAAAAGACGGTAGTGTGAAACCCAGCTCGCGCTATTCGTCCACGAGACTCAGAGGGCCATAGACACGGGTTCACAGGTAGATGCCGTGTTTCTACTTCCGCAAGGCGTTCGATACAGTTCCCCACAGTCGTTTAATGAACAAAGTAAGAGCATATGGACTATCAGACCAATTGTGTGATTGGATTGAGGAGTTCCTAGATAACAGAAAGCAGCATGTCATTCTCTATGGAGAGAAGTCTTCGAAGTAAGAGTAATTTCAGGTGTGCCACATGGCAGTGTCATTGGACCGTTGCTGTTCACAATACACATAAATGACCTGGTGGATGACATCGGAAGTTCACTGAGGCTTTTTGCAGATGATGCTGTGGTGTATCGAGAGGTTGTAACAATGGAAAATTGTACTGAAATGCAGGAGGATCTGCAGCGAATTGACGCACGGTGCAGGGAATGGCAATTGAATCTCAATGTAGACAAGTGTAATGTGCTGCGAATACATAGAAAGAAAGATCCCTTATCGTTTAGCTACAAAATAGCAGGTCACCAACTGGAAACAGTTAATTCCATAAATTATCTGGGAGTACGCATTAGGAGTGATTTAAAATGGAATGATCATATAAAGTTGATCGTCGGTAAAGCAGATGCCAGACTGAGATTCATTGGAAGAATCCTAAGGAAATGCAATCCGAAAACAAAGGAAGTAGGTTACAGTACGCTTGTTCGCCCGCTGCTTGAATACTGCTCAGCGGTGTGGGATCCGTACCAGATAGGGTTGATAGAAGAGATAGAGAAGATCCAACGGAGAGCAGCGCGCTTCGTTAGAGGATCATTTAGTAATCGCGAAAGCGTTACGGAGATGATAGATAAACTCCAGTGGAAGACCCTGCAGGAGAGACGCTCAGTAGCTCGGTACGGGCTTTTGTTAAAGTTTCGAGAACATACCTTCACCGAAGAGTCCAGCAGTATATTGCTCCCTCCTACGTATATCTCGCGAAGAGACCATGAGGATAAAATCAGAGAGATTAGAGCCCACACAGAAGCATACAGACTGTCGTTCTTTCCACGAACAATACGAGATTGGAATAGAAGGGAGAACCGATAGAGGTACTCAGGGTATCCTCCGCCACACACCGTCAGGTGGCTTGCGGAGTACGGATGTAGATGTAGATGTGCCGTTGACAAGTTGACGTCGTGTATTCGGATTGTGACCTCTCGTTTTCTTAGTCCTTTCACTAGCACCACTACGTTTGCTCGCTTTGTCTGTCCGTAAATGGCAGCAGCGGCGTTCATCGATAGTATTTTCGGGTCGTCGTGTGTCGGAGTTCAGTTGGGACGGAGCAACGGTGAAGTCCGACAGCGCCAGTACTCGCCGAGGGAGCTGGCGATATATGCACTACCCGATGGAAGGATGTGGTCGCAAGAGTGCACGACCACGTCGAGTTTAAGTTGAATGGATCGTTATATTCGAGTAGTGCAACTTTCACTTGTGTGTGTGTCCGTGCGTCGAAGTGACCTCATGCCATGATGCTGTCACATGGCGGTTTTATACTCCGACGTTTCCCTTGCTTGACTTGATGGGCAACGGACCGATGGCTGGTCGTTCGGTCGGTCGCCTCAGTAACGACGTTTATCTGGTCTTTCGACCGTTTCTGTGTTTGGTTGTTTGGGGAGAAGAGACCAAACAGCGAGGTCATCGGTCTCATCGGATTAGGGAAGGATGGGAAAGGAAGTCGGCCGTGCCCTTTCAAAGGAACCATCCCGGCATTTGCCTGGAGCGATTTAGGGAAATAACGAAAAACTTAAATCAGGTTGGCCCGACGCGGGATTGAACCGTCGTCCTCCCGAATGCGAGTGCAGTGTGCTTACCACTTGTTTCTGTTCATGTCTACGTGCAATTCGTCTTGTTGCTGTATAGTGACTGTTCTAGCATTGTTTGAGTTGTTTGTGGAATTGTCTTTTGCGGTTCCATGTGCATCTAGTCAGATTTTGAATAGGCAGTTTTGGTCTTAATCCTATCTGCATACTAGGGTTTAGTGGAGCCAACTTGTGTAATTAAATGCTTGTCATTTGACGATGTTAGCTGTTATTCTATTTTGGTATTCGTTATCGCAGCTTAGGTGGATTTTGTGTTGGTCGGCGTTTATGCTGACCCTAGTTTGAGTCGCCATCCTGTTAGGTGAGCATAACTCTTGGTCACCTGTCTCACCGCTTAAGCAGCTGTAGGGACCTTTCTTACGTCGATCCTTGGAGCACGGTATGTGGGCCACTCCCTTCTTTATTTGGTCTGATTGTATCAATTGCTTAAAAATAATATTTGCTTTAAATTATTCCTATTCCTTGTGGCCTTCAGCCGACAAATAATTTTAATTTTTCTTAATAAGGCCTCTAGCCGTCAGTGTAGCTTCTGTTACAGTCAAATTTTTTTAAGTGACTGTTTTTAAAAAAATTATCTCCTTAAATAAAGTGTACGTGTTTACTGTGCAACCATCGGTAACTGATTAGATCACATTCACACCTTTTCCTGCTTTCCCTAAGTCCCACGTCTCAGTTTTGTTTACGTCTAACGACTCCCCACAGGTCCTCAGCCCACACACATCCTGGCAAATCAGTACGATTTCCAGCCCAGGAGTGGGCGACGCCTACAGAACAATTTTTCTAGATCACGACTTACATCGTTACTACACTCGTAATACAGGAGGCAACAACCCAAAAATACGGGCCACTAATCACAGCCGATTAACCGCAGGGCAGAATCCGCAGTCACCGACTGCAGCAGGCTCGGGAGCGCCGCCTGCAATCTCGCCTCCGCACGCAGGCCCCCGCAGCCGGAGCGGCGCCTGCATTGCGGTCCCGCGACAAACGCCTGGAGGAAGGAGCGGGGGCGCGACCGACCTCCCGCCATTGGCTAGGTCGCGAGGCGTCCGCAAGCAATGTTAATTAATCTGCTGCCAGCCGGGAATGACGCCTGATTAATGGACGCGCAGAGTGCGCCGCGGCGCCCGGGGCGCTGCAGCCGCGACGCCTCCAGCCGGCTGCTCTGATATGTGGGTCCGGGGTGCGCTCCAGCCGGCTCCTTCTCTACTGCCTCTCGACGGATTGCTCTCGTGACAGCGGAAAGGTGCGGTCTAGAATTATAAAGGAAAACATACCTTACCCCCTCTGTGTTGTCACTAAACACTGAAGTAACCATGATCGATAATTCCCTATGTGTTATCTGCATGTAGGGGAAGGCGGGGCAGGATGGGGAGATGGGGAGATGGGGTAAGACGGGGAAGGGCTATAAGCTACAGTTAGAGTGCTGCCATCTGTGGATAGCTACGTCAACATCATCAATACACAGATCCCAGTGTGTTGACATTGCTGAACCTTAGTTTCGCGGCGGTTTCTGTGAGCTTTGCAAGGTACATACAATTGTTATACTGATTTGCAATGTTTTACACCTTACTAGGTCCTAAAACGTGTGTTTCGTGAACATTTGTCCAGACTGTATATATAGCACTGAATAGTACGTCTTACTAACAGTAAACTGGTATGTCAGTAGTCAATGTCCACTAAATAGTGTTCATGTAGGCGTAACATAACCTGACAGCATGGTAGGGGGCAAGACGGGGTGGGGCAAGATGGGGAGCTTCCATTACGTTCTTATCGTCTCATGTGTTTACCTCGCTGCGGGTTTTGAAAACGTACATTATACGTTGAATACAATTGTAAATAGGATGGTGTTCGTTATTCCAACGTTTCCTAATTAATTACAAAGTATGCCTTAGGCTATATGGTGAATAAAAATACACAAAACGTGCAAAGTCAGTATTCTTGCTATGCTTTAATGATTGACTATTGGAAATATGGTACTTACTAGCTAATATAGATTACCAGGAATGATCTGACTCAATTGTACGTTCCACGTGTTTTATTTCAGATGGTTCGCAAGTATCGGCGACAAACGTCTAGGCAAGATTGGTCATTGGAGTCAATGGAAGACGCTGTCAATGCTGTTATAGAAGGTCATATCGGTTCTCTCAGGGCTGCTCGACAGTTCAACGTGCCACAGACAACAGTTGAACCACATGTGGCACAGAAATGTGCTAATCCTGGCTATACAGTTGTGAAAAGGTTAGGACCAGTCACTAGTGTGTTTACTCCAGAGCAATAGACAGAACTTAAAGACTAATTAACACAGATGGAAGAACAGTATTTTGGCCTAACACTTAAAGAACTTTGTGAAATTGCTTTTCAGCTAGCTGAACGAAACAACATCATACATCCATTTACTACTGCAGCCAAATCTGCTGGAAGAGATTGGTTAAATGGGTTTCTTGCACGAAATCCTGCCTTAACAATACGAAAACCAGAGGCAACATCAATCGCACAAGCAATGGGGTTTCATCGAGTTGCTGTAGATCGGTTTTTCGATCTGTTAGAAAGTCAATTAGACACATTCAAGTTTACGGGAAACAGAATTTTCAACTGCGGATGAGACTGGTTTGACAGTCATTCCAAAAGGTCACACAAAGGTGGTTGCTTTGAAAGGGCGCAGACAGCTGGGAGCAGTTACTTCAGCAGAAAGAGGCCAGACTGTGACTGCAGAAATCTGTGTTTCAGCGTCGATGTGCTACGTACCACCTATGTTAATTTATCCTCGAAAACGAATGCAACAAGCGTTTGAGACTGGCCTGCCCCCAGGTGCCTGGGCAGAAGTCCAAGAAACTGGTTGGATGACGAAAGAACTATTTTCGACTTGGTTTAAGAAGTTTATTGCATTTACTGGAGCGTCAAAGGAAAGACCAATACTTCTCATATTGGACGGCCACAAAATGCACACCAAGAATATAGAACTGATAGATGTGGCCCGCGAAAATGGGGTTGTCTTGCTGTGTTTGCCACCACACTGCTCACACCGTCTTCAACCATTGGACGTGGAATTCATGAAACCTCTCAGTAAATTTTACGAAGATGAAGTAAAATCGTGGCTTGGCACCCATCTTGGAAAAGTTGGCCGGCCGGTGTGGGCGAGCCGTTCTAGGCGCTTCAGTCTGGGACCGCGGGAGCACTACGGTCGCAGGTTGGAATCCTGCCGCGGGCATGGATGTGTGTGATGTCCTTGGGTTAGTTAGGTTTAAGTAGTTCTAAGTCTAGGGGACTGATTACCTCATATGTTAAGTCCCATAGTGCTTAGAGCCATTTGAACCATATAGTGCTGGACACTTAACATATGTGTTAAAGACATAAAATGAAATACTTCATAAATGCATAAAAGGCGAAAACCTGGGTTGAACTTAAATAAACGATAAAACATTCAAATGTCGGTGTATCTCTTAAAAAAATATTGTATGACTGTTGCACACAACATCGAAAACTGTATTATAATCAGTTTAAAGAGATCCGCTTCAGTTTTACTAATAATTTATTTAAACTACGACAGGTTGCAGTATTTTACAATCCCATCTTCAGGTGTATGAAATTATTGTATTTGGTAACGCGTTACATGCGGTCGGACGAGTCAGTGCCAAAGGTATAATCACAGCATTTGGCTGAATCTGTCCGCTGTCAGGCAGCAGCACGGTAGGAACACCAACTACAACTGAGCGGACGGCGACGCCGGTTCAAATGGCTCTGAGCGCTATGGGACTTAACATCGGAGGTCATCAGTCCCCTGGAACTTAGAAATGCTTAAACCTAACTAACCTAAGGATTCGAACCTGCGACCGTAGTGCTCCCGCGGTCCCAGACTGAAGCGCCTAGAACCGCTCGGCCACACCGGCCTGCCGCACTATATGTTAAAGCCATAAAATCGAATACTTGAAAATGGCATAAAGTGCCGAAACCTTTGTTGTACTTCAATAAACAATAAAACAGTCAAAATACGATGTTTTCCTTAAAAAAATTAATTATCGCACCTCTCATTTGCAGATCTCCTACACACTAAACTTTGTTTTAATTATTGCCACCCCAATACTCATATCATATCCTTGGCATTCTTTCCCCTATTTGTCGATAATACAAAACGAGCTGAAATTGTCTGGAACTTTTCGATGTTCTCCGCCAATCCTAAGTGTGTCCCATAATGCACAGCATTGCTCCAGAAGCAGGCGGACAAGCGTAGTGTAAGCACTCTCTTTAGTATACCTGTTGCATCTTCAAAGCGCTCTGGCCATAAATAGCAGTCTTTTGTTTGCCTTTAGTAGACATGTTGCACTCTTAAAGGTACTGACAGTAAATTGCAATTTTTGCTTTGCTTTCCTCACAACATTAACTAAGTTCTTCGTAATTTTAATCCCTATGTATTTAGTTGAACCAGCAGCGTAATAGGTTTTCGTGATTTGGAGTGTGTGTAACAGCGGAGTCTTTTTAGAACTCATGAGGAGGTCTTCACACTTGTCATCATTTAGAGCCAATTACCATTTTTCATACCACAGAGATATCTTGTATATATCATTTTGCAAATTGTTTTGATCGTCTAATGACTTTACAAGATGAGAAATGACAGTATTATCTGCCAACGATCTAACTGGCTACTCTTTCCTAAATCGTTTATGTAGATCAGTAACAGTAGAGGGCCTACATCGTTTCCTTGAGGAATGCTGAATATTACTCTTGCTTAATTCGATGACTTTCTTTCATCGAGGCCCCTCCCGCCGGAGGTTCGGCCCGTGCCTCGGACATGGGTGTGTGTGTGTGTGTGTGTGTGTGTGTGTGTGTGTGTGTGTGTGTGTTGTTCTTAGCATAAGTTAGTTTAAGTAGTGTATAAGTCTAGGGACCGATGACCTAAGCAGTTTGCTCCCTTAGGAATTCACACATTTGAACATTTGAACTTCCCGTTAATTACTACTAACTGTGATGTTTCTGACAGGAACTGATACTCCATAGGCATGCAATTTGATTAGAAGTCACTTGTGAGGATTGGTGACAAAAGCCTTCTGGAAATATAAAATTATGGAATCATTTTGACATACCCTACTGATAGCTCTCATTACTTTGTGAGAATAGAGCTAGCTGTGTTTCACAAGAATGATATTTTGTGAATCCGTGCTGACTGTTTATCAATAAATCGTTTTATTAGCAGTAATCCATGACGTTCGAGCACAATACACATTTCAAAATCCTACTCTAAATGGACATTAGCGACATGAGTCTGTAATTCAGTGGTTTAATCCTTTTTCCTCTCCTTGGTATTTGCGTCGCTTGTAAAACTTCCCAGTCTTTAGGTACGGCTCTTTTGACGAAGGTGCAGTTGTGTATGACTGCTGGTATGAAAAAAAAATGGTTCAAATGGCTCTGAGCACTATGGGACTTAACATCTGATGTCATCAGTCCCCTACTTAAACCTAACTAATCTAAGGACATAATACACATCCACGCCCGAGGCAGGATTCCAACCTGCGACCGTAGCGGTCGCGCGGTTCCAGACTGAAGCGCCTAGAACCGCTCGGTCACTGTGGTCGGCCTCTGGTATGGAGCTATTGTATCAGTATAGTCTGAAAAGAACTTGACTGGTATACAATGTGGACCGGAGGCCTTGCCTTTATTAAATGGTTTAAGCTGTCTCGCTACACCGAGGACATCTACTTTAAAATTACTCATGTTTCCAGTTATTCTTGATGCGAAATCTGAAATATTTCTTCGTCATCTCTGGTGAAGGATTTCGGGAAACAGTGTTTAGTAACTCTGCGTTAGTGGCACTGTCACTAGTAACATTACCATTGATAAAGTGCACGGAAGGTATTGGTTGTGTCTTGCCGATGGTGCATTTTACATACGATCAGAATCTGTTTGTGTTTCCTTCCAGCTTTCGAGACAGTTCTTGACTGCTTCCAGCTCATTCCACAGCCAAGTATACACTCTCTGACCAAAAGTATCCATGGACATTAGTATGGGTTGTGTCTACCTTTCACCTTTATAACGGATTGAACTCTGCTGGGTACACTTCCAGTATCGTATCTGAATGTCTATGGAGGAATTGCAGCCCATTCTTTCTCAAGAGCAGGAGAGTAGATCGTGATGTAGGACACTTGAGTCTAGAGCGTAGTCGACGTTCTATCCCTTGAGCTTCAGCTTCTGACGTTGGTGTGTAAACCTGAACAACCGTTGTCGGTTTAGGTTTGCTGTCGATTCTTATCAGAACAACTCTATCACTGAACTGCTCTCAGTAACACACACTCTGCCCTACCTACCTATTCGTAACGAATCCTACTCCCATTATACCATTTTCAGCTGTTGTTTATATTACCCTATACTCATCTGACCAGAAATGCTCGTGTCCTTTCCATTTCACTTTACTGGTCCCCACTATATTTACATTCACCTTTCACGTTTCCACTGCACAAACGTCGTCAACAATCGACTTGAGCGTCTCTATCAGGGCTGAAATATCCCGTATGGGCATTTTACTCAGGTGACATCCTGTGAGTATAGGTTCGAAGTCTCTGAGCTTTCCTGAGCAACCCATTCTGCTGTTACGGTTCTCTTTTGTCAATATCGGCCTCTCGTAACATCTAATGAAGAATTACGCGTTATATAGTGGTGTCCGGATTCTTTTGATCAGATAGTGTACGGGATGTTCAAAGAAATTCATCTGTTTTCAAATGACTGTAGCCTATACGTAACTAGAAATTTGCCGCTAGCTGATGCAGGTATCCAGCTCGTTTGCTCTCAAGCTAATTATCAATTGTCGAAATAGAGATAAGACAGCAACAAAACTCAGTTTGCTTTATTAGTTTCAATAGGTGTCATTCAGTTACAACTGTGCTGTGAGTGTTTATTGCAGCGCAGTTTCATATACACGGTGTCTTTGCCAGAGACTCCCGCAGTTAGTTACATGGGACATGATTGGTGTCGTATTTAACATAATTGTGATGCTCCACTCAACAAATGAAGATTTTTCAAAATCGGACCTGTGTAACATTTCGGAATTGAACGAATGGAACGAACCATCTAGTTTCTTTAGCATTCACAAGGAGGCCTTGAGACTGAGACGAAGACTGTGCCTAATTGGGTGCAGAATATCTTTTATCGACTTGCTTAGTGAGAAAAGTCTTATTCCTTTTATGGCCAGAACGATGTGCAATATACTAGATGCAGCACGCTGAAAAGAAGGAGAGGAATAGGAGAATCATCTCCTGGGTTCTTGAACATCTTAGTGGTTTAGTTTCTTGTGGAACACTTATAGCTTTGCTTTTCAACATATGTAAAACTACTGCTTTTGAACTGAATAGTAGAAAATCTGCGACATGCGAGTGTGTGTCGGCATTCTGTTAGCAGAATGTCGTTCTGCCCATTTGTTTTGCGATCTAATAAAACATCTCAAAATCGTAGCTTTCCTCCTATCTGCCTCGACAGTGAACAGAATGTGGTAGTCCATCCTTTCCTAAAGATCTAGAAATTGCTGAAGGATTTCGACACCACGTTGACACAACGTAAACATGATGTGGACGTGAAAATATTAAGATGAGTGACTAGGAAACAAACTTAAGGCGATTTTCTAAAATTCTCCACGAAGATAACTGCCCATTTTAAACATATTTTGTATGTTTTAAACTTACAGTTTAAATTTTTAGTAATTTAAATAAAACACTTGGTCATTTTAAAACATATTTAGTATATTTCAAACTTACAGTTTAAATTTATAATAATTTAAATTTGATAATAACGTAAAAACAGTCACATAAATTTTTAAAAGTCATGTAGGCAGCTGACAGCCCATCCCCGTAGAAGAAGACTGGAATGATCAAAAAGAGATGTAGCATGCCACTGACTCCTTTGTTTTACTTTATAATTGCACACGGGAATGTAAATCATGAGTGAAAGATTGTCATGCAGTTTGTGATTAGACCATATTGTAAGGAATGAAAGTATTTTAATCTTTGTTGGTCATACGTCACATTTAGTTGATCAAGTATTAATCTTCCGTTATTTCCATTCAACTGGATGTGTCCTGGCGAAGTATCTGCGGAAAGGAGTCAATAGACAATTGAAGCTCTGATTAAATGAGTCCATGACATGTACAATTGAGAGACTACAGTCCACGTAAAACGGGTGACTACATACCCTGGCTGAAATGGAAAGTTGTATACCATGAAACACCACTCTGATGTTCATCAAACTTTGTGGAGAAGTTTATCACATAACGGATATTAAATGATTGAACTTTCCTTCCATTTGGAACTGATGGCCACCATCAACTTCAGTATTAGGCGTAACCTCTACGAACATGAATGAATTGGCATGGAAGTGATAAGCGCCCATCTATTGACGGACTGGCACGTCTCAAGGGTTATTCATAACTGATTTAAAGTCATTACTATCTGAATTCTATTCTCGTCAACATGGCTAAAGCTTGTACTAGGTAAAGTCAGTAATTGCCACGACGTAGCCATCTACCTTGATATTAATTCCTTCTCATTCCTAGTGACTCTTTTGCACTTGCTGTTGTCTGGGTATTCGATAAACCAGGCTGGGCATAGAGGCCCAGGTCAGTGCCTTGATGTCTGGTCCGCCCCTCTGGGAGTTGCGGTTCTATTTTCAAAGGGGGAGGGGGAGGGAGACAAAGAGAAAGAGAGAGAGAGAGAGAGAGAGAGAGAGAGAGAGAGAGAGCATGAGGCAAAGGGACGGTTGAGACAGTTACCACACGACGGCCCAGGCATTGTTTTTCAGAGGCACCTGTGAGTCACCTGCAGTTTTTCTCACAATGTGCCCTGAGCAACACTGAGTCCAGGCCTACATTCACACAAGTCATATAACCTGATGTGAGGAACACATTCACACGTGCAGTGCTACCGAGTCAAAACTCATCTGAAAGGAAGTTTGTTACGTACCTATAAGTTGCCTTCCGAGAATGCAGTGGAAAGTTCCATGAGAAGTGATGGACAGATTTTAACGTACTGCTTCGTGAGGGGCAAACACCCTCTTCTCTAGAGAATTGTAGGAGCACTCCTCACTGGAGAACCTTAAAAAACAGCACAGAAGAAAATATCAGGATGCCAGTTCCTGAGAAATGCGTACACGGAGTCAAGCGTTTTGGCTGACGTAGAACACTTAGACTAGGAGCGCAAGAGTACTGCAGAACTATCTAAGAAGCTAGTACATGGGAGTGAAAAGATTGGTTACTGTAGTAAAACTTTTGTTAAGTATGGAGATTGTTGTCTTCATAACAAAAATATCACTAGCCAGCATTTTTCAGAAGCTTTTCATTGGCATACAGGAATTATCCGCACTTAGTCTGGTTACACGGGATGGAGGAGAGCGCTCAAAATATAGAGAGGTGCTGTTCTAACAGTCAGCAGCTGATGTGTTTTAGTCTGTAACAGACCATGGAGTTTGCAACTCTCCACGCTAATGAGTGCTGGATATAGTGAGGGACTGCCTCTTGGACGGGTGGGGTACGAGAATGGATGGCAGCACAACAGGTCATATCGCCAGATTGAAATATAAATTTGCAGTCAGGGCGCGTGGGATAATCACTAGACTGCTCCTGCTGTCATACGAAATCGCATTAGAGACCGTAACTTCAGGTTTAGATCCAGTGTGTCTAACAGGCATACACATTGTTTGCAGGCTCTCAACTGGCCTTCCAACCAAAACACGGTCATCACCGATGCCGAGACAGAACAGGCCCCCACTCCACCTCCAATGACCTACTGCAGTCGCAAAACGATGCACTACGGCCACACGTCGAACACGTCACCATACGGCCGTTTGAAGTCCAGCCTTCATGCGACCGTACATTATCGTGACCACCGCTGCCAGCAACGTTGCTGTGCTGGCTACATTCCTGCCAAGAAGGAACATTCAGCTTCTCGTATCCCTACAGTATGGCGTCGCTCAAACTCAATGAGGTGTTGAAAGCGGCGTCTTTGTTGCCTTGAAGGGATTTTTGACTGACATTAAATCACCACGTCGAGTCTCAGAGGTAACTAATGCTCACGACAGTTGCAACGTAACCTTCCAGTACTGATGGTGGTATATATCTACCTAAGTAGGTAGATTACCGTCGCTTTGACATGTCCTACCGTTCCTGCAAGCTACCGACTGTAGTAAATGGTTTCTTAAATTCGTGTGGTCCACGAAATTACTGGCCCCTGCGAGTTATTGCTGGGTATTAATAATTTCTAGCGGAAGGTTTTAACGAACCGGTAGAAATTTGAACGCAACGGATAACGCATTTTTTTGAACCACTACAGAAGGCACCTATAGCTTTTATTTGCTATCATGACTCAGAGTTCGACTGTGGTACTAACTGCCACCTATTCTTTATGATGGAAGGAGTAAATAATCCGTCGAGGGTAGAGATTGATTGATATTTATTCAGTACCGATGGTATTTCAACAACTAGTCCTGTTTCTCTTGCAATCTACATCATCAAACCGGTCTCTAGTTAACATGGTTCAGTTTCGCTACGTAATTATGGAATGGGACAGAGGAGCGCAGACCTGGCTTCAATATAATTCTATACAACCGCACAATTATACCTAAACCCTCGGTTATTACTTTCAGCTACTATAGATTACTCAGAACAAGTTCCGCAAAGACAAGCAAAACTAGGTCAGGGTGGAAGAGTATTACGCAAATCTTTATCAAATCAGTGGGCATTAAAACCCGATACTTTTCCTAGTGCCACGAGTATTTTTCTTAACGCACAACATCGCCAACAAATCAACTCGTTATGGGTGCGCACAAGGAACATCACTTCAATGCTGTTCAATCCACATGGCCAAGTTTCAGTAGCCAAAAGAAACCCAGAAAAATATGGACACACACGATTATTCCTTCCGTATTTTACACTCGCTCACATCGTATGATTATTCATCGTGTACAATATATTTTCAGATCGAAACTACAATTTATCAATGCGGCGGTTGTTCCAACCGACGACGTGGCGCGAAAGCAAATTCACAAAGAAAACATATGGAAAATAAATAAAAACCCCCAAAATATTACTGTAAATGGAAGAGCAGATTAAAATACATTTAATGAGTGAATTTCCGTTAAGCACGGAGCAATAACGTGACCGTGAGCTTAAGGCACATGGTGCGTTGCCTGAACAAGGCACAAACGCAAGGTCTACTGAAATTGGAGTAAATTAAGAAAATCAATTCCCTTATGGGGTTCAGTGGTAATTTCGCGCCTGATTTCAACATCTGGACTTCACTACAGAGCAGATTTCAGACAATCTAATACCTAGGTTAACATTACCAAACGAGAGCTGCGTCTCCATGTCTGTCCAGCACCACGACCCAGGAACAAGTGCTCTTCCAACCGAATTCGCCTAACCGTTCCGCTTACAAACGTGGTGGGGGTGGCGCGCCAACCTGACAGAGCCAATTGGCGCGCCTACGTGTCATCTTTGCCCTGACCTGCAAACTTGGTCCCTGCTAAACTTGTTCACGCTTGGGGGGTTGGTACTACCCTACCCCATAACGACCATTCGTGCAGTGTTACAATCTGTGCCTAAAGGTTTCTGCTAGTTCACACACTAACTCATTTATACCGTCCAGGACGCACAAAGGATAGGAGAATGGGATACGTGGTACACAACATAAAAAAATACAATAAATAACACTGTTTAGTCCATTCTCTCCTTTTGGACACCAGCTGAGGTATTACCTGCAAGAGAAGAAACTCTTGCTAATAATTTCTGCGTGCTAGCAATTTAATAAAACATTGGAACGATACAACAAGTTCCGTTTCACAGTTACTGCACGTACTTATAGCAAACCTGATTTACGTCATCATAGTGGTGCTACTAGTGTAAGGTGTCAGGCAAATCCAACACCTTCCATGAAAACCCTGACATGATAAGCAAATCCAGCAGTATGTCACATAGCACCGAATAAATCGTGACATTAAATTAACCAAAGTAATACGAGTAACGAGTGAGCAAATGGAATACCACAGACTAACACAAGAATGCCTAAATGCATGTCACACCTTCCCACCGTGAGACAGACTCAGTTCCGAAGGGAGAAACGAGAACAGAAGCCGAGAGCAGAACCGTATTAAGCTAGAAGGCCTTACGACAAGGGACGGACTCCCACGTCGCCAGCTAACCGCTGTGACCACCCCCCAGCCCATGTTAAAAGATAGAGCCCTCCAGAAGAACAGTATAGATCTTACGATAACACTAAAAGGACCACACCAGCTGCTAGTCTTAGCGTGAGACTTTTTCGCGTCTCTGTTACGTTGCAAACCTTAAAAACATTGGCCCACCACGAAAAGTATAACGTCTCTCATTGGATAGACAGAATTTTTGTAGGCGGAGCTTAAGGTTAACATTGAGACCCTGATTGGTCAGATGAAAATACAGCCAGATAGTTTCTTTAAACCAACTTCGGTAAATTGTAGTATGGAGAAGTTAGGAGAGAGTTGCTTCCGAGACGGCGAGGTGAGCTGGGCTGTGCTGCTTGCCGCCCCCTGACGAACACCGACAAGGTAAAGAACGCACGCGATGCCGCATAACAGCGCATAAAGCTTCACTCAGAACTGCAGAAGTCTCATCTGTTACACCCCCATTTTGCGTAATACTAGTGTCGATCGTCAATTAAAGCTCATGGTGTTCACATTTGCCACTTGAAGTAAAAATCTGAAACGCGATGATTTTTCTGTTATATAGTTATTGAGAAGCCACATCAGCCACTGTAATTTACGACAAGTTAGATAAGTAATTGAAAATAATTGAGGGTCACTGTAGACCATTTTGATAGTTTTCTCTTTTGTGGAACTTAATTTAAACGTAGATTATAGATGTGATATGGCATAGGTCATCCTTCGATTCATTGTAGAACTTGGAAACCCACTCAGGGAATATTCGTTCACATTTTTGTTGAACGCAGTTGGTTTTTATCATCCTGTATTAAAACATTTCCTTTTATCAATAGTGCAATTTATAAACAATGTTTTGTGAGTGAATAAAAATTCCATTGGTAAACTTAACTGCTTTTTCGACGTTATTTTACCAGCTAACTAAAAATAGGAAAGCCTTGAACCCCTTCCACTAAATTTAGTTAGTATTAAGATTGTTTTACAGGGAGTGCAGTGGAGCTGACGCTGAAATCATTAAGTATTTGGTTATATCATCGCTAGTCTCACTGAACTCTTCTGAACTCTACATGTCATGTGTGGTCTGACATCTCCTTACAGGTCCCAGGTTCAAACTAGTCAATTCCCTAAAATACACGCTCAGAGCATCGTTGCGCGAAAGTGACAGGGAGACACGATATAGAACAACAGACACCACGCAGAATGTTAGACTAGTGTTACTCTTATGTGGCTGGCGTGAAATTGGAACGGACATCCTGTTTCAGACGTAGAAACACGTCTACCAACTTTTTATTATATCACTGAACTTCTTCTTGGTGTTCCGGTGTTTTTTTTCCCGTGAGTGTTTAAGCGGAGTTGTTTATTCAGTGGGACAGTGTTTATAGAATTTTCATTATTCAGTACATTGTTAAATGGAAAAAGGAAACACCCTACATCAGTGGAACGTCAGTGTGTTAGTTCAGCGCCAAGTGAGTATATACCTGTCGTTCACCTGTCCGATACTCCTTCATATTTGGTCAGCACGCCTCAGAGAGACGCAGCTGCAGGTGGCGGCTGGGCCCATAGCGTTTGACGGCGGGTCGGCTGCCTCTGTGTGTGGCGCCCGCGCTCGCCGCTGCCCGCGTGACGTGGCCCCCGTCACGCGCAGGTAGCCCCGCTGTGCCTGCCGCCGTCAGTCACAGCAGACCTCAAGGCTCTGGGCCCACCGCACCGCACGTCGACCCGTCACCAACACCAGCGCAGCTCACTGGGTCGCCGCGCAGCATCTCTCAGAAGGCACAGACTTGGCTTTTTCCCATGTTTCCGTATCTCGATTGCATTGCCCATGAAACCACGAAGAAAAAATAATTATTTAAATAGAAATAAATTTTTAACAAAAAACATATTTACAACGGACTGAAAAGTAGACCCATACAGATAGTATGGAAAATTTTTGGTCATAAATTTTTAATAGCTATCTAAATACCGGTCTGATTTATAAAAAAAAAAAAAAAAAAAAAAAAACAGTGAGTGACATGCAGTATACAGGGTGTTACAAAAAGGTACGGCCAAACTTTCAGGAAACATTCCTCACACACAAAGAAAGAAAGGAAACATTCCTCACACACAAAGCAAGAAAATATGTTATGTGGACATGTGTCCGGAAACGCTTAATTTCCATGTTAGAGCTCATTTTGATTTCGTCAGTATGTACTGTACTTCCTCGATTCACCGCCAGTTGGCCCAATTGAAGGAAGGTAATGTTGACTTTTGTGCTTGTGTCGACATGCGACTCATTGCTCTACAGTACCCTAATGTCAGCGTCAGAGAAGTCGCTGCTGTACAAGGTAACGTTGACCACGTCACTGTATGGACAGTGCTACGGGAGAACCAGTTGTTTCCGTACCAAGTACAGCGTGTGCAGGCACTATCAGCAGCTGACTGGCCTCCACGGGTACACTTCTGCGAATGGTTCATCCAACAATGTGTCAATCCTCATTTCAGTGCAAATGTTCTCTTTACGGATGAGGCTTCATTCCAACCTGATCAAATTGTAAATCACAATCAACATGTGTGGGCTGACGAGGATCCGCACGCAATTGTGCAATCACGTCATCAACACAGATTTTCTGTGAACGTTTGAGCAGGCATTGTTGGTGATGTCTTGATTGGGCCCATGTTCTTCCATCTATGCTCAATGGAGCACATTATCATGATTTCATACGGTATACTCTACTTGTGCTGCTAGAACATGTGACTTTACAAGTACGACACAACATGTGGTTCATGCACGATGGAGTTCCTGCACATTTCAGTCAAGTGTTCGTACGCTTCTCAACAACAGATTCGGTGACCGATGGATTGGTAGAGGCGGACCAATTCCATGGCCTCCACGCTCTCCTGACCTCAACCCTCCTGACTTTCGTTTATGGGGGCATTTGAAAGCTCTTGTCTACGTAACCCCGGTACCAGTTGTAGAGACTCTTCGTGCTCGTATTGTGGACGGCTATGATACAATACGCCATTCTCCAGGGCTGCATCTGCGCATCAGGGATTCCATGCGACGGAGGGTGGATGCATGTATCCTCGCTAACGGAGGACATTTTGAACATTTCCAGTAACAAAGTGTTTGAAGTCATGCTGGTACGTTCTGTTACTATGTGTTTCCATTCCATGATTAATGTGATGTGAAGAGAAGTAATAAAATGAGCTCTAAAATGGAAAGTAAGCGTTTACGGACACATGTCCACGTAACATATTTTCTTTCTTTGTCTGTGAGGAACGTTTCCTGAAAGTTTGGCCGTAACTTTTTGTAACACCCTGTATAACGAATGCATGAGTAGTCCACCTCCTAACTATTACGTGCTGTATGTAACCCAAGTCTTTCGTTTCAGATCTTACAGGTACTGTCATAGGTATTAAAAATTCATTAGGATAAATTTTCATGATTACTCTCTTAGGAAAACTCAACTTTTATGGAGTTGATAGCCTTACACACATCTAATTTGAATCATACTAGACAAAAAGAATGCAAAAAGTTGTGCTGAATAATTCAAACAATGTCGGAAAGGTATTTTAAGGCTGGGGCAAAAATCATAAAGGGAGTTCCACAGGTTTCAATTTTTGGTCCACTCCTATTCCTTGTAAGTGTGAAGGAACTTTCGCTTAACAGTCAACGTGCAAAACTGGTACTGACGATAGTAGTGTTATAATAGATCCCATTAGAGAGAAAGAAACAGAATGGTTTGTAAATGATATTTTTCAAACAATAATTAAGTTTACAGAATGAGATTTTCACTCTGCAGCGGAGTGTGCACTGATATGAAACTTCCTGGCAAATGAAAACTGTGTGTCGGACCGAGACTCGAACTCAGGACCCGTGTGCGAGTCTCGGTCCAGCTCACAATTTTCATCTACCAGGAAGTTTTAATTATTAAGTTGTTCTCCGGAAACGCACTCTCCATAAATTTTGAAAAAACACATTGCATTCAATTCTGTACAACGAACAGAGTCATACGGAATAGTCTTCTCAGGTAAATCATAACTTAGAAAGTACTGATTGTACAAAAGCGAGCAGTAAGAAAATATGTACCGTTCACTCACACATGTCATGTACGTACCTCTTCAAGGAGATAAGGATTTTAACTGTCCCACCGCAATACGTAATTTCGCTAGTGAAATTCGTCATAAATAATTCATCAGAATTTGAGAAGAACAAGCATGTAGATACCCGTGATGTACACACATAGAACGCTAGACGGAAAAATGGTCTTTATTGCTTATACGTAAAGCTGTCAGTGGCTCAGACAGCACTTTCATATGCAGCAATGAAATTTTTTGATCTTTTCCCAATAATATGAAACGTTTGACAGGTAGCAAAGAGCAAGTCTAATTGACAATCATTTCTCCTATACGACTCCTCCTATTCCATTTCACCAACTGAGGAACGGAACCTTACAAATATCGAGATTCTGGCAAGCACACTCAGCCATTCGAACAGTTTAGATATTAAATTAGAAAGTAACCTTATAAATAGATATTGAAATTTTTGCTTAAATTCTGCATGGAATCCTGCTCTGTCTCTTCACCAAAAACAGAGGTGCTGACTTAATGCTTCTCACCCGTTGATCATTAATTTCCACTATCGATAACTTCAGACGTTGGTCATCTTTGGTTGTCTAGCCGCGATAATATTTACAATTAGTGTGCGTTTTCTTTGTTCGGCAAAGCGAGGTTTTAAATTCACTAGTGCAGTGCTTACTTGCTGCAGTTTTGCCTTGAAAATGACAGTGTGTGCACGGGTCGAGGTATCTGCGGTTGTCAACTCGGTCACCAGCTGCTATCATGTAAGTTATTTGAACATTGTATACGCTGCGAGAGACTCAAGTCCCGCAAGAACAGACGTCTTTATTAGTTCCCTATTTCCACCTGAAATGGTAACTACCGGCACGGTTGTCAGACTAAAACGTTGCTGCAACATACACATTACACTAACGTGCCAAAAGCCATGGCATAGCGATGTGCACATATACGGATGGCGGAGGCACGGCGTACACAAGGTACAAAGAGGCAGTACGTTGGAGGAGGCGTCATTTGTACTCACAGTCAGGTGATTTATGTGGAAGGGTTTCCGACGCACTTATGGTCGCCTGACGGGAATTAACAAATTTTGACCATGAAATGATAGCTGGAGCTAGACACACGAGAAATTCCATATCGTGAGAGAATTCAATATTCCGAGGGCCACAGCGTCAAGAGCGTCCCGAGACATTATCTCTCACAATGGACAAAGCAGTGGCCGACAGCTTTTACTTAAGGAGTGGGAGCAGCAGCGTTGAGTTGTCAGTGCAAACAGACAACCAACACTGCGTGAAATAACCGCAGAGATCAATGTGGAACGCACGACGAACTTATACGTTAAGACAGTGCTGCGAAATCTGGCGTTAATGGGCTATATGAGCAGACGAGTGCTTTTGCTAACACCACGACATCGCCTGCAGCGCCTCTCGTGGGATCGTAATTATGTCAGTCGGGCCCTAGAGACTGGAAAACCGTGGCATGGTCAGATGATTCCCTGTTTCAGTTCGTAAGAGCTGATGTTACAATTCTAGCGTGGCACAGATCCCACGAAGCCATGGATCTAAGTTGTTCAAAAAATGGTTCAAATGGCGCTGAGCACTATGGGACTTAACATCTGAGGTCATGAGTCGCCTAGAACTTAAAACTACTTAAACCTAATTAACCTAAGGACATCACACACATCCATGCCCAAGGCTGGATTCGAACCTGCGACCGTAGAGGTCACGCGATTCCAAACTGAAGCGTCTAGAACCGCTCGGCCACACCGGCCGGCTGATCCCATTTGTCAAAAAGGCACAGTGTAAACTGGTGGTGGCTCCGTAATGGTGAAGATTGTGTTTAAATAGAATCGACTGGGTCCTCGGGTCTCACTGAACCGACCATTAACTGGATATGGCCAAGTTCAGCTACTTGGAGACCATCTGTAACCATTCATGGACTTTATGTCCCCAAACAACGATAGAATTTCTATTAATTACAGCGCGCCATGTCTCTGGGTCACATTTTGTTCGCGATTGGTTTGAAGAACATTCTGGACAGTAAGAGCGAATGTTTTGGCCATCCGTCGAACATATATGGGACATAATGGAGGGGTGAGTTCGTTCACAAAGTCCTGCGCCGGCAACATTTCCGCAATTATGGACGACTGTAGAGGCAGCAGGGCTAACTATTTTTGAGGAGACTTCGAACGACTTGTTTAGTCCATGCCACGACGAGCTGCTCCACTACGTCGTGCAAAATGAGGTCCGACACTGCATCCCAAAACTTTTTTAACCTCAATGTGTAGTATCCCACATGTGCAATTGTACATGTACTTAGTGTTAATAACTTTCTTTCACATGTTAAACGACGAGCACCGAGGTGAACGACGGTAACTAGCTGTGAAGGTTTCGTATTGATTCCTCAGTTTAAAAATACGTAAAATTACATAATAAAAGTTTTGATAGTTTAAAGAGGACGAAAATTTCTCTATCAATATTAATGTGGGTTGCGCAAGCAGAGATCCAGCGAAACTCAGCTCGCTGTGTTCGTCCATGAACTCCAGGCTCTTAGGCCGACGCCCTCACAGCGGCACTGACGCATTCTCGGAGCTGTTCCAGTGTTCTTGGCGTGGGTGGTACGTGAACACGGACCTTACAGCACGTCAGGAGGAAAAGTCTACGCGTTAGGTCAGGCGACTGTATAGCGAAGCAGAAGTTCGTCGTTTAGGTAGTGACGTACATCGATGCTCCAGTGGAGGATAGTCCCGTCTTGCTCAAATATGAAATTCTCGGGATTAGCAGTCAGTTGCGGAAAAAACCGCATCAATGTAAGAGGTACTTTTCACAGTCTTCTCACAGCAGACAAATGGGCCGTACAGCTTCATCTACGACACTACACAGAAATGTCCTTTATGCGGCTCTGTGTCATATGAATGTTCAGTACCCCACAGTCTCTCGTTGTGGAGATTAACCTTCCCACATAAATGAAAGGTTTCTTCGTCTCTGAATATCAGCTTGGAGGCCAATTGTTCATCCTCAAACACTTTCTACACTGTGACGCAAAGTTGAAGGTGTCGGCCACGTTCTTCCGATTTCAGTTGTTGCACGATCTGCAGTCGGTACGATTTGCAACGTAACCGCCGTCGCAAAACCTTCTACACAGTTTTCTGCGGTGTTTCAAGTTCGTATGTTGCGCCTACTGCTGATATTTTTGTACTGAGTACGAAACTTTCCCTCACGCTCTCCACGGCTGCATTTGCCCCACTAGGTGGACCGGTTATTATGTATTTAAAGAGACAACAATGGTCCCTAAATTGTCGATACCGACTCACAGTCGTCTGTTTACACGGCGGTTCTTCTCCGTAATTTCCCCTAAATGCTCGCTCCACTGTTCTAATTGATAAACACCTCACATAAAAACCGTTTTCTTGCGTTGTCGCCATTTGTTTTTTCACGGCGCTTTTTTCGTAACACCGACTTGTGGACACATTGCTAAGCAGGTGAATTTACGGTTCTGTTCATATATCTATGATATTTGTACATGTATTACTTTGGAAAACATAGAACTCTGAACACGAATGAATCATTTATAGTAGCCCAGCATGTAGTTCATTGTGAACGGCCTTAAAGAAATGTTGCAACGCTAGGAAACTGTACTCTGAGGAGGCTCTATGACTATAGCAAGGACTGGCAATTGGTGGTGAACATAAGTAAGGGTGGCGAGCACCAAACTAGTATAAATTCCTCTTGTACGAGGGTAATCCCGAAAGTAAGGTCTCCTATTATTTTATAAGTACATACACCTGTCTATTTCTACAGTGGTTTACATCAGTTTACAGCTTCAACATCTAGCTATTTTTCGACATAATCACCGTTTCTGTAGATGCATTTTTGTAGACGCTGTGGCAGTTTTTGTATGCCGGTGTCATAGCAGCTCGCAGCCATGCTGTTTAGAAAGTTATGAACCTTTTATTTCACCTCGTCGTCGGAGCTTAATCGCTTTCCGGCCAAATGTTCTTTTAACCTAGGGAACAGGTGATAGTCACTGGGCGCCAAGTCAGGACTATAGTGTGGGTGGGTGATAATGTTCCACCGAAACTGTTGCAGGAGAGCAACGTTTTGTCGAGCGATGTGTGGGCGAGTGTTGTCATGGAGAATTTGTTTGCCCTTGCCCAACATTCCTCTTCTCAGTTCCGAATTGCCAGTTTGAGTTTTTTGAGAGTCTCACAATACCTGTCAACGTTAATTGTGGTCACAGCGATTCAGCTCCGACGACGAGCTGAAAGAAGAGTTTCATAACTTTCTAAACAGCATGGCGACGAGCTGGTATGACATGGACATACAGAAACTGAAACAGCATCTACAAAAATGCATCGACAGAAATGGTGATTACGTCGAAAAATAGCTAAATGTTCTAGCTTTAAACTGATGTAAACCATTGTAGAAATAAACAGGTCTATGTACTTATAAAAAATGGGAGACTTTACTTTTGGGATTACCCTTGTAGTAACTATTCTTTAGGCTCGATTACTTTAGTAAATTACTTCAATAGTTATATACTCTTTTAATAACTGTTAGGCAACTCAATTTCTATTTACTCCGTTAGTTGTAACTAAAGTAGTAACTCCTTTTTAGCCGGCCGAAGTGGCCGTGCGGTTAAAGGCGCTGCAGTCTGGAACCGCAAGACCGCAACGGTCGCAGGTTCGAATCCTGCCTCGGGCATGGATGTTTGTGATGTCCTTAGGTTAGTTAGGTTTCACTAGTTCTAAGTTCTAGGGGACTAATGACCTCAGCAGTTGAGTCCCATAGTGCTCAGAGCCAACTCCTTTTTACTAAAGAAATAAGCCATTTCAGCATACTGCTGATACGTGCATTTTACTTCTCGGAAAATATTTATTGTCGGCAGACATTTAGCATCTCTGTTGGACAAAAATATCGTGTTAGTTTAATTTGAAGTGTTAAAAAAGTTCAAGAAACATAGCAGATAGTAAAAAAGAGTAGTCTGTTGAAATAATGAAATACTACATAAGTACTGTGGACATGCGAGAAAGGAAAAAAGATGCTTGTGAAGAAATAAACATTGAATGCAACGTAGAAGCAGCTACACAAAAATCGCAGGAACAGCATAAAGTAATTTGTAAGATCATGCAATCGAAAGCAAAGAAAATGAAAATTAAATGTAATCGAGAACACTTCCAAACTGGCGGTGGTGTAGGTCACACGAAGATAAAAGATATGAGCCAAATTCTTATCTATAAGATCCCAAATGTTTTCGAGAGGGTGACCGGAGCTAACGACAATGACACAACTGAAGAAAACATGGTCCTTTCAAAGAACATCGGTGACGAGAATTACTCTGAAGATCCCAGTGAAAATGCCGAAAGTGAAACGTTGTCCCATAATCATGAGCATCAGCTTGCACTTGGTGGAAGCTTATCAGAAGATACGCCAATGAAGAAAGGCAGTCTACTGGCGGTTGCACTGACGAACAGGGAGTTGCTGGAAAAAGACTAACTAACTTTTTTCGTTAAAACTGATTTTAATGTGAGATGATTACAATGTAAAAATGTCTTTAGTTGAAAGATAAAGAGAAATCATGGAAGAAGGGCATAATGTTTTAATGTAAGTTATGAATAAGTTCAAGAACGAAATTGAGGAAACTTCAGTTTTCGGTTAGCCGGCTAATATTCTCGAGAAATTTCGGTTTTTGTAACTGAATATGAATATGTTTCTAATGCATGCAACATTTTATTTGCTTGACTTTTTTTCAATGACTATTAGGTTCTTGTTTTTCTCATGACCTAATATTTAAGTTTGTTATTTTAGTATCAGTACATTTAGTTTTTCTAACCATCACATTCTAATATTAATTTGTATTACCAAAATTAAAAACCAGACACCTTGTTTTTCTTAGAAATAACCAAAACATAGTTTTTGCGTAATTTCCTGTTATGAAGTAAGAAATAAAATGAAAATTTTAACCCTTAACTGTAAAAAAGGAAAGGAAGGAAAGAAAGAAAAAACGAGATGGAGAAATCTAACTATAAAACAGGCCATATTTAACTGCAACAATGACGGCCCTATTTATTCATCTGAGAAAGAAAAATCTTTACACTAAGTTGTTATTTTACTGGAAATTGGGTACAATTTTAATTGGAACAATTGAATATAATTGATCTTTTGACGTCTTGGTCTGCAGCATCTACTTCTGGTTGAAATGCGTATTAGTTGATGTGGTTCAAATGGCTCTGAGCACTATGCGACTTAACTTCTGAGGTCATCAGTCGCCTAGAACTTAGGACTAATTAAACCTAACTAACATAAGGACATCACACACATCCATGCCCGAGGCAGGATTCGAACCTGCGACCGTAGCGGTCGCTCGGCTCCAGACTGTAGCGCCTAGAACCGCACGGCCACTCCGGCCGGCATTTTTTGATGTCATTTACCTCCACGGCATCAGGGTGAATTGCATCTCCAACGTCTGTTTGAAAGCTATGCAGAACTGCAACAATAACATTCCCATACTTGTTTATTTATATGGCATTGCTTTAGTGAGAATTTGGAAACGTCTTTCCAGACACCGAATATACGCTCTATTACATGTCTGGTAGCAATATGGGCTCTGTTGTAGCGTACTTTTGTTCCTGCGTCAGACGGGAACACAGGAGTCAAATGTTTGGAGAGAGCATATCCACTGTCTCCAAAAAACAAAGCGTCGTATTATCCACTTTCAAATTCTGCAGCAACTCTTCTGTTGTCCGAAGCGCTTGCATCATGTGTGGGACCCGGCCAACGGCTTACCACGTACAGAATATTCATATTGGCATCACAAATGACTTGTGCACTGATAGAAAAGAAATTCTTGTGATTTCTGTATAGTTCAGCTTCTGCTCCAGAAGGAAGGAGTATGGGTATGTGTACATAATCTGCGACCCCTTTGGATTAGGAGAGTCACCAATTCGATGGAATTCCCTTCTTTTCCTTGATATATTGTCTTGCTTCCGTGGCATTGGCATGTACAGCGTATATATGGAAATTAAATTGGTTATCACACTATTAAAAGGTCTACCAGCTGTAGTACTGTGGATGTTAATGAGATCCTCTGTTACGATTTGACAAGTAACTGTGCGAAAAATTCACAGTCCACAAGGAAGTTGCCGTCTGGGTGATAAAGCAGGTTTCCTGTCAGAATTATACTGCAGTAGGGGCTCCAGCATCCCAGACAGCGACTCAACAAATTCCTTACTAACGCCAAGACGCTCTTTGAACTCACTGTCGCTATACATCGCAAACCGGTCTCTTTTCTCCATTAAAACATTCACTCGTGGGATGTCTACTTCTTTCTCCATTTCCATATATTCTTCGTAATCCAAGTAATCCACAGAATTCAGTTCGTAAGCAGCTGAAACTAAGGAACAAGAACACACCATACTCTCTAATATTTCTCCTACTGGTGTTTACGAGTAAATTTTGGCCTTATTTCCTCCTTACGCTATGAACGCAGAAGCTTACTCTTTGAGGGTGCTCTCCACTGATTATGGAGTAAATAAATTTACTTTGGAAGTAAATTAAAAATTAACGCCTGTAGCAATTTACTCCTGTAGTTCAGTACTCTCGATTGGAAGCCGCCGAGTTTCTTCTCTCTTAGTAACTTTCTACATTAATCTAACTTACTCTTGATTGACACTCGCCACCTTAAATGTAACACACAGCTCGTAAAGGCCGGCCGGAGTGGCGGAGCGGTTCTAAGAGCTACAGTCTGGAATCGTGTGATCGCTACGGTCGCATGTTCGAAACCTGCCTCGAGCATGGATGTGTGTGATGCCCTTAGATTAGTTAGGTTTAAGTAGTTCTAAGTTCTAGGGACTGATGACCTCAGAAGTTAAGTCCCATAGTGCTCAGAGCCATTTTGAACCATACTTCGTACAAACGTGAAGTGACCCATTACCGTGTTCAGATAACAGTGAACACCAGAAGATCCTGAACAAGATCTCAGCAGAGTGGTCCGAACATCGATCGTGTAGAAGATACTGAAGTGTAACACGTCGCTACCCAAGACTCCAGAAGATTTTACCTTCAACGACAACTCTCACAAGAACCTCAGACTTACACGATATACTACCGTTCCATTTCGCTGTTGATGAAAAGTTGCTGGAAACAGTAACAATTTGAAAATCTATAGGTGTTTATGTACGTGTGAAGGTAAGGTGGACTGACCACATGAAACAGAAAAAGAAACACCACACATGCAGGAGATTTACAGGAAAAATGTTAAGGCAATGAATTCATTGACAAAGAAGTAGCCGGCCGGAATGGCCGAGCGTTTCTAGGCGCTACAGTCTGGAACCGCGGGACCGCTACGGTCGCAGGTTAGAATCCTGCCTTGTGCGTGGATGTGTGTGATGTCCTTAGGTTAGGTAGGTTTAAGTAGTTCTAAGTTCTTGGGGAGTGATGACCTCAGAAGTTAAGTCCCATAGTTCTCATAGCCATTTGAACAAAGAAGTAAGCTACAAAATTTTGTTCGACTAGTTCTTGAGCACTGGAACCTTATCACGTTGAAATCGTAGAAAAAATAGAGATGATCCACCATGAGGCGTTCCTTTCGCTCATCGGATCGTTTATTCACCTTAGAGCGTTGCGCAAACACTCAGTATGCAGCAGTGACAGACCGTGCAATAGAGGCGTTTAGTATGTCGAAGAGGTCTTACGACGAAATTGAGAAAGTGCTCGTTCGCTTAAGAGTCGGGCAAAGTGTTTGTTTTTCTCAAAATCGTCTCGTTGAAATTGAGATAGTTCTCGTTCGCAGAAGGGTAGTTTGTTTTTCTCACAATCGTCTCGCAAAATAACTACAGTGAAATCAATCACAGATAATCTAGCTGGTATAGAGGACTATCGATAGCCATTCTTCTTATGCCCTATCCACGAATAAAATAGCGAAGGGTGAGCCGTGCCGCGAATCGATGGGTTGTGTCACGCTCTCAAGAGTATTCGTCTATGACCAGAGGGTGTGGCTACCGGCCTGATATGCCATGCCGGAAGGGGGCTCGCTGTCTTGTAGTTCGGTCGTCGGAAAGTGAGGTTAGCTGCGGAGCAGAGCTCGAAGTGGGTCACAGCTCTGTGTTGACTAGAGTGGTCTCGTATTCTGGGTCCTTGGTTTGTCGCCGAAGTTCTTCCAGCTACACGCAGCGCTTGCTGGCTGTATCGCCTTGAACGGATGGCAGAAGGGTCAGCTGAGAGCAGCTAGCAGCGAAGGAGTTCTACCACTGGCGGCAAGATGCTATTATACCGACGTCAACCTGTGTTCTCCAGCACGTTGTCGGTCACTTATTGCGGGTGAGCACATTTCGTAATTTTCGCTGTGATTTCGTTGTGTCACACGTTGTGTCGTTGTGGCGAGACAGTTTGCTGAGCAACCAGTTATTTAAATCTCTTCAGTGTGTTTAACCGATGGAGCTGTGTATTTTTCTCCTCGTATTACAAAATTTTGGAAAACACAGCCCTCAGTCGCGAACACAATTAATTTGTAACCTAGGTTTCTGTGTCACAAGGGACACCTTCTTCGGACAGAATTAAAACTAAATGTTAAAGCATAACGTACCAAAAAATACGAAAGCTGCGGTCATACCTGACAGCGTCAGACAATCAGAATTAAAATACAATGCAACAGAGATGTAAGCCACAAGGGGCTGCCATGTGTCCTGTGCTACAGTCAACACAAAACTGAAACATCATGTGACTTGTGTACCACGGAAACTTCAAGACAATACCGCCATCTGGTGGCTGATCGGTAAAACAAGCTATTTTGTGAACATCTCTCGTAACTGCAGAGAGGGAAATAAACAAACACATGAACGGTGTACACGAAGTAATTACAATAGCGGGATACTGCATGATATAAAATACAAGTAATGAATGACTGGCTGTAGTACAAAAATTCCAGAATAAATGCATAAGGAAGACATATACGAAATAATCCAATTAAATGACATTACTGCTTGCTATAATAGATTCGATATAAAAACCAAAAAAGTTTTTATTTTATTTTACGTATATGATCCGTAAAAAGTAGAAAGAAAAAGTATGTCTGAATCTGCAAGAAATAGTTGGTACATCAAAGTGTTAGATCTCGTCAAGCAGCGGCTTTATACCATTGAAATAACTTCTTCCGCGCCACTGCACCTGCTCGTTGAGAAGAAGTCCGTCATTCGAAAGTAAATGCTTGAAAATTTCCAGCTCCTCCAAAACATCAAGTTTAAGTCATTCTTTTCAATACGCAAAATTTCCAATTTCTCAACCCCTTTAGGGGAGTGCCCTGTGATTAACAGGTGATCTGCTAAAGAAGAATTAGGGGCACATGAACCGTATTACTGACTGGTATAAATATGCTTTAGTGGGGCATGTTTCAGGTTAGTAATTTTTGAGAAAATTGGAGAACGGTGATCGGGCAGGAACTACATTAAAAATCAACACGAACAGCGTCGATCGCTAAAAAAAACATTTGTTTTGTGGTAACCGGTTTCGGTCAGTTTTTGACCATCTTAATACCTCACACCATGATGGTAGACCGTGGCGGTGAATAGAGGGGGTACCACAAAACGGGGAGTTATAGCACCCGCTCCATTCACTGTCACCGCCTACCATCGTGGTATGAGACATGAAGATTGTCAGAAACTGGCCGAAACCGGTTACCACAAAATAAATGTTTTTTTGCAGTCGAGACTGTGTTAATGTTTAAAATATGTTTCAGACTGTTAAATTTGTACGCGGTGCTACTCAGGCTCCCATAAAAGTGTATTTCTGATTTTTTAAGTTATTATATTTTGTTAAGAACTGTTCACTTTGAATTTTGTGGTTCATGAAAGAAGTCTGTATGCATTCGCCCTGGTGCTTCGTCTATACGGACTATTTAATCTGAGTAACTTGTGAAATAGGGTGAACAAATTCTGCTCCCTGTCTGCGCGTATTGACTGGAGCAGTCATCCTATCTTGGCTCTCTAACTTAAGGTACTGTTGGCTTCGCCTATTCGTAATAGGACGAAGCGGGTGGGCACACCTGTGGGCATACCTGTCTAGCCATATTGATCCTTATTTAATTCATAGGATTTGTTCTAAACGTTGCTTGATGGTCCATGCGTTTGTTATTTAACTTTTATCTCTAGATTTTTGATTTAAAGTAATTCATGCGCACCTGTGTTCATGAAAACTGCTGCGGTTTTAAATCAATTTTAACTTTGCTTGTCAGACTTGTTGAGTAGCTTGAAGCGACCATTGTAACTCATGTTTGAGCGCATGTGCCTTTCTCAAATTTTGATACAGTTGGAAATTTTTGTGCACACGTAATTGCCTTCTGAACTGATTGATTGTTGGTTAAGATGTAAAGCTTGTTCGCCGTTCGGTTTCGCGTTGGAAACAAAAGTTCTTGAGTTGATGGTAATGAGGCATAGCTCAGCTTGTTTTTAAAAGAAAGACTTTTGTGACCAGCTATAGTCTGCAAAGTGTTAATTTATCTGTTCAAAAAATGGCTCTGAGCACTATGGGACTCAACTGCTGAGGTCATTAGTCCCCTAGAACTTAGAACTAGTTAAACCTAACTAACCTAAGGACATCACAAACATCCATGCCCTAGGCAGGATTCGAACCTGCGACCGTAGCGGTCTTGCGGTTCCAGACTGCAGCGCCTTTAACCGCACGGCCAATTTATCTGTTGTCACTGTATATTTTGCTAGGTTGTTTCATGTCTGTGTTTTACAATGAGATTGTGTCTGAGTTCCTTGACCAGTCTAGCACGCGAAGCATCCCGATTAACGGGTGGTGTCTGAGTTGAAAGCTTTTTTTTTTTTTTTTTTTTTTTTTTTTTTTGCATGTTACTTAAGACGTCGGGCTACCACAGCCAAAATTGTGCATGGAGAATAAAATCTTCCGCCCTGCCTGTGAAAATACATCTATTAGAAAGTCACGACGATTTCGAATCAGTGGAAATGCATCTTTATTTTTTTTAAATAGTCATGGCGCGGCAACGTAAATGCTAAGAGCCAACTTGCAACGTTCATGGTCTGTTAATCTTAAGCTGACGATTTTTATTGCTCTGTTAATTTTTGCATTGTCGACGAACTTGATGAATTTAATAAAGTTTATTTAAAATTTATTTTGTGCCAGGAATGGTGTTCATGTCCCGTTTGTCCAGTCCTTACATTCCCAAGGCAACCAAGCGGTACGACTCATTTCAATTGGGTAATTCGTGGAACTAGAAGTACTCTCCACCAGACACCGCAATGCAGCTTGTACGCTACTAATGTAGATATTAAAACATTTGTCTCCGTTTGGACAGATCTCGCAGGAAGGAGACAAAATGGACTCGAGGGGAAATGGGCAGGAAATTTAGTAATATATCGCTAAACGTCGTTTCGCCACAAAAATAATCGTGACTAAACGTTAGTCGTTTGTTTTGAGTATCGTATTTTCGTAGGGTTGAGTGTAATAATACGGTACATTGCCTCGGAGCAGCATTTCTGTGAATGCCTGACGGCTGCGAGTCCAGGCGGGTGTCCGCTGAGCGTACAAAAGCATTCCTGGAGTAGACGTCAGGCGGCGAAGGGCTTTGGCTCTGCTAGACACGTCCGCGCGACTGTCAGACGTCACTCCAAGTGTCCGCCGGCCCACGTCGCCTCTGAAGCTCTCGCCATCGATGCACGTCGCCAGCAGGGGCGTGACTTGGGTGTGAGCCAGGATTCTTCACCGCGGTCCGTCGAGGAGCCGCAGCTGCAGCGCACAGGCCGCGGCGATCAGTACGCCGTTCAGAATTAGCCGCCGCCCTTCTCAGGTGCGAAAGCTGGTAGTATCGACGTTAGCGACAAAGTTGTTCTCCGAGTGCGAAGCGTCATCCTGAAGATAAAAGTCTAGTACACCTCTTTCAAATATCAAGTTTAGTGGTCGCGGCAAAATCACGAATGGAGTCATGCTGGGTTGTTTTGGGGCCAACCTTATTCCTTATACAGGGTGGTCCATTGATTGTGATCGGGCCAAATATCTAACGAAATAAGCGTCAAACGAAGAAACTACAAAGAACGAAACTTGTCTAGCTTCAAGGGGGAAACCAGATGGCGCAATGGGTGGCCCGCTGGATGGCGCTGCCATAGGTCAAACGGATACCAACAGCGATTTTTTTTAAAATAGGAATCCCCATTTTTATTACATATTCATGCAGTACGTAACGGATAATGAATGTCTTAGTTGGGCCACTTTTTTCGCTTTGTTATAGATGCCGCTGTAATAGCCACAAACATATGCCTCTTAATTTTAGACGAACAGTTGGTAATAGGTAGGTTTTTTAAATTAAAATGTAGAACGCAGGTACGTTTGAACATTTTATTTCTGTTCTTCCAATGTGATACATGTACATTTGTGAACTTATCATTTCTGAGAACGCATGCTGTTACAGCGTGATTACATGAAAATACCACATTAATACAATAAATGCTCAAAATGATGTCCGTCAACCTCAGTGCATTTGGCAATACGTGTAACGACATTCCTGTCAACAGCAAGTAGTTCGCCTTCCGTAATGTTCGCACATGCATTGACAATGCGCTGACGGTTGTTGTCAGGCGTTGTCGGTGGACCACGACAGCAAATATCCTTTAACTTTCCCCACAGAAAGATATCCGGGGACATCAGATCGGCTGTTCCCGGCGGAGGTTCGACTCCTCCCTCGGGCATGGGTGTGTATGTCTGTTTGTCCTTAGGATACTTTAGGTTAAGTAGTGTGTAAGCTTAGGGACTGATGACCTTACCAGCTAAGTCCCATATGATTTCACACACATTTGAACATTTTTGACATCAGATCCGGTAAACGTGCGGGCCATGGTATGGTGCTTCGACGGTCAATCCACCTGTCATGAAATATGCTATTCAATACCGTTCAACCGCACGCAAACTGTGTGCCTGACATCCATTATGTTGGAAGTATATCGCCATTCTTTCATGCCGTGAAACATCTTGTAGTACCATCGGTAGAACATTACGTAGGAAATCAGCATACATTGCAACATTTAGATTGCCATCGATAAAATGGGGGCCAATTATCCTTCCTCCCATAATGCCGCACCATATATTAATCCTCCAAGGTCGCTGATGTTTCACTTGTCGCAGCCATAGTGGATTTTCCGTTGTCCAGTAGTGCATATTATGTCGGTTCACGTTACCACTGTTGGTGAATGACGCTACGTCGCTAAATACAACGAGTGCAAAAAATGTATCATCGTCCCGTAATTTCCCTTGTGCCCAGTGGCAGAACTGTACACGACATTCAAAGTCGTCGCCATGCAATTCCTGGTGCATAGAAATATGCTACGGGTGCAATCGATGTTGATGTAGCATTCTCAACACCGACGTTTTTGAGATCCCCTATTATCGCAAATTTGTCTGCCACTGTTGTGCAGTTTAGCCGAGACAGCAGCTAAAACACCTACTTGGACATCATCATTTCTTGCAGGTCGTGGTTGACGTTTCACATGTGGCTGAACACTTCCTGTTTCCTTAAATAACGTAACTATCCGGCGAACGGTCCGAACAGTTGGATGATGTCGTCCAGGACACCGAGCAGCATACATAGCACACGCCCGATGGGCATTGTGATCACAATAGCCATACAGCAACACGGTATCGACCTTTTCCGCAATTGCTAAACGGCCCGTTTTAGCATGGGTAATGTATCACGACGCAAATACCGTCCGCACTGGCGGAATGTTAAGTGATACCACGTACTTATATGTTTGTACTTATTACAGCGCTATCTATTATAAAGAGAAAAATTGGCCCAACTAAAACCTTCATATTTCTTTACGTACTACACGAATATGTAATAAAAATGGGGGTTCCTATTTTAAAGAATGCATTTGATATCCGTTTGACCTATGGCAGCGCCATGTAGCGGGCCAAACATAGCGCCATCTGGTTTCCCCCTTGAAGCTAGGCAAGTTTCGTTCTTTGTAGTTTTTTTCGTTTGACGCTTATTTCGTGAGATATTTGGCCCGGTCACTATCAATGGACCACCCTGTACACCGGATGGTTATAATTAAACATTATAAATTATAACACGGAAACTAATTACCGTACGAGTACCAGAATTGGTAGCACTAATGTCCAGAATATGGGGTGCATGATTTCCATGCGTCACAGCGCCACCGTACAGTTCCCACTATGACCACCAGATACCGAGGTCAGTCATCGAAATTCATAGTCTGTCTCACCTGTCCAGTCGCAAAACACTTGTTGACGTGTCAACATGAGCTTGGGCGAAAGGGGCAGGGCATGATTGGTGAAGTTCTGCTACCAAAACAACGGTAATCCTGCAGATACACTTCGAGAATGTAGTCGGTAGAAATAATTCCGGAACGGTCCTCTTTCCCCGCCTGCAGTGCGGAGCATGATGAAAATGTTCGAATCAACTGGGGAACTGGGCGTCGCTCCGGTAGTAAGTCGACAACCGGTGACACCACAGGTGGTTGACGTGATCGTCAGGAAGTGCTCGTGCTGTGTCACTACAGTTGACCATTCCGTGGACCGCTGCACGGAAAGTGCTTCTAATTATTCTCAAATGGTACCCGTACAAGACGCATGTCGTACAAAAGCTTGCGCCACAGGATATATAACGAGGTGTTGACTTCGTTCCCCCGTACTCGCAAGGATTTATGTTGATGAGGGCTGGCGCTGGACCGTCCTGTGGACAGACGAAGCCCGTTTTTCACTGACGGGTGAGGTGACCGGACAGAACTGCCGAGTATGGGAATCTTCACCTCCAGTCACTGTGCATGACGTTCCCCTGTTTGGTGAATGTGTCACCGCATGATGTGGCTTCAAGGTTTTGAACAGTTTAGCGCCGAAGGACCAAAGACGTGCAGTGCGACTGGCCAGTGTTACTGCGATATGCTTCGCCGGCATGTCATACCCGCCCTGAAGGAGAGAGGCGCATTGAATTCAGCAGTCTCCAATGAAGATATGGCCTCACTGCACGTTACTCGAGAAGTTCATCTGCTTCGCCTAAACACAACTGGAAGCAATCGAATTATCATTATCATTATTGGACGGCACAATCACCTGATATCATTCCCTGTGATTTCTGGTTGTGGGACTACATGTAAGACAGGATTTACCAGGGGATCATTCACAAGTGTGCTGATCTGAAGCGCAGCATATAAAGATAGTTAGCCAGTATACGTGCGGAAATGCTTCGTTCTGCTGTACAGAATGCAATCCTGCGCCTTCAGACGCTTCTGGATACTGACGGGCATCATATTGAGCACCTTTTGTAGCAGTAATGGTGCCGGTATGCGATGGTATAATCTATCGTAGCAGCACATTAAAAGAGTCTCAACTCAGCAGTTGACCGGCATTATTTCTTTCCTCCATATTCTTGACATTAATCCTATCAAGTTTGGTAATCGTGCGGCAATTAGTTTCCGTGTAGTTCGAATTAAATAGCTCTGAGCACTATGGGACTTAATTTCTGAGGTCATAAGACCCCTAGAACTTAGAATTACTTAAAAGTAACTAACCTAAGGACATCACAACCATCCATGCCCGAGACAGGATTCGAACCTGCGACCGCAGCGGTCGCGCGGCCCCAGACTAAAGCGCCTAGAACCGCTCGGCCACATAGACCGGCTTCTGTGTTATAACATGTAAAATAGTGAAAGTTTAATTATAAGCACCCGATATGAGAATTATTTCCCAATTCAGGCACAAATGGTACTTTTGCAGGGGACGCTAGGATACTACACCACGAAGATGACGTGCTACAGACGCGAAATTTAACCGACAGGAAGAAGATGCTGTGATATGCAAATGATTACCTTTTCAGAGAATTCACACAAATCTGGCGCCGGTGGAGATACCTACAACGTGCTGACATGAAGAAAATTTCCAACCCATTTCTCATACACAAACAGCAGTTGACCGGCGATACCTGGTGAAACGTTGCTGTGATACCACGTGTAAGGAGGAGAAATGGGTACCATCACGTTTCCTACTTTGATAAAGGTCGGATTGTAGCCTATCGCGATTGCGGTTTATCGTATCGCGACATTGCTGCTCGCGTTGGTGGAGATCCAATGACTGTTAGCAGAACATGGAATCGGTGAGTTCAGGAGGGTAATACGGAACGCCGTGCTGGATCCCAACGGCCTCGTATCACTAGCAGTCGAGATGACAGGTATCTTATCCGCATGGCTCTAACGGATCGTGCAGCCACGTCTCGATCGCTGAGTCAACAGATGGGGACGTTTGCAAGACAACAACCATGTGCACGAACAGTTCGACAACGTTTGCAGTAGTATGAACTATTAGCTCGGAGGCCATGGCCGCGGTTATCCTTGACGCTGCATCACAGACAGGAGCGCCTACGATGGTGTACTCAACGACGAACCTGGTTGCATGAATGGCAAAACGCCATTTTTTCGGATGCATTTTGGTTCTGTTTACAGCTTTATGATGCTCGCATCCGTGTTTGGAGACATCGCAGTGAACGCACATTGGAAGCATGTATTCGTCATCGTCATACTGGCGTATCACCCGGCGTGATAGTATGGGGTGTCATTGGTTACACGCCTCGGTCGCCTCTTGTTCGCATTGACGGCACTTTGAACAGTGGACGTTACGTTTCAGATGTGTTACTACCCGTGACTCTAACCTTCATTTGATCCCTGTGAAACCCTAGATTTCAGCAGGAAAATTCACGACCGCATGTTGCAGGTACTGTACGGGCATTTCTGGATACAGATGATGTTCGACTGCTGCCCTGGCCAGCACATTCTCCAGATCTCTCACCAACTGAAAACGTCTGGTCAATGGTGGCCGCGCAACTGGCTCGTCACAAAAAGCCAGTCACTACTCTTGATGAAATGTGGTATCGTGTTGAAACCTATGGTCAGCTGTACCTGTACACTCCATCAAAGCTCTGTTTGACTCAATGCACAGACGTATCAAGGCCGTTATTACGGCCAGAGGTGGTTGTTCTGGGTACTGATTTCTCAGGATCTATGTACCCAAATTGCGTGAAAATGTAATCACATGTCAGTTCTAGTATAAATATCTGACCAATGAATACCCGTTTATTATCTACATTTGTTCTTGGTGTAGCTTTAATAGCCAGTAGTGTAACATTATAATAAATCCCATCGGAGAGAAAGCGACAGAATAAGTGGTTAACAATGTTTTTCAATGAGTCATTAAGTAGTGCTCTGACTATTGACTCTCCCATTATTTTGAGGAAACATACTACGTAAAGGTCTGTATAAAAAGCAGGGTCGCACTTGCAAGTGAAGTAGTACGTAAACTGGAATCTACGAGAAGGGTAGATTGCCCTGAAGTTTTTGATGTAGTAATTAGTGAAAATCTGAACTGCAAGACACGTATTACTGAGTTACTCAAACAGTTAACGTTATCTGCTTTTACTCTTCGTGTTATTGCTAATCATGGAAACTAGCGAACCATCCTCCTAATTTATTTTATATATTTCCATTAAATAATGCCTGTGGAATAAATTTCTGTGACAGCTCAGAACTTACAATGAAATTAGGATCATTAAACAAAAGCCAGGAATACGAGTTACATATGTTCACTTGCAATAATCTTGTAGGGACGTCTACCAGAAATTAGGTTTTTAGCAGCATCTTCATATTATATAGGGGGGAGTCGTGCAGTATCGGCCGGGTTAAGGGTTTTGACTTTCCTGTGTAAATCTGCTGGTTAATTGTAATGTTAATATGTTATTCTCTTACCTGAAGACATGTTCTATAAGAACTGTACTGATTTTTATTTTTTATTTGTACTTCTTACTTATATTGAAAGTAAAGGAGCTACAATTACAAGGCTTGTAGAAGGTATCTTGCATACTCAACCATTATTTTTTCTGTGATAATATCACTCGTTAATTGTATACTGCAGTGACAGTTACTGAATAATAATCTAACACATAAGCCCGATAAGTTACTGTTTCAGCTCAGTCCACCACTGTTTAGCTCACTGTTTTACAGACGTCACAAATGAAATAGAAAGTATTCTCCTGATCCACACATCAAACATGCACCCAGCCTCTACATTTGTCATACGGTTCCCAGTCTGCTTCAAGTGATTCCAAACACATAATGCACTTTTCAGTACTATTAACCCATTACTTCCAACAAATTCCAGTTTCCTCCGCCACTTTGTAATTGGCTTTCCACGGCCGCCTTTTACGTGTTTATTTTACTTATGAACGCCCAGTTTAAGCTCAGCTTCCTTCAAGTCTCTTTCCAAACTTTGTTTTTTATACATTTAACTATTATCTTCGGTGGTGATCTTTTTCTCTCCTAATTGTTGAAAATACGTCACATGCCTCCCATCGTGCTTATTTTCTTAGACATAATATTGCTCACAGCCAATTTCATGCAATCTTCATTCCATTTATCACTTAATTTTTTCTCATTTTCCGTCATCTCAGTCTGAAAAGAAGTAAGAAGAAGAAAATAATATAATTTAAAATTACTTGCACTGAGAACAGGAAATATTCGTTAGATGTCATTCCTTACGTAACATATATAACCGAGATATAGCAATGAAATGAATCACTTACCTTAAAAGCTAGCACTACAGGCCTCAAAATACCTTCCGTGCGCTCAGAGATACAGCAACACCTTCAAGCACTCAGAGCAGACACAGCACTGAAGAGAGAAAGAGGATATCTGATTCCAATTCACATGGATACACAAGATTTCTTCTGCTTACAGTACTGTTCTGCGTTTTAGAGACAAGAAGAGAAATCACAGCAATGGCCGGTGCTATAAGCCGTCCGATACTACATACCACTCCCCTAAACTTGTGGTGTTTCGGTGGCTTTGTATCACTGAACTAATAGGATCTACTAACAAGTTGTGCTGTATACTACCTACCACCTAAAGTGACAGTGATATTCAATAAGATAATTTTAAGAGTGAAGTTTAATCTTGCTTTCATACGAGGTGACTACAGGATTACACATTGCATACGCATTGCTGCTGAGTGCCTACGTCTTGCCGCCGCGCGCGCGCGCGCGCGCGCGCGCGCGCGCGCGCGCGCGTGTGTGTGTGTGTGTGTGTGTGTGTGTCTGTGTGTGTGTGTTTTGTGACCACGCCACGTTTTAATGTGATGCAGGTCATACACGACCTCTATACGTAATTATCTCTATACGTAATTGTTTTCTAGTGCTGTTTTGCTAACATTAGCCGTCATTGGAAGAATTTTCTTATAATGTTCGAAAAAAAAAATCTAGTAACACTGCCGACCTAATTATAGTTAATATATTCATCAGAATTCGTATGAAAAATTTAATTGGTGAAAACGGTTGTATGATCAAGGGAATCCGGTATTTCTACTCCCATTTATTAGAAATTGTAATACACTGTTGGATAACACTTATATTTTCATTGTCAGTCATGATTTTCCTAACATACATTTTGCCACGTACATGTAAGGTCATAACAGGAAAATAAGGGTAATTTAACAAACACCAACGTCATCTCATTAAAGAAAATTGGGCGAGTTACTGGAAGGTAGTGATCAAGAAACACCATAATATCACCAAACACGTATCAGTGTACGCAGTGGGAAGTAGCCGGAGGCAGCTGCAGCCTCCTCCCCTCTCCCCCCTCACCGTACTGTCCTACTAGAGAAAAAATTCTTCATTTTTTCCTGACAAACAGAGAGAAGTCTCAGTTTAGTATCAGTGTGGGGAAAGACAAAACGTGTAATGGATTCTATCGGAAAGTGTATGCAGAGTTTTACAGTCTCAGAATGTTTTTGTCATTCACCGTAGATACTAACCACCATCCCCCCTTTCTTCCCAACCCACTATAGGTCCTGGGCAACTTTCGCTATGACAGTGTCTAGCTAAAATGTGGAATAACAGTGAAATATTCTACAGAAAAAAAAAAAAAAACATTTGAAGCCTCAAAATTAATCATTAAGTTGGAACTGCTATACAGGGAAAACCCCTTGCGCAAGTAACCTAGTCCTTTTTCGAACGCCGTTAACTTTTTCAACGGATCTTTTAATATGCAACATTGCTGGTTAAGAACCAGGACCGTTTTTGTTTCTTTTTTTTTTTTTTTCAAATGTCTGTACCTTCGAACTCCTTCCATCCTTCCAGAGGACAACACATTATCGATTGTTGAATTATGTAGTCCCCAAATCTCCTGTTACAGTCGTTAACAGAATTCCGTTCTGTACGTAAATAGGAGTTATTGGACGTCGTTCCAAATATATTTTAAAATTGTGGTTAACCAAAACATTGTGATCAATGTCCTCTCCGATATCAAACGCCATGTTGTGACACGACACATAATGACAAGTATTTAATCAGAACAGAGACAAATGGCGAATTACTCTGTTGATAATTTGGAAATCAAAAAGGGAAATCCACTGACATAAGTGATGTGGACGAAGGGTACATCGTTGTGGCCCAGTACCTGGAATCTAGTATCTCGGAAACGACGAAGGTGGCCGGTTGTTCGCGTGCTGCTGTCGCGAGCGTCTGTGGAAAGCAGGCGACAAGGTGTTGGACGCCCACGCTTGATCGCGGAACTCAGGATCACCGAACTTCGAGGTCGGAAGCTTGGCCGGCATGCAAAGAAGAATGGGTGGTGATCTGTGGCGGAACCAGTGAAGCAGCACAATGCTGATGCAGTCACAACTATTCCGAAGCGCATCTTTCAGCGCATATTGTTGAACATGGGGCGCTACAGTAGACGACTATTACGTGTTCCCTTTTAGATCCAACGACGTCATTTACGACTGCAGAGAACACGGGATCGTCGAAACAAGACCGTGGGTCAATGGAAACGTGCCGCCTTGGAGGATAAATCACGTTGCCTGACACACCAGGTCGGAGAAGCCGTAATCCAGGCGAACAAGTGCTCCAATTATGCAACTCACCGCGGGTGCAGGCCGTTGGGGGCAGTATTATAATTTTTGAAACACTGACCTGGATTCTCATAGTATCCGATGACGTAGTCGAAGGCATTATGACAGCTGTGGAAGACGTGCACATCATTGTGGGTTACCTGTATCCCTTCATGCTTGATGCTTCTTCGGTGGCGTTGACATATTCCAGTAGGACAAACGACCGTGTTAAAAGCCCAGAGCCGTACTATATGATTCTAGAAGATAGATAATAAATCCACGTTGGTGAATTGGTCCATCTAAGTCCCCTGATTTTAACTCGATGAAAACGTCCACGCTGGCAAACAACTGGCCAGGAACGTGGGGGGAAGTCCGTGATTTTGTTTAGACATCTACTGCCAAGTTCCTCTGTAAACCGAGAAGGACTAGTCGGAAATATTCCTCGCAGAACTGCAGCTGTAATGCGTACCCAAGATGGACCAACGTGTTATTAAGTAGGTGATCATAAAGAGTTGGCTCATCAGTATATCATCAAGAACGTCCCTATGATCTGAGACAACTGACAAGGGGAGTGGGTGTGTGGACAGTATCGTATATCTTGTGGAAGGCGGAGAGTCCGACCTAATGAAACCCATAAAAAAACTTCAGTGCTATCGATGAACAGTTAAAATCACCAATGCTTCTAGTGTGTAATAGGCTACTATTCTCTACAATTTACGTACCTGTGGGAATGTAATCTGTACGAGACTGGTACGAATTTTTTGCCCTTTCGAATGTAATGTTCTTAAGTAAGGAAATACATTCTATATTTACATTTGAGTTTTTTTGTTTGGCAGTGGCTACTATAGCAAAAAGAAAACAGAACTTACCGATACTGGAAGATTCTAGAACCGAGAAGTAACTTGAGTTGCAAGTAAAACAACGACAGATTGCGAAACTCTTTTGAGATTTGACTCTGGATCCAATTATTATAAGTCAATATTCATTACATGTTTGAGCTTTCCTCAAAGTTATACAATACTGATACGTCGAGTTGTAGCGGATGTGAATATGGTTTCGGAAGAGTAAAATTGTTTTGTGCAAGGCTGGAGATCTGGGGAAGAGGATGAAGGGGTGGTAGGCAAGACCGAGGAGGAAGGCACTGGTGGAAAACAATTCACAAGTTTTACATTAGGGGCCATTTGAGGAATTCATTGACTTGTGGAAATGCAAATATTTTTCAGGAGCAATACATTATGTCAGTGGCACGAATTCTCTTTTATAAAAGTCAGTAAAATGCACTAACGGAATAGAAATCCCTACGCCAAAAAGGGGTTGTTCGAGTCAAACGAAAGTTTGTGTGCGTGCTTCTCCGTCTGAAAGATAGCATCTCCTCAAATTTCGCACCAGTCGCATAAGATTGGTGCTATTAGCAAATCAGGTTTGGCTTAAATAGGCAATGTAAAGGTAGTGGCCGTTACTCACCTTTGAAATGGGACGTAGTGAGTTGATGTTAGTGAAGAATGCATTTAAGGTGACAACGACGCCATTGTCAACGAATCACTGAGTTCGAACCAGGTCGTGTAATAGAGCTATGAGAAACTGGGCATTCCTTGACTTGGCAGGAACGCAGCCACTTACATGACTGCAGCGGTGGTCACAGAATTGTACAGTCGACAGAAGACCGCGCTCCGGGCGGCCACGTAACACTACCGACCGGGAAGACCGTCGTGTTCAGCACATGGCTGTGGCGCATCTTACTGCGGCGTCTGCACCAGCAGTTATGGTAGCAGTTCGCAATACAGTGACACAATGAACTGATTCAAATCGGTTACTTCAAGGACAGCAACGAGACAGACGTCCTGTACCGTGCATTCCACTGATCCCAGAACACTGCCGTTTGTGACCTCAGTGACGTCCAACGACAGCTCATTCGTGGGCAGAGTGGAGGGCTGTCGTTTTTTCTCGGTACCAGTGATAGCCGTGTGTTGGTTAGAAGGAGACCAGGTCTGCGCATGCAACCAACATGTCTGTGACCTAGTCACGCAGGACTTACAGACGGAGTTACCGGTCTGAGGTGCGATTTCGTATGACAGCAGGAGTACCCTGGTGGTTATCTCAAGCAGCCTGACGGAAAGTTTGTTCGTCAATTTGTTAATTCGCTCGTTGTGATGCCATCAACGAACAACATTTCAAGGGGTGTTTTCCAATAGGGTAATGTTCGCGCACATACCGTTGTTGTAAGTCATGATGGTCTACAGAGTGTCAACATGTTTCCTCGGCCCGCTCAATCACCAGATCAATCCCCAATAAAACAGTATGGGTCATTATCGGACGACAGCTCCAGCGTCATCCACAACCAGCATTAGCCGCCCCTGTATTGACGAATCAAGTACAACAGGCACGGAACTTCATACCACAAACTGACATCCGGTACCTGTACGGCGCAATGCATGCAAGTTGGCGTACTTACGTTCAACATTCTGGCGGTTCTACCGGTTATCGATGAACCAGCATTTCACATTTGCCATGGATTTTCTCCGCGCTTGCCGAAAGAAGGACTGCAGTGCACAGGACTACTGGGATGGAAGCACTGAGTCCAGTTTGAGGATACACAGAATTAATATTTATTTATTTATTAAAAACATGAAAAAATCCACCACTGGTAAGAGCATAGCCACACACTGATTTCCTTTATAATGTTCCGCTCTCACTGCCTTGAGAAGTTAAAGTTAAGATACAGCCAAGGAGCAGCAAAACAAATGACCTTATAACGAAATCAGGGAGTTTTATTTAAATTTGGGTACCAAAACCGTTAAAAAATTAACAGTAATATAACTACAATAACGCGAAAATTTAACTTCAAATATTTGGTTTTAATTTATTTAAGAAGTTAGCTAAAAACACTTAAATCTTCTTTCAAATTTACTGTAGTCACCAAGACTTACTGGCAACATCTTAGTTAAAGAATTTACAAACAGTAAAAATGGACTGAAAAGTTGTTGAGCTTGGCAGACCGCAAACAGCATAGGTTTCTTTGTTAATTTGATCACCCGACCCAACTCAATGCCATAGGCAGTACGAATATACTAACAGCTTGATCTAAAACACTGAGGAATAATTAGGCTAACTTTCAGAAGTTACCACGGCAGTTGTGCTTTACCCTATAAGACAAGTAACTGAAGCTGGGACACAAGCTTTGCAGGCTGTCATGAACAGAGTGTCTATAAATCAATTCCACAGGTTTACTTATGCATACAAATATAATTAGATACATATATCTTTCAGCATGCCCCTTAAGCGAAAATCGAACCTCTAGCTTTAGCCATGGTTTCAAAATCTTACTTACTAAACACATATAAAATTACGAAGTGTGTTCTCACGAAAGTGCTTTTCACCTTCCTTCAAACAAGCGCTAGTCATATCAATATTCCAAAACAACTCTGAACCTTGATTTAATATTAAAACCTTTTCCCTTTAAAATATAAAAACGCAGATACTTACGGCAGAACTCCTTGTAATGAATCGACTCAGCTAACTTGTGGATATCTTACAACCAAAGTAGTACGTGCGTTTAGCATATGGCTAAATTCCCTTTACATGACTGACAGATTTCTACCACATCTTTGACGTCCCCACTGATCGTAACGTAGTTAAAAAATTTTAAATCACACAAAATACAACGTTCAGAAAGCAACCAGGGCACTGCCTGAGCAATTCTACGAGACCAGACTAGGCACTAAGCCTGCAACACAACTGGTACCAGGGCAAAATGATTTCAACACCATAAAAATTGAGGAGCACGAACCCAGTTGAAGGTTAGATCTGTAGTAGCAAGGCAGCTCACCATTTAACACAATCTCCAGTCAGCACCATAAGAGACAAAGGAAGGTAGAAAGAACTGCACCATCCCCAGGACAGACTACAGCGAACGGAGGCAGGCACAAAGAGCCCACGAACGGCGAATGCGTTTGCTTCGTGACCACTGTCAAAGACGAGGGCAACCAACTCGCAGCATTCCATGCCAAACCTCAGCGCTCGGAAAGATAAACCCAAGGCGATACAAGAACATGGCAGTGTGCTATGGGTCACTTACATTAACCTGTAAACTTGCAACCTAAATCACTTAAATATGTTGTCCAGATAAATTTACTACAGAAATATCATTACTCTACATTATTCCTTGGTGTAGGGAATTTTATTGCTGTCAGTATACACATAGAAGTCTTTTTCTCATGATTATGCGCTTTCCACGGCAAGTAGAATTATTGTTCTACTGAAACTGAAAAGTTTTGGAAGAATGAAATAATTGAGAAAAACTCCAACAGTATGTTTGTGTTACTTACCGTCAACGGAAGTACTTCGTTGAATAGTTTTCGTATTTCCATCAGATTTTCTTTGTATTAATGGCCAGGATAACATGCACTTCATTACACTTTAATATGAAACTGACATTATGAGAGCTGTATTAACTGGCACTATGCAGAAGTTTTATAACCTTCCTTAACAGTAGCAGCGACACACAACATAATACGCGCCAACTTTCATTAACGATTACAGCTTCAGAGATATCAGTACCCGTTGCTGAGTAGAGGTACGCCAGACACATCAATGATGAATTTACCTAGTGGTTATGCAGAGAAGTATAGTTTCGATTTAGAGATAATTAAAGATCTTTCAGCGCAGGGTTGATCAAGTATGCTAACTTGCATGCCCAGCCCGAGTGCCAAAGTGCTCGGTCTAGCTGCACATTTCCCCCACTGCCATGTCATGCTGTCTGAGCGTGAGGAGGGGGAAGACAAGAAAGCAGAGAAAGCCCAGCATTTAAATGGCAGTGCAGTCACATTGCATTCGACTTTGTTTCACATTTCACATTTCTCAACGACTTAGATCGGAAACAAAAACGTTTTCAGTATAAATTAATTATTTTTGGCATACTGAAGACGTAATGTAACTTTTATCTTGTACAAACTCTCAGCATACAAACAGACGCAGATAATTTCATAGTTTTTCACTCAAGTTGACATGAATAATAGAGACTTATTTAGTTTCATAACAAAAAAAAGGTCTTTCACGTGAATATGTCGATCGAAATAATGTAGTACTTTTGCAACCTCGTTATGGAGACTTAGAAAATCTACCTGAGGAAAGCAATGTGCTCATCCTGAACAGTTTTAACGCAGAAAGATTTGTCATTGATACTGAAATTATCTTGCAGGTCAAACAGTTACTTCAGCACATGCATGGGGTACTTTCAGCTGAAACAACAGATGGTCTCGAAAACAGCTCAAAGAGTTTCACTGTGCCCTCAAAACCTTTATAGCTATCCATTGAAATTTAGCATGTTCAGAATGAATTCTTCAAACATCACGCTTATGCGCTTAGGGAACTTGAGTGTGTTCGTCAGAATGTGTCCCTTCCACAACACGATTTTCCTTTTAAATGCATTGCCATTTAATCTTGCACTGTTTTACTGTGGGCAGTGTGCTGTCAAGTCCACTAAAAATGCGGAGTTTTGAATCCATTCTGGATGTTCTGATTTTCGTTTCTGCACTCCTTTTTCCTACATTAATTCGACAATAGCGAGTTTTCGATCGAAAAATCGTTCCTGGCATGCTCCTTGATTTAATAAGTGTACTTTGCAGTTATATATGAAGGCTTCATATTCTTCGTTCATTTTAATTATAAACGGTTTGAACCGACAATGAAATAAAGTGAGCAACTTCAGATATTTTACTATTCGTATCGTCAGTTTTGTCAAGTGCTCCATGCCTGCAAATTTAGCACATAATACTTCTTCATGTACAGAACAATGAATCCCCTCGGTCGGTCATTGTACCTTGCTGCTCATTCCGTGTCATCTAAATGTTGGAATTCTCTCTACATGGTATTGAAATGTGGTTTCATAGCAAATAAACAGTACCAGTTCCCATTAATTTTAAAGGATTGTGACGACAGATCGCTAGATTATCTGTTTTTTTTTTTCAGGAACAGCCACTGGACCTGTGACCATCCTTTATACCTCAAACAATAGCTTCGCACACCAGCGGCCCGCACACACTGCACGTGTGAAGTTTGCCACGCCGTGGTCGGCCATGTTTTAGGGATATATTTTATAAGCTCTATTTCTTAACATTATCATACCTACTTCTCCTCTGGTTTGAGAGGAAGTTCTTCTAAGAAGTAGAAGTCTCAGTGTTTCCTTGCACCAATTAGATGAACACAGTTAGTCATAAAAGATTTTATTGGTACAGTATGGGGCGTTTAAGGTAAAATTCCTCATATTCAATTAGTTATGGTCTACATATCGTCTACAAGTCCACTAAGGGCAACAGTATGAGAGCTAGCTCGAGGCTGGGACGCTCATACTAGGTTCCATTGAAATGTACTGCAAGAAGATAGGTCGAGGTTAGTATTTTGTATATCTTGCTTTCCATCCTTCAGACAGTGGACATACGCAATAAACTACGTTTTATACAAATGAAACTGAATGTTAAAATTTAGTGTAGCAGACGGATAATAAACTGGTTCAAACACTTGTGCGTCCACATGTTTAATTTTCTTGCATAGAATTATGCGGCCTGGCAATGTTACTCCACATTATTTGGTTCCGTTTGTCTTGCCTCTTAATTTTAACATGCTTCTTAGTCACACTTTGCAAAATGCTTCTATGCCAACATTAGTAAGTGATATTACTGTACTCGTTACTTCGAGAGCCGTCCAACAGCGTCAGAATGGATATCGCTCTATTATACAGCTTTAACAAATAATACATAATTATCAATTGGCAGTTCCCAAAACCAGTCCGCGCTGTATCATCGTAAAGTCATAAACACACACCAAGAAAGGGATCGAGACAGTTTGTCGTCACTTAAGACCTTCAGCGTATTTGCATTCGCACTTCAAAACGTTGTCCAAGCTATATCTAGTAAGTAGTCATGTCACGAGAGGTACATAATAGAACTAAGCACCACAGGAAGTGAGTTCGTGCTAGCTAGGTGAACGGTTTTACTTCCCTTGTGACCTCAGAGGCCAGACATTCATAGGCACGCAGTTTGGTTAGAATGCGCTTGTGAGGAAATGTGTCGAAAGCCTTATGGAAATCTAAAAATATGGAATGAATTTGACATCCCCTTTTGATAGCATTAATTACTTCATGAGTTAAAGAGCTTGTTGTGTTCACAAGAACGATATTTTCTTAATTCCTGTCAATGTATCGTTCTCTTCGAGGTAATTCATAAAGTTCGAATACAGTTAATGTTCCAAAGCCCTACTGCAACTCGACGTTAGTGATATGGGCCTGTAATTCAACGGATTACTCCTATTCTCCTTTTTGGGTATTGGTGTGACTTGAGAAATTTTCCAGTCTTTAGCTATGGATCTTTCTATGAACGAGAAGTTGTATGTAATTGCTAAATACAGAGCTATTGCATCAGCATACTCTGAAAGGAACCTGACTAGAATAAAATCTGGACGGGAAGCCTTGCCCTTATTAAGTGATAAGCTTCTTTGCTACACAGAGGATTTCTACTTCGGCGTTTCTCACCTTGGCAATTGTTCTTGATTGGAATTCAGGAATATTTAGTTCTTCTTCGGTGAAGGAATTTCGGAAAACCGTGTTTAATAACTCTGCTTCATTGTCACTGTCATCAGTGACTTCACGTTTGTTATGGCGCAGTGAAGGTATTGATTGCGTCTTGCCACTGGGTGCTTTATATATGACCAGAAACTCCTTGCATATTCTGCCAAATTCTGAGACAGAGATTCGTTGTGGTAATTATTAAAAGCATCTTGCATTGAAGCACGCGCTATGTTTCGAACTTCTGTAAAACTTTGTCAATCTTAGAGATTTTGCATTCTTTTACTTTTGTCGTGCTTTTTTTCGTTGCTTCTGCAACAGCGATCTGACCCGTCTCGTATACCACAGGGGATCAGAACTCTCATTTACTAATTTATGCAGTATACGGGGTGTATCATAATTAATGCCGTGAACGCGTGCAGTTGGAAGTACATACATGTGCTGAAAAACGTATACCTTAAAAGTTGTGTTTCAAAGAAGCGAAGATGAACAACTGCTCATAGCTCTTAAAGAATGCATTTTAGAGCACATGTATACTAGACTTGTTTTCCTTGTTTTGGTCTATACTACCAGTTCCCAAAATGTGGAAAGCAAAGAACTTGCAGTAGAAAAGATTTGTTTCACAGTATAGAAGATGAAAAAATGCTCGTAACTCTTAAGGTATGCATTTTCGACCGAATGTTTACTTAGACTTCTTTGCTTCTAGTATCGTGTACTTTCGACCGTATGAGTTTACGCCATTAATTATGATACACCCTGTATACTTCTCAATTGCCGTCGATACTATCTCATTGATATCATTGCACTTCTTTTCTACGCTTACATGATCAGATCGGAAGGGGTGGAGACTGTCTCTTAAAAAGGCGTTGAGAGCATTTTTATCAGCTTTTTAAAATAGATGATTTTTTGTCGATTTTGCGCTCATACGCTTCGCTCTTAAGACAACACCACAAACAGTAGTGGTTGTATTCGCATGTGTGCGCTCTAAGCTCTATGGGACTTAACATATGAGGTCATCAGTCCCCTAGACTTAGAACTACTTTAAACCTAACTAACCCAAGGAGATCACACACATCCACGCCCGAGGCAGGATTCGAACCTGCGACCGTAGTGGTCGCGCGGTTCCAGACTGAAGCGCCTAGAACCGCTCGTCCACACATGCCGGCTGTGCGCTGTGAAAGAATAATATGTGACTAACACCCGTGATTTTCAAACAGCTGTCTGTCGGTTACGGTTAAAAATGTGGCACACGTTCAATTGAGGTTTTTTGTTCAGAAGCAGCAAAACTCTCACCCGTCAAAGCATGTACCTTTCCTTATGCCTCATCACGATTGTAGAAACTGGGCAAAAATGACAGTGACAGAAGTTGGCGTTCCAATCGGCCACGCGTTTAGAAAAAAAAATAGCATTTCTGGCACGGGTCGGGTGAGGCATAAGCCATTTACTTTGGCATATTTTCCAGACAACGGTTGACTCTCGGAAAGAGTACTAACGGTAATCCGTGGATCGAGTCTATATGCAGAAACTTTTTTAAATTTCTTGTCTTTCAATTTATACTTTACTAACACAGCAAATAAACCGAATAAATACTCAATATGAAGTATTTATTAACGTTTTTGTGAAACACGTGAAAAGGAAAAGCAAAGCAATATTTGGCATTACAAACAAATTTCCACGAACAGATTGTACCGCGTACACGAGAACTTCGTATATAGAAGCACATACTTCTATTTTTCTACAGTTGACGATTTACAAGAGCTGGTAGGATATTCATCGTAAAAAGGGAGGACGCAACAATTTTCTCAGCGTCTTGTAAACGCTATAAAAGCCACATTTTTACAGTTACATAATTGTTTTACTGTCTCAGCATAAAAAAATACGTTACCTACGTTCATGAAAAGCCCTCTCTCATTTGCACAGTTTGTCAGCCAACCACGCGTAACGCATCATGTCGCCGAATATTGGCAAGGAAAATTGATGATGTATAATGGAATATATTTTAATCTAGTCTCCTCTGGGTGTGATTTCTTTCTCACTCTCTGTGAGATAAAAGCAGCTTTGAGGCTTTTCGGTCATATTCTTTGCCAGACCGTAGAAACAGACGTTGCGTATTTGCACTAGCGGAGTGCATTTGACTGGAATCGCTGTAATACTGCACGATGGAAGTCCTCCTTCATATAAAGTATCTCGTCATACAATTGTGAATTTGTTTGTCCCCGCATACGCGCGCGCGAGCACACACACACACACACACACACACACACACACACACACACACACACACACACACACAACGCTGTAAATTAAGAAATCTGTTCTCCTCCACGTAGGGTCTTAATCAATAAAAACCTTTTTCTATAAAGTTCTGATTAAGTTTTCCTGATTTTAATGACGTAATGGCGATGTTTCGTGTATTTTATCGTGTACTCATGCATCGTTTTGTAAATCATCGGTCCAAAACAGCTACTACTCTCCTGCAGGCAATGATTGTCCAGAAAAGGTTATAGAATATTGTGGTGCATACGAGTGTGTTACTTTACTCATATTCTGTCGTTTGACGATAGCTAATTTTTCCCCTCGATGGTCGAGGATTCAGTTATATTTCACCAGGTACTGACAACGTGGAAAGGGAACATACATATGTAAACATTTCAATATACGGTTGACGTCAAAGAAGCATAATTCTCGATTTAGCTGTTTGATGGAATGCTTAAATTACAATGTCATCTTGAAACGTTATATGCATTCCAAATCTTCGTTTGGCTTTCCGTTCCACGCTTTCTGTGAAAATACTAATAAAGACAATACAGTGAGCATTGTTTCAGTTTATTAGCAGTATAAGTAAAGTAAAAATTGGAATTGAGAAAGGTTTTCCCATGGGGACCAGAACCAACGACCCTGGAACTACCGTTCTCCGTCCTTTCCTCTGCGCCCTTTCCTCTGCGCCAATCGGTGCCTGGAAAGTGCGCTAGCGTAAGTGGCTCAAGACTCGTCCGACCCCCGCTAAAAATGATATTTATTTCTGAAGTCTTTGCCATCTGGAGTGCCCGCTATTGTACCTTTCATGCCAACTCTTGCAGATACGATAAACTTGGACTAAATCGGCGATGATGAGAAGGCGCGGTAAGTGAAATTTATATATACCATTACCTCATATCTATATAGACAGATAAGCAGCAAAGACGGCGATTGCGTCCTCATAAATCGTTCCCGTGGCAGCGGAGTGTGTGGGATTATAACTGTGTGACGGGACAGGGTCGAGAATCAGGAACGGTACCACTCACGGACGATGGTTTTACAGGCGCGACCCACTACCCATCCTCACAACCTCATTTACGCCAATACCTGTCCTTATTTCCCAACTTCACAGACGTTCTGTGTTCAACATGGGACTAGCTCTCCTGGAAGAAAGGAATGTATGTTTCCTACGAGGAGTAACGGGTGAGATGGATTTGCTTCGGTAGTATGAGTAGGTAGATATTCACATTCCTGAAGAACACGTATCAATTCATTCTTTAGCAGTTCCGAATGAACGATTTATTACTCTCCCTATTTCATTTCAGATAGATGAATGGGTTTGCTTCATAACCGTCACCGCAACGAAATATTCCACTCAGTCTATTATTTCTACCTCACCATTCATTTAAGAAGTAAATATCCAAAGGCAATAAGATATTTTCACATTTCGTGATCCTCATTCAGACCAAATATTTAGTTAGTTATGAGATAAAAACCCATGTAGACCTAGATGGTAAGACAATAAGAATGTTACAGGGTTTGGCACTTCCTCATCTCCTAATGATATATAACTAATGTAAACTTAAATACTTACATTCGATGTCAAAAAGTGTCAATAATAGTATTTCTATCCTAAGATTATGAGTAATAATAATAATAATGTTAATAGCAACGGCCTTAAACTAGTAAAAATAGCAACTCGCCTATTTTGTAAGTGCACACAATCATCACAACGTAATCCACTAATAGGAAGCATGTATGAAAGTTAAGTACCAGCTTCTGCACATCAAATAAACAGCATATTAACATGACGTAGTTCTGCTTCAAAACAAAGAATTTTTCATGGCTAGTGTAAACTGACTCCCAAATATCGCTTCAGCAAGTGGTTCTCTCAGTGGACTAAACCAACATAATAACATTTTGAAAAGCGATTTTCTGAAGCACAAAATGTAATTCAGCAGCACTAACTTTTCGAACATTCCAGAATCACCTCCGCAACGTACTAATGGGTTCAGTTTTAAGCTCACTGACAGCTAATGGCTTCAGTGTAATTATGCTGTCTATAGCACTCCGCCTGGTTATGCTGGACACACGATTATCACTTGCTCCTACTTTGTCTCCCACAATTTCTAAATGAATAATCAATGTATGTAGCTATTTTCTAGTATTCTACGTCTTTCGGCAGATAAGCTGAATATGACCTGTTTAGTTCGGCACATCAAACGCATATGAAGTCTGAATGAAAAGATAAATCGTTCTATCATTTATTTTTTAGAAGAGAAATAGTAATGTGAAAACATGATGAATACACATTCGTTTCAAAATGTTACATAAACTCAAGACGAATCGTTATTATTCAATTTTTAACAGAGAGATCACAATGTAAAACACTACTGAGTCCTGCTAGTCGAATGATACTCAGCCTATGGAAATCTAATTCAGCAATTAAGGTACAACACATACAGATGAGTTCGTGGCGTTCGAGACGGCTATTTGTTTCGCATATCGGGTAATATCCTTGGAAATTTCCTCTTGATCGAACTGTTGTGATCAGATTATTCTTCTCTTACGGCAATTCGTTAAATTTTGAGCGCCAACAACATTTCAGGTTCGTCCGTTATTTATCCATCAAACCCACTATTCCAGTAGAATGGGTTCTTGACGGCATTAAGCATTACTCACCAAACGCAGTCACTTAACAGTATTATGTTCGAGCCAAAATTTCCCCCGTCGGATGTTCGAGTCCTCCCCCGGGCATGGATGTGTGTGTCGTCCGTAGCGTAATCTAGTTTAAGTTAGATTAAGTAGTCTGTAAGCCTACGGACCAATGACCTCGGCAGTTTGTTCCCATAGGAACTTATCACTGCAAACTCTCATAATGCAATAAGAGAGAGATCAAAATCTACGAAGTATATGTGTCTCGTTACACGTAGTGCCAATTGTCACTAGTGAAAATGTAGCGAAGACATATTCGTTTGAACTTGTTATATCAACTCAAACATTTCATTTCATTGTCTGTCTTCTACAGAAATATGGTTTGCAATATATTCATAAACTTTAAAATGCACAAAATAATAACTTAACACAGTTGAAGCCAAATTATTACCATTTAGTGATCTTTTTTCTTTTCGAATTAATTTCGGCTGGCTGGCTACCGTCGTCAGTGTCTATTCATCCAGACACGTTAGTAAACAATGTATTCTTACAAAATAACAGAATGAAAACACTTTGAACTCTGAGTGTGATTTAGATAACATAACCTAACAAAGTGCAAGAAGATCAATCTAGAGGACATTAATTATATTTGCAGCACGAAAGTGTAAACGGTGACCGTCTAACTACAACAGAATTAAACAAATTTTTGTGCTACACGCGTTCTTCTTTATTCTTTGCAAGGCATCTTCATTGGCCTGGAATATGTAGATATTTCTGTATATACTATTGAGTTTGATTTTAAGACGTCGTATATTTGCTATAAACAGTTCAGGCACTTTTTGCTTTTCTATGACACAGTGGTAATTTAATGTTCAGTTTACAGATTTCAAGGATGCTCGTCTGCATGTTGTGCTTTGATTTCTGTGTTGTCGCTATGCTTCTTCTTCTTGTAAGTGTCATTTGAAATTTTCACAGCTGTTGGAATTGAATACTCGTTTAGATATTTTGTTTTGATTGCTGTTCCAACTTCTGACTGTTGTTGCCAACTATCGTATGATATTTCCAAATATTTAATGTGTTTTTTCTGATATCTCTGTGTGCGCGTGTGTGTGTGTGTTTGTGTGTGTGTGTGTGTGTGTGTGTGAGTGAGTGAGAGAGTGAGAGAGAGAGAGAGAGAGAGTATGTATTCATTTTTATATTATTAATTCATATGAAACGGAAATGATTTTTAAATTACATTCCTTTTATCAAGTTTAATTGTTAGTCTGATTGTGTTTCCTCGTTTTCACCTATCTGTTCTCGGTTACAAAATAAAAGTATCAACATGCTGTAATATTACACGCGACTAATAACGGCAGGACTACCAAAGTTGACAAGGTTATTAGTTAAACAAGCACATCATAAGTGGCTCTTTCCTGCATTCCCAGCCGCTGGAGTTCACATTCGCGCGTTTCACATCCCGTTACGTCACAAGTTCTTTGAAACCATGTGTCTGGCTGACAATCGATTGCGCCAGACGACTGGGAGACGGATTTCCAGCGCGGTGAAGCAGTACTTTGTCAAGATCCGTGTACCTCAGCAACCGCAACACCTTCTAGTCGGCATTACCTCTTTTTGTGTTCGCTGCGTCGGAGTGGGCGCACCAAGGACGACGGGGAAGAGTTCACCGGAGGAATGTTGCGTAACGGAGAAGGCGCGTCCGCTGACGTGTCCTGGCCGCCACTCATGCCGGCGGGTTCTCCGTGTGTGCGAGCGCGACCGCGCTCCACTTCCCATTTTGGCCACGCTTGGCCGTTTGGCGACACTGACGCCTAATTTACGCAGCGGCCCGCATTAATTGCCGTATAACAGGACCTGCGGGAGACTGCGCCCCCAGCCTGAATCATAATGCGCTGCCGGCCCGCGGTTAATTACGTGCGATGCCATCTGCACGCGCCGGCGAAAATTCGATTCCGATCACCTCGTCTCCAATAACGCCTCTTTCACCTATCAGGCGAACGTTCCACGCCTTGCGATCAATACTGTCTCAAACTTTTCGGGCCCCGGATTACGATGTAGACGTGTCAATGAAACTGAAGGAATTGTCTGCGATGAGTTATACGTGAGCTGGAGGTTCTTAATGCCGATGTCTTGCCCTCTTCGTAAACAGTTCACAGCATGTGTTCCCAACTGTGATCTGTCAATGAAATAAGTGCCACGAAGTTTCGTGCTGGCATTTTAATCTGTTGGCGCTACGTCTCCATGAACTAGAAACACAATGTCTGATGAAGACTGTGCGATCAATTTAATAGAACATTACTGTATTTTAATTTAGAATCAACATCTCACTTTCATTGCACACGCTTTTTTGATTACTAGTTCCAGTCTATTGCCACTTGGATGTTGTCTTCAATAAAAGGTCTCTCACCGGGTCTGACCTTCAGAACTGCTGGCGTTCCCCAGTTTAGTGTTATAGGCCCTTTGCTGTTCCTTATCTGTATAAACGATTTTAGAGACAGTCTGAGCAGCCGTCTTCGGTTGTTTGCAGATGACGCTGTCGTTTATCGACTAATAAAGTCATCAGAAGATCAAAACAAACTGCAAACCGATTTAGAAAAGATATCTGAATGGTGCAAAAAGTGGCAATTGACCTTAAATAACAAAAGTGTGAGGTCATCCACATGAATGATAAAAGGAATTCATTAAACTTCGGTTACACGATAAATCAGTCTAATCTAAAAGCCGTAAATTCAACTAAATACCTAGGTATTACAATTACGAACAACCTAAATTGGAAGGAACACATAGAAAATGTTGTGGGGAAAGCTAACGAAAGACCGCGATTTATTGGCAGGACACTTAGTAAATGTAACAGACCTACTAAGGAGGCTGCTACACTACGCTTGTCCGCCCTCTTTTAGAATATTTCTGCGCGGTGTGGGATCCTTACCAGATAGGACTGACGGAGTACATCGAAAAAGTTCAAAGAAAGGCAGCACGTTTTGTATTTGGGCTCGAAATCATGAAAACAATGGCGTTTTTCGTTGCGACGGAATATTCTCACGAAATTCCAATCACCAACCTTCTCCTCCAGATGTGAAAATATTTTGATGACACCGACCTACATAGGAAGGAACGATCACCACGATAAAATATGGGAAATCAGAGCTCGTACGGAAAGATATAGATGTTCACTCTTTCCGCGGGCTATACGAGATTGGAATAATAGAGAATTGTGAAGGTGGTTCGATAGCCCTCTGCCAGGCACTTGAATGTGATTTGCAGGGTATCCATGTAGATGTAGACATTACTGGTGACGAAATAGTACTTATCGAGAACTTCAGGGAACTGAATCTGATTATGTCCACTGACAGAAACTAATAAACTCTGTGTAACTTCTGCAGTGTATTCGCTAGTCAGAGTGTACGACGGGCGTCCAATAAGCAACTTTTTTCTGAAAGCAGGTTGGTTTTATTCAGAAGTCCAATACACCACATTATTCCCCACTCTTTTGGCTACAAAACTTTATTTATCTACGTAATGGTCGGTCAAAGATGCAGGCATGGTACCATTCTACTGGTTGACTTCGGAGCCTAGGTCTCGCTGCATCAATAACCTCCGAGTGGAGTGCATCCTTCATTAGGGCAAACAGATGAAATTCTGAAAGTGCGAGGTCCGGGCTGTAGGGTGGATGAGGAAGGTCGAATGAAGCTTTGTGAGCTCCTCCAGGGTGTGCAGAGTTGTGTGGGCCCTTGCGTTTGCATTGTATGGCGACTAACATGCTTAAGTCGTTTCTTCAATTTTCTGAGCGTAGCACAGCATATTTCAGAGTTAATCGTTGCAACGTGAGGAAGGACGTCAAAGAGAATAACTCTTTCAGACTACCAGAAAACCGTCGCCTTGACTTTACTAGATGAGGGAGTGGCTCTGAATTTTTCTTCGGAACACAGGTATTGTGGCGACAGTCCATGGATTTCTGTTTTGTTTCTGGTTCGAAATAATGAACTAGTGTTCCATCACTTGTGATAATGTGCGGCAAAACATTTTCAGGATCAGCATCACAACGGGCAAGCAATTCCTCATAGATTGTCCTTCGTTGCTCTTTATGATCTGTTAGGCGGCGACGAGCACAGCGAACGCACTCATTTGAGTAACACAACTGGTGGTGAGTGTCACCACTGACAACATAGACGTCCAGTTGGGCATCGATGTGTTTGTTTGTGACCCACCAATCACCTCGAATGAGAGTGTCTTGCACATTCCAAATCGCAAGACTCATAGCTGTGTGCAGCCTGCCGGTACAAGTAGGTCGAACACGTTTGCACGACCATATTGGAATGATGACAGACGCCACTGCCCAACGACTGACATTGCTTTCGTTCATATCAAGTCTCCGTAGACATTCATCAAGCACCTACGAATAACTCCAATGCTCTAGTTTTCCGACAAAAGAAACACAATGACAGTTCCCTGCTTGTAATGCACATCCGTTACGGGTCCGATTTTGAAGGTTACGTATAGCGCCGCCAGCTTTCGGGACTTCATGAAACTATAGGGGGTGAAGCTGTACATTTTTATCAGGTGTATGAAGCCTCGTTTTTCATAACGTTGAAGACATACGAGACGGTTTAACAATTGTTAGAGATTCAAAAAGAGGGTTGTTATCCGATAAGAAACACACGAGCCACATAACGTTTACATTATTCACCGATAGAATATACCAAAAAATGCATTCCATGAAGGTCGTGGAAGGCCAGTGTGCGTGTCGGTAAGACTGTTTTCATCGGCAGTGTAACGATGGAATATTCTGATTTCTAATAATACGAATGTAAATTTGTAAGTACGCTAACTTCTGATATTTGTAGCCAGGATACGTTTCGTGGCATGATGCAAGTAACAGCGAAGAGAAGCAGGCAACAAGTTATTCAGATAGTTATAAGTATCAAAGGACTGCTTTGATACTTCCTAATGGATGTGGAAGTTCTGTTTTGGACAACGAGTATCGAAAGCATAAACGATACACAATATTTTTGATACATTTGAGCAATTAACTGAAAATCTGATTGTCAGTACTACAGATTTATTTAGTAACATTATATGCGTAAAATGATGTGAGAAATGTCATGTCAAAGATGACATTGTCTCGTCCGTGTTAAACTGAAAATAGTCGGAAGGTAACTTATCATTAAAGGCACACTCCGTCTTCAAGCCACAAGTGGCCCATCGGGACTATCCGACCGCCGCGTCATCCTCAGATACGATGCAGATAGGAGGGGCGTATTGTCAGCACACCGCTCTCCCGGTCGATCTGATGGTTTTCAGTGACCGGAGTCGCTCGCTAGTAGTCGGTCGACTAGCTCCTCAGTTGGCATCACGAGGGTCTGTGCACCCCGAAAAATGGTAACAGCGCATGGTGGCCCTGACGGTCACCCATCCAAGTGCCATCAACGCCCGACAGCGCTTAACTACGGTGATCTGACGGGAACCGGTGTACCCACTGCGGCAATGCCATTGCCAGCACTAAAAGCGGTGGGAAGAAATTGCTAAGACAGGCAGCTAAAATTATTACAGCCAACTTTTTTTTTGTTTAAAAAAAGGAGATATCGACTAACATCATCTAGATCCGTTTTCGTGTATTGCACCAGTATAACTCAATTCACAGTTATATCATGCTCTTAAAGGTTCATACGAAGATGAGTTAAAAAAATATTTCACCTGCCTTCTGTTCTTTGTACAGGGCGTTTCCTAGATCCTATTACTGGATTCTGTGGGTTGAACGTGTAACAAGTCTGAAGACAGAACCAGCTTCAAATTTCACGCATCGCGGTACGCACACAGTGGTCACAACGAGGTCTGACCTATGTGCTCTACAGGAGACGCCTACGTGTCCACCATGCTTCTCGTTGCACGAGGCTTATCTGCGACGAATACGTTCATACAAGTGATGCACAAAACCCTCGTGCACGTCAGAAGAGCGCCATATTAAACCCTCCTGTTTGCGAACATACAATTTTCCCGCATCAGTTTTAGTCAGACTAAAACGGTATCTAATGGACTGAGACTATCCATAAAACGTTGTTGACACGTGTTGTGAAATGATTAAATAAAAGGGTAGATATGAGTATCATGGTTGCATTCAGAGGCAGGGGGCCGCCGTAAAGTTATACTCACTGTTAACTCGTGCGGCCACGTGGTTCGAGGGAACAATCACTACGTACCGTGGCCAAATTTTAGCAACATTAAACTTCGTAGCCGCGGAGAATTAAAGTTTTACAGAGGACATTTGAATAGACAAAGGGTAATAGCAGATAGCCAACAAACTCGTATTAACCCAAGTGGATGGTTTCTAACGAGCATATAGTAATGAAACAGTGAAAATTCTCAAAGAAGCAAAAATGTTCAAGATTCGGAAAAGATTAGAACGTATATACACGCAGTCGCAGGCACACAAACATTCACACTGAAACGAGGGCGCACTTCTTACGGGAAATTTCTTCAACATATGCAACACCTTTGTGCTACGTTCTTCTTACGGACCTAACTCTGCTTTGGGAATCTAACTGAAAGTCTGCAATAGCCTTGCATTCCTTGCTGCGACCCAACAAAACAATCTTAATAACACGAAAGGCGAGGCCAAACGCTAAAAGCTCCCCTCTCGCTATGAGACATCGCGCCACATGGTTGAGTCAACTCACCCTTCTTCGAACAGACCTCGCCTGCAGACCCTCGGAGAGCTGGAAGAAGACTGACCATCTCACACTCGATCTTCTCCCACGCGACCCCGTGGCCAGAAAACCCAGATATGAGGCTTCCGTCACCAACCTAACACCGGTAACTTTCACACAAGGTGAACAAACCTCTTTCCTTACCTGAGAACTACGCGAGTTGTCTATTCTGGAAGACTGTCGCTGATTCTCTGCAGCAGACTAAACCACCGTACAACAAAATGAAACACACCCACATTCATTCACTCACGCAGCTACAGCCTCACATTGAAACCTCCAGTTGAGGAGACGACCTTATGGAAGAGCATTTAAGCACTAAATTTGGGGAAAATATTAAATTGCTACTAAACCATCGTAAATTTAACAACTGAATATTTTTCAGAGGATGTCATAATTTATAGGTTATGCAGCACTTAATTACAATTATTAGATTTCCAGTGGTATGTTATAGACAAAATAAGTACGAAATGTTTATTTTACTGCACAAAATTTTACTGGAAAAGGAGCCATAATTTAAGTTACACATTAGATACAACTAACTGTAATTAATGTAACTCCAAGAGTACTACGTGCAAAATGAGTAGATTCTTCTGCTTAAGACACTGTTATTATAATTTAAGCTAGACCTCGTTCTGTGTCATGCGCAAACTGTTGTTGAACAGTGGTTACAAAATGTCGTCATTCTTTATTTGCTCGAAGGACAAAATGATAGTACCTTTCTGCCTCTAAGCGGTTGCAGGTTCTGCTACTGCTGCCCGGTGAAGTTCGCCAAGCAAATCAGCCAGTATGGTAGTGTTAAAGTAAAACTCAGGATCATCCATATTCAGCCAATTTCATTAGCGGAAGACAAGATTAGCGCTGAAGAGGACTAACGTCATATAAACTAACAATCTTCTAATTTTGATTGATTTTTACCTAAGAAACCGGACGAAGATAAATGCTAAGCTATAAAATTAATACGCTTGCTACTAGACAACAGGCACTCCATTACCAAAGATTGATAATGTGTACGTCAAGAGCACCCACATCACGTGTCAGAAATGTGCTGCGGTGAGGTGACAAATAATTCACTCATTGCTAACAACAATGTTTACCGTAAAGGTACTCAAGAGCACATGCCGCTCATGTGTCCAGATCGGTGGTAACCGCGAAGAGATACTAACTGTATTCGCAAATTTTACCAGGGTTTAGTACTATAGTGGGCTGATCATTTACAGGTTTTATTCAGGTCGTACTTACTTAATAACTGCATTATCTACAGTATCACCAGACCGAATTTCGTACGTGGTTTGGTGTTCTGTTTGTGGGAGCCCAAGCAGAACTAGTCCGTAACAACCGAAAAATTGTAGATAGTAATAAACACAGGAAATGGAAACATTAAGCAACCAGTGGAAACTGCTAAATCGCGTATCACTGGTCATACGTTTCTTGGATATGAATCGATGCGGTGTGCACACACTCAGAGTCTTCACCTGCCTTTCCGTCCACCTTTTATACCTATCGTCAATAATTTAGGTAGTTCCACATATACGGTGATAGAGATTTTTAAATTATTTATTATTGAAACAGGGACCATCAATCACATCTTTAAAATACGGAGTCTTAAGGCAAAAAGAAAATACCGCTGTAGCGAGATCGATAGCAAATCTCCTCCGCATTTGATGGTGTTTCGAAGACAGTACTAAAGATCTGTTCCCGTAGAACAATCCGTGTCTTATCTGAAAAGGATTTAATGGTGTTTCTAACACAGTACTAAACATCTTTTTTCATGTAATCAGCCCTGTCTTGTCTGGAATATATGCTGCATCACTAATAAAAGCCATTTTTCCAGCGAGATTTAAGTATCTCATTGTTAAGCCCCTCCATGAAGAAGGTGATGTAAGACTTGTCAGAAACTGCCAACCTGTTCCTTTAGACATTCTCCAAAATGTTTTAGAAGCTGATGTATTCTACATTAGTATCCCACCTGAGCAACAATAACATCCTCAGTAAACCACAATTTGAATTTCAGAAGAGTTATTCAACTAAGATGTCATTTACATTACGTCTCACAAAATTTTATAAGCTTTAAATAACAAATAGCATCGGTTGGTATTTTTGTGACTTATCTGAATCAGTCGACTATGTGAATCGCAACATTCTCATAGATAAACTGAGGTGTTATGGAACTGATTGCATAAACAACAAGTGGATAATGTCATAGCTAACGAGAATAATTCAAAAAATATATTTACTAATTCAACCAATGTAATCAGGGGAGACTTCTGACTGGGGAGAAATGACGTGTGGGTTCCGCCATTATTCCTCATATATTTTAAACAATCTTCCGCCTAGTACACATAAGGCAGAGTTAGTTCTTTTTGAGGATGGCACTAGTATTGCAATCAATCCAAGCAACAGAAGAAATAGCCTACAACTTAAGAGAGCTATTTACTGGTTTTCTGCGAATGGGGTCTCAATTTTAACAAGTACATCTAAAGGTACAATAGTAGTGGTAAGTGTAGCACATGGTGAGGAAGTAATGAATCGGGTGAAAACATTAACATTTTATGTGTCCATATTGATGAGAATTTGAACTGGAAAAGCGCATTTTGCAACTACTAAACGAACTTAGTTCAGACACATTTGCACTTACAATAATTGCAAATCTTCGTGAGAAAGAAATCATTTAGGGACAAATCATTAAGTTGGTAAATTTTGCAAATCTTCACTCCATGTCATACCAAATAATGTTCTGGGACGAGTCATCGTGAAGAAAGAAATTGCTGATTGCTCAAAAACGAACTATAAGTATAGTAAGTGATACTCACCCACGACCATCTCGCAGACATCTGTTTAAGGAGTTGGAGTTGGGCTACTACTTCACAGTATATTTAGAGCGTCATTAAGTTTGTTGTAAATGATCCACTACAGTAATATACATTATTACAATTCGAGACGAAAAAATGACATTCATTACTCCACAAAAACGTAGTCTTTAGCACAAGAAGAGGTGCGCAATGGTGCAAATAAGAATTTAATCACTTACAGGGAATATAAATTGCCTGACAGAAAGCAAAATTATAAAACAAACTGCAGAAGTTTCTCCATGACCACACCTTTTGTTCCGTAGAAGAATTTCTAGGCTGAAGCGCCAAAGAAACTGGTATAGGCACGAGTATTCGAATACAGAGATATGTAGACAGGCAGAATATGGCGCTGCGGTCGGCAGACAAGTGTCTGGAGCAGTTGTTAGATCGGTTACTGCTGTTTCAACGGCAGGTTATCAAGATTTAAGTGAGTTTGAACATGGTGTCATAGTTGGCGCACAAGCGATGGGACACAGCATCTCCGAGGTAGCTGTGGGTTGGTATTTTCCCATAGGACCATTCCACGAGTGTACCCTGAGTATCAGGAGTCCTATAAAACATCAAATCTCCGACATCGCTGCGGCCAGAAGAAGATCCTGCAAAAACGGAACCAACGACGACTCAAGAGAATCTTGCATCGTGACAGGAGTGCAACTCTTCCGCAAATTGCCGCAGATTTCGATACTGTGCAGTCAACAAGTGTCAGCGTGCGAACCACTCTACTAAACATCATCGATTTGGGCTTTTGGAGCCGAAGGCCTAAGCATGTACCCTTGGTGACTGCACGACACAAAGCTTTACAACTCGCCTGGGATCGTCAACACCGACATTGGACTGTTGATGACTGGAAAGAGTCCCTCATCTGGTGATCTTCGGTCCGTGGACCGGGAAGTCACCCGTCTTCAGCATTTACTGTTGCTGATTCGATGAAATAATTAAATGGAGAGGGGAAAGTTACAGTGGTTTCGCCACGTGCTTTGTTTTTCTTATCAGTGCCAACACGGTTGTTAATATAATCAATAGTTTTTTTAAGTCATCAGTCTTTTGATTAGTGTGGTGCAGCTCGCCACGAATGCCTCTTCTGTGCCTACTCTTTCATCTCAGAGCAGAACTTGCGGTCTATGTCCTCAATTATTTGCTGCACGTATTCCAATCTCTGTTTTCCATCACGGTTTTTACCCTATATCCCTATGTTACCCTATATCCCTTTCCCCGCCGGTTCTACGGTGAACCTCGTTATTCCTCACCTTTTCAGTCCTCCATATTTTCAACATTCTCCTGTAGCACCACATCTAAAAGGCTTCTATTCTCTTCTTTATCGGTTTTCTCATAGTCCATGTTTCACTAACATGCAATGTGTGTTCCAAATGCACATTCTCAGAAATTTAGTCGATTTCTCTTGGCCAAAATGCCCTTTCTACTAGTGTTAGTCTGCTTGTGATGTCCTCCTTGCTCCGTCTTCCCAGTGGTATTTTGCTACCTAGGTAGCACAGTTCCTTAACTTCATGTACATCGTGATCACAAATCCTGGAGTTAAGTTTTCCGCTGTTCTCATTTCTGATACTTCTCATTACTTTCGTCTTTCTTTGAATTACTTTCCATATTCTGTACACATTAGACTGTTCATTCCATTTAGTAGATCCTGCAATTCCCCTCCACTGAGGCACAAACAACTAAATTCACGCACAGGTCTTAATGAAGAAGATTTATACTGTTGCTGTGCAGAAGGAGAACTAAGAAGTCAAGTTATTTCCGTGTATTTGTAAATTGTGCCAGTGGAGTTCAAAGAATTGCCACATGAAATGTGAAAGAGAAATATGTTTAATTCAAAACACAGAAAACAACACTTGTAGTAAAAAAATAGTACACTGCTGGCCATTAATATTGCTACACCAAGAAGAAATGCAGATGACAAACGAGTATTCATTGGACAAGTATATTATCCTGGAACTGACATGTGATTACATTTTCACACAATTTAGGTGCACATATGCTGAGAAATCAGTACCCAGAACAACCACCTCTGACCGTAATAACGGCCTTGATACGCCTGGGCATTGAGTCAAACAGAGCTTGGATGGCGTATACAGGTACAGCTGCCCATGCAGCTTCAACACGATACCACAGTTCCTCACGAGTAGTGACTGGCGTATTGTGACGAGCCAGTTGCTCGGTCACCATTGACCAGACGTTTTCAGTTGGTGAGAGATCTGGAGATATGCTGGGCAGGGCAGCAGTCGAACATTTTCTGATCCAGAAAGGCCCGTACAGGACCTGCAACATGCGGTCGTGCATTATCCTGCTGAAATGTAGGGTTTCGCAGGGATCGAATGAAGGGTAGAGCCACGGGTCGTAACACATCTGAAATGAACGTCCACTGTTCAAAGTGCCGTCAATGCGAACAAGAGGTGACCGATACATGTAACCAATGGCACCCCACACCATCACGCCGGGTGATACGCCAGTATGGCGATGACGAATACACGCTTCCGATATGCGTTCACCGCGATGTCGCCAAATACGGATGCGACCATCATGATGCTGTAAAGAGAACCTGGATTCATCCGAAAAAATGACGTTTTGCCATTCGTGCACCCAGGTTCGTTGTTGAGTACACCATCGTTGGCGCTGCTGTCTGTGATTCACCGTTAAGGGAAAGCGCAGCCATGGTCTCCGAGATGATAGTCCATGTTGGTGCAAACGTCATCGAACTGTTCGTGCAGATGGTTGTTGTCTTGCAAACGTCCCCATCTGTTGACTCAGGGATAGAGACGTGGCTGCACGATCCGTTACAGCTATGCGGATGAGATGCCTGTCATCTGGACTGCTAGTGTTACGAGGCCGTTGGGATCCAGCACGGCGTTCCATATTACACTTCTGAACCCACCGATTCAATATTCTGCTAACAGTCATTGGATCTCGACCAACGCGAGCAGCAATGTCGCGATATGATAAACGGCAATCGTGATAGGCTGCAATCCGACCTTTATAAAAGTCGGAAACGTGATGGTATGCATTTTTCCACCTTACACGAGGCACCACAACAACGTTTCACCAGGCAACGCCGGTCAACTGCTGTTTGTGTATGAGAAATCGGTTGGAAAGTTTCCTCATGTCAGCACGTTGTAGGTGTCGCCTATGGCGCCAACCTTGTCTGAATGGTCTGAAAAGGTAATCATTTGCATATCACAGCATCTTCTTCCAGCCGGTTAAATTTCGCGTCTGTACCACGTCATCTTCGTGTTGTAGCAATTTTAGTGGTCAGTAGTGTATATTCTGTAACTGCAGCTAAACGTGTATGCTGAAGGAAGGAAAAAGTCGGTTTTCGCTCAAGACGGATGTCATCCACAAATAAATTTGTAAACAAACAGTGACACAAGAGTTTCAACTTCAAAATAAACAATTTAACCGCTGTCTGAACACTACGTAATACAGCTGGAATCTTCCCGCGTCTTTGGGCCTTTTCCAGGCATGCCTTGGATACCTATCGAGTTCCAGGACTTCACCTGAAGAGTGTGCAGGTAATTCCCAAGAAGGCTCGGAGCGCGTAGGTGCACATAATTTTATACACATCGCTGACGTCCATTTGTTGTAGAATTATATAATATGTTTTATGCTGACGTATTATAACGTTATCGATTGGGGATCCTTAATTCGTCAGCATGCGACTCAAACTTAACTAGCAGAACCTGTTGTATATTTTCTAAGGTTTCAATTGACGTACCACTATACTATCTAAGAGACACATCATGGCCGGCCGGTGTGGCCGTGCGGTTAAAGGCGCTTCAGTCTGGAACCGCGTGACCGCTACGGTCGCAGGTTCGAATCCTGCCTCGGGCATGCATGTGTGTGATGTCCTTAGGTTAGTTAGGTTTAATTAGTTCTAAGTTCTAGGCGACTGATGACCTCAGAAGTTAAGTCGCATAGTGCTCAGAGCCACGACGGATCCACATTCGACTATCGGATTGTCAGAAACAGATTCTATATTATTTGTATCATCCCGACTTTCTAATTCTAAAGCTGCAGTTTGGATTTGCAAATCAAACAAAGGATTATTTAACTGGGTGACACGTGCTAGCTGTTCAGGGCTCGGTTCTAGAAAGATCCTGCACTCTATTTCCCAGGTGGACTGATTGTGCATGAATGCGTTTCACCTGCCTCACGATTGGCTGATTGTTTTGGACAAAGGAAAGATTTTCTTGTTACTGTTTCAATGTTACCATAATAGTCTGTAAATTTTGGCTCATCTCTCCAACCGTGCTGACAGGAACAGAGAGTGGTGTTGACAACGCTGCCCGAAGCCTGGCCGCCAGCTCCCCCACCGTATCCTGAACATTTTGTTGCCCAATACTCAGTTTATATTCGAGCTGATCCCGTTTTAGGTACCAAGTACCGGGACACTGCCGTGGATCCATGGTGCGGCTGTGGACAAAAGAGAACGATTAGACAATGTCCCAAAAGAACAAAGAACAAAATGTTAACTGAAGCAGGTTGCGTGAAATGAAAATCGTGAGAACCCCCCGCTAACGGGTCGAAACCACGCTCTGCTACCAATGATACGTGGTACATACTCGTATTAAGGAAAACGTGGAAGGGATGACCCACCAATATAGCCTTCTCTTCACATAACCTGTTTCTTTAACAATATATAAACTGTGTCTTACCGATAATCGAAGCATTTAACCATAAAATTTTCCTTAACAAAATGCGCAAATTTGCAAAATTATTTTAACCCTAATGCTGAGGTTGAATAAGTTTTTAATCTTTGCAAAAATAATCTAAATTGCTGTATTGCAAAACAGCAAACAATATGACAATGATTACTAGACGGCCGGACCTGCAGCCCGCCCGTTATCGGGTGAAACAGCGGAGTTTACTACCGCGCTGGACACTGTATTATTAAATGCCCCTCTGCAACGTATGAAAACTATAAGCACCATTGACGACAAGAGTGATTCAGTTACTCAAAGCAGATGACTTAACTTTTAATTTGAAAGCTTATGTCGAAAGGATCGGAGTTAAAATGCGCACCTGTATTTAAAGGTTAAACAGATTAGCAAACAATATGACCATGACAAGGCTTACTTCAAAGCAACCAACGTCTTAACTGCAATCGGCAACCAAGGTGCGACTGGATCCCAACCCGTCCATTCTGACAATTTTATTTTGACTGAAGCCCTGGTGACAGTAGGCTACTAATATTTTCGAAGCAACTGTTAGTTATTAAGATCGCTCTGAAGAAGTTTCTTAAAACATTTCTTGTGAACACTTATTACAAGAGATCTCACTCGGCGTAGCTCAAGATCCAGCTAAAATACACCAATAATGACTCGGTCTTTCAAACACAGAAACGAACAGCTTAGAAAAACAGGTTGTTCAGATTATAACTAATGACTGAGAAATGCAATTACAATCGAAGAATTGAACCGGTTAACAGCTAAATCTAATAATAAAGCCCATCTTTTGTTTAAAGGCAACTTTTGCCTCAACATAATTGTTTCGGCTGTATTTACGATTAAGAGATGATTAATTTGAACATTAATGATCGGGTACAAACCAGAAAGGAAATGCAATATCATAGCGGGACAAATTTTCAAACGACAACTAGTGTCTTAGTACAATACTATTGCCTATAATTACGACCAAAGAGCCGACCGAGTAAAGGTCTGAGGGTCAGGTACAAACCAGAAAATAATAAGAAGGGCAGGTAGACAATGAAACAAATCACGACGAGGATTACAGAATGTTACTCGCCTTTTTCAGCAAGCAGTTCCATGGATCCACTGTGCGTCGCAGCGGTTACTGAGTGGTGCCGATGAAGGCCAGGTAGAAGAGGGCAGCCAGGCCACGAGCGGTCGTCCGACACGAATGTTGCCAACCAACTAATGGGACGTCGGCCTGCTGCTTGTAGTCGACGCTGACACCGGTGAAGTACTCCGGTATCTTTGCTCTGCGCAGGCCCTCCTTGCGTAGCTCGTGGTTTCGGCCGCTCGATCCTCATGACCACCTCTTGTCATCGCCAATCCCCCAAACTTCGTGCATCACTCATGGGCCAGCGAACCCCGTATCCTCATAGATATTGGCAATGGGACCTCAAGAGGGTTAGTCGATACTACACCTGAGCCAGTGGCGCCAGATAGAACAGTCTACTAATTCAATGGCGCCACGGCTCACTGGTAACACTACCCAAACATCGCTGGTCTTGGCCATTTCCAAGACACAAGTTCTTGGCTCTGCGTAATAATAATCTGCCTTTTGTCAAGGTCGCTCATCTCAATTGATTTCCCCACTGGCAGCCCATATCTTCGCTAAGATGATCCCCCATCCGTGTCCACTCCGCTTACAAATTTTTGTTACCGCGTCACATGCCCGTTACGTCACCAGACGGCATCCAACGTCGAAGTGAGCTGTGGTCATAATATTTTGGTTTACCAGTGTGTAGACGGACCACAAGTACAGGTCTAGAGCCTTGTGAATTTGGGAGCAAATACGACCATTGAAATTCATGACCACCACATCAACTGTGCACTAATTTCGCGGGCAGCTGTACTGCTGAAAATGCTATGACTGGTCGGAAACATAGCAGCCATGAAGTAGGAAGCAATAATATTGAGCTAGTCAACATTTTTCGTTGTGTCACTTTTAACAAGCACAGTGAGGTCCAAATAATAATCAGATTTATGATCAACTATAAAACACTACACAAATAATGATCAGTCTTTTTTCTTGCGGACGGAATATACTGTGTTTTTTTGTATTTCTGTCGCCTCTCTGAACAAGCGAGTGTGGTAGTGCTTCTCAACAGTCAGAGAGGTGATAAAAATACAAAAGCACGGGAATAACTTCAACAAGAAATAAGAAAGTTTTAATGTAGACGGATCATGGCTTCTCGTGCTGCAGCGAATGACCGTCGCAGGTAGCAAGAGGAGAACCGCAACGTAAATAGCCGCGGAGAAGCCCTTGGACGTTGGCGTGCCGGTGTCTTATAGTCTGCCGCCGGGAGCTCGGCTCTAGTTCACCACCAGCAATGGAGGGTGAAGCTTTGACAATGCCAGCCACTCACGCTGGCGAAATGTCAGTAAAATCATCAGACGAAAGTCGGCCGAAGAACCCGAGACAGGAGCCAATAGGCAGTTTGTCAACAAGTGGCCACGAAAGCCTTAAAATTTTTCTATTACTCCTCTACGGAGAGGAGATTTGCAGATTGCACCGACGCGTTGACAAATGGCGGAAGAAGAAAATGCGACTTTCTGTCGCTGTGTCGGGATGTAGGTGCTACATCGAAGTTCTTGAAATGTAAGCGGTTATTCACCACAGCCCAAGCACATCGAATCTATGACAGAATAGAACGAGCTTTACTTCGTGAACGAATTCGTACAAGACGGGGAGACTTGGCAAAAACGGATGAGGAACTTTTGGACATTCTCTAACAAGAAAGCAGCAGAATGCATCGAGACAAGTGGGATAAGATCGACAGCATCACTCAGGGGCATGTAGAACGAACTCGAGCGCTGCACTGTGCGACAGAAGAAAAAGTTTGAATGATGCGGGAAGCAGACTTACAAGGCGATTCCCGACATGTCACGCACAGTCAACCTCACTGAACGACAATCGACCGAAGAGGAAATGTCTGTTCTCCGAAAAGGATGGAATTTCGCTATCATCCCGAGAACAATACCTGTCGAGGACATCATTGTTAATACCGAAGCGGCCATACGGACCCTTCCTTGTGAAAGAGCAGAGGAAATACGCGCTGAAACAGCCAGGATACTGCGCCGAGAAAAACCACCAGCTTGCAGCCAAGCGGTTCTAGACGCTACAGTTTGGAACCGCGCGACCGCTACGGTCGCAGGTTCGAATCCTGCCTCGGACATGGATGTGTGTGATATCCTTAGGTTAGTTAGGTTTAAGTAGTTCTAAGTTTAGGGGACTGATGACCGTAGCAGTTAAGTCCCATAGTGCTCAGAGCCATTTGAACCAGCTTGCACTCTGAAGGAAGAACAGCTACATGCTGTTAAGATTATCAACGCATGGTCTAAGGATAGTGGCTTTAATTCATAATCAAAATGTCTTCTGTCCGGGTTCGAATCACGCCGCTGCTTGGATTTTCATTGATAGTCAGCATTGTTGGCCGCAGACTTCCGGCATAAGAAGACATCCCTCATTCTGCCAACGACCTTGTCAAAGATGGCGGAGGAGTGGACAGAAGTTCTGGGCACTGACTTGTCCTAGGGGTGGGAAACTGCCCCTAAAGGCGGAAGGATCAGCAATGACCAACGGCATGAAGATGCAGAAGGCAATAGAAACCACTCCATTAAAGACATGTAGCGTGTATCCACAGGACATGTGGTCTGTAATTCAGAAGTCTCATGATGATCTCTCCATTGGCAAAATATTCCGGAAAAGTCCCCCAGTCGGATCTATGCGTGTGCCATGGGGAAGGTTACCATGAGAAAAAGATTGAGTAAAACACGGGATAATAATGTTCTGCTAGTCTGGGCGTGGAATGTCAGAAGCTTGAACTTGGTAGAGAAACTAGGAAATCTGAAAAGGAAGATGCAAAAGCTCAATCTAGATATAGGAGGTGTCAGTTAAGTGAAGTGAAAATACGACAAGGATTACTGGTCAGTTGAATATAGGATAATATCAACAGCAGCAGAAAACAGTTTAACAGGAGAAGGATTCACTATGCATAGGAAGGTAGGGCAGAGAGTGTGTGACTGAGAACAGTTCAGTGATAGGGTTGTTCTCTTCAGAATCGACAGCAAACCAACACTGACAATGATAGTTCAGGTATACATGCCGAATTCGCAAGCTGAAGACGATAGAGAAAGTGTATGAGGATATTGAAAGGGTACTACAGTATGTAAAGGGATATTAAAACTAAGAGTCATGGGACACTGAAATGTAGTTTTTGGGGAAGGAGTAGAAGAAAAGATAACAGGAGAATATGGGCTTGGGACAAGGAATGAGAGAGGACAAAGTCTAACTGAGTTCTGTAAGAAGTTTCAGCTCTGTTCAAGAATCACAAGAGGAGGAGGTATACTTATAAAAGGGCGCGTGATACGGGAAGATTTCTGTTAGATTACATCATGGTCCTACAGAGATTCCGAAATCAGATACTGGATTGTAAGGTGTACCCACGAGCAGTCATAGATTCAGATCACAATATAGTAGTGATGAACAGTAGTCTGAAGTTAAATACATTAGTCAGGAAGAATCAATACCCAAAGAAGTGGGATGCAGGAGTACCAACGAATGACGAGACACGGTTGAAGTTTTCTAAGACTATAATTAGTAAATATGTGGTAAGATCATATGGGACCAAACTGCATAAGTCATCGGTCCCTAAGCTCACACACTACTTAATCTAACTTAAATTAACTTACGCTATGGACGACACACACACAACCATGCCCGAGGCAGGACCCGAACCACTGACGGAGGGAGCCGCGCGGACCGTGGCAAGACACGCTAGACCTTGCGGTTGCCTTGCGCGACTCTAAGGCTATAGATAACAGCGATGAGGAATAGCTCAGTAGGCAATACAGTTGAAGAGAAATAGACATATTCAAAAAATGGTCACAGAAGGTAGGAAGAAAAACATAGGTACAAAGAAGGTAACTCCGAAGAAACCATGGGGATCAAAAGAAATCGATGAAAGGAGGAATCACAGAAATGTTCCGGGAAACTCAGGAATAGAGAAATACAAGTCGCTGAGGAAGAAATAAATAGGAAGGTCAGGGAAGCTAAGACGAAATGGTTGTAGGAAAAATTGTGAAGACATCGAAAAAGAAATGATTGTGAGAAGGACAAACTCAGCATACGGAAAAGTCAAAATAACCTTCGGTCACATTAAAAGCAAGGGTGATAACATTAAGAGTAAAACGGGAATTCCACTGTTAACTGCAGAGGAGAGAGCGGATAGGTGGAAAGAACATATTGAGAGCATCTACGACGGGAAGATTTGTCTGATGTGATGAAGAAGAAACAATAGTCGATTTAGGAAAGGTAGGGGATCTGGTATGAGAATCAGAATTTAAAAGAGCATTTCAGGACTTAAGATCAAATCAGGCAGAAGGGATAGATAACATTCCATCAGAATTTCTAAAATCATTTGGGGAAGTGGCAACAAAACGACTATTCACGTTGGTGTGTAGAATGTATGACTGGCGACATACCATCTGACTTTCGGAAAAGCATCATCCACAGAAATCCGAAGACGGTAAGAGCTGATAAGTGCGAGCGCACAATCAGCTTATCAGCTCATGCCGCCAAACTGCTTACAAGAATAATACAGAGAAGGATGGAAAATAAAATTGAGAATGCGCTAGATGACGCTTTAGGAATAGTAAGTGCACGAGAGAGGTAAATCTGACGTTGCGGTTAATAATGGAAGCAAGAGTAAAGAAAAATCAAAACACGTTCTGGGTTTTGTCGACCTGAAAAAAAAGCCTCCGACAATGTAAAATGGTGCAAGATGTTCGAAATTCTGGGAAAAGTAGGGGTAAGCTAAAGGGAGAGTCGGGTCATATATAATACGTACAACAGCCAAGAAGAAATAATAAGAGTGGACGACCAAGAACGAGGTGCTCGTATTAAAAAGGGTGTAACACAAGGATGTAGACTTTCGGCTCTACTGTTCAATCTGTACATCGAGGAAGCAATGATGTAAATTAAAGAAAGGTTCAGGATTGAAATTAAAATTAAAGGTGAAGAGATATCAATGATACGATTCGCTGATGACATTGCTATCCTGAGGTAAAGTGAAGAAGAATTACATTATCTGCTGAACGGAATGAACAGTCCGTTGACCACAGAGTATGGATTGGGAGTAAATGGAAGAAAGACGAAGATAGTGCGAACTAGTAGAAATGAGAAAAGGGAGAAACTTAATATGAGGATCGATGGTCACGAAGTAGATGAAGGAATGAGATTTTCACTCTGCAGCTGAGTGTGCGCTGATATGAAACTTCCTGGCAGATTAAAACAGTGTGCCGGACCGAGAGTCGAACTCGGGATCTTTGCCTTTCGTGAGCAAGTGCTGTACCATCTGAGCTACGGAAGCACATCTGGAAGCGTCTCCCAGGCTGTGGCTAAGCCATGTCTCCGCAATATCCTTTTTTTCAGGAGTACTAGTTCTGCAAGGTTTGCAGGAGAGCTTCCATAAAGTTTGGAATGTAGGAGACGAGATACTGGCAGAAGTAAAGCTGTGAGGACGGGGCGTGAGTCGTGATTGGGCAGCTCAGATGGTAGAGCACTTGCCCGCGAAAGGAAAAGGTCCCGAGTTCGAGTCTCGGTCCGGCACACAGTTTATATCTGCCAGGAAGTTTTAGATGAAGGAATTCTGCTACCTAGGCAGTAAAGTAACCAATGACGGACGGAGCAAGAAGGACATCAAAAGCATACTAGCAGTGGCAAAAAGGGCATCCCTGGCCAAGAGAAATCTACTAGTATTAAACAGAGGCTTAATCTGAGGAACATATTTCTGAGAATGTACGTTTGGAGCACAGCATTGTCTGGCAGTGAGACACGGCCTATGGGAAAATCGGAAAAGAAGAGAATGGAAATATTTGAGATGTGGAAGAATATTGAAAAGAAGGTAGGCTGATAAGGTAAGGAATGATAATGTTTTCCGCAGAATCGGCAAGTCGGTAAGGAAAGGAATACATGGAGGAAGAAGGTATAGGATGGTAGGACATCTTTTAGGACATCACGGAACAACTTCAATGGTACTGCAGGGAGCAGCAGAAGGTAAAACCTGTAGAGGAAGGGAGACATTTGGATACATCCAGAAAATAACTGAGGACGTAGGTTACAAGTGCTCCTTTGAGATGAAAAAGCTGGAGCACAGGGGAGCAATTCGTGACAGGCCATATCAAACCAGACAGTGTCTCAAAAAATAAAATAAAATGTGGATTGAAGGGACAGAAAACGGTACACAAACAACACCTCCGTAAACTGATTTACCAAGGTAATTTTCCGGCACTCAAACATATACTACGGAGAACAACGGTAGCAGTGACTGAACGTAATAGCGATTCCGTCCGGCCGGCCGTTGTGGCCGAGCGGTTAAGGGCGCTACAGTCTGGAACCACGCGACCGCTACGGCCGCATGTTCGAATCCTGCCTAGGGCATGGATGTCTGTGATGTCCTTAGGTTAGTTAGGTTTAAGTAATTCTAAGTTCTAGGGGACTGATGACCTCAGATGTTAAGTACCATAGTGCTCAGAGCCATTTGAACCATTTGATTCCTTCCGCAATTACCAAATATTTTTAATAGAGTACCTATACTTAGAAGATCTGAAATAGCAAACTAACAAACAAAATAACTAAACTGTGGAAGAACAAAATCTGAAATAGCAAACTAACAAACAAAATAACTAAACCGTGGAAGAACAAAATCTGAAATAGCAAACTAACAAACAAAATAACTCAACTGTGGTCTTTGTGAATATATTTTAAGACATCTTACATCGAGGAAGTTCAAAGAAAGGCAGCACATTTTGTACTATCGTGAAATATGGGAGAGAGTGCAACAGAAATGATACAGGAATTGGTCTGGAAATTATTTTAAAAAAGGTGTTTTTCGTTGCAACGGATTCTTTTCACGAAATTCCAATCACCAACTTTGTCCTCCGAATGAGAAAATATTTTGTTGACACCGACCTACATAGGGAGGAACGATCACCACGAGAAAATAAGGGCAATCAGAGCTCTTACGGAAAGATAAAGGTGTTCATTCTTTCCGCGCCCAATACCAGACTGGAATAATAGAGAATAGTGCAGGTGGTTCGATGAACCCTCTGCCAGGCACTTGAATGTGATTTGTAGAGTATCCATGTAGATGTAGATGTAGATGTCTTTACTTACTACAAGCAAATAATGTCATACAGGCTAGAAAAATACCTTCATGTTTACAAACAAAACCAGTAAAATGTAATAGAGCAGTATCAATACTGTATTAAGTAAGGCAAAGCGCCAAAATGCACAACGTTACTCATGCTCTCTCCTTCCATTCTGTGTTGCTGTGGGTAACAGGAAGGAAAAATCTGTTTAAATACTGCAGTAGAAAAAGATCTAATAGACTGTAAACTCTGAAGAACATTAATCTCACTTAGAATGCTTGAAAGATAGCAAGACAGCAATTAATTTTTCCGTTGTACAAGAGAACACAGCCATACACCTAAAACTCAGAGGACTGTTTTCGTGTAGTACTGTTTAACAGTTCTGTGAAACAACATACTATTGCGAACACTCTTGCAGTGACGCCAACGATTCGGCTGCAAATTATTCCCTGTGGAATCAGACACATTCTTCGCGGTGTACTGCAGTTAGAGCAGTCATCAACGTCAGCCGTTGTGGTTTGGCGCGAAATTAGTGCCTCGGAGCATCTCATCAATAACATGTCGCTTCCAAATCTGAGCAGTGCGGTCCATAAACGGCGCGGTTCTTGCTTCGAAATTGTTCCCCTGTAAGCGATGCTACGGTGATGCATGCTGTCCACGCACATATGCTCATGTCCATTCCCGAACTGTTGTTTGGCAGTATACAACAAACCGTAACATTCTTGTAATTCAATGTCAGTGCCATCGTCAACAGTAAGAGCTGCAAACCCTTTACGCGAGCAACAGAACCACAATGAAACTCGTAATTTTTTAATATTGCAGCTGCCACATCCGGCAGTTGATGGTTTTTATCGTTTATTCACGGCAAGCCACTTTTTTTTCCAGAGCAACGAAGATAACGTTGATTCTACAAAACAAAAAATTATTTTCCAGTGTTTCGTAAAATGTGTAAACCACTTGTGGCATCACTTAACATTTTCCAGTGCTGTGTGTTTCATACAAGCATTTTCTCTACCATACAACTCGAGTTCACACTACTAGAATGAAACGTAGTTAAGGCTGGGCTTTAATTTACTTTCTTCATTTGTGTGGAAAAAGTGGAGGAAGGTTTGCAGACTTTTTCTGTGCTTCATATACGCGAATGGTCAGATTTCAGCAAAGGACGTGTCAGCTGAGGTTTTATTTAGCATGGTACTTAAAATAGTATCTGCTGTGTGTGGAATATCTGAGACCTTTATTGTCAAAATAATGATTCCAGCGTAGAGGAATGTGTTGTGTGTCCATTCTCTAGCATGCACATTCCCGTCCTTAAAGCATGTCAGATTCTCTGGAAATTTTATGTATTTTACTGATGCTCCCACAATACAGTTGGTTGCAAGAAATGCATTGATAAACTGATTATCAGAGATCTGACATACGGGTCACTATGCTGAAGTAATCGAAAAATATCTCGTAACAGTTGATTATTGCTACCGCTGTGGCATAACAGATTGATTATCAGTGACAGTACCCACATTTTGGAATCAAAAACGACTTCAAATTTAATAAAACAACACTTAACAATTTACAACAAGAGTCAAAGCTTCAATTCCTATTTCAAGTAGTTATATCTCAAACATCATTCACAGCAGATTAATTACAGTATGTGAAGTTAGTACTTCGGTATAAATCACAGGACTATATATTAAAATACAGCCTTTCGTTGCGTAAAGCTTGATTAGAAGTTGGGTTTTGCTGCTTTGAAAACGCATTATATATCATAACATTAAAAACGAAAATAATAAAGTACGTGAGCCTCTAAATGTCAAAAATGTAATTCTACATCTTCTCATGTGATACAGACTAGCATGTGAATTTCAGATTTTGTATTGATAATGTTACATGCCTCTTTCTTCTACGGATGAAATCGCTCTCATGCAATGGTCTGTAAAAAAGTAGTGTGTGAATACAAGACGAAAGTAATCTGAGATATGAGGTCTGTTCCTTAGTCCTCACACAAGTATTATTTGAGCGGCGAGATAAAGTTCCATACAACCGCTGATAACATCTTCCTTGTGGGTGTTTCAGAAGCGGACAGCAATCACACCCTTGAAGTCTATACCACCAGTGATATGACACACGGATCACTATGCAGAAGTAGTCGAAAAATATCTCGTGACAATTGATTATTGCTACCGCTTGTGGCATAACAGAAGAAACGGTTGCTGAATGAATGTAATTAACGCTGCCATTCAGCTGAACCTCTTCCCACATACATCACCCTAGACGTATTATTAGTTGCTGATGAGATCTTTTGGATTCCATCGCATCGTTCTGTAACCGAATGTAGAGAAGGATAGCATCCAAAAGAAATTATCGTGAAAGGAAAATTAATTGCCCACCATCGAAGCATTATCACACGGCTCCTGAGTTTCAAAGGATGAGGAAAAGGAACTTCAGAGATAATTACACTTCACATCAGAATGGAAACGGCAGATTACTGTCACGTAAGATCTGTAAGTATTACGTAACAATTAGTGCACGTTGGAGTATCACATATTACACTAATTCTTCATACCAAGGACGATTTCGTATTTCATTCCAGGTGTGATCAGTTATTAGCTCGTATTGAACATAAATATGATAAGATATTTTTGGGTGGAATTGTAATGTGATAATGTATTATACATTAAAAAAATGATTAAATCGTAGGAAAACATTGCTGTCCAAGACATTCACATAGATCTTCAATATCTTTCATAATGGATTTCTTAACATCTCTTCGAAAACACATGTGTATTTAGAAATAAACTTCCACATACAACTTTAGAATCACCATAGACTGTAATGTAGGTGAATATGGATTGGGGGTAAGAAATGAAAGAGGAAGCCGCTTGGTAGAATTTTGCACAGAGCACAACTTAATCATAGCTAACACTTGGTTCAAGAATCTTAAAAGAAGGTTGTATAAATGGAAGAAGCCTGGAGATACTCTCAGGTTTCAGATGGATTATACAGGGTGATTCAAAAAGAATACCACAACTTTAGGAATTTAAAACTCTGCAACGACAAAAGGCAGAGCTAAGCACTATCTGACGGCGAATTAAGGGAGCTATAAAGTTTCATTTAGTTGTACATTTGTTCGCTTGAGGCGCTGTTGACTAGGCGTCAGCGTCAGTTGATGCTAAGATGGCGACCGCTCAACAGAAAGCTTTTTGTGTTATTGAGTACGGCAGAAGTGAATCGACGACAGTTGTTCAGCGTGCATTTCGAACGAAGTATGGTGTTAAACCTCCTGATAGGTGGTGTATTAAACGTTGGTATAAACAGTTTACAGAGAATGGGTGTTTGTGCGAAGGGAAAAGTTCTGGACGGTCGAGAACGAGTGATGAAAATGCAGCACGCATCCAACAAGCATTTGTTCGCCGCTCGAACAAGAAGCACAACAATTCATATTTCAGCAGGATGGAGCGCCACCACATTGGCACTTATCTGTCCGTAACTACCTGAACGTCAACTAACCGAGGCGATGGATCGGCCGCCAGGCAGCCCGTGACAGAGCACTTCATCACTGGCCTCCAAGAGGCCCAGATCTTACCCCCTGCGATTTTTTCTTATGAGGGTATGTTAAGGATATGGTGTTTCGGCCACCTCTCCCAGCCACCATTGTTGATTTGAAACGAGAAGTAACAGCAGCTATCCAAACTGTTACGCCTGATATGCTACAGAGAGTGTGGAACGAGTTGGAGTATTGGGTTGATATTGCTCGAGTGTCTGGAGGAGGCCATATTGAACATCTCTGAACTTGTTTTTGAGTGAAAAAAACCTTTTTAAATACTCTTTGTAATGATGTATAACAGAAGGTTATATTATGTTTCTTTCATTAAATGCACATTATTAAAGTTGTGGTATTCTTTTTGAATCATCCTGTATAATGGTAAGACAGAGATTTAGGGACCAGGTTTTAAATTGTAAGACATTTCCAGGGGCAGCTCTGGACTCTGACCACAATCTAGTGGTTATGAACTGTAGATTAAAACCGAAGAAATTTCAAAAAGTTGGGAATTTAAGGAGATGGGACCTGGATAAACTGGCTAAACCAGAGGTTGTACAGAGTTTCAAGGAGTGCATAAGGGAACAATTGATAGGAATGGGGGAAAGAAATACATTAGAAGAAGAATGGGTAGCTTTGAGGGATGAAGTAGTGAAGGCAGCAGAGGATCAAGTAGGTAAAAAGATAAGGGCTAGTAGAAATCCTTGGGTAACAGAAAAAATATTGAATTTAATTGATGAAAGGAGAAAATATAAAAATGCAGTAAGTGAAGCAGGCAAAAAGGAATACAAACATCTCAAAAATGAGATCGACAGGAAGTGCAAAATGGCTAAGCAGGGATGGATAGACAAATGTAAGGGTGTAGAGGCTTATCTCACTAGGGGTCAGATAGATACTGCCTACAGGAAAATTAAAGAGACCTTTGGAGAAAAGAGAACCACTTGTATGAATATCAAGAGCTCAGATGGAAACCCAGTTCCAAGCAAAGAAGGTGGAAGGAGTAGATACAGGGTCTATACAAGGGAGATGTGCTTGAGGACAATATTATGGAAATGGAAGACGATGTAGATGTAGATGATATGGGAGATATGATACTGCGTGAAGAGTTTGACAGAGTACTGAAAGACCTGTGTCGAAACAAGGCCCTGGGAGTTGACAACATTCCATTAGAACTACTGACAGCCTTGGGAAAGCCAGTCCTGTCAAAACTCTACCATTTGCTGAGCAAGATGTATGAGACAGGAGAAATACCCTTAGACGTCTAGAAGAATATAATAATTCCAATCCCAAAGAAAGCAGGTGTTGACAGATGTGAAAATTACCGAACTATCAGTTTAATAAGTCACGGCTGCAAAATACTAACACTAATTCTTTACAGACAATTGGAAAAACTGGTAGAAGCCGACCGCGGGGATGATCGGTTTGGATTCGGTAGAAATGTTGGATCACGTGAAGCAATACTGACCCTACGGCTTGTCTTAGATGATAGATTAAGAAAAAGCAAACCTACGTTTCTAGCGTTTGTAGACTTAGAGAAACCTTTTGACAATATTGGCTGGAATACTCTCTTTCAAATTCTGAAGGTGGCAGGGGTAAAATACAGGGAGCGAAAGAAAATGGCGGTTATAAGAGTCGAGGGGCGTGAAAGGGAAGCAGTGGTTGGGAAGGGAGTGAGACAGGGTTGTAGCCTCCCCCCAATGTTATTCAATCTGTATATTGAGCAAGCAGTGAAGGAAACAAAAGAAAAATTTGGCGTAGGTATTAAAATCCATGGAGAAGAAATAAAAACTTTGAGGTTCACCGATGACATTGTAATACTGTCAGAAACGGCAAAGGACTTGGAAGAGCAGTTGAACGGAATGGATAGTGTCTTGAATGGAGGATATAAGATGAACAGCAACAAAAGCAAAACGAGGATAATGGAATGTAGTCGAATTAAGTCGGGAGATGCTGAGGGAATTAGATTAGGAAATGAGACACTTAAAGTAGTAAAGGAGTTTTGCTATTTTGGGAGCAAAATATCTGGTGATGGTGGAAGTAGAGAGGATATAAAATGTAGACTGGCAATGGGAAGGAAAGCGTTTCTGATGAAGAGAAATTTGTTAACATCGAGTATAGATTTAATTGTCAGGAAGTCGTTTCTGAAAGTATTTGTTTGGAATGTAACGTGGAAGTGAAACATGGACGATAAATAATTTGGACAAGAAGAGAATAGAAGCTTTCGAAATGTGGTGCTACAGAAGAATGCTGAAGATTTGAAGGGTAGATCACATAACTAATGAGGAGGTATTGAATAGGATTGGAGAGAAGCTTGTAGCACAACTTGACTAGAAGAAGGGATCGGTTGGTAGGACATGTTCTGCGCCATCAAGGGATCACAAACTTAATATTGGAGGGCAGCGTGGAGGGTAAAAATGGTAGAGGGAGACGAAGAGATGAATACACTAATCAGATTCAGAAGGACGTAGGTTGCTGTAGGTACTGGGAGATGAAATAACTTGCACAGGGTAGAGAAGACTACAACAACAACAGACTGTAATCCAGCCAAACTAAATCTGAACACCAGCAAATTACGTCAAGTGTGATGGTAACCTTCAGCTGCCATTATCATCTTCAATAATATTTTTTATATGTGTATGATCATGTCACCATACAGTCTTATAGATCACAGATTCGGTCACTGTTGCAGATAGCTTACTCAGTGAAGCTCTTTTAATAATGGACCACAGTCGCATTCAGAACTTCATAATAACTCAACAACATTTATTACTTTAATTTTATATAGGGTGAAATATTCATAATAAATATTTATACTTTTAGTATTGTTCAACTGCAGTGAAAAATCTCATAAATAACGATTTAATTATTAGAAATTATTTTTTATATTAGATCTTTTTTATACTTGAATTTACACAAAGCAGTATCAATTAAGTGTCGCTTCAATCATATGGCTAACAAGCTTCAGCCGTTTTTCGGTTCTCTTATAATTTACACCTGTTTATTGCGGTAGATCAGCAATGTATTTAATTACTTTCCACCATGTGAAATGAACAACGATAATTTCTTACTTTCAGTCAACATTTCTCAAATATTTACTGAAAGGAAATTTATGTATAGGTATTGTAGACCTCTAGTTACAGCACAGTAAGAGTCAGCTGTGTATCTTTGCGACAGTATCAGTGCATGTGTAGTCCAAGCAGTAAAAGTGGTGAAATGAAACTATAACAGCGGTACGTACAGGTTGTATAGGACAAGGCCATTTCGTGTTGTAGCGGACAACACGTATAGCATAGAAACATATTTACAAGTCTTCTTTAACAGTCAAAGATGCGAAAGTCTCGACATAAGTGGTATGGAAATAATACGAAGAAAGTCACAGTAAAATCAAAATTCTTGACCATTTTAGGTGGCTGACTTCAAGCTTTACGTGAAAACAAGCAGGTCGCCACGAAATGCGTTTTACGAATTTTTTCAGAGGACACTCAACAATGAACAAGAAACAGTATTGTACGTCTGTGTTAAAACCTTAGCCGGCCGCTGTGGACGAGCGATTCTAGGCGCTTCAGTCCGGAACCGCGCTGCTGCTACGGTCGCAGGTTCGAATCCTGCCTCGGGCATGGATGTGTGCTATGTCCTAGGTTTAAGTAGTTCTAAGTCTAGGGGACTGATGACCTTAGCTGTTAAAGTCCCATAGTGCTTAGAGCCATTTGAACCATTTGTTAAAACTTTTATGCCCAGCTTATGCCTTTGAGTAAACATACGTGCCCAAAACTTGGGCGCAAATATGCACAACAAATGACAATAAAGCACAAGTTTAATAAAAAAATCTAAGGCTACATATAGCATTTAAATCAAATATTTCTTGCTGAAACTGTTTACGTCCATATCTTCACAGATCTTCGCAAGCCAAAGTACTGGACGTGGTGGAGCGTACCCCGTACCACGATCAGTCATATCCTTTCCTCTTCCATTTGCAAACAGAACGAGGGAAAAGTGACTGCCTATGTGCCTCCGTATGAGCCCTAATTTCTCGTATCTTATCTTCGTGGCTCTTACGCTCAATATATTTTGTCGTCTGTAGAACCGTTAGGCAATCAGCTTCAAATACCGGTTCTCTACATTATCGCAATGCTCGCTCAGATTATTATTATAAGAGAATAGTACACAAATACTTAGTGCATATAATGTACATATTGATCTGTATGAAACAACCAGGAACATTTTTCATTTAAATCGGTAGAAATCTGTCAAATAAAAAAGATTAGTTAACAATATCTTTTCTCAAGTCAAGTAGCTTTTCTTCTGTTACGCACATTGCTGAGCTCCATATGGCTCTTTGTGTTCTTTCGTGTGGTCATCATCTTTGTTTTTACAGTCATGCATGGACGTTATAATATATTAGAGGATTGCATCCGCATGATTTAAAAAGCTGAAAAATATTAGAGGGGAGAAAAGAAGAAGGATAGCTGTTAGTAGGGAAGCTACTATACGTACACTTTTCCTTGACTTACTGCAGTCAGCCGATAATTTTTTTAGCCGTAAATTATTTTATAACGCTAAATTAAATACTAAGTTACTGTTGAGATCCTAAGAATATGAAGCCAGCACTATATTCCTGTAAAGAAACTCACTGGTTCTGTTTTCTAGCGCATCTTGGCAACGGTGCGTAGCAGTATTTATTGAAAGAGTAGAAAAATGCCGAAAAATCATCTACATCTTCAAAAAGTAGCATGGTTCATGACAATAGAAATCAAACGTAGATAAGTGACATCTTCCCATACTGAAAATAAACCAGCACAGTGGAAGAGCTCACGATGTAACGGCGTGACCATGCTGGCTAAGACATTACGCACTGAGCAAAAGGAGTACTGGGATTTCACAGTCAGTAGAGGATAGGTCATTAAATACCGCTGTGCATTCGCTTTGAGAGATGATGGAGAAGGACATCACCTGTGGCCGTTTCGAATGAACCGTACCAGTATTTGCTTGGCAAACTTTAATCTGCGTCTCGGGCTGTAATTGAAACTCCCAGCCTCGTGAATACTCTGTCCTCCAGTCCAGGGCCGGTGTTAGGATGATAGCGGAAGGGTGGCGAGAGGGGACGGGGAGGGGAGAAAGGTACGCAGGCATCCTAAAACGGACCACAGTTCACGGTGCCTAACTAATCAGAAATGAAACGTAAGTTTTAAAATGTGCACCTATAGAAGTTGGACAAAAATATGTAAACAGCTGGAGAAATACGTGCTCGAGCACAGATGCTAACGGTAACCAATCCTGCCGGTCGCGTTGTTGTATTTGACCTCGAACGGCACCTTGCCATGTCTTCGGAGTGTTTTAAGTGCCAATCGTCGTTACAAAAGTGAGTTGTGAGTGCATACTTGTAAGGTGTCAGGTAAATCCAACACCTTCCATGAAAACCCTGACTAGATAAGCAAATCCAGTAGTATGTCACATAGCTCCGAATAAATCAAGACATTAACTTAACCAAAGTAATATGAGTAACGAGTGAGCAAATGGAATACCACAGACTAACACAAGAATGCCTAAATGCATGTCATACCTTCCCACCGTGAGACAGACGCAGTTCCGAGGGGAGAAACGTGAACAGAAGCCGAGAGCAGAACCGTGTTAATCAAGAAGGCCCTAAGATAAGGGACGGACTCCCACGTTGCCAGCTAACCACTAGGACCACTCCCCAGCCCATAGCTAGAGCCCTCCAGAAGAATAGTATATATCTTACTAAAAGGGCCACACCAGCTGCAAGTTTTAGCGTGAGTCTTTTTCGCATCTCTGTTACGTCTGGACCACCCCCCAGCCCATGTTAAAAGATAGAGCACTCCAGAAGAACAGTATAGATCTTACGATAACACTAAAAGGACCACACCAGCTGCAAGTTTTAGCGTGAGACTTTTTCGCATCTCTGTTACGTTGCAAACTTTAAAGACATTGCCCCACCACGAAAAGTATCATGTTTCTCATTGGATGGACAGAATTTTTGTAGGCGGAGCTTAAGGTTAACATTGAGACCCTGATTGGTCAGATGAAAACACAGCCAGATAGTTTTTTTAAACCAACTTCGGGAAAATTGCAGTAAGGAGAAGTTAGGAGAGAGTTGCTTCCGACACGGCGAGGTGAGCGGAGCTGTGCTGTCCGCCGCCCCCTGACAAACACCGACAAGGTAATGAACGCACGCGATGCCGCATAACAGCAGAACTGCAGAAGTCTCATCTGTTACACCCCCTTTTTGCGTAATACTAGTGTCGATCGTCAATTAAAGATCATGGTGTTCACATTGGCCGCTTGAAGTAAAAGCCTGAAACGAGATGATTTTTCTGTTATATAGTTACTGAGAAGCCACATCAGCCACTGTAATTTACGACAAGTTAGATAAGTAATTAAAGATAATTGAGGGTCAATGTAGACCATTTTGATAGTTTTCCCTTTTGTGAAACTTAATTTAAACTTAGATTATAAATGTGATATGGCATAGGTCATCCTTCGATCCATTGTAGAACTTGGAAACCCATTCAGGGAATATTCGTTCACATTTTTGTTGAACGCAATTGGTTTTTAGCATCCTGTATTAAAACATTTCCTTTTGTCATTAGTGCAATTTATAAACAATGATTTGTGAGTAGAATAAAGTTTCCAATGGTAAACTTAACTGCTTTTTCGACGTTATTTTACCAGCTAACTAAAAATAGGAAAGCCTTGAACCCCTTCCACTAAATTTAGTTAGTATTAAGATTCTTTTACAGGGACTGCAGTGGAGCTGACGCTGAAATAATTAAGTATTTGGTTATATCCTCGCTAGTCTCACTGAACTCTTCTGAACTCTACATGTCATGTGTAGTCTGACGTCTCCTTACCAGCAACAGGTCCCAGGTTCAAACTAGTAAATTCCCTAAAAAACACTCTCAGAGCGTCGTTGCACGAAAGTGGTAGGGAGACACGATATAGAACAACACACACCATGCAGAATGTTAGAAAATGGCGAACCTGCCGGGATGGTAAAATACCATGATTGAAGGTGGACCACATGCCTAACTAGGTCAGAAAAATACCCTGCTAAAAATTTTTCGTAATAAAAAAATGTATATATTTTTGAACGTTCTAAATTGTCGAAAACAGTAGCTGCAGTGATAGATAGTTAGAAAGTATTCAATAATTGTGAGACATTCTAGCAGAGACAATAGCATAATTAAGTTATGAATTTTAAAAATTGTTAGAATTAAGTTTTCTTCTGAATGCAAGCGCACAGGTGGCGGGTACATCGTTCAGAAGTTGGTTCTGACCCAACAAGTAAGTGAATTGATTGTCAAGTCGTGTGTACAAAAAGTTTCTGAAATGCGTGAGATCGTATGAGCACATGTTGACGCGAAGTAGGGCGCGTGAATTGCTTTTAAAACAGAAAATAAGGGATTCGGAAAGATTAGCAATGGCAGATCGAGACCTTGACCGAATTGAGGTAGAGACCCAGCATGAAAATGGACAGAGAATAGAGGACAGTACAACAGACGATGCAGTATCGTGAGAAATAGGCCATATAACGCACCATAACGAGGATAATGTACGTCAAGGCATAGAAAACGTAAGTCAGCATACGAAGAGGAACAGGAAAGTAGAGAGACAGTCGATGAGGATTCTAACTTGCGTAGAACCCATAGTACAAGTAATCAGAGCTCCCTCACCACAAAGTACAAGAAATGCGAGCAGAAACGTGTCACAGCACAGTTCAATACAATCGGTTGCGAACCAACACTTGGGCGAAAACACAGAGTGTAGGACGTTGGAAGAAAACGCTATAGGACCCACCAATCTAGCAGAATTATTACAACAAATTACGGAAACCGTGACAAGGCAAAATAAAGACATAGCGAACCAAATTCAAATTCAGAATGCAGAAACCACGAGACAAATGCGTGAGATTAAAGAACAAAACAAAAAAAATCAGTTACACCTAACTCATATTGAAGACAAGACAAAAGAATCTCGAGAAGTGATAGGAAACTTAATAACAGGTCACAATGAATTGAGAACAGACATTGACAAGGAACAAGCGGACGTACAAACACTGCGTAATGACGGTTAGGACGAGATCAAAACATTACGTAACAACACCCAGGGAGAAGTCAAGAAACTAGAGAAACAGATAAACGAAATTACTAGACAAGCAGCAGGTACAGCGCGTGAAGTTGTTGAAAATAGTGTGTTACACAAACGTATCACAAAAGCAGCGCTGAGAAGATATGATAACCGCATAATCAAAATAGAAGCGCAAACGAAGCGACAATTTCAGAAACTGCCAACAGAGTTGTTGCAAACCATGGAAGAGCGTAGTGAACAGGATCGAACAAGCACAGAGTCTGCAACCACATCCGTATCTGTAATAGCACCGGAAAAACAAGCAATTAACGAAGATATTACGCATTTGCGATTCCAATCACAGGCGGAAAGTAACATACGTGAAATCAGACTGCCTGCACAGCAACAAACACGTTTCGAAATTCTTGATGAACAAACGTCATCACAAACACATGCGGAACCACAAATGTATGTTTCAGGACAGTTTGGATCGTGCAATGAAGCAGCAAGGTTAGCCAGACAAGATACCGAACCAATACCTGACAATGGAAAGCAAGGTCGCGAAGAGTACAGTGCAATGCATTCAGCTACACGTTCACAACCGATGGAAGAAAATTATTGCGTACCACTCCAACGATACTACGCAAGGGTAGGCGAAAGTTACGGTGGACAATATCCAATGGATCTACCACAACCGGAAAGAACGACGGGAGAAATGATCAGAAACAAAAGTGGCGAAGAATCGCGAATTTCATATGGAACTATGACAAAGTACGACAACGATCATTTCCTCACAGTCAGAAAATTTCAACACTTTCGAGAACGAAACTCATTACACCCACGAACTTTTATTGATCAATTCCGAGTAGGATTAACAGAACACTGGACGCTAGCACACAAATTAGACTTTATATGTGCACACATGCCAGGAACAGTCGCAGAAACCATGCAGAATGTTGCAGCGACATGCCGATCGTACAAAGATTTCAGAGAGAAGTTTCTCTCGCGATATTGGTCCAGCGAAGCACAGAACAGACTGAAGTACGAATTATTACAGAACCCATATTTTGAAACTTCAGGACAGAAGACTCCTCTGAAATTTTTCGAATTAATGGCAAAGAAAAATCAATGAATAGATGTACCATACAGTGACGGAGATTGATTAAATTATGTGCGATGAAGCTACCATTGGAATACCAGCAATCATTAGTAGGTCGCGGAGGCAATGACGTCGAAGCATTTAAAGGTATTCTAAGGGAACTAGAGTTCATATTTTCGGAAGATGACACAAGAAAAAGACGAAGCGCACGTGAAAACGAAGAAACAATAATTACGAACCATGTGATAACTTCGCACCAAGAAACGACAATAGATTTCAACAAAGAACCGGTTATGGATTTAGAAGAGAATATGGCAATAACTATAATTCACCCAGGAACGGCAACAACTATTACAGAGGGAATAACGACAATCGAAACGGGTACTGGAGAACCAATAGACCGACAAATTTTCAACAAAGAAACCACTATCAACAAGCTGAACAAGAAAAGAGAATACAGATAGAAGAGGTGGAGGTAAGACCACAAAACCCTGATAAACGTTCGAATTGGTAGCTAAGCGCCCCACCGGAACGGGTACTGGAGACCTAATAGACCGACAAATTATCAACAAAGAAACCACTATCAACAAGCTGAACAAGAAAAGAGAATACAGATAGAAGATGTGGAGGTAAGACCACAAAACCCCGATAAACGTTCGAATTGACAGCTAAGCGCCCATGCCAAAGAGAATGACGCATCGACCCAGGACAATTGCAGCACCTTGAACAGAGAAGTAAAAATCTTATCACGAGAAGAGAAGAAGGAAAAAAGAAATCAGCAGGGACCAGATGAAAACAAAGACAATAAAATAACAATATCGTGTTGGGACGAAATTAATTGGGAGAATACTGACGAGGAAGACGAATTACCAGAGGCATGCACAACGAATGTAGGAGGAAAGGACGAAGTAATGAGTATTGCAGAGCTATTTGAGATGGAAACCAGGAAAGCGAATTCAATGAGGATAATGCGCATTCAACAGAAGTTGGAAATAAGTTACGAGTGGGCACAAAACCCAACGTATATAATGAAGGAAGTTATGAAGCGATAATTGGAGCATTGAGATGCTATTATGTGGAAGTAGCGACGAAGAAGGAGAAGATAGATGAGGATGAGGAAAATGTAGAGGCTGTTGAAGAAAGCGTAAATGAAGGAAGAAATAGAGAAGAGGAAATAAAAGAGAGAGAAGTCGCAGCCGAAGCTTATCCTACAGAAAGTTCGAATTCACAAGGGAAATTCCTAAAAAGACTCATGTATGAGTCAGTGGAGGATTCGTTGATGCAAGAAGAAGAAGAACAGAACCAACCCTTTCAAATTCAACCAATTGTGAAGGCCATGGTAAAGCATATCCCAGCCAATATTGTAATTGATAGCGGAAGTAAACTGACTGCGATCTCAGAAAATTTATTCATGCAGTGTAATGCCAATAAGGAATTGCCAGTTCTGAATACACGTAAGATTAAAGTAAGAGGTCCTATTAGAAACAATGCTGCGGAAGTTGCAAGACAAACAAGGTTAACTCTTTCATGTCAAGGTCAAAAGATCGAAGCCAACTTCGTGATTATACCTAAATTAACTGTAAATTTGATTGTAGGTGCAGATTTTTTAAATGAGAGACTAGCGATAATAGATATGGGGAAAGGTAGCGTAACATTCGGGAATGTCACACTTCTCTTTGAGCAAAAGCTAAAATTAGAAGAAATACCAGTTATAAACACACAATTAAGAATGACGCGAGACAAAGAGAATGAAGAATTAGAATGCTATGCACAAAAGGGGAAATCGCCTCAACTCATGTTAGAAGTCCGTAAAGAAATCGACGAAAAATTGCAAGGAGTTCAAGGTATTTCGGAACACAGTAAAAGAGAATTAGAGGGTATTTTGCGAGATAAAGCAGAGGTATTTTTACCTAAGACTGGCAGTATTAAACACTTTCAGTACAAGTTTGAAGATTAATTTTATTATTGGTAAATAATCAGCACAATATTTCAATATTATGTTGCAGATAAGATCGTCAGGAGAAAGAAGAATGAAGAGAGAGGAAGGTGGGAAAAAGAAAGTAGTTTAAATAAAAATAAAAACAAAAATAACACCAATAGTACCATAGATTAAGGTGAAGGGATAAAGCGTAGATAGTCTAACAGCATGATATACTAAAATGCCATACACCATGACACTACACAAAAATAAAAAACGAATATGAGGATTTTTGTAGAAGTTAAGACTCAAAATATCTTAGAATTGTAACATGGAAAGGACGCCGAAATCTGTGAAGCTTTTTAAGAAGGCGTAAAACAATGTAGGTACTAGACATATGTTAGATGATTATAAGCAAAACTTTTCGTAAGAACCATTGTAAAAACTCCAGCAAAGACCAAATGCAACTACCCACAAGTTGCAACGTGAGAAGTATCAAGAAATGAAAGTATGTAATTAGCAAAACCCTATCAGGTACGGATCCCACAATGCTGAGTAATATTCAAGCACAGTGGGCGAACAAGTGTACTGTAACCTACTTCCTTTGTTTTCGGATTGCATTTCCATAGGATCCTTCCAATGAATCTCAGTCTGGCATCTGCTTTACCGACGATCAACTTTATATGATCATTCCATTTTAAATCACTCCTAATGCGTACTCCCAGATAATTTATGGAATTAACTGCTTCCAGTTGCTGACCTGCTACATTGTAGTTAAATGATAAAGGATCTTTCTTTCTATGTATTCGCAGCACATCACATTTGTCTACATTGAGATTCAATTGCCATTCCCTGCACCAAGCGTCAATTCGTTGCAGATGCTCCTGCATTTCAGTACAATTCTCCATTGTTACAACCTCTCGATATACTACAGCATTATCCGCAAAAGCATCGGTGAACTTCCGATGTTATCCACAAGGTTATTTATGTATATTTTGAATAGCAACGGCCCTACGACACTCCCCTGCGGTACACTTGAAATCACTCTCACTTCGGAAGACTTCTCTCCATTGAGAATGACATGCTGCGTTCTGTTATCTAGGAACTCTTCAATCCAATCACACAATTGGTCTGATAGCCCATATGCACTTACTTTGTTCATTAAACGACTGTGGGGAACTGTATCGACCGCCTTGCGGAAGTCAAGAAACACGCTATCTACCTTCGATCCCGTGTCTATGGCTCTCTGAGTCTCGTGGACGAATAGCGTGAACTGGGTTTAACACGATCGTCTTTTTCAAAAACCCATGCTGATTCCTACAGAGTAAATTTCTAGTCTCCAGAAAAGTCATTATACTCGAACATAATACGTGTTCCAAAATTCTACAACTGATCGATGCTAGAGGTCTATAGTTCTGCACATCTGTTCGACGTCCCTTCTTGAAAACGAGGATGACCTTTGCCCTTTTCCAATCCTTTCGAACGCTACGCTCTTCTAGAGACCTACGGTACACCGCTGCAAGAAGGGGGACAAGTTCCTTCGCGTACTCTATCTACAATCGAAATGGTATACCATCAGGTCCAGCGGCCTTTCCTCTTTTGAGCGATTTTAATTGTATCTCTATCCCTCTGTCGTCTATTTTGACATCTACCATTTTGTTATCCGTGCGACAATCTAGAGAGGGAACTACATAGCATTCTTCCTCTGTGAAATAGCTTTGGAGAAAGCTTGGGAAAAAGAATGACTCATCCAGTACTGGTTTTGCGAACATGAGGATACATTGTCACTGTAACCTGTCCATCTGAGTCAGTCTCAGTATTATCGACCCATTCATTGTGCTCTACCTTGGAAAGAATGATGCGTAATCGACATCCGTCTTCGTTATCGTTATCTGAACTTGCCATTATTTTGCCGGAGGAGCGGTATAATTTTCCCTTGAAACTCGTAGAGGACCAGCATTCAGCTTATCCGCGACAATTGGAAGCTGTTTAGAATGCCGATGGATTTCCTACACTGTATTACACACAATAATGTGTTGTGTTTTTTGGTGTTCCCATATTTTTCTCCTGCCCCTGTACGATATTGAACAACAGGCTTGAGTGCTGGAGACCCTTACTGAACCTGACGGATGGCTTTTAAAAAACGTATGTATCTAGTAGGCAGATTAATACAGAGTACTACGGTTTCGCATGTAAGGCTCGATCTATACGACAGATATTGCTGAGCATAAAATATTGTTCTTACATACGTGCAACTGGTGTAATATTTGAGAACCTATTTTAATTTTGAAGAGTTGATACAAAATTTTGATGGAAATTTAGGAAATTATCTCAATCAAACTAAGAACAATGCTTTAATTATCAAATATATATATTTCTAGTCGCATAGAACATGTGAGTTATATAATATGTACGAATATGCATCTACTTATTTCAGCCAGCCACTGTGGCCGAGCGGTTCTAGGCGCTTCAGTCGGGAACCGCGCTGCTGTATAGGTCGCAGGTTCGAATCCCGCCTCGGGAACGGATGTGCGTGTTGTCCTTAGGTTAGTTAGGTTTAAGTAGTTCTAAGTTCTAGGGGACTGATGACCTCAGATGTTAAGTCCCATAGTGATCAGAAACATTTCAACCATTTGTACCTATTTCAGACGTCAGGCCACTCATCAGGTTTTGGTTTCGCATACCGACTGAGCTACGGCGCTCGTTTAGAAAAGTTTAAAAGCTTTTTGGACTAGCTGCATGTGAGTATTTACATCATATTAATTAGTAAAAGCATTAAATGTTTTAAAAACAATTGATGTGTTACAAAGCTTTTAGTGTAACGTCCAGATAAAAGTGTTAAATTGGAGGTTTTCCCTATATTTAACTTCAGACAACCAAATATATCGAAAACGACACATCGTACGACAAAAGTGTTAAAGGTAAAAAGTGATAATTGCTGGAGGAGACATCTGTTTGAGGTACAACTGGCCACCTTCAAACAACCACTCCTGCGCCGGCGGGGTCACCTTCTTCTTTTCCCATGGGAACCCCATTTTTAAAGAATTTTAATATTCTACATAAAAAAGTACATACGGTTTATTCATATCATTGTTTTCTACTAGCGTAGATGGTACTGTAGGCGACAAATATCAAGTGTGCCAGTTTTTGCAATTAAGAATCGACGCATCTGACTATAAATTACATTTACGATGTCAATGCAAATCTTTGTATAGTGACGGTTGATACTGATGTTCGAACGTTACGTGAACCTACATCTACATCTACATGGATGCTCTGAAAATCACATTTAAGTGCCTGGCAGAGGGTTCATCGAACCACCGTAACAATTCTCTATTAATCCAATCTCGTATACCGAACGGAAAGAATGAACACCTACATCTTTCCGTACGAGCTCTGATTTCTCTTATTTTATCGTGATGATCGTTCCTCCCTATGTAGGTTGGTGTCAACAAAATATTTTCGCATTCGGAAGAGAAATTTGGTGATTGGAATTTCGTGAGAAGATTCCGTCGCAACGAAAAACGCCTTTCTTTTAATGATGTCCAGCCCAAATCCTGTATCATTTCTGTGACACTCTCTCCCATATTTCGCCATAATACAAAACATGCTGCCTTTCTTTGAACTTTTTCGATGTACTCCGTCAGTCCTATCTGGTAAGGATCCCACACCGCGCAGCACATGTTGCACATGTGGTTGTGCAGCACAAATAATATGGCTAGACACTGATATTTCTGCAAAATAAATTATTTGTATGGTGATTTTCTGTTCCCTGCGAGATTACTTGTGGTGAGACCCCCAATCATCAGAATACCTGATATAGGTGGCCGCCCTGGAATCCCGCCATCAGCGAGATTGGGTTCGGTTTGTCATCCCATCCAATCGCCATAACTTTCGCGCTGGCCGCTACGCGGCGAACAGCACAATGCAAACCAAAACCATTGTAATAAGGTAACATGTGAATGAAATGATAGCTAAAGCCGCACCTGCCATCGGTACTTACCGAAATTAAGCACACGAATGGTGAGCGGCAAGGAGATTCACCGAAATCAAGCAACCCAATGGTGGGAAGAAATGGAACTGACCGATATTAAGCATCCCTATGGGAACCAAAGTATTGCGATCACTTCGTTGATCTTAGATAATGATTAACATTGTTTCTAACTAGACAGAAAAAGAGTTAACTGAATTGTACTGTACAATCAAATTTGCAACACTGAAGTAAGTTTCGAACATAAATACCAACCGTTGGAACACAAACGCTCACATTCACGACGTAAATGAATTGTAGAATTAAATGCCTCGGTGCTTAATAACAACAACAGTCATACTTCATATTTTTTGATTACAGCGCCATCTATCACGAATGGAGAACAATGGTTTGAGAAACAGTAAGTATTTTTTGGCGTTGAATCCCAATATGCAATAAAAAGAGTCGGGTGTCCCCATTTGCGTACACAAAGTTAGCCTCGCCCTCGCAGGAGGGGCAGTTAGGAGGTGACCAGTTGTAACGTATACAGATGTCCCCTTTATTAATATTAATTTTTCATCTAGAACATTTTCTTTGTACGACGCGTCGTTTAGGAGATATTAGTGTTCTAGAGTTACAACAAACTCCCTGTATACCAAACGTTTCATTATTTGACACCTAAAACTTTTATATTTGGTACGTTCTTCTTTCTATCGTTTCAAAACAATTTTCGCTGTTTAGAGCAATAGGGCGACATTTCAGAAAAAAGTGTTTACGTTTCGGTCATTATAAAACAGTTTATGCTTTCGCTTTTGATTACTTAAGAAGGCGATCGGCCGGCTGAACTACAGTCAGTCAGCGTCTACCATGAGATACTATAGAGGCCCAGCGAACAAAGGCAAGTTTTGAGAAGCCAAGATTACAGGACCGAATTCGCCGAATTCGTTTCTACGTTTTTATATCGCAGCATCAGATAGTCTTAAGTTTTTTCTTATAATGGAAGCCAATGGCCTGACTGGAAATCTGTGTTACATCAGGTTATCAAAAACGAAAGCTTAAGGCTGACACAAACGCCGAGAGAAGAAGATAAACATTCTTACCGTTTGTGACTCTAGCTAATCCAGCATAGTCGGGGGAGTCAGAAGGACGTATTGATGACTTTGAGGCTACCTTAACTGACAGTGAGCAGGATTAGGATTCTCAGAGACAAGGTACCAGGTTAGCTCAACAGTTCACTTATAATTGATGACGATTGTTGTGGTTTAGATGCTTATGAGCGACACTATCGTAGAAAAATTAATGCAATTTTTCATCAATTTTGCGGTTGTTGATATGCGAGAGAGGCATTGTAGTGTCGGCATGACAGAGATGAGACCACGTTGATCAAAGGAGAGGCAACTATAAGGGTGGCATTTGAACTCAGGTGGACTGCACACAAAAATTGGAATGCAGTGGTATTAGAGCTTGCGGCATGACAGCGCCAAAATCACTCCCGAAACCGAACATGGTTTAAAACCTTTATCGGCAGTGAATTAGATGCGTTTAGCTTTCGATATTGGTCACTCGAGTGAAAACAAACGCTTCGGCAGTTTAGAGGTGGAAGAAGCAGTTAGGTGAGGATATGAGTAGTAGAGGAAAAATTGCCACCGGACGGAGTAACTAACTAATGAACCTTTCCCTTCAAATGTGTTTGAGCCCAAGTTAAAAAAAAGGGGAAATATCGAACAGAGACTGGTTTATTTGGAGTAAAGCTTGGCGACTGTTTCCTAAGTGCGCTGATGTGGTTGTACGCTACGGCTGGTGAGTATCAAGAGGGTGGGAAACGCTGAAATGGAAAGTGAGTTAATATGAAATCAGCGCTGATCACTTGGTATGGTGTAAAACAAAACGAGCTAAATAGTAATGCAGCCATATAAAATCTTTTAGACCGAAACATTGTAAGAGACGAGCTGCATTTAACGGAAGAATTGCACAATTTGAAGAAATGAGCAAAAGAGGCAGGAACATGATGAAGTCTAGCCAGTTACGATTACAAGCTTTCAGTGCAATTAATACGAACGTATCATAACGTTACCGTGACTGCTGGTGTTTGGTTCCACAGATTTCTGCTCATAACAAGAGCACAGGTACTACGTGGAATACTTTTCGCGGTTAATGGGAGCTTTTGGTAGTGTGTCAGCTGAAGTGCTACAAATCCACACGATCTCCAAATACGGAGTAAACGGCATTATATTGGCAGAAAAAAACAACAGCATTCGTGAGAGGAATACAGGCGAGAAGCAAGTATCAAATTCACGAACAGATCCTCCACCTATGGCAGTAATGAGGCACGTATGGGTTTCTGCAAAAAAAGATATTAAACAGAGACAGGGAATGAGGTACCTGAATCCCTCAAGTGGACCGACACACTTCTTGACCTGCGATGGAGTTCGTCCCCGCCTACTGGCAGTAGAAGAGAAATGAGTTTGATTGTGGTGATAAAAGTGCGTCAGAATGTACTGCCTGGGGATATTGATCGGCAGCAGCTGAATTGGCACGGAAGTTACTGCAAGGAAGTACTGCTCTGTGAGGCAGAATGGCAGGTTTTGTACAACACTGTCGACGCTATTTCGTGGTAGGCTCGGGTAGCCTGTTGTCTTATCAATTAAGCCCTTTCTACTGCTCTATGAGAGGTTGCGACAGAAGATCAAGTAGTAATGTAGCAAAGGCAGATGAGGTCAATGTGCTGTGTCTCGCAACCCAAGGAACTACACTACTGTCCAAAATTAAAGCAACAAATGGAAATTTTTAAAGTTTGCTTTCATTTTGCCACAAAACGGTATAAAGGGAGATGATAAAGGAGAAACCGTGTGAAGAACACAGAATATGAACTTTTGCAACATCCATAACAGTAGACAAAAGGTTCTTCATACACTCTGTTGGCTTCTGCTCGAGTTCTTCGGCCGCCATACCGCTGATGATTTTTCTGACATTTCACCAGCAACAGTGGCTGGCATTGTTAAGGTTTCACCCTCCATTGCTGGTGGAGAACTGGAAACGAGCTCGCGGCCACAGACTATATGAATCTCTAGCGCCAACGTCCGAGGGCTTCTCCACGGTCGGAAATGGTTCAAATGGCTCTGAGCACTATGGGACTTAACATCTGAGTAAGAACTACTTAAACCTAACTAACCTAAGAACATCATACACATCCATGCGCCAGGCAGATTCGAACCTGCGACCTAGCAGCCACGCGGTGCCGGACTGAAGCGCCTAGAACCACTCGGCCACAGCGGCCGGCTCTCTGCGGTCATTTCTGGTGCGGTTCTAATCTTGCTACTGAAGGTGTTCTCGTGTTTGTGTGTTTCTACAGTTTCTCTGAACAATCAGGTGTGATAGCTCTTCTCTACAGCCAGAGCTTCCTTGTCACACAGTGACTGCCCTGCCACAGCCGATTTCTCCACATGCCCCAACCTGCAATGTTGTTTAAGTTCTGCAATCCTGGTTCTGATGGATCGTCCAGTCATTTCAACAAAAACTTCTCCGCAAGTACATGGTATGCGGTATATTCCTGACATTGCAAGTGCGTCCCTTTTCTCCTTTGCGGATCTGAGACACTCTTCGATTTTCTTTGTCAGTTTGTAACTAGTCTTTACGCCGTGTTTGCGCAATATACGGCTGAGTCCGTCCTTCACTCAACACAGAAGTCCTACCACCTCGGCTGTATGGATTACCTAAGATCCAGAAGAATAACGTTCTACTAAGACCGATTGTTAGATCTCTGGCTCACCGACGTATAAACTGGCAGAACACTTGGCCTCTCTGCTCCAGCCGCAGGTGGGAAAGACTGACACATACATTAAGGACTCAGGACATTTCACTGAGAAGCTGAAGAAACTAAAACTTGAACCCTACGACCACCTGGACCGCATTGACGTTTCTTTAATTACAAAAGTGGCACTCAGGGACTCTCTAGAGCACATTGGTTCCATTTTCCCGCAACACATCACTAAGCTCTTTCATGAATGTCTCACCATGAGCTATTTCACGTGGAATGGCAACTTCTATGAACACCTGAAAGGCGTCGCCATGGGTAGTCCTCTTAGTCCAGTGGTGGCCAACTTCTTCATGGAACACTTCGAAGCATAGGCACTGGACTTGGCACCTTGTAAACCTAAAGTGTGGTACAGAAACGTCTATGATACCTTCCTTGTGTGGAGCCTTTGTGATCAACAGCTCGGTGACTTCCTAGAACACCTGAAAAGTCTCTGTGCCAACAAAAAAGTTACTATGGATGTATAAAAGGACAAAACACTAACATTTCTGGACGTGCTGGTCACAAGGGGTGATGAAAACCTGGGACACAGCGTATATCGAAAACCGGCACACACGGATCGATACCTGCACAAACTATCAAATCACCACCCGAGTCAGAAAAGAGGCTTGATTAAAACGCTCGTAACACGGACCTGATGAATAAGTGAGCCATAGCACTTAAGCCCCGAAATCCAGCATTTGGAGAGTGTTCTGAGAAGCAACAGGTATTCCACAACGGAGATTAGAAGCATTCTTGTTGTTGTGGTCTCCAGTCCTGAGACTGGTTTGATGCAGCTATCCATGCTGCTCTATCCTGTGCAAGCTGCTTCATTTCCCAGTAAGTACTGCAGCCTACATCCTTCTGAATCTGCGTAGTGTATTCATCTCTTGGTCTCCCTCTACGATTTTTACCCTCCTCGCTGCCATCCAATACTAAATTGGTAACCCTTTTTGCCTCATAACTTGTCATTCCAACCGATCCCTTCTTCTAGTCAGGTTGTGCCACAAACTCCTCTTCTCCCCAGTTCTATTCAATACCTCCTCATTAGTTATGTGATCTACCCATCTAATCTTCAGCATTCTTCTGTAGCACCACATTTCGAAAGCTTCTCTTCTCTTCTTGTCCAAACTATTTATCGTCCATGTTTCACTTCCATACATGGCTACACTCCATAAAAATACTTTCAGAAACGACTTCCTGACACTTAAAACTATACTCGATGTTAACAAATTTCTCTTCTTCAGAAACGCTTTCCTTGCCATTGCCAGTCTACATTTTATATCCTCTGTTTCGACCATCATCAGTTATTTTGCTCCCCAAATAGCAAATCTCCTTTAGTGCTCTTAAGTGTCTCATTTCCTAATCCAATTCCCTCAGCATCACCCGATTTAATTCGACTACATTCCGTTATCCTCGTTTTGCTTTTGTTGATGTTCGTCTTATACCCTCCTTTCAAGACACTGTTCATTCCGTTCAACTGCTCTTCCAAGTCCTTTGCTGTCTCTGACAGAATTACAATGTCATCGGCGACCGTCAAAGTTTTTATTTCTTCTCCATGGATTTTAATACCTAATCCGAATTTTTCTTTTGTTTCCTTTACTGCTTGCTCAATATACAGATTCAATAACATTGGGGAGGGGCTACAACCCTGTCGCACTATTTCCCAACCACTGCTTACCTTTCGTGCCCCTCGACTCTTATAACTGCCATCTTGTTTCTGTTCGAATTGTAAATACCTTTGCTCCCTGTATTTTACCCTTGCCACCTTCAGAATTTTAAAGAGAGTATTCCAGTCAACATTGTCAAAAGCTTTCTCTAAGTCTATCAATGCTATAAACGTAGGTTTGCCTTTTTTAAATCTAGCTTCTAAGATAAGTCGATGGGTCAGTATTGCCTCAAGTGTTCCAATATTTCTACCGAATCCAAAGTGATCTTCCCCGAGGTCGGCTTCTACCGGTTTTTCCATTCGCCTGTAAAGAATTCGTGTTAGTATTTTGCAGCTGTGACTTATTAAACCGGTAGTTCAGTAATTTTCACATCTGTCAACACCTGCTTTCTTTGGGATTGGAATTATTATATTCTTCTTGAATTTTGAGGGTATTTCGCCTGTCTCATACATTTTGCTCACCAAATGGAAGAGTTTTGTCAGGACTGGCTCTCCCAAGGCTGTCAGTAGTTCTAATGGAATGTTGTCTACTCCCGGGGTCTTGTTTCGACTTTGGTCTTTCAGTGCTTTGTCAAACTCTTCACGCAGTATCATATCTCCCATTTCATCTTCATCTACATCCTCTTCCATTTCCATAATATTGTCCTCAAGTACATCGCCCTTGTATAGACACTCTATACACTCCTTCCACCTTTCTGCTTTCCCTTCTTTGCTTAGAACTGGGTTTCCATTTGAGCTCTTGATATTCGTGCAAGTGGTTCTCTTTCCTCCAAAGGTCTCTTTAATTTTCCTTTAGGCAGTATCTATCTGACCCCTAGTGAGATAAGCCTCTACATCCTTACATTTGTCCTCTAGCCATGCTTGCTTAGCCATTTTGCACTTCCTGTCGATCTCATTTTTGAGACGTTTGTATTCCTTTTTGCCTGCTTTATTTACTGCATTTTTATATTTTCTCCTTTCATCAGTTGAATTCAATATTTCTTCTGTCACCCAAGGATTTCTACTAACCCTCGTCTTTTTACCTACTTGATCCTCTGCTGCCTTCACTACTTCATCCCTCAAAGCTACCCATTCTTCTTCTACTGTATTTCTTTCCCCCATTCCTGTCAGTTGTTCCCTTATGCTCTCCCTGAAATTCTGTACAACCTCTGGTTCATTCAGTTTATCCAGGTGCCATCTCCTTAAATTCCCACCTTTTTGCAGTTTCTTCAGCTTTAATCTACAGTTCATAACATATAGATTGTGGTTAGAGTCCACATCCGTTCCTGGAAATGTGTTATAATTTAAAACCTGGTTCCTAAATCTCTGTCTTCCATTATATAATCTATCTGAAACCTGTCAGTATCTCAAGTTTTCCTCAATGTATACAATCTTCTTTTATGATTCTTGAACCAAGTGTTCGCTATGATTAAGTTATGCTCTGTGCATAATTATATCAGGCGGCTTCCTTTTCATTTCTTAGCCCCAATCCATATTCACCTACTACGTTTCCTTCTCTTTCGCTACTATGGAATTGCAGTCACTCATGTTTACTAAATTTTCGTCTCCCTTCACTATCTGAATAATTTCTTTTATTTCATCATACATTTCTTCAATTTCTTCGTCATCTGCAGAGCTAGTTGGCATATAAACTTGAACTACTGTAGTAGGCGTGGACTTCGTGTCTATCTTGGCCACAATAATGCGTTCACTATGCTGTTTGTAGCAGCTTACCCGCACTCCTATTTTTTATTCATCATTAAACCTACTCCTGCATTACCCCTATTTGATTTTGTATTTATAACCCTTTATTGACCTGACCAAATGTCATGTCCCTCTTGCCACTGAACTTCACAAATTCCTACTATATCTGACTTTAACCTATCCATTTCCCTTTTTATATTTTCTAACCTACCAGCCCGATTAAGGGATCTGACATTCCATGCTCCGATCCGTAGAACGCCAGTTTTCTTTCTCCTGATAACGACGTTCTCTTGAGTAGCCCCCGCCCGGAGATCCGAATAGAGGACTATTTTACCTCCGGAATATTTTACCCAAGAGGACGCCATCATCATTTAACCATACAGTAAAGCTGTATTAGAAGCAAAATTGAGCCAAACACGCGGCGAAGTGAGAATTTAGAAGAGATATGTCGGGCACGGCCTTTCTGCCATACATTCCTAGAGTGACGGACAGAGTTGTCCGTATATCGAGCAAACGCAGAGTAAAGACTATACATGTAACAGGACATTAAGTGCAAAGGCTGGGGGTGAGGAGGTAATCGTAATACAGCAGTTCTAAGCATAATTTTTTAAGCCCTTAACTTCTAAAACCAACACGAAATAATTGATTTAAAACAATATGCAAGAAAAGCGTTTACAATGAAACGTTTAATTTAATGTGGTAACTTAGGCAATGTTGTTGTTGTTGTTGTTGTGGTCTTCAGTCCTGAGACTGGTTTGATGCAGCTCTCCATGCTACTCTATCCTGTGCAAGCTTTTTCATCTCCCAGTACCTACTGCAACCTACATCCTTCTGAATCTGCTTAGTATATTCATCTCTTGGTCTCCCTCTACGATTTTTACCCTCCACGCTGCCCTCCAATACTAAATTGGTGATCCCTTGATGCCTCAGAACATGTCCTACCAACCGATCCCTTCTTCTGGTCAAGTTGAACCACAAACTTCTTTTCTCCCCAATCCTATTCAATACTTCCTCATTAGTTATGTGATCTACCCATCTAATCTTCAGCATTCTTCTGTAGCACCACATTTCGAAAGCTTCTATTCTCTTCTTGTCCAAACTACTTATCGTCCATGTTTCACTTCCATACATGGCTACACTCCATACGAATACTTTCAGAAATGACTTACTGACACTTACATCAATACTGGATGTTAACAAATTTCTCTTCTTCAGAAACGCTTTCCTTGCCATTGCCAGCCTACATTTTATATCCTCTCTACTTCGACCATCATCAGTTATTTTGCTCCCAAAATAGCAAAACTCATTTACTACTTTAAGTGCCTAATTTCCTAATCTAATTCCCTCAGCATCACCCGACTTAATTAGACTACATTCCATTATCCTTGTTTTGCTTTTGTTGATGTTCATCTTATATCCTCCTTTCAAGACACTGTCCATTCCATTCAACTGCTCTTCCAAGTCCTTTGCTGTCTCTGACAGAATTACAATGTCATCGGCGAACCTCAAAGTTTTTATTTCTTCTCCATGAATTTTAATACCTAATCCGAATTTCTCTTTTGTTTCCTTTACTGCTTGCTCAATATACAGATTGAACAACATCGGGGAGAGGCTACAACCCTGTCTTACTCCCTTCCCAACAACTGCTTCCCTTTCATGTCCCTCGACTCTTATAACTGCCATCTGGTTTCTGTACAAATTGTAAATAGCCTTTCGATCCCTGTATTTTACCCCAGCCACCTTTAGAATTTGAAAGAGAGTATTCCAGTCAACATTGTCAAAAGCTTTCTCTAAGTCTACAAATGCTAGAAACGTAGGTTTGCCTTTCCTTAATCTTTCTTCTAAGATAAGTCGTAAGGTCAGTATTGCCTCACGTGTTCCAGTGTTTCTACGGAATCCAAACTGATCTTCCCCGAGGTTGGCTTCTACTAGTTTTTCCATTCGTCTGTAAAGAATTGGTGTTAGTATTTTGCAGCTGTGACTTATTAAGCTGATAGTTCGGTAATTTTCACATCTGTCGACACCTGCTTTCTTTGGGATTGGAATTATTATATTCTTCTTGAAGTCTGATGGTATTTCGCCTGTTTCATACATCTTGCTCACCAGATGGTAGAGTTTTGTCAGGACTGGCTCTCCCACGGCCGTCAGTAGTTCCAATGGAATATTGTCTACTCCGGGGGCCTTGTTTCGACTCAGGTCTTTCAGTGCTCTGTCAAACTCTTCACGCAGTATCGTATCTCCCATTTCATCTTCATCTACATCCTCTTCCATTTCCATAATATTGTCCCCAAGTACATCGCCCTTGTATAGACCCTCTATATACTCCTTCCACCTTTCTGCTTTCCCTTCTTTGCTTAGAACTGGGTTTCCATCTGAGCTCTTGATATTCATACAAGTGTTTCTCCTTTCTCCAAAGGTCTCTTTAATTTTCCTGTAGGCGGTATCTATCTTACCCCTAGTGAGATAGGCCTCTACATCCTTACATTTGTCCTCTAGCCATCCCTGCTTAGCCATTTTGCACTTCCTGTCGATCTCATTTTTGAGACGTTTGTATTCCTTTTTGCCTGTTTCACTTACTGCATTTTTATATTTTCTCCTTGCATCAATTAAATTCAATATTTCTTCTGTTACCCAAGGATTTCTACTAGCCCTCGTCTTTTTACCTACTTGATCCTCTGCTGCCTTCACTAGTTCATCCCTCAAAGCTACCCATTCTTCTTCTACTGTATTTATTTCCCCCATTCCTGTCAATTGCTCCCTTATGCTCTCCCTTAATCTCTGTACAACCTCTGGTTCTTTTAGTTTATCCAGGTCCCATCTCCTTAAATTCCCACCTTTTTGCAGTTTCTTCAGTTTTAATCTACAGGTCATAACCAATAGATTGTGGTCAGAGTCCACATCTGCCCCTGGAAATGTCTTACAATTTAAAACCTGGTTCCTAAATCTCTGTCTTACCATTATATAATCTATCTGATACCTTTTAGTATCTCCAGGGTTCTTCCATGTATACAACCTTCTTTCATGATTCTTAAACCAAGTGTTAGCTATGATTATGTTGTGCTCTGTGCAAAATTCTACCAGGTGGCTTCCTCTTTCATTTCTGTCCCCCAATCCATATTCACCTAGTATGTTTCCTTCTCTCCCTTTTCCTACACTCGAATTCCAGTCACCCATGACTATTAAATTTTCGTCTCCCTTCACTATCTGAATAATTTCTTTTATTTCATCATACATTTCTTCAATTTCTTCGTTATCTGCAGAGCTAGTTGGCATATAAACTTGTACTACTGTAGTAGGTGTGGGCTTCGTATCTATCTTGGCCACAATAATGCGTTCACTATGCTGTTTGTAGTAGCTTACCCGCATTCCTATTTTCCTATTCATTATTAAACCTACTCCTGCATTACCCCTATTTGATTTTGTGTTTATAACCCTGTAGTCACCTGACCAGAAGTCTTGTTCCTCCTGCCACCGAACTTCACTAATTCCCACTATATCTAACTTCAACCTATCCATTTCCCTTTTTAAATTTTCTAACCTACCTGCCCGATTAAGGGATCTGACATTCCACGCTCCGATCCGTAGAACGCCAGTTTTCTTTCCCCTGATAACGACATCCTCTTGAGTAGTCCCCGCCCGAAGATCCGAATGGGGGACTATTTTACCTCCGGAATATTTTACCCAAGAGGACGCCATCATCATGTAATCATACAGTAAAGCTGCATGCCCTCGGGAAAAATTACGGCTGTAGTTTCCCCTTGCTTTCAGCCGTTCGCAGTACCAGCACAGCAAGGCCGTTTTGGTTATTGTTACAAGGCCAGATCAGTCAATCATCCAGACTGTTGCCCTTGCAACTACTGAAAAGGCTGCTGCCCCTCTTCAGGAACCACACGTTTGTCTGGCCTCTCAACAGATACCCCTCCGTTGTGGTTGCACCTACGGTACGGCAATCTGTATCGCTGAGGCACGCAAGCCTCCCCACCAACGGCAAGGTCCATGGTTCATGGGGGGGGGGGGGGGGGGGGGGGGAACTTAGGCAAGAAAACCTTTAAAACTAGAAGTGAATATAACATGTGTTTAGCCTATCAAAATTAATGCAGTGCCTCATTCGTCTGTCTTTGCTCAATGCAAACAGTTACAAAAGAAAACACAACTATCAGAATATACGCCTCAGCATTGCCACATAGAACACGCCCGGTACTCAGATCCTGGGCGACGACCGTTCCAGTCATTACAGCTCACTATAACTCAGAACGGTTACGATCGGTACTATCCACGGTGTCACCGATACCGACCAAAGGCATCTTTTGTCCGGAACACGTCGTGTAGAAAGCTGACGCAGTCCGGGGCTCAGCTCTTCCGTCTCACTCCCTGGTTGCAACCGTTGTCCACGTAGCTGGCTGGCTCCGGCCCCCGCTCGTGGCAGTCGGCAGAGGGCGACATCTGAGTGGTGCTGGTCGCGCCACACTGTAGTACCGGCGTGGGAAGGTTGCGCGGGGCATTCAGAGGCGTCGTACATGAGGCGATGATACCATCGGCACAATTTACAAACCGACAAATAAAATGAAAGAGGGTCTCAGATCGGCAAAGGAGAAAATGGATGCAGTTGCAGTGCCAGGAATATACCAAATACCATGCACATGCGGAAAAGTTAATGGTTCAAATGGCTCTGAGCACTATGGGACTCAACTGCTGTGATCATCAGTCCCCTAGAACTTAGAACTAATTAAACCTAACTAACCTAAGGACATCACACACATCCATGCCCGAGGCAGGATTCGAACCTGCGACCGTAGCAGCAGCGCGGCTCCGGACTGGAGCGCCTAGAACCGCACGACCACCGCGGCCGGCGGAAAAGTTAATGGAATGACTGGACGACCGATCAACACCAGGATTACAGAACATAAACGACATTGCAGGTTGGGGCAGGTGGAGATAGAGGCTGTGGCACATCACGCACTTTGTGAGACTGACCACGTAGTAAAATTTGCCGACCCAGAAGTTCTGGCTGTAGAGAAGTTCTATCTCACATGCTTGTTCAGAGAAGCTGCAGAAATACACAAATACGAGAACCGCTTCAACAAGAAAGAGGAAAACGTCATGGTAAACGGATCCTGGCATCCCGTACTAAAGCGTACGACCGTCGCAGGTAGCAAGAGGAGAACCGCACCGGAAAAGACCGCGGAGAAGCAGCCCTGATACATATAGTCTGTGGCTGCGAGCTCGGTTCCAGTCCACCACCAGGATGGAGGGTGAAACTTTGACAATGCCAGCCTCTCGTGCTGGCGAAACGTCAGCAGACGAACGTCAACCGATGAACCTGAGACGGAAGCCAACAGACAGTCAACAAGCGGCCACGAAAGCCTTAAGAATTTAGTAATAAGTACTTCGTTTCCTCTAACTTTACGGATTTGCACATACATTCCGACAAGTGGTTAATGCGCCCAAAAGTTAATGTGACCACCTCTGGCAACAAAACAGGTCTGACAACAACGGGGCATGCTGGGGATGCAGTCATCAATCTCATGTTGAGGTAACAACGCCCATTCTTCCTGCAGAGTTGCTCGCAAGTATTAGAGAGTGGTTGTTGGATGCTGACGTAATGCAGACCGTCTCCCTAGTGCATCTTAGACGTGCTGTATTGGATTCAAATCGGGGGATCGAGCAGGCTACGTCTTCGTGCAGTATCTTCCGTTTTCAAGAAAACATCAACCACGCGCGTTCTATGAGGACGATCATAATCGTCCATCAGTACGAAGTCTGGGCCTACAGCGCCTTGAAACAACCGCACGTGAGGACCCAAGATCTCTTCACGATACTTGACCGCAATTAAACCTTGTTGATTCACTCGTACAATTTCGTGAAGAGTTGTCAACGTAATCCCTGCCCACACCATTAGTGTTCCATGTTCCCTGAGGATGCGAAACCGTCGAGAATCACTCTCCAAACCAAATCGGGACTCATCTGTGAAAATAACATTGCCCCACAGTTCGACCGTCCAGGTGATGATTACACTCCAGACGTCCGTTTCTGTGAAGCTTCGTCAGAGGTACACCGTTTCTGTACATCTTGTGTATATACTACAGGTGCAGTGGATGCTGTTAGATCAGATGCCAGCTGCTGTGCAGTAATAAGGCGGTAACCCCCGTGCCCTTACAGCCAAATAATGGTCCTCTCTTTCTGATGTCCCATGTGGTCGACCTTGCCTGAGTCTCCGGAATTCAGTTTCCGTCTCTATAAATTGTCGCCACATCCGTGATACAACAGAATGATTCTCATTATGCCATTAGGCCACACACTATGCGACTGTCCCGTTTCCATTTTTCCTATGACTCTCCACCGCAGAGAGCCTTGTGGGCGTCTTCTGTGACTGTGTACACAGCGATTGTGGATTTAGGACTACCCGGTAAACACTATCCCATTAGGTAGGTGCCATGACATCATCGTCGGGTTGGTTGTCCGTTGACCGGAATGCCATCTTCCGTGCAGAACACGATTGTACGGGCGTCTGTTGACAGTTTGTATCATTATATCGCGATTTAAACACGGGGTGGAGAAATAGCTGTTTGTTGCTTTAATTTTGGACACCAGTGTAGGACTGGGCTGGAGTGGGCCGCATCCCCGCAGTGATTACGCCCCTTCGGTACAGGGGAATCGACCCCTTGCACCAGAAAGGTAGGTGCAACCACAATGCCTTCCCCAGCGTCGAACGAATGGGCCGATCGTGCCTATGGACAAGGGAGCGATGAAGTGCATTGAAGAATGTGATAAACAATAACTGCTATTATTATAATAGAAGACATAGTTAGGTTTGGTAGTCGGTGTCGTTTCTGTATATAGCAGAAATACCTCTTCTTCTAATTATTAATAGTAGTAGTAGCAGAAATAGTTATGGTAATGGGAGGTAGTATTGCGTAGTGAGTAATAATAAATATTGCATAATTTGTGTGAGAATCACTACACCCTGTATTCAGATTATAGGTAACGGATGAAGTCACGGAATAAATAATGAAATAAATCTAAAAATAATTAACGGTAGTACGTATCGTATATTATAAGCGATTCTTTTTTTTTCGCGCAAAAAGGTTTAACAGGTGACAGTCGGAAATCGTCAAAGCAGTAATTTTTTAGGGTGTCTTACAGTTTTGGCCAAGTCTGATCCATTTTCATTTGAGGAAAGTTGAAGCGTCGCACCATGGAGGAAAACTCATGGTTCCGCATATGTCACACGTTGTTCACAACAAATTTACCGAAATAAATGGAGACAGTTAGCAAACTATTTCAACAGAGGTAAAACATCATAAAAGCTTTTCTGTTATGGTACATGTGAATCCCGATGAAGCCCAAACGGAGCAACATCTTTTTATACTGTGCCACGTTGCCATCGATGAAGAAAGTCAATACAGATTTAGAGAGCGTTTTCTCGACTTCGTTGACTGTGACGTGAAGACTGGCCATTCAGTAGCATAAATGATTTCAAATGAGCTGAAATTTTATGGCTTGCAGCTTTTATACAGCCTTGGGCAAGTTAATTATGACAGAAGCTATGTGAGTGGAATGTATCAGGGAGCTGAGATGCGTTTATTAAGAGAAAAACCATTTATTAAATCGTTGTGTTGTTTATGCCGCGAAGGGCTGTGCTGATGTAGGAACTTTCTTTGCAATTGTTTGGAAAACATATTTTTTATTGTATTCTGGTAAGGGACGAGGCCTTAGTTTGAGCGGTAAGCATCTTTCCCATGAAAATAGTTAACAAAACTAAACAGTCTCTTTATTGATCCTTGAGAATATTTAATACATATATCACAAGTGAATCAATGAACAAATAGGCCATCATCCAATACCAAATTTAGCATTTCGTAACACGAAGAACACTTCAAATTTAATTTTACAATAATGCAGTTCCGACCCATAGGAAATGGATTCTCAGATTGCCCCCTTAGATAGTTAAGGCACAACTAAAGCAAAGGAACATTGTAAAGGACGAAAAACACAAAATCTTAAGGCCAGCCAGAATCGGCCACATCTGATCTAGATAGTGAAATTCTAAGGATTCCTTTCAACAACTGAGCAGCAAGACTTTAAGTAATGAAACCTTCAAGTTTAGTCCTAGATAACAAAAAAATCTTTAACAGAAGAAGCCTTAAAAAACTAAGCACCAACATTTGAATAACATTGACCTACTGGAAAGCTTCAGCTTCATGTATTTAACTAAGCTAAACCTTAAAACAAAATCAATAACTCTGTTGCTGCATGGCAGCAGACAAATGAGTTATAGCAAACAGCTTACGTGCTAATGACCAACAATCATGAAACTGTGATACTACACAACAGTTCACAATCTCATCCCTTAGCCATAATACTAAATATGGATCACGGGCTCGCACCGGATACATGATTTTCGTCATTGCTGTTTGCTTAAATGCCACCGTTTGCAGTAGTTCTTGACGCACAACATCAATTACAGACATCCTCTGTGTTCCACACTTACGGTTCGTGGTTGGTTGGCTGATTTGGGGGAGGGGACCAAACAGCAAGGTCATCGGTCCCATTGGATTATGGAAGGATGGAGGCCGTGCCCTTTCAAAGGAACCATCCCAGTATTTGCCTGATACGATTTAGAGAAATCACGGAAAACGTAAATCAGGATGCCGAACGGTGGTTTGAACCGTCGTCCTCTCGAATACGAGTCCAGTGTGCTAACCACTGCGCCATTTCGTGATAATAGGAGTTTTCAACATCTTAGAAGCTAAGCAGAAAGCAAAATGGCCATCAGAAACTGGTAATAACCACAAAAGACATACAAATGGTATTAAAGGTGAATTCTTAGAACAATTTCACGCGGACAAAGTCGCGCAGGTAAAAAGCTCAAGCGAGCAGCTGTTGCATCGAACACAAGCGATCCTCACCTTTTGCAAACAGCACCCCGCAAAACGATGCGTTCTGCAATTGGGGCCAATAGTTTCCAAAAACGACCCCCTCACCTGTGGTCACCGTACTGCAGAGTGTACCAGCTCGCACCTCGTTCCAAAATAAGCAAGTACGTTAGAATTCCAACAAATGATCCAGCTCTATCATGACACCATCGTGACACATAAACCAAAAGTGACGCCGGGCACGAGGATAAAAACTCAAATTGCTCTAAGCACTATGGGACTTAACATCATCAGTCCCTTGACTAAGAACTACTTAAACCTAACTAACCTAAGGACATTACACACATCCACGCCCGAGGCAGGATTCGAATCTGCGACTGTAGCAGCAGCTCGGTTCCGGACTCAAGCGCCTAGAACCTCTCGACCACAGCCGCCGGCGGCACAGGGAAACAAGGGCTGCCCACAGCTCAGTGAGAATCAGGTTTGCTCCCTGCATCTAGCAGATTCGGACATCAGCGTTACCACGACTGTGCCTACACTACTTACAGAGTCGGCGTGCAACTCCACAGAGACGCACTGACTGATGCAGCCAACTGTGTCTTGATGTCTTCAAGTGTTACGTGCAGTAAGCACACGTAACGTTGTGCTCCAAGCAAAGCAAGCCGTGGTAGACCTTGAAAGCCGAATGGAATAATAAAATTAACCGAGAAATAGTATGGAAATTATTTATGCAGAAAGTTTCATGGTAGTAGAAAATATTGGAATAACGCCTGACTTACATCTGACTATTCTCCTTACAGACAAACGAGAAGGCCAAAGAAAACGCTTTGTAGGGGAAACATTAGAGGAAGAGCTAAACCTGAACTTAGTTTTAAACTAACTGTTTTCAATGTTACTCTGGATACAGTTACAGAAAACTTAACTGCAAGCTACGCTGCCGTGTCCAACATAAGGATCACAATTGGTTTCTTGTGGAACTCCCTTAAGCCTAGAAGACTCTACACTACCAGAGCGCGTAAGAAACGTGACTTTATATTTACAGCGAAGACATTAAGATACAGGATATGAAAGAAGAAATTTTGCGTTTAAAAAAGGTTCATGTAGCTAATTTAGGGTCTGAGTCACTTCCTCCTCTGCACCTTCTCAATGCTCTTTATAAGTAAAATTTTAATAATATACCTCTAAATATAATCGTAACCTTAGTGATTTACTCCACTTCGCTTGTTACTGATGGCCAAAGATATCTGTCATTCCGCGTTCTTGCAAAATAAGAATTTTTTGAGAACTATAAAGGGGCAAAAGCAGCTGGCTGGGTTAGCTACAAACGCAACAGAGGCATAGTCCACTCATTGGCTTATAATAGGGATTATAAAAGAGTTCACACTAAAAAATCTGAGAAGCATAATTTGTAAACTATAGAGTTTATACTTAATGGAGCAGCAAAAACGGTATTTGAAAAGAGGTCGTCAATTTTTTGCATTAAAATTTTCCAACTTGATTTTCAAAAAATCAAGTTAAAATAAAAAGTGGGAGAAGAGGCTGAGAACTCATTTTTTCGGGATCCCAAAATCCGTGGAGCCGGCCCTGCGCCAATGTGACGCTTTGTTCTGTGTAACGAATGATGAACAGAATGAGATCTATACGTTAGCTACAGGCAAAGACAGCATTTTTTTCAGCCTTTATGTGTTCAAAGAGCTGGGAACTGTTAGTTCGCTCTAATTACGGCACTGAGTAATTTAAAGAGAATTGAAAACGTCTTCAAACTAAGGCTACTTGAGGTATATCTTAAACCAACGCTTAAGATGGAGTGAGTAGCAGTGTCCTTCTCTTGTTTTCCTGCATAACTGCTTATGACCTTGTCTTACGCAAGAGAAGAGTTTCCTCAACAAAAAAAGATAAAAGGTCCTCGTGAGTACTAGAATGCCATAAACGTCTACACCACATAAATTTAGTAGCCGCCTGATGTTATTACTGTATGCCAGTGTTTTACTGGGAAAGATGATCGTCAGATTTATTCACCTGCTGGTAACTTGATAAACGTCAAGTATTAACGGTAAAAACTCATCAATTAGCTACTGTTCTTCAGAGATGACTGAATTCATTGATGAACTTCCAGAACACTGTGTAGCTGTGGGTCAGTAACTTATGTTAATCAGTACATGGAAAAACCTGTCCAAATCTGCAGATTTTATATATGTTTATTTACTCGACGACTTCTTTCGGGCCGACATGATTTGAAAATGGGTCTCGGCCCGAAAATAGTCATCGAGTGAATAAACAGAAATGTAAAATTTGCAGCTTGTGAGGTGGCCATGACAATGAAACAATTTCAGAATACTAACGTATTTTAGAGTACACGAGGACAAGAACAGAGCTAAACAGGCGTACCTGGAAGCGTCTGTCTTTGAATGCATGGATGCTATAGCAGAAGTTTTACCGACCTGCCACCTCTTCTGGTAAGGGTTCTTCTCATCTCTTCATTTTAACCTTCTTCGAGAGCATCACGTTAAAATGCACTGTTTCTTTTTCTTCGGAAATCAATGACCCATATTTCACTTGCGTTCAGTGCCATGCCCCAGAACCGCGTTCCTCAACCCTTATCTCCTTTGGGTACACGAAAGTACGAACTTTCGTGACACATCTACATGTAATTTTCTCCCAGGTGCAATAACCAAACACATAAAGTATATACAGCACGTTTTTAAAAACTGTTATGCGTATGTCTACGTTGAATGATGGACGATTTCTTGTAGATTGTGCTACTAAAAGAAAATAAATTGTTATGGAAACGTCGCTTACAAAGAATGAGTGAAGAGAGAATCCCATGTCAAATCATGCCATACCAGACAAGAGGAAGGAAGGAAGCAGGAAGAAGACACAAAACAAGGCGGCATTGTAAAGTGAAGGTGGTCCTCAAAATATGGTTCAAATGGCTCTGAGCACTACGGGACTTAACATCTTAGGTCATCAGTACCCTAGAACTTAGAACTACTTAAACCTAACTAACCTGAGGACATCACGCACATCCATGTCCGAGGCAGGATTCGAACCTGCGACCGTAGCAGTCGCGCGCTTCCGGATGAAGCGCCTAGAACCGCTCGGCCATTGCGGCCGGCGAAGATGGTCCTGCTGAGCATTGGTACTCGTACTATCCACAGGAGGCTTTCATATTGTGCAGCCTGGATCTGCTGTAACGGGTAATCACTGGTTGACCCCCATGATGAGTTTCCATCTTAGTTTGTTGGAAGAATTGTCGCTCTGTAGAGATGCACCTCAGAATTAATGTGTAATTCGCGATAAAAGAAGAATGATTGCAATAATTGCTTTTGATGCTTCTCTTAAATATGTTTCAAAGTAATATTCGTGTTAAAGGTTACGTCAGTGTATTTGGCGGTCTGATTTGATGGCTGTGTAGCCTGAGGCGTGTTATTACAGCAAGCTCATGTTTTAATTAAATTGATAGCGGTTTTTTTCCGGGTTTAGTTGAACTTCGATATTTCTGCACCATCTTTACATTTCTGTTATTAGGTCTCGCAAAGTGAGGTGGACCAATTGTTTAAAATGCATTATCGTCAGCGAACTACGTGAGAATAACATCGCACTTGGTCGGGTTATCGTGCACATACGGGTTAATTTCGATTTTAACCGTTATTTGTCGTTGGTGCAGGAAGGTAGCTATTAGGCACATGTAACTATACCGAATCATTGCCTGTTGTCAGAGTGTCGCTACAAGGTTTTGGTTCCACACCTTTTTATATGCCTTCCCGCATTAAGGAATATTACTGCTGGAGATCTATTTAAGTGAAATTTACTAGTTCTGTACTTGCACTTTGTTGTAAAATTTCAACTGAAAACCCATTTTTTTTCTGGTCGTATTGTGTCATCTCCTGTGAATTGTTCTTCAGTTATGCTTTTGATGATCCTTTCGAATATTCTGCATAGATTACTAAGGAATCTGGTAGGTAATTTAGGAGTTCCGTTCGATCCTTGCTAGCCTTCGACAATAGCATAATTTCTGTGATGCACCACTGTTCTGATAAATATGATTTCTGGGGACAGATATCATAAATTTGCGTCAACAGAACCAGTGGTCTACTCGGTTGGTGCTTCACTTGATGATTGGCCACTTGGTCTACGGTTGGTGCTGTGTGAGGTCCCAGTCTTCTGATAATGGCCTTTACTACGTTGGTGGTAGTCAGTTCGGGTTCCGCTGAGGATGAGCCTGGAGATTTTTTCTGTCGGATAAGTGATGGCTTCACGTGATTTTTCTGTAGAGGCGACACCGGGGAAAACAATGATGTTGTTGCTGACATGGGCGACTTGTAGCCAGGCGGTTTCCGTTGATCTTACTGGTGGGAGTGGAGTTGTTAGGTTCGACAGCGTCACCGGTACTGAGTCAGCACGACGTCAGATCGTGAAGCGTAGTTAGTTGAAGTGGGAGGTTCTTATCTTTTGTCATTGGTGTATTTAGTATTTACGGGAGTTTGTTTTCCTTCAACGTTACGCACGTCGGTTCAGTACTGCGTCACACAGTCGCTACCGATCTCCCTGCGACTTCGAATAGGTTTATTCCCTTGGGGTTGGCGTTCCTCGAATTCCAAGCAAAGTAATAAGCGTTTGAGTCTCCGCTCATAAATATGTTTCCCTTGGGAAATTGTTTCGAGGTCTTCCCCCAACTATTAAGTGTTGGGCCTGAGATATGCGGCTGTCATCGTTATTTGTGTGTGCAGTGTGTTGATCATGATTGCTGCAGCTTCTGGTGTTGATAACATACAACTATGTTAGGATTCTTCTTTGTGTTCCAGCAAAAACTGCCGTTTCTCCTCCTGTGCTCCTCTGTTGGACCTGTATGCATGCTTGTTACGAAGTTTGAAGGTGTCTTTCCTTTCGCGACGCGTTTCCGATACGAGGAGAACGTCAGTACCTACTGCTTTTTTTATGATCTACTTGCTTTCAGAATGGCCATGTTTAGATCTCTGTTCTTGTCTTCTGGTTAAGGCCAGCAGTTTGGTTGTTTCGTCTGGCAGTCTAGAACTTATTTGGCGATGTCGACGATTTTAGAAAGTTTGTTTCAAGCTGTACGAGAGTCCCTGAATTTCCTTGATGGCTTTCTCTACTTCCACGCTGTTGTTTCTCTATAGCGGTACGTTTCGTCCTGTTTGTCCTTCAGTGACGTCGACTTGTTGATAATGAGATGCACTGTGTTTTATGATTACACTTGTACCCAGCGTTGCTCAGGTACTTAGTTATAGAGGTGCGTCCATGCAAGTGCCACGCAAAAAATGGCTCTGAGCACTATGGGACTTAACTGCTATGGTCATCAGTCCCCTAGAACTTAGAACTACTTAAACATAAGTAACCTAAGGACATCACACACATCCATGCCCGAGGCAGGATTCGAACCTGCGACCGTAGCGGTCACGCGGCTCCAGACTGTAGCGCCTAGAACCGCACGGCCACTCCGACCGGCGACTGCCACGCAGCGTCTGGTCTTGTGCTTAATGTTTATGCCATCATATCTCCTTAACTATAGGTCGTACAGTTATAATTTTGTAGGCACAATCATCAGGATATGTGGATACTGCCTGCAAGAGATACTTGGAATAGAGTTAGTGGCAAAGAAGTAATAAGTTTAAACGCCATGCATGAACGGCACAATTAGCACGCATCTCATTGTTTATTATGTCATATCTGCTGAACTAAGTGTCGTACAATGATATAATTTTGCAGTTACATTCAGTGTCACAAGTACATACTGTCTTCAAGATGTGTCACGAATACAGTTAGTAGCAAACAAGTAATAAATTACAACGTCGTGCCTTGTGCGGTACTCTTACTTCATAACAGTGGAAAAGTACTAAGCGACTAGCATTTTTCCTTTTATCATTTTGTAGAGATTGTCAACGAAAAAAAAAATTTTGAGAATGTTTGAAATTATATGTAAAATATTTTGCACTGCACCAAGTGCTTTCAGTCTCAAATAGTGACTGAGTGAAGTCTGGGTATTCACGAGTCGTGGACTACGCTTCTTTTCACCCGTACCCCTTTGATAGGTAGGTGGCTCTTGTCCCCAGAGCGATTGCTGCCTGACAACATGGTGTATCTGTACCAAGTTTGGTTGAATTCGGTCCAACAGATTAGGAGGAGATGTGGAACATACATACCCATACACACTTACAGACACCCATTTTTTGAACATGTATAGATTACGTTCCATATTCTTAAAGGTATTGGGATCTACTCACATAATGACACAATAAGGGGTCAGTGACTTTTCAGCCAAAAGCCAGAGAAAACGATAATGGGCTGAAAGCAATCTCAACAGGTAACTGGTAGGAGAGAAATTCCAGTTCCCACATTTGCCTTATAGACAAGGTAAACCTACAGGTAATTTAGGGCAGAATTAGTGATTGGGAATTGTACTTAATTTATGTATCGCTTATTTCACCAGGATTTGTGGGGAGCCACTTCCGCGATTTGTACGTAAATGAGGATGAAGTGATGATAACTCTGACACCCATCCTCAAGTCGAAATAATCCCAGCTCGGCCGGGAATAGAACCATGGGCGCCGTGTACGATAATTGGCAACGCTTAGCGTAAAATGTTCTGCTACAACTTTGAAACAATACCAGTGAAAAACACTCAGAGAACAGTACTAAGAATACTCATTCATACCTGAACAATTAAGATCGGTGAACAATTTACACAGCATGAAGGATCAAAGCGCCTCCGAGAGAAATAATCGCTGCTGCTCCATTACGCAAAGTGGTGAAAACGCTCCCCAAAGGTGGAAGCTGTCAAAGACAATCGTTACGGAGTTCGTGGTTCTGCCGATCCAAAGACAGTGGTTTTTTGTTTTCATTTCAGATAAAACGGGATTCCACATTTCAGTTGTCTCTATTTGTAATTTTATCTGCAAGTATAACTCACGTTGATTCCTTTATAACATAGTCTTATTAAGATACCCATGTTCAACTACTTCTGCCTCATCATACATAATTTTTGTCTTCTGCCAGTGCCCCGGCATGGCAAATTTCTCAGGCTATAGCAGTCAGTTGTGACGACGGCGCTTATCAAGTCTGTCGTGAATGGTGTGAATATACTTCCCAACATACTTTTACCCACGATGGCAAGATGATTGTATGATATGGCTGCAGATCCGACAAGAATATCATCAATAAATACACTGTAAAAGTGTGCGTAGTCATAATAATAGACGGAAGTTAAAACTGAAATGAAAAATAAACTGCCTGTCAAGAAAGGTGAAGTACTCAAGAAGACATGTATGTTCAAATGACAAAGTATCTTCGTACCGGTACCGGTACACCACCCGTGGATATGTAAATCATTTAAGTTTCATTTCTCTGTGAGAGGGATAACGACCACAAGAGTTTGTATTCGATGTTGTACCAGGCCTGGTAGGGTATATCAGATGTTGAGAGATCACTTTGAGGACACGGAGATGCCGCGTACTTTATCAGTATCTGTCAGAGTTTGAAAGAGGCCTCATTGTGGCTGTAAAGTTGCCAACTGTTCGAATCGAATTGTGAGGTGTCTGGATGGGAGAGTGCCCCGTTGTTGGGCTGCATGGGAATGTGAGCCAAAGCATTCGGGTCGCCAAGTTTCTGGTCTGACCACCACACGGGAACATCACCGTTTTGTAGACCACGGACATGATAACGTGTTTACACCGGCACCTATCGTCCGGGAACAACTAACGGTGTCCCTGCAATGTACTGTGTCAGAGCGTACCATTAGCGACTAACAGCACCATGACTAGGAAGTTTCTCTCCCATGCCTAGACTACCATTAACACCACAGCACACAGGGATGCGTTAGAGACGTGCCATGACGGGAATTCGTGGATTGTGGCGACTGGAGTCGCGGTTCAGGAATCCATCTACATATATTCCCCGCAAGCCACCACATCGTGCGTAATGGAGGGAACGTACTACCACTACTAGTCATTTACTCACCGGTCCCAGTCGCAAACGGAGTGAGGTATAAACAAAATCTATAAGTCTCTGTACATTCCTTAACGTTACCTTCTTGGTCCTTACGGCAAAAATACACTCCTGGAAATGGAAAAAAGAACACATTGACACCGGTGTGTCAGACCCACCATACTTGCTCCGGACACTGCGAGAGGGCTGTACAAGCAATGATCACACGCACGGCACAGCGGACACACCAGGAACCGCGGTGTTGGCCGTCGAATGGCGCTAGCTGCGCAGCATTTGTGCACCGCCGCCGTCAGTGTCAGCCAGTTTGCCGTGGCATACGGAGCTCCATCGCAGTCTTTAACACTGGTAGCATGCCGCGACAGCGTGGACGTGAACCGTATGTGCAGTTGACGGACTTTGTGCGAGGGCGTATAGTGGGCATGCGGGAGGCCGGGTGGACGTACCACCGAATTGCTCAACACGTGGGGCGTGAGGTCTCCACAGTACATCGATGTTATCGCCAGTGGTCGGCGGAAGGTGCACGAGCCCGTCGACCTGGGACCGGACCGCAGCGACGCACGGATGCACGCCAAGACCGTAGGATCCTACGCAGTGCCGTAGGGGACCGCACCGCCACTTCCCAGCAAATTAGGGACACTGTTGCTCCTGGGGTATCGGCAAGGACCATTCGCCACCGTCTCCATGAAGCTGGGCTACGGTCCCGCACACCGTTAGGCCGTCTTCCGCTCACGCCCCAACATCGTGCAGCCCGCCTCCAGTGGTGTCGCGACAGGCGTGAATGGAGGGACGAATGGAGACGTGTCGTCTTCAGCGATGAGAGTCGCTTCTGCCTTGGTGCCAATGATGGTCGTATGCGTGTTTGGCGCCGTGCAGGTGAGCGCCACAATCAGGACTGCATACGACCGAGGCACACAGGGCCAACACCCGGCATCATGGTGTGGGGAGCGATCTCCTACACTGGCCGTACACCACTGGTGATCGTCGAGGGGACACTGAATAGTGCACGGTACATCCAAACCGTCATCGAACCCATCGTTCTACCATTCCTAGACCGGCAAGGGAACTTGCTGTTCCAACAGGACAATGCACGTCCGCATGTATCCCGTGCCACCCAACGTGCTCTAGAAGGTGTAAGTCAACTACCCTGGCCAGCAAGATCTCCGGATCTGTCCCCCATTGAGCATGTTTGGGACTGGATGAAGCGTCGTCTCACGCGGTCTGCACGTCCAGCACGAACGTTGGTCCAACTGAGGCGCCAGGTGGAAATGGCATGGCAAGCCGTTCCACAGGACTACATCCAGTATCTCTACGATCGTCTCCATGGGAGAATAGCAGCCTGCATTGCTGCGAAAGGTGGATATACACTGCACTAGTGCCGACATTGTGCATGCTCTGTTGCCTGTGTCTATGTGCCTGTGGTTCTGTCAGTGTGATCATGTGATGTATCTGACCCCAGGAATGTGTCAATAAAGTTTCCCCTTCCTGGGACAATGAATTCACGGTGTTCTTATTTCAATTTCCAGGAGTGTACATAGGCGACAGCAGAATGTTTCTACAGTCAGCTTAAAATGCCGGGTCTTGAGCAGCTGCCTGACTGAGGACAACGGGCGGGAGAACAGTGGCCTGACCACATGTGCCTCGGGAGAGGGGTGTGATGACCACATGCGCCTCAGTCTCCGCTTCCCGTGACGCCAACGTTCTGAGGATGACATGGCGGCTGGTCGGTGCCACTCTCCCTTCAAAGCGTGTTCGGAAGGTGTTTGTCTGCAATTTTCCTTAAACTTTCTGAATAGTCTTCCGCGGGAAGATGTCATCTTCCCTACAGGGGTTCCCACTTGAGTTCTGGCAGCGTCTACGTAATTCTTCTACGTAATTCTCGAGTGTCGACCATACCTACCGACTCAGTCAACAAATCTAGCAGCCCGCCTCTGAATTACTTCGATGACTGCCTTTCATCCGATCTGGATGGTGTCTCACTTAAGCTGTACTCAAGAATGGGTCACACTGGCGCCCTGTATGCGGTCTCCTTTACCGCTGAACCGCACTTTCCTTACATTCTCCCAGTAAACCATAGTTGACCATTCACCTTCCCTACTACCGTCCTTACGTGCTGGTTCCATTTTGCAACGTTACGGTTAAGTGATCATCGTCAGCGAGTTCTGGGGCGACCTGGAGAGAAATCCCGTTCTTCTAATGTTTTCGAGAGGCAAGTGGTTTTGCTCCTGGTATCATGGTGTGGGAAGTATCGGGTATCACTTCCGGTCACGGCTAGTAGTGACAGAGGCAACTCTGCTGACACAGTGGTACGTCAATGACATTCTTCAGCCTTGCATGTTACCTCTCATGCATCAGTATCGTGGTGCCATTTTTCAACAAGATAATACTCTATCACACAAAGCACTTCTTCTACGAACCGTCTACCCAATGTTGAGGTACTCCTGTGGCCAGAAAGATCGTCCGGTAGAACATGTATGGGACCAGCTTGTACGTCGACTCCATCCCGCTGCCATTATCCAGGTATGAAGGACGCACGGATGCACGCCAAGACCGTAGGATACTACGCAGTGCCGTAGGGGACCGCACCGCCACTTCCCAGCAAATTAGGGACACTGTTGCTCCTGGGGTATCGGCAAGGACCATTCGCCACCGTCTCGAATCAGTGCATGCATCCTGGCCAGGGGCACTCCGATGTCATTCAGACAAGGGGGCTCGTACTGCCCAGTTCTTTCTAAATTTGATTCGTTTTTGTAATCATTGAAACATCGATGTGCAGAACTGAAGGACGAAAGTAACTTCGGGGTGATATGTCACTTCCAAATAACATAGCTCGATTAAACTTGGACCTTACATAGAAAGAACTGCTACAATATGGTACAGAAGGTAATTGGGGGGAACACACGATGAGAGGAACACAAATGACACTCATATTTAAATACAATAAGTACACTAAACTCTAATTTATGATGGTCCCGTGCATATTACAAAAGGCGGGTCATGGTTCTTAACAGATTATGTGATCAACACAGACGGCTGTGTATACCCTGCAAAGTGCTCCCATATTGGCCACAACTTAAGTTCTTGTGGTAGGTCTTTCCATTCCACCAATATCGCTCTTAACAACTGCTGGACGGTCATTGGTCAATTTGGACGTATTGCAACAGATCTCACCAACACCTCCCATACTTGCTCGATAGGACTTAAGTCTGGGGAGCCGGCCGGGGAGGCCGAACGGTTCTAGGCGCTACAGTCTGGAACCGCGAAACCGCTGCGGTCGCAGGTTCGAATCAAAATCGCTCTGGAGCACTATGGGACTTAACATCTGAGGTCATCAGTCTCCTAGAACTTAGAACTACTTAAACCTAACTAACATAATGACATCACACACATCCATGCCCGAGGCAGGGTTCGAACCTGACCGGCCAAAGTGGCCGAGTGGTTCTAGGCTCATCAGTCTGGAACGGCGCGACTGCTACGGTCGCAGGTTCGAATCCTGCCTCGGGCATGGATGTGTGTGATGTCCTTACGTCAGTTAGATTTAAGTAGTTCTAAGTTCTAGGGGACTGATGACCACAGAAGTTAAGTCCCATAGTGCTCAGAGCCATTTGAATCATTTTTTGAAGTCTGGGCAAAGAGCAAATGGTCGGCTAATTTCCTTTCTTTCCGAAACGTTCTTCACCTGTGCTGTTAGATGCGGTCGCTTATTTTCATGCATAAGAATGCAGTAGGGGAAAATGCAGCTTGAAAAGAAGCACATAGCGTAATGGTGGAGTGTCACAATTATGTTGACCGGTGAGAGTTCTCTAGTTATGGATTCCCGCACCAGAAAACCAGGACTACCATAACGATCATGTTCGATGATCCTTGACATGCCTTTATGTGACGAGAGATGGGAATAAGTAACACACACAGGAACATTGTTTAACAGGATCCGTTTTGAAGGTTCGTGTGTTGTGGTTTGGGGAAGCATGGGCTAATGTACTGGCCTGCAAATCTTTCAACACGGTCAACTTTGTTGTGCGTAATATTTTTCTTCTTTTTTAGGGGTTTATTCGACCCTGTCCATTTGTGCTGTGGCGTGGTTGCTGGCGTCTGGGTTGCTGGCGTCACCTTTCAAATTCCTGGCGCCACTTGCTCGATCTGTCGTGTGATCTCCCTCCGGTTTGATGACACTAAGACCTTTGCTCGAGGTTGTTGATGGGGAGGGGCGTGTTGTGGCGTGCGACTTGGAGAGCGGTGATGGAGCGAGGAGGACGGTGTGAGAGGTCCGCCCGGAGACTAAGGCGAGCACTTGCGCAAGCTTCTTGGGCACGGAGTCCGGCGAGCGGCACACTTGTGGTCAGATTTGAATCCGTCGCTCACCTCGAGATGCCGTCTTCGTGTGTAGCGTGGCCAGCCAGCTCTGGGATGTGGCACTCCGATGAGAGACTTAGTTTCGCTGTGCTGAATTCTGGACCCCCATTTGGAACTGGCAAGCTTCACCTTCGATTCTTCAGGTATCTTTCGAATTTTCAGGTCTTAACTGTTGTTTTCTTATTGATACCTATAGGTCTGTAGCAATCATTGCGAATTCTTAGCTAATCTATTTCATCACCACTTGGTTCCTTGAACTGTGGCTGTTGTTCGTTTTTGCTGAGTCGATACTGGCCTCAGTCTTTGGTAACAGGATATCTTAAAGTGTGTGAGCCGATGGCGTTTCCTGAGCCGGAGCGATAAAATGTTTCTCCTAAGCTGTGGCCAGATCACTCCCACCCTCTGCCCCTGTGGGCACGCAGTCCCTAGACGACTGAGTTTTAGCCAAACTCCCTGCCAAATGTCTTCGAACACCAGATAAGTACATTTCTCTTCTAATTCAGCCGAGTGCCGGTTTCTAGATACCTTCGGATATTGCAGACGTCATCGCTCCGCTAATGGTATTGGCTTAGGAGGTGTCTGGGTCTCAAAATTTGCAACTGTTGAGGCTATGTTACGGTTTTTGCAGCCCAGTTTTCTTTAGGGTGTTTCGGTGTCGTTATGGAGGCGGTATCTTGCAGTGACGCGGTTACACCATTTGGTTAGTTATTGTTGCTTTTATGTAATTGACCTTGCTGTGTTAGTATTTCTTTTGCCGGTCTGTAACCAACGAAAATGGTCGTGGAAAGCCGGTCCTCTCATTGTAACCTTTCCTGGCCTTCCTGTTTGGTGTAGTCTTGTGCTATTTGCGTATAAGCCTTCTGGTGCACACCTTGTGAGGAGACAATTCAAACACTTGTTACTTAACTGAAGCTGTAACTATTGAACGCATGGCGGCTTTATGTTTGGTACTTTACATAACTGAAGCTGTTATTAAAGAAGGCCTGGCTGTTTTGTGTTTGGTAATTTTACTTAACTGAAGCTGTCATTAAAAATGGCCTGGCTGTTTTCTATTTGGTAAGTTTATTTAGCTGAAGCTATTATCACTGAAGGCCTATCTCTTTTCTATTAGGTAATCTTACTTAACTGAAGTTGTTATTAAAGGAGGCCTGCTTCTTTTCTATTTGGTAATTTCACTTAACTGAAGCTATCATTGAAGGCCTGCTTGTTTTCTGTTTGGTAATTTTATTTAACTGAAGCTGTTATTAGTGAGCGCCTGCCTGTTTCCCATTTGGTAATTTTACTTAACTGAAGCTGTTACTAAAGAAGGCCTGCCTGTTTGCATTTGATAATTTGCGTAACTGAAGCATCTAGTATTATCCGATGTGAAATTGTGAGAAAATTTTTGAAGTCTTGGCGAATCGTGTAACTAATGCGAGACTTTGGGATCAGTCACATGTGGTAAACCGCCTAAAAACCACATACAGGCTGGCCGGATGTAATCATTGAAGGCTCATCTGTTTTCTATGTGGCAATTTTGCTTAACTGAAGCTGTTATTGTTGAAGGCCTGTCTGTTTTCTGCTTGGTAATTGTTGTTAAATGAAGCTATTGCTGTTGAAGGGCTGACTGTTTTCTATTTGTTAATTTTACTTAACTGAAGCTGCTATTATTGATGGCCTACCTATTCCCTTTTAATTAAATTAAGAGCTATTTCATAATTTGGGTTAGCAGAAACTCTTATTAATTTAGGCCTACCTGTTTGTATTGCCGTCTTATCGATATCAGATATCTTACTCAGTCCGTGTTTTATTAACTGAAATTGTGATCGCCAAAGGCCCAGCTGTTTTAGAGCTATTTATTTCAGAAAGGTAGTAACAGCAAATGACGCATGATGCCACATGGGTCCCAACCTTTCGGCACACATACCTTTATTCATAATTGTAGGTTTCACCGTTTTTATGGATGACAATGCAATTGCAGGAGCTCTTGGAAGAGAGTATATTCGTTGAATGGCCTGTCTTGCCGAGTCATTTTCCAAAGTTAAATCCCGTCGACTACGTGTGGGATGCGTTGGGATGACGTATGGAAGCACATCCACAGGTACCAACTACTGCTACCATGTATCAACCGTGATGGTGGAGGAATGGAACGCCCTAGCACAAGTGTAAGAGGTCCATGATTTAGGAATTTGTTGCCAGCGCGAGACCAATCCATCGAAATTACATCTGCTCGAGTGCACTAGCAACACATTCCTTAATCATGGACCTCTTACACAGTGTAAGCTCCCCACAGATAAATAATATATATAATAACCTCCCAACAATAAAAAATATAAGTATATAATTCACATTCAGCCTAACCTTCCAACAGGTAAGTTCCGTAAACTACCAGTAATGAAATGTGACTAATCTCTCAATAAAAAATTGTGGCTCACTTATAACCTTTCAATAATTGACTGTGAATTGAATCTGGTAAATTTTGGACGTCAGCAGTGCTGCGTCATGGCCCTGAAAGATCATTCTGAATAAATTGAAAATTCTTACCTCAATAAGGTCGCCGAATGACGCATATATATCTGCTCCTACATGAAATTTTTCTGACAGCCCAGTGCAATGCTGGCCGATAGATTTATCATGTATAAAAGAAACAACTGATTTTTCTTTACAATAATCGGGATGACCATGGATTGGAGAAATTAGTAAATTCTTTAAACTGAGATGAATGATTGTCAAAAGTTAATTTTTATGAGAAAGATTATTATTTAGATGTTTTTTTAAAAACATTTACATGGGGCTTGACATAACAATATTACATATGCGCGAGGCTGCTTTTACCTTATACTACAATGCTCAGGCTCTGCCATCGCTCCCCACGACCGGCCCAGCCAACTCCACACAAACGACTGCAAGCTACTACTTACTCCTACTGCCAGACAGTTCCTACTGCATACAACACTGCTGTCCGGTCTGAGATTCTCTTACAGCTTACATATCACAGCCACGCGTTAATGTTAAAATACAACCTCAATATATAAAGGAACTAATTAAAAAAATATTTTAATACATTGAAATATAATGAATTTTTATGTTTGGTTACATTTTAATCGAAAAAATTTTCAGACGAATTCTGTATTCTCTATTCTAAATCGTAGCATACACGATTGATATTGAAATTCACATTTGTCGGTATGTTTGTTAAACATACTGCAAAGGGCATGCCACAAATTATGGATCTCTCCTTTCCTGTTTCTGAGAAAAATGTGCCTGAGTAATAAATATGGTGATATTGAAAAATTTCCCTTTAAAGTTGAACTATTTATTCCTTCCTATTCCCCACATCTAAAGGCTCCAGAACTTTACTGAGTGATCTCTCTTTTTCAAGACTCGTCTTTCGGCTTCTTGTTTTCTGTCTTGTGTTCTTGGCAAGACCTGCAGTGGTTTTCTCAACTGCAGTTGTACGTTGTGTGTCAGTTCTCTTCTAAATGTCTCGAGCCTTGAATGCCATTCTTTGCAAGACCTTTATCCTCTCCGAGTTGTCATCATTAAATACAATAACTGCAGCATAAACTGCAATTTTAACTACCGTTGCTGAGCAAAATGTTGTTTGAGGTCAGAGTTTCTGTACAAGGACGTTCGGAGACTCATTAGGTTTCTGTGTTTTGCCATGAGCACATTTCTTGAGAAGCTCAGGGTTGTACAGAAACGTGATTGTTGGCCTTGATGGCTTTCAGAATCTACTCAGGAAGACTTTCGTTGTGAGTGTAAGGAATGCCACCTCCCTGGTTCTGTTTGTAACGACACCAGCTGAGGGAGCACAGATAGTGTGGTCTAGTCGGACGTATCATCGTGCCCATCACTGGCGTTATTCACTTGCCTAAAGTTTGATCAGGCACGCACACGTTTCTTGCACACCTTTATAAACACTTCCCATTATCATAGCACGATTAAACAACAGAACAAAATGCGACGAATAAGCTATTCAAATAATGCTAGGTATATTCATATTATCACATTTTGTAAACAAACATTACAATTGTATGATTTTCCAAGGGTCCAAGTAGGTTTTTGTTGATGGCAATCGCACCTGAAGTTACCCATGTTTCCGAAATAAATCGCTTTCTGCTGTACAAGAACTTTCCTTTCTATTCACAGCAGCATGGCTGGCTCCGTGATATTAAATCACATCTTCGGGTGTACATCCACAATACCGGAAACACATAACTGATATTATGGTAAAAGACAGGTAACTATCCTAATAAAAAATGCTCTGTGACAGACAAGATTAAATACTCCCACGTCAGAAAAGCAGTAAGCCCATAATAAGGGAAGGAGATGGACTAAACTTTCTCAAAATAGAATACTGTTACCAACAACATGCAGGTCGTTATTGATCAAACTGAACGGTTGGAAAACTGACATGTTAAAAGGGTGTTTACCTGTAGTGAAAAGAGCCAAACAAGGAAACAAAAAAAGATGTAAGGTCCCAGCTAGTAACGCTGAAAGGCTGATGGTTAGGAAAACTCACTTCATACCAGGAAGTGGCGGATAGCAACCCTCCAACCGCTTCGTTGTGCAGGGCCACACTGTTAGTCAATGTGCTCATGTGTGTCACGAAAGGCACTAGCGCTACCAAACAAATAATGGGGAAAATTTCAAACATTTTCGCGCGTATCCAGATATCATGGGAATGACTGAGGCTCAAATGGTTCAAGTGGCTATGAGCACTATGGGACTTAACATCTGAAGTCATCAGTCCCATAGAGCTGCTTAAACCTAACTAACCTAAGAACGTCACACACATCCATACCCGAGGCAGGATTCGAACCTGCGACAGTAGCAGCAGCGCGGTTCCGGACGGAAGCGCCTAGAACCACTCGACCACAAGGGCCGGCATGACTGAAGCCCCCGTTACCGAGCACTATCATATAATCTATAAAATACTTCAGTTTCAAAGATCGTTAAAGCCAAATAGATCAAATGTCAGAGCATATTATAACACTCAGGGATCAATAAACAAGCAGTAGAAAAATTATGACTATTTCAGTTTCTTCCAGAATGCTCTCCTCCCTTACTTCTCTCCGTAAAACTTTTTAATTATTAGCTGTGTTCTCGGAACCTAAAGCTAAACCCCCTTCCAGTCCATCGCACGTACCTGGTTTAACAACTGTCGTAACTTTTTTTTATGAAAGGTGGAGCCCCTCCACGCCCACATCGGCATGATGATCCTTCTCTAAATCCTCGCACAAACGAAAAAATGGCTGACATCGAAATAAGTGTCCAAGGAATAGAAAAGCAACTGGAATCACTCAATAGAGGAAAGTCCACTGGACCTGACGGGATACCAATTCGATTCTACACAGAGTACGCGAAAGAACTTGCCCCCCTTCTAACAGCCGTGTACCGCAAGTCTCTAGAGGAACGGAGGGTTCCAAATGATTGGAAAAGAGCACAGATAGTCCCAGTCTTCAAGAAGGGTCGTCGAGCAGATGCGCAAAACTATAGACCTATATCTCTTACGTCGATCTCTTGTAGAATTTTAGAACATGTTTTTTGCTCGCGTATCATGTCATTTCTGGAAACCCAGAATCTACTATGTAGGAATCAACATGGATTCCGGAAACAGCGATCGTGTGAGACCCAACTCGCCTTATTTGTTCATGAGACCCAGAAAATATCAGATACAGGCTCCCAGGTAGATGCTATTTTTCTTGACTTCCGGAAGGCGTTCGATACAGTTCCGCACTGTCGCCTGATAAACAAAGTAAGAGCCTACGGAATATCAGACCAGCTGTGTGGCTGGATTGAAGAGTTTTTAGCAAACAGAACACAGCATGTTGTTATCAATGGAGAGACGTCTACAGACGTTAAAGTAACCTCTGGCGTGCCACAGGGGAGTGTTATGGGACCATTGCTTTTCACAATATATATAAATGACTTAGTAGATAGTGTCGGAAGTTCCATGCGGCTTTTCGCGGATGATGCTGTAGTATACAGAGAAGTTGCAGCATTAGAAAATTGTAGCGAAATGCAGGAAGATCTGCAGCGGATAGGCACTTGGTGCAGGGAGTGGCAACTGACCCTTAACATAGACAAATGTAATGTATTGCGAATACATAGAAAGAAGGATCCTTTATTGTATGATTATATGATAGCGGAACAAACACTGGTAGCAGTTACTTCTGTAAAATATCTGGGAGTATGCGTGCGGAACGATTTGAAGTGGAATGATCATATAAAATTAATTGTTGGTAAGGCGGGTACCAGGTTGAGATTCATTGGGAGAGTGCTTAGAAAATGTAGTCCATCAACAAAGGAGGTGGCTTACAAAACACTCGTTCGAGTATTGCTCATCAGTGTGGGATCCGTACCAGATCGGTCTGACGGAGGAGATAGAGAAGATCCAAAGAAGAGCGGCGCGTTTCGTCACAGGGTTATTTGGTAACCGTGATAGCGTTACGGAGATGTTTAATAAACTCAAGTGGCAGACTCTGCAAGAGAGGCGCTCTGCATCGCGGTGTAGCTTGCTCGCCAGGTTTCGAGAGGGTGCGTTTCTGGATGAGGTATCGAATATATTGCTTCCCCCTACTTATACCTCCCGAGGAGATCACGAATGTAAAATTAGAGAGATTAGAGCGCGCACGGAGGCTTTCAGACAGTCGTTCTTCCCGCGAACCATACGCGACTGGAACAGGAAAGGGAGGTAATGACAGTGGCACGTAAAGTGCCCTCCGCCACACACCGTTGGGTGGCTTGCGGAGTATCAATGTAGATGTAGATGTAGATAGCCAACTTAAAGGTCTACTGCCATCTCTGCTTAAGGGTTAGTGTCGCAGGACGTGGGTTCTGCGATGTTTGCGTACGTCTGGTTAAGGTTAACCATTTACACGCACTCATGTGGAGATAGATTGGGTCGAAAGGCAAACGAAGGGTACTGGTTTGAAGGACAGAGGGAAAAAAGTACCAAGGCAAGCGTCAAGGGAAAAAGACCTCTGCGATAGTTAGGTCGGGTAGTAAGAGCAGTAGCGGGTGTCTTGCTGACTGCGATAGGGCATGCAAGGGTGGATTATGTTAGAAGCGGGTATCATGCAATCGGGTACCGTGTCATGCGAAGTTTCGTCGTAAGAGATCACTCTCAGACGGTGCAGCTGTTAGTGCTGTGAGAGCCCCTGCAGCGCTGTCAGTGGTGGCTTCGCGCGGTGGGGGGGGGGGGGGGGGGGGAGGGGGGACAGGTCGTCTATCAGTGTATCGGTGTCTGGTGGGCGTGAGCTTCCGGGCAGACCGCTCACAACAGCCTCTGAAAGACTACACTGGTGCAAATCTGCAACACACTAGATAACTTTAAACTAAGAATTGCGTCGCGGTAGCCAAGCGCACTGAGATGCGTGGTCGCGTAGAGGGGCGCGTAGCGGCACCACTCCACGCTTGTTGGCTGCGCTGACAGGCTCAATGAGGGCCGCCGCTGAGTCTTCCCCCTGTAGCGGACGACGTAGCCCATCCACTTGAGCGTCCTAATCGCCATGGTAGCCCAGTCGTCGCAACTGGTGCAATATAAACCAATAGCTACGTTCGCTCAAGATTCTGTGGAATAAAGAACGCTGGCTTTGTCCTTTTTGTCCATAGCTGTTCGCCTATTTTCTGCGTAATCATGCCAAAATATGGTACCCTATGGTAACCAATGATCTCTTCTTACCCCTCACTCAACCTCCACAGTATGATGTCATTACCAAGCCGTCTAGCCAATAGTCACAGATGACGTAGAAAAACAAGTAAAAAGTTTGACTCAATAAATTACATAGAAATTCGTATTTTGTAACTAATACGGGAACTGATACTGAGGACTCTTCGCCAAACGGGTTTTGACAGGATGAACATGTTGAGCATTCAGTTTTTTATAGCACTTAAGATGCAACCTGGGTTATGAAATTTCAGGAAACTAATGACAATGAGTTGTACAAGGGGCGTTAAACAGGTAGTGCAGTACATTTTTTCTCGGCTAATTTCGGTTGAAAAAATGAGACATCGTGTAATATTCCTGCTTCAGCTCTATTTTCATGAAGTTCCGATAGGTCAAGCCCCTGTACGTTCCCTTCAGAGTGGAGTCTTTAACGGAGGTGTGTTCAAGCAGAGAGCTGTCACTGAGTTTATTTGGCGCAAAACCAGAGCATCGCAGTTATTCCTAGGCGCTCGGAGAATATCTACACTGGCAATGAACAAGATCACGGTGAGTCACTGGTCGAGGCATTTGTCATTATCGCAACAAGTTCGCATAAACTTGCACTTGTCCTCCTGCGTTCCAGCAGGACGCACACAGCTGCGACTCCCGAAATGTTGGAACGGGCGGTCGCTATCATTCGACGTCATACACGGATAACAATTAAACACCTCGTCGCTCAACTGGATGTCTCTGTTGGTGGTGCTGACAAACTCGTCCATCAGTTGAGGCAATCAAAGCTGTATGTCAGGTGGACTCCTCGCCGCTTAACAGAAGGCCATAAAGAGCTTAATTGCTTGCGCGTTGCGAGGCTGATCATGATAGTTTTTTCGACAAACATCGATGAGGTATGGATTCACCAGAAATAAAAAAGGGCGAGCCATGTGTAACGGTAACTCCGAGCGGCTTAAAGGGCAACCGATGCTAACGTTAAACCTCTGCGAGGAATTTTAGAGGAAGTTGTGAACGTGAGATAACTTAATGGGAACGGAACCATCAAACTGGGATTCATTTCCGAAATCCAACAGTAAACAGATGGGTCAGGAAGAGAGATCCTCCCAGACAAAAGCAAGTGGCATTATTAAGTATTAATATCGGTCGCCAGCCTAATGAGGCATTCTGGTGACAAGCAATATAATAAAGCAGAAGTCAGTAGTAAGGCTAACCTAGCCTTCTTTGACACACACAGTAAACTCTTTCATTATATCGTTTCACACTACAACACAGTAACCTAACCTTGCAGGCAATGAGATAGGAAACAGTAATATTTCCCTCTCAACAACACGTACCTTAAATGAACTAGGTGCAGATTCTTACTTAAATCGGGGGGGGGGGGGGGGGGGAGGGGGTGTTAATGCTTATGCCCTGTAACAACATTGCTTAGTACAGAATCTCTATGCCTTGCATTAGAATAGCTAACACACTAAATATTTGTTTCTTAAACTCGGTTTGAAGCAATTAAACATACTGCAAATCTAACTATAATGGCTCTGAAGGAGCCTTTACTTTGCTTCATTAACTGAATACCCTAGAACCTGAGGGTCCTTACAATTTCATGGTCTGAAAAAGAATGCTCATTAACAAAATTATACAAGTACGTACAAGAAAAGATATGTATGTTCGTCAATAATTAATTATTAAGTAAAGTGCAACAGACTATAACTCATTAAATAACAAATGTGCACTCTTTTAACCTACTCAAAATACACTTGGCTGTGCAAATGCCAACACAACATTGAATTCAAGTTCAAACACTTTCACTTTCTCATGAAATGAACACCGTTAAAACTTTGTAATTCTGATCAAAGTGCATAAATGCAACAATTAATAATGTTTTTCACTTCAGATCAACTTTATTATTTTCAGGCAGCTTTTCAAGTAAGGCAAATTATTTAAAAAAATTACTGTACTTTGATTTAAAAATGCACTGGAAGTGGAGTATTTCCTAAACTATAACACTAAACTTTAAACACTTTAACTCCATACATTAGAAAGCAATCAGAATTATTTTTACAGCTGCCGAATAAGTCTTTCCATAATAAATTACGACACTCGGAATTAAATTCACTGGGGTAGAATTCCAGTCCACGTTTGTTATTTGGGATAACCACGGGTGTGAGACAGTGTTTTTAGCAACACGACGACTATTATTATTATTACAATCAACCATATTTCACAAATACCTGGTCCATATAGAAAGTGCCCAATATAAACAATTTAGTGGAACACTGGTTGCACTGGTGGCGTAATTTTCAGTGGCTGTTAACATGGCGGCGATGCAGCCATAGCAGTACTCTTGGCCTCGCCCTGCTACAGATCTTCTTGTCGTCGGAATTATGTTTTCACAAGGCCAAAAACCATTCCATGATAATAGTATCAACAAATGCAGTATCCGAGGCCGATAAATACTGCTCTTAAGCTCCTCTAGTCCCAAAACTCCAAGAATATGAGCAACAATGATCCGGTACTGCTAGCGAGATGTTAACCACAGCAGTGCTCAGTCCAGACTCCTCATCCGTCACAAAGAACGAGTAGCCACTGACGCGCCAACCACAGCTTTTCCACTCCACCTGGCCACTTCCGTAGCTGCGGGGCTTTCCCACATCTTTTGCATTCAACCCTACGTTCCCCAACTATGGACCAAGTCATTTACAGTACATCATATAAAAATCATTCCAGTAGTTACTTAAATCCACAAGCACAGTTTAAACAACATCGTTCAAAAAATTCACATAACTGAAATGTGCACACTTATGTCAAAGACTTTCCATGTCACATACAACACTCTACCTAGGCAACACTACAAATTGGCATAGTAATATCGATACAGATATAAAATAGGTCGAAAATAAATGTTACACATGGAGTAGCACCATCTCTCCTCCAAAGAAGTAGTTCAAAGCGGCACCCTCAGTCACTAAACTCAAGGCGATGGTCTTCCTGAACTCTGTGTCATGACCTTCATGATGGTGCTACGATCAACTCTGAAGTGTATTGGGCTACCCTCAGGAAATGGAAGAAACGACTTCATCGTGTTCGTTCCCACAAAATTGCAAACAATATCTTCTCCTCCATGACAACGCAACGACTCACACATTCGTCTGCGCTCCCGAGGGGAGATCTCAAAACTTCAGTAGACTGTACTTTCTCATCCACCCAACAGCGTGGATCTACCACCTTCCATCTGTCGCTCCCCAGGAAGCAGTATGTGGATGATGTGGAGGTTATTGATGCAGCAAGACAAGACGAGGTACTGGCAGAATTGAAGCAGTAAGGAGGGGTCGTGAGTCGTGCTTAGGTAGCTCGTTTGGTAGAGCACTTGCCGCGAAAGGCAAAGATCCCGAGTTTGAGTCCCGGTCGGGCACCAAATTTTAATCTGTGAGAAAGCCTCAGCAAGACTATAGCTCCGACGTCGACGAGTAGATGGTTCAAATGGCCCTAAGCACTATGGGACTTACCATCTGAGGTCATCAGTGCGCTAGACTTAGAACTACTTAAACCTCACTAACCTAAGGACATCACACACATCCATGGCCCAGGCAGGACTCGAACCTGCTTCCGTAGCACCAGCGCGGTTCCGGACTGAAGCGCCTAGAACCGCTCGGCCACAGGGGCCGGCGGAACATAATCGTTTACACTCAATGACCGTTTCAATTGTACCAGAGCACCCAGTCCATTCCATGTAAACACAGAGCAATCCATTTATGGAGTCACCACCAGCTTGCAGTGTCCTGTTCGGTCCGTGGCTTCGTGGAGTCAGCGACACATTTGAAACCTACTATCAACTCTTACCAACAAAAATCGGGACCCGTTTGAGCAGGTCGCGCTTTTCCAGTCGTCCGTGGTCCATCCGATACGGTCACGACCACAGAAGAGGTGCTGTTGTCGGTATCGTACTGTTACCAAGTGTACTCAAGTCGGTCGTCTACCTCCATAGCCCATCAGCACCAAATTTCTCCGCACTGTCTAAACGGATATGTTCGTCGTACGGCCCACAGGCCGGCCTGAGTGGCCGAGCGGTTCTAGGCGCTACAGTTTGAAACCGCGCGACTGCTACGATCGCAGGTTCGAATCCTGCCTTGTGCATGGATGTGTGTGATGTCCTTAGGTTAGTTAGGTTTAAGTAGTTCTACGTTCTGGGGGACTGCTGACCTCAGTGGTTAAGTGCCATAGTGCTCAGCGCCATTTGAACCATTTGAACGGCCCACATTAATCTCTGCAGTTATTTCACGCCGCGTTACTTATTTGTTAGCAATGACAACTCTACATAGACGCCGCTGCTCTCGGTCGTTAAATGAAGGCCGACAGCTACTGTGTTGTCCTTGGTGAGAGGAAATGCCTGATATTTGGTATTCTCGGTAGACTCGTGACACTGTGGATCTAGGAAAGTTGAATTCCCTACCGATCTGAAAAGTAGTGAGTCCCATGCGTCTAGCACCAACTACCACACCGCGTTCAGCGCATGTAAATTTCCATCGGCCGGCAACAACGGCGTCGAAAGTCTTTTCACAAACAACAGCTCCGCCAATGCACTGCCATATTATACGTTGTGTACGCGATACAGTTCAACGGTATGGACAGTGTCTTGAAAGGAGGATATAAGATGAACATCAAAAATAGCAAAACGAGGATAATGGAATGTAGTCGAATTAAGTCGGGTGAAGCTGAGGGAATTAGATTAGGAAATGAGACAAAGTAGTAAAGGAGTTTTGCTATTTGGGGAGCAAAATAACTGATGGTGGTCGAAGTAGAGAGGATATAAAATGTAGACTGGCAATGGCAACGAATTCGTTCTGAAGAAGAGAAATTTGTTAACATCGAGTATAGATTTAAGTGTCAGTAAGTCGTTTGTGAAAGTATTTGTTTGGAGTGTAGCCATGTCTGGAAGTGTAAGATGGACGATAAATAGTCTGGACAAGAAGAGAATAAAAACTTTAGAAATGTGGTGCTACAGAAGAATGCTGAAGATTAGATGGGTAGATCACTTAACTAATGAGGAGGTATTGAATAGAATTGGGGAGAAGAGAAATTTGTGGCACAACTTGAGAAGAAGAAGGGATGGGTTGGTAGGAATTGCTCTGTGGCATCAGTTGTCGTTGTTGTGGTCTTCAGTCCTGAGACTGGTTTGATGCAACTCTCCATGCTACTCTATCCTGTGCAAGCTGCTTCATCTCCCAGTACTTACTGCAACCTACATCATTCTGAATCTGCTTAATGTATTCATCTCTTGGTCTCCCTATACGGTTTTTACCCTCCACGCTGCCCTCCAATGCTAAATTTGTGATCCCTTGATGCCTCAGAACACGCCCTACCAACCGGTCCCTTCTTCTTGTCAAGTTGTGGCACAAAGTCCTCTTCTCCCCAATTCTATTCAATACCTCCTCATTAGTTAAGTGACCTACCCATCTAATCTTCAGCATTCTTCTGTAGCACCATAGGTATTGAATATACCTCCTCATTAATTACGTGATCTACCCATCTTTTCTTCAGCATTCTTCTGTAGCACCACATTTCGAAAGCTTCTATTCTCTTCTTGTCTAAACTATTACCGTCCATGTTTCACTTCCATACATGGCTACACTCCATACAAATACTTTGAGAAACGACTTCGTCACGCTTGAATCTATACTCGATGTTAACAAATTTCTCTTCTTCAGAAACGCTTTCCTTGCCATTGCCAGTCTATATCTTATATCCTCTCTACTTCGACCATCATCAGTTATTTTGCTCCCCAAATAACAAAACTCCTTTACTACTCTAAGTGTCGAATTTCCTAATCTAATTCCCTCAGCATCACCCGACTTAAATCGACTACATTCCATTATATTCGTTTTGCTTATGTTGATTATATTCTTATATCCTCCTTTCAAGACCCTTATCCATTGCGTTCAACTGCTCTTCCAAGTCCTTTACTGTCTCTGACAGAATTACAATGTAATCGGCTAACCTCAAATTTTTTATTTCTTCTTCATGGATTTTAATACCTATTCCGAATTTTTCTTTTGTTTCCTTTACTGCTTGCCAAATATACAGATTGAATAACATAGTGGAGAGGCTACAACCCTGTCTCACTCCCTTCCCAACCACTGCTTCCCTTTCATGCCCCTCGACCTTTATAACTGCCATCTTGTTTCAGACATTGTCAAAAGATTTCTCTAAGTCTACAAATGCTAGAAACGTAGGTTTGCCTGTCATTAACCTTTCTTCTAAGATAAGGCGTAAGGTCAGTATTGGCAAGGGATCACAAATTTAGCATGGGATGGCAGCGTGGAGGGTAAAAATCGCAGAGGGAGACCACGAGATGAATACACTAAGCAGATTCAGAAGGATGTAGGTTGCGGTAAGTACTGGGAGATGAAGAAGCTTGCACAGGATAGAGTAGCACGGAGAGCTACATCAAACCAGTCAGGACTGAAGACCACAACAACAACAACAACAACAACGCAATACTGCCACTGGCTGTAAATGGGCAAATTTCCGTCGCACGACTTTTGTCTCTTCGTGGACACACACAGCGACCGGCGGGTGGTGAGCCCGCGCGCTGACGCAGGAGAGGAGCTGAGCTGTCCCGCAGTTGGCACGCGCAGCAGGCCTCCTCGGCGCGGCTGAGGTCGCGGCCCGCGCGCAGGCTGGCCCCGCCGTCTGCTGCAGCAGGGATCGCTCCCCCCCTGGCCCTGGACCGGCGAGGCCCGTTTGGTGAAATATGGCGGGTTCGCTGCCAAGTGCTGCGCAGGTATATCACGCACGCCGTGCTGCCGGGCCGAGGCCCGGTCGCCCGCCGGTCGGGAGGCTCGGCTGCGGCAGAAAGGCCGCGCGATTCACTGAGGGATTTAAGCCGGCCGGGAAAAGGATGGCCATTTCTTTAGATTCCAACTCTGATATTTCATTTCGCTTTTCATTTATGTGCGCCTCTCGAGCTCGTGCGCCGGTGATCCATTCACAGCGGAAAATTCGTGCCAGTTCGCTTCCACCTCCAGATCATCTTTGCATCTAAAGAAGTGGCCGGGATACGTGCAGGAAAGCAATAAAGAATTGTATCGGACCATTCTTTAATAAAAATAAATATCTTATGTTCCGACCCATATTACGATATTCCGGTAGTGGGAATATTTTCTCTCTTTTTATTTTCTTCAGTCTTTGTACTCCTGACTGGTTTGATGCGGCACGCCACGGATTCCTCTCTTGTACCAACCTCTTCATCTCAGAACAGTACTTGCAACCCCCGTCCTCTATTGATGAATTCCTTTCGGGTTGTCAGCCGAGTAGTGGCGACGTCTTGTCTCAACGTTTCGATGAGTTTCTGGCGAAGATGGGTACGAAACTCATCGAAATGTTGCGACAAGACAACGCCACCACTCGGCTGATAACCCGGGAAGAATTCATCAGTGGAATACGCCGAGAAAGTGAAAGGTGGCTACACTGAGTCGCAGCGCGAGAGATTGCGGCAAAGATTATTATTCCGCCGCCTCCACTGATGCAGTAGTACTTCAGATGAAGTCGAGGGCAGTTGTTGTTCTGTTGGGCGAGAGAGTAGGTGCTGTTCCGTTGGTGTAATGTATAAATGGAAGAAGTTGCAATTGTCAGAGTGTATTTAATGAGGTATAAAGGTATTACAGTTTTCTTAAATGACAATGCCTCTTGCTCACAGGCACATTCAACAAGGCATCTGGCTCGTGTTCATTTATTAGACTTGTAATTCTGGTTTCTATGTGCAATTATAATATTTCTCGTTTTTCAATTAGTTCACTGTAAATGGCATTAAAATATTTTGTCGTATTGAGAAGGAACCGAGCCAGATACATGTAAGTTGAGTCACACTACCACACACAGAACAGATACACTTGTGCTTTGTTGTTTCGTAGCTTTTATAGTTGCTGGGGACTTAATTAATCAATTGTGTTAAAGGAAATTCCTTGTCATTCTTTATTTTTATTTTATGCATTCAGATTGCGTGCTAATACTAGTTAGGGCCAACCGGTTACGAGACTTCGTAACCGGTCACACAGCTAGTAAAATTATTGCGTTTATTCATTAATATTTTTAATTAAGCCCCATGCAAAAGACTACAGTCGCATAAAACATGTTCTCAATTGTTTCTCGAATATTTCCTTATCCCTGTCGTCCTCAGCAGCTTTTACTCTCTGCAGCTCTCGCTAGTCCCATGGAGTCCCATGGCTAGTGTAATCTTAACAGATGTCCTACCATCCCGTCCCTCCTCCTTGGCAGTGTTTTCCTTTTACTTCTTTCGTCGCCGATTCCCAAGAGAATCTCTTCGTCCCTTACCGTATCAGTCCAACTAATTTTCAACATTCTTCTGTAGCATCACATGTCAAATGCTTGGAGTCTCTTCTGTTTCGGTTATCCCACAGCCCATGTTCGACTACAACACAATGCTCTGCTCCAAGCCCACCTTATCAGAAATTTTTTCGTCAAATTGAGGCATATGTCTGATGCTAGTAGACTTCTCTTGGCCAAGAATGCCCGTTCTGCCAGTGCTAGTCTGCTTTTCACGTTCTCCCTGCCCTGTCAGTCATGGGTTATTTTGCCACCTATGTAGCAGAATTGCCGGCCGCTGTGGCCGAGCAGTTCGAGGCGCTTCAGTCCGTAACCACGTGGCTGCTACGGTCGTAGGTTCGAATCCTGCCTCGAGCATGGATGTATATGATGTCCTTAGGTTAGTTAGGTATAAGTAGTTCTAAGTCTAGGGCGCTGATGACCTCAGATATTAAGTCCCATAGTGCTTAGAGCCATGTGAACCATTTTTTGTAGCAGAATTCCGTAACTGCTTCTGCTTCGTGATACCAGTCCCGATGTCGAGTTTCTTGCTGTTCTCATTTCTGTTACTTCTCTTTAGATTAGATTTATTCCCCGTCCATATTCTGTACTTGTTACATTGTTCTTTCCATTCAGTAGATCCTGTAATGCTTATTTATTTTTACTGAGGATAGCAATGTCATCAGCGAATCTTATCATCCACATCTTTTCTCCTTAAATGCCGATTGCAGTACTGGATCTTCTATTCCTTCTTTTTTGACTCCGGTTTCTTCTTGTATGACGTCACCACTCAATTCCCCCTCCCCCCTCCCTCCCCACCATGCCACAGGGACCTTCAGTCTAATCTTTCCGTAGTTACCAGAATAAAAATTGACGGCAACACTAGAAAGTGCGAAAATTGGCCTGATGAATAGTCTTATACGAGGGGACCCTTACGAAACTTTCACACTGATACAGTTTTAAACAATTAGATTATTTGGAGAAAATGCAGTCACAGGGATTAGGGTAGCGGTGGGAATGAAGAGAAAACATCTTTAAAAATGAATGAAGCCATGTGAAATAATAATCACGAATTTATGATACATTCTTGTTATTGGAAACACGCGGTGACGTTTGTAGTAAACGAGTACAGTGGTGACTAAAAATACGCATCACTCTGTGACCGATTTCAGCTCAGCTTCTCATATACTAGTTCAGCTTGTCATCCTGAAATTTTACGTTAAAAACACAAGAAAAGCCGACCGAGGCGCCCTTACACTCAGGTGCAATAACAGTGCTGTCGTCTAATATATAAATTTCCGTATGGCCAAAAACGTGTTTTGCATTCGAAATATTTGTCCAGGCCTGTACGACGGGCAGAGATGAGGGATTGTCAGTAAGGCGGCATCACCTATAACCTTAACTCGACAAACACTTTCAGTTTCAGTATGCACGTCAGGCCGTAGTAGCAGTAGGTAAAACACAAGTGAAGGCGTCATTGACAAATATGTTCGTCGTTTCGGAAAGAATATCCGTTTAGAACAGTCATTTTGTACAACGGGCGGAGATAAAGGACTACCGCAGTGATAAAGGTTGTTGCGTATGACAGCGCTGTATACAAACTGTCCAGTTAATAAGTACTTTAAAACAAATTAAATGGTGTTTGTAATACGATAATATGAAAAAAAGTGATTAATAAGTTGGCTTCGTAAAACATAGATACTAAGATAGCCATTCGTGATGTCCTTTTGCCTATGACAGTAATAAGCCACTGTTATGTTAAAATTTTCCACGGACAGTAATTTTTAGTGCAAAAGTTGTAAGCAATGTGAGAAGCCGTTCAAAACCTTTCTAGCGATACCTCATTCATCCTAGTACGATTAGTATGTGTTTGAAAAAGGGAATCTGACTTGTGAAATAGTACATATGACAAACACGGACTTGAAAATCTGCAAAAAACAAATGGAAATAATAAATGAGAAACACCACAAAAAATAAATTTCTTAAGAGTACCAATTATCATCATTTTTAACATAGTGATCGTATATTATAAGATCATAGTAACTATGTTCAACTCGATTTAAAAACGACGTTCTACATACTGATCTTACTTTGCATGGTGGACAAAAATCAGCGTACCAATTAATGAAACACCTAAACAAAGAAGACAGAGCTAATGTAAATCTAAATGTAATACAAACACCTGACCGGAATACACATTATAAAGGAGTGTGCTGCAACCCATAAATCAAATAAGCAGATGATAAAGAATAAAAGCAAAGATTAAATCGTATAGATCTGATGGAATTGAAGACAGTTAAAAAAAGGAATACCCAAATATGACCAGACTACATGGAATAAATTACAAATTGATTAAACACTGAGGAATTCTCTTGGAATTAAGAATGCCTCGTCTTTTTAACACGTACTGAGTGAAACGTGAGATACCGGAGGAATGGAAAATAGCAAAGGTTGTGAGGCGGCCTACACGTTTGGGTCTTCCCCTCACATTTTATCCCACTGACGTACTGAATTTGCATACGAGATTCTCTTCATTTACTATCTGATTCGGTTTCTACTTGTCGACTATTCACCTGTATTGCACACTTATTACACGAGTGGTTAGGGGGTAGCGTGTAGCATATAAGTAACCTCTGTAGTTAAACTAGCATTTCTTTCCTGTAGCAGCTTTTTCGCACTGAATGCATCTGGTCATGACCGGGGGAACTCATTTTCGCATGGGTGACAATAGGAGGAGGTTTCACACATTTTGGAAGAGCTGCCTGTCATTCAGAAGGCAGCTCCTACGCTAGCAGACCTTTCAGAGATTATACCCCTAGCCCAGCTTCCTCAGACAGTGTGCTGCGGAACGAAAGACTGATATCCTCCATAGCAGAACGGGAAACCACTAGTGGAAGGGATGAGAATACCGCCTTGTTATTAAACTTCGTGTGGAGTCCGCAGCTGTCTGTTTCCCGTAATGCTACAAGATGTCTACTTCCAATTATCCTACAGTGTTTGTCCTACTTACATGTTTCCTCAAGCAAAACAAATAGCCACTCGTGTGTCCGCAAATTTCCGAACTTTGGACTTCTCGTAGGGACGGTGTGCTAAGCCCAACAAATTTTCCAGAATTTGCGACAAATAAATCTGGACGAGGAAACGAGGCGACGATTCCATATCATGTCTCATTGGTGGATATCTCTTTAACTTTACGGTGTGAGCTAGTGAACTGACTCCCATATCCTTAATTGGAAGAGCACTTAGGTTTCCTCTGGGATTGGCTAGGAGAGACTGTGACGGGTGCCATTCCAAGCTCTGAAGGGACGCTGTTGTTGTTGTGGTCTTCAGTCCTGAGACTGGTTTGATGCAGCTCTCCATGCTACTCTATCCTGTGCAAGCTTCTTCTTCTCCCAGTACCTACTGCAACCTACATCCTTCTGAATCTGTTTAGTGAATTCATCTCTTGGTCTCCCCCTACGATTTTTACCCTCCACGCTGCCCTCCAATACTAAATTGGTGATCCCTTGATGCTCAGAACATGTCCTACCAACCGATCCCTTCTTCTGGTCAAGTTGTGCCACAAACTCCTCTTCTCCCCAATCCTATACAGTACCTCCTCATTAGTTATGTGATCTACCCATCTAATCTTCAGCATTCTTCTGTAGCACCACATTTCGAAAGCTTCTATTCTCTTCTTGTCCAAACTATTTACCGTCCATGTTTCACTTCCATACATGGCTACACTCCATACAAATACTTTCAGAAATGACTTCCTGACATTTAAATCTATATTCGATGTTAACAAATTTCTCTTCTTCAGAAACGCTTTCCTTGCCATTGCCAGTCTACATTTTATATCCTCTCTACTTCTACCATCATCAGTTATTTTGCTCCCCAAATAGCAAAACTCCTTTACTACTTTAAGTGTCTCATTTCCGAATCTAATACCCTCAACATCACCCGACTTAATTCGACTACATTCCATTATCCTCGTTTTGTTTTTGTTGATGTTCATCTTATATTCTCCCTTCAAGACACCATCCATTCCGTTCAACTACTCTTCCAAGTCCTTTGGTGTCTCTGACAGAATTACAATGTCATCGGCGAACCTCAAGGTTTTTATTTCTTCTCCATGGATTTTAATACCTATTCCGAATTTTTCTTTTGTTTCCTTTACTGCTTGCTCAATATACAGATTGAATAACATCGGGGAGAGGCTACAAACCTGTCTCACTCCCTTCCCAACCACTGCTTCCCTTTCATGCCCCTCGACTATTATAACTGCCATCCGGTTTCTGTACAAATTGTAAATAGCCTTTCGCTCCCTGTATTTTACCCCAGCCACCTTTAGAATTTGAAAGAGTGTATTCCAGTTAACATTGTCAAAAGCTTTCTCTAAATCTAAAAATGCTAGAAACGTAGGTTTGCCTTTCCTTAATCTTCTTCTACTGTATTTCTTTCCCCCATTCCTGTCAATTGTTCCCTTATGCTCTCCCTGAAACTTTGTACAACCTCTGAAAATGTAAATTGGGATTCGTATTCAGATTCACACTTCTGCTTAGTGAATCTATTCTGGACTCCGCACTCAACATATTTTTCTTGACTTCAGAATTCTGCCAAGTCTTTCGCTTTCAACTTAGCAGCATCCATGATGCGTATTCGGGAGGATGGTGGGATCCGTGACTCGCAATGACATTACACCAGCTGACCCTAGCAACAGTTAGCAGCCGCAGACCAGAGCAGCGCGATTTGTTCGCAGCCTCCTCGACCGCATTCACGAATAGACCGCATTTTCAGTCGCTGTACTAACTTCGGATATCGTGATATATTGAGGGAAGAGGAGATCATTCTTGGTTTCTGTTTTGAGTCCTCCACTGGTACGCAAGTTTTTCTGAAATCTAGTTTTCGCTTGAAAGGGAATCTTTTCCGTAAACCCTCATGTTTTGTTTAATTATCGACTTAGCTCATTGTAGCTTACTCACGAGGTGCCATCTTTATTCGTTTATCTGTTGCGTGCTCTGTTCGAGTTCATACTCTTTTTCGTGTAATTATTTAGCTTAGCAGTCACGGTTGGAAAAGTAACTTGGGTACTTTATTTGTCTACGAACCATATCAGTCGAAACTGTCCAATACCACTCTGGTGCTGACCCTCACAACAGTTCAGAGTCTCATTGTTGTACTATTGTAGTCACTTAAATTCATTCTCAATTCAAAATTGTTAAGGATTTCGCAGCCACCTGTTGACAAACTGCCCATTGGCTTCTGCCTCGGGTTCATCTAATGATTTTACTGACGTTTCGCCAGCACGAATGGCTGGCATTGTCAAAGCTTCACCCTGCACTGCCGGTGGTGAACTGGAGCCGAGCTCGCGGCCGCAGACTATATGTACCTGGCGCGCCAACGTCCGAGGGCTTCTCCGCGGTCATTTCCGGTGCGGCTCTCCTCTTGCTACCTGCGACGGTGGTTCGCTGCAGTACGGGAAGCCAGGATCCGTTTACCTTAAAGCTATCCTCTTTCTTGTTGAAGCTGTTCGGGTGTTTTTGTATTTCTACATCTTCTCTGAACAAGCGCGTGTGATAGTGCTTCTCTATAGCGAAAACTTCCGTGTCGGCGAATTTTATTACGTGGTCGGCCGAGGAACCCAAGACAGAAGCCAATAGGCAGTTTGTTATTCTCAATATCTTCTATAATCTCTACGTTTATGCGTCCTGAGTAAATATACACATTGAATAACCGTTGTTTTACCAGTTCTAACTCTACCATGCAGCAGCCATTAAGTTATCCAACTGAAATACCTAGGTCCTCCAATCATAAGCAGTAGAGGAGGGCACTGACGATTTAAGAAACGTATCAAATAATGTACTCCGATGTGCACCGCAGTTGATTTTTGAAGTAGACTTCTTGGAGGTAATTTATTATTATACAGGCTGATTTCTTGCACCGTTCTCAAACACTATTGATTGATCGATTAGAGGATACGGAACAAAAATGGTCTAATGAACTTATGTCCGGGAATGCATGGTTTACATGCTAGAGAGCATTTATTCAGTCATACATGGTTCAGAGACTGCGGTGTAATACCCTTTGAATGGTACCGAGCATCCATAGTTACAGCATGAGCTGAAAATTGTTTCCATGGGCCTCCACTCATGCGTGTATGCGCCGTAGCAAGCTCTGTCTCACACGTTCACACCGCCAGGCTGCATCCGAACAGTGTCAGAGTCAGTATGGATACGCTGGTCCACTGTCTCGACACTTGGAATGGGCTCTACATACACGATATTTCTGAGATGGCTGGTTGAGATCCGATGCAACTGCACGCCCTTGCCCGATCAATCGACCAGGGAAAACGCGACTGAGATGCGTCCAGACGTTAACAGTGAAGTGGGTTGGAGAACCACTATGTAGCAGCCCCACAAGCTCTCGACTCATCAGTGGCACTTCTTCCAGCAAGGGAGGGAAAGTCACCCGCAATAAACGCTGACAGTTCCGGCCTGTTAGGAAAACGTGGAAGGAAGACTGGCTCCAAAATACGATCGCCAATTATCCCGGCCCACACATTCCGGCTGCACCGGTGCTTATGATTCGCTGTCACCATACCACAGGGGTTCTGCATACTATCCCACAGATGACTGTTATGGAAGCTGAAGGTATCACTCCGTGGATGGATGACACAAATCCAGGAATAGTGGTTGCCTAGTGAAGAAACCAGTGATAAAACTGCTCCCGATGTGGAAAGTCTGTCGCTAGTAAGCGCTGCACACGCTGTAAGTGATAAGGGTAGTAACAATTGCCGTGAATAATTTTCCACACGTTCGTCTGGCTGACCCTGTACTGGCGGGGCAACTGCCTAGTATTGACACGGCGGTCGCCTTCCACGGTGTTAATCACATTTTCCGCCAAGTCTCGTGTGCGAACATTTCGGATACGTCCTTCATGAATTACTGCTTCCGGTAACGACCTTGTCTCAGACAAATGGCGAAACACTGTTGCAACATTGAATGTTGTGGTTGTCGTCAGCGGAGATAGTTCTCCTGACACAACATTGCTGCCCGTCGCCCGTTGCCACCGGGTCTGCCAGATCTCGTTTCGAATATGGAACCATTGTGTACAGCGTTGTATTACATCCACTACGAGGTCAGTCAGCAAGAGAAGTGAATCGGATACGACATAGCTATTTACTGTGGCAAAAGAGGGAGTGGACAGGCGGAGGAAGCTGCAATTGTAACTATTGCCTGTCCCATAATTATCGGTGGCGCTGGGGACGACTCGTGGTTCTGAACCAGCAGTAACAGCAGCAGCTAAGCACTGTCGCTGGCTACATTTTTCGTTGTCCACAGAGCTACAACATCGTAAGACTTTTACCTAGCAGAGGATAAGTAATTCGGTACAGGAAGTACACAGTCGCGTCTCTTTAATAAACTTTAATCACTAACTTTCTTGAATAATAACCTGCTATGGTTAAAACTTGTAGGGAATCTGTGTTGTCATTGTCATCAGACATTATTACCAAGCAGGGTGCCTTCCCTCTGATGCAATCACCGAGTACTATAAAAAAATGAAAATAGATTAACTGTTTACTGATAGTTTTGTTTGTTTGCTAATGACCAATTTCAGTCTAAATTTTACTGCCTCAGTAATTGTTCATTGTTGTATTTCATAACAGACGCTTCATTAATTTGCAGTTTTGAGTATTAACTTCACTGTCTTAAAGTAACGTGGTATAGTTTCATTGGCAAAACGAGTAACTAAAGATACAGCACAAATTAAGTGTGCGCAATTTCATTTATCTGTCTTTAGCTTAGCGAGTGACTTCTGCTTGCTTGGTGGATATTTTATTGTTCTTATGTTCAAGGTAAATCAGTTGCTTAAAGTAAATTAAATATTTCAGTAATTAAAAGTAAAGCACTTGCCTTTTTCCAATTTTTGCATTACGTTACGCTAAGGTTATTGAAAGTCATTTTTTACATAACGAAGTTTTAGTTACTTTTTTTTTGTCACCTCTTTCTTGTTCAATTTCTTTGGCATCACTAAGTTGTTGTTTGCTTGCAGCAGAAGCACTTATCGATAAGTGCAGCGCCGTACTATCTCTGGAGCGACCGCTAGTATTTCCTGGTCGTCGTCTGTCGAGTTCAGTGAGGTGCATCAGTGAGGAGCGGACAGCCAGTACTCGCCAACCGCTGGCGATACGTATGTACTGTCCGACGGAAAGAGACTGGAGCGCGAACGACCGTTAGTTGGTCGTTCGGTCGGTCGTCTCATCGGAAGACGTGTATTTGGTCCCTTGCCCGTTCCTGGGCCTCGTCAGTTGGTCATCTTGCCGGACGTGTGTCGGTTCCTTCCTTGCGCAGAGATGTCGAGATGGCCAATGGGCAAGTGTTCCCTATCCATGGTTGGGTCCGAGCCAGTGCGGCCGGGTCGCCGTGTCTCCGAGTTCCGAACGGGCAACGGACATCAAGGGAATCGGGATGGAACTGCAGTGAGCTCCGGACAGTCATGACTCACCCGACCGTTGCCGACACACATAACTTCATTGGGGACGACCTTGATATGTCGTTCGGTCGGTCGTCTCATCGGACGACGTGTATTTGGTCGCCGACTGCTTATGGAAACACTGTGTGTGTCGACTGGTGATTCGTCCTTGTTGTTCCACAGTGATTGGTTTTAGGATTATCGGAGTTCTTGGTGCAAGTGTCTACGTGGAACTGTGTGTAGCTTGTGTGATTTCCACTGAGCGGTTATGAATGCTGTCTGCGTACTGGAGTAGGCAGTCAGTCGGTTGGGACAGAGCAGCGAGTGTATGTTTCCTCACCGTGTTGATGCTGTCCGGCACGGCGTGTAGTTCGACAACCTTTGGTGTTGTTCATATTTTTAAGTGGTTGTTGTGCCTTGGCTGTTTTTAGACGCCAATTTTGAAGACGTGGTGCTGCTGGTATCTTCGTCCACTGCTGATATTTCCGTTGTCGTGCCGTTGGTCGGTGGAAGGGAATTGATTTGAGTGTTGGTCGTTCCTACAGCCGTCCCTGGGTCGGCTTGCCATCCGATTGCTTAGTCTTACCCTTGGCTGCCTGTCTCACCTAAACTGTTGTTAGAATTTTCTCCTCAGGCCGAACCTTGGAACACTTCTGAGCAACACTTTTCTGTTGTTGGTGATTGTGATTTTCTTTTGTAGCAAGTACTGTGCCAGGCCTTCAGCCGTGTATTAATTTTGTCTGTTCTATGTTCAGTATATGGCCTTCCGCCGAACCTCATGTGAAGTATTTTAAGATTAGGCCTTCAGCCGAGTTTCATTTAAAATTCTTGTTTGCTCTGTATTTACGCCTTTAAAAACTGTAGCTTTCAGCCGTAATGTGTAAATGCTTTTCTTAAGGTTTGTCTTTAATTATTTTGAGTAATTGTTTGGGCCTTCAGCCGTCAAGATATTTCAAGATGGTTTTCTGTTCTACTGTGTAAATGCTTGTCTTTAAAGATTCCCTTTTATTAAGTTGAAATATTATTGGGCTTTCAGCCAAGGAATTAATGTAAAATTTCCTTAACATAGCTTTAAGCCGAAATTGGTAAATGCTTGCCTTTTAAAGAATTTTCTTTGTTGATCTGAAATATTCTTCGGGCCTTCAGCCGAGAAGTCATTTCAATTTTACTTAAGTAAATTCTTGTGCCTTAAAAGGAAACATTTAAGGAAATTTTAATTTTACTTAAGTAAGGTCTTCAGCCGTTTCTTAAAATCCTTGTCTTTTAAAAGTCATTATTTAAACCTTATTATTGAGACGTTACTTCGGCCCTCATCCGTGAATTGATCCTTGTTGTTTTAAAGAGAAAATTGTGCATTGTGTTTTCGATTAATAAAGTTCTGCGTTCTTGTGTAACTAACAGTAATTGATATAGGTCTGTTTCCACAACCTGATCCGCTCTGTCCTGCGAAACCGGATTTCAAACTTTGCTTTCAAAATTTAGAATTTCGGAATAAGTAATTATTGCCCTAGTGGCTGGCAACCGTTTAATTATCCCATTATTTGCTAATCAGTACTTTTTGTATTAAATATTACGTCGTACCATGTTTCCCCTGCGTGGCTCACGAGAGATTACACTGAATTTAAATTAGGTGTAGACTAGATTCTTCCTTCAGAAGAGTCTGTTGTACACTTTCCTTCTACTACCCAGTGTTATTTTCCTGCAGTGACCATAGCCTTACTCTTCGTAAAATTTCATTAGACCTACGCAATCACGGTCATTTACATCGCAATCCAATAGGCCGGTTAGAAAGAGGGAGATTACAACGTTATTACCATACGGTTCCCAATAGGATCAACGTGCTGTTATTATTTTCTTGGCTGCCGAATGACAAACACCGATAGGCATCCATCGGTGAATGAAAAATGTGTGTGGGGCAACGTGTTTGTCGAAAACCATAGTTGTGGAATGGTGCGCCAGGTTTATGATAAACGCACATCCCAATGTCGTACAGCATACAGGCCAACTCAAGTAGGAGACACTCTAGCATCACCCCCCCCCCCCCCCCTTTCTCAGTATAGTCTTGATGTCTCCCCCGGGATTATCAGGTCTTCGCTGCCCTAAAAAAAGGCTTGGATTGTGGGATCGACGATTCCTGTCAGACGACGATGTGCAGCAAGCAGATACGGACTTCTTCACACAGCAGGATCCGTTGTTTTACCAAACAGATATCTTCAACCACATTATTAGTCATAAAATGACGTAAATAGTGATGTAACTTTGTTCTTACATCGTCCTCAGCCACCAATTGAAATATCTGCACTTAGACGCGTTAAACCCCTTATTCGTTGTTCGCTGTCAGTTTGGGCACGCCCTGTATAAATGATGTAGTGTATAACGTCGGAAGTACCATGACGCTTTTTGCGGATATGCTGTTGTATGCAGAGAGGTCAACACTAGAAAATTATAGGGAGGCACAGGAAAGTCTGCGGAGTATCGTCACTGGGTGTAGGGATTCGCAGTTGACCCTCAACATAAACGTAACATATTGCGCCTAATAGGCTAGACAGATCCGCCATTGTATGGTTACGCGATTGCAGAAGTATCACTGGAAGCAGTTGCACCCATAAAATATCTAGTACGTACTGAGAATACGGAGCGATTGAAAGTGGAACTACCACATAAAAGCAATCCGTTGAAAGAATCCCCTGGATTTGTGGTCCACACGCAAAGGAGGCAGCTTAAAAACTCTCGTCCCACCAGCACTTAAGTATTGCTCAGCTACCTGGGGTCCGTACCACGAAAGATTGGTAGAGGAAATTTAGCAGGTTCAAAGGAGAGCAGTGCGTCTCGATACAGTTTCATTTATTGAGCGCGACGGCGTTACAGAGGCGCTCAGCCAACTCAATTGGCAGACGCTGCAAGAGGGCTGGTCTGCATCACAATATTTCCAAGAAAAGGCAATTAATATCTTACTTCATCCTACGTATATGTCGATAAAAGACAATGAATGAAAAAGATATATTGCAGTTGACACGGAGACTCTTCACGCGTTCCATTGGCTACTGTAACAGGAAAGAAGAAAAGTAACAATGGTACACAAAGTACTCTTCTGCAAGCCCGCTCGGCTAGCCGCGCGGTCTAGTGCGCTGCTCCCCGAGCGGGCGGGCGTGTCGGTCGCCAGCACGAATCTGCCCAGCGGATTAGTGCCGAGGTCCGGTGTGCCGGTTAGCATGTGGATGGTTTTCCATCTGCCTCGGCGAAAGCGTGCTGGTTCCTCTTATTAAGCCTCAGTTATACTGTGTCGGCGATTGCTGCACAAACACTGTGTCCACGTAAATGTACACCATAATTACCACGCAAACATTTGGGGCTACACTCGTCTGGTATGAGACGTTCCCGAGGGGATCCACTGGTGGCCGAACCGCACAATAACCCTAGTTTCGGTGTGGGGCGGTGGTGGTGTAGGTGCACTGCTGTGGCCTGTTGTGGGGTTGTGAACCACTGAGGGCTATGGCGGGACGAATCCTATCTATCGTTTCTAGGTCCCCAGTTTCATGCACACAATGCACACACTCTTCCCCACACACCGAAGAGTTGCTTACAGAACATAGAAGTCTCTCACATCTATCTACACGCACTATATATAAAGGTAATAAAAAAAATTTCATTGACCGTATCGCATCCTCTGAAGTCTTCTTACACAATTGCATGATATATTCGAGTACTTATTAAGCATACGAAAGCGGCCTGGCCGCGCTTTCACCTCGGGCTGGCCGCGCACCTTGGGCAGTCAGGCACTGTGCAGGGAGTTCAGAAACACATGACGGCGAGAATCGCGTGCCGGCGCGGACCTCGCCGTGTTTCGCCGCAGTCCCACGCCCCGCCCAGCCACTAATGGCGTCCGGTAGTCGCCCACGCGCTGTACGCCAAAATAATCCCTCCCTCCCTTCCCGCCCGACCTAACCACCACTCTCCCTTCCCCACGAAGAGCCCGCTGATGTAATGCGAATGTATTCTGACCGCTGACCCACTCTATACCTGCTTCCATTTACGTACGCAGCTACATTCCCGTTTGCGTTTACGTGTGTCCTCTGTGAACCATTGTATAGTGAATTTTGTAAGGCACTCTGCGTTAGTTCGTCGACAGAGCTAATTCGGGGTGCATCTGCAATTATCATAATTTGCAGTGCTGTCGCTACGGTCGGGAAAAAGTGTAAGAGGTTAGGTCAAATAGTTTCGGAAGTCCATTTGAATACAGATTTTGCCCATTTTAGTAATACCTGTAATTTAGGAGCACTATATTGTTTCAAAAATGATCGCTCTTATACTACTGTGTACATCGATATATTCTAGAATGACTAATGCGCAGTCACTCTGCGTATGATATTCACTGCAGTGTTTTTCAACCACACAGTAGCTTGAGAAATTTGGAGAGTAATTTATATGTTCAGTGAGGTAGTATCTACGTAATGAAATGAAACACCTCCAGGCGTCATTTTGACGTTTCTTTATTATATTTCAACCAGTTTTGGTGAGTCAGTACACCATGTTCAGGCCTGTACACATAAACAGTAAGAATAGCATCATAAACTTACAACGATGCAAGTACAAAGACAGATTAAACAGGATAACGTTCAAGGACAATATCCTGTAAGTTAATATACAGTAATCATTTGATAAAAACCAGCAGATACATCCATCGCCGTATACCTAAATTGGAATTATATATAGTACATCTTAAAGAATTTCCACTATCTAAGTCGTAGATGGGAAGATCAAATAACTAATGAGGAGGTATTGAATAGAATTGCGGAGAACAGGAAATTGTGGTACAACTTCACTAGAAGAAGGGATCGATATGTAGGACATGTTCTGAGGCATCAAGAGATCACCAACTGTTTTCTCGATCGATCTGTGTTCAGTTTTTCAAGGCCTATCCACTGTGCCAAATTATAACTAAATGTGAGGGGGGTGCGATGGGGAGGTTCCCTTGTTAGTATTGGAGGGCAGCGTGGAGGGTAAAAATCGTAGAGGGAGACCAAGACATGAATACACTAAGCAGATTCAGATGGATGTAGGTTGCAGTAGGTACTGTCAGATAAAGAAGCTTTCGCAGGATAGAGTAGCATGGAGAGCTTCATCAAACCAGTCTCAGGACTGAAGACCACAACAACTACAAGTCGTACAAATGTGCTGCGCATTAATAAAATCATTAACCAAATATTTCATGATCATAAGATCGGTCACTGATTTGATATAGCCTTCATGATAGCTGTACCTGTATTGACACTAAGATTTTATTGATGCAGTCCTTTTGCAAGGGCTACTTGCGTTTCAAATTCTGAGAATTATGTGGGATTTTGTATTTATATTGTCATTTTGATAGCTTTACTACATTGATACTTACATACTGAAGGACGTGCATTTCATTCCCATTCACTATGCACGCATTTCATATTTTATGCATTTTGCAATTCTTTCATCATTTTACAATTGCCCGTATGGCTAGACAATTTTCTATGGCAATATTCCCTGGTCAGCGAAACAGAATGGGTGTTGCATATTTTTCGTTACTTGTGAACCCGGTTTAACAGTCTCCCTGGAGTGGGCGGGATGGCTTCTCTTTTCTCTCGTTGGTGGTTGCTGTGGAGAGCTTGTGGGACCAGTCTTAATGCTATGTAGTGACCACAGTTGTCCGCCTTCCTAGTCTCTCAGGTTTGGTACCAACCCTGAAGCATAACTTTTCACTCCCTTTTGAAGCTGCAAACTATCCTCCATGACGAAATTCTGACCATCTTTTGACGAATCAAGGTATACGGGTGGATAGCCATAACGGCAGCCTGTTCCGCGGCAGTCCCGTGGCCAATGATTGGGCGGGATAGGGGCGCACCAATTCTCGCGACCCAGCGCTTCCAGCTCTCTTATGGAGACGTGGAACATCGCTGTCTTGTCCCGTTCCTGCTCGCTGCTGGAGGCTTGAGGTCGCAGTCCTGATATGGGTAAGCATTTGTGTACTCAGTAACTGCCAACTTAGTTGGTTAGAATGCACTTACAGCACCAGGGATTCGTTAGTGAGAGAGCGCTACTTCCTTTCCGTTTCTCATAAATGTTATTCGTAAATTCGATAATTCGTGAGTAATGTTGGACTTGGCGTCTGACCTTTCTCCGTTACGAGTGCGAGGTCAGCTATAGACCATATCAGGGAAAAGATTCTTTTCTTCGAAGTTGCAATATCGCCCTCAGCATCTCTTCTTTAGTTTTTTCTTGTGATACGCTTGTGGATCTAAGTTTCTAGATTGTAACTTCGTGAAAAAGGCTCATGGTTCTTTGTACTAAAACAAGCGGCCACGTGGCGAGCCGTTGAACTCTCGTAATGCTAATTCCGTGGGAACTTCTAAGCCTTGCAGTGATTTTATTTTCTTCCCTTAAACGAGTGCTGCTACGACGGATAGTCACGGTGGTGAGGCCACTTTTTTATTTTCTTATTCGGGTATTTATCCCTCACTCTGTTTAGTCTACGGTAGCGACGAATGCTTGATGGTAATTCCACTGTCTTGTAAAAATTATAGCGTGAAAGGTCTCTGTTGGATTCTGTTCATGTTAATTTCTTAAATCTGTTGTCATTTACGGCATACATTCCACTTCTGAATTTATTGTCGTGTTTCTGACTCCATCTGGGAGGAGACTGAGCAGTGGACCGCGCTACTTTTACACGTAATCAAGAACGATCTGTCACATCACTGCACTTTAAAACACAGTTTATATGTAATTCATGTCACACAGTCTCATATGGAACTTACATCCGCTTTCTTTTATATACTGTATATGGTAAGATACTGTCATACCCCTTCCCTTCTGTGTGAAAGAATGAATGAGCAAATGTATTTCTAGTTGCATACTTGATGGTAGCAGACAAGCGTGTCTGCTAGAGAACAGTGGGACCAACGTCGGAAGAGGTAGCTACGCTTTCTAAAAGTAAAGAGGTTTCTATTCTTAGTACAGTCCTGTCCGTCCCTTGTCATGTTGGCATAGGAAGCTGCCTCTCTGGTCACGTCCGTTTGTATCTGTGAAGCACCCTCAGTAGGGGCCGACGGCAGTCTGTCCGCGGCGAGCGTCGAAGTGGTAAGATCTCCGGCTAAGCGCGTCTCTGCTATGTCTTTCTTAAGTTCAGTCTTTCTTAAGTTCAGCCTAACTGAAAATTTAATCATCTTTATTTCAGGTTTAGAGCTAAAATATCTAATGTAATCTTAAATTGCAACACAGTGTAATTCCAGTGTGAAGCTCAGAATATCTTTCGGTAGTTGCTTTGTCACTACTTTGTGAGTAAAGTGGAATCACGTGTTGATCAGTAACTCTAACTAAGATCATCAATCTTAAATGCGAATGTGCGTGAGATTATAACGTCTCGTCTTGACAATATTTTTCAAGGCCAGGAGCTGGCTTTGCACGTAGACGTCCTGTGGCTACGGTCACAGGTTCGAGTATTGCTACCAAATCCAGCAGAAATTTCGTTGTTGGCAGACCGGGCACATTGCCCGGCAGTTCTGTAACCGGTCGAGCGCTGCGCCGAATAGCAGAATGGCCAAAATAAGGTAGCGCGCGCCTGTAATCACCGGCTAGTAACCGAATCCTGCTGTTTTCCTGTACCCATATTAATCATGAACCCGTGTGCAGGTTAGTGGATACGGGAAGCTACCCATGACTACTCTGTTAGTCATAACAAATTTCTTTACAGTTCGCGGCCACAACTGAGTTGTTCTTGCTGCGCGGGATTAGCCGAGCGGTCTAGGCGCTGCAGTCATGGACTGCGCGGCTGGTCCCGGCAGAGTTTCAAGTTGGTTCAAATGGCTCTGAGCACTATGCGACTTAACTTCTGAGGTCATAAGTCGCCTAGAACTTAGAACTAATTAAACCTAACTAACCTAAGGACATCACACACATCCATGCTCGAGGCAGGATTCGAACCTGCGACCGTAGCGGTCGCTTGGTTCCAGACTGTAGCGCCTAGAACCGCGCGGCCACTCCGGCCGGCTGAAATACAAGTCCTCCCTCGGGCATGGGTGTGTGTGCTTGTCCTTAGGATAATTTAGGTTAAGTAGTGTGTAAGCTTAGGGACTGATGACCTTAGCAGTTAAGTCCTATAAGATTTCACACACATTTGAACATTTTTTTGAGTTGTTCTTCTGTCATTGTAGGCGCGACCACGGCATATACCGAGCGGCTACTAGTTATGGGTATTTCAGTCTGAAGCATCTGCCGGAGGTGGAGGCATAAAATGTGAGGGGGTATTAAAACAATTTCCTCAAGTGCTGACTAATAGAATTGGGATGACTTATAAGGTGGAATACTATATTCAGCTTAGCAATGATTTTCCAGACTTTATGGACTCCCAAAGGTACATAAACCACAGGACCAGTTGAGACCGATTGTGAGTGCCATAGGATCTCCAACACAAGAGGTGACCAGATATCTCGCCTGCTTGCTGCAACCACACATCGACAGAACGGACAGTTACATTAAAAACTCGGCGCATTTTATTGAAGAACTGAGGGAGATTAACGTCAGCCCAAGTGATATTCTTGTGAGCTTCGATGTAGTGTCATTGTTTACCATGGTGCCTGTAAACGAAGCTATTTCATATATAGCAGATACTTTTACGACTGACATAGTGGCTTTATTTAAACAATGCCTGACGACAACTTATTTCCAGTATAACAACGAGTTTTAGGAACAGATCGACGGGGTGGCGATGGGAAGCCCTATCAGCCGAGCTGTTGCCAATTTATTTATGGAGATCTTCGAACAGCGAGCGCTGCCGACTACCAGTAAAAAGCCTGCTAAATGGTACCGCTATGTTGATGACACATTTGTAGTGTGGAATCATGGTGAAGAAGAGTTGGATGTCTTCTCCGTGCACGTGAACAGCATTAATCTGAAGATACAGCTTACGATGGAGAAAGAGAGCAACAGTCAACTCAATTTCCTGGATGTGTCGGTAATTAAACGGGTGGATGGGACGCTGGGCCATAAGGTATATTTCGCACACCCATACGGATCGATACCTCCACAACGAATCTAACCATCATCCTGCGCCAAAAAGAGGTATCATGAAAACCTTGGTGGACAGAACCAACAAAATCTGCGAGCCGGCTTACTTACAAGATGAACTGGATCATCTACGGTCAGCCTTCATCAAAAACGGATATACCAGCAAGGAAATTGATCGAGCCCTCCATCAAAGAAGAATAGATGCCAGAAGTCCTGAGCAACAACGGTCACCTACTGGAAAAGTTTTCCTACCTTTCATTAATAAGGTCACTGACCGTATCGGGAAAGTTCTGGCCAAGTATCGGATCGAAACAATCTTCATACCCACCAAGAAGATTAAGGAATATTTAAGAACTGCAAAAGACGCCCAACATTCCCTAGCAACACCTGGGTTATACAAAATTCCGTGCAGTTGTGGACAAGTATATACTGGAACAACGAAAAGAAGTGTAAACACCCGCTTAGCCGAACATAGAAGAAACTGTCGCTTAGGACACATCGAAATGTCGGCCGTAGCTGAGCATGTTTTTCGAGATGGCAATCACAAAATTAAATTTCATGAGACAAGCGTTCTAGCACGAACATCCCATTATCATGCGCGCATGTATAGAGAAGCAATAGAAATTCACAAACATCATAACAATTTTAATAGAAAAGAGGAAGTTTTAAAGTTGGACAAATATGGATGTCGACGTTGCGCCAGCAGAATGACAATCGATTACTCTTAATCGAGAATGATGACGCCTTCCAAAGATAGGCATACCGTCGGCATCACGTGACGAATGGTGGTGCCCTCTACGCGCTCTATAAATGCGAGAGTACATGTGGCAGTAGCCGGACGACCTCAGAAAATGTCCCCCGCATATGGAGACGAAATGTCAGGTGGAAATTTTGTACATTGACCACGGCCTCTCAGCCCGGAAGTTTCAACGACACCGGCCGTGAAAGCCTACATTGTATGAATGATTTTTCTGTTAGACATTCGCCGTATCGTTTGTCCCCGCCGAAAATGAAGGTCTTGCGTGCCGAGGGTTGGGCGAGGGTGTTATCCGGTCATCCATCTCGCCTTACGCGTCTCCAATATTTTTAATTAAGAAACGTAATAGATTCGGGGTTAGACCTGTGGTGGATTACTGTCTGTTAAATAAGAGGGTGCTGTCAGAATCTGTTCCTTTGGCAGATCTTCACACTGTTTTACTTGGTTTGCAGGTAAGAGGTACTTTACGGTCCTGGACCTCAACCAAGCCTGTTACCGATTCCCCTGGCGGAGGCTTCTAAGGCTTTCCCGGCTTCTGCTACTGATTGGAGTTTTTACGAATTCAGCCGGGTCCCTTTTGGTTTATCCACGAGAGATATTTTTAGGAAATATAGGATCAAATATGATGAATTAGCGGCCCCTCTGAAAGCGCTGCGCAGGAAATGTCAGCAACTTACGTCGAGTGATACACAGTAGGCTGTTTTTGACACCCTTAAACACGCGTTGAGCAATTTTTCGCTTTTAGTGGTCCCTAGTTTTGACCTGTACATCGTCCCTCGAACTAACGTGTCGAACTATTGGGTTGCAACTATGTTGCTGCAAGAGCTGTTACTAATGATGAGGTCAAATATTACACCTACGAGTTGAAGGCGCTCGCTGTCTTATTTCGATTTTACCTCGAGCACCGTCCCTTCGTATTGGAGACGGAGAACCAAGCCCTATCGTGGGCGCTGGCACATCTCAGTGAGACCGGTCGGAGTGCGAGGTGGGCCGTCAGGATATCAGAGTTTGTCAGCGTTTGTCTGACGTCAGATACGTCAAGGATTCCGACAATATGATAGCTGGTGCCGTCATAAGAATGTTTGAAGATGATGCTGAGGATAGCCCTAGAGAACAGGGGGCCCAGGAATAGGCCTTGGTAACTGTGGTTCTGTGTGAAGTGCCTGAACTCTTCGGGGATCCGGGGCCACGTCAGGATTCAGACGCAATTTAGGAAAGACTAAACAGCGAATCCAGTCCGGAGAATATGTACCAGTGCACCAGGTTAGAAAAAGGCATTCTGTGCGCTGAAACCCAAGGTGTTGGGGTTAGATGAATCTGTCTTCCTAGGGAGCTAATTCTAGCCCTCTTCAGAGATTTACCATTATTCGATGGTGGGAGGGGAGGGGGGAGGGCATCTCGACCTTTACAAGATGCTTCATAAGACCGGGGAGCATATCACGTGGCATCCATGTATAAAGCTATTAAGCAATTAGTTAGACAGTGTCAAAAATGCAAAAGGTTCAAACGCAATTCGGGACGTAAGTGCACTCTTTCCAACTCCAAAAGGACACAGTTTCCCATGCAGCGACTTTCCATTGACCGCGGGGACCCTCTTTCCTGCACAAAGTCTGGTTGTAGGTATATTTTTGTCGTTGTTGATGCGTTTACTAGGTTCACGTGGTTGATGCTAAGTGCTGCTATAACGGCGGGAGCTAATGCTAGCCTCCTAAGTAAAATCATTACACGGTTTGGTCCTCCTGTTACCTTGGTGAGCGATATTCCACCAAGAACTTCGAAGCTTTTGTTTTAGAAATGGCACTGAGCACGTGACAACGACACCTTATTATCCACAGCCGCCCTTTGCGGAGAGGATGAATAGGAGGTTAAGCCCACGCTTATAACTTTTCACGCTGATAATCCGGCAAAATGGGACCAACCTTTGCCATGACTGAACTTTGCATTTAACATTTAACACGAGTCTTACACTTATTTTGCTTATACTTATTGTAAAAAGGTCAGTGAGAGTAACATTAAATAGGCACAATAACATCAAAACGATGGTTGCTGGTGTTTTATTTTATGACGCAATGTAACGGCCCAAGTCCCATAGACCATCAGTCACAAAGATGGACACACAAATCTAGAGGTGATGCCTAGCCAGAAGATCTGAACGATATTTTTGTCTCCCGTAAAAGGAAAAAAAAAAGTATATTGATAACCATGAATAATACGTTACCTGAAGGATCAGTTTTGTTCCGTATCTTAATCAATGTTCCACCAATACCTTATCCTAAGTACTTCACCCATCAAGCAGGTAGACTGCTGTCCTACTAGTCACATCCGTTAAGTCTTGAGAACGGCTGTTCACGATTTGAACCCGGTTCCTACACAGTGAAATGCACGGGACGATGAATATATTTGGCCTTACATGAGCTGTGTAAACAATGAAAAACAATCACAAATTCCTTCAGTGGACATGAATAGCTCAACCACTACAAGGAAACATTGACATTTACCTATTTACGTACGAGATGTTTCTTGACGAACAGTGAAGGGTTGTATGGAGTTTTGCCGTTAGGTATTTAGTATTTCAGTGAATTAAAAATTTCTGTTATGTGTAAATGTAACGTAACAAAAATAATCAGTGTCGCACAAAACCCTTATAAGTAGACTTTATGATGGTTTATCTGAAACATTTATAACTCAACCTACAACTATCTTGCCAGTCCTTATTCTAACATTGCCTGTAGCTATAAAAAGGAGCTTGGTGTACTTTTTCTTGATACACAGTCCATAATGCGAGAGACTAATTAGTCACAGTATTTCGTCATCTGAAAGCAGATTCCCAGTCCCGCAACAAAAGAAACTTATTTCAAGAGGAGTGGCAACTCATTTTGTGCAATTAACCAGCCCTGTAATATTATTCCTAAGATAAAATGCTCAGTTAACCAATCTTCTGTGCAATACATGACGAATTTATACAGATGCTGTGATAACACTGTCACTTCAAAAGGGTATATAACTTACCGTCTGTCCGCTGAGAGTTATGGGTGCTGTTTATTCCATCATTTATGAGTGCAGTTTCATCACTGAGTAGCACGAATGAAATTAACCGGCGATTGGCAATTACCATCGCCAAAACTCCAATCGTCAAACTTTATCACCTGCATGAAGCTGTTATACATGCTGATGACGTCAAGCTTATAAGCAGCGATGACGAATCTGTCGCCATACTTTGAATTTGTTATAAAGGTACTCAAAAATTTTGTCTCCTCGTAGGACCACAATCTGCCGACTGAAGGGTGGGTGCTACATTATCCTCAGCTTTTATTTCGAACATACATTCAGGTGGTAGGTGGACATTAATATCTGCTCCAACCTCATGAAATTATAGCTGAACGCGGTACTACGGTGTTAGGAAACCACCTTCGGAATTTCTAACGAGCTGCGTGTACAGGTTTGTCACAATGCTGCATGGAAATACCACCGTATTCAGTTTGTGTAAATACGGTATGTACATTATTATCTTTAAACAACTATATTCCCATCGTCAGACTAATATCGCAGTTTCTTTTTACTCAAGTATTTGAGTCGTGTTAGCTCCTGTTGTAGAGCTAGGCATAGGCGTACTAACTATACACTTCAATGTATACCATCTCCCTGTTAACGTACATTGAAAATTAATCACTGAAGGTGATTCTTAACTCTAAATTGACTATCATTTGTCTCGAAACACAGTATAACGCTCACTTACTGGGAAAGAATAACTTGTAATGTACTTTGTTTACAAAGGCACAATGAGATTCCTGACTCGTACAAGTGGTTAAGCATGTGGAAAAGCTCATCCTAAACGGTTTACGTATTAGTTTAAGCTATTGCCTTCAGCAGATAACGGGACTGTGCGACCGGCCCTGCTTCCTCTAGGAGTAGTCAACGCCTTGTCTATGTCTAACGGGCAATGGATCAACAGAGGTTATCTGTCGTCCACCGAGGGGACAGAAGAAGGGCTGTTAGTAGTTGGAAGCTCCAGTCGGGTGTGTTATAGCACACCTTAAGGAAATGGTGTAACGAAAATGGATCGACTTTATGCGCACATTGTGTTTATTCCGGAAGAAAAATTCTGCCACTTGTATGAGGGCAACTTGGGTGCAACTGGAGGAACAGTTTCGTGTCAGTTGCAGTCACTCAAGGGAGAACCGATAATGAATGAAATTTTCTGTTCCTTCCGGAGAGTAGCTACGGTGGTTCATAAATGATTCAAATGGCTCTGAGCACTATGGGACTTAACATCTGAGGTCATCAGTCTCCTAGAACATAGAACTACTTAAACCTAACTAACCTAAGGACATCACACACATCCATGCCAGAGGCAGGATTCGCACCTGGGACAGTAGCGGAGGCGCGGTGCTACGGTGGTAAGAGCAGCTAGTTTCGTTTGTCGTGGACACTGCACCGCTATCAGTTTTGCGGTATTTTTTCAAGCTGTTTGCTCTGTAGTGAAACGTCATCTGTGTATATCTGGACCTCCATCATAGTGTAGAGCTTTGTGAAGTCAGCAGATACGTCGGCTGCGCATCGTACGACGCAAGGGGCCACTGGGATGACAGAGTGCAGAACGCTCATGGGAACGTTTTATTTATTTCTGTTGAATACATACTCCAGAGATTCTCTTCCCTCCACATAAACATTTATTAAAAAAACTGACAGGACAGCAAATTTAGAAGCGCACAGAGTTAAAATGTGAGTTTGCTAAGTGCGGGAATTTTTGCAGCACAGTCTCAGAAATAACATCCCTCCTATACCTTTGTCTCCCAAACGCCATAATAAGTGATGCTCGATTGAATTTGACTACGATCAACAGGTTTCGGTTGATTTAAATGATGTGTCGGACATCGTATGGGACGTAAGCAGAATTTAATTCGTAATTGTACTAGGACCGGTTGCAAATAATAAACACAACCAAAGCAGTTTGCATTTACTGCAGTGATACGGTTTACAGTGGAACACTCCTAAAAGATGGAGTTACAAGTATCATGGGAAACAGGGTCGAGTGGCAAAATTTAGAAGACATACGAAAGGAAATGTGATGTTTTCGGAGCGAATGGAGAATAACAGAGAATTCTAGGGGCAAAGGCTAACTGTTTTGTTGCCGAGTTGAAACAGAAGAGCGACCAGTGGCGAATGGCGTCAGACAGCTGTCATTAACAGAAACAAATTACGAGAAAGAGAGATTCACAAGTGCCTCCGTGCAGGCGGGTGAACAAAGCAGTCAGGTGGCCTCTCCGATTGGTTACTTCCAGAATGTCGAGTTACGTAGCGTTTTTATACAGACTCTACACTGCCCTTTGATTTCTGTCCAGGAGTTCATCGCTCATATAGTGGGATGTGTAACTGGCTAGAATAACCAGATGTTAAATATAAAATCTTGACGAGGAAGCTAAGAGCGACAAAAATTACTGATTTCCATGAAAGTGCAAAGTCACAGGTAGCTGGGGTTACGTGTTAAAATATGCAGAACCCATCGGTCGTGGAGTAATTCAACGACAACTTAACAAGATAGCGCGTGTTAGTAATAGTAGATGAAATGAAGTTACTCACATCCAAAATGGTGTAAAAATGTTTTATACCCACTACCTACAAAAGGACAGTGGTGTTACGACAATAAAATGCCATTAAGAGAGCAAAGAGAGTGTTTGTTTCACAGAACTGAGAGTCACTAACAACTTCCTTAATAGACTAACTGAAAACGAAGTTCCAACCCTCAATCAGAGAAGAGATGCGGATAAAGCTGTTTTCTAGGGGGATAAGTACAAAACTAAGCAAATCAACATGAAGTAGTAAAGAATCATCCTGGTTTAACAGCGCCATGTAGCAGAAACAAAGAAGGGAAACTTATACAAAAACCTCAACAACAGTGTATCTGCAGCATTAGCTACGCGCTAAACCTATTGTTGATGATCGGATCCTGGAAAGTGATTAACTGTCAGAAAAATTAGAAATATCCGGTCAATTATTCACTTCATAAAATGATTCAGATCTGCAGTATAGCATCTTGTGGAGCTGAAACTGAAGACAACAGAGAGAAAGTCCCAAAATTAAATTTTGCATTAATAAATGAAAATCATTTTAAGGACCACCCCTACAGAAAAACCAACTGAACGAGACGAGCTAGAATATCCTGACGCAGGTTCTGCTTGATTTTACATTGACAGGAAAAAAATAGCAACAGAAAAAAATAATCAACTTCCAGGGATACATTTGTCTAGGTAAGACATTTAAGTGATTAAAATTTCTAGAACATAGGTTAATGAATGCGAGAGATATGCCGTTGCAAATGTGAAACGCTGAAAGGGTATAGCCACCAGAATGTTTATAGCAAGCATGCAAACATGCATATTGTACAGGTGCTGTATGTTAGTTTTTAGAACGGAGTTTCATGCCTCTAGCACTTGGTCAGTCAGTAAAAGTATAGTTAATGCTGGTTGTGGATGATGACAGAGTTGTCGCCTGAAATGCACCCATATATGCTCGATTAGGGACAGCTCTGCTGATCGACAAGGCCAAGGCAACATGTCGGCGCTCTGTAGAGCATGTTGCGTTACAACAGTGTGGTATATGGGAGAGCGTTATCCTACTGGAAAACACCCCATGGAATGCTGTTCACAAATAGCACCACAATAATACGAATCACCAGACTGACGTACAAATTTGCCGTTACAACGTTTGGAATAACCATGGGAGTGCTCCTGCTGTCATACGATTTCCCAACCCAGATCATAACACAATATGTAGGTCCAGCGTATCTAGTCGGCAGACAGATTTGTTCACGCCTTCAACTGGCTTCCCTATAAGACACGGCTATCACTGGCGCCGTGGCAGAACCAGTTTTCAACAGAAAACACAACAGAGTTCCACCCTGCCATCCAATTAGCTATCGGTTGACACCACCGATGTCAGAAATAGCGGTGATTTGGGGTTAGTGAAATGTACTCTACGGGGCATGTGGTATGGAGCTCTCCTTGAAGTAACCAATTTGTAACAGTTCGTCGTGTGACTGTGGTGCCGACCGCTGCTCAAATCGCTGCTGCAAAGGCAGTACGATGCGCCAGAACCACATGCCGAAAACGATCGTCTTCCCTCTCGTTAGTGCCACTCGGCGGTCCGGAGCCTGGCCGTCTTGCGACCGCTGCCAGCAGTGATGCACAGTGGCTACATACCTGCCAAGTCTCTCTGCAGTATCGCAGAAGGAACGTCAAGTTTCCCGTTAAAATGAGGTACTGATGATAGCGTCCTTGTCACCTTGGAGGTATTCTTGACTAACATCAGCTCACAGCGTCCAGTCTGAAAGGTAACTAACACTCACTACCGTTGCAGCGTGTATTTAAAGCGTACCTGATTTGCATCCGCATAGTGGCGCTGCAGACATCATTCAGACACTGATGCTGACACACTCTTACCAACTTCCGTTGATGTGGCACAACTCCTTCTTGGTGTTGCAATTTTTTTTTCTACCAGTGTATTTATGGACTCACTCGCGGAAGCGAAAATCTCCGCATCAGTGGCAAGGACATTACGATTCTTGTATTTCTGACGGGATGGAAGAAGGTTCCTACAGAAATGGAATACGACGTCATTATCGTCCATCTGTTGTGTACGTTAAAGGTAATTTATTCAGGACGTGTATTATGACATCTTTGCAGGAGAATATCCTGTCTTTAAGAATCAGCACGGCTTCGGGAGAAACCAACAAGCATTATTCCCGCGATATTTGCAAACAGTAGATGAGGTAGATTCCAATTACCTAGATTCTTGAAAGAATTCAGCAAAATCACATTTTTACTAAAAATTAGATACGAGTATATACGGCATTAGCTTGAAGAATTATTGACTAAAAGAATCCAATACCTTGCAATGGATGGCGAAAGCTCAACAGAAAACGTAATAAAACCTAGTGTCCCCCATAAAGCATAACAGGGCCATTAAAGCTCTCCGCATACATGTAAGATTTATCTGATATGAGCAGCAGCAAAAAAAAATTTTTTCGGTGATGTTTTTGTCTATAGGGAAGTATCGTAGTTCACGAACGAAAGAAAATACAGAACGCTTTTAATTTGCAGTAGGGCCAGTGTGTGGAATTCCGTTTGGTTAACAAATGTTTTGTTTTATCTTCATCAAAAAGAAAAATCTAAAAGTAGCTAGTTATTGTCCTTGTATGTAGTGTGTTACGTTACTGACTTTCAACCAACACGTGCTACGACTGCAGTTCTGAGATATGAAGTTTTTATTGTAATTCGTGAATAATTAATCAAGTGCATCACTTTTTAAAGTTTATTCTGTATTATGATCTGTCTTTTAATGTTGATGACCGTGCACATGCCATATTTTACTTTTCATTTGCGTAACTATTTTTTTTTTTTGTATGATCTAATCTCACTGCAAAACTAAATGTAAGTAGAATATCTATTCTTGAGCACTGAATTCCATAGTCTTAGTGTTACTGTCATGATCTGTCTTCTAGAGTTACGGCGATGGTTTCCAGAACAAGCCAATAAAGTGTTCTGTTTTACCTGCAACATGGTGGCGAATCCTGGTTGGCTACGTTGCATTCTGTAGTGGTGACCTCACAGTAGATATTCGTTGCATCAGTTTTTTTGGGACGATGATTAAACTGAAGAAGATTCGACAATCCGTCGTTTTCTGATTTGCAAATTATTATTGTCCACTTTCCTTCTCGTCCTCAGCTATCAACATACAAGGTCGTCATAATTAAACTTTCACTACTTGAGAAGGAACCCATGAAAATCGAGTGATCGTAGGGCAGTGAAACTCTGTGCAAACATTTGTAAGGACATGCGAAAGAGAAATAACAAGCAAGCCATCGGAAGAAACACTTTTTAATTTCCACATGAGAGGGTAACATTGGTTAATTGTGTACCTTGTTTACTTGCCAGGTTACAAACATTGCTGTGTGTGGCGATTATATGCATCCACGACAGCCAGGAACCGGACTACGGATACCATTTCACAATTGTCTGCTGAACTTCGCGAACGGTGGACCACAGATTACTCAGCTGTCGCGATACAGCTCGTACACCCACTAAGAACGCACATCGTATTGAACATTCTCAGCCATGGCAACAGCAAGTTCTGCCATAGATTGTGGTGCAATTGGCCATTGGCCTGTCCCAGGAGCAATTCCCAATCGGTAGTTAAGTCCGATTTCCGAATTATGTTCTACTCCTGTACGGAAAGAGTACCTCTCTCTATTACTTTAACTGGTCGGTACTCGCAAATAGAAGCATCATTACTTCTGTTGTTTTGATAAAACAGCTTTGCGAGTAAACCTATGCTCACCTCGTTCAGACCCACGCTGACTATCTGTAATAGTAACGCACACTGAGGATTGTGATTCCGCCTTAGGTTGCCGTTCCAGTACCAGCGCCTAACAGCAAGTCATGACGCAAACCCTATTAACAATGCAAATCCTACAGGGCACAGTCTGAAAATCATTACTATAAAGTTGGGTACCCGTACGGTAAGTAGTTTTCCATCTACACTGGTTCTGGTAGCGAAATTTTAATTATAACAACCTTGCTCAACTCTACTACCTATTTCATAACCTTTTTGTCAGTTGTGTTAGACACTTCATTGAACATTGAAATAACCTCTTTATTTGTTTAATTATTTTACTTGTATTACCAAAGTTCTTCTTGCACCCTCGACGTCGTGTCCCAGATGATAAATTGACCAAATCTCCACACCGCACTCCCACGACATCCATACCTAACACTGTCTTCTCACTCCTACCGCCCGTCACGTGCTGATGTGGCATCCCTTCAGCTGGGTGCCTATAACTTCGTTTCACTCTGTTGTCACGTAAACAACACGCAGGGGTTAGCAGCAACAAAATCTGCGCCCATCGCGTTATCATCAGAGAAGCGCCATAGTCTTGTGACCAATTAATTTTCTTTATGGTACATCCCTAATCAGCGACATGAAAGTGGCACTGAGTTTAGAGGCATATTCAGATGTTCATTTAAACACAAAGAATTTTTTTCAAAATTTGAATTATCTGGTATTCTGTTAATTACTTTACCTATAATATTTTAATCCCACTTGCGTTCAGTGTTATTGCATACTGACCGTCCAACTACATCTTAACAGTATCTGATGAGACGTACATCTTGATTTTAATCCAACTGTGTCCATTGGACGGGTTATTCTATGCAAGTTCTTTGTTTATGTTTAGTCTGTTACTCATTCGAACAAATAATCAATGTTTTTTTTCACATTTATAGTTTTTAGCAGTTATGCCTGGGGTGGGGGTGGGGGCTGTTAGACGCCAATTTGAAAATGGCTACAGAGCCGAAACTGGGCAGATTTGTGTCACTGAGAAAACAACAGCTTAACTTTCAAGTTGACAACATAGTTCAAATGTTCAACGTAAGTACCAACAAGTGATCTGTAACAGGACGAAAATGTGAAATCACTGCTGTTAGTGCCTAATTGAGGATTCAGATTACTTACAAAAATCATGTCTGAAGTAGCTGTAATCGTAACTAATAGCTACATCACGAAATACAGAAAATATTTCAAACTACAGTGGAAAATAGCTTGCCTCAAGGAACAGTATGTGCTCCAGAATATAAAATTAGTAGTTGCTGTGTACTTTCTACAGGACAACAACATGCAAACCTGCAAAACACTCGCTTCTCATGGGCGGCCACGCTTCAGGGAACATTCACCGCAACAGATCAAAGCACCTGCAAGGCAAAAAATGATCCGCTCTCGTCCCCCATGCTGGTAAATATTCTGGCCACTAACATCAACAGCAAGAACAACATGCTGTTCTGTTGTCCGTGGAGCCTCTGGCAACTGCCATGAGAAGCGCCAATTGCTTTGCCACAAGAGCGCACTTCCACGACCACGATGCTGTCATCGCGAGCACTATTTTCCTACGATAAGTCACATGTTCCCCAGCGACTCGTACTGTATCCATGTGTCACTACAGTATTCAGGCCAATATCCAACCACAGCTCGATAGTGCTACTTGCCGTCGAGCGCGCAACGGGATAACGTACGAATGTGTTGTTTAAGCGAGCGAGGCAACTTCTTCTGCTACGCTGTTTTCGGATCATGGCCGTACGATAGGGCTTGACCCGCCGGCGACTAGGTGCATGCACTCGAACTTCAAGAACGACTGCAGCACATACTGAGCCGAAGAAACTATGGAATTCGAGATGTCTGCCAAGGTCTTCAGATGCAAATACAGTGACGCATTTACCACCAGCGACGTACTTCGAAATTCTGCAGCAAATCGGTGGTACCCCATACTTCCCCACAGGACTGAAGATCATTAAAGCAGTTTCAGGGATGTTCCAAAAGCAATGCCTCGTAATAAGGCGAAAGAAGCACTTATAGATAGGGTATTCGCCGTATCAGTTGTTGACTATCACAGGACTCCAGATTCACAGAAGTGAATTCTTTTGAGAGGGGTAATTCTCCCTGACAACGAAGACCACTGCGCCAATGCCAAGTTATAAGCACGCAGAGAAACACTGCAATGTTTCAGATCTCAGGGGCTCCATCTTGTGGCCAAGCACAACACCATGCCACCGATCGTCTGAAATGTGGCTGCGACCAGCCACTGGGTAATGCCCACAGTCAAAGAAAACTGCCTCCTAATGCTGCAACTACGGCGCCTGGTACCCATAATCGCGCACAAAAACGCTTGGCTACGTCAGTGGGGCCTCACGACTGTTGATCCGAAGACCATGCAGCCCCAAAAGTAGGCACATCAAGCAGCGACTTCGCAGCCCTGCCTTCAGTGAGAAGGTAAAATTCGGCAAGGGGCTCTAGTGTCATATGTTGTAAGGGGTCACTTCCCTCAGCCAACAGCGACAGAAGACATTCACCGTCACCAAAGACCTGCACCCAGAAGCACCGTCACAGACTCACAGCCTCAGGCTGTGCAACTGACTGTTGTGGATCTCCCAACACAATGGGGCTAACATGCTCTTTTCAGATAATCGTCTAAAAAGTTTCAAGAACACTTACCAGCCTCCCTACTCTCATGGTCTTACCATTCACTGCAGCGATCAGGATCACGTACCAATGCAGGCTGCACATGGCCAGATATAGAGGTATTGAAGGCTATACTACTGCAATGTGAAATTCCAGAGGCATTTACTCACACGGTAGAATTCTGGAATTTCCTATGGGAGTAGAATATTGACATTTGCCCCGTGTCTGAAACCAATGTTATGCCAAGTCTACGACCAAACTACACTTGTTATAGGAATGATCGACTCACTGTTGGGGAAGGCACAGCAATTTATGCCCGGGATTCTCTGCAGCGCTACCAAGCGCCATCACTGTCTCTCACCAAAATAGAAGCCACATTCGTCACTGTGGAGACCCGGCAAGGGCCTGTAACACTCTTCACTGTCTACAGGCCACCTCAAAGACATCTCGCACCTGAAGATGCTGAAGATCTGCTCCAACACATAGGAAAATGTATTATCGCCAGTGACTTAAGCGGGAAATATCCGTTCTAGAACTCGAGGATGACTGCACGCAGTGGCCACGTCCTCCTACGAGCTATCGAAAGAGCCAATGCTGAAGTGTGTGGTCCACTTGCACTCAATATCGGCTCACATGGAAAAGGAGCACGGGATGTCCTAGACATTGGCATCTTTATAGGGTTCCAGTATTAATCTCAGTAGAGGTTATCCATGTCCTCTCCTCGGATCACCTGCCAGTTGTGTTTATAGCGACGCTCCAGCCCACCAACACACAAAGATTTAGCACTGCCAGACACTCCGTTGACATTAATAAGAATGTCAATGAAGCACTCACTTCTCTTTAAAAAAAATAATAAAACTAAAGTAATTACAAAATTTACAACAAATTTAAAAAAAAAGAACTGCGACGTAATTTAATTTGTAAACTGTCCAACAGCGTGTTGTATAAAAATGTGTAATATGTACTCATGTAAATAGTCTAGTTTTTAAGTTTCACCTGCTACTAGCCATCCCAGTCCGATTAGATTTTTAGTATTTCTTTTTGCCAATCTAATGCAGCTTGCAGCTATTTTGGACACACTCAATACTACTGTTGTAATATTGTCGATGGATTCACTGTCCATTGTAAAAAAATTGTCATGTTGTTCAAAACTGTAGACTGTAGGTGATGGTTATCATTAGTAATAGTACTAGTTTAAGGAAAAAAAAGTGCTTCTCCTTGGCTGTTTCATCTCATTGTGAAATATGAAAGTATCTACTTTCTAAAAGAACCAAATTGTAATTTTTTCGCAAAGTATCAAAAATGTATCTGTTTCCCGAGAAAGAAAGAAATTGTATCATGTGACAAAAATTCTAACTGTGAATTTTATAGCAGGAACCAATGTTTAGCAAGAACAAAATCGTATCGCTGAACATTGACATGCATCTGTGCCCGTATCTAAGAGAACCAAACTGCATCTCAAGAATCAAATTGTATCTGTAAGAACTGAATAAACGAAAAAATTCGTTGCCATACTTCTTTTTTGTTATTTACAGAAAACTTATCCCTTTTGTATAAATAAAGAATGTTGCAGGAGACAGATCATTGATTTTGAACAAGAGTCATTTTAAAGAGGTGAAGTTTAAGATGGAGAATAACGAAATGTATTTAATGGTTGCATGGAACTATGACTATTGTGCTCCACGTGTTTTGTAGTGGGAGCAGATGACACATGGCCATGACCAGTTCCAAAGACGTATAGCAAACAAGTCTAATATTATATATCTCCCGTGCTTGAGGAGAACCACGGTCATAGGATCTGGTTAAAGCTACACGCTGACAAAGTGTGAAAGAAATACAGTATACGCAGATTTTGAGGTAAAAATTCATTATTTCTCTTTCAACTTAAAAGTAATTTTACATTTTCACAAGAAAGGCTACACTATTTTCACACAACGTTTGCTTTTTGAGTCGATGGAGAGCAGGCACACACAGAATTCCAGGTCTCGAATAGCAACAACCTTGAATGTTGTCAAATTACCGAGAGAATGTCTCTATTATACCAGCAACTTCTGTGTACACTTCGAATGCAACATCTTTAAATATCAACTGTATATATATATATATATATATATATATATATATATATATATATATATATATATATGTATATATTTCGTGTGGCTAATAGAATACAGTAGTAAGTAAGTAATAACACAAACAACGTATAAAAACAATGAATGGTCAATATGTTACAGGCAACAAACAATTATTAGATCTGAAAAGGGAAGTAAGACACAAAATAGACAAAAATACATAGAAATTATAGTAATAGTATCTAGTAATAGGTTTTTCATAAGGAAAGGAGTAGACCAGACTCATGGTTGTATATCCAAGTCCCTCAGTCAGCCAGAAGCATCTCCCTCCAGGAGGTGCAGCTCCTGCATTGTGCCAGGGAATCTCCTCGTAGGGCAGTCCATTGCGATATGATGTAGATATCAACTGTACATGTTCTTCATCACGGAATCCCTGAACGTCTCCAGTGATGTTACGTCTTGTGATGCCATTGTGAAATGCTTTGAGTATGGCACACCATTTGATCATTTATACAGTTCGTTGCACAACACCAGTGACAGGGCAATAGTTAATCATACGATCATGTAGAACTACTCACACGATCATGTAGAACTACAGCGTTCACTGCAGTGTGTTCAGGGAAATTTGCCAAAGATTTAAAGTAAGTTCTGACGTCTATAGGCTCCGATTTAAGTAGGACTGAACCGTGCATAAATGTCAAATGCTAGACTGCATACATTTTCATTCCACAGCATGTGTAAGTTATCATAGGGTAGTATTCAGGGTTTAGGTAAAATCTGCCATTAGTTAACCCGGAATTATCAAATTTGGTGGAATCATTTTCTATATTCCCTTTTCTGTTAGTCTGGAATGCAGGTATGAAGAACCTAGTTGTTTCTTGCAGTCGGTAGAGCTATGTATTCAAAAATCTGCAATGAACGTAAAGATAATAAAAATACACCTGCCTTCAGAACTTTTAGAAGCTCCAAACGCTGCTCGTCTGATAGTGATGCGTGGCATTTACCATATTATTTTACTGATGATATCTTGTTCATCTTTTGTGATGCCTCATTGTATGAATTGTTATCCGTTGCACTCCATACCTGAAAAAGTTGCCGTTTGGTGGTGAAAATAAGTCATTACACATATTCAAAGTGTCCCATAAGTAGTTTAACAGGTATACATGCAGTAAATCTCCTATACACTTGAGATGTGTTACACACTGCACATATTCAAAGTATCCCATAAGTAGTTTTAGAGGTATACATGCAGTAAATCTCCTATACTTTTCATATGTTCTACACACTAGCTCATCTACGAACCATCCAGCCTTTTCTAAATCGTTCAAAGTCGAGGGAGAAGTCGAGACTTATATTTTAAGAATTTGTGCTAGCCAACATTTCACGTGTGGTCAATCTCGACCCTTTTAAGTTTATACCGTATCTCATGAAACAGGAGCACTAAAGCACTACGTGTAAACATTTTTAATGTTTCTGAGCAACAGTCACACAATAATTTTTAAATTAACACACCCCATTTGACTGTGTTGTTATTCATTTAATTACGACCAAGGTTTCGGCCTTTTATGCCATTTTCAAGTGATTGGGGTTATGTCATTAACATTTTTTGCAGCACATCACGCTCAAAATTGGCCATAAATTAAGAAAAATATTCACTCCCCACGAAATGCCATATGTAAAAATCATGATTTTTTAAATTAAATGTAACGTGGTCCCACTATTATTTATTGATCTCTTTACAAGATGATGATTTTACTGTGGCATTTCGTGGGGGAGTGAATATTTTCCTTAATTTATGGCCAGTTTTGAGCTTGATGTAAGCAAAGGTAAGTAATGAAGTCTTGGTAGCGATAAAAACTGTAGAACGTACGTCTCCGGTTGGTGAAGTATCGTTGTGATTCTTCTGGTGACATAAACTCAGTCGCTTGAGAATGGCATAAAAGGACGAAACCTGGGTCGTAATTAAATAGACAATAGTACAGTCAAATGGCTGCGTGTTCATTTTAAAACATTACGTGTAAGCTTCGATTCCATTTCAACAGTATCATACCTTTTCATAAATGATCCATCAAGATATACGAAACTCCTATATGTGAGGTTTAGAGCGTCTTGGTGTTTGATGAAAATCCTAACTTCATCATTCTTGTTAAATGCGGTTACAGCATAATGATTATGCAAGAAGTGTTCCTGATGTATATTATGGTAGTCATATTCCACTGCTTTAATTATATCGAACATCGTTATTGCAAGGTTTCAGACCTACTGATTTAAACAATTCGTAGTTCGCAGTTCTGTTGTGAGGTCTCACGTTGTGCATTGAACATATTTGTTTTATGTCTCACCCTCATCGTTGCTTTATAACCACTTGCCTCAAGTCTCGACCGCCTGAAGGTCGCCACTGCTGCATCTGGTCTCCCAGCAAGATGGTGTCTTTGCTGTCACCAATAAGTTGGGGGCGGGTCCACTGCAAGTCCCGATCGGTTGAAGGGCATCGCTGGTCTCTGCATGTTCGATGTCACTGGTGGTTCCACTATATACGTAGTCATACAGTAATTTCCTCAATACGAAAGTCTATCAGCTGATTGTCGTGGTCCACGATACACAGTTGCAGATTGCCCAATGTCTAGACTGTTACTGGGAGGTATACAGTATTGGTAGAGGTCTCAAGTAACCCAATACCCAAATCCAACTGATGGGAAGAATCTGTAAATTGTATAAATCAATCTATTGTTGAGATAGAAGTTTGTTGCAGTGTTACACTCGACGCAGGTTGTACTGACAGCAAGTACATCCACCGTCTGAATATATCAATAAAATTTAATAGGATCCTTCATCAAAACCTGTCCTTTTTGTGAAACCCAGTAGTCGTCCTACTGAACCTCTCCGGTTAAAGGCAGTCGTTGCCTTCACTGTCTTTATTTCAGATTTAAGTTTACTGATCTTTGCAAGTAGCACAATCCCTTTTACAGACCGTTTTACGACTTTGTCGTATGCACCATTTCCACAATTTCTTTTCTATCATTAGTTTCTAGGTAAAGATTATTGTTGGCGTCTGGGATATTCGGAATGCTGTTGTACCTCTCCATTCCAATAAACGCAAGACTCCACTTCGCTTAAATTAATTGGTGGGAAGTAATTTGCGAATAATACAGACGATCGTTGTTTCAAGGTATAATGGCATTGCATCCGAACCTCAGATGATGAGTGTGTATTTATTGCAGCACATTACACATCCATTGTAAATGTCAGGACAAACATAATGTATAGATGTAAGCAAAGGCAAGTATTGAAGTCTTGGTAGCGATAAAAATTGTAGAATGTACGTCTCGTGTTGGAGAAGTATCGTAGTAAGTCTTCTGGTGGCTGCAGATCTCCAATTGAGTCAAAATGGTAGACGTCATTTGTATTTTTCTTAACATACTCCACGGTGGGTTCCAGGTCCTCCAGCAACATCTAATTTCAGAATTCCACATTCTCTGGATTTCCACATAGTCTTTGATAGTGTATCCCGCATAAACACAGCACGAAATTTTGGAATACTGAATTTTTTTCCCGACAAGTTCGAGCAGATCTGTTTTTGTAAGTGGACTGTCCAGAAGGATGGCAAGGGTCTTTTCTTTTATTAATGAAGAGACCTGGTTCTTTCTTGTATGGTTTCAGGTACAGTCCTTTTCCGATGGCTGCTGCTTCTATCGTGTAGTTGTCTCTCCTTGCCTCCTCCATCGACTCCTTTGAGTTCTAAGCATTCTTGACCGTTCTGGCAATAGCCACAGGACCACCAGCCAGTAAACCCATGAATGAGATACCTGACAGAACAGGAGTGAGAAAGGGGATAATTCCACTCGATGTCTGAGGTATTGGCAGATCCTGGGTGCTTTAATCGATTCCTTATCCATCTGGGCGCTTTTCGCAGCATACATCACGGCCACGATACAGTTTTTGAGACACCTAGTCTTCTGCTTCATCGTTGTCTATTTCTTCTTTGGTGCACTACAAACCGTGTTCATAACTCAGTTGAAACCCATGCCTAACTTATTTCCACTACACATAGTTAGATCAAATACAAATGCAGCAATGTTCTGTCCTATGCCAATACTCTTTCTCGCACATATTACCTTGGCTTTATCAGCTAAAATTAATCTGCAGCATGATGTCCTAGGATATCTTTATGTTTTGTGTATGTGATGTCATATTTCTAACACTCCTCGTCAAACACGTTAATTCGCTTATCACCGCAAGTCAAACATTTTTGAAGCTTTGTACTAGGGCCACAATAATTATATCCCAGAATGTGCAGTTCGAATGGAATTTTATCGATACTACCACTGCCCCCTATATTGTGTCCCCTGTCGCGCATGTTATGCTGCTGTGCTGGTTGTGCTCTGCGCACTCCATTACGAGGGTAATCCCGAAAGTAAGGTCTTCGACTTTTTTATAAGTACATAGACCTGTTTATTTCTGCAATGATTTACATCAGTTTACAGCTTGAACATTTAGCTACTTTTCGACATAATCACGATTACTGTCGATGCATTTTTGTAGACGCTGTGGCAGTTTTTGTATGCCCATGTCATACCAGTTCGCCTCAATGCTTTTCAAGAAGTTATGAACCTTTTCTTTCACATCGTCGTCGTAGCTGAATCGCTGGGACCACAATTAACGCTGACAGGTACTGTGAGTCTCTGAAAAAACTCAAACAGGCAATTTAGAACCGAACAAAAGGAATGTTGTGCAAGGGCGTACACATTCTCCATGAAAACGCGCGCCGGCAATCCGTTGCTCTCCTGCAACAGTTTCAGTGGAATATAATCACCCACCCAACCTATAGTCCTGACTTGACTCCCAGTGACTATCACCTGTTCTCTAGGTTAAAAGAACATTTGGCCGGAAAGCGATTCAGCTCCGACTGAGAGTAAATCGAAGAAAGCCGAATGCAATGAGAAGTAGCAGAAATGAGTACTGTAACGAACTGAACATCAGGATTGATGTTTACGAAGTATGTAAAGTTAAGGAATTCTACTGCTTAGGCAGCAAAACACTAAATGACGGACGCAACAAGAAGGACATCAAAAGCAGACTAGCACTGGCAAAAAGGGTATTCCTGCCCAAGAGGAATCTACTAGTATCAAACACAGGCCTTAATTTGAGGAAGAGTTTTCCCAGAATGTAATATTGGAGCACAGCATTGCATGATAGTGAAACATGGGAAAACCGGGTCAGAAGAGAATCGAAGCAGTTGAGATGTGTTGATGTAGACGAATGTCGAAAATTATGTGGACGGATAAGGTGACGAATGAGGAGATTCTGCGGAGAATCGGAGAGGAGTGGAATATGTAGGAAACACTGACAAGGAGAAGGGACAGGATGATAGGACATCTGTTAAGACATCAGGGAATGACTTCAATGTTACTAGAGGAAACAGTAGAAGTTTAAACTACAGAGGAAGACAGAGATTGGAATACATCCAGCAAATCATTGAGGACGCAGGTTACAAGTGCTACTATGGGTTGAAGAAGTTGGCACAGGAGAGGAATTCGTGGAGGGCGCATCAGACTAGTTAGAAGGCTAGTTACAGAAAAACAAAAAAAGACACGAGCAGTAGCGGTAATATTACAGAGGCTATCTTTATGGGTACCGTACATCCAGTCGTAAATCTGTTGTCTTCGTGATTATCATTATCAATCAGCATTCTATAAGTTATCGATACAAAGTGAATCACAATTAATACTGCAAACTGAGACTGGTGAAAGAATGTGATGAAAGAAACGGTAATGTTCAAGTGAACATGGTTCCTCAAACGACACGTTTCATAAACTTAACTTTTGGGATGACACCAGAAGTTCCCGGAAGATGAAGGTCAGGTGATTTTGGATGCCAAGATACATGCCCTGCTGGATACGCAGTGTGACCCAAAAGTCTGTTAACGTTTGAAAATGCACTATTTCACCGAATAATTTGCGGAGGCTGATTCAAATAGCTCTGAGCGCTATGGGACTTAACATCTGAGGTCATCAGTCCCTTGAACTTTGAACTACTTAAACCCTAACTAACCTAAGGACATCACACACATCCATGCCCGAGGCAGGATTCGAACCTGCGACCGTAGGAGTTGCGCGGTTCTCAACTGAAGCGCCTTGGAATTTGCGGAGGAGGAGGTAAAAATTAACACACATGCCTGATATGACATGGGGTTTTATTGAAACTGTGGTGTCACCGCCAGACACCACACATGCTGGGTGGTAGCCTTAAAATCGGCTGCAGTCCGTTAGTATACGTCGGACCCGCGTGTCGCCACTATCAGTGATTGCAGACCGAGCGCCGCCACACGGCAGGTCTAGAGAGACTTCCTAGCACTCGCCCCAGTTGTACATCCGACTTTGCTAGCGATGGTTCACTGTCTACATACGCTCTCATTTGCAGAGACGACAGTTTAGCATAGCCTTCAGCTACGACATTTGCCACGACCTAGCCAGGCGCCATATTCAGTTACTATAAGTATTATATTCAAGAATGAATTCTGAACTGATAATATTGTGACTCATGTACCGTCAAAAGCGACGTTCATCATTAATGGATTAAAGTTAAGTATCAAACTAATTACGTCCGCTTTCTGAATTCTCATTCCTTGTCATGTTCCAGAGCTCACGTCAGTATAGTTCTTCCCTCCTCACGCCAGCCTGCGTAAGCTAAAACGCGTGCATTTCGGCCTCCACACGGTGTTCGCTCTTCTGCTAACACAAGAGAAACAAAAAACGCGTTCAGAAGCTGGCCAGATGTCGCTCGACCGCAACACGTCGGTGATGCTGCATGTGAATCGTGCGTAAAATGAACTGTAGAGACAGAGAGAGACAGTCAGATTATCCCTATCCCGGCTGATAAACACATGCTGGAAGGTATGAGTTTTGCCCAAGATGGCGCTCGACTCCATATTGCTACAAATGTGAAACATCTCTTATTATAACACGTCGTCTCGTGTGGATCGCCTCCGAAGTCACCAGACCTCAATCCATATGATTGTTGGTTATGGGGTTAACCGAAGTCGCAAGTCTACAACGATCTTCCGACCTCGTTAGGGATGCTAAAAGACAATCTTCCGGCGGCTATTTCTCATCATAACTGGTAATGCACTGTGCAGTGCTGCTAACAGCAGTTTCCCTCGACTAAGCGTACTGGTGATGAATGACGACCGACACGTTGAGAGAATTTGTTATAAAGAACATCGTCTTTGCTAAAACTCATTCGTTGCGCTAATTATTACTTTTGTATGATATTTTGCGCAATTTTTTGTTTCAATAAATTCCAGTGTCATTTGAACCGTGTTTGTCATGTTTTACCTATCTACCTACATTATTCCTAGCGGTATTGAATTTCGGAATGTTAACGGACTTTTGGGTCACCCTGTATACATCGTGGCCCGTATTGGTGAGTAACATGCCTTACATCTGAAGTAAAATGCGTCGCTGCCCCATCATGCTTCTAACATATTACTCAAAAAAGGGACATGTATAATGGTTCCTCCTATAACATATTACATTTGACGCGGAATGTCGCAAGTACCTTGACGGTGAAAAACGGATACCAGCGCACACACCCCAACTTGCGACACCATGACAAAAATGCTTGTAGCGTGTAGAACAATAGTTACGGCAGCCAGCACTACATAAATGGATAGATATGCATAGCTCAGTACAATCAAACAAATAGCTACAGCAAATGGCCAAGTGACAGCCTCACACAAAAAAGAAAAATTTATATTAAACCAACTTTCTCACATCAAACGAAAAGAAACTCACTGCTTGTATTTCTTTCACAGACTAACTCTACTACAAAATGGCAAACATTTTCAGACAACACATCAACATTGTCTTCACAATTCATAAGAACTCCAAGACTCAATAAGACACAATATCAGCACACATACAGATAAACACTCACAATGTATTAATAAAATAGTACGCAGTACTCTGCAAAGCCTTCTATGCAGACCAAATATGGCGAGACTTCCAAATAGGTTACAACGGATATACAAATGCCTATCACACAAACAACTGTGATAAATCCGCAATAGCCACCCAACCAAAGAAACACGACACCCATTTCATAACATAGCGCATGATCTTCGTATATTACATAAAATGGACAAGAAACGCCAAATGGACTTAAATGAAGAACTGGAAATATTCATTCATGGTGCAGTACTTGAAGACATGTGCTGAATAATAAATCTGAAAGTTTTCAAGAATTTCTCGGATGTTGAATGCGCATTTCATTGAAAAAATAATTGTGTTTACGAATTACTCACTTAATATGTGCCAAGATATGAATTTTTCATCTTCACTGTATACTACCACTTTAGCAAAATAAACTAATTTGTCTTAGCTTTTGAGACTCTCTGGACTGATGCAAACAATTGATTGTGGGAGCGTTTTGTTCTGATGTTACTGTGCTCCAACAAAAAGTAAGCAAACGCACTAAAAAATGAGGTAATCATACCTATCACTTAATGTACGCGCTGTAATACATTTATCTTTCTGAACAAGTGTCTTTTTCGACACATAACCTCAGTCGCACACACAACAAGGAAAACTAACCTCAGTTAATTTTAACCACGACGTAAAAGTAACTGCAACTGCCCCTGATGATGACAGCATGCTGCCGAAACGCATCGGGATGGTAAAATATTAGTAGCAAATGGCTGTAGCAGTATATAAAAATGTTACAATCCAATCGCAGTCCACAAGTCGTATCCATTTAAAATGTATAAGTCTAAGTAAAAAAAAAAAAAAAAACAGTCAAGTCAAAAGACGAATAAAAGAACTGCAGGGAGGGAGGATTTCTAGCATGGAAGTATGTGGGGCAGTACTATACCTTTAACAGAAGTTTCATTTGTGCTTGATAAATGCGTCGTTATCTACACTTGTCGCAGAGCAGCCACACAGCGACAAGTTTTAATAGGAGACGCACTGGTTTAAAATGCAGTGTTTTATTCTACGCCATATGGTGCTGCCTGGCGTAGTTACTGTCTGTTTCGTATCTAACTAACAATAAACGTACTATGCTAGCTACCGATACAATTTAAAAGAGAAATATGCCCAGCTGGTCCAACTGCTACAGCGTAAAACTGCGAGGGAGAAAAACACCCCCGCTCTGTCAAGCATAGCTGGAACCCTCCCGTCGTAATAAAGGCATTGTTAATAACGACGTTGTTGGCGGCAATGAGGCGCAGCACACGCAAATCCACTCAGCGCGCCTGCCATCGACAGCGCAGTGGGCAGCAGCCGGTGGAGTCACTTTGCATGTTTCTGTCTTGGGCACGCGCTCCGCCAAACATCGCGCGCCGTGCGTCGCGGCGTTTAACGGCCCCCTGCTGCCCTGGCGGGCTCACGTCAGCCGAGTAGCGCGACCGTCCGACCGTAATATAATTACCGTCCGGCGCGCAGGGGCGCCGCAGTTATCGCGGCTGACGTGTGGAATAAATTGTTTTTTAATTGAGACAAGCGTGCGGCGGAGGGTGGGCAGCGCGATGGCCGCGGGTAGGAAAGGCCGCGCCGGAAAACGTCCTGTCGGGAAAGCACGGCCGCGGTAATCAACAGATTTCCAATTACATATTTTCTTTTTACTTCAGATTCATTGATTCAGGTCAGAGATTATCACATGAGACCCGAGGGCGTTTTGAAAGGTAATACCTCCAATTTTTTTCTTTGAAATTTCCTAAAGCTTTTTAAACAAAACGTACTTTGTTAACTTTCTACAACTTCGTTGTTCATGACTACACTTCATGTCTTCACGTTTACACCGATGGAAAACAATCGCAAATTTCGGTAATACATTTGGCTAGGTGACATATTTAAATGAATAAAGCTGCAAGATCACACGTTAATGAGTGTTTGAGGTAAGTCACCGCTAGTCTGAAATGATGGTACATTAATAACCGGTGTAACCGCCATAATGTTGAATGCACGCGTGCAAATGTTCATTGTGTTGTACCGGTGCCGCATGGCAGCTTGTGGGATGCATTGTCATGCCTTTTGGACTTTGTCGGTCAGTACAGGAACGGTTAATGTCTAACATTCTGCGTGGTGTCTGTTTGTTCTACGTCGTCTCTCCCTACCACATTCGAGAAACGACATTCTGAGCGTGTTTTTTTAGGGAATTGACTAGTTTGAGCCTGGGACCTGTTTCTAGTAAGGAGACGCCAGACCACACATGACATGTACATTGAAAGGTCTCTGTTGGATTCCTTTCATGTTAATTTCTTAAATCTGTTATCGTAAAACATTAGGCAGTACGTAATGATCCATAGTATTCGAAACATGCCCTTTAATTACAAAAATGTGCAACTGAGACTGAGAATTATATGAGATTATGTTAAATGTCTGTACAGTTGCTAGTTGTCTCAATAAGAATATGTAGGCTAGAGTGAATTATATTTGGCTGTAAATTGTAATATCGTCATGATTAGATGAGTGTTCTTTGTTCGTGAATATTGCTCCATTTTTTGTGGGAATCTGTTGCTACAGAAAATCTGAGTTATCAATGTGCTCTTGATGAAATACGGTTTGGAAGAGAAATATCTGACATACCTCGACATAGCCACTACATTCAGTTAACTTGTTTCACTACAAGTACGCCAAGGCGTGGAAATGGTTTCCTCTGGCGAACAAGCCAAGTCGATGGCCCTTACGGGACAAACGCTGGACGTGCAAGGTCGCTGCTGTAGCCACTCGACAACAGGCAGCTTCATTTTTGAGGCGGCAGAGTCACACTGCCCACCGCACACGGGAGTAGGAATGCGTGTAACAGTAACGATTTTTGGAGTGGGCACAAATATCAAGTGATATGCAGAAAAATCAGCAGAACATTAACGAAAAATTAGGAAATACACAAAGATCTTTACAACGCTATTTGAAAGTGAAACTTGCAACAGCATAGAAGTAAGCAGAGCGAGCTTTCCGTGGCGAAAGACCGGAGGGCGTGTGCCCCCCCCCCCCCCTCCCACCTATTGGGTACCTACTGCGCCTAGTGCTGCACCAGTCGCCCTGCTGTTCCCCCTGTGCCTGCCTGTTTACTCACTGCCTCATCTCTCCATTCTTTAGAGTTTGCTTTGATTCGTTAGTTTACAAGTTATTGCTGACGGCAGAATGTGGAACTAAACTTTATGAACTGACAGGACCAAGAGCGTCCGACAATAGTGAATAGTACCAGATTGACACAAGTGCCTCGGCAATGTACAGTCACTTTATAGACGTAGCGGTTATTCCTTCTGCATATTCTTAGCGTCTGCTGAAGCGGACTGTCATCGTACAGTTTATACATTTTCGTGCAGCATGCCCGTATTAAATTGTTGTTAAATAATGTACTCGTAGTTCAATAAAACAATGCAATGCTTGCAGGTGATGTCCCACATCTTGATACTATTTGAAAAATATCGTATTGCAACTGCCAAGAGAACCTGATAAATAATTCTTCTCTTTCATAACCAGTTTCATGCTTAAGATCATCTTAGGTACCTTAAAGTCATTTACTACAGCTACGTAACAGGATTAATTCTGTGGCAGCAAATGCCATAAAACTCATCTTGCACCAACTGCTAAACTTTGATATTGTTATAATATTGGCCAGTACGTAAACTGCGTTCACATAATAAGATTGAACCCAACTGTAACAGCAGATGAAGTTGAACATTTGACGCAGGGTCACTGTTGCGTTATTTCACGACACAGTATTAATGTTTATAAGTAGGCTGCCGTAAATTGATACCTAAAGATGAAAACCGGTTGTAAACATGGAATTACTTATATGCAACTACAGGAGGTAGAATATGACTTTATTTAAGAAGTAAGACAAGTATTCAGCAGGACACTAGACATTTCTGACAATTTGCTTTATTTCCTTCGTAATAACTATATTAGCCCTTTTGAATAGGCATTTGATTGCCTCGAAAGAATATATTATTTAGGGATCCGGGTATTTTAATTTCATAAGAGCGCTAAATGAATTTTTCCCCACAAAATGCTGATAACGACAACTTAACCTTTTATTTGGTTAAAGCTGACACTGAAAGTGAAATAAACTAACTACAATGGGACAAAATAAAACTCGTCTGGAAAATATTTACAATAAGAGTTATGCGGGAACGATTCTTCCTAATAGACATCACGGAAGATGCTGTAGATGGCCACAGAGGTAGAGCAGTGCTCGATTTGCCAAATTTTGAGGAATGTGTAGCATCTCTGCTTGAGGGTTAGTAGCAATAACGTTTACGGTGCTCTGTTGCAACTCATCCAGCGAGTGAGGACTGCTTGGGTATAACCGACCGTTCAAATTGCCCCACAGATAAAAGTCACAGGGAGGGAGACCGAGGCGGACAGAAGATTACACTGCCTCTGCTGAAGATCCTTTCCCCACTGAACGCTTCATGCGCTTATGAGAACATGTAAGGCTGTGTGAGCTTTTAATTCGTCTTTCTGGAAGTATCCACAAACCCGTTCAACCATATATAGGTTGAACAGTTACTGTTGCGAAGCGGACCTTAGGCATTGTATACTGTGGCGTAGGGGTCTCCTTAGAGTTGACACGACTCGGAGATGATGGTTTTCCCGGTCGGTATGACGTGGAGCGGCGTCCGTGGCTCAAGACAACGCTACCCTGTAACTAGTAGAAAAACACAAACTTCTCCCGTGGTTTGGCTATATTTCGGATACCGTCTTTCGTGATTAATGTCAATATTTCGATAGAGCAGCGCGTCAGAATGTGTAAGCCGCTCTTGCTTCTTCTTTTTATTATGCCCGGTTAGATTATGGTTGTTGAATATTAATAAGATAAAATCTTGAATCTTCAATTCATCACCCAAGTCGTGGCCACATTATGGAATTTCCCGGATGTTCAGTTGATAAATTGTAGTTCCGTGCGGCCGGTGTGGCAGAGCGGTTCTAGGCGCTACAGTCTGGAACCGCGCGTCCGCTACGGTCGCAGGTTCGAATCCTGCCTCGGGCATGGATGTGTGTGATGTCATTAGGTTAGTTAGGTTTAAGTAATTCTAAGTTCTAGGGGACTGATGACCTCAGATGTTAAGTGCCATAGTGCTCAGAGTCATTTGAACCATTTTTATTGTTCCGTCAAGACGTTGCTACGTCATGTGTTCAATAACTACACGACGTAATTCCAGAGATAACATATACTTACGTAATGTTCAGAATACGTCGTCATCTTGGGACAAATCGATGACTGTTCACTGATAAATAATCATGAATTCACTTTTCACTTCATAATATTCTAATAGTTAATTAATTTTCAATAATACACCTGATAATGTCTATTCAGTTATGAAGGCGACACGAAGAATTAAAATTTGAATAGAATTTTACTGTTCTTTGTATTTTATTGTCCCTACGCTGAGCACGCACACCGATTTATCACTCAGGGAATTGCTTCCGTTTGCATCAGTAATCCTGATGTTCACGACAACTTCTAATAACTCTGCGCAATTGTACGTTCTTCATGTTGGCGTTTGTATGTTACCTACTCGAGGCTAATAATTGTTTTTCTGTCGGCGATATTTCTTTTTCAATGTCCTTGATTGTTCGTGCTTATTCAGTATCACGAAGGCTAAGTACCACCACAAATCTCACACGATTTAACCTCGTCGCGAATCTCCATATCCTGTTATCTTGCTAACGGTAAAGATGACTTTCCTTTAGTATGACTTCTGAATAATGCTTCAGTCTATATCACAAAACTTTCAAACTTCCGATTAGCTTAAAACAAACTAGTAGCGCTTACATGCATGCTACGATCGCAATAGTACTAGAGAGCGACTAGATAGCAACTGAAGCTAGCATTTTCATTTCCGAGTGACTTTGTAGTCACATGGAACTTCTTTTTCGATGCGGCTACAACTCTCTTCTATGGTAAATGTTATCTTTGGCCAATTTACCATCTAGGCTTTAACCTTCGTTATTAATTATTTGGCAATTCTTTCTTTGGTGTTCTTGTTGCGTATCCTGTCATATTCTTTCATTTAGTCTCTATTTCATGATGAATATTAGAATTCACATGACATTCCTGTTGATCAAATTATCACAAGTGTAAAATTTGTCGTCAGTAGCTGTCGTCACTGTCAGGGTGACAAATTTTCCTACTTCTTTTACAACAAGCGGTTGTTTATTAGGGTTTCTGTAATTGCGTTGTTGCCATACCAAACATCCTGCTTAAGATTATGCAAAGGGTCTTCTAACTACTGGTAGAGAGTTTCAGACGCACTGAGGCGCCGTTTCTGTAAGTTCATATACCTAACAGGCTTAATCAGGCCTCTTATGAAGAAGTGAAAAATTGAGGACTCACTCCTCTCAGAAACTAAACTCCGTCTGAAGAATAACCGTAAGGCACAACGGTACCGACCGAACGATCTGTCATCCTTAGCTTACGGGCATCACTGGATGCGGATATGGAGGGGCATGTGCTCAGCACTCTACTCTCCAGGCTAATGTCAGTTTTCGCGACTGGAGCCGCTACCTCTCAGTCAAATACTTCCTCGGCTGGCCTCACAACAGCTGAATGCACCTGCTTAACATTAGCGCTCGGCAGATCCGAACGGTAACCCATCTGAGTGCTAGCCATGCCCGACAGTGCTTAAATTTCTTGATATGACGGGAACTGGAGCACCATTGCGGCAGGGCCGTTAGCCACTTCACTCAGAAACCGCTGGCAGAATTCAACAGGCGAAAGTTCATCCTGACGCTTTAACCCACGCGCAACACGAAATTGATAAGGATACAGGTGGAGGTCCTTTTTGATCATACTTCGAAAGACGATCTATTAATTTCCACTTGCACAGTTTTTTTCGGACTTTTTTCCGGGCTTTCCTCCATTCAACCGTTGTTTTTTATTGTTGGAACTCTTTTCGGATAGTTACGTTTTGTATTCGCTTCAATGTTTCTTTTGGCCAGTTTGCCACTACCTCTTGGATTTAAGATTTTGCTGGAGGTTTTGCAAAATCAAATAGTCTTAAACTCTTGTGGAAATACTTCCCTACACGTTTTACACGAATTGAGCTTCACGTAAAACTCGACAATGAACACACATTGTATTATAGTGAGCTCCATTGCGTGTTGCATTCAACCGGTCACTGTGCTCCTCTCATTCTTCAAATGTAATAACACAGCGAAATACTCGGGACAGCGCATGAAGGAGACGCGCATGCGCAGCCATATGTTCAGCAACTGACTCGTGCATTGAAATCACGGTTTCTCCCATTTTAAGTGCCTGGCAGCTCTCCTATTCATTAACAAGGCCCAATTCCTCGCCAGTCTTAGAAATACTTTCCGGATCAGTGTTATTATACCCACTCTGTGAAAGATAAATACAACCATTCCCTTTTAAGTCTTTACAGATTCCTTCTAAGTGTGGCACTACTATTGTTTCAAAATCTGTCATTTTGTCTAGACAATAACGGTCTGCAGCTCGTGGTCTCGTGGTAGCGTTCTCGCTTCCCGAGCACGGGGTCCCGGGTTCGATTCCCGGTGGGGTCAAGGATTTTCACCTGCTTCGAAATGTTGTTGTGTTGTCTTCATCATCATCATTCGTCCTCATTACGGTCGGAGATGGCAAACCACCTCCACTAGGACTTTGCCTAATACGGCGGTACGCTCTGTTACGGAGTATGTGACTTCATCATCATCAATGACGGCTCAGAAACTGGTCTGTAAGTTTAATTACAGTAAGCGTTTAAACCATTCATGAACTAACAAAAGAAATGGCAATTTCACGTAAGAATTTTCGTTGGATAATTTTTTTTAAATTTTCGTAATAGCTAAACTCCGAAACAATGCTGTGAATCACGCCGCTTTCGGCCATGAACCACCTTCAGGAATTGCGGTAGACAAATAGTTTTCATTTTCTAACCACATTTAACGATATGGGTTCAATCTTTAGTAACACTTGTTATATCACATCTATTGCTTAAGACAGTCGAACAACAGTTAATGCTAAGAACTGTTGTTTATAACCTCCGTGCTAAAACATTATTGATGAGCGAGTCCTGGAGAGAATTATATCGTTGATTCGGCATCACTGGTCATGAGATTAGTTAAACGAGGAGGTGGGGAACGATCTTTCACAGACGTACGTACAACTCTGTCACTCCTTCAAGCAATTTTACAGAAAAATAAGGGCTTACCTTGTAAGAGGTCCGTGGTTAAGGAATTTGTTGCTAGCGCACTCGAGCAGATGTAATTTCGATATAGTTGCTAGCGAGCAGTCTGGTGTATCGTGTAATTTCTCCAATCCTTGGTCATCCCGATTATCGAAAAGAAAAAATCAGTTGTTTCTTTTTATACATGACAAATCTATCGGCCAGCATTGCACTTAGCTGCGCCAGAAAAATTTCTTATAGGAGCAGATATACACGCGTTATCCGGCGACCTAATTAAGGTAAGATTTTTCAATTTATTCAGAATGAATTTTCAAGGCCATGACGCAGCACTGCTGACGTCCAAAATTTACCAGTTTAAATTCACAGTCAATTATTGAAAGGTTATAAGGGAGTCGCAATTTTATTGAGAGATTAATCGTATTTTATTATTGATAGGTTGCGCAATTTATTTATTGGGAGGTTACACTAAATTAGAATATTATTTATATTATTTTACTGTGGGGATGTTACACTGTAGTTATTTAAGTATTTGTTGCAGTTCTTTTTGACAGAATGTCTTATGTCACATAGTATAATGACTGAATGTTTTGGGAAAGACAGCTACAGTACATACATATTAAGTACACGTTTCATTACCTGTTAATTCGAAGCATCCTACTTTTCAGCATAAGATGCATTTTTTCTTTCAGCTCAATAATCCACTTTGTATTTTTTCCAGAAGAAGCTTTTCATGATACTAATGTGCTATAAGCACTTAATTATTTAATCCTTTCTAGTACTTGCATTTTTTTACCCAGTTGTGTCTATCATTTATGAATGTGATCACATATACTGTCTTTGTTTCATAACCATGCTACAGCTGACTCATGACGAATGACATTATTAATCCTTATTTCCAGCAATAAGTCAAAAGCAAATATTTTCATGCCCCAGCAATTAATTATCGATCCCAACGCAATGCATTGCTAGCATAAAAAAATTATTACCAGTCGCAACTATTACCAGTATACAACTAAATAATGCTACCAGTTTACGATATATTTTTAGTCCTAAATATAATCTAAATTTCTCTGATGTATTGAGTCCATTATATCTATGTATTATTGGACTACAGACCTTGAGTAATAGTTACAGTGTGTTACATTTTAAATATGTCCTATGTCACTTGAATGATAAGTTCTGAGTAATACTGAATGATGTTTTGTAATAATACATAAATGCTATGCCAATGGTTACTGTTATAAGGTGACTTATGCATAAATGCAATGCCAATGATTACTGTAATGAGATGACATGATGCGAATAATTACTGTAACGAGATGACTTATGATGGCAATGATTACTGTATTATGATGACTTGTGCATAAATGCTATACCAATAATTAACTTTTATTTTGAATGATGACTTCTGAATAATGCAAAAAAATGCTTTGTAAGTGGACAATGAATGCCACTGATTACTGTAATGAGATAACTTATTCATAAATGAATGCCAATAATTACTGCAATCAGATGAGTTATGAGTAGTGTATTGTAATACTCAATACTTGCTACATGTTTAGTAACTGGCCATTGAATGCCACTGATTACTGTAATGAGATGTCTTATGATGCTAATGATTACTATAATGAGATGATATGATACCAATAATTACTGTAATGAGATTAGTTATGAATGATATTTTGTAATACTGCATAAATGGTATGCTAATGATTATTATAATGAATGACTTATGCATAAATGCTATGCCAATAATTAACTCTTGTTTTGAATGATGACTTCTGAATAATGCATAAAAATTGCTTTGTAACTGGCCAATGAGATGACTTATGATGCCAATGATTACAATAACTAGATGACTTACGCATAAATGCTATGCCAATAATTAACTCTTGTTTTGAATGATGACTTCTGAATAATGCATAAAAAATGCTTTTTAACTGGCCAATGAGTGCCAATAATTACTGTATTGAGATGACTTATGAATAATGTTTTGTAATACTCCATACATACTACTCAAATACTGTGTAAATAGCCAATGAATGCCAATAATTATTCAGATCGGTTGATATACTAGTGTAATTCTATGATGACTAGCATAAGACTTAATGTGTCCTTCACCTTCTGACCTAATTACCTGCAATTACTGCAATATCCGTTTGTCCTGTCCATCCTAATGATCATGGAGCACTGTATTTGGTTTTTGCACTAATTCTACGTTGCTGTAAGAGTATGGATTCTACAAGAATGTGGTGTTGACATATCAAGCTGTCCACCACCTTGAACGATGGAGATGTTATTATGGTCCTACTGTTTGGTGTACCTAATGTACTACCAAAATGATAACATTGAATATTAATACAACATTTCAGTGTCTTGGCTACACTGATAAATACTTCAGGGAAGAGAACTTCAGAGTGTCTCACTTGGTGTTGTGCTTCTGTAGAAAGATATGGACTTTCAGTGCAGCTAGGTTCAACCTACTGTGCTACAACCATGATGCAATCCTTCCCATTCCTTTCCTAGCTGTTATAAAATGGTAAAGACTTATACAATATGTTCAAATTCTTGCAAAATGATAAAGACATATACAGTGCATGTGCACTTCATTTAAATTGTTAATAAGATCAGTTGTCCTAAATATGCTAAAGTCTTCTACAGTGCGTGTGAACTTTATTTCACTCCTTGATATGTTTAATTGTTGTAAAAATGCTAAAGACTTTTACAGTGTGTGTGTGCTTTATTTCTTTTCTTAATGTATCCAGTTCTTGTAAAATGCTAAAGACTTTTACAGTGTGTGTGCACTTTATTTCTTTTCTTAATGTATCTAGTTCTTGTAAAATGCTAAAGACTTTTACAGTGCATGTGCACTTTATTTCTTTTCTTAATGTATGGAGTTGTTGTAAAATGCTATAGACTTTTACAGTGCATGTGCACTTTATTTCATTTCTTAATGTATTCAGTTTTTGCAAAATAATAAAGACTTTTGCAGTGCGTGTGCACTTTATTTCATTTCTTAATGTATTCAGTTTTTGCAAAATGTCAAAGACTTTTACAGTGCGTGTGTACTTCATTTAATTCGTTAATATGATCAGTTGTCCTAAAAATACTAAAGACTTTTACAGTGCGAGTGCACTTAATTTCACTCCTTGATAAGTTTAATTCTCGTAAAAATGTTAAAGACTTATACAGTGCGTGTGCACTTTATTTCATTTCTCAATATGTTTAAATTCTTGTAAAATGGTAAAGACTTTTACAGTGTGTGTGCACTTTATTTCACTCCTTGACGTGTTTAATTCATGTAAAAATGCTAAAGACTTTTACAGTGCGTGTGCACTTTATTTTATTTCTTAATGTATTCAGTTCTTGTAAAAAATTCTAAAGACTTATATAGTGCTTGTGCACTTTATGTCATTAGTTAATGTATTTTGTACTCATTGCTTATACATTTTGTCATGTCTTAATATGTTCTGAACTCAGTGCGTGTGCACTTTATTTCGTTTCTTAATATGTTCTGCACTTATCAATAATGTACATACTCTGTGACTGTAGACTTAGTAAATAAATAGATTATAGAAAAATTTGTTGCTCATGGCAAGTCCAATTGACTCACCATCGCTGCCAAATTTTTACCCCCCAGTGGAGGGTTATGCAAGAGGTCCATGGTTAAGGAATTTGTTGCTAGCGCACTCGAGCAGATGTAATTTCGATGGATTGCTCACGCGCTGCCTGCGATATGTAAGGTATAAGAGAATCTCAGACCAGAGAGCAGTGTTGTATGCGGTAGGAACTGTGTAGTATTAGTTGCTAGCGGGTCTGGTGTATCGTGTTGGCTGGGCCGGTCGTGGTGGAGCGATGGCGGAGCCTGAGCGGTATAATATAAGGTAAAAGCAGCCTCGCGCATATGTGGTATTGTTATGTCAAGTCCCATGTAAATGTTTTAAAAAAATCTCTTAATAATAATCTTTCTCATAAAAAGTAACTTTTGACATCATTCATTTCAATTTAAAAGAATTTACTAATTTCTCCAATCCTTGGTCATCCCGATTATTGAAAAAAAAAATCAGTCGTTTCCTTTTATAAATGACAAATCTATCGGCCAGCATTGCACAGGGCCTTGCCAGAAAAATTTCTTATAGGAGCAGATATATATGCGTTATACGGCGACCTTATTGAGGTAAGAATTTTCAATTTATTCAGAATGATCTTTCAGGGACATGACGCAGCGCTGCTGACGTCCAAAATTTACCAGTTTAAATTCACAGTCAATTATTGAAAGGTTATAAGTGAGCCACAATTTTATTGAGAGATTAGTCACATTGTATTATTAGAAGGTTACAGAATTTATCTGTTGGTAGGTTACGTTGAATATGAATGCTGCATAAATTTCTATCATTGATAGGTTACGGAACTTTTTTGTGGGGAGGCTACACTACATGTCAATGTTATGATTATATTTTTTTACTGTTGGGAGGTTTCGGAACTTTTCTGTTGGGAGGTTACAACCTACAAAGCTGCATGTGTGCTTTGAGCGTTCAGCATTGGAGCTCGCACCGGAAAGCATGTGTTTCAGCTATGGCGTGTTCTTCTTCTTATTAGGGTTTTCCATATAATCCTTTCCTCACCAATTCTCTGAAGAACCTCCCCATTCCTTACATTATCAGTCGACCTAATTTTCAACATTTTTCTGTAGCTCCACATCTCAGACACTTCGATTCTATTATTTTTCTGTTTTCTCACAGTCCATGCTTCACTGCCATACAGTTTTGTGCCCCAACCGTACATTCTCAGAAATTTCTCCCACAAAATAAGACCTATTTTTTATACTAGACATCTTTTGGGCAGGAATACCCTTTTTGCCAGCGATAGTCTGTTTTTTGTGTACTCTTTTCTCCGTCCGGCATGAGTTATTTTGCTGCCAAGGCCGCATTTACTTCGTGATCTCCTATCCTGATGTTAATTTTCTCTTTTGTTCCGCCAAAGCAGTACTTCTGCAAAACAGTCTCTCTTCACAAAAGTGTGTCAGCGAAGAGAATTCTGTCATGTCTTTTTATCGACGGACACGCCATCTTGGAACTTTTTGCTACTTTGATTGCCAGAAATACGACAAATTATCTGGACCTTTCCATCCTGTGGTCTCTTTCCTTGGCAACACGTCGGTCGGTTCTAAATCGCTGGAAAAATTGCTCCTATGGGTGAAACTCACCTATTAATTTTATCAGCTTATTAATTATGCATGCAGTCGTTGTATGACTGCAGTCGTTCGGTTCACCATTACTTTCACAGTCCAAATCTGTGCTCAGTTTTTAAATTAATTAAATATTTTATATCCCTTTCTTTGTAAAGATAAATGTAATGGTCATTGGGATCTTTCAACATGAATGGGTGTGTGTACTAGAAATATCTGATGGAGAAAAACGTCTAATAAATTTCTCAAGTCCTATAGTCAACAGATTTACAGCCTGACTTCTCCTAACTCCCTTAAAGAAAATAAACAGTGCGTCAACAGGATTTTTTATCTCTGCACGATGCATGTGAATGTACACCGAAACAAGTTTTTTGAGGTTCCAACAACATTTTGGAATTAATGTTTCCGTTATTGGTCCAAACAGATACAATACTGCATAATTATGTAGGAAAATTTTTTTGTAATATTTATATAAAAATAGGTTTCTTCATCATTGTTGTTCTAAATGCGTAAAAGGCGGCCTGGAAAATTGCATGTTAACTAGCGAACTCCTAGCTGCCACTTTAGTCATTCAGTAACGTTCGAATTTGTACTATGCGTGTACTCTTTCAAAGTTAGCCATCGAAACGGCAGAGATCAAATACTTTGCGTGCGTCATACTATTAGCAGCACAACTAAGCAACCGTTCAAAAGTCCCTGTAACGACTCAGTTTCTTATTGCTGCCCGAGCAGTTCTCAGAAAACGAGATCGTGTATGGAAATGTGTCCCAGCCTGTACTCCGGCAGCACTTAATTAAAGCCAGAAGGTTGTGAACGCGTGGCAGAGTCACGTCATGACTTTGCGCAAGACGTTGGCGGTGCTGAAGGTCCACTTACCATGAACTGAGTTAATTCAAAGCAGTTTGTGCTTCAGAAAAGAATAAATAAAGTAGCTGCCAGAGGCAAAGTAAGTTTTCACATTCATGCTGTCAAAAAGGAAGCTGCACATCTGTCTCTGGCAATCACTTTATGAAACCATTCATGCAAAATTCTGCACTTTTAAATATGTCAGTGCCGAAGGAGTCATGGTAGCCAAGAGACTTTTTTACTGGGTGCAACTTCCACTGATCCATCATCTTTATTTCATCTAGGTTAAACATTTTATGCCCCTACTTCACATCTGAGCCAAAACCAGCGAATCCTGTCATTTCCAAGATAAAGCGACAGGATTTAATTGCAGTCATTTATATAATCATGATTCTATTGAAATTAGTGGTTTCCAACACATTAAATTCAAAGCGAGGGACCACCGCAGGTTTTACTTGAGTTCTTACAAGGGGAATTTTGGTAGGTTTATGAATCAAGTCGTGTTCAGTTCTAGAGCAGGCTCGGATGGTCACCCAGTTCGATAGTCAGTGGTGGCTGGACTCCCCTAATTACAGGACACCTGGTTTCCGAAAACCTACTTAACGTATACGGTATGCTGTTGGCGAGGTTTCTGGGTGACCACAGTCTCTGAGCCTTTTCCACTATATCAGCAAAATTTCTCGAAACATCAGATGGGGAAATACGGAACGAAGTGTTCTGCCATGACACAGCGACAATCATAAAGGTTTGGCAGTATTATAAAATGGGACAGAATCTTCAGTTAGTAGCAATGCATGGCTAATCTTTGACAATGCCAGCCACTTTTTCTTTCGAAACGTCAGAAAAGTCAATAAACAAACTTTAGCCGGAAATCCTGAGACGAAAGGTGGCAATACGTCAAAAAGTGTCCACGTAACCTTGAACAGGTTCTTCTGCTCTCCTATCTAAGTCTGTAAGTCTGTATACTTATGTCTATGTACTTGTGTTTGTTCTAGAAAGGTGGTTCTAAACCTATGGACCACCCTGTAGCTTAGGCCTGGTAGACGTCTTGGTCAGCTCATTATTTGTGGCCGATTGCAATGCCAGAAACTAGTGGGAAGAAATGGTCGATATACAGTACAAATTTGTCGATAAGGAAACTGTTGCATCTACTATACAATAAAAATTCTGCAGCAGTCTTTCTCTAATCAGATATAATCTTGGATCCCTGGTGCCTGTTCGGAGTCTCTGAGAACTAGTCTCTTCGGATAACAGTTAAATATCTCCTAGGAAACAGTTTAGTAGTTATTGCAAAACGTTAGTTTGCTCCACGATCATATGTGACTGCAGTGGAATTTCTGTATGGTTTTGACAGTGATGTAGATGTAACGGCTTAACGTTGTTTTGCCTGTCAAAGATATCAAATAACAAATATCAGAAATATGTCATTAGTGTTTCTGTGCGCGGTCGGTCAAGGAATTTTTTCGAAACCGGATGTGATTGTAACAAGTCATCGAAAACTTTTATGTCGCCCTTCGTCTGACGTGCTACACATAGTCGTAAGGAATATTATAATCTATAAATCACGTCTACTTGTACACGTGTTATTTGTCTACTTTTGTTGCAATTAGAGTGGCTATGAAAGTGCACTGCCATTTCTAGTCTTCCCAGTTGTGCGGATGATTTTATAAATAAAAGGGCACAATCAATCCTTTCTCTTGGTGGACTGCAGTAAATACTTTGAAAATCCTATGTAAGACACATTTTCAACAAGTAGGGATTGGTGCATAAGATATTAGCTTTTCTTCAGAAGTTTAACAAACACAAGGGATCCACATGAAAGATACTTTAGTAGTGAGTAATATATTCCCCCTCGCTATTTGCAACAGTATGCCAACGCTGGGGCAACGTTTCCACTCCACAACTGTAGAAATCACGTGGTTTTGTTGCGAAGAACTCGTTGAGCCACGTTGAGCACATATTCATCCGAAAAAGAAGTTCCTTGTTTTTTGCCGGTCTAGCAGAATGCAGGCGGGCGTTATCGTGGAATAGCATCACTTCACGCAGTCTTCCTGGTCGTTTTTCTTGGATTGCGTCTGGTAGACATCTCGTTTGTCGGCAATAAAGTGATGCTTACACCTCGGCGAAGCAATCCGTAGTACACCACACCGTCGCCTTTCTGCCTGATGCATAACATTAACTTCTGTGGATGCGCGCAGGTCTTTTTAAAGGAAGTAGCTGCTGTGTTTGGGCTCAACCATTCCTTTCTTTTCCTTTTTTAGCATAAACACACCTTTTCTAGCCATACAGGATAGGAAAGGTCGTTGTTCTTCACGATCCAGCTGATGCCGAGCATGCACACGTGGGCACCCGCAGATTTTTGTGATTTTGGCTTAGATCACCCGGCACCCGTGCACCCGTTTTTTGAACTTTCTGGATTACATGCAAATGTCCCAAGACGGCGGTATGATCACAGTTTATCACATCTGCATGGGCACCCGCAGATTTTTGTGATTTAGGCTTAGAGCACCCGGCACCCGTGCACCCGTTTTTTGAACCTTCTGGATTACTTGCAAATGTCCCAAGACGGCGGTATGATCACAGTTTATCACATCTGCATATTTTCTTGATCATTATGGGTTAATGCATTTCAACGGTCGTCATCAAACCGCGAAGGTCTTCCTGAAGGTGGGGAGTCACTAATGCCAAAACGATTGTGGATTAATGCGTTTAAACGATCTACATCAAACCCCGAAGGTATTCCTGAAGTATTTCTGACTGCTTCCACTGCTGTCAGCCCTCAACTGAACTCAAACTGAATGTGTGATAAATGTTGCAAATTCTTCACTTGGCACTCCATTTCCTATCGTCCACAGCTCCACTCACTATTTCCAAATGACAATATGCAAACTCAAACAGCAACAGTGAACAAAAAAAAAAAAAAATACAATGACAAATAAACCCACAGCAAGCAGAATACCAACACGCACAACAAAAACGCTACGAAAGACAGAAGTTGGCTACATGTAGCTTGTGGATAGTCCCAACGAGAAAAATCAGACAAGCGTTTAGTGATGTCTGCAGAAAACTTGAGCAGCTTCAGAATATGGCACATATCGGATTTGCGCTTAAATGGTTGACTGTAGTCGAAGCTGGAAAAGCTTTCTAAGGTAATAAATAGGCCATTCAAATTGTAACATCTTGAAGGAACCCTTTGACAAACGCTAAACTGGTGTGAAGTGGGTATGCTAATGGCTAGGATTTACAGCTGTCGCCAAGTGGCGCTATCTACATTCTGTGACTAAGGAAAGGTTCTACAGGAGGTTTCTTATCCAAAAATCACATTAGAGCAAAAGATCTTAGTGAGAACATTCTATTATGCTTTCTGTAAGAAGGTGAGAGCTACCACATCGAGTCGAAATTCTCCAGCGATGGGGCGCAGATACAGGATCTCAATGGCCTGACGCGTGTAGTGCCTGATGCACAAACGTAGGATTCTCTCGGAGGTGCAGGACGATACAGACACGTCACTTACCTTAAGTCAGGAAATGAGCTATTTGTACCAAGACAAGAATCCAGTTGGACAGTGCGACGACGTCGGCAGCACCATAGGCTGCTAGGTAGGTGACCATTGTAGCGTTTTCCCCTGGCGAAGCGGCAGAGAGACGACCGGCGACAATATACTCCTAGCGACAACACTGGACGTAGGAGTTGCACGAGGTCATTCCAGGCTTGAAGCAGATGATGTTTTGCGTAGGAACTTAGTACGGAAACGTCGACCAACGACGCTGCAACACTTCCAAGAGACAGACACCTGTAAATCTATGTATATACTAGGTGATTGCATGATGACGCTACAAACTTTGTAAGATGATGGAGAAGGAGAAATGTATTAGTTTTTAAGGGTTCATGTTCCGAAAATGAACGGATTGGAATTTATAGAACTATGAGCACTTCTTCTACGGAAGAGATACACCTCAAGTAGGCATTAGCCCATGTTTACTGGATATTTTACCCACTTTTTGGTCCACACTGCCCCCTCTGAAAGTTACCTACACTACGGTCTTAGCAACAACAGTACCAGTACATACACGGCATTGTCAGAAGTATTAAAACGCGGTTTCCGGTACGGAAACTCTTACCTCAAATTGATACATTTATCTTCCTCTATCGTCCCAGAAAGTTTGCAACATCATCACAGAGTCACAATTTATCTACATAATTTACAGGTGCCGGCAACTAAAATATTGTAGTGTCCCTAGATAACATTTCCGGACTTGGGTTCCTTTGTAAAATTTAATCTACTAATACCCTTTACAACTTCTAGAAGTGTATAACATGAATTGTACAACTTCGTGTAGTTTCCCTTTAGATACAAGGTACGAACACCAGTCTCTTATATAGTTCGTAATTTGGACAGCAGAAGTCACATTTCTAACACCGTTGCATTCCTTCGAGGTCTCTGGGAGGTTATCTTTCAACAAGATAGGGGTAGACTGCGTGTTATGCATACGTTTCTGAGCCCTGTCGGCATCTGTCCTATCGATTCTCCTCCAGAGATCGTACCTCCCCGGTAGTCGTGTTGCGGTCGCAAGGTGGCGCGCACGATAGAGGCGATGGACCGAGTGAACGTACGGAGTGGAGAGTAAAGTGAGTAACAAAATGGTTATAATTGCTCTGAGCACTAAGGGACTTAACATCTGAGGTCATCGGTCCCCTAGACTAGAACTACGTAAACCTAACTAACCTAAGGACATCGCACACATCCATGCTCGAGGCAGGACTCGAAACCGCAACCGTAGAGCAGCGTGGTTCCGGACTGATGCGCCTAGAACCACTCGGCCACAACGACCGGCACTGAGTAACAGCGTTTAGTTGGTAGTGGACACGAGAGACAACATTGGCGGCGATACAGTAACGATGAAAACTTCCGTTGGCGTCGGCGCTGGTTGTATTGGGCGCGTTTTGGGATCGACTGCGCAGCGAAGAAGTTTGGTGCTCGTCAGCCGAAATATGTTGTTGTCGTTCCTGACTCGTGACCTACAGTTCCAACGCTGTTGGACACCGACTTCAACTGGTGTAATAAGGTGACATGATTGTATTTAAGTCATTCATTGGAGATACATTTTCTACCTTCCGTGTTGTAAGTGCGATGAATCCGAGACAGATTAAGGGTTAATTCTCCGCCACGAAACTCAATGTGCAATTTATCTTATGGATGGCAGGTACGAATCTTGTTGTGACTTTCTGGCTGTAATGATTCTTATTGGCGTCTGCTGGCGTCGATATTCTGGTTTCCATTTAAAGGCTGGGGCTCACTGTGTATTATTTCTTAATCTTAGTGGTTGGGCTGTTTCAGAAGGCACTGTCTATCACTGAACACAATGGTTCTAATGGCTCTAAGCACTATAGGACTTAAGATCTGAGGTCATCAGTCCTCTAGACCTAGAACTACTTACACTTAGCTATCCTGACAGCACACACATCCCTGCCCGAGGCAGGATTCGAACCTGCGACCGTAGCAGCCGCGTGGTTCCGGACTGATGCGCCTAGAATCGCTCAACCACACTGAACAGAACGATGCACCAGAGCATGATCACTCCGCCATATCTTTCTGCGTAGTCTTGAATGTTTCGCTCCATCAAGGACGTGTAATTTTTGTAAGGCTAATTCATAACTTCAGCCCTTCCCTTGAGCTAATCTCATGGTTAGTGTTATTGGAGTTGCTTGCTTTAAGTACCGGCGGTTTGAGTGTGATTCGGTTACTGCTTGGAGACAGTGAGAATTTCTTTAACGTGTTTTGGTGCTGATTTGATATTGTTTTATCCAATATTGTTCTAATTGCACTGACTTGGATTTATTAGGTTACGAGAATTTAATTAAGGTGTTCACGTAGTGCTGTCCTAGTTATCGTATTGCGACGCGCGATTTATTGGGTCGTCATTTCTTACGATTTATTGTATCTCTCATCCTGGGTTGTGGGTTTGACCTACGCCTCCGGGCCCTTATGTGTCTTTCTTACTTAGTAGATTCTAACGTTCCGTTTATGCTCCATGTGCACCAAGTAGCGGTTGCCTACTTTGAAGTTCATACTGTTTGAGGGAATATATGAGAGATAAATTCGGTCTGGCACTTGTATACTTCGTGTTATTGGTCGGGCCGACAAGTGGTGGTCGAGCGGGGCAACGGTCAGTTGTGTACAACGTACGAGTCCGTACCTGGTTGGTGCCGGCAACTCAGATATATTTACAAGCTAAGTGTCATCTACTGGTCCATGGTTCACAGACTTAGAGGAAATTTCTGTATATGTAATTACTGCCTGTCCTCTTGAGGCGTTAGCTAAGTTGTGTTTCAGATGACAGACTTGCATGTTCCAAGTTTCTTATTCTATTCATTCAGTTGCGAATAAAATTGCCAAGTGTGTCATTTGTTGTCTGTAAGTAAATTATGTCATTACCCAGCTTGTATTCAGTCAGGCCCTCGAGATAACATCGAAAGTATTTTATTGTAATCGCATTACTATAATCTCATGAAATTTGCATTAAAGTAAATTGGTTTCTGCCGTTTGATCTGTATCAATTGATCCTTATAATTCTACTGTTAATCATGGTACAATAATCCTATGAAAGTTTCATTAGCATAAATCGGGTACTGCCGTCTGATGTGTAATTAGTAATTACTGTAATGGAAAGTTGTTCAGGGAGTTGTTATTTAATGCTAGTTTTTTGCTTTTACTGATTGTATCTGTTTGATAATTATTATCTCAAGTGAAATCTTGTGCCTGTGTAGCTATCTGGTAACCATTAGTTTGCATTTTTTATTACAATTGTTATTTGAATTAATTGTCTGCCTGAATAATACTTCGTGTGCAATAGAAGGTGAATGACGTTCTCCCTTTGCCCAAGGTCCAATCCTTCCACTTAGTTCTTTGTGGGCGTTTTATGAGGCTCCGATGCGTCCCCTTAGCTGTTAATAATCTACTTCGACACAAAAGACGCTCGACTATTATCCTAAGTAGGACACTCTCCGGATCTCTAACCCACTGTAAACATGTGGTCATGGGTTGCTGAGAGAGAGGCACGCCCCACTCTCCTGCCACTAGAACTTTGGCATAGTGTTGAACAGTGTGTAGCCATTCATCAGTAAACGCACAGTCGGGTTAGAACCACGTTGCTCGAAGAGGTGGCAGTTCCGTTTTCTAAACTACGTACCATGTGTACCCAAAATCTCCAACAAAATTAATCATGGGTTCTTGCTACCACACACTGAGGTGACGAAAGTCACACGATATCGATATGCACATACAGAGGTGGCAGCAGCATCACGTACACAAGGTATAAAAGGACAGTGCATTGGCGGAGCTGCCTGTACTCAGGTGATTCATGTGAAAAGGCTTTCGATTTGATTATGGCCCTACGACGGGAATTATGACTTCGGACGCGGAATGGTAGTTGGAGCTACAGGCGTGGCACATTTCATTTCAAAAATCCTAAGGAATCTAGTATTCTAAGATTTACAGTGTCAAGCATGTACCGAGAATAGCAAATTCCAGGCATTACCTCTCACCATGGACAACGCAGTAGTCGACGGCCTCCACTCACCGATCGAGAGCAATGGCGTTTGCTTAGAGTTCTCCGTGCTAACATTCTATGCTAACAGACAACAAACACTGCGTGAAACAGGTACAGAAATAAATGTGGGACGCATAACTAACGTTTCCGTCAGGACTGTGCGGGAAAATTCGGCGTTAATGTGTTATGGCAGCAGACGACCTACGCGAGTGCCTTTGTTAACAATAAGACGTAGCCTGCAGCGCCTCTCCAGGGCTCGTGAGCATATTGGTTGGACCTAGAGCATTGGAAAACCGTGGCCGGGCAGATATGTTCGGATTTCAGTTGGCGGACTAGGCGTAGCATTTTTGATTCGTAATCAAAACTAGTTCCTGAGTTCGAAAGCCGCCACTGCCTAAATTTTGAATAAATACCATCAGTAATCGTGGGCGAAGATTTCCGGCACAACAAGTCACCCTTATTCAGAGCATGGAGTTGTCAAAGACAGCAGATGGGGTGTACTGAGGTTCAGAGCACTCTCTTGCCGTTGAGATGGGGAAACTGCCCCTAAAGGCAGAAGACAACGGAAACCATTACATTAAAGAAACGTGTGTACCGACAGGACATGTGGTCTGTAACTGAAAAAGTGTCGTAATGACCTCTCCATTGGCAAAAAATTTCGAAATAGTCCCCATTGGGATCTCCTGGAGGGGACTGTCAAGGGAGAGGTGGCCATGAGAGAAATATTGGGAAACCAATGGAAGGATAACGGTCTACGAATCGGCACGTGAAATGTCAGAAGCTGAACATGGTAGGAAAGCTAGAAAATCTTAAATGGGAAATGCTGTGGCTCAATCGAGATATAGAGGATGTCACTATAGTGCAAGGGAAACAAGACAAGTGTTTCTGGTCGGGTTAGTATGGGGTAGTATCAACAGCAGCAGAAAATGGTATAAAGGTAGTAGGATTCGTTATGAATAGGATTTAGGCAGAGAGTGAGTTAGTGTGAACAGATCAGTGGTAGGGTTGTTCTCATCAGAATCTTCAGTAAACCACCACAGACAACGTAGCTCAGGTATACGAGTACAGCCGACGTCGCAAGCCGAAGAAGAAGAGGTAGAGAAACTACCGGAATATGAGCCTATCAAACGGGTAATTCAGTACGTAAGAGGAGATGAAAATCCAATAGTCACGGGAGACTGAATTGCGATTGTGATGGAAGGAGTAAAGAAAGGATTAAAGGACAATATGGACTTGGTAGTAGGAATGAGAGAGGAGTTTGACTAATTGAACTCTGCAATAAATTTCAGCTAATGATAGTGCTTAGTCTGTTCAAAAATCAAACGAGCAGGAAGTGTGCTTGAAAAGCCCAGGAGATACGGGAACAGTTCACGTAGATTACATCGTCAGGCAGAGATTCCGAAATCAGATACTGGATTCTAAGGCGTACCCAGGAGCAGATATTGACTCAGATAACCATTTAGTAGTGATGAAGAGTAGATTGAAATTTATAAATTTATTCAGGAAGATTTAATGCACAAACAAGTGGGGTACGGAAGTACTAATAAATAAAGAGATACGTTTGAAGTTCTCCAAAGCAGTAGACCCTACGATAGGAATAGCTCAGTGAGCAGTTCAGTTGAATAAGAATGGACGTCCATAAAAAGGGCAAACAAGGAAGGCTACAAGAAATAAATACCCTAAGCCGAAATGGTTGCATGAAAAATGTAGATAAACTGAAAGACAAATAACTGTTGGAAGGATTGATTCAACATACAGAAAAGTCAAAACAACCATTGGTGAAATTGAATGCAATGGTGGAAACATTATGAGTGCAGATGTGAGAGGTGATAGATGGAAAGAGTTCATTTAAAGCCTCTATAATGGGAAAGACATGTCTGACGACGTGATAGAAGAAACAGCAGTCGTTGTAGGAGAGACAGTGGATCCACTATTAGAATCAGAATTTGAAAGTGCTTTGGAAAGACTTAAGACAGAATAAGGCGAGAAGGATAGATAATATTCCATCAGAATTTCTAAAATCACTGGGGGAAGTGGTAACAGAACGAGTATTGACGTTGGTCTGTTGAATGTTTGAGACTGGCGATATACCATCTGACTATCGGAAAAACGTCAACCACACAATTCCGAAGATTGCAAGAGCTGAAAAGTGCGAGAATAATCGCACGATCAGCTTAACAGCTGAGGCACGTAAATTGCTGAGTAGAATAATAGAAGAATGGAAAAGAAAACTGAGAATTCGTTGGATGACGATCAATTTGACTTCAGAGAGGCAATGTGGCCTTAGTGGTTGATAATGGAAACAAAATAACGAGAAACCAAGTCACATTCATATTATTGGTCGGCTCGGAAAAAGCATTTGACAATGCAAAATGGTGAAAGATATTCGAAATTCTGAGAAAAATAGGGATTGGTATAGGTAAAGACAGCTAATATACAATATGTACAAGAGTCAAGAGGGAACAATAAGTTTGGAGTACCAAGAACGAAGTGCTCGGATTGAAAATGGTGTAAGACAGGGGTATAGTCTTTCTCCCCTACTGTTCAGTCTGTAAACTGACGAAGAAATGACGGAAATAAAAGAAAGATTCGAGAGTGGAATTAAAATTCAGGGTGGAAGGATATCAATGACAAGATTCGCTGACGACATTACTATCCTCAGTGAAAGTGAAGAAGATTTACAGGATTGGTTGAATTTAATGAACAGTCTTCTGATTTAGATAATCGTTTCTCACAATCCCTTGGTGATTAGGGGTGAACAGCACTTAACCTCCATTCTTTATGATTGGGCGTATCATCCGCATAGTCTGGAAAACACAGTATGCTGTGTCGCTAGGGTGCCTTGTGCATGACTACACTTTCTTTCCTTTTTCTGTGTTAAAATGATAAAGCGTGAAAATGACTGTAGCCAAACCTCCATACGAACTTCTATTTATTTTATTGCTATCGTCAGCTCGCAAAATGTTTGTAGGAGGACGTATTACACTGACGGGAAAAAAAATCGCAACACCAAGCAAGAGGTACTGTATAATAACGAAATTTCGGGAATACGTGTGTTAGGGGAACATAATGAAGTGATTAACATTACTGGATCACGGGTTAATGTAAGCGAGAGATAATCCGTTGCAAATGTGAAATGCCGGTACATTAATAACCGCTGTAACTCCCAAAACGTTGAATGCAAGCTTGCCAACTTGTGTGCATTATGTCGTACAGATCCCGGATGTCGGTTTGAGAGATGAAGATCCATGTCTGTAGCACTTGGTTGGTCAGTACAGGGACTGTTAATGCTGGTTGTGGATGGCGCTGGAATTGTCGTCCGATGATGCCGCATACGTGCTCGATTGGAGGAAGATCTAGCGATCGAATAGGCCAAGACAATACGACGATACTTGGTAGAGCATGTTGTGTCACGAAAGCGGTATTTGGGTGACCGTTCTCCAATTGGAAAACAGCCCCTGGAATCCTGTTTATGAATGGCAGCTCAGCAGGTCGAATCACTAGATTTACGGCAGGGTACTTCAGCTGGATACGAAATCGCATCCTAGAACATAGCTCGAAGTGTAAGTCCAGTGCGGCTAGCTCGCAGACAGGTTAGTTACAGACCCTCAGCTGACCACCTAACCAATACACGACATAACTGTCACTGAGACAGGACCAGCTTTCATTGGAAGACACAGCAGAGTACCCTCAAATGAGCTCTTCCTTCACACCACTGGAGTTGAAAACTGTGATGGTTTGAGGCCAGCGGAATGCAAGCTACAGGACGCCAGGCTCGCAGCTGTTAATGAACTAACAGTTCATTGTGTCATCGTGGAGCCAACGGCTGCCCTGTTATTGCAGACACAGTACGATGCCCCATAGCCACACACCGAACACGACTGTCTCGGCAGTGCCACCAGACAATCCGGAGTATCATCTTCTCCCGACCGTCCCATGACCAACCCTGAGAGCAGTCCTGTACAGTGACTACATTCCTGCCAAATCTTTCTGCAGTATCGCGGCAGGAGCAACTACTCGTTGCGCTACTAGGCGACCTTGCTCAGTCTCAGTGAATTGTTAATAACGGTATCTCTGTCGTCTTGAAGACATTCTTTAGTAACATCAGCTCACTAGGTCTACTCTCAAAGATAACAAAAGCTCATGAGCGTTACAGCCCGTATTTAAAGCCAACCTCATACGCATCCTCTTAACGGCGCCACCAGTGCCACGCTTATCAGCCTGGCACCAAAGTTCAGTAGACGTCATCTTTCGGATGGAGAAACATTCCTACCAACTGTCGTTTACATCGTACGACTCTTTCTTGGTGCTGCGGTTTTTTTTTTTTTTTTCATGTATGGGTAGATAACATAACCAATGAGGAGGTATTGAATAGAATTGGGGAGAAGAGGAGTTTGTGGCACAACTTGACTAGAAGAAGGGACCGGTTGGTAGGACATGTTCTGAGGCATCAAGGGATCACCAATTTAGCATTGGAGGGCAGCGTGGAGGGTAAAAATCATAGAGGGAGACCAAGAGACGAATACACTAAGCAGATTCAGAAGGATGTAGGTTGCAGTAAGTACTGGGAGATGAAGAAGCTTGCACAGGATCGGTAGCATGGAGAGCGGCATCAAACCAGTCTCAGGACTGAAGACAACAAAAACAATATGTTGGTTGACCCTTTCTCGGGAGGACAGTCATAAAATTCACTGAAAATCTCTCCCCGATGAAGTTTGCACCGCTGGAGTGCCATGACAATACGATGTTGGCTAACAAACCTCTTCACAAATTCGCTACGGATTCTCTTTGAGTGTTCTATTAAGCCTACCTGAATAGGTAGGGGCATTGACTAGTGCTACTCAAGAACTGGCTGAACGGGGTGTCTAGTAGTCTTTTCTTTCATGAGTGAGTTGCATTTCATTAGCAATTTTACAATGAACCTCACTATGACAACCGCTATCTTATAATTTGTTTTGTGTGATATTTTCGTTTCAATCAACCCTAGGTAGTTCATGGTTGTTGCTGTGTTCAGTGAGGCATAATATCCTACTTATCTTTACGTTAACTTTGACTTCACCACACCACGCTACTCAAACCGTCGGTTGTCTGCTACCCTCACCGATTTCCTCTAAAATTTTCTGAAATTGCTATTTTCCAATGTATAACATCAGCGTCAGTGCAAAGTATCTTACACAGCGAGGTGGCGCAGTGATCTGGTGTCGCATTCGGGAGAATGGCAGTTCAAACCCGCGTCCGGCCATTGTGATTTAGGTTTACCGTGATTTCCCTAAATCGCTTCCGTCAAATATCCAATTGGGTCCTTCGAAAGGGCACGGCCGACTTCCTTCCCCATCCTTCCCTTATCCAATGGGATCGATGGTTCAAATGTCTCTGAGCACTATGGGACTTAACATCTGAGGTCATCAGTCCCCTAGAATTAGAAGTAAACCTAACTATCGTAAGGACACCACACACATCCATGCCCAAGGCAGGATTCCAACCTGCGACCGTAGCAGCCACGTGGTTCCGGACTGAAGCGCCTAGAACCGCTCGGGGCCACTGCGGCCGGCTGATGCGACCGATGACCTCGCCGTCTGGTCCCCTCCCCCAAATCAACCAAACAATCAGCAAAATTTATCAGTAAACTCTTCCGGGCTAAGTTGCCGTGGTCGATCTGTAGAACTTCTTCTCCCTGACGTTTCGTTCTCAACTGCGGAGAACGTCTTCCGAGGTGAGTCGGAAGATGTTCTCCGCAGTTGAGAACGAAACGTCAGGGAGAAGAAGTTCTACAGATCGACCACGGCAACTTAGCCCTGAAGAGTTTACTGATAAAGACGCCGGCCGTGAAAGCCTACATGGAATGAATCAGCAAAATATCACGGCGCTTCCGACGTTACTAACCACGTCATTTAGATATACCGCGACCTTCCTTTAATACTCCACTGGGATATGCGCGAAACCGTTTCCACATCTGGTGAATTCCGACTTCAAGAACGCCGTGATGAGCTTCACTGAATAGGAACTGTTCAGTCGAATCATATAGCCGGCCCAACCGTATATAATCTCGTATGTTATACCGTACATGATAATGGAGAACAGTTACCAAAGCTTTTCGCAAAGAACACGTGTGACTAGACATCACTACAGTATCACTGTTCACAGAGTCGAAGTAGGAGATTGTTGGTGCCCAGAAAGTTCATAACTCGAGCATAATTATACTACAGGTGCCGTGTTCCGTAGAACGGCATCGGTAGGGTACAATCAAGACCACGAATGTCGGAATTACAGTTCGAGATCTTCAAGTTAAACGTTCTCTACTTCTATATCTAAGTGCTGTAATACTTTCGTGGAGTGTCGTTCTGTTCATCTCGAATACGTCCTTCATGAGACTTTCTATAACATATTCTCGGAAACCTTTCGTCTGCTTAGTTCATCAGAAACTTGTACTTGATCCGTCACGGAAGGGAACATTGTGTTCGAAAATAAAGGCAAGACCCGTCAACCCAACAGACAATTTTCTCGTCCCAGCGTGGCTCCTCTTCGTCCGACAGGATTAACAGGTCGTAAATTCCAACGGAAATGACTTGGTGGCGGTAGTTTGTCATCTGTCGAAGGTCGAGTAACGCCAGTGTGGGTGTTAACGAACAGCTCGCGCCACGTGCAACGCATTACGTGGCCGTTGATATCCTGGGGGCAGGCGGGGTGGGACACAGCCATCGCGGCTTGCGCGCTCTTCTTGTTTGGGAGCTTTTTCTGCGGCGGCGGCCGACTCTGTGAACATCTGGGGCGGGCCGGGCGTCGCAACGGCTGCCCCATCCGCATAGCAGACGCCTTTTTGTTCCCGCTGCAAACGACGAATACCTCGCTGGCCTTGACTACGGTCCTGCGGGAGACGGACCAACCAGCAGAGGTCAGCAGCGGAAGTGACACTTGCGGTCCGACATTTACATCGCGGTTTTTCACCGCATAATGGAGGTAATGATGTCACTGTTTCTCTCTTGAATGAACGCGCTACAGTCTTTTTGTTGTGCTCGGTACCGAGGTGGTGTAGGAGCTGTTTATAGCATTACGGCTTGACAAACCGCACGGGAACTTCCATATAAGAGGTGTGTGAGAAATGAGACTGACAACACTGCGAACGATCTGGCAACGCTGTGTTGTTCTACTTGGGTAGACCGGTGCGTTAATCCCTTCCAGATGCTCAGTCAGAGTTTCAGCTCAGTACAGCCATCACGTGACTTTTGAGAGGGCCATCAGTGAAGTTTTTGTTTTGTTTTGTAGTACGAAAATTGAACAGTGGGACTGAGAGTAACATTAAGAAATAAAGTTTTATGTTAAACTATCGTAATCCGTGAGTGTGACCTGGAACAGGTTCATGGGACACATTCCTTCTCAAGAGCCCAAGGTTGTTGTTGGTACAAATCAGTTTTGGAAGGTCTCAAACCGACGTTATTGTCGCATGTGCGCTTGCTCTTGTGAGACGAGATCTATGTTTAACAATATCGATGACTGGTGACCTGTTAAACGTAAACACTTCCGCCGTATATCAAATACTGCTCCAAGTTTTGCTCATGCAGGCAAGCGGATGCTGCAGTGATAATGCCCAAAGTTACTTTCATTTCTATCACGGAATTTTTTGTCTCAAAAGGCATTCCTATTGTTCCACTGCCCCTATTCATCTGATCTTAGTAGTTGTGACTCTTTCTTTTCCTAAATGGAAAAATGTCACAAAAAGACGCCAGTTTAGGTCTCTAGAGAATATTCAAAGACTGTTGAAGCTTTTCAGCGCCGCTACCGTAACTGGGGACAACTCCGCTGGTTGAAGGGAACTGCTTCTAAGCGCACAGTTTTCTTTTTTAAAAAAGAGAAAAAGAACTCGGGAAGATAAGAAGTCAATCTTTATTACTTCTCTCGTACACCCGTAGATCTCTCTGAAAGGGGTTTACAGCCAATTTTAATATTGGAACTGAAATGTTTTTATAATGGACTTAATTGAGTAGAAAAAGAACATAAATCCAAACTCAGAAGATGTCTTAGATTTAAAGCATACCTACATCTTTGCTCCCGGAATAGGGTGACCAGACGTCCGGAGCAATCCGGACATGTTCTCCTTTTTAGCTCATTGTCCGTGGTTCGGGCGGATTTTTGCAGTGTCCGGCTTTTTCGCAAAGTTGAGCGTAATACAGTTAAATTTACAATTCGTCCCTTTCTATTGCTCTTTTCTTATATATTTTAACTATTGGCACAGCCTTCGTAATAAACACGCACGAAGGCGGTGTTAGTAGGTGGCACCAGGATCGTCGATGTTATCGTTGATTAACCTATAAGCGAATGCAAATATCGATTGTTTAAAATTTTCGCTTCGTATTGGCTTGGCTTGTATGGCGCACGTGTGATTTGTGAGTGTAATTTTTAACCGAGTGAGTTACGTAAAATATTTGGCTATGTCTAAAAGCAAGTGTACATTTTCTGATGTCCTTTCCTGCAAATATCCGGCTTTCGAGAAAGGGAGAAATGAATTTGAAGCGGAATGTAAGATATGCGGAGCTGGAACGTACGTCTCAATGGCCAATAAATGTAAGAAATAACTCGACAGATTAACTGCCATGTTTTTATTTCATTGTTTCATAGTCATTCAATTTATTTGTATTCGGAAGGTTAAAGTGCAGTTTACATGTCGTCAGCTGCTGCGTGAATTAAAGATGTATGTAGCAGTGCGTCGAATGAAGGAAGGTGAAGGGTCTTACGTTTTTCGCTTTGTAAACAATTCCGTGTTGTTGACATAAGAAAACAATTGACTCTACACTCTCACCTCAATCAATGTTTTTTAATTTTTTTTCTATTGCTCAGTTAACCACCACCTGACCATCAGTAACAGTTAACTACTAGTTTTACCGGTAATTTCCGGCAGTCACGTGACTTGTCTAAAGCTGACGGGTGGTAGCCTCATCCGCAGTTGATCCCTTTGATGTGTCCTCTTTTTTCTTCCTTTGTCCTTCTTTTTTAAGCTGTTTGTTCTCGTTTTTATACAACTGCATCTGGTCACCCTATCCAGGAACCATTTGCCACATATAGTGCAGGGAATCGTCGAAGGAATGAGCACCCTTTAATCTACTAAAGCTTCTCGTAATGAACGTATATTTATTGAAAAATTTACAAACACAAACACACTGGAACCATCGTATGTCGTGATTACAGCAAAAAGCTACATCGTCAGAAGGAAGTTAATTCCGCTGACTGGTAAGCGTACGGAACGCTAAAAGTTGCAGTTACGTAACCAGACCATTCCCATACTGGAAATATGATTATATAAATGTTTTAAGAACTATCAAAATAGAAAATTAGATAGTTACAAGTAACATAAATAATATGAACGATTCCTTTCGCCGAAATTATCTAGAGCGAGTCAGTTTATAGGATATGTATAAATGAAAGGGTTCGCTGGATGGGTTCATGTCAATCATTTCCAAGTTCCTAAATTGAAAACTGGCCAAAATTCAACATTAATGAATATATTTTTTTTTGTTCCACTCAAGCAACTGCACTTCAAACTATTTTTTCCCCTTGGGCTCCTTTCGTTCTAGAAACTAACAGTTTCTAAATAAAATTCGTCTGTGGAACAGAATGAGTCGTTCAGAAGAAATGATTTTGGGTTTGATTTAAAACTTGCTTTAGTTTACTACCCAGCTAACATTTTCTGTTAATGGGCACGTTGGGTAAAAATATTGTGTCACCCTTGGGAACTCTTTTCTCAGCTATTGACAACTCTAAAAATAGGTAATAAAAACCAGCTGTTCTAGTTTGTAGATATGGACATCCACATTCTTCTTAAATTATGATGGATTACTTATGACGAATTTCATTCGCTGATAAATTTTTCCAATGTTCAGTTTGAATGCCTAACTGCTACAATATGTCTGTAGGTCATAATTATATTTTATTCTTACTGCTCGCTGTTGTGCGCTCAGTACTTTCTAAGTGGTGTATCAACCCAGGCAGTTATTCCCCAGAGTGTTATCGAGTGGAAATATACAAAATAGAAGGATGATTGATTTGTTTCCACGACTAGCAATAGCATGAATAGCGAAAGTAGCTGAATAGAATTGTTTGAGCCGCTCAGTAAGATATATCGTCCAGTTAAAATTGTCATCAGTATGTACGTCCAAAAATCTGCAACATGCTGCCCTGTTTTCTAATCTGTTCAAGTGTGGTGTCAAATTGTTTTTAAGACTATGTTTGTTTTTCAGAACTGAATATAATGCTTTTCTCAAAGATAAGGCAAAGCCCATTTTCAGAGAACAGGTTTTGTTATCTCATCCGCTTCGTCTGAAAACAGTACCAGTTTTGCTGGATGAATGTCAAGTGTAAGATCATTCACATATAGAATGGGTATGAGTGGATAAAAAGTTGAACCCTGTGGGACTTATTTCCTGATTTCTCCCCGGTCATTAAAATTTTCTATCCTTCCTGTATTATTTGAATTATTTGTCACAATGTTTCGCACTCTGCTAAGCATTCTACAGACCAGTAGTTTTCAAAGCCAACACTTCCATAAAGCTTAAGTTCTTCTAAGAGGGAAACCAGTCTGCTAGACCATAAAAAGTACCAGGTAGCAATATTTTATTATTTACAGTTTGTAATATTTGGTGAGTGAATATGTAAATAGCATTCTCAGTCGAACAACCGTTTTAAAATCCTAACTTTGATGTCCAAAGTAAATCGTTTTACTTGATGTGAGCTCTCTGTTGAGTACAGTACTTCTTCGAAAATTTTGGAAGAAGACGTCAGGAAAGGATTTGGGTGATGTTTATTCGGCTCTTTCCTGTCATCCTTCGTATACAGATGTTCAATAATATCTGTCTGGAAAAAATCCCACTAACAGTGACGCATTAAGTATGTCTCTTGAGGTTTCGCAATTGACGTCGACAGTGTTAGTACAGTACAGGAGAAATTAACCAGCTTTCTTATATTACGGATAAACAACAAGAGTGGAAATTCGTTGCACGTCACCTTACGTATTTCAATTTTTCGTAACTTACGTAAGTCTGCAGGCTTTCGTGGCCGTAACATCATTACCATTCGATCGCTTCGCCATATCGTTTTGTAGGGGACAAACAATAAACAACTGACTTAGTGGGCCGAGTCCATCTGATCACTGTGTTGTGTATTTTACTGAACAACCTGCCTGCAGACTTGGTCAGAATCATGACGTGCTTTGTAATAGTATCCAGGCATCATAGTTACTGCAGTCAGTTACACCTAAAAGTTCTCAAATATTCCTCGCGATTTTTATTCTGATCAGTCGGATATAATGGATCTAAATTACAGAAAAATGACTTTACTGAACAGTATAGCTTAGAGGCGACGTTCAAACAATATTAAATTGCATGTCTTCTTTTGCTTTGCCAACGTTTGTGTGGCCGTGAAGCAGAGGGTCGATAATTTGTGAGGTGGACTGCGATGTTACTCTTTCTGAGCAGAAGCTCATTAAGTAAATTCCACTGAATTTTCGTAAGAGCTCAGGCCGAGTGCAGAAGTCACAACAGGTATATGTCTGGTATATTACTACAGTGCTCGAATCAAAGTATGGCCTGATGAATTCTTGATCTGGTCTCACGTTTCAGTCATCTGTCCAAAGTAGATGAGCGGCTGAATAAATGTACCACTGAAGAGAGAACCTGCGAAGTAGACCTAGGCACCTGCAGACAGGCAACTGGCATTGCAAATGTGACAAATGGTTGCCTGCCTGCAGGCGAGTGGGACTGCTTTGCAGGTTTTCTGTGTAAGGAGTGAGTACACTTTTTTTTTTTTAAGTTATCACCAGTATTTGTGAGCTGGTGCCACTGAGGGTGCTGCTGAATTGGTGGCGAGGAGGGGATTATTAGAGGGACCTTTTTTGTCGTTTTATTCACACATGTGTCAATGTTGCATGCCAATGCCCGCACCCTCTCCAGTGATCATGGCATCGGAGGGCCTGAATCAGGAGGGATGGAAATTCATAAGCACTCCTCGCTGCTCTGGATTACTTTCAAATTTCCATGAATGCTCTTGAATGGTCCCTAGTGGTTCCAACGGGACATACACAACTATTATTTGGATTGTTCTTATGAATAAAATCTGCTGCACCTGTAATTACAGAAGTTCCTTTATACGGATAAAGGCACGAGTGGTACTAGGGTTTCAAGGCACTAATCCCATCTTCAGGTGCTACTGTAACAGTTACTGAAGACTAAGTAGGACACTAAACAAGTTAACTAAAATTAGAAGAGTTGTTAAGGCCATAAATAATCACTGTAAGATACCTTACCACTGTACCATCACTCTTGTGATCAGACCGAGAAAGACAAGTCGGGGGTCTTCATTACGGATATGTTCCACCAGTTCCAGAAGTTGCAAATTTCACTAACATTGCTGTAGTAGGCAGAGCGGTAAGGACCAACATGTCGAGTAGGTGATAAAGTTTATAATCATCATAACAATAATGTATACATACAGAAGAATATGTGGTTTTGCTGGTTTCATCTTCCCAGTCAGACAGCATTTTCCGTAAAGAAGATTACGCTAAATAGTTCGATGAATATTGCAAATATGGCAATTTTTTATACAAGTAATATTCGTGGGCTGACTTCTTTTAATTTACATTTTTAAATATCGAACGCTTTATTCGTGCTAAAAATTCGCTGTAAGTATATCTCTTCTCTTGTAACTGTCTATGGAATTTATATAATGCTTACCGCTATCCAGATCTTGCTGTCCCGTAACTTATTTCATATTCGTAGTGACTGTTAGTCACAGGTTTAATTAAAGTAAGTGAGTCGTGGAACAAGTTCGTATTTTTTTCTTGAAATTTTCACCTCCAACGGAATGTAACTACAAAGTATCACTTGCATCGTCCCAGATTTTCAATTAGCTTTAATTTCTTGATCGCCACGAATGATCGGCGATACATTCAATTCATTGTTATTCGAGCACCTGATCGATGAGTCCCGCTTTTCAAACATCCTTATGTTCCTGTCAGGTTATTATTTTTTTTTTCAAATTTGTTGGAGGGTAATCGTTAGGCAGCTAATGTAGGCGTTGGCTCCTCGATAAGCTTGGTTGTGAACTGTATTATTTTACATACCACTAACTGAATATTCAAACACGTCAGGTATATTTTTTATAGCCGGTTGTCCCACGGGCAGTGTGACTGTCGTTCTGTCTGCTCAGAGAACCAACCAGCTCGTCTATCTCCCATCTGTGAACTTCTTTAAGCGGGGATCCACAGCACTCGGCACAATGTTCACCAATATGTATGCTAATCACCAACGAGACGTCCCAGTCGTTGGGCCTTTCTGTCTTCATGGTACGTAGGAGGAGAAGGCACCGCTCCTCGCTTTGAGATAAACGTCTGGGACTGCGGCTTAATAGACACGTCAGCCTGCTGAATATACGACAGGAATTCTTTCTTTCATCGACGTTAAGTGCTGAGTCGTTTGCACTGTGTGTGTAGTCGCTGGGACGACAGCGGAGATAGGGCACACAATGTATTCTTGGGGTCGGCATCGCAAATAAGCTTAATTTTCTTGTGGATTAGCATTTAAGTGAAAATTAAGGCTAGGCAGTATGTGAACAGTGTTGAACTCCAGAGTTAAATTAACACGTCTCACATTACGGGAACGATTGCTGGGCAAAGATTTACTACGCATTTTTCACTGTGCGACGGAATCAAAGGATCACTTTTTTGAAACCCCGTGATCGTATCCCATTGGTATGTATAAGTTTGAAATTTTTCTCAAAGGTATCAGCAATCATTTTCTGCAATAGTGCACTAGCGTGGTGCCCTGAGACTTCACTCTTGAGCTCGGCGCATGCCAAGAAAATGCCATAGTTCATAGGTCCAAGTACTTTGTAAGCTGGGTTAACGACGTCACATTGGCACCAAATTTCAAAACAATTCTGCCCAGCGCCACCGTGGATCTGTCAGGTGATGGGAAGATTATCACATCATCTTACTCGCATTTTTCCCTTTCTTTTGATGGCTTTGCGATGGAGGTCAGAACCGCAACGTCCACCTTTGAAAGCAGGCGGTTTTCATATGAGTGGCAGAGCAGCACATTTCAGACACCGCGCCGCTCAGAATCGACACGAAAAGGCCACGGGGGGGTTCTATAACAAGCGTAAATAAAACCACCGCTTTCCTTGGGACATAAATCGGGAATTCGACATGAACCGGAGTAGGGTAACATAGTTTTGAGATGGCAAAGACCCATGGATCGCCTAGGATACAAACCGGCTAAAAAATACTATTGTTGGAACAAAAAAAGACGAATATGCTCCTCTTGAAAAGAATCTGACAGAAAAGAGGGGAACCAGCTGCTTCAAACCTCATTCTGCCTTCTTCACTTGGGCATGTGAACATATTCGCGTTGTTTTAGGACAGAATATTATAAATGCTTTTACTCATTATCCCTTTCGTAATCGGCATCTCCATCACACCGCCACTGTGTATGTTTGTCTCTCTGTCACCGCCTCCTTTTTCTCCCAATGGCAGTCGCTACTGTCTGTCCATCTCACTGTCACTGCCTTCATGCATTTCTCTCCCTTCTCCTCACCACTGTTTCATTTTGTGCCACCTTCGCTTTCTCTCCGTCCCAGTACCATTGCCTCTGAACCATTCTTTTTCCCTTCCATTCCCAGTGCTTCTTTGTTTCTCGCGACTAGTTTACTGTCTTTCTCCTCATCTACCACTTTCTCCTCTCGACACACGTCCTTGTGGAGAATCTGCTCATGGTTTTGACCTCTAGACTGGCAAACTTTAACAAGTGAGTACAGGGGAAGGAGAAAATTGGTCGGAATTTTTCATGTGTGGTCACAGGGATAAGAGAGAGAAAATTAACAACAGTCGACAAGCCTCTCCCCTCATGGTGGCAACTGGTGGACGTGTAAGCTTTCTCTCCTTCGCTGCCTTTGATCTCACTTACGTATTGCTCTCCCACTGACTCTGAGTCCGCTCTCTCTCACTACTTCTGCTTTCTCTCCCACTGCCACTGTCTCCTCTCTCACTGACACTGTCTCTTCTTGTTTTCTTTCCAACTGCTACTGTCTCTGCCACAAGCCAGCAGCTCAAAACTTCTGGAAGGGTGGGGAGGTCTGATACTTTGTCCCATATATGCACATGTTGAAGATTTCGATCTCCACCCACATCTTTGTTTCATGTCCACTGTCTCTTCTCTCTTTTGCCCCCACTGTAGCTATCTCCATATATATTTCTCTCTACTTTACTGCCACTATCTCCTCTCTCTTTGGTTTCCACTGCTATTGTCTTCATCCCTTTCTCACTGCCACTCTCGCTCTACCACTATTACTGTCTCCTCTGTCTCTCTCCCTCTCTCCCACTGGCACTGTCTCCTCTCAACTGTCTCTCGTCTACTCTCTTTCATGAAAAAGCGCGAATATGTTCACATGCCAAAATTTTGATAAGGAAAACGGAATGGGGCAGCAGGTTCACCACTTTTCTCTCAGAGTTTTCTTAAAGAGGAGCATATTCTCCTTTCTAGCTCAGACAGGAGCATTTTTATGCTGATTCCCTTTTTTTCCATTTACATAAAGGCGTGTTGCTTATATAAAACGAATACTGTAGGTCAGTGGGGTTACGGTAATTTTTTATGTTATTCGACACATTTACATAGTTGACACACACAAACAACGAATAAGTACGCATAATGTAGGGGTCACGCAAAATCATTTTGTTCCGGCCTAACTTCAAGCGCCGGCACGTCAACCTGGAACGCAACAGCAGAGAAGGCTGTGAGACGCCATTTGCTTGCATGGAAATTGTATACATCGGAGGACACTGATTGTTTGCATTGCGCCATTTGCTTGCGACACCTCATTGCAAATCCGCTAAGTATTTTCAATACAGTTTACTGTGATAAACTCCATTAACAAGATTTGCTTGTATTGGTGTCTAGCTATCCGAAAAAACAGCTTCAAAGGCACCATATATTAGACGAGTGGGCCGGACGACATTTTGGCGATGAGGATGGGATACACCATCTCACCAGTGCACTGTTCCATCCACAGTCAAACGGCGAAGCGGAACGTTTTGTCGGAACCTTCAAGCACCAGATGGCCAAACTTCACTCAGCACACGCCAGGGATCAAGCAGAGCAATTGTTTCTCGCGTCCTATCGTTCGCACCCACGATATGGACCCTAGCCGGCGGAATTGCTTCACGGCCGACGCCATCGGACACTGCTCCATCTGCTCCACCCTCCTCAGCTTCCGGCGCCGAAGGAAGGCCGCAAGTATCGCTTCGCGCCTCATGATATTGTGTTTTACAGGGTTTTCAGCGGCAGCAGAGAGCGGGTGCGAAGCGAGATCGTCCGTCGACTTGGCGCTTGCAGGTATTTCATTACAGGTTCAGATGGGATGCAGCACCGACATCAAAATCAGCTTTGCTACTGCCACGTGTACGGTGATCTTTCTGTGACTCTTCTCCCAGATTCACGGATCCCGAGAACTGCGCGGTCACATCAGCCGCCAGAAGGTGACATCACGACACCGCGGGGACTATCCTATGGAGACGGAGCCGTCGTCTCCTCCACATCCTCTGATTCTACCGATTGAGCTGGACTCGCCCACACCGCAGCAGCCCAAGCCTTCCGCATCTGGTTATTAGCCTACGGAGGTAGACGCTTACCCTTCTGGTCGTTTTCCGGGGACGTTTCCGCCAGAGCGGAGGCCGGATGGTGGGGTACGACCGGAAGCTTGAAGTTCCCTGTAGCCACAGCTTCCGGTCCAGCGCAGCGTCCACCCTCCGGTCTATCCCCGCCATTGTCGCGCACTCTATACGACGATCCGTCGCTTTAGAGGAGAGGGGGGGGGGGGGGGGGAGCAATGATCCGGCGTAACACAAGCGCCGGCATGTCGGCCTCGAACGTAACAACAAAGAAGGCTGTGAGATGACGTCAGCCAATAGTACGCTGACTATGACCGCATCATGTCAGGAGCGGCCCCTATACGTAGAGAATATAAGCGCCGCTCCGCGCTAGCCGCGGTCTCACTAGAGACCAGTGACTTGTGCAGAGTATTACTTGCTCGTTTGGAAATTGTATACATCGAAGGACACTGATGAGTTGCGTGTCGCCATTTTCTTGCGACACCTCATTGTAAATCCGCCAAGTATTCTCAATTCAATTTACTGTAATAAACTCCATTAATATGGTTTGCTTGAATTGTTGTCTAGCTATCCAAGAAAACAGCTTCTTAGGTATCGTATATTAGACGAGTGAGCCGGACACGACGCATTTCCCATTCTAAGCAATTTTACTTTAAAATACTTTACTTAAAAAGGCACAACACTTTTAGGCTAAAACGTACAGTATACCGAAAACGCGCTGTTCAAAGTTGCAAAGAATTTCATAAATTTTTGCGAAGTGTTTACGCCGCCAGATGGCACTATCGAAAATATCAGTGTGAAGACTGCCTGTATCGTGCCTGTTCTATAGTGGCAGCGCTTTATGAAGTTTTATTTGTGAATATATAACCCCTAAAAACATAGTTCGGTGATTTCAGAACCCTTTCGATGACCCCAGAACCCTTGTCATGGCTCCATTACGTCAGTTAAATCTGTATTTATCTCTCAGGCCAAATATTACGTGCGTATTTTGCATACGTAGTAACTTCGAACTACTGGATTTCAGTAACAGATAACCATATTGAAAAAAACCTTCGAAATTCCCCGAAAACGTCATCGTAAGAACGTATGAAAGTACCCGTGGTTTAGGGGTAGCGTCTTTGATTCATAATCAAAACATATTCGGTCCCGGGTTCGATACCCGCCACTGCCTAAATTTTGAAAAAATAATCAGCACTGGCGGCCGAAGACTTCCGGCATATGAAGTCAGCCTCATTCTGCAAACGGCCTTGTCAAAGAGGGCGGAGGAGCGGATAGAGGTTCAGGGCACTCTCTTGTCCTAGAGGTGGGAATTTGCCCCTAAAGGCGGAAGAATCAGCAATGATCAACGACATGAGGATGCAGAAGGCAATGGATACCACTGCATTAAAGACACGTAACGTAACTTGTATCCACAGGACATGTGAAGAAGTGTCATGATGATCTCTCCATTGGCAAAAGATTCCGGAATAGTCCCTCATTCGGATCTCCGGGAGGGGACTGCCAAGGGGGAGGTTACCATGAGAAAAAGATTGAATAATCAACGAAAGGATAACGTTCTACGAGTTGGGGCGTGGGATGTCAGAAGCTTGAACGTGGTAGGGAAACTAGAAAATCTGAAAAGGGAAATGCAAAGGCTCAATCTAGATACAGTAGGGGTCAGTGAAGTGAAGTGGAGGGAAGACAAGGATTTCTGGTCAGATGAGTATCGAGTAATATCAGCAGCAGCAGAAAATGGAATAACAGGTGTAGGATTCGTTATGAATAGGAAGGTAGGGCATAGGGTGTGTTACTGTGAACGGTTCAGTGACCGGGTTGTTCTAATCAGAATCGACAGCAGACCAACACCGACCGACAACGATAGTTCAGGTATACAAGCCGACGTCGCGAGCTGAAGATGAACAGATAGAGAAAGTGTATGAGGATATTGAAAGGGTAATGCAGTATGTAAAGGGGGACGAAAATCCAATAGTCATGGGCGACTGGAATGCAGTTGTAGGGGAAGGAGTAGAAGATAAAGTTACAGAAGAATATGGGCTTGGGACAAGGAATGAAAGAGGAGAAAGGCTAATTGAGTTCTGTAACAAGTTTCAGCTAGTAATAGCGAATACCCTGTTCAAGAATCACAAGAGGAGGGGGTATACTTGGAAAAGGCCGGGAGATACGGGAAGATTTCAATTAGATTACATCATGGTCAAACAGAGATTCCGAAATCAGATACTGGATTGTAAGGCGTACCCATGAGCAGATATAGACTCAGATCACAATATGGTAGTGACGAAGAGTAGGCTGAAGTTCAAGACATTAGTCAGGAAGAATCAATACGCAGAGAAATGGGATACGGAAGGACTAAGGAATGATGAGATACGTTTGGAGTTCTCTAACGCTATAGATACAGCAATAAGGAATAGCGCAGTAGACAGTACAGGTGAAGAGGAATTCCACTGTTAAATGCAGAGGAGTGAGCAGATAGGTGGAAAGAATACATTGAAAGCCTCTATAAGGGTGATGATTTGTCTGATGTGATAGAAGAAGAAACAGCAGTCGATTTAGAAGAGATAGGGGATCCAGTATTAGAATCGGAATTTAAAAGAGATTTGGAGGACTTACGGTCAAATAAGGCAGAAGGGATAGATAACATTCCATCAGAATTTCTAAAATCATTGGTGGAAGTGGCAACAAAACGACTATTCACGTTGGTGTGTAGAATATATGAGTCTGGCGATATACCATCTGACTTTCGGAAAAGCATCATCCACACAATTCCGAAGACGGCAAGAGCTGACAAGTGCGAGAATTATCGCACAATCAGCTTAACAACTCATGCATCGAAGCTGCTTACAAGAATAATATACAGAAGAATGGAAAAGAAAATTGAGAATGCGCTAGGTGACGATCAGTTTGGCTTTAGGAAAAGTAAAGGGACGAAAGAGGCAATTCTGACGTTACGGCTAATAATGGAAGCAAGGCTAAAGAAAATCAAGACACTTTCATAGGATTTGTCGACCTGGAAAAAGCGTTCGACAGTATAAAATGGTGCAAGCTGTTCGAGAGGGGGAAGCTATAGGGAGAGACGGGTCGTATACAATATGTACAACAACCAAGAGGGAATAATAAGAGTGGACGATCAAGAACGAAGTGCTCGTATTAAGAAGGGCGTAAGACAAGGCTGTAGCCTTTCGCCCCTACTCTTCAATCTGTACATCGAGGATGCAATGATGGAAATAAAAGAAAGGTTCAGGAGTGGAATTAAAATACAAGGTGAAAGGATATCAATGATACGATTCGCTGATGACATTGCTATCCTGAGTGAAAGAGAAGAAGAATTAAATGAACTGCTGAACGGAATGAACAGTCTAATGAGTACACAGTAAGATTTGAGAGTAAATCGGAGACAGACGAAGGTAATGAGAAGTAGTAGAATTGAGAACAGCGAGAAACTTAACATCAGGATTGATGGTCACGAAGTCAATGAAGTTAAGGAATTCTGCTACCTAGGCAGTAAAATAACTAATGACGGACGGAGAAAGGAGGACATCAAAAGCAGACTTGCTATGGCGAAAAAGGCATTTCTGGCCAAGAGAAGTCTACTAACATCAAATACAAGCCTTAATTTGAGGAAGAAATTTCTGAGGATGTACGTCTGGAGTACAGCATTGTATGTTAGTGAAACATGGACTGTGGGAAAACCTGAACAGAAGAAAATGGTTCAAATGGCTCTGCGCACTATGGGACTCAACTGCTGAGGTCATTAGTCCCCTAGAACTTAGAACTAGTTAAACCTAACTAACCTAAGGACATCACAAACGTCTATGCCCGAGGCAGGATTCGAACCTGCGACCGTAGCGGTCTTGCGGTTCCAGACTGCAGCGCCTTTAACCGCACGGCCATTTCGGCCGGCCTGAACAGAAGAGAATCGAAGCATTTGAGATGTGGTGCTATAGACGAATGTTGAAAATTAGGTGGACTGATAAGGTAAGGAATGAGGAGGTTCTACGCCGAATCGGAGAGGAAAGGAATATGTGGAAAACACTGATAAGGAGAAGGGACAGGATGATAGGACATCTGCTAAGACATGACGGATTGACTTCCATGGTACTAGAGGGAGCTGTAGATGGCAAAAACTGTAGAGGAAGACAGAGACTGGAATAATTGAGGACGCAGGTTGCAAGTGCTACTCTGAGATGAAGAGGTTAGCACAGGAAAGGAATTCGCGGCGGGCCGCATCAAACCAGTCAGTAGACTGATGACCAAAATAAAAAAAAGAACGTATGGTAAAAATTTCGACGATTTGTGATCCACAGTTTAACGCAGAAGAGAGAGCGGATAGTTGTGAAGAGTACTTTGAATGCCTCTATAAGGTTGTGGACTTGCCTAAGGCAGAACAGATAAAGGTCCACTGAAATATCTAAAATCATTGACGGAAATAGCAACAAAACGACTATTCAAGTTTATCTGTGGAATCTAAGAGACTAGCGACGTACGAGGAGATATTCGGAACAAATATCATCCACATAAAATCCGAAGATTGTCAAGGCAGGTAAGTGCGAGAACTATCGCCCCATCAGCTTAACAGCTCAAGCATCCAAGCTGCTGACAAGAATAATATGTAGAAGCATCGAGAAAAAAATTAACATTCGTTAGATCACAATCGCTTTGGATTTGCGAAAGATGAAGGCACTGAAGCAGCATTTCTGATTTAGCGCTTGATAATGGAGGCAAGACTAAAGAAAAACCAATACACGCTCATAGGAAGTGTCACTCTAGGAAAAGGGTTCGACAGACTGGAATGTTGCAAGATGTTTTTCTGAGAAAAGTAGGAGTAAGGTATAGGGAAAGACGGATAATGCACAAGTTGTAGAAGAACCAAGAGGAAACAGTAAGACTGGAAGAGGGAGAACGTAGCGCCTGGATTAAAAAGGGCTGTAAGACTGGAATGTTGACTTTCCTGTCTGTTTTTAAGGGTAATGGATCGGGATGGTGTCTGTAAGTGTAAAAATTTGACCCGATGAACTGACATAATTAATTTTTGCCCTCCAAAATAATGAAAGAGGAATTCGTCAACTACGAAATAAATCAAGAATTAAAATTAACTCAGTTTAGTAAATTAAAGTGTACGATAACTCATCTGACAAACATTGAAAATGCTGATATAATACCTTGGCAAGTGTGGTTAAGGAATCTGAACTCTGATTCTAATAAACACGTGCCAGTATTCACTTTATGTGTTCGTTTTTTTCACGCTCTGTTAGAGAAACAGCTCGAAGACGGTTCGATAAACTCTCTGCTAGGCACTTAATTTATAATTAGAGAGTAGTGATGTAAATTCAGAAGTAGTATGAAATAGTTATGTTCGCGATGTCGTACCGGATTACCAAAAGCTTAGTATTACAGGCAAATAGCGCTATAGAAGGGTCTGCTTTTGCATCTGTGGATCATAAAATCTGGAAGTCTTCAGATTGAAATTGCCTAATCTCAGTGAAAATTATCCATTTTATTAATGGAAGACAAATAAAAGAACCAATGTTTTACCATAATCAGGACTTGAACTCACGTCTCCTTACTTAATAAGCTAGTATGCTAACCCTGACACTACCCCAGCACTACAGCTAACATCACTTCACGGACTACCCTCGTACATTGCTGTCCATAACACAAACCTCATCTGATATCTCGAGGAGAATTTAATTATATGAGTAAAAATTATCTGACTGCCCACGGTTCGCCTAATTGTCGCGGTCAAATCTCTCCAGCTACTCTGAACACTCAGATGAAATTGTTGACGCGGGACAGGAATTAATGGCGGGATACATCAAACCAGTCAAAAGATCGATGTATCTACAGCAGATGATAGTTAAAAGATGGGCTCATTTTACTCTGTTACTTTCAGCCACCCTACTAGGTTCACAAAAGGGGGAGAGAATATGCTAGTATAGTGTGAAAAGGTTTAATTACAGTCTCCAAATTCTTACCATGTATCGGAGATCAAATTGAGTTACTGACTGACGGAAGCCTTGAGTGTATCCGATAAGCTTACCGGATCCCTCAGTAAGTTACGAAGCGAAGACCAAACGCTCTTTCCAGTCATGTCCAGAACGTACAATTATATTTTGTCTGAGAGTTCTCTGCGTTTTTTCAACATAGGTTATCGTGTATTTTGAGACATACTTTTTGAGACTATACTAATTTTCCAACGTTGACAGGCATATTACTACATGTGACTTACTCCATCTCGAGTATTATAAAATGTAGCCGATAGAAATAAAATTACGATTATCTCAGAGTGGCAGGAGTGTAACAATAGGTCTGGATGTGTTTGCTGGTCAACACTCAAACCACAAGCGCCAAACCTGAACGAGAATCGTAACAGATGGTGAGCTCGTTGTACGTCAGGGTTGTACAAAAACGGCAACAACGGATAAACTCTGAAAGGTCACTCTCCTATTCTATGCAACATACGCAAACGATCGTGGCTGTAATGCAGGTGCGTTAATTCCTAATTACTGTTTAATGCCGGTCCATCCTCTATAAGCGGCAGTCAAATGAAAATGAGACCAAAAAGAAAATTAAAATTTTATCATTTCAAAAGTAGTTCTCCTAATTGTTAATACCTTTATCTCGTTACGTGTCAAGACTAACACTGTCTTCATAGAAAAATGTTTGCTGCTGTTTTACGAACCTTGGTTGTATCCAAGCTTGTAGTTCTTCGTCCGGAGAAAATTAACGGCCACAAATATCTTTCTTCAGAGCCCCAAAAATAAAGGAATTGCATGGAGAGAGATCGGAACTGTAATGTTGGATGTGTAAAGGCTTCCCAACGAAATGTGTACAGAGTTGACGAAACAACCACGGAAATGTGTGTGCCCGCCCACAGGCACAATGAGCGTCTTGTCTCACAGTGAAATAAATATATTAACATTTGTGACGGTTACTTTTAAAGTAATAAATAGTGTACTTACATTTTTCCCGTCTCTCGTTTTCATTTGACTTCTCCTTGTAGTTCTTCCTCTAGCTCTCACGTCGCACTGCTGAAGATGTGCAAGCAACTGCATAAAAAACGGAAGGTTATTTTTTCTTTTCTTGTACATCTATAGTGTCCGTAATTGCTTTACAGTTGTTAAATGTTTTGGAAATCGGTCACTTAATAGTGACTAAGACTGATTTGAAATACCTCTGATAAATGAATAAGGTTGTAACGACGAACAGGTAATGAGGTGAACAGCGACGAAGCTCGAATACAGAGAAAACAAGCATGGGTAAACGAACTGACAGTGCCTTGACAGTTCAGCATTCACCTGAGAAGGCAACGGAAGACGTAAATACGGATGATCTGACTGCCATCAGAACTCCACACCTCCCGAACTCTTGTCCATTGTCTTAATAAGTGCATCCTCCTCGAATGACGGACCAGTGGCGCGCGAATGCAGTCCTACCACTAGCACCCGTATCCCGGTGGGCCAAACTTCATACGACAATAGTTGTACTTAATATGTGCTGAGAAAACCGAGTATGATGACTGACCCCTACAAAGTACACTGGTGGCCATTAAAATTCCAACACCAGCAAGGATAACAAAACAATGAAATTTAACGGTATAATAGGAGGAGTACATTATTAAATTATTAGGCATTTGTGTTACACAGAGAGCGAAATCTAGTATAAAGACTTGTTATCTCTGGCAGAAATAATGTTTGTAATCAGGTTACGCCCCCCCCCCCCCCCCCCATGAACCACGGACCTTGGCGTTGGTGGGGAGGCTTGCGTTCCTCAACGATACAGATAGACGTACCGTAGGTGGAACCACAACGGAGGGGTATCTGTTGAGAGGCCAGACAAACGTGTGGTTCCTGAATAGGGGCAGCAGCCTTTTCAGTAGTTGCAGGGGCAACAGTCTGAATGATTGACTGATATGGCCTTGTAACACTAACCAAAATAGCCTTGCTGTTCTGGTACTGCGAACGGCTGAAAGCAAGGGGAAACTACAGCCGTAATTTTTCCCGAGGGCATGCAGCTTTATTGTATGATTAAATCATGATGGCGTCCTATTGGGTAAAATATTCCGGAAGTAAAATAGTCCCATATTCGGATCTCCAGGCGGGGACTACTCAGGAGGACGTTGTTATCAGCAGAAAGAAAACTTGCGTTCTACGGATCGGAGCGTGGAATGTCAGATCCCTTAATCGGGCAGGTAGGTTAGAAAATTTAAAAAGGGAAATGGATAGGTTAAAGTTAGATATAGTGGGAATTAGTCAAGTTCGGTGGCAGGAGGAACAAGACTTTTGGTCAGGTGAATACAGGGTTATAAATACAAGATCAAATATGGGCAATGCAGGAGTAGGTTTAATAATGAAGAAAAAAATAGGAGTACGGGTAGGCTACTACAAACAGCATAGTGAACGCATTATTGTGGCCTAGATAGACACGAAGCCCACGCCTACTACAGTAGTACAAGTTTATATGCCAACTAGCTCTGCAGATGACGAAGAAATTAATGAAATGTATGAGGAGATAAAAGAAATTATTCAAATAGTGAAGGGAGACGAAAATTTAATAGTCATGGGTGACTGGAATTCAAGCGTAGGAAAAGGGAGAGAAGGAAACATAGTAGGTGGATATGGATTGGGGCTAAGAAATGAAAGAGTAAGCCGTCTGGTAGAATTTTGCGCAGAGCATAACTTAATCATAGCTAACACTTGGGTTAAGAATCATGAAAGAAGGTTGTGTACATGGAAGAACCCTGGAGATACTAAAAGGTATCAGATAGATTATATAATGGTAAGACACAGATTTAGGAACCAGGTTTTAAGTTGTAAGACATTTCCAGGGGCTGATGTGGACTCTGATCACAATCTATCGGTTATGAACTGTAGAATAAAACTGAAGAAACTGCAAAAAGGTGGGAATTTAAGGAGATGGGACCTGGATAAACTGAAAGAACCAGAGGTTGTACAGAGTTTCAGGGAGAGCATAAGGGAACAACTGACAGGAATGGGGGAAAGAAATACAGTAGAAGAAGAATGGGTAGCTCTGAGGGATGAAGTAGTGAAGGCAGCAGAGGATCAAGTAGCTAAAATGACGAGGGCTGGTAGAAATCCTTGGGTAACAGAAGAAATATTGAATTTAATTGCTGAAAGGAGAAAATATAAAAATGCAGTAAATGAATCAGGCAAAAAGGAATACAAACGTCTCAAAAATGAGATCGACAGGAAGTGCAAGATGGCTAAGCAGGGATGGCTAGAGGACAAATGTAAGGATGTAGAGGCTTATCTCACTAGGGGTAAGATATATATTGCGTATAGGAAAATTAAAGAGACCTTTGGAGAAAGTAGAACCACTTGCATGAATATCAAGAGCTTTGATGGAAATCCGGTTCTAAGCACGGAAGGGAAAGCAGAAAGGTGGAAGGAGTATATAGAGGGACTACACAAGGGTGATGTACTTGACGACAATATTATGGAAATGGAAGAATTTGTAGATGGAGATGAAATGGGAGATATGATACTGCGTGAAGAGTTTGACAGAGCACTGAAAGACCTGAGTCGAAACAAGGCCCCCGGAGTAGACAACATTCCATTAGAACTAATGACAGCCTTGGGAGAGACACTCCTGACAAAACTCTACCATCTGGTGAGCAAGATGTATGAGACAGGCGAAATACCCTCAGACTTCAAGAAGAATATAATAATTGTCATACCAAAGACAGCAGGTGTTGATAGATGTGAAAATTACCGAACTATCAGTTTAATAAGTGACAGCTGCAAATTACTAACGCAAATTCTTTACAGACGAATGGAAAAACTGATAGAAGCCGACCTCGGGGAAGATCAGTTTGGATTCCGTAGAAATGTTGGAACACGTGAGGCAATACTGATCCTACGACATATCTTAGAAGAAAGATTAAGTAAAGGCAAACCTACATTTCTAGCATTTGTAGACTTAGAGAAAGCTTTTGACAAAGTTGATTGGAATACTCGCTTTCAAATCCTGAAGGTGGCAGGGGTAAGATACAGGGAGCGAAAGGCTATTTACAATTTGTACAGAAGTCAGATGGCAGTTATAAGGGTCGAGGGGTATGAAAGGGAAGCAGTGGTTAGGAAGGGAGTGAGACAGGGTTGTAGCCTATCCCTGATGTTATTCAATCTGTATATTGAGCAAGCAATAAAGGAAACAAAAGAAAAGTTCGGAGTAGGAATTAAAATTCATGGAGAAGAAATAAAAACTTTGAGGTTCGCCGATGACATTGTAATTCTCTCAGAAACAGCAAAGGACTTGGAAGAGCATGTGAACGAAATGAACAGTGCCTTGAAAGGAGGACATAAGATGAAGATCAACAACAGCAAAACCAGGAGAATGGAATGTAGTCGAGTTAAGTCGGGTGATGCTGAGGGAATTAGATTTGGAAATGAGACACTCAAAGTGGTAAATGAGTTTTGCTATTTGGGGAGCAATATAACTGATGATGGTCGAAGTAGATAGGATATACAAAGTAGACTGGCAATGGCAAGGAAAGAGTTTCTGAAGAAGAGAAATTTGTTAACTTCGAGTGTAGATTTAAGTGTCAGGAAGTCGTTTCTGAAAGTATTTGTATGGAGTGTAGCCATGTATGGAAGTGAAACGTGGACTATAAATGGTTTGGATAAGAAGAGAATAGAAGCTTTCGAAATGTGGTGCTACAGAAGAGTGCTGAAGTTTAGATGGGTAGACCACATAACTAATGAAGACGTATTGAATAGAATTGGGGAGAAGAGGAGCTTGTGGAACAACTTGACTAGAAGAAGGGATCGGTTGGTAGGACATGTTCTGAGACATCAAGGGATCACCAATTTAGTATCAGAGGGCAGCGTGGAGGGTAAAAATCATAGAGGGAGACCAAGAGATGAATACACTAAGCAGATTCAGAAGGATGTAGGCTGCAGTAGGTACTGGGAGATGAAGAAGCTTGCACAGGATAGAGCAGCACGGAGAGCTGCATCAAACCAGTCTCAGGACTGAAGACCACAACAACAACATCAGGTCACGCACTGGTTAGAATTGAGTTTGCATGACAAATGCTGATACGTTATTCCGTACTTATGGAGTTCCGTTTGAGAGTTCAACAACCATAGCGGCAGGAGAATGGTCGCGTCCCATTGTGTCGCTGACGTACGGCCAAATCTTTTTCAGTGACTGGGACATCTGCAGAACTTGCTGGCCAGATAAAAATGATTCCATTCCATCTTTGCTCCATGGTACACCGACTTTCTTTTGCTACTACTTAAAAAACAGTCATAGGGTGCATAATATTTGTTATTAACGTAAGAACAGCACGTTCCGCCCACATATAGTATCATCAGGTTATCCCATGGAGGTGACGGTAGGCAAAGTAGCGTAGAACAGGAAACCGCGCGCAGACTGTACGACTTTGTTTTCCAGTTAACACGCGATGTCCTGCTCATCGCCACCTGTCGTCGCCTCCATGAGATAACCCGATGATGCCGTATCCGCGCGAAACGTGATGTTCTTAAGTTAATAAAGAATACTGTGCACTGAATTTTCCCATTTTGAGAGAACTGAATGGCGATCTTCTTAATTGTTAAAAACCATTCAATAGCCAAGATCACATAAAATATTTTTTATTTAAGATAACCTCTTTCAACAGACAATGCTGACATCTCGAGTTATTACAATGTTTTGTTTTGAAATATGTTAATTTTATGCTGAGGTCACTAACAAGACGTCAAGTGGATAAAAACAGCGCACTATGCAAGGTTTGTTATCGCTAAAATATTTAATAACATATACACATTGCACAAAGTCGCTTGTTGCACATCAAAAAGCAACTGCGAGCAACATTTATATGAACGTAGCCTGTTGCAAAAGGTTCTTTATCTTTTTAAACATTTTAGAGACGACAAACCTTTTGTAATGTGCAGTTTTTATCCACTTTACATCTTTTGCTTGAAGTCAACTTGAAATGAATATGTTTTACAGCAAAAGATTTTAAGACCTGAAGGTGTCAGCTTAGTCTGTTGAAACGCGTTTTATGAAATAAAAAAAATTGCGATCTTGGCTGAATGGTTTTTTAATATCGTGCAACCTACGACTGTGTTTTTCAAATAGCTGCTGGTAAGACACCTGCAGCTACATCTACTTTTACATGACTCTTTTGCAAATAACGCTTTCCTGTCACATGGTTCATGGAACCACATTCACGCTATTTCTCTGCACTTCCACTCTGTAACAATACGTGGGAGAAAGGAACACTGATTTGTCTTATTTTCTTGCAATGATCATGTCTTGTTGTTTACGTTGAGTCAACAAAATATTTTGCTATTCGGCGCAGAATGCTGGAGATTGAAATTTCGCTAAAAGGTCTCGCAACTACGTAAAACGGTTTCGTTTTAATAAGTGCCAACCGAACTCGCGTATCATTTCCGTTACACTCTCTCCCCTGTTTCGCGGTAACAAAAAAGGAGCTGCCCTTCTCTGAACTTTTCCGATGTCCTCCGAGTTTGTCCTATTTGATAAGGACACCATAATACACAGCCGCTCTCTTGCAGAGGACGGAGAATCGTCGTTTGGACAGTCTTTTTAGGAGATGGTCCATCTAATAAGCCGGCCGGAGTGGCCGTGCGGTTCTAGGCGTTACAGTCTGGAGCTGAACGACCGCTTCGGTCGCAGGTTCGAATCCTGCCTCGGGCATTGATGTGTGTGATGTCCTAAGGTTGATTAGGTTTAATTAGTTCTAAGTTCTAGGCGACTGATGACCTGAGAAGTTAAGTCGCATAGTGCTCAGAGCCATTTGAACCATTTTCAGCTAATAACACGCAGTCTTTGGTTTGCCTTCTGTGTGATCGTTCCATTTAAATTGTTCGTAACTGTAGCTGCTAGGTATGTAGTTGAATTGATAGCTTTTAAATACGTCATTTATCGCGTATTCGAAATTTAACTCATTCTTTTCAGTATCCTTATGAACGACCTCACAGTTTCCCTTATTTACGACCGAGCGACGTTGCTCAGGGGTTAGCACACTGGACTCGCATTCTGGAAAACGACGGCTCAAACCCACGTCCGGACATCCTCATTTAGGTTCTCCGTGATTTCCCTAAATCACTTCAGGCAAATGCCGGGATGGTTCCTTTGAAAAGGCACGACCGCATCTCTTCCGTATCCATAATTCGATGGGATCGATGACGTCGCCGCTTGGCCCGTCCCCCAATTCAACCAACCAACCAACAACACTTCGTTGGGGAACACCCTCTGTTTCAATGTCGGTCGGGAAGCGCCGGAAACGACTCTGTGCCGTCCTTAGGTGGATAATTGATCTATAAATTGCAGTTACTAGAAAAATGCCTTTCTTTGCATGCTGCACAATACTTTTTTTTAACTGTATTTGCGTACTCAGACGAGCTTCTCCTTTTTATCTTCTGTGTGTATCCAGGAAAGTTACAGTTTTTCGTTGTCGAATACTGACCTTTAATTTAAAAACAATTCACGGAAGTCTTTTATAGTAAATGGGAAAATACTTGCAGAAGACGTGCACGTCATTATTTGAACATCATGTAACTTTTCCTTATGTGGAAAACCTGTGAAAGCTTCTACCTTTACGTGCAGTCATCGAACTATCTTCCTCGACTCATTGGAACATAATTCTCAGGATTCTCTCATGTAATTGCCTTAAAATATTCATCACTTTTATGTTTAATATTAAAGGTTTGCACAATACAGCTTCTCTCTGATGTCACGACGTACGATTTAAAATGGTTCAAATGGCTCTGAGCACTATGGGACTTACAGCTGTGGTCATCAGTCCCCTAGAACTTAGAAGTACTTAAACCTAACGAACCTAAGGACATCACACACATCCATGCCCGAGGCAGGATTCAAACCTGCGACCGTAGCAGTCACGCGGTTCCGGACTGAGCGCCTAGAACCGCTAGACCACCGCGGCCGGCCACGACGTACGAGCAGTGTTTCACATTCATGGACTGGTTTTCGGCACCGAGAGCTGATTATAGTGCAGTTATTTGCTGAATTTCCCAAAAAATTCAATGCCACGTTTCTTTGAACGGCGATCGAGTCCATAAATGAGACTCAGACGATCAGCATGATCAACTCCATGATTAACTTCTCCTAAGCATCTGTTACAATCTTGATTCATTATCTCGATTCACAATGATGAAAGAAAGAACCAACCTGTTGAGTCTTTTGCGTTCTGGATACTGCTCTGTACCATGGGAATGTGAGGCAAATCATACAAATTTGTTCTTTACGCTGAGTACCTGACAATTCAGTAGAGGATGCTCCTTGATATAGTCACCCACTGCCATATTCTTTGGTTTTACAAAGTTTTCTGTCGTTCGCAATTGAATATTTCTGAAAATAGTAAGAAAGTGAGCAACTTTCAAAATAGTTTCCTAGGTGTATTCTAGAAGTGCTTGGTTAATTATAAAACAGCCCTTTCTCCAGCTTCATACTCGTAATTCGTTTTCCAGCTTTTATTTCTTCCTTCACGTACATCAAATCCCTTTATGTATCCATATCTGCTTTTAAACTCAGCCTGTTGCACAGGCTTCGTTAAGTCAAGCTCTTCAAACTTGTCCTTACTTTGAACAGTCTCAAAGATTCATTGAAACATTGCTCACTTGTCCATCTGTACATTTTTTAAACCGAAGTTTACTACCTGTATTATTATTTTAACCGGCTCATTGACGTAATGATTCAAAATAATATCAAATCCGCAACGCTTCATTGTTCTCACAGCGCAGAATGGAGCGCTCCGCGGAACTCGCGTACTTCGAACGTGGTCAGGTGATTCCGTGTCACTTGTCTGTACGAGAGATTTCCATACTGCTAAACATCCTTAGGTCCACTATTTCCGATGTGATAGTGAAGTGGAAACGTGAAGGGGCACGTACAGCACAAAAGCGTACACCCTGAACTCGTCTGTTGACTGACAGAGACAGTCGACAGCTGAAGTGGGTCGTATAATGTAATATGCCCTCACACAGGAACTCCAAATTGCATCAGAATCCACTGCAAGTGCTATGACAGTTACGCGGGAGGTGATAAAACTTGGATTTCATGGTCGAGCGGCTGCTCATAAGCCACACATCACGCCGGTAAATGCCAAAAACGCCTCGCTTGGTGTAAGGAGGACGATTGAACAGTGGAAAAACGTTGTGTGGTGTGACGAATCACATTACACAATGTGGCAATCCGGTGTGAGGGTGTGGGTATGGCGAGTGCCCGGTGAACGTCATCTGCCAGAGCGTGTAGTGCCAACATAAAATTCGGAGGCGGTTGTGTTATGGTGTGGTCGTGTTTTTCCTGGAGGGGGCTTGCACCTCTTGTTGTTTTGCGTGGCACTATCACAGCACAGGCCTACATTGATGTTTCAAGCACCTTATTGCTTCCCACTGTTGAAGAGCAATTCGAGGATGGCGACTGCATCTTTCAGCACGATCGAGCACCTGTTAGTAATGCACTGCCTATGGTAGACTGGTTACACGACAGTAACATCCGTGTAATGGACTGGCCTGCACAGTATCCTGACTAGAATCCTATAGAACACCTTTGGGATGTTTTGGAAGGCCGACTTGCTGCCAGGCCTCTTCGACCGACGTCGACAGCTCTCCTCAGTGCAGCACTCCGTGAATAATGGGCTGCCATTCCCCAAGAAACCTTCCAGCACCTGACTGAACGTATGCTTGCGAGAGTGGAAGTTGTTATCAAGGCTAATGGTGGTCCAACACCATACTGAATTCCAGCATTATCGATGGAGGGCACCACGAACTTGTAAGTCGTTTTCAGCCAGGTGTCCGGATACTTCACATAGTGTATCTTCAACATCACAACAAATATTTCCAACAAGATAATTTGTGATAGCCCATGAAAAGGTCAGTGCCAGTAAATGACAGTGCTTCAAGCGCTTTGAAAATCAACGACCCACAACTCTGTGCAGCGTAAGGTGTGCTCGGAAAAACCTTTGTTCTGCACCAAGAGACAAATTTTCACGGCCTTAGCGTACATTGGCCAAATACCTTTCAGAGCATTAGAAACGTAAGAGCAATCTCGAAGTGATATTTATGTATCTCCTTTTAATTTCGTTTCACTTTATTTTAACATGTTCCCAGCATTATATTTCCTTCGTATGAGGCTTCGCTAATAGCAATGGACATTAAAGTTCCATTTAAAATTGCCCTTGATGTCTTCATCAAGTGAAGAAGATCTAAAAGGAAAAAAGAAAAAAAAAAACATTATTACGCGATCTGACTGCCCTCAGAAGTGATTCGACACCGACAAGCATACGTAAACCAATGTAAATCCTCTTAGCACCTTAAATTATGTACTATTGATTATTTTGACCTAATGGAACGTTGTCACGGAATATAATACCTCACGAAGAACCAGCTGCTGTCTTGAAGCTCCCGAGGAAAACTTACGTTCCGGAATCTCAAAGAGTTTTCTAAGGCGAAGGAATTATTTTCTGAAGTTAGGAAAGCGGGAGGCGAGTACTTTGGTAATAAAGCTGTGAGGGGAGGTTATGTGACTTGATTGGGTAGCTTAGTTTGCAGAAGACTTGTCAGCGAAAGGCGAGGATCCAACAATTCGAGCTTCGGTCCGGCACAGGAAGTTTCGTATCAACGCACACTCCGCTGCAGAGCGAAAATTTCGTTCTGGGAACAATAACTTGTATTTTGGTGCCGACGAATCGAAAATATTATGTAAGCATCACAGTACACAGAGTGAATATAAACCACAAGCTGCTTCTAGTTTTCTCTCTCCATCATTTTCAGTGTGACTCAGAGTAGCCTTGTTCAAAAGCAATGCCATACCACACACGAGCAGATCACGCCTTCACCCCAGGTTAACCAAAATGGAACAGCCGTGGAGAAGAACGCTTTGTTTTCCTTCAAAACTGACTAGCCATGCGTGGCGACCGCGCACCCGATGCTCAATGGCCGAAGACACTCTCGCCTCAAAGAGGTCAGGCAGACGTACAAGTATAGCTGATGCAACACTGAGGATGCGTTAATCGATCAATGGGCACAGAAATAACCGTAATTTGTCGCTTGCGAGAAACAGCAGGCACGTAATAAACAGAATATCTGGCAGGTTACAACAAGTAGCTTTCGCCATTGTCACCCACATTGTCGAAAGAAGAGTGACCAAGTTCTGACTTCAATGTATCATTTTCATAACTTCTAGACGATTATGTTTGTTCATTATTATTTATCGAACCGTGCGCCATATCTCTGATGCTTACGCCTCCGTTCAAAAACTAATGTCAACGTTACTTGCAACTTTATACGAGTCTGATTCCTGTATCCATTCGTCTTCAACGTCTGTTTTTATTTTTTCTTGACAGAATGACGTCATTCGGTATTTTAAAAGTTTCAGTCTCAGTTACCCTTTTGAAATACTTTACAAGCAACTGCGACATTGTAAAAACCTGGAACAAACCCACTAACAGGACTTTCAAGTGTCAAAAGTAAATTATTACTTATAAAACAATATGAGTAAATACAACATCTCTAACCTTCACGTCCTATCGGTATTTATGCACACCAAATGTATTTAATACTTCCAGGCACAAAATATGCTATGAACAATTTGTTGATGTAAATGACATACATGGTATAATCCTTTAATTTTAATCATGCAATGAGAAAGTATCTGATTCACATCCACAAGAACGACAGTATTCTTCTTGTGCTTCACGTGACCAGAGACATAACTGTAACCTCGTGTCAATAACGTAAATCGTAAAATTATAACTAATTTGTAACTTTAAACTACCTAATGGTTACTTGATAACTATCCGTACTAACCCACCTCTGGAAAGAGAGGTAATCACAGACAACAATGGATTGACACATGTTTAAGATGTTCTGCTCTCTTTTCTAGTAAGCAGTATTTGTACTTTGTGATGTAAATGTCTCACAAATGTGATAAAGAAGAAGATGATTCTAGTGGTTAACCTCCCATCGACGCCTATCAAGGAAAAGGGTAAATACATGTCCACTGTACTTCAAACATCGATGTCTGCACGAGACATTAGCTGAAAACATGCTTCGAGGCAAAATATGCTTTGAGCCCTTGTTCTAGAATCTATTTCACTTAATGTTTGCGTTACCCGGTATAATAAAACGCTAACACGTTCTGAACTCCATAGCAACCAGAAAACAAGCACTAAGCAGGCGTGTGCCATGCACACGCTAGTCTCCAGCGCTAACGCCATACGGTGCAGCACGAGGCAGCAACGAGCAAATGAGCCGTCTGCAGTGATACAATATTGAAAAACATTGCCATAATATATATTAAGTGAAACTCTTCTTAATGAGATTCTTCAGAGATATATGCCATTATTTTAACGTACATTTATCAATCATTAATCATCATTGTTCTACTGTGGAAGCCATTGCAACACAATGAATTTTCAGTCTGTAGCATAGTTTTCTCTTCTGTGGGCCTTCCTACAGATTAAAACTGTTTTCCTGACCGCAGCTCGAACGTGGGTCTTTTGGTTTTGCGGGCAGTGCTCCACAAACTGAGCTATTCAAACGTCACTGAATACCAACCACCCCCCCCCCCCCCCCCGGTCACCCCAGCTTCACTTCCCCCAGTACCTGCTAAGGACGACGCACGCACCCATGCCCGAGGAGGGAGGACTCGAACCTTCGACGGGGGGAGCCGCGCGGACTGTGACAAGACACCTAAGACCGGGCGTCTACCCCATGATACTTGTTTCGACAACGTAGTAATACTGACTACAATTTTGGTTCTAACGGTATATTTATCTTTGGAGGTCAAATTTTTAGGTGTGAAAATTTTACCCTAGAACTTATAACTACTTAAACCTAACTAACCTAAGGACATCACATACATCCATGCCTAGGGCAGGATTCGAACCTGCGATCGTAGCGTTCGCGCAGTTCCAGACTGTAGCGCCTGGACCCACTCGGCCACACGGCCGGCCTTTACACCTAGTCTTCAGTTTTACTCGTAATAATATGTTGTTGTTGTTGTTGTTGCTGTGGTCTTCAGTCCTGAGACTGGTTTGATGCAGCTCTCCATGCTACTCTATCCTGTGCAAGCTTCATCATCTCCCAGTACCTACTGCAGCCTACATCCTTCTGAATCTGCTTAGTGTATTCATCTCTTGGTCTCCCTCTACGATTTTTACCCTCCACGCTGCCCTCCAAAACTAAATTGGTGATCCCTTGATGTCTCAGAACATGTCCTACAAACAGATCCCTTCTTCTAGTCAAGTTGTGCCACAAGCACCTCTTCTCCCCAATTCTATTCAATACCTCCTCATTAGTTATGTGATCTACCCATCTAATCTTCAGCATTCTTCTGTAGCACCACATTTCGAAAGCTTCTGTTCTCTTCTTGTCTAAACTATTTATTGTTCACGTTTCACTTCCATACATGGCTACACTCCATACAAATACTTTCAGAAACGACTTTCTGACACTTAAATCTATACTCGATGTTAACAAATTTTTCTTCTTCAGAAACTCTTTCCTTGCCATTGCCAGTCTACATTTTATATCCTCTTTACTTCGACCATCATCAGTTATTTTGCTCCCCAAATAGCAAAACTACTTTACTACTTTTAGTGTCTCATTTCCTAATCTAATACCCTCAGCATCACCCGACTTAATTCGGCTACATTCCATTATCCTCGTTTTGCATTTTTTGATGTTCATCTTATATCCTCCTTTCAAGACACTGTCCATTCCGTTCAGCTGCACTTCCAAGTCCTTTGCTGTCTCTGACAGAATTACAATGTCATCGGCGAACCTCAAAGTTTTTATTTCTTCTCCATGGATTTTAATACCTACTCTGAACTTTTCTTTTGTTTCCTTTATTGCTTGCTCAATATACAGATTGAATAACATCGGAGATAGGCTACAACCCGGTCTCACTCCCTTCCCAACCACTGCTTCCCTTTCATACCCCTCGTCTCTTATAACTGCCATCTGCTTTCTGTACAAATTGTAAATAGCCTTCCGCTCCCTGTATTTTACTTCTGCCACCTTCAGAATTTGAAAGAGAGTATTTCATTCAACATTGTCAAAAGCTTTCTCCAAGTCTACAAATGCTAGAAACGTAGGTTTGCCTTTCCTTAATCTTTCTTCTAAGATAAGTGTAATATGATCGCCAATAAACAGTATCGCGTACAGGATAAAATGTGATGCAATAAAAGTAACTCCGTTAACTTCACACATCCATTCTCTTATCGAAATGTCTACATAAAGCGTACAGTTGTGTGGCTTCAGATCTCAATCGCAGTGGCATGTGTCTGTCGAACGCAATAAGATGTACGAAGTATGTCTCCAGCCTCACAATAATCGTTTTATTTCTTTCTAACTGCAAGTGATGTGTGAAAGTACTACTTGACGGGATGAGATACGTCATTTAATGGGTGACGATAGACGCAATTAATCAATTTATCGTTGCGTGTGACCTGAAAACGGCAGTATCAGCGGTGCTCTGGTAGCCTAGCTTTGTGCATGATTCACAGCTCATTCAGTAAGAATGTCAATAGCCCCTTCTGGCCGCAGCAACTGCATTGCGAAAATGGTAATTTTGTTTTAGGCAACATGACTAAGAATCAGCGTTCTAGATTCAGTTTTAATAAAGTAATCAATTTTGATTGCAAAATATTTTGTTCTTGGTAATCGGTTTCAGTATCCGAGGACTACCTTCAGACAATTAACTGTTTCCTCTGGCGATCTGCGGAGGCGGTGAGTGGAGCCAAACATATGGTGGAAGGTACAATCCTCAATGAACTTGCTTAGAAAATGTACGATAACAAGTGACGGATGTTTTCTGGAGATCTGGGATGTGGCAGCAACGATATCACTATTGGGGCGTTGAGCTATGCAGCCTCTCCTGATAGTGATAGGGTGTGATGGAGTGCTCTTGTGGACATAGCTGAGTGAATATGCGCATAGTGCCTCTCTTATGACATTTGTACAATGACTGCCCGTCGGCGAGTTATTCGGATATTGGAAGCAGCACGGCGATGTCAAAACAGCGCAAAGTGGTTAAATTCGACCTTCGTTCGTCCAAAAGCTCTGGAAATATATCTACCTGACGGCAAATACCTTGCGACGCAACACTGCAGGACGACAGGCGATAACTGCGGCACCTGATGGACGAAGCGTTCGCGTGAGTGCTCGACAAAACAGCCTCGCAATGTCCAACCGACAGAACAGTGTGGGCGGACGTGGTACTTGCCTTTCATCGAGCTGTTACGGCAAACATGGGTCGCTGCCGACTTCTTCAGTGAGGTCTGCTTGTCACCAGGCTTAGGTTAGTTCATCTACTTACCTGTTGCGATAGAAGATGACCCTTACTATTACTTGTAGAAGTGTTCAATGGATGCAATAGGTGTTGCCGTCATTCCAGTTCACAGATAGCATCGTGCTGCAGTTATCGCTTGTTGTATCGCCTGTAATATTACGTCGCAAGGTATCTGTCATTTTTCTTAAGCCTTTGGACGAACGAAGGTCGAATTTATTCACTCCGTGAAGTTTTTCAATCGCCACGCTACTTCAAATATCCTAACACCTCGGTGACAGACAGTCATTGCACAAACGCCATCTGAAAGGCACTTTGAGGGCTTTCCCTTAGCTATGTTCCACAAGAGCACTTCATCTCACCCTTTCACAGTCTGAAGGGGACAGCCTGCAAATCTCAACGCTTCGAATGCATCCCAAATCTCCAGGAAACATCCGTCATTCGCTATCGTACATTCCTATGTATCATTAGAAACATCCTGTGATTAATTAAAAACTTCAAAAAAAGTTTTGCATCTCCTCGGTTCAGAGAGTTCCGGAACCAGTACAGAAAATTTTTACTGCTCATGAAAACGACACACTGCATGTTTGACCACCATACAGCGAGACCTTCATAGGTGGTGGTCCAGATTGCTGTACATACTGGATTCCTCTAATACCCAGTAGCACGTCCTCTTGCGTTGATGCATGCCTGTATTCGTCGTGGCATACTATCCACTAATTCATCAAGGCACTGTTGAACCAGATTGTCCCACCCCTCAACTTCGATTCGGCGTAGATCCTTCAGAGTGGTTGGTGGGTCACGTCGTCCATAAACAGCCGTTTTCAATCTATCCCAGACATAATGAGATTTTCACTCTGCAGCGGAGCGTGCGCTGATATGAAACTTCCTGGCAGACTAAAACTGTGTGCCGGACAGAGACTCGAGTTCGAGTCTCCGTCCCGCACAGAGTTTTAATCTGCCAGGAAGTTTCTTATCCCAGAGATGTTCGATAGGGTTCATGTCTGGAGAACATGCTAGCCACTGTAGTCGAGCGATGGGGGCGCAAAGTGTCGTCCACGAAGACGAATGCCTCGCCAATATGCTGCCGATACGGTTACTCTATCGGTCGGAGGATAGCATTCACGTATTGTTCAGCCGTTAAGGCGCCTTCCATGACCACCAGCGCCGTACATCGGTCCCGCATAATGCCACCCCAAAACAGCAGGGTACCTCCCACGTTGCTCCACTCGCTGGACAGTCTGTCTAAGGCGTTCAGCCTGATCGGGTTGCCTCCAAACACGTCTCCGACGATTGTCTGGTTGAAGGCATATGCGACACTCATCAGTGAAAGGAACGTGATCCCAATCCTGAGCTGTCCAATCGGCATGTTGCTGGGCCCATCTGTAACGCGCTCCATTGTGTCGTGGTAGCAAAGATGGACCTCGCCATGGACGTCGGGAGTGAAGTTGCGCATCAGTTTGCGCGCAGTTTGAGTCGTAACACGACGTCCAGTAGCTGCACGAAAAGCATTATTCAACATGGTGGCGTTACTGTCAGGGTTCCTCCAAGCCATAATCCGTAGGTAGCGGTCATCCAAGACAGTAGTAGCCCTTGTGCGGCCTGAGTGAGGCATGTCATCGACAGTTCCTGGTTCTCTGTATCTCCTCCATGTCCGAAAACCCATCGCTTTGGTTCAGGCCGCGACGCCTGGACACTTCCCTTGTTGAGAGCCCTTCCTGGCACAAAGTAACAATACGGGCGCGGTCAGACCGCGTTAGTGACCGTCTAGGCATGGTTGAACTACAGACAACACTACCCGTGTACCTCCTTCCTGGTGAAATGACTGGAACTGATCGTCTGTCGAACCCCCTCCGTCTAATAGGCGATGCTTATGCATGTTTGTTTAGTTCTTTGGGCGGTTTTAGTGACATCTCTGAACAGTGGAGGGGACTGTGTCTGTGAATCAGTATCCACAGTCAACGTCTATCTTCAGGAGTACTGGGAACCGGAATGATGCAAAACTTTTTTTGATGTATGTATTTATACCGCGAAGTAGAGTGATCAAGAAACTTAACGGTTTTCAAAATGTCCTGATTAGAGATAAATTTGACGATTTTTGTCTCGTTAGTAGCGCGCACAGAAATCAACGCGCAGATTGGTACAGCCCAAAGACAGAAAGATATCAATTGCGATTGCTAACTCTAACAGTTCATGGAAGAATAGAGTCATATCATTTTCCCACTACACATGACATACTCATTAGAGGAACGCTGTGTGTAGTGCGAAATATTATCGAATTGTGGTTATTAGCTTTTGCTGGCATTGGCCGTGTCCAGCACATACTATCAGCCGCATTATCTACAAGACATTGCGACGGACCGACATATAGTGCAGTCGGCGTCAAGACAAAATTCTTAGCCCAAATTAAGTGACGACTACACTGCTCGTTAAGTTTAAACTAAAATATGGTTTTTGTCACGTAAATTTGTTTTTTCTTGTTGTAACTGTTGCATGCATTACGTTTTAGTGAAAGGAGGGGTGAGAGCTGCTCCAGTTGATGCTGTGACAAGCGAAAACTCCGTGGCGTCCGAGAATAAACAAGCAGAAACTGGCCACTGCCTGAGGCACACAAAATCAGTTACATCTACATCTACATCTACATCCATACTCTGCAAGCCACCTGACGGTGTGTGGCGGAGGGTACTTTAAGTACCTCTATCGGTTCTCCCTTCTATTCCAATCTCGTATTGTTCGTGGAAACAAGGATTGTCGGTATGCTTCTGTGTGGGCTCTAATCTCTCTGATTTTATCCTCATGATCTCTTCGCGAGATATACGTAGGAGCTAGCAATATACTGCTTGACTCTTCGGAGAAGGTATGTTCTCGAAACTTTAACAAAAGAACGTACCGAGCTACTGAGCGTCCCTCCTGCACAGTCTTCTACTGGAGTTTATCTATCATCTGCGTAACGCTTTCGCAATTACTAAATGATCCTGTAACGAAGCACGCTGCTCTCCGTTGGATCTTCTCTATCTCTCTCTTCTATCAACCCTATCTGATTCGGATCCCACACTGCTGAGCAGTATTCAAGCAGTGGGCGAATAAGCGTAATGTAACCTACTTCCTTTGTTTTCGGATTGCATTTCCTTAGGATTCTTCCAATGAATTTCAGTCTGGCATCTGCTTTACCAACGACCAACTTTAGATGATCGTTCCATTTTAAATCACTCCTAATGCGTACTCCCAGATAATTTATGGAATTAAGTGCTTCCAGTTGCTGACGTGCTATATTGTAGCTAAATGATAAGGGATCTATCTTTCTATGTATTCGCAGCACATTAGGCTTGTCTACATTGAGATTCAATTGCCATTCCCTGCACCATGCGTCAATTCGCTGCAGATCCTCCTGCATTTCAGTACAATTTTCCAATGTTACAACCTCTCGGTATACCACAGCATCATCCGCAAAAAGCCTCAGTGAACTTCCGATGTCATCCCAAAGGTCATTTATGTATATTGTGAATAGCAACGGTCCTACGACACTCCCCTGCGGCACACCTGAAATCACTCTTACTTTGGAAAACAACTCTCCATTGAGAATGACATGCTCCGTTCTGTTATCTAGGAACTCTTCAATCCAATCACACAATTGGTCTGATAGTCCATGTACTCTTACTTCGTTCATTAAACGACTGTGGGGAACTGTATCGAACACCTTGCGGAAGTCAAGAAACACGGCATCTACCTGTGAACCCGTGTCTATGGCCCTCTGAGTCTCGTGGACGAATAGGGCGAGCTGGGTTTCACACGATCGTCTTTTTCGAAACCCATGCTGATTCCTACAGAGTAGATTTCTAGTCTCCAGAAAAGTCATTACACTCGAACATAATACGTGTTCCAAAATTCTACAACTGATCGACGTTAGAGATACAGGTCTATAGTTCTGCACATCTGTTCGACGTCGCTTCTTGAAAACGGGGATGACCTGTGCCCTTTTAAAATCCGTCGGAACGCTACGCTCTTCTAGAGACCTACGGCACAACCGTTGCAAGAAGCGGGGCAAGTTCCTTCGCGTACTCTGTGTAAAATCGAACTGGTATCCCATCAGGTCCAGCGGCCTTTCCTCTGTCGTCTATTTCGATATGTACCATTTTGTCAGCAGTGCGACAATCTAGAGAAGGAACTACAGTGCAGTCTTCCTCTGTGAAACAGCTTTGGAAAAAGACATCTAGTATTTCGGCCTTTAGTCTGTCATCCTCTGTTTCAGTACCATTTTGGTCATAGAGTGTCTGGACAATTTGTTTTGATCCACCTACCGCTTTGACATAAGACCAAAATTTCTTAGGATTTTCTGCCAAGTCAGCACATATAACTTTACTTTCGAATTCAATGAACGCCTCTCGCATAGCTCTCCTCACACTACATTTGGCTACGCGTAATTTTTGTTTGTCTGCAAGGCTTTGGCTATGTTTATGTTTGCTGTGAAGTTCCCTCTGCTTCCGCAGCAGTTTTCTAACTCGGTTGTTGTACCACGGTGGCTCTTTTCCCTCTCTTACGATCTTGCTTGGCACATACTCATCTAACGCATATTGTACGATGGTTTTGAACTTTGTCCACTGATCCTCAACACTGTCTGTACTTGAGACAAAACTTTTGTGTTGAGCCGTCATGGACACTGTAATCTGCTTTTTGTCACTTTTGCTAAACAGAAAAATCTTCCTACCTTTTTTAATATTTCTATATACGGCTGAAATCATCGATGCAGTAACCGCTTTATGATCGCTGATTCCATATTCTGCGTTAACTGTTTCAAATAGTTCGGGTCTGTTTGTCACCAGAAGGTCTAATATGTTATCGAAACGAGTCGGTTCTCTGTTTAACTGCTCAAGGTAGTTTCAGATAAAGCACTTAAAAAAATTTCACTCGATTCTTTGTCCCTTCCACCTGTTATAACGTTTGAGTCTCCCAGTCTATATTCAGCAAATTAAAATCTCCACCCAGAACTATAACATGGTGGGGAAATCTACTCGAAAAGTTTTCCAAATTATCCTTCACGTGCTCAGACACAACAGCTGCTGAGCCAGGGGGCCTATAGAGCCATCCAATTACCATGTCTGAGCCTGCTTTAACCGCGACCTTCAGCCAAATTATTTCACATTTCGGATCTCCGTCAATTTCCTTCGATACTATTGCACTTCTCATCGCTATAAACACGCCTCCCCCTTCCCTGTCCAGCCTGTCTCTGTGGTATACATTCCAATCTGAGTTTAGAATTTCATTATTGTTTACATCTCGTTTCAGCCAACTTTCTGTCCCTTGTACTATGTGGGCATTGTGACCGTTTATTAATGAGATCAGTTCTGGGACCTTTCTATAGACGCTCCTGCAGTTTACTATTAGCACATTAATATTGTTATTCCCTGTTGCATTTTGCCTACACCTACCTTGCCGCGTCTCAGGAGGCGTCTTGTCGGGCCTAGGGAGGGAATTCTTTAACCTAAAAAACCCACATGTGCACTCCACACCTACTCCGCTACCCTTGTAGCCGCTTCCTGCGTGTAGTGCACGCCTGACCTATTCAGGGGGACCCTACATTTCTCCACCCGATAGCGGAGGTCGAGAAATGTGCACCCAGATCTTCGCAGAATCACCTGAGCTTCTGCTTTAAGCCTTCTACTCGGCTCCAAACGAGAGGACCGCGATCGGTTCTGGGAACGATACTACAAATAGTTAGCTCAGATTCCACCCCGCGAGCGAGGCTTTCCGCCTTCACCATTTCCGCCAACCGTCTGTACGAACTGAGGATGACCTCTGAACCCAGACGGCAGGAGTCATTGGTGCCGACATGAGCAACAATTTGCAGTCGGTTGCACCCAGTGCTCTCTATCGCCGCCGGCAGGGCCTCCTCCACATCTCGGATGAGGGCCCCCGGCAAGCAGACAGAGTGAACACTGGCCTTCTTCCCCGACCTTTCCGCTATTTCCCTAAGGGGCTCCATCACCGGCCTAACGTTGGAGCTCCCAATAACTAATAAACCCCTCTCCCCGTGTGCCTGCTCGGACCTTGCTGAAGGAGCGGCCACATGTCTACTCACAGGCAGAGCGGGCGATGCCACACGGCCAGCTTCCACATCGACCCTCCGCCTCCCCTTGGGGAGAGGGTGGCCCAACCGCGCTCGGTACCCGCGAAGATGTCTCGACAGCAGGGACAGTGGGTGAGGGATGTAACACCTGGGGTGTACCATGCAACGCACCAGCCCCCCCACTACCGCTACACTCCGAGGCAGCAGCCTGAAGACGGCTGACCGCGGCCATCAGCACGTTCAGCTGTTCGCGAACAGTGGCCAGCTCCTCCTGCGTCCGTACACAGCAGTCACATATCCAACAATATGACAATATGCCTATTTTTCAAGTAGTAATAGCTGTTCGCTTGTCAAAGTTTAATGATTCCCTTAGCGCTTTGACATGGGCTAAACGGACAGTGCGTATCTGTATTCCGAGCTGGGTACTCATTTTCAGATAATAATTTACAGCACTGACACATAATCTTGAGTGAACATTTATTATCTCAAAATGTTCAAATGTGTGTGAAATCTTATGGGGCTTAACTGCTAAGGTGATAAGTCCCTAAGCTTACACACTACTTAACCTAAATTATCCTAAGGACAAACACACGGGTCCATGCCCGAGGGAGGACTCGAACCTCCGCAGGGATCAGCCGCACGGTCCATAACTGCAGCGCCTTAGACCGCATTTATTATCTAACCTGTCCTATAAGGACGGCAGTCGACAGTTAATGACTACGAGGTGTTATAGGTGCAAATCTTAGGGGTCTAAGAACTTGACAGCCAATCATCTGGGCTATTAACGGAACATTTGGTTCGAAAAAAAAAAAAAAAAACTAAACTCCTTTAGAACAGGCCATGAAAGCCCAACGATACCGACTGGCCGCCGTGTCATCCTCAGCCCATAGGCGTCACTGGATGCGGATATGGAGGGGCACGTGGTCAGCACACCGCTCTCCCGCCCGTATGTCAGTTTCCGTGACCGGAGCCGCTGCTTCGCAGGAAGTTAACTCCTCAATTGGCCTCACAGGGGCTGAGTGCACCCCGCTTGTCAACGGCGTTCGGCAGGCCCGAACGGTCACCCATCAAACTGCTAGCGAAGCCCGATACCTTCGGTGATCTGACGGGAACCGGTGTTACCACAGCGCTAGGCCGTTGGCCGTAGTGTATTACTGGGACCATTAAATATTTGACTGATGGAAGTATTAATTACTTTAATCGCTGAATCGAGACTCCCGTGACTGCTGTAACCTTTTACTGGGAGAAGCGTAGCCTTAGAAGTCAGCGCCTAAGGTGGACGGGATTATGAAAATATCAAATAGAAATAAAGCGTTGGTGGTACTAGACAATTTTTTAATTTTTTTTTTATTTTAGGTGAGTTCCAGAGCAGATTTGGAAATATGCGGGAGCTTGATGACAGGAAACCGTGCAAAGCTAATGGCAAATAAATTCCTGCTTCGTTTAACTTTAAACAGGGTTTCTAGAGGTATTTTGAAATTTTGTTGCTGATTTTGATGACGCAGGTGTCTTATGAAAAAAAGAAAACACTTAACTCTTGCAGAATTTTTATGAAAAGTACTTAAAAGAAAATTAAGTTGCGGAGAAAGAGAGTTGTGACTCTCGTAAAGATCAGATAATTTCAAAGACGGTAATTTGACCTCATAACAGAAATATAATTTATTTTACTCAATTCAGCATTGAAAGGAGAATTGACTAGATAGCAGAGGCTACTTCCAGTAGAAATAATCTGTAAGTGAATAAATATTGAGAAACGGTTTAAGAGTATGTACGATTCGTATCGTATTGAAGAAACTAAGAGTCATCGGGTTCTAAATAAGACGTGCTGTACATTGCTTTGAAGGCAGAGCTGCCATGTTAGTAGCCGCTAAAAATTAGCGGATTAAGATTTACAACTGCTTCTTGTTCTTAATTTCTGTCGTGTCCACGCAACATTTGTATTAAGCAGAAAATGTTACAGCAATTTCGTTAACAACACAGTGTGAGGAAGGCATTTTCAGGCATTTTTCTGGTTTAAAGGTATATTTGATCCACTAATACGAAGCATTTGGCCTCGTTAATATAATTTTCTTTTTTCCACACGTTTCGAACAACCAAGGATGAAAGTACGTGATATGAAAAGGCTGCTTTCGTAATCAAGCATTTTCCTTAATGCTGAATAACGAAGACGATTTTCCGTCTGTTTCCTATTCCCGAAATCGTCGAGAATGTATCTTATTATGTCTTGATGGTTTTCATTATTGCCTTCTCATAGCGTTCACCCAAAGCGCCCTTCGAACAGTACTGGTAGCAAATCAAAAGTCAGAATACGGAAATACGACGACTACAGTAAAAGTAACCAGCGCAATTAAAATTCGTGTTTATAAAGGAAGATATCGCTTGAACGAGTCCACTTACGAATGAAATGTGATACCTTCCACTGATGCAAGTTTTTATAAAAACAAATCCACCAGAAGCTAATGTTTGGACCTACTAACGTGACGGACGCCGGCTTCACGTTCGTGACGTCATGACAACTGCCACGCTAACTCATGAAGAAATATTGCATCTTTGGATTTTCCGACAGGCATATCTTTGCTTTGCTAAAATAAAAATTTTATATTTTATTTGCACTAGGAATTGCCTCTGGCTATCTAGTCAAATCTCTCCTAATTACATATTGAATGCAAAACCGAGTAAAATACATTATACTTCAGTCATTAGGTGAAATTACTAACTTTGAATTTACGGGAGTTACAAACCAAATTCTCAGCAACTTAATTTTCGTTTAAATACTTTGGATGAAAATTTGGCAAGAGAAGATATTGTTCTTTTTATACAATATCTCTAGATATTTCCCTGCGTAGGCTGCGTTAACACCACAACGCAGACGTCTGCATTTGGAAGGTGCCGTGGCCGGGAAGCATCGATTATCGATGAATGGCGCCGTTCTGTGCTCAGACTTGAATCGCATTCTGCACTACTCCGGATTACCACCGTCGGCGAGTCTGTCGGAGATCTGGGAAGAGGTCCCGATCTTCCACTTTTTACTAGACGCACTGAGGTGATATTCCTGGCCTCTCACAAGAAATCCTCATGCTGATTTTAAACTCGTACAAACAAAACAGCTTATTCAGAAAAAATCATACTACTAATTACTGTTTGGATTAACTTTAGAAGCAAATGTTCTGTGTTCGACTGAACAAATTTCGAAGCTCTCTTCCTTAAATTATCATTCAATTCGTCTTGTTTGTATTTAATCTTAAGACCAACTATTATAACTGAAACGACAAATGAATAAAGCTCGTAATATAGATAATACAATAAATATTATTCGGGAATGTGGGGAATGATTATTGAGTTCAGTATAACATTGCAAATAAAATGAAAATGATCGTATGGCACTGATGGCCGAGAGCCACAAACTGGGAAGTTGGGCCGACAATTAGCAAAACTTTTCAGTTGACGACAGACTGATCGACTTGCGCGTCGGTGACGATGAAGTGAGATCCATTTCTCTAGCGGAGAAAATCTCCGACGCTACCGGAAGGAAGGAAGATTGGGTTTAACGTCCCGATGACATCGAGTCATTTGAGACGGAGCACAAGATGGTGTCAAGGATGAGGAAGGAAATCGGCTGTGCCCTTCAAAGAACCACCCCCACATTTGCGATGGAGTGATTTAGGGAAATCACGGAAAACTTAAATCTGGATGATCAGATGCGGGTTTGAACTGTCATCCTCCCGGATTTGAAACCACTGTGCTAACAAGTGCGCCACCTCGATCGGTACCCGGCCGGAAATCGAACCCATTGCTGCTGTATGGCAGACAGACGAGCTGATCACTCAGCCAGAAGGAGGACACAACATTGCAGTTATTTTTCTTAGTACAACTTTCAAATCCCGTGAGACCCACTTCATGTACATTGCCATCGATTACCTCTAAAATGTTCCACTGGACAGTTTTTAAAAACTGTCATATAGTACCAAGACAGGTACAAAAATTTCTATCTGATATCATTTATGAAGCAGGCATACAAGTTTCAGTAAGCGACCTCTCTTAGTCTCACGAGTAATGATGCCTTCAATTCAGATTTCTCACAGCAAATAAATCAAAAACTAATGGGAGTAGAGTCAGAGGCGTTTGCAGTATTATTGTGCACCGTTGCTCATTAATCTAACTGAAGCATTACACAGATCATTAGACAGGTAATCAGTGAAAATATCAAAGTGCTTCGAAAATGCCCATGTAACTGGGTGTTACGTTCTCCGAAATTACAATAGCTTTGAAAGTGACAAATATAGGTTTTCAGGCAACGATTAGTTACTTTAAGATCTGTTAGTCACGAAAACATCGTTTTGAATGTTCTTGAAGGAGTACACTGTATTGAAATTTAGAGAGTCCTGTTTCAAGATGACATTCCTCTGAATAGTTGCTAACGAGTTCTACTTTAATCTTAACTTCATAGTAGAAGTGTTCCTTTTTTCTTGACCCTAGATTTAATTGTTCTATAAAATTAACGTCTAACAGTAATAGTTGTTATTGTTGCCGTTGCAATAAGTTAAACTAGAAAATCAGGCTTAAGCCTAACCGTCAGGCACCAACATAAGCAATATGTCTACGGGCAGTTCGACTCTATTTTCAAGACTTCGATGAAATTGCAGAGGTCCTGGTGTCTGCTGGAAGGGAGAGAGAGAGAGAGAGAGAGAGAGAGAGAGAGAGAGAGGCAGGGACAGGGACAAAGGAAAAGAGTGTGTGAGAGAGTGATTTTGGGGGGTGGGGAGGGGAGGAGGGGAGAGAGAGAGCTTGTGTTTAGTGTAGGTAGTGGCCAGTGATATGTTTCAAATTACAAATTAATTGTGTGAAACAATTTTTGGTAAGTTAATACAAATGTATGCTTTATTCTTCTTTTAAACTGCTTTAGTTTTCAGTTAAGATGCAGGTCGATATTGTTTCGTAAATATTCTAAGGATGAGTAAACTACTAACCAACTACATTGGGGGAAGTGGTGTACAGAATCTATGGAGCTGCAAACGTATTATCAGACTTTCGCAGAAATATCACCCACACAATACCGAAGATAGCAATGACAGATAAATGCGAGAACTATTACACAACCAACTTGAAAGCGCGTGTATCCAACTTTGTGACAACGATAATATACAGCAGGATCCATTATATGATTAACACTCTGGTTTTTTGGGAAGGCAAAACCACAAAAGAGACAGCTATGAAGTTGCGCTTGAAAATGAAAGCAAGAATAAGAACCATAAAGACACGTTCATTGTATCTATCGAGCTAATATTGGGCGTTCGACAATGTAGTATGATGCAAAGTGATCAACATTCTGCGAAAACCAGTGGTAACCTATAGGGAAAGACGGATAATATATCATTTCTAAGAGGATAGAGAGGGAAAAACAAGAATAAAACACCAAGAGCATAATATTCGGTTGAAAAACGGTTTAAGACAAGGCTGCTGGTTTGCACCCCTGCTGTTCACTCTGTTCGTCTGAGCAACAATGAAGGAAATAAAAGAATGTTTTCAGAGTCTGAATTTAGAATGGTTCAAATGGCTCTGAGCACTATGGGACTTGACATCTGAGGTCCCCTAGAACTGAGAACTACTTAAACCTAACTAACCTAAGGACATCGCACACATCCATAACCGAGGCAGGATTCGAACCTGCGACTGTAGCGGTCGCGCGGTTCTAGACTGAAGTGCCTAGAACAGCTCGGCCACACCTGCCGGCCTGAATTTAGAGAAGAGTGGTATCAGGGCTCAGATTCGCTAGTGACGTTGCTAATCTCACTAAAAGTGAAGATAGCTTACACAACCTTTGGCGTAGGATCAGTGGTCTAATGAGCACACGCCAAAGAAAGACGAAAGAAGTGACAGTAGCAAAAACGAAATTATTGATAAACTTAACATAAGAAATTGGGTATCATGAAATAGACGAAGTGAAGGAATTCTGCTATCTTGGAAGCAAGTTAATACATGACGGCCTAGGTGAGCGGGAAATAAAAATTAAAGTAGCACACACAAAGAGGGAATTTTGGCGAAAAGAACGCTGTTGGTGTCAAATTTCACTTTAGTTTGAGAAATTTATTGTTGAGTATGTTTGGAGCAAAGTATTGTACGGAATTGGGCCATGGATTGCGGGAAAATCCGAGGGGATGAGAATCGAGGCGTTTGACGTGTGATGCTATGTAAGAATGTCGAAATTCTCTGCAGAATCGGCGAGAAAGGTAACATATGAAGAACCATTGTCCTTAAAGTGAGGTGTAGAAGGTAAAAATTGTTAAGGGAGACAGAGATCAGAAGATACACGGAAAAAAATTTCTTCGGATGTGTTAACCTAAGATGAAGAGTGTGGACGGGACAGGAAGTTGTAGCGAGCTCATTAAAACCAGTTAGATGAATGACGACTGGCCCAGTCCCCCTTTTAACACGTCTTAGTATCAGTGAATGAGAGCTGATATGCTTTAGTTTTACTTTTTTAGACCTACACGTTTCCTTTTTTAACTTTAACAATTGTCGACAGCACTAGTCTCTACGAATTTTAATAAGGATATTGAATCCTACGATGTTTATCACCTTAAATGTTATCATCACCGCCTCTAATACAACTAAACATTATCAATTCTCGATACTAACTAATCTAGTGCAACCATGTTTATAGGTGACTCAAGTGGCAGTAGCAGAGGATTACAGAATTAGTTCCGTCGGAGTCGCATTACAACTCAAAAAGTAATTTATTTCAGTTTATAATATTTCTTAGCAACTCTTTGAGACATAACAGCACAAGCCGTTGTGCGCTACGGAGATTTCTTATGTACACAGCTGTCGTAAGCACAGAAATTGCCTTCCTCTAGGGATGTAATTCACATAAGTATTTTATCGGCATAAAAATGACAATTTTTGCTGTTGCACCTGTTACCTACTTGATTTACTTGAAGGAAACAGGTGGCAAATTTTAAAGTGATGATTACCATCATTAATGAGATAGTTGATAGGTCCCATTTGGTTGTCAGAAAAGAGTTTCTGCGATATCGGAGATATTTTACAAAATCATTAGAGAGGACTACGACCGAATAAACATTATATTCAGGTACATCTACTAACGAAATCTCAGAAGTGTGTAACCTAATGGTAAGCACCAAAGCGAAGCACTTCCAAATGAGTTAGGTAATTTGGGGAATTCAACCCACTTGTTAATTTATGCTTGTTTCTCTACACCGTTTATCATGAGAGAGCCACTAGTGTTAAGCCGTGGCTCTAACATCGCAGTTTCCATTAGATGGTATGAAGCCACTACAGAATGAGCTCTGTTGTGCTGGGACTGTAATCCCACTTCACGCTCTTCAACTCCATACGCTTTACTATGCACGCATTTGCAATTACCACATTTGCAATTACCAGGAAGTGCCACAAGTACGTGTTTCCAAGGAGAGGACACGTTTAGGTATGCTGACAAGTACCAGAGAATATATTTACATGTGTTGAGAGCTCAGATATTATTTAAAATTGCACTGGATGCTGAGTGGAATGTGTGCGAAATAGTCCGCTGTGTAAGAGGTGACCGAGACAGATAAACAGAAGCAGTTCGTCGTCGTTTACTGTAATATCAGTTTATGTTCGGACCATCCGGGAAGGCTGAACTCACCCCGAGTGCCAATCTCATGGGGAACACGAAAGTGTGGCAATTGGTAGAGATTGTCTGTAAAAGCTCTGGTATTTAGGACAAAGTCGAAATACTACTCCAGACCAGAACTAAAATAGTAGAGCCACGCGGAGGAGGATGGGAAGACGACTGTCCTGGAAAAGAACCAGGGTAGCCCCATGATACGAGTCTGAGCTGAGTTTCACTGTCGTACTGACCTTGTACTGTCTTCGCACTCTGGTCCATTTCCTTGGAGCTCATACGCCAAGCACGGGTGTCTTGCTGCAGCATCTGGTACAGAGTGTAAAATCCTAAAGATAAATGTCAAAAATTTGATTAAAATAGTCAGTCTCTAGGGATCAGAGTAGATATTGACGACCAGAGTTTCTAATTATTTTATAGGTGACAGGGTTGTACCTAGAGGATAGTGTAGCTGGGAACACATTTCCTTGTCGATGCCTCAATCTAGTAGCTCATCTTAGAATCACATTAAGAAATAGCTGCTGGTAAACATTTCGGGATGTGAGGTCGTGGTCCAAGAAAGTGGTGGTCCAGCTACTCCTATTCTGCCTCTAGATAATGTGATTTTACGTGTTTATGCTTGTCTAAAAATTTTTTGTGACATTGACATTTCCTATAATTTTGCTAATTGCAATGTTACTATCTTTGTTCGGTACACTATGTCATAATCTTGTTACGAAGCCCTGCATCTTCTGATAAAGGCGGTTTTAAAACTGTCGAAATCATGGTCGACGATGAGTAAACCTGTATTTAATTAAGAGAATGAGCTTCACAAGGTAAAACTGTCCTCAAACTCGAGGTCGGTGTGAACTCTGAAGTGCTTTCACTTCGAATAAAAAAACTCGCGCTTTTGACAACACTCTCCACCACCGTGATCGAAAGTACTGACTGCCGCTGTTGGCTCGGACTTCCGCGTATGTAGTGAAGACTCAGAGGACACTTTCACGGTGCCCCACTGCGCATGGTTCTATAATAGGTGGTGAGTCCTTCGTCTGACATTTCAACTGACAAAACCCAGTTACATAGCGCTACAATTTAAGGTGAACATTCACCGAGGTGCAGTAATTCAAGAATGGAGAAATTGTTCTCTTAAATGGGTCAATAAATTCCACGGATAAATTCTTTGAGAGATAGCTTAATGATCTCTGTATCTTTTGCAGTACAAGCTGCCACGTGACGTTACATCTACATCACTACTCTGTAATTCACATCCTTGTGCTTGGCTGAGGTTTCACAGAACCACTTTCGGACAATTCCTCAGCCGTTCCACTATCGAACACCAAGTAGGAAAAATGATCACCTAAATCGTTCCGTGCTGGCTTTGATTTCTCTTATTTTATTATGTGTACTCAACAAAATATTTTCGCATTAGGAGGAGAAAGATGATGATTGACATTTTGTGTTAAGGTCCTGCCACATAAATTCGCGTGTCTTATCAGTGACAGTCTCCAGCCCCTCCCCCCCCCCCTCCCTCCCTATTTTCAGTAATACAAAACGAGTTGTCCTTTTCTGAAATTTTCCAGTGTCCACCGTCAACCCATCTGGTACGGATCCCACACCGTGCAGCGATTCTCCAGAAGAAGGAAGAGGAAGTACAAGGAGCTATAGGCAGTCTCTTTATTAGATCTGATGAATCTTCTAATTGTTGTACCAATAAATCGCAATCTTTGGTTCGCCTTTTACATAACATTATCTGTGAGATCGTTCCCGTTTAAGAAGTACGTAACTGTAATCGCTAGGTATTTAGTTTAATCGACAACCCAGCTGACATATTTCAAAATGCAAATGAAAAGATTGTGAATGAAGTAAAAGTTATTCAGTTGCTAGACTGTAGTTCTTGAACAACAATATGCAGTGTTTCTGTATTTACACGGGGTTCCTGAGACAAGATTGTGGAACACATTACGTATTTTCTAAATGATGAAACATTTTTAAAAACCATCGCAGGTTGTCAGTTTTATCATACAGTATGCCTTTATTGCAGCATGTACATACAGGACAGTCATAAAGTCTGAAAAGCTCGTACGAGAGTGCAGGGTAGGTTGTGCTAAGAAATAACTGTTGAGAAAAAATTTGATATGTTGTGCTGCTTCCGTGTTAATGAGCATTGAAGTTAGCCAATCACACCGTCATGCGAGCGAATTCAAGCAGCCCGCCAGAGGCTGTGTAGCCAAACTTGTTCTTACCAAAATAACTGCACATTTCTACACAGCAACAACAGATGAAACGTCCCCTTAGAACAATTATACATGACTGTGCTTATACTGACACACAATATTTTTAGCGCAACGCAGTCTGACTTTCAGAAATCCCTACAAAAGAATGGCCCTGACTAACATTAACCTATACCTTTTACAAATCACTTACCTCACAAAAATCTTCGTTACTCAAGCTACTGCAATACAGCGAGCGCCACTACTGCCAGCTAAATAAAAGATTCAAACTACTGAAGGCAGTAACTACTGATAGGCATAGTTAGCAAATGAAAGATTTTAATAGAGAACAAACAATGTATTTACCTTAATAGTCATAATATATATAGCAGTTCATGACATCCAGTCTTACAAATTTCAAAACTCCGCCATCTCTCTCCCCACATCCAACACTACTGGCGGCTCACCTCCAACTGCGCAACGCTACGCGCTGTTCACATCCAGCTGCCGCTGCCCAACACTACAATGGCAGACAACAATGCAAACTAGCCACAGACTGCACACAGTACAGCCAGTGATTTCCATACAGAGCGCTACGTGGCGTTACCAATATAAAAACCTAAACAGCCTACTTACACAGATGTAAGAACTGATCTCGAGACAATGGCTGAGCAGACTCTCGACCTATCATCTACGCTATGGGAACACTGGCACGTACTGTATTTGCGCGTGCAACGGTCTCATTGGCTAAATTCAGTGTTAACTAACTCGGAGACGGCGCAACGTATGAAATCTCTTTCCTGACAATTATTTACGCAGAGAACCTACCCTGCCACAACTTTACAAGCTTTCCTGACGACACTGTACGCCACATTACTGAAAAATTTCGGCCTTTGGACATTTTTAAATATTTGGGAATACAATATCAAAAGAGTAGCAATGACAACACACATTGGTGAACATCATTATGAAAAATTAAAAATTACAGACACAGGAGATAAGGAAAAAACCATGGATATGTCCGAAGATATATAAATATACGGCCACCTTATAGAGCAGCCTATACAAATGTTAAATGAGCAGACAGATTTGCGAAATAGAAGATTTTTAATTCAATTTTAGTCGTATTTTGGGTTCTACGTGAACTTATTAACACAAGACACTGTTTTTAAGGTCGCAAAAGCAACGACAAGTACGCAGTGCTTTGGTCATATGACTGTAACTAACTGTGTAGTAATACAAAACGAGTTGTCCTTTTCTGAAATTTTCCAGTGTCCACCGTCAACCCCATCTGGTACGGAGTTGCTGCAAAACTATACAACTAACTACAGTCTTTCGATGATGCATGTTTCACAAATTTTTGTAACAAATATATTGATGTATGAGGAAGCAAAAGGACATATTGTGCCTTTGAATGAATTTGCAAGCACCAAGAAGGAGCTGCCTGTTAACAAGGTTTCTGCTTAGGTCTACGTGAGATGTTCTACAATGTTTTCTTGGAAGCAGTTTGTAATGTGGAAGACTATACAGGATATGTAATTATATAAACAGTCGGGGGGTATGTAGGAACAAATATCTGTCCTACCTTAGAAAAAAAAAAACGATTTTAAATGTGACACACACACACACGATAACAGCGCCATGTAACCATCGCCGACAGATACAGATACGAAGAAGCCCTAAGTCAAAAAATAGGATAAAGAATATAATCACGAAATTTGAAGAAACAGGTTGATTAGGTTGTGCAGCAGGAAGACGAAGGCATTTCAATGGCAATTGTTGATGAAGTTGCTGAAGTTACAGCCTACCACGCAGCACAAGCCTCAAATTCTGCACCCAGTGCTGCGCTGTTTTTTCACAAGCTCCTTCATTCTCTGTCCGTTTCTCGTAGAGAAGATGACACCTCGTGATCCTGTTAGGCGTACAGCGACATCTGCACTTTGTAAGGGCCTCCTTGTGAAACACTTGATTCCAGCTTTACAAGAACGCAGCAGTGTCCACACCATTATTTTCACGTAAGATCGGGTGACACCGTATACCACTTTTCAGATGACAGACTTGCTTCAAATATCCTCGGTAATGATCTCATCATCTCTAAGCAATTTCAAGTTGTGTGACTTTCCAGACCTCCCCCCCCCCCCCCCCAAACCAAACCCATGTGACTTCTGGTTGTTGGATATCTGAAAGACAGTCTATTAGCGATGAATCCCAATTCTTCCCGATCTGAAGTATAGCACACGACGACATATCGCTCACATTACATCCGATATGCTGCAAGGAACTTTCGACTATGCCGAGTTACGGATGCAGCATGTTGCTGAATTGGACGACCATACTCAACGCTTGTAACTTGTGACCATATCCTAATAAATATGTCAGAACCACCCTTAACAAGTGTTTGACGGTTCCTTTTCTTTCCCTACAGCCATACCACATTCTGATTGCTTACAGCGGCATATTTTCACCGGGTGGAGGAAAGTGGAACTATTATTATTTTCAGCATACTCCGCAAGCGTACCTATTAGTGCACACACCTACGGAGTTTCAACGTTCTGCGAGACATACCGTACGCACTGCTCCACTCGGAACACCGACAGTTAAAGTAAAACTACCTGGTATATACGTAGTGGAATAAAGGCATCTTACATAATAAAACTGACAGTTTGCAGTGGTTTTACCATTCAGAAGTGTGGCAAGACGACAGTGGAGCGAGGACTGAAGGTCAAGAGACAGACTAACACTTAAATATTTATTAAAAACAAACATTAATTATACTTCTTTTTAATGTTTACGTCCAAATGGACGAATTTAAAAAACAAGTGGTATTAAAATATTTTACAAGAGCTATTACTTCCAATCAATAGAATTTAGAAACACAAAATTAAAAATATTTCACAAGAATAAATTTACACAATAACTCTTAGTAAAATTTCTGAATTCTTACCGCATTCTGGTAAAGGTACCCTTTTCTTTTTTGACTCACAGGCTAATCATTTAAACAAACTGCATGAGTAATCAATAAGAATTAAACAGTGAACTTTTTGAGAAAGCAAGTAAATATTCAAAATTTATGATATAATAAAGGAAACGAGAATGGCTTAAACTATTTTAATATTCAAAATTACAAGGCTCAGACCAAGAAAGTTAGTTCCCTACGACAAATCTTCGGTCAACCCGATGAAGCGTGCCCAATCAGCTGTGGGCCCATTATTACTACTACCTGTGGCTGCACAGTCAGTGAAATTGACGCTCGGAAGCAAAAGGCTTACAACTGATGGCTACCGGAAGTCCGAATTGCAAGATAATTACAATAGCAGCATTAAAACGGTTGGTTGCTTGGTTTGGGGGAGGTGCCAAACAGCTATGTCATCGGTCCTATCGGATTACGGAAGGATGGAGAAGGAAGTCGACCGTGCCCTTTCAGAGGAACCATCCTGGAATTTGCCCGGATCGATTTAGGTAAATCACAGAAAACCTATATCAGGATGGTCAGACGCGGGTTTGGAAAGTCGTCCTCCTCAAAGTGAGTCCAGCGTGCTAACCACTGCGCCATCTCGCTCGGTCATTAAAATGGATTTCCTCATTCTCAAATTCACTCATTATAGTAATCACAGGACGGTGTTTATGGTCAGTTAATACAATACTAGTATATTTGGGCGAGGCTGTACAAACATAATGCACAGTATTAAATCAAACCTATCTCACTGTACCTTTCTCACACACAGTAGCATATGTTATATCAGGCCAACGAAAGTAAGCAATAGTAAGATACTCTGGAATACTGTGACGAGATGAGAACAAATTTAATCGACACAAGGTGACATCGCCTACCGAAAATTACTCGATACCACCAAGACCATTGGCGTTAAGATTCGTAGAGTGAATAATTTGTGCACTTCTTATAAACCATAACTTAAAGGCATTCATCAACACAGCAGAAGTATTGGATGTAGGAGTTCTCATTGTACTACATAAATCCTTTGCTGGTTACCAATATATGAGTGCTGTTGGGAAAGTAAGATCCGATCACTCACAAAATGGAAACCACAATGAAAATCCAATGAAGCTTTGTACAGATGTGTTGGACAGTGTTTCTAGTTGGCTCACCAATAATTTCACGTCAATATTTTCAGTTCTGAACGCATCGTGAACCTACTAAAATCGCGTCTCCCGCCAAGTATGAAGACCTGGTAAAGATTTAGCCTGATGACCTGCAGTCCACATAACGTAAGTGTCATGCGTTTCCTTCTTCGTTAGTGATGGGAACAACCGAATGAAAACAATCGATTCATTCGTTTACTGGAAGACAATCTACCCATTCCGTCGTAGTTTTACGCATGGGTTGAATTACTCATTCATCATTTTGAGTAAAACTAGTCTGTGGCAGCAACCGAATGAAAACAGATTTATTCAGATGGACTACCCCATTTATTCTTTTGAGTGAATCCAGTTCGTGGGAGCAATCAGATGTAAACATTCGTTCAGTTGGTCTGACTATTCATCATTGTTTTGACTTAAACCAGTCTGTGGAAGTAAAACAAAGAAATCAATCGAGCAAGTCGGTTGTACTTCTAGGCATCAGTTGGAATATTATGCATTTACTTTTTTCGAGTGAAAGCAGCCTATGGAAGCAGTTGAATAAAAACATTCGACATCGTTGTAGCTTTTTATACTGACTGAATTCTACATTCTTTCATTTCCATTGGAACACGTGTCATACTAAATAGTTTTTCGTTTTAATAATTATTTTCTAGTTTTAAGTCTTGTGTGTGTGTGTGAAATTATTCTCGATGGTAAGGTTACAACAGGCATGCGGTACATTTGAGGTTTATTGTTTATTTCAGTTTCTCCTCAATTGAGTCAACCAATATATTGCTTCCTCCGACGTATATGTCGCCAAAATACAGTGAGTGCAAAAACTGGAGAGAATCTATCTCATACGGAAGCTTAGCAGCAATCGTTCATAGCTGCGAACATTCGCTATTGGAACAGGAAAGCAGGAAAACAGCAGTGGTGCACCGAGTACTCTCCGCCACACACACCAGGAAAGAAAGGGAGTTAATATTGCACTGTCGTCGAGTTTTCAGCTAAATTGAAAGTTTCAAGTCTTGAGCTTATCGTGAAGATCGTTTAATATCAGTTGCAGAATTAATACCGAACAAAGGGACAAGAAACAGATTTATAAAAACTTGTTAAAAAGTGATTGTTCATTTATATATACATAAATTTACAGTGCAGCACCAGATATTCTAAAACCAATAATAAATTTATTTTTAATGCTACAAGTACTGAAATACGTATCGGTCGCAAAATGGACACCACAGTGAAAACCAAATGAAGCTTTACACAGTGTCACTAGTACGACCGTCGATCGCATCAAGACGCTCTTTTCAGTTGTGAGCGCACTGAGAGCGAGTACAGGTGCCTAGAACAACGATGTCTCCCGCCAAGCAGGAGGGCCCGCTGAGAGGCTTCGCCTTACTGAATGCAGCCCACCTAACACAACTGCCACGCACTTCCTTCTTCATGGAAATTCTCAGCCGCACACTGCAGGGGCAGTGAAGACGCTCCTGCAGCCTTTTCGATGGGAAGTTTTCGATCACCCACAACACAGCCCTAATTGGCTCGTCCTGAGTATCATCTCTGTTCACATGAAACGTTGGACACTTGGGCGCAGACTTGCACTATAGACTAGCGTAGAGAATTATCGGAAAGCACAGGCGTTTGCCTTCTATGACGATGGAGTTGGAAATTTCGTATAACGCTCCGACAAATGTCTAAGTCGGAGCGGCGAATATGTAGAGAAGTATCTGGAAAGTGTAGCTAACTCTTGCAAACAAAATGTTTCTGATTTTCACTATGGTTCCTATATAGTGACATATCGGAACTTACTTTCTGGACAACCTTCGTACATATATTTTGAAAATGCCTTATTTTTAGAAATATACATTTATTCACGTGGTCTTGAAATAAAATACTTTATTTCTTGATAAAAAAGTTGTCAAACTTAGTCATGGTTCATGTATAACCGAAAAGTCTGGAAAAGTATATAAGTAAAATACCTGGAGACTGAATAGAAACATTCACATAACGGCCGCAACCGACAAAGACTTGTACTAAATTTTTATTTTTGCACCTTCTGTACGAACATTTGAAGCATCCAGTCTGTGTTCGTCAGTGCAAACTGGATGCTTCACATATTCGTACATAAGGTGTTTTTCAGCAAAGTAATTCATCTGGAGACGCTCTTCAAGCTCATATAATTCCGTGTTTTTTCACAGTCATATTTCCCATCCTTCTTTCTCATCCGGGCTTTGGATTGGCAATGGCGAAGTTAAAAGTTTTTTTTTTATTTTTGCAATTATTTCTATTTTTAAGTATTTTTTCAGAGGTAAGGGCTTCATTTCATCTTCCAACTGTAACAACTTGGCTAGAAGTTCTTCTTTGTGTGGTATGTTTCAAAACATGAGGCAGCGCACAAATGTAGCTTGCATGTTTTGCATTCATATTTTGTTTCTCGACGCACATTCTGTTTCGAGCAGACTGCATATCTACGCCATAGTCCGCGTTTCTTGGACTGGTCACTTGGAATGACATGTGGAAAGTGCCTCCCAATGAAGCGAAGAGGATTCTCGTCATCACAGCGTCTTCCTTTCCTATCTCTTCTCCGTTCTGCAGCAAATTTTTCCACAAGCCCTCGTACCAGACGTAAATGAAAATCTGCTAATGATATTTTGCTCCCTGTTACCAATCTATCAAGAGTGTGAGCATTCAAAACACAAAGGTCCACAATATGAAAAAAATTCTTGTTGTGCCACTTAACAAAACATGGCTCTGAGCACTATGGGACTTAACATCTGAGGTAATCAGTCCCCTAGAATTTAGAACTACTTAAACTTATCTAACCTAAGGACATCACACACATCCATGCCCGAGGCGGGATTCGAACCTGCGACCGTAGCGGTCGCGCGGTTCCAGACTGAATTGGCTAGAACCGCTCGGCCACCACTGCCGGCATCACTTAACAGATTTACGCGCAGATGCAACAGAGCTTAATAGCATATCGGAGTGGTCTACTGCTCCCATATTTGCATTGTAATCAATAACATATTGCGACTTCATTACTTTTTCGCCAGTCGTCCTGTTAGTCCGTACTGTGTCACGCATTTCTGTAGTGTTGCAGGTACTCAGCATGAACACTTCTCTCTTGTCGCACCACTTGATGGCAAGCATTGACATAAACTCAGTTTCTCCTCGTTTCCGTTTCTTTTGTAGCTTCGGAAAGTTGCGCCTGTTCCTACGTACAGTACCGCATGCTGCTGTTCTCTGGTTGTGAAGCCAGAGGAACAAGGCTGGACGTGTATACAAATTGTCGACATACAGGATATGACCACGTTCAAAGTATAGCTTCGTTAGTGTCACCAAATTTCCCCAAATTATGGACTTCAGCTGCTATTGTTGTACCTGTGTATACAAAGAAACCAAGACGTATGCAGTTTTACAGTCGCACAAGACATATGTTTTGGTTCCAAATCTACTTCATTTCAAAAATCTGTGTGAAATCTTATGGGACTTAACTGCTAAGGTCATCAGTCCCTAAGCTTACACACCACTTAACCTAAATTATCCTAAGGACAAACACACACACCCATGCCCAAGGGAGGACTCGAACCTCCGCCGGGACCAGCCGCACCTTCCATGACTGCAGCGCCTCAGACCGCACGGCTAATCCCGCGCGGCTACTTCATTTCGAAGGAATGTATTGTTTAAAAGATAAGCGACCTTTGAACAATAATAGGCTTTCATCAATACAGTTTTCTGTATGGATTAAATGCACTGCGGAACGCCATACGAACTGTATCAATTATATTCCAAATTTTAAACAAACTGTCTGCTCCAGGATTGGCCGAGTTGTCACTAAAATGCAACATTCTCAAAAGTAACATAAAACGGTCAAGGGAAATAACTTCGCCAAAAATTGGAGTACTCAGAAGTACATCTCTGGACCAATATTATTTTCAATTTTTTAACACGAGCCATGAGGAGCCAAATACCAATGAAGGTATACATTTTCTCAAAACCTGTATCTTTCCAGGTGGATACTTGAGAACGAACTGATTCCGACGTATTTGCCATGGTGAAAAGGGAAAAATTGGTTCGTTTCAAGTGCTATAAATTTCAACAGATTTTCTGATAGAAATAACATGAAAAAGGATAGAACGCTTGAATCAGGCGCTAGTTGGCAATTATGTCCTGAAGACGAGTCATGAAATGCATGAAGCGCTGGACTGAATACACGTTTTTGCCAATCAAATTTCTCATTCACTCTATGGCGTGGCCTTTTATGGATCGATTCGTCTTCACTTTCAGAACCTGAAGAAGAACTGTCCTGGTGAGCTCTACCAGGCGAATTACGTGGCGGTGTATTACTAACAGATTCTTCCGATGAACCTTCATCGTCATTAAATTCGTGTGAGGTGCCACATTCACAGTCACTGTCACTCCTTGTCAGTATCTCCAGTATCTCTTCGTCAGTGCAACGACGCCGATGTGCCATTTGTCTGTGGAACTCAAAAGTGACAGCACTCTAAAAATCCTGATGAAATGGTAGATAGCTAAACGACACCACAGAAGCAGAATGCAGAAGATTACACGAACCAGCTAGCATGAATGTCGAACAGCAACTGCAAAATCCCTAGCAGAGTGTTTCCCAGATAGCAGGGACAGCGGCACAGAACAATAAATACGGTACATCCATATGAGGGAGTGCACGGGACAAAAGAAACTGTGACGGGCCGGCATTCAGCCCTGAGTAGCTATTGACGTCCGCAGGCCCACAGGCAGTGTACCGGCTGCGGTATAAGCCGTCATTAGGATTCAAGTACCGGCCAGGCCGCGCGGCGAATGCCATCTGCAGGGACCACGGGAAACCCCACTTCAGCGGCAAACAACGTCCACAGGCCCTGTGGAAAGGTGGAGCGCCGCGGCACATCACGTCTGCAGTATTCAAAGGGTTAAGACCGTTTATTTGAAGATTGTTGAGCTTCCTTACAGGAGTAATACGACGCTACGAGGACTTTTGCAAGTAAGATCCAACCGGTCGCGCGTACAATACCTTCGTCATACAAGGCAGCCGCCTTTGCTTCTATCAATTCTCTACAGTGGTCTTCAGCTCGTTGTCTGTCCAAAATGTTGTCTTCACAGCCAGCGGTTCATGTGCGCAGAGGTGAAGCTCAGGAGGAGCCAATTGTGGTCTATATTGTGGGTGATGGAACACTTCCCACCGAAAACGGTGCTGCAGGATCTTCGTTGGCCCTGCAGAGTGCGACCGAGAATTGTCACGCAGAATAGTCATCGGACAACCTAGTGTTTTTAACAATAGATTGGTCAGCCGATTGTTCTTGCGTTCCGTTTGTTTTTACAGTCGAATGAAACAACCGAATGAAAAATGTCTTTGTGGCTATGTCAGCACTCTGTCTCCAGATTTGAGTCATTGCATTATTTAAGCGGCGATTAGTTTCGGGCGAAGCCCATTATCAAACCACCATGTAAAACAAAGACTGTGGCATCCACATTATAGCTGTTAATAAAACCATAGAAGATGGATAGCTACCGATATTACATGGTTTTATTAACGGCTATAATGTGGTTTTCACATTCCTTTTTGACTTGGTTGTTTGAAAATGAGCGTCGCCCGAAACTAGTCGCCACTCAAATAAATATCTTTTACCGCAACTCAGGCTACCATTTTGTAGTAATATTCAGTAACAGATTGCTGTCCTATTTTTCCAGGACACTGAATTTGTGAAAAAATTCTAGGTCTACACTTGGAAAGGGCGTCTCGGCACACTTTGGTCAGTAGCACACACTCGCCCATTTCTGAAGCATAAAAGGTCATTAGGAATTGAAGGTGATGTTTGATTAGGTAGTTTAGAAACTTGAGTATTTCCTTATCTAATTCTTAAACAAAAATTATAAATAATCGTTTACTTCTAATGTACAATAACAATTGCGTCCCATATAAAAACAATTCAGAAATGTAGAATTTTTGATTCTGAAGTTTCCTTGGGTATAATGTATTGGGTTAAAGCTCTGAAAATATAGTGATTTGCTTCAAAAGTGTGTCTCGGCATCCAGACAACTTCTCTCGAAGATTCTTTGCGGGCGAATTATTGTGCTAGTACAGAAGAACGTCATCGTTCGGTCGTTAGGGATTATACAGCGTTTACATCGTAAGCTGCGAACAAAAATTTGATAATTCAGTATCAGTATGCCAAATAAAACACAGATGTATACTGAGACTTTATGACGATTCTCAAGAACTAATTGCAAATTAAAGAAAGCATTTGATGAGGAGATACGTGTTAGCAGCATAAGCAGTTTCAGTGTGCATTAGGTCTGTCGAGCAGTTCATCCCCAGGTTCAAAGCTACGCATTAAGTATCCAGATATTAAGCGTTTATTTGTAACGTCGGCGATCACAATAACTACGAGACTCTCACGACCGCTGTGGTTCCAGAAATACTCAGGACAGGGCGAGGACGGCCGAGAGCTCAGGCATACATAGTAGTCCGAGGAAGTGGCTGCCAGAGGAGCTACACGGACTAGGCGCCCCCAAGGGCAGTTAAGCACGGATATAGTCCAAGACCCAAACCGCTACTATATATGACGGTAGTATCTGTTCCCGAAAGAACAGTTACCGTGGATGACCATGCAGCTTTGCTAGAAATGAAATGATAATTAAATGGACACCCTAGCTGCAAACAGGCGTTGATGTACTTCATTGGGGACATGTTGAAAATGTGTGCCCCGACCGGGACTCGAACGCGGGATCTCCTGCTTCCATGACAGACGCTCTATCCATCTGGCTTATAGTTAAAATATATAGTTAAAATATGGCTTCCCGGCCATTGACCTTCTTGTGCGAACGCACACGCTATGCCCGAACTCGTACGGGACTTGGTAGATTAATCTGCCACGAGTAATGAGTATGATGGGCAAACATCTATTAGGCGCACTACGAATGTAGTGGTGTGGACATGTTGGGAATGTGGATCTCACGGGGAGCGTGCAAGGGATAAGTCCTTGCAGACGCGCTATCCTCTGTGCCCGCGGTGGCTCAGATGGATAGAGCGTCTGCCATATAAGCAGGAGATCCCGGGTTCGAGTCCCGGTCGGGGCACACATTTTCAACATGTCCCCAATGAAGTACATCAACGCCTGTTTCCAGCTAGGGTGTCCATTTAATTATCATTTCAAACCACTACTATTATACCGTGACATTACTGTGTTGCCACACCGGCCTCCACAACTCGACTTCCACTGGCTGCGCACTGGTCTCTTCTACGACCCTCTATGGAGCCACCACGTTGGTCGTTGTGGTTGTTGTTGTGGTCTTCAGTCCTGAGACTGGTTTGATGCAGCTCTCCATGCTACTCTGTCCTGTGCAATCTTCTTCATCTCCCAGTACCTACTGCTGCCTACATCCTTCTGAATCTGCTTAGTGTATTCATCTATTGGTCTCCCTCGACGATTTTTACCCTCCACGCTGCCCTCCAATACTAAATTGATGATCCCTCGATGTCTGAGAACATGTCCTACCAGCCGATCCCTTCTTCTAGTCAAGTTGTGCCAAAAGCTCTTATTCCCCCTTAATTCTATTCAATACCTCCTCAATAGTTATGTGATCTACCCATCTAATATTCAGCATTTTTCTGTAGCACCACATTTCTAAAGCTTCTATTCTCTTCTTGTCTAAACTATTTATCATCCATGTTTCACTTCCATACGTGGCTACAGTCCATACAAATACTTTCAGAAACGACTTCCTGACATTTAAATCTATACTCGATGTTAACAAATTTTTCTTCTTCAGAAACGCTTTCCTTGCCATTGCCAGTTTACATTTTATATCCTCTCTACTTTGACCATCATCAGTTATTTTCTCCCCAAATAGCAAAACTCCTTTACGACTTTAAGTGTCCCATTTCCTAATCTAATTCCCTCAGCATCACCCCCTGACTTAATTCGACTACATTCCATTATCCTCGTTTTGATTTTGTTGATGTTCATCTTATACCCTCCCTTCAAGACACTGTCCATTCCGTTCAACTGCTCTTCCAAGTCCTTTGCTGTCTCTGGCAGAATTACAATGTCATCGGCGAACCTCAAAGTTTTTATTTCTTCTCCATGGATTTTAATACCTACTCCGAACTTTTCTTTTGTTTCCTTTATTGTTTGCTGAATATACAGATTGAATAACATCGGGGATAGGCTACAACCCTGTCTCACTCCCTTCCCAACCACTGCTTCCCTTTCATACCCCTCGTCTCTTATAACTGCCATCTGGTTTGTGTACAAATTGTAAATAGCCTTTCGCTTCCTGTATTTTACCCCTGCCACCGGCAGAATTTGAAAGAGAGTATTCCAATGAACACTGTCAAAAGCTTTCTCTAAGTCTACAATTGCTAGAACGTAGGTTTGCCTTTCCTTAATCTTTCTTCTAAGATAAGTCGTAAGGTCAGTATTGCTACACGTGTTCCAACATTTCTACGGAATCGAAACTGATATTCCCCGAGGTCGGCTTCTATCAGTTTTTCCATTCGTCTGTAAAGAATTCGTGTTAGTATTTTGCAGCTGTGACTTATTAAACTGATAGTTCGGTAATTTTCACATCAGTCAACACCTGCTTTCATTGAGTCGAGGAGGGTATAATTCTCAGATGTGCCACTCATCGGCAGGGAAATTAAATATAGGCTGTGGACCATACACGAAGAAGTTAACGGATATTACGAATGCATGACCTCCTTCGAGAAGGAGGTGAAGGAATTTTGTCACTGGAAAAGTGCAGTTCACAGAGTAATACCTGTAATGCTGGTTCCCTTAAGTCTACTAATGTCGTAGGTTTCGATGTAGATCGGATTGTTCAGACTTGAAACACGTTCCTTTGCTGTTACGCGCGCCAAGATCAGCGGACTGTAAGGAAGTAACGCCGCCGGAAGGTCTCTGGCTCTGACCGCACACACCAGCTGGCGGCTGACGCGTTCGGTAAACAGAATTCTGCGGCGCACGGCGCCGGCAGAGAGGCGGCGCCAACAATGGCTGGTCCCGGGGGACGGAGGGAGGGAGGGAGGGCCGTTTTTTCCGGCGCCTCTGAAAGGCGAGCCCCGCCGCGCCACGCAGGCAGGGAGGCGCGAGGCGCCCACGCACCCTATTAAGGAGTCGCTCCTATTGTGCGATACGTTACTCCTCACGGCCGACTAATTGTCTTGCAGGGGCGGCTCGCCGGCGCTCTCTAATTGGGTGGAGGAGGATACGGCGCGGAGGTCGCGTCCGCGCGGACGTCACGGCCGGAAACGGGCGAGGGCGAAGGCGGCAGCGTCAGCGAAAGCGTCAGAGACAGGGGGTAGGGGTGGAGGGACGGACAAACAGCCACGGCCTTGATTGGCGCCCCCTCTGACTAATGAGATGCCTGTGGCGGCGGCCGGCCACGGCGGCTCTGTTACGCACGGAATGCTACGGCTCGGTGCCCGGCACTCACAGAGCTTCTTTTTGCATTATCTGCGCTGCCCAGCATCCCTAGTGCTTCATGTGGATTCCTACCACAGAGTACGCAGACTACTGTCGGCTTGCAAAATGTTCTCCGATTCGATCGCCCGACTTTCTTTTTTACATGTATCATCTTAAGAAAATGGAAACATCTTAGACCAAATATATCACCTTGTGGACCCTTAAAAACCCGCTTTGCAGATGTCTAGTTTATTGCATTTGATGATTGAGACGCCCTGCTAATGCCGCAGGACAGAACAGATAGTATAAATTGTGGAACGGGGCCAAAATAATGGGCTGCCAGTTACACTAGAACGTGCAACTTTATTATTTGATCAAACATTACAAGAGACCAAAAAAATTTTTTTAACACACACCTTTAATCTTTGGGACTTAATTACCGGCTAAAAGCCACTTTAATTTAAAAACGGCTGAAGGTCAATAACTTAAATGGCAAGCATAATCATAAATTTAAAAGGCAAGCCTTACCTTAAAACAGTTCTTTAGTTAGGCTGAAGTAAAAAAGTTAAATTCAAATCGGCTAAAGACTTAACACTTAAAACTCCATAACACTATTTTTTTAATACCAAAAGCCTTACGTGAAACAGTTCTTTAATTTAGGCTGAAGGCCTTAAGAGCAAGCAACTCAAACTCAAATTCTGCGGAAGCTCCAAGACTTAAAATTCAACAACAGTAAAATTTTTAAAATGCGAAAGGGCTTACGTGAAACAGTACCTCAAACTAGGCTGCAGACCTTAAGAGCAAATCAACTCTAATTTAAAACAAAAATCGGTTAGAAGCCATACAAGTACAAACAACAAGAACAAATTTTTAAAAATAGGGCAGTACACCCAAGGGCGCTCAGATGTTCGAAGGTTCGGCCTGGAATTTAAATACTAACGCTTGCTTAGGTGATACACGCAGTGGGCCCAACCATTTTCAATCCGATGGGAACTCAACCGACAGACAGACCAATGATCAAGATCAGTTCTGCTCTACACTTGCACCAGCGGAGACTGGAACAACAACCAGAACGGATCAAAGAAAACTCGTAAGCGGTGGACGACCCAAATACACGTCGTCTAATCAGACGACCGACCAAAAGGCCAAGCAAGATCGTTGCCACTCAAACGTGTGTGTCGGCAATCGTCGGTCGAGTGAAGGCTGTCCTGTCCTTCCTCACCACTCCACGCCAACAGACCGATTCAGAGCCAGTACGCCGATAACCTTTAAAGTAACCTGTCAGTCAAACCACATAAACTACACACAGTTTCACGAACACTTACACGAAGAACTAGACAATGCTAATGGCAGTGACTGAGCAAAGCAAGAACGACTCACGAGTTGGCACACACAGCCAACCCATAAGCGATCGCCGGCCAAATATACGTCATCAGACAAGACAACCGACCGACTATCAACCAAAGTACTCCCCACTCAAATCACGTGTGTCGACAATCATCGGCGAGTGATGGCTATCCACGCCTCGCTGGCGCCGCATCCCCACTGGTGCTACAACGCGACCGCGCCAACCGATCAACTGCTATACATCAGCACGGAGACAGAACTAAAATAACTGGGCAGTGAATATCACAGGCTACACACAATTTCACAAACACTTGGACGAAGAACACCACGAATGCTAAAAGTAGTGACTACAATCACCAGGACGAACCACGAGTTGAGACACACAAAGCCAACACATGTGCGATCGGCGAGCAAATACACGTCGTCCGGTACGACGGCCAATCGACGATCAACCAAGACCGTACCCAGCCATGTGTGCCGTCAACGGTCGGGCGAGTCATGGCTGTCCGAACCTCACTGCCGCTCCAACCAGACCGAACTTCTCCCGCGCCGCAACTGTCCGACTGCCAGGTCAGAATTCCACTGCTGGTGCTTTCCAACTATTTCATTGCCTGGTCCGAACTGCACTGCTGGAGCGTTCCAACTGACTTCACGAGACACGACGACCAGGAAGTAATGGCAGTCAAGCAAAGATAATACGGCAGGGCCTACATCGATAAGCTCTGCTGCTGCCGCTCGCGGGCAGGCAAGGCAGCAACTCAGTGACCCAGTAGTTGAAAATTAACTTAACGAGGCGGCAGTACGGTAAAAACAGGGTGTTAAATAAGAGATGGCACGAACACGAGCCACGCACGGCTCAATGATGAAAATAAATTACATTTCCTAAAAGAAATAGTACACCCTTTTAGAGGTTTCCAGTGCATTTAAGATATATTTTTGCAACGGTGCATATGGAGTACACGACGTGATTATATTTAAAGAGCTGTTGGTCGACGAGCCACACGACCCACGTGTTGTCGCATCATATCCCACATGTGCTCGATTTGAGACAAGTCTAGAGATCATGCTGGCCAGAGAAGTTGCTGCACGTCTTGCAGAACACGTTCAGTTTCACTGGTAGTTTGTTTGCGAGTATTATCCTACTGGAACAACACATCACCTGCCTATCGCAAGAGTGGCAAAAGAATGGGCTAATGCCATTCTCTACGTACTGGGCTCTGGTTAGCGTCCCCTCCAGAAACACCAATGATCAGTGATAATTGTATCTTACCGACCCCAAGCCGTAAGACCTAGCGTGGGACCAGTTTGTCTCGGGCGAAAACATTCTACGAGACAGCGCTTACCAGGTCTGCATCGTAAGAGCAAACGAACATAACTCGCGTGCACGCAGAATCTTTTTCCAGGAGATCCTCTGACGACGCCACCCGGGCTGTACATGTCGATGCTGTGGCGTGAGTGAAAGACAGGCTAGAGATGTTTGTGGCAGTACTCTCACTCCTAATAACCGGCTCTCAACAGTTCGTGTGGACGCGTCTGGGCTGGCAAACCCTGTTATCTGTGATATAGTAACAGTACGAAGTGCTACTGCTCCTCTTACATCGATCGCCTGGCGGGCGTTTGTGCTGCGTGGACGTCGAGGTCCTCGTCTACGGGTATGACCACTGACGCCAGCATCGTTACACAATAGACGCAGCACAACCAATCTGTGTGGAAAATCTCCAAAAGGACCATGCTGCCACTGGGGAGGCCACAATTTGACCCTTTCAACCTCGATGATTTGGCTGTAGGTCGCACGAGTGCTTCTCCATGGCATGGTTGCCTCCTTACTTCACACGTCTGCACTACACCGAGCGGTCTGAGTGTGAGCATTTCCCATCAGAGGCTAGATCAGATGGCGCTCTGGTAGCCATGCCACTAAGCTCTGTTGGAAGATGATGTTGAATCCATTACAGTACATTTACTGTCCCCAGGTGGCATATGCTGTCATCGGATCAAAATCAACATCGTCTTTCTAGCTTAGAACTTTTTTCCCAGCTATTATCTTAAGAAGATGGAAACAAGAAGTAAATCTGAGTTAAGGATATCATAATGTGAATCCACAGACATCTGCCAGTTTTCTTGCAAACAATCAGTTTATTTTATCTGACGATGAAACTAAATTATAATATGCCATGGTCAAAGAATACAATATCGAAATCTCACTTAATGAAATGAAGGTAACGGTGTTTAAAGAAATTGAGCCAATGACAAAAAATGGCTTCCAATAAGAGAATAACTGATCAAATCAATAGATAATAAAGATACACAACAAACTTCATCAGTTTCAGTATTGCTGAGCCATACACTACGCTTGAGCTACTTCCTAGTGCCAACATAGCAAAACGATGCCGTAGAGAGAGAGGTGCTGCCACTGTGTTGACCACGCACTATGAAGTAGAAACATGAATTCAGAGTGCTAGCGTCCTTATTCAGGGAGCTGACGAATCGAAAGGAGCAAACGAGAGCCTCTGAAAGATGAAGTCGGCACTACTACAGCTTCAAGTAGGATCCTCCAGCAGCTAACTAAACAAGAAGAGCAGAGTGAATGAAGTAGTTGTCACCCAATGGCGCGTTACTCAGCTGGTGCTTTCTGTTGTCACTTTCGAGATCGTGGTGCAGAGCTTTTGGGTAAATTCTGGCCAGCCGGCTCTCATAATACCTTAACACCTCCCCCACTGCCACCCCCCGACCCCAATCACCCAAAATTCTCTCATTGTCGGACGTACTCAGTTCTTCTCTAATGTTCGACACCTGCCTTTTTTGCAGACATCAACCTATTGTATTTGACGATGAAAAAAAATTACAACTTATCATGGCCAAAGATTACTATAAGGAAATCTCAGTTAAAGAAAAAAGGTAAAGCCATTTAACGGAGTTCAGCTAACAACATCAAAAATTGCTATCAATATCCGAATCATTGAACAAGCTAACAGATTTAGCCATTTAGGAAATCAGATAAGTTACCTGCGCAATAGAAATACAGTCAGATATCTTCATCAGTTTCAGTATGTTGTGCCATACACTAGTCTGGATCACTGCATTCCTGGTGCAAACATAGCAAAACGACGTTGTAGAGAGAGAGGTGCCGCCACTGAGGTGTCTTCGCAAAATGACGCAAGAAGATCTATTCAAAGAGTGCGTATTGAAGAAGCTAAGGAATCGGACTCGAGCTAACAATATCAATATCACAGTGTGAGTCAATGCACATCTGCCAATCTTTCTTCAGACGATCAGTTCATTGTATTTGGCGATATAAATAAATTATAACATGCCATGGTCAGAGAATACAGTACTGAAATCTCAATTAAAGAAATGAAGGTCTCAGAAAGCGCCTCAGAAAGCTGAAGTTTGGCAATACTAGAACTCCAGCAGCTAATTAAATAAGAACAGCATGCGAATGAAGTAGTTGTCACACAGAGGCGACACCCAGCTGCTACAGGCTGCTGTCACTTCCGGGTTGGTGGTTCAGTTGTTGGTGAAGATCTGACCAGCAGACTCTCACGAATCCCCCACCCCAAAGCAAAGACATTCAGATGAACTCAGTTCTTCTCAGATGCTCCTCGATGTCTCTGAACACACAATCGTGTTAGGTTGTGCATGTGATGCCACGCCGTGATGTCTTCATCAGTTGTTGACTTCGAAGTGGAGACTGTTGCAGTACTAGATAAAGTATCTAATCATACACGAAGGCCTTCGTTTCCAGTAGTGGCAGGCAACTGCATGTACTGGGGACCACACGTGTATGACTTAGCACCTTCGTACTGCCGTGTTTCCCTCTAGGTGACTGCTCCATAGTCTAATAATTAACGACTCACTATTCAAATTAGACTACCAAATCAATTCAATACATGAAAGTAGATATGTAACTGAAACAAACACCAATGGCTGTAAATCTGATAAGTACATCCTCATTTAATTTGTGTACAGCGAAGGGTATGTGTAATGATTCCTTGTAAACTCCGTCCGCTGGCTGACTGTGCGAGTGGAAGGACCGCATAGGTAGAACCACGAACATATCCTACAACTGTTCCTTACTCAAAGGCAGAGTCGTGGCCAGGTACAAACAGAACGGAAGGGCGGCTGTCAGATAAGGTGACCCACTTTCCGCCTAAACCTTTGCAGAGGGCAGGGGACTTCCAGTGTGAAAAGCAGCGGAAAGAACGCCTTCTGGAAATATAGAGATCTGAAAGTTGATGGGAAACATGAGGCACTCAGAGCGAGAGGAATCTGATGGACCCAAAGGTGGTCAGCAGTAATGGATGTGTAAATTTCGTAAGAGAGTCGCAGACTTGTTCACCAAAATTATTTCTACAGTGCAGCCACTACCACTGACCAAGAAACTATCAATGGCCAAAATGTGAATCCACTCTCATTGTGTTTAATTTTTATGTTAACAGGGGATACTCAATTAATGATATGCAATGTTGGGCAATTTACTGCCACTGGGACATAGAGCACTCAAGATAACAAAGCAGCAGTCGTAAAGGGATGGCAGAGGTGAGTGGCTGCGTCTCGGACGAACAGCTCTCTGATTAAGGTAGAATGTGCCTTATCAGCTAAATTGTGGCATTGTGTAGAGTTTGTTAAATGTAACTGTCATTGTTTAGGTGCGAACGCGAGTGTAAGTCCGTTGTGATCTGCAATACGACGCAGATGTATGATAAGTGATTGTGTAAATGTGTTTTATAAACCACAACAACGAAAACGACTAGAATATAAATGGCGTTCCTTCAGAAGACGTGCGTGTTATTATTTGTCTACAAACTCCTGCCAGACTTCACATCATTCTACCTCGTGACAGTCATTCATCGAGGTCCTGAGTCTGGCTAATCCTCGACCAGAGCTTCTACTGTGCAGATGGGAGATCGTCATCTGAAAGATACAGCTCAGTTTATTTCAGGTACCTATAACGAGATGCGACGGATGTGCGTGTCTCCACCAGCAATCTCGCCGAGTTAAGATGATCTATCATCAACAGGTTCTATGACCGGTCTTGCTAGTGCAAGGGCAATGTTAAAAATGGGAGAGAATTTCTGCTTTCTGTTCCTCTTTAACAGAGATGTGTATTCTGGTTAATCACAATAGATTCCCGAGGAGAAGGGAGATTGCTGCTGCTGTTATAAATTCTTGATTGCTCAGAACACGGAAGGTCTGCAGTGACTGGCTAATGAGAACCCAGTGGTGGCAGAACCAGCTAGATTTTGCGAAGGAGCACAGATAGACACTCCGTCTTGGATCGTCAGAGAGAGAAACATCTTCGCCTTAGAACTGCAAACTTCGTCCGAGGGCTGATCAAAGATACTGGAGCTGAACATGTAACTCTCAGCTACCACTATACCCATTCTCTGCACTTGAGTTTTAGAACGATTGCAAGCATGAGCCACATTTGCTTAAGCCGTGACGAGGGGACCGAGAAATTGTTTCTTTTGATTTAAAGGTTTGCTTTTCTGAATTAATTCACACAGTCGACTAGTTGAACGCGACATGTGATTAGTCAAGGGAACTACTGCTCATTTGTAAATTTCTGGGTCTCACCTCTGATCTGTTAACTAAGTCAGCAATCATTGGTGGTTTATACAGAGACACCTAATTGTATCATTTCATTTTCAGTTCGACCTATCTGTGCCAAGATATTATCGTGTATCTTATATAGCACATTTAACCCATTGTGCATTTAATAACTATTAGTATTGCTCATTCAGTGACTGGAATCAAAGTAACGTATCTTAGTAATAAACAGGATTTTATTATTGATCTTTAGTTTTATTCCACAGGAATGTATATGTGTGCTATGGCACCAAGATTTGACGTTTAATTTGGATACCCTTCTTTAAATTCAGATGTTCACTAGTTTCCGTTGCACGACTTTGTCTAATATTTAACAAGAACTTACAGGGAGCGGTCAGTTCACTGTATAGGTTACTGGGTTCGGATCTTAGTATCACAGATGTGTGCTAAATGGTCGACTGTAGTTTCGCACTTCCTCTAAATATTATTCCTCTCATGCAAATCCCGGCTCCTGAGTTACAGCTTTTGCTGTCAGAGACGAGTGCTCCACGCGCAACTCGTTCTGACAGCATTTAATAAAACACCTTAACCACAATGTGAGACAAGTGCAGGACGGCCCTTAACCCTTCCTAAACTCTGTCTTCTTTTCTTCTTCTTTTGGTGCCTATCCGGTTCGGATGTTGGTGATCATGTTGACTATTCTTCTCTTTATGCTAGTAACACGGAATAGTTCTGTTGAAGACATACTGAACCAGCACCTAAAGTTGTCAAACCAAGATATCCCTCTCCTTCCTGGATCTCTTTTGCTGTTGATTTTCCCTTGAAGTATTTTTCATAGCAAATCACATCTATTTGTATTACACATGACATGTCCTAGGTATTTCCATTACCTTGATTAATTTAGGTGTTGTGTTCAGTCTTTTCAAAATTTCTACGTTTGTCACTCTCTGGATTCAAGATTTTCCCAGGATAAGCCTATAAAGCCACAATTCAAAGGCCTCCAGCTTCTTCTCCGTGTTTTTATTTAAGGTCCATGTCTCGCCTCATATAGGAAGACAGATAATACATAGCAGTGCAAAAGTCCGATTTTAGTTCTTAGAATTAGTTTATGGCTTTTGAAGACAAAACTCATTACTGAAAAACATTTCTTGCTTTCCCGATTTGATGTTGATTTTTGTGAGTTACCCCAAGTTTCATTTATCATGATTCCAAGATATGTGTACTGTTTTATCATTTCTGTAGTTCCTTGGGTTTACGACTAAGTTCACTCCTGTAATATTTTTCTTACTGAGGCCATAAGTTTTGTCTTTGTGGTGTTTATTGCAAGCGCATACTGACAGATGGCTGCCGGACGGAGTGGCCGAGCCGTTCTAGGCGCTACAGTCTGGAACCGCGAGACCGCTACCGTCGCAGGTTCGAAACCTGCCTCGGGCATGGATGTGTGTGATGTCCTTAGGTTAGTTAGGTTTAAGTAGTTCTAAGTTCTAGGGGACTGATGACCTCAGAAGTGAAGTCCCATAGTGCTCAGAACCATTTGAACCAATTCGACATCTGGCTCTTACAATTCTATCCAATAATAAAATGGCGCTATGAGACTTAACATCTATGGTCATCAGTCCCCTAGAACTTAGAACTATTTAAACCTAACTAACCTAAGGACAGCACACAACACCCAGTCATCACGAGGCAGAGAAAATCCCTGACTCCGCCGGGAATCGAACCCGGGAACCCGGGCGTGGGAAGCGAGAACGCTACCGCACGACCACGAGCTGCGGACTATCCAATAATAATTTTAACGCTCGAATAGTATCACCAACAAATCGAATGATGTTTAATCTCATTCCACTTGTCGAAATTCCTTCTTCTACTTCTTCCAGGGCTTCTCTAAATACTAATTCTGAGTATATATTAAATAGCATGGGTGATAAGGTCCACCCCTGTCTTATTCTCCTTAGAATTTTGACTGCTTCAGTGTATTCTCCATAGATAAGCAACACCGCTTGTTTGATTCCAGTACACGTTCTTGATGATTCGCAGATCTCTTTCCTCCATTCCAATATTTCTCAAACTCTCTATCAATCTGTCGTGTTTTACGCTATTAAAAGCCTTCTAGTAATATATTAGGGAAGCAAATACATTTTCATTTACATCTCTATATCTCTGAAACAATACTTGTACACTGAACGAGGCTTCTATCTTACCCACGGTATTGAAAAACTCAAACTGATTAGGGTTATCTGTTCCTCAGATAATCTATATATTCTTTTGTGCATCATCATCAAAAACCATTTCAAGATATGGATCATGAAGCTCATCATACGATAGTCTCCGCATTGTTTTGCACTTGGCTTTTTGGGCAGAGTAATGAACTCTGATTTCAGCCACTCCAGTGGAATGTTTCCAGATACATAAATTTTATTAAAAATTAGGGTTAAGCGTTTTACGTGATTTTCATCCATCAATTTTAAGAACGCTGCTTCTGCTTTATCTGATCCCACAGCATCTGATTAATGGCTGTCTGAATCTCTACTTCTAATATATTTGTACCACTTATTTTATTCATTCATACTTGAATTAGAAGCTCATCTAGTGTCACGAAATAAATTTTCAGTATATTTTTTCCATGTCTTTTTCTTGTCTTCTAATTCTACCATCAAGTTCCCTGCTTCATGTTTTCCACTGATGTTCTTCCTGTATTTCCCAGTTATTTCTTTGACTTTCTTGCGTACATTAAAACTATCATATTTGGTTTGATGAAACTCGATTTCCTCGCGTTGCTCTACTTTTTCATTTTCTTTCGCCTCCCTTATTTTTCTTCTGAAGTCCATATTTATCTTCCTTTATTTAATCTCCTTTTTCAACCGAAACTTGCCGAGAAAAAATGCTTTGCATTAATTATTGAACGTTCCTCGAATTACGAGACAACGCCAAGCTGCGCTTGAGTTGAAGCACATCAATGTCACTGTCCAAAGCAAATGGAATAATTGTTCTGGAGTGACCAAAGGCGCCGAAACGAAGACGAAAAACGCAAGATCAGAGAAGGCGGTGAGGAAACGTCAGCCAGTAGCCCAATGACAAGGACCGCGACGCGCTAGGAGCGATCTCTGCAACAAGTGAATATGCGCACCGCTCCTACCAGCCTCGGCCGGACATTAGCGCTCAGATTGGCTCGGTATACGGACATTAATGCTCGGATCAGACTCAGTATCGCGGAAATTAGTTATCAGTGACGTGTGCAAGACTTGCAAGAATGTTTTGTATAGCCACGACTTTGTCTATAGCGAAAAATCATTTACTGTTTGCATGTCAACCATCGTTTGCGACTGCTACTTGTGAAACTCCAAAATTAAGTATTGTCAACTTGCTTTATAGAAATAAAACTACTGATGTTGTTTGCTTGAAATGCTGTATAGCATTCCGAGGACGCAATATCTTTTAGGCACCCTATGAAGGACGAGTGGGCAAGAGCCAACCAAAATAATGATCTTTTTTTGCTGTCGATTGTTTCTCAGCAGTCAGCTACAACATACTCCTGTCTTCCTGTCTCTCATACGAACCACGGACGCCACAAGTTGAGGACCAACACCTGCCGACAACCACTTAGGCGGCTCCTGCCATTCCGATGCTGTCACTGCACCACCCGACCTGCTGCACCTGATAATTCCGGAATTTTAGGAAGATCTCGGTACACACACCATATCATGCCACGAAAAGTGACACAAGTCAAAGAACGGCAGTTTTTAATTTTTGTCACTGAAAAATACGTCTGAAGTGCCACAACGTCTAAGAAAAACGACACATCTCTTTTTCGCAATTTATCCACTTTAAGGCAGTTGTATCAGTTTTATTTTGTAGGCTATTTCATGATTTGCCACGGCAAGAGCAAGGCCACTTCAGCGTTACTACTGACAGGTGAGCATGGACCATTCAAGAAGGGCGGCACATTCTGAGTTGTGGAACTTTTCATATATAACGTAAGTTTATTGTAATTTCTAATATCACTTTTACGTTGCCTGTGTTTATTCAGTTTCTGTATGTGCCATTACAGTATCCACACATTGTTTTGACGATCCTAGCGGTTGTAAGTAGGGTAACTTTGGGTAATAACGACGTGCAGGTTTTAAGGCCAAGTGCATTTTAAATTTGTAAGTGTTCCAACGGTGGCAGTACTGCGTAAGTAATGAACAACAAAGAGGGGAGCTTCCATTGCATGCTTGTAGCGCCCTTGAAGCAATATCAACCTCAATGTGAGCTGGAAAGCTGTCAGAGTGTGGTCGAGTGCTTCAAAAAAAAAAAAGTGCTTCAAAAAAAAAAAAAAAAGTATGGGAATTGAATTTGTGGTAAGGTCTTAGGGGACCATACTGCTAAGGTCACCGGTCCCTAAGCTTACGCAATACTTGATCTAACTTAAACTAACTTACGCTAAGGACAACACACACACCCATGCTCGAGGGAGGACTCGAACCTCCTACGGGGGAAGCCGCGCGGACCATGACAAGGCGCCTTAGACAGCGTTGTTACCCCGCGCGGCGTGTGCTTAAGGTTTACTTCCTATTGACACTCAATATTTATTGTGAATTAATGGAGATACGTGTAAATTGCTAACATCATTCTCATGTAATTTTCGGATTACTGTGTGATTAAAAACATTTTTCTTGTATTAAAGCAAATAAATAGATTTTTAAATATTAACATATTTTTTAGTGTATTTGGTAAAAACTTTAATAAGACACCAGCAGGTAATGAAGCCCTTTCTGTATTTCTCTCATCCACGCGACACTATGGTTAAGTCCTGTCAAAACCTTCTTGCAAAGTGAACTACTGAGGATCTATAAAAGGCCACTGAAGCAGTTAGGTCGGGAATTACTGTTTCGGGGGCTTCGAATACATGTAACAACCCGTGAAGAACACTTCCAGACTGACTGAACAAGGATGAATGGAAGACGCCAACTAGGAAACTCGGCCATAAGTCTTTGCTGAATCCCAATATTGAAAAATAACTTACAAAAGAGTTGTTAGGCTGCAGCAAACTGGTTTTGGTGTCACCAAAAATCTTATATGTTAGAAGTCAGCTGAAATCAGCACATTCTTGGAAATGAAAACGCCTTTTCCGGGCTGTCATGTAGGAAGATATTGGTTTCAAGGATTTCTAAAGCGTAATCTGGAAACTGTTCTTAGGAAGGGTGCAAATTAAAATTATGGCAGGCTTATGCGATTTAAAATGCAGACAGTGAAGCACGTCTTTGATCTTTTGGAACCTGTGTATGACCAAACTAAACTTTTTCCATATCAAATTTATGATGAGGATGAAACTGGTTTTCAGTTAACTTTCAGTGATACCGACAAAGTTCTTGCTGGAAAGCGCGTAAAAGAGTACATGTGGCAACACATGGAGAACAAGCAGAAACAATTATGGTTGTTACATATTTGAAAACTGCTAGTACGTGGCTTCCACTCACGGCCTTTCACAAAGGCGTCTATGCAAAAAGGAGTTCAGCGATGACTTCCCAACAGGCTATTCGTTTGCTATGACACCGAAAGATTACGTAACTGGAGAGGTTTTCTGCTATTTTCTGACACGTTTACCCAGTACCGGTTCCTGGAAACTGTTTACTCATAGGTCACAAGGATGTCAGTCTACTGGATGTAGCTGGTAACTTGGTATCAAGATACTCTGCCTTTCTGGCGATTGCAATCACGATCTCCAGTCCCTGGAAAAGCCCCTGGACATGAGGGTTTTTTTTATTTTTTTAAAAAAATCTCTTGAAGTCTTCTGGAATGACGATGTCCCAGAATTCAGGACGATCACTTGAGAAGCTACAATTTCCAACACTAATTTCTGAGCCGCAGCTATTTCTAATGCTAGTTTTCGGTTTACAGCAACTGGAATTCTTCCATTCAACCAAATTTTTTCCCAGAAACGTTATTTGCACCGAGTTCTGAGTCTGAGAGACCGACTGCAGAAAGCTTGTCAGCTCTGTGAGAAAATAGTCCTGAGAAATCACCAGTTTAGCAACTAGTGGCAAAAAAATCAAATGGGTCTAAGTTATATGGGGCTTAACATCTGGGGTCGTCAGTCCCCTAGACGTAGAACTGCTTAAACCTAACTAATCTAAGGAAATCACACACATCCATGCTACTTCTACGATGAAACCAGCAAGAAGGATTGAATTCTGTGCACACCTTGTAAAATGTGGTATCATGAAACACATGATAACCAATCTGAAAAAAAAAATCAGGGTTTTGCAAATTTTGCGAAGGTGGCAGGGCTAAAATTCAAAGTGACTGAATTACAAATTTATTGTGTGCTTAAATTTTGATTACTTCCATTACTGTTGAATGTATCACTTCCATTATTGGTTATAATTACGCATTTTTTCATTTTTGACTAATGTATGATACGTTGGATGTCATAAATGTGAGAGAATTTCGAGGTGGCGTTATTACCTTCACTATACCTTACAAAGGCTAGTTTTCTTTTCCGAAACAAAAATATAAATAAGAATATTAAATATAATCGAATTATTTTCAAAGGAACTGTAAAGGAGGTATTAGGCTGTAACTCATTAAGACATTACACTTTTTGCTTCTCTCTACACTACATTAGACACAAGTAACTGAATACATGGTGTTATTGCCTTCAAATACCCTATCATGAAAAAGCGATGTACAAAAAAATGGAGATGTCTGCCATAAAGAAAGTTCCTGTTGTTGTGGTCTTCAGTCCAGAGACTGGCTTGATGTAGCCCACCATGCTACTCTATATTCTTCATCTCCAAGTAACTACTGCAACCTAAATCCTTCTGAATCTGCTTAGTGTATTTATCTCTTGGTTTCCTTAGATGGCTTTTACCCTCCACTCTGCCCCCCAGTATTAAACTGATGATCCCTTGATGCCTCAGAACATGTTCTACCAACCGCTCCCTTCTTCCAGTCAAGCTGAGCCTCACATTCCTCTTCTCCCCAATTCTATTCAGTATCTCTTCATTAGTTAAGTGATATACCCATCTACTCTTCAGCATTCTTCTGTAGCACCAGATTTCGAATTATTCTATTCTCTTCTTGTCTAAACCAGTCATCGTCCATGTTTCACTTCCTTATATGGCTACACTCCATACAAATACTTTCAGAAATGGCTTTCTGACACGTAAATCTATACTCGATATTAACAAGAATGTCTTCTTCAGAAACGCTTTCCTTTCCATAGCCAGTCTACGTTTTATAGCCTCTTTATTTCGACCATCATCAGTTATTTCACTCCCCACGTAGTAAAACACATCTACTACTATAAGTGTCTCATTTCCAAATGTAATTCCCTCAACATCACCTGGTTTAATTCGACTACATTCCATTATCTTCGTTTTGCTTTTGTTGATGTTCATCTCATATCCTCCTTTCAAGACACTGTCCATTCCGTTCAACTGCTCTTCCACGTCCTTTGCTGTCCCTGACAGAATTACAGTGTCATCGGAAATTAGCTAAGTTTTTATTTTTTCATGGATTTTAATTCCTACTCAAGATTTTTCTTTTGTAATCATTACTGTTTGCTCAGTATAAAGATTGAATAACATTGAGGATAGGCTACAAACCTGTATCACTTCTTTCCCAACCACTGCAACTCTTTCATGCTCCTCCACTCTTATATGAGTCTTCTGGTTTCCGTACGAATTGTAAATAGGTTTTCGAACCCTGTATTTGATCCCTGCCACCTTCAGAATTTGAAAGACAGTATTCCAGACAACATTTTCAAAAGCCTCCTCTAAGTCTACAAATGGTAGAAACGTTGGTTTGACTTTCCTTAATCTATCTTCTAAGGTAAGTCGTCGGATCAGTACGGCCTCACGTGTTCCAACAGCTCCACGGAATCCAAAATGGTCCTTCCTGAGATCGGCTTCTACCGGTTTTTCCATTCGTCTGTAAACAATTCGTGTTAGTATTTTGTAGCTTTGACTTATTAAACTGATAGTTCAGTAATTTTCACATCTGTCAACACTTGCTTTCTTTGGGATTGCAGTTATTATATTCCCCTTGAAGTCCGAGGGTATTTCGCCTGTGCCGGTCGGAGTTGCCGAGTGGTTCTAGGCGCTACAGACTGGAGCCGCGCGACCGTGACCGCGCGACCGCTACGGTCGCCGGTTCGAATCCTGCCTCGGGCATGGATGTGTGTGGTGTCCTTAGGTTTAGTTCTAAGATCTAGGGGACTGATGACCTCAGAAGTTAAGTCCCATAATGCTCAGAGCCATTTGAACCATATTCGCCTGTCTCATACATCTTGCTCACCTGATTGTAGTGTTTTTTCAGGGCTGGTTCTCCTAAGGCTATCAGTAATTCTAACGGAATGTTGTCTACTCTCGGGGCCTTGTTTTGACTGAGGCTTTTCAGTGCTCTTTCGAATTCTTCACGCAGTATCACATCTATTTCATCTACATCTACGTCCTCTTTCGTTTACATTATATCGCCTTCAAGGACGTCGCCTTGTATAGATCCTCTGTATATTCGTTGCACTTTTCTGCTTTCCCTTCTTTGCTTGGAACCGGTTTTCCATCTGAGCTCTTGATATTCATACACGTGTCTCTCTTTTCTCCAAAGGCCTCTTTAATTTTTCTGTAGGCAGTATCTATCTTACTCCTAGTGATATATGCCTCTGCATCTTTATAATTGTTCTCTATACATCTTTGCTTAACCATTTTGCACTTCCTGTCGATCTCATTTTTTAGACGTTTACATTCTTTTGCCTACTTAATTTACTGCATTTTTATATTTTCTCCATTCACCAATTAAGTTCAATATCTCTTCTGTTAGCCAGGTATTTTTAACAGCCCTCATCTTTTTACCTACTTGCTCCTCTGCTGCCTTCACTATTTCATCTCTCAAAGCTACCCATTCGTCTTCTACTGTATTTCTTTCTCCTGTTCTTGTCAATAGCTCCCTAATGCTCTCTCTGAAACTTTCTGCAACCTTTGGTTCTTTCAGTTTCTCCAGATCCCGTTGTTGTTGTTGTCGGGGTCTTCAGTCCTCAGACTGGTTTGATGCAGCTCTCCATGTCACTCTATCCTGTGCGAGCTTCTTCATCTCCCACTACCCAATGCAGCCTACATCCTTCTGAATCTGCTTAGTGTATTCATCTATTGGTCTCCCTCTACGGTTTTTACCCTCCACGCTGCCCTCTAATACTAAATATGTGATCCCTTGATGCCTCAGAACATGTCCTACCAACCGATCCCTTCTTCTAGTCAAGTTGTGCCACAAACTCCTCTTCTCCCAAATCCTATTCAGTATCTCCTTATTAGTTACGTGATCTACCCATCTAATCTTTAGCATTCTTCTGTAGCACCACATTTCGAAAGCTTCAATTCTCTTCTTGTCCAAACTGTTTATCGTCCATGTTTCACTTTCATACATGGCTACACTCCATACAAATACTTTCAGAAATGTCTTCCTGACACTTAAATCTATGCTCGGTGTTAACAAATTTCTCTTCTTCAGAAAAGCTTTCCTTGCCATTGCCAGTCTACATTTTATATCCTGTCTACTTCGACCATCATCAGTTATTTCCCTCCCCAAATAGCAAAACTCATTTACTACTTTAAGTGTCTCATTTCCTAATCCAATTCCCTCAGCATCACCAGAGTTAATTCGATTACATTCCATTATCCTCGTTTTGCTTTTGTTGGTGTTCATCTTATATCATCCTCCTTTCAAGACACTGTCCATTCCGTTCAACTGCTCTTCCAAGCCCTTTCCTGTCTCTGACAGAATTACAATGTCATCGGCAAACCTTAAAGTTTTTATTTCTTTTTCATGGATTTTAGTACCTACTCCGAATTTTTCTTTTGTTTCCTTTACTGCTTGCTCAATATACAGATTGAACAACATCGGGGAGAGGCTACAACCCTGTCTCACTCCCTTCCCAACCACTACTTCCCTTTCATGTCCCTCGACTCTTATAATTGCCATCTGGTTTCTGTACAAATTGTAAATAGCCTTTCGCTCCCTGTATTTTACCCATGCCACCTTCAGAATTTGGAAGAGAGTATTCCAGTCAACACTGTAAAAAGCTTTCTCTAAGTCTACAAATGCTAGAATCGTAGATTCAGTGTTGCCTCAAGTGTTCCCATTTTTCTACGGAATCCTAACTGATCTTTCCCGAGGTCGGCTTCTACCAGTTTTTCTATTCGTCTGCAAAGAATTAGCGTTAGTATTTAGCAGCTGTGACTTATTAAACTGATAGTTCGATAATTTTCACATCTGTCAACGCCTGATTTCTTTGGGATTTAAATTATTATATTCTTCTTGAAGTCAGAGGGTATTTCGCCTGTCTCATACGTTTTGCTCACCAGAAGGTAGAGTTTTGACAGGACTGGCTCTCCCAAGGCTGTCAGTAGTTCTAATGGAATGTTGTCTACTCCCGGAGCCTTGTTTCGACTTAGGTCTTTCAGTGCTCTATCAAACTCTTCACGCAGTATCATATCTCCCATTTCATCTTCTTCTACATCCTCTTCCATTTCTATAGCATTGCCGTCAAGTACATTGCCCTTGTTTAAACCCTCTATATACTCCTTCCACCTTTCTGCTTTCCCTTCTTTTCTTAGAACTGGGTTTCCATCTGAGCTGTTGACATTCATACAAGGGGTTCTGTTTTCTCCAAAGGTCTCTTTAATTTTCCTGTAGGCAGTATCTATCTTACCCCTAGTGAGATAAGCCTCTACATCCTTACATTTGTCCTCTAGCCATGCCTGCTTAGCCATTTTGCCCTTCCTGTCGATCTCATTTTTGAGACGTTTGTATTCCTTTTTGCCAGCTTCATTTACTGCATTTTTATATTTTCTCCTTTCATCAATTAAATTCAGTATTTCTTCTGTCACCCAAGGATTTCTACTAGCCCTCGTCTTTTTACCAACTTGATCCTCTGCTGCCTTCACTATTTCATTCCTCAAAGCTACCCGTTCTGCTTCTACTGTATTTCTTTCCCCCATTCTTGTCAATTGTTCCCTTATGCTCTCCCTGAAACTCTGTACAACCTCTGGTTTAGTCAGTTTATCCAGGTCCCATCCCCTTAAATTCCCACCTTTTGGCAGTTTCTTCAGTTTTAATCTACAGTTCATAACCAATAGATTGTGATCAGAGTCCACATCTGCCCCGGGAAATGTCTTACAATTTAAAATCTCGTTCCTAAATCTCTGTCTTACCATTATATAATCTATCTGAAACCTGTCTGTATCTCTAGGCTTTTTCCATGCATACAACCTTCTTTTATGATTCTTGAACCAAGTGTTAGCTAGGATTAAGTTATGCTCTGTGCAAAACTCTACCAGGCTGCTTCCTCTTTCATTTCTTACCCCCAATCCATATTCACCTACTATGTTTCCTGCTCTTCCTTTTCCTACTATCGAATTCGTCATCTGCAGAGCTAGTTGGCATATAGACTTGTACTATCGTCGTAGGCGTGGACTTCGTGTCTATCTTGGTCACAACAATGCGTTCGCTGTGCTGTTTGTAGTAGCTTACCCGCATTCCTATTGTTTTATTCATTATTAAACCTACTCCTGCATTACTCCTATTTGATTTTGTATTTATAGCCCTGTATTCACCTGACCAAAAGTCTTGTTCCCCCTGCCACCGACCTTCACTAATTCCCACTATATGCTACTTTAACCTATCCATTTCCCTTTTTAAATTTTCTAACCTACTTGCCCGATTAAGGGATCTGACATTCCACGCTCCGATCCGTAGAACGCCAGTTTTCTTTCTCCTGATAACGACATCCTCCTGAGTAGTCCCCGCCTGGAGATCCGAATGGGGGACTATTTTACCTCCATAATGTTTTACCCAAGACGACGCCATCATTTTACCATACAGTAAAGCTGCATGCCCTCAGAAATAATTACGGCTTGCTTTCAGCCGTTCGCTGTACCAGCACAGCAAGGCCGTTTTGGTTAATGTTACAAGGCCAGATTTGTCAATCATCCAGACTGTTGCCCTTGCAGCTACTGAAAAGGCTGCTGCCCCTCTTTAGGAACCACACATTTGTCTGGCCTCTCAACAGATACCCTCCATTGTGGTTGCACCTGCGGTACGGCTATCTGTATCGCTGAGGCACGCAAGCTTCCCTACCAGCTAAAAGGTCCAAGGTTCATATTGACTCCCTTCCCTCAGCCAAAATTATTCCTACATTATATAAGCCCATTTGTGATCCCATGTTTCATGGTAGTGAAGATGAACAAATGCTCACAGCTCATAAGGTATGCACTGTAGTACCCAAGTTTAAGGGATTTTCTTTCTTTTTTCGGTCTGAAAGATAGCTAGTATACAACTTTAGCAAGAACAACACTGATATGTGTATTCCGCTGTCGGACACATAAGTACGATTTGCCCTTATAACTTTCGGTTGGGTCGCTTCCGTACCAGGGTCACTTATCTAAAGTATATGTATTTGTCCTTCTCTATCAACCCTGAAAAACTGTAAGATTGTCACAATGTGGAGTGTAGAACGCGTGCAAGGTGATCATGTGCCCTTCCTCTGATGTCGTATGACAGTAATGCAGTGTGAAAGAACGGCGTAAGATCAGTCATTCCGGATAACTTTTGAAAGTTGATCGTCGGCTGTCAACCCGAATGACGACTTTGTTAGTGACACAGGTTCACAGATGTTTCTATGCGATGTACAAATTCGATGTCGATGTTGCTACAGATGTCCCGCATCCAACCCTATGCTGTTGTTACAAATCATTACCAGTCGCAGTCTGACGACTTTCAACCACCCTCCAGTAAGGCAGTGAGTGCTTGCGAGCTGGCAACGGCGCGCTGCCTGTTCCTTGAGAAAAGAAGAGCGGAGCAGTGGCGAGAGGAGCAGTCGGTATATGGTCCGACCAACAACTTGCAGTGGATGGCTCTCTTGCTCTGGGCGGAGTAAGTGCAGTGTCGCAGCGGACGACTGACTTGGGTATGCTTTTTGGTCTTCAAGACGATGCGTATGCCGATGCGCGTGAGCGTGTTTTACCGCGTACAGTTAATTACGTCCTTGCTTCTGAATTGGTTTGGTTCTTGTATAGAATCACGAACACTAGCAGCTGCTATGATTGATTTTGAATATACTTTTTTTGCATCTTGGCTTGTGGTGTTCCTTAGATCCATTTCTGGTGCCAATCCGTTCTATCGCCACCCCAAATGTTGCTAGCCTTAAAATTTGAAGGACGTTCGTAACGCCCATCTATTCCAAACCACATCATTTTTTATTTATTAGTTTCTATGAAGTCAGTTTTAAATTATATGCCTTTGTAAATTACTCTTGCAAATGCAAGAGGCAGATGCTGATGCTCTAGATCACAATCGAACCCAGCCTTCTGCTTCCCATCATAACTCCTCTGCCTTTTAACTTGTGGTACATATTTTTGGTAACCCCATACGCCAGTTACGAAGACCAACATGCCACAGACAATGACAGCAGAAAAGTGTAACTGCTGACTCTGAAACGGTTATAGTGCATTGGTATATATGTAACTGTGCATAAAATTTTTTTCAGATAACTATTAACAACAACTATTGAAAAAATGCTTGCTAACACAGTAGTGTCTTGCGAATTAGTTTTTCACATCCAGTTTCGGTCAGAGACCATCTTCACAGTGGCTTTCCTTTTTTTGAACTTTGGGCCGGTTGATCATCGATTGTTCGAGGCCGCGCTACCCTGCCGCCTCACTGTAGTCTGATCCACGAACGATGGCGGTTCGCGCATGTCGAGGCATGGACGGGGATTGCACTGTCGACGTTCCGAAGTGACAGTTGCGGTATGCGCATGCGCGTGCTTTCCGTTTAAAGAAAACATATATCCTGCGAATACTGTCTCTCGGAGAATTTATCACTTACCACCATAATCAACTCACAACAAGTGGAATCGAAATTCACTGAACAACTCGCTACGATCACGTTTAATGCTCGCATTAGCCACGGCATTCACAGCAGACCGCCCAGAACATAGTGAACACTCATTGACTGTCGGTGCATACGCGACGTAGGCGCTCAGAACAAACCTAAACTCGACTGCCATCCGTGATTCCAGCTGTAGGGGGTGATAAGAGTCGCGACTCTGAAAAATAAAGGAGCTCGCACGGCCATGCTAAGGGCGCCCTAGATCCGGTAATTTCCAAGAATGATTGCCCACCGCCGGCCGCTGTGGCCGAGCGGTTCTAGGCACTTTAGTCCGCAACCGCGCTGCTGCTACGGTCGCAGGTTCGAATCCTGCCTCGGGCATGGATGTGTGCGATGTCCTTAGGTTAGTTAGGTTTAAGTAGTTCTAAGCTCTAGGGGACTGAAGACCTCAGATGTTAACTCCCATAGTGCTTAGAGCCCTTTTTTTTCCTGTCGAAGTCACGGTGTCCAAACGATACATATCGACCGTGCGACTGCAAATCGATCATGCGACTCTGGTGGCGCGCGTTATGAGCAATTATTTGTGATCGTAATTTTTATCTGTTTTCCATCTTTCCTTTAGTTGCTCTAAATTACGTACCTCCGCGAATTATTTGTGAGTTGCTTGGGGAACCCAAACGATTTCTGTCGATAGTGAGTGTGACGTCTGGTGTTCCTGACGTTTCTTCGGCGTATTCTCTCACATGGAAAAATCTAATTCCATGCTTATCCAGCGTAGAAAATTGTTTAATTTTTTGTCATAAACATGGAGTACTACCGGATGAGGTAATATGGAACTTTGTAGACTGTGGTGGTGCGAAGTGTGTAAAACTTACTAAGAGGAGTTTCGATGCTGAAATACCGTTACAATTTCATTGCGGACAGCGCGGAAAACGAACGAGTAAGAGGTAGAATACGTGGTTCGACTCTTCCAAATTATCCATCCAGACCAGCGTAATTCTTCTGTTGCTGGATTCGAGACTACACCTTGCAAGCAAACTGATTTACCTGCTAATACCCAGTATGACTATTTCAGTTTTTGCAGAGAAGTGTTTTGGGTGGTAGTGACGATCTATGAAGTCTTCCATTAAAAGAGAATGGCGTCCAGGACAAAGAGACTAACTGTACTTGTTTCAGTACCTCTATTTCCACAACTTGTGTTTGCAGAGAAAAGTTAACGCGTATGACACCCTGTCGATATTCTTGCTTGATATTAGCAAAATTTACCGAGGCTATGGCAAAAAGGAAACTGTCCCTATCTCCCTTAACTCCAATAGAAAAGGTACGATAGGCGATAATGTCTCTGTCGTAATATGATTCTAAGCCCTATAGCATACACATCACATAAACTTTCGTATGACGACAACACTGACAACGAATAAGGTAAGTCGCTTCCTTTGTAATTACAGGTATTTTTTGTAACGCTCTTCTTTTGTTGTTGCTGTAGTGAGCACCGTAAACATACTCATAACGCCCGTCACCAGAGTCGCATGTGTCGATTGGTCGTCGCACGTTCGGTATGTATCGTTTGGACCTCGCAACTTCGACAGACAATCAATCTTGGAAATTGCCCTAGATCCTGCTCTACGTGATTCCGGACGAGTAGTGTCTGCACCGGCAAGTCTGTTGTTGTGGTTTGAGTGAAGATCCTGCGGGGGTTGTACGGTCGCGCTCTCGCAGTTGGTTGCGTCGTGGCCTTCGTTGGCCGACATTGTGCACGTAGCAGTGGAATAACCGTGGCTGCCATAGTGAATGGTCGCCGGATACGGTCTGTTAATAGAGGTGCTGGACGTCGGCGACCAGAAACACCAGGCGGAGTTGTGAGCTACTCCACTCTCCTGCTGTGCATGCTTCTCTAGATATGTTTGCTAATAGAGAACAAAGCAACATTTCAGTGCACGGTGAGCGTAACGTTAGGATGCATATAGTTTTCCACTGCCGTTAGAATAACAAGCTCATTTGTGCTACGGACGTTCGGGTGTGTGTCTGGGCTTCGAAGTTGCTGGAATTAACTGGGCCTAAGGTTGCTGTTAATTTAAGAACTGGTTGACTTTAGAATAGAAATTAAACCGTTTAAATTTTATTATGTCTTCGTTGTCACCATGCCTTATTCTTATTGTATGAATCAACTTACCTTAGTGCGTAAATGTTTTGTAATTGATTTACGTTTAAATACTTATCATGCTTGAGGCGAGTTACGAATGATTACCGATACCTTGTCGCTGTCTGTTAGCTGGTTATACCGTGCTAACATTGAGTTTACATAAGTTGTGAGCGTTAAAATTCTGCTTTCAAACAAAAAGTATATTTTGTTAAAACTTTTCGTTGACCCTCCTGATCGTAATCCTTTTAGTGAAAACTAAGTTTTATTACTGATCTTTAAACTCATCTAATTTAATTTAATTTTTACAAGACTGGTTACATAAGTTTCGAGCAGGTTTTGTTTAATTATGTTGAAGGATTGTTTACGTGTATACGTTATGTAATTTCTTTATGTATGTGTGGTCTAGGTTTTTTGCCCGTACCCTAAATGTGTATAATGTGCTTTGTGAAGGCAACGGTCATCAACGCCGTAGAGGCTGTTTGTTTGTACGCTGTACTGTTCGTCACGTGCTAAATTTACCGTCATTTGAAGTTTTTTTAACTGTTAAAATTGTTATTTGTTGGTAATTTACTGTTGAATAAATGTATATGATTTATGTACGTTTCTCTGGATTTGTGTTCACGGTCTGTCCACGACAGAATTGAGCACGATTAAGTTTTTGTCCAGTTGTACTACCAGGACATGACATTCGTGTCTTTTGATATGAATGAACAACATTGTCTAGTCAAAAAACGTATGAAACATTTAATGTACGTCTTTAGTACTATCGCAATGGCTCAGTCACAAGTGAAGTACTATACTTCTTGTTGACTGAGTCACTGATATAGTGCTAAATACCTATGTTTAACGTTTCATACGTTTTTCATTGGACAATTTTGTTCATTCATATCTAATGGCATGAATGTCTTGAGATGGTGCCACTGTAAAAAATTTAAAAAAAGTCCACTGTGAAGATGGATGGGAGGAACCAGTTGTAAATAAATAATTAACAACGCAACAAGTGCAGTTATCCTGATATTTTATGTTTTGTTTTCTACGCGCGCAAGTGCGTGTGTGTGTGTGTGTGTTTTTTTTGGTAGTCTTATTGATTTAGTAGTAAGATAAGTTGGGTCACTTCATGCTTCCGTGTTAAGAAAACCAAAAGTTCTCGTGATGGTAATATTCAATGCTGCTAACCACACTGGCCCGGTGAGACCGTCCTGTTAATTCCAACGGAGGAAATACCGCAAGTTCCTGAACGTCGACCAGCAGCAACGCAGTCGTGTTTGCGCTACCGTATACTTTTGTATGCAAGGACTTTCTTCCTAGCTAATGTTGCTGTAGTCCATTTATAGTCTTTTTACGTTAAGTGCAGTGGTGATGTCGTAGCCACAAAACTGTGAGCTCTCACACAGCGAGCATAGCGGCGGTAATCTCATGAGACATTCACTATTGCTAAGTGCAGTAGCGCACTGACTACATGTTATCCCCCTACGCTTTCGCTTGCTACCACTCTTCTGTATTCCTTTATAGCGCAATGCACTGAAGCTGGCATGTGGAAAAAGGTCTTGAGCCTGCCTTGCTCTTATTTTTAAACCCTTTTGATGTATTGCGGTTTATGTTAATGATTTCTTCCTCGTAATGTCTAATAGTTTTTATATGTCGCAAAATATGGCCTCGATCCGTGGTAAAAGATAAAATTATTTAGTACTCCTAATCCACTTTAATGTTTTCTCTAGAATAACACATAGTTAGGCTAAATGTTATCGGTCTGGCGCTGTTCAACCATCACTCGACTGGGCTTCTGCAATTAGCAGTGGATCTGACTGGTCTCCCACATAAGGAAATCTCGCTAATTCCCGCTGATCCTCTTGTAATATTCCTCAATAATTCAGTCGCTGTTAAGTCCCTTCCGTACCATTTGTGGACTATGTCTTAACGAAGTTCGTTAAGCCTTATAGTCGATGAAGGACGTCGGATACAATTCGTACTCGTTGTGTTTCTGTTGTACATAAATATTGCGCTATCGTCTTGCTCCTGTGTCTGACACGTATGAGTAAACCATTTGTTGAGGATGAAATTCTGTCCAAGGGTCTCTAACAATCATATGTGACATTGTTGTTGAGTCTCAGGTACAACTAACAAATGGAAACTGGGAATTAATTACAACTTTGAAGATTTATTCTGAAAACAAGATGAACATAACTCATCGTAATCACTCGTATCCTGGACCGTAGCCAAAGTTGATCTCCCGTAAACACTATTACAGTAACAGGTCGCGACTGGGAGAAGATGTGCTCCCAGACAACTTCCCTTCCGTTGCAGGGTGAAAATTTCATTCTGGACCTTATCTATTGATACGGTGCGAGATAATTGTATCTTCTCTAAAAATACTATTGACTATAAACTTTGCTACGTAGTTCTGTCTAATACGACTTCACACTGCTAGCTGTAGTGAGACGACGCTTCGTCTTCGGCGATGATTTCGGACTGGGCTAATCAGCACTCCGCTCTGACGTAAGCAAGCACGCTGCAGGGGTGACGTGTGGAATTCTTGATGGTGTGTCGGATCCGACGTCCCTCATACGTCGTTTCGTCTGGAAACGACTGTACTTACTTCTCGTTCCGCCACTAGGTACCAACTTTGCGACGGCACAGCGTTCTTCGGACGATATTACATGTCTTACCTCACATTTAGTCCGCAGCTCGTGGTCTTGCGGTAGCGTACGCGCTTCCCGCGCACGGGGTCCCGGGTTCGATTCCCGGCGAGGCCAGAGATTGTCTCTGCCTCGTGATGACTGGGTGTTGTGTGTCTTTCATCATTTCATCCCCATCGACACGCAAGTCGCCGAAGTGGCGTCAATTCGAAAGACTTGCACCAGGCGAACGGTCTACCCGACGTGAGGCCCCCGCCACACGGCATTTCCATTTCCGCCTCACATTTAAACATTTACCCCTTATCTCTAACGGTTTGTAAAATCATCAACAAATCATCCCGTAGAGAGACCGTCTTATTCCTTCCTACTTTGGGTGGTTTCGCTGAAATGTTGATAATTTGCATTTCGGAGTAAACTTACGCGGAACCCTTAAAGCCAGTTTGATACTTGCCTGCCGCCTTCTTGGTGTTGCGAGTATAACGGCCGGTACTGTCGTTAATGAACTGAATAATAGCAGACCTTTTATTATATTACGACCGTGTTATGGAGTGAGATTTGCGAGAGTGGGTGAACGTCAGGAGAGATATGAGACAGACAGACTGCCACTCTAGTATCAGCCAGCGGTCGTGTATCACCGTAATGTTGATGTAGCGCGGGCGTCAAGCACGCAGATGGCGCCCACCATGCGGAAATGGTACACCCGCTGGCCTGGGAAATTCCAGTCTCTTAGGCCGCCATTCCTAACAGGCACACACAGCAGTTCTTCTCCGCTCGCAACGTGTGGCGGATGAGGAACTGATCTCCATCTTTCCCGGCGCCGTCCCTGGAGTAATTACGGTATAGCGGTCTTCTGACGGGCGCGCCCGTAGCCGCGGAAAGCCGCTTTCTGGTTCAGCTGATAGCTTCTGTGTGTATTCGAGTCTTTTCATTACAAGAATGGATCTACCGCAGCTCCTTACTCTCTCGCAGATAAAAAAAAGGAAAAGCAGAAAAATTTCTAGCTAGAACTGAGAGGACGGCAGTGAGCGGAAAAGCGTACTACGTCAGTGACACACCTTACTTCGGAACTTAAAATTGCTACAATTTTGAGCTCATGTTTTTGTCATATAGCGCTTTTGAGGAATAACTGTGAATCAATGAATCGGGAATTTTTTTTAAATATTTAGCCTTACTCCTTTCAAGGGTATAGTGGAGAGCATCTCAGTGTTTTACAAAGTTCTCTCTCAAGTTCTGTTAGAAGTTGGCATTAAAATGTAATCGATGAGTCTGTGTGTGCGTTTATTTCGATAACTTAGCAACTTTATATGCAGAAATTAGTAGTGTAAAAACTATTATTTCTTAGGTTGAAGAAATTAGTAGTGTAAAAACTATTATTTCTTAGGTTAATTGTAAAATTGTTTGCAGATATGTAGAAAAAACATTGTACACAAAATATAAAAATTAACAAAGTAACTTTTTAATCAACACCTATGTGCGATGATAATGCTATATGCATTAATAAGCTAATTTTAAAAAAAATTGTGGTGTCACCGCCAGACACCACACTTGCTAGGTGGTAGCCTTTAAATCGGCCGCGGTCCGCTAGTATACGTCGGACCCGCGTGTCGCCACTATCAGTGATTGCAGACCGAGCGCCGCCACACGGCAGGTCTAGAGAGACGTCCTAGCACTCGCCCCAGTTGTACAGCCGACTTTGCTAGCGATGGTTCACTGACAAATTACGCTCCCATTTCCCGAGACGATAGTTAGCATAGCTTTCAGCTACGTCATTTGCTACAAGCTAGCAAGGCGCCATTATCAATTGCTATTTATCTTGTGATGCATGTACCGTCAGTCCGATGTTCACCAATTATGGATTAAAGTTAAGTATTCCAGAAGCTACGTACTATTTTTGCTACTATAAAGACCTTGTCCTGTTCCAGACCTCACGCCATCCTGCGTGAGCTTAAACGCGTGCCTTTCGGCTTCCTCTCATTGTGGGTTGGCGCTCTGGCCAATCCACAACAAGAATGTCTTGCACAACTAAGCTGACATGCTGTGAGGGTCAGTACCATCACACTACAACCACAGCGTGCGGCAAATAAAACTGCCCCGTGAAACACAGCTACAGCATACAAAGAAACACAGCAGAGGGAAGGAAATACAATACTAACGTGACTATAGCAGGTGCTGAAAGATACCACTGTTCATCTCTTGGCACTTGCGGGCCCTGGTCAGCAAATTACTGAAAGCGGATCGAAACTGGACTGCTAGGATTGTTGCAGTCTCATGTGAAATGTTCTGCTGCAGTTCTTGAAGACCATGCGTATTGTTGCGATGCACCTTAGACTTGAGATCTCACCACAAGAAGTAATGGCGCACTGATAGATCAGGTCACGTGGGATGCCGGCTAGGTTCACGACTTCTCCTTACAGCTCTGTCAGGCATAAAGATTCTTTAAATATGCTCGAAGGTTCGGACGGCTCTATCAGCAGTTGCTCCATCCCATTGAAAGTAACTGTAGGACTATTCCTTCGCCGTTAATGTTGACACATCATCATCATCATCATCATAATCATCATTCAACAGTTCCAGTTTCCCGGGTACTGGAAATGAGCCTCTTCCACTTCGTCCTGTCCAGGTATATATGTTCACGGAGAACATCATCCATTGTCCAATCTCTGGTCACTAGATCAGCCTTGATCAAGTCCTTCCATCGCGGCCGAGGTCTTCCTTGAGGTCTTTTCCCATCCACCTGTCTTTCCTAATTTATTTTGGCTGTTCTAGTTGACTCCATTTTCATCACATGCCTGTACTATCAAAGTCTAGATCCGCCAATTCGATCTAATAGGGATGTCATTACTCTGGCTTCCTTACTCACCTCCTCATTCCTTAACTTGCTCATCTTGGTCTTCTGAATGGTGGATCCAAGAAATTTAATCTCTACTGCTTGCGTCCTTGTGATTCTCTTTGTATGAGGGTGCATGTTTCAATACCATAGGTAAATATTGGTATGAAATAGCTATTAAACATCATCTGTTTGGCCGGTTTTGGGATCAAGTCATCCCATGAAAGTGATCATACTTGTTGGTAGAATTCAGATCGTTTTTTCACTCTGTTGGTGATTTCATTTCTGACCAAGCTATCACCGGAAATTTCTCTCCCAAGGTAAGGAAAACTGTCCACACACTCTAGTTCGTGGTCTCCTAGTTTCGCACTTGCTGTTTGCTCATCTCTGTTGACTGTCATCACACCTGTCTTGGTCTTGCTTATGTTGAGGTTATATTTCTGGAACTGAGATTTCCATTCATCAAGTGTGATCTGTACTTCCTCTTCAGTTTCACCGCAAATCATGACATCACCAGCAAAGGCAAATGCCTTCAGTTCACTTGATTTCTTCCTGACGTTCTTCATTGTAGTATCCATAACAGTGATGAACAGTAGTGGGGACAGTGCACTTCCTTGCTGAACTCCACTCTTGGTCTCAAACGATGACGAACGTCCTTCCCCGATTGGTACGCAGCCAGGACAGTCTTTGTACAACATCTGAATTTTTTTATTAGTCCTTCAGGCACGTTTCTTTTCCTCAGGTATTTTCAGATCTTATCTCTTATAACACTATCATAGGCTTCTTTCTAAATCCAGGAATACAATGACCAGGTTCTTGCCTTTCTCCAAACTTCTCCATCAAATATGGTTAATGCTGCCACAAATGGTTTCAAAAGGTTGGCAATCTAACACGTCGAAGTCAGCGTACGGTGAACGAAGATGGGACCAATGACGCGGCGTGAGAACCTTCTGATCATGCAATGGTGTTTCGTGTAAGCTATGCGGATTCTCCGCTACCCGGAACCTAAGATTCTGTTAGTTGATATTACTATTCAGGTTTCATCAGACGTAAAGAACAGATCCATGTCCAAACCATTCATTGTTACCTCAGTGAGCAGCCAGTCACAAAACTGAAGGCACTGTGGAGCATCAGCTTTTAATGCATGAACAAGAGACACTCGGTATGGGTCATGTGTAGGTCCCGGTGGAGTATTCGTCCTCATGATCGACGTGATACGCTGATCTCTTGAAATAGGGGACAGGTTGATTTGGTAGCATTTTCTGATGAATTGAGACCGCATTTTCTAGTATACGGGCATATTTCGGAATGTTTTTTGGGTTGTTCAAAACAGACCTTGCCTGACGCCATTTGGGGACTAGTATGACACTGTTTCTGGCACTTTTACGCCATTGAATTTCTCAGCAAACAGCTTACCACACAGTTTCAACGACTTATTTGTCACGTAACTTTCCACAACGCACAGTCGCTGCTCCACTGTGAGTACCATCACCAAATGTATGGTGCTCCACTCACACTCACACAGTTTGCACTACGCTCTGAACCGGTGTGGATCACGTGGCGGGCGTACACGTGGTGTGCACGTCACGCGGTGTCGTTGTATGCATACATTCACGTCCTATCGTATCCGCTCGTCTGGGCCAATTTTGTTTGCCCCACCCTGTATTTGACATCAGCTATTAACTTCAATGGCAGAGTTATCAATCCGCCACATCATAAAGTGTTTATTACCGCCACCTGTGGTTCAGTCGAGATCAGACGTACGAAGTAATCTGTGATCGCAGACAATGCTTTTCAGGAGATGGTAACTGCTGTCGCTTGACACGACCACGAGTCTTGTAGTTGTGAGCAGAGCAGTTTTGGAGTTAAGCCGAAGCAGTACACTAGCTGGCACTGATAGGATGTTTTTGCTAATGAGTTCTTAAAACGTAAGTTTCAATGTGAACGCTATCGGTAACGTATGGTGGCACCTGGAATATGGCTGAGCTGCCTGTAGCTAAAAAGTGTTCATAGTTCTTTATAATCTGCGATAAAACATACAGTTCGTCGTCTCTTAAGGGTCATTGTTTTCAGTATATAATGTCGTTATCCGCTTTCCTAAATGATCAGCACGTGCAGTCAGTTAATTATTAAATACGTGGAGAAAGAGTCGTAATGTAGCAGTCCAGCTATGCTCTAATGTCTGACATCATATTGTAAATGACCCACACACGAGTAAGCAGCTAACTAAATAACCAGAATAATAGAACTGTTTTACAGTTCTAGTAAACGTCTTACAGAATCTTCAGATTTTCCCATAATGAATTAACATTCAATTGGAGAAGTTGTTTCATTTATTTATTATCCTGAGGTAGTTTTCACTGGTTTGTTAAGGCTGTATGATTTTGACAGAAACTCAGAAACTATCATGTTGAGTAGGCTACTACTAGGATGTTCTAGCGCCTCTAATCACCCAGCGCCGAGGGCAAATTCAAGCTATCGAAATTATTTATTGTAATCGGCCGTCACATTAGGAAACGCTTTCGGTCATTTCTCATTAGTTCATAAAACATTCCACACTAAAAGCATCCTACAGCGACGTTCCATTACGCCAATATCTTTACCCAGGCACGTCACCCTTCAACATGTCAGCAGACCTTGTGGACATGAAGTATGCAGCCCTGGCTTTCACTCTGCCTGTCAGTCTACATGAAGTATGCAGCCCTGGCTTTCACTCTGCCTGTCAGTCTAATCGAACTATTTCCTTCTTCCTCACGTACACCGGCATCCGTTAAAGGAGTTTCAGACGCTCTGCCATTTATATATGATATTGAGCCTAACTGATAAACGGCCCTTGCTCTCACTATATTTTCCATTCGGGAGAGGTCAATGGAATATCTAGAGGGCAAAAACATATAGAGAAAATCCATCTTGGAAAACAATTACTAACTAATGATCAGCAGCGAGTTGCTCAGGCGGTACGATGACTCAGTTGAGAAATGGCAGTGAACTACATGTCGTTAAACTGTTTTTATTTTGAACATACATGGTGGCCCATTGATCGCGACCGGTCCAAATATCTCACGAAATAAGCGTCAAATGAAAAAAACTACAAAGAACGAAACTTGTCTAGCATGAAGGGGGAAACCAGATGCCGATATGGCTGGCCCGCTAGATGGCGCTGCCATAGGTCAAACGGATATCAACTGCGTTTTTTAAAATGGGAACCCCCATTTTGTTACATATTCGTGTAGTACGTACAGAAATATTAATGTTTTAGTTGCCCCACTTGTTCCGTTTTGTGATAGATGGCACTGTAATTGTCACAAACATAGGCTCACAATTTTAGACGAACAGTTGGTTGGGTTGGGTTGTTTTGGGGAAGGAGACCAGACAGCGAGGTCATCGATCTCATCGGATTAGGGAAGGACGGGGAAGGAAGTCGGCCGTGCCCTTTCAAAGGAACCATCCCGGCATTTGCCTGGAGCGATTTAGGGAAATCACGGAAAACCTAAATCAGGATGGCCGGACGCGGGATTGAACCGTCGTCCTCCCGAATGCGAGTCCAGTGTGCTAGCCACTGCGCCACCTCGCTCGGTGTGCACAGTTGGTAAAAGGTAGGTTTTTTAAATTAAAATACAGAACGTAGGTACGTTTGAACATTTAATTTCGGTTGTTCCATTGTGATATAAGTACCTTTGTGAACTTATCATTTCTGAGAACGCATGCTGTTACAGCGTGATTACCTGTTAATACCACATAAAGCAATAAATGCTGAAAACGATTTCCGGCAACCTCAATGCATTTGGCCATACATATAACGACACTCTTCTCAACAGCGAGTAGTTCGCCTTGACAATGCGCTGACGCATGTTGTCAGGCGTTGTCGGTGGATCACGATAGCAAATATCCTTCAACTTTCCCCACTGAAATAAATCCGGGGAGGTCAGATCCGGTGAACGTGCGGGGCATAGTATGGTGCTTCGACGACCAATCCACCTGTCATGAAATACGCTATTCAATACCACTTCAACCGCACCTGAGCTATGTGCCGGACATCTATCATATTGGAAGTACATCGCCAATCTGTCATGCAGTGAAACATCTTGTAGTAACATCGGTAGGACATTAAGTAGGAAATTAGCATACACTGCACCACTTAGATAGCCATCGTTAAAATGAGGGCCAGTTATCCTTCCTCCCATAATGCCGCACCATACGTTAACCCGCCAAGGTCACTGATGTTCCACTTGTCGCAGCCATCGTGGATTTTCCGTTGCCCAATAGTGCATATTATGCCGGCTTACGTTACCGCTGTTAGTTAATGACGCTTCGTCGCTGAATAGAACACGTGCAAAAAATTTGTGTCGTCCCATAATTTCTCTTGTGCCCAGTGGCAGAACTGTACACGACTTTCAAAGTCGTCGCCATGGAATTCCTGGTGCATAGAAATATGGTACGGGCGCAACCGATGTTGATGTAGCATTCTCAACACCGAAGTTTTTGAGATTCCCGATTCTCGCGCAATTTGTCTGCTACTGATGTGAGGATTAGCCGCGACAGTAGCTAAAACACCTACTTGGGCATCATCATTTGTTGCAGGTCGTGGCTGACGTTTCACATGTGGCTGAACACTTCCTGTTTCCTTAAATAACTTAACTGTCCAGCGAACGGCCCGGACACTTGGGTGATGTCGTCCAGGATACCGAGCAGCACACATAGCACACACCCGTTGGGCATTTTGATCACAATAGCCATACATCAACACGATATCGACCTTTTCCACAATTGGTAAACGGTCCATTTTAACACGGGTAATGTATCACGAAGCAGATACCGTCCGCACTGGCGGAATGTTACATGATACCACGTAGTTATACGTTTGTGACTATTGCAGCGCCATCTGTCACAAGGCGAAAAAAGTGGTCCAACTAAGACATTCATATTTCTTTACGTACTACACGAATATCTAATAAAAAATGGGGGTTCCTGTATAAAAAAACGCAGTTGATATCCGTTTGACCTATGGCAGCGCCACCTAGCGAGCGAACCATAGCTCCATCTGGTTTCCCCCTTCAAGCTAGACAAGTTTCTTTCTTTGTAGTTTTTTGGTTTGACACTTATTTCGTGAGATATTTTTTCTGGTCACTATCAATAGACCACCCTGTATAGCGGCTAACAGGTGGACACAGAAGCGGCCTTTCGCAGAAGAAGGGCACACAGAGGTGGAATATATCTCTTGTATACTTTTTGACAACGATGGCTTCGAAATTGATACAAAACCGAACGTGATATGGCGACGTTGGAACTTACCACGGTATTGAGTTGATGACTGAATGTCGAACACGGAGCATTACTCGTTGCAGCAATTTTCAGACCTCCGTTTAACGTAGAAAACAGCAGCAAGTGGCGCATGGAAAGCCGAATCAACGTCTAGAGACAAATTTCGCCACAAGCGTCCTCCAACCGTGAAAAGATTAATTTCTGTGGATAGCAACTCACGCAGACCTGTATTACCGAGGACTGGTGAAGCTGCTTCCTAAGAAATTTTTGCGCACTTGATTTTCAGGAGCTTTCATCAATAGGTACCAACGTGCCCATATAATGTTAATTCAGAAATAGGGAGCCTTTTGGTGCAGCAGTAACTACACACCTACAATAACAACGTGTAGAGGCAATGACTGTGAACCTAGAAACCAATCTAATTTGTAGATATGTCGTAATGCATGCGAAACGCACATTTACTACAACCAAGGAATTGATGAGTGACGTTAAGGAGACTCCTGCACGTCGAAAACACGATAAAGCTCCCTGATACTGAGCTGCTAATATGAACGTTGGAAACGTCTCAAAAATTTATCGGAAAATGATGCACATCAGAAGCTTAATCGCAATTCACCAGAGGCCTTTGTCAGAAAAACAAGGAAGATAATAAAGGACTCTGGTATGCCAGAAGGGGTGGAGAAGAAATTAGTCACTAGCTGCCACATCTCCCAGGCTTTTTGGACTGCCGAAGGTACACGAAGATGATATTCCTCTGAGGTCAGTAGTTCATGCAACCAATTCACTCAAGTAAGAGTGCAATGTCTGTTCTATGACCATTTGTTTGTGCAGTTTGCATATATTCAGGAGCAAGCATACATTAAAGGGCAAAACTATTGTTATATTTGGCTCTGAATGTATGCTACCTGCACAAACAAATTATCCCAGAACAGACACTGCCCTACCACTCGCTTGCCTACATATTGGCAAAACATCTGATGGGGTTGTTAGCATCCGAACTGGAACATTTTGTTGGATTGCAATCATTCGTTGAAGAATCAGGAAAATATAATCCTAAAATTTGTTTACTCATCGTGAGTGGTAAGGGGTGACCTGTAATAATTTATTGAGAGACAGTGAACACGAAATTTACTGTGGAGATGAAGAGGATGGCAAGCTTCCATTCTTGGATGTTGAGCAGGAGGCAGGATGCCCGATTAGTCATTCAATGTACAGGAAATCTGCCAACACTGACAGGTATGTGAACGCCAACAATTTGCAACACCTGGTACACAAGAATGCTGTCATGAACCCATTACTATACGGGACAAAGATTATTTCTGACGACGTCCATCTAGAGTCAGAAATTCAGCGTCTGAAGCAAGTGTTGTGGGAAAATTGATACGGTAAAGGGTAAATTGCAAATGCTTTCAACAGTCACCAACGAAACAGGCCTTGTGAATTGGCGGAGGACGCCAAGTCGGCAGCATTCCTTCCAAACTGAAGAGACCACTGCAAAGGCCAACCTCCAAGGTACGAGATACGTTACGCCACAACTCTTCGAGTTTCTGATGTGTATGGAGACCCCTGTCAAAATGATAGCATTTACACAGGAACAACAGTTCGCACCGTTGCTGAGCTCCTTATTAAACAAGGTGAACATGAGAGGTCAGCCGTGACTGAACACTGCTTAGAAAACAGACATAAAATACAAGGTGAAATGACGATCATCTTGGCTCAAACGTCGTCATAAATGGGATTCTGTTATAAAACAAGCGGGTGAAATTAAACAGCAGCACTTTTAACAGAGGCGAGAGCTACATAGTAACGCATGAGGGCTTGTAGGGAGGCGAGGGCAGCAGTTTCAAACATGGCGCCGGCTCCTCACACCACCTTACGTCACTCAGCCCTTTTGCGGGCCGGAGCTGCTTTAAGTTGCCCAATTCTTCTTCCGTGCGTGCGTCACTTAGGCCCTCTCTGCAAGTTTCCAGACGCCAGCATCTGTGTAGAAAGGGCATCGTGTCAGTCCCGGCTGTGAGTGATTTTACCTCCTGATGACAGTGGCGGAGACCGCTATCGGAAGTTCGATCGTTTTGTTCGCAGTGACGCGGCTTGTAAATCGAGAAGATTTTACTGAAATGTTTATTTGCTTAAAAGCTGATCGTCATAAGATCTTTTATGTACTACATGATTCGGTTTATCGATACAGTGACGAACAGAAGGTGCAGGATAGCATTGTCCATCGCTCATGACGATTAAACAAGTGTGCTAACGACAGTATGAATCGCAACCCTAACTGCAAGTTGATGACGAGCTTAACTGCCTGCCATATATATATGGCAGGCAACTATGTATACGAACAACCATTAGCTGTATAATGGAATAACGGCAACGAAAATCTGTGCCGGACCGGTATTCGAACCCGGATTTCCCGCTTTACATGAACAGTCGCCTTTGTTCGTGAACTTTCAGGTCTCGTCGTTCCTGCGTTACAACTTGCGCTCGTACACATTACGTGATTCCCGCACAGAGTAGCACATTTGACTTCAGCTCCTGATAGCAATTGATGATGGATAATGCCTCTTTAGTTCCACCAACTACACAACATTATTTTTGGAGCGTGTGTGCCATGCTTTGAATAGGGTGTTGCTTCTTTCGATGGGCTTAGCCACTGTTTCCCCATCTTTAACTTCACTTACAAGCGCCATTTCTCGGCAACTGTAACAGTGTTTCCAAGGAACTGCTTGTGTGCACTGCAAGTCAGAATACTCTACATCTACATCTACGTGATTACTCTGATATTCACAATTAAGTGCCTGGCAAAACTGAAGAAAAACAAATAACTAACGAAAAACGATTGATTCGCAACACAATGATGTCAATCAAAAACACGGCACTATCCTACGCACTTACTTATACTATCACTATAGTTATCTTTATGTTCCAGGATGTGCGACAGCCAATACAGTCTTCCACCTGCGCTTGGTTAAACAAGACGTGTGAGTTGTGAGCGACGTCAAAACTCAGTTGAGGTGACGCTGCAGTCTTCCAGATATTCAGTGATTCAGCACCCAGTGTCACAGGGACTCAAGGATCACCAAATACCTGTAAACGGGCCGGTACATCATAAGAAAAATCGAAACCAAAATGTGGATTCAATTTTTCAAATTTCCTTATCGTACCCAGAAATAATCTTATATACATCTACAAACATGAATGATGTAGGTATCAGCAGTAGCTGTGTTGGAAAAACAGGCACAGAAACTCGAAAAGCAGTAGTTCTACTATGTACCTATCAGATTATGCTTACAATTTCCAGAGGAAGTAACATAGTTCACCGAACATCCCTGTAGCATAAGACTCTCCCCAGTGATTGCAGGAGATTACAAGTCACACTGATCTACAAGATGAGCATTTGAGATCGTTCGCGAAACTTCCACCTCATATCTCCGTACGCGGCTGAATTTTGGGAAATTTTGTGAATACAAACTTCTTTCTCCGTGACAAACAGCAGAGACCCAGGAATGCGGACAGTGAGAAACAGGACTATGTTTCCCTAAGCATGAAATCGTAAAACGCGTGGATAGGGGTAACCATGTGACGCGAGATTTTTTAACTTTCGAAAAGCTATTGTCTCACTGCTTCATAAAGGGCTACTGGAGCAAATGCATATGTGTTGGTTAACTAGACTTTACCGAGTAAATAGAGAATATACTTATACAGATGAGCTGATAGTGTTGGTTTTAAAATAAGACTCTTCGTTGGTGGGGGAGTTATCTATGAAAAAGTATTTAACAACAAATTATCTGCATCTAGTTATATTAACCTGGAGGAGAGTTTGCCAACAATATCTCAACGTCGAGGCGTATTGTGTGCTTCACGAAACCTAACAATGAAGCTAGTTGTCAGTACGCGATAGACGTGTCAAACTAAGAGACGTTCGTAAGAGACCATTCATTAAGTGATCACATAGTTTCTGTTTTGAGTAACACAACTCATACGGTCTTCCAAATATTGATTGTATCTGCAAAAGAAGAAGTTTTTAAAAACTTTTACACGGCCTAGCACACTGCAATATTGCTAGCGTACACTGGATGCGAGACACACAAGATGTTACAACGATGAGAGATAAGCAGCACGGAAGTCCTTATACCTGCTTAACTCGAGAGAAAGGCTGAAAATATGCAACAGTAATGGACTTGCAATAGGGATTGGTCGAGGTGTTCCGATGATGTACCCTAGTACTATGGTAGTGAACTTAACAGGTAAGAATCTTGTTGTTACTGTGGAGTCATAAATACTCTTCGTCGATTAACCTGCAACTTTCATGGACTGTCATACACTGTCATTTGCTAAGTATGTTCCGGGCTTTCATTTTATGTTGCAAATAGTGTTATTCGTGGCCTCTATTTAATCTTAAAATTCCATTGCAACCAACTGCCAAGTCCCATCTGAAGGGACGCTTCGGATTAAACCTGTTCACGTACTGCGCACCTTATGCACACAATACAAAATCTTTAATCATTATATCCAGTTGGTACATCGTTTGTGAATTCAGCTGCATCCTTGTGTAACTATACCGACACGAATAACAGCATAACAGCCAGATGAAAGACTTTCCATATTTTTGTTTTCGGTGATGTCAGTCTCAGTTTCGGTGCTTCATCGCTGGCATCTGGGTTCGTGTTGTGACTTCTTTCCAGCTTTTACCACCACAGCAAAATGAAATCGAAGGTATGCAATAGAAATGGAACCAATGTCTCCATGTAAGTTGCTTATCACATTGCGGCTGTCATCTCTAGGTATGGCTGTTGTGGCTATGCCCTCCTCTAATGTTTTGTGGATCCTGGCTGGATGAGGAGAGCGTGGTATGATAGGTGGGTGGCCGGTTTCCTCTCACTACAGCACAAAATGCACACGTGGTTAAAATACACTTTATTACAAGAACCAATTGAGTACTTAACTTTGTAACCACCCCACAAAAAATATATTTTAAATATTATTTGGTTAATGATTCTAATTTTAATGTAACCTCAGAACAAAACTGGTTCCCATTTAACGTACCCACAAAATTCTTTTCTCATCTAATATAAGCTCGAAACAGAAAAATTCCTAAACCTCGTAATAAAAAATAAATTCGGTAACCTAGTAAAATTTGGACGACAGCAGTGCTGCGTCATGGCCCTGTAAGATCATTCTGAATAGAAAGCAAAAATTCTCACCTCGATAAAGTCGGCAACTATCTGCTCTTACAATAGCTCTTTTCCGGCACAGTTCTGTGCAATGCTGGCCTATACATTTGTTATTTATGAAAGGAAGCAAATGGTTTTTCTTTTGCAACAATCGGAATGATCATGCATTGAAAAAAATATTAAATTCTTTAAATTGAAATGAATGCTTGTTATTATTAGGAAACTTTTAAAAGATATACATGGGAGCTTACATAATATTACTAGATATGCGCGAGGCTGCTTTTTTTACCTTATACAATAATACTCAGGCTCCGGCATCGCTGCACCGGGACCAGCCCAGCCAACATGATACACCAGACCAGAGCAGACTCCAGACCAGACACACACTGGCAACAACTTACTGCTACTGCTACACAGTTCGTACAGTCAACACTACTCTCTGGTCAACGATTCTCTTATACCTTGCAATCGCAGGAGCAATACACCTCCTACAACTTCAATGATGCCCAATCTGAAGTTCTCTCGTTAACAGCAATCAAATAACATGTACTAATTATTGAATCTCGTCCGTGTCCTTATCACAACTACATACAATGACTAACGTTCCCTCACAGCTAGCTAAGGTGCGAGGTGACACCTATCACTCTGGAAGACTAGAGCACAGTTTGAGGTACTGAGGTGCAATGCGAACTGAGTCCCGATGTGACGTACACAGAACACTGGTTGAGAGATTGAGACAGCTCGGTCGGCGGCGGCCATCTATATGCACGCTGCCCAGGGGGTGTTATCGGCAATTAGCCTGGGGGCGTGTCTTGGTCTTCTCTTATCACAGGCACGCCTAGTACAGTGTTTCCTAGTGCGAAGGCGTCCGCCAGCACAATGACAACAATAGCTAACGGAAGAGACGTGCAGTTAGCATCCCATCTCAATGGTAACCTAGAGGCTTCCGACTTCTACTTTAGCACTCCGTCTTCAGGCCACGAGTGGCCTACCGGGACCATCCGACCGCCATGTAATCCTCGGTGGAGGATGCGGATAGGAGGGGCGTGGGGTCAGCACACCGCTCTCCCGGTCGTAAGATGGTATTCTTGACCGAAGCCGCTACTATTCGGTCGAGTAGCTCCTCAATTGGCATCACGAGGCTGAGTGCACCCCGAAAAATGGCAACAGCGCATGGCGACCTGGATGGTCACCCATCCAAGTGCCGACCACGCCCGGCAGCGCTTAACTTCGGTGATCTCACGGGAACCGGTGTATCCACTGTGGCAAGGCCGTTGCCCTTCCGACTTTTACGCAGGAAATCTTTACTGATTCTACAAGGTAACAGTTCAGAGTATGGCGTCGGACTGGATGGCGTAAGACGCAGGTAAGTAACTCTTACACTAAAAAACTCCTACATCCTCAAGAATACGTAAAGGGACGGTAAAACAGTCGCGTGCAATTCCGTATCCTGGCGAGCCGGTGACGATCCCCGACTGCAGGGGGCCAGGTAACAACAATGAGCTGTTATAGCGGTTGACCGGTGTCCGGCGCATCTGCAGCTATTGTTGGTCGTAGACATGCGGGCGGATCACACACGCACGTGCACGTACGGGCGGCCGGGCGCTTCCTCGGTGGTCAGCCAGGCGTATCGATTAGGCCGGAACGGTGCGCCAGTAAATCGCCCCTGACCTAATAAGGCAATCAATTGCGGCCACGGGCGCCCGCACTGCTGTGCGGACAGCCGACGGCGGCGGCGGGGGCGGCGGGGCCGGCGGAGGCGGGGGTGGAGCGCTGCGGGGGCAGCTGGACAATGGCTGTCGCCGCCTCCCATCCCGCCGCGTCCACCGCGCACATGCAGGCGGGAGTAGGGGCGTCTTCATGGTGCGCAAACTAATCATCAGTTAGGATACGACCAGTCAAGAGCACATACCGATGTCTCAAAACAATCGTGCTCGCGTGTGCAAAACGGCTTCAGACGCCTGATTACTGCACAAACGAGTTAATGTGCTACTTATTCGACGGTAAGCATGTAAGCGAGCAAAAGTTTAGAAGAGGTTACAAATTACGTTTATAATTTGTTGGATGTCATGAATTGCTGTCATTATTAAACACTGTATGATTGCAGTGTAGGTAATCTGTTCTAGGTATTAAACAGAAGCTAGTATTTTGCGCATCTCAGTGTTCAAGACGCCCTTGCTCCTGAACTACGTGTCGTACAATGACTTAACTTTTCAGATACATGCCGTGGTATATGAGGAATCTCTCTGCAAAATGGTCACCGGGTACAGCAAGTTGTCTTTACAACTTGCTGTACACGGTGAACATTTTGCAAAGAGATTCCTCATATACCATAAAAATAAAAATAAAATCAAAATACATTCCTGATGCAGAAGTATTACTGCATGAACAGCGAAACTGTAGTATGTGACAATGTTCTTTTTCCATATCATTTTGCGGTTGGTGTAAGTCAGCTAGCAAATATTTCATAAGGGTTTGAAATTACGTGTGTAGTTTTTGGGTTCAAAAATGGTGCAAAAGGCTCTGAGCACTATGGGACTTAAAAACTGAGGTCATCAGTGCCCTAGAACTTAGAACTACTTAAACCTAAATAACCTAAGGACGTCACACACATCCATACCCTAGGCAGGATTCGAACCTGCGACCGTAGCGGTCGCGCGGTTCCAGACTGAAGCGCCTAGACCCGCTTGGCCACTCCGGCCGGCAGTTTGAGGGAATTCGATAGGTATTCTCGTTCTCAGATTCTCGGTGTATTTGATCTCGGTAATTTGCGTGCAGCGGGTTACACTTTCTCAAAACATACACACAGTTTCCAACATTAATACTTCACTTTTTCACTTATTCTGTTATGGTTTAACGTCAGATTGCACCTTCTAATGGGCAGATTGGGACAGAAATTTAAATTTATAAATTCTGTCAATATTTATTGGAAATATTGAAAATAATTTTTTTGCCCATGGAGGCTGTCAGAAGGCAACCTTCAAGTCATGTCGCGCACCAGCTCAGCCATTAAGTAGTATGAATGTTTCATAGTATCTTCCATCTTATAGTTAATAAGCCAACAATAGCTCTCACTATACTGTATTTTACAAGCATATATCTACAGTAATAGGAGTTGGCCAAATATATGGTAACACAGCGAGAAATATATGGTTGAACGTAAATGCAGGTGCTACCTAAGACTCCAGGTTGCGCTGTTGTATTTCACCACGAACGGCATCTGCGCAATGTCGTTAATACTGTAAGGGTACAGTACCCTTACGTAGTATCGATTATGCACTATGCAGAGATCATACATGGTTTAAGCAAAGACTGCAGTTCAGTCAACAATGTGCGAGTGGGTAAGCAGTAGTCGAGTGTTGGAGTCTGTGGATGGAAGTCGGGTGTGAGAGGCTAGAGAGAGAGGTTGCTCGGTAGCGACGCCGGAGAATGGCACACAGTGTTTGATGTACATAATTGTTTATAAATTGAGTGATTTAATTAATAAATTCCAGCATTTAAGAAAGGAGATGTTATCATTTAGTAGTTATCAAAATAACGGAAGTGGACAACAATGAGTCTCATGACAAGGAGGAAAGATATATATTAAGCAAAAATAATTAAAATATAACTTCACCTACAGCGTATGCGATTAATATAGTTCGGTGCGAAACTGGAGGGAGGTTACAATACGTTGCGTGTGTCAGTCAGAACAGTGCTCCGCGTAGTAGTGAGTGCATTATGTCAGTGTTAAGTGAATTCGAGCGTGGTAAAAATGCTGGAGCTAACATGGCGGCTGCTTCCGTAACCAAGGGAACCGAAGTGTTTGGTGTTAAAAGAGGCACCGTATCACAGATTTATGCCGAATATAGGGAAAGCGGAAGAAACATCATCCGCTGAGTCACAACGAGGACGAAAGTGTGTGCTGAGTGTCGCGGTAAAGGACTGTGACCAAAAATATGAGGACGACGGCTGCAAAAGTCACTGGAGAGCTGAATGTCGCAATTGCGAAAACTGTCAGCACCAAAACAACACGAAATGAGCTCAATCACCAGGTTTTTTTGTTACAGGGCAAACTAGAAATCCAAAAGCACTCATCAGCTATTCAAGTTCTAGTAACAGGAAAACGTGGAGCCGCAACCAAAAAGTCTGGGCTGTGGAGCTATGGAAGAATGTTGTTTGGTCGGATAGATCTAATTTCACACTGTTTGCAACTTCTAGCTATGTTTATGTCCCAATAATGAAACATGGCAAGAGTTTTGTGATAATGTGAGCAGCCATATCGTGGTATTCCATGAGCTCCATTATTGTCAAGGATTATGTAACTGGCTGATCTGGTCAGTTCCGTGGTACAGTGTTGGTTCCACTGTGGGGATGATCGGTGTGGCTTTTTGAGCACCAGGATACATTATTGCATCTTTCCTTGCCACCACAGCCATCAGATCTCAATATTAGTGACACTTCGTGGTCTACTTTGGAGAGAATGGAGCGTGATCACTGTCCACATCCATCATCGTTACCTGAAGATATCACTATTTCGCAGGAAGAGTAGCATAAGATTCTCTCGAAAACCCTGCAGAGCCTGTGTTTATCCGTACCTAGACGTCTGGAAGCTGTTTTGTTGCCAACGGGTTTTCGACGCCATTTTAGGGATGGTAATGTGTTTTTGGAGTTTGCATATTTTTGTCCAGTCCTTGTGGAAGAGCCGGCCGCGGTGGCCGAGCGCTTGTAGGCGCTTCAGTCCGGAACCACACGACTGCTACGGTCGCAGGTTCGAATCCTGCCTCGGGCATGGATGTTTGTGATGTCCTTAGGTTAGTTAGGTTTAAGTAGTTCTAAGTTCTGGGGGACTGATGACCTCAGATGTCCCATAGTGCTCAGAGCCATTTGAACCTTGTAGAAGTCGCTTTACAATCCTCAGTGTAGCGCATGGCAGATAGTACTTCCCGTTATCCAAAGTATTAGGGCTCTCCTACCATCTGCTTGTGAATGGAGTGCGAGAAGAACGATTTCCTGAAATTCTGTACGCCAGCTGTTATCTGTCTAATCTCTTCTTCGCGTTCCATGGAAGTGTGTTCCTAGATTCGTCACTTATCACAGATGCCAATGAGTGGGATGGTAGCGGTCTGTTTCCATGCCTCTGCAGATCAAACTTCTGAATTTCCGTGGGTCAAATAAACCTCTGACCATTCGCGATGCCCTGTTCTACTTACGTTAAATACCTCTTGTTAGGCCTGTTTGGTGTAGGTCCCACAAACTCGAGAAAAGATCAGGGATGGTCCGTGAGAGTGTTTTAAAAGCAGTTTCCTTTATGTGTCAGTATGATTCGACTAATTTCTATTTTTTGGTTTTGTAGTCATTAGATACTGTGTTTCTTGCTTTTTCTGAAGTGTACAGAATTATATCTCTCAACATATGTGGCACTCAGATTATATTAACATTGGCTGCCGGGTCGTTAATGCAAGAAGTGAACAGCAAGAAATCAAACACACTTCCCTTGGGCACGTCCGCAGCCCGTGGTCTAGTGGTTATCGTTGCTGCCTCTGGATAACAGGGCCCGGATTCGATTCCCGGCCGGGATGGGAATTTTCTCTGCACATAGACTGGGTGTTTGTGTTGTCCTTATCACTTTATCATCATCATTCGTGACAGTGGCTACATTGGACTGTGAAAAATATTGGTCTGTGTAAAAACTAGGACTTTATATGGGCGCTGATGACCATGTAGTCGAGCGTCGCAAAAACCAAACATCTTCATCATTCCTTTGGGCATGTCTGAAGTTACATCTGTCGATAAGTCTCTGCCAAGAAATCCTCAACCCACTCACAACTTTCATACTACTTATGATCGTACATTGGTTGATTAGTATTTGTGTGCTAGTTTGTCAAATATTGGTCAGTCCAGAAAAATCTTGATACCTTCGTCTGTGGCTTTCAGGTTGCCTAGTGAGAAAAGCCGAATTGGGTTTCAAATGACCGTAGTTGTCGGAATCCATGCTGGTTAGCATGGAGGCCGTCCTTCTGTTAGATGTACTTCATAACGTCTGAGCTTAGAACGTATTTCGGTTGTACAACGGGCAGATATCGCAGACATTCAGCTCTGTGTATGACAGCTCCTTCCCAACTTGTAAGCGGTTGTGACATGTGCTTTCTTTTTGGACAGAATTGGTTGTTTGAGAGGTATGCTGTATATTAAGTTTAAAACATGGGCCATTGCAACCTCAATTTCTGTACACAATCTGATACGGATCCCACCGGGACGTGGAGCTTCGTTCCATTGTAGCGACTTGACCTGTTTCCCTTCTCCACTGGTATTAACATGTGTATCACTGGTATTTGAAGCGCTGTGACAATTACACAGATGAAGCAGTGAATTTTCTATCAACAAAATAGTGTCCTAACAAATCACTCGTCAATTTATAGATGCCATGCTTTTACCATCGCTTAGGGCTCATAAATTTTTTTCGGTCTCCATGCGTCATTCATCAAGCCAGCTTCCAGTACATGAAAATCGAAAACCGCGCATTACACAAATTAAATTGTGGTGTTAGTTCGTCATTTGCCCACACCAGCGCAGGCGAAAACATACACACACACACACACACACACACACACACACACACACACACACACACTGTAATTCTTCAGACTTTAGTGTTGAGAACTAAACCTGGACTGCTTTCCTATCTTTAACTTCGTGTACCTGTGTCGTAGTTCTGAAATGTGCAAATGGAGTAATTAGCGAAACGCTATTTGATTCAATGAGTTGCCAAAACTATCTGAAATTGTGTAACTGTATTTGAATAGACCTTTACCAATAGTCAGAAATCCTAAAACTATGTGCTAAAGAAACTGTGATACGCTGATTCAGTATTGTGCTGTGTGACTTGCGATTTCAACAAATAATACTGACAGAATAAAATGCTACATTATATTACGAAACGAATTCTGAAGGAACAAATGTTTCTATGAAGATGCCCTGTAATCCTACCAACGCAAACTGACGAAACAAATTTGCAAACACTGCAGGATACATTAGCAAATGTAACACTACACTGTGAGACTAGATCTATCTAAATAACAAATGAGATCTGAATTGAACTTCACTTAATTTGACCCTGACATCAGTTTTGAAATGCAACACGTACCTGTGAATGATCTTATTGTCTTCACTGTTATGTAACTAGCCCTCATAAATTTTCATGGCTTACCTGAGGCAATAGAAACAGTACTGCTCGAAGTGATGAACATAAAAAATGCAGCACAGCGGCAAACTGCCAAGGGGAAAGAATGAAAGCCATGCCCAGTGCCAACGCAAGGATATGCAACTATTCTAATTAGATCATGCTTCAGTATGAAGCAACTGTGTGCCCCTCAGTGCAGTGCGAGAACATGTAACTGAAAATCCAAATTTTCGTGAGGAGACATTGGAGGAATTCAAACTTGCTAAATGATAAAAGAGACAACTTTCATTGAAGCCACAGTGTGAGTAGCAAAACTCTTAGTCTGACTATTACAAACGTCTATATAGATATTACTTCTTATTTAAAGCACGACAGTGCCATGAAGTTAATGTTGAAATGGTAATGAATGGTAAATCTATAATTTCTGAGTGCAAGCCATGTGAATAGATAACTTTGGTTAATCGCGTTTGAACAATAAATGAAGCTAACTAACCCAAACGAGTAAAGAAAGATCCTACTAAAACTCTCCGTTTTTAAGCGCAACCAAACAGTGCGGCAACAACAGTACCCGAGATCTTCACTCCTTTAATTAATCTATACCAAATCATATTTCCAATCGTCACCATCCTCTGTATCTTTATATCTGTGCTTTGAAACTGTTTCCAGACTGCTTAGTAGCATGACCGACACCTGACTCCTCCACTAGCTTTTCTTCGAATGCGACAGTAACTACAATGGTACTAACAACAAAAGATTACTTTATTTCTACTCACAACGTCTGCGTCGTAACATATTGACCGTTGAAAACCTCTGTTTGAAAAATATTCAGTATACATATGTGAACTACGACATACTGTAGACAACTGGAGCTTACATCACTGATTTTGAATACCAAAAATTGGGTAGAAATATTACAAAACACAGACACATAAACACACACACCATTGTCTCAGAATCTACGATGACTAGGCCTTTATTAGACGGGATATCCCCTTCGGGGTTCGGCCGCCGTATTGCAAGTCTTTTTTAGTTGACTCCACTTCAGTGATAATGAAACACACACGGCACTCAGTCCCCTGCCGGGAATCGAACCCGGGCCCCCTTGCGTGGTAGGCAGTAACGCTACCGCTGCGCTACGGAGGTGGACAGAATCTACGGCATAAAAAGAGACACCTGTGAAAAGTATTTCATTATCTTTTCACTTGCTAGAAAGCTAAACATGGCTTAGTACATAACCATACCATTAGTTTCTAACGATGCCTGTACTGTAACTATTGCCAAGACTTGACTAAACTAGCCGGTCGATGTGGTCGAGCAGTTCTAGGCACTTCAGTCCGGAACCGCGCTGCTAGTACGGTCGCGGGTTCGAATCCTGCCTCGGGCATGAATGTGTGTGATGTCTTTAGGTAGTTAGGTTTAAGTAGTTCTAAGTCTAGGGGACTGATGACCTCAGATGTTAAGTCCCATAGTGCTCAGAGCCATTTGAACCATATGAATAGACACTACAGTAAATGAGTTCTTTTTGCTATAGCAGAGGAGAAATGATGACGATGTTGTTAGTGCCCTCCTTCGCGCCACACTCGTACGGAGGTGAATCTGTCCATCGTAAAGCATGAAGGAACTGTATGCACCTTTTCTGATTGACACAAAGGTGAAAAAACATTGCCACCAGTAACTTATTGTGACACACGGTAGGGCTGTACGATCAGAAAGGCCTCTATGGACAGTACTAATTAATGGATGCGAATAATTTAGTAAATGAAACAGAGTCCATTTGGAATATCCTCTTTAATGACTACTCTCATTTTTCTTCACAAAGTCTGATAATTTAATGAACGTTTGCTAATGGAAACAACTATCATGATACCATTCGTGGGAGCGCTCCAATTTCGATTTCCGCAACGATGTGATCAGATACTTCCTAGAGCTGTAGTGATTCTCGCAAAGGCTTTCCTTCGCTTGAGGGTTCATATGAAAAATCACAGGGCACCAAATCAGGACTTACGGATGGGGTACCGTAATCTTAGCCTCCTAGGCTCGTCCATAGCATCATGTTAGATTACGTTAGATATACGCGTTGCAAAGATCTATAGTGAGGAGATTCTATAAGTTGCAGAACATGTGAAATACAAAACACAGTCCCAAAAAATAACAAGAGATTTTAAAATATCCTTTTCCATAGCCTAAATGTTATGATCCTCAATGTATTTGAAGTAAGTCAAAAAACTAAATCACTGTGATACACCCTGCTTGTGGAAAGTTACACACACCCAGGAAACTAGCTGTGAGCCAGCCACGCCTTTAAGATATAAGCTACAAATTTTAAAATGCGTAACTTTCTGGATAAAATTTTTTTTAAACCCTTAGCTGTAGTTTCAAAATTGGAGATTTACACAAAGAAAAAGTAATTTCAGTTAATACGTATTAATTTATTCAATAATCATATTAATATCAAACGGACTGTAAAAAACTGTGGAGTGGTGTCCAATTTCTACACATATAGTTTTCTATCGATTCCGAGAGCTACTTGACTCAGTGATAAAAGTATGCCGTCCTAGAAGATATATCGATCTGAACATGAATCTCAGAGTTCGTTAATGCGAAACGAAAACAGTGACTGAAACTTCCTGGCGGATTAAAACTGTGTTCCGTACCGAGACTCGAACTCGAGACCTTTGCCTTTGGCGGGGAAGTGCTTTACCGACTGAGCTACCCAAGCACGACTCACGCCTCGTCCCCACAGCTATACTTCTGCCAGTACCTCGTCTCCTACCTTCCAAACTTTACAGAAGCTCTCCTGCGAACCTTGCAGAACTACCACTCCTGGAAGGTAGTAGACGAGGTACTGGCGGAAGTAAAGCTGTGGGGACGGGGCGTGAATCATGCTTGGGTAGCTCCGTCGCAAACTGGCCCCTACCTGTTGGCGCCAGTAATGACTGGATTATGTTCACGTGAAAAAAAAGAAAAACACACAACGATGGTAAACACCGAAACCGCCTCAGATAATGGTCCTTCGAATGGTCGACGCAGGAGAAATACATGCCGCCCACAGTGGCAGAATAGGTCAAGATTATATGGCTTTCTGCCAGATTTATGATGCGACACCGCGTGCTGCAGGAATTGTGATGCAGATGATAACTTCATTGTCACTCCCGCCCGAGACTAGGATTGTCACTTACTTTATTCATGTTAAAAAAAAAAAAGTCGGTGGAGCACTTGCCCGCGAACGGCAAAGGTCCCGAGTTCGAGTCTCGGTCCGGCACACAGTTTTAATCCTCCAGGAAGTTTCATATCAGCGCACACTCCGCTGCAGAGTGAAAAGCTCATTCCGAAAACAGTGACTGTAAATTTGCTAATCAATCAAGAAGTTCAAACATTCAGTACAGCAATTATTGGCCTGAGACAACTGATCATAGAAATCTCTTTAAGTGTGGACCAAGGAATGCTCTATCACAGTGAAGCTGACACTTAGTCTCACCATAGTTACGGACAGCTATGATGAACGTCACTTTCGTGTGAATGCCTCTGCCATAGAGAAGCCGAGTGTGTGTCGCTGCTGCTGCAACTCTGGACCTGGTTCGTTTCCCAGGATGTGCGCTGATCTCCGTCTCCAACATACACTCCTGTTATCCACAAGACGTGCAAAGCACCCACATGATCTGTATAATCACCGATCGCCTTAATTTTCACTGAGACGCATGACCTGCTATCATTTCTCGCCAAACACTGCATTTTGTGCTGTAGTTAGAGGAAACCAAGTTGATTCTGTGTTTGTGTACCTTCGAAAGCTTCCTAATCAGTACTACTGTAGGACTTCTATGGCATAGTAAGCTACGTTTACAAGTATATTGGAGTTTCATTACCACGCAGTGCGCAAGGTGTTGTCCTGGATGGAATTTCGTATACAGTCGCCGAAGTAACAAATATGCGAAGTACTCCAGGGAAGCCTTAACGCATATAATTTACTGAAGACCTAGACTTCTGGCAGTGCCTGCTGTTAACAATGAAGGAACGGGATCACGAAAAAAGTGCAGTAATAGCCAGATAATTCTTAGCAAACGATTAGCCTTCAGCCAAGCCTGCCAACTAGTACAGACTTGTAACTTGTAGCACGTCACGGAATGTGAAAGTGTGCTATCCATTCACTATAGGACCGACGAGTCATAACTAGAAAAAATTGGTTCAAATGACTCTGAGCACTATGGGACTTAACTTCGAAGGTTATCAGTCCCCTAGAACTTAGAACTACTTAAACCTAACTAACCTAAGGGCAGCACACACATCCATGCCCGACGCAGGATTCGAACCTGCGACCGTATCGGTCGCGCGGTTCCAGACTGTAGCGCCTAGAACCGCTCAGCCACCTCGGACGGCTCATAACTAGAGTCTATCATGTTATACAGATATTTGGAAGGGAACTGTATAGAGGGAAGGAGTGGAAAGACCACAATGGCACATTTGTATGTAACGCAAATGTAAGGTTGCACTTCACTGACGTAATACAGGGAAAGTGCAACAAATCTGCAAGAATATATTGCATACGAAACACTCGTTAAATGAAATGTTCTAGTATTATATTCAAGCTCTTATTCAACAATCAAAAATTCAGAGTATGTGAGTATGTAGCAGAAGCTGTATGGAAGTGTATCATGGAATTCAGGAAAACCAGAAAAGACTACAATCTAAGCATTTCAATTGTGATGTTACAATAAGGACCCAGAAGTTTATCTAGAGTCATGAGAGGAAAAATGAGATTCTTCGCAGATTTCGTTAGGAAAAAAAAAACTTGGAAAACTTCGACCAGACGGAGGAAAAATGACGACAGGACATTTTTTAAGACGTGGCTGGTACTAGACGGAGCCGCAGAAGGTAGAAACTGCAGAGGGAAGGCAGAGATTGTAATATTTACGACGGTAAATACAATAAGTATAGCAAAACGTTTTTTCTCGGCCATTATTGGTTGGGAGAATGCAGAATTTGCTGTGGGACGTCGTGCAGTATTCCTGCTTCAGCATTAAGTTCCTGTATGTGGCAGCGCTGTAAGTAGCCTTAAGAATGCGTCTGTAACGGAGATGGGTTCCAAGCAAAGAGCTGTCTCTCAATTTCTCTCAGTGAAGAATCAGATCATCGTAGATATGTATAGGCCCTTGCAGAATGCCAATGGATATCTGATAGTGAACAAAAGCACGGTGACTCCTTGGGCGAGGCGATCGACTGATCACAGTCAAACCACCTGCCTCCTCAAATGGACGTTGCTGTTGCTAGTGCTGACACACTCGTCCAAAAGTTGGGCTACTATGGGATTTGTGCAAGGAGACCATAAAGAAATTCCATCTAGTTAGGCAAATGAAGGATGCACTCTGCTGTACGTGGATGATGGGGAAGATATTGATACAGTAAGCCATTGGCTCCGAGGTCGACCAATACAATGGTACCAAGCTAGCATGCAGCCCCTCTTAGTAAGATGGCGTAAGGTCATCGCATTGAACGGAGATTCTGTTGAAAAGTAGAGTTTTATAGCCACTAGAATGGGCAACAACATGATGTATAGGAATCCTGAATACGCTACTGGCCATTAAAATTGCTACACCACGAAGATGACGTGTTAGAGACGCCAAATTTAACCGACAGGAAGAAGATGCTGTGATATGCAAATGAGTAGGTTTTCAGAGTATTCACACACGTTGGCAGCGGTGGCGACACCTACAACGCGCTAACATGAGGAAAGTTTCCAACCGATTTCTCGTACATAAACAGCAGTTGACCGGCGTTGCTTGGTGAAACGAGGTGTGATGACTCGTGTAAGGAGGAGAAATGCGTACCATCACGTTTCCGACTTTGATAAAGGTCGGATTGTAGCCAGTCGCGATTGCGGTTTATCGTTGCGCGACATTGATGCTCGCGTTGGTCGACATCCAGTGGCTGTTAGCAGAATATGGAATCAGTGGTTTCAGGAGGGTAATACGGAACGCCGTCTTGGATCCCAACGGCCTCGTTATCACTAGCAGTCGAGATGACAGGCATCTTATCCCCATGGCTGTAACGGATCGTACTGCCACGTCTCGATGCCTGAGTCAACAGGTGGGGACATTTGCAAGACAACAACCAACTTTGCACGAACAATTCGACGACGTTTGCAGCATCATTGACTATCTGCTCGGAGACCATGGCTGCGGCTACCCTTGACGCTGCATCACAGACAGGAGCGCCTGCGATGGTCTACGCAAGACGAACGTGGGTGCACGAATGGCATGACGTCATTTTTCGGATGAATTCAAGTTTTGTTTACAGCATCATGATGGTCGTATCCGTGTTTGGCGGCATCGCGGTGAACGCACAATGGAAGCGTGTATTCGTCATCGCCATACTGGCGTATCACCCGGTATGATGGTATGGGGTGCCATTGATTACACGTCTCGCTCACCTCTTAGTCGAAATGACGGCACTTTGAACAGTGGACGTTACATTTCAGATGTGTTACGACCCGTGGCTCAACCCTTCATTCGATCCCTGCGAAACCCTACATTTCAGCAGGATAATGCACGACCGCATGTTGCAGGTCCTGTACTGGCCTTTCTGGATACAGAAAATGTTCGGCTAATGCCGTGGCCAGCACATTCTCCGGATCTGTCACCAATTGAAAACGTCTGGTGAATGGTGGCCGAGCAACTCGCTCGTCACAATACGCCAGTCACTACTCTTGATGAACTGTGGTGTCGCGTCCATCCAAGTTTTGTTTGACTCAATGCCCAGGCGTATCAAGGCCGTTATTATGGCCAGAGGTGGTTGTTCTGGGTACTGATTTCTCAGAATCTATGCACCCAAATTGCATGAAAATGTAATCACGTATCAGTTCTAGTATAATATATTTGTCCAATGAATACCCGTTTATCATTAGCATTTCTTCTTGGTGTAGCAATTTTAATGGCCAGTAGTGTAAAACCAACCTGCTTTCAGAAAAAATGTGTTGCTTTAGTTATGGAACAGCCCTCGTACAACAAGTAATTGAGGATGTTGAGTGTAAGCGCTACTCAGAGTTGATGAGGTTGGCACTGGAGAGGAATCCATGGCAGGCTGCACCAAACCAGCCACAATACTTCGTCCTTCCCTTTTCTCGTTTCTACTATATGGTCGGGATTGTTATACTGGTTTTTGAGAGTGTTAGTGGTTCCCTGTATTACGTCGGCGAATTGCAACCTTACATTTGCGTCACATACAAATGTGCGTGGCGTGTATCTCTGCTGGGATTTGGGTACCAGCTCAGTATTCATCTAAAAGGATGTGGGAAACTGCCTAAAAGCCGCATCCAGATTGACCGGCTCAACAGTCGTTAATGTGTGTGGCAGATTCGAACTGGAGCAGGCTCGCCTCCTTAAGTCCCGGAAGCGGCACGTAACGCGCTTGGCTGGTCGTATGGATCAAAGTGAGCAGAAGACTGACGACCAAAAAAAATAAATAGCTTGTACATTCCATTCCATACCTGAACACTACTCAAGAGTAAAAGAGCCACATCAGTCCATTCCAGTAACAGTGGACATCGAGTGTGTATAAGGAAGGGTGGTGCGAGCAGCCACAGGTCTGTGCTGACTGTCGATGAAGTGTAAATGAAATCCTCAATAAACTTAACTGCCTGATACTCTAAGAATGTCACCGTAAATTACACCCACAAAACAATCTTTCAGAAGCTGTCGATATTCTTCATATTTATCCGTATCAATTCTGTAATAATATAAAATGAATGAACTCACACCTCCCATAAAGGCTCACAAGCAGTCATTAATCCTACGGGAAGAAACGTTAATACGTAATGCGATTAAAAGGTGTCCTATGCCACACATTTCACAGTGATTACAACTTATAGACGTATATGTGAGAAAGTTTTACATGGTTCAGTGCTGTTATTATCACGACATAATTATAGTAATGCCACGCAGTAAAATGTAACAGGTAAACAAAATAACGTCCCAAATGTGAAATCTCCTCAGACCCTTTCCTCTTTGGCGTTATGCCATTAGAGACACTGTTTCTATCACACCGAAGGACCTGTGCATTACGAGGTCGTAACCTCTTTTCGGAGACGTATTCTTGTATCAGGCGAAACAAGACGCTAGAAGCTGCTAGTTAAGTTGTGAGAAGATTTGCGCCGGTAAACCTTTCATCTGGTTCTTTTGATTTCTATGTCGGTGCAATAAAACATGTGTTTCGAGTCAGTTGGTATAGCATTCTTGCCTGCTGAATCATGTAGAATGGTTAAGAATTAGTTCAATGACTGATATGAAGCGCATATGGAATATTTGGTTTCCTATGTAATTGTCTGAGAAATGCCTGTTCTGTGTTCTGCAGTTTCACAAATTTAGCTATTCGCTGATGATGTGAAGTCGTGACATCTGTTCAGCATTGGCCGACACAGATGTGTAAAACAGTGTAAGAACCACTTTGAACATGGCGAATGTGATCACATCATAAGGTGGTACGCAGTTATGATTTATATACACTCCTGGAAATGGAAAAAAGAACACATTGACACCGGTGTGTCAGACCCACCATACTTGCTCCGGACACTGCGAGAGGGCTGTACAAGCAATGATCACACACACGGCACAGCGGACACACCAGGAACCGCGGTGTTGGCCGTCGAATGGCGCTAGCTGCGCAGCATTTGTGCACCGCCGCCGTCAGTGTCAGCCAGTTTGCCGTGGCATACGGAGCTCCATCGCAGTCTTTAACACTGGTAGCATGCCGCGACAGCGTGGACGTGAACCGTATGTGCAGTTGACGGACTTTGAGCGAGGGCGTAGAGTGGGCATGCGGGAGGCCGGGTGGACGTACCGCCGAATTGCTCAACACGTGGGGCGTGAGGTCTCCACAGTACATCGATGTTGTCGCCAGTGGTCGGCGGAAGGTGCACGTGCCCGTCGACCTGGGACCGGACCGCAGCGACGCACGGATGCACGCCAAGACCGTAGGATCCTACGCAGTGCCGTAGGGGACCGCACCGCCACTTCCCAGCAAATTAGGGACACTGTTGCTCCTGGGGTATCGGCGAGGACCATTCGCAACCGTCTCCATGAAGCTGGGCTACGGTCCCGCACACCGTTAGGCCGTCTTCCGCTCACGCCCCAACATCGTGCAGCCCGCCTCCAGTGGTGTCGCGACAGGCGTGAATGGAGGGACGAATGGAGACGTGTCGTCTTCAGCGATGAGAGTCGCTTCTGCCTTGGTGCCAATGATGGTCGTATGCGTGTTTGGCGCCGTGCAGGTGAGCGCCACAATCAGGACTGCATACGACCGAGGCACACAGGGCCAACACCCGGCATCATGGTGTGGGGAGCGATCTCCTACACTGGCCGTACACCACTGGTGATCGTCGAGGGGACACTGAATAGTGCACGGTACATCCAAACCGTCATCGAACCCATCGTTCTACCATTCCTAGACCGGCAAGGGAACTTTCTGTTCCAACAGGACAATGCACGTCCGCATGTATCCCATGCCACCCAACGTGCTCTAGAAGGTGTAAGTCAACTACCCTGGCCAGCAAGATCTCCGGATCTGTCCCCCATTGAGCATGTTTGGGACTGGATGAAGCGTCGTCTCACGCGGTCTGCACGTCCAGCACGAACGCTGGTCCAACTGAGGCGCCAGGTGGAAATGGCATGGCAAGCCGTTCCACAGGACTACATCCAGCATCTCTACGATCGTCTCCATGGGAGAATAGCAGCCTGCATTGCTGCGAAAGGTGGATATACACTGTACTAGTGCCGACATTGTGCATGCTCTGTTGCCTGTGTCTATGTGCCTGTGGTTCTGTCAGTGTGATCATGTGATGTATCTGACCCCAGGAATGTGTCAATAAAGTTTCCCTTTCCTGGGACAATGAATTCACGGTGTTCTTATTTCAATTTCCAGGAGTGTATTTGTCTAGTATAACCATTTGACGGAAACAGTAAGTTCGAAGCAGTTCGACGTGAAAAGCCGGAATTCTTAGGGTTGTCAACTAGTGTCGCCTAAGGAATTTGTACCACTATAAGCAACACCGACTCAAAGGAAGGCCTCGGCGCTTGTTCGTGACGTCACGTCAGCTAGGCACGGCGAACGCCAAGTCTGTTGCAGGCATATAATGGTGGTGTCTCCCTCTCTGACACAGGAAAATGCGAAACTATTGGCGGTAGTTGACCAACACACATCGATCTGAGAGATCTCTGCAATCAATTAATTGTGCAATTCATTGCACTTCTTAACAAATTGTGTACTCCTAAACTTAAATTTCCTCCTGTTTTAAGGCTTGACATACAAAAACAACTTCATGATCCAGCAGAAACAGAATTCGTGCTTCTTTACCTTATTTGTAAATCTGAGGAAGTTACATTTGTACTGGGTTGCTTTTACAAGAAACTGTGAACATATTGGTGCTCTTCTTCAGGTATCTTGGTTGACTGTGGGGTGAAGAGCACTGAATGTTAATGAAATATCTTGCGATTGTACACGTTGGGGGAGGGGGTGGGTGACAGAAGAAGAGGCAAAAGAGAGATACTTGTTTTACCAAATTAAATTTTTTTTATCTTATAAAGTTTCTGCTTTCAGTTGCAAGAGGGGAATATTTATCTTTTCTAATGTGCATGTTTAAAAAAGTTTAAGCTCAGCAGTATTTTCGATGTATGAAGCTGTTTTGTTTCCTGTTTAGAATTCCTTTCGTTGAAAACGACTGCAATCTAATGACTGGCAACAGTTGGACATTTACACATGTAAATTAGTTCACAATTCCAGTGACGATATCTAACGAAAATAAATAAATTAATAAAAGAAACAAGTTAATTGTAAGGGGGTTGGGGTAAGTTTCGATAGCAAAATGGATCAAGTAAATACAGTTACTTGAATGTAAAATTTCCGAAGCCTGCAATGGGGCAAAGCATCTTCTCATATTGATCTACGTTTGTTTGGACAGGATTCAGTAATACAGAACTATGATCTTCATTTGTAGTTTTACGATAGTAAGAAAATCTTTCATCTAAATAAAACTGCAGAATCCAAAACAATACCAAACACTGTGTGTGAGGATATATGGACAGGTTAGAACAGCTCACACATACGGATTAGTTTGGTCATCATCTTCCTCTGTAACAGTCTTTTGGCGTTTAACAAATATCTACCACATGTGTATAGTTCATGGGCAAATTTTCTTTCTCTCTCTCTCTCTTTCTTATTTCATTTTTTTTTTTTTCGAGCCCACTGAACTGGTTTGTGTTGGCCATATTTACATGTTTCCCAAATAATTGTTATTTCTAAGTTTTTTCGTATAATGCGAGGATTGGCATGAAGTTTAGGATTGTTTGAAAGCTATTCTTGAACATGTAGTGTGGGCTTTGTGCGATATCGTTGGCCGCATTTTCTGAACCATACATATAAGTTGTATTGCGCCCATTCGTTCTTATAGCCTCTGCTTGTGATGACTCTGCTTGTGATGGCTCACTGGTGGATCTGGGCCGATTTTAAACCTTCTTGAATTCTGCTTCAGTTCAGTATGTCTAAACTTTTATATTGTTTGATGTAGATTAAATTTAGCGTTCATGTACCTCCTATGTTTTTAAATTATATCTCAATTCCTTAAATACTATTTTAATAGAGAAGTTGAAACCTGGTTGTCAAGGGAAGGCCGGATTCGGTTACGATTGTGGACGGGGCCGTATTCAGTTACTATTGGTTGCCCTTTACAGTTACCCACAATTTATTTTAAACCAGTAATTCCAAACTCAGCTATAAATAAAAATGCCACACGTTATTAACGGAGGAATAAACAACTGTGCACATAAGATTGTTTTCAGTGAGTTACAATTCAGCAAATAACCATTGAATACAGATGCAGCAGATAATGTCTTAAAAGCAAGCCACTGTGATCTGGGCAGAAGGCCTTACACGCCAGAAACGGCATAAATTGAGAATTTTTTAAAACTCACTGCACCTTACAAATCACAGGTATTTAAATATTAAAGGCAAGTCGCTACAAACACAGCAGAAGGCATCAGACGCCAGGAATAGCAGTAAATAAGGTTTTAAAAGCTTACTGCGTAAATACAAATACCAAATTAGAATTTTAAGGCAAGTGGCCACAACATGGCGGAAAGCCTTACACGGCAAGAACGGCAATAACATAAAAATTTAGAAACCTGCTGTAACACAGCAAATACAATAGCAAAGGTTAATTAAAAAACAAGCAAACTTAAAAAAGGCCAAAATTGTTACACAACCCTTAACACCCACTGAGCACTACACTTCTAGATTTATTCCAGAAGGCGACCAGAACTATTAACTAGACATATATAACCTCTATTGTACGCATTACAAGGTACTGTAATAAATAATACAACAATAAAACACAAGGACCAGTACATAAGTTCCTTAAACGGTACTGAGGCAGATTATACCAGCAGAAGGCGTGGGATGAAGGAGCGTTACACTGAAGTACTGGCCATCAGGCCTCCTTTAGAACACACGTGTCTTACAAGAACCAAGGGGGCCACAGACGGTGGTCCAGGACTCGACCTCTGAGAGGTAGCCAAGAGTTGTATTCACTTCACAAGATGGTAACTCAGACTAGTGGCAGTCTAGCGAATGACTAATGATAATCTTGCAGACCCTACCTAACGTCCGATAAACCAAACGCAACGATGGAACAATACGCTAAAGCCGGAACCGGCAGTCTGCACTACGTCCACAGAATACTATGTTTAGCCGGCCGGGGTGGCGTTACAGTCTGGAACCGCGCGACCCCTACGGTCGCAAGTTCGAATGCTCCCTCAGGCATTGATGTGTGTGATGTCCTTAGGTTAGTTAGGTTTAAGTAGTTCTATGTTCTAGGGGACTGATGACCACAGCAGTTAAGTCTCATAGTTCTCAGAGCCATTTGAACCAATACTATGTTTAGAGCGCCCGGGACGAGAAAGGAATCACTACTATCAGAGTAGAAGAATCACCAACCGGCCTACACTCAAGAAAGCTGTCAAAATTACACGGCTTACCGGACAGCAGCGGAAAGGCGAGGAAACGTACACTGCCGTTACATAGACTAACCCCCAGGGCAGGTAACTGGGGAATTAGCTGCCACCAGGCAAGAAAAATTACCGCTAACTGAACTTAACAAATTGTAACAAGTTGAACGCAGTAAATAGTAATAAGAAGTCGAGAAAAGCTAAACAGATCCACCTTCCCCAAGAACTCTACGTGCTGTTCTTCGCCTCGGCGACACTACGAGCAGCAACACGAACCCATGTCACTGGAGAATCGCGAGATATCATAATGGTGGAGGTTTCTCTACTGGGATTGAAATGCATACATCTTAAAGCTTGCTGGATCAGGTTTACGAGGAGGTCGTGCGTCCTCGTGACCGCAGCTCTTCCATCCGGCAGTCCATGCATGCCGCCAGCAGTCCCGGTGTATTCTGGCACTTTGCGGACCTGGCTCCTCCAGATTCCCCTTCCTAACTGGCCCACTCACACGACCCGGAAAAACAACGACGTCGCCCCAAAGATAAGGCAACAGTTACCGTATATCGATAACCGCCGCTGCTGCCACTAGCGGACAGGTAACGCTTGCGAAATCGAGTGGCGCCAGTCAACATGAGAAGAAGACTGACAACCGCATAAACGATACCGTCTGGCCTCAAACAGAGAGCGGAAACCTACAAACAGAGCCACCGCGACCAGCAGCACTGCTCAGAAGTCTTCTTGCTAAACGATTATTACTCACTAACTAGCATTATCAATCTTCCCATTCTTTTAAAATTCTTTGAGCCGTAAGAGTCATTCATCATACTGCCATAAGCAAGCGTTTTGTAATAGAAATGTCTGAATTCTTATGGTATTTAATGTTAATTGATGTTTTCAAGTAAATGTCTCTGCTGGTGCAAATGCCAAGTTTTACTCATCAGCACCTTATCTCTTCCAGCTCCCCGCTAGCTAACCCATTCTAGAAACCACATTTTTTACAACATTCTCTACTTTAAGAGCTGTGTATATGACATCACAACTTTCAGAACAATCTGAACTGTTAACGAAAGCCGGCCGAAGTGGCCGTGCTGTTAAAGGCGCTGCAGTCTGGAACCGCAAGACCGCTACGGTCGCAGGTTCGAATCCTGCCTCGGGCATGGATGTTTGTGATGTGCTTAGGTTAATTAGGTTTAACTAGTTCTAAGTTCTAGGGGACTAATGACCTCAGCAGTTGAGTCCCATAGTGCTCAGAGCCATTTCTTTTGTTAACGAAAGATATAAGTTTTACAACAGTACATTAGGGGTAATGTGAAATTATTATTTTATGTATGTACGAGTACATCGAGTTTGTTGAACTCTGAGACTGTGTTCAGAAATGAAAGTGAAAATTCTGGTTTTAATGATTTACGTATCAGGTTGCATGGGACCTTGTGAGCCAAAGCTTCTTGAGGTAATAGAATAAGTCAGTACATAATTTAGGACGCTGATGAGAAAATTTATGAACAAAGAATTAAAGAAGTGGTAAAATACTAGAGGATAGAGGGTATATGAGTAAGCAACACATTACAGAGAAAAGTTCTCAACTACAGTGAGGAAGTACTGCACAAACTAGAGGGAGTGTGCCACAACGAAATCCGTCAGCTTGAACAATTGAAGTTTATTACTCTTTTTTTCATTTCTGCTGCAAGCCTATTGGAAATGAAAGCTGATCAATGGTATACACCCTTCTGTAATCGATTAAGGTTATCAAATGGCATATAATTTATCTGTCTGTAACGTTACACGTTTGTGGGCAAGCTGTTCGGCTGCCTGGAATATGTAGGAGGTAAGGAAAATTAGTATACGCAGCTGAACGCTAGCCACCGTGGGACAGCGGCTATGCCAGAAAAGATTACAGTTGCTGGTAAGACGGGGTACAGTGCTGGGGAACATGTAGCTGGAAATCAGGAAATCCAATAGCTTGTAGATATCAGTCGCTTGCATCAGCAGTTACGGAATGTAAGACAATCTGAAAGATGGCTTCTTCCAGCTCTCATGAAATCTCTAATAAATCACGGTTATAGCCATGTATGGAAGTGAAACATGGACGATAAATAGTTTGGACAAGAAGAGAATAGAAGCTTTCGAAATGTGGTGCTACAGAAGAATGCTGAAGATTAGATGGGTAGATCACATAACTAATGAGGAAGTTTTGAATAGGATTGGGGAGAAGAGAGGTTTGTGGCTCAACTTGACCAGAAGAAGGGATCGGTTGGTAGGACATGTTCTGAGGCATCAAGGGATCACCAGTTTAGTATTGGAGGGCAGCGTGGAGGGTAAAAATCGCAGAGGGAGACCAAGAGATGAATACACTAAGCAGATTCAGAAGGATGTAGGTTGCAGTAGGTACTGGGAGATGAGGAAGCTTGCACAGGATAGAGTAGCATGGAGAGCTGCATCAAACCAGTCTCAGGACTGAATACCACAACAACAACAACATATATAATAAAGCACATTTGAATACATCGTCTGTCTCAGAAAAATAAGGTGCATCAAGTCAAACAATAATGTTGTCAGTATCTTAAGAACTACAGAAGGAAATAATTTACAGGTACTAAATACTGTCACAATGAACTTTAGAATTAACTTCTTTTGAAAGCTTCATGCAGTTTCAACAAATGGTATCTCAGATGAGTGAATTGCACTATAGCTATCATCCTTGAAAGACACATGCCTGTATCTATCTTATTTATTGATTAATTTCGTTTTTAATATCTTTTTCCTCACGCAAACGCCTGTCAGAACATTATATCCTCCACAATGACGCAGCAATTGAATGAGACACGAATCCCTCATATCTTTTCTTAGTTAAGGAATACATTATCATTTTTGGCACTGACTTTATTTAAATATAACAACAGCCGATATGAAAAAACTAATCTAATTTAAAAATGATCAGTCACAATTGTTAGTTGACATTAACATTGAGAAGGTTGCCAAAAGGCTCTTCTATCAAGCAGACATAAATAGTTGTTTCAACAGTATTTAATGACTATCTATTGTCATTTAATGTGAGTGCACTTGCACAAAAACACTAGCTTAGTTACCTAAGAACAAACTGTTATTTACATTTATTGTAAATGGTGTGAATGTGACAAAACGTCCATAAAATTTCTTTATTAAATTTTTTGTAATACGTTAATTTAGAGCGGAAAGTGGTCAAGTTGAGTCAAAACAATATCTGTAGAAAATAAGAACGATATAATTTTGGTGGGGATAACCGTCCGCCAGTGACTATTAGACATTGGTGGAACACTGCTGGAGCCAAACGGAGACACATTTTGAGTGGTACGCTCATGGGAATTCTTCTAGACGCTTTTACGTGAGCTCTGTAAGAAGGCAGACCAGTCTGTGCTAACGTGTGGTATCTGATAGTATATGTGATGGAATATGAGCAGTGTGCGGCCGGTACAAGACCTTACTTTTTGAGGACAATTTTTTTCGTATTGTATCTTGAAAATTTTACGTGAGTTACTGAAGAAAGCAGACCATAATACTTTAACTTTTGAGGGATGTCTGAATATGCTCCAACGCAAAGCTGTAACTTTTTCCGACTGCATTAAAGACTTGAGTTTCTACTTGTTAGCCCTCGTGTGTTAACGACTAAATCATGTTGAACTCTTTACTACTCTTAATAAGGCCATTTTCTGTCTGTAATATAACTGGTGAACGTCGGACCACTTACCATATATTTGAGATCTACTTTCTTAAATAAACATTATTCAACAGAATTCTCTGGTGTTGCATACATCACTGACTTTATAATAGAACCCTTTCCATTAATTATTCATTTTTCTTTATTTAATATTTCTGTTTCTTTACTTACCTCATAATTCTAACCAATTTCATGGACTATTTGACTGTAAGATCACAACTACAGGGTATTATTTGCAGAGAGTTAGCTGCTTGGCGTGAAAACATACACGTGCGGCTCGATCTCACGAAATTGTTGAGCTACTTATTTTAAACGATTAGTGCAGAGACCAATCACCTGAGGTGCGAGCAACATCAAATAATGCCGCAATTTGTTTGATCGTGCGGGTTGCAGGTTAGAGGAGAGTCTACTACTGAGCAGAGTAGCCATTAAGTAGTAACAGATCTAGTGATCATCGAAGCTATGTTCCAGTTCTTTCTCAGAAAGTCAGTACTGTCAATAACACATTCCATGATGGAATATTTATACAAGCACGACAGAGTTAGAATCCCAAGATACCTGAACAATGACGTACACTAATTTCGCCAACTATCACCAGAGATCAGGCTGACTGGCCGTTTCTGGGCTACAGGAAGGAGATAATTCTTATAGTGAAAATAGCGGTATTCAGTATCTGCAAGAGATCTCGAACGTCATACTTCCATTTACCTTCAGTTTTAAGAATTTAAAGTAGTCGACATGCCTAACTGTTTGATCTCCTCTGAACGAGGATATCTCACTATTACGATAGCTCTGTGCCAGACTGTTTGACCACCTCCGAAAGAAAATTTCGCTTTTACGATAGTTCTGTGCTAGAAACTGCATTCATTCCGTTTTGTTACAGTTAAGGGTCAATCTGTTCTCTGATAGGCACATACTGATGTTACTGACTACACAGCTAGTAGCTGCGCTGAAGCGTCAAAGAAACTAGTATATGCGTGTGTCTTCAAATACAGAGATATGTAAACAGGCAGAAATACGGCGCAGCAGTCTGCAACGCCTATTTAAGACAAGTATCTGGCGCAGTTCTTAGCTGCTACAATGGCAGCTTATCAATATTTGAGTTTGAACGTGGTGTTATAGTCGGCGCACGAGTGATGGGACACAGCATCTCCGAGGAAGCAATGAAGCGGAGATTTTCCCTTATGACCATTTCATGAGTGTATTGTGAATGTAAGAAATCCGGTAAAACATAAAATCTTCGACGTCGCTGCGGCCGGAAAGGATCGTGCAAGAACGGGACCAACGGCAACTGAACAAAAGCATTCAACGCGACGGAAGTGCAAACCTTCCGCAAATGGTGCAGATTTTTGGGCCATCAACAACTGTCAGCTTGCGAACCATTCAACGAAATATCATCGGTATGGGCTTTCGGAGCCGAAGACCCACTCTTGTACCCTTGACCAGTGCACGACACAAAAAAACTTTACTCATCGCTTGGGCCCATCAACACCGACAATGGACTGTCGATGATTAGAAATATGTTGCCTGGTCGGAAGAGTCTCGTTTCAAATTGTATCGAGCGGATGGACGTGTGCGTGTATGGAGACAATCTCATGAATCCATGGACCCTGCTTGTCAGCACGGGACTGTTCATGCTGGTGGAGGCTCTATAGTGGTATGGGGGTTGTGCAGTTGGAGTGTTGTGGATCCCTGATACGTCTAAATACGCTTCTGACAGCTGACACATGTACAGGGTGTTACAGATAGGTACGGCAAAACTTTCAGGAAACGTTCCTCACACACAAATAAAGAAAAGATGTTATTTGTACATGTCTCCGGAAACGCTTAATTTCCATGTTAGAGCTCATTTTAGTTTCGTCAGTATGTACTGTACTTCCTCGATTCACTGCCGGTTGGCCCAGTTGAAGGAAGGTGATGTTGACTTCGGTGCTTGTGTTGACATGCGACTCATTGCTCTACAGTACTAGCATCAAGCACATCAGTACGTAGCATCAACAGGTTAGTGTTCATCACGAACGTGGTTTTGCAGTCAGTGCAATGTTTACAAATGCGGAGTTGGGAGATGCCCATTTTATGTATAGATTAGCACGGGGCAATAGCCGTGGCACGGTACGTTTGTGTCGAGACAGATTTCCAGAACGAAGGTGTCCCGACAGGATGACGTTCGAAGCAATTGATCGGCATCTTAGGGAGCACGGACCATTCCAGCCTATGACTCGCGACTGGGGAAGACCTAGAACGACGAGGACACCTGCAATGTACGAGGCAATTCTTCGTGCAGTTGACGATAACCCTAATGTCAGCGTCAGAGAAGTTGCTGCTGTACAAGGTAACGTTGACCAAGTCACTGTATGGACAGTGCTACTGGAGAACCAGTTGTTTCCGTACCATGTACAGCGTGTGCAGGCACTATCAGCAGCTGATTGGCCTTCACGGGTACACTTCTGCGAATGGTTCATCCAACAATGTGTCAATCCCCATTTCAGTGCAAATGTTCTCTTTACGGATGAGGCTTCATTCCAACAAGATCAAATTGTAAATTTTCACAATCAACATGTGTGGGCTGACGAGAATCCGCACGCAATTGTGCAATCACGTCATCAACACAGATTTTCTGTGAACGTTTGGGCAGGCATTGTTAGTGATGTCTTGATTGGGTCCCATGTTCTTCTACCTACGCTCAATGGAGCACTTTATCATGATTTCATACGGGATACTCTACCTGTGCTGCCAGAACATGTGCCTTTACAAGTACGACACAACATATGGTTCATGCACGATGGAGCTCCTGCACATTTCAGTCGAAGTGTTCGTACGCTTCTCAACAACAGATTTTGTGACCGATGGATTGGTAGAGGCGGACCAATTCCATGGCCTCAAAGCTCTCCTGGCCTCAACCCTCTCGACTTTCATTAATGGGGGCATTTGAAAGCTCTTGTCTACGCGACCCCGGTACCAAATGTAGAGACTCTTCGTGCTCGTATTGTGGACGGCTGTGATACAATACGCCATTCTTCAGGGCTGCATCAGCGCATCAGGGATTCCATGCGACGGAGGATGGATGCATGTATCCTCGCTAACGGAGGATATTTTGAACATATCCTGTAACAAAGTGTTTGAAGTCACGCTGGTACGTTCTGTTGCTGTGTATTTACATTCCATGATTAATATGATTTGAAGAGAAGTAATAAAATGAGCTCTAACATGGAAAGTAAGCGTTTCCGAACACATGTCCACATAACATATTTTCTTTCTTTGTGTGTGAGGAATGTTTCCTGAAAGTTTGGCCGTACCTTTTTGTAACACCCTGTATATAAGCATCATGGTCTGATCACCTGCATCCATTCATGTACATTGTGCATTCCAACGGACTTTGGCAATTCCACCAGGACAATACGACACCCCACACGTTTATAATTGCTACAGAGTGGCTCTAGGAACACTCTTCTGAGTTTAAACACTCCATGGATATGACCATTATTGAGCATATCTGGGATGCCTTGCAACGTGCTGTTCAAAAGAGATCTCCACACCCTCGTACTCATACGGGTTTATCGACAGCCCTGCAGGATTCATGGTGTCAGTTGTGTCATTTTTAAATGTGCACTTGCAAAGTATGACCGTCAGAATCATAGGAATATTAAAAAAAAATATTGAAAAAATGACAAAGAAACTTTTATTATATAATTTCACGTGATGGAATTACAAATTGAGCAAATCTACAAGTAATAAGAACAGAAAACCAAAAAAGAACATGTGAAGAGAGTAATTACGGACAGTTTTTATTTTTATTCGTTGTCTTCTTCTGCGTAACTTGGTCGTTTCAAAAGTTTCTCATAAAACTCACTGTACCCTGCAGATCCTTCACTTTTTTGTCGTTAATGGGACAGTTATGCATGCTGTGTCATGAGACTCGGAGGAGTACTGTAGCATTTAAGAAAAAATGTGTGCTTGGTAAGAGTGCTTGACGAGTCGTTCATTACACTCAAAGGCATCAATACTATTTTTCATACCTAATTTTACTACGGTTCAAACTGAACAACTAAAAAGTTTATTTTCCTCGGGAGTATATCTTCCTTCTGTCTCATCCGACAGACAGACCTTTTCTTAGTGGCTGGACTAATATTTCTTGAAAGCTACAATATCATTTGAATTCACCACTTCGACGGAGAAATTATTTCCCTGTGGTTCTCCACAACAAACTCTTCCCAGGATTGTGATATTACGAGCAGCAAGTGTGCTCTACGATTTAACTGCAAATTTCGGAAAGGACATTATTATTTACTTTTCAAAAAGTGAACTGCCTTGCTCCATAGCCCCTTCTGCATCTTTCTTGATAATCAACAGCCAGAGAAATCATGTTCCAGTGGACATACGAGCGATCATTCTACGCAGTACGTAGAGCTACACTCGAGCTATCGATTGATGCAAAAATAGAATGTTTCCAATTTTTTCAGACGTGCTTTTGTCTGCATATTGCATATTGTAGTGCATGTTCTGTTTTGGCGTTCGGACTGGAGCCGATAGGCAAGGCAGCGCCCGTGGAGTGACGCGGCGACGGCGAGCGACTGAGCTGACTCGCAAGAGAAAGCGGACGGACGTGCTGGCAGCGCACCATTCTCCGAAAATACGAGTACGTGTTACTATGAGAGCACCGGATACTGGCAGGCAGAGGCTGAGGGACTGAGGAAATTGCTCCCGCTGAATCCACCTCACGTGCCGGATGCCGTCACCAGGAGAACTGAAAGTGATGGGCACGATTTCAGATATTTGCTTCCGATGTTTCTGCGTTCGGCATACCGTTCCTGTTCGCACTCATCCTCGGCGCATTTGTTTGAGCTGTCAAGTCTAGTCCTTTGCTGCAACGTCTGTTTCTGATATTGTGTTAGTCGCCTGGCACTGCCTTGCTTTTGGTTGTAATAGAATACTGTTAAGTTGGAGTAACAGAGTTCTGCTTTGTGTTTTAGAGCCTGGCAGATAGATCAGCTTTACCTTGTGTTTACCTAAAGTCAAAAATTGTTATGTCATTAGTTTTACTGGAAGCTTTCGGAGCTCAACAAACCGATTGACGAACCTTGTGCTTTTCCTAAGTCAGAACTGTAGTCTCATTAATTTTCATCTACATCTACGTAGATACTTTGCAAATCACATTTAAGTGCCTAGCAGAGGGGTCATCGAACCACCTTCACTATTCTCTATTATTCCAATCACGTATACAGTGCGAAATAATGAACACCTATATCTTTCTAAACGAGCTCTGATTTCCCTTATTTTATCGTGGTGATCGTTCCTCCCTATGTAGGTCGGTGTAAACAATATATTTTCGCATATTCCGCGATAATACCAAACGTGCACCCTTTCTTTGAACTTTTTCGATGTACTCCGACAGCCCTATATGGTAAGGATCCCACACCGCGCAGCAGTATTCGGAAAGACGTCGGACAAGCGTAGTGTAGGCAGTCTCCTTAGTAGGTCTGTTGCATTTCTTAAGTGTCCTGCCAATAAAACGCAGTCTTTGGTTAGCCTTCCCCACAACATTTTCTGTGTGTTACTTCCAATTTAAATTGTTCGTAATTGTAATACCTAGGTATTTCGTTGAATTTACGGATTTTAAATTACACTCATTTATCGTGTAACCGAAGTTTAACGAGTTCCTTTTAACACTCATGCGAATGACCTAACATTATTCGTTACTTAGGGTCAAATGCCACTTTTCGCACCATTCAGATATCTTTTCTAAATCATTTTGCAGTTTGTTTTGATCTTCTGGGGACTTTATTAGTCGATAAACTACAGCGTCATCTGCAAACAACCAAAGACGGCTGCTCAGATTGTCTCCCAAATCGTTTATAAAGATAAGGAACAGCAAAGGGCCTATAACACTACCTTGTGGAACGCCATAATTCACTTCTGTTTTACTCGATGACTTTCCGTCAATTACTACGAACTGTGACCTCTCTGAAAGGAAATCACAAATCCAGTCACATAACCACGCAATTTCACTACGAGCCGCTTCTATGGTACCGTGTCAAACGCCTTCCTGAAATCCAGAAATACGGAATCGATCTGAAATCCCTTTTCAATAGCACTCAACACTTCATGCGAATAAAGAGCTAGTAGTGTTTCACAGGAACGTTGTTTTCTAAGCCCATGTTGACTGTGTGTCAATAGACCGTTTTCTTCGATGTAATTCTTAATGTTCGAACACAATATGTGTTCGAAAATCCTACTGCATATTGCCGTTAACGATATGGGCCTGTAATTTAGTTGATTACTCCTACCACCTTTCTTGAATCTTGGTGTGAACTGTGCAACTTTCTAGTCTTTGGGTACGGATCTTTCGTCGAGCGAACGGTTGTATATGATTGTTAAGTATGGAGCTAATCCATCAGCATGCTCCAAAAGGAACCTAATTGGTAAACAGTCTGGACCTGAAGACGCTTTTATTAAGAGATTTAAGTTGCTTCACTGCTCCGGAGATATTTACTTCTACGTTACTCATGTTGGCAGCTGTTCTCCATTCGAATTCTGCAATATTTAGTTCGTCTTCTTTTGTGAAAGCATTTGGGATGGCTTTGTTTAGAAACATTGCTTTGGCAGCACTGCCTTCGATAGTGTCTCCATTGCTATCGCGCAGAGAAGGTATTGATTGTTTCTTGCCGCTAACGTACTTCACATACGAGCAGAATCTCTTTGGATTTTCTGTCAGGTTTCGAGACAAAGTTTCGTTGTGGGAACTGTTATAAGCATCTCGCATTGAATTTCGCGCCAAATTAGCTTGTCTAAAAGATCGTCAATCTTGGGGATTTTGCGTCTGGTTAAATTTGACATGTTTGTTTCGTTATTTCTGCAACATTGTTCTAACCCGTTTTGTGTTCCAAGGAGGATCAGCTTCGTCGTTTCTTAAGTTATTTGGTGAATATCTCTCAATTGCTGTCGATACTATTTCTTTAAATTCAAGCCACATCTGGTCTACACTTATATTATTAATTTCGAATGAGTGAAGATTGCCTCTCAGGAAGGCGTCAAGTGAATTTTTATCTGATTTTTTGAATAGGTATATTTTTCGCTTATTTTTCGGGGATTTGGGGATTACGGTATTCAATCTCGCTGCGATAACGCTGTGTTCACTAATTCCTGAATTGGTTTTGAAGCTCGTTATTAACTCTTCGTAGTTGGAAATAACACGAGCACCGCAATACCGTGTTTACCTGCCGACACCGGGCAAGCGACTTTCAATTAAAATGTCTCCCCTGTACAGGAATGTTCATAATGGAGGCTCGAGTACGGATAGTAGATACATAGTAGACGACATGTGGAAGTTTGGATCTGGCCGTGGGCCGTGCTCGGATAGCATAATGCTAAGGCGACCGCTAGCGATAAGCAGGTAATCCAGGTTCGAGTCCCATTCCGGCACAAACTTTCATTGATGTCGTTACACTATGCAGCTGATGGTTGTCCGTATATGCAACTGCGAATACATTTCATGTATTTCATAGCGGTTGTAGTCACTGCAGTGCATCGTAATTCGGAATAAGACAGGCACCGCTATATCGTATAGTAATGGTAGAGGCGTAGAAAGCCATATAAATGTTTTGATGCAAGATACTTGCTGATAAAAACCCTTGGTCTGCATCCAAGCCGTAGACTGATTGGCTGTTTCGGGTAGTTTGGTGCTTGAAGATCTTAGAGACAAGGACAGAATATATTTCTTAATGGGACGTTCCCTTACAAGAGCTTGACAGACAATATAATTTCTTGGATACTAAGACGATCTGAAAGTTAAAGAGATCCACCATTGTATGTGTCGGATGAAATTACGTAAGTAATGTTTCCCAAAACTACTGTAGTTTGCAATGGATATTGATGATTAGTTTGTGATCAGTGTCACGTGATCGTGTTCCAACATTATACTGTGCCAGCAGTTTCACTGAATATGTACAATCGACTGGCGATTGCGGTGGTAGACAACTAACAGAATAGTAGGAAATATCTACGGAATATTTCATTACCAGAAAACGTACGTAAGCAGTTGTAGCAGAGGATCTCGTTGACCAGTGCACAATATCCATGGAGTGAACCTATTTGTTCTACCGTCTGTGTTGGCTGTATGTGATATCGTCAATGGGTACAACATTCTTTCGATCAGCGCTTCTGTATTTCAAAACCTGCCGATCGTACTGGCAGTAGATGTCTACGCACGGATCATGTAATTCGCGTAGATAACGGGCCGTTGATTTGTGTATGCGGCGACGGCCACCGATTGCGACCCAGATGTGTTCCGTGGGATTTACATCAAGCGGATTTGGTCGTCGGGACAGCAACGTGAGTTCTATATTGTTCCTCAAACCACTGTAGTACGGTCCTGGATCCGAGACGAGCACAGCTATACTGCTGAAAAATGACATACCTGTCGTGGAAGATATAACATTATTTGTTTATGGTACATTTAAATTTTAATATTTTTTTGCTTTAAAATTTTCGCTTATTGGTACTATGTTTTCTGTATATGTAAAGTAAAGTGTACTATACTGAAGGTTGAAGTTATTTAAGTTATGTATGTAAAATACCACATAAATTGTTTATTACGTTAAATTATTTTCTGATACCTTTTGTATTTAAAAATATTTGTGCGTATAAATTGTTCATGTTTATGTGAAACTGACAATTTAAGAAATGGTCATGCTCAGGAACAACGTAAGAAAGAGGCGTTATGTAAAAGCCAGTGAAGTTTTATTTGAAACGAAAATGGCACTGCGGAGTGGAAAAGGTGGCAAGGGCGAATTGGCCGGCAACCTAGAGCAAGCGCGGGAAGTAAGTCATACAGTCTGAAGGCAGCAGTGATTGAGGCAACACCTTTGTGGAGCAGGAGAAGCTTTGCCTGCAATTTTGCACAGAATTGCCTCGGATGAAGTCTGCAAACGGCTTACGGCATACCTGCGAGTTGTTGGGCTACTGTATGTAAAATTGAACGACTCCAAGAAGAGAAATTGAGCCCATACAGCAAACTACTTGCACGCCGTACTGCGGGTAGTGTAGACGTCATAATTGTTCGGCACACCCAAGCCTACAGCCACCAGACAAGATTTTTTGTATTTTTACTTTTATACAGCGTCAAACACTGAAGTCATTCTTGAACTTTAAAGAAACTGGTTCGCCCTATTATTTCATCCTAATCATACGCCTATATAGGGTTCCTTCTTGGAGTTTGATTAATCCGAGTATCCTGTTTTAAAGACTAATGAAGTGACAAGTTTTTATAAAGAGGCCCATTAAATAGTTTGTGTGTAAATAATAAAGAAAAGTTTTCTTTACTACTACCAAGTGTCTACTGAAAGTTTGCTTACGTAAAATTCAATCAGAATTAAGCCAAGTTACTAGAATCTGTTAAATGACTATAATGAATTTCTTCAGAGAGTAATAGCTTTTGAACGTAAATTCCAGTAAGAAAGAGTTTTCTTAAAGTGAAATGTTCAGTATAAAAAATTACTGCTTTAGCACGTAAGTATTTTAGTATCTAAGTTTATTGATAATGGAAACTGCTTTTCTAAAGGTCCTGGCCAAACTTTTTTAGCTTTCCTGAAGTTATCTACTGGGCTCTTTTTCTTTTAAAACGTAATATAGAAGGGTGTAGCCCAACATTGTTCAGGTGGATTAATATTTATTTGAAGAAGCAAATTAAAAAGTAGCAAGAAAGTGGGCAAAATTCATACTTCTGCTTTTCCAATACTTCTCTGTTACATTGCCTGAATAGGCTGGCGACCATTAGTACGTGTTTTAAACCACAAAATGAACTTGGAGCTGAGCTGTCCTAGCATCGGTGTAATATTATTCATACTGCGTTTCTATCTAACCGCTGGGTAAGACCTTAGGAATCGAAGTGAATAGCCTGATTTACTTATCCGTTAGACACAACACACGGTCAAATCCTGAAAAAGGGTATCTCTATTGATTATCTTTCCCTATAAACAGGACTATCCTCCCATAGTGTACTTTATTTGGAAACTAAACTAAATTTTAGTAAGAGGGTTATACGTGGCTTTTCCGTTGACAGGACTATTTGTTCGGTTTGATGTAGTATACGTGGCAACATAAAGGCAGGGTTTTCTGTTATTTAGGTAAAAGCATACTGAATTGCAGTAGAAGGGATGCAGGTGGTTCGCAGCTGTCAGCGTATCTTTGATTACTATCACAGGTTCCATGCCATAGCAGGAGAATGTCTCCCATACCATAGTACTGTTTCCTCCATTCTGCGTCCAAGGTGCGCTGCACGTTTCGAGTCGCCATTCACATTGACGACGGCGGTTGTGGAGACTACCACCGGTAGCGAAGATAATATTCACCCGACGAGCCGACACGTTTCCATTGACCGACGGTCGAATCCCTAAGGTTCCGTGCCCACTTCACTCGTAATTGACGATGCCGTTGCGTCGACATGTGAACATGTAGAGATGGTCTGCTGCGGATCTCCTTGTTCTCAATGTACGATGAATTGTTTGCTCCGCAATAATTGTGCATACATCAGCATTGTGCTCTTTCGGCAGAGATGCCACAGATCACCACCTATCCTACTTCACACAGCAGACAAGCCTCCGAATCTCACGTTGTGTGAAAAACCGAGAACGTCCAACCAACTAGCACCTTGTGGTAGGTTCCCTGTTATTCTTCCTCTTTCCGTAGATGCTCCAGACAGTACGACGTCAACATTCAAACATTCCACCAAATCATTCATAGACTCTGCGTAATAATAATCTGACCGTTGTCGAAATTGCTTATCTCAGTGGATTTCCTCAGTTACAGCCCATATCTGCGCGCAGGGTGATCCTCCGTCATTGGTCATTGTTTGCCCCCCCCCCCCCCTCCTCCCCGACACACTTTTGTTGCTGGGTGAGGTGCCCCGCCAAGGCACCAGGCGGCCACCAACTTCGCCGTGAGCAGTGGTCGTAATGTTTTGGCTCAAGAAACACTCTGTGTTCTATCTTAGCCGCTGTCATAGTGACATGGGGTGATAGAGCTGCAACAGTCTGTGTGTCCACCCACACTTCTTGGTTATTACTGCATGATCGCAACTAATTTGTAAGTTTCTGTAGAAGACAGAAGGAATAATGATGCAATTATACAGATAATGCAGAACACCCAAGACACGGTGTTAAACAATAATTGTTTCAAACGCACCACAGTGTTGTAGAGAAATTTGAAACTAACAATTTTATACAGGAGAGTTTTGGTCCATCAAGTGGAGAAAGTACTCCAAATTGGCTTACAAAAACTACTTAAGCTACAGTGCATGCGCATCGCGAAAGATTTTCATGTTACCTTGCTTCCTACATCCAAACTTTTAGTCCTAGAGAAAAAAGCGTACAGGAATTTTTTTGTAGGAAAATTACTGTAGGTTAGTTTTGTACTGCGATACGTTTACACTAGTATTCACGTTTTCCGAGTTATTCAGGAAAAACGTACGAAAGTTATCTTCAAACACGCATTAACTCCCGTATTCACTTCGCTGGGTCAGGAATTTTAGTATGTTGTTCGTGGCACTCCCGCCAACTAACATACAAATGTCTGCAAATACATAAATTAATCCTAGAATCGACCTTTTTATCCTTATTTTCTGGACTATTATTACGCCACCAGCATAGTGGCTCACTTACATACTGTAAAAATGAAGTCTGTATGATTTTTACCCAACACCTTTGTGAATTTTAACAGCATAAAGGCAACAGTTAAATTTTGTTTGTCTGCCCTTGTTACTACGAAACTACTGTGCTTTTAAGGGCTACGTTTGGGTCGGACTGCGAACATAATTGGTTCTTTCATAACGTTTACGAAAGTATTTTTTTGTTCCTTACTCTCCCGGACAAGTTTAAATAAAAAATGTTAACAATTTAGCCGAATAAGCCGTTGTAAAAGTCCAGTCAACGAAGACCATAAAAGGTTGAATACGGGAAATATTTCTTGTAGTCGTAAATTTTTGTACAGTTCTAGGAGGTAAAGTCATGAACAACATTAAACAACATACTAAACACCACCCAGGGGGAGGAGCGGGTAAGTGTGCGGGTGGGGGCCTGTTTGAAGGTCACATTCGTACGTTTTTCTTAAATAACTTGAAAATCGCGGCCACTAGCGAAACGTATCGCGGTACAGACTTAATCAGATTACATTTCCTACAAGAAAAGTCCTACTCATTTTTTCTCTGGGACTAATAGTTGGCACGTAGGGAGCGAGAGAATGTGAAAATCTCGCCCGAAGTGCATGCGAAGTGGCTTACCTGGTTTTTGTAGCCTAATTAGTGGTGCTTTGCTAACTTGATAGACCACAAATTATTCGTTTCGACTTCGTCTATACCACTATCACCCTTTCTAAACAATTGCCGTTTACATTATATATGTGTTTCTGTTCCACATTTCATCCTAGTTTTCTTTTTATTCACGTTTGGGATTAGTAAGACCACGAGAGGTACAGACCATCAATGTCACGTTTGATGGTTGGCCTTTCTTTGTGCCCAAATTTGATTCATCCTTTCAGAAGGAAGTCCCTTTCTTTCATCAGACCACGGTGTTCCAGTCTGTTTTCTAACTTTCCTCTGACGAATTTCCAAACAAATATCTTTTGTCTGAATGTTTTCCTACCTGTGAGGTCTGCCAGAGTTATACCGGCTGCTTTAAGATCCTCCTTAATCGCAGCAATCCACTTCATTGGCTCAATTTTGGCCCTACTTCTGTTTTCGTAGAATTCTACTATATATTTTGTTAACCTAATGGGAGCCATTCTTTTAATGTGCTCATAAGATTTAAGTTTTCGCTCCCTCATGTCACCATGTATGTCTGTGTATTCTTCTATTTCCTTATTACTTCTCCATCAATAATTTTGGGGCCTAATATTTTCCTAATAATTTTTCTTTCTTTCTTTTGAATTTCTTCAATATCCCTCATCCTACTTAAAATTAAAGTTTCTGCTCCATAACGAAATTCAGGTTTGATTACACTGCTGCAATGTCTAAGATTACAGAATTTAGAAAGTGATTTTTTATAATAAATATTTTGTGATAATCTGAATGCAATTGCCATCTTTTGAGAGCGAACTTAATTTGCAGCTTTTTCCAGACTGTTTTCTTGTATGATTTCTCCCAAGTATTTAAATTAAGATACCCATCTTATTTTTCCATATTTCATGTTCAAAAATTTTGGTGCTTGTTTGTTGCATGTCATGTATTCCGTTTCTTCGAATGATATTTGTAGTCCTAACTTTCTCGAGACTTCTTTAAGAATTTCAATTTGTTTTTGAGCTGTAGTAACATCCCTAGTTAAAATTTCCAGATCATCTGCAAGGCGAGGCAATCTACTCTAATATCACTTGTACCTAACTTGACTGATGGGTCTATATTTTGAATAGATTTTTGCTCCCGTCATTCTGTAATTACCTTTTTCAAAACAGAGTTAAACAGTGATGGAAAGAATTCATCTCCCTGTCTAACACCAGTCTTCATTTCAAATGGTTCAAAAACCTCTTCTATGAATTTAACCCTACATCTAGTGTTGGTTAACGTTTCCTTACTAAATGTTAGGGTTATATTATCTGGCCATTGTTCCTTTAAAATTTGGAAAAGAGATTCACGATCAGCTGAGTCGGAAGGCTTTTTAAAACACACAAATGTACATACAGTACTGTTAACAGAAACCTTTGGTGTCTGAGGATTACTTTCAAAGCAATAATTTGTTAATGACAGGGTCTGTTTGGTCTAAAGCCTACTTGGTATTCACCAATTTCAGGTTCTAGCTGTTCTTGGACTCTAGCAAGTACAGACTGCGAGAGAATTTTGTATGTGACTGGGAAGAGAGAGATTCCTCGGTATTTATTAATATCAGTCATATCCCCTTTTTTATGTAGTGGATGAATTATGGCAGTTTCCAGTTCTCAGGCATTTTCTCAGTTTGCCAGGTATGTCATATTAGTTGACGGATCTCTTATAGTGTTAGGGAAACCTGATTTCAGTAATTCAGCGATTATACCGTCTTCTCCGGACGTTTTATTGTTTTTAAGTCTTTTAATTTGTTTATTTTTTTCGATTTCATCAGTTGCTTTAGAGTTAGGTTTGGTGTCATTAATTTTTCTGTGGTTGGAATTTGTTCGCTGGTTCTGGACAGTTCAATAGTTTTTCAAAATAATTTGCAAGTACCTCACAATTTTCCTGGTTTTTAAGAGCCAAACTTCCATTTTCAATTTTGAAGCAAATACTTTGAGAATGGCAACTAGTTAGTTTTGTTTTGAATTTTTTTTACAAAAGACTCTTGTATTGTTCTTCTGGAAATCTTTTTCCGTTGCTCATTTCCTCTCTAACGGAGGACATTTTGAACATTTCCTGTAACAAAGTGTTTGAAGTCACGCTGGTACGTTCTGTTGCTGTGTATTTCCATTCCATGATTAATGTGATTTGAAGAGAAGTAATAAAATGAGCTCTAACATGGAAAGTAAGCGTTTCCGGACACATGTTCACATGACATATTTTCTTTCTTTGTGTGTGAGGAATGTTTCCTGAAAGTTTGCCCGTTCCTTTTTGTAACACCCCGTATAAACGAGTTAGAACACAAGTAAGCAGCTGTCTAAGGTTGCTTGCAGATGACGCTGTCGTATATCGACTAATGAAGTCAACAGAAGATCAAAACAAATTGCAAAACGATTTAGAAAAGATATGTGAATGGTGCGAAAATTGACAGTTCGCCCTAAATAACGGAAAGTTTGAAATCGTTCACATGAGTGTTAAAAGGAATCCTTAAACTTCAGTTACACGATAAATCAGTCAAATATAGAGGCCATAAATTCATCTAAATACCTAGGAATTACAGCTACGAAAAACTTAAATTGGAAGAAACACACAGACTATGTTGTGGGGAAGGCTAAATAGAGACTGCGTTTTATTGGCAGGACACTTCGAAAATGTAAAGGATCTACTAAGAAGATTGCCTACACTACGCTTGGCCGTCCTCTTTTAGAATACTGCTGCGCGGTGTGGGATCCCTACCTACTGACGGAGTACATCCGAAAAGTTGAAAGAAGGACAGCACGTTTTGTATTACCGCGAGATATGGAAGAAAGTGTCACTAAAACGATACAGGATTTGGGCTGAACATAATTAAAAGAAAGACGTTTCTCATTGCGACAGAATCATTTCACAAAATTCCAATCACCAACTTTCTGATCCGAATGCGAAAATACTTTATTGACAACGACCTACGTAGGGAGGAACGATCACCACGATAAAATAAGAGAAATCATAGCTCGTACGGAAAGATATAGGTGTTCAATCTTTCCGCGCGCTGTAAGAGATTGGAATAATGGAGAATTGTGTAGGTGGTTCGATGAACCCTCTGCGAGGCACTTAAATGTGATTTGCAGAGTATCCATGTAGATGTAGATGTAGATGCTGACCGTTGCGGTGAACGTTACATTGGAAATGTTGTTGTTGTTCTAAAAGCCGACGGGCCTGGAGAAACTCTCGAGTCAGTATACAACTCGACAACTGTCGTTTTGTCTGAGAACTATATGCAGTAGCTGTGTCCGCATAGTGTGAACAGAGACAGTATTTTGTTGCTAGTAACAGATCGTGCTCCATACGTGGCTAAAACTTCCACGGGGGTTCAGATTATCTACCCCAGTATGTTGTAGTTAACTCGTCTTGTGCATGGATTACACAGAGCTGTAGTTAGATATTATGGCATGTTGTTGCAAATGTCGCACTAAACTCTCCCTCAGCTGTTAACGATGTGCTACATACTTCTTCCCTTGCCTATGACCATTTAACTCGGTATCTTGTACGGCCGCTTAAATTCTATTGTAGCATCACATTTTAAATACTTCAAGATCTTTTATCAAGTTCTTTTATGGTCCACGTTCTGATTCGAGATGCCGGTGATGCTGTGTTCTATACTTCAACTTTCAGAAAAATCTCCTTCAATTCCACAACCAAATTTGATACCAGCAGCCTATTTCAGATAAAGCCTTCGTCTGCAGCAATCTGCTTGCGCTATGTTGTTTACTTTCGCCAGCTTGTGTAGTCGTATTTTGTATATCGGAGAATTCCGTCACTGCTTAAGCTACTCCTTTGTTTACTCTTAAGCCATATATTGTGGATAATGTGTTCTGTATTCAGTTCAGAAACACCCCTGGTGTGAATCTTGGCATTTGTAGGTATTGCTGTCTTTCTATTCCTCTTCCGATATGTTTCTACGACGTAAAAGTTATAAGACAGCTGCAGTTACATTTACTTTTCCTTAGACCCCTCAGAAAATCATAAATTTCTTCTTGGTCTTACTGTAGTGTCATGATGTATGGTGACAGTGTTTTACCTGACTTTGCTTTTCTTATTAATACTTTTATGGTACGTGCAACAATAGTAGCCTGAAAGATATTTGACCGGATTGCTACACAGATTGTACAGTGCGAACATTGTAACGAAAACTTCAAAAGGAAATTGATCCAAGCAAAGAGTGTACTTCAGAAAGAGAAATCGATTAGTGTGAAACGTTGCATGAATCAGAGAGTTACGTTCCTAAACTCTTACATGTGGGAAACAATATACACTCTCTGATCAAAAGTATCCGGACATCCCATGAAATGCGGACTGACCACCGTATGTCACGAGAGGCAAAAGTACGAGGATAAAATGAGGCTGGAATTGATGTTAAGATAGCTCAGTGAGTAATTGGATGTCACCCGAGTAACATATTCCTGAGGGACATTTAAGCACTTCTAAGGCTACCGAAAGAAGTTCGTGGCGGGCGGCGGCAGACCAGTTACAACACCAACAAAAATCCGTCTAAAGCTGCTGAGAGGAATCGTGGCGAGGCGTATCAGACAAGTCACTGGCAACTCAAAAAACAGCTGCCAAAGTCGACTATTGATAATGTGACTGTGAAGAGGAAACGTGAAGGAATAACCACAGACCAGCAAACCTTATGTACTGACCGACAGGGACAGTCATGCATTGCAGAGGATGGCTGTAAACGGTCGTTTGAAATAACTCGAGAGTTCCAAAGCGCTACCAACAGTCCGGCTAACACAATGGCTGTGTGAGGGAGTTAAAAAGAATGGGGAACGATGGTCGAACAGTATCTTATAAGGCACACTTTTCTGTAGTCAATGCTATGGAGACACTTGAGGTGGCGGTATTCGTGGATAGGGTATTTTCCCCTTACTGTGCTTAAGGAAACACGGAAGTGTATGGATACAATGTACAGAATTTTGTACTGCGTATAGTAGAGGAACAGTTTGGAAAAGATGATCTTTTGTATTGCCATGACAACGCTCTCAGTCGCAAATCAGCTTCTGTAAGGCACTGTTTTGTGGAGAATAACGTTCCTTAAATGGACTGGTCGGCCCAGAGTCCTGAACCTGAACCCAGTGGAATATATTTGGGACGATTTAGAACGTTGTATTCGCTCCAGAACATAGCGCCCATCATCGGCTCTCGGGGAAGAATGGGCTGCCATTCATCCGCAAATATTACAGACACTACATTAAAAGTGCTAAAGCAGAGTTCAAGCTGCCATGAAGACAAATCCAGCATTAATGGCCACTAATAGCAGTCCAGATGCTTTTCATCATGTAGTATATACCAAACTGAAGAGTAGAACAATTGAGAAGAAAAGACCTTGAACCCATTGAAATGACTTCCTACAGAGTGACATTAAAGAAATAAAAGTGGTTCCATTCCATACCGGTAGCCTGGTACAGATACAGGTTACGAATTTCTTGAAATAAGACTGTCGGTTGCATAATATTTTTCATGTACAGAAAATGGCGCGTTTCAGTCTTTTGGGGCATCATAAGATTTGCGTAAAAATTAATTTTGAAAAATAACATTCGCCCATTAACGCCTACATTGGAATTAAGTTTAAATTTTATAAGAAACCACCATCATTATTATTTCATCTTAATGCCATATGTGGGCATTAATGTACGAATGTCCCAAAAGGGCGAAACATGTAATTTTCTGTAAATAAAAAAGATTTTGCAATCGAAGATTATTTCAAGAATGACATTAAATATTAAGTCGAGAGGAGAAGTACGAAATTAATAGTCTCTGGGAGATATATGAAACGTAAAACCACTTAAGGATACTGGGTATTTATAAATGGTTTGAAATCGAAATTTGTTTTGACTTCATTAAATTCTATAGTCTTCCCTGATTACATCGATATATATATTGTAGGGTTTCAAATGGAAAATGACCTACATATACCACATTTTTAAGTTACGGTCACGTATGCCACGACGCCTACCTTTATTTCTGTTACAGAAACCACTATTATTTCCAAAAGAACCGTGAACATTCTGTTTCCTGCGATTTTACGTATGATACATTGTATATGTTTGTAACAGTGCAGGTTTCTAGTGTCTGTAAACAATTATGTTTGCTAGTATTTGTTTCACTGAAGCAGTTTGTTCAGGTGTTACTGGATGTTTGTTGCCCGAGTGCTATATATATTTGGAAGTACATATCCTTTAGTGTGCAATAAATACGAACTATGCCACGCATGAAGAAATTCAATAAAAGGAAATTCCGTGGTAACCAGTTCACAAACAAAGCAAGCCACATTGTTGACAGTAACCTATGTAGCAGCTCTTCACGGAAGAAACTCCCACATGGCACGACTCCCGATGATTCAAACTTTTTTGTTGATAATGTCGCTGTTTGTAGTGGATTTAATGTTGCTGATGTGGACATCTTATCTTCTTTGATAAAGAAAGTGGCGAAATGTAAACAATGTGCTGGTGAAGGCTGTCTGGAAATTAATTGAACAACAAAGTAACAGGATGGACTTAGCGTCAAAATTAGTTGTTCTGTGTATATCCTGCAATAAATCTACCTCCAAAATGACTTCTAACATTGTGCATAATTCATATTATGTGGATTTGAAGTTAGTATGTGCAATGCGTGCAATGAGAAAAGGAAAAACGCTGCTCAAATGTTTTGTGGTTTGATGGACCTTCCTTCTCCTCCCAGTAGGTTCAGCAAGTACTTAAAATACTTTTAGGTGACTTGACGGTTGTGTCTAAAGCATCTATGAAACATGCAGTGGAAGAAATTGTAAATATTAGTGGAACCACGGACATTGCTGTTGCACATGATGGGACATGGCAACGTCGAGGACATCTTTCCTTGAATGGTGTTTTAAGTGCTACTTCTCTGGAGAATGGAAAAGTTGTTGATGTTGAGCGCTTATCTGAGTATTGCCACACCTGCCATGGTAACACTGGATGACATATTGAACATCAGTGTTCTAAGAATTATGATGGTTACAGTGGAGGTATGCAGTGTGATGGAGCTCTAAAAATATTTCAGAGGTCGGTGCCCGTTTATAGCGTTAGATGTACGAAGTATCTAGACGATGGGGACTCTAACACTTTCAATAAAATTAATGACTTCAGTGTTTATGGTGATAACTTGGTAACAAAACTGGAGTGTTGTGGAGATGTGCAAAAGAAGATGGGGTCAAGGTTGAGGAAGCTATGAAGAGAAATGAAAGGAAATCTCTGTCTGGCCGAGGCAGATTGACAGAAACTGAAATAGACCTTCTTCAGAGTTGTTATGGACTGGCCATTAGACGAACTGCACCTCTGAATGATGTTACAGCAATGAGAAAAGCTGATGGGCCACCTACTTTCATAAGTTGTCCACAGATGATCACGCTGTTCAAGGACTTTGCCCAACAGGAGCAGATTCTTGGTGTGGTTACCAAAAAGCAAAAGAAACTGGTCAAATATACGATTATAAGCAATCTCTTCCTGAGCCTGTTATGAATGAAATACAACCAATTTTTAGAGACCTGAGTGACCCCGCTTTGCTTAGTAAATGTCTTCATAGGGGCACTCAGAATACAAATAAAAGTTTCTGCCACTGCACACGGGAAAATTTACCCAAGAATGTTTTTGTAGGATTAAATACATTAAAAGCTGGTGTACTAGATGCAGTGATATGTTTCAATGATGGAGTGAGAGAAAGGTTGGAAATCCTGAGAAATTTAGGTATAAAATGAGGCTCTAATATGGAAGATCAGTTGCCTGCGTGTGACAGACAACGGGTGCATGAAACTGAAAGATTCGCTCTTTAAGGTACCAAAGAAGCAAAAGTGCTAAAAGCAATGCCAAGAGGAAGCTTGAAGATGAAAGAATGCTGCAGGATGAAGACTATACTTGTGGAATTCTCTGACGCACAGTTTAATAGGACTCATATTTTTATTCACAATTTCCCGCAAGTTGAATTTTTCAGAATTCCTGAAGATTATAAAGCATTGCTCTAATTTAATTCTGTAACTTGAAATAGTCAATACTGTGTAGTGTAGTGTATTGCAGAATCAAGTAAATTATAGAAAAAATAACATTTTTATAGGGAAACAATTATTAAAATTAAAATGTAAGATGTGATGTGTTCTTATCCTTGTAATATAAATAAAAGGTGGAATTAAACAGGGCTAGTACCTCAGGCATCATGTCATGCATATCTGGTAAAAACTTGGTTTCCTTCATATGTATAACATTAGATTAAATGGTATCTCAATTTGAGGACGTATTTTAAAAAATTTGAACAATTCGTTTGTAATTTTTTTAATAATCCTGAGCAGGTTCAAAAACATTTAAAATACTTCTAAAGGTGTGCTGATTTACCTGATATCAACAAAAAATCTGTGAATCAGTTACATTATAAACTGAAAGAAATAGATGTTGAATTTTATTGAGCTGGAAAAGTACCCTGTATCCTTAATTTTATATGAGCAGAGCATCCTAATGCAACAACTAATAAATTGTTTGGCACATAGCATTAAAGATGAATAACTTTTGAATGGTAGAAAAACGTGAGGTATTATCAAAAAATAAGCTTTCAGAGGATCCTGAGATATTAAAAGATTTGGCACAAGTCACGTAGAGAAAGAAAGAGAGAGAGAGAGAGAGAGAGAGAGAGAATGGGTAACACAGGCCATAATGGTAGGGGATGTCCAACTTTAAAAAAGTCATTAAGTATTATCGTATTATAAAAGAAATAGCTCTTAGTGCAAACTGAGATATTAAAAGATTTGGCCCAAGTCATGTATAGAGACAGTTTAACATCGATCTAGTACAACAACGGATATCTAACTTTAAAAATAATCGTACATTTTATCACAGTACCATACTCGACGTTGCTGACCATGTTTAAAGTAATCAAAGACATCTCTTTCCTGCCCCCCCCCCCCCCAAAAAAAAAGTTAAATATGAATAACAGATGGGCGCCCCCGTTTATTCCTTTCGTTGCTGCTACGAGTATCTTCTCCAGCAGTGACGTTTTCAATGAGCTGCTGTAAGGAAGCAAGAAATCAAATGCTAATGTAGTATGGACCACGATGTTGCTACCATAACGAAATACGAGCAAGAGCTACGAGTCATTACTAGATATTTTTTCTCACGGTAAAGCCATATGGTTTCCAAATGTTCGTTTCGTGTCCAGATAACGAGAAACGGTCTCGTACGTTGCTGCGGGACAAGGCAAATCGAATTTCTAGTGGCAGATTAAAATTAAAATTATAGGACGGACATCGCATCGCTAAAAAATGTACACGTTAAACCCGTGCATCAGACACAGTTCCAAAGAGCAATGAAATTTTAATTGAATTGGTGCCACAGCATAGCGAAAAATGTTTCAGCTGCATACACTTGCTCTCTGCAGATCACATGTTATTTCATATCACTATATATTACTAATCTGAAAGAAAATTAAGCCAAAAAATTTGAATGCACTTTGATTGCATCCTAGCAGTGATATATGAAGTTACGTATGAGTGTAAGACATATTATAGTTCCAGTAATTTTTTCCGGGATATGTTACCGCATAATATCGTAATATGGACCAATGTTTCGGCCAATGCAAGAACAGCAGGGTAATTGGAATTGGAACTGAAATGCAGTACACTGCTTTTTATTCTTTAATAATTATTTTTCGGAGAGGAAAGTAACTAGGAATATTAGACATTACATTTAGTTGCCTGCATTTTATTTGTCTTAAATGCGGTAAAGGTTAATTACTTTCTTTCTAAACTAACCTTTATTCAATAGGCGGTTACCATCTTCCGGTAGAGTTGGGATTGTATCATTCGTAAAATTTCTCACTTACACAACTCCTGAAGTGAAATAACTACAAAGGGGAATTAATGAATGTGATTCCACAGATATGGGCTTAAGCCTTGTGGTTCATTATTAAGCACTTTCCAGTGTCACAACCCTGAGACGATTGTAACTGATTTTCATGAAAGATAAAAAGTAGTTGTCTGCATGTTGTATATGAAGCTTCCATTCCCTCCGCTTGACGAGATTCGTATAATGTTGGAATTAAACACAGTCAGAAACTTCGTTCTTAATGGGGTGGCACGTGGAAGACTAAATGGTGCTGTTGGAACAGTGAGTCATGATCTATTCTCAAAATTACCTAAGACATTTCTTAATCTGCTTTTTCCTTGTTACCGCCAGAGCATTAAGGCACACACGCTCGTATTTCGACCACTTAAAGAGAAAAAAAGCGGTAAGTTCGAGTAGGACTCGCGCTCTGATACTTCCGTACAAACTTAAATACGTATACAGACTGTTCGACTACATATGTGCATCAAAATATGTGACACAAAAGACGATATCTTTTCTGGCATTGACTTAGAAGATTAATTATTTATTTTTATTTTCAGCTATAAGTAATTTTAGTTTTGTTATGTTTAATTTAACGTGACGCAAAGCGTTTAGGGGATGTTCTGTCCACCTTCAGGCTTCTGTGCATATTCCTGAAGATGGCCAGAACATCTTCGAAACGTGTTGCGTTATGTTAAATGAAACATGAAAGAAATAAAAGTGACTGGTAGCACAAAATACGAAAAAATAAATATTCCTTGCAGTCACACCTCCAGAACATAGCCAGTATGGGCACAGTTAATTAGAAGCTTACAATTTTCGCACTGCCAAGGGACCATAGACCTTAATACGTTACACAAATTTCAACTTCTTACATTCCGTGAGAAAAAATGGTCTTAACGGGTGGACAATAACGTGATACAGTTAAGGTCCGTTCTTACGATTGAGGCACCGAACCCCAAAAAGGAATAAATTGTAATATTACGTGTTGCCCATGTCTGAAATCGTTCAGTACACTGTCAAATATGCCCAATCAGCTCTAAATACGGTGCCAGTTACAATTATTGGGCTGGGCAAATGATACTCGGATTCAAAGAAATTCTAAATATCCCGAAACGCAGCAGAGGTCGATTTATTATCGAATACTGTTCGAGTAATCTTTTGACATTTGACTAACGCGGCGTTAGAGAAAACGATCGCGAGAAGCTAAAATGTTGCCAAAAAAACGAGCTACATCTCTGCCTAATATTTGACACTTTCGTGGAACACACGTAGAAACGGTAATAAATCCTACCACCGTACACACTGCTGTATTTGAACTATTTCACAATACGAAGTCTCACACAGTACTTATGGATACCGTGTATAAACATTTATGGTGATGTTTCAGAGTGAAATTGTGTCAAATGCAACAGTAATCCTTAAAAAATTTTATTCGATTGAGCCCAACAAAATGTTTTGTTTGGGTATTAAAGGCTATAACAATGTATCAAGTAAGCTGCCAATTATTTCGCTGTTCACAAGTTAAAATAACCTGTAAAACGTAAGCAGTTTTTGATTACCTTTAAAAAAAGATGATAACGTTCAGATGAAACAAATAGGGAAATTAACTGAGAATTAAATGTCTAATAAACCAAATAAAAATTGACTGTAATCGTGATTGTTAGAACAGATGACTAACAACACCCGTTGTGAAGACAGGACCAACAGACGTTACTAAGCCGGTCGGAGTGGCCGAGCGGTTCTAGGCTCTACAGTCTGGAACCGCGTGACCGCTACGGTCGCAGGTTCGAATCCTGCCTCGGGCATGGATGTGTGTGATGTCCTTAGGTTAGTTAGGTTTAAGTAGTTCTAAGTTCTAGGAGACTGATGACCTCAGAAGTTAAGTCCCATAGTGCTCAGAATCATTTGACCCATTTGAAGACATTACTAGATCGTAGGATGACCTCGTCATTTAGACTGCATCGTTATTATGAACCATGCTGGGGTGCTACTGTAAATTGTATTTATTCGTAATTTCCATTCCTTTATCCTATTGGTTATAGGCCTATAAATAATATTCTGAGTGGTTCCAATAAGAAATCATGTGCATTCCGAAAAACTAGTCAATCACATATTTTTAATCTAAAATTAGAACGAAATCAGATAAAAATATTTAACTCTGTTAATACAAATTATATTTTATAATAATACATGGATTTCTGCTTTTTAAATTACCAACTTTCATCAGGTTCTCGGAACAAAGCACCTCGAGACAATGACGTCAACGTTAAGTATCTGTAATTATTTGTTGAATGCACTTCAAATAAACTGAAAGTTCAAAACAGAAGTGGTGAACTCTAAACTGCTTTTATCCTTGTAATTGCTTCTGATAATGTGACTGTGGAAGCTGGGCACATTTCACAATGGAACCACGCTGGTACCCAGGTGTGCACCTCTTCGTCCAAAGTATATTGATGGCCACGATCATCTTTGTTCAGGGCTCTAAAAATATGGAAATCCCAAGGCGAGACATCTGTCTCACCTGTCTAGTTTCATTTGACAGCCCTTTATACAGTGTGAGTCACTAACTATTTCCACCAATAATAACTCCGAAAGAATGATAGGAGCTGAAAATTTGTGGCACAAAAGTTGCATGGGACAATGGGAGCCATAATATGACGTTGGTTTTGTTGGTTTTTTTATTGCTAGGTGGGGTCGTGTCAGGTGCTACAGTTTGGTGCTTACTTTCTGGTAACGGCTATCGAGATAAATGAAATGATGTGTAACCGTAAGATCTTTCAAGGACAACGAAGCTCCCTAAGGTGACATGAACGTCCATTTACAGAAGGTGTTTGAAGTGATGACATTGGTATCAATGCAGTGCTGCAATCTTCTTATCATGGACTGAGGGGTATTCTTTAGCACATGGCACTTGTCGTTGCACATGCTCTGACAAATCTCTCTCGCACATCTTCAGCTGTAGTTCGAACATCTGCATAAGCAATTTCTTTTACGAATACCCACAAGAAAAAATTCGGAGGCGTCAAGTCTGGTGAACGAGCCGGCCACGACACATCTCCTCCGCGTCCAATCCAACGATTTGGAAATTGTCTCTGCAACTCATTTCTAGCCATCAGCGAAAAAAGTGCCGGACACCCATCGGTTGAAACCACATTCTGTTCCTTCTTCCTAAAGGTATTTCTTCCAGTAACAGACTTGATGTTTCTTGCAGGAATGTGGTGTACTTCCTGCCAGTAATATTTCCTTCAATGAAATAGGGGCCTATAATTCTGTCTTCCGTCCCACACCATACATTCACCGACCACGGATTTTGGTGTGCAAGTTGCTGCAGCCAACATGGATTTTCAGTTGCCCAACAATGCATGTTATGCAAATTAACATTTCCATGTTTCGTGAATGTAGCCCCGTCAGTAAATAAAATCAAATTAATAAATGTGTCATCCCCCTGATTAGAAGTTTATCATACACATATTTAAATGTACGACATGTCGGGTGAGTTCGTTTAGGATATCTTTCAGCGTATAAGTCTCTAGCTCTCACTGAATTTCGTTGGCATTCTCCGTAAATGAGAAGCATATCGACTTATTCTTCTAAGGAATACGTCATTCACATACACTTGACTCGACGATACTGGTTTTACAGTTCCTATTAGTGTTGTATTGCGAAACCGTCGAATGGCGTTTAGATGTAAATGGCACGTTAATTGAATACGCCGTATTCGGCGAATATTTACTATTTGCATGATATACGAGACAGAATTGTCGGAGCCTGTGCTTCGATAAGTGCCGAAGTGGTAAGGAATACCACTCAGTCCATGATAAGAAGATTGCAGCACTGTATTGATACCAATGGTCATCACTTGGAACATCTCTAAATGGACGTTCATGTCCCCCTTTTTTAACTTCATTGACCTTCAGAGACCTTACTATTACACATCAGTGGATTCGTCTCGATAGTCGTTATCAGAAAATAAGAACCAACCTATAGCATCCTATTTGAAAAAACAAAGTTGAACTTCATATCTCTGACGCGACCTCACCTAGCAACAAAAAAGCAACCTCATATTATGGCCCCCTTTGTCCAATGCAACATTTGTCCCACAAACTTTGCAGCCAGTATCTTACTTTAGGAGTTACTCCAGGTGGCAATAGTTAGTTGCTCACTCTGTATATTTTATTTGTAGCGACTGAAAATCATAATGTTTTTGTAACGATTATGCCAATACCCTTCTTCCGATAGGTATGAAGCGCAGAGGAATTAGTCTACTGAATAGGTCTTGGCGTAATTTTACGTTTGGCACATAAAACAACGCTGGCTTTGAGTATTTACTGGTCGCCAACAGGACAGGTCATTACAAATTCAAGAAATGAAAAACAAGAACTTTGTACCTTTCGTAAACACAGCTTTCACAATAGCACTACCCGCTATTAGCTGCATCTATGTTCATATCTAATCACACAAATTATGTTGTGTACACCATTCTTCAGTCACTAGCTTTCTAGTTTTAACATCACAAAAATGGCTCTGAGCACTATGGGACTTAACATCTGTGGTCATCAGTCCCCTAGAACTTAGAACTACTTAAACCTAACTAACCTAAGGACATCACACACATCCATGCCCGAGGCAGGATTCGAACCTGCGACCGGAGCGGTCACGCGGTTTCAGACTGAAGCGCCTAGACCGCACGGCCACACCGACCGGCTTTAACATCACAGATAATTTCTATGGATCACGATAGAAACACTTGCATCTGGTGTCTTGTATAGAATAGTGGAGCTGTGGATTCACAAGCTGAATCGGCGAAACAGCAATATCGCTAGATGCCAGAGATGGAGTAATCCTGCCTGCAAGCGGAGTGCTGATGTAGATCGAAGTAACAACCAAAATTCAGAAATAATCTACGGTCGTCGCTTGCAAAGTGCACAGTACCAGAACCAAAGAGCGAAAGTTTAGCCAGCGTTACAAATCAGGCTCATTACACTACACTGAGGTGACAAAAATTATGGAATACCTCCTAATACCGTGGTGGACTTCCTTATGCCCTGCTTAGTGCATCAACATTACGTGGCATAGACACAACAAGTCGTTGGAAGTCCCCTGCAGACATATAGAGTTATGTTGCCATTATAGCCGTCCATAATTGCGATCATGTTGTCGGTGTAAGATTTGGTTCACGAACTGATGTCTCGATTAGGTCCCATAAATGTTTGATGGGAATCTTGTGGGGCGATCTGGGTTGTCAAGTCATTCTCTCGAATTATTGAGAGTGTTCTACAAGTCCACGGCGAACAATTGTGACCCAGTGTCACGGCCTTTTGCCATCCATAAAAATTCCATAGTTGTTTTGAAGCATGAAGTCCCGAATGGCTGCAAATAGCCTCCAAGGAGACAGTCCATTCCATGAAAACACAGTCTTCATCATTCCACAGTCACTAGCATCTTGCACAGTGCTTTGTTGACAACTTGGGACTATGGCTTCGTGGGGTCTGCGCTACTCTCGAACCCTGCAACCAGCTCTTCCCTAAGGAAATCGGGACGGACCAGGCCAAAGTTTTACAGCCCTCTAGGCTCCATCAGATGTGTCCATGAGCTTAGGAGAGGTGTTTCAGGCGATGTCGTGCTGTTAGCAAAGGCCATAGAGTCGGTCGTCAAGTTTCGCCGCACTGTACTCACTGAGGGGTCCGTCGTACGCCCCACGTTGATTTATGCAGTTATTTCACGCAGCGTTGCTAGTCCGTTAGCACTAACAACTCTTCACAAGCGCCGCTGTCCTCAGCCGTTAAGTGAAGGCCATCGGCCACTGTGTTGTCTGTACTGAGAGGTAATGCCTGAAATTTTGTTTTTTCTGCGTACTCTTGACAGTCTGGATCCCGGAATATACAATTCGCTAACGATTTCCGAAAAGGAGTGTCGCATGCGTCTAGCTTCAATTACCATTCTGCAGTCAAAGCCTATTAATTCCCATTCTGCGGCCATTATCACACCGGGAACCTTTTCTCGTGAATCAGCTGAGTGCAATTGACAGCTCTGCGAAGGCACTGCCCTATTATACCATGGGTACGCAATACTACCGCCACATGTGTAAATGCATATCGCTGTTCCATACCTTCTGTCATGTCAGTGAAGTATTGTTGCGGCATGTTTTTGACAGGTTTACGCTGTCTGCCGATCCGCAGAGGATTTCAAAGTCACTCGCAGGAAGCCACACCCCATAAGTCCCGGCTCGCTAGAAGGCGTGCCCGGAGTACCTGCGTGCTGACGTCTCACGTGGACGGTATTCACTATTTGATCAAAAGCATCTGGACACCTACTATTGAACATTATTGTGACCTGAGTCCACCTTTTGCCTTTCTTACGGTTTCAACCCTGATAGGACACTTTCGTTTAGATGTCTGATTGAGGAGGTATGACAGACCACACTTCCTGAGGAGCCGAAACCAGAGGAGGTAGAAAATGAGATCTGGAGGGAAGTCGACGTTCTAACTCATCCCAAAGATCTAGTCTCTTAGCAGACCTGTCCATTTCAGGAATGTTATTGTCCACAAACCATTGTCTCACCGATATTTCTTCATGACAGGGCGCATTGTTACACTGATACAAACAGTCGTTGTCTCGGCAGTACACAATGCTGTAAAAAGTTTTCATATCCTTCCGCATTTGGAGTTATCTTAAGACCAGTAAGGGGACCACATGCTAACAATATGAATCACTCCGATACCATAATACCAGATCCTCCGTTCTTCACTGTGCGCACTACGTATGATGGAACGTAAGGTTCTTCTAGCATTCATGAAACCCATGCCTTTCCATAGGATTGGCACACGATATACCGTGACTCATAAATCGTTTCCTGTCGTACAGTATCCAGTGGTGTTCCTCTTTACAACACCTAAAGCGTCACTCAACACCGGCTACAGGGATCTGAGGCTCATGAGGAGCTGCTCGACTACTATACCGCATTCTTTTCGGTTCCCTAGGCACAGCCAATGAGGCAGCTCGACTGAGGCTCTTACGAATTCACCAGTGATACCTTCCACCGATCTCGCGAGATTTTTTACAAACACTTCCAAAATTCTTGACGGTACCTGTCCATCAGTAAGTGAGGTCTGCATGGTCTTTGTTTACGTTTGGTTGTTCCTTCGCGTTTGCACTTCTCGGTCAGATCAGTAGCAGTCGATATGGGTGGCTTTAGAAGAGCTGAAATGTCTCTCATGGATTTGCTACCCGTAGTACTTGCAATGACTTATCCATGTTAAAAGTCTCCAAGATCTTCTGACCGACCCATTCTGCTTGCTATTACTGCTTCTCTAATGGCAGCAGAACACTCCTTCACCTGTGCTTACACTGTCGACTCTGCCTGTCATATCTAGTGGTCGACCGCGCCTTACATAGGGGCGTCCAAATACTCCATTGCATTAAGGCGCCGATTGATATACACTCACGCTCATAAATTAAGGATAATTGCAGAATGTGGTGCCACACAACGTGGCACTACACAAAACTGGCGCTAATAGCATAGGCACATAGGGAACACACACGACACAGATCTGTAAGTCCACGGTATTGGTGACAAGTTGAGAAGACCGTCCCAGGACGCATGTGCTACAAAACGCCACTGTTTCCTGCGCATGTACCCCGACATCAATATGGGATATTATCACCATGCACACGTACACTGGCCGCACGACGGGCTGGCATACTCTGGATCAGGTGGTCGAGCAGCTGCTGAGGTATAGCCTCCCATTCTTGCACTAGTGCCTTTCAGAGCTCCTAAAGTGTCGTAGGGGTTTGAAGACGTGCAGCGATACGTGGACCGAGAGCATCCCACACGTACTCGATGGGGTTTAGGTCTGGAGAACAGGCACGCCGCTCCATTCGCCTGATATCGTCTGTTTCAAGGTACTCCTCCACGATAGCAGCTCGGTGGGGCCGTGCGTTATCATCCATCAGGAGTAAGGTGGGACCCACTGTACCCCTGAAAAGGCGGACATATTGGTGCAAAATGACGTCCAGATACACCTGACCTGTTACAGTTCCTCTGTCAAAGACATGCAGGGCTGTACGTGCACCAATCATAATCCCACCCCACACCGTCAAACCACGACCCCCATACAGGTTCCTTTCAAGGAAATCAAGGAGTTGGAATCTGGTTCCTGGTTCACGCCAGATGAAAACCCAGTGAGAATCACTGTTCAGGGTATACCTGGACTCGTCCGTGAACATAACTTGGGACCACTGTTCCAATGATCATGTATTGCGTTCGTGGCACCAGGCTTTACGGGCTCTCCTGAGACCAGAGGTCAGTGAAATTCACCTTGCAGGTTTCCGGGCGAATAAACCATGTGTATTCAGTCGTCTGTAAACTGTGTGTCTGGAGACAACTGTTACAGTGGCTGCTGTAAAGTCCCGAGCAAGGCTACCTGCAGTACTCCGTGGCCGTCTGCGGGTGAGATATCGGTCTTCTTGTGGTGTTGTACACTGTGGACGTCCCGTACTGTAGCGCCTGGACACGGTTCCTGTCGGCTGGAATCGTTGCCATAGCCGTGAGATCACAGTTTGTGATACACGGAGGGCCCGTGCTGCGACCGGCTGTGTTTGACCAGCCGCCAGTCGCCCTAGTATTCTACCCCTCAGAACGTCAATTTCAACACAGAGTCACCATTAGCACGTCTGAAAACGGCTGCACACTTACTCGCTGCATCGTACTCTGACATGCACCAACACATCTATGCGTATGTGGACTGCTCCCAGCGCCACTGTGCGATGAACGCAGGTCATACCCCGCAAATAGCCCACCAGAGCGTTGTTTCACTATGTATCAGCATTATCCTTAATTTATGAGCATTAGTGCAGTTACAATCCCGGCCTCTGAATCGACATGGGCTTTGAAGTGTACTGAAGGTGATATTCAGGAACAGACAGGGGCTGTATGCTTCCATCATATGTAACAACTTTCTGGAGCGAAAAGTGGAAGCGTAATGTGTGTAGAACTGAAGAACTTCACTGTAGAAACTCTCTTAGGTAGGAATATTGTTATTAATCTGATTCATAGAACGAGATTTTCACTCTGCAGCGGAGTGTGCGCTGATATGAAACTTCCTGGCAGATTAAAACTGTGTGCCCGAGCAGGAGAGCTTCTGTAAAGTTTGGAAGGTAGGAGACGAGATACTGGCAGAAGTAAAGCTGTGAGTACCGGGCGTGAGTCGTGCTTCGGTAGCTCAGATGGTAGAGCACTTGCCCGCGAAAGGCAAAGGTCCCGAGTTCGAGTCTCGGTCGGGCACACAGTTTTAATCTGCCAGGAAGTTTCAATCTGATTCATGCTTCAGTACTTCGGAGTACATCATGTGTTCAGTAGCCAGAATACCCAGCCACTCTAGACAATATTACCATGGCTGTTTGGTGCTTCTCCTAGGGCTGAGGAGTAGAGATAGGTCACAATTTGTTATACGATGTTTAATAGTATTACTTCGAAAAGCACTGCGGGCGCGTTAAGAGTGCTCCACGGTGATATCCTCCCGTAACGGGACGTGACGAAAATAGCAGGAGGGGAGGTAGGACATTAGAGTTAACGTCACGTCGACAGCGAAGTCATAAGAGATGGAGCAGGAGCTCGGATAATGGATGGATGGGGGAAGAAATCGGCCACTCCCTTTTCAAAGAGTATATCACCGTGGAACACTCTTAATACCCCCTCCTGTCATTTGCCTGGAGCGATTTTACGGTAAATCTGGAAAACCGAAATCTGGATGGCGGGAAGGAGATTTGAACCATCTTCCTACCGAATACGATTCCTGTTAGCTAACCACAGCACCACCTAGCTCGGTTTCACCAAAATACACATGCAGATGCTAAATTTATGTTGTGCTAGTAATTGTCATCACCCACTACATTTTGTGATATATTACCTCAGAATTTGTTTGACCCTATAGGGTATTATTACACTACTGTTTGTCAGTTTTATAATGTGTAAATACAATTATGTGAAGATCTAAAACGTACGTAAGAAAAATTTACAAATCTTCTAAGATTTCTGATTACACCATAGATAGGCAATTGTTTTGCAAATGTTAAACGTTATTTTATTTATGACGCAGAGCTAAACTGGGGTGCTCCTACAGCTTCGGCTCAGGACTGTTGTATACGAGGAAATAAATCAGACCAGTGGAATAGGCTTTTAATCTTGCTCAGTACCATTAACTGGATAGATAGAAAATTAACGTCCAGGTTTCTGATAAATTCGTTCCACGTGTAGATGACGGAAGTCAAGGTGGTTATGAGCGCCTTAGCTGCACAGTCGTAGTTTAGCCATCACGCAAGATGTAGAGTTGGTTGTTCCATAACAGAAACAGGCAAGATATTCCCCCTGATTTAGTTGAGCCTGTAACAGAGTGTACTTTGAAACACAGTTTTAGAAACTTACACTGTACTTCAGTAGTAACTTGCCCAAGTTTCCAATTTATTTTGTTCGTATCAGCTTTTGTTGTGAGCAACATTAATATTGAAAGTATTTATTTTTAAATCAATGTATAGTGCAAAATTATTATCTGATGCTTCACAGATAGGAACAAATTCATGTTTGCAGTTTAAATACATTTGATAGCGTTCGATAACTTCCAGCTTCTTAAGGACTTGTGCCATATTCATTAGTTAAATCAACGAGCATGTTCTGCACTCACGTGCGTATTTTCTAGCTCATTTTCCGAGGTTTGGCTGCTTCAAAGTAGGTCAAATAATTTTTTTCTGAGTAAAGGGTACAGTTCTTCTCCAAAATCAGAGAAAGCATTAAAGGTCGAGTATTGAACAGGTGTTTGTCAAATGTCGTTATTGCAGGCATAAAGTAAGAGCGTGTATGCTACTCTGCAACAATATTATAAAATTTTGGAAGTAACCAACATTAGGTAGGAAGTAAAATACATTGCAGTACTATAGTAACATCCAGTTAGTCAATTTGCAGCAATACGTTCGCCAAACGATAGCCTTTTCGTCAACACTTATTAGTTTACGATATGTTACGGCTGAAATACGTTGAAGCATCGTAATAGGGAGCATGAAGTAGACTGCTAATGTATTCGTTCCGCCTTAGAGGAAATATAAAATATACGCGATGTGTTAATGTGACATTGGGCAAAAGAATACGGGAAGTTCTAGATGAATAGTACAGAGCCCACTTATTGAAACTACTCACTCGTTCTGCGTATCTAGCGGGCTCTAAAGCAATTACTTAAATGATCATAGCAAGGAAAACTAAATACAGGCACCGTGGAAAGTTATCCATCTGTCTGTTATATGTAATTCGCTAGCATGTCGTAAATTAAATTCATAATGGCCTCAGACTGAGTACGGAGAGACAAACATTCAAAACTTCACTTCAAATAAACGTGCGATTAACGTTCCACCAAAAGCATTAAATATACAAGGGGGCCGTTAAAATTAACTTCGACTGCTATTTTCTCATGAGTGAATAACCTACTCAGCACATCATAATGTTTCATATACCGGCTTCTCTCTATATATCTACTTCTCTCTCTCTCTCTCTCTCTATCACCCTCTTACATCACACAAACACACACACACACACACACACACACACACATATTTACGAAGACCTGCACAGTCATGCCCTCATCTGCCTCTTATTTACGGATGCGATGCTCCGTCCACATACCGGTTGTTCCCCCTCTTAGCCAAATTGTCAAGTGATAGGGAAATTGTAAGAGCATTAACTTAAATACAAACTCAACTAGAAATATAAACCAAAAGTGACTTGTGGAATTTTGATGTGGCTGACAGGTTCTGCGCTCAGAACTGTCTTACAAACTACACGGAAATATCTTGAAGTCATTAGGCTTATTATCAGTTGCTGAACTAAAGCCGTGGTGATTCGTAAGAACACACCATTTAGGTTGGCAACAACTATCACCCAAGGTCACAAGAGGCAGCCATAGTTCGAGTAAATTTTTGTGTAGCGTTCCCACTGTATGAACCGAAACCACGGATACTTAATTCTTATTAATTAGCCACGGATTAATGTGACGTTCTTTGCATTCGATAGTCGAAGACATCAATCCTCGATAGTGGTTCTGTGGTTAGAGGCATGAAAATGTTATCTTCCGGCATGTATACTACCACTCCTAGCGACGAGAACCTTCAAGTCATACAAAAAATTCTTTCTCTTTCTGTGTGCAGAAAAAAAAACTTTGTGGCACAGGTAAATGCAATCATATTAAAATTTATGATTAATTACTGTTAAACGAGATAGAAGGAACACGTCAGTTTCATTTTGCCTGATAATTTACACAATTTAATTTGAGAGCAGTAAATGACTCAACTAATACCTATTCAGCATGTATATCGGTAGCAGTTCAGTCAGTACTGTGAATCTATCAAATATGTAAGTATTTAGCTCTATTTGGCTCTCATTCTATTTATTACTCTAAAGTCTTCGTTGCAAATAATCATAATACCAAGATACAATTTAATTCGACTTCGAAAGAAGCAAAAACAGCCTTGGTGGAACGCGGATTATGAAACAGCAGTAAAGTCTAGGCAAGAGGCATTAAAAATTGGAATAGTAACAAAACTGAAAATACGTACAAAACCTTTCTAACTGTAAGAAAGGAAGTATCTAAATTAATCCAAAGGACTAAAAGAAACTACGAAAATGTCCAACTTTTAGAAATCGAAAAAGACCTCCAAAAGAACAATACAAAAAAATTCTATAGAACATTAAAAAAGTAACTGGTTACCAACCCCAAAGTCTTTGCTTCAAAAATTAAAGTGGCATTTTGGCTCTTAATAACCAGGAAATTTTCTAAGGTACTTGATAAATATTCTGAAATACTATAAACTGTCCAGAACCAGAGAATAAATTCCAACCACAGAAGACTAATAATACCAACCCTAACTCTTAAGGACATGATGAAATCGGAATAACTAAAGAATTAAGAAACTTACAAACAATAAAGCATTCGGAGAAGATGTTATAATTGCGGAACTACTAAAATCAGCTCGCACTAAGACTATAAAAGAGATCTCTCAACTAATAGACGTATCTGGCAAACTGAGGAAATACCTGAGGAGTGAAAAACTGCCCTAATTCATCCATTGCATAAAAAGGGGATAGAACCTATATTAATAATTACCGAAGAAACACTGTTCTCTCGTTCACACAAAAAATTCTTTTACAATTTTTACTTAATCGAGCCCAACAACAGTAAGAACCTACTATTGGAGTATACCATGAGCGCTGTAGACCAAACAGGTCCTGTCCAGAACAAATTCTTAGTTTAAAACTAATCCTTAGGCACCAAAGGATTTCTGGCAACAATATTGTATGTACATTTGTGGATTTTAAAAAGGCCTACGACTCAGTTGTTCGTGAATCTCTAACTCGGATTAAGGAAACGTTAAAAGACATTAGCTCTAAAGTTAAATTCGTGGGAGAAATTTTTGAACCATTTGACATAAAGACTGGTGTTTGACAGAGAAAAGGACTTTCCCCATTACAGTTTAATTATGATTACTGAATGGCGAGAGCAAAAGTCGAGTCAGAATTTAGATCAATCAATGAAGTCTGGTGGAGTAATATTACAGTAGACTGCCTAGCCTCTGCAGGAGATCTCGCAATTTTAACTAGGGTTATTACTATAGCTTAACAGCAAATTGAAATTCTTAAAGGAGTTGCGGAAAAAGTAGGACTACAAATATGAATCGAAAAAACGAAAGAAATGATCACGAAACATAGAAAAATGAAAACGGTTTCTCCATTTAAATACCTGGGCGAAATCATACAAGAAAACGGTCTGGAAAACGCTGCAGAAGAAGTTCGCTATCAAAAAATGGGAGCTATATCCAGATTAATATTTGTAATAAAACTTCACTTTCTGATTTCAGTATATTTAGGCATTACAACACTGTAATCAAACCTGAGCGTCTTTATGGAGCAGAAACATAGCTTTTAAATAGAAAGAGGGATATTAAGGAAATTCAAAACGAAGAAAGTCGCGCGGAGTGGCCTCGCAGTTAGAGGAGCCATGTCACGGATTGCGCGGCCCCTCCAACCGGAGTCTCGAGTCCTCTCTCGGGCATGAGTGTGTGTGTTGTTCTTGGCATAAATTAGTTTAAGTTATTTTAAGTAGTGTGTAAGTCTAGGGACCGATGACCTCAGTAGTTTCGGCCCTTGGGAATTCACACACATTTGAACATTTGAAGAAAGAAAGAGAGAGTTAGGAAAATATTAGGGCCCAACATTACTGATGGAGAATCTTATACTCTGAGAAGTAATAAGATAACAGAAGAATACACAGACATACGTGGTGACATGAGAAAACGAAGACTTAAATTTTATGGGCACATTAAAAGCATAGCACCCATTAGGTTGACAAAACAAATAGTTGAATTCTACGGAAACAGAAGTAAGGCCAAAACTGAGCCAATTAAATGGATTGCTACGCTTAAGGAGGATCTTAAATTGGCCGTTATAAGTCAGGCAGACGTTACAGATAGAAAAACATTCAGGCAAAAGGTATTTGATTGGAAACTTGATCAGAGGAGAATTAGAAAACGGATTTGGACATCGTGTTCTGATGAAAGAAAGTGACTTCATTCTGAAAGGATAAAACAAATTTGGATACAATGCGAGGCCAACTATCAAAAGCGACAGTGGTTGATTGTATCTGACGTGGTCCTATTGGGCCTATACGTGAATAATAATAAATACTTGAAGTAAATCCATTGTGAATATTATATTCACATGTGTCCTTGTTTTCAGATATTTTTGAGTAACGACGTATCTATGAACTGGTAAATTCTGTCCACAAATTTATTCTTAGAACTGTTTCAGTGGTTACTTCAAAATGTTAACTAGCAAACTGAAAACATATAAAATCGGTAAACATTGACTTACCTCGTTTTACGTGCTGGGCGAGTTAATGCAACATTGCTGTGATAGCTCTGAACACTACTAATTTAGAAGGTCCTCACTGTGTCAGAGCATGATGCAAAGATTTGTATGACCAGTTTATAATGAAGTGGAACCACCTAAAAAATTTATTTCTGATTCAGCACAATGTTAAGGATGGCCCTTAACATTTGTAGGATCACACAGTCACTAAATTCAAAAAAACAGTGGTAAGAGACACGGGCTACTGTATTGTTCAGGTCGATATAGCTTGATCTCATTCGTTGTTGGTTGACTGACTTGTCTGATGATGTAGCTAGAACTCAAAAACGGCCATCAATCTTTACGTAAGCCTGACAGCGTCTACTTGTTTGCAGTAACAGACTTCAGATGCCATTTGCATTGTGGAAGTCAAGGAATTACGAGTAGAACAATCACTCTTCATCTTCAAAATTTACTTTCAAAGATGAATTTGACCGTGTAAGCTGCAGGTTCTCTCTGAGTTTTCACCACATCTGTCCTCTCAGTTTACGCGTGTCATAGCAGTTTACAGTGTGTTTCAGTAAGAGCGCAAAAAAATTTAACGGCACATAGAGAATGCTCCACTGAACAACTTCAGGTAGAGAACCTGGAAATGGAGAAGCCTGCTTAAAGAGATAATAGGAATAAAGTCAGAGTGCTGTGTACTTTTTATTTATATTAGTTATTGTTCCTACTACTACTACTCGATTGTACAGCCCGTGGAGGGCCTTGGCCTGCATCACAATATCCTGCCATTCAATCCAGTCCATGGCTTTCCGTCTCCATCCTCTGATACAAATCGTTTTCATGTCTTCTTCAAATCCGTGCATCCCTCTCTTTCTGGGACGTCCCTTCCATCGTCTGCCTCCAGCCTTGCCATCAAAAACCTTCTTATGTGTTCTGTCTTCCTGCTTTCTAACCACGTGTCCTACCCATCGCAGTCTTCTTATTTTAATGGTAGTGACAATGTCAGGTTCTTCAAAAAGTCGTTCTAATTCTGCATTTGTACGGATGCAGCAACCTTCTTGATCGTTTATTATGCCGTATATTTTACGCAGAACCGTTCTCTCCCAAAAGCTAAGAATCCTTTCCTCGTTTGCAGTCATAATCAATGTCTCGCCACAACACACAAGATATGGTCTTATAATTGTTTTGTAAATGAGGATTTTAGATTTTCGTGATACAAGTGAGCTCCTAAGTATAGGTAGTGTGGCAAAGTGGCATCTGTTGCCTGCTGCTATTCTAGCTTTCACCTCGCTGCTGATGTCATTTGTCTCTGTGATAGTCGATCCGAGGTACTTGAAGTCTCTCACCCTTTCGAACTTCTTGTCGGCTTTCCTGAGATTTGGTAGGTTTCGCTGGTTGGTCACTGCCATGTATTTGGTCTTTTTGACATTGAATACCAGTCCAAGTTCCCTTGCACCCCTCTCCAGTACTTGATAGGCATCAGCCAGCGCAGCAGTGTTTCGTGCGAGTAATGCCACATCATTTGCGTAGGCCAGGTACAGCAGTGAACGATTAAAAATAGTTCCTCCTCTATTTATCTCTATCGGACCTAAGACATTTTCTAGGCAGAGGTTGAGTAGCGGTGAGGAGAAATTGTCACCCTGTCTTAGTCCCTTCTTCACCTCCATTTCTCTGGAGATTTCGCCCTCTAATTTTACTTTAAAGTTTTTTTTTACTGAGGGTCATCATAGTACTTTTAACGAGCTTCTTAGATATTCCTGCCTCTTCCATCACGTTACGCAATGTCGCTCTTCAGATTCTGTTATAGGCTTGTTTAAAATCGATATAAATCTAGTGTATGTTTATTTGATGTTCATAACATTTTTCAAGTAGTATGCGTAATGTGAATATTTGGTCAGATGTTGACCTATTTCTTCTAAAGCCACTCTGATAGTCTCCAGTTCTCTCCTCCACGTAGGGAATAAGCCTCCCAGTTAAGATCTTGGAGAACTCTTTATATTTAGTATTTAGCAGGGATGTTCCTCGGTAATTGTGGCAGTTTAATTTATCTCCTTTTTTATGCGTGGGGCACATAATAGCGGTTTTCCACTCCATTGGCGTGCTCTCCTCCTGCCAGATGTTCAGCACTACTTTACGTAATGAGTGCCAGAATGCTTCCTCACCATATTTGAGAATTTTCGCCTGGATGTCATCTTCTCCAGGTGCCCTATTAGTTATAGTTAACTGCAGCTACAATTATGGCAACTAATCCCGTTTTCACTAGGGTCTCATAACAAGGGACGTTAGGTGTCCCCATAGGAAATAATCGAGGGGATTCAGTTCAGGTGACCTCGCAAGCCATGGAAAAGGACCTCCCCTTCCTATCCAGCAACCACGAAAGACAGCATTGAGATGGTTGCGGACATCCACAATGAACTGAGGTGGTGCACCGTCATGCTGTATCCGTATCCTTTCACGAAAAGCCTTACGTACGTTGTCCAACAACTCAAGTAGAACTCTTCGCACGAACCTCAAGTACAGGTGCCATTCAGAATATCAAATAGAAGACATGGCCCAATGAGATTGTTGTCTACAGTGCCGACCCAGATATTCAAAGCAAAACGTTCTTCATGGTGTGATTCTACTACAGCGTTAGAGTTTTCCTCATCACACACGTGGCTGCTCAAAAAAATGGTTCAAATGGCTCTGAGCACTATGGGACTCAACATCTTAGGTCATCAGTCCCCTAGAACTTAGAACTACTTAAACCTAACTAACCTAAGGACATCACACACATCCATGCCCGAGGCAGGATTCGAACCTGCGACCGTAGCGGCCGCGCGGTTCCAGACTGTAGCGCCTAGAACCGCATGACCACACCGACCGGCACACGTGGCTGTTCCTTCTGTTCCAAACACCATCACAATCGAATGAGGCCTCGTCAGTAAACAGAACTATTTGGAGGAAATCGGCTCGATCAATCCATTGTTGGGGAAGTTACTGACGCAATGCGACCCTTGGTGCAAAGTCAGACACAAACATTGCATGGACTCGTGGTGGATGATATGGGCGTATTTGTTGTTCGTGGTGTTATCGTCACACGCGAGAATGTGCAGCGCCCGTTTCACCTGCAATATGACGTGTACTTGTAGTGGTGTCCGCTTCAATACGTTCCAGCACCTCCTCTTCAAAATCGGGTGGGCGAGTGGTTTTCATGTTGTCAGGTCTGTCGTTCCTTCTTTCCAATGAGCCAGTTTCCCGCATACGTCGATCGAGAGAAATAAACACTTGTCGTGACGGATGATGCCTGTTAGGAAATCGTTTCCTGTACAGCCATTCAGCAGCGGGAGCGCATTGCAACGTACTTCCCCATATAAAGGTGTATATCTCTGAGTTCTGCTAAACTGTACCGGTTCTGCTCGATTGGGTTGTACTGTACGTTTTTGAACAGCACTGAGTAATGAATGCGTCTGTCAAGGGGCAATGTACATACGATACAACAGAGCCACATTATGGACAAGTAAAAGTAAACAAAACCTACGTTATGAGTTCCTAGTAATCAGGCTCGTTCCCCTTGTTTCCTTGCAGGAAGTAAGGAATGTACATGTAAATAAACAGCACAATACGTGTAAACCTGTACGCATGTTAGTTGTAAATAAGCTTGAGAACAGTAATACTAGAAAAAGTTGTAGACAAGTTTACTTCCATATCTCCTTAAGCTCGTTTCTGTGATCCCAGGTTTCCTACCTCAAACTGCAGCGTGGAATACTCTTGACCACGCCGCCGATTACTAACGTTCACACTCTCAATAGATCATAACTGTCTTTTTACAACATTTTATCACAAAACAACCTGTCCTTTCCTCTCCCTCGTGATGCAAACTGCTTTTCAAACGCAGTCTCATGATATACAACGAGGGCCATTTGGAAAGTAAGGTCATATAGGTCACTAAATGGAAACGACAGTGAAACTCAAATGAAGCTTTGCGCATTTGTGTTGGACAGTGTCTTTAGTATGTCTGTCGATCTTGTTACGTCGCTCGTTTCAGTTCGGAGCACATAATGGGCATATAAAGATGCCTCGAACAACAGTGTTTCCCGCCAAGTATGGATGCTGGCTGCGAAGTTTCGCCTGATTTCACACAAACCCAGATAAGTACCTGTCATGCATTTTGTTCTTATGACAATTCTCGGCCGTACACTCAGAAGCAATGAAGACACCTTTGCAGCGTTTTCGATGGGACGTGTTTGATTACCCGCCATACATCCAGAACTTGGATCCCTCTTATGTTCATCTCTGCTCACATGAACCGCTGTCAGTTGTAAATAGTGTTATTGGTTCACGGACGATAGGTTTCGGACGATTGTAAGCCCATATACAGGTGAACAAGAACCAGGCTGCGGCGGGTGACAACTGTACGTGAAGCAGAGATATGGTGTGACGATAGAAGGCAGCCCTAACATACTCGGCTTCAAGTGCGGCTGTCACTTGCCCGCAGCCTGATGTCCAGACGCCTCATGGTTCTTGTTCGCCTGAAGATGAGCTTACAATGCCCGAAACTGGTCGAGACTCAAGGAGTAAAACTATTTACAACTGAAGCGTTTTATTACCTGATTCTATGTTTTTAGCACTTTCAGCTGTTTACATGCACACCCTGACAAAGCTGCTATTAGTGAAAATGTGAAATTAGAGGTAGAGCTGTCATTTTCCGGTTTATCGTGGAGCTATCAATTAATAAGAATAAAGCACACAACGTGCCATGCTTTACACACAGTAGGTCATGGACTGTAGGAAAATTGGAACACATGAGAATCGATGCTTTTGAAATGTGATGCTACAAACGAAAGATGAAAAATAGGTGGACTGATAAGGAGGTAAGGAATAAGGAGCTTCCGCGCGGAATCGGAGAAGAAAGCCACATGTGAAAAAAACTGTCAAGGAGAAGGGATGGCGTGACTGGACATCTCTTAAGACATCGGGGAATGACTTTCATAGTTCTAGAGGGAGCTGTAGAGGGCAAAAACTGTAGAGGAACACAAATATTGAAATATATCAAGCAAATAACTGAGATGCAGAGGTTGACACAGGAGAGGAGTTCGTAGCGAGCCGCATCAAACCAGTCGGATCACACAAAAAAAGGACTGTTTCTCATCGAATGTCGCTTGCCATTGTTTACATCCAAGGTCTTGGTTTGGGTTCGGGTACCTCGTAAAGGCACGTTGGGTCGGACGTCTTAAGACGGCCGAAAGCACAGAAAATGAGCGGTAGCTGAATTGAGGCATGTCGTGTACCTTTTCAGATGCTGCAGAGCGCCGACAGCACAGAAGGCCCAGCTTAACTCCGTGTCTGTGAATGGTGTGGATTAGGCTGGAGGTGGTACTACCATGTTTTCGAGGTTTTAATCTCAGCATGACTTAGCAGACACACTCACTCAGGCTACTATCAACATGAATCAAGATGCTTCTTCAGTATTATCAGAGGCCAAGTGCTGTCATTTTATCTAGATTTTCATGCGTATTCTGTGGAAACTCATCCTTCAAGATGACGGCAGCCGTGTGCAGGGCTATACGCAAACTATTTTGGCGAAAACCTCGCATCTCGACCGGCGAGCTAAAACACCGCATATTACTCCCAAAGAAAGCTTCTCGACAGTTAGGACCAGAAGATGAAAGGCAGCAGTCAACATTCACGCAATGCGACAGCTCCATGGCACCTAATCGCCACTGAGTGGCATACCAAAAAAAGCTTGTCGAGTCTCTTCCTCACAGATTTGGATCCATTAGGAAGGCGTTCGATGGTGTTAGTATTAGCGGGATGTCATCTGGGAATGACAAGCTTTCTTCTCTGGAGTACTTAAATATTACAACAGTATACACGGAGGTGATAAAAGTCATGGGATACCTCCCAATATCGTGTCAGAACTCCTTTTGCCCGGCCTATTGCAGCACTTTGTCAAGGGATGAACTTAAAAAGTCGTTGGAATTCCCCTGCAGATATACTGAGGCATGCTCCCCCTAGAGCGGCCCATAATTTCGAAAGTGTTGTTGGTGGAGAATTTTATGCACGAACTGTCCTGTCTGTCATGTCCCATAAATGTTCGCTGGGATTCTTGTCGGCGATCTGGGTGGCCAAACTATTTGCTCTAATTATCAGAATTTCTTCCAACCAGTCGGGAATAATTGTGGCCCAGTGACACTGCGCTTCATCATCCATAAAAGTTCCATCTTCTTTGGGAACGTAACTTCCAAGAATGGCTGCAAATGGTCTCCAATTAGAGGAACAACCAGAGGACCCAGTCGACTCATGAATACACAGCCCACACCATTATGGAACTACCAAGAGCACTGTGCCTTGTTGACAATGCCTTGTTGAGCTCGATGGCTTCGTGAGGTCTGCGCGGCACTCGGACCCTACCATCAGCCCGTACCAAATAAAATCGGGACTCATCTGACCAGACCACCACTTTCCAGTCGTCTATGATTCAACCAATGCTGTCACGAGCCCAGGAGAGGAGCTGAAGGCGATATCGTGCTGTTGGAAAAGACACTCGAGTCAGTGGACTGCTGCTATAGTCCATTAACGCCAAGTTTTGCCACATTTTCCTAACGGCTATCATTTCTGAAGTTATTTCATGGAGATTGCTTTTCTCTCAGCACTGGCAACTCTATGCAAACGCCGCCGCTTTCGATCGTGAAGTGAAGGCCGTCGGCCACTGCGTTTTCTGTGGTGAGAGGTAATGCCGGAAACTGGAATTGTCGGCACACCCATAACACAGTGGATTCTGGAATGTTGCACTCCCTAACGATTTCCGAAATGGAATGTCGCTCCAACTACCATTCCGCGTTCGAAGTCTGTTAATTCCCATCGTGCGTCCATAATAAACCTTTACACGTGAATCACTAGAGTACAAATGATGGCAGCGCCAATGCACTGCCCTTTTATACCTTGTATATGCGATACCACTGTCACCGTGTATGAGTACTATCGTCACCGTGTATGCGGGTATCGCTATCCCGTGACTTCTGTAACCTCAGTGTATATTTGTCGATTGTTACATCCTGTAACGCAAGATCCAAAAGATTGGAAGAGATGATTACAGAATGGCGAGAGCAAAAGTCGAGTCAGAATGTAGATCTTGATTTCTTTCATGACTCTAGACTCAGCACTTAGTGGTTCAAATGGCTCTGAGCACTACGGGACTTCACATCTGAGGTCACCAGTCCCCTAGAACTTAAAACTACTTAAACCTAACGACATCACTCACATCCATGCCCGAGGCATGATTCGAACCTGCGACCGTAGCGGTCGCGCGGTTCCAGACTGAAGCGCCTAGAACCGCTCGGCCACCCCGGCCGGCAGTGCTTAATGACCCCATAATTTACGAATAGCTTTCGCTTGATGGTGTAATGCTGCAAACTGTCTTGGAATGCGATTAAAAAGTTTGTAGAAACATACGGATAGTTGGAGCTCAAACAGGGTACATTTTAAACAGCTGCATGAAACAGCTCGTTTAGAATTTCGGAGCATAGTGTTTGCGAGCACAGTAGGTAGTCATTACTGAGTACATTGGATTATATTTCAGTTCTTGGTAAGTGATGCGTGTGAATAATGAAAAATTTTCTGTAACATTGATGGGAACCCGCTGTCTAACGGCGTCCGTTCCGTGCAGAACACGCTTCGCTACTAGAGTGCAGAGGGCAGCCATGTTCCGGAACAGCTGTAAATAGCGCCGGAGCCTCCCACGCTGGCGAGCGCTAATCCCAGCTGACAGCCAGCAGTACTGCTGCCGTGCTGTGCCGCGTATCGCGCAGCCGCGCCCAGAGCTGACGGATAGTTGGAGCTCAAACAGGGTACATTTTAAACAGCTGCATGAAACAGCTCGTTTAGAATTTCGGAGCATAGTGTTTGCGAGCACAGTAGGTAGTCATTACTGAGTACATTGGATTATATTTCAGTTCTTGGTAAGTGATGCGTGTGAATAATGAAAAATTTTCTGTAACATTGATGGGAACCCGCTGTCTAACGGCGTCCGTTCCGTGCAGAACACGCTTCGCTACTAGAGTGCAGAGGACAGCCATGTTCCGGAACAGCTGTAAATAGCGCCGGAGCCTCCCACGCTGGCGAGCGCTAATCCCAGCTGACAGCCAGCAGTACTGCTGCCGTGCTGTGCCGCGTATCGCGCAGCCGCGCCCAGAGCTGACTAATTGTCCATCGCCACATGCAAGGGGACGCGCCGACAGAACAGTCGGCTATCTCAAATTGGGCACTTCGTGTTGTAGGCGCAACAGCAAGCACAGGGCGCACTCGAGTTCCCATTAGTCCCGGATAACACTCTGCTGATTCCACATTTAAAAATTTGCAGCATTTTTGTTCAGATGTTCGTTTCCCTGTTTATGACCAAAAATTATCATTGTCTCATCTACATCTGCATCTACTTGACTACTCTGCAATTCACATTTAAGTGCTTGGCAGAGGGTTCATCGAACCACAATCATACTATCTCTCTACCATTCCACTCCCGAACAGCGCGCGGGAAAAACGAACACCTAAACCTTTCTGTTCGAGCTCTGATTTCTCTTATTTTATTTCAATGATCATTCCTACCTATGTAGGTTGGGCTCAACAAAGTATTTTCGCATTCGGAAGAGAAAGTTGGTGACTGAAATTTCGTATATAGATCTCGCCGCTACGAAAAACGTCTTTGCTTTAATGACTTCCATCCCAACTCGCGTATCATATCTGCCACACACTCTCCCCTATTACGTGATAATACAAAACGAGCTGCCCTTTTTTGCACCTTTTCGATGTCCTCCGTCAATCCCACCTGGTAAGGATCCCACACCGCGCAGCAATATTCTAACAGAATACGAACGAGCGTAGTGTAAGCTGTCTCTTTAGTGGACTTGTTGCATCTTCTAAGTGTCCTGCCAATGAAACGCGACCTTTGGCTCGCCTTCCCCACACTATTATCTATGTGAACTTTCCAACTGAAGTTGTTCGTAATTTTAACACCCAGGTACTTAGTTGAATTGACAGCCTTGGGAATTGTACTATTTATCGAGTAATCGAATTCCAACGGATTTCTTTTGGAACTCATGTGGATCACCTCACACTTTTCGTTATTTAGCGTCAACTGCCACCTGCCACACCATACAGCAATCTTTTCTAAATCGCTTTGCAACTGATACTGGTCTTCGGATGACCTTACTAGACGGTAAATTACAGCATCATCTGCGAACAACCTAAGAGAACTGCTCAGATTGTCACCCAGGTCATTTATATTGATCAGGAACAGCAGAGGTCCCAGGAGCTTGCCTGGGAACACCTGATATCACTTCAGTTTTATTCGATGATTTGCCGTCAATTACTACGAACTGCGACCTTCCTGACAAGAAATCACGAATCCAGTCGCACAACTGAGACGATAACCCATAGGCCGGCAGCTTGATTAGAAGTCGCTTGTGAGGAACGGTGTCAAAAGCTTTCCGGAAATCTAGAAATACGGAATCAACTTGAGATCCCCTGTCGATAGCGGCCATTACTTCGTGCGAATAAAGAGCTAGCTGCGTTGCACAAGAACGGTGTTTTCTGAAACCATGCTGATTACGTATCAATAGATCGTTCCCTTCGAGGTGATTCATAATGTTTGAATACAGTATATGCTCCAAAACCCTACTGCAAACCGACGTCAATGATATAGGTCTGTAGTTCGATGGATTACTCCTACTATTCTTAAACACTGGAGCGACCTGCACAATTTTCCAATCTGTAGGTACAGATCTATCGATGAGCGAGCGGTTGTATATGATTGCTAAGTAGGGAGCTATTGTACCAGTGTAATCGTCTCCTTAAATTCTTTGTGAGTGCTAATCTTTTTAACAGGAAGATCCGTTTTGGAATCCTGACTGTTACAGTAAATTACGTAATTATAGTAGAGTTAGTCGATCACAATTCCGACAGCCGGCTACGTTGTGAAATGTGGCAGGAGACCTAAATAAGGTGTCGGCTATGTTTGTACAGAGTGATCTGACGGTAAACTAGTGATATTAATCTGTGATTCTGTTTAAGAGAGGGCAGAAATGGGACTTGAATATATTAACTACTAATCCCTGTGGCTTTTTTTAATAACATCCACTGATGATTGTGTTGTGTCCCGTAAATGCAATCTTTTCATTTTAGCTAATTAAAGTAGGAGCAATTTCTGCCACGAAACGATATAAGACTACTTTTACCCTGACAATACGGAAACAAACAGCACAGCATGGCCTTATACGGACAAAACCAAGGTGAGCAGTACCTCATATAAGCCGCGCGGGATTAACCGAGCGGTGTAGGGCGCTGCAGTTGTGGACTGTGCGGCTGGTCCCGGCGGATGTTCGAGTCCCCCCTCGGGCGTGGGTGTGTGTGTTTGTCCTTGGGGTAATTTAGGTTAAGTAGTGTGTAAGCTTAGCGACTGATAACCTTAGCAGTTAAGTCCCATAGGATTTCACACACATTTTGACCTCATGTATTTCTTTCTCTTTTGCCTCATGCAAATAATGGAAGGCTTGAATAAAAAGATTTAATTTACTTAATTTTTACATACAAACATCTCCTACGAATAGCAGACATGACAAAGTGATCAGCGTGGGGGCTGGACAGTAAGGGTGAGAGGGGGGGGGGAGGGGGCTGGGTGGGGGGTGCCTCTCTGGGGACAAGGGAAAGGATTTTATAAGCTTGTGTCTGTGATCCAATAACACGCTGCGTCTGAGATAAGCTTAGCCGAAGGCAAAGAACAAGAGAGAAAATTACTATTACTCATTCACAGAATTTCGAGAGGCTGATAGAAAGGGAAACTTCGTTATCTGATTTGCAGTCCGAGAGAAAATTTCAAGCTAATTGCAGCCATTGAATAATGAGAATGAGCACACTGATCAACCTAAAACAGACCGTTATAAAGAAGGTAGCTTGCGACAAAAGTGGCAGTTCGGAAAGAGTTTGATCCAAAGAAATGTGAGTACTAACTAGTTCCGATCGCAATATAATTAACGGTACACCAACTAGCAGTTACATTCCGTCCCACCAATATTGCCTCATGGTACAGCTGCATAGCGCGTCCCCACAGCATCGCCAAAGAATCCCGACCATTAGCACGTCTGCAACTCCTCGTTAGCTCCTCAACACCCTGAAGTTGCCGCACTTTTTGGCGCAGCTTCTGGTCAATCGCAGCTCTAGCTTCCAGGCACAATACATTTTCTCATTTGCGGCTCGTATCGTCAGTAAAATTGGTGGCCATTCGTCTTTCCTCCGTTTATATACTCTCGCCGCAACGCCAGAAGATGACATTCTGATGGCTGCAGTTACCTAGTTACTTAGTTAGTTAGGGATGTTCCACAGATCTCAAGTGATCAAAATTTTTGTTGCTGTATACTGAACTCCCTTTTCAGCCACTGACAGCTTTAATAACGGATGTCGTTAGTGTGGACATCACTATTTTTCTAAAATTGTGAAGTATTACTGACGACCAATTTCCTTAGCAAATAAATGCATGATAGTGCAGCTAAAAAGCCAAGCTCACTGAAGACGTAACTACATAACGACCGCGGGTGAACACCTCTTCTCGTTGTTTCTGTTCGCTTTTATGCAATAATTACTTTTTTCTAAGTTATGAGCTACCCCAGAAAATTATTCTCCAAGACATTATTGAGTGGAAATACGCAAAATGTGTCGTAAGATTGATTCGTTTGTTTCTAAGATTAGCAATTACACGAAGAGCAAGTGCAACTGAACCTGTTCGAGAAACTCATAAATATGCTCCTTCTTGTTCAACGTTTCAACTATATTTGCACCCAAAAGCTTGCAACTTTCTATCGTATTTACTGACTCATGTTCATGTCCAACATTGACTGTTTATATGAGTCTGTTTGTTATAGAATTGAGTAGAATGTGTTTTCTGAAAATCAAGGGAAGGTCCATTTTCAGAGAACCACTTAACAATTCTTTAAAAAACGTCATTAACAATCCCTTGTGTAGCTTCCTCTCTCATATGACATTATAACATTCTCATCGTCTGCAAAAAGTACTAATTGTGGTAGTTGAATTTAGAGTGTATCGCCATTCATATTTATGAGAAACAGGGACAGACCCAAAGTTGAGCCCTTTGGGTTTCTCTCAGTGGTTTCTGCACAATCACTAAATGTTAATTTCAACCATCTTCTTCATAATTCAGTACAACGTTTTCATTTTGTGTGTTAAGTATGATTCAAACGAACTGTGTGTGAAGTCGTCAATTATTCCATAAAGTCTAACTTTTTTTGGGAGTGTAACATCATCCACATAATTAAACACATTGGAAAGATCACAATAAATACCACCTGGCTATATCTCATTATTTAAAGTTCATAATATTTGGTGGGGTGGTGTAGAAATAGCACTGTTAGTCCGGAGTCCAAACTGTGATACGGTGATGGAATTTTTTCCACTCAAACGTGGGACTACCACTGTGTGCATTACATTTTATAATATTTTTGGGAAAAATATGTAATTAAGGAGATTGGACAATAACTATTTAAATGTTTCTTGTCATCTTACTTATAAAGGGGTTTATTAATTGCATAGTTTAATTTGTCTGGAAAAATTCCCTGTGCCAGCGACGCATTACGTATATCACTAAGGACATTACTTATTAAGTTAGAGCAACTTCTCTGAATTCTGTTCGAAATTCCATCAACACCCAATGATCTTTGTTTATTAGAATTATTGTAATTCTATTACTTTTAGTAAAGGATGATGGAGCCACTGCTACTTGCTTAAACGTTTATGGAACGACACTTTAATATAATCACTTGCTTCTTCAATTTACCCATTTAATCCTTTTATTGCTGCTACAGATATAAAGTGATTGTTAAAAGTACTTGCAACCTGTGAATTATCAGTTGGAACGCTGTCACGGTAACTGGAATGGTATCTCGTACATCTAATGGCTCTCCTGTCTCAAGTCTGACAATATCCCGTTTAGCTTGCATCTTGTTATTTTAAGGAAGTATAGACAGACACTCACTTATTCAGGTCTTTATTCACTGATTAGCCCGAACGTTATGACCACCGACCTACTGTCGACATAAACCTTTCAGGAAATAGCATCACCACCTGCCGAAGAATGACAGCTAGTCAGACACACACACGATGCACGTAGTACCACTGAGCGTGATGTCCGTTTGTACAATGTGGAAGATGCGGATCAATCTTAGTTTGACCGAGGGTTGATTTTGATGGCTCAGAGGCTCGGCACGAGCATTTCGGAAACTGCTGTGGTGAGTGTCTTGAGCATGTGGTGCAACCAAGGTGAAACCATGTCCAGATGTTAAGGGGTTGGCCGGCCACCCCTCATGATTGATGTTGAAGGTCATAGGCTAGCACACTGGTAAAATAGGGCAAGTAGCGAACTGTGGACGAACTAACATAAGATTTCCATGATGGACAGAATACAAGTGTGTCTGAACACACAGTGTACCTAACAGTTCTAACAACGGGCCTCCGCAGCTGACGACTTATGCATGTGACAATGTTAACACCACGATATCGGCAACTACGACTTAAATGGTCACGTGATCATCGGCACTGGACGTTGCCCAGTGCCAAGGCGTAGCATGATCTAAGGAATCCCGAAGACTTCTTCACCATACCGGTAGGAGCGCACGAATCCGTCGTCTTTCAGACGAACCGCTCCTTGACACCTGTGTGGGAAGGAGACAAGCTAAACGTGGCTCCGTTATGCTCGGGGGAACATTCACATGGCCATCCCCATTGGTCCAGTGGATCTCGTGCAAGGCATCATGACGGCCAAGGAGTATCGTACACTGGTTGCAGACCACGTACTCCCCTTCTTGACGATCATGTCTCACGACAGCAGTGGCACTTTTCAACAAGATAATGCGCCATGTTACTAGGCCAGGAGTATGGTGGATTGGTTCGAAAAACACAGTGGCGAGTTATAGTGGATATGCTGCCTCCCCAGTTCGCCACATCTGAACCCTATCGAACACATCATGAATGAAATGTGTTCTGCCAAAAGGCAGGCTTTTACCTAGTATTTCTCCAGGCTGTCCGGTCTTCTGCCATCCTCTTCAGGTCCACATAATTGCCTCTTCCCTTTATGTCGTCTATCATCTTGTATCTCCTTCTTCTCACAAACCAGTCCTTCCAAAGCATCGGATAGCAAACAATGTATGTCCCAACCAGTTCTTTGTGCTTTCTCTTATAACCTTCAGCAGACATCTTCTCTCATCAATCCTTTCCAGTACTCTTTCAATCCAGCTTATCCTCTCCATTCTCCTCCCCATCCACATCTCAAATGCTTCTAACCGTTTTTCATCCTCTCGTCTCAGCGTCCATGTTTCTGCCCCATATAGTGCCACACTCCAGACAAAAATATTTGCCAAGCCTTTTCCTTACACCTTTATCTAGTTTGCCACATAAGTCTGCTTTTTATGTTAGATGCCTCCTTCGGTATGGGAATTCGAGTTTTCATCTCCTGGTGACATCTCAAGTCTTCAGCTATTGTGCTTCCAAGATATTTAAATGCACTTATTTGGCTAATGGCAGCTTGTCAAATTTTAATATTGAACAGTCTGCGTCTTGTCTGATGTCCATACTCTTTGCTTTTGCTGTGTTTATTTGCATCTCATATTCCACATAAGCTTCATTCAGATGTTCCAGCATGTTATTCACTGTCCGCTCACTTTCTGCCACTAATACCATGTCTTCAGCAAATTTTAGACATTCTATTCTCTTTCCACCAATACATATTCCACTTTTCTCATATAAACCTTTAGCAATAATCTCTTCAAGGTATGCGTTAAACAACAGTGTGGAAAGGCAACAGCCTTGTCTAACACCTCGTCCAATGCTGCTTCCTTCTGACATTTCATTTCCAATCCTTATTTTTACTTTCTGGTGTAAATGAAGAATCTGTATCAGTCGTCTTTCTTTCCAGTCTGCGCCTTTCCTCTTCAAAACATCCATCAACCTATTCCACAGAACTCTGACAAAAGCCTTTTCTAAATCTATAAAAACAGCAAAAATTTCTCTCTTTCCATATATCTTTCCCCTATTAATTCTTAACAGGCCAATAGCAACTCTTGTTCCTTTTCCTTTCTAAATCCGAACTGCTACTCTGCAGTCCCTCTATCCAGCTTGCCATATAGCCTTCTATTCAACACTCTCAGCAACACTTCAGCTGCCTGAGAAATTAGACTGATGGTTCTATACTCTCCACATATTTTACTGTTTATCTTTTTCTCTATTGGTATCGTAACTGTTGCAAGGAAGTCCTCAGGCCATTCCCCTTTGTCATATATCTCATTACAGAGGTAGAATATTTCTTTTCTTGCCTTCTTTCCCACACTCTTCAACAGTTGTGCTGGCAAATCATCAATTCCACATGCCTCCCTATTCTTCATCTCCTTTGGCGCCTTTTCTATTTCTACTTCCAAGATGGTGAATCCCTTTCCATCTTCTGGCACATATTGCTCCTCTTCAACCTTAATTTCGTTTTGTATTTCATCCCCCTTATACAGGCATTCAGTATATTCTTGTCATCTGTTCAAAACCTCCTGTGGTTCTTCTGCTAGAGTAACATCCGCTCTTTCTATTTCCATGTTTTTCCTCTTTCTTCTACGTTCAAAAATCATCTCACTAGCCAGTCTATACATCATTTCATACTTTCCCTCTTTCTTCATTTTCTCTGTTTCGTCAGATATCTGTTTCATCCGTTTTTCTCTTGCTTCTTCTGTTTATCTTCTTAATTCATTATTCAGTTTCCTGTACCTCTTTTAGCCTTCTTCAGTTTCTACAGTTTTCCACTTTCTTCACTCTTCCATCTTTTTCAACATGTTTCCTGTTAACCATTCTTTCCTGGTTCTTTGAGATACTCTAATTCCTAGTACTTTTTTGACAGAATCCATGAGTCCTTCGCTCATTTTTATCCATTTGTCACAAACACTTTCAATACAACTACCTGTTTCCCATTTTTCCATAAATCTGTTTTCCAAATCTGACACCTTCCCTACCTCTTTGAGTGTTTCTATGTTTAGTCTTTCTTTTGCTTTACCTCTCCAGACTTTTTTTCAACTTCACTTGTATTCCTCCCACTACTAGGTTGTGGCATGAGTTTATATCCGCACCTCGCTAAGCTTTGGGATTCTTCAAACAATTCCTATACCTTTTTTGATTCAGGATGTAGTGTAGTATCTTTTCCTATTCAAATTTGATATTCGTGTGTTACGTCTCCTTCTGTGATGTTCAAATAATTTGTTACTCACTGCTAATAAATTTTCTTTAGAGAAGCTTATTAGCCGTTCACCTCTCGCATTTCTTATTCATAATCCAAATTTTCCTACTGTTTCTTCATCTGTTCCCTGACCCACCACTGCATTCAATTCCCCCATGATGATAATGCAGGCATTTCTATTTTCTTTCTCGATGAGTTTCTGTATTTTCTCATACTATTCTTCCGCTCCCTCATCTCTATGCTGGCAGGTTGGCATATATATCTGTATTAACGCCAAATCTTTTGAACTACCCTTCAGTCGCATCATCATCAGACTTCCATCAATATATTGTACCTTCATTACCCTATTTTTCAGCTGTTGCCCTGTCGATATTCCTACTCCGCTTCCACCACTCTTGATTTCCCCCATTCTCTCCCCATCCTGTTTCACACAAACCAAGGGCATCTAATCTGTTACTTTCATCTCTTGTTTTGCATTCTCTAGCTTTCCTGTCAGTGGACTGATGACAAAAAAAAAAAAAGCTTTCCTGCTTCCAGTAGTGTCCTTACATTCCATGTTCCCCTATCTTCCCTTCCTTCATTGTCCCTTTCTTCCTTTCATATATGTCAGATCTCAACGTGTTCCCTTCCCAGAGATCCGAATGAGGGGAAGTTATAACTCCAGAATGTTTCACATTGAGAGACATACCATGTACTGCTTCGGAATGTTATGTGGTAGTTTCCCATTACTTTCCACATAGGCAGAAAGTTGCCCAGCCTAAAATCAGCCGTTAGCTATGAGTCAGACCGTGTCTGTAGCCGCCCTTCTGGGGTACAGTCGCTACTTGAACTCTTTTTGTACCCAAAGACAAAAGGTGCCTCTTCTGTCAGCTTCACCGTTACGAAAGACTCTTTCTCCGCTGTCGCTGTCGTTGACGTATTATACATATAACAGGAAATGACAGGAAAAGAACATGATGAGGACAAGTTTGAGATAGTAAAGGGGGCAGCGACATGCCGTTGTGGGACACACTTTGCCTGTAGGGTACTATATTGTTTATTTCCATTAATTGTGCATCATGATTAAATAGCCATTAATAATTGTGTACCCATTATTTCAGACTGAGCACTTATAAATATATTATCACTAAAGGTCCTGGTATCATGCTGCACATGAGTTGGAATTAGATTGAAATACCGAAAAAATTATGTCACTTCACTTTCCCTATCTGTATCTTTTTATCATTTGACATATAGCTCTTTAATATATCAATATATCTTAAAAATAGCTCGAAGTTTGTTGGATGGAATCTGTAGATTGTTACAATTACCAAAGAAATATTCTGTTGGAACAACTAACAATCATTGAAATCTAGGTTGTGCTATACATAAAATGCTGGAATAAAATAATTTTCGACATAAGGGCGCCTCGTTCTAGGACACTAAAGCAAGTGAACTGCCAACTTTGCAGCGGTCTCCTTCAGGTCGGTTAACTGCTGGATGCTGGTGAATCTCTTCCCCATGGTAATGTGTATTTCTGTTTTCTTATGGTAACTGGGATGTCATGGAACAATTTGAGGAGAGGTTGCTACGGAGGCGGATGGCTGTGTAGTAGGCTACTGCCTGTACTACTCTGGTGGCGATTGGGAGACAAGCCTAGTAGGTGATTGGTAGGCAAAAACCAATCGATAGAGAATTGCCTGTGCCACTCTGGACAGTCGTTTTACGAAGGTCTGGCGAATCTGAATACATATACGATCTCAGAAAAATGACACGCATACAATGACACAATAATATTTTCAATGTTTTAAAAATTACGAAGGTTAATGTTTTACAGTTATTACGCAGTTTCACAATGAACTTCTGAATAGACAATTTATAACGCTTCATGCAATTTCAACAAACAATATGTCAGATGATAGCATTGCACTGTAGCTATCATCCCTGAAAGTTCCGCATTTGTATGTATTTTATTTCTTGTCTTATTACGTTTTCTGTATATTTTTATAACCCAAGTGTCTGTCACAACATAATATCCTCTAGAATAAGACATCAAATGAATGCAGCATGAATACGTCATATCTTGTCATATTTGTGTATATACTTAATGAATATGTTACCATTTTGCCAGAGATTTATATAACTATTGATTAGAATTGGTGATACATAATCATGGTAATTTAAGAAGTGGTCAAGCACATGTTTAGCTGACCAGCATCTTAGAAAAGGACACCAAAAGACACTTCTGTCATGCAGGAATAAATAAGTGTTTAAATAATATTTAACAGTAGTCTATTGTCATTTAATGAGAGTACACTTATGGAAGAACACTGGCTTCCTTTTTTACGAACAAACATTTATTTATATTTATTGTGCATGTTACCGAATGTTTGTAACATTTCGTTATTTAAGTATTGCTGTAATATAATTGTTTAGTTTGGGAAGTGGTCTTGAGTGCAATTAACTTAAGAACGATGTATTTTTGGTGGAAAAGCAGGCAGCGGCGGAACACTACTGGAGTCAAGAGGGGACGGACAACTTTTGGAGCACAGCGCACAAGGGAGCGATTCTGGACACTTTTACGTTTGTGACTGATGAAGACAGACCCGCCGGTGCAGTTGTGTGTTTTTCGGTCGAGTAGGTGATTGATTCTGGATAGTGAACGCCCACTACGATACTTTTTCCGATTGCGTTAGGAAACTCAGAATGACAGAGTATGAGTTTCTACTCGTCACCTCACGTGTGTTAATTTATAAAGTATTATGTTAATTTTGAACAATTTTGAACTGGCGAATATTTAGTGTACTGTACAATCATGAAATGGACTTAATTATCGCTCATGTTGGATGAGTATTTAGCTTGGGGACTCTGCTACTATTCTCGTAATGCTCTCAACGCAATTTTACTGGGTTTTACACGGTTATTTTCTCCCCGTATTTTAACTGGATATCGTAGGACCACATTCCGCCATAGTTAAGATGTGCTCTCATGAATAAACATTAATCAACATAAGGGAATTCTGCATCAATTACAGACACAATAAAAACCTGCTCATTGAAATATTCATTTACCTTTTATTTTATATTACTGTGCATTTTATTAATTCGTAATTATAGCCAATGTATAGACTTTTTGACTACAGGAGCACTACTACAGTTTATTGTTCGTAGTGAGTTTTCTGCTGGGCATGAAAGCACACTTGCGAGGCTTGACCCTTTAAATCGGAAATTTAATTTCAGTGGCCATAAAGTTTTGGCCTTCAGTGCAGCCGTACTCTCTTGTCTAACCGGGTGGTTCCTTTGAAAATAAAGACTTTACAGTCGTATTCGTAAGCTCAATTTCACCTCAAGTTTCTGTCTCAATACAAATAGAAGATATAGTTTTGTAAAATCAGATGAATGCTTTTGAAATACTCTGTCAATTAAACCACACAAAGCCTTACTTATTCAGAAACTCATCTTTGAAATAAAAGACTGTCAGGCAGAAAGGATATTAATTTGCTTTTAAAATTTTTCTTTTTGTAAGCCTGTGTGTTTAGTTCATGAGAGAGTATGTCTAGCACTTTTACAGTTGTATACTTCAGTTGTTTTTCTGTAACAGTAACATTAATTATGGGGTATTGGAGGGTATTAACGTGCCTAGTATTATATCTGTGAACACACCAATAATGATTTTGAAACTATAAGTGGTTCATCACAATGACTTTGATAAACGCGTAAACGTATTGTGAGGTTGTTTTTAGTTCGCTAAACCTTATATTCAGTTGCAAACTTGAGGTTTTAGGGTGTACCCCACAAAATATAACCACATTTCTTTGCTGTAACTGGTATGGAGCTAACTGTGAATTGCCAGTGAAATGTATTTCATGGGATATAAATGAATGGAAGGGTGCAAAGTTACCCAACTTTCTAACACTTTAGCGGCGAAAATCAGCATTCACTTACGGTATATTGGAAACCTCCAGTGTTTGAAATGATTTGTTTTTAGCTATGCTAAATATTAAACGGAATTTAATCTTGAATACATTGGGAGGAGTCTGTATAAAGAACGAGAGTTTATAAAGCTGCTTCTATCCAGTAACAAATGAAACATTTCTTATGAAAAACCATCACAACAATGGAACATATAAAAAGAAAATTACAGAGAGTACTCCTCAGTACTTCTGTTTATATAACGTGTGGCTCACAGAAATAGTCAACTAATGCCTCTCATCTGAAAATGATCCGAAAGACAATAACGTGTCAGTGAAACATGTCTGAAATTGAACGCAACACGTGGATGAGTTTCATCCCTTTTGGGGTAATGAACACCGCTTTTCCTTCTACAAACATCGTGGTATGAGGGTCATTGTTGAACGTGAATGCGAAACTGCTTGCATTGCCTGTAATAACCTAGGAAACACCGAACTTACATCTGGTACGACACTGGCCTTCAGTTCTACAGCTCCCTGTGTGTAGCCTGCAGTTACTGAAGTTCGGATTAATGCGTATATTTAAAACAAAAAGATTAGATGCCATTCAGAACGGAAAGGTTAGTAATGAAGAGCGGACTGGAGTTAGAGAATTCCTCCGTTAAGTATCTTCGTTCTGGCCACAGACGAACTTGTGCTAAAAATATGGGCAAGTTTTGGGAAGTTACTTCCCCGTGTTGGGGCGTCAAGAGAAATATCACGTGCACCACCGGTCAAAATTTATGCACCTTGAACGAAGTGTGACATCAGAAACAACTTATTCGGTTTACTACACTACTACCTCGGATCCGATCATGTCTCCACATTACTGCACCTGTACAACAGTGCTGATCAACTTCATTAACCTTGCTTTGACCTTCCAATGTGGAAGTTACCTCTTCTATAGAAACTATGAAACTCCTTTAACACGTAGATTGACGCGAGGCCGCCGGCGTACATATCAGACGCTATACCGCATGCCCGCTGGTGGACACACGCTCTGCCCTGTTTATTACGGTATTTAGTGAAGTACTGTGCATTAATTTGTATTTCTTGACTGGGTTGTAGCTGATGCACAGCCAACGGGCCACAACAAATTTTTCAACGTCTAGAACTTTGTTTCTTGCAACTTACATATCATCGAAAAACTGCGCAACTCGTTTTGTATTTATGCGAAATACAGGAGAGCGTGTTACGGGTATGGTACGCGAATTGGGGTATTGATCATTAAAACAAAGGCTTCCTTTGTGGTGGCGAGATCTTTTCACAAAAATTCAATCTCCAAAGTTCTCCCACGAGAGTGCATGTACTTCGTTGAGGCCCACCTACACAAAATACGAGAAATCAGAGGCCACACAGAGAGATTTAAGTGTTCGTTTTTCACGCGCGCTGTTCGAGAGTGGAACGGTAGAGAAATGGTGCGAAAGTGGTTCAACGATCCCTCTGCCAGACGCTTAAGTGTGAATTGCAGAGTAGTGATGTAGACTAAACAGAGCGGCGCGTGTGGCCGCCTGCGAGCGTAAGGTGTTAGTAGTGAGGCTCTACTGTGTCGACCAGAGGATGCGTGGCAGTGAGTCTGTTAAATCAACAGCATTCAATAAGATATGGCGGCATTCAGCTGCTTCCGTGTTGCACATAAAAAAAAAAAGAAATGAGCAGACGAAACAGGATAATGTTTCAAAGTTAACGAATCACACCAAAGCAAAACACTTCTTATTTCCCGTAAAGCAAATGCAGCTACCCCAATTTATCTGGAAATTCCGTTTCTTCCAGCAAAATTTTCTTCAGCCAGCTATTATTAGTAGCTGGCAATCTAACACCATTCACACTGGTATGATTTTAACTGGTTATGCCATTCCGGTCGTAACACACTGCACGTCCCATAAGATACAAGAGGATACAAAAATATTGCCGGCCGCGGTGGCCGAGCGGTTCTAGGCGCTTCAGTCCGGAACCGCGCGACTGCTACGGTCGCAGGTTCGAATCCTGTCTCGGGCATGGATGTGTGTGATGTCCTTAGGTTAGTTAGGTTTAAGTAGTTCTAAGTTCTAGGGGACTGATGACCTCAGATGTTAAGTCCCATAGTTCTCAGAGACATTTGAACCATTTGTACAAAAATATTTCTATTTATCTCTGGCTGACAGCGGCCCTGCTTTTTGTGAATAAATAGCATTTTATGCAGCAGTTCTCAGTTTCTGTATAAGAATAATATTCTTTAGATATAAACGAGGTGCCATTTCTTACCTTGTTGACAGGTTCATGCATAAGAGACGGCCGTCACCCCAGTCACAATGAAGTGAGCCACCAATCACTTGCCCAATTAAAACCCGTATACAATAATCAACATTCTGATGTCAGTAACATATGTTACATAGTCACAATGGGCTGCGACGTTTTATCAGGTTTCAGATCTTCCAGTGCCCCATCCGATAATCAACACCCTGATGTCGGTAACATATGTTACACTCTGGTCACAGCTCAACAATGGACTGCGTCGTTTTATTAGGTTTCAGATATTCCAGTGCCCCATCCGATAATCAACACTCTGATATCGGTAACACATGTTACGCTTTGGGCACACCTCAACAACGGAATGCGTCGTTTTATTAGGTTTCAGATCTTCCAGAGCCTCATCCAATAGTCAACAAGTGGTTCAAATGGCTCTGAGCACTATGGGACTTAACATCTATGCTCATTAGTCCCCTAGAACTTAGAACTACTTAAACCTAACTAACCTAAGGGCATCACACAACACCCAGTCATCACGAGGCAGAGAAAATCCCTGACCCCGCCGGGAATCGAACCCGGGAACCCGGGCGTGGGAAACGAGAACGCTACCGCACGACCACGAGCTGCGGACAATAATAAATACTCTGATGTCGGTAACACATGTTACAATCTGGTCTCACCTCAACAGCGGGCTGCGGTCGTTTTATTAGGTTTCATATCTTCTAGTGTCCCATCGTTTTGCCAATGCCCAAAGTGAATCTGTTCTGGATTTCGGCACTGAGACGAGGATTAGTTGCTCCCATTCGGTGCTGAAGAAATATTTCTTGCACCATTGTTAGGTTCCCGACTCGATGCATTCAGTGTGTCTTGTCTTTTACATACACATTGTGTCAGTGAGATAACACCAGGCAACAAGCTGGCATTAGTTACGAAATGAAGTATACAGGGTGCATTCAAATGAAAACGAGACAGATGGAGGAAAGTATACTGTTCATTATTTCAAATGTAGTCGCCATGACTGTCAATACATTTATCATGCTGTGAGACAAGATCGTCAGAACCTTCATGCAAATATGAAACATGTTGCCAAGGTTGCCTTGACTTCGCTGCAGAAGTTTCACTGGGTAGTACTTACATGACCTACATACAGTCCCAGTCTCTAGTCATGCGATTTTTGAGCCCTGAAGAAAAACAGTCGTGGTCATCGATTTGCTTTGGACGAAGAGGTACACGCTTGGGTGAGATGATTGTTCTTTGGGCAACTGCAAGCATTTATCCATGAACGTATTGACAGCCTCGTCCCACAGCAGGATAAAAGTATTAATGGTTATGGAGATTACTTTTCAAATAATGGACAGTTTACTTAATTTTTTCCATCTGTCTCGTTCCATTTGACTGCCCCTTACACATTCGTAAAAGCTGACCTCTGGCATCCATTCAAATACAATAACTACATTTATGAAATATTCCATCAATAGCTGGAGAAACACGGACATATTACAAACACACTCACAAATGTTAATTTTATATTTTGTTGTGAACCAACCTTCGGCTTTCTAGGCCATTTTCAGACAACTTTGCACAAAACAGACAGTCCACAAAACGTCAGCGAGTGTTACGAGGGTTTCTGGCTGGTCAAAAACTGTTATTTCTAAAGATCTGTGCCGATCTGAAGATTATCTATCTATATGAAAAAATCAGCAATGCTTTAATTTGGAACAGTTTGTTGTGAACCAGCCTTAGGCCTTCTAGGCCATTTTTAGACAACTTTGCACTAAACAGACAGTCCACAAAACGTCCGCGAGAGTTTCTAGCTGGTCAAAAACAGTTATTTCCAAAGATCTGTATCAATTTGAGTGTTATGTATCTATATGTAAAAGTCTACAGTGCTTTAGTCTGGAGGAAGACTGACGGGAGGAGGGGAGAAAGAAAACAGTGAAATGTGCGCTAGAAACTCATGCTGATGTTGCGTTACCATCTTTTCAATCTTACCTTTTCTATTTCCAAAAAAAAGCCGAAAGTTAATGTACAAAAAAATATGAAAGAAATTATTTTTTGGAGTTTTAATACTGCGTACCTCAATTTGTAACAACAGATGCAGTATATCTTCAGTGTGAAGAGATTGATGGTGGCAGTCACAAGTGAACAACAATCCCTGAGTGGTGCCATGTATCGATACGGCCAAGTTATGCTAACATTTTGGTTAAGGCCTGTCTAAGTGCAAATGAATAAAATCTATTTTATCGAGTCATTCGTGTTTCACCTTTATTTTTGAATATCTGTCATCAGTGACCTGAAATGTATACTTTTACTTGTCAACTGTTTTTACTTTACGTATTACACACTGTACTTGCATGTTAGACACTTTCATACTGTCTACAACGTACTAATGGACCAGAGTGTTACTTAAACGGTGGGCTTAGTTTGGGGTTTTAAAGCTGTCCTTAGGCCTCCACGGTTTCGATTTTTCGTTAGTATACCACTGACCAAAAGTACTCACGTTCTCTTCATCACCTGGTTTGGATGTTGTTGGCAACAATTGTATGTTGCTGCCTACTATTGACTGTGTGTTTGTGATATATGTGGCGTGTGTGTGAATAGGTTTATGGTTCTGTATAAGCACTCCGTCTTCAGGCCGCAAGTGGTCCATCGGGAGCATCTGTCAGCCGTGTCATCCTCAGCTGAGGATGCGGATAGTAGGGGCGTGTGGTCAGCACACCGCTCTCCCGGGCGTTATGATAGTTTTCTTTGAGCGGAGCCGCTACTATCCGGTCGAGTAGGTCCTCAGCTGGCATCACGAGGCTGAGTGCACCCTGAAAAATGTCCGGCAACAACGCATGGCGGCCCGGATGGTCACCCATCCAAATGCCGGCCACGCCCGACAGTGGTTAACACCGGTGATCTCACGGGAACCGGTGTATCCACTGCGGCAAGGCTGTTGCCACATGGTTTTGTATAGTAATGTGTAAATACATCCACATGTTTTTAAAATTATTTTTACTATTTCATTTAAATCAGGTTAAGAAAAGTGATAATATTTCTTTACATGTTCTTTGTGTGCTATGTTTTCCTGGATGTGATAGGTTTCCTTGCACTGGTGTAAGAGATTTATACTGGTTGTTTATCCTGATGATTATCATGTCTTGTTCTCTGTTTTTAGGAAGATGAATGCGGTCTTGTGTAGTGCTCTGAGAACGTGGAATGGTTTATTTCATATTTTCAGCATCTGATGTGTTCTTTGTAAAGTGTGTTAAAATGTTTACATGTCATTCCCGCAATTACGACATTAATGTTCGTATACAGGGTGGTTCATTGATCGTGACCGGGCCAAATATCTCACGAAACACTACAAAGAACGAAACTTGTCTAGCTTGAAGGGGGAAACCAGATGGCGCTATGGTTTGCCCGCTAGATGGCGCTGCCATAGGCCAAACAGGATATCAACTGCGTTTTTCTAAATAGGAACCCCCATTTTTCATTACATATTCGTATAGTACGTAAAGAAATATGAATGTTTTAGTTGGACCACATTTTTCGCTTTGTGATAGATGGCGCTGTAATAGTCACAAACATATGGCTCACAATTTTAGACGAACAGTTGGTAGCAGGTAGGTTTTTTAAATAAAATACAGAACGTAGGTACGTTTTAACGTTTTGTTTCGGTTGTTCCAATGTGATACATGTGCCTTTTTGACTTATCATTTCTGAGAAAGCATGCTGTTACAGCGTGATTACCTGTAAATACCACATTAATGCAATAATTGCTCAAATTGATGTCCGTCAACCTCAATGCATTTGGCAACAGGTGTAACGACTTTCCACTCAACAGCGAGTATTTCGCCTTCCGTAATGTTCGCACATACGTTGACAATGCGCTGACGCATGTTGTCAGGCGTTGTCGGTTGATCACGATAGCAAATATCCTTCAACTTTACCTACAGAAAGAAATCCGGGGACGTCTGATCCGGTGAACGTGCGGGCCATGGTATGGTGCTTCGACGACCAATCCACCTGTCATGAAATATCCTATTCAATAACGCTTCAACCGCACGCGAGCTATGTGCCGGACGTCCATCACCTTGGAAGTACATCGCCATTCTGTCATGCAGTGAAACATTACGTGGGAAATCAGCATACATTGCACCATTTAGATTGCCATCGATAAAATGGGGGGTAAATATCCTTCCTCCCATAATGCCGCACCATACATTAACCCGCCAAGGTTGCTGATGTTCCACTTGTCGTAGCCATCGTGGATTTCCCGTTGCCCAATAGTGCATATTATGCCGGTTTACGTTACCGCTGTTGGTGAATGACGCTTCGTCGCTAAATTGAACACGCGCAAAAAATCTCTTATCGTCCAGTAATTTCTCTTGTGCCGAGTGGCAGAACTGTACATGACGTTCAGAGTCGTCGCCATGCAATTCCTGGTGCATATAAATATGGTACGGGTGCAATCGATGTTGATGTAGGATTCTCAACATCCCGATTCTCGCGCAATTTGTCTGCTACCGACATGCGGATTAGAAGCGACAACAGCTGAAACACCTACTTGGGCATCATCATTTGCTGCAGGTCGTGGTTGACGTTTCACATGTGGCTGAATATTTCCTGTTCCCTTAAATAACGCAACTATCCGGCGAGGCCGCGGTGGTCTAGCGGTTCTGGCGCTGCAGTCCGGAACCGCGGGACTGCTACGGTCGCAGGTTCGAATCTTGCCTCGGGCATGGGTGTGAGTGATGTCCTTAGGTTAGTTAGGTTTAAGTAGTTCTAAGTTCTAGGGGACTTATGACCTAAGATGTTGAGTCCCATAGTGCTCAGAGCCAGCCACTATCCGGCGAACGGTCCGAACACTTGGACGATGTCGTCCAGGATACGGAGCAGCATACATAGCACACGGCCGTTGGGCATTTTGATCACAATAGCCATACATCAACACGATATCGACCTTTTCCGCAATCAGTAAACCGTCCATTTTAACGCGGGTAATGTATCACGAAGCAAATACCGTCCGCACTGGCGGAATGTTACGTGATACCACGTACTTATACGTTTGTGACTATTACAACGCCATCTATCACAAAGCGAAAAAAGTGGTCCAACTAAAACATTAATATTTCTTTAAGTACTGCACGAATATGTAATAAAAATGGGTGTTCCTATTTAATATAAACGTAGTTGATATCCGTTTTACCCACGGCAGCGTCATCTAGCGGGCCAACCATAGCGCCATCTGGTTTCCCCTTTCCAGGTAGACGAGTTTCGTTTTTTGTATTTTTTCGTTTGATGCTTATTTCGTGAGATATTTGGCCCGGTCACTATCAATGGACCACCCTTTATACATGCTCACTGCAAGTCGTCCACCTTGATTATTAGTTAGCTTGTGTTCATTTGAAGAGTTGGCACAGTTTTGTATTTCTGTATTTCTGCCTATTTCTGTAGTACGCTTGCACTGTGTGAGTAAATTCATATGTTCATATTGATAGGTACAGCACAGTACGTCTTTGTTTCGCTATGGTGTTGTCATTGTGTTTGTGTGTTGTGTACCTGTGGGTTGGCAATTTCTGAATTCTGGATAGATTGCGTTTGTTTTGTGGCTGTGTTTTAATTTTTTCGATTGAATCTGTGTAGTAAGTGTGTGTCGTGTCTATTGTTCTCAGATCCACTGTGCTAAATAGTTAAAGGATCACTTATTTGTAACTGCATTATTGTCTCCCATTACGGCGCAAAAATTTAAAATTTAGCTCAAAGACGTCTACAACCTTCCTCCGTAATAGTGGAAATGCTTGGCGGCCTGCGTCGTCACTCTCTCGCTCGGAGATGCTTCAACTAGCGAGATGTAGACTTGCGAAGAACTCAGTATTTCATGTAACGTGTAGGGTGGGTTAATGATGTTACATTGGTACAAAGTTTGACGACAGTTCTGCCCCGTGTCACGTGGACGTGACACACGATGGGAATGACGTCAAACAGCCTCTTACCTACATTCATTCCTTTTGAGTCCTCTGCGATGGAGACCATAAGAGCGACTCTCAGACTTGAAATCACGCGCTTTTCTTATGATTGGCCGAGGAAAACATTTCGAATACACCACCGCTCAGTGTCGACGTGAAAAGACCGCGGTGGTTGCGTAAAGGGCGTTAACGAACCATTCCTTCCCTTGAGGCATCGATACCTAAACAATTTGCGGCTGAAACCGACAGTTCGCAGTGCGTTGAGCCATAGGAAGACGTTCTTGACGACTTTTCACACATCTAAAATCCCCGGACAATTGAATCTCTGTATAATGACTTTGAAGACCTACAACCACATAGAAAGTGAACGCACCACTTCGGAGTGTAACATGACGGCATCTTCTGCTCCGATATATAGGCTGGACCAACAAGGGACCGTTCAAAACCATTTCACGAAATCTGAATGGGATCCGAAGCATGAAAGGTTTATTCAGGCTGCCTTTGGTGCAATCACACGCGTGAATAAAACTTCAGTGCCACCCGGCACATATTTTTGGACACTTCATAGAGACAGCCAGTCACTGAATGCCCCAGAGTGGCAGGCATGCATCGATTTCGACACCCCTCAGATTTTGCTTGCGGCCAGCGGGCGCTAGCTCAGTGGAAGGGGGGTCAGGTGTGCCAAAATCGTTGCCTGCCCCACCGGCGCCCAGTGATCAATTAATGGCTGCCCATGTAAGAATATATGCTTAAAGTACTCAACAAGGGTGCATGAGTGGTACACAGGGTTTTGCCAAATCCTCTATCCCGTATACCTGAGCAAGAATTGCTATCGCACTACAGTCCAAAGGAATGTGAATCACGTTCAAGGGCATTGCACTCCCACGACGTCGTTACGGAAGTGCTGATTCGTCAGGAGAGGGGCGAGGTCATCAGCAGTGCTGCAGGCTGTCGAGATAGTCGTTCGGTGGTTCATCCCACTGCGAACTGTCATTCTCGACCACAACATTTGTGGGAATCAACGCCCCGAGAGAAGATGTGGTTTCATTCACGTCCTTTATGCCAACATCTGAGGCCTTCTTCCGTCGATATTGAGCAGCGGTGTGTTTGAAATGTTTTTTCTCTTTCACCCATAAGTTAACCATGTGATTTCAGCGCTGAGCGTCGTGGTTCTGACCTCCACCGCAGAGGCGTCAAAAGAAGGGGTGAAATGTGGGTAAGAGGGGTTGCAACTGTCCTCCTGTCGTGTGACACGTCCGCGGTGACAATGTGCCACTATTAACTCACCTCACACTTCGCATCAACTTCTGATTTCTGGCTTCTTTTTCTCGTGTGTCGACTCCTTGCTGTTTGAAGCGCCGCCGCGTCAGATGTTGCAGGACGCCACGCTTTTGTACCGCTATAGAAGAAGGTTGTAGGCACCTTTGAGCCAGATTTCAAACTTCCGCGACGCCAATTACGAGGTTTGGAAAAAGTTACTCTTTCACTGTGTTGCGTAGTGTGTTTGTACAGAGCGGGGCAAGTAAAAGTGGCCCAAACGGGTGTATACGACTGGACATAAATGTATGCATACAACCACACCACGTGACCTACAGTTACCTCTAAAAGGATGGAGCAGCTGGACTTGCAATCCGCCGAACCTTGGAGCATATTTACACAGTCTTCATTTCCGACAGAACTGGTACTAGAGGTCAGGCTCGTCGCGGCCCTAGCTGACCGCCCACGTCGTCTGATCTGTGGGGAGTCCTCAAGTCTAAAATACAACGACCCTAATAATCTTCAAGAAATTCTGAATTAGAATGCAGCACTTCCAGCAACTTCCTGACCAGGGCCCAAAAGTGCCAAGAGTAGAATGGTTGTCACTTTCAGCATCTGCTATTGTCTGGTTAGCACTGTATCTCCTTTCTTCTGAACTCTGGACCACTTTAATTTGCTACACCCTGAATAACTGTATGCTTTTTACTTCATAATTTATCTTGTTGAGTACCATTTTATACGTACTGTATTCATTTTTGAGATTTGTGGAGCTGTGAAGATCTGCTCACTTTACCTATGTCGAAAAGAAAATGAAATATGTGACAGTTGTGTCTCAGGACTTCTATAACAGATACATCAAATGAGTCTGCTACCGGACTGACTTGGTGCATACTAAATTGTCAGCGATCGATGGAAGGATATTAACGTGTTTCATAAAAATCAAGGCTGTACAAATGCAACTGAAGCCATGGACGCTTCAAATCTGGTCCTGCTGCGAAATGTCCTTGCGCAACTACCACGCTTTACGTAAGATTTACTTTACCTTCACTACATCTACACGTAAGCTACTATTTGATGATTTTTCAAAAATATGGAAACCAGCATGAATATCACGATTTCAGTAACTTTTTTATGCTGTGGCAGTTAGTCACAGTTTGAAAGAAATCATTTCGCTAGGGATGACCTGAAGTTCCCACAAATATTAAGTAGGGTATTTCCGTAGTAATTAGGATGAAACCATAGTTGCTTCCCAGTTAGATTAGCTGGGCAGTATCATTTTAGAACTGGCATACATTACGTTAAGTTTACTCCACTAATGTGGAGCTACGCGATCAACAGTAAACTGAAATACAGATGATTTTCGCTGCTTCTTTGTGCTGTGACAGTAGTTTGAACATCCAAAATTGTCGTTTTGCTGTGTTACTGCAAAACTGCAAGGTTTCGAAAACTACTTATATAGCGTCAGTCATTGACTTGTTTCGTACCACCCTCTCCTATGGCACCATCTTCATCTCAGAATACACTTACACCCTGCATTCTAAGACAATTTTTATATTCCAATCACTGTTTCTCCGCCAGTTTTTACCTTCCCTCTAGTACTAGAGGAGTTATCTGATGATGTCCTCAGCTTATGTTTTACCATTCTGCACCTTCGTCTTGTAAATGTTTTTCCACATTTTGCGGAAAATTTCTTCATATTTGGTCTCACCAGTCCTTCCAGTTTTCAACATCATTCTACAGCAGCACCTCTCAGCTCTGCTATCCTCTTCTTTTCCGGGTTTTTCCACAGTCCACGATTCATTTCCTGATAATACTGTACATTCTCAGAATTTTTTTCCTGATATTGAGGTCTGCATTTGATTAGAACGGATGTCGTTCACGAGTCATACCTTCTTTGCCTGTGTTATGGTGTTTCTTATACCCTCGTTGCTTAAATGACCAAACCGAGCTTGGAGGCGCAGTGGTTGGCACACTGCACTCACATTCAGGAGGGTAAGGGTTCAAACCGTCTTCCGGCCTTCCTGATTTAGGTTGTCTGGGATTTTTCTAAATCACTTCAGGCAAATGCCGGGATGGTTCATTTAAAAGGGCGCGGCCGATTTCCTTTCCCATCCTTCCCTAATCCGAGCTTGTGATCCAACGACGTCGTTGTCGGCGGGACGTTAAACACTAATCTGTTTCTCCTCTTCCTACAACAATCAGGGGTAATTTAGCTTCCAACGTATCAGAATTCCTTTACTTCGTCTCCTTCGTGATCCCCGATTTTGACGCCAAATTTATCGACAATTTCGTATCTGCTTTGTATTCCACTTCCATCTTTCTTTGGTTTACTCTCAGTCCATAGTCTGCACTCATTACGCTGTTCACTCGTTTCAATAGGTTCTTTAATTGTTCTTCACTTTCATGAAGGGTACTAGTGCTACCACTAATATCACTTCATTCTCAGTCTGACTCCTGAAGTTTAATTCAATTTTCGTCTTTGCTTCCTCGATGGGTAGATTTAACTGTAAGGGAGAAAAACTGCTTTATGTCTTACACCGTTTTTAAGTGGAGCACTTCCTTGTTAGCCTTTCACTCTTATTGGCCCCTTTTCGTAAAAACTGGTGTGTTTGTGTGTGTGTGTGTGTGTGTGTGTGTGTGTGTGTGTACGTGTGTGTTGTGTGTGTTTGTGCATTAATAAAAATAAATGCTATGGCCGGTTGTCAATTGATCAGTTACTCCCGTAACCGGTTGTAAATGCTGCACGTTAAATAAACTTGGCTTAAGAAGGTGCATTCGCAAAGTCGATAATCTATTGATTGAGAGATCTCTGTAGAATTGGAATATTGATTGAATTCCTCTAGTGAATTTGAAGCTACCATGAGAACTTTACGGGCACTATGGGATGGTCATCATTATACAGTACAGACGTCATTTGTGCCGTAGGACATTCGTTGATGGATTTTAGAAACGGGTCAAGCACTGTACGTCTTCTATTGATACTTTACGTTCTATCAGTTGTGTTACGGGCTATTCCTTTCTAACGGTAATCATTTTGATAACCGACAGTGTCCGTTGTGTTCCCAAACTGTAGGTTATCTTGTGAAAGACTACGATGATCAGCGCTTAAATATTATAATTTATAAGTCTATTTATTGGAATTCACTCGGTTAATATGTCACATTCCGCAAAATAACTGATTCTGTGCAATTTTTCGTATGACACTCTCTTGGCTTAAGTGTTTATTCGTGATGAACCTCTTTTCATTTGACTTTACAATGTCTATTTCAACTAATAATCTGTCACTACAACGGCTGTTCTTACTCTAGGGTAAAAATGAACGTCACGTGCAAGCGGTACCTGGAGTATGTGTGCCTTTTGTGGTCAAATAATAGCTTTCAGTAGATATTCAGAAAATCTCTTTAACGTTACCTTCTAATCAAGAAAGACCAGCATTTCACCATTTGAAGAATGCCCACTGTCGCATGAATAGCATCCTACGTTTGCTTAGTGTATTGGCCACGGTCCTCAGCAACATGGCGTCCAGTCGCTATACCGTAATCTTTTTTAATCTATCTGCTCGGAAAGTTAACATCTATTATAACATGCTGGTAAATTCGTCCCGCAATGCCGCAGCCGATGTTGACGATGCAGTAAAATATAATGATGGAACGATGTGCTTTAGACTTTAACAGCTGCTGTTTGGTACGCGTAACGGCATCGATTACGTACAAAAAGATACGACAAAAAAAGCAGTGTGGTAATATAACGGGGAGAGTGACTGAACTAATGGTTTATTAGCTATTGAGCATCTTCACTAAAGTAATCATCGGCTCTTCTGTCTTCCACACATAACTTTGCCTATAAACTCGATCAGGATTTCCTGTGGAAAGTCATCTTTACATATAAAAGTGGTCATTCCACGGGCGACCTTTAACCAATTTACATAATGATGTTCCCGGTTTTAGCACCTCAGATTCGAAAATGCGTGATAATGAGAGGCCATTCTTACTGTCGTATATACAGTTACTGTCTATTAATCGATGAGAACTTTCACAATGTTCGACTTTTATGTGATTTCTCTGCCTCATGATTCACTGACAAAGATACCGAAGACGTCAGCGGGAAACGTCGTATTTCATCCAGTGCATTCCACTCACCAAATACTACGTGTAATAAACAAAATGCTGCTCCGAAAAGTGGTAATTATGTCTTTTAGTATTACAAGCGTAGCAAGCTTCTCCCGGATTTCTCTGTAGGTTTTGATAAACAAAACGTTTAAGAATTTTCTGAGGCCCAGATACAAAAGAGCCTTAAAACATCTTTTTCCTGAGTTCCATACTGTTACCTCAGACATCCGCACACTCCAAAAATTGTTTGTAATGCGAAACGAATGCTGACGCTGTAGTGTTAAGTAATTCAAAATGTGTATGGGATTGTTTTGTTCTCTCGATGTAAATTTCGGATAACGCTTAGGAGCATAAATATAAATAAATAGCTATAAGGTTAAACAACTGTTGATAAATGGTCTGAAACATGGTGCCCTCTAATCCTTTAATCAGTTTACGGATAATAACACATCATAGTGTCCTGAAATTTTCGCACTAAATATATGAGTTGTGATAAGAGATGCTTGATATATGATTTCATTATTTTGATCCCTGCGACGTCTAAGCAAATACTTTGATCTCGCAAAAGAAATGTAGAAGGGTGACTTCGTGAAAGAAATACTGTCTCTACAAAAGACGTTGTCGTCAGTTCATAACCATGCTAGTGACTTTGCACTGCTATTTCCTTTTCATTTTGCAGAGAGACAATGAAGTAGGAAACCCAGAAATTGATTTTTTTAAGTCCCAGGTAACAGTATCTTAATTCTATGTGAAGAAGAAAACCTACAACCTTTGTAGTGGGATGTATTGTACCAGAATTCCAAGACCCCAGAAGAAACTGCAAAACATTCAGAACGAAAAATTTACTCGAAGTAAATTCAAAAGCTTCTCAAAAAGAATTCAACGTTGGCTGAGTTAGGCTGCTGCCTTTCTTTTTTTCCATATCTAGACTGAGGTTCGAATTGATAGTTTGTCAGAATGATTGCCTTAGAGTGCACTGCCAACTGCTTACTTAGCTCTTATGGAATGAGCAAGCGCAGTTTTGAATAAATGTTGGTATAGCCCACTGGACAAGTTCACGATCAGTTTGTTGACTCATTCCCGTCAACCTGTGATCACTATGACCTAGCCCGCCCTCCACCCCTGCCTACCCCTCTCTATACCTCTGTCACTCTCTGTATGTATGTATGTATGTGTGTGTGTGTGTGTGTGTGTGTGTGTGTGTGTGTGTGTCATCTTGATTGATGCCTATTTGACTGTGAATTTCACACACCACAGTACAGCGTCCTCAGCAGCTCTTGGTCTAGTGGCTAGCGTTGCTGCCTCTGCATCATGGGATCCCTGGTTCGATTCACGGCCGGGTTTGCAATTTTCTCTGCCTGGGGACTGGGTGCTTGTGTTGTCCTCATCATTTCATCCTCATCATCATCATTCGTGACAGTGGCGGGATTGCATTGTGTAAAAATTGAACTGTGTCAACATTCGGACTTTGTATGGGAGCTGTCGGCCGCGCAGTTGAGCGCCCTACAAAACAAATATCGTCATTATCATCATCAGTATAGCATCACTGTATTCTTTACTCATATAATAACGGCTAGACATATCTGAAAGATAGAACGCAAATGGTACTGGTCGTGGGCGAACGCATTTTTATTGAACTCTAGTCTGCAAAACAGCTGTAAAAGTCAATGTATGCTTTCTGTGTCTTCACTAAGGGTGAAATGCGAAAGAAGGATATGTAATGAGAAAAAAAGATAAATCCTACGGCGTTTCATTTTTCAAAATCTGATTATTGGTTTCGCAGAAACGACAATAATAAGAACTTAAGGTTTAACTGTGCTGAACATGACACCGACTGCTATCTTATGAGCACTTTCTTTTTCTTTTTTTTCAGTTTACTGGCTTTCGGAACGTGCACATCCAGCCATTTCAGCACTGGAAATGATATATTACAGTCTGTTATGATAAGTCAGGGCACACATTAGTTTAATTCGTACCCCGATACGAAGAAACATAGGCTTAACAAAGGACTAATTCCGACATAAATTGAGTCTTACAACCATGGTACAGTGAAACGAGTTAACAAGACGAAAGCGAAACACAGGATACATAGAGGTAGCATGCTATAGGAATCCTACTGGTAACACAGTAAGAAATGACAACTCTCATTTGAGAGATTACCAATACAATTCGTATTAATGACGATGTAAATTAACAATTAAATGTTCTTTTGTAGGTCCGGTAAGAACGGTTTCAATAGCTGCAGTTAGAGAATCGAATATCTGTTCAGCTCTGTCAGTACTATCTAGCCAGAACATGACAACAGTGAACAAGAAACGGATTTGGGTGTTACTGCCAGATGGGAAGTACTTGTTGTTACACGGGATTGTTACGTCAGCCTAACCAGGTGCTCCAGGTGGACATGACTAAGTGTGTCTCCTTACAAAAGTGAAATAGAGGAGGAATGTTTAATTTAAAACTGGTACTAATCTCAATTGGCTACACATGGTTGGACTGACGCACCAACCAGAAGGTGAGGCATGTGGCAAATAAGGATGATTCAAATAAAATTCGTTCCATTCCGTTGTGGGCGTATAGTAGAGCAACAAGTTATGAATTTCTTGAAATAAGACAGTATCGGTTGCAAAATATTTTTTATTTACAGGAAATGACACGTTTCGCCCTTTTCGGGCATCATCGGATTGGCGTAAAAATTAATGTGTAAAACAAACATTCGTTCATTAATTCCCACTAACTGCCAGGCTTGCAGGGCTTTATCTACTCGACCGCAGTATCTACTAGTTGTCAGCTGTACGCAATGCTCCATGCTGTGTATACTGGAACGCAGTTGGCTCGGTGTTATAAAATTGTGGCATAATGGTCGAATGTTGCTTGCTCTTATTAATTTTCCGCCAATCTGATGATGCCCCAAAAGGGCGAAACCTTTCATATCCTGTAAATAAAAATTTGCAACCGAGTCTGTCTTATTTCAAGAAGGATGATTCAAAGTTAATTAAAGTAGCAATTCTGCTCTTGTTTCTGCCAGAGCAATGAAACAAAGGTCACGACTAAAATTTAACTGATGTATAAAAGAGAGAATTGAAGTACAAAAGTTGTTAAATAATAGATTCTCTTCATGAGTATACTGTTAGGCTACATACTTAAACTGCAAAATTACAACAGCAACAGCAATGAAAATGATATCTGAAAACAATGCGGTCATGAACACTTCCTTAAAATTCCTTTTATGTCACCAAGTGTTCAACATGCAAATCGGTGCTGAAAAGTTTGTAACCACTGGTGCAAGAATTGTGGACACACTGAAGCAGTTCAATCTATATCATGCCAAACGTTGCATTAATGCGATGTTTTAATTTAATGGCCATAAGTGAAATGTGAGTGTGGCACCCATTGTGCTGGCACCACTTACATCTATGTAATGATACAACACCCTTATCTCAGGGGTTGTAATATGTCTGAATGACTGGGAGGTATGGTTTGGGAGAGATGGATGACTCACGACAAAGTGTGCAGAGAAATAAAGGCAAATGCGTCATTGACTTCATTACATTGATGGTACACATTGGGCCTTCCACTGAACTCGGCCATGGTTCGCACACCGCGCAAGCGTGGGTCAGCGCCGATGCCAATGACAGAATCTGCACTGACGGTGCCACGTCATTCAGCCTTATGGACTTAGCTGACGTAGCCTAAGTGGCTCTGCATCTGACGGCTGACTGCATCGTCGAGCCCAACTTATGTAGAGAGCTGAGGGAAACAGTCGACTGCCATCGTTGTACTGAGCCTTAGCAGCTCCGACCGTCTGCCCAGGGCAGCTTGTTCAGTGACCGCAGAGAGCTATCCACCGGGAGGCCCCCGTCCCAACCCTGCGGATGGCAGCTTGCAGTCCTCCGGATAATGTCACCCAGAGAGCGGTGCAGCTCGAAGGTGCAGCAGATGTTGTTGCTATCTTCAGCATGCCGATATCTGTCACCAGAAGATATTCGTGGTTGGACTGCTACTTATACAATCGTTATTCTCTCTGGCCCTAGATGCGGAAAGAATGGCAATACGACTGTCCGCTTTAAGCCACAGGGCTCAAATATTTACACGTCTTTTCCCTACGTCTCTGAGGCAGTTCCTCTGGAGGGGAAAAGTTGGGTGCTCTTTTATAATTACAATGTCAGGTTTTATCAGCTAGCTTTGGCTCCTGCACACAGATGACTATTGTAACTGCAGTGTGTGGGTTCTTTACAGCACGTCAGTGCCCTGTGCTGTCCTGATTACTTTACGCTTGTATACAGTGACCACCGGGCAGTCGTGCGGGCAGTGTCGTACACCTTCCTCATAGAATCATTTGCGCAATATCAACATTGCCCGCACCTGCATCCGATGTGGCAATCAGTACCTTAACCACTACGTTCTAGCCTTAGCTGAATTCTCCAAATCCACGAATGTACTTATTCGTGACACAGGATACCTCCTGCCTTCCTAGGAGATTCGTCCCAAATCTTTAACATTGTGCTCCCACTCAACTACCTCGACTCTAATAATTTACGTATTGAGGAAATACCGCTGAATTCATCATACAGCACTTCCACTCACACTTTACTATTATTATATATCCCTTATCATACCCATACACACTAATTAAGACATTAAAACTAACTGCCTCCCCAACCAATGTTGCTCAGCCATTCTACTGGTAATTAGTATGTTGGCACATCCACAGCCTGTGCCCTCTCGTATCTCACCCAGAAATACAGTACACAAAATCTTGATAGAAACAAACCACAACTGGTTGCCAACATACTCACCCCTAACACTTTGTACTCCTGTTCTTCCTGGAAATACAGTACATGCTACCACATTTTTTCCGTCCACCCCTCGTAGCTGAGTGGACAGCACGACAGAATGTCAATCCTAAGGGCCCTGGTTCGATTTCCGGCAGTGTCGGAGATTTTCTCGGCCCAGGGACTAGGTGTTGTGTTGTCCTAATCATCATTATTTCATCCCCATCGACGCGCCAGTCGCCGAGGTGGCGTCAAATCGAAAGACTTGCATCCGGGTAACGGTCTCCCCAATGGGAGTGGTGGTGGTTGTTGGGATGTTTAAGGGGGACTAAACAGCTAAGGTCATCAGTCCCCCAATGGGAGTCCCGAGTCCCACAACGACATTTGTTCCATCTAAATTCCTCCTTACTTAGACTCTATTAATCGGTCCAATGACTGCAAACCTCTGGATTGAGTGTGTCACTTAAATACGTTAAATGTTGAGCAGGTAATACCCCCAGAGATCCTTCTGGCTAACAAAACGTATTCTGTCATAATGTCATAACAGCCGAACCTATAAGCATAGCCAGAAGACGAAAATTCGTCCAACTCCCTCACAAGTCAGCCCATTAATGAATATTCAGGTTTCACAAAGCATGAGGTTTTTCAAGTCTACCAATCTGCCTCGTTCGTAGCAATTCAACCATACACTTTCCAGGGTGAACACACAGTATAATCAATGAGTACACAGTCTCTGGAAGTATGGCAGGCTGGCAGAAGTTCCTTTCCACAACTCGTCCCATTTACTTCCCCGTGAAACAAATTCTCTTTACATGTGTACATATTAGTCCGTTCTTGTCCACCCAGACAGATCACGAATTACTCTGTCACCCCTTCCTTCTTTCTGAGAATGCACAATCCACAAAAAACCATTTCAGTAATAACGACGTGAAAACTAACAACTTTGCAATAAAAGAGGAACAACAAATATCCCTATCGCTGTACATTACATTTTCCTGATATACCAAACTAAAAAAGGTAAAAAACCAACAAATTACAATTATACAACTTCCTTACATGACCTTAACCTATATAGCACATCATGCACCCTATGTTGTTCATAAATTCCAGGTTCCTTCTTTTTACCCTTTGTAACTTTCATCTCCCGACTGGCTGCCAATAACCATAGTACCCTGCACCATACCTTCAAACGGTTTTATGCAACTGACATGTATAACAGACGTTTTCGTGGGAAACTGTATCTTCGCATTGACCGGTAAGATCACTTTCCACGATCTGGTATGGTCCCCGATATTTTGTTAAAAAATACTCCGTTTTTCCAATTTTTCGTATAGGGACTAATAACCATTACCCATTGTTCCTCATGGTACTGCGGCAGTTTGCCCATGCATCTGTTTGGTTATTTCTGGAGTTCTAGCGCCTTCACGTTTGCCTTTTGTACATTCCTCCAAACTTTCCTAATTCATCTGATAAACTTTCTCACACACTCACCATCTGATTCTAATTTAGGAATTAAAACATCAAAGGAAGCTGGCATTTTCCTGTCGTACATCACCTCAAATGGTGACAAGCCCATTGCCATATGAACATTTGAATGATGGTCATACTGTTCATATGGTAATAATGTTCCCAATCGCCATGTCTGGAACCTACATAAAGCTGAACATCTTTACAAATGTCTTGCGCATGTGTTCTGTTCTCCTACTGGTCTGCAGATCAAATGGACTCGATCCATAACTTCCATATAAGCAACACATGACACAGTTGTTTCATTAAATCCGAGACAAAATTCGTATCTTGGCCCATAATTATGATCACAGGCATGCCAAACTTTAAAATCCCGTTTTTTACTAATGCTTGCACTACAGTACCGTTCTATTGGTTTGGCATTAGTACCACTGCCAAAAATCGAGAAAAATTACCGATGATTGTCGGAATGTAGCATTTCCCCGCAGATGTTTTATTAAATGGTCTTAGGATATCCAACCCTACCATATAAAATGGACTGGACACCTCTGGTAACCTTTTCAACAGCACTTTCAGATGTGTAATGTGTGCCTTCCGCTTGTGTAGCCCACACTCCTTAACATATTGCTTCATGTCATGCTTCCTGTTCCTCGACCAAAACCACTCTGCCACAGATCCACCAAGACCTGACAACAAGTGGTTATAGCTTACTGCAAAACTTCATTTCGAAAACCCTTTGGAACCATCACACATAGTCCACACCTTGTCATTCTACACAACAAACCCTCATGCATGACGAAATATGGCTGTGAACTTAAATGCCTAGTACTCCTTAGCTGTTGCTTGTGGCTTTCCTGAGAATGGATTAATCAACACACCCACTGCCCCGTCATATGCAAAAGCAGGCACTCTCATTCCAGACTTACACTCCCTTCACTCTGATTGTGATTGATAATGACTCTGCTTGCAAGCCTCTAGCTCACAATTAAGTTCGAAAGTTCTCTTCTTCATGCTCTGTTAACGTTTGCACTTGCCAAGTTTAAAGCAGTAACGGCATCCATTGTAGAAGCACATGCTTCCATCACTTTGTGTACTATACTTCCATGTTAATTCAACTGATATTCCTTTAAATAAAGACTAACACAAACTCCCATTTAACCCTACATAAAGAAAATGTTATCACCAATAAATTCCTCTGGAAAATCATCACCCATCTACACTCAGTATAGATGACCAGAACGCCTACAAACAGAAAAAAAGTTACTACAGCTCTAGTACATGTCAACTTGTACCCAGACAAATTCTAGAATGAACACCTCACTGACATTGAAGTACCAAATCTACCATTAGCTCTAAACAAAGATAAGTCCACGAGTTCCTCTGCCTTCACCAAAGTAACTCTAAACATCTTGTACCCCAGCTCACACACTTAGGTCTGATAGTGAGAACAGAACAACAAAAACAAAATTAATAAAATCTAGACTCACCACACTACATTGTGCTGAGATGGAACCAGCCAATCTAAGTCAAATGCCACTGCCTCACTCACCACTCAACAAAACAAACTCTCCCACCAAAAAGTAGTGTTGGTTGTGGACAAACAATTTCTGACACAATGTATTGTGTTGTAAAGTAAAACAGTCACTTACTAACACGAAATTGTTACAACTCCCCTATCTCAGGGATTGTAATATGTTAGAACAACCAAGAGAGATGATTTGCAACAGAGGGGTTGACTCACGCCAAGCGTGCAGAGAAACACTGGCAAGTGTGTCATTGACTTTATTACATCAAAGATACACAGCAAGCCTTCTGCTGAGCTTGGCGATAGCGCCGCGCACCATACAAGTGTAGGTCAGCACCAATGCCAGTGCTGGAATCTGCAGCACTGATGCTAGGTCGCCCATCCTTGTGGACATAGCACTCCTAATCCTGCCATGGCTAAGTGGCCGCCACGTGCGTTAGGTGCTCTTGCAGCTCAGAATTCAACTGAGTGCTCCCTCAAGCATGACTCATGGACTCCATGTAAAGCGCTGAAGGGATATAGCCGACCGCTGTAGTGAGCCTTAGCAGCTCCAATCATCTGCCCAGGGCAGCTCATTCAGTGTCTGCAATCAAGAGACTGCGAGATCGCGCACTGGTTCTGCAGCTTACAGTTCGCCCAATGATGTCACCCAGAGAGCAGGGGACAGCAGACCTCTCACTCCCAACGCCAGCGTAACTTGAAGGTGCATGGGTCCATACACTGGAGGTTGTAAGTAGCTTCAGCAGGTTAGTTGGCTACCGATATCCATCAAGGTCGTCACAGTTGGCCTGCAACTTAATCAATCGCCATTGTCACCAGTTATAGACACAGACAGAATAGTAACACGACTGCACCCTCTGAGTCCCTGCCCGTGCTTATTTATATGTCTTTCCCTTACACTTGTGATGTAGTTCCTCTGGAGGGGGCAAGTGGAGTGCTCTTTAATAATTACAATGTTAGCTGTCCTCAGCCAGCTTTGCCCCCACATACAGGACACAAGGCGCTTTTGTAATTGCAACAACATGTCAGTGCCCGGTGTTACCCTGATTACTTCACATTTGTGTACTGTCTCCACTGGGCCGTGCCTCCCCCCCGTGAGTGTTGTCGTAAACATGTCTCACGAAATCGTATGCAGAATACCAACATTGCCTGCGCGTCTTCCGACATGCCAGTCGGTCCCTTAACTATTTCCTTGCAACCGTAGCTGGGCGAAATGTACAAGCGTTTCCAAACCCCGGGCTGTACCAATTCATGACACGGCAGTAGTGCAAGTGGTACTTCTTCACTGAAAGCCTGTGTACCTATGCAAAAAGCAACTGTAAAAAAGTAGTGTGTATCACTTACCACGCGATATTTCTTCAAGAACTAACGACCAGTCGTGAAGTCCCGAAAAAACCATAAGCAGAAATTCCACATAAACAGTCTCTGACATTTAACCAGCATCGGCCAGAGCGAATCCTCCGCGGTCCAATAACGCATATTCCTTACCATAACCTCTCCATGATTTATATAAGTAGCTTCCTTGAAAACTGAACGTATTGTGCTGATGTGGAACTTCCTGGCAGATTAAAACAGTGTAACAGAACGAGACTCAAGCTAGGGACATTTGCCTTTAGCGCTCAAGTGCTCTGCCATCTGAGCTACACAAGCACGACTAACAACCCGTCCACACAACCTCCCTTCTGCCAGTATCTCGTCTCATACCTTCCAAATTTCACAGGATCTCTTCCGCAAACCTTGCAGTACCAGCGCTCCTGGAAGAAAGAATATTGCAGAGACATGGCTGAACCACAGCCTGGGGGATGTTTCCAGAATGAGATTTTCACTCTGCAGCGGAGTGTGCGCTGATATGGAACATCCTGGCAGATTGAAACTGTGTATTGGACCTTAGACTCGAACTCGGGAACTTTTCCTTTCACGGGCAAGTGCTCTACCATCTGAGGTACCCAAGCACGACTCACGCCCCGTCCTCACAGCTTCTCGTATGTCAGTATCTCGTCTCCTACGTTCCAAATTTCACAGAAGCTTTCCTGCGAACCTTGCAGAATTAGCACTCCTGGAAGAAAGGATGTCCTCAATTACTTGTTTGATGTATCTTAATCTCAGTCTTCCTCTACGGTTTGTATCCTCTACACATCCCTCTATTACCATAGAAGTTTCCAGAAATGTAGGAGACGAGATACTGGCAGAAGTGCAGCTGTGAGGACGGGGCGTGAGTCGTGCTTGGGTACCTCAGATGGTAGAGCACTTGCCCACGAAAGGCAAAGGTCCCGAGTTCGAGTCTCGGTCCAGTACACAGTTTCATTCTGCCAGAATGTTCCATATCAACGTAAACTCCGCTGCAGAGTGAAACTCTCATTCTGGAAACACCCCCCAGGCTGTGGTTCAGCCATGTCTCCGCAATATCCTTTCTTCCAGAAGTGCTAGTTCTGCAAGGTTCGCAGGACAGCTTCTGTGTAATTTGGAAGGTAGGAGACGAGATACTGGCAGAAGTGAAGCTGTGAGGATGGGGCGTGAGTCGTGCTTGTGTAGCTCAGTTGGTAGAGCACTTGCCCGCGAAAGACAGAGGTCCTGATTTCGAGTCTCGGTCCAGTATACGTTTTAATTTTCCAGGAAGTTCCATATCAGCGCACACCCCGTCGAAAATCCCATCAGGAAACATTCCCCAGGCTGTGGCTCAGTCATGTCCCCGCAATATCCTTTCTTCCAGGAGTTCCAGTTCTGCAAGGTTCGCAGGAGAGCTTCTGTGGAATTTAGAATGTAGGACGAGATTCTGGCGAAATGAAACTGTGAGGACGGGACGTGAGTCGTGCTTGGGTAGCTCAGATGGTAGACACACGCCCGCGAAAGGCAGAGGTCCAGAGTTCGAGACTCGGTCCGGTACACAGTCTTAACCTACCAGGAAGTTCCATATCAGCGCACACTCCGCTGCAGAGTGAAAATCTCGTTCTGGTATTGTGCTGATGTTGCATGAGAATCATGTGACGAAATTCCATACTTCTGCTTCAACCCTACTGGTTAATTTGCTGCTGAAGTCACGTCACCTAGTACCATGATAGTTTTTTTCTGATGTCTTAACAGATGTCCTACGATCCTGTTCCTACTTCTTGTCAGTGTTTCCCATATATTACCTTCGTCAACGATTACCTGTAGGACCACCTCAGTCTTCACCTTACCAGTACAATTAATTTTCAATATTCTTTTGCACCACCACAACTCAAATGCTTCTCTGGTTTTCCCACAGTCCATTTCACTTTCATACGACGCTGTGCTCCAGACGTATATCCTCAGAAATTTCTTCTTCACATTAAGATCTATGTCTCACACTTTTCGCCAGTGCTAGTCTGCTTTTCATGTCACCCTTGCTCCGTCCGTCATAGGTTATTTTGTTGCCTAGGAAGCAGAACTGCTTAACTTCATCTACCTTGTGATCACCAGTCCTGATGTCCAGTTTCTTGTTGTTTTCATGTCAGCTGCTTCTCATTACTTTTGTCTTCCTTCGATTTACTCTCACCGATATTCTATACTCAGTAAACAGTTCATTCCATTCAGCAGATCCTGTAAATCTTCTTCACTTACATTGATGATGGCAATGCCATCACCGATATTCTTTCATGTCGAATTTTAATTTCACTCTTCGTCCTTTCTTTTATTTCCGTCATTTCTCCTTCAGTATATAGATTGAACACTATAGGTGATAGACTACATTCCATTATTCATCTTTTTTAATTCGAGCACTTATTCTTCCGTTCTTGTGGTTCCTTCCGGGCTCCTGTACATATTAAATATCGTCCATATTTCCCTATAGCTTACCTCTGTTTTCTCAAAATTTCGAACGTCTTGATCCACTTGATATGTCAACACTTTTCCCATGCTGTCAGATCCTATGAAATTATCTTGATTTTTCTTTATTCTTGCTTCCATTATCAACCGTAACGTCTGAATCGCCTTTTTCCATTCTTTTGCGTATTATTCTTGTAACTTGGAACCATGAGCAGTTAAACTGAATGCGGGATAATTCGCTCACTTTTCAGCTCTTGTTGTTCTTTGTGTGGATGATAGTTTCCCAAACATTTAACACATCAACGTGTGATGTCGTATTCCAGAGGCTTTCACAGTTTCTCTATAATTAAAGCTACAGCTTCTCTCGTTCCACATTTGCCCCTTAAACTCAGGGAATGTTCCAGTGCCTTTTCAATTGTTTTTACACAACTTTTCGTTTCGCGTGTCTGCTGCCTTCTCCATACAGAAGTATCGTATCTAGTTTCTCTTTGTCTGTAAAAGAGATTCATATCTTTAGATAAACAGTACTCAACACACATGGCTGACACAGAAAGAATGAAAGTTACAGTTCCTTTGTTGTGCTTTATACCAATGTCACAGCAGTGCAGCATGCCTTCTTAGCCGACGTGACGTATTTTCTTATTTGGGCATGAAATCATGAGCTTCCGCATAAGCCAGGAATCGATTTCATGTTTAAAATTGCTAAATGCTAAATTCTAAAAACTCTAACTTCTTCAACACGACTAGTCAGATTTTAAAGAGTGAAAAGTCGCTGTTTTCTTGTCTTTTATAATGATGGTAATTGCAGCAGAAACTACTCTAGCTCCATCCTGAAAACCGAAGTTGATATCCATCTGCTGTAATTTTCATAGTTGAGGAAAGAAACCAGATGTCACTTATTGAGGACTTCTCAGCAATTCATCGGGATGATAGCAGTATTACGATGAGGAAGGCGCAGGATATGAATGAATTGGAGGACCTGCTTATGGGAGAGGTGGTTTGGAACAAAAAATAATAATGTATCTGTATGGATCTACGGACGGTGAACAACAATAAGATGATAAGGTCCTTGTGATTAAAATTCCGTCAGTTGAGATAATCAGTTAAAGCCAGGCCATTGTCATATGAGAGAAAGAAAGTAAAATTAGTATCCCATCTCCTTCCGGTGCGTCTTCACACCCTTCTTCCGCCTGCAGTCTCATTGAAGGGTGTAGAACAGAGCCACGATGACCAACGAAGATGTATCTGGAGGTGTAGTGGGCAGTGGTAGGATACCAGTCTGAGCATCCCCCGCCGTACGGCCCGACACCGAGAATAATGGTCTGAGGTGCCACTACTTTTCTTATCAGGACCCCTTAGTTTCACATTAATGGCACCCTTACAACAAAGTGGTACGTCGACAATATTTAAGGCCCGATTTTCTTGTCCTACATGGCAAGCCATCCTGAGCTTATATTTCAGCAACTTTATGACCACCCACATTGCTTGTCTCCAAACTTGCCAAGCCCGGCTTGCCAAACCCTACTTTGACCAACAAGGTCGCCAGTTCTCTCCCCAGTTGAGAACGTATGGAGCATTATGAACAGGGTCCTACAACGAAATTGGGAAACTGACGAACTAACTCGTTAATTGGATAGATTTTCGCACACAATCCCCCCGGAAAACACCCAAAATCTCAATCAATAATGTCAAGTCGAATGTGCTTGCATAAGGACCAGAGGTTCATTTGCTTGTCTGAACAACACTATGTGATCAATAGTATCCGGACACCCCAGAAACATACGTTGATCATATTAGGTGCATTGTGCTGCCACCTACTGCCAGGTGTTCCATCTAAGCGACCTCAGTAGTCGTTAGACATCGTGTGAGAGCAGAATGGGACACTCCGTGGAATCCAGGGACTTTGAAGGTGGTCAGGTGATTAGGTGTCACTTGCGGCATACGTCTTACGTGAGATTTCCACGCGCCTGAACGTCCCTTGGATCCCTGCGTCCACTGTTTCCGGTATGATAGTAAAGTGGAAACGTGAATGAGCCCATACAAAAATTGGCTCTGAGAACTATGAGACATGTGTGGTCATCAGTCCCCTATAACTTAGAACTACTTAAACCTAACTAACCCAAGGACGTCACACACATCAATGCCAGAGGCTGGATTCGAACCTGCGACCGTAGCGGTCACGCGGTTCCAGACTGAAGCGCCTAGAACCGCACGGTCACACCGGCCGGCGGACCCGTACAGCACAAAAGCATACAGGCCGACCTCGTCTGCTGACGGACAGAGACCGCCGACAGTTGAAGAGGGTCATAATACGTAATAGGCAGACGTTTATCCAGACCATCACACAGGAATTCCAAACTGCATCAGGATCAACTGAAAGTACTATGATAGTTACGCGGGAGGTGAGGAAACTTGGATTTCATGGTCTAGCGGCTGCTCATAAGCCCCAAACGACGGCTCGCTTGGTGTAAGAAGCAGAAACAGTGGAAAAACGATGTGTGGAGTGACGGATCACGGTACACAATGTGGCGGACCCGTACAGCACAAAAGCATACAGGCCGACCTCGTCTGCTGACGGACAGAGACCGCCGACAGTTGAGGAGGGTCATAATACGTAATAGGCAGACGTTTATCCAGACCATCACACAGGAATTCCAAACTGCATCAGGATCAACTGAAAGTACTATGATAGTTACGCGGGAGGTGAGGAAACTTGGATTTCATGGTCTAGCGGCTGCTCATAAGCCCCAAACGACGGCTCGCTTGGTGTAAGAAGCAGAAACAGTGGAAAAACGATGTGTGGAGTGACGGATCACGGTACACAATGTGGCGATCTGATGGCAGGTTGTGGGTATGGCGAATGCCCTGCGAATGTCATCTACCAGCGTGTATAGTGCCAGTAGTAAATTTCCGAAGCCGTGGTGTTATGGTACGGTCGTGTTTTTCACGGAGGGGCTTGCACCCCTTGTTCTTTTACGTGGCGCTATTACAGCACAGACCTACATTAATGTTTTAAGCACCCCAATTCGGGGATGGCGATTGCATCTTTCAACACAATCGAGCACCCGTTCGTAATGCACAGCTGTTGGCGGAGTGGACGACCATAACATCCCTGTAATGGACTGGTCCTGCCAGAGTCCTGACCTGAATCCTACAGAACACCTCTGGGATGTTTTGGTACTCCTACTTCATACCAGGCCTTACCGACAGACATCGATACCCCTCCTCTGTGCAGGCCCCCATACTCCACGAAACCTCCCAGCATCTGACTGAACGTAAACCTACGGGAAAAGAAGCTGTCATCGGGGCTAAGGATGGGCCAACAATGTACTGAATGCCCGCATTACCCATGGAGGGCGCCACGAGCTTCTAAATCATTTTCAACCAGTTGTCCGGATACTTTTGATCACATAGTGTACATCACATCTACCGATTTCTATTCCATTTGGGTAATTCCTTTATAGTACAATGTTCTGTGTTGTTTTAGGATCTCCAGCACCGACTCAGCCTGTGCTGGAGAGGAAAGATCTCATGACACAGAATTGAAGTCAATGTATATTACATAGCAGAGGATTTATAAAATTCAATTTTCCGCGGTTGAATCTCGGGAAAGGCTCACATTCAGAAACTACATGTCCTAATTGCATAATTACACTGCTGCAGGTTCAAGAAGCTATCTTGTTGGAAAATTGTGATGTTTGTGCTCAACTTGACATGGTGGGTTATACTGAGCTAGTGCATGGTGCCATCATCAGAGGACATTCCTCCCCACGCGTAGACACCTGCCTCCCCATCCCCCAACGAGGAAAAATTGGCAGAAAAAAAGACTCATTCTGTGCTGGAGAAGAAGGATCTCACAATACGAAATTCAAATCAGTGTCAATAATATACTGATGCATATTCTTTATTTAATCAGTTTGCGGGAGACACGGCCTCCCACCTGGGTAGAACTCACGTCCGCACCTCCACACCACCCCATCTTCCTGTGACGTAAGCACCAAGGAATGAAATGATGTACGGTACAGTAGCCGCCGTTGCGGTCTCCCACGCATGTGTCCGTCCTCCAGGCGCCGCCATGGAGCTCAAAATTGATCCAATGTTCTAATTACAGATCACGATACCAAATACCACCAACCGTGAATCGGATGTCAGCCTCATTTGATCTTGCGACCCCGAACAAAACATCAGGTGGCGGTGGCTGTTTGATATTGATATATGAAAAATTCCTGTCGAAGAAATTCTTTCTCGCTCTTTCTCTCACTCTCTCACTCCCTCGATCTCTCTCTCTATCTCTCTCAAGTGGCTACTTCCTGCCCAGTGAGCATGTGTTATATGCCATACTAACCCCTCTTTTGTCCTGAATAAAGTAGTGGATACCTGGTAAATCACCAGCTGTGCATATCAGGGAAATACTCCCTCACTCTACCAGGTTGACTGACTAATTAATTAAGTGGATGCACTCTGTGTAGGACACTTCCTTGCATCGTATTTGTACATACTTCTATTGTTGGATACTATTATTTGCGTATCTGGTGGGATTCGATCCTGCAAATGTTTGGTTTCGAAACCCTCTTGGTTTCTTTTTTTTCCATTGACCCCTACTGGTAGACACTTGCACAGTTACACCGTGTAGCTGAGATTTTGAAATTACAGCTCAGCTGGATACCATTTCCTGAGTTAATCTACAGAGGTGTTGGACTGACGTGTGTGCTCGCAGTACCACTACTGGAAACAATAAATTGACCGATCGGGAATTTGTCATCTCGGTTGGAAGTGGTGCTGCATAAAATGATAGTTGCGTCTCAAATTTCAGTGTGAATTTATACCGTCATGGTTATGGAATCCCTGACCACTACAGGTCTGCTAAGTGTATTTTTCAAAGTACTACAGAAATCCTATTTGTTTCTTCAGCTACACTAGGACGAATTAAAATGTTGAAAAGGTGTACTGTGTGACGGAATAGTCACAGCAACAAATACCACTACAAGACAAAATGCACTGCAATGTATTGAGAAGCGCTAAACCATGATCCTTGTAGTTGTTGGAGCTAGATGTCTGAGATCGCTGAAAAACTAGTACATACAGCCCACTCACGTCCCAAATGATCATGTGCACCACGCCTGTCCCCTTGTACATTGCGATCGCCAATACTCAGAGGCTGGAAGAACTGCCACAGTGGCTGCAGCTATGGTCATGGATAAGTGTGTCTTCCAGAATGGAGCACCCCAGCCATAAAAAGCATCCAGGGGTGACTGGAGAGGTAGGAATCCGGATGTTATCAATAAAGTGCCATCACTTGGCAGTGATCAGTATTGAATCGCTAAATTTCCCATAGAGAATATATGCAACACATGCGATCAGGAGTCAGCTCAACACATAATATTAGTTTAGCTTTCCAGAGGGCGCCACAAAGCTGGCTGACCGGATCTTTTCTATGTCTCATCCTAGAAAACCAACAATTATCACTGCAATCACAGTTAAATCAGATGACATTCGACAATGAGTGAAGTGTCAGAATACCACCTCCTGACGGCTATGGTTCTGGATGAATCTCACTTTGAAATTTCAATATCTATATCCCCTTTATGACTGGACAAATTTTCCACGTGAAATCTGGCATACTCCTTACGGTTACTGATGCAATGAATTTACAGTTTACCATGTCAGATATATATCTCCCTTACAATTGGCATAGTCATTTTCTTTGCATATGCAAGAGCACTGACTTCAGTAACTTTGCACTCCAACACATACTTTATAAGTCTGCTGTTCACAGTGAATCTATCATACGTCCTCCACTAAGTATAATACTTCACTAACAACTGAATGGTGGTGGTACCATTGAGCGAAAATCGGAATGGATGGACATGCTCAATATGCTTTTCTTGCGAGTGGTACCAATGTATCTTAGTAAGAGAGACATAATCGTCTTGTAAGCGATCAGCTATTAAAAACACGATTGTAATGACCATGTTACTGGCACCCTGCATAAAAAGCGTTCTTGGTTCTACAGGCACACAAAAGTACCGCTAACAATATCCATGTTAAAAACTCTATATGCTTTACAAATCGATATATGGTATTGATTCCAAATGAAGTGGTCTTCCACACTAAAACCGCGACATTGAATATAGACGGTGATTGCGGGGGTGTCTATTAACAGACCAAAAGTATCAGTGCATGTCGCCAGTGGTGTAATCTCGTAATAAAATTACCCTTCTCACCAAATTTATAACATATTCGGCTAAGGAACTTGGTATTGAACCGATATTTGCAACTTCCTTACGCTGCTGTTAGATATTTCCCACGCTAACAAATACTACTTGTAACGCATTCCATATACCATGTAGACGGTGTAACAGATACTCTGTGATGTATCCACAGGGTTATAGGTGAGGGATGGTTGATTGAGAACGTTCACATAAACTAGAGAGTGTGATATTTGAGGAATCGCTTTAAGAATGCAACACTGAATTGAAGTGATAAGAAATGTACAAAATCCTATGACCAACACAGCGGATTTTCACATCTATAGTCTTACTCTTTCTGGTACAAATTCTGCTTGCGATTTGGAATCAAGTCTCTCCATTCAACCATGCACTTGCGCTGGATCCTGTGGATATGTCTTTTAATGATTACAGCCATTGGCGAATCACATTCGTAGCACTATCGTATCTTGAAACGAGTCACTTTATTCGAACCTATTACTAAGAATCTCATACAGCAAAACTCCAGCATGGTTTTATAAAGTCTCCCTGCATCTTTAAACTGTTCGTCAGAGAGTGCTGTATCTACCATAATCGGCATCATGTGGAGAATCCGGGTGAGCTGAGTTAATGCAACAGGACAGTGTTTCGACCACTCAGCAGAAATGGTAACATATTGTTGTAGCTCCACCATCAATGTACAATGTGTGAGGCCAGCAACAAACAAAGCTTTCTCCTGCAACACAAAGTAATAGAAAAGACAATACAAGTAGTTAATGTGGTGTTTCTTATTGGGAAAACTAGGAAGGCTTCATATTATATGGGAACTGGAAGAAGGACGAGGATTTTGCTACTGCACTGCAGTGTATTTCCAAACTACACGCAGGTACTAGAATGAGATTTTCACTTTGCAGCGGAGTGTACGCTGATATGAAACTTCCTGGCAGATGAAAACTGTCCGCCGGACCGAGACTCGAACTCGGGACCTTTACCTTTCGTAGGCAAGTGTTCCACAATCTGAGCTACCCAATCACGAGTCACGCCCCGTTCTCAGAGCTTTACTTACGCCAGGTACTGCAATCCGAAGTGGATCTGCATCTGCCAGGGTGCATTCATGATTGTCACCCAAACATGGTCTCCTTCCTTGTTTTGTACTACCCAACAGAGAAAAACTACAAACTAAAAAAACTTCACTAACGTCATCTGGGAAAGAACTTGGTAAGAAATCGCTGCATCGACGTCTTCCAGTACATCGAAAACAAATTCTGTCTGTATGCTGACATCGAGTATATTTGGCGATCCTATTAAATATACAGGTATTGGTCCGCTTGAGTAGGTAGCAAGAGATCAAAGTCACTTCACAGACCAGTGTAAAGTTCCGTCGCCCATACTGTAGTACGACTTTATACCACAGACTGTCAATTATAAGATAGTGTTCCTGTGTTGTTCCTTCACAAGCAGTTTGATGCATTGTTTTCTGCTGTAATACATCCAAGCAGTGTACACCACCATACATTTAGATTTTCCACCACAACTTTGAGGTCTGTGTCAGGTGTTAACCTGTTTTGTCCATTGACTCTCACAGAATGCTGGACACGACATAGAGTAAACTATGCTGCACCCACAACACACAGGATGGTTGAAATATATAACAGATGCTGTGTTTCTTATTCTCAAAAATGTGGAAGACATCGCAATGTATGCAAACTGGAAGAGTTTGTAGCATTGTGGAACGTTTCCAAACAGTTGTCCGATGGTAGTGAAGCCTACATTTAATCTCATCTTTCACAGTGATAGTGCAGCAGATAACTCAGCGTTCTGTTTTTTGAAGAGATCCTGAGAACTGATTCTTCATACTGGTGATGCATATTGCACACAGGTACATGATTGCTGTTTCGGTGTCCTAGGTCGTAGCAATCCTCCAAATCTTTGGACACTGTGTCTTTGATTTTTATGACTTAAAGTACATAACTACATGTAGAACAAGTGGATATTCTACAGGATTTAAACTGTTACAGCATGGTTAGTATGCATTATCAGTTGTCAGGCCAATTGGTGGAGGAATGGAATCATGTTCATACATCCATTCGAACACGTAATTTCGTCACTTTTATTTGTTTTCCATCAGTCTTCGTAATTTTAAGAGGTATCAGCTAACTTTTGCAGCCAGTGTTGTAGGACATGTTGAAATAGGATTCTTCAAAAACCACCCTATTTGGTTGGTAAGTGTGCTAGTAATATGACTCAAATACTCACTGAAATCTGAAAGTGTGTGATTTCTGGTGAACAGATATTGTCAGATTTACATTGTGTTGCACCAGTCCACTCCACCACATACGCGATCAACTCATCGTTACAAACAGGTTCACACCCATCACACCACTCCATGGATGTCGAAACTGTCAAGTCCATAAAAGTTACGTGCGGAGTATGGAAGTAATCAAGTCCTGCGGATACAATACGCCATTTAGTTTCCTCGTGCCACTCGTTACTTTGTACGAACGCCGTTCTCACGAACTGGGCATTCCGGATCGGGGGAACTGAAATATTTGATATCAATGGACGATACTAGCATGAATCTGCACTTCTGATGGCGCTTCACTGCATAAGCTGGGCGTGAAATTCTCTTACTGGTCACAATAGTGGCTACCGATGTTCTCACGAATACACTATCTCTCTAAACATTAATCACTTCCTGATGGAAAATTTTTACTTATCCTCTATGGTTCTGGACTTCTTTCTTAGTACAATAGTTTTCATGAACGTCAGTGTACATAAAGCAGTTTTTCTTTCAAGAGTAGTCCTAATGATAGATGGCTGTATTAACGACAAAATGAATTTAATCAAAACTTTTATTTCTATAACTCCAGTTACCCATTTGCTGTTGCTGTTGATCTTATCCCACTTTCGTCTGACGATAAATCCATCTTTTTTCCCTCACTTCTCAGAGCCCAGATTGAACCCTTTTATATCTTTTTGCTTTCCTATTATATGCAAACTTATGACGTACCATGCTCAGACTCATAAAATGTCACACTTTCATTGGTTGCGTTATCGTTTCTTCATGGTCATCTACCCCTTGCAGTGACCTCCCAGAGAGTCGAATGGGAGACCAAAGCGAAACCTTTTATTAATGGAGGAATCATCAAGGCAGTTATTTAACTACAGTTCACATGTCTTGCAGATGCACCTTACATTTGTTTAATGGAGAGGCTTCCATTACCTTCCGCATACTGATGCTGTTAATCACTGCTGATTTATCCGCATTTTAGGGGCAGATTTCCTATTCCATGAACAAGACACTGCCCTGATCCCCTGAAAAAAAGAATACTCTCTCAAGCAAATCCACAATATATATGAAATACATTCACAAAATTTTTCATCTGATGGATCATCCATTTATATTGCATGCTGTGATCTACCATAACGGTAACATAACAAATTAGAACCTTGGGATTACTGACAAAATTGTCGTGATGCTAGACATTAATATCCAGAATGACCGAACTGCTAAGCATTCACCAGAAATAAATCTAACAAGAAACCCAAAATACAGTTCTTCTTCTTCTGTAGTGGTCAATCCATGGATTGGTTTGCAACAGCTACAATGGCAGTTTGTCTCCATTCTGTGCGTCTTTCAGCTTTTCTCTTCATTTCTTTATGGGTGTTACATCCCACATCTTTCACGATTTGATCCATGTGCCTCAGTCGTGGTCTTCCTCTTGGTCTTTTTCCCTCGACATATCCCTCTATTATTGTGTGCAGGAGTCCTTTATGCCTTAATAGATAGCCTGTAAATTGCACTCTTCTTTTAACAATGAAACTCCAGAAGCTTCTATTCTCACCTGCTCTTTCCAGAACCACTTCGTTTGTGACCTTTTCGATACATTTTATTTTGAGTATGCCTCTATAGCACCACATTTCAAATAATTTAGCTTCTGGTCTTCCTCTGTCCCGAGAGTCCATGGTTCACACCCATAGCATGCCACACTCCACACATATGATTTCGAAAATCTTTTCCTGATTTCAAGGCTGATGCTCTTAGATGTTAAAATGTTTTTCTTCTTGTTAAAAGCAGCCTTTGCTTGAGCTATTCTACTTCTCACTTCTGCCTTGCTCTTTCCATCCCTGGTAATATTACTGCCCAGATAAGTAAATTTATCAACTTGTTCAAGCAGTTCATTGCCTACATGAACTTGGACTTTCACTTGATCTTCTTTGTCGCATGCCACTACTTTTGTTTTTGCTTTATTAATTCTCATGTTATATTCTTCACCCATAACTTTATCTTTTCTATTCAGTAGGACTACAAGATCTTCTTCACTTTCAGCCAGGACAGCTATATCATCGGTATATCTTATCACATCTATTCGTATATCTCTTAGTTACTGCAAAACGTTAAACAAAAAAGTGGATACATATTAGAGGAAATATAGCCATTCACCTTGTTTCAGATTAACGTGTCATAGCATCAGTCACAAAAAACATTTCGTTCTAATGCGTCAGTGTTATAACAGCGAGACAAACTACTTCAGTAGAGGGTGCAGAAGTAGATGGATGAAAAGAGTGCACTGAAAGCCTTTAGGATGGGAGGAATTATCTGATAATAATAAATTAAAGTCGATGTGGTAGAGATAAAGGATCTTGATTTCGAATCAGAGTTAAAAGAGCTTAGGATGACGTAACAACTATAAAGCAGAAGGGATGTATAACATTCCATCGGAATTACATCAGTTAGGAGAACCGTATAGATATGAGATATAGATGGGGAACGAAAATGACAGTAAAACTCATTATTTAAGTCGTATATAATGCATAAACAAAATTTCCAAGAATGTTGTTCATAGCTGGAGAAATATACGGCAGTTTAGAATGTCGTAGGAAACTGTATTAAATTCTAATCATAACAATGACAACCTTAAAGCAGTGGTGTCCCACGTCTGTGGCAAACTTAACCGACATAACTGTCGAATACGGGGAACTGAGACTCCGGGAGAAGTGGCTGAATACGAAAGGAACACACCAAAAGTTAATTTATGGCTAGTATTACATAAACAATATGCGACTGCTTCACCTTTTATTGAGTCTGCAGTGAGAGCACTTACTTGTACCATCATGCATAAACATGTTTGAGCACCTGCGTACATTATAGGATAAATCACTTTATAAACCTTAATAGGGACTGAAATACGAAGAAATGTTTTTTGTATACCTTTAATCCGGGCACCCTGTATTCACAATATGGACAAGCCACCAGGAAGTCTCCCACCGCATCCATCGAATTACACCAATAGGCCTGCATGAAAGAACGAACACGTCTCTTCCTCTTCCCGCAAGCCACATACGCTCACGCCACGCCTTTCGTCAAGGAATAACTCTTCAAAGATATTAGAATAAAGGTTTTGATTAAACTCACTCTATCGTTAATACCACTGTCAGGGTGTCTGCTCATGACATTGACCAGCTATTATTAGAACTACACTTGAAATAAAAACTGCTTTATTTAGACTCACGTTCATGACAACTATAATACTAGGAAACAAGTCCAAAAGTGTAGAGGGTAAGAAAACATTTCCCATCAGGAAGTGATCAATGTTTAGAGAGACGGCTTATTCGCGGAAAGACTAGCAGCCACTATCACGCCTAGCTCAACCAGTACAGAGCTGTCAGAGGTGAAATATCGTAGCAGTATCCTCCATCGCTAAAAAAGATTTCACTTCCAAAGGGCCAGAATGGACAGTCCTTGAGAAGAGCGTTCATACAAAGTGACGAGCGACGAGCAAACACGACAAAACTAATGGCTTAGAAAGTAGGACAGATAATCAGCTACTGTAAATAGTTCGGTGATGGAGTTGTTCTCATCAGATTAGATAGCACGCAAACGCCGATAACGACCGTTCAGGTATACATGACAGCGTCATAAGCAGAAGATGAAGAGATAGAGAAAGTATATGACGATGCTGAACGAATAATTCATTATATAAAGGGAGATGAAGGTCAAATAATAATGGGAGACTGGAATGTGGCTGTAGGGGATGGAGTGAAGAAAGGTTTACTGGAGAATATAAATGTGGTAGTAAGAATGAAAAAGGAGAATAATTGAGTTCTGCTATAAATTTCAGCTAATTATGGCGTATACTCTTTTAAAAATCACAAGAGGGAAACTTTCAGAGACAAATGAAGATTTCAGCTTGATTAGATCATCGTCAGACAGAGATTCAGAAACAAGACACTGAACTGTAAAGCGAACCCAGAAGCAGTAATAGTAATAATGAATAGTAGACTGTAAGAGAAGCGCATGAGAGAATCAGTGTAGAAAGAAGTGGGATACTGTAAGAGAGAGAATGAATGAGACGCATTTTATGTTCGATAAAGATGTGGATACTACAATAAGCAATACCAAAGTAGGCAGTTCAGCTGTGAATAGGCAGTTCAGCTGTGAAGAACTCGACATCTCTATAAAGAGCACTTATAATGGATGTGCAGACATATACGCTAGGAAGACAAGTACAGCCTTAGGTAACGGAAGGAAATACTCTAATTCATAAGCAGATGAAGGAAGTACAAAAATGTTTAGGGACCGACAGAAATCACTCAGGAAACGACGTGCAGGGAAGCCAAGATGAAATGGCTGTAGGAAAAATTTGGAGAAATTGAAAAAGCTATGAATGTAAAGGCAAGGGTGTTAGAATTAAGGGTACAGTGGATATTCCAGTGTTAAATACAGGTGACATTGGGGAGAGGTAGAAAGTGCGCACTTAAAGCCTCTAGGAGGGGGAGGAATTGTCTGATGATAGAAAAAATTCGAGTCGTTGTGGTAGAGGATCGTGTATTGGAATCAGAGCCAAAGAGTTTTGGATAGCATAAGATCTATGAAGTAGAAGGGATGGATAACATTCCATCGGAACTTCTAAAATCTTAGGCGGTAAGTGGCAACAAAGCGACTATTCAAGTTGGTATTACGATCTATTGAGACACAGACAGACAACAAGCGTCAGACTATTGGAAACCATCATCCATAAAATCCCTAATGACAACAAGAATTGATTAGTGTGAGAACTGTCTCTTAATCAGCTTAACGGCTCATGCACACAAGTTGCTAAGAAGAATAATATTCAGAAGAAGTATAAGGAAAACTGAACATCAGTTAAATGATCACTTTGATGTTAGGAAAAGAAAAGACATCAGGGAGGCAGTCCTCAAGTTGCGGTTGATAATGGAAGCAAGATTGAATGAAAATTGGTAGGGTTCGTCGACCTGGGAAAAACGTATAAACTTGTTTATATTTGCTAACTATAATACAGTTTAAAGTAGGATTTATGCGAACAAAATACAAGTACTGGACAAACTGATTAATATAATAGAAAACCAAGGACAGCAGTGGAAATTTGAGAAAATTTACCTACTAACTAATGTGTCACACATATTTATACTGTAAAAATAGCAGTTTATATGTATTTATCGGGAAGACGGAAGGGTGTTAATCTGACGCAAGAGCGTTCGAGTGTTTAAATAACCGAGTGCCATTTTGTGGAGGGGTCATTCGTCACTAGGAAGTGATACGGGCCAGACGTTTGCCAGAGATGTGAACACATATGCATGAGCACGACAGCGTCCCGTTACGGTAGCGTCCGCAAAAATTTATAAGGGCTATATCGGGGACTTGTGTCTCTCGTGAGTGCCAGCTGCGAATATTTCAGTGCGTGAGCTAGCTTGCTCACTGAGAAGTTATGTGAACAGGACGGTTCTCAGAAACTTTTGCCGGATTATATGCGCGTGACTTGAAATTATAGTTTTAATTGGTTTGTCAATGAGCAACTTTATTTTACACATACTTTGAATGACTTTTGTACTATTTACGACATCTTACCGGAATTTACGCGTTAATTCACATGAGGTACTGCTCTGGTTTCCCTAAGCTGCCGCACAGTTATTAATTTGATTCATTGTCAAAAATTAGTAATGAACCCATTTGTTATTTAAACCAAAAGTACTGTGGGTAGTGAACATTAACAATTTTTCACCACATAAACCTCCCTGCACATTTTTTTACCTCTAGGACTAGTTTTCAAGGATGACTGCGACGTATACGTTTGATTGTCCTTCAGACAATGGAGTTGAGTTGCAAATCGAAGAAACCGTTAACGCATTCTAAAACCCATAAAATTTATATTTGACTATTTCTGTATTAGTTTATAATTCGCGCAGTTACATGTGGGGCTCGAGAGCAAACAAACAATTTATGTATCATAATGTAAACCAAATAACTCGTACCACGGCAAACGTAGTGTGTTAAGACATCAGGGAATATCTTCCTAGGTACCAGAGGGAGCTGTAGAGGGTAAAAACTGTAGAGGAAGGCAGAGACTGGCATGCATCCAACAGATAGTTGAGAATGTAGGTTGCAAGTGCTACTCTGGGATCAGAAGGCTGATGCAGGAGAGGAATTCGTGGGGGGCCGTATCAAACCACCCAGAAGGCTGGCTTATTCCAAATCTCTACTCATTTGGTATGGTGCCAAAAACACGTGTTACTGAGACTGTCTATGGTAGAAAGGGTAGTACTGGTTTCTTCTGCAGAGGAAACGACTTCTGATGCACAGCCTGTCTCATCAATAAAATTTCTCTGTGTGCATAGCCGCGACAGACTTCTAGAGACAGCTGCATTCAGCGCGGGATAAGGTGGCTCAGACAGTCCGCCCAGTACACCAACATCCACGACAAGCGTACACAGGTAGTTTTGCTAAGTTATGGAATGACCGAAATACGAGATATCTTTTCCCAAACCTGTTTCAGTGAGGCAAATCGGTCTGTAGTTCTTCCCTTAAATTGCAGCACGAATGTCAAAATTATATATATCAGTAAGTGACCTTCGTATAGAAAAGAAACTGAAATAGCTAAATGAGAAAAGGCTACTGCGCCTAAAGGGACACGATTCTACATAAAGTATGAGAAAGAACTTGCTCCTCTTGTAGCAATAATGTACGGTAGGTCGCAGGAGAAGTGAAGCGTTTCTAATGACTGGGAACAGCACTAGGACGTCGGTCAGTTGTAGAATTTTAGAACTGTTTTATGCACGCGTATTATGGCATTTCTTGAGACCGCAAATCTCCTCTGTATGAATCAACATGTATTCCAAAAGAACGATCGTGTGAAATCCAGGTCTCTCTGTTCGTCCAAGAGACCCAGAAAGCAGTACGTACCGGCGCCCAGGCTGATTCTGTGTTCCTTGACTTTAGGAAGGTGCTCGATAAAATTTCAGGGATAGCACACACTGGTAGCACACAGACTGCAGCACGTCAGTCTCAACAGAGAGAAATTTTCGGATGCAAAATTAACTTGGGGCGTAGCCAATATATATAAACCACGCAGTGTATAATGTCAGAAGTTCCATGAGGCTTTTCGCTTCTGATGCAGTACCATACAGAAAACTAGCGACGCTAGAAAATTGTAGTGAAAAGCAGGAGGACCTGGATAGAATCGAAGGTTGGTACAGGGAATTGCAACAAACCCCCAATACAAACAAATGGAAAATCTCGGCAATAAATAGGCAGAAAGGCCTTTCATTGTATGGTTACAGAATTACAGAACAATCGTTGGAAACAGTCACATACATAAAATACCTAAGAGTATGCGAACGAGACAATTTAAAGTGGAACGGCCACATAAAACTATTCACAAGCCAGACAGACGGAAGGATGAGATTCTTGGAAGAATCTTCAAGAACTGTAGCCCATTCTCGAATGAGGTAGCTTAGAAAAGCGTCATTCGATGAATACCTGAAAACTGCTCGCCAGTCTGAGTTCCGTACCGGACAGGACTGATAGTGGAACAAGAAAAGATCCAAAGAAGAGTAACGCGTTTCGTAACACGTTCTGTTAGCGGGTGCGCCGTCAAGAAGATACTCAGCCAAATTCGGTGGCAGATGCTGCAAAAGATGTGTTCTGCACTGTTATACTTCCGAGAGCTTATGTGTCTGGAAGTTTCAGTCTGTGTATTGCTTCCTCCAACATAAATATCTCAAAAGAGACCACTAAGCTAAATTTAGAGATCTGGGATCACACGGAGGCGTACGAGTAATTTTTCTTCTCGAGAACCGTTCGCAACTGGGACACATGGCGTAATGTCATTTGCGGAGTATAGATGTCATCTAGGTGTATAGCGTTAAATATGGGAAACTTTTTGACATGCGGAATAATTTTTAATGTTTATAGTAGTCAAATTATGGTAACGATTTGTTTTAATCAACTAAAGTATAATACAGGGTGTATCAAAAAGAATCATCCGATCTAAAAAGAATCATAACTATTATGTTATTTGAGACATGTGCGTGAACAACGTACAGCTGGAAAGAGCCAACTCTCGAGTTTTACGTTGTGCCGTTACCCTGCACCAAATGGTTCAGCCTTGCATAACTGGCCTCCAAGGTCACTGGACCTGACTGTATGTGATTATTTATTGTGGCGGTTTATAACTTACTGCTATGTGCCTCCGTTACCAACAACAGTGAATGAACAGACGTCGCGTAACAACAGCTGTGGAAGCTGCAGTCTGATAACAGTTTGAATACCGCATTGACAAATGCCCTGCATCTCAAGAGGGGCATATTGAACATCTATGAAATTGTATGGAAAAAAAACTTTTTGAGTTTCCCGTTCATTAAAAAACATGTTTATTAATTTTAGAAATATAGACGTGCCAAATCGGATGATTCTTTTTGATACACCTTGTACTTTTTCTTGTCACTGGAAAGATCCTTCGAAAAAGACCTAAACATGTTAGAACTTTATCAAATATCAAAAAGTCATCAGCAATGCAAACGACTGTCTCACCTTCAGGAGACTAACAACAATAACAAAAGTAACAAAAGTAAAACTAACAAAAGTAAGCATACAGTGAACTCAGGTACCATTCGTGTTTTGATTATGTCACGTGCTCAAAGTATTCGTTCAGGGCAATGAAGCAAGCAGTAAAACGGCTTCGGACCTAGGGTATTGAGCGTCAAATTTCAACTGGACCTGTCGCAGCTAAGACCGGTCTTGTATAGTATTTCGTGTGGTCGGGAGTCGTTGTCGTTTCATGGAGGACCTCCTCTTTTAAATTTCCATTACTGGTAAAAGCCCAGGGGTGGTAGCCTGGTGGTGTAGGCCAGTATTAGAACTGTGATGCAGCATCTTCATCGACCGCATTCGACGCGCCGTGCGCCGCTCACAGCTATGCGAGAGAGAGATGGCACTTCAAAACAAAGTGAGCGCTGTCCAGTGTTTGGCTGTCGAGCATACAGCGGGGCCCTAGTAGCCCAGTGCTTCGCCGCCGTTATGTATTGCTCAGATGCCGGCTACCAGTTCTGAGGCAGATGGTCAGCGCGGAGGTAGTCTTGTAACCGCCGCCGACCGGAAGAGATAGATACTTGAGACCGCAGAGTGCTCTTGTTGGCTTAGCAGGTCGTGGCTCGGAGCATTTTAATTGGACCGCGCCGTAGGCTGCTGTCTTTACCTCGCCTCTGCCTTCTGATGAACGGTGCGTCCACAAGATGCCTTTCTTGTGTTCAACTTTGCACGTGCGCCTAACTTTCCAACAGCGCAAATACGCATGCCCATTTGTGCATGCGTCATTTTCTGGAGATGGAGGCCGAGCGTAAAGCGCCTTGCTGTCTGCTTTCGATTGGAATCTCTGCTTGTTTTTGGCAGACGGCAGCAAGCTGGGGCCCAATAGGTGTTTGATTGTGTAGTGTGTTGAGGTTATGCTGTGGAGTGACTATGTGCAATAATGTCTGTTGACTTCAAAGGAAGCACACGTAAGTTTCAAGATGATTACAGATAAAGAAAAAAGTCTTACGGAATTACGCTTCTGGAAAATGCGAGATGCATTGCCTCGAACGGCCCATATTAGATTAAAAAGTCTCCGATCATATTTCTGTAATGAATAAGATACTAAAAATATCTATATACTGTAAGTACAGTATACTGTATGTTTCGTGTATGAAAAGTAGTATATATGAAAACTGTAGCGATTTGAAAGTACAACTGAAGAGCCTGAAATCTGAACAAAAGTAATGTTAGGTTATGTGCAGGTCCTCAACAAACTACTAAAAATAGAAATAAAGCTCACTAAAAATACCACATTGAAACACACGACTTCCGTTGTAGTAGATTCTGGCGTCTATAAAAGTCCCAGACTTGTCAAGTCCGACAATGTTAATCTACTTATAATAATTCATGACTGCTTACAAATGACGCACTGACAGTTAATTAACCTTCACATAACGTTTGATAACCTTTTTCGATATTTCAGATTTATATTTATTTATTTATTCGTGTTCCGTTGATCCACTATACAAAAGAATTGCCTTGATACTGATCGAGTCGTAATTATGAATGAGAACAGTACTTATAGATCCCAATAGATAGAGAGTGTAATAAGTGTATAAGAACATAATATGCTAATAATTACAAGCTTAGTCGTTCAACAGAGGTGTAAAACAGGCAAATAATAAATTACAATTATTCCACATTAAAAGTTACAAATTTAATAGAACTGAAATGCTTTGTTTCGAAACGAGGAATAAATAATTCAAATCGCTATTTACTATCTAACAACATTTTATGGTCGGCAGTTTCCCGAGCACAAAATCTAAAATTTCGTTATGACCGCCTTCTGAAATTTGCAGAACAAGTGTTGTCATCACTTTCTATTTGTCTTACCTCCATTGTTTACATATCTCTTTACCTACAGTCGCTTTTTCTGTCTCCTTTTCATCTCAAAAAACGCAACACAAGCTCCAAATCAAAGAAGGGGATTTATAACAGACTGCTTGCGCAATGACGCAACGCGTGGCAGTCCCGGATCTACGATATTTCCTAATCGGGGCAAAAAATTGTTAGCAGTGCCTAATCGCTTCGGTTGCAGGGTCGAATCCTGCCTGAGGCATGGATGTGTTTGATGTCCTTAGGTTCCATATAATTTGTGTGATGTCCTCGTTTCTTCTCCTTTCTCGTCCTAACAAACAATCTTGTCATCACTAATGTGTTAAATATTCCAGCCGTTGTCCAAACTTATGCTCCGGTTAACTTCACTAACCCTACGAAAATAGCCGGTTTACTTATCCCACGTTTATTCCCCGGTTACAGGTGATTACGTGTTCGCAAAAATCGTTTTCCGCAATATTCCGAGAACATAATGAAACGGCTGCTAAATGGGGACTATATAACTGGCAGTTAGTAGTGTAATGATCTGGAAAAATTTTCTGTCAAAATTTCATTTGCTTGGGTACACCGAGAACATAATATGTAGCCTTTCTTATCTGTTATTCCTGTTGGTCGTTTATTTCCACTCTGGTAGTACGAATCTATGGATTTCGCTAGTAATTTTAACAACGCTTATCATTCGCACACCCAGTAAACCACATAAACAAACACCGATTGGCATTCACCAGTTCGACTTTATTCAAATGGTTCAAATGGCTCTGAGCACTATGGGACTCAACTTCTGAGGTCATTAGTCCCCTAGAACTTACAACTAGTTAAACCTAACTAACCTAAGGGCATCACACACATCCATGCCCGAGCCAGGGTTCGAACCTGCGAGCGTAGCGGTCTCGCGGTTCCAGACTGCAGCGCCTAGAACCGCACGGCCACTTCCGCCGGCTTCGACTTTATTCACCTCAGCTCTGACACACGACGGTGATTCACCTGGCAGAGACACGTCACGTACACTATGAACGCATTCAAAAATCAGCTTATGATTCTTTCAGAAATCAACTTAGAATACGTTCAAAAATGCTCAAAAACCAGCAGGGATGAGTTCCAAAATCATATGAACAACCGATAGACCAACGTGCGCTGGATGCTAGGCAATTTGTGGGACAAGGTTTTTTCTTCAAGAATACCAATTTGCCGCCCAGGGCAGATATCTCTGTTTGCCTCCCCTCTCCTCCCCTAGATCCGGGCCTGACGTGTAAACTCGAGAATGCCCATGCGTACATGCGTTAGTTCCACAAATTTTTGTGCGTGCCCTTTTATACCCGTGCATCTGCGATGGCACACGACGAAAGAGGCATCGTATGGACGGACATAGCTTAACGGTGAGCACCTGCCTGACATTTCACTGAATTAAGTTGCCCCTGATTACCTGCATTTTTAATTTGACTAGTATGTTAGGGTGTTAAGTGGCATGTCAGTGACAAACTGTACACCGTTATTTGTGCGTTTAAACTAAAGCGTGAAATTACACACTGTGTTCACCAAAAGTATGACTGCCAGCATGCGCTCTCTCAGCGTTAACTATGAAGGCTTTTTCACTCGCTGTATTGGCAGTGTGTTACTTAATTGAACCGGTGGACTGTACAAGGAGCTGCCCGAGATGTTTAACCTCAGCCGCTTGTGACTGAGCCGACGTCTTTTCCTAAATGCCTGCCACTGAAACATTACCTCGACGGCAGATGTTCATTCAGCAATTTATTTCGTTTATTGTTACTGTTATTACTTCGGGCACTTTTATTTCATCTATTCTTAATGACTAATGATTTTAACTTTCTCTTGAAGCCGCGAGCTCAGTAGAGTTTTGGATTTGAAAATTTTATGTAATTGGATGCCACTCGATGTTCAGCTTAAGTCATTGAATGTTTAATTGGTTCTCATTACAATCTTGGAATTAAGTTGTGCAGTTTTTTTATAAACCATATTTAACCGACGTTTACGCTGACACTTTTAAGGACTGAAGCCCGTGTGAGGTCAGAAACCCGTTGCGTTTATCGTTATCATTATTCCTTCGAACACGTGTATACTATACGTATTCTTAACTACTAACGACGCTTTTCTCTCGTGGAGTGACAAGCTGAGTTTTGGATCTCACAATATTCCTTAAATTGATGCCAATCGAAGTTCAGCTTAAATCATTGAATGTTCGCTTGGTTCTCATTACAATCGTGGAATCAGTGTGTGCGCTTCCTTTATAAACCAAATTTTAGTGGTTGTTTACATTGTTCACATCGTCAAGAACCAGTGTATTCAAAGTGACATGGTTGTTAAATAAGTGCCATATAGAACAGCTCAATAGCTTACCAATCAAGCATCCTTGTATCCAAGTTTAACTTGTTCCAAGGTCAAGTAGACCAGTTCCTAACACCTAACGTCCTGCACTGCATATATAAGTGTTATCAGCTTTCAAGACTATTTCTTTCAATCAAAACGTTACTTTGATTGTACATAAGTCAGCACTACGCAACAACCTACAGCTGTACAAAATTATGAATATATCACTTATTATGTTTACATATTGTAAATACACTTATTAATGCGTTATCTTTCTTAGATTCTGATTGTTTTATTAGCCATCTCTATATCCGTGACTTCAGGAAATGATAGTGATAGAAGGTGGCTGGATGTCCTTCCTGTCGCCACTAGTGGCCCCCTACCTCCCCCACCCATCAACCCGCCACAGCCCTGGGACGGAATGCATGTACATCTTCTCTTTGCGTATTGTGTTATCCCAAGCACGAGGACGTGCTGAAATGTATTGCCTCCAAATTTTTATTCCATTCTCAATATCACTTGAGGTATTACATGTCATCCATATTACTCGGTCGACTTTTCTTCAGTGAGGCAATTATAGCCTTCTGCCATAAGCGAGCTTCGAACTGCAGCGCGCTACATAGCACTGTGTAACGTAACTATGTCGGTTCGTGAGAAATCGTGTCCTGTAGTCGTTTCCAACCACGGAAAACATGCCCCTGTCGAAATTCATAGAAGAATGAAAACTGCATGCGTTGGTGATTGTGTGGAAACCAGTAATGTGCGATCTTGGGCGGTCAGATTTCACAGTCATCGATCATCCTCCATAGGGTCCAGACGTGACCTCATCCAGTCTGTTTCCCAAACATAAAGAACACCTTAGAGAACATCATTTTGATAGGGTTGAAACGGTGCAGGCAGACGTGAAGTTGTGGCTCCTTCAACAAAGCAAAACATTCTATAGTGATAGTATCAACAAACTTGTCTGTCATTGGGGGAAATTTGGCTAAAGATAGTAAAACTTTAATATTGACCACAATTATTTATCAACTGCACAGAATTGCGGTCAAGACTGAAGTTCACGGAGCATATGTATACAATATGAATCGTAGGAGCTATATGGCGGCGACCCTTCTCAAAGTTGAATAGGTATATGGTCGAGTATGGAAAAATAATTGTTCACCAATCTGTATGACGTGCCCACCATCACAGGCAACGGCACGAAGATTATTGGTTTGTCCGAATTGATGGTCAGCAGTCCATAATTCAAGATTTGCCTGAGGGCATCCCTTCAGGCTCTATTTTATTCCGATCCTATTCGCCTTGTACGCGAGAGACCGTCTTACACTGCATAAAATCGCACCCCCCTGGACAAACCAAAAAGTGACCGCCAAATCCCATAAAGCATTTATTCAGCGTGTTTCAAAGTGCCAATGTTTCATTAATCGTGTTAGTGAAGTGGAACGTGGATAATAACTTGGAATTCACTCAGTCGCATGATGTAAACCGCCTAAAAATCGCGTCCCGACTGCCAGACGTTAATCCTCCGGGAAAATTAGATCCGGAGCTGGTGCATCTCCACGAACTCCAGAAGAGGTGTGTTGAGGCTCACAGCTGTCCGGGTGGATATGAAATGTTCTTCAAAGACAGTTTGTAATTAGTATTGTGGACTCAGTGGGACATCCGTCAACTTCATACAATGTGGGATGTCTTCCAATGAGTACGGCAGCATATTTACTAGTAACTGTAGTCAATTATGGGTGTTTAGAGTACAATAAATAAAACAGGCAAAGACGACGCGATTCTCGAAATACCTGAACCACTTCTGTCAGCTGACCAGGATTTTCAACATACCAGCAGTGTATTTTAAGAGACTGATTGGTTGATTGGTTATTATGGGGGAGGGGACCAAACAGAGTGGCCATCAGTCCCATTACAAGGAACTATCAATGCGTTTGCCTGAAGCAGTTTAGGAAAATCACGGAAAACCTCAATGAATATGGCTGGACGCTGCTTCGAACCGTCGTCCTCCCGAATGCGAGTCCAGGGTGCTAACCACTGAGCCACCTCGCTCGTTACGAGAGTGATTTTGGTTCAAAAATTGGCTCAAGTGGCTCTGAGCATTATGGGACTCAACATCTGAGGTCATCAGCCCCTAGAACGTAGAAGTACTTAAACCTAAGGACATCACACACATCCATGCCCGAAGCATGATTCGAACCTACGACCGTAGCAGTCGCGCGGTTCCAGACTGAAGCGCCTAGAACCGCTCCGTCACCGCGGCCGGGAGTGATTTTTGGCATAGCTATCAAACGATGCTTTTTCAGTGAAATAATTCATGTGGGCTTAAACCCACATCATTTTATAGTTGTCGCAGACACCCTTGGGAGAAACGTAACCAACGTGAAAGTCAATGCCAAAGACGGAATGTGATTTAGTAAGAATAAAATGCATTCTAGTTGGTTCAGCAGATCCGACCTGCATATTCAAGTGCGTAACAGTGACAGGTGAATTGTGGGCTACTACTGCTGACATATTAATTGCGTTTCTGTAATGAGCTGCTGTTCTCAATCTTCACACTTCTAACGCCTTCAAATTATTTTATGACTTCCGGACGGACCAGGGCGAGAATTTTGTCCTGTCAGGAGTCATGCCAGCATTCAACCACACCGCTGCTCTACTTGCGATACTCGAACACGACCACTTTTTCGAGTGTCGTATAACAAATACAAGTGTGAATAACTGAAAGAGTCAGTTATCTGACCGGTACATAACTGATATAAGGCACCCGTGATCTAGCGGCAGCGTCTTTGATTCATAATCAAAACATATCCAGTCACGGGTTCGAATCACGCCGCTGCTTATTTATTGATTAATAATCAGCATTGGCTGCCGAGGACTTCCGGTACAAGAAGTCACCCTCATTCTGCCAACGGCCTTGTCAAAGAGGGCGGAGGAGCGGAGAGAGGTTCAGGCCACTCTCTTGTTCAACGGGTGGGAAACTTCCCCTAAAGGCGGAAGAATCAGCAATGTTCAACGGCATGAGGATGCAGAAGGCAATGGAAACTACTGCATAAAAGACACGTAACGTGTATCCACAGGACATGTGGCCTGTAATTGAAGAGGTGTCATGATTATCTCTCCGTTGGCAAAAGATCCCGGAATAGTCCCCAATTCGGATCTCCGGGAGGGGACTGCCAAGGGGGAGGTTACCGTCGGAAAAATATTGAATAATCAACGGAAAGATAACGTTCTACGAGTCGGGGCGTGAAATGGCAGAAGCTTGAACGTGATAGGGAAACTAAAAAATCTGAAAAGGGAAATTCAAAGGCTCAATCTAGATACAGTAGAGGTCAGTCAAGTGAAGTGGAAAGAAGACATGGATTTATCGTCAGACGAGTATAGGGTAATAGCAACTTCAGCAGAAAATATTGTAACAGGAATAAGATTCGTTATGAATAGGAAGGTAGGGAAAAGAGTGTGTTTCTGTGAACAGTTCAGTGATAGTGTTATTCTTATCAGAATCGACAGCAAACCAACACCGACGTCGCAAGCTGAAGATGAAGGGATAAAGAAAGTGTACGAGGATATTGAAAGGGTTATATAGTTCGTAAAGGGGGATGAAAATCTAATAGTCAGGGGGGACTGGAATGCAGTTGTAGGGTACGGAGTGGCAGAAAAGGTTACAAGAGAATTTGGGCTTCTGACAAGGAATAAGAGAGGGCTAATTGAGTTCTGTAACAAGTTTCAGCTAGTAATAGCCAATACCCTTCTCTAGAATCACAAGAGGAGGAGGTATAATTGGAAAAGGCCGAGTGATACGCGAAGATTTCAGTTAGATTACATCATGGTCAGACAGAGATTCCGAAATTAGATATTGGATTGTAAGGCGTACCCAGGAGCAGGTATATACTAAGACCACAGTATAGTAGTGATGAAGAGTAGACATTAGTTAGGAAGAATCAATACGCAAAGAAGTGGTACACGGAAGTACTAAGGAATGATGAGATACGCTTGAAGTTCTCTAAGGCTATAGATACGGTAAGAATGAATAGCTCAGTAGGCAGTATAGTTGAAGACGAATGGACATCTCTAAAAAGGGCAATCACTGAAGTTGGGTAGGAAAACATAGGTACAAAGAAGGTAACTGCGAAGAAACCATGGGTAACAGAAGAAATACTTCAGTTGATTGATGAAAGGAGGAAGTTCAAAAATGTTACGGGGAACTCAAGAACACAGAAATACACCTAGCTGAGAAATGAAATAGGTAGGAGCTGCAGGGGAGCTAACACGAAATGGCTTCAGGAAAAATGTGAAGACATAAAAAAATGACTGTCGGAAGGACAGACACATCATATAGGAAAGTCAAAACAACCTTCGGTAACATTAAAGGCAAGGGTGGTAACATTAAGGGTGCAACGGGAATTCCACTGTTAAATGCAGAGGAGAGAGCGGATAAATGGAAAGAATACGTTGAAAGAACCTATGAGAGGAAGATTTGTCTGATGTGATAGAAGAAGAAACAGGAGTCAATTTAGAAGAGATAGGAGATCCTATATTAGAATCAGAATTTAAGAGAGCTTTGGAGGACTTAAGATCAAATAAGGCAGAACCGATAGATAATATTCCATGGGAATTTCTAAAACCATTGGGAGAAGTGGCAACAAAATGACTATTAACGTTGGAGTGTAGAATGGATGATTCTGGCGACATACCATCTGACTTTCGGAGAAGCAGCGAGACTTACCGCACAATCAGCTTAACGCTCATGCATCCAAGTAACTTACAAGAATAATATACAGAAGAATGGGAAAGGAAATTGAGGATGTCGATCAGTTTGGCTTTAGGAAAAGTAAAGGGACGAGAGAGGCAATTCTGGCATTGCGGCTAATAATGGGAGAAGACTAAAGAAAAATCAAGGCAAATTCATAGGATTTGTCGACCTGGAAAAAGTGTTTGACAATGTAAAATGGTGTAATATGTTTGAAATTCTGATAGAAGTAGGGGTAAGCTATAGGGAGAGACGGGTAATATACAGTATGTACAAGAACCAAGAGGGAATAATAGGAGTGGACGAACAATACCGAAGTGCTCGTATTGAAAAGAGTGTAAGGCAATTATGTAGCTTTTCGCCCTTACTGTTCAATCTGTACATCGAGGAAGCACTGATGGAAATAAAAGAAAGGTTCAGGAGTGGAATTAAAATTCAAGGTGAAAGGATATCAATGATACGATTCGCTGATTACATTACTATCCTAAGAGAAAATTAGAAGATGTACATGATCTGCTGAACGGAATGAACAGTCTAATGAGTACACAGTACTAACTGAGAGTAAATCGATGAAAGATGAAGGTAATGAGAAGTAGTGGAATGAGAACATCAGGATTGAAGGTCGCGAAGTAGATGAAATGAAAGAATTCTGCTACCTAGGCAATAAAATAACCAGTGACGGACGGGTCAAGGAGGACATCAAAAGAAGACTAGCTATGTCAAAAAAGGCGTTCCTGGTCAAGAGAAGTCTACTAACATCAAATATCGTCCTTAATTTGAAGAATAAACTTCTTATAATGTACGTCTGGAGTACAGATTTGTATGGTAGTGAAACATGGAGTGTGGGAAAACCGGAACAGAAGGGGATCGAAGCATTTCAGATGTGGTGCTACAGACGAATGCTGAAAATTATGTGGACTGATAAGGTAAGGAATGAGGAAGTTCTACAGAGAATTGTAGAGGAAAGGAATACGTGGAAAACGCTAATAAGGAGAAGGGAGAGGAGGATAGGACATCTATTAAGACATGAGGAAATGACTTCCATGGTACTGAAGGGAGCTGTAGAGGGCAAAAACTGTAGAAGAAGACAGAAATTGGAATACAAGCAACAAACAATTGACGACCTAGGTTGCAGTCAGAAGAATTATTACAAAAAAAAAAAAAACGCGTATCTCGATACCGTACCTGAATTCCGTAGTTATTCTTTCTGTGTATCGTAGCAAGCAAGAACGATGTCTATCGGTCACTACGACAAACGTATAAAATCATTAAAATCATTGATCGTTTTATTGTAACTCCTAAATATAGAATATTTAACTGAGAATTATTCCATGTCCCCTTGAATGAAAATATATATTCATCACAATACATATTCCTTACGAGCCAATGACGCAGCTTGTGGTAGCACTCTTTCGTCTGCTGCCGCAGCTGAAGACCAAGCCACAGTAAGAGAGCTGCGCTGTGTGAAACACAGAATGTAACTTTTTGAAGAGGTAGTGGAGCCTATTCGTTCTCTGCAGTGTCTTCTGGAAAGAGTGTGACTATGAGTAACTGCGTGGATTTCCGCCGGTTTTCTGTAATGTTGGCATCTGCTCGTTTTACTGTTAACACTGTTGGAGATTTTATCTTTTCACAGGCGATTTTTTACGGCGTACTCGATTAGTCAATATGCAAGTCCTGTGCGACGAATCGGTTCCAGCTCCGTTTTCTTGCTTGCGACTAGACTCACGGTATTGTATATTCCGAAAAGTCAGATTCCAGTCTAAAGCTGGTGCCTCACCACGAGCTAAGGACAGTCGCTACCAGGGTCAGCCATGAATGAGAGGCGTCGAAGAAGAGACGACCTCAGAAGGTTCTGCACGCCGTCGCTGCTGGATGTCTACTTAGGTCGGGTCGCAGCGCCGCTCATCCTACTCTTTGATAACTCAGTCTGACAGTACTATCGCCATGGTTCAGATACAGGCTGCGAACTAGTGTCATTAGAAGCGTGTACCACAGTTTGTAGTTAAATTAATGTAATATTTGACTGTCATTCAGTACCATTCAAAGTAATAAATACTTATCAATGTGCTCTACGACAGCACTAAATATATGTCATTCATTTTGACATTGATTGTATCCAACTTAAGTATTTTGTATTGAAGGATTTCACTAAAGTGAACTAATATTCCTTTTGTGTGTTCTAGTAACTGCTCAACTTATTGCTGCAGTAAAGCTGATGAACTGTCATCTAGGCTTGCTACGACCTACTTTGTGCAACAGAATTACAGGACCACCTTTTCGAAACCCCGTAATTGCCTCCCATTGCGATGTGTTAGTCTAAAACAGCGGTCAAAGTTGCCTATGGATTCCCTCGAAATGGTACGAAAGCGTCGCGCCCTGTGACGTCATCCTCAGGCTCGGCGACGCTTAGCAAGTTGTCTATACATGCGAAAGAAAAACCCACCGGTCAAAAATTCATGTGAGCTTTAAGGTGGTTTTACCATGTCGCATTGGCACCAATTTTCGCCACAGTTCTGCCAAGCGCCGTAGTGGATAACGAAATTTGAACGTGATCCGAAGCAGTGAAAGACGCTTATGCTATTTCAACCATTCTGTTTTCCGAAGTCCTGTGCCATGATCACTTCGGAGTGCAACACTAACATGTGCGCGAATAAATCGGAAAATGGTCTCCAGGTGCCATCCATGCACGATTGCTGAGTGCATTACAAATGTACCTGTCAGAAATAGCAAACATATCAACCTGCTGGCTACTCCAGCGCCAGAGGGTTAGGCAACGCTCTTCGACACTCTTGAGTGCGGTTTGCCATTCTTCAGACGATAGAGAAGCCTCCAGGTTGGTATGGTTTTGAAGGTTCTGACAGGTAATTTCTAATGTACTCAGGAAAGTTGCTTGAAGTTGCTTGGGTTCCATAGACGGTTCTGCCGAATTGTGCAGCCTTTGAGTGACCCTTTGCCATTTTATTCACGTGCATGTTAATGTTGTACTCCCGAGTGATCGTGGCACAGGAGGATGGAAAACACGATGACTGTAAAAGTTTAAGTATCTCTTACTGCTTCAGATCACGTTCAGATTTCGTCGAATGGTTTTGAACATTTCCTTCTGATTCCAACCTGTACATGAGAGACAAAGGTGCGGTCGCGCTGCGCTTCAGATCGTTCATTCGGGATGCAGCCCCAAAATATCCTTAGAGAAGGACTGGAACGTCAAAGGTGCCAGCGTATCAAAGGATGTAAGGAACATCCTGTTACTCACCGCACGGAGAATTGCCATTTTCGACCGGAAAAGGTGTAGGAATCAACGTCCCAGGGAAATTGTTGATTTCACTGACACCGAATTCTCCTGGCAGATTAAAACTGTGTGCCGGACCGAGACTCGAACTCGGGACCTTTGCCTTTCGCGGGCAAGTGCTCTACCAACTGGGCTACCTAAGCACGACTCACGCCCCGTTCTCACAGCTTCACTTTTGCCAGTACCTCGTCTCCTACCTTCCAAACTTTACAGAAGCTCATCCTTTATGCCATCCCATGAGGCTTTTTTTACTTCGATTCTCAGCGGCGGGTTGTCTTTTTTCCTTGGCCACAACTAAGAAACTCGCCTGATTCCAAAGCTCGATGTGGTGGTCCTGAGCTTAATCGCAGAGAGACCAAAAAAAGGGCGAAATGTGGGTTAGAGGGGGTGTGACACCTTCTCGTCGTGTGGTGTTGAAAAGAATTATAGTGGAATTTGGTGCCATAGGTATTTAATTAACACACCTTACAGCTCACATGTACATCAGAGCTGTGTCCTTTTTGTTTCACACTCGCCGGTACCTTGCTGTGTGACGACGACCCCTAAGGTTACGTCACAGGCCACCATGCTTTCGCACCATTACAAAGGAAGATTGCAGACAGTTTTGAGAGAAATTTCCAACTTAGACTTTCAGTTGTACTCTGCCAAAACCACGACTGGGTAGAAAAAGAAACATAAAAGAATGTGTAAGAGAGCAGGCGGGACACGACGGTGTCTCTTCACTTTTTTACTTGTTTTGTTGTTTGTTTTGCACATAATCAGAGACGCTCATCATTCAGTTTTGGCCAATTGTGTATTTTATATCCTTACAGAATATCATTTGCATTTTATAAGGCATAGAAGTTAACTGATGGCGTAATTTCTCCGTTTTTAAGTAACCAAGACAACAACTTTTGGTGCAAGTACAATTTACATGCTCAAACATACAACATATATGTAACTGTTGTCGTTATTTTACACTCAATGAAACGTTCATCATGATAAAAGGCAAGAGTTTCCTGCTACTGCACATATATGAGAGAGTTGTTTATGAATAAGAGAAACGTTCGAAGAAGTACTGAAGAGATGTTTGATGTCTGATATACACTCCTGGAAATTGAAATAAGAACACCGTGAATTCATTATCCCAGGAAGGGGAAACTTTATTGACACATTCCTGGGGTCAGATACATCACATGATCACACTGACAGAACCACAGGCACATAGACACAGGCAACAGAGCATGCACAATGTCGGCACTAGTACAGTGTATATCCACCTTTCGCAGCAGTGCAGGCTGCTATTCTCCCATGGAGACGATCGTAGAGATGCTGGATGTAGTCCTGTGGAACGGCTTGCCATGCCATTTCCACCTGGCGCCTCAGTTGGACCAGCGTTCGTGCTGGACGTACAGACCGCGTGAGACGACGCTTCATCCAGTCCCAAACATGCTCAATGGGGGACCGATCCGGAGATCTTGCTGGCCAGGGTAGTTGACTTACACCTTCTAGAGCACGTTGGGTGGCACGGGATACATGCGGACGTGCATTGTCCTGTTGGAACAGCAAGTTCCCTTGCCGGTCTAGGAATGATAGAACGATGGGTTCGATGACGGTTTGGATGTACCGTGCACTATTCAGTGTCCCCTCGACGATCACCAGTGGTGTACGGCTAGTGTAGGAGATCGCTCCCCACACCATGATGCCGGGTGTTGGCCCTGTGTGCCTCGGTCGTATGCAGTCCTGATGGTGGCGCTCACCTGCACGGCGCCAAACACGCATACGACCATCATTGGCACCAAGGCATAAGCGACTCTCATCGCTGAAGACGACACGTCTCCATTCGTCCCTCCATTCACGCCTGTCGCGACACCACTGGAGGCGGGCTGCACGATGTTGGGGCGTGAGCGGAAGACGGCCTAACGGTGTGCGGGACCGTAGCCCAGCTTCATGGAGACGGTTGCGAATGGTCCTCGCCGATACCCCAGGAGCAACAGTGTCCCTAATTTGCTGGGAAGTGGCGGTGCGGTCCCCTACGGCACTGCGTAGGATCCTACGGTCTTGGCGTGCATCCGTGCGTCGCTGCGGTCCGGTCCCAGGTCGACGGGCACGTGCACCTTCCGCCGACCACTGGCGACAACACCCATGTACTGTGGAGCCCTCATGCCCCACGTGTTGAGCAATTCGGCGGTACGTCCACCCGGCCTCCCGCATGCCCACTATACGCCCTCGCTCAAAGTCCGTCAACTGCACATACGGTTCACGTCCACGCTGTCGCGGCGTGCTACCAGTGTTAAAGACTGCGATGGAGCTCCGTATGCCACGGCTAACTGGCTGACACTGACGGCGGCGGTGCACAAATGCTGCGCAGCTAGCGCCATTCGACGGCCAACACCGCGGTTCCTGGTGTATCCGCTGTGCCGTGCGTGTGATCATTGCTTGTACAGCCATCTCGCAGTGTCCGGAGCAAGTATGGTGGGTCTGACACACCGGTGTCAATGTGTTCTTTTTTCCATTTCCAGGAGTGTATTTTTGTTTTGCGTTTTTTTTATTTTACCTTTTCGTTGTGGAAACTGCTTTTTCTAAAGCTATATGATAAGTCCGTATCGTTTTCTTTATTGTTACTACAACATCGCTCTGTTTCGCATTACAAATCAAAGATTTTCAAATAAAACCTGAAGTACACATTGACAGGTTCTAGATTACTATAAATACTGTTCATTTTTAAGTAATGGATAGGAAGATAACTATGTAGAACAAAAGTGTTTCGTAGGTTACGCGGCCCTTTATATATATATCCTCACTCAGTTTCTAGACGGTTCACCGCTTCTTATTTTTAGGTGAATCTTGTAAGACACGATTTTTTTTCACTGTTTCACAGAAGTTGTTGGACTTCCTAGATGTATAATGTGAAAGGGTAATTTTCACTTCATTTCCGCATAAGAATGGTACTGGGCACTACGTCCTTCTACCATCCTAAGGTGTTGGTTTCTTTTATTACATTCCACTTAATGTTACATACTGTTACAATTGACATTAAATCGCTGTTACACAGTGTTACATTATTTTTTGTCGTTGTTTGTTTATAGACATACGCCTCGATGATGGAGTAAGACAGTCTGATGCGATGCCACCTCTCAGCGGTGACATTAAGATGTATCGTAGTGAGCCTTAGTGCCTCAATGGCTGCTATCTGCTTTTGCATGGATGATACGATCACATCGCCTGATGGTCTTCATGTGCAGTTCCTGATGTAGATCCCTGATCCTTGGCTATCTAATTGTTCCAAGGATTAACCGCAGGCATCGGTTTTGAGATTGCTGCTACAGGTTATCTGACAGGAGGAGCCTCCTTATAAAATTGACGGCAGGATCGTTGCTCGGTAGAGGGGTGGTTTGCCCCTGACTTTCAGACGTTGACTCTACAACAGTGGGTGTAACTGGTGAAACAGTGCATGGTACTGTTGTGTTTCCCCTGAACATGGTTACTGAAGAGGAGTTTCCAGTCCAACATCACTTCCATGTATTTCAAGTGATTTGTCCAATGGAGTCTGATTTTGTGTAGTGTCAGACGGTCTCTGAGCACTATGGGACTTAACATCTGTGGCCATCAGTCCCCTAGAACTTATAACTAATTAAACCTAACTAACCTAAGGACATCACACACATCCATGCCCGAGGCAGGATTCGAATCTGCGACCGTAGCAGTCACGCGGTTCCAGACTGAAGCGCCTTTAACCGCACGGCCACACCGGCCGGGGTACTTTTCATGGTTCTTATTCTATACCAAGCTAGAGCTAGAGCTCGGCCTTCGGTGATTGATGGGTGAAGTCGTTGGAGTACGATCCGTTCCAGTACTATGGAGAGTGTTGTCAGGAGGACGATGGTCCCATGGTTTCGCGGCTGGCGATGGTCCTTCCCCGGCTTTGCTAGCGACAAAAAGCGAGCAATCTTCCCGCTGGACGGGAAGTATCCTTGCGGGAGGCAACAGTTGAAGACGTGAGTTATCAATACCAGTGTTTTTCATGGCAACTTCTTCAAGTGTTCATTTGTTATATTGTCGATTCCAGTGGCTGGAAAATTGCAAGACACTGAACACATACGTAAAGAAAGCGATCGATGTGAGGTAACGCCCGATAGGTATGCAACACATCTAACGTATAGGTAACGCGAGTACGAACTTGACTGATGAAAGCTAGGAGGAAGACCACCATAGTGCATGCTTACTCGCTATTTGAGTCAGTTATGGGGTTTCGAAAAGTAATCACTTAATTGACCCTTTAATTTTGTTGCGCACTTCATGTGAAACACGGAGAAACGGGACGACGGGATGCCGAGCTCTCAGACGGCATCGCGCCACCTGTACCCACTGCGGAGTCCGCCGCATCGGTCAGCTCGCTGATGTAGCGATTCCCGAACAGCCGGGGCAGACGGGGGTTGTTTCCGGGTCAGCGGCGCCGGCCGCGCCCCCCGCCACCCCCCAGCGCCGCCGCAGCTGTAGTTTTACTCCCCGTAAGCCGATTAAGGGCTCAGCAGCCGAGCGCAGCGGCGGCGGCGGCGGCGGCGGCGGCGGTGGCTGCGCTGCAGCCGCGGTATAGATGTTACCCGTGTGTACACAGCCGGCCACTACTTTATTATCTGTTTGTGTTTCCGCGCTGCAGTTATTTTCATCCGGCATCTGTTTTTGTTTCGTTTTCCCCTCTTTCTCTTCCTTTTATTCAACCTCCCCCCCCCCTTCTCCCAAAAACCCGCCATCTCCACCCAGTGTAATGTTTTTACCTACTTTTTATGCAGCCGTCCAGCTGAATGTTATCTGCCGGCTGCAACAGGATTGACAGTCGGATTTAGGGCTGAATTGCTGCTTGTAGCTACTGGAACTTGCAGTGGAGGTATTTAGAACTCCTCCAAATGTACAAAATTCTCATTATTGTTGGCGCTGGAGCTATTTGCGAGATGCGAGAAGCTTTATAGCGAGTTTGATCCGATATAACGGAAGCATTTGTCCCGTCAGTATTATTTTTTATTGAATGTTGGGCACTCTTTTGAGGTATACGCTCTAAATTCCTGGACTAACAACAGAAATAAATTGACAATAAGGGTGTGTTTGAATTGTGACCTCCATGAAGTGCTTTTTGACCGCGGTATATTTTGAGGAAAGCTATGACAAACAGAAGAGTTCCGTTAGTACTGCGTATTGGAACAGAATGTAGTATAGGTCTCTGAAATTATACTGATGCAGTGCGGCAGTGTAATGGAAAGTAAACTGTAAACATTTTGAAACGTAGTTTTAGGGAAAGATTAAATTGATAAAGTATGATATAAAGAGGTACTAGACTGAGGCTAATGAAAGGAGGATAAGAAAAACATCAGTAGAACAGCCAAGTTATTGAATCACACGCTGATACTTTTAGAAACTGATAAAGCATAGTAATACATAAAAGAAATGTTATGTGACATCAAATGAAAAAGACAGGATTAAAAATATCAATTTCTGGTACGAGGTTATGGATGACGGCATCAAAGAGGTTATGGATGACGGCATCAAAGACCCTTCGTGGGAGTAACAAAATTTCAGAAAATAATCATGTTGGTAGCGGGCATTATGAAAAAGAGATAAATTTTCTTCTCATAATGTTGTGAAGGGTATTAGCTCATCCGGCTGCTGTGACAGAGCGGTTCTAGGCGCTTCAGTCCTGAAGCGCGCTGTTGGTACGGTCGCAGGTTCGAGTACTGCCTTGGGCATGGATGTGTGTGATGTCCTTATGTTAGTTAGGTTTAAGTAGTTCTAAGTCTAGGGGACTGATGACCTCAGTTGTTAAGTGCAATAACCATTTGAATTTTTTGGTATCCCCTGAGACGTTAGCTGAAAACTATCTGTCAAGTCCACTATAGATTTGGAAGCCTAATCGATACAGGACAATGCATCGTCGTATGGTTAGAGACCTTTCACCGAAAAATTTATAAAGGTACCGGGCAGAGCACCTGCTGGACCGTAAACCAGGGGTGGCAATCGAGTGTGTAGACTGAAGCTGACTCAAGAATACGAATTTCCGCCGAAATTGAGCCAGATGATGACAGCTCCACATATGACTTCCTTTTTTATTATTTATTTGTGTTAATACGATTACATTAGTTGAAGGAAGATACACAAAATATACGGTTTCCCTGTTGCTAAGGAACAAAGACATTTTTGGATAGGAATAATCCCAGGAAATGAAATAAGGCACGAAACACAGTTCATACGTAGCAGATGTAATGAAATGGAACACCTACAGCCGTCCTTACGATGCCATTTATTACACGGCACATTTATTATGTGGCTACCAGTTTCTGTCAGCCACATAATAAATGACACGGTAAGACGGCTGTAGGTGTTCCACTTCATTTCCTAAGTGAATGGCCCGAGTCCCTCAGACCACCAGTCACAAGGATTGACATACCAGTACGTAGCAGTGGTGGAGTGGTATACTTTAACAAAAAATGGTAAAGATTTCACGACATAGGAAAGCGGGATAACGAACATCAATAATATTATTATTTGGCACTGACTCGCAACATAATGGTCGATATCGGACTGTTAGTAAGGAACATACCTACCTCGGGTACTAATGCCCATTTTGCACGTGTTACTCTAGCTACAACAGTTGAGGAGTCCTTGGGAGATATTGTCCGATACCTTTCTCAAGACGGTTTTCAGTTCTTGCACAGAGAGGGGTGTTCGTTGGGAAACACTTCTGCCCAGGCCATACCAGGCATCCTGTATAGGGTTTAGGTCCAGGGAGTACGCAGGCCATTCCATACGTTCAATATCTGCCATGAGACACATCAGCGGTCTTGGGTGGACGGGCACTGTCGTTCATAAACAGGAAGTCAAGACCTAACGCACCCCTAAAGTGACGGACACGATCCATCATATTATCACTGCAATACCAATGTACTGTAAATTTGCCTTGCACAGGGAATGGAGTGGCGTTCGGCCATTGTGCATAATCCCTGCCCACACCGTAACGCCTGTGCCATACCAACTACGATCAAGAACAGTTCATAGTACTGGAGGAAAGAAATTCACTCTGGACCACTGTTGCTGGCCTCGACGATCATCGACCCTACACCAAATAACTCTTTCTCGACGATGGCGCGATTGAATTGGGAAGCATTTAACAGGATTCCGAGCATACAAACCAGTCCATTTAATCGCCAGGAATTGCTTCTGGCACACGCACACACACACACACGCACACACACAGGGTGTTACGAAGTAATAGGCTACGGAAATATTTATTGCGGTAGGTTACCATAAGAAACGTTACACTGTCTGCAGAGCTATGAACATAGTTTATTGTGTTATGATCCAAAGAGTTACAGCAAAAAAGATACAGTTTTTGAAATGGAACAATTGTTGTTTGTCTCATGCACTGGAATAACACCAGCTTTGTATACATCAATTTAAATTAATTCCTATCACTTTTAGTTTGGGAGCTACTACCCTTCAAAGTTTGAGGGGCAGATACCACACTCGCTGCGCGCAACGCAATGCGCCTTCTAAACGTGGTGCGGCCGAGTTGTAACGTCGCCGGTGTTACGGAGCGAGAAGCTTCCTCGATACGCTGTTAGACTGCCGACTGTCGCCGCACACGACCGTATATCCGACAGTTCGAGTCACACAAACGGGGCTCAATATACTACAGTTACTGACATCGGATGAAGATGGCATACACGAACAACGAGTACGTTGACATGTTGCTGATGCTCGGCGAGAGCCGACACGATGCCATTGAAGCAGCCATGGCGTACGCCGTGAGACATCCTGGATGAAGAGCTCCGGCGGCCATTACATTCTTGCGTGCCGAACAACGACTTCGGGAAACAGGCAGCTTGGTAATGCGCCGCAGTAACAGACGAAGAACTGCAAGAAGTGAGGAGACAGAGGTGTTTGTTGTAGCTGCAGTAGACCACGATGTCAGCTTACGAGCCGTTGCTGCAGTCGATGGTGTCAGTCTTACATCTATGTGGCGTATAGTAGACGGGCACAGGTTTCACCTGTACCGCCTGTCACTAACTTAGAAGCTGCATGGGAGCGATTTCCGTGCGAGAGGTACATTCTGTTAATGGGCCATGCGTAATTTCACGCTGGAGTCTTTAAAAGGTGTTATGTTCTCTGACGAGTCCACGATCACAGATTATGGTGCACTGATTCACCATAACGTGCACAACTGGGTCGCAGACAATCCTCGCTGGGTACGACCTGTCGACAGTCAACGTAGGTGGTCTATTAATGTATGGTTTGGAATCCTTGGGGACGAAATCATCGGTCCACACTACTTCCCAGGTACACTGGCAGGTGAGTTATGCCGCGCCTTTATAGCCGACAGTTTGGGTGGTCTCCTTCAACATGTGTGCCTACATGCGAGAGTCCATATGTGGATGCAGCACGATGTTCACTCAGCCCATTCTGCGCGTGCTGAAGAACTAAACAACACGTTCCACCCCCAGGAGGCTGGGGTGGAGGACTAATTTTAGCACTAGCAGATGTCTCCTTCGAAAATAATCAACTTTGGTTTCTACACATTTTTTCGTGTGAAGCTTATTTTTCGAGTTACTCTGGTTTGCCAACTTAAAATTTATACCATGTATAACGTCTGTAACAACTTCACCTTACAACAAAATCGCCACAATATACTCAAACACATACGTTCATGAGCAATACAACAGCCCTGTAGTTATGGTGAGCGGAAAAGATATGCCGAGTTCTTCTGCTAGCCCTCTACTTGCTAGTCGAGTAGTTAGGGGCCACATGGGTAATGTAGTGTACGTGCAATGCAGTGTATTAGATCTCGACCCGGTCCTAGGTATGTTACACACTGTTCATCCAGAGCTATGAATTTCACGAGACATCACACCAACACGGAACAACGAGTACCTAAAATTTACGGAAAATGGCCAGTGCGAGAGTCAACTGCCATGACAAGTTGGTATCGTCAAAGTTTGCAACCCATGGAGGCATGTAATTCTCCAATATGTCTAAATCTACACGTGGCATTGCATCACACTAGCTAATGCGGCACCAGCTGCACGGGTAATTGCATTACACTAGCTAATACGTCATCAGCTGCACGGGTAATCAAGATATTCATGTGTGGGGACTGAGGTATTCCCATTATACTTCTTCCGTCATCTCTGACCATCAGCTGATGCTATCCTGCTTGTGCCTCTGAGTGATGTTCTGGGCGGATATTAAAATATTGTGAAAGTTCTCATATAGCGACGTCAGAGACCGAGAAGAGTGGGTAAACAAAGAGTTAGAATGCCACCAAGTTAGGAACACTGGTGGAATAGCTGCAAACACAGAAGTGATATCATCACCTTGGATGAGCTGATCATTCAAGAAACAGAAGTTGCAAACAGACACATTGGCGACAGAGGTATAATTTCATAATGTTGACTGCACATAGCATCACAACAAAGCTCAGATCTAATGCAATCAGTTACTGACACGGTAATCCACCAAAGGCTAATTTCATCGGTGTACCCTGGGAAGTAGTTATACACTGGATTCGACAGCTTAGTTCTCAGTTGTTTGCAGCTATGATTCATGTCGCGCCAACTTTTCCTGAGACAGAACATGTGATACTCCGCTTCCAGCCTACTGCGATGACTACAGTCTGTGATGGCACCATCAACAATATCTCACAAACTCTGCTATCGAGGGCTGCTACTGCCTTATCCTTTCCATCACTGACAGAAAAACGTCGGTGCCTTACAACACCACGTACTCCACAGACCTCGCTGATGAACCTTGCAGAACTGATCAATCACCTTCGTTCAGTGAGAGGGCAATAACTGATGCCCCCCGACTTACAGGTTCAACCAGACTGGTCTCTTGCAGATAGGTCGTGACATAGCTCTCTACGACTCTGGCCATTTTATATAGAACTCCTGGCTGTCTTTCAGGAGCACAGTCTACAATGTCGACAAGAGTGACTCGAGAATCAAATGAGAATAAAAGGAAGGCCATCAAGCAGAGCTGGCTGTATTTATGGTGCTACCGGATCGGCGACCGTCCCTGAGACAGTGTTGCTAGGTGAGATGCTGCACTGCTACAGAGATAAAGGGATTCGCCTGCGTCAGCAAATACCAGCAGGCGAGTACTCTGCTGGCAAAACTGGCTGCCAGTGATGTGGGGAAGGCGATGCTGAACTTGTTGTTGATAAATGTATAAACTGATAGTAATGTTTCCTTAAGGCTTTCAGATGTTCGACGGATCCTCACTACTACATTTCGCATGGCTCTATCCCGAGGTCACTAAGGCCAAGTCACCTGCACATTCACCTACTTGCACCTTCAACCTGTATCTCCTGATTTGTGTCAGAGGTAAGAGAGCTGCAGATCACATGACCTTAATCCTGAAGAACACATCTGGTTCATCTTGGTATGAGCCTATCTTTGAGCAATCTCCGTGAATTATGGGCGGCGGTTGATCTTTATGAATTAGGATGCCTTTCGAACACCTTTGGTGGTATGCAATGTCTTCACAGTTTTCAGATAGGCTACCATTAAAGCTATTCCATTTACTGGAAACAAAATTTGTTGCAGGCTGCGACTCGAACCTGGGTTTCCCGCTTTATGCGAGTAGTCACTGTAAGCACTTCAGGTATCTGAGAACGTGCCATAGACAGAACCAAACTTCTGTATGTCCCATTGTCAGCTACCCATAGTCCTGACACAGCTATATGATTTCCACACAGAGAAAGAGGTATTTATTTTTCTCGTTAGATTGCCTTCCTTCAGCACGAAATGTATTAGTGCATTGCCCGTCGTTGACATTGTCTGCAAAGTTCAGTGCAATGTGCCTTGAGACATGCATACACGCATGTCCGAAGGAACGTTACAACGAACTTTACAGACACTGTCAACGACGAACAATGCACTAATGTACCTTTGGTGTCTTTGCGGCTAAAGATGTGCAACTACCCTTTTATTCTTGTTGTTTAAGAATGTGATCTGTTGGATTTCACAATTGACCCCACTGGAAGGCTTATTCTAGATCTAGATCACCTACGTTAGTGTTGACATGATGTCAACTGTGCCGGCCGGATTGGCCGTGCGGTTCTGGGCGCTTCAGTCTGGAACCGCGCGACCGCTACGTTCGCAGGTTCGAATCCTGCCTCGGGCATGGATGTGTGTGATGTCCTTAGGTTAGTTAGGTTTAAGTAGTTCTAAGTTCTAGGGGACTGATGACCTCAGAAGTTAAGTCCCATAGTGCTCAGAGCCATCTATTTTTCAGAACCTTTCAGTTTTATTTTTGTTGAGTCATTGGTTCAGTTTGATTGTTCCCTAATTGGTAAATAACGGAGAAGTCTAACGACGTAGAGAGAAACAATGTGACACCGGCACACGCAAAGTTATAGTTCTGAGGAACTTTTAATCAATTTTTCCATTTACTTTTTTATTAATCCTAATTGTTCAGCATTAATTTTAATACATTCAAATATCACGAGAACATAAATGAGTACACCTTTGGTGTAAGAGAGTCTTACTTCAACCATCGAAACTGAACTATGGAGTGGTAGAGTGCTGATTAGAGAAATGTTGGCAGTTGACATATGCCGTGACTTGGTTACCATGTGTGTACTCACGGATGAAACATTTACACCGATATGTGTACCGTATCGTGCGAAGTGCAGAAAGACAGTGATCAGTACTGAACGAACTGCAAACTGTACGCTATGCTTTATGAGTAGAAGAATTCAGTTTTCGCGTGTGCGATAGGAGCATATCGGTAGGTCACTGATGGAACATTGCATATTCACGATTGCAGGCTTGCTCATTTCGAGGATTGTACTTTGGTGCTGATAAACCTTCAACTGCGAGGTAGCAGTCAGTCAATTCCAACTGTTTCGCTGGTGCCACCGAGTATGACATCATTAAGACAAACGTATTGCGTAAATTCATCAGCGACTCGTGTTTCAAATTGTTGACACTCTGGGACTGCAACCGCACGAGATCAAGGTGAAGACGACGGGCTGCGACAGTATCGTAGCCAAATAATACCTGAAACATATCTTGAACATTATTTTCAACGCGGAACTGTCAGGTACCAGCATCTCACGTCATCTATCACCACACTTTCTCTGAATCCTGCAGTGGGATGAGTAGAAACTTTCGATAAAAACTGCGGAAACAGATCAGGCTCTCTGTCTGTAAAGTAATGTCGTGTTTGTTTTTTTCTTTAAAAAGAAATTTTCTTTCAGTCTTGAATCTTAGCATTCTCTGCCTCGTGTATACTGGGTGTTGTGTGCTGTCCTTAGGTTAGTTAGGTTTAAGTAGTTCTAAGTTCTAGGGGACTGATGACCATAGGTATTATGTCCCATAGTGCTCAGAGCCATTTGAACCATTTTTTTTTAATCTTAGCTATTTATGACAGCATTCTCATATAAATTTTCAATAAAATGATAGTCACGTAATAAATAAGTACCTTCGCATATGAACAGATTTGCAACCCTGCTAGCTGGCTTATACATGTTTGGGGCTAGTTTGTTTACAACATTTCACGAGTTGCGTGGGTTTGGCTAGTGAGTGTACTTTGAGTACCTGAGTGCACTTTTGGATGCATGCGTGATTATTATTCAACAATGTTGACACTAGTTATTATTCAGCAACATTGATACTACACTATCCAGTTGCATTAACGCGATAATCTGTCAAAAGCCTGAATATTCTACTTTTGCAGCACGGACCACTGCGTGACGTGAAGGAATAGAGCCAAGGTGTTTCTGGTAGACATCGAAAGGAATGTGGAGCCATGCTAACTCCAGTTCTGTGACCAGCTGCGATAGGTTTCTCTGTTGAGAACCCATGGTGCGGAAAGACGTATCGAGGTGGTCCCATAGATTCTCGATTGGATTTGTATAGAGCTAGTTTGGTGGCCGGAGGAGTACGGTAGAATGATTCTTGTGCTCAAAACCATGAATGTAGACTGCGAGCTGTATTACACATTCCATTGTCCTGCTGGTTGATGTCATCGCACCGAGATAAAAAAAAACTGCTTGTATGGGTGAACATGGTTCCGAAGGACACATGCACAGTTGTGTTGATCCATCGTGCTTTCCAGAACGTTATCAGTCAGGGAATGCTACGAAAACGTACCACACACCGTAATACATGCAGAGCGTTTCTTTCAAACCTTTCACGCCAACTCCATCTGTCAGATGGAACATCAAACGTGATTCATCTACAAAGGCCACCTGTCGCCGATCATTGGCCGTCCAGTTGCAGTATTGGCGTGCAATTTCCAGCCTCCGTTGCCAGTGAGCGATAGTCGGCATGGTTGCATAAAACAGGTGTCAACTACGAAGGCCCACAAGAAGCAACTTCCGCTGTACGGTCATTGAGGAGACACTGTTGGTGACCTTTTAATTTAAATGTGATGTCAGTTGCAAACACTTGCACATCTGTTCCCCTGTACACATTTCCACATTTTCACCCTAGTCATCTATGGCCGGTGGTGCACATCAGTTGTCTACGCGCCGATTTTGGATAGCGCCATTTTGCCATGCGATGTATAGTTTAACCACGGTGGCACGCGAAAAGTTTACAAACTTAGCAGTTTCAGAAGTGCTTCCCCCCTTGCCCCGAAAGCCAGTGATCGTGCCCTTTGGGTGTCAGATAACTCGTTCTATTTCTGAATTACGACAACGATTGTACAGTTCTCGGCATCCCCCAGAGACGATTTGTATACCTTAGTATACGCTACTGCTGTCACCTGCCGTCTGTGAGTGGTTACAGCACTCTGACGTCGAACATACGCTGTCGTCACATTAATATAACTGCACCGTGCATGTACGTACGGAAACTACATTTAATGCCAGAAAGCTATGTTCATTTAATTTTCTTAACCCTGGTATTTTACACGGTTGAGTAAATTTACGGGTTTACTACATAGTACAATTATATTGCTTTTCAGTTGCATAGTAATTTTAATTTCAGTTGACACAGAATCCCATACGTGACATTAATCACTGTTAACTAAGTCACTTATGTTTATTCTGGGCAACGCAAGGAGACTGGCTCACCACTTGATTACATAATCATTTACATTATTTAAATTTCGGTCTACCATTCTCGTTGTTAAACAGCGAAACCACAATTTCGTCCTTCCTCTTCTATGCCCTCCAGTCGGTCAGCGCCATATTTAAAGGTGGTGCAAGCGAACCTTCCTTTCGTTGTATCAGATTGTGACTACGTCGACGATGTTCATGAGTATGTTCACGAGTACATCACTATGGGGTGTATCACGTACGGCACGAACAGTTTGTCCAGCGTCGTGCGGGAACCAATACCCAGCAGGCAGGCTTATGAGCTGCATACGCCCTTATCTCTTGCTTGCACGGATTGGCACCTCGAGTTATAGTTTTAGCCAGAAACTATAGTAGCCATCAGCGGCCTTGGAAAGAAGTTGGAGAGAACTGAATTCTTACAAAGTAGCACTACTAGCGAACCGACTGACCATTTCATGAACTATTGCTCTATGTTAGTACCGCATCTGGCTATTGTAGTCCGTACATAATGAATAGTTTAACTCTGACATGTACTTTTATTCTGGCGCGGGTTGGCTGCATTTACCCTCGTAAACTCGCATAACAATAGACGTTGGAGCTCAGAAAATCAGAGCCGCGCGTGATTAGTCGAGCGGTCTAAGGCGCTGCAGTCATGGACAGTGCGGCTGGTCCCTGCGGGGGCTCGAGTCCTCCCTCGGGCATGGATGTGTGTGTTTGTCCTTAGGATAATTTAGGTTAAGTAGTGTGTAAGCTTAGGGACTGATGACCTTAGCAGTTATGTCCCATAAGATTTCACATACTTTTCAACATCAGAAAATCATATCATTCAGATGAAGAGACTCGGTCTCATGTAAAATTAAGATAGTGCTGTGAAACTAGCGCAACACAAATTAGCGGACGGGGCCTTTTAAACAAGTCGTAATTTAAGATAGGTGTGGAAACAATATCCAGCAACAATTTTTTTCCAGAGAGTTAATAACTAAAGAAAAGACATACGGCTATTTCATGAAGGGCTATGAAAGATAACACAGCACCAATTCGTGAGTGAGGTTGTTCATACTAGGATGGTTCCTATTTGTAAGCACATGGCGGCACGGAGTGGCTGCGCGGTTTAAGGCGCTATGTCACGGATTGTGCTGCCCCTCCCGCCGGAGGTTCGAGTCCTGCTTCGGGCATGGGTGTGTGTGGTTTTAGCATAAGTTAGTTTAAGTAGTGTGTAAGTCTACGGACTGATAAACTCAGCAGTTTGGTCCCTTCGGAATACACACACATGTGAACATTTGAGGAGATGGTGCTGGCACAGCAATTTGAAGTGTTAAACGGCATTAAACACATTTGAAACATTGGATAGGTGTTGGTCTGTGAGCAAGATCGTGGTAACTATCAATCCTCTTTTTATAATCCACGGACAGAGTGTTTCAAAGTCATTGTATCCAATGTCTAGAGGTGACTAACTACGTTCGGGGAACATCTTTTGTTACACTAAAAATTTTCGCTGATGCTTCCAGGCGACGAATGACGTCTTTGTATTCAATTTTACGGAATTAGCAGGGTCTAGTGAACAGCTACATTGTTAGTATACTATATACCACAATAAATCGGCGGAGCGACTCCGTACAAGAAAACCATAATAATGGGTGTGATCAAGTGGCGAAAGAAGCAAATCAGGACCTTCAATTTTGTTCTGCTCGGTCTCTTTGACGCAGAGCAGACGTCTGGATTAGAGGCAACACAACATAGCGTACGGAAGCTGCCGAAGTCCCTACCCACTGCCACCTCTCATGGGTGTAACCAACATAAAAAGATACCTAGCGTTATCGGGAACCGTCAGGAAACCTTTTGTCTCTAACAAAAGCTCGTACCCTTGACATGCTCTATTAATCCCTAGACGTTTGATCCAAAGACTCTGGAACATCCTGTGTAACGTACAGCGTAGGCATGGTAAAACAAACTGCACAAACAATAACTGTTGTAACACAGTTACCATATTTGTTCAGTCATCTCAATGAATATTTCCACTAGCCTAGGACTCATGTAACTCTGGTGACAGAGATAAGAGCCAGATACTGTACATGAAGGCTGTATCGTGCATTATCAAGCGTGAAGGGAATCCACATGCCACGAAGTATTTAACAGGAAATATTAAACAAACATATGATCGCAGTAACATAAGCTCCATATGACACGAGTATAAATGCGCTGAAATTCTTTCATCAGTATTGCAGGAGCTGAAACAGATGCATGTTTGCCAGTGCCAACTACCACATCAAGACGACAACAAGTGCTTTCTAGAGTGTGCTGTTCGTCTCTCCTTCTGTCCCGAGAGCGGTAGTTTCGTGAAGTCATGTGCCACCAGACAAAGTATTTGTACTCCCACAACAACTGATGTTAAAACCTCTGCAGTCGTAACGAGCTCTGCATCACTATCGATAGCCGACTGTTGATTATATAGAGGATGGTGGATAAACATTCGTCTATATAGAGTGATTCCGCTGCCTCTATCGGCGTCGCTTTTGACAGCCCGCAGATCTACCTGGTGTTCTAATACCACGTGCGAGATTTTCACATTCTCTCGCTCGCTACGAGCTAACTATTAATGGTATAAAAATTATGAGCGCGACCTTTTGTAGGACATTTAATGTAGTTAAATTTGGTACTGCGATATGTTTCCGATGGAGGCCACGGTTCTCGAATTACTCAGGAGAAACGTACTAAAGTGACCTTTAAAGAAACCTTCACCCCCCGCACTCATGCTTCACCAGTCAGGATTTCCAGTATGTTGTTCGTGACACTTCCTCCTACCACCGTAAGAAATTTACAACTAAGCGAACTATTCACGATGTAGCTTTTTTGCACTTTATTGCTTGGGATGTTTTGCCGTCGCCCTTGAGAATAATGAAAAAGACTTTTGTAAACGTTACGCTGAAACTAATTACGTTGAGAATTCGATCCAAACTTATTCCTCATAAGCATATTAGTGTCGTAGATAGAAGGCTTGACGAGTACAACGTTATAATTGTTTATCCACAAAACGGTTGGGTAAAATTTACACAAATGTCAATTTCACGATTTGTAAGTGCTCCACTAAGCCGGTGGCGAAATAATGCCAGTTAACGAAGACCAGTCTGGGAAATAATTCATACAGTCGCAAACTATATTTACGGTGGCAAGAAGGAGTGCCATGAGCAGCATACTAGAAATCCTGACAGGTCGGGGTTGAGAGTGGGAGTGGATATCCACTGAATGCTACTTTTGTACGTTTTTCTTGAATAACTTGAAAACAACGACATCATGGGAAAAGTACTAGAGTACAAAAAAAATTACATATATTTCATACATAAAGGTATCCCTCATTTTTTATGTAGGAGTAATCGTTTGCTCGTAGCGAGTGAGAGAATATAATAACCTCGTGCGTGGTTTTTGAAGGTCAGACATGACAGTGTTCACTGCGTAAAGCATCGTTAGGGGTAGTTAAGCCACCTTGTACGTGTAGCACATCACGACAGAGGCGATGCTGCTGCTTCTGGCTGAAAGAATGTGATGTATAGGCATTTTTCAATATATTTCATTTTATGAAGGTGTGACAGTCATGTAGGAGCCTAGCGACCAGTCTAGTAAACATAGGTAAAGAATAACTTTATTGATCACAAATTAGGCATAACGCGTTTCGGACTTTTTTTCCATCTTCAGAAATCGAAGTGTGAAGGAAGCATAAGCAGAAAATCGTTACCAGTTGTGTATGTAACATGAGATGACAGACTGTTTACCTTTACACTTGGAATATTGAAGATGGAAATAATTCTGGAACGTGTCATGCAGAATTTGTGATCAATAACGTCCTTCTTCACCTGTTTCATGACTTTTTACTGTATCTAGCCAACTTAACTACAGATATACGAATGTTGTATATTTCATTTTGTCTTCAAGATTGTCTTTTTTCTCTGTTTCCCTAATTTCATTAAGCACAATACAGACTAAAATCCAGAGGTAGTGCAATACCAGCCTTGTGTGGCTCCCGCCGAAACGACAGTTGATATGTACACGGTCGTGCGTGAAGAAGCGGCACCCTTCGTCTACCGCCATAACCTGTCCGCCCCGCGCCCCGGTAGAAGTCAGCCCGCCGATGGCAAGAGGGTCTGCGCTGAGCGCTCGCGCCGCGTGGCCCGGACAAGTCGCGCAGCGCGGCCAAGCCCCGCGCGCGCACTTACCGTGATTGCTTGTCGGCTGATAATGGCTCCGCTGCAACGAGGACAGGCGCCGTGAGGCGAAAGCCCGCTTCCCCACTTCCTCTCTCACTTCGTCCCTCTCTTCCCACTCCATATAGAGAGGGAGAGAGAGGGAGGGAGAGGGAGACAGAGAGAGAGGACGCAGGGAGGTCGTCCCATCGAGGCCAATAAGCAGCGCAGTTTAGGCGGCATCACGAAACTTCTCATCGCCGAGATGTCCGATGTCAGCACTGGATTGTCGAGTGGCATCCGACAAGTGCGGTGGAGCACACGTCGGCTCGACGCGGGCTCTGCAAATTTATTCGCCTCTCCTTCTCGTCCTCCTTTCGAGAACCTCCTCCACATGCTCTCTGTCTTCCGTCGTTTTTTTGCCCCCCTTGCCCTGGCCTTTTTGTAGCATAGGCTATCACACATTTCTCATTCGCGTTCCCCTGATACTCCTTGTGTCAGCTCGCGTTCTCCATAACCTGCACACACCTCTCCCTAGCCGCTCGGCTGTCGGCTCGTCTCTCCCCTTCGCCCCCGTCCCACTCACAGTGCGCTGCGCTCCGCCCGCGGCTATCCCTCACAAAAATCGGACTGTGAGTCTTCGCAGACTGTCATCCGGGCCAGCGGCTAGGGGAAGCGGGCGGAAGGGGGCCCGCCGGGACTGCTGCACAAGCAAAGCGGAGGTCAGCTGTATAGCTTCCCAGAGAGCTAACTCAAGCAAGAAGGAGCGAAAACAGCCGGCCTGGCCGACCCACCCTGCCGTGGAACAGAGACATAGCCAGGGGTGTCCACGACACTGCCGCAGGCAGAGTACAACTGTCTGCAGCCTTCAAAAATTAATTTCTGTAAATTCGATTTTGCTATTATAACGAACACTACATTCAACTAGTTCCTATTGACTTCTTCTTGATAGACGTAGACCCTTCGCACGTCTCGTTAGAGGTGTAAAGCGACGAACAATACACTACTGGCCATTAAAATTGCTACACCAAGAAGAAATGGAGAAATGAACCGGTATTCATTGGACAAATATGTTATACTAGAACTGACATGTGATTACGTTTGCACGCAATTTCGGTGCATAGATCCTGAGAAATCAGTACCCAGAACAACCACCTCTAGCCGTAATAACGGCCTTGATACTCTTGGGCATTGAGTCAAACAGAGCTTGGATGGCGTGTACAGGTACAGCTGCCCATGCAGCTTCAACACGATACCACAGTTCATCAAGAGTAGTGACTGGCGTATTGTGGCGAGCCAGTTTCTCGGCTACCATTGACCAGACGCTTTCCCCTGGTGAGATATATGGAGAATGTGCTAGCTACAACAGCAGTCGAACATTTTCTGTATCCAGAAAGGCCCGTAAAGGACCTGCAATATGCGGTCGTGCATTATCCTGCTGAAATGTGGGGTTTCGCAGGGATCGAATGAAGGGTAGAGCCACGGGTCGTAACACATCTGAAATGTAACATCCACTGTTCAAAGTGCCGTCAATGCGAACAAGGGGTGATCGAGCCGTGTAACCAATGTCACCCCTACCATCACGCCGGGTGATACGCCAATATGGCGACGACGAATACACGCTTCCAATGTGCGTTCACCGCGATGTCACAAACACGGATGCGACCATCACGATGCTGTAAACAGAACCTGGATTCATCCAAAATAATGACGTTTTGCCATTCGTGGACCTAGGTTCGTCGTTGAGTACACCATCGTAGGCGCTCCTGTCTGTGATGCAGCGTCGAGGGTAACCGCAGCCATGATCTCCGAGCTGATACTCCATGCTGCTGCAAACGTCGTCGAACTGTTTGTGTAGGTTGTTGTTGTCTTGCGAACGTCCCCATCTGTTGACTCAGGCATCGAGACGTGGCTGCACGATCCATTACAGCTGTCATCTCGACCGCTAGTGATACGAGGCCGTTGGGGTCCAGCACGGCGTTCCGTATTACCCTCCTGAACCCACCGATTCCATATTCTGCTAACAGTCATTGGATCTCGACCAACGCGAGCACCAATGTCGCGATAAGATAATCCGCAATCCCGATAGGCTACAATCAGACCTTTATCAAAGTCGTAAACGTGATGGTACGCATTTCCTCTCCTTACACGAGGCATCACAACAACGTATCACCAGGCAACGCCGGCCTACTGCTGTTTGTATATGAGAAATCGGTTGGAAACTTTTCTCATTTCAGCATGTTGTAGGTGTCGCCACCGGCGCCAACCTTGTGTGAATGCTGTGAAAAGCTAATCATTTGCGTATCACAGCATCGTCTTCCTGTCGGTTAAATTTCGCGTCTGTAGCACGTCATCTTCTTGGTGTGGCAGTTTTAATGGCCAGTAGTGTAGTTTACGGAAACCAGCTGCATATACAGGTTCCTACAATAGCACAAACGTTTAGTTACCTAGCCACGTGTGCAGGTGCCTGAAGACGAAGCCAAATAAGCACCGAAACTGGCTGATAATCCCAATTATTGAATAAAATACGGCTGTTGGTATCTCTCTTCTTCAAGTTTCAAAACAAAGCTTGCCGTCAGCAGAATGGAACGTGGTGGAAGAGATCGTTATCATGAAACGTTAATGTGCTCTAATAATAATCATACGATGCATACCTTGACCAGAATAACAAAGTGATTCTCTGCTACCTGTTTACTTGGCAGCTATCATACTGCGCCTCATCCGAGGCAGAAGTGTCAAATGTAACGTCTCCTCCTCCCCCCCCCCCCCTACATTCACCTTTAAAATACACTCATCAAAAGTATCTACACTTTTGTGTGTAATGCGCGAATGTCCCACCAGATGTCAGGAAAGGCGGACCGTCAGTATAAAAGGGGGCGCAGGTATTGTTTTGTTAACAGGGCAGCGTAACAGCAGAACAGGTTAAAGATGGCAGTTATCGCCGAAACAACAGGTTTTCAGTTAACCAGTACTTTCCGTCTCCAGCTTCATCTGACTATTAAAACCGCTCATGAAAACTAGTTTCTGAAACAACGGATTTTCGGTTTTTACTTGCTATTACTCCCAGTAAACAGCGTAGACTTGGAAAAAAGATAGAAAGGTTCTCATAAGGGTGGAGGATATGAGATCACGATCGATATGAGGTTAGGCTGCAGTGAAAAACAGTCTCACTGACACCAGTAAATTTTGCGATGGCGACGGTGACAGCGAGAGCGAAATGTCACAAGTTGATGACTTCCGTATGTCGTCACTTCTGAATGGTATCAATTGTTCACCCTGAAGCAACCACAAAATTAAGGGTTCAGTTATTAAACCAACTTTATAGCACGTTAACACAGTATAGGTATATCCTTCTCTTCGAAGGACCATTGTGGATGTTTTCCCCTTATACACTGAACAGCCAAAGGAACTGGTACACCTACCTAACATCATGTAAGACCCCCACGAGCAAGCAGAAGTGCCTCAAGACGACGTGACATGGACTCGACTAATATATGAAGAAGTGCTGGAGGAAACTGACATCATGAATCCTGCAGGACTGTCCATAAATCCATACGACTACGAGAGAGGTGGAGATCTCTTCTGAACAGCACGTTGCAAGACATCCCAATATGCTCAATAATGTTCGTGTCTGGGGAGATTGGTGACCAGCAGAAGTGCTTAATCTCAGAAGAGTGTTCATGGAGCCACTCTGTAGCAATTATGGACGTGCGGGGTGACGCATTGTCCTGCTGGAATTGTCCAAGTCAGTCGGAATGCACACTGGACATGAATGGACGGAGGTTATCAGACAGGATGCTTACGTAGTGTCACCTGTCAGAGCGCTTCTAGACGTATCAGGGGTCCCATATTACTCCAACTGCACACGCCCCCTACCACTGCAGAGTCTCCACAAGCTTGAACAGACCCCTGCTGACATGCATGACCCATGGATTCATGAGGTTGTCTCCATACCTGTACACGTCCATCCACTCGACACAATTTGAAACAAGACTGGTCCGATCATGCAACATGTTTCCAGTCAACAACAGTCCAAAGTCGGCGTTGACGGCCCAAGCGAGGCGTAAAGTTTCGTGTCGTGCAGCCATGAAGGATATGCGAGTACGCCTTCGACTCCGAAAGCCCGTATCGATGACGTTTCTTTGAATGGTTCGCAAGCTAACACTTAGTTGATGTCCCAGCATTGAAATCTGCAGCAACTTGCGGAAAGATTACACGTCTGTTACGTGAACGGTTCTCTTCAGTCGTCGTTGGTCCCGTTCTTGCAGAATCTTTTTCCAGTCGCAACGATGTCGGAGAACTGATGTATTACAGGATTTCTGATATTCACAGTACACTCGTAAATTTGTGATACAGGGAAATCCCCATCTCATCGCTACCTCGGAGATGCTGTGTCCCATTGCTCGTCTGCCGACTATAACACCACGTTCAAACTCACTTGAATCTTGTTAACCTGCCATTGTAGCACCACTAAGACATCTGACAACTGTGACAGACGCTTGTTGTCTTATGTAGGCGTTGCCGAAAGCAGTGTCGTATTATTCCTATTGGTATATCTCTGTACACGATTATACATGCCTATACCCGTTTCTTTGGCGCTCCAGTGCACGATGTGCCTCCTCCAGTTTTTAATCGTTTAATGCAAATGGAGCATTGTACTTCACTACTTTCGTACTTCGCGAAATACTTACAAACTAGGGATGGTACCATTTAGCTCTACAACTGATATCCAAGGACGACAGCGAGAAACTATCGTACAAACCCAGTAGGTGCCCACATACCGTATAATAGGCCACACCACACGGCAACATAACTGTGTCTACAGTGCTCTACCGCTTCTGTTCGTTGCTTGTTTCCGACTAAAGGGATTTTTGTTGGGACTGGGATGATCGCTTTTGGCAATTTCCTTACTAATTCAGTTCCAACGGCCTTGCCGCAGTGGTGAACACCGGTTTCCATCTGATCACGAACTTATGCGCTTTCAGGCTTTTCTATCACTGCGATGAGTCACCGGCCGTGTCTGCCGAGCGCTGTTGGCAAGTGGGGTGGACTCAACCATTGTGACGCCAATTCAGGAGCTACTTGATTGTGAAGTAGCGGCTCCGGTGAAGAAAGCTGACAACGGCCGTGAGAGCGGTACGCTGATCTCACGCCCTCACATCAGCGGTCAACGACGCCTACAAGCTGAGGATGACACGGCGTTGGTCGGTACCGTGTTGAGCCTTCCGAGGCCTGTTCAGATAATCCAATATTTCAAAGCAATCGGAATTTTATGAATAATGATTACTCCTTTCTAAACAAAAGGTATTTATTTTAAAACAATAATTTTTATCTCTGTAACTATATCCTGGTTGTTTACCTGGTTATTAGCAAAAAATTTTTAAAAAATCAGTTATAAAAGAGTCCAAACAAATAAAGAAAAATACCGGTTATTCGGACCTAAAATACCGGTATCGGTTTTAACTTGCCGGTTTTCCGCATCCCTACTATAATGGGCCTGTCAAGGGAGCTCAGTGACTGCGAAAGTGGAATTCCATTACGTGTCATCTTTGCAACAATTCCGTCATGGGTCTCTGAACCTTCTAAAGCTGTCCCTGACTGACTGTTGACGATATGACTGGAGGTCCAAATGCGAAGGAAAACACAGTTAAACTAATATTCGGCGGATCTCACGCACTGACAGTACCACTCGCGATTTTTTTTTTTTTTTTTTTTTTTTTTTTTTTTTTGCCGGCCGGAGTGGCCGTGAGGTTCTAGGCCCTACAGTCTGGAACCGAGCGACCGCTACGGTCGCAGGTTCGAATCCTGCCTCTGGCATGGATGTGTGTGATGTCCTTAGGTTAGTTAGGTTTAATTAGTTCTAAGTTCTAGCGGACTGATGACCTCAGAAGTTCAGCCGTATAGTGCTCAGAGCCATTTTTCTTTCTTTCTTTCTGTCTTTCTTTTTTTTTTTTTTTTTTTGAGTTATCAGTCTTCTGAATGGTTTGATGCAGCTCGCTCCGAATTCCTCTCCTGTGTCAGCCTCTTCATGTCAGAGTTGCACTTACAACCTACGTCCTCAATTATTTGTTTGATGTATTCCAATATCTGTCTTCTTCTACAGTTTTTGCCCTCTAAGCTCACTCTAGTAGCATGGAAGTCATTCCGTGATGTGAAACTTCCTAGCAGATTAAAACTGTGTGCCGGACCGAGACTCAAACTCGCGACCTTTGCCTTTCGCGGGCAAGTGCTCTACCAACTGAGCTACCCAAGCACGACTCACGCCCCGTTCTCACAGCTTTAATTCCGCCAGTACCTCGTCTCCTACGTTCAAAACTTCACAGAAACTCTCCTGCGAACCTTGCAGAAATAGCACACCTGGAATATTGAAAGCTTTGGGAACGGGGCGTGAGTCGTGCTTGGGTAGCTCAGTTGGTAGCCAGCACGGTAGCTCAGCGTGTTCGGTCAGAGAGCTGCTTAGCCTCTGTAATAAAAAACTGAGTGGAAGGATCACCAAAACGAACATAAACGGATGTCATGTGACGTCCACAACGACCAAACACATCGATTAAAAAAAATAATAAAAAAAGAGTTGGTAGAGCACTTGCCCGCGAAAGACAAAGGTCCAGAGTTCGTGTCTCGGTCCGGCATACAGTTTTAATCTGCTAGGAAGTTTCATATCAGCGCCCACTCCGCTGTTGAGTGGAAATTTCTTCTAGAAACATTCCGCGATGCCTTAACAAATGTCCTATCATCCTGTTCCTTTTCCCTGTCAGTGTTTTCCACTTACTTCTTTCTTCTCCGATTCTGCACAAAACCTCTGATTCCTTACGCAATAAGTCCACCTAATTTTTAATATTCCTCAGTAGCACCCCAGTTCAGATGCTTTGATACTCATCTGTTCCGGTTTTCCCACCATCCACGTTTCACTGTCATACAATGCTGTGCTCCTAATGTACGTTCTCAAAAATTTCTTCCTCGAATTAAGAACTGCGTTTTATACTAGCAGACTTCGCTTGGTCAGAAATGCCTTATTTGCTTGTGCTAGTCTGCTTTTGATGTCCTCCTTATTCCCTCCGTCATTGATTATTTTGCTGCCTAGGTAGCGGAATTCCTTAACTTCATCAACTTCACAACCATCAATTCTGGCGTTAAGATTTTGCTACTTTCATTCCTGCGACATCTCATTAGTTTTGTCTTCCTTCGATTTACTCTCAGTCTATATTGTGTACTCTAGACTGTGCATTCCGTTCAGCAGATCAAGTAGTTCGTCTTCACTTTCATTCAGGATAGCAATGCCATCAGCGAATCGTATCACTGATGTCCTTTGACCTTGAACTTCCATTCCACTGTGAACCTTTCTTTTATTTCCTTCATTGCTTCTTCGATGGGTGGATAGAAAAGTGAGGGCGAAAGAGTACATCCCTTTCTGGAACGCTTTTTAATCCGAGCACCTGGCTGTTGGTCATTCATTCTTATTATTCGCTCTTGGACATGACCGAACGCTTTTTCTAGGTCGACAAATCCTAAGAACGTATCTTAATTTTTCTTTAGTCTTGCTTCCATTATCAACCGCAACATGAGAATGGCCTCTCTGGTGCCTTTACCTTTCCTAAAAACGAACTGTTCCTCATCTAAAACAACCTTAGTTTTCTTTTCCTTTCTTCTATACATTGTTCTGTTAAGCAACTTGGATGCATGAGCTGTTAAGCTGATTGTGCGGTAAATCTCGCACTTGTCAGCTCTTGACGTCTTCGGAATTGTGTGGATGATTTTTTTTTTCCGAAAGTCAGATGGTATGTTGCCAGGCTCATACAGTCTACGCAACAACGTGATTAGTCGTTTTGTTCCGCCAATGATTTTAGAGATTTTGATGGAATGTTATTTATCGCTCCGGCCTTATTTGATCCTAAGTCCTAAAAAAATCTGTTAAATTCCGATTCTAATTCTGGATCCCCCATCTCTTCTAAATCCTGTCCCTTCTCTTATCACGAGAGACAAATCTTCCCCCTCACTGAGGCCTTCAGTGTACTCTTTCCACCTATCCGCTCTCCCTTCTGTATTTAAGGATGGATTTCCCATTGCACACTTAAAGTTATCACCTGTGATTTTAATTTCACCGAACGTTGTTTTGACGTTCCTATGTGGTGAGTCAGTCCTTCCGACAATCATTTCTTTATCTATTTCTTCACATTTTTCATGCAGGCATTTCGTCTTCGCTTCCCTGCAATATTTATTTATTTCATTCCTCAGCAACCTGTATTTCTGTCTGCCGGAATTTTCCTGTACATTTTTGTATTTCCTTTTTTCATCGATCAGCTGAAGTATTTCTTTAGTAACCCACGGTTTCTCCGCAATTACCTTCTTTGTAACTATGTTCTTCTTTCTACATTGTGTGTTTGTCGTTTTTGGAGACATCCATTCCTCTTCAACTGTACTGGCTACCGAACTATTCCTCACTGCTGTATCTATAGCTCTAGAGAACTTCCAGTTGATCTCGTCATTCCTTAGCACTTCCGTATCCCACTTCTTTGCATATTGATTTTTTGTGCCTAATCTCTTAAGCTTCAGCCTCCTCTTCGTCACTGCGTAATTGTGATGTGAGTCTATATCTGCTTATGGGTAAGACTAACAATCCAGTAACCTATTTCGGAATCTCTGCTTGATCATGAAGTAATCTAACTGAAATCTTGCCGTATCACCCAGTCTTTTCCAAATATACTACTTCCTCTTGTGATTTTTGAACAGAGTATACGCCATTACTAGCTGAAATTTATTACAGAACTCAATTAGTCTCATTCCTTGTTCCAAGTCCATATTCTCGTGTAACCTTTTCATATATTCCTTCCCCTACAACTGCACCTCAGTCCCCCATGACTACTTACATTTTCATCCCACTGTCGGTTTTGCTGTCGATTCTGATAAGAACAATCTTATCACTGAATTCTACAGAGTAACACATTCTCTGCCTTATCTTCCTATTCATAACGAATCCTACTCATGTTATACCATTTTCTGCTGCTGTTGATATAACCCTATAATCATATGATCAGAAATTCTTGCCTCCCTTCCATTTTACTTCACTGGCCAGTACTATATCTAGATTTTAGCATTTGCATTTTCCTTTTCAGATTTTACAGCTTCTCTACCACGTTTAAGCTTCTAACATTCCACCCCCGCCCCCCAACTCGTTGAACATTATCCTTTCGTTGATTATTCAATCTTTTTCTCATGGTCACCTCCCTTCTAGCAGTTCCCTCCCGGAGATCGGAATTGGGTACTAATCTGCAGTCTTTTGCCAATCGAGGGATCATCATGAAAATTCTACAATTTCAGGTCAGATGTCCTGTGGCTACACTTTACTGTCTATAATGCAGTGCTTTCCATTGCCCTCTGCATTCTCATGCCGTTGATCATTGCTGATTCCTTCACCTTTAGGGGCAGTTTCCCACCCCTAGGACAAGAGAGTGCCCTGAACTTCTGTCCACTCCTCCGCCCTCTTTGACAAGGCCGTTGGCAGAATGAGGGTGACTTCTTAGGCCGGCAGCCTATGCTGATTATTAATCAAAATTTAAGTGACGGCGTGTTTCGTTCATTACTAATAAAACACGCTACTCCTAGACCACGGGTGTACCCTCGCAAACGGAGCACAGGAAAAGCGACTACACTCCTGGAAATTGAAATAAGAACACCGTGAATTCATTGTCCCAGGAAGGGGAAACTTTATTGACACATTCCTGGGGTCAGATACATCACATGATCACACTGACAGAACCACAGGCACATAGACACAGGCAACAGAGCATGCACAATGTCGGCACTAGTACAGTGTATATCCACCTTCCGCAGCAGTGCAGGCTGCTATTCTCCCATGGAGACGATCGTAGAGATGCTGGATGTAGTCCTGTGGAACGGCTTGCCATGCCATTTCCACCTGGCGCCTCAGTTGGACCAGCGTTCGTGCTGGACGTGCAGACCGCGTGAGACGACGCTTCATCCAGTCCCAAACATGGTCAATGGGGGACAGATCCGGAGATCTTGCTGGCCAGGGTAGTTGACTTACACCTTCTAAAGCACGTTGGGTGGCACGGGATACATGCGGACGTGCATTGTCCTGTTGGAACAGCAAGTTCCCTTGCCGGTCTAGGAATGGTAGAACGATGGGTTCGATGACGGTTTGGATGTACCGTGCACTATTCAGTGTCCCCTCGACGATCACCAGTGGTGTACGGCCAGTGTAGGAGATCGCTCCCCACACCATGATGCCAGGTGTTGGCCCTGTGTGCCTCGGTCGTATGCAGTCCCGATTGTGGCGCTCACCTGCACGGCGCCAAACACGCATACGACCATCATTGGCACCAAGGCAGAAGCGACTCTCATCGCTGAAGACGACACGTCTCCATTCGTCCCTCCATTCACGCCTGTCGCAACACCACTGGAGGCGGGCTGCACGATGTTGGGGCGTGAGCGGAAGACGGCCTAACGGTGTGCGGGACCGTAGCCCAGCTTCATGGAGACGGTTGCGAATGGTCCTTGCCGATACCCCAGGAGCAACAGTGTCCCTAATTTGCTGGGAAGTGGCGGTGCGGTCCCCTACGGCACTGCGTAGGATCCTACGGTCTTGGCGTGCATCCGTGCGTCGCTGCGGTCCGGTCCCAGGTCGACGGGCACGTGCACCTTCCGCCGACCACTGGCGACAACATCGATGTACTGTGGAGACCTCACGCCCCACGTGTTGAGCAATTCGGCGGTACGTCCACCCGGCCTCCCGCATGCCCACTATACGCCCTCGCTCAAAGTCCGTCAACTGCACATACGGTTCATGTCCACGCTGTCGCGGCATGCTACCAGTGTTAAAGACTGCGATGGAGCTCCGTATGCCACGGCAAACTGGCTGACACTGACGGCGGCGGTGCACAAATGCTGCGCAGCTAGCGCCATTCGACGGCCAACACCGCGGTTCCTGGTGTGTCCGCTGTGCCGTGCGTGTGATCATTGCTTGTACAGCCCTCTCGCAGTGTCCGGAGCAAGTATGGTGGGTCTGACACACCGGTGTCAATGTGTTCTTTTTTCCATTTCCAGGAGTGTATCTATAACATTCACGTGTGACTAATTTCGCCTATCTTATTTTCGTGATCCGGCAGTCAGTTTCAAATGCTGGTGCTCTAAATTTTCTCAACAGTGTTCGAAAAGAATGTAGCTTTCCGTCTAGGGATTCCCATTTGAGTTCCCAGTGTTTCTCCAGTAACAAATCTAGTAGGCCACTTGTGGACTGTTTCTATGTCTTCCTCTAAACCGATCTGGATCGAATCCCAAACACTCGATCATTGGTTTCCTTCATGGATCGAGCACACTTTCTCAAAGTTGTCCCCATAAACCGGAGTCCACCATTCGCTCTCCCTACCACAGGCCTCATATGCTTGATCCATTTCATATCGCTTTGCAGTGTTATGTCGAGGTATTTGAACGAGTCATACAGGACATTACAAATGCTTCGGATGTTCGAGTCCTCCCTCGGGCATGGATGTGTGTTGTCCTTAGCGTTAGTTAGTTTAAGTTAGATTAAGTAGTGCGTAAGTGTAGGGACCGATGACCTCAGCGGTTTGGTCCCATAAGACCTTACCACAGGTTTCCAAAATTACAAATGCTGTATCCGAACATTACACATTTGCTTTTCGTACTCATCCGTACTGCCTTACATTTTTCAACAATAGAGCAAGCTGCGATTCATCACTTTTGTCTAATTCATCTTGTATCCTCCTACAGCCACTCACCTTCGACATCTTCCCGTACATCAAAGCATCATCGGCAAACAATGGCAGACTGGTGGCCACTGTGTCCGTCACATCATTTCTGTGTGTAGAAAATAACAGCGGTCGTTTCACATTCCCTAGGGCATTCCTGATCATATTCTTGTTACCCGCCGTCGATGACAACGTAATGAGTTCTATTACTCAAGAAGTCCACGAAGCACACATATATCTGGGAAACTGTTCGTTAAGCGTCTACGTACCATGTCAAATGATTTTCGTTAATCTAGAAATATGGTATATGGAATGTTTGTAGTCAGTGGTAAGTGACACTTGACGTTGTGCAAGGAGCGACTCCCGTGTGCGGAGGAGTTACTGGAACGAGTAATATGGCGTGATGAATTACGCTATGGTCTGTGATTGTCCGATGCGAGGGTTTGGGATTGACGAGTACGTGTAGTATGTTATCTCTCGTGTGTTGTAGCAACACTGAAGTGTGGGGAGGCGGGGTTACACTATTTGAAAATTTTTCGTTGTTAGAGCCTGGTCCTCTAATCACGCTTTATTAACGCTAAATGCTGAAGAATACGAAAGCATCTTACTGTATTGTGTACTGCGGAAAGGATTACTGCTTATACAGGGTGTTACAAAAAGGTACGGCCAAACTTTCAGGACACATTCCTCACACACAAAGAAAGAAAATATGTTATGTGGACATGTGTCCGGAAACGCTTACTTTCCATGTTAGACCTCATTTTATTACTTCTCTTCAAATCACAATAATTATGGAATGGAAACACACACCAACAGAACGTACCAGCGTGACTTCAAACACTTTGTTACAGGAAATCTTCAAAATGTCCTCCGTTAGCGAGGATACATGCATCCACCCTCCGACGCATGGAATCCCTGATGCGCTGATGCAGCCCTGGGGAATGGCGTATTGTATCACAGCCGTCCACAATGCGAGCACGAAGAGTTTCTACATTTGGTACCGGGTTGCGTAGGCAAGAGTTTTCAAATGCCCCCATAAATGAAAGTCAAGAGGGTTGAGGTCAGGAGAGCGTGGAGGCCATGGAATTGGTCCGCCTCTACCAATCCATCTGTCACCGAATCTGTTGTTGAGAAGCGTATGAACACTTCGACTGAAATGTGCAGGAGCTCCATCGTGCATGAACCACATGTTGTGTTGTACTTGTAGAAGCCACATGTTCTAACAGCACAGGTAGTGTATTCCGTATGAAATCATGATAACGTGCTCCATTGAGCGTAGGTGGAAGAACATGGGGCCCAATCAAGACATCACTAACCATGCCTCCCAAACGTTCACAGAAAATCTGTGTTGATGACGTGATTGCACAATTGAGTGCGGATTCTCGTCAGCTCACACATGTCGATTGTGAAAATTTACAATTTGATCACGTTGGGATGACGCCTCATCCGTAAAGAGAACATTTGCACTGAAGTGAGGATTGACACATTGTTGGATGAACCATTCGCAGAAGTGTACCCGTGGAGGCCAATCAGCTGCTGATAGTGCCTGCACACGTTGTACATAGTACGGACACAACTGGTTCTCCCGTAGCACTCTTCATACAGTGACTTGGTCAGCGTTACCTTGTACAGTAGCAACTTCTCTGAGGCTGACATTAGGGTTATCGTCAACAGCACGAAGACTTGCCTCGTCCATTGCAGGTGTCCTCGTCGTTCTAGGTCTTCCCCAGTCATAGGCCGGAATGTTCTTTGCTACTTAAGACGCCGATGAATTGCTTGGAATTTCTTCCTGTCGCGACACCTCTGTTCTGGAAATCTGTCTCGATACAAACGTACCGCGCCACGGCTATTGCCCCGTGCTAATCCATACATCAAATGAGCATCTGCCAACTCCGCATTTGTAAACATTGCACTGACTGCAAAACCACGTTCGTGATTAACACTAACCTGTTGATGCTACGTAATGATGTGCTTGATGCTAGTACTGTAGAGCAATGAGTCGCATGCCAACACAAGCACCGAAGTCAACATTACCTTCCTTCAATTGGGCCAACTGGTGGTGAATCGAGGAAGTACAGTACATACTGACGAAACTAAAATGAACTCTAACATGGAAATTAAGCGTTTCCGGACACATGTCCACGTAACATCTTTTCTTTATTTGTGTGTGAGGAATGTTTCCTGAAAGTTTGGGCGCACCTTTTTGTAACACCCTGTATGAGCATGACAGTGTATCCTGTGATAAAGCAGCATCTGTAAGACAATGGTTTGTGGACAATAACGTTTGTGAAATGGATTGTCCTGCCAGAGTTCCGACCTGAAACCAATGAAATACCATTGTGATGAGTTGCTATGTCGATGCTCGAGACCCCTTCGTCCTATAACATTACCTGTGTAAGTAGGCTGTTTATGTGTTTGTATGTTGGCAGCGCTATGTAGCGCACTGCATAATAACTCTGACAGCGCTGTGCGTACTCTGTAAGAGAGTCTGTTACTGGTCGGACGTGGAGGTGAACAGCCAGTTCAAATAGTTCAAATGCCTCTGAGCACTATGGGACTTAACATCTATGGTCATCAGTCCCCTAGAACTTAGAACTACTTAAACCTAACTAACCTAAGGACATCACACAACACCCAGTCATCACGAGGCAGAGAAAATCCCTGACCCCGCCGGGAATCGAACCCGGGAAACCGGGAACAGCCAGTAGTAATGGAGGTTGGAAGTGAGTAGTTGGCATTGACGGAGGTTAGAGGTTAATGTTTAGCAGTGTTGGAGGTTTGCAGTATTAGCTCGAGCAGACGGTGAGGACGTTTCCGTCCGACTTGGAGACTGAATACTATTCATATTGATTTAATTTTTGGAACTGCATGTTACGGACGATTATACATATTTTTAACTGGATGTCACATTATTAAGGTAAAAAAGTACATTGTTTGCTTTGCAACAAAATCTTTCCTTTGCTAACTTTATGCCTATTAGTAGTTAGAGCCTACAGTAGTTAGAATATTTTATTTAGCTGGCTGTATTGGCGCTTGCTGAATTGCAGTAGTTCGGGTAACGAAGATTTCGTGAGGTAAGTGACTTATGTAATGTAAAGGTTATTGTCAGCATTTCTTCTTATTCAGGGTCATTCTTTTGTATTAATTATTTGAAGTCAGGTTATCAATTTTAAAGCAGTCACATCGCGTTGTCCTTCAATGTTGTGAGTAATTAATGAATAGGAAAAAGTTTGAGTTCTGGTTTTCAGGGCAAATTCTGTAGGTCAATGTTCAAATGATGAGAATAAGTAAAAGGAGAGAAGGCTCAGTACGTTCAGTTTCACTCAGCAGTTTCAGAATTACATAAATTCAGAAGTTTCAACTTCTCAGTGATTTCTATTTAAGTAAAAAAAATTAAATAAAGAAGTTTCACCTGCTCCGGTTTCGGCTCTCGAAGAAGAGCGAGCAGGCATTCCTCCACCTACTTTCGACACCTCATTGCAAGTGTCCCCAGAAGAGGTGAGGCCGTCTTAATGGGGAATGTTTGACGCATCTCACATTAATGTTCGCTAACAGGTGTCCTCATACTTTTGATGATGCAGTGTATCGTTGTGTAATTTTTTCTACGTTATACGTATTTATACTAATTATTATTCATAATTTTGTAAGAAGGTTTATTAAAAATGAAATTTTAGAGAAAAAATTTATTTAAATGAGCCATGTGGATGAAAAAACTGCACACAACAGATTAAATGTATCATTCGGGCAAATAACACAAAAATTTTATACACTTTCTAACAAATGAAACAAACCCAAACCTCCATTTTATTTTTAAGGGGATTTCTGTACAGTGATTTTATTATGACTTTAGTAAGGAAAAGTTTTTCATCTCATGAATTATTTATTAGAAAGAAGAGAACAGGTAAGAGTTGAGAATATATCCCTTTTCATAAACAGTGTTTTGATTACAATTTTACTTTTCCTTTCCTTGTTTTGAGGGAAGGAAATTCATTGAACATGTCTTTGTGATCAAATGTAGCAAATACACCGTGGCCGGCCAGAGTGGCCGAGCGGCTCTAGGCGCTACAGTCTGGAACCGCGCGACCGCTGCGGTCACAGGTTCGAATCCTGCCTCGGGCATGGATGTGTATGATGTCCTTGTTTAGTTAGGTTTAAGTAGTTCTAAGTTCTAGGGGATTGATGACCTCAGAAGTTAAGTCCCATAGTGCTCAGAGCCATTTGAACCAACCACACCGTGTTCTGTCGACAGGCGCGTAATGGGGCCACTTAGGGAAATGGCAGCAAGAGAGGGGAAGAAAACCAATGTGCACTCCGTGTGCATACCGGGGAGAGTCATTCCAGATGTGGAAAGGGTCCTTCCGGATGCAATAAAGGGTACAGGGTGCACCCATCTGCAGGTGGTCGCTCATGTCGGCACCAATGATGTGTGTCGCTATGGATCGGAGGAAATCCTCTCTGGCTTCCGGCAGCTCTCTGATTTGGTGAAGACTGCCAGTCTCGCTAGCGGGATGAAAGCAGAGCTCACCGTCTGCAGCATCGTCGACAGGACTGACTGCGGACCTTTGGTACAGAGCCGAGTGGAGGGTCTGAATCAGAGGCTGAGACGGTTCTGCGACCGTGTGGGCTGCAGATTCCTCGACTTGCGCCATAGGGTGGTGGGGTTTCGGGTTCCGCTGGATAGGTCAGGAGTCCACTACACGCAACAAGCGGCTACACGGGTAGCAGGGGTTGTGATGCGTGGGCTGGGCGGTTTTTTAGGTTAGATGGCCTTGGGCAAGTACAGAAAGGGCAACAGCCTCAACGGGTGCGGGGCAAAGTCAGGACATGCGGGGACCAAGCAGCAATCGGTATTGTAATTGTCAAATGTCGAAGCTGCGTTGGTAAAGTACCAGAACTTCAAGCGCTGATAGAAAGCACCGAAGCTGAAATCGTTATAGGCACAGAAAGCTGGCTTAAGCCAGAGATAAATTCTGCCGAAATTTTTACAAAGGTACAGACGGTGTTTAGAAAGGATAGATTGCATGCAACCGGTGGTGGAGTGTTCGTCGCTGTTAGTAGTAGTTTATCCTGTAGTGAAGTAGAAGTGGATAGTTCCTGTGAATTATTATGGGTGGAGGTTACACTCAACAACCGAACTAGGTTAATAATTGGCTCCTTTTACCGACCTCCCGACTCAGCAGCATTAGTGGCAGAACAACTGAGAGAAAATTTGGAATACATTTCACATAAATTTTCTCAGCATGTTATAGTCTTAGGTGGAGATTTCAATTTACCAGATATAGACTGGGACACTCAGATGTTTAGGACGGGTGGTAGGGACAGAGCATCGAGTGACATTATACTGGGTGCACTATCCGAAAATTACCTCGAGCAATTAAACAGAGAACCGACTCGTGGAGATAACATCTTGGACTTACTGATAACAAACAGACCCGAACTTTTCGACTCTGTATGTACAGAACAGGGAATCAGTGATCATAAGGCCGTTGCAGCATCCCTGAATATGGAAGTTAATAGGAATATAAAAAAAGGGAGGAAGGTTTATCTGTTTAGCAAGAGTAATAGAAGGCAGATTTCAGACTACCTAACAGATCAAAACGAAAATTTCTGTTCCGACACTGACAATGTTGAGTGTTTATGGAAAAAGTTCATGGCAATCGTAAAATGCGTTTTAGACAGGTACGTGCCGAGTAAAACTGTGAGGGACGGGAAAAACCCACCGTGGTACAACAACAAAGTTAGGAAACTACTGCGAAAGCAAAGAGAGCTCCACTCCAAGTTTAAACGCAGTCAAAACCTCTCAGACAAACAGAAGCTAAACGATGTCAAAGTTAGCGTAAGGAGGGCTATGCGTGAAGTGTTCAGTGAATTCGAAAGTAAAATTCTATGTACCGACTTGACAGAAAATCCTAGGAAGTTCTGGTCTTACGCTAAATCAGTAAGTGGCTCGAAACAGAATATCCAGACACTACGGGATGATGATGGCATTGAAACAGAGGATGACACGCGTAAAGCTGAAATACTAAACACCTTTTTCCAAAGCTGTTTCACAGAGGAAGACCGCACTGCAGTTCCTTCTCTAATTCCTCGCACAAACGAAAAAATGGCTGACATCGAAATAAGTGTCCAAGGAATAGAAAAGCAACTGGAATCACTCAATAGAGGAAAGTCCACTGGACCTGACGGGATACCAATTCGATTCTACACAGAGTACGCGAAAGAACTTGCCCCCCTTCTAACAGCCGTGTACCGGAAGTCTCTAGAGGAACGGAGGGTTCCAAATGATTGGAAAAGAGCACAGATAGTCCCAGTCTTCAAGAAGGGTCGTCGAGCAGATGCGCAAAACTATAGACCTATATCTCTGACGTCGATCTGTTGTAGAATTTTAGAACATGTTTTTTGCTCGAGTATCATGTCGTTTTTGGAAACCCAGAATCTACTATGTAGGAATCAACATGGATTCCGGAAACAGCGATCGTGTGAGACCCAACTCGCTTTATTTGTTCATGAGACCCAGAAAATATTAGATACAGGCTCCCAGGTAGATGCTATTTTTCTTGACTTCCGGAAGGCGTTCGATACAGTTCCGCACTGTCGCCTGATAAACAAAGTAAGAGTCTACGGAATATCAGACCAGCTGTGTGGCTGGATTGAAGAGTTTTTAGCAAACAGAACACAGCATGTTGTTATTAATGGAGAGACGTCTACAGACGTTAAAGTAACCTCTGGCGTGCCACAGGGGAGTGTTATGGGACCATTGCTTTTCACAATATATATAAATGAGCTAGTGGATAGTGTCGGAAGTTCCATGCGGCTTTTCGCGGATGATGCTGTAGTATACAGAGAAGTTGCAGCGTTAGAAAATTGTAGCGAAATGCAGGAAGATCTGCAGCGGATAGGCACTTGGTGCAGGGAGTGGCAACTAACCCTTAACGTAGACAAATGTAATGTATTGCGAATACATAGAAAGAAAGATCCTTTATTGTATGATTATATGACAGCGGAACAAACACTGGTAGCAGTTACTTCTGTAAAATATCTGGGAGTATGCGTGCGGAACGATTTGAAGTGGAATGATCATATAAAATTAATTGTTGGTAAGGCGGGTACCAGGTTGAGATTCATTGGGAGAGTGCTTAGAAAATGTAGTCCATCAACAAAGGAGGTGGCTTACAAAACACTCGTTCGACCTATACTTGAGTATTGCTCATCAGTGTGGGATCCGTACCAGATCGGTCTGACGGAGGAGATAGAGAAGATCCAAAGAAGAGCGGCGCGTTTCGTGACAGGGTTATTTGGTAACCGTGATAGTGTTACGGAGATGTTTAATAAACTCAAGTGGCAGACTCTGCAAGAGAGGCGCTCTGCATCGCGGTGTAGCTTGCTCGCCAGGTTTCGAGAGGGTGCGTTTCTGGATGAGGTATCGAATATATTGCTTCCCCCTACTTATACCTCCCGAGGAGATCACGAATGTAAAATTAGAGAGATTAGAGCGCGCACGGAGGCTTTCAGACAGTCGTTCTTTCCGCGAACCATACGCGACTGGAACAGGAAATGGAGGTAATGACAGTGGCACGTAAAGTGCCCTCCGCCACACACCGTTGGGTGGCTTGCGGAGTATAAATGTAGATGTAGATGTAAATATGGCATTCTGCTTCACCCATCAAGTCAACATGTCAAAGTTTCATTCGCGTTACAATAACAACAAAATACCTCCTAAGTAAGTAAGACCTACTTCCTGTGATATCTCGATGCTTCAGCATGGCAGCCAATGACCAAGGGGAGAACGCTTATTTACACAAGAGTTCAACACAGATGAGCAAGATGTCAACAGGCACAACGACTAACAGCTTCCGTAATATTACTCATTTAGCCAGCAGACTGTGTCAACGGAAACTTGAGATGAGCAAACGTTTGATACAGAAAATAGCCAAAAATGCAAGACCCAGTTGTTTTTAATTAATTAATGACTAATTTCGGGTTATCTGAACCGTTTTTCAAATCATCCAAACAGGCAATATTTCGTAATTGCGCACAAACCATATTAAGATTGTGCAAGTATATCAGCATCAGATTTCTCTATGGCAGGACAAACATACGTTAAACAGCATATTGGAAATCCATAAACAAAACTATTAGCTAGATGGGAAAGAAAATTACATACCTCAGTTGCTCCACCTTCTTTTTCTTCTTCCGTCAGTTTTTCGCCTTTCCTGACGCCCTGCCTTGGCAGGGATCTATCTCGCTACCCCTTCGGTAGAGCCCTGCTACCAGGGCCGCAAATAACTAGAGAATAAACCAGTTCGCGCCTTCTGTTCTGCTCAACCGTTGCCCTATCACTTTGTTGATGCAAGTCCCAGGTAACACAGTCAGATGCCGACAACGACCGAAGCTGCTGATCTAACTGTTGTCTTTCTTGTCGTCTAGTAGCTTGGTTTATTTAACAAAAGGGGTGATCTGAAAGTAAAAGAAAAAGTGCATGGAAAAGTAATAAAGCAGTTACAATGCTGTATTGCGAACTCAGTGCTGCACGTTAACGGGAAACCGGGAGACTATGAGCGGGTTTAGTCCCGAACTCACTCGGGTAAAGCAGAAATACAGCATAGCCCCCATCGTTGCCTAACTCTGAATCATTTTCTTAGTCCGGTGCATTTAACAACTTTCATGGTCCGTGTTTACTTCCGACCTGAGATAAGTAAACTATTCTACACCTCCATCTACATCTACATACATACTCTGCAAGATATCGTACAGTGCATGTCACAGGGTATGTCGTACGAGAACTAGTTACTCTCTTTCCTGCTCCACTCGCAAATGGAGTAAAGAAGTTTCTACACTTATCAAGGATCCCATATCACTTCAACTGCACACGCCCCATACCATTGCAGAGATTCCATCAGCTTGAACCGTCCCCTGCTGACATGCACGGTCTATGGATTTATGAGGTTGCCTCCATACCAGTACACCTCCATCCGCTGGATACAATTTGAAACAAGACTGGTCCAATCAGGCAAGATGCTTCTAGTCATCAACAGTCCAATATCGGCGTTGACGGCCCAGGCGAGGCATAAAACTTTGTGTTGCGCAGTCATCAAAGCTACGCGAGTGTGCCTTCGGCTCCGAAAGCTCATATCGATGATGTTTCGTTGAATGATTCGCACGCTGACACTTGTTGATGGGCTAGCACTGAAATCTGCAGCAACTTTCGGAAGGATTACACTTCTGCCACGTTGATCGATTCTCTTCAGTCATCGTTGGTGCCCCGTTCTTTCAGTATCTTTTTCCGGTCGCAGCTATGTTGGAGATTTGATGTTTTAGAGGATTCCTAATATTCACGGTACACTTGTGAAATGGTTGTACGGGAAAATCCCCACTTCATCGCTACCTCAGAGATGCTACCTCCCAACGCTCGTGCGCCGGCTATAACGCCACGTTCAAACTCGCTTGAATCTTGATAACTTGCCATTGTGCCAGCACTAACCGATCTCACAATTGTGACGGACGCTTCTTGTCTTATGTAGGCATTGCCGACAGAAGTGCCGTATTCTGCTTATTGACTTACCTCTGTATATGCCTATACTAGATTCTTCGGCGCTTCTGTGTATTATATGGGTTATTAGGGGAATAAGAGCAGATATTCTTTTGATGACTGAGAACTGTGTATTGAACAACATTAATCGGTATTTACTTCATCTACATATTAATAATTGTATTAGGAGTGGTACATTTGTAGATCGGTTTTTTGTCCAAGTACGTGAGGCAACGGCAAGCCATTAATCCTTATTCTCCCTTGAGCAGTAGGTCAGATAATGAAGTGGACAGGTAGTCCATACTGACAAGCATAGTTTGCTCAGTGGTGTAGCCACGACCGTGCTTGAAACATCAGGTGTTAAATTAAGTGGCATGTTTGCGGGATGTCTATTTGACGCAGAGATCAAACTGCTAACAGAACGAAGTGAGTACATATTATAGTAACAATTTTCACAATCTCTGCACTTATACCCTTATCACCGTGTATAGTAACTGTAAAATGTGTTGTAGAAAATTCAGTAAACATTGATGTCTCTGTCGGACATCCAGTAATACATAGCAGTTAACGTTAAGACGACGACAAAATCAGAAAGTGAAAACCACGGATTTCCAATCCATCGTCTGCCCTTCAAACAAACATAGCGTGGAAATGTTGAGTACCGCCGCAAAAGGAGAGGACTGAGTACGTGATTAACTACTGAGCCCCTATTGGGGACAACGGCAGAAGTGCTGGTGACCCACGTGGTTGATACATTCCCCTTGCGGTTTACCGTTCGTGTGAGTTCTCGTTTGAGTCGGTGCCTATACACTAAAAGGCCTTGTTTACCTTCACGTCTCCACAACTACCAGTGTTCAGAAAGCATGCGCAGCTACAAAGGCCTAATTAAGCTTCCCAATCCTCGGCGGGCCACACCCAGCTACGTTGTTGTAATTACAGCCGCTGCGATAGCCGCCGGCGCGGCTCACGCGACCGTCCGGGGACCGCCATTAGCTGGAGAGACACGCGCGCACAGTGATCGAACGTTACAAGGAGCAGCCTAAAAAAACACTTGCGCCGAGCAGCCCACCTCGAGGGGGCGCGAGATCGGCGCTCGATTACGACCCCCGATCCGCTGTCGCTCTCTAATTGGCCAAAGGGACGTGCCATGGCGCCAGCTCTAGGTGTCGCCCACTTCGTAACTACGAGACATTTTAATAACTAACGCGATGAGAGGCTGCAGGCAGCATGGTATCGTGATACTTGGTTGCCCGATGAGCACGCACAACATTCATTTAATGGGGGCTGGCGATAGTCGCTACTGATATTAAAATTGGAATAGCATTTCCATTACATATTTCAGCTCACGTTGATGATACTAATTGTGCATGTTAATAGGGAATAAAAAGCAGTCAGTGCTCGTGAGAGCAAAGGTCAGTTGATAGAACAAAGCGATTTATTAAAGTGGTACACCATACTTTCTCCCAATTTAGGTTAAGATTTATACACTACTGGTCATTAAAATTGCTACACCAAGAAGAAATTCAAATGATAAACGGGTATGCATTGAACAAATATATTATACTAGAACTGACATGTAATTACATTTTCACGCAATTTGGTTGCATAGATCCTGAGAAATCAGTACCCAGAACAACCACCTCTGACCGTAATGACGGCCTTGATACGCCTGGGCATTGAGTCAAACAGAGCTTGGATGGCGTGTACAGGTACAACTGCCGATGCAGCTTCAACACGATACCACAGTTCATCAAGAGTAGTCACTGGCGTATTTTGACGAGCCAGTTGCTCGGCCACCATTGATCAGACGTTTCCGATTGGTGAGAGATCTGGAGAATGTGCTGGCCTGGGCAGCAGTCGAACATTTTCTGTATCCAGAAAGGCCCGTACAGGACGTGCAATATGCGGTCGTGCATTGTCGTGTTGAAATGTAGGGTTTCGCAGAAATCGAGTGAAAGGTAGAGCCACGGGTCGTAACGCATCTGAAATGTAACGTCCACTGTTCAAAGTGCCGTCAATGCGAACAAGAGGTGACCGAGACGTGTAACCAGTGGCATCCCATACCATCTCACTGGGTGAAACGCCAGTATGGCGATGACGAATACACGCTTCCAATGTGCGTTCACCGCGAAGTCACCAAACACGGACAAGACCATCATGATGCTGTAAACAGAACCTGGATTCATCAGAAAAAATGACGTTTCGCCATTCGTGCACCCACGTTTGTCGTTGAGTACACCATCGTAGGCGCTCCTGTCTGTGATGCAGCGTCAAGGATAACCGCAGCCATGGTCTTCGAGCTGATAGTCCATGCTGCTGCAAACGTCGTCGAACTGTTCTTGCAGATGGTTGATGTAGTGCAAACGTCCCCATCTGTTGACTCAGGGATCTAGACGTGTCTGCACGATCCGTTACAGCCATGTGGACAAGATGCCTGCCATCTTGACTGCTAGTGATACGAGGCCGTTGGGATCCTGCACGGCGTTCCTTATTTCCCTCCTGAACCCACCGATTCTGTATAAGCTAACAGTCATTGGATCTCGACCAACGCGAGCAGCAATGTCGCGATACGATAAACCGCAATCGCCACCGGCGCCAACTTTGTGTGAATGCTCTGAAAAGGTAATAATTTGCATATCACAGCATTTTCTTCCTGTCGGTTAAATTTCGCGTCAGTAGCACGTCATCTTCGTGGTGTAGCAATTTTAATGGCCAGAAGTGTAGAACAAGGATATACAGAAGGAGGAGATAAGACAGGGTTGCAGTTTTGTGTGGAATTCGGAGCAGAGGGCTACCTGGCAGTTGTCGTGCACACAAGGGACTGACGGAAGCTAATATCCCGTTTACTCTGAGGAGCACGGTAGGTTCTCCTGACGTAAGAACTTGTGCTCCTGAACCACATCATATTTTATGTGTTTGGCACCACTAAGCATTGCTTAGCAGATAGTAAGTTTATATATTTAAGTATATACATAAACATAGATGTGGAACGCTGTATACTGGGCGTTCGATAATCCCCATTACAAACTTCCACGACTTGTTGGGGGGAGTGACTAAATAATATTTTTACTTGGAACCCATGTCCAGAAACGTACCTTTCCCGTGCTACAGCTGTATGAAAAAGTGGTAGGTATGCGGCAGGGTATTCATGGTGGGGAGAGGGGTGCTTACGTCTCAACGGATATCTTACCTCTTTGACCCGGTTCTTGCCTCATTCGTGTTCCTGCTAGTGTTAGAGCAACATGTTTCTGTGTATGTTAGCAGATTACGTCCTTCATGACCCTTCGGCATGGCGACTCCACCACATACCCTTTACGTCATGGAACGGCTTCGAGCGAGAGAGGGTACTTCCTAGCCAGCAGTCGCGACTGTGGTGTTCCAAGGATACGCCACACACCGGAAATGGAAGACACCGTACTGCAACACGTTGAAGAGAACCAGTGAAAGAGAACACGAGCAATTTCTTTGATTATTAATGTGTGGAACTATAAAACAAGCGACTTACTGGGTCACACCTAATCGATTACTCGTAAAAGTGGTCGCGTCGCCAACATGTTTTCATATAGTTGCCGGACATAGCTTTCAGTTGAAAATACTGTTTATTCACTCCCCTCTAGAAATCCCAGAAGTCTGTAACGGGAATTTACGAACAGCCTTTATAAGAAATACCACAAAATGAAATTTAGTTTGGTTTGAAAACTTTTTTATTCACACTTGTCTTGATAGCATTCGACCGGCTTGACAGTTTAGCAATTACGACTTCCAGTTGATCACCGGAATCGCACCACATTACGAAAGTAACGTCTCTAGTAGTTATCCATCGCTAGCAGTGGTCACATAAAGTCAACGGATTTTGTGTGGCAGCAATACATAAAGAGCTATTTGATTTTCGTAACGAGTAATCATTGAAATTCACAGAATGCAATTCAAACAAAAGTTCTTTTTAATAAAAATCAGTCTAATATTGCGTGTAACCTATTGAAATTTAAAATTTATTTGTCAGGTGACCGGTTTCGAGAGTTGTACTTCCATCTTCAGTCTATTACCACTGTGTGAAAAGAGTTAGTACAGTGTTTCAGAGGACAAAACACAACCAGTTTAAGTAATATAATGAATTTCAAGTACTCTTCCATGTCTACGCATTATGTCGGTTACGCGTGTGGCGAGGAGAACTCCACTGTGTAGCGCTGGTAAACGCAGCTGGCTCACGGATGGATGCTTGTAGTTAAGTACAGGCGCTCCGACCACTGTCTCCCGCAAAACGTCATTTGCAGCCAATGGTTATACGGCATGCGATAATTTCTTGATGGGATTCCAATGAAGTGTAATTAGTACAGCTGTAATAGCAAAAATAACACATAAATACGTATGAGACGATATACGAATTACGCTATGTTTTACGATATTGACTCGAATGGAAGAAATATTCTGTAACATACCACCGCAGGAGGTCGCAATAGTTACACCTAGTCCAAAGATAGCTTTCACGACGTCGGATGGTCACCTGTAAGTTTAAACCTTAATCGATAGATCCTGTTATTCATCAGTGATAATAGAGAGTCAGTGATAACCTGATGCAGGCTAAAATAAACAGAAAATGCGCCACCGTCACATACAAGGTGAATCGCCTAAAACTGGCACCGCAGACATTTCGGAAATCAAAAGCGCTTTTCTCTCCAATTGTCACAGAATACATTGGTAGTCAAGGGCTCGTATTGTTAGACAATCAACAGATTATAATAACATTCAGGAAGTGTATTTCTGTACAAACACACTTTTTAAATGTAACGATACCTTTTAACATTAAAAGATTAAAAGTATGGTAAATTAGACTCTCAGAGATGTTTGCTGCAGGATTCTAGTACCAGTTGTTTACGCGATGTCGTATTTTTAAAAGGTTCCACATCGACACTTGTTTGTGCCATTCAGCCAGTGTAGGTGCTAGCTATGCTGTTGTCACGTTTGCTTACGGTGTGTTGTGTGTTCCTTGAGTGCAGTGCAACTAGCTAATCAGTTAGTGTGTGACAGTTCAAGCACTAGGTCGTGAGTGGACGACAGTATTTACCAATGCAGAAAAAAACAGACATGCTCATAGCGTATAGAGAGTGTAGGGAGAATGCAGTTCGTTCTTGTAAGGTGTACGCGGCAAGATACCCCAATAGACGTCAACCATCTCGATAATTATCATTCTCTTCATCACCCAGTTACGTGAAAATGGGAGTGTAACAGCTGTACAACGTAAGTGAAGGAAACAAGTGGTGACAGAAGAGAGGGAAATTAGTGTTGCTGCTGCTATTGCAGTTGGTCTTCAGGTTAGCTCCCACGCAATCGCACGAGGAAGTGACATGAGTCAGGCAAGTATCCTACGCATTTTCCTTCGACACAGGTTCCATCCCAATCAAATCTCTCTCCATCAAGAGCTGCATGAAACGTTTGAGAATTGTGTTAACTTCTTTACATGGGCATTAAGATAGGGTACTCAAGATGCATCATGTACCTTATTTAGTGATAACGCCAGATTTATCACTCAGAGCCAGATAAACCGCCGAAAGAAGCACTACCGGTCTGTTGACAATCTCAGTTTGCTTCGTCCGGTGGAACGTCAGTGTCCAAGAAATGTAAAAGTGTGACGCGGGATAGTGAACCTTCAGCTCATAGGCCTGTTTTTCCTAGACCACTGAAGGCGCACAAGTAGCAAGGCCTCCTAACAGACCGTCTTTCATGGATGCGAGAAGACGTTCCTCTGCAGACCTGGAGGAACTTGTGGTACCTACATGACGGCTGTCCTCCACACGATACGCGAAGTATTATAGCACATGTTCACGAATTGTTTCCAAATCGTTGGACTGAACACACAGAACCTCTACTTTAGGTGGCCCGTTCCCGGATTTTACACCAGTTGACTTTTTCCTGTGGGGAAAGCTGAAAGATGATATGCAGCGACGTATTACTGCAGCCTGCTCGGACATCTCCGCAGAAATGCTAGCACGTGCGCAGCAGTCGTTTCATATCAGACTATAAGCGTGTGTTGCCGCTGTCGGTGGTAATTCTAAACACAATCTGTGACGGTCAACTGTCTCGTTACTCGCCATAATCCACACAGCTAGTGTACGCACCTCTGTTGATCTGTAATGTGTGCTACCACAGGTATTCTACAAGTGTTTCTGTGGGACGTTTTCAAAATACGACAACTCGTAAATAATTCATCGTAATATCCTGCAAACATCACTGACTTTCTAATTTCTACTAGTTTTAGTTTATTAATATCAACAGGCATTGTTTCATTTTAAAAAGTCTATATTTGCAAAAAAACTCTAATTGTTATTGAAATCTGTTGGCTAACAATAAGAGCCACTGACTACCAATCCATTTTGCGAAAACGGCACATCAATAGCTTTTCCCATTGCCCCAATATCAATGGTGCTAGTTTTAGGTAATTCATCTTGCATAATCGTATGCCGTAACCAACAAAAAATTTTAAGTTTGAAAAGTGCATCAAAATACACTGATCAGCCAGAACATTATAACCACCTACCTCAAAGATAGTATGTCCACCTTTGGCACGGATAACAGCGTGGCATGGAAACAATGAGGCCTTGATAGGTAACTGGAGGGAGTTGACACCACAACACACACAAGTCATCTAATTCCCGTAAATTTCGGGGAGGGGAGCGATGAGCTCTGACGTCATGTTCAACCACATCCCAGATTTGTTCGATCGGGTTCAGATCTGGAAAGTTAAGGGTACAGTACATTACCTGGAACTCACCACTGTCTTCCTAGAACCACTCCATCACACTCCCGCCCATGTGAAATGGCGCATTATCTTGTTGGAAATCTCCACTGCCGTCTGGAAACATGGTCCTCCTAAGGGGCGTATGTGGCCTGCAACCAGTGTACGACATTCCTCAGCTGTCATGGTCCCTTCAGCGAGTTCAACTGCATCCCTGGATGCCCACGGTAATGCTCCCAAAGCATACTGGGACTTCCGACAGCTTGCCTCCGTCCCATAGAACAGGAATCAGGAGCTTGTTGCCCCTGGAAGACGACAGATTCGGGCCCTCCCACCGGCATGGTGAAGAAGGTATAGGGATTCATAAGACCATGTGATGCTCTGTCACTGCGCCAACGTCCAGTGCCGATGGTCGCGTCCCATTCCAGTTGTAGTGGTCCATGAGTGGCACATGCATGGGTCGTCGGCTGCGGAGGCCCATCGTTAGGAGTGTTCGGTGCGCTGTGTGTTCAGACGCACATGTACTCCGCCCAGCATTAAAGTCTGATGTTAGTTCCGTCACAGTTCGCCGCCTGCCCTGTTTTACCTGTCTGTCTCCAGCCCTGCGACGTCAAACATCTGCAATTATGGGTATCCGCCAGACTCCACAACGTCTGGACGTGGTTTCGCGATATATTCAAGACATTCACCATAACACTCTCTCTCGGCAAATCGTGCAGTTTCTGAAATGCCTAGCCTCCACCCCCCCCCCCCCCCCCCGGCCGTCACAATCTGCCCTCGGTCAACTTAGATCACGAGCGTTTCGTTTTCTACACACGAACAGCACTTTGACGCTACATAGTGCGTGTATCTGAGTAGCAGTCATTCCTCGCCATTTGGCGCTGCTGTCACTGGGATGGGTTTATGTCGAAGGTAAGTCGGTGGTCATAATGTTCTGAATGATCAGTGTAAATGGCACATCCTATAACGGAAGTAAAGATAAGTAAGCTATAACATAGTCTGTAACATTATAAGCAGACCTGCAGGTTAGATATTCCTCTATCAATTTAATAAAATATGTATGATGAAGTATATATGAGTATTGTAAAAAGTGGCAATAAAAGCGTAAAATATGCCTCTACAATGTTCCAAGAGATACAGTCAAAACAACTGTAAATCAGAAAAACATAATTAAAAGTAATCGAATCCACATTTTGTATAAACATGTAGAGGATTTTAGACCTACATCTCCATCTCGGTTTTTATTTTTCATGATTGTCCAAAAAACTGAGTCAGAATCCTTCCATAATGCAGAAAATATAGGGCTCAGGAAGAAGAAAACATATTACAGTCCACCACAGATACTGATTGCACAAGTTTCTCGTGATTCATTTAGTGTTCGCTATTCGAGCGTTTTACGTAAGCTTCGTGTAGTTCCCCTTTCATAATACTGATGTAATAAGCACGTACTATCAACGAGACAAGTGGCACTCATATGCTTGTTTCTCTCATAGTTGTAATTAATGTAACTGCCATGGAATGTCTGACACACGTATTCCTCGGGTTATTTACATCTGAGTTGTGTTGAACCTCGTACTGTCTAATATGATGCGGGAAGACTCTATACTGAACTTTCAGCTGTGCACGACGAGAAATATCATGCATTCTTTATAATGATATCCGAAGAATTTCAAGTAGAACTTCCTGATATCGTTATCCAGACTGTCAGGAAACGATAAATTACGGACATGCCGTTGAGACACGCGCGCATCTCTACAGCGCCTGATGAGACTAGTTTCGTATTATACTTTGACACAGCGATCCGCCGCTGATTAAGCGTTCCAATTTTATCCAGGGCCGTTAAGAGTTGTATGCATACTTTGAAGAAAAGAAATATGAATGCAAAAGTGATTCCAGGCGATCAGAAGTCACCTATTGTCTGCAATCGTTTATACTGCTTAACGACTAGCGGCCCGGGAGCTGATTTCGTTTAGGATACACCGCAACGCGTGCCGCACGACAGCGATTTCGCAGCAGAAATCTTGGCGTTTTTCCGAGAAGCATTGCGAGAAACGTGCGCAGGGGATTATTGGATGGAAGTTCTGGTTGTTTGCTCAGCGGTTTCCTTTTTTTCCGCTTTTTTTTTCCTTTTTTATTCCCGCGCACGTCGAAATCGATTCCGGAGGCAAAGGCGGTATGCGATTCCGTGGAAGAGCAGACGTGTGGTTTTCAGCCACGTCTTGGCGTCTGTCATCACTCGCAAATTCTTGTCCGAAACATAAAGTGCTTGTTCTGCTTGGAATTTAACGTTGCGTGAGCAGTGATCTCGTCATGAGACAATTACTGAGCCAACACACTTGTAGTTCCAAACGTTTGGGTCTTAGCCTTCGAGAAACGCGTGTGTTCTTTTGAAATAAGGAATTTCGCTTCAAATTGAAGGTGATGACTCGATGTGACTGTGCAATCTTCTTTTAAGTGGCTCTGGAGCAGAATTCCTTCCTGTCAGCAATATGGCGTTCATTCTCTTTCTTCTTCGTTTATTGCATTGCACCTTCTTGCAAAGTTAGTACTATAAACGACATTAGCCAGTCGTGTCTCGTAAGAAGGCGAGTGGGAGGAATGTTACGTGAGTACACAATTTTATTGAAGTATTAGTTTCTAGTTCGGCTATGTTAACAACGTATGGATATGGGTTAGCATTTCAGTTACACAAATTAGTACGGTCTCTAACAGCAAAACTTCTCTAAAACATACTACTATAAAGTGATAAAATGTTTTCAAGTGCGATGCTAAAAGCTTTAAAAATATCCAGTAACAAGTTACTTTCCTTTTACACAGAAATTACTAGGATCGTGAGATCCTGGAAAGGTAAACTCAGAATGCAAATTTGGTAAACAGTTTTTTTACCTTGGAGCGAAACATGACTGAGTGATAAGTAAAATACCTTGCCCAATAAATTAAACTGAAAGACACGGATGGAGAGGAGGAAACGAAGTGGAATTTTACAGATTGAGAGGGCCTATGATGTTATTTCGGTGATTACAAAATCAAATTTATGAATAACTTACTTATCAGCATGCACTGGTTCTTTTGAGATGGAAGCCTTGAAGCCATTTTCTCGTGATGTAAGCAGGTACAGAACTCTTGTAACTGGTTCTCGATTTATTTTTATTCTTTTTTTTTTGTTATGTTTTTCTGACTGCTTGATATGACCCGCCGCGAATTTCTCTCCTGTGCCAACTTCTTCATCTCAGACTAGCATTTGCAACCTACGTCCTCAAATACTTGCTGGATGTATTCCAATCTCTGCCTTCCTGTACAGTTTTTGTCCTCTACATTTCCTTCTGGTACCAAGGAAGTCATACCAAGATGTCTTAAAAGATGTCGTATCATCCGGCCCCTTCTCCTTATCAGTGTTTTCAACATATTCCTTTCCTCTCCGACTCTGCGCAGAACTCCATCATACCTTATCTCATCAGTCCACCAAATATTCAACATTCATCTGTAGCAATACGTCTCAAATGCTTCGATTCTCTTCTGTTCCGGTTTTCCCACAGTCATGTTTCACTACTATGCACTGCTTTATCCCAGACGTACATTCTCAGAAATGTCTTCGTCAAATTAAGGCCTATATCTGATACTACTTAGACTTCTCTTGGCCAGTAATGCTCTCTTTGCCACTGCCAGTCTGATTTTCATAGCCTCCTTGCTCCGTAAGTCATTGCCTATTTCAGTACCTAGGTAGCAGAATTACTTAACTTCATCTACTTCGTGACCATCACTCCTGATGTAAAGTTTCTCACTGTTCTCATTTCTGCTACTTCTCATTACTTTCGTGTTTCTTCGATTTACTCTCAACCCATAATCTGTACTCATTATATTGTTTATTCCAATCAGCATATAATGAAATTCTTCTTTACTTCCACTCAGGATAGCAATGTCATCAGCAATTGGTATCTTTGATATTCTCTCAGCTTGAATTTTAATTCCACTCTGAACCGTACTTTTATTTCCACCATAGCTTCTTCGTTGTACGTATTGAACAGTAGGGGCGAAATATCACATCCCCGTCTTACACGCTTTTTAATCCGAGCACTTAGTTCTTGTTTCTCCATTCTTATTATTCCCTCTTGGCTCTTGTACAATTGCGAACATGTATGACCATTTGACATTGTCGAACGCTTTCTCCAGATCGACAAATCCTATTAACGTGTCTTCATTTTCCTTTAGTCTTGCTTGCATCATCAAACGCTATTTACTCTATTTACTCTATTTACTTTCGCGAATTGTGTTAAAAATGAGTGGTAATCTGAATAACGAAGATATTTCATGTAGGTGGGACAGCACAGTAAAACTGTTAGTAGTCTTCTGCTACAATTAACTTTTCTTCAGGAGATTTGTAGTATGCCCGTCAACCTTTTCTGTCGGATCAGCACTGTGTCTGAGATACGCTGCATAAACACTGCATCTTCTGAGTACAGGTCTATTTGTCCAAAACACAACCGTAGCACTACCGTTGTCCGTAGATAAGTCAACAACATCAAGATCCACTTCTAGTGGACGCACAGCTACCCTATTAGCTGCTTTACCTTTCGTTATAGACGAACGAGCCCCTATCAGCTAACGGCATCCCTCTCTTCAAACCACCTCCGCAACATGATCGACAAAACTCATAAAACCAACAGATGGCGATCGGTTGGGCGCCTGTTCCAAGCTAAACCCTGTCGCTTGCGCGGATAGACATGCATCGTCCTGAGCTTTCTCCGTGAATTCATCACAGAACGGCGAGAGACATGTAATAGTACATTACGAGAGGTGGGAACGTACAAACGTTTCCCTTGAAGTTGCGGTAGGTCATACGTTGGTCAGACCGTCAGAACCGTGGCGGACCGGTGTACTGAAGATACACTTTACAACAGCCGGGAAAATCTGCTACTGCAGAACGTTATCTTGGCACCAGTGATCCCAGAGGACACAAAACACAGAGATCGTCACATGCACTATTGGGATAGTGCAATTAAGAATGAAGTTCAGGGTATAGTGTTATTAAGGAAAAATTGGAGATTAAAGTAACAAGTGACCATTTAAACGGAAATGGTGCTTCTTTCTTGCATTCTGCTTGTAAATCTGCGCTCACCCTGGTCAAACAACAGAGGCACCGATCTAATGATATTTGTTCCTTCTTTGATAAACATTATTCTCTACTGACATTTGTCGTCCGTTACCTTTTGTTGGGTGGTGGTGCCAGTGCGTGCACTTTTGCCTTCCAAGTGACTGGGTGTGCACCTGTCGAGATATCGGCGTTTGTCAAGTACGTCACCCGGTTCCACCCCCTCAAGTCTGAACGATAACTGATAGCATGCATTTGCATTTGGGAAAAACAAATAACGCCAAAGACTGCGAGACATCTACAAAAAGTTTACTAAAAAATACTCAAGTTAATATATATGCACATCAATTATTTGATGGCGTACAGGTTTCATTATCAGTAGCTCATAAATACTTCTGTTGTAAAAAGAATCGGTCAATTGATGAATACTAGTTAGCAAAATCCAGTATAGCCATTCAGACACGTATTCGAAGATTGACTACAATAAACTTGACGCTCTTTGCTAATAATGTAGCGGTTATGAGAAATGGAGATAAGTTATATGAAAAACAAGAGCATGGTGGCAGAGCGCAGCATTTCAAAGTGTTAGGATTTGTGGTGTGTGTGTATTTATTGAACAGATAGGTAAAAAATTCAACAGCCAAGATCGATAATTATAATTTTATTGATGACGACCGATTTCGGCAAATCGCAGTAGCCATCATCGGAAAATACAAGCATAATCGGTTTAATGTAACAGGGTTGGATACACATGTAACAGCGTTGATATACACAAGATACCGTATGCAAATTCACGTCAGTTAGTGTCCATCACATGTGCAATATTTGGCGTCAAGTTCTAATACGTCATTCCAGGAACATGGAGCAAGAGATATATCGGCGTGTCAAACCCAATTTTGCATTCAGTTGTATAAACATCAGAGTATATCGGAATAACAAAGTTCTTTTTATATATTTTTTAAAATTTTTGAATTCCAATTCTTACAATAATGCAAAAGAAAGTTCTGTACATCAGCTGTGTTAACCTGCTTCATATATAGCCAAAACGATTATAACGCAAGTGCAAAGCGAAAAATACATCGTCCCTGACTACGCTTACAGAAGATCACTCGAGGTTTAGGTGATAACAATCCAGAAACAATAAACGACGTACATGTCATGATATATGTAGGTAACAAATGGGAAAAGCTAAAATACTGCATTTTCTAAATACAATATAATTCACAGATGCTACTATAATATGGTCATCGACGCTTACGTTTTGTCTAACAAGCAACTAGTATAAGACTAAAAATCAATTAATGAATACGGGTACACAATAATTTTCAGTACAGTGATATAAGTACAATTTCAAAATAACTGTGATTAAATTACCTTCAGGTATCACCAAACAACCATAAAAAGTCGTGGTAGCTCAAGGTCTAGGGATAGAATGTACATAGTGCCTTCTACACTGGGAAGGATATCAGTACCGTGATGAATCACCGAGAACGTGTACAGCATTATAGTGTTCAATCGACTTAATATGAAAAAAGGGAGGAAGTAATATTGCAACAAAAAATGCATAGTAGAACACCAGGTGTCAGTGTTAAAGTAACATGGTGCTCGCAGTCTAGGTCTGCAGTAATGAACATTTAATATAAGACCAGAAAATACATACTAATTAAGTGTATATAACTAATCTGCAGTGTAGCGATATAAGTACAACATCAAAATACCTGTGACTAAATTTTATACAGATATTATCACAAACATCATCATGGTGGATCAAGGTCTATGTATTTTAAAATGTTCACTATTTCATACTACCCTAGATCGCCCCCTACTTGAGTGATGTCAAGTATATATTGTTTTACTTAAGCTGATCAGTTTAGGTCTCAGCCTACATCTACATCTACATCCATACTCCGCAAGCCATCTGACGATGTGTGGCGGAGGGTACTTTGAGTACCTCTATCGGTTCTCCCTTCTATTCCAGTCTCGTACTGTTCGTGGAAAGAAAGATTGTCGGTATGCCTCTGTGTGGGCGCTAATCTCTCTGATTTTATCCTCATAGTCCCTTTGCGAGATATACGTAGGAGGGAGCAATACGAACGAGTACTGTTTCCATTGACGTCAATCTGTTGAAATTTAGGTTCTATGTTTCTCATGTTACATATTCTTTTAATATAATGGTAATAGCGGTCGGACGTACAAAACACTAGCAAAGTTAGAAGGCTGAAATGTCAATTGCAGTGGTCGTTGAGAAAGAGAAGCTAGGCTCACTTAGATAAGTGTGCTGCGGATAAAGATGTGCGCTGTAAAGCTTTCCGGGGTGCACAGTATTGCGTTCAGGCTTTTGTAAAGTTTTACTTTTGCGTCGGAAGGTGGGCCCATTAACTCCTTCCTGGTTATCATTTATATCTTTCTAGGGTGGTGTACCCGTTACACACACAGATTCTGGTATAACGTGTTATGGTGGGGTAAAATAAAGAGAATGTTTCCTAGTAGGTGCGAATGCCACTACTGTCCCTTTTACATACAACTCTTAAGGTTCCAGAAAGATACACAGAACTGAAGAAATTTAGCAAATCTTGAAATAGAAAGTGAGTGAGATGATCTTTTCGCTTGTTGGTACAAAGATACAGTAAATAGATCTGGAAGATGAGCGGCAAAAATATGTTACTAGCTATAATTGGTGGGAAATTTCACGAAAAAGTATTTACACAATAATCCCAACACGATCGTAAAGTGGAAGCAGTAGTGATACTAGGAAATCCATTCTTAACTTGTGTAAACGCTGAAGAAAATACAAGAGACCATACTGTTACCCATTGCTGGTCACGTTCTTGAGAGGAATGTTTGTTGATCCATACATTATATTTTCTTCTATAATTTAGTCGTGGCACCTAGAGAAATCCATCGGTGTTTATCATGTAGAGTTTATGACATATTTAATGATTGTATTTGTTATAAATATATGTTTTACATTTGTACATATTTCATACGTATGTAATAATTTACGTGGCAAATAAACTAAATAAAAGACATAAGATGAAATAGAAAAGAAAAACAAAGAGCAAAAGTAATACTAAAGCATCCATTCAGCACAACACCAGAGTTTACGCCGTCAGGTTTTGGAATGTAGTCCCACCACCACCAAATCCCGCAATCTGCGCATACAGATATATCTGCGGTGGCCATATTTAGATGCTTTTATTCCCAAGACACAGCTGTTAGCGACTGTAGATAAAGGGTATCTTATATTACGTCTTCCATACAATGATGTTCAGTAAGTTGTTATTTTTTTAATTCTTCTCCATGTTTCCTTTGTCTGCACCAAATTCTGTCCCTCAATTTACTGGTTACATTATTCCACAGTTTTTATCAGAAGAGACTGGTCTTCTCCGACCTATGACTCGTATCTGTCCATAGCACCATTTTATTTACTCTCACTTCTTTAACTGTTTCTTTGATGGTCCGGTAAATAAAACTGCATTATTTTTTCACTCCTGTGTGAAATCTCTGTATCTCATCACTATTCGATTTCGACATTGTTTTTCATATCTTAGAAACATGTCAAAAGGAAAGAACTGGGAGCAAATTAGGAAACAGATCGCAGTATATTTATGGAACCACACACGACTTGCGAAGTCTACAACGTTACATGATGTGGCCTGTATTGTACTTTTGCAAGTGATCATTCATCACGCATCCGGCATTGTCATTTCTTCGAATGTTACATCCGCTCCAAGTAACAAGTCTCATGCGGAATGTTGCTCCTTGTAACTTGTTTTGCTTAAATGTCACGCCACGAGAGACGTCGTTCGATGTATTTCCTTTGCTGCTAACATATTTCCTCCCCACAAGAAACTACAGCACCTTTCATTCGTCCCTTCAGACGCCGAAAGGAACGCTGGAATCTGTGAGATGTGGTCGTCTTACAGGCTTAATTGGCTCGCGGATGCCTTGGAGTCAAACAGAGTGATCCCTTGAATGACTGGTAGTATATAACGAGCAGTCTGGAATTTTTTCCTTCCAACCGGCTTCGCGTTTAGACTTACAAGCGAACTGCATACCAGCAGCTTGATGTTACGTATTGTTCTCTTCCTTAAGGCGACATATCATGCGCGTTATTGTCGCATTGGAAACCGAAATTCTTGGAACAGTCACTGGTGATTACATTTCTACGTCAAAAAGTGAAAAAATATGATTTACTAGTCCTTTTAATGAACCACTCCAACGAAAAATTTCCATCTCACTGCCACTGTGAAGTTCTTATAAATCTCTTTTTTTCTAGAAAAAGATTTGCTATGAAAAGCTATCGACCGTTATATAACGTCGATCAAACGACTCGGAAAAAATTTCTTTCAAATTACAACTGCTTTCTTAATCCAAAATCGCACCATTTTCTGAGATTTCCAAGGCAAAAACATAGAACTACCTGCGACGTACATATAGAAAATGATTACAAAGTGCGGAATAGATGCCGGCTGTTGTGACCGAGCAGTTCTAGGCGCTTCAGTCTGGAACCGTGCTGCTGCTACGGTCGCAGGTTCGAATCCTGCCTCAGGCATGGATGTGTGTGATGTCCTTAGGTTAGTTAGGTTTAAGTAGTTCTAAATCTAGGGGACTGATGACCTCAGATGTTAAGTCCCATAGTGCTTAGAGCCATTTGAACCATTTGCGGAAGAAATCAGTTGTTTGCTGCATTTACTCTGACTGAATTCTAAGGCTACATAAAATATAATTACTTACACTGCCATAGGTATTAAGATTGTTATAGACCGAGCCGAATAATTTGTGATACTTCACAAAAAGCTGATTTATTTTCAACAATGAAAGTGGCAGTAACGGGATCTGAGAGAAGAAACTAAAAAATGTGCTGTCTACGTACACAGCTTCCCTTGCCATATATGTTGAAAGCTTTGCGTAAAGAGAAGAAGTTGATTTAGGAAAGAATGTCTGGTAGACACTTGTTAGCGGTATCATATAAAGATATGCAGTTTTTATGACGGAATGTCTGTCACTTACTGCAATTTTAAACCAATCTCAGTCTAACTAGAAGTTTGGATACATATTTTTCCAACTGTGCGGACAGTTACAAGTTGTCATGCCTTAGTATATAATTTATATATCATATATCACATATCATAGTTCATTATTTATACGAGGCCTGTTCAGAAAGTAAGCTCCGATTGATTGCCAAATTGAAACCACAGTAAACATCAGAAATGTTTTACTTGTAACAATTAGCTACACCTTTCAGCTACTTCTCTACGTAGTCGCCGTTCTGACTTAGACTTTTGTCATAGCGTTGTACCAACTTTTCAATAGCCTCATCATAGAAGGCAGCCGCCAGTGCTTTCCGCCAATTCTCCACGCTGGCCTACACCTCGTTGTCTGTGTCAAAATGTTGTCTTCAAAGACAGCGGTTCATGTGACCAGAGATGAAACTCAGGGGGAGACAATTGCGGACTGTATTGTGGGTAATCTCACATTTCCATTTGAAAACGATGCTGGAGCATCTTCAATGCCCCTGCAGAATGCGGCTGAGAATTGTCTTGAAGAAGAAACAGCACGACAGTTATGTAATGTTAGCTGCATAGCTTCAGGCGAAATTTCTCACCAGGCCCTCGTACTTGGCGGCAGACACTATTTTCTAGACATCTTTACGCACTCACTGCGAGCTCAGAAATGAGAAGAGCGACGTGATGCTAACTGGGGTTATACTAGAGACACTACCCAACACATCTGTGCAAAGCTTTATCGGATTTTCATAGTCGTTTCCATTTCGCGACCGATCGGAGCTTACTTTCTGAACGCCGCTCGTATATCATATTACACTATGTGGTCAAAAGTATCCGGACATCTGGTTGAAAATGGCTTACAATTCGTGGCGCCTTCCATCAGTAATGCTTTCCAGTCTCGCAGGCATACGTTCAGTCAGGTTTCTTGGGTAATAGCAGCCCATTCTTCACGGAGTGCTGCACTGACGAGAGGTATGGATGTTGGTCGGTGAGGTTTGCCACGAAGTCGGCGTTCCAAAACATCCCAAAGGTGTTCTATAGGATTCAGGTCAGGACTCTGTGCAGGCCAGTCCATTACAGGGATGTTATTGTCATGTAACCACTCCGCCACAGTCCGTCCATAATGAACAGGTGCTCCATCCTGTTGAAAGATGTAGCTGTCATCCTAGAATTGCTCTTTAACAGTGAGAAGCAAGAAGTTGCTTAAAACATCAATGTAGGCCTTTTCTGTGATAGTGCAACGGAAAACAACAAGGGGTGCAAGCCACCACCACGAAAAACACGACACCATAACAACATCCCCTCAGAATTTTACTGTTAGCACTACACACTCTGGTAGATGACGTTCACCGGGCATTCGCCATACCCACACCCTGTCATCGGATCGCCACATTGTGTACCGTGATTCATCACTCTACACAAAGTTTTTCCACTGTTCCAATGTTTACGCTCCTTACACCAAGAGAGGCATGGTTTGGCATTTACTGGGATGATGTATGGCTTATGAGCAGCCGCTCGATCATAAAATCCAAGTTTTCTCACATCCAGCCTAACTGTCTTAATACTTACAGTGGATCCGGATGCAATCTGGAATTCCTGTGTGATGGTCTGGATAGATGTCTGCCTATTACACATTACGACCGTCTTCAACAGCTGGCGGTGTCTGTCAGTCAACAGACGAGTTCGGCATGTATGGTTTCGTGCTGTACGTGTCACTTCACGTTTCCATTTCACTATGACATCGGAAACAGTGGACCTAGGTATGCTTAGGAGTGTGGAAATCTCTCGTACAAACCTATGACCCAAGTGACACCCAGTCACTTGACCACTTTCGAAGTCCGTGAGCTCCGCGGAGCGCCCCATTCCGCACTCTCACGATGTCTAGTGATTACTGAGGTTGCTGATATCGAGTACAGGCAGTAGGTGGCAGCACAATGCACCTAAAATGAAAAACGAATGTTTTTGGGTTTGTCCGGATACTTTTGATCACATTGTTTATAATTCAGTCCACTCGCTGCTAAGTTATTCTACATCAGCGTCTTCTTGGACTGCTCATTCAGTAAAGGTGACTAAAAGAAGTTTTCTTAGAAAATGGCCGAAAAATCAGATCGGTTAAATGCTTACAGCGTAACAGTTCAGAAAATTATTTTTTATGACAGCCACAAAAATCCTCATTTATATGTAAACCTCGTTAGTGAAATAGTTTTATTATGCGAGCGATACTGGAAAAGACGGCGCTAGAGTCCCCGTCTTAGTGTCGGAGGGTCTGCGGAATCTGCATGCATCAGGTTGTGATGGTTTCCCCTGCTTGTTGCCTCTACACAGCTCAAAGCTAATATTTAAAATGTCTGCCAGAACAGAAAATCCTACGAGTTATTACGTTTTTGTTCGCCGAAAAATTGAAAACACCTGAGATTTGTCGGGAACATTGTACGATGTACGAAAACGACATGAGGTCTCCAAGAATAAGAAGGAAATTTTTGCAAAAACGGTCATCTAGAAAGATCTTGGTCACTGGTTTTCGGGAGAGAGGGAGCTTTTGGTGGATTTCCTCGAACGTTGTGAATTAATAAATGGTGAGAGATGCAGGCATTGTGAAACAATGAAGAAGTTTAGAAGGGCGATACAAAATAAGCGTCGAGGAAAGTTGCGCTGGAAGATTTTTTTCATTCATGACAACGCACGACTACACACAGTCCTTCGAATCCGACGGATCTTGGAATGTTTCGCATGAGAGCATCTTGGTTATCCACTGTAGAGATTTTTTCTTGTCTCCACACAAAGCAGCGCTTCGACAATGTCAGGGAACTACACACCGGCGTCTGCGCGTAGTTAAGTCTCAGGAAGCCACATACTATGAAAGAAAAAGTTAATTATCTGGTGTACTATTACATTAATTAACTTATGCGGATAATGAATGTATATGAAGATTATGTTGAAGAATAGCTAAACAATGTGCCTTTCATATGTATGTTATAATAAACGTTGCCTTTCAATTTTTTTTTCTATTCTGGAATGTAAGTTACTTTCTGAATAGCTCTAGTACATATATTCGTGAATTCTTCTTTGTTTTGATGCCATAGACGCGATGGTGGAATGCAACAATTTCGGAATATTCTATAATTTGATGCCCGACCTAAGAGTTTAAATTGATGTAAATTATCATCACAAACAACAGGCACATTATGGCTTAACTAATTTGCATTTTTGTGTCAATCCGACTCATTTCTATTGTACAGGAGTATCAAGCGATTTTTTGCCAAGTTGTGTAGTGTAATGTTATTTCTTACTCCTTTAACACTGAAAATAATAAAGGTAACAGTAACTCGGGAAATCACAAAGCAACTGACTCGCAAGTTGAAAAAAATCTTTTTCGTGCTGTACGTACTAGCACGCCCCGAGCAGTAACACAGTTGGCGCTGCAGGTCTAAGAGAAAGTATGTGGGGAAATCCATGTATGGAATTATAGGTTGGCTAAGTACGAACAGACCTATACAAGGCGATGAAATGTATTTACCTTGTTGTTAAAATATTTTGGTAGCACTTTACAGGTACAGATGAAGCGTCCTGAAAAGCCTCATTTCAACTATGTTCTGCTCACACCTTTGATAGGAGCCTGGAAGGAAGCGCGGACTGCCGCTTAGTCAACAAAATACGAGTTCACGAAATGCGACACCGTCTCTGTGACTGACTTCCTAGAAAAGAAAAATTAGTATTTTATTCTGAGTCACAACAAATCGCCAGATTTTGGGAAACTCTTTTCACGATATGTGAACTGATGGATGACACCCGAAGCTTCATTGGGGCTGTGGGTGGACGCTACAGTAGTACGTAGAGATGAAGCAACACCTGAAGATTGTAGGGAAATGCAGGAAGACAAGTGCAGGGCCGACAATAAGAGCAGAAACTACAGATTCTCAAAATAAAATTTAGAAGAACGTATAACGTTGCATATAAATAGGCAGAATGACTCATTATCACAAATTAACATTAGTGAATATCAGGTACTTAGAATTGGGCCATTAAATATCTAGGAATATGGATTCTTTGGAATTTTACGTGGAACGAATAACTACTACATGGAACTAGTTGCGGGACAGGTAAAGGCCAGACTGGGGCCTCTGCAGGAGGTTCCTAATGTAATACATTCACGAAAAGATTAAGGTAGAGTATCTCTCCTGGACGTGTGGGAGCTGTATCGAAATTTCATGGGCAAAAAGTCAATGAACAGTCTGGACTTTAACATGTCAGAACTGACTGAGGTGATTGAAACAGCAGAAAATTCAAAACAAAAACGGTAAGTATTGGTATGGTTTTGTATAGTTAGGACGAGAGTATCTCAGCCAACTGCACAGGTAGGTATTACAACAAGAATTAAAAGTCATAATACTATCGTTCCCTTAATTTAAAAAGTTATAAAAATATGTAGAGAACTCGCCACGTACTATTCATTTACATAATATCAGGATATCGTGATGCAGAGACAGGTTTCCGCACTCTAAAATGCTGTTTTGACTACTTTATGTTTATCTTTCAAAGTGAAGGAAAGACTACGCTACTTCCGTCACGAAAAGATAGGTGTCACTTGATTCTCTATCTTAGTTGGTATTATATTGTAAGTATCGCTTATATAAGGGTATTATTTGAACTGTTGCTTAATTAACTTTGTACAGGTGTTAATTAAGTAGAAATATTTGAAGCAGACTTGTTTGTAGATCCTCAACTCATAATAAGTTATTATCTCACAGTAGGCCGATTTCAAGAGGATAGCAGTGGCCATTGTTCAATGACGAAACGATCTGCAGTTCATGTTGGCTCTTTCGTCGAAATTTTCATCGAAGAAAGAACATATCTTCGGAAATACGAAGTCCAATAATTTGTCTCTTTTCTTATACTTTCGCGGTGTGGGAATTGTGTCGAAATTTCATAGTCAAAAAGTCAATGAACAGTGACGGAAATCATCCACAATGTACTAGTCTGAACATGCAGCGATGGGAGAAAAGGAATGCAGTTCTTCAAGATTCTAATACTTATATTGAGAATCAGTCCCATCGCTTTCGGAATGTGCTTCCATGACGCCGCAAAATGTATGTGCGAAACTTATTCGCATGTTTAACTGTCGCATAACTGGAAGATTTTAATCGTAATTTACATCATCCTGAAGGCACATTTCAAGGTCTGTGCATCTAGGAGATGTTTGCTATTAGCTCACACTTTCCTTAAAACGGTCAACCACATATTATGTTCTCTCTTCCTTTTCTGCAATCCTCCTACCCGTTTGGGCAGTCCACCACGGTTTCATCTTCGAGTACTACCCAAACGTAAGCCATCAATTATTTATTGTACATATTCTACTCTCTGACTTCCCTTGTAATGTTTGCCCTCTTTAGCTGCTTCTAGCATCTACATGTACGTCTCACTGGATGGTAAAAACTAGAAATTTGATGTTACACTGAGGGGTACGAAGAGCTGTTCTTTCTGTGAGCCATGCTCGACAGCACCCGCTGTAGATGTAGATGTGGATAAAGAAGTAATGTTTGAATCTTAAGAAGAATTAGTAGCTATGTAGATACAGAATTACTTACACAGTGTTCATTTGAGCCCATTCCAGGAGCCGAAACTTTGAAGGTGGTGTGACTGTTGTATTATGTCACGCAGAGCTGTATAAATTACCAGCAAACATTAAAATTAGACTGACTATCGCATCCCCTTTCACTGTTACATATGTGATGAAAATTAACTTCCCCAAGCTATAGTCGACTAACCTTACCCGTGCAAAAACTCTATTGCTTTTCCAGTCAGACTATTAAGTAGCTGCTTGTCGACCATAGCACATTTGAAAATGCATACGCAACCTATAAATATGCATGTATGTAAAAAGTATTTAAATATTGTTTATATTGTAAGTCACCTGCTTAAATAATGAATAGCATTTAAATGTGTTTCATATTTATTGATGTAGGTGCCTGACGTCGACCACCCTTGTTTACTTTGCTTCACAATCAAGTATTTTTCCATCTGCTGCTCACAAAATCTCGAGGAACGTAAATATGTGTGGCTGAAAACGTTTTCCTTCTTTTATGTTAAATTTGTATTTTCTCAATATATATGCGCTAACACTCAATGACATTAGGAGTAACAGAAATTAGAGAAATTGGACCTATTGTCTAACACCAACGAAGTGCATAAGACTGATTTTAAATAATATATCGTTTAAGTATCCTAAATTTAGTTACTCGTTACTACCGTTAAGAACTCACGAAAAATCGTACCAGGTTAGACAAAACTCAATTCACCGTTCTGAAGGGGAAGAAACCGTTAGGTGTGTCTTAGAAGGAAACGTTAAGAAGCCTTTACTGATAGGAAAACATACAAATGACGTGGTGCAGAACGTATGAAGATTTGTAACCCGATGCGCAGATGATGCTCTTGTTTGTAGGATAGCCCAGCGCAAAAAACCTATCGCGAAAAGTAAGTAAACCTTTAGAGGAACGACGCTTGGCGCAGAGACAGCCAGGTACCCTCGTCGCAGATTAAGATTTGCGTGCAAATAGGTGGAAAGACCTATTGCTGGATGGTTACAAAACTGGCTGTCTATAAATGTACGGGGTGTTTCAGAAATGATGGTCAATAATGCACTTATGGAAAGTACAGGTCAAAAGTAGTTAAAAAGATCCTATAAACATGGGTCCACAAAGCAACCGTTGTCGAGATACAACGCATTTTCTGTTGCAGTTCGTCAGTGTCTAGAAACATATAGCATCCCTAAACGTTAAAGGAGGTGATCGACATGTTGTCCACGCGTCCGAATGCAACTTGCCTCTGAAATGGGTCGCAGCCCTGGGGAATTCTGTGAATGCTCGAAGGCTGCTTCAGCCCGTAAGTGTAATTCCTCAAGAGAGTTGATCTCAGTAGCGTAGACCAGGCTCCCGACACGGCCCCACACACAGGAATCCATGGGATTTAAATCCGAAGACCTTTGAGACCATGGCACAGGCCGTCCTCTACCTATCTAGTGTTGACCATACGTCCGAGTTAGAACCCGGTGGACTCGTAAATGAAAATGTGTTGCAGCACAGTCCTGGATGAACCGCATGTTCAGGCGTTGGTTCAATGGGACACCATGAAGTACATCTGGAAGTGGGGACCGCAAGAAACCGTATGTTCGCCTGTCGGAATAGTCACTGCGGCAGGAAGTGTTGTTCAGAGCAGTCCCGCTTAGACATTCGACTTATATCGCTGCTGACGTCGTGATACGTGTGTTGCATTAGGACTGACATCTGCCCAACTGTGACAGTTATGGTAGTTAAAAATACCGGCATGGGTAAATCGGGCCTCATCCGTGAACAGGGTACTGCTTACAAACAGGGGATTCAGGGTACACTGTTGTTGCACTCACTGATGGAAACTCTCTCACGGAGGGAAGTAAGGATTATTGAGGATTTGCACTCGCCGGAGATGATATGGGTAGAGTACTTGACGATGTAAAATTGCCACACATTGCCATCGGGTAGCAATCCTTCTTGTTTAAGTACTCGGACGTCCTATACAATGTGTAACATCCTTTCCTCAACGTCAGGTGTTATGGATCTGGGTCCACCTTCTCGTACGTGGTATGCGAAACTCCTAGTTTCCCTAAGTATCTGATGTAACCGGTTCAATGTACGCCTGTGGGACTGCCTGTGGGGAGCAAAAGCTCCTTCATATAACCGTGCAACCTCCAGGACATTGCCATTCGCTTTGCCATGCACGAAGTCAATTTCAGCGTACTCCTCATTGGTGTAAGCTCTGTTCATGGTACCTTTACCTTAGTAACTAACTGTGAAGTCAAATAAAAGCAATTCCAATCGCCGTTATGAAGGTTTACTTCCAGGCAACCAGTTTCGACGTTACACTACGTCATTTTCAGGCCATAACGTAGTGTAACGTCGAAACTGGTTGCCTAAAAATAAACCTACCTAACGGCGATTGGTACTGTTTTCATTGAACATTGAACAGCCGTAGTCCCATACTCCACCAGACGATGGAGTTACGTTTAACTGTGACTTCGGTACGGCACAGTGCACGGAGTGGGAAACGAAAGAAGCTGCGCATGCGTAAACAAGCAAATAGCCGATCCCAAACACTGAGATACCAACGTAAATACCGCAGCACCCAGGGGCGTTTATAGCTGGTTCCCAATTCGAAATCCCACGCCCGGGTTCCCGGGTTCGATTCCCGGCGGGGTCAGGGATTTTCTCTGCCTCGTGATGGCTGGGTGTTGTGTGATGTCCTTAGGTTAGTTAGGTTTAAGTAGTTCTAAGTTCTATGGGACTGATGACCATAGATGTTAAGTCCCTTAGTGCTCAGAGCCATTTGAACCATTTTGAACCAATTCGAAACCGAGCGAGGTGGCGCATTGGCTAGCACACTGGACTCGCATTCGAGAGGACGACGGTTCAATCCCGCCTCCGGTTATCCAGATTTAGGTTTTCCGTGATTTCCCTAAATCACTCCAGGCAAATGCCGGGATGGTTCCTTTGAAAGGGCACGGCCGACTTCCTTCTCCGTCCTTCGCTAATCCGATGAGACCGATGACCTCGCTGTTTGGTCTCTTCCCCCAAAACCAACCAATCAACCCAATTCGAATTAATGTGATAGCTCGGCAACGGTTGATTTGCAGACCAATGTTTATTGTGCATTTTAGCTACTTTTGGGCTGTACTTTCCATGTTTGAATTATTGAACATCACTCCTGAAAACCCTGTCTGTAGCCACAAGGGTAAATTATACAGCGTGAACCATAGATCCACCGACATACTTTTAAAGTTATTCTGAGATATCTTCTGAGTACATCGGTACGAGCAACACATGGTCTCTGACAGCTCGTTACAGAGTTATTGAACTTCTTGCCCCAGTTAGCTTAGTATACATATTTCTCCGAAAATAGTGTACAACACTGCAGATGTCAGCGGTATGCGTGGTGTACGCGTGCTGTCTGTTCTTTCGGACATGATGCGTTCGTATAACACACAAGTACGTCCGATCTCCTGCATGAATCTCTGAATAGCGAGCATGGAGGAAATAGACTGAGTGGGATTGTGGGTAGGCCGTAAGGCCTACCGAGACAGCCCGCGCTTTTACGATAAACACTGTCTCCCGAGTGGCTATCGCCACTGTTTAGTAAGAAGTAGATCCCGGGTTCGAATCTCGGTCCGTCACACATTTTCACTCGTGGCCGCCGATGCCGCACAAATTTATGTTGCAAGTGATATCACTAATCGCTTCTGTTCCTTTCTCGTCCCTCCTCCTTCGATTAAATCATATTAATTCCTTTCGCTAACGGTACCTGCTGTTGACTTCAGTAATACCCACACGTTGCATTACGTACAGCTCGGTTCTGTCTAAGGCTATGTTTTCCGCAGCACTAGTTGTTCTTCAATACTGCTACGGATAGATCTGATAATAAAGTATTGGACGATATCCACCTTGTGTATGGGTTCAGTGGATGTGATGGAAGAGCTGCATTAGGACATTATGGTGAGCTGTTTCCGCTCGGACGGCACCCACGTTACAGTACTTTCGCATCTGTATGTAGATACCTACTAGAAGCTGGATCCATCTGAGATAGAATGAAAGATACAGGCTGTGTGGGGTATACTAGAACATCTTCTATGGAACAGAATGTGTTACACATTATTTGTGGCAATCCTAACCTTTAGTAATCGCCACGTAGCACGAGCTCTCAACAAGAAAAAACAGTCATGTGTTTTGATAATCATACATGAGCTACTATTTGTGTCCAGACAATCATTGCAGCTAGCTTGATCTATAATTCGAATGACGATTGCAAATTGGTTCGTTCTAGATTGAACGGAAATCCCAGTTTTCCAGCTTTCATATTGTTTTAAAGGCGAGGCCATTTTTACAAGAGAAGACAGCAGTAAGAACTGCCAAGCATAGGATGAGGAAAATCCACATGCATTGGTTTCCTGTGATTGTGTGAGCTGGTATTGTTACTGATTTTATGATTGGAAAGTACGTATTTTCTGACACACTGAACAGAGTGTTATAAAAGACATTCTTCACCATGTCTCTCACAGTTCTTAGAATATACACCGTTGAGAATTCGTCTGCCTATGTTGTTTCAACAAGACGCAGAGCCGGCACATTTTGCATTTGATGTTAGGAACCGTATTGAAGTACGCTATCGATGAAAATGGATCTGTCACAGTGCTCCTGTTTCATGCTCATCACGATCCAGACATGACGCCAATTGCGATACTCGCACGAACCTAGCTGCTAGTATTGTTGCAGTCGCAGATGTAGCATGTCAAACCTCTAGAATTCTTGGGCGCGTAAGGCAGTTGATGATGCGCTGCTGTGAATACAGCCGCGATCACGGCTGTCGAAATTTTGAGCAGTGCCTGTAAGGAAACGGTTCTGAATTTATTACGTGCTGAACAGCACAGTGACAGAATCAGAACACTGTGATAAAAAACTTGTTTTTCGCCTGAGGGTTGTTGCATTACTTAGCGTAGTTTGTTGCACGTTGTTGTTGCCGCGTATTACAAGCTTCTTCGCTGGTGTGAAGGAAAACAAGAGCCGCCGTTGAGAGTGGCGGGAACGGACTGCCGTTCGACTCTCAGAGCATTCAGTTAGGTCCAGATTCGCGAAGTGTCAACTACCGGGCGTTGTCTTGGTATATATCTCCTAGTGTAAGATTCCATGCCGAATGTAAGTGGTAGGCATTGACCCGTGTGACGAAATAGTCATGAAATCTTATCTCAATTGATTCTTGAATTATGATCTCCCATGAACGCCAGCATAATCTCGACACTTCACCAGAAGGTGATGATAATGACACTCATCGAAATATACCGGAATTTCAACGCAGCAACGTAAATGAAAGCCTGAGAAGATGTCGTCAGCAGTATATACGTGGAAAGGCCACATTCACGTAAGAGGGCTATTGTTTTGTTGATAGAAAGCTTAGCTGGCGTAACAAATCTAAAGAGGCTGCCTACATTACGTTTTTCGGTCCTCTTCTGTAGAATTGCGACATGTTTCGATATCCCAACTGTTCGGTTTGAAAGACGACATCGAAGCAATTTATTACTATCGCGGTATAGGCGACAAAGTGACAAGGATAAATGAGCTGTGGTGGCAATCATTAAAACGAAGTTGTTAGTGGTTGTGAGGAGATTTTTCAGGAAAATGGAATCACCTACTCTATTCTCCAACTGTTAACATACTTTTTTGACCTCCACCTAAATAAGGAGGAAGATTTAGGTTCTCGTTTTCCCTACGTCCTAATTAGAGAATAGAACGGTGGTACAACCATCCTCCAAGAATTACGTAGCAATTGTAGAGAAATCATGAGGATGAAATGTAGATGTGATCAGAAATGTGGGTACTGGAACAATATACCTGCAGAAGATGGAAGCTTGGCAGAGGCGTCTGCAGCAAACCTCAACGTAATCAAATGAAATGAGCGGTGCATAAATAGAAAGAATTCCCGTTAATGTGTGCCGGCCGTTGTGGCCGAGCGGTTCTAGGCGCTACAGTCTGGAACCGCGCCACCGCTACGGTCGCAGGTTCGAATCCTGACTCGGACATGGATGTGTGTGATGTCCTTAGCTTAGTTAGGTTTAAGTAATTCTAGGTTCTAGGGGACTGCTGACCTCAGCAGTTAAGTCCCATAGAGCTCAGAGCCATTTGAACCATTTTTTTAAATGTTGTTCTTGAATGGCAGCAGGCCAGGTCGAAACATCGGATTGATGTACAAATTTGCAGTCATGGAGCGAGGCATAATCAAGAGAGAGCTCCTGCTGTCATACTAATTCACACCAGAGAACCGTAACTCTAGATGTAGATCTACTGTGTCTAGCACGCAGTGAGGTTGGATACGGATTCTCAACATGTCTGCCTCTAATCAACTCACGGCCACCACAGGAAAAGAGACAGGATGAGCTTCCACTACAAAAGGCGTCCCTGATGGTTGGGATTTACCGTTTTGGCTGTGAAATCCTTTTATTCTTAGGATAAAGCTGTCTGATCAAAGTATTCAAACATCAATAGCGCATAAGAATAAAAGCATTTTATATCTGACGTGGTTTTATTTCTCAGCATAATAGATCGTGGTCGTTGTTGTCCAGACTGTGAAGTTTATTTTTCCTGATGGAGTTGCTATATTGGTGACATCCCATGACAAGCCCACGTTTGAAATCTCTGAGCTCACCTGCTGACTCAGTCTATTGTTAGTGTTTCTCTATTGACAACACAGTTCTTCCCGCCTCGTTTTGTACAGGCAGGTCCGCCTCTCGTAAAATCTAGCGGCCAGTTCCGAATTACATAGGGGTGTCCGAAGACTTTAGGTGGCCAGAGCTGTTGCAGGACGATTGATTCACGGATCCAGTTATATGGCTCCTTCCGTGTATAGCGACTTTACGACTACGACGAGTGGGGCCTGAAGATAGCATCAATGTAATGCCGAAACTGGTAGCACATAGAAGTTCATAAAATAAAATAAATTCCTACAATACATACGGCTGTTGGTAAACTACTGAATCAAGAACTTAAACTTACCTGTCGTATTGCAGTGTTAATCACTTCAGAACGTTCACTAAACAGACGTATTCGCGAGATCTCATTACTCTACGTTAGTAACTTTTTGGTGTTGCGATACCTTTTTCATCAGTGTATTTCAGGAGACAATGACAAAGAACGAGCTGAAGCTGTCTTGAATAACTGATGATGCTGTGTTTACAGAATGTTAAACGCACAGTATGAAGCGGAGAATGAGACAATTCGAGGGACCTTCGAGGTAGCAGGGAACGCGACCATCGCAGAGTGACCCTCCGACCTCTGCGCGGCGGTCCTGTGCGGCTTGGCGAGCGCAGCCCGGCCCGGCCGTACATTACACCTGGCCCGCCCCGGCCTGTCCGCATCGCCGCACACCCAATCGAGAGCCGCGGACGGCGACAGGAGCTGCGCAGTGCGCGCGCTGAAGGCTAATCCATCGTCATAAACACGGGAGTTAACCGCGGTCGCCGCTGCCGGCCGTTAGTTGATTCACCGGCTGCATTTTGGATGAGCGGAATTGCTGCCTCTGCGGAGCGGGCCACTCACGGTGAAGTAGCAACGCACTACACGCACCACAGAGACGACCGGGAAGCCTCCGAGTGTGCTGCTACCGACAAAGATACCTCTAATTCAGAAGTACTTTTTATGTTGGGGCCAGAGTCGCAAGCGTGATGACATACAGCGCTGCTTTTAGGCTCTACAGACTCCAGAGATGAACCAACATATGTGCGAGCCCAACTAGAGAAAATTTTATGGTATCTAGCTGTAAAATAACACCTTAGGAAAATTTTAAAAATGAAAGCATTCTCGGTCTGTTAAATACTTGTTTCAAAATTTTATATTCAATTATTATTTCTCATATCATGCCGGAAACATGTGCAAGAAGGAAACCCAACTGGAACGTGGCAACTGCAGAGGCCTTAGCATGCTGTACGTAACCTATACGGTACTGCCTATCCTAATCCTCACAAAATTATAATCATTTATAGAGAACAACACACAGTAATGCGAGACGTGTTTTTAAGTAAGTACCGTTTTGAAATTTAAAACATCCCTCAATAATTTTATTTTTACATTAAAGCCTGTACCTTAATCTACGCACTGACGCCATTACAGTCTGATTCTTCCTTGTTTACGTTGTGTACTGAGTGTATAAGACGCCTCCGATAATCGTGAGTCCCGCCGACTGTGAAGTACGGGCTGTTATGAGATTTCTTAGTGCTAAAGGCCTAAAAGCTATCGATAATCATCGTGAGATCTGTGCAGTTTACGGAGAAAACATTATGAGTGATGGAATGGTAAGAAAGTGGGTGAGAGCATTTAAAGATGGCCGCACAAACGTGCAAGATGAACAACGGAGTGGGCGTCCTTCGCTCGTTAATGAAAGTTCGGTGCAGGAGAGAAAACACACGCTTTACGATTTCCTCCTTGCGGGATGTCTTTCCTAATGATACTCGTAGTGTTTTGTATGGCATTGCGACCGAGCACTTGAATTACCGAAAATTGTGCGCACGTTGGGTACCGAAAATGTTGACGGAAGTGCACAAAACCAAACGTTTAGACAGTGCATTGACTTTCCTTGAGCGGTACCATAACGACGGTGATGATTTCTTAAGCCAAATTGTTACGGGCGATGAAACATGGATGGCCTACGTCACACCAGAATCAAAGCAACAGTCCATGGAAGTTGAGCAAGGGCATTGTTTTTCTGCAAGACAATGCCCGTCCGCATGTGGCGAATCAGACCAAATATCTCATCACATCTTTTAGATGGGAGACTCTAGATCTTGCGCCCAGTGACTACCATCTGTTCCTGCACTTGAAGAAACACCAGTGCGGTCAGAGTCTTCAAGACGATGACGAAGTCAAAACAATGGTGATGCAATGGTTAACAAGGAGTCATGCGGCCGACTTCTATGAGGAGGGTATTCAAAAACTGGCACAACGTTATGACAAGTGCCTCAATATTGACGGAAATTGTGCAAAAAAGTAGATTAAAGTACAGGCTTTCATGCAAAAATAAAATTATTGAGATATCTTAGCAAGTCTTTTTTAAATTTCAAAACGGTACTTACTTAAAAACACGCCTAGTATCAGCGTGGCTTTCGATCAAATCGATCGACAACAGATCACATTTTCACCCTAAGATAAATGTTTTGGAAAACACAGGACATTTAATAAATATATCTATAATTTGTTCGTCGATTTTCAACATCCATACGACTTCATCCATGGGAAAAGCCTTCACTACGCACTGTGATAGCTTAGAATTCCTGAGAAGCTGGTGATAATCGTGCGAAATAGCATGGGCGCTGTAAGGGCAGCAGTACGTATCCGACGTTTGACGACAGCAGCCTTTGAGATTGAGACGGATCTCGTACAAGAGGATGCTCTCTCATGTGTTCTATTCAGTGTCATCTTAGAGAATGTAATTAGGGAAAGTAGGCTTCGGGAATGGGCTAGAGTCCAGATGGGTGGTAATTTCAATTGTCTCCCATATGATATAGTACTCGTAAGTGAATCAAGCCATGAACTGAAAGAAATGTACCGGAAAATGAACAACTACGAACATAAGGTTGGGCTACAGGTGAGACAATTAATTAGGAAGAAGAGAAGAGCGGCAACAAATTCTGGAGATAGATGGTATGACGTTGTTTGAGTTCACCACTTCAAGAACTTGGAATCGAAATCTACCTTCCACAACAGCATTCAAATGAACATCAAAGAAAGAATAGTTGAGGGATTAAATGTATATATTCCCTCAGTGGGACGCTCAGCTCAGAATCAGTATCAGCGAATATTCAAATGTTCAAATGTGTCTGAATTTCTAAGGGACAAATCTGCTGAGGTCATCGGTCCCTAGTCTCACACACTACTTAAATAACTTAAACTTATGCTAACAACAAAACACACACCTATGCCTGAGGGAGGACTCGAACGTCCTGTGGGAGCGGCCGCGCAGTCCGTAACATGGCGCCCTAGACCGCTCCGCCACCCCGCGCGGTTCAGCGAATATTAAGACTAGAAAATATAACATAGCGATATGCCCATAAGTCATTTACGGCAGAGAAACATGGACCATGTCTATAGGAGACAAGGAAATACCATTAACATTTCAAAGAAGAGCAATGAAGAACGTATTAGGACCAATCTTAGGTAACGGAAAATGAAGAAGATGGAAAAAATAAGGAAATCTACATCTTGATGCCAGAAACAACAATACTATAAAAGCTGAAGAGTAAGAATGAAGTGGGTTGATCATGTAGTCCGTATGGCAGGAGAAAGACAAGTGAAGAAATCTCTTGAGGGAAAATCATACGCCAGATGCCTTTTCGGACGACCAAGGCGGCCCTGGATGGCGACCTGGAGAAGGTCCTGGCAGGCCTGGGGATTGACACCTTGAGGAACCGAGCACGAAACAGGAAGGAATGGAACCAGTCTGAGAAAGTAGCATGTCGCTTGCTAGGTCTTTGACCGCTTGATATATAAGTAATATGTTTTCATTACTTAATTAAATGGATTTTAAATACCAAAATAACAGAAATTATCGAGCCACTAAAGAAGATTTCTTAATATCGGCGTGAATGCTTTAAAATCAGACCGTCTTACACGGAGCACCATTCATGTATGGCAGAAATGCAGCACACTCAGCCAAAGTCGCTTGTTCGATCATAGACATTACAGTAATGTTTTGCCTCCTGCTACGAGAGCGAGTTATCTTTGCCAAAACGGGAAAGTGTGACCAAGTCTTACCTTGAACTAATAGCTTCGACTGGCTGTGACCATAGAGAATGCTAGGAGGCAGAAATCGTTTGTGACCCACTACGCTTTGCAGGACAAAGACACTTCTTCCAAGCTCGTCGTTCCGAGCAGTACGCTTCAGCAAGTATCTGTTGCTGACAATCGTCTTGTTTGGATACGTACGCATTCGACCAGTAAACGTACAACTGTGAGACCATAGCAAACCGCAAGCATTGCAGTAGCTTTCACATGCTTGTGACCCATGGTAGAAGTCAGATTGGCTAAAGTCATATGGTATTGTATGCGCAAATATCGCATGCGGAATAGCGTTTCTTCGTTTTATTTACAGTTTATTCAGAACACCTAGTGATCTGACTCCATCTCTATTCTAAGCATCAGTAAAGCTTAGTGACTTCTTCCCACTCGCAATGAAGTTTTCGTGGGCTTTATTATTTCTATTGTGATTCAGAGATGTTGTTCGGAGAAATGTGAAATACGTTCTCACGATGTTTATTAATCGCATCACAATGGCGAAATTCTGTTTTTAAATTTTACTCTTTGTCTGCTATATTTTGACTTTGCGAACTGCATACTTCATAGTTCTTCTTTAACAAATTTCAGCCACGTGTATCTGCCTTCATATCACAATGCCTTACTCTTTTTTCTTAAGGTGCTGTGTTTCCAGCACGCGTATTTGCTCTCATATCAGAATTTCTCACGATATCTTTTGCAGGTGGTGTGTTTCATGCATTTGTGTGGCATTCTATTCGGGGTTACATTGAGCTTGGGTTGTCTCCAAGAATGTCTCGTCTTGTTAAAATGTTATCAGCAACAAGGGAATTATTTTCTGCTGAGACTACATCATTGCGAATCACTGCATTCATCACACGAAACCATGCGCCTTGCGGTAAAGAATGTTTGAAATATTTTCGTCATGATTTCACACTTAGTACAAGTCCAGGGACATGCAACACAGCACCGAGAACATAATAGTACTGAAAACACATTTTGAGAAAAATAGCACTTCGAATGTTTGACGTTTACACTCTTCAAATAATTATTTTAGAATCAGAAAAAAAATAACGGTGTCTCCTTTTTACATTACCCCGGAAGTAGTTCTCATACAAAATCAACGAATACATTACAACTGATCACTAATTAAAAAGCAGATTTTTTACTAATGCTGTATTAACTATGCCATGTAATATGTACTACCGACTACAACCTTCGACAGAAAAGCACATTTTTTAATAGCCACGTCTGGATGATCTGCTCAGTTATTTTAAAATACGGCCCCCTTTGTACGAAAGAAGTACCACATTTAGTCAGCAGTGAGAATCCTTACGTAGCACGAGGGATTATGCATTTACCAGTAATCTGTTACACTCTTGTCTTGGTCGCTATAATCTTTTTTATTTTTGCTCCAGATTATGCGTTTCGGTTTAACAGCATCTTCAGATAATCTTATGCGTAATATCTACTCAGGTTTAATACATCTTGCTCAAATAAAAACGTGTAGTCAAGACGAAAAATAAAACGAATGTAGCGATAAAGAAATAAATGTATTATTGAGTCGAATATAGTGTCAGACCTGTTCAAAGCATTTTTGTCAAAAATAAAGTCACGTGGTTGCTAGTACCTCAGGGAAAACTATCAGCCTACACAGGTGGTCTTCAGCAATGTCTGTATTACATCATTTCAACTTATCGCTCGTTCACTTGCTGCTAAACTGAAGGCAACGAGGCTGAATGGTTTCTAATGCACTTCTGTATCTTTCTCACGACCCAGACAACGAAGACAAAACACAAATTGTTCGACCGTAGCACGCGACGTGATGTGAACAGAGATTCCCTTGTCGTCTCGTTGTGCCTCGGCGCTGAGCTCCGTTCTCTCGGAGCACGGGCTCGGCTATTACCGAGGAAGCCGACTCGGACCACATTGCGTCACGAATCTTAAAACGAGCAACGAGGCAAGGTCTTGGAGACTGCAATTGAAGTTCAGGTTTTATTTGCCAGTCTATTGTCAGTTCAACAAACGAAACGAAACTTTTAATTACAGTGATCTTTTTTTTGTACTGCTGTTTCGGAGAGTTAGCAAACCACTTATGGAACGTATGATCCAATAGAGTCAATGTCACCCTAACCATGACCATTAAGCTTACAAAGTTCACTATTTTCCGCTTTGTTTACTGTGGTGTACGTGACCTTAAACAATCGAGATGCATCGAAATTCTTCTTTATTTACAAGCATAAGGGGCTTGGTGCTCCTTTATTCCCACATTTTTGTTTCGTTAAACAAAAGATATCTATAGTCAAGGTAACCAATACTGCTGATGAATTAAAGAAACTTACATTACAAACGTTTATCCATGAATAGTGAAATATCAGCTTTAATCCATTATTGCCGACTAAGCTTAGCAAAGAATAGCACATAGCTTACTCACGACATACAATTCAGTGTAAGCATAAATAAGCAGTGTATTCTGTACAACACACAGAGGACTGCTATGAAAATAATTGTGATTTGCCTTAGCTTTTTAAAATCCTTCATTGCTAAGGCATACAAATTATTAAAAAATACAATAAATCACTAAAAGCTGATTAATCTCCTTCCTGAAAAGCTGATTGCTCTTCTTGGTAAAGTCCGCAGCTCGTGGTCGTGCGGTAGCGTTCTCGCTTCCCACGCCCGGGTTCCCGGGTTCGATTCCCGGCGGGGTCAGGGATTTTCTCTGCCTCGTGATGACTGGGTGTTGTGTGCTGTCCTTAGGTTTTAAGTAGTTCTAAGTTCTAGGGGACTGATGACCATAGATGTTAAGTCCCATAGTGCTCAGAGCCATTTTTTTCTTCTTGGTAAATGAGTGACTATTTTCAAATTGATAACTAAAATTTCTAACTAGATACTAGAACTAACAGTGGAACCAGAAAAAAGAATTCTTAGTAAAGAAGTGGAAGAGTCACTGTTCAATTGTTTGTTAATTTTAAATTTAATGTAATTCCACTCTTTATTTGAAAGAAAAGTAAATAAGTTTGACGGACACCCCTCGAAAAGAATATCCTGAACGATCCAAAGTGCTGCACTGATGCAGTCTACGCCTAGACATCAGAGAATGGTATAAGACAGCTATCTTCCTACAAGGTGTCCACTACCATTACGTAAATTAGGATGTCCGATTTGTCGGTGTACCAACACAGAAAGTCCAATGCGTCTGCAAGGAATAATGTACCACCCTCAGCGACGTAAAATTGCCTAAGAATAGAGGTCGTAAAAAGATCCTAACCAAGAGCCACTAATGACAATAGTTTTCAAATATCACATAGGTAGATAATACGTGAACTGAAGTTAGGTCCATACCTTTTCCCAAGAATACGGTTACAGGAACCATGTACCTGAATATACTGGACACCTGGCTTTCTTCAATGTCGAGAGAACATGCTGAAAATTTCGATTTCCTTCCTTTCAGGAAGGTCACATTTCGTAATGGGAAGCGGTCGAGTAAAACAGAAGTGGTACCTGGCGTTCGCCAAGGAACTCTTACAGGACCTATAACGCTCCTAATTCACATAAGCAATTTAGCTGACCAGATTGTCTGCAGATGATGCTGTCTTATACCGACTACTCAGGTCATTAGTTGATAAAACCAATTCAAATGGTTCAAATGGCTCTGAGCACTGTGGGACTTAACATCTATGGTCATCAGTCCCCTAGAACTTAGAACTACTTAAACCTAACTAACCTAAGGACACCACACAATACACAGTCATCACGATGCAGAGAAAATCCCGCCCCGCCGGGAATCGAACCCGGGAACCCCGGCGTGGGAAGCGAGAACGCTACCGCACGACCACGAGCTGCGGATTAAAACCAATTGCAAAATGATTTAGACACGGTACCTCTAAGGTGCGAAAAGTGGCAATTGACTCTAAATAAATGTGTCTTCATCCACATGAATAATAAAAGGTATCCGTTAAGTTTCGGATACACGCTAAATGGCACAAATGTAAAGGCTGTCAATTCAACTAAGTATATACGTACCACGAACAATTTAAACTGCAACGATCACATACGAGAGTTGCCCAGAAAGTGGGCGCCGCATTTTTTTCTTCAACAGTTCCTTATAGAACACAATGAGAATTACACACACGAAAGAGTGGTGTTTTATCTACACACCCTATTTTTCCACGATCCATGGCCTTCCTTCAGCGCGAAGTAAGGGCGTGTATACCCTGTTGGTGCCAAACCTTGTCCTGGCGGCGGAGCCAGTGCATCTCAGTGTGAATCGCTTCCTCATCGTCCTCAAAATGTCCTCCACAAATGGGATCTTTTAATCGCCCAAACAAGTGGAAGTCCGATGGAGCTAGCTCAGGGCTGTAGGGTGGAAGGGATAACACTGTCCAACCCTCTTTTGCGATGTGTTCAGCAGTCATCAGACTTGTGTGGGGCCGAGCGTTATCGTGTTGCAACAAAACATCTCTGGGCTGCTGCGGCGTCGACGTCGCCGGAAGTGCGTCTTCAGTTTTGTTAACGTGTTGACATGGGCTTCTGAAATAATGGTTCCGCCTCTTGGCATCACATCAATGAGAATCACACCTTCACAGTCCCAGAACACTGTGGCCATGACCTTGCCGGTGGAAGCAGTAACTTTGAATTTTTTCTTCTGCGGGGAGTGGGAATGGCACCATTCCGTCAACTGTCGTTTTGTTTCGGGCTCAAAATGGTGGACCCAGGTCTCATCACCAGTCACAATGCGGGACCAGAAGGCCTTCGCCTCAGCTTATAAACGTTGCAACAAATCAAGACAAATGTTTCTCTTGTGCGATTTGTCATCCACCGTTACACGTCGCGGGACCCATCTTGCACACACTTTTGAATATCCAAGAGTGCAGATTATTGCATTCACGCTTCCTTTGTGACTGTGTAGGCTTCCCCGGCGTATTAGTATATCAAATTCTTGTCGGGTTTGCAGTTGGATCAAACTGTCATCTGAGCACAATATTTCAGCGGTCCACCTTGCCGCCATCATCAGGTGAGGAAAACTACGCCGGTGAGAGCAACGTAGCTTTCCTCTCCTGATGACGGCGGCCAGGTGGACCGCTGAAATATTGTGCTCACATGACAGTTTGATGCGGCCGGAAACCGGACAAGAATTTGACACACTTCCTTTGCTGATTGACAGATGCAGCACCATCTGCCGCGTCGTAATGGGTCAGTCCTCGCGAATGGCAACAGAAGCTCGCTGCAATATGGCAGGTGTGACAGCCGTGGATGGTCTCCCCGACCGCTGCAAACCGTGGAGCTCCGCCGAACCGTCTTCTGATGACTTCACCCTCCGTGCCCAACGACTAACTGTACTTCTGTCGACAACCTATGTTCCATAAACTCTGCAAAAGCGTTTGTGAATATTCCCCACAGTTTCTTTCCCTGCAGTGAGAAATTTAACGACGGCACGTTGCTTGTAACGTACATCACCCACAGACGCCATTTTGAAACTGTCCTACAGCTACGCTATCTGTTGCAAGTGACGGTAACTTTGCACGCTCAGTCAGGAGACTTCAAATAATACATACGTAACGTTTCGCATTCGTAGAATCGTTTCGGCTGAGAAAAAAAAATACGGTGCATTACTTTCTGAGCAATCCTCGTAGATAGCGATGTGGGTGAAGCGTACCAAAGAGTGTGTTTTACAGGCAGAATATGCAGAATAAGTAACAAATCCACTAAAGAGACTGTCAACACTACTCTTGCCCGTCCTCTGCTAGAGAACTGCTGCGCGGTGTGGCGTGCTTGCCAAATAGGACTGACGGAGGACATCAGACAAGTACAAAGAAGGGCAGCATATTTTGTACTACAGTAAAAGAGTGGACAGAGGGTCGCGGGTATGATACACGGGTTGGGGTGGCAATCATTAAATGAAAGACGCTTCTCGTTGCGGTGGGATCTTTTTCGAAATTTCAATCGTTAACTTGCTCTACTGAATGCGAAAATATTCAGATGACGCCCATATACATGGGAAGAACTGATCATCGTTATAAAATAACTCGTACAGGAAGATTTAAATCTACTCCTTTTGCCTCGCACTGTTCGAGAGTGGAACGATATAGAAATAGTGCGAAGGTTGTTCGATAGTTATTATTCTGGGTATTTAAGTTTGAATTGCACTGTATTAAAGTAGATGTAGACGGAACAGCATCGCACTGGAACATACATGTGAGGGTATGTGTTAAACAATGTACTGCCTCAACGATTTTTCGCCCGTATTTGTTCCGCAAATCTCTCATTGCTCCACTGGGTTTGAAGGTCATCTCACGTCACGGCATACGACGCTTTCTCACGATTATTGAGAATCTGTGTCATTTGCTTCGCCTTGTGTGAAATTGGGATAAACTGCGACGCAATATAGTAACAGGAGAGAATATAGTAAATATCTCTAAATATTCTCGCCTATCGCCTAGATATTTGTCACTCATACGGTGGGGGACACAATGAAGATTTTGAAAGGTAAATGACAACTCTGGTTTTAAAAAGATATAGACTCCGATGGTCTGTTTGAAAATAAACAGTTTCAGTCTCGTAAGTTAAAATGCACTCCAAATGTCTCTCTCATTTAATGCGGAAGATGCAGGGGTTGAATAAAAATACGGAAACATTATTCGAAATGCATGCTTGAAACTAAATGCAGGTGTTAGCCAAGACTGCAGGTGGCTCTGTTGTATATGACCTTGAACTGCACCTGCGCAATGTTCTCAAATAGAGTACAAGCGTCGCGTGGGCGGAGCAGTGTTCTGTGCAATTGTGAGTGCATAACGTCGAGGCTGAGTGAATTAGAACGTGGGCCAATTGTTTGTGCTCTCATGGCGGGTGCTTCCGTAAACAAGGTAACCGAAGAGCATGGTATTTCAAGAGGCACCGAACTGAAGATTTATAAGGCGTACAGGTAAAGCGGGAAAACATCATCCGCTAAGTCACAACGAGAACAGAAGTGTGCGTTGAATGATCGTATCAGACGGTGATTGTGACGAAAAATAAGTGGCAGACAGATGCAAAATTACTGCAGAACTGAATGTCGCACTCACGAACTCTGTCAGTACCAAAACAACACGAAGGGTGCGCTGTAAGCAGGGAACTGCAGGGCGAGTTGGAATTTCAAAATCAATCATCAGTGTTGCAAATGACCCTAATAGGAAAACCTAGATTATGGAGCAGTGGAAGATAATCACTGTTTCAGACTGTTTCCAGTTTCTGGCAGAGAAATGGCTTGTGCCAAGAGAGAAACATAGCGGTGATTCGGTGATGTTTTGGATAGCCATATGCTGTTATTCCGTGGGCCGTGAGTCTCCATGGTTAGTCTGCAAGGTCACACCGATTTTTTTTTTTTTTTTTTAGTCGTCATGGCTGCCTACCCTTCGCTATTTGTTCGTAGTGTGAAAGACGTTGACAGGCAGTCTACCGATCTATCGTCATAATTCTTTAAAATGAATGGGAATGACAAAAGAGAAGAATGAGATTTCTCAGTTCGCATAAGTTGTAGTTAAAATATATTTACTATTAAATGACATAATGGTACCACGCAGAGAGAATTTGAACTTTTAAATGACAAGCCTGCATTTGCAGACAGACTACTGGAAGAAATTGGTGGTACCAATAGTAAAATTTCAGAAGTCGAACAGTCACAACAGTTTTCAATGGAAACGAGCGAACAGTATGGAGACATCATATATTATTGTAAAATGCGTTAGTTAAGTAAAGGGGCATGCCAGGAACGAGTTTTTCGATTTAAATCTCGCTATTGTTGAATTAACCGGATGGATTGCAGATTTCGCATTTGACTGGATTTGATTGCACATGGTCCACAGTAAGACATTGCAAGGTAACCTCTTTCTGATTTGATGGGGATGCATTCAAAATGAAAATCGCCTTGTAGAAGGGTCACATTCTCTCGAAGACAATCCAGTTCCCTAAGCTCAATGGCGTTAAAGGAAGTGCGAGGTTTGAAGAATTCATTGTGGCCTTGCAAGAACTACAACGATAGCTTCATAAAGGTTTTGAGGTCACTGTCAATCTTACATGTGCTTCGAGCTGATTTAGAGACTGTTTGCTGTTTCATATGAAAGCGCCTCTGTACATTTGCAGATGTAACTGACTGACCTGCTAGGTAATTCCAGTTTTAATTACAAACCTTTTTACATTAAAACAATCCAGAACGTGTAGATTTTTTTTTCTCATGTGGATTTTTCCAAGTCACAATAATGAAGTTGCAAAAGTCTTGCAATATTTTGTTCGACATATTTGCGTGAAAAACCTGTTTAGAATATGAAACTAAATATGTCACGATTACAGGGTTAATTGATTGCGAAATTCTGTGAAATTTTCTGCGTCTGTTTGTAAGTTGACAGTCTGTACCAGTCAAAGATTATCTTATGTTTTTAGCGTGCCAAAAATAATTGATACTGAAAACTTGAAATGTCTGTGGTCTATGCTGTTGAGAAACGTCAAATATATAATTAAGTCCTAAGCAGTACCACTGTACTACCTTTTACATGCAGCGCGTTCGCTGTATTCCCCTCTTCCCCCTCATCACTCTCGGACGGCCTAGTGTGGCAGAGGGGGAAATGTGAAGTGAGGATGAGCACTTTTGCACTCGGGCCTAGGTGTGGTCCACGAGGCGAAATCTCGGCCACCGTTGCTCTATAGCTGCCTCTTGTACCAATGAAGTTGTTCAGTGATGTCTTAACACTGTCTTCGCCAATACACCAGAGAATATTCCTCATTCATTACCTTATCAGAAAACTAATTTTAAACAGTTTTCTGTAACACATCTAAGTGTTTCTATTCTGTTCTTTTCCGGTTCTCTCACAGTGCATGTTTCACTACGATACAATGCAGTGCTTGAAACATACATTCCCAGAAAATTTGTCCTCAAATTAAAGCCTAGCTTGAAACTAGTAGACTTCTCATAGCTAAGAACGCCCTTTTTGCCAGTGCTGGTCTGCTTACATGTCCTCCTTGCACATGTCCACCATGGGTTGTTTTACTGATAAGGTAGTAGAATTCCTTAACTTCATCTACTTCGTTATCACCAATCCTGATATGCAGTTTCTCGCTGTTATCATTTCTGCTGCTTCTCATAATTTTCGTCTTTTTTCGATTTAAACTCAGTTCATATTGTATACTCACTCAGCAGATCCTATAATAGTTCTTTACTTCCACTGAGGAAAAAAAATGTTATTAGCGACTCTTACCATTGATATCCTGTCACCTTGAACCTAACTTTTATTTCCGTCATTGATTCTTCGCTGTATAGTTTGAGGAATAGGGGCGAAAGACGACATCCCTGTCTTATATCCTTTTTAATTCGATCGTTCTTGGTCCTCTGGTCTTATTGTTCCTTCTTGGTTCTTCCACTTATTGTACAGTACCTGTAAGTTACCCTATTTCTATCCAAATTTCGGACATCTTTCCACCATTTAACATTTCTGAACACTTTCTCTGCGTCGATAAATCCTATGAATCTGCCTTCATTTTTCTTTAGCTTTGCTTCCATTATTAAACTCAAAGTCAGAACTGCCTCTCTAGTGCCTTTTCCTTTCCTCATCTAACTCAACTCAGTATTCTTTTCCATTATTCTGCATATTATTCTTGGATACATGAGTTGTAGTGCTGATTGTACGATAATTCTCGCACTCAAATATTCTCGCAGTCTTCGGAATTATGATGATGTAGTTTTTCCAAAAGTAATATGATATTGCCACACTCATACTTTCTACTGTGGTGTCGCGGAATAGTCAAGAATTGGAAACGTGGAATATTGTCAAAGTATCGTTGCCTATGCCGATAGCCATAGGCAGTAGGTTAGCCAAGAGGTAAGAGGATTGCACATGTATTGGAATGTGTCGTCACGCAGGGGCAATGGCCTGGTTACACACAACAGACGAGGGAGAATTGCTTACCACGCGGGTTTGTATTAGACATAGACTTTTGTAAGATATATGACAGAGGTATAGCGTCAGCTGTACTGCATTTCACAACTTCTGGTAAGTCTGCCGTAACAACGCGTAACTCTGTCGCAAGAACACCTAAGGGGTGAGTACGACAGATAAGTCAGCAGTATAAGTGGAATGAATGCGTTGATTACAAACGAGCATGACGTCAGGACATCGCTCGTGCTTCCTTTAAATACGCCACCTTTGATAGCAACAAGGCAGTTGCAGTTAGGTGTGTACTGGGTCGCTGCGTAGTGCTCAGCTCGGTGATCGACATGTTAATCTTTATTAAGGAGATGTTTCAGTAAGGGCGGCCCATCCAGCAGCAGATGTAAGGGGACAGTACCAGCTCTGGTCCTCTCTGCTGCCACTGTCAATCATCAACCCAGGATTAGCAGACATCGCGGCAGACTCGCTCGCTGCCAATGCTGACCACATCAGTGAGCCGTCGTCGAGTTCGTGCGGGGCCTAGGCCCTGTGCATCCGCCGTCACAACAGGGTGAGCCGACGACGCTGGGGTACTGCAGCCCGTTCCGCCCGTCCACCGCGGACGAGCCACCTGGAGGAGCAGGGAAGAAGACGGGGTGGGATATAATACACTCCGCACTACAAGAACGCCTCTCATGACGACAGCGCCGGGACTCCAACCTGGAGCCTCCATGCGCAGCGGCTTGCTGTCCGCCGCCGAGCCAGCCGGCCATCTGAGCGCCGCCAGCCACACGAGGCCAAAGTAAGGGCATTCTTCTGCTACGTCACAGCACGCGGCGCTGCGCTAGTAAGACTGGTGCGGAACGGAGCTGGTGTCATTGCTACGAGTCAGCGGGGACTCGGGGAAGGTCGTTGATATCAACAAGTTCAGCCAGCCCGTGTTAACGCGGGCCACATTGTACTCGGCAGGAATAAAAGTGTTATGAATTATTAATGTTTCTTTGGCGTTTCTGAAGCGTCCACAGTCAATTCCTAGCAACGTGACAACTCGAGAGGTGACCACTCGGCCTCCAGTCCACCGTAGGCGACCGGGACCACCGGGCACCTACAGATTTGGTGTCAGAAGTCCTCGCGCCCACTGCCTACGGATTTGGTATCAGAAGTTCAATAAAATGGCTCTGAGCACTATGGGACTTAACTTCTGAGGTCATCAGTTCCCTAGAACTTAGAACTACTTAAACCTAACTAACCTAAGGACATAACACACATCCATACCCGAGGCAGGATTCGAACCTGCGACCGTAGCGGTCGCGCGGTTCCAGACTGTAGCGCCTAGAACCGCTCGGCCACACAGGCCGGCGGTATCAGACGTGTTCGAACCACCCACTACAGCACTGACCTGCAGATCCGGTATCTGGAGTCGTCGACACCGCCACTGCAGGACTGGCACCACATAGTTGCGGTCAGAACTGTCGACTCTACACAGCCTTGTGGTAAGTGCACGATGCGATTTTTGTTAATAACTGTGGATGCACGTTCTTTGTGGGAGTTCACTTTGTGAGACCTGCAAAAACAGCAGATTTATCTGAGTTTAAGGGAAACAGTTGGGAAACGTACTTGGTACCAGTCAGATGTACTGTGTGTAATTTAACGGGGCATGGGGAGCCATGCACAAAGTTTCTAGTAGTAGAACGTTCTTCTTGTAGACTGTTTGATCATGCAGCACACAATTGTAGAGAGTGTCACTGGGCAATAACAAGGCGGAAGGATTAAATGTGTTTAGTTGTGCATTGTGAGTCGTGTTTGTCTTCTTGTGTGTAGTGCTCAACGGTGACAAAGGAGTTGAGTAGCTAGTGTAATTGTTCTGAGGAGTAAATTCAGTATAGAGTAAGTTGTTGATAATTTGCACAAATCATGCCGGAAACAAGATCCGTCAGTACTGAAGTGAGTATAGCTGGTCTGACGGAGCAAGTCTCAAAATTGTTAGAATATAATGCGCAGCATAAGTTGCGTCATGTAGAACTAATGACGCAAATGGAGACCTTGCGTTCGGTGCAAGAATCGCAAACGGGTTCGAGTGAGTGCAAGTCAGTAGCAATGTCGAACCTTGCAATATATCCTGCAGTAGCTAACCTGATCACGCCTTTCTCGGGTAAAACAACAGAGGATGTCACACCGTTCATTGACGATGTTTTGGCAACAGCTGCAATGAGCAATCGGTCGGACGTAACTACGTTACGTATGGCAAATTTGCGACTTGCAGGGGAAGCCAAGACGTTCGTGATGTACCATGAGACGCTTAGTAAGGCGAGCACGTTTGAAGAATTGGCAGTTGGGTTACGACAAAGATATCGTAAGCAGAATAGTGCAAGATTTTTTAGGGAGAGGTTAGTTAATTTGAACAGAAGGTCAATGAGACAGTGGAGTCTTTTTCAGATAGGATACGGAAAATTAATTCGCAGACCTATGAATTATCGGGTAATCCTGATGCGGATCGTGTCTTACTACGAGAGGCAAAAAACAGAGCCCTCGATGTATTCCTCAGGGGAATTCCTACAGAATTTTCTCGTTGGGTTAGGATGGAGAATCCTGGGGATTTAGCTGCAGCACTGCGTATTGCAACGCATCTGCAGGAGACAGACATTGCAACAAGGGTTCGCAATGATAAACACATCTTTGCGTTGGATAGGAAAGGTCACGTGAAGGCTCAATGCAAACAGCCGCAGTGCTATGCTTGTAAATGCTACGGTGACAACGTGAATGAGTGTCGTAGTAAGCAGAATAGTAACGGGAATAAACAGGAAAAAGCGTTAAACGGGAACGGGAATGTTTCGTCCGTCGGAAGACAATCCCGGTAAGCAGCAGTACGGTAAAAACTAGTACAGAGACGGATTATTGCTTGATGGGTGTTGTAAGGAATAAAAGATGAAAGTTTTTGATTGATACAGGGGCACATGTATCTGTTGCTAGTCTAGACCTCGTGGGTAGAAGAAGACTAGGTACTCCTAGGTACAGATTACGTGGAGTAGGAATAATGAGTTGCAATCACTGGGTACAACACAGCTCGTTTTTAAGATTGGAACTGTAGAGTTCAGAGAGCAAATGGAAGTGTTGCCAACTGTGGGACAAGGGTATTCTGTGATTCTCGGACTGGACTTGCTCGACAAACACCATGCTAAAATTAGTCTTTCACAGCGTACAGTTGAACTTAGTGGAAACTAGTTTTAAATGGATACAACAGCTGTAAATGATTCTACGTCGGGAGGTGCATCCGCTGCTAAGATGTCAGCAATTGAACCGCATACAGGGGCACTAAAGAGGATTACGCATGTCAAAGTGCCTTCAGGTATAGGGAAGTTAGTTTGGTTGTCAGTAGGTACCGATGTACCACAGCAGAGACTATGTGTGGTGGAGCCACTGCAGAGCAATGAAGCATTGGATGAAATGCATTGTTTTATTAGGAGGGGCATTGCGCGCGTAACGGGTATAAATGGGGAACTGATGATTCCGGTCAGTGTAGATAATTTTGGGGCAGATGAAGTGGATCTCCCAAAGGGTTTAGCGGTAGCAAGTTTGGAACTACTCGACGATGAGGATATAGGTGAATCCCAAGGTGATTATAACGTCAAGCAAACCGTCAAGGCATCTGTACTGCGTCATAAGATTCGTCATTTGGATAATGGTGATCGGAAAGCTATGGAAGCTTTGTTATTAGAGTATTTAAATTTGTTTAATTCAGAAGGTCCATTACCAGCAACTCCTATTACATATCACCGCGTACCGACTGGTGATAGTCCGCCGGTCTAGAGAAAACCATACAGGATAGTGAAACACCTGCAACCACTAGTGGAAGAATTTATTAATCAACGGCTAAGGGACGGTATATAGAGAACAGTGAAAGCCCGTGGTCTGCCAACATAGTGATAGTTATTAAGAAGTCATTGGACGATACCAAGAAGTATAGGATTTGTTGTGATATCGTTTTTGGAACGCACGAACTGTAACAGATACGTACCCAATACCGAACATCACGGAAACATTGGACAACCTAGGTCGGTGTAAATATTTTCCGACACTAGATCTAAAGAGTGGGTACCATCTGATAGAAGTAAGTCCCGAGGATAGACCGAAGACGGCCTTTACAACAAGCCTTGATCACTTTCAGTATCGCAGAATGCCATTTGGGTTGAAAAACGCTCCTGCTACATTCCAGCGTCTGTTAGATGGTGTGCTTCGGGGACTGAAACCGAAGATTGCTATGGTATACCTCGATGATATTGTTACTTTTTCGCGTAGTATGGAAGAGCATATGGAACGACTGAGCGAAGTATTTAGTAGGCTAAGAGCGGCAAATCTTACGCTTAATGTCGAGAAATGTCAGTTTGGTCAGACGCAAGTGACTTATCTTGGGCATATTATCAGTCAGGATGGGGTAAGAACGGATCCTCGTCTATCGTCGGCTGTGTGTGGTTTTCCAGTACCACAGACCACTAAACAAGTTCAGCAATATGTCGGTTTATGTAATTACTACAGACGATATGTAAACAGGTTCGCGGAAATTGCACATCCATTACCGAGATTGTTAAAGAAAGGTGTTACGTTTGAATGGACAGCACAGTGTCAGGAGGCATTCGAGAAGCTCAAACAGATATTAACATCAGACCCAGTGTTGATACTTCCTGATTTCGAACAAGAGTTCATACTATCTTGTGATGCTACTAATATTGCTGTAGGTTGTATTCTTTCTCAGAGGGTTAATGGACAGGAACATCCAGTGGCTTATGCTTCCAGGCAACTGCATAAGGCAGAGAAGAATTATTCAACTACAGAGAAAGAAATGTTAGCAGTCATTTACGATATCTCCTATTTTCGCTGTTTTTTATATGGGCGTAAGTTCAAGGTAATTACAGATCACGCAGCATTGATGTGGTTGTTGGGGTTGAAAGATTCTTCAAGTCGTTTTACGAGATGGGCACTGAAACTAGGTGAATTTGACTACGAGGTAATTCACAAACCAGGGGTAAAACATACGAATGCAGATGCGCTTAGTAGAAAAACAGCAGCTGTACAAGTTGTGGGCATAAGTGAGAAGGAGTGGATAAAGGCGCTAGCCACTGACAGAGAGTGTCGATTGTTCCGAACGCAACCGCAGTTTGAAATGCAGGATGAGTTGCTTTACAGGAAGACGAAGTGCGGACTATGCGTCGTAGCACCGGAGTCGCTGAGGGAAGAAGTGTTGAAACAAGCGCACGACCATGTATTGTCGGGTCATGGTGGCAAAAGAACGACTGATAGACGGGTTGCTGAAAGGTTTTGGTGGAAGACACTGAAAGGTGGCTACACTGAGTCACAGCGCCAGAGATTGCGCCAAAGAGTATTATTCAGCCGCCTCCACTGGCAGTGTTTGTTGAGATGTGGTAGTGGAGAGTGCTTGCTGAGAAGTCGTAGTGGAGAGTTCTTGTCGAGAAGTCGTGGTGGAGAGTGCATATTGAGAAATGGGCAGTAGGAGTTCCGATGTAGCCGTGACAAGTTGTGAGCATATGTTGTATGCAGTTGTTCTGATGGGCTAGACAGCCGATGCTGTTCGATTGCGGATGTTGTAATGATCAGAGTGTATGTTTCGTCAATATATATGAAGGTAATAATTTTTTTTATTTTTATTTCAAATGTCTTAAACAATAATGCCTCTTGGTCACAGGTTCAGTCAACAAAGCATCTGGCTTGTGTTCATGTATTAGAGCGTAATTCTGGTTTCTATGTGCAAGTATAGTATTTCAGTTTTATTTAATTAATTCAGTGTAAATGGTATTTAAAATATCTTGTCTTTTTGAGGAAGAACCGTGCCAGATGTGTACGTTGAATCACACTTCCACACACAGAACAGTTACACTTGTGCTTTATTGTTCGTAGCTTTTGTTTCGTAGCTTTTATAGTTGCTGGGGACTTAATTAATTAATCGTGTTAACGGAAGTTTTCTTTCATTTCTTGTTGTTATTCTGTGCAGTCAGACTGCGTACTAATACCAGTCAGGGCCAAGCGGTTACGAGACTGCGTAACCGGACAGTCAGCTACTAAAATTAAAATTATTTGTATAATATTTAATTAAGCCCCCATGCACGTGGCGACCGCTGCTTCGGATCGTCCCTTGGAATTCTTTTGATAGTAAAAATAGCAGACAGTAGTATTGTTGTAGTAATTTGTAGTAATAGAATATTGCATGTGTAGATTTGCTAATTGAACATTTGTAGTTGTCTTGTGATTCTTCTAATGGTATTTTTGCAGAATTTAATTTTTGATGTCTTGTATACAGGTCTGACAATGTTGTGCAATTGTGAAGGTTTTAATTGTTCGTTAGGCGTGTTTGTCGGGAAGCATTTCGTGTGAATGGTATTGTTGGTGGTAAAGTGTTATATTGTGTGTAATTTTCGTATAGTGACGAGTTTTGTATGTTTTGTAAATGATTAGGCGGTCGATGAAAAAATTCAAAAATGACGAATAGTGAGAATGACGAAATTGTTAACGTGGCGAACTCGCCAACACATGAGAACAGTATGATGAATAATGAAGTAGAAAACAATTTAATAAGTCGGGAAAATATTCCGGAACCAGTTCAAAATTTTTCACAGTCAAAACATTTTCAGAATTCGAGATTAACAACAGAAGATTCTGGAATAGTATCGAACACAGATAGCTTTACGGCTATGTCGAAAGAAGTTAGTCTTACGGGAAATGTTAGGGGCGAAAAGAATTTCGAACAAGTTAACATGGAGCAGTTGATGAGTGCAATATTAAATTTGGGATCACGGTTAGAAACTGATATGGGAACTTTGGCAACACAGTTAGACTCACAAATAGGAACAATTAAAACAGAGATAGGAACAATTAAAACCAAGATGAAAGCAATGGCAACACGGTTAGGTTCACAAATAGGAACAATTAAAACCGAGATGGAAACAATGGAAACACAGTTAGGCTTACGAATAGGGACATGTTTCAAAAACATGAAAGATGAATCAAAGAAAGAAATTACAGAAGAAGTACAACCGATTTTGAATGCTCACAATAATAGATTAATTTCAATAGAAATCAGGCAACAGGAACAGGATAGAGAACAGGAAGAAAGAGATCGCGTGATAGTACGAAAGTTTTCACAAGTTAAATTTACAACGTGCACATGATAAGGAAGAAATACTTGAAAGAATCGAGGAATCCGTATCAAATGACAGAATAAATAACCTAACACAACAGTATGGACAGTTAACTACTAAATGTGTCAATACCGAAACCCGAGTCGCGACACTTACGGAAGACGTAAATAAACAGAAAGAACAAATAGGTGACTTATCGAAAAGAGTTGAGGAGATTGCAGATAAATTGAAAAGTCTTAGTTTAAATGGGGACAGAGACTCAGATGATAAAGCTCCATTGCCATTTGCAGAAACAGAAGAGTACCAGAATATAAATAAGCATGTTGAAAATTTAATGATCGCGTTAAAAGGGAATTTGAGGCATTACAAAAGCAAGTCAAACATATTGAAAGCGAAATCGTTGGAAAAGACAGCAGAAGAAATTTGAAATCACCGATAGCAGCGGGTTTTGAAGAAGATAATGTATTTCATTTACGAGATGCAACAAGAGAGCGCCAGGCGCGCGAACTTGACAATAATCGACATTGGGACTGGGACAGACGCGGTAGGTCTTTGTCGCATCGAGGAGAAAACTTTGACTGTAAACACTTCTTAACTGTTCGGAAAATTAAGATCTTTCGCAATTCTAAGAACGACCGACATCCATGTTCATGGTTAGATCAATTTATGTACGCTCTTCCACCAAATTGGCCACTAAGTCACAAACTGGAATTTATGTGTGGATATTTAGAAAACGAACCGGCGACGCGGATGCGCGCACTTATTAGAGATTGTAATAATCTAAATGATTTTTATCATGCATTTCTATCGGCATATTGGTCCGAAAACACACAAGACAGAGTCAAACATAGTCTTATTATGCAGCGTAATTTTAAACAGTCTGAGTTCCGCACGCCGGCACAATACTTTGAAGACGTGATTCGAAGGAATGAATTTCCTTCCAACCCTTATAGCCCGACTGAATTAATTCGCATTTGTTTAATTAAGCTGTCACAATCGATAAGACACATTGCTTTAGCCGGAAGATGTAAAAGTCCTCAGGGGATTCGCTACATTAAGTGAATATGTGCCGTAGCGTGCACAGGGCCCCGAGCTGTAGTGGTGCTATTTCCCTTTTAGTTTTCTGCACTGCTGCCTACTCTTTTACTATTCCTTGTATCTATCAAAACAACTCTTCGACTATCAATCTATCTAGAGAGTCGGTAAACAATAACCGGATATGGCTATTTTACCCAAAAGTGATTTCGGAAATTACCGTTTGGACTTACTGTATCTTCAGCAGCATTCATTCATAGCTTAAACGAAATTTTACCTGTTTATCTTCGTGACAATATTACTTCATATGTTGACGATATTCTTATTGCTAAACGTTCTTGGAGAGAGCATAACAAAATTTTGGATTCTTTATTACGTATTTTTGCAAGAGTTGGCATTACAGTGAACTTTGAAAAATCTGAATTTGGTCGTTCTCAGGTGAAATTTCTTGGTCATATTATTTCTACAGAAGGTATTCTCCCTGATCCAGGGAAGCTAGACGCAATTCGTAATTATGCTGTTCCTACCACAAAACGTGATGTTCGTAGTTTCCTTGGTGTCTGTAATTTTCTTGGACGCTTTGTTAGATTGGAAGATTTGGTCACACCTCGTTTATGTGAACAATCTGGAAAGATTTCTAATTGGTGTTGGGATGAGGAAGCTCAATCAGAATTTGAAAAACTTCGTGATGCTTTAGTTGCTGCTCCACTTCTTTCACATCTGGATTTACCTAAAGATTTTTGTTTGGCGACGGACTCATCATACAAAGGCTTAGGTGCACACTTATTTCAAGAGATAGAAGATAACGGCGTTATAATGCAGAAAACTATTGCCGATCTGTTCTTGCCAAATGCAAATTATGTCAAAAGGCTAAGCCGCCAACTATTTCTCACAGAGCACCATTGTTTCCTATCATTCCAGCGAAATTAAAGGACATGGCTGCAGTCGATTTGTTCGGTCCAGTGGTTTGTTCTACTAATGGTTTTGCGTACATTTTGGTAGCAGTGGAATTGACATCAAACTATGTGTGTTTTACACCCTTACATAAAGCAACAGCTCGTTTAGTATCTAATGCCTTTATCAAACATTTTCTTAAAGAAGTGGGTCACGTTGATAAGTTTATATCAGATAATGGATCACAGTTTCGCTCTAAAATTTGGCTTCGTACTCTAAGGCGTCGTAAGATTAAACCAATTTTCATTTCACTTTTTCACCCTCAGTCTAACGTTTCAGAGAGATGGATGAAGGAAATCAATAAACTGTGTCGTCTTTACTGTCATCAGAATCACGGAACGTGGGATCAGTATCATCATATTTTTCATAACATTCTGAATGAACTCCTTAACGATTCAACTTCTTTACCGCCTATATTGATATTAAAAATAAAGCACCGACAAATCGCATTTCTGAAATCGTTCCTTTTCCGCCTACACGGAAACTGCGGCATTCTGAAGTTGTCAACCTGGCTCTACAAAATATTGCATCTGCGGCTGCTAGAAGAGAGAAATCAGCTAAACGTCCTGGTCGTTTAAAAACCTTGTCAGTTGGTCAAAAAGTGTTAATTAAGTCTCACCGTTTGTCTCACAAAGGAAAAGGCTTGTGTCACAAGTTTTTTCTGCTTTATAACGGTCCATATAGAGTTCGCAAAATTATTCATGATAACACTGTCGAAGTAGAAACTCTTAAATCTCGGCGCTCTAAGGGAATACATCACATATGGAACGTTAAAATTTTTGTGGAATGACATACTTTCGAGAAACCAACAGTTATACGTAAACATGCAGAGAATACAAGGATACCGCGCCGTGTTCCAGCGGCGGCACATACTCAAAGCAACAGTCAAGTCTGCGCGCCGACCGTAAACTATTACTTCCTACGTCACGCGTACCTACAGCTGATCGAGCACTCAGTGTGAATGCACTGACAGCCGTAAACAAATACACAGTCTAATTTCTCCGATTAAATTCAGTATAAAGCTATAGTGACTTGATAAATTATGTTATTAACGTTCAGTATTTTTCAGGATACGGTTGTATAAAATATTTAAGACCTTCAGGTAAATTCTGTGTGTGTCCCACGTTAAGAGGACTTGCTATCGAGAAAATTTCAGGAAGAATGTAATTTCGAAGAAGAAACTAATAAACTAAAAAGGTAACTATTAATTGAGTTTATTTTTCAGGTAACATACTTCCACTTAGGTACGTACCTTAGACGTAATTTGCTGCTCGCGATTACGTGATTTATACTTTGTGCTAAATTTTATGTTCTATGAATTTACTTGTGAAGCGACGTGCTTGCGTACGTTAACTGATATTGACAATGACTGATTAATGAACAGGGTTGTTACTTGTGTATATTATGCATTGCTTGGCTGCACTGCTTTTTCACTGATGTCATATTTTTTTATGTGCCTGCTGTGCCTATTTATTTAAATTATAATTGTCACCTGATTAGTTGTGCTGATATGGTTACGTATGTAAGTTATACTTTGTGATTTATCTGCTTGCGCCTTCATGTTTACTTGTTAAGATTACATATGAACATTTATTTGCTTATGCTGATATGATGCTAATGACCTGTTTATTATGTAAGATATATATTTGCTGCTTTGCGTATGGATTGCACATTTATACATTTCTGTTTTGTTGTCATAACTACTCTTTAATTTGGTATATAGAAATGCTGATATACGGTGTACGAACATGGAGTTTCGGTCACACTATGGTATTAATTATAGATTGTTTGCTTGGCAGAGCCTCGTTGTAGGGATTGTGCTTGTCATTCTGTTCTCTACTGGTATATTTACTCGCTATTGCATGTTTTGCCTACGCTTAGTGCCTTATATTTTAAGATAAGAAAGTGAACTGCTGTAATTCTACAAACGACATTGGTACAAGAAACTTCGTTGAAGTCACATGAGCTGGAGGTTTTATGGAAGCTGTATAAATTTGTGCTAGTAGAAAGGAAGCTAACTACATGACACACCAACACTAGGTTTAGACCATTGACAGTTATAACACTGCATTTTTCGTAAGCAATTGAAATAGTGAGTGACACTTGACACAAGAAATACTCCACATGTTTGCTTCTGTTTTGCCATGATTCTTGAAGTGGTGTACACATTGTGAAATATTATGGTTTATTCATTCAAAGTCTTATGTGATCTTTCATACTACGTACTCGCACCTACTTACTGAAAGTTATTCAAACTGAAGGCTGTTAGAGGTCATGTATGCCTTTCTTTTATTTTATGATGGACAAGGTAATCAAAGCGTATTTTATAATTCATAATGAGTAGAAGATTTGGCTCAGGTGGACTACACAGAGGTTGTGTGTGGACATTGTGCCTTCTGATTGCATGGGATGATAAATTGAAGTTTGCACTAGGATTTTGTCTGTACGTGTTCGAGGAGACTGACTAGAGGAAAGTGTTGTTATGGAAGTGAAATGATATTGGTAATAAGGTTTATATGTATCGACGTATTGAAGACGTATTATTGAGGTATTGAGATTGTGTGAAGTTGATGATTATTGGAGTTTTGGTGGACAAGAGGTAAGGTAAATGATATTGATGATAAGGTTTATATGTATCGACGTAAGAGGTATTATTGAAGTATTAAGATTATGTGATGATAATGATTATTGGAGTTTTGGTGGATAAGAGGTGAAGTAAGTGAGGAGCATTTTTTTTTTTTTTTTGTTGGTCTGTATGGAACAAGGAGGATGAAGATGGCAGACTAGAACACTCAAGTGGTAAGAAGATTGTCTACACACACACTTTGTTAAATCAATAAGCTGTATATATTTTTTTGGAGAGAGGAAGTAATTGCATATCTTGGCACACTGACAGTTGTTCAGCAACCGTACATTTTGATTTGGCTTGGCAAACATTGGTCTTGACATGATGACTACGACGTTGACTAACTATTATTGACTGTTATACACTGCTGCCACTACTACTTGATACACCTGTCGAACATCAAATCTTTGACAGAATTGAATTTACACAGTTAACACTATTCAATTACACAGTAGTACTTAATGTGGATGAAAGATGAGTGAGTGTGTTTCGTGTGTTTTCCTTTCCTAATCCCAAATAATTGGTACCGACCTATCTCCTAAATATGATTTTACTTGTTTTTTGTGGCTTGCACTGACACCCATAAATATTATAGGTTTACTGATATTTGTGTATTTGTAATAGTTAATATGACAATTATCTGATATCATTTGTGTGTTTATTATAATTTGTATGTTTAGTGTAAGAGCATTGATAATAATTTTGTAAAAGCAATTGTGTGTGCATTCAAACTGTTGTTCATGCCTGCATCTGTTCAACATTAATGGGTGCCACTTAGAAATGTTTAATTTGTGCTAATGAACTCTGATGAACTGTCTAATTAGTGATAGCGAATATTATGGACTGTTACCTGCACTTGTTCAACATTGATGGGTGCCACTTGGAAATGTTTAATTTCTGCTGATGAACTCTGATGAACTGTCTGATTAGTGATAGTGGACATTATGGACTGTTACCTGCACCTGTTCAACATTGCTGGGTGCCACTGCTGGAACTGCTTCTACTGACGTAATGTCACTGGTTGGTGTCTGCACCTCTTCAACATTACTGGGTGCCACTGATCGACTGCTTCTACTGAAATAATGTCACTTGTTGGTGTCTGCACCTGTTCAACAATGCCGGGTGTCACTGATGGACTGCTTCTACTGAAATGATGTCACTTGTTGGTGTCTGCACCTGTTCAACATTACTGGGTGCTACTGATTGACTGCTTCTACTGAGATAATGTCACTTGTTGGTATCTGCACCTGCTCAACATTACTGGGTGCCACTGATGGACTGCTTCTGCTGAAATGATGTCACTTGTTGGTGTCTGCACCTGTTCAACATTGCTGGGTGCCACTAATGGACTATTCTATTGAGATAATGTCACTTGTTGGTGTCTGCGCCTGCTCGCCATTTTTGGGTGCCACTGTTGAGGCTGTTTAAATACTCTGATGAAATGTTATGAGACTGCTATTTGCACCTGTTGATCATTGCTGGGTGCTACTGTTGGAACTGTCAACTACTCTGAGGAGTTCTACTTGTTTATTGAACTACTGAAAGGATTTTATGTGAATACCTGTATAAACTGATTTTTTTGTGTTTACTGTTTATGAGATGTTATGAGACTCTTACCTGCACCTATTCGTCATTGCTGACGCTATTGATTGAATTGTTTAACCACATGATACTTGTGTAAACTATTATGTAAAATCATATGTATGCAAGCATTTGTATTCCTTACTGTATTTTATATATTAGGTTACTGAAGGGTCAGTGTAAAGCCAAAATTTATTTAGTTATATGATATATATTTATTAATAGTATCTTTTATTTCTGTCTGTATTTTTTTTACGAATTTGGTGGTATTTTCACCACCAATGCTGGCAAAAATACCATCAAATTCTAGCCCGTGGAGGAGGGGCATATGAAAGATGGCTACACTGAGTCACAGCGCCAGAGATTGCGCCAAAGTGTATTATTCTGCCGCCTCCACTGGCAGTGTTTGTTGAGATGTGGTAGTGGAGAGTGCTTGCTGAGAAGTCGTAGTGGAGAGTTCTTGTCGAGAAGTCGTGGTGGAGAGTGCATATTGAGAAATGGGCAGTAGGAGTTCCGATGTAGCCGTGACAAGTTGTGAGCATGTTGTATGCAGTTGTTCTGATGGGCTAGACAGCCGATGCTGTTCGATTGCGGATGTTGTAATGATCAGAGTGTATGTTTCGTCAATATATATGAAGGTAATAATTTTTTTATTTTTATTTCAAATGTCTTAAACAATAATGCCTCTTGGTCACAGGTTCAGTCAACAAAGCATCTGGATTGTGTTTATGTATTAGAGCGTAATTCTGGTTTCTATGTGCAAGTATAGTATTTCAGTTTTATTTAATTAATTCAGTGTAAATGATATTTAAAATATCTTGTCTTTTTGAGGAAGAACCGTGCCAGATGTGTACGTTGAATCACACTTCCACACACAGAACAGTTACACTTGTGCTTTGTTGTTCGTAGTTGCTGGGGACTTAATTAATTAATTGTGTTAAAGGAAGTTTTCTTTCATTTCTTGTTGTTATTCTATGCAGTCAGATTGCGTACTAATACCAGTCAGGGCCAAGCGGTTACGAGACTGCGTAACCGGACAGTCAGCTACTAAAATCAAAATTATTTGCATAATATTTAATTAAGCCCCCATGCAACACGTCGTTATGATGTAAAGCAGTATGTGCAAAATTGTATACCATGTGCTCAGAGAGCAGATTTAAGTCATCAGAAAATTCAGTTACAGAGACTAACTGAAGCTGATCGTCCATTCGCATTCATCGGATTTGACGTAATCGGAGCATTTAACAAGACCCAAGCTGGTAATCGATACGTATTAACAATATTAGATCATTTTTCCCGATACCTGGTAATGGTAGCTATTCTAGATCAGAAGGCAAGCACTGTTGCGCAAGCCTTAGTAAATAACTGTTTGATGAGGTATGGTGTGCCTGATACTATACTTACAGATCAGGGTAGTGACTTTATGTCGGAGCTGATGAAGCAGTTATGCCGTTAAGTGAAAGTTAAGAAACTGCGGACAAGCCCATTTCATCCTCAGTTGAATGGACGAACAGAACGGGTTCATAGGACGTTAGTTAAGATGATTAGTCATTACATAAATTCAGAATACACGGATTGGGACGAGTATTTAAATCTGTTGACAAGAGCATATAACGCGAAAGTTCATACAGGAACGGGGCTCTCTCCGTATGAGGTAACTTATGGTCGGAAAATGCCATCACCATTTGATGTGCTCAAACCTCAGGCAGGTTCACAGGATGAGTCAGTGAAGAATTTCGCCAAGAAATTGAGAGAAATTTGGCAAATGGTACGGCGTGCTAATACTAAAGCTTTGGAAAAACAAGAGAGTATTGGGCAAAGAACAGGTAAACTACCGCAATACAGAATTGGTCAATGGGTATCGTTGGCTAATCCTTACGTTCCGAAAGGTAAAACGATGAAGTTTTTGACGAAATATTCTGGACCGTATCAGGTAAATGAAATAGTGTCTCCAGTGAACGTAAAGTAGTAGTTACCAACCAAATCGTCAGTAGTTCATGTGAGTAGGATTAAGCCGTTTAAGGGCGCAGTGGATGCGTTATCGCAGATTCCTCCAGCAGTAACAAAGGGTGTGAGGGTACCGAAGCTAAAAGAACAGCAGAGATATGTTACCTACGCACTTAGGTCTAGGGATAAGTAGATTAAGTATCCTTGGGGAGGAACATGTTGTATTTATTGTTATTAGGTAATAGGGTATGTGTAGTTTTTAATTGTCATTTGTGTGAGGTAAGGAAGGGAGCGATTGACATGGCTTTCTTTTCCTTCAGGTGCCATGCCAGGATGTGGCCCGGGAAACTTTTCGTCAGTCTGGTACAGCTACACTGTTGCAGAGGATAGGTGGTGCAGGTGCAACCACTAGATAATGGAATTTTGTGTGCAAGACAATTATATGTGGTATTGTCAAGCCGCAGGTGGACAATTGTGTTCACGTATAATATATAGGGAGTGAGGATTGAAGTACGGACACTACAGGATAGGTTTACGGCGCTACTGGCCGCCACGGAGAAGGAGGGGTTGTTTCAAGACATACGGAACGAGTATCAGGGATTGAAGCTCTCATATGAAAAGCTGAGAAGGCAGTTGCAACAAGTAACGGAAGTGGTACCGCAAACGCTCATTCGCAGGAAATGAGGTTGGTTGGATGCAGGGGGAAAATTGCTGAAAACAGTGTTTGGAACCGCGGACAAGGAAGATATAAGGAGCTTAAATAGTATGGTGGAGGAGGTGCAGTAGTTGGTGGAGGAGACAAAGTCGAAAGTGGATTGGCACACGACACGAACAGGTAACATGGAGCGGGGGATATTGAATGTCACTAGAACAGTGCGGGAGTTGACGTCAGACCTGGAACGGTATGCAGCAAATACCAGGAAAGTGTTGAATGGAGATATAGAGGCTATACAGGCGAGATTGAGCCGAATAGATGGGAAAGGGCATTAACAGACAGGGTGGATGATGTGTGTGTCGAATTGGAAGCGTTATATGAAGCTATGCATTACGCGGTGCATGGGAAATTGAGTGCCACTTTGTTAGGTCCAGATCAGATGCTGAAGGCGTTGCTGAAAGCGCAGAAAGAATTCTCGGAAGGAGGGCGTCATGTCGTGCCTCCAGCGAAGCGTAATTTACCATTATTCTATCGCATGTCTAAAGTGAGAGTAATTACGTATTAGGCGAGTATACACGTAGAAGTGAAAATACCAGTGATGGGTATCAATTCGCGGTACCAGTGTTATACAGTACACCCGTATCCAATTAGATGGGGTGCACTTTGGAAGTGGGTGCATGTGCAAACTCTGGAAGTGTTGTTAGTGTCAAGACGGAGGAGTGCTCATGTGGTAATGTCTACAGAAGATTTGACAGACTGTTTCAGGGGAAGTGTTTTTATTTGTCCAGCAAAGGAGGTGGCAACCCACAATCATTCGTGTGATATGCAGTTGTCCTTGGGGAACATGGGAACCTTAGAATGCGAAAAGAAGGTGTTACTTCCGAGACCGAAATTTCAGAACATTTGATTTACTCTGTGTTCGAACTAGAGACCGTAGTTGCCACTTCTTACAGAAATGGTAGATTGACAGATATATCGAAGATTGAATTGCAGGGCAGTAGGTTATTGATTAATGGCACTGGCTGTGAAGTGGTGGGGAAGCATTTTCACCTACCAGCTGCTTTCACGGGTACAACAATGATTAACAAGACACAGCATATCTTGTATTATCCAGAGGAATCACCACACATATTGCCTCGCCAGAACCTAACGTTTCTTAACGAGTCCTTGGATCCCACATTGCTACAATCTTTAGATAGCCTGATTATATAAGAAAAAGAGCAAATCTCAGTTAATTAACTACTGCAGCATGTGCAGCAATATCGGGAGGAACATAAGCAAAACACAATTATATTTGGTGTGTTAACGACTAGCATAATCTTAGTTCTAGTGTTTATTTGTGCAACTTACTTTTGTATACGGAAAAAGATGTCCCGTTCTGAAATAACAACTGTACATCAAATACCTATGGGATGGATTAGGAATAGTGGAACATAATATAAATATATAACCAATGATAAGATTGGAATCTGTATTAAGTGGAAATAGTGTTGAAGGAATAGTTGTAATATACCTGTAGGGTATAAGGAAGTACGGTGTGCATAACCAGTAAGTCCAGAATTGTAAAATTCGGGACGAATTATCTTAAAGGAAGGGGACGTGTAGTGTTGCGAAATAGTCAATAGTTGGAAACGTGGAATATTGTCAAAGTTTCGTTGCCTATGCCGATAGCCAGAGGCAGTAGGTTAGCCAAGAGGTAAGAGGATTGCACATGATTGGAATGTGTCGTCACGCAGGGGCAATGGCCAAGTTACACACAACAGACGAGAGGGAATTGCTTTGCACGCGGGTTTGTGTTAGATGGAGACTTTCGTAGAGTGTAAGACAGAGGTATAGCGTCAGCTGTACTGCATTTCACAACCTCACGTAAGTCTGCCGTAACAACACGTAACTCTGTCGCAAGAACACCTAAGGGGTGAGTACGACAGATAAGTCAGCAGTATAAGTGGAACGAATGCGTTGATTACAAAAGTGCATGACGTCAGGACATCGCTCGTGCTTCCTTTAAATACGCCACCTTTGATAGCAACAAGGCAGTTGCAGTTAGGTGTGTACTGGGTCGCTGCGTAGTGCTCAGCTCGGTGATCGACATGTTAATCTTTATTAAGGAGATGTTTCAGTAAGGGCGGCCCATCCAGCAGCAGATGTAAGGGGACAGTACCAGCTCTGGTCCTCTCTGCTGCCACTGTCAATCATCAACCCAGGATTAGCAGACATCGCGGCAGACTCGTTCGCCGCCAATGCTGACCACATCAGTGAGCCGTCGTCGAGTTCGTGCGGGGCCTAGGCCCTGTGCATCCGCCGTCACAACAGGGTGAGCCGACGACGCTGGGGGACTGCAGCCCGTTCCGCCCGTCCACCGCCGACGAGCCACCAGGAGGAGCAGGGAAGAAGATGGGTTGGGATAGAGTACATTCCGCACTGCGAGAACGTCTCTCGTGCCGTCAGCGCCGGGACTCCAACCTGGAGCCTCCATGCGCAGCGGCTTGCTGTCCGCCGCCGAGCCGGCTGGCCAGCCGAGCGCTGCGAGCCACGCACGGCCGAAGTAGAACATTCAACCGCTACGTCACAGCACGCGGCGCTGCGCTAGGAAGACCGGTGTGGCCCGGAGCTGGTGACATTGCTACGAGTCAGCGGGGACTCGGGGAAGGTCGTTGATATCACCAGGCCACATTGTACTCAGCAGGAATAAAGGTGTTATGAATTATTAATGTTTCTTTGGCGTTTCTGACGCGTCCACAGTTAAGTCCTAGCATCAAGACAACTGGAAAGGTCACCCCTCGGCCTTTAGTCCACCGTAGGCGACCGGGACCACCGTGGTGCCTACACTACATATCAACGTGAATAGTCGTTTAAGTTGCTCCACTTTCCCCAATAATTTAAAAAATTCTGATGAAATGTATTCTATCTCTTTTGCCTTGTTTGATCTCAAGTCTTCCAAAGCTGTTTAAATTCTAATACTGGATCCTCAGCCTCTTCTATATAGACTTCTGCTTATATCGTGTCATCATACAAGGCTTGCCTCACTTAGGTCTTCAACGTGTTCTTTCAAATTATCCGATCCCTCCCTTGAATTTAACAGTGGAATTCCTACAAAAATCTTAATGTTATGAACTTTGCTCTTCATGTCAGGGATGTTTCTAACTTTTGTATATGCTGAGCCAGTCTTTCCGACAGTTATTTCTTCTTCGATTTCTTCACATGTTTCCTGTAGCCTCTTTGCCTTAGCACCCCCGCACTATTATTTATTTCGTTCTTCCTTCTTTCGTCGATCAGCTAAGGCATTCTTTCGTTTCCCATGGTTTTTTTGCGGTTACCTTATTTGTAAATATGTTTTTTCTTTCCAGCTTCTGTGACCGCTCTCTATACAGGTGTGCATTCCTCTTCCATTGAACTGTCTGTTAAGCTATTCCTTATCGCAGTATCTGTTGCCTCAGAGAAGTTCAAGCTAGTCTCCTCATTGTTTAGTACTTCCGTATGTCACTTCTTTTCGCATCGATTCCTCCTGATTAATCGCTTCAGCCTACGCTTCATCACTAATAATTTGTGCTCTCCATATAATGAAACCATTTCGGCTGATCAAGTTCATCAGTTCGTATAACATTTGTTCCCCAGTGATAATGCCGTGTTCCAACACACACGACCCCTGTTACACAGATCGCATCGTCCATAACTGGTTTCATGAGCATGATGGTTAACTGTTGTATCTCCCCTGATAACCACAGTCACCAGATCTCAATATTACTGAGCATTTGTGGTCTACTTAGAAGAGAAGGGTGCGTGATCGCTACCCACATCCATCATCGAAACTTGAACTTGCCATATTTTTTGCCGGGAAGATGATACAAGGTTCCTTTGAAAACCTCACGCTGCCTACGTTTATCCATTCCTAGACGATGGAAGCTGTCTTGAACCACAACGGTTCTAATACACCATATCAGGCTTGGTAATGTGTTTTATGTCTTTCCAGATTTTTTCCCTCTTCCTTTACACATTTTTGCTTTCGACCAAATCTTTTAGAAATGTCATGTACAATAAGTCAGTACCCAACTAAGTTCTCATGTTTAGATGTTTAACCGAGCAGCCAGTAGGGTGAAAGAACATTTTCTAAGTGAGTAACAAGTGACGATGTGCATAAACAATGTGCCATCTTGAATGGCACAACGTTAGATACACTCATAAAAAATACCTATGCTCAGAGTTGCGCTAACGGTTTTTTTCTGTTCAATGTTTTCTCACAATCTATTAGCAATTCAAAACAACCACGACAACTATTCCTTGCGTCTTGCCCAATCTACTACATTCAGTCCTCGGGTGCGCAATGCTCCTGGAATGAAAAGACACAGACTTGAAATTTGCCAGGAACTCCTCTCGAGTTACGACAATGAAAGTGACGCCTTTCTCCATTCAACGTTCCTCTGTTGAATAAATATACTAAGGTGTATTACAGCTAACAAATGCATGTGCGCAATGGGTTGTTTCTGGACGTAGTGAAATGTTCAGAATGTGATTAATTTCAGGAACAAAAATTACATACAGTATAATCCTGGGTTATTGCAGAGCTACGAGGGTTGACTGAAAAATAATGCCTCCACTTTCGTAACTCTTCAACAGTTGGCAGCATTGGTATGCGGCAGGTACTGGCTTGTTCCGTAGCCCCTTCTCTTCAGTTCCGGTTGGCAGGAAGCCTTAGCATTAAACGGTTGTGTTGTTACAGTGTGAAGTATGGAACCCTGCGTAGGCGGTCGATCAGTGCGATTGAAGCAACGTGCAGTCATTGAATTCTTGACAGGCAGAAGGTGTCACCCTAAAGGAGATTCATCAGAGAATGGTTCAAATGGCTCTGAGCACTATGGGACTTAACTTCTGAGGTCATCAGTCCCCTAGAACTCAGAACTACTTAAACCTAACTAACCTAAGGACATGACACACATCCATGCCCGAGGCAGGATTCGAACCTTCGTCCGTAGCAGTCGCGCGGTTCCAGACTGTAGCGCCTATAACCGCTCGGCCACTACGACCGGCCATCAGAGATTGAAAGCAGTTTATGGTTATTGTGTTGATGTGAGTACCGTGCGCCGTTGGGCTGGTAAGTTTAAAGATGTTGAGGCGGGAACATGTGTCTTGCGTGACAAGCAAAGAGTTGGTCGTCCTGTGACAGCAACAACCGAGATTCACAAGCAAAATGTTGACAGATTGCTTCAGGACGATCGTCGTATCACTCAGAGAGAAATTACAAGCACAAACGGCATTTCACAAGAACGTGTGAGTCACATTATTACTTTGCTTGGCTGTCGGAAGATCTGTGCACGATGGGTAACCCGGATGATGACTCCTGGAATGAAAGCTGACAAATTTGCCAGGAACTCCTGTCGTGTTACGACAATGAGAGTGACACCTTTCTCCATTCAATTGTGACAGGAGACGAAACATGGGTACACCATTACGACCTGGAGACGAAACGTCAGTTATGGAATATCGACGAAAAGACTCGTCCCAGAAAAGGAAATTCAAGACGCAGCCTACAGCTGGAAAAATCATGGGCACAATGTTTTGAGACGCAGATGGTGTTATCCATGTTGATTTCCTTGATAGTGGTGCAACAGTAAGTTCAGAGCGTTACATCACAACTCTGCGAACTATGATATGACGCCTAACAAGGGTCAGAAAGGAAAATGTAAATGTTTTCCTGTAGCATGACAATGCCAAACCATACACTTCATGTGCCACCACAGCAGAACTTGAGAATCTGAATCTCACCACCGTACGGCGTCCTCCATACAGTCCAGATATAGCACCATTTGACTTCCATCTGTTCCCGATAATGAAAGACGATCTGCGGGGAAATCGTTATGCTTCTGATGAAGACATTAAGAGAACTGCGAGGCTGTGTTTGCGGAAACAGAGTGTCGACTTCATCCGTGACGGCTTCAGAAAAGTTGTTCATCGTTGGCAGAAATGTATCCAAATGGCTGGTGATGATGTGGAAAAGCGTATACTGGTAATTGAATATCACATTCTAAGGATTATTTCTGCGTTTGATTTATTAAAATATTCCAATACAAACCAAATTAACGAAGGTGGAGGCATTACTTTTCATTCAGTCCTGGAACAAAACTGAATTTATTTCGGAGATCCACTGTGTGGTTCACTTCTGTGTATTTTATTTCGAGCTTACGTTCGGGGGAAACGAGACGCACTGAGAATACTACCCATGCGGCAGCGCACTATGAAGAGATTAACGTAGCCGGATAAGCTAGTGGTACCCAAATGTGGGACACACTGTGTGATATCGTTGTTGCAAGGTTTTTCCTGGAGGTCAGATAGTATTGAACTAGTATAGTGCTGCGGGAAAGGTTGTGTAATTATTGTGCATTACACACCAAATAATTATATTAATTACCGTAAAATTAATTACAGTCGTGGCTGAAATACGAGGGAATATTCTTCATTTTACGTACCTGTGCATTTGACATGATGCTTTGCGTTTGTGAAATACACATAGAATTGCGAGATGCAAAACAGTGTATGTAAAAAGGAAGTCCGTTGCCAGTTTCTAACAACTCGCAGTAAATAAGTTGGAATGCTAAGAACAGCGAGTTGGGTGACCACCTCTGATGTATACAACTACAAAGGAAAGAAAACAGTTACGTTAAACATTTTCGCACCTGGCACAGTACTATTCTTTAAGATACGACTGAACAGTGAGACTCATCACTCCTAGAATTAAACTCAGGATAAGAAGAAAAACATACAATAAGATCATTTCAGTATCCGAAACGTTTATAACATTTAGCGATGGTAGTTAAAGGTCTCTGTCTTACATGAGTTAAAGTGACAGTGTAAGTAAATTCCTCCAGGTCGCAGCACCTTGCTTACGCGATCGTTACTTCAGTGATTCATAATGACGCGGCCAAATACCCAAAATAATTTTATTCAATGGCCTATGCTTTTACTGTTGAAGCAATTTTCGTCTAACTATTGTTCCAACTAAGTATGAACTGCTGTAATACGCTGGTGAATATTCTGGTCGTTTCAACAGTGAATGTTAACCACTTAAATTCTACGTTGTTTTAGCAAGATACATGTAACAGTCTAAAAAGTTGTAGTTGTATCTGCGAGTAGCAAAGAGTAATATTTCCGTTTCCAATATTTTTATAACTTTCCAGTTAACTTAAACTTCTTTTCATAGCACACAGCACCAGAGATGCATATACAAGCAAAACTGTGACTCAGGTAAGTAATCGACTTCACAGTAGTTGCTGCATCTCCCCCCACACAGTATGTCTGCCTCGTCAATTGTAGAGAGAAGATAGTAACAGCTACGTAAAATCAGCGTGGGAGTTACGGAGAAAAATCCCTAGGTTGTAGAACAGCTGTGATTGAATCTATATAACCCAGTAGTTTCTGCATGTCTTTACAGGCATTATGTTTTGCCTTATACATACATACACAAGAATCTAATAACCGAGAGACAACAGCAATCATCTACCGCTCTCTAAAAATCCCCTGCTGGAAGCCGAATTTCACGATCACGAACTTCTGAAAATTCACGAAATCACATAGAACTGATGAAAACTTCAGTACTACATGCCGTCACACAGAGACCCTGAAGGTCACAAGGAATCCTCCCACAATGAATGCGCACACCAACGTATTTTGTCGAACTTATTGACAGTACACTGTAAGATCAGAAAAGTAAATTTTGTGCCCATGTGACGACGCTGTATTGCCGATGAGAAAGTTTTCAAGCCACACTTTCAGCGCACGACTCCGGTTTTTTTTCTTTCTTCTTAATTTCTTCTTTCCAGCTCTAACCATGATCAATGCTTATGTTTTCGCACAGAAGTTGCGCATCTGCGCCGATTGGCAACAACTGATTTTTATTATTAATTAACGTTTCCATAAGAATAGCAAATAATATTTTTCTTTGTGATAGTTTCGAACTTTTCGTCCACTCTCAAACCATTAACTATATTATAAGATACAATGTTATTAACAGAACATTTTTAAACATCTTGGTCCACAGATTACAGCAGTGCAATAAATTTTTTGTGACATGTCTGAATCCATACACAAGCATGCAGATTTGTCACATTAATTTTGTTGCACTGCTGTAATCGGTGTTGTATTTCATGTTGTCTTAACAACGCTGTATCTTCTAATGTAGGTAATGGTTTGAGAATGTGCGAAAAGTTCGAAATTAGTCACTTATGAAGAAATAATTTGCTACTCTGACGGAAACATTAATCAATAAATTACAAGTGCTGAGTTGCTGATCCCTAGGCCGCGCGGGGTGGCCGTGCGGTCTCAGGCGCCTAGCCACGGTTCGTGCGGCTCTCCCCGTCGGAGGTTCGAGTCCTCTCTCGGGCATGGGTGTGTGTGTTGCCCTTCACGCATGTTAGGTTAAGTTATACTGAGTGGTGTGTAAGCCTAGGGACTGATGACCTCAGCAGTTTGGGCACACAGAACTTACCACAAATTTCCAATTTGATCCCAAGGGCAACACAATGTTGAAATTACGTAATAAGTAATATGATGGATACAGCGGAAGATATATTTCAGGAACAGACACACCTTATTACTAACAGCACGAATAAAAATGAAAAATGATACAATTTATTTTTATTTCAACACTCAGTATTTTAGAAGTTTCACGTTTTTGCGTGTGGGAGAAATCTCGAAATACCTTGACGTCAAACTCAAGATTTTAAAGAAATCATTGAATTCTCTAATCATTCCATATTTATCGGTGACTGAAATGTTCAATCTCTAGAGTTTATTGTAACATTTTGCAGCGTTTCACATGCATCCAATCACTTCTCTTTCGTTGGTAGTAATTTTTGTGTTTATTCCGCACAACTTGATCTTTAGGTCGCAACGGTTGACAGTTCTGATTGCGTTCACAGGAAACACATAAAGGGGTAGTAGATTACATGTTGTCTTTTGCCACTTCTGAAATAAATTACCCTTTACCGTTTACGATTCCACTAGTGTGAAGCGAGAGTTCATTGGAGAGCGTAGTTGCGTTTCCTAATGAAAGCCATTTCTGCCTCTGTGCCAGTGACGGCTGTATTTTGATTAGAAGGACGCCAGATGAGCTATTGCAACCAGCCTGCCTGCAACCTAGACACACTCGAATTATCCCTGGAGTAATGGTCTGGCGTGCGATTTCGCTTGACAGCAGGAGCACTCTCCTTGTTATCCCAAGCACACTGACCGCTAAACCATACGTCAGCTTGGTGATATGCCTTGTAGTTCTGGTAGTAATAATAATAATGGCGTGTGGCGAGGGCCTCCCGTCGGGTAGACCGCTCGCAAGTCTTTCGATTTGACGCCACTTCGGCGACTTGCGCGTCGATGGCGATGAAATGATGATGATTAGGAAAACACAACACCCAGTCGCTGAGCGTAGAAAATCTTCGGCCCAGCTGGGAAGCCAACCCGGGCATTTAGGATTGACAGTCTGTCGCGCTGACCACTCAGCTACCGGGAGCGGCCGTTCTGGTAGTCATGACCACCAATTGAGTGTGTGTTCGCAAGCAGGATAACGCTCGTCCACATACCGCAGTTGTGACCCAACATGCTCTGCAGAGTGTCGTCATTTCTCCTTGGCCTGCTTGATCACCAGCCCTGCCTCCAGTAAAGTATGTGCCGAACATCATCGGCCGACAACTTTAGCATCATCCACGACCTGCATTAACCCTCCCTTTGTGAGCGACCAAGTGCCACAGGCACTGCACTCCATCCCACAAACTGACACCCGGCACCTGTACGACACAATGCATGCACCTTTGCATGCTTGCATTCAACATTCTGGCGGTTACACCGGTTATTACTGATACTAGCATTCGAAAGTAGAAATGACTTATCTCACGCTTACATAAACCAGTGATCTCATAACGCTAATCGCTTAAATATGTTACCTAGACAAATGTATACCGGGAAATACATTACTCTACAATAATTATTTTTTGGTGCTGCGACTTTTTTCCGTCAGTGTATTTCGGAGTTTGCTAGTTAGTCACACTTTCGCAAGGGAGGAGCAAGCTCTCGTATCATGTGCTAGAACCGAACCATTCTTTTGTGAAACTGATCATCACGTTAATATAATATTCACCTAAGAGGGAGTGCTCCCATGGAAAAAGATTCTCCGCCGACAAAGGCGTAGCTGGCTCTCTTGATAAGCACCCCTATTCGGCCTGCCGTTTAGACACACGATATCCCCTCTCTCTCTCTCTCTGTATGCTGCCATCGTCGCACAACTCCCGTCGTTATGAAATGCTTTGACTTCTTGATACCATACACCGACATAGAGTAACGTCAAATGAATAATAAACTGCTTAATTTTAAGTCAAAAGCTGCTTCAGTTTACATATGCAATATCATACGGCGAGCTTTGGAACCCTTTTAAAACCGTCATTTCAAAGATTAATCCACAAAAGCTCCGATAAAATATATCATTAAAAGCCCGCAAAGAGCGCAAGGGGTTTAATCAGAGAGCGGAGCCTGAATACGCCCAAATCGATTAAAAGCAGGCGAGCAGGGATACTTTTTTTATTTCTTGTTTTTAGAAAAGCCCTGTGAAAGCAGCACACGAGAGCAGCAGGAGAAAAACTCACACTTAAGCTTCACGAGCGTGCGGTTGCGACCTGTGGCATTCGCTTTTGTAAGTACTATTTAGACCACGCCTGCTCCAAAAGAATAGAATGCATAAGTCTTTATATAAAAGTAGGATTGGTTCACAAAACGAAATATTCCGCTAAACAGACAAAAGAATTTCGAAATTATGAAACTGAGCCTTCTAAACGTCATGTACATTCCACACCTCAAGCAAAAAGTAAAAAAACCACGAAATTGACCACGTCAACGGTTAAACCAAGGAAAGCACCATTCCGCTAACCACGCAGAAGAATTTCGAAATTATGAAATTGAGCCTTCTAAACGTTATGTACATTCCACACCTCAAGCAAAAAGTAAAAAACCACGAAATTGACCGCATCAACGGTTAAACCAAGGAAAGCACCAGACACAGAAGTAATGGGTGATGGGTAGTTTTCTAGCCTAAGAGTCGTTAGGCACATTTTCTCTGGCGTTCAGCATATATTTGCAATTTAGTGCCGCGCGGGATTAGCCGAGCTGTATAAGGCGATGCAGTCAAGGACTGTGCGGCTGGTCCTGGCGGGGGTCCGAGTCCTCCCACGGGCATGGGTGCGTTTGTGTTCGTCCTTAGGATAATTTAGGTTAAGTGGTGTGTAAGCTCAGGGACTGATGACCTTAGCAGTTAAGTCCCATAAGATTTCACACACATTTGAAATTTTTTTTTTTGCAATTTAATTTTTGCACTGTGTAGCTGGAGTCAGCCAAAACAAATTGTGCTCTGCAAGTCTTTCATGCGACGCCCAGCGTCGGGAAAGTGTCAGTTTGCTGTCCATAGCAAACAAAATGCTTTTTAAACCGGAATTTTACATGCCCATTCGATAGACCGACCTCGAATTTTCTTAGTACGATACATGTTTTATCGGTATATATTAATAGGGATAATAAAGCACAAACAATAACCAATACTCCGGCAGCAACAACTCCGCCCTTTCTCGTACTGACACCTACTGCCAAGCATGCAGCGCTACTCAGTCTCTGCTGGATTGCTGTTTGTTCTTCGTGTTTTACGGACATTGTTAGTAGCTCAATAAAACGAATATGCAGTGCTCTATGGAATTGGCACGTAATATTGGGATTTAAAAACAATTGTGTTTACGATATTGCAGTGACTGTGTTATTCAGATTACGATTCAAACATCCTTTGGACATGCATTCACATCCAAAGGAAGAGGCACTGCGGCGACTACAACCATTATGAAATACATTAAATGTATTCGCAACTGCGAATAAGGACAACCATCACCTGTAGATTGAAGTAACGACAATGAAAGTTTGGGGCGGACCGGGACTCGAACCCGGATTTCCCGCTTATCGCGAGCGGCAGCCTTACCAGTTGACCACGTGTGCACTACTTACGGCCAGATCCGAACTTCATATGTCGCCCCCCGCGCGTCCAGGTTACATACTCGAACACCCATTATGTGCACTCCTGTACAGGTCGGCGCGAGGAGTTGCCGCGCGGTTAGAGGCACCGTGTAACGGATAGCGCGGTCACTACAGCCGGATGTTCGAGTCCTCCCTCGTGTTGTTCTTAGCACATGTTACACTACTGGACATTAAAATTGCTACACCAAGATCAAACGCAAATCATAAACGGGTATTCATTGGACAAATATATTATACTAGAACTGAAATGTGATTACATCTTCACGTAGTTTGGGTGCATAGATCCTGAAAAATCAGTACCCAGAACTACCACCTCTGGCCGTAATAACGGCCTTGATACGCCTTGGCATTGAGTGAAACAGAGCTTGGATAGTGTGAACAGGTACAGCTGCCCATGCAGCTTCAACACGATACCATAGTTCATCAAGAGTAGCGTATTGTGACGAGCCAGTTGCTTGGCCACCATTGACCAGACGTTTTCAATTGGTGAGAGATCTGGAGAATATGCTGACCAGAGCAGCAGTCGAACATTTTCTGTATCCAGAAAGGCCCGTACAGGACCTGCAACTTGCGGTCATGCATTATCCTGGTGAAATGTAGGGTTTCACAGGGATCGAATGAAGGGTAGAGCCACGGGTCGTAACACATTTGAAATGTAATGTCCACTGTTCAAAGTGCCGTCAATGTGAACAAGAGGTGACCGAGAAGTGGAACCAATGGCATCCCATACCATCACGCCGGGTGATACGCCAGTATGGCGATGACGAATACACGCTTCCAATGTGCGTTCATCGCGATGTCACCAAACACGGTTGCGACCATCATGCTGCTGTAAACAGAACATGGATTCTTCCGAAAAAAATGACGTTTTGCCATTCGCGAACCCAGGTTCGTCGTTGAGTTCACCATCGCAAGTGCTCCTGTCTGTGATGCAGCGTCAAGGGTAACCGCAGCCATGGTCTCCGAGCTGATAGTCCATGCTGCTGCAAACGTCGTCGAACTGTTCGTGCAGATGGTTGTTGTCTTGCAGATGTCCCCATCTGTTGACTCAGGGATCGAGACGTGGCCGCACGATCCGTTACAGCCATGCGGTAAGATTCCTGTCATCTCGACTGATAGGGACACGAAGCCGTTGGGATCCAGCACGACGTTCAGTATTACCCTCCTGAACCCACCGATTTCATATTCTGTTAACAGTCATTGGGTCTCGACCAACGCGAGCAGCAATGTCACGATACGATAAACCGCAGTCGCGATAGGCTACAATCAGACCTTTATCAAAGACGGAAACGTGATGGTACGCATTTTTCCTCCTTACACGAGGAATCACAACAACGCTTCACCAGGCAACGCCGGTCAACTGCTGTTTGTGTATGAGAAATCGGTTGGAAACTTTCCTCATGTCAGCACGTTGTAGGTGTCGCCACCGGCGCCAACCGTGTGTGAATGCTCTGAAAAGCTAATCATTTGCATATCACAGCATCTTCTTCCTGTCAGTTAAATTTCGCGTCTGCAGCACGTCATCTTCGTGGTGTAGCAATTTTTGTGGCCAGTAGTGTAGTTTAAAGTATTGTGTATGTCTAGGGATCGATGACCTCAGCAATCTGATACCTTAAGAATTCACATACACATATTTTGTACAGGTCGGACGTTGTACTTTAAAGTCGCTTGCCCGGTATCGGAAAATAAATACCGCTCGCGATTTTGTGTTTAGCGTTTAACGATGCTACTATTGCCTCAATATATTAGACGTGATTTTATAAAACAGATCTGAAGATAGTCGTTATAAACTGAAACCGGTAGTCTGATGACAAGATTTTGTGACCATAGACTTGAACTAGAGGAAATTTGTTCTATATTCGGGTCACTGTTCAATCCGCGACCATGTAGCAGATTATGCCATTTCATTTTACAGCTGATAGTTGCCCTTATTCGCAACTGCAAATATATTTAATGTACAATTATGTTTGTTGTGGGAAATAAACCGACGCTTTATGCTGACAATGTGCGTTGCAGGACGAGCAGTAATCGTTTCGGCTTACTCCAGCTACACATGTTTCTTTCATCTCAAAGTTACTTTATTTTGTGAATGGCACATGTGTGTTATTCTACCGAAGTGAAGTTAGAGGTATAACTAGTGATGGCAGATTTGGTTTCACTGCTCTAAACTTTATACGTTTTGGAACAGTTGATTTTAGATCATGGAAACGGTGCCACAGTTTATGCTGTAATGCGGTAATGCTGGTTGTATTCACTGTCTTGAAACTTCCTTTGGGCAAACCTTGTATTGTGGATTACGGACGAAAATGTGGCGCTGTTTCCTTTCTTTAAATTCTACGTATTTCGGAACCTATGAGTTTAAAAAAAAATCCGAACAAGTCTGCTGTCACAGCTACATCTACTTTTCATTTTCGTACAAAATACACAAATGTGTGTGTAGTAAAAAGCATAACTTTTTGTTGCAAATGATATTTGTTTACATTACTGGAGTGCCATTGTTGCCCATTGTTTGTGGCCCTGACATGGGTGCGTCTCTGTCCAAATGCATTTTTTCACATTTTGTTTCGTTCAGAAAATATATATAGTGGCAAAGTTATATGGTACGCCCTGTATATAACGGATGGTTCCATGATGAATTTACGAATTTTCAGGGATGATAGAGAAGGGTAAATATCAATAAGAGCTATGATCACTTTTGCATCCAACCTACTGTGAAAGGCTCCTATTCTACTGCAACAAGTGCCCATAACTCTTAAGGGATGCATTTTAGATAGCCCATATTTACCTGACATTTTCTCTTGTTTTGTTTTATAATACCTGCTCCAAAAACATACGAGTAGAAACCGAAGAGATGTATTTCTCTTTATCGAAGATGAACGAGAGCTCATAGCTCTTAATACATACGTTTTAGAGCCTATATTTGCTAGACATTTTTTTCTTGTTTTTGCGTGTACTCTCACCTCCAAAAGTAGACTACGCTAAAATCTTAGCAACAAGAGTGTCGGTACATGTATTCCATTGTCAAGGTCATCAGAACACTTTTCGGTTACAGCTTTCGACTCGGCCGTTGTCGAACCAGGGTCTCTTACATCAAATTGATATATTTACCCTTCTCCATCATCCCTGAAAGTTTGTAACGTCATCGCGGAATCACCCAGTATGTACAGCACATAACCAATACAAAGTAATCGTAATATACTTGGTTTTCCCATCGTGCAATTACGTGGTTCTTTTGTGATAGCTATTATGGTAATGAATATGTAAGTGTGTGAAATGGTCATAACATCGTGGTGGACATCAGAACACCTTCTGTCCCTCTCGCGTCGATCTATTTTTCAAGGGGACAATGGAAGTTGTTCTACAATGTTCTCAATATTTTATGAATATTCTTGAATGTCGACAAATGTTTTCGAACGCCCTAGAATATTTTGAAACGTTTAAAATTAAACTTGGAAACAGAACATACGCATTGACCTGCACTCCGACGAATTCGACTTACGCAATGAGATGTGCAATGTAGTAGTGACAGAGGAACAACTAATCAAAAAAGTTTATCTGATTATAGAAAGAAGTTACATCCGAAAATCCTAAATTAGTCGATCGTTTCCGATATTCCGTGGCAAAAAGATTCGAAGCAACATCACAGAAGCGAAAATATTAACCGGAGAAGTAAAAGTCACGTCAGTATTCATACCACAAATACCACTCATTTTAACTAACCGTCCCGCTTTAGAGCTCCCATTTCCGGTAACATCAGCGTACAGTATAACTATCAGTAATGCAAGAGGGCAAACATTCTAATTTTTCGGAACGTATTTGGAAGAATCGTGTTTCTCGACGGGCAAACGTAAGCGCGTTTGTCGCGTGTTGGACAACCGCGAAAGTTATCTTTGCACCCGAAAGCAAGACACTAAGTGTAGCTTATAACAACATATTTTGAACTAATTGGATGCTACGTAATTAACGGAACCTTTTCTGACAACAAATGGAAAGAAAACCGAGCGAAGTGCATACTTTTAAGTTAATTACTTTACATTATTATTATTACTGTACCCAGTTGGATCTAAAAACAATTGAAAAATCCCAATGAGAATTGTTACCTGAGATGGTAAGCTTGTCACTAATTTCACAGAGCAGTGTAACATTAATTTACGTGTTTTGCATTGACGTAATTCCCACAATATCAAGGCTAACTGTTTTATAGTGAATGCGATGGACAAATTATAAGATGTAGTACCAGCACGAGGGAACCCCGAACCAAACCCAGAGATAGACGACCGGAAGCTGGTCATCACACAATGAGAGCACTGCAGTATCGAGAGAAACCTGACAGGCACCCGTCTCTTAGAAGACTTACGAAAGGACAAGTCAGAAATGTTTGCGAATAACACCAAACTATAAAGAAAGGAATAGATTACTTTTCAGTTAATCTGCTTTGAAGGTTTGTTGTATTTACTATAGGAAACTAGTGCATCAAACGACAGTAACGGAAATAACTGTACGGACAAAGAATCCAAGTTCGTCGGTCAAAGTCCCTGCGAAAATTTGTCAGAACACTACACAGAGGTCTGCTAGTGTTGTATAGCCCACATGGTCCTCTACCTTCCAGCAAGTAGAAGTCACCAACCTGAGCAGCGGTATTCGCTAGTGGCGACAGTGGTGAACGAAAAAATAACGGTATCTGCAAACCAATGAGGAGAGCTTGATTGCCGGAATAACGCCTTTATTTCATTGTGAAACAGGAATGAGGTTACGGGGAAGCCCCTGGAGTACGCATACACGGCGACAGAAGCCAGGAAACACAATGTTCCCTCGGTGCCAAATACTGGCGTAGCCTCAACAAGAACTGGTCGACCTTTGACCGAAAAAGGAACTGATCGTTTCTTCGGACCACCTTCAAAAATAAGAAAGATTCGAAGCAGCGATTAAGATACTTCAGTTTTGGTACACCTGCATCTATCACATTCAGCACAAATAAGCTATCGGTTAATTATGGCATTCTCCCCTCCGACATCGAATACGAGAAATCCTTGTGGACAGTTCCGCTTCGATTTTCTTCACACATGTATGATTTCAAAATCATTTCCCGGTTGTCTAAGGCCGTACAATGCACTTCTGAAAAGTAGTAAAAAAAATCGACCTCAATGGAGAAATAACACAGCCAATCGGTTTCAAATAATTGTTTAATTACATTTATCTAGGTTTCAACCCCTCTAAGAATGTCTTCATCAGAATGAAAATTTTCATTCTGATGGTGACGTGCTTAGACGTGTCGAAACCTATCTAAATTTATTAAACAATTATTTACAACCGGTTGTCTGTGTTATTTTTCCATTGAAACTTATGTACGGTTGCTGAAAGACATTCATGTTCAAAACTGTAAAATAATCTACTTTTAAGATCCGTGTGTTGTTGAGTTTAGAGTGTTATGTAGATAGTGCCCCCTTAGCTGGGTCATAGCACCTTAGTGTTGTAATTTAGAGAGTGATAGTTTTATTCGCTGTAAACGCGATTCTTATTTTACGTTTAATTCCATACTTAATTTCTAACTGAAATTTTAATTCACAAATGCAGACACAAAATTTTTAAAAAAAATTCTGTTATTTTCAGTTAGTAATCACACGAAAATGTAAGTATTCCCGATAAATTAAAATTTAGTAGCGCCTGACCAAAAGAGTGAAGTACCCAGAAGATATGGTCAGATGTCAGTATTATTTAGCACAAGGACACACAATCAGCGGACATGTAACTGAGTAACAGGTAGAACGGCCGGCACGGTGCTGATCGAGGTTACTTTTGTTAGCAGACCTGATAGGGTATTTTGTGGGTGTGACTGCGAAAATATTTTGTTGACACCGACCTACATAGGGAGGAACGATCACCACGATAAAATAAGGGAAATCAGAGCTCGTACGGAAAGATATAGGTGTTCATTCTTTCCACGCTCTATACGAGATTGGAATAATAGAGAACTGTGAAGGTTGTTCGATGAACCCTCTGCCGGGCACTTGAATGTGATTTGCAGAGTATCCATGTAGATGTAGATGTAGAACAGCGCCATATGTTGAATGATCACTCTAAAGGACACGAAAATGCCCTATTCTCTTGTGAGTCAGTGTCATCAGCACATGACAGAGTCTAAAAGGGGTCTCTTAGCGGGTCTCCATTTGAGCTGCTGATCGAACCGTGAAATATTCAGATCTCTCACAATGAGCCGATACTGGAGTGCACGGGAATGTGAGGGCAGGTATACTTGTCGTCGAGATTCTGGTACACAAGCCCAACCTCCATAACGGAGGATCGTTGTACTGTGCACCATGCGCTTTTGTATCCCCGTCGCATCTGCGCTTGCCATTCCAAGAACAAGTAATGGTGCCCCTTTACTAGCAGCAGCCTGACTAGGGAAATAAGTATGCTTCGTTTCATTTCATTTCAACCCCCTCCGCACTCACCCAATTTATAAACTGTATGCCTTTATAGATCACGAAATTACTGGAGTATTTTTTAAAATTTTACTATAGTAATCAAATAAGTAATAACTTCTGGAAATAATCATTTCCTTACAATACAGTGGAGGGTATTCACCTGCTAAAATTGATTAGTCAAAGAACAGAGAGAGACCAGCAGATTTTGTGATTATCGTGTAGGAGAATAATACTACAGCAATAAAAAAAGCGAAGAAATGTTGAATATAGTACACAAAATCATGTGACTTCGGTAACAAGAAATTTAGTGCCACCAAAGTCAAACTATGTCATTTCTAAACTCGTTCCCCAGAAGCACTTTACATATGTGTGACCCCATAATTAACCATGAACGTTAATTTCATCTAGAAAATTGAACGACAGATGTGGAAAATATGTGGCGCCCAGATGTACGACAGTATCAGGATACGTAAAAGTTCAGACCTAACAGTCAGTATGTCTTTCTCTTCGTTTCAGGAAGCTGCTTGCAAAATAGCTATTCAGTCGGCGTTTCGGAAGCATTACGCACTGAACACCTGAGGTAACTTCAGAAATCTGCGAACATCAGCAGCTACTAGACACATTCATAGTCGTATGAGCGTCACTCCCCAAATCCTGATGTCAGCGTGGAGAGCAACTAACATGGAATAGCCTCGCGCGGAAGTGTCCGGCCCGTTGTAATTCCAGCCTTGGCAGTTCTGCGTCACCGCACTGGAGTCCAGCGCTGCTGCTGCTGCTGCTGCTGCTGCATTCCTTTTTGGCGAAGCACAATAGCGGCACCTGGTTTAATCTTGCGCTGCTGTTGTCCGCCCATTGTACGTGCTCGGAATTGTGTATTCTAGAACACTCTATTCTTTTCCCTTGTCGTACAGCAATGTCATTTGTAGATTAATTTCGTGCGTGTGTCTCTGTGGTCGTACCACCAGTTTTCTTTTTTAAATTTTTAACGGCGGAAACTTTAGTATACGCCTGACAACTATTGTGTCCGGAATTGCACTGCGCGAGCGCACACATGTCAGTCTCTTGTGCGAATAGCCGAAAAAGAGTTGTATTGCCACTGCTGTTAAATGATACATCTTAATGAGAGTGACATGTTTTGCTGTATCACTAATTAAAATATTGTTGTTGACGTAAAATATGTGTCACTATATTAGAAAGACTGTATCGGTAAGAATTGTACGAAGTGCGTTTCCTCGTACTTATATACAGCGAATTCTACATGAAAGAAGTTAGAAGTTTAGGAAACGTTTTAATTTATGCATCGAAACTGAGCAGTCTACCTTGGTGCCAATCGCAGGCTGCTGATTCCAACGACTGCCGGTAACAAGCCCGTTCGTTCCTTCGGTCATTACTCTAACGTTCGACGAGTTGGTGATAATATAGCAATAAAAAGCATGTTTATTTCTCAGTTCCACCTTCTGTAATTCGGTTACAACTGTTCAGGATTATATCCGCAAAAAATATGGCGGTGAACCACTTACAGATCCAGGAACTGGACGATGGCATCAAACAGTTTGAAGATAGTGGTTCTTCGCACAACCGGAGATCCTTAAGTATCCCAAGTGTTCTAGTTCAAGACGTAGATCGCATTCAAATAGAGCTCTACTCGTTGTGACAGCCGAGTTAGTAATTCCTTATATTTCTCTCTGATGCCCTTTCCGGCGACGTATGTGTTTCAAACCGATTCATGTGTTGCAAGCCATTCATGACTGTGATAAACAATCGCATGTAGAGTTTAGTGAATTCATTCTGGGCATGGAAGTGGAAGAAAATTTCTTTCAGTTACCACGTTTGCATTTATGTCGAAAAGTGATCTGCAACGTCATAAGGATATGGAAAATATTTCAGCCACAGACTCTTCCAACCATAATACCTTTTGCAACGTTTGGCTTGTTATCTTCATGGTTACAGATATCACGTACCTGGATATGTTGGAGGTCACGCTTTTTTCATAACTGCGAGAACATTCTTAATGTTTCAGTTCTCTACGCGAGAGACTACAATCGTATTTGGTATTTTCGAAGAATGAGCACTGCACCAGTGGACTCCTAGGTTGCCTGATTTCACTGTAGATTTATGAAAGTTTGCGTCTATGTGCTTCTCCTCTCGGCAACTTCGAGTGTAGCATGAAGCCGCATAGCGACAGCAGTGAATGCAGCTAATCTAGACACAGTGGCGAAAGAATGAGTATAGTCTGATTGTAGTTTGCCTTTTATAGTGCATCCGGTGGAGGGCACAGTAAGCATTTGTGAAGGGGATATACAAAAACTTTAATCGTGTACCGAGGTTGTTTTTCTACTGGAGGGACACATAGTTCACGTCGAGTATAATGGGTTCTGAGGCGATCGTCAGTTCATACACGCGGCAGGCAGAGGTGGTGAAGACTGCTGGCCCCCGCCTTGCGGGGTGCAAGCAAAGTTACCAATTTTCAGCGTAGTTCCCAGCGCTGATTGGGATCCTTTGGTTTGGAGCCGAGTGGAAGGTCTCAGCCAAAGGCTTCATCGACTCAGTGACGGTCTTGGCTGCAGACTTCTAGACATCCGTTATCGTGTGGGGATTTGTAGGACCACCGCTGATAGGTCAGGGAGCACTACACAAAGGAAGCAGCTACTGGGTTAGCAGAGTACTTGTGCACATGTGGGTTTTTTAGGCTAGACGGAAGTTTGAGGTGCTGTGGTGAACACTCGCTAGTCGACACGCAGCAAGGGAAGTCAGATGGCGTTCAGAGTAAAGACACTTCGAGAGTCAAAATTTTATCAGTAAACTGTAGAAGTATTCATAATAAATTTTCCGAATTTTCTGCCCTCCAGAAAATTTCTCGTGCACAAATTATTCTTGGGACCGAGAGCTGGCTGAAACCTTATGTCAAGGTTCTCAAATATTTAGCAAGTCGTGGAAAGTATATCGGGAAGATAGATTAGACGCCATAGGTGGGCGTCTGTTCATTGCAGTTCAGAAAAATATTGTCTCTGTTGATCTCGAAGCCGAGTGTGAATGTGCAGTAATATGGTCGAGTATAACAGATGTATGTGAAACCAAATTAACTGTTGTATATTTTTACCAGCCACCCGACTGAGCTGTGGCAGTTCTAGAGTCATTCAAAGAAAGTCTATGGCGAGTTGCGCTGAAATACCCTGATCATGCAGTACTAGCTGGAGATGACTTGAACCTACCGAGTATAGATTGGTAAGTCTACGGATTCACTGCGGGGGATACAAACAGACAGTCACGAGGAATACATTTGAACACGTTTTCTGAAAACTGTCTTGAGCATCTAGCTCGGCAGCCCACAGGCAATTGAAATATCTTAGATCATGTAGCTACAAATAGGCCGGAAAGTATTGACAATTTCTGTATGGTAACGCGAATTACTCATCGTGAAAGTCATTATAGCAACTATGGTTATGAAAATTAGTAATGACAATTTCTGTATGGTAACGCGAATTACCCATCATGAAAGTCATTATAGCAACTCTGGTTATGAAAATTAGTAAGTCAGTCAAGAAGGCTACGATAGTATTTCTGATAGACAGAGCAGAAATTCGGAAGATGTTGAGGGAGCAAATGCTGTTGCACTCCCAGTTCAAAAGAGAACGCACAATGACGACAAGCAAAGGTTAGTAGAAATTCGTGCGTCAGTGGACAGATCTATGTGCGAAGCACACAACTGCCACCGTCACACCTCAGCAAAAGATCTGGGAAAGAACCTGAGACAATATTGGTCGTATGTAAAATTGTTTAGCGGGTCTTATACTTCCATTCAGTCCCTTGTTGACCAGTCTAGTATGACACTTGAAGATAGGAAAACGAAAGCCGTAGTTTTCGAGTCCACGTTCAAGAAATGGTTTGCACACGAGAATCGTACAAACATACCGTCGTTTGAGCATCGGACAAACTCCAGTATGGACGACATAATAAAAAACATCGATGGCGTAGAGAAACATCTCAAATATTTGAAAAAATAAATGACCAGGTACGGATGGTATCCCTCTTTGGTTTTACAAAGGGTACTCTACCGCACTGGCCTAGCTTGCCTTTATCGTGAATCTGTCGTCCCAGGCTGCTGGAAAAAAGCGCAGGTGACTCCAGTATATAATAAGGGTAAAAGAACGGACCCGCAAAATTGCAGACCAGTATCCCTAACTTGGGTGAAATGCAGAAGTCTTTAACATATTCTAAGTTCGAATATAATAACCATTCTTGAGACTGCGAAGTTTATGTCCACGAATCAGCATGTTGGAGTAAGCATCGCTCGTATGAAACTCAGTTTGCCCTTTTCCCACATGATACATGGGTGAAGGGCAACAGGCAGATTCCACATTTCTAAAATTCCTAAAGCATTTGACATAGTGCCCCATTGCAGGAAGGTACGTGCATATGGAATAAGTTCACACATATGCGAAGTGTCGAAATGCAAATTGTGATAGGAGCGCTTTTAATTTCTAAATAAATAAACGCTCTGGCTGACAGGATTGGCTGCATTCTGCGTTCGTTTGCTTATAATTCCGTGGTGTGGGGAAGGTGCCAATAATAAGTGAGTATCAGATGATACAAGTTGATTGTCTTTGGCACAGATGGTGAAAGAAGACTTCCTGGATGTAAGATACTTGTCTGACATCTCCATCGACTATGCCCACCCTTGACGACTACATAAAATCTCTTGTTTTAGAATAAACTTTAAATAACTTTGCTGGAGCCATAATCTCTTCTTTATCTAGTAGGTGTTCCGTGACATTTCACGATGGCTAACAGTGTCATAAGCAGTCGTCAAGTATATAATTTGTGAAACACCTATTTTTTTCACTTCTAACCGATAAGCCAAATACCAGTTTTCATAGATGTAGCTTAAAAAATGCTTGCATGACGAAAAACTATCAGAAAACATTTCATCCCCTTTTTTCACCCCTTTAGAGGCTATATTTCCAAAACTGGTGTGACACGTTTTTTATTATTTCTAACAGAGCAGGGAAATTAAGAATTTCATAGTTTTAACTTTTAAAATGCTTTCACAAGGAAATATTTCGTGAAACATTTCAGCCACTGTTTCACTCCCGTAGGGGTTAAGTTTCCAAAAACTGAACCATAATTTTGTCATTTTCTAACGGAGAAATCAAAAAATTCTTGTTTCAACATTTTTGAAAATTCAACCAGTAAGGGGGAAAATAGTGGGTGAATTTGTTTGAAATATATCGTTATTAAAGAGCTATCAAATCATTTATAAAACTACATCTATGAAAACTGGTGTTTGATTACTGAGTTAGGAATAAAAAAATACCCTTAGTGGGTGTAAAATAGGGGATTAAAGGTTTTACAAAACTGTTAATTCATGAAAGCATTTCTGAAGCTTGTATTTGGCTTCACTGTTAGAAATAAAGAAATAGGTGTTTCACTTTTATTTTGAAATTCAACCTCTAAGAACGTGAACTAGGGGATGATAAATTTTAAGAAAATATTTCCTTATATGAAAGGAACTTAAAACTAAATCTATAAAAACTGATATTTCACTTTGCAGTTAGGTATAAAATATATATATATATATATTAGTGGATGACATTTTCTATGGCAATAACACCATAAAAACGTAAAAAGATTGATTAACAAAAACCTTGGACTCCAGCTACCAGAATCGTCTTTTGGTCAGAAGTTCATTCGGAATAGATGGTGCTTCTGTTGTCTTAACTAGCGTGAACAGATCAGAAGGTGTTGCAATTTGTGAACAACATGAAAATTCGATTAAAGAGCAACAAATTATCTGTGTACAATATGCAGTCCACGCGAGTGAAGTAATGGACAGTAAGCTAGTTGCTATAAATATTGAGAAGTTTAAATAACAAATACAATTATATGATAATCACTGTACAAGGGACACTAAAGTGGAGCACAATCAACACAGACTTTGTTTCTACTATAAAGTTCAAATGGTGAAAACTTATTATGAAAAAGGAATTCGCAGGTACGAAGTATGTAGCGCATGATAACGAAAACATAATGGCTGTGTAAAGATACATGATAATTACTACTGTCCCGGTCACGCAACGAACGTTAACAGAACAATATCAAGAACGCTATACTAAAATGCACGGAATATATTAACAGTAAAGTAGATTGTGAAGAACAGCCAATACATTGTAACTGAATGAGTATGCACGACATATATTACAGATTCATTTTAACAGGAAGTGGGATGAGTAATGACGATATGATTGCGTTCCATCATCCATGTTATAATAGCTTACTTAGCACGTATCTGGACGCAGATTTAAAAATGCAGAAGTAAGCGAAATTAATTTTCATTCGGTGCTAGTTCAGCTCTTCACTATTATCAAGAACGATATATCTATCAGTTTCTATATACATCCATTCAAACATTTCAAATTATGAAACTCTCACAGCTTCGAAATCATACTTTCTGTTCGCGGTGACTATATTACAGTATTTTCAGGCAACTCTTCTGCAGGAGAGACGTACGCAAAAGCGACCAGGATTGTGAAAAGTTTTTAGTGGCTCTTCATTTACCGCATGATACTGAAACTGCAGTTTCTCATTACTATGTACCAATTCGACACCTAAGTGTAACAAAAATAACAATTGGCAAAAGCTTGTATGAGGATATTCCCTTGCCTTGTTACATATTTCTTCACATTATTTATTCCTGTGGCGTTTTCTTCCACCACTTTGCGATCACAATGCAGGAAATATTTGCGTAGTACATCAAGAAGGATGTGGAACAGCATTACTGCCACTGATTTTATACGCTTTGGTTTATAGCGTTTGTTTGCAAGCTGTTGCGAAGTAACTTTTACGAAAGTTTCTTTCAGGACTGCTGTTGAAATTGCTGAACATGATGCTTGTTTACTTTTTAGCTACGGTAATCTTTGCAGACTACAAACACTACAGAGGCTAGGATTTGATCCAGGAGCTTTGAAACTGCCGATATTGAACGAAGTCGGTAACAAGAGAATTGTTGCAGCTGACACTACTGTTACGCAAGCAAAGAAAAGATTGGTTGAAGATGAAGAGGAGTATGAACATGGTCTGCACTAGTTCACGCAAGTTAAGGGCTAACACAAACACTGTCAAATGCTTGATTCAGGTTTCCTGTAACTTACATACTGGAAATTTTATGTACCGCTTCCTCACAAACCACTGATGCTACAGTACCTAAATTTGGCACGCAACTAGTCAATACTGTAATGATACATTCTGTGCAAGGAATTTACATTTAAAACAGTAGTAAAGCATTTATGCAACAGAAAATTCGTAAAAGTTGGTGCATCTCTTTACACAGATGTTTGGAGAGCTGTCAAAAACCAGTAAAAGGATACATCAAAATTGTGTTCCACAGGTATTTGTAATACTGGTATATCAGACTTCGTACAAAAACGCATTAATTTCGACCAGATAGATATCTCAAAAGCAGGAACATTTTTGTCCATTTTGCTGATAAAATTGCAAAGTTAGTGTCTTTATCTGCCTAGTTAGCTCAACATATGTGTTGAAGCAAAAAGAGAATTTATAATTTTTTTATATACTTGGTTTCTAGGATCATGTTAAATTTTGCAGTGGCTCTGAACTATATATACGAAAGTCACAGCTTTTAAAGGTAAGAGTTGTATGTTATATCTTTTAATATTATCTCTTCAATGTTAAATTATTTACGAACTTCGCTGGAGGTCGTTATTATGAGTATAATGTGTATGTTCGTACTTCGTGACTATCTGACAGAAATATTACAATGAAGGAAGCATTTAGAACTGTGGCTACATAAAACATTACTGCTATGTAAATGTAAGAAAAATCTGTTTAACTAAATATAACGTCTAGTTGTCTATAAACGACAAGTAGTCTTAATAGTAGGTGTATTTGCTGCTGTCGTCTTTCTTGTGATGTTTAATGGAAAACCTGACCTAGTGCTGCCCTCCAAGCTAGTATGCCCTTGAAAGTCCCTTCTCTATATAAATACAGTAATCTATAACTTCCAGAATCCGCTAAACACAGTCAAGTTTCCAGATAGAGTTTTTACCCCCACAATTTCCTGGAGTTCGAACTTGATTAATGTGAGTATTATACAGATAAGAATAAACATGCATTATTTTCAATTTGCAGTTTGTGTACATCATTTTCAAAAAAATTTAAATCCTCGTTATTCTGTAAAACACTCATTTTCCAGTCACTGGACGAGTGAACGTAACAGTGACTGTTTGTATTTTGCTAAAGGACATCTCCTGCACCCAAGAGACACACTGAAGATGTTTACTAACTTAACAGGTTCGGATGTATAACCCATCGTCAGTGGCATCTGACAGTGATGACAACAAACCTGTATGTACATTGATATCTACAATACGACAGTTGTATACATAAAAGCAGAGCTGTCAATCTACTTACATTACGAATCTGTAAATTAATGGCGTGGATGTTCATTATACGTTCTTTGTGATAGTTAAATTGATGTTCACCAGGAGGAAACAACCATGTGGATATGTAGACCCAGTTATAACCATGTCTACATTAACACGATAGGATACAATATCCATCATACTTCACAACACATACGTTGTCGTCAATGTTACTGCTCTAATATTTCAGAAACCGACTTTTCATGGTCCCATTTTACTTAATTATTACACAGTGTAGACATGAAACTGAGAGTAACGTCAAATAGTCTATATCATATGTCCTTTTGAGATAATATTTGCATGCATCAATGATATTCATTCATATATGTGAAATACCAAGTGCGAAAATTAGTATGTAAGGGTAGAACATTTAAAAATTATTGAGCATGTTAACTGCCATCAAAAAGATATTAAGTAAGTTAGCCATAATATAACATCTACATCCTTCGTATAATGAGGATGTCAATTCCAACTTGCATTTAATGGTGATCTAACATATCACGTCAAATTAGACAATTAATCAAGCAGGAGATGGAAAGAATCCAAACTGAGTTCATTCGGTTACAGCACTGTATATACATCTTAGCCCAACCGCTGTCTACTTATTAAGTATGTTGTCTGAGTGTTCAGTTGTATGAGTGTGCATATGTTTGATCTTTATGAAGAAGGTGATATTATAATTGATACCATTAGCAGAATGTTCGTATCCTCTTCAATGAGCTCTGAACGCAGGAGGCCTGGCTTCACTAACATTAACATGTTCCCTAAATCTCATTTTGAAGTTTCTCCCTATTTCTTCAACACGACATTTATCACATTCGCTGAATTTCACTGGTGTAAAAAAACTGTTTTATCTTGCTTGCACATATTCATCTTCTCCACTACATATGCAATGTTTACTGGGAAGGTCATTATCTAAAACTGCTGAGTAAGGGGCAGACGTTTCCGATAACGGCCATTTCGAAAATTTCTAGGGATTTCGTATATTGCACGATCCGAAGCAGACCATTTGATCTCTTATTTCCCCCTTATTTTGCATTTAAAGATAAAGGAAAATACAATCCGGTACATCACTCATCATTTACTGCTTTGTTTCTAAAGACGTGAGCACCCAGCGGTCTTCCTCTCAATGTGCTACTACTGCTCTGTGCTCTCTGTACAGTTTCGTCGGACGAACATCATCACAGACGATTCGGAGACATCACTGCAATTCGTCTCCTTCTCAGAGCTGTTGCCACCACCATATTATCCGCGCCTTGTGGGACAATTTCGTCAGCGCTGGGTAGTTAGTACGCGAGATATCAGGAATTTCTTAGTTTAGCCGCAGTCGATAATTCACCTCTTCTCACCAGTGAGTACTATACTGTTAAGAGATCTTAAAGTCTCTGTACCAGTACGTATATTCTTTGTTTAGTAGAAGACGACGTGGGACTTTGTCAGAGACTTTCTAGAAGTGATGACACATGCTTGTAGCTTCATCTTTACTGTCAAGCTGTTTCGGTTTGCCGCTAGGAACAAGCTGTACTTCACAGTGAACTTGTTGGAATCGTGTCGACTGCTGTACAAGTTATTTGGTCTCCTGAAAAACCATGGTAGAAAAGTACAGTATATATTTCCTGATTGTACAACGAACACACGTCAGTGAGGTATGCCTGTAACTCTGCTCATGGATCGTGCGGACCTACGTGCAGAATGCAACGACATACGCCTTTCTCCCTTCATTGTTTCAGCTAGTAGAGGTACTAGATCCCTCGCAGATTCAATACAGATCTAACCGATTAAAGGTGTTGGATATTCTCTATCGAGTACGTGGCTTGTCTGTTTCTCTATTTGTTGTTTTCGCGTCCGAGCGATTTTATGGTCTATCCTTTCTCTATGAACTTGGACAATGTCCCACTGAACAGACTCCCATTGAATATGCCCCATGAATACGTCACTCACTTCACCAAAAGAAATAACTTCCATAATAAAATCTTTAAAAACAAATCAGTCTAGTGGTTATGATGAAATATCAACAAAGTTAATTCAGGCATGTTCTTGTGAGTTTAGTACAATTCTAAGTTACTTGTGTAACCAGTCAATTATAACTGGGACATTTCCTGACTGGCTAAAATATGCAGATGTTAAGCCTCTGTTCAAGAAAGGGCATAAAGAGATACCATCAACTTACAGACCTATTTCACTTTTGCCAGCATTCTCAAAAATTTTAGAAAAAGTAATGTACAGGCAGCTTCTCAACCATCTGACCACACATAACATATTATCAAGAACACAGTTTGGATTTCTGAAGGGTTCTGATATCGAGAAAGCTATTTACATCTACATTGAAAATGTTCTCAATTCATTAAATAACAAGTTACAAGCAGCAGGTATTTTCTGTGATTGGTCAAAGGCATTTGATTGTGTGAACAACAACATCTTTTTAAATAAATTAGAATTATATGCTGTCACGGGCAGTGCTGCAAAATGGTTCAAGTCATACCTCAATAACAGGACACAAAGGGTATCAGGGCAAGGGACTAGTGAATTAAGTCATCAGTCATCATCAGAATGGGAAGAAATCACATGTGGTGTCCCTCAAGGATCCATCTTAGGGCCATTGCTTTTTCTTGTGTACATTGATGGTCTCTCGTCAGTTACACTGCCAGAAGCAGAGTTCGTTTTGTTTGCGGATGACACAAGTATTGCAATAAATAGTATGTCGAGTGTAGTTCTAGAAAGGTCTGCTAATGATATGTTCATGGATATTAATAAATGGTTTAAAGCCAACTCACTGACATTAAACTTCTAAAAGACTCACTATATGCAATTCAGAACCTGTAAGAGGTTTCCACCCAGCATATGCATAAAGTATGAAGAAGAGCAGATAGAAGAGGTCAACAGTCTTAAATTCCTGGGATTACAACTTGATAATAAATTCAGTTGGGAGGAGCACACCACAGAACTGCAGAAACGCCTTAACAAATCTGAATTTGCAATTCGAGTGTTAGCAGACATAGGCGACATAAAAATGAAAAAGCTTGCATACTTCGCCTACTTTCGTTCCATAATGTCATGTGATATAATATTTTGAGGTAACTCTTCAAGTCAAACAAAAGTTTTCAGAGTCCAAAAGCGTGTAATACGTATTAATTGTGGAGTAAAGTCACGGACGTCCTGTAGAAACCTCTTCAAAGAACTGGGTATACTAACTACTGCCTCTCAGTATATTTACTCCTTAATGAAATTTGTCCTAAATAATATATCTCTTTTTCCAACAAACAGCTCAGTTCATACATACAATACCACGAACAAAAATGATCTTCACAAGGACTTAAAAGCTATTAGTTTAGTTCAAAAAGGGGTCCACCACTCAGGAACATTCATCTTCAATAATTTGCCAGCAAACATAAAAAATTTAGTTACAAATAAAGATCAATTTAAAAGGAGCCTGAAAGACTTACTAGTGGCCAACTCCTTCTACTCCATTGACGAATTTTTTAATAGAAACAAATGATGTATTGTATATAATCATACTATTATTATTGTTATTTCAGCTTAAAAATAAAAAATGACATGTTCCACATCCACAAGGATCTCCTCAGCATGTATCTATGGAACGAAAAACTAATCTAATCTAATGTACTCTAATAAGTTTACTCGAAACGAATTTTTTAAGGTTCTTGAAAAGAGAGGGATAAGAACATCGAAGTCATTGCAAACGCCTTGCACAACTGTCCATATGCTTGACTTGCCTTCGCTCGGCAAGAGCAGATGTAATCGATAGTCTGAGTGATCATTGTATAAAAATGGTAGTAGACTAATCCACTTAGATAGCGAAAATTGAATCATGTACGACCTGGTGATCATCTGTTCGCGAATTACACCCGTGTGCCATATTTAGGTGTACCCAAACCTGTCTGTCGATTTTCAGCGTACGTTAACGTCACTAGTTTGTAATGTTCGTTGTTGAGATATGTTGAACGACAATAAAATATTACAGGGTTATCAATCGCGTCAATCAGCGGGGTGTTTGTATTTCGATAAGATGTCATTGTGTAGGCGCACTGACAAAACGCTGATGCGTATTTAAGCTGGGAAATTAGAAAACTATTCAGTAGCGTAATTGCTGCGGATTTCAGTTGACTGGAAGTGAATATGGACAGCGAGGAGTGGTTCGGAAAGAGGATGGAGAAGGCTGTGATGCGACTGTGGTAGGTACGTGTTCGTTTTTAATAGTATTTTGCGTCATTTGTTAGCTCTTTTGAAATGGTATACAGTCTTCTAATAAATGACTTGCATCATCCATTTACATGTACATCAAGAGGTTTATCTGTGTGCAGAAGATGACCGTACCATTACGCAAGGAGACGCGATGCGATTCGACAGGTGTTTACTCGCTCATTGCCGAAGCTGGAGGTGGTGAAAACATCTCTTTACGCCTAAACAGTTGCGATGTACACCCAGAGAACCGATTCCTCAACCAGGCCTTAAAAAGTTTTCAGTTGAGAATACAGTGCTTTAAATGAACTTTAACTAAGTTTCTCTGCTTACTGGGTATCCTATCCCAGACTAAAATCTTTCCCTCAGCCATGAATCATAGACTCACGTTTTTGGTGTATTCATTTGACGCCGAAAATTATGTGCGATTACGTATGGTGAAAATAACGGGCATAACAGGTTCAAATAATAACTTGATTGTATTTAGTAATTAACTTTTTGGGTAGAAACCGAATAAAATTTGGGTCCCTGGATAGTAACATTAGAATTTTCGACGTAAAAGTAGTGGCAGGAGGTCACAATATTTAAATTATGAGATACCGATGCGTTAGTTCAGCAAGGTCTTTCTTTAGTCTTGTTTGAGACTTGTTTTGCTGCACAAAGTGCTGATAAATTTTGTGTGAGTGGCACTAACTGCTTGAGTATTAGTTGTATTGGGTTATTCTGTTCTACCTGCATTAAAGAATATAGCAATTTATCGACATACTCCATGGCCATTCTCAATCTCATGTGTATTACAATCAGTTTGCTTGGATGAAAAAATTTGTTAAAATAAATACAGTTAAGATATTTCGTCGTAACCAAAACAACTAAGTTTCACTCTTGCTTACATCCTAACACTGTCGAAACTTTTAAAACGTAATATTGCTAAAAGCATTGTAATTGATAGTGGTAACTGACAAATTTCTATATGTTAAAAGAGCTCAGAACCAACTCACCTTATGTCTAAAGCAGCTCTACTTTGAAAAACACCAGCAACACTTATGCCAAAGGCATTCTAAATATTACTCATCAGAATGAACTAAACACCTTTAGCTTACCTTACATATAGCGCCCTGTCACACGTTAATGCCCTGCTAGCGAAACAATTAAACGATATCTAGCACTTTTGACAATACTTCTCTTGTTATATCATTGTAAAAGCAATTAATCGCAGACTGACGTACATCCCTCCGCTTTTCATCTGAGTAAACTACTGGAACCTTCAATTCTGATGCTTAATCTTTTCGCAAAAATCTAATGTGCACGACCTCTTTCTTTAACTATGTCGTCACGTTCACACATGATGACTCATTTATTTTTACATCTTTTGAAACCTAATCCCACTCAGATTTTTGTTTCCTTGAGATTTTCGTTGCTAGCGTTGAAGATCAGTTCTGTAAGAAACAAAAAATGGCTCTGAGCACTATGCGACTTAACTTCTGAGGTCATCAGTCGCCTAGAACTTAAGCTATGGTTATGAAAGTTAGTAAACCAGTCAATTAGGCTATGAAAGTGTTTAGAACTAATTAAACCTAATTAACCTGAGGACATCACACACATCCATGCCCGAGGCAGGATTTGAATGTGCGACCGTAGCGGTCGCTCGGTTCCAGACTGTAGCGCCTAGAACCGCACGGCCACTCCGGCCGGCTGTAAGAAACAAAATTTGAACTTTTCGTATTGCTCATAATATTTCAGAAATTGATGGCTATCAACACTTTCATCATTATCGTCAAAAGGATATTTATCCTTTTTTGCGGGAGATGCTTTAAACCCATTCTGCTCATTATCGTGCCCCTCCTGTCATATTTTCTAAACGATCGACTTGCTTTCACGCTCCGTCACCTTTATTGTCAGCGCAATAACTCCTCGCTGCTTCTCGACATAAATAAATTTCATGACTTTAACAGCAATCCGTCACCTATGTCCAAAAAAGATTTCCGCAGTAGCTTTCCATACTTTGTCTGCGTGGTAAAATTGTGCACTACTTACTAGCCCCCTCTACGATCAACTCTGCAATACAGTTTCTTGAGTAATAAAACTATGTTGGCTGAAAGCCAGTTTCAGATAACAAACAAATAGATTGCAATTCCAAATGCTTTTTCTGGCGGAGGGCCTGTTTCCTTTTGGTATAATATTACTGTTTCTTCTAATTTCACCGACATGGATTTGCAAGAAGAATATACGAGTGACACTTAGAGGCAAAAATAATTTTACCATAAAATTTTAAATCGTCGAAATGATTTGCCAATGCATGTCGTTCACGTGAATGATGTTTGTATAGATTGCTTCTGGGATTACAGTTTTTCTGTTAAGGCTGATTCTGAAGTAGCTTATTACGTGTTGTCGATGTATGAATTCTTTATTTTTTTAAAGTGTTACCTTCTACCTGCATTCAATTACCTGCAGCCGTTCCACGAAGACTATTAAGTCAATATGAACTATACGTATTCCTCTCGGCTGTAAGTCAGCTTGTACACAAAATGGAAAATTAGAAGTGCATATTATGTGCACTAACAAACATCCGCACATATAAATGTTTTTATTGCCACAGGGATTAAACCAACCAGAAAACCGAAAGCAAAAATGTGATATCGTGAGATCAATGTGTTACGTAAACTGTATTTTTTTTTAAATTTAAAATAAAGTTAGACTATGATTCAAGGACATTCCAGTCTTCGGGTGTCATTTATGATCGAATGTTTGCATATAATCACACGCTCATGAATCATGTATGCGATTGCAAAAGTACATATGCGCATACGAAGTTGGAGGAAGTTTTGCAGGTTGCTGGATGAAAAAGAGTATCCAATAAATAAAGCTAAGTCTAAGTTAGACGAATCCGTAAACAACACGCCACCGTGACCACTCTTCACTTCGTCTTTGACTCGTAATTTAAACATAAAATGAAACCCTTGGTAATAAACGGAAATCCTGGGGACTTACTGTAATCGGTGAAAACGCAACTATTTGAGTGGAGTCGGTAAAACAATTTAATTTCGACAGTAAATTCATTCCAAACTCAATAAAGAAAGAACGTAGCAGTTGTGAACTTCATCGAGCGACCAGCTGTGGTTATGACGTATAGTAGTGCGCATTCTTATAAAGCTCGCACGGAAAATACTTGCAAATCTGAGCGAAAGCACGTCACTTTGTTCAACGACGTACCGAGCCTTCATCAATTACCCACAGTGGTTTTCTTGTTTCGGGGTCAAAGTTGTCGTAAGCATGGTTCCCCTTCGATTGTCTGCAGTTGTGGTTGCAATATGAATCATACCACCTGCGTTTGACTTGATCTTCCCGCTCGCTGTGGACAACTGCGCCCCAATAATTTCCGTTGCATATGCACTGAAGAGCCAAAGATACTGGTACACAAGCCTAATTACGTTTAGGGCCTCGCGAGTACGCGGAAGTGCCGCAACACGACGTGGTATGGACTCGACTAATATCTGAAATAGTGCTGGAGGGAATTGACACCATGAATCCTGCAGGGCTGTCCATAAATCCGTAAGAGTACGAGGGGCTGGAGATCTCTTCTGAACAGCACGTTGCAAGGCATGCCAGATATGCTCAATAATATTCATATCTGGAGAAATTGGTAAATGGCTCTGAGCACTATGGGACTCAACGGCTGTGGTCATAAGTCCCCTAGAACTTAGAACTACTTAAACCTAACTAACCTAAGGACATCACACACATCCATGCCCGAGCCAGGATTCGAACCTGCGACCGTGGCGGTCGTGCGGTTCCAGACTGTAGCGCCTTTAACCGCTCGGCCACTCCGGCCGGCCATATCTGGAGAGTTTGGTGGCCAGCAGAAGTGTTTAAACTCGGAAGAGTGTTCCTGAAGCCATTTCCTTTTAATAGAAATATGGTAATGGCAACATGATCACATATTTCACTTCAAGACGGGGCTTCGCCATTGATGGATAGCAGTTCTGGATGTTTGGGGTGTCTCATTTTCCCGCTGGAATTGCTCAAGTCAGTCGGAATGCACAATGGACGTGAATGGATGCAGGTGACTAGACATGATGCTTTCGTACTTTTCACCTGGGAGAGTGATTTGTAGACGTATCAGGGTTCCTATATCACTTCAACTGCAAACGCCCCAAACCATTACAGAGCCTCTACCAGCTTGAACAGTCCACTGCTGAGATGCTGGGTCCATGGATTCATGAGGTTGTCCCCATACCCGTACACGCCCATCCACTCGATAGAATATGGAACGAGACTCGTCCGACCAGGCAACATGTTTCCGTTCATTAACAATCCAATGTGGGTGTTGAAGGGCCCAGGCGAGGAGGAAAGTTGTGTGTCGTGCAATTGTCAAGAGCACAAGAGTGGGCCTTCGGCTCTGAAAGTCCATATCGATGATGTTTTGTTGAATGGTTCGCACGCTGACCTTGTTGATGTTCCAGCATTGAAAACAGTAGCAACTTGCGGAAGGGTTGCACTTCTTCAATAGTCGTTGGTCCCATTCTTGCAAGATCTTTTTCCGGCCGTAGTGATGTCGGGGATCCAATGTTTCATCGGATTCCTGACATTCAGGACACAACTAGACAAATAGTCGTACGGGAAAAGCACCGCTTCATCGCTACCGCAAAGATGCTGTGACCCATCGCTCGTGTGCCGAATTTAACACCACGTTGAAACTCAATTAAATCTTGATAACCTTCCATTGTAGCAGCAGTAACCGATCTCACAACTGCGCCAGTCACTTGTCTTGTATAGGCGTTGCTGACCGCAGCGCCGTATTCTGCGTCCTTACATGTTTCTGTATTTGAATACGCATATCTACACTAGTTTCTTTGGCGCTTCAGTGTGTATATGATTCGAGCCGACATCGGCTCACAGTGCCCTCAACAAAAAAGAAACCTATTCAAATGTTGCATGCAGAGTTTAGGAGTGCATGTCACTGCCTGCAGAAAGTACGTGTATTGTCAGTGTCATCCTGAGACACAAAAGTCGCTCTGGTGTAGCTGAAGTATCTGCAGATTGCCGACATATACTATCTGATCGACATTATCCATCAGTGGATGTTAACAAGCGGTGTGTCCATCCCTCGCCTTTATAGTGTCTTCTGGGGACGCTTTCAGTGAGGATTGTCAATCTCTGTGGAGGAATGGCAGCCCATTCTTTCTAACAGTTGCAATAAGAGAAGTTAGTGAGGTTAGAGTTTAAGGACTTTAGCGAATACGTTCTAACTCATCCCAAAAAAGTTTCATTGGGTTCAGATCGGTCCATTTCAGGGATATTACTGTCCACACGCCACTGCCTCACAGTCGTTACTTTATGACAGGGTGCAAGTCAGGCTGATGAGGTGGTCACCGAACTGTTCTTTCGCATTACAGAATACACAATGCTGTAAAATATGTTCATATCCCTCGACATTTAGCATTTTCTTCAGCGCAACAAGGGAACCACACATTAACCACGGAAATCAACCTCGTAACGTAATACCACTTGCTTCGGTCTTAACTGTTGGCACTAAACATCGTGCCAGGCAACATGCTGTAGGCATTCGCCTAACTCAAACCCTTCCTTCGGACTGCCACATGGTCACAGCGTGATTCGCCACTCCAGATCACTCGTTGATAGTCATCCATTCTCCAATGGTGTTGCCCTTCACACCACATCACAGCGTCGCTTAGCAATGACTACAAGAAAGTCGGGCTTCTGAGGAGCTGCCTGACCACTGAACCTCATCCTTTTAGCACTGCGCACAGACATTGCGCTAGCTGAACTGTTGGTAGCACGTTTAAACTCATGAGTGACCCCTTTGGCTAGTTTGACGCCATACTTTGTAACCACTGTCCACAATGCTCGACGATCTCTGTCGGTCGGTACAAGAGGGCTGCCTGAGTTAGCTGTGGTCATTCAGTCCCCTTTGAACTTAACAACCACTTCATTAACAGTCGATCTGTGCAGTTGAAAAGGGCTGAAATGCTCGTGATGGAATTGTTGATTGACATCCAACGACTACTCCATGTTCGAAGTCACTAAGTTTAACTGATCGAGTTCCGTAGTTATTGCTTCACACTACTCTCCGCCACTTTTTATCCCGGGAGTGCGCCTCTTGTGACATCTAGCCCGGATACTTTTGAACAAATAGCGACAGAAGTCATGGGACAATGATATGCACACATGAAAATGGCGGTAGAATCACGTTGTTGTTGTTGTGGTCTTCAATCCTGAGACTGGTTGGATGCAGCTCTCCATGCTACTCTATCCTGTGCAACCTTCTTCATCCCCCAGTGCCTACTGCAACCTACATCCTTCTGAATCTGCTTAGTCTATTCGTCTCTTGGTCTCCCTCTAAGATTTATACCCTCCATGCTGCCCTCCGATACTAAATTGGCGATCCATTGATGCCTCAGAATATGTATGCCCTACCGACCGATCCCTTCTTCTAGTCAAGTTGTGCCACAAAGTTCTCTTCTCCCCAGTCCTATTCAATACTTCCTCATTAGTTATGTGATCTACCCATCTAATCTTCAGCATTCATCTGTAGCACAACATTTCGAAAGCTTCTATTCTCTTCTAGTCTCAACTATTTATCGTCCACGTTTCACTTCCATACATGGCTACACTCTATACAAATACTTTTAGAAACAACTTCCTGACACTTAAATTTATATCCGACGTTAACAAATTTCTCTTCTTCAGAAACGCTTTCCTTCCCATTGCCAGGCTGCATTTTATATCCTCTCCGTTCAGCTGCTCTTCCAGGTCCTTTGCTGTCTCTGGCAGAATTACAATGGCATCGGCGAACCTCAAAGGTTTTATTTCTTCTCCATGGATTTTAATTCCTATTCCAAATTTTACTTTTGTTTCGTTTACTGCTTGCTCAATCCACAGATTGAATAACATTGGGGGTAGGCTACAACCCTGTCTCACTCCTTTCCCAACCACTGCTTCCCTTTAATGCCCCTCGACTCTTATAACTGCCATCTGGTTTCTGTTCAAATGGTAAATAGCCTTTCGCTCCCTGTATTGTAACACTGCCACCTTCAAAATTTGAAAGAGAGTATTCCAGTCAATATTGTCAAAAGCTTTCTCTAACTCTACAAATGCTATAAACGTGGGTTTGCCTTTCCTTACTCTATTTTCTAAGATAAGTCGTAGGGTCAGTCTTGCCTCACGTGTTGCAACATTTCTAAGGAATCCAAACTGATCTTCCCCGAGGTCGGCTTCTACCAGTTTTTCCACTCGTCTGTAAAGAATTCGCGTTAGTATTTTGCAGCTGTGACTTATTAAACTGATAGTTCGGTAATTTTCACATCTGTCAACATCTACTTTCCTTGGGATTGGAATTATTATATTCTTCTTGAAGTCTGAGGATATTTCTCCTGTCTCATACATCTTGCGCACTAGATGGTAGAGTTTTGTTAGATCTGGGTCTCCCAAGGCTGTCAGTAGTTCTAATGGAATTCTGTCTACTCCCAGGGCCTTGTTTCAACTTAGGTCTTACAGTGCTCTGTCAAACTCTTCACGCAGTATAATATCTCCTATTTCATCGTCATCCACATTCTCTTCCATATCCATAATATTGTCCTCAGGAACATCGTCCTTGTATAGACCCTCTGTATACTCCTTCCACCTTATTGCTTCCCTTCTTTGCCTATAACTGGGTTTCCATCTGAGTTCTTGATATTCATGAAAGTGGGTCTCTTTTCTCCAAAGGTCTCTTTAATTTTCCTGTAGGCAGTACCTACCTTCGCCCTAGTGATATGCGCCTCTACATCCTTACATTCGTCCCCTAGCCATACCTGCTTAGCCATTTTGCACTTCCTGTTGATCTCATTTTTGAGACATTTGTGTTCCTTTTTGCCTGCTTCATTTAGCGCATTTTTGTACTTTCTACTTTCATTCCCATATGCTCTCCCTGAAACTCTCTACAGCTTCTCGTTCTTTCAGTTTATCCAGGTCCCATCTCTTCAAATTCCCACCTTTTTGCAGTTTCTTCAGTTTAATCTACAGTTCATAGAGTCAGAGTCCACATCTGCCCCTGAAAATACCTTACGATTTAAAACCTCGTTCCCGAATCTCTGTCTTGCCATTATATAATCTATCTGACACCTTCCAGTATCTCCAGGCTTCTTCCATGTATACAACCTTCTTTCATGATACTTGAACCAAGTATTAGCTATAATTAAGTTATGCTCTGTGCAAAATTCTACCAGGCGGCTTCCTCTTTCATTCCTTACTCCAATTCCATATTCACCTACTACGTTTCCTTCGCTTCCTTTTCCTACTATCGAGTTCCAGTCACCCATGACTACTAAATTTTCGCCTCCCTTCACTATCTGAATAATTTCTTTCCTCTCATCATACATTTCAGCAATTACTCCGTCATCTGCGGAGCTAGTTGTCATGTAAACTTGTACTACTGTGGTAAGAGTCGGCTTCGTATCTATCTTGGCCACAATAATGCGTTCACTATGCTGATTGTAGTAGCTTACCGGCATTGCTATTTCCCTATTCATTAGTAAACCTTCTCCTGCTTTACCCCTATTTGACTTTGTATTTATAACCCCGTATTCAGCTGATTAGAAGTCTTGTTCCTCCTGCCACCGAACTTCACTAATTCCCACTATATCTAACTTTAACCTATCCATTTCCCTTTTTAAATTTTCTAAACCTACCTGCCCGATTACGTGATCTGACATTGCACGCTCCCATCCGTAGAACGCCAGTTTTCTTTCTCCTGATAACAACGTCCTCCTGAGTACTTCCCGCCCGGAGATCCGAATGAGGAACTATTTTACCTCCGGAATATTTTCCCCAAGAGGATTCAATCATCATTTAATCATTTAGTAAAGCTGCATGCCCTCGGGAAAAATTACGGCTGTAGTTTCCCCTCGATTTCAGCCGTTCGCAGTCTCAGCACAGCAAGGCCGTTTTGGTTAGTGTTACAAGGTCAGATCAGCCAATCATCCAGACTGGTGCGAACGTATCCGCTAGTTCAAATTTGGTGTTAATGGGTTGCGGGAGCGAGTGCCTTTGCTAGCAGCACGGCATCACCCGTGGCACCTCTCCTGGGCTCGTGACCATATCGGTTGGACCCTAGACGACTGAAAAACCTCGGCATGGTCAGTTGAGACCCGATTACAGTTGGTAAAAGCTGATGGTAGGGTCAGAGTGGAGCACAGACCCCACGAAGCCATGGAGCCAAGTTGTCAAAGAAGCACTGTGCAAACTGTTGGTGGCTCCATGGTAGAGTGCGCTGTGTTTTCATGTTATGGGCTAGGTCCTCTGGTCCAACTGAACCTATAATTGATTGGACGTAGTTATGTGCAGCTACCTGGACACCATTTGCAGCAGTTCACGGGCTTAATGTTTCAAAACAAGGATGTCATTTCACTGGGTCACAATTGTTCACGATTTATTTGAAGAATATTCTCGATGGCTCCACCTAGTGATTTGTCTACTCAGGTCGCGCGGCATAAATCCCATCGAATATTTGTGGGACATAACCAAGACATCAGTTGGCGTACAACATTCTACACGGACTACACTTTCATAATCACGGAAGTTTATACAGGCAGCATGGTTCAATATTTCTGCACCGGATATCCAACATGTTGAGTTCATGCCACGTCGAGTCGCTGAACTATACCGGGCAAAAGGAGGTCCGACAGGATAGTAGGAGGTATCTTATGACTTTTCTCACCTCTGTGTATACCTACCAATTCAGTAAGTATTCGTGGTAGCTAAATAGGGTTTTTTGAAATAACTTTCCGATTCGTCTGGAATGAAAAGTTGGCAACCTCTATGTCACGAATTTCGATTTATAACAGTGAGGCATGAAATTATGAGGCGGAAATCATTCGAAAACCAAAGCTTGCTCAGCAAATAACGAAGAGATACATTGTGTGCGCTAGTAAGCGAGGAAGGTAAAGAAGCGAATTGACCTAGAGGCGACTTGTGTATGGGCAGAAAACGTAACTAGACAAATAGATGGTATATGGACCAGGAAAGTTCTCTGGTGGATTTCAAGACATACGGGAAAAATTTCAGGCGCAACGGAAGTTGCAGCAGGAACGTGGATTTAAGTAGCTTAAGCTGTATTATAGGAGTGTGGAGAAAGCGTTCATCTCCCAGTGGATGTGTAACCGTCTTTTTTGTATCGTGCATATGTGTCATTAGTGGGAAATCTCGGAAGGCTGACTAAAAATCCGACGGGGGACACTTTAAAAGTGAAATTCTATATATTATTCAAATACACTCACGTTCAGGAAAACAGAACACTTTGAACGACTAGAGATATGACGTTCATATACATAAGACATGTACGTTAGTATGCTCTGCAGAAATGATCAGCATTTGAACCATGTCGGCCCACGGGTCCAAGGTCAACATCGATATGATGGAGCAACACCACCTACCAGTAAAATGTGCCTTTGGTCACTAGAAACTGAAGGCGATAGACCAGTGTGACTCGAGCAGACGTGCAGGATGCCTCGCAGACGTATGCGCGAACCATAGCGTCAAATAAGTGAGTTTGAAAGAGAGTGCATTATTAGCATAAGGGAATGTTATGCGTTCATCCGGAAAATTATTGCTCGTATGGGACGAGCAAAATTGTACGCAGAAGGCCATAAAACAATACGAGATGAGTCAGGCCACACCACCAAGGCCACTCACGGAGGAGATCGACATCTCGCCCGAATGGCACTGCAGGACAGATCTGCATCCTGCTCAACTCTGGCGCAGCAGTGAAATAGTATAGTACATCTTACACTATCAGGGGTGACAGTCCATCGCCTTTTATTACGTACGTGTCGTCAATTTCTGTGCCTACGTTTGACGAATGTGCATAAACATGCTAGAGGGTAATGGGGTGTTGAACGACATCACTGGGGACAGGAATAGCATCAGTGTTTTCGGATGAATCCATGCTTTGTTTGTTTGAAAATGATGGCCATGGTTAGGTTCGACACAGACAGGGAGAGCAGCATCACAGTGACTGCATTGGCACAAAATAAACAGCACCAACTCAAGGCCGTATGGTGTGGGGAGCTACTGGGCACAGCCACAAATCGCATTTGGAGGTGTTCAGGGCAATGTGACCAATATGACCCAGGTGAACGACATCCTGCGACCTGTAGCGATACCCCTTCTGCACAACACCCCAGACGCCATTTTTCAGCAAGACAATACACGACCACATGTTGCTGCACGAACACGAGCCCTCTTGGTGACACAGGATGTCAGCCTTTTACCCTGGTCCGGCAGATCACCAGTCTTATCGGCAATCGAAAATGTGTGGGATATGGTGATACGATGGGTGCAGCGCTGTGGTCTAATGTCAACCACCACAGGTGAACTTTGGAACCAGGTTAATTCAGCATGGACGGCTAGACCACAGGACACCTTTCGCGCCATATACGCATAGATGCCATCACGCATGGAACATCAGGGCCCATGGCGGACCCTGTGTCTACTAGGTGACAGGACACGTGCCGAAACGAGGTGACTGAAATGCTTGTCATTTCTGCAGAACATATTAATGTATGTGTACTTAGAATATGAACATCCTGTCTTTAATCGGTCGAGGTGCTCTTCTTTTTCTGAACATGAGTGTATATGAAACATCTTGTTCCTTAAGCCGGGACAAGTGCTTCAGTATATTTACGATTGGATACTGTCTTATCGCTGACAATAAATTATGACCATCTGTTTAACAGAATGTTGGTCTACTTTTGGTATGCAACAAAGCAGCGATTCTACGTGGCAAAAAATGTTCAAATTTGTGTGAAATCTTAGGGACTAAACTGCTAAGGTCATCAGTCCCTAAGCTTACACATTACTTAACCTAAATTATTCTAAGGACAAGCACACACACCCATTCCCAAGGGAGGACTCGAACCTCCGCTGGCTGGGACCAGCCGCGCAGTCTACGTGGCATGGGTTCAACAAGTACTTGGTATGTTTCCTGAGGTGGACGCAATTCCCATAAAATATGGGCCAGCCTTTTCTGGAAGTGGAGCTGGCGCCCAACTGCATCCAAATGTGTTGTAAGGTTACCAATTTATTTTTTGATACCCAATGAAAGTGACCCAATGAAAGTGACGTGAGCGCTATTTTCATTCTATCTATCTACTTGATACTTTGCAGTGATATTTTCCAAAAAAAGTTTTCAGTAGTCGATATGTTACGTCACAGAAAATCTGAGTACAGGCAAGTGATCTTCGGTTGTCATTAGCACTGTCGTTGCAGCAGCATTCAGTGAGAAGTAAGTGAGGGAGTTTGGTATTGGTTACGCTGCTGAATGGTTTAGAAATAACTAACAGAGTACAGAGATGCAGAGGTAGGGGACGTTGATTTTTTAAAGAACTGCTTTCGGGAAGAATGGTTTGACAAATGTGAAGATTTTAAAACAATGATGTCGCTGCATTGCAATCTGATGTGTAATTTATGATGAGTTTATGAAAAACATATATTCATGATTTTTTTGTGTCAGTAAATTTGATTGTCGAAACGAGATCAAGCAAAAGTACTTGTAAATATGGCTTGCACTCTGAGTTACAGATACACTATCCTTTGCTAACCTATTACCTAATTTCATGGCAGAATAAATTAACATAAAATAATATTATATGTTATAAAAGCAACTTTCAGGTACCCAGCGAATCCAGAACTGCTGAAAAATTGTGTACATCGGGAAACACAAAATACAAACAGCAGTACAGTCACCTTATACGAATTGTAAGGCGTCCGGATTTTACAGACCTTACATGAGCTTGATCCATAACAACAGTACGATACAGTCTGAGACACTCAGAAAATAATAATTACATTATATCAACAAAGGCAATTGCAGTTAGTCTCATGTACTGAAAATTAACAAAACGATATATATCAATTTATGGACAGAGGCCTGAATAAACATGTTAAGGTGAAACACATTTTGGAGACAAACCGAGCAGGTCGTTAATGGAATTGGAAAATCCCATTTAAGAAGAGAACGGCGAGCTTCAGCGCAGAAAGGGGTAAAGCAATAATCACACATTATTCCTTTTATGGTAAAGGCTGAAACCCTGCAAGAAAAATAAAATTCACCTCTAGCCAGACGATGATTGGCTCAAGCCATACTGGACGACGCAGATGCGACACCGTGGGAAGATCCCCATTATATAAAAGTATTTTGAGAACTAAAATGGCTAGAGCTCTCTCTCTCATCTCGCGGCACAAGTGTGTGGGAATAAACGCGGGTGTTGAGAGCTTTGCTTCCTGCGAAGTGAGGAAGATATGCTTCACGTGTCACGGCGATAGATAGCGAAGAGGTAGTTAATTATTCCTGCGGGAATTATTGTGGGCAAAGAAATTGTGCACATCGCTCCAACCCTTAGGGAGTGTATAATAGCCATTACTTCGACTATGGAAAGATAAACGTTCTACAGAATGCAGGAAAGTTGAGACTGAGTGAATTCAGTCAAGGCCAGAGTAGGGAGTTAGTGTATCAGATCCAATTGCAGATGCCGCTTGGTAAAGTGCCATCGCGCATTGGGTTACAGTAAATGTTGAGTCTAGAACTGCTAACTCCAACTTGTGCACACTTTGACCGTTGAATGTCAAAAGCTAGCATACTAACCTATCCTCCCATTGAGTACATGAGAGTTTTTTCATTGGTACAAAAAGTAAATATATTCTCCACCAACTCAGTGTATTGACCAGGTACGAGTACATAGATGTAAATGAGTTGATGAAGAATTTTAATCAATCTTTCTTGTGCTAAGAAATTTTTTATGTGTAGAGGTAATGATTTTAATAATCGTCAATTCAATATGTCCTAGAGTTAAATATTTGGTTGTTGAGTATCTAAAGTAATTAAACATGATTGTTGTATATCACTTGACCCCTGAAAGCACAGTTAATAAATTATGTGTAGAATAAAAGAGGGAATAGGTGTGTTGTCTTTCTAGAATTGACCCCAAACTTTCACCTTTATTAATTCATGCATTCTAGTTACGTGACAGCAGCATTACTAAGGATTTCGTTACAATCCGCACCTGATATTAGCTGCCTTACATAGCCAAGTTCATTTTTATTTTGAATGTCTGTTTAACATCCTGGGTTTGAGAAGACAGTTCAGATGTTTTGTCCATTTGCGCGGAAAGTGGTAAGCTAAGTGTTCACACATCGGTACACTCACTGTGCAGATAAAAAGGTCGGAAGATGACAGTATTTGTTGTCGAAAAACAGTACTTATGTCCTCAGTTGTTGCGAAGATAGCTGCATGTGATGCCTGTCTAGTGTTCAATAGCAGAAATGGAGGTAGGATTACGTGCCTGCAGAGATTAGGCTTCCATCCAGGTACATCCATACTGAATGTAGAAGCAGCATTGAAGTGTGACTGGACAAAGCTCAGGAAGCAGAAGAAAAAAATTGCAGAATCTGAATAGGTAAAGGAGGGAAGAGAAGATATAACTCCAGGAAGACGAGGAAGAGAGTTAAGATTATTGATATGCACAGCATTAGTGACTAAAGATATAGCAATATTGTCAAAAATTGAAATAAAAACTTTAAATCCAAATTGGCATAAACTTCCTTTTTTTAGCTATAATGTACCTTTTTGCAGGAACTATAAAAACAAACATCTTGAAATTTGACATAGTTCTTAACAATTTCTTACTGAATAATCCTGCACGGTAGTTTTCCGTTATCATTTCTCTGGGAAAAGTTCTTCTTTGAAATTTGAGAAAAATAGAGTCATCCCTGGTAACACAAAACTGAAAAATTAATTTCAAAGTAACTATGAGCTTAAACAAAAATCTGTTCCACGCGTTTTATTAGCCTCTTATGCAGATGTAAACTGTGAAATTCCAATTTTCTTGCTTGATTTACGAGAGAAGGTACATTACACAAACAACGGTAATTAAAAATTCAAATTCTTATCAAATGTAGGTTGATACACATTTTCAAACAAAAATTCAACAGAATATCAAGAACTATGTTGCGCATAATAGTCTCACGCTTTACTACTTTAGCTGTAACAATTTTGGAGGGATGTATGTCCAAGCACATGAATGCATTTTGTTCTACGTCTGTCCCTAAAGAATATCAGTAATGTATCAGGGATCATAGCATCTATGACTCCCTCAATGCGTAAAGTTTTCCTAACAGTAAAACCATCCGTTTCTTTGCACTTTCATACAGTTGCATTGGAGCCAATCAGCTCTAAAAGGACGTCAAGTTTAAATTTAGAAAAATTTGGTTTCCTTTTCTTGCTCTCCGTTCCCTCCATAGCTCAGTAATAATAACCACCTTACGAAATAATTTGAAAAACGCGCGTAAGTACGACAGACTAAGGAGGCTACAATAATTTAACCTCCTTGCAACTGGCAGACAGCGATTATCATTAACTTTGCGTATATAATGAGTGCTTTCCTTTGTAACACACGGAGGTAGCTGCGGGTAAATTCCCAGTTAGCCTAACGTGTTTTGACGGCTGACGCATTAAGCTGGTGCAGCGCAGAGACAACTTAATCGCGATTAAGCTTTAACCGTGATCATTAACTGTCAGTTATCTTGCTTTTTAATCGACGTTGGCGCGGTCGGCCTATCTCTATAACAAAAGAACTGTTTCATGTTTAGTAAAATATGTATTTTTTGTAGAATCTAACATGCAATTATAAAATTAAAAAGACAAAAAATACTTCCCTTTTAACGTAAAATACGTTTACATATTACATTAGTAGTGTAGTAGTGTCTGATATTCCTATCGAGATTGTTCTTTACTGTTTCATGTTAGATGTAGAATGTTTGCAACACTCAGTTATCGTCTGACGATCACCTGAGAATCCGAAACCTTTTTTGTGATCAAATAGATATTATGTGACAGAACTTCAGGAAAGTACTACCCTTTCGGTATTATCATTTTCTGTCAACCACTGACGAAAAATTCAGTTATTGTTAAATGTCGTTTCACCTATAACTATTTAATATTAAGTTGATATTATTACTGCGTAGTATGTGCTCGTATTCTCCTGCTATGTTGGAATAAAAAAGGAAACATGACTGTTAACTAGGTTATTTAACATATAATTAATTTATGAGATTTAGATACAGGTTCTGATATAGAATAAAACAGTATTAACCAGCGAGTTGAATTTCACTTGGACCGCTAACAGTTTGTGGACTGAAGAGGCTATGAGGGAATGGAGGAGGAGATTAGTGTTTAACGTCCCGTCGACAACGAGGTCATTAGAGACGGAGCGCAAGGTCGGGTGAGGGAAGGATGGGGAAGGAAATAGGCCGTGCCCTTTCAGAGGAACCATCCCGGCATTTGCCTGAAGCGATTTAGGGAAATCACGCTATGAGGGAAGTAAAGGGCTACTTCGCAGTGGCAACTCTTTGTGAGGTACAAATAAATCAGCAGGTGTCACCGAAAATGAAATGAATGATGCGGTGGTTAGCACCTACAAATTGTATATAAAGAATCAGATGGATATGGCGTCGGCGAGGGGTGGGAGGGGGGGGGGGGCGGAGGGTGCTAGATGCTAAATTCGAACAAAACACTCTTGAAGCCGAAGATAAATTTTGCGATCGCAGAGGCGGAAGGGACAGAGAAGAAAGATGCTAGAAAGACAGTGTAGCAGGAACTGCACAAGGCAAAGCAGTTATCTACAAAAGGAAGCTAAGCTATATTTCAAGGATAGAGCAGTAAGGGCGCAGAACACTGACACTGCAAAAGACTGAATTGAAACGAATTAAATAATCTGAAAGTTTTCATCTTCAGCTGCTGCGAAATGTATTGTTATGTGCGCTCCCTGCCTGGATTCTAACCAGACCCTGAATTACTATGGGCCTCGCGTCGCTATTAATAACTGATTGTGAATTAAAGACTACCGACACCCAGTACATCATTTGATACTCTTTTGTTTAACACTCCGAGAAATTCTCTGAACCATTCCTGGTCTTTGTGGATGGGACGGCCTGCGACATTTTCATAAACCGACTGTCGGACCCCAAGGTTTGTTTTAGCTCAAACATCCGTCTCTCATTATTAGGTTACTTGATATTTTTATTCCAGTGACTCCTTAATCATGCTGTCATAGAAACTTCACGTTTGCATCACGATGCTAGTTTCACTATATTTCATTTCATGGTTACATCCGAGGCACTGATCGGTGGCAACTGACTTGGTTGGTGTTTGAACTGGGTGAGTTAGTGATGATCCTTGCGTCTCTCCTCGAGCTCTCTAGTAGTCCGCCCGCGCAAGACTTTCGTATGGAATGTAGTACATGGCCGTTTTTTTGGGGCATCAGTCGTCTTTAACATCACGACGAAAACTTATTATCTTTGTTGACGGGAAATAAATACTCTAAACACTATATTTCTACAGGAATTCATGAATATTTTCGGATACTGAGCAAGGACCGGTTCTGGGCCTCTCTTTTCCTGTCTCCGTCTATTTGTTGTTGTTGAAATCGTTCGGCGAGACTCACCTTGCCTCAAAGAGTTCTGTTCTAGCTCTTCGGAGCAGAGTACGTAGCACCGAGTTTCTTGGTAGTGGACGCTGATCGACGCATACGTAGAGATATCGCGTTTCTTTTTCTCTTTTTTTCCCCAAGTTGTCTCAAGACGAACGTATTGTCGACGTATCAATAGAAACACGTTGTTTCGAACTTGTCGCACTACAGTGCCTTTGCGTCAAAGTGTTCCATGAACAAATTCGCCCAGACAAGCGATGGCGGACTCCCCACTGCCACGCAGTAGGTTTGTTCATAATATTTTCCTTTGAACGCAAATTGAGTTGACTTCAGAAAGTGCCTAAAAAAATCAGTGAAACAAACGTCTAACTTCCCGCGATTATTTCCAAAGGACTGACTACATCGAAACTGACTGTAATATCCGTATCCCATGGCCGTAATCGCCTGAGGTGTTGTAAAAAGTGGACAGAGTTGCGATTATTGAGTTTCCTCTGCCCCCACAAATTCGCCGAGAATCCGAGTCAGGACTTTTGTCGGCTGGCATTTAGGTGCACCAGGTTTATTACATACGGTTCGCACAGGAATCTCTTCCTTGCGTACCTTAAAAAGAACATGTGGTCGTCGTGGCACTCTGCTCATGTTCTGACACCTAATGAGGTTACTTATGAAGCATCACTCACTTTTAAAAGTCATAATCTTACTGTGGATTTTATTCGTAGAGCTGACATCTATCTGCCTGCAGGTTTGGAATATGATACACGGTATGAAATGGGATTAGATCAACCTGCCAAATGCGTATCGGGAGATATGCATACATAGCGAAGAATATCGCCGCTGCCGGACAATGGATGCCATAGGTCATGCAGGCAGATGGATATCCGGTGGCCTGTCTTCTAGGGGCACACTTCTGCAGTATTAGGTGATTTACGTCCGTCACGCTAATGTTCAGGTAAATGTCTCTCCAACAGGTTAAAACGCAGTCTGCCATTACATCTTTCTAGTTCTCCAACGTTGTACCGACATGATGCTCACTCATATCTGAAGGTATTAGACAGCTTCTGGTTAGGAGACAAATTTCTGAAAAAATGATCGGCAGTAGCAAACTTCCGAGGTGTCCTCTGTACCCGCTCATAATCAGCGTGGAGTAAAGCAGGAACTACCATGTCAGCCGAGTGCATTTTGGTGGGCTCTACACAACAATTTCACTGACATTGGAAGCAAATTACAGTGCGATTTCTTTCGGTTCGTTCTTGTATTCTAAAATTTACCTCTTCCTTCCATCTTACGTCAGTGACTTCAGTTGCCATTGATACAAATGTTATTTTGTTGCCTCCAGTCATAATAGACGCTGCGAAATCTCGTGACTTTATATGGCGACGGTTCATCAGAGCTTTTGTCGTTCTTTTCGCTGCCATTATCGCTCTCATTTTTTAAAACATTGATGTTTTCTGTTGTGACCTTGAGAGTCATGGTGACAGTGATGGCGCTCTCATTTTTCAAAACATTGATGTTTTCTGTTGTGACCTTGAGAGTAATGGAGACAGTGTTGGATGATGTTTCGCTGAACAATGACGTTGGCGTCAAACATTGCTCTGAGGGAGTAATAACAAACCTGAAGAGGACACAGCATCTAGGATCACATGCGAAAGCAATATCGCACTAGTACAACTATAATATGCTGGGCTGATTCTTCAGTCGATATTATCAGCATGTGTGGGTTTTACGCTACATAAGCATTTTATTTTTGAGTTAAGCGCAGGAAGTTTCTACATATGCAATTTGATCTGTGTGGTTGGATAGCTCTTACCGTGCTTTATCACACACCGAGAATACACAGTATCGCGCATACTACACAACCAGAATGAAAGTTGCTTCTATGATAGAACAAAAGAGATGACTATGTCCTGGATAGTGTTACAGATGTAGAAGAAGGGAACAAATTTTTCGACTTATCTGGCAGCTTGGAAGACATTTAAATCAAAACATCATGACATATTCACGGTATCTACTTATTATTAGTAACACTGCCAGGTAAGATAATACTTGGTGTCAAGTAAAGAAACATGATGCATGATGTCAAGTATACCATGAGACAAGCCATCATGTCATCCAACACGGCATTTGTGTGTCGTATAGTATGGCAGAATATGTCAAATTTTAGGACACATGCATCCCTTTTCTGGAATAATTCCTATTAAAAATGCAACCATGCAACAGCAGTCTCAGATAGTTCCTATTGTAGATGCAGCCCACTCTATAGAAGTACATTGCTGACTATTTATTCTTACAGTCCTCACCATACTTGTAACAAGAGGTGGGTTTCTGAGACAAATGTTCTCCTTGGGAAAAGAAGCAAATTTGTGTCTATTTGTTCTTACACACCTCACCATACAGGTAACAGGGAATGGGTATGGGGGAGAAATGGTCCCCTCGGGAAAAAAATCAAGCGCCCCAACCTGAAATCAAAAAAATTATTTTAGCGTCCCCCAAGAAAAAAATCCATCCCTGAAATTTTATCTCTTCCCGCCCCCCCCCCTCCCCCTCCAAAAGAAAAACTTTTTTAGCTGTTACATGTGTGCTCTTCAGCCGTATGATATTATAAATTGTTTATTATGTCTGGCGAATCTCCTCGATTTGGGGAACAGAAGCAGGGATTTTTGTTTATAAATTGCAAGATGCAGGTGTGCCAACGTCTTGCAGCGAAGAGAGCTCTTTGCACTGAGGAGGTATGGTTATGTTTAGATGTTTTGATTTAAATGCCTTTGAAGCTGCCACATAAGTCGAAAAACTAGTTCTTTTCTTTTACATCCCTAAATCTGGCCAGGATATATTCGCCTCTTTTGTGCTGCGATAGGAGTACTTTTCTTTCTGGTTCCCAACTTCCATTCTAACGTGAAATGTTGCAGAGAACAATCCGAATTAAGTGTAATTATGATTGGATGAAATAAGCAGGGGAACTGCGAAACAGTGTATACAAGACAAAATACTATCACCATTTCATTCCTGTACGAAAATTGATGAATATGTGCTTGTTTCGTCCGAATATAAATTTTCTACAAGAATGCATAGCAGTATTTGAAGTTTTTAGGTGTATTTTATGTGCAACTTCAGACCGCTATATCGTGGCAACAGATAATGCTTTCGCAAAACAACTGGGCGATATTAGTTACATGTATTTGCCCACCTTCTTACAAAATTGGAACCGATATGCACAAGTAAAGAACACAGAAGCGAAATACTCACAAAAAAACGTTTTTTGCATATAAAATGAGAATGAAAATCAATTTTTGATAGCAATTTTTATTTGATTCATTTTAAACCGTTCCCGAGCATTCAGTTCAATAACCAATTTTAAGAGTTATATTTAGCTCGATTTTAAACCATTGTATCTCGACAACGGATGTAGGTTATTGAATAAAAACATCACTTCTGACTTTATCCATTTATCTACCTTCTGCAGTGTGTGAACTGTTTCTTACATATTTAAAGTGCAGCAGTGGCGCGCTTCAAAAACCTCCTGGAAATTTTTTCTTTTTTGTGTGTGTTGTACTCGTAAAATCCGAAAGGTGCACATACAAGTAGTGGCATTAGTTGAGCACTGATTTCAGCTGAATTAAAATCTTTTACAATATTATTAATCGATTCGCACAATTTGACTTCTGCCAGTTCCTGTTCGTCGTTCAAACCTTGCTTAATATCCTGTAACATTGCTACACTAAGACAGATATTCAAATGGCTATACAAAAGCCGCTGACCCTGGCTTAACCAAAAACATTTTACCCTATATTTCTTGATCAAACAGGAACCGAGAACCAAGACGACCCCCCCTGCTCCTTCCCCTAAACCGCCATCATGCTCGAGGCCTTTTCTCATATATTTGTTGCAGCGCTTCCGCGCTGTTACGGCTGTTAAATTTTATTCTTCCTTTTCCTAAAATTATAGCCGGAAGTATTTTCAAAACTTGGGTTTTGTTTGTTACAGGGTGGCCATTTTTGAGTACAATGGTGCATGTGGGATGGATTTACCGGTACCGTAACAGGCATGGAGTTAGGAATGCAAGAGCAGTTTGTACTTTATTTACTGACCGACGACTCCATTAAACACCGTTCGGCCCGTGAATTGCGGCCAGTGTGTGACATCCATATGGCAGAATGCTGAGGCGGTGCACTAGCTGCTGATGGGGCCGATGTCCTTGGTGAGCAACTAGTTTAACAGCTCTGGTTTATCTAAAAATTCAAATGGCTCTGAGCACTATGGGACTTAACATCGATGGTCATCAGTCCCCTAGAACTTAGAACTACTTAAACCTAACTAACCTAAGGACAGCACACAACACCCAGCCATCACGAGGCAGAGAAAATCCCTGACCCCGCCGGGAATCGAACCCGGGAACCCGGGCGTGGGAAGCGAGAACGCTACCGCACGACCACGAGATGCGGGCATCTGGTTTATCTCTCTGTTGATCCAAAGTATGTTTCGCCCTTGCAATGGACTTTTCAATAAATGTTCGTTGTTTATCATGACACCTCGCACTTGCATGAAAAAATATCTTTCCAGTTTTGTGGTAATTACTTTTCGATTTAGTTTTTAGCTTTGTTTGTATTAGCTGGACAATTTAGATTCACCTATTTATATAAACAGAAATTTATTTACATATGTACAACACACAGACAAAAAATCGTTGGCAGTTATTTCCGTTTAGATGGGAGAAATGTCTGTTCACTATAAACTGTACAAAAGGGTACTAAAGTAAACATATAAACACTATGCAAATAACAGTGTGATGAAGTAAGTTTCCGTTTAAATAATGAAAACTGCTGTTTACAAAGATGGTGGCAACATTTAATACGTTGAGTTTTTAACTTGCAGGGAAATAAAGTTGGTCACATTCCAATAAAACATCACTCTTTTTTTTTCCTAGTATGTGTTAACGGTAGTAGCATTATACATAGCATAAAATTAATCACTATGTGATGAGCAGATGTTGTTTCGTCAATCAGTTATTAGTCAAGTTCTTGACACAGCTGAAATATTCAAATAACTCAAAAAAGATGATGTAGCTTCCACTACGCCATAATAATTTTGTGTAGAAAATGCCCCTTTTGGCTGAAAATTTCCACTATACCGAGACACGATTAGAGGTCTAAGAGGCATGGAGATTCTACACATAATAAGAAATATTTCTCACTATTTTCCCAATAAGATTAGTATAGTGTTTTTCAACAAACATTGTCCTTCAGGGTCTCTCTGAAATACTTTGAGGAACAATATCACTGACAGACGAAAATTTTTTACTAAGAAGAAGATCTTTTTAACTTGCCTCTTATGAGCTGTGCATTTGACATTACTTTTAGGTCCAGAGATTAAGTAGCAACAACTGCATACAAATTACATTTATTAAACATTTATTATCAAAATTTACAGCAGATCTACAGTCTGATCTGAACTCCATTGCTAGTTTGATCCTTTGCAGCAATAGTCGACCAAATGTGTCAAGTGTGTCTGAATTTCGTTTCATGTCGTGAGGTGGGTAACTAAGTCGGTCAGGTGAACTTTAGTGACAGAATTAGAAAACGGGGGGGGGGGGGTAGCGGAAAGCACACAAAAGGTCCACCTCTACGCACCGGAAGTGCTCCATGAGCGATAGATAGCTGTGTACATGCAGAAAACACTGAAATATGCTAGGTCTTTGTCACGCTGAAACCTGAGGTGGCTGCACAAACAAAGCGGTAGTGTCCTCAGGAATTACGTAAGCGTAAGTGTGGTACGTTAAAATTAAGGGCAAGGTACTAGGCATCCTAGCAGAATTCGGGCAATCTGTCCTAAATGGACACAGGATACTTTTGCTGGTGAGTTCTAAAAACAATCCCTCCTGTGAGCCATGCCCTGTAGTGGTAGAATGGTTCAGTGCCCAGTGATCCAGACGTCCGTTACAGGGAACTCTAGTTCCTTAGCTTTCTGGACGGACGAGTTGAGTGAATGCTAAGACTGGCCTAGAACGGTTCGATAACCGTTCTGATGGTAGCTTCTCTAAGTGAAGAACACCCGAAATCGGGTGCTCTGTCCTCCAGGAACAGGGGCTTAGCTAGAGCACTAACCCCTATCACTAAAAAAATCAACGGCTTACAAACTTTAGCAGATAAACACCAGAAGGATAAACATTATGTGCACCATAAAATGAGAAGAAACAAGAAAAAAGTATATAGAAGAAGGGGGAGATTACAGATAGTAAATTGGAATGTCAAAGGGCGCGTCAACACATAATTAGAATTAGTAAATGAAATTGATGACAGAAAGATGGATATGCTAGCTGCAAAGAAAATATAGAAAAAGGTACAAGGATCAAAGGTGATTAATAATGTGAAGATGTTTTACAGAAGAGTACCGCAATTTATCTGAGCTCAAGCAGGAATGGCAATACTGGTGAACAAAAAATGGCCATCTTAAGTAGACCCATATACTTTTATTAATAAGAGAATCATAGCTACAATATTAAGTTACAACAGAGACTACAGGCAAGAAGTAAGCAAATACAAGAGAATTTTTTCTATTTTGCAAAATGAATTAGACAAGAAAACCCAAAATATTTTACCAATATCACGTGGAGATTTTAACGCAAGAGTGGTGAGCCCACGTATAGCTAACGTAATTAGTACCGAAGGATGAAGTATTTTTAGAACTATGGGAAAGAGTAAAACTATACATAATTTTTAATAGCTTGGAAATCACCAGCTCTTTAAAAAAATGTAATGTACATGGTAAGTTCGAGGACATACACTATGTGATCAAAAGGGTCCGGACACCTGGCTGAAAATGACTTAAAAGTTTGTGGAGCCTCCATCGATAATGCTGGAATTCAGTATGGTGTTGGCCCACCCTTAGCCTTGATTACAGCTTCCACTCTCGCAGGCATACGTTCAACCAGGTGCTGGAAAGTTTCTGGCGGAATGGCAGCCCATTCTTCACGGAGTGCTGCACTGAGGAGAGGCATCGACGTCGGTCGGTGCGACCTGGTACGAAGTCGGCGTTCCAAAAGATCCCAAATGGATCACAAAGGTGTTCTATAGGATTCAGGTCAGGACTCGATGCAGGCCATTCCATTACAGGAATGTTATTGTCGTATAATCACTCCGCCACACCCCGTGCATTATGAACAGGTGCTCGATCGTGTTAAAAGATGCAATCGCCATCCCCGAATTTCCCTTCACCAGTGGGAAATCAGAAGGTGCTTAAAATATCAATGTAGGCCTGTGCTTTGATAGTGCCACGTAAAACATCAACGGGTGCGAGCCCTCTGCATGGAAAACACTATATCACCACCGCCACCGAATTTTACTGTTGGTACTACACTCGCTGGCAGGTGACGTTCACCAGGCATTCGCCATACTCATACCCTGCCACTGGATCGCCACACTGCGTACCGTGATTCGTCACCCACGCAATGTTATTCCACTTTTCAATCGTCCAGTGTTTACGCTCCTTACACCAAGCGAGGCATCATTTGGCATTTACCAGCGTGATGTGTGGCTTATGAGCAGCCGTTCGATCATGAAATCCAAGTTTTCTTACCTCCCGCCTGTCATAGGGCTTGCAGTGGATCCTGGTGCCGTTTGGAATTCTTGTGTGATGGTCTCGATAGATATCTGCCTGTTACACCACATTAGGATCCTCTTCAACTGTCGGCGGTCTCTGTCAGTCAACAGACGAGGTCGGCCTGTACGTTTTTATGCTGTACGTGTCCCTTCATCGTTTCCACTTCACATCACATCAGTAACAGTGGAACTAGGTTTTTTTAGGAGTGTGGAAATCCCGCGTGCAGACGTATGACACAAGTGACACCCAATCACGTGACCAGTTTCGAAGCCCATGAGCTCCGCGGAGTGCCTCATTCTGCTCACTCACGATATCTCATGACTACTGAGGTCGCTGATATGGAGTACCTGGCAGTAGTAGCACCACAATGCACGTAAAATGAGAAACGTACGTCTTTGGGGGTGTCTAGTTACTTTTGATCACATAGTGTATGTTATCAATTGATTGCGTAATGTTTAAAAATGCATCATCACTGATAACAGATGCACGAGTATATCGAGGAAGATACATTATTTAGTAATTTTTAAAACGAATAGGTTAGCAAGACGGAGAAAGAATTACACTTACAAAAATACATAAAGAAATTTAAAGTTCATTTATTACAAGGTAAAGGCATAAAACACTTACGCGGAAATAGACTAAGTAAAAAGTTATTAATGAACCGCATCACTGAAGATATTAATGAAGAATGGGGGAATGTAAGTAGCAGCATTCAAAAGGTTGTCTTTGAGCTCTGGGAAGAAAAAAGATGTACTAATAATGTTTTACGAATATGTAACAATTGTTAGAAGAAGTAAGAGAGAAAAAAGCAGTGTATTGAAAATATCTACAAAAAAAAAAAACCAGCAACAAAGAGACGAATGTGAACCAAATAGAAACAATTGCTAAACGAGAATGTCATGAAACACATTGTCTAAGGTGGAACAGATACATGTTACTTACTCTTATGGACAACAAATAATTGCCTGTGTAGCAATCGAACGCTTAAACACACAAGAGAAAGCTACACTAAATATTAACTCAAGCGATGTAAATCAGTGAGAAGAACATTGTAAAAAGTTGTGGTATGACAAAAACTTAACGGAGCAAGTAGAAATGTATGACGGTGGGAAAGGGAAAGGGATAGATGTATTAACGTAAGTAGAATTAGGAAAAACTTTAAAACATTGAAGAACAGAATGGTTGACCGGCCTCAGTGGCCGAAATCGCTAACGCACGATTGTGAATTGGCGCTCGGCCCCGGGTGAGCCGATTCGAGTCCAGGTAGTGCAAAAAACTTGCAGTGTCAGTATTTTGCCGGCAAGGGGAGGAGAGGTGGTGGTGTAAAGCTCCTTATCACCAGACTTCGCACCAGTCTGCCGGTTTAAATATCAAACTTCTCCACATCGTCCCACGAAATGAGGGCATGAGACACTATTGGTGATTCTTTCATCGGATAGTGACGTTAAAGTAGGCCATGTGCCATGAGCGGGTACTGGGTTTCACCCTCGCCCCACCACCATCATCATCATCATCATCATCATCATCCTGCAACACAAACATTTCACTACATTCAAAAACACAAACACATACACACATACACACACATGCGCGAGCACACACACACACACACACACACACACACACACACACACACACACACACATGTAGTACTATTAATATTGTAATGGAGAACGTTGTAAATTAATAAAGAACAGAATGGCGTGTGGTGTAGACGGCATTAACAGCGAATTATTAAAATATGGCGGAATTTTCTTTGAACTACGACGTTTACATTTCCTAAATTTATACTGGGAGAAAGCGACAATAGCGGAAACTGGTCAATAGCTGTTATCTGTGCACTCAGTTTTTAAGAAAGAAGATGAAGACTACAATAGTTACATGGAAATAAGTTTTTTAAAGGCTTGGTATAACGTGTATTACAATGTTTAACTCATTACGTAAGACCAATAGCCGAAACAGTCTTCACGGAAGACCAGTGTGGATTTAGATTCGGATTAACAACAACAACGGATAATATGTTCACTTTTAAGACACTGATAACGGAATGCGGCAACAAACAATAATATCCACTTTATAAGTAGAATTACAAATATATATTTTTAATTAAATAAATTTGGTCAACATTATAATTAAAAATACCCCCATAAGAGATCAATTAATGATTTTCAAAAAGGAAACACGAGTGCAATTAAAAATAGTAATAAACAACAAAACAATCGAGTGAATAAATCATTTCAGTTCCCTGGGCTGCGACATTTCTTTTCATCATGATAAAGATAGAAAGAATAAGGCTGCAAAATTTAAGGCTGGCTGTGGAACAATAAAAAGAACGTGAAACAGAAAGACAGCTAAGGAGATGAAACTGAAATTCTGTAAAACACTAACTGTTCAACTCCTGCTTCACAGAGCCGGTATTTGGATAGCAAACAAGTAAGACATAAATCGAATACTGACGTAAGATATGAAATTCCTCGTATCAGCTGAATAATATACACTAGAAGAGAGATCAAGAAACGAAGATATCAGAAATGAGTTTCAGATGTTTGCTGTAAGCGAAAAAGTCGATACGTATCGGCAGAAACGGAAGGAACATCTGAACAGAATGCAACTAGGCAGGTTTCCCAAAAATGTTTTGTAATATTATCTAAAAGGGTTAGCAACGTAGATCGACGCTTGAAAGGATTCAGCTAAGAAGCTGAAGCCGGAACCGGTTCCTCGAAACTAATCCTTGAATGTGGATGATGAAATAACAGAAATCACCTAAGGGAGCTCGTAGTATCAGGTGTGAGTATTTTTGTACTTAACGTGACCGTCATGTATGAAGTCAGTCACATTTGAGAATAGAATTTTCGTGAGGAAACTGCCGCACTGATTCCATATACGTTGCGACACTACGTGTCCCAAGTGACTGCGCCTTCGTCAGGTGGACCACATATAGGTTGTTCTCATGTAATCCTCACCAAACTGTTACGTGATCGGTGTCCGTAATGTGTGTCACAGCACATGGACTGGCTGCAGACACATTACTGAAGCCGTGTATCAAGGCATCCATGATATTCTGTGTTCTCAGTTGCAATCATTATCTCCCTTCCAGAACGAGCTTTGGCGGAGGCCTATTCGATGAAGCACGGCCAGGGTAATGTGGCACAGTAATGTCGCATAGGAGGCCTTAGTAGTTGAAAAAACGACTTCTCTTCCATTACCTCGCGTATCTATTTAATGTGGTAAAGCCTTAGAGCTGTATTACACTATCATATTTGTATGTCAAAGATGATACGTTGAATATTTTTGTCAAAGAAATTTGATAGAGTTATAGGGAACTACGTCAAGTCTCATCTTTCGTCAAAGAAATATGATGAAATCTAGGGCCTCGCCTTAGATTTGATCGTAAAAGCCGATCGTCTTCTGCACACTGCAATGCGAAATGTAACAGCTTGGAGCGCTAGCATTGTTGGTTCAAATGGCTCTGAGCACTATGGGACTCAACATCTGAGGTCATCAGACCCCTAGAACTTCGAACTACTTAAACCTAACTAACCTAAGGACATCACACACATCCATGCCCGAGGCAGGATTTGAACCTGCGACCGTAGCAGTCGCACGGTTCTGGACTGAAGTGCCTAGAACCGCACGGCCACCTCGACCAGGCTAGCATTGTTAAGGCTATTTAACGTCTATAGTGTGTTCGTAAACATGAGTGCAAAGTTCAGTTAGTTTGTTCCTTCGACTCTTTTTAATAACCTTGCTTTGATTCAGGTGAGGGGGCGGAGGGGTGAGCAAGGGGCACACCTCACACTGTTAATCACGTGCTGATGGGCAAGTGGGTTATACCGCACGCGACTTCATAACACAGCTACAGCCATCCACCTCTACATCTGGAAATCAACTTAACTTAAGAAAACAATCGTTGTAACTGGATCTGCTAACAGAAGTGTTGTCTTCCTTCTTCCTTTGTAAACACTGGCAGAGGCGCGCCGAACAGTCAGTGGCGTTCCAATGGCTTCAAACAACATAAAGTAGCTGCAGTGGGCTTACAAAAAACAAGCTGATTAGGTGTGTGTGTAAAATAAAATGCACTGACCAGCGAATAATATTAAAGGAATGGTACCCTGATTATGTTTTCAACATATAATTAGTCACGCTGGGTGGACAGCGTTACCTAGAACAGTACAACTTTTAACTTAGCCAGACTGCTCTTACGAACAAGTAAATATCTTGGTGACAATAACTGGCTTAGACACGCCACATACGTTTAGTGGGTGTCCCACCTAGCTGTGCCACCTTACATATTTCCGAAAACAAACGAATTATGAAAAAAGCAATGGCCAGGAAAGCACCTTTGTGAGGGGCTCACGTAATACTCAAGACAGCATAATCCCTAAAGGTCAACGAACACCACTTTCAACCAGTGGCCGATACATATGGGAGGCGCGCTACCCCCAGCCCCCCCCCCCCCCAAACCCTTCTAGCGGGACCACATGCATTGCCACCAGCGCCACCTCCGCCAGTCAGCCCGCACGCTATTCGTTCTTCGTCAGTCGACTCGACTGAATCTTATCGAGTAGTTGTACTTTCTTATGTAGCATTATTATTTAAAATTCAACATACTTTTGCCCTCACAACTACTGAAACGTGACGTTAATGATCTGGCACGTAAAGTAATGAGTGCTTAACTGAACTACCGTTCTATGAAGGAGAATCATTCTTTGTGATTAAAAAGAGACTAATGGGAGAGATTATTCAATACCAGCAAACCTGCATAAACGCCCTTAATGATAGTGATTCTGATGTGCAAGCTTTGTCTGTTTGTCCTAGATTTAACTATCCTACATTCCACGCGCTGTACAAAATATATGCTTGTCTACCTGCATCTATTGCTACAGTAGAAAGAAGTTATTCAATATTACGGCGTACAAAGAAATGGCTCAGGTCGACAATGAAGGAGGATCGACTTAATGGCTTAGCTCTGTTGAACACTCACCCCGACATTGATTGTCTTATTGGTGATGTAATTAACCAATTTGCCAGGAAGAATAGGCGCGCAGAACTCATCATTTAAAGAAGAGAACCACAACTGTAACTTTTTATATCATAAGGTTGCATTGTCTTGTGTATATGTATAATCAGTTTAAATAAAACTTTCTTAAACTTTGCATTTGACGTCATTATTTTTTTATTACGGTAAAAGTAAAGGTAGCTCAAAAATGGTTCAAATGGCTCTGAGCACTATGGGACTTAGCATCTATGGTCATCAGTCCCCTAGAACTTAGAACTACTTAAACCTAACTAACCTAAGGATATCACACAACACCCAGTCATCACGAGGCAGAGAAAATCCCTGACCCCGCCGGGAATCGAGCCCGGGAACCCGGGCGCGGGAAGCGAGAACGCTACCGCACGACCACGAGCTGCGGACCTAAAGGTAGCTGAAGTTATCTTTAGCACCCTCTCCTTGAGGTCTATCCGCCACTGCTTTGAACACGAAGTTTTTTTTTTTAATAATAATGGCACATCCATGTTATTCAACAGAAATGAAAAGTAGAGGTACAGTTATTGATGGTAGACTAGGTTTCACTGCTGTAAACCTTCTGAAGTATTAGGCTATATAATGAGAATGGAGCTGCGGTTTCTGACGTCATGTGCAGCGGAAGGATTGCCTGCACGGTCCTACAGCCTGCTGTAAAAAGACCAGTATTAGTGCGCACTTTCTACGCTCCTCAGTCTATTGGTGTTTCCTGTTTGGCCCTGCTGTACCGCTGTCTGTGTCAAACGAGAAAATACGTTCTGATGCATTTCATGTACGTTTTGCGCAGTGCTTTCCCCGTTTTGGTGTGACTTGTGACATTTGCGAAAGTCTTATCGATGTGCTGGTATTCAGTAATGCAGCAAAACTAGATGTGATGGTTATCTACGGCGAATATCACAGAGCAGTGTAGCTGTAGCGGTGTAGCTGAACGCTATCCAGGTCGACGGCGTCCTTCAGGCCGTACAATTTCCAGCATCTGCACAAGTATCTTGGAAACAGGCAGCCGGGCACCTAAAAAGCGTCAATGTACTAACACAGCAATTAACAATGACATCTAAAATGCTGCTCTTGCAGCTGTAGCGTACAATCCTGAAGTGAGTGTATGACAGATTGCACGCTGGTGTGGAATAAGCTGTAGTAGTGTGTGGAAAATTCTGCGTAGGCCTACGTTTCAACCCTATCGTGCATCACTCCCCAAGAACTGCACAGGAACAACTTTGAATCTCGTTTTGCATTTCTGAAATTACATGGCCATCCTGACATTCTACGTGGTACGTTGTTTACGGATGAAGTTCAGTTCACAAATCGTATTATGTGAAGCTGCATAATTTGTACTACTAGTCAGTGCAAAATCCCCACTGGCTTCAAAGAACGGTTGCTCATTAACGACAGTGGGGTGTCAATATTTGGTGCAGCGTCATTAGTACCCCCACTGTGGGTCCCGATTTTTATCCGTGATTATTAATAGCACGGCGACATGCGTTACTTCTGCTTGACACTTTACTGCTTCTCACACAGGATATGGGGTTGGAACCATGCGTATCAATGTCGTTCCAGCATGATGGATGCCCCGAACACTACGTATGTGTTTCCAGGGAAGTGGTGGATGAATTGTTTCCAAATAAGGGAGTGGGACTGAGAGGCCTTGTGAGCTGGCCTGTGCGGTTCCCCAGATGTAATACCGTTAGGCTTCTTTTAAGGGCTGCAGCGGAAGAATGTGTGGACCATGAACCCCCAACGACACCTAAGGCTATGCACCACTGTATTACAGCTGCGTGTGTGGCAATATCTGTGGAAACACTACAATCTGGGGAACACACACTTGCTCGTTGTCTCCACAAGTGTATTTATGGAAACGATGGGCACTTCGATTATATGTTGAGGTGATGCAGGTTCATTGAGCGTGCCGCTACCGACTAGTTCTGAGTGCGTTGTTTGTGCTGGATGTCAAACACAAACTTGAAGTTCAAATGGCTCTGAGCACTATGGGTCTCAACATCTGAGGTCATCAGTCCTCTAGAACTTAGAACTACTTAAACCTAACTAACCTAAGGACATCATACACATCCATGCCCGAGGCAGGATTCGAACCTGCGACCACATCAGTCGCGCGGTTCCGGACTGAAGCTCCTAGAACCTCTCAGCCACCGCGGCCGGCAAACTTCCTGTGGGCTATATGCCGCTAATTGTTTGTGTGTAGGGCACTCATTAGAAGCACGACTTATCACTAAACTGCACCTCTGGTTGTCATTTCTGTGGAAAAAACCCTACATATGTCATTTAAGGGGAGCCGGAGGTGCCTATGCAGTCCATGTTAAAATCACTAAGTTTGAGGAACATTTATGAATAAACTACCAAATAGAAAAATTTGAAGTTTTTTTACATATACAGTGGTTTAGTATTGCAGTTATGACAGAGGGATTTTGGAGTACCTTTTCTAGTTTCCTTCGAATTATTTTTTTTATTAATGACCCAAATTTTTTTACAAATAATTGCTTTATAATTAAACTGAAATGAAACTACTGAACATATTGCTAAATGGCTGTGTTACAATGTAAGTTTGACCACTGGGAGTGCTGTATAAAAATTTCATCTCTCTAGCTTGAGTGGATTTTGAGGAAAGGTTCCTTATATTCGAAAAATTCTGATTTACGGGAAATGGCTATCAAAGTTTCTCAATATATTCCTGCACTATAGGATGGATTATCAGGGTCTTCTTCTTTATCCTCCAAAATCTTCCTCTTCTGTCTTCCTTTCTGGCCTGTTGTTCCATTATACTTCATATGCCTTTCTCTTCTTCCTGCTCCTCTGATCCTTTCTCTGTCAATATTTCTTAGTGCTCGTACTGTGTTCACCCCAGCTGTCAATCCTAATGCCTTCAGAACTTCACACTTCACACTGTTCCCTTGGTTGTAGGTTGCTATTGCATCATAAAAGCCAAAGTGCAGTGTTTTTATGCTTACAAACACCCTTTTAGGAATCACTTTCCAAATCAATTTGTTTACACTCTCATTAGGATCCTGCGTCTTTCCGTGTAGACATTTGTGTAACAATTCTGGCTGCGCTAAGTGATGAAAAATTGGTTTTATTGCATTTATCACAGCTGCTGGCGAACCATGCTTGTGATCATAGTCCTTTTTTGCATTATATTTGCACCAGGAATCTTTTGGGCACAGGCTGTGTTGAGGGTATTCATTGGAAGAGGCAGTATGAAGGAACAATGCCCACACTGCTTTTCGCATGTCACTAACATTACTAGTATTTTGCCTTATAGCATACCCATAGTATCTCTGTAGACGTTCAATCCCCTCATCAGTAAGCCTGCCTCTCCCTCCTATTGTCTTTCCATCACTGAGCTTACTTGAACCCAAAGTTTGTTTGAGCCTTCGAAGCCGTGCACCCATACGCTTTTGCACATGCCCCATGCATTCCAACATTTCAACTAAAACCCTTGCACACTCGCTGTATGCGTAACATAAGGCGCTGTATGCGTAACAGGTCGAGAAAATCTCAAGCAGTTCGTTAGGAAGTCACGAGAGGGTGTTAGATGCATTCAGCGGCCGCCCATTTCCTCTGCAGGCGTGGGGAAAAATGGTAATAACTCCACTTCTAGGGCGAGTAGAACAATAATTCAAAGTTTACATTAAAGAGGAATGTTCCAATTAATTTTCGGCAGCAAAAAAAAAAAAATCGTAAATTTTTGGATTTGACCACCTCCGCCTCCCCTTAAATAAACGTAACGATGTACTGAAAGTGATGTTTGTTTACGTTTATGTGTGAGCCCCTGATACAGGTGCATCTCGGGCCAATTGGATTTTCCACATATTGTTTGGTTTCAATAATATATGATATGTCAGAGCTTGGTGGGACATTCTGTATAACGAAAATTAACTAAGCACTTTTTTGCCAAAATTTAATTATAATAGTGGGAATCAGCATACAGGAATATACAAAAATAGCAACCGGCCATATCCGTAATTTGTTCAGAAAAGCAATTACCGACGTGCAACGCCCCTTCGATAGCTCAAACTAAAACATTTCAATACATCAGACCATAGTCCTCTAACTGACCACAGAATATTAGTACATCTAAATCATAACAGACCAAATTTGCAGTTTACACAAAACAGCAATTATTCAAAGATCACGGTCCATAGAATGACCACACTGAACATGTGTTAATACATCAAAATGTATACCTCTAACTGTTGTTGTAGTTTTTGGGGGGAGGAGACCAGACAGCGAGGTCATCGGTCTCATCGGATCAGGGAAGGACGGGGAAGGAATTCGGCCGTGACCGTTCAAAGGAACCATCCCGGCATTTGCCTGGAGTGATTTAGGGAAATCACGGAAAACCTATACCTCTAACTGAATCACGGTGCACCAACACATAATAAATACCAGCCGGTCCAAATCTACAGTTCACACGGAACAGAAATCGTCACGGCACACAGCCTGGCCACACTAAAATTTATTCAAAATATCACCTACGTATGAAAGAATGTGACAGCGTAAATGCCGGCCGAAGTGGACGAGCGGTTCTAGGCGCTTCAGTCCGGAACCGCGCTGCTGCTACGGTCGCAGGTTCGAATCCTGCCTCGGGCATGGATGTGTGTGACGTCCTTAGGTTAGTTAGGTTTAAGTAGTTCTAAGTCTAGGGGACTGATGACCTCAGATGTTAAGTCACACAGTGCTTAGAGCCAGAGAGAGCCACAGCGTAAATACTAAAATAGAGAGAGCCAAAATTTGTACAAGTTCCCCGGGCACATGCGCTCGCAGAATTATGGAAGACAACATTAAATGAACTAACACACCGACGGAACCAGAACGCGTTGCCTGACTCCCTTTCGAAACCAGTACTTCGCTAAACACAAGGAGTATCACCTGTAGAAGAATCGCAATATCGGGCAGCCCAAACCATTTTTATTCAGTCCACTGCCTGATGTATTAATCACAGTGCTACGCCAGCAACCAATCGTGCAAGACACTTCAGAACACTCCGCGTACGCAGCAGTGATGGGCCCCTCACAACGTCGACACATCACTTGGACCACGCAACTCTTCTTTCTGTCGGCCGGTAAACAACTACCCTTCAGCGCCATGAACGCGTGGCTCAACACACTGCACTCGGGCACTAGCTGCCCTCTGGCAGGGCTACGGACTACCTCGACCACGCGGAGACCAAAGAATGCGCGTAAGCTGTCTAAATTGATTGGAGCAAAAAAGCAGAACACGCGATCCGCATAGAAGGAGAGGGTAAACTACTTATTTCGTAGACAGTTATAATTCTTCACTTATTCTTCCACTGTATCACCAAAGAGAACTGGCGGTCATATTACATTACAAATCATTCGTATACTTTGCTTGTTAACATGAAGTAGTTCATCAAAACTTACTGCCTCCAAAACAATATAGTAAGTCCACAATCACAAAATGCGCTTAAGAAGAAATAAACGGAAACAGCTTCTTCAGATCATAAAGATTTTCCTGTTTTATTCTTCACCTAAATAGTAACAAGAGTTATAGCCCCAGCTCTACCTATACAATAATTTCATCCTGTTATGTTTATTCGGAAAGCTCAGTCAGAAATCGTGAAATGACAAAGAAAGTAACTGTGGATTACTGCCTTATGTTCCTCGCTATGCCACCTCTAAAGCCACAGAGACATAGGAGATGAAGTTCTGAAAATTAGAATGTGGAGTGCTGCTGGAAATTAAGCTGTAAGGGAGGGCCATGAGTCGCGCTTGGATAGATGAGTCAGCAGAGCACTTGCCGACGAGAGGGGATGGCTCAAATGGCTCTGAGCACTATGGGACTTAACATCTGAGGTCATCAGTCCCCTAGAACTTAGAACTACTTAAACCTAGCTAACCTAAGGACGTCACACACATCCATGCCCGAGGCAGGTTTCGAACCTGCGACCGTAGCGGTCGCGCGGTTCCAGACTGAAGCGCCTAGAACCGCTCGGCCGCAACGACCGGCGACGAGAGGGGAAGATCCCAGGTCCGAGTACCGGTACGGTACACCGTTTTAACCACCCAGGAGGTTCCAGTGACACAGAATATTCTCACATCTGAGAAGTAAAAAAAATAAAAGGACACACACACACACACACACACACACACACACACACACACACAAACACACAAACACACACACACACACACACACACACACACACACATACATACACACACATGACGCACGCACACAAATGTTACAAAACATAAAACAGAACAAGCAAGAAATAAACTTGTATCCTATTTTGATGTTTAGCAGGGGACTTACCATAAGGACTCGTCAAAAGCAGAGCGAGTTGATTGTGGAGTCTTGGACGTTTCAATAAAATAAGGAAATCTGGAAAACAGAGATTAGTGAATGAAATTTGGTATGATGGTTATAAGGCAGTAACTAAACCACTGATAATTGACATGAATGTCACTAGTATTGTTGTTAAAAAGACATAAACAAAAAAACAAAAACTATCCGAACATGCCTTGAAGGCCCAACGGCACCGACTGGTCGCCATGTCGTCCTCAGACCTTAGGTGTCAACGGATGCGGATACTGGGAGGCATGTAGTCAACCAATCGCTCTCCTGGCCGTAGCCAGTTTGCGTGACCGGTGTCGCTACCTATCAGTAAAGTATCTCGTCAGTTGATCTCACAAGGGCTGAGTGCAGCCCGCTTGCCAACAGTACTCTGCAGACCCAGGCAGTGACCCATCTACACTACTCGCTATTAAAATTGCTACACCACAAAGTTGACGTGCTACAGACGAGAAATTTATCCGACAGGAAGAAAATTCCGTGATATGCAAATGATTAGCTTTTCAGAGCATTCACACAAGGTTGGCGTCGGTGGCGACACCTACAACGTGCAGACATGAAGAAAGTTTCCAACTGATTTCTTATACACAAACAGCAGCTGACCGGCGTTGCCTGGTGAAACGTTGTTGTGATGCCTCGTGTAAGGAGGAGAAATGCGTACCATCATCACGTTTCCGACTTTGATAAAGCTCGGATTGTAGTCGGATTGTAGCCTATCGCGATTGCGATTTACCGTATCGCGACATTGCTGCTCGCGTTGGTCGAACTCTAATGACTGTTAGCAGAATACGGAATCGGTGGGTTCAGGAGGGTAATACGGAACGCCGTGCTGGATCCCAACGGCCTCGTATCCACTAGCAGTCGAGATGAAAGGCATCTTATCCGGATCGTGCAGCCACGTCTCGGTCTCTGAGTCAACAGATGGGGGCGTTTGCAAGACAACAACCATCTGCACGAACAGTTCGACGACGTTTGTAGAAGCATGGACTGTTAGCTCTGAGACCACGGCTGCGGTTACCCTTGACGCTGCATCACAGACAGGAGCGCCTGCGATGGTGTACTCAACGACGAACCTGCGTGCACGAATGGGAAAACGTCATTTTTTCGGATGAATCCAGGATCTGTTTACAGCATGTCCCCCTTCTTCTGGGAGCAGTGTGGTGGCTCTGAGCACTATGGGACTTAACTTCTGAGGTCATCAGTCCCCTAGAGCTTAGAACTACTTAAACCTAACTAACCTAAGGACGTAACACACATCCATGCCCGAGGCAGGATTCGAACCTGCGATCGTAGCGGTCTCGCGGTTCCAGACTGTAGCGCCTAGAACCGCTCGGCAACTCCGGCCGGTAGGCATTGTGGTGTAATTTTCATTGACCTTTTGGAACCTGGCTCCACAATTAACCGGGAACGTTACTGTTTGTCATTGGACAAGCTGCGGTGTGCCATTAAGACCCACAGACCACAGCTTCAGGGTCAGCTCATGAGACTACACCATGACAACGCTAAACCCCCTACAGTCCTTACGACGCAATAGAAAATCAGGAAAACGGGTTGGAAAATTGTCCCTCATCCTCCATACAGTCCGGACTTGGCTCCGTCTGATTTTTACCTCTTTGCTCGTCTGAAGGCCCACTCCGCGGTAAACCATTTGATGGTGAGAAATACCCTATTTCCTGCGTCAAGCGATGGTGTAGAAGTCAATCCCCAGAATTTTACCAAAGTGCCTTTACATCATGGAAAGAATGTTGGGCCAGAGGCGACAGAGCTTATGGAGGCTACATTGAGTGGGCTCAATATGTAGTTAAATGTTCCAAGTATGTTCACAAAAAAAACGCATTCTCTTCCTCCAAAAAGTAAAAAAAAAAAAAAATAGACGACTGTGCAAAACGTTTTGTACGCCATTTGTAATTGGTGCTAATTTCTATTTCAGGCAACTAACCGCATTACAAATTCAGCGGTTTCGATTGCTTTCAGTAGTTATTGTACCACTGCTGTATGTGGCTCCCACTATTAGGCTACAGTCTGCTTTTCTACAACTGAGCGTATATGGTACTTCCACTTTGTTTCTAAAGACGGTCACAAACTAAATCAGAATTTGTATGAAATGGCTCGTGTTAGCATTAACACTTCAGTGAAACGATACTACGCAGTTAAGTTTCGTGAAGTGCAGAACACTTCGTCTCTTTACATTATGGTTCAGTTATCAGTGCGACCTGTAGATTGGTACTTCCTCTAGATCTAAAAAGTCATTAGACTACATTTATCGGCTTGATTTTCATCACATACAACATCATCAGCGATGGCAGTCGAGGAATTCGAACATAATACGTCACCATCATTCTGCTAACAGCCTTGTCAAACAGAACGGAGGAGCGTACAGAGATTCAGGCTCTGTCTTGCCCTTTGGGTGAGAAACTGCTGCTATAGGTTCCAACTAGCTCTGTAGATGACGAAGAAATTGGAGAAATATATGATGAAATAAAAGAAATTATTCAGATTGTGAAGGGAGACGAAAATTTAATAGTCACGGGTGACTGGAATTTGGCAGTAGGAAAAGGGAGAGAAGGAAACGTAGTAGGTGAATATGGATTGAGGGTAAGAAATGAAAGAGGAGGCTGCCTGGTAGAATTTTGCACAGAGCACAACTTAATCATAGCTAACACTTCGTTCAAGAAAGAAGGTTGTATACATGGAAGAACCCTGGAGATACTAAAAGGTATCAAACAGATTATATAATGGTAAGACAGAGAGTTAGGAACCAGGTTTTAAATTGTAAGACATTACCAGGGGCAGATGTGGATTCTCACCACAATCTATTGTTATGACCTGTAGATTAAAACTGAAGAAACTGCAAAAAGGTGGGAATTTAAGGAGATGGAACCTGGACAAAGTGAAAGAACCAGAGGTTGTACAGAGTTTCAGGGAGAGCATAAGGGAACAATTGACAGGAATGGGGGAAAGAAATACAGTAGATGAAGAATGGGTAGCTTTGAGGAATGAAGTAGTGAAGGCAGCAGAGGATCAAGTAGGTAAAAAGACGAGGGCTAGTAGAAATCCTTGCGTGACAGAAGAAATACTGAATTTAATTGATGAAAGGAGAAAATATAAAAATGCAGTAAATGAAGCAGGCAAAAAGGAATACAAACGTCTAAAAAATTAGATCGACAGGAAGTGCAAAATGGCTAATCAGGCATGGCTAGAGGACAAATGTAAGGATGTAGAGGCTTATCTCACTAGGGGTAAGATAGATACAGCCTACAGGAAAATTAAAGAGACGTTCGGAGAAAAGAGAACCACTTGTATGAATATCAAAAGCTCAGATGGAAACCCAGTTCTAAGCTAAGAAGGGAAACAAGGAAAGGTGGAAGGAGTATATAGAGGGTCTATACAAGGGCGATGTACTTGAGGACAATATTATGGAAATGGAAGAGGATGTTGATGAAGATGAAATGGGAGATATAATACAGCGTGAAGAGTTTGACAGAGCATTGAAAGACCTGAGTCGAAACAAGGCCCTGGCAGTACACAACAATCCATTAGAACTACTGACAGCCTTGGGAGAGCCAGTCCTGACGAAACTCCACCATCTAGTGACCAAGATATATGAGGCAGGCGGAATACCCTCAGACTTCAAGAAGAATGTAATAATTCCAATCCCAAAGAAAGCAGGTGTTGACGAATGTGAAAATTACAGAACTATCAGTTTAATGAGTCACGGCTGCAAAATACTAACGCGGATTCTTTACAGACGAATGGAAAAACTAGTAGAAGCCGACCTCGAGGGAGATCAGTTTGGATTCCGTAGAAATATTGGAACACGTGAGGCAATACTGACCCTACGACCTATTTAGAAGCTAGATCAAAGAAAGGCAAACCTACGTTTCTAGCATTTGTAGACTTAGAGTAAGCTTTTGACAATGTTGACTGGAAAACGCTCTTTCAAATTCTAAAGGTGGCAGGGGTAAAATACAGGGAGCGAAAGTTATTTACAATTTGTACTGAAACCAGATGGCAGTTATTAGAGTCGAGGGACATGAAAGGGAAGCAGTGGTTGGGAAGGGAGTGAGACAGGGTTGTAGTCTCTCCCCGATGTTATTCAATCTGTATATTGAGCAATCAGTGAAGGAAACAAAAGAAAAAATCGGAGTAGGTATTACAATCCACGGAGAAGAAATAAAAACTTTGAGGTTCTCCGATGACATTGTAATTCTGTCAGAGACAGCAAAGGACCTGGAAGAGCAGTTGAATGGAATGGCTAGTGTCTTGAAAGAAGGATATAAGATGAACATCAACAAAAGCAAAACGACGATAATGGAATGTAGTCGAATTAAGTCGGGTGATGCTGAGGGAATTAGATTAGCAAATGAGACACTTAAAGCTGTAAAAGAATTTTGCTATTTGGGCAGCAAAGTAACTGATGATGGTCGAAGTAGAGAGGTTATAAAATGTAGACTGGCAATGGCAAGGAAAGCGTTTCTGAAGAAGAGAAATTTGTTGACATCGAGTATAGATTTAAGCGTCAGGAAGTCATCTCTGAAAGTATTTGTATGGAGTGTAGCCCTGTATGGAAGTGAAACATGGACGATAAATAGTTTGGACAAGAAGAGAATAGAAGCTTTTGAAATGTGGTGCTACAGAAGAATGCTGAAGACTAGATGGGTAGATCACATAACTAATGAGGAAGTGTTGAATAGGATTGGGGAGAAGAGAAGTTTTGTGGCACAGTTTGACTAGAAGAAGGGATCGGTTGGTAGGACATGTGTTGAGGCATCAAGGGATCACCAATTTAGTATTGGAGGGCAGCGTGGAGGGTAAAAATCGTAGAGGGAGACCAAGAGATGAATACACTAAGCAGATTCAGAAGGATGTAGGTTGCAGTAGGTACTGGGAGATGAAGAAGCTTGCACAGGATAGAGTAGCATGAGAGCTGCATCAAACCAGTCTCAGGACTGAGAACCACAACAACAACAAGTTGAAGAATCAGCAACAATCAATGGCATGAGGATGCAGAAGGTAAAGGGAATTAATGCATTAAAGAACCGTAATGCGTATCCACATCAAATGTGGCCTTTAATTGAAAAGCGTCATAATAAGCTTTCCGTAAACAAAAGATTCCCCTAGTCCCTCATTCAGATCTCCGGGAGGAAATTGCGGAGGGGAAGTTCACCATGGACAAAAGATTGAATAACCAAAGAAAGCATAATGTTCCAAGAGTCGGGATGTGAAATTTCAGAAGTTTGAACGTGGTAGGGAACCTAGAAAATCTGAAAAGAGGAATCCTAATGCTCAATCTAGATATGGGGGGGGGGGGGGGGGGCAGTGAAGTAAAACGGGAAGATGACACAAATTTATGCTCAGATGAGAGTAGGGTAATATCAACAGCGGACGAAAATGATCCAACGGGAGTAGGATTCATTATGAATAGGAAGGCAGGTGAGTTACTGTGAACAGTTCAGCGACAGGGTTTTTCTCATCAGAATCGACAGCAAATCAAAACTGACAACGATGGTTCAGATACACACATCGACATCGCAAGCCAAAAATGGGGAGATTAGGACAGTATGTGAGAAAATTGAACGGGTAATTCAGTGCCTAAAGGGAGATGAAAAACTAATAGTCATTGGGGATTGGAATGTGGCTTCCGACGTGATTATGGCCACACGATGAGAATGAACAGACTTTGAACTCGTGAATCGTTAAGGAACTGATTATTTCGAGAGTCACAGTGTCAAGAGTGTGTCGAGAACAACAAATTTTAGACATTATCTCTCTCCACGGACAACGCCGTGGCCGTCGGCATCCACTTAGCTACCGAGAGCAGCGGCGTTTACCTATATTTGTCAGTGCTGGCAGACAAGCATCACTGCGTGAAATAACTTCAGAAATTACTGTTGGAGGTACGACAAACGTATCCGTTAGGAGAGTGCGGTACAATTCGGCGTTAAATGACAATGGCAGCAGACAACCGACCCGAGTGCCTCTGCTAACAGCACGACATAGCTTGCCGCGCCTCTCCTAAGCTCGTGACCATATCGGTTGTATCCTAGAGGACTGGAAAGAAAATCGTGGCCTGGTGAGATGAGTTCCTGCTTCAGTTGGTATGAGCTGATGATGGGGTTCGAGGGTGGCGCAGACACCACAAAGCCATGGACCCCAGTTGTCAAGGCACTGTGGAAGCTAGTGGTGGCTGTGTTTACAGAGAATATATGGGTACTCTAGGGACTACGACGGAATTTTTATGGACGACCATACGACATGTCACCGAGAGACATTTTTTCGCGATTGGTTTGAAGAACGTTCTGGACAATTCGAGCGAATAGTTTGGCCACTCAGATCGCCGGACATGAATACCACCGCACATTTGTGGGACATAATCGATAAGTCAGTTCGTACAGAAAATCCTGAACCAACGATTATGGACGGCTGTAGAGGCATAATGGATCATTATTTCTGCAGGGGTCTAAGAACGACTTGTTGAGTCTATACCACGTCGAGTTGATGCCCTAAGAAGGGCAAAGGAGGTCCAGCACGGTATTAGACGTGTGCCACGACCTTGTCAACGCAGTGTGTAGCTAGTCCATTGGGGGCTCACAACATACCTATTTATATAAGTTACCAATTACTAATGAGTACATATGTAGCCCGAGGTGCCGCAACAAACGTTAGTTTTGGTTCTTGAGCTTATAAGTTTGACTCCCATTTCAGTAACGCAATGAATATTTTGTGCCTTTCTGCATCATAATCAAATTTACTAACAATAAAATGATAATTCGATGAGAAATTAATCACTGCAATATTACTTATTTGATGTCAGAAAGGAGTGGGGCTGCTAGACAAACTTGCGTCATGAAATGCCTCGGTATTACCGTTGTCTCGCGAGTTGTTGTATAGGATACTGTACAGTACTGTGTATTCGCATGTTGTGAATACAACCGTGTAGCCTTACAGAAAATTAAAACTTGGAGAGCCAGGTAGAAGGCAAATAACTGGTCCTAAACTCCCACGCGAATGTGGCCGAACGCACGGAATCCTTTTTTTATCGATCTAAGCGCGTATTGAGGACCGTTATCCGTAACCGCGCGGCCGGTGCCCATTTGCGGCGCTTCGGTAGCCGAACAGAACGGCGCTGATCGCATCCGAGTGCCGTCGAGAGATCGATAGCGCGGCGGCCGGTCGCGCTACCTGCCGCGACCATTGATTCGGCGAGCGCGCCAGCCGGCAGCCGGCTCGGCAGCCCACGCGCACTGCTGCACTGCGCGCTCACAGGTGGGCTGCCGGCGCTAGCACCGCGGAGTAAATATTGATAGCCTCCATCAATCGCGATCGCCGGCCGCAGTTTGCCCGCATCGGGCGGGATCAGCGAACGCCGCACAGTGCCTGCCGGCTGCAGTTCCAGCTCCAGCGGATGGACGCCACTGGAGCAGCTGCGCGGCGTCCCCCAAGTGCGCGAGTCCACTGTCCGCGCTGAAGGTTGGGAGCCCGGCCTACCAGTCCGACAGAGCGGCCGAGCTTCGCGGAGCTGCCCACTGGGGTGCATACCACAGCGCGGCCTGGACAGGGAGCTGTGAGATCGGTGCATTAAACACTCGCGTCGGAGACAGGCAGCTGAGCCTAGACCTGTCGGAATCAGTAACGTGTCCATGGCTCTAGTACACGGGTACACCTGTAGTGTGTACATCGTTTGACGGACGCTTACTGGAAAAATGTGACGTTACCCTTTCGTCTCAACGATAAGGATATTAATAAACAAAACAAATATTCTGTTTAAGACCGCGTCATTGTGAATATTTTGAAAGAAAAAAAAAACATCTAAATTGAACGCGCTGTTTCGGCTACTGCTCCCATCAGGTATATGCAGTTAAAATTAAAAAAAAAAAAAACATACAGAGCGCCAGACGTTTGTTGTAAGACAAAAAAATGGTTCAAATGGCTTTGAGTACTATTGGACTTAACTTCTGAGGTCATCAATCCCATAGAACTTAGAACTACTTAAACCTAACTAACCTAAGGATATCACACACATCCATGTCCGAGCCAGGAATCGAACCTGCGACCGTAGCAGCAGCGCGGTTCCGGACTGTAGCGCCTAGAACGGCTCGGCCATAGCGGCCGACAAGCAACTGGTCCTGTACGACATGTCCACTTATCGGGATAAACAACTTGGAGATACTTTCTTGCCTCCCAATTGAAATGTGCAGGTGCATTGTCGGCAAAGCAACGACAGTCGATCAGGAGGCGTACACTACACGACGAAAGCCTCTACCGGCCCATGATGTAATGGCTCCCACACACGATATTATTAATAACAACTGAAAAATAAAAACAGTTTCAGACAAAACTACTCTTATTTTGATCTTTACATAACACCCAAGAAGTGTATATAGCTACTTCTGAATATTAGTGCTTATATACATAAGGGGCAACAGAACCTTTTTATAGGAAATATAATGCAGCAAAAATTTTACTGGGATACATTTTGGCTGGAGGCCACGGTTTTCGAATGGTTCAAGAAAGACGCCTCTCAAGGACATTTTTGTACGTTTTCTTGTATAATTAGAAAACTACGGCCTCATCGAGAAATCTACACTCCTGGAAATGGAAAAAAGAACACATTGACACCGGTGTGTCAGACCCACCATACTTGCTCCGGACACTGTGAGAGGGCTGTACAAGCAATGATCACACGCACGGCACAGCGGACACACCAGGAACCGCAGTGTTGGCCGTCGAATGGCACTAGCTGCGCAGCATTTGTGCACCGCCGCCGTCAGTGTCAGCCAGTTTGCCGTGGCATACGGAGCTCCATCGCAGTCTTTAACACTGGTAGCATGCCGCGACAGCGTGGGCGTGAACCGTATGTGCAGTTGACGGCCTTTGAGCGAGGGCGTATAGTGGGCATGCGGGAAGCCGGGTGGACGTACCGCCGAATTGCTCAACACGTGGGGCGTGAGGTCTCCACAGTACATCGATGTTGTCGCCAGTGGTCGGCGGAAGGTGCACGTGCCCGTCGACCTGGGACCGGACCGCAGCGACGCACGGATGCACGCCAAGACCGTAGGATCCTACGCAGTGCCGTAGGGGACCACACCGCCACTTCCCAGCAAATTAGGGACACTGTTGCTCCTGGGCTATCGGCGAGGACCATTCGCAACCGTCTCCATGAAGCTGGGCTACGGTCCCGCACACCGTTAGGCCGTCTTCCGCTCACGCCCCAATATCGTGCGGCCCGCCTCCAGTGGTGTCGCGACAGGCGTGAATGGAGGGACGAATGGAGACGTGTCGTCTTCAGCGATGAGGGTCGCTTCTGCCTTGGTGCCAATGATGGTCGTATGCGTGTTTGGCGCCGTGCAGGTGAGCGCCACAATCAGGACTGCATACGACCGAGGCACACAGGGCCAACACCCGGCATCATGGTGTGGGGAGCGATCTCCTACACTGGCCGTACACCACTGGTGATCGTCGAGGGGACATTGAATAGTGCACGGTACATCCAAACCGTCATCGAACCCATCGTTCTACCATTCCTAGACCGGCAAGGGAACTTGCTGTTCCAACAGGACAATGCACGTCCGCATGTATCCCGTGCCACCCAACGTGCTCTAGAAGGTGTAAGTCAACTACCCTGGCCAGCAAGATCTCCGGATCTGTCCCCCATTGAGCATGTTTGGGACTGGATGAAGCGTCGTCTCACGCGGTCTGCACGTCCAGCACGAACGCTGGTCCAACTGAGGCGCCAGGTGGAAATGGCATGGCAAGCCGTTCCACAGGACTACATCCAGCATCTCTACGATCGTCTCCATGGGAGAATAGCAGCCTGCATTGCTGCGAAAGGTGGATACACACTGTACTAGTGCCGACATTGTGCATGCTCTGTTGCCTGTGTCTATGTGCCTGTGGTTCTGTCAGTGTGATCATGTGATGTATCTGACCCCAGGAATTTGTCAATAAAGTTTCCACTTCCAGGGACAATGAATTCACGGTGTTCTTATTTCAATTTCCAGGAGTGTATTTCCCAGGATCCTTCATGTTTGAAAGCCTATACTCACATTGACATTCTTGCAGCTGTAAACAAAGTATTCACAAAATAAGCCACGGTAATCACTATTTCAGTCCCACTAGACAATAAAATTTGTCGCACCCCTGACCCCAAGCTAAACCGTGGAGCAGCGCGGTTACCCTCGGCAGTGAGCTCAGTTCGGAAAGGAAAAAGGTCCACAATCGTGCATCTTCATATTTTCGCGGTGCAAGGACTGGTCCATAAAAGTCCGGTTGTGCAGTCGCATAAATTCGACTTCTTCTAATATGTCGGTACAATACCGTCCAGCAATCTTCAGAGTGAGCCGAGGTGACTGACGCTCCGGTTTTTTATTTTTTATTTTATTGTATTTGATTCCCCACCGGGGCGGGCTGGCTCTTCAGCAGAAAGCTATAGATCATTCAAGAGAAGACATTAAAAATAACATAAAGCAAAAAATACGGTGTACAGAGCTATAGAAAAGGGGGACGCTCCAGCACTTGCTCCGTCCTTTTAAAACCGTGGACCGCACCACTGCGCATGCGGCCACAGATACACAAGGCACCCGAGACGTTAATCGGCGGCAGAGAGGTATGAGATATGCATGGAAATAGATCTATGGCTGCGCAGTCGACCCACACGGTGATATCGATGTATCACTACGAGCTGCACCATCGCGAAGTCTTTGTCATTTTATTACAGATATTGCCGGATTCCATGATTTGTCCAAGATGAAGCCGCTATCTCTATTAATAAAATTCGTCGCCACACGAATTTCAGTTGCTTCCTTCACTACTGAGTCCCAGAAATATGAAGTCGAGGCTACAATTTTGACGTTATCGTACACCATACCCTCCGATGTTATTCAGTCTGTATATTGAGCAAGCAGTAAACGAAACAAAAGAAAAATTTGGAGTAGGAATTAAAATCCATGGAGAAGAAATAAAAACTTTGAAGATTGCCAACGACATTGTAATTCAGTCCGAGACAGCAAAGGACTTGGAAGAGCAGTTCAGCGTAATGGACAGTGTCTTGACAGGAGGATGTAGGAAATTGGAAATTTGTGGTAAGGTCTGATGGGACCAAACTGCTGAGGTCATCGGTCCCTAAGCTTACACACTACTTAATCTAATTTAAACTAACTTACGCTAAGGACAACACACACCCATGCCCGAGGGAGGACTCGAACCTCCGACGGGGTGAAGCCGCGCGGACCGTGACAAGGTGCCTCACTCCGCTCGGCTACCCCGCACGGCAAAGGAGGATGTAGGATGAATATCAACAAAATCTAAACGAGGATAATTGAATGTAGTCGAATTAAATCATGTGATGTTGTGGGAATTATATTAGAAAACGAGACATTTAAAAGTAGTAGATGAGTTTTGCTATTTGGGGAGCAAAATAACTGATGATGGTCGAAGTAGAGAGGATACAAAATGTAGACTGGCAATGGCAACGAAAGTGTTACTGCAGAAGAGAAATATGTTAACATCGTATATAGATTTAAGTGTAAGGAAGTCTTTTGTGGAAGTATTTGTATAGAAGTAAAACAAGGACGATAAATTGTTTAGACAAGAAAAGAATAGAAGTTTTCGAAATGTGGTGCTACAGAAGAGACTTATGAGGAGGTACTGAATCGAATTTGTGGCACAACTAGACTGGAAGAAGGGATCGGTTGGTAGGACGTTCTGAGGCATCAAGGGATCATCTAGTTAGTATTGGAGGGAAGCGTGGAGGATAAAAATCGTAGAGGGAGACGAAGGAATGAATATAGTAAGCAGATTCACAAGGATGTAGGTTGGAATAGTTACTGGGAGATGAAGAAGCTTGCACAGGCTAGAGTAGCAAGGAGAGCTGCATCAAACCAGTCTCTGGACTGAAGACCATAACAACAACACAATTCGTCAAGAGCAAAAAGTTGGCAAACTCTCATATCATTACATACATGCTAACCGCCTGCATTGTTAGAACAACTCTGGTAGTTTAATATAAGGTGTCATCACCGTGGCGTCCTAATAAAATAGCTCCTTTCTACCGTTCTGTCAAGTGCCTTCTTTGATTCATCTTACTGCGCTGATATCCTGTTACTGACTGGCATATACACACTATTTCTTGATCTTGACTTACGTCAGTCGTGGACGGTAATACTGCGACTTGTTGAAACGCTCTTCACACCGAAACTCAGTCACTGCTCAGTTTCTGTGCTGTTTAGCCCACTGAAGGTGTACATCTTTTTGGCCCACTGGGGACGATGGACTTTTGCGAAGTATCCTACTCCAGACGTCAACTACATGTAGCTTCCTTCACGTGTTCATCTGGCAACTGGCTGAGATGGCAACTAGGATCCAGTGAGCAAAAAAAAAAAAAAAAAAAATGGGACTTAACATCTGTGGTCATCAGTCCCCTAGAACTTAGAACTACTTAAATCTAAGGACATCACACACATCCATGCCCGAGGCAGGATTCGAACCTGCGACCGTAGCGGTCACGCGGTACTAGACTGAAGCGCCTAGAGCCGCATGGCCACACCGGCCGGCTCCAGTATGCCAGCTTGCTCCCACAAGCGAACAGTATGCTAAACTGTGGGACTGCTGTTTTATCTAGTGAGGTCATTAAAAGCTAGGTGAGCTGGCTCCAGAATATTGCCTTGGAGCCCTCTCTTGCATTGGACTGGATCCTCGATATTTCTCTTCCGCTGCAGCACATTCATTCTTTGCCTCAAATTTATTTTTCACTTAAATTATGTGCTGAGTGATGTGCTCGTCATATTCAACAAGCAGTGCAAAACTTTTCTCAATTTTGGCTAGAACGACTATTGTATTAGTGTTGGTATTGGAAATTGTTACGCCCACAGTTAAATTCCTGGTGAGACCTTCATTTCATTTCTTCTTCACAGCACAATTTGTGCAACAATGGTGGCCAATTATATTACCGCCTTACATCATTTTTAGTACAAGCTTTCATTTCCAAATTTACTGTATCTATTATTACTTACTCCCACATTTCACCCCAATTCCCCTTTGAATTTTCTGAATCTTAGTCTTACATTAATTAAAGCTTTTGTGGGTCCATTGGGGTTTTGCAATGTTTTCTACCCCATTCCAAGGTAAAACGTTCAACTGACATTTGCGTTCATTTCTATTTCCTGAAGTGAAATTTGTCATGCTATATATTTTGGCTACCACTCAAAAAGTTTGATACAATGTCAGATTATCATGCTTTCCGTTTTCTGACATCAAAGGAGTCATTCTACCTAATTTGGTTTCCGGAGAATAACTTTCAGGGAACATCAGGTTTTAGAGCTTATCATTGTTATTATATAGTGAATTGTTGAACCGTAATATGACAACTCTTGTCTAAATATTTAATAATTTGTCTTACATAAAATAGAGAGAGGGAATTCTGACGTTGCAGTTCATAACGGAAGCAGGACTAAAGAAAAATCAACATACATTCATACGATTGTCGACCCGGAAAAAGCGTTCGACAATATACAATGGGGCAAGACAAACGAAATTCTAAGGAAAATAGAAGTAAGTTATAGGGAGAGACGGGTGGTATACAATATGTACAAGAATCAAGAGGTAATAATAAGAGTGGACGCCAAGAGCGAAGTGCTCGGATTAGAAAGGGTGTAAGACAGCGTTGTAGTCTTTCGCCCGTGCTGTTCAATCTGTACATCGAAGAAGCAATGATAGAAATAAAAGAAATGTTTAGGAGTGGAATTAAAATTCGAGGTGGAAGGATATCAATGATACGATTGCTATCCTGAGTGAGAATGACGAAGAATTACATCATCTGCTGAATGGAACGAACAATCTAATGAGTACTGAGTATGGATTCAGAGTAAATCGAAGATAGATGAAAGTGATGGGAAGCAGCACAAGGGAGAACAGTGAGAAACTTAATATCAGTAATGATGGTAACGAAGTAGATGAAGTTAAGGAATTCTGCTACCTAGGCAGCAAAATAACCAATGATGGACGGAGCAAGGAGGACATCAAAAGCAGACTTTCAATGGCAAAAATGGCATTCCTGGCCAAGAGAAGTCTACTAATATCAAATATCGCCTTAACTAGAGGAAGTTACATTCTGTGGTAGTGCAGCATTCTGTGGTAGTGAAACATGGACTGTGGGAAAACCGGAACAGATGAGAATTGAAGCATTAGATGTGTGGTGCTACAGACGATTGTTGAAAATTAGGTGGACTGATAAGGTCAGGAATGAGGAGGTTCTGCGTAGAATCGGAGAGGAGAGGAATATGTGGAAAACTCTGGTAAGGGGAAGGGACAGGATGATAGGACATCTGTTAAGACATGAGGGAATGACTTCCATGGTACTAGGGGGAGCTGTAGAGGGCAAAAACTGTAGAGGAAGACAGAGATTCGAATGCATCCTGCAAATAATTGAGGACGTAGGTTGGAAGTGCTACTCTGAGATGAGGAGGTTGGCACGGGAGGGGAATTCGTGGCGACGGCATCAAACCAGTCAGTAGACTGAGGACCCAAAAAATTATAGAAAAAATAATTTACTAAGGTTTATAATTTATATAAAAAACAGCTACCAGCCACATGTATGGTTTAAAAAGGTTTATTCTCTTCAGACCATGACCGGTTTCGGATTTTTCTTTACAAATCCATCTTCAGATGGCAGATTACAAGCATTCTTGGTTGGACCTAGTTTTGTTTGTGTTATTCGTTTGCTGCACTAGGAAAGAAAAGAAATATTTTTGTTGTCATATCGGTAATGGTATTACAACGAAAGATTTACTTCTTTTACAAAATCTAATTGCTCATGAGATGGTTTTTACAAACATTAGTAAACTTGCAGGATTAGTGTACTTACGAGCTGTGTAGTTCAGTCTGACGAAATATTCGTGCGTTTATGATTTCGATCGCCAGCTTAATACACTTTTCAATATGCACTATGTAAGTGCTATTCCAGTCAATGGACGTCACTTTAAACCTCATCATCTTAATTACACACGCAGCATACACGAATATCGTTTACAAAACGTGGTCCAGCTTCACATTACAAACGAAAACAATATTTGCAAAGAGCTTACAGTCATAACGATGTTAACTTACAGATGCTGTATAGTCGATATGGGTACAGTAAAATATCTCTTTGCTATTATATGAAATTAATCTAAAACGGAATAACTAAAAATACATACAGATAAGATTACAAACATTATATGTAGTACAGAATTACTGTGTGTTACTAATTAGTTGTTACAATAGTAAGAGATAAATTCTAATATATGACATAATATGCAATGCATATGTTTTCATTATGCAATTTCTCAGTGACATATAAGCAGTTTTTTGGGGCCTGTATACTGAATGTTTTTGATGGAATATTGGACTTAAGTTAATTTTAAAAAAGTAAAAACTTCTTCAAAGTTATTTAAGAAGGGGGTGTTAACTGACTCTGTCTGTTCATTCAAAATGAGATCAGGGAATTTAGGACAGTTGTTACACTTGAGTTTATAAATTCCAGATCTTTTATGGGGTATGCTATTGTGTGGGAGTGAGTGTATGACTCTTTGTTGGAGTTTGTTATTGGTAGAGAAACTGATTTTGACATTCTTCTTCTTGAATAAGTTGAAAATGTTATATGAAAGTGGGCCTATATATGGTAGGGCTACATATTTTACTGATTTTCTGTCTTTCATAGTTATTGTGGCTGTTGCTTGTTGCAAAGACTTATTGTTAGCAATTTTTACTTTTGTTTTTTGAGAGAGTGTGTCTATGATTGAAGCATCATAGTCATTATTTTGGGCAATTGATTTAATTATGCTGATTTCTTTGTGCTGTTCAGTGGGGGGGGGGGGGGGACTTCATGCATACGATGTAGCATTGACCGGAAATTAACCATCTTATGTTGGTTCGGGTGGCAGGATGTGTTACTGATAGTAACATCTGTGGTTGTTGGTTTTCGAAAGATACCAAAATGGTGTTTGTTATTTATGTTTGATATTTTGAGATCCAGAAAATTGGTGCTATTATTTATTTCATGCTCCACTGTAAATTTGATGTTGTTGTGTAATTTGCTCAGATCTTCAGCTAAGGCATCAATTTCGCTGCTGTTACCATCAAAAAGTAATAGCGTGTCATCTACATATCTCTTGTAGTAAATTATTTTATTGTTCGTTTGGTTATTCGATGAGAAGAACTTTTGCTCAAGATGGTTAATGTAAATATTGGCTAATAATCCAGCAAGACGGCTACCCATTGCAAGGCCATGATTTTGTTTATAGACTTTATTATTGAAGGTGAAGTAATTATTAGACAAAATTAGTGTGAGGATCTCTATTAACTCATATATTTCCGGTAAATTGATCTTTTTGTGTTTTAAAAGGTTACTTTTTATTATGTTAATTGTTTCATCTACTGGGATGTTAGTGTATAGGTTTACAATATCTAGTGCGGCAAATCTAGCTGTTGGTGGTATGTGGATGTCTTTGATATGTTCTATAAGGTCCACTGTGTTTTTAACTGTATAACTATGTTCGAACATATAGTAAGTGGTAAGGAGATCCTTCAGTTTTCTGCTTATGTAGTATGCTGGGCTGTTTCTTGAGTTCACAACAGGGCGTATGGGGGAATTTTCTTTGTGGATCTTAGGCTGTGACCGAAGTTTCGGTGCAGTTGGATTCATGATAATGCAGTCCCAATTTTCATATTTATTTAAAAGGGATTCTAAACTGTTGAGTAATTTACGAAGTTTAGCTTGAAATTTTGCTGTGGGGTCTGATTCTAGTTCTGTGAAATTATTGGACTGAAAAAATTCAGGAGTTTTTCAATGTATTCTGATTCATACAAAACAACAACTGAATTTCCTTTATCAGCCTTTACCATGAGAGCTTTGTTAGCAGTAAGTTTATCATTGATATCTTTAAGAATTTTCTGTTCATTATTAATTATATAATTTTTTGAAAGCATGTGTTTAGTGATGAGTTTGTTGGCTTTATATGCCAACGCATTTTTCTCGTTAGACTTAAGTTTGGCAGTGTCACATGCCAGTTTTGTAGCTGCTATTAGGTCTTTCATGTTCTTATTACATAATCTTGAGGCAATATTATGCTTGAAGCCTTTATCTAAGAGGTTAAGTTCATTGGGATTGAAAGAAATATCTGTTGTGTTTACCACTCTGTTATAGAATATGTGCTTCTGCTGTTCACCATTGTTAAGTGGTTCCTTTAATTTGAGTTGAATGAGGGATTTTAACTTCTTATTGTGCCTAGAGGAGATTTGTTGTTGTTCTCTGCTAAGAGCATGATTAATATGGTGTGTTACATATATGAACTGTAGAGGTGTGAGACTACTTCCTAACTGTAAATGCAGCTTGTACATAGATTTATTCAGCTTATCTTTCTTCTTATATTGTAATTTGATTTCTGTTTTTATCCAAATAGTTTCACATTTTATTCGTTTGCTGCACTAGGAAAGAAAAGAGATATTTTTGTTGTCATATCGGTATTGGTATTACTACGAAAGATTTACTTCTTTTACAAAATCTAATTGCTCATGAGATGGTTTTTATAAACATTAGTAAACTTGCAGGATTAGTGTACTTACGAGCTGTGTAGTTCTGTCTGACGAAATATTCGTGCGTTTATGATTTCGATCGCCAGCTTAATACACTTTTCAATATGCACTATGTAAGTGCTATTCCAGTCAATGGACGTCACTTTAAACCTCATCATCTTAATTACACACGCAACACACACGAATCACGTTTACAAAACGTGGCCCAGCTCCACATTAAAAACGAAAACAATATTTGCAAAGAGCTTACAGTCATAACGATGTTAACTTACAGATGCTGTATAGTCGATATGGGTACAGTAAAATATCTCTTTGCTATTATATGAAATTAATCTAAAACGGAATAAATAAAATTACATACAGATAAGATTACAAACATTATACGTAGCACAGAATTACTGTATGTTACTAATTAGTTGTTACAATAGTAAGAGATAAATTCTAATATATGACATAATATGCAATGCATATGTTTTCATTATGCAATTTCTCAGTGACATATAAGCAGTTTTTTGGGGCCTGTATACTGAATGTTTTTGATGGAATATTGGACTTAAGTTAATTTTAAAAAAGTAAAAAATTCTTCAAAGTTGTTTAAGAAGGGGGTGTTAACTGACTCTGTCTGTTCATTCAAAATGAGATCAGGGAACCTGTTTTTATGTGTATGAATCTCAATCTCCTCTAGGATATTTAATATGAAACCTTTGTCTTTGAGGTGTAATATCTGCAGGTTGTTTTCTACATTCTCAACTGTATGATTGTTTTCTGCAAGATGGGTGGCAAAAGTAGATTTGCTTAGGTTATTCAGACGTAGGGCATCAAGATGTTCCTTGAATCTTGTTTCAAAAGCTCTACCTGTTTGGCCAATGTAGAATTTAGGACAGTTGTTACACTTGAGTTTATAAATTCCAGATCTTTTATGGGGTATGCTATTGTGTGGGAGTGAGTGTATGACTCTTTGTTGGAGTTTGTTATTGGTAGAGAAACTGATTTTGACATTCTTCTTCTTGAATAAGTTGGAGTTACTGACACAAATTCACATAACTGCTCGTGGCCTATATGGTTTATTGATTTCACTAACTCTGCTCTGACAAATACAGTCCACCATACTGGATCATCTACTTCTCAACACAAACATAAACATTTTTACTTTATTACCCCTTTTAATGTGAGTATTTATTTCTGAAACCTTGTCCGTCGAAAGCTGGTCGCATTATACATTCCCTTCATAATGATTCTGTACGTTAATTCTTAGCTTTAATACTGTAATATCGAAGGCAGCTTTTTATACGAGGGCTATAACTTTAATAGTGGCTCGCACAAAATAGATACGTGTTTCAAAGTTTCACTGGCATTCAGAGTAGTCACCAGCATTGTGTATAACCTGTTGCCAGCTATGTGGAAGTCGTAGGATACTCTTAGCAGTGCCAGTTCTGTTGACAGTTCGAGCGGCGCGCTCTATTGCCCGACGAATGTGCAGCAGTTCAGAAGCGAATGCCGTGAAACGTTTCCTTCAGTTTAGAAATCGAGTTGAACTCACAAGGGCTTAAGTCAGGGGAGTGCAGTAGGTGGTATAGCACTTAGCAGCCCTATCATTCAAACAAATCAGTAACAGCTTGCACTGTACGTGCTTGAGCATTGTCCTGCAAAATAATGGTCAGGTCCTGCAGACCGTGTCATCACATCTGTCTCTATGTTGTTCACATTTGGAACACAACCTACGACCAGCTTAGAGACAGACGTGATGACACTTCCTGCAGGACGTAACCATCATTTAGCTGGACAATGCTCAAGCACGTACAGAGCAAGCTGTTACTGATTTGTTTGACTGATGGGGCTGCTAAGTGCTATACCATTTACTGCACTCCCCTGACTTAAGCCCTCGTGAGTTCAACTCGATTTCTAAACTGAAGGAAACACTTCACGACATGCGCTTCAGAACTGCTACAAATTCGTCAGGCAACAGACCGCATCGCTAGAACTGTCAACACAACTGGCACTGCTAAGAGTATCCTACGACTTCCACATCGCTGGCAACGGGTTATACACAATGCTTTGAATGTCAGTAAAACATTGAAACACGTATCTATTTTGTACGAGATGTAAATAAATAGTTGCCACTATTTAAGGCCTGCATCTCGTGGTCGTGCGGTAGCGTTTTCGCTTCCCACGCCCGGGTTCCCGGGTTCGATTCCCGGCGGGGTCAGGGATTTTCTCTGCCTCGCGATGGCTGGGTGTTGTGTGCTGTCCTTAGGTTAGTTAGGTTTAAGTAGTTCTATGTTCTAGGGGACTGATGACCATCGATGTTAATTCCCATAGTGCTCAGAGCCATTTGAACCACTATTTAAGTTCCTACCCTCGTTCAATGTTAGACACAGAATGGAAATGGAAAGATCGTTGTCCCACGCTAGGCACCAAAATGATATAATATGGGAATGGAATGGGATAGCTCCACATTGTGCGCCAAAATGTTGTGAAGAGAGTTATTAGAATAGGGAGAGTGTAACGTTGTTTACATTTGTTGTTATGCAGAAATAAAAACTCATAAATCTGCCGCCTTTATGTCCGTACCTCTACGTAAAGTCTGTTTTGCTCGCCACGTTTCGGAGCGGCTTTACCTTTCTCCTGTTTCTCGCATGCTGCCTAATCACTCTCCCGGTAAAACTGCTGCCTGCCAGTCGACACAGAGCTGCTCGTATTGTTCCGGCTGGAGTGGGTAGTTGCTGGCCTGCGATTTACATGCGGTGTCTATTGTTTTGCCCATACTAGACTGTAGAGGTGGCACTGCTTTTGTATTTGGACTCGAGATGATGTTAACACAAATGAATGCTTAGACATTTGTATCCCGGACCTACAGGAAGACCGCCCGACATGGAGTGAAATTGAGGATATTACAGATCCAGATGAATAAGTGAATCAGACTGAAAAGCTTATACCCACAGAATGCAAATTCCGAATGTTCTAACAAGGGGACCCTCCATACTGTAAATCACAGATTTTGATGCGATTCAAATATGTTGTAGAGGCACTTACCCTGAGTACCTGGCTATCTGGTTTTTTAGCGACGGGCCTTGGTTTTGAAGAAAATTGATTTTTAAGTTTATGGCGCGCTTTGTATACCGTTAACTTTACATGTATACCGATCAAGACCCAGTAGCGCAGTCGGCTTTCAGCCGTGATACCTTGCGGACGGGCTCGGCGCGCCGGGCAGTGCTCCGCAGGTGTTGTTGTTTACCCGCTAGCGCGCGGTCGCGTCGTTGTATTGCCTTATAGTACTTGTACCGACCCGCCATGGCGTTCTCATATCGAAAAGCTACAATCAAACTAACGTTCAACGCATCGTACACGAGACCGAAGGCCCACGAAATTGAACGGTTTCTTCGAGAGATCGTGCACATAGAACCGCAAGAACTGACAGGCATTCATTTGTCTATTGTATCCAGCATAGTGTACCTCAAACTGATTGACGAAGCGGCCTACAACAGACTACTCCAACGATCTGCAAACGGCTTTCACTTCTGTCACGCAGACGGTAATGTGAGCGTGGTAGGAGTTGACCATGCTGGTCTGGGGGTGCGTACCGTGCGCATCTTTGAACTACCGTTCGAAGTTCCTGCCAACCTTGTCGTTGATGCGCTGCGGCCATACGGCACAGTTCTGAGACACACAGAGGAGAAATGGAACAGATTCGAAACGTACCCTGTCCTTAACGGGGTACGACAAGTGCGCATAGAAGTTAAGAAGCACGTTCCATCATATATTTTCGTTGGTGGGTGCCGCGCAATTGTTATGTATGATGGACAACCGAGGACCTGCTCAGGCTGCGGCCAGAAGGGCCATGTTAGAACTGAGTGTCTGCAGCGCCGCCTCGTTCAGGTGCCCCGCAATGAACTTTACCCCAACGATCCACTATGACCTCTCTCCCGCTAACATATGTGGAGGCGGTACGACATGATGTGATGGATGATAAACCTGCTACCTCCTCAAGTCGCTGCCAGCTCCGTTGGAGAGTCAGCGCCGTCGACGACGCCGCAGCCCAACGGTGCAGAGGTTCCTACGGCCTCTGCCCACCGCAGCGTCGTGGGTACCCAGCCACCGTCACTGTCGGGATCGGACACAGGGACTTCTGGTGACCGAGGCTGTGTCGAGCCCCGCCCTCCAGTGGATGTCGAATCTCGGACCCGAAAGCAAAAATCACCCAAGCGACACAAGAAGAGGCAATTATTAGTTGAAGAACAGGACAGGGATGTGAAGCCGGCAGATGACATCGACTTCGTTGACTCGTCCACAGTTGCAACGGACTCTAGTGGCATCCTTCACCAGAAGGTTTCTGAAGACAAGGAACACTCTCGTAAATTTGGTGGCCCAGAAAACGAGGCGCATTGCGTCGATTCCGAAAATGTGGGCTCCTGTGAAAGCGACCAGCCGCCATTGACATCACAATCCTCTCTTGGTGATTGGGCAGACGATATGGAAGCAGATGATGCACAGCAAACATCGATATCTCCACCAGAGCCCATGGCTGATATTGAGACCGGAGGGCTCTGCCAGTCAGGGACTCATACAGCAAAGTGATGCATAGCATGCAGCTAGATGGCTGTGTGGTGTGTGAGATCACTGTGGGCTTGCACCAGCACACTGCCTCCACCACTTGATATGTCTCAGTCATACCGTGAGGGAACAGTCAATGTAAATGGTGTCCACTCCACTGTCAAGACCCGCATGTTACACGACATGATCAGAGTGGCAGACTTGGACATTGCCCTTCTCCAGGAGGTCCGCCCTGAACTGCGTTTAGACCTACACCACCTACAGCCTACCCTCAGATGATGGCGCAGGAGGAACGGCCATCCTTCTCCGTGAGGGCATAGACGCGACGGACGTGACGTACTTGCCGAACGGGCGAGGCATCGCTCTCACACTTGGCGCAGTCCGCCTCATTAACGTCTACGCTCCTTCCGGTAATTCGCACCGAGGTGACAGGCATGTCTTCTATTCGGAGGAGGTAGCCCCACTTTTGCAAGGAAATATGGACCATAACATAGTGGACGGCGATTTTAACAGCGTTCTATGGCCCGAGGACCAGATACCGCATTACGTCCCATGCCCGGCTCTACAAGCATTGATACGTGACCTCGCGCTCCACGATACATGGCTCATACATCATGAGACCCAGAGTGGATATACGCACTTTACCAGCCATTCTGCCAGTCGTCTGGACCGGATATACGTCTCGCGTGGCCTCCGCACAGCAACCCGTGGTGCAGAACTCTGGCCGACGGTCTTCACGGATCATCTCGCGTACATCTGCACTGTAACCTTACCCCGACAACTCACAAGACGCAGCAGGGGCCCGTGGACGCTGAACGTCTCCCTCCTTCGCGAGGAAGCGTGTCGGCGAGCAGTTACTGACACGTGGCGTCAATGTATCAAGCGCCTGCCCATGTATGCTTCCACGTTGCTGTGGTGACTGGGATGTGTCAAACCTGCACTCCGAGAGACCCTGATGGCCTACGGGCGTGACAGATCGAAATGGCAAAGGGCAACATCGGAATTTTACTATGCAGCGTTACGTGAGCTGGCGACGCAACCGCCGTCTCCCGAACGTCAGATGTCCGTACAACGCATCAAAGCTCGTCTACTTCGCATCAGGACAGAGCAGCTAGAAGGTGTCCGCATCCGTGCGCGAGTGCAAGACTGTGTCACCAACGAAACGGCGTCAGTGTATCACATTGTGCGCGAGAGGCGCCACCGCAAACGTCAGCTCATTACGGCGGTAAACACGGAGGAGGGCAGCCGCGCAGTGACCCAAAAGGACATCGCGCACACTTTCGCCAGACACTATGGGACCCTGTACATGGAAGATCCGCGAAACGTAAGTGACTATGACGAGCTGTTGCACGATTTTCCCACCCCTCGGGACGTGGAACCCGATGATAGTCTGCTGTTGCCCATTACATCCGACAAGCTGACATCGGCCTTGGCACGTGGAGCACCGAACAAGTCGCCTGGACCGGACGGTTTACCCCTGGAATTCTACCGCACTTTTTACGACCTTATGGGCGACAAGAGGCTCCAAATGTTTCAACACCAGATCCGCCCTGATTTCACTGTACCCACAGAAATCACAGAAGGCATCTTGATCCCAGTACCGAAACGGAATGGTGGTTGTAGGTGGCAGGACTTTCGCCCACTCACACTCCTCAACAACGACTACAAGATCTTCGCCCGCATCCTCCGCGCGCGTCTCCACACCTCTATCGGGAAAGCCATCCACACCGATCAGACATGTTTAGGTGGTGCCAGCAACATACATACGGCGTTAGGTGCATATCGCGACGTAATTGCTTTGACGGCGGCCTGCAAAATACGAGGCGCCCTTATCGCCGTAGATTTTGACCACTCATTCGACCGCGTTGACCACGGCTTCTTACGCGCAGTTTTGCAACACATGGGCCTCTCTCCAGAGTCTGCACAGGTGGTCCTTCGACTGGTCCACGGAGCGCGCTCCCGCATTATGGTCAACGGTTATCATACTGGTCACATTGTTGTTGGACGGTCAGTGCGACAAGGATGCCCCCTGTCGGGTATATTATTTGCTGCAGCGCTTGAACCAGCTTTACATGGTCTACGGCAGCGATTAACTGGTATTTCCTTGCGGGACGTCACCTTTCGTTGTGGTGCATTCGCCGATGACGTGGAGTTCCTGGCCAGATCAGAGGATGAAATGCATATGGCGCTACAGTGGCTAAGCCAGTACGGGGCGGTCGCTGGGAGCGTCATCAACGTGAAGAAGACATAACACATGGATGTCGGAGGGGGGCTTTCCCACACAACGGCGGTGCCCTTTGACAAGGTGCCCGTACTCAAGTGTTTAGGAGTGCAGTTCTATAGCAATGTCCACCGTACGGCGGCGGCTACGTACCGCCGGCTCCTACACCAGACACGTGCTCTGCTGCAGGACAACAAACTGCGTCGCTTGGATATGCTCCTCAGAACACGTTATGTCAACACCTATCTTATCTCAAAACTGAACTATTTTGTGCACGTCCTTCCCTTGACGGCTACGATGGCCGACAGATTTCAAGCAGCATATGGACATTTCGTAAGCACCGGTCTGGCTTTTAAAGACCGATACGCCACCCTGACACTGCCGCAGCGGGCGGGCGGTATCGGTTTAATTCATGTATATAACCGTGCGCGATCGCTTTATCTCAACACTATGCGTCGCACGTGGACCTCTGTCCACGCCATTCTGACGGGCACCCTGATAGCGGAAGTGGCACCACACTCTCTGCATCCCCCGGTTTCTGTAGGACACATTTCACCGGCACTCACCCACATCAGAGAGTTCTTCATTGACTTCAGCTACTTACGGTCAGAACTTCCGACGACACGGAAGCCCAGCACGATAGACTATTATCGGCTATATCAACAGCAGCAACCTGTCAATACGGTCGCCCACAGACATCCTGAAGTTGCCTGGAACACGGTGTGGCGAGCGGTACACACGCCTTTTCTACCTACGACGGTGCGTTCATTGTGGTACGTGGTTGTGAATGGGAAGTTCGCTACTCGTCACAGGCTACATTTCATACATCTGACGGACGACCCCTTGTGTCCGACATGCTCAGTCGTTGACTCGTATGCATACCGTCTGACTTGTGCCGTGACCTGCGAGTGCTGGCTACTGACGCAGCGCATGCTGGCATTACTCTTGCATCTCCCCCGATGATATATTGCGCCCCGACCGAGTAAACATTCCATCAACCAGGACGAACGCCGTTAACTGGCTAAAAGGCATGGCCCTTTACTACATATTTTGCGATGCTCCCAAAAGCACACTCGACTTTTGGTCCCTACTGGAGACGACACATGCAGCTTTAAGCCGCCACCGCAAGTACAGAACTCGTTTCGCAAATTATTTAGGTTCATTATTTGCGGATCCTCCTGCCCACTGGGGCGTCCCGGGTATGAGACGCTGAAAATGAAGAAGAATCCTGGAGCATATTGATCCTCTACGGACGCGGACGGAATAGGGGGGAAGTCCTCCCAACAGACGAGAAGACGACTCGGACGCTCGGCTATGGCAGTCGTAGGATCTTTCTTTGTAATGAAACAAAAATAAATCTATAAATACAATACACAATGAAAATTTAAAAAAAAATTAAAAATGTTTTAACAATTTAAGAAATAAATAAATAAAACAACATAGACAAACCTACTACATCCTCTTCCTCATCCTTCGATCCTCGAATTCGAACACGTGGCTTGGGCGTGGTGGCGGGATAGCAGAGCTGTAAAGGTCCACGCCTACCGTGCTGGAGGTACCGTGTTCGAATCCATTTTTTTATGTATGCAAGAACCGTCCGGAAAATTTGGTCCTAACGTTCAAACTTGAGTAGACGAATTAACTGGGAAATACAGAAATGTAGTCGTGTCCTGCACGAAATCCGGTAAGTTCACGAAACTGGTGTAAGAAAAATTTTGGCCTTCTGTAATTCTTCCGTACGTGGGACAGAAATTTTATTTGTACATTATCGATTCGTGGGGAGGGCAAACCGATTCACTTCTCTAAAATTATTCAGAATGCTCCCGACTTGATGAAAGACAATAGAGAAATCGCTTCTAGGGAAGATTCGATAAAAAAATGGTTCAAATGGCTCTGAGCACTATGGGACTTAACATCTGAGGTCATCAGTCACCTAGAACTTAGGGCTACTTAAACCTAACTAACTTAAGTACATCACACACATCCATGCCCGAGGCAGGATTCGTACCTGCTGCCATAGCGGTCTCGCTGTTCCAGACTGAAGCACCTAGAAGATTCGATAAAATTACATTCGCTAATCCTACATCAATTCAGCGCACCTAATTTTGAAAGCATGATTAGAGACGCATGGTTGGAATCGAAATTAGTGGATGAAAGAGAAATCTTTCTGAATGCAAGAGAATTGTCTTTCCCGGTATCGCTCATGAAGAAACCGTGCGCCTGTAAGACGGTTGCTTTCATAAAATGCGTGTGGTGTTGCGAAAATTGGTGCTTCGGTTGTTTCTATGATAAGTAGCACCCACAATATTGTTCTGGCACATGAAGCAATGTGGACGATAAAAAATAAGATTTTGTAATATTTTATGACAGAAAAAAATAATAACTCAATATATCTTTATAATTTCGCATACCTTACTGAGTTTGTTAATATTCTTTGAAATAACATTGAAGAATTCGGTCGATTTTGAAAAAAAAAGAAAAGTGCTCGAGCAGGTTTCGAACACGGTACCTTCAACGATGGGCTACGCTGATTTGCTTGGTATTTATGCAATGTTAGGAGTATACAAACCACGCAATGAACTTCAAAATCGATTTTCTCCAAAAACAGGGACCGTCGCTTAAAAAGCGAATAGCCAGGTACTCAGGGTAAGTGCCTCTACAACATATTTGAAGCGCATCAAAATTCGTGATTTACAATATGGAGGGTCCCCTTGTAAGCGAAAAAGCATGTCAGCCACATAGTATGAGGTAGCATGAAAATGTGAATTCCTTCTGAATCATTTGTGAATTACAATTTCCATAGACCTGTCTATAACGCTTGCAGAATGAAATACGAATTATCGCATGGATATCCCTACTCAGCGGTCTTGTTCTCTCGAGGGTATTGATTTTCTCGTCATCTCATCTTGACACTAGTGGGATCAATCTGAAATGTTACCTATTTGAAGATCAGATCTGGGTAACTCCCACCTGTCAGTCTTGGTTGCTGGTTGTAAACATTTTCAGTCTCGTTTCGATTCACTTTCAGAAACATCGTTTTAAAGTATTTGCAGCACTTTTGATACCACAGCTAAACAGGATTTGCTGGAACTGATTAATTCCTACGAGCAACTACAATACCACAAAAGCTTTGGCTCATTGTGAGGATTTGGAGCGTTTATCGAGAACAAAGCGACAGCAACCTTGAGGAAATCCCAATTTATTCTCCAACAAATCTACTCTCGCTGTAATTCACTCCCACCTCTGGGGATTCGACCCTGTCCTGAGAACTTAAAAGCAATAACGAAGTTTTCCCCGCTGTACCGAAAGAAGCGGAAGCAAAGTTTAATAGGGTTAGTGAACTAATATCAGAAACTGCTTCCGAGGGTAGAATTCTCTGAGCCCTTTAGCTATGCTTGTTAAAATTGGATACCACGTAAGTATGGAGGACGATAGCATGCACAGTTTGTTTTAGGGATATTTTTTGGTAGTGAATCAGTTTATATTCAGTTGATTAGAAACTTTCACATTATGAAACGTCTAAAAAATGTGGAATAGGAAAATTATTGACCATAAGAGACAAATTTTGGATTAATCAGTCATCATTCACAGCTTTGAAAAGTATTTCACAAGTATCGAATCACTATCGACTATGTGAACCACTATTCCACATTTTGCCAAATGCAAACCGTAGCATTCTCAAATTGAGTATTTCTAGACAGCTCTCTCTCTCTCTCTCTCTCTCTCTCTTTCTCTCTCTCTCTCTCTAATACAAACGCGCCCTAACTCATTTGCAGATAGCATATATTAAAAGTTGTTACTTCGTACATGGTGTAAAAGTCTTCTAAGAGGTATATTTTATAGCTTTTCTGGTAAAACACGTTTACTCTTTACGTATATTTCGATAGTTTTGTTAATTTTCTGTGTCGGTATATTACTTCTCTTCTTGTCTTGTTTTACGATTATAGGAAGAACGCTGTGGACAAGTTCTCAGTACTGCTGTTAATGTACAGGACAATATAATTAATATTTTCAAATAATCCGACTGAGATCGCTACAGTTCAGGTAAATGGTTGTAATTAGCAGCATTACGATTTATACAGAGTGTTTCATAATAAATGGCGTAAACGTACACAGTTGAAAAAAAACGATACTAGAAGCCAAAAAGTCTCGACAAACATAGGTCCGCAAACGAACCATTTGCGAGATAATTGCGACTATGTTGTTACCAGCCACTACTGACATGATTCTGTGGAAACACCGCATCGCCGGTCTGTCGTGAGGTCATTGCTTACATTTTCGATACTTGTAGTTGCAAACAGAATGCATACCGCTGTACCGTAAACATTCAAAGTGCATTCATGTCAGCTCTTTGCGGAGCATCAGTAGTGGACAATGAGTGATGGCGATAACATGGAACATTACAGCAACGAGGACTATATGGATATGGATTTCATGTACGGTAGGGCTAATAGAACTAACGGCAATGCATAGAAAGCTGCACGATTGTACCAATTAGCTTCCCAAGCCCGAAGGCTCCCCGAGAGACGAACGTTTACAAGGATGCATCAACACCTCCGAGAAACTGGGAGCTTTGCATATGCTGCGAGAGCGGGTAGACCTACTAGAATTACACCTGTGCTTGAATTGTAGTGTTGGAAACAGACGAACACCCTGAGAAATCTCAAGGAGCACACATGCTACATAAATTCCTGGAATGAGGCACAGCAGTGTTTGGAGAATTATGCTTCGCGAATCACCTCAAACGAGTGTAGTGCCTTGTGAGGCGAACTTTGTTCCTAAATTAACGTTCTGTTAGTCGATGCAACAACAAACTGTAAGCAACCGAACGTTTGTCGATAGCATTTTATTTACAGATGATGCAGGGATCACTTGTGATGCTGTGTATAATTATCACTATTCTCACGTTTAGAGTCATCTATACGCCAATCGACATGCTGTATATAAGTCTTCAGATCAGCAACGTTTCTCGTTGAACGTATGGTTAGGTTCAAATGGCTCAAATGTCTCTGAGCATTATGGGACTTAACTTCTGAGGTCATCAGTCCCCTAGAACTTAGAACTACCTAAACCTAACTAACCTAAGGACATCACACACATCCATGCCCAAGGCAGGATTCGAACCTGCGACCGTAACGGTCGCGCGGTTCCAGACTGTAGCGCCTAGAGCCGCTCGGCCACCACGGCCGGCGTATGGTTAGGGGTACTAGGTGATAGTATTATTGGGTGATCGTCTTACTAGGTCGCAAATGCTAGCAAACAAACTCAACTGGCGGAGCTACCTTTCGTTTCTGCTGCATCTTCCGGCAGCATTGCCTTAGAGCAGCGCAATAGAACGGGGTATATAAATGGCGCAGAACCGGTACATTTTTCTGCTGTCGTGGGCGACTTGTAGTGTGTTGATAAGGGGTTGGGTTGTTTTGGGGAAGGAGACCAGACAGCGAGGTCATCGGTCTCATCGGATTAGGGAAGGAAGTCGGCCGTGCCCTTTCAAAGCAACCATCCCGGCATTTGCCTGGAGCGATTTAGGGAAATCACGGAAAACCTAAATCAGGATTGCCGGACGCGGGATTGAACCGTCGTCCTCCCGAATGCGAGTCCAGTGTCTAACCACTGCGCCACCCCGCTCGGTGTGCCGATAAGGCCAAAGATGGTTTGCACGATTAGAACCTCAATTGTGGACACCAAGATCACCCTATCTGAACCCCATGGATCTCTGTGAGTGGGACCACCTTGAAGTGGAGCGTACGACAATCTATTTAACGTGGTTTGAAGAACTCGAGCGGTGACTTGTCAATGCTTGTCAAGAATTTGTAAGTAATCCCGGTGTGTTTGAAGGATCTGAAACTCACTGCGGTGACATGTAGCGTCCGGGTACGAGATAGACACATCTAACACCTTCATTAATTACGATTACAGTTATGTAACTGTAGCTGTGTTCATTCAAAACATCTGCACTTGTACCGACGTATCTCTAATAAATTGTCTTAAGATTGTACAGTATTCTTACCTTTTCCTAACTGGAACGATCGTCTACACAGAATCAAGTTAGCAGTGGCTGGTAACCACAAAGTCGGACACCTACATTTACTGAGACCTATCCGCTTATAATGTCCCCTATTTTCAACTGTGTGAGTTGATGCCATTAATTATGATACACCCTCTCTATATTTTACTTAGAGCTCCGATATATAATCTGAATATGTGTTGCATATTCATGTTGCATCTGTCATGTTTCAATTGGTAGGACAATAGAGTGAAGTTTGACGATACTGCGATTTTCTTGAATTGTATAATAAAAGTGTGTAGGTGACAATAATCTGATTTCAAAATAATTTAACTTCGGTTTGCGGTGGAACGGGTTGGTCTCGTGGGAAGGTTTCAGGTTGTCTGCTCCTTCACTTTTCGATGGCACATACTGGTTTAGCGGGCAAAAGTAGCGTTGACGAGACTTCGTCTGAATACCTACCACGCAATGGCCACGTAACTCCAGTCCATGGGCAGTAGCTGCAAGTTAGTCAATCAAGCGTTCGGGAGTCTTGGGTGAGTGGTATGAAAAAATGTCAAAATTTTCTTTAAGCTGGTTTATTGTCTTTAAAACAAGGCGAACAGTTATCAATTCCGTATTTTATATTCCAACATTAGTTATGCATTGTAACTAACTTTCGTATCCCGCCTGGAAGGCGGCGTGTGGGTCTGTTCATGTAATTAAGAGGGTAGGACGAATGTAGGAATCTAGGAGGAGCAGATTATGTCTAACTCTCGGTACTGCAATTACAGTAAAAGCGGTTTTATTACATCTCAACACAATAATAACGTGAATACATAATAATGTAAATACATAACTTTGCACTGAGGAGCACGTTGGTGTGAAGCCGGATGTATCAAAGCTCACAGAAGATACACAGGCAAAATCTGTTGTGACTCGCCCACTGTGAAAACGAAACAATGTCTGTTGGTCGGGCTGCTCGGAATCAAATAAGCTGAATCTGGAGCGGCGCTCGTAGAACTGCACAACGTCGGGCTGGAGGGCGCTGTGGTCGACGTTGATCGTTCGCTCTCGTGATGCCAACCTACGAGAGCGCACCTACGTTGTGGCATCGTAGCTATCAATACCACACTAACAAAGTCACACCCAAACGAAGCCAGAAGATATTTAGTCCGACCCGATATTTTATACGTCCTAAACAATCACCGACCCACGACTAATTGCGAGTTACACATTGAGTCGTTCACTAGGCTTCTTGTAAAGAGCAGAATACTCGATACTGCAGTCGCCTACCACTCACCATACAGGGAAAAATCGCTCAAAGTTAGGCGACAAAATTTTACATTTTATTTTAGATTTACAATACAGACGAAACACACAGGCGAATGTGATCATGTGGTGCGTCAGAAATATAGAGATGTATGAGCCATCATCCGAAAATGAATTAAAAATGTGGGAGGGTGGATTAGATGTTAATGATTAGAAACGAACTGCTCAGCGTTCAGTTATTATTGTAACGTATAACTTACATGTGACTCAGGATACACAGAAATATCTGAGTCAAGTAGCCAAACAGTTTGAAACTGCCAATTCTGCTACACACACCAGTTTCTGTATTGATGCAAACGTAATCATATGTCCGAATCTACAGCGATTTTTCACAAATTACATATAATAAATGACGAATGCTGACCTACGTTGTTATTGCAAGCTACATCTGGATTTACAATCATGAAAGTAGTTTATGTTTTATCTTGTTTCTGTGTATTTATAAATTTCACTTTTGGTATGAGCAGCATATCCAATATCGATGTCTCATAACATCTTCTGCCCTAAAACAATGTGATAAATACAAGAAACATCACAATTTCTTGTGCTCGCTTATTGTGCTTTTATTGTGTGCAGAGAGTTCTGACGACGAAATATTTACTCCGATTTTTATGTTGTCTAATGAGGTCGTATTAAAATAAATTAAAATCTTGCTGTAAGAAAATCGGTTATATGGAGGGTATGCGCCGTTCCTGTTCACAAGTGGGATGGAAAACCTGTACAATTCACAGAGGATCGTCATATGCAGTAAATGTACACAGCCAACTACGAGGACGTGCTGAAAAATAATGCTCCATAAATTTTTATGCGTAAACTCTTAAAGTTCTTTAAACAAAAAAAACTTTATTAAAATTCTTTATCTTTGTCCTTTGTGTCTACATATTCGTATTGCAGCCTTCTGCCCCTCGGGGGCTCGAAATTGTAGCGTGCATCACCGTGGTGTGTGCCGTAGTTATGTCGGTGCGTGAGAAACAGCAATTCAAATTCGAATAGTTCGTCCACACATGGAGCATGCTCGCATTCAGCATGAAAATGTCAGACCACACACGAGCACTGTGACATTCGCAAAACACCGACGCCTTGGATTGATTGTATTCGATTATCTTGTATGCAGTCCAACTTGGCCCTGTCTCATTTAATCCGTTTCCAAAACTTAAAAAACACCTTTGAGGACATCATTTTGATAGTGATGAAGAGATGCACGTGAGATGTGGCTGTGGCCCCGTTAACGAACATTCTGCAGTGACGTTGTCAACTAACTAACTGTTTTCTTGTTGGTATAAGCATATTCGGCGCCAGGGTGACTGTGTTGAAACATAAATAGGCAGACAAGAAAAATAATTATGTAGAGTGTTAAAAACCTCTGTTTCATCTAAAAAACTTTAAAATTTCTCAAATAAAAAATTCGGAGGCATTACTTTCCGGCATGCCCTCGTATTCGGGCATCGATTTGTTTGTAGTTCTTCTTCGCGCAAATGTTAGCCGAAGTGAACAGTTGAAAGTGACACTGTGCAGATCGTTGATTCCCTGAGTGGGGATTTGTTTCAACACGGTGCCTCCCTAGCAACATAGGCCGCTAATTTCAATGTAGAGGCGTAGACGTGGAGCAATTAACACTATGCTATTGTAAATAGCTATCTCAGAAAGACATGAAATACTGAAAACCAATAATAAAAAGGAATGGGTCAACTGTCTTGTGCAGCATTTGGTATATTCTGTATACTCTTGAGAGAACCCTAGGCCTAGCATCATTCCCTTGAAGAAATTCTTCAATATTCCTCAAACCGCCGGAAACAAGACTATTATCGTCAGCACGCTCTCTTAGCGCCATGTCGTCACAAACTACTGGATTCAAATATTAACAATGCGATTTGGAATATCTTGCTACGGGAACACGATTCACGCCAGGCACGAGGAACTGTCTGTGTTCAAACGCAAAGAGAAAGTAAAGTCTAGGAAATGCTGCATAAGAGTGCCACAAATCAAACTTAGAAGAAAGTTAAATCGTACTACGTTCACAGATGATACGTTATATTCAAAGGAGCTGCGGAATAGGAAGAGGAAACATCTGATAGATTGTCCGAAGAAGGTGGGTAACTCTCAATTTCTATCTATCTTTCTTATAGCTCAGTAAAAGCTACCTAGTGACTGACCTTCTATCCATCAGCATCCCCTCTGCACTTACGCACTCTGTTCTCCCTTGTTAAACATACAATGCATTTGGAACCGCTATTACACTTACGCTGTTATCCAGAGAATTTCAGAATATTGTTAGAGTCCGCTCATCATGGTCCTTATAAAATATCCAGATATATTGCTACCGTTGCATTTGCCCACTTGGTACACGATTCCCCAAAGTGATCGTCTTGGTGCGAATCTTTGACCCCACTGATACCAATATTTCATAACTCATGTCAATGCCAAAATAATTGGACTACGGTTAAAGCAAGGCACAATTATTAGGGAGTGGCTGGTAAAGACAGATAAGGTAGCAAGGGACGGATCACAGTGAATAAGAATTAACAAAAAAGCAACTGTAGGAAATTGTTTCGTATGCCTTAGTGCTGGTTCAGTGATTTTATTTACGCGCTGTGAAAAGATGAGCTTATGATTCCAAAGAAAGTGACACTGTACATCTGACAAGCGGCAGTAGTCATGCAGTATGACGAAAAAATGTCGAAATACTTTCAACTGAAACAGTGAGAGAGATACAAGAGTATAATAACTCACAATGCAACGAAATAAAACACGTCAAATTCATACACTGTTACAAAGTGTGGAGGACGAATGAGAAGTTTTTCTATACAACACCGTTTGCAGACCCATGAATAAGAGAAGAGATTGTGAAGCAAGTAGAGTAAGTGAGACCACAGCCAAACTCATTGGGTAATGAATATTTGAACTACCATAAAGCTTCATTACTTGCAATTAGAAAGAACTACGAACCCATGTAGTACTGAATATTTGATCAAGTAACTGCAACTAGAAATAATTACCAACCCACGTAGTAATAAATACTTGATCAAGCCCGAAGTTTCGTCACCTGCGACTAGTAAGAATTCAGAATCCATGTAGAGATGAGATATTAATCATCCTCAAACTTTTATTACTTGCAACTAGAAAGAATAACGAACCACCAAAGGAGATTGTTATTATTTATCACTAACGATACAAGCTTCGTCATCAAGCCATGGCACTAACGAGATTTCCTCGATTTTTTATCGTACTTTTTGAAATGTACCCCATTAAAAATGAATTGATGTAATGGAATGCTTGTACTACATTCTCCCAAAGGCTAATTGTTCAGAAGTGCGATACATCGTAGTGACCACACCAGAAGTACAACAAGAAATATATATCATTATAATTTCAGTTTCCATAAATCTGAGGCACCCTACTGGAAATGGTTCTGTTACCCGCTGGTATCGTTTTATCCTTTGTAGTTGGGTGCAGAGTCGTTAATAAGGAGCAGGAAAGCTTGGTGATAGTGGGCTGTGATAGTATGAAGTATAATGCAACAGAATAATGTGCATTACACAAAGAAAAACAAGAAAAGAATGGTTCAAATGGCTCTGAGCACTTAACATCTGAGGTCATCAGTCCCCCACAACTTAGAGCTACTTAAACCTAACTAACCTAAAGACATCACACACATCCATGTCCGAGGCAGGATTCGAATCTGAGACCGTAGCGCTAGCGCGATTGCAGACTGAAGTATCTAGAAACACCGCAATCGGACTTCCTGAAAAGAAATTCACATTGCAAGATTCGACATAAGAAAAATGGAGATGTGCTTGCAATGGTGCGTGGATGGCACGCATGTGACACGTCACCAACCTAATCGCTTCTCAGTGTTATTAAAAAATGAAACATCAAAAGAGGCTTTACATATTATTAGTAAAGGGAAGCGGAGAATTTCTTAATCAATAAAAAAATAAGTCACGTTAATTACTTCTATAACTAAGGACAAAATCACAGAGACAAAGAAAATGGCGTCTTCCGTTCTGCAAGACGTAAGACAAGAGAGTGACAAGAAGGAGGCTATACTTCTTACTGTGTATGAAGACAGATGATAATCTAAAATCAATCACAGATACATTCGGTACAACGATATGAGTTAAACAGAACCTCAGATTCCATTGCTGACCTTACATTATACGTTAAATATTTATAAAGCCCCCTTGAGTGGCGAAGACCGAGTCTGTAAGAGATTTTGTCTCAGCGATTCAAGAGTGCATTATATGAAATTAATGTGTATAATTTTGAGCTCCTACCTAGCTCATATCGTTGTACCGAATGTATCTGTTGAACCTTGCAATCTAAATTTCTTGTCACGAAGTCCGATTACTGTTTTGCTTTTCTGTAAAGCATATTTTTCTGTTGCATTATGTTTCATATTATCATTGTCTGCCTTCACCCAGCTTTTCTCTTCCGCGACAACGACTCCGCAGTGGACTACAATGAAAAAAATAATACCAGCAGGTAAAAGAACCATATTGGCAAAGTAAGAGGTATAATTCCGTTGGAAATAGAGCTCTAATGATATATATTTCTTCGCTATACTCCTGCTGTGGTCACTAAGACGTACCCGCTTCCATGCAATTTGCCTTAAGAACAATTAGGTATTAGTATATCATTTCATCCATTAATTTATAGTGGGATACATTACATTGGAGACACCATGACATGACTGTAAATGATAGGTGAACTTTTGTATTGTCATATTGTTCTAACCTTTTATTTGTTTCACAAATACCATACAGCTGATAAACACCTAGAAACGTTTGTAAGTAGGCTGTTTATGTTTTCTTATTGGCAACATTACGTAGCGCTCTGTATGAAAATCACTGGCTGTGCTGTGTGAAATCTGTGGCTAGTTTGCATTGTTGTCTGCCATTGTAGTGTTGGGCAGCGGCAGCTGGATGTGAACAGCGCATAGCGTTGTGCAGTTGGCGGTGAGCCGCCAGCAGTGGTGGATGTGGGGAGCGAGATGGCGGAGTTTTGGACAGAGACAGTAAATTTGTAAGACTGGATGCCATGAACTGATATATATATATATATATATATATATATATATATAATGACTTTTGAACACCATTGAGGCAAATACATTGTTTGTTCTTTATCAAAATCTTTCATTTGCTAACTATGCCTATCAGTAGTTAGTGCCTTCTGTAGTTTGAAACTTTTATTTAGCTGGCAGTAGTGGCGCTTGCTGTATTGCAGTAGTTCGAGTAACGAAGATTTTTGTGAGGTAGGTGATTTGTGAAAGGTATAGGTTTATGTTAGTCAGGGCCATTCTTTTGTAGGGATTTCTGAAAGTCAGATTGCGTTGCGCCAAAAATATTGTGTGTCAGTTTAAGCACAGTCATGTATAATTGTTCAAAGGGGACGTTTCATATGGCGACCCTGCCAGAATACCTCACTGGAATCATCTGATTTTTTCTTGTAGTTTGTGTAATTAGTGTAGCTATTGTTTATTGCTAGTGCGTAGTCATAGAGAGAATTTCCTATGTAGTTGTTGTTTTTCATTGTTGTACAGAAAAACAGTTGTGACATGCATGTAAATTTGCACCGAGTATTTCGCAGCTGCGCTTGCAATTAAGTAGATACTATTTTCAGTGCTATGTTAATGTGTTTTCTTATTTTGCTCTTCAAATTGTGTTTTTCTGTGTTATCGTGTGAAATACGTGATAATTATGGCGTGTGAAAAACGTAACACTAGGCTCCAAAGTAAACTGAAAAATAATAGTGACGATGAGCGTAGCATATCAGCACCACTGTGTAATGAATTAACAGGCATTCATAGTAGTAATTTGGTAATTGTGCATAGGGAAATGGAGCGGGCGGCAAATAATGGCGTAGACAGTGAAACAAATAATGAACAGGGAAGCATTATCGATCGATCAGTCGACAACAGCTCGCCTCAGGAATCCGAAATGACAGGGCACAATCTTGCAAATACTGTAGATCCAGGTTTTGGGTCCTCACCGTTTTCTCAAATAAGTCAAGACACGTTTTCTGCTTGTCAAAATGTGAATGTTGCTGGTGCAACTTCACTGCCGAAAAGCACTGAGGAATATGTTTCAGACACCAGTGCATTGTTGTTACAGTTATTGCAACAAATGGGACAAAGGCTACAAAAGTTAGACACAACGCTTGAACAAAATCAGAAACAAATGGAACAAAATCTTCAAAAGTTAGACACAATGGAACAACACCAGAGACAAACACAGCAACAGTTGGACACAATGGAACAAAATCAGAGACAAACACAACAAAAGCTTCAAAAATTAGACACCACACTTGATCAAACACGTGAAAATTTAACTACTGTTTTACATAACATTGAATCGAAATGTCAAAAAGTCTGTATGACGTAAAAACACAAATTTGTAAGCATTTTCGACCTATTTTTTCGCGGCATGAAAATGCATTACAGAGTCACAAAGCAGCCATAAAAGAACTGCAAACTATTGTTCATGAAAATCACGACACCTTGCAAGCTAAAATTGACTGAGTTGCATCTACCGATTCGGTTACACAACTTGCAAAAACTCAGAAAAACTTAGGAAATAATTTCACTATCGGATAAAGTAGCCGAACTTTCAGATCAGTTCACTAACTTATCTACAAAGGTAGATGATGATCTGAATGACACAAGACCTGTAGCCATCACTGACACAGAAGAATATGAACAAATTAAGAAATTCAAACAAAATCAGAATCAAATTAATACGCAACACGAAAGAGAAATCCAGGAAGTACAAGATCAGTTGGTACAAGTAATACAAAAGTTACATATTTCAGAGGACACTCGCGCTCCAACACGGGAAGAGGGACTTAGAAATACGGAAAAGCCACAAAATAATAACACAGAGCATTTCGGAAATTATGAAAGAAATTGGCAAGGTGCACCGAATTTTGAGATGGAACCGCCGACACGACGTAACAATGACCGATATGCTACTCGCCGACACGATGATTTTGACTATAAGCTGTTCAGTACTACACGTAAATTCAAAACATTTAAGAATTCTGGCAACGAAATTCATCCACAAAAGTGGTTCCATCAATTCTCTCATTGTTTTCATCCCAACTGGTCATTAGAGCACAGATTAGAATTTATGTGTGGCTACTTACAGAATGAACCAGCTGAAAGAATGCGATCGGTCATTCACGATTGTCACAGTGAAGGAGAATATTATCATGCCTTCGTCTCAACATATTGGTCTCAAGCTACACAAGACCGAGTAACACATAGCATCATAATGATGAAACATTTTGAACAATCTGAATTTTCCAGTCTTGTGAAATATTTGAAGACGTGTTGCACAAGAATCAGTAACTCTCAAACCCATACAGCCCCTCAGAACTCATCCGCCTTTGCTTAATCAAATTACCTGGACATTTACGACATATTATTTTGGCAGGACGTTGCAAAGACGACATTGAAGTTTTTCAGGGACTCTTACAAGAATTAGAAATTGACACTGACAACCGCGGAGCGCAAAAACAGGAACACAACAATTACAGGTCACATCCGTCGCAATTCCGCGATGAAAGAAATAATAACTGGACACGACAAGGCTATTCTCACAACACATATTGTGACCAAAACAGACACCACCCGTATGATAACTGTTGGCAGAGTAGTAATAATTACAGAGAAAGGTCGCTTTTCCATAGTAATGAATGTGACAGAGACAACCATAGAAACAGACAATATGGGAATCAAAATAATTATTATCAAGGGAGACAGAATAACTTCAGACACAACGGTCCACCACGCAGTTACGATTCCGGGAGAAATTCTCTACCACCTGACCGACAAACAAGAAACTATGTAAACTACCGACAAAACGACAGACCTTAATTCCATCAGAACTGGCGTACTTCAAACAGGGCAGGGCCTTCTTGTCAAGGTGGATTTGTAGAAGTTAGGTCTCCTAATCCTAATAACGATGCGCGCCAACAAAGAGACAGACAATGACTCGCACCGCAGGCAGCCACGTGCGCCGGCTGGCTCAGCGAAAAACAATATAGACGCTAACCTTGAGAATAAATTTTGCATTCCTTACCGACGTATACAACATGATAATTGCTGTGAAGTTTAAACTCTGTCCACTAGGAAGAGTAAAGGATTGCACTACATTTCACATGCAAAACGTTTTATTGAGAGATAATCTGCCTTTTAACTTAGTCTTTGCCATAAAAATTTTCACTTTACATTACTAATATGCTTTGTCAGACTTAGAATCTGTTAACATACAACAATGTTCGAAGTTAAATATCCAGTAAAGAACCAAGAGAACTCATTTCAATAGAAATTACGAATGCATTGTTATAGTGAACAGACGACACAGTGTTGTTATTTGTACATTCTTGCTTGTTAGTTGCACAATTATGTAACGACTATAAGACTTACATACTTAGAACATATACTGGTACTGCTAATGATATTTTAGTGCAACATTTTGGTTTACTTGAAAATACATTCTGGATTTAAAGTACTTTCTGTGAGATACCAGATGACACTGTGCTTAGTTTATGTGACAGTTACACGATTTTATCACGACGCTACTAATGAGTGACAATTTACAATGTTGCTTTTGCAGTGTATCTGTTTTATATCTGCACAGTTTTTCTGAATTATTCTGGAAAGTAAAACATGTTTCAGTAGTAACTTTTGTGGTATAGCTACAATGAGACTGCCTTTTCCGTAGCACAGCAATACGTTACAGCACAGTAATTTCTTCATTACGGCAATAAGCGTAATAACTAAGATATCTATACGCAAAGCATTTCACTTTTGTTTACCATGATGTGAGTGCATTGACTTCTGCAGAACTTAGCTTTCGGAGGACGATAGCTACGACACTTCCACAGAGATTATCTTACAACAAGACGGACAGTTTAGCGCTACAATACACGTATTTGAGTGATTAATATTGTACTTAAAACATTTATTTTTAAAGAATTTTGAATTACAAAGATACAAAGGTTTTCTGTGATACATTTCATTCCATTGCTGTAATCTGTAACACCTGAGGGTATAATTACATTAATCCTCAGGGGGGGTACACGCCTACTTTGTGTACCATGTGTGTGGCAAGCACATGGGGCGCTAGCTAATATGGTATTTGCTTATACAACTTTACACATCGGTACCATATTTCTCTAACACAGAATTACACAGCTATCTGATCATATAACTAGGAGAGACAAACATTTATTTTACTATATCAGTGACAGATGTTTACATAATTACACAGTTGGATAACTTCACACTTATGAAATTGTATTTTGTCTGTACTTTGTGAACTGTTCATATTTTTTCGGAACCATTGTGATACTATGAGGGCTTTGAATGATGTATTTGGTATGGGATCATGATTTTTAAAGTACATTTGAGGTAGATGACACTATTGAAGTGGCAGAGATTTTTTTTAGGTTTTGAAATTATTGGAGGAAGCTACGACAACTTTGAGATTTGCCTGAGGTTTTATGATGTTGTGATGATGATGTGTATTACGTTGTTGCGGTATGTTTATGATCAATAAGCTGATGCTATATGAGGAATTTGATTATGCTACGTATTTATTATTATGAAATATTGAAGAAGTGTCTACAAATATGTATATGTGCAATAAAGCAAGGAATAATGAGTAGTGGTTAGGGACTCTGGTTTGTGGAAAAGGATGTTGGAAACCAAGAATCGTACTTTAAGAGTTATGAAATGTGTGCAAAAGCGTGAATGTATCACAATGCCGATGAAAACTTTTTGAACACTGTTATATTCATAGGATTTTGTTTCTACACATTTGCAACGCAAATTCTCGACCTGTGAAATTTTTTATATGAGACTGTCGCTGTAATGCAATCTGGTGTCGTAAATATTTCAGTAAGAAAGTTAAGTGACCACCTTCACGCAATGAGTCGTGGGCACCCAGCTGCGCGACAGTTGCCTGGAAAAAAGCCATTAGTGTGTGCCTTTCAGAGGCACAGGTGAAAAAAAAGGGGCCATTATCCTCGCTATTGACATTCCTTTGTAGAAAGCATCGCAAATACGACACGTTCAAACTTGAAAACATATGATAACACTGTGGAGCTCTTAATTTATGATATTTACTAAATGCCTAATGAAACGATGAGAAACATTTCATGGCTATTGTCTTGCTAGTTGAGAGAAATGCCATATGGCTTGCTTTATGTATTTATTTACTCATTTTGTTTAATATCTAGTTTCTAGCTGCACTGCAGCATTGGTCAAAATAAATTGTAATAGATGTACTAATATAGTTATTTTATGCCTACAGATCCAGTCAATAAGAAATTTATGATCTACTTCCAAGAAAATGAGGGCACATAAATAGACATTTCCCTTCACAGGAATTGCATAAATAATTTTTTTACGATTAGGTAACTTATCTGCTAGTGTAAGTTCTCATGATGCATCACTCTAGTGTTAAGATGTGACATAGGTATTAAACATGGCCAATTTTACTGTAATGTTTTTTCTGCTTGAGCTTTGTCTTGTTTAGATATACGTTATTGCATTTGCTGCTGCTTGCTTTGCCAATTTCCATTTTTTTTTTGTATTGCTGTTTGTGTTAATTGTTCTGTGCTGCTGCATTGCCTCGTCCCTTAGTTTAGCATCTGATCTCAGTAGATTTAAGTTAGCTTAAGAGGGGGTAGTCTATATAAGAGAATGAGTTGCGATGAATTGGAAGAAATGCATTGAGAAGTCATACGAAAAAAGTACAGAAAGCAGGTATAGATAGGACTATTTGGAAATAATGATGAACGAAGGGAGATCTCCGAGAAGTAAAGAAAGTTTTGTTTGCAAAATACTGCAGTAAAAGAAACCCTGTCCTTTCCTTGTGTTATCCCACTAGGTGTTTGTGTTCCCTTGTGTATCTGTGTTTTTCCTGTCTTTATGTGTTTAGCTGATGTTGTTATGTTGCAGAATTTTTCTAATACTATGTTATTTACTTTGTAAAGATGTTTAAACATTATTTGTTCTGTTTTGTTTTAATTCTCATGTGTGAAGTTGATGTTTCGAAAGTTATTCTGATCTTTTATGTATGTACTCATGTCATAATTCCTGGAACACTGATGTATATGTTATTTCGATTCTTTTGTAAAGCCTGTACTGCAAATGTTATCTGTATTGTTATGTTCTTTAATGATGTATTTTGTACCTTTGTAACTGTATTCTTATGTTATAAAATTGTAATTGACACCAGTTCATCATATTATTAACTTGTAAGTTCCATTTCACTGCACACGTTTCTGTTGATCATAGTATATGGACAATATGGGAGAAGTAGGGACTGTTAGTGTTTGCATGTGCGTTAATAATTCAGCAAGGGACTGGATAACAGTATTGGTGCTTCTAAGGACAATTCCAAAAACTTTGTGAGTACACAAGTGGTGGTTATGGACTTGCTATATTATCTGCAAGACTCTTCAATGGTGATTGTGCACCTGCATAGTCACAACAGATGGCTGCTGGCCATCTCTACAAGGACTACAGTAGGTCTGCATCTTTGATGAACCACTAATACATTTCTACAAGGACTGCAGTGGGTCTACACCTCTGGTGGCCTACCAATACCGTAATCTCTACCAGGACTACAGTGGGTCTACTCTGTGATGACCTGCCTACCAATATTCTCCAAAACTCCGAATGACTCTGCTGTGGGTTTGCTCTGTTGTGACCCATTACTTGTCTGCATGTCGAGAGTCAGCACTGTCTTTCCGTTGGAAGGACAACACTACTTCTTCAAGACTGCATGGCAATCCACTACTTCCATGTGCATTTTCTTTTACTGCTCAGACTTTGAGAAAAACACTGCAATTTTACTGTGATGAATGATCAGGACTGTCTTTATGATGGACTTTGAGAAAATTTTAGCTTTTGACCTACATTGTATCAATAAGTGTGTGCATTTGATATCTTTGTTATTGTCATTATGAAAAATTTTATCAAATCATTATTGGCCACTGCCCAAAACAATTTGTAAAATTTTTTTTGGGGTGCATGGGGGCTATGTAAGTAGGCTGTTTATGTTTTCTTATTGGCAACGTTACGTAGCGCACTGTATGAAAATCACTGGCTGTGCTGTGTGAAATCTGTGGCTAGTTTGCTTTGTTGTCTGCCATTGTAGTGATGGGCAGCGGCAGCTGGATGTGAACAGCGCGTAGCGTTGTGCAGTTGGAGGTGAGCCGCCAGCAGTGGTGGATGTGGGGAGTGAGATGGCGGAGTTTTGGACAGAGACAGTAAATTTGAACACTATTGAGGTAAATACATTGTTCTTTATCGAAATCTTTCATTTGCTAACTATGCCTATCAGTAGTTAGTGCCTTCCGTAGTTTGAATCTTTTATTTAGCTGGCAGTAGTGGCGCTCGCTGTATTGCAGTAGTTCGAGTAACGAAGATTTTTGTGAGGTAAGTGATTTGTGAAAGGTATAGGTTAATGTTAGTCAGGGCCATTCTTTTGTAGGGATTTTTGAAAGTCAGATTGCGTTGCGCCAAAATTATTGTGTGTCAGTTTAAGCACAGTCATGTATAATTGTTCAAAGGGGACGTTTCACGTTAAATGGAAGTATAAAAGAAATCAGTGTGAACCAACAACAAAAAGAAAACTCATACGACTGGAAGACTTAGATAATTTTTTAAATTGTTGGACATATGCTGTCTACACAACACTGCAAAAGAAAGGTAAGGATTACATTGTCTATTTCCCTTGCTTGGGAATAAATTTAATTCATGCCTGAGATGTACTTATTCACAACGAATATAGCTTGGTAGGTTAAATGTGGCAAATTTTACAATAGTGGTTAGCTTTAACAATAGAGAGTACCTTGTTTCAACAGAATGGCTGACTTCATATCACGAGCATGTATGATGGCAAAGTAATGTTTCGTTGTTTCATCTCAGTAATGTCATATTGCACAACATACTTGTTTAGTAACATTAATCATTTGTGTGCTAATATTAATGTGGATAAAGCGATTTCATATATGTGATTTTATTTATTTTACACGTTATGGGAAAAATCAGGAAACTGTCCAAAAAGGAACCCAAAGAGCTTCATGAGATAGAATTTAATCCTGGTGAGACCGACTTCACTGACACGGCTGTAAGTGGTGTACACTTTGTTTTGTGGAACTGAACTGTGTACTGAAAGTGAAGTAATTAGTTCTGTGGTTAGTCCAACCACCAGCCATGTATCCATCACAAATACTACACTGCATCAGTTCAGCAGATGTTAAGCAGATGCCAGATCAGTTGTCATTGAACCTGCCATCAGAATATTATCTAAACTGTCATCTGAAATGTCAAATATGCATAATGAAATGCCAACCAAACAAGACGAATTGCATAAAGAATTTTCCACTAAAAATGGCGAAATTCGTAAGGAAATATACTCGCAGATAACGACATTAGCAGTCACTGTATCAAATTTAACATTACAACACAGTGAAATGTTAACAAAGTAAAGTAACTACCGAAAGTACTCCACTGAAGGCTTCATACATAGGGAAAGTTTTGAGAAAGACTATTCCAAGTGGATTTCAAAAAAAGGAAACCCATATTAACGAAAGACTGAATTCCGAACACCTGTGTGTTGTTCAACAGACAGTTAACATGGTATTATCAAAGGGAGGCCAGTCAGGATAAACAATTAACATAGAGTTACCAAACTAAAACAGTGTTAGGCAAAGACTTGTCGAAGTGGCAAGGAAAGTTCACTTAACAAATTATAAATATCCAACAGGAACTAGTATCATTCGAACACCAGTAACTGACATACCCCCCCCCCCCTGTTGTTAGAATACAAGGTAATGCCGTAGTCCTATGGTGTATGAGGGAAGATATTGCATAGATTTAAATAACAGAGGCGTATCATCTGCACTGTATAGGATTGAGCAGCACCTCAATTGTCATCCGTCTCGTTGGACAAAGTCTGCTGAAACACAGACAGTTCCAAGTACTCGCCCTGGATAAAAATGTACTCATCCAGCTGTTTTGTTTAAGTCATTTAAGGATGCAGTACAGAGGTCCTGGACCAACCAACAAAGAATCCAATTTTTGCAAGATCCATACAGAGTGAGGCTGCAAATGATATTATATGATATTTTAGATAACATTTTTAATTAAGTATTTGTCTTCGTGTGTAGAGGGAAGCAACTAAAAGGAGGTATTTAATCTGGAACCCTTTAGTGGCAGACAGGGTAATCTCTAATAACATTTCAAACAAGATACGGTGAGGAACCTGTATCTAATGAGGAGATTCTTGGGCTATTAAAGGCTGAACCGCCGCTGTTTCTCAGAGACAAATTAGTCCATGTATATGAAATCGACCTTTAACACTTTATTTCTTTGCTGAATTCACATGACGTCATATAAGAGAAGGTAAATTGTGTAATCATAATAGTGACAGTAAGGCACAAGTCCGTCCACCGTATGCCCAGTGGTACAACCATGGTGCGATAAAACAGAATTTAATAAATAACGTGATGCAGACGGGTCAGTCTCTCATTTGCAATACGGAACAGAATTTCAATGAAAGGAAGATAAATTATAACTGCTGCTATGCAGGATACTATGATAACGAAATCTGCACACGCTAAGCCAAAGTAATACCCACAACCACAACAGGTGAAATTCTCAGATGGGAATTTACAACCAACCACCCATGGATATGACATGCTTGACGAAATCGAGCAGTTAGAGGTCACTGGTGGACACAACCGCACTGTCAACACCACCGAAGTGGTGTAAAAGCCATAACACGCTAACAGGGGTCAAGAAACCAAGTCCAGCCACACTATCACCCCGAAAGTTGGCCATAGCACCCTATGGCCATTTTAGATGCTGCGTTCGTAATGAAAAGATAGTTCAAGACACAATACAGGGTGATTATAATTAAAGTTAAACTTTCAAAAAGCTGTAAAAATAACACCACTGGTCAGAATGACTGCAACGGAATATTATCGGAGAAGGGGAAAAACGTATGGCAGAAGAAAAAAACTAGTGTGAAAATTAATCAATAGATGGCGCTGCATGTTTCAGAATAATTAAATGAAAACACCTGTCATGCGCACGACCTATTAAACTTGGTATAAACAAGCCAGGTACACGGATTTTCCAGCTTTCGCGTCTGCGACGTTCACCGTGACTGTCTCAATACAGGAACGCGCTCTGCTTGTAAAGCTGTATTTATGCGAGAATTATGAATGTGCACACGTTGCTCTGCAAAAGTTCCGGACACTCGAAGGGTTTGAAAAAAGGCGTTGGTCCGATGACTTGTGGGTCTGGAGAAAATGGTTTGGACATTCTAAAAGACGGATTCTTTTGGTGTACAACTTTGTAGAGGGAGGAAACGAATTGATTCAACGTCAGTGGAAGCAGTGGCCAAAGCAATGCAGGAGGAGACGAGTGGTGGTGTGCAAACGTGAAGCTCACCGAGAATTGCCCGCACACTGGACATACCGGTGAGCATGGTGCGTAAAATCCTACGAAACATCCTTCTTTGCTATCCATTCAAAATTAGCCATGTGCACGAGTTGCATCCTGTTGACCTACCAGCAAGAGAGACCTTTGCTTTAGAATTTCTTGCTCACATGGAAGTCGACAATGATTGCCCGTGGAAGATTTTGTGGACAGACGAAGCCCTTTTCCATATGACAGGACATGTCAATAGCCAGAATTGTCGATTATGAGCAACAGAAAATCCACACACAAATCAACCAGTACCACTTCATCCTGAAAAGGTCACTGTGTGGTGCTGGTTTACGTCATCATTTATTGTTGGGCCATATTTTTACGAAGAGACATGTGCTTCCGGTCCTGTTACCAATACCGTCACTGGTAAGCGCTATGAGTGTCTTTTGTGCAACCACATCATTCCAACTCTCCAGCAGAGTGGATGTGTGGGTGGGATCATTTTTATGCAAGATGGCGCACCTCTGTACGTTGCAAATCCAGTTAAGCAGCTGCTGAAGCGCCATATCGGGAATGGTAGATTTATCAGCCGCCATTTCCCTACAGCCTGGCCGTCCCGATGACCTGATCTTAATCCCTGTGACTTTTTGTTGTGGGGCTATCCGAAAGATGTTGCCTTCAGTTTTCCGGTGGCAAACTTAATGACATTGAAGGCAGGCATTGCGCAACGCATTCTGAAAGTGACCACGGAAACACTTGGATCGGTTGTGGAACATGTTGTTTCTCGATTTCAGCTTGTTGCAGCAAACGGTTGACAGCATATTGAACATGTTTTGCGCCAGTCACACGGAATTTAATAATCAGATTTGATTTTGATTGATGCTTTTTATGCGGTTTTTCGCCGCAGGACAATTAAAAACCGATGTGTGTGACGCTTTTGATGCGGTTTTAGGACTATGGACAATTAAAAACCCATTTTTCCCATCCGATGTGATATGACCCTGCCGTAGTGTATCGGATTACGTAACTAACAGTATCACACCTGTACACCCACGCACACTGAGTAGTACGGTTTGTCTAATGTCAAACGTACACCTTAGGCATTGTTGTATGATTCACTTGTCATTTATAGTCGACCACCATTAAATGATGAAGCTTACAGCGCCATCTATTGCTTCATTTTGTAACTATTTATTTTTCTTCTGCCATACGTTTCCCCCTTCTCTGATAATATTCCATTGCAAATTAACATCATTCTGACCAGTGATGTTATTTCTACACCGGTCTGGAAGTTTAACTTTAATTATAACCACCCCGTATATGCAGTAGTGGAAAAAATAGCGACTACGGCTCTAATAGACACAGGTGGGATGGTGTGCGTTATATCAACCACTTTATTCAATAAGATTCATGAGGTTACAAAAGAATCCACATATCCTGTACAAAGTTATTAAATCATGGGAGCTATTGTTGTTATATCATATAACGTCAAGATCAAAATCAAGTAGATGTTAAAACAGAAAATGGAGTGAAAAAGTGTAAGTTTCTAATGACGAATGAATTGGTAGTAGAATGAAGTCTTGGCATTGATTTCTTATAAGAAAAGATGCAATTATTGATATCTGTTCTATTAATTTCTTGTCAATATTCAGGAGACTGTATTAAATTTAATAGAGGCAAAATTGGAGCGTTGTAATTACTGCCAGGGCTTAAGACTAAAATTGTTTAAGACAAGGACAACGTACACTAGTAGCACACACTTATACGATAGTCAGATTGAAAATATTGGAAATGTCATTAAACGTAGCAGGATACAACGTGACCAGGGCTGAACGCAATGGCCGGTGAGCACTACTCTATGATGACATCGTCGTGGTTCTTCTTGCTGGCAACCGCAATGCAGCTGTAATTATGGAATATGCGGACTATGATACGAAGATCTGCGTGCTACTAGAAACTCTCACATGACGCAACATCGACAATAATAGGGAAGACATCGGAACTTCTCAAGCACTCTTCAGTGGAAGACAGTGTAGCCTAAAATCTTCTCCTACAGGCACTTAGATCACCTACTGCTTACACTTTACCGTAGATCCAAGGGGATGGGACGCCATTCTGCCTCAAAGAATCCACCACTGTGTCATGTACATACAACCTAGTTGCTTCACTGACGTGGGACACTATGAAAAACAGATTAAAAACTCAGATGATTTTATAAGCTGAATTAGTCAACTTACGGTTAGTGATGGTGACATTATGATTAGTTTTGATGTGGTGGCACTTTTTACAGTCTGCCTTTCAGAGATTCTGTGGACCCTGCACTCCAGCTTTTTGCAAGTGATGTGGTCAAGCTAATTAGGCATCCTTTCAGACTTATTTTCTGTAAAATGGTCAGTATTGCCTCCAGAAAGATGGTGTTGCAATGGCTTGCCTGTTAACTCCACCTGTTGCAAACCTCGTAATGGGGAATTTTGAGGACATTGCCTTAGACACAGGAGTCATTAAAGCTTAGTGGTTTCTTTTGATACGTTAACAACGTGTTCATCGTTTGATCCCATGGACGTGAAGAAAACGATGTGTTCGTAAAACACCTCAAAACCATTAACAGTAACATCCAGTTCATCGTGGAGGTAGAAAAAGGCAATACATTGACGTTTCTCGATGTCCACGTCCACAGCAAATGAAATGAATGCCTTGGCCACAGTGTCTACAGAAAATCATCTCTTACAGATCTGTACTTGCATGTCATCAGCCATCATCACCTGACACAGAAGCGCACTGTGTTACAAACATTGCTTGCTGCATTATGCAAGAATGATATCAGACCTTGATAACTTGCCCCATGAGCTGAGCCTCCATAGAAAAGTCGTTAGGAACAACAGTCATAACTTCCATCAAATAATAAAGCGATTTCAAGCAAGAATCACAGGGGCAGGAAAATAAACTCGCTTTCTTGCCATTCTGTTACTCCGATTGGGGCAAGGTTAGCTGCCTGCGAAAATACAAAAGATCGGATCGAAAGTCAAGCCTCCGACAAAAATCCGTCAGTTACTGATACCATTTAAGGACATAAGTGGTCTCAGAACGTCTGGGGGCTACAAGATGCTTTGACAGTGCAGCAAGTCTTACGCTCTAAAAACAGTACAGAGTCTGGAACAATACAGGAAGGAGCATGAAAGGTTTCGACGCCTATGCTACCACGACAGCTTGGTTTAGAAAACGGTCACCGAATAAAATTTGATGAAACATCTGTTGCGGCTCGCCCTAATGCCTCCTTGGACTGTGTAATTAAATTATCCATTCCAAATAAAAGTCACCAGTAGCACCCTAAGTAGGGGCGGTGGTCTGTAGCTCACCGTTGCATAGGATCCAGTAATTGCATGACTGAAGCAGGCACATTGACCACCGAGTCATTTACCCATATATGGCGATGCTTGGAACACCAGTGGCATCACAACCAGCAGCTATTGCATATAAGGACGTACCAGCATCAAAGTGGCAGTTACCCACGTGACAATGGCCTAGGAGTGCTTCATTACTGAGAAGATATTCCATAAACACGCGATTTCACTGCAAGTCGCTTCTGTGGGGCAGTACCAAAGCCTTCTGGAAATCTATAAATACGGAATCAATTTGAAATCCCTTGTCAATAGCACTCAACACTTCATGTGTGTAAAGAGCTAGTTGTGTTTCACAAGAACGATCTTTTATAAATCCGTGTTGACTGTGTGTCAACAGACAGTTTCCTTCGAGGTAATTCATAATGTTCGAACACTATATACGAGGGCAGTTCAATAAGTAATGCAACACATTTTTTTTCTGAAACAGGGGTTGTTTTATTCAGCATTGAAATACACCAGGTTATTCCCCAATCTTTTAGCTACACAACACTATTTTTCAACGTAAACTCCATTCAATGCTACGGCCTTACGCCACCTTGAAATGAGGGCCTGTATGCCTGCACGGTACCATTCCACTGGTCGATGTCGGAGCCAACGTCGTACTGCATCAATAACTTCTTCATCATCCGCGTAGTGCGTTCCACGGATTGCGTCCTTCATTGGGCCAAACATATGGAAATCCGACGGTGCGAGATCGGGGCTGTAGGGTGCATGAGGAAGAACAGTCCACTGAAGTTTTGTGAGCTCCTCTCGGGTGCGAAGACTTGTGTGAGGTCTTGCGTTGTCATGAAGAAGGAGAAGTTCGTTCACATTTTTGTGCCTACGAACACGCTGAAGTTTCTTCAATTTCTGAAGAGTAGCACAATACACTTCAGAGTTGATCGTTTGACCATGGGGAAGGACATCTAACAGAATAACCCCTTCAGCGTCCCAGAAGACTGTAACCATGACTTTACCGGCTGAGGGTATGGCTTTAAACTTTTTCTTGGTAGGGGAGCGGGTGTGGCGCCACTCCATTGATTGCCGTTTTGTTTCAGGTTCGAAGTGATGAACCCATGTTTCATCGCCTGTAACTATCTTTGACAAGAAATTGTCACCCTCAACCACATGACGAGCAAGCAATTCCGCACAGATGGTTCTCCTTTGCTCTTTATGGTGTTCGGTTAGACAACGAGGGACCCAGCGGGAACAAACCTTTGAATATCCCAACTGGTGAACAATTGTGACAGCACTACCAACAGAGATGTCAAGTTGAGCACTGAGTTGTTTGATGGTGATCCATCGATCATCTCGAACGAGTGTGTTCGCACGCTCCGCCATTGCAGGAGTCACAGCTGTGCACGGACGGCCCGCACGCGGGAGATCAGACGGTCTTGCTTGACCTTACGGCGATGATGACACACGCTTTGCCCAACGACTCACCGTGCTTTTGTCCACTGCCAGCTCACCGTAGACATTCTGCAAGCGCCTATGAATATCTGAGATGCCCTGGTTTTCCGCTAAATGAGACTCGATCACTGCCCGTTGTTTGCAACGCACATCCGTTACAGACGCCATTTTAACAGCTCCATACAGGGCTGCCACCTGTCGGAAGTCAATGAAACTATACGAGACGAAGCGGGAACGTTTGAAAATATTCCACAAGAAATTTCCGGTTTTTTCAACCAAAATTGGCCGAGAAAAAAAATGTGTTGCATTACTTATTGAACTGCCCTCGTATGTTCTCAAATCCTGCTGCACATCGACGTCAATGATACGGGCAAGTAATTTAATGAATTACTCCTACCTCCTTTCTTGAATATTGACGTGTGTTCGGCAACTTTCCAGTCTTTGGATACAGATCTTTCGTCTAGAGAGTGGTTCTATATGATTGTTGAGTATGGAGCCATTGCATCAACATACTCTGAAAGGAACCTAATTGGTATACAATGATAGTTTGGCTTTCGAGACGTACTTTATAATCAGATTATATCAGAATGTAATTCTCCCAGTAGATCAACATAGCTCTGAAACGTTTGGTTTAAGGGATCCAAATGAACGAAAACTGCCAGTCTTCGAGAGAAAGATATTAATGACAATATATTGTCCACAGTCACAGGAATTAAGGATATTAAAAATCCAGAAATTAATGTACCTACACGAATGTAGTATCCACGACTATGTTTCATTCAGAACAACATTCACGACAGCATTGTTTGTGGAATTTCAGCGAATATTTTCGTGATATTAATAAAAAAGTACTTCATCGATATTAAAATAATAATAAATAATTATTGTCAGTGACATATTTAATTTTCTGTGAAAATCATATCTCAGACAATACTCATGGAAAAAGCTAACGGAAATCTTCATCTTCTGTTATCTGTGATTCTTCTAGATTAATTCTTCTTCTTCTTCGAACTGTTGTAGTCATCGCACATGGGTGATGTAACACAGAGGTCTGTAAAAAAATGTATTATGTTGTTAAACAACATTTGAAAAATAGAGTTTCTGTGTTCAGATGGTTCAAATGGCTCTAAGCACTGTTTGACTTAACATCTGAGGTCATCAGTCCCCTAGACTTAGAACTACTTAAACCTAACTAACCTAAGGACATCACACACATCCATGCACGAGTCAGGATTCGAACCTGCGACCGTAGCAGCAGCGCGGTTCCAGACTGAAGTGCCTAGAACCGCTCGGCCACACCGATCGTCGAGTTTCTGTGTCACTGAAATTAATTTTCTTTGTTTAAACTTTTATTTCATTGTAATTCTCGTCCTAAAAAGTGTTAAGTTCTCTGCTCAGCTACGAAAGCAGCGCAGCTATTAGCGCTATTGAACTACAGCGCGGTTTATTGTTAATGCTGAATAATAAGCGATTAACATTGAGAAATATCTTCAAATGGTAATGCATGTAGTGAAGGTACAAAAAGATTTAATATATATTATTTGTAAGTAATACAACAGGGCCTGAAGCAGAATCGATAAGTGATTGTCTTTGGTTAGCCGCCATCTTAGTGAAATATATCAGCGGCAGTTTTTAATTGATTTTCTATACGGACATAAATGTTTTTGGTCATAATTGCGATAATAATTGTGTATTGGTGGCTCCGAACCCACTTTGAGGAACTAAATTCGACTTAGATTGTGAATAAACTTTAAATATAGTGCAAATAGCATCTTACATGATATAAATTCTTATTTCTGATGTATGAAGCATGGTTCTATAGTTACAACTTTTCCGAAATATTTTGTAATATTGTGTGACAAAACTGTTCATTTTGCTTAAAGGAAAGGTCTGCCACCTCGAATAACGGTAGCGTTAAATTCGATAAACGATCTGCAACTTAGTACCATTTACACTGCTTGACAGACAACATTGCTACACGTTCCCAAATGGAGATTTCTTTAGTAAAATAACGCTCATTAGCCGAGAAAAGCAGTGTTTAAATAAAACCTCATGTTACAATGATAATAAGTAACTAGTCTTAATGTAATCTTGATGAATTGTAGAACACGCAATCAAACCACAATACTTGCACGCCACAGCTGACATTGCCCAAAGTACGAAGAAAAGAAGACTGATGTGGGTAGGACACCTAATTAGGATGCAAAAGGAAAGACTATCACAAGTAGCGTTCTCAGGATTCATGGAAAGGAAGAAGGTATCGAGGAATGCCACGTAGAAGATGGATGATATCAACAGGGATACCGAGGCGTTGCGTCTGAGAAAAGAAGAATGGGCGACGGAAGCTAGGAACATAAATGATTGGTGGAGGAACGTATAGAACGCTTGTGGCCTCCCCGGCCAAAGCAACAATTAAGAACTAAATACCTCTAGTACGATTTGTTTAACTTTGAAGCATGGCTCTTTGACAATTGTACAAAAACCATGAAAGCTGAACGATAAACACATAAATTGTGGTACGACAAACAGAGCATAAAATGAACTAGACAAAAAACCAAGATTTTCAAGAATTCAAAATAGGGTGAGCTGCGAAATATATGAAAAATCAGAAGATCAAAAATGTAAGTCCAGGAAGAGTCTCTCCACTCATAAACAATGATCTAGGCGATGGAAAGAGAAATTTGATACCAGACAAATTTCAGAGTTTATTAACCTGATTATCCGAAACTTGGTGTGGGGTACACAAACAGGCTTGAAAAATAAAGTACATCTAATAGATAAAAAAAGCGACAACTTGAAAGATACCTGTATTGCTTCATTGCTTTGCACTCTCCCTTATAATGTGTGATCTCTGTTCCATCAAGTGTATCCCTGAGTTGCGGGCATAGTATGTTATACGTCGGGATTTTTAACTCTTTCAGGTGAATGGGAAGAACGAAAGGAAAGTAAAACCCCGTAAAAGTCGTCGGGTATACAAACGGACCGAAGTAGATTGCACCTTACTGTATTATTTCTTTCAATTTTTATAAAATCAAATTCAGCATATTGATACAAAATCAAATGATAAAGAACCTTTTACGTATTATTCTCTAGAAATTCAAATTCCCGGACTTAAAATTTTATTGGCATCTGAAGAACAATACGTTGTGGCACGCCCCTCTCATTTCGATATAATAATGTTTAACTTAGTTGAAATAAAAGCATTCGACGAAATATTATTCTGTTAGTGTCAATCTTGTTCCCATGAATAGAGCACATTTTATGTAATTTCGCTTCTTGTACATCGATGGTAAAACACGGCGTACTTATCGAATTAAATAGAAACGGCGGAAATATTTAGTGACGTTAATGTTTATAACTCAAAAGTTGTGTTCAGCTTCTTATCTATTGAAATATCAGAGAAATATTTTGTGAGACTTTGAGCTATTTTGTAGTCTTGTACTTGGTTAAGTTGTACATGCAAGCAGTTAAATTTCAGAATATTAGCAACGTGAGCCTTCTTCGACTAAATCGATTACTGATTCTTTTAGCTTTCGTTTAGTGAAGCTCTCGAGATGTTAGCGCAAACTAATACGCTATGCCACACTGGAAGTTTCGTTTCAGATATAATCAATACATTATCACGCAAATGAACGTTTTAGCGCCGTTTGTCGTTTCATTACAGCAAAATCTTCTCATCATATCAGCAGGTGTCTTCGCTGGGTTCACACTAGCGAACAAAAAGATGTTCAAATGTGTGGGAAATCTTATGGGTCTTAACTGCTAAGGTCATCAGTCCCTAAGCTTACACACTACTTAACCTAAATTATCCTAACGACAAACACACACACCCATGCCCGAGGGAGGACTCGAACCTCCGCCGAGACTAGCGAACACCTTATTTACTGTAACATGGTCAATTGGCTCAATAGAATGGCGACACTGTTTCAGAGCGGATCCCAGAGAGTATCAAACTTTTATTAATTGAAATAGATTCCATTATTGCCTCTTAGAAAGGCATTTTATATAAAAATACAGTCAACCCTAACAGCTGGTGTAGCTAGTAGCTCTAGGATTAACATATCTACTGAAAACAAGGTGCAGAGCCTGTATTACTGTAGACTCTCTACCTTCAGATCGAGGAACCCGAAATCATGTTCTTATCAGCCTCAACCACTCGCGTGCATGTCTGGAATATATACCGTCTGACTGATTTTATGCTGGTACCTACAGATAAAACTACGATTAAAAACTATCGTACACATCTCGCTGCAGTACAAAATTATGAAATGTCTGCGAACTCACTTGCACCTTTAGCACCAGTGAACAGCTCGTCGTCGCGCGGGATTAGCCGAGCGGTCTCAGGCGCTGCAGTCATGGACTGTGCGGCTGATCCCGGCGGAGGTTCGAGTCCTTCCTCGGGCATGGGTGTGTGTGTTTGTCCCTAGGCTAATTTAGGTTAAATAGTATGTAAGCTTAGGGTCTGATGACACTAGCAGTTAAGTCCCATAAGATTTCACACGCACTTGAACATTTGAAGAACTCCTCCCCAAGTTAGCTATGAAAGTGAAAGTATTCTTAATGAAAGTAAATTCCATCCTCGAGTAAATGTTGTAGTGTTTAAACTGTTATTTCCTTTACTTGAAAGATTGTACGGTGGGAGACCGTATTAACCAAGATAACTTCCACTTCCACTGAAAAGTTAAGGTGGAAACGCACCGCTGTCTGTCGGGGATTGTATCTAAAAAGGAGCTGGGTAGTTTAAGTTTTACAACAGAAGTAACCTAGGACTGTGAAAAATTTTCATTCGTAACGTATCCAACAGGTTGCAAAGCAGAAACCTGCTCACATCTGGTGACGAGCTTGTTCCGTGCGTAAGCAGGGCGGAATCGTGAGTTCATGCGTTCCACGATCGGCTCTCGTGCGGAAGACGGATCGGATGGTGCGGTATGCTCCAATGACTTAGAAATTAAAAAAGTGAGGGCTGCATAAATATACAGAAAGAGAGAAAGAGAATGAGAAAGAGGGGAGCAGGGAAAATACGGACGGAGGGTGGTAGGGTAGTCGAAGTAGAGAGACAGAGAGACTTGAAATTCAAATAGAGATATGAAATTGCATAAGCTCTCCCGAACTCTTTCGTCCGCGCGGTTTCAAGCCCCATGTCACGGACTGCATGCCCACTCCCACCGGAGGTTCGAGTCCTCCCTCCGACATGGGTGTGTGTGTTGTTCTTAGCATGATTTTGTTTCAGTATTGTTCAAGTCTAGGGACCGATGTCCTCAGCAGTTTGGTCCCTTAGTAATTCAAACACACACGCTCGCACACACACACACACACACACACACACACACACACACACACACACCTAAACTCTTTCAAGAATACAATGTTGCGATCCGTTTGCGCTTTACTTGTCACTTGACGAGCTGTAATTACTTTAAGTCACTAGAACTCTTAACACCATAATGAGCGTCAAACACTTCGAGTAGAAGGGCTAGAGGAATATTTATCATCATGACCGTATCCTGTCGCCACGTCATATACTCCCCCATTCCAACAGAAATAACATATACGTCACCCAACTAATAAAAGAAGTTTTGCAAGTATTACCGCCTGATTTCATTGGAATGTTCGTAGTCGAGCAAAAAGGCAACCATTCTGCAAGTACAGCGCTGACTGAACAACGTGGGACGTTGTGAATTTGCGAAGTTTGGGAATCAGACGCGCACCCTCCTGAAGAACAGAAGGAAAGTCCATCCTCCCCTCGAAGTTGAATGGTAACGCTAGACAACGTCTCCATTTTCTTTGTATTGCTCCTACCTCATACTCTCAAGCACACGTACTATACAAATTGGTGCCTCATTAGTTTACAGGAAACTGGATCTGAAATGTGGTACGATATTTTTAATTCTCCATTTTTATTAAGAGAAATGATTGTTTTATATTATAGCGCTATGTAATGTGCGCCGTGTAACACAGTATTGTAGGAATTCACTTCTCAGAGAGGGCTTCAGCCTCAGTATCGGACAGTTCGTAAAACGTAGACAGGCTTTCCGGTAAAAGAGAAATATGTTAAATTTCTAATATACACTCCTGGAAATTGAAATAAGAACACCGTGAATTCATTGTCCCAGGAAGGGGAAACTTTATTGACACATTCCTGGGGTCAGATACATCACATGATCACACTGACAGAACCACAGGCACATAGACACAGGCAACAGAGCATGCACAATGTCGGCACTAGTACAATGTATATCCACCTTTCGCAGCAATGCAGGCTGCTATTCTCCCATGGAGACGATCGTAGACATGCTGGATGTAGTCCTGTGGAACGGCTTGCCATGCTATTTCCACCTGGCGCCTCAGTTGGACCAGCGTTCGTGCTGGACGTGCAGACCGCGTGAGACGACGCTTCATCCAGTCCCAAACATGCTCAATGGGGGACAGATCCGGAGATCTTGCTGGCCAGGGTAGCTGACTTACACCTTCTAGAGCACGTTGGGTGGCACGGGATACATGCGGACGTGCATTGTCCTATTGGAACAGCAAGTTCCCTTGCCGGTCTAGGAATGGTAGAACGATGGGTTCGATGACGGTTTGGAAGTACCGTGCACTATTCAGTGTCCCCTCGACGATCACCAGTGGTGTACGGCCAGTGTAGGAGATCGCTCCCCACACCATGATGCCGGGTGTTGGCCCTGTGTGCCTCGGTCGTATGCAGTCCTGATTGTGGCGCTCACCTGCACGGCGCCAAACACGCATACGACCATCATTGGCACCAAGGCAGAAGCGACTCTCATCGCTGAAGACGACACGTCTCCATTCGTCCCTTCATTCACGCCTGTCGCGACACCACTGGAGGCGGGCTGCACGATGTTGGGGCGTGAGCGGAAGACGGCCTAACGGTGTGCGGGACCGTAGCCCAGCTTCATGGAGACGGTTGCGAATGGTCCTCGCCGATACCCCAGGAGCAACAGTGTCCCTAATTTGCTGGGAAGTGGCGGTGCGGTCCCCTACGGCACTGCGTAGGATCCTACGGTCTTGGCGTGCATCCGTGCGTCGCTGCGGTCCGGTCCCAGGTCGACGGGCACCTGCACCTTCCGCCGACCACTGGCGACAACATCGATGTACTGTGGAGACCTCACGCCGCACGTGTTGAGCAATTCGGTGGTACGTCCACCCGGCCTCCCGCATGCCCACTATACGCCCTCGCTCAAAGTCCGTCAACTGCACATACGGTTCACGTTCACGCTGTCGCGGCATGCTACCAGTGTTAAAGACTGCGATGGAGCTCCGTATGCCACGGCAAACTGGCTGACACTGACGGCGGCGGTGCACAAATTCTGCGCAGCTAGCGCCATTCGACGGCCAACACCGCGGTTCCTGGTGTGTCCGCTGTGCCGTGCGTGTGATCATTGCTTGTACAGCCCTCTCGCAGTGTCCGGAGCAAGTATGGTGGGTCTGACACACCGGTGTCAATGTGTTCTTTTTTCCATTTCCAGGAGTGTAAATTGGACTCTTAGGAAGTCTGTTGCATTAGTCCGGAGTGTAGTCCTGTGCGAAAGTGAAACGTGTACGATAAGCATTCCTGACAACAAAAGAGCAGAAGCTTTGAAATGCAGTGCTACGAAAGAATGCTGAAGATTAAATGGATAGAGCGAATTTCTGATGAGAAGGTACTGAATAGAATTGAAGAAAAAAGGAAGTTATGACACAAGGTGACTTGAGGAAGAGATCGATTGCTACAGCAGATTCCGGGACGTGATCGTATAGTCAATTTGATATAGGAAGGAAGTATGTGGAAATGGGTGGGTATAAATAGTAAAGATACACCAAGGGACGAATATAGTAAGCATGTTCAAATGGATGTAAGTTGCGGTAGTCATTTAGAGATGAAGATGCTTGCACTGAATACTGCGTGGAGAGCTATAACAATCCAGTCTTCGGAATGAGCAGTACAACAACAACGACTTGATTTTGTTTCACTGAACGTTCTGGTTAAACCATGTTGCTCTGTTATGGGCTGTACTGCACCTGCCACAGACATGTCAGTCGTTGACCAGTCTGGCGTAGCAGATGAAGATAGCAAAAGAAAAGCCGAAGTTTTAAATCTGACGTTTAAGAAACCTTTCACGCAGGAGAATTGTACAAATATCGTCGTTTGACCACCGAACTGACCTGAACGACGACATACTAATAACAATCCCCTGGCGTAGAAAAACATTTGAAAGAATTGAAAACAAGCAAGTCGCCAGGTATAGATGGGATCCCAGTTCGGTTTTAAGAGCGTACTCTACACGCACTGGCTCCTTATTCAGCTTGCATTCATCGCGAATCTCTCAACCAACGCAAAGTCCCAAGGCGACTGGAAAAAAGCGCAGTTGACTCCTGTATATGAGACCCACAAATCTGCAAACTATAAAATAGCTTTGCTTCTTCAACACATCCTGAGTTCCAAAACAATATATTTTCTACAGACAGAGAAACATATGTCCACGAATCAGCACGGTTTTAGAAAGCATATCTTGGATGAAACTCACCTTGTCCTTTGCTCCCCGTGATATAATACGAACTATAAACGAATAGCAACAGGTAGATTCCATATCTCTAGATTTCAGAAAAGCATTTGGCATTGTGTGCCACTGTAGACTGCAGCATAAAAATAGGTTCCCAGGTATCCGAGTGGGTCTAAGACTTCGTTAGTGATAGAACCCAATATGTTGTCCTCGACGGCGAATGTTCATCAGAAACACGTTGTAACCTCTCCACACAAATTATTGTTAAATGAAAATGGAAATGGAGCCAAGTGTAACCTCCCAGCAATAATTAAAGGAATGAAAATTGACCATAAAACTCACAATAATATTGATTAAATAATGAACCATGAATCAAATGTAACCTCCTAACAGAAATAATAATATCTGTTAAATTTTATAAGGACAGCAGCGCTGACCTTCGGCACTGTATTCGGAATAAAAAAGCAAAAAATTCTTACCTCAATAAAACTTCAAATTATATCTCCTCTTAATTATACATTCCTCGACACAGCTTCGTGCAATGCTGGTGTATACTTTTTCTTTGATTCTTGGAGGGAATGCATAGGAAATATTCTTTAAATTGAAATGAATGTTTTCTTTAAAAGAGTTACTTTATAAAAAAATTATTATTGGGGCATTTTTTCTGAACAAATTAAATTACAATTAACATACATTATTAATTATGCGCAATGCTGCTTCTTTACCTTCTACAACAATACTCATCGTCCAGAGTCCTGACCAGAGTCGCGACCAGAGCACACAGCCGACGCATGCCGACTCCCGCAGACTACTACTGTCCACTCGCTACTAAAGCCGACCGACTACCACTGCAGACTGACTACAACTGACGACTCCCTTCTACTGTATCCGACTCGCGCAGACTAGCGCAGACTCGCGATAAACTACTCTCTGGTCAGAGATTCTGTCATGCTTCGCCCATCGCCGGCGAAGCATACTCCTTACAACGTGTATCGTCTTAGGAAATGTCTTAGGACAGCTGTGTTTTTCTATATTCGTAAATGATCTGGCAGGCAGGATAGGCAGCAATATCTACTTGTTTGCTAAAGATGCTGTAGTGTACAGGAAAATGTCGAAGTTGAGGGACTTTTGTTAGACAAAATTTTTAGCCACAGTGATGAACGAAAGCTAAGTCTAAATTTTAGAAAAATGTAAGTTAATGCTGATGAAAAGGAAAAACAAACCTGTAACGTTCGAATACAGCATTAGTAGTGTCCGGCCTGACATAGTCATGTCGTACAAATATCTGGGCTTAACGTTGGAAAGAGATATGAAATAGAACGAGCGTGTGGCTGTGGTAGGAATGGCTAATGATCGACTTTGGTTCAGTGGGAGAATTTTGGGGAAGTGTGGTTCATCTACATAAAAGAGATCGCACAAAGGATGCTGGTGCGACCTATTCTTGAGTACTGCTCGAGTGCATGGGATCCACAATAAGTCGGACTGAAGGAAGAAAGCCGGCTGCGGTGGTCTCGCGGTTAAGGCGCTGAGTCCGGAACCGCGCGACTGCTACGGTCGCAGGTTCGAGTCCTGCCTCGGGCATGGATGTGTGTGATGTCCTTAGGTTAGTTAGGTTTAAGTAGTTCTAAGTTCTAGGGGACTGATGACCACCGAAGTTAAGTCCCATAGTGCTCAGAGCCATTTGAACCAGTTTTGAAGGAAGAAATTGAAGCAGTTCTGAGGTGGGCTTCTAGTTTTTTTACCGTTATTTTCGAACGACACGCAAGTATTGCGGAGAAGCTTCGGGAAATGAAACGGGAATCCCTGGAGGGGAGGTGACGTAGTTTACGAGGAACACTGCTGAGAAAGTTTAGAGAACCAGAATTTAAAGCTTACTGCTGAATTAGTCTACTGTTGCCGAAAAACATTTCGCGCAAGGATACGAGAAATTAGGGTTCATGTTGTTATGGTTGTGGTCTTCAGTCCTGAGACTGGTGTGATGGAGCTCTCCATGCTACACTATCCTGTGCAAGCTTCATCTCCCAGTATCTACTGCAGCCTACATCCTTCTGAATCTGCGTAGTGTATTCATCTCTTGGTCTCCCTCTACGATTTTTACCCTCCACGCTGCCCTCCGATACTAAATGTCTCAGAACATGTCCTACCAACCGATCCCTTCTTCTAGTCAAGTTGTGCCACAAGCTCCTCTTCTCCCCAATTCTTTTCAATACCTCCTCATTAGTTATGTCATCTACCCATCTAATCGTCAGCATTGTTCTGTAGCACCACATTTCGAAAGCTTCTATTCTCTTCTTGTCTAAACTATTTATCGTCCATGTTTCACTTCCATACATGCCTACACTCAATACAAATACTTTCAGAAACGACTTCCTGACATATAAATCTATACTCGATGTTAACAAATTTTTATTCTTCAGAAACGCTTTCCTTGCCATTGCCATTCTACATTTTATGTCCTCTCTACTTCGACCATCATCAGTTATTTTGCTCCCCAAATAGCAAAACTCCTTTACAACTTTAAGTATCTCATTTCCTAACCTAATTCTCTCAGCATCACCCGACTTAATTCGACTACATTCCATTATCCTCGATTTGCTTTTTTTGATGTTCATCTTATACCCTCCTATTTCTTCTCCGTGGATTTTAATACCTACTCTGAACTTTTCTTTTGTTTCCTTCACTGCTTGCTCAATATACAGATTGAATAGCATCGGGGAGAAGCTACAACCCTGTCCCACTCCCTTCCCAACCACTGCTTCCGTTTCATGCCCCTCGACTCTTGTAACCGCCATCTGCTTTCTGAACAAATTGTAAATAGCCTTTCGCTCCCTGTATTTTACCCTTGCCACCTTCAGAATTTGAAAGAGAGTATTCCAGTCAACATTGTCAAAAGCTTTCTCTAAGTCTACAAATGCTAGAAACGTAGGTTTGCCTTTCCTTAATCTTTCTCCCAAGATAAGTCGTAGGGTCAGTATTGCCTCACGTGTTCCAATATTTCTACGGAATCCAAACTGATCTTCCACGAGGTCGGCTTCCATCAGTTTTTCCATTCGTCTGTAAAGAATTCGCGTTAGTATTTTGCACCTGTGATTTATTAAACTGATAGTTCGGTAATCTTCAAATCTGTCAAGAACTGCTTTCTTTGGGATTTGTATTATTATTTTCTTCTTGAAGTCTGAGGGTATTTCGCCTGTCTCATACATCTTGCTCACCAGATGGTAGAGTTTTGTCAGGACTGGCTCTCCTAAGGCTGTCAGTAGTTCTAATGGAATGTTGTCTACTCCGGGGGCCTTGTTTCGACTCAGGTCTTTCAGTGCTCTGTCAAACTCTTCACGCAGTATCATATCTCCCATCTCATCTTCATGTACATCCTCTTCCACTTCCGTAAAATTGTCCTCAAGTACATGGCCCTTGTATAGGCCCTCTATATACTCCTTCCACCTTTCTGCTTTCCCTTCTTTGCTTAGAACTGGGTTTCTATCAAAGCTCTTGATATTGATGCAAGTGGTTCTCCTTTCTCCAAAGGTCTCTTCAATTTTCCTGTAGGCAGTATTTATCTTACCCCTAGTGAGATAAGCCTCTAAATCCTTACATCTGTCCTCTAGCCATCCCTAAAAATGGTTCAAATGGCTCTGAGCACTATGGGACTCAACTGCTGTGGTCATCAGTCCCCTAGAACTTAGAACTACTTAAACCTAACTAACCTAAGGACATCACACACATCCATGCCCGAGGCAGGATTCGAACCTGCGACCGTAGCAGTCGCACGGTTCCGGACAGCGCGCCTAGAACCGCGAGACCACCGCGGCCGGCTCTAGCCATCCCTGCTTAGCCATTTTGCTCTTCCTGTCGATATCATTTTTGAGACGTTTGTATTCCTTTTTGCCTGCTTCATTTACTGCACTTTCATATTTTCTCCTTTCAACAACAACAACAACACGCAATTCCAGATAGTACGAACTATTTCACTTGTCGCAGTGTGACTGTTAGTTCAGTGTGATGATAAATCCAGAATATTCACTAAGTTCAGCGTGGAATGCCGTCTGGCGCACGTAGAAAGAAAGAAGTTCTTCAGAATTAAATTATCGTCTCTAAATCGATTATTAAATGTCAAGTAGCTAAAATTGTGAATTTTTCAGAACAGTGATTTCTGCTGACAACTTCGTACCCTCTCTGGTATGGTGTAGTTCTACTGCTGCGCACCTGATATTGTAAAAGGCTCCCACTTCTGCTTTCGCACATTGCGCAAATTGAGAAAGGAGGAAAGAAGTGATACAGAGCAAGACAGATGCCTTACAGATGTTTACTGAAGCAGTCGTTAGATTTATTGGCATATTCGAAGCTCTCATAGACGTCGTTATCTGTGTATTACAAAACTATTCACGGATTTCGCTACACATATCTCTTTGTGCTCAGAAGTCTCGTTTGGCAGCGTTTTCAACAAGGGAATCGTATATCGGATATATGTACAGTCTTGCAGAACCGTCCTGAAAGGAAGTTTCGTGTTACGCAGGTAGTTTGACAGTAGACGTGGGAGGAATGCGAAACTCGCTGCTCGTGTGGATTTCCACCGCGGCGGGAGTTGGGGCCTACTCCTTCTTGCGCTTCTTAGGGCACTTTCGAACGACAACGGCGCCTCGCAGCTCTTCAGCTCGGACGCGGCGGAGGCGTGAACTTCGAAGTAAATCAGCTTAGCTCCAACGAGGCAGCAAGGCGGAGTACCGATTTACATGGTAATCAGAAGACAATAAGGTTAGCTATAACCTAGAAGGTGCCCTCGCCACACTCCTTGTGCACGTGTGTGCGTGTGTCCCGAGGGCAGTGCTGAAGATGCCAGCCCCGCTCGCTCCGAACCGTCCTCACTAACTCGCGGCCCAGCCGAAGTGTAAATGATTTTTGTCGCTCGCGTTGTCTCTCTGAATTATTTATGTGCTACGGTCTTGATGGCGACGCGATGTTGAGGTTATAAAAGGACGGCGCTCTCTGATTTCCTTTTAAATTAAATGTCGGTTACGGTTATCTGACGGGAGGGGCCTTTCGTAAATTAAGGGGTCGGATAAAGTTAAATAGAGCACACTTTACGGTGATAAATAATGATCCACGCTCGCTTCGAAGTCGCCCATCTTCTCGATCAAAGGGAGGTCTCTAGCGCTCCTCCGTACACGTGCGTCTGAGGATGTAAATGGATCTAATCACGGACAAGAAACTTATCTGAATAATGCATTCATAAATCCGACGTTAACTTACTATCCGAGACGCCCAATATTAAGCGTATACACGTCTTTGTAGGGGTCATGTTTTTATTTAGATTTAATGCCTGGGGTTGCGACGAGCTGTTAACACCTCAACAGCCAATAGTTACCGAAAGTCGACACACGGATATGTGCGACCGAAAATTGTTGACCTGATTAATGGTAGCGCAGGAGTCATAAAAGGTTCACACAATTATGGGATTTGAAGCTGATAGTGCTTACATTTTTCAAACGGAACTTCCCACTTAACATAGGTAGAAGGTAACGTAAGATCAATATAGGTAATCTCTCAGGTACACGCAGCGTCCTGCAATTCGAACTTCGTTCACGATGTTGATATACGCACAGTGTACGGTTTTAAATAATTACGGTACGCTGGAGGTAACATGAACATCAGCTACATAAGGAAACAGGTCTAAGAGTAGGTGAAGCGAATGTGGAACAGCGTATTGAGTAATGAGCTTAGAAAATAAACAGCGCTGGAAGTGGTTCCAAAACCGCACACTATACTGTAATGTGTAGAATAAGCATTCATTGTTTTCTGTAGTAAGAAATTTTAAAATACACGAAACTCATGTGAAGTGATTAGTTGGTTAGTTAGAAAGAAACGCGTATCATGTTACCGTAGATTAACTATGTGAACTTTTTTCTCTGTTCAAAACGTATCCAACCTGGAAGCCTACTAAGGGAACACTTTGCTTAAATCCAATTCCCTGTTCTTTCTGCCTGTAAGTTTAATTTATTTTCAGTTCCTTCTAGTCCTATTCCTCAATAAAGAGACCACAGTTGACGATTATTTGATTTCCATTGACTCGGCGCTTGGTTCTGTGGGCGCTCTTTGTCATTCCATGACGTCATCCAGACATAGGACAAGAACCACGTGTTCGCCTGTCTGACAGCCATGTAAGCTATTTTATGTACATTTTCACGTTTTAATTGTAATCTCTTAAGCGTGCATAGAAATAAGCATAAAACAATACTAAACCCGACCAGCGTCTCTGACCACTCTTGCTCCACCGTGAACTGAGAAATTATTATATCGAAACTTTAATATCCAGGTACTATTTACAGATCTGGAAAAAAAACCTATGACACTTAACCTCTTGAATAAACTGCAACTAAACCCATTATGTGTCACAGCACATCATCAATACAGATAAACACACAGGAACGTTGTCATCAACAAAACACAAAGGCCGTTTGAAATAAACAACGGTTTGAGAGAAGTATTTGATTTGTGGCCCACATTGTTTAAAACTTGCGAACAAGAAACACTTATAAGTTTCTTTAATTTACGTCTATGATCACAATCTTTTTTGTTTAACAGATTACCGGTTTCGGTCTTTAATGACCATCATCAGATCTGCAGCAAAAATGGGCAAAAATATAAATACACTCGCAAACTGTATACAGCTTAAGAACAATACATAGAGCCTATTGAGAAGTAGTACTGAAAAAATTTACATTTGTGCGCTTTAAATATGAAGAGGCATACCCGTTTCTTAAAGTCCTAATGTACTGCAGCCATAGTGGTATCGTCAAATGTTAAATGCGGCATCAGCACCAGCATCGTCAAATACATATAAATCACATCACATGCACGTGTCATGTTGTCATTAAAACTACTGTTTAAAACAAGCTGTCGTACAGTAGCCGCAAGATGTTTGTGTTGTAAGTTGACCAGATGTCGCTAATGTCGGCATACACTAGGTTTCAATAATTAATTGAAACAGCGAAAATTAAAGTGGGATACAATAGTTAAAAGTCTGTAATAAGCTTATAAAGAATAAAAGGTGTTACAGTAATAAAAAACAATAACAAGAAGAACACGACAAAAGTAATATTGTTAAAAAGGAGGAAAGTTAACAAAAACAGTGGTTGACATGTGCTCTAGTGCCAATATTCTAGATAATGACATAAATATTAAACACCATTGATATTGCACCGGGTAATATTAAACAAGATAAAACAAATCGCTAAAGGAGCCACATAATCAGCGCCCTCTGTTAGCGCTACCTCTAGAATTCCGCACAGGTGGGAAGTGGTTGGAGGAACGTGACCGGCAGGGGGCCCCTCATACCCTACGGCACTCCGTTGCAAAGAAAAGAATGATAAAATTCCGTAACAGTGGATGATCTACATTATCTGAGTCCTCCAACTACTTCCCGCCTGTGCGGAATTCTGGCGTTAGCGCTAACAGAGGGCGCTGATTATGTGCAGAACCATATTTTCTTTCATTTGTGGCTCTTTTAGCGATTTGTGTTATGTTGTTTAATATTACCCGGTCCAATATCAGTGGTGTTTAATATTTACGTCATTGTCTGGAATATTGGCACTAGAGTACATGTCAATCACTGTTTTTTAACTCTTCGTCTTTTTAACAACATTCTTTTGTCGTGTACTTCTTTTTATTGCTTTTTATTACTGTAACACCTTTTGTACTTTATAAGCTTATTACAGACTTTAACTATTGTATACCCCTTTAATTTTCGCTGTTTCAATTAATTATTGAAAACTAGTGTATGCCGACATTAGCGACATCTAGTCAACTTGCTACACAAACATCTTATGGCTACTGTACGGCAGCTTGTTTTAAACAGTAGTTTTAATGACAACATGACTCGTGCATGTAATGTCATTTAACATTTGACGATGCCACTATGGCTGCGGTACATTAGGACTTTGTCTTTATGAAACAGGTATGTCTCTTCATATTTAAAGCGAACAAATGTAAATTTTGTCAGTACTACTTCTCAATATGCTCTATGTATTGTTCTTAAGCTGTATACAGTTTGCGAGTGTATTTATATTTTTGCCCATTTTTGCTGCAGATCTGATGATGGTCATTAAAGACCGAAGCCGGTAATCTGTTAAACAAAAAAGATCGTGACCATAGACGTAAATTAATGAAACTTATGATACATACGGGTCACTGTGTTTTTTCGCGACGATGTTGCAGCTTGTGAAAGAATCTTGGAAAATGAAATGTGACATGATGGATATCGAATTTGAGAAAATGGCGAATTAATTTTTGTTCGTCATTAGTCTGTGTTTTCACCCAGTGAAGAAATGAAGTATACGGTGCGAAAACGACTAGATGAATATTCAAAACGCAGCCTACTAGCCTTGCATATTTGAAAGTCGTAGGAAATAAGATACTAGAAATTATTTGTTTGTGGTCTGCAATCCAAAGACTGTGTTCTGCAGTTTTATCTTGTGCAAGCCTCTTCATCTCCAAATAGTATACATCCGTTTGACCAGCTTTCTGTATTCACCCCTTGGTTTCCCACTACAGTTTTTGCCTTCTCTCTGCTCCCCCCCCCCCCCCCCTGCCACACCCACATACACGTCCCTCCATTACCACAATGAATATTCCTTCATGCCTCAAGATGTGTCCCTTCTTTTACTAAAGTTGCGCCAAAATTTCTTTTCTCTCAAGTTCGATTCAGTACCTCCTCATTAATTACTCGACGTCCCTCTCTATGTTCAGCATTCTTCTGCATCACCACATTTTAAAAGATTCTATTCTCTTTTTGTCGAAACTGCCTCTGGTCACATTTCATTTCCACACAAGGCTAAACTCTAAAACGATAACTTCAGAAGATACTAGGTAATACTTGAATTTATATTAGACATTAACAAACTGCTCTATTACCGCAATGTCTTTCATACCACAACTAATGTGAATTTTGTATTGTAAATTTTTATATCATCTCTGCCTCCACCATCACCAGTTAATACTGCTTTTCAAATAGCAAAACTCATCCACTACGTTTAGTGCCTCATTCCCTAATGTATTGCTCCAGCATCACCTGAATTAATTCGACAACATTACATTATCATTGTTTTTCATTTCGTTGTTGATCTTATAACCGATTTTGAAGACACTACCCTCACCTACTCTTTTAAGTTATGTCTCTGACATAATAACATCGTCAAGGCTGCAATAATTACAAACATAAAAAAAAGTTTTGCATCACCTCGGTTCCGAGAGTTCCGTAACCAGTACAGAAAGTTGGAATACTGATCAACATAAACATCATTTCCACCTTTGCTATTGCTGATGAAAACCACACATGGCATGTAGTATCACCATACAGAGAAACCTTCAGACGTGGTGATAAAGATCGCTGTAGAGACCGTTACTTTTAATACCCAGTAGCACGTCCTCTTGTGTTGATGCATGCCTATATTTGTCGTAGCATACTATCCACAAGTTCATCAAGGCACGGTTGGTCAAGATTGTCCCACTCCTCAACGGCGATTCGGCGTAGATCCCTCAGAGTGTTTGGTGGGTCACATCGTCCATAAACAACCCTTTTCAATTTATCCTAGGCGTCTTTGATAGGGTTCATGTCTGGAGAACATGTTGGCCACTCTAGTCGAGTGACACCGCTATCCTGAAGGAAGTCATTCACAAGACGTGCATGATGGGGGCGCGAATTGTCGTGCATGAAGACGAATGCTCCGCCAATATGCTGCCGATATGGTTGCACTATCGGTCGGAGGATGGCATTCACATATCGTACAACCTTTAGGGTGCCCTCCTCGACCACCAGCGGCGTACGTCGGTCCCACATAATGTCACCCCAAAACATCAGGAAACCTTCACCTTGCTGCACTCGCTGGAAAGTGTGTCTAAGGCGTTCAGCTGGCAGGGTTGACTCCAAACACGTCTCCGGCGATTGTCTGGTTAAAGGCATATGCAACACTCATCGGTGAAGAGGACGTGATACCTATCCTGAGAGCAAGTACTGTTCAGCAAGTACTATTCAAATGGTTCAAATGGCTCTGAGCACTATGGGACTTAACATCTATGGTCATCAGTCCCATAGAACTTAGAACTACTTAAACCCAACTAACCTAAGGACATCACACAACACCCAGCCATCACGAGGCAGAGAAAATCCCTGACCCCACCGGGAATCGAACCCGGGAACCCGGGCGTGGGAAGCGAGAACGCTACCGCACGACTACGAGCTGCGGGCAGCAAGTACTATTCAGCATGTTATTGGGCCCATCAGTACCGCGCTGCATGGTGTCCTGGTTGCAAAGATGCACTTCTCCATGGACGTCCTGAGTGAAGTTGCACATCATGCAGCCTGTTGCACACAGTTTGCGTCGTAACCCGACTTCCTGTCGCTGCACGAAAAGCATTATTCAACATGGTGAAGTCGCTTTCAGGGTTACTCCGAGCCATAATCCGTAGGTAGCGGTCATCCACTGCAGTAGTAGCCCTTGGGCGGTCTGAGCGAGGCATGTCATCGACAGTTCCTGTCTCTCTGTATCTCCTCGATGTCCCACTCCTAGAGGCCGGGACACTTCTCTTTTTGAGCGGCCTTCCTGTCACAAAGTAACAGTGTGGACGCGTTCGAACCGCGGTGTTGACCGTCTAGGCGTGGTTGAACTACAGAAACATGAGCCGTGTACCTCCTTCCTGGTGGAGTGACTGGAACTGATCGGCTGTCGGATCCCTTCGTCTAATGGACGCTGCTCATGCATGGTTTTTTACATCTTTGGGCGGGCCTAGTGACATCTCTGAACACTCAGGACTGTGTCTGTGATACAGTATACACAGTCGGCGTCTATCTTCAGGAGTTCTGGGAACCGCGGTGATGCAAAATTTTTTTATGTGTGTATTTTCATTCACAGACCTTAATTTCCTCTCCAACATTTTCGTTACTTTGTTGCTCGCTTTTCTAGTCCTTCGACTCTTGCTACTGCAGACTAAACAATGTTATTAGGTGTAGGCTATAGGAGTACTTTCTAGAGTTCTTAATCAGAAGACCACAATATAGACCACAACACAGTGTACGGAAATGCAACCTAATTCTCAGTTCATTGCTCTGGACAAGTAGAATACAAATTGCAAACCGAAGCCTTAGCGTTAACATACAATAAAGATAATAGACTATCCTATGTTACGTTGAACCAATGACCGGAAATGAATATAACTGGCAGTGCGAATGTTTGAATGCTTTTATTATTTATATCACAAATGCTTGTGTTTCTTAACATACAACTGTCTACAGAAACGAATGTACTATACGAGTCCGGTCCCAGACTCGTACAGTCGTCATGAGAGATAGATGCTTCATTAATTTGTCCCTGTTGCGTTGCATTTTGTAAGAATGCGACTCTCTGTGCCTTCAAAGCTTCCACTGTTTCATTCACAGTCGTTGCGCCTGTTTCCGGCACTTTTTTTTTAACTTCAGCTCCCTTTGTACAAGAAAAGAAGGAAATTGCTCGCACAACAGGCAAAAAAAAGAAAAAAAGGAATTTAACTGTACTTAACCTTTAGGCCGTATCATAGCCACACGAGATTCTGTGGCTGGTGTGTTTCGTGACCAATCCTTCTACACCTTCTATAGGTAGCTTACACAGCTTGGACACATCATATGTCTGCCAAAATAAATTTCGGTTAGGGCACCTCACTAGCAGTAAGTAAGCATTTGTAGTGTTTCGACGGAACTGAGAGGAGTCTGTAGGTTCCTGCGGTCTAACAAACGATACTCTTAAGTTCTGTGAAATTCCCTGTGGCTTGACATGGCCATTAGAAAGTACAAAACAAGAAAGTAAACCAATATCTGTCACCCACCACACCGAAATGTTACGAACTTGCACTCATATCCGTTGACCTCACGTTGGACCTATGTAGGCGGTCAGCTGCTCTTGTCCTAGGTATATGGGTACGGCACCAGCCCGTAGACGTCTCATCACCGGCAGAGCGGCGTCTCATCAGCAGCGGTAGGTCTGCATGCGCACCTCTTGCAGTACCTTCAGGTCAGCGAAGTGTCGCAGGGCGGCTGTTACGTCATGGGGTGGCCTTCAACATGCGGACTCCGGCTGCCTCCAACTCTGCATATCGATTTGCAAAGTACACTCGTTGAAGATTTGCACTCAGAACTCAGGCTCCAAGTCAACCTGAAGTACTTGCTGGCTCGCAGCGGTCGGCTCTGAGTCCTCATTTAGGAGACGGGAGCCAATAGCATCGCTGCCTGCCACAGGAAAGAGATGAGCAGCAGCACTATTTCCTCTCCCACTCCCCTCGAAGTCGGATGGCAGACGGCGTCCAGGACACTCAGATCAAGCTTCCAGCAGGTTTGCAGGGTGATGGCAGCCCCCGCGTCTCATCAGTGCTGCCTGGCAAGTCGGCAGCCAGCTGGCAGCGGCAACATCCTTCCAACTGCACTTTTGGGTCCACAGACGATCGAAGACAGACAGGTGCGCCGAGGGTATGCCTCCATAAACCCCCCTCTCACTGGAAGCTGCAGCTGACACAAGGGCTCTGACAATGCACTGGTCAGTTGGTAATCAACACGCAGCAATCGGGCATTTGCTAAGAAGGGTGGGGTATTTATGTTGGCGCTCCCCGTGCATTCTGCAATGGTGGGGATGGCTATGACACAATGTGTTCAGGTTTTCCTTCGCTTTCAGCTCTCCTAGTGAGCTCAGGCTTTTAAAACTTCACATTTCAGAGGCTCTTTTCTGCTGGCTCTGCACATGAATACTTATCGTTGCATTATACCTAGCCTCCCATACGGCATTCTGCTTTGTCACTAGTATAACACTATCTCTCGGCTTCCATGATGTCACCATACTTCGCTTGCAGACTTGGGCGTTCGCCGGCCGGTGTGGCCGTGCGGTTCTAGGCGCTTCAGTCTGGAACCGCGTGACCGCTACGGTCGCAGGTTCGAATCCTGCCTCGGGCATGGATGTGAGTGCTGTCCTTAGGTTAGTTAGGTTTAAATAGTTCTAAGTTCTAGGGGACTGATGACCACAGATGTTAAGTCCCATAATGCTCAGAGCCATTTGAACCATTTTGAACTTGGGCGTTCGGTCGTTCCCTGTGCTGCGACAGCTTCCATGTTTGCCGTAACGTGTTCAGCATTTCCCCTACTGGTCACTGACATCGTTGGTTTGGTTCCCAAGAGCTGCCAAAATGGAACTTGGACGAATTTTTTTTATGCCCCCCAGTGATACTGCCCTGGAGCGGGAAAGTACCTATGCTATTTTATAGACCAATAAGCTTACTCATAAATTTTCTTCTGTGTTATGTAAACTGTGGTGTTTATTACTGAGTACAGTTCATGGCTGCTTGTTAACGATAGAGTATGGCGCTGCAGAATACAATCTCTAGAAAGCGCAATGGATCTACTAGCGTGATCCTAATCGGAATTAATTTAAGGCTGTGGGTAGAAACGTCTGATAAATTGGGCCTTTCGAACCATGGAGAGCTGGTAATTGATCTCATCAAAGAGTTAATCACACAGCATATATTGAGGGGAATGTGTTGGATCATGTGGAGAAACCTTCAGTAATAAGCAACATCAACTGTCCTGAGAAAATAACCACTATGAAGAACACAAATTGGTGAGATCTGGTGGAATACAGTCTGATGAACACTGGTGCAGTAGTAACTACACGACTATCACATTGTAACAGTACAGTCAAACGGAGTTTTGCGATAATAAACAAATTCGTAGCTCTATTTTCTTAATTTTGCTGGAGGAAAATATACATAAAAAAAGTTTTGCAACACCACAGTTCCCAGAACTCCTGAAGATAGACGTTGACTGTGGATACTGTATCACAGACACAGTCACTTTGACTGTTCACAAATGTCACTAAACGCGCTCACAGATGCGAACAACCATGCATGAGCAGCGCCTATTAGACGGAGAGGGTCCGACAGACGATCAGTTCCTGTCATTCCAACAGGTAGTAGGTAAACGGTTTGTGCTGTCTGTAGTTTAACCGTGCCTAAACGGTCAATAGCGCAGTTCGATCGCGCCCACATTGTTACTTTGTGCAAGGGAGGGTTCTCAACAATGGAAGTGTCCAGGCGTATCGGAGTGAACAAAAGCTATGTTGTTCGGACATGGAGGAGATAAGGAGAGACAGGAACTGTCGATGAAATGGCTCGCTCAAACTGCTAAAGGGCTACTACTGCAGTGGATGACCACTACCTACGGATTATGGCTCGGAGGAACCCTGACAGGAACGCCACCATGGTGAATAATGCTTTTCGTGCAGCCACAGGACGTCGTGTTATGACTCAAACTGTGCGCAATAGGCTGCATGATGCGCAACTTCACTCATGACGTCCATGGCGAGATCCCTCTTTGCAACCATGAAACTATGCAGCGTGGTACAGATGGGTCCAACAACATGCCGAATGGACCCCTCAGGATTGGCATCACGTTCTCGTCACCGATGAGTGTGGCATATGCCTTCAACCACACAATCGTCGGAGACGTGTTTGGAGGCAACACGGTCAGGCTGAACGCCTTAGACACACTGTCCAGCGAATGCAGCAAAGTTGATGTTCCCTGTTCTTTTTGGGTGGCATTATGTGGGGCCGATGTGCGCCGCTGGTCGTCATGGATGGCGTCATAACGACTGTCCCAAATGTGAATGCCATCCTCCGATCGATAGTGCAACCATATCGGCAGCATATTGGCGAGGCATTCGTCTTCGTTTACGACAGTTCGCGTTCCCATCATCACATCTTGTGAAGGACTTCCTTCAGGATAACGACATCGCTCGACTAGAGCAGCCTGCAGCTCTCCAGACACGAACCCTAACGACCTTGCCGGGGATAGATTGAAAGGGCTGTTTATGGACGATGTGACCCACCAACTACTATCAGGGATCTATGCCGAATCGCTGTTGAGGAGTGGTACAATCTGGATCAACAGTGCCTTGATGAACTTGTGGATTGTATGCTACGACGAATACAGCCATGCATCAGTGCAAGAGGACGTGCTACTGGGTATTAGAGGTATCGATGTGTGCAGCAATCTGGAGCACCAACTCTGAAGGTCTCTCTGTATGGTGATGCAACATCCAATGTGTTGTTTTCATGAGCAATAAAAAGGGCGGAAATTATGTTTATGTTGATCTCTGTTCCAATTTTCTGTACAGGTTCCGGAACTCTCGGGACCGAGGTGATGCAAAACTTTTTTTGAAGTGTGTAGATAGCTAGTGGCTTTTGGGGTAACGTTCTTGATTTCTCTTCCCCAACACAAGCATGTGAATGTTTTGCCAGGATCCTGGGTGGCCTTGTTTGGTGGTCTGAATAGAGGATGGCTTGAGCCAGCCATTCACAGCCCAGCCTGCGTGCTAACTCGCCTGCCAACCTGCTCACAGTCATATCGTATTGTGTGTGGCCAATGGCGACTGCTTGTCAGACCCATTCTGCCTTATCAGATGGAGTATGGACTGGCAGGTAGCGGTCAGGGCCAGCAGGTAGAGGTTTTCCAGTCAAACCCACAGACGCAACCATGAATGCATCGCCCAAATACAGGGCGGGAACAGGGCGGCACAGACCCGCTCAGCAGCAGTGGTCGGCCTGCTGGCCCCTTGTGTAAGGGGGTCTTATAACAAACTCTTGCTGCTGTTTGGAGAACTACGTGGCCGCAAACAACGTGGAATGAGCTTTAGAAGCTAAGTCCCACGTACACAGGTGGACCAGTGGGCGAAACTCCCCTGCTGAGTGGGTGGCGCCGACTTACTCTGCTGTCTGTGGGCAATGAGTTCACAGTTGGGTCTATGATACGTAAAGGTTGGTTTCACTGCTGAATCTCTACCTGCTAGTTGCGACTGCTATGTCCCGACTGCTGTGTGCCATCCCACAACCCGTCAGCGGAGGCAGATAGTGTCCACCAAGCAAATATTGGTGGACGGCTCAGTGAGTGGATTTTCAAGTAATTCGGCGCACTGGTCGGGCTGTGCATGAGCAGCTTTAGAGTGTAGCGACAGCGGATCTCCTGAGTATTGGAAGAATGACTAACTAACCTGCACATCCTGCAGGCTGATGTAAACACGTGACACTGCCATTTTGCCATATATAATGCGAAAAAATTTCAGAATCTTACCTTCTGGACTCGTCGGACAACCAGATTTTCCACCAGCACAGGTGCTACGGCTTGAATGTGTGAACTAATGAGTGATAACACAGTAAATACACTGTAGCAACCTGTGATACGTTAACGGACACACAGTAAGCGATTATAGAGAAACTATGGCAGGTTTCCCATGCATTTTAGCAAATTCAGATAAACTCTTGCTCATCACAGTGGCGAAAGCTGTGAATCCTCCCCTCCAAGCCGCGCGTTTGTGGGAGTGGTGGAGATCGTAGGAAAGGTAGAAATGTGGTGGAGACGTATGATTATAAGGCCATAACGAGATACAGATGCCTGGCTGCACCCTGGTGAGATTTCATTGAGTCCTTTGATTAAATGTCGCTGTTGAGGGCTAACACTACCCTTTCTCTGAGCAAACTCACAATTTGAGAGGTCTTTTCCAAAACTTGTGTTGCTTGTTCTGTAACTTACCTATTTGGAACTTTGATCCATTCTTTAACTTGCATTGGCGAGCTGCTCAGATTTCGGAAGCCAGTTGCGGTTCTTCAGCAATTTTCCACGCCGTGTGAGATGTCAACGGTGTTCTAAGAGTATAGTATGCTGCTGAATGAGCTTGAATGAAGCAACCATTTATTGTATTTCTATGCATATCAATGTGCATTCCGTTGTGGACTTTAATTTTTTAAACCCAATTTATTTTTGATACCACATAATTTTGCTCGTGCTTCGAATAAGCAGTAGTAGAGATACAAATATGTGAATATTAATTTTTTGTAGAAAGAGTTAATTGCACCTTATCTGACTGTGATACTACCAATTTGAGAAAATAAACTAACGTTAAAGCTTAGGGTTGTTTTCCTTCTTCTTCCTACAACCGTTCAGGTCAGATGACCCTAACTGAAATACAGATATGGCCGATTTCCTTTACATAACTGAATTGTGCTCTGATTGTGACGGCGTTCCATTTTAAAACAGGCGCCCCTTCTTGGAACATGCAGAAGAAAATTTAATTCATCTGCATCCCTACTGATTAATGAGAATTCCTCTCATTTCTATTTATCACAGCACTGAGATCAATTACTGTAACTAGCGATTTTTTTGGCTTCATGTTATTCAAGACGTACACTAGCTTGTATAACGTTTTGTGTTGAGTAAATAAGTGTGGTAGACAGTTCGCACACTCGAGTGCTGAGCACCAGCACGCCAAGTGCACACACACAGCAACAGGAGGTAAACACTACAATATGGAACATTTACAAACAACAGGGCGAAATGATTCTGAGGGTACAGTTCTATCGATGGACTGTCCTGCAAAATAGTGCTGTATTGAACATCCTACAGTTGTATTATTCACGAATGAGACTAGTTATAGCCGTGAAGGTGTCTTCAACAACCACAACTGGCAAGTCGGCCGGAGTGGCCGTACGGTTCTAGGCGCTACAGTCTGGAACCGAGCGACCGCTACGGTCGCAGGTTCGAATCCTGCCTCGGGCATCGATGTGTGTGATGTCCTTAGGTTCGTTAGGTTTAAGTAGTTCTAAGTTCGGGCGACTGATGACCTCAGAAGTTAAGTCGCATAGAGCTCAGAGTCATTTCAACCACAATTGGCAAGCGTGGAGTAATGTGAATCTACTGTGCAGGATTCACTCATCACAAATCACTAGCTCTCTTTATCAAATTGTGGGCTGAAATTCTGCAACGTCATTACGTGAAGGCCTGGTGTACTTGCAGTAGAGCACCATGTAGTTCTGTTACTTTGCCTCGTGCTTCCCAAACACTATCTTTTAGTGACTGTAACCATTTTGTCATTATTACTTCCCTGTCTTAGACTTCCACTTCCGTTTGAAGTTCCCCGATATTCTGATTAACTGCCTCTTCTACAGCTCTGGCCTAATGCATTACTTCTCCAGTCAGTTGTAGTAGGCGTGTGTTATTCAACAAATCCTTCTCTAAGCCTCACCTATAGGCAGGAACACCTATTACGTTTCTCCCTCTTACACTAAATGTATACCTAGCTTGAAAAAATATTAAATGGCTATCTCCTAGGCCTTAATCCGTACGGGTTCGTCATTGTTGTTTCATTCTCAACCACCTGCTTATCTTCCTATACCTTGTTTCTCACTCTCACTTCCTGTTCCGTACCTCCCATCCCTGGAATAGCTTCCTTAGAAAGGTTTAAATCGCCCTACATGCACAATTATCGTACTCGTTGGCAACTGAATCTTGAAATTTACTGGTGACGTAGCCTCTACCACTTTGTATGGCCCCTGATACTTTGCGTATACGAAGTTGGTAGCATCATCTCCTGACCAAGCCGTTTAGCCCATCGCTTCTCCTTGTTTCTCCAGTGCTCGTGTATTTGTCCTCCACACTCTATCCCAAATTTCCGTAACCACTCCGGCAGGTTCCTTAACAGACTCTCCAGTCTTCTGTTTCTTCGCTTTCAATAAGTCGAATGGCGACGGCATTTAACACCATATACTACATCATATGGCGATATCCTGTATGAGTATGTTGCTTCGAATTGTAGGCGGAGACGACGTACTTCAAACAGATATACCAGTTTTTCAGATGTGAGTCAATGTAGTATCCAGGTACCTTGTCGATTATCCAGTGCACTCTTTCAGTTCTTCCATTGGCTTTGGATGGAGAGGACTAGTACCTAACTTTTTCACATTCAATAACTTACATAATTCCTAGAAAGGATCTGATAAGAAGCCCATTTTCTGATCTATTTTTATTATCGGAGGTGCTCCACACTTCAATTGTTCACAACTTCTTGTGCCACTTTTACTTCCTGCTGGTTTGCCATTGCGACAACTTCTACGTGTAATGGAAAATGATCTATGATTGTATGTACTTATTCCGTGGAGGTGTTTCGTTGTATGGACCTGACACATCAGTCCCCCAGATATTCGAATGGTGCTAATGCTTCGGGTAACTTCTGCAATGGTACTCTTGTTCGACAAAAATCCGACCTCTGTGCGCGCTGTGTTCAATTTCGCACATACTGGTTTATGTCTGTCTGCCTATTCCGCCACCAATCCACCAACACCTTTCCGTTACTCTGCGATTGGTCTGCAACTTCTATGACCCACTAATATGTAATCATGAGCTTCTGATAGCACTCTATTTCTTAGCTTTGCTGGTACCACTACCTATGGACCCAACTTGTTTTCTCTGCATAGCAACCCATCCTGCAAATAAAACTGTGACATCTTAAAATATTCGTCATCCGCTCTTTGTACAACTTACCATTCCTTATGCTCATTACCCCCAATATGTAATACTGCTACTTTTCAGGTTCAGTCATCCACATTTCCATGCTTCCTCCCACGTTTATGCGTAACTTTGGAATTCAGTTTCGCTTACTGCCCATTGTGTCAACCTACCGGAAGGATCCCTTAACCCTAACAACCATTTTAATGCTTCGTGATCCGTTATTACTCTAAATTTCTTAGCGTACAGTTAACTTAGGAAATACATGATTCCATAAATAAAGTTTAACATGTCTTTCCCAGTTGTGGAATAATTTCTTTCTGCAGAATTCAGTTGCCTTGATGAGTGAGCTGCCAGACGTTCTACACCTTCCACCTCTTGTGACAACACACAGCCAAGTGCATGGTTTGATGTATTGCATGATAGAATAAATCTTCTATTAAAATTCGGAAACACCAATATCGGACTCGATGTTAAAGCTTCTTTTAGCTCCTCAAAAGCATGTTGGCACTGCTCTGACAATAAAAATTTAGTACCCTTTTTTAACAATTGTGTCAACGGTCTGGTAATATTCGCAAATCCTTTTACGAACCGGTGGTAATAGTTCATGTGTCCCAAGAGTGACTGCAGCACCTTTGCAGATTCTGGTACAGGTAATTCACATACAGCTCAACTTAATCTTATGTCTGTCTTAACCTCATCTTTATTTATGGTTCAAATGGCTCTGAGCACTATGGGACTTAACTTCTGAGGTCATCAGTCCCCTAGAACTTAGAACTACTTAAACCTAACTAACCTAAGAACATCACACACGTCCATGCCCGAGGCAGGATTCGAACCTGCGACCGTAGCGGTCGCGCGGCTCCAGACCGTAGCGCCTAGAACCGCTCGGCCACTCCGGTCGGCTCATCTTTTGTGATATGACCTCTGTATGCTACCGCTTCCATCACAAAATTACACTTTCCGGTAATCAGTGATAACTACACTGCTTTTAACCTTAGAAATACTTCCCTTAATCGCTGCATATGCTATTCCAATCACTCGCACAGACGCTTATGTCATGGAGATACACTCAGCACTGCTGTGGTTTGAAGTCTCTGAGTACTCATCCAACAACCTCTGAGAAGTTGTAGATGCATTTTCCATCCGAATGGCATTCTTTTGGATTTTTAGATTATGGTGCAGAAAACGCTGTTTTGTGTCGATCCCGCCGTGCAAACTCTGTCGGGTGATGACCACCCTTCAGATCCATTGTTGAACAATATTTCCATTGCCCTAAATGATCCAAGGTTTCTTTGATGTTTGGCAAGGAGTAGGCGTCCGTTATAGTTTTCGCTTTTAGGTGTTTGTTATCACAGCAAATTTTATATTTTTGTCTTCTATCCATTGATTTTCTGGACGACGACCATTGCTGCCTCCATGGACCATTACTTTCTTCAGTTATTCCATGTTTCAGCTGTTGATCGATAAATTCCTCCAAAATTGGCTGCGAGTACCTAAGTATTCTGTATGACTTTCAGTAGACTGGTGATTCATTTCCCGTTGGTAAGAGGTGCTGTGTAATATGCGTAGCTGCTAATGACCCTTTTGGAAAACATGAATCCTTAAATTCCAAACGTAATTTTTCCGTTCATTCCCTATTGCTTCCCGGTATATCCTTCACTTTTTCTCGTAATGCAGTTTCAATGCCATCCGGCGATTGTCGGTGGCTGACACATCTCGTCTTCCTGCAGGACATCCCTTTTGTTAATACTATGTCCTCTGCATTAAAATTATCCATGGAAACAGTTACCTTTCTTTCAAGATTTTTTTTCTTCTAAGCAACCCGCCAGATCTAACACTTCATTCTCTTTTAATGGTTCCACCGCACACAAAATTCCTACCGACAAGCTAGACTCAACACTGACTCAAAGTTATTTCCCAGTACCCTTAGGTACACAACCGTGCGAATCAAGTCTTAGTGTGATCACTAGATTCAATTGGTTCATCTTGTACGACTGACTCACTTGACAACATCGCTACTCTGGAAATTGATTCACCTAACTGAAACATTTTTCCCACGTTCCACCTGATGTTGCCGAAGGTCGATTATGGAACAATGCTGTTATAAGAAATCTTATCGCGGAATCATGACGTTGCCCTCCCTCACGTGTGGCATGGTCACTTTACATTTTTCAAACCGAAGCGTATCCATGCAAAAGTCTATGTCCATCGATCCTACTGTTGCGACATCTTTATCCCCCATTCCACGCAATCCGTACTGTGGTGGGTCCCATTACTTACATTTCACCAGATCACTACTGGCGACTGACACCTGCGCCCCTGTGTCCAATAACATCGCGCAACCCTTTTTTCCTGCTATTCCTCTTATTGGACATGCCCCCTCTGCATACAGTTTCGTAGCATCCAATCTTACTTGGAATCACCATAAGTGGACATGGAGTCCTTATTGGCGTTTAACATCTTGTAAGTATCCGGTACTCTACTTCTAGAACTATTATTACTTCCTACTTCATTCATATCCCCCTAAGGCTGACGACAATGCCTCCTTGCGTGTCCCATTCGTCCACACATGAAACGTTTTATATCAGCTGCACACACTGTCCGTTTACCCTGCATTCCAGTCGAAAATTCGATCTCCTCACATAGTTTACCGCACCTCTGTGCATAAATCCGTCGGACCTCCTGCCCACAAACATCTTGACATTTTCGCATGCAACTCTCTTAAAAAAGCATCAAACACGCTCTGCTCAGCATCTTGCAAAATAATTTCATTAACTGCTGCATCCAGCCCTAATTCATTGGTACAGCTATTAATTTTCCTTGTACTATCTGCAAAGTGTTTCATAGTTTCCATAATTTTCTTAGTTATTTCTCATAATTGCTCCCTATAGTGCCTGATACTATTTCGTTTCGTGTATCTCTGAATTACCCCTTTTTAATTCTTCAAATGTTGTGGCTCCCTAAGAGCTTCTGTACACCCTACGTAACTTTACAATCCCCTGTAAGTCTCAATTTTCCAACACTCAGTGATTCCTTATCAGACCAATCTTCCATCAGAGCCAGATTTTCAGAGTCTCCCACAAAGGCCTGCACATGCTCAGTTGCATTATCAGAAAAAGCAGCAATTAAATACGCGACTGAGAAATCTACACACCGCTGTGACGATCGCTATTCTATTAACCCACAGAGTTCTGTATTATCCGCTGTTAATTGTGCTACCCTTTCTAACAATATGCACACTGCTTCCGGTTCTGATACACCTTGACACTCTGGTTCTGTTGAAGCTTTGTCCTTGAAAACACATATTTTGAGAACGTTCGCAAGACAAGAAAACAAAATACATTAACCTGATTCTTACGTCTAAACGTGAGCCATCTCAACTCCCCGCAATGCATAGCCATATGCCACCAACGATTACTTGTATAAGATTTTCGTGGAAATGATTTCATATACGGCGCTGAGTAGCCCTCAGCGTTACGCTGTGCATTACACTGTGCGCATCTGTCAGGGGCAAACTAATCATGACTGCCATTACTTCTACAACTTGACAAATACACTGGTTCTCTACTTGCAATAAAATGCATGACCGTTAAAATTCTTCTCCATGACCAAAACACAATAATTTTTTTTTCACCCACCGTACCTTACGCTATAGGTAAGGCTATAGGTAAGGCTATAGGTAAGGCTATAGGTAAGGCTATAGGTAAGGCCACATCAGTGCTCTGACATCAGTCTTAAATGACCTTAGATTGTCACACGTGGAAAGTGAAATGAGACATCAGGGCGATATTAGACTTGTTCAGGTAATTTCATTATTCTGTCTCTCTTCCGTAGTACTTCAAGATCAGCTTGGTTGAGGCGTCCAGTTGCCTCACATGGCAAACAGTAGACGTCTGACATTGCTGACAGCACAAAGAACGGGGCCGAGCATAGAGTCACTCGAATGCCGCTGCAGTGACACCTCTGGCTGCGTCTGTGATGACAGCGTGGCGGTGCAGCCGACGATGGCCTTGAACTTCCTCCGCGAGCGGGCGGCTCCCTCATGTCTCTGCGCAGGCTGCCCTGTCTCGAGGTCGAACAGTGGACACTATACCGCATTCCGGGAGGTCGCTTTGGGTGTCAGAGGCTCGTGGTGTAGACTGTGATATTGAGACGAGAATGATTTAGTACACTAATGGCTAAGTACTTACACGCTTCATACTATTTTCATATATGGCTTAAGCTACATACTCCAAGCACTTCCTTGACGGTAAGTGAGTCTGTCTCCTGCTAATGTACTGCAGCGTCGGCTGTTGTTATACTGCACCCAGCTGGCTCTGCTTTGCAATGCCAGCCAGCCGTGTTTTGCTTTGCAACGCATAACCCTTTCGCCCGCCTGTGGCTGACTTTGTTTCAGGTTTCTTCAATTCCGGCGTATTTTTTTACCTAACAGGTCGATACGCTACATTACAATAAGGAAAAATACGAGTATATTTGAAGTATTAGCTTACGGGAAAGTTACAATTTTGCAACACTGGGCTTCCCCGGAACTGTCCCAGATTTTTATACAACCGTCTGAGGTAAACACAGATCTTTCTTCGTGTCTGGGAAAATTCGATTGATCGGAAATAAATAGATTGTAATAAAGCGTAATTAAAATTCACTGAAGGGGGACCATCCTGTAGATAGTTTCTTCATTGTTCTTAATTTTAGTCCATTAAAACCCCAGAGGCAAGCAAGCGTAAACGTTTTGTCGTACATATCCAGGATTTTCAAAGTGATACTTATAAATTTGATCACGTGTATATCAGAAATGGAAATATGTAAAAAGGTATGGTTTGTAGCGTAATGTTAACACACACTAAACCCCATTCGGATCACCGGGAGGTGACTGCCAAGGGGGAGGCGACCATAAGAAAAAGATTGAATAACCAACGGAAGCAAAAGGCTCTACGAGTCGAGGCGTGGAACGCCAGACGCCTGAACATGGTGGGGAAGACAGAAAACCAGAAAAGCGAAATGCTAAGTCTCAGTCTACGTATAATTGGGCCAGTAAGTGAAATGGAAAGAAGACAAGGATTTCTGGTCAGATGAGTGTAGGGTAATTTCAACAGCAGCAGAAAATGGTGTACAGGAGAGTAGGATTCGTTATGAATAGGAAGGTAGGGCAGAGAGTATGTTACTATGAATGCTTCACTAATAGAGTTGGTTGTTCTCATCAGAATCGACAGCAAACCAACACCAACAATAATAGTTGAGGTACACATGCCGACGTCACAAACTGACGATGAAGGGAAAGAAAAGTATATGCGGATACCGAACGTGTAATTCAAAACGTAAGGGGAGATGAAAATCTAATAGTCAGTGGGACAGGAATGCGGTTGTAGGTGTAGGAGTATAAGAAAAGTTATAACAATATATGGACTCGGTACTAGGAAATGAGAGAGGAGAAAGACTAAATGAGTTTTACAATACATTTTATGTAGTAGTAGCAGATACCCTCTATCCAAGAATCACTAAAGGAGGATATACTTGGAAAAGGCCGTGAGCTGCGGGAATGTTTCAATTAGGTTACATCTTGATTAAACAGATACTGGAGTGAAAGGCGTACCTAGCGACAGATATAGACATAGATCACAATGTAGTTGTGATGAAGAGTAGGTTGAAGTTTAAGGGACTAGTCAAGAAGAATAAATGCGCAAAGAAGTGGGATACTGAAGTGCTAGGGAATTAAGAGAAACGAATGAAGTTCTCTGATGCGACAGATACTGCGATATTGAATAACTCAATGTGCAATTCAGTTGAAGAGGAATGAACATCCATAAAAAGGGCAGTCACAGAAACTGTAGAGAAAAACGTATGTACAAAGAAGGTAATTACGAAGAAACCATGGGTAAACGAAGACACACTTCAGCTGATCGATGAAGAAAGGAAGTACAAAAATGTTCAGAGAAATTCAGGAACAGAGATATACAGTTCACTTAGGAATGAATAAACAGTGCAAGGAGGCTAGGTGAAACGGCACAATGATAGATGTGAAAATCGAAAAAGAAATTAATGTCGGAAGGACTGACACAGAATATGTTGTTGTTGTTGTTGTGGTCTTCAGTCATGAGACTGGTTTGATGCAGCTCTCCATGCTACTCTAATCTGTGCAAGCTTCTTCATCTCCCAGTACCTACTGCAACCTACATCCTTCTGAATCTGCTTAGTGTATTCATCTCTTGGTCTCCCTCTACGATTTTTACCCTCCATGCTGCCCTACAATGCTAAATTTGTGAGCCCTTGATGCCTCAAAACATGTCCTACCAACCGATCCCTTCTTCTAGTCAAACTGTGCCACAAAACTTCTCTTCTCCCCAATCCTATTCAATACCGCCTCATTAGTTACGTGATCTACCCACCTTATCTTCAGCATTCTTCTGTAGCACCACATTTCGAAAGCTTCTATTCTCTTCTTGCCCAAACTAGTTATCGTCCATGTTTCACTTCCATACATGGCTACACTCCATGCAAATACTTTCAGAAACGACTTCCTGACACTTAAATCTATACTCGATGTTAACAAATTTCTCTTCTTCAGGAACGATTTCCTTGCCATTGCCAGTCTACATTTTATATCCTCTCTACTTCGACCATCATCAGTTATTTTACACCCTAAATAGCAAAACTCCTTTACTACTTTAAATGTCTCATTTCCTAATCTAATTCCCTCAGCATCACACGATTTAATTTGACTACATTCCATTATCCTCGTTTTGCTTTTGTTGATGTTCATCTTATATCCTCCTTTCAAGACACTGTCCATTCCATTCAACTGTTGTTCCAAGTCCTTTGCTGTCTCTGACAGAATTACAATGTCATCGGCGAACCTCAAGTTTTTACTTCTTCTCCATGAATTTTAATACCTACTCCGAATTTTTTTTGGTTTCCTTTACTGCTTGCTCAATATACAGATTGAATAACATCGGGGAGAGGCTACAACCCTGTCTCACTCCTTTCCCAACCACTGCTTCCCTTTCATGCCCCTCGACTCTTATAACTGCCATCTGATTTCTGTACAAATTGTAAATAGCCTTTCGCTCCCTGTATTTTATACCTGCCACCTTCAGAATTTGAAAGAGAGTATTCCAGTTAACATTGTCAAAAGCTTTCTCTAAGACTACAAATGCTAGAAACGTAGGCTTGCCTTTTCTTAATCTTTCTTCTAAAATAAGTCGTAAGGTTAGTATTGCCTCACGTGTTCCAACATTTCTACGGAATACAAACTGATCTTCCCCGAGGTCCGTTTCTACCAGTTTTTCCACTCGTCTGTAAAGAATTCGCGTTAGTATTTTGCAGCTGTGACTTATTAAACTGATAGTTCGGTAATTTTCACATCTGTCAACACCTGCTTTCTTTGGGATTGGAATTATTATATTCTTCTTGAAGTCTGAGGGTATTTCACCTGTCTCATACATCTTGCTCACCAGATGGTAGAGTTTTGTCATGACTGGCTCTCCCAAGGCTGTCAGTAGTTCTAATGGAATGTTGTCCACACCCGGGGCCTTGTTTCGACTCAGGTCTTTCAGTGCTGTGTCTAACTCTTCACGCAGTATCTTATCTCCCATTTCGTCTTCATCTACATCCTCTTCCATTTCCATAATATTGTCCTCAAGTACATCGCCCTTGTATAAACCTTCTATATACTCCTTCCACCTTTCTACCTTCCCTTCTTTGCTTAGAACTGTGTTGCCATCTGAGCTCTTGATATTCATACAAGTGGTTCTCTTCTCTCCAAAGGTCTCTTTAATTTTCCTGTAGGCAGTATCTATCTTACCCCTAGTGAGACAAGCCTCTACATCCTTACATTTGTCCTCTAGCCATCCCTGCTTAGCCATTTTGCACTTCCTGTCGATCTTATTTTTGAGACGTTTGTATTCCTTTTTGCGTGCTTCATTTACTGCATTTTTATATTTTCTCCCTTCATCAATTAAATTCAATATTGCTTCTGTTACCCAAGGATTTCTATTAGCCCTCGCCTTTTTACCTACTTGATCGTCTGCTGCCTTCACTACTTCATCTCTCAGAGCTACCCATTCTTCTTCTACTGTATTTCTTTCCCCCATTCCTGTCAATTGTTCCCTTATGCTCTCCCTGAAACTCTCTACAACCTCTGGTTCTTTCAGTTTATCCAGGTCCCATCTCCTTAGATTCGCACCTTTTTGCAGTTTCTTCAGTTTCAATCTGCAGTTCATAACCAATAGATTGTGGTCAGAATCCACATCTGCCCCTGGAAATGTCTTACAATTTGAAACCTGGTTCCTAAATCTCTGTCTTACCATTATATAATCTATCTGATACCTACTAGCATATCCAGGATTCTTCCAGGTATACAACCTTCTTTTATGATTCTTGAACCAAGTGTTAGCTATGATTAAGTTATGCTCTGTGCAAAATTCTACAAGGCGGCTTCCTCTTTCATTTCTTCCCCCCAATCCATATTCACCTACTATGTTTCCTTCTCTCCCTTTTCCTGCGGACGAATTCCAGTCACCCATGACTATTAAATTTTCGTCTCCCTTCACTACCTGAATAATTTCTTTTATCTCGTCATACATTTCATCTATTTCTTCATCATCTGCAGAGCTAGTTGGCATATAAACTTGTACTACTGTAGTAGGCATGGGCTTTGTGTCTATCTTGGCCACAATAATGCGTTCACTATGCTGTTTGTAGTAGCTAACCCGCACTCCTATTTTTTTATTCATTATTAAACCTACTCCTGCATTACCCCTATTTGATTTTGTATTTATAACCCTGTAATCACCTGACCAAAAGTCTTGTTCCTCCTGCCACCGAACTTCACTAATTCCCACTATATCTAACTTTAACCTATCCATTTCCCTTTTTAAATTTTCTAACCTACCTGCCCGATTAAGGGATCTGACATTCCACGCTCCGATCCGTAGAACGCCAGTTTTCTTTCTCCTGATAACGACGTCCTCTTGAGTAGTCCCCGCCCGGAGATCCGAATGGGGGACTATTTTACCTCCGGAATATTTTACCCAAGAGGACGCCATCATCATTTAATCATACAGTAAAGCTGCATGTCCTCGGGAAAAATTACGGCTGTAGTTTCCCCTTGCTTTCAGCCGTTCGCAGTACCAGTACAGCAAGGCCGTTTTGGTTAATGTTACAAGGCCAGATCAGTCAATCATCCAGACTGTTGCCCCTGCAACTACTGAAAAGGCTGCTGCCCCTCTTCAGGAACCACATGTTTGTCTGGCCTCTCAACAGATACCCCTCCGTTGTGGTTGCACCTACGGTACGGCCATCTGTATCGCTGAGGCACGCAAGCCTCCCCACCAACGGCAAGGTCCATATAGGAAAGTCAAAACAGCCTTCGGTGAAATTGAAAACAAGGGTGGTAGCATTAAGAGTTCAACGGGAATTCCACTGTTAAATGCAGAGGAGAGAGCGGATAGGCAGATAGAGTGCACTGAAGGCCTCGGTATGATGTGATAGAAGAAGACACATGTATAGATTTAGAAGAGGTAGGGGATCCACTACTAGAATCAGGTTTAAAAGAGCTACGGAAGACTTAACATCAAATAAGGCAAAAGAGATAGATGTCGTTCCAGCAGAATTTCTAAAATCATGTGGGGAGGAGACAATAAAACTACTTTTCTTGTTGGTGTGCAGAGTCTGGCGATATACCACCTAACATTCGGAAATACATCATTCACACAATTACCAAGACTGCAAGAGCTGACAAGTGCGAGAATTATTGCACAATCTGCTTAACAGCTCATGCATACAAGTTGCTGACGCGAACAGTACACAGAAGAATGGGGGAGAAAATTGAGGATGTGTTAGATGACAATCAGCTTGGCTTTGGGAAAGGTAAAGGCACCAGGGAGGTAGTTCTGACGTTGCGGTTGACAATGGAAGCAAGACTAATGAAAAATCAAGACACGATCACCGGATCTGTCGACCATGAAAACACGTTAGACAGTGTCAAACATGTACAAGAGCCAAGTGGGAATAATACGAGTGGACGACCAAGGACGAAGTGCTGTTATTAAAAAGCGTGTAAGACATGGATGTAGTCTTTCGCCCGTACTGTTCAATCTTTACACCGAAGAAGCAATTGAGGAAATAAAAGAAAGGTTCAGGAGTGGAATTAAAATTCAAGGTGAAAGGATATCAATGATATTATTCGCAGACGACATTGCCACCCTCAGTATAAGTGAAGAAGAACTACATGATCTGCTGAATGAAATGAACAGTCCACAGAATATGGATTAAACGCAAATGAGAACAGCGGACACTTAACATCAGGACTGACAGTCACAAATTAGATGAATTTAAGTGACTCTGCTACCTACGCAACAAAACAACCTATGACGGACGGACCAAGGGGGACATCAAAAGTAGACTAGCATGGACAAAAAGGGCACTCCTGGCTTAAAGAAGTCTACTATTATCAAACATAAGGCTTAATTTGAGGAATAAATCTCTGCAAATGTACGTTTTGAGCACAGAAGTAAATGGTAGTGAAACATGAACTGTGGGAAAGCCGGCTCAGAAGAGAATTGAAGCATTTGAGATGTGGTGCTACAGATGAATGTTGAGAATTAAGTGGAGTGATAAGGTAAGGTAGGAGGAACTTCAGTGTAAAACCGCTGAGGAAAGGAATATGTGAAAAACATTGACAAGAAGAAGGAACAGAATGATAGGATATCTGTTAACGCATCAGCGAATAACTTCCATGGTACGAGAGGGAACTGTAGAGGAAGAAAGAGACTGGAACACAATCAGCAAATAACTGAGAACGTAAGCTGGAAGTGCCACTGATGTGAAGAGCTTCGCACAGGAGAGGAAATATGTGGGGGGCCACATCAAATAAATCAGAGACAGAGATTGATGACTCAAAAAAAGATAAAAAAGAAAAAACAAAGTAAGAAGAATGCACAGAAATGTCATAACGGAATACATTTTGTTTGCTCAGCTTAAACGCCCCGGCCACCCTGCTTCATATCCCTTCATTAACATTTATTCACTGCTTATTTTAATATTTCGTTCCACATTTCAAACATCATTCTACTCTGCGAGTTTTCCTAACACACTTTATCAAATCCAATGCCTTTTCCAATGTCTTCCACTAACATTTTGACGCCTACGACGACAAATGTCAATTGTTGTGTGACGATGGTCTAAAACTGTCAACGAGATGAATAAATGTCTCAGAGTTTTGACAGTTCTTGTGTTCCTCGATCAAGTAATACTGTTCCCACCAATCAGCGACAGAAGAATCCATTAACGTTGCCTATTCTTTCTATTAGTGTAACAGCTGATTTTTAAAACAAACAAAAACCTGTATCGTAATGTAAACTGTTAATGTCAACGGTAAAATTTCTGGCATTGTTCATCATTTGTGAAATCTGTGATTCTTATTAACATTTAAGGATTGTCGGTGGAGAATGCAGCCAGCAACTGCTAAATTCTGTTCTTTAAGAACTTGATTTAATTGCTGAGATCCGTTTCGGACTACCGTGCCCGCCTTCAGATGACTATACTTGTTTTATTGTAGTATTAGATTCGTCGGCAGCAAGTCGTCCGCTCCTCGGTTCAACTCATTTTCGTCCTTGTATATTTCTAGGCCATATTTCACAAACAACTACTGCACGTTATTTTTCATGTCATTTTCAGGTTTCGTCATGTGCTTTACACATTAACATTTCCTCCTTATGTGTTTGTGAGGGGCTGCACACGCATTCACAGGTAATTATAGCACATAAACAAATACTCTTCATGTCGAAAGCTGTAACTGCAATTTTCATTTTTTTTTTTAATATGTTGCAGGTTAGCCATCATTTCTTGCTTCAAACACCGATTCTCTGCAAGTCTTCTCTCATTTCGTGTTCAGCTGACGTCAGCGATATTGGTCTATAGCTGTGTTCATCTGTTTGATGACCCTTTTTGAAAACAGGAATGTCATTTTTCCAGTCACTAGGAACACTTCGTCGCTTCAGCAACCTACCGCGGCTAGAAGCCGAGAAATTCTTTAAAGAATTGAACTCCCATGGATAAAACAGCTCCAGCGTCTGATTACTCTATAAACATCTTAAATTGGAAAGAACACGTAGATGACGTTGCGGGGAAGAGGAACGTAAGCCTGCGATTTATTGGCAGAACACGTAGAAGATGCAAACAGATCTACTAAAGAGACTCCCTACACTACGAATGTCCGTCCTTTTTTAGAGCACTGCTCGGCTTTTTGGGATCCTTGTCAGGTAGGATTAACGGAGTACACCGAGAAAATTGAAAAAAAGAGCAGCACATTTTGTATTATCGAGATATAGGGGTGAGAGTGTCATGGACGTGATACACAATTTAGAGTGATCATCGTTAAAAGAAAGGCGTTTCTCGATGAGAAGGAATTTCTCACGAAATTTCAGTTACTGGCATTTATCTTTTAATGCGAAAATGTTTTGCTGACGCCGACGTACATAGAAAGAACCAATCATCACAACAGAATAAAGGAAATCAGAGTTAGCACGGAAAGAGGTCGCACGGAAAGACACAGGTGTTCGTTTTTTTTCGCGCGCTGTTCGAGAGTAGAATAATAGAGAATTATTGTGAAGGTGGTTCTATGAACCCTCTGCCAGGCACTTGAGTGTGATTTGCAAAGCATCCATGTAGATTTAAGTGTAGAAATGAGCTAACATGTTATACATTTGCCGTTAAGGACGTATGTGAAGGAAAGTTTAGGATAGATTTGAAATTATTCTTAAAGTTTGTTGGAAGTCGCTAAGTACTCTCATTGTGAAGCATTAGGTGAATATAATGTGGGAGTTTACGCTCCATTTTACATGAAAAATAGTTTTTCACCCTCTCTACGTTTACGACGTCATCTCCGGAACTTTTTATATCATTACAGCCTACTGTCTCTGAAGCTAAAATAAGCTTTACAGTCCACGTTTTCGACAATAATAGTAAATGCATATATTAATTTTTTACTTCTTGTACTTAGTAATAAAAACTGCTAGAACAAAAAGGCTACTGCTCAAATACTTCTGTTCTGCCAAACTACAATAAAACTCTTAACCAGTTACCGAACTACTAATATTACTGTGTAACTCGTTAAACGTTTTATTATAATTGTATAGTATCAGAAGTAGCTGTCCTATTAGCATTTCTGTAGGTACTGTATGCAAAGTGTGTTTCGAATATAGTTAGTAGTAAAGAAGTATTAAATTAAAATGACATCCTGATGTGGAACTTTCCTCTACGGTGTTTTAATCATTGTTTTTTTTACGCTTCTAAATGCTTGTGACGTCATAATTCCTGATATACATGTCGTACAATGATATTATTTTGCAGATATAGAAGTAGACACCGTTTGCAAATGTGTGTTACGAATAGAGTTAGTAGAAAAGAAGTAAATTAAGCATGCCTGATGCTGAGGTTTGACTGCATGAACAGCGAACGCGTAGTAAGCGATAATTCTTTTTATTTAGTAATTTTTTTGCGTTTTAAATTATGTGTAAAGTTTGTTGGAAGCCGCTAAGTGCCTTCGTTCTCTAGTACTGGATGAATAAAATCCTGTTTAACATATTGTTTTATGACAGCAAGTTCAGAAAACGATGTTGAAAGGTCATTGTAGTGTGGATCCTTTCGTAAAATGACGGAATATGGTTACTTTTTACTTGTAATTAAGAGTAATTTGAAAATGACATGAAACACTGATGTTACAAATGTAAGTAAGAAATTTGTACAGTAATGTTTTATTTTAATGTGATGTGTGTAAAATGTTATTTATACATGACGATGTATGCAGACAATGTAGTTTATTTATTTAGTCGTATGGCTAGGGCCCCCGTCGGGTAGACCGTTGCCCAGGTGCCGGTCTTTCAATTTGACGCCACTTCGGCGACCTGCAGTCGACGAAGATGATATGATGATGATGAGGACAACACAACACCCAGTCCCCGGCCGGAGAAAATATCCCGACCCAGCCGGGAATCGAACCCGGGCCCAGAGGACTAACAATCCGTCACGCTGACCATTTTTTAAAAATTTTTTGTCTCATTTTGTTCTATATCGTTCGTTGAATTTGTTCGAGGCGGACGTCCGATGACGCCCATTTAGGTTTTCCGTTAATCTGTTCACTCAATTTTTTGTTATAGAGGATAGCTAACACTCTGACCGAACACGCAGAGCTACCATGCCGGTGGCCATCCAGCTACCGGGGACGGACAGACAATGTAGTGCTTTTCTACGTTGGTTTTGCAGGTCTTTGACGATGCCGCTTAGTCAAAATTACCTAATCGCACGATTAAATAAACATCGCATTACAGCTTACTACGGACCATGTTTACGTTTATTAAGCATCTACAGGCAGTGGATCCCCACAAATACAAAATTTTTGTCTTGTTGTGTTACACTTTTTACGTAAGATTGTTCCCTTTAATCAGTAGATAATGATAACATTTAAAATTTTTAGATTCGATCAGTAATTATGAAATGGTTCAAATGGCTCTGAGCACTATAGGACTTACCATCTGAGGTCATCAGTCTCCAAGAACTTACAAACTACAAAACCTAACTAACCTAAGGACATAACACACATCCATGCCCGAGGCAGGATTCGAACATGCGACGGTAGTGGTGGCGCGGTTCCAAACTGAAGCTCCTAGAATTGCTCGGCCACGGCGGCTGGCCAGTAATTACGTGGAATATTGAAAATCTAGTTTACGTTGTCTCTGCTTTGAAACTGGAACGGAGTTCCGTGTTAGCGTCTCGGCTATATAAATCTGTCATTTGGACGTTCGTGCGACGGTTGAACGGAGGAAACTCGACATGATTTTCAACAGTGAAATAATTCCGGAGAACGGAATTTAGCATTTCATATCCAGTATGGTCACTGAGAGTCTTGAGAGATCCGTTTACTGATTCAACATGAACAAATAGCTGCCACTACTTTGTGCCAAATCGGTAGGTAAAATTTTACTGTCGATTTCGTTTAACTCTTCGCATCCACAACCTTTCGTCTTGACCCTCCCCCCCCCTGCCCCCTCAAGTCTTGGTGAAAACTCGACGCCAGTTCTTTTCTTTCAGTGTCGTCAACTCAGAGGACACCTTAGGAGGACGTTCCAGCGAACCTGAAGACGGCGCGGACGCGGTACTGCGCGCTGCCATCCTCCATCCTCCTGTTGGTGCAGCGGACGCCCCACTATCAGAGCAGACGGTGTTTGCCACGGGGAGCACTGGGCCCCTCACAGCGCCGCCCAGTGTGTGCGCACTGTATGCGAATCTGTTTGCCGGCGCAGCTTGCTTGGATATTGCGTCGGGTCGACCGGAGCAGGATGCGTCCAAAGAGCAATGCTAACATTTGTAGGAGACCCGCTGCGGCTTACGGCCGAGCAGACAACCCGGGGTCGAGCACGGGGCAGCTGCCGCGGGGCCGAGTCGCTTTGTCCTCCCACCGTCTCTGCCCGTGACGGGCCGTGCATCAGGACCCCGGAAACCGACGCGCGTTACGCAGTAATTGCTGCAGAGGTTACACACGTGCGATCGCTCCGCGACGCAAGACGTGATGAATTACGGAAGCGCTCGCTAATCAACGGCTGGGTCTCTTCACACGGCACCGCTTGTTGACGTTGTCGCGGTAAACGTGATCTGACAGTCATCCGTTTGAATGATAGTGTCACCGCAGTGCAAACAACACAAATCATGTGCGGCGCGTGACTTCGGCTAGGCCGTCACCCGCTCCTGTCCCACGTAAAGTACCACTAAGCATAATGAATGACCATTACAAAAACATTAACTATCCTCAGCATTAATATCTCCATTAACAACTTATTGTCTTCAACATAAAAAATCATAATTAATCACTCACGGATAATCACCACAATAAGAAAATATGAAGGAGGAATAAACCAAATTACTAATTGCTACAGTTTGGAAATAGCACAAGTAGAAACACACCTCAGCGCATCAGTACGTATAAACACGTCAGACAGTACATGCAGTTACGTCTTCAGTGGTAGACCAACGTAGTTCGGTAAGCAAATTATTTGGAAAGTAATCATCACCTCCAGTTGGAGTTGATGGAAGGCCAAAATATCTATGTTATAAGATTTGTTGTGTCAGTATTCAGGAACATCTGTTGTGAAAAATCGAAATACTGCAAGTCGACTGCAGAATGCAGCATCAAAATTTGCCAAAGTCAAAATTTTCTAAAAGTGTGAAGATGGATGCGTCAGGTACGCTGAACCAGTTCAACTCTGGACATGCACTGTATGTCTTAATTCAGTATGCAGACGAGAATAGTAAACAAATTATTATCATGTTATTGTTGTTGTTGTGGTCTTCAGTCCTGAGACTGGTTTGATGCAGCTCTCCATGCAGCTCTATCCTGTGCAAGCTTCTTCATCTCTCAGTACCTACTGCAACCTACATCCTTCTGAATTTGCTTGGTGTATTGATCTCTTGGTCTCCCTCTACGATTTTTACCCTCCACGCTGCCCTCCAATGCTAAATTTGTGATCCCTTGATGCCTCAGAACAAGTCCTACCAACCGATCCCTTCTTCTAGTCAAGTTGTGCCACAAACTTCTCTTCTCCCCAATCCTATTCAATACCTCCTCATTAGTTACGAGATCTACCCACCTTATCTTCAGCATTCTTCTGTAGCACCACATTTCGAAAGCTTCTATTCTCTTCTTGTCCACACCGGTTATCGTCCATGTTTCACTTCCATACATGGCTACACTCAATACAAATACTTTCAGAAACGACTTCCTGACACTTTAATCTACGCTCGATGTTAACAAATTTCTCTTCTTCAGGAACGATTTCCTTGCCATTGTCAGTCTACATTTTATATCCTCTCTACTTCAACCATCATCAGTTATTTTACTCCCTAAATAGCAAAACTCCTTTACTACTTTAAGTGTCTCATTTCCTAATCTAATCCCCTCAGCATCACCCGATTTAATTTGACTACATTCCATTATCCTCGTTTTGCTTTTGTTGATGTTCATCTTATATCCTCCTTTCAAGACACTGTCGATTCCGTTCAACTGCTCTTCCAAGTCCTTTGCTGTCTCTGACAGAATTACAATGTCATCGGCGGACCTCAGAGTTTTTACTTCTTGTCCATGAATTTTAATACCTACTCCGAAATTTTCTTTTGTTTCCTTTACTGCTTGCTCAATATACAGATTGAATAACATCGGGGAGAGGCTACAACCCTGTCTCACTCCTTTCCCAACCACTGCTTCTTTTTCATGCCCCTCGACTCTTATAAATGCCATCTGGTTTCTGTACAAATTGTAAATAGCCTTTCGCTCCCTGTATTTTACCCCTGCCACCTTCAGAATTTGAAAGAGAGTATTCCAGTTAACGTTGTCAAAAGCTTTCTCTAAGTCTACAAATGCTAGAAACGTAGGTTTGCCTTTTCTTAATCTTTCTTCTGAGATATCATGTAATGATTACAAAAACCGTAAATTTTGTAATTATTTCGACCGCATTACTTATTATTCTCGAATGTTGCTTAAGAGGCGAAAAATATATTTTTATGTATTGTGTGAGGAAATTTTTCGTTGCAAAACGTCTTTTTCCGTTATGTATGTTTCTTTCTCCTCGTTAGAGGAATCGTTTCGTAGACATCAAAGTAATATGTAATGGGCCTCTTGTTGAGTTAGGTGATAAACCTTACCATTTATTTATTGAAACAGAAGATTGTAACTCACCTAAATAGAACAATGCCATATACTTAGAATGTGACACAATTCAACAACCGGGGAAATCAGGCTCAAATGGGAAAGGTTTGCTGGACATGGAGTTAGGATGAGTATGGACAGAATGACGAAGAGAGTGCATGAAACAGCAGGGAGGAAAAGGGGAAAGACAGGAACCAAGTGGGTTGTTAAACTTCAAAGGAATGGTTAGAATTGGGTATCAAGGTCAAAGGAAAGGAAAATTGGAGGGAAAAATATACAACGACCACCGGCCGGAGTGGCCGTGCGGTTCTAGGCGCTACAGTCTGGAACCGAGCGACCGCTACGGTCGCAGATTCGAATCCTGCCTCGGGCATGGATATGTGTGATGTCCTTAGGTTAGTTAGTTTTAATTAGTTCTAAGTTCTAGGCGACTGATGACCTCAGAAGTTAAATCGCATAGTGCTCAGAGCCATTTGAACCATTTTATACACCAACAAATATGCCGGAGATAAACGACAGAGAACAACACAGGAAAAGATTAGAGTGTCACCAGTGGAGCCGACAGGAGAAAGGACAATGAAGATCTCGGAAGGAGAGCGGGAGAGAAAAAGAGAAAATGAAGAAGTTCTGGGAGAAGAAGAGGAAAATGCAGTCCACGAAGGGGCTACCGTGGTCCTACAGAGGCCATAACGCCAGAAGAAGAAGAATGTGCCACAATTAATTCCGGCTTGTCACGCAGGGCTACCAAGTCGTCTGCTTACAAAAGCAAGTTCACACATTTTAGCACTGCACCAGTACCGTCACTTTCTGAACTTGCTTTTCCACTGATTATGATAACGGAAGACATCAGGTTTAATTCGAATCCTTTCGAAACGAAGGAGAAAAGATCCTGTATTTACCGTTAGGATACTCTTATGTAGGACGTAACTTTTACATAAAGCTCCTATCACAGGAGTTCCAATTGTATGTTAATGTATAAAATTGAGTTTGCAATAATGAGACTGAAATATTTAAGCTGTACGTTTGCTTCAAATTAAAATGAAATTTTTAGTTCTTAGTTTACAATAGTAACAACTATTTTCCTCACACTAATACACTGAAAAAACGGTGATGTACAAGTCTTAACACCGGATCACAGCTATCACTTAAGGGTGTCATAACCCACTTGATTTAAAAGATCAAACGAAATTGGAAAGAAGCTACTTACACTATTAATGAACTATTTTTCAAGGCTGTCAAATATTGAACTACGTCCTTACGTTGTAATGCGTTTCGTAGAAACCACGGCCGCCATTTTTTGGATTACTTAGGTCTAACATTTCGGTTATACGTACATCTAAAAGTGTTGCTCCTAGTGCCATGAAACAAATAGTAGTACAGAAAAATGTAAAGGATCAAATACCCGAGATGATTAGTCGTAGCTATGGTTGCCCTGTCTACAAGGATGTCACGTGTAACGTTTCCCAGGAGGCTAGGTGTGAGACCAGTTCTTGACTAATGAACTGTGGCGCACTGACGAGTCACAAGAAATAATTATTTGCTAAGAAACTAGCGAAACTGATACACCATGGGTGAGGGGTTGTGAAATTCATGGGAAAACGCCTTCACATTTCACTTCGCTTCCCATCCTTCAGATTGCCTTCATCTACTATTTAGGGGCATCAGATGTGCGCAACGGCTCGTACCAAAGGAAGCTGAAAAATCAAAGACTTTAATACATGGTAACACTAATCCTGAGTGAAAGTGAAGAAGAATTATATGATATGCTGAATGGGATGGACATTCTAATGAATACAGAATATGGATTGAGAGTAAATCGACGAAAGATGAAAGTAATGAGACGTAGCACAAACTTAACATCAGGATTGATGATCATTATGTAGATGAAGTTAAGGAATTCTGTTACCTAGGCAGAAAAATAACCAATGATGGACGAAGCAAGGAGGACATCGCAAGCAGACTACCACTGGCAAAAAGGGCACTCCTGGTCAAGAGAAGTCTAGTAGTATCAAATATATGCTTTCATTTGAGGAAGAAACTTCTGAGAATGTACAGCAGAGTAGTGAAACATGGACTGTGGGAAAACCGGAACAGAAGAGAATCGAAGTATTTGAAATGTAGTGCTACAGACGAATGATGTAAAAATATTGCAGACGTGTAAAACATAAATTAAAACATCGTCTCCTATATAGAATGAACGCAATTTTTCTGCATCCATAAGGAATCTTCACAGACTCTAAGGAAATGCAAACTTCGTTAACATTTTGAAAAATTTCTCTTTCTTCCGACAATTTAAATGCAAACAACGTGTAATGCTACATTTTTGTAAATATCGTTGCCGAAAATAGGCGATGACGATTGAATGTATTTTAATAGCGCCTTCACGAGAAGCAGTATTTTGTCCGCTGTAAAACAAGTATGAACAAGTCTGAAGGCAGTTGCTAAGGTGCTTGCCTGTAGGAAAATGAAAGTAGAGTAACAATAAAAATTAGTAAACAAATAAATAAGACCAGAAATACAATAAAATTTCGTGCAATACATGTGTCTTTCCATCATATTACCTTTAAAATATAATATGTACGAAACAATATGAATATTACTGAAAAAAACATAAATTAAAAAAATTTGCGGGATTCGATCCACTGAATACGGAGCTTGAACGCTAAACCAATAACCGCCGCTATCCCGAGCGCAGGACTGCTACACACTGATATATCACTGATGCATAAAACTCCTCATGTGATTTTCTCGAAATCGCCTAACTAGGACTCCTTACCACTTGCACATCATGTTACGCTAATGCACAGTTGATAGTGTACAAAGTCTGAGGTAAATCCGTGATCCGAATGTCGTGCCCTACCCTGTGAGACGCACGGGTAGCTACTTACACAGACTGCCATCTTTGTGCTCCCTTCTGTCCGTCGAGGAGTGGGCCTATATAGCTTCCCTGGTCCGTAGTTATGTCAAAATTCTCTTCGGTTTTGGATCTGCGGTCAGTCTTCTACTAGTGGAGGCGATCATTTGCAACCAAATCAATATTTCATTTTCGTGATGATCATGCCTTAGCAGCAGGATGGTGTGCTGGAAGATTAATTGTTAAATTTTGACGAGAAAGACTTCACGAATTTATCTAGGAAGTCGTTGCTGAAAAGAGAAGCTGAAGGAGTGGCGAATGGAAAGACTCGCAGTGGCAGGCTTAGATAAGTGTGTGTTATGCAGGTCGTTGCAGGAGCGTGTCCTCTTCGGTGCTAAGTGAATCGCAGTTAGTCGTTGAACAAACCTAATTTTCCTTTCGAGGCCCTTTTATGTAATAAAATATTCGTATTACTTCACCACAGCAACACTGTGAAAGCTGTTTTAAATACAGTTTTAAGTCAACGTGGGTAATTCGTTTCAACTGTTGAGGTATGAGGATAAACGGACATTTCTACACTAACAGTAAAACACGACCAGCTTAAAGTCTATTGCAAACATCTTCTCCTATTACCTATAACTTGCAGCCACCCCAAGACCGTCCCAATTAGGAACATTTCGAATTCAGTTACCATTTCTCCGGCACTTGTCTTGTAACAAAGGTAAATCGCTTGTAAACCACGGCCAGAATCGGGAAATGATCAGTATTTTTAACTTAATTTCTGGAAACTTTATTACAGACATAAATGAAAATCTAAGGAACGTGAAGATTTATTGGTCTATGGGTACATAGAGAACAATCGATGACTTACTCGACACTTCCAGTCTACCATTGTGCAGACAAACAGAAGAAACGATTAGTAGATAAAATCAGCTACTGGGCTAGTATTGGCTGGCAAATGATGGATGGTGAAAAGAAATCTATATTTACATGATATAGGATATATAAGTCCTAAAATTAGAGGTCTTCGGTACACCTCATAGTCAGTGTCAACAGAATACTCACATTTTTATGGCCAATGGTGACGACAGCTGACAGAGATTTAAGTACCGAGAGAGCGAAGCTGTGTCAAAATTATGAACACGTAAATATATCGTTAGTTTGGTGGTAAGTTCCTATTGGACCAAACTGATGTCATCGGTCCCTAGGCTTACACACTACTTAATCTAACTTAAACTAACTTACACTAAGGGCAACACGCACATACCCATGCTCCAGGGAGGACTCGAACCTCCGACGCGGCTATATTGTTCATTTTACTATTGCATTAGTGTCCGCCTCAATAGCTGAGCGGTTGCCGGCATGGTGGCTCAGTGTGTTCGGTCGGAGGGTTAGCTGCTCTCTGTAACAAAAATAGCTGAGTCAATGGATGAACGATGAACTCGAACAAGTATCATGGGACGCCCGCCGTCAACAAATACAACGAACACTAGAGAACAAAATGAGATCAACAACAAAAAAATGGTCAGAACGACGGAATGCCATGCAAAGGGGCCCGGGTTCGATTCCCGGATGGGTCGAAGATTTTCTCTGCCGAGGGACTGGGTGTTGTGTTTTTTTCATCATCCTCATCACTCATCCCCATCGACGCGCAAGTCGCCGAAGACTTGCACCAGGCGAGCGGTCTACCTGACGGCAGGCCCTAGCCACATCACATTCCATTTCATTTCATTTGATTGCATTAGTTGGTGTGGTTTAAGCAAGTTACTTCAGTTTAGCAAGAAAATGTTCGTACTTAGGCTGGCGAATAAATAGTAAATAGTAGAACAGGATGGGCTGTAACGTGGTTTAGGGGTAAGGCATTTGGGTACATATCCTGAAGTCCTCGGACACTAGTCCGGCCATAGCCACATTTCAGATGATAAATAAAATCCATCAGCTGTGGAGGTTTCTGACGTACAATAAAGAAGTTATCCTCGGTCTGTAAATGTCTTTGTAAGAAAATGGAACACTCTCCTTTCCTTCTGCTGTGAAACTGCACCTAAAGGTGGAAGAATCGGTAATGGTCAAATACATGACGAAGTAGAAGGTTGTGAAAACCAGGGGATTCGAGGCACATAATGAGAACCCGCAGGAAGTGTACCCTGTGTCTGAAAAGTTTGATGATGATCCCTCAATTGACATTCCACAGTGAGCCACCATTTCGATCTCAAAATGGAGTGGAGGCCATGGAAACAAGACTGGAAAGCGAAGATAAACATTCTACGAGTCAGTGCGTTGAATGTCAAAAGTCTGAACGCGGTATGTAGACTAGAAAATCTGAGAAGAAAATGCTAAGGTCAGTCTAGGTATGGTTGGACACAGTGACATGAAATTTCTAGGCAGGAGAATGTGGAATAATGCAGGAAATAGTGTAACGGGAGTAGAGATCATCACGAATTGGTGGGCAAGGCAATGGGGAAGCTACTGCAAACCATTTATTCATTTGATAATCGCTAGCAAACCAGTGCCAAAGACTATAATTTGCGATGGTATCCAACATTTACTGCTTGTGTGACTGCTTCCCGCAACACCATCCCATATGAGGGAACCAGTTGTGTCTTTACCTGTGGTTACTCGTACTTCAGGTATGTGGGCTACGCACAGATCTCATTAAAAAGTATAGCTCTATGTAGTCATAGGGCCGAGCCGTGCACGTCTGCTTTCATTCCCCACAGCTAATGCGCTGCAAATAGTAACCTGTGGTCGTGATCCTGCAGTTAAATAGTCTGTGCATACGGTATAATTGCGAAATAATAAAATACAAAAAATGAGAAATAAAAGATTAATAATTTAATAACAATCGTCCTCCCTCCCTCTGAACCAAGGACCTTCCCGTTGGTGAGGAAACTTGCGTGCACTCAGCGATATAGATAGCCTTACCGTAGGTGCAACCACAACGGAGGGGTATCTGTTGAGAGGCCAGACAAACGTGTGGTTCCTGAAGTAGTTGCAGGGGCAACAGTCTGGATAATTGACTGATCTGGTCTTGTAACACTAACCAAAACGGCCTTGCTATTCTGGTACTGCGAACTGCTGAAAGCAGGGGGTAACTACTTCCGCAATTTTTCTCGAGGGCACGCAGTATTTTTGTATTGAGAGCTGCATCAAACCAATCTCTGGACTGAAGACAACGACAACAATAACAATGATTCTATTCTAACGTCGGTAACAGGTGTAGACCACAGAGAACTATGTTCAATAACGTTCAACATACAACTTCTTCAATAAACGGGTCGTGGTCTTACGATATTCAGTTAACACAGATAGAAAATAGCCTTAACAAATGCAGTAAATTTATGTTGAGAAAGTTACGGGAATGGTAGCAAACTTCCCGAACTCAACAGTCATCGAACCTATGTGAAAACTGAGTCCATTTCGTTATCACAATAAAGGAAAAACAGCTAACAACGATTCACGTTCCTACATGATGGTTCACAAACTGACACATGCGATCAAAGAATAGCAACTCGTTTTCGGCCTATTCTAAGTTCTGTAAATCAGGCGGCGAAAGTTAGAATACTACGGTGGAGCACACACAGATCTCTCCCTTCAGATGGTAGCGACTGTTCACCGCCCAGATTATGTCACCCAGTTCTTCAAAACCCACACGATATCACAAGCCGGTCTTTCTTCTTCCAGAAGGAATATTCAAGTGTCCCGTTTAAGAACTAACCAAAAAGATACCTCCGAAGTTATAGTCCCACAGCGGCTGTTTCCCACCCAGTATCTGTCACCTATCACTTATAAATCTATAAATCTGAAACACACACACACACATTATATATATATATATATATATATATATATATATATATATATATATATATATATATATATATAGCTCTGTTTCCTTCTGTATTCTCTGTAACATGTTCTATACTCACATTAATAAAGAAAATAATAATTTTACTGCTGAGAAAGGTCCTCTCTCCGCCCTTACTTCCATTGGGTATGTGGAATTACAAGTGTGATAACGTCCTACTCTCTATGCTCAAAAGGAATATAGGTTACCGTTACGATGTATTTTAATGTAGGATACTGTTTTAGGTTGGCTTTTTTGTTATTCGCACTGTACATGAAATTTTACGATGCGTAATTTTGTAAGTTGATGGTTACTTGCTAATATAGGCTATTTTGGATTTCATCTGTTAACATTGTAACATCCTAGTCCAGATATATGTTCTAGAGGACACATTTTTCGGCAATTATGATGTCTTTTTAATATACAAAATTTTCCAGTGCGGCTTTAACTGATGCACTGATGTCAATAAATGGTTTTTTATGGTTTAGGCTGATATATCTTCGGCAGTAACAATGGACTTTAGATTACAAATGTCGCCAGTGTGGCATTTCTTTATATTCCACTAGCTCACTAATGTACAGTGCTTACATGGACCAAAGATTATAATGAACCTCTTAGTAAATTGATACTACATTGCTAGCATGTACTATAACTTTAATTTCTGACATGGCGTTGTCTTTGACTGTACTCTAGATTATACGGCCTAATTACATCTGTTAGTGTGGTACTAGCTGTCGATGTGGACTTTGCTTCTTGACAAAACATATTGTATACAGTTATCATTGTGGAAAATTTTTACCTACTGTTGTGGGCTCTAAGAATAAATTACTTTTGTTTAAATTATAGCATAACTTCCCTGGCATTTACGTCAGTAAGTGATATACTATTTAACTTTCTATTTCCCTGTAAACTTTGTAATCTCTAATGACCTGATTTATTCGTTTTGGGTTTAACTTAATGATGGTCATTTGACCCAAACTAGTAGAGAATTGTGTTAAATAAAGGACACCTGAAGGTTTTACCATGAATTTCAACAATTATTTGGTGGCTAAATATCCCTACCCGCAAACATAGGTAAAACTACATCGTTCTTACAAGATACAGACATTAATTGGTTCAACATGACCGCCGGCCGAAGTGGCCGCGCGGTTCTGGCGCTGCAGTCTGGAACCGCGAGACCGCTACGGTCGCAGGTTCGAATCCTGCCTCGGGCATGGATGTGTGTGATGTCCTTAGGTTAGTTAGGTTTAACTAGTTCTAAGTTCTAGGGGACTAATGACCTCAGCAGTTGAGTCCCATAGTGCTCAGAGCCATTTGAACCATTTTTCAACATGACCACTTCCTGGATAAACTAATGTATTACAAGAATATTTCGACAAAGAAATGTTAGAAATATTTGGTCACACTCCGAACATTCACATTGATTACAAATAAAGGATTGTACATAAATAATAAGCTAGTATCCTTGCCCAAGTACACTCACGTTGAATGTCAACTGTCGTTAAATTTTATTTACACAACCATTTATGCCTTCTCGACAGAAGTGTCTTTTGATTCTCTTTTCAGCATCAGTATCCGCTAACACAAGCATTTGACCACTTTTAAATGATCACAGGTTTTTAATAGCACTTGCATTCAACAATTGAATAAAGTTACTGCCTAAATAGTAAACTATTCACGAAACAAATGGACCAGTATGAAAAAGTATGAAGTATTGATTCAATGTTCATTTGCCGCATAAATGAGGAGAATACGATTTTGTGAGAAACACTTGCATAATGAAAGAGATTTAAAGATGTGGTAAATCAATAAAAAGAACTGATATAGACACGTAACTTTGAGGAATGATAGATACAGTGCAATTCTGCCATCTGATATATTGTTTGTTGAAATCGCATGAAGTGATTAAATGTTGTTAATGCAGAGGTTCATTGTCAAAATATTCATTCGCTGTGAAATATTAACTTCTGTAGTTTTAAAAATAGGATATATTGTTTTCATAAGATGTGCTTCCTTTTTGTGGGATCGCCAATGTATTGAGATTTCCATTAATAACTGACTAAATTATTACGCACGCTCAAAGATCTGTAACTTAGCCTCCTTTCACCTTGTTTGACACCAAGTAATTTTCTGGAGCATTGTTTGTCCTCTTAAGTGTCAAAATCCCCTGTATCAGGATTTTCCCGTTTCTGACCACGTGTTGTTTGTCTCTGCACCTGGACTCGCCTGGATCGGTAGGTAGCGTAAAGGAGTCGCCGCGGCGTCCCCTGCGCCCTTGGGCCCAGTAGCGTTCAGTTGTAGATCAGTTCACTTTACCTCGCTATAATTCAAGGCAGCCGCTTAGCTTGCCTACATATTCGTAACGTTACGCTGAAGTTACCAGCAGAAGATGAAGAAATAGATGCAATGTTAGAGAGCATTGACAGAGAATATGAAGTGATTGGACAGATATGTTAGTATGAACAGGGAGATAATCTAGTAACTGTAGAAGGTAATGGAAGGAGAAGAAAAGAGGGCGAATGATCAGAGAACACTGACTACAAAACAGGTATTTCTGCAATAAATTTCAGCTAGTAAGAGCAGTTACACCGTGCAAAAACCACAAGATGAGAAGGTGGACCTGGGAAACGCCTGTAGATACATGGTGGACCAAAGATTCCGAAATCGGATGTTGTACCGTAAGTCGTATTATGGAGCAGATATATTCCCAGATCACAATATACTAGAGGAGATCGGACAAGTTTCAGACAATCGTAGCGAAGAATGAATGCACGAAGAAGTAGGACAGTGAAGTACCGAGCGAAAGCAATGTGCATTCGAATTTCTTCACGTTTCTAGATACTTCAGGAATAAATACCACAGTTGACAGATCATTAGAGAAGGAATGGACATCCCTAGAAAGGTCATCGCAGATGCTAGATAGACATATACGATCGCAGAAGAAAATTTAGGGAGCAGAATAGACACTTTAATAGCTCAAAAAAAGAAGGAAATACGAAAATGTCCAGAAATAGAAAGAAATACGGCAATATAAGTTATGTAGAAAGAAGAGCTCTCGTGCGAAGTGGCTGTGTAGAGGTTGAAAAGGAAAAGTCGTTGGGGTTAGACAGAGGTTTAGAAGATTTACAATCAAATAAGGCAGAAGAGATAAATAATAACGTTCTCATTGCACGTAATGAAACAAAGTTTCGAGATCAAGATAAGATCCGCTGTCACATATAGGACCTCTGTGTAAATGGGAAGAAATTAAAGCATTCGTCGAATAGAATGGGCACAGCATATGGACTGAGAGTAAACCAAAGATACACTAACGTAATGAGGAGTAGCAGAAATTAGACTAGTTAAATATCAAGATTGTGGATGACATAGTAGTCGAACTGAAGGAATTCTGTTACCTTCGAAACAAAATAACGCGTGACGGATGAAGCATGGAGGAAATAAGAAGTTGTCTATCACGTACTTCGATAAAGATGTCTTTACTGTTATGAAACATGGGCCTTAACATGAGAAAGCAGTTTCTGAGAATGTACGACTGGAGCTCTGCATTGACCGTAAGCGATTCACAGACTGTGTGAAAACCGGAAAAGATATAAAAGCGTTTGTGATATGGTATCACAGAACGATGCTGAATATCACGTGGACTCATGAGGATTCAGAACAAACTTAATTATGTATGTAGACAGTTCATTCATCCCAGGAATCGAGAATCTTCCATTTTTACTTGTTATCAACATCGATACTGGCAAAACAAATGAATATCGAAATCTTTCGTAACCGTCTGTAGTGACAATCGTAATTTTAATTCAATATGCGAAGCTTATCTTGGTGTTTTGACAATCTGCACCAATTTTTTTCGGGTTTGGGTTTAATATTCTGCCCTGATGAGTTACGAAAGGTGTATAATACATCACTTTAATCTTAACAGGATCATAATTAACCTAAGACGACAATGGTATATTAAACATTTAACACTGTAATATTACTAGAACCAGAATTAAACTAAATCCGAAAAAACTGATCAACTGAAAATGATTCCCCAGAGCTCAAAATTCATCCTACATTGAAGTAAAATCACGATTGTGACTGAAGGTGGTTACTCTTTAGTTTAGGAAAGTAATACACTCACGGAAGAAACACTGACCACGATGGATAAAATTAAGACAATAGTAAAATTTTTCTATCAATTTTCGGATTTTTTCCATTATTCTTACTGTAAAAGCTTGCTGACTGCCAAAATTGATGTTTCTACGTCAATGGGAAGTACCCTATAGGTTTTGATGAGTGAGTTTGTGAACATTTGTCAGATAGACAGATAGAAAGAAAGACGGACACAAAGTGATGCTCTAAGAGATCCATTTTCATCAACTGACGTACGGAACCATAAAAATGGGGTTCTCCAGACAATTTGGATGTGAATTTGTGGTAAGCACAATTAGAAGATGTTACCGGCTCGTGAGGTATGTGTTAAGACATAAGAGATTAATTTCTATTGCGCCAGAGAGAGCTGGAGAAGGAAAAAATGTAGGTGAGACAAGCAACTGTAATGATCCAACAAGTAACTGAGGACATACAGTGTAAGTGTTGCACTCGGATGAAGAGACTGGCACACGCTAGGACCTAGAGGTCGATCGCTAAAAACCTGTCAGAATATTGTGATGATAAAAAAATAAACGTATAGTTAACGGTTCATCATCCGTAAGAACGTCTGACCGTCAATTGATTTACTTTCTGTCACTGACTGATACCATTAAGGTATTGTTAGTTCATCAATGCTGAAAGCATTGCTTTTTTATGTATAGGTTGGGGTCCCTCCACGCCCAAATCGGCATGATAGCCAACACAAAGGTCTACTGGCGTCGCTGCATAGGAGTTAGTATTCGCAGGTCTTCGCAGGATGTGGGTACAGCGAGGTCTGCGTACGTCTGGTTATGACTAGCCATTATTACGTGCTCGTCTGATGGTAGACTGGGAGGAAATTGAAAGAAGGGAAACTGTTTGAAGGCAGAGAAAAAAAATTGCCAGGGAAAGAACCAAGGGGAAAAAGACTTTCTTGGGCAATAAGAGCAATAGCGGATTACTTGCTATCTGCAGCGGATCATGCAAGGGATAGGTACGTCAGTAGTGAGTATCACGCAAGCGAATACCTTAGACGTTGTGTGTCGCCGTCGCTCGGCGGCTGCAGCTGGGTACCAGCGTTGTCTTCTTGGCTAGCGTCAGCTTACCTGCAACAGCTGAGTTCGTCATCGGTTAGTGTCCGATGGGTCCCATAGCGGATGCATACTGTAAGGTAAGCCAGGTGGTTTGTTTGTGCGTTAATGTGCGAGTTTATCGGCTTCTCTGCTGTTGCCTTTTGGTCGGCTGTGATAGCAGCTGGCATGTTCAGTCAGTATTACTGACGTTCTGGGCTCGCTAATGTGTTCGCTTGTGAGTGTGTGTTAGCTCGCTATAGGTGGTTAGGCCCTAGCTAACAGTGTTTTTGATCACTAATGCTTTCATCTATGGTTGTGATCATAGATCCCCAGAGTAAGGAAGAAAAGACTGTTCGAGTGTCTTGAGTTATTGTATAATCGAGTGGCGTGTTTTTTGAATACTTCCTTGAGGGTTTCAAGAAGGTATTCATTGTGAAGCTCTGCGATGAGTGTGTGGCGTGGAGCGTTACTAATGATTTGTAGCACTTTGTTCTGTACGACCTGCAAGAGACGCAGGCGTGTAGGAGCTGCACATCCTCAGACATTAGCTGCGTGCGTCATCAGAGGTTTCATCAGTGTCATGTATATGACCTCGATACCGTACTATTTAGTGTGCTTTCCCCGTTGAGCATAGGATAGAGTTGTTTGAGCCTCACGTGCGCTCTGCTCGCAGCGTATTCTATGTGGTCCCCCCATTAATGTTTCCAATCCAGCCAGACACCGAGGTATCTAAATTTCTCTCAGGAACGTATTGGTTACGCATGTTGTGTTACTTGTCTACAGCGTGGATGTTTGCGCAGTAGTTTCGGTCTGCGTATGAACAGAACTGCTTCGCGCTTGTCAACGTTTCCTTTAATACGCCATCTTTCGATCCCAGGCTCGACAAATCTGTCTGCGGTCTGTAATTTTGAATCTATGTCCAACGATTTCCATTCTTGCGCAAGGATGACTGTATCATCCGCGTGGATGGCTACCGTTGTGTTCTGTGTTGCTAGGAGAGGTTGTACAGAGTTTCAGGGAGAGCATAAGGGAACAATTGACAGGAATGGGGGAAAGAAATACAGTAGAAGAAGAATGGGTAGCTCTGAGGGATGAAGTACTGAAGGCAGCTGAGGATCAAGTAGGTAAAAAGACGAGGGCTAGTAGAAATCCTTGGGTAACACACGAAATATTGAATTTAACTGATGAAAGGAGAAAATGTAAAAACGCAGTAACTGAAGAGGGCAAAAGGGAATACAAACATCGCAAAAATGAGATCGACAGGAAGTGCAAAATGGCTAAGCAGGCATGGCTAGAGGACAAATGTAAGGATATAGAGGCTTATCTCACGAGGGGTAAGATAGATACTGCCTATAGGAAAATTAAAGAGACCTTTGGAGAAAACAGAACCACTGGCATGAATATCAAGAGCTCAGATGGAAACCCAGTTCTAAGCAAAGAAGGGAAAGCAGAAAGGTGAAAGCAGTATATAGAGGGTCTATACAAGGGCGGTGTACTTCAGGACAATATATATGGAAATGGATGAGGATGTAGATGAAGATGAAATGGGAGATACGATACTGCGTGCAGAGCACTGAAAGACCTGAGTCGAAACAAGGCCCTGGGGGTAGACAACATTCCATTGGAACTACTGACGGCGTTGGGAGAGCCAGTCATGACAAAACTCTACCATCTGGTGAGCAAGATGTATGAGACAGGCGAAATACCCTCAGACTTCAAGAAGAATATAATAATTCCAATCCCAAAGGAAGCAGGTGTTGACAGATGTGAAAATTACCGAACTATCAGATTAATAAGTCACAGCTGCAAAATACTAACGCGAATTCTTTACAGACGAATGGAAAAACTGGTAGAAGCCGACCTCAGGGAAGATCAGTTTGTATTCCGTAGAAATGTTGGAACACTTGAGGCAGTATTGACCCTACGACTTATCTTAGAAGAAAGATTAAGGAAAGGCAAACCTATGTTTCTAGCATTTGTAGACTTAGGGAAATCTTTTGACATTGTTGACTGGAATACTCTCTTTCAAACTCTAAAGGTGGCAGGGGTAAAATACTGGGAACGAAAGGCTATTTACAATTTGTACAGAAACCAGATGGCAGTTATAAGAGTCGAAGGGCATGAAAGGGAAGAAGCGGTTGTAGCCTGTCCCCGATGTTGTTCAATCTGTATATTGAGCAAGCAGTAAAGGAAACAAAAGAAAAATTCGGAGTAGGTATTGAAGTCCACGGAGAAGAAATAAAAACATTGAGGTTCGCCGATGACATTATAATTCTGTCAGAGACAGCAAAGGACTTGGAAGAGCAGTTGAACGGAATGGACAGTGTCTTGAATGGAGGATATAAGATGAACATCAACAAAAGCAAAACGAGGATAATGGAATGTAGTCGAATTAAGTCGAGTGATGCTGAGGGAATTAGATTAGGAAATGAGACACTTAAAGTAGTAAATGAGTTTTGCGATTTATGAAGCAAAGTAACTTATCATGGTCGAAGTAGAGACGATGTAAAATGTAGACTGGCAATGGCAAGAAAAGCGTTTCTTAAGAAGAGAAATTTGTTAACATCGAGTATAGATTTAAGTGTTAGGAAGTCGTATCTGATAGTATTTGTATGGAGTGTAGCCATGTATGGAAGTGAAACATGGACGATAAATTGTTTGGACAAGAAGAGAATAGAAGCTTTCGAAATGTGGTGCTACAGAAGAATGCTGAAGATTAGATTGGTAGATCACATAAATAATGATGAGGTATTGAATAGAATTGGGGAGAAGAGGAGTTTGTGGCACAACTTGACAAGAAGAAGGGACCGGTTGGTAGGACATGTTCTGAGGCATCAAGGGATTACAAATTTAGCATTGAAGGGCAGCGTTGAGGGTAAAAATCGTAGAGGGAGACCAAGAGATGAATACACTAAGCAGGTTCAGAAGGATGTATGGTGCAGTAAGTACTGGGAGATGATGAAGCTTGCACAGGAAAGAGTAGCATGTAGAGCTGCATCAAACCAGTCTCCGGACTGAAGACAACAACAACAACAGGAGATCATTAATGTAGAGGCTGGGCAGAATGGGCCCCAGTATGCTTCCCCGGGGTACTGCAGCTAGAATACTGTGTCGTGCCGATCGTTTGCCCTGAACGCCATTGTTGAAATATCTGTTAGTTAGATATGAGTGTATGAGACGTACGAGCCCGTCAGAGAAACCAGCATTGCTTAGTTTTCGTATGATACCGAAAAATTTTTCGATGTCCAGGAACACAGCCTGTGTGACTTTGTTCCTGTTGCAGCCGGGTGTTGTACGTTCAACTCCGCGAGGGAGTTGTGTTGTTGAGTGGTGATTCCTAAAGCCTAACTGCTCCGAACTTAGTGTGTCGCTGGCGATGTCGTGTCTATTGATGTGTTTTAGTATTACCTTCTCTACAATCTTGCAGAACGAGCACGGCATACGAATGGGTTGGTAATTTGGTGTGAGGGTGGGGTCTTTCGCTGGCTTCAAGAGCATCAGGAGCTTGGCCGCTTTCCAAAAGTCAGGGAAGTGTTGGTAACGCAAGATGGCATTCGTTATATGTGTAGTGTATTCTATGGCTCTATCCGCAAACTCCTGGAGGGCATGGTTTTCAAAGCCATCGGGATCAGAGACTTTCCTAGCACGGAATGCTTGACAGCTCATGCGATTTCATTTATGCTAGTACGTCTGATCTCGTTGCCCGTGGGCTAGGTTACAATGCGTGTAACCTCCTGCTCAGTTTCAATCGTGAATACGGGGCCTGATGGAGCGAGGTTCGGCATGAAAGACACTGCAAGGGTTCTGGCCACAAGCTCTGCTTTTCCTTCACTGAATATGCAAGGCCTCCGGGCCTGGCAGAGTAGGAATGTAGTGTTTCTCCCTGGTGAGTTGTCTTGAAGCTTCCACACGCCGGGATGTGTGGCATCTAGGCCCGCGAGTTTTTCCCCCTACTGCTCGTCTCCAAATGTTTGTATTTTCTTCCTTATTAGTGACTGGAGTCTCTTAAACTGCAGTTGTCAGAACGGGCGCCTGGTACGCTTCAAGTATCTTCTGAGGTTGTTCCACACTGAGATAAGGCCCAGGATTTCCTTGGCAGGACCGCGGAATGTTTGGAAGTGTTGTTGTGGAACAATGTCAGACACTGAGTCTTGGACAGCAGAAGTAAGATACTCCACCACTTCATCAGTTTTTTGCGAGTTGTTCATTTCATAGGTATCCGGAGTACGACTATCAACCGTTTCCTCGAACAGAGTCCAATCCGCATGCTCATAGTTCAGAATCATGCGTGGTACCGTGCCCATGGTTCAAATGGCTCTGAGCACTAGGGGACTTAACATCTATGGTCATCAGTCCCCTAGAACTTAGAACTACTTAAACCTAACTAACATAAGGACAGCACACAACACCCAGCCATCACGAGGCAGAGAAAATCCCTGACCCCGCCGGGAATGGAACCCGGGAACCTGGGCGTGGGAAGCGAGAACGCTACCGCACGACCACGAGATGCGGGCTACCGTGCCCATCAGTGTTTCTTCTGTGTGAAGTATTTCATGCATGTAGCCTGAGTCCGGATCGTTATCAACTGTAATGTTGTGTGTGCATGTGATGCCCTCGATGAGGGCATTGTCTAACACATTTGTCCTGAGTCGGGCATTGTGCGGGCACTTAAGTGGCGATGCCTGGCCCTAGTATAATGTAGTTTCGGCCTAGTGCATGTTCGTATAGTTTCTTGCCGTTGGGGGTACGTATTCGTGAATTCCAGGAGTAGTGTTTTAAGTTTAAATCTCCTGCGGCTGTTACCAGCGGTGCTATGTTATTAACTGTTCCGATATCGAGAGTTATTATATTCTGAGGTGGGATGTAGAGCGATACCAGTGCGGTGTTAGTTCCACTGAACTTGCCCTCGGTGTTGGCTCCGTTGAACTTGACCCTCACGGCAGTGGTCTGTGGTCTTTCAGATGCAGGGATCTCAATGTTCGTGTGTTCTTTGTGTATGGTGGCAGCTGTGTCGCCCCTCTTCCTGCGTCGGCTCGGTCGCTACATTAGACGCAGTAACTTGGGATGTTAAACTGTTTGTGAGACATAAGCAGCGTACCGTTGACTAGAGCGATTCGGATGCCCTTGCGCTCCGTGAATGCAACCAATTAGGCTCCTTTGGGTAAGATCCCGTGGCCATTCCAAAGCACTACCTGTGTGATGGTGCTAGCTTTTGCGTTATGGGGCTGGTGTGGTATGGTTGTGGTTTCCATGAGTTGGTAGAAACAGTGATGTTAGAACCGAGCTCGACATGAACTGAAGAGTTGGGTGACACACCCTGTCATCTTCATGATTATTTCGAGGGGCCGTGATTCTGGGGAATAATGTCTCAATTACTCTTCGGAACGTAGAGCTGATGTTGGACGTGTAGGCCTGTTGGTTATCGGTGGTGTTAGTGGCCACTGGTGCTTGTGTTGGCGTCCAGTTTGGTCTAGATCGTGGGTTGGCTGTTCGTGAAGTTGTTGTGGGCGCCTGTGTGGTCTCTGTGGTGAGTTGGTACTTTGAGTCTTAGGTTGGTGTCTGCCCACATATTGTTGCCTTATTGTCTGTATTGTTATTGTGGCGTAACTGTGTTCCCTTTGTTACATTTGTTTCTCTTCCTCCATTTCCTCCATCTTAAATGTGGTTGTTGTTGACCCTGCGTAGGTGCGTTTTCTGTGGCTTATGGTGGGCTGCAACTCCTGATCTTGAGGGGTAAGGTTGTGTTGTCATTTGTGCCCTGTGGTGTAACCGATGTGAGTGTGTTGTTTGGTATTGTCTGAGTTAGCATCGTGTCTGTTACTGTTGCTGTGTGGATGTGCAGCTGTGGTGTTCCTCTGCCCGCCACGTATTGATGGGGATGCTAGATATCACTGCAGCAAAGGGTATACCACTCATAACCAAGAGCGCCCGTGGGGGGGGGGGGGGGGGGGGCGGATTAGGACCTGTGATGATAGCTTTAGCGTGTTTCGTTGTTTTACGCCTCAGAGACCCTTGTAGGCAATGTGCCCCCTGTAGTTGTCAGGTTGGGCCACACCTCAGTTGGAGCATTTGCGTAGTGCTGTTTGGCGTATTTCACAAAGTTGTGCTGTATGGCCACTAGCTCATCTGCGGCCATGGAGAATATCGAATGCACAAAATGCTGGTAGTTGTGACATTGTTGGGGGCTGTGCGGCATGTTGTATATCTCTGCATTCCCGACCAAAAGAAGAAGTAACGTCATCTTGTACAGATCGCGTGATTTGGCCATTTTGGCTAGCACAACCATTTAATTACGCGAAAGTCTAACCGTGCCGACCTCATTCGATTTACGTCAATGCATTCCCAGCCTAAGGCAGAGAGTTCTTTGAGTACTTTGTCTGTGGGAGTTTGGGCATCTACCCCGTTGATCACGTATTGCTGTATTTTTTCAAATACGGTTCTGTATTTGAAGTGCTCTACGTTCCTGTCTTTCAGAAAGTTAAGTATATTCGTGTTATCTGTTTTGTTCACCACATACAGTGCGACGTGGTCCCAGCAAGCTTTGAGTAATATGTCGTGGTGTGTGCTTTCTGTTAAAATCTTTGTTTGGAGACTTAGGTCTCCGTTGTCGTGTGCAATGACTGGTGGGAACCGAGCCGATGCTACGTTTGGGTTCTGGTCAGCTGCGTGTGTGCTTGAGTGTGATGCAGTCGCAGGGTTGTTTGTGTTGCTCCCTGCATTGTTGGTGTCGACACTTGATGTTGATGGAGTTGGCAACAGCACTCGGCGGTTGCCCAGTGAGCTTGTGGGCTCACTTGTCTGTGTGCCGTCTGTACGGTGTCTGTGGCGTGGAGCGACCTACTGCCACGGTCCGTCTTCCGTTTTCGTGTATGTCCTCTGAAGGCCCCCTCTCAGGCTTTTCCGGTGTGGGAGTCAGTGGAGGTGATAGACAGGGCATGTCCAATGTAGCTGCGGCACGCGCCTGTGTGTCTGGTGTGTGATTCACTGTCCACGTGATGTCTCCCTCCACGAGCAGCTTGATTAGTTCATGCTGGTCGGCCATTTGCCGATCCCTCAAGGCCACTGCAGCCTGAAACGCGGGACGGAGATGAAGGCGGGATCAGTCGGTACAGCTGCAACCATGTGTTACCTCAGGCGCGAAATTATAGTCTGAAGATCTTTATTTAACCGACAGGTATCACCAAGATTAGATAACAAGTGACAGCTACTGTCACAAGGGCAGTTTTCGATAGACGGTCGGCGCAGTTCTTCAAACGTTTAGCATGAAATTATTTCTATTTTTGAACCACATTGTTTTAATAATATGATAGAAGAAAATATGTCATTATGAATAACAATTTCTTTGTTACTCAACGTAAGCACACATGGGTATATTTGTGTTCCGAACATCTTAGTAATACCTACTCTTATAGGTGGTCTCAAATAGCAAATAGTTATTTTTTTTCTTTTTTTAAAAATTAAAGTTCAATCATCAGTTGAGGATAATAAAACTTTATAACCAGTTGTTGGGCAAAAACCATTAACAGGACATTCCAAAGATTTAAAATCTTACCTTCTCCTATTATTGTAGTTATTGGTGCCTCTGTACCCTACTTCATCTACGCCTTTATTTAACTTAATTTTTTAAATTTTTTCTGCTGTATCCGTATTACCCGAGGCGTCCCGCAGATAAGTTAATTATCTTAAAGCTGGTCATACACGACACATGACCTTCCACTTCCAACACACTAACATGGTTCTCAGAGTGCCGCTAGCATGGTAAGAAGTAATCGATCAGATCACATATGCGACCGCGCTCTTCTCCAGAGGCATTTTTGATCAACATAAGCTTCGTGCACTACACAGAATTCAAGAAATGGACACTTGTGGAATAGATGCGTAAAATTTATAAGTAGATGTCGAAGACAGCTGATAAAATCGGTTCGCAGCTTTTCACATGCTGTCATCTTTAAATTACATTGCTTGCACACACAAGAGAAACAGATTCGATGCTTCTGTCTGTTGTTTGTTCATGTACATCCGTACTCGTCATGCCCACCTCAAAGAAACCTGTCTATGGCACAGAAAACGTTATTTTGTGCAGCCGTGGTTAACGTTCCATAGTAAGTTCAGAAATTATGACATACATCACTCCGCTATGTACTTTCGAATATACTTCTCAACCAGAAATTTCACGTTACATCACGATAGTCTTTTCCTGTGTGAACAACTTTAACAATATTGAATTTCTTCCGTTTGAAAGAAGTTTAGGTCTTTCTGTCCTGTCATCATTTGTAACGATATTTATTAGCATTTTCTGGTCTCTAGGAAAACGTATAAAAGTAACCTTCACCTCCTCTCTCATCCATTGCATGTCAGAATTTGTTGTGCGTGACACTCCCTCCAACCACGGTACAAAAATTTCCGACTACACCAACTATTCCCAAAATTCGACACTTTTTTTATCTATACTGATAGGGTCATTACGCTACTAGCACTGTCGGCTATTTCGATAACATCATTAATTTAAACGTGCTCGTTAAGGTAATGAAAGCAAAAGGGGTTTTTGCAACCGTTATACTGAAGCTAATTATGTAGTCAGTGGGATCCACACTTAATCCTTAAAATTAAAGTATTTCCGTTGTCAGAAAACCTGCAAATTACAGCTATGTAATTGTTTATTTTACGCTGTTAAAATTCACATAATTATTGGTTAAAATTTTCATGAACGTTATTTTCACAATTTTTAAGTGTTCGACTTGTAACAATCTACGTCAAAGAAGACCAAAAAATGTCGAATGTGGGATGTAATAGGAGCAGTCTGTAATATCCACGCCTTTATTTTATTGAGAATAATATTCACGACAGCATTGTGTGTGGAATGTGAATGAACATTAATCATATTGTCGTGATTTTAATAAAATGGACTTCACCGTTAGTAAAATAATAAACAATTATTATCAGCGAGTAATTTAAAATTTTGTAAAAAATTATATCTCAGACATACACATGTTGTACTGATAGAATGTGTTCTTGTCTCGTAACACAGAGGTGTGTAAAAAATTGTAGTATGTTGCTAATTTAATATTTGGAGAATAGAGTTTGTGTCCTTGAAATGAATCTTCTTTGTTTGGAGGTTTATTTCATTGTATTTCTCGTCCTATATAAATGTCAAGTTTTCTGCTCAGATACAAAAGAGGACAGCCATTAGCGCTATTGATCTACAGCGCGGTTTACTGGTAAATGCTGAACAATTAGCGAGTAACATTGAGAAAAACTTTGAAATGTTAATGCATATAATGAAGGTACAAAAAGATTTAATATGTATTATCTGTTAGTAGTAAAACAGGGGTTAAAGTAGAATTGAGAGGTGATTGTCTTACGTTAGCTGCCATCTTAGTGAGATATGGGAGCGGCAGTATTAAATTGTTTTTCTATACAGACATATATGTTGTGGGTCATAATTGCTGCAATAATTGTGTATTGGTGCCCCAGAACCCATTATGAGGTAAGAAATTCAAGTTTGGTGGTTAATATAGTGAAATTCTATGAATGCAAACAGCATCTTACGTGATATAAATTCTTATCTGCTGATATATGAAGCCTGGTTATTTAGTAACAACTTTTATGAAATATTTTGACAGGAAAAAATACAATAGTGTTGTGTGTGTGTGTGTGGTACTGTGTGACGAAACTGGCCATTATGCTTAAAGAAAAGTGTTGCCGCCTCGAATAACAGTAGCGTTAAATTCGATAAACGATCTACAAATAGTAAAGAGATTTATCATACAACAGCACTGAAAATTATTAAAAATCATTACTCTTGATTAATTCATATTACTTATCATACCAGCTTGTTTGCTGGTTATATAAGGTTAATTTTGTGGACGAACTTAGTGCCATCCACACCGCTTGATAATCAACTATGCTACACGTTCCCAGGTGGAGATTTCTTTAACAGAATAACGATCATTAGCAGGGAAAAAAGTCATTAAATAAAACTTCATGTAACATTAATAAAAAGTAACTAGTTTTATTGTAATCTTGCTGAAATTGTACAACTTGCAGTCGAACTATACACGCCGCAAATCGTACATTTTTGTAGAGCTGTAGGATGGAATGCCATAAACAACATATTAGAAATCCTGATAGGCGGAAGCTGAATGTGAGAGTAAGGGTGCGTTTGGAGGATACTTTTGTACGTTGTTCTTGAATAGCCCGAAAACTACATGCGCTAGTGATAACGTATCCCAGTACAAAATTTAACTACGTCACATAAAATTTCCTGTTTATTTCTTTCTGTAGGGCTAGTAATTTCCTATTAGCGAGCGATAGAATATGAAAATCTAGCGCTTGGTTTTTGATGTCCTGGATATAACATTTCGGATCGCATAAAAAGACATTGCCAAGGGTAGCTCAATTTTGTATAACGTAGCAGGAGCAATAATGAAAATATAAATTAAAGATTATAAACAATTCGTTCCCTCTGGGAATCAAAGTAAGCGCGAATGGCGAACCGACGGAGCTATTATACTTACTCTGTGCAAATATATGGAGGTTAACATCAGAAAAATTGTTAGAAGCACTTCTTGAAATGGCGAAGTCGTAGGTTTCTGGGCATTGACATTGAAGCTACACTCGTCAGTGATTCCAGTCGTTATTAACAGGAAATCGAGACATTGTGGATTATATATCGTTGGTTTCATTCTCAAAATTCCCATTTTTCTGTGTGTATCTGTTTGACGCTATCCTGTAACCTACACCGGTAAGTTAAGATCCTAGCAACGCATCTCTAACATTTTATACTAAATAAACGGGAAGACAGAAGATGGAAACTACGTTCTTTGGTAGTGAAATTATCAGAAAAGGAGCATGTGCTCCATATGAGAAAAACGTAAGTTAAAACTGTTCATTGGTCAGTGCCATGGTCATTAAATCAGCCTAGCATTCACTTGAACCTAGTTTGAGTGACAATGGAAACTGTGCATATGTTGGAAAGCAGGCAGTTTTATTGGAGCAATCATGGGACGGGATAAGTACTATTGAAACAGGTCTATTGGGAATTCGTTATTTACATTTCTGGAATTTATACATACTTTGAATGTCTCAGATACTAAGCGACAATTTCGAATCGCTCACTACTCGCGCGCTGTCTTTGGTCAGAGTAGCTGTGTCGCTGGCAGGTGAGCTTGTTTTTGTCATCGCTGCTTGGCAGTTCAGTCGTTAGAGCAGTAATGAGACAGATGCCGACCAGAGGGCTCATGGCAATGTAGACTTACAGTTAAGTACATGTGCGCTTAAGTAAAATGATTTGAATATTGTGAAACAGAGGACGCAGATTTGATTAGTGATACAGAAGGAATGGCATTAGAAAAGAGTATGAAGGTAATCCTTTTTATTTAGTGGTACTGCAGTCGCGCGTAGTGTAGAATATGTTTTGAACAAGACATATATCTCAGGGAACTTTAGATTTTTCATTAAGGATTGACTAACTTTAAATGTAAGGTATTTTTCGTGTTTATTAACCCTTTCAGGTACATAAGAAAACTAAAGTCCGAGTGATTAAAATTGTTGTATCTCTATGGAAACTGGAGATTTTATAAACAAAATATGTTATTATTTCAAACATTTTCATTTGTACTGCTAAAAAAAAAAAGCTGGGACGTATTTGTCCCTGTGGTCCTTAAAGGACAGTTACAGAGCACATAACACTTAATACACCGAAAAATTGCAGAGGCTGTGTATATGTTGTCTATTTGATGTGAAATTCTGCAAAACAGTTTCTGCTTGAAGTAAAGCATAAATTAAGACCACACTGTTCACAAATATTTTAAGTGCGATTTTCAACACACTTTGAAGCACAATGAACAAATCTCTTCCTTACGTCAGATTTTATCATTCGGTGCTCTGGACTCTTTGGATTACAACTGGTCTGCAACCTTCTTGATGTTTTCACTGCTGTTGATAAATTCCTTTGTCGACTTGAATAATTTCCAATTAGATTTCTCGCAACGCATTGTCTGAACTCTAGGGATGATAGTGTTGATTTGAATCCTTATCCTTCTGCCAATTTTGAATATATTACATATGCATTGTTTACACCAATATCTAGAAGATCAAATTAAATTCTCAGGTAATACTTAATCTTTGCCTTCCTGTCGATGTCATAACTCACTTTCTTCTGGTCCATAAGGTCCACCCCTCCCATCCACTTGTTGTACTTTCTCATCATAAGAGAACACTGAACATTGATCCTTTCAGAAGAACCACACTGATGCCTCTTCACTGTCATACATGTTATTGGGGAAATAAAATTAGTCAGTAGAAAAACTGGCTTGTTATCCATCCATTTGAGGATTGTCAGACCATTGGTACTGAGACTGTATGAATTACCTCTTTTCATTTCCTTGTCTGGAGGGAATGTCTTTGGGATGTTTTTACGATTGGTGCGCACTGTTCCACATGATCTGATATTTTGTAAATCAAGGTAATACTGCAAAGCTGGAGAGTTAAAAAAGTTATCTTTGTAAATTTCACATCCCAGTCCGGATAGTGATTTTGTCAGTTGCAGAACTACTGACTCACCAAGCCCTACTTCAGGACCTGAGTATTTTTTTGCCAGTGTATAAATCAAACTCAAATAGGTAGCCAGTTTCCGAACCACATCTGCACCACATTTTGAAACCCCATTTGTCTGACTTATTTTTGACATACTGTCGCATAATATTATGTCCTTTGAATCTGATCATATGCTCATCTACAGATTGAGCCCTAGTTGCACTAAGAGATTCCTGGAAGGTTTTGTTAAAATGGGTAATTACAGGTCTCATTTTGTATGTGTGGTCTTCCTTTATTGATTGATCTCCATTGTTGGAAAAATGTAAGTACTTTCGAATCTCTTCAAACCGATGTAGTGGCATAATATAAGGAACACCTAAATCGGGTTCAGTTGCCCAGTAGCTTCTAAATGTAGGCAAAATATGGTACCCCATTACCAGGTTCATGCCAAGAAATGCCTTGATTTCATCTTCATTTGTGCTGAATGCATTGCCTGATTGTTCTGCATACCGAATACTTTCAGGAATTAATATATCATGCACCAAATCTTTTAGGCCAATAGTGGAAGAAAAAATTTCAAATGGCTGTGGCATTTCACAATTTTCACTGACACTAAACAAAAGCACTTTCCCAAATTCATGATTCATGTTATCACTGAACTGTCTTGGTTGGTAAGTTCTGGACCATTTAAATTCTGGTACATGTGGAAGGGAATCAGGTACCTAAGCATTTGGTTCTGATATTTTGTCTGTATGCCTTCTTTTATTAGATAGGCTATGTATTTCTTTTTCAGGATCTTCTATAATAACATGTTCTCTTTCATCTTCCATATCTCCTTCAAGTAAAATTTTATCTTCTTCATCCAGTAACAGATTATCTTCGTCATCACTACTGCAAGCCTCCAAAATCTGCATAACACTTTCATCAGTGATGAGAAATTCTCTTCTTCTGGAGCACATGACCTAAAAGGAGATTTGAAATTATACCAGTACAAATTTTGTCAGCTTATTTAATAAAATGAAAGATAATATATTTTCAACCGAATTTTAAATACCATTCAGCTCGTTTTTCTTACGTAATAGTAACGATTTCATGACATTCAAAAACAAGTACACAAATTACCATTGAGGTACATTGGGACAACTATGTCCCAAAGAATGAAAATAAAGTTTTCCACTGATGAAATACAGTTATTTTCTAAATGAATGGTGTAAAGTAAAAGAGAAACTTACTTTAATATACTTTCAAGCCTTGACAGTAAGGCAGAGAACACAATACGCACACAATAAGTGAATAAATTTGTGTGTCAGCTCAAAGTGAGAACCACCAACAATAACCGACGACTAATAGTAGTTATAGTAATTGTTGCCACCAAAGATGTACGATATTAAAGAAAACAAATATCTCTGCTTCAAGTAGAGCATCTGCAGCACATCAACTGTAGTTACAGTCCAATTAGTAAGGTGATTTATATGTGGGACAAATGTGTCCCATGTACGTGAAAGGGTTAATAAATTAACTAACATTTATGTGAGTAAGAGTTTGATATAAGTGTTGCTCTTTGTCAATGTTAATGAGTGTTTGGACATGACTTGCACTCAAGTATTAATACAGAGAGACTATAATTAAAGTTAAACCTTCAGAACGGTGTAGAAATAACATCACTGATCAGAATGACGTCAATTTGCAATGGAATATTGTCGGAGAAGGGGGAAAACGTATGGCAGAAGAAAAATAAATAGTTTCAAATTGTAGCAATAGATGTCACTGTAAGCTTCGTAATTTAATAATGTTAGACTACAAATGACAAATGAATCATACAACAATGCCTAAGGCAGAAGAAAACAATTGTGTGAAAATCGATCAATAGATGGCGCTGTATGTGTCAGAGTACCTAAACGAAAACGCCTGTCATGCGCACGACCCACGAAGTTTGTATAAACACGCTCCTTTCGTGTCTGCCACGTTCGCCATGACTGTCTCAACGTAGCATCGCGCTCTACTTATAAAGCTGTATTACAAGAATGATGACTGTGCACACGTTGCTCTGGAGAAGTTGCGGACACTGAAGGGTTTTGAAAATTCAGAAATGGGAAAAGACGGGTACTTTTCATGTGCAACCTGGTAGAGGGAGGAAACGAATTGATTCAACGTCAGTGGAAGCAGCGGCCACAGCAGTGCAGCAGGAGACGAGTGGTGGTGTGCAAGGGTGTAGTGCACGGAGAATTGCCCGCACACTGGACATGCCCGTGAGCACGGTGCGTAAAATCCTTCGAAACATCCTTCTTTGCTATCCATTCAAAATTAACCATGTGCACGAGTTGCATCCTGTTGACCTGCCAGCAAGAGAGACCATTGCTTTAGAATTTCTTGCCCGCATGGAAGTGGACAATGACTGGCCGTGGAATATTTTGTGAACAGACGAAGCCCTCTTCCATCTGACAGGACATGTCAATAGCCAGAATTGTCGAATATGAGCAACAGAAAATCCACATGCAAATCAACCAGTACCACTTCATCCTGAAAAGGTCACTGTGTGGTGCGGGTTTACAGGGTCATTTATCATAGAGCCATATTTTTTCGAAGAGACAGGTGCTTCAGGTCGTTACCTGTTCCGTCACTGGTAAGCATTACGAGTGTCTTTTGTGCAACCACGTCGTTCCAGCTCTCCAACAGAGTAGATGTGTGATGGGATCAATTATATGCAAGATGGCGCACCTCTGCACATTACAAACCCAGTTAAGTAGCTGCTGACGCGCCATTTCGGAAATGATAGAATTATCAGCCGCCATTTTCCTGCAACCTGGCCGTTCTGATCACCTGATCTTAATCTGTGTGACTTCTGGTTGTGGGACTATCTGAAAAACATGTTCAGTGTTCCGATAGCAAATTTAGCTGCATCGGAGGCACACATCGCGCAACACGTTCTGAGCGTGACCCCGCAAACACTTCGATCGGTTGTGGATCATGCTGTTTCTCGATTTCAACTTGTTGCAGAAAACAGTGGAAAGCATACTTAACATGTTTTGCGCCAGTCACACGAAAATTAATAATCCAATTTTATTTTGACTGATGCTTTTTAAGATGTTTTTCGGTTCAGGACAGTTAAAAACAGATGTGAGTGTTGCTTTTATGCGGTTTTTGGCCTGAGGACAACTAAAAACTGATTTTTCCCATCCGATATGGTATGATATGATCTATCCGTGGTGGATGGGCTTACGTAAGTAACAGTATCACACCTGTACACCCATGCACACTGACTAGTACAGTTTGTCTAACGTCAAACGTAAATCTTAGGCATTCTTGCGTGATTCATTTTGTCATTTGTAGTCGCCCACTATTAAATTATGATGCCTACAGCGCCACCTATTGCTATATTTTGTAACTATTTATTTTACTTCTGCCATACGTTTCCCTTCTCCGATAATATCCCGTTGCAATTTGACATCGTTCTGAGCAGCGGTGTTATTTTTACAGCGGTTTGATAGTTTAACTTTAATTATAATCTTCCTGTTTATCAGTTAATTTAAAAACAGTTTGTTAAATAAGTATTACACATAGTAGCATTGTCCACATCATCGATCCTAGTCATTTTTATTTAAAGTGTGCCTCGCTCAATGATGGTTATAAAATGGTTCACTTGTTGTCTGGAGCATTCTACTAAGCTTTCAGCAACTGTAGTTACAAATTCGCAGCTGGCGCACAGAGAGCAGGAAGCACCGCGTTTCCAAGCAATTACATTACGAGGTAATTTCAGGATCAGTTTGCTACGAAAATTATCAACGGATAGGGACCATTTTATAAACAGCATTATTAGGCAGATCGTCAAGGCGCAAGAGCCACATCGTTTAAGTTTAATAGATTAGTAGTGAAGTTCAGGATTTAAATGGTCTGCATATTTGTTTAGAAAGATTATACAGCAAGACCAAATTCTACAGCAAGGCCAAATTCATGTTGTATTCTTGCAGGCAGATATATTTGGTTTCTCTCGCAGCTGGAAACGCACAAAGTCACCCAAAGCTCAACAACAGCAAAGCTACAATCAACCAATCAAGCCAGTAGAGTTCAAAACCAAAACAAACGTAAAGCATTTACAACGAAAACGTTCGTTGTATATCACGAACGAAGTTGAACAGTACAAGCTCAAAATCAAATCAAACGACAAGAATTTATAAAGAAAATTTTCACTACGTATTACGAACGAAATTGAGCAATACGAGTTGGTGGAAATGAGAGCAATTGTGCAAGAAAAAAGAAGTGTACTGTTCATTATGCCATACGTACGTTCATCAGAAACCTCGAACAGGGCCAATACTAAAAGGTGAACAAGAGTTCATACGACGATTTCGATTACATTATTATTTGTTCAGGTTTCTGCCACAGTCTGTCAGTCACTGAAGGACGCCTGATCTTTAGTATAACCTGATATCTTGACTGTACCACTTTTGTATTATGGTCATGCCACACTTACCATGCGGATCTGTTTTATGCAGATGTCCTGTGAGCGTATCGGTGGAATTAGGCTCTAACAATCAATTTAAATGCAGACAATGGTTAGAGAATGAGAACGTTCGAAACTAATCACAAGCAAGAAATGGTATGCAACTGTGGCAGAAACCTGAACGAACAATATTCAAATTTGAGTTGCCAGTTCTTTTATCAAGAAAATGTAGGAACTAAACAAATTTTCGATTTTATTGGAAAAAGGCAATGAGTGATGCACAGTGGCCTGAGAGAGGATACTTGTTTGCACTCCTTGCAGTAACAATAAAAGTAGATTTTTCTCAAACTTTATGTAGAATTACTGTCAGACGACGAAGGAAATCAGTTCCATATATGAGTCTACGATTATATGTGCAATCTTTACGTCAAGTTCCGTGTCGATGGTAATTTCAGTTTATTTAAGTCCAATGACAAATATTATAAAGGCATACAGCTATCAACAGATACAATTTAGGGAGAGGGTTCGGCGCATAGTCTCCAATTACATTGTACCACCTATTCCACAAAAGAGTTACCACTTGTTTCCGTCGCTCATGGTAACTGCTTGAGATTACGCAGTGAGCACCGTCTGTAATTTCTATCTGATGATAGCTGTATGCCAGAAATCGTTATTTACCAAGGATTGCAAGAATTAAAGGGCCGTTAGATGGAAATTAGAATTTACGTTATAGAGAATGGAAAGTAGAATGAAATTAGAAACTATAGGAGGCTGAAAACGTTTAGTTGCATATTGATATTACAGAATGCATCAAAAAGAAAATGTATTATGAACGCATTTATTTCTTAAACAGCAAAACATACAATTATGAAACTAGGGACAAATATTTACGAATATTTCAAGTTTATATCATAGATGTTCAAAACGTCCTACACCAGCAACGCGAATAATATCACATTGATACTCGAATTCCTCCCATATTCGGGTGAGAATGTCCGTCGTCACTGATGTTCTGGCAGTACGGATTCCTTGTATGTATTGTATTGTATGTTAACCGGGGACCTATAAACGACGGAGAGGCCCCGTTCCCGCCGCAGCCGCAGTGGTCCACAATCCCACGACGATTACCGCAGTCCACCTCTCCGAGCCGGCCGGGGTGACCGAGCGGTTCTATGCACTACAGTCTGGAACCGCGCGACCGCTACAGTCGCAGGTTCGAATCCTGCCTCGGGCATGGATGTGTGGTGTCCTTAAGTTAGTTAGGTTCAAGTAGTTCTGAGTTCTAGGGGACTGATGACCTCAGATGTTAAGTCCCATAGTGCTCAGACCCCTTTGAACCATTTTTGTTATTGTGCGGTTCGGCCCCCGATGGATCCCCCAGGAAACGTCTCACACCAGACGAGTACAACCCCTATGTTTGCGTGGTAGAGTAATGGTGGTGTACGCGTACGTGGAGAACTTGTTTGCGCAGCAATCGCCGACATAGTGTAACTGAGGCGGAATAAGGAGAACCAGCCCTCATTCACCGAGGCAGATGGAAAACCGCCGAAAAACCATCCACAGACTGGCGGTTCACCGGACCTCGACACAAAACCGCCGGGCGGATTCGTGCCGGGAACCAGGTGCTCCTTCCCGCCCGGAAAGCCATGCGTTAGACCGCACGGCCAACCGGGAGGGCACTCTTACCCTGCCCGACACATTCTGTGTCTGTAAACTTTTGGTACCATCAACGAATATTTCATCCATTCAGAGGGTCGGTATGGTGCATGAAGCTGAAACTTCCTTACGCTGTAATCACAGACTTACACTTCCAAAATTCGAGAATACAAAATGTCTGCCGTCGAGTAGCTGTTTTGCAACATGTGATGGTAAACGTGCTGACAGCAGACAATCGACATCTAGCGGCAGTGAATATAAACTAGACATAACCGAGCCGTGGCGCTGCGATCTGTAGTTTTGACAATATAATACATTGTAATACGTATGTAGTTTTTCAAGCACCCTGTAATTATCAGTAAGCCGGCCAGTGTGGCCGAGCGGTTCTAGGCGCTACAGTCTGGAACCGCGTGACCGCTACGGTCGCAGGTTCGAATCCTGCCTCGGGCATGGATGTGTGTGATGTCCTTAGGTTAGTTAGGTTTAAGTAGTTCTAACAAGGGAACCTCCCCATCGCACCCCCCTCAGATTTAGTTATAAGTTGGCACAGGGATAGGCCATGAAAAACTGAACACAGATCAATCGAGAAAACAGGAAGAAGTATTGTGGAACTATGAAAAAAATAAGCAAAATATACAAACTGAGTAGTCCATGCGCAAGGTAAGCAACATCAAGGAGGGTATCGGCTTACGAGCGCCGTGGTCCCGTGGTTAGCGTGAGCAGCTGCGGATCGAAAGGTCCTTGGTTCAAATCTCGTCTCGAGTGAAAAGTTTAAATTTATTTTTATTTTCAGACAATTATCAAAGTTCAGGCACTCACACATAATCAACTTCGCTCTCCAAAATTCCAGGACATGTTCAGATTTGCTTGGACATATGCAGGATTTGACGGTCTACACACGGAAACGTTTTAAAACGTAAAAAACGTATGTTTTGACAGAGCATAGAGAAAACGGTGCGACTGTGAAACTGTTGCATTCATTTGTTGCGGTTTATGTGATAAACTCTTATGTTTTCATCACTTTTTTGGGAGTGATTATCACATCCACAAGAAAACCTAAATCGGGCAAGGTAGAAGAATCTTTTTACCCATTCGCCAAGTGTGCAAGTTAGGTGGGTCGACAACAGATTCCTGTAATGTGACGCACATGCCGTCTCCAGTGTCGTATAGAATATTTCAGACGTGTTTTCCTGTGGAGGAATCGGTTGACCTATGAATTTGCGATCAAATATTTTCGGTTCCTATTGGAGAGGCACGTCCTTTCGTCTATTAATCGCACGGTTTTGCCGTGCGGTCACAAAACACAGACACTAAACTTATTACAGTGAACAGAGACGTCAATGAATGAACGGTCAGATCGTAACTTTGCGAAAATAATGTAAGTAAAACTTTTACTCGAGGAAGGACTCGAACCAAGGACCTCCCGTTCCGCAGTTGCTCACTCTAACCACGGGACCACGGCGCTCCTCAGCTCACATCGTCCTTGATGTTGCATATCTTACACTAGGACTACTCAGTTTGTATATTTTGCTTATTTTTTCATAGTTCCCCACAACTTCTTCCTGTTTTCTCGATTGATCTGTGTTCAGTTTTTCAAGGCCTATCCACTGTGCCAATTTATAACTAAATCTGAGGGGGGTGCGATGGGGAGGTTCCCTTGTAAGTTCTAGGGGACTGATGATCTCAGAAGTTGAGTCCCATAGTGCTCAGAGCCAATTAGCAGTAAATATTGAGTGCAGAAGGAACAGAAGTGAAGTTAGAGAGGTAGCGAAGGGTCACGAATCGAGCGGGGCAATCACCCGAGGTCTGCTGCGACGTCGCCTGGTGACGCTGGAACCGGCGAACGCGGAAATTCGATTGAATGGTGTTGCTCAAGAACAATACAGGCCGCATACTTCATAGGCTTCCCTCACTCTCGTCCCCTGCCAGTTCGCGTTCGCTCCTGTTACTGCAGAAAAGCAGAACGTCCGAGAAAGGTAACTTCTGCGGCGCTCATCCGACCTCAAGGCCTCGACTAACAGAAATTCCGCAACAAGAAGCCGCAGCGAGGGCATTCTGTAGATGGAATTCCTTTTTTCTGCCAGCTCACTTTCCTGTGCTCTCCCTCCCCCCATCTTCCGTCGGCCGAGTACATCTCTCTCTCTCTCTCTTTCTCCTTCCCCGTTCCGGACGCAAAAAGCAAAGCAGATTCTGGTGGGTGTACAGCCCACTCATATCTCAGCTGTATGCTTCCTTCCCCTTCTTGTTGCACGAGATGCAAGCTATGCAAGCAACCCTCCGGCGGGCGAGTTGTACCGGCGCTGCAGACCGCTCCGCCGCGCTTTTCTGCGGAAGGAGGCACTGGCTGCAGTGACGGCGGAGGCGTGGCGCTGGAGAGAGTGTGCTGGAATTTAATTACAGAAGACGGACGTGGAGAGTTGTTCCTTCATTGCCTTCTTGACTTTTTTTAATGTGACTTTCTCGCACGCAATTTTGTTTCTCTTTCCTTCGCATTTTCTTCTTCTATGTCCCTGCTCGCAGTCCATCCACCCGTCTCGTGAATGGCTCGTTAATTGTTTGGAATTCCTTTTTAACAGCCAATGCGCAGGCCACAGTTAAACGCCAGAGAAGATTGACGGCCCTCAGGGACGAGACGGCGGTAGAACGGATGTCTTGCTCCCATCTACAGCGTGAGGTCTCTGAACAGAAATTACACGCTTCTGCTTCACTACTGCGGTAACAAAAATTTTGATTAAGAATTCCATAGCATTCCACACAAAAAGTAAACGAAAAATTACAAAAATTTTAGCATGTGGGTTTGGTATACCTCAATTAATTTTTATTAATTGAAGTACAAGTCACTTTTCTCTGCGAAATTAATTATTGTATCGTAATTACTTCAGGTTCCGTCTATCTTCCAGTGCAGTTTTCTACACATATTACGTCAAATATGTTGCATTCTTCAGTTGTCTTGCACCATACGGAAACATTCTGATATCATTACGTGTCTCTATACGCAAACAAACAACATTTCCATTGTAATTTACTCATTAGAATACGGAAATAATACAAGACATCCATTTTTGAAATTAAATGATGATCTGTACTTCTACATAAAGAGAAGACGTAATTTAATGATGTCTCCAAAAATCTTGAAAAGTTCTTGACCAATTTAATTCAAACTTTTACACAAGGCTCTGCTAAATATTCTGATGGACACTTGATATATCGTTCAATACCCATAAAATACAAATATTTATATAATACTTAAAGAGGAAATATTATTTCCAAAAGTCTCGGAAAGTCCTTGACCAATTTAATTCAGATTTGTACACGTTACTCTAATAAACATTCGGATGGCCATATGATATATGCAAACAGGAAATTTAGTTCCCACTAATCTCGAAAAGTTCCTCACCGATTTTCTTCAAATTTATACACGACGCTCCAATAAACACTCGTACAGGCATGGGATCCACTTTGTTAGCAAAAACCTAGAAGAGTTGTTGACTGATTTACTTCCAATTATTAGGCGATGCTCCAATAAACATTCTTATGCAGACATGGTATGTATTTTTAAACGAACAGGGTATTTCAAAACTCGAAGGAAATACTCCAGGAATGTACTTTGCATTTAAAGAGAAGAAAGAAGTCTAGTAAACATAGGCTCTATATGTATACTTTAAGAGCTATGAGCACGTGTTCATCTTCGCTTCTATGAAACAGTTCCTTTCTACGGCAAGCTCTTTGCGTTCCATATTTTAGGAGGAGGTAGTAAGGACCCAAAGAAAAGAATGTAGAGTAAACATACGAGTATAGTCTAAAATGCATGCCTTAAGAGCTTTGAGCACTTTCTCAATGAAAGAGACGTATTTCACACTAGCGATGATGAAAACGTGCTCATACCTCTTAAGATATGCATTTTAGAGTCCTTGCTTACTACATATTTTTTTCTTGTTTCAGCCCATACTACCTCCTCCCAAAAATATGGAAAGCAAAGAACCTGTAGTATAAGAGGTGTGTTTCACAGTACAGAAAGTAACAAGAGCTCATAGATCTTCAAGTACGCATTTTAGAGGCCATGTTTACTGGATTTATTTCTTGTTTTGGTGGGAACTACTACGTATCGAAATATTCGACTCGTTTTAACACCCTTTGTAAAGGAGACAAGACGTTAGCGCTCTTGACCGATTTACTTCAAATTTTACACCATATTTTACTGAACATCCCCTTTCATAAGAAGTGCTGCCTCGAAAACACTCTTGAATTGGTAAAGATTGAAAGTAGGAATGCGCACAAGAGTACACGCCCGGTCGCCACCATGGACGACATATTTGTTTGTGTACGATAATGCTCATACGTATACTTAAACTCTGAAGAGCATATGCTCCAAAAACCACAGCACCATGCAAGGTGGAGAGAACTCTGTGTCAATAACAGTAGCACGCTAGCGGCAACATACAATCAATGTTTTCTCTTCGTGATAGCAATGGAGGTACTATCGAAGAGAGTGCTGCCAAATGAGACTTACTAAACACAGCCTTCCGAAATGCTTTTCCCAAAAGAAGACGAAGTAAATATTCCAGAATTCAAATCAGGAACAACTGCCAACGTGAGTAACGTAGAAGTAAATATCCTCAGAGTAGTGAAGCAACTTACAACATTTAATAACAGCAAATGTTCTGGTCTAGTTTGTATAGAAGTTAGGTTCCTTTCAGAGTATGCTGACGCAATAGCTCCATACTTAACAATCATAGACAACCATTCGATCGACGAAAGATACGTATCGAAAGACTGGTAAGTTGCACAGGTCACACCAATATTTACGAAATGTAGTACGAGTAATCCAAAAAATTACAGGCCCATATCGTTAACGTCGATATGCAGCAGGAATTTTGGAACATATTGTGTTCGAACTTTATGAATTATCTGTAAGAAAACGGTCAATTGACACACAGTCAACATGGGTTTAGAAAATATCATTCTTGTGAAACATAAGTCCCTGGCGTAAATATGATATCTTTTAAAAACAGGTAGTTCTTTACTCGCATGAAGTGTTGAGTGCTATTGACAAGGGATTTCAGATTGATTCCGTATTTCTGGATTTCCGGAAGGCTTTCGACACAGTACCACACAAGCGGCTTGTAGCGAAATTGCGTGCTTATGTGACGGTATTCGTGATTTCTTGTCAGATAGGTCACAGTTCGCAGTAACTGACGGAAAGTCGTCGAGTAAAACAGAAGTGATATCTGGCGTCCCCCAAGGTAGAGTTATAGGCCTTTTGTTACTCCTTATCTATATAAACAATTTGGGAGGCAATCTGAGCAGCCATCTTAGGTTGTTTGCAAAAGACGCTGTCGTTTATCGGTTAATAAAGTGATCAGAAGATCAAAAAAATTGGAAAACGATTTAGAAAAGATATCTATACGGTGCAAAAATTGGCAACTGACCCTAAGTAACGAAAAGTGTAAAGTCTTCCACATGAGTGCCAAAGGAATCAGTCAAACTTCGGTTACTCGACAAATCAGTCAAATCTAAAGGCCGTAAATTCATCTAAATAGCTAGTAATTACAATTAGGAACAACTTCAGAGGGAAGGAACACATAGAAAATGTTGTGAGGAAGGCTAACCAAAGATTGCGTTTTATGGCAGGCCACTTAGAATATGTAACTGATCTACTAAGGGGACTGCCTACACAACGCTTGTTCGTCCTTTTTTAGAATACTGCTGCGCGGTGTGGGATCCTTACCATATAGGACTGACACAGTACATCGAAAAGTTCAAAGAAGGGAAGCACGTCTTGTGCTATTGCGAAATAGGGGAGAGAGTGTCACTGAAATGTTACAGGATTTGGGGATGGACATAATTAAAGCAAAGGTGATTTTCGTTGCGGAGGAATTTTCTGACGAAATTCCGATCACAACGTTCTCCCCCGAATGCGAAAAGATTTTGTTGACGCCGACCTACACTAAGAGAAAAGATCACTATGATAAAATAAGGGAAATCAGAGCTCGTACGGAAAGATATAGGTGTTCGTTCTTTTCGCGCGCTATTCGTTTCGTTTCACACTTCATCGAATTATTTCCAGTAGCTATTTCAACGTTTTGACAGAGTTCAGCCCTCTAATTTTAATCCTGTAACCAGATGCTTTGTTTTGGACATCAACGTTAATTCACACTTACAGATCACCGCTAAAATAAACCAAACGGAAACACTACGATGATGCTTCGCGATAGACAACAGCGTCCTCAGTTATCAGTCGCAGAGCTCTATTGACTCTATTTGATAAATCGTTTGTCTGTATTAAGAACGACAGCGCTTCTGAGTTTTCTGTTTGATAAAATCATCATATTTATTGTTAATCTCTCATAAAATGAGCTGCCTCATGTGACTGGAAGTAATAGTTGGTCATTTGTGTTTATATGTGGGTAAGAGAACGGATGCACCGATTTACAGACCAAAATCAATTACCCTTCTCTTTTGAGGGTCCTGGACCAAACTCTATATGACATTACGCTGGTTATCAGATGACACCGTGATAAACTACTGAAGGCCTTTCGGAATTGTACCAAAAAAATGGTTCAAATGGCTCTGAGCACTGTGGGACTTTACAGCTGTGGTCATCAGTCCCCTAGAACTTAGAACAACTTAAACCTAACTAACCTAAGGACATCACACACATCCATGCCCGAGGCAGGATTCGAACCTGAGACCGTAGCAGTCGCATGGTTCCGGACAGCGCGCCTAGAACCGCGAGACCACCGCGGCCGGCGAATTGTACAAGTTCAAGCTCATCTACAGTTTACAAGATACATCATGTGGAAAAAGGAACTGTGGTGTCACCGCCAGACACCACACTTGCTAGGTGGTAGCTTTAAATCGGCCGCGGTCCATTAGTACATGTCGGACCCGTGTGTCGCCACTGTCAGTGATCGCAGACCGAGCGCGACCACACGGCAGGTCTCGAGAGACTTACTAGCACTCGCCCCAGTTGTACGGACGACTTAGCTAGCGATGCAACACTGACGAAGCCTCGTTTATTTGCAGAGAAGATAGTTAGAATAGCCTTCAGCTAAGTCAATGGCTACGACCTAGCAAGGCGACATAGCAATTGATAGTTATCGTATGAAGCATGTCTCATCAAGAACGATGTATACAAATGCTGGATTAAAGTTAAGTATTCCAGAAGCTACGTACTTTTCTTTATAGCATACTTTACGTATCCTGTTTCAGACCTCACGCCATCCTGCGTGAGCTTATAGCGTGCATTTCGGCCTGCTCTAGCTATATAACAGGAACAATGATACACAGCAGTCATTTGTCATCAGTCTGTGCTTGTCCTATGACAGCAGCTTGTTTTCTCTCCAAGAAGGCTTACGCTTTGTCCAGTATCCTACAAGGGGCGGAGGTAATCAATTTTGGTCTGTAAATCGGTGGATCCGCTCTCTTACCGATTTGTAAACAGAAATTTTCAAGTACCATTTCTAGTTACATGAGACAGTACGCTGTATTAGAGATTGTAGATAAGTATCAGCTGCGAAAGAGATTAATGCCTACTACATATGTAATAGCATGCAAGTGCATCTCGGTTCACAATCGTAGCCGGGCTGCCGCCGCCACCACCAGCAGTTGCGGACGATAAACCGTGGACGCAGAAGCCCTTTGCTGCTGCATGTGTTTCGCATCGACCTCCTTCTGAGTGACGGCACCCGCTCCTAGAACAATGACACCGTTCGAAATGTTTCGACGTGACATAGAAAAAAAGGGCTTCTGCAGCAATAGTCAGTGTCGGACAGTGATATTTAACTTCTCCCCCAGTTTAGCCTATTTTCACTGAACAGTTGAGCAGTTGTATGAAGTCCGGTCACCACCAACGTCTTCAGGACACGAACTACCGTCCGTTGATTGACCGCCTGGCCTCTTGGAAGCCAGCTCTCGGCCGCTGCCACGTGGTCCGAGACAAACAGTCGGAAACAGTCCATGGCGCCTGTGGTTTACACCCGGGGCAATCACGCTTGTTTTAGCAACACATTGTCTGTCTAAATCGTATATTGTTCCACCCACCGCAGCGGGAGTCACTTACCCACAGTTTCCCATTTACTCATATCTAACTAACAGATATTTCAACAATGGCGTGCAGGGCAAACGATCGGCACGACACAGTATTCTAGCTGCAGTACCCCGGGGAAGCATACTGGGGCCCATTCTGCTCAGCCTCTACATTAATGATCTCCTGTTGTTGTTGTTGTCTTCAGTCCTGAGACTGGTTTGATGCAGCTGTCCATGCTACTCTATCCTGTGCAAGCTTCTTCATCTCCCAGTACCTACTGCAGCCAACGTCCTTCTGAATCTGCTAAGTGTACTCATCCCTTGGTCTCCCTCTACGATTTTTACCCTCCACGCTGCCCTCCAGTACTAAATTGGTGATCCCTTGATGCACCTCTTCTCCCCAATTCCATTCATTACCTTCTATTCTCTTTTTGTCTAAACTATTTATCGTCCATGTTTCACTTCCATACATGGCTACACTCCATACAAATACTTTCAGAAACGACTTCCTATCACTTAAATCAATACACGATGTTAACAAATTTCTATTCATCAGAAACGCTTTCCTTGCCATTGCCAGTCTGCTTTTCATATCCTCTCTACTTCGACAGTCATCAGTTGTTTTGCTCCCGAAATAGCAAAACTCCTTTACTACTCTCAGTGTCTCATTTCCTAATCTAATTCCCTCAGCATCCCCCGACTTAATTCGACTACATTCCATGTTCCTTGTTTCGCTTTTGTTGATGTTCATCTTAAGCCCTCCTTTCAAGACACCGTCCATTCCGTTCAACTGCTCTTCCAAGTCCTTTGCTGTTTCTGACAGAACTACAATGTCATCGGCGAACCTCAAAGTTTTTATTTCTTCTTCACGGATTTTAATGCCTACTCCGAAATTTTCTTTTCTTTCCTTTACTGCTTGCTCAATATACAGATTGAACAACATCGGGGAGAGGCAACAACCCTGTCTCACTCCCTTCCCAACCACTGTTTCCCTTTCATGCCCCTCGACTCTTATAAGTGCCATCTGGTTTCTGTACAAATTGTAAAAAGCCTTTCGCTCCCTGTATTTTACCCCTGCCACCTTTAGAATTTGAAAGAGAGTATTCCAGTCAACATTGTCAAAAGCTTTCTTTAAGTCTACAAATGCTAGAAACGTAGGTTTGCCGTTCCTTAATCTTTCTTCTAAGATAGGTCGTAGGATCAGTATTGCCTCACGTGTTCCAGTGTTTCTACGGAATCCAAACTGATCTTCCCCGAGGTTGGCTTCTACTAGTTTTTCCATTCGTCTGTAAAGAATTCGTGTTAGTATTTTGCAGCTGTGACTTATTAATATGATTGTTCGGTAATTTTCACATCTGTCAACACCTGCTTTCTTTGGGACTGGAATTATTATATTCTTCTTGAAGTCGGAAGGTATTTCGCCTGTCTCATACATCTTGCTCACCAGATGGTAGAGTTTTGTCAGGACTGTCTCTCCCAAGGCTGTCAGTAGTTCTAATGGAATGTTGTCTACTCCTGGGGCCTTGTTTCGACTCAGGTCTTTCAGTGCTTTGTCAAACTCTTCACGCAGTATCGTATCTCCCATTTCATCTTCATCTACATCCTCATCCATTTCCATAATATTGTCCTGAAGTACACCGCCCTTGTATAGACCCTCTATATACTCCTTCCACCTTTCTGCTTTCCCTTCTTTGCTTAGAACTGGGTTTCCATCTGAGCTCTTGATATTCATGCAAGTGGTTCTATTTTCTCCAAAGGTCTCTTTAATTTTCCTATAGGCAGTATCTATCTTACCCTCGTGAGTTAAGCCTCTACATCCTTACTTTTGTCCTCTAGCCATCCCTGCTTAGCCGTTTTGCACTTCCTGTCGATCTCATTTTTGAGACGTTTGTATTCCTTTTTGCCTGCTTCACTTACTGCATTTTTGTATTTTCTCCTTTCATTAATCGAATTCAGTATCTCTTTTGTTACCCAAGGATTTCTAGTAGCCCTCGTCTTTTTACCTACATCATCCTCTGCTGCCTTCACTATTTCATTCCTCAAAGCTACCCATTCTTCTTACACTGCATTTCTTTCCCCCATTTGTGACAATTGTTTCCTTATGCTCTCCCTGAAACTCTGTACAACCTCTGGTTTAGTCAGTTTATCCAGGTCCCATCTCCCTAAATTCCCACCTTTTTGCAGTTTCTTCAGTTTTAATCTACAATTCATAACCTATAGATTGTGGTCAGAGTCCACATCTGCTCCAGGAAATGTCTTACAATTTAAAACCTGGTTCCTAAATCTCTGTCTTACCATTATATAATTTATCTGATACCTTTTAGTATCTCCAGGGTTCTTCCATGTAAACAACCTTCTTTCATGATTTTTGAACCAAGTGTTAGCTATGATTAAGCTATGCTCTGTGCAAAATTCTACCAGGCGGCTTCCTGTTTCATTTATTAGCCCTAATCCATATTCACCTACTATGTTTCCTTTCCTCCCTTTTCCTACTCTTGAATTCCAGTCACCCATCACTATTAAATTTTCGTCTCCCTCCACTACCTGAATAATTTCTTTTATCTCATCATACATTTCATCAATTTCTTCGTCATCTGCAGATCTAGTTGGCACATAAACTTGTAGTACTGTAGTAGGCGTGGGCTTCGTGTCTATCTTGGCCACAATAATGCGCGCACTATGCTGCTTGTAGTAGCTTACCCGTACTCCTAATTTTTTAATCCATTGTTAAACCTACTCCTACATTACCCCTATTTGATTTTTTATTTATAACCCTGTATGCACCTGACCAAAAGTCTTGTTCCTCCTGCCACCGAACTTCAGTAATTCCCACTATATCTAACTTAATCTAACCATTTCCCTTTTTAAATTTTCTAACCTACCTGCCCGATTAAGGGATCTGACATTCTATGCTCCGATCCGTTGAACGCTAGTTTTCTTTCTCCTGATAACGACGTCCTCCTGAGTAGTCTCCGCCCGGAGATCCCAATGCTATAGATGTATAATATAACAAGAGTTTCGTCACGGCACTGAACACTTGGAGTAGCCGCAATTAGTTTTCAAGTAACAGTATGCTTTTTCCCATTCCTCTTGAAAGAGAGTTAGTCGGCGATAAAACGTTTGATATGTTGGTGTTCTCATCCGTAGATTAATTTTTAAATGTCATAAACACATGAAAAGGGCATTGAACGTTTTATATGCAGAATTAACCATGGGATCCTTCTGTCCAAAGTGGTAGCTGCATTTCTTGAATGCTGACCGAAAGCTAATATGAAATTCCGTTTCTCAACAAAATTTATGTCTCTTTAAAAACAATCCATCCGATATTGTGCTCTCATACGATGTTCTGGATTAAACGTTGGTAAAGCACTTCAAGGGAGAAAATACACCGTAATCGGTACAGAGAACGGAGGTGGATGGCTCAGTATAACAAAGGTTAGGTCTACTTCACCTGTCAGAAAGCATATAGCTAGTGATTTATAGATTTCAAAACGAATTTTTCATTTTGATTACCTCGAAATGGGAAAAATATGAACTTCGAAAGTCATCTAGACATATTGGATGACATATCACGCAAAAGAGGCCTGATTTTATTTAAAGAAAGTCAACAGAAAAAGCCGAAGTTAGTTTGACAGCGGAAGAACTGAGAGATCTAAAACACAGACTGTTCAGATATTCACTCCAGTACAGATTTAGGAACCTCTGACTCACATGTAGTCCCGCAACAAAGGAAGTTTTGGCAGCATAGAGTTCTGAGTCCAACGAGGCTGTTATAGCAGCCGTAGATGGTTATTGTACATACCTTGCTGAATCGCTATGCATGGATTGGATTAACTCTGAAAAACTGTAGGCCCATGCGTAACACCCTAACAGGCCCGGTATACAAAAAATGTGCAGTTGTCACTTTTTTTTCTGTGTACTGATGGACGCATGGAAGGGTGGGCGGGTAGGGCAGAGTGGGTAGGGGGTCGTAACCCGAGGCCTGGCCACAGCGTCCCCTTCACCCGGCAAGGTATCAGAGATAGTAAGGAGATATCAGTTGTGGGATTTATTTATGCATTTATTGATTTTTTAAAATTTTTTATATACTTATTTTAATATAATCGTGATTTATATTCACTTTATACCACAACTTCGTGCTCGGTTTAAACATTCGTAGAAAATAAGACAAAATTTGTCGCACCAAGTGCCATATGTCTTCTGCTGCGCCACATGTGAGACGGTGCTCGTCCGTATCCGGTATTCCGCAGCCGACACATAGTGGCGATTCTGCCATATTTATCTTGAGGAGGCGTGATCGGGTGATCTGTTTACCGTTGACTGTGATGTACCATGTGGATCGGACGTCTTTATCCAGTTTAACCGCGTATATCGTTCGCCAACCTGTTAAAAGTAAGTGTCTGCACCTTGCTCACGTAAAATCTGATACTAGGTTTCCCCTGTATTAGATTTAATATATTCTGCAATTTATTTAAAAAGTCACTAATCAAGGCTGTAACTCACATACGTCATTAGTCACTGCTATGTTGACCCATTGAACGGAAATAAGCCTCTGTTACCGTAACTATGGACCACTATGCCGGCTATTACAATAACAACGAACCCACCTTGGCAGAGAATGCTCCACCTGAGAGAAACTGAAGGGGCATTCAAGGAAAGGTCGCATAAGTTGTATCACTTCAAAATGGTTCAAATGGCTCTGAGCACTATGGGACTTAACATCTGTGGTCATCAGTCCCGTAGAACTTAGAACTACTTAAACCTAACTAACCTAAGGACATCACACACATCCATGCCCGAGGCAGGATTCGAACCTGCGACCGTAGCAGCCGCGCGGTTCCGGACTGTGCGCCTAGAACCGCTAGACCACCGCGGCCGGCTTTGTATCGCTTGTTGAAGGTTGTAATGTCCAGATACTATAAGGAAAAGAAAGTTGGTCGAAACCGGGAGTGAATAGCAACGGCAACTTGAGTTCAGATTTGAATATTTATTTTTAAGGATAGGTTAGTTTCCAATGGTGGCGGCGTATTCATTGCAGAAATAATTCCATAAATTGCAGTGAAGATTCGAAAGTTATCACGGATTCCGAATATGAATTAAGCTAGGTGAAGTTAACCATCAGAGGTCGGTAAAAATGGTAAATGGGTGATTTCATAGACAGCCCGGGTCAGGAGCTGTACTGGTAGAGCACTTTAGAAGAAACCTGTAAAACATCATCAGTAACTTTCCTGATCATGGCATTTTAATAGGGTCGACTTCAGGGTGCCAGTTATAAGTCGGGAAACTCATGCGATCAAATCTGGTTCCAGTGACAAGGACTCGTGCGGCATTATTGTGAATGTCTCGCCCGAGAATTACTTCGAGCAGACATTTAGAGAACCAACTGGTGAAGATAACGTCTTAGACCACCTAGCCACAGACCTGAACTTACCGAATCACTGAAGGTAGAGGAAGGTACCAGCGATCATAAGGCAGTGACAGCAACTACGTCTACGGGCATTAGAACACAAATTAAAAAGTTAGGAAAATAATTTAGGTTAGCAGGAGTGAGAGCATTAAAACTGCAGATTATCTGAGTATTCAGCATCAAACATTCAGTGCAGAGCTCGAAAATGTGGAACATAAAAGGAAAAAAATTGAAACGCATCGTTCAGGTGTCTTAGACAAGAATGTGGGAAAGACCCAACGTGGTTTAACACCCGTGCTATAAAACTGCTACTTTAAGAGAGCCCTGCAATACATGTTCAAAAGAAGTGAATCCCCTTCCTGACAAACGAAAGCTGAACGAAGTGAAAATGAGCGTAAAGAGAGCAACGAGAAAAGCGTTCAGTGATTTTGACAGAAAAATTTTGTCTATCAGTCTGACTAAAAAGCCTAAAAGGTTTTGGCCTTAACTTAACTCAGTAATCACTTTGTAACCATCTGTTCAGTAAGTCAGTGACCATACAGTCACGAAACGGAATATAACAGATTGTTTCACGGTAGGAGGTCGTAATACGGCTCCTTCTTTCAGTCATTGTACGATCATCAAAATGACAGATACTGGGATAACCTGTCGCAGGACAGAAAAACAACTACAATCGCAGCAGCTATAATGGCTTGGTAGTGGAAAAAAATGAAATGATCGTGTGGCAATGACGGCCGGGAAACCTTATTCGGGGAAATTCGGCCGCTGGGTGAAAATCTTATTTCAAGTGACGCCCAGCTGGGCGACTTGCCCTTCGACGAGGATGAATTGATGATAAAAACAGTGCATCACGCATTGCACGTGCGGAGAAAAATCTCCAACCCGGCCAGGAATTGCACCTGTGTCCGCTGTATGATAGGCAAACATGTTACTACTCTGCTAAGGAGGAGAACGCGTGGTAGTGGAAAGCAGCAGACCAGATGAGATTCCTGTAGGATTCTACGGAGATTATGCCAAAGGACTTGCTTTCTTTTTAGCAATCCTTTATTGTAATTCGCTGGAGCAACGAAAGGTAAGGTCACTCCCGTTTTCGAGGAGGGTTTTAGAAAACATGCACGTAATTAAAGCTCTATATCGTTGATGTCAGTCTGTTGCAGAATTGCGGAATATGTTTTATGCTCAAGAATTATGGCGATTTTGCAGTACGAAAACTCCACGGTAAAAACCAACGAGGATTCCGCAAACAGAGATCTCAGCTCGTTCCGTTCCTCCCTGACACCCATTGCGCTACGGTCGACGGCGCTCAGGTTGATGAAAAAAAAAAGAAAAAGAAGAAAAAGACGCGCAACGAAGGTGTTACGTGGAATGACTACAAATTGATATTCATACCGGTATTGACAGAAAATGTAAAATTGTAGACATTGGCGGGCGATGGATTAATGTCTGATGCTGTAGCACAATTTCACCGTGCAGCCGGCAAGGATAGTATGGTAAACGTGGGCCCTGTCGATACCAGGAAATAACGTCTTTGCAAATTTCATTCGGTGTACTCAGATGGACAGCATCAGTGTCTCACAGATGCACGCGTGAACAATGTACACTGATGTCGGCGTTTGAGAGAGGACATGTAGTTGAGCTCAAAGCAGTCTGTTGGGATAACTGGCGAATCGGTCGTCATCTGAATAGGAGCGATACTACTTTCCGATAACGTTGGCAGGAATGGGTGAACAATGGCCGAACACGGTGTCAACATGCAAGCGTTGGACCTAGAGAGACAACAGAATGTGACGACCGAGCAATCGTCAGAGAGGCAATTAGAGGCCCAAACTTATCACTGTCATCGATTAGACGTGCAATTGGTGCTTCAGTGACCACAAAGACAGACGGTTCACAGAAAGGGGACAGGGCTCACGGTGCCCCTGGCGTCGACTATCATTGACCTCTGCCGGGCAGATTCGACCTGGAATCCCAGTCACTGGAGTTAAATTGTCTTCAGTGATGAGTCCCGCGTCGAGCTGAATCCGATGACCAGCGTAACGTGTCTGGAGAAACCACAGACAATGAAGGAATACTAACAAGACAGTCGCCCATGATATGGCCCGACAACCAGGAGTGATGATCTGGGGTGTCGTTGTATTTCATAGCAGGACCCCTTTGGTTCGCATCCGTGGCATCCTTAAAGCAGAGCGGTACGTCGAAGATATTCTAAGCTCCGTTTTGTTGCCCTTTATGGCGAGCCATCCTCGGCTTACATTTCAGTGAGATAATGCTGCCGCCGGCCGGAGTGGCCGAGCGGTTCTAGGCGCTACAGTCTGGAACCACGCGACCGCTACGATCGCAGGTTCGAATCCTGCCTCGGGCATGGATGTGTGTGATGTCCTTAGGTTAGTTAGGTTTAAGTAGTTCTAAGTTCTATGGGACTGATGACCTCAGAAGTTAAGTCCCATAGTGCTCAGAGCCATTTGAACCATAATGCTGCCCCCACACTGCGAGTGTTTCTGCTGCTAGTCCTCGAGCTTTCTCCCACCTTGGCCAGCAAGGTCACCGGATATCTCCTCTATTGAGAACGTGTGGAACATTATGGGTAGGTCCCTTCAACTGTCTCGGATTATGACGATCTAACGCGGCAGCTGGCCATAATTTGGCACGATATCCCTCAGGAGGGCATCCAACAACTCTGTCAATAAAGCCAATAATTGCTTGAAGAGGAGGATAAATGGGTTATTGATTTGCTCAATTTGTGAAGCTCTTTCTCTTGAATAAATTATGCAATTTTTCTGAAATTGTAATCATTTGTTTGTCAGTACATGTACACCACATCTACCAATTGCCATCTCATTCGGATAATTTCTTCGTGGTGCGTCGTTTCTATGTTATTATTCTTTTTTATTTAGTCATTAATTTATTTTGTCTTAGAGTGTACATCAGTAATCTATAAGAAAGCTTCGGAAACTCTTTAAGACTGTTCGCAGGTGATGCAGTTGTCTATAGAAAAATATCAACGCTAGAAGACAGTACTGACTTTCAGAATAACCTACAGAGGATTGATGAATGATGCAGGCTCTGGCAGTTGATCAAAACGTAAATAAAAGTAACGTCTTGCGCACACACAGGAAAAGAACTCCACTGCTGTGAAGTTATATTACTGATGATAAATTGCTGGGAATGGTATCTATCGTAAAATATCTAGCAGTAACACTCCAGATCAGCCGTAACTGGAATGACTACTTAAAAAAACAGTATGAAAAGAAGCTGCCAGATTGAGAACCATAGGGAGAATCGTAAGGAAATTTAACCCAAACACAATACAAGTGGCTGACAAGACGCTTGTTGGATCGATTCTACAGTACTGTTAATCAATGTGGCAACCTTACAAGGTAGTGTCAGAAAAGAGAAAGAAGACCAGGTAGGATTGTCAGAAAAGAAAAAGAAGGGCCAACGACGAGAGGTGCGTTTCTTCACGGGACAGTCCATTTCGCCGTTGGGTGGCTTGCGGAGTATTGGTGCAGATGTAGATTACTGTTTTAAGTCTATCTTTATGTAGTGAGCACACTAAGAATATATTCTCAACGAGCAGTAGGGAGCGTTGCACCTTCGCATATTTATCCGAGTTTCGCCTCTAGTAAGCCGTACAACAGAAGTTTAATACATCTTTATTCATTTTTAAACTACGGCATTCACTTTTCATGTGCTGCATTATCTTTCTGAAATTACAAAAATTATTCCGTAAAATTAATAATTTTCGCACATCTCAAAACATGTTCCAAAGTGCGGGTCATACACCTACATTTTATTGAAATTTAAAAGCGTTGCAGTCGAGATCTTGTCAGTATTTTATTTAATAGTCGATCTTTTACATTATTACTCTACTACACAGCAAATTCCAGTTCCAAAATTAGAACGCGCTGACAAGAGTCAACATTACCGAATTATCAGTTTAACAAGATATGGTTGCAAAATACTAACACGAATTACAGAAGAACGGAAAAACTGGTAGAAGTCAACCTCGGGAATAATCTGTTTGGATTCCGTAGAACTACAGAAACACCTGAGACAAATCTGACCTAAAACTTATCTTAAAAGATATCTTAAGGCTATGCGAATCTATGTCTCTAGCTTTTGTAGATTAAGATAAAACTTTTGGCAGTGTCGACTGGAATACAGTCTTTGAAACACTCAAGGTAGTAGCGGTAAAATACAGAGAACGAAAGGCTTCTTACAACTTGTACAGAAACCAGACGACATTTATTATAGACGAGGGGCATGAAAGGGAAGCACTGGTTGCGAAGGGTATGAGACAGAGCTGTAGCATATCGCTAGTGTTATTCAATCTGTATACGAGCAAGCTAGAGTGGAAACGAAAAACTAGTTTGGAGAAGAAATTAAAGTTCATGCAGAAGAAATAAAAACTATGAGGTGTGTCGATGGTATTGTAATCCTGTCAGAAAGAGCAAAGGATTTGGAAGAGCAGCTGAATGGTAAGTACACCGTATTGAACGAGGGACAAAACATGAACATAAACAAAACATGAAAATCAACAAAAGCAAAGTGAGGGTAATGGAATGTAGTCGATGCCGGCGGAATCAGATTAGGAAACGAGGCAATAGAAATAGTAGATGAGTTTCACTGTTTGGACAGTAAATTAATTGACGATTGTTGTAGCAGAGAGGATTTAAATTGTAGAGTGACAACGGCAGGATAAACTTTTCTGTCGAAGAGAAATTTGTTAATATCTAACACAGATTTAAGTGCCACGAACTGTTTTCTGATGGTATTTGTCAGGAGTATCTTTGTAGCGAAGTGAAACGTGGACGACAAACAGTTCACCGTGAAAGAGAATGGAAATTACGATGTGTTGTGCCTCAGAAGAATGCTGAAGTTTAAGGGGGCAGATCATGTAATCAATGAGGAGGGGCTGAACAGAAATGGGGAGAAAAGAAATTTGTGGCACACCATGGGTAAGATAAGGGATCGGTTCATAGGACTTATTCGGAGAGAAGATGAAGATGTTTGCACAGGACGGAATAGCTTGGAGAGTTATATCAAATCAGTCTTCGGATCAATACCACAGCTGCTTCAACAGCACACCCATAATCATTAAGTGAAACCAAATTAAGCCCAAGTAAACAAGTTGCACATTATATGCATTTTGAAATGGAATATATTGAAAACTAACATCAATTTCCTTTTAAAAGACAGGTAAAATTGTTAAGACATCAAGGAAACTCAGCTCATTTACAAGTATCACAAATGCCGTGCTAAATATTCTGTTTCAGGGTAAAAGAAGGTGCACGCCCGACGATGTGTGGCTTAGTTGTCTACATTTTATACAAATCTTTCTAAAATATATATGGCGTTTACCTCACCGTAAAATTCTGTGAATGAAGAATTAACGACGTATTTCAAATAACTTTAATACATTGTACAGCATTAAACGTTAGAAAGCAAAGTATTTACAAATGGTGCACAAAACACAACCTACTGTCTCACAACAACAAAAATTGTAGAAGATAGCGGAAACTCCTTATCGCAGTCTCTACTGCGCATTCCTACACTTGATACTAAAATCTGTCAGTAGAATGAAGTACCAAGGAAAAAACATCATATGTACCTACGTACATTATCCTCTAGGTGCAACACCTCCCTCTAGTAGGATGATAATGTCTTCAACACATAAAATCCTCGCAAAACATCATTTCAGCTGAGGAATAATGAAGCTAGAAGGAAACTAAATATCATCTGAAATCAATGAGCAATACGAAATATAGATTTACCAAATTACTTAAGTATCATCGTTTATGCACCACGCCATGAAACACAGAAAGTGCTTGAGAAGATACTTCAGCTATTGCTCTGTGTTACTGTGCAACTGGTTATACTTGCCCCTTGTGTACCTTGACAATGTATCACAGAACACATATACAAAGTTACGAGCTTTTAAGAATAAATAGAATGAACCAAGAAAATGCAGCTGTGAGCGAAATGACAAACTGGATGCCGGCCCGAGTGCCCGAGCGGTTCTAGGTGCTGCAGTCTGGATCCGCGCGACCGCTACGGTCGCAGGTTCAAATCCTGCCTCGGGCATGAATGTGTGTGATGTCCTTAGGTTAGTTAGGTTTAAGTAGTTCTAAGTTCTATGGGACTGATGACCTCAGATGTTAAGTCCCATAGTGCTCAGAGCCATTTAAACCTTTTTTGAACAAAGTAGACGAATCCTGCTGCAGACATTGGTACTGGTTTCCAGTATGGCTTGGATGTCTGGAGAACGCTTAACAAATTGAAGATAGAAGTGGGCAGATCCAAAGACAGTTTAGTTAAATGAGGTAAGTAATTAAATGGAGAGGATCTCCTCATTCAGTACGGAAAAAGTAATCAATGTCTATTTTAACGAGTTCTCAAAATCCAATAAAGTGTTATATGGTAAACGTACTGCTTACATCGCACAAGGCATTACCGCTATCGAAATATCACTGAATAAATGAAGCTCTTGGTAAAAAAAAAAGATGTTTGTAAGTCTAAAGATTGATGTTCCATCGAAATGATCACAGTTGTGTTTTGGAATTTATGAAGTGTATGGCTTGCGATACCATACTAATTAATAAAACACCAAAATTCGTTATGCAAACCTGTAGGTCTAATACTTCATTAGTGACAATTTCTGTTCACATATACATCAGATATCGCAAGGTACAAACCCTCACATTATTGTACGATTAACTCGCTACTACTGTGAGGGTAACGCCGAAAATAATTTCACTTCCGATTTTTAGTTTGTCGAATCTCTTGAATGTTACTGTTGGGAGTTAGCATCTGTAGAATCTTCTAATATTTCAGTTATTACTTTCTTCTGGAGACTGATGTGAAGCGGTAGGATTCAGGGTTGAATGATTGTGTTCGCCTCTAGGGAGCCATGTGCTGCTTGACTGTGACTTCTTCATAACTAGCATTACACGTATTTCCTAAATATCAATCGTATTTCACACACAAAGTGATAAATTTTCATTTTATTCTCTGTGAATTCAGCTGAAAAATCCAGTTTCCTTCCTTGAAGCGAGAACCTCATTTGAGAAGGTCATTTCAGTCTGTTTCTACGAAATATCAAAGGGATTTGCTGGCGTATAATCGCTACGTAGAAGCAATGAAAGGGTAATGTCCACAATATTATGTTTCAAGCATACGAAGCCCTGCATTTGCAATGAAATGTAATTAAAATTACGATGAAAGTACAGGCGTATTATTCGTTATAATGACGCGATAACAGCTTTGAATGCGAAACGCTTCTGTTTAAAATGTAATTCCAAGGCTTCACTTGCTGCGCAGAAATTGTTAAATTGTGAAGCGAGACCGCATCACGAATTGAAACGCTGAAGGCATTCTATTCAGTACACACAATGGTGAATTGTACTATATGAATATAAAGCGACATTTTGAGAGCCACTTTTTCAGGAGGCAATAAAAATATATGTCAGTCACACATATTTTCTGATTGCGTTGATAATTGGAAAGCGTCCATTACTTTTTAAATGAAGCAACTCAAAATGTAAAATCTGATATTTTTCCACGGTGTATTGAATTAGCAGTTCGCGGTGCAGCATGGTTCGTTTGCAATCCAACACCGAAGAAAGTCGGTTAAAGGGAAGGAACACGCATTTTCTTTTATTTGTTGTAAAGAGCTTCATATCACTGCAGTTAATATTAAACAAACAGACTGAATATGCGACATAAGAGATAACTCTGATTTCTCTTTGAGTCATCAGTCGTCCGAATGGTTTGATGCGGCCCGCCACGACTTCCTCTCTTGCGTCGCTCTCTTCATCTCAGAGCAGTGCTTGCTCTCTACGTCCTCAATTATTTGCTGAATGTATTCCAATCTCTGGCTTCCTCTACGGTTTTCATCCTCTATCGTCCCCTACAGTATGGTGGAAGGTATTCCGTGATGTCTTAACAAATGTCCTATCATGCTGTCCCTTTTCCTTGTCGCTGATTTCCATGTATTGCTTTTCTCTGCAATTCTGTGCAGAACCTGCTCATTGTTTACCACATCCCTGTCTTACATCCTTTTTAATCCGAACACTTCGCCCTTTGTCTTGCACTCTTATTATTTCCTCTTGGCTCTTGTAAATGCAGTATATTAACCGCCTCTCCCTGTAGCTTTCCCCTATTTTCCTCAGAACTTCGAATATCTTGCACCATTTGACATTGGCGAACACTTTTTCGAGGCCGACAAAACTATGAACGGGCCTTCACTTTTCTTAAGTCTTGTTTCCATTATCAACCGCAACGTCAGAACTGTGTCCCTGGTCCCTTTACCTTTCCCAAATCCAGGTTCTCAACTTTCTGTTCCATTCTTCTGTATATAATTCTTCTTAGCATCTTGGATGGATGAGCTGTTAAGCTGATTGTGTTATAATTATCGCACTTGTAATCTCTTGCAGTCTACGGAATTGTATGGACGTTATTTTCCCGAAAATAATATGGTATATCCCCAGATTCGTACATTGTACACACCAATGTGAATCGTCGTTTTGTTCCCCCCCCCCCCCCCCCCCCCTCAATGCTTTTAGAAATTCTGATGGAATGTTATATGTACCTTCTGCCTTATTTGATATTAAGTTTTCCAAAGTTCTTTTCAATTATAACACTGGACCCCTTATCTCTTATCTATCGACTCCTGTTTTTTCTTCTATCACATCAGAGCGGTCACCCGCATCATTGGGTCCTTCAATGTAGTCTTTCCATCCATCCACTCTCTCCTCTGCATTCAACATTGGAATTCCCATTGCACTTTACAATTTACCACTTTTGCTTTACATGTCACCGAAGGCTGTTTTGACTAGGCAGTATGCTGAATCCGTCCTTCCGACAATAATTTCTTTTTCGATTTCTTCACATTTCTCATGCAGCCATTTCACCTTAGCTTCCCTCGCTGCCTATTTATTTCATTCCTAAACGATCTGTGTTTGTGTATTGCCCTGAATATTTTCACACTTCTTTCATCCATCGGTCAGTTGAAGTATTTCTTTTGTTACCCATGGTTTTTCCGCATTTCTTTGTACTTATGTTTCTTTCCAACTTCCCTTTTTAGAGATGTTCATTCCTCTTCGAATGAATTGCCTACTGAATTATTTCTTATCGCAGTATCTATAGCCTTAGAGGACTTCAAGCGTATGTCTTCGTTCCTTAGTACTTCCGTATCCCATTTACTTGCGTAATGGAAATTCCTGATAGTCTCTTGAACTTCAATCTACTCTTCACCACCACTACATTGTGATCTGAGTCTGTAGCTGCCCCTGGGTACGCCTTACAATCCAGTATTCGATTTCGGGATCACTACCTGAACATGATCCAATCTAACTAAATTCTTCCCATATCTCCCGGACTTTCCTAGTATTCCTCTCCCTCTTATGATTCTTGAACAGACGATTCGCTGTAAGTAGCTGAAATTTGTGCAGAGCTCAATTAGTCTTTCTCCTCTTTCAGTCCTAGTACCACGCCCATATTCTACCGTAACCCTTTCTTTTACCCATCCCCCTACAACCGCGTTCCAATCCCCCATGACTATTAGATTTTCATCTGCAAAATGGTTGAAATGGCTCTGAGCACTATGGGACTCAACATCTGAGGTCATCAGTCCCCTAGAACTTAGAACTACTTAAACCTAATTAACCTAAGGAATTCACACGTAGCGGTCGCGCGGTTCCAGACTGCAGCGCCAAGAACCGCTCGGCAACAGCGGCCGGCTTTTCGTCTCCCTTTATGTACTGAATTACCCGTTAAGTATTTTCATATACTTTCTCTTCCTACTGATCTGCTAGCGATGTCGGCATTTATCTAGAAATATTGTTATCTGTGTTGGTTTGCTGTCGATGCTGATGAGAACAACCCTATCACTGGACTGTTCACAGTAACACACTATCTGCCCTACCTTCCTATTCATAATGAAGAGTAATCCTGTTATATTTCCTACTGCTGTTGATGTTATGCTATCTTTATATGGCCAGGAATCTTTGTTTTCTTTCCATTCACTTCAAAAATGGCTCTGAGCACTATGGGACTTCACATCTGAGGTCATCAGTCCCCTAGAACTTAGAACTACTTAAACCTAACTAACCTAAGGACATTACACACATCCATGCCCGAGGCAGGATTCGAACCTGCGACCGTAGCGGTCGCGCGTTCCAGACTGAAGCGCCTAGAACCGCTCGGCCACACCGGCCGGCTCCATTCACTTCACTGACCCCCACTATATCTAGCTTGAGCCTTTGGGTATCACTTTTCAGATTTTCTAGCTTACATACCACGTTCAAACTTCTGACATTTCACGTCCTGACTCGCGGAATGTTATCCTTTCATTGATAATTCAATCTTTTTCTCATGGTAACCTCCCGCTTGGCAGTCCCCTCCCAGAGATCCGAATTGGGGACTATTCCGGAATCTTCTGCTAATTGAGAGATAATCATGACTTTTCTTCAGTTACAGGTCACATGTCCTGTGGATACACGTTACGTATCTTTAATGCAGTGGTTTCCATTGCCTTCTGCATCCTGGTGCCGTTGATCATTTCTCTTCCTTCCGGCTTTTAGGGGCCGTTTTCCACCCCTAGGACTAGAGAGCGCGCTGAACCTCTGTCCGTCCTCTGCCCTCTTTGACAAGGCCGTTGGCAGAATGAAGGTCACTAATGTTTCAGCACAGCATGGACTTCAGCTTTTACACGTCACAAGCTCAGCACAATAGGCTGTGGGATGGTAGAAGTGGACCAAGTGACACATCAGACAATCACCATCGACAGTTGTACTGAAAACTTATTTGGCACATTTAAACAAGACAAATAACAAATAAAACCATCAACACATTTTTAACATTACCATTTAGGTGAGAGCAAGTTACTTCAAAATTTAAACATTCATAAACCACGGCACTTATGGCCTATTACACATTTAGTGAAACGAGTTAAAAATTATTTACTCAAAACCATGATGAACCTGAAAAACGCCGTGCGGGATTAGCCGAGCGGTCTCGGGAGTCATGGGCTGTGCGGCTGGTCCCGGCGGAGGTTCGGGTCCTCCATCGGGCATGGGTGTGTGTGTTCGTCCTTATGATAATTTAGGTTAAGTAGTGTGTAAGCTTAGGGACTGACGACCTCAGCAGTTAAGTCCCATAAGATTTCACATACATTTGAACATTTCATCCTGAAGAACAATTTACTAAAATTTAACGAGGAAATGAAGTCTTTCGTTACTGCAGTGATTGGTATTACCAAAGTGATTCAGAGTACAGGCAACAACAAATCAGATACGCTGCCACACAACATATCCAGGGAAAATTTTATCCATGTTCATCCGTAGCAACTGGCTAGCCTAACTCCGTTGTGTGATATAAATACAATAACCAGGTGGCTCTTAAGACAAGGACCAATCTATAAACAGAATGTATCAGCACTCCAGGCCCTAGTAAATGTTAATCATCAAATCACATACAGCAACTTGAAATTAACACATTCGAGGACACACTCGGTAGGAGTAGCAACGGCCGGCCAAGAAAATGAAGTCAACAGCACTGAACCCAGTAGTCGATTCCGGCCACAATTTACAGAACAAGCAGGGCCCTCACCCTCTTGCTTGTTCGACGAAGCCAGCCGCCGCAGATCCCGGTGCCAGGAGACATGCAGGAAGCGAAATACACCAATGGCTTCCCAGTAAAGCGACTGCTTCCACGCCGGCGATATTTGCTACGGCGCCGTCACCTGGGTAAACAGCACCTTTTAGATGTGCTCTTCCTGCTGCCTCGCACGGCGCCTGTACTGTCCGCCAGACCTCCCAAACGACGTTACTGCTAGGCGTCCCAAAGCAAAAATCGTCGCTACTTGCTAGAGCTTACCTCTTGCTCCCCGATCGGCCCGGTAGGTGGCGCCACCAAGGGCTCTGCGCACACCGCCGTAAAGATGAGCCAAACCGGTGGCGGGAATATCGCCGATCGAGCCACACGGCTCAGTGACGTTTTATGCCGGAAGTCTTCGGTCACCAATGCTGATTATTAATCAAAATTTAAGCAAAATTGAAACAAAATTGTTTGTGTTTATTGTGAGGTAACGGCAGAGTTGTGGCGCCATGGAAATATTCTAAGTGGGGGCCTCTCGGCAATCTGCAACATGGAAAATCTCACAATGTACGACCCGCTATATAATAGGAGGCAGCTGGCTCTTCACTTAAGTAATAAATAAATAATTAAAAGTCCACAAGGCTGAGGAGCTAGAGCACTGCCGGTAGCGCCACGCATTAGAAATGAGGGGGTAGTAGGTCTGTGGTCGCCTGGGTGCAGTTGAATTCGCCTCCCATGGTCAACACATACCGCCGACCCAGGAAAAGAGGAGCCACTGCAGAGAGAAGGAAACAGAACTTTCGCAGTTATGATACGGACCAGATGGCGCACAGACGTTGATGATGCTCGCACTACTAAACGTGAGAGCCATACCTTTGGCATCAGTGAGATAGGCACCTCCATATATGAGGGTACCGTCACCCACTAGCGGTAGGGGAAGTGTGCCGTTAAGCCACGGGGGGCACAAAATTCTGCAACAAGCGCCTGCTGAAGGAGAGCAACGCCATTGTTCACAACGTACAGCATCTTCTGGAGTAAAGCCAGTTTGTGACGTGCGTGAAGAGAATTGACATTGACCGTGACTGTGCAAGCTGTCGTCGACAGGAGGACGGGCGAAGCAAACACAGGGAAAGCACAGGGAGCTCCCTTTTAGGCTCCCTGAAGGTGTGACAGGGAGGGAGCCAACCCCCACCTAGGGGCGTCCACCACTATGCAGATCTCCAGAAAGTCCATCTTCAACCTAGAAGTCGTCCTCCCAGGAGAGAGACGTGTCACTTGGCTAGTTCAGTGGAACACAATCAGATTTGCGCCCACAGGTAGCTTCAGACACAAAAAGGGAGGCAACTGCACCAGATGCAGTCGGGGGAAAGTCGATGTCTGTATATGAGCGCTGAATGGAGACGGAGGTGAGGGTAGATGACCTGACGTCAGGTTTCAGGGTGCCAGAGGGCAGCGCATCATCAGTAGAAGGATCGTCGTCTTGTGAACACATACGATGGAGGCAGTCATCAGAAGGGGTACGGCGTTGTGCCTTCCGTTTCCTCGCCGACGGTTGCTTTTTAACATGTTGTTCCCTGTCGGATGATGGCTGGCTGTCGCCCGACATGTTGCCAGACGGCGGAAATACTGAGGTCAGTAAAACTATATGATGAACAACCATGGAGTCGGGACAGACGGCATCCGTCTGCTGTCGGCCCTCATTCGTGGCATTGCCTCTGACTATAGTGAGAGAGAAACAGACAAAACGTCCATCGCGTCATCGAATGGAGTCGACGCCGGTGCTGACTCATTCAGAGTGGGCGCAGGATAGAAATAACACAGTGGTAGCCGCTGTGAAAGTGACGGCTGCGATCGGCCACAACCCAAAAAAGTGCACAGCTGGCCATGGTATATGACGACAGCCGTGCAGCCGGCAATAACCATGTAGGAAGGCACATGTTTCCTTAGTTCAATCTTTATCTGACACACCATTGAGGACACCGTACGTTTCGAACGTCTTTCCTGCTTTAGCAACATTACTAACGACGTTGTCGTAAGGTTTAAAGGCGCCCGCCACAACGTTCGATGGCACCGCAAGCAGGAATTCGAAAATCGTCAAAATTCGGAGGCGCACAGTTCTTCATTCACCAGCTTTATGTATAGAGGATAGAAAAATGAATTCCCAGAACATCTAGCGGCGGGAGACGCATTTCGTCCCTTAGAAACCATTTTACTTCACGCACCTTTGGTCGCTCGTGATCCAAATGGAAAATTAATATAATCATGGCTTGGCGGTAGGAAAACGCCACGGTTGTCGCTGAAGTCGGACTCCAAGACAAAACGATATGCGGAAGTAAATAAATGAGTGGTCGCTCGCAAGCAGCACAACACGGGAGAGGCAAACCAGGTGTGCTCGCCTCATCACTGTCGAAGGCAGACTGACCCGTAGCCCATAGCGGTCTCTGTAATTATAACACTTTATTGTCTATGCATTTCTGATAAGCCCGTAATTACACCATTCAGTCACATCTATGTGACCACCACCTATTTTCGACGTCAACGTGCAATAATCAGTCGCAGACTGTAGGTGCCAGTACAAGCGTTGTAGGGTGTGTAAAGCGTGCCGGAGGGACGCGAAAAACAAGGCAGTCATTGTTGTGATGCGGAAATGCAGCGATTAATCTGACAACCAAAAGGGCATGATCACTGGCCTTCCGACCAAGGGTGGTAGCGTTTCCGAAACTGTTCACGTGCATCCATGTTAACGTATACCATGCGTGGTCAAACAGCGCTATCCAAAACCAGCTCTGAGGCAACTGCAGTGCACCGCGAGCCATAGAGAATGTGGGTGAACAACGGCTGAGGATATGCGTGCGGGCGAATATACGTACAGCTGTTGAGCAACTGACCGCCCGGATGAACTGAGGAACTACCGAAAATATTTCCTCAACGAATTCTTAGCGAACGTTGCTGCATATGGGCCTCCGCAGCAGACCAAGCGTCCATGAATCCACGCGGACTGCTGTTCATCAGCGACGATTGCTGGAAGTGGCACTCCCGTATCGCAATTGGTGCCCACCCGATTAACCGTGTGGTCTAATGCACGACTTTTCGGATAGGGAAGGAACGCCTGGTCCCCGGCACGATTCCGCCCAGCGGACTTGGGTCGAGGTCCGGTGAGCCGGTCAGTCTCTGGATGGTTTTTAGGCGGTTTTCCATCTGCCTCACCGAATGCGGGCTGGTGCCCATTATTCCGCCTCAGCTACACTGTCCCGCGCCCGGGTTCCCGGGTTCGATTCCCGGCGGGGTCAGGGATTTTCTCTGCCTCGTGATGACTGGGTGTTGTGTGATGTCCTTAGGTTAGTTAGGTTTAAGTAGTTCTAAGTTCTACTGATGACCATAGATGTTAAGTCCCATAGTGCTTAGAGCCATTTGAACCTTCAGTTACACTATGTCGGCGATTGCTGCGCTAACAAGTTCTCCGCGTACGCGTACACCACTATTACTTTACCACGCAAACATAGGGGTTACACTCGTCTGGTGTGAGACGTTCTTTGGGCGGGGGGGGGGATGGGCACCGGGGGCCGCCGAACCGCACAATAACACTGAAAGAGTGGTTCGGTGTTGGGCGGCGGCTGGGTGAAGTTGACAGCGGTAGTCGTCGGTTGTGGACCACTGCGGCTGCGACGGGGCGGATCCTCTCCATCGTTTCTACTCCCCCATTTAACATGCAATACAATCGCAATTGGTCGTCCACTTAGTGACAACATGTAGGCTTTTCAGATGAATTAGTTTTATGCTCCATCAGGCAGGTGGCCGTTGGCGTGTACGGCGTGAAACGTCTGAAAGCAATCACCCTGTGTACATTATGGACCGAGAAATGTTTTCTTGACATTCCCTATGTGACCCTTTTTTTGTGGAGGGCATAATGGATCAATACAATAAATATGCATCAATCCTTGGGACCACATTCACCTCTACATGAAGTTGGTTTTTCCTCACCACGACGGCATCTACCAGCAGGACAGTGCAAAGTTTCACACAACTCGTGGTGTACGTGCGTGGTTCGAGGAGCAACAGGATGAGTTTACTGTATTCCCCTAACCATTGAACTTCCCGGATTTAAACCCAATGGAGAATTGGTGGGTCCACCCCAAATTAACCGCTAATTTTCGGGAATCATATCTCATAATGAAATGGGTAACTGAATCGAATTTATTTATTTGTTAGTTGACAATTTTGCTGCAGTAAGTTTCCTAAAACATTATTACCTCTTTAACTTCTGCATCTTTAGAGATAATTATATGTGCTCCAAACTGCTGTGTCGGCATCATGAGGTGGTGTATAATACTAAAGACGCACAGCAAATGAATGAAACATAACATTTATTTACAATATCTACAGAATAAAGAATAAAATATATACATTTTGATCGCTAAATTCTCTGTCCCATCAATTCATGCATTTACTAGCTGTTAAAGTAACGTACAATTGCTAGCAAATGGTTCAAATGGCTCTGAGCACTACGGGGCTTAACTGCTCAGTTCATCAGTCCCCTAGCTTAGAACTACTTAAACATAACTAACCTAAGGACATTACACACATCCATGCCCGAGGCAGTATTCGAAACTGCGACCGTAGTAACAGCGCGGTTCGGGAGTGAAGCACCTAGAACCGCTCGGCCACAACGGCCGCCACTGCCGGGTTCGCTAGTTTGTATGCTGGTATACAGACAAGCGCAATGCTGCTTCTTTTTTATATTTTTATTATTCGGACCAATACTGATGTATAAGCTCAGCTTCAGCGTTCGCATATTTAATATTTGTGCCTTCATACAATTCTTTTCTTATGTTTATCTAGATATATTTTATCCTCGTATTGTTACCATAGCTCGCTGGAAATCAAATAAACTTAATAAAACATCTCCATAAATATCGGTAAAAACCTGTTACGAGAACGCGTCGCACCCCTATGGAGCGCATCACGACGCAATTTTCTCTGGTGTAGAGTGTGGGACCATTGGGGACCGTTAAAAACCAGGTAAAATTAACACAACACCACCATAAATTTCTGTGAAACATTGTATAATGGCTCAAATAATAAATAACACGACCTATGACGATGAGATTGTAGCTCGATACCATTCCTAAGAGTAAGAATACAGAAAAACAAGCAACCTTGTTCTTTCCTGTATACATAGAGATTGTTGTTTAACAGCTACATGAAGGCTGCAAGACTCGTCAATACATAATCGGAATAAGATACTGCCTGAATAAATACTTTTTATTGACACCGAGTTTCGACTACCCCCAGTCATCTTAAGGTCCGTAAAAAATAATCGGCAAACTTATTTAACACAGACAGTACTAAGACGTCAATAACGTAATAAGAAAAGCTCTTCTAGGGCTGTATTAAATGTCGTACAAACATTGCAAAAGATGATCTGTTTCGCTCTAAGTGATGGAAGATCATTCATCATTTCATCTTCTTTGGTCTCTTACGTCCGTTTGGCATGTCGTGAAAGTGTGTGTAGTCCGTTGTAATTTCCAGTACAGTGGCTCATGAGGTAGCTTACCTGAGCGAGTGTTTGCGAGGGCGTTAGTGTTTGCGAGTGTGCGTTTGTGTGTGTGTGTGTGTGTGCGTGTGTGTGCGTGTGTGTGCGTGTGTGTGTGTGTGTGTGTGTGTTAGAGTGAGGCCGTGGTGTGGTGAGGGGGCGCGGCCACACCGCTCCATTGCCAGCCTATACCCCCGTTCCCGGCGCCTTGCAGCCCCCGTAATGACTGCGGAGCATGCACGGCCCGCACTCGCTCGGCATTTCGATAATTAAGTCGGAACGCTTGGTCAAGGAAATTGCGCTCGACACCGGTCCGGCTAATTGCATTTCGATGTATATAGCGGCGGCCGCGGCCGCTAACGGCCTCCTGGGCCCGCTCTCGCCCGGACCCCAGATTACTCGTCTTGGCCCGCAGTGCGGTCTGCCGGTCTGCACTACCCTACAGCAGGCAGGCTCTCCTCCCAGGAGCCTCTTTGAGACCAACGTCTCTTGCGCGCTGCCAGATTTCACACGGCGCGGAACCCTGTCGAGAGCTTCGCCTCACTGAAACAATCTGTGTTTCTTTACGGCGACGAGTCGCGTTCCATGTCATTCGTCTCGTCTACCTGCGTCTACAGTGAGGGGCACAATTAAAGAACCGCTTTTCCGAGACTCGCCAATTTTCTCCTGCTGCGACGCAGATGTTTCAAATTTGGTTCAAAAGTGCTTACAATCTTTCTACGTAATGGTGCAAAAGCGTGAAGCCCTCCACAGTCCCGACGAGGCTTCAAGATACAAAGCATCACCACCTCAAAAAAAAAAAAAAATAAATAAATAAATAAAATAAAGTAAAAATAAAAAATAAAAAAAGGAAGCTCACATGTAAGGCGGGTTGACGATGTCAACTCTCACAACAATCCTGCAAAGCGCCACCGTGGACGCTCCATGTGATGGAAAGGACGTCACAGCTCGTCTTTCCCACATTTGGTCCCTTCTTTTGACGCCTTTGCAGTGGAGAGCAAAACCGCGACGCTCAGCTTTGCAACAAGTTATTTTCTTATGGGTGATGGAGGAAAACATTTCAGACCCGCCACCACTCAGAATCGACATCGAAAGGCCTCAGGGGGTGGCATAAAGTGCATCAATGAAACCACCCATTTCTTTGGGGGTTGATTCCCATACACTTAGCGATCGAAAGCAACAGTTCGCAGTACGATGAACAACAGGACGACGGACTTGGCGACCCCGGACACTGCTAACTCCCCGCGGACGTGGCAACCCTTCTCTAATGACGCTGTGTGGCTCCATCTATACTGAACTTGCCGCACCCCTTTGGAGTGAACCGCGACTGCAATTTTTGCTCCTGTGTACAGGTTTGCACCACTAGCGACCCTTCAAAAGCAGCAAATGGAGTTTATGCGCTTTTCAGCCCTCCTGTGTTTTGATCGTGAGGGTATGTGACATTGACACATGTGTGAGTAAAAAGGCAAGGAGTTTCTGTAAGACCCCCAATTCGGCAAAGCTTTCGGTGGCACACGGCAAACTTTATTGAAAATTTGAACAATGTGCCCTCACGGAGACAATCTGTGTAGTAGTGCTAGGCGCCTGCACGAAGGCATTTGGAATCTTATGGGTCTCAAGTTCTTGTTACCTGCAGGTGACTAGGACTACGTCACAGGCTGTATCTGTACAAGTACATTTTTAAAATTCTAATCAAAGTGAGTGGTTGTGATGGGGTGTTGCTAAACTAGGGTGTTCTTGGATGGATCCTTTGTACTTTCTTTCACGCATGTAGCAACTTTTTTACCGACCTCTCTCTCTCCGCGATCATGGCACAGGGTGGCGTGAAACATGAGTGTCGAAAATCCATAAGCAGATATTGTTGCTTTAGATCACGAACAAATCTTGTCGACTGGTTTGTAATGATTCTAAGTGGCTCTATCTTGTACACGAGAGCATAAATTACGATCACACAGCACTTCAAAGTGGTGCAACCGCGTGAGAGATTGCAGGGCACCCTTACTTTTGGAAAGGTGTCATGCCACGTAATATTCTTAGGGAGGATCATCCTTATTACTTGGTTGTGAACCTTGGATATGATCTGACTTCATTCATATGATGAAATGGTTTGCAGTAGTTAACGCTCTTACTTGTTTGCTCTAGTGAAGGATAGAGCTAAGCTTTACCTGCGTCCAAAGGAAGAGGGTGCCAATTTAAACGACTACAGTAAAATTGTATGGTGGCTGAGGGCCGAGCGGAGCGTTTTTTCTGTGGAACCTGGGTGAAAACATTTGCGGACTGCCGAGTTCTGCAGTCTCATTGTGCAGACACGTCGGATGGCGCCGGTCGGTCGGCGGCCGCGTCCATGTAGGCTGACTAGCGCCGAGAAGTCGCCCAACAAAAGGCAGAGCATTGAAGACTGGCAATAAAGCAGAAGATGGGCCCTTGTTAGGCAGAAAGCCGATGAGACGTCTGTGTGTTTCTGCGAATTTCCATGGGACATGTCTGTGGCGCCCAAACGTCCAGAGTTTTTGGCCGTTCTTTGGAAAGTTCGAAATGGACGCAACAGGGGAGATAATCATCTTTTTATGGAGGACTGTGGTTCCATCCACTTCATGCTTTTTGCAAAGGCACAGTACAAACGCGTGGGAAAGGGGCTGCGAAGGTGGTTCTTTTTTCCTTTTCTCCCAATTAATTTTTATAGTCGCTGGTTGGTCAAATGCAGAGCAAGGGGCAATCTCCCAGTCTTTTAGTCAAAGCACTCAGGTTTCAGCCTTTGGAGTTGTGTCGATGGGTGTTTGGCTTAATTAATCTGACTAATGATGTCCGAGGTGATTTAAGGTGGAATGCTAGCATCAATCTATCCGTTGGGAAACCGGATGCCCGATTAAGATTTTTTGTAAGAATCGTTTGAAAGTTTAATTTGGGCCGAAAGAGATCACTTACAAAACCGTCCTTTGAGAATTTATTGAGTACTGTTGATCGGTCTAGGGTCCTAGAAAGTTCGTTTAGCGGGAGAAGTAGAAAATATTTAAGGAAGAACAACATGGCAGGTCGCCGGTCTCTTTCGAGCCAGTGTCAGAGAGATACTTCACAAAGAGCAATGGAATGTATTAGAAAAATGGTTTGTACTCTCCGGAGAGTCTTGTTCACACTAATCGGAGAACAAATGGCTCTAAGCACTATGGGACTTAACATGTGAGGTCATCAGTCCCCTAGACTTAGAACTACTTAAACGTAACTAACCTAAGGACATCACACACATCCATGCCCGAGGCAGGATTCGAACCTGCGACCGTAGCACCAGCGCGGTTGCGGACTGGAGCGCCTGGAACCACTTGGCCAATCAGAGAACCCATGGTACAAAACGAAGTCCTCGAATAAAAATTCTGCATCATGATAAAATCGGAAAATTTCAGTCTGGTTTAGATAGGTACTGACAGAATATTTTTGGTTTAAATGAACGTGCAGACAGTTTCTCTGGTGAGGTGAGTGGGCATCTGGACAGTCTATGAAGAAACAACAAAGTCAGTGATATGCTAGACTTCATTAAGTATTCTGTCGACATCCGCAAATGCGTGGCTTTTATGAAGTCAGTTGGGCGCGCGGAACGATATGCTCTGGTGAGACCGTGTTACCCGGGGTTACGGAAGGGGTCACACACAGATGGGCTGCGAACTGTGAACTTCGACATCGCCGCGAGCCCTCCCGACATGCCGCACTGCACTGAAGCTGATTGGTACACGGTGCACGTATGATTGTATTATTCTGGTAAGTTAGGTTACAAAGTTTTCATTTTCCGGTTTCTATATTTTGTTCACTCTCAGTTCGCTTTATACCTTGCTTTTTTTTTCTTGGTGATAGCTGTCATTGTGATAAAAGTGCGTGTCATGAAACGCATTACAGCAAAGTCCTCCATTAATGGCTGTTTCTCATTTATAATATCCTTTAAGCTTACAAAAACCTTTGGGTTACAATCAATGAATTGCCGTGGGATTCTTGACATTCTCTTTTCATTTTCGAAGCCAATTCCATAAAAATTTTCAGTTTGTTTCATCAAAGAACGACATGAAATTATTTGAGACCAGTTCTTTCGTGAAACATTGACGTGAACAGTTGGTTTACCATGCAAATGCGCTAATTCGAGGTGTTTGCGTTTAAATCGATAAGCAACATATCCTGCAATCATCTATAACAACACAACATTTTCCATCAAGTCTGAAACGTTTTCTCCTTCGTATTCGGTGCAGCTCTAAAAACTTCTCCCATGTCTGAAATACTCTCTTCAGCTTCCTTGTTGTGGCCTTCACTTACCTGGGCACAAGAGAAGGTGTCAGTAAGTTGGATAGAATGCTCCAAATTTTTGGGTGTACATATTGATGAAAAACTTGAATTGGAAAAATCATGTTATTGAGCTTCTCCAACAGTTAAGCTTTCGTGTAACTGCTAATCTTGAAAACAAACGTATCAACCGCCTCACATATTTTGAGTATTTCCACTCAGCATCAGCGTACGTAATAATTTTCTTGTGTAACTCGTCTCTTAGAAAGTACTGATTCCCCAAAAGCGAGCAGTGAAAATAATATGTGGTCTTCACCCACGTGCGTCATGTAGGTACCTCTCCAAGGAGCTACGCATTGTAATTGAGCCGCCACAATAAATTTTTTCGCTAATGAAATTCGTCATAAACAGTCCATCACAATTTGAAAAGAACAGTGATGTACATAACTACTACACTAGAGGAAAAAATGACATTTCTTACCCATTGTTCAAACTGTCAATGTCTCAGTGAACAGTTCAATATGCTGCAACAAAACATTTTTATCATTTGGCCAGGAACATAAAGTGTCTGATGGGTTGCGAACCAAATATAGTTGAAAATTATTTATCCTAGATAACTCCAGTTCCATTCACGAGTATCTTCTTAAAAACTGTTAGCCAGTAAAAAAAGTCCTTTTTAAGTGTAGCTGCATGAATAGGAATAAAATGATACTGTGTTCATTAATGTCCACGGTAATCATGTGTTCATGTCCTGTCAACAGACTCGTTCCACATCATTACCGTAAAAGAATCGTTCAAATGATCTAAGGAAAGGCTAACTAACTTAGTAAGCCATAGAGAATAAGGGTCTTCTTCCTCAAAAGATGATGGTTCTACAATTAGTAGCACAAATTTCCGTCAGTATGTTAAGATGCCAAATTCTTTCTCATGCTTGCATGTACCGTCTTATAGGATTTCTCTTGCATATGGCTCAGAATCAAAGAAATAATTCTTTCGGGGAAGGTTGTCATACACAGGCTACGTGAAGTCACAGCCTCTTCAGTATCTTCGGTTGTCCATTTAGTGCAGCGTCCTTTCGTAACCACTTGTTCACACTCAGAAAAAGAGCCCTGAATCACTTTTTGAACATGTTTTAATTTCAGTAACTCGCCGCTATATCGAGAGACGATCTTGTAAATCTGCATTCTTTGGTATAAGGTCTTTTGTGTCTGCTCTCCATAATTTCTAGCTACTGGTTTAAGCACGCATTGCCGCATTTGCAACAGAGTTTGCTTTTCTTGTTAACGTTTTGTCTAGCAGTAATTTGTTCATTAGTTGGTAATATATTTACCGGTAAAATATCTTCTTTATAGTGGCTTCATTTTTGTGCCTGAATATTTCATTTTTAAGTTCATTACTAGGCCCTAAATCAGCACCGGAAGATAATAGATTTAAACTTGGAACAGCGTCTGCCTTCAGCTTGTGTTCCGAAGAAATATTTAGCAGTTCACTTTTAAAATACCTTTCATAATGCGAATCAGTATTGAGCAGGCACGAGCATTTTCGGCATAAAGCAAATCTGCATATTTACAAACATTTGCCCGTTTTAGTTTCATCTCATTATTTTTAGGAAATATATAAAACATAATTTCTAATTTACTTACTCGTCTTGCTATAGTTAGTACAACTGGAGAAAGCGCAGCAAACCATATTTTTCACTTAAAAACTTACTCTAAAAATCCCTCAGTGTACTGATAATTACTGCGTAGCTATGTATTCGACGGCTAATTACAAATAAAAGTTCACACAGCCGCAAACAACCTCGTTTTCACTCGTTAACGAGATTACAGCTCAATATGTTATGGCACTTGCGTGCTACTGAGTGCTGTTTCGGTTCACTGTGACGTCAGCACCACGTCTTGCTATTACTCATACACTTCGTGACCCCTAATGTGTATTGCGGTATCTGTGGAGCAGCCTAAGAGCTCATGCGCAAAGCAACACCAGAGGCATATACGGCTTGGAAAGCACGAGAAGTTAACGAAGATATTACATCTCAATGAGTGCGCCAAAACTACGAGGATTATTGATACATCAACCTCGGACTGGCTATTAAAAAGAGACATGTGACCGAAGCTTCATGGCGCTTGAGCTGCTGTAAAAAAGAGAAAACTGAACGTTACGTTGCGTCTGTCAGTTTCCTGTTGCGTTCGTCGTTGTGCAAGCAGCAAGCGATTTTGAAATGGACGGTGTCACTACGTCTTCCGCCAGTAGGGAGGTGTGTTCTGCCATTCGCTTCCTGTAAGAGGAGGAAGTCAAAGTTGCTAAGATTCGTCATCGTGTATGGGGATAGGGGTTATGAGTGATGGCGGCTTGGTGGGTAATGCAGAGAACTGAAAGTTGGTCACATGGAAGAGCACGATGAAAGTGACTGAGGAAGATATTCACATTTTTCTGATGAACTTGCGCAACAAGTCGATTAACAATTTCAGAACTTTTTGAAGGTATGCCTCAGATTTCAAAAACAGCCCTCTTCAACACTTTCGAAAAGAAGTTTGTGTATTATAAATTTTGTCTTTGGTGTCTACTGAAATTTTTAAGCAGGGTTCACAAAGAGGCCAGTGGTTCGGCTTTGACATTCCTTCAGCGCTATCATGAAGAGAGCGAGGAATTTCTGATTAGAATCGGGACTGGGGGAACATAAGTGGAATAAGTGATCTCTGAAAAATAAGGAACAGTCCAAACAATGGGTACATGCTCATTCTTCCCCTATGAGCCAGAAAAAATGTTAGTAGACACTGTTAAATCTCGAAGTGCAAAGGACTTTTGACTACAGATTTTATGAGACTATCGCTTGAGAATACTCTGACATCACGGGTTTATTCCGAGAGTCTACGCAGTTCATCAAGGTCAGTTTCCAAACAACAGTTATGGGATGATCCTCCGAAAGAATCATTTTTCTGCTCAGCTCTGTGTGACCTCACACCGCGAATCCAACAAAGTAAAATTTCGGACGTTGTGCCTGGGAGTTCATTCAGCAGCCTCTCTTTAGTACGGACTTCGCATCAAGTGGCTCATACCTTACCTAAGAAGACTCCCCGGCTGCCTATTCAGCACTTCACGATCGATGATGAGTTTAAGGTTACGGGCACAACCGGCATCAAGCGGTATAATTCTTTGAATAAGGGACAAATAAGCTTGTGTCACGATACGACAAATGTTTGAATTTGTATGGCGACTATGTGGCGGTGTAATGTCGATATATAAGTACAGGATTTTTTCTTTTTTTTTTTTTTATTAATAGCCAGTCGGAATTTATGAACAGCCCTCATAGATCTGGGGAGCTCACACACTAACAATTCTGTCTCTCAAGTGCAAGAGGAAGACAGTACAGGTGACAGTGTGATGATCCATCTGAAGATGGATGTACAGAAATGGAATAAGGAGTTCCTCCTCAGAAACATCATGGGATGGACTATGAGGAAAATACAACTAGTAGGGATAGGTTAATGGGACACGTATTAAGACATGATACTAGAGGGAGGGCCGGCCTGAGTGGCCGTGCGGTTCTAGGCTACAGTCTGGAGCCGAGTGACCGCTACGGTCGCAGGCTCGAATCCTGCCTCGGGCATGGATGCGTGTGATGTCCTTAGGCTAGTTAGGTTTAAGTAGTTCTAAGTTCTAGGCAACTGATGACCTCAGAAGCTAAGTCGCATAGTGCTCAGAGCCAGCCAGCCACTAGAGGGAGGTGCAAAGAGCAAACTCACCTCTCTCAGTCCCTTTAAACAACATTGCAGATGAGGTAGGGAACCGGGAGGAATGTAAAACGTTAGACGCTAACGATGGCATATAACTGCTTCAGGTTTTTTTTAATTATTTATTTTTAATCGTTGTCTTTCGGGACGTGCCCATAGAGCCACCTCAACAGTGAATTGTCAGTTATGACGATACGTACGTAGGAAAAACACAACGCAACACACGGTCCCTGAACGGAAAAAATTTCTGACCTGCCTATGGATCGAACCCGGGTCCCTTTGATTAGCAATCTGCCGCACTGACAGCGTGGATACCAAGGCGGACATTTGATTTATTTCATTTAGCCTCTTTAATCTTTGTGCCAATGGCCGTTCCGTGGCAGATAAACTGGTCCCCGTCAGATGATCGAAGTCAAGCATCATCTGGTTTGGCTGACACTTGGATGGAAGACAGCATGGGTCTGCAGTGTGCTGTTGGCTAGATGGGTACCCTCAACCCTTGTGAGACCAGTTAAGAAGCTATTTGTTTGAGAAGTAGGGGCTCCAGGCCACGAAAGATGACAACCGATGGGAGAGCGGTGTGCTGACTTGACGTCCCTCCATATCAGCATCCGTTGACGCCTTTGGGCTGAGGATGGGATGGAAGTCGGTCGTTACCGTTGGGCCTTCAGAGGCCTGTTCGGATATAGCTTTAAGGTCAAGGAACCCGAGAATGTCCGGTAAAGTGGAGTGCTGCCCACTTGACCCTCCACACCGCACCCAATGACGCCACTGGCGAAGCCCGACACGGAAGTCGGTTGGGCCCAGTTTGCTTTTCTAGGGTCAGAATGTGGACCTTTGCCTAACTACCTAGAATATTAGAATGTCGTAGGTGTGAACATTCGATTTCCACTCAACTTACCTACCTGACTACTCTTTCCTTATAAACAGAAAGACGTCTTCCGCAAATATAACCGACACAGAGGTCAGAATGCAGTGCCAATTAAGAATGGTCAGTAGTTCTATTATAAGAATAACAGCGCTCCAGAGGAGATGGTGCGCCACGGAGCTCTCTAGCGGGATGAAATCTGGACTTCTTTCCCCCCACTCCCGCTCACAGCCTCCCGCCCGTCTCCACGCCGTGATTACTCGTTCCACCGGACTCAAGTATAGTCCCACGAGCGAGAGCTGCCATCGCAGCACCGGCACACCCCTTCGCGATCGGCGCGCTAATGGAAGGAGGGGGCGGGGATTATTGGGGGGCGCCCGGGGCGGCCGGCTCGATCGGCGTGCCGCGATAAATGCGGCCCAGCGCCGGCGGCCCCGCCACGGACGTGTAAATAGTATTACCTCGCCGGGGGCGCCGCGCTGGGGAAACACAATATTCCACGGCCGTAAATCAGCTGCGTTACACGCCGAGAGGTTATCAATAACCCGACATTAGAGGCCGGCCCGGGGCTCGAGAACGCGGCGCCGGGCGCCCGAATCGAAGAAATGAGGGGGGCGCCACCGAATTACAGATCGGCGAGCGCCATTTGTAAGGCTGCCGTTCCGGCGGTGTTACGTGGTTGTGGGCTCACGGAGGATGGAATGCGGTAGCAGTCGACGCGTATCAGAGTAGCAAGAGCTACGCCAGTTAGATATAAATGGCATGACCCTCTTGCTGAAACACTTTGTACCGAGTTCATACCGCCCCTGCAAATAGCTTTTATTCAGAAAGTCAGTTCCTCGATGTAAGAGCCAAAGCTGATGAAGAGACGACCTGTTTATGATTTATTGATTTATTTACTCTCCACTGGGTAGTTTATCTCTGCTGCCTGGGCACCCAACAAGTCACACACTGATAGGCACAGCCGGTACGGGCTACGTGCCAAGTAGCCCATTGCTCGCGGCGCCATCTGCGCATGCGTGGGCCGCATGTCCAACCTTGGCCTCGGGCTCTCGACCAGTGAACTACCGTCGCTTATACTGCGGCGCAGCTGCGTGATGACCGAGTAACAGCTGTTTGCCCACCCCAGCCCACTTGTGCTACCAGCACTCGCAGACGGGCTCTCGGAGTTGGAACAACCTTCGCTACATTATAAACTGTCATATAATATACCATTCTCATCGAAACGCTGCAGAATAAACTGAAAATGCTATATTCTCTTTTCTCCGTGAGTTTTTGGGCGGATTATATAAAAGGTTGCGAACGCTAGGTGTTTTCTTTGATTTAACGAAGGCTTTTGACTGCGTTGACCACAAAATATTACTGCAGAAGTTGGACCATTATGGAGTAAGGGGAGTAGCTTACAATTGGTTCGCCTCTTACTTTAATAACAGAAAGCAGATGGTAGTTCTCCGCAATATTGAGAGTGGTAGTGATGTTCAGTCCCGATGGGGCACTGTTAAGTGGGGCGTTCCCCAAGGGTCGGTGCTGGGGCCACTGCTGTTTCTTAATTACATAAATGATATGCCTTCTAGTATTACAGGTGATTCAAAAATATTTCTGTTTGCTGATGACACCAGCTTGGTAGTGAAGGATCTTGTGTGTAATATTGAAACAGTATGAAATAATGTAGATCATGAAATAAGTTCGTGGCTTGTGGAAAATAATTTGATGCTAAGTCACAGTAAGACTCAGTTTTTACAGTTTCTAACTTACAATTCAACAACAACCGATATTTTGATCAGACAGAATGGTCATATTATAAGCGAGCCGGAACAGTTCAAGTTCCTAAGCGTTCGGATAGATAGTAAGTTGTTGTGGAAAGCCCATGTTCAGGATTTTGTTCAGAAACTAAATGCTGCTTTATTTACCATTAGAGCAGTATCTGAGATAAGTGACAATTCAACACGAAAAGTAGTCTACTTCGCATATTTTCATACGCTTATGTCGTATGATATTATTTTTTGGGGTAATTCTTCTGATTCAAAAAGGGTATTTTTGGCTCAAAAACGGGCTGTTCGAACTATATGTGGTGTAAGTTCGACAACCTCTTGTCGACCCCTATTCTATAGTCTGGGAATTCTGACATTGCCCTCACAGTATATATTTCCTTTAATGTCGTCTGTTGTTAGCAATATTAGCTTATTCCCAATAGTTAGCAGTTTTCACTCAGTTAATACTAGGCAGAAATCAAATCTGCATGTGGAATGCACTTCCTCGACTCTTGTGCAGAAAGGAGAGCACTATTCTGCTGCACCCATTTTCAATAAGCTACCACAAGAACTCAAAAATCTTAGCAGTAGCCCAAACACTTTTAAGTCTAAACTGAAGAGTTTCCTCGTGGTTCACTCCTTCTAGTCTGTCGAGGAGCTCCTGGAAGAGCTAAAAAATTCAGCAAATTCCAGTGTTAAATTGTTGATTTTCTTTATTTAAACTTACGACTTGTCGCCTGAATATGTTTCTTATATTTCATTTTATCTGTTTCTACTATCGTGTTATAATTTCATGTATTGATTCGTTCCATGACCATGGAGACTTGTCCTTAATTCGGTCCCGAGGAACAATAAATAAATAAATAAAAAATAAAAGTTCACATTAACTTGCAGCTGATGTAGTAACCTATCGAGCCTTGGAAGACCAGTGACACAACTAAAAACTGCAACGCTTGACAAAAATAGGCTGTTACGTTGAAATAGTATAATTCGGCCCGAACAGGCTTTGTAAAGCTTAACGTCAGCGACCGATCGCCGCGTCTTCCTATGCCGATAGGCGTTACTGGATGCGGATATGGAGAGGCGTGAGGTCAACCCACTGCCGTTGGCAGTTTTCGAAACCAGAACCGCTACTTATGAATCAAGTAGTTTCTCAATTGGTCTCACACGGGCTTAGTGCACTCTGCTTACCAACAACGCTTGGCAGAGCCGGACGGTGACGCATCCACCTGCTAGCCAAGCTCAACAGCGCTTTACTTACAAGGGAACCTCCCCATATATATAAGTTGGAACAGTGGATAGTCCTTGAAAAACTGAACGCAGATTAATCGAGAAAACAGGAAGAAGTTGTGTAGAAGTATGAAAAAAATAAGCAAAATATACACACTGAGTAGTCCATGCGCAAGATAGGCAACATCAAGGAGCATCTGAGTTGACGAACCCCGTGGTCCCGTGGTCCCGTGGTTAGCGAGAGTAGCTGTGGAGCGAGAGTTCCTTGGTTCAAGTCATCCCTCGTGTAAAAAGTTTAATCTTTTATTTTCAGACAATTATTATCTGTCCGTCCGTCCGTCCGATGCGAGGTAACTGCGCCGTAGTATAGGGCAAGGTAGAAGAATCTCTTTACCCATTCGCCAAGTGTACAAGTTAGATGGGTCGACAACATATTCCTGTCATGTTACGCACATGCCGTTACCAGTGTCGTATAGAATATATCAGACGTGTTTTCCTATGGAGGAATCGGTTGACCTATGGCCTTGCGATCAAATGCTTTCGATTCCCATTGGAGAGGCACGTCCTTTAATCTACTAATCGCACCGTTTTGCGGTGCAGTCGCAAAACACAGACACTAAACTTATTACAGTGAACAGAGACGTCAATGAACGAACGGACAGATAATAACTTAAAAAAAAGTAAACTTTCCGCTACAGGGAAGTCTCCGCAGTTGGTGACGCTAACCACGAGACCACGGAGCTGCTGCGCTCACATTGTCCTTGATGTTGCATATCTTGCACATGGACTAGTTCCACACAACTTCTTCCTGTTTTCTCGGTTTATCTGTGTTCAGTTTTTCAAGGCCTATCCACTGTGCCAACTTATATAACTAATGTGAGGGGGGTGCGATGGGGAAGTTCCCTTGTTAGGTGATCTGGCGGGAACTGGTTTTACTACTCCACTTAGGCCGTTGGCGAAGTAATACAAGCTTCCTTTACATTTCAAGTATTACTGGCAGTAAATTGTATAATTTTTTGTGCACGTTGGGGAACTTCACACGTATTTTTCAGTGACGAACTAAAGACTGGTGTTTTTCGTCTTGTGTCACTATTAGCCAGGATGTGACATTTAAATATACGCCGGCGCAGTGAGCAGAACCAATCAGCCCTTATCTAATAGTCCAGGTCTGTAAGTCACGCAATCACGCTTAACTCCATCTCCATAAGCTCCAAAAGCACGCCAGAGTGCAGACAGGAAGGACAACACATTTAAAGGAAAAGCACGGCAAATACCAAACCGCAAGAGAGAATCAACACATCGACTCAGTATCGACTAGGCAATTCTAGAAATCAGTAAAACAAACGGAATCACATAACGTCCAGAAATACGAATTAGCAGTCTGAATACCTGCGACTCGCAGTATTTTCATTCAAACGTCAGTCACAAAGCGAGGGGAGCATACCCGAACAAAGAAATGCGCTCATGTACAGCGTGACAATTAACGAACCCTACGAGAAGAAAAGGAAATTAGTTACAAACTACGGCGTACACACACTTTATTCATCATGTAAACGTCACCATTGGCGATGATGTGGCGCAGACAAATAGTGAAATTCGGCATGCACGGCTGAAGTGTCGGAATATCGATGTTGTCGGTGGCGTCCTGAATGGCTGTTTTCAGCTCAGTAATGGTTTCGGGGTTATTGCTAAACACCTTGTCTTTAATACAGGATCACAAAAAGGAGTCGCATATGTTCAGATGCGGAGAACATGGCGGCCAATCGAGGCCCACGCCAGTGGCCTCTGGGCACCACAGAGCCACAGTGCAGTCCCAAGAGTGCTCTTCCAGGACATCAAACACTGTCCTTCTTCAATGGGGTCAAACTCCGACTTGCATGAACCACAACTTGTCGAAATAAGAGTCACTTTGGATAATGGGGATGACATCAGCTTCCAAAACGTAGCGTCTGGTAGCATAGTGCCATCTAGCAACGTCACAACGAATTTACCCTGACTGGACACTGCACACCACACAGTCACCCGTTGAGGGTGAAGAGACTTCTCGATGGCAAAATGCGGTTTCTCAGTTGCTTACTGACGAATCCATCCAAATGAAAGTGGGCTTTGTCGCTGAACCAAACCATATGCTCATACTAATTCCCATCGTGTCCCGCGTCGAATGGTGCAGTTTGAACGTTCTAACGCAAAGCATTCAGAAGATATAATGATTTTATTTCACAGACTTCAATAATTGTCAGCCCATAAATAGACTATGGGGCTAGAACAATCCATATCGCTATTATATAAGTGGATACAGAGAGATGTCTGCGTCAGTAATGTGTTCAAGAGAAAATCACTTACTGCTGTCAATAAGTGAACAATCTGCGAGGTGTATCTGAAAAGAGACATTGTAAACAACTTCAACAACCATGTGGGGCCCCATTGTTACTCATCTTGACTGACTATAATTCATGCGGCAGAAATTGATTAAGAGAAAATAAATTGCTTAAAATACTTATGAAAAGCAAATGTAAACAAAAGTCCAATAATGTATCATTTTTATCAGAATGTATAAAGGCGCCAAAGCGAAGGAAGTACAGTATGAGCCCTTATGATCACAACGCAGATCAATGTAATGTAAGAAAAATTTACTGATTTTGTACCTTTAAGTGGTAAAGGAAATTAGATATTTTGATATTAGGCAACTACACATCGAACGTAAACAAATACCGCGTAAAATATGGGGCTAGCAAAGCTCAGTGCAGCCCCTAAGTTAATCGTTCACTATATACACGTCAGCACGACGCTAAGTTCTGAAAACCAGCCTCCTGATTATCAGAACGTGGATATGGACATTGTATGGCCACCGGAAATCAGAAGTTACATCAGGCACGAACGTCGACAAAAGCGAGTCCCTGTGCACAGCACGCCGCAGAGTGGTTAGTCACGGACATTATTACCAATATTCCCGCAACAGACTTTGTTCTGAATAAAACTGTACCATTCATCGGAGGGCATTCTGAAAGAAATGAACCAAAGGGTGTAAAATAAAACGACTGACAGGATCGTAATGTCATTGCGTGCGGAAGACTCAGCTAGAAACTCTCAGCTAGAGGGACACAGGTACACAGATCGACAGAGCGAGCATGTGCACGCATCGACAGTTCACTGCACTCTCGACCGTCCAGTGCACCCGGTAGTAGTGAAAACAGTGATATGAAGGCTTCAAAAGAAGAGCAAAGGGGTTCAGAGCGTTTCCTGACAGTGGAAGAAATGAGTGGAATGGAAATTCATCGGGGTATGTCACAAGTGTACGGAGAACACTGCACATCCGCTACAGTTCCTAAGCTCAACCTGACCTCTGCTACAATGGCTGCTACCTTAACTCTCCGGCCTTAAATAATGAGGTCATTCACCTCCTAGACGAAAGCATACACAGCAGTGTGGCATTCCAGACCACGTATCATCAGCCAACGACATTCGTCCTTACTTGATTCACTCTTTGACCCTCGTAATGGACATGCAGTACATTAACGCCACTCTTCGATCAAGTTCGTTCCCCCGCACACATTACTCGGTCAGGAAAAGCGCTACACGCCTATGCTCTATTTTCAAAACCCCCATTTCGAGTTCATCGAGACAGAGCGCAGTGGACGGTCGATGCCTATGTCTACTCCCTCTGTCGTCACATGGGCGTGTGAACATTTTCATCTAGCGACGAATTTGCAACCCCAGCGCTCTTATAGTGTCCACATCTTCTTCCACTACGAGTGGCATCGTGATCCTTTCAGATATTTTCATTTTACAACCTCCGGCTCGTTTCTTTTTGAATGCACCTTATATCTTCAATGAAACATACGATTAGACACACAGTCAGAGTAAGGTGGAAAGACCGAATAAAAACAGCGTCATTGTTTATTCACTGATGTTTACTTGTTACTCTTTGGCAAACATATACATAGCCTTGGAAAGTTATTCAAGAAATCGGAGATCAGTGAGGGGCCCCACGGGAAAATTATACCAAGCAAAGTGGTAATGGTAAAAGGATGACTCCACAGACATTAATAATTACCACTTCTCTCCGCACATCATTTGTTTTTTCAGAAGGTAATGTACTCAGTGTTTTCATCCACACTTCTCGAAATGGGATATGTAGGAAGTCACAGTTCACATTTGAAAAAATACCTATTTCTGAGTCAGCTGTTAAAATGTTTACTAAGCAGAAAACAAATTTTTAAATGGTAAGGTCTTATCATTTGGGTTCTTCAGCAATTTTTCGAATAGATTAGAGCTAAACAGTCATTGCCTTGTACTAGTTGGTTCATCAGATGCTGGTTTAATAAAAAGGTTGCAGAAAGTTACAACTGGCAGTCCCAGTAATTCGCGAAGGAACAGTAGATAAGTGGTCATGGGGGGGGGGGGGGGGGGCGCTATTATAGTTGCCTTTCAGAAGGTATCGATCAGAGGCTCACTACTGCGACTGTGAATTTCAATAAATCTAGTGTTTCATCTGAATCAGAAATTATAATCGGTACTTTTAATAGATGAAGTAAGAATTTGTATAGAACCAAGGACTAAGAGGCAATACAAAAAACAGCAGATTGTATACTTGTCAGAGTTGGTAACTGGTTTTACTGAAATGATGAAGAACACCTATCCAGTTGTGTTCTATAAAAATTTCCAACGTTTAATAACTGTACTATGGCAAGAAGAAATAATAATACACTAAGCAGACAATTCTAAGCATTTGGTGAGCATTTTGATGAAAACTCGAACATCGTCCGAACAGGCCTCGGAAGGCCCAACGGTGCCGACGGACTGCTGTGTCATTCTCAGCCGTTCGGCGTTACATGATGCGGGTATGGAGGATCAAGTGCTCAGCACCCCGCTGTCACGCTCGTTGTCAGCGTTTGTGGCCAGTGCCGCTACTTCTCGATCAAGTATCTCCTCAATGGCCTCACAAGGGCTGAATCCACGTTGCATGCCAACATCGCTCGGAAGACCCATACGGTCACACATCAAACTGGTAGCAAAGCTCGACAGTGCTTATCATCGGTGATCTGACGGGAACCGGTTTTACCACTGCTGCAAAGCCTTCAGCTGTTGATAGAAACATAAACTGAAAAGAACTGTATTGCACACCTGCTGGAACGTTTAATTATTTTGGCTATAAGAATAAGAATATACTTTGAGCCCACAGAATTAGTAAATTAAGGATTTCTTAGTTAGGATTACATTCCCGTCAAATACTGGCTCCACTGTATAGCACATTCATTTTATTTAATTTTGCGTCCAGGTGCCCTTTCTCAGGCCCTAGTCATCACGTACCTGAACACGAATACTCACGGACGAGAAACATTCGTGGACGAGGAGATAATAGAGTTTTGTGACGTCACAGCGCGGAATATCACATTCTACTACATTGCGAGAAGCTATAGGAAGAATCTGCCTAATCACATTTTTGCCTCACGGAGATGAACGTGGCCAGTGAGACAGAACACTGGGATTACATCAGAAGAAGAACTTCTGACAGGCGATATTCGATAAAGCGGGGCCGAACATCATATTTGGTGATGTTTTTGTTGTAACGTACATGCTATGAGTGTAAGCAGTTTCAAACCGTCGGCACATTGAGGATCTCTCGAAAATGCGTCTTTTTTGGTATGATTTATGATTATAAAATGACGGGAAACTACATATCAGTAAACGATGTGCTACCGGCAGAAAACCCGGAAGCACACCATTAATCAATCTCACTGGAAAATCTCGTAGAATACATTTCGGAAGTTTAAGGCGTCTCGTATTTGATGGTTTTTGTATTATAACTAGTGTGCTGCCTCAGTGCTACGGGACATTAGTGTTTAGAAGATTTATAATAATTGTATGACATATAACACAATGCCGTTACCACGTTATAACCACCGGGCAACTAACACGGCTGTGCACTACAGACGGGAAACATAGCAGGTTCGTCTCAAGCTATCTATACATAATTTTTTTCACCTTGTGTTATCTAAAAGATTCTAAAAATTCCTTATTAATTTATTAGAAGAATGATCTGCATTACTCGATGTTATTTATTATAAATACCAGGCTCTTATTTATTACAGGTAAGGGCGCTCCTCATCAAGGAGAGAGTTTGTTGTATATTGTAAACATCGCAAAGAAAACGGGCCAACGTACTACAAGATTGTTTTCTATACCACTTCCTGAGTCGATCGCGCGCACACACACACACACACACACACACACACACACACACACACACACACACACACATAAACACACACTTACTTGAAGTACAGAAAATGAAACAGTAATAATGCTGTAAATAAATATTTTTCTGGTGCTCTACATGAAGAGAGGTTGCGCTACTTGCAGCAGGATATTCTGAACCTTTTCGGGCGTTTCGTACATTATTTCACACGTTTTGAAATCTCTTGCTATTGAATAGTAGCAGTCATCTACTGAGAACAACCTTAGGATTTTACTAAAAGGTGGGAATGATGAAACAAGTTTTATCTCATTTTGAAGGCTGTAGTAAATTTTTAACTCACTATTTGAAATGGAACATTTATAAGCATACTTTTGTACTGACTGGGCATGGAACATTTCTTTTTATCTTATTACATGTTCATGGATGTTGAAGCTTTATGTATGTAAACATGTGTACTACAGACAGAACAAGAGGGAAAATGTGTGTTTTAAAAGAGCTAGCGTACGAATTTCAAGACCGTCCATTCTCGTAAACAATTTGCGAGCCAGATACAGCCGACAACTGCCTCTTCAGAGCGTTGCAGACGCACATCATATGGAGGAGCACGTTCAATGACGCACTAGCTCGTTCGTAAGCATGCACCGTCCACGGTGTAAAGGCCGTCTGCATGCTTAACGATAGGAAACACGTCCCTTGTGAGGACAGCTTAAGGTCGTCAATCCGCCGCACTGATTCTATTTGGATCTAGCTCTTCTTTCTGTCTCTCAAGCTAGCGTGCTCAGCGTTACGTTAGACGAACAGATCAATAAATTAACATAATTACATGTTTTAAAGTAGTTGTGAATATGGTGCAATGTTTTGGGTCTCCTTCTCATTTATAGATAATTTACTGACGAAGCAAAGCAACATAATTAGATTTAAGCGTGAGATTTACAGATATACATCCGTTACACAACTAAGCCAATAGCAACATTAACCACAGTTCCACAGCAAATTTATCCACCTAGTCCATTTGCGTTTGAGAGTAATGGATATGTTTCCCTTAATAATATGAGTGAAAGACTGTACTTTCTATTTGTAACAGAAATGGGTGAAATACATAAGTGCCTAACGAGGGGACATCACATTAGCAAATCAGTAACTGAATTTCAGTTCACAATATTTTGGCTCCCAACGTGGGACGATATTATTTGGACAACAAAAATGTTGAAATGTGTGTGAAATCTTATGGGACTTATCTGCTAAGGTCATCAGTCCCTAAGCTTACACACTACTTAACCTAAATTATCCTAAGGACAAGCAAACACACCCATGCCCGAGGGAGGACTCGAACCTCCACCGGGACCAGGCCGCACATATTTGGACAACAGTTCCGTAATCACCTTATTCAATTATTTTATTTCATTTTGGCGCTTGTTAAGACGTTAACTCATCACTAATACAAATAAAGGAATGAAAAATAAGTATTTTAAAATTGGCATTAAGCAATTAAGACTTCTAATTGCAATAGATGGCTTTATCAGACATAGTGAACGTAGCTATGATTCATCACTAGACAATACTTTTCTGCATTCATAAGACTATTCTACACTTCCTCTACTCAGAATTACGTATACTGTATTATTTCTAATACCTCAGCCTTTGTATATCCAATGCTTCTTTCAAATAACATAAAATTTAATACTCTTCGTGCAATATTTGAATAAACTGATACTTACATAAACATTCTCCGAAATTGCTAAATCCGAATGTCCCAGTTGTAATCCTTCCCAGAGAACACTGAAACTTCCAGTACTTACCAGTCATCCTTCGTGTAGCATTTTATTTGAATAATACTGTAATTCTGTCAGAGGAAGTAAGGGACCTGGAAGAGCAGCTGAACGAAATGGAGGAGATAAGATGAACATCAACAAAAGCAAAACGAGGATAATGGAATGTAGTCGAATTAATTCGGGTGATAACTACGAAGTCTTTCGCTACGGAGTCCTTGCATAAAAAGCTCTCGGTTTACGTGCCGCATCAAATTTGGATAACATCCCAAGCTTTCGATGACTACATCCGTCATCTTCGTCAGGGGTAAAACTGACTGTCGTTGACCGGTGAAGCTTCCGCTTTTATAAGCAGTGGACGGCTTCTCATTGGCTGGATGACGTCACGGTGAAAACAGTGTGTACCGAGGTGTCGGCCTCTATATCCAAAGATTTTCTTTGCGCGCTTTATCCAGCGTTGCTTGCAGCGCCATCCATCGCAACAGGCGGAGAACTACGAGGAATGTAAGAAGTCTTCCTCTGCGCTCTTTCTTTATCAATTGCGCGCTTCCATGCATTACTGAGTGCAAAACCGGAGTCTCTGTTGAAATTATTTTCACAGAGTCTAATTTCAACTGCTTCCCTGATGACAGAGTCACAATAGTTTGAAGCGTGAGCAAGTAGTCTTGTTTCATCGAATAAAATCTTATGTTTATTTAACAAACTGTGCTCAGCCACCTCTGATTTTTCTAGATACCTGTTTTTCAGGTGACGCTGATCGGCAACAGACTGGCCCACATAATTTTTGCCACACTCGCAAGGAATGCTGTAAATTACCGGTACTCTCATGCCAAGATTATCTTTCACGCGTCGCAACATCTCCTTAATCTTCCTGGGTGGCCGGAAGACTGGCCTGATTCCCTGCCGGCTCAGGACTCTGCCGATCTTGCTGGACGTTGCATCGCAGAATGGTAGCCGCGCGATGTGTTGATCCTATTCCTCTGTTCGAACAGCGTCCTTCCTAGGTTTCTTCGCCAGAGTAGATCTGATATCACGATCGGAATATTCATTTTTTCTGAATACCATCGTCAGATGGCTAATCTCGGAGCCGAGATGATCCTTCTCCGAAATAGTCCTTGCTCTGTGTACCAAGGTATTCAGCATAGCTCTCTTCTGAGCTGGGTGGTGAAAACAACGCGCGTTTAGATATAAATATGTATGCGTCGGTTTTCTGTACACAGAATGTCCGAGACGTCCATCTGATTTTCGATCCACCAACACATCTAAGAAGGGAAACTTGCCATCCTTCTCCACCTCCACTGTAAATCGTATGTTCTGATGTATACCATTCAAATGATCAACAAACTGCTGCAGTGCCTCATTGCCATGTGGCCAGATTAAAAATGTATCCTCAACATACCTGGAGAAGCAGGATGGACGTAAGGGAGCACTATTCAACGCTCGTTCTTCGAAATCCTCCATCAAGAAGTTAGCTATGGCTGGTGGCAGTGGCGAACCCATAGCTGTTCCATCAGTCATTTCATAATATTTTCCACCATACAAAAAACAGGTGGTCGTCAAAGTGATTCGAAATAACTTCAGTATTTCAGGAGAGGAATGAGCAGCCAACAGTTTTAATGTATCTTCCACCGGTACCTTTGTAAACAAAGAGACCACATCTAAGCTGACCATGATGTCATTCGGACCTACCCTCATCTGCTTCATGATGTCAACAAACATTTTTGAGTTATTAATATGATGGCTACAGTGGCCGACTATAGGTGCTAATAATTTGGTTAAGTATTTTGCCAACTGATATGTAGGATACCCAATAGCACTAACAATAGGTCTCAACGGGACCCCATCCTTATGGACTTTGGGTAGACCATATAACCTGGGTGGCGTTGGTGCTCTTGGTCGTAGATTCTTGACTAGTTCCTCTGGGAGGCCAGAGTTCTTCAGTAGCTCCCCTGTATTCCTGCTAAGTGCTGCTGTGGGATCCCGTTTAAGAATCCGGTACGTGACATCTTTCAATAACAGGGCCACTTTCTTATGATAACTGAGGATAACTGTGGCATTCCCTTTGTCGGCTGGTAGTACAACTAACAGCCGGCTGGTGTGGCCGAGCGGTTCTAGGCGCTTCAGTCTGGAACCGCGCGACCGCTACGGTCGCAGGTTCGAATCCTGCCTCGGGCATTGATGTGTGAGATGTCCTTAGGTTAGTTAGGTTTAAGTAGTTCTAAGTTCTAGGGGACTGATGACCTCAGATATTAAGTCCCATAGTGCTCAGAGCCATTTGAACCAACCAGTACAACCAACTCTTCTTCCTTCCCCAACGATTTCAATGCCAGTTTCTCCACTCTGCTTACATTGGACTTAGAAGGCTTGGCTGTTGCTAAAATCCAGCTCATTGCAAGCCTTACCCCATCTGCTGTCTCTTCAGGAAGGTGCCGAACCGCTTGTTCTACTCCACCGATAATCTCGGCCACTGGTAGCTTTTGTGGAGCTGGAGAAAAGTTCAGTCCCTTACTGAGAACCGAGGTGGTGGCGTCATCAATTTCCTTGTCGGAGAAGTTGATAACAGTACGATGTGGGTTGCTGGACCTAGAAATTCCTTTCCCCCGGTTTGGGCGCACAAATTTATCAGCTTGTTTTGCTGTAGTCTTGCTTAAATTAGCACGCTGATGTGCAGCCAAGGTCATGTCTACCCATTCCCAGTCCCAAGGTGACAAAACTGCAGGCAAAAACAGATGGCAACTATATAAGGAGCGAGTGTTGACATCCAGTTCATACGTCGTATGGCGTATCCTCTCCTTGACGATCGCAAGACTTATCTTCCGAAAAATCCTATTCACTGCAGCAGTTCGGATGTGATGTTTGACAACTGCGAAATTTGGTACAACCTCCTTGTCACGACAACGTTGTAGGAAAGCCAGATAACTCAGCAGCTGTGACTGTTTCAAGAGCAGCTTCTCCAGCCGACGAACGCTGCGCGCTACATCCTCCCCGTAGAGGAAACTAATATAACTACGAAGTCTTTCGCGACGGGGTCCTTGCATAAAAAGTTCTCGGTTTACTTGCCGCGTCAAATTTGGATAACATCCCAAGCTTGCGATGACTACCTCCGTCATCTTCGTCAGGGGTAAAACTGACTGTAGTGGACCGGTCCACGACAGTCAGTTTTACCCTTGACGAGGATGACGGTGATAGTCATCGAAAGCTTGGGATGTTATCCAAATTTGACGCGGCAAGTAAACCGAGAACTTTTTATGTAAATCGGGTGATGCTTTGGGTATTAGATTAGGAAATGAGACGCGTAAAGTAGGAAACGAGTTTTGCTATTTGGGGAGCAAAATAAATGATGATGGTGGAAGTAGAGAGGATATAAAATGTAGACTGGCTATGGCAAGGAAAGCTTTTCTGAAGAAGAGAAATTTCTTTACAAAGAGTATAGATGTAAGTATCAGGAAGTCTTTCCTGAAAGTATTTCTATGGAGTGTAGCCATGCATGGAAGTGAAACTTGGACGATAAACAGTTTAGACAAGAAGAGAATAGAAACTTTCGAAATGTGGTGCTACAGAATAATGCTGAAGATTGGATGGTTGGATCAAGTAACTAATGAAGAGGTACGGAATAGAATTCGGGAGAAGAGGAATTTGTGGTACAACTTCACTAGAAGAAGGGATCAGTTTATAGGATACGTTCCGAGGCATCAAGGGAGTACAAATTTAGTACTGGAGAGAAGCGTATAAAGCGAAAATCGTAGAGGGAGACCAAGAGATGAATACACTAAGCATATTCAGAGGGATGTAGCTTGCAGTAGTTACTCGGAGATCAAGATGCTTGCACAGGATAGAGAATAGTAGAGAGCTGCATCAAACCCGTCTCTGGACTGAAGAGCATACAACACATAATCGTCTCCTGCGTAAATTATTACAGTTGCGTTTTGTAACTGCTGAGGAAGCGATGGACTTGAATATTGTTATTTCACTTTAATGGGAGAATTTGAAATGAAAGTGTAATGTGATTTGAAGAAAGATGTCACACTCACCTCAACTTAGCGCTTCAACTCACTTATTACGTAACAAATATTTACAGTGCAATTTTTCGGTACTAGTGCGTAGATACAAAAATTAAGAAGCCATGTGCCACACAAAAGTACCATCATCTTAACTGCTTATGACGACCATGGAGAATCTGCTTAGTTCTGGAAGAATATTAGTGGTTTTCTCGGAATAGATTGGTAGTCAGGGACTCATTTGTTAGCTAACAAGAAGACTGATTTTTATTTGTTGGAAATAAGGTACAAACTGTAACCTGCTGTATTGGTCGAGAAGGACCAGTTGTTCTGATAGCCAAGCCTGAGAAGTGTGGTACGACTGTTCAGAGGGTGGGTAGATGTTAAATAATTTTAAGTAAGTTTAGTCTGTACATGGTACTTTGATAAAAGGTTGTCTTTTCTGTTATTGTAACATCCTATTGTGTACAGTTATATAGTACTCTGCAATTTTTGTTGTTTCGAGGACTGTGGGTATTGGTACAGTGTACTAATTACCAGAAATAATGAAGAGTTCACAGGTTAATATGTTGGTAACTGTTCTTGGTAAACTGAATTTTAAAACTTGCATTTCCTTTGGTTAACTAACTTAAATGATCGTGTGACAATTTAAGCTGATGATTTTCTGAGTGAGCTTTGGTTAAATTATTTGTTATCAAACTGTCCCGTGAATGCCCTTGGTAGACTGATTTAACTTGTCGAAATTCAATGGCAAGTGTCCTCTGGAATTGTAAGTTTATAGGTTATTGTAAAATAATTGTGTTCATTAAAGTAGCCGACGCGCAGCAACTTGGAAGACCTGTGTCTTAATAGTCAACAGTGGTTAAGTCTCATCTGCACACTCAGTTGTGTTTCCTTCTGGTATTGTCTGTGAGCCTTTTTTTTTTTTTTATTTCAACTTGAGGGATTGAAATGCCTAACACTTATCTTTAACGAAATAAATGACTGTTCTGTTAATGTATAAAAAGGTTGTTGGGCTAATGAAAAGTAACAAATTTTTGTAATAATGATTGTTCGACTGTCAGTATACAACCAGTCCGCTTCACTTCCTCACCAAATCCGTGTCTCAATCCTATCAGTGGTGACCGGGAAGGCTTCCTCGTGTGATGGCTTCCTCGTGTGATTGCACGGGAGCTAACGTGCGGATCAGCTGCAACAGCAGCGAGAACATTAATTGCCTCCTCTTCTGTCATCACTTGTTTCCTTCTGTTACTCTATTTAGGTGTTACCCTAAGACTTTCACGCAGCTGATTGAAGAGGTTGATACAGAATTGCGGATATGATTGACGTCTTCTGGGATATCGTGCCGCGTACACCGTACAAGAACGAACTGCATCCGTCCCACACGCTCCATACACCTTAAGCACGTCGGCTTTTTCTGCATTGCTCGATCCTATCATCCAGTCACGACCGACTGTTTGGACTATCACACACTGACTAATATGTTGCAGTGCACTCAAGCAACACACAAGCACACTGTAAGCGAACATAACAACATCGTACCTAGCAACTACGCAGGATGAATGGCAAAGTACGTCTCTAAAATGACACACATTAGAATCCTACAACCAACACCACTGACATAATTTACCCCACTTTTAGCTTATTAATATCAATTGGCATTTTTCCATTTAAAAAGTGTATTTTTGCACAAAAAATACGCTTTATAAGTATTATTGCTAGCTCGCCTGACAGTACGAGACCTTGACTTACAATCCGTTCTGTAAAAACAACACATCAATAGCACTTCCCATTCCGCAATATTTGCGGTTCAAGTTTTCAGGCGATCCACCCTGTATGGCCAAAGTGTCGAAAATGACACTGCTGTGACCTAACAAGGTTCTGATCCGCCTAACTCATGTGCCACTCGGATGGTATTTTTCCAGAAATATGGCAATGCGAAAACTCAGCTTCAGCCACAGCGGCGAATGAGGACGACTGTACCCATTTCTGTAAGAAAACATGTATCTCAACATATTATTCTTACTAGTCAGGTCACAAGACAATGTGAGTTTTGTAGAAATACAACTCTAAAATCGTATAGCAAATGTAACTTATATATGCATTACGAATGTTTTGCAGCGTTTCATGTACAATTATATTACGTTTTAATGAATACTTAATTAAATTGATAAATTGTAATAGTAAAGTCTCATTAATAAATTTCTATTAATAAACAATGACGAGGTTTAAATATGTTTTATTTTGGTCATTTTTGGTGTACGACATCATGTTCCATTGAGTCATTGTTGGCCTACTGCGAAAACCTCCTTTCAGAACAGACAACTACAAAACTTCCACAAGCTTTGACATTGTCGTGTAAAAACAGTGACCTGTATATGTAATAAGTTTCCTTTAATTTAATTGCTGCTCTTTTAACTTAAGGTTTAAAGAACAGTCACAGCCACGAAACAGCATTTATCTAATACTGGTCATTCCATAGGGAGCATTGAGAATTGTATGCGTATTCTTCACAGAGTGGAAAAAGGCCGTGCTCTAAAAAGTTAGTTAGAGAAGCTCGAAATTTATGAAGCAAAAAATAAAGACCCAACTAAACGGCTTAATTAGCCAAATGACATTGTGACCAATGCCTACATTGCTTTATTTGACAATGTTTTACTCTAATCACTGTACGCCTCTGTTATATATAGTGTGTTGATAATTTCAGAGAAGCTCGAAATTTATGAAGCAAAAAATAAAGTCCCAACTAAACGGCTTAATTAGCCAAATGACATTGTGACCAATGCCTACATTGCTTTATTTGACAATGTTTTACTCTAATCACTGTACGCCTCTGTTATATATAGTGTGTTGATAATTTCACCTAGTATTTTGTGCCTCACATATTTACTTCTTTTCCATACGTTTTAAGCATGACTCTATTATGTTCTTGTTCCTTCTCTATTCATTTCATACACTGCATTAATCAGATAATGTGGGTCATCCACTGTTACGGAAGTTTATCATTTTTTTCTTGCAACGGAGTGCCGCAGGGTACGAGGAGCCCACTGCCGGTCACGTTCCTCCAACCACTTCCCGCCTGTGCGGAATTCCGGGACTAGCGCTAACAGAGAGCGCTGATTATGTGCAGCACCATGTTTTCTCTTATTTGTGGCTCCTTTAGCGATTTGTTTCATGGTTGTTTAATATTACCCGGCGCACCATCAACAGTATTTAATATTTATGTCATTATTTAGAATATTGTCACTACAGCACATGTCAACCACTGTTTCTTAACTCTTCCTCTTCTTAGCAATCTTACTTTTGTCGTGTTTTCCTTTTTATTGCTTTTTATTACTGTAATGCTTTTTATACGTTATAAGCTTATTACAGACTACAACTATTGTATCCTCCTTTATTAATTATTGAAAACTAATGTATGCTGACATTAGCGATATCTGGTGAACTTACGACATAAACATCTTGTGCTCCAGACAACATGACTCGTGCATGTGATGTTATTAAATGTATTTGACGATGCTGGTGACGATTCCGCATTTAACATTTGACGATACCACTGCGGCTGCTGTATATTAGGACTTTATTTTTATGAAACAGGTATGCCTCTTCATATTTAAAGCGCGCAAATGTAGATGTTGTTAGTACTGCTTTTCATTATCAACTGTGTATTTTTCTTAAGTTGTAGACAGTTTGCGAGTGTACTTATGTTTTTCCCCTTTTTTGCTGCATATCTGATGATGGTCATTAAAGACCGAAACCGGTAATCCGTTAACAAAAAGTTTGTGATCATAGACGCCGGCCGGAGTGCTCGAGCGGTTCTAGGCGCTACAATCTGGAACCGCGCGACCGCTTCGGTCGCAGGTTCGAATCCTGCCTCGTGCATGGATGTGTGTGATGTCCTTAGGTTAGTTAGGTTTAAGTAGTTGTAAGTTCTAGGGGACTGATGACCTCAGAAGTTAAGTCCAATAGTGCTCAGAGCCATTTGAACCATTTGACCCTAGACGTAAATTAAAGAAACCTAACTACAAAACTGTTACGGTTGTTATCTGTGGTCACTAATAAATCATATATGTGAAAATCATACGACGCTATGACATAAAGGGTCCTGAGAATTCATGGGTTTAATTTCACATTTTCAATTTGGCAAAGGTAGTTTTCTTAAATGTTTCATTACGAAGACTGAAAAGAGTTACGTTATTGTATTCCTTCTGAAATGTTTCCAAATGTCATAAAAAGTAGCTAGTACTCCCCTTTGTCATACGGAAGCTGAACATGTAAATAATTTGATAAAATGGATAAACGTTGAGTTTATTTGGATGTTAACCGTAAGGGTGGAAGAAGATAGTTTTATGGCTCGTATTCCTGTTCTGTGACAACATACCGTACATATCAATCCGTGCGTAGCATAACGTACCGGGTTAAATGGCACGTGCCTCTATCACGAGAACCTTTTTCTTACTTTTGTGCTATCGGGACGGTGTTAACATTGGCTCATGTAAAGCCGTCTGGCCAGAGTTCACCAGAGTGCCTGCCGATGAGTTACGGTCCTATCCGTAAGCGGTTCGCTCGCTAACCCTCTCCATGGCGGCGGCGGTGGCGGCGTCTCCCGCTCGGTAATCCAGCGCCGCAACCACGGAACTTCACGGGCAGCCAGGGCGGGATCCGAAACAAATGGCTCTAATAGCTTATCGCGCGTTACACTTCATTGTTCAGCGGGCAGCGGGTAGCGCGCCGTCCCTATCTCGAGGCTGCAGTGTCGGCGGCGGCGGCGTGAGGCCAGACCACGCCCCGGCAGGGCCCGCCGCCGCTCCCTGTTTAGAATTATCCGGAAGGAGGGCAGGCGCGCCGTAATATACTGCTGAATGTTTCAGCCAGATAATGAGAAAAATTAATGATAGGTAAAGATTAAGCCCGGCCGCCCGCACCGAGGCGGAGCTGAGCGGACGGGAGGTCTGGCGCCACGGGGCAGTGGGGAAGGGGAGCAAGGGGTGTGAAGGGGTGGAGGGGGGAGCGAGCCTTTTGAGAGGGAGGCCCGGGTTTGCGGTGAGAGAATGGCGCCGAAATTGGTAGCGGCGCGCCGCTCAAGACCCGCGCTGTTAGCGCCGGCGAAAGTGCGCCGCTTTTAAGTTAATAAATAAGCATAAAACCGCCGCGCTCAGCAGATGGGTACTGCACTGGCGGGAAGCCGCTCCAGAAATGTAATTATCAGATGGTTACCTATGCAGTACCTCGCGATGTGGGTGCCGCGAGCGAGCGATTCCGGGTAAACCGGGTTCAGCTGAATACGGAACTCTGAGCTGATGCTTCGCCTACCGTACTAGAGGAGGCAGACTTACTTCCTGCTGCGTTCGTCTTTTTTGTTCTTACTTCCCTTTTCATATGTACCGGAGCACACAGGCTATTACCTTATTAACTATATTTTTCATGACTGTAATTTTCAGCACCTTTAGTATTATTTTCTTCGGGGTAAAATTCAGTCACCAGCTGCAAATAAATTTTATTAAACTATACTTTACCTGTTTCCACAAATCAATTTGTCAACTTCAGGAGCCTACAAAATTAGGGATATTATAAATCTTCAGACAATGGCTATACATTTATGTGAAGCATGCGAATTATCAAACAGAAACTTATGTAGTATTGTAATGAAATGAAACACCTACAGTAGTCCTTACGATGTTATTTATTATATGGTACCAGTTTCGGTGCATCAGTACAGTATCTTCAGGCCTTAACTGACGTTGAGGGGTTAACTCCAATTGTGTACACGATTCCATCAGTGGTCTGTATCTACTAATTGGTTTTCGCAGACTACCTGTCACAACTATGTTGTGCCTCCAACCATCAACTACCAACTCAGATGTTTCAACATTGGTGGCAGACAAGGTAAACAATAGCCACAGCTGACTGGAAGATTAGAGTAACAGTAAACAGTGCGCTCCAGAGCTAAAGGAACACCATAATAATTTGTAGTTTCCAGTCCCCATTATACAACTCCATGATGGCAACAAGGTGTGATGGTAACACTACCAACTGACTTTTGTGGGTTTATTCGTATTGCACATAGCTGCTGTTACAGTGAACCACGTCCACGCCCCTGGACACAGAAAAAATATCACCATACAATGTAGAATACGACATCATAATGTCAATAACTTCATGTAAAGTAATGATCATAAGAGTAAATTAACTATATTAGGTTGAAGCAATTCAGTTGGATATGCACATGTGACCACCTTAATACTAAAAACTTTAGTAATAGACAACGGTTGTACATAGTGTCTGCGCTGTATCGTATTTGTAATAACTGACAAAAAATCAAACAGCTTATAACATAGATACATTACTAGACACCTGCATTGAAAGGATGTGCTGACGGTTTTTCAGTAGCGCTCTAATATGTTTTCTGTAACACACGCGTTACATTGACGATTCAAACCAAATATTGGGAACATGAAATATTACGATTTAGAAGTAGATGGCTTTGTTAATTACTCTACGAACGTGAGTTTTAAATATCTCAGATCCGCCTACCTTAATCACACTGGCTTACATAATTCAGCAAGCGGTCCTTGCAATTAGTAGTTATCTCTGTGAAATAGCCATAATGGTGGATATTCAGATCGCGCCCAAGCCAGCTAATTCGGGTCATGAAAGAAAATTCATAGACACTTCCTAGGGATGAGCTGTTAAAAATACACACACTGAGGTGACTAAAGCCACGGGACACCTCCCAACATCGTGTCGGTCCTCCTTTTGCTCGGAGTAGCGCAGCAACACGGTATGGTATGCTCTCGATAAGTCGTTAAAGTCCCCTGCCGAGATACTGAGCCATGGTGCCTCTGCAGCCGTCCATAACTGGGTAAGTGTTACCGGTGCAGGATTTGTTGAACGAACGGAGCTCTAGATTATGGCCCATAAATATTCGGTGCAATTCGTGTGAGGCTGTCTGAATGGCCAAAGTATTCGCTAGAATTATCGAGAATGTCTGCCAAACCAATCGTGAACATCTGTGACCCGGTGACATAGCACATTGTCATCCATAAAAATTGTGTCGTTGTTAGGGTACATAAAGTACATTAATGGCTGCAAATAACCTCCAAGAGGACAAAAATTACCATATCCACTCAATGATTGGTTCAGTTGGTCCAGAGCATCAGGTCGATTCCATATAAACACAGTACACACCGTAATGGAGCCACCACCAGCATGCACAGTTGACAACTTGGATTCATCATACAATGTAAGCTTTCACGGCCGGTATTGTCTTCACTTAAAACTTCCGGGTTGATAGGCCGTGGTCGAAGTATAAAACTGTCTCCTGACGTTTCGTCTCCGACTGCGGGAGACATCCTCGGAGGTAAAGCGGCGAACTGCGAAGAGAACTCGAGGAAGCGCTGATTATATAGGCAGTACAGAGGGCACCACTGTCGATCACGTGGCGTCGGCTATGAAATTGTCTCTGGTAATGCCAACATACTCGATTGAAAGTAATCGATCGTCACGCTTGCGGCGCAACGCTGACAACCAACACCTTCGTCTTTCCTGTTAAAATTATTATGATATTTATCAATCTAGATAGCCTCTCTATACAAGCGTGCATAATAATGCGAGGTTTTTGATATGACGCCTGTCTCACCGAATTTTATTTCATGATCACCTTCCAGGTAAACATGTTCCGCTACGGCCGATTTATTCGTGTGACCCAGGCGGCAATTCTTCTTACGTTCGACAAGACGGATGTTCACACTTCTCTTTGTGGTACCGATGTAAACCTGTCCACAACTACAAGGAATTTTATATACCCCCAGTGTAGCCAAAGGGTGTCGTACATCTTTTGCCGACCTTAATTTTTTCTTTTTTTTTTGGCTCAGATGATAAGAATCTGCTTTGTAAAACAGAAGCGTACCCCCCTAGACTTTATGGCTTACCCAAAGATCATAAACCTGGGATTCCGTTGAGGCCAATTGTCAGCGCTATAGGCGGACCAACACACGAGTCAGCTAGACACCTTGCCTCAATGCTGCAGCCTTATGTTGGTAGGACGGACAGTCATATTAAACATTCAGCTCATTTCATTGACAAGTTAAAGGAAACGAGTGTGGGCCCGGATGATATCCTCGTCAGTTTTGACGTTGTGTCGTTATTTACCATGATTCCAGTAAACGAAGCTATCTTATGCATAGCAGATATTTTTCCTACCGATATTGTGGCATTATTCCGACACTGCCTCAACACAACCTACTTTCAATACAATAATAACTTTAATGAACAGATTGATGGGGTGGCTATGGGCAGTCCTCTCAGTCCTGCTATGGCTAACTTATTTATGGAGACTTTAGAACAACGGGCGTTGCAGACTGCCAGTAAGAGACCAGCCAGATGGTATCATTATGTCGATGACACGTTCGTAGTATGGACACACGGAGCAGAGGAGTTGGATGCCTTCCTGACACATTTAAACAGTATTAATCCGAAAATCCAATTCACTATGGAGACGGAAAGGAATGGGCAATTGAACTTCCTGGATGTGTCTGTGATTAAACGACGGGACGGAACGTTGGGCCATAAGGTGCATAGAAAGCCCACACATACTGATCGTTATCTACACAAAGATTCAAACCACCACCCTAGACAAAAAAGAGGTGTAACGAAAACTTTGGTAGACAGGGCGTACAAACTTTGTGAACGTGTTTATTTAAAAGATGAGATTGAACATCTACGGTCAACTTTCGTGAAGAATGGCTATTCTAGCAAGGATATAGATCGAGCACTTCGCTCTAGGCAGAGAATCAGGAGTAACGACGAACAACAGTCGTCCAAGGGCAAAGTTTTTCTTCGGTTCACTAGTAAGGTCACAGATCGCATTGGGAAAGTTTTAGGCAAGTATGGGGTGGAAACTATCTTCAGACCCACTAGGAAAATAAAAGAATTTTTAAGGTCGGCAAAAGATGTACGACATCCTTTGGCTACACCGGGGGTATATAAAATTCCTTGTAGTTGTGGACAGGTTTACATCGGTACCACAAAGGGAAGTGTGAACACCCGTCTTGTCAAACATAAGAGGAATTGTCGCCTGGGTCACACGGATAAATCGGCCGTAGCTGAACATGTTTGCCAGGAAGGTGATCATAAAATAAAATTCGGTGAGACAAGCGTCATATCAAAATCCTCGCATTGTTATGCACGCTTGTATAGAGAGGCTATCGAGATTGACAAACATCATAATAATTTTAACAGGAAAGACGAAGGTGTTAAACTGGATAAAATTTGGTTGTCAGCGTTGCACCGCAAGCGTATCGATCGATTACTTTCAATCGAGAATGTTGGCATTACCAGAGACAATCTCATAGCCGACGCCACGTGATCGACAGTGGTGCCCCCTGTACTGCCTATATAATCAGCGCTTCCTCGAGTTCTCTTCGCAGTTCGCCGCTTTACCTCCGAGGATGTCTCCCGCAGTCGGAGACGAAACGTCAGGAGACAGTTTTATACTTCGACCACGGCCTGTCAGCCCGGAAGTTTTAAGTGAAGGACTTGGATTCATGATATCATGGGGTCGGAGCCACACTCAAACCCTATCTTCGGCTCTTACCAACTGAAATCGGTTCTCATCCGATCAGGTCACGGTTTTGGAGTCGTCTAGGGTCTAACCCATATGGCCACGTGGCCAGGAGAGGAGCTGCAGGCGATTTCATGCTGTAAGCAAAGGCACTTGTGTTGTTCATCTGCTGCTATAAACCATTAACGCCAAATTTTGCCGCACTGTCCTAACGGATACGGTCGCCGTACGTCCCACACTGATTTCTGTGGATATTTCACGCAGTGTTACTTGTCTGTTAGCACTGGCAACTCTACAAAAACACCGCTGCTCACGGTAGTTAAATGAATGCTGTCGGCCGCTGCTTTGTCCATGGTGAGAGGTAATGCCTGAAAATTTGTATTCTCGACACACTCTTGATAGTAAGGATCTCGGAATATTAGATTACCTAACGATTTCCGAAATGGGATGTCTCATGTGTCCAGCTCCAACTACCACTCCGCGTTCAAAGTCTGTTAATTCCATGATGCGGAAGGATCTGTGAAGTATACCAGTGGCAAGAGACACTCAGTATCTTCACTGATTAGAGACTTATTGGAAGGTTAAAACTGTGTACTGGACCGAGAATCTAGCCTAGGTTCGAGTCACGGTCTCGTACACAGGAAGTTTCACAGCAGCGCACACTCTGCTGCAGAGTGTAAATTCATTCTGAAATACCTTCAGTGCATAATGGAAATGGTAATGATACCGACAGCAGCATCCCTAAAGTTGAGTCACTAGTTTCTCATAATTATTTCACCAAGGAGGATACAGTGTATATTCCAGAATTTGAATCAAAATCAGTTACCAACGTTAATAATTTTGGAGCAGCTACCCGTGGTGTAGTGAAGCAACTTGTCACAGTATGGAGGAAAATTTTCCAGTCCAGACTTATTTGCGGTTAGCTACCTTTCAGAGTTCACTCAGGAAATATCTTCAGTTTTTAGCAATAACCTACAACCGCTCTCTGGATTAAAGGTCCGTAACTGAAGACTGGAAAGCAGCATAGGTCATACCAATACACAACCGTATGTTGTATTTCAAAACCAAATGTTCAGAACGTGGAGAGCTTAAAATCAGCATAACAACGTACGGAGGAAGTTGGTACTATGAGATTCTTTGGATTAAACGTGGACAAGAACGTAAGCTGGATGCTCGTCTAGACTTACTAGCAAATCAATTACACAGCTTACAATGCAAACACTACGGACTTTGGTACATGAAAAATAGCGTATCATAGTTAATTTGAGTCTGTCATTAGGAATGATAGTTCTCTGGGGAAATTCAAGTAGCGTGTCGCGGATACTGAAGCTGCAAGAGAAAATTGTCAGTTAAATGTGTAATGCTTAGAAAAAAGAACCATGACCTGTATTACTGCGGAAATTGAAAATCTACCAAAGCAGACAGTTCAAGAGAATAGTTTTAGGCACACTTGTAACTCGAATCACCACGAATATTTTATGCTGCCCATCAACTGAAATTATTATCAGTCTCCACTATAAATGGGGATAAATGTATATAACATATCAGTAGGCAAAAATCACTTAATATGTAACCAGATCATCTAAAAAGAGGCTGCAAAAGATTTTATGGGAGAAATGTTGCTGTTCGGAAGGAGAATTCATGTACAATAAACTGACGATCTGAGCTTGGTGTGAATTAAAATTAGGTCATTTTTCGTAACACAAACGTATGGTTATTAGGATGTTATTATTAGTATCCATCCTTTTTATGATTAAATTTTATTACAAATTTTTGACTTGTCTGCTGTACCTAAATCGAATGATGTGGAAATTTTATGTAATGAGATAAATAAACCACAATTCATAATTCACAAAGAATTAATCCGCTGCATTTTGTACTCTTATCATTGGCATCGACTTGTAGGCGGGCTTTGGACAAAGTCCTGTCTTCGAATATTACGAAATACATCGAAGAAAATAATCTGTCGTTACATATACAGTAAATATTGTTTTTGTGAAACAGATGGTTCAAATGGCTCTGAGCACTATGCGACTTAACTTCTGGGGTCATCAGTCGCCTAGAACTTAGAACTAATTAAACCTAACTTACCTAAGGACATCACACACATCCATGCCCGAGGCAGGATTCGAACCTGCGACCGTAGCGGTCGCTCGGTTCCAGACTGTAGCGCCTAGAACCGCACGGCCACTCCGGCCGCCTTTGTGAAACACAAATGGCTTTTTACCGCACAAAGTACTGTGTGCTGTCTCAAGCTAATTCAATATGTATAGTTTCCCAGAAGTCTTTCGACCCTTTTCACACGAGCGATTTCTAAACAAATTGAATGCCTATGGAATATCGTCTGAGTTGTGCTAGTGGATACGCGATTTCCTGTCAGAAAGGTCACACCCTACAGTAGCTGATAGAAAATCATATAATGAAATCGAAGCTATCGATATTGTTTCCCAAAGAAGCGTTCTAAGCCCTCTGCTGTTCATAATCTTGTGTGATGACTAATGGCGTAAACGCACACTGCTTAATGTACATGATAATAGAAGCAAAATAGTTTATTAAAGACAGGGTCTACAACACATGCCAAATGCTATGAACTCTTCTTCATCTTCGCTGTTGCGAAATACAACTCCTCCACATCGACATATATATCAATAATCCGCAATCTGCCTGACGGTGTGCGGCGGAGGGTACTTCTGGTACCAATAACGGATCCCCCTTCCCTGTTCCATTCGCGGATGGCAATGACTGTCGTTAAACCTCTGTATTAGTTCTAATTCCTCGAATTAACTCATCGTGATGATTTCACAACATGTATGTGAGAAGAGGTATTATGATGTCCGAGTTTTCCCAGAAAGTATTTGCTCGTAATCTCAATAGAAAACTCGCTGCGATGCACAACACATTTCTCTTTCTATTGAAGAGGTACTCATAGCTCTTAAAGCATGTGCTTTAGCCTCTACGTTTGCCGGACATTTTTCTCTTGATTTAGTCCATACTACTGCACTCCAAAACATGGAAAACAAAAAGCTTGCAGTAGAGAGATGTGTTTCACAGTATCGGAAGGATACAAGTGCTCATAGCTCTTGAGGCATGTATTTTAGAACCCAAGTTTACTGGGACGTTTTTGCTTCTAGAGCCGTGTACTTTGACCTGTATGTGTTAACGCCGCTAATTATGATACATCCTGTACGTACGTTTTAGAAGACTAACCGAGCAACCTTCTCACATTGTTTGCAAGTAATGCCGTTGTATACCGTTTAAAACTAATCATAGATTGATTTAGAGACGATATCTAGAAGGTTTGAAATGTGGATGTCGGTCATGAACAATAATGTGTAGAAAAGTTAGCAGCTCGTGGTCTAGTGGCTAGCGTTGCTGCCTCTGGATCGCGGACTCCCGGGTTCGATTCCCGGCCGGGTCGGGGATTTTCTCCGCTCGGGGACTGGGTCTTTGTGTTGTCCGCAATATTTCATCATCATTCTTGAAAGTGGCGAGTCTGGACTGTGTAAAGATTGAGAATTTGTACTGGCGCGGATAACCGAGCAGTTGAGCGCCCCACAAACCAAATATCATGATCATCAACATCATCAATATGTATAAAGTCCTCCGCAAGGGTACTAAAGGAAATCCTTTGACATTCCATTAAAATATAAAACACATGCATTTTCAGTCTGTAGATTACAGTAAATAGCTACGGAATATATTACGAAAAACTTAAGCTTGACCTATCAAATACGGTGGAGGAAATACAAGCCAAAACCTGAGTTTTATTGGCAGAACAGTCAGATGATCCAAACTACGCTTGTTTGTCCTCTTCTGGAGTACTGATATGCAGTATGAGTTTATTGGAAGATACAATTGACGAAGGTTCCTTAGAAAGATCAAAGAAGAATGTAATATCACAAAGTAGAGAAGTGAATCTCACCGATACGTTAAGCGAGTTGGATTGCCAATCACTAAATAACTGCGTTTTTCGTTGAGACTAGATGGTTATTACCTCGGGAAGCATATCGTCTGTAATTTCCCTTTGCTTTTATTTCTACATAGTACACAGAAACACCCTCCTCTCTACGTTTCCACTATTTCTGTACAGCTTTATTTACCATTGAGATACGCAGGCCGCTTCGCTGCGGCATGTTCCATGTTTCGTGAGGGCTACACATGATTTCACTTCGAAAATGGAATACTAAATACAAACAAGATTACAAAATAACATGGACTAATCATAGTGTATTTTTAAATATAATATAAAATTATTTCATATATTTTGTGAATGGGCTGACGTTTAACTTAATTTAATTACGGACTGTAATTAGTTCAAATAAGGACTTTACTAGAATGGATAATGTGTTGCTGATTTCTTCATTAACACCGAAATTAATTTATTATAGTTCCATGTTAATGCCAACTGCCAGCTATTCATGTTACTTCAACTACCCCACATCATTTATACGTTTACAGCCCCAGTAATAATAAACTGTGTATTTCCATAGAAACGCAAAAGCATTTAGCAACGCAAAAAACACGCGTATTTCTCATAAAAGCATGTGTGTAATAACTTACTTACATTGCTCTCTAAGGTTTTCATGTTTGTGGCGTACCACTCTATTTAGCTGTCTTACTCAAGCAAACAATTTTATATGTTGTCCGAAGGGTATACGTATAAATATTAGTCCGCACACAATGCAAGCGTTACAGCAATTTAAGATTTCACTCGGAATCATTTTCTCTTGGGTTTTAGTACTCCTTTCGTTACATTTAATTTTTGTTGCTCTCGAGGGTGACTCAGTGTTGTCTTACATTTTACTCCTTGCCAGCCTTCGCATATTTGCTGTAACCAGTTTGAGAGCATTAGATCCGGTCCTGTTCAACTGCGTGTAACTCTACTCTATCAATACTGACACTGCGTGTGTCCCCACATACGTCTATATCAGTACTCTGTAAGCCACCTGACGGCGTCTGGCGGGAGGTAGTTCCGGTACCAATAACTAATCTCCCACACCCCTCCCCCTTTTCCTCTTCCACTCGCGAATGGCGCGTGAAAACAATGAGTGTCGCTAAGCCTCTGTATTATCTCTACTTTCTCTAATTTTCTCGTCGTGGTCATTCCTTGTTATGTATGTGGAAGGAAGAAATATTTTGTCCGATTGTTCCCGGGACCTAACGATCCAGTGACGAAACTCACCGCCCTTCGATGGATCTTGTCTCTCTTTTCTGTCCTACTTGCTGAGATTCCCACACTGATGAATAACATTCAACAATCGCTAGAACAAGCGCCTTGTATACCACCTCTTTCGCGGATGTTACATTTCCTTAAGGTTCTTCCTATGAATCTGTCGGGCATCTGCTTTTCCCACAATTTGTTTTATGTGGTCATTCCATTGAATGTCGCTCTGGAGAGTTAGTCTTAGATATTTTGCGGTAGATATTGTTTCCAGCGATTTCCCATTAGCAGTGTAGTTTTAGATCCGTGGATTTCTTTTTCTGTTTATGTGTAGTATGACAAATTTACGGACGAACCAGGTTCAACTGCCTCAACCGGAACCATTCATCAATTCTCTGTACGTCATTCCGAAAATCGATACTGTCTTTTGGTGTTGCTACTTCCTTATAGACAAGCGCGTCATCTGCGAAGTGCCTGAAAGAGATTCCTTCGCCTCCTGCTTGATCATTTATATACTCTGTAAACACTTAACAGTCCTATTACACTACCTTTGCTTCTATTGATTTTGTTCCGTTAAGATCGACGTGACTTCTGTCTGCAAAGAAGTCTTGATGGTTCAAATGGCTCTGAGCACTATGGGACTTAACATCTATGGTCATCAGTCCCCTAGAACTTAGAACTACTTAAACCTAACTAACCTAAGGACAGCACACAACACCCAGCCATCACGAGGCAGAGAAAATCCCTGACCCCGCCGGGAATCGAACCCGGGAACCCGGGCGTGGGAAGCGAGAACGCTACCGCACGACCACGAGATGCGGGCAAAGAAGTCCTGAATCCACTCGCAGATCAATTCACTAAACGGCAATGTGGGACGGTGTCAAATGTCTTCCTGAAGTCAAGGAAAAAGGCATCAACCTCAGCGTCGTTGTCTACGGCGCTGTGCATCTTATGGAGGAACAGAGGAACAGGACGATCTGAGTTTCGCAGGATCTCCATTTGTGGAATACATGTACATTTTTACAGAAGAAATTTTTTTTATCGTAAACCATAGTAATTCCTGAGCATAAAACATGTTCAGTAGTTCTACAGCAAACTAACATCAACGATATAAGTCTACAGTTATGTGCATCTGTCCTTCTTGGAAACGGAAATGACCTGTACATTATTACACTTTATAGTTGCCCTTAATTGATCCAGCGAACTACTATGAACTGCTTTTAGAAAGAAAGCAAATTCTTTCGCATTGTCTTTGTAGGATATGACATGTATCTCATCTGGTGCTGATGTCTATCCATTACTAGCCAGTTCTAGTTGCTTTTCTATTCCGCAATCGTTTAGCTCAGTATCTGTCATTGCGATGGTCGTATGACGGTTTAAATGAGGGACAATGTTACGATCTTCCCCCGTGAAACGGTTTCGGAAGATCGAATTCTTTATTTCGGCCTCCTTTTTATTATCTTCCATTTCGGTGTTAGTGTGGCGACTGAATGAAAAAATGATTTCGACCCGCACACCAAAAGCCTCTTAGGGTTTTACGTCGGATCAGCTGACAAAATTTTACTTTCGGAGTCAATGAACACCTACCGCATTGCTCTCTTTACGTCCGTTATCTCATTGTGCAGCTTTTGTGTGTCAACGTTTTGACTTCGCTTCAGTCTCTGATGAAGCTACCTTTGTTTACGTAGCCGTATTCTAACACGCGTGTTGAACCACGGTGTGTCCTTAAGACCTTGCTTGCAATACATATGTCTGAGGCACGTCGCCGGCCGGTGTATCATAGCGGTTCTAGGTGTTTCAGTCTGGAACCGCGTGGTCGCGACGGTCGCAGGTTAAGTAGTGTGTAATCTTAGGGGCTGATGACCAGTTAAGTCCCGTAAGACTTCACACACATTTGAACATTTTTGTGACAGCGAATCGTATGACAGCGAAATTTGGTAGATATCTAATGCATTAATATGGATATAGTTTTAAATTATATCTACTAGGTGCAAATCTGTGGCTGCAAGAAAGACGTATAGAAGTGTTTTGATACGTAATGGATCAGGAAAATGGGGTGCGCAGAAAAGCTCAAATAAGTGAGAAAGGCATAATTTTGATTTTACTGCTAACCGCCGATTACACAGCTTGTTCACTGTGATCACTGAGGACGTCGACGAGGTATGTATAGCGTCAGCTTTGCAACTGATGGCCAAACCTGGAACTATTTTTTTCCAGTGTAATTCGGTTCCGCATTAGCGCATGAGGATATTTGCCAAGTTTCTTCGCCATAGGATAATTACGGCCCACAAAAGACTTACGTGCGTAGCTGCACTTTCATTATAATCTCCCGGTACTTCAATAATGAGCTGCAACAGTTCATTACTGTAGTTATAGAATCTGTATAGTTGGTTACTCAATGCAATACAGCGCAAAATGTCTTCAGCAGCTTTACAACATTTTCTGATGTATCTGGTGTAATTTTGTAGCCAATATTAAGGTCAAAATGGTTCATCACGACATATGGACTATCTGATGTTATACGTATATCACTGTACTCGAACATTTGTTCTATAAACTGAGAAAAGTTACCTTTAGCCTTTATAAGTGAATGTTTAGTATGGAAATCTAGTCATCGTCCTGAAGACATTACACAGGCGGCTCTTATATAACTATAGTTCGTAGTCAGCCATTCGAAAGCAGGCGTACTGACCGTCAATTCCGTCTCGCTAGACCATCTACTCACAAGAATGAGAAGTTAGATGTACTCATCCCCATCTACTCATCCCCAACGACACGAAAGTCACTGAAGTGGCGTCAACTCGAGAGACTTGCACCAGACGAACGACCTATCCAACAGGAGGCCCTAGCCACACAGCATTTCCATTTTATTTGACCTCTACTACTCATATTATACATTCACACAGAGTTTTCCCAATCTTGATCCAGCTCAGAGAACTGAAATTTGAGAGAGCAATATTCACATTTAATCATTTGTAATGAACTACTTAATTATAAATCGAGAGATTTTTCGTTACACAGAAATGGAAAGTATGGAATATATCATACACTATCTGATCAAAAGTATGTGGACAGCTGTTAGTGACATTAATACAGGATGTGTCCACCCGTCGCCTTTGACAGGCTTCAAATTGGTGTCTGTATGTCAGTGGAGGAACGGCAGCCCATTCTTCTCAAGAGACGCAATGCTGCGGTCTGGTACCAAGTCGACTTTCCAATCATCTCAAAGATGTTCCATTAGGATCAGGACGGGACTCTGGAGAGGGCAGCCAATTTAATGAATGTTTTTGTCCACGCAACATTACTGCTTTATGATAGACTGTACTGTTATGCTGATATGAACTAGCACCGTCACCGATCTGTTCTTCTACTGTGCGCAGTACAAAATTCTGTAAAATGTGTTCATATCCTTTCGTAATTATCTGTCTCTTAAGCGCAATAAGGGGGCCACCTCCTAACCACGTAAAACACCCCCATGTTGTAACACAACGTCCTCCTCACTTCTCTGTTAGCACCACACTTGACGGGAGGTAACATTCTCGATGCATTTACCAATCCCAGACCCTTACATAGGATTGCCACAGGGTATAGCGTGGTAGATCACACCAAATCACTCGTTTGCAATCATTCACTGTCCATTGACGTAGTTTTTTACACCACTTCAAGCGTGGCACAGCACCAACTACTGAAATGTGTGGCTTATGAAGAGCTGCTCGACCATCGTAAACCATTCTGTTCACCTCCCTACCAACGGTCATTATGCTATCTGGTTTGCTGGTAGCACTCAACTGACGAGTGATTCCCTCTCCTGTTTTATGTGCTTTTTTACAATGGGCCTCCACAATGCTTGACGTTCTATCTCCGTCAGTACATGTGGTCTTCCTGTTTTCGATTTAGCTATGTTGGTTGTTCCCTGTTTACACATGGGTTTAAAAGTCCCTGATGCATTTGTTACTCAGGTGACATCCAATGATTAGTCCATGTCCGAAGTCATTGAGCTCTTCTGACCAACCTATTTTGCAGTTACTCCTTCTCTCCTGATAACACAGAACTCTCCACCTCCTATTAAACTAGGGGGTCCGCCTGTCGTGCCTTCTGGGATCGATTCAACATCAAGTATGTGTGACCGTATACTTTTGATAAGATAATGTACACTTGACAGCAAAAAAAGTGGGTCACTGCCGAATACAACCAACATAACGTAGCTGTGTCGCAGGTCCTCTAAACACCAAAACCCCGTGGGGTACAGCCGTTTGACTACACATAATGGGTACCGCAAGAGACTACTAGAGACCAAAGGTCTTTATGGCAGTCAGTCTAAGCATCAACTAATATAGTCATACAAAACATATTAGAAAACACGTGTTTAGCGATGAGACACCCCATAACACTCATAAACTAACCTTAATGACAACAAGAGACATTCCAAAAGTTCTGAGAAAACGGATTATTTTACATATATCGTACAGTAATCCTTAGTCAAAATTAAATACTTGAGACAATATATGGAGTTACAAAGCTGTACAGCAATTCGAAAAAAGTTTTTCCCTCTCGAAAAGATTTTCCATCCACGTGCTGAACGTCGCTCAATGGCGAGTGGCTCTGGAAACTGGATATTGGACGAACTAGTAAAAAAATGCGACTAACGACAACAAGCACTCTTCAGAAATCTCAACATTAACAGCGAATCACCAGAAATATCATTGTTCTCGTAACACATCAACAGCTACGTGTATAGAAATTTGAAATTTAAATGACAAGACCAACGTCGTCGTTCTGGACCAAGATTCAACCCAGCACCTATAGCCATTGCTAACTAAGCTAAGATTTATTTGTGCCTTATTTAGACCCGATCACTAGGCATAAAGAAACGTGAAGTATAGACGTTTGCACCAGTATCAGTTATCAATTCAGATCCTGAAAATAAATGACGAAAGTGTTTGTAATGAACTGGGAATCCTGTCATAACAGTTACCTTCCTGGGAACTACCCCCAACGACGTTTATATGGTGTCATTCACAAGGAACAAGGTATGTTTAAAATTGGAATGCCATCATGTAAAGCTTGTGACAAGGATGCGAACCCAGCACCTAATCGGATTGTTAACGAAGTACGTAAAATTAGAAGTTAAATATCAAATGTTTTCATCAATAGCGAGATGTTGGAACCTTAAATGACGATAGAATTGTTTTTGCCTGACTGGGATTCGAACCCAGCATCTAGCGCCGTCGTTTTCTACCCAGTAACAGACGATAAATAGCTATTGTTGGTTTACCAGTAGCGAGATGTGAGCATGTTTAGCTAGGCATCAGGCGACGAAAAGTTCTGTGCTGAATGGAATTCAAACCCCGTACACGTAGTCATGAAGACACTTTAACTATCAAATTCTTTTCCAATAATAGCTAGGAGTGGCATGTTCGTACTTTCAATGATGTGATGGAAAATACTCTGCTGGCTAGAAGTTGAATCCACAACATATCGCCGGCCGCGGTGGTCGTGGGGTTCTAGGCGCTCCGGTCCGGAGACGCGCTGCTGCTACGGTCGCAGGTTCGAATCCTGCCTCGGGCATGGATGTGTGTGATGTCCTTAGGTTAGTTAGGTTTAATTAGTTCTAAGTTCTAGGGGACTGATGACCACAGCATTTGAGTCCCACAGTGCTCAGAGCCATTTGAACCATTTTGAACCACAACATATCGTCGTTGGTGATCACAACGAACTCAGCGTCAAACCAAAATCCGTTTTCGCCAGTAGGATGGAGAGGAATGTTTGAACTTGAAAATATGTAAGGAAACGTTTGATCTTGTAATGTGATAAAAGCTCATCATGCGGCTCTGAGTTCAAACGAACACGTTGCAGCTGACAACGCCCGAAGAGACGTTGAAAATGCAACAATTTTTCACTAGTAGTTCGGAGTGCACATGCTAGGGCTTGAAATGAAATAATGAATGTTCTGTGCTAATCAGGATTCGAAACCAGATAGGTGCCTTTCGAGGAGGCCTAGAAGAGTTTTCAATCTTGGGGAAAACAGTGAAATCGAATTCGAATCCCAGTCCAGCACCACAATTTTCAACGTCTCAGTTTCAAATAAAGTAAGAGCCTTGTGAACTTACATGGCCATTGGTTCATTAAATGAAATACGTTTTCTAGTTTACGACGGCTTGCTGGAGACAGAGTCTCTGCCTTCCGGGGATTCTTCATCTGTCACAGCTCAAATGAATGCCGCTCTGCCCCAGTCGGCACGAAGGGATTTTATCTTTACTGCAGATATTTAACTACGGAGCTTACTGGCGTTCTGCACTTGGCGTTATTAGGGGTGAAGGAGAGTTACATGTATGTGTTAAAAATCTACGCCTGTCGTGAGATGTGAACCTACACGTTTTACACATCAATAATCCACCAGACCACAACCCCCTGCCAAGCACATAATTATGAATTGCAGAGTATTCATTTACATGTGGATGCAGATGTCAAGGGACGGGTAACAGGAAGGAGGGCGGGTCTGGGAATGGATATAAGTGCAGAAGTGCAAAATATAAGCTGGAAATGCTTGCAAAGTATTGCTTACTTAGATATGTCTCACAGTTCGTTTTATCTTAGGACCGAGAGATAAGGAAGGACTGTTTTCAGATCTAAAATGGGTTATAGGGAAGGGGAGATCAAAGAATACGGTTTCATAGGTGTTGAGAGGAATGATAGAGATTAAAGACAGCAGCAATTAAAAGAGAAAATTTAGCGTCAATGGAAACTGCTAGATTTGTTTATAAAGTTTTGGGGGATTGGAACAGAAGGTCACTTGCGGCGATAGTTTCAGAGAGAGAGAGTGTGTGTGAGAGAGAATAGAGGAGATATTAACAACGAGTAAACATAATATGAAATCGTTTGCGTATTGTATGGAGGACGGAGGGAGTATTCATGAATGGAGGGGAAGAGAGAGATGTATTTGAAATAACAAAAACTACTGTGACAGGGTCCATCTATGCTGATTAGTTTTTACGTATCTAGACAAGGTATAAATGAAATCCAAATAGAATATTTAACAAACTGTATACTCAAAAGAAACCCACTTGAATTAAAAAGGCAACTCAACGGAAAACTAACCCATATTGTATCTTTTCTGTTGCCACGCGATCTTCCACTAGCTCCCAATGACGAAAAATGACGAAAAAGAAGACATAACAAAACATTCTAACGACTCCAACATTTTATCCAGAACCCTTCATTATTTTATACTTCTATCATGCGTCTTGGCAAATAATGTATAAGCCGTCGGACGTAACACCCTGAACAAGCAACTTCCTCCCAGGCTTCCAGGACTCACTCCCAAAGAGCGTCCGCAGTAGTTGGTTGGTGGCCAATTCTCTGTTAATGTTCTGGCGACCTCAACCCACATGTTTTCCATGGGGTTCATATCAGCCACTTGTGGCGGCCAATCCATGACGCTGACGTCAATCATGGAGAGCCACTGCTGAACAAATGCAGACTTGTGAATGGGAGAATGGTCCTCTTGCAATGTGACGTCCCATTCTGCGTACAGCATTCACACTGACGGAAGCATCACATTTTCCCATATGTGGGCATACTGCACGCTGACCGGATTCCTTCTATCCTGTGGTTAGAATTCCCGCCCCTCTGGCAGAAATCTAAACCCAGCAGGTAACAGATAGCCGGCCACTTCTTCTCGTCGTGGCTACATATTCGCGTCGATGGCGAGTCCCTTGCGGCCTGTAAACGATTCGTGGACCGTCGTTACTGGTGGAAAACACCTTCCCATCAGTGAAAATGACGTTGTCCCACGACGCCCTCAGATAGAGTACCGCAAATGCTAACCGGTATAAAACTTTGTCTTCGCTGAGTTCTTGTTTCACGGCGGATTGTCGTGTATGCAGTCCAGCGTCCCTCAGCCTTCGGCGAATCGTGTCACTGGAGCCGGGGAAGTTGGTCTCCCGCCGCAACTGCTTCGCGTTCACAAAGTGATTTTCTCTACTCCTAGACACTAGGTCCCTGTCTTCCTGCTGTGAGCTCAGTCTGTTCCTGCCTGAGCCAGGAGCCCTGTTGGTGGTGCCTCTTCCAAAGCAGATCCTCCACCATCTCGTTGCAGTGGCATGTGGTACTCCACACCGTCTGCCAGCTTCTCTGATAGAACATTCTCCTTCTTCAGTGAGAGCGACGACTCTGTCCCGAATAGACCTCTCGCAGTGAGCCATTACGGCAGACGGCCTGATGTGTATTTCCGCTTGCCGCTCTTATACTGATGCCAGGAGAGGAGGTAAACATATTTACGTCAAACGGAGCGGCAGAGGCAGAAGCATGCGGCGCAGCCGTGCTGGCTCGTCCCGGGCTGTTGGCCCACCAACGCCACCGCCAGCTCGCTCACTTTCGTCTCGCCTCGGCCAGCCTGGCCGGCCCGTAGCTCGCGAGCCGCGGCTAGTACAGACCCGGGCCGCAAGGCCACGATCACCCCTTGAAGAATCAAAAGTTACACCAAATCTACCCAAGTCTGTAGTATAAACTAACGCAGCTACAGCTATTATGCCATAACATGTGCAGGCACACCTACAGTTGACGATTCATTCAAATATTTGATGAACATTACGTTCAAAAACACATTCATTTTAAACATAGCTACCACAAAATATTTCACCTAGCTAGCAATAGCATGACGCAGGAAACTATTCTTTCTTGTAAGCGCTCTGCATTAGATGTAGCCTTCAGAAAACATGTATTCAACCTCGACAACTAAGCGGAATGTAAAAGTAAACAGGTTTGGCGGCAGCTTCTCCAAATAATAGTGTACACGTAGTATATAATACAAGTTTTGTGCACTTATAACATGTACTCAGTGTCTCTGAAACAATACGTGCTGCACGACGGAAATTACTTTCTGCTGAGGCACTTCATTTACATCTCAATGATACACGACTACTAGAGTACATCGCTCTTTACGACAGTCAATTCACTTGTAAATTAACACCATGATATCGCAGATATTAGGCAACACGTTACTAGGGATGAAAAAGGCGTTAAGGTTTGCAACTAAACATGCTACTTCTAGCTACTACTGAATAAGAATTTGATTATTAACGTGTCTTCATAAACATGTGTACGGCGTTCGACTCTCAGTCAGCATAGACGTTTTCGTCGCCTTATTCCTAGTTAAGCACACATCTCGCTAATGGTGGACCAACATTGGGCATTTATCGTCTGTTCCTGGTTAGACAACGAAGGCGGTGGGCGCCGGGTTCGAATCCCGGTCAGCCAATACAACTTCAGTCGTCATTTAAGGTTCCAACCTCACTACTGGTGACAAACTGTGATATCTACATTCTGATTTTACGTACTTATTCAACAATCCGTTTAGGTGCTGGGTTAGCATCCTTGTCACCAGCATTAGATGATGGCATTTCAGTTTTAAACATGTGCATCCTTTGTTCCTCGACAATGCAACAATATACAACGTCTTTCGAGGTTAATTATCAAGAAGGTAATTTTCATGTTAGGGTTCCCGGATTCGTACAAACATTATCGTCATTTACGTTCAAGTTGAGAATTGATAACTGATACTGGTCCAAAGGTCAATATTGTAAGTCTCTTTCTGCCTAGTGATCGAGTCTCGATAAGGCACAAACCTTTGCTTGGTTAACAATGGCTTTACGTTCTGGGTTTGCATCCGCGTCCAGAACGAAGACGGTGGTCATGTCATTTAAAGTACAACTTTGTGTACAAGTAACTGTTCATGAGTAATGTGAACAATGATGTTACTTGTGATTCGCTGTTAATGTTGGGATTTCCGTAAAGTGCTCGCCGCCGTTAATCACGTTTTCTTTTAACTGCGTTGTATTACATAAAGTTGATACGAAACCACTCCCCACTGAACGTTGAACGACGTTTAGCATGTGTTGGGTAAACCTTTTACACAGCAAAGATCTTGTTTCCAATTGCCATACAACTTTATAAATCGATCTACTGTTTCAAATATTTAATTGTGCCTAAGGATTACTGAACGATTTATGTGACAAAATTAGTTGCCCCGTAACGTTTGAAATGTGACTTATTGTAATTAAGTTTAATTTACAAACGTTAAGGACTGTCTGATCTCTTCTGTACTATCGTGGTGTTACTTTACATCTGGACGGACTGTCATAAAGACCAGTGTTCTCTAGTAGTCTCTAGCGGTAACCATTGTGTATCTTACACTCCTGGAAATTGAAATAAGAACACCGTGAATTCATTCTGCCAGGGAGGGGAAACTTTATTGACACATTCCTGGGGTCAGATACATCACATGATCACACTGACAGAACCACAGGCACATAGACACAGGCAACAGAGCATGCACAGTGTCGGCACTAGTACAGTGTATATCCACCTTTCGCAGCAATGCAGGCTGCTATTCTCCCATGGAGACGATCGTAGAGATGCTGGATGTAGTCCTGTGGAACGGCTTGCCATGCCATTTCCACCTGGCGCCTCAGTTGGACCAGCGTTCGTGCTGGACGTGCAGACCGCGTGATACGACGCTTCATCCAGTCCCAAACATGCTCAATGGGGGACAGATCCGGAGATCTTGCTGGCCAGGGTAGTTGACTTACACCTTCTAGAGCACGTTGGGTGGCACGGGATACATGCGGACGTGCATTGTCCTGTTGGAACAGCAAGTTCCCTTGCCGGTCTAGGAATGGTAGAACGATGGGTTCGATGACGGTTTGGATGTACCATGCACTATTCAGTGTCCCCTCGACGATCACCAGTGGTGTACGGCCAGTGTAGGAGATCGCTCCCCACACCATGATGCCGGGTGTTGGCCCTGTGTGCCTCGGTCGTATGCAGTCCTGATTGTGGCGCTCACCTGCACGGCGCCAAACACGCATACGACCATCATTGGCACCAAGGCAGAAGCGACTCTCATCGCTGAAGACGACACGTCTCCATTCGTCCCTCCATTCACGCCTGTCGCGACACCACTGGAGGCGGGCTGCACGATGTTGGGGCGTGAGCGGAAGACGGCCTAACGGTGTGCGGGACCGTAGCCCAGCTTCATGGAGACGGTTGCGAATGGTCCTCGCCGTTACCCCAGGAGCAACAGTGTCCCTAATTTGCTGGGAAGTGGCGGTGCGGTCCCCCTACGGCACTGCGTAGGATCCTACGGTCTTGGCGTGCATCCGTGCGTCGCTGCGGTCCGGTCCCAGGTCGACGGGCACGTGCACCTTCCGCCGACCACTGGCGACAACATCGATGTACTGTGGAGACCTCACGCCCCACGTGTTGAGCAATTCGGCGGTACGTCCACCCGGCCTCCCGCATGCCCACTATACGCCCTCGCTCAAAGTCCGTCAAATGCACATACGGTTCACGTCCACGCTGTCGCGTCATGCTACCAGTGTTAAAGACTGCGATGGAGCTCCGTATGCCACGGCAAACTGGCTGACACTGACGGCGGCGGTGCACTAATGCTGCGCAGCTAGCGCCATTCGACGGCCAACACCGCGGTTCCTGGTGTGTCCGCTGTGCCGTGCGTGTGATCATTGCTGGTACAGCCCTCTCGCAGTGTCCGGAGCAAGTATGGTGGGTCTGACACACCGGTGTCAATGTGTTCTTTTTTCTATTTCCAGGAGTGTACAACGACTGTACAGTGGAGGGTGGCACGATGTGCAACACAGATATGCAATGTTGGTTGCATACATTCAGGTACAGCCTACACGTTGGAATTCAGGCGTATCTCACTTTTTTTGCTGTCGAGTGTACACTGGTCTTACATGAGAAATTTAGAACACTGTACCAATAACAGCATTAACAAAAGATATTTATATCTGTAGTCGTTGTGTTAGAAAAAGATATGATAATTTCACTTATTCCGATCATTCCTGTGGCGAAACATCTCCAAATTTTGGCGCTAGTCCCAGACCATCCGCATTTAAAAACACTTTTCTGATGGAGTCACCCTGCATGCAACTACATTACCCACACATAGCCTCAAATCTCTGGTAGTGCTTTGCAGCCTTCATGGCGCCGTTGGTTACCGAGCACTAATCTTGCTGAGACTATTGTGCACGATAAGAACGTGTGCAAGGATTCGGGTGTGGACTGGGACGAGCTTTCGAGCTAAATAGTATGCATCCTTGTAAAACACTTTGATGAATGAATCAATGTCAAAATTGTAGCCACTACAGACATGAGGAAGTTGGAGTGACATAAATATATTAAATCTTTCCACCTCTTTGGCGAACTGTAAATAGTTTCGTATGGGTAATGCTCGGGTGCAAGTCAGTCTTATCGCCACATCGACGACCTGTGTGTACCTAATCATACTACATTTTAATGTATAATCCAAACCACATGTCGTTCCTGGTGGCTCCTCAGATTGCGGACGCAAAGATGACGCTTAGATGAAGAGAAGACTGAAAATTTCCGTGATCGGAAAGGGAATCGATCCAGCGGCCATTCAGTTTCCACACACGCATTTTGCCAGTAGACAAGCAATTCCGCCATCGTGCCGCTAATTCCTGAATAATATAAGTCTAATCTTTCACATGTGTTCTTCTAGTATCAGTACATGCAGTCAAACAGTTTATAAATACTTGGTTGGTTTGTTGGTTAATTTGGGGGAGGGGAGCAAACAGCGAGGTCATCGGTCGCATCGGATTAGGGAAGGATGGGGAAGGAAATCGGCCATACCCTTTCAAAGGTACCATTCCGGCTGTTGTCTGAAACGATTTAGGGAAATCACGCAAAACCTGTATCGGTATGGCCGGACGTGGGTTCGAACCGTCGTCCTACCGAATGAGAATCCAGTGCGCTAACCATTGCGCCACCACGCTCAGTACATTAATGCTTCTACAGTTTGTTAATACTTCTACTGTATATGCTACTACTAGTGAAAAACACTCAAAGGAAAAAAAAGACGCATCATGAAGGTGTTATGCTAATTGGTCACAAATTGAAATTAACACAGTTGTAGACAGAAAATGTAAAATTGTAAATTTTGACGCCCGATGGAGGAATGTGTGACGCTTCAGTGCTGTTTCACACTGCAGATGGTAGGGACAGTTAACAGGGGCCGGCCGCGGTGGCCGAGCGGTTCTATACTCTCCAGTCCGGAACCGCGAGACTGCTACGGTCGTAGGTTCGAATCCTGCCTCGGGAATGGATGCGTGTGATGTCCTTAGGTTAGTTAGGTTTAAGTAGTTCTAAGTTCTAAGGGACTGATGACCTCAGATGCCAAGTCCCATAGTGCTCAGAGCCATTTGAACCATTTTGAACCAAGTTAACAGGGAAAATATCGACACCAGGCCATAGAGTCTTTGCGAAATTTTGTTCCGTGTACCCAGCTGGACAGCAACCACACCTCGCAGACAAGCGCGTGAACTATATATGCAGATGTCAGCATTTGAAAGATGATGTGTAGTTGGGTTCAAAGAAGCCGGCTGGAGTATTTCAGTAAAAGTGATGCCACTATTCGACGATGTTGGAAGGAACGTGAGAACGACGGGCGAACATTGCGTAAGGAAGAAAGCGGTCGACCTAGAGAGACGACAGTGCTTGAGACCGAGCAATCGTGAGAGAAGCACCCAGAGCCCCGGAATCGTCATTACCATCGATCTGACGTGCAAAGTGTGCTTCAATAATAACAAGACCATTAATAGGCGGCTCTCAGAAAGGGGGACGAACTCAGTGCGCCCTTGACCTCTGCCCACCAACAAGCCCGTTTGCAGTTGTGTCGGGCACATTCGTCCTGGAATATCACTGAATGATGTAGCTTAGTCTTCAGTGACGAGTTCAGCTTCGAAGACGTTGCTGGAAATGCCTCGGACAGCGTTGGGATACCAACCTGACTGTTACCTTCCATAAGGCCGTCAACAAGGAGTGATGGACAGAGCTCCATTTCTTTTCTCAGCAGGACTCCTTTGTTTGTCATCCGCGGTACCCTTACAGCACAACGGTACGTAGACGATAATGTACTGCCCGTTTCGGTGCCGTTCATGACAAGCCCTCCTGGGCTTCCATTTCAGCAAGATAATGCCCGTCCGCACACGGCGGGAGTTTCTGCTGCTTATTTTCGTGCTTGCCAGAACCTATTTTGGCCAGCAAGGTCGCCGGATCTCTCCTTAACGGAGAATGTTGGGAGCAGTATGGTCAAGGCCTTCCAACCAGCTCGGGATTTTGACGGTCTGACGCGCCAAGTCGACAGATTTTGGCTAGATAGCCTTCGGGAGGACATCCAACAAATCCGTCCACGAATTTCAAGCCCAACAGCTTGCACAAGGGCGAGAGGTGGACTCAGTGTTATTAACTTTTTCCGTGTGTTAATCTCTTTCCTGAAAATGTAATGATTTGTTTGTGTGTATGTGTATATCACATCTACCGATTCCCGACTAATTTGGAAAATTCCTTCATCTTCTGTCTTTTTTTTTTTTCGGACACCCCACTAAATAGAGCGTGGACAGCTGTTGGGCGAATGACAGCCACGGAAGGAACTGTTGGATTGTGTGTGTGTGAGAGAGAGAGAGAGAGAGAGATTAGCCCTCTGTACAGTGTCGTACACTGTATGAGATGGATATTACCTAATGACGTAGATGATACTTAACTTCTAGAGGCAATCAGTGGGGACGGGGGAAAGAGAGAGGAGAAAGGCGTGACGTCTGTGCCACAGACGTCGCAACTGCAGGAGGTATCAGGTCTCCGCCCCCCTTCTGCTCGCAGGGAGGCTAACTCCCGGATGCGAAACGTAAACGGCGTAGCTTTACGGCGCAAGTCTCGCCAAGTGCGCCCGCTCGTCTTCCATCCCCTCTCCTCTACTACCCCGGCTCATCAGTAATTAACGAATTCCCGCCGTTGTCTAAGCCGCAGCGCAGCTCCGTGCGGTGGCGCAAACCGCGCTCGCAAGAAACTCCGCCGTGTTCGGCCCCCGTGGGATGCATCAATCTTGCCAGCAGGCTTCCTGCCCCTCGACCGCCTATAAAATTACTCAAAATTCTTCTTGCTGGGTGAACTCCGTCCTTCGGTATAGGGGGCACCTATAGTTGTGAACGGCGGTAAGTCGCTTCTTGGTGTTGCGGCGTTGTAATCGGCTTGTTAGCGTGTTTTGCCTGAACTGGAGCGTAATTATTGATTAGTAGCAGTCTTCCCTGGCTTCGCATAAGAAGTTACGGCAGCACCCTCCAGAATTTAGACAAGGTCATAAAGAGGATAATGCCTTCTAACGGAATGGTGTCTCAGATGTATCGTACAAACATTTAAGTTCACGAAAGCAGCATGTTCCAAACTCGTTTGATATAATTGAGTTTGAAGACGTGCCGTCCCTCAAGAAGAACTAAATTTGTCTATAAGTCAGTATTATCACAAGTCTTTGAGCTCATTGCTGAGCGTCGTGAACCCGTGAACCAAGTGTCTCCATCCTGGACGTTTTCCAACTTGCTGTGTACGTAGACCAGAGGTTTTCTTGATGAGTGTATGGCTTCAGACACTGGTTCAAGACATAGAGAAAAAGTTTTTTTAAGTTCATCAAACTTAACGGATTTCAAGTTATTGGTGGTTATCAGCATGGTGTTTCGAAGCTTGCTAAACCATAAGCATATTTCAGCAGTTTATACAAAGTAAAGTTCAACTGTTTAAATTATTAATAGGAATATCGATGCCACCTCTTTCATTCAGCGGTCTGAAATTATATTGAATTATTATTAAATCTAATCTAACGACTTATGAAACAGCTGGAAAATATTCACAGAAATATTTGTTCGTATTCCTCTAATGTCAGGTTCAAACTAAACATTAAAAACCTGAAACTGACATAAAATGTCGAAATGATTCAGAAAATCTTTTTGATAGCAGCAAAATTAATCAATGAAGATTGTCACGTTAATGCTCTCGAAGGCGAAGAAACAGGTAATAAGTCTTAAGAAGTCTTATTCAGGACTGATGCCACCTACAACACGTTGTGTGCTTACAGAACTTAACATTTATGGATTTCTTCCAATAATTTCAACTTTTATTTTACAGTTACCCGACAGAATCGTAATTGCCGGGTATTCATTTTCTATTAGAAATATACAGTCTCTGTACGCTGGACGCAGCTGCTTCGTGTAATCTACAACCCAATGTGTTAAAGGTCTCCATGGCAACCCCCCCTCGTAGCTCTATTGACGGTTATTGTTTTCCCTACAGCCATTTGCGCTTGGTAGTTGAAAGCTGTCAAAAGCGCTGACAGATGTCAGGTATTTCCTTCAGTTGACTCGACTGTAGGATTGTGATAATAGTAAAGAATAAATGCCTTAAAAGTTCGTGCGTGATGCGGTATTTTCTCGCTCATCTCAGTTTTTATGACGTCATGTCTCCTGTACTAGGATAGGTGGGTGGTTCTTACCCTCACAGCTATTGTTACATCACAATAACGGCTATGTGTGCCAAATTTGGTTGCATTCGGTCCAGTCGTTTAGAATGAGATATGGAAAACACACACACATTCATTGTTATAATATGTATTGATATTGTCTGGGGTAACTGAAACTGAACGAAATATATGTTGAAACTTACAGTTCATGAGTTCGTTAATTAAAGTTTATCCCAGAGCCTTTATGTGGCTACATGAATCTAAAACTGCACTACAAACGTCAAGTGGAATAGAATTTTAACAGGGCAGTCCCTGTATTTCCATTTTTTAACAGTACTGAATTCTTCGCTCAGTGACTAAAGGTGGCACTGTGTTACACCTATCGAGCTGAGGAAGTCCCAATCCCTGCCTAAATCATCTTTACGACCGTGAAATTTTACTTTCCTCCCTCACTTCCTTTTTCGACAGATACATTTGGCCGCGTAATTGAAGTATAGACACACCGGGCATAGGAGGAGTTGGCGGAGAATTGATAAAATAGGCATTTTCCACGGTGATATACAAGGTTCTCAATTATTTTAACAAAAGCTAGACAAATAGAGAAATCGAAAATGGCTGGAAATTAACTAAAATAAACAGATTTACAAGAAAGAATTACCTATTAAACACGGGCTATACAATACATTCCAAAATAGTAAGAGAGAGACTAAAATTAACTATTGATAATAATTTGCTGGAAGAGCGAGCGAGATTTGGGAACGGTAGATCGTGTGCAGACAATACGTTCGCCATTAGACAACTCATAGAGAAACACAGAGACTTCAGAAAAGGGACACATTTACTGTTCATAGAAAATGTGAACGCTTTCGATAGAGTAAATAGAGAAAAATTATGAGAGATGATGAATAAAGAGGAAAACATTTGCACATAATAAAGACAGCAGAAACCATGTACCTATTGATCAGAAATTGCCATTGCAAGTTATGGAAAATCTAAAACGAGGTCAAATTTTGGAGTGAGACAGAGATGAAGTTCGTGTCCAATTCTTTTTAATATTTACATTTATGACATGTTGACGCAATGGATAAGTAAATTATGTGTTTACACTCATGACTTACACGAAAGTAATTATTCCCTGACGTTACTCTTTTCTTATGATCAAACTGTGATTGCTGACAGCGAGAACAACCACCAAACAGCTATTCATATCTTATCCACAACAGCTGAGTTAATCCAAGAGTCTTTTCAAAGAAAATAAAATTTATGGCTTTGAGGTGCAGGGAGCTAATTCCCGGCTAAATAATAATAAATGATCAGAAAAAATATGGATAAACTTCTTTAGTTTTTTAACAAACATCATCTCATTCGTACCAAAAACTGACATGCAGAGTTAACTTACGTTAGCGGCATGATGTATAGAACCATAAGAACTAAAGTAAGTAAGAAAACTGTACTTAACCATTGCAGAACTACGGCAGTATCAGCCATGAGATAAGGATGTGAGTCACAGACTGTAACAAAAAGCTGTGAATGAGGAATGGAAACATTGTAGATTCAGTTGCCAAGAAGAGTAGATAGGTACGGACTATGGGGTAGAGGCATAGGTCAGGAGCCCAGCAGTTGACTAGCCTGGGAGAAGAAGCAGTGTAGCGGCGAGATAATGCCTGGTAGTCGTCCGTCGTGTCTCAAAAAACGTCACTGTTACAACATTCAGTAATTGGTCAACAAACTACAGCAGGGCCCGCCCACATGTTGCCAAGTTTGTTTCGACTACGCTGTGGAAGTTTCGCTAGGAAGCCCATACACATCCACCATTAAGTCCTGTTCTCTCGCGTGCAACTTCCATGTTTTTGGAGCCCGGAAGAAAGACATTCGTGGCCGTCGATTTGTGCCGGACGAAGAGTTGCACGCCTGGGTACAATCATTGGTCTGTAAGCAAACGCCAATATTTTTCCATGAAAGCATCGAATGTCTTGTTTTACAGTGGATGAATGCATTAACAGCTATGGCGAGTAGTTCTGAAATAATAAACAGTTTACTTACTTTTCTGCATCTCTCACTGCCACTTAAAGTTACATGTGCGTGAGTTTGACGTATTATGTGCGCATATTACTTATTTACATTTCGCGTTGCTCATGTTCCTTCGCCTTCAACATCCCGAGAATATATGGGCTCTGGTTGTCACTCCACTGTACAGTACTCTGCGCTCTAACTTTAGACGAGTGTAAGTGGGGCGGAGCGAGTGACTAATAACAGCTGCGCGCGAAAGTTTAGAAGCTGTCCATTCAGAACGTCATAATTGTCTACTATCAGAGTTATGACCCAAATTTACAAGCAGGTCGATTGTTGGGAACGGATATCTTGTGGCTGTGCTCTTTTCTCCTTAAACTATGAGGTCAAGTTCGTGACGTTTCGTTTGCAGAACACCTCTTCAGTTTACTTTTCTCACAAGTACAGCTGAACACCGGAAAAACCCCACCGGCTCTTCGTGATCCTTGGAGTGAAGTAAAAACGTACGAAAATACTGCTTTCACCATGCAACGATACTGCAACCCTGTGGTAGTCGAGTCATGTTATCCGGGGATGGCGCCCAGCGACGTTCCCCTGTTACCAAAATGTATGGGGGACAGGCCCTTCTAATACCACTTACAGAGGCCGGTGTGGCAGGGCTCTGTGGTGGGTTGAGAAAAGGGGACTTGCAGAGGTAAGAAGGCAGGTAATTCATCACCCTGGAGGGGGTGGGGGGGGGCAGGGCGAGGGGTAGTAGTGGAGTGGCGAATAGGTGGGTGGTAGTCGTCCAGCGCTGCGCCATGGAAACATTTATTGCTCAGCAAACTACAACTGTTGTAACAACGCGCGGAGAAAAGCCAATGTCCTCATGACGTAAGCTATAGGCAGCATGCGAAGGGGCGCAGCTGTCAGCATCCAGCCCTTCAGCTTTCGGTATCATACGTCACGACTGTGGTGATGACGGAAGCGACTCGGTAAGGACGCTGACCAGAGCAGCGCGCGGCAGCGCACAGCGCGGTCCATAGACAGGCTGTACAGGATGGAACGCGCCAAGGCGCGCAGAACCACTCCGTCGACCTGGCGTGGATGGATTGTCACAGCTGCGGCAGTCAGCAAGGGGTTTGCCCGCAGCTGAGTGGAAGCACGGCAGTAGGCTGGTAGCGGCTGAGTTAGGCCGGCAGGTGGCCCACTAGATGGTCGATGTTAAGTACTCAACATCGAAGTCAGCGCGAGCAACAGGGCCGCAGCTATTAGTGGAAAGGTAAATTATTGGTCCAAGTAGACTCGTAGAGACGTAGGCCATCGTGGGTCGCTCATCAGAGCAGGCTGCTTACAGACTGCAATCCCTCTGCCTGCATATAGTTTCAAAAAGCTGTAGGAAGAGGACCACTTTTCAGAATGACGTCAGATTTGAAAAACTTATTACACAGGCCAACTATGGAAAAACTTAATTGCTGAAAATAGCTTTATCTTATGTTTTGGAGGGGGAAATCCAAAAATGATACTTAAAAAACTTTATCATCCACCATTTCTTCACACTTTAAAGTTAAATTTATTAAATTAAGCGATTTTTTAAAGAATTTAACAGCTTTTATATAGTTAAACAATTTGAAAATGAGGTTTAATGAATGTAGATGACGTTGGTAGCACTGCTGAAAAACATTTGCTGGCAAAAAAAGGTCGATTCAATTTTTGTGTTAACAGATGGCTTTTTGTTTACTGTCAGCCTAACCTCACTTTCCTGTTTCCTGTACATGTGCTCAGTACAATGTCTAATCGTGGTTGTAAGAACTCTGCTGACAGTTTTTTTTATATTTGTGGGGAATTTGTGATTAAAAAGACCAAAGAAACATTAATCACTTTGTGAAAAAGGTTGTCTATCATATTTTGGATCTAAACTTGGTTATCAAGATAAACCCTGGGTGCCGCATAAGGTGTGTTATCTGTGTGTTGAAGATCTGAGAAAATGGTCCAAAACCGGGAAAAGCCTTTAGATTTGCTGTTCCTACGATATGGAGGGAGCCAAGAAATCATTCCAATGATTGCTACTTTTGCAGTGTTGATATTACTGGTCATAATTCGAAAAACAAAAAGGTTATAAGCTGCCCTAGCCTTCCGTCCGCCATCCGACCAGTAGGCCATGGTGTAGATTTGCCGGTTCCTGAACCATCAGATGATTTAAATTCTGTTCCAGCAGAAATATTTTCTGATGTACAATATGATTTAAATGAACCAGATGATAAAGAATTCCATTGTAACACAGGAAGTCTAGAGTCCTAATTGTTTAGTCAGACCGAGCTTAACAACTTGGTTAGGGATCTGGGCTTAACGGAAGAAAAAGTTGAGCTGCTAGGCTCTAGGTTAAAAGAAACGAACTTATTGGCAGCTGGAACATGCATAGAAAGAGAGAGCAGTAATTTTACAAGTTTTTTCAACAAGAAGGTGGTTTAGTGTACTGCTCAGACATTCCCGATCTGATGAATGAATTTGGTATTGAATACAAAAAAGAAGACTGGAGGCTGCTTGTTGATTCATCTAAAACTAATTTAAAGACTGTTTTATTACAAAATGGTAACATGTATGCATCTATACCTGTTGGACATTCTGTAGATATGAAAAAAAGCTATGAAATCCGAGAAACACTGCTACATAAAATACGCTGTTCTGCTCATGGTTGAATGATATGTGACGATGTAAAGGTAATATGCATGCTCCTTGGTCAGCAAGGTGGCTTTACCAAATTTCCATGTTTGTTGTCTGAATGGTACAGTAGGGCTAGGCATCAACGAACTGGCCTATGAGGGAGTCTTTAAAACCTGGCGATAAGAACATTCTATGGCAAGGAAAGCGTTTCTGAAGAAGAAAAATTTGTTAACATCGAGTATAGATTTAAACGTCAGGAAGTCGTTTCTGAAAGTATTTGTATGGAGTGTAGCCATGTATGGAGGCGAAACGTGGACGATAAATAGTTTAGACAAGAAGAGAATAGAAGCTTTTGAAATGTGGTGCTACAGAAGAATGCTGAAGATTAGATGGGTAGATCACATAACTAATGAGGAGGTATTGAATAGAATTGGGGAGAAGAGGAGCTTGTGGCACAACTTGACTAGAAGAAGGGATCGGTTCGTAGGACATGTCCTTAGAAATCGAGGGATCACCAATTTAGTACTGGAGGACAGCGTGGAGGGTAAAAATCGTAGAGGGAGACCAAGAGATGAATACACTAAGCAGATTCAGAAGGATATAGGCTGTAGTAGGTACTGGGAGATGAAGAAGCTTGCACAGGATAGAGTAGCATGGAGAGCTGCATCAAACCAGTCTCAGGACTGAAGACCACAACCACAACAACAAGAACATTCTGCGGAAAAATCTTGTAGATCCAAAAAACGTAAGCCTACCAACTCTAGATACAAAGTTAGGCATAATGAAACAGTTTCTAAAGGCTTTGCCTAAAGATGGACCACGTTTTAAGTATCTCTGCCAAAAGTTTCCACACCTTTCAGCAGCTAAACTAAAAGAAGGCTTCGTTGTCGGACCTGACATAGAAAATTGATGTTTGATGTTAATTTTGAATCCACAATTACCTTAAATGAGAAAGAAACATGGGTATCATTCGATAAAATCGTTATAAAGTTCTTAGGACACAAAAATTACCCAGACTATATTTCTATTATAGCTACAATGTTAAAGAAATTTAAAATTTTAGGATGTTAAATGGGCCTGAAAGTTCGCTTTTTGAACAGTCACCTTGATTACTTTCCGGACAATGTGGGAGATGTTAGTGAGGAGCAAGGAAAGCGTTTTCACCAGTAAATTAAAGTGATTTAAAAACGCCATCAGGGCCGCCGGAACACCAACATGATGGGGGACTACTGTTGGTTACTTCACCGAGAAGTTCAGCAAGCGACTCATCGTAGAAAATGTTACACAAGAATCTTCAAAGAAAAATGAGAAAGAAAATACAGACAAAGTGAAACCTCTATTAACACATATCATTGTTTTAAGTAGGTTACTCTAAATACAAACCATGCTTATATTGTAACAAAGCGTTTCATTAATTTCCCCGTTTACCGTATAGCATAGGATTTTTATACTATACAATAAAGAGCATATTGCTCGAATATTATGGATGATGAAAAAACTAAGGCTAGATTTGGAATCAGCTCATAAAAATCTATAAAGATCATCTATCAAAGTAAAAAAATTTAAAAAAATATATTTTCGTTGGCCTGTGTTATTGACGCAGGGGAACAAAACAAATAACCGAAATTTGACCAACAGACGGTGATGTAAGTGTCAAAATGGGCACGCTAAAAGACGCGAGGTGCAAAGCTGTTCCTCAGTTCGCGTCTGAAACGGCCCTGACTGTCTCTGTGAAGGATCACGTGCTGCTGGTACAGGTCCTTTTAAAAAACGGTGACTATGAATTTTTTTTCAGATATCGGCCTTCTTACTGGATTGATGCGGCTCGCCACGAATTCCTTTCCTGTGCCAATCTGTTCATCTCGGAGTAGCATTTGCAATCTACGTCCTCAGTTACGTATTCCAATCTCTATCTTTCCCTGCTGTTTTCCCCTCTACAGCTCCCTCTAGTACCGTAGAAGTTATTCCCTGATGTCTTAACAAATGTCGTAGCATCCTGACTCTTCATCGATAAGCCTTTTCAATATGTTCCTTTCCCCGGCGATTCTGCGCAAAACCTTACCTACTCATCTAATTATCGACTTTCTTCTGCAGAACCACATCCCAAGCGCTTCGATTCTCTTCTGCTCCCGTTTTCCCACCGATCATGTTTCACTACGATACAAAACAATGCTTAGCTCCAAACATACATTTACAGAAGTTTCTTCCTCAAATTAAGGCCTGTATATGATACCAGTAGACTTCCCTCGACCGGGAATGCCCTTTTTCCAGTGCTAGTCTGCCTTCATGTCCTCCTTGCTCCTTCCGTCACGGGTTATTTTGCTGCCTAGGTAGCAGATTTCCTTAATTTCATCTACTTCGTGAGTACCAATCCTGATGTTCATTTTCACTCTTTTCTCATCTCTGCAACTTTTCATTACTTTCGTCTTTCTTCGATATACTGTCATTACATATTCTGTACTCATTAGCCTGTTCATTTCATTCATCAAATCTGTAATTCTTCTTCATTCACTAACGAGGGCAATGTCACCATCAAATCTTATTACTAATACTCTTTCACCTTGAAACTTTCATTTAGTTCCGTCAATGCTTCTTCGATGTATGGATTGAGCAGTAGAGCCGAAGGATTACATCCCTGTGTTACACCCATTACTATCCGAGCGCTTCACTCTTGGTCTTCCACTCATTTTGTTCCCTCTTAGCTGTTGTACATAGTCTATATTACGCGTCTTTCCCTATAGCTTAAAACTATTTTTCTCAGAATTTCGAACGTGCAGCACCATTCGACGTAGTCGAACTTCGACAAATCCTATGAATGTATCTCGATTTTTCATTAGTCTGGCTTCTATTATCAACCGCAACGTCAGAACTGCCTCTGTGGTGCCTTTGCCTTTCCTAAGGCCAAAATGATCATCCTCTGACAAATCCTGAATTCTCTTTTCTATTCTTCTGTGTATTACTCTTGTCAATAACTCGAATGCACGAGCCTGTAAGCTTATTGTCCGATATTTCTCGCACTTGTCGGTTTTAGCTATCTTTGGAACGGAGAGGATGATGTTTCTCCAAAAGTCAGATGGTATGTCGTCAGATTCATACATTCCACATACAAACATGAATTGTCGTGTTATTGACACGTTCCCCAATGGTATTGGAATTTATGACAGAATCTTATCAATCCCATCTGCCTTATTTGCTTTTAAGTCTTCCAAAGTTCTTTTAAATTCTATAACTTGACCCTTAGCTCTTTATACTGACTCCTGTTTCTTTTTCTTTCATATTGTTAGCCAATTCCTCCCCCTCATAGAGACCTTCAACGTACTCTTACCATCTAGCTTGTCTCTTTGAATTTAATAATGGAATTCCTATTCCACTCTTAATGTTATCGTCATTGCCTTCAGTTTCGCCGAAGGTTGTTACAACTATTCTACATGCTGAGTTAGTTCTTCCGACCACCATTTTCATTTTTTCGATTTCCTCAGTTTCTCATGCAGCCATTTCGCCTTAGCTTCCCTACACTTTCTAGTTATTTCATTCCTAAGCGACTTGTATTTCTGTATTCTTGAATTTCCCTGATCATTTTTGTAGTTCTTTTTTTTTCTTCTCAGTTACCTTCTTTGTGCCTATGGTTTTCTTTTTAAAGATGTCAATTCATCTTCAACTGAACTGCCTACTGAGCTCCTCCTTATCGCAGTATATATGGACTCACAGAACTTCAAGCGTACCTCTTCACTTCTTACTACTTTTGTATCCCACCTCTCTGCGCATTTTTTCTTTCTGATAATCTATTAAAGTTTAGCCTAGCCTTTATCATCACTAAATTATGACCTGAGTCAAATCTGATCCTGGGCACTTCTTACAGTGTAGTTTTACATCTGCTCCTAGATACTCCTTACAATCTAGCATCTGACATCGGAATCTGCCTGACCACGACATATTCTAGCTGAAATCTTCCCTTACCTCCCAGCCTTTTGCATGAATACCTCCTCCTCTTGTGATTCTTGAACGGAGTTACTGCTATTACTAACTGAAATTTACTGCAGAACTTAATTCATGATTCTCCTCTTTCATTTCCAGTACCAAGTTCATAATCTCCTGTAACCCTTTTTTCTACTCCTTTCCCTACAACCGCATTCCAGTCCAATATGACTATTAGATTATCATCTCCCCTTCACGTATTGAATTACCCTTTCAATATCCTCATAAATTTTCTCAATCTCTTCATCCTCGGCTTGCGAGGTCAGAATATATACTTAATCTATTGTTTTTGGTGTTGGTTTGCTGTTGATTCTGATGAGAACATCCCAATCACTGAGCCGCTCACAGTAACTCACTCTCTACCGTATCTTCCTATTCGTAAGGAACCTACTCCTGTTATACCATTTTCTGCTGCTGTTGACGTTACCCTGTAGTCGTCTCACCAGAAATCCTGGTATTCTTTTCATTTCAGTTCACCGACCCCGTTATATCTAGACTGAGCCTTAGCATTTATTTCTCTTCTCAGATGTTCTAGCTTCCCTACCACGTTCGAAATTCTGACATTCCACGCCCCGATTCGTAGAAGGTTTTTTTCTCGTTGATTATTCAATATTTCCTCATGGTCACCCTCCTCTTGGCAGTTCCTTCTCAGGATCCGAATGAGGGACAGCCAATGGGGAGAGCATTGCTGATCCTTCCACCTTTAGTGGCAGAGCCCCACGCAATGGACAAAAGAATGCCCTGAATCTCTGTTCGCTCATCCGCCCTCTTTGACAAGGCCGTCAGGTGAGTGAGGGGTGACTTTTTATGCCGGAACTCTCCGGCCGCCACGGATGATGGTTTTTATTCAAAGTTTAAGCCATGGTGGAGCTCGATCCCGGGACCGAGAACGTGTTGATTACTAATCAAAGACGCTATCCCTACAGCAAGGGAACGCTCCTGAAAAAATTATTACAAAATCTGAAAAGGCAGGTTCTTTTGATGTGCAATGTGGCAGAGGATGGAGAGCAGTTGATCCGACGTCTGCGGAGATGTCATCAGAGCACGGCAGAAGGAGTCGAGCGTTGGTGTGCAAAGAAGCAGTACAATGGGAATTGTTCGAATGCTTGACAAGCCTGCGTGCATGCTGGATAAAATCCGACGAAACTTCTGCATTTCTACCCATAAAATCACGTGTGTTCGGGAGTAGCTACCTGCTGCGTTGTCAGCAAGATAAACGTTCGCTCTGGAATTTCTTGGTCATATGGAAGTGGACAATGAAGAATGACGGAAAGTTCTGTGGACAGAAGAAGCCCATTTCCATTTCCAAGAACGTGTCAGTTGAGGAATATGGGCAACGGAAAATCCGCACACACATCAAGTATTACCACTTGATTCTGCAAAACTGACTATGCGTTGCGAATTGACGGCATCGTTTATCGTAGGACCTTATTTTTTTTAAAGAGAGATGAGTCTGGTGGGTACTGTTACCTGTATCGTAGCAGGTAAATGTGAAAATATTTTGCGCTCCAACGAAATTCCAACTCTTCAACAGTGTGGATGTGTTGGTAGGATCTCTTTGATGCAATGTGCCGCTCCTCCCTACACTGCACAGCCAGTGAAGCGGCTGCTGCTCAGGCATTTCGGAAATGCTACAATCATCCGCTTTCATTTCCCTTCATCCTGGCCCTCCAGATCACCTGATCTTAATACCTCTGATAACGGGCTGTGGGGTTATCTGAAAGATGTTGTGTTCAGTGTTGCAATTACGAACGCAGCTGCTGAAGCACGCATTGCGCAACTTATTCTGAAAGTGCCCCCGAGACACTCCGATTTGTTGTGGAACGTGCTGTTTCTCGATATCACGTTGTGGCCGAAAACGGTGGGCAGCACATTGTACATGTTTTGCGTCAGCCTCACGACAATTAGAAACCGATGTAATTTTGATTTTTATGCGTTTTTTGGCCTCAGGACAACTGAAAACCGATTTTTTTTCCATCCGATATGATATGACTCTGCCGTGGTGGATTGGCTTACCTGACTAACAGTGCCACGACTGTTGACTGCCGAAGTTGTGCAATCATGCACACTGAACAAACGGCAGCTCAAACAATAACCATCCCCCCCCCCCTCCCGCTCGCCGCTCATTGGTGAGTTATCTACCACGGGGTCCCAGCCTTTGCAGCATCTTTTCCATTCCATGCTGCATGTCTATGGTCTTGCTGTTCTTTTTTTCCCTCCCTTGGGAACATGTCTTGGCTGTTTGTTGCAAATGTATTCTGCATTTTCGGTATTCAGTATCACAATTCTCTCCACTGTTTTTCGTTCTTTTTTTCTTTCTTCTCCTAGCGTTCCTGCGCTTCGGCGTTTGAGGTTCCTCTTTTTCTCCTTCCTCCCTGTGCGCTCGTAAAGGCTGGCCCACGGGTCTGACGTGTAACAGGTGACTGCGTCGAAAGTTAGGGTTCGCACTTACCCCCTAGTAAAGACCACGCCCTGGGAGGGGTGACTGCCTGAGCTGCTACCTTCCCAAATTGCCGATTGGTACTTCTGTCGGGTATTTAGGAGGTGTGACCAGAGGTGTGAATAATCATCTAAAGCGGGTGCTCCCCCTTCTGAAGGGGGCCCAAAATTGGAAGGAGCGCACCATCGGAGACGCTGGCAATTATGGGTGATTTTCTCGCAATAAGCCAATCATCTTCACAGTCAACGTCTACGAAACGTAAACGGAATGAGGCTAACAATTTGAAAACCCTCACAACTATACCACAGTTCTTCGTGGTTTCACATACTGACGACAGTCAGTCCTTTGCTTCGGTAAATCCGTTTATTATTCAGAAAGGTGTTGCTGCAATTGCTAGCCCTGTGAAATCCTGCTCTCGTTTACGCAATGGCATTTTGCATTTGCAGACTACTTCTGATTCTCAAGCACAACAATTGCTTACAGCTTCGCTCCCCCATGGCTATCCTGTTCGTGTCGAAGTCCTTCGGACGTTGAATTCTTCCCATGGTGTTATTTACACTCGGCTGCTCGATGGTCTGACCGCGGCATAAATCCAAACGTACCTCTCAGATTAGGCTGTCACAGCAGTCCATCGACTGATTAAAAATTAGATGCCTACTTAGTGCCCACATGCACCCTCTTTCTCGCATTTGATAGAGTGGATCTTCCGTCGAAGGATCAAACCAGGTTATGGAGTTACCAAAGCCAGACCTATATTAGCCGGCCGGTGTGGCCGTGCGGTTCTAGGAGCTTCAGTCTGGAACCGCGCTGCCGCTACGGTCGCAGGTCCGAACCCTGCCTCGGGCGTGGATGTGTGTGACGTCCTTAGGTTAGTTAGGTTTAAGTAGTTCTAAGTTCTACGGGACTGATGACCTCAGATGTTAAGTCCCATAGTGCTCAGAGCCATTTCGAACCATACCTAATTCCGCAGCCGATGCACTGCTGCCGGTGTCATATTTATAACCACACTCGAGAGTCCTGTCGACAACCAGCCAAATGTGTAACCTGTGGTAGGGATGCTCACAAGGGCATCAACTGCAATGGCGACCATGCCGCTTCCTCCCGTGATTTTCCAGTGTATCTCGATCAGCAGGTTGTCCAGGAAATCCGGGTGAAGGAAAAAGTGCCTTACCCGATCGCTTGCAAATTGTTGGCTAGTTGGAAACCTTGCATTCTACCATCTGGCATTTACAGTACTCCTCTTGCCACATCTCGCTCCACGAAGGACATTGCCATGCTGACATGCGACCTCAACTTTAGCACCGCGATTGTGAAACCGCCCATTACCAAGGCATAGTCGTCATCTTCTCCTTCAGTTGAGCAACACGCCATCAAACTTTCACCTCGGCGAAGTAACCAGCTCCACAACCGACAGGCTGGAAAGGACAGAAGGAAAGTCTTCCTCTGCCAACCGGAAAGACTCCATTAAGTCAAACAAAGGCAAATGGTCTTCTCCTTCGCCGAGTCGGAGATCCTCTTCGATGGTGTCGCCACGTTTAACCTCGCCTAGCCGACTTCCATGTCACCGGTGTGCACCACCAATCGTTTTTCTGCCCTGGACTCCACAGACCGACCGAAGGAGATTGCCGACACTTCTGTAGACCTCAAGGAGCAGGATTCCCCTGCCTGTCTGCCCTGAAGCAGAGAGACATCGAAGACTGACGATCGACAGCCGCCGGGGTGACACACCTTCATTTTTTCCTCATCGTGACTCTCCTCCAGCGTAATGTTTGCGGTCTTTGATCCAAAAAACAGGATTTACAGCTGCTCTTAGAATCGCAGGGTCCATTTGTTCTCTGCCTACAGGAAACGAGTGTCGTGCTCACGACAGCTTTGACCTCTCGCAATTCTTCCTGGTCCGCTTTGAACTTCCACCTGAGGACGGCATTCCATATAATGATGGAGTCCTGCTGTTCATATGGGATGACGTTTATAGTTAACCTATCTCCCTGAATACCCCCCTACAAGCTTTTGCCTGAGAAGTTGAGTCCCATAGTGCTCAGAGCCAGCCATTTCCCCTGTGCTGTCCGTTTGCTGACTCCTACCCCACCTATATGCGCACCCAAATGGTACCTTACTAAGGCCGACTGGAGGCTTTACTCCTCCCTAACGACCATCGACAAACAACATTTCTCCAGTTGTAACAACCAGGTAGAATATCATACAAACGTTATCCTTAACGTCGCAGGACTTTCCATTCCACACCCTTCCTCTTTACCACGCCACGTCCCGGTCCCCCGGTGGACTGAGGCATGCCTCGACGCAATTATCGCCCGGAGAAGTGCTCTTCGCGTTTTTAACTCGCATCCTACGATGGTAAACTACATTTATTAAAAGCAGTTGTGTACAGTGTGTCGTCGCGTTCTTCAAGATAGCAAAAAATCTAACTGAATTTCATTCACTAGTTCTTTTAACAGTCCCACTCCCTCTTCTGTCGTGGGGGCCAACCTCCGACGGCTCTCTGGGACCAAAATCCATTCCCTAATTTTCGGCCTGACGGTAGTAGACGATGTCATCGGAGAACCTACTGCTATCTCCAACATCTTGGACTGCCATTTTGCGGGGATTTCGAGCTCCTCCCACTATCATCCTGCCTTCCTCCATCCGAAACGAGCGGAGGAGGCTCTGGCGATACCGTTCTCTTCCCAGAATCGTAAATGCTACAATGCCACCTATACTTTGAGGGATGTAGATCGTGCTCTCACTTCATCTCAATCCTCCACCCCAGGGCGACACGATATTGACATTCTGATGTTGCAGCACTTTTCTCTTGCGGGTAAGCACCTTCAGCACCTTTCTCTTGCCGGTAAGCACCTTCTGCTTCATACGTACAACCGCATCTGGGCAGAGGGGACGTTTTCCACACGCTGGCGTGAAGTCACTGTCATACCTATACCTAAGCCCGGTAAGGAAAAACACCTTCCTTCTACCTACTACCCCATTTCTCTCATCAGCTGTGTTTGCAAGAACATATGATCTATTCCCGGCTGATATGGTGGGTCGAGACCTCCGGTTTACTAACCACTGCACAACGTGAATTTCGAGCGCTGTTGACCAACTCGTCACTTTGTCCACCAATCTCTGCGGACATCCCGGACTGTGGTCGTGTTTTTCGATTTGGAGAAAGACAACGACACCTGCTGGAGGCCTTGTATCCTCCATACTCTCTGCACGTGTGGTTTCCATGGCCACCTCCCCCGTTTCCTTCAGGAATTTTTGAAAGAACGAGTTTTCAAGTTATGTATTGGTTCTGACTTGTAGGACACATTTCCTAAGGAAAGTGGTGTGTCTTAGGGCTCCGTTCTGAGCGTTGTCCTCTTTGCTATATCGCCATTAACCTTATAAATGCCTGCCTCCGCCGGGCAACTCCGACTCCTTTTCGTTGATGATGTTGCCATTTATTGCACTTCTCCAAGTTCCTGTATCATTGAGCGGCGTCTTCAGCGATGTCTCAATCGTCTTTACTCATGGATCATGGACAATGGCTTTCGGTTTTTCAATGACAAAATCGTATGCATAAATTTCTGGCGCCGCAATTGGTTTCTTCCACCATGTTTACGTCTTGGGCCTGTTGCTCTTCCGTTCGTTGAAACTACCGAATTACTGGGGCTCGTGCTCGATTGGGAACTTCCTTGGTCCTTCCACATGTCCTACCTGGCAGCCTGATGTATGAGGTCCCCCAATGTCCTACGTCTCCTCAGTGGTCCTTCCTGGGGAGCAGATCGAACGACCCTCCTCCGTTTGCCGGCCGAAGTGGCCGAGCGGTTCTAGGCGCTACAGTCTGGAACCGCCGTGAATTTCTCCTCAGCACATATGCATGCCGTTTGTCTGCCATGCGTGGCCACCCATCCTATGCCTCCTTCTTCGACGTCTCCTTTGATCTCCAGTATAGGGCACATCCCTCTTCTCTGGTACCTCCTGGAATTCGTTTTCGGCTCTTGCTCCGGCAGCTTAACTTCGCGATACCTGCAACTTTCCTAGTGGATGTAAACCTTCACCACCTCGGCTTCGCGCGACAGCTCATGTTCACCTTGGCCTTCATTCGTTCCTAAGAACATTTCTTCAGCTTCGCTCTATCGGTTCCAGTTTCACAGCCGGCCGGAGTGGCCGAGCGGTTCTAGGCGCTACAGCCTGGAACCGCGCGACCGCTACGGTGTGTGATGTCCTTAGGTTAGTTAGGTTTAAGTAGTTCTAAGTTCTAGGGGACTGATGACCTCAGCAGTTAAGTCCCATAGTGCTCAGAGCTATTTGAACCATTTTGAACCAGTTTCACAACCTTCACAACTTCGCGATAGTGCCTTTGTGTACACTGATGGCTCTCGGACTGAGCGTGGTGTCTGTGTGCCTTTGTCATTGGCGCCGGCGTTTTTCGGTATCGGCTTCCAGAACACTGCTCAGTATTAAAAGCAAAGCTCTTCGCCCTATATCGAGCTACGCAGTACATCCGGCGACACAGGTTTTTTAATTGCGTCATCTGCTCCGACTCTCTCAGTGCCCTTCAAAGCCTCTGTGAGCTGTGCACCGTCCATCCCTTAGTGAAACGGCTCCAGGAAAGCTGTCACTTGCTCAGTCTTGATGGAGCCACTGTGATGTTCATGCAGCTTCCTGGTCACGTCGATCTGACAGGGAACGAGGCCGTTAAAGCTACTGCCAAGGCTGCAGTCCTCGAACCTCAGCCTGCCCGTTCTTATATTCCCTCTGATGATCTCTGTGTTGTCATCTGTCAGCAGGTAGTGTCACTTTGTCATCACCACTGGTCCTCCCTTCTTGGGAACAAGCTCTGGGTTATTAAACCTCACCGAGCGGCTTGGACGACCTCCTCTCGGCTCTTTCGCCGCGAGATCATTATAACTAGGTGGCGTATTGGGCAGTGCCTTTTTAGCCGTCACCATTTGTAGAGTGCTGCTCCTCCAGCACTCTGTGCACATTGCGCTCAACTTTTGACGGTCCACCATTTCCTGACGGAATGCCTTTCTTTTTAACCATTTACGTTCCAATTTATGTTTATCGTCTGAATTATCGGCCGTTTTAGCAAACGACGTGGTGGCTGTCGACCGCATGTTATTTTTTATCCGTCGTGGCAATATGGCGAAGGCCATTTAATTTTTAGTTCTGGACATCCGTTTCTCTATGGCGTATTTTGTAGACTTTTATCCACGTCCATGCTTTTAACTGCCTTCCGTCGACTGGGATTGACGTGTAGTCAATTCGTCTTTGCCTTCGTGTTCTACAGTTTTGACACAGGCGCGTATGACCCTAGTTGTCTTTGCGCCTTAAAACAAAACAAACAACAGCCGTCGAATGGCGATTCATCTGTCATACGTAGCCGACCTCATTTGCGCTAGGACAATTACAAAGCCACATCTTTGTAAAATTTTCGTTAATTTTTCAAATGTCTTTTCTCCTGCGTCAGTAACACACTATTCAAATGTAATGTTATTCTGAGCAGTATTCTCTTTCTACAGCGTTGTACTGCTTCAAGCTACTCATTTCTTAGTTGTAATAAAGTTTGTCGTTGTTTCAGCCTCACTTTCGTTTCTTGTTTAATGTTCTTTAATGCATGATATGTAGCATCGTGTATTCGACTGTCGCGGAGCACGACAGCTGTTAAAAAAGCACGCCCCTCACCAAAAGTATTGGTATTTACAAGAAGTTTGGGAGGACCTCCAGTTAGTTTTCACGTGAATAGTCTGGACGGATCGCAGACTGAAAGATACAATATTTAAGCTCAGAAATTTGATTAATCACATAATTATATATTTATTTACTTTCTCTTTGTACATGGTACGCTACACCGAGGGAGCAGAAAGCCTTTAAGAAGACTGAGGAAAATGTGGAAGTAATTTCAACTATGCGGGCGTAACAGGCAAATGTCTAACACACGCAGAAAAAAGAAGATCTGCTACAATAACTTTGCCGTGTAAAACTGAATATAGATTTAGAAAGCCACCTCCAGTCCCCTTTTCCTACAGACAAAAGGTAAACTACTGCTGCAGTTGTATTTGTAATCCACTGAGTACCAAGGACAGGGGGCGTGCTTGAGGAAACTGGGGACGGATGACGGGCACACATACTAATGTAAATAATGTGCTACTAATCAGTGCATCATGTTCTTGGAACGGTTCGTCAGACGCTCTACGAGGAAGCCGCAGAGAGAAGATTGCGGACACTGTGTCGGCTCTGCTTCGCAAAGGTACACATGCGTCTTGACTGCAAAGGAGAAACTAAACCGACGTCGCAACAAGGGAATCGCATGATTTCCTGCGGATGGGCGCTCTCGCGACAACAAGCAAACCTCAACATCCAACGTGACTGCTGAGGCCACTTTATTTCCTGTACTTGGTGATATCAAAGCGGCAGTTCAACTGAATCGCAGATAATCATTACTGGTTGGTTCAAATAGCTCTGAGCGCTATAGGACTTAACTTCTGAGGTGATCAGTCCCCTAGAACTTAGAACTACTTAAACCCAACTGACCTAAGGACATCACACAAATGGTTAAAATGCCTCTGATCACTATGGGACTTAACTACTGAGGTCATCAGTCCCGTAGAACTTAGAACTACTTACGCCTAACTAACCTAAGGACATCACACACATCCATGCCCGAGGCAGGATTCGAACCTGCGACAGTAGCACTCGCGTGGTTCCAGACTGTAGCGCCTAGAACCGCTCGGCCAACCCGGCCGGCATTATCATTACTGTAGTCATATTAGAGGAGGAGGCAGGTGTTAACTCTTGTTCTTCCATCCCCTTATCACCCTCCCCCTGTTGTGGACACCCATGGGCTTAACTACTGCGGGAAAATTGCACTGCAGCAGACCGACTCGAATTAAATGGTAAACCTCGTGCTCTCTGGAGTACGTTGGAAGCTGAAGGAAATGTGATCACCCTCAGAATGTCCAATGATAGCAAATAAGAAAATCAGTATCTATGAACAGAGCTGTGGAAAATTCACTGAAGCGGCGATTTCACATCATCCCTACAATGAATGAATGATCGTATGGCATTGTTGGCAAGGGAGGCCCCATGCGGGGAAGTTCGGACGCCGTATTGCAAGTCCTTTTTAGTTGATGCCACTTCGGCGACTTGCGAGTCAATTACGATGAAGAACACACAATACCAAGTCATCACGAAGCAGTTTCATCGCTGACCCCGCCGGGAATCGAACCCGGGACCCCGTGCGCCAGAAGCGAGAACGCTACCGCAAGACCACTAGCTGCGGTCATCATCCCTACAGGTTACCCTACAGGGTACCTGGCATCGACGTTTCAAACAGTGCTTAAGACCATATATTGGAATTTTGTTGGAAAATAGGCATTTACAACAATTATTTTGAATGTGGTAGACAAAAGTATTTTTCTGTAGTTATTATTTCAGGCGCAGTATTTCAGCACTAAAAAATTCAATTTTTACGTTGAATTTAATGTTATCCAAGAGCATATTTCCACCTTAGTTTCCAGATAAACGAGAAGTAAAATTATTCCCACTCAAAGGATTGAGAAAAGGTAATCAGAAGTACTCTACCTCGATTGTATCTCAGAAGCATCAAAGACAGAACGCAGGGTCAGTGCCGTAGAGCCAGGACTCAAACGATATATTTAATTTGGGAAACACAGTAATCGACGTCAAGTGCAGATGTATCCAGAATGTTTAAAGGCATCAAGATATGGGCAGTTGCCTGTAGAACAAGGCGGAAAATATTTTGGGCACTCGTTTTCTTTTTGTAATCATACATTAAAAGGAAGATATACTACTTCAAAAGTATCACATTTTTCCTTTAAACGGCCAGAAATAAGGTTATTTACAATAGGGACTTTTCAAAGGAGCAGTAAATATCTTTCTTTTGATAACTGTTCTTAAGTAAAGTACCTGTTTCATTCTTCGACTGTTTCTCTACACATCCGTGTCTTTGTTATTATCATATCAAATGCTGTCAAGACAATGAATTTTCAGTTCCAATATCACAACTAAAGAAGAAAACGTTCGTTTCACCTTTATACGTGAAAAGCTGAATTTTAAATGTTTCTCTCAGTTTGCAGCACATGCCATTTGGGGTTTAACGTTCAGTCTGTCGTGGAGAGGCGACAGATTAGAAATGCCAGTTTCTTCTGAAAGAAACTCACTTGCATCATTTTGGAGAAAAAGAGGAGCTGAAATGGTATGTATTGGTACTTACGTATATATAATAACGACTTAAATAATGTGTTACAACTTCGGAAATATTGTGGTACGGTAAGACTGCACAGTTTAAATACATATTTGTTAAACTTCATAGCGCGATACGAACGAAAACTTTCGTATCTGACGTTTCTCTTCATACAAGAAAACTTGCGGCATAAAACAGATTGAAAAGTGGCTACAAGTACAACCACCACTTTAGGTCAAATATTTTGCAAAGCATAGAAAGTGAAATGAATCTATACAAGTTTTATCAACAGGGCGTCAGTCATACCATTTAGAGGTCGCAGTTGACATAAATATCGGCCGCAGCGGATGTGGACACGTGTAACTACCATGACTCTCTTAGTCTGTATCATAATTCAATATGGTGTATGACTATCAATGTATGCCCTCGACTACCTGACATTAAAACACTCGTATTAAATTAACGCTTTGATCTTATGACAGATATACAGTTTGGAGTAGAAAAATTTGAATTTCCTGTCTCTCTGTATCTCCTCCATATCCGAACAATATCGCTTTGGTTCACCCCGAGACACCTGTAAACTTCCTTGGTTGAGAGCCTTTCCTGACACAAAGTAACAATTTCGACGCGATCGAACCGCGGTATTGACCGTGTAGGCATGATTGAACTACAGACAACACGAGTATTTTACTTCCTTTCTGTTGGAATGACTGGAACGAATCGGCTGTCGGACCTCCTCAATCTAATAGGCGCTGCTCATGCACGGTTGTTTCCATCTGTGGGCGGGTTTAGTGCTATCTCTGAATAGTCATAGGGACTGTGTCTGTGATACAATATCCACAGTTAATGTCTATCTTCAGAAGTTCTGGGAAACGGCGTGGTGCTAAACTTTTTTTTATGTGTGTATATACAACATTCTCGGACTTGTGCCACGTCGATTCAGGGTAAAACCTCGAGCTTTCGACGATTACCTCCATCAAATTTCCGTTATGTCCATCCTTTTGAATGGAGGTCTGGGGGACAACAGCGGTTTCCTAAACGTAAGGAAATGAAACACATCAGTCCTTACAATGGATAGCTACCGGTTTCGACACTTCGTTGCACCATCTTCAAGTCTTAACTTATGCTGAAAGGAATATGACGATTCATATGTACGATGCATCAGTGGCGAACATAACCGACCTACGCAATCTGTAACTGTGATGTCACTTCTTGAATCAATTGATGGTTGTAGGTGTTTCATTTTCTTACAGTTACCTCCATCGTCTTCATCAGAGCAACTCACTGACCAAACTGCGCATACAGTGGCCCTGTATAGACCATAGACGGCTTCTGATTGGTCGAAAATTATGTAGTGCGGCCGCAGATGGTGTCAGAGTTGGGCTGGTGACACCATAGCTCCCGCCGTAAACGTAAAGATTTCGACAAATATCTCTGGCTCTTCTCTGCATCGAGAACTCGCTTCCACGCACCGCTAAGATTATATCCGCTACCGCTGTTGAAGATTTTCTCACACTTTCTTATTTCTACAGCCTCAGTGATTACGGAGTCCCAGTACGTAAGAGTCTGGGACAAAATTTTTGTTTCGTCAAAGAATATTTTATATTTGTTCGTGAGGATGTGTTCAACTGTGACATATTTCTCAACATCTCGATTGTCAATATGTCGCTCCTGTACCTCACAGTTGTCAGAAAAGGTGCGGATGAACGATGTTATTGCTTCCGCACTCATAACGAATGTTGTAAATCCCAGGATCCTGAGGCTGAGACTGTCCTTAATAGGACGTAGCATCTCCTTTTTCGACTTAGGAGGTCGGAAAATAGATCTTATACTTCGTATTTCCAGGACTGACTATTTTTCTGTGTGTAGCATCGCGGAAGGGAAGGAATGCAATCGACAGCTCATCACTTGAATTTTATGGTTTCCTTTTCTTGGAGAATGCTGACTTCATGTTACGTAACCCATAGCCGTTCTTCTGGAACACATACTTCCGGTGTGTAACTTCGGAGTCCAAGTCGTCCTTGTCAAAAACAGTTTTTGTTTAGTGTATTAGTGTATTTAAAATGCTCTCTCCTAAACTGAAGGGTGACAAGTGTGCGCTAAAATATAAATCAGTGTGCATTAGCTTACGGTATACTGAGCAGCCGTGACGTGCGTCCGACTTTCATTCTACCAAAACATCTGAAAATGATAGCCTCCCTTATTTCTCTGTCTCGACGGTGAACTGGATGTTTGGGTTCATACTGTGCATGATCAAAGAAATGCTCAATAGCCTCTGCGCCGTGTGGTCACGTCATAAACGTGTCGTAAACATAACGATAAAATGAAGATGGATGACAGGGAGCGAAATTTAATGCACCATTCTGAAAATGATCCCTAAAGACGTAGCCTATTGCTGGAGACAACGGATAACCCATAGACTTTTTGTCGGTCATTTCATAAAATTTACAGCCACACAAGAAATATGTGGTCGTCATAACATGTCTGAACTACTTTATCGTTTCAGGAGGAAAATGCTCTGCCAATAGTTTCAGTGTGTCCTCCACAGGAACTTCAAACATTTAGACCACATCCAGGCTAATTAAAATATAGTTTTGGCCAAGTCTTGTTTGTTGAATTTTTTCAGGGAGCATCTGAGGGTTTTTGATGTGATGTTCACAGTGACCTGCTATTGGACCAATCGACTTAGTTAAATATTTGGCCAGCTTGTATGTAGGAGAACCAATAGTGCTAACAATTGGCCTCAGTGGAATACCTTCCTTGTAGACTTTAGGTAATCTGCACAGCCTTGGAGATCTGGGAGCTCGTGCTTTAATATTTTAATGACATCCTTAGGTAGACCAGAATTCTTCAGGAACTCCATCATTTGTCCGCTGTATGTCACAGTAGGGTGCCCTTTAGGCATTTGTACATGCTATCTTCCAACAGTGATTTCACTTTGCTGCGATATCCAGATGTGGTATTAAGAACAACCGTGGCACTTCCATTATTAGCTGGAAGTATCACAAGTTCATCTTTCCGCAGTACACGGAGCCCCCCCCCCCCCCCTCTCTCTCTCTCTCTCTCTTTCTGTGTTCTGCTGCTGTTAGATTTGGGCGGCTTGGTTGAGGCTAAAATACGAGAGATGCCAAACCGCTTATTCCACCCCACTAATGAACTCCATGATCGATAAAGTACATGGTGTAGGAGCGAAGTCAAATCATTTATTAAGGGCTGAGATGGCTCCTTTGTCCATGGTCTTGTCCGACAGGTTGATCATAGTGATTGCCGTTCAATGGGATGACACCGATCTTTGTGTAGTTGCAAGTTGCTCAGATTTCTTTGTCTGTTTAGCCGTTGTATTGCTATGGTTAGCTCTTTGATTAACTGTTGTTGACATATCGACCCACTCCCTGTCGAGAGATGAGGGACTGTTACATAAGCAGCGTGCATTAGTATCCAGTTCGTACCTTATGCTGCTCCCTGTTAAGGAGAGTCTCGGCATCAGCATCCCTGTGATTTACGCGTTCCTTGTGAGTGCGGGCAATTACGTCGGTCAGTTCATCCGCAGCGTTTCCGACTGTTGTGCAGAACATCAGCCGCATATTAAAAATCAAGATCTGGGGAAATCTTCAGCTGCTGAACACAGCTTCACGAACAAACATAAAATACTGTTTGACGAAACAAAAGTTTTGTCCCAGGCTCCTACATACTGGGTCTTTGCAATTAAAAAAGCTGTAGACATAAGATTGCGTGGGAAAATCTACGTACATCAAGGACTATGAGTGCTCGTTCAATAGAAGAGATGTATTGCACACTAGTAAGATGAAAACGTGCTCTTAGCTCTTCAGGAATGTATTTTAGAGCCCATGTTTACTACACATTTTTTCTTGTTTTGGTCCATACTACCAACTCTGAAAGCTGACTACCGTACATTCTTAACAAGAACTGTATCGGTACATGTATTCCATTGTCAGAGTAATCAGAACTTTCGTTTCGTTCCTTTCCGGACCATGGACCTCTACCTCAAACTGACACATTTATCTGGTTCCATCATCCTTGAAAGTTTGTATCATCATCGCGGCATCACCTTGTATACTACAGGTGCCTATATAACTTTGACGCTCTGTAGCGTCATTAGATGACGTTTCCGGACATGGGTTCCTATTAAAATTATTATGTACTCACTCCCCTATACTAGTCCTAGAAGGCTGTAACGGGAATTTCTGAACACCATGTATCAGACGACCGAAGCAGCAGTTTTGACATACAGTTGCTCCTGACGAAGACGATGGAGGTAATCGTCCTGAGTTCGAGGTCTTACCCTGAACTGACGCGGCAACAAGTCCGAGAATATTTCATCAACAGAGCCGTCGCGAAAGACTTTCTTCTCAGTTTGTTATACTGTGATAGGATAGGATATTAAGCATATTATATTTGGTTTGCCATGTCAGAAGCCGGCCGTTGTGGCCGAGCGGTTCTAGGCGCTTCAGTCCGGAACCGCGTGACTGCTACGGTCGCAGGTTCGAATCCTGCCTCGGGCATGGATGCGTGTGATGTCCTTAGGTTAGTTAGGTTTAAGTAGTTCTAAGTTCTAGGGGACTGATGACCTCAGCTGTTAAGTCCCATAGTGCTCAGAGCCATTTGAACCATTTGAGCCATGTCATATTAAATAATTAAACAAATACAGCGCGCACTTTATAATAATTTTCTTGGCCAGGAAAATTTAAATGGAAACCAAATGCTTTCTGCACACATGATGAGTTTCAGGTCATTCCTGTAGGATGTAACTACAGGGCCATTACAAATGATTGAAGCGATTTCATAAATTCACTGTAGCTCCATTCATTGACATATAGTCACGACACACTACAGATACGTAGAAAAACTCATAAAGTTTTGTTCGGCTGAAGCCGCACTTCAGGTTTCTGCCGCCAGAGCGCTCGAGAGCGCAGTGAGACAAAATGGCGACAGGAGCTGAGAAAGCGTATGTCGTGCTTGAAATGCACTCAGATCAGTCAGTCATAACAGTGCAACGACACTTCAGGACGAAGTTCAACAAAGATCCACCAACTGCTAACTCCATTCGGCGATGGTATGCGCAGTTTAAAGCTTCTGGATGCCTCTGTAAGGGGAAATCAACGGGTCGGCCTGCAGTGAGCGAAGAAACGGTTCAATGCGTGCGGGCAAGTTTCACGCGTAGCCCGCGGAAGTCGACGAATAAAGCAAGCAGGGAGCTGAACGTACCACAGCCGGCTGTTTGGAAAATCTTACGGAAAAGACTAAAGCAGAAGCCTTACCGTTTACAATTGCTACAAGCCCTGACACCCAATGACAAAGTCAAACGCTTTGAATTTTCGGCGCGGTTGCAACAGCTCATGGAAGAGGATGCGTTCAGTGCGAAACTTGTTTTCAGTGATGAAGCAACATTTTTTCTTAATGGTGAAGTGAACAGACACAATGTGCGAATCTGGGCGGTAGAGAATCCTCACACATTCGTGCAGCAAATTCGCAGTTCACCAAAAGTTAAAATGTTTTGTGCAATCTCACGGTTTAAAGTTTACGGCCCCTTTTTCTTCTGAAAAAAAAAAAAAACGTTACAGGACACGTGTATCAGGATATGCTGGAAAATTGGCTCATGCCAGAACTGGAGACCGACAGCGCCGACTTCATCTTTCAACAGGATGGTGCTCCACCGTGCTTCCATCATGATGTTCGGCATTTCTTAAACAGGAGACTGGGAAACCGATGGATCGGTCGTAGTGGAGATCATGATCAGCAATTCATGTCATCGCCTCCACGCTCTCCCGACTTAACCCCATGCGGTTTCTTTCTGTGGGGTTATGTGAAAGATTCAGTGTTTAAACCTCCTCTACCAAGAAACGTGCCAGAACTGCGAGCTCGCATCAACGATGCTTTCGAACTCATTGACGGGGACATGCTGGCCCGAGTGTGGGAGGAACTTGATTATCGGCTTGATGTCTGCCGAATCACTAAAGGGGCACATATCGAACATTTGTGAATGCCTAAAAAAACTTTTTGAGTTTTTGTATGTGTGTGCAAAGCATTGTGAAAATATCTCAAATAATAATAAAGTTATTGTAGAGCTGTGAAATCGCTTCAATCATTTGTAATAACCCTGTAAAATCTTTTTTTGTGACAAGAAGAGAATATGACTGCAGTCCAAATGTTATGATGAAAGTTTCGTTGACTGAAGCAACTATTAACTTATACTTACCGTTTTAGGTACCACCTATCTAGTAAAATGGTGATTTTATGTATTTTTAGTTGAACCTGAAAATAGTACTTCCTATCGAAAATAGACGTAAAGAAGGCATTATTCAGTCAAGACAGGTAGAAAGACGAATTTCTTCAAAGGTTATCAGTAATAATTCTCTGAATTTGCGTTATTCTTTTCCGCGGTTCAAGGAAAAACTGAAGCAGACTACAAGAAGTCACTATCGCACTACAAGAGTAACGTGACCACGTGTTTGGGCTTGAGCCAGTGTGTATTAATGCGCGCGCCGAGAGCCGGTGTCGCCGGCACATGCATCACGGCGGCGCCGCAGACAGCTGGATCGCTGCTTTGGGACAGACGCGTGCGTGTGTGCCCCCGCTCTCCGCCGACCCTGCTTCCACGCCGCCAGTTCGCGGGTCGGGGGCCCTCCCCTAGCGTGCGGCTAAACAGCGCGTCGCTAATTCTTCCTAGCCATCGCACCGCCAGGCCATTCCGGCGTAGGCCGACCGTGATGCACTCTGCCCATAACAGCTGCCGGCGCTATTACGACCCGCATTTGGGTTACACCCAGTACGCATGCGCGCGTATTAGGCGCGGATCTGCAGAGTGCACAAGAGCTCCGAGGCCTGGGAGGGGAGCGCGTTTCCTCACTGTTCGCCGAATGTGGCTGACGCAGCGGACTGGATCAAAACATCCACTAACGCAAGCTGCTGAAACTCTTCATTGATGACGCTCGTTCACGTGGTCCGCGCCATTGTTCTCCAATGAGCGAAACAGTCACCACACTTTGTCATGTATACTTCTGACAATACAACTACGAGGGCATTTGGCTTCGACCTCGCACAGAAGTGAATTTATTATAATGAAAAATGATTTTGTGCATAAAAACTTTTGCTGCCTGTACGATATTTTATAATATGTAATTAAAATATGATGACTAGTTTTGGTTGTGTATTACAGCCATTCTCCTACAGCTACAAGCATAAATGTAAGTCAATATGCACTGAACACTACTAATAATTAACATTACGCAAAAACATGCATTTGTATTAACGAACAACCAGACTAAGAAAAATGTCGATGTTGAAAAGCCGGCCTGGGTGGCCGAGCGGTCCTAGGCGCTACAGTCTGGAACCACGCGACCGCTACGGTCGCAGGTTCGAATCCTGCCTCGGGCATGGATGTGTGTGATGTCCTTAGGATAGTTAGGTTTAAGTAGTTCCAAGTTCTAGGGGACTGACGACCTCAGATGTTAAGTCCCATAGTGCTCAGAGCCATTTGAACCATTTTTGTTGGTAATGTGTAAACGTGAGAGACGAAACTTGAGGGTAGTCGTAAACTTGCTACTATCATTTGGAGAGTAATCAAAAGTTTGTTTGTTGGCAGACATAGACCCGCCGTTTCGGTGCACATTGAAAACCCTGCAACACACGTTACCAGAAGAGCGAAAAGAAAATGGTGCAGTCCAGTCGACCATCGTGTGGTAATTCGTTTGTTGCATTTGACGGAGTTTTGGATTAGCGACCGTGGGCTTTGCGACCTGTGATGCCAATACGTTGTTTCTGACCCTTATATTTCAGCTGTGATTTTTCCGTCTGCCAGAGGAAGCCCCAGCAATAGGGGAGGCTAAATTCGGAAGTACCACGCTGATTTTGATCTTAGCCATGGCTTTTCTGACCGTTTTGCAATAAGAGCTTCCCGTCAAATTTTATCCGATTACAAACTGAAGGATTCCCCATACGCTTCAGTCTGGAACCGCGCGACCGCTACGGTCGCAGGTTCGAATCCTGCCGCGGTCATAGATCTGTGTGATGTCCTTAGGTTAGTTAGGTTTAAGTAGTTCTACGTTCTATGGGACAGATGACCTCAGATGTTATGTTCCATAGTGCTCAGAGCCATTTTCTGATTGCCCCTAGTGAAACGAACAGCAGAGGTATTTATATTCTTGCTAGTCACAAATATTTGGATGTTTGTTTCCGAATATCTTACGATTTCCAAACGCGTGGTTAGACAGGAATCTAAGATCGCTATTATTCGAGTGACACCAGTGGCACCCCATGTGATGTCACGAGTGACGATGCTAGCTGCCATAGGTATTATGAACCAGGCAACTGGTGGTGCCACTTTTAATAATAGCTCACCTCTCATCTGGAAATTAGTTCAAAGAATGACATTGTATCAAGAACTACTTATCCTCTCTTTTCTATTAGATAAAAGAAAGTAAAAGCCATAAGGATAGGAAAATGACAACATCCAATGTATCTGACACTCCACTCCTTTTTACGTTTGTTAGACATCTGCAAACACACACTGTGAGTGCGTTAGCGTCGCTAGAATAAATGATTGGGGTTAGGCGTGGACCACTATTCTATGACAGAGCACATCAGTTTTTAGCTAAACACAATTTGTTTGACATGACACTTACAGGACAGTTGTCAGTATAACACATTATGTACTGTTCAGCAGAAATAACGCTGAACACAATACATCAAATTTCAATGGTTCAAATGGCTCTGAGCACTACGCGACCTAACTTCAGAGGTCATCAGTCGCCTAGAACTTAGAACTAATTAAACCTAACTAACCTAAGGACTTCACACACATCCATGCCCGAGGCAGGATTCGAACCTGCGACCGTAGCGGTCGCTCGGTTCCAGACACATCAAATTTAAGTAGAAGGTTCTCTACAAATATTTTTCTTACTTACACACCGTGAAATTGGCCAATAATACGACAATCATCCGATTCCGGTTTTATATTCGATAAAATTTAGAATGAGAATCAAGGAGGCTGGTTAGTTTTTGTGACAAGACGAGCAATAGATTACTCAAGGTTGCTCGAGTTCACAGAGGACGCAAGCTGGTGAACCAAGTTTACACCTCTGCCGGCGGCGTTTACCTTTTAGCTGCGATATGCTGTCGGCTGCATGGCTGCTCTCACCCTCTGAACATCTTATAAAAAGCTAATCAGAATCTTCATATATTTGATCAGCTGAAACTGTCCTATGTTTCTCGTTAGGCAAGAAAACAAGCACTCATCCCTAGTCTGAAAAATATGGCGATATACACGTGCATAGATGGAGCAGCGTGTATGCTTCAATGCCCTCACAGTTCTCGCAAGAACAATTGACTACGTGGCTGTTTAGTTTCTTCGCTATTGGAGCTCAATGACTCTTCAGATAATTTATAGATCAATGTCAGCTAAAGTGAACGAAGTGTTCACAAAAAATTTCTCTTTTGGCATCGTACAGAGCGTGTGATGCACCCTGTTCTGCACTTGATGCTAGGTCAGAGGAGAGTCCCCGAATTTTTCAGTCTTGTGTCATTCGTAACAAACTGTCCCCCACATGTGTCCTGTAGTGCTTCATGTCATGGCCTTTTCAGGCATATGGGTGTGTTCCTTCCATCTTGTGGAAATTACCTCTGCCAATCGCAAAGTGCCTAACTTTAAATTGCGTCGCAACATCGCCCCTTTTTCTCCTGCCGAATTTATTTCAGCCAGTTGGTTATTTTGTGCCCACTCCTGATGCCTAAAAGTTATACGAGTACATCATGAACATACCACAGGCATTTCACGTGATCAATGGCGTTGCTGATGTGTTTGTATCCATCTGGAAATTCGCCAACACAGTTTTCTAAAGAAATTCTCCGTCGCAAGCAGCGCTGCGCCACTACCTGCTCCCCTCGATGTATAGCCCAGTGTGTTCGTTGTCCCTCTCACCAAGGGTCACCAACGCGTTTTAGAAGCATTCCATTGTACTTGGGCCGTGATGGGACAACTCACACATGCCCCCCCAAACTAAAATGTTTCCTCCAGCAGCTTTTTTCACCTTTTTCTCATTGACATGCAGGATTTGGGTTCGGTGTGTTACTACCAATGAATTGAGTGTCTTTTCTTTGCATTACACAGTGTACATTTTTAGGCAAATTTGCTCATTATTGTCGAAGTATGTCGGGTGACATATTTATCTACTCATTACAACGTATAAAATCTCAAGTACGGTGCGAAATTGACATTCATTCAATCTGCCACCTTTCATGTATATTGTTCGAATGACACCAGGACTGTATTACACACTGTCTAACGATCTAAGTGCAGACGACTGTAAATTTTTCAATTATCTTCGACTGTGGAAACCGTCCTTTTGTGAGTTGCTTGGCTATACGTAACGAAGAGATAGATGCCTGTTGTTCACCCAGTGTGGCGCTCGTAATCACGGAAAATGTTAAAAAGAAACGGGCGTTAAAAGAACACTGTAATTCGAAGGGTAGAACCGCACTGAGTCGATTGTGTAGTCCATGTTCGTGCTTACACAAACATGATTAATAATGCTCGTGATAAGTCTGGCTTGTACACTGTTGTCTGCGCTGCGTATTTGTATACAAGAATCAACTGACACGAAGAAATACGTAAAAAGAAGTACCGAAATGGCAGTCATTTCTAAACTTAAACATGATAGCAAATCCGGCAGTATGTCACACAGCACCGAATAAATCCTGACATTAAATTAACCAGAGTAATACGATCAACGAGTGAGCAAATGGAATACCACAGACTAACACAAGAACACCTAAATGCATGTCATACCTTCCCACCGTGAAACAGACTCAGTTCCGAGGGAAGAAACGAGAAGAGAATCCGAGAGCAGAGTCGTGTAGGTTAGGAGGCCCTACGATAAGGGACGGACACCCACGTCTCCAGCCGACCGCCAGGACCACTCCCCAGCCCATGTTAAAAGATAGAGCCCTCCAGAAGAACAGTATAGATCTTATGATGACGCTAAAACGACCACAGCAGCTGAAAGTTTTAGGGTGAGACTATACGCGTCTCTGTTACATTGCACACGTTAAAAACATAGCCCCACCATTAAAAGTATAACGTTTCTAGTTGGATAGACAGAATTTTTTTAGGCGGAGCTTAAGGTTAACATTGAGACCCTGATTGGTCAGTTGAAAACACAGCCAGATACCTTTTTTTAAACCAACTTTGGTAAGTTGTAGTAAGGAGAAGTTAGGAGAGAGTTGCTTCCGAGACGGCGAGGTGCATGGAGCTGCGCCGCCCGCCGCCCCCTGACGCTGCCTAAACACCGACAAGGTAATGAACGCACGCAGTGCTGCCATAAGGCTTCACTCTGAACTGAAGAAGTCTCATCTATGACATACCCTTCTTACGTAATACTAGTGTCGATCATCAATTAAACTTCGTTGTATTCACATTTGCTACTGGAAGTTAAAATCTGAAACGCAATGATTTTTATGTTATATAATCATTGAGAAGCCACATCAGCCACTGTAATTTATGACAAGTTAAATAAGTAATTAAAGATAATTGAGGGTCACTATAGACCATTTTGATAGTTTTCTCTTTTATGAAACTTAACTTAAATCTAGATTATAGATGTGATATGGCATAGGTCAGCCTTCGATCCATTGTAGGACTTGGAAACCAATTCAGGGAATATTCGTTCACATTTTTGTTGAAAACAGTTGGTTTTTATCATCCTGTATTAAAATATTTCCTTTTATCAATAGTGCAATTTATAAACAATGTTTTGTGAATAGAATAAAAATTCAAATGGTAAACTTAACTACATTTTCGACGCTATTTTACCAGCTAACTAAAAATGGGAAAGCCTTGAACCCTGTCCACTAAATTTAGTTAGTATTAAGATTCTTTTACAGGGAGTGCAGTGGAGCTGACGCTGAAATCATTAAGAATTTAATTATATCATCGCTAGTCTCACTGTCATGTGTGTTCTGGCGTCTCCTTACCAGCAACAGGTCCCAAGTTCAAACTAGTCAATTCCCTAAAAAAACACGCTCACAGCGTCGTTGCGCGAAAGTGGTAGGGAGACACGACTTAGAACAAACAGACACCACTCAGAATGTTAGAAAGCATGCTTCTGTCATGGCATCCCAGATTGCAGGCCAGTCTCAGAAATTAGGTCTTATACGTTTATTATACTTTCGAACCGTTTATTCATTTCTCTCACATCTCGGTTCACCTTACTTTGGTTTTTCCATATTTATTGGCTTATTAAAAAATAACTATGTTGTAATGCACTGCAGCAAATACTATGTTCCCAGTAATACAGCAACAAGTATCACTCGAGTGATGTATCGCTCGCATGTGCGGGTTCATCGTGTAAGAAGTGGCGCCACTAGTGACCAACGACTAATGGGCTCCATGTACCTATGCCACGTGAGAGCCTTGGGCGGCTGCAAGTGGACAAAGCTGTTTAACAGTGCCCAGCAGCTAGTGGATCGGTAGCGCTGCTAGCTGCCATCGGCTAACAGGTTCCCGCTACTGCCCCGACGGAACCTCCACTACTCCGGTGCGACAGGCGCAAGAATTATTGTCTCGTACACTCGCACTGCATCTGTTTTCGTGTCTGTCTCCTCGTTTAGAAATCGAGGAAAACAAACTACTACCACGAGGAGATGAACCACGATAGTTTTCTGAAGTAATTTAAGTGGCAACTACTGAAAAACTTAAATCGGCCGTCTGTCGTTGCAGTTGATAATGCCGCATACCATTCAATCATTAAAGATAAAGCTCCAACGATGGCAACGAAAACAGACAATTCATCGAATCCTCTGGCAGCTAGGGCACAGCTGAAGTTGCTGCGAGAGCAGTTGCCATGTCGAAGGAAGCCGCAATTGGGGGCGGGGGGGTGGGGGGGGGACGACGACTCTGGTCGGACGTACTACGGTACAAAACTGGTTGGTCGGAAGCTCCACGGTACGAGCGGTACGTACAAAAGGATAGGATAACCAGCGGTCGCAAAGTCCACAGACTCCTTTCGAAGAGGATCAACGCTGCAAAAACCAATGCTGAATTGGAGGAAGAGGGTGGAACAATACACCGTCACACAATACCCGGATCAGAATAACTAAGTGATTGAGAGCGAGGTGCAGTCGTGAGTGGAAGGGGACGATGTTGTCGGTCTGCTGGTGCGTCCACGCACACTACTGCTGTAGCAGCAACAACTGTGCGGATCCTTACCAGCTTACTTGCTCACGCCCCCTTTTAATGTGCGGTATTGAATTCGCTTTACAAAGCATCCTTGTAGCTTATTAAACACACTCCCGTGTGTAAAATGATGCTGTATTCCTATTATTTGTATATCTCAACATAAACAATAGGAAGAGCATTTTTTTGTATTAATAATGAGAAAGGACACGTTCTATTTCGCATTGGATACGTAAGGGGTGTTAAAATGTATCGGAATCGTTCATGTATACAAAATAACTAATATAAAAATAATATATAAACTGCGTTGAGCACTTGTCAATCACTGTAGCGTGCATGCAGTGTCATACTTGTGAAGAAGAGTATTCCATTGTAAAGAGATGAGATTTATTGTGCAACTGCTGCACACACCATTCGGTCAAAAATACGAAATACAAACACAAAAATAAAGACGAATTAAGGCAGAGAGTAAATGCCACTTCGTTCAGAATCACTTACTTCCTTGTCACTGGACCGGCCGCTGTGGCGGAACTATTCTAAGCGCTTCAGGCCGGAACCGCGCTGCTGCTACGGTCGCAGGTTCGAATCCTGCCTCGGGCATGGATGTGTGTGATGTCCTTAGGCTAGTCAGGTTTAAGTAGTTCTAAGTCTAGGGAACTGATGACCTCAGATGTTAAGTCCCATAGTGCTTAGAGCCATTTGAATCGTCTGACCTGGACGAGAAGCATCTTCCACTGAAGCCACACCCTTTGCGAACTTCCTACTCCATTGGTAGACTTGCTCCTGTGACAAACACTGCCATTATGTGAGCTCTGGTCCATAGATGAACCACTGGAATTGCCCAAGGATGAACTAACTTTTCTATATTACTCTGGACACTCACTTCACTTTTCCATGCTTCTTTAACAACCGCTTCTGTGTGGCGTACATTTCTCCTCTTCTCTGGTGTTATTAGTGCCACTGCTTTCTCCAAGAGTCTTTGAATTTCTGCCACGTAATTTTTAATTCCTGCCCAAAGCATTTCGACGGCGCTAAAGTGGGAGTGGTATAGTGAGATCCTAAGAACCCTGTGCCCATGTTCTTTATCTACCTCATCCACAACATACTTCTGAAACTGTGGCTTACTTTTTTTCTGTTTTAATGAGCTCTGCCGTACATCAATGGTCCTGAATTCTCATTTTGTGGCATTCAACAATGTCGGCTGTTTTCGTTGCCATCGCTGGAGCTTTATCTTTAATAACTGAATGGTATGGGGCATTATCCATTGAACGACAGACAGCTGACTTAAGTTTTCCAGTATTTGCCCATTGAACCACTTCAGAAAGCTGTAGTGGTTCATCTCCTCGTGGTAGTCGTTTGTTTTCCTCGATTTGTAAAGGAGAAGTTAGGTACGAAACTAGATACAGTTCCAGCAAACGAGACATTTCTTGAGCTCTTTACCTCCGGAACAGTAGTAAGAGCTTCCACATATGTTGTCACCTGTCCAGTCTATTCAGACAGAATGACCAGCGTCTACCCGGGTTTCGTCGAGCCACGCAATGTCTTCAAACGCCACTTTAACGATAACGCTACGATGCCACCTCTCTCCATTATAATTTTCCGTCCATTAATTTTTTTATACCGAAAACCGAGGGCTCTGTTCTGTCCTCTCATTCCGGGGTGTCCATAGTTTGGATGAACCAGATTCTTCTCCTTCTGCTCTGTATTTATAGTTACATATTTTGATGACAGTATTTTTGTTTATCGTCAAGGCGACTGCAGTTCCTTCGACTGCGTTCGTTAGAGGCAACGCAGTTGCACCACTGTCTCTCTCTTTCTCGAAATATTCTCGCACTGAGCACATAAACTCACGTGTCTGACCGCGGAAAATATGAGAAGATCGCTGAAGTTTCCGTATAGCAGCCAAATATTTTTGCACCCTTCCACTACACGCTTTAGACATTCCGTAGCGCAAAATAAACTCACCGCTCAGAGCAATAAAAGCACACTACGAAACAGACCACAACGGTTTACGTTGCGGCCGCAAGCATCGTTTAATACTGTCTACAGTAGCCGCTATCTCCAGTAGCAGAGATATTTGACAACGCTGAACGGAACAGGACGTGCGGCCAAGCGCGTTCTATGATTGGCTGTTGCTGTGGTAGCAAGCCTGTGAACAGCTAGACGTCAATCCGCGTATAGCTCCGTGGCGCTGACGCTTCCAGTGTACTCAAACTAGTGTGAATGACGAAGAATGAAGTGGCAGACCATCTCTGTGTGAAGAAACTGGTATCACAAGAGGACGTCGAGGTGCTCGGAGACCGCCGTATGACATTTGAAGCGGTAGTAGGAGAAAGTGAAATTCACTCATATATCAGTTTTCAACCACTTGGACGACATTTTGAATAAGTGAAAGTTCCTGGACCATTATTAGATTCTGTTACGGCTAACATCTTCATAAACAAAATAAGATGCCATTACTGCAACACATTTCGCATCAAGCTGATTTATTAAAAACGGGTTGGATCCACCAGCTATTATTTCCGTTAACAATAGGAGCATACCTAATTGAAGATCTTGAACACTTTAGTAGTCTTAATGGCAATTAATTATAAAAATACAATTGTAACTTTACTTTTTTATTGTGATCAAATAAAATCAAAATTGTAAACAAAAATTTTAAGAAATAAAAATATCCCCTTACAAATTAAATGAAGTTATTCACAGAACATTTAATTCGTAATAGGATTTACGATATTGGCACAATAAATATTGAAAGACATCCTTTAAACATGCTGACGAAATCGCACCGCTCTTTATTTAACCCCAAACAGTGCTAAATTTGTTTGTTCGTTCATTGAGAACAACACAACTTCACCATAAAGTAAAAAGTACACATTACATTGCTTATTTTTGTACGATTCTGTTCAAAATATCAAACATCAACAAGTCCCATTGTTTGCGTCAAGAATGAGATCCCTTAACAATGTCTTGCTGCCGGTTACTGCAAAGGCGTAGCAAACATAACAAATGCATAATAATACTCGTTACATTTTCGTTGGGTTGGATAACTTGGCATAACGACGATAGTTTCATCTAGTGGCCGTAAACAAAAGACCCAGTACCAGGGGAAATTACATCTTCTGGATCTACTGCTCATCACAGACCAAGCACAATTTGTTCATGATTTTCTTCCAGCCTTTCCTATCCGCCTTTTCTTTTATCCTTCATCCGGCCTGTCATGAAACTTTAGCCCCAAGGAAACGATGTCACGGGGATAACGTTAGGCTGTCGTACCTTAATTACGGCACTGAATCTGATTTGTGCAAGTCGAAATGGGAAAAAATTGTATCAAATGGCAAAAGTACATTATACCCTAAGCGGCTCCAAATGAAAGGAATAAACAGCATGGCCTATGCTACAATTCTAGACATCAGTGGTGACTAGAATAGGGTGTCCATTTCATTTTCATTGAAAAAGGGACATTTAAAATAAATTAGAGAAGAACCTGGGACAATGAATAAAAAAAACGGGACATAAACACTGTATTGACTAAATTTAATACACATACAAGTTTACCTTTACAACGTGCACTCAGATGACCCCAAATCACATTTTACTTTATCAAGAAGTGCATTTTCGTTGAAATTGTATCATAAAAGTCAGTACACGATACACCATTAAAGTGTGTTTCGACAATGAGTCACGCCCTCACCGTTTCAACTTTCATTCTGTTTTTTTCATCAGACCACAACGATTTCACTAACGAAAACACACATTCCATTTGACCCAGGAATTGCCAAATAAAACTCCACCAAATGAGTCATGTTTTTCATGTTAATGATTTTACTTTTGAAATAAGCAAATATTTTACACCACGTTGCACTAACACTTTCTTTGTCTCCTTCTTCACTATTTATGAAGTTCTGTGCACATGAAAACTCATCAAACAGTTCGTCTTCATCAACGGGAAAATTTGGTACGATACTTTTAACAAAAACACAACAGTCCTGAATATCCTTCCACTGTAGCTGCTCCTTTTCAGTATTAACCCAGTCAAATGCTGTAAAAGGTGTGAGAAATTGTAAACACCATTCTTTAATATACTCAATGCAAGAGTCATAGAAGACATCAGCATAAATATGAAATTGTTCTACAATAATTTCACCCTCTTCTTCTAGCTTTCTTAGAGTCTCATGTACAAAGGATGTGAGAAAGCATTCAGTTTTCTACATTGTAATTTGCCCAATAATTTGTTTATTTCTTAATAAACTTCCACTATTATGATTTCTTGTTTCTCAATACATTTAATTATTGTGGAGAAAGGTTTTAGCTGGGTAACAAGAAAATGTAGAAGAACAATAGACACAAGGTTATCAAAGAATTTTTTAAGGATAACAGGACACTTATTAAGGAAAGTGAAATATTATTTCAAAGCAGGAAATGTCTCTACAATTCTTTCCAATGCTGGTAGCTGAGATAGCCACCTTGTCTTGCTGTGCCCAAGTACAGTTTTGTATTCAGTTTCAGTAAACTTACAGAATTACTTCAGAGATTCAACCCTTACTGTATGTATGTTGAAATGCTGGTAGATTTTGTTTACAATTAATTAGCAGTCGATGGGTAGGCAATCTGAGCCAGTTTGTAAGGAATTGTGCACCACATGTGCTGGACAGCCAACACCTACTATATTATTCACGGTGTTCTGTTGCAGTTTATAGAGCAAATTGTTTTTTCCTTTCCTCTGCTTACCACCAAAATTGGTGTTAGTGATGTCTGCAGAAACTGTGATCACCTTTCCCTCAAGATCATATTTCTTTAAAACCTCCAGCACATAATTCTGAAGTAAATCTGAAGTTTCTCCAGCTAAATAAACCAATTCGAGCACTTTCACCGTGATGCCATTTTCAGGGTAAAAATACCTGATAAGGAGAGGAACCAACTTCAAATCCAGATGATTAGATGTATCAATCATTACAGAAATGAATCGAGCACTTTTCAGTTTATTTAAAACCTGCTGAGCTGCATACGGTGCAATAACATTTGAAATGATAGCATTACATTTTGTGTCTCCACATGTGAATTTAGGATTGAAACGTTTTTTAACAACTGCTGTACTCCAGTCCATTGACTTAAAACTATGGTTATGCATTGCATTGTGGTATGCAAACGTAGCTTCTTGTGCTGCCAATTGCCTATCCATTTCTGTTACTGATTTTAAGTTTACATAGTAGTCACTCACGCATTTCTTTGATCTTTTCGTTTGATCACTCATACGATGTTTCTTAGTCTTAATGTGATTGACAATTTAATACCTTCCACCATAGCCAATAGCATATTTTGATCTGCACAACGTACATTCTACAGTTTCTCCACTACCACTAATAAAAGGAAACTTGCTTTTTATATTGCTGTTAAAATTACACTTTCGTTTTGACATAATGAAACAGTGATAGCACTGTGCAAAACATTAACAGTGTGGTTACGAAAGCCAGAGAGCAAGTATTAGTGGTGTAGAGTATCTCTGGACCGAAAGGACGGATTCAGTGGATCGATTGAGAAGAGAAGAATCATCGTTGTTATTCGTAACCTATAGTGCGTTTAAATTTACTTGTAATTTTTGACAGTTCGGTACATGTTTGGGGTATGCTGAAAGTCATCGCACGCTTCCTAGCGTAAATAATTAAGCAGTTAATAGCAAGTCAAACAACCAGTAGCGTAAAATACTCTAGCCAAGCGGAATCATAAAAAACGGGACATTTGAGTGTCCCCAAAAAAACTTTCGGGACAGCGGGACATTTTGGTCAAAAACGGGACTGTCCCGGGAAAAACGGGACGAATGGACACCCAAGAGTGGAACGAGATTTTCATTCTGCAGCGGAGTGTGCGCTGATATGAAACTTCCTGGCAGATTAAAAAGGTCCCGAGTTCGAGTCTCGGTCCGGCACATAGTTTTAATCTGCCAGGAAGTTTCATCAGTGGTGACTGATTATTATGTGCTAATGTACTACAGCAAACTGTAAATATCGGATTAAAATTATATCATTTCTCTTGGAATGCGAGCCAGAATTCACACCAATATAATGCCACATCTCTTTGAATGTGTACTATGTTGCGAATAAAACGAACGAAAATATGTTTTGGAGCGTCCTCTCTGCAATAACGGCAAACCAGTGTCGAGCGGTGAAATGATGGTCAGCCGGGTTGTGATCAACACAGAGAAGGGACTCAGCTCTTCGCTTTCGACTGCGCATGCTCTGATGTGATATCGTCCCCTACAGAGCTACGAGTACTACGTTGCTCCCAGCATCAGGTCAGCAATTTTCTTAGCAAGTGTGTGTTTCGTTTAGTGCAAGAGAAGAGTATAAGGGATTGGTCAGGAGCAGTTGACATGATGGTGCCATCGCCATTTGGTCAAACACAATAGACTATTACTCGGCGCAGGTTCCATTTTCGCTGCTACCATCACTTTTCTATTTTCCATTTCGTCTTAGTCCTCACGATGTTAAACTCATAACATTTATTACGTATTTAAACAGTTCGGTTCGCATATGAAAATTAATATACTCAATTTAGTTAGCAAGCGATTATACAAGGACATTTAGCGTGAAGCCTTTTTTGTAGATGAACTGTATATGATCTAATAAAGAGGCCCATTTCCGGTGGATTTTTGAAGAAGAAAGTAAGATTTAAATAATTAGATAGATCTACTCCATATGTAAGTCTAACAATGGAGGGCGTGGGACGAAGCTCACAGATTTGGTCAAATTTGCCTAGCACTTTATGTACTGACACGGTAGCCCAGTGGTCAGGCACACTAATAAGCAATCTGTTAGCTTAGGTTCGATTCTCATTTCTTTTTTGCCACGGTATTTAATTCCTCACAATGTTGAACGATTAATTACAAAATTGAAATACATTTAAACAATTTAATTTTCATATATAAAACTAATATATTCAGTTCAATTATGATTACTACCCTTGAAGTCGAAAGGCTGTAGACCACTCCATTGCAGCACACTGGTAAAATTTTGCGACTGCCGCCACCGCTAAACATTTATGAATGTAAAACACATTACAGATGATTTTGTGTGCAGCAGATATGTAGACGTAAAATACTCCTCAAGGTCGAAACAGCCGCTGATCTGAAACTGAAAAAGAAAACGAAAACTTATGATGAAACGTGAGTAAAGAAACTCTTGTAGTCCGGCCGTGGAGGACTGCTATAGTCGTTTCTGTGGTTGCTGATGACTATTGGGGACGGCAGTTATCGCTGAAACAACCGCTTGTTTTCTTATGAAGTGTTTTTCCACGTCATTTCAGTTTAACCCGACTGTTAAAAACGCTCAATAACATCGGTTGCTGAAGTAACCTGTTTTCGGTGTTTTGTTCCTGTTATTACCGGCAATAAACTTAGGAATCGAACAAATACCGAAAAATTTTGACACTCTCAGTTTGAAGTTCGTTGCTTTTCTCGAAAAGCAGTAAATGGTCGAATATTAGAAAAAAAATCACCAGTAATCTCGTATTGATTCTAAATCTTTGAATCTTTGCTCAAATATCATGTTATAGTCAGAGATCACATTTGTCTTTGGGCATCAGAAATAGTCAGTGCTAAAGAGTGAAAACTGAGATTGAAGAAGTCTATTTTGAGGTTAGTTTGTCCGTTTTCAAGGGCTACAAGCAGATAAAGGCATATTACGTAGACACCGGCAGCAGATCAGCTACTTTCTATTCTTATTGTGCATTATAAATAAATATTTGTTAAATTTTTCACTTATTAGTGTTACCATAGTCTCATTCTTTCATTATTTCACAGAAATGGCAGTCAAATCTGTAATCTTTTAATGCAAATGAGGCATTGTATTTCATTGTTGGGTCAATTCGTAAAAATATTTCCATACTGGCGTTGGAGCCATTCTATAATAGAACGGATATCGGCGACGACGGCGAGAAACTACCGTAGAGACAAGGTGGGGCCATTCTTGTGCGCTGTACTCACGCGGGCAACGGCCTTGCCACAGTGAATACACCGGTTCCCGTCAGATCGCCACCACTTGGATGGGTGACCATCCGGCCGCCATGCGCTGTTGCCATTTTTCGGGGTGCACTCAGCCTCCTGATGCCAATTCAGGAGCTACTCGACCGAATAGTAGCGGCTCGGGTGAAAGAAAATAATACCGACTAGGAGAGCGGTGTGCTGACCACGTGCCCATCCTATTCGCATCGTCAGCTGAGGATAACACGGCGGTCGGATGGTCCCGATGGGCCAATTGTGGCCTGAAGACAGAGTGCTGCTGCACTTACGCGCATGCCTCAAGCCACGACACACGGAAGCAGATACGTTGTTGTCTCAGCAATGCCGTACCAATTCTAATGCTATGCGTTTGTTCCTCGTTTGTGTCGGTATTGTTATTAAAACAGCAGTAATCGCTTTTCCTATTTTCTGTAACAACATCGTATTTCAGAATAACTCAACTTTCAAGTGTAAAAATCACCGTTGCTATGGTTTATTGATATTTCGATATTTTTACTGCATTGTTAGCAGAAGTGAAATCACTTGTTATAACCGCCTATGCCAAACTAAATTACCGGTATTGGTTTTAACCGGTCGCTTTTTCCCATCCCTAATGGCTATCCGAAGTACATACCACGAAAGTCGAATGCAGTCAGTAAGTAGCATTATCTGTTCTTTACTAGAAAGCCTGTATTGGGAGAGAGTGGCCAACTGGACGATACGGCGGCCATTTTTCTGCCAAGCTGAGGGCGGGACTTTTGAATGGCCAGTAGTGGAGTACACACACACTGAATCAAAAGCACAAGACAATATGGCGAAATTATTCGTTAAATGCCTTTGTTTATAAGAATAATGTGTTATAATAATTTTCACACAGCCAATTTACAGGTCTGTTTTCAAATTTAACTATGTATATTGCAAGTTGTTTTATATGTAGTAAAAAGCAAAAACGACTTACTTCGTATAGGTAAGAGTACTTGGTTGGTTTCCACAAGGCTCCTGCTTCATTTATGTCAGCCCTGTTGACTGCGACTGCCCACTGTTTTCGTCTTTCTTCATTGCGTGGTAATGCTAATATGCGGAATCCACCTTCGCCTCCATTGGAACAACCAAATGCAGCACAACCTGGCATCGTTTACAAACGTCTGCAGAACGAATTAAAGATGTCAAAAACAATACTGTGCAATTACTAACGTGTCTAATTCAAACATGTAGGCCTACCGACTCGATCACAAAACCCTTCATTATTTCAACTCGTATTTAAGATTGCAAACGCTAATTACGTATTAAAACGATATACAACGGAATCAAACACGCATGCACAACGCATTACAAGTCTCTCAATAATTCAAATACCTTTTAATCGTTTCCAAAAGTCCTCTGAAGTTCAATTCAACTCAAAAGCACGGCGAACATAGGAAGCGCGAGAGACGTTTGGCGCCATTTTACTGCCAAAGCTAATCAACCAATCAGGGGCAACTTCACCTATGGCCACTCTCTCCGTATGCAGGCTCTCTATTCTTTACCACGAGACCTTCCATTGTTTTTCCTGAACCCCGCCAGTTGCGGTTAGGAGCATAGCAGACGTCACCGACAGCCGCTCTGCTCATATCGCCTTGTTCGTTATACAGCGATCACTGAATAAACAATAACCGTCGTGCGCCTTAACGGCTCCTCGCAACACGCCTCCTCGAGGAGGCTCTTCCTCCCGTCGTTTATTGTTAATAAATTATATCGAGCGTAGGAAAAGCAACGCGGCCCGGGCAGACACGCGATCGCTTGGCAGATAGGCAGCCGTAATAATAATTAACAGTGTTTAGTTGGGGGAGGCGCCGCGAAGCGGTTTCCTTTGTAGGCGCGCACAATGGGCAGGGTGGCGCAGATCCATTGTTGCCGGGGCGGCAGCCGGCGGCTGGCGGCTCGAGACTTATCGCAGCACCGGCTATCTGTTTACCGTGCGGGCCGCTTTGTGTCCGCACGCCTCCTCTTAAAACACGATAAATCCTCCGTGTACGCCACGCGGGCATTCTACTTCTCGCAGGTGCAGCAGGCACCGCTATGGAATTTACAGGTCAGACATCACTCAAGTAGCGGAGCTTTGTTCCGTAAAAGCATCACTCACACCTGTATCATTGCTAGTTCATTGCATTCGCGCGAGGAAACACGAAATACTGAAACATGCTTGTTACATTGTTAATTTAGGTGCTACATCTTTAGCTTCGCTCGGAGAGTTACCGAGAGGTGTCTGGTGGCAGTTCCTTACATTATCTCTCTCTGTCAAGACCATGATAAAACGATATATCCCCATATGCATATAATTTCATCACTCATCATGAATATGAGAAGCGTAAGTTGTTCTTGGAATCCCGCTTAGAATCAAGTCATACAGTAACAAATCTTCGTGTATGATTTAAATACTGAAACTTACACCAGTTACGTATTTTTTCACCCGTAGCACAACGCGTTTCGACAGTTTATTCTCATTTTCAGGTGCATTCAAACAAGTGTTTTGTGATGTTCGCATGTGTGACTTTCTTCTGCGTCGGCCGGGGTGACCGAGTGGTTCTAGGCGCTACAGTCTGGAGCCGCGCGAACGCAACGGTCGCAGGTACGAATCCTGCCTCTGGCATGGATGTGTGTGATGTCCTTAGGTTAGTTAGGTTTAAGTACTTGTAAGTTCTAGGGGACTGGTGACCTCAGAAGTTAAGTCCCACAGTGCTCAGAGCCATTTGAAGCGTTACAGGACCCGTATATCTCGTTGGCCCCGTCTCAGTGGTGGATGACAAATGTAGAACGTACGATGTCAGCAGACGACGTACCTCTCCGCACGTGCAGCGGTTGAGTATATGGGTCTGTCACATATGATCATCCCAACACCAGTCGAGTATTCACGTTGGTGTGCCCCAGGGCCTACGTGCGTGGCGTGCGTTTATCGCGTGGGGTTGACGGTACGGGTCTTGCATCTGGCACACAGTATTTTTTTCATTGCGTAACACCATCATGTATTTACGTCGAGGTAAGATTTATTATCTTATCTGTCGCTCTCGTAGTCCCCGCCAGTCAGTTGCAAAATCCAGTACAGCAAAACGTTACCTTATTATGTCACAAATACATGAATATAACGTTCCGAACTGCATCGTTACCCGTAAATGTCCTATGTTTTCTTTACCTCAAGAAATTTGTGAACGAGAAAAGATGGGTAAAAAGAGAACAAACTCAAAAGAAGAACAACTTTTTCGTGGTTACATCTGGTGACGTCACATGTTTAAAATTTACTATCCCACTATTGGGACTTTTCCTGACATAGGCGGTCCCATGAGTCTCACTTTCAGTTTCTTCTCTGAGCGTATTCTATGTCGCTTCTGGGGTTATAAAACGTTAATAAGAATCGCCATATATACACGAAGTTATCAATTATCAAATTTATTTTATCTTTATTGACTAAGATTTATCGATAATGTTTCTATTTTGTTGCCGCTGTTCAGCAGCGTCTATGGGGTGATGTACATATTTATGGAAATTACTACAGGAAGAAATTTGAAAAAAATTGGAAAAAAGTCCTACATCTGATAACTACATGTGGTTACTCCAGTAATGGTCATAAATACATACATTATTCCACAGACTCTGGTCAACATATGCAACAAAGCAGCAACATAATCGATAATTCAATAATCAGTAAAGGTAAAATAAATTTATGATCCACAACTTTATGTACTTATATATAATGTAATTCTCAGAAAATGTAGTACCCTTGAGTATATAGCAACTCTGTATGACACCATACTGCCGGAATAACTCTGTAGCATGTTTTGACAAAAACAAAAAGCGTATGTGATGATGTGCGAATGTGTATTATACGCTGTAGTGATGGAGGCACAGCACCTGTACGCAGAAAAAACTGAAATACTAGGCTTTACATTAGCGTATAAAAAACATTCCAAGCTCAATTTATCCAATATCACCTCAAAAAGACAACTACAGTGGAAGAGAGGCAGAAACTCGGACGTGCAACATACAAAAAACATTTATGTAAGTAAATGCACTGAAAATAGAACAAATTCTCGAAATGCGCTGTGTTAATCTTACAAAAATGAGGAACTGGTCAGTTTCTCGTTATTTAAATCATGAATGGCACAGTTGAGAGGTGGCAGAAGCCCCCTCTCATGTTTCTATCTTACTCTGAGTAATTCGATTTTCCTCTCTAATTGCATGCGGTGAAAAGTTGCTATTCCTTCACACGCGGACTTCCCACGCAGCATCTCTCGTCACCCGGGTGGTCCGGTGATATGCGGGCTCTGATGATCTTGAAATGGTTAAGCTGACGGGTGTGAGGGAGTCGCGTGAATGCTTTCCAGACGCCGACATTGTCAGTAGAGCGGCGGAGACACGCCCGCAGGGGCCTGAAGGAGCGGCTGGGCTAGAGATTCGCTTACTTCGCAGAAACTTAGCGAAAACACTCTCTGGCGGGCTACCATCGAGGCGTGGGAATGACTTGTGTCCCCAGGCAGTCTTGGCGGGCAAATTCCCGCGTTTTCTGCCAAATCGTAACTGTGATTGGCTTGCTCAGGACATAGCTCCATGAAGTAGCAAAATCGGCGCAGAAATTGGAGCCAAGAATCTCCATTGGTGGAATGGTAGTGCTTCGGCAATAGAGTGGAATTTTCCACCGGTTTTCGAGTTGCTGATTGGAACGTTTGACCACGGCCACTGTCGTGGGGGCGGGAATGTTCTGTGTTCGGTTTGTACGGGTGCTCTTGTGGCAGTCGGCTCTCGCCTTTCAGTTGGAGTAGGTTACAAGACTGAGCTCTCGCTGCTGTGGACAGCCTGCCTTCCGTTGGCTGTCTAATATACTTTTATTTGATTGTAACTGTTTAACGAAGTTTCTGAAGTTTCGACTTCATCGTAACATTCCGAGTACAGTTGGCAATTGAGCGTTCTGCGTACAAGCGGCCTATGTTGTCTGTCTTGGGCAGTTTTGGCTGAAGTTGACTGTATCGGAGTTACTGTGTGACTTCGCGTGTTAAAATCAATCACTGTACTGTCAGTGATTGTGTGGCGAGCCTTCTTCGTCTCCCTCAGAAGCGCATTTGTATTGTTGGAAGTCTTTAGTCTGGAACAACCAGACCAGGACAATTTGTTTCGGGCTATACTCGCGACATTATCATCACCACGACGGGACGTCGAAGCTACCAGCCATCGCTTCTGGTACGCCAGATCGTGTCCTTGCAGTTAAGAAGACAGCTTGGTAATGTATGTCCGCAGCACTGGCAGATTAGGGAATTTGCACTGTGATAATCAGAGCTCAGCAGAGCGCGCCTGTTCGTCTTTTTCTAACTTTGTTCTGTCTTGGGTGTTCATTGTCTGAGTTCTCACTAGTGTAGCAGCAATTAATGTTGGGTAGGTTGTGTGTTTTCACTTAAGATTTGAGTTGCAAGGGATTTGCTCCACATACCACTTCATCATAAATGTCACAATCTAGTTTATGGACAACTTCACCTTCACAGCATTTACTTGAGTATCCAATTTGATCCATTTTGATGTATTGTAAATGTTTCATGTGTTTTGTTTATGATTTTGAGTTTAGTCATAATAAATCAAATTGTTATTTCGGACAGAACTTTCATTCTGTTAATCGGTGTAGCAACCCTTTCATTTGTCACTACGTTACTGAAACTTTCCTTTATTTAATTAATGTCTATCAAATTAAATTATTGCAGGTGCCAAACTCTTTTCTACCCCACTTGCAGGGTCGATTACAGTCAGTTCGCGTTTCTTTTTAATACATGTGCAACAGCAAAAGTCGGAGTTAGAATAGGGGTGGCTTAGAGCATCATTTATGTATGAAGATTCTCGAAGAATTTAAATACACTACTAGGCCCGGCACCTCGGACAGTTACAGGATTTCCAATAGCATCGGTTATGATGAACGAAATTAAGTTAAGGCTTTGTGTACTATGGTATAGATCCTTCACAGAATGTTTCACAGAACACTTAAGAACAAGTGTGTAACGGTTAAACCGTCGCAAGTGACATTACTGTTCTTTGCACTTCCCCTCTTTTTACTCGATTTGACTGGTAACGATGACTGACAGTTAAAAACCACTCAAGAAAGACAGGAAATCTTAGTTATCATATCCTGCATGACATTCAATCATGGTCGATTAAAGTAAGGCCCCGAACGCATCAACATCACACAGTCTCTTCTATACGACCGAGCGACGTGGCACAGTCGTTTGCACAACGGACTCGCAATCGGGAGGGCTACGGTTCAAATCCTCGTGCAACCATCCAGATTTACGTTTTCCGTGATTTCACTAAATCACTTACTGCAAATCCCGGCATGGTGCTTTTGAAAAGGCACGGCCTGTTTGATTCCCCTCACTCCTTAATTCGAGCTTGTGTTCAGTCTCTAATGACCTATTTGTCGACGGGATGTTAACTGTCTTTCATCTTCCTTACTCAGTATGGCTGTGATGAAGACGAAAGACATATTTTCTTCGGTTGCATATACCAGAACGACTTATCAGCAGGGTTACTAATAAAGATTAGCTGTCTGAATCCCTAGTTATCAACTTCATTTCCTGTACTGTTGTCGTCAAATTACATATCAAATAGACTTTCATGATACTCAAAGAAATTAATTTAACACAGGAATTTGACTTTTACCAAATTTTCAGTATTTTTGCACTGATTGTAGTACTAGTGTAATTATTTAGGCTACTATGTATCATCTTAAAGCATTTCCTCCAGTGGACTAACTGGTTATGCAAAAGCTAATTAAAAGAATATAAATATTCAAAGAATAACTTGTAGTTAAGACATTTATATTTTTAACATTGTCTCTATTTGGCTTAAGTAAAGTTTTAATCTATATATCCTGTTTATTTTCGCAAACAAAGCTCTGGAAATCATACATAGAATTCACCATTGTTTGTGCTCGAACCCATTTTTTACTTTCCACTGTATCCCCTTGTGGTCTTCAGTCCAAAACCGTGTCTGATGCAACTCTCCACGCTAACATATCCTATGCGAGCTACTTCACCTTGCATAACTACCGCAGACTTCTTCCATCTGTATCTAGCTGATGGATTCACTACAGTTTCTTCCATTACCAAATTGCAAAGCCCTTGATGCCTTAGAATCTGTCCTATCATCCGATCCCTTTTTTAGTCAAATTGTGCCACAAACTTCTTTTGTCCTCAGTTGGATTAAGTACTTTCTCATTAGTTATTCCATTTACCCACCCAATTTTCAACATTCCTCTGTAGTACCACATTAGAAAAAAGCTTGTTCCGCTTTTGTTTCCACAGCTTACTGGCCACATTTCATTTCCGTACAAGTCTACACTTCAAATACTGTCAGAAAAGACTTCATAACAAATTTATATTCAGGGCTGACAAATCTTGTTTCCATATCGTCTCTACTTTGGCTACTATTAGTTATTTCGCTGCCCAAACAGCAAAACTGATCAGCTTTCAGAATCATTTCGTAGCCTATACTTAGATCAGTGTAACGAAGTTATTGACAGCTAGTTACAGGACAACTACTACAACAACAAAGAACTAACTTGGCCATGCCTTCTGTTCTTTTCGTTGTTGAATTATCGCTCTGCTACCTCAGGTGCCAGTTACCACAGTCGGCAGCAGAAGAAGCTTGTAGCCGGCAACGTAATATTTGTGATTCGTTTCCATTGTTAGCAATGTTCCTTTATGCTGTGTGTCTACTTTAAGCAACAGAATGTCCTAAGTTAGCGAAAGTGAGGAGAAAAGTGATAAGGGTAGTATTACACTGCTAACCGCACTCAATGCTGCAACGTAAACAGAAGCATGTGAATGTACCGAAAAAGAAAATGCGCAGCTGCCGCTGACACACTTGTGCTTGCATACAAACGTGAACCGATGGTAATGCCCCTCAGATGCACGACTGTTTATTTCGATCAAGGTTTCATTTTGTCAGCCTCACCTGATTTAGCGGTACATTCTACTTCCCTTGTTTAACTTTTGTTGGTATTCATTTTATAATCTCGTTTCATGGCACTATTCATTTCGTTCAAGTAATTTGTCGTCTCTGTCAGAATTACACTGTCAGTGATCAAACGTAAAGTTTTCTTCTCTCTGAAGTTCAATTCCCTTTCCTAATTTCTCATTGGTCTCCGTTGCTTATTGCTCAACGTGTAGATTCAGTAAGATCGTGGGTATGCTACAACCCTGTCTCGCCCCCTTTTCAACCACAAAACTGCTTCCGTCTCCTGGCCTTAGACTATTTCAAATTTGTAACAGTAGTCTGGTTGCTGTACAAGTTGCAGATACGTTTTCGCTCTTTTTGCATTACCCTGCTCTCTCCAAAATTTCAATGAGTGTATTCCAGTCAACAGTGTCAAAAGCTTTATTTACGTCTACAAATGCTACAAACGTAAGCTTATCTCTCTTCAGTCTGCCTTCTAAGATAAGCAGTCGTGTTAGTATTCTGTCACCGACATTGTGGATACTGTTTGGCTACCTTTCATCTGAAGGCAGACGTAAGTCACAGGGACGGTTCCTCTCACAAACATTGCCACAGTGAGGATAATTCGGATCTAATAAGCACATTATTGTTTAGTCTACTTCACCTTCTTGCTCAGTCCGTGATACATTCGAATTGTGTGACGTCCTTGTAAGTTTTGGTGATTTCTGATATTTGCGACACCCACCGAGGTGATGTTTTGAAACCACAGATATTCAAGTGGTTTAGGCTTCAAACCTTCGATCAGGTACTCTAAGTTGCGTCAAATATCTGTATATCAGTTCCGGAGAATGCCAAGACGAGAACACACGCTACATTCACTTGAAACTTCTAACATTCAAGCATTGGTCGCCCCGTAAATTTTTACTCCTCTATCCCTTGATATCTCAGGATGCGTCATTTCGAAGAATGTTCTCCCTTGCTCTGTTTGTGCCACTAAGCTATTTTTTGTCCATTGTGACTGAGTACTTCCTTATACTTGATTTATATACTTCAGTTACAAAATTTGAATATATCTTTTGTTGAACACAAAAGATATGAGTAACTTCAAACATACTGTAGTGTTTGGCTGCACTTTTCATTTCGGCATTGTTGTACGGTCGTCAAACTTTCTTGCTTAAAAGCCAATATTGAGATTGTAGGGAGACACCTCAGGTGAAAGAAGAAGTGGAGAGGCGGAGTGGGGTGACGTCTAAAGAAGGAATTCGTTACCAAACCATGGATACTAAAAGAACCTTACCATTTACAAATGTCCGGCCCCGGTAGCTGAGTGGTCAGCGCGACAGAATGTCAATACTAAGGGCCCGGGTTCGGTTCCCGGCTGGGTCGGAGATATCTCCGTTCAGGGACTGGGTGATGTGTTGTCCTAATCATCATCATTTCATCCCCATCGACGCGAAAGTCGCCGAAGAGGCGTCAAATCGAAAGACTTGTATTCGGCTAACGGTCTACCTGACAGGAGGCCCTAGTCACACGGCACTTCCATAATTGTTTACCACTTACAAATTTTGAATCTACATATCATAGGGTGTCACAAGAAATATTTTTAATGAAAACTAAAATAATACAAACATCAAAAAAAGTTTTCTATCACCCTAGTTCCCATAACTCCTGAAGATAAAATGTTCACTGTGGATATTGTATCACAGACACAGTCCCTTTGATTGTTCAGTGAAGTCACTAAACCAGCCCAAAGATGTAAACAACCGTGCATGAGCAGCGCCTATTAGACGGAGGGGACCCGACAGCCGATCAGTTCCTGTCATTCCACCAGAATGGAGGCCCACAGCTCGTGTTGTCTATAGTTCAACCATGCCTAGACGGTCAATACCATGGTTCAATCGCGTCCGCATTATTACTTTGTGCCAGAAAACGCGCTCAACAAGGGAAGTGTCCAGATGTCTAGGAGTGAAACAAAGCGATGTTGTTCGGATATGGAAGAGATACAGAGATACAGGAACTGTCGATGACATGCCTCGCTCAGACCGCCCAAGGGCTACTGCTGCAGTTGATGACCGCTTGAACCAGACAATCATCGGAGATGTGCTTGGAGGCACCCCGGTCAGGCTGAACGCCTTAGACACATTGTAAAAGAAAAGAAAAAGTTCAAATGTGTGTGAAATCTTATGGGACTTAACTGCTGAGGTCATCAGTCCCCAAGCTTACACACTGCTTAACCTAAATTATCCTAAGGACAAACACACACCCATGCCCGAGGGAAGACTCGAACCTCCGCCGGGACCAGCAGCACAGCCCATGACTGCAGAGCCTAAACCGCTCAGCTAATCCCGCACGGCGACACATTGTCCAGCGAGTACTGCAAGGTGGAGGTTCCCTGATGTTTTGGGGTGGCATTATGTGGGGCCGACGTACGCCGCTGGTGGTCATGGAGGGCGCCGTAACGGCTGTAGGATGCGTGAATTCTACCCTCCGACCGATAGTGTTCACGGACAACAATTCGCTCCCCCATCTTGTACATCTTGTGAATGACTTCCTTCAGGATAACGACATCACTCGACTAGAGTGGCCAGTATGTTCTCCAGACAATAACCCTATCGACCACGTCTGAGATAGACTGGAAAGGGCTGTTTATGGACGACGTGACCCACCAACCACTCTGAGGGATCTACACAGAATCGCCATCGAGGAGTGGAACAATCTGGACCAACAGTGCCTTGATAAACTAGTGGATAGTATGCCACGACGAATGCAGGCATGCATCAATGCAAGAGGACGTGCTGTTGGGTATTAGAAGTACCAGTGTCTACAGCAACCTGGACCACCACCTCTAAATGTCTCGCTGCATGGTGGTACAACATGCAATGTGGGGTTTTTGTGAGCAATAAAAAGGGCGGAAATTATGTTTATGTTGATCTCTATTCCAATTTTCTGTACAGGTTCGGGGGAACCGAGGTGATGCAAAACTTTTTTGATGTGTGTAAGTTGTAACTAAATGCATTTTCTCAAGCCTTACACAGTAATCCATTTTTTGTATATTAGCGGATGTGGCCAGTGCTATCGCAACAGGATCGCATGTCTCTTTTTCTGATTTCCGGGCAGATTTTCTCGGCGTCTTCACGCCCTAGTATCTGAAAAGATGCAGCAGATCACTTTCAGAACTTTTGTATTAGGCCAGATATAACAGACCGAGAGAGTTTTAAATAATATAACATAAAAAATTCAAAATTGTCGGAAAGAGATAGAATGGTGGCTAATATCTAGGTATGTAAATGGGTTTAGAAAGTTGTTTTACGTGTTGCATTATACGTGTTTTTTGAAATAACTATTATTGAGGTGAACATTATGGCCGCTTCTCCCTATCGGACGCATTGTCGGTATTAACTGATCCACAGGAGAAACTATCGGAATGAAATAGAAAACAGGGAACTACATTTATTCTCAAAAGATGTTGTCTAAATATTGATACTGTAAAGAATAATTCGTGTCAATAAAAAAATGTGAGGGAAGAATTAGAATTAGTCTGACCATATCTCGATAAGCAGCAACACTTTCAGGGTAAAAAATATCCAATTGCCGTTGTTTTTGCCGTGGCCACTTTATCACAACTTCCCCTACCGATTCTACTATCAATTGGTACCTCATGTCAATTACTACATTAAAGTAATTAATACTAGTAACTGCACTATGAGATACGTTCACAATACTTGCTACACATTTTTTAAGATGAGAATCTCTATAATGCACATTTACGAATCCATGTTACTTCCATTTGACATCTATACCACAGCAGCCGACTAGCGCTAGTTGCGCACGCTCGTGGGTTGTCAGCACTGGAAGGCAAGCAATAAAATATTCATCTCACTTCTGTTAACACAGCAGTAGCCGTGCTACATACCACTCTGCCCCTGAAGTACGCGGGAAACTTTAACTCTCGGCCGAATTTACCCATCAATTAAAATTTCAGTACACTTAAAATATTACTGTCTCTGTAAATCGTGTTGTTTCTAACTGAGCAAGAAAAGGAAGCATTCGTAACAAGCTATTAACGTTAGCTGACGTTTTTAGATTCGACTCTTAGTTGCTAGAAGCCTGAGAAGGCTGAGAACCGCCGGCAACACGAACACTTGATTCGGCCGAATGCAGATCGCAGGCCGCTGTTTGACGACCATTTGCCTAGCCTGGTCTTTTACCATAGCCGTGTACTATCTTCCAAGAGTGTCCTTTCATTTCTAAGACATTATATGATCTGCTCCTCTGGAAGAAATCAAAGGAAATTTTTAAACAAAAAATTATTGCTCAGAACGCCGACAGTATGGGAAACTACAGGACATAAATAGTAACTTCTCATCAAATTTCGCACAATACACCGTTATTAATAGATTGAAACGTACTGCTGCGGATTTTGAGATACATAATCACGCGTCTGTGTGACAGGCTGAACGAGACCTGATTTGATGAAGAGAAAAAATGAGCATGCCACTTCATTCATTAATCACGGACGTTACTAAAAAGCTCAGAAGTTGCTCGAGAAAGCCTTTTAAGTCATTAACTACGGAACACATATTCCTATGGATAAAGATAGCTGCTCTTTTCCATAATTTTTAACACGACGATATTTCAATTTCTACAAGCAGAACTAACCGTTACTGCAGTTACGTTGGACATTAAGTGACACTGTGAATCACTTCATTAGTATTTTATTGTGTTCGGAGTCGTTTCGAAGAATTTTCTGATGATTCATTTGCTGTTGGATAATATTGGCACAAAAAGCTTATTTTGACTTTCCGTGAAAGTCAACAACGACATTTCATAGACAGTTCTAAGAACGTTGGTGATCAGTATAGCGGCGACATAAGCATTTCTAAGGATGCCATTTCAGATTCTGTCGTGCACGAACTGATCCACTGGTTTCGGGAAAAGTCATTTCCCACGTTCGTTTTATCTGCAAGCTTGCATCAGGGTAGCCTTGAAATGTATAATCATAAAACTCTCCATATCTACATCTGCATCTATACTCTGCAAATTACCGTGATGTGCAAAGCAGAGGCTACGTCCCATTGTACCAGGTATTAGGGTTTCTTCCTGTTCCATTCACGTATGGAGTACGGGAAGAATGATTGCTTTATTGCCTCTGTTCGTGTAGTATTTATTCTCATCTTACCTCACGATCTCTACGTGATCGATACGTAGGAGATTATACCACATTCCTGGAGTAATCATTTAATGCCAGTTCTTGAATCTTTGTTAATAGACTTTCTCGGGATAGTTTACGTCTATCATCAAGAGTCTTCCAGCTCAGTTCCTTCGATTCCTATGACACTCTCCTACGGCTTCAACAAACCTGTGTCCATTCGTGCTGCCTTTCTCTGTATACGTTCAATATCCCCTGTTGGGCCTATCTGGTACGGTTCCCACACACTTGAGCAATGATCTAGAACTGGTCGCCCGAAGGATTTGAAACAATCTCATTTTTAGGTTGATTGCACTTCTCCAATACTCTACGAACAAAGAGAAGTCCACCGCCTGCTCTACCCACGGCCGAACCTATGTGATCATTCCACTTCATATCCCTACAGAGTGATACACCCAGGTGTTTGTGTGAGTTGCCGATTCCAACAGTGACTCACTGATACAGTCATACCATACTACATTTTTTTTCATTTTGTGAAGTGCAAAATTTGATGTTTTTGGACATTTAAGCAAGTTGTCAATATCTCCACCACTTTGATATCTTATCAAGATCTGACTGAATATGTAAGCAGCTTCTTTCAGTTGTACTTCACTAAAGGTGACTTTATTACCTGTAAAAAACCTGATTTTACTATTAATGTTGTTTGCAAGGTCATTAACATACAACATGAATAGCAAGGGTTCCAACACACTTCCCTGGGGCAAACATGAACTTACATCTGACGATGACTCTCCACCCAAGATGATATGTTGGATCCTCCCTATCAAAAAGTCCTCAGTCTAGTCATAAATTTCACTTGAAACCCCATATTATCGTACTTTTGACAATAGGCATATGTGTGGTACTGAGTCCAATGCTTTTCGTGAATCAAGACATTCAGCATCTACGTGATTGTGTTGATCCACGGCTTTCAGTATGTCGTGTGAGAAAAGTGCGAGTTGGGTTTCACAATATCGAAGTTTTGAAAATCCAAGCTGGTTGGCACTGGGGCTGTTCAAGGCAGCTTGTTATGTTTGAGAATATGTTCTAAGATTCTACAACAAATCGATGTTAAGGATATTAGACGGTAGTTTTGTGGATCCCTTCTACTACTCTTCTTGTGGATGGGTGTGACCTGTGCCCTTTTCCTAAAACTGCGCATCTACGGTAGGTTACAGTTAGAAGATGGGCTAATTCAGCGGCAAATTAGGTATAGAATTTGACACGAATTCCATAGGGCCCTGAAACTTTGTTTGATTTTAACGAATTCAACTGTTTCTCAACGCCACTTCTAATACTTATTTCATTCATCTTTTCAGTGTACGAGATTCAATTGGGGCAATTCTTCTGGATTTTCCTTTGTAAAGGAACATTTGAAAACGGAGTGAAGCATTTCATCTTTTGCTTTGCTACCCTCAATTTCAGTTTCTGTCTCATTCACTAGGGACTAGACACAAACTTTGCTGCCACTCATAGCCTTTACATACCATACGACCAAAATTTCTTTGGGTTCTGTGAAAGAACACTTGACAATATTCTGCTACGGCAATCATTGAGGGCATCACTCATTGCCCTCTTGACAGACAAATGTTTTTCATTCAGCATCTGTCTATCTACAGCCCTGTGCTTTGTTTTGCACCTATTGTACAGTAATCTCTGTTTCTTTAGAAGTTAATTTACAGTTACTGTATAACATGGACGTTCCCTCCCATTACGGATTTTCCTACTGGGTACATATCTATCCAGTGCATAGTCAGTTGTTCTTTTAAGCGTAAGCCATAGTTCCTCTACATCCTCCTGCCCTATGTTGAACGTTTCAAGTTTCTCACTGAGACTTGAAACTTTTGATTTTGTATCTAGCTTACTGAACACATATATCTTTCTGCTTGTTTTAGTTGTGATTTATACTTTGCTCAACACTTGCCACAACTGCGTCACTGTCTGTCACAACGCCATGGCCACTGGTAACATTTTCGATGTGGTCATCCTCAAAGTGGTCAGGTCTGTTTGTTGCCATTAGCTCGAATACAGTTTCAGCATGAGTGAAATTACCACCTATCTATTGTAGGTATTTATTAGAGAAGGCATTTAATAAGGTTTCACAGAACGTCTTAGCAGGCCCAACACTAATAAAACTGTAGACACCACTGGAGACCTCCTGGTAGACAATTTTATGACATATACGAAGTATTCAGTAAGTAAAAGTCAAATTGCAGTCTCAGTGAACACCATCGTAATTCCGACGATCTAGGCTCAATTGAAAGTTAACGGTAAAACTTCGTCTATTGTAAGAAATGATTGACACATGAGACGTTCCTGCGTTAACAAAAATAACGATCCTAATAACAGACCGTGTTATTGTTAGCGTGAGGCTCTCTCGTCCAGCTTAAACGTAGTTCATGAACGAGGGCTATATAAGGCAAATAAATCTTGCCGGTAAGGTTTCTCCGAAAGTTGTTGATTGTTTTCTTCTTAATTAACGGTTTCATTAACTTATGACCTGGGAATCGGAAACTATAGAAACGTAACAAGGCTAAACGATTTGGTTGATTAATGGCTCTCGGTTGCAAGAGGCGTCGAGGTGGGAGTAATGGGGTGCTGTTGTGGGATCCTCCCCAGCCATAATAGAGATAAACGACTTCGAATAAAAATTGACAGGTGCTTATTACGTAGAATTTGAGAATGCGGCTAAACAAAAGCTTAAATTATAAGGCGTACCGCCAAACATTCCTGTAAATGTTTAAGTATTTCGTGGTGAAATATTGACGGGCACCTTCGGAAGTGTACGATCCTGAGTTGCCCGCAGGTATGTGTAATTTTCTGAAAGAATCAACGTAAGCTTCACGGAAAAACTTTACTGTAACATACACATTGCTCTGAATATTTTAAATGCAAATCTTTGCATAAACTGAACCATATATTGGAGATTAATTAATAAAACTGATATATTTCCTCTATGAGTGACGAAGTATTTCAGCGAAATGATTCATGACCGTACGGCGTTCTGTAAGTAAAGAAGAAAAAGCAAGTGAAAAAGCTGTGAACGAATGACAAAGCAAGTAATGGTGTTAAACGGCATAGAAACCATGAAGTAAATTGAAACAGTTGTGCAAAGGACCCACAGGCCTTGAATTTAACTGCGCAGTTGTCTTTTCAAGTGAAAATGGTATGCAAGATGAAAGTGTGTAGTGTAACGCGGCTGTTGGTATTTAGTTCTTAAATAACCTTCGTAATTAAAAATAATGATCGTGGGCACATCTAATCTCTAATGCTATGTTACAACGAAAATTTTACAAGCAACCTTATCATGAATATTTTACTTCGGTGTGCACAATTTTGAAATCGAAGCTAGAGTTATGCAGGTATGGTCAGTCCTCTAGCACTGCATTTACGTAATAACTAGTTGTCCTACCAACAGGAAAGCATTCATACACACATTCATTCGAACTGCGTTTTTAATCAAGCAGGAAAATAAGGATGTATTTATCACAATAGGTATTAAAATGTATTGTGCAGTCAGAAAGATCATGTAAAGTGACTGTAGTGGTAAATATGAGATAATTACAGGAAAACTACGTGAAGCGAAATAAAACATATTTCAGTGCCAAACACCATTACTGAGGGAAATATTTCTTCCCACTTCAGTGGAATAACTAATAGTTATGATGGGTTTAAAAAGCAACTACGTTGAGATAGCTTCTAATTTAAGGAAGTTAAAAAAGTTCAAAAAATTATCGAGAGTTTACCTTTCCAACGTTTTTTGGTAGTCTCAACTGGGTAGCCGCAGCGTTGACGTGCCGGACAGTCCCAGCGTCTCCGTGGCGATATTATGGTTAAATTAGTCCATAGAGACAAACATCCTCTCAATCATCTCAATACATCTCCGCCACACTACCTTATACCAAGTCACATGTTTCCTCCGTAGACCACAAACGCACACGGCAATTTTCAAAGCACATTAACCCTCTACGCCAGGAACGAACTAGAGCTGTTCGACTGTTTCAGCAACAAATAATATCTTTGGCCTACCCAGTGCAGTTCTTTCCAATGTTAAAAATTCTTAAATACTTTATTTGTTTTATACTACACATTCTAATGTCTGCACATTGTTTAACCTATTAAGAAAATGTACCAAAATAATACTAAGAAATAATAGTGCGGACAAAATGAAAGTATTTTAGGAAATAGTTTGGTGCAGTGGTTAGCACACTGGACTCGCATTCGGGAGGACATTTCAAACGCGCGTACAGCTATTCTGATTTAGGTTTTCCGTGATATCCCTAAATCGCTTCTGGCAAATGCCGGGATGATTCCTTCGAATGGGTACGGCCGATTCCCTTCCCCGTCCATCCTTAATCCGATGGGACCGATGAGGTCTTTGTATAGTCCCTTCCCACAAATCAATCAACCGTAAATAAGGCCCCATGCCACTAACAGAACAATGGCGTATATATTGAGCTGCAGATGAATTATTAAGAGACTGACAAATCATATTTCTTCTTTTTCTTGTGCATTTGTCCAATATTTACGCAGGGTCGGCATGGTTATGATGGGACGTGGCATGGTCAATTTAAGGGGTGGACGGATGCCCTTCCTGTCGTCACACTGTTACGCCAATAATGATGAGGATGATGAAGAAATGATGAGGACAACACAAACATCCAGTCCCCGGGCAGAGAAAATACCCAACCTGGCCGGGAATCGAACCCGGGACCCCGTGATCTAAAGCCAGAAACGCTAGCCACAAAACCACGAGATGCGGACAAGAACCTGACAAATAAAAGACAGAAAATTATGGTCTAATTGCCTCGAGTTACTGTGTCGTTACAGTAGGCTACATTATGTTTTCCACTCAGTTCTAATTTCAGTCCTCAGCGATCTGACCTTCCTTCGGTGTTCGCCACATTAATACGACGAAGGGTGACATAAAAAGGAAACTCAGTACGTTTAGTAGGTGCAGCTGTGTTATTCCTTTAATACTCTTCGAGAAAAGCGAATCGAGGATTGTTTGTGTTCTACACTACACTATCATGAAACAAGTCAGGCTCCATAAGTTTCAGTGTTCTATTTAAACATTCGTACACTGCCTCTTTTCTTTACGCCAGTGGAATATGTAGCTCAAATGTACTGTTCCCCGAACCGACGCCAAGTTGTTAATGTTCAGATGGTTGGTAACGACAAGACTGGTCGAACGGTAAGCTTACTGGTGAGAACTGCGCAGTTTATCATCACAGAAGGTCTAGACAGCGGTGCACTGAACTGCGCTAAATGAAATGGGCGTATAGTATTTGTAGCCGGTTATCCCCTTCACGGGGATTCAGCTGCGTGGTGTTAGCCCTTTTAGTTCAAGCAACTTTGGCAACTTGCGCGTCGATTCAATGAAATGGTGAAGAGTACAACACAAGCACCCTGTCCTAAACAGAGAAAATCCCCAATTCGGCTGGGAATCCAGGCCGGGGCCCCGTGTTCAAGTGTCAACATCGTTAACGACAAGACAATGAACTGCTGACATGTAGTGCCGATGCCTGGTAATAGTACAGTTCGGTAGCGTTCTCACTTCCCACGCCCGGGTTCCCGGGCTCGATTCCCGGCGGGGTCAGGGATTTTCTCTGCCACGTGATGACTGGGTGTTGTGTGATGTCCTTAGGTTAGTTAGGTTTAAGTAGTTCTAAGTTCTAGGGGACTGATGACCATAGATGTTAAGTCCCATAGTGCTCAGAGCCATTTGAACCAATAGTACAGTTTTCCAGCTCAAAGATGACGTCTCATGTGATGAGCTGCGGTGTGTAGGATCCTTAATTGTTCCGAAAACGTGCAATTTCTGCCATCCATAGTCATGCCAATGCAGTTATGTGTTTCATAAGCAGCCACAAATGACCAGATAATATAATTCTTTTAGATGCAGTTGCAGCACATAATGGTAGATACAGTATTCGAATCGCCAATTAATAGGTTAAAGCGCTTTCGAGATTAAAACTCACAGCAAAAGTAAAATAAAAAATCAAAGTTAGTTACACATACTTATTTAATAAGTGCGTTACATTCGCTATTAACAGCTGTAAGAAGATAGGTATATAAATAAAACAGTAAACTGCTTTACTTTTGTACAGAACGATGAAGTAATCAGAGAAGAACTAATAACTTGAAATGCGCCTCTAGACTTAAATACTTGTGAAAAACGTCTCTTGCATACAAGTGAATGAGAGCGCTCACCGGGCAGGACCTACATACACTCAAGTATTTCGCCTATTCTGTCATTACAATAAGAGGTATTAAAACTTCATTTAGTGAATAAAATTACAGTAACTTACTTGTATTAAGAAGCAGTCAAAAATTATAACATTTATTGTCAAAAATGTTCAAATGCGTGTGAAATCTTATGGGACTTAACTACTAAGGTCATCAGTCCCTAAGCTTACACACTACGTAACCTAAATTATCCTAAGGACAAACACACACACCCATGCCCGAGGGAGGACTTGAACCTCCGCCGGGACCAGCCGCACAGTCCATGGCTGCAGCGCTTCAGACCGCTAGGGCTAATCCCCCGCGGCCATTTATTGTCGATTTAGTGTACTGACGCTCTAAGTTAGAAAATGTATGCACCATAGATCTGAAGAACTGATGACACAATGCTCTAGGATGTTGATAAACAGCGTAATCCCATACGTACGGAGATTTTATACCGCCTTTGAGAGTAATTATGTAGTTGGCGTCATCAACGGCTCCATACAAATTCACAGGTCACCAATGCACAAACCTGCATTTGCTACATCATTACAAAATATGTCGACAAGCGTTATACACGTGCCTTTATCTCATTTACATACCAATTGTCAAACAGGTGTGGCTTCTATTTTCGTTTATAAATGTTGTCATCTCTTCGGAAGAAGATGCTTGTTATTTCTATCATAATAATGACTAGTTTTTCGTATATTAATCGAAGCATCCAACTCAGGTAGAATACAGGGCAAAATTATAAATGTTGTCATCTCTTCGGAAGAAGATACTTGTTATTTCTATCACAAAAATGACTAGTTTTTCGTATATTAATCGAAGCATCCAACTCAGGTAGAATACAGGGCAAAATTGATATTACAAAGTTTGCAATTTGGAGGATGCCATAATATTTAAATAACTAATTGTTTCTGAGAATAGTCTGCCTCTTTAGTTTAGATTATTGAAAGATAAGAAAAATCAAAGTAGTTTTTGTAACTGACTTTGCTGATGCAAGTCATAAGTTACGAAAGTAATTTTATGAACTGTTAGTAACACACATAATCAAGAATTGGTGAACTAGGTTATTTAGTTCTATAAATAATCGTGAGAAATGGTCTGTAGGTAATATTTCGTAGAACATTTGGCTACATTGCGTCTCTGGTGCATTCAAATTTTCTCTTTCAGTTGCTTAAAATGACGCCTAAAACAAACCAATAAATAGATAAATAAATAAATAAAAATTATAAACCCCACTGGTTTCAACTAATTTTGTTAAAGTGGAGTCTGGGAATTTATAATTTCCAAGCCAATAACACAGCTGTTTAGTGGAAAAATATCGTAACTAATGTAACTGCTACTGCATCTCTTTCTCTTTGATACGGGATAACTTTTTCCATAAAGTCAACAGATCCAAATAAAGTTTCAATAATGAAACTGAAGCGTTGATAGAAATATATGTTTAATTCATAAATGGCCTCTGGAAGTCACCCTTTCACTGAGACTCAGAATGTATTTTAACACTTAAATTTTGAACAACCGGAACTGTAAAGTAACAACTAACAATTACATTCATTTAAGCGGAAGTTAACTAAGGGGTTAAGAAAATTAAAATACATTCATAAATATGAAAGGAGCATTGGTAACGCATATAATACTTCTTCATTTGCTTCATTATAAGTCGCTTTTCTTATATTCTTAATTATCCTCCTGTTACAAAACCGTATAGGAGTTGATGATGCACCTTTAGGTCTTCTGTCACTAAAAAAGTGAATGTGCGTTGGTAAAATATTTCCAGGGGTCGTCAGGCGTTGCATTCGTATCGTAGTTTCTTGGTATCTTCTTTTGCAGCCGGAAATATTTGATTAAATATTCCTCTCTGCCGCTTTCACATGATTGTAGGCGTAAGTTGTTGGCGTCAATCTGTTATAAAATTATGAAATATGTCCCGCGACGTCTCCGGAGAACAAAAACCTGCTCTATAAAAATCAATACGGATTCCGTAAACACAGATTCGCGCTGTCTCTCTCTGGAAGAAGGTACTAACTTACCGAGTATCAGTCCAGATATACGACTGGACTCAGAACTTTCTAAGAGGTAGAATTCAATCTTTTATTCTTAACGGAATCAGATCTACATGTTTTAAGATAGTTTGTGGAAAACAGAAAATAAACGTTAGACCGTAATTACTGTTTAGAATGAAGTGTGTCCCAAACCTTTTATGTTAGAATGAAACAGGTGATATGGGTCCATAACCAATTATATTAAGATGAGGGCTGGCCGTTGTCGCCGAGAGGCAGACTTGATACTGCAATCTCTCGTGGTTGAGTCGAAGTCGTGGCATTGTCACTAAATTTTCCACACTATAAGCAGTTTTGCTAGCAAAGATGTGATGGAACAACAGGTACAACTACGACATAATATCTCAATTTGTTTTCGTAATAATATCTCCATTTACTTTCGTAAGACTGATGGAGGTTTTCGTTCCATAGGACCTTGATTCTAGATCGCATGGTTTATAAGAGTTTTTCAGGTATCACTCTATCATTTTTTGATTTTTCTTGGCCAGATACTTTACCAGGAATGATATTTCTTGATTTCAGTTAAAATATTCTCCGCTCTTGCAGTTTATTGACCATATATTAATACGTCTTTACACTTCTCAGTTTCAAACTAACCACAAATAGTAGAAATATTGGTAAAATGTAGTATACATGGCACCTTCAGCAATCAGTTTAGGAAAGTCCATGTTGAGCTAGATGTGTACCTAATGCGTGTGGAACAGGTGGTAGCCATGAGCAAAGCTTTCCTTGACCACCTCTTAACTCCAGCCACTGAAGTCAGTGACTCGATTTTGTTGGCTATATCAGTAACTATATTAGTTGTGAAATATTTGTTTTGTCGTCACGAATTTTCTTCGGATCATTTCCAGTGACGCACCTTCGGCAGACCTTCAACATCCCTACACCACTATCCTGATAGTTATCAGATTGGCATCGCACCTTTGATCATAGTATGCTGCACGGCTGCAATTTAAAGGTGCCATTACCACCAGTACAAGTCTTGCTTGAACATAATTTTCACAGACGAAAGCTTTTTCAGTCTTGTCTGCTGCCAAAATGTCTGCGCGATACCAAAGAACGGAGAAACTGTTTACTGTTCCATGGGTATTGCCGTTGGCTGTGAGCTCACGACGCAAAAAGGCACTTCAAGTAAACGAGCAGACAATAAAAAGCATTATTTATGGATTCGTGATCATCAATGTAGTAATATAAACTATAAGACTATCCTCAACGTGTTGTCTTGATCATCATAACGTTTTACAAAGCATTGTGATGGTAAGCCCTTGACTTTCTCATATCACAGAAACAGCCACACGTATGTAGGGTGACTAACATACTTTGTACGTGGACTCAGAACCATGGAGCAAACTTGCTGTTTTTCACAAATCAAATCATACTCGGCAATGGAAATATCGATAAACTACAGGAGGAAAAACGGGTACCGTTTGATTACTGACTTTTCGTTTTGTAGTAAGAGACGTTCCAACTGCACGTTACTGCAGGGTAATTCATAATGAATCTAGTGATTAGAAACGCTTGAAATTATTTAATGTATAGTGATAATTCGATAAGAATTACAGAGAACGTTAAAAAGAAATCTAAATTTTCATTGCAGTGCAAGCACAATGAATCGGATGTCAGTGCATACGCGACAATACGTATGTGATAAGTTCCGTACAGTAGCACTGTCACAGAAAGACATGGCACGGTTTGTGGAATAGTTGTCTATTCAGATAACAGAAAATGGCGGATCTCATACAGAATACATTAAGTGTGTCTGAAGTAAAAAATTGTGAAGATTCGGTAGTGTGTAGAACCAGGATGTAAGTGCAAAAAGAAGGTACTGTCCTGTCACGATTATTATTTTTATATTTCTCCTTGGGCTGTCAGTCTTTAGACTGGATGTTTGCGACCCACCAACCTCTGCATCTCTGAGGAGTACTTGCACTTTACGTCCTCAATTATTTACTGGATGTGTTCCAATCTCTGTATACTCCTTCAGTTTTTACCCTCTATAGCTCCCTCTTGCGCTATGGAAATGATTGACGTATATCTCAACAAAAGCCTCACGGTTATGTCCCTTCTTACCGCCATTCTTTTCAATGTTTCTTTCCTCAATAATTGTGAGGAGAAACTTCTCGTACTTGTCTTCTCATTGTACCTAAATCTCATCATCCTTCTGTAGCACAACGTCTCCAACGCTTGTTCGCTTGTTTTGTCACAGTCAGCGATTCACTTCAGTACATTGCTGTACTTAAAACGCACATTCTCATAAATTCCGACCTCTAACTGATGCCGATATTTATGTTATTGAGCGACCATCCCGGACTCTGGAACCCAGAACCCACGACCAGTTGAAGGTGTTGTCCATCTAACGGCTTCATGGGCCATAAAAAATTTTATTTTCAGTATATCGTAATTAATAACCGAATTTACGTATTTAAAGTTCTGTCCTAATCTTCTGATTCCACAGGTACAATCTTATGTTAAGCGCTTAGCACAATGAGAAAAGTACTATAGTTAGAAAGTGTGTATTTGTCGTGAGGCAGTATAATTGACGGCGTGGAAATACCCGGACTGTATTCATCCCGTACTTGAGAATGAGAGTATTTAGCGACTTCCAACAATCTTTCCACATAATTCAAAACGTTAACGAATCCTTTTCTTGCTGACACCACGCTCAAAAATGGAGAAAGGAAAAAAGTTTGCCACTTAACTACATTTTCACTGGATATGAAGTCAAACTTCAGCATCAGACAAAAGGACGTAGATTTTTGCACCACCTCGGTATTATCATCACTCACCTGGAGCACAGCTGGCCGATAGATTAATGCACATAAGATCTGTTTTTCACTATAACCACTTTCAGATGGCCTTTCTCACCTGCCAAACTCTCAGGAGATGAAACGGACCATGTGAACCAAGGTATGAAATGCCCGGATGGTGACAACTACCATCCTCCACATACAAGTCCGCGTGAATAGGCTTCCTACAAAAGGCTTGTCACAGCGTAATACCGACCTTCCTCCTGACCTACACGTCGACGAAGGACGACGGTCATCTTTCTCAACAACCATCATGAAATTAATATTCGGGGGGGATTGAATTCAGGTGTTTTAATAAGTCCTTCAAATTCTCGCTGCCAAGGGGCCTAACAACAAAAGAATCGTCTGCATATCTGAAAAAAAAGCGCAGGCGTGGAAAGCCGCCGGCTCCAAGGCGCGTTCCTCGAAGTCTTCCATTAACAGATTGGCAATAACCGGTGACAATGGGCTTTCCATTGAAACTCCATCTGTCTGCTCGTATTGAATAAAAAGAAAGTGAAAGTTGACACATGTCGAAATAGGTTCCTTAATTTAGCACCAAACCAAGGTCAATCAGCCGTAACGAATCAGACAGAGGAACCTGATTGGAGAGAGAGAGACCACATCAACACTTACTAGAAGATCAGAGTCATTCAGACGCATTCCCTCTAATCGATGTAAGAAATCCATTGAGTTCTTAATGTGGTGCTCACACCGATCTAGTATAGGGTTCAACAGGTAGCAAGTTGTTTTGCTACACGATATGTCAATCGTTATCCTCCAATATGTTACAATCGGACGAAGACGAACTCCTTCCTTGTCGACCTTAGACAGGCCATATAACCTGGAGGGAACAGCACAACAAAAATTAAGACTCTTGATGGTCTACTGCGATAAGGAACGTTTTTTCGGGAGGCTGCTAGTCTTTCTCTCGAGACTTTTTGTGACCTCAGCACCGATCCTGCGATACGGTGAATCAGACAGTAAACACTGCAACTTTTGAAAGTAATCCTGCTTGGCCAAAACAACGATAGCATTTCCCTTGCCCGCACAAAAAATACCAATATCGGGATTAAATCTAAGTGAACATAAGGCAGCTCTATCAGCCGCTGTGATATTACTTGGTTGGACGCGCCCCAGTCAACACACGACATACCTCCCTTCAAGCCTCCTCGACAAGATCAGGAGGCAGTTTAAAATCACCTTGCTCAACACAACTAATAAAACAACCACAGGCAAACTCTTCGGAGTCGGTGCAGAATTTAAACCTGCCCCTAATGAGGATAAAACTGCGTCGTCGAAATCTTTTCTCCATGAGGCTTATCACAGGACGTTGAGGTTTAGTATTTGACTCTGAGCTACGGAAACATTCATACTTCGCCAAATGCCGGGCAGTTACAGAACGAAATTCCCAGTGATGCTGCAACCATGAATCACTTAGAATTGTTCCGGATATTGTTATTTTATCCGCTCTCTTCCTCTCTTGTAAAAAAAAAAAAAAAAAAAAAAAAAAAAAAAACCACCAGAGGGACAGAGTTAATGCTGCCTCAGACGTTCATTATTAATTTCACTGGCAGTAATATCTGATGGCGGTTATCTTTTGTTTGTGATAGCGCTAGCGTTTTCCGCGAGTGTGTGCACGTGTTATCTTTTCGGCGTATCTCGGAAAACCAAGGTTTCAAATTACCTTGCACACCACTTACTTGCTACAGGTATGCCTTGAAAATAGCCGGGTGTGCTCCCGAAAAAATACCGGCGGTAGTCGATGACATCACCCGATTACATTCCCGCAAGATATTTGAACAGCGCTAAGGCATGCTTCAAACTTTTCTAAATTTCTTCTCATTTGCATGCTTAAAGTCATGTATTTAACACCTTAATTCATTTGTAAAGTAATCAGGAGTTTGAAGCTGTTTTGTAGTTGGGAGTTCGATTGTCCAGTGACTCGGGTGTTTACGGGTTTGGTACTGGTAGACTTACGTTGTCCAGGAAACCTTTATCCGTCTGTGCTAGTCTGCTTTTCAAGTCCTCCTTGCTTGGTCTGTCATGTGGTATCGCCCAAGGTAACAGAATTCCTTCATTTTATCTACTCTTGGTCACCAATTTTAATGTTAAAGTTTTCGAACGTTTCATATCTGCTACTCCTCATTACATTCGTCTTTCTTCGGTTTGCCCTCAGTATATATTCTGTACTTAGTATATCTGTTCATTCCATTCAGCAGGTCTGTTATAATCCTTTACTTTACCGAAGGCAGTAATGTCGTCAGTGTGTCGTATGGTTGACAACCTTTCACCCCGAATTTCAAACAAAGAGCTGAACGTTTCTTTTTTTTGCATCATTGCTCTTGCAATGTATAGAATTAACAGAAGTGGCGAAAGACTGCATCCCTGTATTAAACCTTTTTTAATCCGAGCACATCGTTCTTGGTAATCCATTTTATTGTTCCATCTTGGTTGTTCTGTTACGTGTTATATCTTACTCCTCTTTCGCTACAGGTTACACCTATCTTCCTGAGAATTTCGAATATTTTTCACCAGTTTTCGCTGTAGTTTGCAGCACCTACTAGTGAGTTTTGTTTCCATTACTAAGCGAAACGTCAGCAGTGCGTCTTTAGTGCTTTTATTTTTCCTAGACGCAAACTCCTCATGTAACTAACATCAGCAGCTTTTGTACATGTTATGTTAGGTTAATAGTATGGTAGTTTTGCGCTTATCTACTCTTATCTTCAGGATTGTGTGGATATTTTTTTTCCGAAAAGTCTGATGCTGTATCTTCAGTCTCAGAGATTCTGCAGACCAATTTGAACAATCCTTTGGTTGCCAGCTACCCCAACGATTATAGAAATTTAGAATGAACGTTTTCTATTCATTCTGCCAGATTTGATATCTAGGCTGCTAAAGTCGGACTCCAATACTGAATTCCCTGTATGTTACGTATCGACACCTGTTTCTACAGCGCCATCAAACAGTTCCTTCCCTTTCCAGAGGCTTTCATTGTACTGTTTCCACCAATCCACTCTTCTGCGCTTAGCAACAGAACTCTTTGTGAGGAGTTTGTATCGCCACAAGTCAAGATATTTGTTCTTATTTATAACATTTCAGCGGAAATTTATCTAAATGTCTAATCAGAATGACTACGTTGCGGTTACCTCTGGTTTTCGCCGAGGTAGAATTTTGAAGTAATGACGGCCCGCTGACAACGTTTGGTATAAAATCTTATTGTTGCTTTTCTGGGAACCAACACGTAGTACTTTTACGAACGGGCTGGTGGAATCGGTATTAAAAATAATTATTGGCTCTAGATGTATCGAAAGAAATTATCGATATACCATACGGAGAAAATACCGACGTACCGGCAACAAATAAATATGTCGGCTGCACATTGTAAATATGCCGCCAGTTTTAGAGCTGTATATTTATGTATTGATTTATTATTACGTACTATGTACATTAACAAGCTAGCAGCCAGCTTATCCCCCTCTGAGCAAGAATTGAAAGGAAAACAATGCACATTCATATTTGGCGATAACCACTTTGCTAGCTGTAGGTAAGACGCACAATAAAAGGTGTACAATGAGTCCGTCGTTCATTTTCATCACATATCGAATTTGTCTGGAACACTTACTGTCCTCTTTCCTGTTTACTTCATTTCTGCAGACGGCAGCAACCTAGCTGTTGTAGTGTCAAAATTGCGTGGTGAAGTTAAACGTATTGTTTTTAAGGGAACTGGTGTGCTATTTCTTATATCAGATGAGATGTCTTGTTATTCCATTCACACCGACACCACCCCCTTCCCCCCTCCCCCCCACCTCCAAAAAAAAGTCGGACTTTTTCTTCGTGCCATCTATAATAATAATTGCATCACAAAGTCAAAGAGAAAGACTGGACGTGATGAAGTCTCAAAAATTAGTATGACTCCTTCGCACAATGAAAGTAAAATTATGTTCTACTACGATTTCAAAAGAAAAACTTCAAATACTTATCGAAAATTGTAAAAAAAAATATAATGTAGAAATATCGATATTTGCATTTCCATATCGATATATTTGTGAGAAAAATGTCACTGATATTTATTGACATATTTCCTAATTACTATCGGTGTATCGATATTTCACCAACTGTCCTAGTCGAGAAGTGCACTATTCGGCTGAAGTTATTCCGTTCGTAATGTGATTGTTGGTGCAGCATTTGTTCACTTGAGAATTTGTGTGAAAGGGCCGATGACGTATAGCGGCACGCGAACTCTTTAATCAGTTGGGCATATTTAAAAGTGTTTGCTGTGAGTTGTGCGTTCGGTTGTAAATCGTATTGTTCATGATATACTAAGATTTACTGTTCTTCATCGTGTTTGTCATTATCCTCCACAGTCAGTGGAATATATGGTTCTCATTTAATGGGGCTGAGGGAGGCAGCAACATCGTCGTTTTGTAGGAAGCACCCAACAGTCCTCTTACATCCTCTTTACTCTTAATTTAGCCACATGTTTTCCGACTTTCCTGTATACTGAATCTGTCCTTACGACGATCATATCGTTTTAGATTTCTTCACATACTTTCTGCTTCAATTTCGCCTTACCTTCCCTGTGTCACCTTGGTGATGTATTTTGCTGTATTCTCGTCTCATCCCAAACACTTCAATACTTTCTTCTATCGTTCGTCAACTGAAATATTTTTTCTATTACCCAATTCTTCGGAGCTATTTTCCTTGTGCATATTTTTATCTTTCGAATCTCTGATACTGCCCATTTTAGAATGCTGTAAATGCAAAGAAGGTAGAATGAATTCTCCTTTCGTTTGAACATAGTCCACGGAAATCGACGAACAAAGCGGCTAGAGAACTTCAAATGCCACAAATAATGGCTTGTCGTGTTCTCAAAGCAAAGGTGAAAGTGAAACCGCGCGTAATGCAAATTTTACAGGAATTGAAACAGTTAGACTGCTTCAAACGGACGAATCATATTATGGAAATGTTGAAAGCCATTGAGGAAGAGACATCTGTTGTATGTCTCATTATTAGCGTTAAGGCAACCTTCTATACAAGTGGCAATGGTAACCGGCAGAGCAATCGAATACGGGGTACAGAAAAGACATTGTGTGTAACTGAATATCGTTGTAACTCATTTTAAGTTAATATGTCCTTTGGGAGATCTGCAAAAAAATTAGAGAATCCATTTTTCTTCGTTGAGCTATATGTTTCAAGTACGTTTACTCGGACGTCCTTGAGCAATGACATACCACAGGACGGTACGTATTCCATAGATTACATTTTTGAGCGAGGTGGTGCAGCCCCACAGTGAGTATATTAGCAACCGTTGTATCGTCGCACTAGACATGACGACGCTGTGATCTCCGAACCTCTCACCCACATTTTTCCTTTTATGTGTTATGTGGAAGACATTGCGCATGGGCCTCCTTTGCCGAAAACAGTTCCAGAACTCAAAATTTGCATTTATGAGGCGCCTACAACGGTAACACCACATACGCTTCATAGTATAAAACGGATTAGGCCCATCGCTAAGACATATCTGTCTGACTAATGGAGTTACATCGAACACCTATAAAGTATGTAATAAAAATGGAACTTTTTATATTCCCTGAACTTTTACCGGCTGCTGTGGTCGAGTGGTTCTAGGCGCTTCAGTCCGGAACCGCTCCTGCTGCTACAGTCGCATGTTCGAATCCTGCCTCCGGCATGGCTGTGTGTGATGTCCCTAGGTTAGTTAGATTTAAGTAGTTCTAAGTTAGAGGACTGATGATCTCTAATGTTAAGTCCCTATTTTTGAACCTGAACTTTTATTTATATATTGCTATGCACTAAATAGCTATAGCTGTTTTTAATCGCTGTGTTTATTATGAAAGGCCCTGTACCGCAGACCCAGAATCACAAAAATGGTAAAGCTGACAATGTGAAAGGTATCTGTTGGCCTAGAAAGTTCTCACAATTAAATGGAAATAGGGAATTACTCGTCATAAATTCAAGCTGGGTACTGACATATCTCTATCGTCGACAGAATAATAAGCTAACAACCCTTGGCTAGCTTCAGAACGTTAGTTGCCCGTACCCCTCCCCACATTGCAATAGCGACACGACAGACAGTTTTAATCTCTCTCAAAGTTTCACGGGAGCGTGGACTCTGCGGCAGTGTGAATAATCCATTCTGGACCGGAAAAACATGCCCACAGCAGCTACTTATAGATCAAATTCCAGCAGTAGCAAATTATGTTAGTACTGAAGGAATATATAAGGGAATCGATAGTATTTGCTGATTAGACGAAAGATACACGCTTGTGTGCATGTAAATTGTAGAAACGGTCGTGAGAGAATTTTATTGATAGAAATACTGCCGCGACAGAGCAGCTCCGCCAACCGAAGGCATTCCAGTGGCTGGTGGGTGGCGCGCGGCAGGTGGCATTGTTTAGACTGCGGCCTCGGCAGCTGGCTGGCTGGAACTGGAGCTGGAGCTGATCTGTCGTCGCCCCACTAGCGCTGCCTGCGGCCGGCCGGAAGCGACTCTGTTTACAGCGCCGCCAAACACACCCTCTGCCACCGGCTGCTGCTCATGCGCCGCAGGTATGGACTGCTGCACGACCTGCTCGGAGCTTCCGCTGCGAATCCTACGACCTCGCGCATCAGCAAAGCTTTTCACATCGACAACTTCGACGTTATGTCCAGGAAAAAGCGACAGGTCAAATTTTCAGTCCGTAGACTGTAATGGTGGTTTGAAAGCTGCTTGAAAAACAGACTATAGCATGTTGTCTGTCGAAACGAGAAGTCGTACTAGAAGCATGCTATCACAGGAGTACCAAAGGTATCAGTCCCGGGCCCAATACTGTTGTACATGTTTCTCAGTGACATCTCCTCGGCTCTTTCCTGCTCTAAGTATCACTTGTACGTTAACATCTCCAACTACACGTTAGTGTCAGACCTAAAGATATCAAGGGCGAGGCGTGCTACTAACTCCTGTAATCGCCGATTATAGTTACAAGTAGGACGCATTTTTTTCCAATGTGAACATTCTTTGTATATATTTTTTCTATAATTTCAGTTACGAGCATATTCCGTAAGTGTAAAATTCACTGTTAACCCGGGTGAATTTGGCACATTAACAGCTGACCGTATCACAGGCTCAAGTTTGAAAGGCCAGAAGTGCTGCGCTCTTGTACTTTCCCAACAACAGCGATTAAAGGTGCGTGCCCATCCCATTACAAGGTCCACCACCTTTCGCTTACCCTAGAGAAAGCAAAGAAAGACTGTCCAGCTGTTAAAGGCAGTAGGTAATCGTATAACGCCAACGACTCTCTAGGTCTTCTAGAGACACGTTTGTGAGTGTATCGTGCGTTGCAGCGCTAGAAGTTTTCAGATATAAATCTGGTGGCATACTTTAGTGTTTCATAGTATGATAGTACATATTATCACTTATTCATTACAGTTTTAGTGAATAGGAGTATCTTAGTCATCTTCAATTAATTTTTGCGTAAATGTGAAGTTGGGTTACTGAACAATATGAATGAAGTAGCGGTCTCCTCAGAAGATACAAACATATTCGATTGTAAATGCATGCTGGAAGTTCTGAGGATAAATCCACTTGGAGTACTTAATTTTGAGGGGGAATAAGACGTCATCAAAAAAGGATTTCCTACACCAGATATTCCAGATTTAAATAAAGGAACAAAACACTGTCGGACAATTTCAAAAATGTTAGTACTCCTCTTACAAATGGTTGCGTGGCAGTAAAAAACATAAACGTAAACTCCGTTACAGGCACTGGCGGACCCAGTCGTACCGACCGGCCGCTGTGTCAGCCCACAGGCATCACCGGATGCGGATACGGAGGGGTATATGGGCAGCACACCGCTCTCCCGGCCGCATGTCAGTTACCGAGACCGGAGCCGCTACTTCACAATCAAGTAGCTCCTCAGTTTGCCTCACAAAGGCTCAGTGCAACCCGCTTGCCAACAGTGCTCGGCAGACCGGATGGTCACCCATCCAAGTGCTAAGCCAGCCCGAGAGCGCTTAACTTCGGTGATCTGAAGGGAACCGATGTTACCACTGCGGCAAAGCCGTTGCCTGCGTGGCTGTCAAGAGACACAAAAGTTGTACTGTTGGTCATTTGTTTTGTGTTCCTCCCGTATGTTGTTGACAAAAAACGGCGTGATGACACGAACAGTTCCAACAAACGGCGCCAAAATTCCAGGGACCATATTACACTCGTTAAATTTGACAGACAATGGAAAGATTTTGTATGAACAATGCCTTGATATTAAATGTTCAGAACAAAAACCAACAAGTAAAGAAAAACAGTCATTGTGAGCTGTTTAACAAGCGTGACTTGTTTCCTAGCTGCACAAGGACTCTCTTTCAGAGGACACAATGAAACAGAGGGCAGTGATAATTGGGCCATTTACGTAGAGCTATTATACTTAATGGCACAAAAAGATGAATGTCCATCAAATCACTTGCAGACTCCAACGGTTTTTCAAGGTGTCTCAAGTGACATACAGAATGGCCTAATCGATTGTATTGTTGAAGTCATTCACGCAGAAATTTCGAAAGAACTAAAAGAAACGTCATTTGTTGCAGTTATTATGGATTAGAAGGTAGATGTTTCAAGTCAGTCCCAACTTTCAACTGTTTTGCGATATTTGTTATACACTGGTGAAGGTACTCCGTCTTCAGGCCACGAGTGGCCTACAGGGACCATCCGACCGCCGTGTCATCCGCAGTGGAGGATGCGGATAGGAGGGGCGTGGGGTCAGCACACCGCTCTCCCAGTCGTTATGATGGTATTCTTGACCGAAGCTGCTACTATTGGGTCGAGTGGCTCCTCAATTGGCATCACGAGGCTGAGTTTCCCCAAAAAATGGCAACAGCGCATGGCAGCCTGGATGGTCACCCATCCAAGTGCCGACCTCGCCCGACAGCGCTTAACTTCGGTGATCTCACGGGAACCGGTGTATACTGGTGAAGGTGTGAGAGATTTTTAGGATTTGTTGAAGTCAGTGATTACCGAGTGCTGCCAGCTTAACGGAGCATCTGCTTGGCTGCATAAGTGAATTTGACTGTGACAGAAAGCTCGTAGGCCAGACGTACGATGGATGTGCCTTCAGTGCTGGGCAACATAATGCAGTACAAAATCTTCTGAGAGGCGAAAACGCCTCAGCTCTCTTTGTACATAACTATGCTCATAAAACGAATGCAGTGTTGAAACAGTCTGTTGATTTTATAGGGGAATGCCAAATATTATGTAAGACAATTTCTGGTTCAAAAAATGGTTCAAATGGCTCTGAGAACTATTGGACTCAACATCTGAGGTCATCAGTCCCCTATAACTTAGAACTACTTAAACCTAACTAACCTAAAGACATCACACACATCCACTCCCGAGGCAGGATTCGAACCTGCGACCGTACCGGTCGCGCGGTGCCAGACTGAAGCGCCTAGAACCGCTCGGCCACACCGGCCGGCTACAATTTCTGGTTTTGCCTCTTTTTTCCCTCCAAATCATCTGAAAGATCCATCGATTTGGATGAATTGATCATTTTCGTTCAGTATCCAACAGCAAATGGTTTTATAGCAGCAGATTAATCGAGCTAGTGGCGAACTACACCGATGAAGTAAAACTCTATGAACACCACTTTCCAGATGCAGGAGACGAGGTACTGGCGGAAATAGAGCTGCGATGAGGGTCTGTGAGTCGTGCTTGGCTAGTTCAGACGGTAGAGCACTTGCCTGCGAAAGGCAAAGGTATGAGTTCGAGTCTCGGTCCGGCACACAATTTTAGTCTGGCAGGAAATTTCATGACGACCACCTATTTAATAGAATGTTGGCCCACTGTGCGAAAACAACACAGTAGTGATTCTTCCCGATATGGATTCCACGAGTCGTTGACAGGATTTTAGAAGTACGTGGCACCGGATGTCAATGCACAGACCAAGCAATTCCTTTAAATTACGGGATGGTGGTTTATGGACACGCAGCTGGTCCCCGATATGTGTTCCAGAGGCACTTTTGCTGCCCAATACATCAGGGTGAGTTCACTATAATGCTCCCAAAGCAATTAGCATGATTCTGACATTGCAACACGAACAATTATCCTGTTGGAAGGTGTCATCGCGTTGGGAAGACTCCAAGCATGAAGCGATGAAAGTGGTGCGCTATAATGTTCACTTAGTTCACTCAGATTCCATGGAAGCCATCCTAAATGTTGCCCAGTAGCATAATTCTGTCCTCACCGGCATCCATCTGTGGCTCAGTGCATGTTCCTTGCAGTCATTCGCCTGGATAACGGCATGTATGGACCCAATCATCGATCTAGTGTAACAAGAAATGTGGTTCGTTCGATAGGCGACACGTTTCTATTGATCCACGGTGAAAACTCAGTGATGCTGTGCCCACTGTAACCGTAACTGAGAATGTCGTTAGGTCAACACAGGAATACGAAGGGGTCCTGTGATGTGGAGCTCCATGTTCAACGATGGCCTTTGGACGGTGAGCTCCGGAACACTTGAGCCTGCGGCCGGCCGGTGTGGCTTAGCGGTTCTAGGCGCTTCAGTCTGGAACCATGCCTTGGGCATGGATGTGTGTGATGTCCTTAGTTAGATTTAAGTAGTTCTAAGTTATAGGCGACTGATGACCTCAGATGTTAAGTCACATAGTGCTCAGAGCCATTTTAACCACTTGCGCCGGCACCAGCATTGCACCTTGTCTTCATTCTGCCATAGATTGCTGCCTCTCCTGGATTACACAGTGGGGGGTTCTCCGACCTCTGCATTTTGCGAAGAGCCGTGGAGGTCCAACAACATACGGGCTACTCGTTCTTCCACCATCCTTCACCCGTTTACCGTAGGTACTCACGACAGAACCACGCCAACAGGAGGACCAGCTTCGCCACTTCAGAGTCTCGTTTCCATCAAGAGCACTACAATAGTGTTTGCTCTGTCAAAACCGATTATTTCAGTGGCTTTCCACATCTGCGGACCGTATCTTCGCTGTAATGACTGCCCATTCGCTTCTGTTCCACTTATCCTTTCTTACAGCGCCACGCACCCACGACACACCAGGATGCATTTAATCTCACGGTGGGCAATGGTCATAATGTTTTGGCTTATCAGTTTATTAGAACAATTCGAAGAGTTTTTCGACTATATGAAAGACGACAGTAACGCATGCGACGGCGAAACAGGAGCGTGCGCCAAAGACTTTTACCTGGTGAAACGTCCCCTTAGAAAAATTAATGAATTACTGTGCTGATAAACCTCTTACATTATTCCCCCCTGCGGGTTCCGGGGTTAGAATAGGCCCGCGGTATTCCTGCCTGTCGTAAGAGGCGACTAAAAGGAGTCTCAAACGTTTCGGCCTTATGTGATGGTCCCCTGTCGGGTTTGACCTCCATATCTCAAAATTTTGCCGAAGAGCGAGCCGATTGGGGAAGGGCGCCTTACTTGGTGCATTGTGTCCATCTTGCGTTGAGAACTTTTGCCATCTTATTCGTCGTTGCATTGCAGTCCTGCCCGCTCTCCATTGCTTGGGCATGGATACGCTCCTGCGTGCACTTTCTGCCAAGCAATGTGCACGGCCATTTTCTGCACTGACGGCGACCATGGACCACATGTCACCTAACATCCAGCACGGTAGCCAGTCCGTTGTGGTGGGGCCGCCATGTACCTTGTTGGTTGTAGCCCCCTGACAACACAGGGATCGCTCTACTGATGCCTGCGTCGTTAACTCCCCACGTATGCCAAGGAGTAGATGCCCATCTCCCTGGGGCACCAGGACTCCCGGTAATGGCCATCCTGCCAGCTGGCTTTTGCTGTGGCTGGGTGGCGCCTGTGGGGAGGGCCCTTGGTCGGAGTAGGTGGCATCAGGTTGGACGACACGAAATGAAGCGTGGCACATCTTCTCTTGCTGGTGGGCAGCCACCAGCTATCTCTAAGCGTTTGAGGGCCTATTTTAAAGGTAACGTGTATGACCCCAAATCGTTCCCCTCCCTCGCCACACCATGGGAGGAACGAAAGGCATTGAATGAAAGTGAGACGTATTCGCCCAGGTATCTTGTCTGTACCAGAGCTGACGGGGAATCCTTTATATCCGTGAAGACTCAGTTCTTCGTAGAGCATTTAGAGGACAAGTTTGGGGAGGTGGCGGGCTTGTCCAAGATGCGGTCCGGATCGGTGTTGATAAAAACGGCATCCTCCGCCCAGTCGCGGGCTTTGCTCGCTTGTAATAAGCTGGGGGATGTCTCCGTAACTATCACGCCCCATGAAAGTCTGAATATGGTCCAGGGCATTATCTTCCACAGGGATCTCCTTTTACAGTCCGATGACGAGCTGCGCGCCAACTTGGAGCGACGAGGTGTCCATTTCGTCCGGCGCGTCCACTGTGGTCCGAGGGATCGTCAAGTTGCCACCGGTGCCTTCATCTTGGCCTTCGAGGGTGACACGTTACCTGAGAAGGTCAAGGTGATGGTGTACCGTTGTGATGTCAAGCCATATATCCCTCCCCCGATGCGGTGCTTCAAGTGTTGGAAGTTCGGCCATATGTCTTCACGCTGTGCTTCCGACCTCGTATGTCGCGATTGCGGTCGACCATCCCATCCTGATCGTCCCTGTTCCCCGCCTCCAATCTGTGTGAACTGTGGTGAGCACCATCCGCCTTGCTCGCCGGACTGTCCGATTTTGCAGAAGGAGCGGAAAAAAATGTAAATCAAGACCCTCGACCGCCTGACGTACACTGAGGCGAAGCGGAAATATGATCGGCTTCATCCAGTGCGTATGACATCCTCTTATGCCGCAACTGTCACTCCTGCTACAGTTCCATCAGCTCCAGTCAGCTCTCAGAGTCGAAGGCCCACACCTGCCCCCTTGATGGTGGGGGGCACTAAACTCCCTGCTGCTCCTGCTCCATCTCCTTCAGGAGCAACACTCCCCCAACCATCGGGGACATCAGTTCTCCCTTCCCAGCCGGAGAAGCGTAAGTCTTCTTCGGCTCCTCCCACCAGGAAGGGGTCCCTTGGGGACCTCCCTTCGCAAGTTCCGACCAGTACAAAAGCAGACAGCCGCAAGTGGCTCAAACAACCACCAGTCCCTGGTCGTAGGGCCTCACGGTCGTCGTCTGTCCCTGAGACTGACCCAGTGAAGCCCACCCAGCCTGAACCACCGAAGGCACAGCGAGAGCAACAGAAGAAGAAGAAAGTCCCCAAGGCTAACGACATTGCGGTGGCACCCATCCCCCCGCTTCCTACAAGCTCTGCGTCTGAGGACGAGGTGGAGATTCTGGCGTCCGCTGAGGACCTCGATATCGCCGGTTCCTTTGACGCCATGGATAGCGCTAGCACCGGTGCTCAATTGGAGGCAGCAGGTGACCCAGCGGCGTAATCTGCCTTCCAAGTCCCGTCACGCCTTTCCCAGACATGGACAATTCCATCCTACAGTGGAACTGCAGCGGTTTTTTCCACCATCTAGCTGAGCTCCGACAACTCATCAGCCTTCACCCTTTCTTCTGCATTGCTCTTCAGGAAACTTGGTTTCCAGCAATGAGAACCCCCGCCCTCCGTGGCTATCGGGGTTATTATAAGAACCGGACAGCTTATGAAAGGGTGTCTGGTGGCGTCTGCCTCTATGTCCTTCACACTCTGCACAGCGAGTCTGTCCCTCTCCACACACCTTTAGAGGCTGTCGCTGTTCGGGTGTGGACGCCACAGGCTGTTACCATCTGCAGTCTTTACCTTCCACTGGATGGTGATGTCTTGCAGCATGTCCTGGCTGCGCTGATAGCCCAATTGCCGCCACCTTTCTTGCTACTGGGCGACTTCAACGCCCATAACCTTCTGTGGGGTGGGTCTGTGGCAACAGGTCGAGGTGCCGCCGTTGAGCATTTATTGTCGCAGCTCCATCTCTCGATTTTAAATGATGGTGCCTTCACACACTTCAATGTGGCGCATGGCACCTACTCCGCCACTGACCTTTCGATCTGTAGCCCTAGCCTCTTACCGTCTGTCCAATGGAGTGTGCATGACGACCTGTGTGGTAGTGACCATTTTCCGATCTTTCTGTCACTACCACAGCGTCACTATTCTGGGCGCCCTAGCAGATGGGCTATGAATAAGGCTGACTGGGACTTGTTCTCCTCCACTGCCGCTATTGAGCCTCTCTCTAAGGATGACATTGATGCGGTGGTTCAATCGGTCACCACCGGCATCGTTACTGCCGCCTAATCTGCCATTCCCCGTTCCTCTGGGTCCCCTCGGCGGCGGACTGTGCCTTGGTAGTCGCCTGAGATCGCCGCAGCGATTAAAGATTGCTGGCGGGCGCTACAGCGTCACAAGCGACATCCCTGCATTGAACACCTCATCACCTTCAAACGGCTGCGTGCGCGGGCCCGCCGCCTTATCCGCCAAAGCAAGCAGGAGTGCTGGGAACAGTATGTGTCCACCATTGGTCTCCATGTCTCTCCATCGCAGGTATGGGCCAAGATCCGACGCCTCTGTGGCTATCGGACGCCTGTCAGCGTCCCTGCGCTCTCACTGAATGGCGCAGTTTTTACAGCCTCCGACGAAATTGCCAACAGCTTGGCAGAGCATTTTGCTCTTAGTTCCGCTTCTTCCAATTACCCACTGGCCTTCCACTCCATTAAAGAGCGGATGGAACGTCGGAGCCTTTCGTTTCGCACCCACCACCCAGAATCTTACAATGCCCCATTTAGTGAGTGGGAATTTCGCAGTGCCCTAGCCGCTTGCCCTGATACCGCTCCTGGGCCAGATGGCATCCACTGTCAGATGCTGAAACACCTTTCGGTGGACTGCCAGCGACGTCTCCTCGACCTTTACAACCGTCTTTGGGTCGAGGGGGAGTTTCCGTCGCAATGGCGGGACTGTATTGTCATCCCTGTTTTGAAACCTGGAAAGAGCCCTCTGGAGGTGGACAGCTACCGTCCCATTAGCCTCACCAACGTTCTTTGCAAGTTGCTTGAACGGATGGTGAGTCGACGCTTGAATTGGGTACTGGAGTCTCGGGGCCTTCTGGCTCCGTCTCAGGGTGGGTTTCGTAAAGGCCGCTCCGCCACCGACAATCTGGTGAGCCCGGAGTCGGCCATCCGTACTGCCTTTGCCCGCCGTCAGCACCTGGTCGCTGTCTTTTTCGACATGTGGAAGGCGTACAATACGACATGGCGTCATCACATCCTTTCTACACTTCATGGATGGGGTCTTCAGGGTCCTCTGCCGATTTTTATCCGCAATTTTCTGTCGTATCGTACCTTCCGCGTGCAAGTCGCGGCCTCATATAGTTCCTCCCACGTCCAGGAGAACGGTGTGCCACAGGGTTCTGTTTTAAGTGTCTGCCTGTTTTTAATAGCCATTAACTGGCTCGCTGCGGCCGTGGGAAATTCTGTCTCCGCTTCCCTGTTTGCTGACGACTTCTGCCTTTACTACAGCTCTACTGGCATTGCAGCTGTTGAACGTCAGCTACAGGGCGCTATCCGCAAGGCACAGTCTTGGGCTGTAGCGCATGGTTTTCAGTTTTCGGCTGCCAAGACCCGCGTTATGCATTTCTGCCGGCGCCGAACAGTCCTTCCTGAGCCGCGGCTTTATCTTGCCGACGAACTCCTTGCTGTGGTGGAGACCCACAGGTTTTTGTGTGCAGTTTTTGATGCCCGGCTGACTTGGCTGCCTCACATTCGGCAGCTTAAACAGGCGTGTTGGCGGCCTCTAAATGCTGTGAGATGCTTGAGCCACACCCGCTGGGGCGCCGACCGATCTACCCTATTACGGCTCTACCAGGCGTTAATCCAGTCTCATCTGGATTATGGGAGCCTGGCTTACGGCTCAGCATCCTCATCTGCGCTGCGGGTCCTGGACCCAATCCTACACAGCGGCATACGGCTTGCCACTGGTGCTTTGCGGACCAGCCCAGTGTACAGCATACTTGCGGAGGCAGGTGTCACTCCATTGCGGTTCAGGCACCAAAATTTATTGGCCGCTTATGCTGCCCAAGTTTTTAGCTTGCCCGGGCATCCAAACTATAGTCTCCTGTTCCCGCGATCGGTCGTCCATCTGCCAGAACGTCGGCCCCGGTCAGGTTGTACGATGCGGTCCGCGTGCGAGAGCTTCTCTCCGGGCTTGGGGCTTTACCTCCTCCGCCTCCTTTCCGGGCACCTGTACGTACACCCCCATGGTGTGTGCCTCGCCCTCGCCTTCAACTGGAATTGGCACAGGGCCCGAAGGACTCAGTCCCTCCGGAGGCCTTCCGCCGCCGCTTGCTTTCCCTCCTTGCAATGTATCAGGGCTCTGGCATTGCGTACACTGACGGCTCGATGGTTGCTGGCCGTGTCGGTTATGCGTTTACTCTAGGGACCATTCCGAACAATGTTCATTGCCGGCTGGCTGCAGCGTTTACACTGCTGAGCTGGTCGCCATCTTTCGTACCATAGAGTATATCCGCTCCTGCTCAGTTGAGTCCTTCGTGATCTGTAGCGATTCCCTGAGCGGTTTACGAGCTCTCGACCAGTGTTTTCCTCGTTCTCGTCTGGTGATGGCTATCCAGGAGTCCCTGCATACTCTTGCCCGTTGCGGCCGCTCTGTTGTCTTAGTGTGGACCCCCGGTAATGTCGGTATCCCGGGCAATGAACATGTTGACCACCTGGCGAAAGAGGCCACCAGTAAACCACCTCTGGAGATTGGCCTCCCGGTGACTGCTTTGCGGGCAATCTTACGCCGAAAACATTTCGATTTATGGGACACTGAATGGCGCAACCTGCCCATGCCCAACAAACTTCGCCGTATCAAGGCGACTACGGCTGTTTGGTGGTCGTCGCTTCGGGTCTCCCGCCAGGAGTCTGTTGTCCTCTGCCGGCTGTGCATTGGGCAAACTCGGCTGACACACGGCCACTTATTGCGCCGTGAGGACCCAACTCTGTGTCGCTGCGGCTCCGTTTTATCTGTGGTGCACATTTTATTGGAGTGTCCACTTTTAGCTGTGTTCAGGCAGACGTTCGCACTGCCTGACACGCTCCCTGCCCTTTTATCTGATGACCCTGCTATGGCTGGCTTAATTTTACGTTTTATTCGGGTAGGGGGTTTTTATCGTTTAATCTGAGTGTTTGTGTTTTATTTTCTTGTTTTGTGTTGATTCTGGCCTTTGGCCTACGGTTTTAAACTCAGCTTTTAATGTGTTCTCGGTGGTTGGCTTTTCCTTTTTTTTGTTCCTATGGTCGGCCAACCACCGTCACACTCTGTGTGATTTTAGTTCGTCTTGTCTGGTCTTTATCTATGTTTCTCTTGTTCTGTGTCGTCTGTGCTCTGTTCTGTTCATCGTTTTTACTCTCTGTGGGTTTTTTTAGGATTTGGAAAAAGGGACCGATGACCGTAGCAGTCTGGTCCCTTCAATCCCAAAACCAACCAATCTTATATTATTTGATTTTCAAACAGCTGAGCAAAACTGAACGTGCTCGGACATTACTCTCTTTGCTTATTCTGATCAACAATAAACCGACACACAATATTTTTAGCGCAACGCAATCTGACTTTCAAAAATCCCTACAAAAGAAAGGCCCTGACTAACATTAACCTATACGTTCCACAAATCACTTACCTCACAAAAATCTTCGTTACTCTAACTGCTGCAATACAGCGAGCGCCACCACTGCCAGCTAAATAAAAGATTCAAACTACTGAAGGCACTAACTACTGATAGGCATAGTTAGCAAATGAAAGATTTTGATAGAGAACAAACTATGTATTTACCTCAATAGTGTTCAAAAGTGATAATTTATATATCAGTCCATGATATCCAATATTACAAATTTACAATTTCTGATGGACACACGTCCAGATCGTCCGCTCTCAAAATTCCGCCATCTCTCTCCCCACATCCACCAGTGCTGCCCGCTCACCTCCAACTGCGCAGCGCTACGCGCTGTTAACAGCCAACTGCCCAACACTACAATAGCGAATATTAAAACAATGCTAACCAGCCACAGGATGCACACAGCACACCCAATGATTTTCATACAGAGCGCTACGTGGCGTTACCAATATAAAAACTTAAACAGCCTACTTACAATGGCACTTAAGCAATTTAGTTTCAGTTTCTTGCTTAATGATTTTTCCAAATCAGAAGCTCTTTTCAGAATATAGCAGATTAAACTCTTTGATGGCAACTTTTTTTGGAAGGAAGTTGGTCAATTTAAGACAGAGTTGCAGGAACTTTGCGGTAAATTTGAGGAAGTGTGGCCTAAAATCGAGCCAGAAGAAAAGGATAGTGATCCTCCTAGAAAAGCAATGGGATGGCGTGACTGACAAAAAAACCTCACACCATGTTTAGTTTTGTCAAATTGTTGATACTGTCTCGCTTCATTTAACTGACTGGTATATTGACTTGTATACTTCGAATTCCTTTCACATGTGACTTATGAAATGTGTAGCCGAGAGGTCTAACGCGTTGCTTCCCTAGCGGGAAGGCGTGAGGGACCCCGGCACGAATTCCCCCGGCGGATTGGTATCGTGGTCCGGTGTGCCAGCCATCATGTGGATGGTTTTTAAGGTGGTTTTCCATTTACCTCGGCGAATGCGGACTGGTTCCCCTTATTCCGCCTCAGTTTCACTATGTCGGTGATTGCTGCGCGAACACGGTCTCCACATACACGTACACCATAATTACCTTTCCACGCACACACTTGGGGTTACACTCGTCTGGTATGAAACATTTCCAGAGGGGGGGGGGGGTGTCCACTGGGGGCGAACCGCTCAATAACCTTGGGTTCGGTGTGGGGCGGCTGTGAGGTGGAGGTGGGTGGGCTGCTGTGGCCTGTTGTGGGTTTGTGAACCACTGAGGGCTACGACGGGACGAAGTCTCTCCAACGTTTCTAGGTCCCCGGTTTAATACACAATACACAAAAGCCAATAAACAGATAATATCCATGAGGCTGTAGTTAATTCCTTGAAGGTATCCTACACTGGATATTTTGATGTCCCTCGACTAAGGACGGAACTATATGTGATATATTCTCAAGAGGAATTCCGGAACCAGCCAGTATTTAGAAAAAGTCAATATCTCGCCACCTGCGGTACTCAGTGAAGCGTACTTGAAGCATCAGAACTAGTGAAATTAAATCTTTCCTGTAACCAGTGCTTCAGCAAAAAGGTCATTTTCGGCGTTGAAGAGAATCATAACTTACCTTGATAATGCACAGTCGCAAACCGGAATTTCTCACCTGGCTTTGGCGCCCATTGAAAAACAGTTGTTCAAGTCCGTGGAAAAACAAGTGTCATTCTCTGACGACTTGATTGAAGTTTTCTACAAGAGGTAAGGCAGAATTGATCTTAAATATAAATAAAACTGTAAATATGGGAACTTTTGATATCATCGTCATTCATGTAAATACCACAAGTTTTCCGAGTATCCCGTATCGCTCAACAGTCCTAATTTTTACGTGGTTGGACATTGTACTCTAATGGACGGCATACGACATTATCCAGTGTAATACTAGAGCGTGATGAGACGCAGTAACGAATAATGGTAAACAATACCATAATAATTATAACATTGACATTACAAATAATAGCGGAGGTTCGAGTCCTCCCTCAGGCATGGGTGTGCGTTTTTGTCCTTAGGATAATTTAGTTTATGTAGTGTGTAAGCTTAGGGACTGATGACCTTAGCGGTTAAGTCCCATAAGATTTCACACACATTTGAACATTAAAAATAATAATTACAGCAGCAGTAATGTTACTTGAATTATCGTAAACAATAATAAAAGTAATAGTAATAATGACAACAATAATAGCAATTATAACAACAAAACTTTTACTTTTAACATTTTCTTAAAGCGATTACAATTACGAATACCTCACGCCTCGCCACTGCCTCAGTGGTAGGATGGACGTTAAAACTGGGATTTAACCAAAATATGAACAAATCCCAAGTAATTCTAGGACCCCACCAGAAATTAAAACCTTCCTAATACCGCATAATGTTTCCTCTTATTCTTCGCAGCGATATTCTAGTACCATATCAGTGCAGTGAAGAAGTTAGGTGTAACATTGGATGAGCATCTGAATTGAGCAGAAAATAATGTCTGCACATGCAGTCACTACTTCCGTTTGCCTCTACGCCCTCCAAGAGTTTCGAAGCATTCTTTCCACAGGATGTGAAAGGTAAACTTGTGCATTCACTCATTCTACGAACCTCCGACATTACGAGGTAATCCGAAACAGCATGAGTAGTGGAACGGTTTAGACTAGCCAAAAATGCTTGTGTCCAACAGCTCCCTATCTGACCGTGTCAGTGACATACGCCTAGTTAGGATGGTGACGTGACTAGCGTACACTATACAGTCATCTTCAGCTCCTCAGTGTGTATGCAGTTCAGTACCTCACATCGGAGATACGTGCATATCACCATGATCGAAACAAAGAGTTACAATGGTGTATGATCCCCATTCGTAATCCGAAACACACACAAATTCCTGGCCGTAAACTAGAGGGGTGAACGAAGGCTGCGAATATATGTACGGGGGAGTAAACGTGCAACTGTTGAGAAACTGAGCACCCAGAGGCGCTACAGTCTGGAACCGCGCGACGGCTACGGTCGCAGGTTCGAATCCTGCCTCGGGCATGGGTGTGTGTGCTGTCCTTACGTTAGTTAGGTTTAAGTAGTTCTGAGTTCTAGGGGACTGACTTCAGAAGTTAAGTCCCATAGTGCTCAGAGCCATTTGAGCACCCAGAGGAATCAAGGGGGTTCCAAAAATGTTTTCTCAACGACCGTTCAGCAAACATTGTTGCGTATGGGCTTCCGCAGCAAGCACCTGGTTCATGCACAAATGTTGACTGTTGTTAATCGGCGGCGAAGACTGAATTTAGCACGCCATCACTCCAACTGGATGTCCACTAGGTGGCGACAGGTGGCCTTTTCAGCTGAATCATGTTTTACGTTCCATCGAACATATGGGCAGTGGCGTGGACGGAGTGAAACTTCTGAAAGCAAACGCCCTGCAACAGTCGTAGGAAGGGTCCAGATCGGAGGGAGATCGGTATGGTTTGGGGGCTATTTCCGTGGTATTCCCTCGTCGATCTCATCATTCTGGAAGGCACTATGGATGTATCTATTCCTACAGAGCATATTCAGGCCTTAGAAAGGTGGTCGTATCAATGGGAGTGGACAGTCTATTACCATTTCGTTGGCGTCACCACTCCGAAAAGCATTTTAAGTTACTGTAGCTGCCCACCACGCACATCACCCCTCCTTCCTCTCCCCCCCTTCCCCCCTCCCCCAAACAGCCTCCGTCCCGAATCATGTAACGGAGGCAGGCGTTGGAACCAGCCCTGTATTTAGTTCGGTAGACGTGGAGACAAGCCCAAAAACCACATCTACTTTGGGCGGCAAAACGGTCCCCTCGTTAATCTGCGAAGCTGATTTCGACCCTTGGCCGGCGCGTCCCCTCGTGTCCTTGAAGTGGGTGCATTAACGTAATGATCTGTTTTCTGTTCTTTATTCTTTTTGTTCTTCAGTAATATTACAATTCCAAGAAACAACACAGAAACGTGTTCTAGTGTCATTTTTGCTGAATCCTAACTTCCCACAGAAATGCATATACCGGGTGATCAAAATGTCAGTATGAATTTGAAAACTTGATTAACCACGGAATAACGTAGATAGAGAGGTAAAAATTGACACACATGCTTGGAATGACATGGGGTTTTATTAGAACCAAAATAAATAAATAAATAAAGTTCACAAAATGTCCGACAGATGCGCGTCGTTTGGTGATGATTGTGTCCTCAGCCGCCACTTTCGTCATGCTTGGCCTCCCAGGTCCCCAGACCTCAGCCCGTGCGATTATTGGCTTTGGGGTTACCTGAAGTCGCAAGTGTATCGTGATCGACCGACATTTCTAGGGATGCTGAAAGACAACATCCGACGCCAATGCCTCACCATAACTCCGGACATGCTTTACAGTGCTGTTCACAATATTATTCCTCGACTACAGCTATTGTTGAGGAATGATGGTGGACATGTTGACCATTTCCTGTAAAGAACATCATCTTTGCTTTGTCTTACTTTGTTATGCTAATTATTGCTATTCTGATCAGATGAAGCGCCATCTGTCGGACGTTTTTTGAACTTTTGTATTCTTTTGGTTCTAATAAAACCCCAAGTCATTCCAAGCATGTGTGTCAATTTGTACCTCTCTATCTACATTATTCCTTGATTTATTCGGTTTTCAAATTTACACTGACTTTTTGGTCATCCTGTATTCCATGATAGGCATGAATACTCCAGCACCAGATTGTTCGAATGGGCATTCACTAGGCAGACGATGACCTTTCCCATTTGCACTGACATTTTAAAACTTCAAGACTGAAAGCTTAACCTTCTTCTTCTTCTTGCGCTTAATTCTTTTGGTTGCCAAGCATTTCTCCTTCTTTCCCTTTGGGTCTTAAAACGATGTGTAAAATACATTATTCCCGGATGTTATGATCAGAAAATTTTCGACAATATTCTAACTGCTTCCCAGGAAAAATCAGTCTCTGCTGATATGCCAGAATTCCTTGATTATTCTGGATTTTGGCTGTATGAATTTCATTCGTATTGGGAGCTTCTACCTTTAAGGTCATTGTCTTCCCCGTCAAAGTGTTAGTAAATATCTGTATTTGCAACTCATATATCCACAAGCTAATCAAGTCCATCGCGAAACCTCTATCATATTGTACTTTAATTTAGATAAACAGAAAACCATCATGGTGAAGTCTAGCTACTCTGCACTGTGCAAAACTCAGTGCCTTGTTGCATTGAACAAATTCGAAAAGCACTTCTTTCCTCAACCTCATAGGTTTTCCCTAAAAATTAAAGTTAAAATAAACGCTCTCATCCTCTGGCAGTGACGCTTCTATCTGTTTTATTTCCTCAATCAGCCACGCCACTTCCTTTTCTCCTAACATCGTTAGTTAACGTGCTGCGACTTTCTTTTCTCCCTCCCTACTTCACCCCTCTCTCATGTCAAACGCAGCAAGTGCCGATAATTTAGAGTTGCCTGCCTATAATACGCCTTCACCGTTGTACACTGAAGAACCAAAGAAACCGGCACTCCTCCCTAGTCTCATGTAGGGCCCTCGTGAGCATGCAGAAGTGCCGCGACACGACGTGGCATGGACTCGACTAATGTCTGAAGTAGTGCTGGATGGGACTGGCACACTGAATCCTGCCGGGCTGTCCAGAAATCCGTAAGAGGACAAGTGGGTGGAGTTCTATTCTGAACACCACGTTACAAGGCACCACAGATATGCTCAATAATGTTCGTGTCTGTAGAGTTTGGTGGCCAGCGGAAGTGTTCAGACTCAGAAATGTGTTTCTGGAGCCACTCTGTAGCAATTACGCGTGGGGTGTCGCATTGTCCTACTGGAATTGCCCAAGTCCGTCGTAATGCGCAATGAACATGAATTGACGCAGGTGATCGGATAGGATGCTTATGTACGTGTCACCTGTCAGAGTCGTTTCTAGACATATTAGGGGTCCCATATCACTCCAACTGCACACGCCCCACACTATTATAGAGCCTCCACCAGCTTGGACAGTCCCCTTCTGACATCCAGGGCTCATGGATTCATGATACTGTCTCCATACCCGTACACTTCCATCGCTCGATAAAATCTGACACTCGTCCGACAAGGCAATATGTTACTAGTCAGCAACAGTCCAGTGTCGGTGTTGACGGGACCAGACGAGGCGTAAAGCTTTACGTCTTTCAGTCATGAAGGGTACACGAGTGGGCCTTCGGCTTCAAAAACCCATATCGATGATGTTTCGTTCAATGATTCGCACACTGACACTTGCTGATGGTCCACCATGAAATAAGCAGCAATTTGCGGAAGAGTTACACTTCTGTCACGTTGAACGAGTCGTAGGTCCCGTTCTTGCAGGATCTTTTTCCGGCCACACCGATGTCGGAGATTTGATGTTTTACCGGATTACAGATATTTACGGTACACTCGTGAAATTGTCGTGCGGGAAAATCGCCACTTCATCACTGCCTCGGAGATGTTGTGTTCCATCACTCGTGCGCCGACAATAACACTACGTTCAATCTCACTTAAATCTTGATAACCTGCCATTGTAGCAGCAGTAACCGATCTAACAACTGCGTCAGACACTTGTCTTATATAAGCGTGGCCGACCGCAGTGCCATTTTTTGTCTGTTTACATATATCTTTATTTGAATACGAATGCTTATGCAAGTTTCTTTGGTGCTTCAGTGTACTTCTTATGTACGACTGTAATCGTGTTCCTTCTTGCACTGCAGTTATCTCTAAATTATTGGTTCTGTATTAGATGCAACTTCTAACATGCTTATTGTAATGAATATACCTGTAATGTGAAATGTGTAATATTTCGTGTTAGATGCAAGAGGGGGCCCGATGGCCCTAATATTGCCAGGTTAGTGGAGGTTTAAACGTTGCAACAGTCACGTTCACGTTGTTAAAAGAGGCGTTCTCTTGCGTTCCCCTTAATAGTACGTTGGTTACTCACTTTTTAGAGAGAGGAGAGGGTATAATGGTGTGGGCGGGCTAGAGGACAGGGTGTTTATGTTTTACTTGCTGTGCGAACTGAGATATCACAGTTCATCCATATCCGATATTTAATGTTTTGTAGGCGTGAATAGCACATTGGTGACCTCCAACGTTTCAGCACTGGGTGGGGACTCGACAGCTGGTGTATTTTTCGCATGTGGAACCCCACGGTACGTTAATATTTCTAGAATGGCATATTTCGAAACCGCCAAGACCTGGCTAAGAAACGAAAGTTTACTATCGGTTCCGACCTTTTTGTAATCATTGGAAATCAGATACTTTTTGTGATACCTGATAATTGTTAGATGCTCTAACCCGTTGGTTAATAAAGATTTATGTCATCAGGATCACTTGGTGGTTCAGAAAAATGACTTTTCTAAAATTAATTCCTGTGATGCTGAAGTTTTTAGTTCATCAAATATTCAGCAGCCGTACTCATTCTAAACTTCTTACCAATTCGAGTCTTTTGTGGTCCAATTGTTACTAGAGTAAAAGCCTCTGTCTGTATTAAATGCATCGTTCAGGATATGAAAAACAAGGAAAGAAATTTAAATTTAACGTGCCATTGACTAAGCACATGATCGGATTGAGAAAGCTTGCGATTGAGAAAACTTGCAATTGAAAAACTTGGGGAAGGAGATCAGCCATGCGGTTCAAGGGAACCATCCATATATCCGCATTAAACGATATCGGGATATCAGGCAAAACATACGTAAGTGTGGATAGCCGGACGGGGATTCATATCCTTTTGTAATACAGTTTCTGTGTCCAGTAGATAGATACCACTCCAAAGGCCAGAAGGTATTGCACTTTGTTAATCAATAAATTCCTGACGTGCGCTTGAAGTTATTTGCTGCTCTCAGACGAAGAATGGAAAACGGTTGAACTGAAGCAGGGAATTCTGGAATGTGTAACCACCCACAGTCGATAGAAGAAATTGAAATGATTTCTTTTTCGAAAATTCCCTGCTTAAAATTACTGCATTAGGAGCTACCAACAGAAATGAATACTCTTATGAATCAGTCTATCCCTACGAATGTTCAGGCATATGTAATGCAACGTGAGTGTGCTTCTGGCTTAGAAGTAGTACAGCTTTTGAGAATGCAGTTATCGGAAGAAAAATTACTGAAAATTGCTTCTTCCTCAATTGCAGTGAAACGTATATTGTGTATGGTGGTGACCCGCTTCAGATCATCAGTAAATGATACCACTGGAATATTAATTTCGGTCATTCAGATATTCGAACACTCTAGTTAATCCCACAATGAAACATGCCCCTACAATGTAATTCATGTTTCTTTGAATCTTTCACAGCTGAAAACTGTGAGCCGGACGAGGACTCGAATCGGAAATATTTCCATACGCGGGTAGTACTCACACCGTGTGAAGCCTTATCGGTCACGACACAAGGTCTCCTCCACAGCTGCAGTCTGCCAGTAAATCTACCGTGTAAGTGCCCCTCCGCACATCAGATCAAAACAAACGAAAAAATATCAGTTTCAACAGCCTATCTCTTGGCTAGTTGAACATATCTCCAGTTAATTTTTTACCTAAATTTGTGTCTATTTCTGAAGCATTGTTTACCGGGAACTAAAGAGATGAAGCTGTGGAAAATCTTCTAGTAATTGGAACCTCTTGATCAACCATATATATTTAGCTTTTTCTTGGTTTTCCTCGGTCACTTGAAGCAAATGCTGTGTTGTTTCAGCATGCCTCCTTCCTGTTCCTTTCCCACCCTCTCTAGTAATGAAGATACCGTTCTCATTCTTATGTAATATCGACACAGGCCTCACTTTCAGAAGAATGTAGTTGTCACTTTGTAACCTCCCCCTCACTTATCGACCTTAATGACAGTGAAAAATTAAACCGCGTGTACCTAATGGGAATTTGGGAAAAGCAATCGTCACCGAAGTTAGTCTGTCGGTAAAGAGGGAGGAAAGGGTTACATCTAAATGAAAGGAAAAATGCCAATGAAACTGGTGGAAATCAATTTTGAAAAGGGGTAAAGTTAATAAAGAAAGTAGATGTGCGGCCGTTACGTTAACAATTAACTAGCGGTAATTAGATATTTGAGATTTCGGGGAAATTACTGTCGCCAGTCCTATGGACTATCACTATAGTAACTGAAAAAGAAAGGTTGTTATACATATAATTAGCACCAGAAGCGTGGCAACTGAAGGTTGACACGTGTAGTGTGAAAACTGAAAGTTTGTCAGAAGTAATAAATTTCGCTACACTCTGACTTAATTTAGCAAAAGAATTAATAAAACCGGAAAATTGAAAGTTAATTTAGTGACTGAAATTAATAGTGAGCTTTGTTTCTGAAGCACTACGAAATTCAATAAAATAAGGTTAGTCTTGGGCTACCTCAACAATCATTTCGAAAGGTACTTGAATCTACGGAATTTAGAAATAAGAGATTTAACTTTGAACTTGAATTAAATGATTCTGAACAATTAACAATAGTAAAATTTAGTACGTACCAAGCTGAGCTGCAGTCACAAGTAAGCTAAAATACGGTAACAAAACTCGCACTGTTAATTTGTGCTTGTGTAATCTGAATATTGTAGCTAGCTATGAATACCTTAACTGAACTTTGAAATTAAAGCAGTGAAATCGAATGATGTTACTTTAATGCTGGCGTTTGAATTTCAACGACACTCGCGTTCAATCCGGAAAAGGAAGGGACCCTGCTTGGTAATGCAATTGGGACAATGAGCAACAAAGGTTCATGCTAAGATGCTGTAATTTTGTGATGCAACAATTTTAAAAGCTGAGGTCTTCCATACAGTTCTAAAACTTTACGTGTTTCCAGTCTTCCTTGTTGGTTGATTGAAGGTTTGCAGTTGTCGGTCGAGCCGGTGACGACAGTCTCTCATTGTCGGCCGTCTCTGTTGCAGAAGCTGGATGTTGGCGCGCCTTCTTCTCGACACGCCAGGCGAAACGGGCTCTTAATGTGCGCCAGCTAATGCTTCCCGTCCGCGACACCGTGTCAGAAACTATCATAGCAATTCGAGCGCAATTACATGCTGCCAAACCCCGAATGCGCGGCAACTCGCGGGAGCGTCACACAACACACCTGCTCCACTGCACTACTCCCGCCAGACCCTCTCTGCTCTGCCCGGGCTCCACGCGGCAGAGTTAACCCTCCCAAAGATCGTAAACACTTTGGTTCTCCACACGACCTATCGATGTAATCGTTCAATAGCATAGTTTTCCCTAGGCAAGACCCAGCGTAAAAATACAAATAATATTTACAAAACAACCAATTATACATCGACATAAATGCATAAATATATTTATACAAATAGTAAAACAATTACAATATATAAACATACAGAAATGTCTTATCTTGAGGTAACAAAACAAGGAAAAAAATTATAGTACAATAGATGGAAATAGGAGGATATGCATTTCCGGCGTTACACGTGCCCCACATTGTCAGAGGATGCTCGTGTTACCTAAACAGACTCAGTAAATGTCCCAAAAAAGAAACAGCGGAAATGCATATGCTCAAAACATCAACAAAATTTAGCATTCGTCTAATTAAGCATAAATCAATTTTTAGACCATAATAATTGAGTGGAGACACTCCTAATCTTATTCCACTCTGTCATCTTGCGCAAAATAAAACAGGTTGACAACATATTAAAATTCATAGAAAACAGAAAATGGTTTAGCTATTCTAAAATCGTCAAAATTTCTAACAGTATCCAGAAATGGAATTCTATTTACAAAATTAACCAGAGTACATGGTCATAAAAAACAGGTGTATCAAAATACGCAAATTAATAATTAATTACATAGAATACACATTTTTATGTAACCTTTTCATAATTAATATTCTCGACATGAGAGTCCACTTAACGCTAAACAAGAAAATAATATTCAGCAGATCGAAAAAAACATAAATATTGACAGCAGAATTCTTTCACATCAGCTGTCCGGGAAGAAAATCTATTCCGCCTTTCGTACCCGTAAGTACAAAGAATGCCGACAGCAGCACAAGTGCCGACAGCGGGTCCGCCTCGCCAGTATTGTTGCGCCCACCTCTGCGACACGCTTGATCTCACTTGCCTGTGTAACGGAATTTCCAGAACGTCCGTTTCACTGAATTCTTTCGGAAAAACTCACTCCCGAGTAATCTCAAAGAGTCCGTTAACACTATCACAGTGGATAACTCAACATTGTCCATCATCACACGCAGGTACTAGCCTGAAACTTAAAACAGCGTCTAAGTACATCGGCAATGACTAGTAAAACACATATTCATGAAATCTTACAGCTAGTTACAAAATCATCTTTACATTGCTTAATCTACTGTGACTCAGCTGAAAACTTAAACTAGCAGCTTGGATTTTTCAATTGATAAATAATCACTCTCTCTTAAATCATTTAGTAAAAATTAATTACTTATTAATTACAACTTCTTTAATGACCTCTTGGTCAGGCAAACGCATGGCAACCTAGGAAATCCTTAAATCTTACACTCTATAATAAATGAAAAGCACCAGTTTGCTTTTGTTCTACAATATTATTTTTATTGCTAACCGGTTTTCGGCTTACAAGGCCATCTTCAGGCATTTACTGAGTATTATCACCAAAGAAGTTAAATGTTAGCAGACAACACTGGAAGAGAAGTAACACATCTAGAGTGAAGTAGAAACATACAGTGAGTAACATCTTTGCAATGAAATAGTAAAAACTGAACAGTACATAAATAACAATGGAGTTGACAGGAAAACATTTAGCACAATATAAGAATAACATGCCTACATAACGGTATCTATTGATAAACAAAACTATTGAAATAAGATAAACTTAGTACTAGGCAAGGCTGCATCAAGAGGTATGAAACATGGAGAGTGATACACAACCAATTAAAAAAAAAAAGAAGAGACAGTTGTCAATGTAAATACAGAATACACGAAGAACTTAAGCTATATCAATACGATAAACAGAAATTAATAAATGCAGGAAAATTGAGGTGTTTGAGGGAACCTACAGTTTGAGAGTGTGGTGGTACTGCATTTTAACATTAACTTTATAATCAAAGCAGTGGCTGTATACCAGTTTACATTAAATAAATGAGCAAAGTAAAATATGAACAGTATTTGATGAGACAACTACAAAGGGAGTTAAACATGGACAGTAATACAAGTACAAGTTAAAAACAAATCCTTAACAATTGAAACTACAGCATATGTGGAATACAAAGACAACTGCAACAAATAAAACAACTTAATGACTACAGGAAAATGGGAATATGTAGGAAGAGAGGGTGTGGGAAGTAATGAACAACAAAGATGATTATATGAAGTTTAGGAGAGGGGAAGTGTTGAGTTGTGTCTGGTCATTTAGGATGAGATCTGGACTGTGAGCAAGATGTTTGTTAATTTCCAGGGCTTCCAGCAGGTTGAGTTTATGGCCTTTGTTTGCTAAGTGAAGTACATGGGACACTGGCTGGTAGTTGTGACCCTCACTCAGTACATGCTCAGCAAATGCAGAGTCTGAATTCTGCAACCTCCAGCTGCGTTCATGTTCAGCCAGCCTAGTTGATATGTCTCTGCCTGACTGACCAATGTAAAATTTGTCACAATCAGAACAGGTGATTTTGTATACCCCACTGTTGGCTAATAACTGGATCTTATCTTTGCTATTAAAAACACACTGGGCTGTAGTGTTCATTACACTCTATATTTACATACTGTACAAATTACCCATTCTGTGGTATTAATCAATCCTTGGTAGGTACAATTTCAAGTCTACAATGTTCCGTATACCTAATAGTTTTCCAGAGCTTGGATACTCTAAGCAATAAGCATTTGTGTGAGGTATACCAATGACTTTATATGGTCCACTATAAACAAACTTAAATTTAGAGATTTCATTGCCTATCTCGTTCGATTTCTCATGAGCTTTTACAAGTACTAAGTCTCCGATTGCAAACTTAGCAAAACGCGCTTTAGCGTCATGACGACGTATGCGAGCATCGGCTTTTAGTTTTATTATTTCTCACAAACAAACTTTTTTCACACCAATACTAACATAAATCCGTGGAGGGAATTTGATTATTTCTTCCACAAGTCCCGGTTTGTCTGAAAACACACTCTTATTCCTCATTATCGCTTCATACAGGCCTCGTCTTTGTTCGTGTGTTACGTTTGACACACCGTCTACAATACTTTCCAATTCACGTTCTACACTGTTGTCAATGCCGAGATTCCTCACATTACAGTAGTTCAAATTCATACCTACGTCAATACCATCCGGCCAGTTAACAATGTGTATAGGCTGGTATTGCCTATGCACACCGTCTCCTGCCTCGTCAAAACCAACTACTAGTGTTTTATCTTGTGACATACATGTCAAAGTTTTGCTTTCGCAGTTAATCACTGCATGGTACTTTAATAGCCAATCTAACCCGATAATTACTTCTGTCACGACGACAAACTCTTGTTCAAATCGTGCCCCACATATCTCGAAGTTGACATCAGTTTTGTGACCGGTTTACTGGCCTTCCCAGTAGCACCGATAACTTTCACTCCTGTTACTGGCATAACTACGATACCAGGTCTGTCTTTCAGTAACTCAAATATTTTTCCAGATACAGCACTCAATTCTGCACCGGTGTCAATCAACACTTTTAGTTGTAGGTCGTGCATATTAACAGACACTACTATCTGTCTACACTTGTCCTCGACTGTTTCTTTATTTTCCCACAGCAAATCCTCGTCTGTATCCAGGTCATTCCAGAAAAAACCATCCGGCTTTGATCCTAAATCTGGCTTATCTGGCGGCCTTTTCAGCCTCAGTTCACATACAGTTTTAATTTCAACACGTTTGTCCTGAGGCTTAGTCTGTAGCTTCGCCTCCAATACCGAAACCTTTTCCTGTAACTCATCAACTAGTGAGTGTTGCTTTGCTATCAATTCACTAATTGTCACCTTCGTTGATTCCTCTTTGGTCAGATTGATCTCATCTGCCAATCTACCTGGAGGAATGTGCCCAGTAGTATCTGCAATTACTTCCTCTGGATCTGCGCAACCCACACTGCTACCGTCTAACCGTATAACGTCAGCTCTAACCTCCTACACGCTGTAATCTACGTACTTTTCTACCAATCGTGTCCGGCTATCACTAAAATTCTCGTAATCTTTCTCCTCAATACTTTCGCAATGTTTAAACTCGAGTTTTGCGTCGGATGGGTCGGCCACTTCTAACACTATAACTTTCGGTAAAGTCTGCCGGTCAGGGCCAGAACTTTCCGTTACTACTTCAACATCCAACTCCTGCGGGACGAAACACGACGAATCTTGCTCGTGCTCCCCATTAACATCAACTATTTCTGGTAAAGTCTGCCGGTTAGGGCCAGAACTTTCTATCACTTCACAAAACACTATCTTCCTGCGGGACGAGACGCGGCAAATCCTGCCCGCCCTCCCCATAAACACTTCTCCCATACAGGCCCCCATAATCTCTTAGTTCGTCGTATAAGCGACCGAACTGCCTTAACCAGACCTCATCCCTCTCTGCATCCCCTCGCTCGATGACGGACGTGTTATCCGACATCTGATCTTCTCTCAACAATTGCGAATCATTCTTAAACTCAATCTCCAGTTCCGCTGTGGGTGTTACAGCTGCCACTTTATAATCGATTTCCGGAACACTACTTAAATTGTTCTCACTGACAGTGAATGTATTTTCTACTGCCGTGTCTACAGCTGATCTACTACTCGTGGGCGCACTCCTTTCTCCTAACACTGGCACACTCTCCCGCCGTTGATTATTCCACACGGAATTTTCATAACGACGACACCTGGGTATTCTCCTGTTATTGGGCCGCCAAAATTTCTCCACGCCCGGTCGGTCCCTCACCGCCGCGGCTAATGGTTTCCCTGTCTCGTCCCAGCAGATACGCTCCCCAGATACTGCTGAGGCGGCTGGTCACACCCTCTGGCGTTATTACTATTCTGTGAAGCCCGTATCACGTTAGTATGACACTGGTTTCCGTCATTCCTGTTATCATTTGTATTGTACCGATTGTTATTACGGTCCGAACCATTATTGTTATTGCTGCCATGGTTGCGGAATGCATTATTCCCATGGTTATCGTTGTTGTGGTACCCGTTGTTGTTACCACGGCCTCTACCACTGTCGCGATTATTGCGCCAATTGTCCTCGTCCTCAATTCTTTTCAGGAAATCATTGATTGTCCTGTCATTGGTTCCTACGTAGCGTTTTGTATCATCTGGAAGTTTCTTGTCGAGTTTCCAGACTATTTCGGATTCCGTGCGGCGATCACGCAAATATTCGAACTTGCGGATCCAGCCCTCACAAAACTTCTTCATCGAGCCGCGCGAATTCGCATCGAAAGGCCTCGATACGACAAATTCGCGCCAGACACTTTGTTGTTATTGCTCTGACCAGTATTCAGCCAGAAACAAATTTTTATTCTCGTCAAAAGTCAGGTTCGTAATGTTGAGGTTTAAGCCCCAACGCTTGGCATCACCAGCCAACACGTCAATAACCGCATTAATTTTTCCCTCATTAGTCCATGATCTGGGTAAAACTCTTTCTCAATTTTTAATGAAATCCGCTTTATTTCAAGGGGTCCAACCGCTCCTCTTTCGTCAACAATTCCGAACTATGTGCACAGATTGGCACATAGCTCTGTTTTTCGTCAAGTTTCTTTTCTAATTCCGACACTCTCGTAATTACTTGGCAAGTGGTTGTCGCAAGCGTTTCCACTTCCCTATTTTTCTCTTCGCAGGTTCAAAAATGGTTCAAATGGCTCTGGGCACTATGGGACTTAGCATCTATGGTCATCAGTCCCCTAGAACTTAGAACTACTTAAACCTAACTAACCTAAGGACAGCACACAACACCCAGTCATCACGAGACAGAGAAAATCCCTGACCCCGCCGGGAATCGAAGCCGGGAACCCGGGCGTGGGAAGCGAGAACGCTACCGAACGACCACGAGCTGCGGACTCTTCGCAGGTATTAGCCTGCTTCCTCACTTTGGTATTGACTTCGGACACTAAAGCCTTTAAAGTTTCCACCTTGTGTTGATCCTCTTTTTTCACTAATTGAATTTGTTCCGTCACCTTATTCTCGATGATCGGAGCAACTGCTTCTCCTACACTTTTCTCGATTCTGCTAATTTCGGAATTAAAACGAGTATTCATGCTCGCATTTTCCGCCTGAACGCCTATATTTCCTGTTTAAGATTACCGATTTAGGTATTAATTACAACAATATCTTCTTTGATTTTATCAACTTTTGTGTTAACAACTCCAACATTGTTGTTAACAACATTAATAGCTTTGTTCTGATCGTCTAGCATCCGTTCAATTTTTTCATACTGAGCTTCTTGCTTGGCAGACTGAGCTTCTTGCTTGGCAGACTGAGCTTCTTGCTTGGCAGCCTGAGCTTTAATTTCTGCCGATTGACTCTTGATTTCATTAATCAAAACATTCGATAAATCAGTTAAATTTCCGGAAACTACCGGTTTTACTTGCGTAGCTGGTTCCTTTATATATGTTCCCCCGTATTCGTCATCAAGGGGTACAGATTTGATTTTCGCTTCCGATTCCGAAACATTTTCTAAGGTTTGGAATTCCATTTCTGCTCTTTGTAGCGTTTCGGCGGTCGCGTCTTTCATGCTAGCCGCCATCCCCTGAACAATGGGTTCCGCGGTGCGTGTTTCCCACCGTTCGAGCGATTGATCCATATCTAAGTCAACCAAATTTTGGTAATTGTTGCCTTCACTTATTTCAATAATTTTCAATATAAATGGCAGATCTCAAATATAATTAGGATTACAACCAATACTTATTCTCGCTGACGTAACGGCCTGCTCGTAAGAAGTACTTTGTTACGAGATTCGCACAATGCAAAATTCGTGTCAAGAACAACCTCAGATTTGAAGATTGTCCTGTCACCAGGTCGCCACGTTTAACCTCCCACTCACTTATCGACCTTAATGACAGTGAAAAATTAAACCGCGTGTACCTAATGGGAATTTGGGAAAAGCAATCGTCACCGAAGTTAGTCTGTCGGTAAAGAGGGAGGAAAGGGTTACATCTAAATGAAAGGAAAAATGCCAATGAAACTGGTGGAAATTAATTTTGAAAAGGGGTAAAGTTAATAAAGAAAGTAAATGTGTGGCCGTTACGTTAACAATTAACTAGCGGTAATTAGATATTTGAGATTTCGGGGATATTACCGTCGCCAGTCCTATGGACAATTACTATAGTAACTGAGAAAGAAAGGTTATTACACATATAATTAGCACTAGAAGCGTGGCAACTGAAAGTTGACACGTGTAGTGTGAAAACTGGAAGTTTGTCAGAAGTAATAAATTTCGCTACACTCTGACTTAATTTAGCAAAAGAATTAATAAAACCGGAAAATTGAAAGTTAATTTAGTGACTGAAATTAATAGTGAGCTTTGTTTCTGAAGCACTACGAAATTCAATAAAATAAGGTTAGTCTTGGGCTACCTCAACAATCATTTCAAAAGCTACTTGAATCTATGGAATTTAGAAATAAGAGATTTAACTTAGAACTTGAATTAAATGATTCTGAACAATTAACAATAGTAAAATTTAGTACGTACCAAGCTGAGCTGCAGTCACAGGTAAGCTAAAATACGGTAACAAAACTCGCACTCTTAATTTGTGCTTGTGTAATCTAAATATTGTAGCTGGCTATGAATACCTTAACTGAACTTTGAAATTAAAGCAGTGAAATCGAATGATGTTACTTTAATGCTGGCGTTTGAATTTCAACGACACTCGCGTTCAATCCGGAAAAGGAAGGGACCCTGCTTGGTAATGCAATTGGGACAATGAGCAACAAAGGTTCATGCTAAGATGCTGTAATTTTGTGATGCAACAATTTTAAAAGCTGAGGTCTTCCATACAGTTCTAAAACTTTACGTGTTTCCAGTCTTCCTTGTTGGTTGATTGAAGGTTTGCAGTTGTCGGTCGAGCCGGTGACGACAGTCTCTCATTGTCGGCCGTCTCTGTTGCAGAAGCTGGATGTTGGTGCGCCTTCTTCTCGACACGCCAGGCGAAACGGGCTCTTGATGTGCGCCAGCTAATGCTTCCCGTCCGCGACACCGTGTCAGAAACTATCATAGCAATTCGAGCGCAATTACATGCTGCCAAACCCCGAATGCGCGGCAACTCGCGGGAGCGTCACACAACACACCTGCTCCACTGCACTACTCCCGCCAGACCCTCTCTGCTCTGCCCGCGCTCCACGCGGCAGAGTTAACCCTCCCAAAGATCGTAAACACTTTGGTTCTCCACACGACCTATCGATGTAATCGTTCAATAGCATAGTTTTCCCTAGGCAAGACCCAGCGTAAAAATACAAATAATATTTACAAAACAACCAATTATACATCGACATAAATGCATAAATATATATATATATATACAAATAGTAAAACAATTACAATATATAAACACACAGAAATATCATATCTTGAGGTAACAAAACGAGGAAAAAAAATTTTAGTACAATAGATGGAAATAGGAGAATATACATTTCCGGCGTTACAACTTCCCCATCCGTTTCCACACCTAATAAGTAGATCATATGGAACTGCAGGAATTTAAATTAACTGCAAAGCTTACAGGCTGAAGTGGGAAGTCTGCACTAAGATGATGCAACATCAGATGAATGTTATTGGAACATTCTCACATAATCTTGTTTACGTGAATGTTAACAGATTTACGAACAGGGGCTAACAGGAGGTTGACGGCAAATAAGAGTACGGTGGGAAGAGATGCTAAGTAAAAAAATTGACTGTGAGTTAGGTGTTCCATTATTGGGCCATTCTTCCAGAAACAAACATGTTCTCCCTACGCATAATGTATATCATATTGATAGCTCTGAAAAATAAAATCCTTTTGATTCTTAGTCAAGGGACATTGTTCCTAAGATAATCATAATTTTACACTATTTATGAAAAGGCATTTATTTCGATGATTTAAGAAGTCTGGGTCGCAAGGATCAAGTTAGGTTAGGATTTTGTCCGTTTCTTAGTTAACGAATGCACTTTTTCTCTATAGATGCTCAACTAGGCTTCTCCGCATAAACTATTCAGTTTCGAGGGTGGAAAGTAGTGTACAGAACGAGGTCTCCACCGACAAACTCTGACAGTTGATACTATTAAGCAAAGCGAGGTAAAAATATGCAGTGAACATGGGTTCTAAAATGAATACGTTAAGAGCTACTAGCCTTTGTAGCCCATGTCTACTGGACATTTTTTCCTTGTTTTTGGTCCACTCTGTCAACTCTGAAACTTAGTCGATGGAATTTTAGTGACCATAGTTATCACTGACATAACTAAATTTTTACGAAAAAGAAATAGTGAAAACTGACGGAAGCTCACTGAAAAGCGATTGGTCCAATTCGAAGAAATATCACTGCAAATAAATCGGACTGTCAAGCTGTCGATAACGTCAGCTGTTTGTGGGTTCCAATGCCGAGCTTCCGTTGGCAGTAGCGCTAACACGTCCCCTTCATGAAGACTTCACGTGACATCCTTGCGATTGACAGACGTTACAAGCCACCCTCCCGTGAACATTTCACAGATCCCTCAACTTCCAGCGGCAGACCGAAAAACACGATACTGCAGGGAAATTCAGCTGGAGAACGGTGCTTTTTGTACGATTTCTGACGTGATGCGCTTACCTCAGAGTTGCAGTGGTCGTCTGCCATGAAATATCACCGTCACAGAAGGACAAAGGCAGGGTATTTCAAAAATATTCATGCAGTTTCACAAGGCAACATATTCTTCACGAATGAAGATAGAAAATTGTTGTGAATTTAATATGCGTATGGTGGATCTTAAGAATGTTCTATTATAGCTAACTATCGATTCCTCGATGGTTCATTCCCAATGTGCTTCTAGTCAATATGGCGATAATTTAGCAATGAAAGGGAATTTCGCAGTCTCCGTTTCAACAGATGCTACAAACACACGAGTGGGACTCGTGGTTTTCGTTGAGAGTACGACACTGCACTTCTTATTGATCAAAGAATTCAACGATGACTACAAGAGCTGCAAAACACTTCTGGTTTTATGAGGGGAAAATGACAAGTTCTCCTATTCAGCTCCATCCGGCATTCGATACGTAGAATTCATTCATCAAAGTTAAATGTATATAGTCCGAAGCGTCCACTAGTCTAGCTGAAACTTCTTTATTTAATTGTGTGTGTTTATACTTAATTGCAGGATGAGAAGATGAAACTTCCATGTTATTTGATTCTGATACAGCTGAGTAAAACTAAACATACTGAGCCTACCTTATCTTTACTTTTTCTTATCATGCCAACAGTGACCCACAATATTCTAGCGCAACGCAAACTGCTCAAAAAAATTACAACCTGACTTCAAATAATTAATTCAAGAGAATGGCCTTGAGTAAAAAGAAATCTTAACAAAATAACCTATACATTTCATTAAGGACTTACCTCACAAAAATCTTCATTACGCGAACTATGGCAATACAGCGAGCGTTAGTACTGCCAGATAAATAAAATATTCTAACTACTAATGCCACTAACTACCAATAGGCATGTGGTTAACAGAGGAAAGATTTTGTTGTAAACCAAATAATGTATTTTCTACCTTAAAAATGTGACATCCAGTTCAAACACGAATATAAATCGTCATTGACATCCAGTCCAAAGATATATAAGCATGAATAGTTTTCAATCTCCAAGTCGGATACCTCCAGATCCTTAGCCTACGCTAACACTTCAGACCTCTACCCTCCATCAACGCTAACTTCTCACATTTAACATCCATCACTGTTGGCTGTTCATCTCCAACTGCCCAACAGTGCTTCCATCACTACTGGCGACTAGCTTCCAACTGCCCAACAGTACTGGCGATTAACTTCCAACAGAGTCCAACCAGCCAGAGTCTCTTACAAAGAAAGCGCAGTCAGAGATCCAAAACAAAGCGCTTCACAGCGCTGCCAATTTAGAAGCAGCCCACTTACAGTGCCAACCAATTATTGGTCATACGATACTGCAGTGCCTGTGTTTTTCAAAAGTACGATGCACTGCGGTGTTTACAGCCGTTATGAAATACATTAAATGTGTTCGTAGTTGCGAATTTGGACAACCACCTGCTGTATAATAGAATGACGACACTGCAACACGAATTTTCTATTCATCGCCAGCGGTCGTCTCACCAATAGGCAATCCGAGTATGGCCCAAGGCCAGACACTGACTTCTATATGCTGTCAACCACTTGTCTACAACCAGCACTCTTACATTCATGATGTACATTTCCATACACGGGAGACAATTTCATTCAGCGTCGCTTGTCCGGTGTTGGCGGATAAATACGACACTGCAACGCCTGTATTCCTGAGAAGTGCGATGAAATATTCCTTCGTACATGCATGCATGCCTCAACGAACATTGTCATGCACGCATATCCGAAGGAATATTTCGTCGTACTTCTGAGCAATACAGGCATTGCAAATGTTTCAAATGGCTCTGAGCACTATGGCACTTAACTTCTGAGGTCATCAGTTCCCTAAAACTTAGAACTACTTAAGCCTAACTAACCTAAGGACATCATACACATCCATGCCCGAGGCAGGATTCGAGCGTGGGACCGTAGCGGTCGCGCGGTCCCAGACTGAAGCGTGGCCGAGCGGTTCTAGGCGCTTCAGTCTGGTTCGAATCCTGCCTCGGGCATGGATGTGTGTGATGTCCTTAGGTTAGTTGGGTTTAAGAAGTTCTCAGTTCTAGGGGACTGATGACTTGAGATGTTAAGTCCCATAGTACTGAGAGCCATTTTTGAAGCGTATAGAACCGCTCGGCCACTCCGGCCAGTGAGCGACTTTCAATTAAAATGTCTCCCCGGACTAGAATATATGTTATGAATATACGTGTGCAAATTGTAGACAAATGGTTGACGACATATGAAGTTTGGTTCTGACCGTGAGTAGTGCTCGATTAGCCTTATCAGGTGACCGGTCGCGATAAGCGGGAAATCTGCGTTCGAGTCCGGGTCCGGCATGAATTTTCATTGTCGTCATTCCATTCTACAGCTAATGGTTGTCCATACTCGCCACTGCGAATACATTTCATGTAATTATGAGTCATTCTTGATGTGCTGCGGTGGCGGTTGTGGTCCAAACCATAGAGGATTCAACTGCTTCAACCCATTAGTGATGAATAACAACAGCATGAGAAGTTTCGTGAGTTCATTGTTGGTGTGCAGATGGCTGACGATTTCCTTTCGCATTTAGTTCCTTTCAAGGGGAAAAATGGACCGCCACACGGTAAGAACGTGGGGGACACAGCAGTCACATACCACAAGTCAGAGAAAAAAAGAGTCTCTACCCTGTTTCATGCTTTTATCGCCGTTTCCCGATAAAAGATTTACGGGCAGTTCTTTTTGCGGGAAAGACTTTTCCACGGATAACGTGTCTGGGTCCAATGGACATTTGAGTGTTGCCAGAAAACTCTGACAATTTCATTTTCGCGTCGGACGGTTACCTGGATTTAAGAGCATTTTTGGACAGTGAGCCCCCTTAACGATGGATAGGCCTTGATAGGGAAACAATTCTTGCATTGCACCGTTGGGCTCCAACAGTGCCTTATCTCAAGGGATGTGTTGCTTTTGTTGGTGTTTTTAAAAGACTCTGCTTATGTGCTACGCCTTCCAACAGCTTTAGGTGAATTTTAAAACATCCTAGTAACACGAATGACTGGAGTTACCTCCAGATATGCTTGCAAAATAAAACTTTTATCCTTTATGGATGAGGAACATCGCGACTGTGATGAACAAAGCTTTCTTGAAATTACTGCAACTAATCGCCTTTTGTTTTGTTCTTCACTTTTTTTATTATTCCATTACCGGTTTCGAACCGCCTAGTGATTCATCATCAGATAGTACATATTTATTAACTGTCTGCTACATGACTACCATACTGCTGCTGACAGTCAATATATATGTAGCGTCTGATGATGAATCGCTAGGCGGTTCGAAACTGGTAATGAAATCATAAAATAAAATTGAAGAACAAAAGAAAAGGGGTCGGGTTGCAGTAATTTCTAGATACTTTTATGCTTACAAAACTTTGGGGCGAGTTAGACTATCATGTGGATGTACGTTGTGCACCCGATGGACCGAACATTGAGAATTTCTAAAAGGTAAATCAAAACTTTCATCCTAAACATAACTGTAAAAAGAACGCCAGGTTTGTACTTGCAATCTCGTAAGAGATGTACGTAGATTCGAATAGTTCTTTCGAAAATAAAAACATTATACTCTTTGCGTGGATTAAAATTCACCCCAAATTCGCGTCTCCACTCATGCAGAATATTTAGTCTTGTGAAACCAGTTAAATCTATTTGAAACACAGTGTACTTTCAAACGCGATTCACAGTTTTCCTTGATACTCGTTACAGTCAACGGCAGATGGATATAGAAATAATAAATACCTGGGAGAGTAAAACATGTCTGCAGGTAAAAACATTTTCAGGCAGACATTTTTGGAGTGTGTATTATTACCTGAGGTTGTGATAACTGAAGGAAAATAGTGCTTTTAGCGTTTAGTCTCAGTATAAAATGCAGAAAGATGATGTATGTTAAGAATGACCTACGAGAACTGTTGACGGTTATTACTGCTGACGGTTATTGCCAAAGCCTCGGATGTCTTGAGGCTTTGAATGTTACCTCCTTCCTACCGGTGTGGATTTTATTTCAGTTTTGTAGTAGGAGTGCAAACCGTTGAAGAAGGAAAAGCGCATCACATTAATGGCAGTAAGAGAATGATGAAAACATCTGTATACCTGTTTGACCTAAGAATGGTGCGTTGAATAAAGGTTAATTTCTCCTGCAGCGTAACTGATGTTACTCGCATCAGACGCAAAGGTCGTCGTTGGTAAGCGGAAAGCCTGGTGACACAAAATCGTGCTATTTTTAACTTTCACTGCAAAGAAGTAGTTTGCAAAATAATGATGATTATAATAAACATACTTCGTTAAAAGCATGGACTGCAGGCTCGACTTATTAGTCTGAAATGCATAAACGATAGCGGCCTATGGTACACGATCTTTGCGTCAGCAAACCAAGCACTTCCAACCTATCCAAAAGGTTGAAAAATATACGGAGCGATGATTTTATAGTGTTGAACAGGAATAGGCTCACTACTACTAAGTATGAACACATTTAAGATAAAAGTAGTTATTATTTCACAATAGTTATAATTTCACATTAAAATACAGAGCTCGTTTAATACATGACCTCGGTCCGACAGTGAAGCAAAAAGAAGGAAGAAAACGACTATGCTCTCTTAGTATTTTATAGACATAAGGCAATCCAAATAAACACATAATAATTTTAGCGTTGAATTAATCGTCGTATCATAGACCATACATAACATGGATTGGGGATGACGCCATTTTAATGAAACCAACATCTAAGTCACGTGATTCGGGGCAGGAAGCCTAATACGTTATTACTCATTTATAGTGCACAACGTATGACTTTTTCAGTTACAGATGAGACGTTGTGTTTTTTACTAGATGCAGAAGTAAAGACCTTCACATGTGCTCAGATAAGTTTTGTTCGTATCCTACAGATAGATAAAGTGACGAAAATCGTAGTTAAGTGAATTACTTTGAAATACTTGGAGAGGTATTTCCACAAGTTGAAAGTTAGGATGGATGTTGGTCCTTGGATGTAAAACTTGGTGAATGACTAAGCTTTTGAGACGCCATATCGTTAATTTCTAGCTCGCTGCGCCAGTACAATCAACGTTTCCTTATATATTACGCTACCTATCTTGATACCGCTTCGGTATCAGTACTGGATTAAGCAAAAGTCTTAAAACGTATGTGCTTATTTTGTGTAAATACCTGATATTATGCACATAAACGAATTTCCCTTTTTACAAAAGCTTACTAAAGCACTTCACACACATATAATTGTGGAATCGTTAGAAAACTGATGCTGCGTTCGAAATTGTTATTTTGTCTTCCACTCCTGTGGAAGCGGTGAACTGCAAGAATTCATAGTGCAAAAACAAAAAACAAAAAGAAACAAAAAAATTTAAAGAAATTGACTAAAGAACAGTTATTCTGTCGCTTTTTAAAAGAACTGTCAGTACGTCTCAGCTTGACCACGTGTAAAAACCATAACCACTGCTTTATTATCAGGAATTTCACATAAATTGGGTTAACTCAACAACAACATGTGTAAGAGTAGTACTACAGTTCGCTGAACTGTCAAATTCAATGCTTTATTTCAGCTAAAAGTGAGAGAAACTGTAACTGTCAGCTCCAATTTCACACAGCGCGTAATGGCAGTAACTCAGCTTTCTGCCCGGGTCACGTGACTTAGATGTCGGTTTCAAGCCTTAACACAACAGAGATAGGGACATGTTAATATTATCTATGGTTCGTGTGATGAGATGAAGTTTCATCGCTGACATCCTAAATATTCTCCAGGCAACGCATCCTCAGATGTATGTTTATTCCGCCTTGTACTTCAATAGAAAATATGATTTTTTTTCTTCACTTGCAACTTCTTGTGTTACAAACATGCAGATTTTGTCACACGCGGGATCAAGGAGCAACCACTGGAGACACACAAAGACGATGAAGGAAAATTTAGTACTAATTCTTTTCAGTACACGTCTCATCTCAGCGGCAAACGTCTCACTCGAGTAAGAAACAGTACAAAGTTACGCAATATGTTAAGCGAACAAGACGTTCGTGAAGGAGTACCTATAGCTAAACGTGCAGAAGTAGTCGGTAAGGCATCACTTTAAGACGAAGACAGAGGAAATATTTCCAAATTTTGAACGACAGTTATGGTGTAGTTTCCAGTCTCTGGTTATGAAGAGGGAAGTACTTAGATCTAATACACACATATTTACTTTTCTAATATTTTTGCTGCAATCTAGTTTCGCATTTGTATTTTTTAATGATTATCAGTTTCATTCAAATTTTGAACATATTTAGATACGACAAAACAAATAAAAACCGTGTTAACTTTGAAATTACGTATGTTGTTGTTGTTGTGGCCTTCAGTCCTGAGACTGGTTTGATGCAGCTCTCCATGCTACTCTATCCTGTGCAAGCTTCTTCATCTCCCAGTACCTACTGCAACCTACATCCTTCTGAATATGTTTAGTGTATTCATCTCTTGGTCTCCCTCTGCCATTTTTACCCTCCACGCTGCCCCCCTATGCTAAATTTGTGATCCCTTGATGCCTCAGAACATGCCCTACCAACCGGTCACTTCTTCTTGTCAAGTTGTGCCACAAACTCTTCTTCTCCCCTATTCTATTCAATACCTCCTCATTCTACCAGCTAATCTTCAGCATTCTTCTGTAGCTTCTATTCTCCTCCTGTCCAAACTATTTGTCGTCCATGTTTCGCTTCCATACATGGCTACACTCCATACAAATACTTTCAGAAACGACTACCTCACACTTGAATCTATACTCGATGTAAACAAATTCCTCTTCTTCAGAAACGCTTTCCTTGCCATTGCCAGTCTACATTTTATATCCTGTCTACATCGACCATCATCAGTTATTTTGCTCCCCAAATAGCAAAACTCATTTACTACTTTAAGCGTCTCATTTCCTAATCTAATTCCCTCAGCATCATCCGACTTAATTCGACTACATTCCATGAAACGTAGGTTTGCCTTTCCTTAATCTTTCTTCTAAGATAAGGCGTAAGGTCAGTATTGCCTCACGTGTTCCAACATTTCTACGGAATCCAAACTGATCTTCCCTGAGGTCGACTTCTACCAGTTTTTCCATCCGTCTATAAAGAATTCGCGTTAGTATTTTGCAGCTATGACTTATTAAACTGATAGTTCGCTAATTTTGACTTCTGTCAACACCTGCTTTCTTTGGGATTGGAATTATTATATTCTTTTTGAAGTCTGAGGGTATTTCGCCTGTCTCATACATCTTGCTCACCAGAAGGTAGAGTTTTGTCAGGACTGGCTCTCCCAAGGCCGTCAGTAGTTCTAATTGGGGGTTGTCTACTCCCGGGGCCTTCTTTCGACTCAGGTCTTTCAGCGTTCTGTCAAACTCTTCACGCAGTATCGCATTCCCATTTCATCTTCATCTACATCCTCTTCCATTTCCATAATATTGTCCTCAAGTACATTGCCCTTGTATTGACCCTCTATATACTCCTTCCACCTTTCTGCTTTGCCTTCTTTGCTTAGAACTGGGATTCCATCTGAGCTCTTGATATTCGTACAAGTGGTTCTCTTTTCTCCAAAGGTCTCTTTAATTTTCCTGTAGGCAGTATCTATCTTACCCATACTGAGATAAGCCTCTACATCCTTACATTTGTCCTCTAGCCATCCCTGCTTAGCCATTTTGCACTTCCTGTCGATCTCATTTTTGAGACGTTTGTATTGCATTTTCCCTGCTTCATTTACTGCATTTTTATATTTTCTCCTTTCATCAATTAAATTCAACATTTCTTCTGTTACCCAAGGATTTCTACCAGCCCTCGTCTTTTTACCTACTTGATCCTCTGCTGCCTTCACTACTTTATCCCTCAGAGCTACCCATTCTTCTTCTACTGTATTTCTTTCCCCCACTCCTGTCAACTGTTCCCTTATGCTCTCCCTGAAACTCTCTACAACTTCTGGTTTAGTCAGTTTATCAAGGTTACATTTCGTTAAATTCCCACCTTTTTGCAGTTTCTTCAGTTTTAATTTACAGTTCATAACCAATTGATTGTGGTCAGAGTCCACATCTGCCCCTGGAAATGTCTTACAATTTAAAACCTGGTTCCTAAATCTCTGTCTTACCATTATATAATCTATCTGATACCTTTTAGTATCTCCAGGGTTCTTCCATGTATACAACCCTCTTTCACGATTCTTGAACCAAGTGTTAGCTATGATTAATTTATGCTCTATGCAAAATTATTCCAGACGGCTTCCTCTTTCATTTCTTACCCCCAATCCATATTCACCTACTATGTTTCCTTCTCTCCCTTTTCCTACTCTCGAATTCCAGTCACCCATGACTATTAAATTTTCGTTTCCCTTCACTACTTGAATAATTTTTTTTTATCTCATCATACATTTCAACAATTTCTTCATCATCTGCAGAGCTAGTTGGTATATAAACATGTACTTCTGTAATAGGCGTGGGATTCGTGTCTATCTTGGCCACAATAATACGTTCACTATGCTGTTTGTAGTAGCTTACCGGCACTCGTAATTTTTTATTCATTATTAAACCTACTCCTGCATTATCCCCATTTCAATTTGTATTTATAACCCTGTATTCACCTGACCGAAAGTCTTGTTCCTCCTGCCACAGAACTTCGCTAATTCCCACTATATCTAACTTTAACCTATCCATTTCCCTTTTTAAATTTTCTAACTTACCTGCCAGATTAAGGGATCTGACATTCCACGCTCCGATCCGTAGAACGCCAGTTTTCTTTCTCCTGATAACGTTCTCCTGAGTAGTCCCCGCCCGGAGATCCGAATGGAGGACTATTTTACCTCCGGAATATTTTACCCAAGATGACGCCATCATCATTTAACCATACAGTAAAGCTGCATACCCTTGGGAAAAATTACGGCCGTAGTTTCCCCTTGCTTTCAGCCGTTCGCAATACCAGCACAGCAAGGCCGTTTTGGTTAGTGTTACAAGGCCAGATCAGTCAATCATCCAGACTGCTGCCGCTGCAACTACTGAAAAGGCTGCTGCCCCTCTTCAGGAACCACACGTTTGTCTGGTTTCTCAACAGATACCCCTCCGTTGTGGTTGCACCTACGGTACGGTCTTTGTATCGCTGAGGCACACAAGCCTTCCCACCAACGGCAAGGTACGTGGTTCATGGAGTGAAGGAAATTACGTAACTAATCTGAAACACACATAGCTGCCATTACAAAGATAAATGCGTTAGTAAACTGCCATTAAAAAGGTTAGAATATTCATTTGTCGAAGATATTTTTTATTAAAATAGCTCTGAGCACTATGGGACTTAACTGCTAAGGTCATCAGTCCCTTAGAACTTAGAACTACTTAACCTAACTAACATAAGGACATCACACACATTCATGCCCGAGGCAGGATACGAACCTGCGACCGTAGCGGTCGCACAGTTCCAGACTGTAGCGCCTACAACCGCTCGGCCACTCCGGCCGGCTAACAGCAGATTAATCGAGCTTGTGGCGAACTACACTGATGAGGAAGAACGTTATGAACACCACTTTCAGATGCAGGAGATGAGGTACTGGCGGAAGTAAAGCTGTGATGTCGGGCCGTGAGTCGTGCTTGGGTAGCTCAGACGGTAGAGCACGTGCCCGCGAAAGGCAAAGGCCGGCTGTCCCAGATATCTCTGCACTTGACATCAAATGAAGTTTTCATATAAATTTACACTCCCATAACGTACGTTTGGATTTACATCACACAAAATTGTGGGTTAGTTCAGTGTTTGAAATGAGTCATACGGATAAAAAAGTTAAAGTATTAACTGATATTAGCTACCACGCTAGGAATCAAGTCCCGTGCTGCTAAACGCAGCGAGGTGCGTTTAAAAACGCAAAAGCGACGTAGATAATGTCGAGAAAAGTAATTTAATACAGGGAATATGGGGCCGCAAACGCAGGGAAATACCCCAGAAGTGAATGACAAATGTTGAGCGCGTGACGTCGCCGCCGCGCTTGCAGCTATGGAGTGCCTGCCTGTCGCACCTGATCATCGCAACCCAAGTAAGGTGTCCACGTCGGTGTGGCTACGGCATACGTGAGCGAGTGAAGCCCTGGGTTTGATTCTTGCGTCTGGTAGGCAGTGTAAATTTTTCTTTTCATTGTGTTGGACAGTTATTTGTTTATATTGAGGTAAGATTTATTATTTTAATTACCGATCTGACGGTCTCCGCCGGTTAATTGCAGATTACAGTAAAACTAAAACCCACCACATTGCATGAGAAATAAATAAGTATACGTTTCCGAAATGCGCCTCTACCAGTTCATGACCTACTTGTTGTTTACTAAACAATGTCTGTAAACAGAAAAACAAGGGACGAAAGGAAAGGAACACAAAATAATAACAGATTTTGCTTGCTTACAGCGAGGACAAAGGTTTTCTAGCCTCTAAATTTACAACAAACCACATTTACAAAAGGAGTTCGGAAACAGAGTCGCCTACAGGAATAATATGTAGCACTTACCCCTAACGGCATGGGTAGGATCGACAAGCAGAATCTTTGCACGTTCTGCGCCATAGTCATCTAGTGACATCACATTTTCAACATTTGTCATCCGCTTTTGGGGTGTTTCCTGACATTTGCAGCCCCACGTGTCTTGCATTAAATTACTAGTATCGGCGTCATATATGTCGCTTCTTGGATATTTAAACGTTTGTAAGAATTACCCCACATACCTTAACACCTGCTTTCTCACTTGCAATACTGCTATTACAGGATTCTTTACCATCATCAGCTTGAAAAAACAAGTACAGATTTATAACACTACCAGGCGCTACTAAATTAGCAACTCGCCGATAATGTTACTCATCTGAGAAGGTTTTAATACAGATCCTAAAAGGGGCGTAATCTCAGATGGTGGTCAAAAAATATATTTAACATCATATTTCCGCAAAATATGACTATCTTGTTCGAAATGCTTCCTTTGTAGGACAAAACGGCAGTAGACTTGGGTGCCACGGAAGTGTTACCATCATCCACCCGATGCAAGGTACGTCGATAGGGCAAAGCACGTCTGACCTATATTTCATTATAACCATTCTGACAAAAGGTGGCTTCGAGACGGGCTAGCTCAGCTGACTAGATTTCAGGAGCTGAGATAACGTAGGTCCTGTGAACCAAGTTACAAAGTAGCCCTTCAAGCTCAGTTATGCATTACTTTTACCAGGCAGTCGACACCGTTTTTATGTCTGTAAAACAGTTCTTCTTATCATGTTCTTCATGGTTGTTCTAAAATTCCTTCTTACTACTGCTGATTGACTTCGTACCTTCTGCCAGTGATGATATATCATCAGCAAATCATAAACATCTTACCTATTTTAATCGACTCCTGCTTCCCATTCATGGCGAAGACATTTCTTTAGCATTTTTTCGAGATGAGTTTGGAGAAGACAGAATCGTTCTGTCACACTCTTCTTCTTAACTTTATAGTTTTTTGCCTCATGTAATATCATCCTTGTATTTTTTTTCAGTGAAACTAAATCCTCTACATTATCCTCAAAGCTTTGGGCATTTCATTTTTTTTAGTGTACAACCCACAATACCACTAACGATATTACCTGCACTTACCTCATATAAAAATTCATGTGTTTATGTAACTTCAGAAGTAATATTCTGCAAAAGCACTGACGCGTTAAAAGTTTGCTTTTAGTGCTGGTTCATACAGGAAGAAATTTAGTCTGTTATGGTGTTACACTTGGAGGGAAGCCCCTTTGCAACGAAACTTAATAGGCCATAATAGAGAAGGTGGATTTGGAAGTCGAACTGCAAGGCTTCTCTGTGGAAAGTGTCAGTCGGTTGCTAGCATGATTTGATGTGCTGATCAAGGCAAGAAGAGCAACAAGATTATTTACTATAGTTTGGGAAGAGATTAGACTCATTATTCAGCGATGAAACACACCTAGAAGACCTAGATTTTCCAGATGACCTTTGGCTTCTGCCCCACAGCCTCAACGACGTGAAAGAGAAACTCGAAGATCTGAAATCTGCGGCGAAGAAAGTCGGTTTGAAAATTAATCTCCAAAAAAACAAAAGATACGCGGTAAAATGATAACATCGCAGAACTTAAGCCTTTGAGCCAGATAATCGAAAGGGTGGATAAGTTTTCCTACCTTGGAAGCATGAGTACACCATATGGTGGTGCAACAGAGGACATAAACAGCCTCATGAACAAAGCCAAGAGCGTTTTTACAACTGTCCGCTCGATCTGAAGATCGGAGGAAATATCAATGAGGACCAGACTGCGGATGTTTGAAATAAATGTAAAGTCTGTGTTTCTACATGGACGTGAAACATGGAAAGTGACACCGCAGTAAATCCATAAGCTACAGACATTTAACAACATATGTTTGAGGAACATCCTGGGGGTATGGTGGCCATATGTCATCTCTAACAAACTCTGTGAAAGAACCAGCCAGAAGCCAATTGAACAGCAAATGAGAAGCAGGAAGTGGCGGAAGTTAGGACATACACTTAGGAGACCAAATGAACATATTGCGAAGGAAGCATTTTATTGGATACCACAGAGACGACGGAGACAAGGCTGGCCCAGAACGACGTGGAGACGATCAATTGAAGCCGAAGGTCAACAGCAAGGTGTACGCTGGGAAGAAGTGAAAATACTAGCAGCCGTATGCTCCATATAATGAGTGAAAGGAATTAATAACAACAATAGCAAATAAATTCGTGGCATACATTGGTTAACTCTGTACTGAGAAAATCCGAAGCTAAGAAGAGAACAGCTAGACCCATGCATATTTTGGTTCGCGTAAGGCCCTTGTGGCCTGTCATATGTTGGTACGGCCATCATGACCGGGTAGACGCGTGTACTGAGCATAAGCCATCCTACGGAATTTAAAACACAGACATTTTGTCATCTACTTTCAGCTGCTTCAATAGTGTTATTAGCGAAGCAGTTGAAATTAAATTAGCAGTTGTCCTTATTATTAAAGACGGAGGTTTTGGCTTAAGGAAGCTGGATACGATACACGAGCTTGCAAGCTTGCACTTGCGATCCGAACATAAATCTTTATACCTCTTACAGTTCTCAATGCATTCCAGGGAATATATTCCACATGATACAAATCTTAAGCAACACTGATGTAAATTTTCAACGTTATACCTTCCCAAATTCGGAATACAAAATAATTAGTTGATAATATTAATTTTTAAGTATAGAAATATAGACGGTTTTTTGGTACCATTTTCTCAAAAGGTATAATTTTATGAAATTTTACATGTAGATTGTATGTATGTTTTTAAGAAGTGTGGGCAGAAATATACGTTTCGGAAAATAGTTGTCTGTTACAATTTTTTTTGAACCAAAAATGTACACTACTGGCCATTAAAATTGCTACACCACGTAGACGACGTGCTACAGACGCGACATTTAACCGACTGGAAGAAGATGCTGTGATATGCAAATGATTTGCTTTTCAGAGCATTCACACAAGGTTGGCGCCGGTGGCGACACCTACAACGTGCTGACATGAGATAAGTTTCCAACTGATTTCTCATACATAAACAGCAGTTGACCGGCGTTGCCTGGTGAAACGTTGTTGTGATGCCTCGTGTAAGGAGGAGAAATGCGTACCATCACGTTTCCGACGTTGATAAAGGTCGGATTGTAGCCTATCGCGATTGCGGTGTATCGTATCGCGGCATTGCTGCTCGCGTTGGTCGACATTTAATGCCTGTCAGCAGAATATATAATCTGTGGGTTCAGGAGGGTAATACGGAACGCTGTGCTGAATCCCAACGGCCTCGTATCACTAGCAGTCGAGATGACAGGCATCTTATCCGCATGGCTGTAACGGATCGTGCAGCCACGTCTCGATCCCTGAGTCAACAGATGTGGACGTGTGCAAGAAAACAACCATCTGCACGAACAGTTCGACGACGTTTGCAGCAGCATGGACTATCAGCTCGGAGACCATGGCTGCGGTTACCCTTGACTCTGCATCACAGACACGAGGGCCTGCTATGGCGTACTCAACGACGAACGTGGATGCACGAATGGCAAGCCGGCCGGAGTGGCCGTGCGGTTCTAGGCGCTGCAGTCTGGAGCCGGGCGACCGCTACTGTCGCAGGTTCGAATTGTGCCTCGGGCATTGATGTGTGTGATGTCCTTAGGTTAGTTAGGTTTAATTAGTTCTAAGTTCTAGGTGACTGATGACCTCAGAAGTTAAGTCGCATAGTGCTCAGAGCCATTTTTGAACGAATGGCAAAACGTCATTTTTCTTTGATGAATCCGGGTTATGTTTACAGCATCATGATGGTCGTATCCGTGTTTCGCGACATCGCTGTGAACGCACATTGGAAGTGTGTATTCGTCATCGCCATACTGGCGTATCTCTCGGCGCGATGGTATGGGGTGCCATTGGTTACCCGTCTTGGTCGCCTCTTGTTCGCATTGACGGCACTTTGAACAGTGGACGTTACATTTCAGATATGTTACGACCCGTGGCTCTACCCTCCATTCGATCCCTGCGAAACCCTACATTTAAGCAGGATAATGCACGACCGCATGTTGCAGGTCCTGTACGGGCCTTTCTACGTACCGAAAATGTTCGACTGCTGCCCTGGCTAGCACATTCTCCAGGTCTCTCACCATCTGAAAACTTCTGGTCAATGGTGGCCGAGTAACTGGCTCGTCACAATACGTCAGTCACTACTCTTGATGAACTGTGGTATCGTGTTGAAGCTGCATGGGCAGCTGTACCTGTACACGCCATCCAAGTTCTGTTTGACTCAATGCCCAGGCGCATCAAAGCCGTTATTACGGCCAGAGGTGGTTGTTCTGGGTACTGATTTCTCAGGATTTATGCACCCAAATTGCGTGAAAAGGTAATCACATGTCAGATCTAGTATAATATATTTGTCAAATGAATACCCGTTTATCATCTACATTTCTTCTTGGTGTAGCAGTTTTAATGGTCAGTAGCGAAGTTTTTATCAATGCTCATTTAAAGAAAAAATCTTATTGTTTTTGTTACTCCAGAACATTCCATCTCCCTAATCCCTTTCATTTGCATCCTGATACTGATCTGATCTTCTTTGAAGTCTATTCTTCATTTTCGCTTCCTTTGGAGAAGCCTCCGGAATTCGAACTGCGTAGAAAACTCGGTCTTCATCAATCTGACGAAGAGTTTTGGTAGAGCTCTTCCTGGCTTCATTCCAAATTCATAGAAAACTTTTGTCCTGGTTATGGCATCACCACTGAAGCACAAAGCTACATCACACACTCCAAACCGCATAGCATTTTAGTTCAGAAAACAAAGTTTTTGGTAGACGCTCCGATATGTAGTTATTGAAGTTTTCGTTTAATTTCTGGTTCCAACTATGAAGACATTTTTTCCAGTTACTTCATATCGGTTAGTTTCTTATACACAGGTTTTATTGTATGAATCATAGCACAAGGAAATGAGTGTGTGTGCTTATACACTTCAAAACCGTTAGAAACCATGCCAAGATTCACTTTCTTCAGGAAACAATCTATGTTGAGGTTTGCATCTATTGAAGCTCTCTGTAACGAGGAAGCTCATGATGCATCCTTCATTGTTCTTAGATCTTTTACATTACTTCTGATAGCACTACCAGAATATATTTTTTGCAAAATATCTATTTCTTTGTCCGTAAGTCGGCCAGATCCACCAAGTCCCTTGTTGTCATTTAGTTTTTGCCTACTTAGTTATGACTTCAGTTATCGTAGTCTTATTCGCATCCTTTTTGAATGCGGCCTTAACACTTCAATTTTACAATTTAAATTCCATCACCAAGGGGCTCGACTCATTAACTTTGGTGTAAGCCTTGCAGAAACCGTCATCGAGATATTGTGCAAAAACGCTCAATACATTCATGTTTCGATATTTGAGAAATATCTACACAGCGTGGGTCTCCATATCTTCACTAGACCCAACAGAGTTTTTATCACGCTTGTGATCAGGCACTTTGTTACTGCAGCCTCGAAAATAGTTTGTTAGACAATATGCATCAATAACTTAAGAAGTATCAGCTGATGTGGCAGCCAAAACCTTTGATGACAAGTGTGGTCACGTTTCTGCCAAGTCCCATCAACAACTACACAAATGCCTTTCAATCCATCATTTGCTGACACAGCTTCTTGTTCAGCAACTCTCATACTCCCTTCGCTTACGTCTTTCAAGTTTCTTAAAGGTACATAATAGTAATTGGAAAACTTGGGTGGTGGTGATGTCAAATTCAGCACTCCACACAACATTCTACACTACGCTATCCTTTGCCAATGAATCTCAAGCCGTAAACCATTCTCAAATTTATATCATAGTATTTGTGACTTCTGTGTTTTGAACCTCTTGTTGAACTGGGTCCATTGCAAACTTTACATGTAATCACCAACTTGCTACACATTCCAAACTTAACAGCTTTATTCTCTACTATGTACGAAAAACCTGCAGCTGAACAATATTTACAATTACACAATTATCTACAAATCTGGAAAGAGCACTCATACTAATAATAACATTACCACTATTTACAGGTTGGGGTTCCACAATTGCGCTATTTAACTTCCATCAAAATTACGAAGTTTCTATCGGGATGTGCTTGTGGAGAAACAAGATCACGTGGAACTGTTTCTCGTAATACACTACTTTTGTTTTTCATTATTTTGTCTACATCCTTTTTTTGTTCTCCTGTACAAATCAGCTGGAAACACTTTCTTAGTCCGTGGCGTTGTGGATGTCAGAATATATCCAAACAGAAAATACAGCCCACAGTACGATTTCAAGTACAACTGACTTATGTCTACAAGCTAAAAAAGAACGCAGAAACGCCACACTGAAACACGTGAACATCGTGATGCGTAAAACAGGTTACTCAAACATCTAACATGTAAAACAAAATTTCCCCACGAATTTGTCCACAAAATTGACGGAGATATTCCAGTTTAAAGAAAGGAGTGTGGCAAGTGTATGATTTAAAGAAGAGCCGTGAGGGAGCTGTGAGGGACGGGAAAAACCCACCGTGGTACAACAACAAAGTTAGGAAACTACTGCGAAAGCAAAGAGAGCTCCACTCCAAGTTTAAACGCAGCCAAAACCTCTCAGACAAACTGAAGGTAAACGATGTCAAAGTTAGCGTAAGGAGGGCTATGCGTGAAGCGTTCATTGAATTCGAAAGTAAAATTCTATGTACCGACTTGACAGAAAATCCTAGGAAGTTCTGGTCTTACGTTAAATCAGTAAGTGGCTCGAAACAGCATATCCAGACACTACGGGATGATGATGGCATTGAAACAGAGGATGACACGCGTAAAGCTGAAATACTAAACACCTTTTTCCAAAGCTGTTTCACAGAGGAAGACCGCACTGCAGTTCCTTCTCTAAATCCTCGCACAAACGAAAAAATGGCTGACATCGAAATTAGTGTCCAAGGAATAGAAAAGCAACTGGAATCACTCAATAGAGGAAAGTCCACTGGACCTGACGGGATACCAATTCGATTCTACACAGAGTACGCGAAAGAACTTGCCCCCCTTCTAACAGCCGTGTACCGCAAGTCTCTAGAGGAACGGAGGGTTCCAAATGATTGGAAAAGAGCACAGATAGTCCCAGTCTTCAAGAAGGGTCGTCGAGCAGATGCGCAAAACTATAGACCTATATCTCTTACGTCGATCTCTTGTAGAACTTTAGAACATGTTTTTTGCTCGCGTATCATGTCATTCCTGGAAACCCAGAATCTACTATGTAGGAATCAACATGGATTCCGGAAACAGCGATCGTGTGAGACCCAACTCGCTTTATTTGTTCATGAGACCCAGAAAATATTAGATACAGGCTCCCAGGTAGATGCTATTTTTCTTGACTTCCGGAAGGCGTTCGATACAATTCCGCACTGTCGCCTGATAAACAAAGTAAGAGCCTACGGAATATCAGACCAGCTGTGTGGCTGGATTGAAGAGTTTTTAGCAAACAGAACACAGCATGTTGTTATCAATGGAGAGACGTCTACAGACGTTAAAGTAACCTCTGGCGTGCCACGGGGGAGTGTTATGGGACCATTGCTTTTCACAATATATATAAATGACTTAGTAGATAGTGTCGGAAGTTCCATGCGGCTTTTCGCGGATGATGCTGTAGTATACAGAGAAGTTGCTGCATTAGAAAATTGTAGCGAAATACAGGAAGATCTGCAGCGGATAGGCACTTGGTGCAGGGAGTGGCAACTGACCCTTAACATAGACAAATGTAATATATTGCGAATACATAGAAAGAAGGATCCTTTATTGTATGATTATATGATAGCGGAACAAACACTGGTAGCAGTTACTTCTGTAAAATATCTGGGAGTATGCGTACGGAACGATTTGAAGTGGAATGATCATATAAAACTAATTGTTGGTAAGGCGGGTACCAGGTTGAGATTCATTGGGAGAGTGCTTAGAAAATGTAGTCCATCAACAAAGGAGGTGGCTTACAAAACACTCGTTCGACCTATACTTGAGTGTTGCTCATCAGTGTGGGATCCGTACCAGGTCGGGTTGACGGAGGAGATAGAGAAGATCCAAAGAAGAGCGGCGCGTTTCGTCACTGGGTTATTTGGTAACCGTGATAGCGTTACGGAGATGTTTAATAAACTCAAGTGGCAGACTCTGCAAGAGAGGCGCTCTGCATCGCGGTGTAGCTTGCTCGCCAGGTTTCGAGAGGGTGCGTTTCTGGATGAGGTATCGAATATATTGCTTCCCCCTACTTATACTTCCCGAGGAGATCACGAATGTAAAATTAGAGAGATTAGAGCGCGCACGGAGGCTTTCAGACAGTCGTTCTTCCCGCGAACCATACGCGACTGGAACAGGAAAGGGAGGTAATGACAGTGGCACGTAAAGTGCCCTCCGCCACACACCGTTGGGTGGCTTGCGGAGTATCAATGTAGATGTAGATGTAGATGTAGATGTATTTAACTTATCTTTGATAGTTATGCAAATAGAAACAATGTGATGCTTGTATCTAGCACACAAGAGAATGGGTAATTTATTGGTGTTGAAATCTCAAATCGCCTTTGCTCAGCTTGTATCCTATTAGGTAGCGTATTCCTGTTGTCTCCCTTTTCAATAAACAGATGAACAGAGTCAGTTCTACCACATCCATTGGTTATTAATATTCGTTACCGAGAATTACTGATGTCGGTCATCTTTGGTCGTATGGTGGCGCTAATGTTTATAGTGTGTGTGTGTGTTATCTTTCCGAATATGCTCTCCTATTTGCAATTTTAAATTCTTTGCACAGCGCTTCGATGATGTATATGTGCCTCGCTCGCTGCGCCAACATGCCTGGACGCGGGAAGGGAAGATGAGGAGACCAAGTTGCCGCGATCCTCAGCCTCCTGGGCCAAGCGCTCGGGTTGGACGGCAAACAGAAGAGGAAGAAGCCTGTACAGTGCTTCCGTTGCCAGAAGCTGGGGCACTTCTCCACGGACTGCACCCGCGCACTCGCGTGTTTAAAGTGTGCAAAGGCGCAGCTGACACGCGAGTGCAAAAAGCCGAGGGACGCCGCCGCCACATGTGCCAACTGCAGCGGAGCACACGCCACCAGCTACCGTGTCTGCAGTTATCTCAAGAGCTGTGGCCGCGGGAAGGGGCGGCACACACGCTGACGGCTAGCCACCACGCAAGAAGAGGTGACAATGGACCACGATGCGGCAGTTCTCCCGCCAGCGCATCACACCATCGCCACCTTTGCAGGTGACGGCGTGAGTCGAGGGCCTTTCTGCTGTACTCCCGACAGCATTCACAAGCTCTAAGACGCTTTCGCCAACGCAGTAGCCGCTCTCAAATCCACCATGGGGGGAGAGAGGGTTGCTCTCCGGGCCGAGGCGGACTAGGTGCGCCTCCACCTCGTGCAATTACGCGAGTCGCTGGCGTGCGAGTCTAGTAAGGAGTGAGAAGTCACGACTGCCACCATCGCCACGCAGACGGACTCTCTCCTGGTGCCTTCTGCAACGCGTGGCGCTGTGGGGTGCCCGTGGAGGTGGCGACAGAGGTCTGCCTCTTCCCCGAAAGGGGAGGGCCCGCAGACACAGGACATCGACCCAGTCCCATCAGCAACACGGGATGCCCTGCCCATGGATAACGAACCACCCGCGCCCTCCTGAGAAAGTAGAGGCGGAACAGCCGCTGCTGGGAGAACCAGCCCCACCTGCTGCGCCCAGTCAAGAAAGGGACGCAGAACATGTTGTCTATACGCAGCCAGGTGAGACAACTGCGCCGCAACTACTGAAGATGGTCACGAAATCATTGGGCGACAAGACATACGCGGACCATAATAATCTCTGTACCCTCACCGATCTTAATGTTCCTAAGCCTCCTCTACCCCAGAAACCTTACGACTTCCTTCGGGCCATAGCAAACCTTACCACCGTAGTTCCAAAGAAGATCTGGATCTCATAAACAGTTTCCCTAGCTTTACAGAATATGATTGGCAACGTATTATCGGTGCTACGCCAAGGGTCAAGCAAAAGAAGAAGACGAAACATTCCTCTTCTTCGCACGTCTAGTTCCATAGCACATTCAGTTTTTTATTCTGTCCTACTCAGACGAGTTTTGGTTAATCCTTTTAATCATAGAAAAATATCCTCATCTTACCCTTGTAGAGTTAATGTCTACTGACAAAAACTCTTAATATTGTAGAACTACCTCAGGTGAGGATGTCAGTGCTAGAATGCAGGGGCTGTATTTGTGTCTTGAAAATGACATCTACCTCTATATCTACATTTATACTCCGCAAGCCACCCAACCGTGTGTGGCGGAGGGCACTTTACGTGCCACTGTCATTACCTCCCTTTCCTGTTCCAGTAGCGTATGGTTCGCGGGAAGAACGACTGTCTGAAAGCCTCCGTGCGCGCTCTAATCTCTCTAATTTTACATTCGTGATCTCCTCGGGAGGTATAAGTAGGGGGAAGCAATATATTCGATACCTCATCCAGAAACGCACCCTCTCGAAACCTGGACAGCAAGCTACACCACGATGCAGAGCGCCTCTGTTGCAGAGTCTGCCACTTGAGTTTGCTAAACATCTCCGTAACGCTATCACGGTTACCAAATAACCCTGTGACGAAACGCTCCGCTCTTCTTTGGCTCTTCTCTATCTCCTCGGTCAACCCGACCTGGTACAGATCCCACACTGATGAGCAATACTCAAGTATAGGTCGAACGAGTGTTTTGTAAGCCACCTCCTTTGTTGATGGACTACATTTTCTAAGGACTCTCCCAATGAATCTCAATCTGGCACCCGCCTTACCAACAATTAGTGGTATATGATCATTCACTACAAATCGTTCCGCACGCATACTCCCAGATATTTTACAGAAGTAACTGCTACCAGTGTTTGTTCCGTTGTCATATAATCATACAAAAAAAGGGTCCTTCTTTCTGTGTATTCGCAATACATTACATTTGTCTATGTTAAGAGTCAGTTGCCACTTCCTGCACCAAGTGCCTATCCGCTGCAGACCTTCCTGCATTTCGCTGCATCTGTCGAAATATCGCCGGTTGTCGAAAACTTCACTCGGATGCGTCTCTGCAAGTTATTTTAACAGTGGATAACTTATTTTGAAGACAAACGGTAGAACTTTGGGTAGAGAAGGAACAGCGCTATGAGATTTACGTAAGTCAAAACAAGAAAAGCGATGGGCAACTGAAGCTTTTTTAGTAGAAAAGGACTGTTTGTGTAGGTTTCTTGGGTAAGTGTTTAAGGAAAAAAATTACTTTTATGCGTTGGGAATGCATTCTTTTACCGTACTGAAATGTGGACGTCCTGAAGACATAATGATCAGCGTTAAGGAGGCTTTTTACCTCGATCCTGCAGGCAGCAATAAGATGTGAACTGAAAAGAGAAATATTGAATGTGACGGTGTTAAAGGATATGAGGGAGGGAATGTGGCTTCTAAAGAGAATCAGAAGTAAGAAAAGCAACTGATGAGCGTGGAGTAGACATTACAAGAAGAAAAAAAATTCTTCTGAAATTTCGTTTTATCTAACGAATTGAGGAAGACTTTAAATTATGTCAGAAGAATAAATTCGTCATACGCCCAACCACTTAGTGTTCTTTCGGTAACACTGGTTCTAACATTCGGCGTGGCGTCTGTTGTTCTATGTCGTGCCTCCCTACCACTTTCGCGCAACGACGCTCTGAGCGTGTTTTTTAGGGAATTGACTAGTTTGAGCCTGGGACCTGTTGCTGGTAAGGAGACGCCAGACCACACATGACATGTAGAGTTAAGAAGAGTTCAGTGAGACTAGCAATGATATAACCAAATACTTAATGATTTCAGCGTCAGCTCCACTCCACTCCTTAATACCAACTAAATTTAGTGGAAGGGGTTGAAGGCTTTCCTATTTTTAGTTAGCAGGTAAAATAACGTCGAAAAAGCAGTTAAGTTTACCATTGGAAATTTTATTCTACTCACAAAACATTGTTTATAAATTGTACTATTGATAAAAGGACATGTTTTAATACAGGATGATAAAAACCAACTGCGTTCAACAAAAATGTGAACGAATATTCCCTGAATGGGATTCCAAGTTCTACAATGGGTCAAAGGATGACCTATGCCATATCACATCTATAATCTAGGTTTAAATTAAGTTTCACAAAAGAGAAAACTATCAACACAGTCTACAGTGACCCTCAATTATCTTTAATTACTTATCTAACTTGTCGTAAATTACAGTGGCTGATGTGGCTTCTCAATAATTATATAACAGAAAAATCGTCGCGTTTCAGATTTTAACTTACGTAGCAAATGTTAATACCATGAGCTTCAATTGACGATCGACACTGGTATTACGTAAAAAGGGGATGTAACAGATGAGATTTGTGCAGTTCTGAGTGAAGCCTTATCCGCTCAAAAATGTGGCATCGCTTGCATTCATTACCTTGTCCGTGTTCGTCAGGGGGTGGCGGCTGGCGCAGCTCCATACAGCTCGCCGTCTCGGAAGCAACTCTCCCCTAACATCTCCTTACTACAATATACCGAAGTTGGTTTAAAAAAAAACTATCTGGCTGTGTTTTCATCTGACCAACCAGGGTCTCAATGTTAACCTTAAGCTCCGCCTACAAAAATTCTGTCTATCCTATGAGAAACGTTATACTTTTCGTGGTGGGGCAATGTATTTAAAGTTTGCAACGTAACAGAGACGCGAAAAAGTATCACGCTAAAACTTGCAGCTGGTGTGGCCCTTTTAGTGTTATCGTAAGATCTCTACTGTTCTTCTGGAGCACTCTAGCTTTTAACATGGGCTGGGGGGTGGTCCTCGTGGTTAGCTTACTTGAACTTCTTGAAATTTTTCGTCAATTTCTTTATGGACTTCTAACATGAGTTGAGGCGATTCCCCCTTTTGTGCATACCATTCTAATTCTTCATCCTCTTTATCTCGCGTCGTTCTCAATTGTTTGTTTATAACTGGTAATTCTTCTAAATTTAGCTTTTGCCCAAAGTTAAGTGTGACATTCCCGAATGTTACGCGAACTTTCCCCATATCTATTATCACTCGTCTCTCATTTAAAAAATCTGCACCTATAATCAAATCTACAGTTAGTTCAGGTATAATCACGAAGTTGGCTTCGATCTTTTGACCTTGACACGAAAGAGTTAACCTTGTTTGTCTCGTAAGTTCCGCAGTATTGTTTCTAATAGGACCTCTTACTTTAATCTTACGTGTTTTCTGAACTGGCAATTCCTCATTGGCATTACACCACATAAATAAATTTTCTGAGATCGCAGTCAGTTCACTTCCGCTTTCAATTACAATATTGACTGGGATATGCTTTACCACGGCCTTCGCAATTGGTTGAATTTGAAAGGGTTGGTTCTATTTTTCTTCTTCTTGCATCAACGAATCCTCCACTGAATCATACATGAATCTTTTCAGGAATTTCCCTTGTGAATTCGAACTTTCTGTAGGATAAGCTTCGACTGCTACTTCTCTCTCTTTTATTTCCTCTTCTGTATTTCTTCCTTCATTTACGGTTTCTTCAACATCTTCTACTTTTTCCGCCTGCCGCGGTGGTCTAGCGGTTCAGGCGCTCAGTCCGGAACCGCGCGACTGCTACGGTCGCAGGTTTGAATCCTGCCTCGGGCATCTGTGTGTGTGATGTCCTTAGGTTAGTTAGGTTTAAGTAGTTCCAAGTTCTAGGGGACTGATGACCAGAGATGTTAAGTCCCATAGTGCTCAGAGCCATTTGAACCATTTTCTACTTTTTCCTCATCCTCGTCTATCTTCTCCTTCTTCGTTGCTACTTCCACATAATCGCATCTAAATTCTCTAATTATCGCTTCATATCTTCCTTCATTATATACGTTGGGTTGTGTGGCCACTAGTAACTTATTTTCAACTTCTGTCGACTGAGCATTATCCTCATTGAATTCGCTTTCCCTGGTTTCCATCTCAAATAGCTCTGCGATACACATTTCTTCGTCCTTTCCTCCTACATTCGTTGTGCATGCTTCTGATAATTCATCTTCCCCGTCAGTATTCTCCCAATTAACTTCGTCCCAACATGATATTGCTATTTTCCTGTCTTCGTTTTCATCTGGTCCCTGCGGATTTGTTTCTTCCTTCTTCTCTTCTCATGATAAGGTATTTACTTCTCTGTTCAAGGTGCTGCAATTGTCCTGGGTCGGTGCGTCATTCCCTTTGGCATGGGCGCTTAGCAGTCAATTCGAACGATTTTCGGGGTTTGGTGGTCTTACCTCCACCTCTTCTCTCAGTATTCTCTTTTCTTGCTCCGCTTGTTGATATTGGTTTCTTTGTTGATAATTTGGCGGTCTATTTGCGCTCCAATACCCGTTCCAGTTGTCGTTATTCCCTCTGTAATAGTTGTTGCCGTTCCTGGGTGAATTATAGTTATTGCCATATTCCCTTCTAAATCAATAACCTGTGCTTTGTTGAAATCTATTGTTGTTTCTTGGTGCGAAGTTATCACGTGGTTCGTAATTATTGTTTCTTCGTACTGTGTCTTGTGGATTCCACTGCTTTTTGCTTTCGTTTTAACGTGCGCTTCGTCTTTTTCTTGCGTCATCTTCCGAAAATATGAACTCTAGTTCCCTTACAATGCCTTTAAATGCTTCGACGTCATTGCCTCCACGACCTACTAATGATTGCTGGTATTTCAATGGTAACTTCATCGCGCATTATTTAATCAACTCTTCATCACTGTATGGTACATCTAAGCATTGATTTTTCTTTGCCATTAATTCGAAAAATTTCACGGGACTCTTCTCTCCTGAATTTTCAAAATATGGGTTGTGTAATAATCCGTACTTCACTCTCTTCTGTGCTTCGCTGGACCAATATCGTGAGAGAAACTTCTCTCTGAAATCTTCGTACGATCGGCATGTCGCTGCAACATTTTGCATGATTTCTGCGACTGTTCCTGACATGTGTGCACATGTTGTTGTTGTTGTGGTCTTCAGTCCTGAGACTGGTTTGATGCAGCTCTCCATGCTACTCTATCCTGTGCAAGCTTCTTCATCTCCCAGTACCTACTGCAACCTACATCCTTTTGAATCTGCTTAGTGTATTCATCTCTTGGTCTCCCCCAATGATTTTTACCCTCCACGCTGCCCTCCAATACTAAATTGGTGATCCCTTGATGCCTCAGAACATGTCCTACCAACCGATCCCTTCTTCTGGTCAAGTTGTGCCACAAACTTCTCTTCTCCCCAATCCTATTCAATACTTCCTCATTAGTTATGTGATCTACCCATCTAATCTTCAGCATTCTTCTGTAGCACCACATTTCAAAAGCCTCTATTCTCTTCTTGTCCAAACTATTTACCGTCCATGTTTCACTTCCATACATGGCTACACTCCATACGAATACTTTCAGATATAACTTCCTGACACTTAAATCTATACTCGATGTTAACAAATTTCTCTTCTTCAGAAACGCTTCCCTTGCCATTGCCAGTCTACATTTTATATCCTCTCTACTTCGTCCATCATCAGTTATTTTGCTCCCCAAATAGCAAAACTCCTTTACTACTTTAAGTGTCTCATTTCCTAATCTAATACCTTCAGCATCACCCGACTTAACTCGACTACATTCCATTATCCTCGTTTTGCTTTTGTTGATGTTCATCTTATATCCTCCCTTCAAGACACCATCCATTCCGTTCAACTGCTCTTCCAAGTCCTTTGCTGTCTCTGACAGAATTACAATGTCATCGACCAACCTTAAAGTTTTAATTTCTTCTCCATGGATTTTAATACCTACTCCAAATTTTTCTTTTGTTTCCTTTACTGCTTGCTCAATATAGAGATTGAATAACATCGGGGAGAGGCTACAACCCTGTCTTACTCCCTTCCCAACCACTGCTTCCCTTTCATGTCCCTCAACTCTTATAACTGCCATCTGGTTTCTGTACAAGTTGTAAATAGCCTTTCGCTCCCTGTATTTTACCCCTGCCACCTTTAGAATTTGTAAGAGAGTATTCCAGTCAACATTGTCAAAAGCTTTTTCTAAGTCTACAAATGCTAGAAACGTAGGTTTGCCTTTCCTTAATCTTTCTTCTAAGATAAGTCGTAAGGTCAGTATTGCCTCACGTGTTCCAGTATTTCTACGGAATCCAAACTGATCTTCCCCGAGGTCCGCTTCTACTAGTTTTTCCATTCGTCTGTAAAGAATTCGTGTTAGTACTTTGCAGCTGTGGCTTATTAAACTGATTGTTCGGTAATTTTCACATCTGTCAACACCTGCTTTCTTTGGGATTGGAATTATTATATTCTTCTTGAAGTCTGAGGGTATTTCGCCTGTTTTATACATCTTGCTCACCAGATGGTAGAGTTTTTTAGGACTGGCTCTCCCAAGGCCGTCAGTAGTTCCAATGGAATGTTGTCTACTCCGGGGGCCTTGTTTCGACTCAGGTCCTTCAGTGCTCTGTCAAACTCTTCACGCAGTATCGTATCTCCCATTTCATCTTCATCTACATCCTCTTCCATTTCCATAATATTGTCCTCCTTTCTGCTTTCCCTTCTTTGCTTAGAACTTGGTTTCCATCTGAGCTCTTGATGTTCATACATGTGGTTCTCTTATCTCCAAAGGTCTCTTTAATTTTCCTGTAGGCAGTATCTATCTTACCCCTAGCGAGATAAGCCTCTACATCCTTACATTTGTCCTCTAGCCATCCCTGCTTAGCCATTTTGCACTTCCTGTCGATCTCATTTTTGAGACGTTTATATTCCTTTTTGCCTGCTTCATTTACTGCATTTTTATATTTTCTCCTTTCATCAATTAAATTCAACATTTCTTCTGTTACCCAAGGATTTCTACGAACCCTCTTCTTTTTACCTACTTGATCGTCTGCTGCCTTCACTACTTCATCCCTCAGAGCTACCCATTCATCTTCTACTGTATTTCTTTCCCCCATTCCTTTCAATTGTTCCCTTATGCTCTCCCTGAAACTCTGTACAACCTCTGGTTCTTTCAGTTTATCCAGGTCCCATCTCCTTAAATTCCCACCTTTTTGCAGTTTCTTCAGTTTTAATGTACAGGTCATAACCAATAGATTGTGGTCAGAGTCCCCATCTGCCCCTGGAAATGTCTTACAATTTAAAACCTGGTTCCTAAATCTCTGTCTTACCATTATATAATCTATCTGATACCTTTTAGTATCTCCAGGGTTCTTCCATGTATACAACCTTCTATCATGATTCTTAAACCAAGTGTTAGCTATGATTAAGTTGTGCTCTGTGCAAAATTCTATCAGGCGGCTTCCTCTTTCATTTCTTAGCCCCAATCCATATTCACCTACTACGTTTCCTTCTCTCCCTTTTCCTACACTCGAATTCCAGTCACCCATGACTATTAAATTTTCGTCTCCCTTCACTATCTGAATAATTTCTTTTATTTCATCATACATTTCTTCAATTTCTTCGTCATCTGCAGAGCTAGTTGGCATATAAACTTGTACTACTGTAGTAGGTGTGGGCTTCGTATCTATCTTGGCCACAATAATGCGTTCACTAAGCTGTTTGTAGTAGCTTACCCGCATTCCTATTTTCCTATTCACTATTAAACCTACTCCTGCATTACCCCTATTTGACTTTGTGTTTATAACCCTGTAGTCACCTGACCAGAAGTCTTGTTCCTCCTGCCACCGAACTTCACTAATTCCCACTATATCTAACTTTAACCTATCCATTTCCCTTTTTAAATTTTCTAACCTACCTGCCCGATTAAGGGATCTGACATTCCACGCTCCGATCCGTAGAACGCCAGTTTTCTTTCTCCTGATAACGACATCCTCTTGAGTAGTCCCCGCCCGGAGATCCGAATGGGGGACTATTTTACCTCCTGAATGTTTTACCCAAGAGGACGTCATCATCATTTAATCATACAGTAAAGCTGCATGCCCTCGGGAAAAATTACGACCGTAGTTTCCCCTTGCTTTCAGCCGTTCGCAGTACCAGCACAGCAAGGCCGTTTTGGTTATTGTTACAAGGCCAGATCAGTCAATCATCCAGACTGTTGCCCTTGCAACTACTGAAAAGGCTGCTGCCCCTCTTCAGGAACCACACGTTTGTCTGGCCTCTCAACAGATACCCCTCCGTTATGGTTGTACCTACGTTACGGCTATCTGTATCGCTGAGGCACGCAAGCCTCCCCACCAACGGCAAGGTCCAAGGTTCATGGGGAATAGTAAAATCCATGAACCAGGTAGAGTTGAATTCATCTTAAGTAAAGAAGTGATAGCTTTAAACAAAGCAGTAGCAACAGTGGAGGCTAACATGACTCACAGAAATGAATTTCTGTTGTTCAATGCTACCTATTTGTTTTTTGTGTGCACCATCCCACAAAGGTATATTTAAAAAAATACTTTTTATTATTATACTGCTGACAGTATTTATGTTGATGTCGTTCATGATTTTATTTTTATTAATGATGAAGTGAATTGAAATGCAGCAGCTAATGATGAAGTTGCTAGTGATTGAGACAATAATGTAGTCGATTTTTTTATTTTTGGTAATTTAGAAAGTGTTAAAGGGGCTGAAGTCTTTCTAGTGGTGAAATCAGATGCAACAGTAGAGAAACTGTAGGGGCTTAAGATCAAACATGAGTGCATTAATAGAAAGTGGTAGAAAAATACAACACATAAGAGTTGTGATGATGATATATTTTTAGGATATAAGAGACTTACATGTAGGAATTAATAAACTGCAGGAAGGGAAAATGGGTGGTTTTATAAATACAGAAATACCTATGGTCAGAGGGACTGAGAAGAGTTTGTCTGTGCCTTTATTTGGGAAACAATTAAATTCAACTTTGCAAGGGTGTTGTTATGCAACATAGGCAGATATTTCTTGGAAAATGACTTACAACAAGATTTTTGAGTGTGTTTTGGAAATAGAGCCACTTGATGAGGAATATAATATAGTTACAATACAGTCATTTAAAATATAATTTTCATGGATTTTTTAGAGGAAGAGAAGCTTGAGGAGAGAATCAGTACTAGAACATAATCAGTGTTGAATGTAAAAATAATTCTGAAGCGAAGGGTTTACTGGATACAGGGAGTCAAGTTTGTGGTGTGCCCGGGACGGTTTTAGATAATATAAAAGCACACACTTTAGTTGAGATGCCAGTCACTGGAGTGAATATATGAGGAGCAACAAATAAGCTAAGCAAGACAGCAGATTTTCGTAACATTCAGAATTTAGTCAGGCATGTTCAGGGAGCCCAGATCTAAGTCTCAATTTTGTATTAGGTATGGAATGGATGACAAAAATAGAGGGACTTAATTAGCTACAGTATGCAACTGTTTTAATGTAAAGAAGGTAATAACAGTTTTACAGTTGCATTTAACAAGATTTTACCAGGCAAAGAAGCTGTAGCTTCAATCTCCAACTGTGGCATGAATCTGCTGACAACTATAAGCAGTGGGATCAGCTTGAGTTAAGTAAGTACAAGACAGTTTGTGCAGTTAATGGATGTGGCCAAAACATTAAAAGACTTGTGGACTATCAGAGAAAGAGTTACTTGCTGTAGGATGGGGATGTATCAAGTTCTGAAATTAACTTCTAGGCATTTAAAGACCATAAATCACTCAGCTATCTGCAAGAATTTGAATTTACTAAATAGTAGATGAACAAGATGGGCCATGTTCAAATATCAGGTATATCAAAGTATAACAATGTGGCTGACTACTTTTCTAGGGTACCATTTGGTGAGAACAAGGTACGTGATGAGAATGAGGAAGAGGGGGAATTTAGGGTGAAGTACATCAAAGGAGTGCCCAATGAAAGAACCGTAAAAGGTGTGTGCAAGCATATATGGCAATCACAGAACTGTGAAAACTATCTGGTTAGTAAGCCAATGGCCTTGCCGCAGTGGTAACACCAGTTCCCGGCAGATCACCCAAGTTAAGCACCATCAGGCTGGGCTAGCACTTGGATGGGTTACCATCCGGTCTGCTGAGTGCTGTTGGCAAGTGGGGTGCACTCAGCTCTTGTAAGGCAAACTGAGGAGCTATGGCCACATGCCCCTCCATATCCGCATCCAGTGACACCTGTGGGCTGAGGATGACATGGCGGCCGGTCGGTACCGATGGAGTTTACTTTAGTTTTTTTCTGGTTAGTAAAGAAACATTTAGGTAATAGGGCATGAGAAACATAATAAAAATTACATGACTTTTGTCATATGTGTGCACATATAAAGTCTAATTTGCGTGTTAGCGTCCAGTGTTCTGGTAATCCTACTCGGAATTGATCAATAAAAGTTCGTGGATGTAATGAGTTTCCTTCTCGAAAGTGTTGAAATTTTCTGACTGTGAGGAAATGATCGTTGTCGTACATCGTCATAGTTCCATATGAAATTCGCGATTCTTCGCCACCTTTGTTTCTGATCATTTCTCCGGTCGTTCCGGTTGTGGTAGATCGATTGGATATTGTCCACTGTAACTTTCGCGTACTCTTGCGTAGTATCGTTGGAGTGGTACGCAATAATTTTCTTCCGTCGGTTGTGAGCGTGTAGCTGAATGCATTGCACTGTACTCTTCGCGACCTGGCTTTCCATTGTCAGGTATTGGTTCGGTATCTTGTCTGGCTAACCTTGCCGCTTCATTGCACGATCCAAACTGTCTTGAAACATACATTTGTGATTCCGCATGTGTTTGTGGTGCCGTTTGTTCATCAAGAATTTCGAAACGTGTTTGGTGCTGTGCAGGCTCTCTGATTTCACATATGTTACTTTCCGCCTGTGATTAGAATCGAAAATGCATGATATCTTCGTTAATTGCTTGTTTTTTCGGTGCTGTTAGAGATACGGATGTGGTTGCAGAGTCAGTGCTTGTTCGATCCTGTTCACTACGCTCTTCCATGGTTTGCAACAACTCTGTTCGCAATTTCTGAAATTGTTGCTTCGTTTGCGCTTTTATTTTGACTATGCGGTTATAATATCTTTTCAGCGCTGCTTTTGTAACACACTGTTTTCAACAATTTCACGCGCTGTATCTGCTGCTTGTCTAGTAATTACGTTTATCTGTTTCTCTAAGTTCTTGACTTCTCCCTGGTTGTTGTTACGTAATGTTTTTATCTCGTCCTGAATGTCATTACGCAATGCTTGTAGGTCCGCTTGTACCTTGTCAGTGTCCGTTCTCAATTGATTGTGACCTGTTATTAACTTTCCTACCACTTCTCGAAATTCTTTTGCTTAGTCTTCAATATGACTTAGGTGTAACTGATTTTTTGTTTTGTTCTTTAATCTCACGCATTTGGCTCGTGGTTTCTGCAATTTGTTTCGTCGTTTCTGCATTCTGAATTTTAATTTGGTTCGCAATTTCTTTATTTTGTCTTGTCATGGTTTCCGTCATTAACTGTAGTAATTCTGCCAGATTGGTGGGCCCTATTGCGTTTTCTTCCGACGTCCTACGCTCTGTGTTTTCGCCCAAGTGTTGGTTTGCAACCGACTGCATTGAACTGTGCTGTGACACGTTTCTGCTCGAATTCCTTGTACTCTGTGGTGAGGGAGCTCTGATTACTTGTACTAAGGGTTCTACGTATTCAAGACGCAACTTAGAATCCTCATCGGCTGTCTCTCTACTTTCCTGCTCCTCTGTCGTATGCTGACTTATGTTTTCTATGCCTTTATGTACATTATCCTCTTTATGGTGCGTTATCTGTCCTATTTATCGCGATACTGCATCGTCTATTGTACTGTCCTCTATTCTCTGTCCGTCTTCATGCTGGGTCTCTACCTCAATTCGGTCAATGTCTCGATCTGCCTTTGCTAATCTTTCCGAATCCCTTATTTTCTGTTTTAAAAGCAATTCACGAGCCCTACTTCGCGTCGACATGCGCTCATACGATCTCACGCGTTTCATAAACTTTTTGCACACACGACTTGACAATCCATTCACTTACTCGTAGGGGCAGAACCAACTTGTCAACGATGTATCCGCCACCAGTGCGCTTGCATTGGAGAGAAAACTTAATTCTAACAATATTAAAATTCATAATTATGCTATTACCTCTGCTAGAATGTCTCACGTTCTATTGGATACTTTCTTACTATCTATCGCTGCAGCTACTGTTTCGACTAATTATAACTTTAGGAAAAAAATTTTTACTGCGAAAATTTGTCAACAGGATATTTTTCTGACCGAGTTAGGCATGTTGTCGCCCTTCAATCATGGTATTTTACCATCCTCGCAGAGTCGCCATTCTCTAAAATTCTGCGTGGTGTCTGTTGTTCTATGTCGTGTCTCCCTACCACTTTCGCGCAACGACGCTCTGTGCGTGTTTTTTAGGGAATTGACTAGTTTGAACCTGGGATCTGTTGGTGGTAAGGAGACGCCAGACCACACATGACATGTAGAATTCAGAAGAGGTCAGTGAGACTAGCGATGATATAATTAAACTCTTAATGATATCAGCGTCAGCTCCACTCCACTCCCTGTAAAAGAATCTTAATACCAACTAAATTTAGTGGAAGGGGTTCAAGGCTTTCCTATTTTTAGTTAGCAGGTAAAATAACGTCGAAAAAGCGGTTAAGTTTACCATTGGAAATTTTATTCTACTCACAAAACATTGTTTATAATTGTACTATTGATAAAAGGAAATATTTTAATACAGGATGATAAAAACCAACTGCGTTCAACTAAAATGCGAACGAATATTCCCTGAATGGGTTTCCAAGCTCTACAATGGACCGAAGGATGACCTATGCCATATCACATCTATAATATAGGTTTAAATTAAGTTTCACAAAAGAGGAGACTATCAAAATGGTCTACAGTGACCCTCAATTATCTTTAATTACTTATCTAACTTGTCGTAAATTACAGTGGCTGATGTAGCTTCTCAATAATTATATAACAGAAAAATCATCGCGTTTCAGATTTTAACTTACGTAGCAAATGTTAACACCATGAGCTTCAATTGACGATCGACACTAGTATTACGTAGAAAGGGGATGTAACAGATGAGACTTTTGCAGTTCTGAGTGAAGCCTTATGCGCTCAAAAATGTGGCATCGCTTGCATTCATTACCTTGTCGGTGTTCGTCAGGGGGCGACGGCCGGCGCAGCTCCATACAGCTCGCCGTCTCGGAAGCAACTCTCCCCTAACTTCTCCTTACTACAATTTACCGAAGTTGGTTAAAAAAAAACTATCTGGCTGTGTTTTCATCTGACCAATCAGGGTCTCAATGTTAACCTTATGCTCCGCCTTCAAAAATTCTGTCTATCCAATGAGAAACGTTATACTTTTCGTGGTGGGGCAATGTTTTTAAAGTTTGCAACGTAACAGTGACGCGAAAAAGTCTCACGCTAAAACTTGCAGCTGGTGTGGCCCTTTTAGTGTTATCGTAAGATCTATACTGTTCTTCTGGAGGGCTCTATCTTTTGACAAGGGCTGGGGGGTGGTCCTGGAGGTTACTTTTCGTGGTGGGGCAATGTTTTTAACGTTTGCAACATAACAGAGACGAGAAAAAGTCTCAAGCTAAGACTTGCGGCTGGTGTGGCCCTTTTTGTGTTATCATAAGATATCTACTGTTCTTCTGGAGGGCTCTAGCTTTTAACATGGGCTGGGGGGTGGTCCTGGTGGTTAGCTGGAGACGTGGGTGTCCGTCCCTTATCGTAGGGCCTTCTAGCTTAACACGGTTCTGCTCTCGGCTTCTGTTCTCGTTTCTCCCCTCGGAACTGCGTCTGTCTCACGGTGGGAAGGTATGACATGCATTTAGGCATACTTGTGTTAGTCTGTGGTATTCCATTTGCTCACTCGTTACTCGTGTTACTTTGGGTAATTTAATGTCACGATTTATTCGGAGCTATGTCACATACTACTGGATTTGCTTATCATGTCAGGGTTTTCATGGAAGGTGTTGGATTTGCTTGACACCCTACATGGTAACACGTTTTGTCCTTGGAGTGATTCTGAAATACCACAGTAACTGTCGGTCTAGTTTGCACATTAAATAGTCTTCACCTGCTTTCTTCCTAAACGTTGTGAGTTCTTCACCCTTCTGCCATAATTACGGTAGCATTTATGTTAAAATCTATTGCCACGTTAACCACTGTAGCTCTCTGACAGGTTCTGATAAAGTTTGATGGTCTTCCCTGAAAACTGTAGTGAAATAACAGTGCTCGATCAATGCACTGTATATAGCGAAAGATAATATAAAGTTTTTTTGCCGTGGAAAGATGATAAAAAGTGCCATAACCAGTTTATGGAGCTTTGCTGGGCAATTTCCGCAACTGTAGGTCTAATATAAAATCGAATAAACGCACCAGCTGCACCTTTATTTTTCTTGTAAATGCCAGGATTGGTTTCGGCCGCCAAGCCCATTATACAGTGGCTATGCACTATCCCACATAATTTTGCAACCCAAAGCGATTATGGACAATGGAAAAAATACATTATAAAGTGCATTTTATTCTTTTCTAAGCGTTTGTTCAGGTCACGGAATACATATATAAATGCAACTATTAAATTCGGATTCCTCATAGTCGCCACATTTTGCTTTAACCACTGCCTTCCATACTCCTGGCACGCAATGGGTCAGTTTTGGCAGTGTTCCACTTGGGATCAGTTTCCATTCTTGATGCGGGACCTCCCACAAGTGTATCCCCCCTCATGATTCCTCGTTTTCGGATCCTCCAGTACAGTTCATTCCATAGTATCTCGACTGGGTTACAACCAGGGGACTGGGAAAGCCATTACATATCTTTCAAAATTTTACAAACCTCTAGAGGCTTCTCATAATTCTGACACGAGCGGGATGTATATTTTCGGTCGTTGTCTTGCTACAAGGCAAACCCTGTTCCAGTCTGACACAAACCAGATGCCTTTTTGGCATAACGCTGGAGAATGGCATGATAATTCTTTTGATTCATTTTTCCAACTATTTTCACCAAGTCGTCGAATTTTTTGCCTCCGAAAGACACCCACACCATCATAAAGAAGCTCCACGCTACACACATGGAATTATACACTGAGGATTGAAGCAATCATGGGGTGAGGTGCATACGAATTAAAGGCATTTACTTCTAGATATTTCGAACTTCGATTCATCACTGAATAAGACTTCCCTAATCCCCTGCTTTCGTACCCCACTGACGCCCTCTTTTCTTGTTAAGAAGTTGCAAATATGGTTTCCTTGCTGCTACATAACACTGGAGGTAATTATCTGCCAGGCGCCGTCTCACCTTTCACTTACTCTCTGGTGTATCCCTAGTTGTGTTTAGAACAGCAGTCAATTCACGGACAGTTCTCTATCTATTACGTTTACACTCGTTACCAAATACTTTCCTTGGCGTTCTTATATTTTCCTAGGTACTCCAGAGCGAGAATGATCATTATAGGGGCCTGTATCCGATGCCGGTTTACAGCCTTAACAACTTCGCTGATGAAAATCTCCTTATTCTTTGATATTTGTCGGATACTTTTGTATTCTTGATGCAAAGTCATTGTCATCCCCTATGAATCATAAGGAATTTGTTATTTTGGGGACATTATCAGTTGCTGTCGATGCGTGTCGTAACTTGATTCAAACGGAATTGCAGCTGATCGGAAAGGTAAACACCGTACCTCGTGCTAGCACACCCGGCATGTTTATTAGATCTGCTCGGACAAGCAAAGTCAGTTTACATAGAACTGAGCAAAACCAGTACATATCGTTTTGTATGTATATCTACAATCATTATCTGTACAATACTCTAAGTGTCTTATTAGTCGGTATTTGAGTACACTATTCTGTATTCTGACCAGTTACTCACATAGGTCACTCCCATCTTGTTCTATTTTTAACATACAACTTGGTATTACAGAGGGTAGTGTATATCGACTTGAAACTATCTAGAAAGACCAAATGTTGACTTCACGGCGGCACATTGCCACTAGAAAATGATATTATCCATCGAAACTAGTCGTGATATTAACAAGAAAAATAAAAATGCAAATTAAAAAAAAGTGTGTATTGCCTGCAGTACCAGCATTAGTGGCAACCGCTATAATACTGGTGTAAGTGCTTATAAGTGTAGTGTAGGATATACTGCAATGAAACTATGTGCCTGATTTGGACTCGACGCTAGACACTGCCTTGATCAGAGCTTCAGTCTGCTGATTGTAAGATTCTAATAATTTTATTTGCTAAAGTGATACTAATTATTTATCAAAAGCATCGGCTGCGTTAACAAAAGGAAAAATGGGGTTGGTTAAAGTAGAAAAATTTGGCTACTAAAAGTAAGTTAACCTTTACAACAGAACTATATATGTGCATAAAAACCTACGCGACCTCATAAGCGCACAGATAACATTTTACTTGTAAAATATGTAAGCGAGGGATAATCGTTTGGGTTTTGTTGAAAGACAATTCTTTGAGAAATCGTATTCAGCTTTCCGCATCACTCTTCCCTGCTGTCACTACGATCTGTATAATGTTATAACATGCTACGAATAGTTCTGTATTTCTTAATATAATGTTGAGAGATTTTATTTAGTACTATCATTATTCCTTTTTCTAATAGTGATTGTAAATACTTTTCAGCTTTTGCGCCGGTAGGCGACGAGTCAAGCTGGATACGGCGATGTCACTGACCGGCCACCATTACAGCAGTCTTAAATTCATATCGCATAGTCAATAATACAACGTGCATTCATTACAACGCCCATACAGGCATTGGAATACTGATTCACGCTCACGTAACACCCTTTTAGCAGCGAATCAGCGACCGGTGATTACGTCGACATTATTCCCTACCTCACATCATTAAAAAAAATTCCGCTTTCTATTCTAGTTAGTAATCAGATAATTAACTTTTGACCTTTTATTTGAAGTAAAAGAGGCACTACATGTCCTGTATTTAAGAGAATGGATTGGTAGAAAGGAAGATAATGATTTAACTGACTGTCGACGACGAGGTCATTAGAGACGGTGCACATTATCGGATTGTGTGTAATATTCGAACTTTAGCCTGTTGAGAACCTTTACCTACACAAGACGAGTAAGATTAAACGGGCATACTGTAATGTAGATGAAAAGTTAATCTGTCATGTTTGGGAGCAAAAGAGCAGAAAACATTAGGAGGTAGACAATGATAACAACAAGCATGACAGACTGTTGCTGCTGTTGGGTTGGGTAAATATCGTTTGACATTATTGGGCGGGAGACCAGCGTTTGGGGTTACGGGCCGCATGTTAATAGTATTTCTATTTGATGCCATTTGGCGACATGTGCGTCGATGAAGGTTAGATGAAATTACTAGGAAACACACACCCAGTAACCGAGCGGAGAAAATCTTCGACCCGGCCGGGAATCGAACCCTGGACACCGCGATGTAGAGGCCACGGCGTTAACTTCTAGATCACGAGTTGCTGGGTCAAGTAATTACATAAAGGTAAAAATTGCAGAACAGGAGGTAGGGGAAAACATCAAAGCAACAAAAACTCTGTTCACTTAAAGGGAAAGGTTCATAGGCGCTTCGCTAATTCAAAGGATACCGGCAGCAATGATCGCACCGTCGACGGATCACAAAGCCCTAATTTTCCTTCCTTTTCTTTGTTCGCTAGAGTAGTTTCACAGACGCATTTTCTGCTTTATTTTAATTGGGTGTGTTCACGAAATACACCCTATTTAAAGGAGGCACCAAATCCACAATTTTGAAGATACGGCGCCGGCCGCTGTGACCGAGCGGTTCTAGGGGCTTCAGTCTGGAACGGCGCGTGTCCGCTACTGTCGCAGCTGCGAATCCTGCCTCGGGCATGGATGTGTGTGATCTCCTTAGGTTAGTTAGGTTTAAGTTGTTCTAAGTTCTAGTGGACTGATGACCTCAGATATTAAGTCCCATAGTGCTCAGAGCCATTTCAACATTTGAAGATATACCAATGAATTTTGTACGCGATTGACATGAAATAAACACATTTACTATCAAATTCCTTGGATTAAATGGATTTACCCTTTTCACAGAATTTCAGACTTTTATTTTCAAAAAACAGTGTATGAAACTTTTTCTCAGAAACCATTCAAGAGATTTCTACAAAATTTTCTCTGTTTAATGTCCTTGCATGTAGTAAGCTTCTCTGATGAGGTTTTCCCAGAAAAGGAAAATTTTAATAATTTTTAATTATAATTCTGTAAGTACTACATAAAATTCACTCAAAATTCCAACCACTTTGCCCCTCATCTCAGCTTAAGCCAGAATTTCTATATTTACACTTGAGACGGCATTTATTGTATTTATAGAAACAAATGTACCAAATTTCACATTTCTGGTTTTCATATATTCCGAGAAAAATGTACATAAACTTTAGAAAGCATAATTTTTAGGAAATGCAGTTTACAGTTCAGCCTAAAGTTTTTTTTCTTATGTCAGATTTTCGGAAGCCCCAGACTTGTATTCAGGGTCCTCGTTCTCTTCAAGACTTCTCTTCTGCTTTCTTGTTTTCTACCATCTTTCTTCCATCAAGTTTTCAATTGACATTTCAGCTGCAGAGAAGCGTTGTAAATCTATTTTTCTCGAGATGTCTTGAGTGAAATTTCTTACCTTAAAGCTTATTCTCTCTCCCAACGCTCTCATTATCAATTACAAGAAATGAATGATAAGTTGCTCTTCTGACAACTGTAGCAGATGAAAACGTGGTATTAGAGCATCGTGTCCATATCAGTGAATATAGAGTCTCATTTGTTTCTAAGCTACGGAATGGAGTAACAGATGATCTATTAAAACAATGGAAGTTTGCTTGAAAGTAATCCACGGAATCGTTGTTCACCGAGCTGATAATGAAGTGTTGCCTTAAAAAGTGGGTGTGGTGGGAAGGTTGTGTCACACATTTAATTGTTTTTCAGGCACTTCTGATGCGTATTCATCACTGAAACTTTGTGAACTTATTGTTCATAAGCTCCAATTATAAATGTAAAATAAACCGAAAATTTACATTTTTAGTAAATTTGGTGAACGTCTCCCGTTAACGTATTCCAGTTATACGCACACATCTTTATCCACAGCCTTTGTTATTTTTCTGTCACATATCTTTGAGGTTTTTAATCGCTTAAGCAGTTTTTATTCGTACTGCAAAATTAAAAAATGCCCTCTAGCAGAGCCAAAATTCTACGTGTGTGTCAGTATACGAAGAATAACCGACAGAAATGCTGAGGTTTAAGCTAAATGAAAAGTTAGTGCGCTTGTTAGCTTTCCAATTTCATGCATTTCATTTTAGTGTTGTTGTTACTAAAATTGGCACAAATTAGCGAAATCAAATGGTTCAAATGGCTCTGAGCACTATGAGACTCAACATCTGAGGTCATCAGTCCCCTAGAACTTAGAGCTACTTAAACCTAACTAACCTAAGGACATCACACACATCCATGCCCGAGGCAGGATTCGAACCAGCGACCGTAGCGGTCGCGCGGTTCCAGACTGAAGCGCCTAGAGCCGCTCGGCCACACTGGCCGGCTTGCGTAATCAGTCCGTCTCTGTGGTGCTTATTACTGTGGCAAAATATGAGAGCTGTCATATTTCCGGATATTTTAATAGTTCTTAGGATTTACTGTACGTCTCGTGAGAGGAATACTGTAATTAACGGCTATTTTGCCTTATTAACTGGATTGCAAGATCGATAATACATACAGCATAAATTATGTTGAGAATATTGTTACTAATTTCTAGTTGGCTCTATCGTCGATTTCATTTGGACCGAAGCCACCTCCGGAGTTCCGCTAATGCACATTTAGTGAATATTTACGGGGATCGCAAGTTGGAAAACACGCCGACCATTAAGGGACATTCGAGATTTGTTGAGGTAGCTTGTGAGAAGTATGAACTCTCCTGCAGAGGATGTCAACATGATGTTTTAAATCGTTTTAGACAACTCTAGTCTAATATATTTTACTTTCGCATTGTATATCTGCCAAACTGGAAAGTTGGAAAACGTTCCTAATTCTCTACAAATTCCACTTCATGAGAGAAAGTTGAGAAAACTGAGGATTTAGAAGTATTCAGCTTTCATGGTACACCTAGTCGGTAGTATCGTAAATATAATGGAATTCTTTATAGTATCTGAATGAAAATAAACATTATTAACGTTTTAATTAAGTATGACTGTATCAAGGATAACACACACAGATGCCGACATTAAAGAACTGCATAAGGCCGTGAATGGAAAGTGGTTTAGGAAGCGAGCTCGTTCATATATATTTGTGTGTGTGCATGTGCATGTGAGTGTGTGTGTGTGTATGTGTGTGTGTGTGTGTGTGTGTGTGTGTGTGTGTGTGAGAGAGAGAGAGAGAGAGAGAGAGAGAGGGAAGGAGAGAGAGAGAAAAGAGAAGGAGAGAGAGAAAGAGAGTTTTTGCTACCTGTCATCACGTCTGCAGCTCTGTTACACGAATTTTTGTCGCTGCAGTGTATCTTCACTTACAAATCTGTTTAAAAAACAGTTCCACGACACATGGTCTTACGCTTTGATGTGAATAGCCACGTACTCGTAAAAGTTTTGCCTTTATGTACGGAAAGATATCAAATAAATTGGAAATGTTCTACGATGTAGTCGAATGTCGTAGTTGTTGTTGTGGTGATCTTCAGTCCGGAGACTGGTTTGATGCAGCTCTCCATGCTACTCTATCCTGTGCAAGCTTCTTCATCTCCCGGTACCTACTGCAGCCTACATCCTTTTGAATCTGCTTAGTGTAATCATCTCTTGGTCTCCCTCTACGATTTCTACCCTCCACGCTGCCCTCCAATACTAACTTGGTGATCCCTCGATGTCTCAGAACATGTCCTACCAACCGATCCCTTCTTCTGGTCAAGTTGTGCCACAAGCTTCTCTTCTCCCTAATTCTATTCAATACCTCCTCATTAGTTATGTGATCTACCCATCTAACCTTCAGCATTCTTCTGTAGCATCACATTTCGAAAGCTTCTATTCTCTTCTTGTCGTTATACAGGCAAATAAATGGAATTTGTGACATCATAAAATAAAGAACATTAATAACAGTAATAATTATAGTTTTATTTATTTAACCATATGGCTAGGGCCCCCCGTCGGGCGGACCGTTCACCGGGTGCCGGTATTTAAATTTGATGCCACTTCGGTGACCTGCAGTCGATGAGGATGATACGATAGTTACAGTAATGATTATTAAATACATATATGTTTAGATCTATTTTTTGCTGCTAGGTGAAACTGAGTGAAGAACTCTCGACACAGTTACACTGAAAAGTTTCTTGTCTGAGATATATGATTATCCTGAGGTGGTATTTAATAACTCTAGTGTACCACAGAGATCATTTTAGGTCTTTAACATGTGTGATAGTAGTGCAATATATTTACAAAACAAATGCAACTATTCAGAATGCAGTATGTCAGAAATTGCCAATATCAAGACAGAAGTAGTACAGCCGGCGTTACGAAACTAAGATTTCTTTGTGCCGAACTTGGTTTGATAGACGTTAGTGGACACAAGTTTAGAGAGAGGCACAGTAAATATTTTCAACGTGCAGTGGGGAAGAACAGGAGTGGACGCATTTCTAATCATGTCTAGAAGAATGTCAAAAGCACACGTGTGCTGAAAATCTAGAGAATAGTAAAATGCAAGGTCATTCTAAATATATCGAGAACGGTTAAATAAATGGTCACGCTGTTTTTGATAAATTATAGCGGAAAATGGAGCGAGTATTCACACACATGTAATTAAGTTTTAACGTTTATAACTGCCGCATTATGAAATCAGTTTTTTATTTTCATAGAACTACGTTTCTCTATGGCAATGGAAACAATCGTCGAAGGGAACTTCAGTGATTTGTTATGTGTGGAAACTGATCAAATAGTAACAAGATAACAGCGTCTCAACCCACTGTCTTATCGTCAGTAGGTGTCTCAGAAACGTCTTTTCTTCTGTACAAAATGTAAGAAAATAAGGAGTCACGTACTGTCAGTGTTTTTGTTATTACGAGTGTGATATCAAGTGCTCAAATGTCCAGAACTGTTGCCTCTCGTGAATGGGCAAACATTCTCTGTTTCCTGAACAACTGGTACAATGATCTAAAAATTTTCTTTTAGGACTTGTTATAGAGGAAAGTGCTTTAAGCTGGTCTTTGCACCCTTCTAAAGTTGACCCCTAGGTCTCTTGGCTCTGCATTCTCACGAACTTTTACTGGGACCAAGTGTAAATGCTAATTTAGGCTTCTACCACTCCGTGACGGGCTTGTTACTTATCAGTTCGCCATGCCATGTTTTGGCAATGAATAAATATTTTACGTTGTGCTACAGTTTTCGGTATTTCACCTATAAATTGGCAGATAAACCTTCCAACTTCTATGTGTTCTTAATGGTAAAGTTAATGTTGATGATTAGACTATATCATTTAGATGTTTGATTAAAAATTTATTTTGTTAACAAACTGTAGGCTCTCGTCGCGTACACTGGATCCCCTTAAGTTTCCCAAACCGGTCTCCTCACTTTTCCAGGTTGAAAGTCTACCTGTTGTAGCAAACACTCTCATTATGTTGAAATTCTTTTTCAGGTTCCAAGAGGGTAATGGGGATGGTTGATCAAACAATGTGGAGAACGTCTAATACGACTAACGGTATTGATCCACTCAGAAAAGGATGGACTTGAAGAAGGCCAACAAAGAATTTAATGTTCCACAGACAACGCTTATCAGATTGTCCAACATCAAATATAGCGTACATGGGGAAGCAGCAAACACAAAACGAGGCAGACATACAATTTTTGATACAGGTCTTGAAGAAGAGCTGGTTTATTATGCCTTGCCATGCAAATTTCTTTCTTTATGTTTATTTGTAATGACTTGTAGGGAACGGCCATAAAACTGGCACATAGAAATTAGCATTGAACATTCTTTCTAAGACAAAACTGCTCAAAAAACATTAGTTTTTTTCTTTAAACATCATAAAACTAGACTGTCAAAAAGAAAGTCTAGAGGAGCATCCTGTAACAAACATCTTGGGTTCATCAAAGAAAACAAAGAAGTTATATAAACTTCTGGAAGATGTTGTATTGAACCTACTTTAAAATTAATTTATTTTTTCTCTGATTTAATACCTCCTTCCAGTTTTGTCTACCGTTATGTTGTCTACTTATGCAGCGGATCATATTTTTGACAAGTATTTTTCAAACTCGATAAGCATAAGAAAATTTTAAATAAATTTCTCATAAGTTTTCATCATATTTTCTAAGAGTGAAATGTAAATGTGCGTGACATTATGATCGAAATATCACATGCTTTTAAAATTTTAATTTCCCTGTTTTCAATTTCTTTAATGAAAAAAAAATGCAGTTGCGGTTTTGCGCACTTTCTTAAACTATTTACGGAATGAGCAATATATCTGTCGCTTTGGTTCCACGTGATTTGCCTTATTTTTAGTGAATTGTCTTCCAAACACGGTGAAAGCATACCCGGCAGCAACTGCAGACATTTGTCCCTTTTTCGAAAGCAGTCAATAAAACAAGGACTAATGATTGGATTGGTGATCTCCGCACAACAACTTGACTAATCAGCGTCATCGTTTATCCATTAACAGGGTATGTCTACCGGCAACTGACCATTAGTGCGTATTGTTGTGACCGTGGTTTGCAAACGATGCTTCATCCGTAAACAAAATCAATACAGAATCGCCGCATTGGATTGTGGTTTCCGTGAACAATACGCGGGAAACTCTAAAGTACTTTTGAACTTCATTTCCATGAAGCAGTTGATGGGGTTAAACGTGGATATGATGAAATGTATCACAGTGTAGTATTCGCAGAACACTGCTTTAAAAGTATTCGCAGAACACTACTTCAAAATATGCCACTCGGACATTCAAGCTGACTCTGAATGACATGTGAACTGTGTGTTACCGCTGCTAAAATGTTAGCTGCCATTGTTTCTACAGTTACTGCTCTTTTTTGTTGGCATATATACCAGGCTATTTAACAGTGTTTGTATAGCCATGTCACGACGGCTTAGCGGGACTATGAAACCTTTCAGCTTTCTACCGAACCGCTGCTCCAATAGTCTGGCGACATTCACTTTTAATGAAAAGCATATCCACTTTATCGTCTCTCCTGTACGTCGTGAAAGCCTTGGTAGCTTATATGACCATTACAATAGCAGAGCACAGACTGATGACTTTCAAGCGTGCTTGTAAACACGCGAACAGTATTTGAGATACGTGTTTGTTTACATTTGGTACAGCACGAAATTCGTTCGCGGGACTACTTCTCCTGAAGACGGGAAATTAGTTTCCGCCGCTGTTAGCTTGCAGTAATTGATTTGGTTATACAAATGTCAGGTCGTGAGTCCTCTTAGAAAAATTTCCCAGTGCCACATAAAAAAGTAGATGGTGTTAGGTTATTACAGAATAAGAACGAAAAATGGTCCTATCACAGTGTAAAGAAAGATGGACATTTCGTGGGTAGAGTTAACGAATGTAAAAGAAGGCAAGTAGTTTGTCAACTTAACTGGCTGCTACACAGAATTTAAATAAAAAAGTCCTGACATATTCGAGTTCTTTTACTTGTTAGTTTTAGTACCCCCACTATCGCCCGCCCGGTTATATATATATATATATATATATATATATATATATATATATATATATATATATATATATATATATATAATGACTTTTGACCACTATTAAGGTAAATGCATTGTTTGTTCTCTATCAAAATCTTTCATTTGCTAACTATGCCTATCAGTACTTCAGTCTTTGTAATCTTTTACTTAGCTGGCAGTAGTGGCGCTCGCTGTATTGCAGTAGTTCGAGTAACGAAGATTTTTGTGAGGTAAGTGATTCATGAAAGGTACAGGTTACGCAAAATATATTGTGTGTGAGTTTAGTGTTGATCGGAATAGGTAAAGAGCGAAATGTCTGAGTACGTTCAGTTCTGCTCTGCTGTTTGAAAATCAAATAATGTAAGAGGTTTATCAGCACAGTCATTCATAAATTTTTTCTAAGGGGACGTTTCATATGTTACTAGTTTCGACGTTACACTGATACCATCTTCAGGCCCCACACGTCGTAGTCGTATAATCGCTATACGTGGAGGGAGCCATATAACTGGATCTGTGAATCAAATCACTGTGCAACAGCTCTTGGTGGCCAAGCAACACAGACCCTTCTCCATCAATGTAACGCCAAAACTTGTAGCAAATAAGAAGTACATAAAATAAATTTCTACAACACATACGGCTGTTGGTAAATTATTGTATCAAGAAATACATGTCAGCGGTTGTTCCACAGTCCATAATGGATCATCAAAGATCAGTTACATTATGTCGGCGATTGCTGCACAGACACTGTTGCCAAGTATGCGTACACTATTATTACTCTACCACACACACATTTCGGATTACACTCGTCTGGTATGAGACGTTCCCAGAGGATGCGGGAAGGGGGAGGGAGGGGCGGAGGGGGCTACTGGGGTCCGAACCGCACAATAACCCTGGGTTCGGCGTGGGTCGCCGGCGAGGCGGATGGACTGCTGTAGCCTGTTGTGAGGTGAACCACTTACGGCTACGGCGGGACGAAGCCTCTCCGTCGTTTCTAGGTCCCCGGTTTAATAAACAATACACCCACACCACATAATATAATGCATCGTGTCAAGTAAAATAACATATTACATGATCTCGTCCCCCGCCCCCCGAACAAATCGACCTCCAGAAAATTTTTTCTTCATTAAATTGTTTTTAGCTATTACACATATGCTCTTCAGCCACATGATATTATATATTGTTTCTACGGCAGGCGAATCCCCTGGAGTTTTGGCACGGGGTGAGGTTCTTCACCCTATAGACTGCAAGATGCAGGTGTGCCAATACCTTGCCGCTAAGAGAGCTGATTGTGCTGGGGAGGTAGTTTTAACTAGTAAAATGTGCATATATGGCTAGATGTTTTGATTTATATGTGTTTGAAGATGTCAGATAAATCGAAAAGCTACTTCCATTCTTTCACATCTCCAACTCTGAGCTGGACATATTCACCTTAATTTGTGCAATGATAGGAGCATTTCTAGATCCGGTTCCCAAATTGTACTCTGCCGTAATTTTGATGTCATACTGCCATAGCGTGGACACGGATGTTGATTTCATCCATGAAATGCATTCATAGTTGCGAATATGGACAACCAGCAGCTGAATAATGGAATGACGACAATGGAAATTTATGCTGGATTTAGACTCGCACCCAGATTTCCAGCTTGTCGCAGGCTGTCGCATTACCTTCAGGCTATCCGAGCACGAATCACGGCCGGACCGAAAGTTACAGGGCAAACAAAATATTTGGTGCCTGCAAAGAACTTGTGGCTTTACACTAGTCGGCTCGTCCGCCACACTTTGCCACTTCGCTGTTTCTCGGCTTCATGCAGAGCCTGCAGGGAATCAGTATTTAATTAACAACGTACCCACTAAGGGTCTTAATTTCATCGTGTACTACTGAGAACTCGCATACATTTAAACATGCAGTCAAGAATTATTGAACTCGTCTGAAACAGTTACTCGCTGCCCACCGAAGACTGCTGCCGGAACTCGTAAGACCTCCAGAGTCACGCACTGTGACGTACGCTCAGCGGTCTGTCTTTCTCGTGGAGTCTCCAAACTTCCGTATGTCTTCAACGATGTGTCTACAACCTGCCCTCGTACAGCGGTATGTATCTTCCCGTACATGGGAGACAATTTATTTGAAAATCTCTCTCCCGGTGTTGGCGGATAAAAACTGTATTGCAGTGTCTGTGCTAATAAAAAATATGAAGCAGTGTTCATTCGGACACACGTGTGACTACAGCCATTACGAAATACACTAAACGTATTCGCAGTTGCGAATATGGACAACCATCAGCCGTATAATGAAATGAAGACAACGAAAATTTGCACTAGATCGGTATTCGAACCCGGATGTCCCGCTTATCGCCAACGGTCGTCTTACCACTTTTTTTCAGTTACTATGAGCCGCACTTGCTAACAACGTTTCTCGAGGCAGTATCGCTACCTTAAGGGGAGATGGAAGGCAATTTTTATCCCTATTCTGAAAATGCTATTTTACCCTTTCAATAGGTACACTTTTCAAAAGAACTGTAAGTGATAAAACAATGAAATTTTTACTATATGTTTATATCATTACGCCTCAATTTAGAAGTGAAGTGAACATATTACCTCTTATGGTTTTGAGGATAAAAAATTTTATTCTTTCACTAGTGAAATTTAACTTTTTTGTACATTAATTATTATAAAACAGTTTCTGATTATTTGGTGGTTCTCAATTTACTTGTAAAAGCTTATTACCATCTGCAATACAAACTGAACAAATTTCGTGTTTCTAACCCCATTACTTTATCAGATAACGGTACCAGAAATTAAAAAAAAATATATAGTTTTGGGAAAAATCCATTTAAAGTTTAAAATTGCAGTTCTAGTACAGTTATTGATGAGAATTACTTACCATGATATTTTCCTGCACCATACTGAGCATCATCTGAATCATACTGGTCTTTTCTTCTCTCGGTCCCTCTTCTTTTCTGTCTGGCTTCTTTTGCGCATTTTAATTTAGCAATATCTGCTGTGCGGATTCTCTCTTCATCTATTTGCACAAAGGATTTTGCAGTACTTCCACTACATTTTATGCCCAATAATCCCAAAACATCCAGTTTTCTTATTACACCATCATTGAAGCATAAAATAGCATCATAAACACCAAATTTGAGGGGTGTAAGCTGAACAAATACAATTTCCGGTAACCGGTTGTAAGCGATCCGAGCACATGTAATTTCGATGTATTGCTCATGCGCTGCCTGCGATATGCAAGGTATAAGAGAACCACTGACCAGAGAGCAGTGTTGACTGCAGTAGGAACTGTGTAGCTGTAGCAGTAAGTTGTTGCTAGTCTGTAGTCTGCTCTGGTCTGGTCTGGTGTATCGTGTTGGCTGGGCCGGTCGCGGTGCAGCGATGTCGGAGTCTGAGTATTGTTGCATAACGTAAAAAGCAGCCTCGCGCATATGTAGTAATGTCATCTCAAGTCCCATGTAAATGTTTTAAAAATCTCGTAATAATAATCTTTCTCATAAAAAAGTAACTTTTAACAACCATTCATTTCAATTTAAAGAATTTACTAATTTCTCCCATCCATGATCATTCCGATTGTTGCAAAAGAAAAATGAGTTGCTTCCTTTCATAAATGACAAATCTATCGGCCAGCATTGCACAGGGCTGTGCCAGAAAACATTATTTTAAGAGCAGACATATATGCGCTATCCGGCGTCTTCATTGAGGTAACAATTTTCTCTTTTTTATTCAGAATGATGTTTCAGGGCCATGACGCAGCACTGTTGACGTCCAAAATTTACCAGGTTAAATTCACAGTCAATTATTTAAAAGTTATAAGTGTGTGACAATTTAACTGAGAGGTTAGTTACATTGTATTATCACCAGGTTACTGAATATTTTTTTTTTTTTTTTTTTTTTTTTTTTTTTTTTTTTTTTTGTGTTGGGACATTACACTGAATGTGAACGACATAATTATAATTTTTACTGTTGAGAGGTTTAGGAATTTTTCTGTTTTGAGGTTACACTACATTAGAATCATATTCACAGTATTTATTAAATTTTGAGTGGAGGTTACACCTGGCGACAACCGGCCAGGATCGTATTTTCTTTGTGAATTTCTGAAAAGTAGTCATATATCTGCTCATATTTACTTAAATGTAGTTTGCATCCGGCGCAGTGCATTTACTAATTTGTCACTCTTTCTTTCACAGATCATCGGCAATTTATTGCTCCTTGTTGTAATTGTGTTTGTTCTATTTCACTTCGTCTTTGTTTCATTTTGTGCTAAATTTTGATTTGTGAAAAATGCCGCGAAAAACTGTTAACAGTACATCGCGATGTGCAATGAGTGAAATAGCCGACTCGAATGATTTGACCGATAATACTTGCGACACTCAGTGTAATAGTGATAATCCTCTAATTGCAGATAATCAGTGCATGCCGATCACTAGTAATGATTTTATTCTAGATGATGAGTAAACAAATTCATTTATGTCCACACTTAATTTAACGGCAAAAGATGACGCGGCACGTTCCGATACAATGAACGCTGCCCAGTTTGACACACCCGGTTTGCAAAATTTGCATAGTGAACAGATAAATTTTTCTCACGAAGATGAGCAATGTAGTCAAAATACGTCAGATTTATTTGATTCCGAGGTAGTGATCCACAGCGCACATCCGATTGGCAAACCTTTTCGAGAATCACAGAATGACCAAATGGTTACACAAAACGTGACAATTGCAGGTACGCCATCAAACAGCACAGAGAATAGAGTAGGTAATATTGGCATGGATCAAGTTATGGCATTATTGCTACAACTTAATGAAAATTTCAAACAACAAATTAATGAATCAAACAAACAAATTAATGAAAAATTAGACAACAATTCCAAACAGTCGAATGAAAAACTAGACAACAATTACAAACAACTTAATGAAAAACTAGACAACAATTCCAAACAGTAGAATGAAAAACAAGATAACAATTTCAATCAGCTTAGTGAACAGATTACAGCCGTTGCCGTAGAATGTCATGATACTAAAGAACAATTACGTGAGGAAATTAAGGCTTGTGCTAGGAACAGTAGTGAAGAAATTATATCTGTGGCACAAGAATTAAGTAATACACATGCAGCCACCACTAAATTACTTAGAGATGAAATTAGTGCAGTCGCTAAACAATGTTCTGAAAACGCAACACAGTTACGCGACGAGTTTAAATTAATGTCAGCAGAACTTTCACGCACACTAGATGCAAAAGTAGACGCGAAATTTGACCAACAGAACAGCCAAATTGACGAACGTTTTAATCACCACCTACACAACAGTGAAACGCGTTATAGTAAACAGAATAAAGTAAAGCAGAATAAAGTAAACAGAATATAGTAAAGCAACAAGTCATGGAAACAATTACTACACAAAGACAGGAAGATAAGCGTAAATTGTTTATGAAAGCAAAAAAATACGTAGACAACAATATTGCTACAGTGTCAGACGAAATCAAACAGTTGGAACACCGAATTGCATGATGAAATCTCCGATCTTAAAACAAAAACAGACACACACACATTAGACTTACAGACAATGACCAACAGACTTGAAAAGTTGGAACTAATACAGGATCCCGATGCCATCAAAGCAGATGTTAAGAAATTGAACAAAACCACACGTAAACTACAAAAACAAATTAATGCTTGTGATACCAAAAACGATGATCAGGTAAAAGAACTGACTGAAAAATATGATGAATTGGCCAGTTGTATTGACGTTATCGAAAGTAATAATGACACCAAATCAGACGATACGTCACCAGTTTCGCTTAATCAATCACCCGAATTCCAAAATTTACAGCAGGCCATCAGTGAGATAGGTTCGTCTAATAATACATTGCGTAGAAAATCGTCATCTTTACAGCAAGAAGTGACGGAGATGAAAAATGTTTCAGCCTCTAACACGGCACAGCATATGCCACATTCAGAACATTTCTCACACTCACACAGCCTGTATAATTTAGGTAATTTACAGAGAGTATGTGACTTAGATTCCGAACAGACACAGACAAACGGATTATCATATAATCCTGAACCTGTTCAGACATTCCGAGACGATAATTTTGATTACAAGCACTTTCTACCCGTGAGAAAATTTAAGGCATTTATAAATGACTGAACACAGATTCACTCTTTCGACTGGATACGACAATTTGCTTTTGAATTTTCACCGGCATTTCCTGTAGTGCAGAAACTAGAATTGGACTGGATACAACAATTTGCTTTTGAATTTTCACCGGTACTGCCTTAACGCAGAAACTAAAATTTATTTGCAGCGCGTAATTGACCTCAGGGGATTCATTACGCTTCGATGAATATGTGCCGTAGCGTGCACAGGGCCCCGAGCCATAGTAGTGCTATTTCATCTTTAGTTTTCTGCAGTGCTACCTTATCTTCTACTATCCTTTATATCTATCAAAACAGCTCTTTAACTATCGATCTATCTAGGATTAAGAATGAGTAAAGAAAACCTGATATGACAAGTTTTAGAGAAAGTGACAGTTTTTCATTAGACACTCCCGAAATGACAAGAACTACCAGCGTAATTTTAATATCAGACAAAATTTTAAATCAGTATCGTCAAAATCATCAGCAACAGGAACCATATTTTGGTAACAATAGAGGTTTTTCCCGACAACAGCAACAAAACCAGCCGGTTAGCATACCTAACCAACAATGTAATGTGCAAGGTCAACCAAGCTTTAAAGTTTCGCCACCTACACGTATAGCGTCGGCTCCACCAAATAGTAACGCACAGCAACAAGGAAATCACTACGTACAGAAAACACACCATTTCAACTCATATCGCAACGCGCCGTGTAGCAATGATTATTATGACAGACGTAAAAGTAATGAGCGCAATTTTCAGCGTACGTTTAATAACAGTCGGTCCTACCAGCAGCAAAATCATCCTCAACAACTGATTATCATGAATGAACCAGACAGTAGGTATCATCCCGAACCTAATGCGTCAGGACGAAATAACAGAACAGTACAAATAGTCGAAATGCCACAGCATCCTCCCGCAATTAATAGCATGTAAGATAGAATTTGACTAGATACAGTACAGGTTGCATCTTCCAGCAACGCAAGCAATACTTTTGACACAGAGAATCTTGTTCACGAAAATGTTATTACTTTTGACGACATCCGAGACACTCTTTTGCAGGAAAAACCAGTTATTCAAAAAACCATTTCCCACCCTGTCATTGAAGTAAAGATAGGATCATCCAAATTTTCAGCAGTAATCGATTCTGGATCACCTATGTCAGTTATAAATGAGGAAACTTTCAACGAATGTAACAAAGAGAATTCCTATCCTACATTACCATTAGGCAAAACTAAAATAAAAGGAGCAGTATCTAGTAAAGGAGTAGATCATTTTGTATTGCAGGTCATACGTTTCACTCAAATTTTGGGATTGTTCCCTTATTGACAACAAACGTTATTTTAGGTACGAATTTTCTGGTACAACATGACGCAATTATTGACTTTAAAAATTCGTATTTAATGTTAAAGGATGAAAATGTACAACTGGCTTTAGAATTTCAGCACTCTTTATCTGCAGAAGAACAAGCAATTAATCGTACAGAGGTCATTTCTGCATCACGTAACATAGACTGTCATTCCACATTGTTCACAGATACGTACGTACACAACTATAATACTCCAGACGAAGCCGACTATGGCGTTATGCAAATGATTTCTGATAAAGTTAAATGGAGCAGTGCAAATACAGACGACGAATGCACGCAACTATGCAATATTCTTTTACAGCAAGCTCCAGTTTTTGACAACATCCCTGGTACGATGTCCGGATTTATGTATGAATATCAAGTTAAACGCACGACACATTTAAAGCCAAACATTATCCCATTCCATATATTCACAGAGATCAAGTTAAGAAAGAATTGCAAGCTATGCTTGACCATGGTATTATTGAACCGGCAGTTAGTCCGTACATAAACCCGCTCCATATTGTTAAGAAAAAGAATGGTTCACTTCTCCTCGTACTTGATTCTTGTCACATCAATGACATTATTATTAATGAAACGCATCGCCCACAGACACTACAAGAACTTCTACAGAAATTTCATGGTACTGTTATTTATTCCACGTTAGATTTGAAATCGGGATTTTGGCAAATTCAGCTCCGTCCGAACTGCAGAAAGTACACAGCTTTTCTCTGTTTTGGTGACTGTTATCAATTTTGTAAATTACCATTCGGTTTAACAATTTCTTCAGCAGCATTTATTTGCGGTTTGAATACTATACTTCCGACAGAATTAAAAGACAGAATCACAACGTATGTAGATGACATTCTTATTGCAGAAGCTAACTGGTCTGAACACAATCTGATTCTTGAACAACTGTTGCAAACTTTTCGTGCACAAGGACTCACAGTTAATCTTAGCAAGTCGCACTTTGGCAAAACTTCTATAAAATTTCTTGGACGCGTAATTTCAGCAGAAGGCATTGCGTCTGACCCGGAAAAACTTCAAGCTTTACGTCACATTACTCTTCCTACGACGAAGAAACAACTACGCAGTTTTTTGGGTTTAATTAACTTTTTTCGTAAATTTATTCATTACTCTGCTTTAGACACCCTAGATTATGTCAATTGACAGGTAAAAACACTATTTGGTCCTGGGATAGCCAAGCGCAGTCTCAATTTGTCAATCTGAAACAAGCTTTGTTGAATGCACCACTTTTATCACATCCAGCTCTTACTTGAAATTGTTCCATTGCCACCGACAGTTCTAACACCGCATTAGGCGTACACATTTTTCAGGAAATTGAAGAAGATGGTTCTACAGTAATTAAAAACATCGCCTTTGCGAGTCGCATTCTGTTACCTGCTGAACGCAGCTATTCTGTTACAGAACTTGAAACATTATGTGTTGTATGGGCATTTACGAGATTTCGGCATTTTCTTTATGGAAGACATACGACCGTTTACACAGATCATAGAGTTATCCAGTTTTTACTTTCAGCAAAATTTACACACGACAGGTTAAGCAGATGGAAACTTTATTTACAGGAATTTAATTTTACAATTTTTCACATTCTCGGTACACAAAATGTTCTAGCAGACGCACTATTCCGTTCTCTCAGCAACAATCAGCAAGACATCGCAACCAACTTCTGCCAAGCAAATTCTAGCGTCATGTATATTCAACAAGTTGCATTCGAAAATTTTATTTCAGCGTCATTGCGAGACATAGCACACGAGCAGAGTAAAGACAACGTATGGAAAGAAATTAAACACCTTTGGCAAGATAGGAATAATGTTACCATTAGAAACTATTACACTGTACGCAATAACATTCTATTTGGCCGCTCTCACCCTGACAGCAACAACTGGTTACTATGCATTCCTGACGAACTTGTTAACAAATTAATTTGGTATACTCATTTAAGTTACGCACATTATGGAGCCAGAAAATGTTTTCTTATACTGAGACAGAACTGTTATTTTACCAACATGGAGAAACGTATTCGACGAGTTTTAGCGTCATGTAAAATCTGCCAGAAAGCTAAGTCAGACACGACTTCACATATTCCTCCGTTACATCCCATTGTACCTGTTAAATTGAGACACATGGCTGCTGTAGACATTTCTGGTCCGATTCCCAGAACTAATAGAGGTTTTGTTACATCTTTGTCGCTGTTGAACTCTCTTCGAAATGTGTTACCTTCACTCCGTTACGCAAAGCTACTGCTAAATCTGTTTCGAAAGCATTTGTAAAACATTTTTTATTTCATGTAGGGCATGTATTGAAAGTAATTTCCCACAATGGATCACAATTTCGATCTGCTATACGGACACGTATGTTACGAACAAGAAACATTTCTCCGATCTATATATATCCAAGTATCACGCTTCTTCGAACCCTTGTGAACGTCTAATGAAAGAAATTGGTAAACTATGTAGAATATACTGCCATAAAAAACATATTGATTGGGACACACACATACTCTCATTCCAGGCTGTAATTAATTCCATACCAAATGAATCTACTATGTTATCTCCGACTGTTATACTGAAAAATGTTGAACTACCTATCAAAATTAAAGAATTAGTATCCTTTCCTACATCTCGTCGACTACAACACCATGAAATAATTGACATTGCGCTGAACAACATCAAACGTGCCGCAGAGCGCCGGAGGAGACAGCAAAAACAGGTTTGTACACGCCGTGACTTTCACATTGGACAGAAGATATTAGTACGTACACACTATTTATCCAACAGAGGAAAGAGTAGATGTAGTAAATTTGAGCTTCTATACGCAGGTCCATATCGAATTCGCAGCATTCCTCACCCCAATGTAGTACACGTCGAAACTTTGAGAACCAGAAAAAGCAAGGGCAATCACCATGTCTCCAATATTAAACCCTTTATTGAAAGAACATACTTTATGATTTGTCGCACTGTAATGCCATTTGCAATTATTTGTATGAACACTTACTGATGATTATCACATTTTTATACATGGAAGATTCCTGGAGATACTAAAAGGTATCAGATTGATTATATAATGGTAAGACAGAGATTTAGAAACCAGCTTTTAAATTGTATGACATTTCCAGGGGCAGATGTGGGATCTGACCACAATCTATTGGTTACGACCTCTAGATCAAAATTGAAGAAAGTGCAAAAAGGTGGGAATTTAAGGAGATGGGACCTGGATAAACTGAAAGAACCAGAGGTTGTACAGCGTTTCAGGGAGAGCATAAGGGAACAACTGACAGGAATGGGGGGAAGAAATACAGTAGAAGAAGAATGGGTAGCTTTGAGGGATGAAGTAGTGAAGGCAGCAGAGGATCAAGTAGGTAAAAAGACGAGGGCTAGTAGAAATCCTTGGGTTACACAAGAAATATTGAATTTAATTGATGAAAGGAGAAAACATAAAAATGCAATAAATGAAGCAGGCAAAAAGCAATACAGATGTCTCAAAAATGAGATCGACAGGAAGTGCAAAACTGCTAAGCAGGGATGGCTAGAGGACAAATGTAAGGATGTAGATGCTTATCTCACTATGGGTAACATAGGTACTGCCTACAGGAAAATTAAAGAGTCCTTTGGAGAAAAGAGAACTACTTGTATGAATGTCAAGAGCTCAGATGGAAACCCAGTCCTAAGCAAAGAAGGGAAAGCAGATAGGTGGAAGGAGTATATAGAGGATCTATACAAGGGCGATGTACTTGAGGACAATATTATGGAAATGGAGGAGGATGTAGATGAAGATTAAATGGGAGATACGATACTGCGTGATGAGTTTGACAGAGCACTGAAAGCCCTGAGTCGAAACAAGGCCCCCGGAGTAGACAACATTCCATTGGAACTACTGACGGCCTTGGGAGAGCCAGTCCTGACAAAACTCTACCATCTGGTGAGCAAGATGTATGAAACAGGCGAAATACCCTCAGACTTCAAGAAGAATATAATAATCCCAATCCCAAAGAAAGCAGGTGTTGACAGATGTGAAAATTACCGAACAATCAGTTTAATAAGCCACAGCTGCCAAATACTAACACGAATTCTTTACAGACGAATGGAAAAACTAGTAGAAGCCGACCTCGGGGAAGATCAGTTTGGATTTCGTAGAAATTCTGGAACACGTGAGGCAATACATACCTTACGACTTATCTTAGAAGAATGATTAAGGAAAGGCAAATCTACGTGTCTAACATTTGTAGACTTAGAGAAAGCTTTTGACAATGTTGACTGGAATACTCTCTTTCAAATTCTAAAGGTGGCAGGGGTAAAATACAGGGAGCGAAAGGCTATTTACAATTTGTACAGAAATCAGATAGCAGTTATAAGAGTCGAGGGGCATGTTAGGGAAGCAGTGGTTGGGAAGGGAGTAAGACAGGGTTGTAGCCTCTCCCCGAAGTTATTCAATCTGTATATTGAGCAAGCAGTAAAGGGAACAAAAGAAAAATTCGGAGTCGGTACTAAAATCCATGGATAAGAAATAAAAACTTTGAGGTTCGCCGATGCCATTGTAATTCTGTCAGAGACAGCAAAGGACTTGGAAGAGCAGTTGAATGCAGTGGACAGTGTCTTGAGAGGAGTATATAAGATGAACATCAACAAAAGCAAAACGAGGATAATGGAATGTGGTAGAATTAAGTCGGGTGATGCTGAGGGAATTAGATTAGGAAATGAGACACTTAAAGTAGTAAAGGAGTTTTGCTATTTGGGGAGAAAAATAACTGCTGATGGACGAAGTAGAGAGGATGTAAAATATAGACTGGCAATGGCAAGGAAAGAGTTTCTGAAGAAGAGAAATTTGTTAACATCGAGTATAGATTTAAGTGTCAGGAAGTCCTTTCAGAAAGTATTTGTATGGAGTGTAGCCATGTATGAAAGTAAAACATGGACGATAAATAGTTTGGACAAGAATAGAATAGAAGCTTTCGAAATGTGATGCTACAGAAGAATGCTGATGATTAGATGGGTATCACATAACTAATGAGGAAGTATTGAACAGGATTGGGGGGAAGAGAAGTTTGTGGCACAACTTGACCAGAAGAAGGGATCGGTTGGTAGTACATGTTCTGAGGCATCAAGGGATCGCCAATTTAGTATTGGAGGGCAGCGTGGAGGGTAAAAATCGTAGAGGGAGGCCCAGAGATGAATACACTAAGGATATTCAGAAGAACGTAGGTTGCAGTAGGTACTGGGAGATGTAGAACTTTGCACAGGATAGAGTAGCATGGACAGCTGCATCTAACTAGTCTCAGGACTGAAGACCACAACCACAACAATCACATTTTTTCCAGGCAAGTGCCCTGCAAGGTAATGTCAGCAGGTCGCTTTTCTTGTCGTTACACATCAGACCGTGCACATTTTCCATTTTTCGTGTATGTATGATTGTTTTCCTGTTTTGTTTGTATGCACTACGAAATCTTTAAGATATAACAAACACTAGTTGACTTTGACATTTTACTTTATGATATCTCAATATCTTGACTATTCTACATTTTTGGCTACTGCATTATGAGACTGTGTGTACATTTTTGCACCTGAACCCTCTCTATGTTTTTGACATAATACATTTTCTGTCATGCTACGCTGCATGCTTAATTATATCACTAGAAACAAGTTTTTATTTAATGAGTATATGATTTAAATGCAAGATATTAATCCTTATTCATCATTTTCAGAAAGCAATAACGTGTAAAAGAAATAACTTAAACAAACCACAGTGGATTACTATGAAATGGGAATTTCACTTTCGGAATGAACGAAAGATAATGCAATACCATGACATGAAGAGTAAATGGATCAGAATTAACAAGCATTAACAAGAATATACTATACTACATCGTATGATAGCAGTCTTAACTAATTATTTTTCTTTCGTAATACAAGGCGATTGATGTAGGCTGTCAGACAGAACTACACATGCTAGAAATAAGAAACTCTGTACTATGAAAAGTTGTATGAAGTAAATGGTAATATGAATAATGAATAACGAAGTGTCTCTTTTGCAGATGATAATGAATGATGATGAATAATAATATGAAGAATACGCTAATATGAATAATGAAGTTTTTCTTAGCAGGTGATGGCAGTAATGAAGTTATGGTAATATGAATAATGAAGTTTTTCCTTGCAGATGAGAATAATGTTGAAGTTTATATATTTACTGTTAGTTAAGAGATGCTATGTAGTTATTTAAGTATTTGCTGCAGTTCGTTTTGACAGTATGTCTTATGTCACATGGTATAATGACTGAATGTTTTGGAAAGGACAGCTAGAGTACATACATATTGAGTACACGTTTCATTACCTGTTAATTCGAAGTTCACTACTTTTCAGCATAATATGCGTTTCTTCTTTCAGCTCAATAATCCATTTTGTATTTTTTCCAGGAGAAGCTATTCATGAAATTAATGTGCTATAAGCAGTTAGTCATTAAACCTGTTCAAGTACTTGCATTTTCTTTACCCATTTGTGTGTGTCATTCATGAATGTGATCACATAAACTCTACTTGTTTCATAACCTTGCTACAGCTGACTCATGACGAATGATGTTATTAATCCTTCTTTCAAGCAATAAGTCAAAAGCAAATATTTTCATGCCCCACAATTAATTATCGATCTCAACACAATGCATTGCTAGCACAAAAAAGATAGAAAAAGAATTTACCAGTCCCAGCTACTACCAGTATACAGCCAAATAATGCTACTAGTTTAAGATGTATTTCTAGTTCTAAATATAATGCAAATTTCTCAGATGTATTGAATCCATTATATCTATGTATTATTGGACCATAGACCTTGAGTAATGGTTACAGAGTGTTACATTTTAAATATGTCCTATATCACTTGAATGATGAGTTCTGAGTAATAATGAATGATGTTTTGTAATAATGCATAAATGCTATGCCAATAATTTCTGTAAATAATATTTTTGTTATATCTATCAATGCTATGCCAATAATTAACTCTCATTTTGAATGATGACTTCTGAATAATACTGAATAATGTTTTATTAAACTATATGAATACTTTGTAACTGGCCAATGAATGCCACTGTTTCTTATATTTTAAATTTGTCTTATGTCACTTACATGATATTGTGTATGAATACCAGTAGCTTGATGCTACACTCGTTAACTCTTGTTTTGAATGATGGCTTCTGAATAATGCATATAAATGGTTTGTAACTGGCCAATGAGTGCCAATGATTACTGTAATTAGATGAATTATGTAAATTCAATGCCATTAATTAACTCTTGTTTTGAATGATGACTTCTGAACAATGCATAAAAATGGTTTGTAACTGGCCAATGAGCGCCAATGATTACTATAATTGGATGAATTATGTAAATGCTATGCCATTAATTAACTCTTGTTTTGAATGATCACTTCTGAATAATGCATAAAAATGGTTTGTAACTTGCCAATGAGTGCCAATGTTTACTGTAATCAAATGACTATTGAATAATGTTCTGTAATACTCCATACATAATACAGAAATGTTTAGTAACTAAGCAATGAGTGCCAACAATTACTCAAATCGGTTGATAGATTATTGTAATTCTCAATGATGACTAGCATAAGACTTAATGTCCTTCACCTTCTGACCTAATTACCAGAAATTACTGCAATATCCGTTTGTCCTGTCCATCCTCATGATCATGGAGCACTATATTTGGATTTTGCACTAATTCTACGTTGGTGAAAGAGTATGGATTCTACAAGAGTGTGGTGTTGACACATCATGCTGCCCACCACCATGAACGATGGAGACGTTACTATGGTCCTACTGTTTGGTGTACCTAATGTACTACCAAAATGATAACATTGAATATTAATACAACATTTCAGTGTCTTGGCTACACTGATTCATACTTCAGGGAAGAGAACTTCAGATTGTCTCACTTGGTGTTGTGCTTCTGTAGAAAGATATGGACTTTCAGTGCAGCTACGTGCAACCTACTGTGCTACAACCATGATGCAATGCTTCCCTTTTCTTTCCTAGTTCTTGTAAAGTGGTAAAAATATATACAGTGTGTGTGCACTTTATGTCATTTGTTAATATGTTTTGTACTCATTGCGTATACATTTTGTCATTTCTTGATATATTCTGTACTCAGTGCATGTGCACTCTATTTCATTTTATGTTCTGCACTTATATATATGTATATACTCTGTGACTGTAGTCTTAGTTAATTAAGTAGATTATAGAAAAAAATTGTTGCTCATGGCAAGTCCAATTGACCCACCATCGCTGCCAAATTTTTACCCCCCCAGTGGAGGGTTATGTAAGAGGTCCGAGCACATGTAATTTCGATGTATTGCTCATGCGCTGCCTGCGATATGCAAGGTATAAGAGAACCGCTGACCAGAGAGCAATGTTGACTGCAATAGGAACTGTGTAGCTGTAGCAGTAAGTTGTTGCTAGTCTGTAGTCTGCTCTGGTCTGGTCTGGTGTATCGTGTTGGCTGGGCCGGTCGCGGTGCAGCGATGTCGAAGTCTGAGTATTATTGTGTAACGTAAAAAGCAGCCTCGTGCGTATGTAGCAATGTAATCTCAAGTCCCATGTAAATGTTTTAAAAATCTCGTAATAATAATCTTTCTCATAAAAAAGTAACTTTTAATAACCATTCATTTCAATTTAAAGAATTTACTAATTTCTCCCATCCATGATCATCCCGATTGTTCCAAAAGAAAAATGAGTTGCTTCCTTTCATAAATGACAAATCTATCAGCCAGCATTGCACAGGGCTGCGCCAGAAAACATTATTTTAAGAGCAGATATATATATGCGTTATCCGGCGACTTTATTGAGGTAACAATTTTTCTCTTTTTTATTCAGAATTATGTTTCAGGGCCATGACGCAGCACTGCTGACGTCCAAAATTTACCAGGTTAAATTCACAGTCAATTATTTAAAAGTTATAAGTGTGTGACAATTTAATTGAGAGGTTAGTTACATTGTATTATTACCAGGTTACCGAATTTATTTTTTTTGTTGGGACGTTACACTGAATGTGAATGATATAATTATAATTTTTACTGTTGAGAGGTTTAGGAATTTTTCTGTTTTGAGGTTACACTAAATTAGAATCATATTCACATTATTTATTAAATTTCGTGGGGAGGTTACACGGTTCCAAATGACAGAATTCACAAATTCATTTTGTAAGTAGGCTGTTTAGGTTTTTTTATTGGTAACGCCACCTCTGTATGAAAATCACTGGCTGTGCTGTGTGCAGCCTGTGGCTGCTTTGCATTGTTGTAATACTCGCCATTGTAGTGTTAGGCAGCTGGCTGTGAACAGCACATAGCACTGCGCAGTTGGAGGTGAGCCGCCAGCAGTAGTGGATGTGGGGAGAGAGATGGCGGAGATTTGTAATTTGTCATAAACTGCTATATTTATATATGATGATATCAAGGTAAATACATTGTTTGTTCTTTAAAAAAAAAAAAAAAAAAGGGGGGGTGGGGCCATTATACTCGCTATTGACATTTCCTTGTCGAAAGCATACTGTGGAGCTCGTAATTTATGATATTTACTGAAATGCTTATGAATTGATGGGAAATATTCTTACATCTGCAAACCTGATAATGACAAGTGTCTTTCTACGAGAGTTGAGAGCTACTGACTTACGAAATGCCACATGACTATTGAATGATATTTGTATGTTTTGGTTTGCGTAATTGCTTATTTCATTTGACGTCTGTTTTCCAGCTGTGTTGCAGCATTGGTTTCATAAAATAAAATTAAATGCATTTGCTAATGTGAACACTTTCTGTCAACAGATCTATTAAATAATAATTTTGTGATCCACATTCTTCAAAAAAGGTGCACTTGGAAAGGAAAGAACAATAAGAAGGGACTAGTAACAGTAACTGCATACATAATATTCTTTTCAAGTACATGGTAATATTTCTTTTACAATAAGTTGTTGTGGTGCACCACTTTAATTACGTAGACATTAAGATGTGATTATACATTTCCCTTATCTGCATTGTTATCTTTACTGTAATATTTTTTCTGCTTGAGCTATGTCATGTTTAGGTATAAGTTACTGCTGTTTGCCAGGCATAGTGCTGCTAAATTTAACTTTGTATTACTCTGTTAAGCTTTTCTTGTTGCTGTGCATTGCCTCATATTAGTTGTAATGTTGAATTGCTTGGTGATTTAGATTTACTGTAGCTTGCTTTGCAAATTTCCATTTTTTTCATTGCTGTTTGTATTAATTGTTTTGTGCTGCTGCATTGCCTCGTCCCTTAGTTTAGCATCTGAGCTCAGTAGATTTAAGTTAGCTTAAGAGGGGTAGACTATATAAGAAACTGACTATGGAGAGTAGGTAAAGAATGCGTTGCGAAGTTATATGAAACAGACTTGGGCCAAAATGAGTATTGTGCACTGAGAAATAATTATATTGAAAAAAATATGAATAGAATACAGAAAGCAGGTATAGATAGGACTTTTTGGGAATAATGTTGAATGAAGGGAGATCTCCAAGAAGTAAAGAAAGTTTTGTTTGCAAAATACTGCAGTACAACAAACCCTGTCCTTTCCTTTTGTATTATCCCACTATATGTTTGTGTACCCTTGTGTATTTGTTTTCTTCCTGTCTCTGTGTAGTTTCATAGAATTTTTTCTTCTTTTAATATTAAACTACATTCACTATGATGAGGAATACTGTTGTCCTCGAATATAATTGGCATTAATAATATGTTATTTACCTTATAAATATGCTTACACATTATTTATTCTGTTTTGTTTTAATACTCATGTGTGAAGTTGATGTTTCGAAAGTGATTCTGATCTTTTATTTTTGTACTCATGTCATAATTCCTGTAACACTGATGTATATGCTCATTTCTATTCTTTTGTAAAGCCTGTACTACAAATGTTATCTGTATTATTATGTTCTTTAATGATGTATTTTGTACCTTTGTTATTGTATTTTTATGTTACCAAATTGTAATTGTTACCAGTTCTTCAAATTAAGTAACATTTCACTGCACACGTTTCTGTTGGTCATAGTACATGGACAATATGTGAGAAGTAGGGACTGATAGTGTTTGCACGTGTGTTAATGATTCAGCAAGGGACTGGATAACAGCATTGCTGGATCTAAGGACATTTCCAGAAACTTTGTGAGTGCACAAGTGGTGGTTTATGGACTTGCTATATTGTCCGCAAGACTCTTCGATGGTGATTGTGCACCTGCCCATTTGCAACAGATGGCTGCTGGCTGTCTCTACCAGGACTACAGTGGGTCTGCATCCTTGATGGCCCACCAATTGCTACAAGGACTGCAGTGGGTCTGCACCTCTGGTGGCCCACCAGTACCGTAATTTCTACCAGGACTACAGTGGGTCTGCTCTGTGATGACCTAACTACCAATATTCTTCAAAATGTCGATTGACTCTGCTGTGGGTTTACTCTGTTGTAGCCCATTACCTGTCTGCATGTCGAGTCAGCACTGACTTTCCGTTGGAAGGACAACACTACTTCTTCAAGACTGCATGGAAATCCACTACGTCTGTGTGCATTGTCTTTTACTGGTCAGACTTTGAGAAAAACACTGCAATTTTACTGTGACGAATGATGAGGACTGTCTTTATGGACTGTGAGAAAATTTTAGCTTTTGACCAACATTGTATCAATAAGTGTGTGCCTTTGATTTCTTTGTTATTGTAATTGTGAATAAAATTTTAACAAATATGTATTGGCCAGTGCCCAAAAAAATTTGTAAAATTCTTTTTGGGTAGCATGGGGGCTATGTAAGTAGGCTGTTTAGGTTTTTTTATTGGTAACGCCACCTCTGTATGAAAATCACTGGCTGTGCTGTGTGCAGTCTGTGGCTGCTTTGCATTGTTGTAATACTCGCCATTGTAATGTTAGGCAGCTGGCTGTGAACAGTGCGTAGCGTTGCGCAGTTGGAGGTGAGCCGCCAGCAGTAGTGGATGTGGGGAGAGAGATGGCGGAGATTTGTAATTTGTCATGAACTGCTATATTTATATATGATGATATCAAGGTAAATACATTGTTTGTTCTCTACTAATATCTTTCATTTGCTAACTATCCCTATCAGTAGTTAGTGCCTTCCATAGTTTGAATCTTTTATTTAGCTGGCAGTAGTGGCGCTCGCTGTATTGCAGTAGCTTGAGCAGCGAAGATTTTTGTGAGGTAAGTGATTTGTGAACGGTATAGTTTAATGTTAGTCAGGGCCATTCTTTAGTAGGGAATTTTGAAAGTCAGATTGCGTTGCGATAAAAACATTGTGTGTCAGTATAAGCACAGTCGTGTATAAATTGTTCAAAGGGGACGTTTCAATTTAAATTTTGGGTTTTCCCATGAAGACATGAAATAATAAACGCGGAGTAAAAGAATGTTGTGCATTATCTCTGCATTGCGCAAAAAGGAAGGCATGGCCTAGAACTTAGAACTACTTAAACCTAACTAACCTAAGGACATCACACACATCCATGCCCGAGGCAAGATTCGAACCTGCGACCGCAGCGGTCGCGTGGTTCCAGACTGTAGTCCCTAGAACCGCTCGGCAGAGCGTTAGGGAAACCATCATATCTCACGAAAAAATTGTCGTATTTATGTAAAACAAAAACTATTTAACCCAGGGAAGACCAAGCATTTCAAATATGTTACAATCTAAAAATCGAATTTTTTAAGCCCACTCGGCTTAAGGCATTCGTATTGCACTGTCATTCGATGAAGCCGCTGAGTACGTATGCCCCACAGTTAGCAATTCTTTTTATTTTTTTTGTTTTTCTTCTGCAATAGGTGATTTTTTTTATGAAGGAAGGAGGAAGAAGGGCACGGCGGATAGGACCGGAAGGACAAAGTGGGCAGGCGTCGTAACCCGAGCCCCCAGTGTCCTCTTCGCCGTCAGCGTATTAGGAATGGTGTGGGAAAATCAATAGTTGGAAATTCTTTTTTTGTTTGCCGTATACGGCCCAGAAAATACGTGTAACTAGCACCACATTGTGTACTAAATAAACAAAACAAATAATTTCGGAACTTACCTACACCGAGGTAAAGCGGCAACGGAAAACGCGAGCCGTGCACCCTGCAGAAGTGTGCGCCACTTCTCTCCTTACGTTTTATCAGCCTCGTATGTTTTCACGCATGTCGTATGTTATTCCAACGGTAATCGGTCGTGTTCTTGTCAGTTAATTCAATGGATGTCTTCTCCTAAATGTTGCCCATTTTTGGGTTCTGTACAATCTCACAGTGACGTTCTTGGAGGTAGTTCGTAAAGTCCAATATGTCTTTTGATCCGGCGTGAAATACAGATTTCGCTGCGTGCCCACGGACCCACGTGAGTACGATGGTTTTGGTCCACGGAAATACAATTAATTGGAAAATGTAGAAGCCGAGGTGCGATATGTTCGCTATACCTCCTCAGCTGCGCCACATCTGGGACGTAGCTAGTCCATCTTTGGTACAGCGCATTCCGCACGCGAGTCTTCCATATTTATTTTGTGAAGGCACGATCGGATGATCTGTTTCCCGTTGACTGAGATGTACCATGTTGATTGGACGTCCGCACCCAGTGTAAGCGCCTGTGTCGTCCGCCACCCACCTTCCATCTAACATGAGGATCCATGGTCTCCGCGACGTTAGGTGGACGCTTCTGTTGTAGGACGCGATATATCTTCTGCGCCGTCGCCTGTTTGGTACTACGACCGAAGTAGGAGAAAGGTGGTGTTATGTCTTGCGTCGTCAGTCAAGGCGTAAGGAAGGCCGGGCAAACGATTCCAGCAGGAAAGCCGTCAAACTTTCAGGGCGATGAAGCCACAGATTGATGTGCTAGCTGGCAAACAGGACCACCGCTCTGTCGCGGACGTTGTTTACTTCCGCGTCGTAGCTTTAAGGCTTGTGTCCGTCCACCGTGAACAACATGTCGAGCGCTTACCGCCGTGCGACCCTTAAAGTTTCTTTCCCAGCTGAACATGCGCGACCTCGTGCACATGAAGTTGAAATGTTCCTACGTGAAGAAGTTCGTTTAGATCCTAACCACGTTATCGGAATCCATTTTTCGATCACGAGTACTGTCGTTCATATTAAAATGACAAACACCGAGGTGTGTGAAGATGTTATTCGCCGCCATGCCAATGGACTTAAGTTCAAATACTCTGATGGTCACGTCGGAGCTGTAACACTTGAACACGCAGAGTTCGGTCAACGCACTATTAGGGTGTTTGAACTACCTTTTGAAGTGCCGAAGGACGAAGTTGTCTCTGCGTTACAACCATACGGTAACGTCATCGGTTACGTAGAGGAAAAAAGGCAAACCTTCACGACCTACCATGTCCTTAATGGTGTGCGTCAGGTCAAAATTGAACTGAAAAAACATATGCCATCATACCTGACAATTGGCGGGGTGCGAGCCATTGTCATGTACGACGGCCAACCCCGAACATGTGCGGGTTGTGGACAAGAAGGCCACGTCAGATCCGCCTGCATGCGACGCCGCCTGATCCAGACGCCGGTCGGCGAGGAAGCGTCCCCAGCGGTGATCACTCAGATCCCTGTCACATATGCCAAGGTTTCCCAGGAAGGTAGCACCTCTACACAGGGTCTTCCTGCTCCGTTGACGTCGTCTGCTCGGGTAGATGCAACCGCTACTGAGATTCCTTCTGAGGTGCCACAGACGCCAGATCCTGACCTGCCGCATCATCGCAGCACTGTGACTGAAAATGCTACTGAGATGGACATTGATCCGGGAGTGGTACCTACTTCTGCTTTCCTTCTGACTGGTCCGGAGTCAGACGAAAGCCACCCGCAATCAGACTCTGAACGACCTGTTCGAAAACAAGGGTCGACACGAAAGAGAAAGAAACGTAGCCGTACATCCCCTGATGAATCCATTCTACAGATGGATACCAGGGATGCAGAACCGAAGATAGACGACAAACCGCTCTGCGATGACCAAAAGTCTGATGCGAACGACCCGCTACAGGCGACCACTGGCAACGAACACCCCTCCTTACCGGCGTCGTCGCCCCCACAGGTCGACGTTGAAGAGAGTATGTCCGCTGAGCGGAAAACTACGTCTCCTCTCCACACGGATGATGTAGACAGCCGGTACCCTACCGCAGTATCAGTCTCCTGGGCAGACGACGTGGAGATCGAAGGGACTGGGGTGGACGGTGCTGATGATGGGGCGCCCTCATCGGTTGCGCCCGCGACCGCAAACTCTCCACAATAGCAGCCTCTTTAGCGGACCGGCAAGATCGACGACCTCTCGCTCATGTAGAAGGAGCCCCACCTGTGCCTGTGGGACTCCAACACCAGCATTATCGTGTCGCAACGATTAACCTCGCGACCATTCGTGCGCCCCACAAACTAGCGCTGCTCCGCGATATGATTTATGATGCGGACATAGATATTGCGCTTTTTCAGGAAGTGCATGTCGCCGATTTTTCACCACCACATGGCTTCACGGCGCATCTTTCTCCCGCTTCGGACACCGGTAGTGGTGTTGCCATCATCTTACGGGAAGGTCTTCCTGCCGAAGATGTCCTATACCTCCCCAACGGCAGAGGTATGGCCCTTACTCTCTTTGGTGTACGCATCGTCAACATTTATGCGCCGTCGGGCTCCAGCTGCCGTCGTGAACGCAATGCCTTCTTCGCGGATGAAGTTACATCCCTTTTTATGGGATCACACGATGACTGGGCCATGGGTAGGGATTTCAACTGCACCCAGCGACCTCAGGATCAATTGCCGCGTCACTCACCATGCGCAGCTCTGGAAACAGTCGTCACGCGGCTACAATTTGTCGACAAGTGTAGACATGTTCACGGTGATCTTTTTGGCTTTACGTACTACACTGCGCACTCATCTAGCCGACTGGATCGCATCTACATCTCTCGATCCCTAATTCAACACACTCGACAGGCTGAAATCTGGCCTGTTGCTTTCTCAGATCATGAGGCTTACTTTGTGACGTTGTTCTCACAAGACAGGCAGTATGGCACGGACGTGGTTTATGGAAACTGAACACGGCACTTCTTAATTCACCTGACTGTCGACTTCTAATAGAAGACACTTGGGTCACATGTAATAGACGCCGTCCCACGTATCCGTCTACCATATCCTGGTGGATCCAGTGTGCAAAACCTGCTCTTCGAAAAACTTTGATCCGGTATGGCAAAGATGTTGTCGCCTGGAGGAAGAACACTATGGACTTTTACTACAAGATCCTACGAGAATGCTCCACGATGCCAGCCTCCCCTGAGCGCCATACAAAGATGAACCACGCTAAGGGCCAAATCTCCAATCTCATGCGAAGGCATTTAGAAGGAGCGATAGTACGATCTCATACTGCTGATCGCATGCCACATGAACATCCATCGATGTACCATATCATCCAAGAACGCCAACATCGACGCCGAAAATTGATTCCCGTCCTAATAGACCAAGAAGGGCGTCGTTACGTAATCTGCAATAGGGAATGTGCTTCACGCCCACTACCAGCAGCTCTACGCCGCAATTCCACATTCCCCAGCGTTGATCGAGGAAGTCTCACAGCTCAACTTCGGTGGTATCCCAGGAGATGCGGCGATTGACTTGATGTCAGAGGTGACTGATGATGAAGTCCGCGATGCGATCAGGGCAGGAACCATCAATCGCTCGCCAGGACCCGACGGTCTTCCCCTCGAATTTTATCGCACCTTCCGTGATTTGTTAGAGTCCACCTTCACCTCCATCTGTCGGGAACTGATGTCTCCGGAAGTACCTGTGCCGGACGCTTTCATGGAAGGAATTATTATTCCTGTACATAAACCGTATGGTGGCAACAGTATCAGTGATTATCGGCCCCTCACCCTCCTTAACAGTGATACGAAAATCTTCACTCGCCTTTTGGCGGCACGACTTAAAAACGTTGCCCGATATGTTGTGTCGCCAGACCAAGCATCTTTGGGAGGGGATAATAATATCCCCACGGCTTTATGCGGCTACAGGGATATGATCGCCGTTACCCAGGCATAACGCCTCTCTAGGGCACTTGCCTCTTTGGACTTTAGTCAAGCTTTTGATAGGGTTGACCATTCGTTCCTTAGGGCCGTTCTCCACCATATGGGTTTCCCAGTCGCCGTTATCACGGTAGTGATGCGCCTTCTGCGGGGTGCCTCTTCCAGGATTATGTACAATGCAAACTCGCTCCTCCGATAAAAATAGGTCGATCCGTACGTCAAGATTGCCCTCTATGACCGCTTTTGTACGCTTTTTCCTTGGAATCCTTGCTATGTGGACTCAGACATCGTTTGGTAGGGTTGTCCATAGATCGATACCGATTCTGTTGCACGGCCTATGCTGACGATGTAGTCATCGGTTTACGTGATGCCGACGAGGTTCGAGCTGTTTTGACGAGGGTAGTGACTTATGGTGAGGCGTCGGGTAACATCTCGGATGTTCCGGCCCAGTTCCATTGTATACGATACTTCTTTCTTGAACTCATTTATCTACGCCTCGCCTTACCAAGACAGCTTTTACTCAAGACAAAGGTAGTATACAATGTCCTCCAATTAGGTCGTCCACCTAACCCGATTGAACAAAAGTTCCCCCAGGTTGACTGGCGTCATGTATGGCGCGCGGTTTTCGCCTGTTACCTTGACACGAAAGTTCAATCTGTCTGGTACCTAACTGTCAATGGTAAGCAAATCAACCAATTCCGCCTTCATCGTATCCACCTCGCCCAATCACCTCTCTGTTCCACGTGTGGAGTGCCAGACAATGACGAACATCGGTTTGTTTGCGGACCGGCGGCGGAGGTTTGGCACTTGATTCGTCGTATTGTCGCTTTTCTATCGCGGGACCTTCCGGATCGGATTACTCCCCTTTCATTATTATTTCCGGAACGTGAATATTTTCCTCGGACAAAGACCAATGCTGTGAATTGGATTCGCGGACGTGCCATTGACTATCTATTTGGACAAACCGTAAACTCTGTACTCGATTTTTGGACATACCTCAATGACCGTCATTATGTCGTTGTCCGTCACCCAAAATACAGACAATTTTTCTCTAACTTCCTTGGGAGTGCTTTCCACGACCCGCCTCGCAGCTGGAATGTGTTAAGCCAAGAGAGAAGAAGGTTTCCTGTTTGAACCAATGAACATTTCTGAACAATTGAACGGAACACATCAATTTCGAGAAGACGTGACTCAACATATTACCAGCGGGGCGCAGAAGGCCTCTTATCAATTACACGACAAAACTAAACAAAAAATAAAATAACATAAAAACAATAAAAATAAAATTCATGAAAAGTAAGATTTTGTTTTGTTTGTAAGGATAGCTCTAACCTTGATTTCCCATATTTCCCCTGGTATATAGGCAGCTCTCTGGGGTAGTTTTAGCCAGGAGCCAACGCCTGAAGTGGACCAGATTTTTTTCTGTTATAGGTTGAAAAGTGGCGGTGGCACTTGGTCTTTTTTTGTAGTTCCATTTTATTAAAGGGTTTTCAAAAAGAAAAGAAAATGTTAAAACAAAGAAAAAAACAACAAAATAAAAAATAATAAAACATAAAAAAAATAAAAAAAATAAAAAAAGAAAAAGTCGTAAAACAAAAAAATAAAAAACATAAAAGGGGTAGCGTCTTTGATTCATAATCAAAACGTCTTCGGTCCTGGGTTCGATCCCCGCCACTGCCTAAATTTTGATAAATATTCAGCATTGGCGGCCGAGGACTTCCGGCATAAGAAGTCAGCCTCATTCTGCCAACGGCCTTGTCAAAGAGGGCGGAGGAGCGAATAGAGGTTCAGGGCACTCTCTTGTCCTAGGGGTGGGAAATTGCCCCTAAAGGCGGAAGAATCAGCAATGATCAACGACATGAGGATGCAGAAGGCAATGGAAACCACTGCATTAAAGACACTTAACGTGTATCCACAGGACACGTGGCCTGTAATTGAAGGAGTATCATGATGATCTCTCCATTGGCAAAAGATTCCGGAATAGTCCCCCATTCGGATCTCCGGGAGGGGACTGCCAAGGGGGAGGTTACCATGAGAAAAAGATGGAATAATCAACGAAAGGATAACGTTCTACGAGTCGGGGCGTGGAATGTCAGACGTTTGAACGTCGTAGGGAAACTAGAAAATCTGAAAAGGGAAATGCAAAGGCTCAATCTAGATATAGTAGGGGTCAGTGAAGTGAAGTGGAAGGAAGACAAGGATTTCTGGTCAGATGAGTATCGGGTAATATCAACAGCAGCAGAAAATGATATAACAGGTGTTGGATTCGTTATGAACAGGAAGGTAGGGCAGAGGGTGTGTTACTGTGAACAGTTCAGTGACCGGGTTGTTCTAATCAGAATCGACAGCAGACCAACACCGACAACGATAGTTCAGGTATACATGCCGACGTCGCAAGCTGAAGATGAACAGATAGAGAAAGTGTATGAGGATATTGAAAGGGTAATGCAGTATGTAAGGGGGGACGTAAATCTTATAGTCATGGGCGACTGGAATGCAGTTGTAGGGGAAGGAGTAGAAGAAAAGGTTACAGGAGAATATGGGCTTGGGACAAGGAATGAAAGAGGAGAAAGACTAATTGAGTTCTGTAACAAGTTTCAGCTAGTAATAGCGAATACCCTGTTCAAGAATCACAAGAGGAGGAGGCATACTTGGAAATGGCCGGGAGATACGGGAAGATTTAAATTAGATTACATCATGGTCAGGCAGAGATTCCGAAATCAGATACTGGATTGTAAGGCGTATCCAGGAGCAGATATAGACTCAGATCACAATATAGTAGTGATGAAGAGTAGGCTGAAGTTCAAGACATTAGTCAGAAAGAATCAATACGCAAGGAAGTGGGATACGGAAGTACTAAGGAATGACGAGATACGTTTGAAGTTCTCTAACGCTATAGATACAGCTATAAGGAATAGCGCAGTAGGCAGTACAGTTGAAGAGGAATGGACATCTCTAAAAAGGGCCATCACAGAAGTTGGGAAGGAAAACATAGGTACAAAGAAGGTAGCTGCGAAGAAATCATGGGTGACAGAAGAAATACTTCAGTTGATTGATGAACGTAGGAAGTACAGACATGTTCCGGGAAAATCAGGAATACAGAAATACAAGTCGCTGAGGAATAAAATAAATAGGAAATGCAGGGAAGCTAAATCGAAATGGCTGCAGGAAAAATGTGAATACATCGAAAAAGATATGATTGTCGGAAGGACAGACTCAGCATACAGGAAAGTAAAAACAACCTTTGGTGACATTAAAAGCAACGGTGGTAACATTAAGAGTGCAACGGGAATTCCACTGTTAAATGCAGAGGAGAGAGCAGATAGGTGGAAAGAATACATTTAAAGCCTCTATGAGGGTGAAGATTTGTCTGATGTGACACAAGAAGAAACAGGAGTCGATTTAGAAGAGGTAGGGGATCCAGTATTAGAATCGGAATTTAAAAGAGCTTTGGAGGACTTACGGTCAAATAAGGCAGAAGGGATAGATAACATTCCATCAGAATTTCTAAAAACATTGGGGGAAGTGGCAACAAAACGACTATTTACGTTGGTGTGTAGAATATATGAGTCTGGCGACATGCCATCTGACTCTCGGAAAAGCATCATCCACACAATTCCGAAGACGGCAAGAGCTGACAAGTGCGAGAATTATCGCACAATCAGCTTAACAGCTCATGCATCGAAGCTGCTTACAAGAATCATATACAGAAGAATGGAAAAGAAAATTGAGAATGCGCTAGGTGACGATCAGTTTGGCTTTAGGGAAAGTAAAGGGACGAGAGAGGCAATTCTGACGTTACGGCTAATAATGGAAGCAAGGCTAAAGAAAAATCAAGACACTTTCATAGGATTTGTCGACCTGGAAAAAGCGTTCGACAATATAAAATGGTGCAAGCTTTTCGAGATTCTGAAAAAAGTAGGGTTAAGCTATAGGAAGAGAGGGGTCATATACAATATGTACAACAACCAAGAGGGAATAATAACAGTGGACGATCAGGAACGAAGTGCTCGTATTAAGAAGGGTGTAAGACAAGGCTGCAGCCTTTCGCTCCTACTCGTCAATCTGTACATCGAGGAAGCAATGATGGAAATAAAAGAAAGGTTCAGGAGTGGAATTAAAATACAAGGTGAAAGGATATCAATGATACGATTCGCTGATGACATTGCTATCCTGGGTAAAAGTGAAGAAGAATTAAATGATCTGCTGAACGGAATGAACAGTCTAATGAGTACACAGTATGGTCTGAGAGTAAATCGGAGAAAGACGAAGGTAATGAAAAGTAGTAGAAATGAGAATAGCGAGAAACTTAACATCAGGATTGATGGTCACGAAGTCAATGAAGTTAAGGAATTCTGCTACCTAGGCAGTAAAATAACCAATGTCGGACGGAGCAAGGTGGACATCAAAAGCAGACTCGCTATGGCAAAAAAGGCATTACTGGCCAAGAGAAGTCTACTAATATCAAATACCAGCCTTAATTTGAGGAAGAAATTTCTGATGATGTACGTCTTGAGTACAGCATTGTTTGGTAGTGAAACATGGACTGTGGGAAAACCGGAACAGAAGAGAATCGAAGGATTTGAGATGTGGTGCTATAGACGAATGTTGAAAATTAGGTGGACTGATAAGGTAAGGAATGAGGAGGTTCTACGCAGAATCGGAGGGGAAAGGAATATGTGGAAAACACTGATAAGGAGAAGGGACAGGATCATAGGACATCTGCTAAGACATGAGGGAATGACTTCCATGGTACTAGAGGGAGCTGTAGAGGGCAAAAACTGTAGAAGAAGACAGAGATTGTAATACGTGAAGCAAATAATTGAGGACGTAGGTTGCAAGTGCTACTCTGAGATGAAGAGGTTAGCACAGGAAAGGAATTCGTGGCGGACCGCATCAAACCAGTCAGTAGACTGATGACAAAAAAAAAAGTCGAAAATAAATGTAATGCACATGAATATATTAACCTTGACCGTTAGTACTAACCGATATACCTAACGGCAGGAACGTAGGGCGGAGATTGGGTTTAAAATGTAGTTGACGCTGTAGTGTGAACTGATATACTTAGACTACTGATTGGCAACCAGTAGCCCACAGACTGGATCCGGTCCAAGATTGGTTTCAACCCGGCAAGCAGAAGATATACGAGGGAGAGAAAAGCTAGGTGCTGCACAATTGTGCCACCGAAGATTTTAAGACAGCTATTGTAAACATTGTAAATAAAGCAACAATATTCATGACATATTATAAATTTAAACATTAGAATATGGGGCGAACATAATGACAGAAATCTGTAAGATCCCTATCGATCCCCTCTGCTTTTTCGAAATTATTATTTGGCTTTTGTCATATGCCAACTCTCTGCAGATATCACCAAACTCACGGAGAGAAGTGTGTGCCATTATTTTCTTTAGTTTTTAAAATGTTTAATAAACAATAATCTAGACTCGTGCTCCTCACTGCCTCCCTAATCCAACGAATATGTAATTCCAACCAGGTACCGAACGACAAAGAGGTAAATTAATAAAAATGATGTATGAAGGTGCTGGCATGTATCCAACTAAATGCACTTTGACTGAAACATCTGCCTGCTGTGATTAAAAGTTAAAATCGACTTTCACCAGTAATTTCAGTGGGAGCGTATCAGATACAGTTGCGGCCACCCTCGCAATTAGCTGCTTTTAGTAAAATCTAGTTAGACAATTTTATACTCCTGCCAACAGGTCAAGCGTAAAGCATGTCAGACTTTGTGGAAATATTGTTTTAGTTTGTAAGACGTAATGTTCGTATGGCGAAAATTCCACATGCGTATCATGTGGCCCTTGCAGCAAGGCGGCACAGCAGCTCCCTTGTAGACATTAAAGACTCAAGTATCCAACAGGGCCACCAGTTGGTATTTCAAGCTCGTCAGGGTGTTCGCCATGGCGTGTCCCAAACTATACGCATCGTGGACGACACCTCACTAAGTAACGGTGTAGACACACCCCTAGCAGGCTCGCTGGCTTCAACGCGGAAGACAACTGCAAAAATTATCACGCGACAAGTTGGAACCAGTGGAAAGCGGACACCTTGCTGATTAAGTAGAAGTCGTGGTTCCAACCGGCTTGCTGATGCCAATGGTGGTTACGAAAACCATGAGAAGAGTTAAGAAAATTTTAAGAGACCACTGACTTGCTCATTGGCTTATCCGGTGCATGTATTAAATCTGGTGCATGTAACAGCACTGTAATGCGACGGGTAACGCAATTATTTCTGCAAAGTCATATAAACTATATTTATAGACTGCATTCGGACACGATCACTGAAAATGACGTCGCAGTAACTCGCGGAGCCACGTTACGTGCATTAACTGTAATTGTTACAGTTTTCAACTTCACTGTATTGCATGTCATTTTTAAATGAAGATCTTCTCCATGTTCTGTCTGTCTCACATGTGCAGACATTAAAAAATAAGCATGTATTAATTTAATTTGTCTGAATATCATTTCAACGACTAATTGATCCCATACCATTTCAATACAGATTAACCAAGGCCATCATACGTACGTATATGTGAAGGACATTACTTTTCTATGACGATTAAGTGGTACTTGTTTTCTTCTAAAATTACAGATAGCTTTCAGTCAGCCTACAGGCCATGGGAAATACTACTTCTTTTGTGTTTTGGTTATTAATTCTGAGGCATCTGGTGACCATTGAACTGAATAATTAGAAACGTCAAACAGCAACAGGTCACGTTGTTCTTCACCCACCTCCTTCCCCCTCCCCAACAGGTTTCATTTAATTCACCCTGCTAGGACTGGACTCCTTTCATTTAGATCACCCTGTTAGGAAACTTAGTTGCTCCCCAAATATTAGTAGTATAGACTTGTTTCGCTTAACTCAATATGTCAGGATGTTGACATAGCTTCAACCCTACATAGGCCCCAAGGATGGTAACAGACTTCTTTGACTTTCACTGGAACTTAAGAGGACAGTTCAAGTGCATACTACGCCCTTTTTACCTACAGTTTTTCCAGAGCGAGATACATATACTTCACTTGTATTACGACTCTTGTGCTTAAACTTTCATTGTGATGTACATCACCCTTTTCCGAGAAGACCTCTTCCTCTATTCCTCGCCCCTTTATGAGAGGTATCTGAGACAGTGACAGACTGCTCAACGTTAAGATCAGTTGAAGCTCCTTTGAAGATTGCGTGATTAGAAACACAGGTTATTATTACATGTTATTATTATTGTTATTATTATCATTATTATTATTATTGGTATTATTGTTTCTTGTATGAATATGAATGAAGAAATATGCATGTACACACCATCAAACCATCAGCAGGAGATATTCTCTAATAACCTCATATCTCACACACTTCTGAAGCATGGTGGTACGTCCCTGCACTTGCCAGTATGTTAGTGAAATAGAGTAAGTATAAAATATTTGTAAATTTACTTAATTTCGAGTCGTCTGAGTCATGGGGAATGTAATCACGATCATGGTCAGGATCATTCAGTATATTTACTTTTGGTTTCCTGTAACTCGTCACATATGACTACAAGTGGTTCACGGGTCCAGCCACTTTACCCATCGCTTACCATTACGTTACTGTGGCAGGCAGCAAGTGGCGTTTACCATGAAGCACAGCCCTGACGTCTGCTGAGTGAAATTAGAACTGTTCCCAGGTGTATCATATTCTGCTGTACATAAGTAGTGCCAATTCCCCTAAAAATCAAAGTACACGGCAGTGGCGCTTACCATTGTATTTCCCACAGCCGATCGATTGACAATTTGTATCTTTCTAATTATAGTATTACCGATTCCCGCCAAGCTAAATGTCGTAAATGTTGAAAGCAAATTTGTTTCTTCCCTATTTAACCGTCGCTGTCAGTGTCTGTAACGGCTGAATATTCTGCACGTTCGCTGGGTGTCGCGGTTCCCCGTGAAGGAATGAAAATATTTCTGGCTCCAGTGTGTTTCCATTGCGCGGCGGCTATGCGGCGGTGGCTACCCAAATCCCTTTTTGTACGGATTTATCCGCAGAGCAATTGCAGCAGTGCCATTGTTCGCACTTCATGTTTCTTGCTCTTCTGTACACTCATAAATTGCGCGCTATTAAAATTAAAGAATGGAAAAGCTTTTCAATGGCTTTCGCCTGCGTTCCATGTTGCCCATTTTTCAACGTCAAGCACCGTTTCTCCCTTCCTTTCTTTCCCTCCTTTTTGTCTCTCGCCCTCACTTTCCCCCGCTCTGTTTCTCCGTATCTCTAGTATTTTCGTCGCTCTCTTTCAGTCCCCGCTAGCCTGTTGCAAGAGTCCTCTTTACGGGCGAAATGTGTCAGACTCAGTGAATTAAAGAAGATTATTCTTTTTGCACCGTCCACGTACTTCAGTGTGCCGTTTTATTTCTCGTTAAAAGGCAGAGGACAACGCAGCTATGCAAGTAGGACGCAAAATACGCCTTCATCTAACGCAGAAGGAATCATATTAGATAAGTTCAACAGGGCAGCTAACACGTTGGTTAAGATTAAATCACTTAGTCACGAACTTCAAATGCATTGCATATTGAATACCAACCAGCAAATAATCTCTATAAGCTGGCTATTCAGAAACAATATAAAAAGCTTGTAAGAGCGTTGCAGGATAGAGTATGCTGAGACATAATGCTTAAGAAAAAAGTCGGCACGTTTCGTCGTTTCCGATTTAATTGGCATTGACGTTAGCCATTAACGTCGTTACGAGCAAGTTCAAGCAGCCTGCCAGAGACAGTGTCGCCAAAGGTGTTCTTCGTTTGATTCCCTAACTTAAATTTAGCACCTCCGAAGAAGGCAAGTTTTAAGTCGTAATGAGCATCTGAAAAAGTGGTAACTCACGGACTCACGGTTGTCTACGCATTAACACATTTTAGCGAGTGCAAATGCTTAAATTTGCACACGTGAAGACTTCAATGCTAAATAACTCGGAAACGGTGCAATTTATAGCATTTTTCTTAATAATTATTTTTCAACACTCCCTCATTTGCAATAGCCTTATAAGCTTTTCAGACTTTTTCTGACCAGCCTGTGCAAAGGGTAATTCCCCGACTGATGCACTGACTGATTATCGTCCAGCCCAAACTGCTTAGGACAGAAACTGGAAATTTGGAGATAGTGTTGATCTAATAGTTTGTTTAAGAAGGGATTTTTCTAAATTCCACCCTTAATGGGATGAAATAGGTGGTGCAAGGTTTTTGGAAAAATGTCTCCATTAACCCTTTCGACAGTGAGCGATCTTATTTCCAGCCGATGTACGCGTTCTGAAAGCTCTGCAAGGCATTGCGAACAGAGTACTTTGTTGTGGACGTTCTCTTCTAGTGCCACGTGTTGACTGAGGATTAAATTTCCCAGGCAAGCACCATTCACTCGTGCAAAGATTTTGGGTGTTATTGCTTACCATTTAGGATTCCATACATCTTTTCTAAATGTTTTACGAAATTCTGGTATTTCTTCATGTTGAGTGAGGTTTCCATAATTTCAAAACTAGCTACAATCCTAAGTTAGTGGAATTACGGTTGCCACAGCGAAGTTCCAAGTAATCGTCAACGGTAGTGGACAAAGTGGCTATATCCATCCACATATTTGGTTTCTTACGACAGTTCACGTTTTGGCTTCTAAGTTTCTAAGTGTTTGCTCTCATTTTTACAATTGTTTGTTGTAATTACTTGGAATCATTTCAACAGTTTTCAGAATTATAAAGAAAAACTCAGAGCGAAAGAGAGTTTAGAAATTCTGGTTAACAGAGTTATACCTTATAATGAAGAACATGGCACGATGAATGTTTTTTCAATGGTTGACAGCAATCATGAGCTTCCCAGACAATGGATTATCTTGAGGAGGAGGATTTAGATGTAGATAATGATAAGAGTGAGCTTGATTTTGATACAATTTCAGTAAGGGATAGTTAAATAGTTTCTATTCTAAGGCTGTACAGTCCAGAATCGGTATGGCAATCTGGCAAAATCGTCGTGAGCGTTGAGGCAATCATCCCACCGACGAACCAGGTTGAAGATACCCGTTTGGTAAAAATGTAAATGTCGTGTGACTACGGCCTCCCGTCGGGTAGGCCGTTCGCCTGGTACAAGTCTTTCGATCTGACGCCATTTCGGCGACTTGCGCGTCCATGGGGATGAAATGATGATGATTAGACAACACAACACCCATCCCTGAGCGGATAAAGTTTCCGACCCAGCCGGAAGTCTAATCGGGGCCCTTAGGTTGATATTCTCTCGCGCTGACCACTTCTTTTTTCGATATACGAGTAGTTCATTGCATTTGGTCTAGGTGGACATCACGAGCCATCCGTTGGAGTTGATCGTTGATTCCTTGACTCAGCTTTTTTATTACATGGAGCACACAGGCCTCTGACCGAACACGCTGAGCTACCGTGCAGGCGACCACTCAGCTACCGGGGGCGGACACCCGTTTGATGAAACACCATGTGTTGTATGCAGAAGCCCCTAGTCGCCCGCTGCTTATCCTCGTCGAACAGGAAGTCCAACCTTTCAAAGCCGTCTTTGAGGGACTGAAGGCGCGACAATCGCATGGTGAGAGATCAGCAGAATAGGGCGCTGCTCGTGTGTCTCCCGCTTTAGTTGGCGTAGCATCTGCGTTACGACAGTGGCGATATGGGGACTTGTATGTAGAATCGCGGCGAATACGGAAGCTGGCGCACCATTCCACAACGGTGGTTTTCGACAGACATGTTGATCAATACATATTCTGGGTGGCTACTGGCGTTTGTCATTCAGCAGCCAACGAAAGATTAACAGCAAGTTGCTCCTGTGTGGACGCCTTTTGCAATAACGTCGCCATAGTCCGCGTTTCCCCATTTACTACAGACGCGTTGGAGACACGAATACCACAGTAATATCTGGCCTTCATGTTGAAGCTTATATACCTGTATCGGATTCACCCTAAATTCTATATACGCTGCAGCACCGCCCTAAAACTTTTTGATCGCCCCATATAGCAATCAGATTATGGGAGCACATATTTCTGTTTGACGTCTTGGAGAGAATGCCCCTGTTGAACAAACATATTACCGAATCACTGATTATGGCACGAAAATGGACTACAAAGAACAGAGGCAGGCCTTCATGTGAAGCCATCCCACTATACGTGCCTGCAAAACGCAGAAATACCGGTAGAGGGTATAAGACATGATTCTGTGGAGCATTTACCATGCTTTCATCAGCGTAAATCGACATCTAGATGAAAAAATCATGATTGCAAAGCTCAAACGTACTTGCTGTGTGCCAAATGCAAACTGCATTTTTGCACAGAAAAGGAGCACAACTGCTTTCTACTACGCCAAACATAATAAACTTTGCATGAAAATTCAGTGTCACCAGCACCATTTTACTTTTGTAAAGCTTTTTTCAAATAAATTCTCATAATTTATGTACAAGCATATTATTTAAATTTTCCATCCCGTTATCATAAGTGCCACAATAATTTTAGATTAAAAGCACACAATAAAAAATTGTGAAAACTATGTAAAAGTTTACGTTTAAGTCACAGTGTCCCTCTGTAGTGGACAAAGCATAACTTCGATTTCGACAGTTCAATTTCGGTGTTTGCCAAACAAAAAAGTTTAAAAAATAAGTTCTGTTTAGATACAAAGTTACAAAATTTTAATACCTGAAATGAAAATGGAAAGTTGAAAGGGTTAAGGGGTTGAAGTTAGAACTACGAAGACTGGTAATTGGTTTTTTGGTCAGAAACAAAAAAAAGAAGGAATAGGTGTTTCAGCTTTTATGGAAATGCAAGGGCATGAGACAGTCGGTGAAAGTGTGTTTGAAAATAAATCATTATTAAAGAACTGCCACGCGGGATTGCAGTGCGATATGAGGCGCCTTGTCACGGTTCGTGCGGCTCACCCCGTCGGAGGTTCGAGTCCTTCCTCTTGCGTGGGTGTGTGTGTTGTCCTTAGCGTAAATTAGTTTACATTAGATTAAGTAGTGAGCAAGCTTAGGGACCGATGACCTCAGCAGTTTGGTCCCACAGAACTTACCACAAATTTCCAGTTCTCCAATTAAAATACTAATAAAGTATTTTTAAAGTTTCTTCACGAAAACTGGTATTTGAACTCTCAATTACAATTATAAAAATTTATGTTTCTGTATTTTTGGAAATTCCGTCTCAAAGAGTGAAATAGGGGATGAAAATATTTAGAAAAATATTTCCTTACCGAGTTCAGATGTGAAGTACGTGTTAGGGGATGAAAGTTTCTATGGAAATATCACCACTAGAACTCACGACAGAATAACCAAAACGTCCGAATCCAGCAACCAGAATCGGCTTTTTATCAGAAAAGACCAAGTTTCTATGGCCTTAATTAGACCTGACAGTCTATGTGAGAGAACCAACCGGCGCTAAGCTAGCGGCACACTGGCAGTTGACGGTTTTACACTTTAACGTTGCGTATATTTCTGTTGCGAACGTGTTGCTTTTCATCTAATGATTGTTCGTAACCACATTTATTCAAATCTGAACCTCGAGATTATGTCCTAGGCAAAATTCCTGTTCTTGAAAGTCCCTTTGATAAGACATTATCTATATGTTCTCAAGTACTGAGTGGAGGGTGACTATTGTTCCTGATTTTAGAGAGCACAGTATACATTCACGTAGTACAAAATGTCTCTAGAGTAGAATCTGCGGTGCTCTCTGGTGCTACTGACATTAATGAAAATTCAAGGAAGTGAGATTATGAGATCGTTCAGGTTTTCTTGATGTGACTGATTTATGATATACATTGCCAGAAAAAAAATTTGCACACCCTTTTAGATAGTTCCAATTCGCTCAAGATTTATTGCTGCAATAGTGCACATCGAATACATGAAATTTTTACGTTTATAGATCAATAGCACAATCGCTTCTCAAATGGTTCAAATGGCTCTGAGCACTATGGGACTTAACATCTATGGTCATCAGTCCCCTAGAACTTACAACTACTTAAACCTAACTAACCTAAGGACCTCACACAACACCCAGCTATCACGAGGCAGAGAAAATCCCTGACCCCGCCGGGAATCGAACCCGGGAACCCGGGCGTGGGAAGCGAGAACGCTACCGCACGACCACGAGATGCGGGCAATCGCTTCTCAAGCACCAGGTGTCGACCTATGCTGAAGCACCCATGTTAGTTCGTGGTGTAGCCTCCCGAGGCGACAATTCAGCTGCATACTCAGAAATCCAGTTGATCGTACAAATGGCGAATACTGTCCTCGGACGCTTTATTCCACTCCTGCTCGAACTGTTCACGTAGTTGTGTAAGAGTTGTTGGTTGACGAGTCGCTAGTCGCAAGCGTCACTTCTCGCCCCATCGAATCCCTCACGTGCCCGACTGGAAACAAGTTAGGAGATCGTGTTGACAGGGAATTTGCTGCATGTCTTGAACAGCACGTTGAGTTTCACGGGCAGTGTGTGAACGAGCATTACCCGGCTGGAACAACACGTCACCTTCCTGTTGAAAGAAGGGCAAAAGAACGGGTCTGACGACACACTGTATGTATCGAACCCCGGTTAGCTTCCCCTCCAGAAGCACGAAAGGTGAACGAGAACTGTAACTTATCACACCCTAGACCATAACACCTAGGTTAGGGGCAGTGTGTCTTGTAGGAATGTACGACGCAGCGCAAACGACCATCAGTTGCGTGGAGGCAGACTCTACTTTCTTCGCTGAAGATCACGGTGCGACATTCCATCTTCCAAATGATCTGATGGCAACATTCGAGCCGTGCACGTCGATGCTTTGGAGCGAGTGTAAGACGGGCTAAAGGTATGCGTGCCAGTAGTCTCACAGCTAAAAATCGACTCAGAACATTACGTACTGACACGTTTAGGCTCACAAGCCCTCATATCGGTGCTACTGCAACTGTACGATCTCAACTACTTTCTCAGTCACTCTTGAGTTAGACTGCAACACCTTTTCAGTTCGGCGATCTGAGTACCCAGTCCAAAAAATGGTTCAAATGGCTCTGAGCACTATGGGATTTAACATCAGAGGTCATCAGTCCCCTAGAACCTAGAACTACTTAGACCTAACTAGAGATTAGATTAGATTAGATTAATTATTCATTCCATAGACCCTTAAAAGAGGGAATTCTCCTGGGTGTGGAACATGTCAGATAAACGCATTATAAAAATGTAATTAGAAAAACTTGAGTTTCATTAATTTTAATGATCCTCAGTCAATAAACAGTAAAATTATGTACATGAACTACATTTAAACTTCTAATATTTGCAGGTTTAATACTTACATCTGCTTTCATTAAATCCATCATTCAGACATTTGCTAGCTTCTTGGCTATTACAACCAAGTATTGTCAAAAATTAAAGTAAATTATTCATTTCAGTGACCTTCAGTTAAGAACAGTCAGATTATGAACAAGATTTAAAATTAAACTTCCACTATTTACAGACTTAAGGCTTACATCTGCTTTCAATACATCCATCATTCACACAGTAGGTAGTTATTTGGCTGTTAGAACCAAGTATTGTCAAAAATTAAGGTATAATAAATTTTCATTAAAATCGTCTACTGCACTTGTTGAGAAACTCATGGCTGGAATAGAAGGAGTTGGCCACCAAATATTCTTTTAAATAATGTTTAAATTGAGCCTTGTCTGAATCTAAACTCTTAATGGTTGCTGGTATCTTATTGAAAATATGCGTTGCTGAATACTGGACTCCTTTCTGGGCAAGAGTAGTATTATTCGTAGTATTGATAATGTGTACTAAGCAGTTAGTTGGAAAAAGAGATTATTATTTACAACAAACTTCATTGAGGAATAAATATACTGAGAAGCTGTGGTTAATATGCCCAATTCTTTAAATAGGTTTCGACACGATGTTCTTGGATTTACAATACTCATTACTCTTATTATACGCTTCTGTACTATACAAATTTTTTCTCGGTTTGTGGAGTTACCCAAAATATGATACCATATGATATAATGGCTAACCTAAGGACATCACACACATCCATGCCCTAGGTAGGATTCAAACCTGCGACTGTAGCGGTCGCGCGGTTCCAGACTGAAGCGCCCAGAACCGTTCGGCCACTGAGAACCCAGTCCTTTAAAACGCTATTCCTAGATATTGTAATCCTTCGACGAACGTTTCTTGCCCGAATGTGTTCAAGCTGTTTGAAACAGGGTCTTCAGCATCCAATTTCTTTGTCACGGATGGTGATGACTCGAGATGTGAAGACAGAGAGCAGTGCATGTGGGTTCCCTGTATACACTGTAACATAAGGACCCGTTCGCCTTCCTCCTAAATAACACGTCGCGGAAAAGTAGCTGGTCCTTTTTTATCAATTACCCGTGTGAATGTCATACTAGGGCGGAGGCAGTTTAAATGTTCCAGTAACCCTTCCAGGTTTTTCATTCATTGTGGCCTCGTCACAAAACAGTCAACACGCTCTTTTGAATCTGGTGGGTGCTAGTGCCTGTCCCTCAAAGCATTTTGTATGTAGATTCATCCAAACACACTGTAACAGACTATTCATCGTCACGACATCTGTTTGTTCATAAAATCTTACGTCGAAGAAGGACGTGCCAAAATGTTCAAAGAAAGACTCATCGTAACTTTTGGCAACTATTTCATAGGATTCAAAAAAGTTACTATTATAAAAAGGAAGATTACTTCGAAACTGATCATAACATCCGTGTCCCGAAGGGGCAGTTAACTGAAGTGATGTACGAAGTAAGAGGATTGACTGATGCGATGTTAGCCCTGCCCCACATATTAGCTGAAAATGTATTTCAGGTATTTTGTCAGCTCGTATTTGTGTACCTCAATATTGCGAACTACATACTGAAGCAGGGATGGCACTAGAGTTCTATACTCAGTCCCCTTTATAGACGAGCTACACTTTCCCAAAATTCTCCCAATAAAACGAAGCCGAGCAATCGCCTTCCCTACTACCAGCCATGCTCATTCTACATCATATCGCTTTGCAACGTTTCGCCCAGATATTAAATCGATGTGACTGTGCCAAGCAGCACTCTACTAATGCTATATTTGACCGTTAGAGGATTATTTTTCCTACTAACTCGCATGACTTACATTTATCTATATTTCGAAGAAGCTGACATTCACCACAGACACTAGAAATTCTGTCAAAAGTCTCCTTGTATTCTCCTGCAGTCACTCAACGATGTCACCCTCCCGTACACCATTACAACATGAGCAAATACCTTTAAACTGATGTTCACCCCAACCGATAGATAATTTATGTGCAATAACAGAAAAAAGTGATAACAGCAAAAAGGAGTTGTGCGACATAAACGGAAGTTGGTAGACGTGTTACTACGTTTGGAAGATGACGTCTGTTCAGATTTCGCGCCAGTCGCGTAAGAGTGGCACTAGTAGCGCCACTATGAAGATGCAACTGAGGTTTGCATTAAATACACGCTTTAACCGCCGTAAGCGTTAGTCACCTTTGAGATTCGACGTGGTGAGTTCGTGTTAGTCAAGAAAGCCTTTAAAAATACAGCCGTTATCAACACCTCACCGAGTTTCAACGAGGCCGTGCAGTATGGCTAGAAGAAGCTGGATATTCCTTATGTAATACTACAGAGAGACTTGGCATGAATTTAGTCACTGTATATGATTTCTGGCAGCAGTGGTCACAAGAAGAAAAGGCTCCAGACAGTAACGTGGCACTACCGAGACGGAAGACCATCGTGTTCGACGTGTGAGTCTGGCACATCTTACTGCATCTGCAGCAGCACTTTGAACTGCATTTGGCACGACAGTGACGCAACGAACTGTTACAAACCGGTTATCTCAAGAATAGATCTGAGCCCGACGCCCAGAAGCGTGCATTCCACTGACCCGAAACCACCTTCATTTGCGACTCCACTGTTGTTAAGCGAGAGTTCATTGAAAGGCAGGGTGGGGGTCTGTTTCGATCTTCGATGAAAGCTGTGTCCCTCTCAGTGCCACTAATCGCCATGTGTCGGTTAGAAGGAAGCATGTAAAGGGCCTGTTAACAGTCTACCGGCGTGACAGACACAACAGACCTACACATGAAAATATGGACTTGGGCGTGATTTAGTTTGACAGCAGGAACTCTTTCGTGGTTACATCACGCACCCTGACTGCAGATTTGCACATCACTCTGGTAATTCGACCTGTTATCCTGCCATTCATAAGCAGCATTCCTGGGGGTGTTTTCCAAAAGAATAACGCCCGCCCACATGTCGTAGTTGCAATCTCACATGCTCTACAGAGCGTCGACATGTTGCCTTGGCTTGTTCGATCTCCAGATCTGTCTCCAATTGAGCACATGTGGGACATCATCGGACTACAATTTGAGCATCATCCACAAACAGCATTAACCGTCCTTCCAACAGGCCTGGAGATCCATCCTACAAACTTGCACCCATCACCTGTGCAACACAATGCACGCGCCTTTGCATGCTTGCCTTCAAATTCTGGCGCCTACACCGGTTGTTATTGTACCAGCATTTCAAATATTGAATGGCTTATCTCTCGCTTCCATTAACCTGTGATCTTGGAATGTTAATCGCTTAAATATGTTACCTATTTCATTACGTTAATTATTTTTTCGGAATGCAATTTTTTCCGTCAGTGTATATAGAGAATAAGTGCGGTCCCATCACAGTTCCCTGGAGCACTTCTAACGATATCTTCGTCTGTGGTGAACACTCACCGTCGAGGACAACGTACTGAGTTCTATTACTTCAAAAGTGTTCGAGCCATTATCACGTCTGGGAATCGAATCTGTGTGCTCGAACCTTCGTCAGCAGTCTAAATACACTGAAGTGCCAAAGAAACTGGTGGACGATGTGGCCTATTCTACATCTTATCTGCGACGATGCTGCGCTGAGTATATTTATATGTTTGGTCGATGAAATTACAGCCTTATCACTTTAGGGCATTTTGTAGAAAAGATCTGAGAATGGTCATTACTGACTGAAACCAGTCTTCGTCAAAAGAATTGATATTGTGATCAAAGACTGGAATAAAAAACGTTTGATAGGCATACACATCCAAATACAGAGATACGTAAACAGGCAGAATACGGCACTGTATTCGGCAACGCCTACATAAGGCAACAAGTGTCTGGCGCAGTAGTTAGATCGGTTACTGCTGCTTCAGTGGCAGGTTACCAAAATTTAAGTGAGATTGAAAGCAGTGTTACAGTCGGCGCACGAGTGATGGGACACAATATCTCCGAGGTAGCGATGAAGTGGCGATTTTCCCACACGACCATTTCACGGCTGTAACGTGAATATCAGGAATCCGGTGAAACAGCTAATCTTCGACATCACTGTGGCCGGAAAAAGATCCTGCAAGAACGGGACCAACGACGACTGAAGAGAATCGTTCAACATGACAGAAGTGGAACCCTTCCGCAACTTGCTATAGATTTCAATGCTGGACCATCAATAAGTGTTAGCGTGTGAGCCTTTCAAAGGAACATCATCGATATAGGCTTTCAGAATCGAAGGCCCACTCGTTTACCCTTGATGAATGCACGATACAAAGCTTGTAAGTTTCGCCTGGGCCCGTCAACACCGACATTGGACTGTTGATGACTGGAAACATCTTGCCTGGTCAGGCGAGTTTTATTTCCAATTGTATCGAGTGGATGGACGTGTACGGGTATGGAGACAACCTCATGAATCCATGGACTGTTCAAGTTGGTCGAGGCTCTGTACTGGTATGGAGCGTGTGCAAGTTGGAGTGTTATGGGACCCCTGATACGTCTAGTTCCGACTCTGACAGGTGAAACCTACCAAAGCATCCTGCCTGATCACCTGCATCCAGTCATATCCATTGTGCTTTCCAGTGAACTTGGGCAGTCCCAGCATGACACTCCATAAGTCTAGAATTGCTACAGAGTGGCTCCAGGAACATTCTTGTGAGTTTAAACACTTCTGCCGGCCACAAATCTCCCCAGACATGAACATTATTAAGCACATCTGGGTTGCCTTACGACGTGCTGTTCAGAAGATATCTCCATCCCCTCGTTCTCTTACGGATTTATGGACAGCCCCGCAGGATCATGGTGTCAATTCCCTCCAGCACTACTTCAGACATTAGTCTATTCCACGCCACGTCGTGTTGCGGCACTTCTGCGTGGTCGCGGGACCATACACGGTATTAGAGAGGGGTAGCAGTTTCTTTGGCTCTTCAATGTACACTACTGGCCATTAAAATTGCTACACCATGAAGATGATGTGCTACAGACGTAAAATTTAACCGACGGGAAGAAGATGCTGTGATATGGCAATGATTAGCTTTTCAGAGCATTCACACAAGGTTGGCACCGGTGGCGACACCTATAGCGTGCTGACATGAGGAAAGTTTCCAACCGATTTCTCATACACAAACAGCAGTTGACCGGCCTTGCCTGGTGAAACGTTGTTGTGATGCCGCGTGTAAGGAGGAGAAGTGCGTACCATCACGTTTCCGACTTTGATAAAGGTCGGATTGTAGCCTATCGCGATTGCGGTTTATAGTATCGCGACATTGCTGCTCGCGTCAGTCGAGATCCAATGACTGTTAGCAGAATATGCAATCGTTTGGTTCAGTAGGGTAATACGGACGCCGTGCTGGATCCCAACGGCCTCGTATCACTAGCAGTCGAGATGAGAGGCACCTTATCCGCATGGATGTAACGGATCGTGCAGCCACGTCTCGATGCCTGAGTCAAGAGATGGGGATGCTTGCAAGACAACAACCATCTGCACGAACAGTTCGACGACGTTTGCAGCAGGATGGACTATCAGCTCGGAGACCGTGGCCGCGGTTACCCTTGACACTGCATCACAGACAGGAGCGCCTGCGATAGTGTACTCAACGACGAACCTGGGTGCACGAATAGCAAAACGTCATTTTTTTCAGATGAATCCAGGTTCTGTTTACAGCATCAGGATGGTCGTATCCGTGATTGGCGACATCTCGGTGCAGGCACATTGGAAGCGTGTATTCGTCATCGCCATACTGGCGTATCACCCAGCGTGATGGTATGGGGTGCCATTGGTTACACGTCTCGGTCACCTCCTGTTCGCATTGACGACACTTTGAACAGTGGATGTTACATTTCAGATATGTTACGGCCCGTGGCTCCACCCTTCATTCGATCCCTCGGAAACCTTACATTTCAGCAGGATAATGCACGACCGCATGTTGCGGGTCCTGTACGGGCCTTTCTGGATACAGAAAATGTTCGACTGCTGCCCTGTACAGCACATTCTCCAGATCTCTCACCAACTGAAAACGTCTGGTCAATGGTATCCGAGCATCTGGCTCGTCACAATACGCCAGTCACTACTCTTGACGAACTGTGGTATGGTGTTGAAGCTGCATGGGCAGCTGTACCTGTACACGCCATGCAAGCTCTGTTTGACTCAATGCCCGGGCGTACCAAGGCCGAAATTACTGCCAGAAGTGGTTGTTCTGGGTACTGATTTCTCAGGATCTATGCGCCCAAATTGCGTGAAAATGTCAGTTCTAGTATAATATATTTGTCCATTGAATACCCGCTTATCATCTGTATTTCTTCTTGGTGCAGCAATTTTAATGGCCAGTAGCGTATAGTGTTCACTATCCGTCTTTCATTGTAGCTTACAACTATGCTGCTAAGATTTTATAACACCTTTCATAATTTTATACGCTTTTCCTACGTCGATATGTCGGCAGTCCTATGTTTTGCACGGTTTCACGACACGTAATCCTACACCGAGCATCCCGCGGCCGACACTGGAGGACAGAATGCGACCGCTGTCTCTAGCGCTGTTCGCCGCAGCGCTGCGTCGTCTCCCGCAGTGGCACCCCTCGGCTCTCGTGACGTCTCGTTTATGTATCCGCCTCCTGCGCCGTACACAAACTGTCAGGCCGCCGCCGGAGCCGCTCCCCCTTCGTTTCCTACTCAAACAGCGCGACCCGACCCGGCCCATCGCTCCCAGAAGTCGCTTCTTTACTTCCCCGTCCCACTTACCACAATCCTCTGCGGCCGTAAATAAATGTTTACAGTCCCGCGACGCATCGCCCTGATACACGCTCCCATCGCCTGACTCTTGCTGCGTCACGGGTGTTGCCGCAGGGGCGGAGCTGTTTTTGCCCATTAAAGCCTAGAGCGACGATTGCGACCCGCGGTTAAGCACTCCTTCGGCCTGCGGGCGGCCTTGTTCTTTGTCACGGCACGGTTGGCACCGCTGTTTGCGGTCGAGGGGTAAATAGGCGTGGCGTGGAATCGAGGGGGCGGCGCCGCACTGGGGGAGCCAGTGGTTGTAGCGGCGGCGGCAGCAGCACGCTCGCCTCCCGACACCAGAGATTGCCCGCTTATCCGCCGGAAGCGGAGCGGCGCGGCATTAAGAGACATTAGCGGGACTACTTGTTCGCATGGGCCGCAATCGTTTTATTACGGTAATCAAACACTTTCAGATAATACTGTCGCGGTTCTCGGCTTTATGTTACTGCCGTCCGCTGCGGCCCCCGCAGCAATTTCCTGACGGCTGAGCGTCTACTGCGTCTATTCTTATTCGCTTGCCTCGAAAACCGCCCCGGCTCTGTGAGTAATTACTCGGAATAAAGGTGGAAATGGTGGCTCGTAACTTTGTCCTCAGGCCCTTTTGACTGTCGACGCAATAAAACTTGAGATCATTTACGGTACAGTTTATTTGAAATTTCAGTAAGGACGTCTTGTTCATGGCAGTATTACTGTGGAAAGCACTAAGAGAATGAAGATCATCGTGTGGTGTTAAAGTACGTCTTGAAAGGAACAGAACAGCAATTGAGGAAATGCAGTCATTGTGGTACTAGTGCGGTCGTTGACTGTTACGGTTCCGTGCTGACGTCTCCCGTGCAGGCAATAGTCGACATTAGAAACGAGCAGCAGTTGCACACTCACTATAACTAAGATAATGATCCATTATATTTTCCGAAATGGGAGAAATTAATATTACAGTTTAACGACTCGTCAATGTTATTCCCATAGAGTTAACGAATGCGGAAGCAATTGCTCATGTGTAAGGAACCAACCCACATTTACTTTTAGAGGTTCTAAAAACACAGGAAACCTACATAAGGAGATCTTAAACTTTCACATTTGTTACATGCGTGGGAAAGATGATGCAGACATAAAAATTACAATTTATGCTTTGATAATAATAATAATAATAATAATAATAATAACAGGTCTACAACTTTGCTTCTGCCGTTGTGCAATAGACGGCAGTAGCGGCAAGTGGGGTTCGGGTTGGTCATAGGTGTAATACAACAAGCTTAGGCATTTGTAAACATAATTCCATAAAAATATTAGTCGATCTATGATTCATCATAAGGTTATTCTCGATTAAGAACGTCAACTTACTTACCCATTTCTCGACATTTGCGGGAAGTTTTAATTTTATGCTGTAACGTGAAGAAATCTGTGGCTGTGATTCTTAAAATGCTGGGTAAGACCAAAGGTGAGAGAACTATTAGTGGAAGAACGTGCAGAGAATGTGGAAGACAGAACGTTTTCGTAGCTACTGAAACAGACGAAGGCAGTCACAGGACACCTTTATAGGAAGCAATTGATGCGTTCGAGCCCAGCACTGAACCAGAAACTGCCACAATACAGTGACAGACACGTAAAGGTAATGTTGCAGCAGGTCAGTGCTCGACCCAATGTCGCAAAACCCGTTAAAATATACATGGGAACGTTGAAATGAGAGGTCCTATCCCTCCCGCCGTATTCTCCAGACGTTGCTCTCTCTGACTACCACCTTTTTCAATCAGTGGCATACAGTCTGGCCGACCAGCACTTCCGATCGTATGAAAAAGTGCAAAATTGAATCGATTCATAGATCTCCACAAAAGGTGCCCAGTTCTTCCGCCACAGGATTCGTACGCTATCCGAAAGATGGGAGAATGTAGTGGCCAGTTTTTCACAATAAAGCCCAGAACTTCGAGAAATAACGGCGGAAGTAAAATTGTAGGCCTAGTAATAATAATAATTGTAATAATAATAATAATTCCGTGTGGATCAAGAGCCTGGTGCAAGTCTTTGAACTGGGTGCCACTTCGGCGATTTGGTATCCCTAACCTACCCCATTTACCCAACCGGGGAAAGGGGATCTACAGTTTATGGTGGAAAGCGAACCAAGTGTCGTTTCTAACCACTCCTCACATCGTTGAGAGGTGAAGGCTAGGTTAAAACGCAAACTAAAAAATTCATGTTCCGAACAGCATTCCATCCAGCAGTCGGCGACCTCTCGGGACCCAGTTAGTCACTTTTCCACATTCTTTTTATTTTTAGTTTAATGGCCCCTGGGGCACAGCGCGCAGGGGTCAATATGTCAGGCCTGGTCACAATGTCTCTGACGCCAAACAGGAACCAACGTGTCTCAGTCTCCAAGATTTTAAAAGACGAAGGGATAATTATTAATTGCGAGAAAAGAAAAGAAACAAACGCGAAGGAATACATCAGAAGCCGCAAATTCGGTGTCGATACACCATGAACGCCACGACCCAATTTCATGACAAGTCTTCTCCTTATGTCGTTCATGAATCTTTATCAGTTCCATCATTTGCGTGTGGATGTATCAAATTCATCTTCTGCCATGAAGGATTCAGCTGCTGGGTTGATCGTGGAAGGTGCTCCGTAAAAACTTCGAACAGTAATGGCTGTACTAAGGATTCTTCACAATAGCACAATGACAATCGTTTAAATACCTGCAAAAATTTATGAGAGCTATGACACCACTTCCAAACAAATAACGAATCGCGCGACCTCTGATCCACATGACGGCGTTATGTTTCGTCCTCGGGTAACAAACATCCTGCTGATGGAGCAGAGTGCGTGAATCGACAGAAGCGGGCAAAGAGAGCCCAAATTAGACGCATAAAATGCCAGATCTCTTCCCCCGGCTCATAATATAGCCGGTGTTCGTCTGTATCCTGAACGTTGCACCTCACGCATAAAGGCGAACCGATAAGGTGAATGCTATGGAGTTTCTCTCAAGTAATCTATTTTTCGTTCACCGTGACGTACAAGTTTGAACGTACGTCTGACTCTATCGTTGCCGCATTGACAGTGCTCCACACTACCCTCCAATCGCTTCAGGATATCTCAGTTCGACGACATTGGGCGACCGGTGACGAAGCGGGGTGCAAGAAATGGCACTGGCCGTTGGTAAACGAGAGACTAGGAGAACGCCCCGTAGATAGCTATACTCCAGGTAAAACCTCCAAAAACAGGAAAATGGCACCGGTATCTCGGTAAGTGCCACCGGAGAGTCAAAAGAAGACGGTATCAGAGCCCGTAAGAACGGTGGTGTGTCGCCGCTGTAGTTTGAGGTGCATACCAACGTAGAGAGACACGGTTCGATCATGAACATTCACACAGCTAAGTCCGCCGCTTTCTTGAGGAAAAGTGAAGGAGACGTATCGTACTTAAACACCATTCCAGCACTGGCAAATAAACCGAATTCCGCCGTGAGGCTACGGGCTATGTGTTTGATTGGTAGCATCTGCGCTACATGCGGAAATCTGTGCCTGACAGACATTAGTAAATTTGGTCCGTTGACGGAGGACCAAAGCCCGGAGAGTATGGTACCTAAGTCTAGCACGGATATGTTGCAAGCGGCTCCTTTAATTAAGGGACTCCGTGAAGTCGATATTAAGATAGCGGATTGTATCGCACAACCTGACTGAGGCTACGCTTGCAGGTGTCATTCCAGTGCCTATATACAAGGCCATCGATGTATGTACATTTACACGGCTATGCGAAGCTTCACAATTAGTGGCTAATCGATCCATGGCTCTATTGATATCATATTAGTCACGAAGTCTTAACTTCAGGTCATCTGCGTACATGATGCATCTAAAAACATGGCCGCTGATAGACAATCCCGTGAGGCGATGTCGCAGACCGCACAGCAGCGCTTCCAATTAGGCTAGACCACAGGGTCCGACTCTGTACTTCTATAACTACAGAGTGTTGGACACAGTTGTGAAATGGTTCAGCATTGTCAGGATTATGCTTCCATTTTGGCAAAGAAATGTTTCTGACGTAACAGAAGAAGTAATAAAGGTACAATCACACCAGAACTGTAACTCAACTGTCAGCTACGACAGCGACTCGCCCACATGGAAATGTACGGAAATGTATCAGCTAATTATGGACAGGAATAAAGGAGCTTTTCAGTTAAGACGTATGGATATGAAGATATACAACGATAACATTGTGAAATTTATTACTTATATAACGACCTAAGCCTGCCTCTGTAGCCGTTGGGATCCAGCGCGACGTTCCGAATTACCGTCCTGAACCCACCGAGTGAGAAATCGCTTGGAAAATTTCCTCATGTCAGCAAAAAAATGTTCAAATGGCTCTGAGCACTATGGGACTTAACATCTGTGGCCATCAGTGCCCTAGAACTTAGAACTACTTAAACCTAACTAACCTAAGGACATCACACACATCCATGCCCGAGGCAGGATTCGAACCTGCGACCGTAGCAGTCCTGCGGTTCCGGACTGAGCGCCTGAACCGCTAGACCACCGCGGCCGGCTCATGTCAGCACGTTGTAGATGTCGCCACCGGAGCCGACCTTGTGTGAATGCTCTGAAAAGCTAATCATTTGCATATCACAGAATCTTCTTCCTATCGGTTAAATTTCACGTCTGTAGTACGTCATCTTCGTGTTGGAGCAATTTTAATGATCATTAGTGTAATTAAGAATGAAAAAAAGTGAGTGAAGTTGCCGTTCATGGAATCACAAGATGTCATGCGACATCCGCACAGAACCACTGACGAAAAGCAACGAATAAACGTATCGATAGAAAGAAGAAAACCAAATGCTTAGAGACGATGTCTTCGGTGAGGAAGGACCTGGGTTCGATTCCCGATACCTCCTCAGACAATTTCTGACGTAGAGAGGTCTGGTACAGGGTCCGATGAGCTCTTGTGAGACCTAATAAGGGGCTGCTTGAATAACAGCGGTATCATCAGGCTTCATCAACTGGCAATGATGAATGGAGGGACTGGCGGTACGCCGATTACATCTCCTGCGAGCATAGATGGCTCCCCTCGTACTGTCTTCTATGCAGCAGTCGGCTACTCGCAAAAAGCCTAAGGCCTAATCCGTGAGGCGTGTTTGCCCTGTCATCATCCAAGATCCCGACGTCAAACATGTCGAGTTCGTCGGCAGTGTTTATTTCACCAATTATCTGCTCGCAATCTAGGGTGAAAGAGATCGAAGTTAAGGATAATAGCGCTATTTCTCAGCGATACTTATTCGACATCACATCTGTAGTCACAGCTTCACTTAATCGCGAATACACGTTACAAGAATAGCTTTTACATATCGTGGCTGAAAGTTTACATACTCAGGCATAAGGACTGGTTCAGAGACTTTAATCTCCACCCGTTGTTGTGTTTTCGGTAGCAACAAATTCTCGTATCCCACATTCGGTTTACTTTATCTATCACTGATGAAAGACATCACACTGCTAATGCTGAATTCGAAGAATTTACGGTTTGGTTTTCCTAGTATCCAAACTAACTTTCATTTTTCTACGCTTAGAATTTTCGCTGGGCGAGAGATTCTCGATATATGCGAGCTAAGTATGGGGCAAATACTCCTTGTAGAATCTAGTTGGGATTCCATCCGGAACTGGTGACTTGCTTGTTTTTGACTCTTTCAATTATTTCTCTACGCCAGGGTGGTCTATTAGTATGTCGTCCGTACAGGTGCCTGGGCAATAGTCAAACAACGGTATGTTTACGTTTAAACGATTCTCCTGCCTGAAAGTTATCTTCATAAACTTCGGCTTTCCTTTTGCTGTCTTCTTGCGACACCAGATTGGTCAATGAACTATTGGATAGATGCTTTATACCCGCCTATTCATTTTGCGTGGGACCAGAATAATCTCGGTTCCTCGGTCTGATCCTTTGCTAAGGTGTAACGGTGATAGTTGTATGCTTCGCCCATTCATCTTTTTACGGACTTACGAATCTCTTCTAACCTTTGCCTATCACTATTTGCTCCTTCTGTTTTTAATTGAGAATGCTACTGCCTTTACTTCCTCAGCATTTTCCGAATTTCGATGTTAAATTGTGGTGGACAATTTCCACCCTTAATCAACTTATGGGCACGATCTACTCCAGGTCCTGATTTACATTCATACTTGAACTAAATGTCAATTCATTGTCTAAGTGAGCTGCTAAGAACTCCTTATCTGCTCTGTCTAGCAAAAACACTCTCTTAACATTCTTGACTTGTTTATTAGCTCAAGTAACCGTAGTCGCCATTACAACATCAGGGTCGTTAATCACCGTCTCTATACTGACGCCGTCGATAAGGTCAGGCCTGTTTGTAGCTACAAGGTGTCAAATAGTTCTACTGCTTGTGGGTTGTTGAACTTGTTGCTCATGACTGTTTTCGGAGAGTGTGTTCAAAAGTACTTCAGAAACCAGTCAGTCTGTACCACCTTTACTCAATCCGTAAACGTCCCAGTCAGTATTCGGTAGGTTAATGTCGTCTGCAATAGTACGGCATGACGTAGGTATTTACGCACTATTGATCCTAGACTTTCTTTGAATCACTCTAAATCTGTAACAACGGAATCGGATGGCTGGTAAAAACATCACACAGTCAACTTGATTTCACGTAGACCTGACATAAAAGACCGGACTACTTAATGTCATAGTCAATTTCGTCCTCAGTAAGGACAGTATTTTTGTCAATTAGAATGTACACTCCCCCTCCTATGGCCTCTGCTACATCTTTTTTCCATATACGTTCCATGATCTCTAATTAGAGGTTTCTACTTCGGGTTTCAGCCACATTTCGGTCTCAAGTATATTATGAGTGCGTAGACTTTCCTGGATGGCAGTGAATTAGGGAACTGTTACGACTACTTCCACAACTATCTGGTAAAATTTTGACAGTCCGATTGTCTTTTAACGCTGTCTGATTTCGTTATATGTGTCTCGTCTGGTGAGTGTTCATCAGAGTATGTTGAATTACCGCCTAGCCAAAAAAAAAAAAAAGCCCTATGTGCACTCCACAGGTACTCTGCTGCCTGAGTAGCTGCTTCCTTTATATAGGTCACGCCTGACTTGTCATGATGGATCCTACAATTCCCCAGCCGGTAATGCAGGTCCGTAAATCTACAGCCAAGTCTGTCAAAGAGTCAATGGTTGAAACTTCGCTCGGATCGAAACCAAAGGACGCCAATCGGCTTCAAACCAAAGGACGCAAATCAGCTTTGGGAACAATGCTGCAAGTTTGCGAGCTCTGTGCATCCTGCGCGCGAGGCCAGGAGTCTTCACCACCTCCGCTAGCCTCCTGTATAAACTGAGGGTGACACCAGAATCCATGGGACAGTCGTTGTTGGTGCCGATGTGAGCCAGAACTTGCAAACGACTGCATCTTGTTTGCAAAACAAACAAATGAGCATCTGCTGCACTTCAGTCTCCACGAATTTATACTTACAGTTATAAAATGCAAGCTTAAACGTCTTAAATAGAAAAACGCTGCTTAATGGTAATGTGGCCCATCTTTGGAACGCAATACAGCAGGGGTTTTGAGTAGGTTTCACAGATATGCAGCACCAGATCTCTGCATACACGTCAAAGAAGTCTCGTACGACACGGGCGTTTGTGGGCGCGGAGCCGGCGCACTATAGCGTCACAGATGTTTAGCATCGGGTGCAGGTGAGGCGAATCTGGTAGTCAAGGCATCAAAGTGAGTTCATTGTATTGTTCCTGAAAACATTGTAGCATGAATCTCGCCTTGTCACATGGACATTTATCCTGCTGCAATATGCCATCGCCGACGACAGAGACGTTGAACATCAATGGACGAAGATAGCCTGAAATAGCGTTAACGTAGTGCACAATTCTTATGGTATCTACCAATACTGCTGCAGGTCGCATATGAGTGTAAATCTTCCCCAAAGCATAATACTGTCCCTACTGGCTTACGTACGTGGTACGATGTCGGTTTCGAGCAGCCATTCGCTAGGTTTATGTCGTATGCGTATACGACAATTTATTTGCTATGACCAAAAGTGTGATTCATCCGGGCAGGCTCCTCGATTTCATTAATGTATGAACCCGGGCTCACTGCAGTCGTAAATGACGATGTCTTTGGATCAACATTGAAGCACGGTCACAGAATGCGGAGCTCCACTTCAACAACGTGCGTTTAACAGTGTGCTTCGAAATACTTGTGTCTGCAGTAACATAATTGTACACTGTCGTTACATCTGTTACAGATCACCACCCACCCCGATTTACAGACCGAGCAAGCCTCTTACCCCCACGTTCTGTGATGAGGCATGGACATCTCATACATTATCGCCTACACTTGTTTTCACAATCCTTCCACGACGTTCAAGACAGTAGAAATCGAATAGTCAGTCGGTTTCACCGTTAGCATAAGGATCTGCCTTTTGTCAAAGTCGCTATGGCAGTGGATTTCCCCATTTGGCCTACGTATTAGACGCTTCAATCTGAAGAAGGAATAGCTGATAAAATGCGTTTGGAGCATACAATTAGTTGAAAGTGAATTACGGACTGAAGGAAAATCGGAGAAGAGAATCGAAGCGTTTGAGATGGGTATTGAAAATTTGGAAGACTAATAAGATAAGATATGAAGATGTTCTCTGCATACAGGCGACGAGAGGAACACGTGGAAAACGTTGACAAGAAGAAGGGACGGGATGACTGGACATGTGTTAATTCATCAAGGATTTTTTCCATGGCATTAAAGGGAACTCTAGAGAGGATAATCTGTAGGGTGTATACGCTGCTCTGAAATGAGGAGATTTGCACAGGAACGAATTCGATGTGAGCTGAATCAAATCCGTCAGAAGACGGATGATGAAAAACATTGGAAATTCTTGGTTAGAATGATACCGTATTCGTCTCTGCTCCTACTACATACTTTCATAGGTGCGTCATGTACTCGCAGAGCCAAGAGGCGGCTGCCAATGTTGAGGTGAACAGTGAGCGTAATACAATTATTGGTAACGGCTACAATGTTTTACCTCATCGGTGTATATGACACCATTTTCCATTATGTTCATTCTGAATAAGCGTAAATTACTTCACTACGTGCACATCACAGAGCTTTATTGTTCACAGTAAAGATGCATGATTTTGTGAAGAGCGTCGTCCGCTCCGTGTGGTTTTTCGGCGATGCTTACCGAAATGTCGCAACACAGGAAAATCGTCACGAAATTTAGGAGCACCTACATAAAGTTGATCGACGCTTACTGCTGGATCCTGCAGTTTAATTTCAACTCGATTACACAATTGGCAACCCATTACTGAAGACAGCAAGAACCGTTAAATATCTAGGAGCAAGCATTCCGAGTGATTTGTAGCAAGACTACCGCAAGAAACTAGAGATCCGTTAGAAACTGAGATTGATTAGAAGAAGCCTGAGGAAACGTAATTCACTCACGAATCAGGTTCTTTAAAAAACCATTGTCCGATCAGTTCTTGAGTACTGTGCGTTGGTATGGGTTCCTAACCACATATTGTTAATAAGGGAGGTACAGAAGATCCAAGGCACAGTAGCAAATTTTGCCTTGAGCTCATTTACTAAGTTCCAAAGTACAGTGGAGATAATCATTGAACTTCAGTAACAGACGTTGGCAAAGAACCATTCTGAATTTACCATAAAGAATCCGAGAATGTACCTTTCGAAAAATGTCCAGAACATATCTAGTATCTCGCGAAATAACCGTGACGGTAAAATAGTTGGAGTTTCCTGAATGTACGACAGTTTACTGACATTTGTGACACCCGTGCACCATTCCTGAATGGAAAAGGAGGGAAGACGAATGGTAATGGTCCAAGAAATATCCCCATACACACACCAAGAAGTAAACAGGTCAACGTGTATGTAGATTAATGCAATAGGGAAACATGATGATAAGTTACTGCATAAAATTTCTAATCTAGGTGTGATAGTATGCAAATTAGTTGCTTGGTCCTTATATAACTGTACAACGCTCTAAGAAGCACCAATGACTACTGTCACGGCTGAGCAGTGACAACTACAATCCTCATTCTTCATCTGTTTCCTCACGACACCCCATAAAAATATCGAAAGAAATAGAATATATCGGTCATTAAAATAATATCCCACTATCAAGTGCGGGGACGACTGCTCTTTAAGACAACTGTAACTGTCTCAAAAATGCCTGAATTAACTTCGCTGACGAAGATGGATCGGAAAAATATAAAGCATTACTGCTGCCGCCAGTTATTAATAAGCGTACTTTATCAGAGTTGTTTGTTTGCAACATGTGTTTGGAAAAGATCTTCTTCCGAATGGCAGTCAGGGAATGGACAAAAGGCAGTTCCACCGTGAAGTTTCACATTCCAATTATCGTAAGTAATTCTGATTATTACCGTTGGAGATGAGTATGCGAAGCGATTCCACACAGCACATTATTGTGATTACAGCTGTACTGCGGTTAGTAATAATGAAGCAAAGACCTCCGTGCCGAACGAATAACTCTCTTGGTTACTTCTCACAGATACGTGAAAGACACCACAAACTTTTTATACGAAAATACCACAGCAGGAAATCCTAATGATAGGGAGCGCAGAAGAATAAAATAATAAATACTGCATAAAATGTAAGGCCATAGAGATCACTTAATAAACCAAAACGAATGAGGAGAAAACCATTTAAAAGCAGTTATCAGTACATATTTTTGCATCATCATTCTTGTTACAAACAATAACAGTACTGCAAGTGAGAGCAGAAGGTAACCTCCAGACGAATTGCACAAAAGTATGAAAGCGTTTCTGGAACTGGCACTTTGGTTCATCATGAATGGAATGCGCATCGCATGAAATATCTTTTACCATGTACGTATTAATCTTGCCCAGGGTGAATAAAAATGGGAGACTCGAAAAGTCCTCTATCATTTACTAAACTGAATACTCTACAGCGTCTTCATTTATTATCTTGCTTAAACACGAATAATTTCTTTTAATTTCAATTGAAACAGAATCATGTGAATACATACTACATTAGAAATGGAATGACATGAAATGGGGTTAAAAATTCGTACCATTTGAGACACAGTTCGTTTCCCATGAGCTGCTTAGCGGATGGACGTTAAGTCGTGGAATCCTTCGCCAAGTCATGTGGGCTGAAGTTTTAGAAGTATCTCATATCGAGCAGCATTGTCGGTACTTCGGCCGCGACAAGAAATCCGACGGCATTGTTTAACACAAAGGATGGTCGCCGAGGTATTTTCGAATTGATATGGAATTTTTGAGGATAATAGTTGACAGTAAGCATAACTACCAGAACACAATTGTCTGAAAGCTGTTTACAGAAAAGTTAGATTTATTTTTAATCCTCGCTAACTGCACAGTGCTTCTTTGAAATGCAGTTTTTACGTAAAATATACCTTCGGGGCGATAAACCAGGTTATTGCAGTCTGTTTGGCAATATGCAAATGTCCGTTCTTTCTGTAACATATTCCTAATAGTTGTACGTTGAAAGATTGTGCATGAAGTAGGGCGACGACTACAAATTCTCATCTCGATCACTTCCTTTTTTTGTATTTTCGTGAGCTATTTCTTAATGATCTCTTGCCTCACATCATTTTGTTACAGACATTTCTTTTGCGGAACTGAAAGAAGTGCCACGACTTTGTAGCATTTTGTTAGTTCATAACAGCCTATTTTCGGCTCATACAGAACATATTGTCACTTTTATCATCTGTTATATTCATATAATCAAACTGCGGAACTCGTAGCCTCAAAATATACAGAATCTTTTACGATAATGATTCATGTATTTGTATTTATGGTTTCGTCACATCCAGTGTTAACAGCCTTAGACGTGAGAGAAGTGATGCAAGAGGGACGTGATAAAACACAAAAAATAAAATTTGGTGAAAAAATGAAGTAACTGATTGAGAAATGCAAAGATAGGTAAGCGCAACTGGGAGGAGGTGGTGGCATTTCCTTTACTGTTTGACATACAGGAACTGGATGTATACGTTAATTTTTGGGGAAGTACTGTGATGTTAACAGAGGGAAGTACCTCAGCTTCTTCTTAAAAGCAACAGGTTATTGGATTTTGGCAGAGTGCGGGACAGTTTCTTCCACAGCTGACTACACGAAAAGAGCAATTGGCAAATATTTTTGTGTTATAGATGGGCAAAGCTACCATCGAGATACGCTTAATCTCTCGTGCGAAGTAATGAACTATTTGGGCATGAGGAGTCGAAGAAGCTCATTCGATGAGTCTCAGAAGGCATGAAGGAACGATCATTCGAATGTAAAAAAGGCTAGTAAACATGGCCTTTTAAATACATTCCTTAAGAGCAATGAACACTTCATCTTCTTAGATATCGTGAAACAAATTTCTTCTACTAATAGTTCTTTGCTTCCCATATTTTGCGGGGTATAGTATGCACCAAAACAAAAAAAAAGACTAGTAAACATGGGCTCTAAGCTGCATATCTCATGAGCTGTGGGCACTTCGTTAGTAGAAGAGATATGTTTCACAGTATCGCTGATGAACAAGTGTCTCTGAACGATTCGAATCTCTCAGGGACCTCAGATGGCAAATATCAGCCGGCTATTGTAAACAAAATTTCGCGTCACATAATAAATAAAAAAACATTACCCCTTTCCACTGAGAGTTGCATTTGAAGACAGGGAGGAGGGAGTGTGTTTACACAGGCCTACTAGATCTGATGGAAATATTTTTAACATTGGCCGCCTTAAGGCCAAGACCAAAGAAAAAACAGTTGCTATCCATGAGTTGTTATATGCAGGCGTTGCAGCACTGGTAGCAAAAACAGAAGAGGAGCTGCAGCACCTAATCAACAAATTATCACATGCATCTGAAAAATTTGGTCTTACCCTAAGCGTCCAAAAGACTAAGATCATGGCACAGGGCACCACGAACCTTCAATCCATCAGCATTGACGGCGATTCTCTCCAGGTAACTAATGACTTTACCTACGTGGGATCTCCAATATGAAGCAGCTTGTCTGAGGATACTGTGATTACTAACATAGTCTCAATAGCATCATTTGACGTGGCTAGCCTGCAAAATAGAGTGTGGAACTGCGTAGAATGAAAACTAAATTAAAACTGCACAACCCTTGTGTTATCTATAGTCTTCTCTGTAGCTGTGAGGCATGGACAACTCTTGCTAAGCGCTAATATCGACTTATCATCTTACTTCTCCGCTGTCTCTGGAAGATCCTTCAGGTCTCTTGGCGAGATAGATTACCCAACATCGGAGTCTTACAGCTCGCAAGCACAGCCAGCATTCTTGCACAGCCAGCATTCTTGCACTGGGGTGGCTGGGACATGCCAGTTGCATGGATCCTGAGCGATTACTGAAAAAAAATCTGCTGTACGGGGAACTTCAGGAGGGTGTGAAGCCAATGGGAGGACCACATCCTCTCTTCAAGGATGTCTGCAAGAGAAACATGACCAAGGAGTGTATTGATCGAAGTCGCTGGAGAAGTAATGCTGATGACCGTGTCAAGTGGCGACGATCTGTGCTAAATGGGGTCAAGCTGGCAGAGGACGAACACAAACGATTCAAGACGGAACGGGAGGGCGGCTTGTGTTCGAAGTTCCTCACTTCTCACGCGCCCAAACTGCAGTACTGACTGCCACTCTCGAGTGGGATTTTTCGGCCATTGCAGACGTTGCAGACTCTTAACAAAGTAGGCTACACCATTATCCTTCGAGGATTGACGTATGTCACCACTATACATGACGTACTTTATAATCGCCTAGTATTAGTTTTAGCATCGGCAATGTCATTCACCTACCAGGTTGTTAGTGGGATGTACTGGGTTACAACCTCGAGCTTCTCACAATCTCAATGTTCTAAATACGCTGCCGCACGTACACTTAGTGATAAATCCTTGAGCGGTGTATTACTAGGTGTGCGTTGTTGCAAATGGTCTTAAGAGTAAATGCACAAGCTGAAACATGCTACCGATAGATTGATATTCCTTTCGAAACATGCTCTGGACGCCGACGATCTTAACATCTTGGACGACGGACCACGTACCATGAGTCCGTCTAACACTCTGGATACTATGTCAAGCCAGCCGGAGTGGCCGAGCGGTTCTAGGCGCTGCAGCCTGGAGCCGAGCGACCGCTCCGGTCGCAGGTTCGAATCCTGCCTCGGGCATGGATATGTGTAATGTCCGTAGGTTAGTTAGGTTTAATTAGTTCTAAGTGCTAGGCGACTGATGACCTCAGAAGTTAAATTGCATAGTGCTCAGAGCCATTTGAACCTAGACTATGTCATTCGATTTCGGACATTACGACCAACGGGATTTTAATAGGCTACCACTGGGTAGAGAGCATCACCACACGATCACCAATTAACGATATCGAAGGCCGGAAAGTCAGCGACATCAAATAAAAGGAGGAACTGAATACGTTTGTAGACGTTTAAACAAATCCAATGTGCGTGTAAAAAACATTAGGGGAGGAAAAGGAAATATTCTTTGCTCGTGGAAAGCTGTAGGACCTTGCGTGATCATGGTTTAACTGGAAACAAAAAGCTGTAAAGGTTGTTCTCACAACATTCAATAAATAGATTTTCTGTACCTTCAACTGACTTCTGTATTTATTCATTATTCCACAACCAGTTTCGGTATCGAGGCTATAGATCCATAATCAAATGCTTATCGTTATAAAACAGCCTTAATGATTACAAACGGGCCACAAAATATTGAACACCAAAGACGCATATTCTAGTCGGAATGAATGCATAAACTGCGTTCGTATTAGCCGTCGTATTGTGGTTTTACATCAGACATCTCGAGAGAGAATTGTAGCTGCGGAACACCTATTCTTGATATGATATCAGCTATGAATTCATAATAGTTTTCTCTGCAATTTTTTTAGACGTCATAGAGAAATCCTCAAAGCAGTTTCAGCGTGAGCCTGGTGCGTGCATCTCTCTCTCTCTCTCTCTCTCTCTCTCTCTCTCTCTCTTTCTCGTTTTTTTTTTCCTTTTTCGCAGAAGTATGTTGAAAATCACTTCCAGTCGTTACACATAGTTTGTGACGTCATCAGCTTACTGTTAGAGTTGTCGAGCCTTTTTTTTATTCGACAACCTAATAAGCATCCCTATGAAACGCTACAAATGTGCTTCCTTTTACTACAAAAGGGCAGTTACAGTTAACATCACCATGGCCTTTTATGTGAATACAGTTGTCAGCGATACTAGCATTATATTTTAAATCTTGCTGCACCAAATCCTACATTCCTCGAGTGTGAACTAGTAAACTTCTTCCATGCCTGACACGTGTGCTGCAGGGAAACTAGTATATTTCGGCTGCCCGAACACGTGGGCGCGGAGCCAGCCACCAGGCCGTGTTCCGGCGGTGCATCGCCACGCGGTGTGGCGTTTGCAGCATAACGTGCCTGGCCGTCATTACGGGGAATTTATTCAGCCGTGGCTCCTTAATTGGGGCCGCGAAGGCGGGGGACGCCACCGTGAATTATGCATGGCTGCTATCTGATACGAAAAGATTGCAGTTTAATGATGCATTAGGAGGAAGAGTCGGGGGCACAGCTCGCAAACGAGCTTTTTGTCAATCACCGCGTCGAACGGTCAACGTCTTCAAGGGTGGATGTTCCTACCAGAAAGCAAAGCGACATCTTTCGAATCGGTTAGTATGAATTGTTGAGAAGTCATACGATCGATGCTGGGCTATAGAGTTGCCGGATCTTGCGGTGCAAAGCAACTTGCTAAATTGTAGGATATGTTGTTATTTATGTGAATGTCTTTATTGTACGTACTTGTGTGTTTGAAACGAATCAAGGAGCCAGCGCAGTGCTTTGAACAAGGAATTCGTATTCGACGTCACGTAAGTACGAAATATAGTATCGTTTGGGTTAGAGTTCGTGCTACCGGGAAAGCCGTAGCTATTCTTCAGGTACGGTTAACAACAGTTTTCTTACCAACTACTTTCTTTCCGGCCTTGTGCGCAGCCATTTAGTGAACTTGATCTCGACGGAACGTTAACTGTAACCTTGTTTGCTTAGTTATTGTGGGAAGTGAGCAGAGAAAACTAATTTGAAACTTAAGCCATTTTGGAGTAACGTATATAGTTGTTTTATAACATTTATGGGCGCTTTGCTCCACCTGGGCCGTAACTTTTGAGTATAATTTAACTAGCATGCCGTTTCACACGTCGCCTGCGCATCACTTCTGCTAACAAATAGCATGCAATGAAGATGATGCCATACCGTGTGGACTTGGCAACCTACAGCTATATCCTACTTGCTTTTTTTATCTTTATTGGATTTCGATCCCCCTCCCCCCCTTCAGAGGGGGGCGGGCAGGCAGCAGCGCAATACGTCGGTCTGCAGCCTACAGAAAAGTTAAAAAACAGAATAAGGAGATATGAAAAACAAACAAAAGCTGGCGATAAAATGATGACTGTTAAAAATTGAAACATGGAGAAAAAGACACGAAGAAAATATAAAAACAAAACGGTCGGCGTAAATAGACGGGCACAATTTAATAAACATGGCGACAGTCTGGTTCCTGTTCGCTCGAGATAAAAAACACCACTAGCGACAGTATGGTGGCTGTTCACAACACTGATAGGGGATGCCCAACACTGAACACTCACTTAAAACAGCAATATACAGGTGACACGGCGGCAGATTGGGGTGGAGAGGGGAGGAGGACTCGGACTGATGAGGGAGGAAAAGGGGGGGAGGAGAGAAAGGAAAAAGGGGGGAGCCAACAGAGGGAGGGGACGTAGAACAAAGGGGAGGCTGGGCGGACGTGAGAAGGAGTGGGGAAGGCAAGTGGAGGGGTGAGCAAAAAGGACTCACGGGGAGAGAAGGGAGGCAGAGAGAGGGTATGTGGTGAAAAAACAGGATGGAAGGGGGAGGAGAGGTAGCCTGGGAAAAGGACAGAGGAAGGGAAGAGGAGATGAGGATCATAATTGATAGGAGCGATAAATGGATGGAGAAAGGGCATCATCCTGGAGGGGGAGTTGACGGAAGCCACCTTGGGAAAGAAGATGATGGGTGTAGAGGATGAGGGTAGAGGGGACACATCGGTGAAGGCGTGGCAGAGAGCGGGGGTTGGAGAGGAGAGGAGTAACCAGAGGACGAGGGGGATCAAGGCGGCGGGAGGTGTCGACGACGCGAATATGTTCGAGGAAAAGGAGCAGATGGGGGAAAAGGAATCAGGTCGTATCCTACTTGCATGTGTGAATCAGTGTGTAGACTGATGAATCGAAATTAATCATGAGGATGTATGCAGGCCAAGGCCCACCAAGAGCTGTAGAGCCGAGGAGTAAGTAAGTAAGTAATCATGGTGATGTACGACGGGCTTTCTAAAATTAATACAACACATTTTTTTCCTCGGCCAGTTTCGGTTGCATAAATGAGAACTTTGTTGTGGGACATCGTGGAGTATTCCCTCTTCAACCCAATAGTTTCATGAAGCTCCGACAGGTGGCGGCGCTGTACAAAGCCTTCCAAATGGCGTCCATAACGAAGATAAGTTCCCAGCAGAAAATTGTCATTGAATTCCCTTTTTCGGAAAACCAGAACAGCGCAGGTATTCATAGGCACTCGCAGAATGTCTACGGAGATCTGGTACTGAGCAAAAGCACGGTGAGGCGTTGGGCGAAACGTCTATCATCATAGCAGCAACGTCGCGCACCACTATCCTACCTTCCGCGTAACGGCAGACCGTACACAGCTGTGACCCCGTCACTGTTTCAAAGTGCGGACACTTCCATGCGATGTGAACCACAGATCACAATCAAACGACCTCGTTGCTCAAATGGACATCTCTGTTGGTAGCGCTGACACACTCGCCCAACAGTTGGGGTACTCAAAGATGTGTGCCCGCTGGGTTCTCGTCACCTAACGGAAGACGATAAAGAGTAACGAAGGACCATCTGTGTGGAACGAACTGCGCGTTACGAGGCTGATCGTGACAGTTTTTTGTTGCACATCGTCAAAGGGGATAAAAATGGCTTCATTACTTCAAACCGGAAGCAAAACGGTTTTTCAAGGGGTGGCACCACACCACTTCTCTTCTGAAGCAAAAGTTCAAAGCCGCACCCACAGCCGGTAAACGTTTGGCGACGGTCTTCTGGCACTTTGAACGTGTTAGTCTGTGTGATGTCCTCTCTCTTGGTGCAATGATAAACTCTGAAGTGTACAGTGCTACCCTCAGGAAACGGAAGAAAGGACTTCAGGGTGTTCGTTGCCACAAAAATGGAAACGATCTTCTCCTTCTCCATCACAACGCAAGGCTTCACACAATCTGTGCTCCCCAAGGAAGGTCACAAAACATCATGGGACAGTTCTTCCTCATCCACCCTACAGCCTGCCATCTCGCACTTTTCGACTTCCATTTGTTTGGCCCAATAGAGGACACACTCCGCGGAAAACAGCACCTGAATGATGGGGACGTTATTGATGTAGTAAGACGTTGACTCCGACGTCGACAAGTAGAGTGATACCATGCGGTAGTAAAGGCACTCCCAGTAAGATGGCATAAAGGCGTGTCATTGATCAAAGTTACATTGAAAAAGAATGTTTTGTGGCAAAAAAAACTGGGGAATAATATGTTGTAGTGTAATCCCGAATAAAACCAAGCTGCTTCAGAAAAAAATTGTTGAATTACTTATTGAAAGCTCCTCTTAGGTGAATAGGATGGACAGAAGTACTTTTGCAACAAGGGGGAAACATAATTCGTCTATCTAATTGCGATATATTCTGGATTCGAGACTTGCATAGGAACATAAAACGAACATTAAGCACTGAACTTCGAGCAAATGGGTCGAATAGTGTTCAGTATCAAGATCACAAGTTATAAAGCATCAGATAAATAAAAGTTACGAAACTGTATTCAAAGAAACCGATATGAAATTGAAACGTGCGAGAGAGTTAAGTGCTTGCAATAAGGAGCAACAGCGGAGCACGATGGCGCGTTTTCTGGCCTGTGGGCCGTAACATCTCGCCTTGTTGTCCCGCCGGTTCAAATGGTTCTAATGGCTCAGAGCACTAAGGGACTCAACATCTGAGGTCATCAGTCCCCTAGACCTAGAACTACTTAAACCTAAATAACCTAAGGACAGCACACACATCCATGCCCGAGGGAGGATTCGAATCTGCGACCGTAGCAGCAGCGTGGTTTCGGACTGAAGCGCGTAGAGCCGCTCGGCCACAACGGCCGGCTGTCCCGACGGCAGCTGGTGGTTGTCCACAACGTCCTCCGTCATGGACACGGTCTTTACCTGTGGACTGTCCCTTGGACAACAACAAAAGTTAGGCTAGCTTCGTCTGCTGGGTCCTGACAACGCAAAAACTATTTTCTGTTGCCATCCTAATCAGCCGTTCCTAACGCGCTCTTCAGATCTGTTGAGTTGCCATTACCTGGACAGTCTTGAAACCCCTTCACAAGAACGTACCCCTGCGCTTCTGGGGTTCTTCTTCAAAACACTGAGCTTCTCTAACGATTACCACCATTACAGCTGAAGGCGTTGCCTTAAACTTAACTTGGCCTAAAATTACGTCAGCGGAGAGGGAATAATGTTAACTAATTTCCGTCTCACTGTCGTCTTGTGGTCGCACAGAAAATTGGGAACCATGTTTTTGTATTTTAATTTACCGCTTAATTCCGTAATAAAATAAATGTGATTTCAAAAGCTGATTGTCTCATTTTGCCCCACTCCTTATTTATGCACCCTTCTCTGTAGATACGTTGTACATTCGTGTAAAAAGTGGACTCGAACTCTACCTGCAAAATTTTGGAGTACTTCAGTGATACTTACGGGGTAGTCTCTAGTAGCGGATAGGAGAAACAAGTACACTGAAGGCCTCTACGGTGGTGGGTGTGGGGGGACTTCACTGGCGAAGTCACAGAAAAAGAAACAGGAGTCGGTATAGAAGAAATAGGGAATCCAGTAATAGCAAGACTTAAGATTAAACAAGGCACAAGGGATGGACAACACTCAATCAGAATTTTTAAAGCCATTGGGGAGAGTAGCTACACAATGAATATTCACGTTGGTGTAGAAAGTACGAGAATGGAGATGTACAATCATTATTTCGGAAAAACTCACTCAGTTCCAAAGATAGCAAAAGCGGAAAAATGGGAGAAATATCACATGATCAACTTAACACCTCACGCAACCAAGTTGTTGACAATAATAATATACAGATGAATGGAGAAAGAAATTGAGAATGTGTTAGACGGCGAACAGTTTGTAGTTAGGAAAGGTAAAAGCAACAGGGGTAGAGTTCTGACGTTGTGTTGATAATGAAAGCAAGACTGAAGAAAAAAGAAGACACGGTCATTGGATTTGTCGACCTGGAAAAAGCGTTCGACAGAGTAAAATGGTGCAATATGTTCGGAATTCTAAAAAAAATTATGGGTAAGCTAAAGGACTGACTGGTAATAATAAAATATGTACAAGAAACAAGACTGTACATCGAAGAACCAATGATAGATTCAAAAGAGGGATTAAAATTCAGAACCAATGGATGATTCAAGAATGGGATTAAAATCCAGGATGGAAGGATAACAGTAATAAAATCGGCCAATGGCATTGCTATCTTCAGTGAAAGTGAAGAATACATAATCTGCTGAATGAAATGAACAATGTAATGAGTACTGAAACTGGATTGAGAGTAAATCAAAGGAAGACTAAGTTATGAGAAGTACAAAAATGAAAACAGCGAGAAACCTAACATCAGGATTTATGGTCATGAAGTAGATGAAGTTAAGGAATTCTGCTGTAGCAAAATAACCGATGACAGACGGAGCAGGGAGGACTTCAAAAGCAGACTAGCACTGTCAAAAAGGGCACTCCTGATAAAGAGAAGTCTACTAGTATCAAACATAGGTCTTAATTTGAGGAAGAAATTTCTGAGAGTGTATGGCATAGGGACGAAGCGGGAAGTAAACGCTCTTAGGAAGCCGACGATCATATGCAACTACATTGAACCACAGACATCAAACTCATGTTCAACGAAATCCTAAGTTCAACGTATTATGTAGTTCTTCCGAGGGGCTATCCTGTTTTCCACAGGGTCACATTACGATCTCACTGATTTTCCACTACTTTCACGTATCGCATTTGCCGATGCCTTCTTGGTATAATTATCGACTAATCCAAAAGCTACTACAAGTCAAGGGTAAATTTTTGAACAAGTCAGCTACATTTATTATGGACTACCGCTTCCTTGCCTGTTCGTTATTCCTACACAAAACACAGCACAATTCTTTCAATAACAATTTTTAGGTCCAATATCTCCCTTGTTAATATACTGTCTCTCCGTCACGTCTTTACTTATCATTTTACGTTTTACATTACTGTACTTGCTTCCGAACACGACGATTGATTACCAGAACTCTATGTGTGGTTCTCTGTTAGAATGACTATTTGAAAAGAAAAAATTAATCTGATCTCCAACCGAAGGTAGGTTTGAACACCTCACGGCTGTACTTCATTGGTACTGTTGGTGATTGTAAGTCCTTCCGTTTCTACCACATTTTAACTGACCCAGCTTGTTACAGGAGACGTATATGTTAACGCAGAGTCCGAAACAGTACGGAATTCGGCCTTTTGCACATTAAATATTCATTGACACAGATGAAAAAAGTAATAATTGATAGAAAAATCGTAGAATTAATTTATGGTCGATGCCCTCATCTTTGAATTCGAAGACTGGCACTTACAGTGTCATCGAGTCGTATCTTTTTTACTGAAATGTGTGAACAGATACGCCACACAGTTCGTACAAGTGGCTATCTTTGCTGTCTTTTATAATATGTTTAACTTACGATAGTTCGAATAGTTTGGCTAGTGACATCTGCTACTTACAGCAGTCACTAGCGGCTGTGTCTATAGTGATGTTTCTGTCTGAAGCCACTAACATAGGCTTTGCACTACGATTCGCTGCGTCCGGGTCGAGTGATTTCATGACCTCCGGTGAACTCAGTTGCACACGTTTCACATGAATGTGCTCGACTACTTTTAAACAGTTACGATTATAACTTAGTCTGTACAACCGAAAGGAAGAGCACTTATTTGAGATATGATCTTGCTCATCTTTACAGATGATATGTCCACTGCGACACTGTAACGCTCTGAAATAAATTACGTGGCGCTACGTGCACTGTGCGCAACATGAGGGAAATAGCTCAGAAAGCTAGAGGATGTTTTGGGGCGACGAAAATGGAGGTCATAGTCGTCCTTCTGAATCAGGAACTGAGGCTCTCCAAAATATGGAATTCTTTTTACTGTCACTTCACAGGAACATTAAACGTTCCTAGCCGCTCATTGATTCACAATCTATGACTGCCTTCAAAATGCTTGTTAGTCACAACATGGAGCAGAAGGTTCACGAAAATAACGTAGGGAACAGCCTATTGAGAAAGACGTATAACTGTACTGTAGCGTGGAGAAAAGGACTTCTCATCCTATATAGTGCAGTGGAATATCTTTCGCAACAAGGAGCGGAAAGTTCTCGCAAATAACTTACGGAACAATCTGTTGAGAAACCAATATAGATACACTCTAGAATGGAGACAGGATATTTTAACTCTGCATAGTATAGTGGGAATGTGTGTTACACGACCAAACCTAATCCACGCCAGAATGCAAATATGAGACACGAAAGAATAAAAGCGAGAGAAATATCCCGACATCTCTACGTAATGCGGAAGTGACAACTAGTTGTCACGAAAGGCGAACCCTTAAGCATAAAGCGAAGCGGGGAGTATTGTGGTGTCAGTAAAGAAGTAGTAACGGCTAAACGGATCGGATATGTGTAGTTAGTGACTTCGAATGTGGCTAATCAATGGATGCCATCTGTGTAACAAATCCGTCAGAGATCTTTCAACCTTTCTAAAGCTGCTCACGTCGTGTGTTGATGATGTAATTGTGGAGTGCAAATGCAGATGATCAACCACAGGCAAACCAAGACCACGCAGACCTCATGAACTGACGGACAGGAACCGGGAAGCTTTGCACGAGGTGGTTGAAAGAAATCGCATGAAATCATCAGAAGAAATCACTCGTGAGTTTCACAGTGATAAAAAGAGTCCAGATGGTACAATGCCAGTACGTAGGGAGCTACACACAATGGCATACAACTGTCGAGTTGAAGAGCATTACACTCTCATTTAAATGTATGGCAGAAAGAGTCAGCATACAGGAATTGTGAAACGAACCCTGTCGTCCAGTACCACGTGCCACAAAGGGCGCAGTTTCACCACAAGGTGGGGAAACTCACAGGCATCTACTGTCTACTGAGGCCTAAGCGCTGTAGTGTGCGATTGAGACAGACGAGGAACTACGTTGTAGGGAAACCCAGGGAGCATAGCAGTGTTAAATATGGCGGATCAAAGTTCGATCATAAGGGGAAACATTTATGAAAATTATTTAATTCTGTAATAATTCAGGGAATTAAGGCAGAGCTATTGCAATTTGCCATCCTCCATAAATTTTCATGGTGGTTCCAATAAAACTTTCATGTTGATCATATCTCTAATAGTTTAGGATTTTACTGTTAAAGTGAAATTAACAAGTTTTGTTGCCAACCAAGACCTGAATGCTAAAATCTGAACGCTTTGGTCGATCTTAACGATCGACATTTCGTATAGAAGCGCATCATTAAAATGACAACCATTGCCAATATCAACTCTGTAACTTTATTTGTTTAAAAGATATAGTAAATTTAAATTATCACTATTTGCAGTTAAGCATCAGATCATCATTTCCTCCACACAAAACACATTGAACGATGACAGCATGACACCTTATTAAATCATTAGGTAACAGAACATTTGTTGTAAAGTTCAGTGCATAATAAATACTTTTGTTCTTTATTTATCAGAAAGCACATTGGTGCAAGGCTGCTGGTCGTGGCATTCAAAGCTAAGTGTTGTTGTTGTTGTTGTGGTCTTCAGTCCAGAGACTGGTTTAATGCAGCTCTCCATGCTACTCTATCCTGTGCAAGCTTCTTCCTCTCCCAGTACTTCTGCAACCTACATCCTTCTGAATCTGCTTAGTGTATTCATCTCTTGGTCTCCCTCTACGATTTTTACCCTCCACGCTGCCCTCCAATGCTAAATTTGTGATACCTTGATGCCTCAGAACATGTCCCACCAACCGGTCCCTTCTTCTTGTCAAGTTGTGCCACAAACTCCTCTTCTCCCCATTTCTATTCAATACCTCCTCATTAGTTACGCGATCAACACATCTAATCTTCAACATTCTTCTGAAGCACCACATTTCGAAAGCTTCTATTCTCTTCTTGTCCAAACTATTTATCGTCCATGTTTCACTTCCATACATGGCTACACTCCATACAAACACTTTCAGAAACGACTTCCTGACACTTAAATCCATACTCGATGTTAACAAATTTCTCTTCTTCACAAATGTTTTCCTTGCCATTGCCAGTCTACATTTTATATCCTCTCTACTTCGACCATCATCAGTTATTTTGCTCCCCAAATAGCAAAACTCTTTTACTACTTTAAGTGTCTCATTTCCTAATGTAATTCCCTCAGCAACTCCCGAGTTAACTCGACTTCATTCCATTATCCTCGTTTGCTTTCGTTGATGATCATCTTATATCCTCCTTTCAAGACACTGTCCATTCCGTTCAGCTGCTCTTCCAAGTCCTTTGCTGTCTCTGACAGCTAAGTAGGAAACTGTATTGGTTTTATGTAAAGGAATTTAACGTTTCTTATGCAATGGATATTATTTTTTATTTTATTTAGTACTTGAAAGTGGTCAAGCTTTGATTATTTGAGTATGCTAGAATGTAAAATAATGTAAAATAAGCTGTAGCCAATCAGATGGACGGCTTCAGGAAAGGGAACAGCCCTAGTCATTTGAGCGATGATGCTCTTCACGCCGGAAACGCGGTCGGGAACGGGCAGAGGCAGTGCACTTGCAGAGGCGAAAGCAGACAGTGCTACACCAAAGGGAACAGTTCGGACTGAGACGTGAAAGCGGACAGTCGGTCATTAGGCAGCCAGGAAGTGAAAGAGAAAATTTCGCGTTGTGTGGTATCGCGGGATTTAGTCTGAGCGGTGAGCAGCCGCGCGCTTGATGTGAACTCTTAACTTTCGGTGTAGTTAAGGAGGCGGAGTGCTGGACTTGTGTTTCGCGATGAGATTGTGAATAATCTAACTGTATCAAATGGATATGTGCTCGAGTGTAATAGTAAATCTAAATACGACCACTTTCGCTGCTGCTTGCTTTCTGAATTAACATTATTCTAACCAAATAGCAACTGTGTGGCCTACATAATTTATGGGTCGTTAATTTTGTTCCCGATATTATTATTACTGTTATTACATGTTGTGTTAACTTTGTGTTTCGCAAACTTGTCACAGCCAGACATTTTAACCAAAGGGTCACAAGTGTCTAATATAGGGCCTTTAATGCGACACGTGCGGTTCAATTCCTAGACACGTTTGCGCCAAGATATTTGGACGAAGAGGAACCGCCTGTGAGCCCGAACATCTTTGGGATGTTAGCTCACAACACATTTCCGTAGTCAGTGATAAGCGACGTTTGAAGTGGTGTAAAGAGCGAGGTCACTCAACAATGGACGCCTGGAAACGAGAGTTTCGGAGGAATGAACCGCGCTGTTTCTTGCAGCACTCCTATGGACGGGTTTGGCTCTGGCGAATGCCTGGAAAACGTTGTCTGGCCTTATTTGCAGTGTCCACTGTGAAGTGCGGAGGTGGTGGCGTTATGGTATGGGAATGTTCTTCGTACTTAGTGTGTGGTCCCTCTGTTGCCCTTAACGACAAATGCGAAAGGATATGAACAGACTTGTGTTTTATACTGCGTGTAGGGAGCATTTCGAAGACCATGGGTACTTATAACAGCATGGGAGTGTACACGTCCATAAAGCAGCATCTGTGAGGCAGGCGTTTGCGGACAGTAATGTTCTTGAAATGGCTTGGCGTGTCCAGCATCCGGACCTGAAGAAACTGCAACATCTTTGGAATGAGTTAGAGCGTCGATTTGCTCCAAATCATAGCATCCAACATCACTACCTTCTCCGGTTTCGGGTGTTGAGGAAGAATAGGCAATCACTCCTCCAGAGACTCTCAGAAACATCTTTCAAAGTGTCCTCAGAAGAGTTGATGTTGTCTTCAAGGCGAAGGGTGTACACACCCCAAATAATATCGATTAACAGGAGTCCGTATACTTTTGATCAGAGATAAAAGATAAACTCGTCCCATGCGCAGATTCCAATAAACCAAGAAAAAGAGAAATAACCAAAGCATTAAGAAACATGAATTAGTACTAAAGCAATCCAAGAAAATCTGCATTAATTTATACGCTGAAAAGGGAAAGGAAATTAGGAATGTCCTTCTTACGCACGGACGGAGGGCCCAACAGCTATTACTACAAGTATTTATTCTGTTGCTGGGTAACAGTGCTCACTGTTGGCACACGTTAACTCTTCACATCACATATACGTCTCCTCACTGCATTGTCCCGAAACATCGCTTGCTTGCGAGAATTTGAGCAGACTGGGTGCACTGGATATCGTGACATCGCGTTAGGATCCGAACAAAGGGGAACCGTACAAATTATTCGCCAAAGGCGTCACTGTCGATACTGCCTGTGGCGAATGTTCTAAGCAAAAAAGATTATCTAGTCAAACTGAGAGAATTATCATTAAGTAAGATGTTATTAGGGATATCGTCTAGAAAACAACTAAACAATATTACTCATGTACAGAATAGCCCAAAATTCGATTTCTTTGCGATGTCACACTCTATACTTACCTATTTACATATCTCGATTTGTACAATATTAACAATGAAAGATAAAAACCGTATCTTTCCACTGAAATCGTTAAGCGGCTATGGTGGAATGACTGTAGCCCAGTAGTAGAATCTTGAATACATACAAAAGCCAGTAGTTTTGTCAGTGTCTAAAAACAAGTACTCTTGAAGTCACCGGAAGCTGTGGAGCACGGAAGGCACTCGACAGTTTTCCGGCGCTTGCCTTTCCACTCCCCTTGCTGGCTGCTGGCTTCGCTTGACAAATGAGTGGTGCGTGGGCGGCGACAGTGCCGGTGTTTTCCCGAATAGTGACACCGCAGAAGCTTTGCCGTGCTTCCGACCGGTAACACCGGGAGGGTCAGATGGGCGGCTACTGCGGATAGCAATCGCCAAGTAAACTGGCTTCCTGTGAGAGCATTCCACTCGTGGAGGCGAGGTCTGTGGCGTGCTCCAACACCGTATTCCAGTTGGCCGGCCGGCGCTTCCGGAAGAGGTGGCAATCAGCTGGAGTGGCCCCAGTCGTGTGGGCGGCCGGAAGATCCTGCCCCTATTGTAATACCGCGGCAGAAATTTCTCTGTTCCAAGCGCCGAGAGAGCGACGAAGCCAAACACGCCCACGTCTGCAGCGAACGCTACCTCTAATGAAAAGTTCTTCACGTGGACTGATGACGGCAACGGCAGCAGGAAAGTTGGAGGATGAGATATCGGCACTTAAAACACCAGCTGTTACATCAATATTCATTTTGTAAACGTACGTACAAAAACATACATTTCATGAAAGCCACTTGAGACGTAAAGAGGTAGAACAATTCCACTTGCTACTGTTCTACACCTCAAATAAATATTTTTTATCTTCTCCACTATATACTGAATGCGTATACCATAGTTACATAAAAATACTACATTACTGTCCATGCGACATTTCATTATATTCCATTATTCACTGTACAGTTTACAGTGCACTCTATATATATATATATACATCATTAAACTCCATTATTCACTGTACAGTTTACAACGCACTCATGACAACAGTATATATATATATATATATATATATATATATATATATATATCATTAAACTCCATTATTTACTGTACAGTTTACAATGCACTCATGACAACAGTATATATATATATATATATATATATATATATATATATATATATATATATATATATATGGAAACATTTTATTTAATGAGATATCCATAATCCACGATATCTGCAAACGCTAAACGTTGTGCACGTACAACTTCAATATAGCTGAAAACTGTTGGTTTTGAGATTGACGTAGCTTATATAAGAGCACTTATCCTTCACTTTCCAACAAATGGTATACCCTTTCCAAAAACATTATATTTCGAAAGTTATTTGTATTCAAAATTTTCGTGTTCAAAAATATTACAGTGTTAAAGCACAATTTTTTCCAAAATCCTTCGTTACTGTTTAGTAACAATGATTTCTGTTTCCGTAAATGTATACTTTTACTAAAGTAAGCTGTCCGTTTGTTACTTATTCGGTGTAGATGACTTCAATTTCTCGATAAATGTTGCCGAACTTTAGGAATCGCTGCCCAAATTAAATCTGCAGTCTCAGGAGGTAGTATCTCATATTTTGTCGTTTTCTTGTTATGGAGCTTTAACTAAGGAAATTTACGTCAGTAGTCGCCATTGTGGTGCTTAATGCCTGAAGATGGTCTAAATTAAAGACTGAAACCTGCTGCCAACCAAAATAAACATCTGCTGCTATCGATGCTGTTTTACTAAATTTTCATATTTAAGACGGATTGCTTTTTACTTTCCATTGACAGAATACTTTCAAAAATTAAAAAACGCTATACTTTCTGATCAATTCACATTTCTAGACACCAAGTTTCATTTCGGTGATCAGCTTTGTAAAATATTTTAACAATGATAAGTAAGTTACATAAATTCGCAGATCGCTAATAGCTAAGACTAACATGTTACTGCAAACGACGCTAAGTAATTCACACGGTAACTGTACTCATTGAGAACTCGTCCACTACTGACATAGTAACTCTACATTGAGAATACGCATTACATACTGAGAAAACAAATAACACAGTGACTGAACTGTCAGAATGCTGGCCCACCACCAAGGAGATCACTCTTTGTGCCTCTTAAACGGTCTACTCACTGAGATACAAAAGTTCGCACAAGCTTCGCATTGGTTAATCCTGCAGCTCGCTGAACTGTTTCTGTTGAGGTAGTCCTTCTAAATTCGTCAAACACTGAGACTTTCAGTGATTGATGGCTTGTTAGGAATACATTTTTTCACCATCTGCAGCTCGAGGTCTTACAAAGGTAAGGGGGGGGGGGGGGGGGCGGATCTCACCGATTTGGCTCAAACCGTGTAGAAGCAAGTATGCCACCCTTTGAAGTCTGAGTCTGTGGTAGGAAAAGAACCTTATAAACAAAATCATCACGAAGAGGTCTGAGGATTTTCTCATTCTCTCTGTGCCCTCATACATTTTTGCATTATGCATCCCTATTTTATTTGTAACAGGTTCATTCTTTAACTACAGAAGCGAACGATGATGCTTACGGTACAGTCGAATATTCTCCTCCTACTTTGGTGCCCTGGCCGATAAGAAGAATGTGATCGTTTTTACTGATGCTGATTCAAAATGGAAGTTGCTCTCGCTGAAATCACTATTCCCTATACTGAAAAGAAACTTCTGATTTGGAGGGAAGAAATGGAACAAGGTGGCACTAAAAATGACAAAATATCATTAGCAACTCCGAAACAAGGGAAAGATTTCAGGATGCACGAGGCTGTACTGAACAAGTGGCGACCAGAACATTAAAACGTGCAACGGCAGTCACATTCACTTATTTATCGATAAATTTCGGTTTATTGTTAGTGATACCTGGATAAATGCCCTAAAACGTAAACATTCAATAAGACAGCGAAATCGCTAATTTCGTTAACAAAGATGGCATTTGAAATTTGGCAGAACGGTGGAAATAGCATAGAAGTTTTGTACACAGGCAAGACATGTAAACGCAAAAACCTTCGTTGTAATTGACACCAACCAGACTGGATGCCAGTATGAATCAACCGATAAGACGACACTGATTACGAAGGTGCTAAGACCATTTTGATGAAGAGACTCAATCTCTCCAAATCCACCCACTTTACGCAGTGCAGTACAGTTTAACCGCTTTAGGAAAACTGCTGCTCCTTGTATTTTTATGTAGGCAATACCCTGGCAATATATTTGATCCTCGAGTTTCCGGTACTGTGAAGAAATCCGAAGAAGATTGTAAGAATGTCGTCGTTACTTTGTCCAAGCAGGGAAAACAAACAAAAGAGCTTTATGCAAAATTTTTGGAAACGACGTTAAAAACATACTTTGCCAAAAAAACAAATTACTTCCATTTGTGGATTCGTTGGGTAAACAAGAGATTTGACACTGTTTGAAGAGATATTCAGCAATGTGGAAGGCGAAGTAACATTTACTGTGAAAACCATTCCACCCAAATGTACTACTTTTGCTAAACACTCTGATATACTCGGATATTTCAATTGTCACTTAATCTAATTAACAGATTAAAAAGTGCCTCTGAGATGCTACTAAAATACATTGGATCGTGCAGCATCAGTTCAGTACTATTGTTTCACTCCAGTGATGTGATATTCTTGGTATGCATCAAAATTCGTAGAGGAAAGACCGTCATTTAGAAAAGTGAATGAAGTATGTTATCCACTGAAGCATAATTCGGAAAAATGTTCTTGCTCAAAAAATGGTTTCATAAAAGGTGCTCGATGTGTACACAATATTTATGTTTTACATGTTTCTTTGACGAGTATCACCCAAAAATGTATGTATCCGCATGTAATGAGTGAAAAGGTAACACTTTCCTGCTAGAAATTTCGAAAAAATAACTGCCATTCAGAACTCCACCCAGTTATGAAAATTAAGTATTCGAGTTAAATGTCTGAGTACGTTGAGTTTGACTCAGCTGTTCGAAAATCAAATAACGCAAGGGATTTACCAGCACAGTAATTCACTAATTTTTCTAAGGGGGCGTTTCAATTCATCTCACACTTTTGCGAATATGTTTGTAACTAATACAATTACTATTGTTGCTATCCATCGTTAAAATTCACCCAAAACTCTTAGAAGGCTTTGCCCAAAGACGTAGTCTTGCATAGATCCTCACAAAATAATTTGGCACATCGTGAGACTAGCCGACATTGAAGGCTAATGGTAGAGTATGAGGTCCGCATGCCTCTGACGGTGAGGTCGCATACTTCACGGAAACCACGCCGAACAATTAAACGGAAAATGTAAATCGCCTTTGTTGCTGAGTTACCACCATCTCAGCTCGACGAACAGCGAATGAGCTAGATCGCTGTAACAGGGACACACTTCCTCGTAACCGCATGAAGCGGAAATTTACAACTGGTGCCAAGGTAAACCTTTAGCTTTGAAGCGTAAGTTAAAATTTACGTGAACTTCATACGATTGTTCGTGTAGAAGATATAGACTTGTGAAGTCAGATTAATCTTTTGAAACGTCCTGTGCTTCATCACAACTCAGATTCCAGTGTTATCTATTTCGAACGAAGATGTCCATGGAACTTTAGAGATTTGACCACTTTCTCGACCTTTACGAACCCTTTATGAAGGTCTGAATACTTTCAGAACACCCCCTGTACAAAAGTTGCCGTGACTGAGGAGCGCGGAGTATTGATGAATGGTGTCTTATTGTGTTCAGTGGTGAATAGCGCTTCTGAACTACCATGGCTGACCATCATCGGCGACATGTCAGGTACTGATAGCAGTTGGAATTCAAGGTGAAATTCTTCACTTGTATTTTCTTTTGCAAAGTATTACTCCTTTCACTCATAGACCATTTTGAAGCTTAGCAAGCTGATGGCGGTGTCTCACTCGAGTACGATCACGTGAGGAAAAGAGAATGAAGATTGGGTTTACTGTCCGTCGACATCGATGTCATTAGAGACGGAGCACAAGCTCGGATGGTGCCAAGGAAGGGGAAGGAAGTGAGCCGCGTACTTTCAGAGAAACCATCGCGGTATTTACCTGGAGCGATTTAGGGAAATCATGGAACACCTAAATCTTGAAGGCCGGAAGTGGGTTTGAACCGTCTTCCTCTCGAATGCGAGTCCAGTGTGCTAACTACTGCTCCACCTCGCTCGGTGTGCATCCCGTGTTCTTCACAATGATCACTGGCACTGCTCGCGTCCCCTTATCCAAGGTGGTCCGAAACAGTCTATAAAGCTTGTAAGCGAGTTGTAGGGTAGGTTGTGCTGAGAAATAATTGTAAACATAAAATATATTGCCCTGTTTCCGAGTCAATTAGAATTGAAGTTAGCCAGTCAGGCTGCTGCGAGCACAAATTCAAGCGGCCCGCCAGAGACGGTGTCGCCCACACGTGTTCTTCGTTTGGTTTCTTAAAACCGAACAAGAGAGCGATACAAAAATAGGACGTAGGACGGTCAATATTTTGAACATAGCTGCACAACAGCAACGGTTTCACGTAATAAAATTATAACCAGCCGACCAGTTGCAATGGATAAAGAAATTCTTTACCTAGGTTTCGACAAATATAAATTTGTCTTCTTCAGAAGGTAGCCTAAGGACAATGAACATCATAGCTTAGAAAAGTATGAAACGTAAGCCAAGAATGAATTTTCATACAAATTATAGAACTCTTGCATTACAGAAATATGATAACGACGACTAGTACTTACAATTTTACATTAGTAAGGGCTAATGTACCATCGTCGTTTTTACAATTGTCATCATAGATCCATTTGTCAAAAAATAAAAGATAGCCCTAGAATTAGGGTTTGTCACGTAAATACAAAATAGTTCATGGATCTTGCAGAGCTCGCAACCGACTGAGTGTAATCGGCGAGCGTAGTTACTCTGAAACCAGGGCAGGTGGCGCTCGTGCCGAGAAACATGTGCCGATTGGCGTACTAAGACAACGTGTAAATTATCAGTATTAATAACGTCCTTAGGTAAAGTGACAATAAAAAAGAGGCAAATTAACACTCCCATTATAACAGTGTGGGAGCATTGATACAAATAATGTAGTTATACATCAAGAAAGCAGTGTGTGTGTGTGTGTGTGTGTCTCCGTCCGCCGAAGTGACCTCATGCCATCAAGCTGTCAGTTGGCGGTTTTATGCTCCGACGTTTCCCTTGCCTGACTTGAGTGGCATTGACGATGCTATTCTATCGTGGTATTGGTTATCGCATTTTAGGTGGATTTTGCGAGTGTTTTGGTCGGCGTTTAAGCTGTCCCTAGTTTGAACTGCCATCACGTTAAGTGAGCATAACTCTTGGCTGCCTGTCTCACGCTTACGCAGCTGTAGGGACTTTTCTTAGGTCGATCCATGGAGCACTGTCTGTGGATCACTCCCTTCATTATTTGGTGTAATTGTGTCATTTGCTTAAAAATAATATTTTGTTTAAATTATTCCTATTGCTCGTGGCCTTCAGCCGACAAATAACTTGAGTTCTTTCTTGTGTTACAGTCAGTTTTTTTAATGATTGTCATAAAAATTGATTTGGTATTCTTAACGTGTAATTGTCTTCCTCATTTGTAATTCAGGCTTTCAGCCGTGAATTGTTCTGAAGTATTGATCATGGCCTTCAGCCGACAAATAATTTTGAATTCTTTCGTAATAAGGCCTTCAACCGCCAGTGTAGCTTGTGTTACAGTCATTTTCTTTTAAAATGATTGTTTTTCAAAAAAATATTCCCTTAAATAAAGTGTACGTGTTTACTGTGCAACCAAGGCCCCGTTCACACCTTTTCGTGCTTTCCCTAAGTCCCACGTTTCAACAACTGTTGCTAGATTTTTGTTCAGATTCGTCAAACGCCTGCTATCCTCTCTTTGTGGACGCTACAATGATGTGGATGTAAACGATGAGGATACACCAAACTCGAGCGTCGCAACTTGCATATGTCGCGATAAGACATTCCCTCAAGTCACTCGTGGGCAAATGTGGATTAAATGTGTTATATGGCAGATGTGGGGACACTTAGATTGCGCATGGCCTGTACAGCCATTTACCGAAAATTGTTCCTGATATTCAACTTAACGGTAATTCGTAGGGTGGACACCACAACCTACATATGAAAATTTGTGCCGTACCGGGCCTCGAACCCGGATTTCGCGCTTATCTCAAGCGGTCACCTTTCAGTTTAGGCTATCCGAGGACACTCCTCGTGTAGGTCACAACCCTACCTATTTCTTCTCATAGATTATTACGTCACTTACCCACAATCGCACAACTCGTGATTCCTGTGCAGAGTTTTAGCATTAGGGCAACGACAAGTCATGCATTATCGCTGCCATTTTTGTCAGAAGCTCGTGTTTGTCTTATACATGTTTCTCTATTTGATGACGAACTAAAGTTTCAAACATTGGAATTTATTCCTGAAATGCAACATAACTAGAATAGGGCAATAAGAGTTCTGTGCTTTTATACCAATTGTACCCGATCTTCATGGTGACGCACTATTTGCCCCTAAAGAAGGATGTTAAAATTTGTACCGGATCCGGTCTCCAAATCGGATTTTCCGGTTATCGCGTTCGGTCACCTCACAACTTACACTATCCGCAATAACGGGGAAAATCTGGTTCGAGTTCCATTCCGGCACAGATTTTAACATGCCGCTTTAGAACGTAGATCTATACCTGTTACAGTTAAGTTGCATTTCAGGAATAAATTTTAGTGTTTGAAACTATAGTTCGTCATCTAATAATTAATGAGCCATTGATGTTAATGATAATTAATTTTTGATTTGATGCTCATTTAAAATACTTAAATAAACAAGGTTCTCTTTATTGACTAATTTACAGGCTCTGAGCACTATGGGACTTAACATCTGTGGTCATCAGTCCCCTAGTACTTAGAACTACTTAAATCCAACTAACGTAAGGACATCACACACATCCATGCCCGAGGCAGGATACGAACCTGCGACCGTAGCGGTCACGCGGTTCCAAACTGAAGCACCTAGAACCGCACGGCCACACCGGCCGCCGACCAATTTACATTTCAGTAATGTTTCAACAAGTTGTATTATAACAGTTGAAAAGATTTTTTCGACTTTTTTCGGGAGGTTCACTATTTACACCTCATTTGTAATATTATTACTATTGGTGTTTTGCCCTTAAAGAGCGCGTTTGGACTAAACTACATGGCCAGTTCATTTTGCTGCTTTCCTTGTTGCCCAAACTTCCCTCATTCGCTCGCTGTGTTTCTGTTTCCCGTCCTCTGTCCATGCTTCTTGTCGGCTTTGTGTCTTCGGCTTCATCTTGATTGCCTTTTTGGTTGCCCATATTTCTTCCGGCTGTGATCTTGCTAGCGTTCTTCGGTCCATTTTACGCCTGTTAGTTTGTCACATTGTTATCTCTTGTAGTTTACTTTTCTTAATGATGTTTCTGAATTTTATTCTGTCGTTTATTGTGTCTGCTGTTATGTTGAGTTGGTTCAGGTCGTTTTCTACCTCTGCCACCCATTTGTTGTTCCTAGTGGTTACCCAGTCAAAGATCTGTTTGGTCAGCCTGTGTGATAGCATTCTGTATAGCTGTCCATAGAATATTGTAGTCCGCGTTGTAAAATGTTTTCTGTGATTGTCTCCCTATGTTTGTATAGTTCCTCCGTAGGTTTCTTGATCCATATTCCATTGTTGTTAGTTGCGCCAAATATTTTCCTAAGTATTTTCCGTTTTACTTTTTCTAGCTGTCTGATACGTCTATGCCCTAAGATTAGAGTGGTCTCTGCTGCATATAGTGCCTCGGGGAGCACCACCGTGTCGTAATGGCGTAATTTGGCTTTTTGTGAGGTAGACTTCTTGTTGTAATGATTCCACACTACTTTGTATGCCTTGTCCAGTTAAGTCTTTCTTTCTTCGTTTGAGTCTCTATTATGTCCATTCATTTGTAGTGTTTCACCGAGGTATTTGAAGTTTGCCGTTTTGTAAATCGTGTCATACTTTGTGTTCAGAGATGAGGGTTTCTTTGTGCTCGTAAACGGTGTCTTTTCGTAAGAGATCTGTAGTTAGTTTTGGAAGCGATTTCGTGCAGTTTTTCTATAGCGTCTTTCGTTTCCTTTATACCTTTCGTGACAATCGCCAAATCGTCTGCAAAAGCCAGGCATTTAATCTGTAGGCTTCCTAAGGTTATCCCCTGTTGTGATGTTTCCCATTCTTTTATTACCTTATCTAACACCAGATTGAAAAGGAGAGGTGAGAGGCCATCGCCTTGTCGGACACCTGTGCGAATTTCAAAGGGCTCTGATAGTTCCCCACAGAACTTTACTTTGGAGGTCGTGTTGGTTAAAGTTTGCTCCATCATAGCCCGTGTTTTGTTGTCTACTTTGTATTCTGCTAGAATTTTGAAGAGAGTTTTCCGGTCGATAGAGTCGTACGCCTTTCTGAAGTCGACAAAGGTAATGATCAGGTTCTGTTTGTGTTATAAAATCATTTTCAGGTTCCAAATTTGTTCCGCACAAGACCGCCCTTTACGAAAGCCTGCATGGTATTCCCCAATCAAGTGGTCGGTCTGGCATTCTAGTCTGTTCAGTAAAGCTTTAGAGAGGATTTGTATGTGGCCGGTAGTAGGGATATTCCTCTGTAGTTGTTCGGGTCAGTTTTGTCACCTTTTTTGTATAGTGGGTGTATCAGGGCAGTTTTCCAGTCGTCAAGAATTTTCATGGTCTTCCAGATGTCTTCCAAGATCCTGTGGATGTCTTTGGTGAGTTCTGGGTCTTGTAACTTCCAGATTTCCACGATGATGTCGTCTTCTCCTGGTGCTCTTCGATTCTTGAGTGACTTGATTATTTCTTTAACTTCTTCTAGAGTTGGAGGTTCACTATCTGGTTTGTACGTGCTCGTTTCTGTCATCATTTCTTCCATAGGTGGGTCCGTGTTGAGCAGTTTTTCAAATTACTTTGCCAGAATGTCACAATTGTTGTTGGTATTGGTTTCTATGGTTCCATCCGGTCTTCTGAAGCACAAGTTGGGTGGTTGATATCCAGTCATATTTTCTCTGAACGTTCTGTAGAAGTTTCTTGTATTGTTCTTCATGAAGTCCGATTCGATCTCCGTCAGTCTCCGTTTATCATACTGTCGTTATTCACTCCGAATGATTTTGCTTGATTGCTTTTGTGTTTTCAAGAAGTTCATCCAATTCTCTTGGGATTTATGGCTACTAAATTTTTTCCATGCACTGATTCGTTGGTCAATAGCTTGGTCGCATGTGTGGTTATACCAACGGTGTTTACTTGTGCGTGGTGCTTATGCTAGTTTCATGGCCTCTCGGATTCTTCGTGAAAGTTGTGTCCAGTCTGTTGTTTTCTCCATTCTAATTTTGTGTAATATTTGTGTCTGGTTTAAGGTAAGGTATTCTGGATCTGGTCTAACAATTCTTTTTTCTGGAGCTTTTTCTGATCTGTAGTAGGTGGTGGTCTGAGTCGAAGTAGCCTTTACGTGTGTCTATGTTCAAAATTCCTTTTTGTGAGTCTTTCTGGACTATTACGTGGTCGATTTGTAGTTCTTGCCTTCCGCTGGGGAATTTCCATGTGGTAAGTTTTCGTGTTGGTTTCTTGAATTTTGTTGACGTAATGGCGAGGTCGTGGCTTTTGCAAAAGTCTATCAAGTGTTTTCCGTTTTTGTTGGAGTCCTTGTGCGGAGTATGTTTTCCTGTGGTATGTCTGTATGTCTTTTCTTTTCCGAGTTTAGCGTTGAAGTCTCCCAGTATTATTTTGACTCTATGTGGAGGAGTTTTTCTGATAGTTTCTTCCATTGTCGTCCAGAAGTCATCAATTTCGTCCGGGTTTTTCCTGTTGTAGTCATTAGTGGTGCATGTGCGTTGATTATTGTGTAGGATTTGTTGGCTGATTTCACTGTGATTGCGCTGATTCTTTCGTTTGGTGATGAAAAGTCGATTATGCTGTCCGTGATGGACCTGTGTACTGCAAATCCTGTGCCAAAAAGCGTTAGGTTTTTCAGTTGTTTCGATGGTTTTCCTTTGTATATTCTGAAAATCTCCGTGTTGAAATGGTGTTCGTCTGTGAATCGTGTTTGTTACAGGGCAAATAGTTTGATTTGAAATTTTTCGAGAGTGTCTGTTAGTTGTTTCATCTTTCCTGTCTTCATCAGTGTGTTCACGTTGAGTGTGCCGATGTAGTGTTTGCGTTTGGTCTTGAGGGAGTTTGAGAAGCTCCGATTCTTCTCGTAATGTCCGTGAGACCCCGGAATCCGATGCTCACGACGACCCCCCGTCTATTGACTGGGGCCCGGGGTAATGAGATTTTTCTCGTTGTAGCATCATGATCTTTAGTAGTTGGATGTATGGCATGCTGCCGAGTAGAACCTGACTTTCCAGGTCAGGAGGTTGGTTGAGGCCGCCACTGACATGTGGAGCAGACGCCTTTTGTAGCAGCCCACTGTGGTAACAGACGCTACTTGTAGTTCTGGTCCGCCCCGAGTATTTCATTTCCTCGGTACCACCTATATCTAGGAGGCATTCCCCTATCCGACGCCATTTGTAATATTATTTTACGAACTTCTTGTAAATCTTCGTTTTGGAGTGGAAATAGCTGATACTAGTTATCGTTTTGCCTCCTGTCGTTTATTAACTTTGCTATAGTTGTTAATGAGGGTTCAAAAACTGTAATTTTAGCAAAAGACTGTATCTTACAGTGAATAACAAAAGAGGGTGACCATGTTTACATTTTCTCCAGTAATGTGTTAGACTGTGTTAAATTCCAGTCTCAGTATCTCATCATACGTGCATCCCCAGTACAGTGTGCAGGAACTACAGTCAGAGGTCCCTGAGTCGAAGCGGCTCGGTGGCGGCGAGCGCCAGCCGACCGACGCCTGGCCGCGCTGCGGCACGTGGCAAAGTGATTTCCCGCCTCCCACGCAGCCTGAGTCACGGGCAACCTCATCTGCATTCGCCCGGCGCAGCACGGCCAAGGAGCACGCAATACGCACATTTACCGCCTTGATAGAGTTCTTTTCCGACAAATATTCCTTGTAATCTGATGCAACGTGTATCACTTCGCGGCATTCCTCCCCCTTCCCTTGTCGGTTAATAAGGCGTTAAGATGACATAGCGAGGGGTATTTCACGCAATATCGCAGTAATTCTTCTGGATCCATGTTGTACGACAGAAACAGCTGCCAGCAAGGCCGTAAGCTGAACACTGGATACGAAATTACCTTTAGCCTGTTGGCGGCGCCCTAACATTGCTGTTACTGGAGACGTGGAATAAAATTTCATGCCAGCTATAGGCTGTGTACGTTCTGGGAGATTTCTAAGAATGTGGGTTGTTGTTTACGTCAAGGATCTTCTGAAACATCAATTTTGAGGTCCGTAAGAACACATCGTCTTTTGTAGTCACGTCGCTTGTAGCATGTTCTTCATCATTTCCAATGTTTCTCAATTCTAGCCGCTATTTCGCTTGAATTTACTGGAAAATTTCTGAGAATATATACGCTAATAAATTACATACCATCTTAGACTCAAATAACGTGAAATGTACAGTGGTACACATGAGTAACCATGCAATGTTGCGAAAGCTTTTTATTAATGAAATGTGTTATGCCTCCTTTTAGTGCTGAGAACCAAGAGAGGGTTGAAGCTGTCTGCAATGTGATTGGCAAGACCTTATATCCACAGACGTATTTAGTTTTCAGTCTAATAAAGTACAAGAAGTGTATCCATTGGAAAACGTTATCGTCTCCAATATTCTAATCGTGAGCGTTACTTAATGAAATTTTCCGAATAACAACGAGTTTGAATATTTTGGACGTACAGGACAATGCAAACTACTTACGATTGAACTTAGTAGTCACGTTCACGATATCTCTCAATGATGAGAGGTATATCAAGAGATTTAGTTCAGACATGTAGTTTCATTATGAAAATTTCACAGTAGAGAAACAGTGTACATTAATTTGTTTAATCTACTTACATAAAAATTAATCAGCCTTTGACTGATGAAGTGAAAAATACACACTTAGACGCATTTCAAACTACCACCAGTAGACTGGAATAAGTCGTTAACCACAAATAAATTGCGTCGAATACTAAACTACTTATTACTGTCCGTAGCATGCAAAAGTCACTAGGAATGTAGCAAAGAGTTTTACTATTGCTAAATAAGCCCGATTCTGTTCCGGAAATAGGTTAGCTGGCGAGTAGTGAAGGGCATGTATGTGCCTTGATTTCAACCGTCGTTTTTTAAAATTCTGAATGGGTGTTAGTAATTTTCTTAAGGGAGCAAATATATTGTGAAGTTGATTAAACATTTATCCTTGGAAAGCTTGAGAACGTGGTCCATAAATAATTCTTATTGGGACAATTTTGTTCGAATTATTGTCGAAGTGCACCTCTGGCACAAGGTACTATACAACGTGAGATTAATGAATATAAATATCAACCGAAACTGTCTTTATGACATTTTAATCACAAAATGTAGAAATAAAATTCGCTTAACTTTGTAACAGCATATATAGTACGTAATCTCTCTTTTTAACTTTCTGTCAGTGTGCGCACTAACATGTCTTGAATATATGGTCTTAAGTATCGACTTCCCTCATTTTCCAATTTTGTCACTGAAGCTATATCTGGCCTCTTATGGGACTGGAAGAGTTGTGTTTTTCTAGGTTAGCTAGTAAACCTTTTACAGAAAACCACTTAGCTATTTTCCTTCAGGTGGTAGCAGCGTAGCGACCATCAGTGCCCCACATTAACTTGCACATATCCTTAGCTACCTGTTCAGAGAAAGTAGTCACTACGTAAACAGTTCCCATATATTGCGCAAACATGTCTCCGTGGGTCCCAAGAGAAGACTCTGACAAACCACTCCTTTTCACATTCGTCAGGCATCAGCAAAAGCACCCTGTGAGTGCGTTAGCGTAACTAGAATAAATTACTGGGGGTAGGACTGGACTCTTATTCTACGACACAGAACGTCGGTGTTTAGCTGTACAAAATTGGTATAATTTCTGTAGTGTTGTCAATCAAGCATACTAGTTTACACAGATTATGACATGACCAGTTCAGAACAATTGTCAAGGTAACGTATTATGTCCTAATTAGCAGAAATAACACTGAACACAACCGTATCAGATTTAAATAGAAGGTCCTCTACAAGTTGTTTCTTACGTCTAAATAGTGAAGTAGTGGCTGAGTTGGCCAGTGTCACGGCAAATCATCTGATTCTGGTTCTAATTTCGGTACTATTTAGGATGACAATCAAGTCTGCAGAGGATGGTTTGTTTTTCTGAAAAGATATGCAAAAGATTACATAAGGTTGCTCGTGTTCAGCGTGGATGCAGTCTGGTAATCCACTGCCTCTGGCTAATCAAAATCTTTACAGATTTTATCAGCTGAAACTGCCCCACGTTTGTCGTTAGGCGAGAAAACATGCATTCATCCCTAGTCCGGAAAATATGGCGATATACACGCTCACAGATGGAGCAGCGTGTATGCTTCAATACCCTCTCAGGTCTCAGATCAACAACTAACTACCTGGCTGTGTCGTTTCTCCGCTGTCAGAGCTGAATGACTCTGCAGCTAATTTCAAGCTGAATTTCAGCCAAAGTGAATGCAGGGTTCACACAAAAATCCCCTTTTGGAGCGTAATGCACCCTGTTCTGCACTTGATGCTGGTTCAGAGGAGAGTCCCCAAAGTATTCCGTATTCTGTCCTTCGTGGCAAAAACTGCCCCCCCCCCCCCCCCACCTGTGTTCTATCGTGCTTCGCATCGTGGCCTTTTCAGACCAATGGGAGCATTCCTTTCATCTCGTGGAAATTATCCAAACTATCCCCCTCAATCGCAAAGGCTGTACCTTCATCCTGCGCCATAATGTACCCAGTTTTACTCCTTCTGAGTTTATTTCAGCGAATTGAACTCTTTGTGTCCACTCCTGACCTTAGAAGTTACACGCATACATCAGAAGAACACCATGGACCTTTCACATGATCAGAACATGCGACTCTCTTTCAACTCATCTCAGGCGTGTTTGTATCCATCTGGAAATTCCCCAGCGAAATTTCTTAAGAATTTCTCCATCGCAGGCAATGTTGGGCCGTTATCTGCAGCCTTCCATGTATCGCCTAGTGTGTTTGTTTTGCTCACTGACATGCAGGATTTGGATTCGGTGTGTTAATACCCTCGAATCGAGTGTCATACCTTTTTGCTTTATATACCATACCTATTGTTAGGCAAATCTACTCACTATCACCAAAGAATGTCATGTGACATATCCCTCTACTCCTTATGACGTGTAAAATTTCATGTAAGGTGCAAAATTAACATTCATTCGAGCTGCCATCTTACAAGACAACAGCTCTATGTTGGGACATCCACGACTAGTAGTCAAAACCTTTTTATAGACAATATTCTTTTAATCATTCTGATTGCTTTGAAATGACCTGCCTTTTACAGCTCCTAATAGTTAACTGGTGTGCAGAAATTAAGGACAAAAGTAAGTTAAGCATGAACTGTCACTGCCAAATAGTATAGTTTAATGGAGCTGGGGCAATACATAGAAAAAACTTCCGGGATACGGTACAGAAGGTAAGTGAAAGAAATACTTAGTTACACAAACAGCAGTGACACTTTTGTTCAAAGACAATAATTACACTAAAGTCACCAAGATTCACGATGGTCCCCTGGACATTAAGAAAGGCGAGACTTAAATTTTAATACGGTGTGTGATCACTACCGTATCAATGCATGCTCTGCAACGTGTTCCCATAATGGATGCAATTTCGTTAAAGTTCTTTCGATGAGGTCGCACATTGTCATCCATCACAATGAGGTCAGGGGAGAATGTACCCCTGAGCGAATACAGTGTCACCACAACGATCACCGCTGAGTTTCCCGAGTTAAAAATCATTGAGGTCATTGCGGCCATGCAACACAACGTCTCTCCACACCGTAACACCTGGAATACCACAACGATCATGTTCGACTAAGTTCTTATGTGCTTTAGGTGTTTCCACCTCTCGTCATACAAGGTTGCATTGTCGAGCATGACCGTTTTGGTGCTTTCTTACTTGGAAGTCACACGAGACGCGGAAATTACTTTCGTCCAGAACTTTTGCACATCAGTGTATTATAGGTGTCATACCACGATGCCTTAGCAAATGTCTAACTATCCTCTCCATTCCTCTGACTTATGTTCCACATTCTCACATCTTCACCGTTTGAGTGGCCTTACAGTGTGTGGAGGACGTACTTATTATATCATTCTCCTTCTCCCCCTTCCCTGTTTTATCCACGAATGATGCATGGAAACAATGATTTGATGATCCGTGATAAAACTGTGTTTCTCTTACATTTCCTTCTCTAACGATTCTGCAAAAAATTTTCAACTTCATTTTCAGTGTCCTTCTGTAACGTAACTTTTCAAATGATACGTTTTTCTTTTCAGGTTCTCCCAGACTCCCAATGCCTATAATTCACTTCACGCATTGCTATTATCGAGACACAGATCTCCAGAAACTTATTTCTCATTTTAAGGTTTGATAACACTATCGTTTGCTAAGGAATTCTGTCTCCTCCTGCGCTGAACTGCGTCTTAGGTCATGCTTGCTTCTTTCGCGAAAAGTTGTGTTGCTTCCATATCTCTTCACTTCGTCTCTTACGTAGTCCTGAATTTTAGTACTAATTTTGCAGTTGATCTCATTTCTCAGATCATTAATAGATTAATTTCAATTTGTATTCTGTGCTCAATAAGCTGTTCATCTCTCTCAATGCAACCTATAACTGTTTCTCACTTTCACAAAGGATAGAAACGTCATTAACGAAGTTGTCGTTTATATACACTGGTTTTTGAACCTATTTTTAATTTCATTCGTTACTTCTTCCACATGTGAGTTAGCTACTACAGTATTCCTTCATCCTTTTTAAACAGAATATTTCTCTCTTAGTCTTGCATTTTTATTATTCCCTTTTTTTTACGGAATATATTACACTATATACACATATTCCTGAGGATTTCACAAATCTTCTAGAACTTGCCTTGGCCCAAAACTCACATGAAATAGCACGAGTCAGTGTGAGAGAAAGCAGGTGGCGGACAGTTATTCAGGTCTCTCTCCAGTTGTTTAAACAGTTATGAATATCAAATACCTTTTTAACTGTTGTTTGTTACAGTATTTGGTCTAAAGTAAGTTATTACTGAATTTACGTTCATCTCTCACTGTCTTGTGCTGTTGTTGCTTTAAACTTTCTGTTATCCGGGGGTGTGTTTACGTCTTGCATCGAAATCTCTCAGCTGTGTATTCACATTTCGTGGCGAGCAAGTTGGAGGCTGGAGCGAATCTAATAGTTAAGCACTGACAAAGTTGTTTCTTCATTGTATCAGTTGCTAAATACAGTAATCCAACAGGTGTTAAGTTTCGCTAAGTACACCTGTGTACGAGTGAAATTTTTGCTGTAGACACGTATTCGTGTGAAGTGTTTGTGGCAGCAGTATTGGTGGTGGGCTAGAGTTGTTAACAGTAGTAGTTCCAATCTTTCTAGAGAGTGAAATTTGAAATCACTGTAGTTACTTCATACAAACGTTTCACTGTAGTAGCCTAACTTAGTTCACTTAGGCGTTTTGTTGTATGTCTGTGAATGGCGAGGTCTGTGCAAATTGCTTCCATTGGGTGGAATGTGCTGTGAAAGATAGTGGACATTCGAGTGGGATCCTATCCTGGAATTTCGGGATATGTAGCAAAAACAAGTTAACAGAGGTGCAGGGGCTCTTTAGGTGCGGATAGAAAAGGCAACGGAGGAACTAGAGAGGATGAGAAGAGAGAAGGGGGCTGGAAATGGTAACTGGCTGTTAGTAGGAAGGCTTATAGGACAAGGACCTGTTCAGACAGTTGCAGTTTTGAGTTTAGTGGAGAGGAGTGTCTTGTAGCAATACATGTAGGAAGCACGCAGCAGACCTCAGCAGTTAAGAAACCTAAGTCAGTTGTAAATTGAGACAGATAGAAGAAGGTTCTTCTGCGTGGTAGTTCTCATGGTTGACATGAAGGTCAACAATTGCATGAATTGTTGGGGAGTGAGTACCAGGTCACGAGCATTGTTAAGCCTAGTGCAGCGCTAGCTCAAGTTGGTCGGTTGTTTGATTGATTCGGGTGAGAGGACCAAACAGCGAGGTCTTCAGTCCCATCGGGTTAGGGAAGGATGGGGAAGGAAGTCGACTGTGACGTTTCAGAGGAACCGTCCAAGAATTGCTTACAGCGATGTAGGGAAATCACGGAAACCCTAAATCTCGATGGCCGGACGTGGGTTTGAACCGTCGTCATCCCGAATGCGAGTCCAGTGTGCTAAGTACTGCGCCATCTCGCTCGGTTTGGCTTAGGTGACTGATAACATAGGACAATTACGCAGGAATTTTGCAAAAGAGAATACATAGAAATTTTAGTTGAACCTCGTTAGACAGGAAGTACGACATAGGAGGTGACCTAGAAGAAATAGACATCCAGAAGGGTGGCACAAGTGTGGACCAGATGCGGGCGTTTCCGCCTAATGATCGGCCTCATTTTAATACGGTTGTTAGGCGTATTACTACAGGACTTACGTGGGTACTGATGACCGAGGACATGGCTCACATTGCAGTGGTGCCGGTTGAGACTATCGATACATAGAGCCTCAATTGGCATGTCCTGCATCTCAATAGTTAGGTTTATGGAAAGGGAACGTAGCCAGAGTTTATAGGTGAGAGTGTGCAGGGAGATTACTCTGGGAAGAGTTCCTATAGTGATTATATAGCGCTGCACTTTGTTTTAGACTCAAGTCAGCTGACAGTTATCCTTGCTTAAATGCACTCTGACAACGGCCAGTTATCTAAGTAATGAAAGGATAAGCATATTTCATCAATCATCCTACAACGCGTCCTGATATTTCTTCAGTCTTGCTTCCATTATTAACCGCAACATCAGAACTGCCTCTCAGTTGTCCTTATATTTTCTTAAGTCAAACTGGTGGTCACCTAACATTCTTAGTTTTATTTCCCATCCGCCTGTATATTATTCTTGCCAGAAAATTGAATGCTTCAGTTTTAGCCGATCGTGCGACATTCTCGCACCTGTCGGCTCTTGCAGTCTTCGGAAATGTGTGGATGATGTTTTTCCGAAAGTATCATGGTTTATTGCCAGTCTCATACATTCAACGCATAATAGTTTTGTTGCCACTTGCTCCAACGATTTTAGAAATTAAGATGAGATGTTATCTGTCACTTTTGCCCTATTTGATCTTATGTCTTCTACAGCTCTTTTAATTTCTGATTCTAATAATGGATCAGCTGTCTCTTCCCTCTTGAATCCTGTTCTCCTGTTTGTCTTTCCCCTCATAGAGGACATCAGTGTGCTCTTTCCACCTATCCGCTCTGTCCTGTACATTTAACAGTGGAGTTCTATTGCACTCTTAATGTTACCACACTTGCTTTAAATTTCACCAAAAGTTGTTTTGACTCTTCTACAAACTGAGTCAGTCCTTCGCACAATCATTTATCTTCCGATTCCTTCACATTTTTATGTAACTATTTCGCCTTAGCTTCGCTGCACTTCCTATTTATTTCATTCCTATGTGCATTGTATTTCTGCATGTCCCTGAACATTTTTATACTTTGCTCTTTCGTCGATCAGCTGAAGTATTTCTTCTGTTACCCATGCTTCCCTACCATTTTCTGTGATTACTCTTTTTAGAGACTTCCATTCCTCTTCAACTGATCTTCGTGCTCAGCTGTTAATTATCGCAGTACCTTTAGAGTCAGAGAACTTCAAGCGTATCTTTCATTCCTTAGTACTTTCGTATCCCATTTATTTTCACAATGATTCTTCCTGGCTAGTCTCTTTAACTTCAGCCTGCTCTTCGTCATTAATAAATTGTGATCTGTATCTATATCTGCTCCTAGGTACACCTTGCAATCGACTATCTGACTTCGGAATCTCTGTCTGGGCATGATGTAACCTAACTGAAATCGTCCCGTATCATTTGGTCTGTTAAATGTATACCTCCTACTTTTGACCAGAGTATTCGCTGTTACTATCTGAAATTTATTGCAGGACCAAATAGTCTTCGTCGCCTCTACATTCTAATACTCCACAACAGATTTTCATCTCCCTTTAAGTACTGAATTACCCGTTCGATATCCTAACATACTTCGTCATTTTATTACGACGTCGACATGTGTACCTGAACTATTGTTGTCAATGTTAGTTTGCTGTCGATTCTGATGAGAACGATCTGATCACTGAACTTAACACTATCAGAGAGCGTAAACTGGTTAAATATAATTAAACACTATTTAGAAATGTTAATCCAGTGACAACAGAGACATTTCTAAGTCTCAGTGAAAGACAAGAGAGGCAGGATGTTTATACTGTTGATTACATAGACGTATAAAGCTTTCGTCAACACTTGTTAGGCGCGTTGTGGGGCCCCTTAGGGACTTGGCTGACAAGAAGGGTAGGAAAACCAACGTACACCCCGTGTGCATACCGGGTGGAGTCATTGCAGATGGGGAAAGGGTCCTCCCAGATGCTATGAAGAGCACAGGGTGCAGCCAGCTGCACGTGGTTACTCACGTCGGTACCATTGATGTGTCACTTTGGATCAGAAGAGATTCTCTCTGGTTTCGAACGGCTAACAGGAATGGTAAAGGCTGCCAGTCTTGCTTGCAGGATGAAAGCACAGCTGATCATTTGCAGCATAGTCGACAAGACCGATTGCGGACCTCTGGTACAGATCCGAGTATGCTGCAGATTCCTCGACTTGCGCCAAAGTGTGGTTGGGTTTCAGGTTCTGCTGAATAGGTCAGGTGTCCACTATGTGCAGGAGGCGCCTACACGGGTAGCAGCGGCTGTATGGCGTGGACTGGGCGGCGGTTTTTTAGGTTAGAAGGTCTCGCGAAAACACAGGAAGGGCTTCAGTCACAAAGGGTGCAGGCTGAACACAGGAAGAACGTAGGTACAGGAACCATCGGTATAACAGTTGGGAAGTACCTGAGCTCCAAGAACTAATAGAAAACACTGATGCTCAAATAGTTATATGCACTGCAAGCTGGCTTAAGCCGGATATAAGCTCAGCCAAAATTTTTCGAGAAGATCCTAACGGTGTTCCGAAAGGAGAGGCTAAACACAGTTGGCGGTGGCGTGTTTGTTACTGTCAGAAGTAGTGTAACATGTAGGGAAATTGAAGTAGATACTTCCTGTGAGTTAGTATGGGCAGAGATCATTGCTGGCAACCGGAATAAAATAATAATTGGATCCTTTCACCGACCTCCCAACTCAGATGATACAGTTGCTAAAGGTTCTAAGAAAATTTGAGTTTGATTTCAAACACGTACCCGACTCATACAATAATGGTTGGTGGTGACTTTAATTTACTCTACTTTTGGAGTAAATACATGTTTAATTCCGGAGGTACGCATAAAATTACGTATAAAATATCATTTGAAATTGTGCTAAACGCATTCTCTGAAAATTATTTCGAGCAGTTAGTTCATGAGCCCACGCGAATAGTAAACGGTTGTGAAAACACACTTGACCTCTTAGCAACAAATAATGCTGAGTTAATAACGGGCATCAAAAACGATTCAGAGATTACTGAACACAGGGTGGTCGTGGTGAAACTGAATATTGTGATCCCCAAATACTCGAAAAATATACTTATTCAAGAAAGCAGATAGAAAATCACTTGACGCCTTTCTGAGAGACAGTCTCCACTCATTCCAAATTAATAATATAAGTATAGACCACATGTGGCTTAAATTCAAAAAAATGGTATCTGCAGCTATTGAGAAATTTATACCAAATAAATTAACAAACGACGGAGCTGATCCTCCTTGGTACACAAAACGGGTTAGAACACTGTTGGAGAAACAACGAAACAGACATGTCAAATTTAAACAGACGCAAAATCCTCAACATTGGCAACCTTTTACAGAAGCTCGAAATTTAGCGTGGACTTCAATGCGAGATGCTTATAACAGTTTCCACAACGAAACTTTGTCTCGAAACCTGGCAGAAAATCCAGAGAGATTCTTGTCGTATGTGAAGTATGTTAGCGGCAAGAAACAATCAATGCATTCTCTGCGCGATATCAGTGTAGATATTATCGAAGACAGTGCTGCCAAAGCAGAGTTACTATACACAGCCTTCCGAAATGCTTTCACAAAAGAAGACGAAGTAAATATTCCAGAATTCGAATCGAGAACAGCTGTCAACATGAGTAACGTAGAAGTAAATATCCTCGGAGTAATGAAGCAACTTAAACCACTTAATAAAAGCTACTCTTCTGGTCCACACTGTGTACCGATTAGGTTCCTTTTGGAGTATGCTGATGCATTAGCTCCATACTTAAAAATCATATACAACCGTTCGCTTGACGAAAGATCCGTACCCAAAGACTGGAAAGTTGCACAGGTCACACCAATATTCAAGAAAGATAGTAGGAGTAATCCACTAACTTACAGGCCATTATCGTTAACCTCGATATGGTTCAGGATTTTAGAACATACATTGTACTCGAACATTATGAATTATCTCGATGAAAACGGTCTATTGACACAAAGTCAACATGGGTTTAGAAAACATCGTTCCTGTGAAACACAATTAGGTCTTTATTCACATGAAGTGTTGAGTGCTATTGATAAGGGCTTTCAGATCGATTCCGTATTTCTAGATTTCCGGAAGGTTTTTGACACTGTAGTGAAATTGTGTGCTTATGGAATATCGTCTCAGTTATGTGACTGGATTTGTGATTTCCCGTCAGAGAGATTACAGTTCGTAGTAATTGACTGAAAGTCGTCGAGTAAAACAGATGTGATTTCTGGCGTTCCCCCAGATGGTGTTATAGGCCCTTTATTGTTTCTTATCTATACAAACGATTTAGGAGACAATCTGAGTAGCCGTCTTCGGTTGTTTGCAGATCATGCTGTCGTTTATCCACTAATAAAGTCATCAGAACATCAAAACAGATTGCAAAACGATTTAGAAGAAATATCGGAATGGAGCGAAAAGTGGCAGTTGACCCTAAATAACGAAAAGTGTGAGGTCATGCATGTGAGTGCTGAAAGGAAGTCGGTAAACTTCGATTACACGATAAGTCAGTCTGATATATAAGCCGTAAATTCAACTAAATACCTAGGTATTACAATTACGAGCAACTTAAATTGGGAGGGTCACATAGAAAATGTTGTGGAGAAGGATAACCAAAGACTGCGTTTTATTGGCAGGACATTTAGAAAACGTAACAGACCTACTAAGGAGACTGCCTACAATACGCTTGTCCGTCCTCTTTTGGAATACTACTGCACGGTGTGGAATCTTTACCAGATGGGACTGACGGAGTACATCGAAAAAGTTCAAAGAAAGGCAGCACGTTCTGTATTATCGCGAAATATGGGAGAGAGTGTCACAGAGATGATATGGGATTTGGGCTACACATCATTAAAAGAAAGGCTTTTTTCGTTGCTACGGAATCTTCTCACGAAATTCCAATCACCAAGATTCTCCTCCAAATACGAAAATATTTTGTTGACACCGACCTACATAGGGAGGAACGATCACCACGATAAAATAAGGGAAATCAGAGCTCGTACCTAAAGATATAGGTGTTCATTCTTTCCGCGCGCTATATGAGATTGGAATAATAGAGAATTGTAGAGGTGGTTCGATGAACGCTCTGCCAGGCACCTAAATGTGATTTGTAGAGTATCCAAGCAGATGTAGATGTAGACGCACTTCCAAATAAGATTTCTATTAGTACTATCTAAACAGGTTACTAGAACTAACAGATCACCTAAGTTGCTGAGCACGGGGATAAGGACGGTATGTAGAACAAGGTTGGGGTTATATCAGGACTTTGGGGATAATCGACCTGCTCTAAACCACTAAAAACAGTACTGTAAGGTACTTCAAAATGTTATCAGGAAAGCAAAAGGCATTCCTAAGGGAATAGAATAGCTAGTTCTCAGAAAGTTATTACCATATGATCATCCGTGAAGGAACCGCTGTACAACAGGGAACGTTCAAGGATATTAAGTTAATATCTAGTAAAATATTTTTGTTGTAAATCAGAAATAAGTACAGTGTTTAACAAATACTTTTTGAATATGGCAGGTGAATGAAATTAAAAGTTACTGAATGAATTTCCACTTTGCAGAGGAGTACGCGCTGATTGGAAACCGCCTGGCAGGATAAAACTGTGGGGGGCGGCGATAGCTCAACCGGACGGACCTGTTTACAAGCAGCCCATGCAGTGCTCGAACATACGCCACGTTACTGAACATTATTTGCCAACTATTTTCGATGGTCTTTGTTAGACTTCCACTTAGTTGGGGAGTGCCCGGAGCTGAGGGCACCTACCCACCTCCCCCCCTACTCCATAGGTGTTTATATGTGAATGACGTCTGTTCCGCAATAACAACAGTAAGAATTACATAAGAAATCAAATCAAATAAATAACTACAAAGCCTTTCAATTCTGTTGATACCTGTGTCTCCCAGTTCCCTGTGCCCCATAGGATCGGTGGCGGTGAAGAAGACACTGTCGCCAGGCCTCTGGTTTCTACATCTGCCCACTCGGCCCCCAGAGCCCCCACCGGTCCATTCCTTAAAAAAAAAGGTAAGGATCCAAAATAGTCGACAAGGCCAGTGCCAACGAAAGGCAATGTCCTGAGTTCGACCTCCAGTCTGGTGTATTATTGTAATCTGATAGGAAGTTTAGGACGAACGAAATTGTCTCTGAATACCAAGAAAGGAGAAAAGTTCGATGCGGCGACGTACTGGACGTTGGACAGATGGGATGGAAAATTGTAGTAGTAGTGAATGTCAAATGGATGATGATAATGATGACGATGACGACGTGTCTGTTAGTACTGAAGTAGTACAACGATATCCACTATGTATCACATTCGTAACAGCGCTTTCGGTATTATAAAAAGTATGTAAGTTAAATATAACGTCATGGCAGAAAATTTTCGAACATAATGTGTCTCAAGGAAAGAGAGATTTTAATTTCGTATCAGTAACAATAATCGTGTATTAACCAATAAAACTGACTATAATTAAAGGAAAACAAAAGTCGGTAGAGCAATTACCTCTGAAAGCCAGAGGATGCAGGTTCGATTCTCGCCCCAGAATATAGATGTAATCTGTCTGAAGTTTCCATAAAAACTCAGTTGGTGCAGGGAATCATTGAAATCTCTTACAAAACGGCTTTCGAATACTAGTACCTGAAATTCTGACAAGGAGGTCGTTCAGTTATTAAACCTCTGAACCCTATAGTCTCACATGGATAAGAATCTAGCAGAATATCAAAGCAATGTGATGCATTTGTTACGCCACTAATTACCCACCTTTGTAATTTCTAGTTTGGAAGTAGTTTCATGAAGAACTGAGATACCAGATAGTGAAACCGCATTATGAGAAAGGAGAACTGCGTTTCTGTCAGAACCAGCAGCTGATTATATTTATAACTTATTAATAGATTTCCATCAGAGCTGGTAATAATGTTTTTATTAGTGAGTGGTTTGGAACATTTTCATTCATTCTCAAACCATTATCTGCATTGGAAGGTACAATCTGTAAACAAAACATGAAGTACAAGATTTTCAGACATTTTGTAAGCGCAGCTTTCTGCAGTGCAATTAATCTTTTATGGCTTATCGGCATTTATAATGTTGCACTCTATATAAGATAACTGTTTTTGCATCGGACAGCAAAAAGTCATTCTCCGCAGAAATGAGATCGGCTACGGCGTAGATTCTGATTAGAGGACGGTTAACTGGTGGAAGGGCGGGCCTCAGGGGTCGTTTTTGCATGATAGGCCCATTAATATGACAGGTGATTTTAAAATACTCTGCTGGAAAAGAAAGTAGCACGTCTGGAAAGATTTCGATTGTGATATCATGACGGCATATGACACCTGGAGAATAGTGGATGTTTCAACATCGATCGCCAACAGATAACGCAGTGGCTACTCTTTCACAGGGAATGCTCTTGGCCAGAAGGCTCAGTGTGGTGCAGACTCTTGAAGCAACCATACTATGGAGACGCAGCCAAGTGAGCGGTTTGATAAGGGTCATATTGTGGTCTGCAGAGCGGCGGGATGGTCCTTTCGGAAAAATGCCACACAAGCTGGGCATGCTGTGTCAGTTGTGCAGTGATGCTGGTTCAGTGATCACGTGCACGTTCTCACACTCATAGACGAGGTTCTGGACATCCACGCAAAACAGACACCAGCCGGTATCGTCCTATTGTAAGGGCAGCAGTGGCAGATCGTACAGCTACCGCAGCACAGATAAGAGTACTTGTGAGCCCAGATTTGTCAACAAAATTTTTGCGAACCGGTTATTAGCAGTGGGACTACGGGCAACCTCACCTCTAGCCGGTCTTCCGCTCATGCCCAACATTGACGAGCACGGCTTGAGTTATGCCGTCAGGGGATCACTTGGAAGGTGGAATTTAGTGCCGTGGTCTTCAGCGAAGAAAGCATATTCTATGTGCATGCAAGTTGTGGTCGTTTGTGCTGGTTCATAGAATGCATTCGTCCAAGACACACTGGCCTCATCCTAGACATCATGGTCTAGGGTGCGATAAGTCACTGATCTACAGCTGTTGTTCACCTTTGGTGTTTCTGGAAGGGACGCTAACCAGCGCTCAGTACACACTGAATGTTGTTAGACCCTTTCTTTTACAGCAGGGAGGTGACCTGTTGTTTCAACAGGGTAATGCTCACCCAGACACTGCCCGTCAAATTCGACATGCTCTGGAAGACATGCAACAACTGGCTGGGTAGCACGATCTATAGACATGTCTCCAATAGAGCACGTGTGGGATATGATGTGACGTTCGTCAGCCAACTGCTCTTACAGACCTACGTGAACAGATCGCAAAAGGGTTAAATAATGTACCTAAGACATTTTTCGCCATCTATACGATCGACAGGATGCCACAGTCAGCCATTGCATTGCTCCCTGTGGAGACTGCATCACATAAAGTAAGGGCGTTTCATCATAAGTCGATACCTGGTACCTCAGGAACGCTTGTGCAACTGGTCTCTAAATGTTACCGTTTCATGTACTCTATATTCGTTGTTGCAGCAATAAATCTTAAGTGAATTGGAAACCTCTAATCAGGTGTACTTATTTTTTTCTGGCAGTGCATTTCTGTTTGGCGACAACAAGGACATGATTGTTAAGGATGATCAGTGCAACATAGACATTGCGTGAAATAGTGCAGTTATAGATGTTGTGCCTAGGAATCCTGCATACTCCGTTCTCTAGACAAACAGACAAACAACTCGCATTAATGAGTTTTATTATAACAAGACACGTACAATACTTAACTTTGATTGATGTGTGGCAAGCAAAGGGTGACATACAAAATAATCACTCTTATTCAGAATAGACAAATACAAGTCCGTGCTACGTAGAGATGGCTAACGATAGAGCTACTATGCGTCGGCTAACGAAATGGCTAACGTTGAAGCTGCTATCGAAGTGGGGCCGCTACCAGTCGGGCGCGGCGCTTATGTCGTCTTCACCTATGGGCCGCTGCTGTCGCGTTGTCCTCCTTGAGGGAGGTCGGTCAGCGTGCGATTGGCTGAACTCTTCTCACAGGCGTCTCTTCTCTATCGTTCCCGACTAGCATGCCGGCGCTGACTTTACGCCGTAACACGACAAATGTTCACGGCTTGCAGAAAATAAACTGACGCTATGCCACAGTAAGACTCAATTTGTATAGTTTCAATACAGCTAAACTAAAACTGAAATTTAAATTACACAAAATGGCTACATGATTAGAGAGTCTGGACATTCAAAATTCCTAGGTGTTCAGATGCATGCCAAGTTGTCAAGGAAATCTCATTTTCAGGATCTTGTTCAAAAACACAATGCTGTGATATTTACCATTTGAACAGTATCTGAAGTAAAAGTCCACCTCAATAATTAGTCTACTTTGCTTATTTTCATTCATTTATGAGCTACGGCATTACATTCTGGGATAATTCTTCCCATTTACAAAGAGTATTTTTGGCCCTGAAACGGACAGTTCGAGCAATACGTGGTGTAATTTCGCGTACCTCCTGTCGACCTCTCTTCAGGAGTCTGCAACTCTGACACTGGTTCTCAACATACGTTTTGTTGTTAAGAATATGAACTTATTTCCAAGAATTAGCAGCATTGACTTAGTTACTATGCTACTAGACGGAAATCCAGTCTGCCTCAAGATAGCATCTCCTAGACTATTGTGCGTGAGTGCGTGAAGTATTCTGCTGCTTCCATCTCTAAAAAGGTACCATAAGAAATAAAAAATCTTATCAGTAATCGAAGCACCTTTAAATGTAGCGCACGAAGCGATTATTGGGAGGATGTAAGTAGAGCTTTTCTATGTCAGGAGGTTCGCTTCTTGCCACTTTTTCTCGGAAGGATGGTAGTGACCTGTGGTCGCTGGAAGGTGCAGTGAAAGGTGATGCAGACTTACTTATTTATTTTCATAAAAATACAGGTAGAGTCTTAACTCGTGGTTAGCGTCGTCTGTCAGTGCCCGCTGAGGAATCTCGTCGTAAGCGGCCTTCAGCCCCGCTCACGACAGTTGAACCACACACTTCGTTCCAGCCAGCTGCTGCGCTGGCGGTTCGTCGCCTTCGGTATCCCCGGAACCGATTGCACCAGAGACACCGCGGAAATGAGTGACGGCGGACCCTGCATTGAACTTACACACGCCGACTTTGGAGGTGCTTTGTCCCCTCCCGCTCACCCCCTTTCTTCGTCACTTGTCGTACCGCAATGAAGGTTGCTGTGTAGGCTTGAAGTTCGACGATATTGACGTGCCGTCCAGGTATGCCCTATTCAGCTCTACGAAATTTCAGGAAAACTGATATCTTGGTGGTACGGAAAGACGTCCAGATCCTCCCACCTGCGACAGAGCCAGACTGTGGCGTTGAACTCTGGGACTGGTGATAATGGCAAGGTAGCCGTCTCTCCCAGTAGCGGCTGTTATCCGTAGCATGCAAGAAATCTACAACAAACTTGGGCCAGAAGTGACCGCTGCAAACGAGGACTCGAGTGCGAACGTAATGTATGCTATCGATTCGTCTGACCGACCATCTTACAAGCAAAACTGCAGGGGTATTAATAGAGCGAAGTAGTGGCTAATATTTACATGACGTTTTTCGTCATAACATAAGTGTCCGCCTCTGGTAGCTGAGTGGCCAGCGCGACGGAATGTCATACCTGGCGGCCCGGGTTCGATTCCCGACTGGGTCGGAGATTTTGTCCGCTCAGGGACTGGGTGTTGTGTTGTCCTAATCATCATCATTTCATCCCTATCGACACGCAGGTCGCCCAAGTGGCGTCAACTCGAAAGACTTGCACTAGGCGAACGGTCTACCCGACGGGAGGCCCTAACCACACGGCATTTCCGTTACCACATAGGTCTTGCTATCACGAAGATATCAGCGGTTTTCCTTCTGCCATGCTTGCGTAACGTGTTTGTTATGGCATAGAACTGGTTCGTAAAAGCTCTTAGTACCGTTTGTTGTATTCACATTAATCTTTCTTTCGTCACATAATGAAGGTAACGTAACCATGTTTGGTGACTATGGCTAACTATATTCTGCTGAAGTCCGCTGAATGGTTCGCCGGAAATGCCGATGTTTTGTTTTGCCGTGGACCAAACTGTTTTCATGGCGGCTGCTTCGTGTCGACTTTGCCGTAATGTAGCGAGATACCTTCGCTATAAGCCTTCGAAAATTTTACCCGTTTCCTATACATAACTGGCATGCAACAGCAGGTTGAGGAATTCCCTCACGGCACAGTGGTACAGACGAATTTTGAAAATTAGCGAGACTGATAAGTTAAGGAATGAGGAGGCATTGCTCAGAATGGAAAGGTGTATATGGAAAACACTGACAAGGAGAACGGACAGGACGATAGGACATCTGTTAAGACACGAGGGAATGACTTCCATGGTACTAGAGGGGGATGTAGAATGAAAAAGCTGTAGAGGGAGACACAGACTGGAATACATACAGCAAATAACTGAGGACATAGGTCGCAAGTGCTGCTCTGTCATGAAGAAGTTGGCACAGGAGAGGAATTCGTGGCTGGCCGCATTAAACCAGTGAAAAGACTGATGACTCAAAAAAAAAAAATCTTTAATTTTTATGATGTTAACTTCATGTACTGTCTAGTTTCATGACGATGGAGATTACCTCCTCTTTTACGTCCTACGGAACTACACGTGGGAAAATGTGTAACGTTAGAACTGCTTCTGGAGGGCTTTAACTTCCTAATGTTAAACTAATCATCATCTAACACATCCTTGTTTTTTCCATTCTTCTGTATGTTTTGTGGCCGAAAGATTGGATGCGTGAACTGTCAAATCGAATGTGAAATAGTTCTCCATTTTTTATCTGCACTTCAGGATTGTGTGGATGATATTTGTCCGAAAGTCCGATGGCTTACATTCTGCTAACTAAATTGAATAATCGTTTGACTGTCACATCCTTCAATAATATCAGAAACTAGGCTGGAGTTTTATCTACCCCTTTTGTGTTGACTGGTCGAAAGCCATGTCAGATTCCAAATTGGCACCCGTATGATCCTGTGTTACGGTATTTAACAGTTCCTCCCCTTCAATGAACTCCTTCAACCTATGTGTCCTCTCCTCCATGTTTAACAACGGAGTTCCTTACGCACACTTACTGTTGACTTGTTTTACCTCTAGTTCCAATTTGACTTTTCTATATGATGTCTCTGTCCTCGTGAAAACAATTTCCGTATTAATTTCTACACATTTCTCCTGCAACCATTTCGCATAATTTTTGTAATAATTCTACAAACTTCGTCCCGAAGCGACTTATATTGTGCAGCTGCTCTTACCGTAACCATTTTTGTTTGTCATTGTTTCATCGATATGTTGAAATTTTCCCTCAGTTACCAGCAACTCCCTTGCAGTTACTTTTCTTGAATCTGTATCCGCTTCATTGATTATCTTCCTTAGACACGTCCCTCCCTTAACTGAATTCCGTACTGTGGCTTTCAGTACAACGATATTCACATCTTCAGACGCCTTTGAACGCACAATAACGTCCCTCAGTTTCCATTGATTTTACGTTTGATTCTTTTTCGCAACTCTCTTTTTAACTTCAGTGTAATGTTCTTTATTACTAACTCGTGATGCTTGTCTACATTTACCTCTAGCGCTTCTTAAAATCCAGTACTAGATTTCGAAATCATTTTCTTAACGTTATGTATTTCAGCTGGTATCTGCCTGTGTCATCTGGTCTTTCCCACTAACACCTAGGATCGTCAGTCTCGTGAAACATAACAGAACCCAATTTCCGCAAGTAGCAAGGCAGCAGATGCAGCGAGGTGAGACGTAATTCGTAAATTCCTTTAGAATTGAAGGCTATCCCCTTCGCAAAATTGCTCTTCGTGAGACAAAGACTTAGAGGAGAATGTGCAGAGACATGCCTCCCGAGAGTATCTCAAGCAGTTCCCATAGGATTCAGAATGGATGATCCACGTGGCTTCGGATCGATATATGTTGTTATTGTCGTACGTTGTCCTAATCAGGAAATCGTTATCTAATCTCTTGCAAATGACGCAGCTGTGAGTACAAAATTGAATCTTTGCACATGAGTGTGGTGAAACGTCTTCGGAGAATACTCTCCACATCAGCGCTTCTACGTAAAGATGTCCTATGCTAATTAACACACACTAATCACCACTACGTATGTTAATCCACAACTGATCTAAGGGCCACAGTTCACACTGACATGCCTGCTGCAAACACTGCTCCCAATGAAAAACAGCGAGTTCTACCTTACACAGGTGGCCTCATGCACGCATTATGACGCCCTTCGTCCACTGTACTCGTGATATCATTTATACTGGAAATTATTTCTGTACTGCAAGCTACCTAATGGTGTGCGATGGACGGTATTTGTTACACTCATACAATCCGGTCACACTGGCGAATTGTTCGTGATAATAACGACTGAACTCTAATGTCTCCGATTTTCTCGGCGTGGTCACTTGACAGGAAGTGGGTTGGCTCGTGTGATATAGTGATTCATGTTTCTTGGAATGTAATTATAACAGATAACCTTTCGTAAAGTACAAAACAATCCTCGTTGCATCCACCACACGAGTTTGGTTACCGTTTGCGTAACGTTATCGCCCGTGTCGAGGGAGTAGCTCCTCTTTGGCTATTCGTCTCCTCTAACAATCTTAAAAGATAAGGGATGGGGCGTGCCTAACACGTTTACAACAAAAAGTGGGACGGAGTTGGTGGCCCAAAAGTATACGAATAGAAGTCTTCCCTTATCACCATTGATAAATCTCATTCCTTTGTGCGTCAACGTAATTACTTTTAGAGTCATTATGTCATTAAGACATAATTTATATCCCACTTAGATGATGCGTTCTGAGATGTACCAGGAAATTGTTTACATTTTTTTATTCATAGAAAATGTAGATTAATACGAATATTAAATGTGTTTATTTTTCAAATAAAAAAAAAGGTACTGGTTGCAATTTATTCTTTTATCAACAACGAATTTCGTCTTCGTGGGACGTCTTCAGACTATCTTAAAATTCTCCTTTTACAACATCTCAAAAGTCGTAAAATGGTTCTCTGCTAGATTGCAAGGAGCCATTATATTGTTTTTAAAATGTTTTAAGATGAAAAGGCCTCTGCAGGTTCACGTGATTCGACGAGGGCTTCAGCCTAGCACAGAGCAGTTTTATGGTTTTTAAAATGTTGTTAAAGGAAATTATAAGATAATCTGGAGACGCCCCATGAAGGCGAAACGCATTGTTAATGAAAGGATGAATTGCAACTGATACTGTTTTTAATTCAAATATTGCACATATGGTTGCTTTACCAGACTGCTTACTATAGTAGAAGATGTTTTGTTTTAATTTTAATGCATGTGCTTCACTGTAAACATGCCTCCTGTACTCTAGTTGGCTTACTTCCAGCAATCGAGTACTTATTAATCATTAAAACGTCTGACACCGCAAGAAAATCATTATGTACCTGGCTCGCAATGTAAAGTTAAGAAAATAACCACCAGTGTCCTCACAACGGAAACGGACTGCACTATCACTCATTTTTATGCACTGTTGTGCCAGCTGTCAGTTATTTTGTGTTTTCCTTAATTATTTATGACTATGAGATTTTTCCCTAATATATGGAAGAAAATGTACAGAGTCTGCGTAAAAATATGGCAACACCACTGGAAATGCTTGCCTGAACACAAAAGCATATACTAACCAAGCCTGCCGGTTGCACTGTTGCATTCGACCTCGAATGGCTCCTAAGCAATGGCGTCAGTACATTTCAAGTGTTAGTCGTAGTGAGAACAGCATTCAGTGCAGTTCTGTCGGGGCGAAGCGAATTTGAAGATGGCCAAATGGTTGTTTTCCTATGGTTGTTGTTGTTGTTGTGGTCTTTAGTCCTGAGACTGGTTTGATGCAGCTCTCCATCCCACTCTATCCTGTGCAAGCTTCTTCATCTCCCAGTACTTACTGGAACCTACATCCTTCTGAATCTGCTTAATGTATTCCTCTCTTGGTCTCCCTCTACGATTTTTACCCTCCACGCTGCCCTCCAATGCTAAATTTGTGACCCCTTGATGCCTCAGAACATGTCCTACCAACCGGTCCCTTCTTCTTGTTAAGTTGTGCCACAAACTCCTCTTCTACCCAATTCTATTCAATACCTCCTCATTAGTTATGTGATCAACCCATCTAATCTTCTGCATTCTTCTATAGCACCACATTTTGAAAGCTTCTATTCTCTTCTTGTCCAAACTATTTATCGTCCATGTTTCACTTTCATACATGGCTACACTCCATACAAATACTTTCAGAAACGACTTCCTGACACTTAAACCTATACTCGATGTTAACAAATTTCTCTTCTTCAGAAACGATTTCCTTGCACATTGCCAGTCTGCATTTCATATCTTCTCTACTTCGACCATCATCAGTTATTTTGCTCCCCAAATAGCAAAACTCCTTTGCTACTTTAAGTGTCTCATTTCCTAATCTAATTCCCTCAGCATCACCCGACTTAATTCGACTACATTTCATTATCCTCGTTTTGCTTTTGTTGATGTTCATCTAATATCCTCCTTTCAAGACACTGTCCATTCCGTTCAACTGCTCTTCCAAGTCCTTCCAATTAAAATGTCATCGGCGAACCTCAAAGTTTTTATTTATTCTCCATGGATTTTAATACCTACTCCGAATTTTTCTTCTGTTTCCCTTACTGCTAGCTCAAAATACAGATTGAATACCATCGGGGTGAGGTTACAACCCTGTCTCACTCCCTTCCCAACCGCTGCTTCCCTTTCATGTTCCTCGACTCTTATAACTGCCATCTGGTTTCTGTACAAATAGTAAATAGCCTTTCGCTCCCTGTGTTTTACCCCTGCCATCTTTAGAATTTGAAAGACAGTATTCCAGTCAACATTTTCTAAAACTTTCTCTAAGTCTACAAATGCTAGAAACGTAGGTTTGCCTTTCCTTAGTCTAAGATAAGTCGTAGCGTCAGTATTACCTCACGTGTCCCAATATTTCTACGGAATCCAAAGTGATCTTCCCCAAGGTGGGTCTCTACTAGGTTTTCGATTCGTCTGTAAAGAATTCGCGTTAGTATTTTGCAGCTGTGGCTTATTAAACTGACTGTTCGGTAATTTTCACATCTGTCAACACCTGCTTTCTTTGGGATTGGTATTATTATATTCTTCTTCAAGTCTGAGGGTATTTCGCCTGTCTCAAACATGTTGCTCACCAGATGGTAGAGTTTTGTCAGGAATGGTTCTCCCAAGGCCGTCAGTAGTTCTAAAGGAATGTTGTCTACTCCCGGGGCCTTGTTTCGACTCAGGTCTTTCAATGCTCTGTCAAACTTTTCACGCAGTGTTGTATCTCCCATTTCGTCTTAATCTACATTCTCTTCCATTTCCAGAAAATTGTCTTCAAGTACGTCGCCCTTGTATAGACCCTCAATATACTCCTTCCACCTATCTGCTTCCCCTTCTTTGCTTAGAACTGAGTTTCCATCTGAGCTCTTTATATTCATACAAATGGTTCTCTTTTCTCCAAAGGCCTCTTTAGTTTTCCTGTAGGCAGTATCTATCTTAACCCTAGTGAGATAAGCCTCTACATCTTTACATTTGTCCTCTAGCCGTCCCTGCTTTGCCATTTTGCACTTCCAGTCGATCTCACTTTTTGAGACGTTTTTATTCCATTTTGCCTCCTTCATTTACTGCATTTTTATATTTTCTCCTTTCATTAATTAAATTCAATATTTCTTCTGTTACCCAAGGTAAGGTGGGTGCCTCCAAAGCCGAGAGAGCCGATGTGTTTATTGTTTGAAGAGGCACCGCGTCGTACATTAACATCGCATAAGGATAAACGGAATATCAACTACGCTAAGACACAAAGCAGGCGAAAATGTTTGTAGGATGGTCGTGACAGACGACCATTGAAGAGGATTATGAGGAAAAGAAAGGTGCGGCAGCAGAAACCTTCTACTTTAGTAGTGAATGTCGCATTCGCGAATCCTGTCAGCAGCAAAACAACACCAATGGAGCTGACAATCTGGGAATTGCAGGGCGTGCTGGAATTCCAAAACGACTCATCAGTGATGCAAATGTCCGTAAGAGGAAAACTCGATGGTGAAGGCATAAAAAGCGGTCTTTGGAGCAATGGAAGAGAGCCATTTGCTCACATGAATCTCTTTTTTCACAATGTTTCCAACTTCTGAACGAGTTTACGTTCGAAGGGTGAAGCATGGCGGGATTTTGTGATAATATGGGTAGCCATATAGTGGTATTCCATGGGCCAGTCGTTATTCTGCAAGGTCGCTTTAGTGCCGATGATTATGTGACAATTTTGTCTAATTAGTTCCGTCCCCTGGTGCAGTGTTAGTTCCCCATTCGTGATACTGTGTTCCAAAACGAAATGGCCCCTACTCATACGTCTTGAAGCGTCCAGGACTGAAAACGAATTGCCGCGTCACCTGTGGCCACCAAAGTCACCATATCTCAAAATTACTGAGCCTTTATGGTTTACTTAGGAGAGATGATTGTGCGGTAAGATTCCCTTGAAAGTTATACGGATCTTTTATTTAGCGATTCCGAGGAGACTGGAAGCTGTTTTGAATGCCAGTGGGTGTGGTTCAAATGGCTCTGAGCTCTAACTTAACTTCTGAGGTTATCAATCCCTTAGAACTTAGAACTACTTAAACCTAACTAAACTAAGGACTTCACACACATCCATGCCCGAGGCAGGATTCGAACTTGCGACCGTAGCGGTGCGCGCCAATGGGTTTCCTTCAGCGTATTAGGCTTGGCAATGTGTTGTGTTTTTGATGTTTCCATATTTTTGTCCATACCCTGCAACCATCTACTTTTTTCTTTTTTAACTAAAGCAGAATAGCAGTATCGAAGTTACGCTTACCCTTTTCTAAATGCAGAAGAAGAACGAAATGTAAATTTTTAAAAAGTTTTCCTGAGGAAAACGCAATATATTTCAAGAGATACCATCTTGAAGCTTAAGCTTCAAGACAGACAATGGAAATGAAGTCCCATGCTTCTTGACAGAGCGTAGGGGAACGATGCGGGAGACCCGCACCGCAGTACTAGGCAAGGCCCTAATGGAGGTGGTTTGTCGTTGCCTTCCTTTGACCATAATTGGGATGAATGATGATGATGAAACAGACACAACAACAACAACAACCAGTCATCTCCGGACATATGAAAATCCCTGACCCCGCCGGGAATCGAACCCGGGACCCCGTGCTCGGGAAGCGAGAAGGCTACCGCGAGACCACGAGCTTGGGACAAGAGGGTCAAATGGTTCAAATGGCTCTCAGCACTATGGGACTTAACTGATGTGGTTATCAGTCCCCTAGAACTTAGAACTACTTAAACCTAACTAACCTAAGGCCATCACACACATCCATGCCCGAGGCAAGATTCGAACCTGCGACCGTAGCGGTCGCACGGTTCCGGACTGCGCGCCTAGAACCGCTCGGCCACCCTGGCCGGCCAAGAGGGTCAACTTGGAAGCCAATTCGTCTAGTACGCAGGGTGAACACGAGATCCACCGACAAATTTCGGACGTTGTTAATGGCCTCAGTATGCTATCTCACACTGACCTCGACCCCTCTAGCAAATTGACGATACCGTCGTTGCCTATTGGGGGACTCTAAATCAAATATGCTCTCCTCTGAATAGGAGACGAAATGACGATGAAATGGGATTTCGTTTGCGTCTGCTGCTTTCCTTCTGATGGTGTGTGCTTTGTCGTCTGCGCCTCCTGTAAAGCGAGAAAAAAATGGCTCTGAGCACTATGGGACTCAACTGCTGTGGTTATCAGTCCCCTAGAACTTAGAACTACTTAAACCTAACTAATCTAAGGACATCACACACATCCATGCCCGAGGCAGGATTCGAACCTGCGACCGTAGCGGTCGCACGGTTCCGGACTGCGCGCCTAGAACCGCGAGACCACCGCGGCCGGCCTCTGTAAAGCGAGAGCCTGATGTCAGCCAGAGATGTAGATGTACGCCAAAGATATCGAAAGAAAATAGCCTTCATACTGACAAAAATTCCGCTGAAGGAAGCAGATTCCTAAATGTCGGAAAAGGTGGGGGTGGCCGCCAGTGCAGAGTTAATGAGTTTAAAGGCATTTCTAAAACTGCTATCACGATAAAATACACACAAAACATAGATTAAACCGTGCAAATCAAGAGAATAATATTTTTTTAAAATTCATTTTTTGGACCGCCTTACGTGACATGTATTTTCCTGTGTATTTCTGAAAAATCTGTATTTTTTGTAATTGTTTATGGGTAAAATAGTGGAACAGTTGAAGGCTAAGTAGCGTACCGACGCTGAATGCCAGTTAAATAAAAATAATTCAATAGGCACCCCTTTTCCGAAGTATATCTTTTTCTTCTTCATATTCTTCTTCTCCTTCATCTTCCTCCTTACCGTTTGTCTTGCTTGCTGGCAGTGCCCACTGTTTTGGCTCCTGTAACCATTTTGTTCTATCTTTTGCGTGATCAGAACACAGGCCTGAGAACTTGAGATCTCCGTGCAGGGTGTCAACGCCGTCATTGCCCGGGTTGTCCATTTATTAAATCCAGTCTTTGCTATTGTTTTTACGTCTGTGAATTTGCCCATACCATCCTAGACGGCTTTTTCCATCGCAGTGATGGAAGTAGGAAACCGAATGAAAAATTCCATTTCGCTGAACTGGATTATTAGTTAAAATTTCAGTCCCAGCTCTTCATGTAGGTTAATATTATTACTTTAGATGTAAGTCACAGAACGCTATGAAACGACTGAATCTACTGAAAACGGAGGTATGAAATCAAAAGTGATTCCCTGCTCTTAAAGGGCTTTATAGTCTACGTAGGTAGTGCACAAGTATTTCATCAATAAAATTATTTCTATGAAATTGTATATTATTTGTACTGAAATACTACAGCAGGTAATGTTTCACGGTCAACTGGGCAGTGTCCACTTGTTTTCGCGGGGATGAATGGCACGTTTTTCATCGCGGCGATGGACTTCCACAAAAGGCTCGCGAGGGCGGCGGCGTGTGATTAAAGCGGGACCTCTTCCCCGACGGGTCCTTCTAAAAGAAAGTGTGGCGCAATTCCCAGTTCACTTTAATTTCCATAAAAGTGAAAGCAATGAGATCCCTCTGGTTCTTCAGGATACAAAATAATTATAACAAGTTGTCCTTTGTCACACAGAACTTAATTTAAAACAGCCTTTGTAAAACAGAATTACGTGAAAAAATTCCACCTTTCACTTTTCCAGAGGCTCTATCCGCCATGGCGCATAGCGGAGAGAAAGTAAAGTAAAGAGAGTGTTTGACGCTGAAAAACAGTCTGCCCCTCTAGCATCTTGTACCTCGGAAGCGAAGCAAATTGTGCTCACCGCTGCTGAATGCACTAGTAACCTTTTGAAGTTTCCTTACGAACCTCTCGCAGGATATATCTACTTATAGTCTATGGTCTCAATATTAATATGTTAAACATAACGTAAATCCGATAAGAATACTTGGAATTGACCTTGTCATGTATGAATGTATGTATCAGAAGGACCTCAATGTGGGTGTGACCACAGATTTTTTAAAGGATGGTATGGAATTCACTTGCTGTTACAGTCGCCACAAGAAACATGATAAAAGTAAACGTCGCGTTTCGTTTCAGCAATAAGTAAGTTTCAGTAGGGACAATATGACATACAATGAAAATGAATTCAACTTTCACTGCTACAGAAAAGTTGAGTATCTTCTTGTAGGTGATAGGTACAAAGGCATCTGGACCTAGTGCCTTCAAATCAGGTCGAGTATTCAAATGATTCAAGTGGCTCTGAGCACTATGGGACTTAACATCTGAGGTCATCAGTCCCCTAGAACTTAGAACTACTTAAACCTAACTAACCTAAGGACATCACACACATCCATGCCCGAGGCAGGATTCGAACCTGCGACCGTAGCGGTCGCGCAGCTCCAGACTGTAACGCCTAGAACCGCTCGGCCACACTGACCGGCCAGGTCAAGTTATTTCCAGATTAAGCGTGACACTTTAAATAATATTGTAAGTCAAACTGGCCGAGTTAATAAATTTGGCTGTGAACTGAACCTTTAATAAAGTTAAATATGTGTGCAAAAACTACATTTTTTAATAAAAATTAGAAAGTACTTACATTCCAGCTGTGTTGACATAAACAAAGCATACTATTCTGTACTCTCATGTATGTAGAGAAGCCACCATAATTATCATCAACCGTTTGACATCCATTGAAAGGTGAATCCTTCTTTAGACGTTTCCACAGCACGATTGTTCCATAGCAGCACTACATTTCAGATGTCCCTACAGTAGAATTTGTCCAGCTTACCATTTAACAACCGTCGGACTGCTGTCTTGGCTTCATCGTTACTTGTGAATCGCTGTCCTGCCAAGTATTTTTTCAGCGGTCCCAAAACTTGGAAATCATTAGGGGCGAAGTCTGAAATACGGTGGGTGGTACAGAATCTTTCAGTGAAATACCCAGAGGTTTTCAGCAGTTCTGCTTGCCACGTGCGGTATCGCATTATCGTGGAGCAGAATAACGCTGTCCACATCGAGAATCCCTCAGCGCCATCGCCTGATGGCAGCCCTCAGATATGAAAATGTGGAACAGTAATTGCCGGCATTGATGGTTGCACCTTGTGGCACGAAATCCAGCAGGAGAGGTCCACTGCTGTCCCAGAAGACCGTTACCACTACTTTCCCAACAAATAGCGCTGAACGGATTATTTTTTTATTTTGCGTCGCAGGTAAACCCGAAGGTTTCCATGGTCTGCTGCTTGGATTACGGTGTGAAATGCAGTATCCTCATTTCACACCAATAGCAAAGCGCTCCACGAAATCTTCACCCTCCTTGGAGCACTGTTCCAAATGATTCAGTGAAGACATCATTCGCTTGTCTTTCATCATGTCAACCAACTGCTTAGGCACCCACTGACATGAAACCTTCCAATACCCTAAAGAAGGACGTTATAATCACTCCCGTACGATATGCCAAAATCCTTGGAAATGGTAGTGATGTGCACACGTCGATCTGCTTCCTCCATTGCACCCACCCGGGAAATGTTATCCTCAGCGATGAACGCTGCTTCCCCCATCTTTCACCGTGATGCAAGACTTTACCCCCTTTGACGAACTCACAACTTCACCACCTCACAGTTTGTGGCTCGGTGGGTTTATTATTGTAATAATAATCATTAGACATAGGAGGGAATTCGAATTGTTGTAAATATTGTTCGCCTTCTTTTACGGGAGCCTGGCAACTATTTCTGTGGTCAGACAATAAGCGATGAAGAACATACTGACCACAGTCCCCAGTCTGCAAGTATACATTCTTGTCCAGTCCACTGAAAGAAATGTTTCTTCTCTCTATTTGCTAAGCGGAATCAGGACTATGATTATAAATGAAGATTTTTAGTTCTAATTGATACATATATTTGGTAAAGTCTTACCCACACCACATTGTAATATTCATTATGTTCATACTGACAGTAAATCTCTTTATCCTAAACAGCACTATGAGCAGTTCAGAGGCGACCTCTACAGTAAGTTGCTACTAAATTGTCTTTCGCCCTGACTACTGATAATCCAAATAAATGCTCGCCAAAGAAGTGGAAAACAGTTGTCACCACTTGCCATGGATTTGTTAACACTGCGGGCGGCACACTAACAGTTACCAGGTAGTTATTATTTTTATGCTAAACTGAAGGGTCATAGAAATTTTCACATTTCTAATATTTTGCGCCTTCAATTTTTCTTAAAAACGTGAATTCTGACCAAAATATTGCTTTAATCACGTTGAGACTTGTACCAGTTAATTTTGACGTACATCTGAACATTATGACCAATTTCTGGTTTCCTAGCTTTACTATTTAGCGACGCCTATTTTTCCTTAAAACGATGTATTTAGGTAAAAATATTGACCTAATCAGTCTGAGACTTGACAGTTTAAACATTATTACACTAAAGCATATGTTTATAAAGTTTGGAACAGCAGCTTTAACTTTCAATTCAGTCTTAATTTCGGTGCAATACTCGTGTGCTACGCACAGACGTGTTATGATGACGTGGCGCTACTAGCAGTGAACTGGGGTAAGTCCTGGCACACTCGCTCGCCTCTGTATGTCTCAAACGATACAGCGTTTGTTTCGCCATATCAGCCCATATTTAGTTTTCTGAGAAAGAATTATATCTGAACAAAATTAAATATTAGAGACAAGGGATATTATTATACCTGACCTCTTTTCAATGAAATTGATTTTTAGGAAAATTGCTTAACGCTACACACACAAAATAACTATATATAAAAAATGTTCAAATGTGTGTGAAATCTTATGGGACTTTACTGCTAAGGTCATCAGTCCCTAAGCTTACACATTGCTTAACCTAAATTATCCTAAGGACAAACACATACACCCATGCCCGAGGGAGGACTTGAACCTCCACCGGACATAGAAACATGAAATAAAGTTTTTGATAATTACAAATTTTTATACATATTCAGTCCTTACCTGGAAGAGAATTTTTCACTTTTCAGTACTCACACATTGCATCACAATCTCAGGCACCAATGTGAGCGTCCGTACGACACTTTCACTATATCATTAGAAGCAGGGGTGGGAATTCACGTCTTCATTATATGTTTTTACGAAAAGGAAAGGGGATGAGTCACTGAAGATCGCGTCGTCCTTGCTTCCTTTCCCACTACAGCTTGTAGGCTGCCTTTCATTAACTCTCCATGTTCGCGAGAAACAGATAACATAGCGTAAGCTTGTGTTCTCAACTTAAACCTCAGAGATGACGAAAAACATTTTATATTATAATTTCCTGCAATAGTTTCAATAACAGAGATGTGACCAGAAGGAATATGGGCAAAAAGTTAGTCCGAAAAAACGAGACATTCTACTTCATAATTTTGCTTGCATCACGAACTTTGCATTTAACTTCTCCTTTCTCGCAAATCATAGCTTTTGTGCACTAAAGTTCAATTTATGTTCTTAAATAGTGACTTTTTGGGCTAGTTCGCGATTTGTTTTATTATTTTAGACGTTGCTTTAATGTAGAAAATTCAGTAACCTTCATTTGGTTCAACTATCGTACGGATTAGTATGCTAAAGGAAGTCATTGCGTTGACAGCATTTTGCTTTGTTGTACACATCGTATTATAACATATCAATACTTTACTATCTGCATTTCTTAATACATTTGTTGAATTTTGTTGCCTGTATTTATCAATTAATTGACCATCTGCCTTAAAAAAGATTAAGTGTTTCTCAAACCTTTTTATGAGACATGAGGGAAATTATTCATCGATTGTCCCCTATTTAATCTTGTATGTCAGCCTACTGATTTCATTTATCATGTTTCTCCCTATTTACGTTTTTACATATATTTCGACACTTCTTTTCTCCCTTTCCTCTTCGTCAGCCTACTGAGCTCATTATTTACTTATACATTTGGTATGATCCTCAAAACTTTAATTAATATTAAAATGCTTCGGCCTGCCTGTATGGGCACCAATTCTTACCCGTTTTTACCTTCAGGCAACCTTATTCCCAACTGAAATTTATTGCTTTATGCAGAGTCTATTGGATCAGATTTCACGAATTTTAAGCTTGAATAACTTCTCTTAATGCAAAGTATCTCTTTATTTTCGTACGTACTAACCATTTCTATGGATCGTATATATAACTTACTTATTTTAGCCATGCTTTTTCTATTATTGGTGCACAAAAGTTAACCAGTGTTATTTTAACCTTCACAAAATTTCTCCTGTAAACTGTCACATTCTTTTGTAAGTCGTCATTTGGGCGTAGTCATATTCGGGAATCATTCTTATTCACTAGGAAGACATTACAAACTAATTGCCTACATACAAAGTGAAGACGTATGTTCTTTACTTACTATGATAGGACAGAAGAAGGGAATGAAGCTTGAAAAGGAAATAAATTTTCATCTAGCTGGGACCGCACAGTACGCCAAACAGTGTATCCGCCAAAGAGTGGTAGGGCCCTACAGTATCTAGTTACTGTTATTTTTACATTTCTTCAGAAGTACAATACTTCGTAGGCCTAGTTCTTTCTTACTCTTCAGATATTTCAAGGGGTATGCTTTCGCATGAGGCTTACTTATTACCCTGAATGGTCCCTGATAGACATGTATGAACTTCTATGCTTCCGCTGAAATTTGGTTTGTTGACCGTACCTTTGCCTCTATTTCTTCTAAGATATAGCTCTCTTCTGCATTAGTATCTAGCAGATTATTACTGAATTCAGTATCTTCCTGTAAGTAACCTTTATTCTTCATCATCTTAATAGACAGTTCCCAAGTTTCCTTATTACTGCCTATATCACTTCCCATAAAAGGCTCTTTTATTACCTGAGAGTCAGGTAAGGTTAAAACTATGTTGTTCCTGTCAAAATCAATCCTCCACTGAAACTTTGTTAAAAATCTGTACCTATTAATATATTAACACTTAAACCGAGCTCGATTAAACAGGGATGATCTATTATCACGTCACCTACACCAATGGATGTTAAAGCTTCGTGCTGTACTGGTCTAGAAACTTTTCCAGTAGCACCTATTATTTTCAGATCGCTTACTTTTATGACAGTTAATTCACTATTATTAGGAACAGAATCAAAAAGTGCTTGGGACAAAGCACTTGCTTCACTGCCACTGTCAAGAAGACAACGTACTGTTACTCCTGAGATGTTAGCTTTCATAATAGAGTGAGTTATTTTACTCTGAACATGTTTCTCATAAACATCTTCTAATAAATCCTTCTCAAATTGTCTCCAGCTAAAGTAGAGTTTTGTTCAGTTGACAGTACATTCACACTTCGATTCTGAGATCATAAATGTGTACATTTTCTGCTTACCTTTTCCAACCTGTCTAACAATTTCAAATCAAAGCGCTTGACGACTCCCGCTACTTCCGTTTGCTGCACATCAGCTAAATTATTTTCTAACTCTGACAATGCTTCTTGTAATACTGTCGTCAGGTTTTACAGTTTGCGACAAGTCAATACAGCTATTAGGTTCCTTGACCACGTTATTGTTGTTAACCCATTCATTCATCAATTCCTCCACATTACAACTTTGCAAAACTGACTCTACTTTCTCTACCGCAACTTTAGCCTTCAGATCGCCATCATTGTCGATGATGTAAGCTTTTACCTTATCTGCATCCATTTTTTTTTCATCAGTCTTCTGTCTGGTTTGATGCGGCCCGCCACGAATTCCTCTCCTGTGCCAACCTCTTCATCTCAGAGGAGATTAGATTAGATTAGATTAGTACTTGTTCCATAGATCATGAATGCGACACTTCGTAATGATGTGGAACGTGTCAGGTTAATATAAGGTGTCTATACAAGATATTACATTAGACAAAATATTACTTGACACTCAATAATTTTTTTTTTTTTTTTTTTTTTTTTGTGGAGGTTGGGAAATTACCCACTTACTATATCCAAAAATTCATGTAAAGAGTAGAAGGAGTTGCCATTAAGAAATTCTTTTAATTTCCTTTTGAATGCTATATGACTATCTGTCAGAGTTTTTATGCTATTAGGTAAGTGACCAAAGACTTTCGTGGCAGCATAATTTACCCCCCTCCGAGCAAAAGTTAGATTTAACCTTGAGTAGTGAAGATCATCCTTTCTCCTAGTGTTGTACCCATGTACACTGCTATTACCTTTGAATTCGATTGGATTGTTAATAACAAATTTCATAAGTGAATATATATATATTGTGAGGCTACAGTGAAGATTTCTAGCTCTTTAAGTAAGTGTCTGCAGGATGATCTTGGATGAGCTCCAGCAATTATTCTGATTACACGCTTTTGTGCAATGAACACTCTTTTACTCAATGATGAGTTACCCCAGAATATGATGCCATACGAAAGCAGAGAATGAAAATAGGCGTGGTCCTACCGACAATCATTTCTTTTTCGATTTCTTAACATTTTTCATGCAGCCATTTCGTCTTAGCTTCCATGCACTTACAATTTATTTCATTCCTCAGCGACTCCATATCAGATTCAAATTCGTTAATTTCTTCCTCCCTATTATCTATAGCGTTATCATGCTCTTCTTTAAACCATTTTTCCAAAGTATCCAAAGTATCCAAAATCCTGCCAACTATATTACAAGTGTGGTTTAACACAACACTGGTACAATATGTTCCTATATGATCATCCCTTAGCCGGCCGGTGTGGCCGTGCGGTTCAAGGCGCTTCAGTCTGGAACCGCGTGACCGCTACGGTCGCAGGTTCGAATCCTGCCTCGGGCATGGATGTGTGTGATGTCCTTAGGTTAGTTAGGTTTAAGTAGTTCTAAGTTCTAGGGGACTGATGACCACAGATGTTAAGTCCCATAGTCCTCAGAGCCATCATCCCTGTTTTCTGTTTGAGTGTGTTGGCTGACTGAGGTCTTTGTTTTTGTTACTGGCTGTGTTACTGTTACCGCCTTGTGAGCGACAGTTTCGTCATAGACGGGATTTAGTTTCCCATACTCGGCCTGTTACGTTCATTTGATATAGCGTCAGATACGGTAACATTTTGCCCTCCGTCTTGTCTCAACGATCCGTATTTACATTTCTACTTTCGCCATAATAACTGCTTTGAAACGAGGTGACTGTTTGCCCCCTCTTCGTCAACCAAGGCTTTGATTATGATAATTAGACCTTGTACTCCGAACCTCCACACTTCTAACATTCACGTTCCCACTGTCATTATTTCGGTGGTTAGAAGATCTGTTATTATTTTGCATCTGCTCTTTAGCAGCAACTATTCTTTCTACTCGCTCCAAATATTCAGTGAGCCTATCCACATTATCTCTAGGTGCGGAAATGATTCTTTTCTGACAGTACCAAGGAACTTTACCTTGTGGACTAATAATAATCATTTCCGGTTTTATCTTATCTGTCTTTGACAACCCTGAAACCCACTTTCTAGAGAACTCTTTTACTGACTCACGTCCTGAAATGAACTTTTTACCACTCAAAAACTCTTTCAAAACATCGGTTTGTTTGTTGTGAGACTAGTACACCTTAAGGAATGCAGATTTAAATTCAGAAAGATTTTTGCATCTTATCATTTTGTCAGTTGACCACCGCAAAGCATCGAATGACAAATGACTTCTTATAAAAGAAATTTTCTCTCGCTCAGACCATGCAACAGGCAACTTATAAAAGAAATTTTCTCTCGCTCAGACCATGCAACAGGCAAAACATCCTCTAAATCATTCCATAATTCTAATGGGTGAACTTGTTTGTCTGGATCAAAACGTGAAAGCTGATGACATCCGATGAAAGCGGCGTGAACCAAAGTCACATGTCGCACAATAGTATTACTAGGACTACCAGCGGTTACTCTATTTTTTATGTTAGTAATACTAGCAGTTAGTTCCTCTACATGTATTTCTACTGCTTCCACTTTGTACCACATCTTTTGTTCACATCCTCACCTAATTTCTCACTATTAGTTTTACTTTCTTAGTATCCTATTGACAAGCATTTACTCTACTAGTTACTTCTTCAAATCGATTAGAGCAAAGTTTCTATTCGTTACCTATTCCTTCTGACAACATCCCTTCATAAAGGTCATCTGAGTCTTTGTAATCTTTGGGAACTTTTTAATTTCGCCTTTGAAAGTACTATGCAGTTTATTTAACTGTTGCCTTACTTTGAGTTGCAGATAATGATGATTAGCATCAATTTTATAATTTAATTGAGGGCATTTCATCTCTTAATGCTTTATTACTATCCTTTAACTCTTTACTACAGCATTCAATCTTACTGTTTAGTTCTTTATTACTATCCCTCAGTTCTTTATTATTATCCTTTAACTCTTTACTACTGGATTCAATCATACTCTACTATGACTCTCTGCCAGGCACTTCATTGTGAATAGGACAGTAATCACGTAGATGCAGATGTAGATGTACTGTGTAGTTCTTTATTACTATCCCTCAGTTCTTTATGATGCAATTAAAGTTTAGCAAACAGTAACTGCATCCAATTTGGAAGCTTTACATTGCTACTTAGCACTTCCACTGATTTTGAAGGAGTTTCTTGCATTTCCTGACCTGGCTAAATTTCAGACATATTGAGCTCATTCCATGACCCGATAATGTTATTAATTCTATCTTCTCCTTTTTGACCTCTATTTCAATTACATCATCATGAGAAAATGGTTCTAACTTCGCAGTATCATTGAAATTCAAATCAGATTCTACTTCTGGCAAAAACACTCTGCTTTTCGATTTATTGGTTCGACGGGACCATCCTCATTACATTCAGTTTCTGATTCTGAGGGTTGATTGTCAGAGACTGGTTCCATCTTAACTTTCATATAGTTCTCCATTTTTAGTAGCCTGTTAGCAGCTACTAACAAATACTTTAATTATTCTTGACTGAGCTTAATTACTTGACCTTGACCAATGGTGCTGGCGCGGTGTAGCAGCAAACGTGATGCGACGCGTCGCGACGTTATGCAGGCAGCAGCAGCTGTGGTGATGAGGATGGAGGCGGGCATCGCCTACTGCAGTAGCTCCAGGGGTGGGGCTGAGCACCGGTAAGCGTGCGCAACAACTTGCAGGTGTCTCGCAGGTTCACGCAGCAGCTCCGTGATGGCTCACCGTCTTCTCTTAACATCGGCGCCGGTAGTAGCCGTGATCTGGTGTCGTCTTCCTCCCTAATTCTGTCATGATCAAGGTTACTGTGGCTAATATTCAGAGTCTATTTACCACACACGCGAGTAAAAGCACTGTTCTCACACTGCTTTCTACCTATTTCACTTCGGTATCATGTTAGTGCCTACCGAGCCCATTGTTTTCTAACAACCACTTTCAGTGTTCAATTTCCTGGCTGATGCACCGTGGGTGGGGCGGCGGGTTGATTATTTTAATAATAATCATTAGACATAGGAGAAAATAGGAATTCTTCTAAATATTGTTTGCCGTCTTTTACGAGAGCCTGGCAACTATTTCTGTGGTCAGCCAGAAAGCGAATGAGAACACATTGACCATAGTTGCCAGTCTGCAAGTACACATTCTTGTCCAGTCCACTGAAAGAAAGGTTTCTTTTCTCTATTTGCTCAGCGGGATCATTACTATGACTACAAAAGAAGATTTTGAGTTCTGATAAATTTGTTTGGAAAAGTTTCAAACGCACAACATTGTGATATTCATTACGTTCATACTGACAGAAAAATCTTTCTATCCTAAAGAGCACTATGAGCAGTTCAGAGGCGACGTCTACGGTAAATTCCTACTAAATTGTCTTTCGCCCTGACTACTGATAATCAAAATAAATGCTCACCAAAAAAGTGGAAAATAGTTGTCACCACTTGCCACGCACATTTGTTAACAACACGGGCGGCACGCTAACAGTTACTTTCGCGAAATCTAAGTGATCCAGGACGGTGTACAGCCCTCGTGAGTTGACTACCCATTATTACTCAAAATCAGCGTTTTATAACAGGCTATCTGTGACGTCATTCGAGGCAACACGCACTCCGGAGTTTGCCGGCCGATGTGACCTAGCGGTTCTAGGCGCTACAGTCTGGAACCGCGCGACCGCTACAGTGGCAGGTCCGAATCCTGCCTCGGGCATGGATGTGTGTGATGTCCTTAGGTTAGTTAGGTTTTAGTATTTCTAAGTTTTAGGGGACTAATGACCTCAGAAGTTAAGTCCCATAGTGCTCAGAGCCATTTTACCCATTTTTTTGACTCCGTCGTTTGACTGACGCAGATCTTTCGGTGGCTGGGTGCAAAGTGAAGCCTAGTCTTGCCTCTCAGGATTTACGTGCATATGTGGCGCAGTGGACGGCCAAGGGAACGCCGCCTATCATTCGCCCTACGCACACGGCAGCAGTCTTTAAACGGCCGCTTTTTCGGACACTTAATATTTTATAACACTGTCATTAATCAATTTACAATCTTCAAAATTTTTGCATACATGTAGGTAAGTTGGTTAAAATCACAGAAAAAGTTTTAGCTCGCTTGCATTGAAACTTTGCCTTCTAGAATTTTTAGAACGGAACTGACAATAGAACATGACCTCTAAACTACCACTTTAAGAGACCATGTATTGGTTGTTATTAACATCAAGGTCCTAAAACTTGGTACAGCTGTATTATTTAATAGGTTTCATCACGTGCTGTAAACAAAATTTCTAGCATAACAGACACTTAATCTACTGCAAATAAGGACGTTTTTGTTCCAAATTTAGTTTTCAGTAAATTACTCGAAATCTATTAGAAGTAGCTTAATGGGGTCAGGTAGTCATTATTTTTATGTTGAACTTAAGCGTCATAGAAATTTTCACATTTCTAAGTCTAATATTTAGCGCCTTCAATTGTTCTTAAAAACTTGGATTCTGACCAAAATATTGCTTTAATCACGTTGAGACTTGTACCAGTTAATTTTGACATACATCTGCACATTATGACCAATTTCTGGTTTCCTAGCTTTATTATTTAGCGACATTATTTTTTTTCGTAAAACGATGTATTTCGATAAAAATATTGACTTAATCAATCTGAGACTTGACATTACACTAAAGCATATGTTGACAAAGTTTGAAGAAGCAACTTCAACTTTCAATTTCATTCTTAATTATGGTGCAATACTCGTGTACTACGCACAGACGCGTTATGATGACGTGACGCTACTAGCTGTGAACTGGCATAAGTCCCGGAACACTCACTCGCCTCTTTATTTATCAAATGGTACAGCGTTTGTTTCGCCACAGGTTCCCAAAGCGAGACAGTTTTTCCTACACGTCGACAGCATTTCCCTGTAGATCGCGATGGGCGCTCGTCCCTTGCTCCACAGAAAACGAAACACTTCGTTGCTCTAACGCCGTGGACGTGCGAAGCACAACTGCCATCTTTAATAACTGAAACCAGCGCCATACAGCTGAATTAGAGACAGATTAGACCGGCACTAACCAAGGAAGGTCCAGCGCTGCGAATGGATATTTGGACTTCGCATTTACAGCCGTATTTTGGCTACAAAAAATAGGAACAAAGACTTTCTAACTTCCTCTCGTATATTCTTTGACCTTAATGCTGCATGTTTCCTAATGTCATCAGGTGGATGTTTCCATGTTTTATAAGCTCTGGAAATTTAAGAGAGAACGTCTTTGATAATTCTACCATTCATTTACGTCGTTACATGTCTCACCCACCCGAATTTCCTAAACGTTACAGTAATATTTACGTCTTTCTGAACAGTATGTTTCCTGAATGAGAATTTCACTCTGCAGCGAAGTGTGTGCTGATACGTTTTCTGATCAGTTTGTTTGTTTACATGTTTCTCATGTTTGTTTACGTATACTACAGTGTAGCACTTCAGTTTCTCACCGAGAAACCATCAGTTCAAAAATGTTTTTTCTGACTGAAACGCACACGTCACTGCCGTCAATCGGAAATGTTAACAAATGTTGATAGTAAGCTTTCTGTTTCAGAAACATCGAGAGTTTAACGTCGACAAAGCGTTTTAAAAGCATGAATTCCGTGTCTGTGAATTAAATAACTTGAAGAAATACGAGGCGTATTTTTTAAGGAAGTACTGTTTTGAAATTAAAAAAAGACGTGCTAAGATATCTCGTTGATTTTATTTTTACACGAAAGCCTATACCTTAACCTACTTTTCTACATAACTATCGTCAATATTGAGGCACTTATCGTAACGTTGTACCAGTTTTTGAATACCCTCCTCATAGAAGTATGCAGCCTGACTTGTTAGCCACTGCATCACCACTGTTTTGACTTCGTCATCGTCTTGAAGACGCTGACCGCCCAGGTGTTCCTTCAAGTGCAGGAACAGATGGTAGTCACTGGGCGCAAGATCAGGGCTGTATGGAGGATGATCTAGAGTTTTCCATCGAAAAGATGTGATGAGATCTTTGGTCTGATTCGCCACATGCGGACGGACATTGTCTTGCAGCAAAACGATGCCTTTGCTCAACTTCCACGGACTTTTGCTTTCATTCTGGTTTGACGTAGGCCATCCATGTTTCATCGCCCGTAACAATTTGGCTTAAGAAATCATCACCGTTGTTGTGGTACCGCTCAAGGAAAGTCAACGCACTGTCTAAACGTTTGGTTTTGTTCACTTCCGTCAACATTTTCGGTACTCAACGTGTGCACAATTTTCGGTAATTCAAGTGCTCGGTCACAATGCCATACAAAACACTACGAGAAACATTAGCAAAGTCATCCCGCAAGGAGGAAATCGTAAAGCGTCCGTTTTCTCTCACCATATTGTCCACTTCCTGCACCAAACTTTCATTAACAAACAAAGGACGCCCACTCCGTTGTTCATCATGCACATTTGTGCGTCCATCTTTAAATGCTCTCACCCACTTGCTTACCATTCCATCACTCATAATGTTTTCTCCGTAAACTGCACAGCTCTCACGATGAATATCTATCGCTTTTAGGCGTATAATACTAAGATATCTTGCTTCACAGTCGGAGGGACTCACGATTATCGGAGGCATCCTAAACACTCCGTACACAACGTAGACAGGGAATAATCAGACTGTAATGGCGTCAGTGCGTAGATTAAGGTACAGGCTTTCATGTAAAAATAAAATTATTGAGATATCTTAGCACGCCTTTTTTAATTTCAAATTTTACTTACTTAAAAAAACAAGCCTTGAGCTACAATCTGACATTTCCTATATAAACATTTTCATTTTTGTAACAAGATGCGTTTAAGGATTTCATACATCTTTAGTTGGAGTAGTACATTTATATATATGCATTTTGACCTCTGACGCTACCGTTTATTTTGTAACTAGTGGCTCTCTACATAATAAAAGACAGCTACAGCGGTCAAAATTCGGTCGACAAAAACACGATTAGCCCCAGGAGAAGGCCGCTGCAGTCGTGGCCGAAACGTTGGTTTTTCTGCAGCAGCAGTAGTTTTTACATTATGACGCGGTACCAAACCCAGAGAACTTTTATGTCGATTATGTTGATGTTATATGCCAAATGATAATGGGTGAAAGCACGAAACAGTTGTTGACATAAATAAGACTTTATATACTGTGACTTATTTCTACATCTCTTCAAATAATTCTTTAAAAATCTCGAGCTCATTTTCGGTTTGTGTTTATTTCTTTTTCTGTGGATAGAATCTCTGTCTACAGTTGCACTAAATACAAAATGTTACATGATTTTCGGATTACTTTCTAACTTTCTCAATTAATGAACTCCGTTTGTTGTTGTAGTTTAATAGCACTACATGCAACTAGTGTAATTTCATTAGGAAAACGCAGATATAGTCCATTAATAAGTACGTAGTCATTTTACAAGTTTCAGGATCTGCCTAAGTCTTCTAGGAATGTAGAGAGTGAAATTAATAGAACAGTGTTAGAGAGCCCGGGACACTGAATCCATGTTACGGTAAGTACCTCGATTCGTTCTGAAGGAGCCAAAATTGCGTATTTCTGATACGCTTCCGCAGGTTTTCTGCAAAATTGAAGTAAGGCTTTCACCGCAGGAAAATGTGCTGCGATGTCAAGGCCTGTTATGCGAGAAGTGTAGGACATTAGGCTGACGCCTCCGCATCCCATTTGCATGGAAAGCGGCAGACATAAACACTACTGCGGCTTTCATTCTGTTATGAGTTGCTGAAGACCTCAGTTCTGAATACATTCAGCTACGGCCAATAAATATTTAAGACTTGGAAGGAAACGAAAATACTTTCTACTGGCTTTAAAGAATTCTGCAGGTGAACAATTCCATTAAAGCGTTCTACATATTGACAGTATGAAGCGATTATCACATCCGATGTACTGTAAGTGTGATACATGGAGTCCCCACCTACAGAGTACGCTGTCTGTACAAACTACGCACCTTTGTAGCCTAGTGCAAGATAACAAGGCATCTAATGTTTATTTTAATTATTTTAACATATGAATACGTACGTCACTTTCTAATAAAATTATATTTCGGTTAGACACCTTGAAAAACTTGTGACAATATGTTAACTAATTGCCGATTCCATACACATATCACATACAGTGTTTATATCGAGTTATGCTTATTACATGTGCACAAAACAAGAATTTTATAGCTGTGAGTTATCGTGTTTATTAACTCTATACATATGATCCTGGTTGTTATATTTTGTGTACTCTGCATAAAAATGTAGGGGCCAAGTTAATTTAAACTAGACCAAACATTCCCTTTTCAGTCGTGTTTTATGATTTGAATTAAGTCCTTATAATTTTAAAGACTGTCTGATAGTACCACAGCCACGCATCCTCCACTAGCACCCCATCTCGTCCAGTACCAGCATCTTTACATACTTCTGAGCGATTTAACCACCTGCATGGGCACAGTTTTTTTTTCTAACTAACAATGAATGTGGTTTTGTAAGGCTTAGTGTTAGTGAATTTAAAATTTAACTTTTTATTTTCATCTTCTGTCTTTTGTTAATGTACAGTTAACGTCTGTCATTCTCATGTTCTGTTAAAATTAATTAATGGTCTTATTACACCACTGGCCAAAATATCGTTATTATAAAGCAATACACTAAACAATTTAAATGGCTTTATTCACAAGACTGATAATAATCACGGACTCAATTAGGAGGTTTTGCTTTATTAATAGCCATTAACGAAATATTATGGGTGTCATCGTTAAAAGTTTTGTGCAGTAAGACAAATTCTAAAAGAGGAGCAGCAAATATTCCAGATTTCACTTTAATGGACAATTTAAAATTGAAATTATCATACACAGAGTGTTTCAAAGTCTTTGCATTAAACGTCTAGGGACGACAGATCACATCGTGTGGAACAAAATTTGTTAGAGACAAAATAGTCGTTGAAGCTTTTCGTTCTACTGAATTCGCCCAACGCGGGACGAAAAGATTAGAAAGAACCAGCAGACGCTACTAACCACGTGTACAGTATCTGCATACTGTCTAACTTAGTAATTTGACAGAGTGATCTTCAAGAACGAAACCTTAATAATGAGTGTCTCCAAGTGCAGAACGATATTTGAGAAACTTACTCGATTTCCTTTCAGTCGGAGCAGATTACTGAATCAAAGGCAACAAGCAACATATAAGAACGCCACTTGGTGCCTACACACTGTCGCCTCTCAGGGGCATAATCATTGATACAAGACGCCTACTGTCGCCGGAAAGCATCAGCAAAAATTTTTTCTTGAACAAAACTTGTTCTTCATAAAGTGGTCTATTACACCTAGATGTTTGATACAAAGTATTTGAAACACTCTGCATGCATGAGTACAGTTTCTACTGCAGGTGAGTATAGAATCATTTGAGGCTGATGTCTGATGTTGCTGGGCGTTCTCGTTAGTCTGAAATACTTGCGTAGCATTAACAACTTTGTTGTGTGACTCAAACTAATCTTCAATTTCAAGGTTATTGTCCACAGTAATACTTCACTACTTTAAACATAATAATGTTGACGGTATTTAACCTTAGATTTATCTTGTTGCCTCTGAAGAACTTTGTAAATGGTCCTTACTTAAATTGTCCAATACCAGTTTCACGAATATTTACTTATGTTTTCAACCAGTTTCGTAGAGTGACCTTGTTTGTAAAGCACACGTTTCTTCTGAAAGTGCAGGTGACCACAAGGTTGAAAAATAGCAGTTGCCACAAGGTAGTGATATTACCAAAAGAAAACTCAGGAGGAGCAGTGTATCGGATCCCTTCCTGTGCGTAGTTACGGGAGATATGCCATATTCCAGACTCCTATATCTTTCACAGAACTGGTAGCTTCTTAATACTAATGTGCAATTAATAATGTACACAAAATAAATTGTAAATTCCGAACTGATAAATCGTGATATTATTCTCTTTTACATTTTTACGGAAACAAAATAGCTGCTCCTTTTACAGCATATCGTCTCACTAAGATGACAGTAAAACGATATCCCGTATTCTCGGTCACCTGCAGCCGAAGTGGGTGAAAACTGACCAGCGATTACTGGAGCTATCTCAGTGAGACTACTGTCAATGTTTCTAAAAGTAAATGGGCATGCACCTAAACGGACGCAATTGCTAGTATTTTAAAACGACGTATGAAATTTACCGCGAAATAAATGAAAATATTTCTATCTTGCTCGGAGGCAGTATGGATACATGTTACCTCCCTGGATTTCAAGATAGAAATACTGCAAACGTTACATCAAACTCCTACCATCGTCACACACGCGACAAAGCTCGACGATGGAAATATATCAACGGGAAATTATTAATCGTATAGCGCTTCAATTTATATCGCTCACATCCGAAGCAGCATATCAAGTGTGACAATATCTAAAATAATCCAGATGAACTATATAGAAAATTTTCAATAGTTTCAATGAGTCAACAACTGAAGCTGCACCTTTTCCCTGCAACCACGCTTCTGCATTTTCTGCAGTCTTAGTTTTACATAATAGAATTTTTATAACTAGCAGAAGAACTTCAACTTTCTTTTGTGGCATAGTATTTTTCGTCTTCCCCAAACTTTTTTTCATTAAATTTCCTTTCAATATATTTTTACAGCATTTATGTATGCTGTAAATCGAGTAGAATACGACTGAAATAATGTTACCAACATATCAGAACGAAAACGGTAGAAGGTAACAGTGACATTATACAACCAGTGCACGGTTTTTTTATACGGAGCGTAGGTGAAGACAAAAGCAGAATGGACAACGAAAAATTCACACTGCAGTTCGTATGTGTTTGACATTATCTAGTTAGCGTGCGTATTACCAGTTTTGACTTAAAACAGGGGGGGACTGACATCTAACGCATATACCACTAAAACCTGTGCGTTGTTCTAGAGCTAGTAGAACTATATGTGTTGGGAGTTACTAATAGGGTCAGGCAAACAATCGAATGGATCAGGGAACAGCCTTAAGTATCAGACGTAATTATGAAGGTGAAGAACGTGAGGGGTTGGTATCAAAAAGATAGAAGCAGCAACATTATTTGATATGGCTGGAGACTTTATTACATGGATAAGTATCATAGAAGTGGCCTTTATCCAGATTTATCAAGTGGCTGATGATGACGATGCGCTACACTCGTTTAATTGTTGAAAAATCTCATCAGCAATTTGAACACACTTTTCGTCTCTCTCTCTCTCTCTCTCTCTCTCTCTGCAGCGGAAGATGTAGCCCTTCTGAGGGTACCCCAGTGTAACTTTATTAACATTTACAGGGTTATTACAAATGATTGAAGCGATTTCACAGCTCTACAATAACTTTATTATTTGAGATATTTTCACAATGCTTTGCGCACACATACAAAAACTCAAAAAGTTTTTTTAGGCATTCACAAATGTTCGATATGTGCCCCTTTAGTGATTCGGCAGACATCAAGCCGATAATCAAGTTCCTCCCACACTCGGCGCAGCATGTCCCCATCAATGAGTTCGAAAGCATCGTTGATGCGAGCTCGCAGTTCTGGCACGTTTCTTGGTAGAGGAGGTTTAAACACTGATTCTTTCACATAACCCCACAGAAAGAAATCGCAAGGGGTTAAATCGGGAGAGCGTGGAGGCCATGACATGAATTGCTGATCATGATCTCCACCACGACCGATCCACCGGTTTTCCAATCTCCTGTTTAAGAAATGCCGAACATCATGATAGAAGTGCGGTGGAGCACCATCCTGTTGAAAGATGAAGTCGGCGCTGTAGGTCTCCAGTTGTGGCGTGAGCCAAATTTCCAGCATGTCCAGATACACGTGTCCTGTAACGTTTTGGGCCGTAAACTTTAAACCGTGAGATTGCACAAAACACGTTAACTTTTGGTGAATTGCGAATCTGCTGCACGAATGCGTGAGGATTCTCTACCGCCCAGATTCGCACATTGTGTCTGTTCACTTCACCATTAAGAAAAAATGTTGCTTCATCACTGAAAACAAGTTTCGCACTGAACGCATCCTCTTCCATGAGCTGTTGCAACCGCGCCGAAAATTCAAAGCGTTTGACTTTGTCATCGGGTGTCAGGGCTTGTAACAATTGTAAACGGTAAGGCTTCTGCTTTAGCCATTTCCGTAAGATTTTCCAAACCGTCGGTTGTGGTACGTTTAGCTCCCTGCTTGCTTTACTCGTCGACTTCCGCGGGCTACGCGTGAAACTTGCCCGCACGCGTTCAACCGTTTCTTCGCTCACTGCAGGCCGACCCGTTGATTTCCCCTTACAGAGGCATCCAGAAGCTTTAAACTGCGCATACCATCGCCGAATGGAGTTAGCAGTTGGTGGATCTTTGTTGAACTTCGTCCTGAAGTGTCGTTGCACTGTTATGACTGACTGATGTGAGTGCATTTCAAGCACGACATACGCTTTCTCGGCTCCTATCGCCATTTTGTCTCACTGCGCTCTCGAGCGCTCTGGCGGCAGAAACCTGAAGTGCGGCTTCAGCCGAACAAAACTTTATGAGTTTTTCTACGTGTCTGTAGTGTGTCGTGACCATATGTCAATGAATGAAGCTACAGTGAATTTATGAAATCGCTTGAATCATTTGCAATAGCCCTGTACATTGGCAGCCTCAACTTACGTTCGCTCCATAATAAACAATCCAGATACATGATTTTTCCACCACCTGTGTTCGACTTTGAACGCAGACGGCAGGTGGTAGCACTAGCAGTGGAGGGTGTATCACATGTATGTCGAGGGGATGCGGAAGAAGGTGCAGTCGGTATCGTAATGAGCAAACGGAGCGACTAATTTGACGTCCAAAAGGGCATGATCATTGGCTTTCGGGCCTCGGGTGGAAGCATTTCGGAAATGACTAAGTTTGTAAAGTGCTTCTGTGCCGACATGGTTAAAGTATACTGTGTATAGCAAAATGGAGCCATGCAAAACCGGCGACGATGCAGCTGTGGTGCACCACGGCCACAGATGACAGGAGAGAACGATGGCTGCAGAGATGTGTAAGGGCGAACATACAGGCAAATTGTGAGCAACTGACCACCCAGATAGACCAAGGGGTTACCAACAGTATGTCTTCAACGACCGTCCAATGAACGTTGCTGTATATGGCCTTCGCGGCAGGCAACTGGTTCATGCACCAGTGCTGACGGCTATTCATCGGCGACGAAGGCAACTTGACGTCCACTGAATCGGGAATGGTGACTCACGTTTTACGCTCTATCGGATAGATGCCCGTCTGTTGTACAGAGTAAAACGTCTAAAAGCAAACGAGGAGGCTGCGTTACTGTCTGAGGAATGTTTTCGTTGCACTCCTGTGTGATCACATCATTCTGATGGGTACAGTGGACCAACACAAGTATACATATATCCCTGGGGAAGTTTGTCTTTCCTCGGTACGATAGCATTTATCAGCAGGACAATGCAAAGAGTCAGACAGCCCGCTGAGTATGTGCGCAGTTAGAAGAGCCCCAAAGTGAGTTTATCATACTCCCTTGGAAAACAGACTCTCCGGATTTAGAGACCCAATGTAGAATCCGTGGGATCTCCACGATCGGGATGTTGGCGCCATGTTTCGTCAGGCGAAAAACCTTGCGCAACTGGCCATGGCACAGGCGTCCACATTGCTCCACACCCCTTTCGGTTCCTTCCAGAACCTCACTGACTCTGTTCCTGCACGTCACGTAGCGGTCTGTGACGCAAAACGTGGTTATTCAGGCTTCTGACAGATGGTCACATTGATGTGACTGGACGCTGTAGACGCAGTGTATAACAGCGATTTGTTTTGAAAATTGATGGTGACCACACCATCCTATGACAAATTTTCCTAAATTTTTCATGTATTTTTGTGTGAATAGATTACTACATTAAGCTCTTTTTGATCTCCTCACGATTATTGTGAAGTTTTCTTTGTGTGCACCATGGGAATAGCAGTTACTCTACCTTCAATGAGGTCCATACATAAGGTAATTTGTAACTTGAAACTCTCTGTGTCATGACCTGAAATGGTTATAGACTGAGATCTGTCCGTTAGAAATTTTTCATGCAACTTTCTAAAATATGCACTAAACCAGTTCAATTTAAGTCCCCCAGTAGCTTTACAAAAATGATAGAAGTGAGAGATTAACATACATTGCAGTATGCTGTGATTTCATAGCAGAGAGCTAGTTATGCCCCACTTAGATAGTGGCACCAAGGCTGCTGCTGTTATTCCACATGGCCGTGAAGGCGCTGATATCAAGAGGGGAGCCAAGCCAGGGCCGCCCAGAATCAACGAGCTGTAGTCGAAATGGCGTAAGAAGATCCCTGACAGCTCACAGCGCTGTTGCCGGCTTTCAACCGCATAACGTTAACGGCTGCAGGCGAAAACAGTAGCCGTCTACAGGGCTGGGGCAACACTAAAGCACTGAGACGCTGCCATAGACACGTTAACAAAGTAGCTTTAACGTTATTCGCTGAGACAGGACCGCGAAGTTGCAGTTCCCAGCCCCCTGCACCTGTCATGGATCGGCTTACACCGACTCAATTATAAAGGCCACAGCGACTGGAGGCCAGTCTATTGGAGAGTGGTGGAACAGCCTGTCTTGAAACGTGGAGCTTAATGGAGGATGACAAGTAAAGATCTGAAATGAGCTCCGTATATTCGCTTTAAACTTGCCAGCAAGTTCTGTTACGTCATCTACGATCTCGTCGTCCCCGTTTCCTGTAGACTCGACTCGCGTGTATCCGCCGCAGTCCACTCGTCAGAGTCTGTTGTCTGGTACAAGTGGACTTGAATCACTCAGAATGGAGAGGGAGTACACGAGTTCACAAGTATAACCACGTACACGAGGCATTTGCGCTACACAAGCGTCCATTTTGAAACAGGGTTCCGCTATTAAACTGTAAAGTGCCTGTTCATTTATTTCAGAGTGCGGGTTTAAAACGTTTGACCTCCATAAACTACAGAAGCGACCATTGGCCAGTCGATTATTATATACTTATCTAATAACTGATCGGTTAGCAGCGAATTTTGTGCGGTTTATACGTATATTTATACAATGTTAACGTTACTAAAACCAGCAAACGGCAGGGACGGATTCATGACCGGAAGTAGAGGAAAAAAGATCCTCTGGTCATGTGGCTGGAAACGCATCTTTGACATGGTAGATGGCGCTGACGAATGACTGTACATACGACCACGTGCTGTGTGTTCCTTGCGTGTTGTAAATGGTTCAAATGGCTCTGAGCACTATGGGACTTAACTTCTGCGGTCATCACTCCCGTAAAACTTAGAACTACTTAAACCTAACTAACCTAAAGACATCACACACATCCATGCCCGAGGCAGGATTCGAACCTGCGACCGTAGCAGTCGCGCGGTTCCACACTAGCGCCTAGAACCGCTCGGCCACTGTGGCCGGCTGCGTGTTGTAGCTTGTGTGATTGACGCAGCGCACTGTAAGCAGCAGAATGGTCCGGTATTCATGTCGGGAACGAGCTGAGAAGTTGTTAGTGTACGGCCATGCTGATGGAAATGGTCGAGAAGCAGCATCGCTGTACCAAAACAAACACCCTCACAGACACCAACCACATAACACAACACTTCAAGCCCCTTTTTGGCGTTTTGTGGTCATGAGCCCTTTCAGACAGACGAGCGTGCAGGTAGATGGCGGATTGAATATACACCAGATTAGGAGCTTGTTCGTTTGAGTATCCTGTAAAAATTGGTCCTCCAAATCTAATGTACGCACAGTTCACCGCCTCCCTGCACGTTCGTCTGTCTCAAAGGACACATGATCACACAAACGCCCAAAAAGGGCTTGAAATGTTGTGTGTTGTGGTTGGTGTCTGCGAGCTTGTTGATTCCGGGTGGCTCTGGCGCGGCTCCGCTTTTGTTTTGGGATAACCTTGCTGCCTCTCGACCGTTTCCATCTGCTAGGCCGTGCACAAACACCATCTCGGATTGCTCGCTATGTGAATACCCGACCTCTCAGCAGCTTACAATCCGCGGCGTCAATCACACAGCCTACAATACACAAGGAATACACCATACATGGTCAGGGGAATTGTCATTCGTCAACGCCATCTACAGTGGCAACAATGCACATCCGGACACACGTTCATGGAAACTTTTCACCATTTCCAGTCAGGAATGCGTCACATTCACACTCAGGAAGCGTTACCGAATTTGTAACGACAATACCGGGAAACATGACATAAGGGTAAAATGCTACCGCTGAGTGTTGATTTATTATTAAAATTAATTACGAAATGAGTGACTCGCTGCCACCACATAAATACAAGTAATTAGGATCAAATGAATCCAGACTTAGCGGGCTTCTTTGTAGCAGGGTTGTAGCAGTGACGTTGCTCTGTGCTCAGTTTTCGTTGGCTGCAACACACATCTGGGGAGGAAATGTGTAAAATATGAACAAAGTTGCCAAGCTGCAGAAAAGTGCCATAAGAATGGCCGGCCGAGGTGGCCGAGCGGTTCTAGGCGCTACAGTCTGGAACCGCGGGACCGCTACGGTCGCAGGTTCGAATCCTGCCTCGGGCATGGAAGTGTGTGATGTCCTTAGGTTAGTCAGGTTTAAGTAGTTCTAAGTTCTAGGGGACTGATGACCTCAGAGGTTAAGTCCCATAGTGCTCAGAGCCATTTTGAACCAGCCATAAGAATAACAGCCAAAAATATGAGCCGAGTCCATTCTAAAGATCAGCAAAGAACACTGGTGAACTGAACTCCACTGTGTGTGTATGTGTGTGTGTGTGTGTGTGTGTGTGTGTGTGTGTGTGCGTGCATTTACCTGTCAGTTACACACCTAAAGAATAACAAATGGCTCTGAGCACTATGGGACTTAACATCTACGGTCATCAGTCCCTAAGAACTTCGAACTACTTAAACCCAAATAACCTAAGGACATCACACACACCCATGCCCGAGGCAGGATTCGAACCTGCGACTGTAGCGCCTAGAACCGCTCGGCCTCTCCGGCCGGCTAAAGTATGACATTGATAATTATTGCACATAGAGCTCTGTCGACGAACATGGAACAAGATCTAGACAGAACTTACGTTTATCAAGACAGAATAAACATAAAACAGAAAACAGCATTTTCTATCAAGCAATTAAACTGTTCGATAAATTGGGATATTAAAGAAACAGCCATCACAAACTTATTTAAAAAATACAGTTAAAAAGTACCTGTTAAGCAATACATTCTACACACTGAAGGATTACTTAAATAACACAGAACAGGGTTTCTGGTATAAATGTAACACACACGTAAATAAGAACAACAGTAATAAAATACTGGACATTCCATGTAACACTTTGCCCCAATATGTTTTCCTTCATTTTTTTCTTTTCAGTAAAAACTTATTCCCAAAACTGTGCAGTGCATAATATTGACATTTTATCCTCTTTCTGTGCCATAATGCCTCACCCGTTAGTTTCTCAGGCTAGCAAATGGGGAGTAACGGTGTACAAAATTGTCCTGACGTCAGCTGATAGCGTTTGTAGTGTTATGAAGCAGTGTGGGTTCAAATTGCTCTGAGCACTATGGGACTTAACTTCTGAGGTCATCAGTCCCTAGAACTTAGAACTACTTAAACCTAACTAACCTAAGGACATCTCACACATCCATGCCCGAGGCACGATTCGAACCTGCGACCGTAGCGGTCCCGCGGTTCCAGACTGTAGTGCCTATAACCGCTACTGCCGCTCCGGCCGGCGAAGCAGTGTGAGTGTAGTGCGTGCTGCGGCAACAGGGGATAATGAATGAACAGCGTAGCATTAGCCTTTTACGTTATTAAATAACTTATCTGTAAAACAGTATTGTACACTAGAGGTAATCCATATGAAGCAGCACTGTTTTAAAGAGAATGGCATTGTATTCTGGAGGGTGGAGGCTCATCTTTTCATCTACATCTACATCTACATTTATACTCCGCAAGCCACCGAACGGTGTGTGGCGGAGGGCACTTTACGTGCCACTGTCATTACCTCCCTTTCCTGTTCCAGTCGCGTATGGTTCGCGGGAAGAACGACTGTCTGAAAGCCTCCGTGCGCGCTCTAATCTCTCTAATTTTACATTCGTGATCTCCTCGGGAGGTATAAGTAGGGGAAACCAATATATTCGATACCTCATCCAGAAACGCACCCTCTCGAAACCTGGACAGCAAGCTACACCGCGATGCAGAGCGCCTCTCTTGCAGAGTCTGCCACTTGAGTTTATTAAACATCTCCGTAACACTATCACGATTACCAAATAGCCCTGTGACGAAACGCGCCGCTCTTCTTTGGATCTTCTCTATCTCCTCCGTCAGACCGATCTGGTACGGATCCCACACTGATGAGCAATACTCAAGTATAGGTCGAATGAGTGTTTTGTAAGCCACCTCCTTTGTTGATGGACTACATTTTCTAAGCACTCTCCCAATGAATCTCAACCTGGTACCCGCCTTACCAACAATTAATTTTATATGATCATTCCACTTCAAATCGTTCCGCACGCATACTCCCAGATATTTTACAGAAGTAACTGCTACCAGTGTTTGTTCCGCTATCATATAATCATACAATAAAAGATCCTTCTTTCTATGTATTCGCAATACATTACATTTGTCTATGTTAAGTGTCAGTTGCCACTCCCTGCCCCAAGTGCCTATCCGCTGCAGATCTTCCTGCATTTCGCTACAATTTTCTAATGCTGCAACTTCTCTGTATACTACAGCATCATCCGCAAAAAGCCGCATGGAACTTTCGACACTATCTACTAGGTCATTTATATATATTGTGAAAAGCAATGGTCCAATAACACTCCCCTGTGGCACGCCAGCCATCTTGATCTAGGTTTGTTGTGGTTTCCCTAAGTCAGTCGAGGCAAGGTTATGGATGGTTCCAACTGAAAGTCCACGACCGAATACCAGTCCCATCATTCTCATAGTGCGCGTAGAATTCTGCGAATGTGTGATTATGTGTATCAATTTATTTTTTATAATAATTGTCCGAAAGAACAGACACCACACATTCATGTAACTGATTCACCTAGATGGGCGATAGATTCACTATCTTGAGTGCGGATGCACAAGTGCGTCCAAACACCTGTGGGAATCTCAGCGCAGCGAGTATGGAAAAAATGAACAGAGATAGCGAATAGGTGGCACTCGGTACGAATGTGGGTTGGCCGTGATGGTTGACGAGATAGTCCGCGCACTTTCGGTAACACTGTGCCCGGATAGCGCATTGGTTAACGCACATGCAAGTAAGCATGAGATCTTGGGTTTGAGTCCTGGTCCAGCGCACATTTTTCACTCTTTGTCGCTGATTCCGCATGATGTCCTACTGCAGTTGACATAGGTAATTCCTTCCCTTCCCTTTCTCACCCCTCAACGTTCAATGAACATATAGTATTCTGCACAAGTTGGCAATGTATTAGTACCACATTTAACTGAATATTATGTACTGTTCATTCTGCCTTGTTCTGCAATAAAGAGGGTTATGTTGCTGATCCTAGTTATCATTTAATTAATTAACTTTGTCTCTTAAAGGGTTATGAACGTACGAAACAAGAGCTAGATTTATTTGAAGTTTGTGGTCTGGGGTACAAGTGTAATTTAATTCTACAGGTTTTGGTATGATTAGTATCGACTATTCACTCATTAGATGCTGTTGTGTTCATTGTGGCTTTTAACATACAGTCTGTATTAATTAGTCTGCGTTTGCTTCGCAAACCTTTTTACTCTGTTCTTGTATCTCAGATGGAGAATTTTCATTGATTAATGTTTTGCTATATTCATTGTGAATTACTCAGCGGTTATTATTCTGCCGTTACTGTGCGCATTTTAATATAAAATTTGTTACTTGTGTGGGATTATCTTGGCTTGTAGAGAACATGAACCAAGAACAAATCGCTCCTGTATTGTGTTTCATCTACGAGCAACTTCTGCACGTAAAATATGCTTTTGTAAATATTCACTGTTTTGTACTTCAGCATGGGCGTATTACATTTCCGAGTGTCATTCATTGTGGAGTAACAAGTGAGCTTGCTAACTATGTGATCTTTTGTTCGCTTTAGCGATCATGTGTTTCCCACAACTAGTGACCGTATTACTTCGAGATGCACCAAACTCTTTTCTAAAAGTAGTAGTGCACGCATACTGCTAAATGAATTATGGGAAGTTCGTGATTTTGTGTGTTCCTTATCCGTTACTTGGTGCACGTAGCACCTGAGTTTAATCCGTCGTCGCCAGCCTGAGTGGCCGAGTGGTTCTAGGCGCTACAGTCTGGAACCGCGCGATCGCTACGGCCGCAGGTTCGAATCCTGTCTTGGGCATGGATGTGTGTGATGTCCTTAGGTTAGTTAGGTTAAAGTAGTTCTAAGTTCTAGGGGACTAATGACCTCAGAAGTTAAGTCCCGTAGTGCTCAGAGCCATTTCAACCATTTTTAATCCGTCGTCCATCAGACGCGCACGATTATTACGAGAACCTAAAGTTCTTTTATCAACATTTTACTGGATTTCCCGTCAATTATATCAATGTGAAAACGTTTAGTAGTGATTTCAGTTCGTTACAAGTGTATAGGTCAGTGATTCCCCTATGCAGTCGTGAATGTGAAGTTAATAGTAACTAAGGCGAATTAATACACTATGTGATCAGAAGTATCCGGGGCCCCTAAAAACCTACATGTTCATATTATGTGCACTGTTCTGCCACATACAGCCACATACTCTATTTCAGCGACCTCAGCAGTCATTAGACATCGTGAGAGCAGAATGGGGCGCTCCGCGGAACTCACGGACTGCGAACGTGGTCAGGTGATTGGCTGTCACTTGTGTCATACTTCTCTGCGCAAGATTTCCACACTCCTATACATCCCTAGGTCCACTGATTCCGATGTGATAGCGAAATGGAAACGTGAAGGGACCCGTACAGCACGAAAGCGTACAGGCCGACCTCGTCTGTTGATTGACAGAGAACGCCGACAGCTGAAGAGGGTCGTAATGTGTAATAGGCAGAGATCTATCCAGATCATTACACAGGAATTCTAAACTGCATCAGCATCCACTGCAAGTAACATGGCAGTTAGGCGGGAGGTGAGAAAATTTGAATTTCATGGTCGAGCGGCTGCTCATAAAACCACACATTACGCTTGTAAATACCAAGCGACGCATCGCTTGGTGTAAGGAGCGTACGATTGAACAGTGGGAAAACGTTGTGGAGTGGCGAATCACGGGGTAGGCGGTAATACCTCTCATGTTCTTTTCTACGCTATCCAGAGAAATCTGCGTTAGCTGAGCATGCGTTAGAAAACGGTCACGACATAAAATTTGACGATACCTATGTCGTGGCTCGCACTAACGTCTTCTGGGACAGTTTAATAAAGGAAGCTATTGAAATAAAAATTACAGCAAACACCCTGAATAGAGACGGTGGCTTGCAGCTCAGCGCTGCGTGGGACCCAGCGATCGCGCTGTGGAAGACGGCACATCGCACGCCGACTCAAAACATGCCCATATAAGTGAATTTCACGGGCACCAGTGACGTCACAACCGGCAGCTAGCGTATATAAGGGCACACCAACAGCCCAATGGCAGTCATACAACTAGACAATGGCCAAGGAGTGCTGGGCCGAAAGTTCGTGTAGTTTTAAGCAATTGACGCGGTTGGAAACCCGAAAACATTTTATTCAATTTCTCTTCGTGTTTTCGTGTCTGTATTAGAGTGGGAATGTTACACAAATTTTATCCCGTTTGCGTAGCACAGCAGTTCTCTAGAGTTTAGTTTCAATCCCTCCCCCCATGCACCAAAACTTTTGCTGTGCTTTCCATAACGGTACATTTTATCATCATCATCTATACTTCGAGGAATTAGATTAACTGCCTGTTCTGGCTTCATTCGTGATTTTTGGGATCATCTCGGTTTGGACCTTCCAGGGTGTTTTTTTCCTCTCGGATTGTATCCCAACACTTGGTTCGTCAGTTTTCCTTTTGGAATTCCACTCACATGTTCTTTTCACCTGTTTCTGTATTCCTCTGTTGTGTTGTTTATCCATTACGTTCGTCCCTGAGTTGTTAATTTCTAAACAACTTTCGGCGTGTGCAGCCCTTCACTGTCAGATATCTCATCTCAGTTTCCTATTTGCGAAACCACATTTCCTCCCTTATAGTAGACACGACACAATTCTATAAAACTAACGTTTGTTTCCTTTGTAACTCCGTTCTTTTAGTTATTTTCTTAATAGTGCCATAAAATTAGACATCTTTTTCGAAAGAAAGAGCTTCACAAATTGAGGAAGTTAATAACGTGTTGGTCCAATTCTGGTTCCTGTGCAGTTATTTGACTTGACATTGATTGATAGAGTTGTTGGATGTCCCACTGGCGCTTTGGACCACCAAAATCCCGAGCTGGTTGGAAGGGTCTGCCCATAATACTTCAACGTTCTCAATTGAGGCGAAATAAGAACTTGCAGGCCAAGGTAGCGTATGGCAATTAGGAGAACAAGGCAGTAGAAACTCTCGGCGCGTGCGGACGAGCATTACATTGCTGAAATGTAAACCTAAGATGGCTTACCATGAAGGGCAACTAAACGGGGCGTAGAATATCGTCAACGTACAGCTGTGCAGTAAAGGGTGCTGCGATGACAACCAAAGTGGTCCTGCTATGAAAAGGAATGGCACCCCAGACCATCACTCCTGGTTGTAGGGCTATACGTCTGGTGACAGGCTGGTGTTCCACCGTTGTCCGGGGCGTCTCAATTCGAAGCGGGACTCATCACCGAAGATAATTCTACTCCACTGAATGCGATTCCAGGCCGAAAGTGCCCGAGATCACTGCAAACTGGCTCGTCTGTATTCAGAGGTGAATTGTTGTCGGCGCAAGGGAGGCCGTGAGCTTAGCCCCCTTCCTGTACGCCGCTTGTTAATAGATCTTGTAGTCACTAAAGCATCAGTTGCACGTTGGAGCAATGATAAAAATGAATCTGGGGCTCTGAGTGCCTCTCTCGTGATCCTCACGTTCTGTCGCCTCTCTAGGTCGACTGCTTCCTTCTAGATGCTGGTGGTAAGGTCTTATGGGACCAATCAGCTGAGGTCATCGGTCCCTAAGCTTAAACACTATTTAATCTAACTTAAACTAACTTACAGTAAGGACGACACACAGACCCATACCCGAGAGAGGACTTCAGCCTCTGACGTGAGGAGCTTCTCGGACCGTGACCGCGCGGCTATCCCGCTCGGCCTTCTAGATACTGCGTTCGGCCCAGATCTACTCGTACATGCCCATATCGTCGAATAGTGGCATCGCTCCTATCAAATTTAGAGCGGTTCGCCGATTAGTCCAGCCAGCTTCTTTGAGCGCAACTACATATCCTATCGCAAATGTTGATGGTTGCGTATACTGATCACGCTCCTGTCTGCGAGACATAGTTATTGTCGTACTGAATATACGGAATGAAATTCGCAAAAGACGTCATGTCGTGGATGTTCACATGTCCCCTGCTTACTAAACTTGCCAGCTGGGTTTAGAAACTGCGTTGCAGCGTCACTCATTCATCCATCGGCTGACAAAGTTTACAATTTTGCATTTTCCGTCCATACCTATTTGGATATCAATTTGTATAACTCTTTCGTCGTGCGTCATGTTTTTGTCTTACGACATAATACTGAAACTGATGCAGTTTGATGTCTATATCTCTATTATTTAAACAATAAATTCTTGAATTGAAGTACTTTAGTGGCTCTTGTCTCTTTCATTTACGATTTCTTACCCTAGTGGTTAAGCCCGTGGGATATCAGTAACGGCTGGCTGTTTTCTAGGGTTCGCAGTTGGTGGAATGCCTTATCATTATCTATTTGGTTGATCAAGTGGTGCTTACCGAGCATGAATCAAATTGTCGTCTGACGTTGGAGTTATCGGTTGCAGCGGGAGAAATATGACGTACCGGTTACATCTGGCACTAGCGTCATCTGTTGTTACATCACAAAGACTGTTATGTTTCTCCGCTGCTATTAATCAAGTCCTCCTCCTCCTCCCTCCCCCCCCCCGTCCGCCCCCGCCCCCGCCCCACACTTGGCCCGCCCTCATTTTCAAAGTGTGCCGTATATGTCGAGATTACTTTTGAGATATGGACGCGGACAGGAAAGGTCTGATGCGAGTCACAATGGTCTCATTTGCTTGGCCAGCAGAAGAGGGGCCTGACCTGTCCGAAAGCGGCGACATGGGCCGCGCAGCCCGGGGCGCTGATTGCGAGTGGCGCGGCGGACGGCGGCGCTGGCTGTCCCGTCCGACTTGCGCCAGCTGCGCCCTGCAGATTGGTCGGCGGGAGCGGCGGCAGTTTTGCTGCGTCGCCCGTGATTGCCGGCGAGTGCTGGCGCCAGTTTTCGGCGCCTCTGTCGCCCTCTGCAGCGGGCGCCGCGGCTGGAGTCGTCCTAGGGGCGCGACTACGACTCGGGGAGGGGATACAAGTTATCTGCACGTAAATGCGAGCGACGCAGACTGCGGAGTCGCTCCAATTAGCCCGCAGGCGACATGGAGGCGCCGACAGCGAAGACTCGCTATCCCGGTTGTCAGCAGTGCTCTAATGAACGCACACTCCGCCCTGCTGCTACCTTCACCGCGTGGCAAGGCAAGGTTGACTGTATTTGCGTCAGTTTCCAGGTTGGCATGACTTGGGACTGATTGAGCGAGACTGATTTGCGTAACTATTGCGGGACGACAAGTAGTATGAGCTACTGAACAGATGTACAGTCTGTTAAATAAGGTCGTGATCCAGTTAATCACTAGAGAAATGTATTTGACAACAAAATGAAACATGGACATACGAGGTGCGACTATAAAGTAATGAGATTGATGTGGAAAAAAATGTTGCTTACCGTTTTAGTCAAGTTTAGTGTTGTCTCCTTCAAAGTAGTTCCTTTCTTATTGCACACACTTTTTCCAGCGCTTCTGCCATTGATGGTAACATTTTGGAACTCATCTTCTGTAATATCCTCCAAGACCCTCGTCACAGCATTTTGGACATCTTGTTGTTTGAAAATGGTGTCCCTTGACCGCCGTTTTGACTCTTGGAAATAAAAAAAAGTCGCACGGAGCGATATCTGGTGAATGTGGCTGTGGTAGTACTGAAGCCGGCCGCGATCGCCGAGCGGTTCTAGTCGCTTCAGTCCGGAACCGCGCTACTGCTACGTTCGCAGGTTCGAATCCTGCCTCGGGCATGGATGTGTGTGATGTCCTTAGGTTAGTTAGGTTTAAGTAGTTCTAAGTTCTAGGGGACTGTTATCCTCAGATGTTATGTCCCATAGTGCTCAGAGCCATTTGAACCATTGTTTGTAGTACTGAAATTTATTTTGAGGTTAAAAATTGCTGTACTGACAGAGCAGTGTGGGATGGCGCATTGTCGTGATGCATAACCAAATTATCAGCAATGTTGGCACGGACACGAAGAACTCTATTACCAAGTCCTTCTAAAATTTCTTTGTAGTGATATTGGTTAACTGTTTGTCCAGGGGGCACTCACTCTTTATGAACAATTCTCTTGGAATCAAAGAAGCACACAAGCGTGCATTTCACTTTTGACTTTGACATGCGAGCTTTTTTTGGTCTGGGTGATCCCTTTGAGCATCATTGCGAACTTTGGCGTTTTGTCTCTGGATCGTACTGAAAAAAACAACTTTCACCACCATTGATAACACGGCTCAACAATTCTGGATTGATTTCCGTTTGCTCTAACAGATCGGCTGCCACGTGTTTCCGTGTTTCTCGCTGTTGTAGTGTGAGATTTTTGGGGACCACTTTTGCACAAATCTTTCTCATACCAAGATCTTCAGTCATTATTAGACGAACCGTTTCTCGATTGATGTTCAGTTCTTCTGCAACCATTTTCACGGATAATCTTCGATCAGATCGTATGAGTTCATGCAAACTTGTAAAGTTGACATCCGTCCGTGAGGTTGATGGTCGTCCACTGCGGTCTTCAACATTCGTTCTGCCTTCACTAAACAATTTATGCAAAGGAAAAACTTGATCTCTTGACATAACCTCCTCTCCAAAAGCCTTCTGAAGCTTACCGTAACTTGTCGTCTCATTTTCATCCAATTTAACGCAAAAAGAAATGGCATACCGTTGCGCAATATTATGCGGTTCCATTTCTCTGACGAGAGATACAAACACGTGTTAACTTATTACAGCACCACTCACGACTGAAAAGTTGCATCGCTGTGCCGCTTGTACTAGAAGCAGCTTATAGACCAAGGTCAAAGTTATTGTGCAGGGTTGCCACAACTTGCAAAGAACATCAGTCTGATTACTTTGTTGTCGCACCTCGTACATCACACATGAACAAAAGAAAAATGTAATCACAATTAATGATACGTTCAGTCACCTGCGGCGTCGATAATTGCGCGAAAACTCCGAGGCAAGATTGAAACTAAGTTGTCCGCGGATTCACGAGGAAAACACCTCTGGACGCATAGAATTTGTGTTGACAGATGTTTCAGAGCGAAGATGTTCCTTGCAACTTCTTTTTTATATAAGGCCATACACGTTCAATATCAGGCGACTGTGAGGGCCCATCCAGTGCCTGCACACCTTTCTTCTTTTTCCAGTCGCTGCAAAGACAGCTGTTATGCTTCGAATTATTGTCCTCCTGCAGTATTCAACCTTCATTCTTGCCTATAAACCAACGTTTGTCAGTCGGCGTCAACCATCTTTGATAAATTTGTAACACCCTCTTTGCCTTTAAATTGTTATTAAATACGTGCAAATTTCCGAAACTCAGTTTTGAGAAACACCCCTAGATATGCTTTATTGACATTGCATGAAGGACAAAAGGTGAGTCTATTGGTCTGGGAAAGAACTGAGGCGACATCTTTTACCAACTGTGTGTAATACCGACCACGTTCGTACTTAACAGTCTGTGTGTGAAAACGTATGTTACAGCTTATGAAGACCAGTGGCTGGCCTCGGAATAAAGCAGACCAGGTAAAAATTTGTCATCTCTAGGAAACATTGCAGTATTACCTTCTAACATCGTCTCAAGTTTCTATAATGACGTCACTTCGGCGGAGTACTGAGTCCACAAGTTTCTGCAGCTATGCTGCCGCGAGCTGCAACCACTCATTAATGATTACAACCAGCAGGTCACCACTTTGCTAGGATATTGTTGCTGCGTTTCAGAGGGTTCCATATAGTTCTAGATTTTTCCGTGGGATTAAGATAGAGTGATACTGCCAGTGTGTTCTTCAGTTCAGTAACATATACGTGCAGCCCTGTGAACAGGACTGTTGACGTCACAGGAAACGGAAGTGCCCGCAGCATATTCTTCATAATGATGTAGAAGAAACGTCGACACCTGGTCACCGAGGACGCTGAAACAAATGCTGTTTCATGTTCATGAACCTGAATGAGTCAGTGCAAGTCGCGGTCCGAAAAACACCCACAAAACTAGGTGGCTGGTATTATCAAAGATACACCCTCCAATGCTGGTGGCGGACTGCAGTCAAGTATGTGGCCGGAGGTTATGTGTGTTTGTCGCTGCTATGTCTGAAGGTCTTTCCCCGGTCATTACCGCTGTAACCACCATTTTGTAATATCCCTCTACGGTAAGGAGATTTTTTGACTGTGCCGACGCTGTGAGTCACTATGGAACAACAAGGTCCATTTGCTGCTCTGCCTCACCTTTGCATCGCGGTGCTGGGATCAGAAGCCAACATTAACGTACCTTAATCGTTAGGAGCTATTCACTGTTTTCCAGGCACATCGTATCTACCACAGGGTGGAACGAACTCTTTTTCGTTAGCAAATTTATGCAGCGCTGAGAGATTTGGCACTAATTGAAGGGCAGCTATTGGATATTTCCTGTTAACTCAGAGGCAGAATGAGTCGAGACGACTGGGGCAAGATCATCAGCGACACTAACAGGAGCACGTGGAACGAGCTCGACCGCTGCACCGAATGACAGCAGGAAAGATACTATACATACAGAAAATACGGAAGGAAGATTTACAAGTCCATTCCCGAAGTGTCAATACAGTTCCAAATCTAAGTGAACGTCTCATGACCTGAGAAGAACTGCCAGTCATACAAAAAAAATCTCTAGAAGGTACCTGCAGATAATATGATTACTAACAGTGAAACTGTCATCTGTAATCAGGACACTACTTCGAGAAAATCTACGATCTTGCAACCTGAAAAGTGAAGAGTTACAATCCATCAAGAGCCTTAACGCCGACAAGAACGTATTGGTTCTGCCTGTCAAAAAGGAAAATACTACCGTTGTAATGAAAACTGACGATTGGGAGCAGGCTATACGTGAGCTACTAGATTCAATGACGTACCGAAAGTTGAGGGTATATCTATCACAGTGGATCTCAAGGAATACAAATAGTTCTTAACGGCATCCTCTCCCTCGGAAGACGGGGTGTGTGGGGAAGTGGTTTAGAGATGAACCCAGTGAAAATTACAAGAAATCCTATCAAGTAACATTTATTTTACAAAGTTTCAGATCCAGTGTTAACTCGTAGTCAGTCAGAAAACATACAGTTAAAAATAAAGAAAGAAACACACACACACACACACACACACACACACACATACACACACAACCTCTAATAAATGCCATCCTTACTCACTGAGAAACAAAAGATCATTTCATCTGCAATAAAGGAGATAAATGTATATTCACAATTAAATAATTTTGCTTTAAAACTACCACGAATAACTAATGTCTGTATGCATGAGGCTGGTACCACAACAGCTTTAAATTTATGACTTGTGCTCTTCAAAAGAGCCTACGGACAAAATGATACAGAGGGTAAGAACGAATTTATCTCATTTCGCCTTTCAGTTCTTTTCTCCCATTTTCTACGTTTTAACCACATTGTTTTCAAATAATATGGGCGCTGATAATCTGTATGTTGAGCCCCCAACACACCTACCCACACACCCGCCCACCCACCCACCCACCCACTCACACACACACACACACATACATACACACACACACACACACACACACACACACACACACACACACACACACACAAAATGGTCCAAATGGCTCTGAGCACCATGCGACTTAACTTCTGAGGTCATCAGTCGCCTAGAACTTGGAACAAATTAAACCTAACTAACCTAACCTAAGGACATCGCACACATCCATGCCCGAGGCAGGATTCGAACCTGCGACCTTAGCGGTCGCTAGTTTCCAGACTGTAGCGCCTAGAACCGCACGGCCACTCCACCCGGCACACACACACACACACGAGAGAAAATATTAATGTTGACATTTGCGTGAAGTCTGTACTTGATTTCATGAATTTCGCCAAAACTAATAGAAAATAATCCCTCCACGACAGAACGTTTAGTAAAGTGAATGAGTCACGCAACATAGGAGTGGTCAGTAGAGACAGAAATTGTATTATCGTTACGCGAAAGAATTCAATTACTGAAAATTCTTAGCGGCTGAGCTGGAAGAAACGGAAGAACCAGAGAGAGGAAAGAGGAGAATAAAAGGGAGACTGTCGCCCTGCGTGGACCTCCTTTAATCAGTGGCAAACACAGAGATTAAAACATCTGAAGCGAGAGGAAAGCTGGCTAACAATCGCTTGGTGGGGCGCAGAGCGGGCCGCGTAATTGAGCGGCGCGCGGCGCGACAGTCGGCTGTTTGCGCCGACCCCCGCCACGGAGCGCTGCCTGCGGCGGCGCGCACCAAGAAAAACAGTCGACCGTCGCAGTCCGCTACCCTTCGTCGTCTCCCGTGCAATGTATTCCTTTGTCCCAGGAAGTTGGCGCGACTGGGGCGACAAAGTGGTGTTCCACTTCCAATTAGACAACCAATTACCTAACTCCTCTGTAAACAGCCGCGTTCCCGCTCCTCCAGGCATATGGTGCCATAAACACGGCAGGATGGACTGTTAACTGAGCAATCTGAATCGACAACAACTTCGTCGCTTTGTTGAACTCTGGAAATTATTTGGATAAGCAAACAACTTGGCCAGTCCTAGCGCTGGGCAATGTGAATTATAGTAAGCAAAGTATGCTAGTGTTTCTCCAATTCTAAAGTAATAATGTAACAGATTAAGTTACCCTACCTTAAATGACGAAAATAAAAGTAGTGTAAAAGGGTGTAAAGAGCATAGTATCATAAACTTTTTTTCTATTGATGCAGTAAATCGTGATTCAGTAATCATATACCTTTGAAAGTAAATGTCTGAGGGAGAGAGTTATTCAGTGTAGTGATCAATTTCATTGAAATGGAACCTACTAAGATTTTCAGATCAATTTACCCCTACACTTCACACAAAATATGAACAGATGAGCCATTACAGTAATAAATTCCACACTCCAGTATTGTTGATAAGACAAATATATGACACAAAAAGTGAAGATAATGGGGAAACCGGCAAAAGTAAGTGAAACATATTGCAAACACAAATATATACATATTAAAAATAATAGCCACAAGTTGATAGATTGCTCTAATGGTCCACTCTCAGTAATATTCTATAAAGACGGTCTAAAAACTTCCAGTAATTAAGTTGGTATTACATTTCTGTGCTCCTACATTAATTTCACATGCAGCATTAAATAAGTGAGGTTATACTAATCTTTAAACTAATTAACTTATTTGATGATTAATTTTGTAAGATTCGGAAGTATGGTAATACTTTAAGTCATGTTAAGTAAGAAACTGACTAACAGATCTCTGTAATTTTTTATTTGTCAGTCATTTTAGTCTTCCTGATTTCATAAAGAAAATCTTTTCCTTTTTAGTCTTGATTTAATAAACTGTCAAAGATAATCAAGAGGAAATATAAGTACGATAGAAACACTGAAGAACATGTACTGGTAGAAGGGGAAGAACATTACCAATTAGGTGGCAAAAAACGCAAACTGGCTGAAAAATGCTGACTATAGATTTGTTTTTGCAGTGGGTCACCTTGAACAAAATACAATTTTTATTTTTAGTCTCCAGACATGTTTTCTTAAAGTTTCACCATCATCAATGGGATTTTTGTTATATAAACCGGAAAAATGCTTTTTACTAATTGTACACATATGAAATTGGGTTTAAAGATAGTATCTACAAATTTGAAAAACAGACAAAATTTTGTGTATTTACCTTCTTTCAACATCCTATGGATTTTCTGGATTATATGAAAATTAATGCTGTTGTTTTGTTTCACTGTTTGTCATCTGGAAGCATGTAGAACTTAACGTAGAACAGTTATTTACTTGGAAAATTTACGACTGGGTATGTTATAGTTATGCCTACCATTAACAAATAGGCCTACTATGTGGAAGATTTTATGTGTGTGTTTGCTATATTTTTATGTATTTTTGCTAGTGTCCCTATTATCTTCACTGTCAAGGCTGAGTAACCTTTCGTGTCATTGTTTATAAACTACAGAAACAAAATAGCGAACATCTGAACAGTTGAAACTTCCTGGCAGATTATGTTTGTCGGACCGAGACTCGAACTCGGGACCTTTGCCTTTCGCGGGCAAGTTCTCTACCAACTGAGCTACCCAAGCACGACTCGCACCCCTCCTCACAGCTCTACTTCTGCCAGTATCTCGTCTCCTACCTTCCAAACTTTACAGAAGCTCTCCTGCGAACCTTGCAGAACTAGCACTCCAGAAAGAAAGGATATTGTGGAGACATGGCTTAGCCACAGCCTGGGGGATGTTTCCAGAATGAGATTTTCACTCTGCATCGAAGTGTGCGCTGATGTGAAACTTCCTGGCAGATTAAACCTGTGTGCCAGACCGAGACTCGAACTCAGGACCTTTGCCTTTCGCGGGCAAGTTTGGAAGGTAGGAGACGAGATACTGGCAGAAGTAGAGCTGTGAGGAGGGGCATGAGTTGTGCTTGAGTAGCTGAGTTTGTAGAGCACTTGCCCGCGAAAGGCAAAGGTCCCGAGTCCGAGTCTCGGTCCGGCACACACTTTTAATCTGCCAGGAAGTTTCATATCAGCGCACACTCCGCTGCAGAGTGAAAATCTCATTCTGGAGACTGAACTGTTCTCTGGAGGCGGGGGGAGGGGGGGAGTTTTGTTCAAAGCAAATCCTCTCCAAAAATAAATCTATTTCTAAGCAAATATGCACAGAAGAACTTCAACCTCAAGATTAATAATGACAATGTTTTTGTTTGTATAAAAATAGGAAATACTAGTGAAGACAAGAAAAGGAATGTTTTTGGACTTGAAAATTGAGAAATAAAGTCAGAAACTTTATGTTAGAAGAATATATTTCTCAGAACTACAGGTCGACGTAGGTAAGAAAAGAAACACTAACATGGGGATTTGAAATCAGCTGATTACACCCCAAGAAATGTCAAAGAGAGCACTCACATGGAAGGGCTTGACACCAAGTTGCTCAACAAAATTCGCCATTTAATTTCAAATACAAATCTACATTAAAAATAGCCATTTATGAAACCAGTTTAATTAAGGAATTAATCATCTAAAGGAAGGTTACTTTATACCATCAGGTAATCTATAATTTGCTTTACCAATCTCAATACAATATGATATGATTCTAATTAGTAACATCAAACTCAAGGTTCACAGGTTGGCTAATGTTAAGAATAAAACTGTTGATTAATTTCTTTCACAAAAACAAATCAAGTTTATTTACTACTGGGAACCAGCCGTTAAGCACAAATCGTTAAATAAAAAATTGCACCCTTTAAGTAAATGTACTGGATCAAAATAACAAGAATAATTAACATTCTATCAATAATACCCTTAGAGACATTAGAGTTACAACAATTATTAAGGAAAGACTAGGCGCATAAAAATATCAATCAAACACAGTAATAGAACAGAGGACACTGTGTCTAAAAGTACAGTAAGCATCTTCTTGGAACGTAGGAAACAAATAAGTTTCAATCATTACTGTACACCAGAACATCCAGAAACGGAAGCTTTCCATCACTTTCCACCTCCATGGTAAACTTGATGTTAGGATGCATGGAATTAAAATGGTCTAGGAGGCGGTCAAGAGCTTCTCTCCCATGAGGCCACATCATAAACGTATCGTCAACGTACCTCCAGAAACTTGTTGGTTTTAAGGACGCCGTCTTCAGTGCCATGTCCTCAAAATCTTCCATAAAAAGATTGGCGACTATTGGGGACAATGGGCTCCCCATAGCCACTCCGTCAGTCTGTTCAAAATATTTGTCATTGAATAAAAAGTACGTCGACGTCAGCACAAGGCGACAAAGCCTGGTTGTTTCCTCATCAAGTTTACCATGGAGGTGGAAAGTGATGGAAAGCTTCTGTTCCTGGATGTTCTGGTGTACAGAAAGGATGATGGGACACTGGGACACAGTGTTTATCGAAAGCCTACGCACACGGACCGTTACCTGCATGCTTCTAGCTGTCATCCATCGTTCCAACGTACGGGGGTCCCGCGGACGTTGGCGAGAAGAGCTTATGCCATTTCTGATGGAGAAAGCTTGACACAAGAATTGGACCATCTTAAAGTTGTGTTCAAGCAGAATGGCAATACAGATAAACAGATCCGTCGTGCTTTCCAGTTTGGACCTTCGCCTGAACGACCAGAAGATACCTGCAAATCGGTGGCTTTTATGCCTTTTGCTCCGAGCATTTCCTCGAAGATAGGAAGAATTCTGAAAAGATATCATATCAAAAGTATTTTTCGTCCACCAACCAAGATTAGAGCGCTGCTTGGCTCTGTTAAGGATGACTTGGGTTTGAGGAAGCCCGGTGTGTACAAGATCCCTTGTCACTGTGGGAAGGCTTGTATTGGTCAGACAATCCCGACCATTCAGGACCGATGTGTTGAGCACCAGCGGAACACACGGTTGCTTCAGCCTGAGAAATCTGCAGTGGCGGAGCACTGTCTCACTGAGGGACATAGAATGCTATATGACGAGACACAAATGGTTGCCCCTGCATCTCGCTATTGGGACTGTGTTTTAAAAGAATCCATAGAGATTCGTTTATCTAATAATCTTATTAATAGAGACAAGGGTTATCTTTTAAGTAAGACTTGGGACCCGGTGTTATCAGATATTAAAAAACAAGGGTCTGTGTTTCAATCGTCGGAATAAAATTTTTAAATTTATGATAGCGATATCTCGATGTCGCCTGTTTCCACCACTGGCGGCGCGGTATGTTTACTTGCGCTAGAGGGCAGTTACGGCATCTTCTCGCGCACGCGTTGTGGGCTTTCTGCGGCCTATATAGGGGCCGCCACTTGCACTGGGAAGTTAGTTCCGGCAAGATCGTGCACCAGCACACTCACCTGAAGATGGCGGCCAGTTGGACCGCGGAAATATTGTATCATGAAGACGTTATGATCCGGCTGCACACCCGAGAAGAATATTATCAATAAAATATTTGTTGGTTCACAAATTTACATCACCAAGAGCTGTAGGCTAAACGATAAGTTCCAAAACTTAAAACGATTCCTGCAAACAGCCCACGGGTAAATAACAGGTTAGTTAGTTAGTTAGTTAGGTAGCAAAACAATCGTCCAGTGACGTGACTGTAGCTTAAACTTAGAAGTCCATGTGGGAAATACTAGAACACACCAAGATCTCCATCAGTTTTCAGTGCAAATAAATGCATGAATTTAAAACAACTCGTTCACATGCAGACTTAAAGAATGTCACATTAAATATAGCCGGAGCCAAAGAAGACGAAAGCAGTCATTTAAAATGCAATCTAAAGCGAGATCTCAGTCACTCTGGCAACATAAACGCAGAAGTAAGCACTTAACAACGCTTGGCTCTAGAGTTCGGAACAGCAATACCTTGTCTATCAGAAGATCGACTTCATTCTCTGGAAATATGACTTTCATTGCAAAACGGAAGGCACAAAAAAATCGGTTCTGCCTGTCGGCCAACGTAAAACCAAAATATGACACAATTAGCAGGATACTGTCTTATCGCAAAATGCTGTCCGCGGACGTATCACCGGCACACAGCACGCCCAGTAGCGCACCCTTCCTCGTAAATGGTCTTTCAAAGCTCGGTGCACTCGCCTCACCGCCGCCACGCCAACTCTCCCTCGCTTAGCTTACCTCCTGACCACGGAAAGCCACCCAGACACACGGCGCGGCAGCAAACCAAAGATTCACAAGCATCCATGGCGAGTCCACCCCCGGTAGCTGTGTGATGCCGGCACGGTAACTCAACGTGTTTGGTCAGAGGGCTAGCTGCCCTCTGTAATAAAAAAAAACTGAGTTAATGGATTAACAACGAACTGAAATGGGTGTCTTTCGACTTCCGCCCCAAGCAGATACAACGAACAAAATGAGAGAAAAAAAAAGTGATCAGCGCGACAGAATGTCAATCCTCAGGGCCCGGGTTCGATTCCCAGCTGGGTCGTAGATTTTCTCCGCTCAGGGAATGGATGTTATGTTGTCCTAATCATCATCATTTCATCCCCATCGAGGTGCAAGTTGCCTAAGTGGCGTGAAATCGAAAGACTTGCACCCAGCGAACGATCTACCCGACGGGAGGCCCTAGTCATACGACATTTATTTATTTAGCGATGGATAGACTCTAAACGAGCAGCCATGACTGAGCATTATGAAATGGAGAAACTTGATATTACTGAATGACACTGAAAAATTAACAATTATAACGGAAAATTGACAGCTGTAAAGGCAATTTCTTCACTGTCATTGTCATCATATACAGAAAGGAGATATTTAAATAAGACATTTGTACTGGTTCCAACAGAGATACTCAGATCAAAACCTACATCCCAACAGGGAATTGAAGGTTAGGTTAAACTGATAATGTTTCTTAAAAATCTTATATAACACAGCCACACAAAGTGCGACCTCATTTATCACTGACGTCACTAATGCAACTACGTCAGGTTACAGTGAGGATTTCAATTCCCTATTATTCACATGAAACGTAATGTTAATTTGTTTTGTCAGAATAAAATGGAATTCAAAAAGAAAGTTAATGCGGTGCTTACATAATTACAGAAATGATGAGTTCTTGCTGGGTCACACACTTACCATGACTTTCTTTTATAACAAGTATACAAACGTTAGATGTTAACTGTTTAATTATACTTCCAGAAAAGAATCATGTGAGCTGAGGTCATATTTTAAAAGATTAACATAAATTCAAAAATATACTTCCGCCTGCGTTAGTATTTAGAAATGTGTACTTTTATGTAAAGAGTAAATTGCATGTAAGTGTGTAAATTTATATGTATCATGTGATAAGGTATAAAAAGTTTGCACATGGTTGTTGGTCTTCTGAAGAGTGCAATAACATCTGTGCACTCTAAGCCATATTCATCAATCTCCTACATCCTGGTGGTAAACACAGGTTCGAGTTCCAATTGTGGCGGGATCCAAACAAATTCTTTGAGTGTCAACAGTCTGCTGAAGTGGTTGTTACCGGCTGAACTAAATTATCCTTGTTTCATATTTCAATTATGTTACACCTGGTTGATGTTTTACTCTCAGTCTAAAGTAGCTACACGGCTCAAACTGTCCGGTAGTGGTGAATACAAGATAAAAGGACGTTTTATACCAACTGAAGCCAGTGCGGCAGATTGTCCTCATTCAGTACAAACAATCAATGTGTAATTACATTTTAGTTGATTATTCAGAACGGCTTGACTCCCCATGCAAAGTTCGCTTTATCTCTCCAAATGGGAACTATCCGAATGCGGTATTAACGAATAAAATCCACTTACGATGCATGTATTAAAAAAATTCTTAAACGAGCACTAAAACAGAGCTCAAACGTATTTCGGCTACTCATTTCACTGACCCCCAACTCTTAGTCTGCCTGAAATACTTCTTTTCCTTCCAGAAAGAAAAGTGCATCTATTACAGCTTCTTCTTCTACGCTTTGCTTTTCATTCTCACAGCCATAGATTCTGTATCTCCCACAAAGACTCGAACTTAAACTGGCGGTCAATCGAATCTTTGGCATAATCTTTGGGTAACGACATTTTTCCACTTTCAGAAATACTTGACAATTGTCCATTTGTATTCTAGTAACCTAAAACAGACATACTCGTACGATAATGAACGGTACACGAATTCATGTTACACCACTCACAATGGTTTTAAAAATTATGCTTGCCAAAATCACAGCTCAGACTGGTGGCACACTAGTTTTACTTGCAGATTGTAGGTGGTAGTTTTTCCATAACACGATAAAACTATTCTCCTCAGACTTGTATCCAAATGCAGAAACATTTACTACCTGTGAGGCAACATGCAAGAGACTAAATGAAGAACAAATTACTCAACTCATGCATGTGGTGTCATATTCTGCCATTAATAGTACAAGAATTACCCTCTGCCAGAGTGGTCACTGTCATGTGAGTCTTTCACTTTCTATAGCTCAGGCTGAATTTCCTAAATTTTGAACAAAGCGAAACCAGTACACCAGATTACTGTTACAGAAAGCGATTACAACACTCGAACCCCGCCATCAGCTCTCACCAACTGAAATCGGGACTTAGCTGACCACACCACTGTTTTCCAGTCGTGTAGGGTCCAACTAATACGGCCACGAGCCCAAGAGAGGCACTACAAGAGATTTCGTGCTGTTAGCAAAGGCACTCGCGTCGGTCGTCTGCTGCCCTAGCCAATTAACGCCAAATTTCGCCGCAGAGTCCTAACAGGTTCGTCCGTCGTAGGTCCCAAATTGATTTCTGCTTTTCTGTTAGCGCTCACAACTTTACGCAGTCGCTGCTAATCTTGATCACTAAGTGGAGGCCGTCAACTGCGTTAAGCGTGCTGAGAGGAAACGCATGAAATTTTACACACACTTGATACTGTGGCTCTCGTAATATCAAATTCCCTAAATGAAATGTCCTATGCCTCTAGCTCCAACTGTTATTCGGCATTTAAATTCTGTTAAACCCCGTCGTGCGGCCATAATCACTTCGAAAAGCTTTCCACATAAATCAAATGACAACTCCGCCAACGCACTGCCCTGTTATATCCTGTGTACGTGGTACTACCTGCTTCTGTGAATGTGGGTATCACTATCCCATGATTTTTGCACTTCAACATATATACGTAGTTCAACACGGCGCTGCATTTGCATGAATGTTGCTGCCTCACAACTGGATTTCATGGCGGAAGTTCTCACCTAAGTCGTCGAAGTGGCAGCATCTGTGAAATGTGATAATAGTGAAGTCTCGCGAGATCTGTGCGCGGGTCTCTTCTTTCAGTGTAGCGTGACTTACTGTTCGAGTTGTTCCGTGAGATTGTGTCTTCTGTTACTGTTTCATTCTTCCGACGTGTCAATACTTCGTGGAAGAGCGCGTGGTTCTTTTTTTTTTTTTTTTTTGTCAAAGAGTTTTGGATAAGTGGTTTCTTTAAGACCTGTCAACGAATGTTTTTAGAGCGTTTCGGTGGTCGTCGTATACCAGCAAGACATGGCATTCAAGGCTGGTTGACGAAGCTGGAAACGGAGCAAATATTGTTACATCTGCAAGGCGGAGGTTCCCCGCAGTTATCGTAAGAATGTGTGACGTTGAGATACGATTATTGGCATTGACGGACTGTCGTGTAGCACATGTCATCAGGCTAGAGACAGGTCTCTATCCCTACAATTTTACAGTTGTTTATGAACTAATAGAGACTGACCATAAGAAACGCCAAACGTACTGCCTTTATTTTCGCAGTTTATAAATGAAATGCAAAGAATATTACCGTACATAGGGGATGGTGAAAAATCCACTTGCCAGGTTAAGTGAAATCACAAAACACACAGTCATGAAGTATTAGCAACGAGCATGCAGATTGGCCCGGCAACGCGCCGCAATGATACTGCACCGAACACGCCCACCTTATGTGCAATGAAATACTATAGCGGCGCTCATAAGCGGGCTTTTCTTTTTATTTTTTACCCTGTCACCAGTGAAGTGTACGAGGTACTGTTTCATCACCTGGCCAACCACTTGAATGTGGAGAAACTGACAGTTGTCTGGTACCAGCAAGATGCGGCAATACGCCACGCGACTAAAGCGAGCACGGCTACCATGATATCATTTTTTCTTGTCACAGTGATTTCCAAAAGACTGTGGTCCCGAAGGTCACCTGACTTGAACCTTGCTGCCTTTTGTCTGTGGAGTCACCTTAAACGTAATACGCAGAGTAACAACTCGTTTACCATCGACAACTTACATGAGAACGTTCGCCGTGAAAGCCAGCAGGCATGACCAATACTCTGGCTGCGACGTTCAAGAACATAGGGCGATGTTTTGAACTGTATATACAGGTCAGGAGAGGTGACGTCCAGCGCGTCTTGTGACGTACCTTCATTTTTCATCCATAATGGTGTGTCAAGTACAAATTTGGATTCATATTCTCTTATGTTAAGATTTTTATCACTCTTTCTGCATGGGGCCTTGCGAATGGGAGACCCATAATGCGTACAAGAAACAAGAAGGAAGAATAAGAATGGAAGACGGAGAATGAATTGCTCGGATTAAAACTGCTGTAAGAGAGAGACGTAATCTTTCACCTCTTCTGTTCGAATCTATATAATGAAGTAGCAATTGTGGATACAAACGAAAGGTTAAAGAGTGGGAATCAAATTTAGGGTTGAAGGATAACATTGTGTCTTGAAACTCTTCCATTGGCCAGTTTTTTCATAAAAACAATACAGTATACCGGGTTCGCCTTGTTGCAGGACACGTTCATTTTATTTTATTTTCCCAACCACACTGGGCAACGCAATTAATGGATTACTGTTTCGAAACCGTTGTGTCCCATTCTGACACATAAGTTGAAGTCTGGCTCAAAGGAGCCTACAACCATCCTCTGTAATGCTGCAAAAGCACCCTGCGACGTCACCTCCAGGCTCAGCGACGCTTCGAACAGCAAGGTGTCCGTTCTGGCGTAACCACAAACGCCAGAACGAAGATGCGGAACGCTAGACCAGAGTAGGCAAATGAGGAAACTGCGGCCAATCGTACGCGGAATTGGACCGCGCTGCGCCAGGCACACCCCTTGCTGCAAGTGCATATAAACGACGCTCATGCTAGCCTCGGCCGCTCAGATCAGCCCGAGTCTGCACCGTGATTAGTGCTAAGTTGTCTGATTGTCGTGATCCGTATCAAATGTTTCTTTGAACTGTTTTCATGTCGCCTCTCGCTAGCGACATTTGCTATTGTCAAGTTAAGTGTTGTCAGTCTGCTTTCTGAAAATATCACTACCTGGTACTAACGTTATTTGTTTGAATTGTTGTATAGCATTCCGAGACCACAAATTCCCCTAGGGACTCTATTAACGAATAGCTGGCAAGACTCCACAACTGGCGACGAGTCTTACAATCGAACTACTTGCCTGACGGCCACGGACTTCTGTTTTTTGTGTATGTTGTGCCGGCGCCTTAACCCTCTCTTGTCTTTAATTTGCAGGTACACTCGCTTTGCTTTACCAGTTTCTTGTCGTTTTTGCTAATCAGTGTTTTCAGGTGGGTGTTGCAGAACATTTCTTTGATTTAGTCGTTTGCCTTGTATATTTTTTGCATTTGTGTCTTCCAATATGTCCACCAATCCTGTCCCGCCCCCTGCTCAGGCACCGCAACCGCAACCGTTAGATACCACACAGTTGTTCCGGTTTCAGACGAACCAGATATCTACCCTACTCAAAACGGTGCTGCAGCTACTCACCAACGCTGGGCGCCCTACGGAACAAGCACCGCCGGCTATAGCTGCTATACCACCTTTTCGAAAGTTTAGTGAACACAAAGAGGAATGGCTCGAGTGGTTCTTCCAGTACGAGGTACATTCACTCGCCCACAGCTTTCAGGTACTGTGAACCTTCCCTATCTATTGTGAACGTAAGAACGTGTTCATTCAAAAACTTTTTCCGAACGCCACTCCTAGTGAACTTGCTTACGACTTGGTAATCGCCTATTATGACCAACCAGTGAATGTGGTAGCAGCTAGGTATCAATTCTTTGATTGCAAAAACCGGCCAGAACAAAAATATCGCGAGTGGATAAGAGATTTGTAGGATATAACAAGAAAATGCAAATTTAAATATGCTTGCGGTTTTTTATATTCAAACATCATGTTGCGTAATATGATTCTGTACAATGTGCCTGATGTCAAAGCCAGAGAACAAATTTAGAAACAATCCGATCCATTATTTCAGCAGGTAGCGCAAATACTAGAGCAGTACGATTCCGGTGCCTTCTCGGCTCATACGTTCGAGGTGTCAGCTATTTGTCGGGTAGAGTCCCTTAGTTGTGATCGCCCCATTCCGCACCGGCGGCGTGCGCTAGCCACGCCGGGTAAACAACCTTCCACGCTGCGTTCGCAGTTCGCTAAAAGGGCGCCTACACAGGTGTACAGAGGTAAGTCTTGCCCTCGCTGTTACACACGGTACAAACGCCAAGACTGCCTCTCCCGACAAGCTCAGTGTTACTCTTGTGGTAGGAAAGTACATTGTCACACCAATACCCAAAAAGGTAAGTAGGAGTAATCCACTGAATTGCAGGCCTATATCACTAACGTCGATTTGCAGTAGGGTTTTAGAACATATACTGTATTCCAACACTATGAAGTACCTCGAAGAAAACGATTTATTGACATATAATCAGCACGGATTCAGAAAATATCGTTCTTGTGAAACACAACTAGCTCTTTATGCTCATGAAATAATAAGTGTTGTGGATAGGGGATGTCAAATTGATTCCATATTTTTAGATTTCCTTCAGGCTTTCGACAGCGTTCCTCACAAGCGCCTTCTAATCAAACTGCGTGCCTGCGGAGTGTCGCCTCAGTTGTGCGACTCGATTAGTGATTTCCTCTCAGAAAGGTCACAGTTCGTAGTAATAGACTGAAAGTCATCGAGTAAAACAGAAGTAATATGCGGCGTTCCCCAAGGAAGTGTTATAGGCCCTCTATTGTTCCTGATCAATATTAACGACATAGGAGATCATCTGAGTAGCCGTCTTAGATTGTTTGCAGATGTTGCTGTCATTTACCGTCTTCTAAAGTCATCAGATGATCAAATCGACTTGCAAAATGATTTAGATAAGATATCTGTAGTGCGAAAAGTGGCAATTGACACTGAATAAGGGAAAGTGTGAAGTTATTCATATGAGTACTAAAACAAATCAGCTAAATTTCGATTACGCAGTAAGTCACACAAATCTGAGGGCTGTAAATTCAACTAAATACTTAGGGATTACAATTACAAATAACCTAAACTGGAACGATCACATAGATAATATTGTGGGTAGAGCAAACCAAAGACTGCGATTCATTGGCAGAAGACTTAGAAGGTGAAACAGGTCTACCAAATTGATTGCTTCCACTACGCTTGTCCGCCCTATTCTGGAGTATTGCTGTGCGGTGTGGGATTCGCATTAGGTGGGATTGACGAATGACATCGAAATAGTACAAAGAAGGGCAGCTCGTTTTGTATTATCGCGAAATAGGGGAGATAGTGTCACAGACATGATACGTGAATTGGAGTGGCAATCATTAAAACAAAGGCGTTTTTCGTTGCGACGGGTTCTTCTCATGAAATTTCAATCACCAGTTTCCTCCTCCGACTGCGAAAACATTCTGTTGTCACCCACCTACATAGGGAGAAATGATTTTCACGATAAAATAAGAGAAACCAGGGCTCGCACGGAAAAATTTTATTGCTCGTTTTTCCCGCGTTCCGTTCGAGAGTGGAACGGTAGAGAGACAGCATGAAGGTGGTTCATTGAACCGTCTGCCAGGCACTTTATTGTGAATAGCAGAGTAATCAGGTAGATGTAGATGTAGATGTGCAGTCCCTTTGTTTGCAGCAGAACAACCATAGGCATTCAGCCCACTCACAAAGTGTTCGTCACAAGGCCCATGTTATTAATGCCTTATATTCTCAATCTGGAACTAGCAAACGTGCAGTTTCTACAGTGATACGTCAGTCAAACCAACTTCTAGTTCATTTACTTATTTGTGGGAAAGGGGTGCCTCTGTCACATTGCTAAATCTCTCTCCCCACTCTCTCCATACCTGTCTAAATCTAGGACGCACCTGACGACTTATTCCCGTTCTCGGAACATGTACTTTGCCTGCCATGCATCGCTAGCATACGCGAACGGTAACATTTACAGTGCTGCGATCTTTTTTGAAGGTTTAGGCAAAGCTCAAAATGTTGTTGCACGTATAACGCTGAAAGACAATGCTGAGCCGAAATTTTTCCGAGCCAGAACTGTTCCCATTGTAGTACGAGACAAAGTCGCGACTGAAGTTAAAGAATTGCAATATAGCCGAGTTATTGCGCCCACATCAGCTAGTCAATGGGTAAGTCAACTGGTTTTGCTCCCCAAACCTTCAGGTTGCATTCGCCACTGTGTTGACTTTAAGTTTACAATCAACCCACAAACTATGCTTGATACTTGTCCATTGCCAGGCCCAGAAAACCTTATGGACAAATTAGGCGCTGGACTCTACTTTTCTAAAATAGATTTGTGGCACCCATATCCTCAAATACGGCTCGATGAATAATCTCAAAAAGTGTGTGTTGTGAATACTCCCTTGGGTTTCCTTAAATATTTGCATTTGCATTTGGCAGTGCCTCCGCACTCGCCATTTTTCAACAGTATTTATAACAGCTGACTGCTCAAGCGCCAAACTGTTGAGACTATTTGGACGATATTGTACTACCAGGTCTTACACTTGAAGAACGTATTGCAAATTTAAGTTCTGTGTTTCCTGCGTTATCAGATGCAGACTAAAGTGTAAACTTGACAAGTTTTTAAACCTTGGTTGCAGCATCTTGGTCGTCTTGTCAACAGTCAAGGTGCACTTCCTCTACAGTCGGATTTGTTAGCCATACGCGACTTGCCAGTTCCTCGCAATATCACATAATTACAGTCAGTTTTGGGGAAAATAAACTACTATATTCGGCTCATACCGAATACCGCACAAATCGCGGCTCCATTGCATCGCTTGCGTCGCAAGAATGTCTCCTTTGTTTGGGCAGATAAGTGACAAGTAGCTTTTCAAAAACTTAAAGATGCATTTCTCAGCGATCGATGCTTGGTTCACATTGATCCTGAAAAAACAGTTGTATTACAAGTTGACGCATCAAATGTTTCAAATGGCTCCGAGCACTGTGGGAGTAAACATCTGAGGTCATCAGTACCCTAGAACTTAGAACTACTTAAACATAACTAAGCTAATGACATAACACACATCCATGCCCGAGGCAGGATTCGAACCTGCGACCGTAGCAGTCACGTGTGTCCGGACTGAAGCGCCTAGAACCGCTTGGCCACCACTGCCGGCTTTTGACACTTCCTCTTACGGAATCGATGCAGTGCTTTTCGCATAAAATTGGTGATAAAGGCAGACCTATTGCTGTCGTATCAAAAGCATTGTCCAAAGCGCAGTGTATCTATTCTCAAATTGAAAAAGAGGCATTGGCTATCGTGTATGGTGTCACCAAATTTCACCACTAGTTGTATGGCGGAAAACTCTACTTAGCAACGGATCACAAGGCTTCGCAGTCCTTGTTTCATCCGACGAAACTGATTCCTGTACGAACTGCCCAAAAATTGCAAACAAGAGCTTTGTTGTTGCCTCAGTACCAGTTCGAAATTGTGTATCGTCCGACATCTCAAAATGGTAACGTGGATGCAATTTCACGCTTTCCGATTGGCGCCGATACAGACTTGACGCTTCTGCGGCATCTTGTTGTCACATCGATGATGCTCAGGACTTTGAATTTCTTCAATCCTTTTCATTGAACTATAAGAAAATTGCACAGGCCACGGTAGCTGATCCAAATTTGAAAAATTTTTCCTGAATTATATTCGTACATCTTGGCCTCACTCCTTGAATAGCATGGAGAATTTTGTAGTGCGGTAATACTCTGCACGTCGACATACAGGGTGTTTCAAAAATGACCGGTATATTTGATACGGCAATAAAAACTAAACGAGCAGCGATAGAAATACACCGTTTGTTGCAATATGCTTGGGACAACAGTACATTTTCAGGCAGACAAACTTTCGAAATTACAGTAGTTACAATTTTCAACAACAGATGGCGCTGCGGTCTGGGAAACTCTATAGTACGATATTTTCCACATATCCACCATGCGTAGCAATAATATGGCGTAGTCTCTGAATGAAATTACCCGAAACCTTTGACAACGTGTCTGGCGGAATGGCTTCACATGCAGATGAGATGTACTGCTTCAGCTGTTCAATTGTTTCTGGATTCTGGCGGTACACCTGGTCTTTCAAGTGTCCCCACAGAAAGAAGTCACAGGGGTTCATGTCTGGCGAATAGTGAGGCCAATCCACGCCGCCTCCTGTATGTTTCGGATAGCCCAAAGCAATCACACGATCATCGAAATATTCATTCAGGAAATTAAAGACGTCGGCCGTGCGATGTGGCCGGGCACCATCTTGCATAAACCACGAGGTGTTCGCAGTGTCGTCTAAGGCAGTTTGTACCGCCACAAATTCACGAAGAATGTCCAGATAGCGTGATGCAGTAATCGTTTCGGATCTGAAAAATGGGCCAATGATTCCTTTGGAAGACATGGCGGCCCAGACCAGTACTTTTTGAGGATGCAGGGACGATGGGACTGCAACATGGGGCTTTTCGGTTCCCCATATGCGCCAGTTCTGTTTATTGACGAAGCCTCCAGGTAAAAATATGCTTCGTCAGTAAACCAAATGCTGCCCACATGCATATCGCCGTCATCAATCCTGTGCACTATATCGTTAGCGAATGTCTCTCGTGCAGCAATGGTAGCGGCGCTGAGGGGTTGCCGCGTTTGAATTTTGTATGGCGCATGAGACGATACGTGGACGTTGGCGTCATTTGGACCGCAGCTGCAACACGGCGAACGGAAACCCGAGGCCGCTGTTGGATCACCTGCTGCACTAGCTGCGCGTTGCCCTCTGTGGTTGCCGTACGCGGTCGCCCTACCTATCCAGCACGTTCATTCGTCACGTTCCCAGTCCGTTGAAATTTTTCAAACAGATCCTTTATTGAATCGCTTTTCGATCCTTTGGTTATATTAAACCTCCGTTGAAAACTTCGTCTTGTTGCATCAACACTGTGTTCTAGGCGGTGGAATTCCAACACCAGAAAAATCCTCTGTTCTAAGGAATAAACCATGTTGTCTACAGCACACTTGCACGTTGTGAACAGCACACGCTTACAGCAGAAAGACGACGTATAGAATGGCGCACCCACAGACTGCGTTGTCTTCTATATCTTTCACATCACTTGCAGCGCCATCTGTTGTTGAAAATTGTAACTACTGTAATTTCGAAAATTTGGCCGCCTGAAAATGTACTGTTGTCCCAAGCATATTGCAACAAACGGTGTATTTCTATCGCTGCTCGTTTAGTTTTTATTGCTGTTTCAAATATACCGGTCATTTTTGAAACACGCTGTAGCTTCGCTGTACAAAAAGGTGTGATTCTTCTTCAAAATGACGAAGGACAGTCACGGGCATTGATCCATAAAGTTTTGCAAAAAGAAATGTTGCAGTTGCTTCACTAAGGGCACTGGGAGATTGTTCGTACGGAACAGTTAGCGCGTCGACCGTGTACCTGGCAGAGGATGGACGCCCAAATAGAACGGATGACGTCACAGTGTCACGTATGTGCGGAAAATCAGTCCGCTCCGCCACAAAAGTTCTCTGCTTGGCCTGAGTCGCAATCGCCATGGAAACGTATGCGCACAGATTTTTGGGACCTGTTTGAAACACTCACAGGTTAATTGTGGTTAACTCATATAGCAAGGTTCCTTTTCCTGTGCCAACGAACTCGACAACATCACGTAGCACAATTCAGGTGTCGTCATCGATTGTTTGCCTAAAAGGTTTACCTGAAGTAATAATGTCAGACAACGGGCCTGAGTTCACGTCAAATGAGTTTGAAACATTTTGTGGACGCAATGGCATACTGCATCTCACGAGTGCACACTTCCATTCGCAGTCAAACGGCGAAGCGGAACGTTTTGTCAGAACATTGAAACAGCAGACGGCAAAACTTTATCCCGCACACACCAGGGATCAATCATGGCAACTGTTTCTCGCCTCGTATCGCTCACACCCACGAGATGGACCATCGCCGACGGAACTGCTTCACTGCCGCCCCCATCGCACACTGCTCCACCTGCTCCATCCTCCATCCTCCTCAGACCACAAGAATCGCTTCGCGATGCATGATACTGTCTTTTACAGGGTTTTTAGCGGCAGCGGACGGTGGGCACGGGGCGAGATCGTCCGTCGACTAGGCGTTTGCATGAACCTTGTTTCAGGTCCGAATGGTCTGCTGCGACGCCATCAAAATCAACTTCGACTCTGTCACGTACACGTTGATCTTTCAGTCTCTCTTTCCCCAAATTCACGGGTGCAGAGGACCGCTCAGATCGGCCCGAGTCTGCAACGTGATTAGTGCTACGCTGTCAGATTGTCGTGATCCGTATCAAGTGTTTCCTTGGACTCTCTGTACAGCAATAACTGCACTGTTTCCATGTCGCCTATCTCTAGCGACATTTGCTATAGTCAAGTATTGTCAGTTTGCTTTCTGGATATAAAAGTACTCATGTTATTTGTCTGAACTGCTGTATAGCTTTCCGAGAGCGCAACATCCTCTAGGCATCCTATTACCGATGACTGGCCAGGCTCCACAGTGTCGACAAACGCGAAAGCATAGGGCCACAGCTCAGAAGTTCAGGAGCTTCACCGTGAGTTAATCCTGCACTCTTAAGTCCACTTAAACATTCAGCAAGATCCTAATCTACTGTTCTCTTATTCATTTCATTACACAACACCAAATATATATCAAGACATTCGATAATATTCCAAAACATTGGATAACATTAAATAAAACTCTCGAACCTATAGTTATTCTGCCGTGCATGTCCTGCAAAGTAATGTTTAGTTCACATGCTTGTGATTGTTGTTCTTCATTAACTTCACTCATTGTATCTGTACCTGATTCATTTCATAATTTTGTTCAGTTATTCTGTCAGTTCAGTTTCTCTGCGTTTGAGTGCTGGGCGTCTCACTCGAAACCCTTCTCTAACTTCATCCCATTGTTCATCTGTTGTCTCTGAATCTATTTATTCATTGTGAAATAAGTGCATCTCACTCCTCATCTTTTTCATTTCTCCGCTGTTCTTTCTTTCTTTTCAATTCACAAGTGGCTATATCTCCTACTCTTTTCCTTTCCAGAATCCTGTTAAATGTTAATATTACTATAAACACAAAAACGTCGCTTAATACGTTGTTTACTACCTTCAGCAATTCACTTTCATTAAATTTATTTTGATTTCTATCACTTTCATTTTTCCTCGATACATTCTAATCGATTTCGAAAAGTTTACTGACGCACACGTCTCGCTATTGTCTATTTACAGGCTGATTCAGTAGCCCCTACCCACTAGTTTTACGAAACCCACAATGCCATCAAATGCCATGAGCAAGAATTTCATACTGTCTTACTCGCTATATGCAAACTATTAGTCCCACAGAAAAAATGAATAGAACCATTCTTCTAGGAATTTTAACGTAGCTAAATTTTGTACAGGGATACGTTCTCACTAGAGGATTTTCGCTAGAGGCTGTAGTTTTCGAATCATTCAAGAAAAACGTGCAAAGTGACCTTCGAACGCGTGTTTATTGAATAACTCGAAAACTGTAGTCTTCAGCGAAGACGTATGGCAATACAAAATTTAACTACATTAAAGTTCCTACAACAATGTCCTGTTCACTTTTACTGTAAGACTATTAGTATGTGCAAAACCAGCGAGAGAATATGAAAATCTCGTGCGGATTTCTAAGCTGTTTTGAGTTGCATAGAACTAGTAGGCTGGGGCAGTTGAATTCCCATATACCCTCCTGAGCTTGAGTCCACCCTAACATGAGCATGTGAGAATGTGAAAATAGCCCCTGCAGAACCTTCATCACTGATTGCTGGGGGGGGGTGCGATGGGACTTGGGACTGAACAGAGATTTTCCACGCTTACATTTGTTACAGTCTATTGATTAGGTTAATAAGTGAATTTTACTGTAAGTGTATTTTAAAACACTGTGTTTACCAGTGTATGTCCTTCCGGTTTTCGGTGCTTTTATTTCTGTTGCTATAACTTTTGTCGTTCCCAGAATGTTGATGCATATATTCCATGCTTGGGAGACCTCGTTGCCTGAATACTAACCAACTTAGGCACTATTCTTCCGTAGAGTGACATCTGCACTGACGCAAGGCAGCTCAGTGTCTCGTGTCTGCCCATCCGGAAACTGTTGGCGTTTTGCTGGTAAACGTTAATTTCAACTGGTGTTTGTGCTGGCTGCGAATGGCTAGGGACTCCACAATGGGAAATATGTCCGCTACATTTAACAGATTTCCTGTGCTGCGAATAATGATGTGCTCGTAATTAATGACTTCGAAGCAAAGTGGCAAAATATTCGCGTTATCTTCGAATCACTCTGCCATAAAATTACGTGCTTCCCGTTCCGAGGCTCAATTTCAGTTATTTAAAGCATCCTGCAATTACTGGCGGCACAAATTCGCGTGAGAAATAAATGTTTCCTCGCTCTGTCTATCCGGCGTTTAACGAAATGAGGTTTTCATTTGTGATTCCGCACACGTGCAGCATTAAAATGTTCATTGCAGCTACATCGTTCCAGTTGAAACAACAGATTTCAACAACCATGAAATGTTGGAGCCTACAGGGTACGCGGCTCCAGTGGGATAACATTTTGGTTTCGAAATATTGCCGCTAATCTATTTTCATGCTTGACTACTCAGAAACAGTTATCAGGTTTTACGCGGCGAACTTATCTCGGATTTCCACATTGCTTCGTTCGAATCGACGGTAACTTGCCAAACGTACGTTTGTATTTTTCTTGACATTGACGTTTCTTCTGTTCTGTCATAACTGTGTTGATTACCATACATACGCTTTCAGAAACGTTCTGCGTTGAGAGAACAATAAATTCGGAAATAAAACCAACGCTTTCGCTACGAGATTAATTTTGATACCAGTGAAAAAGTAAAACAAATACTTTGTCAACGTTATAGATTTTGTTAAATATAGAGCGTTTGCTTAAAAGTTAGAGATAATTTAAGGTGTAGTAGATCGAATCCATTCGATAGGAAAACATAAAATACATGCTCTACAGTTAGAAAATTCCAGTTGTAAGAAAATTTCAGTTGTAACAAATGGACAATCCATAGCCAATTTAAGGATTTCATACTTAAACCCACGACAATCATGCGTTCTCAAATTGTTAGTGTTAGACAGTGTGTAAACGTGGTTTCTTGCTGTTCATTCCGAGATGGGCTTCAAAATCAGTATCATCTCGAAAAAAAACAATAGTCATAAATAAACCGCATGTTTAAATCAAGAAAACCTGGCGGATATTATGTCTTTCTTCATCTGTATCAAGGTTGTGGTGACAATCCAGAAAAAGAAAAAGAAATCGAAGGAACTACACTTACCGTGCCGGCAGTGGAACTAATATTCCTGCAAGTGACCGAACAAAGGTTGACAGCTAGCCGTTATTTAATCTCCAGTAGGCACCATTATGATGAGATCGAGATAAGTTTCGCAGTTTTGAGTAAGTTTCATTAACGGTGCGAGCTACCTTTAAAATATAGTAGGATCGCTAGCCACTCCGTAGGTCATGTAAAAAATGCACTACATGGCGCTATTAATTTACAGTTACATTTTTCTACCTATATGCAACGGAAATATTTTTCTTTCAGTTGTCAGTCTGCATTTTACTGATGATCATCGATATTTTGCTAACCAAATAGCGAAATAGCGAACCTCATCTGCTATTTTAGTTCTTCATTTCCTAATGTAATTCTGTCAGAACTGCCTGATTTAATACAGCTACATTACATTACCCTCATTTTAATTCCTTCCTTCTTTCCAAATTTCTGCTAAAATTCACTTTGACCTGGCTTAATGTATACATTGAATAACGCTGAGGGCCCACTACAAACCTGTCTCACCACTTCTCAGTTATTGCCTCCTTTCATTTCTTCAACCCCTGTAAGTACAGTCTGGATTCTGTACAAGAAATAAACGGCATTTCGTTCCCTATATTTTAACCCTGCTACCTTCAAGACTTTGAAGAATTTAGTCCAGGTACATGAGCGTCCACAGAATGTTGTCCAAGAGGGGAAAAAAATTCAAAAGTCGCATTTTTGATGCACCTGATTTACTGACTTTGAGAACATATCGCGGCTCAGGGAAAAAGGTGATAGGAAGTATCCAGAACTTCCTGCATCTTAAAGGTGTCGTATTTACTCACTGGATACCTTTTTGAAGGACGATTATTGCTGTACCTTAACCCATTAAGTCCCAAATTAATTTTTTTTAAAGCTGAATATTTTATTCCTTAATTATAATGTACATAGTGTATGAACCACAATAAGTACAAAAATAGCCATGGAATATTTATACATGCTGATTTAATCACCGTCCTCAAAATAGGACGCTGGGATCTAACAGTATCGTATAGCATGCTAAACTGTATTCAAGTCTTAACTACTTATTTCTTGTGAAATGATACAAAACACTTCACACACAGTGTTACACGGCATTTAACGCAATGTGTTTTTGGTTTCCCGTTGCATTTAGCTCTTACACATCTTCTTTGCATGCTTCTTTTGTCAATCATATGACCAATTCCATCAAACCTGATGCCTGGTATCACTCTCAACTGACTTGATGGTTATTCCATTGGACGTCAATATTCGGTCTTCCAGTGCCCAATTTCAGGTATGTAACAGCACGTCTGAAATCCAGTAAATCCAGTGCATTTTTCCCATGTACTAGTATGTAGAAGAGACAGGCATTTATGAGGGCCATTTCCTGCATACGTGTAAATAGGACCCAGTACCATTTTTCCCTCTAATTACCATCGCATATTTTCCAACTAACCAGTCGTGGTCAACACCTCCCATGTACGCGTTATGCAACTTCAAAACGGCAGGTTGTTGCACTTGTGTCTTCTTACTTGCTTGTTTACTCTACCGCGTAGCTGCTCCCAGAGGTCCAACTTTGTCAAAATTTGTACCAATTGTAACACATCTGTTGTCGTGGCCATCGAACAAATAAGACTTCACTATTCCTGTCGGACTGGTAGTCGTAGTTTCCTCGAACTGTCTTTTTCAGTTAGTTACTGCTCAGCTGTGGACAGTCACCAACTCGATTCTCTCTGACAGTCCCAGTTGCTAGAAAACCCAAATTTCTCAGATGAATCAGGAGATCTCTACTAGTGAAGAAATTGTCAAAGTACACACAATGATTCTCGAGTGTTTAAGAAGCAATCCAGCATGTTTAGGACTACTCTTGATCCCAATAGTAGGTCATCCCTTGCAGTATCTTCTGGATCCTTTCCACAGTAAAAATCAAATTTGAAACAGTAGTCACTTGCTCCACAAAGAGACCACAACTTATAGCCAAATCTGATAGGCTTGCCTCGGATAAACTGTTTCAGCCCACTTCATCCATAGTATTTGACTATCATTTCGTCAATTGACAAATTTTCCTCAAATATTCCAAATTTTTGGAAAGATTCATTTATCATTTTCAACTGTATTATTTACTAATGGGTAACATATCCATAATTATACTTACATAACACGCTGTACATTTCAAAGTAACTTCATATCCAAAAGAGGGGTCGTTACTTACCTCAGCAACAAAATCTGGTAAAATTATCAAGTTCTAAAATGAAAATACATCAGCAGTAGCAGAGTTTCATACTCGAACGTGCAGCAGCACAAATAACTGAAATGATAACACCAAGTCCCAGTGTCCTATTTCGAGTACACTAAATTTTATAATAATGGAAAATAATGAATATAGCTCCAATTGAGGTAACAATGCAAGTAGTTTAAAAGTCACATTGTTGACTATAAATAATCACAAAAAGATCTTTGACACATATTTCAAGTATTACTAAATTCTCGATAAAGTAAATACCTGCAATAACGAAAAGTGTACTTTAGTATTCAATAATCAATTAATGGTAGGATTTATTGCTTTTAATTCCCTGTAGGCATACATTTATTATAAAAAGCGTCAACAAATGACGAATAACAGTAATAGTTGCAAATTAATAATTTATTGTGTAGTTATAAATAAATATGTGCTCTGTCCTCAAAATAGGACACTGGTACTTAATGGGATAAAGGTATTTTATTAGTACACCAAGAGTACATCCTTTCACAATATTAATATGAATATGGAAGTAGGAAACCTTTAAAATTTACTATCAAACTGTTCCTTAGATTCAACCAAAATGGTCTTTGTCTCCCTGCTTTTCCACATTATTGTGGAGACGTGGCACCTGGACTACAGAACCTAAAACTCTGGCTGGATGTCGCCCAGACCTACACCGCATATAATTTAAGAGCAATACAGTTTAAGAACGTCGAAGTACTTTTTCGACTTTGATTATCCACCACTTTTTACTCTCGTTGAGTTCAGCAATTAGTTTTCTTTGTGTATTCGGACTGATAGACGATGTATTAGTATAGCGCTACAGTTTCCACATGCACTACTACAATCGTTCTACCATGTGGAACTACTTCGACTCAGATACAGATTAGCTGCTAGGATGAAGATGTGTGCAGGGGAACGACCGTTTTTTGTGGGAACTGGGCTGGTATACTGCAGCCTCGTTTGTACTGCGCTTTCTAGAAATACTGGAGATTTTTGATATTAATAAAAAGTCTACCACAGATTGCAGGAAAGGGAAGGGCTCCCTCTTATGGTTTCTTGCAGACACGTATGTCCAGGCGACTTTCTCAGGAAATATTTCCAAACCTACAAATGCTACATGTGCGTTTGCCATACATCAGCTCATACGGCTGATATTGCTTCGCGGGTCCCTGCATTTCTCTGAAACGTAAATTAATATTTCCTGAGGACTGCTTCTGCTATTTCTATTTTTCTGTAAACAATTCATGTCAGTGTGTTGCAGCTATGGCTTGTTGTGGTCTTCAGTCCGAAGACTGGTTTGATGGTGTTCATCTCTTCGTGTCCCTACATCTATATCCACATGATTACTCTGCAATTCACATTTAAGTGCTTGGCAGAGGGTTCATCGAACCACAGTCATACTATCTCCCTACCATTCCACTCCCGAACAGCGCACGGGAAAAACGAACAACTAAACCTTTCTGTTCGAGCTCTGATTTCTCTTATTTTATTTTGATGATCATTCCTACCTATGAAGGTTGGGCTCAACAAAATATTTTCGCATTCGGAGGAGAAAGTTGGTGACTGAAATTTCGTAAATAGATCTCGCCGCGAAGAAAAACGTCTTTGCTTTAGTGACTTCCATCCCACCTCGCGTATCATATCTGCTACACTCTCTCCCCTATTACGTGATAATACAAAAGGAGCTGCCCTTTCTTGCACCCTTTCAATGTCCTCCGTCAATCCCACGTGGTAAGGATCCCACACCGTGCAGCAATATTCTAACAGAGAACGAACGAGTGTAGTGTCCTGCCAATGAAACGCAACCTTTGGCTCGCCTTTCCCTCAATATTATCTGTGTGGTCTTTCCAGCTGAAGTTGTTCGTAATTTTTACACCCAGGTACTTAGTTGAATTGACAGCCTTGAGAATTGTACTATTTATTGAGTAGTCGAATTCCAACGGATTTCTTTTGGAACTCATGTGGATCACCTCACGCTTTTCGTTATTTAGCGTCAACTGCCACCTGCCACACCATACAGCAATCTTTTCTAAATCGCTTTGCAGCTGATACTGGTCTTCGGATGACCTTACTAGACGGTAAATTACAGCATCATCTGCGAACAACATAAGACAACTGCTCAGATTGTCACCCAAGTCATTTATATAGATCAGGAACAGCAGAGGTCCCAGGACGCTTCCCTGGGGAACACCTGATATCACTTATGATTTGCCGTCTATTACTACGAACTGCGACCTTCCTGACGGGAAATCACGAATCCAGTCGCACGACTGAGACGATACCCCACAGGTCCGCAGCTTGATTACAAGTCGCTTGTGAAGAACGGTGTCAAAAGCTTTCCGGAAATATAGAAATACGGAATCAACTTGAGATCCCCTGTCGATAGCGGCCATTACTTCGTGCGAATAAAGAGCTAGCACAAGAACGATGTTTTCTGAAACCATGCTGATTACGTATCAATAGATCGTTCCCTTCGAGGTGATTCATAATGTTTGAATACAATATATGATCCAAAACCCTACTGCAAACCGACGTCAATAATATAGGTCTGTAGTTCGATGGATTACTCCTACTACCCTTCTTAAACACTGGTGCGACCTGCGCAATTTTCCAATCTGTAGGTACAGATCTATCGGTGAGCGAGCGGTTTTATATGAGTGCTAAGTAGGGAGCTATTGTATCAACGTAATCTGAAAGGAACCTAATCGGTATACAATCTGGACCTGAAGACTTGCCCGTATCAAGCGATTTGAGTTGCTTCGCAACCCCTGAGGTATCTACTTCTAAGAAACTCATGCTAGCAGCTGTTCGTGTTTCAAATTCTGGAATATTCCATTCGTCTTCTCTGGTGAAGGAATTTCGGAAAACTGCGTTCAATAACTCCGCTTTAGCGGCACAGTCGTCGGTAACAGTACCATCGGCACTGCGCAACGAAAGTATTGACTGCGTCTTGCCGTTTGTGTACTTTACATACGACCAGAATTTCTTCGGATTTTCTACCAAATTTGTAGACAATGTTTCGTTGGGGAACCTATTCAAGGCATCTCGCATTGAAGTCCGTGCCAAATTTCGCGCGTCTGTAAATTTTAGCCAATCTTCGGGATTTCGCGTGCTTCTGAACTTCGCATGTTTTTTCCGTTGCCTCTGCAACAGCGTTCGGACCTGTTTTGTGTACCATGGGGGATCAGTTCCATCTCTTACCAATTTATGAGGTATGAATCTCTCAATTGCTGTTGCTACTATAACTTTGAATTTGAGCCACATCTCGTCTACTTTTGCATAGTCAGTTCGGAAGGAATGGAGATTGTCTCTTAGGAAGGCTTCTAGTGACACTTTATCCGCTTTTTTAAATAAAATTATTTTGCGTTTGTTTCTGGTGGATTTGGAAGACACGGTATTGAGCCTAGCTACAACGACCTTGTGATCTCTAATCCCTGTATCAGTCATGATGCTCTCTATTAGCTCTGGATTGTTTGTGGCTAAGAGGTCAAGTGTGTTTTTGCAACCATTTACAATTCGCGTGGGTTCGTGGACTAACTGCTCGAAATAATTTTCGGAGAAAGCATTTAGGACAATCTCGGAAGATGTTTTCTACCTACCACCGGTTTTGAACAAGTATTTTTGCCAAGATATGGAGGGAAGGTTGAAGTCCCCACCAACTATAACCGTATGAGTGGGGTATTTATTTGTTACGAGACTCAAATTTTCTCTGAACTGTTCAGCAACTGTATCATCGGAGTCTGGGGTTCCGTAGAAGGAGCCAATTATTAACTTCACAGTTTCCTTCCCCCCCCCCCCCCCCCCCCAGATACATGCACTTCCCTGCAATACTAAATCGGTGATTGCCTTGACGCCTCAGAATAGCTCCTATCAACCGACGCCTTCTTCTAGTCAGGTTGCACTAAAAATTTTTTTCTCCCCAATTCTATTCATTATTCCTCATTAGTTACGTAATCTACCAGTCTAATCTTGATACTTCTCTTGTAACACAACATTTCAAAAATTTCTGTACTCTTCTTGTCCAAACTGTTTATCGTTCATGTTTCACTTCCACACACGGCTACACTGCAGACAAATACACTCAGAGAAGATTTCATTACACTTAAATCTGTTTTCGATGTTAACAAATTTCTCTTCCTAAGAAACGCTTTTCTTGCCATTGCCATTCTAAATATCATATCCTCTCTGCTTCGGCCGTCACCAGCTATTTTTCTGCCCAAATAAAAAAAAATCATCTACTACTGTAAGTGTCTCGCTTCATAATCTAATTCCCTCAGCATTACCTGATTTACTTTGTCTAAATTCTATTACGCAATTTTTGCTTTCGTTGACGGTCATCTGATATCCTTCTCTCAAGACTTTGTCGATTTCGGTTAACTGCATTTCCAAGTCTTTTGCTGTCTGTGACAGAATTGCAGTCTCATCGGCAAACTTCAAAGCTTTATTTGTTCACTCTGAATTTTAACTCACATTTTACATTTTTCTTTGGTTTCCTTTACTGCTTGCTCAGTGTACATTCTAAATAACTGCGGGTATATACTGCAACACCCTTTTCAACCACTGCCCCTCAACTCTCGTAACTACCGACTAGTTTCTACACAAGTCGTAAATAGCCTTTCGCTCCCTGTCTGTTACCCCTGTTCCCTTCAGAATTTCAAATAGACTGCTCCGGTGAAGATTATCAAAAGCTTTTTCTAAGTCTAGAAATATTTGAAACGTAGGTTTGCCTTTCCTTATCCTGTCTGCTAAGTATTATCATCACTTGTCGACTTAGCTGATGATCGAAGAAATCGCTGTGTTAAGAAGAAATGTGCAGATACCAGTCACTTAATGCTGGCTCTTATTTTGACTGGACAAGTGGTGGGATTCTTCCAAGACTTCAGTCAGGGGGCCTGAAGACACATAATGTAGCGCTGAAACTGGTTGCTCAATAAAATAACAAGTGCAAATGTAGAGGACTGAAGATATTTTGATTTCGACCCTTCGCCTTCCTTACCACAATTCTCACATTGCTCGTTCTGTTTTATATCGCTTTGCAACGTTACGCCTAGATATTTAGTCGAAGTGACTGTGTCAAGCAGCACATTACTAACACTGTATTGGAACATTAGGGGTTTGTTCTTCCTGCTCATCCGCATTAATTTACATATTGCTACAATAAGAGCTAGTAGCCATTCATAACAATATTTAGAAATTTTATCTAAGTCGTAACCTCCTACAGTCACTCAACGACGACACCTTCCCATATACCACAGCGTCATCAGCAAACAGTGGCAGATTGCTCCTCACTCTACACACCATATCATTTATGTATATGGAAAATAACAGCGGTTCTGTGACACTTCCCTTGGGTACTCCTGACCACTTTCTTGTGTCTGATGAATGGTCATTGTAGCGGAGCTTGTGTACAAACTCTGAACACAGGCGTAGTCGTTACCCTGGTGTACAGACTCATTAAGTCAGTCATTGAGTTTTTGAAACCATCGAAACGGTGATGCAGGTTAAGATATCAGTTACCTCAGCCTGCAACCATTCACTCTAGTGGTCCCTCGTTTCAAAGCAATCGGCGTTAAAGATATTCGTAATTTTGAGTGATGTTTATGAGCCTCAAAACTGACAGACGTTCTGTTTTGGTGTTATAGCGTGACAGTTAGCGTAGAGTCTGATGTGCAGACATTGGAACATACTCAGTGCTTCAACACTTCCTGTTTTTGAATTGTTATGCAAATGACTTTGACCATTAATGAATGAAGGGAAGAAAAAATAATAGCAAATGAAAAAGCTAATACAGTGATGAAAAGACGTGCAAAGTGCTGGAAATTTTTAAAAAAAGAAGACATTCAAACCAATTAATTGTATAAAAACAAAGATCAAAGGCATTTCGATAACCCTTTAAAAAGACAATTTTCTATCCTCAGACACATTCGGGTGCACAACCTTGTGCTCGGAAGGCTAATACTTCCTGTCAATTTTAAAATTTCTAAACCATCACGCAAAATTATGGATACATTTCTCGTTGATTAATGGTAAACCAGGGTTCATAGGGTGAACGGCTGCAGGGTGTGATTCCCGGGACTAGACCAGTTGATAAAAAATCTATACATTTCGATATTTTAGAAAAAGTGTCCATACTTACTGGCTATGTTATTTTCACCGATATTTCGATATCAAAATACCAATATCAATCCCATATTTTTGAATGAACATGAACAGTCACAGCCGTAAGAAACTTCTTTTTTATGAGGTTACCGGTTTCGGTCAGTTGCAGACCTTCTTCAGACCTACCTCCATGATAGTTGACGTTGGAGGGGAAAGGAGCAAGCGCTGTCACCACGAACGCTAACTGCTCAAGAGAGCAGGTAGGTAGGTAGATAGTCTAAAACAGACCGAAACCGGTAACCTCATTAAAAAAAGAAGTTTTATTCTTAAGTTAAAAACTGCCGTTCTCCAAATTACATGTTCTCAAAAATTACCGATATTTTAATTTTATATATATATTTTTTCGCCACTTTGGGTAAATATTTGAAGTTGTTGTTTTGAAATTGTAATAGAACATAATTTTACTTTCACTGTGTGAAGAAGTCTTACTACTTTTCGAGATCTCATCACGTCCACTCTTTCTCTTTGAATATGTGAAGCAAGTATAGGTGGCACAAAAGAAGGAGTCTGATTGCACTGCAGGGTGGCGGTGTGAATGGAAAATCGAGATTAGTGATGTGAAGAAATAGCACACCACTTGCGTTAAGAAACAATTCACAACGCAACTAGTGTGCTATTTCTTCACATCGACATTCCTCAAAAACAGTTGCTGAAAATGATAAACAAAAGTGTAAACGACAAGATTGGCCTTTGTGGTGGGCGGAGGCGTGTGACGGGAAATGCTGACGTAATCGGCGCTCGCCCCTACCAACAGAAAATAAACGTTTAGTTTCACCACGCAATTTTGACATTACAGCTGCTAGGTCGGTGGCGTTTGCAGAAATGAAAAAAAAAATCTGGGAAGTCGACATGAATTGTTCCGTTCAAATACGATATGTGACGAATCTGAACGACCGCCCCATCGGACATCTTTTATTGTGCCACTTACATGCAGTTACCGCTGTTTGCAAATTGGTAATCGCCAAGTGTGAACGTACATGGTTTTCCCTTCAGTTCTTCATCTGAAATGGATAGTATCTGATAATAAACCCATTCTTAAATAAACAGCTCTAAAACCGGCAGTGTAATTACAATGTACAGCCGACACTTTCATACGCCGGCACGCCAATACTATTTCCGTCGATATATCGATGCTCTGTTCCGGTATACCGAGGACCGATGATGATGCGTTTTTATATATCGATGTACCAAAAAACCGATATTTTTGAAAATATCAACAGTCGCACCTAGGACCATAACCTACATCACCTTAATCATCTTACAGCTGGTTTAAAAAAATGCATCCCACCACGGGGGATTTCTCCTTGTTAGCGTAAATCGTACTAATATGGGGTCCACTGCTGCGACGTTTGGCAAATTGGTTTTACTTGCACCGGAGTGCCCTCCCCCCCCCACCCCCCCCCCCCCCCCTCTCACCGGAGCCATCAGTTACCTAATGGAGGCAAGTCCTGTGCAACACTTGTCTGTGAAACGTGTAAACTTCGTTCTGATTGTGCTTTGTTTTAACTATTTGTATGTCGTATTTTCTGAGTGTCACTTTGGGAACAGCAAAATATTTGCCAAAAAGATAGTATGATACTGAATAAAGGCACACTGAGGCTGAGTGGCGTATACTATGGTTTGCCGCGAGAATTCGATTCTGCTTTGAGTCACATCTCTGTCTCTGGAGTTAGCACGGTGGGCATTACAGAAAAGGATCAGGTCGCAGATGTTTTAAATCAATAGAGAACGAAAGCCAAAGACGTCGCCAGCCAAATCGGCAATGCCAGGTTACAGTCCGTGGACGTAAACAGGAGAAGAATACCGGGTCGCGTCAGTAGAAGGTTCAGTGAGCCTGAGTTCTTATCGGCTGTTTGTCAAAGGACCAGACGGCGTAACTCGGCTAGCACGTCTTGAGCGGATGGTATCGAATCACGTCGACTCCGATATCTCTGTGTCTCTCTGTCTGCCGAAATCGCAGTCGCACGATGCTGCAAGTCTTTGTTTATACGAGATATACGTAATGGTACAGGCGACGAGCGATTGTATCCACAGGCCATAGAGAAAGGGCTGGTAAAAATTACTGAACGTCATTGGTTACGAAGTACTCTTTGAATCAGTTTATTAACCACCAATAATTTATTTTCGCCAATAGTACCGAGATAAAAGGCTCAACTTAAAAAAACACATTAAAGACTAAACTCGAGCGTTCATTCTAAAGAAAAAGCGTTAAACATTACATACCAAAAGTGAAACAGTTTACATACATTTTAAAGTTCTTTTTTAAAAAACTACAATTCAACAAAGCATTTGATATTAATAATCTATATTAAAGTTAAGCCGAGGCACATCATAACCTGAAAATTACAGGGCAGGGCACAAACTCACAGGCGAAACATCAGACCCCAGAGGGAGGCCTCGCGACACAGCCGCCCCTCCTCCTACCCCCTGCGATAACTGCCGAGAGAGGATAGGCAGTGCTCTACAACACGTATAGCAAAGCCCTGTTAAGCAGTGAACAGCTTAAACAAAATAAAAGCCATTACCACTGCTCTAAAATAAATCCCGTAACTAAAGTTAAGTTAAGATTAAAGTGCCACTGAATGTTAACTCGCTTCTCTAGTTAATGTTAACAGGTTCGAGAGGGGTGCACACTTAAATCCGGAATCGCTACCGGCAAAGTATAGAAAAAAATATTACTGTCTGAAGTGCAGCTCAAACGTCACCAAAATTTTAACAACTGCTGAAGCAGCTTTCAAACTAGTATCCACAACCCAAGGTATACAAATGGACTTTTATTAGTTTCATGATCAAACCAGAGGTTCTTAAGAACTTCAGTTGTCCTCCGACAATTGTTTGTAGCAAAGTTTTACGTATAATTTAAGAGAGGCGTGAATCATTTAAGCATCTGTTAAAGGTTGTTGCATATAAGGTGGAAAAAACTTACTGGCTACAAAAAACAATTGAACGCCACTAAATAAAGCGGACCCGTTTCCTTAATACCATCAATGTTACTTAGAATAGGACACAGGCCGTTAGGGCATAAGATTGAATCACCAGAACAGCAATCTGCGCTTTACAGAATGAAATTTTGACTCTGTAGCGGAGTGTGCGCTGATATGAAACTTCCTGGCAGACTAAAACTGTGTGCCAGACCGAGACTCGAACTTGGGACCTTTGCTTCTCGCGAGCAAGTGCTCTACTGACTTTTTTGGTCTTTGATCTCATTTTGTTCGATATTGTTCATTGTATTTGTTCGGGGTGGATGTCCCATGATACCCGTTCAAGTACATTGTTGAGCCATTCACTCAGTTTTTTTATTATAGAGGGCAACTAACCCTCTGCCCTAACACGCTGATCCACGATGCCGGCGAGCTACCCAAGCACGACTCACGTTCACTCCTCATACCTTCAACTATGTCAGTACCTCATCTCCTGTCTTCCAAGCTTCTCAGAAGCTCTTCTGTAAACCATACGGAACTAGCACTCCTTGAAGAAAAGAAATTGCGGAGGGATGGTTTAGCCACAGCCTAGGGGATGTTTCCAGAATGAGAGGCTAGGGGTGCTAGTTCTGCAACGTTCACAGAAGAGCTTCTTTAAAGTTTGGAACGTAGGAGACGAGGTACTGGCAGAACTGAAGCTGTGAGAACGGGTCGTGAGTTGTTCTTGGGTAGCTATGTCGGTAGGGCAGTTGTCCGCTAGTCTTGGTCCGGCACAAAGTTTTAACCTGCCAAGAAGTTTCAATCTGCACTTTACTTAAATTTGGAAGCCAATTATTTTTATCATTTACTCAAAACATAAGGCGATTTCCCCACCAGAGAGTTGAACACATACCACAAATCCTTTAAAAATAACGTAAAGTGGAAAATAAAATGGTGGAGTGCAGCAGAAGAAAAACACCGAAAAACCATGCAGAAAGCTAGTGCCAAGTTGCTTCAAACACAAGAAGCAGCAGACAATGGATACAAGTCTGTGGAGAACATACAAGTGACTCTCATCATAAACATAAGTAAGCGGAACCAGGCTCTTTTCTCGACCAAAGAACTCGAAGAATGTGTTAATCGGTGCCCGGCAAAATCCTGTGGTGAAGGTGTTCCGCTTGCCTGGTCAGAACGAGACTCGACTGGTGGAATTCGCCGAATCGCAACAAATTCTGCGGGAGGGGCTCCGGTATTGCGCGAACAAATACAGCCAGGACAGGAATAGACTGGCGCAGCACATCACGTCAACAGCCGCATCGCCCTGCACGGAGAACGACGACCACCAACGCCAACACCAGGAAAACGATGAGTTGGCAATGCTGACTAATTGCTCTCCACGTAGCTCCTACGTCCCACCGGACATGCCATCCACCATAACCGCCCAGTCCCGACTGCCCGCACCCCTTCCCCCGCATCCCATATCTTTCCGCTCATTCCACTTCCCCTCTTTCAGCAAGCCTCTGACCGGCAAGGCACGGGCTCAACTCGCTGGCGCGAGCTATGAAACTCGGCATAATCCTCACATGAGCTTTTGTGTTACGGTAGATCCCACAGGAATGCTTAATGCGATCGTGAGAAGTAGTCCTTTTGTTATACAGGGTGTTTAAAAGGTGGTCTACAACGATGAAGATAGAACAATATCCGTGAACTTTTTGGGAAAGTATCCTGACAACACACAAGACCTTCAATCACGTACCACACTCGTATCAACGTCATTTAAAATAAAAAGCATGTCGTATGGGTGACAAAGACCTGCCCTCAGGACGTCATATGTAAAATGTGCTGTGTTGACATCTGTGTTCCACACACTCCTGACACACCGGCGAGCCGTCCCGCCCTAAGAGAAGGCCACATGTCAGGTAGAATTTCGCACGTATTCCTCAAACGTTCGAAAAGGACGCACGGCTCTATGTCGCAGTTGCCCTTTTGGGGGGGAGGGGGGAGGGAGGGAGAGGGAGAGAGGGGGATCACTCTTCTAATGGTTTGATGCGGCCCACCTCGAATTTGTCTCCTTTGCCGATTTCATCCTCTCAGAGCAGCAGTTCTACCCAACGTCCTTAATTATTTGTTGAATATATTCCAATCTCTCCTCGTCTCTACGATTTTTACGCTTTGCAGCTCCCACAAGTACAACCGATGTTATTTCTTGACGTCTCAACACATCATCACCACGCTATCCGTTCCTGTTGACAATGTTTTCCACATGTTCCTATCCTCGAGGATTCCGCGGAAAATCTAATTTCCTACCAGCCCATGTAATTCTCTATATCCTTCTACAGCACTACATATCAAATACTTCTTCTTCTTTTCGGGCTTGCCAATAGTCCATGATTCACTTCCATTTAGTGCTGGGCTGCATATATACATTCTCAGAAATCTCTTTCTCACAATAAAGCTGATGTTTGAGACTAGTATACTTCTTTTGGCAGGGAATACCTTCTTTGGCTGCAAGTCATCTGATGGAGCGCAGCAGAGAATACTTCTGGTACCACTATCTGATATCCCCTTTCCCTATTTTTTTTTTTTTTGAGAATAGTACGTGGGAAGAATGACTGGCGGCAAACCTCTATATTAGCTCTATTTTCTCGAATTTCCTCGTTGTGGTCATTTCGCGAAATGTGTTTGAGGGGAAGCAACATGTTGTTTGACACCTCCTGGAACTTACTCTCATGATGTGCTATGCCTTTCTTGAAGCGTCTGCTACTGGAGCTTGTTGTGCATCTCTGTAACGCCCTCGCGTCGACTAAACGACCCCGTGAAGTAAAGTAATGTCCTTCGTTGCTGTGGTACCATTCAAAGATCTTGGTACTTCAGTACCACGCCACAGTCACCATTGTGTATTGATACAAAAGACACCTGCGATGTCTCATTGCTATCCTCAAAGACGGATGGGAGAGGCTGAAGAACACACCCTTTCCGTCAGCACTGCAGCACCCTCACACAGATGTCAATATAGAGCTGAGTATGGAAGCGCTAATTTCTGATCTCAAATGAAGCAGTCGACATCATCGTGTAGGACTCAGAATTATTCAAGTAACAGATGGAAATACACTTTTATAAAAGTTGCATTTTGTACTTCAAGAGATAAGTTTGTTAATTAGTGCATCAAGTGACACTTTAATGACAGGTGAAAAGTATGAAGCTTTCCTGTAGCAAAGAACTGTATCAAGGTAAGTAAATCCACTTAATCATTCACGCAATAAAGTCGAATGGTGTTTCATATGCCGTAGTTCGGATAAGCAATCTCCCAGAGCAATCAAGGAACCCACAGTTATGGTCGGTACCAGAATGATGAGAAGTACTTAATAACCAGTGAAGCAAGCGTCTCGTAAGCCTCATCTTTCACGGATGATTTGAAGTTTCTGAAGATTCTTCCTATAAATCTGAGTGTGGTATAAGCTTTTCCTACTATTAGTTTCATGTGTTCATTCCGCTTACGATCACTTCTAACTGGTAATCCTAGATATTTCACGGTACACAATGTTTCCAGCAATTTGTCCTCATTGGTGTAGTTCTACAGTAGTGGCTTTCTACTTCTGTGTACGCACAATACATTACATTTATTTACATTTAGAGACCACTGTCGATCCCTCCACCATTCACTAATCCTCTGCAGGTACTTTTCTACAGTATTCTGGCGTTTCCAGACACCTAAAGCTGCTTTCTACGTTCTGTGTTATTTTGCTTCCAAAGTAGCAAAATTTCTCACTTGTCATTCGTGGTCTCCGAGCCCGTTGTTATATTTATGGCTAATATCATTTCTGTCTCTCTTTAGTACTTACGTCTTATTTTTCTTTTTTCATAGTCCATTACTTCTTATAGGTACTGACTGAATAGTAGTTGCGAAAGTCAACATCCTGTCTTACACCCTTTCTAATCACAGCATTTCATTGATGTGCCAGTCGTATTATTCCAGTTTTTTCTTGTAAGCATTGTGCGAAGAGTGTTCAAAAGAAACGGTACGAAACGACACTTGATGTCTAATTTATGTCTTTCTTCGAACGTAATCACCAGATGGCTGAGTACAACTATCCCACCGTTTCAGGAGCCAAAGGATTCCCTGTCCTCAAACTTCCTGTGGCTGTGACATGAGACAGTCGTCCACTGTGTCTTTCTGTTCGTCGCCCGAGTTGAAGCGCTTTTCCATCAGATGATTTATGGCGACATGTCCAGAGTGTAGGGCTGATGAAGAAGCTGCTACCACTTGATCTTGGCCATCACGATTACTGTCACCAAGGAGATGTACGGACGCGCGTTATCGTGGTACGGAATCATTCCCTCCGTGAGCAGTCCATGCCGTTTGCTGTTGACAGACTTGCATAAACTACTGAGTGTCTCTCAGTACACGTCGCTGTTAATGGTTTTTCCGTGCTCGAGGGGTTCAATGAGTATTGGGCCACCTACGTCGAAAAAGGCCGTGAGCATCACCTTGCCTACTGAGGGCAAAGCTCTGAATATTTTAGGGATAGCTGACAACACATGCTACCATTACTTAGACGTCTCACTACATTACCACAAAGAAACAAGTGTAAATTTCAATCGGCTTAGTTGTTCAACGTTCCGTACCTACTCATTTGAACAATCATTACATACGTATTAGCCTTCTTTACACTTAAGATTGCAGTGGAGCGTGTTGTATCTAGAGGATAGCGTACCGAGGAACAGAGTATATTTTTTGGTCGGTACTTCTGTACAGTGACTGGTTTTAGATTCACCTTAAGGTATGGGCACTCGAGATTGCCTTAAGCAATTTCCCCAATTTTATGACGTTCTTGTTGTTGTTAGACATGAAGTTGTGTTTCGTGTAGTGTTTGTAAACAGTTCGCGATGTATTCATGCAAGTGCTCCACTCACATTAATGTGATCACCGCCTGTGTTCGACGTCAACGTGCACTAATCACTCACAGACGGCTGCAGATCGCACCAGTAGTTCGGTTCCGTCACTGTCGGGGAGACGCAGTAAACAGTGCAATCGTTGTTGTAATGCAGAAACGGAACGATTTTTCTGACATCCAGAAGAGAGTTAACATTGGCCTTTGGGCAGATCGTAAAAGCATTTCCGGAATTGGTAAATTTGTTAAGTGTTCGCGTTAAAGTATACCCTGCATTGCAAAATGGCGCTATGTAGAACTGGCGCCGAAGCTGCTGTGGTGCTTCATAGGCCATAGTTGACAGGGGTGAACGACGAAGGTGGAGGTGTGTGCGGGGTAACAGACGTGCTCAGATGGTACATAGCTCTGAGCACTATGGGACTTAACATATGAAGTCATCAGTCCCCTACAACTTAGAACTACTTAAACCTAACCAACCTAAGGACATCACACACATCCATGCCCGAGGCAGGATTCGAACCCGTGACCGTAGCAGTCGCGCGGTTCCAGACTGAAGCACCTAGAACGGCTCGGCCACAGCGGCCGGCTACAAACGTGCAGGTGTTGAGCAACTGACTGTCTAGATGAACTACACCAACAGTGTCTCCTCAATGACTGTTCAGCTGACGTTGCTGCCTATGAGTCTACGCAGCAGGCGTCTGATTCATACACCCATACTGACTGATATTCATCGATGCCAAAGACTGGAATTGGCACGCCAGTATCGGAACTGGGGGTCTACTGAGTGGCGACAGATGTGCAACGGTACCACCGACCACCTTAAAAGGTCAATCGACGCTAACGTTACACTTCTGTGAGAAATTTTTGATAGCTGTGACCGTGAGATAACCTAATGGAAACAGAACAATCAAACTGGGATTCATTTCCGAAGGGTATAAACAAAAGTTAACATGTGTGTCAGGAATAAACGTTCCCCCAGCATAAAAACAAGTTGTAACATTACGTATTAAAACTGGTCGCCAGCCTAATTAGGCATTCTTGTGTCAAGCAAAATTGTAAAGCAGAAGGCAGTGCTAAGACTAACCTAACCTTCCTTGATACATACACTGAACTCTTTCCTTATATCAGTTCATACTACAACACAGTAAGTTAACCTTGCAGATGAATGTGCTACTATTAAACAAATGGCAAACGAGATTCTAAATTAACATATGCCTCTCAATAACACGTACTTTAAACGAACTTCACTATCTGATCAAAGATATCCGGACGGCCCCAGAAACATACGTTTTTCATATTAAGTGCATTGCGCTATCACCTACTGCCAGGTACTCCATATAAGCGCCCTCAGTAGTCATTAGACATCATGAGAGAGCAGAACGGGGCGCTCTACGGAACTCACGGACTTCAAACGTGATCCGGTGTTTGGGTGTCACTTGTGTTATACGTCTGTACTCGAAATTTCCACACTCCTAAACATCCCTAGGTCCATTGTTTCCGATGTGATAGTGAAGTGGAAGCGTGAAGGGACACGTACAGAACAAAAGCGTACAGGCCGACCTCGTCTGTTGACTGACAGAGCCAGACGACAGTTGAAGAGGGTCGTATTGTGTAATAGGCGGACATCTATCAAGACCATTACACAGGAATCCCAAATTACATCAGGATCCACTGCAAGTACCACGACAGTTAGGTGGGAGGTGAGGAAACTTGGATTTCATGGTCGAGCGGCTGCTCATAAGCCACACATCACGCAGGTAAATGCCAAACTACGCATCACTTGGTGTAAAGAGCGTAAACATTGGACGATTGAACAGTGGAAAAACGTTGTATGGAGTGACGAATCACGGTACAAGATGTGGCGATCAGATGGTAGGACTTGGGTATGGCGAATGCCCAGTGAACGTCATCTGCCAGCCTGTGTAGTGCCAACAGTAAAATTCGGAGGCGGCGGTGTTATGGTGTAGTCGTGTTTTTCATGGAGGGGGTTTGCAGTCCTTGTTTTGCGTGGCACCATCACAGTACAGCCTTAGGTTGATGTTGTAAGCACCTTCTTGCTTCCCGGGTTTGAAGACCAATTCGGGGATGGCGACTGCACCTTTCAACAGAATCGTGCACCTGTTCACAATGCAGGGCCTGTGGCGGAGTGGTTACACGACAATAACATCCCTGTAATTGACTACCCTGTCGGAGTCCTCACCTGAATCCTATAGAACACCTTTGGGAAGTTTTGGAACGCCAGCTTCGCGCCAGGCCTCCCCGACTGGCATCGATACCTCTCTTCGGTGCAGCACTCCGTGAAGAATGGGCTGCCATTGCCCAAGTAACCATCCATCAGCTGACTGAACGTGTGCCTGTGAGAGTGGAAACTGTCATAAAGGCTAAGGGTGGGCTAACACCACATTGAATTATTGCATTACCGATGGAGGGCGCCACGAACTTGTAAGTCATTTTCAGCCAGGTATCAGCATACTTTTGATCACATAGTTTAGGTGTAACAGCTTAAAAACCAATTACCGACACACGTGAACTAAAAGCAATACTGAAAAGGGAAAAGCTTGAAATTAGTCTGAATTTAAATCAGGGGTTCTGCCAATGATCATGATCTATAACTTCACTGCTTAGTGCAGGGTCTCTATGCCTGTGCATTAACCAACTTTCATTAGAATAGATAACACAGTAAATAGTTCTTTCTTAATCTCGGTTTGACGCAACCAAACAGAATGCAGTCTAACTATGCTGCCTCTGAAGGAGTCTATGAATTGATTCAATAACTAACTAGCCTAGTACATAGGGACCCTTGAAGTTTCATGTTTTGAAGAACCGTGGTCATTAACAAAACAACATCAGTATGTATGAGAAATGGTAATTATTCGTATCATTAATTCTTAAAGCACAACAAACTATAAATCTTTAAATAACAAATGTGCTATAATAAGCAGTCTTTTGACTTACTCAAAAATATAATCGGCTGTGGAAGTGAGAGAACAACATTAAATTCAAGTTCAACCACTTTCTCATAATGAATCAGGACACTTGAAATTAAATTCGCTGATAGGATTCCTGTCCAGGTTTGTGATTTGGGATAATCACGGGTGTAAGATAGAGCTTTTAGTAACACCACGATTATTATTAAAATCAACCGAATTTCACAAATACATGGTTCATTTACAGAGTGCCAAATATAAACAATTTAGTGGAAGGGTGGTGGTACTTGTGGTGCAATTTTCAGTGGCTGTTAACCTGGTGGCGATGCCATTAAAAGAGACCCACTACTGTACAGCTACACTATTGATGACAAACAGCTGGAGACAGCGTCTGCCGTAAAATATCTAGGAGTAACTATCCAGAGCGACCTTAAGTGGAACGACCATATAATATAGGTAGTGGGAAAAGCAGACACGAGACTCAGATTCATCGGAAGAATCTTAGGGAAATGTAAGTGATCCACGAAAGAAGTGGCTTATAAGGGCTTGTTAGCCCAATTCTTGAGTATTCTTCATCTATCTGGGATCCCTAAAAGATAGGACTGATAGAGGAGATAGAGAAGTTCCAACGAATAGCGGTGCGTTTCTTCAAGGGGTCGTTTAGCTGGCGAGAGAGCGTTACGGAGTTGGAGTTGCTAAACAAACTACACTGGCAGACGCTACAAGAGCGGCGTTGTGCATCACTGAAAGATTTACTATTGAAATTTCGGGACAGCACTTTTCAGGAGGAGTCTGACAAAATATTACCTCCCCCCACATACATGTCGCGTCTTGACCACGACGAGGAAATTCGAGAAATTAGAGCCAATTACACCAATACAGATGTTCACCGACAATCATTCTTCCCACGCACTATTCGCGAGTGGAAAAGGATTGGAGGGATCAGATAGTGGTACCGAAAGTATCCTCCGCCAAACATTAGGTGGCTTGCGGAGTATGATGTACTGTTGGCCTCTCTCTGTTACATATCTTCTTGGCGTCGGAATTCTGTTTTTATAGGGTCATAATAATGGTATCACCAAATGTAGCATTCGAGGCCCATAAATACTGCCCTTAGGCTCTTCTGGCCTCAAAACTCCATAAATATGAACCACAATGATCCGCTACTGCTAGCTAGGTGTTAACCACAGCACCGCTTGGCCCAGACTCCTTACTCGTCACAAAGGACGAGTTGCCATTTGCACGCCAGCCACATCTTTTGCACTCCGCCAGTCTATTTCCGTAGCTGCGGGGCTTCTCCACATCTTTTACATTCAACACTACGTTCCCTAATTATGGACCAAGTCATTTACAGTATATTATATAACAATCATTCAATCCACAAGCATAAGTTAAACAACATTGTTCAAAAGTTCACATAATTGAAATATATAAACATAGTCAAAGAATTTCCATGATAGTTACTACACTCTACGTAAGCAACACTACAAATTGATAGAAATATCGATACATATACAAAACAGCTCATAAATAGGTGTTTCAGGTGAACTTTTCAGATGAATCACGTTTTATACTCATCCATCGGACTGATGATGTCGGCGTGTGCAGCTTGAAAAGTTTGAAAGCAAACACTTCAACCAGGAGAGAGCGTTGTGGTCAGGGTAATGTTTTCGTGGCATTACCTGGGTGATGTCATTCCGGGAAGCACAAAGAATCGCCACAAGTATGCAGCTATCCTTGGGAACCATCTCCTCCCCTACATGTAGTTTTCATACGTACATGGCATCCACCAACAGGACAATGCAACGTGTCATGCAGCTTGCGGTGTATATGCGTGGTTCGAAGAACACCAGGAAGAGCTTAGCCTGCTCCTCTGGCCTTCAGACTACCCTAATTTAAGCAAAATCCAAAATCTGTGGGGCCATCATGATCGACCTCTTCGCGCCATTGATCCGTAACCGAGAAACCTCGTCGACACTCTTCCTTCGCGTCTCGTTCTCCAAAACATTGAGTATACCGCTGTTTATTGAACTATTTGTGTAACATGTGGACAGCTGAGCATACTTCTTCTGTCATGTTCCATCTTTTACTTTAAAACAGAATGTCTTTTACCATGGAACGTGTGACATTTGCAACGTCTCAACAATTTTATCTGCGTCGCAAATTGAAATTTGTATTGGTTTCCTATAACTTCAATTTCAAATTTTTACCTATAACTGCTTACATTTTCGATAATGTTTCTCCTTAATTTGACTTCACTTACTGATTATAGGTGTGTAATAGAGCAGTAACATAACAGATAGACTATTAAATACAGAAACGGCAACATTTTGTCTATTACAGCGCTTTTAAAATTCAGTCGAATTATTGTTCGTGTTACTTAATGTGTTGTGCCTTGAACTGGTTTTCACATTTGGTAACTTCCCAAGTTTTCGGAGCATTTTGTTGTAATTTCAAAAAAAAAAAAAAAATATATTGCAGAACATAAAAAGGGAATGCCGTCATTTAAAATGCAACAAGAAATACATTCAGCTTGCACTACAGTCGGACACCTGAAAAGTGTGCTAAGCTACAACCTATGTCCTTAAGAACGGTAATCACATATATAAATAATATGGGGTCGGCAAATGATCCTTTCAGTGCAGAGGCGGACCATGAACTCTCACAGGAGTCCGCGAAATGCCACGAGTACTGAGGATAAGGGGGAAGGGCACTACATAAGCAATGCGCAGATAATGTTGGGTCTGAGAGGAGGCTTGCCAGGGTAGTGCGTGCGGTTTTGAAGACTACTGTGTCCGGAAGGCACAGTGGTCAGCGCATCTGGCTAGTAAACAAGAGACCTGGGTTCGAATTCCGGCCCAGCAAAAATTTTTGACTTCTCCCATTGGTTTAAATCAATGCCCGCTGGCAGCTAATGTGTTTAATTCCTTTGCGCCTTGATTTCAGATTGAGTTCCTGTTCTCCAAGAACACTGTTCAATAATAATACACATTCGTAAAAAATATTATTTCCAGTTCATGAAAAACGGAGGGTAATTTCCCCCAGAAGAATAGGCAGTGCGCCGGCGGCGCAGCTCACAAAGATGGCACTGTAGCACGTACCACATGTTGTATATGAATAAACCTCCTCTGAGACAGGTCAGTGTGTGGAAGACCGACAAGCAGTTGAGCAACAAAAGAATAATCACGTTAGCTTTATTCATGAGTACAGAACGTGTGGCGTGCTATTGTAGCGTACGAATCGCTTTGGTCTGAACGAAAAGTGAAGGACAGTTCTTTTGAGGGTCTGAGCGCCTTCAGAGCCGTTCCGACACGACGAGAAACGTCAGGAGCCCTCCTTGAAGCGCGCCAAAGGACACGCGCAGCGAGCTGGCGCGCCGCGCCGCGGCGTGGCGCTGCGTGAGTCGTCATTGAAGACGGACTAATCCAATTATGCCTTTAAAGCTGTTGCGCGCCGGAAAGATGAAAGCGCAACCGCCTTCGGCGCGGAGCGCAGCACAAGAGGATTAACTTTACACACAGGCGCACTGCGCGAGAGCTGCGTTCCTCTGGGGCGGACGACAAACCAATGTAACATTTAAGTCCCTCCTGTGGAACGTCGTTAACGCCGCAGTGACGAGGCTTATTTGGTTTCTTACTGAGGCAGCAAATTTATTCTTATTTCCGCCGAAAAGTACGGGTATAGAAATATTTCGACGAGATTACTTCTCGGCTTTAACTATCGTCTGACGACTTAATCGCTCTTCGTTGTACTGCAGCATATGAGGAAAGCTTTACAACGGGATTCGCTCGTCGATGGAACTGAAAAAGAAATACCATTCGAAACTTGAAACTATGCTAAGGCCTTCATCAGAATTTTAAGTTCCAACTGTATTTGGCTCACCACCTCACTTTCTCAGCCTTTCTGATACGCAATAATGCAATGTTTTTAAAAACTCTTCATCGGATTACACAAGACTATAGCTTTTCCACGTATGAAGACAGAAAATTGGGATACATTGTAACCCATTCATACGCGGTACGACTCTAAACCCATTCTGTTCAAAAGAACCATATGATTAAACATATGTATATCTTTTACGTGCATTTACATATAACTTTGAAGCAGTTCTATCAGTTTAATTTGGGACGAAATATATCATTTTCCTTTCACAAGTATTCAATGTGCCCTTCGGCAGACGTATGACAAGCATCAACTATAGTCAAACTCGTCTCGTACTTTTACGAGCACGTTTCTAGTTATAGTATCCAGTGCTGTTTACGTTGCCGTGCAGTGTCGCTGTTCACACAAAGATATTCGAAGCATAGGTACATAGACAGTGTTTTATAATCCCCACAAATAAAAATCGTGTACCATGAGTCTGGCCAACCTTGGAGGAGCAGGAGATTAGTGTTTAACTTCCCTTCGACAACGAGTTCATTAGAGACGGAGCACAAGCTCGGATTACGGAAGGATTGGGGAGGAAATCGGCAGTGCCCTTTCGAAGGAACCATCCCGGCATTTGCCTGAAACGATTTAGGAAAATCACGGAAAACCTAAATCAGGATGGCCGGAGACGGGTTTGAACCGTCGTCCTCCCGCATACGAGTCCAGTGTGCTAACCACTGCGCCACCCATGCTCGGTCAACCTTGGTTACTCAGACTTGGAAAAAATTACCTGAGAATTCCGGGTGTGAGGAGGATGAATGTATGAGTACGCTGCTGACAAAGTAATGGTAAGAAGGGATGATGAGGTAGGTGGGGGGGGGGGGGGCAGAGGCAGAATACGACAATAATGACTTTTCCTTTCTCTCAGCTGTATTAAAAAGTGTGTGAAATCTTACGAGACTTAACTGCTAAGGTCATCAGTCCGTAAGCTTACACACTACTTAACCTAAATTATCCGAAGGACAAACACACACACCCATGCCCGAGGGAGGACTCGAACCTCCGGCGGGATCAGCCTTAGACCGCCTGGCTAATCAGCTGTATTATATATCAGCCTTAATCAGGAATTTAAATGATTTTTAAACATCGCTAATTTATATGAAATAATATTCATCTAAGTAACATCCTTTCAAATATCAGGTATTTTAAAATTTGAGGTATATTAAACTCAATAAAACTGAATTTCAATGCTACATGAAAATGCAGAATTCCTGCAATTCCCTGAGTTTTTTTCTGGTAAAATGCTATTCTGCATCTACATAGGTACTCCAAAAGCCACGATGCGATCCATGGCGGACAGGACCTTGCACCACTACTTGTCATTTCCTTGCCTGTCGCACTCGGAAATAAGAGCGACCGCTACCTTGTACTTCTTAGCAGTTTGTGTAGTTAAAACGTTTAAAATGAGTGTTTTTAAGTGTGAAATTTTTGGAAACGAATACAATTATTGGAAGACTCTGAGGCAGCATATTTCCAGAGCTCACCCACAGCAGTTGAACGAAATCGTACCTCATGTTACAAAAATAATGAACCTCCATGTTCCTATCTGTGCTACACTTGCGACAAGAGTTTTAGTTGGGAAAGAAGTTTAAAACACCACCAACAATACAGTCATGGCGTAATGAAGCAGCAGAAGAGATTGAAGTGTATAATATGCACATTTAAAGTAGAGTCAGAAAGGTGTTGGACTGATCATTTCCACGCCACTAATCAAATACATGTAATATCTGGCGATCTGGAGGTCTCTAGCGAAGGTGGATTTTTGAAGTGGAAAAAGGAAATTGAACATGATACACAATCCAGATTCGTCAATCACCGTGGCATTAAGTTTGTTGATGATTGCTCAACCTGTAAGTATGTTTGGCATCATTCAGGTCAGTTTCTTTCCAAAGGTGATACTTTCCAAACGAGATGCTTAAAAATGGCAAGTAGGAACAAAATTGATGGAAAGTGCGCTGTATGGATGAAAGTCTTCTATAAGAAAGAAAAGTGCCTTGTTAATTTTGTGTCCACTCGTGTTGTACACGATCTAGGCTTAACTCATTTCAATCTGACACCACAAGAGCATAGCTGCAGACATTGCTGTAGTAATCCTGTTTCCCATTGTTCTTGACAAAATTTGATCGACAGTGCAGGATTCAAATTCAGAGAGCGTACATCTCACAACAGTGCAAGACTTGCATAACATAGCAGCTTCTTATAATTTGGCTTCAAACCCAGTCGGACATCAAAATGATGCCATCAGTGTTGAAGCTTGGATACAAGAAGTTAAGCAAAGTGATATTCGGTGTGTATTATTTTATAAGCCTCAAGAAATAATCACTGACCATCACCCGGAATTGAGAAGCGAGAATGTCATGTTAGTAATAAAGAACACTGCACAAGATGAATTACTAACAAAATATCGAAATGATTATACTTGTGTTGATGGGACTGATGGTCTGAACAGCTATGATTTTGAACTTATCACAATACTATTACTGGATGATATGAGGCAAGGATTTCCATGTGCTTTCCTCATTCGCTTTCTTCATTTATAACAGAAATGACAGTGATGTGTTAAATATATTTTTCAGACTATGTAAAGACTCTGGTTGGACAGATCTGCTTCAAAGTATTCCTTTCAGATCTGGCAGAATCCTACAGTATTGCTTGGAACAGAGCAATGGGCCCCCTAAAAAGAGACTTGAACGGCACCTGGCATGCGGATTGAACATGGAGAAACAACATTAACAGTAAGGTTCTGCATGAGGAAGGTGAACTGAGGTGTACAATCTTGTTAAGACATTAATGCAGGTGAGAGATGTAGCTATATGTGAAGAATCACTGCAAAAAGCACTCCAGAAGCTTTATAGTGATCTAGTACATCCGAATGTGGTCATTATTTCGAGACCTACTATGAAAAAGAAATGCAAACTGTTGAGCATATTGTCACAGGATGCAAGCTGGACTCAATACAAAAATACACCTGGAGAGTATGCACAAGGCTTTGAAATACACTCCTGGAAATGGAAAAAAGAACACGTTGACACCGGTGTGTCAGACCCACCATACTTGCTCCGGACACTGCGAGAGGGCTGTACAAGCAATGATCACACGCACGGCACAGCGGACACACCAGGAACCGCGGTGTTGGCCGTCGAATGGCGCTAGCTGCGCAGCATTTGTGCACCGCCGCCGTCAGTGTCAGCCAGTTTGCCCTGGCATACGGAGCTCCATCGCAGTCTTTAACACTGGTAGCATGCCGCGACAGCGTGAGCGTCAACCGTATGTGCAGTTGACGGACTTTGAGCGAGGGCGTATAGTGGGCATGCGGGAGGCCGGGTGGACGTACCGCCGAATTGCTCAACACGTGGGGCGTGAGGTCTCCACAGTACATCGATGTTGTCGCCAGTGGTCGGCGGAAGGTGCACGTGCCCGTCGACCTGGGACCGGACCGCAGCGACGCACGGATGCACGCCAAGACCGTAGGATCCTACGCAGTGCCGTAGGGGACCGCACCGCCACTTCCCAGCAAATTAGGGACACTGTTGCTCCTGGGGTATCGGCGAGGACGATCCACAACCGTCTCCATGAAGCTGGGCTACGGTCCCGCACAGCGTTTGGCCGTCTTCCGCTCACGTCCCAACATCGTGCAGCCCGCCTCCAGTGGTGTCGCGACAGGCGTGAATGGAGGGACGAATGGAGACGTGTCGTCTTCAGCGATGAGAGCCGCTTCTGCCTTGGTGCCAATGATGGTCGTATGCGTGTTTGGCGCCGTGCAGGTGAGCGCCACAATCAGGACTGCATACGACCGAGGCACACAGGGCCAACACCGGGCATCATGGTGTGGGGAGCGATCTCCTACACTGGCCGTACACCACTGGTGATCGTCGAGGGGACACTGAATAGTGCACGGTACATCCAAACCGTCATCGAACCCATCGTTCTACCATTCCTAGACCGGCAAGGGAACTTGCTGTTCCAACAGGACAATGCACGTCCGCATGTATCCCGTGCCACCCAACGTGCTCTAGAAGGTGTAAGTCAACTACCCTGGCCGGCAAGATCTCCGGATCTGTCCCCCATTGAGCATGTTTGGGACTGGATGAAGCGTCGTCTCACGCGGTCTGCACGTCCAGCACGAACGCTGGTCCAACTAAGGCGCCAGGTGGAAATGGCATGGCAAGCCGTTCCACAGGACTACATCCAGCATCTCTACGATCGTCTCCATGGGAGAATAGCAGCCTGCATTGCTGCGAAAGGTGGATATACACTGTACTAGTGCCGACATTGTGCATGCTCTGTTGCCTGTGTCTATGTGCCTGTGGTTCTGTCAGTGTGATCATGGGATGTATCTGACCCCAGGAATGTATCAATAAAGTTTCCCCTTCCTGGGACAATGAATTCACGGTGTTCTTATTTCAATTTCCAGGAGTGTATGTACATTCTAATGCAAAGCAAGTGAAAAGACTGCGCTGATGTCGTTTGTAACCACAAAGCTGTTTGATAGGCTTACTGCGATCGTGAAAGGAAAGATAATTAATACAATAAAAGACATTCGTACAAGGCACGGGTCTATTTTAACGGATGACTTAGAGTTTGTTTTAATGGATGACTTCATTACTAAGGTAGACAGTGGTTAGGAAGTACCTTCTTCAAATTCAAACGATGTCTGCCTTGTGTAGGACAATGACGTTCATTATAAGCGTCAATTAGTGTGCAGTAAATGTGAAGTGTACATTCATCGGTAATCTTCCCCATGCATTGTTTACAGTATTACATTAAATATGTGTAAGTACTTTCATATTGTTTTCCAAACAGAAAAGAAGAGCAGAGGTGAAATTCCCTTGCAAAGTCGTGAACTGTTAGATGTACTTTTTATTGATGCTGAAGATGGGTCTGTGATTGATGAGAGGGAAGCAATTTTGGCCCAAGTAAGCACAATTGCTAGTTGTAACACCCAAGAAGCATAGTCAGATGAAAAGAAAAATATTGTCTCAATGTTTTCGGAAGGTATTGGTGGAATGTCAACTGCTGAAGTTAAGCTAGCCAAGAAAATGGTGACAACGTTGAAGGTGAATTTAGGTGCTGTTAGAACCCATAGTGGTAGCTCATCAGCCGAGAAAACAGTCGTGAGAGGAAGTTTGGGCCACAGAGGAGGCTGTTTTCGACAAATAAAAGGAAATCATTACACCACATACCTGTGGCTGTTCTTGATGTAGAAGAAAGCCATGGGATATTGAGACTCGTCTTGGTGAAGGTTTGTACCGCTAATTAGCAACCATTTAATGGTAATATCTTAATACCTGAAATGCTAATGTGCTCCACTCTGGTGCAGTAAGATCTATACCAGGATATATGTATATCACCATCCATGTAGTCATTAACATTCTCTTAAACTGTGATTTAAAACTTATTTTTAGTGCCCAACAATGACGCTGATGACATCATTTTGATGTCTGACTGACTTTGAATCCAAATTATAAGAAGCTGCAATGGTGTGCAGGTCCTGCAATGTTGTAAGATGTACTCTCTCCGAATTTGAATCCTACACTGTTGCTCGAATTTTGTCAAGAACAGTAGGAAATGGGATTTCTACAGCTATGTCCACAACTATGCTCTCAAGTTGTTGTGGTGTCAGATTCAAATGACCTAAGTCTATATCGTGTCCAACATGAGTCGACACAAAATTAACAACGCACTTTCCTTCCTTATAGAGGACTCTTATTTCTGCAGGGAAGTTTCCATCAATTTTGTTACTGCCTACCATTTTTAAGTATATCATCCTTTCACCTTTGGAAACAAACTGACCTGAATGACGGGAAATATACTTACAGGTTGACTAATCAACAACAAACTTAACGCCACGGTGTTTCACGTATCTGGATTTTGTAATGTGTTCAATTTCTTCTTTCCACTTGAAAAATTCACCTTCATTAGAGAACTCCAGATCTCCAGATTCCGCACGTATTTGATGAGCGGCTTGAAAATGTTCAGTTGAACATTTTTTTGACTCAGCTTCCAATGGACACATCATACACTTCAGCCTCTTCTGCTGCTTCATTACGCCATGAACGACTTGTTTGTGACGTTTTAAAATTATTTTCCAAGTAAATCTCTTGTCACTGATGCGAATGTGAAGGGCGATTACACAGGTCTGCTGAAAATATTTTTTGAAAGTTGTTTGAAATTTGATAACTGACTTTTATGTAGTTTACAGCGCTGATTTCAAAAATGCAATCCATTTTTATCCATCCCGTCACGTTTTCTCACAAAAATGGGAGTATTTTTGGGTATAATAACAAAATTTAAGCAATTCATCACATTCATTCCAACGTTGTAAAATTTTATTTTATTTACAAATGTTCTAAACTACATTTCCAGTACACTTCCCTTTCTCTTTAAGCTCATAAGTCCTTATAATAACGCTTTTACTTTCTGTCAAAGCTTCTTCTTTTATAGCTTTTCCGGCTGTGGACTCGTTGAGGGTCATCTCTTTTTATCATCCAGCAGTAGTCCGCTATCATATTGAAGTTCAATCTTCCTTGATATCTTCTTTCCATTTCTTTGATGTCTTGGTGGAATCTTTCGCCCTGCTCTTCACTTACATCACCAAGGTTTGCAGGGAAGTGGTCAAGATATGATTGGAGAAAATTAACTTTAATGCTCATGTTACAGCCCAGTTTCTTAAAGTTGTCGAACACGTCTGCGACGATTGTCTTGTAGTTTGGATTTCTTTTGTTTCCTAAGAAACCGCTAACAACTAATTTAAAAGATGTCCATGTTGCCTTTTCTTTGGGTTACATTTTGTCCACAAAGTTGGGACCTGTCATTAGTTTTCTAATGTCTGGTCCGACAAAGATTCATTCTTTTAGCTTTGCCTCGGATAAAACAGGAAACTGTCCACAAAGGTATCTGAAACACTCTCCTTCTTTTGGCACTGCCATAACAAATTGTTTCATCAGCCCCAACTTAATGTGAAGTGGCGGAAGTAACACCTTTTTGGGATTCACAAGGCTTTTCCTCTCACAATTTGTAACCCGTACCTGTAAGGTTTTTCTCAAGGGCCAAGCTTTTTTTTTATGTAGTGTTGCTTTCTCTCTACCGTCCCATTCACAAAGAAAGCAAGGGAACTTTCTATAGTCACTTTGTTGACCAAAGAGCATTGAAATCACTTTTGAATCACTACATAGTGTCTATTTGTGGTCTGAATAGCAGAGTTTGCTTAAAACCAGTTCAAGGTTTCCGTAACATTCTTGTAAGTGAACCGAATGTCCAACTGGTGTAGAAGCATACTTATCGCCATTGTGTAGAAGTACTGATTTAAGGCTTCTTTTTGAATAATCAATAAAAGGTCTCCACTCATCAGGAGCATATTATATTTAGAAACTATCACTGCAAAACACCAGGTCACCTTCTTGAGAGAAGAAAGATTCAGACTCCTTTTCCCTCGATCGATACCAAGAAAAGGATGTACCCGGAGCCAACATGTCTTTCAATCTAGATCCTAAATCCTCTGGCGATTCTTTAGAAAGGCCTAGGTCTCTAACTAAATCGTTCAGTTTAGATTGTGAGACTGAAATGGGATCGGTTGGGCCAGGATCGTAGCAGTCTCTGTCTTCTTCACTATCACCTTGCTGAGCCAATGGCTCCTGATCATCTATATCATCCGAAGGATCTGGAGGTCCATGAGGAACAGGGAAAACGGATGATTGAAATATTAGGGTAAGAAATATCCTGTTTGTTATTGAAACTGAAACCTCGTACGTTGCAAGAATAGAAATAGCAGTTATCACCATGATTTTTGGGGTTCCTCTAAACCGTTGGTATTCCAAAACGTAAGGGCTGCTTTTTACGTTGAAACCATTGCCTCAGTTCTTCAACACACACTGAACGAGCTTTGTGTGGGGCCCAAGGTTTATCTTGAACGCCTAACCTTATACCAAAATAGGCGAAATATACTTTTTCAACAAGATCGGAAATGTTTCTTTGTTGCTTTTTAACGCTGTAGTTACCACATATGGAGCAGAAGCAATCTGGCGAGTATATACATCCTCTGGTAGCCATTGTCCATTGTCCATAAAACAACTTCACAACAAAAGAAAATAGTCACTACTTAAAGCACTTGTAACAACAAGACGTGAAGAGCACAAAGTGAAGAGGTACTGTGCACTGAAGGACAATAGCAGAAGCTCACTGCTTCGTGATGGCGGGGGAAGGGGCAGCGCGACAGACAGGCGCTGACATGAGTATACTGCTGCTTTCTCCTAATTACTGTTTATTTTACGTACATCTTGTATAAAAAAAGGCTAAGTAACAGTTTATGGAGATCCTAAAAACAAAAATTCTAACTCACTAGTGTGCTGAGATATCGAAGAAAGCTAAATCTAGACAAGCAGTTTGTGAAATAACTGTACGTGATGGAATTTTTTCACTATTTTTCCCGAAATCAGCGTTGTAAACGCTATAAAAATCACTTAATAAATTTGAAACAATTTTTGTGTCGCAGACTTGTGCTACTTGTAACGTGAGGTACGATTTCATCCAACTGCTGTGGGTGCTCTCTATAAATATGTCGCCTCAGATTCCAGCGATAATTGTATTCGTTTCCACAAATTTCACACTTAAAAGCACTCATTTTAAATGTTTTAATTAGACAAACTGCTAAGAACTATTTCTATCAACACTACACTGCTAGTATAAGCAGCCGTTGTAAAACACGTGGACTACAAAAAAGCGGGGAACATGCAAGTTCTCACTGTATAAAAGCGACGAACAAACCGATGCGCTACACGGGGCGACGACCAAAGGTCATATCGACGCGCTACACTTTACACGTGCACTTGGTTGGTGTGTGTGTGTGTGTGTGTGTAGAGGGGGGAGGGGTAAATGGGCTTGGCTTGTGCAATGTCCGGGGCTGTCGCTAACGTTTCCTATCATGCAGTGATATTTTTTGATGATCCGGGAGTTTACATCAGCCCACCATCTGCTGTTTTGTGTCTTCATGTAACTTGAAAGGTGGGATCATGCCATGTTTGTAAAACAGTGTCTGGATGTTGAATTAGTAAACCCAGAAACTATCGACAGTAGCGCATTCTTTTTTCAAGTTTAGTTTCTTGCAATGCTTGCGTCATGAGAATTCTTTTAGGGCGAAAAGCGGATTTCTTCACAGTTCCCTGACATGCGCCATGTAAAACGCCTCTTCCCTACCTCAATCGACGAAACGATTTCCTTGGAGAGTTCCCCGAGCGCCTTCAAACTTTGTCAATAATCTCCGCACTCAATGGTGGTCGTGTTTACCACTGTCACTGTCCCCCTATTTCCTTAAGAACGTTAAAATTGTACATGTGTTGGAACATTGCGCACATTGAACTCTCTCCGGGAAGCCCGTTGTGTTTTGACAAATGAGTTTGTCTTCCAGTATGGTTTCACAGTAAAAACCCGCTCTCTACGTGTGTACAGCATTTTTTTGTCAGCAAAAGACTGCGAACTAATTTCTCGTTTTTGTCACGTGGCTCCAACTACACACCTACAGACGTCACAAACGGCGACCGATGATGCTACGAATGAACTAACAGGGTGAGCCGAGCAAGCACGGCATTATACTGGACAAAGGAGATAAAGGACCTCATGCGCAGAAACAACAATCTGTGGTGACGCTACTAACGACTTCAGGGAGTAACCGCGCTACAGTCGATAAGCCGCACTCGAAACACTCGGAGCGCAGCAGCTGTATGGGTTATCAGTACGAACTATACCGAGGCCCGCCAGGTGCCGCATCTGCCAACCCATAGGCATCACGTGTGTGGATAGCGATTGGTCGATGCCTCGTTAAATACCGGAGCACGAAGCTACGGTGGACAGTCGTCTTCAGTGAACGAGTCGTGTACAGTCTCCAGTTTTCGCCGAAACTGCACGCTGCAGTGTTCGTCCGTCGTCTCCTAGACTTAGGCTCCTTAGGCATCTCTCAGAAGCACAATAACAGGACCCCAGTACCATTGAGCACCTGTAATAATTCAAAACCTCTAATTGTACTGAACATTTCACAGGAAGAGCATCATTAAAGTTCAGTATTTCTTCATATTTAATATACATCATTTTATTACTAATTGTTGGGAATCTTTCTGATCGAAGATAATCTATTCTACGCCGTCCTCCTGCATTCCCAACACAATCACTTGCCAACAACGGGCGGTACTTCTGATTCTCCCAAAGCTGCTGAGATCACTGACACAATTTTCCCGTTTCTAAAAGCTTTCGGAGGGATATTTTGATCCATTTTAGGACATAACGTTTATACGTATCGCCCCGTACAACATGTCCACAGGTAAGCCATATTAAAGCTCTGTGCCGTCCAGTGTGACGTACAATATTCTCTAATACGGGAATCTTGCATGCCCTTCCACCACGCACCGGCAGTGAAGTTGAGGTCGTAAGAAGTTTCTGTGAAGCAGGGGCAGACCATTCTAGTCTGCTACTCATGGATTGTGACGGTAAATGCTGACAGGTTCTTAAGGTGGCGACCAGAAACTTGGCCATTTGTTTAAAACCGAGGACTTTGCCCATCACTGTCAGTTCACTTAAGTTACCGCATGTGAATAATTAAAAAAGGTGTAGAGCTGAAATTGTGATATTGGGACGGACTGAGATGGTACTTTCATACAAGTTACTGCCAACTCCATGAACTCATCATGGCGAATGAATGCGTCCTACTGGACAGAAGAAGGTGACTCTGCACGTATCTGTTACTCTCTCTTGGCTCAGACTTCGGAGATAGTCGTCAAAGGTTATGTACACCGTTGGTGGAAGCAATCAGAAAATGTGATTTGTAGCAGATAGTGCAGAACGGCGAAATCTTCATGGTCAAACTAAAAAAGAATGAATATTAACTGTCACTACGATTATAATTAGAATGAGACAAAATTAGAGGGAAGTGGGGATAGTAGACTTCAGCAAAGTCAGAGTGATGACCTGCATCGTATTGCGTCGTGAGTGTTCCACTTGCTACAGAGTAATAAAGTAATTATGATTTTTTTCGCCTTATTTCCTCAGTTACTGTCGGCTTAGTGAAAATACCGGCATAGGGAGGAAGGAAGGACGAAAGATTGGGTTTAACGTCCCGTCGACATCGAAGTCATTAGAGACGGAACACAAGCTCTGACCGTGTCAAGGACAGGGGAGGAAATCGGCCGTGCCCTTTCAAAGGAACCATCCCGGAATTTGCCTGGATCCATGTAGGGTAATCGCGGGAAAGCTAATCTGGATAGTCGGACGCGGGTTTGAACCGTCGTGCTCCCGAATGCGAGTTTAGTGTGCTAACCACTGCGTCGCCTCGCTCTGTAATATCGTAACAGCAGATAAAAATTCACCTGATGCCTTCCTAAGAGAGAGTCTCCATTCCTCCCAAGCTAATTATGTAAGTGTAGACCAGATATGGCTCAAATTCAAAGATACAGTATCGAGAGCAATAGATAGATTCATACCGCATAAGATAATAAGAGACGGGACTGACCCACCATGGTACACAAAATACATTGTCCCAGAAGCAACGAAAAAAGCACGACAAATTCAGAAGATCGCAAAATCCCCAAGACTGGCTAAGTTTCACGGAATCTGGAAATTTAGTGCGGACGTCAATGCAAGATGCTTTTAATTGTTTCCACTATGAAATATTGTCTCAAAAATGGTAGACAACCCAAAGAGATTCTGGTCGTATGTAAAGTACACCAGTGGCAAAAAACAGTCAATAACGTCACTGCACGATAGCGATGGAAATGTTACCGATGATGCTACCACTAGAGCGGAGTTACCAGATATACTTTTCACTAATTCCTTCACGAAAGAAGATGAGGTAAATATTCCAGAATTCGAAACCAGAACAGCTATTAACATGAGTGACCTAAAAGTAGATATCTTAGATGTTGCGAAACAACTCAAATCACTTAAGGAAGGCAAGTCTTCCGGTCCAGATGGTATACGAGTCAGGTTCCTTTCAGAGTATGCAGACACAATCGCATCTTTCCTAGCAATCATATACAATCGCTCACTTGACGAAAGGTCTGTTCCTGAAGAATGGTAGGTAGCACAAAAATGGCTCTGAGCACTGTGGAACTTAACATCTGAGGTCATCAGTCCCCTAGAACTTAGAACTACTTATACCTAACTAACCTAAGGACTACACACACATCCATGTCCGAGGCAGGATTCGAGCCTGCGACCGTAGCGGTTTCGCGGTTCCAGACTGAAGCGCCTAGAACCGCGCCGCCACACCGGCCGGCGTAGGTAGCATAGGTCACACCAATATTCAAGAAAGGAATCAGGGGTAACCCATTGAATTACAGACCCATATCACTGACCTCAATTTGCAGTAGGATTTTGGAGCATATACTGTACTCGAATATTATGAATCACCTTGAAAAAAATGACTTATTGATGCATAACCAGCACGGATGCAGAAAATATCGTTCTTGTGCAACACAGCTAGCTCTTTATTCCCATGAAGTAATGAGTGCTGTTGACAAAGGATCTCAGATCGATTCCTTATTCCTAGACTTCCAAGAGGCTTTTGATACCGTTCCTCACAAGCGACTATTAAACAAATTGCGTGCATATGGAGTATCGTCTCAGTTGTGTGACTGGATTCGTGATTTCCTCTCAGAAAGGTCACAGTTCGTAGTGATGGACGGTAAATCATCGAGTAGAACAGAAATGATATCTGGCGTTCCGCAAGGTAGTGTCATAGGCCCTCTGCTGTTACTGATTTACATAAATGATGTAGGTGATGATCTGAGCAGCCCCCCCCCCCCCTTAGATTGTTAGCAGATGATGCTGTAAAAACGTCTAGTACACTAATCAGACGATCAATTCCGATTACAAAATGATCTAGAGGTAATTTCTGTATGGTGCGAAAAGTGGCATTTGGCGCTAAACAAAGAAAAGTGCGGGGTCATCCACATTGGTGCTAAAAGAAATCCGATAAATTGTGGGTATACGATAAATCGCACAAATCTAAGGGCTGTCAATTCGACTGAATACCTAGGAATTACAATTATGAGCAACTTAAACTGGAAAGACCACATAGATAATATTGAGGGGAAGGCGAAACAAAGACTGCGCTTTGTTGGCGGAACACTTACACTCCTGGAAATTGAAATAAGAACACCGTGAATTCATTGTCCCAGGAAGGGGAAACTTTATTGACACATTCCTGGGGTCAGATACAACACATGATCACACCGACAGAACCACAGGCACATACACACAGGCAACAGAGCATGCACAATGTCGGCACTAGTACAGTGTATATCCACCTTTCGCAGCAATGCAGGGTGCTATTCTCCCATGGAGACGATCGTAGAGATGCTGGATGTAGTCCTGTGGAACGGCTTGCCATGCCATTTCCACCTGGCGCCTCAGTTGGACCAGCTTTCGTGCTGGACGTGCAGACCGCGTGAGACGACTCTTCATCCAGTCCCAAACATGCTCAATGGGGGACAGATACGGAGATCTTGCTGGCCAGGGTAGTTCACTTACACCTTCTAGAGCACGTTGGGTGGCACGGGATACAAGCGGACATGCATTGTCCTGTTGGAACAGCAAGTTCCCTTGCCGGCCTAGGAATGGTAGAATGATGGGTTCGATGACGGTTTGGATGTACCGTGCACTATTCAGTGTCCCCTCGACGATCACCAGTGGTGTACGGCCAGTGTAGGAGATCGCTCCCCACACCATGATGCCGGGTGTTGGCCCTGTGTGCCTCGGTCGTATGCAGTCCTGATTGTGGCGCTCACCTGCACGGCGCCAAACACGCATACGACCATCATTGGCACCAAGGCAGAAGCGACTCTCATCGCTGAAGACGACACGTCTCCATTCGTCCCTCCATTCACGCCTGTCGCGACACCACTGGAGGCGGGCTGCACGATGTTGGGGCGTGAGCGGAAGACGGCCTAACGGTGTGCGGGACCGTAGCCCAGCTTCATGGAGACGGTTGCGAATGGTCCTCGCCGATACCCCAGGAGCAACAGTGTCCCTAATTTGCTTGGAAGTGGTCCCTTACGTCACTGCGTAGGATCCTACGGTCTTGGCGTGCATCCGTGCGTCGCTGCGGTCCGGTCCCAGGTCGACGGGCACGTGCACCTTCCGCCGACCACTGGCGACAACATCGATGTACTGTGGAGACCTCACGCCCCACGTGTTGAGCAATTCGGCGGTACGTCCACCCGGCCTCCCGCATGCCCACTATACGCCCTCGCTCAAAGTCCGTCAACTGCACATACGGTTCACGTCCACGCTGTCGCGGCATGCTACCAGTGTTAAAGACTGCGATGGAGTTCCGTATGCCACGGCAAACTGGCTGACACTGACGGCGGCGGTGCACAAATGCTGCGAAGCTAGCGCCATTCGACGGCCAACACCGCGGTTCCTGGTGTGTCCGCTGTGCCGTGCGTGTGATCATTGCTTGTACAGCCCTCTCACAGTGTCCGGAGCAAGTATGGTGGGTCTGACACACCGGTGTCAATGTGTTCTTTTTTCCATTTCCAGGAGTGTAGAAGATGCGACCAGCCCGCTAAAGAGACAGCCTACATTACACTTGTACGTCCTCTGGTGGAATATTGCTGCGCTGTGTGGGATCCTTACCAGGTAGAACTGACGGAGGACATTGAAAAAGTGCAAAGAAGGGCAGCCCATTTCGTGTTATCGCGCAATAGGGGTGAGAGTGTCACAGATATGATACGCGAGTTGGGGTGGCGGTCACTGAAACAAAGGCGGTTTTCTTTTCGGTGAGATCTATTTACGAAATTTCAATCACCAACTTTCTCTTCCGAATGCGAAAATATTTTGTTGACACCCACCTACCTAGGGAGAAATGATCATCATAATAAAATAAGAGAAATCAGAGCTCGAACGGAAAGATTTAGATGTTCCTTTTTCCCACACGCCATTCGAGAGTGGAATGGTAGAGAAGTAGTGTGAAAATGGTTCGATGAACCCTCTGCCAGCCACTTAAGTGTGAATTGTAGAGTAACCACGTAGGTGTAGATGTAGAACGGGATTTTAATGTGTAATCACCAAAAGACTAAAGACAAAACACGAAGCAATGAAAAACTCTCAGAAGAAACATGTACATTTTTAGCACACTATGTTCACTATGTTCTACCGTTGTGCAAGTGCGTAAAGAATGCAGAACTGTTCACTCACAGATATTGTTCATAAAGTCGAATACCATGATAAGGACGGAGTGTACAGCGACTTACCATCGACTCTCTTAAATGCTCAAGAATTACAGGAGTTTGGCACACATTATTTGCCCTTGCGATAGTCCCAACAACCGTGAACTTGCTGGCACAAACGTAGTTTCGTAAACCTCGGGCATGGATGTGTGTAATGTCCTTAGGTTAGTTATGTTTAAGTACACTACTGGCCATTAAAATTGGTACATCACGAAGATGACGTGCTACAGACGCGAAATTTAACCGACAGGAAGAAGATGCTGTGACATGCAAATGATTAGCTTTTCAGAGCATTCGCACAAGGTTGGCGCCGGTGGCGACACCTACAACGTGCTGGCATGAGGAAAGTTCCCAACCGATTTCTCATACACAAACAGCAGTTGAACGACGTTGCCTGGTAAAACGTTGTTATGATGCCTCGTGTAAGGAGGAGAAATGCGTACCATCACGTTTCCGACTTTCATAAAGGTCGGATTGTAGCCTATCGCGATTGCGATTTATCGTATCGTGAAATTCCTGCTCGCTTTGGTCGAGATCCAATGACTGTTAGCAAAATATGAAATCGGTCTGTTCAGGTTCGTAATACGTAACGCCGTGCTGGATCCAAACGGCTTCGTATCACTAGCAGTCGAGATGACAGGCATCTTACCCGCATGGCTGTAGCTGATCGTGCAGCCACGTCTCGATCCCTGACTCAACAGATGGGGACGTTTGCAAGACAACAACCATCTGCACGAACAGTTCGACGACGTTTGCAGCAGCGTGGACTATCAGCTCGGAGACCACGGCTGCAGTTACCCTTGACGCTGCATCAGACAGGAGCGTCTGCGATGGTGTACTCAACGACGAACCTGGGTGCACGAATGGCAAAACGTCATTTTTTCGGATGAATCCAGGTTCTGTTTACAGCATCATGATGGTCGCATCTGTGTTTGGCGACATCGCGGTGAACGCACATCTGAAGCGTGTATGGTTTGGGGTGTCATTGGTTTCACGTCTCGGTCACCTCTTGGTCGCATTGACGGCTCTTTGAACAGTGGATGTTACATTTCAGATGTGTTACGACCGGTGGCTCTACCCTTCATTCCATCTCTACAATACCCTACATTTTAGCAGGATAATAAACGACCGCATGTTGCAGGTCCTGTGCGGGCCTTTCTGGATACAGAAAGTGTTCGACTGCCGCCCTGGCCAGCACATTCTCCAGGTCTCTCACTAATTGAAAACGTCTGGTCAATGGTGGCCGAGCAACTGGCTGGTCACAATACGCCAGTCACTACTCTTGATGAACTGTGCTATCGTGCTGAAGCTGCATGGGCAGCTTTACCTGCAAACGCCATCCAAGCTCTGTTTGACTCAATGCCCAGTCGTATCGAGGCCGTTATTACGGCCAGAGGTGGTTGTTCTGGGTACTGATTTCTCAGGATCTATGCACCCAAATTGGGTGAAAATGTAATCACATGTCAGTTCTAGTATAATATATTTGTCCAATGAATACCCGTTTATCATCTGCATTTCTTCTTGGCGTAGCAATTTTAGTGGCCAGTAGTGTAGTTCTAAGTCAAGGGGACCGATGACCTCAGTTGTTAAGTCCCATAGTGCCTACTTTATAGGGAAGTATGCCAAGTCTGATCACATTATCTTTAGCAAACACATCCCGTGGATTTACAGCGCACATTTGTTTACGGATATACACACACACCATAGTAAGTTTTCTTCATCCCACAGATGGCTATTGCCACTACTGAACATGTCCTCTCTTGTCTTCCAATATATAATGCCTCACATTTTTTTCTTACAGCATATTTACTGTCAAGAGTCAGAATTGGGTGACAATATACATCAACATATCTTGTCCATATCCTATTTTTCTACGTAGTCTCAATCACGTTCTATAGCCGTACGCCAACGTTGTGGAAAAGCATCTATCCCTGCTGGTAAGAGCTCTTGTCCTGTAGTTGCAGCCATGTTTTCCTCGTAGAGAATCTTTAAGCGGCCCAAAGAGATGGAAGTCCGAGGATGCCACGTCTGGATTGTTGGGTAGATGAGGCAATGATGCCCAGAGGCTGTGACAGGGCTTCGCGAGCGTGGCTGATCATGGAGCTCTGTTTCTGCATTTCCTGAGGCTGTAACTTTCTTTACCCATCGCCCAAAAATACTCCTATCAGCTTCAGCATCGCCATACACTGCACGGATGTTCACCTCGGTTTCTCTTCCTGCACACAAGAATTCAGTAATAGCATGCTGATTGTAACGTGAGTCGTATGTAGACGCCATTTTGGCACTGTACTACGTCTCTGCCATCAGCCAGAACGGTTCGAAACTTCACCGGCACAAAGAGCATCTGTCAAATGTAAAGCACCAACAAGAACTTTTGTCTATGTGTATTAATGTATTTTTTTAAATATGGGGCATTACTTGTTGAACGAGCCTCGTAAGATCGTTTGTAAATAAGACGAAAGCTGTATTTTTGTCGTTTCCAACACTTTGCTGAAGGAACTAATACGCAACCCCACTCGACACGAGACGACGGCAGCCGAAAATTACTGCATCTTCTGTGGATGATATGAGTGCAACTGTCGTTCTTGCAAGAATCTCATAACAGTTCCTTGGCTTTTTTCCAGAGATCATGCGGTGTGCCAACTATCGGTGACACGATTATTCCGTCGCTTGCAACACCGTCTCGTCCAGATCGAGTGTTACAGCACATCTCATTCGACCAATATTGTCCGTAGTAACAAGAAAGGGCCTGGCTTCTCGTAGGCACCTATTTACGGACGCAAATCTACAGAGATGCGGTTGTCTTCGCTGCGGGCACAGCTCAACCGAGCATTGTTGACACTGCTATGAAAAACAAACACGAGAGGCAACCGGGTAGTAGCGAAGGCAAGAATCAGGGCGAGCAGTAAAGTGGCCAATACTGTTGTCAAAAGGGAGTACTATGACTTAATACTCTGTCTGCTATTCACTGGTGTACAGATACTGGAGTTCATATACAAATCCCGCGTCCGGCCATCCCGATTTTGGTTTCCCGTGATTTACCTGAATAGTTTCAGGCAGATGCCAGGATAGTTCCTTTGAAAGTGCACTGTCGATTTCCTTCCCCATCCTTCTCTAATCCGAGCTTGTGCTTCGTCTCTAATGACATTATTGTCGACGGGACGCTAAACGGTAATCTCCTCCTTCTCCTCCTCCTCCTCCTCAGATACAAAGATAAATGGCGATAAGAAATCAAACGAAGTGCGGTTACTCTATTGGCAGCCTCCGGAGGTAATGGGTCTTCGGTACAAAACACATAAAATATCTCTACAACATCCTAAATTAACGCTATTTGAGTTTAGGAACACTTGTATAGTCTTGAATTCGAACTTTAGTCGCGGCGAGATCTATTTACGAAATTTCAGTCACCAACTTTCTCTTCCGAATGCGAAAATATTTTGTTGAGCCCAACCTACGTAGGTAGGAATGATCATCAAAATAAAATAAGAGAAATCAGAGCTCGAACAGAAAGGTTTAGGTGTTCGTATTTCCCGCGCCCTGTTCGGGAGTGGAATGGTAGAGAGATAGTATGATTGTGGCTCGATGAACCCTCTGCTAAGCACTTAAATGTGAATTGCAGAGTAATCATGTAGATGTAGATGTACATGTCTCGAACATTAAAATAAATAGCGATGCCTTTGTATGGAGATATTGACGTTATTACTGGAATAAAGAACTTTGAAGTTCCTCCATGATCATCTGCATTTACTTGACAACTCTGAGCTTCGCACTTAAATGTTGGGCAGAAGGCTCTTATAATCGTTTTCAAATTATTTCTCGTCCGTGCCGCTATCGAACTGAACATAAGGAAAAATGAACGTCTTAATTATTCCATGAGGGTTCTAAATGTATTTTGCCATTCGCGGAAGAAATTTGGTCACTGATATTTCTTGAAAGAATCTCACCGTAACGTAAAAGCCTTATTGTAACGATTGTCACTCCAGTTTATTTATGATATCTGTGACATTCTGTGTCCACTGTTTCGCGATAATACGAAACGAGCAAACCTTCGGTGTCATTTTCGATGTCCTTCGCCAATCGTATGTGGTAAATATCCCACACTGCGCAGCAATACACCAAAAGTGGTCGGAGAAGCCTCGTGTACGGTCTCTTTAGTAGATTTGTTGCTTCTGCCAAAAACAATTTAGTCTTCTGCTAGTAAAATGTAGTCTTTGGTTTGCCTTCCCACAACATTTCCTATGTGATGTTTCCGAATTAAGTAATTGTAATCACTTGGTATTTCGATGAATCGACAATCTTTAAATTGGTTTGACTTACCAAGTAACCGAAGCTTGACGGAATTGTATTAGTACTTTTGTGGAACACCTCATGCTGTTTATTGTATAGGGTAAATTTCACTGTTTCGTACCATGCAGATATTTGGTCTCAATCACTCTGGACTTGACTAGGCGATAAACCATGCCATCATCTGTGAAATATAGTAAAATAAATGAAAGTCCTTGAGGAAACCTAGATAGCTCTTCTGTTACACTAGATGAGTTCCCATCCGTTAATTTCTGACAGAAAATCGAGAATGCCGCACAATTAGGAAAATTCCATACGCATGAAATGTGATCAAAGTCGCCTATAAGGATCTCATAAGCTTTCTGGACACCTAAAGAAATGGAGTCACCTTAAGATCCACTGTTGATAACACTCTTTACTTCTTGTAAATAAAGAACCAGTCGTAAAAGTGAATGTATGTTTTTCCGGCGTATACAGCTACTGAAGAGTTCTCGGGCTTCAAGCCTCGTGGCGGTGTATTCAAACTGCGACGTTTGGACTTGCGCGTCTTCTTTCTATACACTGAATGGCCTTTTTCCTAATCAGTATGTCCAGGAATGGAATACAGCCATTCTCGCCTACTTCCATCGTGAAGGTGAAATTCTCATGTATGCTGTTTAGGTGGTCCATAAACTCCTCCAGTGCCTGCCTGCCATGCTGCCAGATCACGAAAGTATTGTCGACATAGCGGAAGAAGTGCCTGGGTGTACGGTGAGCAGTTTGTAGTGCCACCTCCTCAAAGTGTTCCATTTAAAGATTTGTGATCCCTGTAGCAAGGGGAGATCCCTTGGCCGCTCCATCCACTTGTTCAAAATGCTCTTCATTGCAGTTGAAGTAGGTGGTCGTAAGTACACATTCAAAGAGCTCCACTGTTTCTGTCTCGAAGTGCTGATTAAGGAGTGCCATGGCGTCTTGTAGAGATACTTTCGTGAACAAGAACACACAGACCTGTAGCTCCTTGCAACCAGCTGCCTTTCGGCGCAACGCCCGGCAGCACTGACCACCTTGGTACATAGGGCACGCGTCATTTGTGACAAAGAAAGCCTTTCTGACGGATTACACCACCTAAGTGAGGTATTTCGGAAAAACGGGTCCCGCGAAACACAGATTGGTAGAGCCTTCAAGAGGAGACAGGCTGACAAATTTCGGGAAGGGGAAGAAGAAGAAGAGGAAGATAACAAGAGACTCACCTTTCTGCCAAACTTGGGGCCCCTGTCAGCCAAAATCGGGAGGCTACTGAGAAAATCGAACATGAATACCGTCTTCCGACCACCGCCAAAGACGAAAGAGCTGCTGGGAGCAGCTGAAGACCCACTCAGACTCAACACAACTGACGTATGTAGCATTGTCTGTGAATGTGGTGTACAGTTGATAGGACAAACGCTCCGCTGCATCTCGAAAAGGTGCGAGGAACACAACAGACTTGGACAGACAGAATAATCTACTGTAGCTGAACAGAGTATCAAAGAAAACCACACCTTTAATTTCGAGAACACCAGGGTGCTGTGCCGAGCCGGGAGCTATTGGGACAGCGTCATTAAAGGATCGATAGAGATACGGGCCCACGAGAATCTTGTGAACAGGAACGAAGGTTAACATAGCGCGGCCTGGAATCCAGCATTAGCCGCAATACGCCGTGAACGCACCTAGAACCGTCCAGCTCCCGAGACACGACCGGAATGTTCTGACGGAGATACGAACGGCTCAGCCGCTTCCCCCTCCTCCCCGCCCGCCGGCTCCTCTGGATCCAGCCTCCCGCGGCCAGGTGGTGGGGGCCATGCCGTATGTATAAAGGGACCGGCATCCGAAAAGTCGTGACATATTCATCATCAGAAGATGATGAATATGTCGCTCGTCGAAACGTCGCAGTTTGAAGACACTGCCACCCGGCTGGAAGCTCGAGAACTCTTCACCAGAGCCAGTTGTGTTACACAAGGACAAATTTTTCTGATTACTTGTTGTTTATACGTCAATGGATCGTTTTCTTCGATGTATTTCACAATGCTGAAACACCGTACATGTTCTAAAATCCATATGGAAATCCGACACACAATTCAGTGCGTGAAAATACATTGCTCTGCAAAAGTTAAAAACGGGATGGATAAAGTAAACTAACATATTAAATCCTCTGTGGAAATGAATGAAAGTGTGGGAGCACGTTACCAGAGGTTTTCAAATTGTGCGCAGAAAGGTTGCCCTCACATGGCGAGAGGTCAGAATGACTATAGCGCTAAATGAGACTGCCCCCGCAATACATCAGTTGAAAGAATTGGAAGAGAGATAGGGATAGGGAGAGAGAGAGAGAGAGAGTATGTGTGTGTGTGTGTGTGTGTGTGTGTGTGTGTGTGTGTGTGTGTGTGTGTGTGTCAATCATCGAGCAGTTACAGTTCACTCTGGTGTTATTCTTCATCACAACACGGCCTGGAGACAATATATGGATGACTTCACACGAGGACCAATCACTGGAAGACTGGAAGAAGTACGAAGTGTGACGAGTAGAATAGCCAAAGGGTTTCGTTCTGCTCACAGCATTCTACTGCGTGCATGAGAAGGGTTCCAAACCGCAGGCACTTCTACCCTCAAGCAGAGGATGTGATTGACCACAGCCAGCTCCAACAGCACATGATCGCTACGGCCAGTGCAATTGCACCCACATTTAACAGGACTGCAAGGCATACAATCTCACGTTTTACACTGATACGGCAATATATGGGGAGAGTCTTTTGACGAACAGTTCTCTGTGTTCTGTTGACACACGGGAGTTGGTGACGCCTTCTGCAATGGTACAAAGAGCATAGCGACCAGACCTTCGAGGAGTGGGATCACGTACTCTTGTCGGCTGAGAGCAAATCCATTCTGAGTAGTGATTTTTTCCACAGCGAGGTGGAAACGCGTGATGCACCAAGGAACTTTGTCAAACATGATCGTTTGGTGGTCCAGGTACTATGGTGTGAGGAGGCAAAATGTTGCATGGGTGAACTGACCTCTAAATTTTTTAACACGGCAGACTGACCAGACTGCCTTATCGTGACAATGCGCTCCTTCTCCGTGTGCATCTCTTCAGGGCTGCACTCGGTCCTGAACTCATTTTTATAGATGACAGCGAATGACCGCATCAAACGGTGCACGCAGAAGAGCTCTTGGAACAAGAGGATACTCAGCGATGTAGTGGCCTGCCTGTTCCACCGACTCAAATCTCGTCGAGTACGTGTGTGATGCACTGAGGGAAGTGTCATAGCACATCAAGTATTTTAGTATGGCCATCCAGCAGAAGTTGCACTGGTGGAGGATTGGAACACCATACCGCAAAAGTACACCTACCATCATTATGACCAGCATGGGAGCACACTGCTGAGCATGCACTGTTGGCTGTGGTAGTCATAAACCCGATTAAAAACCATGTCCCGCACCTATCTACGGGACCATCATAAATGGCGTTGAATTCAGTGTTAATTATTACCTTTGACTGAAAGCATCACTTCTGAGGTCATCAGTCTCCCAGAACTTAGAACTACTTAAACCTCACTAACCTAAGGACATCACACACATCCGTGCCCGGGGCAGGATTCGAACCTGCGACCGTCGCAGTCGCGCCGTTCCGGACTGAAGTTCCTAGAACCGCTCGGTCACCGCGGCCGGCTCTACTAGATTGTAGGAGATATTTTTATGTATGGTCTAAGTTTCATCCTTAAGTTTTGCTCACTAGTACAAATAAATCGTGGGGTTAAGTTTCAAATGTCTGTAGTCCATCATCTATGTAACCACCACCGTCTACTTCCAGAAACCGGCCAGAGGTCTGTTCCCACACGGCGAGTGCCATTACGGAGATGGAAAGCAGCAGCTGCCACGACACGTGTGTTTGCGCCCGGTTCGCCGACGCGTGGCGTAGCGGCCTGCGCAGTGTCCGCCCGGCCTTTCCGTAAGGTCGCTTGCTGTACCTCCTGGGACGTGCAGACCAAAGCGGCTGCTCCCTCATGCTCTATTCATCGGACGCGCCCCCGCGCTGGGGAACAGGCCCGGCTGCGGCGAATACAGCTCTGGGGCGAGCCGTCACCTGCCGGTGGTGACAAGGGTGGGAGAGGGGGGCGGGACCTGTTACACGGCGAGTGCACACGCAGCCTCTCTCCAGTGTGTGCGCATTCATAAAAGTCACTCAGTACTTCCCAACATCCTCGACCTCAAAACATATCACACAAATCGGACGAAAAGTGGTACAGAACGTGTACTAAGAAGGGTGATGCGAATGGTCTCATTTTTGTTTGACTCATGGGAGAGAGTCCTGTAAAAAAAAAAAAAAAAAAAAAAAAAAAAAAAAAAAAAAAAAAAAAAAAAAAAGACGACAATGTGGTGTAACTGGTTCCTTTCGCTTATGAAATGATAATCGTACAATGCCTGATACAAAAGTGGCCCGAGTAGAAGACGTGGACTGTGTGACTTCGTACACATAGACATCGTCGACGACTATATGTATGATTAGAGTTGCCATTCTAAGTGACAGCTAGAACAGCTACTAGAGTGTATACATTCTGTTCGTGTCTATTATTGCTGGCAGTGGCGTCGATAGCGTCACATGTTGAGTGATCACTCACACATACATGAAGATGCTAGGTACTCGTATGAGACAACAGTATCAGTACCTGCCAGAGTTTGAAAGGTACCTCATTTGGCCGGGTCGCCGAATCATGCAATATATAATTTGTCAGGTATTCCGCTCAATGTTCGATTTATTGGTCCGTGAGGTCAGACGTACTCGTCGTCAAGTTTTCGATCGACCACGTCTGACCTCTACAAAGTCGGATCGCCACATTTGCTCCAAATACATCGTGACCCCCTCACATCTGCAACTGCCATCGGGGAACCAGTAATGATCTTGATGCAATGTTCTCTGTGATCCTGTAGCATTAGTCAGATCGTACCAGCAGCCGGACTAAGGAATTACCGTCACATGCGTAGGCAGCAGTTTACACCACAACAGCTTTTGGATTGGGACCGTGACCGTGAAGAATGGACTGCTTATAAATAGCGTCGCATTATGTTCAGCGATGAATCACCTCCTCCAACCCTACCCCTAAATTTATCGCTTTTTCAGCCCACTGTCTATCCGAAATGCCCGCCGTCCTCTTTCCGAACCCCATTGGGCTACCCTACACAAAAAATGGCAACCAATCCAAAAGCAATACCCCACTCTAATGGAGGACAAAGTGGAACATCATCACAGCAGGAATATTTCGTGGTAAGCTGTATTTAAAAATTTTCACCACATTGTAAGCATGGATACTGTGCACTGTACAAGTTAGTGATGGAAAACTGCCTTAAAAGCCATCCACAGCCTGGTCGGCAAACCGGACCTCGACACTAATCCGCCGGGCGATACGTGCCGGGTACCGGCAAGCCTTCCCGCCCGAAAAGCAATGCGTTAGACCGGACGGCTAACCGGGCGGACTGGTTGCTACTGAACTGATACGTGTCGCGTATGAGAAGCGAGATTTTACAACGAAAAAGATCTGAAAACTAAATCGTGGTGACCAAAGTCGAGCGCGTACTTAAATGTTCTAATGTACTTATACGCTACAAATTATAAAGCTGAACTTAATGGGATCATTATCGCATCATCTTATGGGGGGGTTTCCAGGACATAAACACTTCTTCTTCCAATACTTCGGCTATTTCAAGGGGAGTCAGTGAGTGAATTAAAATCGCTTGACACAATGATGTACTGTGGAGTAAAATGCGCTTGCAGAGAGGAGGTGGCAACAGTGACAGATTCCACACTGACAGCTGCCTCATCTCTGCCAGACACCCCAACTCCTCTTACCACTGATGACACATGCATCGCTTATCCACAGCAAATTGTTGTTACAAGTATTTTTAATTCAGTTACTGACTGGTCTTGAAAGGGTTGTAGGTTTAACAGCTGAAATATCGGAAAAAGAAATATTGCTGCCCAGGTGCACTCGCAAACGCTGATGGATATTCCATCCGGTGGGAAAGGTTCAAGAAACGTATTCATGGAAACCGATTACAAAAAATCTGGAACTGTGCTACCATTTCTGCTGTACCATGTTTGCTGCATCAGGTTGGTGCAGTCACTCACGGCAGACTGCCTATCCACCCGACTCTGTGTCTGACTGGCGTGGCAGTACTCGTGACGTCAGATGACCTGCCAAGTCTAAGATACCTCTATGTAGAATTGGTGTAAGCAGCACTTTCCTTCTTTTTCTGTGAGTCAAAGATCAACAAGGTTTCTCACGAGACTTCGTGAAAGCTACTTGTCAGGTCATACTTTTCCCTGGAAAATGGGAAATATTTTCTTCCCTTTCCATTCTTACGAGTAACAGTTCTATGCCAGTTAAGACCTAAGGCGCTCTTTTTTATTTAAAAAATATGGACGACGTGAGGCAGAGGAACACCTGAGAATTCTGTGAGGTACAGTTACAATTACAATATTTGTCACCAGAGTGCAGCTCCGTTATACAGACAAAGAATGCTTCATGAATCGCCGGATCTGGAGACCCACCGATGCATAACAAGGTGGGTTGTAATTGTCGCTACCAACCGACATCCGCCATGTCGGTTGCGCCAAGCATTAGCTTTTTGGCCAAAAATGCCAGCTTGGGACATTAATGGGTGCACTAATAGTTTCGAAAGTAGTATAAAGTGAAATGTATCACATTTCATTCATAGGCCCACTCAATGAAGCGATATATTCATTTATATACATGAATCTTAGCTGCACAGTTTACCTTTATTGTAGAGGTTTTATTTCTGTCATTCGACGTTCGATTTACTATCAGCGCAAATCTAAAAGCTATCTGGGAGAATCCTATGAGAAGGAATGACTGGAAAGCGAGCGAACAAACCAAAATTTGATCTCAGTAACTTCAGAAAAAGGACATAGTCCAAACATTAGTTTCGACAGACCGTATTAAGGTAAGCGCTGGATTACTAAATCAGCCTTTTAACATCACTTTCTTCTCTTCTAAGTTACAAAATGTATGGAAAAAATAAATATACATTAACGAGCCCCAGTTCGTCATATTACTGGATCAAACATCCGTTTAAGACCATAAAAGTTCCTGAAAATCCTAACAGTGAATAAGATTGTTAGGAAGGTTTATTCACTGCAACGGTTGCTATTTAAATCAAGTGTTGCTTGGGCACTACAGAAAGTAATGACAAGAGACTGTTGTTAACAGTAGTCATTTAATGTTTTAATATAGCGGCGCCGGCTTCAGAGCAAAGTAAATACGTAATGCTATGACCCTTATCATCCCTCCATGGGTAGATCTTCATGTGGCGGACACTTTGAAACAGAAACGGAGCAAAAAAATAAGAAAGACTGAGAACTTACATACGTGACAGTGTGGTGTAGGATGGTGTGGGATGAACTTCTGTATTTTATGAATATTTGTCTTAACTTACGATATTGAAAGCATTACAATAGAAGCCTCGCGAAGTTAGTTACGAATGTTAATGTTATTTGAAAGATGGAATTTTGTAGATTAAGCAAAGATAAAGAACAGAAAACAAATTTATCATAGTTTAGTTAGTTAGTTTCGAAGGCATCATCAAAGCAACATTTAAATACAAAGTAAATCAAAACATTACGCAAACTTAAATTTACCCAGCAGCGACTCTCTATAAGTATATGTGACCTGTAAATGAGTGCACAACGTAAAAGTATTAGTTTGGCTCTGATTCCTTTACAGCGTCAGTACAATCAGGTGCAGTGTTCAGAATGATATTTTCACTCTGCAGCGGAGTGAAAATCTCATTCTGAAAATATCCCCCCGGCTGTGGCTAAGCCATGTCTCCGCAGTATCCTTTCTTTTAGGAGTGCTAGTTCTGCAAGGTTCGCAGAAGAGCTTCTGGGAAGGAGACGAGGTACTGGCAGAACTGAAGCTCTGAGGGCAGGTCGTGAGTCGTGCTTAGGTAGGCCCGTTGGAAGAGCACTTGCCCGCGAAAGGCAAAGGTCCTGAGTTCTAGTCTCGGTCCGGCACACAGTTTTAATCTTCCAGGAGGTTTCAGGTGCAGTGTTGGCTGAATGAATTATGTATAGGATGTTCAGTTTATATGAAGACATTGAATATCACGAAAACAACACACTGAATCCAAAAATTTTACAATAAAAACCTGTTCGTCTTGGATGTGGACGTCCATTGATACTAAACTCAACCTCCAATCCCACCCAGTATATGGGAGCGGGAGGGAAACTTTGGAATCGTAAATTGGAACCCCCAATTTTTATTGCAGACTCAGATATCACGGAAAAAGGAACGTATCTTTTGTCTGAAACGTTTTTTGTTACGAAACAGATGGTGCTGTAATCGAAAAAGTCAAAGTAGGTACAAAATTTTATGTTTTAAGATGCTTTTCAGTGACGCTTGAATAAACCCCCAGCTTTCACTGGTTGAGGGAGGACAGGCGATTATTTCATAATTGTTGACGGGACTGCAATGACTGTAGTTCGCTACCCCGCCACGGTGGCGCGTCGAGTATTCCACTTTTCGTTTTGTCGGAGGAATACAACAATGAGAATGGAGTTTCCCACAGCAAGTTATGAAATAGTTGCCTGTGCTACACTGGCAGGGTGGAGGTGGGGTTAATTGAAGTGGCACTGGACAACATTTTGAAACCTACTATTTTCTTCCTATTTTGATTTTTCCGATTGCAGCGCCATCTGTCACGAAACGAAGAAATGTTACAGACAAAACTGTTATCCTTCTTTACCGTAGAATCTCAATACCCAGTAAAAAATTGGTCTTTCCATTTCTGATTTCATTGTTACCCCACGTCCCCAAATTCGTCGTGGGGTTGGCGGACGAGTTTGGTAACATTGGATGTCCCCCTCCAAGTCGAAAAAATTTTAACTATATGTTGTTTGATCCTATATGTAGTTTTTATTTGTCGACGATTTTAGAACCTCTAATTATTGAAAGTAATGTTTAATTATTTGTCGAGGCGTGATAAACTCTATTAGGACAAGGCAGAGAAAGTGGAAACTTCAGAGAGGGAGAGAAAGAGACAGAGAATCTTGCACTGTCCCGCAGAGATATACATTTTGGCCCGATAGGAGATTTATGTAAGTATTGTGCACATCTGTTCTGGTGAAGGCTTGCGTAGCTATAGTGTAAGGTTGCGGTACATAATAGCCTCCTTTTACTGTGCATCAGGAGAATGTGGGCGTGACAGGAAAGTATTAGTTGTAGAACAGTTATGTACCTACTTAAATAACGTGTTCTGTCGTTTGATTGTGTTTCCTATAGCACTTCGAAACACAGCTGCGCAAATCTTATTGTACGGCTCCACTCCGCGGTGTTGTGCTCCTGCGTCCATTTAGTTAGCGTATTTTCTATGTCTTGATTTGCTCGCTCTACGTTGTTTTGCCTCTGACTGTGTCTAGGTTTACCATGTACAATCTTAAAATTAGGCCATAGTTCAGTAAAGCTGCTCATGATTTTGTTAACGAACTCACTGCCATTGTCAGACTGTAATACTGAAGGAGCGCCAAACCACGTAAATATGTTAATAATGTTATCGATTACGTCTTCAGCTGTGATCTCCATTTGGTTGCGACTGGAAGTCGATGAGATCAACTTGACATTTGGAATTAGGCTCCTTGAACAGCATTGACTTTTATACCTTTTTTCTGACCTTTTTGCTTTTGTAAACAAAGCTCACATAAAGTGAGATAAATTTGGACATCTCTGTGTAGTATATTACAGAACTTCAAGCATTTTATCGTTCGGTCGCATCCGCTGTGCCCAATCATTAGATGAGCATCATGGAGAATATCATTCAGTTTTTCATCATCTACATCTACGTGATTACTCTGCTACTCACAATTAAGTGTCTGGCAGAGGCTTCAATGAACCACCTTCAAGCTGTCTCTACCGTTCCACTCTCGAACGGCGCTGGGAAAAACGAGCACTTAAATTTTTCTGTGCGAGCTCTGATTTCTCTTATTTTATCGTGATGATCATTTCTCCCCACGTAGGTAGGTGCCAACAGACTGTTTTCGCAATCGGAGGAGAAAACTGATGATTGAAATTTTATGAGAAGATCCCGTCGCTACGAAAAACGCTTTCATTTTAATGATTGCCACTCCAATTCACGTATCATGTATGTGGCACTATCTCCCCTATTTTGCCATAGTAAAAAACGATCCGCCCTTCTTTGAACTTTTTCGATGTCATCCGTCAGTCCCACCTGAAGCGGATTCCACGCCGCACACCAATACTCCAGAACAGAGCGCACAAGCGTGGTGTAAGCAGTCTGTTTAGTAGACATGTTGCACTTTCTAAGTGTTCTGCCAATGAATCGCAGTCTCTGGTTTTACTCTACCCATAACATTATCTAGTCATCGTTACAATTTAGGTTATTTGTAATTCTAATCTCTAAATATTAAGTTGAAATAACAGCCTTAAGATTTGTGTGACTTACCTCGTAATCGAAATTTAGGGGATTTCTTTTAGCACTCGTGTGAATAACTTCAGACTTTTCTATATTCAGGGACAACTGCCACTTTTCGCATCATACAGATATCTTATCTAAATAATTCTGCAATTTGTTTTGCCATCTGATAACTTTACCAGAAGGTAAATGACAGAATCATCTGTAAACAATCTAATATGGCTACTGAGATTGTCTCCTATGTCGCTACTATACGAGTAGATCAGGAACAATAGAGGGCTTATAACGCTTCCTTGGGGAACGCCGGGTATTACATCTGTTTTACTCTATGACTTTCCTTCTGTTATTACGAACTGTGATCTTTCTGACAAGAAATCACGAATCCAGTCGCACAATTGAGGCGATATTCCATAGGCATGCAGTTTGGTTAGAAGACGACTGTGAGGAACGGTGTCGAAAGTCATCTGGAAATCTGATATATGGAATCAATTTGGCATTCCCTGTCGATAGTACTCATTTCTTCATGAGTATAAAGAGCTAGTGGTGTTTCAGAAGAACGATGTTTTCTGAATCCGTACTGACTATATATCAATAAATAGTTTTCTTCGGGGTAATTCATAATATTCGAACACAGTATATGTTCCAAAACCCTACTGCAAATCGACGTTAGTGATATGGGCCGTTAATTCAGCGCATTACTCCTGTTTCCCTTTTCGGTTATTGGTGTCACTTGACCGATTTTACAGTTTTTAGGTATGGAACATTCTGTGAGGGAGCGGTTGTATATAATTGCTAAATATGCAGCTATTGTATCAGCTTACTCTGAAAGGAACCTGACTGGTATACAATCTCTACCGGAGGCCTTGCCTTTATTAAGGGATTTAAGCTGCTTTGCTACGCCGAGGATATCTACTTCTATGCTTCTCATCTTGGTAGTTGTTCTTGACTGGAATTCAGGAATATTTACTTCGTCTTCTTTTCAAGGAGTTTCGGAAAACCGTGCGTAATAACTGAGTTTCGTTGTGGAAATTATTAAAAGTATCTTGCACTGAAGTACGCCCTATATTTCGAAATTGGCCGATCTTGGGGATTTTGCGTTCTTTAAAATTTGGCATCCTTTTTCCGTTGTTTCTGCAACAGCGATCTGACGCGTTTTATGTACCATGGGGATCAGTACCATCACTTATTAATTTATGTGCTATATGTCTCTCAGTTGCCGTCGATATTATTTCTTTGAAATCATTCCATATCTTTTCTACTTTTACATGATCAGATCAGAAGGAGTGGACTATGTCTCTTAAAAAGGTGTTAAGAGCATATTTATCAGCTTTTTTAAATAGACGTACTTTGCGTTTCTTTTTGATGGTTATATGTGTTATGGCATTGAGCCTAGCAGCAAGTGCCTTGTTGTCGCTAATCCCTGTATTCGTCATGATACTCTCTATTTGTCCATGACTATTTGTTGCTAAGAGGTCACGTACGCTTTCGCAACAATTTACGCTTCGAGTGGGCTTATGACCTAATTGTTCAAAATAATTTTCTGAGAAAGCATTCAGTACAGTTTCTGATGTCGTTTTATGCCTGCCGTCGTCTTTAAACGTATAATTTTTCCTGCATATCGAAGGTAGATTGAAGACACCACCGACTATAATTGTATGAGTGGGGTACCTATTTGAAATGAGACTCAAGTTTCCTTTGAACTGTTCAGCAACTACATCTGCTGCATCAGGGGGTCGGTAAAACGATCCAATTAATAGAATGAGATTTTGGTTCTGCAGCGGAGTGTGCGCTGATATGAAACTTCCTGGGAGATTAAAACTGTATGCCGGACCGAGACTTGAACTCGGGACCTGTGCCTTTCGCAGGCAAGTGCTCTACCATCTGAGCTACCCAAGCACGACTCACGCCTCGTCCTCACAGCTTTACTTCTGCCAGTATCTCGTCTCGTACCTTCCAAACTTTACAGAAGCTCTCCTGCAAACCCTGCAGAACTAGCACTCCTGAAAGAAAGGATATGGCGGAGACATGACAGACACAGCCTGGGGGATGTTTCCAGAATGAGATTTTCACTCAGCAGCGGAGTGTGCGCTGATATGGAACTTCCTGGCAGATTAAAACTGTGAACTGTGAAGTGAGGGCAATTACATTCATGCTGATGCGTGGTAGCGTTGTTGGAAGCACCGTTAACAGCCCGGGAGCAGCGATCGTACATCTTCACTGGTGGATAATATGCTACTCTACACTTTCCCTAGCCGAATACAGTGAAGGTTCACCTCACAAGTGGATGTGTTTTTTTTTCAGTTTATGGTAGCTCTCACTGATTATTTTAGTGATGCTGTACACCCACTAGGGAAGGTTTACCTTCCTAATCATCCACTTCCACTATAACATATTGGTGACTTGAAAAGGTATCTGGAATCATGCAGTTTCCTGAGGCTATATTATACTGCTTCTGGCAGGCCATTGTAATAAAGAGAAAAGGAACACAATAGAGATGAAGAAATTCTCCACCTTTCTCCTACTACATCCATTGGTAAATTAGCAGTTCCAAAAATGCTGACCCTTATGTTCCATTAATGCCTGTCGTCTTATAATTTGTGTTCCCTTGATTTCATGTTGTAACTCCTCGGTATTAGTCCCAATGTTCTGAGCTTTGTGCTCCTCAATCGTCACCTTCAACTTTGTTTTCCGTTGGTTTATTTTTCTAACACCTTAAAATTTAGTACGTTCTCTGGATACTTCGAATATATAGAAAGTCACGTTGAAGACAACGACTGCTACTGAGACACTCACTTTATTTTACTACCACTGTCTATAAAAGACGATTATTGTCAGGCATTCTACATTACAAAGATTAATTTCACATATGTTTCAACAATATTTCTCCTCGACAAGGTCTTTAAAGAGATTCAGAAGCAGACTGAACATTACGGGGACTAATTCAAAGCAAAATGGTGCTTTCTGACATGATGCTTGTTTACGCTTAGAGGATACTAGGTGAGGATTGGTGTATCTAAGAATGTATGACTGAATCTAATAAAAAAATAAAATGTTCGATCTTATAAGCTGCCAGTGTTTCGTACGTAAGTTCCTTAAATGTTTAACAGCTGTGAAGACCCCATGACCGAAAGCGTAACTTAAGTTTAACTTCCTTTCGAAATAACTCAAGTATCGTCTACTCTGTCGGGTGGCATCTGTCTTCAAACAATGTAGCGCCACACAGGCAGGAATTACATTAGCCATTAAAACGTACGGACAGTCATATGAAAAGTAGTGTCCCACAGCCACTACTCACATTGCTTTCCGTTTTCTGTTTGTCGTGATTATTCACCACGACGAGTAACCTGAGAACGCGTGGGTTGTAGTACGTAGCGAGACGAAATACAGACGGCTTTAAACCGGTTAGTACCGCTGGAGGAAGTAATCCCACACCGAGACGCGAAGACGCAGCCGACTAGGGAGCCCTGGGGGAGGCTGGGAGCGGCATAACTCGACGTCTCAGCAGCGCAGCACGGCGGTAATTGGTGCAAGCCAACAGAAGCCCACCACCAATCAACGGGCACAGCCTCCTCCGCCCCCCCCCCCCCTCTCACGCAGTCACGCGAGCTCCAGAGATCATTCCTCCGCCGCCCGAGCGGAACGCCACGTGCGTCCCGTACTCCTTACAACCTGAACAGGCAATAATAGTTTTGTACCTCCAGCTCATATATCTCGCAATCCCATGTTGTTGTTGACATACCTCGACCACGGTCAGTGGCAGGTGAAATATAATTGCTGCCATATATTTTTATCGTGGCTTGCGCTGTAGCGCTTTCTGGTAGTGAACCACAGCCACCATACTTTTTTTATCTTTCCAAGTATCGTGTATTAATCAACGAACTGTAATTAATAAATCAGTGAAGTAATATCTACGAGACCTATCTTGGCTGCCTTCTTATTACTGTGGGGACTACCACCTACGTACAAGATGTGTCATAATCAGAGTTGCGCTCCACGAAAACTACGATTCGGCGTAATTAATGGCGGGATTACCGGTGCCATTGGTAGCGTTTGTAGGGGAAGATACATAAAATGAATGTGTAATAAAGAAGCTGGGACCGCAGCTCGTGGTCGTGCGGTAGCGTTCTCGCTTCCCGCCCGGGTTCCCGCGTTCGATTCCCGGCGGGGTCGGGGATTTTCTCTGCCTCGTGATGACTGGGTGTTGTGTGATGTCCTTAGGTTAGTTAGGTTTAAGTAGTTCTAAGTTCTAGGGGACTGATGACCGTAGATGTTAAGTCCCATAGTGCTCAGAGCCATTTGAACCATTTGAACCAAAGAAACTGGGAGACGACGACTTCTTTGTTTCTTCGTTTTGATTGGCTGATCTTTCTGCACAGAATAAGAACCACATTTCTGTGGTGTTAATCCACTGTGTATTTTATACCCTTACAAAATGTAAATAGCGTTTTTTAAGTGACAAAAAGTAGTTGATCGTCTAACTTTTGCGCTTTTGTCATGAAAGCAATTACCTTTGATGCAAGTACATTTACACGCACAAGCATATATTCGATGTAGTTGCTGTCTTGTTTTGTACTCAATATAATGTTCTTCATCATGGTCAAAGGCAAGAGTTTCCTGCCATGAATGATAATTGCAGAAGTTGTTTATGAATGACCGAAACATATTTATGTAAGCTAGACGAAGTGTTGAAGCGATGTCTGATATATTTCCGTTTTGCTGTTTCTGTTTTTTGTGTATTAGCTTTTTTGTGGGAACTGCGTTTTTTAACCTATATGATAAATCTGTATTGATTTTTTTATTTTTACTGCAACATCCATCCGCTTTAGGTTACAAATAAAGTGTTTTCGGATAAAACCTGATTTAAACATTGACTATTTCAGTATTCTTGTAACTACTGTTAATTTTTAGTAACACACTGGACGATAACTATCTAGGACAACAATATGGTTACGAGACCTCATTCAGTTTCTATATGTTTCTCTACTTCCAGCTTTTAGGGGAATCTAGTAAGACACTGATCGCGTACGTAAAGGAAGCGATCGTTATGAGGTAACGCCCATAGGTATGCACTACACCTAACGTACAGGTTATACAGGCAGGACCTTAACTGACCAAAGGTACTAGGAAAACGACAGTAGCCTACGCTTACTTACAGGGGGACAATTATTGAACTATATAAAATAATGAAATAAAAACGTCATAACTTCTGATCGGTCTGCGTTAGGACGTTCAAACTCTGCACGGTTGGCCGCGGGGCTTGATGGGAATTAGTACAGGCATGCTTGGATTGGTTCAGCGACGAAGCCCACTTTCATTTGGATGATTTCGTCAATAAACAAGATTGGCATATTTGGGGGCTGAGAACCCACATTTCGCGATCGAGTAATCTCTTCACCCTCAACGGGTGATTGTGTGGTGTGCAGTGTTCTGTTACGGAACAGTCGGTGCATTATTCCTTGATGCCACGGTGATTACCGAACGGCACGTGAAGGTTCTGGAAGATGATTTTATCCCCATTATCCAAAGTGACCCTGATTTCGACAAGATGTGGTTCATACAAGACGGAGCTCGACCCCATCGAAGTAAGAGAGTGTTTGATGTCCTGGAGGAGCACTCTGGGGACCACATTCTGGCTCTGGGATACACAGAGGCCATTAGCATAGGTCTCGATTAGCCACCTTATTCTCCGGATCCGAACAGATGCGACTCCTTTCTTGTGGGGCTTTATTAAAAGCAAAGTGTACAACAATAAACCCAAAACAATTACTGAACTTAAAACATCCATTCGGGAGGACATCGATAGCATCGATATTCCGACACTTCAGCGGGTCATGCAGAATTTCGCAAAACGTCTGCACCACATCATCGACACTGATGGCAGGCATATCGAAGATGTTGTAACCTAAATCCGAATATTTGTAGCGACGTTTACATGTTGAATAAAGTGTCTGGGCGCCGTAGTTTGTAACTAATTTACATTTCTTTCTATATAATTCAATAATTGCCACCTTGAATGATAATCTGCTGACGCCTACGGTAGTTTCACCACACTAAACACAATCAATGTAGCTGATGGTATAGCGGGTGGACAACTAGATTACGGCCGTGCAGGTCCGGCGTTAATTCCCATATAACACTGGTGATTTTTCCTCCTTTCCCCTCAGTCGGTTATCAAATAAGTATGCAGAATCTTCCGCAGAGTAAAAGGCGACCATGGTGAAGAAAGATCGCACTTTACCTCCAATCTGACGATAGCCCGATTTTGGGCCACATAAAATTTCTTTACTTCTTGTAACTAGCATAGCGCCCATTGCTTCGATCACGCAGACTGCATGGTATGCTCACATTTCCTTAATCGAATTTGTATGTTGTTACGTCCGTTACTGATGTGTAAACCTACACACTATACAAGAGTTAGTGAGCCTTTACGTGGCTGCCAGTCTTTGCATGTTTATAGCGTTCCAACCAATTTGATTTAGTTTCATACAGTCAGTTAAAAAAAGAAAAGAAAGAGACATATCAGGTAAGTTGTTCTATAGTTACTAGCGTCAGTCTGAACCCCTGTACTGAATTCCCTCATCTCAAAGGATTTTCCTGTACATGGAGTCGTAATTAAACGTGGCAGTAGTTACAACAAAAATAATTTTACAAACAAATATTAGGCATGCTGGAAAGGTAACGTTCTAAAAATCCGCTTTTTTTTCTATGTAATTCTGACGAACAAGATTTTTCGTAGCAACCTTCAAAAAAGCTTTCTTTGATTTAGTTCACAAAGTGCAGCATGTTCTAAACTTTTCACACTAATTAAGGCCATAGAAGCATGGTCTTTTCCGAATGTACTTCTAACCAAGAAGGGATTCTGCTTTCATAATGAAATATTTTCACTGCCTAATTCACCACCTAAGGAGACGGATTTCCAAAAAAACACTGAAACCTGTGTTTTTTTTATTTCAAATATCACTGTTCATAGATAAAGCTTTTAAAATGCTTTAGCAGTTCTTAAATTAGGATTTATTTTCTGAAACAAATTTCATTCAGTTTTTCATCCACTTAGGGGTTCAGTTTTTAAAAATGCTGAAAACATTTTTTGTATTTCTGACTGAGAAACCAAATACCAATTTTCTTAGTTGCAGCTCAGTGTTGCCTTAATGAACAAAATATTTCCAAAATTGAGTCAATTTCCTATTTAATCTCCTTAGGGGAGGAACTGCGAAGAATTCCTATCTCCAAATTTTGTATTTCTATCCTTAGCTGCTTCGTCTGGGTGATGATGAGTCATTGAATCAGTCAGGACGTTTCCTTTTCCGTATAGAGATAACATCTGTATTTGAAGTGTGTCCGCGTGCGATAATTGCCAGTGTGTGGTTACGAAACATTAATGATTTCTGTATGAAATTTTGTCCTGGTTTAGTGGTTTCCAGTCTTCCTGAGACTGGAATGAAACATTTGCTAGCAAACACCCCTCTCTCCTTCACATTAGCTCCCAACTAATCTTTAGGAAGGAAATAATTAGACAGAGTCAACTGGTAAAGCTTATTTCTAACAGCATTTTTTAATAGAATGGTGAAGCAATTCTTGACCCACCAGGTTAGCCGAGAGCGCGGGACTCGGGTAGCGCGCTGGCCCCAGATCGAATCCACCTGGCGGATTAACGACGAGGACCGGTGTGCCGGCCAGCCTGGATGTAGTTTTTAGGCGGTTTTCCACATCCCACTAGGTGAATACAGGGCTGGTCCCCATATTCCGCCTCACAGACATTTGAAAGACGTTCGTACTATTTGATGACTTACACTAGAGGCAGACAGTTGGGGTACACTAACTGCGTCCTGTGGGGTACACAGTGGCGACAGCAAGGTCATCCGGCCACTCTCTGATACTAACAATGCCACATCCATAGTAACAAGGCTGCCCCGTGTTGCAGTGGGACAAACGGTCCAGCAAATGATGATGATGTGAAGCAATTATTGATGGATCGTGAATACTACTTGCGGGAAGCTCCTGAGATAATCAAGCTAACTTTCCACAGACACTTATTTCCTCTGCGTCACTCTTCTCCCTAGCGACACTTGGTTCAACCACACCCTGCACCTCCATTTGATATCTGCCAAGCTAAAATGAGTGAACTGTATTTATTTTTTGTAATTCAGCTGATTGCTGGACTCCTTATTTCTTAAGTGGCAGAAATTGGAAGATGTCAGGCTGCCAATACTTCAAGTCTGACGAATGACAGAAATAATAATAATAATAATAATAATAATAATAATAACGCAGTGTAGGCCCTCGGCAATGTTCTAGTCATTACATTTTCGCTATTGTGTAGTGGTGTCAATTACTTCGTTCCTCTGTTGCGAAGTGAATAATAAAGCAATTTATGGTCCATTATCGGAACTACCTGCAACTGCGAGACGACATTTCCATAAGGTATTTAAACTTTTGAGACGTTTATGTCTCACTCTTAAGGCCGTAGATGCATTGTGCAAAGTATGTGTGTAGTGGTCTGACTACGTGAAAAACATATTGTTCGTATATTGCTTTCAGAAGTTGTATTCTCTACCACTTTATGTCACATATTATGCCAGTATTTGAGAGACATATAATTACTCATAACGTACGTAACAGTGTTACGGTATCATGAAATAGTGATAATTGTAAATGTCTTTCAAACGTAAATTAATTTTCGTAATCGAAATACAATTGATCCCATTGTCCCTACCTTTCAGAAAATTTAATGTTACTCCTCAGGCAGCATCTACCACGAGAATGGGAACTACTGTTCTACTTCGTACATATGTATTAGAAATGTAAACGTTCGAGAAAGCCACCACATAATTGGTGTCAAATTTTAACGGGCGGCCCATGCTTTGCGATTGTGGTAAATGCATTATGGAGCCCCAGCACATCTTTGCTGATGATATCTAACTCACCAGTATGGTCCTAAATGGAAAAGTTGAAGGTGGCCTTGACTTTTCTCCGATGTCACCTTACTTCAGTTCTCTGGATGATTCTGTCCGAGGTCATGTTGAAAGCACTCAACAGTTCCATGATACAGTTGCAATACTGAAGCAGCATCTGGTACATTCTTGTCAAGATTTACTAAATGATTCGGGGTGTTTGAAAGGATTCATAGCTTACTGGGGAGAATGGTCTGGTACGGCATCCAAATCCGAATACGGCACGCGCAACACCTCCTTTAACAGGAAAGAGAGTACAGTGAATTGTAAGACGTGAAATGTCAGAATAACTGTATCTATTGTTAAGGTAGATGGTGGGCCAAGTTTGAGCCCAATTACATGAGAATCTAATCGAAAAGTTGGTATTTCAAGTACTATTTAGAACAATATTTCATAATGATGTCAGCTGTGGCTCGAGCTACACTTCCGCATTATCTGGCGAACTGCTCATTTGAAGATCCATGTTTATTGCAATGTTTTTTATTCTAGTATCTTGTATTTTCAACCGTGTCAGTCTTCGCTATTAATTACATTTCGTTTGGTATACACAGCTAAGATGGAGGAATTACACAATAAAATGAAACTCGTCTACAGGTCAGAGACGTGTGCGTTTCTCATATACACTTTCAGCAGACTTCAGGGCGAATTACACACTAGTGGCAGACCGTGATATTCGAAATTCGAGCTGAAGTGTCTTGTTTTGTTCTGTTGCCTATGTTAGTTGAGTGAATACAGAGGCTACATAAAATTGTTTTGATTTACTAGTTGTTTTTCCTACGTATCATCTGTTCCCTGAAAGCTGCAGCACTCCTAGTTTTACAGTCACTACTGCTGTACTTATCTTTCAACAAAGTGCACTAATGTAATATATTGTTGTTCTGAACACAAACCATTTTCTATTCGCAGCTGTTGAAAGATATGATGTTAGGAGGAATTCCGCTAACAACTGGAAAAACTGTTATTTATTGGAACACAACCTGCTCTGCGGTATAAAGCCGCATCATCATGTGCAACTAGTATGGTAAAGAGCGCATTACTGTGTCACCACATTTTGTGGATTTTAAAATTAATATAGGAGTGTTTAAAATATGCTCGCAACGTCTTAGGCATACCCATCGCTCCTAATAAAAATTTACTATTCAGTGAATACTGTCATACTATGGCGAGCGAAAGGTAACGATGACGTGCTGACATTCATTTAGGACAAATAGCTGACAGGTGAAACTTGCGGTTACTGAGCCATATTTTAAGAGTGGCCTGCATCTAAAAAGAAAAAAGAAAAATATTGTTTAGTGAGAAGATTCGAAATTTTCAATGGGGCCGGATTAGCGATCAAAAATTCGCACTGCCAACATAATTAGTCGGGCACTACGCAAATTACTATTTGGAATGTATCAGGTGGCAGTGTCTTACCCATGTGACGAGAAAGCATCCCGGTGTTGGGAAAAGTAGAAGCGGCCCACTCGAACGACTAAGAGAGACTGCCTGGATGGCATAATGGAAGGTATCTATGTGGATGATGTGACGTCATATACTCATAACCAGGTGCATGATGCAGTTTTAGGCTGCAAAACCGTTGCGTTTCAGAAAACAACAAATTTATCAGCTGTCAGCGGAAATAATCCAAACATGTTCTGAACACAGTTTAGGTACACTTACAGACCCAAAAACCAAACTACGGTTCTCAGCTACTACAGCGATTCTGGTTACAGAAATGTAGTGTACGAAGAGCAGAAAGACAGAGAGGAATAAGAAAACAAGAGGTAGAATAGGTCACAAAAGAGAAATGCAAACTAATAAGTTTGGATTAAAAATATAAAAGCACTTAGCGTGATTATACTAGACATAACATCTTACTGTTGGTACATTACCTACACAAGATGAAACCAAAATTCCTAAGATCCTGGAACTTGAAGTCAGACTCAAAACCTGCGGCCTCTCACGTTCTGGTGCATTTACTGTACACACCACATTGTGTCTTACTTGGCTAATAGAATGTCATCTGCCACACGTTATTGTGGTCCTGTTCAATGTCTGTTAGCTTACACCAATCTGTCGTTCTATCTTCCCTTCCTCTGAAGGTGGCTTTACTGATCGGGGCATCCAAACATAGATATCCTTTATTCTTACAGGCGGTAGTAGTGGTCAACACAAGGAAAAACTTACTGCTGAATAAATAGTTGTTGAGATATGGAAACTTTTATTTGGCTCATTAAAATCCATCTTACTGTTACTCCCACGTCATCTTATTAAAAACAGGAACAGTTAAAATGTCACAAAGGAACACGTTTCGGCTATGTTCCAACTGCCTCTTTCAGGGTGTAGATGTTTTCTAAACACACAGTATAAGCTGTGGTACTAAAATTCTCCCCCAGCCGAAATGTCAGCCTTTCGACATTAACTTAGAAAACTCGTGGTACATCTAAAGAGTGTCACAAATCATTCAATCGAAGTGGCGATCCAGTGCGGCACACATAGGTGATCAAACGGATGTCGCTGGACCACTTTTTCATCGGCTTCGTTATTTGTTTGAAATATCATTGCAGCTTAAGGGAAGTTCTGATCGAGACCAATAGATTATGACTGCAAAAGGATCTTTCGACTCTGAAGTTAGTTTAGAAATGCCAGCGTGTTGAATGGAACTTTGCGCTGATCGAACTATAGGCAGGTGTAGACGCTCGATGAATTAGTCCCAGAAAAGTTTCGATCAGTATATCTGTCCAATAAAAAGATGTGCCAGTCCCTATACGAAAATAACAACAAGAGTTACAACGTGTGCATTTGGAAACTGGTAGCGAAATATCATTGTGTGACAAAAATGATGAAACGGCAGAATATATAGCTGCAGGTATATTCAACGATATACCCACCCATTCTGAAGTCTATGGAAGTGTTATGAATCACCACGGAGACGAACAGGAAAAGCTTCGTCGAGTTATCTAATACAGACTGGGTCGCCGACTTGAAGCAAGGAAATACCTCAGGACTTTAAAAGAATCCGAACTGAAAAAAAAAATAGAGCACCGAATTCAGAATGAAGGCATTTTTGCGGAAGAGGAAGGATTCCTTTGTGATCCTGGGATCGAAGATAAATTTTAAGTTTTGGAACAAAGTTTTTTTTTTTTGCTCCCCCAAACCTTAAATTCACTTTTCTCGAAAGAGCATTTATCAGCGCGCGAAGCGCTTTAGAGCCTGGACAGGTTAACCAGCACATTAGATTTTTTATGAAAATGAAAGACATTTAAATTTCACGGTCCTTAGCGAGAGCTTTTTCTTTATTTGAATTTCAAATATTTTTTTAACATTTGCACATCTGAACTTTTAAAATATCCACTAGTCTGGACAACGTTTCGTGCTAACCAGAAGGCGCCGCGAGGCCCATACTTTGACGACGGCTGCGGCCACCATTTTTAATTTGTTATAAAGTAAATTTTTTCCAGATACGAATGCATTTATAATCAAGTGGTAAAAACTCACTTTTAATAAAAAAAACATTCTTGTAATAATTATTCCATTAAATTCTGGCAGGGTGCTATTATTTCAGAAAAAAAATGTCTTTGTTGCGAAATTATTTAATATCAGTGACGCGTTTCACCGTTTTTCGGCATTATTAGAATGTGTAAAAGTAGATCGATATGTAACTCATCCGTGATAAAACTATTATTTTTTTTTGTCATCATATCAGAGTAGCACAAACAACCTACGTCCTCAATTATTTGCTGGATGTATTCCAGTCTCTGTCTTCCTGCCCTCTGCAGCTCCCTCTATTATCATCGAAATTATTCTCTGCAGTCTTAACAGATGTCCTATAATCCTGTCTCTTCTGCTTGTAGTGTTTTCCACTTCTTCCTTTCCTCCCCGATTCTGCGCAGCACCTCCTCATTCCTTACCTCAACAGTCCACCTAATTTTCAACATTCGTCTCTACCACCACATCTCAAATGCTTCGAATCTCTTCTGTTTCGGTTCTGCCAGAGACCACGTTTCACTACCACACAGTGCTGTCCTCCAAACGTACATTCTCAGAATTTTCTTCCTCCAATTAATATGCTACTAGTAGAATTCTCTTGGCCAGGAGTGATCTTATTGCCAGTGCTCTGTGTGTCCATCATTGGTTATGTTGCTGCTAGGTAGTAGAATTCCTTAACTTCATCTACTTCGTTAAGTTTCTCGCTGTTCTCATTTTTGCTACTTCTCACGACTTTCGTCTTTCTTCGATTTACTCTCAATTCATATTCTGTATTCATTAGATTGTTCATTACATTCAGCGTATCATGTAATTCTTCTTCTCCTTCAGTCAGGATAGCATTGTTATCAGCGAATCGTAGCACTGAATCCTTTACTCTTGAATTTATTTCCACTCCTGAACCTTTCGTTTATTTACGTCATTGCTTTTTCAATACAGATTGAACAGTAGGGACGGAGGACTACATCACTGTCTTAAATCGTTTTTAATCCACATAAAGCCATATACAAGGGAAAATGGATGGATTATACTGCCAGTTACTGTTGAGTCCATTTCACATTTTATATGGCTCTATGATGGATGGGTCACATATCAGTCTACTTTTGCTTATGATGGTGCCCCAAAAGGGTGAAAAGCGTCACTGACGTTAAATAATTTCGTAGCCAAGGCTTTTTGTTCTGAAAAAAACATTGCTTGTATGAAGTAAACACTCCAAACTTCAAACATTTTTCTGCTTCTAGACCAGACTTTCCTCTTAATACCTTGGAATGCTGAAAGGAGCAAAATTTAAAGGCTAACTTCCTATCGACGATGAGCGCAAGCATGGATTTGGCGCGGATTCGAAGTAAGTTGACCGTGTCATTATCGAAGAAACAGTTCTCCTTAAGCGAGTTAGGGAAGCCTAAATTTCTACCAAGTAGTGAAGGGTACAGCAATTAGTAGCAAATGATGTTGATGGCGTATCTAGACCGCGTGGCCATCTTCAGTGCACTAAATGTAAGCTAAAACATAAAAAAAAATTGTATATGCACATACTCCCAAATGGACTTGAATAGTCTAGTTAGGACTGTGTGCGGTCTAAGGCGCTGCAGTCATGCACTGTAAGGCTGGTCCGGGCGGAGGTTCGAGTTCTCACTCGGGCATGAGTGTGTGTGTGTTTGTCCTTAGGATAATTTAGGTTAAGTAGTGTGTAAGCTTAGGGACTGATGACCTTAGCAGTTAAGTCCCATAAGATTTCACACACATTTGAACATTTTTTTAGGACTGTGTGTATATACAGGGTGAAGAGTATTTAAACCAACAAACTCTGGGAGGTTGTAGGGGACATCAAAACAAACATTTTTCCCTAATGTCATTTTTTTCCTATGAGGATTATTTAAACCTGTGGAGGCAGTATTACGCTCTTCGGTTGTTAGAGGCCGTATTACGCTCTTCAGTTGTAGGCAACTGCCGTCCACCAGTGCAGTAGTGCATTGTCTCTGTTTACTAATGGAGCGATACACCTGGAGTTAGTACACTGATATGGTTGGTGCGTACTACGTAGCGCACCACAACGGACGAGCTGCACAGCGGGTATATCAACAACAATATCCTAATCGCCGTATCCCGCATCATAAGACCTTTGCTGCTGTGTACCAACCTCTGCGTGAGACCGGGTCATTTAGTAGATTACCTGGACAGGGACGCCGTCGCACAGTAGGAACGCTGCAATTTGAGGAAGCTGTCTTGCAGCATGTGGAGCGGGATCCTTCAAACGGGACTCGTGAAATTGCACGTAACATGGGGACGAATCAGACGAATATAAGAACAGTCCTTTGAGAGCAATTACACTCCTGGAAATTGAAATAAGAACACCGTGAATTCATTGTCCCAGGAAGGGGAAACTTTATTGACACATTCCTGGGGTCAGATACATCACATGATCACACTGACAGAACCACAGGCACATAGACACAGGCAACAGAGTATGCACAATGTCGGCACTAGTACAGTGTATATCCACCTTTCGCAGCAATGCAGGCTGCTATTCTCCCATGGAGACGATCGTAGAGATGCTGGATGTAGTCCTGTGGAACGGCTTGCCATGCCATTTCCACCTGGCGCCTCAGTTGGACCAGCGTTCGTGCTGGACGTGCAGACCGCGTGAGACGACGCTTCATCCAGTCCCAAACATGCTCAATGGGGGACAGATCCGGAGATCTTGCTGGCCAGGGTAGTTGACTTACACCTTCTAGAGCACGTTGGGTGGCACGGGATACATGCAGACGTGCATTGTCCTGTTGGAACAGCAAGTTCCCTTGCCGGTCTAGGAATGGTAGAACGATGGGTTCGATGACGGTTTGGATGTACCGTGCACTATTCAGTGTCCCCTCGACGATCACCAGTGGTGTACGGCCAGTGTAGGAGATCGCTCCCCACACCATGATGCCGGGTGTTGGCCCTGTGTGCCTCGGTCGTATGCAGTCCTGATTGTGGCGCTCACCTGCACGGCGCCAAACACGCATACGACCATCATTGGCACCAAGGCAGAAGCGACTCTCATCGCTGAAGACGACACGTCTCCATTCGTCCCTCCATTCACGCCTGTCGCGACACCACTGGAGGCGGGCTGCACGATGTTGGGGCGTGAGCGGAAGACGGCCTAACGGTGTGCGGGACCATAGCCCAGCTTCATGGAGACGGTTGCGAATGGTCCTCGCCGATACCCCAGGAGCAACAGTGTCCCTAATTTGCTGGGAAGTGGCGGTGCGGTCCCCTACGGCACTGCGTAGGATCCTACGGTCTTGGCGTGCATCCGTGCGTCGCTGCGGTCCGGTCCCAGGTCGACGGGCACGTGCACCTTCCGCTGACCACTGGCGACAACATCGATGTACTGTGGAGACCTCTCGCCCCACGTGTTGGGCAATTCGGCGGTACGTCCACCCGGCCTCCCGCCTGCCCACTATACGCCCTCGCTCAAAGTCCGTCAACTGCACATACGGTTCACGTCCACGCTGTCGCGGCATGCTACCAGTGTTAAAGACTGCGATGGAGCTCCGTATGCCACGGCAAACTGGCTGACACTGACGGCGGCGGTGCACAAATGCTGCGCAGCTAGCGCCATTCGACGGCCAACACCGTGGTTCCTGGCGTGTCCCCTGTGCCGTGCGTGTGATCATTGCTTGTACAGCCCTCTCGCAGTGTCCGGAGCAAGTATGGTGGGTCTGACACACCGGTGTCAATGTGTTCTTTTTTCCATTTCCAGGAGTGTATTACGTCCATTTCACTTACAGCATTTCCACAACCAGGAACCAGTTGATTATCCACTCAGAGCACAGTTTTCGCAGTGGTACCCGGATCAGTGTGAAATTCATCCTACATTTCCATCCTCTGTGTTGTTTACCGATAAACCAACGTTCGGGCATGATGGAGTCTTCAACATGCACAATTCGCATGTTTGAAGTGAGGATAACCCACATGCCACAGCTACTAGCGCTCTTCAAGTGCGGTTCTTCGTTGATGTGTGGGTCGGTTTTGTTGGGGACAGTGTAATTGGCCGTATCTGCTACCTAGGCCATTAAATGGCAGGCATTATTACAATTTTCTTGCCAGAGCGTTGCCGGAATTGCAGGAAGACGTCCCGTTCCCTATAAGACAACGCATGTGGTCCCAACATGACGGGGCGCCGGCACATTTCAGTCGTCGTGTGCGTCGATTCCTGGACCGACGTTTCCCAGAAACGTAGATTGGCTGAGGTGGTCCTGTACCATGGCCTGCTCGATCCCCAGATATGTCCCCTCTGGACTTTTTTGTGTGGGGAGAGATGCGCAACCTTGTTTACGCAACTCCTGTTGCATCAGAAGGGGATCTGGTTGCCCGAATAGTAGCAGCAGCAGGAACAATTCAGGATACTCCTGGGGTATTTGCCCGTGTCAGACAGAACATGATTACATGTCAATGGAGGCATTTTAGAAAATGTACTGTAATTGAAATTGGGTTGTGTTAATGTGTTGTCTCTTGGTCATAAAAAATGGAAAAGTGTTTGTTGGTTCAATTAATTTGCCCCCAGAGAAATATTTCTCTACCTGTTTAAATACTCCTCATAGGAAAAAATGACATTAGTGAAAAATATTTATTTTGATGTCTCCTACAACCTCCCAGAGTTTATCGGTTTATATAATTTTCACCCTGTACAAGCGCATTTTAGTGTTTTAACTTACAGTTACTGAAGATGGCCACACAGTGACCGATATGTAGTTATGCGATAAATATCATTTGCGACTGTTTGCTGTACCCTTCACTACTTGACGTGAATGCAGTCGCTGGACACAACTGTTCCCCTATTGAATCAAACCTGTAAAATATGGATGTTTAAGCGAGATTCGAATCACCATTCTCCCGACTGCCAGCACAGTCAGTTACCACTGCGACACCTCATTTGGCTTCAGGAGAGCTCGAAACTGTACCAGTGTAATAGTATACATAAACGAATGGTTGAAAAAGTGATTGGCTATTGTGTGTTTCATTCATGCCCAGAAGAGAGAAACTCAGTACCACTTGGCACAACCAATAAGACCGCGTAGGAGCGGACTGTCGTCGAGGCGATCAGTAGCGGAAAGTCCAAGGTTAGCCGTAATGGTTTGGCGAGAAGTTAGGTTGGTCGGGCGGTGTGTTGGACGGGGGAGAGGTGGAGGAGGAGAAGGAGGAAGAGGAGAGGGGGTTGGGGGTGGAGGATGGTGAGCGTCCCGGTAGCTGTTGGTGGGAGTGGGATGAGACGAAGGCATGGGGAGGGGGGCGGGGGCGCTCGGTCGTGAGCGTTTTCGCCGCGCGGCGCGGCGTGGCGCGATTTCCCAGGCGGCCGCGCGCGGCGCTAAATTAAAAACCCTGGGCTGGCTTCCGCCTCGTTATTACATTTGCTACAACAAGAGCCGCCACGTGCCGCACGGCAAACAGTGGAGCCGGAAAAACGCCGCCTTACTGCCCGCCCCTAATATAAATAGAGAAGCACCGACCACTTCCAAGGGCTTTACGCACGCTAGAAATGACGTAAAATAAAGGGGGAAAACATCCAGGGAGGAAGGCTGTGAGCCTTCTGGTCTGTGTACAGGGTGAGATACACTAATCGCGAGTGATAGTTTGATCTGAAAAATACATTGAGAAAGAACGTAAACAGGGTCATCGCCCAGAGCTCGACATCATAGTGAAATAACCCAAGTGGTGGCGTTCTCAGTATAGTAATGGTACTAAATAAAAGTAGAGCACTAGTATGAATCCGAAATTATTAGAAATAACTTTCGAAAAACAAGTGAACTGTAAGGCAGATTAGTTTCTTACATCCCTCGATGACGAGAAGGACATGGATAATGAAACTGACTGTGTCTTTCTCAAATGAACCATCCTAGTATTTGCCTTTAATTTTGTAAAAGGAAAAAAGCTGTAGTCGGACCTGGACTCAGATACAGAGCACCAGCATGTTTAAGGTCACACTGCACTGAAATGACAGAAATCATGGGATAGGGCGATACGCAGGTGTACAGATATCGATAGTATCGCGTACGCATGGTGTAAGATGGCAGTGGAATGGCGGAGCTGTCGTTTGTACTCAGGTGATTCAAGTGAAAAAGTTTCCGAAATGATTAAGGCCGCACGACGGGACTCAACAGACATTGAACGCGGAATGGTAGTTGGAGCTAGAAGCATGAGACATTTCGGAAATCATTAAGGAATTCAATATTCCTAGATCCGCAGTGTGAAGAGTGAACCGAGAATACCGAACTTCAGGCATTACCTCTCACCTCGGAAAACGCAGAGAGAAGCAGCGTATATGTACACTTCTCATTGATAACCAAAACTGCGTCAAATAAGAGCAGAAATCAATGTAGGACGTACGACGAACATATCCGTTCGGACAGTGCTGTGAAATGTGGTGTTAATGGGCTGTGGAAGCAGACGGCCGACTCGAATTCCTTTGCTAACAGCACTACATCGCCTGCAGCACCGCTCCTGGGCTCGTGACCATGCTGGTTGGACCCTGGGTGACTGGATAGCCGTTACCTGGTCAGATTAGTCCCTATTTCAGTTGATAGGAGCTGATGGTAGGGTTCGAGTGTAGCGGAGACCCCAAGAAGGCACTGTGCAAGCTGGTGGTGGCTCCACAATGATGGGGCACGTGTTTACATGGAATGGACTGTGTCCCATGGTCCAACTTACTGGAAATGGTTATGTTCAGCTTCTTGGAGACCATTTGCTGCCTTTCATGGGCTTCATGTTCTCTAACAACGCTAGACCTTCTGTGGACGACAATGTTCCGTGCCATAGGGCCACAATTGTTCACTGTTGGTTTGAAGGGCTTTGAGCACACAGATAGCCTGACATGAATCCCATCGAAGATTTATGGGACATAATCGAGCAGTTACTGCACAAAAACCCTCACCGGTCACAGTTTCGCACTTACGGACAGCTATAGTGGCATCTTCGTTCAGTAATTCTGCACGGGGCTTCCGACGAGTTGTTGACTTCATGCCACGTCGAACTGCTGCACTATGCCGGGAAAAAGGAGATCCCACACGGTATTAGGAGGTATCCCACCTCAGTGTAGAGCCAGCCAGTCCCGGGCAACTGATCAAGTGCAGAGAGGAGCACCACATCCTCCAGATCTCAGTCCTCTGCTTGACAAAACCAGGCAGTCACCGGGAAGCACTACAGCCCGAACGGCCACCTTTATGTCTATTCCAGATGTTTCGGAGTGAAACACAAACGCCGCAATTACCGCAAGGTCTGCGGAGAGTAGCAGCATTTAACCCTGACCCCCCCCCCAAAAAAAAAAAAGGTTCAAATGGTTCTGAGAACTATGGGAGTTCACGTCAGTCCCCTAGATCTTAGAACTACTTAAATCTAACTAACCTAGGGATATCACACACATCTATGCCCGAGGCAGGATTAGAACCTGCGACCGTATCGGTCGTGCGGTTCCAGACTGAAGCGCCTAGAACCGCTCGCCCACCCCGGCCGGCTAACCCTGCCCAAACCAGCCCGTTTGGACTTAGGCTGGGCCGGTATGTGACGTCGAGCCTGTGCTGCTCGACTGTGTGCCTACTATGCTGACGCATCTATGACAGCTGGGACTCGAAGCGATGCCTGCCGCCTAAGCTTCTGGGAGCCAGGGCTGCTATCCGCTATGGTGCCATGCGGGAAGTATGTAGGGCTGGTGGTTCTCTCTGAAACAACCAGTATTCGGTTACATCATTTTTATTCCAAGGTGGTGTTGAAACAGCTCCAAATATTCTGTTTTTGGAATAACCGATTTTCGGTATCTTTTCCTATGGTTCCCTGTAATGAAAGTAGAAATCGAACAAAGAATGAAAACTTGATTCTCAGTTTCAAGATACATAGAACAAATCATTAAATTAAATGGGCAAATAAAATAGAATATGCGTCCAACGTTCGTTGCTTTTTCGGAAAGTGATAAGTGGTTGAATACTACAAAAAAAAAAAATCACCAATATTCTCCTACTGAATCTGATTTTATGATGGTGTGCTCAAAAATGACGCTGTAATCGGGGATCATACCACAGTATGGACATCACGAGTAGTCAGTACCGATTGCCGAAAATTGTAGTTGGAGTACTCTGTATTTCGTGTTAATTTGTCTGTTTTCAGGTAGAAGGTCAGTTACTTTCTATTTTTATTGTGCACTGTTTAACTGTATACTGTTAAGTTTTTAATTTATTAATGTAACCATAATGTTCCTCCTCTGTTACTATTTCAAAAAAAGGTAGAAACATCTTTAATCTTTTATAGCAAATGAAGCATTGTATTTCACCGCTACGTCACTTCGTAAGAATATTCCCAACCTATGGTTCACACCATTCTGCAATACAACGGATGTCCGGCAACAACAGTGAGAAACTACCGTACAGACCAGGCAGGGGGCAAGTCTTGCGCACTGCACGAACACACGTACCTTAAGCCACGACACACACTAACAGGGACATTTCTCTGCGAAGCTATACCAATTCTTATGCCATGTCTCTGTTGCTCGTTTCTGTCAGCACTGCTATTAAAATAATAATAATAAACACTTTTCCCGTTTTCATATTTCAAACCAATGCCAATTTTACGAATAAAAATTATTCTTGCCACAAAAAAGGTTTACTTAAAAACGAAAAATTTTAGCACTGCTGCTATGGCTACCTGATACCTCGATGTTTTTACACGGATATTAGTAAAACGTAAATATCATGAAGACAGCAGACCAAATAAATACCGAAAAATGTCGGTTACTCAGAAATAAAATACTGGTATCGGTTTTAACTGTCGGTTTTTCCCATCTCTAAGAATATGACGTTAGGGTCCAGCCATCGCTGCCCTCGTCAGAGAATCACCAGGAAAGCTCTATGCTCTGGGCATCGGAACTGGGTGCAGCCAGACCTTCTAGCAGGAACCACCGTCGGCCACACCTCACCCAACCGAGGAATCCGACAACCCGGCGACGCAGCAGCAGCAGCAGCAGCAGCAGCAGCGGGGTGTGCGGTCAGCAGCCGGGGGCCGAGGCACTGGGAGACGCTGTGATGTTTACCTCGCCCAACATCGTTACTTGCAGTCCCAATCCAATGACTGTAAACAAGCTGCAATAAAGTAGTTACTGTAACCCTGATCCGACCATCTGTGGCTGCACCTCACCCTTCTCCAACAGAGAACCACAGCCCACAACTAGCAGTCTTGGATATTCCATTATAACCACCAGCGTAGGAGCCAGCCACCCTCGGCACCGTTATAGCTTTCTGTTGCTGCTGTCCTCCTCTGGAACACACTTGCCTGCACTATGTGTACAATTAAACGGCCTGTTGCATAAACTTATCCCTAAAATCTTAGTATCCCTCTGTGAAGGAAATGCTCCCATCTTCTCCCACCTACACTTCTTTCTGGTTCTTTTGTTAATAAGTCACCATGGTCTCTTTTCTGCTGTTTTCATTACTTGTATTTTATTACGTTTCTCTGTCTCCCATCTATTTTCCCAAGTCATAGCTGCCAGGGCTCGTAGTTTAAGTATACCTGTCTAATTTGTGGAATATAATGTATGTTTTTTTCTCCTATTGAGCCGGCCGAAGTGCCCGAGCGGTTCTAGGCGCTATAGTCAGGAACCGCGCGACCGCTACGGTCGCAGGTTCGAATCCTGCCTCGGGCATGGATGTGTGTGATGTCCTTGGGTTAGATAGGTTCAAGTAGTTCTAAGTTCTAGGGGACTGATGACCTCAGAAGTTAAGTCCCACAGTACTCAGAGCCCATTTTTCTCCTATTGATATGGTCTTTGCATTTTTTAATGGCGTAGTTACGTCTAAATGTCGAATCCTGTCTTAAATGTTAGATCGTTGATACCACCCTGGGCGTAATGGATGTAATGAAAATTGTGCAGAAAGCCTGCTTAAATGTAGGTTAAAGTCTGAAGGCTGTAATTTAGGTACGATAAATAAATCTTCAGTAAATGAAATAAATTTGAGGAATGCATAATTTTGAAAAACTTAATAATCTTTTCTTTATCTCCGGCTCAAATCTGCTTTAAATGAATCGACAACTGTCACAGATGTTAAGCACATACGTAAAATGGAACGTCTGTGCCACTTCCTGCGAGTTTTGTCGGTCTATCAGCGTACATAAAACATTAAAATTGGTGAGCAGATCTTTACGTATGGCGGTAGGTGACAAAACCCCCATAGAAGTTAGACAGACATCTGTGCTGAATTCATATTAGGGACGACATTACATGTTGTGTTTCCGCAATGCTGTGTGGATCATGACATATTACAAGCTTAACATAAATTTTAGTGTGGTGTAGCTTGATAATGCCAAATGGAGCTGGGAAGGAGTCAAAGAAGGGAATAGCTAACACTGAAATTAAAAAGAGAAACAAAGGTTTTTCGCAGAGCGTCGATGTCATAAAATCCTATCGGAAATCTAGGCGTATGAATTCGCATAGAGTGTTTATTTTAAAAAGACAAACAGTTTACCATGGGAAAAGTCCCCTTCCAAGAAATTGGAAGAAGTCATTGCTCATGTCCCAATAGTCTTTAAAAATACGTAAGTTACCTTCAGCATTCCTCTTCGAAGCGACAGTTTCGTCTGCTAAACTCAACAATGGAAAATAGCTAAATGTAATTATAGACACAGAACAACGTAACGGATAGTCACAACTAATACGAAGATCGGCTTCATGACCTTATTGCATATCCAGAGAACACTGTCATCGAAAGGCGAGTAAAGAGAATCCTGGAAACAGTGTATTCAAGGTAGAGTTGAATTGTTACTGCCAAATTATGTAAACAAGACGAATGTAAAGCACGGACTTTAGTGTCGCAAGACCATGAAACTTGGTGTAATACTTTAGCAGTTATACCTTCTTAATATACCAGTAACACAGCGAAGGCATGAAAGACAAACTGAGTTTTCCCATTCTGTAGGGAATAGTGAATGTAGTGTTACGGGATCACGAAGTACTTTATGTTTGTCCATGTGTCTCACAGAGAAAATTATTTATGCGCAATAGATAGGCCTTTTCTGTTATGCCGATACAGAACTGTCAGAGACGACAGAGAAGGAAAAATGTAGTCGTTTGTTGAAGGGAACGCTGGTCTGGAGACAAATGAGCCGACAGCAATATGTAAAAAGCAGGATATTTCAAATGTGCCGTTGATCTGCTGACGAATATAAGAATTAGTTGAGATACATTTTCATATTAATTTTATTTAATTCGTGTAAATCAGTATCGTTGTTCGAAGTGGCAAACCATCTATTGTAAGTATATGACATCGTCTCATAATGTTCTCACCTAACCCTTAGACCTCCCCAGGTTCTGATCGAACTGTGATATTGGCATTCACTTGCAGGAGATTTTCTTCAGTCACAGCAAATATTACTTATTCAAAGTTTCCACACGATTCCACGTGTATATATCAATTGTGGTCTGGTAAATTGAACTAAATGGCTCCGAAACGAGGCCTTCTCTCTCGTATCCACCTTCCTGGAAACATATGAAGCTGCCAGTCACTACCAAGATTGCCACCCTCCACATTGCCACTAACTTGGGGCTAGGTTGCCGTGAAACCTTGCACACAATGAACTGGAAGGGTTTATCTATCCTGCGTCGGACCCGGCTGCCTAGTGCTGAAGCGCGTTGCTGGAAACCCAGTGGGCGCCGGATCCGATTCCGATCGGACCATAGAGGTTTTCCGTCTGCCTTTAATCTTCACCTCTCAACGATGGGTCGGGTCGTACGTTAAACTGTAGGTCCCCTTCACCATCTGAGTAACTGACGCACACTAGGGACACCTCACTGAGACACACGAAATTTATTATTGTCATTATCCATCTTACAATGTTACAAGGTAAATAGGAGGGAACTTAAAAAAAACTTACGTTCCACAGTATTATGGAACGCAAGTAACTTCCATTAAATACTATATATACTTCAAAATACAAAGATACATAGTCACCAAGTCTATGTAAAAAAGCGGTCGGAACGCTTTACCAGTCCTTCAGTTCCTTGACGATCAAAAGTGCTTTTGGGCACGAGGTCATTTGAAGACCACTGTGTTAACGTCCTCATCATAGGAAAATATCTTTCCCACGAGACGTTCTTTCACATTTTTCGAAAAATGTAATTCGCATGTGACAAGTTCTGGACAGTGTATGGTGGATGTTTCCAAAACCTCCACGAAAATTGCTGAAGCAAAGTTTGTGTTGTGAGCCCCGTGTATGTTGTTTCGTTATCGTGGCTTGATTTTTCATGCCTCCATCTCTTTATGCCCATAAATCTTGCGCCATTGTGTGCATGTGGCAGTAATAACGGAACCCTGCGTGAGTACATTCTCCTATACCACAGATTATTTCGGACGATGGAATGAGCGCTGCCTATTGAGCATGTATCTGCTGGATAATGCCCTCGATAGTCGCACTGCGATTGCTGTTAATCACTTCCTTGTTTGCCTGTGGTCAATGTCGACGAGCTCCCATTCAGGTCAGCTTCATCCACTATTTAACTATGGCTAGACGCGACATTGCATTTGGTTCACATTGTTGTTGTTGTTGTTGTTGTTGTGGTCTTCAGTCCTGAGACTGGTTTGATGCAGCTCTCCATGCTAATCTATCCTGTGCAAGCTTCTTCAACTCCCAGTACCTACTGCAGCCTACATCCTTCTGAATCTGTTTGGTGTATTCATTCTTGGTCTCCCTCCAAGATTACTACCCTCTACACTGCAATTCAATACTAAATTGGTGATCCCTTGATACCTCAGAACATGTCCTACCAACTGATCCCTTCTTCTACTCAAGTTGTGCCACAAACTCCTCTTCTCCCCGATTCTATTCAATACCTCCTCATTAGTTACTTGATCTACCCATCTAATGTTCAGTATTCTTCTGTAGCACCACATTTCGAAAGCTTCTATTCTCTTCTAGTCCAAACTATTTATCGTCCATGTTTCACTTCCATGCATGGCTACACTCCATACAAATACTTTCAGAAACGACTTACTGACACTTAAATCTATACTCGATGTTAACAAATTTCTCTTCTTCAGAAATGATTTCCTTGCCATTGGTTCACATAACGGTAGAATTTCACGATAGATCTTTGCGCAGTTTAGAAGTTTTGGCCACCAGAATCACGGTTTGGAGTTGTTTCCGGTTGTCACACCATTTCACTCGCGCACTGTCATGCCACTATTATTCGCACTGCAGCTGAACTATATCTGCTTTTATTCTCTTCTGACAAGGTGCCAGACTTGGTGCGCAATGGTGTTACCGTGGAATGACATCTGTAAGTTACATTCCGCACTTACGTAATAAATCCATTTATTACATCGTACAAACCACCATCTTTTATTGCACTGGCCGGCCGGGGTGGCTGAGCGGTTCTAGGCGCTACAGTCTGGAACCACGCGACCGCTACGGTCGCAGGTTTGAATCCTGCCTCGGGCGTGGATGTGTGTGATGTCCTTAGATTAGTTAGGTTTAAGTAGTTCTAAGTTCTAGGGGACTGATGACCTTAGAAGTTAAGTCAAGGCTCAGAGCCATTTTTTTTTTATTGCACTGAGTTAACCCACAACACGTTAAGCTTCATTACTACCGACTGACTCTTTCCTTGCAAGCGTTTCTAATCTCAGATTGATGCATTTGTCTTTTCTCATTATGTTTGGTCGTTTGTATCACCCTTATGGGAAAAGCCTTTCAAAGGAGACTTTGAACATCTCGACATCTACAGTCAACCACTATACAATAAAGCCGTAACGACACAACCATGTAATAGATTTTTTCTTTCATTGACAGAATGCCTTGCTTCAGTATACGAGCATCATTTTATGCATTCCGAAAACCCTTTAAAAGGAGACTTTGAACATCTTGCCATCTACAGTCAACCACTATACAATAAAGCCGTAAGGACACAACGATGTTATAGATTTTTTTCTGCCATTGACAGAATGCCTTGCTTCAGTATACGTGCATCATTTTATGCATTCCTAAGTTCCCGACTCACAAAGACTGCATGGAACAACGAACAGGAATCATGCGGATTTTGTTCTCCGGGCCTTTGAACCGCTTAGCCTCTTGTGTGAAGCGTTAGCGATCGCAGTGGCAAACGACTTAGGGGCGTCGCGCAAGGTCCTCAACTTCCTCCCTCCTTCGCCTCTTCTTCGTGGCAAAATCCCGCCTTCCGGGCCTCCTTTCCTCATGCGCCGCTGTCACACGCATAAAACTTTGGATGATGGATCGCTCTTTTAGCGCTCTAAGCCTGCCGGCTTTTTTGTCACCGGAACTGAATACACAACGTGCGTTTCCGAAGCTGGAGGACACCAGCCTGAAGAATAGAACGTGAGATTAATTTCAGAGGGATTGAGTCCGCGTCACGGTAGGACGCCGGTGGCTGATGCTGGGACCTCGCATAATCGAACCCATACTGTTCGTCTCAGAGAGAACTAGCTTCGTGTTTGATTCGTTGTCATTTTCTATTCGAATGCAAAATCGCGTTCAGTATTAATTTCAGTGTGCCAGTGTTACTGAATTTGTACATAGACAAAGCAGCACAGGAAGCGAGGAAGAAATACGACATAGGATTTAAAGTTCATTAAAAGAAAATCAAGATTTGCTGACGACGTTTTAAATTGGTCATTGATGACAAAGAATGTGGATAGTCAGTTGACCACAATGAATAGTCTCTAAAAAAGAGTTTTCGAGATGAAAACTGACAAAAGTGGAAGAAGATAAAGTTAAGAGTGTCTGAAGTAATTAAATTAGGAAGTTGTACAATAAAACTAGTAGCAGAGCTTTGCTACTTTAACAGTAAAGTAACTCACGAAGGTATATATATATATATATATATATATATATATATATATATATATATATATATATATATATTGTGTGTCTGTGTGTGTGTGTGTGTATGGTGTGTGTGTGTACGTATACATTCCACATCTCCTCTTAAAACATTGCATCAGTTTCAAACAAACTTGACACACATATTACTTATTGTTTGAAAAAAAGTAATGTCGCGATATGGACAACTACCCATTTGGATAAGTGTAAAAATGGGGTTATGTAGAAGACTAGCAGCGAGAGGAGATGGGGAAGACGAAATAGAGAGTGTGGGGAAGAGCAGGTGGACAGAGATGTGTGTGAGATAGAGATGGACAGATAAAGGGGTAAGTGGGACTGGACAAACGGAGAGTGAGGAGAAGATAGAGCGAGTGAGAGGAAGAAATGATCAGACATGAGGAAAGGGAGGGGGTGAAAAGAGAGGGGATGCGAGGAAATGGAGAGAGGAAAGTGGAGGCAGAAGATCTGGTGGAAGATAGCGACAGTGGCAGGTGGGGAAGGATGAGCGAGTGACAAGCGAGCTTGAAGATAGAGATGGTGTGCGGTGGAAGACGGAGATGTGGGGAGACAGCAGAGGGTCAGGGTGAGAGACTCACAGAGTAAATACTTACATGTGCAAAAAACTGTACTTAGACACTATATATGTCATTATACCTGTCACTTCTCACGTTACACTTTTCTTTCGACTAATGTGGCTTATTTTGATATAGACCGTAATGCACTTTCTCTTAAGTTTCGTGTTACCTTTGCTCGACTTGTTAATGAGGTAATCATCATCACTAAAGCACATTCACACTGGTTGTGAGAGAGATCAACGTTCATTACTGTAATGCTGTACTGTAGTCACTACTGCAAATAGACAATGGACTGAGCAGTGTGGCACGTTGGAGGGTGAGTCAAATGAAAACCTTAAATTTGAAATAACAAATCGAAATTTGGCGCCGTTATCTTGTAAGTTGGTAAGCGTGCTACAAACAGCGTGCAGAATGGCCTGTAGGTGGCAGCATAGTGCAGATGCACACATACCGTCGCAGTATCAGTACAAAGACAGCCGCCCCATTTGAAACTTGCGTCAGGGAAGAACAACGTTCTGTTATTCGGTTTTTGCGTAGTGAAGGTGTGAAACCTATTGAAATTCATCTACGAATGACGGTTCAGTACGGTGATGCATGTTTGTCACAGCAGCAAGTCTACCAATGGAGTAGGAAGTTCGCAAAAGGTGTGGCTTCAGTGGAAGATGCTTCTCGTCCAGGTCAGACGATTCAAATGGCTCTGAGCCACTGGGACTCAACTGTTGTGGTCAGAAGTCCCCTAGAACTTAGAACTACTTAAACCTAACTAACCTAAGGACATCACACACATCCATGCCCGAGGCAGGATTCGATCCTGCGACCGTAGCGGTCGTGCGGTTCCAGACTGAAGCGCCTTTAACCGCGCGGCCACTCCGGCCGGCCCCAGGTCAGACGCAATGAGTTGTGACTCCACAGAACATTGCAGCAGTTGAGGGTGCAGTGAAGGAAAACCGCCGAGTGACACTGAATGACATTGCAGCATGTTTACAAATTAGTCATGGTCAGCACCCACATTGTGCATGATGTGCTGCAGGTTCACAAAGTGTCTGCAAGATGGGTGCCACGGCAGCTGAATCTTGAAATGAGAGAATGACGTGTTGATGCTTGTGAAGAACTTCTTCGGCGCTTTGAATGAGGTGATGGCTTCCTTGCAAGAATCGTTACTGGGGCGAAACCTGGGTTCACTTCCACCAACCACTTCCTCATCCACCATACTCACCCGAACTTGCCCCAAGTGATTTCCATATGTTTCGACCACTCAAAGACGCAATGGGAAGAAAGAAGTTCCGTTCTGATAAAGAGGTACGCCACGCCTACATGGGTAGTGTTTCAACACTTACTACTGATTTGATTTGCCGGCCGGAGTGGCCGAGCGGTTAAAGGCGCTACAGTCTGGAACCGCACGACCGCTACGGTCGCAGGTTCGAATCCTGCCTCGGGTATGGATGTGTGTGATGTCCTTAGGTTAGTTAGGTTTAAGTAGTTCTAAGTTCTAGGGGACAGATGACCTCAGCAGTTGAGTCCCATAATGCTCAGAGCCATTTTTTTATTTGATTTGTTTGGTGTGACGTGTGTGTGACAATTAAGTGACGGATCTTACTTCCCTCCCCGAGCAGAACAGTGTCCTTCATTTCCCTTGTTGAATAGGTTCTATGTAATACTATGTCTTTTGGTCTACTCAAACATTTACTGGTTAAATGATGACTAACTGAAACCCTCAGCTGCCGACAGGTGTTGTTGATATACCTCGATGTGGACAGCTGAAAATGTGTGCCCCGACCGGGACTCGAACCCGGGATCTCCTGCTTACATGGCAGACGCTCTATCCATCTGAGCCAACGAGGACACAGATGAATAGCGCGACTGCAGGGACTTATCCCTTGCACGCTTCCCGTGAGACTCACATTCCCAACTGTCCACAATTCTACATATGTAATGTGCCTTATAGACATTTGCCCAGCTGGGTAGCTGCACGGTCATCAACTGTATTCTGTTCTTTCGAGAACGGTTACTGTCTTCATATATATATAGTTAAAGGATACCGAGCCATTGACCTTCGTCTGTGCGAATGCGCACAGGTTGCCCAAACTCTTACGGGAATCGCCAAAGCGTGCGCGAGTAATGAGTGAATGGGCAAATGTCCGTAAGGTACATTATATATGTAGAATTGTGGACCGTTGGGAATGTGAGTCTCACGGGAAGCGTGCAAGGGATAAGTCCCTGCAGTCGCGCTATTCATTTGTGTCCTCGGTGGCTCAGATGGATAGAGCGTCTGCAATGTAAGCAGGAGATCCCGGGTTTGAGCCTCGGGCGGGGCACACATTTTCAGCTGTCCACATCGAGGTATATCAACAACACCTGTCGGCAGCTGAGGGTTTCAGTTAGTCATCATTTATTCCAGGGAAAAGCTGCACGGTCATCAACAGTATTCTGTTCTTTCGAGAACAGTTACTGTCTTCATATATATATTTACTGGTTAGGTCGTACCTTATGTGCATTTGTAACTCACGTATAATCAAAAGATTATTTTGTTGCTGCTGCATTAATTATTTGAGATGTTATTCTTTCAACTAGTCAGTCATTTTCGCATCTATTTTGAAGAAATTACTGTATAACCTACTTATACTTCCTTTCAGAATGTCACTACAGATTTTGTTATCTGTCTCTTTTACTACGAATTTCTACTTGAGAATTTGTTCTATATTTCTACCTATACTTAAAAAAACATCTTATCAAATGCTTGTTGGTAAAGGGGGTGGGGAATGATATAAAATTTTTGTTTCTAGCTTATTTTTGGTGTTCGTCTGGAGTGATGTGACCTGTCTTTTTATTCAGTGAGTCATACTTCATACTTGTAGTCTGGATACTTTTTCAGACAGAAGTCTTTAATACTCGATATGTTACGCCACTGACGTTCTGAGTAATGCTGAGTGGTCTGGGTATAACTATCAGGCAACAGAGATGGTATTGCAGAGGACTTGGTTTTGAGGAGATGAATTGTAAAGACTGATATTAGACACGTGGAGTTATTTAGGCAGTGTTTCGCTGTATTGCTTGCTCTCTCGTAATTTGTGAAGAGTTTGATAAAGATAAATTTTCAGATTGATTTTTCTTTATTAATTTAGGCTAGTAAGTTTGATTAAAGGCGAGATTAAGCAAAATTATCTGCTAACATGGGCTCGACTCAGAAATATAGATTCACCACTTCTTTACCTTTTCATCAATGAGTTTCATGACAGAGCTATATTGTTTTACAAGAAATGAACTGTGTAAAGTTTGTTGTAATGGATAAAAGTCAGTTATATAAAACTGTTTTTATGAACTAGTCTCTTCTATATCATTCGGGAATTCTTTCACCATCACTTTACTAAAGTTTAATTTTGTAATTGTGTGTCACCGAATTGCACTTATCGGTACATAGTTGCTCAAAGCTTAAAATATGATGAGCTTAGCATAGCTGTTATTCCTTGCACTGTACTGGAGTAAGATTTGCTTTAGCTGGTGTGCTGGAGGACTGCATTCTAAAACTCATCACTTTTGATCAGTACCGAATTTCCTTCGGCACATGCTTTTTAAAAATTATTATCAGCTTCAGTACAGTTAAAGTTTAATTCTGACCTAATTTCTTTCTCAGAGATTCTCACTATTCACTGGAGTGTTACATGGTAGGATGTGTATCATTTAATATTTTGAATTTTACTTGCTCAGTATTGTGTACGTAACTTTGCAGGGGAATTTAATAAAAGCACTTCGAGCTATTATTCCGTCAAAGTACAGCTTGCCCAGTTTGCCGCCTGGCCCGTTACCAGTCTGCGTAATTCCACGACGTCTGGACGTGGTTCACCCTCGTTTCGCCATGTGTTGAAGACAGTCACCACAGAGCTCCTCGATCACCTGACAAGTCGCCCAGTTTCCAAAATGCTCGCGCCGAGCCTCCGGGCCGTTACATTCTGCCCTCGGTCAAACTGACGTAAATCACCCACCGTCTCCAATCCACACAAGGGCAGCACGCTCACTGATACTCCATGCACCGTGTATATGTGTGTGTTTGAATAGCAGACATTCCTCGTCAGGTGACGCTGCTATCACCTGGACCGGTTTAAATCGATAGTAATGGAGGCGAAATCGAATCCTTTTCAGGAAAGGATTTCAGATAATTATTAAAACATCTTAAAGATACTTACAACAAAATTATGCACAGTGGTAGTTTAGGTTAAGGCCAATCGTTGCACATTAAGGTAAGGCATTTGTGCGTTAGTGTTTATTGGCCACGAGAGATTTAAAAATTCCAGACATAGAAAAATACACATACGAAAAGGGCACGTAAAACGAATCCCTCTCGGATAGCTCTTATAATCGAGTCAGTGTTTAACTTGGACACGTTACTGTTTTGGAGATGCTGATCCACGTAAAAACCGTAGGCGAATAACAGCCGGCAGAATAAAATAGGACAGGTTACGGAAATAACACCCCATGAAATTCATTAGCGGAAGCACAGGGTCTTTTACGAACGAAGGCGGACGCTAAACTACATGGTACTAGCCGTTATCCCTGCCTCAGGTCCAGAAGTAATAAGAACGGTTTATGAGGCCACGTCGAACAAGAAAGGCAGCAGGAAGCACGGCTAATGAAACTCCATAATATGGCTCGGCGGCGCATGACCGACGGAAATGGCGACTCTCCAGGAGGGAGAGGCCTGCTCACCACAATAAACATGCGCCATACAAATGCAGCGAGCGGACGTCCTCGGCTGCCAACCCCAGGCCACGATCCAGAGATATTCCTCCAGAGATGATCAGTCCCCAGAAATCAGACTTCCAGCGTGAGTTCCGTGGTCGTTTAAATGCCAGTCGAGGCGACGCATGGGTGCTACCACATGAGATCCCAGAGAAACAGTAGCTGGGCAACGAAAACCAAAGGGGTTCTGCAAGTACTGTCTTTGTATGATAGTTCGCACTGATCAATGCCATCGGAAACTTTGTATGTGTGTGTGTATGTGAAAACTGTCAAGAATCACGTCAAGCGGCGGGGGTTCAAATTACGCACTGGATACGCCAGTATATATAACGTAGGAAGACAACACATCAACTCAAATACTACCAACTCTAGAATAATAAGGCCAAAACGAGAACTCTGGAGTTCAGCGACCAATCGACAATGAGGTCATTACAGAAGTATAAAACATCGTGGGGCTCAAATAAACTATCAGTTTGACTTTGCATTTATTTTATAATTGTCAGCCACTGACGTCTTTGAAGGAACAGTATCAGTAACAGACAAATATCGTACTACATGAAACTCTAGGACTTCCTGCAAAATTGCTGGATCTTCATCTGTTAAACGATAACATTCTTAAACAGGTTTTAGCAGAAATGCTTATATATCTTTTTGTTACCGGTCATTATTTCATGGGGCATCCTGTATGTTTCCTGGACAGCATGCGTTTGAGCAAATATCGATCATACTTAAGCTTCAGACCACTACCTGCATCCATCAGTAGTCCTTCTTCACCACTGCGATGATCTAATTTAAATAAGAACTTCATCATCCTTGATTGTAAAGTGTTCAGGAAGGACTTAAGTCAAGTCCGCAGATATACTAATTTACTGTGTAATGTGCCTAATATGATACCAGATATTCACCATTGCACTGTTTTCTCCATAATTGTAATTTACGTTATAAGTTGTGCTACTTACAGAAAAAAATGTGGTACATGTTTGGGTAATGTTCCTATTGAGTTCAGAATCTGTGAAGATGAAGTTATCATCTTCGGTTGTAGTCGAGCAGGAAATCACTATTTGGTACCACAGGTCAGTAGCTGTAATCATGTGTCTGCCAACGAAGTTATGTCCGGGAATACATGGTTTTCATGCAGTTGTTGTTGTGGTCTTCAGTCCTGAGACTGGTTTGATGCAGCTCTCCATGCTACTCTATCCTGTGCAAGCTTCTTCATCTCCCAGTACCTACTGCAGCCTACATCCTTCTGAATCTGTTTAGTGTACTCATCTCTTGATCTCCCTCTACGATTTGTGCCCTCCACGCTGCCCTCCAATACTAAACTCGTGATCCCTTGATGCCTCAGAACATGTCCTACCAACCGATCCCTTCTTCTAGTCAATTTGTGCCACAAACTCCTCTTCTCCCCAATTCTATTCAATACCTCCTCATTAGTTATGTGATCTACCCATCTAATCTTCAACATTCTTCTGTATCATCACATTTCGAAAGCTTCTATTCTCTTCTTGTCTAAACTATTTATCGTCCATGTTTCACTTCCATACATGGCTACACTCCATACGAATACTTTCAGAAACGACTTCCTGACACTTAAATCAATACTCTATGTTAACAACTTTCTCTTCTTCAGAAACGCTTTCCTTGTCGTTGTCAGTCTACATTTTATATCCTCTCTACTTCGACCATCATCAGTTATTTTGCTCCTCAAATAGTAAAACTCATCTACTACTTTAAGTGTCTCATTTCCTAATTTAATTCCCTCTGCATCACCCGACTTAATTCGACTACATTCCCTTATCCTCGTTTTGCTTTCGTTGATGTTCATCTTATATCCTCCTTTCAAGACACTGTACATTCCGTTCAACTGCTCTTCCAAGTCCTTTGCTGTCTCTGACAGAATTACAATGTCATCGGCGAACCTCAAAGTTTTTATTTCTTCTCCATGAATTTTCATACCTACTCCGAATTTTTCTTTTGATTCCTTCACTGCTGGCTCAATATAGAGATTGAATAACATTGGGGAGATGCTACAACCCTGTCTCACTCTCTTCCCAACCACTGCTTCCCTTTCATGTCCCTCGACTCTTATAACTGCCATCTGGTTTCTGTACAAATTGTAAATAGCCCTTCGCTCCCTGTATTTTAGTCCTGCCACCTTCAGAATTTGAAAGAGAGTATTCCAGCGAACATTGTCAAAAGCTTCCTCTAAGTCTACCAATGCTAGAAACGTAGGATTGCCTTTCCTTAATCTTTCTTCTAAGATAAGTCGTAGGGTCAGTATTGCCTCACGTGTTCCAACATTTCTACGGAATCCAAACTGATTTCCATGCTAGAGATCATTTATTCACTCATACTTTGTTACAGAGACTGAGGCCTAGTACGCGCTGTTACAGAATGGATATTTTCATCCTAGACGATGGCGCTGTTTCTTATACGTCGTGCCCAAGCGCCCACTTCTTTCATAGTAATTGATGATGCTATGTCCGATTCACTTCTCTTGCTGACTCACCTTGTAATTCGTGTGATACAGCGTTGTACACAATGGTTCTGTATGCGAACTGAGAGCTTGCCGACATGACGTTTACTTACGGAAAGGCAAATGGCGGCGGGCGGTGGGCAGCATGGTTGTATCAGGAGACCTACCTCGCCGAATACAATAGCATTTAATGTTTGCAACAGTACTTCATCGTTTGTCTGAGACAGAGTCATTTCGGGTAGCAGGAAATCACGAGCGACGTACCCGAAATGTTCGGACACCAGACCAGAGGAAAATGTTATCAACATTACGGAAGGCGACATCCTTGGTAGTACCTGGCAGTTGGCCCGCCAGTACAGGATAATCCAGACGACAGTATGAAACATTCTCTATGAGAATGGGTACAATCTTTATCACTTACAGCATGTGCCACACTAGCTACAGACACCGGGAGCGGTTTTGTCACTGGTTTCTACACTAGGCAATCACGATTCGCAAGTGAGGCCACCTTCAACGCAGAGTGGTACTTTCAACTTTCCTAACAGTCCTCTGTGGGATACTATGTTGAACCCCCATGGTATGGTGACATCGAATCATTGGCATCTGTGCAGCCGGAAAATGTAGGTTGGTATAACTGGCGACCTTATTTTGGGACCAATCTTTGTTCCACTTCACCTAACATGCCGAAACTACCGGCGTTTCTTGCGGGTGACTTTGCCTCACCTGCTGGAACGAGTACCATTGATGATTGGAGGGGTTATGTGGCTGCTAAATGATGGTGCTCCAGCTCATCTCGCCGTTAACGTCCGGACTCATCTCAGTCGTGTCTTCCCCGGTCGACGGATCGGACGAGGAGGTCAAGTTGCATGGCTTGATCATTTACCGGATCTCAACCTGTGCGATTTCTGGTTATGGGGACATCGCAAAAGTATCATGTATGCAGAGCCCATTCCAGATATTGAGAGACTGAAGCAGCGTTTTCATGCTGCTTTTGACACTGTTCAGATGCAACCTGGCCGATGTGAACTTGTGAGACTGACCGACGCATACTGTAACTGTGGCTGCATGGTACAGCGCGTATTAAACAGCAGTCTCTGTAACAAAGTATGATTGAATAAATGGTGTGCAAAGTGGAAACAATGCTTTTCCGGACGTAAGTTCGTTCCATATCCTCTCATTGATCAATGCCTAGAGTTCGTACACGGTAAAGACACTCACCCTCTATAAGCTAGTTCAGCAGTGCCGCTCGGCTTTGGTTTCAGTCTTACTTCTGGGGTGAATGCAAGCGCGTCTGGGAAAAAATAATTGCACGCACAACAACAAAGGCCAGCTGAATTTCGTTGGTGACTGGGAAATAGTCAAGCTCTTAATAATATGTTGGTCCTGGGGGACCGTAGGAGCCTGCAGCCAGTTTCTCCCGTAGGAATCCAAGCACCATTGTCTGACCATAGTGGAGGAACTGTCATCGAGCTCATGTTTGCGGCCTTATACAGGAATAAAGATCTTTCTGCCACAACGATGTTAGTCGAGGACATAGGACAAATTAGTGACAGACATGACGCGAATTTACAACGTTTTGTTTCACTGCAGAAAAGACGATATTTGCAGAATAAGGACGTTCAGACTTTTACTAAAGGCAAAACTGATTAACGGACATATACGCTGGACACAGAGCACGCAGATACAGAGTAAAATGCAAATGGTGATAGCAGTGGACTCCTTTCAGAAAGACATTTTCTTAGCGAGTGTCTCTTTTAAAGTGGAAGAAGAAGGCATTACAGAGGAGGTGTAAAAGTTGTTGTTAAATAATTAAAATGGGGATAGGAAGTAATTTAGTTAGCAATCACAAAAGTTTGAGAACTTTAGGGCAGAGATCATCCTAGTTCGTACGACTTCGACACTAACCTCCATGAAAGGCACTTCGCTTCTAAGCGCTAAATAAGGCATTTCAACGCTCAACGCTCACTGGGAGGTCACGCAAGACTCATTGGGAAACAAGTTAGCACACTGAACACATTTGGGGGACATTATAGCAAACTCATTGACAGATTACAGACCTGTTACTTAACGCAAGGCGTGTTAGACGAGAGCTGTGTATATTGCATTTCAATTTAATTTCTGTCGATTTCGAAGCTATAAGGCTCGACCTTCTGCCTCAAACATAGTAGATATTTTGCTTCTGAATATGGAATCTTGTGAGTTCTAAATCAATTGCAATTAAATGGTAAACCTATAAACACAGCTGTTTGAACACAGAATATTATTTATTTGATAAAATGAGAGAATATCCCGTTCAAAGATATCCCCCTAGTGGCTAAGCAAGGGATTTAATACTCGCTCTCTGATCGTCGGTCGTGGACTCGTTATAAGTGGAAAGAATACAATCATTTAAGAAAACAATATTAAAAATATACCTCTCACTAATTGTAGCCCCAGAAATACACTTTAAGATGAAAAAGAGGACGCACCACGATTGAATTACCCAAAAGGGTCGGAAATCGGTAGATGTGATTCACACGTGCAGACAAACAAATGAGTGCAATTTCAGAAAAAATTGGATGATTTATTCAAGAGAAAGAGCTTCACAAATGAAGGAAGTTAGTAATGCGTTGGTCTACTTCTGGATCTTGTGCAAGCATTTATTCGGCTTGGCATTGCTTGATAGGGTTTTGGATGCCGTCCTGAGGGATATCGTGCCAAATTCGGCCAAATTGGCGTGTTTGATTGTTAAAATCCCGAGCTGGTAGCAGGGCCATGCCACAAAGCTCTAAACGTTCTCAATTTGGGATAGTGTGTATAATGAAAATCAGATAAAATGTTCAGTTTCACTCTAGTAAGTAACTTTTCTTCATGAATAACAAGAAAGCCCTGTTGTTACTACGATATACCAATAGTAAGGACACGAAGCATTCGACAGATATCCATATGCATTGCCCCGTAAAGCATTTTGCGAAGGCAAAACAAAAATACGAGTTGGTTGACCATACCTCTTTGTTAAACGGAAGGTGACCTTGTGCTCACTAGATTATTCATATATTGTGCTCTCCGAGCGGTTCTAGGCGCTACAGTCTGGAACCGCGCGACCGCTACGGTCGCAGGTTCGAATCCTGCCTCGGGTATGGGTATGTGTGACGTCCTTAGGTTAGTTAGGTTTAAGTAGTTCTAAGTTCTAGGGAACTGATGACCTCAGAATTTAAGTCCCATAGTGCTCATCGCCATTTGAACCAGCTTGTGCTCAGCAAAAAATATCTGATTACACTTATCCATACGCTGACCCCAGGAATTGGTTTGGTATTTATCGAAGCAGATACCTTACTATTTCATATGGTATATCTTTATTTCCCAATTACAATTACGCGACCAACAACAATAGTAGCCCCTACTCATTTGCAATATCACTTGGCCCGTTTCATAAGTACTGCCTGTAATCGTTAACGTAACTTCACACCGACCGACTTTTGCAGATAAAAATAAAAATAAAATGCAACATATTAATAGACATACTAGTTAAAGTTCGAAGGATTCTGTGAATTACAGTTTTGAAGACCTAGAGTGCAATGAGAATTAAGAATGAACTTGTAAATTTTCCAGAAGCACATCTAAGAAGAAGAGGACATGGACCGAGCGCACAGTGATTCATGTATGAAGTGCATCGACTTTATGGTATTACGAGATTCATCATGACGCAAATTCTCTGGTATATGCACTTTACCTAATCAACAAACTGTAAACAAACGGCTATGTCCTTCATTAAAGTTACACCCGGGGCGGTGTGTGGAGCGGCACAGGGAGTGCGCAAACGTTTCGCTAATGAAGCTAAGCGTTTGTGAATGAGCAGCGGTGATTAAAGCAGTGCGCTAATCTATGGCAACACCTGTGCCTCACGGCACACGATTTACAAAGGGACGGCAAGTACATTTTCACTTCGCTGGACTGACCTGCCTCTTTCATTCCATTAGGCTTTCTTTTTGGGTCATCAGTCTTCTGACTGGTTTAATGCGACCCACCACGAATTACTCACTTGTGCCAACCTCTTCATCTCAGAATAGCACTCACACCTCAATTATTTGTTTTTTGTATTTCAATCTATGTCGCCCCCTGCTGCTTTCACTCTCTAAAGCTCCTTCTGCTACCATGGAAGTAATTCACTGATATCTGAACACACGTCCTTCGACATGTCCTTTCTTCTTGTCGGTGTTTTCTATGTGTGTCATTACTCGCCGATTCTAGGGATAATACTTATCTTACCAGTCCATATAATTTTCAGCATTCTTCTATAGCACCATATCTCAAAAGCTTCGATTCTCTTCTGTTCCGATATTCCCACACTCTGCGATATGCTACCACATAGTGCTGTGGTCCAAAAGTACATTTTCAGAAACTTCTTAAATTAAGGCATATGTTTGACACGAGTAGACTACTTTTGGCCAGGTATGTCCTCTCTGCCTGTGTGGGTCGGCTTTTCACGTATTCGTTGCTTCATTTGTCATGTATTAATTTGCTTCCATGGTAACAAAATTATTTAACTTCGTGTACTTCATGCTAATAAGTTCATCGCTGTTCTCTTTTCTGGCATTCTTCACTACTTTCGTCTTTCTTTGGTTTATTTTCACCTATATTCAGCCAACATATCCAGTTCTTCTTCACTTTCACTGAGAATAGCAATATCACCAACGAACCATTCTTTTATTTCCGTCATTGCTTCTTCAGCGCCTAGACTGAAAAGTAAAGTCGAAAGATTACATCTCTGTGTTATACTCGTCTCAATTGAAGTACTTTGTTCTTGGTCGTCCGCTCCTACTGTTGCCTCTTTGATTTTTGTACATGTTGTACTTACATTCCTTTCCCAGTAACTTACTCTTATTTTTCTCAGAATTTAGGAAGTCTTGCAACATTTGATTTTTCTTAAGTGTTGATTCCATCATCAAGAGCAGCATCAGAAATGACTCTCTGGTACCATTACCTTTGCTAAAGCCAAAGTGATACTTTTGTAGTAGCTTCTCAATTTTCTTTTTCATACTTCTGTATTTTATTGTTGTCAACAGCTTGGATACATGAGAGATTAAGGTGATTTTGCTATAATTCTCGCATTTACCTGCTCTTTCTTTCTTCAGGATTGTGTGGGTACTGATTTTTCGAAAGTCTGATAGATATAATAAGTGAGGAGTTTGAGGTGGCAAGGTACCAGGCCATAAAAAATAACACGTCATTCAGAAATGACTTTATTTTTGATAAAAATTAGTGTTTCCGTTTTTCCTTTTGAGTACATGAATTTCAACAATTGCAAGTAAATGCAAGCAATGCAGAAAGACAGTTTAATAACAAAAATTGATAAACTTTCAGCTGGTGTTTGAAAGCACCTTAACAACTGTAATTAAATGTAAGAAGAGAATGAAAAAATGTAAGATTTTAAAACTGACAAACTTTCAGTTCATGTTTGGAAGCACTAGATAGCGTGGGCCTTGAAATAAAACAAGTTAAAATCGAACACTATAAGAGCCATGTCTTGTTAGAACACACTAAGGTTTCTATTACAACATCAAAAGAAGAAATACGTCAGTAATTAACAAATAAATTGAGACCCGTGAGCCTAGCAAATAAAAGGAATGCTTGGGTAATCATAAATCATAAGCTTGGCTAAATCAAGAAATTATTCCTTAAACTAAAGGCAAACGAATTAGAATGTATAAATAAAATTTGAAAACTAATGCGCACAAGACTTCCCTAAAAACAACAAGCACGTAAATTACTCCTTAGTACAAAATTAAATCAATAAAGGCCATAAGATTATTGACAAATTAAAAATTTGGCAGAAACCCACTAAACAAGAGTGAATGTGTCATGAACCGGCAGAAACCTTAAGCTATGAGGTTAGCCAACTGCTAAACCTTTTTAAATAAAATCAAATTATCTCTAACCTAAAACGTGTAATAACTTGATCCCTATCATTAAGCAGATTGCTCCGAATGATCGTACAGTCTACATAATAATGTACTCACCAACCGAGTCCAAAGGGAACAAGTGTCTACGATACTGTAACTCCACTTTGCCAATACATTCTGTAGCCGTAATTAACCAACTTACTTCTAGGATCGCCCAGTGGCGGGCGGCCTTGTGTCTCAACATCTTCCAGCACCCGGCTGTTGCGATGTCAGAACGACATGCCAGTCTTCCAGACGGGGTGGATGGATGACGGAGGCCGGTGGCCAACCTGGCATGATACGGCAAGTGACGAAACCTAGACTAATGGCACGAATGCTGCTTCCGGTAATGTTGGACCAATGCGGTGCAGAGTTGTAGTGACTTCCACTCGTACCTCGAACCACAAGTTAGTGGCAGGATCCCTGGCAGGTTAGAGATGAATAGTCCACTCCTGAACTGACTCAAAGAGCCAGATCTTTCTAAAGACTGGATGATGGATGATTCAGAATAAATGAATGGTGGCTCATCTGATTTCAAAATGAGTCTCTGGTGGCTAGAATGAGCCATATGAAAATTCTGGCAGGTTAGAGATGAATAGTCCACTCCTGAACTGACTCAAAGAGCCAGATCTTTCTAAAGACTGGATGATGGATGATTCAGAATAAATGAATGGTGGCTCATCTGATTTCAAAATGAGTCTCTGGTGGCTAGAATGAGCCATATGAAAATTCTTCACTAGGCTGCTGCAGCGGCACCCCACCCCACATCCATAAGAAAACGTTTCCCAAGATACAAAAAATCTGTTATAGACCATATACAAATGTGGATTTTCTTACATTATTAGTACATGAAGCGCCGGCCTTTGTGACCGAGCGGTTCTAGCCGCATCAGTCCGGAACCGCGCTGCTGCCACGATCGCAGGTTCGAGTCCTGCCCCGGGCATGGATGTGTGTGATGTCCTCAGGTTAGTCAGGTTTAAGTAGTTCTAAGTCTATGGAACTGATGACCTCAGATGTTAAGTCTTGTAGTGCTTACCAATTTGAACCAGCAGGTGAAGCTTTCCTCATCCATGAAAACAGGAAATAAAGAAAGCACCTTTTCTCAGTAATGGCTGTCGGGCAGCAGCTATTCAGCTATCCCTGTAGTAATACTAATTATGGAGACATGAAACTAAGCACAGCACAACACTCAGTCTCCGAGTATAAAAAAAAATTCTTCGTACCAGGAATCGAACCTGGGCCCTCTCATTTCACATTCCGCCGCGCTGACCGCGCAGCTACAGAGGCAAACGACAACAAAGCGCTTCAGTACAATATAGTAATGTGGGAAACACTTCCAGCATCATGTTCCTCGTTTTGATTTAAAAAAAAATATCTGAAATTTCAGAAGCTCATTAAATAAATATTTTTGAGCTAGTTGTTACTTCTTAGCCTTTGATTTACACTATGTGAGCAAAAGTATCCGGAAAACTAGCTGAAAATGACCTACAACTTCGTGGCGCCCTCCAGCGGTAATGCTGGAATTAAACAAGGTGTTGGCCCACCCTTAGCCTTGATGACAGCTTCCCCTCTGGCAGGAATACGTTCAATCAGGTGCTGGAAGGTTTCTTGGAGAATTTCAGCCCATTCTTCAAGGAGTGCTGCACTGTGGAGAGGTATAGACATCGGTCGGTGACGCCTGGCACAAATTCGGCGTTCCAAAACATCCCAAAGGTGTTCTGTAGGATTCAGGTCAGGACTCTGTGCAGGCCAGTCCGTTACTGGGAAATTATTGTCGTGTAACCACTCCGCCATAGACCGTGCATTATGAACAGGTGCACGATCGTGTTGAAAGAGGCAGTCGCCATCCCCGAATTGCTCTTCAACAGCGAAAAGCAAGAAGATGTTTAAAACATCAATGTAGGCCTGTGCTGTGTTGGTGCCACGCAAAACAGCAAACGGGGGCGAGCCCCATCCACGAAAAACACCACCATACCATAACAGAACCGCCTCCGAATTTTAGGGTTGGCACTACACACGCTGGCAGTGACTTTCACTTGGCATTCACCATACCCACATCCTGCCATCGGATTACCACAGTGTGTACTGTGATTCGTCACTCCACACCACGTTTTTCCACTGTTCTATCGTCCAGTGTTTACGCTGCTTACACTAAGCGAGGCGACGTTTGGCATTTACCGGCGTGAAGTGTGGCTTATGAACAGCCGCTCGACGATGAAATCCAAGTTTTCTCACCTTCCGCCTAACTGTCATACTACTTGCAGTGGATACTGAGCAGTTTGGAATTCCTGTGTGCTGGTGTGGATAGATGTATGCCTATTACACATTACGACCCTTTTCAACTGTCAGCGATCTCTGTCAGTCAATAGACGAGGTCGGCCTGCACGTTTTTGTCCTGTACGTGTCCCTTCACGTTTCCACTTCACTATCACATCCGATACAGTGGATCTAGGGATGTTTAGGAGTGTGGAAATCTTGCGTACAAACGTATGACACAAGTGACACCCAATCACCTGACCACGTTCGAAGTCCGTGAGTTCTGAGGAGCGCCCCTTCTGCTCTCTCACGATGTCCAGTGACTACTGAGGTCACTGATACGGATTACCTGGCAGTAGGTGGCAGAAATGTGGACCTAATATGAGTAAGTATGATTTTGGTGGTGTCCGGATTCTTTTGATCACATAGTGTAGCATTGCACTCAGAATGTGTTGCCAACGATTATCACAGCTGTTGTCTTAAGCCACAGTACCATCGGAGCATATTGCAAAGCGATTCAGGCATCATTCCTCTCATAACAACTCAGGCTTCCTACCTCTCTCAGCGATCGGTCATTCTCACTAGCTCACTACTACCCACCATTCTCAGGAATCAGATTACAAGGTAGTTCACTAGCTCACTACTCGCCACCATTCTTACGGATCAGACTGCAAGCCAGCTCACTGCTCCTCGCTTCTCTCGCGGACGAGATCTCACGGAGCAGGCGACACGGCGACTTGAGTTGTCACTTTGTTCTCTGCGCTCTTGGCGCATTGATGTAGCTTGCAACTAGCTATGTTTACTGAACACTTCTCCATCTGAGTGCAGCTCGTAAGTCTTTGTATCCTTATTTGATTCGTTCTAGTCGTCACCTTCTTGTGTTGTTGCTCTTCTGTTTTCTTCTTGCGTAAGTGTTCTTGTTGGTGTACTAGTATGTCTCCTTCTATTTCTGTAGCATTTATAGCTGCTGTTGTTGGTGTGTTGTTAGCCTTTACCCAGGTTTTATTTATTTTGGATGGATGAGAGCCTAAATATAAGTGTATTTCCAACATATACTTATTTTAACATACGTTGTCGCTGGACGAATGGTCGATATTCAGAGATACAACAGGAACAATAATTTGAAACTAAAACCTAATTATGGACGTATGTCTTATACCAAATGGTTTCTGAGATGGAACTTATTTCAAGTTTCTTTTGTACGTTTTTCTTGAAAAACACAAAATCCGCTGACTATAGCGAAAACTTGTTGCAGTACGAAATTAAAGTACATTAAATTGCCTTTAAAAAGGCCCTATTCAATTTTTGATGATAAAGATGTCTGGTTTGTGGGGAGCTCAACTGCGAGGTCATCAGTGCCCCTCACAAAGTCCCAATTTTTTCACAGTCCAATTTTTTACACAGTCCAATCTAGCTACCGTTACAAATGATGATGATGAAATGATGAGGACAGTCCCCAGGCGGAGAAAATAACCAACCTGGCCGGCAATCGAACCCTGGACCCTGTGATCTAGAGGCGGCAATGCTAGCCACTAAACCACGAACTGCTGACTATACAATATTTTTTTCTCAAGGACTTAAAGATTTTGTGAAGAGAGCGTGAGAATATAGAAAATCTTGCGGAACATGTATGCATTGCAGTGTAGGTAAGCCAGTTTTCGGTAGTTTCCCGACATGATAGACTACGTGTCCTGTATCAAATTATTCGTTTCGACTTCGTCTACACAACTATGGTATGTTGTAAACGATGACTGTGTACTGCTCAATAATGAAATAAGTAACAATCTACATTAAATATGTTCTATCCCGGAAACCATTCAGAACAGTACACGTGTCCACATGAAGTTTTTTGCTTCGAACAATCATTTCTATCATATCCCTGAATATAGACCATTCATCCTGAGACAAACTGTGTATTATGTTTAATTTTGTAGTAATTTATTTAACCTGAACAGATTAATGACTTCAGGAGTCCTCTTACATAAGACTAGAGATTTATATGCAATTACAAAACTCATTAAAATCACAGTTTCGTAAAAAATTATGATTTTGTAATATAATACCACTTTTTCTTCTCTTTGCATGTATTAGGCACTCACCTGTTACGCCATCTTGGTTGTAATTATTGATTTTCCTCGGTCTTCCTAAATATCTTCTGCCCACTGATAATGATTATCACCTGTTTCGGTAATCAGTCGTCTTCCATTCTTGTGACTTAATCCTTCCAGTGAATTTAAACTGGTAAAGTTTGGACATCAGCAGTGCTGCGTCATGGTCCTGAAAATTCATTCTGAATAAATTGAAATATCTTACCTCAATCACGTCAACGGATAACGCGTATATATCTGCTCCTATAAGAAATTTCTCTGGCACAGCCCAGTGCAATGCTGGCTGATAGATTTGTCATGTATAAAAAGAAACAACTGATTTTTCTTTACAATAATCGGGATCTCTATGGCTTCTTTTCTGATGGGAACGAGTGTTTCTGCTGTGTTCTCCAGGCAAGAGCTTCAAAGTCTAAGGAGCAGTAGTTATTATGAGTAGTACTGGGTCAACAACAAGCATGAACATTTGGACTGCAACTCCTCCAGCGCAGCAAATGCTGAGCTAAAGGATTTTCGACAGCATTGTTAGCTCAAGAAAGAATTTGCTGTAGGCAAAATTTGTATCTTATAGTTACTAGGGACATAACACAAAAAGTTTACTCCTTTTTATATGTTCTTTCAAAATTGAACCAAGTCAGATAAAAAAAACAGGTTTAGTTACTTGAATTAAAACAGCAATGTACTTTCCATTTACTTTTTTTTATGAGTGAATGATGAGTGCAAAGTCATAAAAAAGAGCTAGTTCATTCCAGTGAGTGACCAGGTCTGATACAATCTCTGAAAAGAACAGTTTTGCTCATCTTTATTTCAGACGGTGACGTGAAGAAGGTGGCCGAGAGAAGCGCCCTGGTGATTCGGCGTCAGACAACAGCCGTTGGTTCGCGGCTCAGGTTGGACGAGGGTTTATATGAGGCAAAATGTTCAAATCTGTGAGAATTCCTAAGGGACCAAACTGCCGAGGTCATCGGTTCCTAGTCTTACACACTACTTAAAGTAACTTACGTTAAGGACAGCACACATTCCCATGCCCCAGGGAGGACTCTAACCTCCGGCGGGAGGTTATATGACGCCAGAAGGGGCTTTCCGATGAGGGAGATAGATACTGGTGCATATTGTAGCGCCGTCGAAACCTTTTGAGGGCTACTCATTGCCCAGAGAACTGGGTCATTACTGAGAATGCTGATTGTACAACGAAATTCTGTGAAGGCCGGCCGTGACACACGTGGCACCCAGGCTCCCTTCAGGGCCAGAACTATTTACTTCATTCCCAAATGATTTGTTGTATCCCAGTCGTTCCCCGGTCATTCTCGAACTTTCTTCTTTCATCGATCAATTTAAGTATTTTCACTATCCCCTAAAGTTTATTTGTCGTCAATCTCCTTGTACCTAATCTGTATCTCCATCTTCAGTGGTTGCAGTTTTTAGAGACCTCCATTCCTCTTCAGGCCTTGATGACTTTCGAATGCATCTCATTAAACCTCAGTATATCGGTGTCCAGTATATTTTAACACAGATTCTGCTTCAAATCTTCAGTCCACGTTTCATCATCACTAAATAGTGATCCGATTATACCTGCTCCTGAGTACGCCTTCCAATTCAGTATCTGATTCCGGAATCTCTGTCCGTGTCTTTGGGACTTTTTCCAGTTATACTTTTTTCTGATGTGATTTTTGAACAGTGTATTTGCTCTTACTAATTGTAATTTCTTGCAGGAACAGGACACAGAACTACGGAGAATATTGGCTTTTTTTTTTTTTTTTGACTCATCAATCTTCTGACTGGTTTGAAGCGGGCTGCCATGAATTCCTCTCCTGTGCCAACCTCTTCGTCTCAGGGAAGTGCTTTCAACCTACGTCCTCAATTATTTGCTAGATGTATTCCAATCTCTGTCTTCCTCTACAGATTTGTACGCTACAGCTCACTCTAGTACCGTGGAAGTCATTTCCTGATGTCTTAACCCATGTCCTATCATCCTGACCCCTCTCCTTATCAGTGTTTTCGACATATTCCTTTCCTCTTCGATTTTGCACAGAACCTCCCCATTCCTCACCTTATCAGTCCACCTAATTTTCAACATTCGTCTGTAGCACCACATCTCTAATGCTTTGATTGTCTTCTGTTCCGGTTTTCTCACAGTCCCTGTTTCACTGCCATACAATGCTGCGCTCCAAACGTATATTCACATAAATTTCTTCCTCAAATTAAGGCCTATATTTGATACTAGTAAACTTCTCTTGGCAAGGAACGCCCTTTTTGCCAGTGTTAGTCTACTTTTGATGTCCTCCTTGCTCCGTCCGTTACTGGTAATTTTGCTACCTAGGTAGCAGAATTACTGAACTTCCTCTGCTTCGTGACCATTAATTCTAATGTTAAGTTTCTCGCTGTTGTCATTTCTGCTACTTCTCATTACTTTCGTCTTTCTTCGATTTACTCTCAGTCTATATTGTGTAATCATCAGACTATTCATTCCATTCAGCAGATCATGTAATTCTTCTTCACTTTGACTCAGGATAGCAATGTCATCAACGAATCGTATCATTGATATCCTTTCACCATAAATTTTAATTCCACTCCTGAACTTCTGTGATTTTCATCATTCCTTCTTCGTTGTACGGACTGAACAGTAGCGGCAAAAAACTAGATCCCTATCTTACACACTTTTTAATCCGACACTTCGTTCTTGGTCATTATCAATCGCAACGTCAGAATTGCCTCTCTGTTGGCTTTACCTTTCCTAAAGCCAAACTGATCGCCATCAAACACAATTTTCTTTTCCATTCTTCTGTATATTATCCTGTCAGAAACTTGATGTATGAGCTATTGAGCTGATTGTGTGATAATTGTCGCACTTGTCGGCTTTTGCAGTCTTCGGAATTGTGTGGATGACATTTTTCCGAAAGTCAGATGGTATGTCGCCAGACTCAATCTACAGACCGACGTGAATACTCGTTTTGTTGCCGCTTCCCCCAGTGATTTTATAGATTGTGATGGAATGATATCTATTTCTTTTGCCTTATTTGATCTTTATATTTCATATGGGCTTGGTGGTAGGAACGAGATAGGAGAAATGCTCTCTGTCACTCCTATTATCAAGCCCATATTCTCTTTAACTCTGTCTTCTATTACTTCCTCTACCAACGCATTCTAAGCCCCATAATTGTTAGAGTGTCATATCCCTTCACATATAATGTTACCCGTTCAATATCCTCGCACATTACATCTACGTCTTCATCTTTTGCTTCTAACATATGCGTACATAGCTGAATTACTACTGTTGTCGTTGGTTTGCTATAGAGTCTGGTGAGAACAACCCCATCAATAGCTTGTTCACTACAGTTCTCTCTCTTCAAAGCTTTTATTAATGATTCAGTTGGAGCATTTACATTAGGCGATTAGTTTTGAACGTTACAGGTTCATTTTTATGCCTGGCCTACTGGGCCAGAACTGACAGTGTCTGATGTTAATAGTAAACGTCAAATTGGCAACACCTGCCTTATAAGTGCCGCAATCCATCTAAATCAAAATCAAACAATTTGGTAAGGGGCATGTGATGATTGTGGCATACATTCTCCAAACATTTATAGAGCGTGTATTGATATTTTGATGTTTATTATTAATACCAGGCACTGTCAGTGCAGTCTCAGTAGGCCAGGTTCTAAAATGAACTAGTAGGGTTCGACACAAGTCTCCATATAAATAATGCAGCTGTTGGTAGAATCATTAATGAAAACTTTAAGGAATTTATTAAAAAGTTGCCGGTTTGCTGTCAACAAAATGTTGAAACTGAATAACTCCCTCTCTGTTCTGCCTTCCCACTATTTATGACAAATCCTATAAATTTTAAACCATATTCTACTGCTATTGATATTAACCAATATTCGTTTGATCAGAAGTCCTTATCTTCCTTCCACTTCACCCATGACATCAAGAATGACTCCTACTACATCTACAATGATGTTTTTGTATTTCCCTCTCCAGATTTTCTACTGTCTCTAACTCGTTCAAATTCTGACATTCCTCGCTCCTGCTCGTAGAACGTTACCATTCCGTTGTTTACTACACTCAAATTCACAAAAACAGAACACCTTGAATGACTAGAGATAGGACGTTCGTATTCACAGGACATGTACATTAGTATGTTCTGAAGAAATGGTTGTCATTTCAGTCACCTTGGTTTAGGGTGTGTTCTGTTGCTTAGTAGGCGCAGGAACCGCCGTGGGCCCAGATAACTTTTTCCATGCCTGATGGCATCGACGCGTATAAGATGCGAATGGCGTCCTGTAGTACAGCCACCCACACAGCATTCACCTGGTTCCAAAGTTTGTTTGTGGTGTTTGACATTGGCTCATACTACTGAGCCTGTCGTTTCACCATATCCCACACATTTTCGATTGGCGACAAGTCTGGTGATCTGGTTGGTCAGGGCAAACGGCTGACATACTGTAACGCCAAGAAGGGATGTGTTTTTGCAGCAACATGCGGTCGTACATAGTCTTGCAGAAAAATGGCGTCTGGAGTGTTGTGCAAAAAGGGTATGGCTACGGCTCGCAGAACGTCATTTACGCAGGTCACACTGGTCACAGTGCCCTCTACAAGCACCGACTGTGATTTTTGGCTGTACCCAATAGCATTCCACATCTTACGGCCTTTAGTTGCGCAGTATGTCTTGTGCGAATGCAGTCGCTGTGATGCTGTTCCCCCTGTCCGCGGCGAATCAAAATCCAGCCATCTTTATCAAACAAACAGAACCTGAATTCGTCCGAAAACACTACCTGATGCCATTCTTGTCCCCAGCGACGTCATTCCCGGATGGATGCATCACAATCAATCGTGCCAATAATGTGCCGTCTTTGAAACTCACTGCTTTGACGGTACTGCCCGCGCATATGTCTGCGAGGCATCCTGCACGTTTGCTCAAGTTTCACTGATCCATAACCTCCGGTTTATAGTGGTAAAGAGAACCTCAGGTACATTTTACCAGTAGATGGAGTTGTGCAGAGATATCGATGTTGACCTTGAACTCACGGTTTTTTTCTGAACATGAGTGTACATCGCTTCCTCATGGCTACCTCCGTCTCGGCATTCTCCTCCCGAAGATACGCCTTGGGGACTAATCCGCAATGTATGTTTTAACGATGGAGAGATCATGTTGAAAGTTTTTCAATTACAGGTGTATCCTGTGGATACTTATTATCTGCCTTTAGTGCACAGCTTTCTTCATCCTAGTCCTGTCAATCGTTGCTTCTTCTTCCGCCACTCTAAGGTCAACTGGTTTCATTGAAAATTTGTGTGCTCCTCGGCCTTCTTTGACAAGGCCATTGGCATAACGACTCCTTACGCTGGTAGCCTTCGGTTGGCGGAGTGATGAATTTTATTCAAAGCAGAAGCTAAGGTGAGGGGCGAACTCGCGATCCGGGATGTTTTGATTACTAATTAGGGACGCTATCCCCAGACAACGGTCGCGTGGGGTAGCGGCGCAGTCTCAGGCGTCCTGTCACGGTACACGCGGCTGCCCCCGTCGGAGGTTCGAGTCCTCCCTATGCCATAGGTGTGTGTGTTGTCCTTACCGTAAGTTAGTTTCAGTTAGATTAAGTAGTGTGTAAGTCTAGGGACCGATGACCTCAGCAGTTTGGTCCCATAGAAGCTGACCATAAATTTCCAAATTTTCCCAGATCACGACTCATCTCACCAGCGATAAACAGTTCATTGGACATATTATTAGATCTCTAAAGGCGAATAGCGGAGATCTTCATGGGTGTCAAGTGCCCTTGAAAAGTCACCGTTAATGCACTGTCTAAAGAATAAATTATACCCTGGTTAAATATATTAATGTCCTAGTAATTCTGCAACTCTTAACAACTTAAATCTGTGAGTAGCAAGATTATATAGTTAGGAAGCTGCTTATACACGATAATTTCTATAGTTTAATTTATTTATGCATTTATTTCAACTGCCAAGATTGAGGGCTTCAGGCCCTCTCTTACATTTAAATAAATTTCCTGAGTGAGTAAGCGTCACGATTTCTGTGGTACATGAGTAATACATAGCTGCAATGGCAATAATAATAATAATAATAATAATGACGGTATGGCTATAGTAATGAATACGTAGATTTTAGGAGATATGAATCTTGCTAACATTAAGGAATTTTCCCGTTACTTTCGAATGTAAATCATAACGCATCTAACAGAAACGATCGGCAACAGTAGAGAAGGAATCAATGTGGAGAAGATTAGCAGATGAGGCGGAAAGAAGAAAACAGAAATAGAAAGGGACGACAGAAACACAGATGGGAGGATACAAGTTAGAGGATTATTCTCTTGTTGTGGGCAAAGTGGTTTAGGATAAAACGGAGGCAACAGGTGATGTGTTCCATAGTCATACAGCTGCAGTGGAGAATAAGATGAAGGAAGATAGTAGTGTTGTGCAAAGATATAGCGTAGTCCGATCTGGGGTATTGCAGATGTGGAACAATGACAAGTATCCGATGTGGGAAGACCGGTACCGAGGACAGTAGTGATCACGGAATCGATTAAGTAAACGGAGCGTGAGAAAGTCACGTCGCCTATCCTGTCGCGTCCAACGTCAGTGTGAAGAGCTGATATGATCAAACAACAGAATGTTGCACACATATCTCACACAAGTGTAGATCACTAACTCGAGTCGTCTAAAGTTTTCACTGTTTTTGCTTTGTTGGACCACGTCACTTCAGCAGAGATACGGCAGGGATGAAGTCTGAGCTAGTTTTTATTTAATTCGTGATTGAAACAGTTTTGCAAATTTTCGGATTGGATGTAGGCAGGCGAGAGCATTCCCATTAGCTGCAATAGATTGTTTTCTTCCAAATAAGATTCCCATTCGGAATTATACCAAGGTCTCATAACGGTTTTTTGGAACGGTAATTGCATTCCATTGAGAAGTGTTGCAGTCACTGTTTTGCTAAAATGCTGCTGATCAACTAGCAGTGAGATATGAGGACGACCTGTGACTTCTTAGACTTCAATTTAAGTCCCGGGTTTTGTATCCGTCGACATAAGGGAGAGAGATCATCATTCGTATCTGATACTCCAGCAGCAGTGTTCTTAAGACTGGTAATTACGTGCAACTGGATATCGCCAGCATAAAGTGGTAGTCACAAGAATGAAGCATAGGTGAAATGTTAGTGATATACAAAGAGAAAAGCATTGGACGAAGGACGGAATCCTAGAGAGTTCACAGAGCATGTTTTTCCATGATAGCTTCGATCTACAGATTATTCGACGACTTCTGTTTTCGTAGCTGCCGAACCATATATTGCGCTGTTTGATAACTTCAGCTATTTCATTTTAATAATTAATATATCATAACGAATCATATGAAGTCTTGCTGAAATCAAGCAGTGTTAAAATAATCGCTTCACGTCTTTTCATCGGTTGTTTGATGTCGTTAGTCTCTTTCATTAATGCAGCTGATGTACTATGCTTTTTGCCGAAGCCTAATTCATATTTATTGTGGACTTTACATGTTTTGACGTAATAAGCCAGTTGATCATTAACAATGTACGTCAAGGCTTTAGATAATGTTGGTAATACGATTATCGCCTTACAGTCACGTAGTGATTTTCAGTTATTGTACTTGGTCATTGGTTGGATCAAACCTTACTGCTACTAACAAGAGAGAGTTTACATGTCTGTGAGAACTGGAATAACAGTACCGAAGGTGTTTTTAATCATATGAATTATTTTTAATCATACCTATGATCAATCCATGACTACTTACAATGTCAACAGGGAATCTCATGACTCCTTTCAATATTACAGAATAGTAGCAAAAGAAATATGACATGAATATTTAATAGTAATTATTAAATCCCTTTCTTGTGCAGAGGGGTAACATCGGTATATTTCGGCCAATTAAGTAATTTTCCATGCGCCACGTCCACGTTTACTGCAATATTATACGTTTCGTTCAACTCGAAAAGTTCCCTGTCTCCTATGAACATGCAGCCATATTAGTTGCTAAAGTGACTCCTTTCACGCATATTAATCAAAGGAACTTTTTTCAAATGTGTTCTTTTCTCTGATGTCGCGTTCTACTATGTATTAAAATTTTATGCTACCACTCTAGACGCTTCTCCATGCCGACGTATCAAAACTCCATGACCGGAACTACACGTTTCGTAGTGCAGTCGCCGAACTGATATCACTACCGTAACAGCTTTCAGGACACCTTCATACTAAGTGTGCACATATTAAGTCCTTATACAGTGAAGCGCCAAAGAAACTGGTATAACATTGTATTCAAATATAAAGATAAAGGTTCCAGGCGCTTCAGTCTGGAACCGCACGACCTCTACGGTCGCAGGTTCGAATCCTGCCTCGGGCATGGATGTGTGTGATGTCCTTAGGTTAGTTAGGTTTATGTAGTTCTAAGTTTTAGGGGACTGATGACCTCAGATGTTAAGTCCCATAGTGCTCAGAGCCATTTTATAAAGATACGTAAACAGGAAAATACGGCGCTGCGGCCGGCAACGCCTATATAAGACAACAAGTGTCTGTAGCAGTTGTTAGATCGGTTACTGTTGGTACAATGGCAGGTTATCAAGATTTAAGTCAGTTTGAACGTGGTGTTATAGTCGGTGCACGAGCGATGGGACACAGCATCTCCGAAGTAACGATGAAGTGGGGATTTTCCCTACGACCATTTTACGAGTGTACCGTAAATATCAGGGATCCAGTAAAAATCCAAATCTCCGACATCACTGTGGCCTGAAAAAGATCCTGCAGGAACGGGGCCAACGACGACTGAAGAGAATCGTTCAGTGTGACAGAAGTGCAACCCTTCCACAAATTGCTACAGATTTTAGTACTGGGCCATCAACAAGTGTCAACGTGGGAACCATTCAACGAAAACTCATCGATGTGGGCTTCCGGAGCCGAAGGCCCACACGTATACCCTTGATGAATGCATGACACAAAACTGGACCCGTAAACACCGACAATGGCCTGTTGATGACTGGAAACATGTTGTCTGATCGGACGAGTCTCGTTTCAAATTGTGTCGAATGGACGGACGTGTGCGGGTATGGAGACAACCTCATTAATCCACGGACCCTGCATGGTGACACGTACGTAAGTATCCTGTCTGATTACATTGCATCCAGTCGTGTCCATTCCGACAGAAACGGGGAATTCCAGCAGGACAATGCGACACCCTACACCTCCAAATTGCTAAGAGTGGCTCCAGGAACACACTTCTGAGGTTAAATGCTTCTGCTGTCCATTGAGCATGTCTGGGATGGCTTGCAACGTGCTGTTCAGAAAAGATCTCCACCCCCTCGTACTATTATGGATTTACGGACAGCCCTGCAGGATTAATGGTGTCAGGTCCCTCCACCATTACTTCAGATATTTGTTGGGTCCATGCCAAGTCGTGGTGCGGCACTTCTGCGTGCTCTGCACTATACTAGGTAGATGTATCAGATTCTTTGACTCTTCAGTGTACTTCATGTCTGAAAGCGCCGTCTATGTCATTTACATACAGGAAGTTTTTACAATGAATGAACAATCATTATTTAAAAAAATACACTTATGATTCAGAACAGTGTAACCTATTTTTCATATCGTGGTGGTCCCCCTTAAAAACGCATCGCTATAGCGATTCTGCGTGGCATCGGTTCAATAGTCCTAGATAGGTTTCCCGAGGTATGTGGCACAAGACGTGTGTGCACCGGTCACGTAGTTCCCACAAATGAACTTGTGGGCGCGGAGATGGCATCCTATAGCATCCCAGAAGGGTTTTATCGTGTGCGGATGAGGTGAGTTTAGTGGCCAAGACTTGGGTTCACTATCGTGCTCCTCAGACTACTGTAATGCGATTCTAGCCTTGTGACGCGGTCGCTGATTTTGCAGAAAGATGCTATCACCATGACATCAAGCATGAAGTTGTTCAGGTGATCTCTGTAACATTCACATAGGCCAGATACGTCAATGTGCTTTTCTTACATTTGAGAAAACCCCAAATAGAAATCTTTCTCATATTAATAGTGCTACAGAGGTAAGTGTTTGGGATAATCTTTTGAAAGAGACCAAAAATCGAATCAGGTTTATGAAGAGCGTGGCCTTATGATACCAATTATCAGAATGATGTTGCACCTCCTCTGATCCTGATGCATTCAGTGATTCACTTGAGAAGCATGTCATAAAGCTGTTGGATCTTCTGTTGAGGCAAGCTGGCTGACAACTGTCATATCTCACCCTTCATATTCGCGATATTGGCACTGGGACGGAGTAGTCCGTACTGGCACCAAAAACGTTCTCTCGCGGACATACACTGAGGCAACCAAAGTATCAGACCTCCTTTGACCCTATGTAGGGCGGCAACTCGACAAGACATGGACTCAACAAGTCGTCGGAAGTACTGAGTCATGCTGCCTCTATAGGAGCCCATAAGTGCGAAAGAGACGTCGCTGCAGGAGTTTGTGAGCGAACTGTCGTCTCGATTATGTCCCTTAAATGCTAGATGGGATTCATGTCGACTGACCTGTGTTGCCGAATCATTCGTTCGAACGGCCTAAAATGTTCTTCAAACGAATCACGAATTGTTGTGCCTGAGTGACACTGTTGTTTGTGAGTCCATGAATGTATATGGTCTCTAGGTAGTCGAACATAACAATTTCCAGTCAATAATCGACCAGAGGACCCAGACCATTCCACATAAACACAACCCACAACGTTATAGAGCCACCACCAGCTTGCTGAGTGCCTTATTGATAACTTGAGCCGATGGCTTCATGGAGTCTGCATCTCACTCGAACCCTGTCGTCAGGCTTACCAACTGAAATCGGGGCTCACCTGACCACAGCACGGTTTTTCAGACTTCTAGGGTCCTACTGATATGGTTGCGGGCGATATCGTGCTCTTAGTAAAGGCACTCTCGTCGGTCGTCTGCTGCCATAGCCCATTAACGCCAAATTTCACCGCACTGTCGTAGGGGATGCTTTCGTCGTATGTCCCACATTGATTTCTTTGGTTATTTCACGCAGAGTTGCTTATGTATTAGTACTGACAACTCTAAGCAAGTTCCACTGCTCTCGAACTTGAAAGAAGGCCGTCGACCGCTGCATTGTCCGTGATGAGAAGTAACGCCTGAAATTTAGTATTCTCGGCAGACTCTTAACACTGTGGTTCTTGGAATGTTGAATTCCCTAATGATTTCTGGAATGGAATATCCCATGCGCCTAGATCCAACTACCAATTCACTTACAATGTCTGTTAGTTCCCGTCGTGCGGCCGTAACCTCGTCGGAAACCTTTTCCGTAGACGGTTCATAGAGGCAAATGGCCTGTGTGGACGGGCATTGACACGTTAAAACATGGCAGTAGAATACTGTCAGATGAGAGGTAACACGTGAAGCCACTGGGTGTTCCTAACGGACAGTTTCACCGGAGTTCCCTCAATCACTACCATCCTTGAGCTGAAATCATACCCCGTTGGTATCCACACCATGACGACAGGAGAAGTCCGCTGTGCCACTCTAAAACATTGGAAGATTGGGACTCCTCACCATGTTTCCGCCATACTCGCCTATGATGGTCATGCGGGATGATGCAGAACCGTGGTTCATTGCTGAACACAGCCATCCGTGTTTCCCACTCTTGACACCACTTCAGACGCAGCCTCTTGTGTTGTTAACGGCAGCCCAGTGCTGGTGGGTTATTTTCTAGTATGGCTTCTGCAGGTCTTTGACCAATATTGCGCGATGACACAGAACGTTTCAGGGCGTAGATTACTTGTTCTCGAATGGCAAGGGCATCTATGAAGGAGCTACGATGTACTTAGTGCACAATATAGCGATCCTTACTTGTGGTGGTCAGTATCAACATTATACGGGAATAAAATAGAGCAGAAACGCGCTGATGGAAATTTTTACTGCAGAATGTGACGTCAGTTGATATCTAGAGCAAAATGCGTTCTTTGCACTCCTTTCTCTTTGTTACCACAGACAGCAAGTAACTGTTCCACTTAGTTCTAGGTATATACGACGTGTGAGGGGATGTAATCTCACACATCAAGGGAGGCTACAGAGATTCAGAGATAGTCCACCCGTCTGGTGTCTTATAATGATGTAAAGAAAGTCTCTGGTGAATAGGATAAGGCTCACTAAGCTAGCATATGAGTATTCGATTTTAAAAGAGATACTAATGGCTTTTGACTGACCAAGCGAATTAGTAAACGTACGTCTTCAACATCACACCTAACGCAGTTCAAGTACGTAACGATTATAATCCTTGTGCAAGATGTATATGTACACACATATGTATAGTACATTGTAGTCCCATATCAACTTCCGCATCCTGTAAACTGTTCCTTTCTGCTTTGCTCTCAGTCACGATATATTAAAATCATTAAATACAGGGTAAACACTAAGAAAACCAACAAACTGCAGGGACAGATTTCTGTCAGAGAACGGAGGAAAAGGATCCCACGAACATGTGACCGGAAATGCATTGTTGCCACTGTAGATATCTCTGACGAATAACCGCTCCTCTGACCACATGCCGTGTATTCTTTGTGTGTTGAAGGCTATGTGATTGACACAGCGTGTTGTAAGTAGCAGAATGGTCCGGTTTTCATGTCGGGAACAAGACGAGATAGTCTGTGTGTACGGCCAAGCAGATGCAAACGGTTGAGAGGCAGCACGGCTATACAAAACAAGTACCCTCACAGACACCAACCACATCACACAACATTTAAAACCCTTTTTGGGCGTTTGTGTGATGATTGGCCTTTTCAGACAGACGAACGTGCAAGGAGGCGGAGGAAAGTGCCCACACCAGATTTGGAGGACTAGGTACTACAGGATGTTGAGACGAACCCTAGTACAAGCTCCAGACAAGTGGCCCTCCAAAATGGTGTAAACCAAAGTAATATTGTGTTTATCTTGCATGTCAACCGCTACTATCACCATCATCAGCAACGACTGCAGGAATTATAAGTAGCGGATTTCCCTCTACGGGAAGGATTTTGTCGATAGCTTTCGTACCAGACCATCACAGCTATAGGAGTTCTGTCATCAGTCCTCTTTACCGAAGAAGCAGCCTTTACAAGAACTGGCGTCATCAATCTGCATAACCATCATCTGTGGGCTACAGACAATTTTCGGAGAATAGTTGATGCGTCTCATCAGCATCGGTTCAGCCTCACTGTGTCGGCAGGAATTCTTAACGGCCACGTACTTGGAACGGTTTTGATTCCATAACGCCTCGGCTGAGGAATGTACCTGCTGAATACTCTGCCTTGGCAGCTTGAGAATGTGCTTTTGTCAATACGACAAATTACGGAGCACCACCCCACTTCCGCATTATAGTTCGCCGGCTCCTCAACATCTTCCCCGGAAGTTAGATACGGTGCGGAGGTCCTGTAGCAGGGCCTGCTAGATCATCGGACTTAAACCTTTTCACTTCTATCTCTGAGCGCTTCTGGAAAGCACTGTGGATGCTGGACCAGCTCCTGATGTGCAGAGCCTTCAAAAGCTTGTTCACGACGCCTGTGACGCCATTCCGAGAGTGGCGGAACGTGCGAAAGAGTGCGGAAATGCGTGATGCGACGTGTGAACGGGTGAACTGCATCAGATGTAGGCCCCAGTGAACACCTGTAGCGACGTGGCTGCGGTACAGCTCTGTACTGTGTTCCGGGACGATTTGTTGTCGTTGCACGCACACTGCCCATTTCCGGACACGTGTTCATAGGACTTTTTTTCCTCAGTTTCCACTCAGGAATACGTCTCTGTAATTTGCTGGTTTTATTAAAGTTCGCCCTGCATAAGGCGCACGACTAAGACCTTACCGGTGCGTCCTCTCTCTTAGAACCGTACCGTATAGCACCTACTTAACAACTCAATTAATTCGTCAGCCTGGAACATTTTGCTCGGTGCGTATTGTTGGCGGGAGCCGTAGGCGCACGAAGAACTTTGTCTGCAAATTGTAATTCAAATGTTAATAAAAAATAGTCGTAAAATGAATGTGTGATAGCTTACAATTGGGAGGATGGCAACTATGACGGTCAATCAAATCTGAATTATAAGGAGCGATTAAGATGTTTCCGTTACATGGCGTCACTGTAGCGTATATGCAACGTAACCATACTCGGATGCTGATACATAAGCACCGACATGAAGCAAGGGATTTGTATGACATTCGAGTCTTCCCAACTTGCGGAAACGTCGACTATGGCGACGTTATTACCAAATGCGTCCAGACACGACCAACGTGCTGTTATTCTTTTCTTTGGCGCCGAAGGACTAATACAGGTTTTCCATTGAAGAATGAAATAGTGTGTGAGTAGTATGACGGTCGAAAACTGCCGGTGCAGAATGGTGAGGCAAGGCGTGCTGTTGGTTCATGATAACGCACGTAGCCGAGCACCCGCCCTATTGACCTGTTCTCTCCCCAAGCTATCATCAGGCCTTCAGTCACTTAAGAAGCCCTGAAAAATAGACGATTCCTGTCGGACGAGGATGTGCAGCACGCAGTAACGGACTTGCTCTAGCAGTAGGACCCTGTATTATACCAAACGGGTATCTTCAAACTGGCGACTCGCTGGGATTATTGCCTCAATACTGACGGCGGTTTTTCGTTATTGGCGTATCGGTTCAGGACTGTATGGCCTGCGAACAAACATTTTAAAAATGAACATTAACAAATGAAAATACGTCTGCATCTCATTCCGCTTCTTAGGTCATACATCAGCTATGCATACTTTCTCAACTATGAAGTGAAGCTGGGAATCGAATATTATGCTTCCCAGAGTCAGAATAATCTGGACACTACTTCACCTGCCTTAAACTAACTTACCATAATGACAACACACACACACACACACACACACACACACACACACACCTATGCCCGAGGGAGGACTCGAACCTTCGACGGGAGGAGCCGCGCGAAACGTGACAAGGCGCCTTGACCGCTCGGCTACCCTGCGCAGCACAGGGTCAGAAATGTTACATTTGACGTTCCAGTACAGTCCAGCATCTGACCTCTGTTGCACCTGAATGCCCCAGAAATGCATAATCTAAAAATGCTTCATACCTAACTTGATTCCATAGTACACGGCAGTACAGGAAACTTTTTAATGGCTTACAAATTATCATATTCCTCGCACTGATGCGATGTAGACAATGGATGTGCGACGTGTGGACCACGGTGAATGTGTATGGTCGTTATCTCATAGCACGATTCTTAATTATTACGTTTTACAATCAACTGCGAAACATTCAGAAACAAAACCGTGACTGTACTGAGTTATCTGTCAAACAAAAGCATAAAATACAATGAGGTACTCAGCTGATTCATGCGAAAACATTTCCGACGTGACTATGTCCGCACAACGGGATTAACAGACTTTTAACGCGGGATGGTAGGTGGAACTACGCGCTTGAGACATTCCATTTCAAAACTCGTTAGGGAATCAATATTCCAAGAACCACAGAGACAAGAGTGTGCTGAGAATACCAAATTTCAGGCATTACTTTTCACCATGGAGAATGCAGTGGCAGACGGCTTTTACTTAACATTCGAGAGCAGAGACGTTTGCTTAGTGTTGTCAGTGCTAATACACTCCTGGAAATGGAAAAAAGAACACATTGACACCGGTGTGTCAGACCCACCATACTTGCTCCGGACACTGCGAGAGGGCTGTACAAGCAATGATCACACGCACGGCACAGCGGACACACCAGGAACCGCGGTGTTGGCCGTCGAATGGCGCTAGCTGCGCAGCATTTGTGCACCGCCGCCGTCAGTGTCAGCCAGTTTGCCGTGGCATACGGAGCTCCATCGCAGTCTTTAACACTGGTAGCATGCCGCGACAGCGTGGACGTGAACCGTATGTGCAGTTGACGGACTTTGAGCGAGGGCGTATAGTGGGCATGCGGGAGGCCGGGTGGACGTACCGCCGAATTGCTCAACACGTGGGGCGTGAGGTCTCCACAGTACATCGATGTTGTCGCCAGTGGTCGGCGGAAGGTGCACGTGCCCGTCGACCTGGGACCGGACCGCAGCGACGCACGGATGCACGCCAAGACCGTAGGATCCTACGCAGTGCCGTAGGGGACCGAACCGCCACTTCCCAGCAAATTAGGGACACTGTTGCTCCTGGGGTATCGGCGAGGACCATTCGCAACCGTCTCCATGACGCTGGGCTACGGTCCCGCACACCGTTAGGCCGTCTTCCGCTCACGCCCCAACATCGTGCAGCCCGCCTCCAGTGGTGTCGCGACAGGCGTGAATGGAGGGACGAATGGAGACGTGTCGTCTTCAGCGATGAGAGTCGCTTCTGCCTTGGTGCCAATGATGGTCGTATGCGTGTTTGGCGCCGTGCAGGTGAGCGCCACAATCAGGACTGCATACGACCGAGGCACACAGGGCCAACACCCGGCATCATGGTGTGGGGAGCGATCTCCTACACTGGCCGTACACCACTGGTGATCGTCGAGGGGACACTGAATAGTGCACGGTACATCCAAACCGTCATCGAACCCATCGTTCTACCATTCCTAGACCGGCAAGGGAACTTGCTGTTCCAACAGGACAATGCACGTCCGCATGTATCCCGTGCCACCCAACGTGCTCTAGAAGGTGTAAGTCAACTACCCTGGCCAGCAAGATCTCCGGATCTGTCCCCCATTGAGCATGTTTGGGACTGGATGAAGCGTCGTCTCACGCGGTCTACACGTCCAGCACGAACGCTGGTCCAGCTGAGGCGCCAGGTGGAAATGGCATGGCAAGCCGTTCCACAGGACTACATCCAGCATCTCTACGATCGTCTCCATGGGAGAATAGCAGCCTGCATTGCTGCGAAAGGTGGATATACACTGTACTAGTGCCGACATTGTGCATGCTCTGTTGCCTGTGTCTATGTGCCTGTGGTTCTGTCAGTGTGATCATGTGATGTATCTGACCCCAGGAATGTGTCAATAAAGTTTCCCCTTCCTGGGACAATGAATTCACGGTGTTCTTATTTCAATTTCCAGGAGTGTATATACACACACATACCAAAAAAAGTTTTACATCACCTCACTTCCGAGAGATTCGTAACCTGTACGGAAAATAGGAATAGAGATCAACGTAAACATCATTTCCACCCTTTTTATGGTTCATGAAAACAACGCATTGAATGTTGTACCACCATTTACCGAGACCTTCAGAGGTGATGGTCCAGATTGCTGTACACACCGGTGCCTCTAATGTCCAGTACCACGTCCTCTTGCATTGATGATGCATGCTTGTATTCGTCGTGGCGTACTATCCTCAAGTTCATCAAGGCAGATTCTCCCACACCTCAACGGCGATTCGGAGTAGATCCCTCAGAGTGGTTGGGGGGTCACGTCGTCCATAAACAGACCTTTTCAATCTATCCCAGGCATGTTCGATAGGGTTTATGTCTGGAGAACATGCTGGCCACTCTAGTCGAGCGATTTCGTTATCCTGAAGGAAGTCATTCACTTGATGTGCACGATGTGGAAGGAAATTGTCGTCCATGAAGACGAATGCCTCGCCAATATACTTCCGATATGGTTGCACTATCCGTCGGAAGATAAAATTCACGTATCGTACAGCCGTTACGGCGTCTTCCATGACCACCAGCGGCATTCGTCGGCCACACACAATGCTACCCCAAAACAGCAGGGAACCTCCAACTTGCTGCACTCGGTGGACAGTGTGTCTGAGGCGCTCAACCTGACTGTGTTGCCTCCAAACACGTCTCCGACCATTGTCTGGTAGAAGGCATATACGACACTCATCGGTGAGGAGAATGTGATGCCAATCTTGAGCGGTCCATTCGGCATGTTGTTGCGCCTATCTGTACCGCGCTGCGTGGTGTCGTGGTTGCAAAGATGGACCTCGACAAGGACGTCGAGAGTGAAGTTGCGCATCATGCAGCCTATTGCGCCCTGTTTTAGTTGTAACACGTCGTCGTGTGGGTGTACGAAAAGCATTATTCAACATGGTGGCGTTGCTGTCAGCTTTCCTCCGAGCCATAATCCGTGTGTAGCGGTCATCCACTGCAGTAGTAATCCTTGAGCGGCCTGAGCGAGGCATGTCATCGACAGTTCCTGTCTCTCTGTATCTCCTCCATGTCTGAACAACATCGCTTCGGTTTACTCCGAGACACCCGGACACTTCCCTTGTTGAGAGCTCTTCCTGACATAAAGTAGCAATGCGGACGCGATCGAACCGCGGTATTGACCGTCTAGGCATGGTTGAACTACAGACAACAGTCAACAGGAGCCGTGTACTTCTTTTCTGGTGGAATGACTAGAACTAGTCGGCTGTCGGACCGCCTCCGTATAGTAGGCGCTGCTGTTTAGATCTTTTGGCGGGTGTAGTGACATTTCTGAACAATCAAAGGGACTGTGTCTGTGATACAATGTTCACAGTCAACGTCTATCTTCAGGTGTTCTGGGAACCGGAGAGATGGAAAACTTTCTTTTAGTGTGTGTGTATGCAACTCTGCGTGAAATGATCACAGTAATGAATGTGGGACGCACGACGAGAGTCTCCGTCAGAACAGTGCTGTGAATTTCGGCTTTAGTTGGCTATGTCAGTAGACGAACAACACGAGTGCCGTTCGTAGCAGCACGATATAGCCTGCAGCGCATCTCCTCATCTCGTGACCATATCGGTCGGACGCTAGACGATTGGAAAACCGTGGCTTGGTCAGATGAGTCCCGACTTCAGTTGATAAGACTTAATGGTACTGGAATGAATGTGGCGCAGACCTCATGAGGTTGTCGATCCAATTCGTCAAGAAGACTGTGCAAACTGTTGGTGGCTCCATAGTGGTGTCGGATGTGTTGACATGCAATGGGCTGGGTCCACCGGTCCAAATCGTTGACTGGAAATGGTCATGTCAATTGCTTGGAGACGGTTTGCCGCCATTCTAGGACTTCATGTTCCCATTACAATGCACCATGTGACATGGCTACAATTGTTCGTGATTGGTTTGAAGCATGTTCTAGGCAGTTAGAACGGATGATGAGGCCACCCAGATCGTCCGACATGAATCCCGTAGAACATTTATGAGACATAATCGTAAGGTAAGTTAGTGCAGAAACTCGTGCACCGCAACACTTTCGAAATTATGCAACGGCTATAGAGACGGCACAGCTGAATATTTCTGCGGGGAACTTCCGGCGGCTTGTCGAGTCCATGCCTCGTCGAGTTGCTGCACTACGTCGAGCAAACGGAGGTCCGACACGAAATTAGGAGGTATCCAATGAATTCTGGCACCTCAGTGTAACGATAGTCTATGGTGATTACAACATAAAGTTTTATGTTATATTTGATCGTAAAATATTTTTTGTTTGAGCTGCGTTTCAAGCTTTTCGATCTGCATTATGGAGCGTTTATATAAAATATAACTGGTTATTTGACCTCATAACATAAAGTTTACATAATAGAGAAAATGATAACCTTGGACTGTTAAAAGAAAATTTAGAGGGAGATAACAGTACAACATAACTATAATGATATATGTATAAAATTATATTATATAATAATCATTTAATTTTGGCAGTGACGGCCAGTGATCCTTTCAGTGTAGATGCACACCAAGCTAGGAACCTTACGTGAATCGGTGGGATGCAACGAGTAATGAGCCTAAGGGCAGGGGCACTACGCCAGCTGGTAATTTGGGTCTGACAGGAAGCGTGCAACAGTAGTCGGTGTGGCTATGGTGACCACTGTGTCCGGATGGTATACTGGTCAGCGCATCTGCCTAGTAAGCAAAATTGTAATACGTAACATCTGGACTCTGTTTGGAAATCATGAGAGTTTTCACTTGTAGAAAGAAACAAGATATGTGATAAACGTGGGAATAATTATGTCAACAAAGTGCAATTTTAACTGCGTTATGTGATAGTGAAATGCAAGTTGACGCTACACTTTCGGTTTTCAAATGAGTTGGGCATAAATTTGTGGCTCATTCTGTGGACGTTCTCACTCCAAACACTAGTTCGTTTTATACCAATTCAGTAGTGTCTTTTAACTAATTTTGAAGAGTAGTTAAAAAGAGCGCAGTTATATTCTAAAAACAGTTGTTTCCATATTTGAAGGACCAGAGGAAGAAACCAGGTATGTCACATTTTATGTCGAAACTGAGTTATTACTGCAGCTCGATTCAAACTGATCATATCTATCTGTTGACGGACTAAAACTGGAAAAAAACCAAGCGAGCCCAGATATTAACATTCATTGTTTAGCTATGAGAACCAGATAATTTCAATTTTCAAGAGGAAGAAGTAGGCAAGTCAGCGGTGACTCATGGGGCCACGAGAGCACAGAGGAAACAGAGTTCTGATGCAGTCTCTCCCCCCGCCCCTCCCCCCGCCCTCTCACCTTTCCCAGTAAATTGGAGGCTAGGAAAAACAAAAAGAGGGCGACTAAAAGCATAGACTTCGCAAAAATGTATCCCTACCGCACCCAATGACGTTTCTATAAGCGGCAAATTTCGATGTTTCCTTCAGTATTCATGTTCTACCAACAGCCGAATCCTTTCTCCATGTTTATTTTGAATGCCTTGTGAAAAACGGCGCAAATAAAGTGACGCCATTTTTTTTCACTTCATCACTCATGCCTTGTATGAGGATACTGAACAACCCCGTACCAAAAATTCTAGTACACATGGGCTCTAAAACGTATACCTTAAGAGCTATGAGCACTTGCTCATTAGGAAACATGTGTTCCACGCAGAGTCGAACAAGTGTTCATAGCCGGCCGCGGTGGTCTCGCGGTTCTAGGCGCACAGTCCGGAACCGCGCGACTGCTACGGTCGCAGGTTCGAATCCTGCCTCGGGCATGGATGTGTGTGTGATGTCCTTAGGTCAGTTAGGTTTAAGTAGTTCTAAGTTCTAGGGGACTGATGACCACAGCTGCTAAGTCCCATAGTGCTCAGAGCCATTTGAACCAAGTGTTCATAACTCATAGCCGATGTTTACTAGACTTTTTGCTACGTATGATCTTTCTTTCCTATTCCTCAATATTGACCATTCCTTCAGGGACATCGTGTACATTTTGTGATTACGCTGATGGTCAGAGTATAAACTTTACCCTCTTCTCCTTCATTCATTATATAAGTCCCAGTGAAATTACTGGCCTGAAGAAGATAAAAATTATATTCCCTCTGTACTTGGAATGCGATAAAAATGTAGGATTATGGAACACAAAGACTCTTTAGAAAACAACTACAGATTTCAAGAAAATGATCGAATCATCCCGACGTAAGCCATCTCCTCTGACTGTTGCTCGTGTTAATCAAGAAATTTAAAACACCATTGGACTCAAACTAAACTGCAAAATGCACTTTCGAAACTGAGTCTTCGACGAATACATCTGGATCGAGCCACTACCGAATGCTGACAGAGGAAACGACTTACTGTCGAAGAATGCAAACTGGCATCACAAGGACAGCATGAGAAAGTCAACCAATGGAAAGCAATTTGAGCTACTAATGTCTGCTTATAATGGAATGTTTAACTTCAGAATTGCTTACTCGACTAGTGCACAATAGCTTTGCAGTTATCTTACGTTCACTGTAATCTTACTCGAACTATTCCGTTCGCTAGTCTATATCTCCTTCCCATTTCCAGGTCGAAATATAAAGAATGGCAAAGACAGATTAAGTTTTTCCGTCCTACCGCTGTGAAGTTCTTCAGTCAGGTACCCCACAGCATACAATATGGTTGACTAGCCCAGCCTGCGAAACTGACAATGTGATAATAGTTCTAGATCAACTTAAACGGTAGCCACGTAAAAGACAAGAATAATTCACCACCGGAAACTTCGGCAAATTTGTTCGGTTTTTCTTTTAGAGTACAAACAGTTAAGTGTGATTATAACACTTAAGCCTAAGAAATAATCAAAGATAACTGCAATAAAAATATTATTTGTCACCAGAACTCTGAAAATAACTGTAAACATTTAGACAAGAGAGTGATATTTCAACTCAAGATTAATCCTAGGTAATTGCAACAAGATGTCTCCAGAAATCTAGTACTAGGAGAGAATTAAGATAAACGGCTCATTCAAAAAGTCACTAGATACAAATACTGCACCTAACCAATATAGGGCATTCACCAACAGTCCGCAGTGTCAGCTACATGACAGCCGTCTCTCTCAGTGCGGCTGGGGCTAACGGACACCCCGCTGGACATCCAATGTAATTCTAAAACACAGTTGAAAAAAAAGAGTTTAACAACTAGGCGCAATAATTGCCTTGTCCGTCCCAGTAGGACTCTTATTAGTTGGACCCCTTCACGGGTCTATCAAAAAACAATACCACAAGCAACTTAAACAATACTAAAACCTGTCACTGTGTGGCAACAGGAACGAATTGCAAATAATCAAGGGCACACCGAACCGGGAAACGGCCAAAAGACCCAATACACGTCGTCCGCTGAGACGACCGACCGACCAACCAACGGTTGTTCGCGATGAAATCACAGGCAAGGGAAAAGGTGGCAAGTGAATCGCCAACTGACAGCTTGTTACCAAGAGGTCGCTTCGACGGGCGGCAAGACAATGGGCGGCGGCGGCAACACACTTTCGATGGAAAACCAACAGTCATCAGCCTCCTGGGGAACTGAGTCTTTGGTTACTTCCCGAACAGCGGGTCAACCATCGTCCCGACCGCTTCAGCTCGGAGCCCCACTTCCTTCCTGTGCTGTCCCAACGAGACTCGCACGCCGCGAAAATTCGGTCCACCAGACGTGGCGCAGCGTAGCGCCACCGGACGACCAGAGGAGAAACCAACCATTGATAGACGCCCGGAGGAGAAATCGATATGAGCCGACACGGCTCACACTCATGTCATACTGCCGTTATGCGTATTTGCAAAAGATGATCCGTTGGGATGTCGCATGCCAGACTGAATGAAGCAGATCCTAGAATCGTATTATTTGAACTTGGCGCCAGACGGCGTTGACCTCAGAGATCGAAACAAATAGGACTAGCTTGTGTAACACACAAAACAACGCAAATATTCCTTGCTGCATTACATCTGTTTTTTTTTTAATGATCGTCATATCGTCAATGAAAAAATAAGACATAGAATACGTTATGAGTTGAAACCTGTCAAGGAACATATACAGAGGGCCTAAGATGGATCTTTGTGGGACACAACAAGTAAATAGTACTATTAGTACTAGTATGCATTTGGTATGCCTTGACGATTAGGTTGGAAGGAAATGAATTGATATGAATCTTTTTGCTTCATACTGTACTGCTTATTCTACCAAATTAAGGGGCTGAAGCAGTATTAAGTAAGTCCTTGTTGCTATGAAAGTCCAGCCATTTGTGACGGTGCAGCTCTCCCACCCACCATATCAGTTCATCACTCGCGGTATTCTGCATTCGGACACACATAGTCACAGCCGCTGATATGTTGCCTGGATGGCAGAGATATAAGATACTGGCACGCTCTCTAAAATGTACATCGTTGAACATGTCCTAGTTTATTAAATATCTACATTAACGACCGTAGTGTTGGAAATTTTATGGAAACTTCACGATAAAGTAAGTCATTCCTCAGACTGAAGAAGGAGGGAAGGAAATAAGTAGCGACTGGTGATGCAGACATTAGTTTCTTGACGGTTTCGTAGTTCACAGGAGTCCTGCATCTATGTTTTGCTCGGTCACTGTTGATTTGTCAAGCTGTAGAAAATTAAGGTAACATCGATTTCCGTACAACGTTCGTGAACCACTGGTGTTGATTGTGCATTACACGTAAGTCCACACTGACAGGGAATCTTGTATACAAACATTTTACATATCTTTTAGACATCCTTCACAGCACCGACGATAGTGGAAATCTTATACCTATCATGGGCGGGTAAGCGAGGGGGTGTGTGGAACAGTCGCCACATTCGTTCACGCAATTGGTCAGTATACTAAGAGCTTCGATATCGAAAATCTGCACTTCCTCTCGTTTCCCTATATCGATCGTTCAGAAAGAGCGTTACAGCTGGGTATTTGTATACGCCACGGGAGAGGATTTCACCTGTTTGGTTCTCAGCCGAAATTTTAGGCGAGGAGAGTCATTGGATACAGATGTTTGGCTGTGATTTTATAGGAGAGGGGTGGTTATATTTCATGTACATCTTAAAATTATTTGCACATTCTAATGCCACAGTCAGAGTCAAGGAGCTTTCCCTCACATGATACGTACCTGTTGTTTTCAGATACACTAGCAATGTGTGGAGACACCTGAGAATTTTTAGAAACTAGATAATTCTTTAACTGGTCCCTCAGCGGACTAGCATTCTCTCTTAGATTACTGGCCGCTCTTCAAGAAATTCTTCTCCGAAATTCCCTCGGATGTTTGCGATTCAGAAATACGTAGCAGTGCGAATCCATCAGCGATAAATGCGCAGATAATTGGTGACCCAAGTTTCCCGATGGGAACCGAAATGCACCCATTAGCAGATGTAAGGGGCTCAGCGACTTCCGTTCGACACTGCGCTAACAAACATTCCGCCGCGGTCCGCCTCCAACTCCCTCCCACCCCAACGCCGCCCTTCTCTCCCGCTTTTGCCTCCTCCTGCCCACTCCCCTGCCCAGCTCATTGTTCAATGGCCCGCGCAGAGTCTGCCGTCGACCTCTCCTCGGCCAACATCGTCGTCGGCCGCCCTCCCTCGCTCTCCCGGAAGTTCGCCGACAACCTTCTGTTTGTTTACTCCCCCTCAACAGAGCTGCAAAGTAAGCCGCTCTTCAAAGGGAACTTTGCCGGGAAGTAGAGTTTCATTCCCTCACTTCTTACAGGCTTCTTACCCAGATTGCGTGGAAGTTGTCATCGAAGTGAAACACACGTCTTTTCTCTGTCGGTAACTGTGTTTTCCCGTTGAACTTTTTCTTGGTCAATCGTCATAATCCTGTTGAGGGAGAGTTAGTATTCGGTGAGAACAGAAAAAAGTATGAGTTCTATTCGTTTACAGAAAGAATATCATTTTATGTAGCTCTATTGGCTCTCATGGCCGTTGTCATTCAAGATAAAATTATCAATCATTTAAACCACTTCACATTTCTTCTACACGATCGACGTTTCGACCCCTCTGCTTGGAGTGTATTCAGTACCTTGTGGTGTTCACAATCAGCCAACTGTGAACAAGATCCCGAATTGATCCCAGCAGAGAGATCTAAACGTCGATAGTGTAGAAGGAAAGTGTCGCTAAATAAGAACCTAGAAGATTTCACCTTGTTTCGTTTTAGCTGATTGACTGTCTGCTTCAATAATAATGTCGTGTGACTAGGGCCTCCCGTCGGGTAGACAGTTCGCCTGGTGCAAGTCTTTCGATTTGACGCCACTTCAGCGACTTCGGCGTCGATGGGGATGAAATGGTGATGATTAATGATTAGGACAACACAACAGCCAGTCCCTGAACGGAGAAAATCTCCGATCCAGCCGGGAATCGAACCCGGGCCCTTAGGATTGACATTCTGTCGCGCTGACCACTTTTTTTTTATCTCATTTTATTCGTTTTTGTTCGTTGCATCTGCTCGGGGCGGACGTCGTAAGACATTCGTTTAAGTTCGTTGTTGATAGATTAACTCAGTTTTTTTTTATTACAGAGGGCAGCTACCACTCTGGCCGAACACGCTGAGCTACCGTGCCGGCTCCACTCAGCTACCGGGGGCGGACTCTGCTTCAATTACAACGGCTTATGCACGTTGGCTACTCTAGCTTCAGTCCATCTTTTTCTTCATCTTCCATTTCATTTTCATTTATGTCGGTTGTTGTTTTGCCCTTCTCTCTGAAGACAGGTGCGATGCAGCTCTACACGCAACGCCATACTAGGCAAGCCTCTTCATCTTGCACCACTACAGCCCACATTAACTTACTTACTTGTCAGCTCTAGACTTTTCCTTGATGCCTCCAACGTATGTGGAGAGGCCTTCGCGATCGATTCGACCAGCCATTGCACAGAAAGTGTTACGACAGGAGTCGTAGATGATGGGAAGTTTACTGGATGTAGTCCCGAACCCTCATTTATTAATATGGTATCATAATATTACACTTCACAGCAAGATTTTGTAAACATCAATGACGGACCATTTGAAGTACCATTTGGTTTTGGTCACATCAGCCAATAAGTTAAACAAATCTTTGACGGTGCCGATCACAGAAAACATTTACAGCTTACGTTTCTATGCCTTTAAAACTACTCTTCAATAACTAAAACATACATTAAAAATGTATGAAATTATTTGACAGATGCCTCACATGGACTAGCGCTAGAAGCACTCTAAACGGTAACAGAGTGGAAGGGTTACAAAACAATCACCTGGTAGCCATCAAATTTAACTTTGAATCACTTTGAACTCTCATGCTCATGGCAACATTTATACACTCTCTTGGCGTTACCAGGGAACGAAACGTTTTGAAAGAAACAAATGGAGGCCCTTCCATAACTCAAGAAACATCAGATTTGCTTACATCATTTAAAGACATATGTAAAGAAGAAAAGCAAAGTCACATTTTATATTAATTGAAAAGATACAATCACACTAACATACGTAGTTTAACAAGACACGAATTCACAGTGGAAGGGGACATGAACGCACCACAAACATGACCAAAGTAACACCACCTACAAGACAACTTAAAAGGATGTGGCACGTACACTGACGAACCACACTACCTCTTAAGCCACGACACTGAAAACTGAGCGACACAGTGACTGCTCACAAAATTGTTGATCCACACTAGGTATGCATCACACCTCTGTACAAGCACGCAACATTAAGCAGGGAAACCGACGAAGAACCTCTGTCAGAAGAAATGTTCGATACACCACAACAAACAGACCGTGACTTCACACCAGGAACCAGTGGCGTTTGTCCTTCTGCAACAACAGCCACAAACAGTACTAATATCTTCATAGAACGGAGGCTTTCACGGCAGGTGTTGTCATCACTTAACATTTCCGGGCTGAGACTCTCCCCTGACGTTTCGCCTTCGACTGCGGAAGGCATCCTCTGAGGATTCGCCGATTGTCCTCGGAGGATGCTTTCCGCAGTAGAAGGCGAAACGTCAGGGGAGAGTTTTATGTATGGACCACGGCATCTCAGACCGGAAGTGTTAAGTGATGAGTACTCATATGTTCCTGTCATTTACACATCCATACGGAACGTGACAAGAGTAGAATGAAGGGGCACACCATACTTCGTATCCAGAAGCGAGAAGATGTCAGTGTTACATGGCAGTTTTGCCCCAGGCTGTCACGTAACCTATTTCACATTATGATATGCACATCCCAATACTCAGTGCAGTGGATCCTTCAAGGCTGCATGATAACTGCAGACAGAATTCCCTGCTGCCAGTGACTGCACAGCTAGTTAGTTCTTCCACATCTCCTTTTATTTCTGTGAGACGGACCTGTTATTTTCTAGAGCCTTGGCAACTTTCTGAACTGGCTCGTGATAAGGTAGTTAACTTGATAGAACCACAGGCTCATAAACTTGTGCAACACTGGAAGCATCCCCCTTCGATTAGGTACAGAACAGAGAACTTGCTAAGTCCCGTCTCCACACAGCAGGTGCATTGGGGGCGGTCTGCATTCCGAAAAACTTCATTGCACAACACGCTAGGAGGAATCTACTATTGGAAAAATATAATCTTAAGATAAGCGAATCACTCAGAATGGAAGAGCATGGCATCAGTCATTGACTACTGCCATGACACAAAATACTGTTCCTTTAGATTTGAGTAGCAGAGCCTATGATTGGCTAACAATACTTATTTTTGTAGAAGGTGCGTTTTCCCACGCATGTCTATGTGTAAGCCTCTTGGATTGCCCTGTGTTAGATACCGGTCATTCAATGGGAGAGATTTTCTGCTTTCACTCCCATGGCATACTCCTACTGGTTAACCATGACAAAATCCGTGGGTGTAGGAATTTCTTCAACTTATGTCTAAATTCATTATTTATCACAACTTTCAAGATCTGCTGCAGTTGCCGGGCGAGATTCTTATACTGGCATAATCAGCCCAGTTTTTGAGAGTCAGAGGACTTTTGCCGCTTGGTGGTAATGATTATTCACTTGCTTTTGGGGCACTGAGGAGAGAAGGAGTCGCCGCAGAGAATTGCAAAAATGGTTCAAATGGCTCTGAGCACTATGGGACTTAACTTCTGAAGTCATCAGTCCCCTAGAACTTAGAAACTACTTCAACCTAATTAACCTAAGGACATCACACACATCCATGCCCGAGGCAGAATTCGAACCTGCTACCGTAGAAGTCGCGTGGTTCCAGACTGTACCGCCTTGAACTGCTCGGCCACAACGGCCGGCAGAGAACTGCAGATGGGGGTTATTTGCATCTTAGAGCAGAGCACAGGGGTTGAGCTAGAGTCAGATTTTCAACCATTACTGTCGCCATCTTCCACCTTCATATCATGTAAGAGTAATCGCCGACCTGATTGGGGTGCAAGTATAGGTATCTTACATCTGGATTTGTCTGCACAGTTTTAACGTTCACACCCAATTGCTATTATCATGCACTTTGGCGAATCTATTGTGTCTGAACTACCTTTTTTATCAGTCGTTGACTGCATCTCCGATACAGTTTCACGTTGAGCATTATGTGTCTACCTACTAATGCCAAAGCAATATTGCAAAATGGCAACCCTTTATCAACGTATTTAATGTTTATATTCTTAATCCAGTTCAGCTGTTTCATGTGTTATGGTAACAAAACAAACTGTGACCACCAGACTGATATTCTGTGTATAACCCTGCATATCCCATAAAATATATATGTGTGTTCGTATCTTATTACTTATAGAACTAGACAGATGTACATTTTTGTTATTTCCGCAGTTCTCATGAAATTTGCATTTGCTTTTCAATATGTCGTATATGTGACCAGGCTGATGTGCAATTGTATAGGTCTGCAGCTTTCATAAGTTTTGTATATGTTTACGTGATACAGTAATCTCTAGAATTAAGTACAAGCCCTAATGACGTAGTGTTACACAATCGCAGAACCTGTTATGACCCGAGCTGTGACATTCATTGGCGCCTCTTCTGCTAGCGCCATCTCGCGACGCGGCCTGTAGTGTAAGAACTGAGCCGGAGTTGCGGTAGTACCCAGTTTGCGCTTGTATGTGATGAAGACACTTAACATTTATAATGTCATATGTCTTGGACGCCTATGTGCTACTTAGGACAATTCTGTAAGGCCTGCGTGTTATAGGTAACTATTCCAAAAATGTCCAAATGTGTGTGAAATCTTATGAGACTTAACTGCTAAGGTCATCAGTTCCTAAGCTTACACACTACGTAACCTAAATTTTCTAAGGACAGACACACACAGCCATGCCCGAGGGAGGACTCGAACCTCCGCCGGGATCAGCCGCACAGTCCAGTGCCTTGGACCGCTCTGCTAATCCCGCGCGGCCGCAGCTATTAATATCACCATTGTTTGCCTTGATGTTGTAGCCTGTATGTGTCCTAAGGTAAGTAACCAAATTTATATGTATACATGTTATATAAGTGGAGTCCAAGCCCACATTTATAGTGTTTTCTGCCCTCCCTAGGTCCGATGATGGCGGCTTTAGTTTCGCCGAAACCGGTAATCGTGGCATGAAAAGCATTCCTGCCATCGTGGCTACCAGTTTGCTTTCTTACAAGCATCTAGATCGCTTGACGAATTTAATCTGCCTCCAGTGCAGTGCTAGGCATTCACAGATAATGACACAAAATATTTGTAACGTAGTGACGCACAAGCATAGCAGTGTGGCGCTCATAAGTGGGGCCGAGATGGGGTAACAAAGATAGCAGGAGGTGGAAAGCAACTGGGGCGACCCGGCGTGAATGCGTGCGCCGGTTTGAGATGTATAACATAATTACTTCCGAGTGAAGTAAACGCGCGCTGAATGGGCGCCGGCGCCGGACGACGCGGGGTTGTCCCACCCCAGCCATGCTCCCGCCCCTCCCCCCCCCCCCCTCACCGCCGCACAGTGGCAGCACTCTGCGCAAGCAGGCAGCGAGCCGTGCACGCGGAACTGATGGGACGCGCTCGGTGCGGCCGCGCGTCGTCGCGTCGCCCAACCGGCGACCCCGCCCGGTTTCGCTCCTGTTGTTATTCGCCGTGGCAGCGCCGCTCCGTCGACAAACTTTCAGGAGCTGTTACGAATGTTGGCAGAGTGTTTTTATGAAACGAACTCCCGCTCCGCGGGGACCCATTACTGGGTAACTCCAGTTAGTTTCGTTTTTTTTTTTTTTTTTCGTATGTTTACCCGAAAATTTGTTTAGTTTCCTGGAGCCAAGGTACGTTTCGCATGTTTTATTCGTCACGGGTACATTACACTGATTGCCGCGGTAGCGAACGCTTTAACGCTTTACTGGGTTTACATTTACATCTAGGCCACCTTACAGTATGTTGCGGGGGGGTACTTTGTGTATCACTGTCACATAAGAAAAATCATTATTGATATGCCCTGTGTTAGCTCGCATTTCTCTCATTTTACTTTCGTTAGAAATTCGCGAGATACGTAGAAGGAAGCAATGTATCTATTGAATGTATTTTTTGAATCTTCTAGGACGGCCCTTTCTCGGTAATTAAACCACACCATGATGCACAACGCCCCTCCTGTAGCGTCTGGAACTACACTCCTGGAAATTGAAATAAGAACACCGTGAATTCATTGTCTCAGGAAGAAGAAACTTTATTGACACATTCCTGGGGTCAGATACATCACATGATCACACTGACAGAACCACAGGCACATAGACACAGGCAACAGAGCATGCACAATGTCGGCACTAGTACAGTGTATATCCACCTTTCGCAGCAATGCAGGCTGCTATTCTCCCATGGAAACGATCGTAGAGATGCTGGATGTAATCCTGTGGAACGGCTTGCCATGCCATTTCCACCTGGCGCCTCAGTTGGACCAGCGTTCGTGCTGGACGTGCAGACCGCGTGAGACGACGCTTCATCCAGTCCCAAACATGCTCAATGGGGGACACATCCCGAGATCTTGCTGGCCAGGGTAGTTGACTTACACCTTCTAGAGCACGTTGGGTGGCACGGGATACATGCGGACATGCATTGTCCTGTTGGAACAGCAAATTCCCTTGCCGGTCTAGGAATGGTAGAATGATGGGTTCGATGACGGTTTGGATGTACCGTGCACTATTCAGTGTCCCCTCGACGATCACCAGTGGTGTACGGCCAGTGTAGGAGATTGCTCCCCACACCATGATGCCGGGTGTTGGCCCTGTGTGCCTCGGTCGTATGCAGTCCTGATTGTGGCGCTCACCTGCACGGCGCCAAACACGCATACGACCATCATTGGCACCAAGGCAGAAGCGACTCTCATCGCTGAAGACGACACGTCTCCATTCGTCCCTCCATTCACGCCTGTCGCGACACCACTGGAGGCGGGCTGCACGATGTTGGGGCGTGAGCGGAAGACGGCCTAACGGTGCGCGGGACCGTAGCCCAGCTTCATGGAGACGGTTGCGAATGGTCCTCGCCGATATCCCAGCAGCAACAGTGTCCCTAATTTGCTGGGAAGTGGCGGTGCGGTCCCCTACGGCACTGCGTAGGATCCTACGGTCTTGGCGTGCATCCGTGCGTCGCTGCGGTCCGGTCCCAGGTCGACGGGCACGTGCACCTTCCGCCGACCACTGGCGACAACATCGATGTACTGTGGAGACCTCACGCCCCACGTGTTGAGCAATTCGGCGGTACGTCCACCCGGCCTCCCGCATGCCCACTATACGCCCTCGCTCAAAGTCCGTCAACTGCGCATACGGTTCACGTCCACGCTGTCGCGGCATGCTACCAGTGTTAAAGACTGCGATGGAGCTCCGTATGCCACGGCAAACTGGCTGACACTGACGGCGGCGGTGCACAAATGCTGCGCAGCTAGCGCCATTCGACGGCCAACACCGCGGTTCCTGGTGTGTCCGCTGTGCCGTGCGTGTGATCATTGCTTGTACAGCCCTCTCGCAGTGTCCGGAGCAAGTATGGTGGGTCTGACACACCGGTGTCAATGTGTTCTTTTTTCCATTTCCAGGAGTGTAGTTGGATGAGCATCTCTCTGAAGCTCTCGTCCTGATTAAATGAACCTGTGACGGAATGCTCTGCTCTGCTTCGGATCTTCTCTGTTTCCGATCCAGTCCCATCTGGTGTGACGAGCAATACTGAAGTATCAATCAAATGGGGGATTTGCAAGCTAACCTTCATGGGAAACCTGTACTTCGTCAAGACTCTTCCACAGGATCTCAATGTGTCACCTGCCTCACCTGCGATTAGTTTTACGTGCCCTTTCCATATTATACCTTGCGAGGTGCCGGGGCTAGCAGTGTATTTAACACAAAATTCTTCTAGAATCTACATATGTAACTGATGCTCTAAGCCCCCCCCCCCCCCACCTCCTACTCTAACTCCGACTTTTGCTGTTGCACGTGGATTAAAAAGAAACGCGAACTGACTGTAATCGACCCTGCAAGTGGAGTAGAAAAGAGTTTGATACCTGCAGTAATTTAATTTGATAGACATTAATTAAAAAAAGAAAAGTTTCAGTAACATAGTGAGAAACGAAAGGGTTGCTCCACCGATTAACAGAATGAAAGTTCTGTCCAAAATAACAATTTGATTTATTATGACTAAACTCAAAACCGTAAACAAAACACATGAAACATTTACAATACATCAAATTGGCTCAAATTGGACACTCATATAAATGCTGTGAAGGTGAAGTTGTCCCTAAACTAGATTGTGACATTTATGACGAAGTGGTATGTGGAGCCAATTCCTTGCAACTCAAATCTTAAGAGAAACACACAGCCAACCCAACATTAATTGCTGCTACAGTAGTGACAACTCAGACGATGAAGACAAAAGACAGAACAAAGTTAGAAGAGACGAACAGGCGCGCTTTGCTGAGCTCTGATTATCACCTAGCAAAATTGCCTGCTTTGCCGATGCTGCGGACGTACATTACCAAGCCGTCTTCTTAACTGCAAGGACACGATCTGGCATACCGGAGGTGATGGCTGGTTGCTTCGACGTCCTATCGTAGTGATGATAATGTCGCGAATATAGCTCGAAACAAATTATCCTAATCTGGTTGTTCCAGACTAAAGACTTCCTAGCAATACAAATGCGCCTCTGAGGCAGACGAAGGAGGCTCGCCACACAATCACTGACAGTACAGTGATTGATTTTAACAAGCGAAGTCACACAGTAACTCCGATACAGTCAACTTTAGCCAAAACTGCTCAAGGCAGACAACATAGGCCGCTTGTACGCAGAACGCTCAATTGCCAACTGTACTTGGAAAGTTACGTTGAAGTAGAAACTTCAGCAACTTTGTCAAACAGTTACAATTAAATAAGAGTATATTAGACAGCCAATGGAAGGCAGGCTGTCCAGAGCAGCGAGAGTTCAGTCTTGTAACCTACCCCGACCGAAAAGGCGAGAGCCGACCCCCACCAGAGCACCCGTACAAACAGAACACAGAACATTCCCGCCCCCACGACAGTGGCCGTGGTTAAACGTTCCAATCAGCAACTCGAAAACCGGCGGAAAATTCCACTCTTTTGCCGAAGCACTACCTTTCCACCAATGGAGATTCTTGGCGCCAATTTCTGCGGCGATTTTGCTACGTCATGGAGCTTTGCCCTGAGCAAGCCAATCACAGTTACGATTTTGCAGAAAACGCGGGAATTTGCCCGCCAAGACTGCCTGGGTACACAAGTCATTCCCATGCCTCGCTTTTAGCCCGACAGAAAGTGTTTTCGAAAATTTTCTGCAAAGTAACGGAATCTCTAGCCCAGCCGCTCCTTCAGGCCCCTGCAGGCGTGTCTCCGCCGCTATTATGACAATGTCGGCGTCTGGAAAGCATTCACTCAACTCCCTCACACCCGTCGGCTTAACCCTTTCAAGATCAGCAGAGCCCGTCTGTCACTGGACCACCCAGGTGACGAGAGACGCTGCGTGGGAAGTCCGCGTGTGAACGAATAGCAACTTTTCACCACATGCTATTGGAGAGGAAAATCGAATTACTCAGAGTAAGATAGAAATATGAAAGGGGGCTTCTGCCACCTCTCAACCTTGCGTTTGACTGCTTCCACTAATTTCGTTATCGTACAGTAACAGGCTAGTCCTCCTACGTGCACGCAGTACATTACATATCTTAATGAGGAGGTGCAACTGCCAATCTCTCCATGAACCGTGATCTTTTGCAAATCGTCCTCAATTTCCCTAGCATTGCTACTACTGTGTGTATAGGATGTTTTAACTTGAGACTACTAAATATCTCGAAAATGACGCATCGTACGAAAGAAAAGTGTTTTTTGAGAAGTTAATACTAGTAAAAGAAGAATCTGTCTGTGCTGCAACTGGCCACTTCCTAACTAGCCCTCTTGCGTGGATGGGGTTGACTTCGCATTTTCAAATGGGTACCCACATCAGTTTTTAATTTCATATTCCGATTATTCTATGACAAAAAATATGTACGGCTTACTCAAACAGTTGTTTCCTCTGGTGGTAGACGGCGCAGCAATGGACGAATATCAAGTGTGCCTGATTTCGCAATTAAGACCCGACGCATTTGATAGTACGTTTCATCTCGATGTAATTGGGAACTATCATTAAAATAATGGTTTTTGTGGATAAATAGTGAGAATACTCAGAAATTGCTGAGGTTCTGGAATGAGGAACTTACAGAAGAATTGTGCATTCGGAAACCCATTCGTAAAATCATGCAGCCGAAACACCCTATTACAACCCTACCTGCAGTGCTGCCAGACGTGGACAGAGAGGCAGTACCACATCTCCAACAACGAAGTTCTAAAAAATTATCACTTCACAGAAATCCGGGACTAAAATCATCTGTTACCACTGGATTTGGTTAAGCAATTACTACGAACGAAGGCGTTATTCCTTAATTGGCATTGTGAATGCTGGCGGATTATTCAAGCGACACGTGACTGAACATGAATGCTCTAACACGAGGAGAACCAATTAAAATCCTTTTAGAGAATGTATAGTGATTTGAATAAGAAGAGCTTCTTCTAATGGTTTATACCTTATTCAAACTACTTCGGACCGTGGTATACGTCACGCATCAACCGTACAAAGGCATGTGGAGTCAGATTTATGAAGTCCAGTAATATGGCTGTTTGCAGAAATTATTCCTCGGAAGTAAGAAATGGTTTGTGGCAATAGTCGTTGTATAAATGCCCACTTCCTTCGCGCAGTCGATACACGTGGACTCAGCGATCCTCTACGCAAAACAATCATGCGAAGGAACGAAAAGTTCTTCTAAATGTCTGACTTGCATATATCTGAACTTTGACAAGTCAGTAGAAATATATTCACTGAAAGAAAACGGATAAAGCAGCCTAAAAACGGGTTAAGTCAAGAATTTAAACATCTACATAACACACACACTAACAGTGGAGCGTGTCCACGTCTGCCTCACCGAATACATGGCATGCAAGTGCCTCTCCCCCGATTTCCGACTCCACTCCCGCTCGTTCTGTGAACGAGAAACTCTTCAAAGAAGCTTACCGTGCCCTTACCAACTTCGTGAAAACACCCTTTGCTCTACATTCTGATCGAGTGGTACCGGAAACTTTTATGAATACACTCCAATATTGGGCTACTATCTAAGTACGTAGTATTTTTTCTAAGTTTAATAAACACAATAAAAATGCACAAATCATAAGTCATTTTTTGGAGTATATGAAGATGGTATCTGTGAAGCTCTCTCAGAATGAAATGATAAATAAATCAGGACACTAAGCTGTCGACAGGCGTTGTCATACATCAATGGGGACAGTTGAAAATGTGTGCCCATACAGGGACTCGAACCCAGGATCTCCAGGTTACGTGGCAGATGCTCCATTTTTTTCTTTTTTTTTTTTTTTGTTCGGTCGGTGTGGACGTCCGATGAGCTACCGAGACGGCTCCACTAAATACGTAATGCCCCTGCTCATTACACTCATTACTCACGGCAGACAATCTTACCGAGTCCCGTAAGAGTTCGGGCAATCCGAATGCATCTAGCACAGAGGAAGAAGGTCAATGGCGGATTCGGACATGTCCGAAAGAAGAGATACCATCCGCATATACACTCCTGGAAATTGAAATAAGAACACCATGAATTCATTGTCCCAGGAAGGGGAAACTTTATTGACACATTCCTGGGGTCAGATACATCACATGATCACACTGACAGAACCACAGGCACATAGACACAGGCAACAGAGCATGCACAATGTCGGCACTAGTACAGTGTATATCCACCTTTCGCAGCAATGCAGGCTGCTATTCTCCCATGGAGACGATCGCAGAGATGCTGGATGTAGTCCTGTGGAACGGCTTGCCATGCCATTTCCACCTGGCGCCTCAATTGGACCAGCATTCGTGCTGGACGTGCAGACCGCGTGAGACGACGCTTCATCCAGTCCCAAACATGCTCAATGGGGGACAGATCCGGAGATCTTGCTGGCCAGGGTAGTTGACTTACACCTTCTAGAGCTCGTTGGGTGGCACGGGATACATGCGGACGTGCATTGTCCTGTTGGAACAGCAAGTTCCCTTGCCGGTCTAGGAATGGTAGAACGATGGGTTCGATGACGGTTTGGATGTACCGTGCACTATTCAGTGTCCCCTCGACGATCACCAGTGGTGTACGACCAGTGTAGGAGATCGCTCCCCACACCATGATGCCGGGTGTTGGCCCTGTATGCCTCGGTCGTATGCAGTCCTGACTGTGGCGCTCACCTGCACGGCGCCAAACACGCATACGACCATCATTGGCACCAAGGCAGAAGCGACTCTCATCGCTGAAGACGACACGTCTCCATTCGTCCCTCCATTCACGCCTGTCGCGACACCACTGGAGGCGGGCTGCACGATGTTGGGGCGTGAGCGGAAGACGGCCTAACGGTGTGCGGGACCGTAGCCCAGCTTCATGGAGACGGTTGCGAATGGTCCTCGCCGATACCCCAGGAGCAACAGTGTCCCTAATTTGCTGGGAAGTGGCGGTGCGGTCCCCTACGGCACTGTGTAGGATCCTACGGTCTTGGCGTGCATCCGTGCGTCGCTGCGGTCCGGTCCCAGGTCGACGGGCACGTGCACCTTCCGCCGACCACTGGCGACAACATCGATGTACTGTGGAGACCTCACGCCCCACGTGTTGAGCAATTCGGCGGTACGTCCACCCGGCCTCCCACATGCCCACTATACGCCCTCGCTCAAAGTCCGTCAACTGCACATACGGTTCACGTCCACGCTGTCGCGGCATGCTACCAGTGTTGAAGACTGCGATGGAGCTCCGTATGCCACGGCAAACTGGCTGACACTGACGGCGGCGGTGCACAAATGCTGCGCAGCTAGCGCCATTCGACGGCCAACACCGCGGTTCCTGGTGTGTCCGCTGTGCCGTGCGTGTGATCATTGCTTGTACAGCCCTCTCGCAGTGTCCGGAGCAAGTATGGTGGGTCTGACACACCGGTGTCAATGTGTTCATATATATATTGTGTGTCTGTGTCTGTGTGTGTGTGGTGTGTGTGTGTGTGTATGTATACATTCCACATCTCCTCTTAAAACATTGCATCAGTTTCAAACAAACTTGACACACATATTACTTATTGTTTGAAAAAATTAATGTCGTGATATGGACAACCACCCATTTGGATAAGTGTAAAAATGGGGTTATGTAGAAGACTATCAGCGAGAGGGTGTGGGGAAGACGAAATAGAGAGTGTTCGGAAGAGCAGGTGGACAGAGATGTGTATGAGATAGTGATGGACAGATAAAGAGGTAAGTGGGACTGGACAAACGGAGAGTGAGGAGAAGATAGAGCGAGTGGGAGGAAGAAATGATCAGACATGAGGAAAAGGAGGGGGTGAAAAGAGAGGGGATGCGAGATATAGCGATACTTGCGGTGTCATCATGGCAGAAATGTTGTCGAACTTAAATACCCAACGCGAGACTGGCGACAGACTTGGCGAGCTGTCCATACGCCTCTCCTCACCAGGGCAGTGAGCTCGTCGTGGTATTCATTAATCAACCGCAAGACAGTCAACCGCCAACGAATGTACGACATTCGCATGGTTGAGTCCCCGCTCTGCCTTATATGTGGCATGCAGGACACCGACGAACATTCTCTGGAGTGCGGTGAGGCACAGGATTTTTGGCGGCTGACGCAACGCATCATGGCACTCCTCCGACGCACCGAAGAATCCACGATCACGACGGACGCTTTATTTTTCCCTGACGCTGTCTTTTTCCTCCCACAGAAAACATCGGCAATCCGCTGGATTGGAGGACACACATCGCACCACGTTCTCTCACGGACCTTGATGTCGGGCATGGACTGTTGGCATTATCTACTAGAACAACACGAACTCATCCGACGCCGCTCTAAATATAAAACGCACTTTGCGAACTTTCTGGGCAGCATATTTTATGACCCCCAGAAGCGGTGGGGAGTCCCAGGTTTACGTTGTTTCGAGGGTGACGTGACGAAGATGTCACTTCGGCCCTATGTATCTTCAGTTTTCTTTTGCATTCTTCTGTGTATTATTCTTGTTAGCAACTTGGATGCGTGAGCTGTTAGCTGATTGTACCACAATTCTCGCACTTGTCGGCTCTTGGAGTCTTCGGAACAGTGTGGACGATATTTTTCCGAAAGTCAGATGGTATGTCCCCAGACTCATACCTTCTACACACCAACGTAAATAGTCGTTTTCTTGCCGCTTCGTCCAATGATTTTAATAGCTCTGATGCAATGTTATCTATCATTTCTGCGTTATTTGACCTTAAGTACTCCAAAGCTCTTTTACATTTTGATTATAATACTGGATCTTCTATCTGTTCTGTATCGACTCCTGTTTCTTCTTCTATCACGTCCTTAGACAAGTCTTCGCCATCATAGAGGGCTTCAACGTACACTTTCTACCTATCCGCCCTCTACTATGCATTTAACGGGTGAATTTCCGCCTCGCTCTTAATGTTACCATCCTTCCTTTTCATTTCACCGAACGTTATTTTGACTTTCCTATATTCTGAGTCAGTCCTTCCGACAATCATTTCATTTTCGATTTCTCCCCTTTTTCATGCAGCCATTTTATCTTAGCTTCCCTGCTCTTCAAATTTATTTATTTCCTCAGCGACTTGTATTTCTGTATTCATGACTTTTCTTTAACGTTTGGTACTTCCTTCTTTCGTCGATCAACTGAATTATTTCTCTTCTTACCTATGGCCTCCTCGCAGTTACTTTCTTTATACCTACTTTTTGTTTCCCATTTCGGTGGCTGCCCTTTTAGAGATGTCCATTTCTCTTGAACTGAATTGCCTAAGGAGTTATTCCCTGTCACAGTATCTATAGCTTCAGAGAACTTCAAGCGTGTCTCTTCGTTCCGTATTACTTTCGTATCCCACTTCTTTGCCCACTGCTTCTTCCTGACTAGTGTCCCAAGCTTCTACCTGCTCCGCAACACTATAAAATTGTTATTTGAGTCTATATCTTCGGCAGGGTACACGTTCAATGCAGTGTTTGTTTCATAGACTCTTGGTGTAGTGGAAGCGTCACTGATTAATAATCAAAAAGTCCTCGGTCGGGGTACCAAACCCACCACAACTTAAGCTTTAATTAATAACCAGCACTGGCAGCCTAAGAATACCGGCATAAGAAGTCACGCATATTCTGCCAACGGCCTTGTGAATGATGGCGAAGGTGCGGACAGAGGCTCAGGGAACTTCTTCTCCTTGGGGTGGAAACTGTCCCTAAAGCCGGAAGAATTAGCAATGATCAACGGAATAAGAACGCGGAAGGCAATGGAAAGCATTGCAAAAAAGACATATAAAGTGTTTTCGCAGAACATATGAACTGTAAATTAAAAATGTCATGATTATTTCTCCGATGGTAAAAGACTCCGGAATAATCCCACTTTCGGATCTCCGGAGGGAAAAAACGACCAATAGTGTAGGGAAAATAAGAAAGTGTTTACCCTTGTGGACCAAATTCATCACTGTGTCTCGTGGTTCATTGCGAGAGTTGTGTTTTGCGTTAACATGCAAAGACGAATATGTTTTGTGGCAGCAAGACATGCCAACAGGTCAGTACAGAATACCGAGCAGGAAGTACGATTATTTTAAATTCATTACGCAGTACTGAAATATTTGAGCTTGTGCTTTCCTGATAGTCACACTGTACACTAGTATTACCAGAAACCGTAGCCTTTTAAAGCTGAATGATACGTTAGTAGAAATGAGCGGTGTTGTACTCACCAAATAAGTTTGGGATCACACTGAGTATCAGATGATTTCACCATCAGTAGATGTATGAAATATTATTCTAAATTACTCCCTGGATTGGAATTTCATGACTCCACCTGAAATGTTTTAATTGTGGCACACGAAAATTTGAGCTGGACTGGCTCTCGAAGCACAATTTTCCACTTATGGGCGAGTGATCGTCTTTAACATTTCTGCCATTATTGCCCGCTCACTGGCCCGGTCTAGACTTCATATGTCACTGTCCACTTCCATGTATCGTAATCTTATATACACTGAATCACCAAATAAACTGGTATAGGCACGCGTATTCAAATACAGCGATACAGGCAGAATAACGTGCTGAGGTTGGCAACGTCTTTCTAAGACACGTGTCTGACGCAGTTCTTAGATCGGTTGTCGCTGCTACAGTTGCAGGTTATCAAGATTTAAGTGAGTTCGAATGTGGTGTTATAGTCGACGGACAAGCAATTGGATACAGCATCTTTGAGGTAGCGATGAAGTGAGGATTTTCCCGTAGGACCATTTCACGAGTGTACCGTGAATATCAGGAACCCGGTGAAACGTCAAATCTCCGACATCGCTGCCGTCGGAAAAAGATCCTGCAAGAAAGGGAGCAACGACAACTCAAGAGAATTTCTCAACATGACTGAAATGCAACGCTTCCGCAAATTGCTTCAGATTTCAATGCTGGGCCATCAACAAGTGTTACCGTGCGAACCACTCAACGAAACATCATCAACAAGGGCTTTCGGAGCCGAAGGCCCACTCATGTAACCTTGACGACTGCACGATACAAAGCTTTACACGTCGCCTGGGCTCGTCAACACCGATATTGGACTGTCGATGACTGGAAACATATTGCCGGGTCGGACGAGTCTCGTTTCAAATTGTATCGAGCTGATGGACGTGTATGGGTATGAAGACAACATCATGATTCCATAAACCCTGCATGTCAACAGGGGACTGTTCAAGCTGGTGGAGGTTCTGTAATGGTGTGGGGTGTGAGGAGCTGGAGTGATATGGGACCTCTTATACGTCTAGATACGGCTCTGACAGGTGACACGTACGTAAGCATCTGAGAACCTGCATCCATGAATGTTCATTGTGCAATCCGACGGACTTCGTCAATTGCAGCAGGACAATGCGACCCCCCACGTGTCAAGAATTGTTGCAGAGTGGCTCCAGGAACACTCGCTGAGTTTAAACACTTCTGTTGACTACCAAACTCCCTAGACATAAACACTATTGAGCATATCTGCCTTGCAACGTGCTCTTCAGAAGAGATGTCCACTCCCTCGTACTCTTACGGATTTATAAACAGCCCTGCTGGATTCATGGTGTCAATTCCCTCCACTACTTCAGACAATATTCGAGTCCATGCCACGTCGTGCTGCGGCACTTCTGGCTGCTCGCGACGGCCTACACGATATTAGGCAGGTGTACCAGTGTATTTATTAAGAGCAAAGGAGGGCTATCCCGGAAGTAAGGTCCGATCAGGCATGGAATGGAAACCACAGTGAAAATCCGATGAAACTGCACACTGGTGCGTTGAGCAGTGCCATGCCTCTAGTATGCCCATCGACAGCGTCAAGTCGCTCTTTCAATTCTGAGCGCACAGTGAGCACCTAAAGATATCATGGTAGGTAGTGTATCCCGCCAAGTATGAGAGATTTCGCCTGATGTCATGCCGCCCACAAAATGTACGTGTCATGCGTTTCCTTGTTCATGACAGCTCTCGTCAGCAGTCTGCAGGGGCAATGAAAATGCTCTTGCACCGTTTTCGATAGAAAGCGTTTGATCACCTACAATGCAGCCCGTAATTGGCTGCCCCTGAGTTTCATCTCTGCTGACATGAACCGCTTGCTATGGAGACAACATTTTGGCCCAGAGAAAGAGCTGCAGAGCAGTGTAAAGAATCAGTGGAAAGGACAGGCAGCTGTTTTCCGTGATTGGGGTATTGGAAATTGGTACAACGCTATGTCAAATGTCTAAGTCGGAGCGCGACCATGTAGAAAAGTAGCTGGAAGTTGTAGCTGTTGCAAATAAAACATTTTTACTTCTCACGGTGGTTTCCATTCCGCGACCGATCGGACTTATATCTTCCCAATAGCCCTTCTACATACAAATACTCAGCTTCTGTACAACGATTATGAGGCACCGATGTTAAAGCTCTGAAACTAGTCTAAAACTAACAGTAAATGAACAACGACTAACTAATTTAATAGTAATTCCAGACTAGCTTTGCTATCCATTGCAGTATCTAAGTCCTAGACTCTGTTAATACCGCAGACTGTTACAATCGGCTGTTACTGAGACAAAGGGCGACGACAGTACAATTATTAGAGCAACTTCTGGCGCAGTGACTGTGTGGTATCTGTCCGATGATTACTGATGGCAAGTAGCTGAGTCAATCTGAACGTGGTGGGCGGCTGAATATTCTTTCACGCATTATTTGTCTGACGTAAGGCGGCTGCACGATACAGTCCCTGTTACCAGCGCCCTCATTGTCTTCACAGCATAACTGAATCGCCATATGCTAAAAGGGCCTCAGTCAAGCACACTGAAATGTTTCTGAAAGGTAGCCACATCTTTTAACGCTAAAAGGCACTCAGACAGGTACTTGTTTATGGTAAGAAAGATGCTACATAAATCATGTTACGCGCTGTAAAGACTTCAGTGAGTACCTGAAGCTCTTCTAGCAGAAACAAGAGAAGCTGTCCAGCAACATATTGAAAGTTTTCCACTAAAAGCAAGTCTTACGTTGGCAAGGATATAAAATGCGAGACTTAATATTCTTGTGAAGTATAAGTTGTTTAAGCATAAACATCCTCTGATAAAGTTCATCTTATACAATAATTTTCCAGGATAACTTCAATTTGCATTTCGCACGCTCTCAAGTAAACTGCTGCTGTAGATGTGAAGAGCTTAGATGAGAATCCCTCACCTTTATGTCGCGAAGCAGTGTTCCACTGGACAGCTAATAGTTGACAAGAGAAGAGCTCAAGAATTTTATACTAAGCTGACAGACGAAGCTACAATGAGAAACGAACTCCATGTACTTGTTATTACTTTTGAATAAACGAAAAATGCCTCAAATTCCACCGATTCTTGTCAAGGGTACATTTTGTCTGCAACAGTTGAGAGCTCTAGTTTTTGTATTCATGAAACTAAAAAAAATAATGGTTCTGAATATATAAAGAGTGACTGTAACGGGTTTGAGAAAATTGGAAACTATTCTCCTCTCAGGGCATATCCCTTTCTTTCTTTTGACAGGGATTTCAGCGTAATCAAAAGAGAACGTTGGAAAAGCATGACAGGTGTTATAAGCTATACGAACTAACGAAGCTCATAATAAATTACAGCAAAGGCCAAAAATTTAATGTGACAGAAATTGATGCAATAGATGCAATCGATTTGAAGACTTGGTGGCAGCGGTTTTACTAGGAGACTTGTGTGTCAGTTGAATCTTACCACGAAAGTATTCCAAGAGATAAGAAAATCCTTTTAGGTGTGCCCTCACTGGCGTGTATCCATAACTAGATGGCGTGTTTCCGTTCCTGTGCTGTTGGTCTGATGCTTTTATGCAAGGGCTTACCGAGAACATCGAGCATATTTAACATGCTTGTTGTTTTTTGACACTTGATCTACTATCATCCAGAAAAGCATCCTGAACTGCGAATCGCCTGATTAGCATTCAGCCCTTATAACGTAGCTGTCTTGAAGAACCTCTAATGTTTCGGTAGTAAAGTCACTTGAATGTACAAAACGGGTACGACAGGAGATCAGTACAGAATACTGTTCCTTAAAGTAATCAGTCCAGATGTAAACCAGCACTACAATATTTCAGATACTAGGAAACAGGTCATTAGAGACAAGACAGTCCTTAAAGCTTGTAAGCCAAATTTTTTTACAGTAAGTGACGTTTCAAAAATCACTACTACACTCATTAGGATTTAAGTTAACTAGCTGCATCACATAAGCCATTCTAGGAAATTTGAGACAAAATAAAATATTTTTATGAGCGAGTGATTTTGAGACAATATCTGGACTCAATATTTTTGCTGTTCAAAATGTTTTCCCACATCTGTTAAACGTAGTTCCTGATACAAGTGATTGGTCATAAATTGGATGTTGAACTAACCAGTTAAATTCAACAAGATTACCAGCCACAAGCGCCCCGTGGAAACCTCAAAATAAATACCGTGTCGATAATTATTGTTCTATATTCATGATTGAGCAATTGCTTGTGCACATTTTTGGGCTCTAACCGATATGATCAACTTTTTATTTTCATGCACCCATAGCCATTGGAATTAACCAAAATTTTAGCACTTGACCGAGACTCAACCACAGCAAAGTTCGTCACTGGCGACCAGGCCTAAAGAGCCGTAAAATATTGAAGTTTTCACCAGCATCACTTGCCAAATCTGAACATGACCATTTCTGTGCTTGTCCTGGAATCCTGTCAACACCCTTATGCCCTTTAACTAACCACGAAAAATGTTATTTAATTTTAGGTAAAAAAGTTTGCACGTGTTTAAAACGAGCTGCCAAGATGTAAGGTTTTATGACGCGTACCCGTTCCAGAGCGTTATCAGACTGATAATTAAGTAAAATCAGAGGTTAGATGAATTTTTTTCGACAGAAGCAAGATCTTTGAATCTGAAATCAGGACATAATGTTTAACAGGTAATTACCACCGTTGGTTTCTATCCACGGACTGTTTGCTCGACAGCAGTGAGATGGGTGAATGTCTGACTAGAAATAAAGGCATCTGTTGGTATTGTTGACAACACACGAAGAAACATTAGAATCGAAAATTATTTATCATTAATGGTTCGGTGTGTATATGATTGGGCTTGAAATAAAACCAAGAATATTTTTTTTGTGGACAAGGATTCGAACACACATATATGCATTTCGTGTGGACCTAGGCAATTTGCATTGATGAGAAAAGCAAAGATACGATAGAACTGTATTGTTCAGTATGGGTCAAAAACCATGTACGGAAGATCCCAATTCGAACCCTAGTCGACCACCAAATTTTTCAGCGTCTCAAGATCAGATATAGTCGTTCAAGACCAGCGGTGTAGCGTAAAGTCGAGCGTTTAAGTCCACTTCATCCTCAGATATATTTGAATACTTTAAAATTTTGAATATTAAATAATTCTCGTCGTCATCTTAAAATAATAATAATAATAATAATAAAATAGTAATAATAATAATAATAATAAAATAATAATTACAGTTCTTAGAATTGACAGGATTCGGATCCCCCACCTGCCGATCACGAACTGGTCGCCTTCAGCAGTGCGTCACTCTACCAACCGCGTACGCTACCACGCTGCAGTTACGAAATGTTAAGATATAATCTGTGATGCCACACCCTTTCCATGAAAACCAAATGATATAGCAGGTGAAAGCGGCGCATTGCGTCTTCGACGGAAATGGAGTAAATACATCTGACTCTGAATTCCATGAACGGAGCTACGAAAAACATAAGCTCGTTGGAAGTGGTGCCGTAGGTATTCTGCTACGTTTTAATAGGTCCACTTGTTTTGGAGACATCGTGTGTGGAAGAGTGTGGGAACTTAATAGCTGATAACGCTAATGTCAAAATTTCGACGCAGTTAGGGCAAAGTGACTCCTGTGGCAACTGCTTATGCAGAAAACCAGTGCACACATTTAGCAACTACGACCAAAAATGCAAGTGCAGCTGACTATATACGACATATAATGAAAGAGCACCATAATCTAGAACAGAGTCCGAAATACAACACAATGGTTGAAAACGATTTACATCATACTTTACCGTAAAGAAGAGGTTACTTTTGGTTGGCACACATCAGTTAAGAGAGTTGCTATGAAGTGCACATCATTTTAATAAATGTGGCACAAACATGTGTGTTATTGTCAAGTCTGGCGCCTCAAGAGAACTCTATTTTCGGCAGAAGCCGCAACACAGAAGAATAAATTTTCGAAGAAATGTTTGATTTATTTTGTCCCAAGGATGCTAGGTTCTTTGTTAACAACAGAATATTTATTTTTTAATCTGTTTATTTTCAATTTCAGGATTGAAGAATTTAACCTGTTATTTTGCAGTTCCTTAGAAGAACGTTAAAGGCAATGAAGCCAGGCCTAGAAAGCAGATTATTGGAGAGCTTAAGGAAGGGCTGAAGGGGAGGTAAGAGGCCTGACAGTAAAAAAGAAAATAAGTGGTAAGATTTGTGCTCTCTAAACATGAAGTTGCGCGAGCGTTCGCGTCCACTCCATTCCCTAGTTTCTTCACAACGCATATAGGATATCTGCTAAAGTTATGCGTCCGATGGAACTTTAAAGATAATTAACTTCCTAATCGACCTCTAATAGAAAAGAGTTCCTGAAATATTTCCAATAAGCAGTCGTGGCTGCTTCAAGATCAGAACAGTTCGGCTCGAGAGCTTTCTCGGGCTACAGCAGCTAAGGGCCATACGCCGACCGCCGGCAACGTCAGACGCCTTGGATCAGGTGAAAGTGGCGCTGCGTTGTGCATTTATCAACGTGTAACCTGTCAATAGATAAATTCCGTAACCTGACAATAAAAAAGTGACAAACTTCCCAATAAAAATGTGACTCATATATAACTTTTCAAAAGAAATCTCATAATGTAACCTTTCAGTAATTAACTGACTGTGAATCCAAACTGGTAAATCTGGACGTCAGCAGTGCTGCGTCTTGGCCCTGAAAAATCATTCTGAATAAACTGAAAATTCTTACCTCAATGAAGTGGCCGGATAACGCGTATATATCTGCTCCTATAAGAAATTTTTCTGACACAGACCAGTGCAATGCTGGGCACTAGATTTTGTTATGTATGGAAAACAACTGATTTTCTTTACGATAATCGGCATTACTATGGATAGGATAAATTAGTAAAAACTTTAAATTCAGATGAATGACTGTCAAAAGTTATCTTTATAAGATAGATTGTTATTGAAAGATTTTTGAAAACATTTACATGGGACTTTGATATAACAATAGTACAAAAACCATTTGTAGTAATTAACATATGCACACGGCAATAAAGAACAATTATTTTGGCATTTATCTTACACTACATCGCTCAGGCACCGCCATCGTTCTCCACGATCGGCCCTTGGTAATTCCATAACTCTACTATTCTTCTCGAGCTACAAAACGCCACTACTGGATTGCATTAACCGAACTCCAGGACACAAGTGCTCTCTGTGAGCTATACAACTCGATAACTGCTTTCTACGAGCGACCTGACCCAACTGACCGACAACGATCTACTAATACTACTACTACTACTGCTGCTGCCGACACTGCTCTATGGTCTGCGATTCTATTGTAGCTTACATATCGCAGGCAGCGCGTGAGCAATCCATCAAAGTTACATCTGCTCGAGTGCGCTAACAATAAATTCATTAGTCATGGACCTCTTACATAACATTCCACTGGGGGGGGGAGGGGGGGCGGTAAAAATTTGGCAGCGATGGTAAGTCAATGGGACTTGAGATGAGCAACATATTTTTCTATAACCTATTTTGTATACTAAGTCTACAGTCACAGAGTATCTAACATTATTGATAAATAATGTAAGTACAGAACATATTAAGAAATGACATAAAATGCACACACACTGAGTACAGAACATATTATGAAATGAAATAGAGTTCATATCACTTTTTGCAAATTTTACAAGAATTAGGAAAGGAAAGGGAAAGATAGCATCATGGTTGTAGCACAGTCGGTTACACTTCGCTACACAAAAGTCCACATCTTTTCAGAGAAGCGGAACACCAAGTGTGATAATCGGATGTTCTTTCCCTGAAGTATTTATCAGTGTAGTCAAGACACTGAAATGTAGTATTAAGACTGCATGTTGTCTTTTTCGTAGCTCAGGAGGTACATCAAACAGTAGGACCATAATGACATCTCCGTCGGTCAGAGTGGTGGACAGCTTGACATGTCAACACCACATTCTTGTAGAATCCATAATCTTACATCAATGTAACATTAGTGCAAAAACCAAATAGAATGCTCCATGACCATGAGGATGGACAGAACATACGGATATCACAGTAATTGGTGGTAATTAGGTCAGAAGGTGAACGATACATTAAGTCTTATGCTAGTCATCATTCAGAACTACACTAGTGTATCATCCGATTTGAATAATTATTTTATGACATTTTAATGTCATGAAAAGCTTCTCCTGGAGAAAATACAAAGTGGATTATTGAGCTGAAAGAAGAAAGGTATATTATGCTGAAAAGTGGTGAATTTCTAATTAACAGGTAACGACACATCTGCTTAACATACATGTACTATAGCTGTCCCTTTCCAAAACTTTCTATTATTATACTACGCGATATACGACATACTGTCAAATAGAACTACAACAAGTACTTAAATAACTACATAAACTTCATCATTATCCACATCTGCAAAAAAGAAAAAAAACTTCATTATTTATTACCATTTTCTTCATATAACTAGACACCATCATTTATTATCCTCTGCAAAAATTATCATTATCTTATTTATCAGCATCATTCATCAGAGTTATCATTTCATATGTAACCAAGTTTCTTACTTCTAACATACTTCATCACTAAAATTAACGTACATAGCTCTCTCTGTTCGACGGTCTGCCGCAATTGCGTCATACCCTGAAAGAAAAGTATTAGTCTAGGTTGCTATCATACGGTGCATGTACTATATTATGGTAATCTTTGTTAATTCTGATCCATTTACTCTTCATGACAAGGTACTGCATTTTCTATCGTTCATTCCGATGGTGAAATTTCCATTTCGTAGGAAACCACTGTGGTTGTTTAATGTATTCCTTTTACACGGTATTGCTTTCTGAAAATTATGAATATGGATCAATATCTTCTATTTAAATAATGGTTATTAAATGAAAACCTATTTCTAGTGATATGACTAAGATTACAGCACAGCATGACAGAAAACGAATTAGGTCAAAACCATAGACAATTTTCAAGTGCAGAAATGTACACGCAATATCATAATGTAGTAGCAAAAAATGTAGAATAGTTAAGTTATTGGGATATCATGAGGCAAAATGTCAAAGTCAACTGGTGTTTGTTATATCTTATAGATTTTATAGTGCATACAGAGAAAATTCTGCTTTAGATAGGAAAACCATCATATATTTATCAAAAAAAAAAAAAGAAAAAGGAAAATGTGCACGTTCTGATATATAACGACAAGAAAAGCGACCTGCTAACCTTACCTTGCCGGGCACTTGCCAAGAAAAGATATGATCATGATCAATAAGTGGCCATGTAAATATCTGGATATGGCATTACAGTGTGATAAGTCATAGCGTATATTTATTCAATAAACGGTTTCATATTGGATATATGGTGATTGCCTTTGGTTTTTCTGGTTCACAAAGTTTCGACATGCACTACATTGGGATGAGGAACTCTGTGGATTCTATATGGACCAGCGTACAGAAGCTCAAATTTAATGCATCTACTCTTTCCTCTGTTGGATAAATAGTGTGTGGGTACTAATATCTTCTGTGCTATGTGAAATTCACGGCGTGTACAAACCTGTTTTTGCTGTCTTCTGCGGCGCTCTGCGGCACGTTTGATGTTGTTGAGCTCAATGTCAATTATGTAATGGTGGCGTAGTAGACCAGATGTAGGAAAAGATACTAATTCTTTAATTTTGTTGGGTGGTTCAACATTTTTCAATATAACAGTCGGAGATAACACAGTAGATTCATTTGGTATGGAATTAATTACATCCTGGAATGAGAGAATGCGTGTGTCCCAATCAATATGTCTTTTACGGCGGTATATTCTACTCAGTTTACCAATTTCTTTCATCAATCGTTCAGAAGGTTTCGAAGAAGCGTGATACCTAGATATATAGATCGGAGAAATATTTCTAGTTCGTAACATACGTGTCCATATCGCAGATCGAAATTGTGGTCCATTGTCTGAAATTACTTTCAATACATGCCCTACATGAAATAGAAAATGTTTTACAATTGCATTCGAAATAGATTTAGCAATAGCTTTGCGTAACGGAGTGAAGGTAACAAATTTCGAAGTGAGCGACATAGATGTAACAAAAACCTCTATTAGATCTGGTAATCGTCCATAAATGTCTACAGCGGCCTTATGTCTCAATTTAATGGATACAATGGGATGTAACGGGGAAATATGTGAAGTCATGTCTGATTTAGCTTTCTATCAGATTTTACATGAGGCTAAAACTCGTCGAATACTTTTCTCCATGGTGGCAAAATAACAGTTCTGTCTCAGTATAAGAAAACATTTTCTGGCTCCATAATGTGCCTAACTTAAATGAGTACACCAAATTAATTTGTTAACAAGTTCGTCACGAATATATAATAACCATTTGTTGCTGTCTGGGTGAGAGCAGGGAAACAGAATGTTATTGCGTACAGTATAATGTGTCAAGCTCCGTTACAGAATAATTGCGTTCAGCAGGTGACAGAATGCGACTTGCCAGGCCGATGTTTTTAATTACTGTAACACCGTCTTCTTCAGTTTCCTAAAACTTGTGTATGCCTATAACGGTGTTAGAACTGTCGGTGGCAATGGAAAAATTTCTGGTAGGATCTGGGTGTGCGTTCTACAAGGCAGGTCTCAGTTTAACAAACTCAGACTGTGCGATTTGCTAAGATTAACTTTGACTTCTTGTGCACGAAAAGTTTGCAACAGTCGTTCGAGAATCAAGTTATTTTCAGACCAGTTGGCTTCTGCGATAAGGATATCGTCTACATACGTTGTGATTCTATCTTTAAGTTCTGTCGGAAGTATAGTATTCAAACCGCGAATACATACTGCTGCAGCTATTGTTAAACCGAAAGGTAATTTGCAAAATTGATAACAATCACCAAAACTGAGAAATGCTGTGTACTTTCTGCAGTTCGGATGGAGCTGAATTTGCCAAAATCCCGATTTTAAATTTAATGTGGAATAAATATCAGTACCATGAAATTTCTGTAAAAATTCTTCTAGTGTCTGTGGGCGATCTGTTTCATTGATAATAATCTGGTTGACATGACGCGAATCAAGTACGAGGCGAAGTGAGACGTCCTTTTTATTAACAATATGGAGCGGGTTTATGTACGGACTAACTACCGGTTCAATTCTTTCTTGACTTGTTCTCTGTGGATATATGGAATGAGATAATGTTTGGCTTTAATTGTGTCATACTGTTTAACTTGAAATTCATACATAAAACAGGACATAGTACCAGGGATGTTGTCAAAAATTGGAGCCTGCTGTAAAACAATATTGCGTAGCTGAGTACGTTCGTTATCTGTATTTGCACTGCTCTGTTTTACTTTCTCAGAAATCATATTCATAACGTCATAGTCGGCTTTCTCTGCTGTATTGTAGTTATGTACGTACGTATCTGTGAACAATGTGGAATGACAATCTGTGTTACGCGACGTAGAAATGACCTCTCTCCGATTAATTGCCTGTTCGTCTGCTGATAAAGCGTGCTGAAATTCCAATGCCAGTTGTAATTTTTCATCCCTTAACATTACATAGGAACTTCGAAAGTCAATAATTGCGTCGTGTTGTACCAAAAAATTCGTACCTAAAATAACGTGTGTTGTCAATAAGGGAACAATCCAAAAATTTGTGTGGAACGGTTGACCTGCAATGCAAAACGATAAGTGTGTCTATAATTTTACATATACTCCTTTACCAGATACTGCTCCTTTTACTTTAGTTTTGCCTAATGGTAACATAGGATAGGTATTCTCTTTGTTACATTCGTTGAAAGTTTCTTCATTTATAACTGACGTAGATGATCCAGAATCGATTACTGCTGAAAATGTGGATGATCCAACAACAGGGTGGGAAATGGTTTTTTGTATACCTGGTTTTTCATGTAAAAGTGTGTCTCGCATGTCGTCAAAAGTAATAACATATTCGTGAACAAGATGCTTTGTATCAATTTTATTGCTTACGTTCCTGAAAGATGTAACCTGTACTGTATCTAGTCAAATTCTTTCTGACGAGCTGTTATTTGCGGGAGGATGTTGTGGCATTTCGACTATTTGTACTGTTCTGTTATTTCGTCCTGACGTATCAGGTTCGGCATGATATCGACTGTCGAGTATATTCATGATAATCTGTTGTTGTGGTTCATTCTGATGCTGGTAAGACCTACTGTTATTAAATGTACGCTGAAAACTGTGCTCATCACTTTTACGTCTGTCATGATAGTCATTGCTATACGGCGCGTTGCGATAGGAGTTGAAGTGATGTGTTTTCTGTACGTAGTGATTTCCTTCTTGCTGTGCGTTACTGTTTGGCGGAGCCGACACTATACGTGTAGGCGGCGAAACATTAAAGCTTGGTTGACCTTGCACATTACACTGTTGGTTAGGTCTGCTAACCGGCTGGTTTGGTTGTTGTTGTGGGGAAAATCCTCTATTGTCGCCAAAATTTGTTAGCTGTTGCTGTTAATTTTGACGATACTGATAATTAATATTTTGTTTGGTATTAAAGTTCTGGTGATTGTCATTCCTTGAGCGTCTATCACCTTTGCTATTAAAATAGCGTGGCTGATCGTAATTACTGTATGCTTGTTGGCCTTGGTTATGTTGTGAAAAATTTTGGTTTATGAGGGAATAATCCAATTGCTGAACTTCCAAAAGCTGTAGCAGATCTCTAAATGCCGAAATATTTTCTTTCTGCTGTCCTGTTCAAAGTGACACTCTTAACGATCGTTGTAATTTTGAAATACATTATTGAATTGCTGCTTACTCACTCTATGGCTCACATAAATATTGGTTTTGCTGTACCACGTGTTCGAAAAATTGCGTGACAGTGGAAAAATTTGAGCTCTCGTAATTCGGTAAGCTAATATGAACCACGGACCTTGCCGTTGGTGGGGAGGCTTGCGTGCCTCAGCGATACAGATGGCCGTACCATAGGTGCAACCACAACGGATGGGTATCTGTTGAGAGCAGCGTTGCCAACCATACGATAAATTATCGCGATATACGATAATTACAACGAGAACACGATATACGACAGTACGTTGCGGAATCTACAATAATTTTTGTGAAGACTTAAAATGAAAATAAATTGATTCTTGTAGTAGTTCATACGTTAACAATCTGTTTTCATATATTTAAGTCCATACTCCATTCAATATAAGCAATTTCCTCTTTTTCTCTCGTCCACTCCCCGCAACAGTCCAACGACTCTTAACGCTGTATATTCGATTCCGGGCAATACCCTTACCGCCCAACAAATATTGTTTCACAACAATATGGGCTATTAGGGCTAGGCCATCTCATCAGTTGCTGGTGAAATTGGGACTAATGCACGGGTAGTTGTCTTTGTGCTCTTAAAAGAATATTAATTTTTTATTCTTAAGGGAAATTAAAGTGTGGTGTTCTTTAAATAAATACTGTAGCGGTGCATTCAGATATAAATAATGAAAGGTGACAACAGTGATGTAGATTCTCCGCGGACCCCACAGAAGAAATTGAGCCTGCATGGTGAGTTGAAATTAAAACGTTTGAAACAAAAGTTCAGAAAGGAGTGGTTGATTGATTTATTTTTCAAGGATTGGCTACAACCTGTTAGTGATGATACATATAAAGGTCGATGTAAAGTTTGTAGATGTGAATTCAGTGCTGAGTTGACTGTAGTGAAAAATCGCACTAAAGGGAAAAAACACTTAAGTGCCATAAAATGTGTCGGGCATCTACAAAAGAAACTTGACTTTTCAACACAATCAAAATCGTCTGATACATTTGATAAGCAGGGGAAGAGGGCTGAAATATTGCTATGTGGATTTTTGGCAGAACATAACATCTCTATTAATACAGCCAATCACTTAACAGATTAATTAAAAGTGCCATTCCCGATTCTAAAATAGTTGAGAACTTGCAGTTGGGTAGAACAAAAGCCATAGGGGTGACAAAGAATGTCATAGGTAAATGTAATTTGGATGAACTGAATGAAGTTTTACGGAGACAAAAGTTCAGTTTCATAATTGATGAATCTACCGACATTTCCGCTACGACAAATTTGTGTATTTGTGTGCGGTATTTTGATGAAGATAGCTCCAAAATACATACTAAATTTTGGCAGTTGTTACAGCTGTTTGACGAGAAAAATGCAGAGGCCGCTCATGAAGGTGCCACTGCTAATGGTTTGTACGATCTTGTACGTAAAACCTTGTCAGTACATAATATTCCTTCTGAAAATTAAGTAGGATTTGCTTCGGATGGGTGCAACACAATGATGGGGAAAGATAATTCTGTTGCTGGTCGAATAATTAGAGATTTTCCTGGTATTTTTATACAGAAATGTATATGTCATTCATTGCACCTATGTGCAAGTGAGGCTTGCAAACAATTACCAAGACTATGTGAAGACACAGCAAGGGATATATATTCATTCTTTAAGCATAGTTCAAAAAGAATAGCCCAGTTGGTGGAATTCCAACAGTTTTGTAATGTCGAACCTCACAAGATACTGCATCCGTCTCAAACAAGGTGGTTATTTTTGTTAACTGTTGTTTCACGTATTCTAGAACAATGGAATGTATTGCAATTATTTTTCACTTGCAAGTGGGAAGAAGAAAGACTGTATGCAGCTGAACAGTTAGCAAAGACATTCAGGGACAACTTTGTACGTGTATTTTTTATATTTCTCGAGTGGATTCTACCGAAATTTGTGTCTCTGAATCAATATCTTCAAAGCGAGAAATTAGTAATTTGCGTGATAGAATGTGCAAAACGTACAAAGAAATCCTTCTCTGCTGTATGTCTCCTGATTATATCAATAAAACTGATTTGACAGACATAGATCCGCCAAACCCAGCCCAACTTGTGCCTTATACCCAAATGTATTTAGGTGTAGGTGTGATGGATTTCATGAGCCAATCTGAAAACATCTCACAAAAATCTAAAGTGACTGATTTCTACTACAGAGTACTACAGTTTCTTATAGTATCTTGTTGTGAGATAAAAAAGCGGTATGATTTCAACAATTCTGTTCTAAAAATGTTGAGTTGGTTAACACCAGAAATAGCATTGTCAAAAAGTGCTGCAAGGCCATCAACGCTTGTTCCACGTATAAAGTCGTTTCAGAGGATTTCTCCAAAAGACAAAAGGCTTATGCAAATGATTGATGATCAATGGAGAGCATTGCCACATCTAGAATTTCCCGAAAATCTACGGTCTAATGAGGTGGACGAATTTTGGGTGTTCATAAAGAATGCTGGGGACCTTCATGATAACCAAGAGTTCCTCCAAATAGGAATCTTTGTGCTAGATATATTAGTTTTACCACATTCTAGTGCTGATTGTGAGCGGGTCTTTTCAAAAATGAATCTAGTGAAGACACCATTGAGAAATAAGTTACATTCGGGTACAGTCAGCGCAGTAATGCTCACTTCCCAGCCTGTGAAGAATTGTGTACAGTTCGAACCAACCACTGCAATGATTGCATTAATGAACACTCGAACATTTATGCTAAGAAGAAGGAATTTCATAATCTCATCGGGATAGTGACGCCGATTTCGCCGATGTGGAGTTCGACAACGATGCTTATTAGGGTGAGTTTAATTAAATTACTATTTTTAATTATATTACGTACACAGTGCTTCTTTTCGATTGGGGTTAGCGAATTTCCCTTGCATAAAATCTGTGACGCTTTTGGACATTTCCGAGTTTATCTGGTTCTGACCGTATTTTTGGTATTTAGCATCGCGATTAGAGACGTTTTGGTTCGTAATTAGGAGGTTTTATGGATACAAATTTTAAAAGATGAGAAGACTTTGCCATTCTCGATTGAAAACAAATATTGTGTACGTCATATTATCAGCATTACTGTTTTTATTTTTTTAAGATTATCAATGTACGATAATTTTAGATAAAAAACGATAATTTAAATACAAAATGCCATAATTTTATCTTCTGGGGTTGGCAACCCTGATTGAGAGGCCAGACAAACGTGTGGTTCCTGAAGAGGGGAAGCAGCCTTTTCAATAGTTGCAGGGGTAAGAGTCTGGATGATTGACTGATCTGGCCTTGTAACACTAACCAAAACAGTCTTGCTGTGCTGCTACTGCGAACGGCTGAAAGCAAGGGGAAACTACAGCCGTAATTTTTCCCTAGGGCATGCAGCTTTACTGTATGGTTAAATGATGATGGCGTCCTCTTGGGTAAAATACTCCGGAGGTAAAATAGTCGCCCTTGCGGATCTCCTGGCGGGGACTACTCAAGGGGACATCTTTAACAGGATTTATGTATAGTTTCGACAAGAAGGGAATAGAAGCTTTCGAAACGTGGTGCTACAGAAGAATGCTGAAGATTAGATGGGTATTGAATAGAATTATGGAGAAGAGGAGTTTGTGGCGCAACTTGACAAGAAGAAGGGACCGGTTGGTAGGACATGTTCTGAGCCATCATGGGATCACAAAATTTAGCATTGGAGGGTAGCGTGGAGGGTAAAAATCGTAGAGGGAGATCAAGAGATGAATACACTAAGCAGATTCAGAAGGATGTAGGTTGCAGTAAGTACTGGGAGATGAAGAAGCTTGCACAGGATAGGGTAGCATGGAGAGCTACATCAAACCAGTCTCAGGACGGAAGACCACAAAAACAACAACAACAACAATTAACTGATCCTTGATTCCGCGCTGTGTCATCTTAGACCAGTACGCTGACAGAAGAGCATTCTGAAATTCTTCTACTGAGTAACATGTGTCTCGCGATCGGTCTCTTACGAGTTGCCGGTTCGCCTTCCAAAACACTGCAAATAAATTCGAGTTTGTGTGTTACGGGCCAAGTTGGTGGAAAAGCAAAACTAAATTGTTGTATAGAAGCCAGGGGGTGAATCTGTGTTTCTATCATTTTTAAATACCTTAAATTTCCTAAGGGGATGGAAAGTGCTTGTAACCAAAATTATCGTCTCTGAATGTCGGAGCAGGTTCAGGATTCTATGAGAATCTGTTTGTCTATGTCTGTTCAGAATCTAAGACACGTTCTCTCTGTGAATTACCTATGTTATACCGGCTGTGAGTGTCACAAATTTTCAGAATGTGGCGTATGCTGTGACGTGTTAGAGGCTGACATATTTTTCATTACTGTCGCTTCCTGCTGTGAAAATGACAGTTTTCTATGTAATGTATTATTGGACGCACCTATCTCATTGATTGTCTGCTGTATATTTCGGAAGTCGGGTGTTTGATTGAACGAAACTGGTGACATATCGCCTGATCGGGTGTCATTGTTATTTTCGGTAACTTCAATACGACTGGCCAATTCATCAAAATTTTCAGTCAGTGCTTTTATCTGACCGTCATTTTTAGCGTCACAGGCATCAATTTGTCTTTACATTTTACGTGCGGTTTTGTTTAATTTCTTAGCGTCTGCTTTATTGGCATCGGGATCCTGCATTAATTTCAATTGTTCAAGTCTGCTGTTCACTGTCTGAAAGTCTAATTTGTTTTTATTTTCCAAAGTCTGAATGTTAGTGTCTGTTTTTGCTTTTAGATTGGAGATTTCACCACGCAATTCAGTGTTCAACTGTTTAAGAGAATTGATTTCGTCTAATACTGTAGCAATGTTGGTGTCACGTATGTTTTTTGCTTTCATAAACAACGTACTCTTGTATTCCTGTCTCTGTGTAGTAATTGCTTCGACGACCTGTTCCTTTACTTTGTTCTGTTCCTGTTTTAATTTATCGTAACGCGTTTCACTGTTCTGTAGGTGGTGATTAAAATGTTCGTCAATTTGGCTGTTCTGTTGTTCAAATTTCTTGTAGACTTTCGCATCCAGAGTTCGTGAAAGTTCTGCTGACATTTATCTAAACTCGTCGCGTAAATGTGTAGAATTTTCTGAGCATTGTTTAGCAACTCCACTGATTTTATCTCTAAGTAATTTTGTATTGGCTGCATGTGTATTACGTATTTCTTGTGCGACGGATCTAATTTCTTTACTACTATTCCTAGCACAAGCCTTAATTTGCTCGCGTAACTGTTCTTTTGTATCGTGACATTGCACTGCAATGGCAGTAATCTGTTCTCTAAGTTGTTTGTAATTGTTGTTGGGTTTTTCATTAAGTTGTAGCAAAAATGTCTCAACTTGAATCATGCCAAACTTAGCGACTCTATTCTTTGTGCTGTGTGGTGGTGTATCTACATTTGTCACGTTTTTCGTAACCATTTTGTAATTGTCTGATTCATGAAAAGGTTTGCTAATTGAGTGTGCAGTGTTGGTTGCTACATCGGAATCGAATAAGTCTGACGTATTTTGAGTACATTATTCATCCTCGTGAGAAACATTTATCTGTTCACTGTGTAAATTTTGCAAATCAGGTGTGTCAAACTGGGCAGCGTTCATTGTAGCGCAACGTGCTGCGTTATCAATTGTCATTAAATTTACGGTGGACATAATTGAATTTGTTTGCTCATCATTTAGATTAGAATCATTACTGGCAGTCAGCACGCACTGATTATGTGTAATTGGAGGATTATCGTTATGACACTGAGTGTCGCTAGTGTTATCAGTCAAATTATTCAAGTCTTCTTTTCACTCATTATGTATCGTGATGTACTGTTGGCAGTTTTTCGTGGCATTTTCACAAGTCAAAGGTAGGTACAAAATCAAACAAAGACAAAGCAAAAATGGAACAAATACAATAACACCAAAGAGCAATAAATTGCCGATGATCTGTGAAAGAAGGAGTGACAAAATAGTAAATGCGTTGTGCCAGATGCAAACTACATGTAACATTAGGTAAATAAGGGTAGATATATCACTCACTACTTCTCAGAAATTCACAAAAAATACGATCCTAGACGGCTGTCGCCAAGTGTAACCTCCCAGCAGTTAAATTCCGTAACCTCCCAATAAAAAAGTTACTAATTTCCCAATGGAAATGTGATTCACATATAACTTTTCAAAAGAAATCTCGTAATGTAACCTTTCAACAATTATCTGACTGTGAATCTAAACTGTTAAATCTGGACGTCAGTAGTGCTGCATCTTGGCCCTGAAAAATCATTCTGAATATACTGAAAATACTTACCTCAATGACGTCGACGGATAACACGTATGTATCTGCCCCAGTAAGAAATTTTTCTGGCACAGCCCAGTGCAATGTGGGCCACTAGTTTTGTTATGTATGAAAAACAACCGATTTTCTTTACGATAATCGGCATGGCTATGGATAGTATAAATTAGTAAAACCTTTAAATTAAGATGAATGACTGTCATAAGTTTTCTGTATAAGTTAGGTTATTATTGAAAGATATTTGAAAACATTTACAGGGGCCTTTGATGTAACAATAGTACAAAAATCACTTGTAGTAATTAACATATGCACACGGCAATAAAGAACAATTATTTTTGCTTTTATCTTGCACTACATCGCTCAGGCACCGCCATCGTTCTCCACGACCGGCCCTTAATAATTCCCATAGCTCTAGTGCTCTTCTCGAGCTACAAAACACCACGACTGGACTACATTGTCTGAACTCCAGTATACAAGTGCTCTCTGTGAGCTATACAACTGGACAACTGCTCTCTACGAGCGACCTGACCCAACCGCCCGACTACGAGCTACTACTACTACTTCTACTGCTGGTGCTGACACTACTCTCTATTCTGCGATTCTATTGTAGCTCACATATCGCAGGCAGCACGTGAGCAATCTATGGAAGTTACATCTGCTCGAGTGCGCTAGCAATAAATTTCTTAGTCATGGACCTCCTACAAACGATATTATCTTATTTGAAGTTATCGTATTCATCTCTCAGTTACTATTTGTATTTTGCATGCCTGAAACTTATGAGCTTCTTTGAGTGTGGTAAAATATAATCGCAGCCGAGAAAAGATGTAAAATTAGCGACATATTGTCAGCTTCTTTTAGTGGCAGGATGAAGGCAGCAGTGGCAGCTCTGAACCTCTGTATGGTATAAGGGGCGAGAGTGCTTTTGGGCTAGACACACCAGCATAAGATTTTTTGTTTTTGCGTCAAGAAAGATCGTTTTGGCATATACGATTTTGCACTTTCAGGAAGCGTCGATAACGGATATATGTGACAAAGTGCGACTATTTAAGTTTGATGCGACGTTTGCACTCAATAGGCAAGGTTAAGAAGTCGGGAGGAGTAGTATGGCGTGGTCTAACGTAAAACAAGAAAAATTATAGAGGTGACTACTGATGTATTTCATTGAGAATTCTGATGCAATACTGTACTTCTAGAGTTGCTCTTTATGATGTCCTTACATTAACTTCTTATGAAGAATTAATGGTGGGTTCTAATAAAAGACATACAGCCGAGCATACGACAGCGCGGACATAGTATTTTCCGCCGATGGCTCAGAAAGGGTGTTGGGCACTGTGAAAACATCCCCAGAGGAGACAATGGCGTAGCAGGTATTTTAAGCCAACAAGTAAGACGTGTATCCCGTGCAATGTAAAGGAAACAACCTACGAAACCTTATCACGTGAGGATACAACACGATAACGCACTCCGCCGATTTCACTAAGAAACCTATCCAGGAGATTGAGAAGTCATCCCTCAGGCATATTCTTCTGATCTTATCCCATGAGTGTTTATTTTTCAAGCTTATTATCGAAAAACGGTTAAGAAAATTCCTCTCTGGACGAAAATGTACTTCAAACCTTTAACTCTGACCCAGCAGGTTTCTACAGGGGTGGAATCGATAAACTACCTGAGCGTTGTTTATACAAGTGGTGGATAATGATGTAGGTAAAGCGGTGAGTTTGTAGTCTCTTGTTATCGGGATCGAATCCTGCCGCATCTGTAACTTTAATTCCTTGTAAACAAAGAACTGTTAATTTAGGAGGACAACGTCAGTTGTAACGTTCAGTGTATTCGTAGTATTGTAAACTTTTGTGTATATGGCTTCCAATACTCGTTGGAGGCAGGCAAGGGCAAAACAGTCTTCCATTCTTTCCCTGTCATAAATACAACTCAGTTTGAGGAACAACTCAGCCTTCGGAAGTTAATCGTTTTTTACCTTTAGCAGTACCATGCCCTTTGTTTCAACTAACGATTTCCACATCTGCAGGATCACGACGTGTGATACTTCTTAGGCAAACTACAATCCTTGCTATCTGAGGAAAATATGGACCTAGCCCAGACTGTGGAGGCGCTGTTTTTTATACCTTTTGGATGGATGGTTCAGATGGCTCTGAGCACTGTGGGATTTAACTTGTGAGGTCATCACTCGCCTAGAACTTAGAACTACTTAAACCTAACTAACCTAAGGACATTACACAATCCATGCCCGAGGCAGGATTCGAACCTGCGACCGTAGTGGTTGCGCGGTTCCAGACTGAAGCGCCTAGAACCGCTCGGCCACTCCTGCCGGCTTTTATACCATTTCCTAGCTGAACAACAGACGTTCATTATTCGGTAAACGTTGCTGCTTAGATGTTTTAAGAGTAAACTAAAGTAATTCGCTTTCTATTACTGAGCAGAAAACTAACCTCCCAGAAGTATAGGAGGAACGAAATGAAACCTTTCATGTTGGAAGGCCATTTGACTTTTGTTTCAGTGATTAAAACATCAAGGGGAGCGAACAATGAAGATTTCAGTATGATCTCACTGTTGCTTTTAGTATGACTTCGCACTACCTGCAGCCTAAAATGACGCAGAGCAACTTTAGGTGAGGAATTTAAACACTTCGAAGCCACAGCTCTATTAAATTCTACAATTCCTGTGCATCGCTTGCTTACAAAATTGCTTTTGTAGTATAGTTGAGTGAACTATTTTCCGGCACGAAGGAGCAGTAGTAAACAGTCTGTGCAACACTAGCTTACTGAAACTGGAGTTCCGTGGAATCAGATGCGAATTTTGCAATGTAGAAATATTTTTCTACGTTGTCGAAGTGGATACTAGAATTAGAGTGATTCCGTGAAAATGTGAACTTGCACCACGTAGAATGAGGTTATTACTACGAAAAACAGTTGATTTTCTGCAGTATTTCCCTCCTTGTTGCACTTGAAATAGGTGACGCGCACCAAGTCATGTGGACATGATCGTAAGATTTAAAAAAAGACATTAGCATCCTCTGGCTTTGAAAGTGGCGTTTAAAGACCAGTTTTAGTATTTTACTAAAGTCGTTGCTAAGCGCAAGTAAATGAACTGATGTAACGCAGTTTGTGTTATGAGGTTAAGTCTTCGTCAGTTAACTTAGTTTTACTATAATCAACGAATAACCGAAGATTCCAGTATTAACCTGAAAAGTATTCTCTGGACAGGGAAAGAGCTAAATAACTACTTGTTTCGGTTCAGTTTCCACAGAACCTGAAAAATATTGCTGCCAACTAAATATTTAAATTTTTTCGGACAACTGATTCTACAAACGATCAAAAAGTGTTAAATGATACCTGCAAGCAAGCGTCTAGGAGCAGCAGGATGAAGAAGTTAACAGCGATAGTGGCAGTAATAATCGAAGTATTTGGTAACTTCACACCCTGCAATGGAATTCCTCAATCTAAGAAATTTCTTGAAATACTGAAAATTTCAAAATGGCTTCGAATCGAGGGTATTATGGCTAAAAGTGTCTTTGCCTCCCGCTGACATGAGACTGGCAGAATGTCCGTCTCAAGATCTTGATTACAATTAACCATTTAATGGAGAACTGGTTTTTCGTGTATAATTTGTAAACAACCCATCATTTGTTACGACACAATCATGAACGTAGCTTATGTGGGTTTCAGTGGTCTGGTCTGGTGGATTGCTCCTAGTTACTTGATTGCGAGGTATGGGTTCGATTCCAACTTCCGGCGTGGACTTTAAAAACACTTTAACACATCTCCTTCACCTCTAGTAATGACAAGTGAAGAACGGCAGGCTGCACCGTAGTTAAAAATTCGCATTAGAAACATCATATCCCTTCGCCACCAACTGTGGCAGAGACTGTTTTGTTTGCCCCAAAGCACACGCGGAAGTTGAGATGAACAGAAACTCTATTGCCAGTGATCTTACTTACACTAGGAACTTTATTTTATTTAATCAACTACTGATCATTTAAGGTCACAGAGCTCTTACTTATGTGAACTCAAGACGTTGAAAAATTTGCTTCACTAGGATTCAACTCCAATCTCCACTTTCACAGTATCTAACCATTACATTGCGTTGTTTTCCCCTAGACTGCATGTTCTCAAGGTCTCCACGAAAGGCACGTATGTGGTTTCTAATACTGGAACAACACAAAAACATTTATGGTTTTCCAACGCTAGCATAAACACACCGTACTACTACTGATAGATAATTTTCACTTTTAATGTCTCTTCATATGTTGTCAACAATAATGATAGGTGCCGTTATTTCTAGTCAAACATGTACAGATCTCACTGCTGGTGAGCAAACGATTCTTGCATACAAAGGAACGTCGGTAGATGCCGGGATCGATTTCTGGTCAGGCAAAAAAATTATACCATTTCAAATTGAAACATCTCGTGGCAGGTGAAAAAATTCGATATCTAACCTCCGATTTTACTTAGTTATCACTCTGATAACGCGTTGGGTTCGAGTTCATGGCACAAAACTGAATGTCGTGGCACTTCGTTTCAGAAACGGCAAACTTTGTTAGTTGAAATTACATTAAACGTTTACCGTGGTTAGTTAACAGGGAGATAAGTGTGTTTAAAGGTTGCCAGGCAGAGCACAGAAATTTTGACGTTCAGATTTGCTGACTGATACTGGTGAAATGTTCGATATACCACGACTCTTTATTCCTAGTCACTAATGACGAACGTTGATGTGATCGAGTCTCACAGGCTGGAAAGCTCTGATTAATTACTATGGCTGTAGGTGTTTAGTTTCAGTTGCCGCTGTTAATTGGTTGCTTGTAACTGGTTAGCTGAATATCTAGTTTGTGATCAATCACTCGTATCAGGAACGCCGTTTCACAGGTATGGGGAAACCCTATAAAGAGCAAAAATACTTCCAATTGTGATACATCCTGAAGAGACTAGATATTGTCTCAAAATCACTTGTTCATAAAAATATTTAATTTTGTCTAAACGTCACTGGAACGGCTTATGTGATAGAGTTAGTTAACTCAGATTCTAATGAGTGTGTTACTGATTTTTAAATGCCACTTACTTTAATCAAATTGAGTTTACAAGCGTTAATGGCTATCTCTAATGGCTTGTCTCCTAGTATTTGTAATGTTGTGATGTTGATGTACATTTGGAGTGATTACTTCAGACAACAGTATTCACTAGCTTTCTCTTGTGGTATCCATTTTGTATAGTCACGCGACTGCAGTTCAAAGATATTACAGGACCAGTAAGACAGCTACGTCATGTGGACCGCGTGCAAACCAGGCGAAACGCTATTCTGGTCGTTTAGATACTTTTGGGTATGATTGCACATGACTATCCTGCAATTTACACTTAAATACCTGGCAGAAGGATTATCGATCCACCTGCAGACTATGTCTCTATTGTTTCACTCGCGAACATCACGCGGGAGAAACAGCACACGGGAGAAACGAAAACTTAAATGTTTCAGTACGACATCTGATTTTTCGTATTTTACGCTACAACGAATATTTATCTCGACGCAGGTAGGCGTTAGAAAAATTGTTCCTAATTCGAAGGAGAAATATGGTGTTTGATCTTTGTGAAAAGATCTGGCCCCAACAAAAAATGCCTTTTATGTAATGATTGCCACCCGAACTTGCATATGAAATTCGTAATATTCTCTCTGCTATTTTGGGACAGTACCGAAAGGGCTGGCATCATTTGAAATTTTTCGATGTCATTCTCTAGTAAGGATCCCATATCGCGAGCAGTACTCCAGAAGAGGACGGACAGACGCAGTGTAGGCAGTCTGGTAGATCTGTTACATCTCCTAAGTGTTCTGCCAGTAACACACTGTTTTTGGTTCATCATCCCTAAATCATTACCTAAGTGATGGTTTCAATTTACGCTTTTGCTAACTGAAACCGCTAGGTATTTACTTGAAGTGACAACCTTTATATTACTGTGATTTATCGTGTAACCGAAATTTAACGGATTCCTTTTAATATACATTCAGACGACGTCAGACTTTTATTATTTAGGGTTAATACCACATAATGAACCATACAGATATCTTACCTAAACCTTTTTGCAATTAATTTGATGCTCTGATGAACTGATGAGACGGTTAAGTGACAGCATCATCTGCAAAGAATCTGAGTGTTCCATGAAGTTTCGGAATTGCAGCCGGATAACGTCAACCTCTTTGCACGATACTTCGACTGATAACCATTTAGCCACATTCTCATGAAAATGGTTGAATGGTTATCAACCGAAATATCATGGCAGGATGTCGAAGTTAGTCGACTGCTATCCCGAAACTACATGTAATTCACTTTATGCAGGGAAAATTTCATGAATCGCAATCTGAGTGTGTCTTAAATTATATATATATATATATATATATATATATATATATATATATATGTATATATATATATATATATTAGAAAACCAAAGGATCTATAAAATTACACATCACTTCTATTTTCTCAATGACTTTCCGTCAATTATTACAACTGTGTCCTTTCTCGCTGAAAACCGCAAATCTAGTGTCACAATAGAGCGATATTCCATAGACACGCAGTCTGTTTCAAAAGCCTTCTGGAAATCTAGAAACATGGGATAAATTTGAGAGCCCCTGTTGATAGCACTCATTACTTCGTGAGAATAGAAAGCTACACTGAAGAGCCAAAGAAACTGATACATCTGCTTAATATCGTGTAGGGACCCAGCGAGCACACGAAAGTGCCGAACCGCGACGTGGAAGGGACTCGGCTAATGTATGAAGTAGTTTTGGAGGGGACGGATACCATGAATCCTGGTTGGTTGGTTGGTTGGTTTCGGGGAAGGAGACCAGACAGCGTGGTCTTCGGTCTCATCGGATTAGGGAAGGATTGGGAAGGAAGTCGGCCGTGCCCTTTCAGAGGAACCATCCCGGCATTTGCCGGGAGTGATTTAGGGAAATCACGGAAAACCTAAATCAGGATGGCCGGACGCGGGATGGAACCGTCGTCCTCCCGAACATGAATCCTGTAGGGCTGTCCATAAATCCGTAAGAGTACGAGGGGTTGGACATCTCTTCTGAATAGCACGTTGCAAGGCGTCCGAGGTATGCTCAAAAATGTTCATGTGAGGGGATTTGACGGCCAGCGGAAGTGTTTAAACTCAGAAGAGTATTCCTGGAGCCACCCTGTGGCAATTCTGGACGAGTGGGGTGTCGCATTGACCTGCTGGAATTGCCCAAGTCCTTCGGAATGCTTAAGGGACAAGAATGGATGCAGTTGATCGGACAGAATGCTTACATACGTGTCACCCGTCAGAGTCGTACCTAGACGTATCAGGGGTCCAATATCACTTAAACCGGACACGCCCCACACCATTACAAGGCCTCCACCAGCTTTAACAGTCGCTGGTGACATGCAGAGTCCATGGATTCATGAGGTTGTCTCCATACCCATACACATCCAGCGTCTCGATACAGTTTGAAACGAGACTCGTCCGACCAGACAACACGTTTTCGGCTCCGAAAGCCCATATCGATGATGTTTCGCTGAATGGTTCGCACACTGACACTCGTTGATGGCCCAGCATTGAAATCTGCAGAAATTTGAAGAAGGGTTGCACTCCTGTCACGATGGACGATTCAGTCGTTGTTGGTCCTGTTCTTGCAGCAACGTTTTCCGGCCGCAGCGATGTCGGGGTGTGATGTTATACCGGATTCCTGATATTCACGGTACACTCACGAAATGGTCGTACAGAAAAACCCAACTTCATCGCTACTTCGGAGATGCTATGTCCCAACGCACGTGCGCCGACTTTAATACCACGTTCAAACTCACTTAAATCTTAACAACCTACCATAACAGATGTAACAAGTGCATCATACACTTGTTGTCTTATATAGGCGTTGCCGACCGCAGCACCGTATTCTGCCTGTTTACATATCTCTTTATTTGAATACGCATGCCTATACCACTTTTTTTGGTGCTTCAGTGTAGCTGTGTTTCACAAGAACAATATTTTCTGAATCCGTGTAGACTAGGTGTCAATAGATCATTTTCTTCAAAGTAACGCATAAAGTTTGAACTCAGAATACGTATGTTCCAGAATCCTGTAGGAATAAGCTCGCTTGCATACGAAATTAGATGTGGACTTAACTTTACGTAAACAGAACCTGATAATAAATTGGAAATGCATTGCTTAACTGAGAATGATCTAATTGTGTCCTGACTAATTTTAAATTCACCGTAACAAATTTTGTGACTTACGTTGTGGCAATAGAAACTCTGTTCTGCTCGAAAGTAGTGAAAAAAATGCAGAGCAACAGGAAACCAGTTAAAGAAAAAGAAAATCTGCCCAGTAAACTGCAAGAAAAAGCAGGTATTCGAGGCACAAAATACTTACTTACTATTAGAATCACCGCGTTCCGCTCAGTTCAATGCGACGACATACAATCAGAAAATAAAACTGTCGTGAGGAGACGGTGGTAGAACCTTGACTTATTAAATGATTGGAGACGAGACTGGCATTCAAAAACTATAAATCGAAACTCCAACTAATTAAAAAATTACTATCATTTAAAAAAATCACTTGTTGTAAAAAATACGACTCTTACATGAAATTGATCAATAAAACGGTAAAGGAGTGTTCAGAGTAATACTCTAAGTGTAAGCTATGTGAGTAGGTAACCTTGTTTAAACATTACTGGAGTATCAAACTAACTAAACCAAGCCAATAAAGATAAAGCCTCGAAAACTTGTCTGTGATGAGCTAGTTATTTCCAGACCACTCAGCGGCGTAACCAACACCAGCCTCCGGCACTTCTTTTTATTAACAACCAACGATTACACTACATATCCTCAGAACCTCGGCGGCATGACATATAGACTGTCGAAGCCTTCTGTTTGATAAATATCCAGTGCAGAAATATGAACACACCAAATAAAAAGAGAGCTCAGGTAACTTTTAATTAAATACACGAGATAAGCCAGAAACCTTACACTTTGTATTAATAATTTTACTGTTTTTCAATTGGTCACTGTCTCGATAGACAACATTGACCAGGTGTATTGACGCAAGCTTTTTGTAACTTCAATAATACAATGTCAAGGGGATTGTCACAGAGGGATTAATAACTCTCAGGGAGGAGAAACAATCCATTACTCCTGATACAGTTGTCCAGCCGTTTGCCATACCCGATTTATGTAAACCACTGTATCTGTCAGTGTCTGACCTAACATTTGCCTGAGTAAAAGCCTGGTCTCTTCGTCCTCTCGGTCCGTTTTAAAAGCAGTATCACGGTTGCTGAATTTTTGAAACTGTGCTCTTGACAACGTCTCGTGGCCCCCTTCCTTAAAGCGTTTATGGAAGTTCTATACCTAGATGGTACGCCATTTCCTAGGGGACTGTTTCCGTAGCAGAGAAGCAATTTGTTCGGACCATGAATTAATAAAGGGTAATACCAATAGAAGCCCCCCTGGGATCTGTGGCTCCTCTAGACTCTTGGAATGAGGTGAAGTACTGCACTAAGGAAGTTACGCGCTGCCATCATTAGCCGCAAGAGCCAATGTTAGTGATAAATGATAACTCAGTGAAGGTCTTAAACGGCTGACACGATGAAACTTAAAACGAGAACTCATAAGTCGTTGGAACGATAAATTGATATAGTCTTTCATTTCATTTCATCTACCATAGCTAGATAGATTGTTTTTGTTTCGAAACAGCCAATTAAATAGGTTGTTTACCAGAACCCATAGTTATATTGTTTGTACTGTAGTTTAGTCTCATATATTATGACGAAAATTGATATTCTATGGAGAATTTTTGTTGTTTGTTCCTGATGTGTACGTTCCGTGACACGTAATTCATGTTCTCGGCTATGTATGTTGTTTATTTGTTTACGTACAGTAATTATAATGACTGAGTGCAGTGATGTTCTCCTGCAAGTTCTTTCTCAGTAAAGGCTCCTGGAAGTGATTATCAATGTCTGTGTTCGTTGTATTTGTGATGCTCGACTGGTTGATCATATTTCAATATCATATGCACAGCTTGCGTTGGCTGCGTGTAGACAAGCGCACAGATTCGCATACCCTCTGTCTTTTCTCATGTATTATCAACGCATGTTCTCTCTCATATCCCTTGCCTGAACAACGTGTCAGAAAAGACCCGCTCCCACCACAGCATAATCCTTTCTGTCCCACTTCTTCGTCCCGCCACTTTCTCGAGGACCTTCTCAGTAGCCGGAGTCTGCTGGAATCAGCTCTCCGCCTTGTATGAGAGAGGTGAATAATATCTACAGCTACAGAAGACAGTTAATGACATATCTACTGAAGCAACAATAATGATTAGTACTGTCCCTGTATGTACGCGTTACCCCTGTACATAATTCTTCCTAACCAGATTTTCCTCATTTCCCGGTATACTTAGCTGGTGCAGTCTCCTTAAATTTCCTTTACCTAGAACCACTGTTTTTGGAAGCATCTGTTTTGTACACCTCTAAATTCTTTTTATATATGTCACTATCATTATCGTTATTATTGTCATTATTATTATTATTATTATTATTATTATTATTATTAATAGTAATAATAGCGGCGGCAGCAGTAGTAGTAGTAGTAGAGGTACTGCCCGTATTAACATTATTAGTTTATAGACAGTTTTATTTACTCACATTGTGGTCATAAACATTCCAATCATTTTAATATCATTTGTTACATTAAATTTATTATTTCTTAGGTATTGTACGTGTGAAATCGTGTTTCGATGTAAGAGAGGGCCTCATGGCTGTTATCAGATCAAACTTAATTAACAAACAAATAAAATAATAAGAATCAATTCGTGTATGGTGTGTTGGGTAGCTATGGTGACTGGATTTTGAACCTGATTGGCAAAAGTCTTATATGCCACAGTTGTGACACTACGATTTCGCAACGGGTGGTAGGGTCTAAAGCTGCTGTCCTATCTTTAAAACGACATATTACAAGCGTAAAAATTAGAAAGGTATTGCCAGTCGAATGAATGAATGGGTATCATATATCGTATCCATTCATGGGTGATAATTAACTGAAAATGGCTTATCTTAGGCGTATCAATTTTTAATCTGAAAAATTAAACATAATAATATTGTAAATTGCAAGAACAGGTACTCTACTCTCTGAACTGCTGCCTACATTTTTCGTCTCATTAAGTGCGACAATGATGGCTCATTTATTTAAATTAATGGTTACTAATATTCCCGACAATCGGGTGCCAAAGGTACCCCACGCAACGTACGCCCACTGCTTCCAGCACTATGTGACTACTTCCTTCCAACTGTGTGAGGCGCTTTCCCTTCGCCTGAGCGAGGTAACAGTCGTGGATGGCTCCCTCAGGTGACCATCTCATGTGGGTGTCCTGAACCACATGTTGGGAGACCTGCTCAAAGGAAAAATTTTAACAGCGAAACTATGAAGCCGCAAGCGTCTCGACGTTATAAGATCTATTGATCATTCGTTCACGGTTCGTCTCTATGGACGGCACAGTGCCAACACTTGAGAAGTTTTTCCGTGTGGTAAGCACATCTCGTCATTATTTTGTATTGTTGCCACAATCCGTACTTTTTACTCTAGTTATTACTCGTTATCAGAAATGAGACAGTCCTCATATTACTTGTAAATTCAAATTTATTCATTACAATCATTGTGATTAGCGGGCATTTGCAGATTGTAATATTTGAAGAAATACTTCAGAGCCAGCATTGCATTAAAATATATATTTTGAACTGATGACCTACTTCAACAGTAGTTTGCTGTCATCTTCGTAACTTATCTTTTCAGATTTATGCCATATATCTTGACAAATTTTCAAAATATATGGCATAATTGTAAAAAAGATTAGGTCCGAAGATGACAGAAAAGTACTGCTGAAATCGATCACTAATCTAAAAAAAAAAAAAAAAAAAATGCGACCTTGGTCCTGAAATAATTCTTCAAATGTTCAAATTTATTTATTAACATTATTTAATTTACAAAAAAATCTTTTAATCCCTAGACCACATTTACATAAAACAAAAGAAAATGATTAGCTATTTTCAGTTGACAGTGACTTTTTGTGGTGGAATTTTGAGTTTCGGTGGAACTGGCACATCCATTGTATTGGGTGAGAATGTATACTCTCTCCTGTGGTGTGTATCCAATTTCTTCCTCAGCCAAAGAAGGATCATACGTTATCGTCTGCAGAGGTCAGGAATGCACCCTCAATACAAGTATTTTGCCGTTCTTGAATGCTGCTTTCTCGCGCGGCACTTCCCCAACCCAATGAAAACTTTCAAATTTATTTCATTGAGTGACATTTAAAAAATTTTGCCATTCTTTTTTGTATATGATACAAGCAATGTCATTGATTTCATCACATAAATCATTCAGCAAACTTTAGCCAAAAATTAATTTTTTATGTAACAATTTTTGGAAGAATATCTAGGCTTCCAAAATTCAGTGACAATTCGATGTATTGTTGCTATCTGAAAGTTTTTTCTGTACAGAGATTAGCCTTCATTCGCTTGGTAAGAGCTTTAGGATAACCCGGTTGATGAACTAACAAACTGGAAAAACCGCGATTGACGCTGTCTAGCACCCTATGTGAACTATTTTCAGCATTAAAAACTTATCACTAATGATATCACTGTACTCATGATGGCACGTGGATCTATATGCAGTTGGAGTCGTCTGTAGCCTTTGTTATCTATCACAAAGTGACATTAGGTACCTAAGGGAATCGTGAGCAGTTAGTTGCGCACAGCAGAACGTCGAACAGAGCACCTACATAACTACATAAAGCATTCATGTCTGACCAAGTAACTACTGTCGCGTTTATGTAACCACGAAATATTTGTGTATGGTTCATCATAAGTAATAAAAAGTGCACATGTTTAGAATTAAAATTTACCAATTAATGACAAACTTTCGTAAGAGGGAGTCTGCGATCATAAATGTACCATATAATAAAATAATCCCTCTTTGTCGTTTTCATTATATAAATTTACAATTTAATGCTTTCCGGCTTTGAAACATTTCAATACTCTGCAGATAAAAGGATAACATTGAGAAGTAATTGTCTTTCGTAGCACACTTTACCTCACAATACCAAACTATGTATTCCTCTAAAATAGTCAATCCGTACATATGCCACTATTTTGCTTAACTATATAGTTTAGAGCGTTTATTCTAAACAAAACGTCCATTCATATGTTGACTTAACATCCCCGTGTCGCATATGACTTGTAGCCGACTCCTTTTGACAGCGACAAGGAAAATGTAATGTAAAAATATAGGTAAAGTGTATCTGTAATCTCAACAACAATACAAACTGATGTCAATGTTTTCGTAACGAACATAATAAGTTATATTTATCACAGAAAAACGAGTAAAAGAAGTTCACAAAAGCCTTTAGCTGTGAGAAAATGTTGGCCTACCAGAACTGGGTTCATTATAACGAAGCAACACCTAAAAACAGCATGTTGCTCTTTTACAGATAGTCAACCCAACGAATATTTACGTGTTTCCTGATATTTTCAGCATCGTAATAGTAATAGTCATTGTGGCCGGGAGACCCCTCGCAGGGCGATTCGGCCGCCGCTCCACAAGTTCTTTAACGCCTCTACGGTGACTTGCGAGTGAATGAGGATGAAATGATGATGAAAGACACGCAACACCCAGTCATTTCGAGGCAGAGAAAATCCGTGACTCCGCCGGGAATAGAACCCGGGACCCCCTGCGTGGGAAGCGAGAACGCTACCGCAAGACCACGAGCCGCGGACAACGTAATAGTAACACAGTTGGAGTGACTGGCATACAGGGCAGGGCTCTCTAGTGTTCTCACACAGTAAATATGTTGTATAGTGAAACGCCTGTACCGAAATGAGATTAGAAGACATCCAAGAAAGTTACGTTATGTGTGTGCTGCATATAAATCTCGTGGAATGCATTTCAGATCGTCCGGATACTGTTGAACGTGGTAGTGTTTGCTATGTGGCTCGAAGTAATCGGTCTCCAAAAGTATTTCTGAAGACGACGAAAAGTTTGAGACAGTGCACAGACGTATTGTCATTGTGATATTGCAGACTGAACCGATTTTCGTGTACTCATGCCGAAATAAAAATGCTCCCTTCTCGTCCCTTTCACAGAAATATTCACCGTGTTTCACTCTACAAAACTTCTCTTCCTAACAACATTAATGTCTGCAACGATGTTGTCTGTCTCATCAAACTCCTGATTGGGAGTTTGAACAGAACTGGAGATCAACTTACTTTAATTTTCCCCCTAAAACTCTAACTATAAAAATTGTCCCCTTGGCAAAAAACTGAAAAAAACTGAATCACTTATGTTTTCACTCACTTAATTAAGCCTATAAAAATCATTCACTAACAACTGGTTTTCCACATTTTATGAGTAATCTCATCAAGTGTCAAAATACTGAGTGCCGTTTTCGAAGTAAGGTATCGTAGGAAAATTAATTTTAATTTTAATTTTAATAATCAACAGCCTCAGTTGCACCGTTTACCTAGAATTTACCTAGGTTTCATTCGGGATTACCCAACCTTCTTCAGAATAACAGTAACTACCGTTTGTCCATAGTGTACATCGTCAAGCTAAAACTACAAATCCATAAATTATCATCAGACTGTAAAACTTATCTGAGACTGCCTCGGCCCACTTCGCGACCGCGATGCGGCAGCCACGAGTGCTGTGCTGAGTTCCAGTACTGCACTCGTGCGCCTCACATAATTTCTGAAAGCTCAGAACAAAGCGTTTACCGCACCCTTCATTGAAGTTTTGCAGTCGTAGGTCGAAACCAAACGTTGAAACGTACTAATAATAATTTTGTGTGAGAAAGTCTTTCAATCGGACGCCATTTCGTCTACTGGAGTAGTTACGCAAGCGGTGAAAGAGAACAAGAAGCGACATCAAATACATTCTGCTGCGAACACCCTCGACGGTTTGAATGAGAGTGGAGGGTTCCTAAACGACGTGGAATTGACCGATGAATCCTCTTTTCACTTCTGCCGCATGGTGAAGAAATACAATGCTGTCGACAGAGTCACAACCACTGCGTGTATTGTTGGGGGAGTGGTACCAGATAGTACTAAAGTGGATGTGTGGTGTCTTGTGGTAATTTATTCCAGTTTTGTACATTCACTTTTTCAGAAATAGCTGTTTATTCTATCGTGACGTACCGCAATTGTACGTATGATTTATTGAATTAGCTAATCAACAGAACCTTCCCACAGATAAAGAAAATTTATAATAACCTCCCAACAGTAAAAAAATATAACTATGGCATTGACATTTAGCGTAACCTCCCAATAAATAAATTCCGTAACCTACCAATAATAAAAATGTGACTAATCTCTCAATAAGCTTGTGGCTTACTTATAACCTTTCAATAATTAACTGACTGTGAATCTAAACTGGTAAATTTTGGACGTCAGCAGTGCTGCGTCATGGCCCTGAAAGATCATACTGAATACATTGAAAATTCTTACCTCAATCAAGTCAACGGATAACGCGTATATATCTGCTCCTATAAGAAATTTCTCTGGCACAGCCCAGTGCAATGCTGGCTGATAGATTTGTCATGTATAAAAAGAAACAACTGATTTTTCTTTACGATAATCGGGATGACCATGGATTGAATAAATTAGTAAATTCTTTAAATTGACATGAATGACTGTCCAAAGTTACTTTTTATGAGAAAGATTATTATTAAGAGATTTTTTTTTAAACATTTACATGGGACTTGATATAACAATACTACATATGCGCGAGGCTGCTTTTACCTTATACTACAACGCGCAGGCACTGCCATCGCTCCGCACGACCGGCCCAGCCAACTCCATACACCAGAGTCGCTACTACTTACTACTACTGCTACAGACACTGCTCTTACTGCATACAGCACTGCTCTCTGGTCTGAGATTCTCTTGTAGCTTATATATCGCAGGCAGCGCGTGAGCAATCCATCGAAAATACATCTGCTCGAGTGCGCTAGCAACCAATTCCTTATTCATGGACCTCTTACAGAGTCAATTCTGATACCATCGACTAAGTGGCTACAAGCGTAGTGTGGTTGGGGCTGGAATGTAGACTAGAGTGTGCAGGACTCCATCATACGTTGGGTCAGGGGTTTCCAAACTGTATACCATAATATCTCCACGGTGCCCCGTGTCTGGTCTGCCTAATGCACTTGAAGTGTGCAGATGATGCGATTAAGTTGCTTTAAAATCAAACCTTAAACGAAATACACACTTTAAATTCAGATACATTTCATTGAACAGTTTTGTCACTAACAGAGTTAAGGTGTAACATGAGCTTATTGTTCACTACACAACCACCCCAAATCTCGAATTCTAAATGGATACAGACGCATGTATTTACAGTTCCAAGTCATTTCTGCAACCTCAGAATTACAGGCCAAAAACGATATAATCTCTTCGGAGAATCGCAATCACTTGTAAAACGGATTTTATTATCCGTCGGGATTTCTATTATTAAAATTATCCATTTTGGCTGCACGTGAACCACCTTCAATTCTGACTGTATCGGTTGGAAGAGTAATCCTTTCTCCTCATCAACACGTCACAAGATGAAATGGTTGGATGTTTTATCTTGTGAAGTATATCGCAAATTTTGCTGATATGGTGGACGCATTTCTATTGCAACCAAGAGTAAGATCTGCATGTAGTTCATATGGAACTGAAACTGGTCATATTAAGAAACCAGAGCATTCTAGACGGGAAATACAGTTCGTTTTAGAACAACATGGCACGTATCTTGCAATTGGTGGTAAACAAAACCAAGTTTCTTTTTTTACTCTTCGTCTCTTAGACGTTTTCTTGGAACTTTTTACCACCGCCCCCACTAACATAGTCGCAGCAGTCAATTTCGGAACCACTGAAGTAGATGCTGTGAGTGTGTAAAAAGTCTTGAAATTTCTTAAGTTTTCTCTCGCTGTTCATGTAGTTGAATGCCATTTTTTCTGTAGATTTAGGATGTGGACATAGATTTGAAATAATGTAGGTATCTTCAAATGGCTAACACCGATGCAAGGTTAAAAAACATAGGTCTTTTTGTTCAATAACACTTTTGATCTCAGGTTTTATAGCCGTTAGGCGTATGTAATACTAAATGAGATCACGAATTTGAAAGTTCCCCTAGTATGAAAGAATTATTCCGCAGCAACATTAATTTTATAGCTAACATTTCGTTATTCTCATCTTCAAGAAAATTCACAGTTCTTCCGGTAACAGGTGTTAGGTACCTTGCGTCGTGCTCAAAAGTAGTAGATACTTACCTTACAATAAACCAAAGTCGATGTTACAAATATGAATTTACTTACTCTCGGAATTAGATGATAATATTTATTCCCTATCTCTACTCGTTATTAACAGACCTGGCGCTCTAAATAAACAACAAATACTAAAAAAAATCTTCAAATTCTTAACATGAGCATAGGATGTCTACAGGTGACGCTGAGGTAGCAAATTTAGAAATAGGATAAAATTTTTTATCAGTTTCAGTCATTGTTGTTGTTGGGGTCTTCAGTCATGAGACTTATTTGATGGAGCTCTACGTGCCTGTATATCTTGTGCAAGCCTCTTCCTCCCTGCCTAAGTACCGCAACTAACATCCATTTGAATCTGATTATTGCATCCAAGTCTTAGTGTTCCTCTATAATTTCTACCTGCCATAGTTCCTACCGTTACGCACTTGACAGTTCCTTGGTGCTTCAGATGGTGGCCTATAATCTAATCCCTTCTTCTAGTCAAGCTGTAACACAAATTTTGTATTTCTCCTTTTCGATATGGTATCTCTCCGCTTGCGAAACGTGGTCTACGTCCTGGATTCCTGTTCCGATCTGTGTCACTATTTAATTATTGAATAAAATTCGTAAACAAAGACTTCCGGCGCAGGGAGTCAGCTTCGTTTTGTCAACAGCCTTGTCAAAGAGGACGGAGGTGCGAACAGAGTAACAGGGCAACCTCTTGCTGTTGGGGTGGGAACGGCTCCTAAACGGCGGGAGAATCAGCAAAGATAAACAACTTGAGGATGCAGAAGACAGTTGAAACCACTGCATTATATACATATCATGTGTGTAAACAGGACATACGGCTTGTACATGGAAAATGTACATGGAAGCTTTTGACAATGTTGACTGGAATACTCTCTTTCAAATTCTAAAGGTGGCAGGGGTAAAATACAGGGAGCGAAAGGCTATTTACAATTTGTACAGAAACCAGATGGCAGTTATAAGAGTCGAGGGACATGAAAGGGAAGCAGTGGTTGGGAAGGGAGTAAGACAGGGTTGTAGCCTCTCTCTAATGTTGTTCAATCTGTATATTGAGCAAGCAGTAAAGGAAACAAAAGAAAAATTCGGAGTAGATATTAAAATTCATGGAGAAGAAATAAAAACTTTGAGGTTCGCCGATGACATCGTAATTCTGTCAGAGACAGCAAAGGACTTGGAAGAGAAGTTGAATGGAATGGACAGTGTCTTGAAAGGAGGATATAAGATGAACATCAACAAAAGCAAAACAAGGATAATGGAATGTAGTCTAATTAAGTCGGGTGATGCTGAGGGAATAAGATTAGGAAATGAGGCACTTAAATTAGTAAAGGAGTTTTGCTATTTGGGGAGCAAAATAACTGATGATGGTCGAAGTAGAGAGGATATAAAATGTAGGCTGGCAATGGCAAGGAAAGCGTTTCTGAAGAAGAGAAATTTGTTAACATCCAGTATTGATTTAAGTGTCAGGAAGTCATTTCTGAAAGTATTCGTATGGAGTGTAGCCATGTATGGAAGTGAAACATGGACGATAAATAGTTTGGACAAGAAGAGAATAGAAGCTTTCGAAATGTGGTGCTACAGAAGAATGCTGAAGATTAGATGGGTAGATCACATAACTAATGAGGAAGTATTGAATAGGATTGGGGAGAAGAGAAGTTTTGGCACAACTTGACCAGAACAAGGGATCGGTTGGTAGGACATGTTCTGAGGCATCAAGGGATCACCAATTTAGTATTGGAGGGCAGCGTGGAGGGTAAAATTCGTAGAGGGAGACCAAGAGATGAATACACTAAGCAGATTCAGAAGGATGTAGGTTGCAGTAGGTACTGGGGGATGAAAATGCTTGCACAGGATAGAGTAGCATGGAGAGCTGCATCAAACCAGTCTCAGGACTGAAGAGCACAACAACAACAACAACAACATGGAAAATTGCCTTGATGATGTATCCATTGGCAAATGGTTGCAGATTGCTCCCCCATTCGTATTTCTAGATTTGGATTGCCAAGGGGGAGGCAAACATGAGAAATATGTGGAATAAACCCCGAAAAGATAACATTCTGCGAGTCGAAACGTGCATTGTCCGATGCTTAAACGTGGCAGGGTAGCTAGAAATTCGGAAAAAATGGAATGCAAAGGCTCAGTCTAGACATATTGTGTTAGGGGATGTTAGAAGCTCAAGATGTAAATTGAGTATACGAGGATATTTAAAGGGAAGTTCAGCTTCTAAACTGAGACGGAAATGCTCGTAATATGATTGCTTATAGTGACTATCATACTGATGTAGCTGACAAGGAATTTCGGCGGTTTCATTACTATGCTGATAAGTTCTTGACTCTTCGTGCAAGTAGCAGACGTAAGGTTGAGAGTAATGAACTTTTCTTTATTTCATTCAAGGGTCATGGATCCTGTGAAAATGTAACGGTTACTGGTGACTGAACGGTACATTATCATCGACAGAGGTGACCTTGTACCCTATGATTAATTTTAAAAAATGATCTTATTCAAAGCGAGGGATTCGAACGCGTTCATAGGGAAGGAAGAGAAGAAAGCCTTACGGGTGAATATGAGCTTAGTAAAAGGAGTGAGAGAGGGGAAATACTGAATACTGCGTTAGACTTGAGCTACTAATCGCGAATACTCTTCTCAGTCATGAAAACAGGAGACGGTACGTTGGAACAGGCCTGGAGACTCAGGAAGAATCCAGCTTTATTACAATTGGCCAGACAAAATATCTTAAAACAGATACTGCGTTGTAAGGTGTCCCCATGAGCAGAAAAAGACTTGGATCACAATTTAGCAAGGATGAAGAGTAGACTCAAGTTTAAGAAAATCGTCTGAAACAGTCAGTGTGAAAAAAAGTTGGTATGCTGAAGTACTGAGGATTAAAGAGACGCTTTTTACGTTCTCTACGGCTGTAGATACTGATGCTTCCATTAAGGCTGGTTACTCTGCAACTAAGAGAAATAATCTGGATGTGAGCGATACTGCACGAAAATGTTCAGTCAGAAATAATAACAACGGCGATCAACAGACTGGAAATAAATCAACGTTTTACTAAAGAGGATCATAGATAAGTGTCGACAGGTAGGTTAAGTTTTGACAAATCAATTTTTAACACTCAGCTCAGTAATGGACACAAATAATCTCGGATGTTAGAGCACTTGGTGGGTTGCAATACGAGTGTTCAGTCACGGTCAATCAGTGATAGAGGAGGAAAGTGCCTTTATCAAAAATCGATGCCGTTGGCACAGGTGACGCTGGCGATGGTAGAAGCGACGGTGTCGTGTAGCGCTGTTACCAGGACTGTGGACGTGCTGCCTAGAAAGCGGCTGGATGCAGAGAGCATCTCGTAATGAAAACCTTGTTAAAAGTTTCGCCCGTATATCCTTCCGGCTGACATAAAGCGTCCACCACAAGGGCCTAGCAGTGAGTGGGGTGGAGGAAGCGAAGGCATGTTATATGCGGGACGCCAGATATGTGGTGAAGCAATACAGCGGCGGATATCGCTGTTCTGCTGACGAAGACCAATGTACAGTTCCTGCGATAAATGTACCACTGACGTGACAAATAAAGAATGTACTTCCTGATTCAGTTTGTTTCCAAAGCCAATGGAGGGTGGGACTGCAGGAAAATTACATGATTTTTTAAGTTCGTCGCTTTGTAGCTGTGCTCTTAGTAATCTTCTTTCACCCAGTGTCCTTCTTCACTACGATACTGGATATATTCTGGTATTATAGAGAAATTAAAAAAATATACTAAGTATGCCACTCCCACCCATTTTATTTCGTTAATCGTTCCATTTATCGAAGTAAGGTTGCTGGCAAATTGCATTATGTGCAAGAGCATGAAATTTTGATTGTTAACACTTGCACCATCCGAGATATTGAAACAAGTATACTTTCCTGAAAAAAAAGCAACAGTCTAATGGCATTCTAAGCTCCTCAAAACGCGAGTGCGGTGATATAACGCTTATCCTACAAATATCCTACAAATGCCCTGAAGTTGCAAGGCAAGCCGACACGCATTGACTACAGCGGTGCAGACGTCGCCAAGTTGTGGTGCCCTGCCAGGCTCTGACGTTGGATCAGACCTTTCGACTGTTAACTTCCTTCCGCAATAGACGTTCACATATTTAAAATTCACTCATGCTCATAAATTAAGGATAATTGCAGAATGTGGTGCCACATAACGTGGCACTACACAAAACTGACACTAATAGCATCGGCTAATAGGGAACACACACGACACAGATCTTTAAGTCCACGGCATTGGTGACAAGTTGAGAAAACTGTCCCGAAACACATGTGCTAGAAAACGCCACTGTTTCCTGCGCATGTACCCCGACATCAATATGGGATATGATCACAATGCACACGTACACAGGCCGCACAACAGGTGTGCATACTCGATCAGGTGGTCGAGCAGCTGCTGGGGTATAGTCTCCCATTCTTGCACCAGTGCCTGTCGGAGCTCCTGAAGTGTCCTAGGGGTTTGAAGACGTGTAGCGATACGTCGACCAACGTACTCGGTGGGGTTTATGTCTGGAGAACAGGCAGGCCACTCCATTCGCCTGATATATTCTATTTCAAGGTACTCCTCCACGATGGCAGTTCGGTGAGGCCGTGCGTTATCGTACATCAGGAGGAAGGTGGGACCCACTGCACCCCTGAAAAGGCAAAATGACATCCCGATACACCTGACCTATTACAGTTCCTCTGTCAAAGACATGCAGGGTGTATAAGCACCAATGATAGCCCCACCCCACACCATCAAACCACGGCCTCCATACAGGTCCGTTTCAAGGATATCAAGGGGTTGGTATCTGGTTCCTGGTTCACAGCAGATGAAAACACGGCTAGAATCACTGTTCAGACTATACCTGGACTCGTCTGTGAACATATACTGGGACCACGGTTCCAATGACCATGTACTGTGTTCTTGACACCAGGCTTTACGGGCTCTCCTGTGGCCAGGGGTCAGTGGAATGCACCTTGCAAGTCTCCGGGCAAATAAACCATGTCTGTTCAGTCGTCTGTAGACTGTGTGTCTGGAGACAACTGTTCCAGTGGCTGCGGTAATGTCCCAAGCAAGGCTACCTGCAGTACTCCGTGGCCGTCTGCGGGCTCTGATGGTGAGATATCGGTCTTCTTGTGGTGGTGTACACTGTGGACGTCCCGTACAGTAGTGCCTGGACACGTTTCCTGCCTGCTGGAATCGTTGCCATAATCTTAAGATCATACTTTCTGGAATATGGACGGCCCATGCTATACGACCTGCTGTGTTTGACCAGCCTCCAGTCGCCCTAGTATTCTACCATTCATAACGCCATCAATATTTGTTCCTTGAGCCATTTTCAACACACAGTCACCATTAGCACGTCTGAAAATGTCTTCACACTTACTCGCTGCACCGTACTCTGACATGCACCAGCAAACCTCTGCGTAAGTGGACTGATGATGCCAGCGACACCGTGCGACGACCGCAGGTCAAATACACAGAATGGCCATACCCCGAGGTGATTTAAGCCTTCAAACCGCCCACCAGAGCGTTGTTTCACCATGTATGAGCATTATCCTTAATTCATGAGAATGAGTATAGTTTGCCCAAGTTTCTTCAGATGCCGTAGAGCAGGCACGGCCAACCTTTGGTGAACGTCGGGCATGATTCGTATACCTTAGCACGCAGGGCACAAACAATCTTTGTTGGTGAAAAATTTAATGAACATTTGTGAAAATATCTTTCGCAATATTTAATCTACTGGATGTTTCATTCAATATGCTAACAAAACTTTTACATATGAACTAAATGTCCCAGGTATCCATCAGGACAAACTCCAACGAGTTGACGTCACAGCAGATTAAATGTTTCAGTTCTTCAAAAATAGCTTCGACAGTAGCGGCTTTTTAATATATATCACGAACAAAAATTCCTAACTGAGCTGTGTCAAACACATCAGTGTTCTCGTCCCACTGGTTTGAATGTGGAAGGATGACCAAACAAACCTTTTTTTTTAATGTCATCAGTTATCATAATAATTCGTCGAACTATTGTCCATCTTCACAAACTTATTGGAATCGTTTTCTTCATTGGGACAAAATACATCTGCAGTGTCTAAAAGGAACTCCTATACGAATTAAACAAGTGGCTCTAACGATTTCAAAATTAATCTATTTGTTACAAAACTAGTTTTAAGAGAACTGTCGCACTGTCTCCTTGGTTTTGGAATCATTTGCAGTTGCTTGTCCAGATTGAAAACTAATTTTTTTATCTTTGTCTTTCTGCAACGTCCATATAAGGTATTATTGAGCAGTGTGTTTCGTATGAAAGTACCTTTTCATATTACACTTCTTCATAACAGAGAATGATTCACTCCACAGCAAGAAGACAGGTTTATCTTTGTAAATGGTAAAGAAATAATCCCTGTTTATTTCTCCTGGAACTGACGACACTCAGCATTTAATTTTTTCATCTTATGCCGTATATTTTGTGACTGAACTCAGTAAAGACGAACGGAAACACACGAAATTAACAAACAACTAGAACTTTGCGCATGAACCGACAACAGATAACTAATTTTGTTCACCTAATTAAGGCTCCTGCTGCCGTTGTTGAAGTCGACACATTTCGCATCTGTTCGGTAATATTCTTGCCATTTTCGTCTACTACCAACTTTTCTCATACATCAATGTATAGCAGAGACATAGGCAGTAAGCAGTAAATTGCGTGTGTGTGTTGTTAGCATTGATTCAGAGACGAAAATACCTCTACGCGCAATCCCTTAAGGTAGTGAGCTGTTTCCTCCATTCTCCGCACGCACATGCGCACATAACTTTGCTCTCAAACTGGAATGGTGTTCCTCTCGTTGTTAAAATCCAGCAGCGGTGAAATTGCACTGCACATGCGCTGAGCGAGCAAAACTTTCACTGGTCTCTACTGTGAGTTGCAAACCCGAGGAGAGCCTAGCGCCGCCGGAAATATCGTCTCTTTCTGTCACACGGATTTCTTCCACTGGTCGGATTGAAACCAGTCGCGGTCCGGACCAGGCCTAAGAGCCGCAGGTTCTCGACCGTTGCCCTAGAGGCTAACATATCGTTCAGTTTACAGCCATCATAACTGACCCTTTATATATTCGTTTAATATAAGGCCAAGAGAAGGTACGTTTCATCTTAGTAGCATATGCCGGAGTCTGATATGAGAGAACTCTTAGCGCAGTATACCACAATAGCCAATTCTAGAAACCTGTCTTGCAACTTCAGCACATATCACTGAAGAGTTCCAACAGAAATATTGACGAGCGTTTACCACTGTACTCCGTATTTTCAAGTGATTTCCAATTCCAATGAAAAAAGTGTGGCCCATTTAAGTAAGCCATATGTTTCAGCATCCACCTCGATACAAGAGTTAACAATATCATATATGAAACAAAACTACGCGTCATTCGGTCTACTGTCATTTCCCGAAAACCTCGTTCCGGTAACTTGAACCGTTCACGAAATGTTACAGGTGCCAGGTTTAGGTAATTATACCTTTACAGAGGATTCTAAGTGGGGTCTGTGGTCTATTTTTTGGGTCATTTTGACAAGGATGGGACGAATAGTCGGCCGTGGCAATAGTGGGAGCTATCCCAGCGTTAATCTCAAGTAATTTAGGTGGGTTTTCTGTTCTCAGACCCTTGTTTTATTTTTACGATCGACATTTATGCTCTCCAAAAAAATTTTTACAAATGAGTCCTTATTGACAAACACGAGTAAGTATCCTAAATACTGCGTAAATAATTTCTGATGAGTTTATGCAGCACAAAATGGCGGCCAAATTCTCTCTGTGCAGATTGCGACACTAAACTGTTCGCACAACTGAGGCTGAATTATGGATCTATAGTTAAAAGTAAACATATGTACATTATCAAAATTAGATTTCCTATGGCGTGAACCGTAAAAAAACTTCCTTAAGTGCGTTTCAAATTGGCGGATACATAAAAACGTTGGTAATGGAAATCGACCTATTTATTTGCCTTAAAGAGCAAAGAAATAACAAACATTATGAGGTACGCATTGTTTTTTGAGGTTCACGCCAAAATTACACGTGTCTGCTTTATTGGATCCCAAACGGTATCAAATGTTAGCGAGTAGTTTTTTTTAATCATGTAAATCGTACTGAATAATGTTGTCTTGAGAAATTCTCATTAAAAGTTTTGATTTAGATTTTTGTGTGTATAAATTAAAAGTTTTTAAACTTAGCTTTAATCTGCTTATCCTGGGCAATATGATAAACTTGCCTCCTCTTCGAAGATGCCATTTTCTAGCCACAATTTTAGCCTCGACGCTATCCTGGAACGAACGCCGGTTCGAACCTTTGAGGCGTTTCTCGGCCCTTTTCGTGGCAAAAGAGTAGGCCGTCGCGCCGTTAGTGACTCCCTAACTTTCATGTTATGCAGGACACGCTTAAATTCGTCGATAACAATGTTGTAGAGCGACTGATAGAAATTTAGTCCTTTATCCTTGGAAACATGTGTTTTGGAGCCTAAGTTCAAATCAACGAGTTCTGTGCTTCGTTGTTGTTCTGCGTAAAGGCTCCAAGGTATGTCTCCATCAAATTGTCGTTAGTGAGACGTTTGTACACATCAGCAATATCTTCAGTACTTCACTCGTCAAAGGTGACTTTTGAGCAAAAGTATCCAGCGTCCCGTTCGTCTCAGCTTGCTTCCATTTACACCAACTTTGTGAATAGTAACAGTGCCGCGGATTCTCATTCGTTGAACTCATATGGTAAAATATCGCCATAACCATTTATTTTTTGTTTTACTTTTGTTGTAACAGTATACGTGAGACATCTGGTGCGCCGGTACAACTCCTCTGTCGACATTTTCTTCGAGCTACAGTGCTACAATATCTTTACAGAGAAAGAGATATCGATCGGAGTCAGAAACTGCACAAGCGCCGCGGAGCGGCTAGAGTAGGCGGATGCGCGCTTCCATTGAGAATAATTTCTCGAAAAAATGCTTGTGATAATTTTGTTCTTAAGCCTATAAGGAGTCAAAATCTGCAAAAGGAAGAGATTTTTGAAACATCGAGACCAGAAAATTCCATTAGGGAATCATAGAAACTATAAGTCAGGATAGGCGGATGGAAATAGGAGCCTCTATCCACCAAAATTTAGTATGGTCAAAGCAGCGCAGTCTCATTCGGCTTGTCCCTCGTGTTCAGTGCTGTTTTCTTTATACACTCTTTATACGACGGTATTTCCTCGGAATAATATAAGAAGCTTGTGTTACACTGCTCACTAACTTTTCATTAAAGGTTACTCCGCACACAGTTCATCCGTAATGTAACAGTACACTCATGGCCGGCTGACTTCAGAACAATGAATGGTTTTCATTTTGTGAGCAGCAGCTTTCCATTCGATTACCTTACGAACTGAGGCCGCGTACCTCCATAACATGTGAGAAGGTGAAGTCAGACAAAGGGTAAGTCCGAAGGTCGTGGTCGTGCGGTGGCGTTCTCGCTTCCCACGCCCGGGTTCCCGGGTTCGATTCCCGGCGGGATCAGGGATTTTCTATACCTCGTGATGACTGAGTGTTGTGTGCCGTCCTTAGGTTAGTTAGGTTTAAGTAGTTGTAAGTTCTAGGGGACTGATGACCATAGATGTTAAGTCCCATAGTGCTCAGAGCCAGCCAGACAAAGTGTAAGGTTTAGAATTAGAGGTAGCAGCGTTTTGGTGTTAGGTTTTTGTAGAAAAGAAAAAAACAAACATTGTAGTGGGAAACTATGCTCCGAAATGATAGAGACGTTTTATTATCATTTACTTCTTTTGCATTTTTGACCAATCCGTACTCTGTGTAAGTAATCTTTAGCTGTATAAAATGTATCGTTTAAGATATACATTTTAACAGCAGCCTTAGGCAATCTTATTTTAAAAATCTCTTTACTTTATTTGGGCAATTTAGTAAAACGCGGTTAACTGATTTTAAACCACAGATTAAGACATTAGAGATATAGACAATCGGATTACGACTGGGAAAACAGGATAGCATAATGAAGAAATGAGCAATTTCTTTCGTAACCACATCACTTTCCGTCAATATACACCATTATTGGATACGTCCTGTTTTTCTTCTTCATGAGAAGAACTAAGTGATAACCTCGAAATTCCGACAAGTCATCGTACGGTGTTTGGTGGATAGTACTTCTGGTTATATGGTCATAGATTTAACGAATCCCTGTTTCCGAGACCCAAACTCAACCTTTTCTCTAGCTTCTTATCCTCAAAAAAGAAATAAGATATTATTTAAGGCCAAGCACGGTCTACATTGGCATATTTCACCTTACGCAATTAGTTAATTGCAAAAACAATTTAGAAAAGGCATTACGCTGATGTACAGAAAATTACATACGGCGTTGCTACATCTGACGTGACTCACTACAAAATAAGGACTGGTGCCCTTTTTTCCTTGGGCGTATGGTATCTCCACTTTTTAAATTCTCAATATAATATCAAATTGAATTCAATAAATTAACTCTTGTAACCCTGACGACTTGAACGTTTGTAATGCAAAGTATATGTACAAACGAAGACAGTAGCTTGAGGAGCAAAACAGCAATGTTATCGACTTCAGCAGTGATCTCCAATGATCACGTCAGGTCATCTCGATCGTAGCAGGAAGACTTGGGTCTGCACTCTACCGCTCGAAAAACGAACCGTTCGCCCCCCCTTCCGTTTTCCTAGAGGGATCCTATAGTACAGTGGTCACGAGAGCACATCGGTGAATATGAACCCACGAAGTTTTCAGAAGAAAGGCCAGCCAGTTGGTGGTGGTAACAAAGAAATTGTTTATATTGCTACTACTACTCCAACTTCGCCAAATATTACAAGTTGGAGTGCGTAAATGTAATACTGTATTGTCAGGAAAAATACATGTTAGGGAATTTCAACAAAAAATGAGGAAATGTCCCATGTAGTTGTGTCGCAGAAGTAGAAGCTAGAAGTGTATGCTTATCACATAGATTAACAGAAGGAGGTCGTAAATGGTGTTACAGATAGGCTGTCTAATGTACCGTAAGCATAATGAGCGAACGTATACACTGATCAGCAAGAGCATTATGACCATCGACCTACTATCGAAATAAACCCATACAGGTGATAGCAGCGTCACCTGGCGAGGAATATCTGCCAACAGTGTATATGTGTGTAAAGTGAATAACGAAGAGTGTTGTGGTCACACAAAGCATGTTGCAGAATTGCCAAGATATATGAAACTATTAGCAAAAAGATTTTGGAAACTAAAGACTGAATGGAGAGAACTTCTTCGAGGAAACTAATTTAGAATTGTAAAACACAACCACGAAAGTTAGTAGTAAATATGTACTACACAGACTAAATAATATGGTAGCACGTTTAAGGTTACCTTGTATCTAAAATTACATGCGATGAACTAAAGGGATAGAAAGGCGGACATATCTCGTAGGAAAACAGTATCCAGTAACATGACGAGCAGTGTGCAACCAAAGAAAACGAATAAATGGAACTGCAAACTTCTTCATCTCCGAGTAACTGCTGCAACCTATATTTCTGAATCTGTTTAGTGTATCCTCCAGGTCTCCCTCTACGATTTTTACCCTCTGCACTTTCCTCCAATACTAAATTTATGATCCCTTGATGCCTCAGAACGTGTCCTGCGAACCGATCCCTTCTTCTAGCCAAGCTGTGCCACAAATTCCTCTTCTCCCCAGTTATATTCTATACTTCATCATTAGTTACGTGATCTACCCACCTAATCCCCAACATTCTTCTGTAGTACGACATTCCAATAGCTTCTATTCTCTTCTTGTCTAAACTAATTATCGTCCATGTTTCACTTTCATATATGGCTACACTCCATACAAATACTTTCAAAAAAGACTTCCTGACACTTAAATCTATACTCTATGATAAGAAATTTGTCTTCTTCAAAAACGCATTCCTTGCCATTTCCAGTATACATTCTATACCCACTATACTTCGACCATCGTCAAGCTATTTTGCTTCCCAAATAGCATAACGTATTTCCTAATCGAATTCCCTCAAAATTAGCTGCTGAGAATTCTTCCGGGTTGTATGGCCGTGGTCCATGGAACTCTTCTATCCCTGACGCTTCGCCCAAAGCTACGGTGGACATCTTCGGAGGTGCTCCTGGTTGTGCTGAGTTTTGCCTCTCTCAGTATCACCCCATTTCATTTGACTACATTCCATTATCCTCGTTTTGCTTTTGTTGATGTACATCTTACATCGTCCCTGCAAGGCAATGTCCTTTCCGTTCAACTGCTCTTCCAGGTACTTTGCTGTCTCCGACAGAATTACGTCATCGGCAAACCTCAAAGGTTTTATTTCTTCTCCATGGATTTTAATTCCTATTCCAAATTTTTCTTTTGTTTCCCTTACTGCTTGCTCAATATACGGATTGAATAACGTCGGAGATAGGCTACAACCCTGTCTCATTCCCTTCCCATCAACTGCTTCCGTTTCATGCCCCTCGACCCTTATAACTGTCATCTGATTTCTGTAAAAATTGCAAAGAGCCTTTCGCTCCCTGTATTTGACCCTGTCAGATTCAGAATTTGAAAGAAAGTGTGCCATTCGACGTTGTCAGGAGCTTTCTCTAAGTCTACAAATGTGAGATACGTCGGTTTGTCTTTCGTTAACCTATCTTCTAAGGTAAGTCGGAGGGTCAGTATTTCCTCAGCTGTCCCAACATTTCTAAGGAATGCAAACTGATCTTCCCCGAGGTCGGCTTCTACCAGTTTTTCCATTCGTCTGTAAAGAATTCGTGTTAGTATTTTGCAGCCGTGACTTATTAAAACTGATAGATCGGTAATTTTCACACCTGCCAACAATTGCTTTCTTTGGGATTGCAATTATTATATCCCTCTTGAAGTCTGAGAGTATTTCGCCTGCCTCATACATCATTCTCACGAGATGGTAGAGTTTTGTCTCGCAAGGCTATCAGTAGCTCTAACGGTATGTTGTCTACTCCCAGCGCCTTGTTTCGACTTAGGTCTTTCAGTGCTCTCAGACTCGTCACGCAGTGTCGTATCTTCCGTTTTTTCTTCATCTACGTCATCTTCTATTTCAATAATATTGCCCTCAAGTACATCGCCCTTGTATAGACCCTCTATATACTCGTTCCACCTTTTTGCTTTCTCTTCTTTGCATAGAACTGGTTGACCATGTGAGCTCTTGATATTGATACAAGTGGTTCTCTTCTCCCCAAAGGTCTCTTTAATTTTCTTGCACGCAGTATCTATCTTATACCTAGTGACATACCCCTCTATATCCTTACATTTGTTCTGTAGTCATCCCTGCGTAGCCATTTTGCACTTCCTGTCGGTCTCATTTTTGAGACTTTGTGTTCCTCTTGCTTGCTTCATTTACTGCATTTTTATATTTTCTCCTGTCTTCAATTAAATTCAATATTTCTTCTGTTACCCAAGGATTTCTACTAGTCCTCGTCTTTTTTTCTACATGATCCTCTGCTGCCTTCACTGTTTCATCTCTCAAAGCTTCCCATCATTCTCCTACTGTATTTCTTTCCCCGTTTTTGCCAGTCCTCCCCTAATGCTCTCTCTCTACAACCTCAGGTTCTATCAGTGTATCTTGGTCCAATCTCCTTAAATCCCCACCTTTTCGCAGTTTATTCAGTTTTAATCTACAGTTCATAATCAATAGATCGTGGTCAGAGTCCACATCTGCCCCTGGAAACGTCTTAGAATTTAAAACCTGGTTCCTAAATCTCTGTCTTACCATTATATAATCTATCTGAAACCTTCCAGTGAGTCCAGGCCTCTTCCACGTATACAACCTTCTTTCATGATTCTTAAACCAAGTGTTAGCTATGATTAAGTTATGCTCTGTGCAGAATTCTACCTGGCGGCTTCCTCTTTCGTTCCTTACGCCAATTCCATATTCACCTACTCTTCCTTTTCCTACTATCGAATTCCAGTCCCCCATGACTATTAAATCTTCGTCTCCTTTCACTATCTTTTATCTCATCATGCGTTTATTCAATCTTTTTGTCATCTGCGGAGCTAGTTGGCATATAGACTTGTACTACTGTGGTAGGCATGGCCTTCGTGTCTATCTTTGCTACAATAATGCGTTCACTATACTGCTCGTAGCAGCTTACCCGCCCTCCTATTTTTTTATTCATTATTGAACGTACTCCTGCATTACCGCTATTTGATTTTGAATTTTAATTTTTAACCCTGTGTTCACCTGAACAGAAGTCTTATTCCTCCTGCCACCGAACGTCACTAAGTCCCACTATAGCCAGGTTTAACCTATCCATTTCCCTTTTTAAATTTTCTAACATACCTGCCCGATTAAGGGATCTGACATTCCACGGTCCAATCCGTAAAACGCCAGTTTTCTTTCTCCTGATAACGACGTCCTTATGAGTAGTCCATACCCGGAGATCCGAATAAAGGACTATTTTACCTCCAGAATATTTTACCCAAGAGGACGCGAGCATAATTTAACCATACATTAAAAATTACGGTTGTAGTTACCCCTTGCTTTCAGCTGTTCGCAGTAACAGCACAGCAAGGCCGTTTTGGTTAATGTTACAAGGCCAGATCAGTCACCTATCCGGACTGTTTCTCCTGTAACTACTGCAAAGAGCTGCTGCCCCTCTTCAGGAACCACACATCTGTCTGGCGTCTCAACAGATACCCCTCCAGTAGAAGAAGTGGTTCAAATGGATCTAGGCACTATGGGACTTAACCTCAGAGGTCATCAGTCCCCTTGACTTAGAACTACTTAAACCTAACCAACCTAAGAACATCACACACATCCATTCCCGAGGCAGGATTCGAACCTGCCACCGCAGCAGCAGCTCGGCCTCAGCGGCCGACGTAGGAAAAGTAAAAAATATTTTTGTGAAGAATAAAAGCAGCCAACCTGTTGTACAAATTTTATTATATTGACTCGATTTCGATACCCACTAAGGGTATCTTCATGAGAGTAAGCTATGGTTACATAAGTTCACAGTGCATTGAGAGATAATAAAAACTTGCAGTCAAAGCTTCCTAGGCCGTTGTCAGACTTACTGAAATCCTTCTGGTGTGTCATGAAGTACATACCGTAGTAACACACTGATCAGGAAAAAAAATTATGGTTACTGCCCACCGCGCAATTGGATACCACTTGGTGACGCTGCAGGCACGTGGTACGCTTTGAAAGTATGTAACCGCAGCAGAGACGGTTAGGGATTACAGTAGCGAAGGTATAGGCTGAAAATGGGGAAATCCACTGAGATAAGTGACTTCGTCAGATTACTGTTATGTAGAGGCTGTGAAAGAGTATCTGGAAAATGGTGAAGTCGGTGGAATGTTCACGTGCAACTGACGTGAGCGTGTACGGAAAGAGGTAGAAGGAAAGCGACACTACCACTATGCGCTAAATGGTTGGACGTCTACGGCTCTTCGCAGAACGTGGGGTTCGGAGGCTTGTCTACTCTGTAAAGTATGATAGATGATGAACTGTGGTATCTTTGCCGAAAGAGCACTAGTTGGTGACGCACAGCTGTTTCGGAACACACCGATCACCGTAAACTGTCGAACATGGAGCTTAGCAGCAGACCACCTCTACCTGTCCACATATTGACCCAACGACATTGTCAATTAAAATTGTAGCGGGATCATCGGGATTCGGTAGCTGATCAATGGGAATGTGTTCACTCTTCGAGTGAATAAATTTTTTCAACCTTAGGTCGTTGGTCGTCTCCATAAACGTCAGCTCGAAACGCGTAGCGCACCAAGGACGCAGTACGAGCGGTATTATGCTTTGGAGGACATTCTCCTGCGCTTGCATCGGAGCTGTGGTAGTTGTCGGCACGCTGACAGCTGCGAACCACTTGCATTCTTCCCCGAAGGTGGTGTCATCTTACAGCAGTATAACTTTTCATGTCTCGGAGCTAGAACCATGCTACAGTGGTTTGAAGAGCATTGTAATGAACTCACGTTGATGGCTCGACGAGCAAATTCGCCAGATATAAATACTATGGAATCCAGTAGAGTAGACAAGCCATCACCACACACGCATGTTAGTTACCCATTATTTACGCGAATTACGTGACCTGTGCATAGACATCTGATGCTACATATTGTAAGTAAGCTGTTTGGGTTTTTATGTTGGTAAAGTTACGTAGCGCTCTGTATGAAAATCACTGACTGTTCTGTGTGCAATCTGTGGCTGGGAGTGTTGGCGCACTCTTGTAATCCATGCTACTGGGAGGCCGTTGTGTGGGAGAGAAGTGTGGTACATCTGCAGATTCAGCCGCTTCGTGAGCTCAGGAGCGTCCGCGGTGCCTTCGTCGACCTGTGGACTCAACCAAGATAGCGGTGCGGAGAATTTCGGCGAATCGTCGATCCGCAGCTACAGAAGACGCAATTGAATAATCGGGAAACCGCAGCAACCACATGAAGCTTCCTTCGGGAGAACAAACCTAATTGACGGAGCAGTCCGTGACAATGGTCATGATTGATCGGAAACACTGCGCAAGCAGAACTTCGAGAGGACGAGCCCTGGAATGACGATGTATTGAAAGAACTCCGCGCGCATCGAAGAAGAGTGCACAGGTCGATGACGGTACCATCATAAGAACCTAAACAGCCTACTTAACAATATCTCCACAAATCTACCACCGAGCTGTCGGATCCTTAATACGCACAATCAGTACTGTATGTCGTTCCAAAGAAGGACAAAGAAGCTATTAAGCAAGTGGTCACAATGTTTTGGCACATCAGTGTATATTGCAATGGCAAAAGGTTTCGACCGCGTTGCAGTGCCTTTCCTCATAGTATGGCGTACAACCCGTGATCTGAAGAAGGCTACTGCAACAAGATCGAAATGTCGGTTACTTTAGTATTTTAGCATTTTAAGCATGTTATAAGATAAATTGTCATTAGTACCAGAAGGATTTTAATAAGAGTTGCAGGTGCTCAGCTTACACACGACACCAGCCAAAATCACCACCTCTCTAAACGTGTGATAAGCTCGTGTTGCTGGCGTAGCTGGCGGTAAACCAACGGCTCCAACAGCCGCGGACGGCTCCATTACGAGCGCTAACTTCCGAGTGGCCGGCCGGTGCTAACTTGGCGCTCTTAGGCGATACCTCGATGACGTCCACTGGAGTGGAAGCGAGGAAATGGAAGAAAGAACACCCTGCGATGGGAAAGGCGGCCAAAAAAGGCGAACTGGCAACCGGCGGCTTAATGTACGCCCGGCGTACTTTGCTCTATCCGGTACAACTCCGAGGCGGAAGTTCCGCAAGTAGATTTTGGCGCACAAAGCCAGTGTTTCCGGTCACGTCCTTCTTCCCAAATAAATTAGGGGACGCCCGAAAGTAGAGGCCGGCCGCCAGCCGCGCCACGTGTATTGCAAACCGAGAAAACAAACAAATCGAACTCTTTTCTTATAAAGTTTTAGAAATTCAGGGTTTATGCAGATAAAAAAATCTCTTTTCAGCTAACTTTTTTATTTCGCTCGAAACTGCTGCTCAATCTGTGTTTCTTCGAGCTAACGCTAAGACGAGAAATTTCTATAATTTCCACAGTGTGGCGCACTGAAGCGTAACCAATTTTAACGAATGGAAGAAATGATGATCTGCATAGAATTGGTATGTTCTTCGAAAAAACGTTAAGTCGAATCCAAGCTCTGGCAAAAATAGATAAAACGGCGCTAGAAAGTTATTTTATACGAAAACCTATTAGCTGTGGAATAGTAACTGAAAATTGACGTGTAGAAACGGTAACACTTCAAGGACACTTTTGACATCTCTATGAATATGTGTAAATTTAAAATAAAATACTAAGACGTTATTACACTTGTGGTTTCATTACACCTGTGGTACTCATTACACAAAACTGAAGAACATTTAAGGACCAACGATAAATTTTAACGTAACCATGGTTACTCCTAGAGTGAATATTTAGTCTGTGGCATTGAGTGCTCTGATTTTAATACTTTCTGTTGGATTAAACTATGTGGCCCCCGGAACACGAAACAAATACTTTGGGTTTCGCCAGTAATATTCATCTACATCTATATTTACATGATTACTCTGCAATTCACATTTAAATGCTTGGCAGAGGGTTCATCGAACCACAATCATACTATCTCTCTACCATTCCACTCTCGAACAGCGCGCGGGAAAAACGAACACCTAAACCTTACTCTTCGAGCTCAGATTTCTCTTATTTTATTTTGATGATCATTCCTACCTATGTGGGTTGGGCTCAACAAAATATTTTCTCATTCGAAAGAGAAAGGTGGTGACTGAAATTTCGTAAATAGATCTCGCCGCGACGAAAAACGTCTTTGCTTTAATGACTTCCATCCCAACTCGCGTATCATATCTGCCACACTCTCTCCCCTATTACGTGATAATACAAAACGACCTGCCCTTTTTTGCACCCTTTCGATGTCCTCCGCCAATCCCACCTGGTAAGGATCCCACACCGCGCAGCAATATTCAAACAGAGGACGAACGAGTGTAATGTAAGCTGTCTCTTTAGTGGACTTGTTGCATCTTCTAAGTGTCCTGCCAATAAAACGCAACCTTTGGCTCGCCTTCCCCACAATATTATCTATGTGGTCTTTCCAACTGAAGTTGTTCGTAATTTTAACACCCAGGTACTTAGTTGAACTGACAGCTTTGAGAATTATACTATTTATCGAGTAATCAAATTCCAACGGATTTCTTTAGGAACTCATGTGGATCACCTCACACTTTCCGTTATTTAGCGTCAACTGCCACCTGCCACACCATACAGCAATCTTTTCTAAATCCCTTTGCAACTGATACTGGTCTTCGGATGACCTTACTAGACGGTAAATTACAGCATCATCTGCGAAAAACCTAAGGGAACTGCTAAGATTGTCACCCAGGTCATTTATATAGTAGTTCTAAATCAACTTGAGATCCCCTGTCGATAGCGGCCATTACTTCGTGCGAATAAAGAGCTAGCTGCATTGCACAAGAACGATGTTTTCTGAAACCATGCTGATTACGTATCAATAGATCGTTCCCTTCCAGGTGATTCATAATGTTTGAATACAGTATATGCTCCAAAACCCTACTGCAAACCGACGTCAATGATATAGGTCTGTAGTTCGATGGATTACTCCTACTATTCTTAAACACTGGTGCGACCTGCGCAATTTTCCAATCTATAGGTACAGATCTATCGGTGAGCGAGCAGTTGTATATGATTGCTAAGTAGGGAGAAACCTGAAACGAGCCTAATTGGTATACAATCTGGACCTGAAGACTTGCCCGTATCAAGCGATTTGAGTTGCTTCGCAACCCCTAAGGTATCTACTTCTAAAAAACTCATGCTAGCAGCTGTTCGTTTCAAATTCAATAATTTCGGAAAACTGAGTTCAATAACCCCGCTTTAGCGGCACAGTCGTCGGTAACAGTACCATCGGCACTGCGCAGCGAGTGTATTGACTGCGTCTTGCCGCTTGTGTACTTTACATATCGGTTGAGCTATCCGAGTAATCGGTAGAAGCATTACCCTCGAAAGTCAATGTTCTGGTTTCTCGTTCCAGTTCGGCACACAGTTTTAATCTGCCAGTAAGTTTGAAATGGCTGTCTATGTTATATAGTTGCGAAGCGAGGCGTGTGTTGTAACGAAAAATGAGAAGGGGATTAAAAGTATTTGAAATAACGTTTTCCCTTGAGGATTATAAGGAAAAACAAAAGTACACAGAAAATGCTGGACTACGGACAGAATTATGAATGTAGCTATACAGTGAAATGGGTAAGGGTCTTGTGTTGGGTCACTCTCCACAGCCAATCCGTTGGAGACAGTAGGAACGACCAATGAACATGAAGTTCATTGTGAATGAAACACGTACGACTGGTGTACACGTACTGGAGTAATACTCTATAATATTTATTGTCTTTCACAACCCTGTTTTCAGCTGTTACGCCATCGTCAAGTACAATGATAAATATGCGTAGCTGTGAAAGTTTTGCAGGATCAGTTGTTAATGTCTGATTTAGGACAATCACTAGAGGGATTATCTCGGTTAAAATGGGATGAATAACTATTGACGGTAGATAAAATATGTGACACAGAGAAGTATATAACAAATTGCAACAGTTGTTCTGAGAATAAGTTTGTTGATGTCACGTTCCAAATGAACGGAGAACAAAACAGTCTTCCCTTTCGCAGGTCCAATATTATGCGCCGGTGAATCTTAGCAGGTAACTGAAACAGGTGTATCTGATGATTGCGGAACAGCATGAAAATCTGTTTGTAAAGGAAAATAATAAATTTTGTATTGTTTTACACAAATTTTGTGTGTGTTTGTTTGTGGTTTAATTCATAATGTATGAAATATTCTACCAAGAACTGACGTAAAAGTCAATCAACGAATATATGAAGAGACTAAATCCACCGGAAAAAAACAGAAAACGTAACGAGCTTCCTCCTACTACAAAATAGAAAGTGTAGAAAAAGCATTACATAACAGGTGGAACATATCATTTCCTGACCATCCAGGACTTACCTTCGAATCCGCCCGATCGGTCACCCTGGACATGACATCGCTGTGTTCTCCTCTTGGCCATATAAATCTCCAGAGCTGACACGCACTGATTTCTTTTAATGACGTTGTGTGGAAGACCTTACGTAAGTTCCTCCTTAACTGAACACATTCCAGAAGTCACAATACGCATTTGCAGTTTGCCCACATTGGTGATTCCGTATACGTTTCAGAATGTGTGCTGTGAAATGTATTATGGTTGGATGTAGTCAGTGTGACATAGGGAAGTCATATCAAACTCCTATAACGTATTTCTTTACCTTTCATTCTCACTGAAATAAAATCTTCATGGACTTCTTGCCGTATTAGATTTACATCTACATACATACTACGCATGCGACCATACGGTGCATGGCGGAGTGTACCTTACCACCGTTAGTGATCCCCTTTCGTGATCCACTTGACTAATGGAGCGAGGGAGTAACAACTGTCTGTATTCCTCCGTACGAGCCCTAATTTGCCTTGTCTTTGCGATCTCCAATCTCCGCGCCAAGCATACGTTGGCAGCAATAGAATCTTTATGCTGTTAGCCGCAGAAAACGGTCCTCTGGATGTTCTCGATGGCGTTTCGCGAAAAAACATCGTCCTCACTCCAGGGATTCCCATTTGAGTTCACGAAATAGATCCGAAATACTCGCCTGTTGATCGAGCCCACCGGCAACGAGTTCACCAGCACGCCTCTTAATTCCTCTTCTATTAATCCGACCTGGTGGACGTCCAAAACAACCGAGCAATACTCATGAAAGGGAAGGACAAGTGCCCTCTACGCGGTCTCCTTTAAGGATGACCTGCAATTTAGTAGAAGTTTCACAGTAAAGTCAACCATTCGCCTACTGCCGACTTTACCAACAAATTACGTCTCGTATCACTTTCCTTCTGGATGATTAATCGACTTGATTGGATCCACTTGCTGCAGCAGTAGCTAATACTGTATTCGAACATTAGCGCTGTGTCCTCTCTTTACATCTTCTGGTGAAGTGACTGTGTTGCTGCTTAACTTTCGTGGAGTTTCTTGGCCCTGCGAAAATGGTGGAGTTCGCAACACGGTTTGTTTTGCGTCTTATTGAATGTTGAAGGATGTGGTGTTCTGGGGTTGGTTTTGTTTCTGAATGTCCAGCCTGGGGTTTCTTCCAGTGCGGCTGCTTACGCAGCAAGTGGATGAAACCAACTTGTAAAGGGCATGCGCTGAACCTTCCGGCGTCTGAACGTTAAGTGACGGTGTATCAGCCATATACTTAGGTATCGGTGAGAGGCATTTAAATCTGGCAACGCCCTTTCCAGAACACTTTAACAGGTACCTGTTCAAATGTGTGTGAGTTCTTAAGGGACCAAACTGCATAGGTCATCGGTCCATAGACTTACACACTACTTAAACTAACTTAAGCTAACCTGTGCTAAGAACAAAATACACACCCATGTCCGATGGAGGACTCGAACGTCCGACGGGAGGGGAACAGCTACGTGGTCGATTATGTGCGTACCAGGCAATCTGCGCCCTCTGTCTATTGCTGCCGCACGTAATTGCTGCCGTACGCAATATGAACTGCTGTTGCTGCGGCCTGATTGCAAAGGTGCCCTTGTCATGAGTTTCACGGTTCGCCGTCACACATATCTCTATTGCCTGTTTAATAATACTCACCCAAAACCATTAGCTGAACAGATGATAGGCGTCTTCTCGAAATCGAACATGTGCTTTTCCATTAAGCTGCTGATTTATTCTCCTGATCAAGTCTTCCTTTCTTTTATATTCGTAATTCTTATCGATGTACCGCTTCGCATCAAATAGTTACAGCCATTTGTAATCACTATACTCATTTAAAGCTTTCATGTATTAGCACTGCTTTTACGAATGCTTATAAAGTTTTAGAATTACAGGGTTTACGCAGATAAAAAAATTGCGATAGACATCAGAAACAGTCACTTCTCAAACATTTGTACTACCCAACGCACGCTGGAAAAGAAGTCGGAGAGAAGAGAGAATAATTACCGACTATGATTTCTATAGTGTCGGTGGGACGTTAGGACACTTGAAATTTATGACCGGCGGCAATCACAGGTACAGTCGTGGACAAAACGAGCGAGACCCCTCGCCTTTTCGTTATGCTGATCCGCACAGCTTTAAAGTCTGCTACACAGCATAACAGACAAGGCGACGAAGTGCTACCAACATACTATGCGCAGGCGTGAAATTGAAAAACTATCCGATCTTTCAATGAAATGGATACCCTTAGCTGCATACAGGCGTTGATATAAGTCAATGGGAACAGTTGAAAATGTGTGCCCCGACCGGGTCTCGGTGCCGGGATCTCCTGCTTACATGGCAGATACTCTATCTATGTTTTGAGTCCAGAAAGCTCTATGCAACAGAGACTGCAGATCATTTTGCCATTTTCATTGCGAAATTGCCGGCTTGTTCATGTCTTGGGTAATAATAGAGGGCTGTTTTCCTGTGTTGTCCGCTAGCGTAGTGAAAGGTTTTTTCTTATTCCAAGGGAGGTCTGGTTTGTTTTCGGTTCTAATTGTGATGGAAGCAGATAGACTTTTAGTAAAGCAATTTTAAGAAATTCTGGCGGCCCCAATACGTTTTATTGCTACCTTTATTGTGTACCGGGGCCCTGTAGATGTAAATAAGAAAATCTTGCAGAATTTCATACTTGTTACTGTTTACTTTTTCCACTTCTGTCAATAATTGCACTGACCTAAGTGTGGCACTGAGTGATTTTTAACTGAATTTCGTTATGAATCTTCATGCATTGCTAAATTTGCACACTTTCATGGTAGGTCTGCAATTGTAATCTAGTATGACTCGTCTGAACGTTGACACAGACCGTTTCGCGGCCGAATGCGCATAATATTTTGCTAATTAATAACGATCTGGGGTACTTTGTCTTACTTCAATAGTTATGGTATCTGGATAATCTGAAATTCAGTTTTATTGGTACAGTTCATACTAATTAGCGTTTCTTCTTTCACTTATGTCTTACAGTTACGTGTTGTGTTTCACGCACTAATCTGCATTAATATAGTCTTACACATGATTGAAAACAATGTGACAAAGTTCGGATAGTTTTTCCATTTCACGCCTGCGCATAGTATGTTGGTAGCACTTCGGCGCCTTGCCTGTTATGCTGTGTAGTAGACTTTAAAACTGTGCGGATCAGCATAACGAGAAGGCGAGGGGTCTCGCTCGTTTTGTCCACGACTGTACATGAGAGCTTTAATGCTTTTACCTGTTTCTCTCAAACAATTCATCAGCGACGGAAGCGAAATTGACCTGCCGTGCGAGGCTCCTTGCACCTTTTCACTCTACTCCAGATGGCTGTCTGCCTGAAGATGCGGCTCATTCTGGTTATTCTGGTAAGCGTCTCCGTCGCATGGTTGGAACTGAATACGATTCTGAGGCAGCTGGTTGCGTGAAACCCGGCGCCAGCGTGTAATGGGGCAGGCGGCCGGGACATAACAAGCTACGACTCCAGTAAATCCGCCGCTTACGGCCGCCACCACCTGCTCCCAGAAGGACGCCGGGCGTCGGCCCCGGCTACGGTGCATCCAAACCACCCACCTTCAGCGGCGGGCGCTTTCACCGTGCCTCTTAGTCGCAGCAGGTGTTATGTTCATTTCACTTGGGTTACGAAATTAGTTATCCGTCGCATGTATGCAAGAGAAAATTGTGGATCTCTTAGGTGACGATCAGTTTGGGTTTAGGAGAAGTAAAGTCACCAGAGAGGTAGTTCTGACGCTGCAGTTGGTAATGGAAAAAAGACTTACGAAAAAGTAAGATACGTCCACAGAATTTATCGACCAGGAAAAGAGTTCGACTACGCAAAATGGTGCAAGATGATCTAAATTCTGAGAAAAATAAGGAGAAGCAATAAAGAAGGTCGGGCAATTCGGAATATGTACAAGAATCAATACGGAGCAATAAGACTGCGAGATTAGGAGCGGATCTCTCGGAGTAAAAAGGGTGTAAGACAGAGATATAGACTCCAGTCTTGCAGGCATACGTTCAGTCAGGTGCTGGAAGGTTTCTTGGGCAATGGCAGCCCAGGTGCCGCACTGAGGAGGGGTATCGATGTATGTCGGTGAGGCCTGGTACGAAGTCGGCGTTCCAAAGGTGTTCTATAGGATTCAGGTCAGGTCAGGTCTTGTAACCACACCGCTGCAGGCCGTGCATTATGAAGAGGTGCTCGATCATGTTGACAGGTGCAATCGACATCCCCGAATTGCTCTTCAAAATCAGTGTAGGCCTATGCTGTGATAGTGCTACGCAAAACAACAAGGGGTGCAAGCCCCTCCATGAAAAACACGACCACACTATAACACCACCGTCTCCGAATTTTACTGTTGGCAATAAACACACTGGCAGATGACCTTCACCAGGCTTTCGCCATACCCACACCTTGCCATCAGATCGCCACATTGTTTACCGTGATTCGTCACTCCACACAATATTTTTCCATTGATCAGTCGTCCGTAAACCAAGCGAGGCGTCGTTTGGCATTTACTGGTGTGATGTGTGGCTTATGGGCAGCCGCTCGACCATTAAATCCAAGTTTTCTCACCTCCGGCCCAACTGTAATAGTACTTGCAGTGGATCCTGATGCAGTTTGGAATTCCTGTGTGATGGTCTGGATAGATGTCTGCCTGTTACACATTACGACTGCCCTCAACTGTCGACGGTCTCTGTCAGTCAACAGACGAGGTCGGCCTGTACGTTTTTGTGCTGTATGTGGTCTTACATATTTCCGCTTCACTATCACATCGGAATCAGTGGGCCTATGGATGTTTAGGAGTGTGGCAAACTCGAGTACAGACGTATGACACATGTGACATCCAATCACCTTACCACGTTCGTAATCTGTGAGTTCCGTGGAGCGCCCCATTCTGCTGTCTCATGATGTCTAATGACTACTGAGGTCATTGATATGGATTACTTGGCAGTAGGTGGCGGCGAAATGCACCTACTATGAAAACCGTATGTTTTTTTGGGCGTCCGGAGACTTTCGATCACACAGTGTATTTACTCGATACGCCCGATGAAGCAATGACGGAAATAAGGCAAAGGCCAATACCGGTACTAAAATGCATGGTGAAAGGATATCAATGATAAAATTCGCTAATGACTTTGCTATCCTCAGTGAAAGTGAAGAAAATAACAGCGTGTGTTGAATGGAACGAACAGTCTAATGACTACAAGTTATGAATTGAGAGGAAATCGTAGGAAGACTAAAGTAATGAGAAATAGCAGAAACGAGAACAGCGAGAAAATTAATACCAATATTGTGGATCACTGAGTCAAGGAATTCTGCTACCTACGCAGCAAAGTAACCCGTGACGGACGGAGCAAGGAAGACATAAAAAGCAGACTAGCACTGACAAAAAGACATTCTAGGCTAGGAGAAGACTACTACTATCAAACATAGGCCTCGATTTAGGGAATAAATTTCAAAGAATGTGCTTTTTGAGCGCAGCATTGTATGGTAGTAAAGCGTTGTCTGTGGGAAAACCAGAACAGAGAAAAATCGAAGCATTTGAGAGGTGTAGCTACTGAAGAACGTTGAAAATTAGGGGACATCTCTTAAAACATCAGCGTATAACTTCTATACTGCAAAAGGTAGCTGTAGGGGGTAAAAATGGTAGGGGAAGGCAGAGATAGTAAGGTTAAAGGTCCTTTGCTGTTCCTTATTATATAAACGATTTGGGAGACTATCTGAGCAGCCATTTTAGGTTGTCTGCAGATGACGCTGTCGTTTATCGACTACTACAGTCGTCAAAAGATCAAAACAAAGTGCAACACGCTTTGGGAGACTATCTGAGCAGCCATTTTAGGTTGTCTGCGGATGACGCTGTCGTTTATCGACTACTAAAGTCGTCAAAAAATCAAAACAAAGTGCAACACGATTTAGAAAAGATACCTGTATGGGGCGAAATTTGGCAATTGACCATAAATAAAGAAAAGTGTGAGGTCATGCACATGAGTGCTAAAATGAATCCGTTAAACTTCGGTTACACCATAAATCAGTCAAATCTAAAGGCCTTAAATTAAACTAAATACCTAGAAATTATAATTACGAACAACTTCAGTTGGAAGAAACACATAGAAGATGTTGTGACGAAGGCTAACCAAAGACTGCGTTTTATTGGCAGGATGCTTAGAAATATGACAGATCTCATAAAGAGACTGTCTACACTATGATTGTATAGACTCTTTCAAATGCTGCTGCGCGGTGTGGGATCCTTCGCAGATAGGATTTACGGAGTACATCGAAAAAGTTGAAAGAAGGGCAACACGTTTTGTATTATCGAAAAATTGGGGAGAGAGTGTCACTTAAATGATACAGGATTTGGGGTGGACATCATTAAAACAAACGCCTTTTTTCTTTGGGGATGAGTCTACTCACGAAATTCCAATCACCAACTGTCTCCTCCGGATGCGAAAATCTTTTGTTGACAGTGACCTACATAGGGACAAACGAGCACCATAATAAAATAAAGGAAATCGGAGATCGCACGGAAAGATACAGGTGTACGTTTTTTCCGCGAATTATACGAGAATGGAGTAATAGAGAATTGTAAAGATGGATCGATGAACCCTCTGCCAGGCACTTAAATGTGATTTGCAGAGTATCCGTGTCGATGTAGATATAGATGCAGATTATTCATATAAAGATCTTGCACACATGCTATTAATGTTGTATGCTGCAGGTTATAGCGTTCAAGAAGCTAAATCCACAGAAAATTTGCCATAGCACGTGGCAAACCAGTTCAGGGAAATTCATCGTCCTGATGCTGAGGTTACGAAGAGAAGCAATCGTTTTAAACAAACAAACCTGTCAGCAGGGGCGATGTTGCTCCATTTAATGGGGTGGAGTTAGCTTCTGGTGGCGATGTTGTCGGCAGGGTGCGACTGACACTACCACACGGTTGAATTCCCAACCGCCAACATAGTCACGTCATTTCGCGAGGAAAGAAACTAGTGCATGGCGGTAACGCTCGCTGAAGGAATCTATTCTAAGGGAAAATCTTAGATATTGAGTGTCATACGACCCATTAATTTCAGTGCTATTAAATGGTGGGCACCGATGGGATGATTGTGTAACGACTAGTAATGGTTTTATGCGCCAAACACTTCGCAAGTTACAGTAATATTAACAATTGTCACTAGCGCTAATTTCCACAATAGATGAGTTGTGTGAGAATCTGATGTACTACGAACTCAAATGAAGTAATATCTGAAACATGCAGACATCACTGTACGTAGTAGTTCTAACAATACAAGCATTTTTCCAACTAAGCAAATTGAGACAGATATGCAGTTCTTCACCATAACACTTACAGGATATTTCAGGAGAAGCAGTAAAAAAGTTTTGGACTAATTAGAATAAAATATTCCTTATAACGTTTTATTGTTTACTGTGATATAGCTAGTTACGTAGAAAGGTTTTAATTTTTCATATTAGTATTCCAGTTACTGTACTATTTGTCCACTTTCATTTTCGTTTTGAAATTCAGGTTGCATCGTTGTTCCTCAGAAAGCATAAGAGAATTTTTCAAATTTAATTCAGATTTTTATTTCTTAGCCGACCCTGCTCGTGTCGCTTAAGCATGACGCACGTAAACTGTTGCGCAAAACATTATGACAAAAGTTGCTTTCGCATGATGTGTCACTGATAAGTAGCATAGTTCGATGAAACTTGAATCATACATAGCAACAACTGCCACACTATAGTACAGAAGGTAAAACTAAAGAAATAAGCAATGACACAAACAGAAAAGATACATTTATTCGAAGACAACAGCAGTGCTGACGTCATCTAAATTTACGGTGGTCCCCTGGCTATTACAATAGGTGGGACATGATTCTTAATAGGTTGTGTTACCTCCACGGATGACATTACAAGCTATGCAACGTACTCCTATCCTAACCACAAGGCTGTTGATGAGCTATTATGGCATGGCGTTCCATTCCTCCACCAGCGTGTTTGACAACTGCTGGATGGTCTCTGGTGCCTGTGGATGTGCTGTGCTGTAATATGTCACAAACGTCCTCGGTGGGATTTAAGGTGGGGAAACGGGCAGCGATACGCAAAAGAAAAAGTCATTAGTGAATGCACCCCTGAAAAGATACAAGTAGCAGAGGAGTACAGTGTGATACTAACTTTTGACCTGTGAGTGTACAGAGATCACAGATTTGGATATCAGTATGCCCATGCAACATGAAAGTAACCGGCTTCTACTTGGAACTGGCAAACTGGGTGTGTCGAAACCTCTTGCTTTAGGATGTGTCTTTTTACCATTACTGTGCAGCTTGTGTACTGTATCAGTGGTACACACTTTTATTTTTGTGATTTTCAAGAATCCAAATCTCACTGTATTATTAGCAATGTGATAGAAAGTGCTCTAAATTCTGAACACGAATATTACTTTCTACGTGTGTGGTGCCAATTACTCTAAACTGAATCTGACTATCTATAAATGAAACTGAATACAAATAATAGCTATCAGAGTAGCTATACACAGCAGGTATACAGAGAAATTCCTCCTCATCAAACAATGACCACAAACTAGCTAACTGTTGCATTCTTAAACCGCTCCGTGTTAGAAAATGCATCTACTTAATTATATGATAAGGCTTTTCAATTGTTTCTTACCTGCAGCTGTTACTAAACTGTGCTCTGTCTGCTTAACTGCTTGACACGAAACGTTAAACAGTACATACGTAAGATAAACTACTGTGTGGCTACGTGCCTTATCATTTATTTTAAGCTCTTTCGATATCGAGGATTTGTTATCTTTCCAAAAATGTTGCTAGCCGACTACGCAATAGCGCAAATCATGACAGTGCAGTAATGTTACGATCTGCATTAGCACTCCGATGATAAACTTAGTGAAATGTTGGCAAATTAATTAAAAGATTGCTTTACATTGATATCATATTACGATTCTTTAATAACAAAGAAGTGGATCACATTAATATTGTCCCACTTCAACGAGGGGTCTATCCTGTTACTATGTGTGTGGAAACGATAGCGTCAGAGGGTGACCGGATGCCCTTTCTGACCCCCACCCCACACCCCCTTGGATGGAATTAGTGTACCCCATCTGTCTGCATTGAGTGTAAGCCATGAAATTGTGCGAACGTTTTCAAATGTCTGCAAGTCGTGTAACTTAGGCGGGACATGAGGACCAGCCCGGTATTCACCTAGTGGGATGTGGAAAACCACCTGAAAACCACTTCCAGGCTGGTCATCACACTGGCCCTGGTCGTTAATCTGGGGCCCGCTCCATGCTACCCGACTCCAGGAAGCAGCGCATTAGCGCTCTCGGCTAACCTGGCGGGTACTTACCGATTCATCGATCCACTAATTTATTAGGAGCCACAGGTACGCTTCTATAGAGCTGTATTCTGAGGGAATCCTAGGTCTGCCGATTCGTACACTTTTGAGACGTTTCGGTCAGTAGACAGGTGTTTTGTTATTGCCCTCCGTGTCACCCTTTCCAGGATATTTCGAAAACACATCTCAGAACGTTTCGGTTTGAAAGAAGGATTAGGGGAGGGATATTGTTCACATACTGGTATTTACACCAGCGACATTTAAGCGCCCGATCCTTCTGAGAAGGAAAGGACAACTTTTACGAGTCTAGAAACATTAACAGCTATCCGGCACCACGAGTGGTGGGTTGTCGGCTAGGTTCGTTACAGTCATGACGCGTGAGCATAGGTTCGCGACCCGGTGGCAGCTGTTCACATGCAGTCTGGTGGTGGAGCAGTCGAGGGGGTGGAGAAGAGAGTGAAACATCGTACAACCCCCTATAGACCCACAGGTCTCAGCAGCATTAGTTTGGGAGTAGCATACCAGAATTTTAAGTTACTTACTTTCATCAGAATGACAAGACAACAAAGAGACAGAACGCAACTAACATTGGATGTCATCAGCTATTTGATGACGGTTACCACCCATTTTGGTGTCAGAGATGATACGTGGTACTTGCTGGAGTTAAGGATACGTGGAAGGGAGGACCCACCAATACAACTTTCTTTTCACACAACCTGTTTATTTAATAATATATAAACTGTGTTTTCCAGATAATCGAAGCATTTAACCATAACTTTTTCTTTTACAAAATCAGAAATTTAGAAAAATTAGCCGGCAGCTGTGGCCGAGCGGTTCTAGGCGCTACAGTCTGTAACCGCGCGACCGCTACGGTCGCAGGTTCGAATCCTGCCTCGAGTATGGATGTGTGAGATGTCCTTAGGTTAGTCAGGTTTAAGTAGTTCTAAATTCTAGGACTCATGACCTCAGCAGTTACGTCCCATAGTGCTCAGAGCCATTTTGCAAAATTCTTTGGATCTTAAACCTTAAGTTGAATAAGCCTTTAATCTCTGTAAAAGAAATCTGAAGTGCTGTATTGCAAAACAGCAAACAATATGACAGTGGTTACAAGACGGCCGGACCTGCAGCCCGCCAGTTATCGGGTGAAACCGGTGTTTACTACCGCGCTGGACACAGTCGCCCTTCTGCAACACATGAAAACTATAAAATCACCATGATGACAAGAGTGATTCAGTTATTCGAACCAGATGACTTAGCTTTTAATTTGAAAACTGTATGTCGAAAGGTTCGAGTTAAAATGCGCAGCTGTACTTAAAGGTTAAGATTACCAAACAGTATGACAATGACAAGGCTTACTTCAGAGCAACCAACCTCTTAATTTGAATCGGCAACGAAAGGGCGGCTGGATTCCAAACCGTCCCTTCTGACGATATGGTTTTGACTAAAGCCTTGGTGGCAGTTGGTTCCTGACATTTTCAAAGTTAAACTGACTGTCAGTTATTTAGACCGCTCTGAAGGTACGTCTTAAAGCATTATTTGTGATCACTTATTATAAGTGAGCCCAATAGGTGGAACCACAAAATCCAGTTAAAATACACCAATAATGACACCGTCTTCAAACACAGAAACGATCAGCTTAGTACAACAGGTTGTTCACATTATAACAAGTGACTGAGAAACGCAATTTCAATCAAAAAATTGAACCGGGTAACAGCTAAATCTAACCACAACGTCCTTCTTTTGTTTAATGACAACTTTTGCCTTAGTACAATTGTTCCAGTTGTATTTACGACCAATAGCTGATTTATTATGATCGGGTATAAACCAGAAAGGAAAGGCAATGTAATAGCTGGACAAATTTTCAAACGACAACTAGTGTCTTAATACAATCCTACTGCCTATATTTATGGCCAAAGAGCCGACCGAGTAAAACTCTGAGGGTCGGGTTCAAACCAGACAATGAAACAAATTAGCACTCGGATTACAGAAGGTTACTCCCTTTTATCAGCAAGAGACGTATCGACCACAGTGCGTCGCAGCGGTTACTGAGTGGTGCCGATGAAAGCCAGATAGAAGAGGCCAGCCAGGCCAAGAGCGGTCGTCCGATACGAATGTTGCCAACCAACCGTCGGGCTGTCGGCCTGCTGCTTGTAGTAGGTGCTGACCCCGGTAAAGTACTCCGGTATCTTTGCTCCGATATCTTCGCTCTGCGCAGGCCTTCCTTGCGCAGCTCGTGGCTTCGGCCGCTCGGACCTCGTGAACACCTTTTGTTGCGACGCTACCTCCAATCTCGAGGTGCCTTTCTCTCGCGCCAGCGAACCCCGTATATATATCGGCAAGCAAAGACCTTCTAAGTACACAACCCACAGATACCAACTCTTCCTCATAGATATTAGCAAGGGGCCGCAAGAGGGATAAATGATACTACACCTGAGCCAGTGGTGTGAGACAGAACAGTCTACTAAATCAGTGGCACCACGGCTCAAGAGGAAGTGACTACGTAGCCTGTGGGAAGCCTACAGAGACGTGTCTGTAGCGGTTACCTGGCGACTGTAATCTGATTGCTGAAAAAAAATTACTCACCATGCAAAGTGATCCTCATGATTAGTTAAGTACCCTATTAATTCGATATCAGGCAGGTGGGAGCAATGACGAAATCACCAGGGACACGATTACACAGTTGGAGCGGTAATCAGGCGTTTTTACGTTATGGCGAGATCTTTTAACGGAATTTTAATCTCCCGCCTTCATAAGAAGAGATGATCCTCGTTATTAAAATAAGCTATATTATCTAATTTACAAATTGATATGTAGTATAAACGTGATATTTACAACTTCTCTGTCCTGTCACCTTGAGAGCCTTCGAATGCGACAAGACATTTGCTTACTTTAAGAGAGTTTGTAAGTGGGGAGGCATCCTATGACAAGAGATAGAGCTTGCTCTTAGCAGTCGGTCATGAGTCAAAAATTACTTTAATATTCTAGTCCTGTGATGCAGGATGTGGCAGATAAGAACAGAATACTTGGAGAAATATAGCGTATCCCATAGTGTTACTATCTTCGAAAATAGCTCGTACAAAATCGAGGAATCTACATTTACTGTGAGAAATTCGAAGTGTATCGACAAAACAACAGCCCCATTCCGAATTTTTTAAAAGGTTCAAATGGCTCTGAGCACTATGGGACTTAACTTCTGAGGTCATCAGTCCCATAGACTTAAAACTACTTAAACCTAACTAACCTAAGGACATCACAAACATCCATGCCCGAGGCAGGATTCGAACATGCGATCGTAGCGGTCGCGCGGTTGCAGACTGTAGCGCCTAGAAGCGCTCGGCCACCCCGGTCAGCTAATTTTTTAATTTTATTTTTTATGAGTACTCTGTGTCAGAGGTGGGGCAGCAGTTAGTCCGAGTCTCGCCGCAGTGCACGGTGGCCAGTGGCAGGATTGGTAGCGAGGATGTCGGACAACAGGGGGTCAAGGATTAACCTAGCCTCGAGCGACCCAAAGTCTGCAGCTGGTCTGCATTTCAGGTACACAATGGACTCGGTAGACGGTGCTGTACTAGACTGGAGGTAATAGGTCAGTTTTCTTCTTCATCTTAAGACACCGTGTTTTACACAAATAAAAAGTATCGTGCAATATATTTCCCATGTTTCTGTTGGGTAATAGCTATAAGGCTGTTTCATTTGCAAATGACGTTGATACAGGAGTCTTGTATATGGGGGTAGGATGTTACTGGCTCAGTGGGACAGTGGGTCAGTGTGGTAATGTTATTATTACCCATTCTCATGTTCCTCCCATCAGCAGCTATTGACTCGTAGATCAGCAGGTGTCTACTCCCCTGTACTTCAATGATAGCTTGATGTCCTATCGTAATTTACACATAGGGCTACTGGATAGACTGGCTGGCGCAGCTCTCCAGTCGTTGACTGATAGCGATAATGTCCTCTCCACAGCCAGCAGGTATTCACGTACAGATTGGTAGGAAGCTACTGCCTGCAGTGATAGCTTGCTGTCCTGTTATTATTACCACCCATCCTTCCTATACAGGGCTACTGGATAGACTGGCTATAGCAACTCTCCAGTGATCGACTTATAGCGAAAATATCTACTCCATATCTAGCAGTTATTGACGAAACTGCCTAGCGCTACTGTCTAGTGCCCGATCAATGGAAACCAAATTTTTTTAAATAAACAACTTTCCACACTGTGTACAAAATAATAAAGAGTCACATCTGTCCAGTCCGACAGCTCAGCACAGACTAAAGATCCCTTACAGGTGGAGGGGGGAGGATATGTGGAATTGTGGGGGAGGGCCTGAGGTGGGGTTGGGGATGGCAGACAGCGCCCTCTAGTGGAGATACTGTGAACTAGGTCAGTTTGTCTCTGGACTTCAAGGTGCACACACAAAATTTGATATTCCCATCAATAAATTTGAATTTCCAGCCATTATGAATGCCCCACCAAAATTTCAATTTTCCACCGTTTCCAGGAGAGGGGGGGGATGGGGAGAGGAGAGGAACCTGTGGTTTTCTCAGTCGAGCAGCTTGACATAACCTGAGCGAATTTCCCGCCATTTTTCCCAGGCCGCCATTTGATTCAAGAACGTCCCAGCACTGCCGTTGCCCTGTTACTAATACTGCCGGACAACAAAACCTTAGACAGAACTGAGTAGTACTGTGTATAAGATGTCAACAGCAGGAACACCGCAGGAACACATAGCGCTTACCGTCGACAGTTGCACTGTTGTGCGTAATTCTCAAGAGAGACGCTCAGCAGCTCGTTACGGGCTTTTGTTGAAGTTTCGAGAACATACCTTCACCGAGTAGTCAAGCAGTATATTGATCCCTCCTACGTATATCTCATTAAGAGACCATGAGGATAAAATCAGAGAGATTAGAGCCCACACAAAGGCATACCGACAATCTTTCTTTCCACGAGCAATACGAGACTGGAACAGAAGGGAGAACCGATAGAGGTACTCAAGGTACCCTCCGCCACACACCGTCAGGTGGCTTGCGGAGTATGTAGATGTAGATGTATCAGTGCAATACATATACACCAAGCGATGTGGCGCTGTAGACTCGTATTCGGGAGGACGACGGTTCAAACCCGCGTCCGGCCATCCTGATTTAGGTTTCCCGTAACTTCCCCAAATCGTTTCAGGCAAATGCCGAGATGGTTCCTTTGAAAGGACACAACCGACTGCCTTCCCTATCCTTCCCTAATACGTTGGGACCGATGACCTCACTGTTTGGTCCCCTCAACCAACCAACCAATATAGATACGCAGCTAATTGGGGCAGGAACCCAAACGAAATGCAATAATTGTGTAATGAAATGCTAGGACCATGAGTTCCTTATACCAGAATACTCTGCAGGTATCCCTGAACAACTGGGGCTAGGCGTGATAATAACAGCTGTAATAGCCAGTTACATTTACAGATAAGACGCATTTTTTACATTTAAACATTCTTGGTATATATACTTTCTACATTTTTAGTTGCGGGCAAACTTCATACTTGAAAATCGTATTGTTAACCAGGGGACATTAACGGCTGCCACTGTGGGATTTGTTTGTGTCAGAGACCACCAAAGTGAAGCTTGCTTAGCCGAGCATCTGTCTGGCAGTGTAACTGAATTTGATTGTGACAGAAAACTTGTTCACACCTACGATGGCTGTCCGTTCATTGCTGGGATACGTAATTGGATAAACTTGTTGTTGTTGTTGTGGTCTTCAGTCCTGAGACTGGTTTGATGCAGCTCTCCATGCTACTCTATCCTGTGCAAGCTTCTTCATCTCCCAGTACCTACAACCTACATCCTTCTGAATCTCCTTAGTGTATTCATCTCTTGGTCTCCCCCTATGATTTTTACCCTCCACGCTGCCCTCCAATACTAAATTGGTGATCCCTTGATGCCTCAGAACATGTCCTACCAACCGATCCCTTCTTCTGGTCAAGTTGTGCCACAAACTTCTCTTCTCCCCAATCCTATTCAATACTTCCTCATTAGTTATGTGATCTACCCATCTAATCTTCAGCATTCTTCTGTAGCACCACATTTCGAAAGCTTCTATTTTCTTCTTGTCCAAACTATTTACCGTCCATGTTTCACTTCCATACATGGCTACACTCCATACAAATACTTTCAGAAATAACTTCCTGACACTTAAATCTATACTCGATGGTAACAAATTTCTCTTCTTCAGGAACGCTACCCTTGCCATTGCCAGTCTGCATTTTATATCCTCTCTACTTCGTCCATCATCAGTTATTTTGCTCCCCAAATAGCAAAACTCCTTTACTACTTTAAGTGTCTCATTTCCTAATCTAATACCCTCAGCATCACCCGACTTAACTCGACTAAATTCCATTATCCTCGTTTTGCTTTTGTTGATGTTCATCTTATATCCTCCCTTCAAGACACCATCCATTCCGTTCAACTGCTCTTCCAAGTCCTTTGCTGTCTCTGACAGAATTACAATGTCATCGGCGAACCTCAAAGTTTTTATTTCTTCTCCATGGATTTTAATACCTACTCCGAATTTTTCTTTTGTTTCCTTTACTGCTTGCTCAATATAGAGATTGAATAACATCGGGGAGAGGCTACACCCCTGTCTTACTCCCTTCCCAACCACTGCTTCCCTTTCATGTCCCTCAACTCTTATAACTGCCATCTGGTTTCTGTACAAGTTGTAAATAGCCTTTCGCTCCCTGTATTTTACCCCTGCCACCTTTAGAATTTGAAAGAGAGTATTCCAGTTAACATTGTCAAAAGCTTTCTCTAAGTCTACAAATGCTAGAAACGTAGGTTTGCCTTTCCTTAATCTTTCTTCTAAGATAAGTCGTAAGGTCAGTATTGCCTCACGTGTTCCAGTATTTCTACGGAATCCCAACTGATCTTCCCCGAGGTCGGCTTCTACTAGTTTTTCCATTCGTCTGTAAAGAATTCGTGTTAGTACTTTGCAGCTGTGGCTTATTAAACTGATTGTTCGGTAATTTTCACATCTGTCAACACCTGCTTTCTTTGGGATTGGAATTATTATATTCTTCTTGAAGTCTGAGGGTATTTCGCCTGTTTCATACATCTTGCTCACCAGATGGTAGAGTTTTGTCAGAACTGGCTCTCCCAAGGCCGTCAGTAGTTCCAATGGAATGTTGTCTACTCCGGGGGCCTTGTTTCGACTCAAGTCCTTCAGTGCTCTGTCAAACTCTTCACGCAGTATCGCATCTCCCATTTCATCTTCATCTACATCCTCTTCCATTTCCATAATATTGTCCTCAAGTGCATCGCCCTTGTATAGACTCTCTATATACTCCTTCCACGTTTCCGCTTTCCCTTCTTTGCTTAGAACTGGGTTTCCATCTGAGCTCTTGATGTTCATACATGTGGTTCTCTTATCTCCAAAGGTCTCTTTAATTTTCCTGTAGGCAGTATCTATCTTACCCATAGTGAGATAAGCCTCTACATCCTTACATTTGACCTCTAGCCATCCCTGCTTATCCATTTTGCACTTCCTGTCGATCTCATTTTTGAGATGTTTGTATTCCTTTTTGCCTGCTTCATTTACTGCATTTTTATATTTTCTCCTTTCATCAATTAAATTCAATATTTCTTCTGTTACCCAAGGATTTCTACCAACCCTCTTCTTTTTACCTACTTGATCGTCTGCTGCCTTCACTATTTCATCCCTCAGAGCTACCCATTCTTCTTCTACTGTATTTCTTTCCCCCATTCCTTTCAATTGTTCCCTTATGCTCTCCCTGAAACTCTGTACAACCTCTGGTTCTTTCAGTTTATCCAGGTCCCATCTCCTTAAATTCCCACCTTTTTGCAGTTTCTACAGTTTTAATCTACAGGTCATAACCAATAGATTGTGGTCAGAGTCCACATCTGCCCCTGGAAATGTCTTACAATTTAAAACCTGGTTCCTAAATCTCTGTCTTACCATTATATAATCTATCTGATACCTTTTAGTATCTCCAGGATTCTTCCATGTATACAACCTTCTTTCATGATTCTTAAACCAAGTGTTAGTTATGATTAAGTTGTGCTCTGTGCAAAATTCTATCAGGCGGCTTCCTCTTTCATTTCTTAGCCCCAATCCATATTCACCTACTACGTTTCCTTCTCTCCCTTTTCATACACCCGAATTCCAGTCACCCATGACTATTAAATTTTCGTCTCCCTTCACTATCTGAATAATTTCTTTTATTTCATCATACATTTCTTCAATTTCTTCGTCATCTGCAGAGCTAGTTGGCATATAAACTTGTACTACTGTAGTAAGTGTGGGCTTCGTATCTATCTTGGCCACAATAATGCGTTCACTATGCTGTTTGTAGTAGCTTACCCGCATTCCTATTTTCCTATTCATTATTAAACCTACTCCTGCATTACCCCTATTTGACTTTGTGTTTATAACCCTGTAGTCACCTGACCAAAAGTCTTGTTCCTCCTGCCACCGAACTTCACTAATTCCCACAATATCTAACTTTAACCTATCCATTTCCCTTTTTAAATTTTCTAACCTACCTGCCCGATTAAGGGATCTGACATTCCACGCTCCGATCCGTAGAACGCCAGTTTTCTTTCTCCTGATAACGACATCCTCTTGAGTAGTCCCCGCCCGGAGATCCGAATGGGGGACTATTTTACCTCCGGAATATTTTACCCAAGAGGACGCCATCATCATTTAATCATACAGTAAAGCTGCATGCCCTCGGGAAAAATTACGGCCGTAGTTTCCCCTTGCTTTCAGCCGTTCGCAGTACCAGCACAGCAAGGTCGTTTTGGTTATTGTTACAAGGCCAGATCAGTCAATCATCCAGACTGTTGCCCTTGCAACTACTGAAAAGGCTGCTGCCCCTCTTCAGGAACCACACGTTTGTCTGGCCTCTCAACAGATACCCCTCCGTTGTGGTTGTACCTACGGTACGGCTATCTGTATCGCTGAGGCACGCAAGCCTCCCCACCAACGGCAAGGTCCATGGTTCATGGGGGGGTGGATAAACTTGTGAGACGCAAATACACCTCAACTCTCTTCGTACACTGTTATGCTCATAAACTGTATTTAATATTGGAACAGTCTGTAAGCATATATGGGACAGCAGAATACTTTTTTAGACAATTTATAGCTTCCCCTCATTTTCCTCCAAATCTTCTAAAATATCCAACGCTTTGGATGAATTGATCTAATGGCGGTTTCCTTCGGTATCCAACACCAGATAGTCATATATCAGCATATTAATCTAGTGGTGAACTCCAAGCCTGAGCCGATGGGGTTTTTCCGTTCTATGAAAGATGATCCGACGCGTGGGATGGCAAAACACAAACACGTGCCAAAGGCTTTCGCCTGACACTTAAGCAATTTAATATCAGTTTCTTGCATAACGTTTTATCGTGTATACTTCCCAAGCCAGCAACTCTTCGCAAAATATTACTAACTCAAGTCCATGACGTCGGCTGTTGTTTGAAGAAAGCTGGCTAGTTTAACACTAAGTTACGGGAACTTCGCAGTAAATTTGTAGAAGTGTGGTGTAAAGCTGAGCTGTAAGACAGCGACACTGTGCCTCCAAGAAAGGAGTAATGGGATGGCGTGACTAATGGAGATACATCGTATCTTACTTTGTTTTTTGAAACTGTTGACGCTGACAGCTATGCTGTCATGGATAATTTAGAGTTCCCTGTGTTTGTGAATTACGGGAAGTATAGCTAGTAACTCCTCTGAGGCTGCAAGTAATTCCTCGAAGGTATCCTCCGGTGGACTTCTAGATATTGTTCGGCTGACGACGGAACTATCAGTGATATACCCCCTATGTCAGAAAAGTTTCGGGACAGTTTTTTTAATACCTGAGTTTGCTATACTAAAAAGGAAGAAAAGTTGTTTTTATTTTAAATGTGTTCTGTGCATCCCTGAAAAAACCTTGGTCATGTTTCCTCGCAAACTCTAGGCGTGCAGTCCGGAACCGCGTGACTGCTGCGGTCGCAGGTTCGACTCCTGCCTCGGGCATGGACGCGTGTGATGTCCTTAGGTTAGTTAGGTTTAAGTCGTTCTAAGTTCTAGGGGACTGATGACTACATATGTTAAGTCCCATAGTGCTCAGAGCCATTTGAGCCATCCTCGCAAACTCATTACACGGCAGGGTTGTGCTTATCAACACATCAACACACTTGATGGGATTCTTTGCGCGTTAGTTAAGGTGACACAATGGGGGCTGATTGTGAACAAAGAGTGAACATTGAGTTCTGTGTTAAGGGGAGTTAGCATGGAAATTTTTTTTTTCACATTTTCGGATTTTTATCTCGTTATAAAATTATACATGGAAGGTATTTTATTTTAATTTTTTAAATATAATCTACACGTTGAAAATATTAAAATTTTTATGTCAATTACTTCAATATCTAATAAAATCGGGAATTTTTTATATATAAAGCTGTGGATTGCTGTGTTATACAGGTTAAATTACGTGTTTGTATTGGTAGCACTGTGATAAAAGTTCACGGTGTAAACTGTTTCATAGTACAAACACGCGTTGTATGTCGAAGTGCTAACGTTTTTCCGAGGAAAAGTGATGAATAGACAATGAAATACGGGAAAACTCGTCAGTTTCTAGAGAAACACCCACTAGGTGGTGGGGTTAGGTTATATTCCGATAGATTTACGCATTGTAAAAATGGTGATAGTTTAATGTGTGTGTTGTAAAATATGTGGAATGCCAGTTAGTTTCCTTTAAGACAGTAAGGTATCAAATGGACTAGCCAGGAAACTTATCATTAATTGCTCCAGTTGTAAATAAACTCATTCATTTTGGAATTCTGATAACTAAAGATAATTATTGTGAAGTAAATGTTAGGTGGTCTAATAGACTGAGAGGCATTGGCAAAGGACACACTGCAGCTGAAATAATGCGTGACGTGATGAATATGCTACGCCCACCTTGTAAAATCGACAATTATGCAGGATTTATTGGCGCTACTGTGGAACCTGTTCCATATGAATCAATGAAGGGTGCTGCAAACGAAGCTGTTGAAATAAATGATTGTATGGTTGACACACCAGTAGCTTTTGATGGCACTTGGCAGAAGCGCGGCTACAGTTCCAAGAAATCTGTTGCTACGGTGACCAGAGTGGATACTGGAAAGGTAATAGATTTCCACATGTTAACCAAACATTCTTATAAGTGTAAATCAGGGAAGAAAGAAGGGCATATCTGTGACAGAAATTATGAAGGAACAAGTGGTGGTATGAAGACCTCCGCAGCTATTGAAATTATTTGTCGATCTGTGATCTAAAGAGGAGTGTGTGACACTAAGTTTTTAGGTGATGGAGAATCAAAAGCATATAACAGTGTGATAGCCACCCAGCCTTATGGTGATAAGATTATAACAAAACTAGAATGTGTTGGACATGCCCAGAAGAGGATGGGCAACAGGTTTTGGAAGTTGAAACGAAGTTTGAGACACAAGATCCTTTATGATGGTAAAACCGTAAGAGACAGGCTGACAGGCAAAATGATTGATGAACTACAGCAGTTTTATGGAATGGCCATTAGAAATAATACTGAGGATGTGTTGAAAATGAAGCAGGCAGTATGGGCTACCTTATTCCACAGACTGTCAACTGAGGAAAAACCAGTACACCACCTTTGCCCTCCTGGACCTGGTTCATGGTGCAATTACCGCAATTCCCAGTACTCAAACAGTTCATACAACCATAAATATTCCATCCCAGCAGCAGTCATGCAGATCATAAAACCTATTTATATAGACCAGGCAAATCCTGAATTACTCAAGAAGTGTCTGCATGGTCAGACTCAAAATCCCAATGAGTCATTCAATAATTTTATATGGACTCGCTTACCAAAAGATGTTTTTATTGTAATTAAGAAACTAAAGTGATGGGGTCAGTAATGGTGTTATTGCTTTTAATTATGGCAACATTGGTAAGGTGAAAGTGCTACAGCATATGGGAATTAATCCTGGAGCAAACTACATCAGAGAACTTAAACAGATGGACAAGGTTCGCATTGATAAGGCAAAGTATGCAGCACAGTTGGCCACTAAAGGATTAGAGAAAGAAGAAAAGAAGAAAAAACTTGGAAAAAGATCGAAAGGATGATATACAGTGTGGTGCAGCTTGATTCTGGGTGACTAAAAATTAAAAAATGAAGCATACATTAAATGATTCACAGTCGTTTGAAACTTTAATAGCCGTTCCTGAAAATTTACACTTTCTGAGGCATTTTTCCCTAAATATGAGAAACATCTTCGAGTAGAGTATTCAAATTTTCATGGTGTAATAACATAGATATCCTGAGTCTACCGAACAAAAAGAAGAACATAATGGCACTTATAGTTAAAATTATTTAGTATAACTTACAAAAAAGTACACAAAATTTTAAACGTGTGATTGAAATTTTCTATTTCCGAAAGCAGTGGCTGAAATGAAATTATTGTAGTTCAGTAGACTCAGAGCATACAGTTTAATGTCCTGTAAAATTTTCGTCCCAATGGCTACGGTTCCTGAAATACAGGGAAACTAAGTCATAACATTGTCGGGATAGGGTGTTCTATCTCCCATTAAGTTCCGGAAAACCCTAGTGAAACGTGAACAATGATTACACAAGCATATGCAGGCGAGGCACTTTCAAAAACTCGTGTTCTCGAGTGGCACAAAAGGTTTCGTGGAGGCAGAGATTCAGTGCAAGACGATCCCAGAGCTGGTTGCCCTTGTACAGCACATACCGGTGCAAACGTGAAGCGTGTAGGGCAGTTATTGCAAGAAGACCGTCATGTGATTGTGCTTTCAGTGTCAGAAGAACTTGTAACGTGCGCGTGGGGCACACAATACTCATTAAAGCCTGTACTATGGTAAGTGAGCGGGGTTCACCTTACGAGACAGGATTTTCGTATAGATATTGACCGCGTGTACCTGAATGGTGGCAAATCAGACTTACACCCACTCTGTAATAACAATGATCCGTCAAGCAAGTCCTAAATGCAATTACACGTCAGTATGGACCAAAAGCAACACTGAAGATGCTACCAATTTAATAATAATACGGTCGCCAGCCTAATTAGGCATTAACTGAGTTTCTTCCCTGTACAAGTAGGTAGATATTTATGCCAAACAACAAGTAGTAACACTGCATAATACAGTAGAATGATAGAACCAGAAAATCTATTGAACTGATAGTTTCACGTTCTGTACTGATATGGAAAAACCATAAATACATAACACTACACTATAATGTATACTACAAAACTTCGTACTGTCAATTGATCTGATCAAAATCGGGCATAGATTGCCCTAGAAATAGCACTTTCGAGCCACACACAAAATTTCAATTTTGATAAAGATAAAACACTGATAAATTTTGACATTTATATTGACTTTAACTTTTGCTGGTCAAACCAATTTAGAACACTTCAGAATTCAAATGGGTAAAAGGGGGGGGAGGAGACCCTGAAACTGTTATGATCACTATATTAAAACAATTGATTACTGAAATTATCATGCGTTCAAGATTTCCAGTATATGAGTTACTACTCTTTTTATCTTATTTACTTCTCATTTAAATACCTTTATATCTGTCTTGAAATAATTAAACTTCATTACTATATCAATATTAAAGTTATCTCTCAACTTCGATAGATCTTCGTTATCCATTTACTGGTTCATTAACAAAATAGTTCTTTAAACACCATTCTAACATAACTAGGTCTGCAAGTAATTATTATTAACACAAAATTTAATATTTCATTTCGGGACACTCGGATTGCACAACATTTGGAAAGGACCCTGCCTAGGTTAATTGTGAGGATAATTAAAAGAGGGGAAAGTTCTGGTAAAATTTAGGTTATTATTGAACAGTTCACTCTATGGTCCATAGGAATACAGTACTAAAAGTTTCAACCTGCTTTTGTCGATGCAGCGGTTGGCGGGAGGCGAGATGGCGAGGCAAAGAGCACACATACAACCACTTGCTCTTGACGTATCGGCACTTTAATTCTTCTTAGCGTCGCAAACTTTTCCATTTAGTGCCTATGGAATTTTGCCAAGCTGTGTGGGATTTGGAACGGCATTCCCGAGGCTCAGTGAAACTACGTCTTCCAGGAGAGCCTCCTCGCTCCAGAAGGTGTTGCTCAGACCAATGCCAAACTCCAACTACTACTGCTGAGCCCGTTGTGCCGTGCAGTGCCCGTGCGCATTTTCCCGCGCTCGCCTGCCATCCACCTTTTACCGCTCCCTGACAGGCCGGGTATTCACCAGAGGTTTTGCATTCTAAATATCCTAACACATTGCCTGCGTATGGACCAGACGCAGAATTACAATTTTAAACATCTTACAACCGTCTCAACATTTGTTACATTTCAATTCTATTACAATATTGCTTGACATTTGACACAAACATTAATATTCACATTGAAACTTGTTTTCAGTTTTCTTAACACAATGACATAAAACAAAAAAGAAATGAAATCAGAACATCAATTACACAAATTTATCGAAAAATCAGATGGGAAAAAATTTACTTATATGTACAACAGTACAGCGTCGTTGTTATTACAAACTTAATTTGAATTCTTATGCGCGTCCCAAGATTTTACATACATACGGAAACTTAATGCAAAACTCGTCCCTCACACACTAGGGACAAACAGAAAGAGGAAAGATGAAGAATTTCTGCTGAACTGTTGGATAGAGCCACAAGTGATCCCACATTTCTGGAAAGGATTATTGCTGGGGATGAAAGTTGGTGCTAACACTCACACGAAGCGCCAAAGAGCTGAATGGTGGAGTCCTAGATCATCGGCCTCACAAAAAGTCATACGAAAACCTTCGAGAACAAAGACAATGTTGATCACAGTCTTTCATAGTAAAGGTTTAGTCCACCGGGAGAATGTTCCTCCAGGTCAAACAGCGAAACAAACTCTCTGCATCGAAGTCATGAAACTTTTGTGAGAAGTAATTCGACGTCGCCGCCCTGATTCGTTGCATTCTCAGGACTGATTCTTACTGTACGACAATCCAAGACCCATACTGCTTTATCAGTTACTGAGTATGTGGCAAGACATCCTGTTATTGCCATCCCAATTCCACCACGCTCGCCCGACCTCTCTCCCTACGATTTTGTCTTGTTTCCGCGAGTGAAGAGGCGATTGAAAGGAAAACTTCGTCAAGATATCGCACACATACAACGTCCTGTGACAAAAGAGCTTGCTTTCAAGACGTCCAGGAACGTTGGCAGCTGTGTGTAGGTAGCCATGAAGTTTCATATCAGCGCACACTCCGCTGCAGAGTGAAAATCTTATTCTGGAAACATCCCCCACGCTGTGGCTAAGCCATGTCTCCGCAATATCCTTTCTTTCAGGAGTGCTACTTCTGCAAGGTTCGCAAGAGAGCTTCTGTAAAGTTTGGAAGGTAGGGGACGAGGTACTGGCAGAAGTAAAGCTGTGAGGACGGGTCGTGAGTCCTGCTTAGGGAGCTCAGTTGGTGGAGCACTTGCCCGCAAAAGGCAAAGGTCCCGAGTTCGAGTCTCGGTCTGGCACACAATTTTAATCTGCCAGGAAGTTTCTTTCTCACCTTACTTTGTCGCCCATTGGAACCCGACTGCTGAATTCCGTGAAACGAGGGTCATTCTATGAATCTGTGACAAGTTTTGGACAAGAAGGATCGCAGAATCGACCTCAAATGTAAAGAAAACTGTGAGTACCAGGGCTTTTAATGTCATCGTTATTCATGTAGGTACAGTAAAAGATATTTTCCAGCTATTGTACAGTGGGCCTAATCTTTACGAGGATGGGCATTGTACTTTAATAGACGGCATACGACATTATTCAGTGTAATACCAGGGCGTGATACGACACAATTACGGACAGTCGTAAACAAGTTCGTAATAATAATATTAAGAATGACGGTAATAATAATAATAATTACAACAGCATTGGATAATCGTAAACAGTAACATAATACTAACAACAACGACAATAACAATAGTTACAGTAGCAACACTGTTGCTTTTAACAGTTTTTTAAAAGCGATTACAATGACGAATATGTCACGCCTCGCCACTGCCAAGCTTATCTGTGGAGTTTCGGTTCACCCTGTAAACATTTTGATCTGTAAGGTAACTACACCTCATTGCGTTTTTTTATACGACAGTTTCTGAAGATGGCTTGATAGCCGAAAGGTTTGAAATTGTAAAGGTCATTACAATCAAAAAAGCGATCAAGGCGGATTGTTAAGAGTGCACTGTCTAGTGCAGGGCTACGCAGGAAGTTCCCAACTCCACGCGTGCTGCATGTGCGGACCGCGTGCGGGTTAAGGCCCGACCTTTCACTCGGCTCTGCTCGGTCCTTCTCGGCAGTACCCATAACATTGCGACATTTCATTTAGCATTACGGTGCGGCAGTGTTCAGTGTCACAACTCTTTGAGTTCGGCAGAAACGTGCTGTCAGCGCTGTTTACCGTTCGCTATTTGTTCGTGCTATGAAGGACGTTAACAGGTCCAGTGGCTGCACAAAAAGAGGATGTATAGCGATTATCAAATGGTTCAAATGGCTCTGAGCACTTATGGGACTTAACATCGATGGTCATCAGTCCCCTAGAACTTAGAACTACTTAAACCTAAGTAACCTAAGGACAGCACACAACACCCAGCCATCACGAGGCAGAGAAAATCTCTGACCCCGCCGGGAATCGAACCCGGGAACCCGGGCGTGGGAAGCGAGAACGCTACCGCACGACCACGAGATGCGGGCTAGCGATTATCGTCACAATCATTTAACATGAATGGAAATCACAGAAGGGAGGGATGAGATTCCCAGTTCGGGTAAGCGTCGGGTACGGATATTTGCAGTGAAATTACAATACAAATTACGTTACAATATCATGCAGAAAGAACTTACACATTGAATTGACAATGAAAGAGCAAGAAATTACAACTATCGACGGACGGGATACACTGCTATGTATATGAATAATCACTATGTGGTAAATGTGCAGTCATGTAGCAGGTGGAGAAATTAGTGCCACGAACAGTAAAATTTTCTGAAATTGGAAAATTTGTGGTTATTTTCTATGGGACCAAACTGCTGACGTCATCGGTCCCTAGGCTTACACACTACCTAATCTAACTTACACTAACTTACGCTAAAGACAACAAACGCACCAGTGCACGAGGGAGGACTCGAACCTCCGAGGCCGGCCGAGGTGACCGAGCGGTTCTAGGCGCTTCAGTCCGGAACCATGCGACTGCTACGGTCGCAGGTTCGAATCCTGCCTCGGCCATGGATGTGTGTGATGTCCTTCGGTTGGTTAGGTTTAAGTAGTTCTAGGGGACTGATGACCTCAGATGTTAAGTCCCATAGAGCTCAAAGCCATTTGAACCTTTTTTTTTTTTTGAGCCTCCGACGGGGGAGCCACGCGGACCGTGGCAAAGCTCGGCTATCCCGCTCGCCTAAAAATTTCTGAAGTTCCACGCATTATTCCAGCGTCAGATGCAATATTTTTCAGTGCAACTGGACGAAGAATATGGAGACTTTATTTATCACTGCAAAACAGTTGGTTAAGTTAGAGGCTATGTATGAAACAATTTTTCTTTTACAATGCGCTATTGTTAATTTAATGTAGGACAAAGGGCTGCACAAATGAAAATAAGAACATCTGGAATTGATTGCCGACTTCGCGTTGTAAGTAGTTTCGGCTGCACACTGCCCACAGTAAGATATTGGAGGGTAACTTCTTTCTGGTTTGATGCGGATGCATTTGAAAAGATAAATGCATTGCGGAAGGGACACACACTAACAATGTATGGTATTCGGACATGTCCGAAGGAACAGATACCACCGGTGACCATGCAGCTCCCTCAGAAGAAAATGATAATTAAATCAAGACCCTAAGCTGTCGACAGGCGTTGATATACATCAATGGGGACACTTGAAAATGTGTGTCCCGACCGGGACTCGAACCCGGGATCTCCCACCTACATGGCAGGCGCTCTATCCATCTCAGCCACCGAGAGCGCACAGTAAGGTGCGACTCAGGGATTTATCCCTTGCCGACCGGGGTGGTCGAGCGGTTCTAGGCGCTACAGTGTGGAACCGCGCGACAGCTACGGTCGCTGGTTCGAAGCCTGCTTCGGGCATGGATTTGTGTGATGTCCTTAGGTTAGTAAGGTTTAAGTAGTTCTAAGTTCTAGGGGACTGGTGACCTTAGAAGTTAAGCCCCATAGTGCTCAGAGCCATTTGAACCATTTATCCCTTGCACGCTCCCTGTGAGACCCACCTTCTTCTTCCTAAATATTCTGAGGACAGCGTCCATCTTACATCTGTTTTCAAGCTGTTTTCGGGATGGTTTGTCGTTTCAGTTGCTAGCAACCCTGTGCATGTGCAGATATAGCTGTTTGATCTAAATGGTAATTCTCGTTTAGAGACAAACACCTTTAATGTTAAAATTGTCTAGGACGTTTCCATAATAAGGTTGCAAAAGTTGTACAGTATTTCGATCAACATACGAGGTCTGTTCAAAAAATTTCTGAACATTCGTCATTTCGAGCCAGTCGTGTGTTGGAGCGAAATGTGGCTGGCATCCATGCATACGTCTGTGTTTGATGTGTAACTGCAGGAAGTATCATTGTTGTATGTTTGTTAATTATTGTTCAGTGCTGTATTCAGTAGAATGTTGTGTCGCACAGTTTGCCAGTTTCGAGATGGCAGGATTAGCGGAGCATTGCGTCTACATTAAATTTTGCGCGAAATTCAAGAATACCTTTGCAGATGCACACCAAATGATGGGTGCTTAAGCCGTACTCTGTGTTACGAATGGTTCTCACGATTTAAAAATGGCCGGACGGAAGTTATAGACGACCCTAGTTCAGGACGCCCTTCGACATCTACCGACGACGCTCACGTCTGGAACGTCAACGAAATTACGCGTGCCAATCAAAGACTGTCTGTCCGAGAGGTTGCAGAAGAGAGTAACATTTTAGTTGGATCACTTCATGAAATCCTGACACAGCATCGTGGAATGCGTCGTGTTGCCGCCAAGTTCGTCCCATGCCTCATGAGTCAAGACCAGAATGACCAGTCGGTGCGTGACTGTTGCACAAGATACGAAATTACTTGTGCTGCCTCATGCGCCATAATCTCCAGACCTGGCCCCTGCAGAAGTTATTTTATTGCCAGAGTTGAAAACCGTGTTTAAACGACGAAGATTTCCAGTGATAGAATAGAGAAAAGAAAATTCACAGGCAGCGCTTCGCGCGATCGATTAAGAGGCGTTACCAATTGTAGGTAAGATTAGAAAAAGTATGTGAACAACATTTCGGTATTTATCGAACAGACCCCGTATGTGTGAGAAAGTGTTTTTCGGTTATGCAACTAATAAGTCACGATTTCGTGGTAGCCTGAGTGCGAAAATCCGTGAAATTTTTTGCGTCTGTCCGTATGACGACAGTGTATCAGAAAAAAATATATTCTGTCCTCAGCGAGATAAAATAAATAAATAATACTGAAAATTCGTCTTGTTGCTCATCTGCGATGTTAAGAAATGTGAAATACACTGCTGGCCGTTAAAATTGCTACACCAAGAAGAAATACAGGTGATAAACGGGTATTCATTGGACAAATATATTATACTGGAACTGACGTGTGATTACCTTTTCACGCAATTTAGATGCATAGATCCTGAGAAATCAGTACCCAGAACAACCACCTCTGGCAGTAATAATGGCCTTGGTACGCCTGGGCATTGAGTCACACAGAGCTTGGATGGCGTGTACAGGTACAGCTGCCCATGCAGCCTCAACACGATACCACAGTTCATCAAGAGTAGTGACTGGCGTATTGTGACGAGCCAGTTGCTCGGCCTCCATTGACCAGACGTTTTCAATTGGTGAGAGATCCGGAGAATGAGCTGGCCAGGGCAGCAGTGGAACATTTTCTGTATCCAGAAAGGCACGTACAGGACCTGCAACATGTGGTCGTGCATTATCCTGCTGAAATGTAGGGTTTCGCAGGGATCGAATGAGGGGCAGAGCCACAGATCGTAACACATCTGAAATGTAACGTCCATTGTTCAAAGTGCCGTCAATGCGAACAAGAGGTGACCGTAACGTGTAACCAATGGCACCCTATACCATCACGCCGGGTGGTACGCCAGTGTGGCGATGACGAATACACGTTTCCAATTTGCGTTCACCGCGATGTCGCCAAACACGGATGTGAGCATCATGATGCTGTAAACAGAACCTGGATTCATCCGATAAAATGACGTTTTGCCATTCGTGCACCCAGGTTCGTCGTTGAGTACACCATCGCAGGTGCTCCTGTCTGTGATGCAGCGTCAAGGGTAACCGCAGCCATGGTCTCCGAGCTGACAGTACATGCTGCTGCAAACGTCGTCGAACTGTCCGTGCAGATGGTTGTTGTCTTGCAAACGTCCCCATCTTTTGACTAAGGGATCGAGACGTGGCTGCACGATCCGTTACAGCCATGCGGATAAGATGCCTGTCATTTCGACTGCTAGTGATACGCGGCCGTTGGGATGCAGCACGGCGTTCCGTATTACCCTCTTGAACCCACCGATTCCATATTCTGCTAACAGTCATTGGATCTCGACCAACGCGAGCAGCAATGTCGCGATACGATAAATCGCAATCGCGATAGGCTGCAATCCGACTTTTGTCAAAGTCGTAAACGTCATGGTACGCATTTCTCCTCCTTACAGGAGGCATCACAACAACGTTTCACCAGGCAACGCCGGTCAACTGCTGTTTGTGTATGAGAAATCGGTTGGAAACTTTCCTCATGTCATCACGTTGTAGGTGTCGCCACCGGCGCCAACCTTGTGTGAAAGCTCTGAAAAGCTAATCATTTGCATATCACAGCATCTTCTTCCTGTCGGTTAAATTTCGCGTCTGTAGCACGTCAGCTTCGTGGTGTATCAGTTTTAATGGCGCGTAGTGTATAAATCGAGTCGTATACAGTGTTCAAAAATGGTTCAAATGGCTCTGAGCACTATGGGACTTAACATCTATGGTCATCAGGCCCCTAGAACTTAGAACTACTTAAACCTAACTACCCTAAGGACATCACACAACACCCAGTCATCACGAGGCAGTATACAGTGTGACCGCAGTGACATTCAGACACGGCGTGTTCGCAGAGTTTCCCCCTCTTTTCCTTCTTCGCGGTCAGACAGCGTAGTGTGGAGGTGGGGGGAACAGTGCCGGCCGATGTAAATGCTATGACAATCGTCTTATGGTACGGCTCGTCAGCCGACTTCTTGGTCACCCTTGGTCTAGTGTGATTATGATCGCGGACTCTGTTCTCGATTTCATGTCATTTATTGGAACGAACCGAATTATTGGTGCCTGTTGCAACTTTCTACAACTTGCTGCAACTGGTGTCGCTGCAGTTACTTCAGACGGCAGAAACATTCATTACGGCGATCCGCTGCGCGCAGGGCTGCTCGTTCGCCAGCGTACGAATTCACGGCGCACCCCTTTTATCTCCTGGAAGCCGTGCTCAGCGACCCCGATACGCAGAGGGGGCGGCGGCATGGAACTCCGCAAAGCGGCCTTCGGCGGGCGAGTCAGCGAACGGGCGATACCTCGCAATGAAACGCAAGGGGGGAGATATCGCCGCCGGCTGCCGGCTGCCGGCGTCCCTCGCGGGCGGGGCCATTCTTCGCAACAAAAGCGAGGCAGTCCTACTTCCGCCATAAGCCGGGGATTCCTGGCAACTTGAAGAAATCAGGCCGTTTGACAGCCGCTGCGCTCGGCGCAGGCGCCCGCTACCGCAGTCACGAACTTATTCCGTGTCTTCCGCGAGCTTTTGGACACGCTCAGCCACTTCTCGAACGGAAATTAGTGATTTTCTTTCCCGACGTGTTCCTATTAGTTTGGTTCCTGTTTGTTTAGCACTTCATTCGTGTTGAGAACTCGATTATACTTCCTAGACTAATGCTATTAATATAGGTCTCGTAATAACCCTAATTATTCTTTTGCACCCTTGGAACGAGTTAATCAAGATACCGCCTGGCAGACGCATTCGTTAGGCACCATTTATAGAATAGTTCGCGGTGGAAACTTTTCTCTTATTGAAATATCGAACTTTTGTATTTCTGTTCTTTTCAATTGCATATCAATTTAGGGTACGTTAATACACACATAAAAAAAGTTTTGCATCACCCCAGTCCCCAGATATCCTGAATACAGAAGTTGACTGTTGATATTGCATCACAGATACATTCCCTTTGACTGTTCAGAGATGTCACTAAACCCACCCGAAGATGTAAACAACGATATATGAACAGCGCCTATTAGACGGAGGGTATCCGACAGCCGATCAGTTCCAGTCATTCCACCAGGAAGGAGGTACACGGCTCATGTTGTCTGTAGTTCAGCTATGCCTAGACGGTCAATACCACGGTTCGATCGCGTCCGCGCTGTTACTTTGTACCAGGAATGGCTCTCAACAAGGGATTTGTCCAAATTGTCCAGGCGTCTCAGAGTGAAGCAAAGCAATGTTGTTCGGACGTGGAGAAGATAGAGAGAGACAAGAAGTGTTGATGACACGGCTCGCTCACGCCACCCAAGGGCTACTACTGCAGTGGATGACCGCTACCTATTGATAATGGCTCGGAGGAACCCTGACAGCAACGCCACCATGTTGAATAATGCTTTTCGTGCAGCCACAGGACGTCGTGTTACGACTGAAGCTGTGTCCAATAGACTGCGTGATGCGCAACTTCACTCCCGACGTCCATGGCGAGGTAAATCTTTGTAACCACGACACCGTGCAGCGCGGCACAGATGAGCCCAACAACATGCTGATGGAGCGCTCATGATTGGCATCACATTCTCTTTGCCGATGAGTGTCGCATATGCCTTCAACCAGACTATCGTCGGAGACGTGTTTGGAGGCAACCCAGTCAGGCTGAACACCTTAGACACACTGTCCAGCGAGTGCAGCAAGGTGGAGGTTCCCTGCTGTTTCGGTTGGCATTATGTGAGGCCGACGTATGCCGCTAGTGGTCATGGAAGGCGCCGTCACGGCTGTACGATACGTGAATGCCATCCTCCGACCGATAGTGCAACGATATCGCCAGCATTTTGGTGAGGTATTCGTCTTCATGGACGACAATTCGCGGCCCCATCTTGTACATCTTGTAAACGACTTCCTTCAGCATAATGACATCGCTTGACTAGAAGGGCCGCATTGTTACTTTGTGCCACGGAGGGCTCTCAACAATGGAATTGTCCAGGCGTCTCAGAGTGAAGCAAAGCAATGTTGTTCGGACATAGAGGAGATACAGAGAGACATGAACTATCGATGACACGCCTCGGTCACGCCGCCGAAGGCCTACTATTCCCCAGACATGAACCCTATCGAAAATGCCTGGGATGGATTGAAAAGGGCTGTTTATGGACGACGTGACCCATCACTCACTCTGAGGGATCCATGCCAAATCGCCGATGAGGAGTGGGACAATCTGGACTAACAGTGCCTAGATGAACCTGTGGATAGTACCCCAGCGCAAATACAGCCATGCATCAATGCAAGATGACGTACTACTGGGTATTAGAGGTACCGGCTTGTACAGCAGTCTGGACCACCACCTCTGAATGTCTCGCTGTAAGGGGATACAACATGCAATGTGTGGTTTTCATGAGCAATAAAAAGTGCGGAAATGATGTTTATGTTGATCTCTTTCTATTTTCTGTACAGGCTCCGGAACCCTCGGAATCGAGGTGATGCAAAACAATTTTTTGATGTGTGTAATTTTTGCTTTGGGGCCGTCGAATCGCAAGTGAGTGAAATATTTTTGTTTATACTGTTTCGTTTAGATTTAGGACATTTCGTATACAGGTTATTAAGAGTTCTGGCAGTTCCTGCTTCTCTGTGATGCAGTAATAATTTAAGGTTCTGCTTACAGATTTCGTCGTGGATGTTCATCTACATCAGGGGCGGGCAGGAATCCTTCACGTGTGCGGTGCACTTGCACGCGTGCAGTTAACAGGTGTTCCGCGTGCACGCAGGGGCAAGCTGGCCACCCGCTTCTCTCCCCTCCCCACCATTCCGTCTCACCACTCCTTCCTCTGTAATGCGGTTTGTTTCCTAGCTTGCTTTACTGAATAAAGGAATAAGGTTAGTAGGAGTGCTTGAAAGAAATCATGGTTTGAAAGAGTGCCTTTTACCTACGATACATTTTATTTAATTATCACAGGTGGAGTTTACAATACGTTTGATGTCTGGAACAAAATTTCTACATACAGACAAACGCAAACAGTTACGTAAATTTCCATCGCTGATGTTTGCTCTTAACCGAGACATTAATTTTCATAACAGAAAAAAACTCTCACAAACGTATGTCGAGCCAAACACTGACATTATCTTCGCGGCTTCACGATGGAGACGAGGAAACTCTTGCTGTGGAAAGTCGTGATAAAAGTCTGTTACACGTCTTGCCAAAAGGAACTTGTCTCTCAGCCGTGAATTACACTGTAGATCTATTAATTCCATTTGCAAATTGGGATGAATATCATCTACAGAAACAGCAAATGGTCTCGAGAACCATTCAAATGCTTGGGATAAATATGATACATCCCAAAATCGCTTGAGGAATTCCTCTTTTATTGCACTAAGTATGGAAACATATTCTTTGCAATTCTGTTCTCGCACAGTAGACAGAGTAGGGAAATGGACTGTGTTCCCTGATGAGTGCTGTCTTTCCCACAGATCAAGCTTGCTAGTGAAAGCTTGCACCTTTTCAGCCATTTCACAAATTAGCTGATTTTCTCCTTGTAAACTTGTGTTCAGTGCATTCATGTGTCCGGTAATGTCCACTAAAAATGGAAGGGCGGCAACCCACTCTGGATCTTCTAACTTGGGGTCGTACCTTCCTTTGTCCTTTAAGAACTGATTTATTGGTATTCTCAGCTCAAAAATCTTTTGAGTACATTACCGCGTCTAAGCCAGCGGACTTCACTGTGGTAAGGTATGTCACCGTACTCTTCCCCAATTTCAGCTAAGTATGTGTGAAACTGTCTATGCGTAAGCCCGTGGCATTTCAAATAATTAACTGCCCGAATAACCATTTGCATGACGTCCCCCAGTTTTGCTGCTTTTGCACAGAGTACTTCTTGGTGCAAAATACAGTGGATGCTGTACAATGATTCTTCTGTACGCTGTGGCTTTCTTCTGAGTAATCCAACAAATCCCATTTGTTCCCCTTTCATTGCAGGTGCTCCGTCTGTTGTCACTGACACCAAACGTTCCCAGTTTAAGCCAGCTTCTTCAACGGATTTTAGGATGTCCGCGCCGGTGGTCATGCTTTTTAAAGATATTGTTATATCCTAGCCAGTAATGCCAACCGAGCCCGCTGCCAAAAGGTTGGCAGCATCAAAGTCCGGATGCCGTCCGCATAAGCAGCGCCAGCGAGACAGGAACTCGCCGCAAGTCTGCGCGCGCCACCGCTGGCTTCTGGCTTCTTAAGCGCCGGAGTCGCGAGCGCTAGGACAGTTCTGTATTCGCCGCTCAGTTGTATACTCGCCACCGAATTGTGTACTTGCTAGTCAGTTGTGTGTTCATCGCAGCAGAGTTGTTGTTTGACGTCAGCCGACGCTGACCTAGCCGCTCCGACTCGAACTAGACAGATTTCTGTAGACACGGAGTTCACCACTGTGTTTCTGTGTCTTCGTTAATAAAGATAAGTACCGACTTTGATTTAATCAGAGTGTTTGGTTTTTCATCTTTATTTTCACTGTTCCAGCGGACCGGTCGGCCCGCTATTAAAAGTGTGGCGGTGACTTCGTAAGCCGTTTCTACCGCGAATTGTTTGTCGCTACGAACACCGCCACAAAAGATATCATATCTAAAAAATCCTCTGTTATGTGCAGAGCAGTGTCCACGCCGCGGACATAAATCACTAATTGCGCGGTGTCTGAAATATCTGTGGATTCATCAAGTGCGATAGAAAATGCAATAAGCTTCTGCACTGCACTCCTTAATTGACGCTAAACGTCACCTGCCATGGCACTTATACGACGACTTACAGTCCGCCGAGAAAGAGTGATAGCTCGAAACTGACTTGCATTCAGTGGGCAAAGTAAATCAGCAGCGTCATTGATGCACTCCTTTATAAACTCACCTTCATGGTTTTCCAGATCTCGGTATATTAAGCGCAATCTTATAACTTGGCACGTACCGCTGGGCTATCATTGCTGTCGTCCTGAAAAATTGAATACAATGCTCCATAAAATGTAAAATCAGTTAGATGAGAGACACGACGAAAGAAAGTCGCAGATCTCTCGTGACAACAGCAACTTACGTCAGATTCATCTCGTATCGTCAGATCGCTCTTCTTAAGTTCAGTCAATTTCCCTATCCGCTCAGAATCCGACAATACATTGTACTCGTCCTTGTGAAATTTATTATAATGGCGTTCAATACTAAACTTCCGCTGACCAGCGAAAATATGCCACATATTAAACATTTCGAATTTTCACGTTTTTGTACAAAGAAAAATTGATTCTCCCGTTCCTTTTTAAAAGACAGCAAATCTCCACTTCTCCGTTTCCTTGCTTCACTCTGCATTTTCCGGTACCTCAAATACAATGTTCACTACGCAGTGGTCGCTTTGCATCAACGTCCGCAGCTTAGCCTGGTACTACACTGCCGCAACCTGCCGGCTGTCACCACTGTCGTCGACTGCACGCGGGCAGCACACGTGCAGCGCTGTGCGCTCATGAGCCGCGTGCAACGTTTGCCCGCCCCTGATCTACATGTTTTGTTTTTGTTCCTTTCTTAACAGCTATTCTTTTTAAAACTACCGTTTGAAATTTTGGTTTCTGATGTCACAGCATACGGCAAGAAAGGAAGAATGAATTGATTGTTAGTGTTAATAACAATCATCCTCCTTTACCTCCTCTGCATTACTGCAGATGACGTGTCACTGAGCACATTTTTTCTGTGCATGCAGTACACGTGAGGCGCCTAGTTGTTTCCATTGCACTGTGTGGAATACGAAGGTTCTGTTATAGTTCACTAACCTGCTGTCTTCAAGTTGATGTCCCCAGCGCAGAAAACAGCACGCAGGTCATTAAGTTCTGTATCTTGAGGCTGAAAATGACTTTTAGCGAGGTTCTGCTCCGAAATAATGTATCACTTCTTTGGGAAGTCACTCGCGTATTTTAATATAGCCACACGAGAAGACTACATGATCTTAATACAACACTTTCTGATACAACACAATGTGTACGAAAATGTATCTTTACCCTGTTTGTGGCACGTGTCTGTGCCTCATGACTGCCGGAGTGAATCTTTCAATACTGAATACTGGCAAACACATCCTGCCACAGACAACAGACTGTACATCTCGACTGCCTAATCCAGAGTGACGAACAGGAACTTAAATAAAAATTGGAAGCACATACTACGACAGACAACATGTCTGTTCTTCTCGAATGTCTAATCCAGAGAGACGAACAGCCCGAAACACTTCGCGCGCCATATCAGAAAAGGCGTGACCCGAACAACATTATTACAGAATAATCGTTTAAACCATTTGATTTTAATATAAAGTTCTTTCAGTTCATTTTTCACCCAGAGTTTTCGTGCGATATCCAGTGTTTTCTTCGCAGTTGTTGTGTTTAAACGATTATTCTGTAATAATGTTGTTACAATGTATATTCTTTGCACTTTGCGATTATGTCTTCTCTTCTGCTGTACGAACCTTGCACCCAGCTGATTCCAGACGCCATATTTGTTTACAAATGTGGCAGTATACATGTGAAGTGTTACGACAGAAAAAGGAACCTGTGACCACTGGAGGTACTCTAGTTTACTTATTAAAGTTTACCATTAAATATCAGTTTAATTTTTTGTCAAAAGTTATCCAAAACCATATTCTGAAATAGTGTCTTGTTTCTCCACTAGGCAGTGCCACAAGTTCCTCCAAATGTCGTAACACAACATACACACATATGTAATACTAACTAATGTAAATCCACCCGATGATGGAGGTTTAAACCTTCGAAACGCGTCGTGGAAAAAATAAAACGGTGACTGGTAACAGTAAACTTGTTATTTCATTTAATATCAGATATTTGTTTTCAGCAGTGGCTTTCTAGATGTAAAGTTTCTTCTGCATTTGTATAAAGTATGTACCACTGTTGTTTATTGTAATTATTTTTCATATCTTGTTCCACGTTTGTAGGATGATGGTTGTGGTGTTTTGAGTAGTGTTTTAAGTTCTCTGTAAATGTGGATTGTCTGTTTCATCCTTCCAACACCTAATGTGTTCTTGGTACTGTGTTTCAAAATTCCTGCTCACGTTGTGTCTATGTATACTGCAACACAACTTTTAAATTCAAGTCTGTGCATTTTTGATCACTGGAATTTGCCTCTCTTGAGTGTTCGTTGGCTTAAGCTTGATAAGAGGATTTGCACACTGAATAGAAGTAGATGATTCGCTCTTATACAGATAAATTAACGTATAGAGTGGGAAATATATATAGCAATATGGCTTCCAAATAGCCTCTCTCTCACATAAGCGCACACGAACACATGAAAAAATCACAGTAATCACTAAATCACATTCAACATTTCACAGTAACATTCGAAAGTTGGCAACAACATTAGACAGTTGGCAACACCAGCTAAAACAAAACATCAAAACAAGCGTTCATTTCCTAGTGCTATGAAGTCTACAAACAAAGTTTCAGATGGCAGATGGCAGTTATAAGGGGAAGTACAGAGGTAACAAAGGAACTGAACCACAGTAAGCAGATCAACAGTCTCGAAATCTTTGAGTAGAAGTTTAAATTATTACTACGTCATAGAAGAAAAAATTCCAGATATGTTTATAATCTGTATGTGCAACGTTTCAAATATGAACTAAGTAGTACAAACACAATTATGTACAAATTCCAGTCCACTGAACATGCCTCACAGAGAATAAAGGCGAAAAGCGTATAGCAGAAAAAATGCGTCATTCTGTTGAGATTGCACTGTTCCAAATTAAATGTTATCACCATACCGTATTGTCTCTTATTATCTTAGCATTAAAACCAGTAAACTCCCGATTCTTTAAAGAACCGAACTCCCTTTTGTAAAACAGCTTCAAAAGTTGGCTTACTTTACAACTGAGTTAATGTGTTAAAAATATGACACTAAACATGTAAATAAGAAAAGGTTTAGGAAAAGTTTGAAATTACACGTGAAACATCCAAAGAGTCTCTAAGTGCTTTCATTATGGAACCCAGTGTGGGTGCTCTGTGCTGCATTTTGAGCAAGAGCTACTTTTTCCCACACCTCAATGACTATGATGTCATACCTCCTGAACTATGTGTCGTACAGTGATATAATTTTTCGCATACCTTCTCTAACATTTGTAGATATTGTCCGCAAAATTTTTTGCGAATACAGTAGCCAGTAAAGAAGTAATAAATTAAAACATCATGCCTGATACTGAACTGTGACAGCATGATCAGCGAAAATGTAGTATGCGATAAACTTTTTTCCTTTTGTCGTTTTGTGGGTGCGTCAGGGAGAAAAAGGTTGGTAAGAGTCTGAAATTATATTTAAAGTTTGTGGGAAGTCTCAATATCAGTGCATGAGTAAAGCTTGGCCATATATACGCCGTCAATTACACACATTTATTGACTGTAATAATTGTCTTATTGTATTAAACTGTTATTGTAATGGATGGTTCCTTTGAAAGGGCACGGCCGACTTCCTTCCCCGTCCTTACCTAATTCGATGAGACCGATGGCCTCGCTGTCTGGTCTCCTTCCCCAAAGACCCCAATCCAAAGACCCCCCTTATTGTAATGTTATATCTCTCAAAGAGTAGATTATTACAGCTTTTTAAATTTTTAAACTCGGTCAATAATTACGTGAAAATCTGAATATCAGATTTCATTGCCCTTGGAAACCGTTAGATAGTTATCTTCAACTGATACTGCGTTCCTGGATAGCGGTTTAGTAGTATAAATTGTAATATCCTACATCTTGTTGGTGAGGTAAACGATAAACTGTGTTTCCATGGGCTGTAAACAGAAATCTAGTTCCCTTAAAATATGTATTGCAACAAATACAACAGTGACTGAACTTCTTTTCAAGCGCAATTGAGATATTTTTGATACTGTAAGACGAATATACGTATTCCTGTGTCCGAGGCCTGGCATCCACAACTGTAACCAGTGTCTGGTAACAGTACACAGTATGGATACTGACCACAAACAAGTTTGTTCAAATTCAGAAAATTATCAAATTCATTGAGAGTTAGAACAACAAATCGCTGTCCTCCAGTATAATCAAAATTTCCTTTAAAATTATGATAAAGATGCACAGGAATCTAATGTGCAGTATGTGGATCTATTGATAGCGCATGAATTTCCGGTCGTATGACAAGAGTCAGACGAAACGATTATGTCTGAAGCATTGGGTTTACAGGAAACACCGCTGTTTACTTTTGAAATCGTTCTTGTGATTAGAAAATCCTAAATTATTGTCAAATACTGTAATATATTTTGAAATTACCATTTCTAATTACGTGTGTGGCATATATGGTAGAGTAATAGCACTTATGCCTTCCAGCCTCAATAAGCACTCTTATGTGGGAATATCTGCCAGTCACATTACTCGGCTGTAAGCAGCACACTTGTTACGTCATGAAGTTACTCGCTGAGTTGACTAGTAAACCTTATGTTTCTTTCTACTTAAATGACAGTCTTGTCAAAGTTCTTTTTTTCTGTCTGTACTAACTGGTATGTACTTCGTTCTAAATGTCTTTCCAGTTCAGTGGTGTTTTAACATAGGTCCCCTTTGAAGACACTTGTGTAAATTTGCAAGACTGTAAAATTAAAAATTTGCTGATAACATTTTGTCACCAGGTCATCTGAAGATTGACAGACTGTCAAATGCGTAATGAATTATAAGCTGGTTCAGAAACATCATGTAGCTATTATTTTGAGACCAACCATCTACTTTAACGCCATTTTCATCACTAAGAAAGAGGAATGTGCTATTTTTTCTTGTAAGATTGTACGTATCACTTATTGCACTTCAAAACCAGTTACTGCAGGTTATTGAGATATAATTTTCAATCTAGCATGCTTTACATCGTTTTACTGGTTTCTTCCACGTTTTCGTGAATGAGTACTTGTTCCGTATGGAGTGATTTCTTTCTTTTTTTTATTCGATGGACTTCATTGTCTGAGCCCTACGAACATTTTTCCTTTCATCTTGTTTGAACACTACACGACTACTTAATCCCTTACCACCATCTACTATCAGCTTTTTAGTCACTTTTCTGCAGTTAAAATATTTGTACGTGATGATAAGCAGCATTAATGCGTTTCTCATCAGACAGTTACAAGTACTGATCTGTAATGACTCCGACTGCCTGATGGTTTCGAATTAAGTGGAAGGATGTTTTAGGTGTGGAATATCGTTGGTGCATCGCAATTTACACGCTGTAATGGTACCATCACACGAGAAAATATCGTCTCCAGCGTACCGTGAGAATAGATTTTATCAGCGATTAGCAATTACCCAAAAATCAACTTCTTTAGCTGCGTTTCCAGTGTCGTTATGAATCAGTTAAGGTTTTGAACTACGGTTCCACTTTCGCTGCAAGCATTTCTTAAAAAGTTGGATTTATTTCAACTAAATCCATCATAGTCATCTGCAGCAATGTATCAGATTTCAAAAATATTTATACTCGAACTTGCACAGTAAAGTTCGTATAATTCAAGAACACCTTTCCGGTATCAAGCCTCCCTTTGCAAGTTGCAAAGTTTGCCCGTATTACCCCCGCTGCTTTCCGCTCCCCAGTTTCAGAGCGCCCCAGACTATATCCAACTGATCACCTACGAAACTCAACCGTGAATTAAATACAGTTTACTGTACAAGTCGGAAAGCATACTGTGGAAACGCTACAAATCATCCTGTAGACAATACTGGAAGTTTCAAAAAGATTCATTCGATTTCAGCTTCTACAACAAACAATAATAACAGAATTGTGGTGTGAATTTTAATTTAAAGATCAAAACTATAAGTTTACCTTCCCACCAGGCTCGTCTCGTTGCCTATTGCTAACAGGGTCTTCCTGATCCTACAGCATTTTCGCTTACTGTCTACCCAGTTTACGTCTTGGCGATTTGCCGATATCACAATAAAAAATTGGCGTTTACATTCTCCAGTTCCACAGGGGAATTTAAACAATAACTCTTTCCTAGCTCCATACATGAGTGGAACAAGAATAAAACCTACAACGGTAGGTATCCACGCTCTTCACACTGGTTTTCTTGGAATAGATGTACATGAAGATGTAGATTCAACCGGAGCGTGATTTTCGTCGAGAGTGTGGCAATGCACCTCTTACACCAATGAGCTTTCACGGTGATGTATTGGACCTAAGAGGGCGTCCAATCTCGTATTGCACCACTGGACTCCAAGATCCCCTTGCCTCACAGTATATGGTTTGTTTAGCGTTAGTGAAAGACTCCGTCTATGTGCTGTCCTTCCGACCAACTTATTGGGTAACGTGCGACGTTACAAAGCAACAACGGTATGAGAGGCGCCTATAAAAATGTTCATAAAAGTGTAGGACTTACCTGACTATCGTCTGGATATTGCCGTGCGTCTGGTAGTTCACGTTAGTGAACAATAAATGAGAACATCGGTCAGAAAAAATTGCAATAAATACTGCTAGATTATAAGTGCATACATGTAAAAGGTGTACTCTTGGCAAATCGGATGGTTCTTATCAAAATAAAGACGCCGCCGTGGTCCTAAGTATAATTTCAAACTTCATTCATGTAGAAGATATAGTCTTGCAAACGCGGAGGAATTTTTTCAAGCACCCTTTGTTATACGATTTATTTAGGACATAACTAGTTTCTATATTCGTATGACAAAAAGAACACTTGCTGAGGAGCTATTAAGGTACATTCCATGTTTGACATACCCATAAATCATCTTCAGCTTCGTGAAGTTCAATGATTTTTTTGGGAAGTATTGTTTTGATGAAACTCTACGACTTTTTCATTGCAAGCAATTTTTTAAGAAAATATAAATACAATAATTCTAGATACTTGATGGAGGAGTCATATGTAACAAAGACTAATGATGGCTGTCTGCAGTCGCAGCCGAAACGCATTTGATGCATCAAATTTATTTAAATGGATCCCGGCCGTGAAAGCCTACAATATCATAAAGGGTTAAGGATTTCTGTATTTTGTACCTGAAAAGGTCGTAATTTGGCAGAAACCAGTAATTACAATTTAAAAAAAAGAGGCGATTTAGACTGTGTTTTACTCATAAAAAATGAACTGTTTCAGCCTGACGGCAGGTTTAGTGCCACTGTCGAAACATAAAACTGTTTGTAGCGGCGAACAACATTGTACGTGAAGGCATCATGAGTGACGCACCGAATATTGTGCTAACGAACGAAGCGAAAAGTGCTTGAGAAAAGGAAGGGAACGTAAAATTTACATTTGTGAGTGGAAAGAGCATAAATCGCAAGGCACTAAAGCGATACTGGTGCCCTCATACACAGAAGAGATATGGTTTTGTTCCTAGAAAATTGCCTCCTGACAGCCTGAATGATACAACTTTGTATCTGCTGCTCGTAAACAAATTATGTTTCTCGTAATTAGCGTAGCTAGTAAGTAATGTACGTAAAATATTTGCAGCGTGCTTGTATAGTAGTGTAACACTTAGACTAAACTGGAATATTTTGAACATAATTCTTGTTTCTCATATAATTTTCATTCGAATGTAAGCCTAAGTATGGCAGTTTTTGGCAGAAAGATTCAGAATATTAGGAATGGAATTTCTTTCCTTTTCGGAAAAGAATTTGTTACTATCATTTTTCATACGAGATTCATCGGCAAATGATAAGATGCAATTCTTTCGGGGATTTTATGCACTTCATTATGACGAGCAGTCAATTTTTAGCTTTCCAGTGCACTGGGATGGATGATGTGAAGAGATAAGCAACAGAAGATTCTGTGTCACCATTGTTCATTGCCTTTAGAAAGTGTGGGTTTGTCAAAACACATTATGAACTGTTTTGCGTATTAAACCTCGCAGAGTGCAAATTTTCATCGAACAATTAAAGAACAGTTCACCCCTCGTAGATAAAAGGCTTCACAGAAATCCGGAATATGACAGACAGTGATGAAAAACGCTGAATCATTTCCAAAGTAAAGCCACTTCTCTCGATGCATTAGAGTCATTTCATGCAGGTAATTAGAGCAGATTTTTTAAAGGAATTTAAAAGGTTAGACCATAAGACACAATTCACCATGCAAGGACTGAAGCAGCATATAAACAGTTGCTGCTGATACCGGAAAAGGAAAACAACTGGTAATGCTGTGACCCTGAGTGATGATCTCCGGCAGGTTGTCTTCTGCCCGTATTCGAATCATTCATCTCTATTTAATAAACGGCAGAACTCTTTTGACAATACGGAAATACGTAATACTGGTAATAATATCGCTTTCCTGCTCTTCTGACATGAAAACAATGCCAGGAGTGGCTCAGCAGAGATATCTTAATGAATTCTGAAGTACGTTGTACACATTTCAGTGACGATGGTGAGGTTCGGAATCTCATAATTTAGTATGATTGTTGCATTAAACAGAACAATGACAGGCGTACGATTTCCCTTTTCCCAGTACTTGATCATTGTTAAATATTTGACTGCTATAGAGCAGGAGTTCGTTGCGTGGCACAATTTCCTGCCACGTGATAGAAATTTTGCCCTTATAAAGAGGAACAAAACATCATTTCATGCATATCATTCACACGAATTCACATTACTACATGCTTATCATTGCCAACGGCAAACACAACGGATTCCTCGTCTGTAATATGGAACCAGATGATTTCAGGGAACTTCACGTACTAGATCAAGGATTACCTACAGGCTCATTCAGAATAACTGGATATGAGTGACTACAAATTTCATGACACGACCCTACTACACTAAAGGAAAGAAAATGTCATAACATCTTATAACCGTGGGATTGTCAAACCAATACAAAGGAAACTGGGAGGTCATGGGAAAAGATATCAGCTGCCAGCAGACGTTTCAGCTTGTCGTATATTGTGTGATAAACTTTTGGCAATAAAAAGCGTCAAGAATAAAGGGTTACTTGTCATGTATCAGTACAACCCGGTTGATAATTGGAATTTACAACCACGAACTGTAAAGCGTATTTACACGCATGTCTGACATAACCCATTAATTGAGGACTGAAAATATAATGCTGAATGTACTGGTTTAGCGTAATTGCAATGGGAATAGTGTTAAATTTTACAACATCTCAATATGTCACAACAACATAACGTGTTTTGGCATATGTTGCTGTATGTTCTCAGAAGAAGCTTTCCATCTCTCCATTAACTAACACAGAAAAAAGAGTGTTTCAGCAGTACAACATAATAAATGCGCAGATACAACGTTGTTCGTCCTGAAAAACTTAAAGATAAAATTGGGAATAGAGTGATGGTTCCTACAAAATGTGCAGATTGTCGTTTTATCCCATACCCTGGTACAGTACCGGCATTAAGAAAGTGTAAATAAGTGGGAACTAGTAGCTGTCCCAGCCCCGATTCTTTAAAGTAACAGCCGCGAGGAGTAGACGCGAGGTTTGAGGCGCCATGTCACGGACTGCGCGGCCCCTCCCGAGGAGGTTCGAGTCCTCCCTTGGACATGGGTGTGTGTGTTGTTTTTAGAATCAATGAGTTTATAAGTAGCATGTCAGTCTAGGGACTGATGACCTCAGAAATTTGGTCGCTTCGGAATTCACGCACACATGAAGATTTTAAGGAATCGAAATCCCTTTTATAAAGCAGCTTCAAACGTTTTACTTTTCAGGGATGTTAATGAAATAAATCTTCAACGTTAAGCTTGTAAACTCCATTTTAAGGAAAAGGTACTTTTTGTTTAAGACGTCATATCACCAGAAATGTGTCATGTACAACGATATTATTTTGCGGGTAAGTTCAGTGATATATGTGAATATACTGTAAGACAGGCGAGAATGTAGGAAGTGATAAACTATTTTCCTTTCGTAATTTCGTGGTGGGTGAGAGCGAGGAAGAGTTTCATAAAAGTTTGATATTTTGTGAAAGATTATTGTAAGTCGCGAAACGCACACATTCACAAGTACTAGATGAGTATAGTGTGCGTAAACTGCATGCCGTTAGTTATGCTGTCTCACTACATGCAGAAACGTCCTGATCGCAATACTCGCCTTAGTTAAACCTTTAACATAAGATTATACTTCCAAATGAGCATGTTACGTAAGCATTAAAAATTTTTAAATTTCTGAAACAATTACGTTAAATTGTGTGGATAAAATTTCTATGTTAGGATTGCTAAAATTCCGTTATTGATGACTAGTTTCAGCTTACTGTCAAGCCACCTTCAGAACAATAAAAATTATTACTTAATTCAGAGTGTATCAGCCACGAGGCGTTTCACAACGTCCTAATCTGTTAAGCTGAATTGCTCTTCTCGTCGTGTCGTCATGACTACGTAATTTACAAAGTTATCCTTTTTAAACCCCGTTAATTATGTAGTGTGTACATGACAACAAGAGCGATTCAGCTTAAAAGATTATGTGGTTGTGTAACGCCTCTAGGCTGATACCCACTGAATTAACTGAAATTTTTCATTGATCTGAAGATGACTCGTCAAAGAGCTGAAACCAATGATCAATAAAGGAAGTTTAGCGATCACCACCAAGGATTTTTATCCACACAATTATAACGTAATTCTTTCCGAGGTTTAAAAATTTATAATGCTGTCATGACTCCCTAATTAAGCAATAAAAACTTAAGTTAAGGATTTAAGTTAGATAAATGTTATTTAGGAATGTCTGCATATCGTGAAGCAGCATAAGTAACAGGATGCAAATTACCCACAGCATATTAACCTAGAAGTTGAGAATGAGGGGACTTTGAGATTGTCTCCCGATTTGACAGCGTCAAACAACATTGTAATTACGTTAAATATTGAAATTCAAATTTTTGTTGTCCTGTAAGCGTTAGGCAGGCAACTCTCTACTGCGTTTGTGCACCATGAACTGCGTTAGCCGTTTAGTAATAAAGGTAAAGAAATTCTTTTGTTCTCTTATTATATATTCTTATTCTTAATTACAACACGATGTCAGCTCTCACTTATTTAAGGCTCTTAATATATATGAACTCTGATTACAATTTATTGGTTATGAACTGCAGATTAAAACTGAAGAAACTGCAAAAAGGTGGGAATTTAAGGAGATGGGACCTGGATAAGCTGGAAGAACCAGAGGTTGTACAGAGTTTCAGGGAGAGCATAAGGGAACAACTCACAGGAATGGGGGAAACAAATACATTAGAAGAAGAATGGGTGGCTCTGAGGGATGAAGTAGTGAAGGCAGCAGAGGATCAAGTAGGTAAAAAGACGAGGGCGAGTAGAAATCCTTGGGTAACAGAAGAAATATTGAATTTAATTGATGAAAGAAGAAAACATAAAAATGCAGTAAATGAAGCAGACGAAAAGGAATACAAACGTCTCAAAAATGAGATCGTCAGGAAGTGCAAAATGGCTAAGCAGGCATGGCTAGAGGACAAATGTAAGGATGTAGAGGCTTGTCTTACTAGGGGTAAGATAGATACTGCCTACAGGAAAATTAAAGAGACCTTTGGAGAAAAGAGAGCCACTAGTATGAATATCAAGAGGTTTGATGGAAACCCAGTTCTAAGCAAAGAAGGGAAAGCAGAAAGGTGGAAGGAGTATATAGAGGGTCTATACAAGGGTGATGTACTTGAAGAGAATATTATGGAAATGGAAGAGGATGTAGATGAAGATGAAATGGGAGATACGATACTGCGTGAAGAGTTTGCAGGAGCACTGAAAGACCTGAGTCGAAACAAGGCCACGGGAGTAGACAACATTCGATAGGAACTACTGACGGCCTTGGGAGAGCCAGTCCTGACTAAACTCTGCCATATGGTGAGCAAGATGTATGAGACAGGCGAAATACCCTCAGACTTCAAGAAGAATATAATAATTCCAATCCCAAAGAAAGCAGGTGTTGACAGATGTGAAAATTACAGAACTATCAGTTTAATAAGTCACAGCTACAAAATACTAACGCGAATTCTTTACAGACGAATGGAAAAACTGGTAGAAGCCGACCTCGGCGAATATCAGTTTGGATTCCGCAGAGGCAATACTGACCTTACGACTTATCTCAGAAAATAGATTAAAGAAAGCAAACCTACATTTCTAGCATTTGTAGACTTACAGAAAACTTTTGACAATGTTCACTAGAATACTCTCTTTCAAACTCTAAAGGTGGCAGGGGTAAAATACAGGGAGCGAAAGGCTATTTACAATTTGTACATAAACCAGATGGCAGTTATAAGAGTCGAGGGACATGAACGGGAAGCAGGGGTTGGGAAGGGAGTGAGACATGGTTGTAGCCTGTCCCCGATGTTATTCAATCTGTATACTGAGCAAGCAGTAAAGAAAACAAAAGAAAAATTCGGAGTAGGTATTAAAGTCCATGAAGAAGAAATAAAAACGTTGAGGTTCGCCGATGACATTGCAATTCTGTCAGCGACAGCAAAGGACTTGGAAGAGCAGTTGAACGGAATGGACAGTGTCTTGAAAGGAAAAACGAGGATAATGGAATGTAGTCGAATTAAGTCGGGTGATGCTGAGGGAATTAGATTAGGAAATGAGACACTTAAAGTAGTAAAGTAGTTTTGCTATTTGGGGAGCAAAATAACTGATGATGGTCGAAGTAGAGAGGATATAAAATGTAGACTGGCAATTGCAAGGAAAGCGTTTCTGAAGAAGAGAAATTTGTTAACATCGAGTATAGATTTAAGTGTCAGGAAGTCGTTTCTGAAAGTATTTGTATGGAGTGTAGCCATTTATGGAAGTGAAACATGGACGGTAAATAGTTTACACAAGAAGAGAATAGAAGCTTTCGAAATGTGGTGCTACAGAAGAATGCTGAAGATTAGATGGGTAGATCACATAACTAATGAGAAGGTATATAATAGAATTGGGGAGAAGAGGAGTTTGTGGCACAACTTGACAAGAAGAAGGGACCGGTTGGTAGGACATGTTCTGAGGCATCAAGGGATCACAAATTTAGCATTGGAGGGCAGCGTGGAGGGTTAAAATCGTAGAGGGAGACCAAGAGATGAATACACTAAGCAGATTCAGAAAGATTCAGACTGGGAGATGAAGAAGCTTGCACAGGATAGAGTAGCATGGAGAGGTGCATCAAACCAGTCTCAGCACTGAAGACAACAACAACAGCAATGTATATGAAACCACAGAAGAGATGATGTTCAACGTGGAATCATTGTATTGTCGCATTGGTTGTGTAGTAGCCGCTATTTTTTAGGGTTTGTTTTACTTTCTTTTTTTTATTTTTTTTTATTCCAGTTGATTCGAATCACTTGCAAGTTGGGATGATGATCGTCAAGATCAAGATCGTAGGACAGAGTAATCTGAGGGCTGTGGTAAATTCTGTCCTCTAATACATTTTACATCTGAGGATTTTGGCGAAAACCAGTACTTGTTATCCTGGTCATTTCGAAGATTGGTGTGATGAAGCTCCCCACTCTGCTCTGTGCTGTGCAAGCCTCTTCATCCCGAATAAATACTGCAACCTACATCCTTCTGAATCTGCTTGCAGTATTTATCTCTTGGTCCCCCTCTACTCTTTTTACACTCCACACTACCATCCAATGCTAAATTTGTGATCCCTTGATGCCTCAGAATGTTTACTATCATCCGATCCCTTCCTTTGGTCAAGTTATGCTACAGATTTCTTATCTCCCCAGTTCTCTTCAGTATCTCCTTATTAGTTACGTGATCTACCCATCTAACCTTCAGTATTATTCTGTAGCACCGCATTTCAAAAGCTTCGGTTCTTCCCTAAACCGTTTACCGTCCTTATTTCACTTATATACGTACTTACACTCCAGACAAATACGTTTAGAAAAGACTTCCTTACACTGAAGCCTACATTTGATCTTAACAAGTGTCGGTTGTTCTGAAGCGCTTTCTTGCCATCTCGAGTCCACATCTAATATCCTCTCTATTTTTCCCAAATAGCAAACGTCATCTATTGCTTTAGATGTCTCGTTTCCTAATCTAACGCCCTCATCATCACCTGATTTAATTCGGCTGCATTCCATTATCCTTATTTTGCTTTTGTTGAGGGTTATTATATACTCCTTTGAATAAACTGTTCATTACGTTCAACTGGTCCTCCAAGCCGTTTGTCGTCTCTAACATATTTATACTGAGAATGGCATTCTTCAAATCTTTTATTTCTTCTTCAAGAACTTTAATACCTACTCCAAATTTTTCCTTTGTTTCCTTTACTGTTTCCTGAAAGTAAAAACTGAATAACGTCAGCCATAGCTACAACCAAGTCTCAGTCCAGTCTAAACCAGTGCTTCTCTTTCATGCCCCACGACTCTTACAACGGCCGACTGGTTTCTGTACAAGTTGTAAATAGCATCTCGCTCCCTGTACTTTACACCTGCTATAGACATAAATTCGAAGAGGTTATCCCAGTCAATACTCTAAAAAGCTTTCTGTAAGTCTAAAAATACTATAAACGTCACTTTTCGATCTCTCCTGTAAGATGATTGGTAGGGTCAGCTTTGCCTCGCGTGTCAAAACTGATCTTCACCTAGATTGGCTTTCACCAGTTTTTCCATTCTTATGTGAAGAATGCTGGTTACTTCTCTTGATATGCTGCGCTTCAGATCAACACATGTGTGAATGTTCCCCTGGTAAACACTATCCTTCAGGTAGCCACACAACCAGAAATCACAGGGAGTGAGGTCAGGTGATCGTGCCAGCCAAGCCTTTGGAAACAATCGGCTGATAATTCGATCGTTTCAAAAGGTGTATCGGAGAAGCAGATGAACTTCACGAGCGATGGGCGGTGAGGCCCCATCTTGCATGAAAACTTCAGTTCAAATGGTTCAAATGGCTCTGAGCACTATGCGACTTAACTTCTGAGGTCATCAGTCGCCTAAAACTTAGAACTAATTGAACCGAACTAACGTAAGGACATCACACACATCCATGCCCGAGGCAGGATTCGAACCTGCGACCGTAGCGGTCGCTCGGATCCAGACTGTACCGCCTAGAACCGCACAGCCACTCCGGCCGGCAGTTCAGTTCATCTCTCTCCTGTAGGGCGGGTATGACAAGCTGGCGAAGCATATCGCAGTAACGCTGGCCAGTCACACTGAACGTATTTGGTCCTTGGGTGCCAACCTGTTCAAAAAGAATGGACCAGTGATGAAGGTAGCCATGAAGCACACGACACGGTGACACGTTCACCACACAGAGGAACTTCATGCACAGTGATTCGAGGTGAAGATCCACGCACTCGGCAATTCTGTGTGTTCATCTCACCTGTCAGCAAAAAATTAGCTATGCCTGTCCATAGGATGGTCCAGGGTCAGCCCTTGTCTGCTTAAGCCTTTGCGAGAAAGTGCAGAGCGAAGTCAAAACGTCGTTGTGCGTCCTGTGGTGCAAGCTGTTGCACGATATGGATCTTGTACGGATACCCCTTCAGAACAGTTCGAAGTAGTTTCCGTACAGTGGACCACGGGATGTTCAACCGTCGTGATACAGCAAGCGCAGTGCCTGACGAGCGGGAATTGCGCGAAGCGTTGTCTGCCATAGCAACAGCAACTTCATCAACCACCTGTGGGGCAAGACTTGTTGGCTTCTTCCCTGAGCGACGCCCAGTTCACCAGTTGCTTCAAACTTCTTCATGACGCTCAGCACAGTAGGTGGAGGTAGAGGAACCGTCCGTAATCCTTTCAGCCGGCGATATTCCCGAAGTGCAGCTGCAGAATTACTGTTGTTTTGATAATAGTGCTCCACCAATAATGCCTTGCTCCCTTTGTCCAAGCTCGTTCTGACACGTCAACAAGTTCACAGCGACTGATCAGGTGTGTGATACGATGATACTATGAATCACTATGACTGATCGTGGCACCTGGTGGCCATAGTGGGAACTGGACGGTGGCCATGTGACGCATGGAAATCATGTACACAATTCTCTGGATACCAATGCTACTAAGTTTGGTACTAGTACTGTAATAGTTTCCATGTTATAACGTGTTGGATTCGAAAAGTTAAATTATAACCACCCGGTGTTTTGCAACCGAGAGTTATGAAACTGAGATTCCGGTAATATTCATCTGTCAGCACCTGCTTTCTTCAGAACTGGAATTATTTCTTTCTTCTTGAAATCTGAAGATATTTCGTCTGTCTCGCCTGTCTCATCCCATCCCCCCCTCTTCCCCTCCCTCCCTTCTTCCCTTTTCCCTCATCTCCTTGCGCCTGGCAGAGCCTCCGTTTTGATTATCGTCAGTGTGCCACGTCAGTATTGTATTTTGTGCTGTTCTACTGTGCACCGAGAGGTGTGATTTTAATTATGTGCTGGCCTTGTACTTAGTGTCAGTGATTGATATGTTCTACGCCATCCGTCGATACTTTTATGCTCTGGTCATACTGCGCCTTGGGTTCTTTTAACTGTCCCAGTGTGTGGTTTTTTGCGTGCGCTACTTTTTTACGGTTTTTATCCCCGTTTTACAGTCGCCCCTTTTTTGTCTATTGTCTTCCACGATGTTCCCCCTTTTTTATAACTATGTACACCATGTTTTCTCCTTTATGTTATTTTTAAATGTCTTCTATTGTTTGTTCTATGTCTTTCGGCTGAAGAGCAGTGCTTATGCTGCTGCCAGTTTGCCCCGATGGGGAATTGAAATACAATAAAGAAAAAAAAAAGCCTGTCTCGTATATCTTGCACACCAGTGTTTTGTCATGGCCGGCTCTCCCAAGGCTATCAGTAGTTCTGACGGAATACCGTCTATTGCCGAGGCCTTATTTTGACTTAGATCTTTCAGTCTTCTGTCAAACTCGTCTCGCAGTTCTGGTACTCAGAATTTAAATAAATTCATGTAATCTGCGTTTTGTTCACAAAAATTTTAACAGGATTATTGTTACTTCCTGTGACACGTCAGCTTTCTATTTAAAGGTCCCAATGTAACTGAAACTCAAGAGAAAAATATGGAAAGAAATTGTACGCATGAAATCTCACGGTCGAGTTGCGCGATATGCAATAGCCGTTTCTTTTTCATTATTTTTCTGAGCACGGCAAAGGACTCACGAAGTGAAACAACGATCCTCAGAATAAAGGGGCTGGGGGATGTGAGAGGAAGGACAGGGCAGACGGCAGGGTGGGCGACGGTGCCGTGGAGCTCGTAAGGGGGCGGCAGCGAGCGGCCGTCACAGGCCGAGCGAGGCCCGGGGGTCAGCGGCAGCGCACAGACACCGCCGGTCCGAGTGCGACGCCGAAGGCCGGACGGGAATTTTCCGGCCCACCGGCCGCCAAAGAAGGGCTGCACAGCGAGGCCCGGCGTGCCTGCTCCCGCTGCCCTTCGCCCTCGCCCTTGCCTCTGCCTCCGCCGTGTTCCGTCTCTGCGCGCACTGCCCCGGGAGCCGCCCTGCAGCCGCCGCTGCCCTTTGTGCCGAGGAATCGCCCGCAACATCTCCGCTTCCCCGGATACCGAGTCCTCGGCCGCCGCTGGCCAGGGCGCCGCCGGCACCCCGTGACCCTCCCTGCCCGTTTCACGCGGTCGGCCGCCGGTAATTCGCCGTGGCGAGAGACGTCCGTAGCCATGGTCAGGGAAGAGGTCTCTACTGCAGAATTAACGACAGCGCCTACTAGATTCCGAGTGTAAGCTGGCGATTAAATTTTACAGCAACTTCACACTAATGAACAGCGATTACGAATTCTTGAAATTCACATTAAAACAAAATAAAAGATACGATGCACCACGAAAAAATTATCCAAGAGGAAATCGTTAGATCAAAAGTATCCGAATACCCCCAAAACAAACAGCTTTTTATCTGCATATATGGAGAACACAGACATATTTGTTGAGTATAATAGACAGTTTGTGTAAAAGGGGATTACATTTAAAACAAAAGGAAATAGAAGAGGAAAGGAGAGTAATAGAATGGAAAGATGCAAACTGATAGCCGTGAAAAAAGAGTAAAAAGTATTCCATCGCGTAACTGAGTCGGCGTAAGTTGATCCCTTTCATTGCGGTAGTGGGTTGGACTCGGCACACTTGCGGTCCTACTTCAACCAAAGAAGCAACGCAACTTCGCAAACGTCTCTATGGCAACGTCTCAGTGTCGTCACAGCTCTGTAGGCGGCTACTGTTTCCGCCTACAGCCGTTAGCGCTTAGCTGTTTTAATTTAATGTCATGTGACTAGGGCCTCCTGTCGGGCAGACCGTTCGCCGGGTGCAAGTCTTTCGATTTGACGCAACTTCGGCGATGGGGATGAAATGATGATGATTAGGACAACACAACACCCAGTCCCTGAGCGGAGAAAATCTCCGATCCAGCCGGGAATCGAACCCGGACCCGTAGGATTGACGTTCTGTCGCGCTACCGGGGGCAGACGCTTAGCTGTTGGAAGCTGGCAACTGCGTTGTGAGCTGTCAGGGAACTTACGCTGTCTCGGCTATAGAAATTAGTTTACATAAGACCACCACGTTCCCGTTCGTCAGCAGGACATTGTAGGATGCGAGGAGACCAACTAAATTACCGATATTGTATACTGACATAGCATTATGGAAGAATTCACATGTGTGCAGAAGACAAGAATGATTCGAAATGTGGCGTTACAGAAGGTTGTTTTAAGTTGGACTACTGTTAATGAAGCAATGAGGAGGCTATTTGCATGAATAGATAAGCAGTAAGTATTGGACAAAGCATCCCTGTAAGTCGGTTTAAATTAGATTAGCGACTGCCAAACCGCCGGTCGCGATTAACTCATAGCACTTGGGGACATTTTCTCCTGAGCTCAGACCGCCGTCACGACAACTGTTTTTTTTTTTTCTTCCGTGCAACTGCCGCTCTCAGTCAAGAATACTGCAATATCAGCTTCATAGTTTACTATATTCGCACGTCACGTTTTTCGTGTGTATATCAGACATTAGTTAGCGTGAAACTTCCTGGCAGATTAAAACTATGTGCCTGACCGAGACTCGAACTCGGGACCTTTGCGAAATGGAAAGGTCGCGATTTAGAGTCTCGGTCCGGCACACAGTTTTAATCTGCCAGGAAGTTTCATATCAGCGCACACTCGGCTGCAGAGTGAAAATTTCATTTTTTTTTTTTTCTTTTTGGTTAACGTGGATGGCTCGATTTACGCATTGATGCTAGGCTAGGTTTGATCTAATGATGATGTGTTCATGCAAAAATCTAAAAACGTGTCACTTTCATCCATTAATGGGAAACAGATTACTTCTTTACGGAAGTAACGAACAGACGCCTTTGTCTACTGCGCTATGCATGTTCATCGGTTGGAAAGAAATGGGAACGTCTAATGTCACCTCAAAACTGTTCACTCAGGGATTGAAAAAGATTTACCACTGGATTCTGCTGTAAGGATAGAAAAATAAAGGCAGCTAAAACACAAAATTAATGCCTAGCAAATAACTTGTTTTTAAAACCATTAGGCAACAATAAAGCAGCAACTGATTCATCATTACGAATATCAAAAACTATTAGCCAGAATAACAAACCCTTCCAAGAATATGAAATAATCAGAACAGTAATTTTACTGGCTTCACCTTCATTGTTTGGTAGTTTAAAATATAAAACAGAGATAATAAGTGCTATTATTTGTATACATAATAATGTTAATTTGGTAATGAGGATGCCTGATGTTATAACTTCTGACGTCATTAACAACTTAAAACAGACTTTTGAGAGCCGCAGCTAATTGTCTCTACAGCTTGGCGAATAGACTGACACAGATGATACAACTCAGTCCGTTTTTACAAGAACGGCTTTTGATAATTTCGAAATAAGAGCTGGTAAGGATTGTATCACTAACTGGACGCACTACAAGACAGGACATATTTTTAGCAGTTAGGGATGTATCAACTCCGAAAATATTCCTGAAAAGAAGCTGGTGGTTCTAGAAACTGATGGAATTTCTGGTGAGATAGGCGGACAGAAAAGATTTATAGCCTAGTGTTCTAAAGAAAACAGCTTTCCGAAATTTCTGTCTTACCACTGTGTGGTATACAAGCAATCACTGCATGGAAAGTTTTTAAGTATGAGCAACGTAATTAGAACAGTCATAAAAGTAGTGAACAAAGTCAGAGCACATGTGATTCACAAACGTTTATTCAGACCACTGACTGACGGACTAGACTGCCAGTATTGCATTTAGAATATTTCTAAAGCGTTTTAGTTGTTGGACAGTTTATCAAATTGTCTATTTATATCATGGAGCATTTTGGTATCTGTTCTTACGTATTATAACCCTCTTCAAATGTCGGCAATCTCTGTCAGTCAACAGAAGAGGTCGGCCAGCACGCTTTTGTGCTGTACGTGTCCCTTCACATTTCCACTTCACTATTACAGTGGGAACAGTGGACCTCGGGATGTTTATGAGTGTGGAAATCTTGCGTACAGACGTATGGCACAAGGGACACCCAGTCACCTGACCACGTTCGAAGTCGTGAGTTCCGCAGAGCACCACACTCTGCTCTCTCACGTTGTCTAATGACTACTCAGGACGCTGATATGGATTACCTGGCAGTAGGTGGCAGATAAAAAAGCCATTCGCTGTCTGCCTTACACTTCTATTCCAGTCCTTACGTTTACAGGTTCCTTCCCAAGAAATTCATTACGTTGAATCTCAACTTTCATCTACTGCTGAAACGTATTTAGGTAAAAGAACAATGTTAGAGGAAGCGAAGCAAAATTTACTACGCAAATTTAGATAAAGTAACATTTTCGACGTTCATTAAGGTGTTCGACGTTCTTCGTACTGTCAGCGAGGTAAAACAATGGAAAAAGAAATCGAATTTATTCACACTGACGAGAAAACTACGCTACAAATTATACAAACAGACATGTGTATCCAATGACTTGCAGTGTGAGAGAATTCTTCAGACCCGTTTCCAACCATTCACGAACAGTTTAAGCGGCAGTTTATGCTCGGGAAAAAAGGAACATTATCTACACAGACAAAAATTTATGTTAATTACTCCACAAATAAAACAGTGAAATACCTACACCCTCCGAAAAAGTGAAGTGGTTTAACGTGAACCTTTTTAGAAATACTAGGACCCCAGTATCGGTCGGAAGCTCAGGGCGTCATGAGGAAGGAGCAGCAGGAGGAATGACAACTTCTTTAACAACACAGTGTCAGCTGACCCTGGTGATAGCACTTTGCGAATACTTCAAGGCGGACAAAGGTCTATGGAAGAACCTCAAGGAAAGGAAATCCTTTGAAGGAAACTTGTTTCCTAAGTGCTGGAAGGGATCCACTGTAAGTGAGCAAACCTTTATCAGAAACCAAACATATCCCCCAGGAGTACTGTGTGGGAAGGACTACCAGTCCATCTACAAAAACACTCACCCTTTAAATACAAGAAATACTCAAAAGTTGAGGGAACACCCAGTATAATATCCAATGAAAAGAAAGAAAAAGTAAAATAAAATTGACTATGGACTATCTTAACGTGGTTAGTTTGAATGTGAATAAGAAACTGGAAGTAGCAAAACTGCTTGGAGAAAGAAGATAAACATAACTGTAGTGACAGAAAATAAGGAGAGGTCCAAATATGTTGGAAACTAACCTAGGTTCTTCCGAGTGGTTAACCAAACGTCAAGACCAGCAAAAGGGACTGCATTTTATGTCGTCAATAAATAGGAACTGTGGGTTACAGAACATAAACATACATTAAAAAACCAATTACAATTTAAAACTATGCGAGTATAACTGGTACCTACGTTCCTGACGAAGAAACAGTCATATTTTATGACAGAGTCAAATATTTTGGATGAAAATAATAACAATTATAAGGTGATACCTATAGTGGATATGACTGCAAGAGTGGCTAGTTTGGGAATACTTTAGATGATTCCATCTCATGGAGTGCATGTAATTAAGAAAAGTTAAGGAAATTAGATGTAATCCAATCAATGTTCAGAAAAATTTTAAGAATAGAGGTATTAAGTAGTCCGCTTGTGGCGGGAGAGAATACAGATAAATGAATATGTAATGAAAAAAAATGAAAATCTTTGGATAGCCAACAGATACAACAGTAGAAGGAGAATACGAAGAATGATACTTCATTTAGGAGACACCCTAATCAGTATTTTAGCAGGAAAGATAAAAATGACTGAATTTCACAAAATAGTTACAAGGTCTTTAATCGCTCCTTCTCCAAAATCCAAGTACGCGATATCTTTCCCGAATTTGCGTAAGTATTAAGAGAGGAGAAACAAACAGAACTTTTTACTTAAGGTACAAGTGGAATACTAGAAAGACAAGTAATTGCAACTGAAGAACAGAGACAGGAGACGGTAACGGCTCAGAGTGCAGTCAGCAGTGAAAACGCATTGAGACAAGAGAAAGATGAAATGCATACTGCGGAAATCAAATTACAGTATGGGGAAATTCAAAAACACACGAAAAGAAACAAAATCCAGGGTAAGAAAAGAACATGAAGATTAATGTGGGCGATTTTTAGGACATGCACGTCACAGCTTAGTATATGGTAAGCGAATATAGATGTATAAAGTATTGGAAACTCTGAAAATGAAAACTATTCTATGTCGTCAGTCAATAAATAGAACTTTAAATTATGCTTTGTTGAAGAAGGAATCAAACTTGAAAAGGAAGATCCTTCTTAATTTGACAACTTTACATTACAATAACTACCAGAAGAACTAGAATGATCGTAAACCATCTCGTATAAACCTATATATTTTACGTAACGTCACGTTAGAAAGTGTCCTGAAATGAATTGAATACTTAAGGCTGGTAGTAGAGAAGGTGAGTGGCCGATTTCACTTTATTGGCCGAATTCTGGGAAAACGTGGTTAATTTCCAGGTGAGACCGCGTGTAGAATACTTGTATCACCCATTCTTGAGTACTACTCGAGTGTACGAGATCCCTACTGGATCGGGTGAAAGGAAGACATCGACACAATTCAGAGGCGTGTTGCTGGATTTGTTACCCGTAGGTTCGTTGAACAAACGAACATCACGGGATGCTCTGAGAATTAAAATTTCAGTCAGTGAATGTAAGGAGACATTCCTTCCCGAAATTATTTTTAGAAAGTTTAGAGACCTCTCATCTGGAACATACTGTAGAACGAACCTAATGCCAAAAAGTTCATCTCACGTAAGACAAAATAAGAGAAATCAGGGCTCGTACGGAGCCATATAGACAGACGTTTTCACCTCCCTCCATTTGCAAATGGAACAGGACAGAAGACGGCTGACAGTAGGACAGGTTACTCTCCAGCATGGTCCGTATGGTATCTCGAGATGTAATGGAAGTTTTAACAGGAACGAGGATATCAGAGTCCCTTAATATGATCTATAAGAACTGTCTATGACGAAATGACAGTCTGTATACATGTAAATGAACGATTAAGAGCATAATTTGTACAAATAGGGAAGTCGGACGAGGTTATGGCTTTTTACTAACATATTTAAAACATTAATATCGAAGGTTTTTGTAGACCTTTCAAAATGGAAAATTATTTTAAGTTCAGTGCTTTACGTATGTGGTAGTACATTACAGAGGATATAGAAGATAAAAAACAGGGCGAAATTTTTATTTTAAGCAATGTAGCAGCAGTATATGGTTACAAAATTTCTTATCGAGGGATCGAAGATAATGTCATTTCATGGAAAGAGCGCGTTGAGAACAACGGTAGTAACGGGAGATAAATTTACAAAACAAATAAAACATGTAATTTTATATTTCAGTTGAGAATTAAATAGACCTAGGTGATAAATTGAACAAACCTGAATGTACTTGAGAATGTATCAAAAACAAGTCGAGTAGGACAAATGTATGTAAGTTTTCAACACAGTTGCAGTCCCGTTTGTTGTATACGGAAGCGAATAAATCTAGTTGGCTGGAATAAAATTATTAAATGTCCCTCAGAAACAGAGATAAACAATGGTGTAAGACAGTAACTGGAAGTGGAATTACTTTTGGCTAAAATAAAAACAAATAACAGACGGTCGTATAAAGATAAGCACAGAATGCGTAGACACAGATTACCACCTGCAGCCATGAACTATGCCCCAAACGGAAAAAAGGGTTTTACGAAAACTGAGAAAGAGATGTTCAACGCAAGATTCTTTCTCCTAACCTGCTTCTTGAATGTAAAATGAAGGAGAAGATAACGATGAAAAAAGGAGAAGAAGGAAAGGAGGAGACGATTGTTAGGAGTGTCTACCTTAGTTATGACCAAACTGCAAGAAGAATAAAGTAATGTTGGGTCATTATTAACACTTGTGGGGCATCATTAGTTACCCCCTCCTACACGTAAGAGGCTGATTCATTCTCCACTGCCCATTAGTGGAGCCTTGCTCTCCCCCAACTATGCGTTTTCGTGAATTTCGCTGTCCATCTGTGTTTGGTTTCCCGCCCTTGTTGTTTTTCTTCCTTCTACATGTGGCAGCAGTGATGTGTATCGATATTTGCGCCGTGTACCATCTTTGGTTTGGTGCATATAGTTTCCGGCAAGGGGGTCTGGAGTAAGTTGCGGACAAGGCAAGTTATCTCCGCGCGGTGCTGTCGGCTGGGGCCGCTGGCAGCCCCTGCGCAGTGTCGGAGCGTGTGTGGAGCTCTCCGATCGCTACGAGCTTCGTGGTTCACAGACCCAGGACGTCCAAGTGGAGTAGTGGTTTCAACTACCCAAGCCACGTAAAGCAACACCGAATGGTATTACTGCTGAGATTTAGCCGCCTTGCGGTGCAGTTTACTATTTTGGCCGACTACGATTTGAGTGCACCAGTGGAATTTTCTGTCTTGTGGTTGTTAGTGTTCTGGTTACCTGCCCTGGGCACTGATGTAAATTCAGACAGTGTTCTTTTGGGTGAAGTTAACTGTTACCGTGTTTCAAATTCAAGTGTACCAGCGGAATTTTAGGCCTAGTGGCCGTTAGAGTTCCGGTTACCTGCCCTGGCCACTAACGTAATTTCTGGCAGCGTCCTTTCCTTACCAGTTGTCGCTGTCCAACATGTTGTGTAATTTTGACAGCTAATACATACTCCATTATGGATTATCACGTTTGTAACATTGCCGGTTTGAGTTATCATGTACTGATTGATGGAGAGCAAGTCGTTGTGTCGGTCGGTCCGTGGTTGTTCCCTGCTTGGATTCGACGGATCAAATATAGTTGGGCTCACCACCTGTCTCCCACCTGTATCACCTAAGTGAACGAGGGCAGACTGACCTCCCTGGAGGCCTTCTGAGTGCCACCGGTGTTTAATTATCCATTGTCAGCTATTTTAATTTTAAGCTTATGGTTATTTGTTTGGTTTTCTTAAAATTTTGCAAAATTAATTTTAAATTTATATTTCAAGATTAAACACTGCGGCCTTCTGCCTTTAAAGATTATGGTAATATATTTTAAAATTTTGAAGTTTAAATGTGGCCGTCAGCCACTGGTTTGCGCCTTGCATATACTGCTTCTTTATATTATCTTATTGCTATTTTAATTGGATTTTTATCTTGTTGATTTTTAAGATTTCTTGTTGTTAAACATGCTGGCCTTCTGCCTTTAAAGGTCTATGGCAATATATTCTGAAGTTTTGAAATTTAATTGTGGCCCTCAGGCATTTGTGTTGCACCTTGCATATGTTGCTTTTTGGGTTTTAAATTATTTTATTGCTATCTTAACTCCATTTTTGATTTATTAAGATTTTTTGGTGGCATTCTGCCTTCAAAGGCCTATGGTGATAAATTCCAAAATTTTGGAATTTAATTGTGGTCCTCAGCCATTTGTATTGCATTTGGCGTATGTTGTTTTTTGAATAATTTTATTGCTATCTTAATTGGATTTTTATCTTGTTGAGATTTCTTGTTGGAGGCAATCAGCCGTGAAAGAGTTGCATTCGGTAAAGATTCGGCTCTGTGCTGCTTAGGTTGTAAAGGTTATTAAATTACAATAAATGACAATCAGAAGCAGAAACTGACGTCAACCCTTGGCCCTTTCCACACTCCTATTACTTGTTCTGCCCAGCGGGTTTAGCGGGCGTCACTCTGCATACACACGAAGTGAGAAGTCAATGGTTAAGACATTGGACTCACATTCAAAGTGATATTTACGCTTTCTGTGCTGTTCTAATCGCTAAATGCTAATGCTGGGTTGGTTCCTTTGAAAAGAATGTTGACAGTCACCTTTCTGATGTCTCTTCAATCCGAGCTTGTGCTTAATCTTTAAAGACCTCGTTATCCGCAGGACGTACTTTCTATGCCCTGTAAGGTAGGTATGATGAAAGCGAGTCCCTTGTACATGCCAAATTTCTTGATTTTTTACTGTCTCTAGTAGGACACTGTCAGTCCATCAACAAGATATGAAACGTTGACGTATCAACGGGCTACAAGTCTTGAACGTGAGCGGATAACGCCTTCTTCGGACGTCGCAGGTAGCGAGTAACTGCTTTCACGGCAGCATTCCGCTTCCTACCATCTCGCGGTCATCTCGGCCGATGTTTTCATCAGCCTTTATTGCCTCGGAGCTGCGCAGTTGGACAAATTGAAAGGCCCGTTGCAACAGCCTCCGATGCCACACTCGCCCGCTGCCCCCGATATTGCAATTTTTTTTAACCTTCTCCCCTCCTCATCTTCCTCGCATTCCGCCTTTTTCTCCTTCCCAGCCGCTCCCTTCTGTTCTCCGCGGGCGTCTTCGTCCACGGCCGCCTGCCTCTTGCGGCCATCGCGCCGGCAGCAAACGGCCTGTGCCCACCGGGCGAGCCCCCTGCAGAATTTCTTATTTCCATCCAGTTAAGCACACCGTTCCGCTATTACGCGCCCTGGACATTCCGCACCGCCAGTCAGCGCCGCTTAACTCAGACGCTGGCCGGGCAGCGGGACTGTGCGTACGCCTCACTACCCTCTGTCAAATATTTCTTCTTTCTTTCAACCCCCTTCACCGTTTAGCCCTTCTCCCTAGCCGCCGTTCCGACAAAGTAATGCCAGTCACCAGTCTCAGAGAATTGCTGGATTCTTGTTCCCAGTCAGCTGAATGTCCGGTATGCTGGCCGTTGGCAGTATGTATGAAATTAAGAGATAGGAAAACATATATGGTAATGTTAAAGCTAAATCTATAGTTCTCATTCCTTTGCGAGATAACAGCGAATGAGTAGTTACAGGCCGCCACTGACTTTAGTGGAGATGTTAACCTAGTTACTACATATGCATGCCGGCCGCGGTGGCAGAGCGGTTCTAGGCACTTCAGTCCGGAACCGCGTGACTGCTACGGTCACAAGTTCGAATCCTGCCTCGGACATGGATGTGTGTGATGTCCTTAGGTTAGTTAGGTTTAAGTAGTTCTAAGTTCTAGGCGACTGTGACCTAAGATGTTACGCCGGCCCAAGTGGCCGTGCGGTTAAAGGCGCTGCAGTCTGGAACTGCAAGACCGCTACGGTCGCAGGTTCGAATCCTGCCTCGGGCATGGATGATTGTGATGTCCTTAGGTTAGTTAGGTTTAACTAGTTCTAAGTTCTAGGGGACTAATGACCTCAGCAGTTGAGTCCCATAGTGCTCAGAGCCATTTGAACCAATTACCTCTCACTACGGACAACACAGTGGCCGACGGTCATAACTTAACGATCGAAAGCAGAGGCGCTTGCGTAGATTTGTCAGTGCTAACAGACAAGCAACACTGAGTGAAATAACCACAGAAATCAATGTTGAACTACGACGAAGGTATCCCTTAAGACAAAGCGGCCGAATTCGGGGTTACTGGGCTATGGTAACAGACAACGGACGCAAGTGCCTTTGCTACCAGCACGACATCGTCTAGAGAACCCCACCTGGGCTCAAGACCGTATCGCCTGGATCCCAGACATCTGGAAAACCGTGGCCTCGTCATATGAGTCTTTATTTCAGTTGGTAAGAACTGATGGTAGTGACGTAGACCCCACGAATCTATGGACTCAAGGCACTGTGCAAGCTAGTGGTGGATCCCTAATAATGTGGGCTGTGTTTACTTGGAATGGACTGGGTCCTCTGATCCAGCCGAATCCATCATTGACTGCTAATGGTTATCGACGGTTACTTGGAGACCATCGGCAGCCATTCATGGATTTCATTTTGCCAAACAACTGTGGTAATCTTATTGATAATAATGCCCCACGTCACCACGCCACAACTGTTCGCGATTGGTTTGAAGAACATTCTGGATGATTCGAGTGAATGATTTTGGCACCCAGATCGCACAACATGAACGCTGTCGGACAGTTATGAGACTTAACTGAGAGGCCAGTTCCTGCACAAAATCTTGTTCCGGGAACACTTTCGCCACTGTGGACGGCTACAGAGGCAGCATGGCTCAGTATTTCTGCAGGGGACTTCCGGGAGTTGTTGAGTCCCTGCCACGTCGTGCTGCTGCACTATACTGGGAAAAAGGAGGTCCGACACGATACTAGGAGGTATCCCATGAGTTCTGTCACCTGTGTGTAATGCGACAATATGGTGCAACATGGATCATCTGATCTCAGTCACTCGAATTTTTCGGTGTGACATCATCTCAGAAATAAAATGTACAGCAATCCTATTGATACGCTTAAAGACCTTGAACAGCGAACTGCACAGTCTTATCTAGATCTACAAGATGCCCTGGAGTGTTTAAAAGAATTCGTAACTCACTTCAAAGAAGTGTGCAGTATTGCATCCAAATACAAGAATGAACCGTAAATCATGTTGAGAGGTGGCATGAGCCCCCTCTCATATTTCAATCTTACGATTCTCCTCTCTAATTGCATGCGGTGGAAAGTTGCTATTCCTTCACACGCGGACTTCCCACGCAGCGTCTCTCGTCACCCGGGTGGTCCGGTGACAGGCGGGCTCTGCTGATCTGGAAAGCTTTAAGCCGACGGGTGTGAGGAAGTCGAGTGAATGCTTTGCAGACACCGACATTGTCAAGAGGCACGCCCGCAGAGCTTGAAGTAGCGGCTGGGCTAGAGGTTCCGTTACTTTGCAGAAACTTAGCGAAAACACTTTCTGGCGGGCTACCAGTGAGGCGTGGGAATGACTTGTGTACCCAGGCAGCTGTGGCGGGAAAATTCCCGCACTTTCTGCAAAATAGTAACTGTGATTGGCTTGCTCAGGGCATAGCTCCGTGACGTAGCAAGATCGGCGCAGAAATTGGCGCCAAGGATCTCCATTGGTGGAATGGTAGCGTTCCGGCAATGGAGTGGAATTTTCCGCCGGTTTTCGAGTTGCTGATTGGAACGTTTAACCACGGCCACTGTCGTGGGGGCGGGAATGTTCTGTGTTCGGTTTTTGGTACGGGTGCTCTTGTGAGTAGTTGGCTCTCGCCTTTCGGTCGAGGACGTCGAAGCAACCAGCCAACGGCTCCGGTACGGCAGATCGTGTCCTGGGAGTCAAGAAGTCGGTTTGGTAATGTATGTCCGCAGCACCGGCTGATAGGGATTTTCCTAGGTGACAATCAGAGCTCAGCAGAGCGCGCCTGTTCGTCTTTTTTCTAACTTTGTTCTGTCTTGGGTAGCAGCAATTAATGTTGGGTTGGCTATGTGTTTTCTCTAAGAATTGAGTTGCTAGGAATTGGCTGCACATACCACTTCGTCATAATCCTCACAATCTAGTTTAGGGACAACTTCACATTCACAGCGTTAGTTTAAGTATCCAATTAGAGCCAATTTGATGTATTATTAATGTTTCATGTGTTGTTGTTTATTATTTTGTGTTTAGTCTTAATAAATCATATTGTTATTTTAGACAGAACTTTCATTCTGTTAATAGGTAGAGCAACCCCATCATTCCTCACTATGTTAATGAAACCTTCGTTTAATTAACTTATTTAGCAAATTAAATTATTGCAGGTGCCAAACTCTCTTCTACTCCACTGGCAGGATTAATTAGAGTCAGTTCGCGTATTTTTTTTATCCTTGTGCAACAGGAAAAGTTGGAGTTAGAATAGGGGGGTCTTAGAGCATCATGTACATATGTAATTTCTCTAAGAATTGAGTGTTAAAAAACACTGCTAGCCCCGGCACCTCGCATAAAATGGCGACCCTTAGCCTCGGAATTTCCCTGTGAATCTTCTGATAAGCAAGTATTATTAGTAGTAGGGACACTCAGAATTTTTTTTGCTTAATTTTTTTTATTGATTGATACCCACGTTTTTTTCTGGTAGTTCCGCGTTTAGTTTTAAGTAGCGGCGCATGATTACTGTTTTTGTTTTCAGTGTATATATTTTTTTTGGTCATTGTTTTTGTGTTCCTTTGATGGTGTGTCCGTATCACATCACACTGTTGGGTTTGTGTGCGGTTTCTGTACCACAACAAATCGTGCGTATAATTACAGCGTTGGAGCGACGTTGTTGAAACTTTATGTCTATGTGTAAAAATATATGGAGTAGATTACTTTTATTGTGCATTTTAGATAAATTTGTTTTTCATAAATGATAACGAGAAGTAAGGCACGACTATTATCGAGCGACGCTAAAACAAAAGAGGATAGCATAATGGATAAGGGGCAGTTTACCGACGGGAATAGGTTCGGAGATGAGATGGGCACATTTTTAGCAGGACAGGACGCCAGGGTCATTGATGAGGAAGGTGATTTGGACGCGATCTTAGAGCAGCGTTGCGGCCGTGATTATGATAGTGAGGTAGAGGATGAAACAGAGACAGTCACACAGGTCGAGACGGTAGCAGAAGTTTATAATCAAACGAACGAGAGCAGACTGGGGCCAGCTCGGCCACGTCAGAGCTCTAGCGCCCAGGTGTCCAGAGTTACATCACCCATGTGTGACGAGGATCAAAATGATGACATTAACCCTATACTGAGCTTCCTACGATCAATGAAAGAAGAAGCTGACGAACAACGTAAGAAGGAGAAGGAAGAAGATGAGAAACAACGTAAGAGGGAGAAGGAAGAAGCTGACGAACAGCGTAAGAGGGAGAAGGAAGAAGAGGAGAAACAACGTAAGAAGGAGAAGGAAGAAGCTGACGAACAGCGTAAGAGGGAGAAGGAAGAAGAGGAGAAACAACGTAAGAAGGAGAAGGAAGAAGATGAGAAACAACGTAAGAAGGAGAAGGAAGAAGCTGACGAACAGCGTAAGGGGGAGAAGGAAGGAGAAACAACGTAAGAAGGAGAAGGAAGAAGATGAGAAACAACGTAAGAGGGAGAAGGAAGAAGCTGACGAACAGCGTAAGAAGGACACTGAGGCAATAATTTCGCATATAGGGGAAATTCGTGGGGAATTACTAACAATAAAGAAAGAATGTGGAGAAGTAAAACAAATGTCAATGGCTGCACAAAAAGTAGCAGGCCTGGCCAAAACGGCAGCAATAGGGGCAATGAAAGTCGCGGAAGCAACTTCTAAACCCGCAGGGCGCTTGCGACGTACAACACAATCCCACTCAAAATCCCTAGCGTTCTTAAAAACTCAGGGTAATATCGCGGTTGCGAACAACACGACACGAATGGAAGAAGTAGAGAGTCGGATAGCAAAACTAGAGCAAAACGGGCACACGAGCACTGCGCGTTCGGATACCAACGATGGAGTACACAGAATTGTGTCTCCGAGGAAAAGCCCGCCGTGCTCTAGCCCAATGACCGAGTGCGGAACTAACAATGCACACGCAGGAACAGCGAGTAATAGCTCCAATAATTGTAGCCCACTTGTGAATTCTGAGTGCCACTTCCACTGTGATACAGAGGTAGCACATCACAGTTATCACCAAGATAGAACAGGACACTCAGCAGACGTGCAAGTATCGGAAACGAGTGACAACACCAGTGCGAGGATCAGACAGGATTTTGATCAGAATCATTTCCTGTCGATACTTAAATTCCAGAAGTTTAAAGAAAATGGAGGGTCGATGCATCCGAAGAGCTGGGTGATGCAGTTTACAAATTCATTACCGGCATCATGGCCAACCCAGGCAAAATTAGAATTCATGTGTGGACACATCGAAGGCCAAGCCGCGGAAAAGATGCGGGGTGTAGCAGTGACGTGTCGAACATCAGGAATTTGTTGGTGCATTCCTGCGGACCTACTGGTCAAAGGAAACGCAGGACAGGATTAAAGAGGAAATAATATTTTGTCCTGAACTGGAAGCGTCCGGGTATAGGAGCGCAACCAAATTTCTTGATGAGTTACTCAAGAAGAATCAATTTTTAGATAGTCCATATAGCAACGGAGAAATCATTAAATTTTGCTTTTCCAAATTGCCAGTTAGGTACCAACAGACACTTGTCGGCAAGTGTGGATCTGACATAGAAGCATTCAAGAGTCTATTGCGCGAACTCGAAGTAGTCTTTGATAAACAAGACGCAAAGGACAGGAAGAAGGGGCAAAGTAACAAATACCACGGGCCAGGAAGGGAGGACGACAACAGATCGCATAATCGCACTGGTCAGTTAGGAAACCAGGGTTACGGAAGTCAAGGTTACGCTATTCAAGGTTATGGAAACCAAAGACACGGAAACCAGAACGTCAGGGAGCGGGGTCAATCTAGTCAAGGAATCTGGGATAGGAGGAATAACGAACGGCAAAGCGACCGTAATTGGAGAGAGCGAAACCAAGGACAACAGTGGAACCAGGAGATTGAAACTAGACCCGCAAATCCTAATGCACGTCAGAGGAGGGGGAGCTTAATAAGGGATTGACGCCAGACTAGTGCGAACACAGGCCGCCGGAATTTCGCACGTAATCTCGGACCTGGCCAACTACGGATGATACATTACGAAGATTTATCAGAAATCCTGCTCGAGGAACATAAAGCAACTCCTCGACAAGATCGGCAGCCTCTTATCACAGTAGCAATAGCTGAAAAGAGTATGAATTCGATAATAGATAGTGGAAGCTACATAACAGCAATATCTGAGGCAGCATACAAGAGGTGCTCTCAGGAGATGGACTGGCCTGTCCTATCGGTTAAGAAAACCAAAATAAAAGGGGCATTAGCGGGTAAATGTACGGAGGTCACCCAACAAACAAGACTGGAATTCTCCTGCCAAGGACACAAAATAGAGTCTAACTTCTGGATCGTGCCAAATCTGGCGATCGACATGATAATAGGAACGGACTTCCTAAATGAACATGAAGCGATAGTTGATCTAGGACGAGGTGAAGTGGTTTTGAAGAAAGGGAATCCCGTCCACATTAAGTTCGACGACCAGCTGATCCCAGCTCAACTACCGTCTAACTGTGTACGGATAAACTATGCGTGTCTGAAAGACAGAAAGGAAGAACAGGTCGACGTTGCGGGTAGGGGAGAGGACACGGATGAGAATGAAGTCGGAATAATGGGAGAAATAAAGGATAAAATAGGAGAAAAAGTGGAAGCATCAGGCAGTTCTACCTCTTGCGGAAAGGCATAATTTTCCACCGAAATTATGCCAATGACACTGAATGGGGGGTATGCATCCCTGAACACCTAATAAACAAGGTTATATGGCATACTCACCTCAGCTATGGACACTTCGGACCACGCAAGTGCAATCTCAAGCTAAGGACCATGTGTTACTTTCGAAACATGGAGCGTCGAATACGGAGGGTACTGTCGGTGTGTAAAGACTGCCAAAAGGCTAAGCACACCACTGTGAGCATGCAGGCACCATTATACCCAATCGTACCGACAAAATTAAGACAATTAGCAGCAACAGATTTGATGGGACCTTTGCCAAGAACAAGAAGAGGATATACTTACGTATTAGTGTTTGTTGAACTAACGTCCAAATACGTTACCTTTACGCCACTGAAGAGGGCGACAGGACGAACTGTATCACGAGCCCTAATCCGGGATTTCCTACAACAGGTTGGTCATGTGAGTAAAATTATTTCTGATAACGGGCCACAGTTTAAGTCAAAAACTTGGAAGGAGACGTTGCGTCGATGTAAAATTGATCCCATTTTTATATCTTCGCACCATCCGAGCTCGAATGCTGCAGAACGGGTTATTAAAGAACTCGGAAACTTGTGCCCGTTGTACTGTAACAAACAGCACACGACATGGGACGTTTTCCTTAAAGACTTCCAGGAGGTGATCAATGAGGCACCCCATGGGATAACAAAATTGGCACCCATTACAGTACTGAAAAACCGGATTCCTAAGGACTTGATAACCAAGGTCGTAAACTTCCCACCAAGATCGCGAACGCAGCACCAAGCCATAGTGGATTTGGCTCTCAAGAGGATACGGGCTGCAGCAGAGGTCAGGAAGAGACGTGCCGACAGGGGAGCTCGTCTACGACACTTCCAAATTGGACAAAAGGTGCTCGTTAAGTCTTTCCGACTTTCGAACAAACAAAAAATGAAATGCCAAAAATTCTATTCTGTTTACAACGGCCCGTACCGTATAAGGAGAGCAGCTCATCACAATGCTTATGAATTGGAGACGCTGAAAGGAAAGAAGTCTATAGGACTCCACCACATCTCTCACATAAAGGAGTTCGTGGAATAGTAGTAGTGTAAGTGGTGTACATAGTAGAATGGGCAAATACATGAACCTTGCTATAGTAGTAGTGTAAGTGGTGTACATAGTAGAATAGGCAAAGATATGAACTTTTCTTCGGGGAACAATACTCGTCGCATTAATAGATTAAGATTGTTAATTAAAGTAATAACACGCTGCGTTTTCTCGCATAAGATTGTACTGCTGTTAATTTTTGTCTATGTTCGGGATCTCCTCTGTCGTTGCGATAAGAGGCACTACCTTTCCATGAGCAATGTTTTTGTCCTTTCCTATCTGGTGTCCATGTTAAGGGATAAAGATGAGTGACGAGACGTCGCACAAACGGGCGCATACAAGAACGTGCTCTTAGAAGCGTTCTGAGAAGTCGTGATACGCTCCATAGCGGCCACAGCCAGTTCGTGAGACGTTCATACCAATGCTTGCAGGCACGCGTCAGTGCACTGCAAGATTGTGGTATATTGTGTGATTTCGAGGATGATTATTGGCAGTATAGTTTTTGCAGAGCTGCGCCAGCATCGTTGTCTTGCAAGTCGGGGCGAACCTGTGAGCGTTTGACTCCAATGGTGCCCTAGACGGTAGAAATGCGGGCATAAAGCCTACCATGCCAATGTGCTGGTTGGGGATTTAGCATGCTGCTTGCGACTGTCACAGATGAATAACCAGTGACTCATACTAGGATATTCGTGACATACTGTGTAGCTGGCGTGTGGTGGGCGACTGAATCCTCAACAGGAACCAGACTTGGCTGGGTCAAATTACATTGCCTCTGGAAAGGTGCGCTTTCATTGCTAAGACTGCATCACATACAAAATTAAGTTCAACTATAAATTTATTGTCTTGTATAGCCATGGCTAACCCAGTCTCCGGAGTTTCAGTGAGGCGTAATGAAAACTTGGATGTCATGTCGTACGGCGCGCACATCACTGTCGTCAATAGCGGAGAGTAGCGAGACATCTCAACGTAACAGGAATTATGTAAGAGTATTGTATAAGGTAAACAAAAAAAATATAAATAAATAAAATAAATGAATAAATAAATAAAAGGGAAAGTTTGTTATACTAGGATAAGTTAAACTGTAGGATTTAACAATAACTAGATTAATATTGTGGGGGTTTTCTACCACAAGTGTGGCGCGCGCCTGTTGGGATGCTGTTTTTCAGGTCATCAAACCACACACCCGAGATGGAGGGAAGACTGGCGAGCGAAAGTAGCATAGTTGCATGTTCTTTATAGCTCAGTAAAAGTTAGACCTGCGTAACAACATAATTTAATTAAAAGACATTGAATGTAGATCGTTGGCAAATGGTAGTTAATTCTTGAGCATGTCTACTGTCGATCTATATAATTAATAGTAATATTAGTGCGGGCCCGCACATTTAGTTGTTCATCCATTACATAGCATCAGTTATCACACACCATGTACAATACTGAGATCGGTCTCTACACAAATATCAAGATAAATTATTTCCATTTTTTGTTATGATAGCTACAGATAAGTAACTATAAAATTAAAATTACAGTGTCTGAAATGACAGACCATCAATGTATCCTTATGTAAATTTATTATAAAATAGAAGGTCATGGGGAAAAGTTAGGCATGTTGTTGTTGTTGTTGTGGTCTTCAGTCCTGAGACTGGTTTGATGCAGCTCTCCATGCTACTCTAACCTGTGCAAGCGTTTTCATCTCCCAGTACCTACTGCAACCTACATCCTTCTGAATCTGCTTAGTGTATTCATCTCTTGGTCTCCCCCTATGATTTTTACCCTCCACACTGCCCTCCAATACTAAATTGGTGATCCCTTGATGCCTCAGAACATGTCCTACCAACCGATCCCTTCTTCTGGTCAAGTCGTGCCACAAACTTCTCTTCTCCCCAATCCTATTCAATACTTCCTCATTAGTTATGTGATCTACCCATCTAATCTTCAGCATTCTTCTGTAGCACCACATTTCAAAAGCTTCTATTCTCTTCTTGTCCAAAATATTTACCGTCCATGTTTCACTTCCATACATGGCTACACTCCACACAAATACTTTCAGAAATAACTTCCTGACACTTAAATCTATACTCGATGTTAACAAATTTCTCTTCTTCAGAAACGCTTTCCTTGCCATTGCCAGTCTACATTTTATATCCTCTCTACTGCGTCCATCATCAGTTATTTTGCTCACCAAATAGCAAAACTCCTTTACTACTTTAAGTGTCTCATTTCCTAATCTAATGCCCTCAGCATCACCCGACGTAACTCGACTACATTCCATTATCCTCGTTTTGCTTTTGTTGATGTTCATCTTATATCCTCCCTTCAAGACACCATCCATTCCGTTCAACTGCTCTTGCAAGTCCTTTGCTGTCTCTGACAGAATTACAATGTCATCGGCGAACCTCAAAGTTTTTATTTCTTCTCCATGAATTTTAATACCTACTCCGAATTTTTCTTTTGTTTCCTTTACTGCTTGCTCAATATACAGATTGAACAACATCGGGGAGAGGCTACAACCCTGTCTTACTCCCTTCCCAACCACTGCTTCCCTTTCATGTCCCTCGACTCTTATAACTGCCATCTGGTTTCTGTACAAATTGTAAATAGCCTTTCGCTCCCTGTATTTTACCCCTGCCACCTTTAGAATTTGAAAGAGAGTATTCCAGTCAACATTGTCAAAAGCTTTCTCTAAGTCTACAAATGCTAGAAACGTAGGTTTGCCTTTCCTTAATCTTTCTTCTAAGATAAGTCGTAAGGTCAGTATTGCCTCACGTGTTCCAGTGTTTCTACGGAATCCAAACTGATCTTCCCCGAGGTCGGCTTCTACTAGTTTTTCCATTCGTCTGTAAAGAATTCGTGTTAGTATTTTGCAGCTGTGACTTATTAAGCTGATAGTTCGGTAATTTTCACATCTGTCAACACCTGCTTTCTTTGGGATTGGAATTATTATATTCTTCTTGAAGTCTGAGGGTATTTCGCCTGTTTCATACATCTTGCTCACCAGATGGTAGAGTTTTGTCAGGACTGGCTCTCCCACGGCCGTCAGTAGTTCCAATGGAATATTGTCTACTCCGGGGGCCTTGTTTCGACTCAGGTCTTTCAGTGCTCTGTCAAACTCTTCACGCAGTATCATATCTCCCATTTCATCTTCATCTATATCCTCTTCCATTTCCATAATATTGTCCTCAAGTACATCGCCCTTGTATAGACCCTCTATATACTCCTTCCACCTTTCTGCTTTCCCTTCTTTGCTTAGAACTGGGTTTCCATCTGAGCTCTTGATATTCATACAAGTCGTTCTCTTATCTCCAAAGGTCTCTTTAATTTTCCTGTAGGCGGTATCTATCTTACCCCTAGTGAGATAGGCCTCTACATCCTTACATTTGTCCTCTAGCCATCCCTGCTTAGCCATTTTGCACTTCCTGTCGATCTCATTTTTGAGACGTTTGTATTCCTTTTTGCCTGTTTCACTTACTGCATTTTTATATTTTCTCCTTTCATCAATTAAATTCAATATTTCTTCTGTTACCCAAGGATTTCTACTAGCCCTCGTCTTTTTACCTACTTGATCCTCTGCTGCCTTCACTACTTCATCCCTCAAAGCTACCCATTCTTCTTCTACTGTATTTATTTCCCCCATTCCTGTCAATCGCTCCCTTATGCTCTCCCTGAATCTCTGTACAACCTCTGGTTCTTTTAGTTTATCCAGGTCCCATCTCCTTAAATTCCCACCTTTTTGCAGTTTCTTCAGTTTTAATCTACAGGTCATAACCAATAGATTGTGGTCAGAGTCCACATCTGCCCCTGGAAATGTCTTACAATTTAAAACCTGGTTCCTAAATCTCTGTCTTACCATTAAATAATCTATCTGATACCTTTTAGTATCTCCAGGGTTCTTCCATGTATACAACCTTCTTTCATGATTCTTAAACCAAGTGTTAGTTATGATTATGTTGTGCTCTGTGCAAAATTCGACCAGGCGGCTTCCTCTTTCATTTCTGTCCCCCAATCCATATTCACCTACTATGTTTCCTTCTCTCCCTTTTCCTACACTCGAATTCCAGTCACCCATGACTATTAAATTTTCGTCTCCCTTCACAATCTGAATAATTTCTTTTATTTCATCATACATTTCTTCAATTTCTTCGTCATCTGCAGAGCTAGTTGGCATATAAACTTGTACTACTGTAGTAGGCGTGGGCTTCGTATCTATCTTGGCCACAATAATGCGTTCACTATGCTGTTTGTAGTAGCTTACCCGCATTCCTATTTTCCTATTCATTACTAAACCTACTCCTGCATTACCCCTATTTGATTTTGTGTTTATAACCCTGTAGTCGCCTGACCAGAAGTCTTGTTCCTCCTGCCACCGAACTTCACTAATTCCCACTATATCTAACATCAACCTATCCATTTCCCTTTTTAAATTTTCTAACCTACCTGCCCGATTAAGGGATCTGACATTCCACACTCCGATCCGTAGAACGCCAGTTTTCTTTCTCCTGATAACGACATCCTCTTGAGTAGTCCCCGCCCGGAGATCCGAATGGGGGACTATTTTACCTCCGGAATATTTTACCGAAGAGGACGCCATCATCATGTAATCATACAGTAAAGCTGCATGCCCTCGGGAAAAATTACGGCTGTAGTTTCCCCTTGCTTTCAGCCGTTCGCAGTACCAGCACAGCATGGCCGTTTTGGTTATCGTTACAAGGCCAGATCAGTCAATCATCCAGACTGTTGCCCTTGCAACTACTGAAAAGGCTGCTGCCCCTCTTCAGGAACCACACGTTTGTCTGGCCTCTCAACAGATACCCCTCCGTTGTGGTTGCACCTGCGGTACGGCTATCTGTATCGCTGAGGCACGCAAGCCTCCCCACCAACGGCAAGGTCCATGGTTCATGGGGGGGAAGTTAGGCATAGGATTTTTGTAAGAATTGTGCAGATGACGAGGATCGTGGCAATCCAGAGGCCAGCCGGAGGTCATCGGCTACCTGCAGGAGGATGGCGCGCTACCTGACGTGAGGGGCGCGAGGGCGTCCGGTCCTACAAGCTGACAGTCACCGGGCCGTGTACCTGAGGGATTAGGCGGGATCCTCGCCGGGCCACAAGCGAAAGTGAGGCTGGCCGTTGACACTGACACGCGACCCACGCGCGACAGCCCGCTAGCTCTCCGGTCGCGGCGGCCGTTTGGAGGGATTCCCTGCGGCAGGCCACGTTGTCGTGAGTACACGAAGAAGATCACATATCGTGTCAGAACCTGCGCCTCATGTGCCTCAGGACAGAAAGGGACGCTATATACTCACCTGTTTGGGCTTTTACAACTCACTAGCATTGGCCGATCTGCATACACAAAGCAGTATCGTGCCACACTAACAAATGTATGGTCTCATTACTAACTTCTCCTCTCTATTAGAGAGCAGTTTTAGCAATCGTCGCTCCTAGTTCGATCCTGTATGGATGACCTCACACACTTGTGGAGTCACTCCACGTGCCATCATCCCTCGTCGAACTGCAATATTGGGAAACGTAAAGTACTGTCCAGCGAGAGAAGAGACCTAGACTAGTGATGTATCCCAACACGTAGACCTCAGAGACAATTAATCGACATGAGGAGAGCATATCACTGTGTTTTCCTACCGTACTGCCGTGATCATATGCGTGGGTCTGACTACAATCTCAACAGCGTACTGCAGACGCTCCAGCACTCCCTATTGCTGTTGCAACAACGTAGCAACAACACCCGACGTTTAGCCCTATGTGATGTCAGTACTGTGGCCCCATCCCAAAAGCCCCCCTCCAATGCTCAAGACATGGAACCACGTGCATCAATGCATATGACTCAACATGCCAACCCCCTCAGAGAAACTAATGAATTTGTGAAGTGCTTCGAACATTTCTAACAATGTGATTTAGTGCCTCATTCTCAGCACAGTCGTGAACAGTGTGCAATGTGCACACACAACTTAATGTCCCATGAACCTTGTTTTTTTAAATTTCTTTCTCTAGTGTTGTTTTTGTAATGTATGTGATACCTTGTATGTGTTTGTTTTACACTGTAATTCTTATTACAAATTACTGTATTGTTCTCCACACCATGTTTTTTTTTGTATCTTGTATTTATTGTTGAGTGTATGGAAACAGTGTGCCTGAAGTCCCCATAAACTGAAGCAGATACCACCACTGTCATTGTGAATGGACCATCAGGTCAGGGAACATTTTGTAAAGATTATTCTTGCTGCAGGGAGACAGAATGAATCGGAGGTTGTAATTAGATTCTGAAAGCTCACAAAGAGATTGTTAACTTAAATAGTATCATGTGTGAGTGAGTTCAGGTTAGTTTAATGATTAAAATTGTTGTAACATCTTGGGCATTTAATTGCGGAGCACTCCAACTCTGATTGTAAAGAATAAATTGCTCCATATTTGGCTCACATGCCCGGGCCATATTTAGAGAGTGAATGTCTGTGTGAATCGGTGTTTGGAAGGGGCTCCCTGGGTATGGATGTGTGATGTGAGTGTTAGTGTTCCATATTAAGAAGGTGAAGTTGGCTACATCATAAATAATCCTCCCTCTAAGAGCTGCATTTTTCAGTTGCAGTTATTTTCTTTATAGAGTGCGGCATGTGCAGCCAGTTTGCGAGATTGTTCTTGGGCGATTGACTCACTACCTTGCTCCTCAGTGCAACAGGAAAAGTTGGAGTTAGAATAGGGGGGGCTTAGAGCATCATGTAAATATGTAATTTCTCTAAGAATTGAGTGTTAAAAAACACTGCTAGCCCCGGCACCTCGCAATATCTTTACCAGCTCGAGTATATTATATCGAACGTGCTAAAGCAGTAATGTATATCTTATAAACGTGGGCCACACATGAAATTTTAAACCAATTAGATGGGTGCTTAATCGTAAAGTTTACAATTCATATAGAGCATCCTTGACTAGTAAACAAATCGTCCTTGATCCCAGGTTCAAACCTATCCACTGCTTAAATCTTGAATAAAAATCATCAGCAATGATGGCCGAAGACTCTCGATACACAGATTCCCCCGTTCCGCCAACGAATTTCCAAAACAGTGCGGAGGAGCGGACAGAGGTTCAAGGCACTCTCATGGCGTTCGGGTGGAAAATTGCTGCTAAAAGACGGAAGAATCAGTAGTGATCAACACCATTACAATGCAATTTAACCACTAGATTAAAATCACATAATATGTATCCACATGCATTCACACGTTGGAACATGTCGGCATTATTACTTTGACGTCCCATAAAAGTTTTGTTTATTTTATTATTACGACTTTCCATCTGTTAATACTACATTCAATGTCTCCCTTTGTTATGGTACAGTATGTAAATAGTGATCTTGCTGCTTATGACGAACTAACAGCCTCGGCAATTGAGTCCCCAGTTTTGTTTTAAATAATAATTTTTATCTTGCGGACATATCAGTTTTCCACTCCATAACGTACTTTAGTCACGTATCTTCCTACTTCGTTGTAGTTAAATTTGCTTACTATTATCAAATTTTTTAATCCCAGTCTGAGAGTTAGAGAGGCATAAGTTAGATTTCCGCGGCTTCGATTGAATACAATATTTGTGATACCGACACAATGGTTCATATGTGGCAGCAGTGTGGCAGTCCTGCCCCAACCCCTGGTAGATTTCTGCAGGGCTTACTTATATGTGCCCTTTTAACGCTGCCTAAGTTGTACTTGGGCTCTTGCAAGACGGCTGCCCATCCGCCACACATAAAGTAGTTGTTGGGTATTACAATTTTCGTTTCCAATCGAAGATGCCGAAATTGAGATTATGCCTCCTCTTACGTCTCAAGTACGACGTTGTAATTCAAAATTTATATAAAGCATAGAAATGATAAAAATAACAAATAGATCTTTAATGGCGTAAAATAAAAAACTCAATTTTCTTATGGAGTTATGAGGTTCAGAGCAGTTTCCTTGCTATTTATTTTAATTCTAGGAGATGTATATCATGGTGCTTCCATCGCCATGTGATAGGGAACTTTGTTTTCTTTACACTGATAATTACAGATAATAGTCAGTTGCATTTATTGATGACGATTTAAGGTGCTATTCCGGAAGCGGTACCCTGCATTTCTTGTTTTATTTCTTGTATATTTAGTAATCGTATTGACACTGTAATTATTTTTTCTGCCATCACATATTCTGATAATGAGTTCGCAGAAGCACTTTCAGTGTATAAGGAAATCACGTAAAGTGAAATCCACAAGCAAGATTGGTTTTTAATTACAAAATTTATCGCTGACCGTAAGGAGCTTTTATTGTACATTCGGACCATCTGCAAGCCACAGCTTGGGCGAGTGAATCCAATTTGAACAAGAGATTTCACAACGCAATTTGATTACGGATCAGAATTCAGTTTAAAACGCTGTCACTTGAAGCTTGATGCTGTCACTAAATATTTGTACGCCTTCCTGAATTTCAAGCGCAGTACCGGGAAGCAATTCGTTGCTTGGTGCTTGGTAGTTCATCTGACCAACGTTCCCCCCCCCCCTCCCCCCCTCCCCCCTCCCCCCACCCCTCCTACAGACAAGTTCAGTATAATTTATTCAATCCAGTAATTCCCTACACTACCTTCTGTAACTATATCACAAATATGTGCAACTCTTCAAAGCTGGTTTTGCGCATATTTCGTGAAGATACCAGTATGGCTTTATTATACTAGGACAAGTTATAGTACAGGTATGCCCCGTCATATTTTAAGCGCATGTTTCTATATCCATGAAGCTAAAAGGTCTAGTTATGATTTATTTTATTGTTTTAAGACGTAATCTGTCCACTGGTTGTATTTATTTCATTTCCCATGTTTTGCTTCAGATTTGAAGATGGTCATTATAGACCGACACCGGTTGTCTAAGGAGCAAAACCGTTGTGACCATTGGCGGAAGCAAAAGAACTTTGCTCTACAATACTTGTATAGCTGTTAATCCACGGCTATGCCGCAGCTTGTGAAATTGTATTTCCCCCTAAATCACATTTCCCCGAATTTCAACTGCGTCTCTCGAGAATCATGATTATAATACGCAGAATGGAAGTAGATATGTTAAGTGACATGTTTAGGTTGTGCATCAGACACATTGCAAGCAGTGTTTAATGTATAATATTTTAGGTGCAAGAGCGCACCTGTTCAAACATTAAAACCCCCCTCTCCCCTCCATCCCCACCTCCCCCGCCTCCCTCTCAGCCATAAAAGTTGAAAGTTTAGATTTACTTTTTAAATTTATGGTGAAACTTACAATGAGATATTATTTTGTAGAAAATACCATTCGGAAATCTAGGTTCTTAAAAAATAATTTCTTGTAATCAAAAGAGTACAACCGTGAAATTCCTGGCAGACATAAACAAAAGGCGGTCGCCACGAAGTTTACCCAATGTACCGATTATAACTAAGGACGGAAGCGCAAAGTTTATACATACGTTGCGATTTAATATAAGTGTACTATTTTAAATTTCCTGTGCCGACCTATTCCAGTGAATTCAAAAAACATTCCCTGGCAAGTATCGGAATGCCGTTTCGCCGCGTTCCGGTTGAAATGAAGCCCTTTTTGGAGAACTGATTTTCATCCCCGTAGGTGGTTTTAAACCGATGCCAAATAGTCCTTAGTATTATTCACTTTCTCCTTGCAGCTGCCGAAAATATTCGCAAGTTTACATGTGATTTCCGAAAACGCCAATCCCTGTTTGATTGCCGCGTTCGTCTGAGTCTCAAAATCACAGCCTCAACACAAAACCATCAAGAAGGAACAGCACATAACTCGCGGGAGCTCGTCACAGTCCCGCGTTTATGCCCCCAAGTTCCTGTTCCCTCACAAAGGGAAAAAAGAAGTTCAATGAACTCGTGGTATGACGAGTACTCCGTTATCAGTTTACAACCCCTCTTTGAGATTAGGGTCTCGCACATAAACGTTAAAAGGACGGAGACGTATCAGACATAAAAAGTGCAATAATTTTCGGGAGCGCGCACGTGGTAATGGGTTTTACGAGCGCCCACCTCGCGAAGGAGCCTGACACTTGGCCGCGGTTCGCCAGGAGCGCACTCCGCTTTTTATGGCGGCCGCGCCATCTGACACGTCTGCACGCACAGCCGGACGTAAGGCCCGGCTGAGGTTTGGAAACAGTGAAGTAATGAGTCGGAACAGACGTCTCGGGGGCATCCCCAATCCTCGTCTATTAAGTGATACTGATTTATGTAAGAAATAATAAACTCAATGCAAACATGTTTGGAGGCTTAAAAGCACCGACCGACCGCCGTGTCATCCTAAGCCCATAGGCGTCATCGGTAGCGGATATGGGAGGGAATGTGGTCAGCACGCTGTTCTCAGTTTACGAGAGTGAGGTCGCAACTTCCTCAATATGCCTCACAAGCGCTGAGTGCACGCTGCTTTGCCAACAGTGCTCGCTAGATCCGAACGGTCACCCGTCCGAACGGTCACCCATCCAAGTGCTAGTCATGTGAAGGAAACCGGTGTTACCACTGTGGCAAGGTTGTCGGTGATACTAATTACAAAGTCCGTGATACGTTTCAAAATAATCGGTACAGATAACAAATGAGACAGTACGTGTAAGATACAATCTCAGTTTTATATGATATTAATAAATGTCCTGTGTGTCCACCCTTCGTCACAAGGCACACATGTGATTGGTTGTAAATTTCTAATCATACTAGCCAAGACTATCACGAGCGACGGTAAAAAAAATAAATAGCGAGATCAGCGTACAAAATCATACAGTATGGGTGGGACAAACGGTCAAAGTTTTTTCCGATGTTTATGAATGTTAGAATTATGCCCATACCTACCTAGCATATCATGAAGAACAGTAACAGCAGCTGCTGCAATGAAGTGTTCCAAGTCTTCAAGGTTCTGCGTTAAAGGTGCAAAATAAAAGCTATCCTTGACGTAACCCCACAAGGGAAAAATATGATTGCAAGTCTTTAAGACGAGGACCGAGGTGGCCACTCGAGTAGTGTTCAATCAGCGGTCGCAACACGGCCTATCTAGCAATGCGGAATAGTCTCGTGCACATAATCCTGTACACAACTGTTGAAATGCGGAGGTGGCGCCATCTTTTTGAATGACTGAATCCCTGCTATAAGTGCATACCGGACCTACACTTCCACATAATTTGGTATCAATGTCTAATAGACCTACACATCCGTTTAATCAAGATTTTTAAATGACACGTGCACCTAATATTCGCTGTTCTTTTTGAAAGGCGTCTGTTTTGAAGAACAATGAAAATCCGGATAAGAGCATTTACAGTTATAACCGAATAATTACCGAACGACTACTTTCGAAAGAAAATTTAACAAAAAAGTTAAAAAATAAGAAATAGTTAGAATAGTTTTGAAAAAATAAACCCAATCTGTTATAATTTTAGACAGCAAATTACTTAAGAACTGTCGGCAGCTCACAGTGAGAGCAAAAATTACTGTATGATAACTAAGCCTTCAATGGTTCAAATGGCTCTGAGCACTATGGGACTTAACATCTGAGGTCATCAGTCCCCTAGAACTTAGAACTACTTAAACCTAACTAACCTAAGGATATCACACACATCCATGCCCGAGGCACGATTCGAACCTGCTACCGCAGTGGTCGCGCGGTTCCAGAATGAAGCGCATAGAACCGCTCGGCCACACCGGCCGGCAACTAAACCTTTAATACCAGAATATATTTCTACTTAAAAAATCAAAATTCGTAATTTGTAACCAGTAATTAAGTTTTATGCAGTTCGTAAGGTCAAATCTGAGCTATATTATATCTGTCAGTTATAACTGGGTAGGTAGCATATTTCCGACAACAGGCATTTGAGAAAATGAAGCCGGCCGGGACGGCCGAGCGGTTCTAGGCGCTACAGTCTGGAACCGCGCGACCGCTACGGTCGCAGGTTCGAATCCTGCCTAGGGCATGGATGTATGTGACGTCCTTAGGTTAGTTAGGTTTAAGTAGTTTTAAGTTCTAGGGGACTGCTGACCTCAGAAGTCAAGTCCCATAGTGCTCAGAGCCATATGAGGAAATGAACACTTGTAACACTCCATTTACTAAAAGTTCTTTTTTATAATTTTGGCGATGTATTGGTAGGATCTCTATGCTTACCAACGAAAAATATGAGGTGGTATATATTTTAAATAATTATATATAACACAACATAGCCTTACTCGTGAAACTCTCGGAAACAGTTTACTCTTTCCTTTAGACACACACGATCGTTACATTCAGTAAACCTGAATACTATCTGTCCCTTATAATTTGGTATTTTTGATCTTTGCCTTGTGTCTATAACATGAGACCAATGACCTGCTATATCAGCTAAAGGAGACTTTGCTGGAACCTCTTTTGTTGAGGCGTGATGCCTCTTGCATAACTGTTTTGCTGCTTTACGAGCTGAAGACCTATCCCACTGTTTATTTGTTATGTCTTCTCCCTGCTCGCAGAGTGTCTCTTCTGTTCTGGATGTGAATTCGAGTAGATCGCTTTGTTTATTACGAGAATTTCGAAACTGTCGCAGTATCTCGCCGCAGGTGGTACACGTGCTTTGGAATCTCCTTATGCATTTCGTGGAGCATAAAACCTCGTTAATAGAATAAAAGCTTCAACGTATTAGAAGGTCATAACAATTTATACGTATTAATAAAAATGAAATGAAGCGGGATGTCCACGTAATTATTGAATACTTGCAGTACATTTTACGTACGTAAATAATTAACACAATTGGTAATTGAAGTATTCTCGTGCCACATATCAACTGAAATATTTGCTTCCACTTCAGTTGATTTCATCTCTTGCGTGCGCCCACATAGGTACGCACACGCTTAATGGCACGTATTTTACACAAACAGTATATTCGAATTCAACTGAACGTACAACCAGTTTATTACATCGAAACGTGATCTGCATCACGTCTCGTTTACTATAGAAGAAACAAATAATTTTCAGAACTGCATTTCCCTTTGAGTGTAGCTGTAGTGGTCCAAACAACGTCTATAACTTATCGTGTGTGTGTCGTTAACAAATGCCCAAATGCCCGAAGTTGCTCTGGAAGTGCCCGAAACAGGAGACGGAAATACAAATCAGAGGCTTTGGTAGCTTCGTATAGAATCTACAACCAGCGTCAATCTCATTTACTAACGTCGCTTTGGTATGTGACGAATTCTCGAATCTCAGCATTAAGAGGTTAATTGTTCATAAACTGCAATTACGAAGTAATCATTTAATTGTAATCAGGCGAGAATGGAACCAAAGGCACTGACTTGAACTCAGATATAAAAATACAGTTAACACAGTGAACTAAACTTAGTTACATAACTAGTGCAATAATTGGCACTGAACATGTGGACTTAGAAGTTAATTGTTTGCAAAACGGTTCGTGTAATGAATAGCTTTGCTTTACTCTCCGTATTGCTATTATTGATTTTAGAAATACTAATTTTCACAAGTAACTGTTTTCTATCATAGTATTTTGTATGGAAAGTTCATAAAGTGTTATTTAGGGAATAATAAATAACTTTACACTACACTGTTACGTAATTTGCAAATGTGAGCAGATTGCAATTCACAAAAAACAGGTAAAATGTATTTTAGTGGTGGTTTTAAACTGTTATTGTTATTTTGTTTTGAACTTATTATTTGTTTTTATAGTATTTTGGCTTTTAAAAAGTTTGAACTGAAATGCAAATCTGAATCAAATTAAAATTAACTTTGGCTAAATGTGTCGTCAATTAAATCAAGAAAAATTACGTGCTTGAAAAATCATGTAAAAATATTTTTTTAAACATTGAAATTGGAACGCAATTATTATCATCATAGGTAATGTTTGATTTTTTTTCTAGGCTTCTCTACCAGGATTCTCTGTTTGCGAGTATGATTTTGGGGCTCGATTTACGCCTAGAAGCTATCGGACTTCATTTTGCAAAAAGAGAAATTTCAGTTGCGGGTTCTATTTTGAAAGCAAACCAAACGTATTACACTGAGTGGTGACGTTAATATGCGGTCATTCACCAACAGATAGCCCCACACATATTTACTTATCAAATTCATTAAAAAAGCTGAGGAAAAAAGGCATGATTAGTCGTAATGATAAACACAATGAAATTAAATAATAATTATTACGCAAAATGAGCACAAAAAACGGAATCTCTACGTAAGACAGATTATTGCGACCGTACCGTACAATGGTTGAACAGGAAGAGAGCGAACAAAAGGTTGCCGGTCCTGTTCATTTGAAATTAGATAGATAATGAATTTACAGAGAGGTTTTATTGTAATCGTAGTGTCTATCAAGCAGCGATGAAATGGTCTCAGCGTTACTACGAGAAAACACACATTCACGAAATCCGCTAACACTTGGGGAGAATTGCAGTATCATTATGAAGTAATATTTTGTCAACAGTTATTTAAATTATGATTAACACTTTAACTGGTAGACACTATTCTTTAACTAGTTATTCTACCAAGCAACAAAGTTCACTGCTGTTAAACGAAAGTTTTTGATAGTTCTGCCTTTTAGATTACACTTCTTTATCTCAGATACCGAAACTACATAAGCTCTCAATATTTTACTATCCTTTCTCTGGTGGTATTCTTGGAATCAATAATGGTGATAGGATACGACCCTATTAGGTAAATTACACTGTTCGACATGGGTTCTATTTCTGATATTAAAGTATGTGCTTCTAGTCCATTTTACCGTGGGAAATTCAAATATGTAAACAAAATATCGTTGTTAGGGATACTTTTTATGTAATATGTATATAAATGTATATATATGTATATTCACAATTCATGGCAAACACAGAGACGTTATAGAGAAATACGGGTATGTTGCCACATCCAGTAGTGATATAATGTGATAATTTCTTGTGCAACAGCAGGTGGGAAGAATCAGACATCATTAGGTTATCCCCCGCCACACCTATGTCATTAAGACCACCTGAAACATCTCATTAACTCGAACGGCGACAGCCGGTCGCTGCTTCGGCAGTAAAGCTCCACGCCTCCTAGGGGCAGGTGCATCGAGTTTACAACAGTGGTGTTAGCCGCAATTGTGTCAGTATTAACGAGTGGGTGTTTTGGCTGACAAGTAACTGTCTGTTATATTTCCGAGCACGGTTGACTTTTTTAGTTCCTGTGTGTAAACTAATTGAGCCTGGTGCTGAAGGTAAAACGACTACTTATTTTTACACATCAGTGTTCCTCTAGTTCCCTACTATTAATTTAATACAGGTGTATTACCAAAGTGGTATTTTTAAATTTGCAGAAATGCCACGTCGTCGTGGATGTCTATATAAGCCGGACAACTTCTGCTACATCTGTGGGAAGTTCACTTTTGCCAGAAATAAGAAGAAAATTTCTTCAGTCATAAAGAAAGCAATCAAACATTACTTTGGAGTAGAGGTAGGGGACCAAGATAAAGAATAGGCACCACATTTCTGTTGTGCTACATGTTACTGCAGACTAATTCAGTGGTGGAAAAATAAAGAGAATGAGAATGTGGCGTTGTTTGCTGTTCCCATGGTGTGAGAGAGCCTAAGGACCATGTTACTGATTGTTATTTCTGTCTACCAAAAATTCAGGGTTTTACAAACAAAGAGTCGAAGAGGCACATTGTTTACCCAGATCTGCCTTCAGCGAGAATGCCAGTGCAGCATTCTGACAACCTTCCAGCACCTTCTCAAGAGCTCGAGGTCAAATTCCGAGTGACAGCGAAATAAGCAGTACTGAAGAAATCACAGATGATGATTCTTTATATCACCGCACAAGTGAGTCATCGCCACATTTGTTAACACAGGCAGATTTGAATGATTTAGTACGTGATCTAGGACTAAGTAAACAAATGGCGCAGCTGCTTGGTTCAAGATTATAAGAGTGTAATCTACTGTAATTATTTTTTTTGCCATCACATATTCTGATAATAAGTTCGCAGAAGCACTTTCAGTGTATAAGGAGATCACGTAAAGTGAAATCCACAAGCAAGATTGGTTTTTAATTACAAAATTTATCGCTTACCGTAAGGAGCTTTTATTGTAAATTCGGACCATCTGCAAGCCACATCTTGGGCGAGTGAATCCAATTTGAACAAGAGATTTCACAACGCAATTTGATTACGGATCAGAATTCAGTTTAAAACGCAGTCACTTGAAGCTTGATGCTGTCACTAAATAGCTGTACGCCTTCCTGAATTTCAAGCGCAGTACCGGGAAGCAATTCGTTGCTTGGTGCTTGGTAGTTCATCTGACCAACGTCCCCCCCCCCCCCCCCCACATTTGTTAACACAGGCAGATTTGAATGATTTAGTACGTGATCTAGGACTAAGTAAACAAATGGCGCAGCTGCTTGGTTCAAGATTATAAGAGTGTAATCTACTGCACCGAAGTACTAAAATCAGTGTGTTCAGGCCCAGAGAACATGCCTTTATTTCTTATTTTTCAACTGACGAAGCATTGACAGTTTGCAATGTTGTTGCTGGCCTGATGAAAGTGCTGAACTTCCCTTATATTTCACAGGAGTGGAGACTTTTCATAGATGCATCGAAAACAAGTCTGAAGGGTGTTTTGCTCCATAACGGAAACAAAATACCCTCTGTTCCAGTAGCCTACGCTAGTTTGACAAAAGAGAATTACGAATTCATACAAAGGATGCTAAATTCATTAAAATACAATGAACACAAATGGAAAATATGTGCAGATTTCAAGGTAATTGCTATGGTACTGGGAATGCAATAAGGCTACACAAAGTATGCCTGTTTCCTTTGCGTGTGGGATAGTCGAGACCGAAATTCTCACTACGTGAAAAAGAAATGGCCTAGGCGAAGATGGGAAGTTGGCGAAAAGAATGTACAACGTGAAAGTCTGGTAGCTCCTGAATATATACTATTTCCACCGCTTCACATCAAACTTGGCCTGATGAAACAATTCGTGAACGCCATGGATCCAACAGGCTGTGGGTTTGCATATCTAGCTACCAAATTCCCCCGTCTTTCAGCTGCAAAAATAAAGGAAGATGTTTTTGTGGGCCCACAAATCAGGGAGCTTCCTCGGAAGAAGAAGAGCTACTAACTACAAAGCAATGGTGAAGGATATGATCAAAGCATATCAGGATTTGGGGTGCAATATGTCTTTGAAGGTACATATGATGGACTCTCATCTGGACTACTTCACAGAGAGTTGTAGTGACGTATCGGATGAACATGGGGAAAGATTCCATAAAGACATTTCTACCATAGAAAGGCGCTATGAAAGGAAGTGGGTACCTTCTATGTTAGCAGATTATTGCTGGAATATCATTCGAGAGGAGAAAGATTCACAATACAAGAGAAAAAAGTGATGTGCATTACAAGGCAGTGGCTCATTGTTTGTCAATTTTCTGTAAATTCTCATGTCAAATAAATGCTTCAAATTGTATACACAAAGGTTACTGTGTTATATGTTAGATCCCACACTCCATTAATGTGATGAACTTATAACATCATAAAGATGTGCATTTGTTTGTCGAATTTCACCTCACGTTTGCTGCGCTATATCAGAAACTGAAAAGAGAAATAAAATTGCGATTACTCATAAACTATCCCTGACAGAAAAAACCAAAAACAGTTTTCAATTCAGCACTCAAAATACAACTAGGATCACACTATTTTTATCAGAAATAGAAAAAAAGTTTTTTTTTGTAGAACAGTGTTATTGGGGAAAAGTTCATTTACAGTATTAACACTTGCTGTGTTAAACATTCTGTTAGTCAATTAAGAACAACTACTACGCTGGCTAGCCTTGCACAATCTAAAGATGAAACCGGTCGGATCTTACTTTTATGAGCTGATAAAGGTGTGATGTGAGGTATTATTCGTCAACAATGTATGGCCACAGGTTCTCTTTTTCGTCGTTCCATGTATCGGGTTCGAGCCCAGAGTACCCTTCTTGAATATTAATCTCTCTTCATGAAAATGCACTGCGCCCAATTACAACCACGTGATAGGCCGTAGTTTATTCCTTATTAGTTCATCTAATGACATCACATTTACATTATGGTTACACAGTTACATCATGGATATGAGCAGAAAATAATTAGGCACTGTGTTGTTGTGTTTGAATTGCAGCAAGCAGAGAGATACGTAAAACCCATAATTCCGTGCTGCTGAATGGTCTGGTGTAAGTCCTTCGACTGGACGCCGCTTCGGCGACTAGCGTGACCTTAACCCACACCAGTTACTCAACCAGGGAATGGAGACATACAGTTTAACGTGGTATCCGAGCCATGTGTGGTTACCGGGGATTTCTCACCTAGTTCAGATGTGAAGGCTAGATAAAGGATGTATTCTCCTCAGTTAGCTTATAATATAAGCGATGTTTACTGTTTTTTGGGAACAACTAATGAAGCAATCAATGTAAGTCTTTTCGCAGATTATTTATTGATTCTTGGACAATATTTTTTGATTTGTAAAGGAAATCCAATCATTTATGAGCTCCCTCTCCAACCCCATCCCCCCCCCCCCCCATACGTGAGGAGTTCAAATTACTCCGTCCAAAATGAGGTGTTTCCACGACGGGAGTCCAGCAGTCTGCAAATCTTATCTGAAATAAAAAAATAAGCAATTTTCCTAACATGTGGGATATTGCGCTCCGAGTAATAGAATAGGTTTGTAAAATTTGAAAAAAAAATAAAGTGGCCAACATTTGAAACAAAGACGTATTTTGCCTTGTGTTTTTGGTCGCGAGTTTTGCAATTACAAGTAATTAAATTTAAATTTTAAAAATTAACCTATGGAAAAATCAGCCTATAAAAATTCGCTTATTACTCCTGGCGGACTGAGCCAAAGTTCAGAAAGATATTTTATTAGTGCGTCTGCAGTCCATTCCGTCAGCTTGAAATACATTATGCGTCAGACCGACTAAATGTTTTGTAGGCACGCTAATAAAGATATCTTTCTATAATTTGTCTGAGTTACTCAGTGGGAATGTCCACAAGGAGCAATAGACAAATTTTTTATTTTAAGTTATTCACTGTTTATTGCAAGAAAGAATGACCAAAATCACAAGACAAAATTACATCTTTGTTTCAAACTTCCGTCATTTTATTAGTTTTCAGATTTAAAAAAACCTGCGCTATTACTCTGTGCGCAATATCCTATAAGTAAACTTTTGGTTTTTTATTTCAGATAAGATTTGCAGACTGCATGACTTCCGTTATGGACATACTTCATTTTGCACAGATCAATTTTAGCTCCTTTGAGGGAGGGGTGCTTAACGATAACTGAATTTCTTTAAAAAAATCAGAAGATGTTGTCTAAGAACAATAAACAGAGTGAAAAAAGATTACGTTGATTGCTTCATTGGTGTTTCCAGCACGAAAAAATTGTTTGCTTTTTAGGCTGACGGAGGACAATGGGCCCTTAAAACGAAATGAATGCTCTGACCGCTGGACTACATTCTAAGCATTACAGTATAGGAGCTACTACTAAACTTGCCACCAAATAGCCTTGGGCCAGTGTTATTGAAACGAATTGGCTGTGAAATTACTCACAGAAATTCCAGATGCTTAAATGGTGTTAATCTGCCTTTGGTGACCATGTTTCTGGTAGTCGAAGCTGGGATCAATGCTCTGGAATGTAATAATGCTTTGCAATAGTTGTGCATTATTAAAGCTTACAACGATAAGAATCTTAAAAGTTAGTAAACGGGACAAAACACATGCCTAAGTAATTACACACATGTTTTAACACTCAGTTGTTCGTGTTCCCTTACTTCTGCGATGAATGAATTTGACTCAGCAGATGTTTGCTTCCCTTTAAGTTTAAGAACTCACTGAAATCCAAGCAACTGTGTAACAAATTAACTTTCATCATTAGTATTATCTTCAACGTCTCTGCTGGCACTTGAGTTTTCTCGGATGTTCATATCTTATTCGTCAAAGAAAAGACACGCCTGATACAGCACAAATTCCACTTCCTTAGGAATATTTTCGTAAAATATATGTTTGGATGTGTAGTGCTGGAACATATGTACCCGACGCACATCAACGACAGTTTTTTTTCTATGCTCCCTTTCAGTCTTTACTGAGGTATGACAAACTGCTGTATGTCAATGTACTCTTGGAGTAAGCCATTATCATTAATTTTGCAGCTTGCTAGCACATTTGTAAGAGATTCGTAGCATTTTTTACCTCATACCATGTAGGTACACAGTTCAAAACACCGCATCTGCTGTGTGAAAAGGCATTAAAACGATCCTTTCACTGCTCACTGTATTGTGTACTGTAATCACAAACTTCACACATTGTTACAGTGATCTTAATAATATTTATACACCATTAAGATTCAAGTTTACTTCAAGCACTTCTTATAACGTGTGGCATGAATTCGGTTTTCCGTTTTCTTGTCACATTCATTCTTAAATCACGAGGTGCTTTTCCAGCCTTATCATCAAATGCTGTCCTTCTACCTTCACTACTTCTTCACGAGAAGTTGATGCTGCTTATGTAACAACGTAAGGAGAACTGAGTAACATGGGTTTTCAAAAATTGTGTTTACTGTTGTGTGGCATTTTTCTTTATCCAAAAAATATGATTTGAGTGGTCCATAAGGCTGAAAAATCCCTCAATGCTGGCATCAAGGCCAACCAACTAATATTGTTGTATCCAAGCAATTGTTTGAACTCACATGACAGAGAATTTGACTTCATTTCTAAATTCTAGAGATGTAAATGCAGTGCCTACGGTGACTTCCTCCATGGAAGATTATTAAAAAACAGATTTTAGAAATATTTTGAAGAAACAGATCAAAACACGTTGTGAAAAGTTGGTTATGTGGAGATGATACTAACAGAAAAATGTACTGAAATAAAGCAGACTCTTTCAATCTGCCAAGAAGTTTCAAATCAGCGCGAAGAGTAAGAAGCCATTATGGGAAAAGAAGTCTTCGTATCGCAGTCGCATAATCTTTTGAGTTTTCCTCTTGTAGCACAAATTTAATAAATTTTAATTTTCTGCCAGTATGTATTTGGAACATATAGTACTGCGTGGTGCTGTGTCACAACTACAAAAAACTCGAAATAGAATAAAATTGATGGAAGCCGCTTTATTGCCTGTATATTAATAATAGTTGCCAGTATGCGAAATCTTCCGTGCGTGGTAGTCTACAGAACTGATAACAATACCAGATAAAGCACTCAGACCATACACTTCCAACTATGGAACAAAATGGAGCATCTGAGGTAATTTTTGTGATCTGTAGTGATTTTAAGAGCACCTTATGGTCACGCGGAAAAGAAAGTGGTACAGTTATAACAACAATAGTAGGAGACGAAGTTTCCTAAGTGTAGCATGCAACATGAAGTAGCACCCATCCAGATAATGATGCCTGTGCTAGTACAGTTGTATCTGTCTACGACTGATCTGAAGGAGATGAAACGGTACGCGCTTTCCCTGGTTTCCACATTATTTGCATCTGGAAAATAGTGAGCCAGCGTGATTTTTAGTGGAAAAATAGGTTGTTTCCTTTTTTGACATGCTTTTGGGAGATTCTTTACAAAGATTTGTACAGGATGGGGCAGAGAAACTTGCTGATTTAGAAATTCAGTTGAATAAAAGTAATGTATATACATAAAAGGCAGTGCCCTGGCTAATTCTTCATCGTTCAGTCATTACCACTACGGATAAAAACTTGAGAGTTGGAGAGGCTGTTCATCTTATACTCTAGGCGTGGTTTAAGAAGGGATTTTCTCAAAACTTCATATCAGAGGGAGTGAAGTAGGGGAAGAAAGGTATTTTGAAAATACGAGTATGTTGTTATTAAGGCAATTTTGAACGTAGACCTACGGATAATGGTATTTGGCTTCTCTATCAGAAATATATGATTCAGCATTAAATTAAACCTCTATGATATTTATATAGTGACTGAATTAATTTTAGATAAATCTTTAAAGAACTACTAAAGTACATTTAAAACTACATCTATGACAACTGGTATTTGACTTTTAGGTTACAAGTAAAGAAAACACGTGTTCATTGTTTTTGGAAGTTCAACCCATAAAGGGAGTGAAATAGAGAAGGAACAATCTTTTGGACATATTTCATTACGCAAGCATCTTTAAGCTAAATCTATAAAAATCTGTATCTAGCTTCTCTGTTAGAAATTAAAAATCCGCAGTTCACTGTTTTTGGAAATCCAGCCCGTAAGCTGGTGAAATGGAGGTGAAAGTTTTAAGAAAACAAAATCGTTATTTTAAAAAATGTAAAGCTAGATCTATGAAAATTAGTATTTCATCTCTCGGTTGGATATAAAGATACATTTGTTTGGGATGAATGTTTCTACGGAAATACCATCACAAGAACGCAAAAGGCCTGATTAACAAAATATTTTGATTCCAGCTACCAGAATCACTTCTTGATCAGAAGTACATTCGGAAAAGACCATACTTCTATCGTCTTAATCAGCATAAAGTTTAGAAAGTGTTATTATTTGTGAACAACATAAAAATTCGACCTCTGCAAGCAATACAGCCTACGCGAGCGAATCAGGGGCCGGTTATGTAGTACAGATATATACGAGGGTTGCCCTGAAAGTAATGCACCCCGCTTGTTTTTCTTTAACAGTTCTTTATTCAACATAATGAGAATTACAAACATGAAAGAATGGTGTTTTATCTACACACTCCATCCAGTTCTGCAACCTTCCTCCACCGCGAAACATGGGCGTATAGGCCTGCTGGTATCAATCCCTGTCCCGGTGATGGAGCCAGTGCTTTGTGTATCACCTCATCATCCTCAAAATATCTTCCACGAAAGGCATCCCTTAATGGGCCAGACAAGTGGAAGTCCGAGGGGGCTAGGTCAGGTGTGTCAAGGGTGATAGCCATGGTTGGTCTCCCCGACCTCTACAAATCGCGGATCTACGCCGAACCGCCTTCTGATGACCTCAGCCTCCGTGACAGCGACTTACTGTACTTCTGTCGACAGCAGATGCTCCGTTGACTTTGCACAAGTGTTTGTCAATATTCACCTCAGTTCCTTTCTCTGCAGTGAGAAATTCAATGACGGCACGTTGCTTGTGACGTGCGTCACCTATAGACGCCATTTTGAAACTACCCTGCAGTTCTCCAGCTACGCTCTCTGTCGAAAGTGACGGAAACTTGGCGCTCTCATTCAGGAGACTTCAAATAATGTAAGTACATACGTAACAATTCGCTTTCGTAGCATAGTTTGTGGCTGAGAAAAAAATGCGGTGCATTACTTTCTGGGCAACCCTCATATTTTATTCACTGAACAGCGTCAAACAACATTTAAATTTTATGTTTATACAGTTTTAAAGATGATCTGGCATATGGCGTCCATTATTCTGAAGATACTGCATTAATCGAGCTCGGAAGTTACTTTCAACACATTTCTGCTTATTGATGGGTATGTTGGCTACAGTTCTTGAATGTTCAGGTGTGCCAGGGTACTGAATGATCGTTGTAAATAACTGATTTTACATAGCTCCGCAAAATATACTCGCAGGAGGCTTAATCACGCCAACGTGCTGGCCAGTGCAAGGAAGTTCGTGTACCACAGCCAAATTGTAGGGATGAAATTTTTGTTCTTCATGAAGGGTCGCCTCACAGAACAAGCAGACAATCCGGCAGTTGCAAGTGTTGCAGCAGAGCGCTAAGGGATTTGGAAAGCAGAAAGGCTTACCATAGCTATGTTTCACGGTGTCCTTGGTGTACCTGGAAGCCCAGTTATCCCTTCGTTTACATCACCGGTTTCTGCGAAGTTATTTGCCAACGAAAAAATCGACTGTCTTTCAGGAACACGACCACAGGGCGCAACAGTGAAATGGGGTCTGATAGCGCGTTGCGTGGCCAAGATTGAGCGATCGTTTTTCTAAATCCGTGTTGACAGTGTGTCAATAGACGGTATTCTTCGAGGTAATTCGTAATGCTCGAACACAATATATGTTCCATAATCCTGATGCATATGGACGTTAATGTTGTTGTTGTTGTTGTGGTCTTCAGTTCAGAGACTGATTTGATGCAGCTCTCCATGCTACTCTATCCTCTACAAGCTTCTTCATTTCCAGCTAACTACTGCAGCCTACATCCTTCTGAATCTGCTTAGTGCATTTACCTGTTGGTCTCCCTCTACGAGTCCGCAGCTCGTGGTCGTGCGGTAGCGTTCTCGCTTCCCGCGCCCGGGTTCCCGGGTTCGATTCCCGGCGGGGTCGAGGCTTTTCTATGCCTCGTGATGACTGGGTGTTGTGTGCTGTCCTTACGTTAGTTAGGTTTAAGTAGTTCTAAGTTCTAGGGGACTGATGACCATAGATGTTAGGTCCCATAGTGCTCAGAGCCATCTCCCTCTACGATTTTTACCCTCCACGCTGCCCTCCAATAATAAACTGGTGATGCCTTGATGCATCAGAATATGTCCTACCAACCGACCCATTTTTCTAGACAGGTTGTGCTGCATATTCCTCTTCTCCCCAGTTCCTTTCAGTACGTCCTCATTAATTACGTGATCTAACAATCTAATCTTCAACATTCTTCTATAGCACCACATTTCAAAAGCTTCTATTCTCTTCTTGTCTAAACTATTTATCGTCCACGTTTCACGTACATACATGGCTACTCTCCATACAAATACTTCGAGAAAAGACTTCCTGACACTTAAATCAATACTCGATGTTAACAAATCTCTCTTCACAAACGCTTTTCTTGCCATTGCCCGTCTACATTTTATATCCTCCTTACCTCGACCATCATCACTTGTTTTGCTCCCCAAATAGCAAACCTCCTTTACTACTTTAAGTGACTCATTTCCTAATCTAATTCCCTCAGGATCACCCGCCTTAATTCGACTACATTCCATTATCCTCGTTTTGCTTTTGTTGATGTTCATCTTATATCCTCCTTTCAAGACACTATCCATTCCGTTCAACTGCTCTTCCAAGTCCTTTGCTTTCTCTGACAGAATTACAATGTCATCGGCGATCCTCAGAGTATTTATTTCTTCTCTATGGATTTTAATTCCGACTCCAAATTTTTCTTTTGTTTCCTTTACTGCTTGCTCAAAATATAGATTGAATAACATTGGTGATAGGCTACAACCCTGTCTCACTCCCTTTCCAACCACTGCTTTCCTTTCGAGCCCCTCGACTCTTATAACTGCCATCTGGTCTGTGTACAAATTGTAAATAGCCTTTCGCTCCCTATATTTCACCCTGGCACCTTCAGAATTTGAAAGAGAGTATTCCAGGCAACATTGTCAAAAGCATTTCTCTAATCTACAAATGCTCGAAACGTAGGTTTGCCTTACCTTAATCTATCTTCTAAGATAAGTCGTAGGGTCCATATTGCCTCACGTGTTCCAACATTTCTACGGAATCCAAACTGATCTTCCCCAAGGTCGGCTTCTAATGATATGAGCCTGTAATTTAGTGGATTACACATAATACCTTTCTTAAATACTGGTGACCTATACAACTTCTCAGTCTAAGGGTACGGACCTCTCGTCGAGTGAACGGTTGTATATGATTAGTATCAGCATACTTCGAAAGGAACCTAACTGGTTTACAATCTGGACCGGAAGACTTGCTTTTGTTAAGTGATTTAAATTTCTTCACTACTCGGAAGATACCTAGTTCTACTCTACTCATGTTGGCGGCTGTTCTTGATTCGAAATCAGGAATATTTACATTCTCTTCTTCGGTGAAGGAATTTCGGAAGATTATGTTTAGTAACTCTGCTTTGGCAGCACTGTCTACGATAATATATCCACTGCTATCACTGCTATATTTCACATACGACCAGAATCTCTTTGGATTTTCTGTAAGGTCCGAGAGAAAGTTTCGTTGTGGAAACTATTATAGGCATTTCACATTGAAGCCAGCGCTAAATTTCGAGCTTCTGTTAAAGATTGCCAATCTTGGAGATTTTGCGTCTGTTTAAATTTGGCATTCTTATTTCGTTGCTTCTGCAACAGTGTTTTGATACGTTTTGTGCTCCAAGGAGGATCAGCTCCGTTGTTTGTTTATTTATTTGGTATAAATCTCTTAATTTCCGCTGATACTATTTCTTTGAATTCAAGCCACATCTGGTCTACACTTACATTGTGAATTTGGAAGGAGTGGAAATTGCCTTTCAGGAAGGCGTCAAGTGGATGTTTTATCTGCTTTTTTTGTATAGGTATATTTTTCGTTTATTTCTGGAGAATTTGGGGATTATAATATTGAATATCGCTACGACAACCCTGTTTTCACTAATCCCTGTATCCCTTTCGATGGTCTCTCCTAACTCAAGTTTAATTGTTGCTAAGAAGTGAAGTGTGTTTTCACAAACGTTTACTATTCGCGGGGGGCTCATGAACTAACTGCACGAAAAAATTTTCAGAGAATGCGTATGGCACTATTTCGGATGATTTTTAATGCGTAGAGCCTATATCCGGAATCCAACACTTATTTTCGCCAATATATTGAGGGTAAATTAAAGTTACCACCAAATATAACTGTAAGATTCCGGCACATCTTTGAAATTAAACTCAAGTTTTCTATGAACCTTTCAGCAATTGTATCATCTGAATTAGGAGGCCGGTAAAAGGATACATTTATTATTTTATTCCAGTTGCCAAGCATGACCTCCGCCCATACTAACTTACAGGAATAATGATACATTCTTAACGATCAAATATCAATAGCGTGCAAGGGTGGCATCGCTTTGGCTTAGGTAACAAGGTCGACACCACTCTGGTTCGATAAGCTCTGCGTAGACATTGTGTGTGCTGCCTCTGATGGTGACAGTGATATCAGGCGGGCCGGAGCCGCGGCAGGGAATTCGCTGCGAACAGAGTTTCTGACCTGTTGACTAACGGTGTGCTGGAGGCGACAGGGGACACACTTGGCGTTTTGGGACGTGTACCTCTCTGGAGTTGAATGTGCCGCTGAGGCTGTGATTTCTGTCACGTTGAATACGGCACATTACTGCTTGATTCGCAATTAAAGGTGATAAGCACGTGCCTAGAGCAATAGTGCTTCTATCGGAAACTGTACGCAGATGGTTAGCTAATTATGTTCTCGCTTAGTCACCGTTCTGTATCGCTGGAAACGGTTATAACGTGTTTAAGAAACTGACTGTTGGTAGTCAGGTTACATGCCGTAGTTCATTGATGTTGTCAGGATGTTGTTGTGTCTTTCATTTAATAGTAAACCGTTTCAGGTAAAGCTTTTCGCGGGGGTTAACGTTTGATATACGCTATATGCTTGGATGATGATGGATTTTTTTTTAGCCAAGAATTGTGTTACCAGTGCGTATGTATAATACACTCTTGGAAATGGAAAAAAGAACACATTGACACTGGTGTGTCAGACCCACCATACTTGCTCCGGACATTGCGAGAGGGCTGTACAAGCAATGATCACACGCACGGCACAGCGGACACACCAGGAACCGCGGTGTTGGCCGTCGAATGGCGCTAGCTGCGCAGCATTTATGCACCGCCGCCGTCAGTGTCAGCCAGTTTGCCGTGGCATAGGGAGCTCCATCGCAGTCTTTAACACTGGTAGCATGCCGCGACAGCGTGGACGTGAACCGTATGTGCAGTTGACGGACTTTGAGCGAGGGCGTATAGTGGGCATGCGGGAGGCCGGGTGGACGTACCGCCTAATTGCTCAACACGTGGGGCGTGAGGTCTCCACAGTACATCGATGTTGTCGCCAGTGGTCGGCGGAAGGTGCACGGGCCCGTCGACCTGGGACCGGACCGCAGCGACGCACGGAGGCACGCCAAGACCGTAGGATCCTACGCAGTGCCGTAGGGGACCGCACCGCCACTTCCCAGCAAATTAGGGACTCTGTTGCTCCTGGGGTATCGGCGAGGACCATTCGAAACCGTCTCCATGAAGCTGGGCTACGGTCCCGCACACCGTTAGGCCGTCTTCCGCTCACGCCCCAACATCGTGCAGCCCGCCTCCAGTGGTGTCGCGACAGGCGTGAATGGAGGGACGAATGGAGACGTGTCGTCTTCAGCGATGAGAGTCGCTTCTGCCTTGGTGCCAATGATGGTCGTATGCGTGTTTGGCGCCGTGCAGGTGAGCGCCACAATCAGGACTGCATACGACCGAGGCACACAGGGCCAACACCCGGCATCATGGTGTGGGGAGCGATCTCCTACACTGGCCGTACACCACTGGTGATCGTCGAGGGGACACTGAATAGTGCACGGTACATCCAAACCGTCATCGAACCCATCGTGCTACCATTCCTATACCGGCAAGGGAACTTGCTGTTCCAACAGGACAATGCACGTCCGCATGTATCCCGTGCCACCCAACGTGCTCTAGAAGGTGTAAGTCAACTACCCTGGCCAGCAAGATCTCCGGATCTGTCCCCCATTGAGCATGTTTGGGACTGGATGAAGCGTCGTCTCACGCGGTCTGCACGTCCAGCACGAACGCTGGTCCAACTGAGGCGCCAGGTGGAAATGGCATGGCAAGCCGTTCCACAGGACTACATCCAGCATCTCTACGATCGTCTCCATGGGAGAATAGCAGCCTGCATTGCTGCGAAAGGTGGATATACACTGTACTAGTGCCAACATTGTGCATGCTCTGTTGCCTGTGTCTATGTGCCTGTGGTTCTGTCAGTGTGATCATGTGATGCATCTGACCCCAGGAATGTGTCAATAAAGTTTCCCCTTTCTGGGACAATGAATTCACGGTGTTCTTATTTCAATTTCCAGGAGTGTAGAACCAAGGTGGGCGTTTAACCGCAGCTAAGTTTGAGGAACATTTTCTGATACCGAAACCAGGAACCAACGAAAATTTTTCTGAAAGGGAAGCTACGTTTCTAAAATCCTTGATGACTAAGCGGCGCATAATTCAGAGCTCCATTCATGATTTTGAAATTACGTTCTTTTAAAGCTATTATGCTGTATTTTAAAATAGCTCTAGTTTTAAGCTTGATGTATAAACTCTTATTAAGTTGCATTATATCCTTCAGAGATTGAGTAACATTCTTTGTGAGCCTGGGTTTACCGCTGTTTGTTTGCTCCTGTTTAGCTTGTTACTGACTTGAGCTCAAGTTACACGTTCTGCTGAGAAGCTGTAAGGAGCGATCTGTAGACTTGTAGTAGCAGGTTGTGTAGTTTAAATTTCCTGTTAAATGGATGCAACGGCTCTCACATTCGTAACCCAACACCTTCTGTCGGTCCTATCATTTCTTCCTGCTACCCAGTACAGTCTCAGCAGAAAACAGTGGTAAATAACACCGTGGGCACATAACGTTCTGTTTTTCTAGGTAGCGCCAGCACCTTGGATGTGACTGACAGTTGTTGGTTTTGTAGCATAAGTAATACAAATACACTCGTTCCGTATGCCCTACTCGTAGAAGGCTTTCTATCATGTGAAATATTCATTTACGATCGATTTCACATCTGAAAATACTCTAGGACAGAATGTTCAGCATTGGTCGTAATATCATCTGTATTTTATAGCAGAGCTACGTTTCAGCTAACAGCGAAGATAAAATCAGTCCGTTGTAGGTAGTCATGCAGCTTAAGCACAGTTATAACGTCACATAGTACAAGAAGAGCATCAATTGATGCTTGTGCATGCCTAACTTGTAATATGCGTCATTATCACTATGTTGATTCTACATGACTACCTACAACGCACTGATCATAGCTGAACTATTAGCTGAAATTTATGCCTGTAATAAAATACAGATGATATTACGACGGATGCTATCCTTCTTTATGTCCTGGGTTACATCACGGTCATGTAGTACAATCATTCCAATGGAATCAAACGTAATGAAGGTAAGGCTTTCTAGCTGTGACGGTACCCAAAGCGACTATTCTCGTTATTTAGGTTTCAAATTACAAAAAATTGGTTGCAATGGCTCTAAGCACTATAGGAATTAACATCTGAGGTCATCAGTCCCCTAGACTTAGAAACTACTTAAACCTAACTAACCAAAGGACATCACACACATCCATGCCCGAGCCAGGATTCGAACCTGCCACCGTAGCAGGCGCTCGGTTCCGGACTGAAGTGCCTAGAACCGCTCGGCCACAACGGCCGGCTTTCAAATGACACTCTTTCCTACCAGACAGCAGTGCGTTTAATATTAAAAGTAAAGAAAATTAATGTTCTTCATCTCTTAACTTCTCCAAAACCGCGCTGCTGGTCACCAAATTTGCAACGCAAGGAAATATACCAAATAAAGGTATTTTACGTATCAGCGTCCACAAAGCTTTGTAGTACGAGAGGAAGTACACTTGGTTAAAATTGTAAATGGTTTGCGGGTATACAGTGTGCGAAATGCAGTACACAGAAATGCCATCTGTGGCAGCAGCAACGGCTCTTACCTGGTTGGGCACTGAGTCGAACTGAGCGTAGATGACAGATGAGGTTTACGTCATACCCGCTACTTCAATTCTACGGCAGAGTTCATCAATGCTAGTTAGTGCGGATAAGTGGTGAACCAGCCCCTCAGCAGTCCATAGGCAGGTATTGTCAGTTGATGACAGGTTTCGAGAAAGTGCTGTCCATGGAACCTGTCAGACACAAACATCACAAACAAGGGGTCTTGCGTATTCTTACTTAAAGGTACCATCAAGAAGGCGTGGATGACAGGGCACAGACATTGGCCTTAAAGCCTGGCCTACACGTAATGCTTCGTCGTCAGTCGTGCATGTTCATGCACGAGCGACTACAAGACTGACGCAAATCGCGTCGTTACATTATTGAGACTTCCGGTCACTCATTATGGAGGAAGAACTGTTCACACTAATTAGAAAAAAAGACGCTGCTGACATTATTTCGTCTCCATTGTGTTATTTACTAACTACTTTGAACATTTTTTCTTTTGTTAAAAATAAGTAAACCTCATAATAACACGCAAAAAATTACAGTATATATAATGCCGGCCGTGGTGGCCATGCGGCTCTAGGCGCTTCAGTCTGGAACCGCATGACCGCTACGGTCGCAGGTTCGAATCCTGCCTCGGGCATGGATGTGTGTGATGTCCTTAGGTTAGTTAGGTTCTAGTAGTTCTAAGTTCTAGGGGACTCATGACCACAGTAGTTAAGTCCCATAGTAGCCATTTGAACCATTTTGAACAGAATATACAATACTCGCAATAGTAGTCATAGAAACCCAGTTTCCCTAATTTTGTAAGAAGGACGCAACAAATAATGGCTGTTGACTTCGAATATTAAAACTGATTTTTATTGATTCTTTTCAGAATCTTCTACGTTCGACCCTGATATCCTCGGGTGTTGGTCTTCGACATTCAAGAAGGAATGTAATCAAAGTAACATAAAGAAACTTTATAAGTGTCTTCTGTGGCAGCTCCATATGGCAGGGACCCGTTTACTTTAGCCTTCTCTTTGCGGTAAACTATTTGAAATGATTTGATCTTTTTGGTGACGATCTCTTTTATTGCTTCTCGACGCACTTCTTTGTACTTATTAACCAAACCGTCGCGTCTGGTTTATCTCGACCCTATTTCTGTATTCCTTAGATTTTACTTGCCAGAGGGAAGGAAAACTTTGGCAGAGCCCTATGAACTCCGTGAAAAATTCGTTAGTCCAGTGCCGCAACTATAACAGTTGGGCCGTCTACTGTCACTAAGGGTAGACTGGCAGCAGAGCTAAGCTCGAAAGATTAAAAGTACGTGCCTCTATTTGTACAGTCTTGCCGCCGGTCTTACATGTACATAAAGCTCAAGCCCATCATTCTTTGCCGAATTTCATTGAGTTCACGCAAAACTGTCAAACGCCCGCACATAACGTTTTATTTGACAAATCTGGCATGATCATGCAAGACAGACGAGAAAACGTTACTTGTAGTGCAAGCTTAACATGTCAGAAATATAACGGCTGCTGCCGAAATGCGAATAACAGGTGATAATGATGTGTACACAGAGGTACACGATAAAATCACGCCAGGTGATGAACCTAAGAGAAGCTGGCAAAGGCAGTGTGACAAACTTCGTTTTCCACTGAGCCTCCGGGCATGAGTACGAATACACTATCAAAAGTATACGGACACCTGGCTGAAAATGACTTACAACTTCATGGCGCCCTCTCTCCATTGATAATGGAATTCAATATGCTGTTGGCTCCCCCCCCCCCCCCCCTTAGCCTTGGTGACAGCTTCCACTCTCACGTTCAATCAGGTGCTGGAAGGTTTCTTGAGGAATGGCACCCGATTCTTCACTGAGTGCTGCAGTGAGGAGAGGTATCGATGTCGGTCGGTGAGGCCTGGCACACAGTCGGCGTTCCAAAACATCCCCAAGGTGTTCTACCGAATTGAGGTCAGGACCCCTTGCAGGCCAATCCATTACAGGGATGTTACTGTCGTGTAACCACTCCGCTACAGGCTCGATCGTGTTGTTAGATGCAATCGCCATCCCCAAATTGCTCTTCAACAGTGGGAAGCAAGAAGGTGCTTAAAAGGTCAATTTAGGCCAGTGCTGTGATAGTTCCAAGCAAAACAACAAGGGGTTCGAGCCGGCTACATGAAGAACACAACCGCACCATAACACCACCGCCTCCAAATTTTACTGTTGACACGCTTTCAGATGACGTTCACTTGACATTCGCTATATCCACACCCCGTCATCGGATCGCCACACTGTGTACCGTGATTCGTCACTCCTCACAACATTTTTCCACTGTGCGGTCGTCCAGTGTTTACGCTCCTTACACCAAACGACGCGTAGTTTGGCATTTACCGGCGTGATGAGTGTCTTATGAGCAGCCGCTCGACCATTAAATCCAAGTTTTCTCACCTCCCGCCTAAATATCATAGTCCTTGCAGTGGATCCTGATGGAGCTATAATTTCTGTGTGATACTCCGGTTAGATGTCTGCCTATTACACATTACGACCCTCCTCAACTGTCGGTGGTCTCTGTCGGTCAACAGACGAGGTCGGCCTGAAACCTTTGGTGCTGTATGTGTCCCTTTAATTTTCCACTTCTCTATTACATCAGTGGACCTAGGGATGTGGGACTGTGGGAATCTCGCGTACAAACGTATGACATAAGTAACATCCAGTCACCTGACCACGTTCGAAGTCTGTGAGTTCCGCGCAACGCCCCATTCTGCTCTCTCACTATATCTAGTGACTACTGAGTTTGTCCGTATGGAGTACCTGGCAGTAGGTGGCAACACAATGCACCTAATATTAAGAAGGTACGTTTTGGGGGTGTCCGGATACTTTTGATCACATAGTATATATCTATCATGGGGCTGTACGATAAGCAGGACGCGTTTGTAAAGACAACGTGCTGCAACTCCTGTGTTCAGAGCTGTCGTTGGAGGAACAACTGTAGGTGTCCATGCTGCTGTGTCAAGCGAAGCCGCAACAATGATTTGTGGGGCACAAGACATCGTCGCGCAGTCGTGTGGGTACTTTCCTGGCTGCAAAGCAGCGGCGCGGCTGTACAATCATGAACAGCCACGCGAACAATACGTCTTTTCTCTCGGGCGTTAGCTGCGTGGTTCGTTGAGATCCTTCTTGGAGTTGAGTACTGCTCCCCTAAACTTATTAAATTCATTGTCGTTTGCAGTTGTGGGATGCCGACCAACGCCAGCAACAATATAGTGGAACGACAAAACTCGTTTCGAGAGATTGCAGAACTTAGATATGTGCTGACTGACGAATGAGAAATCCTTCCGTACATACAGATTGTTCCTTGTCCGTTCCTAAATTTTTGCTACCTCGGTTATTAAAAACCACAGGAAAGTTAAGGCAGTGGTTGTTATACTTCAGGTGTTTTACATAATCTCCCTTCACTTGAGTACAATGCACAAAGCGTTAATACAGCCGTGTGAAACAGTCATCAATGCCCTTCTTTGGGGTGTTGTTCAACTCACGCCTAACATTTGCTTGAACGTCGACTACATCGTCAAAGCGTTGGCCCTCCACAAGAATTTCTGCACTTTGTCGTTTGGCAGTAAGGTCGTATTGAGAACAGCAATTCACATCACCACTCATAATTTTTCTATGGGAAAATAGTCAGTTGGTGGCAGGCGTCCACCTGTATTTTTTTCCCCTGCACTCGAGGGGTACTGGACAGACTGTACATGCTTTTCCTTCTTCAAAACGTCTTGGTAAATGTCTTGAATACTGACTTTTTAAGTCTTAATCCATAGTGATTTGTGACACAATAAAGTTGACACACTAACGCCCACTCGCAAGTCACTGGTCGAATACATATTTGCTCTTTACAGTTGTCAGTTGAATCTGCCACCGTAGTTATCGCACTGACGTTCTTTATACCCCAGGAATAAAACCAGTCTCGGAGCGGGCAGTGTTGATGGTCATATCGAAGCTTGTGATGCACTTAACGTCAATTGGACGTTCGTTGCATGTGTTTTTGTGGTGTTGCTATCTTAATGAGGGCAGTCTACTCGTGTGATTTTGAAATTTGTAACATGTGAGTCTTTTCCAAGTCTAAAATACTAGCACCTGACAATGCAATAGTTAAATTTCAAATAAGAACTGATGTTAGGATCTACATCACTGTACTTATTATTACAACACCGATACGACTTGTAATAAAGTAAAGACCTTAGCAGAATTCATTTGTCTGGAAGCACAATTACAATATCTTAAAGACTCGGATAAATATTTCAGATTACAGCATATGTACAACCATTATGTAAAATTATGTAGCCTTTCCATCATTTATGAGTGGATGAAATAAGACACGGATTCAGTGGATAGGGAATCGAAGCTATAACGAACGATAATGATGTGATGGTTGATGAAAGAAGAAGCGTCTTAAGACAAGAACTTAATTTGGAATAGAGAAATGAACTACTACTATTTTTATCAGGAACCTCTACAATGTATGCAGGCTGAGCATTAATAAAACCGTCGAACTGCAGGAATGGATTCCTTACTAGAAATGAAGGAGAAAAGGTTCTCTGGACATGTATCCGGAAATGCGTCGGTGCCGCGCGTTCCTTGTGTGTTGCAGGCTGTGTGATTGACACAGCGTGACGATCCGATATTCATGTCGGGAGCAAGCGGAGATGGTGTTTGTGTACGGCCAAGCAGATGGGAACCGTAGGGAAGCAGCACATCCTGTAGAACCCGATCCTCCACATCTGGCGTAGACACAGTCCGTCTCCTCCCTGCGCGTTTGTCTGTCATCTGAAGCTGCCCATGATCACTTAAACGCCCAAAAAGGTTTTGAACCGTTGTGTGTTGTGGCAGGTGTTGGTGAGGGTACCTGTTTTGGTATAGCCGTGCTGCCTCACGACGGTTTCCATCTGCGTAGCAGTATACAAACACCACCCCGGCTTGTTTCCGACATGAATACTGAACCGTTCTGCTGATTACAGTACGCTGCGTCAATCACATTGCATGCAACGTACAAGGCACACAAGGCACGTGGGCGGAGGAACCGTCAGTCGTCAGCGCCATCTACCGGGCAACGAGGCACTTACGGACACATGGTCATAGGACCTTTTTTCCTTCATTTCAAGTCAGGAATTCGTTCCTGCAGTTTGTCGGTTTTATTAATGTTCACTCTGTATTCACGACACTACTTCTATATAACCAAGTAATTAGTGCTAACAAGGAGGATAATCTACAAACAGTAATATATCAACTTCAAGTAATTTGTGCTTCATACTAGTTGCAGACATATGATGACAAAACAAAGCCGATTTCACTTCATGGGAATATCAAAATTTGGCCCCTCGTAGCCATAAATAGCAATATAATTATTTTAATTTTAAAAACAGGGTAGCATACAGTACCACCATTGTTATCAACCCTCGTATCGTGTAGGCTTTTGTTTGTTTTGGTTTGTGTAGCTCAGTGTCCGTTAGACCGTCACTGAGAGAGCACTTCGAACTCCTGCTACTAATCAGCTGAGTACACTGTTCGTTTGCTACATACTTTTACGAGCTTCAAACAGGAGCAACTGCACTAATAGATAGGAACTGTGACTGCTGCATACAGATGTGAGCTGAGTTGGTGACCCTTCGCTCACAGCTCCAGGCTGCGTTGGCTTCCGTCATACAGCTTGAGGCTGCTGCCAATGGTCATCACTGTGGGGGGGTCACATGCGGAGATGTGAGATATGTCCCATGTGTCCCCCGATCGGTCCATTGCTGTGGCTGCTCCAGGTACTGCCTGCACTTAGGTTGACCTCTCACCTGTGGTCGAGTGGGAGATCATTCCAAAGTCCGGCAGGCAGCGAAACATTTTCCGAGGGGCCCATCGTAGGGCATCCCCGGTTCGTTTAACGAACAGTTTTCGGGCGTTACCTGTCGCTGACGATGTATTCAAGCCGGATGCAGTCGTCCACCCTGTTCCAGAGGAAGCTTCTCGGTCCGCAAGGTCTGGGCATTCACAGAGGGTGGGTTTGCTGGTAGTTGGGAGCTCCAACGTTAGGCGCGTAATGGTGCCCCTTCAGAAAATGGCTGTCAAGGAGGGTAAGGAAGCCAGTGTGCACTCCGTGTGCATACCAGGGAGAGTCATTCCGGATGTGGAAAGGGTGCTTCCGGACACCATGAAGAGTACAGGGTGCAGCCAACTGCAGGTGGTGACTCATGTCGGTACCAATGACGTGCGTCACTTTGGATCGGAGGAGATTCTCTCTGGTTTCGGGCGGCTAGCGGGTATGGTAAAGACTGCCAGTCTTGCTTCCAAGATTGAGGCGGAGCTCACCATCTGCAGCATCGTCGATAGAGCCGATTGGAGTGTTTGTATCAGGCTCAGGCAGTTCCGTGACCTTGTAGGCTGCAGATTCCTTGACTTGCGCCATCGGGTTCCGCTTAATAGGTCAGGAGCACACTACACAAAACGGGTCATATCGCTGTTGCAGAAGCAGCGAAAAAAGCATGCCAAATTTAAAAGAACGTAAAATCCCCAAGATTGGCAAAGTTTTACAGAAGTTCTAAATATGGCGCGTATTTCAATGCGAGATTCTTTTAATAAGTTTCACAACGAAATTCTGTCTCGAAATCAAGCAGAAAACCCAAAGAGATTCTGGTCATATATAAAGCACACCAGTGGCACAGCGCAATCAATACCTTTACTGCGCGATGACAACGGTGAAGTCACTGGAAATCACTGATGACAGTGCCACTAAAGCAGAGTTATTAAACACGGTTTTCGAAACTCCTTCATCAAAGAAGACGAAGTAAATATTCCTGATTTCCGATCAAGAAGAACTTCCAAGGTGAGAAATATAGAAGTACTTATCCTCGGTGCAGCAAAGCAGCTTAAATCACTTAAAAAAGCCAAGGCCTCCGGTCCAGATTACACAGCACTCAAGTTCCTCTCAGAATATGCTGATGTAATAGCTCCATATTTAGCCATTATATACAACCGCTCGCTCACAGAAAGATCCATACCTAAAGACTGGAAAATTGCTCAAGTCACACCAGTACCCAAAAAGGGAAGGAGGAGTAATCCGCTGAATTACAGGCCCATATCACTAACGTCGATTTGCAGCAGAGTTTTGGAACATATACTGTATTGCAACATTATGAAGTATGTCGAAGAAAACTATTTATTGACACATTGCACGGATTCAGGAAACATCGTTCTTGTGAAACACTAATGGCTCTTTATACTCATGAAGTAATGAGTGCTATCGACAGGGGATGACAAATTGATTCCATATTTTTAGATTTCCAGAAGGCTTTCGCCACCGTTCCTCACAAGCGTCTTCTAACCAAACTGCGTGCCTATGGAATATCACCTCAGTTGTGCCACTGGATTCATGATTTCCTGTCAGAAAGGTCTCTGTTCGTCATAATAGACGGAGAGTCATCAAGTAAAACAGAAGTAACATACGGCGTTCCCAAGGAGTTTTATAAACCCTCTATTGTTCCTGATCTATATTAACGAGATAGGAGACAATCTGAGTAGCCGTCTTAGACTGTTTGCAGATGACGCTCTTATTTAATGGCTTGTAATGATCGGATGACCAAAACGAATTGCAAAATCATTTATATAAGGCATCTGTAAGATGTGACAAGCGCCAATTGACCCTGAATAAGAAAAGTGTGAAGTTATTCACATGAGTACTAAAATAAATTCGCTAAATTTCGATTATGCGATAAGTCATACAAATATGAAGGCTGTAAATTCAACTAAACTCTTAGGGATTACAATTACAAATAACCTAAATTGTAACTGACACATAGGTAATGTTGTGGGTAGAGGCAACCAAAGACTGTGATTCATTGGCAGAACGCTTAGGTACAACATGTCTACTAAACAGACTGCTTACACCACGCTTGTCCGCTCTGTTCTGGAGTATTGCTGTGCGGTGTGGGATCCGCTTCAGGTGGGACTGACGGATGACATCGAATAAGTACAAAGAAGGGCAGCTCATTCTGTATTATCGCGAAATAGGGGAGATACGTGAATTGGAGTGGTAATCACTAAATCAAAAACTTTTTCCTTGCGACAGGATCTTCTCATGAAATTTCAATCACCAGTTTTCTCCTCCGATTGCGAAAACATTCTGTAGGCATCCATCTACATAGGGAGAAATGATGGTCAAGGTAAAATAAAAGAAATTTGGCATCGAACAGAAAAATTTTAGTGATCTTTTATCCCGCGCGCCCTTCGAGAGTGGAAAGGTAGAGAGACAGCTTGAAGGTGGTTCATTGAACCATCTGCCAGGCACTTCATTGTGAATAGCAGAGTAATCACGTAGATGTAGATAAGAGAGAAGGCGACATTTTTTAAGTAGAATGAAATAAATACATGGACATATTATTGATCTTCATAATAAGACAGAGAAATAAAATATAATAAATGGTACTACTAGACGAACCTTACAAAGGAGAGTAAAGTAAACGACACTTCGAAATTTGTAACACACTGTCACTGCTAGTTACTGTATGGAAAGTAAAACTGTGTAGAAAAAAATACTTAGACTCGTAAGTGTAGTTATGAGATTTTTAGATATGTAGCGGGATACACAAGACTGAAAGTGGATTTCTGAACTTGGAGCAGAATTAACAAAATCAGGAGTAATATCTCGAAATGAAAAATTACATGAATACAGAAGCATATGTAATAAACAGAATAAATAATACCTGGAAGACCCAAAAGTATATGGAATGAGTCTAAACTCTGAAGGTAGCCGTAACAGGCAAAACATGATTCCTAAAGAAGATGCTCTCATTTAGAACTAGATTTAGAACAACACACTGATTACGTTGATGTCACTGTGTTCTCATACCGAAAGAAACTTGACAGAGAGTAATTTTCCAGTCTGGAATTGCATTTTGTCACTGGAGTGACGTGAGAATAACTGCATTAAGTCGGCGGCCTCCTCACAGTGGGCGTGGCGTTAACCGAGACTCGGCGTCGTCGTCGTCGTCGTCCCCGCAGCCGCGTTCAGGTGCGTGCCTTCACGCGCCTCCGCCACTCCCGTTTCCCTCGCAAAGGCAGGTTTATTTTCCCCCGGGCGAGCCGGCGTCACAGGCCGGCGGGAGCAGGGGGGCAGAAGAGGCGGTTGTTTACCCTCTGTCTTAGCCGGCATGCCAGTACAAAGGACTGGCGACGTGTTTCTGTTTATCCGAGCCGGTGGTGAGTGGTCGCGTTTGGGGGAGAACGGGCAAGGACGCCGCTGTGGGGGCGGGGGGGGGAGGGGGGGGAGAGCGGTGCTAGCCGAGGCACGGCGCTCGGGACTGGGACGCGGCGCACCGCTGTGGGTAAATACCGGCCGACACTCTCAAGGTCACGTATACCTCTGAGGTAGGGATGGGCTCAGCTGTGACTTTCCGATATCTGGGATTTCTGAGAATGCTACTTTCAGTAGAGATTTTTCACCATTTAAAATCGATGTTTATGAAAAAGCTTGCATACCTCCATAACATTAAAACTCGATATCTGCGATTTATCACTACACATGTTACACACTGGTCACATGTAGCAACTGGCGCGCAATGTCAAGTACACATGCTAAATCGTACACTGAGGTGATAAAAGTCGTGGGATACATGCGAATATACATATCAAAAAAGTTTTGCATCACCTCAGTTCCGAGGGTTCCGGAACCTGTACAGAAAATTGGAATAGAGATCAACATAAACGTCATTTCCGACCTTTTTATTTCTCACAAAAACCACATAGTGCATGTTGCACAACCACACAGCGTGACCTTCAGAGGTGGTGGTGCAGATTGCTGTCCACATCGTTACCTCTAATACCCACTAGCACGTCCTCTCGCATTGCTGCATTCCTGTTCTCATCGTGGCATACTACCCACAAGTTCATCAAGGTACTCTTGGTCCAGATTTTCCCATTCCTCAGTGGCGATTCGGTGTAGTTCTCTCAGAGTGGTTGGTGAGTCACGTTGTCCATAATAACCTCTTTTCGATCGATCCCAGGCATGATTCGATAGGGTTCACATCTGGAGAACATGCTGGCCATTCTAGTCGAGCGATGTCGTTATCCTGAAGGAAGTCATTCACAAGATGTGGCCGCGAATTGTCGTCCATGAAGACGAATGCCTCACCAATATGCTGCCGATTTGTTTGCACTATTGGTCGGAGGATGGTTCAAAATGGTTCAAATTGCTCTGAGCACTATGGGACTTAACATCTGAGGTGATCAGTCCCCTAGAACTTAGAACTACTTAAACCTACCTAACCTAAGGACATCACACACATCCATGTCCGAGGCAGGATTCCAACCTGCGACCGTAGCGATCGCACGGATCCAGACTGAAGCGCCTATAACCGCTTGGCCACTTCGGCCGGCTCTGAGGATGGTATTCACAATCGCCGTACGTCGGCCCCACATAATGCCACCTCAAAACAGCGGGGAACTTTGCTGCACCTATCTGCACTCGCTGGACAGTGTGTCTAAGGCGTTCAGCCTGACCAGGTTGCCTCCAAACACGTCTCCGACGATTGTCTAGTTGAAGGCATATGCGATACTCAGCGGTGAAGATAACGTGATGCCAATCTTGAGCAACCATTCAGCAAGTTGTTGGGTCCTTATGTACCGCGCTGCGTAGTGTCTTGGTTGCAAAGATGGACCTCGCCATGGACGTCAGGAATGAAGCTGCGCATCATGCAGCCAATTGTGCACAGTTTGAGTCTTAACACGACGTCCTGTGGGTGCACTGCAGTAGTATCTCCTGGGCGGCCTGAGCGAGGCATGTCATCGACAGTTCCTGTTTCTCTGTATCTTCTCCACATCCGAACAACATCGCTTTTGTTCACTCCGATACGCCTGGACATTTCCGTTGTTGAGGGCCTTTCCTGGCACATAGTAACAATTCGGACGTGAACGAATCGTGGTATTTACCATCTAGGCAAGGTTGAACTATAAACAACACGAGCCGTGTGCCTTATTCCTGTTAGAATGACTTGAACCGGTGGGCTGTCGGACCCCCCTCCGTGTAATAGGCGCTGCTCATGAATGGTTATTTACAGCTTTGGGCACGTTTAGCGACATCTCTGAACAGTCAAAGGGACTGTCTGTGATACGATGTCCACAGTCAAATATTATCTTCAGGAGTTCAGGGAACCGGGGTGACGCAAAACGTTTTTGATATGTGTTTCACGTCGGACCTCCTTTTGCTTTGCGAATGTGCTGTAACGCGATGTGTCATGGATTCATCAAGGCGTTAGAAGCCCCATTCTGTCTCTATAGCCGTCCATAATTGCGAAAATGTTGCCGGTGCAGGATGTTGTGCAAGAACTGACCTATCGATCATATCCCATAAATATTCGATGCGATTTAAGTCGGACGATCTGGGTGGCCAAATTATTCACTCGAACTCTCCAGAATGCTCAGATATGCCGGGATGTCATCCACAAAAATTATGTCGTTGTTTGGGAACACTAAGTCAACGATTAGCTGCATATGGTCTACAATTAGCCGAACATAACCATTTCCAGTGAGTGATCGGTTCCCTTGGATTAGAGGAACCAGTCCATTCCATGTACATACGGTCCACACCATTACGGAGCCGCTACCAGCTCGCACAGTACCCCGTTGAAATCTTGTGTCCATGGCTTCGAGTGGTCTGCGATACTCCCGAAACCTACCATCAGCTATTACCAAGGGAAATCAGGATTTCTAAGATCAGGCCACAGGTTTCCAGTCCTGAGTTGTCCAGCTGATATAGTAACGAGCGCAGGAGAGGCACTGCAGTAAATGTGCTGGTAGCCAAGACACTCGCTCGGTCGTCTTCTGCTAGACCATTAACGCCAAATTTCGCCGCACTGCCGTAACGAATACGTTCGTCGTAGGTCCGAGATTGATTCTGGAGCTATTTCACTCAGAGTTTCTTGCCTGTCAGTACAGACAACTCTCCACAAATATCGTTAAGTGAAGGCCGTGGGCACTTCATTTTCTGTGGTGAGAGGTAATGCCTGAAATATGGTATTTTCGGCACACTTCTTGACATTGTGCATCTCGGAATATTAAATCTCCTAATAATTTGCAAAATGCTATGTCCCATGCTTCTAGTTCAACCACTGTTCCGCGTTAAAAGTATTTAATTCCCATTATGCAACCGTAATCATGTGGAAACATTTTCACATGAAACACATGAGTACAAATGACAGCACGACCAATGCATTGCCCTTTTCTAGCTTGTGTACGTAATCCTACAGCCATCTGTGGGTGTATACTGTATAGCGTTAACCTATGACTTGTCACGTCAATATATGACGCACCGATCAGGTAAACTGTGTCGATGCAAGGAAAGTGATATGCTCTCCCTGGAAAGTATGCAAGTTGATTATTGCAAGAGTGTATCATTGAAGACTTTATGCGTTTCGAAAAGGGACGATAAGTGAATGTGAAATACATTGTGAATGAATAATAAAAATTTCACTCTAACATTGTTAAAGCTGTGCCATACCCTTAAATTTTCTACTGTGTCGTTACTGAAAGAGACTTGGGTGCCTGTTTTGAAGGTGATGACATGCAAGTGAAAGCAATGGGAAGTACAGATCTTCAAGTTAAAAGAGGCATCTGGAATACATTGAGGTGACAAAAGTCATGGGATACCTATATGCATATAGCGGCAGTATCACGTAAACAGGCTTAAGGAGGTCAGTGCATTGGCGGAGCTGTCATTTGCAATCAGGTGAATCAGGTGGAAAGGTGTCCAATGTGTCTAAGGCCGCATGAGAGGAATTAACAGACTTTGAACACGGAATGGTGGCTGAAGCTAGGCGAATGGAATATTTCCTTTCGGAAATAGTTAGGGAATTCAATATTCCGATATCCACAATCTCGGAAGTGTAACGAGAATACCAAATTGCAGGCATTACTCCGACAACGGACAACAAAATGGTCGACGAGCAGCAGCGAGTGCGCAGAGCTGTCAATGCTACGAGATAAACAACACTGCGTTTAATAAACGCAGAGGTCAATGTGGGACGTACGACGAACGTATCCGTTAGGACAGTGCTGCGAGATTTGGCGTTAATGGGCCATGGCAGCAAACGAACGACGTGAGTACCTTTGCTGACAGTACAACATCGCCGGCAGCGTCTCTCCTTGGCTTTCGACCGTATCAGTTGGGCCCTAGACGACTGGAAATCTGTGCCCTGGTCAGATGAGCCCCGATTTTAATTGGAAGAGCTGACTGTAGAGTTCGAGTGTGGTGCGACCATGGACCTAAGTTATCAACAATGCACTGTGCAGGCTGGTGGTGGCTCCACAATGGTGTGGGCGGTGTTTACATGGAATAGGCTGGGTCCTCAGGTCCAAAGGAACCGATTATTGACTGGAAATGGTTATGTTCGGCTACTTGTAGATAATTTTCATCCATTCGTGGACTTCATGTCGCTAAACAACGATTGAACTCTTATCGATGACAATACCCATGTCTCTGGGCCACAACTGTTCACGATTGGTTTGAAGAGCATTGTGAAGAGATCGAGCGAACGATTTGGGGACGCAGATCGTCCGACATGAATCCGAGCCAACATTTATGGGACATAATCAAGAGGTCGTTTCGTTCATAAAACCCTGTAACAGGAATACTTTCACAATTATATATGGCTACAGACACAGCATGACTCAGTATTTCTTCAGGTGAATTGCAACGACTTGTAGAGTCCTTGCCACGTTGAGTTGCTGTACTAGGCCGTGCAAATGTTATCCGACATGATGTTGATTGGCGACTCCATGGAGTGCTGTGTGCACAACGACCATATATGTTAAATTAAAAGGAAGGTCAGCATTGGCCGTAATATTGATGTTTTATTGATAGCAGAATCGATTTTCGATCACTTAGTGGTCTGCTTCGGTACCAGTGTCTGAGTTTAATTTGTACAGCACCGAAGATGATCACTATTTGATCTAAAATCGATTCTGCTATCAATAAAACGTCAATATTACGGCCAACGCTGATGTTCCTTTTAATTCGACATGATGTTGATAGGCAACCCATGACTTTTGTCACCTCAGTGTAGTTATAGTGCAGTACTCGAAGATACATGTAGACAAATTTACCTGTGTATTGCAGTGTCCGAAAAAATACAATTGCTGCTGCCACCTAAAAGACCAATTGTAAAAATTTTCTCACAGCAGATTATCTTCGTGGTTCATTTTTTCGACCATACTTACGTTATACGTTCGTGGCGTGCGATACAGGATTATTAAAATCAAATGATTTACAACAGATACGTGATTTCTTACCCAACCATAGTCTGAGGTAGATCGTGAAAAGGCGTTGTGATATCCCATAACCAGGCGCACACTTCCGGCACGTCCAATGAAAGTTCTGTATATTTATCTTTCATCTGCAGCAGAGTGTGTGCTGTACTGAAACTTCCTGGAAGATTAAAAACTGTGTGCTCGATGGAGACTCAAACCCGGACCTTTGCCTTTTGTGGGCGGTGCTCTGACCAACAGAATGATCCAGTCACAGTTGCAGATCGACGCTCGCGGGTGTACTCCCGACACTGGAAGGTAGAAGAGATATAAGCTTCACAGAAATTCTACTGCATACATTGGGTATCTAGCACTGCTGAAAGGGAGCTAAGGTTACGACTACGATTTTCTGTCTGACATATAGTTTAAAGTACCAGGAAGCTTCAAGTAATGTCAATTTTCCCGCAGGAGCCCTTTTTGCCCAATGGTGTTGCTCATACAATAGCTGTTTCTTCATATTTAACTGTTTCTATTAAACAAGTGAACTAAATTATGTAATGTATTTCTGATCTATAGCACTAGCCTGAATCTGAACGTCTCAAATACACAGCAACAAAAAGAAGTAAGCAAATATTGTCGAAAGATATTTGTTGTGTTGACAAAAGCCAGTTCTCTAGCTGCTGTCGCTTATTAAGAGCGACAGCGATGGAATTATACATTTGCTGTTATGATAGCGAGCTGAAATAGTTGTTGTCGTACCGCTTCTCACTTTGAAGCCCCAACGACATCATTAGAAAGAGTTTGCCAGCATTATAGCGGTAAACATCGTTTTGGCAACCATGTGGCGTAGGAAATGGTGAGAGTGAAAAGTGGATGTGTGTTGTGGATGGATGTAAATACATAACTATTTTTAAACATATTTATCAGCAGCAGAACTGAATAAACCAGAATCCACAAGTGAAAGTAAATCACAAGGAAAATTACCAGCAGTCAAGCCACAAATATGTAGTAACTCAAAATTTAGCATAACATGCCATTTGGCGAAATTCCTGCCCTTCATAATAATTTTTAGCTTTACCTAACAAGGACCCAGTGGGAAGGAATGACTAGAAATATAAAATATCAAGGTTTCAGCTTTGACCACGATATTGAAAATTAAATCAACTAGAGTTAACACACCAAGCCCCAAAACTAATACAAATACAACTAATGAACAAGAGAAAAAGAAAATATGCTACATAGTAAACTGTATGTGTGTATGTCTGGGATCTCCTTTCAAACTACATTTGGCATGGAAACAGCAGGCTTCACGAGTATCTGTGGGGTTTGTAACCTCCTGGCCCCAGTAGGAGTGGAAATCCAGATAGGAAAGTGTCTGTCAACGGCCTCTAGCATACAGACTGGCCTGAACGACAGGCATATTGTGTGTGAACAATATCAGCCTGCCATATCAACCTGCTTTTCTGGGCAGCCTACGTATCAGAGACAAGAAATGGATATTTAGCCCCAACATCTACACTGCCCTGCATGACAGGCTTGTTGTTTTGCAGCTGTATCAGCCTGCTTCACCGACCTAGTTTCCTTGGTGGCCTACATATCAGGGGCAAATAATTGATTTTCACACCCTTCATGACACTCATGACAGGCATGTTATGGGAGTAACATTCGCCTGTTTTTTGACCTGTATTCAAGGGATCACGTATGTCGATGAGTGATGAGTATGGCTCTTGACAGGTTGAGACAGATAGAGGAGTGGACGGACAGAGTGAGGGGGAGGAGGAAATGGACAGGGAGAAGAAAGGAGGAGAAGATGTGCGAGACAATTGGAAGGTGCACAGAGGTTGTGGTAGGTGGAAGGTTTAGAGGGGTAGTGGACAAGTCAAAATGGGAGAGGAAAGGGGAAGGCAAGGATGAAGAGGGGTTCAGGACATGGTCAGAAGGAGAGGGAAGAATATGTGTTCACACTGAAGGGACAGAGGAAATGAACAAAGATGGTGCGAGGGATGAGGTGAACAGACGGAAGAAGAGATAGGTCACACAGAGAGGGTAGGAGAAGGTGTGTTCACTATATGTTATCGAACAAGTACATGGAAGAGGACGCAGGAAATGATTAGTATACATCGGGTGTCCCAGAAGGAATGACCAGCACTAAAGTACATGACACGAACGATCGTTCAAACCAAAAAAAGCCTTGTAGATAATTAAGGAACACCGAATCAGGCTACACAATGCTAGCGACAGGACCAAATAAATTAGACCTGTAGTCCAACCAAGACCAGCAACATCGAAGTCAGTGAGATAAACAGCTTGGCACAACTGTAAATAATTGATAAAAATGTAAAGTTCATCCTTAGGATTTTATTTGCGCTGAATCTTCTCCTGTTGAAACTTATTTCAGATACCAACATTAGGCCCCCGTCGGAGGTTCGAAGTTCTCCCTCGGGCATGGGTGTGTGTGTTGTCTTCAGCGTAAGTTAGTTAGATTAAGTAGTGTGTAAGCTCAGGGATCGATGACTTCAGCGGTTTGGTCCCATAGGACTTACCACAATTTTCCAATTTACCAACATTAGATGTTGCAGCAGTCCCGTCGTTATGGCAATATAATAACTAGCTCACCCTAAGCTGAAACGAGGCCAGACTTATGCGTATGCGCAACCCAAGTTTTCCGCCTGACACAACCTGCGCTACGCTCCTGTGCACCACCGTCTAAGAACACACACCACCGCAAATATCTGCTAGGATCTTGTTAGCATGCGACCACATGAACTTGCCGTTCCGTCTTGTCCACCTGACTCTCATTTCAGTTGCTCACCTCCACTGAAACTCTTCACAGCTCCACATGATGCTTGCGATTCACCGTTGCGCTTTAGACTACCTCTTATGGAAGTACAATGTGACGTAAATCGCAGCAGGAGAAAAAACCGAAGCTGTAGCGTTCAGGAGCAGTTTTCGTTTATTAATTTCAAAGAACTAATAAAAACAAAAAAATATTAGTGCAATAAATATGCTCCTCCGACAGTAAGATTTATTTACGAGTTCAGATTAAAAGTTTTATCATGCAAGGCCTTTTACTGCAATGCTGTCGCAAGTTCTCATTTAGTACGAAGGCAGAATCATCATACGGGGTGTTTAAAAAAGAATATAAATATTTCGAATGCGCATATTTGTTAAACTGTAAGACATACAACTATGAAACCTGATTCATATACATCTGAAGTTTAGAATGCAGACCTTCAGCGTGTCCTCCACCAACGACACGAAAAGTATCACACTGATATTCGAATTTCTCCCCTACTCGGGCAATCATGTACATCGTCACTGATGTTATGGTAGTTCGGTTCCGGTTCTTCAACTCTACTAGGTTCTGTGGTAGTATCGGTGCATAAATCTTGTCCTTAATGAGACCCCGTAGCAAGAAGTCACAGAGAGTCAAAATCGGCGACGGTGGAGGTCAGCTGAGAAGTGCTAAGTCGCCGGCTGTTTGGTGACCAATACAACGGCCTGTTAGTTTCATTTAATATTCACGCACTTGGTGACTCTAGTGGGAGGGCAGCAAGCAGGTGAGTGCTAGATCGCACAAAACACATAGACTTTAGATAAATCGCATACATGGACAATGTGTGATTGTGGGTCTGTAGGCCCCAGATTCGAAAGCTATTTTGTTTACTTTCCCAGTAAGGTGAAAAGTCGCTTCATCACTGAACACGATGCGATGCGAAAGTGTTATAATTGTCAATAGGATTCGTATGCTCATCAGAAAATACCACAGGTTTGCGTCTGCCGTCATAACGTAAAGCCGGTAACAGTTGTAACTTGTACGGTTTCATAACCAACCGACTTCTCAAAATACTTCAAAGTGTTGTTGTAAGCACTTGCAACTCACGACTGGCATGACAAGTTGATTTTGTAGGACTGTGTAGGAAGGCGGTTTGAATTCGTGCTATATTTTCGTCTTAAACACGAGGGTGGTCAGGGCTTTTCCTGTACATACACATCATGTGTCTGCGATCTGTCGATAGTATCTGCGAATCTCCCACCCATTCGAAGGATCAGTTTGGTACATCAATCTGAAACGTCTTTCCACTGCAATCATGCACTTACACTTCGAGAACACCAGTTGATTTCTGGTTGAAGAGTCGAATCTCCCACCCATTCGAAGGATCAGTTTGGTACATCAATCTGAAACGTCTTTGCACTGCAATCATGCACTTACACTTCGAGAACACCAGTTGATTTCTGGTTGAAGAGTAGCCATTTTTCAACATGGGACAGTAACCTAGCAAAAGTAAGACAACCGACATCAAGGGGCAACAAATATAAACTAGACAATGTATTCGGGTGTCGAATAACCGAGCAGTGGAGCTGCGATCGATACGTATACTGTATTTGAAACACCTTGTATTTACACCACTCCAATGACCTCACTGTCGATAGGGCGTCTTTTTCCCCTCCTTCCTCCAATGTATTTACACACAAATATACTGTATTTGAGCTGATGTTGTTGCGTTCTTGGCAAAGAATTTTACTGAAGCATCTCGTTGTGCAAAATGTAAGGACAATGAGTACGCAGTAGAACAATGTCCTTTGTACAGATTTATTACACAAGCATGAAGAATCCCCATTATCCTTGTTTGTTAGTTAACAGTGAACATTTTCATTTCTCGAGTGCAGTGTACCTGAATCGTCGTGTATTTTGTTTCTTAACTTCCTACACAAAATACGTGTTTTACAAACATTATTTGATGCCCACATTGTGTTAAGAATTATTCTGAAGTAGCATTTGATCTACAAAACCTGTAAACTATCAAGAATTACAGAAACTGATCGGGCTGTCCCAGTTATATTTGGATATCTTAGACACTTCTCCACACATTATTTTATTTCTTCGTTTTCTGTAAAAATTCACTAAATATATTTAAACGAATGAGAAAATCTTGCATCAGTGTTCAAGCATTTAACATTAACTACGAAACAAAATGAAATATGCCTCAGTTACACGTAATTTTACTTTAATGTTCCAACCTTGTTTAGCCGAAAGTAGCACCGATATGTTAAAAATTTAACCTCACATCAGTAAACACTAATTCTGATAGTTTTGTGCAGTTAAAATACGGTAACTCTTTGTTACATGATATAGTTTAAAAGTTGTCTGTTATATTTGAATGCTAGGAAACTTCGTTACATTATGTTTGTCCCAAGATGATTATCCTTCAGTGACTTTCACTCATATTTTTGATAAGTTTGATTAAGTTTGATTAAGTTTGATAAGTTTGATTAAGTTTCATCACAGAATCTGCTACGGTAGTGTACCTGCCAACGTTCCTTAGAGTCTGAATGGCCTAGCCAAAGATTTGCTTTGGTGCGCAGTCTCTGGCTATGCTTTTGGAAACTTCGAAGGAATATATAACTGCGGCTTCTTTTTATTCCGTTTGTGACTGTGTTGGGGATGAAATGGTGTGGTGGGGATAAAATGCTTCTGAAAAAGGTCTTTGGACGACACTGACCATAGATATACAATTTGGCATTACTAAATGCGGGTGAGCCCTGTTCGCTTGTCGAAATCTATCTCAAAAGTATTAAATGTTATTGCAGAGTGGCTCTCACAAATATGATTCAGTGTGCTATTTTCTATTCTATTTCTTAAACTGCATTTCGCTTGTGATCTGCTATAGCAAGTCGACATTTTATTCACCAAGTAGGCCATGTCTATGTGATTTTCTAATACATGTTGAAGAACTGATCATTGTATGGGTGTTCATATCACCGTAATGGATGTGGGCTGCGCAGATTTTGTATTTACTACTCACAATAACAATCATCTTTAACGTAAGTGTTATACTTTTGCTTTCAAATACATATCTATCATATATTCAATTAAATGATATAAGTTCTTTTCAGATAATATATACGAGCAACTATAAGGACTAGCATCAATCTTTCGAATGGAAGTAACAAACTAAATAAATTAGTTGTCAATTTAATTTATACTTCATTAAGCACCATTTTTTCTCGTAGGAGGTGTTCAGAAATAAGACACTCCTTGTATTAAGCTACTTTCAGGTCACACGATGTAAATCACCTTTAGAACGTTAAGAGGACAGCTGCGTCACATTCTGATTACTTGTTTTGTGATAAGATGGTATTACAAGCTCACCACAGAGAGAAATAATCATTTTACATGCGAACGCACGAACTAGGACCCACATCTTATCGATCAGAAAAAAGCTAGACGTTAAGAAGATTCTATCTGGTATCAGTATAAGGAATGTTAATCATTAGGCAGTATTAAATTAATGCAGGTATCGAACATAAATTACGTTGCGCCATTTAAGTACAGATTTCTGAGAACCATAGCTGAGAGTAATCATACTCTATTATAGTAGGTGGAGCTTATTCAGTTGATTATTACAACTACCCCTTCAGCAGCAATCCTGCCGGTTTCTGTGAGTTTCAAGAATGGTTACCACCAGTTGATTATACTAATAAAAGTATAGTGTTAATAAATTTACTCACATTATTCACAGTTAGACTATCTTCTGGTAGTATTTAATGACAGACCTGTCTCCAACAACTTCACAGTGGAACATTTATGTGTATTTCTGCAGTTACTATTAATACTTGCAGAAATCAGTCCCGTCCTACTTACATACCTGTGCTGAACTTCATTTGCATGTCATACCCAAGATCAGAAAGAACTACGAAATGAAACCATGTCTCATGGATAGCTGAAGGCACTGAGAGCTTGGCAGACAGGTGGTGTGCGTATACCAATATTTATTACGTACTTGCGTACTTGTTATATTTATACTGCAAGTTATACAGTAAGATACATCAAGGAGCGACATGAACGCAAGGCAATCACAAATTTGTAAAGAGTGGCATGAGAATTATCAAAGGAAACTAGTACGAATGATGATTGCAGAAAAACAATAGCCGAGCTAAGCCCAACCTTTACATAGCAAAATGGGTGAAAAACTGATTCCCTCTACTCTCTCTGAATCGGGGCGCCATATAGTTACCATAATTTTCGTTAAAAAATTACTGTCGGTTGCAAGAGATAAATTTCGCTAACGAACAGAGACCACTCAAAACAAGTAACCGAACAGAGTAGCGTAGCAACTAGGTTGTAGTATTATACAAATGTCCCCTTTTGTACATTTAACGAGCCTGGTTCAACTAAATTGATTTCGACTACAATAGAGAGAACTAATTAAATTAAATACTTCAGTTAAATTTAATACAAAACAATCATGCCATTCATAGGATTCCTCATGAAATTATTTATTTATAAACACGTATTTGGATTGAATTTCAATAGTAATAACAGCAAAGAGAACAGGAACTGACGTTGTGCAGGTGCATACGAAACATCAAGTAGAGAAGGTGCAAAAGGGTGGCAAGCCTTCGCTGATACTAGTGCTCGAAAATAGCGTGAGTACTCGATAAGGTAGATATACCCTCTGTAGCAAATGTTTTTTGTGTATGTAGACCTTTCGTAGCATGGTAAATACTTAGTTCAAGATTTTTCATGTAAGATCTTGGTTCACGGACGTCTCACAAAGGCACTTAATAGAAGGCGTCCACGATAAATATACGTCCTTATTGTGGTCTGACCAGTTTGGAAGCACCAGATACGATGTAATTACTAATTCCTTGTGTACTTGGGCTGGAGAATAGGACAGGACTACTTACTTCTATATGAATTATAATGTCGATTAGAGTTTCAGTTATATTATTTTAGTGGCAAATCATATCTTCTCTGGACACTTATTTTTTAAACTCAGTACTGATCGGTTACAGCGTATAACAGCGAGAGCAGAGAAGCAACTACAAATGCAAATGCGTCGATGTTTTGGGCACTCGCGGGAGCCACAATCTGTGCCAATTCTGTTGGCGTGCTGCCTATACAGGCATATAAGTAGCAAGGCGTCCAAGCACATAAGATACAGGACGCTTATACCGAACGCATTCAAAATCTAGCCCCTTTATGTTTAACACCTTTCAGAAAGAGCATTTATCCATTAATAGTGGTTGTTCGGGGAAATTTTCGCACATAGAGGGGATTGAGGTAGTGCAAACACATGTGCGGTATTTACAAGGTCCAGAGTGTCCCTTCAAAGACGGTAATTTTCCTCCCACATTTACGTATCCTGATGGACGCGCCTTTCAAGGGTCCTTGGGAGCCCCATCTAATGGTGATTCTCCGTTTGTCGCTTCCGACTGCCTCACCTTTAATTAAAAACATTTCTCGGATGTTTCTGGAAAATATTCTACGGTAATGTTCGCGGTTTTCGTATCATTATGATTTTCGAATGCACTTAACAAGTAGGCCTATAAGTAGAATTCAAATGGAAACGAGACAGATGGAGAAGAAGTAAGCAAACTGTTCACTGTTACAAAATTATTCGCCACAAATTTGAATACATTTATCCCATTGTGAGACAAGGCGGCCAATATCTTCATCCAAAAATCTTACCTTTGCCAACGGAACCACAATTGTGACCGACGGCAACGAATGTCTTTCCTCAGAGCAGCAATATTATGGATATCCCGTGGTAAGAGATCAAGATTGTGTGAAGGATGCCTAAGGCGGGCCCACGTGTAGCCAAGGCCATGTCGACTACGCTGCAAAAGTTTCGCTAGAAAACCCTTACGCATCCTCCATACAGCTCCAATGTCTCCTTATGCAATTTCCATATTTTTGGAACCCTGAAGAAAAAAAATTTGTGGGCGAAGGCTTGCTTCTCCCGAATAGACGCGTCAATAGGCACTATCCGTCGGCAACAGCAAACATTTTTGGAACTGCTTTAACCCATAGCGTAGTGCAGCAACTCGACTGGGCAAGGACTCAACAAGTCCTTGGAAGTTCCCTGCAGAAATACAGGGTGTTTATAAATGAATATCAGGGTTTTAACGCGTTGTAATATTTATTACATTAAACTTACAGTTATAAATGATATGTCAAATGAAAGAGAAACTCAAATAGTTTTAACAAGAACCTTATAAATGTTCAATGAGAGCGCCATCTGTCACATGGCAAACATTGACAGGACTTGCTTTGCATGGCCTCCACGTTCACCCGACCTAACACCATGCGATTTTTTCCTTTGGGGCTTCATCAAGGATCGTGTGTACGTGCCTCCGCTAACAGCAGACCCCCCTGAATTAAGAAATCGGATTGAAGCAGTTTTTGCTACAATCACTGAAGACACACTTATCAAGGTTTGGGAAGAACTCGGCTATAGACTTGATGTGTGCCGTGTGACAAATGGTGCTCACATTGAACATTTATAAGGTTCTTGGCAAAACTGTTTGAGTTGTTCTTTTATTTGACGTATCATTTATAACTGTAAGTTTAATTTAATAAATACTAAAAAGCGTTAAAACCCTGATATTCATTTATAAACACCTTGTATCGAGGCATGCTGCCTCTGTAGCCGCCCGTAACTGCGAAAGTGTTGCCCGAGCAGGATTTTGTGCACGGCCTTCAAAACAATCGCGAGCATTTGCTGCCGGTGACATGGGGAAATGTCATCCATAAAAATTCCATCTTTTTTTGGGAACATAACGTCCGTGAACAGCTCTAGATTGTCTCCAAGTAGCCGAACATGCTTATGACTCAGTCCATTCCATGCAGAGACTGGCCACACTGTTATGGTGCCACCACCAGCTTGCACAGTGCCCTGTTGACAGCTTGCGTTTATAGTTTCGTGGGTTTTGCCGTTCTCAAGCCCTACCATGAGCTCTTACCAACTGAAATCTGGACTCATCTGACCAGACCACTGCTTTCCTGTCGCCTGGTGTCGAACTGATATGGTCACGAGCCCAGGAAAGGCGCTTGTCTGTTAGCAGGGACAACTCTAGCAAATGCCGCTGCTCTCGGCTGTTAAGTGCAGACCGTCAGCCACTGCGTTGTCATTGGTGAGAGGTAATGCCCGAAATTTGGTATTCTCGGCACAATCTTGACACTGTGGATATAGGAATATTGAATTCCCTAACAATTTCCGAAATGGTATGTCCCATGCATCTAGCTACGACAACAAATCCGCGTTGAAAGTCTGTAAATTTCAAAAAACGTTCAAATGGCTCTGAGCACTATGGGACTTAACTTCTAAGGTCATCAGTCCCCTAGAACTTAGAACTACTTAAACCTAAGTAACCTAAGGACGTCACACACATCCATGCCCGAGGCACACCGTAGCGGTCACGCGGTTCCAAACTGAAGCGCCTAGAACCGCTTGGCCACTCCGGCCGGCTGTAAATCTCCTCGAGCAGCCTAATCACGTCGGAGAACTTTTCACATGAATCACTTTAAAACAAATGTCATCTCCGTCAATGTGCTGCCCTTTTATAAGTTGTGTACGCGCTGCTACCGCCACCTGTGTAAGTACATACTGCGTATGCGCAATTTAGGAGATGCCAATAGATATTTATATTTTTAGGCTATAGTGTTCTACATCATTGTCAATACTGTTTGCCATACGAGTATAAACACATATTCTACCATTTTGTTGTAGTTACTTTTACCTTTACTGTGTCCTTTCACTTTCATTTCAACCTTCCCATATCCCTTATTACATCCGACATTCGTAGTTCGGTTTTTACACGATTTTCATCTAATACTTTCTGTGTGGTCTACCTTCAATAGATTTCGCATATAATACATTGCGTGCTCGTTTGAATCTGTGGCAGAACTCGTTGAATGCTGCTACCTCTCGGCACCGTTGTCATTTGGACGGCCACGCCCCCTCCGGTTATTGCCGCGCGCTGTTCTGCTGCCGCTGTTGCATTAATAAGGCGTCGCCGCCTTTTTTTGCGTGACAATAAATCGCGCTGCTGACAATTTTAATGCCGCCAACAACCACAGATGCAATGATTGATGGGATGTAGCCCTCGGATCAATACGCCGTGTTCGGCGATGGTTCCAAATACTCTTTTTGCCGCAGCAATGTCCCTGAATTCGATGAGCAATATTCCTCCACCTTATACCCATTTTCTGCTGCTGTGTAGTAGCCTACAATAGGAGGTCCAGTAGCAAACAGCTGATTAACTGCAGCTTATAGGAAGTAAGTTCACCTCAATTTTTTTTAATGCTGCGAAATGTCCAGTTCCGGCTTAATATACAGGGTGAACATTAATAAAACCGGCAAACTGCAGGGAAAGATTCCTCACTCGAAATTGAGGGAAAAAGATCATGTGAACATGTGTCTGGAAATGTATCGTTGCCTCAGTGGATGACGCTGACGAATGGAAGCTTCTCTGTCCACGTACCCTGTGTTCCTTTGTGTTGCAGGCTGAGTGACTGACGCAGCGTACAGTAAGCGGCGTAATGGTCTGGTATTCTCGTCAGGAACAAGCAGAGACGGTGTTTCTCTACGGCCAAGCAGATGGAAACAGTCGAAAGGCAGCACGGCTACAAGAAAACAAGTACCCTAACAGACATACTCTCACAGACACCAAGCGCATCACACAACATTTCAAGCCCTTTATGAGCGTATGTGTGATCATGGGTTCTTTCAGACAGACGAACTTGGAGGGAAGCTGCGGACTGCGCATACACCAGATCTGGAAGGCCGAGTTCTACAGGATATTGACACGAACCCGAGTACAAGCTCCAGGCAATTGGCCCGCCAACATTGTCTATAAGTCAGAGTATGATTATGCCTATCCTGCATGACAACCGCTACTACTACCATCACCTGAAACGAGTGCAAGAATTATCAGCAGCGGATTTCCCTCTACAGCAAGAATTTTATCTATAGTTTTTGCACAAGACCATACAAGTCATGGGATTTCTGTCACCGGTCCTCTTAAGGAACGAAGCAGCCTTTAGCAAAACTGACATCGTCAGTCTGTATAACTGTCATCTGTGGGCTACGGACTAACCTCGGGGAATGATTAAGGCATCGATTCAGCATCAATGTATGGGTACGGATTCTTGGCGACCTTAGACTGGTTATTATACCAGTACGCTTCGACAGAGGAGCGCACCTGAACAACCTGCTCAATACTCTGCCTGGGCCGCTTGAGAATGTGCATTTGGCAATATGACATGATTTATCCATGACGGAACACCATCCCACTTTCGCATTACAGTTTGCCGACACCTCAACAACATCTTTCCCAGACGCTGGATAGGAAATGGAGTCCTTGTATCATGGCCTGCTAGATCACCGGACTTGTACCCGCCGGAGTTTTACCTCTGGATGCATCGATACATATGCTGAACCAGTTTCTGATGTGCAGAATCTTCTGCAGGGTGTTCATGACACCTGTGACGCTGTTCAGAGGGAGGCCAGAACATGTGAAAGAGGGTGACATGTCACGACGACACGTGTGAACTCGGGCAATGCATCCCATGAGCCACTGTGAATACTAACTACCGTCAGCCTATAATAGAATGCACGTTCCACTGCGCCAGGCTCTCTTTTCAAAGGCACATGAGTCACAATTGATGCATCTTTTATTTTAATACAGCGTGAGTCAATTATATAATCATATAATAATAATCTAGTGGATGGGTGCAAGGAGGTGCGGTATAAAAACTAGTCCAAACTTTTCAAATGATTTATTTTTTCCACCACAGAGCTTTGTTGACCTCGGTTTGCATCACAGGCCCCGCATTGCTGAGGTAGCACCCCAGCGACCTGTGCAACACACTGTGTCGAGCCAGCCTTGTATGCCAGCTGCAGAGTTCCAATTACGTCAGGATGGCTGCGCTTACAGCTAACTCAGCAGCCACCATCCTCATGGTTGACTCCGCACTGTTCCGCCAGGAGCCGTAGGCCGGCCGCGCTGCTACTTCTTCCTCAGCAGGTGTAGCTGGGAACGCGGCGCCAATGACCGCTCCCGTTCCGGCTTCCGAATCTGCGGCCCTCGCCCTGTAGGTCTCCAGCGTGTGTCGGGAGCCGAGACGACCCGAAGAATGGCTCGTCCTGGCTGGCTTCGGACCCTGCGCCAGCCTCAGAGGGTCGAACTAACGACGCGCTGTGGACTGGGACGCTGTCGCCCCATCTGTTGCCGTGTGTCGCCGGTAGTGTGACAGGCCCCGCCATCCAGGAGAGTTGCCACACTTGAATTAATCTCGTTAGAAAGCCACACCTATTTATACTCGGCTTCGTGGCACTGTTTCGCTAACACATTGTCCCGAGTCACGTACGCCTCACGCCCCGGTTGTGTCAGTAGGCACCTTCTGCCTATATCTTGCGACATGCGAACCGCTGCGTTTACGCTTTTCAACGGTTCGATGACCCCTGTGGCCGCGATGCCACTTCGCAACTGCTGTTCAGCGTAACTTACTGCAATCCGGACCGCACCTGGCTGTAGCTTGTGCCCAGAACATCGCACTATACTAACTTTCCCTATCCTAAACGGTAGTGCCGCTACAATAATAGCAGAATCAGAGTCCTATAGAATGTACACTAACTGGTTGATACCCTTCTTATATCAGTTAGTGAAGCAATAGCAAACCTAAACTAACGAAATTTGGACCGACACCCTTTTAAAATATGCTAACAGGGTGTTGGAGTGTACAAATATTTGATCTGAATAATTCCTCAACAGTGCTTCTTTCGATATATAATAAATATGGCAGGTTTAGTGTTATTCCTAATTTCCTTACAGTGCACTGCCACTAGTCCTCAGACATTTAAGGCCGAGGCAGGTCGAATGCCGAGATGGCGAGACTTCTGGTCGACGTCGTTCGTTAAACAGACCGTCAGCGCACCGCGGCAGTCGCCTTGCGAGAGCGATCTGTCGTAAGCCCAGGCGACATTGCTTGTCGGGAAATTACGCGCCGTGAATATGCATGAGGCCGGTGGAGGTGAGACGAGGCAGGGTGGGACGGACGCGTGTCGCTGTTGGTGGCGGTGACGAGGGCTTTCCCTACTCTTGCCTGATGGTGGCATCCCGCACAACACGCCACTTCGTGAGAGGAATGGGCTGGAGCCTGTCTTAACGCGTCAGGGTCCCGATGTTCCAGCTGTGCAGTATCCCCTTGTAGTGGGACACATAAGGCGTGGGACATCCATACCTAGCAAGCATCCTTAAGGTGTGTGGCGAAGGGTTCTTCCTTTTCCACTATAACCTCTTCCCTTCCCTTATCCATTCGCAAATTTTACGTGCAAAAACGGCTCTCAATAAACCTCCGTACAGCCTCTACATTTTCTGATTTTCTCGTCGAGGTCACTTCGTGAGACATACCTGGAAGAGTTTATACGTTACATGAACGTCCTTGAGGCGTACGCTGTCAGGGTATCAATAGCTTACCTCCCCGTGGTACACCAATGTACTGTCACTGTTTCTTGTTGTTGAGCATCTCTATAACGCTCTCGCGCTTGCTAAATCACCCTGCAATGAAACGCGCTTGGTTTCGTTGTACCTTCCCAATCTGTTCTCCTAAACCAAACTGGTACTCGGGCCCGGTGGTCTTTCGGCAAAGTGTTTGCCAGGAAATCGAGAGATCGGGGGATCGAGTTCCGTTTAGACCATGGATTTAACTTTCGGTCTCATAACTTAGCACTCACCTCTCAGCGATGGGAAGGAGTCGCCAAAAATGACAGCCTGTCCGTGTTATACCTTAAACTACGGGTCCCCTTTCCCCAGATGGAGAACGGGGATAGGTTAGGGACACGCAAGTCGCCGAAGGGGCATCCAATTAAAAGGCTAGCACCAGACCATTGAACAATACGAAATTGTTACTATCCAGTGGCGTAAGAGAACCAGATTGATGAAAAGTATTGAAGAATTACTCTTCCAAGTGTTATCTATGTGGATGAGTTAAATTTCCTTGAGGTTTTACCACTTTCTCTCAGTCCGACATCTGATTCTGCTACGTTTTATTTTAAATGGTCATTGCACCTTAGGTCACCCTGAACAACTCCTCTCAAGTATTTTACTGTTATCGCTGTTTACAGTTTTATTGGCTGTACTGTAGTAGAACACTAGTTCATTTTACTGTCAAGTCATGCGCAATACGTTATATTTATTTACGTCGAGAGTAAATTGCTAGTCTCTGTCCAGTTATCGATCATCCACAAGTCTTATGCATTTCGGAACAGTTTTATAGCACTGCAGACTCCGGCAACAACGCTTGTGAATAAAGCTTCTTGGTGGTTCCGATGTTAATCAGTGTGTTCTTCCTAAGGTTCGTCAGCTACATTTTATTCTAGGGTTTCGACAGATATTTGCAGTTTCGTTTTTGCGACATGTAACTGAATCCAGGCCAAACAAATGCTGCTCATCAAGTCCTTCATGTGACGCCCATTGTCGACGGGAAGCATCGGTTTGTTTTCTGTTAAAAGCACAGCTATTTTTAAAGTGAAATTTTACACTCCCATTCACTATAGCCTCCCCAAATTAGCCTACTGCGATATTAGTTTAGTGGATATTGGTCGGCCGGAGTGGCCGAGCGGTTCTAGGCGCTACAGTCTGGAACCGCGCAACCGCTACGGTCGCAGGTTCGAATCCTGCCTTGGGCATGGATGTGTGTGATGTCGTTAGGTTACTTAGGTTTAAGTAGTTCTAAGTTCTAGGGGACTGATGACCTCAGCAGTTAAGTCCCATAGTGCTCAGAGCCATTTGAAGCATTTTTTGGATATTGAAATAGGAAGCGTAAACACTACTTCAGCAGCGCCCAAACAGACACTGGAGGCCAGGGTATTGCTCGGTCGCCTCTACTGTACTACTTATTATTCGCGTTTTATTGTTGCCTTTAATACATACTGATAGAACGAATATCGCACTAGAATAATCTGGAACCACTCTACCAAATGCGCACGCAAAATTCCGCTTTAAAAAATCAGTTTGTCCTTAACGGGGAATCACAGACGCTTCCCGGGAACACTGGCCGTCGTATGAAGGACGCGACGAGCAGTATTTGTTTCGGCTACATGCTGCAAACTAGAATATTTTGTCGTGTCCTGACGTAGGTTGGGGAGGGAGAAAAGGGGTTACTGGTCAGTCTGCACTCCCGAGCGCTACGAGCAGAAGGCAGAAGGACAATTCACAGTGAAGGCATTTGATTGTTTTCTTCTATCTGAGCCAACACTGGTACAGGCATTTAGTAGAAATGCAGGTGGTGAGATTTGGTAGGGAACTCATTGTGGAGACTTTTGGACACACAGGGTTTTGAAATAGTTGTTTATTCCAGACAGGAGTAACTAATACCCTGGAGGCTATTTCTAGGGTTACAAAAAGCACGAATAACACTGTCCATTATAATTATCCGGGCTGTTATGCCGTGGTCGGTTGATGAATTCTGTGGTGATTCCCAACGTTTCGTCTCCAACTGCGGGAGACATCTTCAAGGGGGTCCGTAGCTTGATGGAAGGTCCAACACACAGACTGGCTCGCTACTGAGTAGCGAGCCAGTGTGTGTGTTGGACCTTCCATCAAGCTACGAACCCCCTTGAAGATGTCTCCCGCAGTCGGAGACGAAACGTTGGGAATCACCACAGAATTCATCAACTGACCACGGCATAACAGCCCGGATAATTATAATGGACATGATATTTCCGGCCGTGAAAGTTTACATTTTAGTAACGAATAACACTGTTATAACAGAAGCCAGTGCAGCAGTCCCAGGAGTGGATTCTAACCACAGAAGTAAACACTAGCAACATCTTAAGGCCACGACTTAGTTGCAAAACAAAACATACCGAATGTGACACTGTTCACTGAGGCGCTCCAAGTGAGAAAGCAGACTTACGTGGAGCTGGACCGACTCTGGAGTCGACGGACGCAGATTCGGCCCCCAGGTCGTCTGACCGAGAACTACGTCAAAATGCGGAATCTAGCGGTCTTAAAGAGTCGCGTGGGGGCACTGTTTTTCCCACTTAAAGCCACCCAGCCAATCCCGTAGGTTTCTTGCACGCGCCTGCTAATCACGGTTTAGTTAGGTCCCCTCCACTGCTCCTAAGTCGGGGATGTAAAAGCAGTTGCACTAACTACGTTAGTACTTGGTATCAACATTGTTCAGCTGAAAGCTAAACGTAACTGCTCTGCCAAATAAGGCTTGCAACATTATTGTTATACGTTGTTTAGTCCCGCCCCTTGAGCTCCTCGGAGTAGGGACCGCTAAATCAACAGTTTTTTGGGGTTTTGGCTCTCTTTCTAACCCTTGTGAGCCTACTTGCGTTGCTGTTATCAGAGCTGGTATCAAGCTGGCTTTATACGTTAATACGTGCCTGTTGGTTACAAAGTTCTATGGCGGCAACCTACCTCAGCGTCTAGACGACATATGAAGGTACATGTTAATTCCTTGAGGAGTTACTAGCGCCCTGGGACCGCGTCTGGGGGCGCCTGCATTTTTGCAAGGCTCTCTCCTTACGGGGTACTTCATCTAACAATATCTCTCCTAGTTTCGTCTGCCCTCAGCATCGTCTCTGCTTCCGCGCCTTGGAGCGCCTGTCTTCCTTTCTCACAGCTTCGGTGTTGTAAACAGTACTGGCCATCAACAACTTGGGGAAATTACCTGTACATTTGTCGGTTTCATTGAGTTAAAAATTACCTGTACATCTGTTTATTTCGTTGCGTTAAGACCAACGAATTGACTTCTGTCTACTAGGAAGTCAAGATTCAAGCCACAAACCTAGTAGAATACTAGGTCAGCTCGTTTCATTTGAGGAACTATATCTAATGCCTTGGTTGGTATAGAGTAAAATGGTTTGCGGGAATGAATAAAAATAGCATCTTGCTGATCGTCTTGACCCACACTTTCGGGATAGCGAGTGGTTGAGGTCGATGATACTGGAATCCATGCTCGTTGGTATAAAGATCATTCTGTCCCAAGTACCTCATTACGTTCGAGCGTAGTCCATGTTCTAAGATTCTACGCCGGATCGAAGTCAGTGATATTGAACGATAGAGCGGTCATTCGTAATCAGACGAAATAATAACTAAAAGCATATGAAATTCTGATTCCGATTGGCTTTTCTCTTACCCTAACTGGAAACTTTTTCCACGCGCACTTTATAAATCAGGTGCCTAAATTCAGTGGCAATTAAAATTACGTTACAAGATTCCGTACAAAATCTTTTATTCAGGGAATAGACTGAAGTTCATACTACCTCTGGATTGAGTGCGGTCTAGTAAACAAAAATGGAAACGGAAATTTGTGGTAAGTTCTATGGGACCAAACTGCTGAGGTCATCGGTCCATAGGCTTACATACTACGTAATCTAACTGAAAGTAACTTACGCCAAGGACAACACATACACACCCATGCCCAAGGGAGGACTCCAACCTCCGACGGGGGGAGCCGCGCGAACCGTGGCTAGACACCCGTGGACGTCAAGGCTATCCCGCGCGGCCAATTAACAGAAACACTGCCTGTTTATGAGTGCACGTTTTGGGTAATTTATGCCTGAAGGTAACGTCCACAATACGTCTGATAAAGTTGATTATCACAAACATTATCGCAGTATATTCAATGAGATAAACGGAAACTCTTCAGACGTTCAGTTGTTCTTCTATAAGGAGCTGAAAATTTGTACTGATGTTGATAGCGAGTAATTCGATCGCATTCTAGCATAAATCTGTCTTAGGACAGAACCTGTCACCACTTTCACGCCAACTGCCTCAGCAGTCATGTAAACAGTGCGCAAGACCGGTGGTTTATTAGAATTTATGTTATAGACAGCAACACTGATACCAGGTTCTGTAATTTTTACCTATTTCACAGTGCAATTAGCCTCGCACTGGATTAATGTTGCTGTATTACCGCGGTTAAAGGGCTCAAATACGACGATGAAGTGTGTACATGTCACAGGATTTTTAAAGTTTGATAAATGCTAAAGCTCAGTGTAAGTGATGTCTTATTTCTGGCATTTCATGTGCGACCACCGTATCCATAAAACGTTAGTGCCAGTCTATGTACACACTCTGTTCTTTAACTTTTTGATTTTGTAGGGCTGAAAATGGTCTTAACGCCGACATTTGAACTATTGACTCCTGAAAAGGCTGCTGGCCCTCTTCAGGAAGCACAGTTCGTCTTGTCTCTCAACGGATATCCCTCCGCTGTGGTTGCATCTATGGCACGGCTACCTGTATCGCTGAGGTACACAAGCCTCCCCACCAACTGTAAGGTCCATTGTTCATGGGGGGTGTGGGGGGGCGGGGGGGGGGAGGGCGACATTCCAATAGCGAAAATAAATAGTTTCCAGAGTCAATATCGAATGTGGAGTCCTTGTCGGGTCATCCATATGAAGTTAAACGTTTTATTTTATGTCTGTTGTTATTGTTCTTGTAATATCACACCATAAATAAGCGAAATGGAACACGACTGGCTTAGTAGGAATATTCTGCGTGATAGTTGGCCCCATACCACTAAACTGCTAGTCAAGTTCCGAATAAAATTAATTTTGAAGATTATGCTGGATTTGAAAATATGACTAAGTTTTGAGACCGAGGGCAGAGTAAGACAAGAAATTGTCTAACATCTACCCAGTTCTCTTCCAGTGTCATTTACATCACTAAATTAATTCATCTCGTTATCTATGTTAAAACCATATGCAAATGGTCTTCGGTGCGTCCTTCTTGCTACTACCCAAACACACCTTTTATCATGAGATTCATTGCTGCTGAGAAAACAGATCATAGCAAAATCCACAACTATCCGGGTGAAAAGTGGATACCATGTAACTTTTTCACGAAAACTGTGTTTTATTGCTGATAGTTTGCTGCTTTCTTGCAGCACAGAGCTGTTTAAGGAATCACGAGAGATATCGTTTTTCTCGTTCGGAGTCTTCGTATGATTCTGTACCATTGCAAAAGATATTTAACTTATTTTGGTGAAGTTCCTCTGTAAAAGTCTTTCGTGGTCGCGCAGTCGATCGCGATTTCGAGAGCCAGGAAACTAACTCCTTCACAAATGGCCCATCATCATGTCGGAAAGGGCTAGAAACAGAGATCTCAACTATCTCGAGAGTGCTCACAGTATTCTCCACTCCGTCCTTTCCCAAGTCAGCGAGCCAAATGCGCTTCCATTTCACAGTTACGTGACGTTATTAAGACGCTACCTCTTCAATGTATGTTGGTACTTTTTTTATTCAGTCTTTTTGTCTTGTGTACCGTGAGGCTGCTAAACGCTTGGAACAAGCGTAGCAGCTAATTCAGTAAACAATTGTGTTCGTACGCCACTGGGCTGTAATATACTTTATCTACGTCTGCATCTACGTCTGTACTTCAGAGGTAACACTACGGTGGGTGCTATACGCAATGCAGTCTTAATGTACTAATACGCATAGAACACAAGTAGCACTTAATTCAGTAAAACAACTGTGGGCATCTGTCGCTGTATTGCAATATACCTTATCCACATCTGCATCTACATCTGTAATTTACACGTGCTTGTTACACGTTACGTACTCTCAGTAAAATAGTATGACCTTCCTCCTCCAAACCCTCAAATTCACATTTTTCTGTTTCATATGCTAGTCGCACGTGTGAAGAAAAGACTCTCGGTACCAGTCTGAAGTTACTACTCCAAGACGGACAGGGTGACGCAAAAGACTGTTGTTTCTGTGGTTGTGGTCTTCAGTCCAGACACTGGTTTGATACAGCTCCCCCTGCTACTCTATCCTGTGCAAGCTTCTTCATCTCCCAGTACCTACTGCAACCTACATCCTTCTAGATCAGCTTAGTGTATTCATCTCTTGGTCTCCCTCTACGATTTTTACCCTCCACGCTGCTCTCCAATACTAAATTGGTGATCCCTTGATGTCTCAGAACATTTCCTACCAACCGATCCCTTCTTCTAGTCAAGTTGTGCCACAAATTTCTCTTCTCCCCAACTCTATTCAATACCTCCTCATTAGTTACATGATCTACCCATCTAATCTTCAGCATTCTTCTGCAGCACCTCATTTCATAAGCTTCTATTCTCTTCTTGTCCAAACTATTTTTCGTCCATGTTTAACTTCCATACATGGCTACACTCCACATAAATACTTTCAGAAACGGCTTCCTGACACTTAAATCTATACTCTGTGTTAACAAATTTCTTTTCTTCTGAAACGCTTTCCTTGCCATTGTCAGTCTACATTTTAGATCCTCTCTACTTCGACCATCATTAGTTATTTTGCTACCCAAATAGCAAAACTCCATTACTACTTTAAGCGTCTCATTTCCTAATCTAATCCCCGTAGCATCACCCGACCTTATTCGACTACTTTCCAGTATCCTCGTTTTGCTTTTGTTGATGTTCATCTTATATCCTCCTTTCTAGACACTGTCGATTCCGTTCAACAGCTCTCCCAAGTCCTTTGCTGTCTCTGACCGAATTACAATGTCATCGGCGAACTGTTAACATTTGAAAATCCAATACTTCACGGAACAGTAGTTAGAGAGGTAAAAAGTGATACACATGCTTGAAATGACATAATGTTTAATTGAAACAAGAACGTGCGTAAAATGACCAACAGATGGCGCTTCATATGATGTTCTTCATAACAAGTGCTTAACATGTCGGCCGTCATTCAGCGACAATACATGTAGTCGAAGGGCACTGTTGTAAACAACGCTGTACAGCATATTAGAGGTGCGGTGACAAATTGCCGTCGGATGTTCTTTTAGCATCCCTTATGATGTCGAATGATCGCGAAGACGTGCGACTTCAGGAAACCCCACAACCAGTAACCAGACGGTTTGAGGTCTTGAGATTTGGAAGCCCAAGCATAGCGAAAGTTGCGGTTGAGCACGCGATCCTCTCCAAACGAAGTGCAAATGAGATCATTTACACATGAAGCAATATTGGGTGGAGCGCCAACCTACATAAAAGTCTTACCTCCCACCAGGCGTTTATTACCCGGGCTGGGGATAATGCGAGTCATATCAAGGTATATCGCACTCATAACGCTGACAATCTGAAAAGTTGAAACTCTTATTTATTTCCAGAAACATTATCAGATCACGACTGATGTGGTAAATTAAAACCAAACCGTGGCTTTCTCGTCACGCAATGAGGTTTCCACGGCAGTTCGTTAGCTCCGTTTGAGCAGGTGTGGGTGTTGACAGATCCTCGAGTGTGAAAAGATCTTCGTCGGTCAACAACAAGTCATCAAACAACCGTCATCGATTTGGAAGAACCGGCATCGAAAATGCTGTCCGCGTTACAAAAACGCTGACTAGCAATACATGATGTCACTTGATTTTGTACGGAAAACATTGCTGTCCAAACAGTAGCGCGAGGAATACAGGTGTGACATTCAACTTCATGAGCGCTGACTTCACCATACGGAGATGAACCCGTTAGACTGTCACAGCAACATTAGTAGTTATCTGATCGCCTGAACAACCCGTGTCTTCGAACTTCGTCATCACCTTCTTCTCAAAGACACTTGTCACAGGAAATTTACCAGTTCACACACCCTTCTTACGGAGTGGGATAGTAAAGCTGAAGTAGTGTATCCTCCATTCCGATAGTAAAGCTTCACTAACAGTGCCTTTTCTGGTGAAGTCAACATGCTGCGATTACTGGCGCATCTGACTCCTTCTCTGCAGCTCCAGCATCATCTGTTGGTCAGTTTTTGGATTCATTTTTAGTTTCACTGAAACCTCATGTCATGTCAAGTAAATGTATCAGTTTTTACCTCTCTACCTACGTTATTCGTGGAATTTGTGGATTTTCAAATGTTAATAGACTTATGTGTCCCTTGCATATTGGAGGAAGCTTGTTTCGGATCATGCGTTCTCAGATGTCGTTAAGGTTCCCCGCTACGCATCCCGTCTCATTTGTGAACGACGACCAAGCAAATCCATTACCGCTACTGAGGGCCGATACCTCCAATTTACTGCCATACCAGGCTGTACTACTTCCATTTCTGCTACGTAGAATATGTCACATACAACCTGAAACTTAAACAGTTCTAAACTATACCAATTCCTCTGTCCTTTGACAAAATATTCCGAAGTAGCTCCAACACAGACCTTCGGGACATGACTACCCAGGACGAGGTGACCCTGAGAAGAAAAAAAGAGACTGAATAACCAACGAAAAAATAACGTTCTACGAGTCGTGGCGTGGGATGTAAGAAGCTTGAAAGTGGTAGGGAAGCTAGAAAATCTGAAAATGGAAATGCTGCGACTCAATCCAGATAAAGTGGGAGTCAATGAACTAAATTGGAAAGAAGGCAAGGATTTATTGTCAGATGAGTATATTGTGGTACCTACAGCAGAAGAAAACAGTGTAAATGGAGTACGTTTCGTTATGAATTGGAAGGTAGGGCAGAGAGTGTGTGAACAGTTCAGTTACAAGGTTGTTCTTATCAGAATCGACAGCAAACTAACCTCGACAACGTCGCAAGCTAAGGCAGAGGTATCGAGAAGGTATGTGAGGACAATGAATGAGTAATACAGTACGAAAAGGGAGAGGGTCATGGGGGACTCGAATGTGATTGTAAAGGAAGGAATAGTAGATGCGGCTATTGGACAATATGGGCTTGCTACTAGGAACGAGGGAAGAGAAGAACTAATTGAGTACTGGAATAATTTCAACTGGTAATAGCGAATACTCTATTCAAGAATCACAAGAGGAGCAGATATACTTCGAAAGGGCCGAGAGCTACGGAATGATTTCAGTTAGTTTACATCGTGGTCAGATAGAGATTCAGAAATCAGATATTGTATTGTCAGGCGTTCTCAGGAGCGGATATAGTGGCAGATCACAATGTAGCTGAGATAAAGAGTAGGCTAAAGTTTGCGAGACTAGTCAGAGAGGATCATTACGCAAAGAAGTGTGATACGGAAGTACTAAGGAATGACGAGACACGCTTGAAGATCACTAAGATACAGTAATAAGAAATAGCTCAGTAGGTAGCACAGTTGAAGACGAATGGACATCTCTAAAAAGTGTAATCACGGAAGTTAGTAAGAAAAACGTAAGTACAAAGAAGGTAACACGTAAGTACAAAGAAGAAACCATGGCTAACAGAAGAAACACTTCAATTAATCGATGAAAAATGTAAGTACAAAATTGTTCAGGAAAACTCGGGAACAAAGAAAGACAAGTCGCTGAGGAATGAAATAAACAGGAAGTGCAGGGAAGCTAAGACGAAGTGGCTGCGTGAAAAATGTGAAGAAATCGGAAAAGAAATGATTGTAGGAAGGACTGACTCAACTTATGGGAAAGTCAAAATAACCTTTGGTAAAATTAAAGCAAATGCCGTAACGTTAACAATGCAACGGGAATTCCGCTGTTAAATTCAGATGAGAAAGTAGATAGGTGGAAGGTGTACACTGAAGGACATTTGTCTGATGTGATAGAAGAAGAAACAGGAGAAGAGATAGAGAATCCAGTATTAGGATAAGCTTTGGAAGACTTAAAATCATGTAAGGCAGAATGAATAGATAAATTTCTTCCTGCTGCCACTTATTAATCTAAAAATAACAAAACTGTATCGTTATAGATCCCACCCATGATGTCACACAAAAATGGCGAAACGCGTCTGGTATAAATAAATGAAGTGGCTGCAGGAAAAGGCTGTTTTATTAGCAAAACAAGTATTAATATACAGAAGAACTGAAAAGAAAACTGAAGAGTATTAGATAACAATCAGTTTGGCTTTAGGCAAAGTAAAGGCTCGGATTAGAGACGGTGTAAGACAGCGGTTTAGCCTTTCGCCTTTACTGTTAACGCTAAGTATCGAAGAAGCAAAAATGGAAATAAAACAGAGGTCCAGGAGTGGAACTAAAATTCAAGGTGAGAAGATTGATACGATTCTTTGACAATGCCGTCTTCAGTGAAAGTGAAGAAGAATAACATGATCCGGTGAACGGAATGAGCTGTCTAACGGGTATGGAATATGGGTCGAGAGGAAATCGAAGAAAGACGGAAGTAATGAAAAGTACCAGAATTGAAAATAGCGAGAAATTTGACATCATGACTGATGCTCACAAAGTAGATGAAGTTAAGTTGCGTAGGCGACAAAGAAAGTAGACCAGCATCGGCACAAAAAAGGGCATTCCCGACCAAGAGAAGTCGACTAGTATCAGACATAGGCCTTAATTTGAGGAGCATCGTATGATAATGAATTATGGACTGTCGGAAAACTGAGACGTAAGAGCATCGAAGCATTTGAGATGTGTTGCTACAGACGAATGTTGAAAATCAGACGACCTGGTAAGGTAAGAAATGAGGAGGGTGTGCGCGAGAATAAGAGAGGAAAGGAATATGTGGGAAACGCTGACAAGAAGAAGGGGCAGGATGAGAGGACACCTGTTAAGACATCAGGGAATAATTTCCATGGTACTGTAGAGGGAAAAAACTGCAGAAGAAGACAGAGATTAGTATACATCCAGCAAATAACTTATGAGATAGAATGCAAATGTTACTCTGAGACGAAGAGGTTGACACAGGCGAGGAATTCGTGGCGGGCCGCATGAAATATGTCAAAAGACTGATGACACAAATAAAAAAGGAAAGGGATTTTTGAATGAATCGGTTCGAACCGAAGTGGCCATTGTTGACAAGGAATATCATCTATATACACCTCTACTATCAAAATCTATCGTCATTCGTAAGATAGGAGTAGTGCCTCACTGTTAACGACAAAATTACTATAACTAGGTAACAAACGTATTTCGTCTCCGCCTCACATCAGCATGCGGTATTAATGGACAAGTGGATAGTGATAGTTTCGCGTGGGGAAACAGCGACACAATATCGATGTGTATGCGTCACAAACTTACAGTCATAGAGAAACAAACCCAAATTGTGTTAGCGTAAAGGAACTTATTTTCCCGACAATCTCCCGTAACCACACACTAGGCCACATAAATATAACGAAGCGGAAAGCAGATGCTAGATTTATTGGAAGAATTCTATGGAATCGTAATTCACGCACAAAACAGTTCACTTCCAGATACCCTTGTTCAACCAGTTGTCCAGTATTCACGTTGTTCTGAGACCGCTGGAAGTTAAACTAACGGAAGAGATAGAAAGGTTTCAAAGAAGAAGTGCACTTTTCTTTGGATAAATCGGTGCGAGCGGATATTCCTAATTATTTGAATCTTGTTACTGATCACAGACCTTATCACGCACTTAACAATACTTTTTTATATTTAGAGCCCGCTCTCATTATTTATGAGGTTCTTAGGATGCGATATTTCAGTATTATCAGTACATAATAATTTTTTAATTAAGAAAAGAGTCCAGATGGGTAGTAACAGCTAATTTGCACCACATACAACTGACTGAAGATCGTTCAGATTGATCATATTAGCAGGAGAAATTACAATATTTCATTTTAGACAATGGAACTTGATATCGCTGTCTCTGTAGCAAAGCTATGAGACGAGTTTCCAAGTTATACAGTGAGAACTGTCTAGCAACTGAGCTCTATACGAACAGGGAAAAGGATCTCTCTTACCGCTTCGAAAGTACTGGAGTTAACAACGTTGATGTCTTTTCAGCATTCTTAAGAAAACTTATACTTTGGTACGTTTTTTACAATACATAGCAAATTGTAGATGTAGTAATAATGTAGAACTACATTTTTTTTAATGTTGTGGATTCGCTCCACGATGTTTGACAGGAAATCACTCATATCCGGGAACAATGAATGTCTCCCTCACTTGCGTCTGCTCCGCGTCATTGTTTGTTCACAAAGCAGTTCACTAAAGGGGGCTATTGTTCTTTCCAGAAATAACAAGTCTGTTTAGAAGGGAGTGCAGCGGCCCGAGAAAACAGGCTTGCTCTACAGACAGTTATTCGCAGCGATTGCTTTGATGGTGGTAGCTTTAATGATATTTTCACAGAATGCTTAATTCATGAGCATTTATATATACAAAGAGGAAGTATAGTTTCTTTTGTGTCAGCTCCATTAGCTGATTCACCATATTTATGCACATACTTTAAGCTTATATGCATCACGTAATTTGTATTTTTCGGCACCAAAAGAAATGAACATGTATCAACTAAATTCTCGGCGATTTATTCATTTTTTTTCCTGTAATTTTAGCTTAACTTCGGCAGTAGACAGACAAATATCGTACCACAATGCGACACAACTCTGCTATGGGTACCTGTATTTTGTCAATGAGATGTATTTACGAGCTAATACCGGCAGAGGTGAAAAACTCGAGCGACTGAAGACAGTTTTATTTCTCAGAGAAATCGTCATACAGCAAACGGATTTATGTGAAAGGAGAAGGAATGCTTTAACCAACGAAAGGTCCGCCTCATGAAACATTTGAATACGGGATGGTCCCATTATAGGTCATTTCACCCGTTATTTGACGTTTATTTCTTACATGAAAACGTTAACACAAAATACAATTGTATACTGCTGTCACACAAAGAAGGATGGCATGTGTTGATGTTTTACATATTCTGCATATTTTTTATGGTAAGAGGAATAGAGCTTAATTTTGTAGGTAACATTGGGGTACACAACGTACGATATGAAGTGCAAAGTGTTGCCACCTCTAGCAGCAACGTAAGTTTACTAATTTTTTTATTTGTTATTTTCTTTAATCTGTAATCTAGATACGAGAGCAGACCAAATGTGACATGAATTGGCATGGACATAGCAAAAATTTTTTACTATGATTTCAAATGTGTTAATACACTGTGGTGACAAAATATCGTGGGATAGCTCCTAACGTCGTGTCGGACTTCCTTTTACCGGTCGTAGTGCAAAAACTGTACGTGGGATGAACTCAAGAAGTCGTTGGAAGTCTCTTGCAGTAATACTGAGCCATGCCGCCTCTATAGCCGTCCGTTGCCGGTGAAGATGGTTGTGCACGAACTGACCTCTTAGTTATGACCGATAAATGTTCGACGGCTTCATGTCTGGTGATCTGGGTAGCCTAATCATTCGCCCGAACTGTCCAGAACGTTTGAAAGCGGTGGCTCGTTTTTATTTTACAGGTTACTATTCCTTGCTGTAGGGGCTGTGATTTTTTGATATTTTTGTCTAAACCAGCAACGTAAAACAGAGGCCACTACTTCCACCACATCAGGTGGTTTTAGTGCTCACGTACTCACACTGAGACGTGAACACTTCCCAGTTTACCTATGGGGAATAATTGGACAAGATTACTACTGTTATCGGTGCCATGCTTACAATGGTCGTGGCAGGTGCGCGATATTAAATCTTTATCCAGTCGTTAATGGTGCGAGACTTGCACGACCTTATAGCAACCGTTATAGTTCTGCATTATTCTGTGACACTAGGGGAGATTTCACGTAATGAAAGAGAGAGAATGTAAGATTAACGGACTCATTTATTAAACAGTTGAGAATCGAACAATAATTCAACCAAATGTCGGTGGGGGGAGGAGAGATTCGAGTTCAGCAGCCTGCCCCAACGTACGTTCATAACAAGCCACGATAGCAGGAGAAAAGGAATTTTTGGAACGATCACCGTATTATCAAATAGAATCCCATTTAGTAAAGGAAGGGGTTGCAGGCATGCAACGACCAGCACCATGAATCAGCCAAAGACCAAGAAGATGCTACTGTGTGTGAATCGCTAGGTAGCCTCCCGTACTGAAGGAATAAAACCCGCAAGACGCGAAACTATTCACAATGACCTATAAGGTTCCCTCTGGGCCGCAGGGCGCGGATCTACAGTGCACGTCGGCGCTCATGCTTACCGAACTTTCATCTCCTGGAAGCGGCACCTCCGGTCTCCGGCACGGTCACACTAGAACTGAGCTACTGCCCCTTTTGTCCACTATCTCATCCGCGGAGGGCGGTTGGCGCCCGCCAGCGAAAAACGGGCGCGCACCTGAACTGGGCAATCACAGGGCCGGAATTTTACACGGAGGCGACCTCGCGACGTTAAAATTGAGCAGAAATAGCGGTTACAAGGATGGAAAGGCAGGTTGAGGAACTGAGAACAGGAGAAACTTTGGTCACTACAGAATGTTCAAACGACACCACGTGCTACCCTGGCGATCGGAAAAGGGATGGGAAACGGGAAGCCATTATGGCTGCTAGGAAGACTGGTGCCCTCGCCCATAAATAAAGAAAATTCCTGGCGCCAAGCTCCCCTCACAGATCATTGTGAAACAAACTGTAAAAATCGTCAAATAAATCAGGCAACCAATAGAAATTATTAATAGAATCTGAATTATTATTTATTGAGTATCAGAATGCTGGGGTTAGAAATATGAAATACGAGCACTGAATGGTGAGTGAAGTGCACGTCTTTCACGTTCTTCAAACCAATCGCCAATAACTGTGGCCTGGTGACGCGACGTACTGCCATGCATAAAAATTCCATCGTTTTTTGGGAATAAGTAGCCGGATACAAGCATTTCCAGTCAATAATCGGTTCAGTTTGACCGGAAGACCCAGACCACACAATTACGGAGCCACCACCAACTTGTTCGGAGCCTTGTTGGCAACTTGGGTCCATGCCTTCAAGGTGACTGTGTCACACTCGAGCCCTGCCACCAACTCTTACCATCTGATCCGGCCATGGGTTTCCATTCGTGTAGGGTCCAACGAATATGGTCACGACCCCAGGAAAGGGCACCGCTGCTGGCAAGGGCACTCGCGTCCGTCGTCTGTTGCCATGGCTCATTAACGTCGAATTTCACCAAACAACCTAACGTAAGTTCGTCGTACTGCCACAGTGATTTCTCTGATTATTTTAAGGAGTGTGCCTTGTCTATCAGCACTAGCAACTCTACATAAAGGCCGCTGCTCCTCGTCGTTAAGCGAAGAGCGTCCGCCAGTGCGTTGAGCGTTGTGAGAGTTAGCGACTAAAGCTTGTCGTTCTCGGCACATTCATGACAACTGTAGATTTCCGAATATTGAATTCCCTAACGATTTTCGAAATGGAATGTCGCGTGAGTCTAACTCCAACTTCCACTCCGTAGTCAAAGTCTGTTACTTCGCATCTTGCGGCCATAATCACTTCGGAAACCTTCTCACATGAATCAACTGATTACAAATGACAACTCCGCCAATGTACTGTCCTATTGTACCTGATGTATGCGAACTACCGGCACCTGTATAAGTGCATATTGCTATCCCATGACATTTGTCAGCCTTGTGTGCAACCATTTTGATGTCCAATAGAAAAAAGCTACATAAAATATTGTAAGTAGGCTGTTTATGTTTTCTCTATGTAAGTAGGCTGTTTAGGTTTTTTATTGGTAACGCCACCTCTGTATGACAATCACTGGCTGTGCTGTGTGCAGTCTGTGGCTGCTTTGCATTGTTGTAATACTCGCCGTTGTAGTGTTAGGCAGCTGGCTGTGAACAGCGCGTAGCGTTGCGCAGTTGGAGGTGAGCCGCCAGCAGTGGTGGATGTGGGGAGAGAGATGGCGGAGGTTTGTAATTTGTCATGAACTGATATATATATATTATGACTTGTGATGATATCAAGGTAAATACATTGTTCGTTCTCTATTAATATCTTTCATTTGCTAACTATCCCTATCAGTAGTTAGTGCCTTCCATAGTTTGAATCTTTTATTTAGCTGGCAGTAGTGGCGCTCGCTGTATTGCAGTAGCTTGAGCAGCGAAGATTTTTGTGAGGTAAGTGATTTGTGAAAGGTATAGTTTAATGTTAGTCAGGGCCATTCTTTTGTAGGGAATTTTGAAAGTCAGATTGCGTTGCGCTAAAAATATTTTATGTCAGTTTAAGCACAGTCGTGTAAGAATTGTTGAAAGGGGACGTTTCATATGTCGACCCTTAGCCTAGGATACCTCACTGGAATCTTCTGATTTTTTCTTGTAGTTTGTGTATTTAGTGTAGCTTTTGTTTATTGCTAGCGCGTAATTGTAGAGAGAATCTCCTTTGTAGTTGTAGTTTTCATTGTTGTAGAGTAAAACAGTTGTGGCATGCATGTAGATTTGCACCAAGTATTTCGCAGCTGCAATTAACTAGACATTATTTCCATTGCTACGTTATTTTATTTTGCTCTTCAAATTGTGTTTTTCTGTGTTGTCGTGTGAAATACTGTGACAATAATGGCGTGTGAAAAACGTAATACTAGGCTCCAAAGTAAACTGAGAAATGACAGTGAAGACGAAGGCAGTGTGTTAGCGCCGCAGAGTAATGAATTAACTGATGTTCAAAGTAGTAATTTGGTAATCGTGCATAGGGAAATGGAGCGGGCGGCAAACAATGGCACGGACAGTGAAACAATTAGTGAAGAGGGAAGCATTATCGATCGATCGGTCGGCAACAGCTCGCCTCAGGAATCCGAAATGACAGGACACAATTTCGCAAATACTGTAGATTCAGGTTTTGGGTCATCACCGTTTTCTCAAATAAGTCAAGACACATTTTCTGCTTGTCAAAATGTGAATGTTGTCGGTGCAAATGCACTGCCGAAAAGCGTAGAGAAACAGATTCCAGACACTAATACATTATTATTGCAATTAATGCAACAAATGGAACAAAATCAGAGACAAACACAGCAAAAGCTTGAAAAGTTAGACACAATGGAACAAAATCAGAGACAAACACAGCAAAAGCTTCAAAAGTTAGACACAATGGAACAAAATCTTAAAAAGTTAGACTCATTGGAGCAAACTCTTGAACGAACACGTGAGGGTTTAACTGCTGAGTTACATCACGTTGAATCGAAATGTCAAAAAGTCTGTAACGACGTAAAAACACAAATTTGTGAGCATTTCCAACCTATTTTTTCGCGTCATGAAAATGCATTACAGAATCACGAAGCAGCCATAAAAGAACTGCAAACTATTGTTCATGAAAATCACAACACCTTGCAAGCTAAAATTGACGCAGTTGCATCTACCGATTCGGTTACGCAACTTGCAAAAAGTCAAGAAAACTTAAAAGACACAGTAGACACGATTGCAACACAAATGGACACTCTGAAACTTGGTTCAGAAAAACATACAGAGGAAATGATTTCACTATCGGATAAAGTAGCCGAACTATCAGATCAGTTCACTGACTTATCTACAAAGGTAGATGATGATCTGAATGACACAACACCTGTAGCCTTCACTGACACAGAAGAGTATGAACAAATTAGAAAATTCAAACAAAATCAAAATCAAATCAATACACAGTACAAAAGAGAAATCCGGGAAGTGCAAGATCAGTTGGCACAAGTAGTACAAGAATTACGTATTTCAGAGGACACTCGCGCCCCAATACGGGAAGAGGGACATACAAATACGGAACAGACACAAAATAACACAGGGCATTTCGGAAGTAATGAAAGAAATTGGGAATGTGCAGCGAATTTTGAGAGGGAACGGCCGACACGACCTAACAATGACCGATATGCGACTCGCCGACATGATGATTTTGACTATAAGCTGTTCCATTACTACACGTAAATTCAAAACATTTAAGAATTCTGGCAACGACATTCATCCACAAGCATGGCTCCATCAATTCTCTCATTGTTTTCCTCCCAACTGGTCGTTGGAACACAGATTAGAATTTATGTGTGGCTACTTAGAGAATGAACCAGCTGTAAGAATGCGATCGGTAATTCACGATTGCCACAGTGAAGGAGAGTTTTACCATGCCTTCCTCTCAGCATATTGGTCTCAAGCCACACAAGACCGTGTAAAACATAGCATCATAATGATGAAACGTTTCGAACAATCTGAATTTTCCAGTCTTATGAAATATTTTGAAGACATGTTGCATAAGAATCAGTATCTTTCAAACCCATACAGCCCCTCAGAACTCATCCGCATTTGCTTAATCAAACTGCCTGAACATTTACGACATATTATTTTGGCAGGACGTTGCAAAGACGACATTGAAGCATTTCAGGGACTCTTACAAGAATTAGAAATTGACACTGACAATCGCGGAACGCGAAACCAGGAACACAGCAATTACAGGTCACATCCGTCGCAATTCCGCGATGAAAGAAGTAATAACTTTACACGACAAGGCTATTCTCACAACACAAATCGTGACCAAAACAGACACCACCCGTATGACAACCGTTGGCAGAGTAGTAATAACTACAGGGAAAGATCACCTCTCCGTGGTAATGACTATCACAGAGACAATAAGAGAAACAGACAATATGGGAACCAAAATAAATACTATCAAGGGAGACAGAATAACTTTAGACGCAACGGACCAGCGCGCAGTTACGATTCAGGGAGAAATTCTCCACCATGTGACCGACAGGAAAGAAACTATGGAATCTACCGACATGACGACAGACGATATGATCGTAACGACAGACCTGAACTGCATCAGAACTGGAGGGATTCAAACAGAGCAGGGCCCTCTCGTCACGGTGAATTTGTAGAAGTTAGGTCTCCAAATCCCAATAACGACGCGCGCCAACAAAGAGACAATAGGCAATGACTCATACCGCAGGCAGCCACAAAACGCACGTATGAAACTAACGACGCAGCTGCCGTAGCTAGTAATTACGTAAAAATGGAAGACATTAGGGACATTTTACTCCAAGAACACGACGTAAAACATAACAACATTGCATATCCTGTGATTCACATTACAGTAAATGACGTAAAATTTACGGCAGTACTTGACTCTGGCAGTCCCATTTCAGTAATCAGTGAAACAGCCTTTAGCAAATGCAACAAATCGAACGATTGCCCCACACTTCCGTTACGTAAGATTAAATTACAAGGTGCAATCTTTGGAAAAAGTGTAGATGTACGCCAACAAACCAATTTAGAATTCTTTTGTCAAAGCCACAGCTTCTCTATGAACTTTCTTATTGTTCCACTATTGTCGACGGAAATTATACTGGGAGTAGACTTTTTGAATGAATACAAAGCAGTCTTAAGCTTTCACGATGCTGAAATAAGTTTAGAGAAAGAAGGTAAGTCAATAGCTTTAAAATTTGAAGACTGGCTCTCAAACCATGATGAGGAAATTAATCGGCTTTACCTTCTGTTAGACAACAGTTCGGACTTTTCTACGGAACTAGACACTAACAATCACTCTGCAAGTACTGACAGGGATGACATCGACGGCATATTTGAAATTAATGAGTTAATTCAGAATAAAATTCAAACAATTGAGAATTGTAATGACACTGATAGGCAGGACCTTTTTGAGATTTTACAAGCACATTCCACAGTTTTTACTCACAAAACAGGAACAATCAAGGGATTTCAATACCAATTTCGTGTTCGTGAGCATACTAAATTTTGTGTTAGACCATACGTAATTCCAGCACATTATAGGGACCGTGTTAGAACAGAAATACAATCTATGCTTAATGAGGGCATTATTGAGCCTGCAGTAAGCTCATACAACAATCCATTACATGTTGTTGAGAAGAAAAATGGATCGATCAGGCTTGTCTTAGATTCGAGACAAATCAATACGATCATTATTCCTGAAACAGACAGGCCGCAAACGTTAGAAGAACTTCTTCAAAATTTTAATGGTGTAAAAGTGTTGTCTTCCATTGATCTCAGATCCAGCTTTTATCAGATCGAACTTCATCCAGAATGTAGAAAATACACAGCTTTCCTTTGTTTCGGCGTTTGTTATCAGTTTCGGAAACTTCCCTTTGGTTTGAACATTTCTTCGGCAGCATTCATTCGCGGGCTAAATTCCATATTACCTGAGTTCTTAAAACGTCACATCACCTTATATGTAGACGATATTCTGATAGCAGAAGCCTCATGGGAACAACACAATCGCATCCTCAACAGCGTGTTACATATTTTTGCAGAATCTGGAATTACAGTTAACTTGGAAAAGTCTGAATTCGGTAGGACAAAGGTGAAGTTTTTGGGACATATTATTTCTTCTGAAGGCATTCAGCCGGATCCTGAAAAGTTAGAAGCAATCAGAGCCATTCCAGTTCCATCCACAAAAAGACAAGTCCGCAGTTTTCTAGGTCTCGTAAATTTTTACCGTCGTTTTCTGAATATGCAAATTCTAGCTACACCAAAACTTTGTTCTCTCACTGGAAAAAATACTATTTGGAACTGGGACGAACAAGCACAGTTGGAATTCAATTCTTTGAAAGAAGCGTTACTTCACGCGCCAATCTTAGCTCATCCAGATCTGTCACAAGATTTCTGCCTTAGCACGGATTCTTCTAAAGTCGGTCTTGGTGCTCATTTATTTCAAGAAGCCACAGAAAATGACACTACTGTTCAGAAAACCATTGCTTTTGCTAGCCGAGTGCTAACAAAATCTGAAAAAAATTATTCCGTTACTGAATTAGAAGCTTTAGCTATCGTTTGGGCATTTAACAAATTCCGTTTCTTTCTTTCTGGTAAGCACGTAAAAGTATACAGTGATCATCGTGCATTACAATTTCTTATGTCTTCAAAATTAAATCATGACAGGTTAAAACGTTGGGCATTGTTTCTGCAAGAATTCCGCTTTACAATAGTCTACATTCCCGGCAAGGAGAACATTGTTGCGGACGCACTGTCACGCGCACCAGCTGGGCTTGAGAAAAGTACCACAGAAGGCAACCTCCAGAAAAATTTCAGTATTCTTTACATTCAGAAAGTCGCCTTTGAAAACTTCATCACCACATCTTTAAAGGATATTGCTCATGAACAAGATAAAGACCCGATTAGGAAAGACATCAAGAGCAAATGGCATGAAAAGACACACACACAGATTCGGCATTATTACCTGGTTAGAAACAACATACTCTTCAAACGCTGCACTGTTGATGACAAGCTATGGGTACTTTGCATTCCAGACGATTTTGTTAATAAGCTCATTTGGTACATTCATTTCAGCTACGCACATTTTGGCCCACGAAAATGTTATCATATTCTTCGAACGACTTGTTATTTTAACAATATGGAAAAAAGAATTCGAAGAGTCTTGTCTATTTGTAAACTTTGTCAAAAGGCGAAACCATCTACTGTCTCACATCGTGCTCCGTTGTTTCCTATTATTCCTTCTAAATTAAAAGAATTTGCGGCTGTTGATCTCTTGGGACCGCTTGTCAGAACATCCAATGGATTTTCGTACGTTCTAGTCGCTGTTGAACTTACTTCAAAATTTGTTTCTTTCACTCCGTTACGTAAAGCCACTGGACGGTCTGTATCCAACGCCTTTGTTAAAAATTTCTTACGTGAAGTTGGACACGTTAGTAAAGTCATTTCAGATAACGGACCGCAATTCAGATCTGCTGTTTGGTCACGCATGCTTCGCAACCATAAAATCAAACCTGTTTTTATTTCATTGTACTCACCACATTGTAACCCGTCTGAACGGATTATGAAAGAAATCAATAAGCTTTGCAGACTTTATTGTCACAGAAAGCATCAGCATTGGGACAGATATTTACACTTATTTCAAAATGTCCTGAATGAAATGCCTCATGATTCCACTGCTTTACCACCCACTCTTGTACTAAAGAATGAAGAACCACCGAACAGAATCAGAGAGCTTGTACCTTTCCCAAATACACGTAAACTTCGACACAAAGACATAATTGATTTGGCTCTTAAAAATATAAAATCTGCAGCAGACAAACGGAGAAAACTAAACGGTAAAGCAAATGCAAAGAAGTTGTATATTGGTCAGAAAGTTCTCATTAAAGCTCATTCATTGTCACATAAGAAGAAACACTTGAGTCACAAATTCTTTCTAGTTTACAATGGACCTTACAGAATCTGACGTATACCACATGATAATTGCGTTGAAGTTGAAACTCTGCGTACTAGGAAGAGTAAAGGTTTACACCACATTTCACATGTAAAACCGTTTATTGAAAGATAATCTGCTTTTTAACTTAGTCTTTGTCATAAAATTTTTCGCTTCACATTACTAATATGCTTTGTCAGACTTAGAAACTGTTACCATGCAACAATGTTTGAAGTTAAATATCCAGCCAAGAACCAAGAGAAATTATTTAAACAGAAATTACGAATGCATTGTTATTGCGAACAGACGACACAGTGTAATTGTGTGTGTACATTCTTGCTTGTTAGTTGCACGATTAGAACATTTACCAGTACTGCTAATGAGATTTTAATGCAACATTTTGGTTTACTTGAAAATACATTCCGGATTTAAAGTACTTTCTGTGAGATACCAGATGAGACAATAGTTAGTTTATGTGACAGCTACACGATTTTATCACGACGCTACTAATGAGTGACAATTTACAATGTTGCTTTTGCAGTGTATCTGTTTTATATCTGCACAGTTTTCTGAATTCTTCTGGAAATCAAAACATGTTTTATTAGTAACTTTTGTGGTATAGCTACAAGGAGACAGCCTTTTCCATAGCACAACAATACGTTACAGCACAGTACTTTCATCATCACAACAATAAGCGTAATAACTAAGATATCTATACGCAAAGCATTTTACTTTTGTTTCTGATGGGGTAAGTACATTGACTTCTGCAGAACTTAGCTTTCGGAGGACGATAATTACGACACTTCCACAGAATTATCTTACAGCAAGACGCACATTTGGCGCTACAGGACACGCATTTGAGAGATTTTGTACTTAAAACATTTATTTTTAAAGGTTTTTTTAATTACAAAGAAAGTTTTCCGTGATACATTACATTCCATTGCTGTAATCTGTAACACCTGAGGGTATAATTACACTTATCCTCAGGGGGGTACACGCTTACTTTGTGTACCATGTGTGTGGCAACCACAAGGAACCCTAGCTAATATGGTATTTGCTTATACAACTTTACACATCGGTACCATATTTCTCTAACACACAAATTACACAGCTATCTGATCATTTAACTGAGAGATAAACATTTTTTTTTCTACATCAGTGACACATGTTTACGCAATACACAGTTGGGTAACTTCACACTTATGAAACTGTATTTTGTCTGTACTGTGTGATCTGTTCATATTTTTTCGGAACCATTGTGATACTATGAGAGCTTTGAATGATGTATTTGGTATGGATTCATGATTTTTAAAGTACTTTTGAGGCAGATGACACTTTTGACATGAGCAGAGAATTTTTTTAATTATTGGAGGAAGCTACGACGATTTTGAGATTTGACCGAGGTGTTATGATGTTATTTTTACGACGACGATGTGTATTATGCTGCTGAGGTATGTTTACGATTAATAGGCTGAGGCTACTATATGAGTTATTTGATTATGCTTCATATTTATAATGACGAAATATTGACGAGTGTCGATGGATACGTATATGTGTAATAAGGTAAGGAGTAATGAATAGTGGGTAGGGACTCTTGACTTGTGAAAAAGGATGTTGGAAACCAAGAATCGTACATTAAGAGTTATGACATGTGTGAATCATGTGTGAATGTATCACAATGCCACTGAACATTTTTTGGACACTGTTATATTCATAGGATTTTGTTTCTACAGATTTGCAACGCTAATTCTTGACCTGTGAAGTATTTTTATGTGAGACTGTCACTTTAGCGAAAATTGCTGTCGTAAATATTTCCGTACGAAAGTTAAGTGACCACCTGCACATAATGCGTCGCGGGCACCCAGCTGTGTCAGACGCCTGGAGAAAAAGTCATTAGCGCGTGCCTTTCAGAGCAAAGGAAGAAAAAAAAAAAAGGAAAGGGAAGGCCATTATCCTGGCCATTGTCATTCCTTTAGAGAAAGCATCGCAAAAACGACACGGTCGAACTTGAAAACATATGATTACACTAGCTCTTAATTTACGATATTTACTGAAATGCCTAATAAAATGACAAGAAATATTCTTACATCTGCAACCCTGATAACGACAAGCGTCTTTCTATGAGAGTTGAGAGAATTTCTACTAACTTATGAAATGTCACATGACTACTGAATGATATTTTTATGCTTTGCTTTTCATAGTTGCTTATTTCATTTGACATCTGTTTTCCAGCTGTGTTGCAGCATTGCTTTTATAAAATAAAATGCATTTGCTAATGTGAACACTTTCTGTCAACAGATCTATTAAATAATTATTTTATGATCCACATTCTTTAAAAAAGGAGCACTTGGAAAGGAAAGAACAATAAGAAGGAACTAGTAACAGTAAAACATAATTTTCTTTTCAATTAGATGGTAATATTTTTTTTACAATAAGTTGTTGTGGTGCACCACTTTAATTACATAGACATTAAGATGTGAATATACATTTCCCTTATCTGCATTGTTGTTTTTACTGTAATATTTTTTCTGCTTGCGCTATGTCATGTTTAGGTATAAGTTGCTGCTGTTTGCCAGGCATAGTGTTATTGAATTTGACTTTTGCTCATTTATGCTGCTAGCTTTGCCAATTTGCATTTTTTTTTTGCATTGCTGTTTGTGTTGATTTGTTATGTGATGCTGCATTGCCTCGTCCCTTAGTTTAGCATCTGAGCTCAGTAGATTTAAGTTAGCTTAAGAGGGGGTAGCCTCTAAGAGAATGAGTTGCGATGAATTGGAAGAAATGCATTGAGAAAACAGGTTTAGGTAGAATTTTCTTGGAAATAAATGTTGAGGTAAGAAATGTGTGAACATATAAATACAGAAAGCATGCTTAGATAGAATTTTTTTGATGGAAACAAAGGATGAAATAAGAGGAAAGATATATGAAGTTTTGGGTTGGACTGCAGTACCAAATGTTACACTGAAAACGAACCCTGTCCTTTCCTATTGGTGTTATCCCACTATGTGTTTGTGTACCCTTGTGTATTTGTTTTCTTCCTGTCTCTGTGTACTGTTTCATAGAATTTTTTTCTCTTCTAATACTAAGCTATATTCACTATGAGGAGGAATACTGTTGTCCTCAAATATAAGTTGCATTAATAATATGTTATTTTCTTTGTAAAGTTGTTTACAATTCTGTTCTGTTTCAATGTTCATGTGTGAAATTAATGTTTAGAAAACTATTCTCATTATTTTATGTATGTACTTATGTCACTATTTTTGTAACACTGATGTATATGTTTATTTCTATTCTTTTGTAAAGCCTGTACTACAAATGTTATCTGTATTATTATGTTTTAATGATGTATTTTGTACTTTGTTATTGTATTCTTATGTTATAAAATTGTAATTGTCACCAGTTCATGACATTATTAACTTGTTAGTTACATTTCACTGCACACGTTTCTGTTGGTCATAGTATGTGGACAATATGTGAGAAGTAGGGACTGATAGTGTTTGCACGTGTGTTAATGATTCAGCAAGGGACTGGATAACAGCATTGCTGGTTCTAAGGACAATTCCAAAAACTTTGTGAGCGCACAAGTGGTGGTTATGGACTTGCTATATTGTCTGCAAGACTCTTTGATGGTGATTGTGCACCTGCACAATCGCAACAGATGGCTGCTGGCCATCTCTACAAGGACTACAGTGGGTCTACATCTTTGATGACCCACCATGCCATTATATCTACAAGGACTGCAGTGAGTCTGCACCTCTGGTGGCCCACCAATACCACAATCTCTACCAGGACTCCAGTGGGTCTGCTCTGTGATGACCTACCTACCAATATTCGTCAGAACTTCGAATGACTCTGCTGTGGGTTTGCTCTGTTGTGGCCCATTACCTGTATGCATATCAAGAGTCAGCACTGTCTTTCCATTGGAAGGACAACACTACTTCTTCAAGACTGCATGGAAATCCACAACTTCCGTGTGCATTTTCTTTTACTGCTCAGACTTTGAGAAAAAACACTGCTATTCTAATGTGATGAACAATGTGGACTGTCTTTATGGACTGTGAGAAATTTTGATCTTTTGACCAACATAATATTAATAAGTGTGTGCATTTTATATCTTTGTTACTGTAATTGTGAAAAATTTTTGACAAATCTGTATTGGCCAGTGCCCAACACCATTTGTAAAAATTTTTGTGGGGAGCATGGGGGCTATGTAAGTAGGCTGTTTAAGTTTTGTCTATGTAAGTAGGCTGTTTAGGTTTTTTATTGGTAACGCCACCTCTGTATGACAATCACTGGCTGTGCTGTGTGCAGTCTGTGGCTGCTTTGCATTGTTGTAATACTCGCCATTGTAGTGTTAGGCAGCTGGCTGTGAACAGCGCGTAGCGTTGCGCAGTTGGAGGTGAGCCGCCAGCAGTGGTGGATGTGGGGAGAGAGATGGCGGAGGTTTGTAATTTGTCATGAACTGATATATATATTATGACTTGTGATGATATCAAGGTAAATACATTGTTCGTTCTCTATTAATACCTTTCATTTGCTAACTATCCCTATCAGTAGTTAGTGCCTTCCATAGTTTGAATCTTTTATTTAGCTGGCAGTAGTGGCGCTCGCTGTATTGCAGTAGCTTGAGCAGCGAAGATTTTTGTGAGGTAAGTGATTTGTGAAAGGTATAGTTTAATGTTAGTCAGGGCCATTCTTTTGTAGGGAATTTTGAAAGTCAGATTGCGTTGCGCTAAAAATATTTTATGTCAGTTTAAGCACAGTCGTGTAAGAATTGTTGAAAGGGGACGTTTCAATATCTACAAGAAAGAAAAAAAAGAAAAGAAGTTTTGCCATGTGGTGCACATCTTGGCATGCACGACGCACATGCTGCTGGTCTGCTACATTATGCTGCGTTTCTAGATCACAAATTTGTATGTTTATAATCCTGAACTACAATGTTACATATCAGTACACTACACAGCACTGCACTGCACTATGGTACTTGGTATTAGTACTAGACTGTTTTCCTCCTTTGTCTAGATGGTTAGCCCCTGACGCGCTCAGGATTCACAGGGGCTGTGGAGCTCCGTCAACTGAGGTGTAGAGATCGGGTGATAGCTGTCAGAATCTCTGAAAATCCTTTCCTGTCCTCCCCGAGGCTCTTCTCCTTACTGCTTCCGGAAGGTTGTTGCAGGTGGATGTTCTGTCCTGGTCTATCAGCCATGTAGGCTTGCAGTTCATATGAGGATATTTCACCTGTCAACGAGTTCTGCCTATGGCACAGTTTTTCATTCATTATGTTATATTAGCGAAGATGTTCCTGTGATAGTCTGTAACAGGTTGTCTAATGCTTTAGGTCGGGGTGCTGGTTGCTCAACATTCACAAGTGTCTGTGATACGTTGTTCTATTTTCAATAACCAATAGGATATGGACCATGCCCCAAGAGGCCGTATATAGCTCCCTTGGTCAGAGGAGGCTGTGACGTTCTTGATCTCCCCTTTATGTTAGGAAGGAACAATTAAGTTCTCCATATTTCTGCCCAGTCCTAGATTTCTAGCAGTTCTCTATCAAGATAAGTTTTTACTTGTTTATTCTATGTGGCACTTGTGCCCAGCATATCTTAACATATTCGCTCGTTTTCCCCAGCATATCTTAACATATTGGCCAGTTTTAAGCCAATATTACGCACTTCTCTTTCTTACCGCTACACTATCAGATCAATAGTATCCGGGCATCTGGCTCAATATGACTTAAAAGTTCATGGCGCCCTCCATCGGTAATGCTGGAATTCAGTATGGTGGTGGCCCACCCTTAATCTTGATGACAGCTTCCACTCTCGCGAGCATACTTTCAATCAGGTGCTGGAAGGTTTCTTTGGGAATGGCAGCCCATTCTTCACTGAGTGCTGCACTGAGGAGAGGTATCGATGTCGATCGGTGAGGCCTGGCACGAAGTCGGCGTTCCAAAGGTGACCTATAGGATTCAGGTCAGGACTCTGTGCAGGCCAGTCCAATACAGGGATGTTACTGTCGTGTAACCACTCCGCCACAAGCCGTGCATTATGAACACGTGCTCGATCGTCTTGAAAGATGCAGTCGCCATCTCAGAATAGCTCTTCAACAGTGAGAAGCTAGAAGGAGCCTATAACATCGGTTTAGGCCTGTGCTGTGATAGTGCCACGTAAAAACGCTACATGAAAAACACTACCACACCATGACACCACCGCCTCCGACTTTTACTGTTGGCTCTGCACACACTGGCAGATGACGTTCACCGGGCATTCGCCATACCCACACCCTGCCATCGGATGGCCACGTTGTTAACCGTGAATCGTACTCCACACAACGTTTTTCCACTGTTCAATAGTCCAATGTTTACGGTCCTTACACCAAGCGAGGCGTCGTTTGTCATTTACCGGCGTGATGTGTGGCTTATGAGCAGCCGCTCGACCTTGAAAGCCAAGTTTTCTCATCTCCCACCTAACTTTCATAGTACTTGCAGTGGATCCTGTTGCTGTCTGGAATTCCTGTGTGATGGTCTCGATAGATGTCTGCCTATTACACATTACCAACCCTATGAACTCAACAGACGAAGTCGGCCTGTACGATTTTGTCCTGTGCGTGTCCCGTCACCTTTCCACTTCACTATCACATCGGAAACAGTGGACCCAGGGATGTTTAGGAGTGTGGAAATCTCGCGCACAGGCGTATGACATAAGTGACGCCCAATGACCTGACCACGTTCGAATTCCATGAGTTCGGCGAAGCGCCCCATTCTGCTCTCTCAAGATGTCTAATGACCGCTGAGGTCGCTGGCGATAGGTGGCAGCACATTGCACTTAATATGAAAACGTATGTTTCTGGGGCGTCCAGATACTTTTGATGACATAGTGTAGGTCTAGAGGTAGCAAGCAAAGTACCACCACCAGCGTCTTAGTGTTGTTCTATAATTGCCTCTTATGCACAATTGTACACCTCTCTATGCTCGCGGTAGAGCCTGTGTTGCCCTTACCTTTCTGGCTCTAAGCACCCAAAATCTCCACCTGCCTCCCACTACAGCGAGTAAAATTGCGTTGTGTTACGTTCTTACTGCACTTACTGGCAGCTGAAAATATTTTTGGCCAGTTGTTTCTGTTTTGTTCAGGATTTTAATGCCTCTCTGGCAGACTATTTGAGCATGTTAATGAACGTTTTATTTTGCTTCCCTGCTATACCAAAGTACCTATATACTTCCTCTCTTTGGGGGGGGGGGGGGATGGTCATTTATTCTGAGTGTGCTACTATCGCTAATTTGTTTTCTAGACGCTTGTATTTAGTCTTTGAAGAACTACTCTACTATTTTTCAATAATTTGGTCCTATAGTTGTCAGATACCTGTATTACAAGATCGTCTGCGTAGATGTTGCAGCAAAAATGTCACAAACCAGGGTGGACATACAGTGTTCGGTCAATTGTCGTTACCACTCCACGGGCATCACAGCAACGGAATTACAAGTTTCCGTAAGACGCCTACAGCGGTCGTGCGAGATCTCGCGGGCCCAACACCACGCCCACGCGGACACGCCTTTAGCGCCTCGGTACCCACTATCCCCCTTACTGGAACATTATAGGACGGCTGGCGGTGCCGTCTCAGTCCACTTGCGCTCAGAGCCACTTCGTGATTACACCGTCGATCGTGCCTTGTGCACTGAGTCCCATCCTGTTTGGCACTGTGAGAGGTGGACTTCGACGACAGTTGCCGCAACGCTCCGTAGCCCACCTCTCCTAAGTGCCACATACGAAATTGTACTTAACAGAGTGGAACAGAGCTCGGGTGGCATGGACGGATACAGCATTACATCTTGGCTTAACTCTACGCCAGAGTTCAGCTGCCGTGGAAGCGTACCGGCCTCGCAACAACCAATGACGAAATATTTTCAATGGACGAGAGATCTGGGGAACATGCCCGCCAGGTCAACAGCCGAATTCTCCCTGTATCGAGGTGGGTGAGGTCAGCACAGGCAAACTCACCACCATTACTACATCTGAAGCGCAAGAGTATATGCCAAAATTAATAGCAAACTAGTGGACCAGGAGTGATTGTGATGTGTACCAAATGGCACTGAATACTATCACGCCAGATGCTGTGCCCATATGATAGTGACGAAAGCAAACGGGAATGTTCATTCTCCTCGAAACTGTGACACATGGGGACGTTCATCGTGGCGCTGTATACAGAAGGGACGAACTGGTGCCACTCTTGTGTCCAGTATTGTCGCTTGGTAGAAAGCTGTTGGTGCGCCTCGCTCTACTACTGTGTCAAGAGAAACCTCAACAATGGTCGCCGTGGCAACAGTTTCACTGTTCCACAAGTGTCACGTCGTCATAGTGGATACAAATCTAGTGGTCAAAAAACCAATTTACAGACGAAACCTTCGAGCGTTTGTCCTCTTGGGCGCTAGTTTGGTGGGGCAATTGACGTTCCATGACACTGAGTATTGCGCTCCTGAACCCATCGATTCCATATTGGCATGAAAGTCGTGAGATGATAGTTGTGGAAGCCCGACGGAAGCGAGCTGTAATACCACAGGGCAATGAACTGCGGTCTCGGCAGACTATCATACTGCTGCCGCTGAATTCGACACATGTTGGTAAATGTTTCTCCTTCTTACGAGAGGCGTAACACGATTTCACCAAAAACAATCAACTATCACGTGAATGATAAATCGGCTGCGTACTTTTTCATCTTATGTAGTACACTTTATGCTAATTGGACGTATGCTGAATGTCATGTTCATAGCGTTGGAGTTTTAACTGCAAGCAGCATATTTCAATGCCACATTAGGAACGCACTTGCACTAGTGGGTAGTGGAATAGAGATCTTATCGTATTTCAAAATGACCAGCAACTAGCCGCAGAAAAAAAATTATTTCTTTACCCGCTTCATGCATTTAATGTTCTCCTTGAGAAGGTTGTACAGGAAATATACCACAAATAAACAAAAGTTAGATAATAACGAAAAGTTTAAATATTTAAAAAATTAAAGATAAGCAGAGTAATTCATAATATAAAAACCTAATGATGAATAAAATAAGTTAATATCAACGACAAGTAGAACTATGGGTAGGAAATTTCGGAAATGATCTTCAAACCGCTGTAGTGAGGTCAGTAGTATGCTAGTAGGTAACACGTCAACAAAAACGATGTGCGAAACGCATCATGGGGCTAGAATCAGTAACTGGAGTACGTGGAGGGACTATTCTCAATGATTAGCTAATATTAAGTATAGGAAAGTGACTACAGAGGAAAAGTAGCGTGGGTACAATTATATTATTGTGAAACAACTAGTACAGGCCTATTTACAGGTCGCAAAAAAAAAAAAATTGTATATCGCAGCTTTTATACAATTTTTATGGTACTGTAAGTTGTAGAAAACATCGATGAACTGGTGTAGAGATGTCAAAACCATGGAAGCAGAAAATTCGGCAGTGCAAACAGTATGCGAGATTCATCAAGAGGGGATAAGCAATAAGCGGAGTAAATGGAAAAACAGTTCCTAGTCAATAGCTAAAACGGAGGGTCCGAATTAACTATACGAGAAAGGAAAACTTGTCATCGTTGTATACTTTTGATACAGTGGATGACTAGTTAAGAAACGTGTACAAAGTCCTAAACACGGTTCGTGAATTAAATATAACTAGCGAAATTCATGTATGATGTATGAAATAAGTGCAATAGCTTTGACAACTTTAATGTTTATAGTAGACTGCTTATTAATCTTAAACGTTACTTATATATATAGAGTAGTGTATTTGCAGCTTAAAAGAATGTCTGTAGGTCATTGTTTACATACAGCTAACCACCCGTAGCGAAAGTAAATCAGCATTTGTTACTTATATATATAGAGTAGTGTATTTGCAACTTCAAAGAATGTCTGTAAGTCATTGTTTACATACAGCTAACCACCCGTAGCAAAAGTAAATCAGCATTTGTAAGTTGTTGAAGGTTTAGTATCTGCAATAATAAAGGGTTAACTAACTGGCAAGGTAAGTGGCTGACCACTCAGAATTGAAAATGCTTCAATACTTAGAACTTTAGATGCCTGACAAATACCAAACAATCCTCTTTCTCGCCATCCGCCTGTTCCTGTAGTGTCCCTCATCGCTTAACACAGTTACCAGAAAGAAACTTTGACAATGGTCGAGTTCCTGCAGTATCCTTGTCCTGTCTGTTCACTTGCTATGTCTCTGACGATCCCGTCATTAAACAACTCTGGATCGAAAGGAAGCAATAAAAATAAAAGCATGTCAGCGTCTATACTATTAAAATATTGAGAGACCCTTCCATATATTGAAAAAAGTGTGTTCATTGATTGTAAGAAAAACAAACAACTTTGGGAAAAATCTATTCATTACTTTATAACAATGTTTGATTTTGTGGGTTTTCAGTACATTAAACACTTTACTGTTTCCACATGATTATGTCGGTCAGTGGATTACAGTGTGTAGGCCAGGAGCAAGCTTTGTTTTACATGAAGATCTTTTTCAAAGCCATGTTGATTGGCATAATGGAAACGTTCTTTCCGAGGTACGTTGTGTTTGAGCTCAGAATATGTTCTAAAATTCTGTAACAGGCGGATATCATTAAGATATAACGATAGTTCGTCGGGTCATTTTTGCTACCCTTCTCGTAGTAGGGTGTGCTGTACACCTTCTTACAATAACTGATCACAGTTTTTCGTCAAGGAATCTTCGGTTCTTGTGGTTAAAACGAGAACTAACTCTATTGAAAATTCTGTATAGAATCTGACACGGAATACATCGGATCATAGTACCGTTTTACGTTTCAACGGCATTAGCTGTTCCTTAACATCACTGGCTACAATTCCCGTATTTGCAGAAGTGCGACAAATTAAGTTCGGGAAATATTTTCGTATCTTACTTAGTCACGGAACACTTGAAAACTAAGTTCAGAATTTTTGCTTTCCTACCTTCAATTTCTGTTCATGCGTCATCCATGAGTGTCTGGACACGAACTTGGAGGCTACTGAGAGCATTTACATGTGACAAGAATTTATTTGGGTTTTGTGAGAAATTATTCGATAATTCCGCTCCGTAAGATGAGTGATGTTCTTGATGGAATGAACTTAAATACTAGTTAGATAGCTATCAAGTGAATGGTCGATTATTCGTTTAAAATTCGCCTGGTTTCCCTACATGTTCCGCCGAAGGACAAATGTTTCGAGTATTCACTTCGAGAAATGACACTATAGTCTTCTTATGTGGCTTACTGAACACGTAAATCTTACAGCTGGTTTTAGCTGCCCTTCGTCCTCATTTTCACTGTTCTCTCGTGGTCACCGGCACCAGTTATAAATGGACATCCTCAAGAGGTGAAATCTATTTATTGCTATTAGATCTAACATGTTTCTATAACGAGTGGGCCTCCGAACAGCTTGCTCCACTTTCTTTTTCATAGAAAACACTTCACATTATTCCGCAGAATCCCATGTTGCACAGATCACTTATAAAACTGTAGTGGCCTATATATTTCAAACTATTGTTGAGCAGTTACTCTCCTCCACTAATCCTAGAAACTTGGAGAATATGAATACTAGCGAGTTAAAAATTCTCTAATGTTTTCAGCTAAATTTGGAGGGAGGTCTGGTGTTCGATAGAAGGACCGCGTTATAAGTTTGTTCACTGCAAGAATTTCACCTCCTATGTGAAATCCTGCTCAGGTAATTCGGCAACGTCTTAGAAGTGTCGTCATTGAAACCTCAGAGATTGCAAAATGTCGCTGATATTCATCTGTCGGCTTGAAGCTTCGTCCTATTTCTGCAACCCAGTGTTCCAACAATCGTTGTGCCGGCTAGCGTATATGTGGCTTTTCGGTTGTTTCCGACATCCGGTTTGGTATCCGCGACCCATGCCGCCTTTAGTTTCACGATTCGTAAACGTTTCGAAAACGTCTCTCACAGTTTTCGACAGACTGATCTGATGGCGTACACGAATTTCGTCCGGCAGCGGTGCCAAATGCGGAACACAATGCTGATCGCGTGAAGATATGGGATCAGGTAATAAGAAACAGTAACTCCCGAAACCCGGCGTTACCTTCTTTTCTTGCTTTGAGATTGTTCGGATGTCTGTCGAAGTTGGTACACCTGTAACAACTTAGTCACCTTGGTGTTATTCCGTTCGCTTCATCTTCCTCACTCAATACAGAAATCTCTGCCTTGAGCAGTTCTTGGAAGAGCTGACCACACGAGACGGCACCGGAGCGGAATGAAATGTACGATTCATGGCCAGCAGGTTCATTTGCATAGGGCATTGTTGCTAACGTCAGCGTCTCTCGGGAGCACACACACACACACACACACACACACAATAACACAATAACGCGAGCGTGATCACGTTGAAAGAGGAGAGGGACAGGGCTTCTGGGAACCCCTCCGTGACGGTCGCTCGCGACAGACGACCACACACGGTGGAGCACGGCCACTTTAAGGCGAGGCAGCCCCTCCCCACATCGCACAGTGGTCACGCGATCCCGCCGTCAGCTGGTGTCACGCCTCGCGTGGCCTATGTGGCCCTTCCCTCCCCCGCACTCGCCACGGGTCACCATTCCGCTAATGCGGTTGACATTTGCTTTGGCCACGACCGCCGATACTCGAAGCCACCGGCCTGCCCACTATTGTTACACTGTGGCTCCACCGTCCTTACCGCTGTACGTTTCTGCCTAAAAGCAGCGAGGTGACAAAATGCTTATCACAAAATGAACTCGAGTTAGAGAGTCCTGCACTTTAAATCCAAATCCGGCTAGGTTCTATGCAGGAATGGCCAAATTCCGCAACTATTCTTCCTTCTAATTGAGCTTACGACCAGCGTGTTACAACGTCGCTGTCAACGGAGCATTAAACCTTAATTTCTCTATCTTCATAATACGCTTTCCACTAATGTCTGTCATAGAAAGAATAACGGTAAATCCCATGCTCAGCAGTTACACGAGCGTCGAGGGTAGACGGAACTCATCTAGCAGTCCCATCCACCGCTCCGGAGTCTGAAGTTGATTCTTTCATAGAATCGAAACCGGTCACTCACTCCAAAAAATTATATTTTAACAAGATTGCGATGAAGACTATTTTAAATTTCGATTTTAACTACTCTTAAGGTGCCTGACTATGTTTTAAAAATCTTACCTCTCTCTCTAAAAGACGATTTCATGCAATAACCACCAAAATTACGTTTAGCGAGTTAAAAAGCGAAATCGATATTGTATGAACAGCATACGTAAGGTAATTAATCGTAAGTTGGTTCTGGTGAACATCCAGGTTCATATCATTCGTAATTATTCTACGACAACCAAACTCGCATAGCACGAAAATATCACGTTCTCAGATTAGTCGTACGGTTAGACTCTAATACGTACAGTCTTTTTGAGTCATCAATGTTCTTGCTGGTTTTACGCGGCCCTCCACGAATTCTTCTCATGTGCGAACTTCTTCATCTCAGAATAGCTACTGCAACCTACGTCCTGTTATTTGCTCGAGTATTCCAATATCTGTCTTCTTCTACAGTTTTTATCCTCTACAGCTCCCTCTAGTATAATAGAAGTTATTCCTTGATGTCTTGACAGATGTCATACCATTCTGTCCCTTATTCCTGTCGGTATATTCCATACAGGTTCGCAGCTTCCCCTTACAAACTTCTAGGACTTGTAACGTGGAGTGAGTACAAAATATTTTGAAGGGGAACAAATGTCCGGAAACATCATCCAACGACGCTACAGAGCGTCGTAGTTATAAGCGCCGGCTACTGTTAGTGCATGTATACAAATAATGTTACAAACTTTTAGGGATGAAGGAGAAGGATAAATGTATCAGTTTGTGGTAAGGGTTCCTGTACAGCTCAAAAGTAGTAAACGAAAACCGTTTTGATACGTCTACCAGTGGAATAAATGTACCGGTGTAGTTGTCGCTAAGATTGTAGGGTAGGCAACATTCAGGGGTGGTAGTATGGATCACAACAAGAAAAAAAGTCAAGTAAAAGTGCATATGTAAGAGTTATGATCTCTTGTTCAATAGAGCGGAGACGTTTCACACTAGGGAAGATGAACAAGTGCTCACAGCTCCTGAGCTATGCACTTTAGAGTTCATGTTTCCTGGACATTTTTTCTTGCTTGGTCCATACGACAACCTCTGAAAATTGCCTACCCTACAATCCTAGCAACAACAGTACCATACATGTATTCCATTGTCAGAAGTATCAGAACGGTTTCCGCTTGCAGCTTTCGACTAACGCTTTTCTGAACCAGGGCATTTCCCTCAAATTGATACAGTTATCATCCTTGAAAAGTAACATCACTACGGAATCACCCTTTATATACATACATTCACAGCCGCCTCCGCCTAAAACTTTGACGCTACTTAGCGTCGTTGGATGATTATTCCGGACATGGGTCCCTATTCAAAATATTACGTACTCACTCCCCACTACAAGTATTAGAAGTTTGTAATGGGAATTTCGCAACACCGTGTACGTTCATTTCCTTATTCTTTAACATCTAATTTTCAACATTCTTCTGTAGCACCACACCTCAAATGCTTCGATTCTCTTCTCTCCTACATTTCCACAGTCTATGTTTCATTTCCATACAGTGCTGTGCTCCAGGCGTACATTCTCAGAAATTTCTTCCTCGAATTAATGCCTACGTTCGATACCAGAAGACTTTTCTTGGTCAGGAATGCCCGTCTTGACAGTGCCAGTCTGTTATTTATCTTTTCCTTGCTCCATCCATCATTGGTTATTTTTCTGTATAGAAGAGAATAGAAGCTTTCGAAATGTGGTGCTACAGAAGAATGCTGAAGATAAGGTGGGTAGATCACGTAACTAATGAGGAGGTATTGAATAGTATTGGGAAGAAGAGAAGTTTGTGGCACAACTTGACTAGAAGAAGGGATCGGTTGGTAGGACATGTTTTGAGGCATCAAGGGATCACAAATTTAGCATTGGAGGGCAGCGTGGAGGGTAAAAATCGTAGAGGGAGACCAAGAGATGAATACACTAAACAGATTCAGAAGGATGTAGGTTGCAGTAGGTACTGGGAGATGAAGAAGCTTGCACAGGATAGAGTAGCATGGAGAGCTGCATCAAACCAGTCTCAGGACTGAATACCACAACAACAACAACAACAACAACATAGGTAGCAAAATTTCTTAATTCATGTACTTCGCAATCGGCAGTTCTTATTACTGCTAGTTACTATTACTGTTGTCTTTCTTCGATTTAGTCTCAATTCATATGTTATACTGATTAGACTGTTCATTCAGTTCATCAAATCCTGTAATTCCTCTTTGCTTTCACTGAGAACATCAGAGTCATCAGCCAGTCTTATCACTGATATTCTACTCTTGAACCCTTTTTTTATATCTGTCATTGCTTCTTCCATGTAGAGATTGAACAGTAGGTGTGAAAGTCTGCAGGGTTGCCTATTCTTTTACGGGTACCAATCTATCTTCTCCGCGATTTCTAAAGAAATTATAATATAAATTTCATTGACGTGATTAATAAAACAAAATTTAATACAGTGGCCTCATCGATTAAGTGAGTGGTTCCTAGTAAATCGAAAAAAAAATTCTTCATACACACACACACACACACACACACACACACACACACACACACACACACACAAACACACACACACACACACTGAATGGTTACAATCCTTCATGCAATGTCCATAAAGCATTAGTTAACTTTGAATTCTTGACTTTTGATGCCGAGTACCAAACGTCGTTTCATCCAAAATAAAAGGAAGTTAAGTCTCTGGTAATCCATCAAAGAAAGTGGGATACCAGCCGGTCATGAAGTACTTGAATTGTGATACCAAAATCAGCAGCTGTATTGGAATCCAACGTCATTTATTCGACATATGCTACCAGTGTCGACGCCAAATAGTGTCATCTTCAGACCACATGCGTAACCTGCTAGTCACAACCGCATAGCAAAGACCAACAGAATCTTCAAATGGGAACAGATATTAAGCATGTCCGCCAGCATGTGCAACGAAAAGAGTTGTATGCAGTGGGGCCAGAATTAACTGTCCCTTGGAGTTCCAGTTGTCGTCTGACATGTCACTGCTACGAAGACACGGAATACAGTTAATTTTAGCCCCACTGCATACGACTCGGTTCGTGACATCAGAAAGAAATTGCCAGGAAAAAATATCTTCACTCTGAAACAGCTGCCAACACATATCCAACGCATCTGGAGGTCTCTTCCACGTGAAGGCGCGGGTAACTTGGTTTCAAGCATTGTCCCTCAGCTGATCCACGTGGAAAAGTTTCCGACGTGATTATCGTGCTAATGCGAGCCTGACAGGAATTAACAGACGTCGGACGTGGAATGGTAGTTGGAGCTAGACATATGGTACATTCCATTTTGGGAATCGTTAGGGAATTCAGTATTTCGTGATTCACAGCGTCAACAGTGTGTCGGGAATATAAAATTTGTGGCATTGCCTCTCATTGTGCCTCTCATCATGGCTTACGGCCTCAGTTTAACGACCGAGAGCAGTGGCGTTTCGTATAGTTGTCAGCGCTAACAAACAAGCAACACTGCGTGACATAAGTATGGGACATACGTATCCATCAGGACAGTGCGGCGAAATTTGGCTTTAATGGGTTATCTCAGCAAACTACCTATGCCAGTACCTTTGCTACCAGAACGATATCTCCTCGGCTCTTGACCATAGTGGTGGGACCCTAGAAAACTGGACAAAGTTGTTCTGGTGAGATGAGTCCCGTTTTCTGCTGGTAGGAGGTGGTTGTAGGGTTGTTGAGTCCAGGCAACGTGCAGCTTCTGCACTATGCCGGGCCAGAGGAGGTCCGACAAAATATTAGGAGGTTCCCATGACATCATCTCATTGTAAACGTCTCTGGCTACGAACTCCTTGCATCGGAGAATATATTCGACGCTGTCATGAATGTTTACACGTAGGAGGGAACCGATTCATTCAAGTGGATCAGCTCCTTAAGCAGGCACCCTCTTTCTCCTCTGTGTCGAGGGCAGTCAAAATAATCTGGTTGACGTCCTGGATCTCCCTAATTCTGCATTATGCTAATAGCGTGGCGTAGATTCTACACACTTTTCGACTGTAGCAGCTGTGTTGAATTTCAACCTGGCGATTGTCCTTCCGAATTGCCTACTGATTTCTCTGCCAGTGAAGGAGATTTCAAATTCCACTACTTAGCATCGGAGAAGGCTAACTGATCCTGACAGTGTTTAATGAGACCAGACAGCGAACGGCATCAGTCACCTATTCACATCGCTCACTGCGCCTCCCTTCCCCTTACACCCCGACCCCCCCCCCCCCCCCCACACACACACAAACACACACACACCAGAACAGGACATAATCAGTGTACCCTTAGTTTGATTATAGAGTAAATTCTGTGTGCAAGTATGAAAAAGTGTTCCAAATGTAGCGTGTATCTGCGAACCAGCCCGACTTTCACAGAGTGGGATGTGTGGAACGCCTAAAAACCACTTCCATGCTGCCCGGCACCCCGACCCATTGTCGCTAATCTGCCAGCATAGCCAGGAAGAGGTCGCATTAACACGCACCCCTATCCGGGTGGGTACAAGGCTATGTAAATTGCTGTTGTTCATTACTACATTCTTAAGTAGTTCATATTAAAACGTACGCCTAGTACCTAGTTGATATCTTCGTGCTCTGGCTCTTATTAGGGTAGCACTCGCGTTATTCGAACGCTGTTTAGGTATACGTAAAATAATGAAAATATGTCCACAAGTGGTGGTGTTGCTTTGTGGGTCCAGCATCAGTTAGTGTTGAATTTCACTGGAAGGTCGTAAACTTGATTTTGTTGGTCATCCTTAAGGTGCTGTTGGTGTTTCAAAATATTTCCTGTTGATGCATTCTATTAATATTGAGAACAATGTAAACATAGGAGTGGATCATAGAGCTCCTATGCAAAATCGATAGGCCCTCGCGTAATTTCTGACATCTTTTATATTAAATCTGCAGCAAAAATGGCCGTTTCTTAAGTATATTTATTGAGAAACTACCGCGAAACGAATATTGTCGAGGGTCTGGAAAAGAGCGCACGTCACTTCTCATTATAAAGGAATAGAATAACGAACGCAAATAAATGAATGCCAATATCAGAGACATCAGTCTGTTGCAGGATGCTAGAGAACACTTTAAGCCCAAATACATCGTTAATCAACAAAATGAGCACGAAAGGATTCTGCTTGGCTTCAGGAAACACCACGCGTTTGAAACACAGATCGCTTTTAGAGACAAGGTACTTTATCTTGGCATTGTTAGACTATGTTTTCTTCAAGTTTGAATCACAGATCACTATCTTTGCAGAAGATATCATTGACAGACTATGGTGATCTAGCAGATTTCTAGTTTCATAGACTCACAAAAGGCGTTCGACGCTGTACTTCACCATACCCTGGTACCCAATAAACAATAATCCGGGATTACCTTCTCAGATACACGATACGTTTTAAGGATTTTCCATAGAACGCAGTACGTTATAGCCTCACATCACATGAAAGATTAATTTTCTTAGCAATAACAGAACTCTCAAATAGTTTGCTAATCATGTCCTTCATTTACAGGACGACATGGCGACTGAATGATCGCAGGGAAATGGAAAACATGTAAGATAGTATCACCGTATTGTCTACTGAGTGGTATCTCTTTTTAAACGAGTATAACTACAACATCACGATAATTATTTGACGATTTGTGCCTAATTGTAGAATCGTGTGACCTCATTTAAACATTTACACAGAGCGATTTGAAATCGAACAAACTTGAAATTAGTAGTAAGGAGGGCAAGTGGAAAATCTGAATTTGTTGGAACGAATCGGGGGAAGCGAAATACACGCTGTAAGGTAATCCCGTCCTAAGACGTCGGTGCGAGAAGTTTTAGAGTACTGTTGCAGTAGACTTGAAAACAGACATCTGAAGAATTTAAGAACGTGATGGGTAAAATTCATACGAAGAATAACATGGATTACCGGATAACTTAAACTGGAGTCCTTGATAGGATAACTACGTCTTTCTAACGGAAGCTACTACAATTAAGATGCCTTGCATTTGTGGAAGGGTGTAAAGCAAAACTCTTCTGCCTTCAACGGATGTCTCCTGTATGAGAGAAATTGGAACGCCTACGGAAGCATACACACTGTAACTAGTCTCAAGCCCAACGTGTGAATGAAAAGTACGGGCAGGGGCTAATATTAATGCATAATAACCTGCGCTATGCACTCAGCGGTGGCTTGCCGGGTAAACAGACAAATGTACAGACAGAAAATGGTGCATTTTGGAACAATCTGAATTACAGAATGGACGAGACGTATTTCTTCTTTACTCATCGTTGGAGAGAAGATAATACGCAAATACAATTTTTATTAGCGTTACCCTTTATCACGTGAACTGCTCCATCTGTTTGTATCTTAACGAAAACACCGTAAACTACCGCTCTCAACGCTCGGAAAGAGTACTTTGACATCTCTGTGGTGCTACACATTGCTGTAGTCAACATACTTCGACCATTTGTACAGCAGAGAAAACAAATCAATTTTCTACTGGTTACGTTCTCTATTTGGGTTGCGTGACATAATTTGTTCCCTATGGCACAGGCATGCTTGTATACCTTTACTATTGAGAATGTGAAAATGCAAGGTAATTTTAACATTTTGAATGTTGGGCTCCATAAGGTTCCCTTTCTGTGCAGCGACCGTGGAATATAAAATAATAAATAATGTAGCAACCAGTCGCGGAAACATAATTTATTTATCTTGTTGCAACAAGATTTGTTTCCTCGACTGGTTGCTACATTATTTATAATTTTGTAATTTTAACACTACGAGTGTCATGTATTAATTAAAAGCTGATTGTTTTACTCTATGTTTAACGTATACACTGACTTACCGTTCCACCCGATACAAAATTACCGCTCTCATTACTACAGATTTGTCGTATGGTTTTACAGCGTGACTGGTTTTGTACCTACAACTATGTCTTTTCTGTGGGACAGCTTGCATCTAAATCAATAGACTCAGTATCAGTGGATGAAAATTTTACTAACGTGGTATTCTTGTAATCGACCGAAAACATTCATGAAAGAGTCACAGCACATAGTTGATGGGGCTAATGCTACATATTTGTGCTCTTAACAGTCACGATAATGTAGTGGTGATCTACGTCATCGTCTCAAAGTAGTTCACACATGTTTGAAATCGTTGCTTCCACTATAAAACATTTCTGCAAGTGTGGTTCTCAAGTTTGAGCAGTAGTTACGTTATTTTCTTTATTCCGAGAGAGGGCACAAGAATAAAGTTGAAACTGGGCTTAACGCCAGGATAGAGTTCAAGGGCGAGCAACAATCGCACAGTACTATCCCACCACAAGTAATATTTCTTTTACGTTCTACGCCGATTGCCTTGTAAAGGAGTATATGACTGCAGTATTTCATGCACCATTTCTAGAGTATTAGCTCTGTTTTTCTTTGATTACTTATGTTTAAAACCGAAGACATCACCCTGTCTTGCAAAAATGTTGGAGGAGGAGGAAACAAAACGAAACTTCACGGGCGGTGTAACTTAAGTCCCTGAAAAATGAACATAAATTTATAAACAACTTTTGCTGTTTAACAGAACGATGTTGCAGAACCTCTGACTTGGATGCATGCAGTGATTCGCTTTGCAAAGGTGACATCAAGCCATTGCAGCATCTCCTGAGACGAGCTGCCCCACAACAGATGTAACTAGGCGCTGCTATCCTGGTTATTGGCACTAAGACCGTGATGTGCAAGCTGGTCCCACACATGTTGTGTATGGGGATCCTGCTGATCAAGTAAGTACCTCAACATCATGCAGACAGTTTATAGAGACAAATGAAATGCGTGGACGTGCATTGTCCTGTTAAAAAATGGCACCATGATACCACGATACATGAGGAAACAGGCTCCTCGTGACATGCCGTTGTGAAGTCAGAGTTTCTTCTATCAGTAACAGCTGTGTCCTGGACTCATATTCGATGGCTGCCCACACCACGAAGTCAGGAGTAACGCCGCTGTGCCTCTACAAATCATTGGAAGAACGCGATCTCTCCTTAGGTGACCGCCATTCTTGCCGAAGATGGTCCTCCATGATAGTGCAGAAGCCGGAGGTACCGCTTAATATAACGCAGTGTCACTCATCGGTAGTCCACTCCTCCCGATCACGACGACGACCCAAACGCACCCGTCGGTGTTGTGGTGTTTACACAACCAACGCCCGGCTGCTGCTAGCCCCCGAACAATGGTGTGGGCCGACCAGAGTGGCCGAGCGGTTCTAAGCGCTACAGTCTGGAACCACGCGACTACTACAGTCGCAGGTTCGAATCCTGCCTCGGGCATGGATGTGTGTGATGTCCTTAGGTTAGTTAGGTTTAAGTAGTTCTAAGTTCTAGGGGACGGATGACCTCAGAAGTTAAGTCCCATAGCGCTCAGAGCCATTTGAACCATTTGAACAATGGTGTGGGGTAACACAGAATGTTGACCCGCAGTTAGGCCTCTCTCAAAATATGCCAGCTGCTGATAACGCTGACTCATGCAAGTTCGCTGCCTTCAGAGTGATTATTTTATCAACTATCGCCTGAGCGAAAGCAAATTTGCCCTTTTCTCAAGTGATACATTGCGAAGTATGGATAACGGCCAACACGTAGAGTCCATATTTATAGATTTCCCAAGATAAAAAGAATGGTTCAAATAGCTCTGAGCACTATGGGACCTAACTTCTGAGGTCATCAGTCCCCTAGAACTTAGAACCTAACTAACCTAAGGACATCACACACATCCATACCCGAGGCAGGATTCGAACCTGCGACCGTAGCAGTAGTGCGGTTCCAGACTGTAGCGCCTAGAACCGCTAGGCCATTCCCAAGATAGTTCGACACGGCGCCCCAGTGCAGAACTTGGAGGTAGATGTGAGCTTGTGGAATACATTTCCAGATATGTGAGTGGCTCTAAGAATTCTTACGTAATGGAACTTAGTACGCTGTTCTCGTCGCCCAGCTTTCAGTAGATACAAAACTATCGTCGGGAGTGCCCCTGGGAAATATGACAGGACCTCTATTATTTTCTATATACTTCATTAGTGTGAGCAGTAATCTGCGATTGTTTACTGATGATGCTGTAATACAGGGGAAGGTGTTTAATTTGAGCGACTATAGGTCGATACAAGATGACTTACACAAAATTTCATGTTGTAATGAAGGGCATATAGGTCTAAATGTACAAAGATATAACTTAATGAGAACGAGTAGGAAAAACAAACCCGTAATGTTCAAATGCAGAATTAGTAGTGTACCGCTTAATGCTGTTGCCTCCATTAAATACCTGAGCGTAACGTTGCAAAACGATATGAAACAGAACGACAATGTGATGCTTGTGGAAGGCAAGGTGAACGGTCGAGAATTTTGGGAAAATGTGGCTCATGTATAAAGGAGACAACATACAAAAACCACGTACGACATATTCTTAGGTACTGCTCGAATTTTTACACCGCCAAGGGCTTGTAGACCGCAATATGTGACACGACTTTGAGCGTGATATGTCTATCCGTTCCTGATAAAAATGGTTCTCAACAGTCGCACGGACAAACAGCGAAACTATCCTAAAACGTTTCAGTTTTTTAAGGGACCCTGATAGAGTTAAGACAGCTGCACACTGCAGAAAGTGACAACTGGTTCTAAATAATGAAAAGTCTGAAGTCATCCACATGAGCAATTAAAGGACTCCAAAAAATTTCTATTGCACGACAAGTCACACATATCTAAAGCTGTAAATTCAACCTAATATTTAGGAAGTAAAATTACGACTAATTTAAATCGGATTGATCACTTAGATAATATTGTGGGGAAAGAAAATCAAACAGAGCGATTCATTGGCAGAACACACAGAAAATGCCTCAAAATGCAATAGATCTATGAAAGAGACTGGTTACTCTACGCTTGTCTTCCCTCTTCTGGAGTATTCCTGTGCGGTGTGGAATCCGCCGCAGGCGGTATTAACAGAGGACGTCGAAAAAGTTCAAAGAAGAGTAGCTTGTTTTGTACTGTCACAAAATACTGTGGGGTTGGTGGGGGAGGGGAGGGGGGATATGCCGCGGTTATGACAAGCGAATTGAAGTGGCAGTCATAAAAGCAAAAGCGATTTTCGTTGAGACAGGATCTTATCATGAAATCTGAGTTACCAAATTTCTCCTCACAGTGTGAAAATCTATTTTGGTGCCCACCTGCATTAGGAGAAATGATCATCATAATAAGAGAAACTGGACCTCAAAAAAATGGTTCAAATGGCTCTGAGCACTATGTGACTTAACTTCTGAGGCCATCAGTCGCCTAGAACTTAGAAGTAACTAATTAAACCTAACTAACCTAAGGACATCACACACATCCATGCCCGAGGCAGGATTCGAACCTGCGACCGTAGCGGTCGTTCGGCTCCAGACTGTAGCGCCTAGAACCGCACGGCCACCCCGACCTGCAGCTGGACCTCGCATGAAAAGATTTCAGTTTCGTTTTTATCCGCGCGCTGTTCGAGAGTATAGCCGTAGAAAAATTGGTTGAAGGCGATTATATGAACTTTCTGCCAGACACTTTATTGGGAATTATACAGTAATCATGTACATGTTGTAAATGTAAATGTAGATGTAAAATGCAGCCAACGTCGGACAGCGGCCAGTGGTCCCGCAAACCACTGCACTATTACTTTAGTTTTATACCGTGTGTATGGTGTTTTCGGGAAAATGGATATAGAACTCAACACAGAAGAAATGGATACATTGACACAGGGCATGTCTGTGTTATGAGACAAGACTACCGAAGTACCCAGAGTTCAGTATGACGCAGGGAATACCTGGAGATAAGTATGTACAGCTCTAAATGTTGCATTTAAGACTGTAGACAAAGTGAAAAAAAAAAACCGAACAAGTAGTTCAATAGTACATTTTGATGAGAATGCTTTCATCAGTTTCTAAATGAGAGTACTGAGTTTAATGGAGAATATTAAACCGTACCAACTGTTTCGGTCTGCAGAATGGCAAGGCTTTTAAAAGAGTTCCAAGAAGTTTTCTGAAAGAGCGGTTCTGAGAGCTCATTTCATACAAGTTACAGGGTGGTAATTATCACACTCTTGCTACTTTAGAAGGTCCCCAAGAAAAACGTGCGATCATACGACAATGAAACTTCGTGGATACATTTGTAAGGACATGCGGAAGAGATAATGAATGAACCATTGAAAGAAACACATTTTAATTTCCATGTGAGAGGGTAGTACTTATCAGTTGCGTACCGTCTTTACGTTCCAGGTTACAAACTTTGCTCAGTATCATGACCATCAATACCCGGGTCAGTCTGGAACAACACTACAGGCTGCTCGCAACACCTTTCGTACGGTGCCACTTGGAATGTTCAGTTCTCGTGATACAGATGATGCTCAGCTTGAAGATCTCACATGGGATTCAGCATTCTCAGCCTTGTCAACAGAAACTACCTCAACGATTTGTGGCGCAGTTGTCCCTCGGTTTCTCTCAGGAGAAATTCCCAAATCGTCATTTAAATCGAACTTCCGACTCACGTTCTTCAACGGCGGTGTGGAAAGTGAACCTCTCCGTATCACCTCAATGCGTCGGTACTCGCGAAGAACATTAACACTACAGCTGTTATTGTGATAAAACAGCCCTACGACTAAAGCCTTGCTTACCTCGTCCAAACGTATGTTGTTGACTGCCTGTGACAATAATGCAGAGTTATACTTGCGCTTCAACCCTACGTCGCCGTACCAGTAGCGGCGCCTAACGGCAAGTCATGACACTGGCACTACTAACAACGCCACTCCTGCAGTGCATAGTCTGGACAGAATTCCTATTAAGTTAGGTAACATTGTGGTAAACAGGTTTCCGTCTACACTGGCTGAGGTAGCGAAAGTTTAATTGCAACCACTCTGTATATTCGCTTGCAGATAATGTTAGCCTATGCACAGACACCTCGGTCTCTGAGGCAATTTACAGCAGATTTAAAGTATCATAGTGATTTCCAAACTTGTAATATTTCCCTGGCAGTAACAACTTTATCGATGTTATTGCTTACTTTATTTTAATTGTTAGCAATTAAACTAGGTGAATACAAGTCCAAACATTTGGATTTTGCAGCTGAAGACGTTTCTTTAACTGGCGATGGACCTTGCTAAAACTTGCAAAAGACATTTTACAGAAAATTAAAAACTTGTCCTTATTGGTCCTTAGTTATTCGAACAGGAACATGAAAGCACCGAATCATTCTCTATTTTCATAATTTTGATATACTCAGTGAGTGCTTTGATATTTAACTTCGTTTAAAGAACAGTTACGACTGTCGACAGACATTTGATTTTTGACAGCAGGCGATGCTGTCCACCTCCAACCTACGACATAGCAAGGTACCAATAAATTTATCATTTTATTTTTGGGGGGGGGGGGGGTATTTAGAATTGAAACATGGTCCAGGAGGCTGTATTCTTCTGTACGTTGGGCCAGTTTCAATCTTTGGTCATTTTCAAGCACTATTGTACATGTTTACGTTTGTTAGCTGACAATGTGTGATTGAAAATGTCCGAAGGTTGAAACTGGACCATGTTTTCATTCTCAATGACTTTATATCACATCTTCTTGCTCATCTACAACCCACAGCGAATTTTTATACGCTGTGTATGATCTGAAAAAGTAGTTATGTCAAACGCAGTCAGATTTTTTATTACAGAGTGAGTAATCAGAGTACCAGTGTTTGAGCAACGATAACATTTCACAAGGATCATAATAACAAATATAAAGGTCAGGTGTTCGTTGCCAAGTTTAGACGTTATCTTGTCACAAGTAAACAAAAAAAAAATGTGTCTGAACATTCCTTTGAAAATCGAGTAAGAAACGTTGCAGAGCGTAAAAGAGCGCGATACTAATCTCTTTTCCAAAGTCATAATTTTAAAAAATCCGACAACTGCGAGCACAACTCGCGCAGTGAGAGTTCGGTACAAACATAATTATGTATATAGATAACAACCAAGGAAAGAATTTCTGAAGAAGAGAAATCTGTTAACATCGAATATAGATATACGTGTCAGGAAGTCATTTCTGAAAGTGTTTGTGTGAAGTGTAGCCATGTATGGAAGTGAAACGTGGACGACAAATAGTTTGGACAAGAAGAGAATAGAAGCTTTCTAAATGTGGTGCTACAGAAGAATGCTGAAGATTAGATGGGTAGATCACATAACTAATGAGGAGGTATTGAATAGAATTGTAGAGAAGAGAAATTTGTGGCACAACTTGAGTAGAAGAATGGATCGGTTGGTAGGGCATATTCTGAGGCATCAAGGGATCACCAATTAAGTACTGGAGGGCAGCGTGGAGGGTAAAACTCGGAGACGAAGAGATGAATACACTAAACAGATTCAGAAGGATGTAGGCTGTAGTAGGTACTGGGAGATGAAGAAGCTTGCACAGGATAGAGTAGCATGGAGAGCATCAAACCAGTCTCCAGACTCAAGACCAAAACAACACCATTAGATAACAATAATTTTGTGTGGCTCAATCACCAGTACAATTCTTTCTATTGGACAGCACTTTGGCGAATTGTGTGTACCTAACCTACCACAAGTAACCGCCCTTGGAAAGGGGACTCACTGTTCAATGTGGAACCCGTACCACGTGCTGATTCCGGCGACTCCTCGCATCGTTGAGCGACGAGAGATAGGTTAAAAGGAAGAGTGAAATATCCATGGCCCGACCGAGATTCGATCCCCAGACATATTTGTTTCCTGGAATGTGATTCACCGCCTTTTTTTCTGTTACATTACAGGGGAGAACTAGTATTCAGCCTTAGGCTCTGGATGGAGACAAGGTGGGCAGGGGTCGAATTCTGGCCACGATATGTTCACGTGGTAATGTATCCGGTCGATGACATGTGTTGCAAAGACCAATCAGACTAATGCGACGGAGGCTTTCATTGTTCGGGATAAGACTGTGAATGATCCAGATGCGCCTACTTCCCTCGGTAGGACAGGAAGACTAACCTGAAACCACACGGTTTTCTCGGATATCAATGGCGCAGGATTTCAACCGGAGAGAGGGAAGATTGTATTCCCCATCGAGAGGGCAAAGGTTTGGTTGTAAGGTGAGTCACTGCGGCCTCAGAAAACTTATTACAATGTCAAGTTCACGTATGTGCCGTACTTTAGAGCTGATCTGGCCAACATCTGCAGGAGGAGTCAGACTGGCTGGTCTAAGACACAAAAAGAATAGAGGAATGAGTAACTCGAGTGCATGTTATAACTTTATGCGAAGCCTTCACTTTGGTATTGGGAAATCCCATCCATCGAAGGGGACGGAGCCTAGCTACCATTTCGTACAGGCGCCGCGTTTTCCCACTTCCCTCTAGGTTAATACGAAGGTTGGAACTTTAATAGTGGCAACTATTTACATACAGCTCGTACAAAATAGATACGTGTTTCAAAGTCTTACTGACCTTCAAAGTAGTCACCAGCATTGTGTAAAACCCGTTGCCAGCGATGTGGAAGTCGTAGGATACTCTTAGCAGTGCCAGTTGTGTTGACAGTTCGAGCGGCGCGGTCTGTTGCCCGACGAGTTTGTAGCAATTCTGAAGCGTATGCCGTGAAATGTTTCCTTCAGTTTAGAAATCGAGTGGAACTTAAGAAGGCTTAAGTCAGGGGTGTGCAGTTGATGGTATAATACTTAGCAGCCCCATTACTCAAACAAATCAGTAACAGCTTTCACTGTACGTGAGTGAGCATTGTCCTGCAAAATGATGGTCAGGTCTTGCAGAAAGGGTCATCACTTCTGTCTCTATCCTGTTCATTTTTGGAACACAACCTACGACCAGTGTAGAGACAGCAGTGATGACACTTTCTGCAGGACCCTACCATCGTTTTGCAGGACAACGCTCAAGCACAATCAGTTACAGATTTCTTTGACTGCTGGGGGTGCTATGTGCTATACCACCTACTGCACACCCCTGACTTATGCCCTCGTAGGTTGAACTCGATTTCTAAACTGAAGGAAACACTTCACGGCATTCGCTTCAGAACTGCTACAAATTCATCGGGCAATAGACCACGCCGCTCGAACTGTCAACACAACTGGCACTGCAAAGAGTATCCTACAACTTTCACATCGCTGACAACGGGTATTGCACAATGCTGGTGACTACTTTGGAGGTCAGTAAAACTTTGAAACACTTATCGATTTTGTATGAGCTGTAAATGTGTTGTTGCCACTATTAAAGTTTCAACCCTCGTACTTCGTCAGTATCCACATATCGCATGAGATACAAGCAATGCAAATATTTAGGAAACATTCTCTTACTTGCACAGCGGATTAAATCTACACGTAAAAGGTTGAGGTAGACAGGGGCTGACTGTGAAACTGATAATCATAGATGTTTAGTCTCTTCAATCATTTAATCATTAGGAACTGCTACTTACCAGTTACTCATAACGTTATGGTTTAGAAGTGTATACTGTACATGAGAAATCTCACTTTTTCAACAGCTATGCAGGACCTGGTTTGTTGTGTATTACGTTCGCCCGTGACGCTTTCCCCCGCCACACGTGCCGTGCTCCTCGAGGCCCTGAAGTTGTCCTCGCGGCACCAGAAAGCACTTACGCCGCACCGCGGGGAGTGCCCCATCTTCCTCCTCGGTTGCTTGTAATTACTCAGAGCCTCCGTGCTTCCGCTGCCGTCGTCGTATGTCCCGGAAGGGAACCTCAGAGACCGTGGAGCGTGTAACTCACGGAGATTCACAAGCACTCCACCTTGTTACGAACAAGTTTCTACTCTTTTTACTATCTGCTGTAATTCTCCACCCGATGTGCTCAGAGGATCTACATTTTCTTGTTGTGATGACCTCATCACAGTTTACACTTATTTTAAAATATTGCTGCCAGAACGTCTTCCAAGTAAAGTGACGGAATATTGAGAATTTTCTTATTATTTGTTGGAATTAGAGTGAACCCAACATGGCCACTATAAATTAGATGACCAAGTTTAATATATGTATTAAATTGAATTACATCAATATAAAATTAGGCTGTAATTCATTACTAATAGAAATAATAAATCACATGGCTACATGAGATACATATCAGTTGTTAGAATTGTTTCCAACTGACTATCACAATCGATATGTTTGGATTTTTAATGTCCAAATACTACAACTTCTTCTGAAAACTTAGAAAGACTGCCAATAAAATATTAACAGAGAAATAAGATGCACTAAACATCAGAAAGTGGTAACATACAGGGAAAGCATTATGGAATGTATAAAATTATCTGCGGAAACTGAGAAAAATATTACACAGGACAAAGGAGACGTAACTTCCACGGGAGATATAGATGGCACTGAAGAGATTCCAACGATAAACGATCCATGTTCATACCACATCTAGAAAGCCACAATCACAATACAGAAAGCATTGAAACAGCAATGCAGGTACTATACAAAAATCCAAAAAAGAATCAACTTCAATATTCCAGAAGAAATTAAAATTTACCTACAAGTAAAAAAACCACAAGATATTCTGAACGAACAAACAGATCTAAAACATATACAGATTTTGGAATATTTTATTAGCATTTTGAAACGATATACCTGTTACAGCCTACGCCAAAGGTTACACCAACAACAACTCAGACCACAGCAGCTGTCATATAGATAGGACTAAATAAATGTAAACATACGGCATCTTTGGATCAAATCATACGAAAAATAAGTAATTATTCGCAATATAAGACAGAAAGAAAATTACGACCATATAAAAATCTAGTGCATAAAAGCTTTATACAAGATTAACACAAGTATATCTGGATCACGTTAATAAGCTGTGAAAACACAATCAACTAGAAATTTTATAGAAAATACAAACTTCTTTCTGATCTAAAACAGCAATACGTTAGCCACCAGACACAGGTGCAGTATGTATATACGTTATCAACAACTTAATGTAAGCATATCTTTGTGTATAACCTATGTAAAATACCATCTAATAAACGACTGCTGCACTGCATATAATGATTGCAGAATGTAACAAAAGTGGCAATAAGGCCGAAATAATTATAAAGTTGATGCAGCTTCAGACTTGAACTATTCATTAAAATGTCATGCTGTGACCTATAATACGCTGCAGGCCCTACAATGCGGCAAAAATGTTCTACTCTGATCACTTAGTCAATGAATGGTTACAAAACACTAAGAACGTTACGCAACAAAGTGTGTCGTTTAACAATGGTAATGCGAGATAGCAAATGGGCAGAGAGAATCTTCGCTCTATTCATGCACTGTCACATACAAGATTCCAACAACAGCACTTGTATTGTGCATTACTAATGCTGAGACTGAAAGAGTACGTAGATGTGCCAGAGGCAACAGATCATATAAAAATGTATAGAAACCGGTAAAAAAAGGAATTTTTCTCGAATGTGTGTGAGTATTGTATTCACAGTTATCAGACTGTAGTGGCGCTCACGATCATGGACGTTGTTTGGCGATGTCCCAAAACTTAGAAACCTTACGAAGAATAGAAATTCGATGGCATGCAGATGCTCGTTAGACTAAGGGATCAGACTTCCGTTGCTAATCGTAGGTCATAGACTTAGAATCTTTATGTAATGACCACGTGGTTTTTGTTAGACCAGAATTTAGGAAAAATCAAATAAATTCGAAATCTGCTAAATAAAAGAAAATTCCACACACCTGCAAGTGTTCATTATCCTCAGGGCTTTAAGTTTTATCTTTCAAGTTAGGTCACGGATCATGAATCTTATGCTAATGGCCACATGACTGGTGGAAGGCCGGAATTTAGTCAAACAGTCACAAAGAAATGCTCATGAATAACAAAACCCATGGCTGGTATAGCTGCTCACATAAACATTACGCTCTTGGAAGGACAAGCTTAATGGTTTCCCTAACGACACAAAGTGAGTCACACAGAGTTACAATCAGTACTCAAATACGCAAGACAGTTAAGAATAACAATGCATCAGGAAGCATTTCCCTAACCCCTGAAAAGAAATGAAAGAAATTAGCTGGAATCTCAATTTTAATTAAATCAACCGACACCTTTGCCAGGCTACCAAACGAGCACTCCAAGAAAAGCATCCACCACTTACCAAACGTACAGGGAGAGTGTAACTCGTTTCTTTGTCCGGGAGCGACCATCCCGCGTACAAGAGGAGAGGGAGCTTACTGTTAAACAGTCAAAGCAAAAACAGACATCAGGACTCTGACCAACCTCTCTGGTTTTAGCATTGTCCATCTACAGATTTCACTGCTCTATGTGGAATCTGATCATTCTGGCCCGACTTTCAAAATTCTCCCATCTCGCATTTGCTCACTCACACAGGGTGATGAGCCGAACCAAACGGACTGTTCAAGGGAATATATATAAACACAGATGCTCTTCTCTTCACCAGAGGCTATGTGCTGCTGTGGCAGCGTGAAATGGAAAGACTAAATGTTGCCAGTATACTGAGGCGCAATGTGCACTTACCCTTACGAAACGGATATTACAGCTTTGCTTCAACCTATCATTTGGAATTTCACCATAACGTTCCAATTGAGCGTACAGCACAGCTCTAATGTGTACACTGATCAGCCAGAATATTTATGGCCACCTACCTAATTGCCTGTATGTCCACCTTTGGCACTGATAACAGCGGCGACACGCAGTGGTATGAAAGCAATGATGCCGTGATAGGCCGCTGAAAGGAGTTGGCACTACATATGCTCATTAAGTCACCTAATTTCCATAAATTCCGAGGAGGAGGGGGAGGGGGGTGATGACTCTGACACCATGCTGAATCACATCTCAGATCTGTTCGATCAGGTTCGGATGTGGTGAGTTGGGGGAGCGACCACATCTACTGGAATTCGCCACTGTGTTCCTCCAAACATTCCGTCACACTCCTGGCCTTGTGACAAGGCGCATTATCTTACTGAAAAATGTCACTGTTGCCAGGGAACCTGATCGTCATTAAGGGGTGTATGCGGTCTCTTGCCAGTGTACAAAACTTCTTGGCCGTCATGAGCCTTGCACGAATTCCACTGGGCCCATGGACAACCACGTGACTGTTCCCCAGTGCATAACTCAGCTGCCGCCAGCTTGTCTCTGTCCCGCATTGCTGGTGTCAAAGAACTGTTTCCCCGAAAGGCGGCGGGTTCGCGCCCTCCGATCGGCATTATGAAGAAGGTATTGGGATGCGACGCTCTGCCACTGCGCCAACGTCCAGTGCCAATGGTCACGTGCCAGTTCTCGTCGCAACTGCTGCTGTTGTCGTGATGTTAACATTGGGACATACATGGCTTGTCGGCTGCTTAGGTCCATCGTTAGGAGTGTTCGGTAGACCCCAGTGTACTTGTACTCTGTCCGGCATTAAAGTCTGATGATAGTTAAGCCACAGTTTGCCGCCTGTCCTGTTTTAGCAGTCTGCCCAGCCTACAACGTCCGAAATTTGTAATGTCTGAACGTGGTTTCACCTTGGATTCGCCACATTTCAAAGACGATCATCACAGCACTCCTCGAACACCCGACATGTTGTGCAATTTCCGAAATGCTCATGTCGAGTTTCTGGGCCATCACAATCAAACAGATTGCGCGATTTACTCGTTCTACACACAGACAGCAGCTCACTGATACTACATGCACCGCATTTGCTAGTTATTTCGCACCAGGTGACGCTATCACCTGTACTGTTTATATCGATACGAGGTCGGTGGTCATAATGTTCTGACTGAAGAGTGTAGATCGGCCACTGTAAAAAAGATCACAAATTTACGGTACTTATGTTTATGAAACTTACAGAGTTAAGATACAACTGCCGTAAATAGTGGAATCGCCATTTGTTGTTCAGTATGTCTTCTTTACTTCTACTCTGAAAATTGTAACTTGGTACAGTTGGATCTCGCCCATTTGGTCTGGTCGCAAGAGCGATCTAATTGTTCAGCGTGGCGTGTGCGTGTGTCAACCCTATCAGAATTTCTGCCGTCTATTGAAACTTACATTCTCGAATCGCAGTCTAGGGCGTGTGTCCAGTTTTATTACTGCTGACTATCTGCCTTAATGCTCCTGAGATTCGCGTAAATGGCTTTTGCATTCAGAAGGAATATTTCTGGGTCGCAGATTTGAAACTGTTGCATGAAATTAACGTCACCTGGAACTTATCTTCTGTAATGTTTCTCATTCCTATGGAGCTCTAGCACACAATTTTTTTGTTAACTCCACGATAGAAAGCTAATAAAGGGATGAGCAAATAATAATGCGCACCATCTGGAATTTATGTGGTGATGGATTTATTATATTACCAACTCGAGAAATGACGAGTATGTTAGCCACATTTATGAATAACATGTAATATTTCAGTGTGACATCTGCAAACATTATTACATAAAAGGATTCGTTCCGGCATTTGTCATTGCTTTTACTTCTACGAAATAAAGCCGTTTGATCTCATGGTTGGATTGATTGTGATTGACTGCTGCAACACTTACTCCTAAACAATTAACAAGTTTCCAGTACACACTAAGATTCAAAAGGAAGTAACAACATGAATAACGTGTTAATAATTATATCAGATAGGATTCTTCTGTGGCATGACTTACCGAATGGTGATCAGTTGGTAGGTGGCTTCGGTAGATGTGGGACGTCCAAACTGAACCATTCAGAAAAGCAGCCGCTGATAACTGAAAATTATCTCTCCTTGTATTGCATCCAGCAGGTCTACGTAGGGAACACGCCAGATCTGGGACGGAACGACCAATCATTCGTAAATTATAATATATTAATTGCAAATATAAACTCACTGAACTGCAACGACCTTATGGGCTCATGCACGTCGACCTCACACTGTCTGAATGCCGTCTACGTTCTATCATTAGTTTTTCGTGAAAGGTGAAAAGATTTCTCAGTGGATAATAAAAACAACATGTTATGAAGACTCTGGATTTATCTTTGTGACATTGAACGAAATGAAGTGATAGATGTTTCAACTAAGATGTTATTGCGACGTCACAGGGGCTTTTTCCTATGAACTGTTGCAGCTTCAACCATGGGAGTGGGAAAAAATAATGGTAAGGGTCCCCGGGAAATAGGTAGGAAATTCAGCAATAATAAGCCCTTCGCTATTACTGCGTCACTGGTACTGGATGGATATAACGAAACTGTCTGTGTTTCGAGGTGCAGTGCAGGCGGTATACACCTCAGGACGCTGAAACGTTGTAGGTTTGTTCATTAATCGGTGCGGTCGCGACGTATGTCGAGATAAATAATTATGTTACTATTTGCCACCAGGTGAAAATCGAATTTTGTAAGCAGTCAGAATGTGGTGTGGGTGCGGGAAAAGGTGAGGTACGATGAAAAACTTGATAACCGTGGTTGTGGAATGTTTATTAGGGTTTGATCGGCTAACAGTTGCTCGCAGCATGTCCGGTGTTATCGTCATATGATATCCTTCAGACCAGAAAGAGTTCGGATACATCCCTGATAGACACGTTCTTTCAGATATCCCCACAACCAAAAGTCACATCGATTTAGGTCGGGTGATCTGGAAGGACACACATCTTGAAATTGCCTAGAGATGATGTGGTTGCCGCCGAACGTTTCTCAAAGGAAATCTTTCGCTTGGCAAGCTGTTTTCTCGCATTATCTTGCGTTCTTGAAGGGAGTTCCTTACAACATGCAGATGTAATCGTACGCCTAATAGACCGGCGAGGTGTCATCTCCTCAAAGAAAACCACGCCACATAGTCACATAGCACAATGTATGTTACTACACAACATGTGGCGGCGTAGAGCCCTATATGTGACAGTTCTGTGCTTGTGCTTGTTCGAAGCAAAAGTTGCCTCATCCGACCAAGGAATATTCTCAGGCCACATGTCATCCATTTCTATACGTGACAAAAAACGAAGGGGAAAGTCACGACGTTGTAGCACACCTTCGGCATTCATTTGGTGCACATACTGAATCTCGTACTGATATCAGTGTGAAATGTGCCGCAAACTTTTTTGAACTGTTAACCAACGGACAGACAATTCCCCTGTCACAGCTCGATCACTGGCTGCAGTATTTGAGGCATATACTGCAAGGTCGGCTATAGCTACAGTAACCTCGACAACAACTTCCATTCTGATGGGCCGCAACTCTCTCCCTGCTGCACCACCTAATTCATTTTTACCTTCAGTTTTTGATGAAATTCTTCAGACAATTTTTTGGCATGTGGCCTCTCCACAGCTGTTTCTGCCGGCGTTATCCCCGTAATGTAACGCTGCTGTTGCTGCAATTATTATAAATTAACTTTATCAGCAGTGGTCGGTCTTTTTTCTCAATACTTATTGCGTTTCATAGCGAAAACTTGAATATTCTTAACACTTGACACCAACAGTGAGTTCACGGAAGAAAAGAACTTGCGTTTCCAAGCGCGACAGCTTACTTACGACAAAACAGGAAAAATTTCAAAGTCTGACTGCTTCCAGCGCCATATCTTCACCTGGTGCCAGAAGGTGGAACGATTATCTCTTTCAGCGTACTCCGTGAGCGCACCGATTAACGGACATGTACACAGTTCATAGTGCAGCACTCGTAACACTGTCAGCTTAATTATAACCGCCCAGAATAAAGCTGCAAGATGCCTTAGAAACTCTTTCTCCCAGAAGAGTTTCAAATTCGTGCTAAGACTGCCTCACACTGTCCCTTTCCTATGCACACGGTGAAGAGGAGGGCGCTAAACATATGGACTTGGCTTGCGAAAGTTAGCAACATTCCACAAATCTCTGCTGCATGATCTGCTAAATCATAATTGTCCAATGTCGACTGAAATTCCATCTTTATTACGGGAAAACAGTTTAACATATGTGTAGTGTCTCTTCCATAGGTTTTAATAAGTCTGGAAAATCGTCTTTAATAGAGAAGTATATAAGGCGCCGTGTGAAATACGTGGAAAACTTACAAGCTTCTTAGTTTTTTTTTGCAATAAGGACTGTAATAAAAATGGCAAGGCAATGTTCATCGTAACACCTGGAGGAGTTGTGATCTAAATAACAATAGGTTTATTCATTGGCTCTGAGCACTATGGGACTTAACATCTATGGTCATCAGTCCCCCTAGAACTTAGAACTACTTAAACCTAACTAACCTAAGGACATCACACAACACCCAGTCATCACGAGGCAGAGAAAATTCCTGACCGCGTCGGGAATCGAACCCGGGCGCGGGAAGCGAGAACGCTACCGCATGACCACGAGCTGCGGACTAGGTTTATTCATTCTTGACATCATAAGACAAAGATTATGGGGTCTATGGTGGACTACGTGATCAGCTGGGGATCGACACACGACACTAACCAGAACATTAAACGCTTTATCTGACTTCACACACTTGCATCAGGGGTATGGCACAATAACAACTCCACAGTCAAGCATTGTACTCTACTGTTCCGTAAGGGAAAATATGGTTATAAAGAACAGGGTACTGAGCAGTATATACTGGAGCCATACGCTGTAGCTGCGAGTACTTTACCATCCCGGTGGTCAGCGCGGCACACCGCGATGCGTTCGGCGACTGATGTCATGGACGGCAGCAATCTGTTATTAATGGCGCGCGCCCGAAAAATGAATGTACGTGGTCTCGCGTTCCCTATGAGCCTCTGAAACTCCGGCGGATTTCTGTGTGCAGGTGGACTCGTTTGCAGATCTGCCAAACCAATTTGATTCCGTGCCACGACTACGCGTGACGGAATACTTCAAATGAAACACGCGCTGTGTGCATGATGCTCGAAGCAATTCATCTGACGGTTCAGATTGGGAATGGCACAGGCTCTAAGTGGTACATACGGAAAGGACCTTAGTCTCACCTTTTAGGTAAAGACCTGCAGTTATTTACTAGCAAAGCGCGCGTAGAAGAGTGTTACTTCTTCTTTCTGCTTTCCTTGCCAGCTCGGTAGTAAAGCCCGTTTACATCTTAGACTACTTGCACTTTAACACAAGCCAATCACGAGCTGGAGCGCCGCATTCAAAGATAGTTCCTGGCTCTACATACACATATTTGACCAATCACAGACTTTAAAGTTAATTGAGAGAAAAGCAAAAAAATGTTCAGCTTCGCAGCCACTTTCCCACGCGTTTACACCGTGTCTTTTGATAACAACGTGAGCTGGATGTAACCACAGCCCTCCATAAAAAGACCAATATCTCTCCTGTGGCTTCCATTTCGAACTTTCCAAAGAATGGCCATAAACTCGCAAAAAGCCTCGTTCCTTCACGTATATGTTTTGTAAGAGAGTCTGGAGTTCAGGAAGCCAGTGACGTGTTCCACCGAAATTTGCAGAAAGCTCACAGTCGTCTTATCGGCATCCTGACTAAAAAGGGCCCATCCTCTGCTTTACTGTCGGTTTTCTTTGCTCTGTCCATTGCAGCGGCGGCTTCTAGGCGATAGCCAACCTGCCTGGACGCTGCCGCCGACCGACGGGCGCCATCCAACGTGTCTGCACAACAAGGCTCCGCAACCCGGCAGTCCGGCCCATCCTCTCATTTACAGCCATCCTGAATGCTCTGTCCATCGCAGCGGCGACTCCTCGGCGCTAGTCAGCCTACCTGGACGTGGCCCTCGACCGACCGGCGCCATCCAACGTGCCTTCACAATGAGACTGTGGTACTCGGCGGTCTGCAAACGTTTTCACCCAGGTTCTGCAGAAAAAAAAGCTGTCCTCGGCCCACAGTCTGTATGCTTTTACTGCAGTCATTTCAATCAGCACCCTATACCCTTGAACGCAGGTAAAGCTTACCGCTATCCCTTCACTAGAGAACACAAGCAAGAGCGTTAACTATTGCCCACCATTTCATCATGATGTATGAAGTCAGATCGTGTCCAGGTATAGCAACGAAGATCAACTTACCTAAGAACATTACGCAGTATAACACTGACTCAGAAGTGAGTGTACCCTGCAATCTCTCACGCTCTACCCAATCCTCACAAATTCATTCTTGGGAAGTATCACACTTTAAAAGGTTAGTGTGACACGGAACAGAATAAATTGGAACACTGTAGTTAGGTCATTGTTGTTGTTGTAGTCTTCAGTCCTGAGACTGGTTTGATGCAGCTCTCCATGCTACTCTATCCTGTGCAAGCTTCTTCATCTCCCAGTACCTACTGCAACCTACATCCTTCTGAATCTGCTTAGTGTATTCATCTCTTGGTCTCCCCCTACGATTTTTACCCTTCACGCTGCCCTCCAATACTAAATAGGTGATCCCTTGATGCCTCAGAACATGTCCTACCAACCGATCCCTTCTTCTGGTCAAGTTTTGCCACAACTGTGTTAGGTCATTATCAAAGAAATAAACATTAATCAATCTTTGTTCGCCATAAACCCCAGCACAATCTTATACCCTGAGTTTACCACATTCAACCACGGGCCATCCATACACTCTCTACTGCATGCCTATAAATTTAAACCGAAAAATAAAAATGTGATGCGTGTACCATTGGGTCATTTCTTGAAGACCCAGACTTAACTGAAATTACTAAAGTGTTACAGGGTATTGCTGACATTTATCTACTCGTTATTCTGAAATTGGGGCCACAGAAGGTTATTCCATAACCAGAATGTGATATTCATGTCTTGAGGATTTTCTGCCCCATGGAAAATTACTACCCCTGCTCAATTATACACATGGCTGCATTCATTCCTTGACAGAACATCGATCACAAATGCTCTCATATTCACATTATATAAAAGCTTCCTTCTTTTCATTTTGCATGTGTCATATGTTCAGCTTATTTCCCTAAAATATGTCAGTCTGTTCCTTACGTACAAAGATGTAAGCGGCAACACTAGAAAACACCATATGAGTGACATGAAACAAGTGAATCTTTACACAAATTAAAAAATAATACATGAGTTAATAACGAGAAAATCAAACTTGATAAGAAAACACAGAAAATACATCTTATCTTGTAAAAATGAAAACAGCAAGGCACATATAAAACATATGTAAAACAAACATACATAAAACAAATTAATGGCAACAACAAACGTCTCCTACAGCTCCCTTCTCAAAGGTCTTTAAGTTGTTCGACTTTTTTAAATTTACAATTGTCACATAAACACTGCAATACACATGTTATGTAACAGGTTAGAGGTGGCAGGTATGTGTGTGAGTTTGTCCAGATGGGTTACCCCCTTTTACTCGGCATGTACAGTACAGGCAGCACCCTCAGTGTGGCAGGACCTTGACTGTTGGCAGCAAACAGTGGTGTCTCGGTTGCTGACCATCTGGGATGATGTGGTAGTTGGCAATGCATTGCCGCTGTCGAAGACAATCATGGGATGACGTGGGCAGCATATGGTCACAGGTTTGAGGTGAATTACCTCCTGCCATCGCCGTTTCCATCAATACCTTTCTCCAGACACTTAAGTACATCCATTTAGCACACCACAGCTGACCCATGTGGCGCGCCCTTCCATTCAGCTGCTGGTCCCTTGGGACCTTGGGGTCAGAAGCAGTGGCGAAAGTGCTCACGTGTCATCAGGGCACCAGCCCTTTGTTGATAGCTCATGCCGCGAAGGGACTCATCAGCATTTGCCTCCATTCACATGTCGACCAGCGACCCTCCTGTCGCTATGTGGGTCACAGCCGCCTGCTGCACCACGCCTGGCTCATAGGGCTGTGACCATCCTGTCTGTTTGGCTCCCCATCTGGCCAACTACTACAGCTACTCTAGTGTCAGCGACCTCTCTGACTACCTGATACGTTGCCATCAACTCTGCTATCATAGTCTGCACAATGCTTACATAGAGACTTAGTACCGTGATTTTACAAAAATGTTTAAAGAAGAAATACAGTGATAATCTTAGTCAAATTGCAAAGGATTGCTTTACATGATTACTCCAAGAATAAAAAATGTAAAATGGTTTACATGGCTTTTTTGACAAAAATAAAATCTTATCCTAATCTACAACCATTATTTGGTTTTATAACAGCAATAATTTTAAGCGATCAACTTTCTGTGTCTAAAACTTTATAATCGTAAGTAGTGGTGACGTGTTGTAATGTATGATAGTGTAGTGTTAATTTCCCACAATCTTTCATACACTCAGAGTACTAAACTGGCTTAGACTACACATTCACTTCAGTCATTCTCATTCCGTCTAATTCTACTACTTATTCATACAACCCAACTACTTTAAAATATATACCAACTAGTAGATTTCCCATTACTTTTTCGTTATGGTGGCACTAACGCTAGGGTATGGTTTGAATCTCGATTAGTGCCGACATTACCAGTCTGCTCGCTGTCCTATGTTGGAAAACGGCCGCTGCGAAATTCTCTTTTTTACTGCAACTGACACAAAATTTTCTCAGGTTGATGTACAAATTTTTCCAGTCCAGCTCTTGAAACAAACATAGAAAAGCACATTGTACTATCGACATTTAACTACAGAGCTAGATTTTTTCTGTTCTTCTCTTTCTCACTGATTGAAGGTGTGCCTAGTTCTCTCTGCAAAAACATACCAAAGTGACTCATTTATGTAACTACACACTGAAATAAAATACCCCATTCCAAAGAAACATCACACCAAAGGCTACATTCATGGGCAAAAAGCACACGAAAAATACATCATGCCACTGGCGATGACAACAATCAGCCCACCGTGAAGACACATTGCACTAGGCAATGGTCACAAGCCACGGTAAACTACACAAGGAAGTAAACACGCCTCTCACGTGGACAATACACGAACATCCTGCTATATACCTCCATGGGTCTCGCGAAATAATTTCAATGACGCCCGTCTCACACACTATACCACGAATTAAATACCGGATCGTACAAGAGCGTTTACTGCAATGCACACACAATAAACCGAAGAAATATGATTGTAGCTGAACTCCAAGATGTTACAAGAAGAATTTCATCCCCAATACTCGTGTACTTGTTTCGGCCTCGAAGGCAAAAAATTCTATCGTTGTTGTCACACCTGATTCTGTCATTCCACGCAAACTGCAAAACTGCTATGCCGACATATTGTCCCGTGCGAAATAGGACTCAAATAAACAATGAAGTTTCCGTGGTAGAACCGGCACGTTTCTACTCCCAACAACTGTAATTGGTCAGCTCTGAGATGACGAACTGTACATCTATAAACTTGATATGTGTTACAAAGAAATACTTGTACAGTTTTCTAACAATGCCTAACTCTTACGATTAGGAGTAATAGGAGAAGTTCCTATGTTAATTACCGTGGTGAATCACAAAAAATAATTAAATGATTGTTATCTTTCACCATTATGACTAAACAAAACTTATGCTGCTATGCTTATATTCGGCTGTTGCTGACCATTAAACTATCTTAGACTTGTTCAGAATAAGTAATTGCCACTGCATGTCACCCCTTCCACTTCCTTCTCTTCTCCTTCCTCCTGCTGTAACTGCTGCTAACGTGACCTCCAGTTTTATTCAATGAAGGGTTGAATGTGCGATATGTGATGCATTACTGCCGATCGTCCAGAACTCAGAAACTACAGCTCATACGCATTCTCGTGCGCGACACGGCATATCCGATGCGTTCCATTGTACACATTGAAGAACATGTGGCACTGTCTCTTCTGTTTGGGTGAGAGCCTAAACGATCTGACGAGAACCTTCTGTCCAACGCGAAATTCCCAGCACCGAGCATTCTTATCTTCTCGCTGCTTCCTTCTCCTTCCAGCTTCCTGAATCCTTTCCATCGCCATCCCGATTATCTCTCATTCGAAATCTGTTTTCGCCGGGAAATTCCACTGTCTCCCGTACTTTCTCTGGTGGGTGTCTTTTCTTCAACACAGTTAAGGTGCTAAAGGAGTTGAACCATGTGGAAGTTCATTCATGACGTTTTAGAAATCCCGCAACATCACGTTCCATGTCCTGTGCTGTGGTCCTTCACCCATCGTTCGGCGGGGTTCGAACTTCGGTGATGTCCTGATATGTAAATAGGTGCCATCCTATATATCTCCAGAGTCTCCTTCCATCATTTTGACCTGAATTGAGCCCCGATATCTGTAATAATTTTTTCCACCGTGCCTACTAGCGCTAGGAAGTCTTTTGTTAACGTGTTGCAAACAGTGACTGCCGTGGCTCTTCGTAAAGGAGTAAATGTAGCAAACTTCGATGTTAATTCAACGACTACTAAAATGTATCGGAAAGCACGCCGAGTGAACGGAAGTTGTCCCATCAAGTCCGCGACCGCCATTTGTTGCAGTTTGTTTGAATGACTGGATGGAGTGGTGCCTTCACTGTCTGGCTGTCTGGTTTTTCCTTATGATGGGCCTTGCATTCTGATAGAACCTTCCTTACGTGTCTTTAAATTTCTTTAAAATCGCATAGGTACTTAAATTTAAGGAAGCATTTCTGTGGTCCAAAGTGACAATAACTTAAATGTGTGTACCAGATTAACTTATTAACTAACTCGTCTGGTATACAAAGGCTCTATATCGTGCTGGTTGCGTTATGTCATTGGAATAAGATCCCCTTCCTTGCAAGGCAGAACATTCGTAATTCGGCTTCCTGGTGGTTCTTCAAATTTTCTTTCAGCTGCTTCAGTTCCACTTCTTTATTCAGTTCTCTTCTTATATCCCGTAATGATGCAGTCATGAAGTTCTCATAAACAACTCCCCTCAGATAGAATAAAGTGACTATTCTCAGCATTTTCTCCCTTTACATCTGGTCTGCCAATCGTGAAGGTGCGCCCGCAATTACATTTTGTTTTCCCGGGATATGTGTGATGTTGAAGTCGTATTGCTGGAGCAATAAAACCCGCTGTGTCAGCCTATCATGTCCCAATTTTGTCGACAGCTCAAATTCCAACACTCTGTGCTCTGTAAAGACATGGGTATTGCGTCCAAGCAGGAAATATTTCAATTTGTTTAAAGCCAATGCCTCCAACTCAGTTACTGAGTAATTCCTTTCGCACTTTGTAAGGACACAGCTCGCATATGGTAGGTGCCTCCACAAGGGCCTGTTTAAGTGAACTGAATTCGTTATTCGCTGCCTCGTCCCATATCCACGGTGTCTTCTTTCCTGTTAAGGCACAAACTTTTGGTGCATCATTCTTCTTCGTTCTAATGAACTTCTTATTAAAATTTATGACGCCCAGGAACCCTCTTAGGTCCTTTCTGGTCTGTGGTCTCGGGAATTTTGCTATAACTTCGAGATTTTCCGGATTAAGTGCAATCCCTCCTGCAGAAATCACATGACAAAGAAAATCCACATTCCTCGTTCCTAAACAAGATTTTTCTAGATTCATTGTGACGCCATGTTGCTTCAGTGTTCCTAGTTGTTCGCCAAGGACCTTGCTGTGTTCGTCCCAAGAGGGCATTGCGATGAGGATATCATCAATGTAGGACATGTTGTCCTTCTTCAACTTTCCGGTCAAATTCCCTAAAGGCCCCTAATGAATGCTGCAGACGATATATTGAGACCAAAGGGCAATCGCCATAACTGATAGTGGTGTCCTTCAACTAGAAACATCGTGTATTGATGGCAAGAAGGGTGTAATTCAATTTGCCAGAAACTTGAACAGAGATCAATGGATGAAAACACTTCGACACCATGAAATCTTAGCAAGAGATCTTCTAGCTTCTCTGGATGGTCTGTTTCTGGCAAGATTATCGTGCTGATGTGCCTCGAATCAAGCACCAGACATATCGACCCATCCTTCTTTTCAACTACCCACAATGGGTTATTGTTTGTGGACACACCAGTTTCAATGATCTCTTGTTGCAGCATCTTCTGTACTTCTTTCTGGACTTTCTCTCCGTATGTGATGGGAGTGGGATAAGGTGGGACGAAAACCTTCTAACGTTCTTTGATATGGGATGCATACTCGAAATTATTGATGGCTCCTGTCTTAAATAGGAGAACTTCATTGTTGTTCAGTAGCACAGATTCTAGTTCTGCCCTCTCCTCTTCAGTAATATTGTCAATACCACAAACCGTTTCTTGCATCGCTTGACATATCTTGTCCTTGGTATCCTCTGGGTCATAGTGACAATCCCTTTAATCTTTCGACACTGGTTTCGACTTTCGTAAACGCCAGTCTTCTGAAACTACGTAGATCTTAAGGCACCTCACCCGGACTTGCGACCGTATCGCCCCATCAGTGAAACGAAGCATGATCGTTTCATCCTTATTTAATGTTGGCATACCACGTCCTAGATCCAGTATCGCATCGTACTCTCTTACAAAATCGTTTCTGATAATCAACTCAGTTGTCAGTTTTGGTACGATCAGGAAGCTTCCCGCCAGCAGCTGACCTTGACAAAGTAGCTCTAGCCTTGTCAGAAGCCGGCCGAAGTGGCCGAGCGGTGCTAGGCGCTACAGTCTGGAACTGCGCGACCGCTACGGTCGCAGGTTCGAACCCTGCCTCGGCCGTGGATGTGTGTGTGATGTCCTTAGGTTTGTTAGGTTTAAGTAGTTCTAAGTTCTAGGGGCCTGATGACCTGAGCAGATAAGTCCCATAGTGCTCAGAGCCATTTGAACCTTGTCAGCATGTTCACATCAGTTACCTTCCCTACTATTGCTCCTTTTATTCTTAGTCTCTTCACCGATAGTTTCGCTCTGTCTTGGAGTCCCTCACATTGTCTATACGTCTTTTCCACTATAGCCGAAATCTCACTACTTCCATCCCGGATTGCTCTAATTCCTTCCCTCCTATAGTTGCCACAACAACTGGATGCACGTTGAGTGAACCCCGCTCTTTCTTCCAGTAACGTTTCTTCCATATCGTCGTATCTAATACCGTTGATAAGGCTAGGTCCGAGTTGAGTTGCAGATGCGTTTTGTGCCTCTTCTTGCATATTCAACTAGTCATTGACGTTGGTTATCACATCCTCGCGCCCCTCGACCTGGGTTCGGTCCCCTCATCTCAGTTTCCTCGACCTCAGCCCCATATCCATTTCCTTCGTTGTTCATTCGCGCACCTCTTCTATTATCGTTGAAACTGGAGCCATGGTTTCGCCATCCGTTGTTTTGTGGTTCGTGGCCTTCATTCCTTCTTCCATTCCAACCTCTGTTGTGTAGTACGTAGCTATTTCGGTTACCATTGCAGTCCCTTCGTTGTTCAACTTCATTGCTCCCGAAATTTCCCACCTTGAAATGTTTCCGTAAGGTGTGCCATTCTGTACACTTCCGTTCCTATTATTTTAATGGTTATACTGTGGACGACATAGGGCCTGCGACGTACTGTCAGACGTTCTTCTGTGGTCACTGATATTCTCTGCTCGGAATGCGTACTCTAATTCGTAAAGAGTGTTACGGAAAGTACTGAGCTTCACATTACACATGCCAGCTAATAATTGTTGATATGCTGACGGAAGTTTGGTGTTTCAGTGACGTATGATTTCACCAGTAGAGCATAGTACGTCAAGATACTGGTTCCTGTCAATTATTGCATCAAGGCACTTGGCTGGGCTGTTGTAGCCCGAACTCTCGAAATCTTTGCCAACAATCATCTCGTATTTTATGCGCTCTTGCGTCACCTTGGACCAGTAGATATTTAGGAAGCTGTCCTTAAACTCCTGGAAGGAGACGAGGTACTGACAGAAGTAAAGCTGTGAGGACGGGGTGTGAGTCGTGCTTGGGTAGCTCAGTTGGTAGAGCACTTTCCCACGAAAGGTAAAGATCCCGAGTTCGAGTCTCGGTCCGGCACACAGTTTTAATCTGCCAGGAAGTTTCATATCAACTCCTGGTAACTTCTACACGTCGCTGATATTCCGCGCATTTTGTCCGCAAAAGACCCTTGCAAGTGTCGGCAAATAATGTCTAATTTGTAATTTAAAGGCCAATTCGGAGGTAAAGAGAGACCGCACTGTAATATACAAGTGCGTGGGTGAGTAAAATTACCCTCGTCTCGGAAAATTTCGAACTTTCGGACTTGTAAGAAGTGTTGAAAATCAAATGTCGCTTCATCGACAACTTCCGTCCGACGAAAATATCAGTCCTTTGGCTGTCCTCGTTCGACGTCCCCTCATTTGTATTCCCTCCACGGCTTCAAGAAAATGCGACGTTCATATCACCATGTCCTCTGCTCGCCGCTAACGGTATACAGCTTTCCGTCTCGTCCGAATTAGTTTTTGGTTCTGTTGCGTTCTCGCTTCGCAGTATTTGAAATTGTCTCCTTAGGGCCACCTCCAATATCTTATCCATACGCGTGTAGGTAGCTTCCTGTTGAGGTTTGAACGACAGTCCGTACCTCTTCAGTCTCGCTCACTGGAGTTGCAGCTATCACGTCTGAACCAGTCCCTAATTTGGGCAGCTCTGATTCTAATTTGCCCATGGCCGCTGTCATATGAAGGTCCGTGGGCTTCACGTATTTTCGTGTCGCTGCGCTGCTCTATGTCATTTTGCCGCTTTTCCACACCTTCGACCTTCTTGTTCAAATTGATCACCGTCCCTCATCCTTGCTGTTCAGTGCGTTTACTCGTTTTCGATGCTTCAGCTGCTACCCGTCTTGCGAAACTTGCTACTGTCTTGGCGCTCTCGGCCGTCTTCTTCGCGTCATGTGCAATCTTAAAAACATTTCATTGCTTTGGTGTTTACTTAACGCAGGTTTTCCTGGAGTTTATTTGCCCATGACTTGTGTTCCACTTGCATCAGATTTACCTGAGCACAGATATTTTTATGTCCGTCCTCGTCTCATTAATTTTCTTTCCCGTTCATTTTATTCCAGCCTCCAATCCCTTTAGTATATCACGTTTCTTCTCCTTTCCCATTAAAAATGCCACCAGATTGAAGTCCTCTTCATTTTCGACCGAACTCATACTTGATTTCTTCGGTGTTGTATCCGCATCATCGCGTTCTGATACCGTCCTGTATTCTCTGTCCGGATTTCTGATAATCATATCTGCTTCGATATGTTGTGGTACGCTCATATCGTCTATTACACGCGATCTGACACTGTCTCTCTCCTCAAGAAAAGCCACATCGCTTTCGTCTCCTTGATTTCCTTTTTTCTACTACCTCGTTGTTGGTAACACCATTCAACAGGAACGCCAGCCTACGTTCAAACTGTGCCTCCACCGCTCTTACTCCATGACGTACGCTTCATTTTGCCGCTCCCAGTCTACTTCTCTGGCCATACTTCTCGTTATCATTTAAATTCTCTCTTAACAACTTTAATTATCCATGCGACACATGGATAACCGTATTACCTAACCCACAAGATATACAAAGTACGATACAATTACGTCAAAAAATTTAGCAATGTGGTATGCAGTCCCAGACTACGATTACAGTACACGAAATTAATAATCAAAAACAACCAAATACAAAACAAATACATTAGTGAACACCACATAAACAATACGACAACGTCTTAGCTACGGCGGGAAAACAGTCAACAAATGACACAGAAGTCACTGACACAAATGCACTACAAATAGGACAAATTAACACATAAACAACACAGTTAGATAATTAAGTATCTACAACATGCTAATGAACCATATTTATCTTTTCGTTTTTTATATTTAATAATAGTGTGGACACGCTCGGCAAGGACGAAAAATGACATTGAACCGTGAATTGTCTTTCAAAATATTTTCTTAAAGAATTTACTTTATTTACTGACGATTCATCAAGAACATTGACACATTTAATCACACTAGGTGAGCGTGGAAGTAGTTGGCAGGAAGTAACTGATGGAAAATTACCTTTAACAAACGTGAATTTATTCCTAAAAGCTTTTTCAAAACAGAATTAAAATTATAAGCAGAAAAGCACACTCGAAATATCAAGTCACAATTTAACAAATGTGAATTTTATTCCTAAAAGCCTTTTCAAAACAGATTTAAAATAATAAGCAGAAAAGCACTCTTGAAATATCAAGTCACATTTTAAGAAACGTGAATTTTATTCCTAAAAGCCTTTTCAAAGCAGATTTAAAATTATAAGCAGTAAAGCACACTCGAAATATCGAGTCACAGTTTTATTTAGAGGCAAGAACAATAATAACAGTAGGAGCCTTTGGGCTGAGAAGGTTGCCTGCTCCCTTTCAACACGGCTGTAGTCATGACCGCTCACAACAACCTCTGAAAGAGTGCACTGGTGCAAATCTGCAACACGCCAGATTACTATAAACAATTTTTTTAACAAACTCATACAAACATGTTAACTATGCACCCCGTAAGAGGAATGGAAATGGTACAACCCTCAAATTATTTGCCACCGAAAGTGCAATTTTTTAAATTTTTTGTAAAGGGCTCTTACAGTGGAAGGGTGGCAAGCTTACAACCTAAAATTACTATTTAAATAAAACCCATAAAATGCAGACTTACATAAAATGTACAACATGCTCTACATTAAACATATACCGCCTCGCAAGATGATAAGCAAGATAGAAACATATTTCAAGAATTCGGCTTTTAAGCAATAAATTCGTTAACATCGAATCCGACAAACATGACAGAGTCAGCTATTAACGTATGGCAGATTGACAGGGGGGGGGGGGGGGGGTTACTAAACAACCCGAACCGCAGATTGCTCTAAACCCCCTCAAGTCCACAACGGAAAAACGGACCTCCCAATTCACAATAACAACCTTCCTGCGAGTGGGCAAACGGAGAAGAATGGTGGGACGACCCCAAAACAAAGCGGCTGGTGACCTCACCATCAAAACAAGTAGAATTTAACAAGTAAATGAAACAACATATCTCAAATCCCTTAACTTCTAACAAACTGCGATATCTGATGAAGGCCTGGCGCAGCACCCCCAACGCTGTCCCGAACCGTCCGCTGCCAGCCGCTTCAACAGAGGCAGGAAGGCGCGCCGAACTCCCGTCGCATGGTGTCGCAGCTCGCCCCAGCCAGCCCGATGTCGTGGTTCTGCTCCTGTTGCTCTCTTATGAACCGCGAAGCCACTACACCTTTCTATACGGCGCTGCCCACTGGACTCACGTGGGGACCTCACATACGCTGATGCTCAAGGTGGACAAGTCGTCTCGTGTCTTAGTGCGCGACCAACCAACCGACCAATCCAACCGCCAGTAACCGTTGCCCGAGCAACTCGAGCAGGCTGGCGGCCTAATGCGCATACTCAGATGCAGGAAGTCAGCCCCGACTGGATGACCACTAGCTGAGATCTGTTACTGGCGGAGTGGCAGGTCTCTCAATTTCTGGCTTAAAGTTTGATCCAAACGACAGACATACTCGCACTCCGACGACAGCCAGACACTGACTGCCCCATGCTGAGCCGGCTGACCAACTGACTAGACTCGCCTCGACCGGCTGACTCACCCCTACCGATTTTTTTGCTTTATTGTATCTCAATTCCCCATCGGGGCGAGCTGGCAGCAGCATATGCGCTGCTCTTCAGCCGAAAGACATAAAACGAACAATAGAAGACACTTAAAAATATACAAAGGAGAGAATATGGTGAACATAGACATAAAAAAGGGGGAACATCATGGAAGGCAATAGACACAAAAAGGGGCGACTGTAAAATGGAGATAAAAACCGTAAAAAAGCAGTGCACACAAAAAAACCACACACTGGGACAATTAAAAGAACACAAGGCACAGTATGACCGGAGCATAAAAGTATCGACGGATGGCATAGCACATAACAAACACTGACAGCGAACCTCAAGGCAGCACACAATTAAAATCACATCTCTTGACACACAGGAGAAACAGCACTAAACACAACACTGACATGGCACACAGACGATGATAAAAACGGAGGATCTGCCCAGCGCAAGGAGATGAGGGAGACCGGAAGAAGGGTGGGAGGGAGAGAGTGGAAGAGAGGAGGGAGGGGAAGAGAGATGGGAGGGGGGCGCACTGAAGAGGGCCAGATAGGGAGGGATGTGAGAAGGAAAGAGGCAAGGATGGGATGCAGGGTCTCAGGGGGAGGCGGGGAAATTAGCTCTGGGAGAAGGAGAGGAGAGAAAAAAGGGACCCTGGGGAGAGGGGGGGAACAAGGCCAGATTATAGTTGGAAGGAAGAATAGATGTCACGGCGAAGTTCATCATCCGGGAGAGGGAGGCGCTAGAAATTGCCCTGATGAAGGAGATGGAGGGTGTGGAGGTGGAGAGTGAGAGTGAGAGTGGGAGGGATACAGTGATAGAGGTGTGGCAATGGGCGGGGGGTGGAGAGGAAGGAGGAAACCAGAGGGCGGGGGACGGGGGGAGGATCAAGCCTGCTGACAATATAAAGGATGTGGAAATGTTGGACCAACAGGAGGAGGTGGGGGAAGGGGATAAGTTCATACAGGAGCTGTGTCGGGGAAGGAAGGCAGATACGGAATGCAAGGTGGAGTGCATGGCGTTCGAGGATTTGGAGGGCTTTGCAATAGCGGGTGGGTGCAGAGATCCAGGCAACGCTGACATAACAGAGGATAGGACGGATGAGGGATTTGTAGGTGTGGAGGATGGTAAAAGGATGTAATCCTCATGTCCAACCAGACAGGAGGTTCAAAAGGCGGATGTGGGAATGGGCTTTCTGCTGGATGGTCTGGAGGTGAGGGGTCCAGGTGAGGTTCGGTCGAGGGTGAGGCCAAGGTACCTCAGGGTGGGGGTGAGCTGGATGGGACGACCAGAAAGGGTGAGGTAGAAATCATGGAGACGAAAGGAGCGGGTGGTGCGGCCTATGATGATTGCCTGGGTTTACCTCTACCGAGCTCATAGCCCCTCTTGAATGCACGTGAACAGGCAACCTTTCCACTTTCCCACCAGAGGGAGACACGAAAGGTGCGATTACCACAGCTGCGCCACCGCCAGAAACGGAGGACGACTGCTTCACACAACGCGCTGCGGCGCGCTCTCCAAAACAGCAATTTTTTTACCACGGATCAGACATCATCACAGAAGTGCCAAGGACCTAGATCCTGGCAGCGGTTTGCCAATGGAAATCTTCCTACTATCTAATCAGGACTTTAATATAAATGGTAAGGTAATGTACACCAGAACACAGGAACGAGTTGTGATCTAAATAACAATAGATCTATTCGTCCTTACCATCACAAGACAAATAAACGGGCCAAAGATTCGTCACGCAAACCTTTTATTTGACAAAAGCTTTCACTAATTTGGGGTCTATGGTGGACACAGTGATCACCTCGAGATCGATACACGACACTAACCAGAACACTAATCGCTTTATCTGACTTCATACACTTGAATCAGGGGTATGGGACAAAAACTACTCCACAATCAAGGATCTATACTCTACTATTCCATAAAGAAATATATGGTTCCAAAGGATGGGGTGCTGAACCGTACGCCGTAGCAGCGAATACTTTACCCTCCTGTTCGTCGGGACGGTACACCACAATACCCTCGGCGACTGAAGTCATGGACGGCAGCTATCCGTTATTAATGGCGAGCGCCCGAAAAATGAATGTACACGGTCTCGCTTTCGTCTAAATTGGAACGCAGGTATTTCCCTGCGATCCACTGAAACCCCGGTGGATTCCTATGTACAGGTGGACTCGTTTGCAGGTCTGCCAAACCAGTTTGATTCCGTGCCAATAGTATGAATGACGACATCTGTCAGATGTTTAGACGGCTGACTTAAAACAGATAAGTACAACCACGAATCACTCGTTGTGTGCATGATGCTTGCAGCAGTTCCTCTGACAATTCAAATGGTGAGTATTACAGGCTCTAAGTGGCACACTCACAAAGGACACAAGTCTCACCATTTAGGTAAAGACATGCAGTTCTTTACTAGCGAAGCGCCAGTACAAGAGTTGTTACTTCTCCTTCACTTTCCTCACCACCCCAGTAACAAAGGACATTTACATCTTAGACTACTCCCACTTTAGCACAAGCCAGTCATGAGCTGGAGTGTCGCATTTGGAGATGGGAGATTACCCTGGTTTTGCATACACAGATTTGACTAATCTACATCTACATCTAAATGAATACTCTGCAAATCACATTTAAGTGCATGGCAGAGATTTTAAGGATAATTGGGAGAAAAGGAAAAAAAGATTCAGCTTCATGGCCTCTTTCCCATGCGTTCACGCCATGTCTTTTGCTAACAACATGACCTGGACAGAACCACTTCCCCGCATAAAGAGATCATTATCGCCCCTGCTTCTTCCATTTCTAACTTTCCAAAGAATGTCAATAAACTCGCTCAAGGCCTCGTGCCTTCACAAATATGTTTTGTAACAGAGTCTGGACGTCTGGGAGCCAGTGACCTGTCCCATAGAAACTCGCAGAAAGCTCACAGTTGTCTCATCGGCATCATGCCTAACAAGAGCCCATCCTCTGCTTTATTGCCGGTTTTCAGTGCTCTGCCCATTGCTGCTGCGGCTTCTCGGCGCTAGTCAGCCTACCTGGATGAGGCCGCCGACCGACTGGCGCCATTCAACGTGCCTGCAAAGTGAGACTGCGGAACTCGGTGGTCCTCAAATGTTTTCACCCAGGTTATGCAGAAAAAAACGCTGCCCTCGGCCCTCAGCTGCTATACACTTTTACTGCAGCACCTTATTCCTTGGAAGGCAGGTAAGGCTTACCTCTATTCCTTCACTAGAGCACACAAGAAAGAGCGTTAAGTACTGCCCACCATTTCATCATGACTATGATGTCAGATCGTAACCAGGTATAGGAACAAAGATCAGCTTCCCTAAGAACATTGCACAGCACAACACCGACTGAGAAGTGAGACTGCCCTATAATCTCTCGTACTGTAAACTTTTTGTTTTTGATACATTGTATTGTTGGTTATCAATGTAAAATCGGTGGCTGCAAGAATTTTTTCAGCAATAAAAATATCAGATTTAAAGAATAAGGGGGATACATCATCCCCCATATTTTTGATGCCATATTTATGGTAAGAAGTGAGAGACCGCTTTTAAATATTTGTATCGTTAGATATGGCCGAGTTGTATAGGTAATGCATAGCAAAGGAATTTCTTGAAGGATATTTGTATTTGTGGAACTGTCCACTGCTATCATAAATGGACCCCTGATCTCTTTTATTGTAATACGTAAAGAAACACCACTTGGTTCACTTCTCTTATTACCGACCATCGATTTCAACATTCGCTGCAGATTATTTTCAGATCGGACTCCGCAAAGTCCAATTTGCCAACAGTGCTGTCTTGCAGCTATCATAAGGGGTAACTCACATGCAATTTCACTGTAGCACTGTAGAACACTGTTGAGAGTTTATTGCAGATTGTGCAACTTATACGTTTCTTGCGTTAGTATCATTATTAACCTATCTGTATCCTAAGTTGTGTTCACTTACTTTGTCAAAAATAAAGAGACACCAAGAATTTCTGGGCACTGCATCACCAGTGATTCATAAGGAATGCTGCAGGCGCTCGATGTGACTTTGTGAGCAATCCTTTAATTGCTTCTGGTGACGTAGTGGCGTAGACAGAGTGGGTAATCACTTGCTCGCTTTTCTGTTTGCAGGTCTACGAAGGAGAGAACTGCATGACCACAATCCGGCGACCTACTCTCCTTCGTGCCCCTGACGTCCACCTCCTACCCTTTGTTGCACACGCACAACACAATTTATCCCTTAATACGGTTTCAGTGCATTTAAACGAGATTTTTAATTTTTTATGTAGTACTATATATCAAATGCTTCGATTCTCTTCTCTTACAGTTTTAAGACACTTTAAGGTTCACTACTATACAATGCTGAGCTCCATGTATTCATTCTCAGAAATTTATTCCTCAAACGTAGGCTTTTTTAATACCAACAGACCACTCTAGGCCACGAATTACCTTTTCGCCTGTGCTAAGCCTATGTTTGATGTTATAAGACTTCTCTTCGCCAGGAATGGCCTTTATTTCAGAGCTAGTCTGCTGTGTATCGCCTCCTTGCTTCGTCCGACATGGGTTACTTTGCTTACGAGGTAAAATTCCTCACCTTCGTCAGCAACTTTCTCTTACTTCTCATTACATTTGTGTTTCTTCGGTTTGCTCTCAGTCCATATTCTTTACTCATTAGACTTTCATTCCGTGGAGTAGATCCTCTAATTTCTCTACATCTTCACACAGGATAGGAATGTCATCAGCGATTCTTGTCATTTATATCATTTTCTCTTGAAATTTAATCCCACTCTTGAACTTTATCTCTGTCATTGCTTCATATATGTCTAGATGTCAGTAGGAGCGAAAGAGTGCACTCTTTTTCATCCAAGCCCTTTGTCCTTGGTCTGCTAACTTTATTGTTCCCCCTTCGTTCCTGTCAATATTGTATATTACCCTTCTTTGCTTATAGCTTACCCCTATTGCACTCAAAATTTCGTACAAATTGCACCGTTTTACACTGTGGAACGCTTTTCCAAGTCGACAAATACTGTGAACGTATCTTGTTTCTTTTTTTTTTCAGCCTTGATTCCATTCTCAAGCACATCGTCGAGACTGCATGTCTTGTGCCTTTACCTTTCATACTGCAAAACTGAACGTCATCTAACGCATCCTCAAATTTCTTTCGCATTATTTTATATAATATTCCTGTTAGATGCTTGCTGATTATGGTATAGTACTCGCACTTATCCACCCTTTCTACTTTCGGAATTGTGTGGATGACATCTTTTCGAATGTCTCTTGATAAACCGTCAATCTCATAGATTCCACACACCAACAGGAATAATCACTTGGTTGCCATTTCGCCCAGCGATTATAGAAATCTATCTCTTCATTCATGAGATCAAATAAGAAAGCTCTTTCAAAATCGTAGCCGGCCGCTGGTGGCCGAGCGGTTCTGGCGCTACAGTCTGGAACCGCGCGACCGCTACGGTCGCAGGCTCGAATCCTGCCTCGGGCATGGATGTGTGTGTTGTCCTTAGGTTAGTTAGGTTTAAGCAGTTCTAAGTTCTAGGGGACTTATGACCTCAGCAGTTGAGTCCCATAGTGCTCAGAGCCATTTGAACCATCAAAATCGTACTCCAAAACTGGATCCCCTATCACTTCCATATCGACTCAAGTTTCATAAAATTATCAGACAGATCGGCCCCTTTAACGTGCACTTCCACCTAGCCGCGCTCTCCTCTGCGTCTGACAAAGAATTCCCATTGCAGGTTTAATCTTCCCACCTTCGCTTTCAGTTTCATCGAAAGTTGCTTTGGATTTTCTGTATGCTAAGTCAGCCCTTGTGACAGTGATTTCTTTTCCAATTCACATTTTTCATGAAGTCATTTCGCCTTGGCTTCCGGCACTTCCTGTTCCTCCATTCCCGAGCGAGTTATATTAGTGATTTCGTGACTTTCCATGAACATTTATTTTCCTTTTCTTTTTTTTAGATCAGTTGAGGTATTTCTTCTGTTACCCAAGGTTTCTTGGGAATTAACTGTCTAATGCCTTTTCTTGTCTTTCTGACATCAGTGATTCCTCTTTTCACAGATGTCCATTCCTCTTCTACTGAACTATATAATGCATTGTTCGTTAACGCTGTATCCACATCTTTAGCGAAATTGAAACGGGTCTCATGCTTCATGAGTACATGAGTATCCTTCTTTCTTCCACAACGATTCTTCCATACGATTAAGTCCACTCATCATCATTAATAACTTGTGATCTAAGTTTATGTGTGCTTCTCGGTACGCCTTACAATCCAGTATCTGACTTGGGAATATCTGACTGACCATAGTGTAATACAACTGGAATCTTCCGATATCTCCAGGCCTGTTCCAAGTGTATTTCCTTTTTATCGTGATTAGTCTATCTTCTTGTCGCTATTACTAGCTCAAATTTACTGCAAATCTTAGTCAGCTTTCTCCTCTCTCTCATTCCTACTAGCAAACCCATATTCTCCCGCAAACCTTTCTTCTACTCCTTCCGCTACTACCTCATTCCACTCCCTCATGTTTATTTTTGTCCTCTTTACGTTTTGAACTACCCGTTAAATATCCTCATATACTTCCTCTATCTGTTCGTCTTGTGCTTGCGACGTCCTCATTTGTACCTGAACTATTGCTGTCGGCGTTGATTTGCTGCCGATTCTGATGAGGACTGTTTACAGTAGCTCATTCTCTGCTGCATCTTTCTATTCGTAACGAATACCTCTCTCGTTATACCAGTTTCTGCTGCTGTTAATATTACCTCACATTCTTCCGACCAGAAATCCTGTCTTCCTTCCATTTCACTTCACTGAACCCCACTTAGTACTTTACTTTTCACATTTTGGAGCTTTCTTACCAATTTCGAATTTCTGACGTTCCACGCCACGCGTCAGTGACTTTGAGGTATTTGTAGTAATCATTATTACCACAGTACAAAGTTCTACTTAAAGAAATGGAAAGATTTATATGTCCAGTAAACTAAGTAAAGAAGAGTGTCTCAATGACGAACTAGAATCTTTTAGCTCAGGACAGAGTATGTAGAGAACCAATGGCTCAAGTTTAAAACGTTGGTTGACCATGCACTAGATAGATAGATACCCAGCAGAACTATTCAAAATAGGAGGGGGTCCTCCACGGTGTACGGTAACCGTAGAGGAACTTCTACAGACACGGAGATTACTGCGTAATAGATATCGAAGTCTTTTATTGCTTTGTCTAACAAAATGAACTAATATTTGATCTGTTGTAGTTAAAGATGAGACTTCTCTCAAAGCAGTCAAGGAAACCACGGTTGTGACCGGACGAAAGTAATTTCGCCATGTGACAACTGCTTTGCAACGGAACACCTAGGAGTATTGCCTCAGTTGAATTTTTGTACCACAGGAAAGGATGAGTGAAACCGATATTAGTGCCAGTGACGTTGAGAAACAGCTGAAATCGTTGAAGCAGAACAAAGCTCGCGACCAAATGCAATATCAGATTCTAAGCTTAGCTACTGTTTTAACTATACTCCGTAGCATGTCACGCGAAAAAAAAGTTCCCATAGCTGGAAGAAAGCACAGAGCACACCCGTGTTCAACAAGCGTAGCAGAAGTGATCCCCAAAACTGCCATCAAACACCTTTGACATGCTTTTCTTTTAGAATCTTCGAAAGCATTCTGGGCTCAAGCGTAATGAGACGTCTCGAATAGAATGACCTCCTCAATGCCAGCCAGTGTGGATCCCGAAAATATCGATCATATGAAACTCAACTTGCACATTTCTCACTTGCCTGAAAGCCGCGCATCAAGGCAGTCGGGTAGATGCGCTAATTCTCAATTTCCGAAAAGCATTTGGTTTAATACCAAATGTATGCTTATTATCGTAAGTGCGATTGTATGGGGCATGAAGCGAAATTTGTGGCTGGATTCTTTTTTGGTAGGAAGGACACTGCACCTTACGAGTATACTAGATGAAGCATCAGTGACACATGCAGCAGTAACTTCGGGTGTGCGCCAAGGAAGTGTTCTGAGACCATTGCTGTTCATGTTGCATTAGATATTATTATAACCTCAGACTTCTGGCGGGTGACGCAGTTATCTACAACGAGGTGCTGTCTGAGGGAATCTGCACAACTGTTCATGGGATTTTGATAAGATTTCAAGTGATGTTAAGTTTAGCAACTTGCTTTAAATGTTCATAAATGTGAAATTGTGCACTTCACAAAACACGTAGTACCCTATGACTGTAACAGTGATGAGTCAGAGCTGGTATCGGACAACTCATAAAAATAACTGGATGTAACGGTTAGATATTATGGAACGATGGCGTAGTTTCAGTCGTAGGTAAAGCAGGTGGAAGGTTGCGGCATAAAAAACAATTATGCGACCTGACCTAGAATATTTCTCAGGTGTGTTAGATACGTGCCAGGTAGGAGCAGCACTAGTGGTCACAGGTTTGTTTGACCAACGGGAGAATGTCGAGTGTGAGAACTGATCTGGAAGACGCTCGAAGGTGAAAGGTGGAAACTTACTTAGGTAGATTCTAGAAACAATTTTAGGTGATGGATCTAAGAGTATATTACAATCCCCAACGTATCGCCCGCACCTCCCCCCCCCCCCCGCCCTCCCCCAATTCCTACTGATCGTGAATGCAATATTAGAATTAGAATTAGAAGATAACGCTAATTATCGCTGTAGTGGGAAGTACCCTTTGTCATGCACTTCACAGTGGTCTGAAGAGTGCTAGTGTAGATATAGATTTAGATGTAGAAGTACCGACTAAAGTGCCCAGACATAACTCACCACGTGACCTCGCAAATTTAATCCATAACTACGAATCTTCCACCATTGAAATTTACAGATTTTCATACCTTGGCTGGAACAAAAGGGCATTGCCGAGCAATGACTAAGCCTAGAAGATTCTTCCCAGAATGAAACCTTTACTCCTCAGTGGAGTATGCACTTTTTCACAGCGTACTAGCAGATTAAAAGTGTGCCCTGGCCAGAGCACTGCCTGCGAAATGTCCCGGGTTCGAGTGGCGTTCCGTCAAGTGCTTTTATTCTGAAAGGATATTTGCAGACAGCGGATACTTCCCCGCAAAGTGACAGGTCCTTCTCGAATTGTCTACGCGTTTGACAGCAACGCGCTTCTGACTCGCCACAGCCGCGGTGGGCGCGGTGTTGTGGGTGGGGCGCGCCGGAGACTAAGGCATTGCCCGCCGCAGGTCGATAGCGCCTCGAGTGGCGGCCGAGGGACCCCACACGCCGAAACACGCGACGCGCCGCGCTCACGCACGAGGGCTCGCTCTTACGCACGAACACGCGCTCCACAGACAATGCGAACGCGCCCGCGGTGGCCCGGCGGGACACTCCTGTAGGATGTGCAGTGCGGGGTCGCGCGCCGAGGCGCCCGCCGGGACAATGAAGCGCTGTTCGCCTTTCCCACTGTGTCACTGTGACGACGATTTTTCGTATAAAGGCTTGTGAAGGGAGAGAGGGGGAAGAAAATACATACTTAGGTCATGCAAGGGCCAATGGATGAAAAACGGAATTCTTTTTCAAAAGGTTCTGTTACGTGAAATGGAATACAACACTTATTTATTTTCACCCTCAAGTTCTATGCTCTTACGGTAACTCGGGACAAACTTCTTAAGTCCATGCGCAAAAAATTCTTATGGACGTGTGCGTAACCATTTATGCACTGCTACCTGGATTTCCTCATCAGTGAACCTCGAATCATGAACATGTTCTTCCAGCAAGCTAAAAATGTAATAACCCAAACAAGTGTTAGGAGACGACCTTCAGGTCTCCCTGCACACACCCATGTGCATTTCCTTCGTTTGTGATATCAAATGTTTAGGAACCCACTTCACACACGCTTTCTTGAACATGAGTACGTCGTGTACAATATGGTGGGCAGATCCACCATTAATTTTCATTGTTGCTGCAATGACTCAACGTACTACGCTTGTTTTCCCATATCAGTTCATCATCTCTCACAATGTCGTTCTCCCCGACGGCACAGAGAAGTGTCATGGGCGTGGCTAATCTTCAACGTTTATTGTAGCCCGTTTGAGCTTACCTGCCCACTCGCACACTTTCCACCACGTTTCACGGCCATCCGAAGGTGAATTTCAGTTTGTTTCAAGCCTTCAGCTAAGAAATCTAATGACACTTCACCGCTTCACGTTGGTGCCCACCAGGATACGTGCCTCTATCTTGTTTCACTGATTCCCAGCGAGGCAGACGTGGCAGTGTCTTCCCATAATAGTTATAGGAGACTACCAAAAATAAACAAAGAAGGACAAACTTTGTCGAAGTTTTGTATTTTTTACACTACTTTTACCGTTATTTATTGAATGGACCTTATATCTGATTTAACACTTTAGTAGAATTTGTCGACCCAGAAAAAGCGTTCGACGAAGGAAAAGTGTTGAGATAGCTTCGGAACTCTCAGAAAATCACGAGAACGCAGTAGAGAAAAACGGGTTATATACAATATGTACTAGAACTACGAAGGACCACTAAGAATGGAATACCGACAACGAAGTTCTCTGAAGAGAACAGGTGTTAGACCAGGTTACAGGCTTCTTCTCCTCCGCTGTTCTTGTAAAGAGTAAGATAAAACTTCACGGTGAAAAACATCAATGATGCAATTTCGCTGATGCCATTGCAATCGTCAGTAAAAATGAAGAATAATTACAGGAAGTGTTGAATAGAATGAACAATCTCACGAGTACAGAATATGGATTGTGAGTAAACTGAAGGAAGATTCAAGTAATGAGATTTAGCAGAAATGAAACTGATCATAAACGTAATATCACAATTGGGGACCACGAAGTAGATGAAATGAAGAAATTATGCTGTCTTGGAAGCAAAATTACGCACGAAGGACGAGGCAAAGGGAACAAGTACGCCTGGAGCACAGGTTGTGGGGAAACCGGAAACGAACCTTCTATAGAAGGATGTTTAAAATCATGTGGACTCATAGATAAGAAATGAAGAGATTCTCTGCAGAGTTGTAGAGGAAGGAGACATGTGGAAAACACAGATGTAGAAGGAAATAAATGATAGGATATGTATTGAGGCGTCAGGGAATAATTCCCATGGACTCGAGGAAGGTGTAGAGGCTAAAGATAGTAGGAGAAGGCTGACACTGGAATATATCCCTCAAATAATAAATTGCAAGTGTTAATCCGAAATGAAAAGCTTCGAACTGGGGAGTAAATCCTAACGGGCCGCACAGATGATTTGCCTGAATCACCTCAGCTGAACTTCAGCAGAACACTGTTAGTTCAATGTTTTCCGTTGAGTCTTCGTAGGTTCATAAAGTTCCATAGCTCAAATCACTGTCGAGATCAGGGATGTAGAAAATGAACTGAAATGATCGTGAGACATTGATGCCCGAGAGGCCCCATCCGGGGAAGTTCGGCAGCCGGGTTGCAAGTCTTATATCAAGTGACGCCACATTGGGCGACTTTTGTGTCGGTGATGATGAGGACAACACAACATTCAGTCCAAGAGCGGCTGGAATCGAACCCGGGCCCCCGCACCGCAGACAAGCACGTTACCACTCAGCTAAGCAGCCGGTGTAGGGATGTCGGAAGATTCAAGGTATATATTTAAAAATAGAATCATCTATTAGAGTCACATTATAATGAACTGCCATGCTGCTACCAATTATTTGATATCACTCAAACTACAATTAACACACCATAATTTACATGTTAATCACCTCACTGAAAACAGCTGTTGCTTACTGAGCTATGTTGACTACCGAATATCTACATAAACACACAACTGTCGTTCTTTTCCGTAAAAATAAAGGTCTTTTATGGTGATTATTGCGACTTGACTTGTCGTACAGGTAACTGAATCCTTCAATTCTAGATATCAGATAATTGTATAATTTGTATAAGGACTGGTTAAAAGGCATGTGGTTTTTGAGTTTGTAGATATTCTCAATATCTCAATTTATAGTAGGCAGACGTTTGTAGAAGATCTTTGCATAGAATATAAAAGCATATTCTAAACTTTACAGAAGGCAGTAGGGACTGCTTGGTACTTTCTTTGTATTGTATTGTGCTTACGTAAGTAACAATCTAAAACTTTCTTTAAGATACGAATGTACCTGTATAGAGACTTTAAAAACTCCAAGCTAGATTAAAAGGACGTTTTTCTGTTATTTACACTGCCTAACTTTCTAACTTCTAATTAATGCTGAGCGAACAATTTCTTTACCTACTGCGTTGCGTACGAAAATAATTCCTTAACATACCAGGAACAGAAAATTTTCTAGATAAGTTTGCATCCTGATTGTGAAACATGCCACAGTTGTCGTCTGATTAGTTCATATATATGTCCATTCTAGCTTCTTATACTGCTAAACTGAAAGAATTTTTACATAAGTTCCAATTGTATGTATTCAATGATTATTTCTGGTCAGTGATTTCATTAACTCCCTCCACACTGCAGAAACTTATGCTCTCAGAATTGCCTCCTTAACCCGTCTGCCGTATCGATCAAATCTCGTTTGAATGTGTTACAATCCTACACACAATTGGCGCAAGTCTACAGACATACGGTATATGAGGAAATCAGCGCTGCTTACTTTGCTTACGTGTAAATGTGGGTACCGTACCGGCGCTTCTTTCCCCGTGGTAACACTGATGCAGAATATTTACCATCGTATGTTAACTATAGGACAGCCACATTACACCGACAGTGGCCTGTACGTATTGTTTTAAATAAGAACATAATGGAGCGGGCAGAGTTTGACACAAAAGTACGTAATTTTATTCTTAGTGCTTTCTTCATATGTTACACACATTTGTTTCCAACTTCTGTTTAGTCTATAGCGTTTCTATGCCTTTTTATATGGATGTGCTAGGGATGTGACGATATTACGCATTCTACATATTAGAATTAACTAATTTACTGTACTATGTTCGTTTGATGCATAATTAACTTTAATTTTCATATTACGTTTAACATTTTTGCTAATGTTGGTATATTTTATTATAGACAGTCTCTCTTGCATGGCCCTTCATTGATATTAGACAAACGTCCTCACGGTATTTCAAAGGAAACAGTCTGAGCCTGTTAAACTCTGCATCTAAGTCACTGATTGACGATCACAAACAGCTTTCAGGAAGTCATCTCAACGCCATGACTACAATAATATTTGGTCTTACCCTACTTCCCCTCACTTTCAAAAACTGCTATCAGTATCCACCAGTGACGCTGGCCATTCAGAGGGACCCTTAAGATCTTAACCAAATAACTCCGTGCCTTTGAAAAAGGGCAGGGAAGCATCCATTTATGTGGACGTGACCACGTACGGATTCAAGGTTGTGGTCTTGGGAAGGGAGGGAGGGCGGGAAGGGGGCTTGCGAGTGGGGAAGGACGATGTTCCTTACAGCAATCCTCGCCCTTCAGTGGTTCTAAATATAATGTACTGTACGTTTTAACGCACCACAGTTGCCTAGAATTTAATGAATTTAACAGTATAAATGTTTTAATATTACAGGGTGTTACAAAAAGGTACGGCCAAACTTTCAGCAAACATTCCTCACACACAAAGAAAGAAAATATGTTATGTGGACATGTGTCCAGAAACGCTTACATTCCATGTTAGAGCTCATTTTATTACTTCTCTTCAAATCACATTAATCATGGAATGGAAACACACAGCAACAGAACGTACCAGCGTGACTTCAAACACTTTTGTTACAGGAAATATTCAAAATGTCCTCCGTTAGCGAGGATACATGCATCCACCCTCCGTCGCATGGAATCACTGCTGCGCTGATGCAGCCTTGGAGAATGGCGTATTGTATCACAGCCGTCCACAATACGAGCACGAAGAGTCTACATTTGGTACCGGGGTTGCGTAGACCAGAGCTTTCAAATGCCCCCATAAATGAAAGTCAAGAGTGTTGAGGTCAGGAAAGCGTGGAGGCCATGGAATTGGTCCGCCTCTACCAATCCATCGGTCACCGAATCTGTTGTTGAGAAGCGTACGAACACTTCGACTGAAATGTGCTGGAGCTCCATCGTGCATGAACCACATGTTGTGTCGTACTTGTAAAGGCACATGTTCTAGCAGCACAGGTAGAATATCCCGTATGAAATCATGGCGGTGGATCGAGGAAGTACAATACATACTGACGAAACTAAAATGAGCTCTAACATGGAAATTAAGCGTTTCCGGACACATGTCCACAAAACATCTTTTCTTTATTTGTGTGTGAGGAATGTTTCCTGAAAGTTATGCCGTACCTTTTTGTAACACCCTGTATAATACACTTAATGTGTCTTACCTTACTCAGCTTCCTATGGATTTGCTGGCTCTAACTGTGGACTGAAGAAGCATGACATATTTATGGTTGATACCAGGTATGGCCTGGCTGTCGATAGGTGTCTTTACGCCGCTCGAATTCCCACTGCACCCGATCCTTACTCTAAGTGGGTCACTGCGTCAAAGTGTCTTGTAATTTTGTAGAATTCCTTATCCTTGTTAACCGCTTTCATGATACTCAATTTTCCGAAAGTTATCTAAATGATGTGAAAATTGAGGCACATACACAGAACTCTTATGGAAACGTTTGTCTTTGGTAAAATGTTCTTTGGGGGTTGGGAGATTTATCCCTAAGTCTACCTTCGCACTTACTGCTTATTTATTCATTGCATATGTCTCATTACGTTGTAACATATTTGAAGGTCGACTAAAAATGTTATCTGCCTCAGAGGCTCAGCGTTTTGTTGCTGAGTACAGGCTTGGCGACCACGGGGGCTCACAATCTGTGACATTCTGTAGGGAGCATTGAGAATTATATGCGTATTCACCATAGAGTGGAAAAAGGCCAGGGTCTTCATTTGTTACAGGAGCTTGAAATTTATAAAGAATCAACAAAACTGCGTAACTGGCAGAGCGATCTTGTACCTACCACTTACTTACTTTTGTTTGACACTGATTTATTTCAATCATTTTTTTATCCTTTACTGTATTTCAATTCCCCATCAGCGCAGGCTGGCAGCAGCATATGCGCTGCTCTTCGGCCGAAAGACATAGAACAAACAATAGAAGACATTTAAAAACAACAAAAGAGAAAACATGGTGAACATAGATATAAAAAAAGGGGAACATCATGGAAGACAATAGAGAAAAAAGGGGCGACTGTAAAATGGAGGTAAAATCCGTAAAAAAGTAACACACGCAAAAAAACCACACACTGAGACAATTAAAAGAACACAAGGTGCAGTATGACCAGAGCATAAAAGTATTGGCAGATGGCGTAGCACATAATAAACACTGACAGTAACACTAAGTACAAGGCCAGCACACAATTAAAATCACACCTCTTGGGTATATGGGTATATGTCACAGGGGGTATATGTCACAGCGAAGCTCATCATCTAGGAGGGGGAGGCGCTGGAAATTGCGCTGATGAAGGAGATAGAGGGTGTGGTGGTGGAGAGATACAGAGAGAGGCACAGCAATGGGCAGGGAGAGGATGGAGAGGAAGGAAGAAACCAGGGTGTGGGGATCAAGCCTGTGGCCAATGTAAAGAATGCCGAGTTGTTGGAGGAACAGGAGGAGTTGGAGAAGGGGATGAAATCATACAGGAGCCGTGTAGGGGAAGGAAGGTGGATACGGAAGGCAAGGTGGAGCGCATGGTGTTCGAGGGCCTTGTAAAAGTGGGTGGGTGCGGAGATCCAGGCAACATTGGCATAACAGAGGATAGGATGGATGAAGGATTTGTAGGTGTGGATGATGGTGGAAGGATGCAATCCCCATGTCCTGGCAGACAGGAGATTCAGGAGGTGGAGGCAGGAATGGGCTTTCTGCTGAATGGTCTGGAGGTGAGGGGTCCAGGTGAGGTGATGGTTGAGGGTGAGGCCAAGGTATCTCTGGGTGGGGGTGAGCTGGATGGGACGACCATAAAGGGTGAGGTAGAAATCATGGAGGCAGAAATAGTGGGTGGTGTGGCCTATGATGACTACCTGGGTTTTGGAGGGGTTGAGATGGAGGAACCACTGGTTACACCAAGTGGTGAACTGGTTAAGGTTGGTTTGGAGGGTGCATTGGGACCGTTGAAGGGTAGGATAGAACGCCATGAAGGCGGTGTCATCAGCATACTGGAGAAGGTAGACAGGTGGGGGTGGCTTGGGCATATCAGCCATATACAAGAGATAAAGGAGAGGGGAGAGGACAGAGCCCTGGGAGACACCAGCAGTGGGATAAAAGATACAGGAGTTGGTGTTGTGGAGGGTGACACAGGATGGACCGTACGAGAGGAAGGAAGCAACCAGATGGACAAAATTGATAGGCAGGGCGTAGGTTTGGAGTTTAAGGAGGAGACCGGGATACCATACACGGTCATAGGCATTTTGGAGGTCGAGGGAAACAAAAATGGCGGAGGGATGGGAGTTGAGCTGAAGGGAGAGAAGGTGAACGAGGTTAAGCAGTTGGTCTTCAGCAGAGAAGGAGGCCACATTGAGTAAGGGGGAGGAGGCGGTGATGATTAAAGTGCTGATGGATATGGTGGGAGAGGATGGATTCGAAAACCTTACTTATTTTCAGTCATTTTTTTCCTTTATTGTAATTTTTATACCTATAAATATACGTAGGTAGGCTGCCAGCAGCATCTTATGCTGCTCTTCAGCCATCGATTCGACAATGAGAAGACCATGAAGAAGGTACATAATGGAAAGCGGTCCTCCATTATCCTGCTGAAATGTAGTGTTTCGCAGGGATCGAATGAAGGGTAGAGCCACGGGTCATAGCACTTATGAAATGTAACGTCCATTGTTCAAAGTGCCGTCAATGCGAGCAAGAGGTGACTGAGACGCGTAACCAATGGCACCCCATACCATCACGCCGGGTTATGGTGTACTCAACGACGAACCTGGCTGCACGAATGGCAAAACGTCGTTTTTTCGGATGAATCCAGATTCTGTTTACAGCATCATGATGGTCGCATCCGTGTTTGGCGACATCGCGGTGAACGCACATTGGATGCGTGTATTCGTCATCGCCATACTGTCGTATCACCCGGCGTGATGGTATGGGGTGCCATTAGTTACACGTCTCGGTCACGTCTTGTTCGCATTGACGGCCCTTTGAACAGTGGACGCTACATTTCAGTTGTTAAGACCCGTGGCTCTACCCTTCATTCGATCTCTGCAAAAGCCTATATTTCAGCAGGATAATGCACGATTGCATGTTGCAGGTCCATTTTCTGGATACAGAAAATGTTCGACTGCTGCCCTGGCCAACACATTCTCCAGATTTTTCACCAACTGAGGTCTGGACAATGGTGGCCAAGCAACTGGCTCGTCACAGTACGCCAGTCTATACTCTTGATGAACTGTGGTATCGTGTTGAAGCTGCATGGACAGCTGTACCTGTACACGCTATCCAAGCTCCATTTTACTCAATGCCCAGGCGTATAAGGTCGTTATTACGGCCAGAGGTGGTTGTTCTGGGTACTGATTTCTCAGGATCTATGCACCCAAACTGCGTGAAAATGTAATCACATGTCAGTTCTAGTATGATATATATTTGTCCAGTGAATACACGTTTATCATCTGCATTTCTTCTTGGTGTAGCAATTTTAATGGCCAGTAGTGTACCTTATAGGCCCATGACACACTTTATTGATTGTATCCCGCCTTTATTTTACGTTATTCAATTAATCATGGAAGACTTGCGTATGTCTACAGCAGCGTCATCGGGTGAACTTACAATACAATCATCTTGTGGCTACTGTGCGGCTGTTTGTTTTGAACAGCAGAGCTGCTGACGAGATGACTCGTGCATATGCTGTTATTTATATATACTTCACGACGGTGGTGCTGATTTTTCATTTAACATTTGACCATGCCACTATGGCTGCAGTGTATTAGGACATTGTTTTTATAAAACAGATCTGAAGATAGTCATTATAGACCGAAACCGGTAATCAGTACGTAAAGTAAACTAGACGATACGTAAAGGAAATTTATTCTTGAGCTGGGGACTGTAAGTGCCGCCAGCCTCCTGTCACCATAAGCTCTGAGCATGCTTCAAAGACCACTGTATGGCGCGGCAGTGGAACGTTGTGTGTCACAGGGAACAGGGATCTTGGCTTGACTGCTGGGATCGTGAGGATGGTAAAAATCTCTATAAAAAATTCCTCAGTCTCAAGGTGTGGTGCGCGCTGATGAGATGCATGGCTATTGACGTGGAACAGTCCTTAGCGGGCTACCTCTGGGAAATCTGCCGCACCTCAGTTGTATAAGGCTTACCTAGGCACGCGGAGTTCTGTCTAGGTGGATCTCTGGTTCCCTAGCTGCTCGTGGGATCGTGGAGATGGATCTTGTGAAATCTTCTCTTCCTCCTCCCAGCAGAAAGGATGGGCAATTGGTAGATACGAACCCCCAAAAATGTTATCCCTAGAATTTTAGGTAAAAAAGATAGGACAATGCATGCGATTAAATCAGATACATTACCTTGCAAATACAAAATTGGAATGTGCAAAAACGGAACAGTTAACTTAAATATCGCATTTATCTCCACACAAGAGAACTGTGTCTTCATTATATTTACAGTTTAAATCGTCATTGAAGTATGGAAATATTTACTTTGCTTTGTGAAACACTGTAATAACTGTGTCAAAGGTAGCATGAGATGTGAGTGCATATCTATTGGCCTTGTGACGTACGCCCATATTTTTCAGGTATGTATTCTTAGTTGACACCAAAGGTCAGTCATACAACTGAGGGTCTTACAAAACTACAAAAGCTGTAAAAGTCTACTATGTATTTACGAAATATGTCTTACTTATTGACTGGGTATCGTCTTCATTTTCAGTTATTTGCTTCCTTAGAGCGTCATTTTTTTTTCTTTCAAGTGATCAGTGTTCTGACTGGTTACAAGCGACCCGAAGTGAATTTCTTTTCTGCGCCATCCTATTCATTTCAGAGTAGCTCATGCACCCTATGACGTCAGTTACTTGCTGGATGTATTCCACTCTCTGCCTTCCTCTACACTTTTTACATTCTACTGTTCCCTCTAGTACCATGGAGGTTATTTGTGTCTAAACACATTTTTCTGTGTGTTGCTTTCTTTCTCAATTCTGTGGAGTCATTCCCCCATGAACCATGGACCTTGCCGTTGGTGGGGAGGCTTGCGTGCCTCAGCGATACAGATAGCCGTACCGTAGGTGCAACCACAACGGAGGGGTATCTGTTGAGAGGCCAGACAAACGTGTGGTTCCTGAAGAGGGGCAGCAGCCTTTTCAGTAGTTGCAAGGGCAACAGTCTGGATGATTGACTGATCTGGCCTTGTAACAATAACCGAAACGGCCTTGCCGTGCCGGTACTGCGAACGGCTGAAAGCAAGGGGAAACTACAGCCGTAATTTTTCCCGAGGGCATGCAGCTTTACTGTATGATTACATGATGATGGCGTCCTCTTGGGTAAAATATTCCGGAGGTAAAATAGTCCCCCATTCGGATCTCCGGGCGGGGACTACTCAAGAGGATGTCGTTATCAGGAGAAAGAAAACTGGCGTTCTACGGATCGGAGCGTGGAATGTCAGATCCCTTAATCGGGCAGGTAGGTTAGAAAATTTAAAAAGGGAAATGGATAGGTTGAAGTTAGATATTGTGGGAATTAGTGAAGTGCGGTGGCAGGAGGAACGAGACTTCTGGTCAGGTGACTACAGGGTTATAAACACAAAATCAAATAGGGGTAATGCAGGAGTAGGTTTAATAATGAATAGGAAAATAGGAATGCGGGTAAGCTACTACAAACAGCATAGTGAACGCATTATTGTGGCCAAGATAGATACGAAGCCCACACCTACTACAGTAGTACAAGTTTATATGCCAACTAGCTCTGCAGATGACGAAGACATTGAAAAAATGTATGATGAAATAAAAGAAATTATTCAGATTGTGAAGGGAGACGAAAATTTAATAGTCATGGGTGACTGGAATTCGAGTGTAGGAAAAGGGAGAGAAGGAAACATAGTAGGTGAATATGGATTGGGGGACAGAAATGAAAGAGGAAGCCGCCTGGTAGAATTTTGCACAGAGCACAACATAATCATAACTAACACTTGGTTTAAGAATCGTGAAAGAAGGTTGTATACATGGAAGAACCCTGGAGATACTAAAAGGTATCAGATAGATTATATAATGGTAAGACAGAGATTTAGGAACCAGGTTTTAAATTGTAAGACATTTCCAGGGGCAGATGTGGACTCTGACCACAATCTATTGGTTATGACCTGTAGATTAAAACTGAAGAAACTGCAAAAAGGTGGGAATTTAAGGAGATGGGACCTGGATAAACTGAAAGAACCAGAGGTGGTACAGAGATTCAGGGAGAGCATAAGGGAGCAATTGACAGGAATGGGGGAAATAAATACAGTAGAAGAAGAATGGGTAGCTTTGAGGGATGAAGTAGTGAAGGCAGCAGAGGATCAAGTAGGTAAAAAGACGAGGGCTAGTAGAAATCCTTGGGTAACAGAAGAAATATTGAATTTAATTGATGAAAGGAGAAAATATAAAAATGCAGTAAGTGAAACAGGCAAAAAGGAATACAAACGTCTCAAAAATGAGATCGACAGGAAGTGCAAAATGGCTAAGCAGGGATGGCTAGAGGACAAATGTAAGGATGTAGAGGCCTATCTCACTAGGGGTAAGATAGATACCGCCTACAGGAAAATTAAAGAGACCTTTGGAGATAAGAGAACGACTTGTATGAATATCAAGAGCTCAGATGGAAACCCAGTTCTAAGCAAAGAAGGGAAAGCAGAAAGGTGGAAGGAGTATATAGAGGGTCTATACAAGGGCGATGTACTTGAGGACAATATTATGGAAATGGAAGAGGATGTAGATGAAGATGAAATGGGAGATATGATACTGCGTGAAGAGTTTGACAGAGCACTGAAAGACCTGAGTCGAAACAAAGCCCCCGGAGTAGACAATATTCCATTGGAACTACTGACGGCCGTGGGAGAGCCAGTCCTGACAAAACTCTACCATCTGGTGAGGAAGATGTATGAGACAGGCGAAATACCCTCAGACTTCAAGAAGAATATAATAATTCCAATCCCAAAGAAAGCAGGTGTTGACAGATGTGAAAATTACCGAACTATCAGCTTAATAAGTCACAGCTGCAAAATACTAACACGAATTCTTTACAGACGAATGGAAAAACTAGTAGAAGCCAACCTCGGGGAAGATCAGTTTGGATTCCGTAGAAACACTGGAACACGTGAGGCAATACTGACCTTAAGACTTATCTTAGAAGAAAGATTGAGGAAAGGCAAACCTACGTTTCTAGCATTTGTAGACTTAGAGAAAGCTTTTGACAATGTTGACTGGAATACTCTCTTTCAAATTCTAAAGGTGGCAGGGGTAAAATACAGGGAGCGAAAGGCTATTTACAATTTGTACAGAAACCAGATGGCAGTTATAAGAGTCGAGGGACATGAAAGGGAAGCAGTGGTTGGGAAGGGAGTAAGACAGGGTTGTAGCCTCTCCCCGATGTTGTTCAATCTGTATATTGAGCAAGCAGTAAAGGAAACAAAAGAAAAATTCGGAGTAGGTATTAAAATTCATGGAGAAGAAATAAAAACTTTGAGGTTCGCCGATGACATTGTAATTCTGTCCGAGACAGCAAAGGACTTGGAAGAGCAGTTGAATGGAATGGACAGTGTCTTGAAAGGAGGATATAAGATGAACATCAACAAAAGCAAAACAAGGATAATGGAATGTAGCCTAATTAAGTCGGGTGATGCTGAGGGAATTAGATTAGGAAATGAGGCACTTAAAGTAGTAAAGGAGTTTTGCTATTTGGGGAGCAAAATAACTGATAATGGTCGAAGTAGAGAGGATATAAAATGTAGGCTGGCAATGGCAAGGAAAGCGTTTCTGAAGAAGAGAAATTTGTTAACATCGAGTATTGATTTAAGTGTCAGGAAGTCATTTCTGAAAGTATTCGTATGGAGTGTAGCCATGTATGGAAGTGAAACATGGACGATAAATAGTTTGGACAAGAAGAGAATAGAAGCTTTCGAAATGTGGTGCTACAGAAGAATGCTGAAGATTAGATGGGTAGATCACATAACTAATGAGGAAGTATTGAATAGGATTGGGCAGAAGAGAAGTTTGTGGCACAACTTGACCAGAAGAAGGGATCGGTTGGTAGGACATGTTCTGAGGCATCAAGGGATCACCAATTTAGTATTGGAGGGCAGCGTGGAGGGTAAAAATCGTAGAGGGAGACCAAGAGATGAATACACTAAGCAGATTCAGAAGGATGTAGGTTGCAGTAGGTACTGGGAGATGAAAAAGCTTGCACAGGATAGAGTAGCATGGAGAGCTGCATCAAACCAGTCTCAGGACTGAAGACCACAACAACACATTCCACTTAAATGTCAAAATTATGCTGTAGCTCCATATATATAAATAAAAGTCGACTCTATTCTGTTCCGGTTTACCCAGAGTCCGTAATTAACTACCATAGAGTTTTGTACTCGAAACGTACGTTCTCAGAAATTGCTTACTGTATTATAAGGCGTCTGTTCAATACCGGTACATTCCTCTCAGACAGGAATGCGGCCATTGCCTGTACTAGTCTACTTTGTACGTCCTGCTTGCCTGGAACCTCACGGGTTATTTTGTAATTGTTGTCGGAATTGCTTAACTTGATCTACTTCGCGACTAACAATTTTGAAGTTAAGATTCTCGCTATTCTCATTTCTGCAACTTCTCACTACTTCGTCTTTTTCGTTCTTACTCTCAGTCCAATTGTGCACCCATTACAGTAATAATTTCATGCAATTAATTATGTAATTCTTCGGTGAAATACTGCAGTCTAAAAGCAGTGATCAGTAGTTCGACCTCCCCTTTTGCGAGTGCACGTTGAGTCTTCAGGTTTTAGAACCTTTTGTAACAGCTTCTCAATTTCCCATGGGTTGTTGACTTCCACGGTTGGACTTCTTATATATCTTAGATGCGTTAATGACCAGCCACCCGGGGTACCCCCAGTATCATGAAGACCACAGAAGAGGATTCGAAACTTGATGTATTCTGTAAGCTTCAAGAATAAGATGTGGCCCAACAACTCAGAGGATTTTGTTATTAATTCCCCAGCACTCACTGAAACTCCTTGGAAGTTTGCAACATATTTTCCAAGATTAGTACTACACAGAGCGCAGACTGTCAACGAAAGTCCGAGTGTACGATTAAGGTTACCAGATATGTGAGTGGCTCGAAGATATCTAAAGTGATTGAGCCCAGTACATCATCCTCGGCGGTGAGTGTTCTTCAGGGACAAGAGTATCGTCAGGGGTGCCCCAGGGAAGCGAGATAGGAGCGCTTTTATTCTCGGCATTCATAGATTACCTGACGGACAAAGTGAGCAGTAATTTATAGCTGTTTGCTGTTGATAATTTGGTGTACGAGAAGGTGTCGTCGTTTAGTGACTGTAGAGGGAACAATAAGCGTGATAAACCAAATACGAAATGCACGTCTGCTGTTCAATCTATACGTCAAAGAAACAATGAGTGAAATAAAAGAAACGTTCAAGAGTGGGATTAAAGTTCAACGTATAATTATATCAATGATAACATTCGCTGACATCACTGCTATCCTCAGTCAACGTGAAGAACACTTTCAGGATGTGTTGAATGGAATGAACTCATTAGAGAGTACAGAATATAGACTGGGAGTAAATGGAAGGAAGACGAAAGTAGCAGAAATCAGAACAGCGAGAAACTAACATCAAAACCGGTGATCACAAAGTAGTAGAAAGAAGTTAAGTACTTCTGATAAAGCATTCCGTCTTCAGGACACAGGTGGCCCATCAGGACCATCCGACCGCCGTGTCATCCTCAGTTGAGGATGCGGATAGGAGGGACGTGTGGTCAGCACACTGCTCTCTCAGTCGTTATGATGGTTTTCTTTGACCGGAGCCGCTACTATTCGGTCGAGTAGCTCCTCAATTGGCACCACGAGGCTGAGTGCACCCCGAAAAATGGCAACAGCGCATGGTGGCTGGATGGTCACCCATCCAAGTGCCAGCCACGCCCGACAACGCTTAACTTCGGTGATCTCACGTGAACTGGTGTACACACTGCGGAAAGGACGTTCCCAAGTACTTCTGCTACCTAGGCAGCAAAACAGCCCATGATGGACGTAGCAAGGAGGACGTAAGAAGCGAGACTATCAGTAGCAAAAAGGGCATTCCCGGCCAAGAGAAGTCGGTTAATGTGAAACAAAGGCCTCAATTTTATGAAGAAATTTCTGAGAAGGTACGTTTGGAGCAGAGCTTTGTATGATAGTGAAACATGGACTGTGGGAAATCCGGAACGTAAGAGAACCGAAGCACTTGAGATGAGGTATTACAACAAGAGAAAATTTGGTGGACTGATAAGGTAAGGCGTAGAAGAGGTTCTCTGTAGAACCGGCAAGGAAAGGAATATATGGAAAACACTGACAAGAAGAAGGGAGAGTCTGACAGGACATCTGTTAAGACATCAGGCAATAACTTCCATGGTACTAGAGGGAGCTGCAGACGGTGGAAACTGTGGAGGAAGACAGAGATTGGAACACATTCAGCAGCCGCGCGGGGTAGCCGCGCGGTCTTAGGGCGTCTTGTCACGGTCCGCGCGGCTCCCCCCGTAGGAGTTTCGAGTCCTCCCTCGGGCATGGTTATGTGTGTTGTCCTTAGCGTAAGTTAGTTTAAGTTAGATTAAGTAGTGCGTAACATTAGGGACCGATGACCTCAGCAGTTTGGTCCCATAATACCTTACCACAAACCTCCAATTTCCACGTTCAGCAAATAACTGAGGACGTAGGTTGAAGTTGCTGCCCTGGGGTGGAAAGGTTGGCACGGGAGAGGAATTCGTGGCGGGCTGCGTCAAACCAATCAGAAAACTGAAGACTAGAAGAGAAATAAACAAATAAATAAAAAAGAATATACGAGATTTCTAGTTGGGTGATGCGTGACAGCCGGCCGAAGTGGCTGTGCGGTTCTAAGCGCTGCAGTCTGGAACCGCGAGACCGCTACGGTCGCAGGTTCGAATCCTGCCTCGGGCATGGATGTGTGTGATATCCTTAGGTTAGTTAGGTTTAACTAGTTCTAAGTTCTAGGGGCTAATGACCTGAGACCCATAGTGCTCAGAGCCATTTGAACCATTTTTGATGCGTGACAGTTTGATCTATACGCATAAAAATATAGGCCGGCACTGTTCGAATCAGCATTAATAGGGTGTAGCCACACTCAGGCGTAACATCTCAAAACGATATGAGATTGAATGAGAGCGTCAGGTTGGTAGTAGGGAAGTTAAAGGAGACGGCTGCACAACCTCATCGCCATCCATTCTTGAGTACTGTTCCAGTGTTTGGGATCCCTACGAGGTGCTTCTTGAACTCAAATGTGAGTCTCTAAACGGAAGACTAGGGTCCTTGCCCAAAGGAGTGTTGCGTAAATTTAGAGAACCGGCATCTGATATCGACTGCAGAACGATTCGGATGCCACCAACGTACATTTCGAGTAAGGATCATGATTATAAAATGCGAGAAATTAGGGTTGATACCGAAGCTTTTAGACAGTCGTTTTGCCGTCCCACTATTTGCGAGTGGAACAGTAAAAGAAGTGATTGGTACTGGTACAAGGTACGATCCGCCGTGCACCTTACGTTGGTTTTGCGGAGTGGTTGTAGATGTAGGTGGAGACGAGAGACAGTGATGGGCAGCAGCCTAGAGCAGGGCCGTGACACACGCGGCGACTGATCTGCTGGTAACAGCGTCGACCACGAGCTGGCTGCGACGCGCGGGACGGCGCTGCTCGGCTGCCTCTGCCACGGTGCTCGCCACGCACAGGCGCCGCACGCGCCGTTACGCACGCACGCACCCGCACCGCGTTGCTCTGCTCCGCGCAGCCTCTGACGGCAAAGCGGCCGCGAATTCCGCAGGCCTGCAGCCATAGCCGCGCCGCGCGCTAATCACCAGACCGTCAGCGCCCCGGCTGACGATCCACCCGCCCTGCCGTGTCTACTAATAACACTAGAGCGACGCGCTACGCACAGACACATCTAAAACACGATCGTGCCGAGCCCGTACCATCTTGGAGCTGTGGAGCCACTATTCAGCATAACCTATCAACAGAAACGGAGTCTGTCCAAAAAATCTCGGAACATTCGTCGTTTCGCGTCTAGGTTGTGTTGGAGCGAAATGCGGTTGGCATCCTTGCACAAGCGTGTTTTTAATATACAACTGCCGGAAGATTCATTGTTGCATGTCTGTTACTGTTCAGCGCTGTATCGAGTAGAGCGTTGTGTCAAACAGTTCCCGAATTTCGAGATGGCAGAGTTATTGGTGTAACGCATCTGCATTAAGTCTTTCGTGAAACTAAAGAAAAGCTTCACAGAGACAGCCAAATAATGCAGGAAGCCTACGGTGATGATTGCTTAAGCCGTACTAAGTGTTACGAATGGTTAACACTATTTACGCTACTGGCCATTAAACTTGTTACACCAATAAGAAACGCATATGATAAACGGGTATTCGTTGGGCAAATATATTATACTAGAACTGATATGTGATTACATTTTCACGCAATTTGGGTGCATAGATCCTGAGAAATCAGTACCTACACCAACCACCACTGGCCGTAATAACGGCCTTGATACGCCTGGAGATTGAGTCAAGCAGAACTTGAATGGCGTGTACAGGTACAGCTGTCCATGCAGCTTCAACACGATACCACAATTCATCAAGAGTAGTGACTGGCGTATTGTGACGAGCCACTTGCTAGGCCACCATTGACCAGACGTTTTCAGTTCGTGAGAGATCTGGAGAATGTGCTGGCCAGGGCAGCAGTCGAACATTTTCTGTATCCAGAAAGACCCGTACAGGACCTGCACCATGCGGTCGTGCATTATCCTGCTGAAATGTAGCGTTTCGCAGGGATCGAATGAAGGGTAGAGCCACGGGTCATAGCACTTATGAAATGTAACGTCCATTGTTCAAAGTGCCGTCAATGCGAGCAAGAGGTGACTGAGACGCGTAACCAATGGCACCCCATACCATCACGCCGGGTGATGGTGTACTCAACGACGAACCTGGCTGCACGAATGGCAAAACGTCGTTTTTTCGGATGAATCCAGATTCTGTTTACAGCATCATGATGGTCGCATCCGTATTTGGCGACATCGCGGTGAACGCACATTGGAAACGTGTATTCGTCATCGCCATACTGGCGTATCACCCGGCGTGATGGTATAGGGTGCCATTAGTTACACGCCTCGGTCACCTCTTGTTCGCATTGACGGCACTTTGAACATACTGGGGGCACTCCACTTAAGTAATTCGGATCTTCTAGTGAGTTTTGATGTAGTTTCCGCCAGCTGTAGTGGCCGAGTGGTTCTAGGCGCTACAGTCTGGGACCGCGCGACCGCTATGGTCGCAGTTCGAATCCTGCCTCTGGCATGGATGTGTGTGATGTCGTTAGGTTAGTTAGATTTAAGTAGTTCTAAGTTCTAGGGGACTGATGACCTCAGAAGTTAAGTCCCATAGTGCTCAGCTTGCAGATTCCTTGATTCTAATTGGTCAACAGTTTGAATCGGACCTTGTTTCGACATACTCTTTCCTCAACTTATTTTATGTTTAATCAGGAATATTTTGTAGAGTCCGACGGTGTCGCCATGGATAGCCCTCTGTCTCCTCTGGTGGCTAACTTTTTTATCAAGGATTTTGAGGATAGAGCACTTGAATCAGCGGTCTGTAAACCAACTGTTTTTTGAAGATACGTCGATGACACTTTCATAGTATGGCCCCACTGAGAAGAAAAGATAATGCAGTTTTTTCATCATCTCAACTCCATCCATGAGAATATTCGATCTACTATGGAACTAGAGACAGATGACTGCCTTCCATTCGGGGACATTCTGTCTATTGTAAGCCCACGCACACTGATTTGTATTTGCATTCTTCATGTTGCCATCACCCAACCCAGACGATGAGTGTACTTGCACACAGGGTGCACACGGTGTCTGATGCTGAGAATTTGCCTGAGTAACTGGCACGTTTGAGGACGGTGTTCAAAGACAACGGGCACTGGACCCGGCAAATTAACAGGGCCTTCTTAACTAGAGCCAGGAACCGGGAAGTGGTAAAGAGGCGAACGCGCCAGCCAAGTCCCTAGCTTTTCATCCCTTTATCGGAAATATCTCCTTCAGGATAGCAAGGATTCTTAATAATTTTCATGTGAAAGTGGTTTTCCGTCCACCTTCTAAGATTCCCGAATTTTCTGGGATCGGTGAAGGATGATTTGTTACTGCGGAAGCCGGGAATTTACAAAATACCGTGTCGATGTGGTATGGCCTATATAGGAGAGACAACGCGTACAGTGGAAGAGCGTTGTACAGAACATCAACGTTGCACTCGCCTACTACAACCCAGTAACACTGCAACTGCGGAACATTGTATTTCTAACGGACATTCAATGGAGTACGACAAAACTTCGATTTTTGCCACTGCAACAACTTTTTGGGACTCCATTATCAAAGAATCAGTTGAAATACGCATTGCGGGAAATCTAATGAACAGTGACAGTGGTTAGCAATTGAATAACGCATGGAATCCCGTCATCTCTGAAATTTGCTCGAGACGAAGACGCCAGAAGACTTCGATAGATGCGGCCAGCTGAATACTGCAGTTCCACCAGCGAGGGCGCTGCCTCCGGGCGGTGTGGCCCTTCTGTCTCCGCGACTGCAAACATGCGCGGCAGTACTATCAGTGCACTATATAAGCTGGAGCGGGGAACGTCTTCGTCAGTGCTCGTTCGGCTCACCTGAAGATGGCTGGCAGGTGTCCAGCCGAAATATCGTGCAATGAAGTTTACGACGACCGGTTGCATGCCCGAAATCTTTTTGAACAAGTTGAACCGTGATTTATTTTCAAAGAATATTCTTAAGAAATTATTTTATTTACTAGCGATTCATCAAGAACATTAACACATTTAATCACACTATGTAAGCATGGAAGTAGTTGCCAGCGAGTAACTGATGAAATCATAACCAAATTCCTTTTAACAAATGTGCCTAAGAACATTTTTTAAAAGAACCATATTTAAAATTATAATCAGAAAGCACCCTCTCAATATCAAAGTTACAATTTATTCAGAGGCAGAAAGAAACAAGTTTTGACTGTATGAGCTTTCGGCCAGAGAACCTTCCCGCTCTCTTTTGACAAGGCCGTAGTTACGACTGCTCACAACAGCCTCTGAAAGACTACACTGGTGCAAATCTGCAACATACCAGATAACTTTAAACTAAGAGTTTTAACAATTCACACAAGCGCACAAACTATGCACTACCCATAGGAGGGACGGAAACGGTACAAAACACTAACAATTAAAATATTAACCTTGCTACCGAAGGTGCAACTTGATTTTAACCTTCCCCCGGGTGGGCAAATGGAGAGGAATGGTGGGACGGCCCAAAGCAAAACGGCTGGTGACCTCACCAAGAAAACAAGTAGAATTTAACAAGAGTAAAACCAACAAGATATCACTAATCACTTAACTTCTAATAAACTGCGATTTCTAGAGAAGACCTGGCGCAGCAACCCCAAATCGCTCTCCCGAACTGTCCGCTGCCAGCCGCTTCAACGGACGCAGGAAGCCGTGCCGATCTCCCGTCTCACGGCGTCGCAGCTCGCACCGGCCAGACTGATGTCGTGGGTTGACTCCTGTTGCTCTCGTGTCGACCGCGAAGTCACTACCCCTCGCTGTACGCCGCGGCCCACTGGACTCACGTGGCGACCTCACATGTGCCGACGCTCAAGACGGACAAGTCGTCTTTTGTCTCAGTGAGCGACCGACCAACCGATCGGACCAACCGCCAACGACCATTTCCTGAGCAAACTCGAGTAGACTGGCGGCCTAACGCGCAGACTCAGATGCAGGAACTAAGCCCCGACCGGACGACCACTCGCTGAGTCCTCTTACTGGTGGGGTGGAAAGACTCATTTTGCCGGCTTTAAAGATAGATCCGAACGATAGACATGCTAGTACTCCGAACGACAGACAGACACTAACAAATGCGGACGTGAGACAGACCCAGACTGACCCACTGGCAAGTTTTTTTTTTTTTTTACTTTACTGTTATTTTAAAGCCTGTACAACAGGCAGGCTGTCAGCAGCACACTACGCTGCTCTTCAGCCATAGAATATACAAGCAGCAAAAACAGTGAGAAGACACAAGTTACAGAACGGTGGGCAATAAAACAGGACACACATAGGGACAAACACGGAGCCGTTCACACTGGTCGATAATCCACGCTGCTAACTGATGAGACGACACACGAACACTGAAGATGACGATGGCACTGGTGAACGAGGGAGTGTGACGGTGAACACTGAACACTAAACACGACGGCACACACGAAACACTGATGGCGGTGATCTCCGGCGCGCGAATGTCCACGTAGCGTGTGCGAGTCCGGGGACCTGCCAAGAGGGGAACAGGGGTGAGGTGGGGGAAAGGGGAGAAAAAGGATGCCAATGGCTGAGGAGACGGGGGCAGGAGGAGAGGGACAGGGGAGGTGAGGCCCAGGGGAGGAGGGGGAGAAAAGGAGGAGGGAGGGAAAAGGGAGAGAAGGGAGGGAGGGTGCCCAGAGGAGCAAACACATGAGGAGGGCGGGAGGATCAAAGTTGGTAGGAGGGGTAGATGGAGGGGAGGAGGGCATCATCAGGGAGGGGGAGCTGGCGGAAGCCACCTTGGGAGAGGGTAAGGAGGGTGGAGAGATGGAGACCGGGTGGGACGTGGGAATACAGGTGCGGCAGCGGGCAGGGGTGGGAGAGGATCGGGGAGACGAGCGGGTGAGGAGGATCGAGTTTGCGGGAGGTGTACAGGATACGTATCCTCCCACTGGCAAGCTCATAGCGCCTCTTAAATGCACGTGTACAGGCAACGTTTCCCCTTTCCCACGAGAGGGAGACACCAAAGCTGCGATTGCCACAGCGGCGCCACCGCCAGAAACGGAGGGCGACTGCTTCACACTACGCGCTGTGGAGCGCTCTTCAAAACAGCAATTTTTACCACGGCTCTCAAGTGTTATAATTGTCTAATAACTATTGTAAATGACACACTTCGATATTATTTAATATATCGCAAGGCGATCGTTAAACCTGTAAATCACGGATTTCAATTAATCTTAGGTACTTTGTAAGTGCGCCAGTCCAGAGTACCTTTCTAGCGGCTTTTCGAGAGCTACGGTCCCAAATTTCCCAGTTTTATGTGCAGTAGTTATGCCCATAACATTAGTCTTATTTCGAAGAAAAAAGCGTAGTGGAGTGGCTAACAGTCGAGTCTACCATGTCGGCGGAACAGATTTAAATCCTGTCTGTGTACAGTCTTTTTTCTTTCAATTTCATTGTACACATATCATCAGACAGTGAGAGTCATGTAAAACTATTTAGAAACTACACCACCGAAATGTATCCCACTTTCCCAAACCTGTGACATTTATTTTTAGAGGCAGGTTAAAATTTTCAATAATGAAAATCAAAATGGTCCCAACTTATTCAGGACTTATACAGAAATCTCCGAGAGTAGATTCCATATAAAAACGTTCTTTAAATAAGCATCAATTTAGGTGCATCTGCTTTCACAGGAATGTTCATATACGCTTTATTCGCATGGAAGTTACCGAAGAATCTTCTTTGAATTTAAATGAACTGTCTTTTCTGGCATCTCTTCTGAAAAGTACGTGTTTCTGTGGGGCAGCAGCTTTCATTAAGTGTGCGCGGCACTCTACGAATTTGTGTTTCGGTTGCTTCTACGATAAGTACAACCCGGAATTCTCTTGTAGCACAGCAACTATGTCGATTCCGTAATCCATTCTGTAACAGATTATGCTTATCCATTACGGATTTTTGGAACTTATTTACATTCTGTAATAATCGGAGTGTACATTTGAATGAACTTTGCTGTAATAATTGAGGTATTTAACAAATACCTACAGCGAAAACATTTTTGAATAATTTTGCCTGACTTATTTATTGAAACAGTGTACAACGAAATTGAAGAAGAAAAAAACCACACGGGCACGATTTGAATCCATTCCGCCTGTGAGGTAGCCGTAAACCTTGCCGCTGAGCTACGCTTGTTTTTTCGCAACATCATTAACTCTACAGGAATATGAGGTATGCATAAAGCTATGGATCTGTCAACATTCGTAATATAGATCTCATACGGTGAATCGAACCAGATAACGTAGTTAGCACTTGATGTTCGTCATTGTTCAATACGGCTCACACAAATGCATGTCTTTCTTAATTTTGGTAATATTATTACCCTGTCACTTGCCTCTGATATATATTTTTTTGCATATTGTCGAAATTGCTCTTAAGGTCTCTTCTGCTGAATGTTTATGAAAGTGAGCTATTGAATTGAGTTCGGTCCGCTTTTATAGATCACGTAGTTGAAAAAGTTACCATAGAGAGACGTAACCACGTTATTCTTTTGGTTATAGCATTCGGTGTCATTATTTCATCAGTTGCTATATATCTCCCATCATTTCTCCTTACGAATGCTTCCTGCCCCTTTATACGATGCCGTACAATACTATAACCTTTACAAGTAAAGCGACGTTTAAAAATGTCCACTAATCCACGCTCATGACACACGTTCGGAGTAGACAAAATTTCATTACGTTCTCAGACCCAGGTTTACCGTAGTTCTGTTGACAGGCCTTTTCCCGATGTTCTCTGAATCTTTTTCGGTTTTTTTTTCCTTTATTCTGTTTTTAACTTCAGTTCTTGCTAGAAGAACGATGCCTTGTTGATGTTGCTTTTATTTCTAGACAATCTATGAATGTAGCTTACTTCGGAAAAATTAATTCTGATTTGTTATAGTTTAAAATTTATTCTTGCAACATCTATAGGCTGACAAATAACGCCAAAGACTTTTTTCGAATGTTCATGAGTCCTAAGCCACTTTCATCATACCTCAAGGACGCAGTAATCCCATGCATATGAGTCGGCAAACAGATCTTGTAACGTTCTTAGTAATTCTCAAACTATCGCAGCAACTGGTGTAGATAAAATGCTTTTGGAAGTAAAATGCAGTTGATCATCTATACTGTCTTCTCCACACCTAAAGCATAGTGTATCAGCAGATATCATAAATCCATCTCCTTTCCATACAAGTTGGCAAACAATTATTTTAATGTTCTTAGTAATTCCGGAGGGTATGCGTAGGCACTGACCTAAACAGAATGCTTTCAAACGTATAGTGCAGTTGATCAGCTCTAAAGTCTGTATTTCATTCAAATCTCTATTTATGTGTCCCCTTACTATCTCTTTAAGTTTGCCAAGCATCAATTCTCAGCCGGCCGCGGTGGCCGAGCGGTTCTAGGCGCTTCAGTCCGGAACCGCGAGACTGCTACGGTCGCAGGTTCGAATCCTGCCTCGGGCACGGATGTGTGTGATGTCTTTAGGTTGGTTAGGTTTAAGTAGTTCTGTTCTAGGGGACTGATGACCTCAGATGTTAAATCCCATGGTGCTCAGAGCCATTTGAGCCATTAATTCTCAGTTTGCTGCAGCCGTTCTGAGAGAAAACTAATTAAAGCTTACTCCCAATGATTGGTGCACCCCTATGAGTCGTCCGCGTAAACAGTTGCCATCTTTTTTGTGGTCATGATCTTAGGCCCCTCCACTTCACTGTTGAGACATACAGTATAACAACATGGAGAGCGAACTGTCCTTTTGATTTCAATGTCTTTAGTGCAATGAAAATTGACGATTATTCGACCTTTTATACCTTGACTATATTCCGTAGTGAGTTTAGAAACTGATCATTAGATCCCATTTTCTCCAGACTCTTAAAAAGCAGCAGTGATTCACTCAATCGAGCGTCTTGGCGAAAATCGATAAAGGCCAAGCACAATTTAGCTTTACTCGCTGCGAATTCTGACACAATGTTTCTGTAGTCGTTGACGGTTTTTAGGATGCTAGATTCAGACAGGTCTGTTAAATCACCATTCGGCTACTGAGGTGATCGTCAAAAGCACGTGGCATAGTATTTTGTGAGATATAGAGCTGAACATTCGACTTCGTTATGAAGGACGACATGCTGTTCCCTCACTGAACAGAAACATGCTGACTTGTTTTAGCTGTACCTTAAATCTAAACAAAGCCTTTCGTAAATTTTCAGAGGATTCTAGAATAGTCTAAAGCCGTCGTTGAAACTTTGCTAACTTGTCGCTCTATGACTCATGAAGAGTTAAGTCATCCGTGTCGCTCATCATTATACCTGTTTTACATTAACGTCTTCCTTCTCCACTTTCTTTCACGTCTAGTTACAGGCTTGTGTTATCTTCCCACAGCGAACCTCCACTTCTGAAACAAAGTTACGATTAGAAATAAGAGTAAATGAGCGTTTCGCAACTGATCCTTTCTTATCGTCTAACTGCTGAGGACAACGACGTGTCATGTAATTTTTTGTTGTTTCTTAACAACCACTGCGCAGTCTCCATTATGCGATGTGACCCCCATATTATGACCGATGCCAATGTCTAGTAACTTAGTGTTACATTCTCTTTCCGTGAATCGACCCCTTTGGAAGGGAAAATTTACAAAAAAAAGAGTAGTCTTGGTGGTCACGAAGAAATCAACCATACAGCACCCCATGGCCAAGTGTCCATTTGGCGCTTCGAAGTGGACGCCTGTGTTGTTGGTTGAGTATATAGAAAAGAAAATTGAGGATATTTTTAGATGACGATCAGTTTGACCTTAGGAAAGGTAAAGATACCAGAGAGGCAGTTCCGACATTGCGCCTGATAATGAAAAAAAGACTGAAGAAAATCAAGAGACGTTCATAGGACGTGGAAAAAGCTTTCGACATTGTCAAATGTTACACGATCTTCGAAAGCCACAGAAAAATAGGGTTAAGTTGCAGGGAAAGAGGGGTAATATGCAATATGTGAAAGAACCAAAAGGGAAAAGTAAAACTTAACCACAAAGAACGAAGTGCTCGGATTAAAAAGGGTGTAATACAGGGATGTAGCCTTTCGCACCTAATGTTGAATCTGTAAATAGAAGCAGGAATAAAGGAAATAAAAGAAAGCCTCGAGAGTGGAATTAAAATTCAGGGTGAAAGGATATCAATCATAAGATTTGGTGATGACTTTGCTATCCTCAGTGTAAGTGAAGAAGAATTACAGGATCTGTTGAATGGACGGAACAGCCTGGTGAGCACAGAATGCGGATTGACAGTAAAGAAAGACGAAAATATTGACTAACAGCAGAAACGACAACAGCGAGAATTGGGTTCAAAATGGTTGAAATGGCTCGAAGCACTATGGGACTTAACATCTGAGGTCATCACTCACATAGAACTTAGAACTACTTAAATCTAACTAACCTAAGGACATCACACACATCCTTGCCCGAGGCAGGATTCGAACCTGCAACCGTAACAGCAGCGCGGTTCCAGAATGAAGGGCGTAGAACCGCTCGGCCGAGAATTGGGGATCACGAGATGGACGAAATTAAGAAATACCGCTATCAAGGCAGCAAATTGGCCCGTGACGGACGGAGGACATAAAAAGCGGCTAGCACAGGAAAAATGGGCATTCCTGTTCTAGGGAAGCCTGTTACTATCAAACATGGGCCTTAATTTGAGGAACAAGTTTCTAAGAAGGTACGCTGGGAGTACATAATTATACGTTAGTAAACCATGGACTGTGGGAAAACCGGAAAAGAAGTTAATCGAAGCATTTAAATGTCTTGCTATAAAAAAAATGTTCAAAAGTAGGTGGACTGACAAGGAACGAGGAAGTTCTCTGCAAAATAGGAGAGAAAAGTAATATATGGAAATGACTGATAAGAAGAGGGTACAGGATGATAAGACATCCGTTCAGTCATCAAGGTGTAACTTCCATGACACTAGAGGGAGCTGTAGAGAGTAAATATAACCGGAGAAGACAGAGATTGGAGTACACCGGTAAATAACTGAGGATGTAGGTTTCAAGTTCTACTCTGAGATGAAAAGTTTAGCACAGGAAAAGAACTCGTTGTTGATCATAGAATTACGGCTTTCACGACCATGACATAGCTGCTGGCAAGCCTTTCGGGATGTGAGGTCGTGGTCCAAGAAATTATTCCGTTCCTGACGTTTCGTTCAGGAGTGCACTGAACATCTTCAGAGTAGCTCTTCCGCTGATTCTTGCCGCTGACTGGTTGGACGTCCGAGAACGACATACATACTGTAGGAAAGGGGGCGTGGTCGAAGTTTCACGTGATGAGCGGAAATAATCCTTGTCAAAGATAAAACTTAACTGTCGATTGTCGTCTTGTCAAAGATAAAATTATCTAGCGATTCTACTGAGCTAAGTTTTATTGCCACCTATTTTCTATTAAAATTATCCTGATGCTTATAAATTTCAAGGGCTTCTCTACATAGCCGTGGATAATATTTTGACGTTGTAGATAAAATCTGTTTCAGATAACTTCACTTCGTGGTTTCTTAACTGAAGAGCATTCTCTGCTACAGCTGATGTCCCCATTTCTCCTAGTCGATAAACACTTTTGTGCTCTTTTAGCCGTGTATTTACACTCTTCTTGGTAGTTCCAATATAAACTTTACCACATTTACATGGAATTTTGTATACACCACATGTCGACAGAGGAGGGCTTTTATCCTTCACTAATCGGCGAACCTGACTTATTTTCTTTGCTGGTCTAAAGACCGGTCAGATGTCAAGTTTCTGTATAATCTTACCGACCTGATCCATTACTTTTTAAATAAAAGGGAGGGAAACTATTTTTCTGTTGTTGTGTTTCATCCTTGTCCTTCGGTCTTCTATTCCTTGGTCACAAAATTCTCTATACCCCTTTCCCTGAGTAGCCATTTTCTCGAAGGCTTGCTTCAAATGCTTTATTTCAGCAAACAGCTGTTCGGATGTGCATAACCGCTCGGTTCCATCGACAATACTTTTAATGACACCTCTCTTCTGTTGTGAATGGTGATCGAAATTTTTATGCAAATATCTGTCGGTATCTGTTTCTTTTCCGAAAACTTTATGTTCCAAACCTCCATTGCATCGTTTCATAACTATAACATCCAAGAAAGATATTCCGTTATCATTTTCTATTCCCATTGAGAAGTTGATTTTTGGACTAATTTTATTTGGATGATCAAAGAATTCGTCCAAAGCATTTCTACCATGAGGCCAAACCACAGATGTGTCATCTACAAATCGATACTATCGAGATGGTTTCTTATTTGCTTTGTCCAGAGCCGATTGTTTGAATTTCTCCATATAGAAATTAACGATCGCAGGAGTTAATGGGTAACCCATTGCTACACCGTCAAGTTGCTCTGTATTCATAACAACAGTAGCATTCCCTTTATCAGCAGGAAGAACCACTATCATTTCATCTGCATTTAAATCTCTGAGAGCCTTCCTCTCCTCTTTTGTTAAATTGCTTTCCAAAGGTTTACTGTGGCATAAGACCCTGGTGGTTTCGATTCGAATTGCATTTGCAGAGGTGTCATTAACATTCTTGTCGATAGAGCCGAGCGGATATGCACATCAGAACACCTGGACGCTGCAATAAAACATTTGAAGCAGGCTTTCGAGAAAAATGGTTACTCAGGGAAAGAGGTAAACAGAATTTTGCAACCAAGGAACAGAATATCGAAGGACATGGATGAACCACAACGACGGAAAAATACAGATTTTCTCCCATTTATTTTAAAAGTAGCGAATCAGACCAGTTAGATTTTACAGAAACATGACATCAGACCAGTCTTAAGACCAACATAGAAAATAGGTCAAGTACTCCGATCAGTGAAGGATAAACGCCCTCCTATGTCGACATGTAGTGTATACAAAATTCCATGTACGTGTGGTAAAGTTTATATTGGAACTACGAAGAAGAGCGTAAATACAAGGCTAAAAGAGCATAAAAGTCTTTGCCGACTAGGAAAAATATAAACATGAGCTGTAGCAGAGCATGCTCTTCAGAAAGGAAATCACGGAGTGAAGTTTTCTGTAAGATAAATTTTATCTACAAATTCAAATTATTGTCCACGGCTATTTAGAGAAGCAATTGGAATTTATAAGCATCAGGATAATTTTAATAGAAAAGAGGAGGCAATGAAACTTACTGACATATGGACAGTAGCTCTGCAGAATCGCTAGACAATTTTGTCTTTGACACGGCGACAATCGAGAGTTAAGTTTTATCTTTGACTAGGACTCTCTCTTCTCATCACGTGCTACTTCGACCACGTCCCCTTTCCTACAGTATATATGTCGCTCTTGGACATCCGACGAGTCTTCACCTTCACCCCCCTCACCACCCCTATCTAAATCTCCTCTGCCATGGCGCAGCAACATTGCAGGATGCTTCACCATAATGTCAGCTCCCTACCCACCCACAAACTCCTCTTCCTCCACATCCTCCATCGACACCACGTGGATGCCTTCATCCTAAATGAAACCTTTCTTCAACCTCATATCTCTATCTCCACAGCTTCTTATACCCTCCACTGCACCAATAAGCCGTACCCCGTGGTACGTGGTGGGGCTGATATCGGTCACCTCAAGGACCTCCATGTTCGGCTCCAACCTCAACAATCCTGCTGAGCATCTCACCCTCAGCCTCTTGTTCCCCACCCTTACCATCATATGTGCCACCATCTGTATCCACCCTCGTACCCCCATCTCATACGATTTTCTGGCGCACATTGATCGCACCTTCTCCACATACGTGATTGGCACAGACTTCAGCATCCACAGCCATCCTCCTGCCGAGCTCCAGAAGTGTCATCAATATATCACAGCCCTCGAGGACGACGTCGTTCCCCTCCCCCGACACATCCAAGCCGAATCCAACACCATTCCCGACGTGATTCTAGCCTCTCCCAACCTCCTTTGGCGCATCACGGTGGATGTCATTGACCAAATTGGCAGTGACCGCGTCCCATCCTCCTCACTATCTCTGATGGTCGCCATCCCCATCCCGTTCCACACTCTGACGTTCTTTCTAAACTTGTCCATGACTACTCCCACGCCAACTGGGATGTCTACTGGGACGCCATACACACCCAGGTCGAACGCCATGACCCTACCCACCAATCTCCTGATGATATCTCCAGTACTGCTGCCTTCCTCGGTCAGACCTTGTCTGACACTGTCGCCACCCATATCCCTACCAAAGCCATCCACCCTCACCACCCAGCCCTGCCCCCACAGGTTGCCCACCTTCGTGAATCCCGTCACCTCTACTGATCCTTCCTCCACACTCGTGGCTGGGACACACTCACATGCCACTGGCAGTTACAATGACACATCCGCAACCTGCTTACTGTGAAGAAACGCCATGGATGGCGACAGACAAGCACACAACTAAACACCACACTCCCAATAAACTCTTCCAAGTATTGATCTGCTTTTCGCTGCCTTACTGGGAACTGCCCTACCCCACAGTACCTTCTCCTCCTTGATGACCATCGCTTTCCTGACAACCTCATAACGACAACCACTTTGCCTCACACCTGTCTGATGTCTTTTCCATTCCAGATGATCCCCAATTTGATTATTCCCTCTTCCCCGATGTCCTTGAATGTACTGAAACCTACACTCCTTCCCTTGCTCCTAGCTTCCAGTACTTGGGCCACACACCACCATCACTACCATCACTACACAGGACTTCAGCCTCACACTCCACATTAAACACTGATTCCAGCTATGACCACTTTACCTACCCCCATCTCAAACACTGCCTTCCCTCCTTTCTTGCAGTCCTTGCCGCCCTATACAATGTAATCCTCCAATATCCTGATGTTACCGAGCGAGGTGGCGCAGTGGTTAGACACTGGACTCGCATTCGGGAGGACGATGGTTCAATCCTGCGTCCGGCCATCCTGATTTAGGTTTTCCGTGATTTCCCTAAATCACTCCAGGCAAATGCTGGGATGGTTCCTCTGAAAGGGCACGACCGACTTCCTTCCCCATCCTTCCCTAATACGATGAGACCGATGACCACGCTGTCTGGTCTCCTTCCCCAAAACCAACCAACCAACCAACCAGTCCTGATGTTCTCCAAGCCCATCAAGCCTCCATTTGATGCCTCTTCCTATAGCCATTGGTGTTCAGCAAGCTCTTGGAATCCATCCATACCCGGCACATCCATCACCACCTCCACCACCACCACCTCCTCCCCAACACCCAATGTGGCTTTCGACCTTCCTTCTCTGCTGATGATCAGCTCCTATGCCTCACTCATCTCCTCTCCCTGCAGCTTAACTCCTGTCGCTTCACCATTCTTGTCTGTCTAGATATCAAAATGGCCTATGACAAGGTATGGCATCCCATTCTCCTGTTTAATCTCCTGACCTATGGCCTTCCTATCATCTATGTCCATCTGATTGCCTTCTTAATCTCCCACCACCCCTCCTACATTACCATCCATAACGCCGATTCCTGGACCTTCTACACCTCTGTGGGTTTGCTCCAGGGCTCTGTCCTCTCCCATATCCTCTAACTCCTGTACACGGCAGATATGAGACAACCCCACCCCCTTTCCAATCCACCTCCTGTAGTATGCTGATGACACAGCCTTCCTTGCCCTCACTCCTACCCTTCAACACGCCGAACGCCTTCTCCAGAATTACCTTGACCATTTTGCCACATGGTGTAAGCAGTGACTCCTCAAAATCAATCCTTCCAAGACCTAGGCAATCATTGTAGGTCATACCACACACTCCTTCTGGCTTCTTGATTTTCCCCTTACCATCTGTACTCGTACTCGTCCTGTCCGCCTCCCCCCACCCTAACCTACCTTGGACTCACCAATGACCATCGCCTCGTATGGATCCCTCATGTCTGCTCTATCCAATCCAAAGCCCACAACCGCATCCATCTCCTTAAACTCCTATCTGGCCAGACATGAGTGTTGCACCCGTCTACCATCTTCCACATCTACAAATTCTTAATCCGTCGCAACCTGTATTATGTCAGTCCTGCCTGGATATCTGCCCTCCCCTCCAAATTCTAAATGTCACTCCAGATCCTTGAGCGCCATGCACTCCCCTCACCTTCTGTATACGCCTCCCATCACCCTTGCAGATCCTCTATGAGCTGATTCCTCTGCCCTATCTGCTCCTTTTCCTCAAACATGTCCGCGACCCCTACACCTTCTGCCGACTTGATACCCCTCATCCCCTGGTTGGTCCTCTCCTCTCCAAGCCCTGCCAGCTGAAGATGTCCAGCGCAGTCCTGCACGAAACGTCAGGAACGGAAGAGTTTCTTAGACCACGACCCCTCATTCCGAAATATTTACCAGCAGCTAACTCGTTGTTGGCCGCATCAAACCAATCACACTATTCTCAAGACTGACGATAAAATATTTCAGAATTTTAACGTCTGTGATGGTCACGAAAGCACTTTAGCTGCGCTTAGTCGTGACACCACGGACGAATATTGTTGCTTTTACGTGAGCAATGATCATGAGGGATATGTTCGGAGGTTTCTTATCACTGCATTAAACGGAGGTAGACGTATGTGCTCAGTCATTTGTAAGATCGTTGAATCTGCAGTTTCACTGCAAACGTGTCCATTATCGAGCACTATATCGTCTTCATTTTGCGTTACTCATTGATATGGGTTCTACCGACCGGTTAAAGACCTAGCATTGCTTCTCTGAATTCGTTCGAAGCCTGATGTTATGCTTATTTGATACTGACTCCAACCACTGAAACAATACAATTATTCTTACAATTGTCTCCTATGCGATTTCCTTTACTGAGACACCAATCACTGGTTTACTGAGAACTGCTCTATCCCACAGTACCTTCTCCTCCTTGATGACCATCGCCTTCCAATAAATCTACGTCTTCTTTGATTCACCTTCCCTAACACTGATTTCACGTGGACGTTCCATCTCATATTGTGTATTTGTATCAGCGATAAATACTTACACGATGTATTTTATGATTTTAAAATCCTTTTTACTCTACATCTGCCCCTATGTCTGCACTTTTCCAGCTACATTATGGTGTATGGTGGAGGGTGCCTAGTGTATTACGACAACTTCTCCTCTTTCCTGTTCTCGTCGTGAATGGTCCACATATCTTCATGACATAGCTAGGAAGGAGCAATATATCGGTTGACTTGAAAGCTACTACCGTCTTCCAAAGCGTGACTAAATGTTCAGTTAAAGTTTTGCAACAAGTTTACCCTGAATTTTTTCCAAATTTTAAATATGGTTCTGTGATAACGTAATTTGATTTGTAAGTTCTACCTACGATGGTAGTACGTTCGCAACCCCACTTTAAACACCTAACAAGCAATAACGAAAACCGTCCTGAAGAGACTGAGATGATGATGAATTTGCTCCGAACTGCCTAGGTCAGCAATCTTTGACTCGGCGACTTAAGTGATAGATGTAAATACTGCGAAAGACAGCAGGATAACGTACGGAGAAGCTTGAGGAATGAATTTTTTAGTATGACGAAATAATAATTTGTGGCCCAGATACTATTTGGAAACATTATATTGGTGCATACATGTAAGGCATGACAAGACATGTTGTGCAATAGTGAGATTCTAATTCGCACCAATACTGCGCACGATAGATAACCCTATTTAGGTCTTTACGAGGTTTTTTCAATACCACGCATATATCAGTGAAATATTGGTACATCACATGATCAAAAAGATTACCGTAAAAACATTACTCATTTCAGTAGTGGAGAGAAATGGCCAGTTTGTCATCGATCACAGATGTGGTTGTCCCAAGCGGATATATCCAACTACTGGCCCACGTGCTCTTGATCTCATAACAAAGAACTGCAAGTTTACGCCATTATTTCAAGAAACACACATCACGCGAATGTATATTATTTTTTATAACATAATACAAAGGTAACACTATCAACAAGAAAAAAGGTGTTGCCCTCGAAAAGCACCGACTAAGCCAACAGCATGCAGCGATCTCACCAAAGGAGTTGAAAAAAGATGTTGAAAATGAACATCTGCATCGTCCTTCACCACAACCAAAATCAGAACATCCTTACACTTGCGAGTTCCGGCCTCATAGTGGCTTTCTATTCAGACCATGTTGTTATCATTCGATTGGTAAGATTGGCTCGTACTAGCCAGAAACTTTGAGTTCACGAGACTACCCAACGATATTTGCATGAGCCGGCCCAAGCAATGCTACCAGAATGCCATAGCTACATTGGTGCAACAATTGATGAAAAACGCGCGATGCGCTTGCGCACTCAGTCGAAAGGAGTCGCTGCGAGGAGCCTTGCTGGCAGCCGACGCCTATCATTCCGTCAAGGATCGTACGCTTTGGGAATGTTTACAGTAAATCACATGCTGCTGCACAATACCTCTCTGGCAGAGTCTTCCACTGGTGTTGGCTGAGCATCTTCGTGAAACTTATTAAATGAACCTCTAACGAAACGCTCTTCTTTAGATGTTCTCCATTACCTCTTTCAATCCTATCTGGTACGAATTCAAAATGGACGAGCAACATTCAAGAAATGGTAGAACGAGTGTTTTGGTACGTATCTTCTTTGTGCGTAGACAACACTTCCTGCCAATTCTTCCAACGAATCTGGCATCTGCATTACCTGCCATTAGTTTCATGTGGTTATACCAATTTAAATCGCTGGGTACCCATTCTCACAGATACACTCCTGGAAATTGAAATAAGAACACCGTGAATTCATTGTCCCAGGAAGGGGAAACTTTATTGACACATTCCTGGGGTCAGATACATCACATGATCACACTGACAGAACCACAGGCACATAGACACAGGCAACAGACCATGCACAATGTCGGCACTAGTACAGTGTATATCCACCTTTCGCAGCAATGCAGGCTGCTATTCTCCCATGGAGACGATCGTAGAGATGCTGGATGTAGTCCTGTGGAACGGCTTGCCATGCCATTTCCACCTGGCGCCTCAGTTGGACCAGCGTTCGTGCTGGACGTGCAGACCGCGTGAGACGACGCTTCATCCAGTCCCAAACATGCTCAATGGGGGACAGATCCGGAGATCCTGCTGGCCAGGGTAGTTGACTTACACCTTCTAGAGCACGTTGGGTGGCACGGGATACATGCGGACGTGCATTGTCCTGTTGGAACAGCAAGTTCCCTTGCCGGTCTAGGAATGGTAGAACGATGGGTTCGATGACGGTTTGGATGTACCGTGCACTATTCAGTGTCCCCTCGACGATCACCAGTGGTGTACGGCCAGTGTAGGAGATCGCTCCCCACACCATGATGCCGGGTGTTGGCCCTGTGTGCCTCGGTCGTATGCAGTCCTGATTGTGGCGCTCACCTGCACGGCGCCAAACACGCATACGACCATCATTGGCACCAAGGCAGAAGCGACTCTCATCGCTGAAGACGACACGTCTCCATTCGTCCCTCCATTCACGCCTGTCGCGACACCACTGGAGGCGGGCTGCACGATGTTGGGGCGTGAACGGAAGACGGCCTAACGGTGTGCGGGACCGTAGCCCAGATTCATGGAGACGGTTGCGAATGGTCCTCGCCGATACCCCAGGAGCAACAGTGTCCCTAATTTGCTGGGAAGTGGCGGTGCGGTCCCCTACGGCACTGCATAGGATCCTACGGTCTTGGCGTGCATCCGTGCGTCGCTGCGGTCCGGTCCCAGGTCGACGGGCACGTGCACCTTCCGCCGACCACTGGCGACAACATCGATGTACTGTGGAGACCTCACGCCCCACGTGTTGAGCAATTCGGCGGTACGTCCACCCGGCCTCCCTCATGCCCACTATACGCCCTCGCTCAAAGTCCGTCAACTGCGCATACGGTTCACGTCCACGCTGTCGCGGCATGCTACCAGTGTTAAAGACTGCGATGGAGCTCCGTATGCTACGGCAAACTGGCTGACACTGACGGCGGCGGTGCACAAATGCTGCGCAGCTAGCGCCATTCGACGGCCAACACCGCGGTTCCTGGTGTGTCCGCTGTGCCGTGCGTGTGATTATTGCTTGTACAGCCCTCTCGCAGTGTCCGGAGCAGGTATGGTGGGTCTGACACACCGGTGTCAATGTGTTCTTTTTTCCATTTCCAGGAGTGTATTTGTAATAGTGACCTATTACATGTTTGCAGAACAATCACTGGAAACATATAATAATTCTTTTCTTTTTGCCCGTATGAGAAATACGATACATTTGTGTAGAGGGTCAATTGTCAATCAATGCAGTAAGTTTTGATCCTCTGCAGGTATTCCTGCCGGTTTATACAACAGCTTCGTTGGCGAGAAACCTTGTGGAACTTGCAATGTTATCCACTAACTCATTTATGGAATTTTGAAAAGTAGTGGTCTTGTAGTACTCGCTTGGAGTATGCCTGAAAGTGTTGTAAATTCGAATATTATGGAATACCACTTACGTTTGAAGCTGTACGTCCTGCTTGATCTAGGTCTTACGCCTTAAAGTTCATCACAATCAACAACTATCAGGCAAAAGTATCTACACGTTTCTCCCAACGAGAGACCAATCAGTTGAAACCGTCACGGTAGAATGTTGGACTTGTTGGCGAAGGCACAACTCATCTATGCTTGCAACGCATCATCACCATCAAAGTGAAGTCTACGAAGGTGGTCCTTAAGTTTTGGAAACAGGTGAAAATCGAATGGGGCCAAGTAGGGACTGTACGAATAATGATCGAAGACAGTAAACAACTGTTGCGGACGTCGCAGCGCTCGTGTGTGGTCTGGCATTGTCATGTTGAAGCAGGAGCTGTTCCATTTGTAGACCAATTCTTCGAATTCGTGCTTTTAGTTTTTTGAGAAGCTTTCACTCACTGACACGGTTACGTTAGGCACCACCACGCTGAACGCCAAAACCGGAAGTTTCTAGTGGCAGACGTTTGCAACTTGCGTCAGCGAAGCGGGGAAGTCGACGAGTGACAGGTGTGACAGAGCAACTGATATTGGAAACAAAATAAAACATTCAGAGGCATTTCTTTTCAACACACTCCTATACCTAACAAAATGTTAAAAAGTCATTAAGAAGAAATGTTTAAAAAAAGCCGTCTTTGAGGATAATACGGATTAGTCAGGAAATATGGAACAAAGTGATAAAAGTCTAGGTAATGTAGTAAATTTGGAGAAAAAGTATTTAACGTACACAAAATGCATTTGGAAGACAGCTCTTAATTTAAACTCTTACAAGAAGTGCATACGGGTAACAGAAAAAATAATTTGCTTCGATAACAAATCTATTAATATTTATTAATTTCAGAACAAAGCTCTTAGTAGTTTACGCTGCAAATGTGATTAGTTTTACATTCAACTGTTTGTAGAAGTCACAAACGTAATCACGTTATTAGCACCTGCACAGTCAAGATAAGCCCCGAGTTTAGAAACAGCGTACTACGAAATATTACGTATTGCCTAAGACGCCATCTTAGATTTCTAGGTCTCCATATCCAAAAATCAAGCAACGTGTAACGATCTACTACTCATTTTAAATTGCATAGTTTTATTCGTTAGTCTACATTCCCAATAATTACTGTAATTTAGAAAAATTACCTACAGATTTTGGAAAACTGCGAAAATAACTTGTCTGCGTCGTACTTCACACGATGTCCGTACAAGAAATGTACTCGCTACAGAGTACCACGGGAACAAGTTGAATGGTTCATGCGCCTCCCGCTTGGGCGTACGAGTCGATGGACGAGAAATCAGTGCTTTCCATGTTGCGTGACTATTTTACAGTATCTGAAGTTCATCGATTGCCTGATTAAGAAATTTGTTTACTGTTTTACACTGCCTTAATCACCAAACAACCATACTGCAAAACGCCATTTTTAAACTGCTATATTTTAATACATTTTACTCCGATTTCGGCCTTTGTGACATATGTGCCAGTAATACAGTAAGTCAATACGTACATGATATGGCACTCCCATTTTATCGTAACAGAAACCGCAAGACTCTTTACATAATGCGATATGTAGTTGCAGAGCTTACGGCCTCTTCTCAGCTTATGCACGCAGCTTCTGCTCAGCAGCAACTGTCCTGCATTTTAGGTAACGTGGTACACTGGCATACTGTGTTTCTCAATTTATATATCACCATAAGTAGCTTAGATAAGTGGCCGTCAAACTGTAGCCTTTGGGCAACATGCAAATATTTCTGCAGGATACGGTTCTTATCCGTACTTTTTAATATGCATCTAGTATCAAACAGCCGAAGCCAAAAAAGTCAGGTAGTATTAAAACCTTCTTAAGACCGTTGATTTCCTGCTCAGTAACAAAAACACAGACACAGTAATATTTTAAGATGTGATTAATTTTAACTGATGTTGGTGAATTCAGCTATGACCTTAGGAGCAAAGGGGTAAGCAGTTCGACTTCCTCGGTGTTACAGGATGTGCGAGGAGAAACCTTTTACTGTTTGTCTTCGAGTAATGACAACAGAAGAGCGGACATGACTTGTACCGATCATCTGCTGTGATATACGGTTTGACACGAGTGTAACGTGGTTTCTGGGATTGGCATTCCAGAGACGGTGATCTTCAAATGCGGTATTTATCTGTAGCAGGGAACATAAGATTATTTAACTTTGTTGTAATACAGCACAGTGAGCAGAAGGAAACTGCCATTTCAATCATTTATCAAAGTTTTGTGGTGGTGTGTTTTGTTCAGTAGTGGATTTATATATAAGCACAGAGAACATCGCCACGAAAGGGAGACGTTGCGGGGGGGTGGGGGGGGGGTGGGGGGTTGTTGGGGGGGGGGGGTTAGTGGTTGTCGGGCAACTAAACACACCGTTAGCAGAGCTAGGCTAGTCTAGTGGGGTTATAACATTATTCTAGTTCATGTAGGTAATCGGTCTTGTATACTCATAATAAATCTGTAAAGTCATCGTGACAGGCTATTTATATTTAAACAAGCTAATCTCCGAAACTACTAGACGGATTTTTATAGGGTTTTCACCGATAAATTCAGCGTAGCTAGGTGCACAGTGTGGGCTGTATTTAATTGAAATGTGGATTACGGGAAAAAGATATTAACACATATTATAAAAATGTATGTACCTGTGTTTGGTCCATATATTCTCCGAAACCACTGAAGCGATTTCCGTCAAACTTGTTACACATATCACTTACTGTTCAGAAAGAATCGCTGTGAACGAGTCACCTACGTATCGAAGAGGTAAGGGTATAGCTGAAAAAGAAGTATAGGCGACAACGCGTGAATACTCAAATGTTATTCACATTGTAGTTGAGAACGTAAGCACTTATGGTTCAGATGGCTCAGAGAACTATGCGACTTAACTTCTGAGGTCATTAGTCGCCTATAACCTAGAACTAATTAAACCTAACTAACCTAAGGACATCACACACATCCATGCCCGAGGCAGGATTCGAACCTGCGACCGTAGCAGTCGCTCGGCTCCAGACTGTAGTGCCTAGAACCGCACGGCCACTCCGGAAAGCAGTTATGATTTGCAACAAACTTTACACAGAATTTCTAACCTTTACGAAACTGCCTCTCGCTTACAATCCCCCAAAATGATGAGAGAAAGAAAGTTTATCACTTACTACATTTTCGTTGTTAATGCAGTAAAAATGTCTCATCACGACTGATGTCATGAAGTTAAAATTTATTACTTCTTTGGCAGTAACTCTAATCACAAAACATTTAGCAGACAGTATGTACGTATGCCACTAATCGCACGTACGAAATTATATAATACGCACAGAGAGGCAGGGAGGAGGAAATGGATAGAGAAAGGGAAGAGGAGAAGATGGACAGTGTGAGGGGAATAGAATTTGGACACAGAAAGGAAAAACGAGACAAAGAGCAGAGCAGTAGGAGACGGACAAAGAGAGGTGAGGGTAAAAGACGGATAGAGACAGGGGCGGGAGAAGATGGACAGAGAGAGGGAGAAGGAGGAGAAGTACCACTGTAATTGAAATAAATACATACCCGGGCAACACCGGGTACTCAGCTAGTTAATTCCATCGCTTGCGCCTTTTTCCCGCATTTTGCGCGGGGTTGGCGTGGTTAAATCAGATTCGGCATGTTAATTTGAAGAGGTGGCCGGATGCCCTTCCTGCCGCCACCCCGTACCCCCTGGGACGGAATCAGAGTACCCCATGTATCTGCATCTAGTGTAAATCATGGAAAAGTGCGGATGTGTTTTCAAATGTCTGTGAGTCGTGTATCTGAGGCGGGACGTGGGGACCAGCCCAGTATTCACCTAGAGGGATGTGGAAAACCACCTAAAATCCACATCCAGGCTGGCCGGCACACTGACCCTCGTCGTTAATCCTGCGAGCGGATTCGATCCGGGACCGGCGGCCTATCCGAGTCCAGGAAGCAGCGCATTTGCGCTCTCGGCTAAATTGGCGGGTGGTATTCAGCTCCTTCATAATGTCAGAAAATAGGCGGACCGAGGTGTCGCACCACAGTGTCAGCACTGGATCTTGAACAGAAAACTTTTAGTGCCACTAGCTTAGATGATAGGAACTGCCTAATATTTTACTCTATATTTAAATCTGAAATTGCCGTAATTCAGCCGATATCGTTGGAAGTAATTTATAAAAGTGGTCTATCCTGTCCTGTTCACAAAAGTCGGAAATTTCCATCACTTCACTTACCTTCGCCCCCTTAATTTCACGTGCACGAACAATGTCGCCAGTCCTCTAAAGCTGAGGAAGCTGACCTCATGTGTGTCAATCACTACTTAAGGCCCAGCAGATACGCAGTGAGCAGGATGTAGCTGATTCTCCGTTCGACGCAACGTAACTGATCCAGGGAGCGAGTTCTGACTGGTAACTGAGGTGCAGGAGTACGGTGGGAGGAGGGAAGGTGTGAGTGGCCACCTGATTTACGAACTCGGCTGTCGCAGGCCCGTCCATTGTAGCGGCGTGGCCCCACTCCACTGTTTGAGGCGGCGGTCAATTCAGAGCAGAGCGCGGTCGCGCCAGCAGGAAATTGCATTGTCACCGGACAACCGGCTGCGGCTCCGAGCGCAGCCGAGGCGCTCCCATAATACACACGAAGCAGGTGCGCTGGCAGACGGCCTCTCGATGACCGCCCGCCACCGCTGGCCGGAAGTTGCGGGCTCGCATCGGCGCCGCGGGCGTCTGGACACGTTGTGGTGGCAACGGCGGCCGCTGTTGGCTGCTTGCCGCTCCGTCAAGTGGCTCCATCCAACGTTTACTACGCGGAGGAACTAGTTCAAGCTCCTAACTGTGGCACTCTGTCTGTACAGGCAGTTGTGCGAGTGAACTGTGCGTCGCAATCATTACAGCTGCACCGATAATCAATGTTGCCAGACAAAACGCTTTACTGCGAGGTGGTTGTAATGGTTCTACTCACAGAGGTTCACTGTGAGCTGTAATTATCGTATGTCAACTAAACTTCGTAGATACTCTCATGCGTTTATGTGAACGAGATTTACGCTGAAAAAAGGAAAAGAAAGACTTTCTCTCTTGGCCACCAGGTGCAAAGTCCGAACAAGTGAGGAAGACAGAATGTTGATTTTATTATTGCCCGCCGCATGCACAGTTTGTGCAGTATGGGTACAAGAGCTAGATGCTTTACAGTGTCAGATTTGCACCTGGTGGCCAAAATTGGTACTAATATTTTTCCAGCATAGCTTGGTTCCACATTAACCCTTAGCATATTTACCAACTTTTGTTGCCATATGATTATTGCAGTCCACACTGGTACTTCATGGGAAACTGCACTGTAATTATAACCACCCAGTATTAAAGAAGCAATATTTTAAATTATTTCTCTGCACCAGTTGTCTAGGGGTAGCCTCTTTAACTGGTAATCAAAATGTACATGGCGATGGGTCCGAAACCCGCTATCAATTAAATCTGAATAAAAATCATCAGCAATGTCGGCCGACGGTTCTTACTCCTTGGGATGAGAAACAGCACCTAAAGACGAAAAAGTGGGCAATATTCAACGGCGTGACGATGCAGAAGATAATTGAAACTACTTCGTTAAACAACGTATACACACAAGACATGTGGCCTGTAACTGAAACCTCGCAAGATGATCTCTCCATTAGCAAAAGATTGCGGACTATTCCCCATTCGGATTTGTTGGAGCAGACTCCCAAGGTGGAGATAACCACGAGAAAAAGATTGAATAACGAAAGATAGCATAACGTTCCAAAGATAATATAACATTCTTCGACTCGGGGAGTAAATGTCAGAACTTTGAAGTTGGAAGGGGAGCTAAAAAATCTGAAAAGGGAAATGCTAGGACTCAATCTAGAAATAGTGAGCGCCAGTGAAATGAAATGAAAGACGTGGATTTCTCATCAGGTGAGTATAGTGTAATATCAGCAACAGCTGAAAATGGTATAATGGGAGCAGTATTCGTTGTGAGTAGGAAGGTAGGACAGAGGGTGAGATTACATCATGGTCAGGCAGAGATTCCGAAATTAGATACCGGATTGTAAGCTATGCCCAGGACCACTCTACAATTTAAGCTCAAGAGACTAGTTTGGGAAAATCATTGCACAAAGAAATGGGATACGAAAGTATTAAGAAAGAAAGAGAAATGCCTGAAGTTTTCTGAGGCTGTAGACACTACGATATAGAGTACTAGGAAGGTAACTACGAGGAAACCAGGGGGAGCAGGAGAAGTTATTGAGTTAACTGAAGAAAGAAGGAAGTATAAAAATGTTCAGAAAAATTCAGAAATACAGAAATATCAGACATTTAAGAATGAGATGAACAGGAAGTGAAATGAAGCTAAGGCGAAATGGCTATACCAAAAACGTGAAGAAATATGAAAAATGTGAAGAAATCTGCAAAAATATGGTTGTTAGAAGGACTGACTCAGCATATAGGAAAGTCAAAATAGCCTTCGGTGAAATTAAAAGCAAGGGTAGAAACCGTAAGAGTGCAGTGGGAATTTCAATGATACATGCGGAGAGAGCGGATAGGTGGAAAGAGTATGAGTACATTTAAGGCCTCTATGAAGGGGAAGATTAGTATGCTGTGATAGAAGAGGAAACGGTAGCAGATTTAAAAGACCTAGTGGATCCAGTACTATAATCAGAATTAAAGAGAGCTTTGGAGAAATCCAGCAGAATTTCTAAACTCATTTGGGGATGTGGCAACCAAACGATTATCCACATTTGTGTGTAGAATGTATTAGATTGGCGATATATCACCAGATATTTGTAAAAACGTCCTCCATACAATTCCGAAAACTGCGACAACTATAGCAGTATCAGCTTAACAACCCATGCATGCAAGTTGCTCACGAAAATAATATAAAGAATAATGGATCCGTTAGATGACGATAACATTGGCTTCAGGAAATGCAATGGTACCAGAGCGGCGGTTCTAGCGTAGCAGTTAATAATGGAAGCAAGAATAATGGTAAATTAAGACACGTTCGTAACATTTGTCGACTTGGAAAAAGCGTTCGACAATGTAAAATAGTGCAACATGCTCGAAATCCTGAGAAAAATAGGGTTATGCTATAAGGAAAGACGGTTAATATGCAGTATATGCAAGAACCAAGAGGGAACCATAAGAATGGAAAACCAACAACAAAGTGCACGGATGAGAAATAGCATGAGACGGGGATGTAGTCTTCCGCTCCTGCTATTCAACCTATACTTCGAAGAGCCAATTAAGGAAACAACAGAAAGGTTCAAGAGCGGGATTAAAATTCATCGTGAAAGGATATCGATGTTAAGATTCGCTGATGACACTGCTACCCTGAGTAAAAGTGAAGAAGTAATACAGGACGAGTTGAATGGAAAGAAGGGTATAATGAGTACAGGATATAGATTGAGAGTGAATCGAAGGAAGACAAAAGTAACGAGAAGTAGTAGAAATAACAACAGTGAGAAACTTAACATCATAATTGGTGATCAAGTTGACATTAAGGAGTTCTGCTACCTAGGCAGCAAAATAAACCATGACGGAGAGAGGAAGGAGGGCATCAAGATCAGTTTTGCACTGGCAAAAAGGATACTACTGGCCAAGAGGAGCCTACTAGTACCAAACGTAAGTCTTAAAAAAATGGTGCAAATGGCGCTGAGCAGTATGGGACTTAACATCTATGGTCATCACTCCCCTAGAACTTAGAACTACTTAAACCTAACTAACCTAAGGACATCACACAACACCCAGTCATCACGAGGCAGAGAAAATCCCTGACCCCGCCGGGTATCGAACCCGGGAAACCGGGGGGGAAGCGAGAACGCTACCGCACGACCACGAGCTGCGGAAATGTAAGTCTTGGGGAACAATGTTCTGAGAATCTACGTGTGGGGCACAGCACTGTATGGCAGTGAGACACTGACAGTGTGAAAACTGTGGTCCTATAGAAGAGTGTTGAAAATTAGATGGACTCTTAAGGTTAGGAACGAGAAGGCTCTTCGTGGAATCGGCGAGGAATGGAACGTATGGAAAACACTCACGAGAAGAAGGTACAGGATCATAGGACATCTGTTGAGACATCAGGGAATAGCTTCCATTGTACTTGAGGGAACAGTAGAAGGCAGAAACTATAGAGGAAGACAGAGACTTGGACATCCATCAAATAACTGAGGATGTAGGATGCAAGTTCTACGCTACTCTACAATGAAAAATTTGTCACAGGAGTGGAGTCATGGTGGGTCGCATCAAACAAGTCCGAAGACTGATTACTCAGAAAAAAAGGAAGTTTATCAAAATTAGAGCGAAGATGAAATGATGGAATAGTCACTGTGAGTTAGCGATCGACATATTAATAGTGCTGTAATTTTTATCTGTGTCGGTTGCAAAGTACTTTTATGGATTTATGAGCGGTGTCGATCTATCATGCACCGTTATCAGATAAAAAAATGCATGAGGATGAACTACTACTCAGTTTGATCCACAGAATCATAAGCAGCACTCTACCTCTTCTTGGAAACCGTATTTATTAATTTTCGTTCGACAAGCAACCAATCGTTTTATATTTTCTTCATGTGTTCTTGATAATGATTTTCTTCGTCATATGTTTCATATACCCGATCAAATATTGGTTCAAATTAGTGTTTAACGTCCCGTCGACAACCAGCTCTTTAGAGACTAAACTGGCATTCGGGCTAGGAGAGGCTCGGGAAGAAAATCGGCCGTGCCCTTTGAAAGGAGTCTTCCCGGTATTTGCCTCAAGCGATTTAGTGAAATCACAGAAAAAGTAAATCACGAATGGCCTATCGCGGGTTTGAAGCGTCGTCCTCAAGAAGGCGAGACTAATGTGCTGACCACTGCGCCATCTTTCTCGGTCCCGATCATCTTCATGCTTTTCATTTTGTTGCATTTTATACATTCCAGGGCTTCCTGCCTTCATGATACATTTGTACGTTTCCTTTCATCTTAGATCATCGCGGATCTGGATATTACTAGTATTTTTCTGTCTCTTCCTGATATCACGATGTGACTATAACGTAAAGGGTCGATCTTCGTACGTGCCAAGTGCTTGAAAGTAAACTATGCTCTGAATATTTACATGCATCAGCTTTTAGCTTTCCTTAGGGATTATTATAACCAAGCAGCTCATTGGCGTAGTTGGCTTTGGCAAGGCGCCGCTTTGTGACCATACCGTAGGTGGCACTGACCATTTATAATCAACCTTCGGATTTCGGTTGTGGGTTTCCTCCAGGTTTCGCCGTCTACCTCTCTGTGTTGTACCGTACGAGTAGACAAAAAGACATAATTGACCTTAAATATCGGAAGCTATTCCCTAAAAATTTTTTAACAGTTTGGTTGGTTCAAATGGCTCTGAGCACTATGCGACTTAACTTCTGAGGTCATCAGTCGCCTAGAACTTAGAACTAGTTAAACCTAACTAACTTAAGGACATCACACACATCCATGCCCGAGGCAGGATTAGAACCTGCGACCGTAGCGGTCACGCGGTTCCAGACTGAAGCGCCTAGAACCGCACGACCACAACGGCCGGCTTAACAGTTTGGTATAAGGGATAAGTGGTCTCCGGTATTTCGTTGCAAAGTTATTATATGCGAGGGGACTTCAAAAAGTATGTTATAAATTACAATATCATGCCAAGTAATTGATTTAGAACGCTGCACTGCACTTAAAATTGATACAAACAAACAAATGACACCATTTTTCAACATAGTAACAAAGTCTCTGCAAACAACGATAGGAGTGTCGTTCAGCTCGTCGATGATAGAACTCCGTTCCTTGGTCCCGAATACATTTGAGATTTGCTGAGGGAAAGTCCTCATCATTACAAACTCTGTTTCCCCCAGAAGTTGTTCCAGCTCGCCAAAAATATGGAAGTCACACTATGTGGCATATGAACGGTATGGTGCCTCAGCGTAGCCCACGTCTGTGCGGCTTTGATGAAACTGGTGGCACCACTTCACTGCGTCTGCATGTGACATCACATTTGGTACACATACCACCAGAATATCAAGGGGAATCTCTGCGCAGTTTAGGCATTTGGATACGAGAATTGTATTGTCTCCTGTTCTTCATCATGGAGTACGTTTCCAGTAGACGAACCGTTTCGCTTCCACACTGTGATGCAGGACACTCAGAAGATGTACTGTCTTCTCTTGTTGATTAATGGCCTTGATGTCGAACTACATGTGTAACTTACATTCTGAAGTCCTTGTGTTATCATAATTGATTCAATGTGGCATGTTTTTGTAAAATACCATCACAACTGTGAAAAAGCAAATAAGAAGCAGTCACCAAAACAAACAACAAACAAAATAGAGTGGTGCAGACGTTAGATATTCACTTTCTTAACACTGTGTCCAATGCTTTGTGTCAGTGTACAGTAAAGTGCAATATGATACAAATGGAGATCGTTATCCTTACCGGCATCGTTCGAAAAATCAACCACCACGATCGCGTTAGTCTACAGTGACCGTTAACATACAGCTAACACTGCTGGAAAATAAACCTTACTCAGAACCGATTACTACAGAATGCAACCTGGAGGTAGGTGCGGATCGACGAAGTGGCATCCACTCTCCCTCCACCCAAAGATCATTTTACTTGACGTGTTAAACATTTTTATTTTCTTTATGTGTATCTGTCTTACGAGATATTTAAACTGGAAGCACTCCATCGTGACCTGATCAAGAAAACTGGGGGGGTCCCCATCAAGCTCTAGTGTCTATTTCTGGCTGCCACTCTGATCCGCATCGACTTAACTCTGCCAACGTACAGTTGGTTCTCCACAGATTGAAACTGAAGTAGAAAGATGCCGCGTAATGGAAACGTTGGAGAAGAAATGCTCCAACAAATCAGCCCAGGGTGTGATCCTACCAAAAATCAACAGTAATATGGGGGTATTAGGCTCATCCAGGTACTGAAATTAAAGAGTGGTTCAAACTGACCGAAATTCATGATAATCATAAATGTAATCAGAAACAAAAAACCTAATTTGATAATAACTCGACATTAAATCCCACCATTGGGAGATAAAAGGACATTAAGACATATCATCTTGAAACAGACCGAGTTAGATACGACAGTATTACGACAAAGCCGGCAAGATCTGGACAAAGAAAAGGATCCGATTATGAATTCGCAATGCGTCTAAAAAATAAATACACGATTCTGATGAGGACCTGCTGTCGTATAAGAAATACCACATGCAAAATCCCAGAGTGCCTGAATCATTAGAAGCTACCCGTTTTTTAGTACAATTCTGAAACAAAACTCCTTTAAATTACAGGAACGTACCTATATATTCCTAACCACTCTCAATCTCCCCCTATGCCACTGCAGCCAGATCTTACCATATTTCCCCACCAATGAATGGTGTGACCCAGTCTGAAGGCTACTGTCTCCGAATGTGTCTCTATCAATTATCTGAATACATTAAAGAGTAGAGTCCAAGTCATTGAAGAATCCACTCTGCTCCCAATTCTTCATGGAACCGTCACCAAAACACACACCTTTTCCAATCAATACATTTTTCAATAGTTTTCCAAATGGTATACTTTGTACGAAAATTTGCCCTCCGAAAATGCCTCATCCTAAAATGTTTACTGAAATGCTAGCTAATCTCTTATGTTTCCAAGTTTGCAAAATTTTAACAATTTATCGACAATCTCCCACTCTTAAGAAACGTTTCTGCATTAATTACACTGTGCGGCTGGTCCCAGTAGAGGTTCGAGTTCTCCATCAGGCTTGGGTGTGTGTGTGTGTGTGTGTGTGTTTGTCCTTAGGATAATTTAGGTTAAGTAGTTTGTAAGCTTAGGGACTGACGACCTTAGCAGTTAAGTTCCATAAGATTTCACACTCATTAGAACATTTTGTGCACTAATCAGCGCGAAGAGCACCAGGACTTGCTTTTCTCGGGCAACAGCTTCTGATTTCCCACTCAAGTTATTCTTTTCAAGCACTAGACAATAATCGATCTCGTCACTACTTTCTGGAGTATTCGGATAAACAAATTCAGAGGCGTGGCGACAGAATACCGGCAAATCGGCTCTTTAGAAAGCGCGGCCGACATTCCAATCAAACACATGAGTATCGTATTCTCACGAGCCAAGTAAGTTCTTAACTACGTCTCCAGTCGCCCTCACAGCATACCACCATTCTTTTACAACCAGAGTTTGGCCTGCAGCCAGCAAGCACCGCCTGAGACCGTTTCAGCTGAAGTAGAAACGCACAGGTCTCACACAGTACCAGCTTTCTCCTTCGTGCTCACTGCTGTGGCCCATTCGATGATGCCCGCACGCCACTTGGCTCCTCCGTTTCTCTGAAAAGCCAGCTGGTGGTACCCTCATTGCTCTGTATACAAAGTAATACTGACCTGGTGAACGCCGGCCTGCGTAATCTGGCTGTCCAGGACATCGCTTCGCACCGCACGGTGAATGTCTTCAGATGTCAGTTTCAGTTTTTCCCTAAGAGGGCACGTCCCCAGCCTGTTGCTAGAATGATGTATCTGTCTGAACAGCTCCCAATATCCGGCCAAATCTTTCAGCCCAGTATACATGCAAGCTAACTACTCACTTTATTACTTTGAAGAGGGATGGCTTGATCCATACAGTCATCTTTCTCGCCAACTTTGACATCAAAGTTCGAATTAAGCGCGAAAAGAAGGAAAATGTAACCGTCATATGATCGACTAGTAATTAATGACAAGGAGAAATGATGCTCTGACACCACACTGACACGTTTAAAAATTACAATTTCTAAATCACGACAGTCCTCTGTTGCTCGTTTGAGGAATAGCACACATTTATGGGCTTGTGAATGACTGTCAGCGGAGAACATTCCTACTAATTAAATGCGTCCATTCACACGATGATCATCCCTGCTGCCAAGAACAAACTGTGCACGGTTCATGAGTTCACAGGTAGCCAAACCAATGGATACTCAGTAATGCCCCGCTAAAAAAATAAGTCGCTGATCTTCTCTATCACCAGTGAAAACAACTGAAAGAATCTTTATTCGTATCATTCATACTTTTGGATAGTAATAGGCTGGAAACTTGGTTTCATACGGGTAGGCGACCGTAGCAGAAAATGAAATGCTGATAACGGTAAGGGCAAGTGATTAACTCGATTATATATATATATATATATATATATATATATATATATATATATATATACAGGCAAGGAATATATATACATATATGAAGAAAAATCTGTGGCACAACTTGAGTAAAAGAAGTGAGCAGTTGGTTCGACACATTCAGAGACATCATGCCGGCCGGAGTGGCCGTGCGGTTCTAGGCGCTACAGTCTGGAGCCGAGCGACCGCTACGGTCGCAGGTTCGAATCCTGCCTCGGGCATGGATGTGTGTGATGTCCTTAGGTTAGTTAGGTTTAATTAGTTCTAAGTTCTAGGCGACTGATGACCTCAGAAGTTAAGTCGCATAGTGCTCAGAGCCATTTGAACCATTTAGAGACATCATGGGATCACCATTTCGGTATTGGAGGGAACTCTGGTAGGGGAAAACCTGTAGAGGGAGAGAAAGCGATGAACACAGAGAACGGGTTCCAAAGGATGTGTGTTGAAGTAGTTATTAGCAGATGAAGAGTCTTGTACAGGATAGAGTAACATGGAGAGCGGCATCGAATCAGTTTTCGGACTGAGGTCCACAAGAACAGCGAACTATTATTCTTGAAAGTTATGCTGAAGTGATGTTCCAAGAATTGATTTAATCATATTGCTTGCATTGTATTAAAATGCTTTATAAATTTTGTATTTATTATTATTAAATTCTAGGCAAATATGCTACTTATAAGCAAACTGTATTTCGGCATATCCTTCATAAATAGGCGAAGAGGACCACAGCCGATAGGGATATTACAGTTTTCACCACTGTCACAGCTATAATGTCATTATCAGTTTATTGACAACCGGTTTCGACGATCAACTAAGTCGTGATCAGACCCTTTAAATACAGGTTGTAGCTGAGGAAACGAATGTTTTTCACTATTGAATGACTAGGACACGGTTTGATAAAAAATAATAAAAACAATCATTAAGTTATAGATTATTTAATGCTGTTTTGAAACATACATACTTTAATTGGGTTCGAAAAATAATGTCTTGGACATGGCGTCCTTTTTGCTGGATACAAATTTGGATCCTCTCCCGAAAGTCATCCATGGCTCTCTCCAACATTTAATTCGGCACGGCTTCAATTTCCTGACTATTGGAATTCTTCAGGTCATCGATTGCGCGAGGCATATCCATGTAAACTTTTGATTTTAAATATCCCCACGAAAAGAAGTCGCATATCGACAAAACTGGTGAGTGATGAGGCCAGTAAACATCACAATTTCTCGAAATAACTTGTCCTGGTAACATTTGTCGAACCACTTCCATGGATGCTCTCACCGTGTGAGCCCTGCCACCGTCCTGCTGAAACCTTATTTCTCTCACGGTCACTTGAGGCCTTTCGAGTTCTGGACGAAGAAAGTTGTTTAACATTTTAACGTAGCGCGCTGATGTCACAGTAACTGCAGCTCCTTCCTCTTCAAAAAAATAGGGTCCAACGATCCCCATCTTTGAATTCCAGCTCCACACTGTTACTTTCAAACTGTGGAGAGGTCATTCATGTAATTCATGTGGGTTCCCCGGCACCCAATACCGACAATTTTGAACACTGACGTAACCGTCTACATGAAAATGTGCTTCATCTCTCATGAAAACTGCAAAACTGCATCTTCCGTAAAAATTTCGTCCATTACGCGACAAAAATCTCTGCGTGCATAAAATCCCCTTCACTAAGCTGCTGGACGACCATTATCTTGTACGGGTGAAACTTAAGATCATGTAAAATGCGGTGAAGCGAACGACGTGACATATCCAGCTCTACAGCATGTCGTCAAGCCGATCGTTTCGAACTAGGAAGAACTGCCGTTCCACTCGGTCTACATTTTCCGGAGTACGAACTGAACGAAGTAGACCAGGTGGTTTCTTTTTCATCACATATCCAGTACTTCTAAAGGCTGCAATCCATCGGAGTACAGTATTTCGATCAGGCACTGCACCTCGACGTCAAACTCTAAACATTGCACTGTGACTACGGAATCATTGTTTCTAAAGTACTGCTCGACAACGAATACACGATGCTCTACGCACCAACACTCCATAGCGACTGAAAGTGCGTAGTATGGGCAGTTTGCCAACATTCATCCAAGGTCAATACCCCCTCTCGTCACCGCTTACTAGCGGTTCAAATAACATGTGTTTCCTCTGCTCCACCCTGTATACAGTTGATGAATTTCCCGGAAAGACTTCGGTCAGAAAGTACCACGTGAAAATAACCGGACTCCGCATTAGCTCTTGTACTAAGCAACCACATTTGGTGAAACCACAAAGTACCAAAGGTTATTTTCACGTGGGAATTTCTGACTGATTTCGGGGAAGTCAGCCACTGCATATTTACACGGACTGATGATGACGAAGTGTATCGTCGAAATCGGTGGCCAATAAATTGATAGTGAACATACAACTGACGATAGCGTTGAAAGTTGCATATTATATTTGTGACGAAAACGGGGGGGGGGGGGGGGGGAGGAGAAGGAGAAAGCAGGAGAATGTGGCCTCCCAGATCTCAATCCTGTAATTTGCGTGTCGAGTAAACTAGGCAGTATAGTTCTCAGCAGTAAATACCGTGAGTGGTACAATTTTGGTCCAAACAGGCATATACTGTCAACTTATACACTGCTTTGCTGACACTGTCCATCCAATTAACTAGAGAAACGTGTGTTAGGAATCAGACCAAAAACAATAAATCTGTAAGGAGCTGCATCTGACAACGCTTCTCATAAATTCCAAAAATATCCATAAACTTCCTCCGAAATCTTATCAGTAGTTTGAGTTCACCCCCATAGAACCATTAAAACACCAAAAATAAACCACGTAAAATATATACACCGCAAATGACTCACAACTATACGAGTTGTAGGCCGGACCTTTGAAGCAGCACACTGACTAATCCCGTATTGGCTTGAGAGGCCGTGCGCCCATCGGTCAGCTGGGCGGCATCACGTCCTTCCGTCTCGCCCTTCACGCTGAGCCCGCGCCCCTCCTAATTCTGGGCAGCATGCAAATTAATAAGCGGCGGACAGGCCTCTGGCCTCCAGAACTCGGCGGCCAGCCGCCATCGGGAGCACCTGGTGCTCGCAAACTACCTCCACAGCGAAAGCCGCAGGATCCCTCCCCCAACCTCCCACTCCCACCCCACCCCCAGCCACACTCACCAATATCCGTCCGCTGACCAACGGACCACCGAGGTGGCAAAGGTCCGGTCCTGTCTCCCTGTTCGCCCAAGGGCTGACGTTCCAGTGAGGGACGGTGAAAGTGTGAAAATTTGCTCTGCTTTGCTTTCAGATTTGGAGTTACACCCCGATTAATGCTGTCACTGCAAAATCTTTGCTTGCTTATTTTCTAGATGCCACTGGAAAGAGTCTCTGAAATGCGAAGTATTTGTGAGAGACCTGGCCAAATTGACGAGCGAATCATGGTGGCAAATCGTTTAGGTTTAAGTTAATTCTTCAAGGTAGCACCATAGTACGGATACTACTAACACTCCACATACTGAGACACTACAGTTAAGCCGCAGCCACAATTAAAGTGCGTTATAACATGATGATGCATTAATCGAACACACGCTGCCGTCCTATACGCGGGAATATTTTTTAATGAACCCGATTTCTATAATTACTCCGGCTAAAGTTAACCTCACTCCCTGATAAAATTTAGTTTCCGAAGTCCACGTCCTACGTTGCTTACAGAAAATGATCATTAAAGCTCGTAGTAAAACAACAACTATTCACCGGACAGGAACCTAATGCATCATGTGCTATAAACATAATTACTTTACCTTCCCTATATTTCATCAAGATAAAAAGCATTAAGTTCTCTGACTTAAATATCTCAGTAGCAGGCTGTTAAATTACAAGCGCAAACACCAAGAAGTATCCTACACTCGTATTTTTATTTCTAAACAAAAAATCACAGTACCTGTAACTGACAAACCGTTAACGAAGAATCACTACGAGCAATGAGCAACGCAGTAAGTTATGAGCCAAGTAGCCAAGCAAAGAAGAAATTGCAATAAGCTTCTTTAGCTTCTGTATTCTGCTTTATCAATCCACAATACCCAGCGAGTGGGTAAGCATTACTGCAAAACACCCTACACCACTAAGAATATAGCTGCTTAGAACAGCACGACTACAAAGCAGAGATAAAACAATAGCACGAAGTGAAAAAAACACAAATGATGCGTTATGGGGCGCTAGGTAATTGTCATCGTAGTCGTAGTAGTAGTACTAATGATAGCAGCAGTTTTGTTCAACCGCGGATACCATCTACGTTGACACTAGATATCTTGGTATTACAGTTTAAGAACAAAAAGCGTAACTTATACATTCAGGCATTACATAACTACAGCTCTAGATTGACCAGGATGTGAGAGCTAATCTCGTCTTACCCTTATAGCAGGAACCATCCCAGTGTTTGCCTTAAGTAATTTACGGACTCCACGGAAAACATAATTTAGGATGTCAGGGTGAGAATTAAAGCCTTTGTCCTCCAAGATTCGAGCTCCATATCTTTAAATCATCACTAATATCCCTATCGTACAAAGCTGATTCATTTGGTCTTGGAAAGATTTTATTTAAAAAAAAATACACTGCTACCATATTCATTGATTTCTCAACATTACACACTACTCGCTATCAGCTGACATCAGGACATGAAGACGATATTGGGTCTCCATTCTACGTATTGCAGCTTCACATTTCCTCGCCGGAGAAACTGCGTTAGCATCCCTTTATAACGAGGCAGATACTGTGCTCAGAGAGAGGATCTGATATTAGTGTTACCTATCACACGTCTCTGTTGTAAGGTTTTCCAGTTGAAAGAGGAACGTAATAGCGCTACAATGTGTTGTCGATTTGAGATATATTTTATTTTTGTATACTTTTAATACATTTTTTACCACAGCCATACTCATTTTTATAAAATTAACCCTCACTGGATAGCATATGTTGCTAAAAACACGTTCCTTCCGACTGCGTTTTTAACGAAGTTTGTTTCAGTAACGTCTTTGATCTGCTAATTTATTGTTCATTTATATCCATTGATAGCTAATATTGTTTTGAGTGTCTTGTTCATTCTTTCTCGTTAAGTGTGGGTTCAGTTTATGTCTTCCTTGATACTTACGGACAGAGGCGAAAATCGGTACATAGTAGGAAAAACCAGTAGAAGATACGTATGAGAACTGAAGAATAGATGGGAAGACAATCTTTAGTTGGCCCCTACTGTCCATTTGGAAGAGAAGTCTCAGCGAAGTAGCCCCGTTTAAACTGGAATGGTCGCGTATAACTAGACATCACCTTGCTGACAATAATTATTTAATCAATGTCGAACGTCATGTACGCGTAAATTTTGGTACAGCCACCTCTGTATTTGAGTAAGTGACAGTTCTCCTTAATCAGTCCAACAAGATTAAATAGATGAAATTGTAACTCGTTAAGGTATTCTGGTTTAAATCTGTTTCTTAAACTCCTTCAATCTTTCTTAGTTGATGGATGCTATTATCGCTAGCTTTAATTGTAAAATTATTAAAAGAGAGTGTCGATGTTTCAGATGCTGCACCCACTAGTAATTTCTTCTGCCTAAAATTAACAAACTGCTAATGAAACGCCTGTTTTGAATAAATAATAGGAAAAAGTTGTTTGAGAGTCACTATTGCAAGGCAAAAAGGTAATGTTGAACATACCTTAGGATCAGCAGTGATTTAAACCTGTAGAAATTGTGAAAGATTCAGTACCTAATTGTTGAAGAACATTTTCGTATGGTGGGCTTCGTACGCCATAATTTCTTGTAACGAAAACAAACACTGCCTAGCTCACAGAAAACTCTCATAAATACTTGTTTCGTCGAAATGCTTCTGGCAGCAGTCTGTGTCGTATTTGCGCAGCGCTTCTGAACGTCGCATGCATGTCGGATTTCGAAACGATAAATTAGTTTCGTTTAATTTATGCCCAAACACGAGCGTACTGGCTGCATTTGATAACGTATCTACGTGTCATGTAGCTGGTGAGTTGAAACCAAACAAAGTCATTCGCACAGATTGGTCCTTCCCTAACGTAAATGACATATCATATATCAACATCTTTTAACTACATCGCTGCGCCTTTGATGTTCACCCTACCGGGGCAATTGGAAACACGACTGGTCGTGAATTATGAGAACTGAATTTGTCATCATGGGACAGAGCTCTGAATTACAGCCTTCTTTCACTGATTTATCGAGCGTAGCACCTGCCACTTGCATCGTACGAGAGTTCCAAAGCGAAATCAGAATGCTTGGCGCGTCCGGGGAAAATATATAATTCAGGAATTATTTGCGTGATGAATGCGCTTTAGAATTACACTGTACGTCGCCGTCGAAACTCGGTCTGGAATGAACAGCTTTTTTTTTACCCCTCCACCGCAAATTCGCCTCACGAAGACAACAGTTTGGAAAGCATTGTGTATGCATGCTTCCATGAATATCAAATTGAACATGAAAAGGAATTACAGGTACAATAAATGCGGCAGGGAACAATTTACCTTCGTCCCACGTCGTCCTAATTGAGAGGGCAATAAAATAATTAAAATGAAAAGTGCACGCGTGACGCTAAACAAAACGTCCCGGTACGATGCGTAACTTGCAACACGAATAAAATGTGCTTGTATCCCTTATAAAATGCTTGCATCGTAGTTGTACGTAACGCAGAGAACCGAAACGTGTGATTTGTATTCCCGTGAGAACAGAATCACTTTGCCGAAGTTCCCAAAAGCGCTTTAGAGCTGGAAAAACGAAGCCTTAATTTGCATATGGAAATTGGCATGAACCCCTATATATCAGTCAAATGGTTCTTGCCAGAATGGAATGGATACGTAAAAGTTAAGCTTATCTGGCAATTTATTCCGGTTTTCTGATCCGCACTTTCCATACCGCTATGGAAAACTTATTAACATGTCGCTGCTAGCGTATCTCACTCTTGGAAAACATTGCTGATGTATCGCTTCACGGCTGGGAGAAAGGGACATGGGTCAACAACATTTATTCTTCGCCAGAAAACCTCGTTTCGTAGCGGCTTCCAGAAGAGAATCAGATATTACAGCGACAATATCGGTTTTTCAGATTGTTACGAAATATTTCCAACAGTTCGCAGAATTATTTTAGATTGCATGTTTGGAGCACAACAGTTCTGTAAGAGAACAAGTGCTACGACAGTACATCGTACGAAGAAAGTGACTAGCAACTCTAACGTATCATAAAAGTTCATTTGGTGGGTTCTTTTCACTCATGCGCGTTGATACAGTATATTAAAACGTAGTACTGTTATAACGGTCTCAGAAGCATATTACAACAATATATATTAATTATATCTTGGATAACATACACAATTTTCAGAGAATTCGCCATGACTGTGGGTTTCCTTTTTGCCCTACTTCAGCAGTATTTGTCATCATTTAACACTACAAGCAGTAATTTCGGTTTTAGTAGCTGTGTGCACCCTAACCACACTTTGTAGCAAGACGACGAATCTGATGCAGTGGGTTCAAAATTATTTTGCAGTAAAACAGATTAGACTCTCACAGGCTCTCTCGTTGTGCCTTAGATGATGATTTAATAGCAGAGCTTTTGTTTATCTTTGATGTGTCAGTTGGTTGTCTTAACCTTACATCTTGATATTTGAAATTTATGATACGTTGATGAAATTTTTCTGTAGGTGAGATACTGATAACGGCGCGCACCAGTGTGTGGCACGATGCGTTCAAAAAAAAAAAATATTATAGGGTACAGAGTTCAGTGTGCAGTTTTGCAAATAAGTTAAACTCTATATCTGTGCACCTAAATTTATTTTATACTACTTATCATTCTTGATGCGTGCACTAATGGTTGTTTACCGTGTATCAAAAGCGAAAGGAGTCACTGTTAGTATGATTGTATTATGATCTTTATAGTGAGGCTGCCGCTCTCCAGTAATAATTGATACAGCTGTCAGTACAGTGAGGTTATAGAGATGTATCCAATATGCCTTTGGAAATACGTTTTGGGTTGCAATGATAAAAAACATTTCTCAACATTTTACTTTTGTGATAACGCTGTGGTAATATTTATTGTTCATCTACGTCTACGTCTACGTCTACATTTTCCTGTTCTCACAGAGATTCATCTACACTTGTCGTTATTGTTCATGGTGTTAGCAATTTATAGATGAATGTTAAATCATCTTTTACGTCGTTTCGAGGTGCTGCTATAAATGACAGTATAGCACCAGCAAAGAAAAGTATTCGGCTTCCCAAGTTAATCCGGTATTTCATACAAATACAATCATCAGCATCAGCATCCTAAGCCACCTACTGTCGAAAAGAAGCCTGTTCCAGACTTCTCTAAGCATTCTATAGCGAAAAGCATCGATATTACTTATTCATTTTTCTAGTCTTACTTTCCATTATGGCGTCGTGTCAGGACTTTTTTATTTGATTTCCTGTCAGATGGGTCAGTTTTGCACTATAAATCGTATTGATGTGGAAAAACTCATTTTAAATTCACATCGCTCTTTAATTTGTAACTATTTTTAAATACAGATGCGAGTTAGTAATTGCTATTCACCATCATTTACGCATTGCAATAAAAGAGATGGTTCTATAGAATAGAAGGAGCTGTCAAAGAGATATTGTTCCACTTCGTTTTCAAATTTTACTTTGCTGTCTTTCAGACATTTAAATCGGTTCGTAAGTGATAAAAATTTTAGCTGCAAAATTGTGCAATATTCTGTATACAATCTTCATGTGGAATAATGGATCTCATTTTTTCTTCTGGTATTGTAATAGGTTACAGCGTAAGTTCGTAGCGTCTTTGTTTTGTACGTTCGTATTCCCACTGCAGTGGATTTTTTAACGATTGTCATTTTTCGTTTGTACCTCACTCCAGCTGTTTGCGTTTACATATTCATTTTGTTATTTGGGAATAATGATTGGAGCTGTGGACGCTACAAAATGCTACTCTGAGATGAAGAGGTTGGCATAGGAGAGGAATTCGTGGCGGGTCGCATTAAACCAGTCAGATCCAAAAAAATGCGGAAATTTTCAGTGCAATATAGATACATAGATAAATGGGGGTAAGAATTCAAACGAAATGAGATGATATATGTGTGTCAGTATTATATGATACAGCAACAGTATTTATATCAGATAAGGGAAGTCAAGGCATCTGTCATAACTGGTCATTGAGATAGATCAAACGATGGAAGTTGAAAATCTGTACCGGACTGAGACTTGAACTCGGATCTCTGGCTTAACGACAACGGTTGCCTTAACCGCTTCGGTCATCCGGACACGCTTCGCAACTGACCCAAATTATCAACTTGCTACACGCTAGTATCCATCATTAGCGGGAGATCCGTTTGCGACTCGTTTTCTTTCTTTTTTTTTTCGAGTTGTCAGTCTTCTAACTGGTTTGATGCGACCCGCCACGAATTACGCTCATGTGCCAACCTCTACATCTCAGAGCAATGATTGCAACCTACGTCCTCAATTGTTTTCTGGATCTATTCCAGTCTCGTGTCTTCCTCTACAGTTTTTGCCCTTTACAGCTCCCTCTAGTACGTCAACCCGTGATGTCTTAACAGATGTCCGTCTCCTTGTCAGTGTTTTCCACATACTCCTCTCCTCTCTGATTTTACACAGAACCTCCTCATTTCTTACCTTATCAGCCCACCTAATTTTCAGCATTCGTCTGTAGCTACACATCTCAAACCTCCCCTTCTCTTCTGTTCAGGTTATCCCAGCGTCCATGTTTCACTATCACACAATGCTGTACTCCAAACGTACAGTCTGAGAAATTTCTTCCTCAAATTGAGGCCTATGTTTGATGCTAATAGACTTCTCTTGGGAAGAAATGCCCTTTTTGCCGGTGCTAGTCTGTTTTTGATCATCCTTCCTCATTGCTTAGTTGTTTATTTTGCTGGCAGGTAGCAGAACTTCATCTACTTCTTGTCCATTATTTCTGATGTTAAGAATCTCGCTGTTCTCATTTCTGCTACTTCTTATTACTTGCCTCTTTCTTCGATTTCCTCTCAGTATATATCCTGTATGCATTGCACTGTTCATTCCATTCAGCAGATCATGTAATTCTTCTTCACTTTCACGGGATATCAATGTCAACAATGAATGATATCACTGATATCCTTTCACCTTTAATTTTAAGCCCATTCCACCGGCAGGAGTGGCCGAGCGGTTCTAGGCGCTTCAGTCTGGAACCGCGCGACCGCTACGGTCGCAGGTTCGAATCCTTCCTCGGGCATGAGTGTGTGTGTTGTCCTTAGGTTATTTAGTTTTAAGTACTTCTATGTTCTAGGAGACTGATGACCACAGCAGTCAAGTCCCACAGTGCTCAGAGACATTTGAACCATTTAAGCCCATTCCTGAACCTTTCTTTGCTTCTTCGATATACAGATTGAATAGTGGGGGTAAAACACTGCATCCATGTTTTACATCCTCTTTGATCCAAACACTTCTTTTCAGTCGTCCACACTTATTATTATTCTCTCTTGGTTCTTGTACATATTGTATATTACTCGTCACTCCTTATAGTTTACCCACATTTTTCTCAGAATTTAGAGCATCTTGCACCATTTTAGATTTGCAAACGTTGTTTCCAGGTCGACAAGTCCTATGAAGCTGAAAATAGAAATGGGTGTATGGGATAGTTGGCCGGGAGGCCCCCATTCGGGGAAGGGCGGCCGCCAAGTGCAAGTCTTATTTCATTCGACACCACATTGGGCGCCGATAATAAGGATGAAATGATGATGAGGACAACACAACACTCAATTTCCGAGCGGAGAAAATCTCCAACCCGGCCGGGAATCGAACCCGGGCCTACGTGCATGGGAGGCGATCATGTTACCATCCAGATTTTTTTCTTCTTCTTCTTTTTTTTACCCAAACAAAAGAAATAAAACTAAATTACAGCCATCCCTACGGGACACCGCAACTTGTGTCCCTGCCAAACAAAAATGAACTCTTACCTCTTCAGACGTTGCCTTCCTAACTATACGTAACCACCACCTATCTAAAATGTGAAGAAACTATTCTATACGGTACTAACGTGTGTGCGCAAACCTACAAAAACACGATGGAAGGAAGGGCGGTATTTCTAGTAGGGTGAGGAAGGTATTTATTTATATTTTTTATTTTTTATTGTTTTTAAGTATTTTTTATTTATATAGGTATCAATGTGCGAACAGTCATAGTTAATGAAGCTTAGGAAACTAAAACAGAATGAAGACACCATCTAAGGTATTAAACATAAAAACCTTGAAAATAAAGATACCACTTCGTAATTAGACTTCCCAGCGACAGCGCCCACTGATAGAGATAGTTCAATGTATGATCGTGTGCAGTTCGTTCTGACCCCATTCACCACTGCCTGGAACATTCCATCTACATGGCGGTCGGTGAAAGGCAATCCATAGGTAATTTGCTAAGCATTGTCGATATCTCGTGTGCCCGGCAATAGCATGATGTCTTTCTTGCAAATAGAGTCAGAAGTCAAGGACGTTCTTGTGTCCGTCACGATAGAGGTAATGGTCCGCATGTCCACGTATCCAGGTGACGGAGCTGGTCCGAGTCTTGGGGTGAAATGTCTCATACAGAAACCATAACGTGCGTGGAGATATATGCTCCAGCATAACTCGCAAGAGGCAAGAGATAAGCCAGCATCTGCCACACTAGGTGCCAAACCGGCTCCGCCTCTCCACAGCTGAGGCGGTTCTCGTCAGAATCTACTGCATTACAACCCACACAATTGGGAGTTTCTGCCATGTGGATATTGTACAGACGTTACTGCGTCACCAGCTTCCCATTAACAACTACATACCATTGGAAAACAACATCGAAATCAAGCATGGCATCGTGTACAGTCTCCCACACCACGCGCTACCGTACATCAGGATATTTTAGTTTGACCACATTTAGGGGGCGGCGTTGCAGCATGTCATGATATAGGCGTCGAGTTGTGCCCATTCGTGGTGTCGGGAGCACTACCCTGGAATAACTTTGTTCTGAATAGAATCGTCCTATATAAAAGAGATGTGCTGGGATGTCCTGTAGCGGCACCAGCGCTCTTAGTGAAGCAGGTCGTAGAGCCGTCAGAAGCAAACTCGTGAGGCTTGTATAACAACGGCGCAGCAGACATAAATGTGAGCTAACATAGAGGGCAATGGCCCTGTCCTGGACGTTAATATGCCGAGACCACCTTTTTCCTTGGGGAGGGTAAGAAATGGTTCAAATGGCTCTGAGCACTATGGGACTTAACTACTGAGGTCATCAGTCCCCTAGAACTTAGAACTAATTAAACCTAACTAACCTAAGGACATCACACACATCCATGCCCGAGGCAGGATTCGAACCTGCGACCGTAGCGGTCACGCGGTTCCAAACTGACGCGCTTAGAACCGCACGGCCACACCGGCCGGCGGGGAGGGCAAGAGATACGTATCTGATCTTCGGTAACATACCAGCGCTGACGAAGTATCCCAGCGCTGTCATAATGCTACGCTCCAAGGGGTTCGGAATGTGTAGCATTTGGGCGACATGCGGTATGCAGGACGCAAGGTATACATTGACATAATGCGCCCGCTGAACGTTGTTGAGGGATCGCAAGCGCTGATTTGCAATTCCGGCCCGAATTTGGTTAAGAAGGCGTCGACAATTGAATGTCGCCGCGCGTCGCATGTCGTTCATGAAATCTAAGCCCAAGCAGCGGACAGTATCACTGATGCCTAAGGGGGCAAAGTGTTCCTGCGGTAGTCCAATCCCGATGCTCAAGGCGACGGACTTGTCAACGTTGATTTGGCTACCAGAAGCTCTACCGTAGGCTGCAATCCAGTCCAAAGCCGCCGCTATATCGCCAGATACACGTATGACGATCATCATATGCGGTGCAGCGATAGATGGAGCCGCCAAACTGTATCCCAGTGAGCCTGTCTCGGAGACCACACAATAAAGGTTCTAAGACCGATGCAAATAACAATGTAGATAATGGACATCCCTGTCGTACTGATCGGCAATTACAGGCCACATGCCCTGTGGATACGCAGTATTTCCCTTCATTATAGCGATTTCCATTGCCTTCTGCATCCTCATGTCTGATTCTTCCCCCTTTAGGAACCGTTTCTCATCTTGAGGAAAAGAGAATGTCCTGAATCTCTGTTCACTCCTCTGTCGTCTTTGACAAGGCCGTTGACAAAGTGAGGGTAACTTCGTATGCCGAAAGTTTTTGAGCACCGATGGTGATTATTAATCAAAATTTAAGCAGTGGTGGCTTTCGAACCCTGGACCGTGGATGTTTTGATTATTAATGAAAGACTGTACTCCTGGACCATCTACACGAGTCCTAGACCAACCAACATTTTCAACTTTGATCAGTGCATTTATTTCAGTGACCGATTGCAACTTATGTGTTGTGGCTTACATCAATGAACAACCTCCGTAGTATTGTGAATAGAGTCTGGGTTTAGCCTTTGCATACAGGTTTTGTAGTATATACTGGTATCTGAAAGCAAAACGTGATGTGAACATGATTGTTGACTTTGTTTTCTGAGAGGCTGTTTAGATGGCTCTATCCTGTTTGGATGAGGGCAGAAAGTGTTCACTACCTCATGAGAAATGTTTTGTAAATCCTTACTCGTCTCGCTGTGCTATAGACGTCATCCTTTCACAGGGTAAGGAATTGTTAGTTGGAAGTCGTGTTGATGACAAGTAGCCTGAAATGAGTGGAACAGGAGGTGTGGAACAGGAGGTGTAAGGGGGAGGCGGAGCCAGCAGAGAGCTGGGGCGTGACAAACACGGTGTCGTCGCCGCGAGGCGGCGCACAGTGAGAGCGACAGCCGTGGTCACGGTGGCGGCGTGCGGCACCCCGCCGTCACGGAGCGCCAACTTCAGACCCGCAACTTTGCCGGCAGTCCTCGCGTCCGGCCGGATGTAGAGCTAGCTGTCCACTCCAGCAGCAGCAAGTGCGCCGTTTACTGTCGAGCATTGCTCTGTGAGTGGATCTCTCTCTCTCTCTCTCTCTCTCTCTCTCTTTCTGTGCGTGTGTGTGTGTGTGTGTGTGTGTGTGTGTGTGTGTGTGTGTGTGTGAGTGAGTGAGAGAGAGAGAGAGAGAGAGAGAGAGAGAGAGAGAGAGAGATAGTTATGTGTGTGTGTGTGTGAGAGAGAGAGAGAGAGAGAGAGAGAGAGATTTTTGGAGGGGGGGGGGGGGCAGAGAGGGACAAGGAAAGAGACAAAGCAGAAGTGACATAAGACTAGGGAAGAGATGGAGACAGAAAGAATATTAGAAAGATACAAACTTTTCTCCGTCTTCTTTGTGACTTGATATGACATGTATAACATGTTAGCCCATGCATCGTATTCTACGATAATGACTTAGGCAGCCGGCCACGGTGGCCGAGCGGTTCTAGGCGCTGAGTCCGGGACAGCGCGACTGCTAGGGTCGCAGGTTCGAATCCTGCATCGGGCATGGATGTGTGTGATGTCCTTAGGTTAGTTAGGTTTAAGTAGTTCTAAGTTCTAGGGTAGTGATGACCACAGCTGTTAAGTCCCATAGTGCTCAGAGCCAATGACTTAGGCCATGTATCGGGTATTACAAAAGCCCCCGTTCAAAAGCTAGCAAATAATATCCGTAGATAAACAAACAAACATCACAATACTGCCGGCCGGAGTGGCCAAGAGGTTCTAGGCGCTTCAGTCTGGAACCGCGCGACCGCTACGGCCGCCAGTTCGAATCCTGTCTCGGGCATGGATGTGTGTGATGTCCTTAGGTTAGTTAGATTTAAGTAGTTCTAAGTTCTAGGGGACTCATGATCTCAGCCGGCTGCTGTGGCCGAGCAGTTCTAGGCGCTTCAGTTCGGAACCGCGGGACTGCCACGGTCGCAGGTTCGAATCCTGCCTCGGGCATGGATGTGTGTGATGTTCTTAGGTTAGTTAGGTTTAAGTAGTTCTAAGTTCTAGGGGACTGATGACCTCAGATGTTAAGTCCCATAGTGCTCAGAGCCATTTGAACTATCACAATACTACCGTTGACACTTGCGTAATTTCATATTGTTCATTTTATATTCTTGTTCGTTGATAAAAAAGCGTTTCTGATGGACAGTTATAACAGCTATGTGAGCCGTGGCGGCTTATGTGAGGGCGTGTTTGCGAACCTCTTGGCGTCACTTGTGCGCGCGTTCCACCGAGTCTGACCCTCCTCTTTGCTTGGTTTTGTGTTCCCTTTGGGGCTGTGTGGTAGCGCGTGGTGTGCGGGGCACGGACCTGGACGGGTGTAGCTGAATACTCGGTGACCTGGCGAGTGCAGCGGCTTCAAATCGTTGAACATTGGGCTTTGCGGGACCTATTTTTTCCTGCAGCGTTGACCGTGGCTACCGGCGAGTTTAGAGGGCAAGGAGCGGCTCTCCTCACATGCAACCTGGTTACTAAGTGCTTCAGTCAACTATGATGTGCTGAACACGTCGAAATGCATTGGACAACTTCTTAACAGTTACGACCAGGAGGTCAGTACTATCGTATTTACTTATACTGGATATTTAAGTTAAATAGAGTCCATGTCGTGGTACAATCTGTTTAGTAATAGTAAAAAAAAAGTTTCAAATGGCTCTTAGCACTATGGGATTTAACTTCTCAGGTCATCAGTCCCCTAGCACTTAGCACTACTTAAGCCTAACTAACCTAAGGACATCACGAATATCCATGCCCGAGGCAGGATTCGAACCTGCGACCGTAGCGGTCGCGCGGTTCCAGACTGTAGCGCCTAGAACCGCTCGGCCACTGCGGCCGGCCTTATATTGAAGTCCTAGTAGAATTATAGCGCAGATGTGATGCTAGTTGCCGGAGAGAGTGCCGCCACAAGTTTATTTGGTCAATTAATTTTTTGTGTTCGGGCAGCTATTGTACGGCAGACCTGACATGTTCTTGAAGTACCATTACTAATTTTATGTATAATACATGTCGTTATGAATTGTGATATTATTTTAAAAACTCAATTTGTATGAACTTGACAAGAATTTTGGTAACGGTTAGTTGGCTTATCATATAATTTTTATTAATAAAGAATATTTGTTTGGAAATGGTAAATGGCGCATAAAGAATCCCGAAACGGCTCTTCTGCGCCAACTCGATACTCCCTGTAGTGTCTGTGTATAGTTAGAAGCGTTTCAAAACAATAATACGTTACCGCACCTCCAGAAAGCGTCAGAATGTGTACGAAAAAGACAATTCACTCACTATTGCCTAGTGGTTCTAGGCGCTTCAGTCTGGAACCGCACGACCGCTACGGTCGCAGGTTCGAATCCTGCCTCGGTCATGGATGTGTGTGATGTCCTTAGGTTAGTTAGGTTTAAGTAGTTCTAAATTCTAAGGGACTGATGACCTCAGATGTTAAGTCCCATAGTGCTCAGAGCCATATTTTTTTAACTCCGGCGCGTGGTTAGTTCGTTGTAGTTGTTCTGCTGGACTGTAGATCCATTAGACATGAAATGCTGTAGGCACTGTCAGAATGATTCATAACCTGCACCAGGTAGAACCTTAGTTGTCAAATAGTTAGCGTTGCTGGTTTCTAACGCGGAGTTCTGCATTGGGTTGCTGGTGATCTCCTCATATTTTCCTATGGAGAAATATTCTGGCAAGAGAACGGTCGGTCAAATGAAAAGAAGCTTCAGTATATAAACAGAGAAATTGACACCTGAGTCATCAAATTTGTTTTCGTGATTCTGTACACTCTTTCACAGAAATTAGTGGGGTACCATGGAAGACGTTAAAATGATAAGTTGTTATGCAAATCGGATGAAATATACGATGAGTACGATATTTCAGTGCCCGCGTTATTCTGAATTACGATGCAGAGTTTCTTTAGACACGCATGACATAGTGGAGTACGAGCAGAGAATTGTAGACGCATGGCTGACTACATATGTAAGTTTGGGTCTAGCGGTGATTCTTGCACGGATAGTCAAATGGTAAAGTGACCGCTCGCGATAAGCGAGAAATCCGGGCTCGAGTCCCGATCCTGCACCAATTTTCATTGTCGTCGTTCGATTCTACAGCTGATGGTTGTCCATATTCAGTACCGCAAATGCATTTAATGAAATTACGACTGTCATAAGGCTGTCCACAGCGATGACCATCGCGTTGTTGTTACGAGATTATTTGCAGCAGAATGGATGTGAGGGTTTCCATAGCCCTCCCCCACCCCCCACCCCCCCACCCCCCCCCCCCCCCCACCCCCAGTTCGCTTTCTCCAACTGAGCGAGGTAGTGCGGAGGTTAGCACAGCAGACACGCACTCTGGTGGACGACGGATCAAATTAGCGCTCCTGATTTACAATTTTACGCGATTTCCCTAAATCTCATCCAGGCATAGTCCGAAATGCCCCTTTGAAAGAGCACAACTGACTTCCTTCCCTGTCCTTGAAACCACCAGAGGTTCAGATTTTGACTTCCTTCCCCACACTTGAAACCACCAGAGCTTCAACTTCGTTTCTGATGACTTCTGTGTTGACTGGACGTTAAACTCTAATCATCAATTAAACTCCAGAATCAGGCCCAGAGGATCTTTCGATGCCTATTGGCCGCCGTTTCATCGTTTGTCATATTCGGATGCAGTGTGGTGGAGACTGCTCTCCCGATCCTTGGCTGCTTTCCAGACCTTGTAGCCACTGCTGCTGATTCAAATAACTCCCCCACTGGAAACAAGAGGATTAATGGACACCTCTAGTGATGTCGGGAACTGAACTCCTGTCCTTTTTATAACAGTCAGAAGCGCTGAACACACAGTTACGGAGTCAGAATTTATTCAGGCAACACCATCGATAGATAAGAAACGTTAGAAGTGTGACCTTATGATTATAATTTCAGACTCAACACTGCTACAATGGAATGAAGTTATTCTAACCCCAGAAGATCTGTGTACTTAACACAAACAACATTTGAAATAGAGTGGTTAGCCATACAGCACTACCGTTTTTGGTCTGTGACACAGATTTATTGGAACCGTGGTACAATCCATGATACGTTTCCGATACAAATGCCATTTTATCAGTACGTTATGTTCTTTGGCACCGATTTCTTGCGACAACATGCGGGTCACGATGGCTTGGATATTTTGCCTTGTGCGATGGGTAACTGCCACGTTAAAGCGTTCTGGCTGAACACATTTTCGAATTTTTCTTAATTGGAAAGTGTCTCTCATATTAGCTTCTAGATTTATCATTTCTTGATCCAGTTTTTGCATAGAATGTTCGAAATACCGTTACATTCTCAGGCCATCGAACTAACGACAAATATCGACGTGGTGTCGAACTACAGGTACGTATTGAGTTCGGCATCTTCGCAAACAGACTTATTGATAAAAGAAAAATTTTTTGCGTTGGAATGAGAATTAATTTTGACTTGTGTGTTCTGCCCACCGCATTCGGTTAGCCCGTATGTCCCAGAACTGCCACTCGACTCTCAGTTCTTGACGTACGATAATAACCTACGCAAGAAAGTTACCTTCGCATTCGAAAGTAACAAATCCTTCGTTGGTGCCGAGGGATGACTAACACAGACTGTGACAGCATCGCCACCTCACTGAAAGTCGCTCTCAGACTACCGTAAAGCTCTTCAATTTGCGCCGATACAAATTGCTTATAGTGCTAATTAATTACTGTCCTGGCTCAAAAAGTTTCATATGAGTTTCCCTCCTTAATTTTTGAGGAACCTGGGTACAAAAACACACGTAATTAATTACCGCATCGAATAATTAATCATTTTAGGGAGCTGCAAAGACGAACGGGCAGGGCGCTCGGAAAAAATAAAATTAATGGTCAATCAAAGTATGCATAGAACTTATGATCGGAATATTTATTAAGTGTCAGAGTATGGCAACGTTAATAGGGAAACAACGTAATGTACGTGAACTTGTAGTCATTGTGTAAAACATTTACCATTTTCTCCTTCAGCAAGCCATCAGACCTTTGGATGATAAAGGTCGTTCAGTTATACGACAAACATAAATCACGTTGGTCATACGATCAGAATAACGCAGAAATGAAGGAATTGTATTCAATGTAACTGCGTGCCACACACGAAATTTTTTCATGTTCAATAACTTTTTCCATGTGGTAATTCACTGTACTAATGATGTTAGTTGATAATAAAGAGAAAAGAAGGAAGCCCTTTACCATCGATAGTCACTGCATAGTGTAAATACGTAGACCCAATAACAACAAATTCGCTAACAAACGGGAACCATCTGTAGAATCTAATACCTCGAAAGATTTTAGTGTTATGTCACTATGGCAGTAGTGGGCAGGCGCAGCAGGAGTGTCTATGGTGATAGAACGGAAGTAGTCTCGCTTGCTAAAGGTAATAATGCCTATACACGATCTCTCAGAATTATTATGACATCGAGGATAGGAAACCGTTTCTCGAAACATCGTCCATCGACGCAACATGGCGTAGAAGCTATAGGCTCCGGCGCCGTCCACTAGGCCGCCCCTTCGGAAGCAAGCGTGATTTTTTGTGCTGATGGACTGTAGACGGATCGTCTCGCTGTGTTGTATGTTAGTCAGTGATCGCGAATGACTGCCATGATCGCCAGTGGAGAAGATGGAGATAGCTACAGCGTAGACAGGTCTTGTCTACTACGAATGCAATGCTCAGTTTCCCCAGTGGATGGTGGTTTCAGACACGGGTTTCCGTCTGCCGTTTATTTTTCTCCTGGAACCCACTCGAATCACCAATGTGTTTCAGTATACGGAAGAAAATAAACTGTGGATGGAAAGCATGTCTGAAAACGTCATCAGTCAAGGCAGCAGACGTCACATACATAAGAGAAAGGCCCGTCTACGTAGAAACTAGCTCCATCTTTTCCACTCGTGACGTGACAATCAGTCGCGATCGCTGGGTAACAAACAACATTGCGAGACATTCCACCTACGGTCCGTCAGCGTACAAAGTCACGTTTGCTGTCGAAGGATTGGCCGAGTCAGATGCTCTGTAGCGTCGCTAAATCAGGTTTACAGACACGGGTTCCTATCCATGATTTGTTCCTCAAGACGTCCTCTACATTTCCTACAAATTTCTCGGAGCATCTCTGGGACACCCTGCGTACTAATTCAGTTATTAAATATTGAGACTGATGCCTAGAGAGTAGGCGTTCGCAAGAAACTTGATACTCACCAAATTCCACTTATGACGGCGTTAAATTTATGTTTTACTTTTTTGTTGGCTTTTTTCCTGAAGGCCATAAAACTGCGACAGATACTTAAATATATCCACACCTATTCTTACAATAGTCACCGTTGGCAGATATGCAAGTTAGCTGTTCTCTACATAGCTGCTGGGAGGACCGCTGAAACATGCTGGCAGCAAGGTCCCGTATGGCTTCTTTTGTGGCCGAATGTTTAAACATCACCTTGCCTTTTTACCTGTCTTAACGCGGTTTTTAACTTCGTGGCAATGGTGACGTTTTCCAGATGGTGGTATGTCACTTCAGATGCGGATCGTACTTGAAACACTGTTTTTCCTCTCCAGTTCTCGTACGGTTGAGAAACACTGATCAGGTCCCCACGAATCGACATGCGATCCTCACTTTGGTCTTGCTTCATGACATGAGGCATACCGTGCTGGATAGCGTGCAACTTGTTGACGTTTTCAGTGAGAATTTTGTAGCACATACCATGGATGAACCCTACTGCTGCTACGAGATCTATTGCCAAGCACCGGTTGCAACCTCTTCAATCTTGCGTACAGTACGAACTGCTTGTAGTCGTTCAGTGCTCACAACGCTCTCCAAATTGTCTATACATTGCGAAGAACGTCGGTGTCACTCAACACAAGGTGACTCAATGCATCTCCACCGTAAATATCCTCATTATTTGAAATATGTCGGTAGCAGTTTTGAGCAATTTCCGAGAGAATTTAATGTTTGTCCATTTGTTCCACCTGCAACATATTCGTGTTCCAACACGCGCATTCAAATCACTATCACAACAGCATCGGTAGTTCTGCTTACAGTGCATATACTTAACTGTCTCTTGCTGGGACGGTAGACCAACTATACCACGGCGTTCTTATGCACTCCAATGCAGCACACCGCTACTATCCACCAATTCTCAGAATAAAATGACTGTACTAAGTAGTATTAGGAACAGAAAGATAGCTAAACCTGTAGGTGAACAGTGGCAAAAATCCTAAATTAACAGTGAAAAGTAACACAGGTGAAAGTGTACGACAATAGAATCAAAAAATTACAGTAAACGAGGGTCTGTACATAAGCCGTTTAGGTGATAATTGCGAATGTGTGGTTATGAGCTGTCACTAGCTGTGATATGAATTATTATTGTATTGATTGTTATTGTATTTAATATGTAAACTGTTCGATTAATCTGGCTGGTTGATTGATTGAATGACCAGATTACTAGGACACCAGTCCCTTTGTCCTCAAACACACAGTTCTACATGACTGTACATCAGAGATGGCATACTGCGCAGAAGCCATGGGAAGAAAACCCTAATTTCTATCAAAGGTCAACGAAGGCTAGCTAAGGGACGAAAAAGAAGAAAGAGGGGATATGGGAAGAAAGGCAGGCGAAGTGCCTTATCTAGGGAACAGCCGGAAAACCCCGAAAGAACAATTCAATGACGGGAATACATCCCCCACACCCGACCACTTACCAGATACATCCCACTCAGAAGTGTCTAGGAAAAATAGCAACACAGACACAGCAAGAAAAACACAGATAGACTTATGATGAACAAACTGAACAGACCATGTGGGAGGGTGGGAGGAAGAATAAAAGAGCAGGTAGGATGAGAGCTGGGGTGGACCACCGAGCTGAGACAGCCGGATACTAGTCTGGACGGAGGAGACAACAGCGTGTTCTTGGTTCAAATGGCTCTGAGCACTATGGGGCTTAACTTCTGAGGTCATCAGTCCCCTAGAACTTAGAACTACTTAAACCTAAGCAACCTAAGTACACACATCCATGCCCGAGGCAGGATTCACCTGCGACCGTAGCGGTCGCGCGGTTCCAGACTGTAGAGCCTAGAACCCCTCGGCCACCCGGCCGGCCAGTGTGTTCTGCCAAACCCTTTATGGGCCGATAAGATTAAGTGGTCCCCCTTAAAGAGAGTGGTAAAACCCCCTTTCACGAATAAAACGTAAAACTATGTCAGACGCTGAGGCATCGTCTCCTAACACCAGAGTCGTGGCGGCTAGGTTGTGACAGTCGAACAAAATGTGGGCCTCCGTCAAACGAGAACCACAACGGCAGGATGAAGGAGATGATCGTGAGTCAGCCACGTACAGCCGATGCAGAGCCGGCAAACGATGGTAGAATCACTGTGAGAGGCCTGCATGGAGGACTCTACAGATTTGCAGTGTCCTTTATCACATGTAGTTTGTTTAATGAAGACAGAGTGAGCCAGGCCATATTGGAGATCGCTAAAACTAGACAGCGTTATACCAATAGGAGGACTGTTTACTAAATATCTGTCTCAAGAGTCGGTTTACTTGTAGTTAGTTACTCTGATTTATCAATGAGTTCATTCCCTGGGATCCCAAAATATCCTACAGTCCAGACGAAGGTTACCGAGCATCCACGTTGTTCAAGAGCATACAGGTAACCCTGGATAGCCATGATCAGGAGACAGCGAGAGCAACACTGGTCTAGCACTTGAAAACTGCTCAAGGAGTTGTTACAGATGACAGATGACTCACCGGTGGAGGTATGGATATGTTTAAAGGGACGAGACACGGCTCCCACTCTGCAGTGAATACACTACAGCCATCCAGCAAGGAGTGCGGCTCCGTATGTCCTGCATGATGTATGAGTATAAGAAAAGGCTTCATGACCAGCAACCATAGAGCCATCAGTGTAGACCACTTTTGATCCTTGAGATGTATCAACGATGTAGAAAAATTGGTGGTGGAGGACATTGGCATGGTGATTTTGGTCCTTAGACTGGCCAAGACGAAGCTGTGGCCGAGGGATCTACCATGAAGGTGTACATCAGTGGGCCCTGAAAAGAGGTGGAAGAGGAAACAGCTGAAGTTCAGGTAGGAGGGAGCGGATGCGGATTGAGATCGTAATCCCTGATCTGAGCCACCATTTTGGAAGATGATTCCCCGTGTTTGGAGGGAGAGGACGGTATCAGTCTCCATGAATAGGCTGGCCACTGGGCTAGTTCGAAAGGCTCCTGTGCCAATTTGAACCCTGCATTGGTATATCAGATCCAGTATCCGCACCGAGCTAAGTAACATAGTGGTTAGCACATTGGACTCGCACTCGGAAGGACGACGGTTCAGTCCTGCATCTGGCCATCCTGATTTAGGTTTTCCATCACTTTCGTAAATCACTCCAGGCAAATTCTGGGCTAGTTCCTTTGAAAGGGCACAGCCGACATCCTTCCCATCGTCCCCTAAGACCGATGACCTCGCTGTTTGGTTTCCTCCCCCAAACAACCCAACATCCCGGTATTTGCAATGCTGAGGGTGGTGCTAAACCATATGCCAGACTCCCACAATTAAGACAGGACTGTATGAAAGCTTTGTAAGGCTGCAGAAGGGTAGTGCTATCTGCACACCAGATGGTGTTACTCAGACAGATGCTGGTGTAGATGGTGAATCCATGTCAAAAGAGCATCGAAGACCAATCATAAAAAGTAGTAAGTCTCCAAAACATTATCTGATCATCGAGGTAAAGTTCTAGTTATGAGTGAATGGTACACATTGACAAGAAGTGCATAACACAAGTCTTTGCAGCTCGAAACTGAAAGACTTGGGTGGAGTGTGATGACATTGCATTTTGTATGGCACATTGCAGTCGATGTTCAGCGATATCCACACTAGAGGAACAATTGTAGAGGCAAAAGTTGTCATCATTAAAAGGATGGTGATACTGATGACACTAGTGTAGACCATTGATGACCTCTAGAAAGAGACTCTCAGTACAGAGCCCTGCAGGCTCTCTTGCGTATGGAGGATGCTGTGGAAAGCACCAATTTCAAAATATAAAGTATGATGCAAGAAGAAGTCCAGGATAGAAATTTAAAGACGACCTCACAGACCCTACTTGTGTAAGGTAGCGACGATGTAGTGTATGAAGGATTTGTAAGGCTGCAGAAGGGTAGTGCTATGTGCAGTCCGGGTGACGGTCGAAGAAGACTGCTGTAAGGTGTTGACATTGGGCAAAAGCTTTTTGAATGCGGGACTCCAGGTAAAACACATTATCAGCAGTGGAACTGCCTTGGCGAAAACCAGGAAGCCAATAGACGCCTAGACTTAAGGGGCCAACACAACTACCAGCTCGCTAGGTGTTTCAGCAACTTACAGAGAACATTGGTGAGACTAAATGAGTGAGAACCATCCAGTTTCAGAACTGGGGCAATGATGCTTTCTTGCTGTAGCGATGGGAACTCAACATCGCTCCAGATGTGGCTGAAGATGGCAACGATATGACGCTGAGAATCCACCATAAGGTGCTTGGTCATTTGGTTGTGGATGCGCTCTGGCCCTGTGTCTCTATCTGATCAGTGAGCTAGGATACTGAAGAACTCGCTCAATGGAGCATTATGTGGTTCCAGGTGGCGTGTAGTAAAAGATAATTGCTTTCGCTCCAGTTGCTATTTTATAACACGAAACGCAAGTTGATAATTCTCAGACACTGAGGCTCGAGCATAATGAAGAGCAAAATGTTCGGCGATGGCGTCTGGGTCAATGTAGACAGTGTCGTTCATGATAACACCAGGTTCACCTGCAGGTGTCTGTATCCATAGAGAAGTCTGATCCTTGCCCAAAACTATGAAGGAGAGGACTGATGCTTCAAATATCCCATTCCCAGCATTCTCACTTCTGTCGTTTTACTAGGTGCGGACCAGGGGATGGAGCTGCTTAAAGATAATGAGGTGCTCCATCAACGGGTTCTCCTTATGGCTTTGGAGAGCCAGCCTACGATCTCTAATGGCCTCTGCAAGGTTCTGTCTTCCTTTGGGGCAGGCCTGAGGAGCAGCGGATCACTAAATCAGTTGTAATTGTATTCTGGACTGCCTCATTGATATCTCCAAGCAGCAGGGAGCCAAGTGCGACAGCAGAGGCGAAAGCACCCCAGCCTGTACTGTTGAGAGCTCATCTGTGCAGACGTCCAGGGAAGGGACAGGAAGATGGAGAACTGGTCACTACCATACAGGTCATCGAGATTCTCCAGTGGATGGGTTGTAGAAGACAAGGGCTGCAAATGGGAAGGTCAATGCCTGAGAAAGCACAGTGCACCATGCTGAAGGGTATGGGAGCACTGGGATACAGAGACAAAGTCAGATTGCATGAGTAAGTTTTCGAGGCCTTGATTGTGACCAGTTATCATACTTCCGCCCCACAAAAAGTTGTGGACATTGAAATTACCTAAATTAGCAAACGTGGGAGATGGGGGGGGGGGGGGGGGGGGGGGGAGAGAGCTGAGAAGCCACTCCAGCAATAACCTCTGAAGATGTGTTAAGAGATACAAGTTCGCTGTATGGAGTGTCCAGAACATGTGCGCAAACTCCACCAAACACCCTGTCATAGCAACATTCTTACAATACCCCTAGTAGCCGCGAAAGGCCGGGGCCTACGTTGCTAGGACCCAATTTTCCTGAAGGGCAATGCAGAAGGCAGGTGAAGTGCTTAAAACATTTCGTAGCTCAGCTAGGTGGTGAAAAAAACGGTCACTGTTCCATTGGAGAATAACGTTGTCCATGTATTATGAGGTCACGAAGTGATCAAAGAGTCAGGTTGTGCCTTAGGGTTGCCTGCTGTCACTGCTTCAGAGGTTAAGGCATCAACACATAGGATCTGGGTTCTGTTGTGTGGTGCGACCATGCGACCACGGCCTTCAAGGGAAGCAGGTATGGAACAGGTGGGATCTGGTGGCGTGAGGGCCACGGTCATCTCCTTCTTCTTGGAGCACTTTTTCCTACCTTCCCTCTCCTTAGTGGATTTGGACACTTGCGAGAGCTTCTCTGAATCAGCATCAGGTAATGATGGTGATCATAAAGCTCTGATCAGCAGCCTGTGGCTCGTTCAGCTGCTTGTAAGGAAGTGTCCCCTTCCACACTCGGATGTGGGGACGTTCCCAGTGGGTGGGGAGCCAATAATCCCAAACCTGGGGCAAGCAGCAAGAGGAGAGCCCCCAACTACCAGGAGGCCAGGTTTGGTTGAGCAACCGAGAGCACCCACTCTAGGAGCTGTAATGGGTGGGAATACTGTCACCAAAGAGGGGTAACATCTTCATAACTGCAGCATATGACACTGTTATAGATGCTGGGTGCATTATAGGTGCTGGCTGCAACCGCTCCTACCTCTTCGCGGACCCTTAAAAATTTAGTTTGTCCGGGATTTTATATTCTTGAATTTTCTTCTCTTTCCAGTTTGGTGAGCAGTGATAATGATGCTTTCCTTACTTGACACAAAGTGGGGGAAGGGCGTAAGGAACGTTAGCGTCCACAAACTCTACATATGGGGCTAGCAATGCGTTGCAAAGACACGTGCTCGACTTTCAAACACTTCAAGCACAGCATAGCGAGGGAGCAGGATTTTATTGTTTCACATCGCATCAGTATATAATCACCTTGGTCTTTTCAGGGACTGAATCGCCTCAAAGGCCATGGTGAAAGCACTGGTAGTGACTCTTTTGTCCCCATGTACGTGATGGACAAAGTGTACACCCCATCGCTCCAAACTGGCGCATAGCTCGTCATCAGATTGCAAGAGCAGGTCTCACTGAAAAATTATGCCCTGAACCGTATTTATAGAGAGTGACAGTCCCCTGTATGCCATACAACTTGTTACAAGCGAGTAGCGCGCATCACTGGGTAGGGGGTGCAGTTTTGAACAAAGCTGACAACTTTTAACTTTACAGATGGCTGCCACTTCTCCAAACACGTCTCCTGCGTTCTCTACAAAGAATAATGGCTTTGTGGCCTGGAGGGAATCACCATCAGCCCTTGTGTGAACCAAGTAATGTGGGGAGTATTGCTCTGCTTGATGCTTAACTCTACACTCTCCCACAGCATAGCCAGGGAAGGGAACGTTTTAGGTTTGTTTCTCTCTGCACTGAAAGGCGCCTTAACTCCCATAGGGGCTGCTTGGGCCGTATTCCCACCAGTGGGAGATAACTTCATCGGTTTCATTTATGGTTCGTCTGCCATGGTGTCACCCACTCCAAACCGGGGCTCTCCCCAAGGGCGCCAATCTGTCTGGTACAAATTATGTGTGTCCTTTGGAAGTCAGATCTGGAAGCTGGAGAGATTGAATATGAGCCTCTAACCTTCTTTCCACCAACCTGTCGTCTTCTAAAGTTGTGTCCCCAGTGCAGAAGACAGCACATCGGTTGTGGGATCTTCTTTGATGGAGGCTGCTACGCTCTTAAATTGAACCTGTTATTGTGCTTTTTATAGGATGACACTTTCCCACGTTAGTCTCTGTCTATACGGAGGGCATGATCTGTATTACTGACCCTTATGGTAGGCGACACTTCTCATTAATGTTTCCTGTTTGGTTGTTATTTGAATATTAACACATTTTACACTGTGTTTCACAACATTCGATATAGCTTTCTTAATTGTACTGTAACTTTTCTACGCACTTCCGATATGGAGTACGACATGTCCGTCCCTCTAGAACGACCGAAACATAGTTAGTTACACGTCCGTCCCTCTGGAACGCTCGAAACAGAGAGACATGTCCGGCTCTGAAGAATACCCGAAAAAAGTGACTAGTGCAGCCGAAGTACTTCGTCTCCCAGGCGCGCCAAAGCGAGCCGAATATGTCCGAAGCACTTCGGCTGCAATAACGTTTTATGTTTCTCAAACCTAGCGAAATTTAATAAACAAAAACGACAGACTCATGGGGTAACTACATTCGTACTATATGCTACTCCGCGTGGTTGAAATTGCAACAAGGTGAGCTTTCAGCAAAATAAAATACTGGCGGCCACAGCCAGGAATATCACGCTGGCCAGCAATCCGTTGCTTAGAGACCCCGTGCCTTAGTCATGATGAGCACGTATTCTTTGCCATACATGGGGAGTTTTCAGCTCAGAAACCAACAGTGTGATCACTGCATGGGGCAGTTAACATGCTGGGTTTGGGTGTATTACCTTATTAAAGCAAACGGTGCATAAATGGAATAGCACAAAGGTGGAGCGTACACTGCTTTGGCCGATCTTTCCTGCATGATCTGAATTTTGAAAACTGGTAGCTGGTCAAACCAAACAATGGGGACCATGTGTTTATTTAATGAAAATTTGTATAAAACTCTGAAAGTGGAAACTCGAGTCCCAAATCATAAACCAAGTTTAATTAGTGTCTGCAGCATGAAAACTGTCATATGGAGTGGTAGAGGAGGAGAGTACGAGCTTGTAGCAACAAAAGGGAGTAATGTTGCAAAGGCTTTGGCCCCATGGTATCTGAGTGTGTACTCACAAAAAGTTATGAGACCCTGAGAGAGTTCGATTCACATCTTCGTGGGCTCAAATTCACATACAGTCTAAATATTGAGATCGTTGAACATGCATGATGGGGCAGCAGCATGTTTTCCTGTTAATGTAAAACGGCATGTAATTTTCCAGTATGGTCCAGCAGGGGCAAGGCCAATGCCTTGGCCACTCGACCGTAAATTGCAGTTCAATCTCCGATTTAGCCAGCTTGATCGTGTGCCAACTGAATTATCTTTATGATTTCTCTTCCTACAAACGTTCCTCTTTCATTTCTAATGTAGTACCTGTACTTTAAGAGATCTGGACGTCGTGACTGCAGTTTTACTAGTAATTTGAAATATAATAACTCAGACACTGTACTAGATATTGAAATGAAACTTTAACCAAACAAATCAAAATTTTCACATCAGTGTGACAAAAAATTATTTCCTGTGGAAGTCATCATGAATTGGAAATTTATTCCTATATAATAAATTATGTGTAATTTTTATTTCAAGTACAATGTACCTCCAAATTATTAGAAATGAAAGCTCATTATATGTTTTATGATTTTTATTATTAACTTGGTAAAAGAATGAAGCAGAAAAGTGTCCATTTTTCTGTTTTGTGTATTTGAGAAGAAATGTTTTTGTGGAAGTCATTTTTTTCCTAATAATTTAAGAACACATATCATTCTGCAGCTTAAAATATTTTATACATTATTGAAAATCAGGTTCGCCGTGTAGGCAAGCACTGTATTATAATGCAAGCAAAATTTGGTTTTTGTACCTATAATACTGTATGAGATAATCAAACCCATTTACGTAAAATCGTTGATTATAGGCAACTAAAACTAGAAATATGCATGGTATTTTCTCCCCAATGAGAAGATTTCAAAGGATTACAACGCATAATTTTGTTAATTATGAGTACTCTTTTAATTTGTTTTAATTTTCTTTGTTATTCGAACTTTCTTTGTCATGATCGAGCAGATTTTTCAGTTTCAGCAACACATTGTCTGCCCACTTTTCATGTTGCCACATTTGTGATGCCTAGTCTCTTCACGGTTTCTAATCTGTTTATTACTCTATCATTACAATGTATCACTGCATTCATTTGAATGCATCATTTTGCCATGTAAACAATTTTGCAGGAGTTAAGAATCAGGAAGATCTCTACGTATTGTCTTGACTTTAACAGTTTCTGCATAGTTTTATCCATTTACTTCACACTTAATGTATTTATCTCATGCAGTTTTTCTTTTGGACAGAGGCCATGCTGTTGATGATCAGCAGTCAGCAGTGGATAAACAAAGTTGCTCACATAGCTTTTCTCATCTCACTGACATTTTCGCTGTTTCTGCTGGTGACCTGAGCATAATATTCTGTGAGGTTCTCTATTTCCTGTCACTTCCTTGCCAAATTTCCTAACACTTTCTGCCACTATCTTGTGCAGAAGTCCGATACATTTCAGTATCACCATATGGTTTGGCAACTCCGACAGTACCGAAGCCTTTAGAATCACCATTGGCGATCTTGCAGCTCTCTAAGAATGAAATTACAATGAAATCCAGACCTTTAGCTGCATATACGCGTTGATAAATATCAGAGGGGACAGTTGAAAATGTGTGATTCAACCGGGACTCGAACCCGGGATCTCCTGTTTACATGGCAGACGCTCTACTCTGTGGCTCAGTCGGGTAGAGCGTCTGCCGTATAAGCAGCAGATCCCAGGTTCGAGTCCCGGTCGGGGCACACATTTTCAACTGTCCCCGTTGGTATTTATCAATGCCTGTATACAGCTAAAGGTCTTTTCAATGTAATTTCCTTTCCAAATTTCGTTACATTGTGTTCATTTACCATATTGGCACAACCTTGATGGTGTTATGTCAGACATTCACAGTCCAAGACTTTGTCTGTGTCAACAGAGGTAGCTTTAAAAAACACTTTTCAGATATGTGTGGCCTCTATTTAGCCAGCAACCGTCCAGTGTAGCAACAGTATCAGTAGATAAATATCTATATCTTCTTTTGCTGCATCTGCATAGAAGCTTCACGGACTTCTTTTAGGGCATTATAATACTATTCAAATTTGAAGGTGTCATTGGAGGATCCATTATATAAGAGTATCTGTTCTGTTTCGCCTCCCTTCCCATACCTCATGTCATAAGCAAAGAAAATATACACTAATTTGTAAGTATTATAACAGGTGTCGTCGCAGTTTTCGTATCTTTAAACACTTGGCGTAACTAAACTTTTGCTGTATACACCTCTTACTTATGTCCTCAGTAGACATAAAGGATTTTTCATTATCACAGTATTCACATTTAGAAATAGGCAAAAGCAGCCCTCAAAGCTTGTGCTTAATAATTAAAATACAACAGTTATTTTCACTATTTCCAACGCCAGCATATTGTTCATTTTCGGTAAAATGGTTAACTTGTATTTGAAGCAGTATCTGGAGGACATTTAGGCTTAATCTCACTTCAATACGGCTAAAATTTCTTCGCTTTCAATTCGATTTATAACAACAAGATTTTCTTGATTACCCTAAAATTTGCGACTGAAATATAAATTCATAACTTTTGGCATTTTGCGATTCAAAATAGTTGAAATATCTTAAACAGTTTAAAAAACAGCTTAAAAGGCTAACAGTATTAAACTGAAGTGAACTACTTGTACGGACAGAAGGATCGATTGCAATAAATTCCTGCTCGCAGTACACTCAATATTTGCTTTAAGGACAGTACACAAACAAGTTACAGTGGAAATACCAGCTGCACCATCATATGAGGAGAGATTTTAGGCAAAGTTTTGTTTTTGACACTAGTGTGACAGCTACACGTTTAAAAACAGCGCGCGGTATCTGCTTTAAAAATACATCTAAACACGAAATTGACGATGTAATATACATAAAGCATACACCTTTAGAATCAGGAGCAACATAATTTATTAAATAAAAAATAAAAAATAAAACATTTCTTCAGGCGTCATGTTGTCGACGCCCCCTTAAATTCACGGACTTCCGTCTCAGAGTTATCAAATAGAAAATTTCGAATCTGTTAGTTACCAGCATGTGTTAGACGCTACCCTCAAGAGTCGTTCCTCTACCACGTGATAGTCGAAAACGGCTACTACGTTAAAACTTTAACCAGGGAGCACATAACATGTCTTTCTTTTTTCTCTCCAGTGCCAAGCTCTTCATTCAGAGTAGCACTTGCAAATAACGTGTTTAGTTGTTGCTGGATGTATTTCAGTCTCTGTTTTCCGCTACAGTTTTTACCCTCTGCAACTCCCTCTAGTACCATGGAAGGTATTCCGTGACGTCTGAACAGATTTGCTATCATCCAGTTCCTTCTTCTAGTCAGTATTTGCCACATATTCCTTTCCTCTTCGGTTCTGTGGAGAACCTCCTCATTCCTCACTTTATCAGTCCACCTAAATTTCTAAATTCTTCTGTAGCACCACATCTCAAATGTTTTGATTCTCATGTGTTGCATTTTTCACTAAGAGACAATGCTGTGCTCCAAACGCACTTTTTTAGAGACAGTTTCCTCAAATTCAGGCCAATATTTGATAAAAATGGACTTCTCTTTGGCAGGAAGGTCGTGCCGATCTGTCTTTGATGTCTTCCTCGCTCCGACGGTCATGGGTTATTGTGCTTTCTAGGAAGCAGTAGTCCTTTACGTGATCACCAATTATTATGATGTTAATTTCCTCGCTGTTCTCATTTCTCCTACTTCTCATTACTTTCGTCTTTCTCCAACTTACTCTCAGTCCTTACTATGTACTCATTATAATATTCATTCCATTCATCAACTCCTGCAGTTTTTCTTCACTTCCACTGAGGATGACAATGCCAACAGCGAATCTTATCACGGACATCCTTTCACCTCAATTTTAATTCCACACTTGATTCTTGCTTTTATTTTCGTAATTCCTTCTTCGATGTTGAAATTGACCAGTAGGAGTGAAAGACTACATCCCTGTCTTACAGCATTTTTAGTCAGAGCCCTTCGTTCTCCGTCTCTCACTCTTATGGTTCCCTCTTCGTTTTTGCACAAATTGTATATTACCCGTCTTTCCCTATAGCTTACTTTTACTTTCTCAGAATTTAGAACATCTTGTATCATTTTACGTTGTAGAACGCTTTTTCCAGGTCGACAAGTCCTATGACCCTGTCTCCTTTATTCTTCAGTCTTCTTTCAGTCAACCGCAAAGTCAGTATTGCCTCTTTGGTGCCTTTACCTTTTCCTAAAGTCAAACTAATCGTTATCTAACAGGTCCTCAGGTTTCTTTTCCATTCTTCTGTACACTGTTCATGTCAACAGCTTGAATGCTTGAGCTGTTGACTGTGCTCTAATTATTGCACTTGTCTGAACTTGCAATTTTCGGAATTGTGTGGATGATTTTTTTTTTAAGTCAGATCGTTTATCGCAGTACTCGCACGTTGTACACACTGACGAGAATAGCGGTTTTGCTACCCCTTCCCCGAATTATTTTAGAAACTATGATGGACTGTTATCTATCCTTTCTTCCTTATTCGATGGTAAGTCGTCCAAGGCTCTTTTGAATGCTGATTTTCATATTGCATCCACATAGCTCTTCTTTATAGACTCCTGTTTCTTCTCCTGTCACGTTATCAGACAGATTCTCCCCCTCATAAATGCCCTCAATGTACTTTTTCCACCCATCCGCTCCCTCCTCTGCATTTAAACTGTGTGGAAATCAGATTAACAAGTTTTTCCTCACTTCCTGCAGTGAGGACAATATCATGTGCAAAGCATAGATTGTTTATTTTCTTGCCACCAATTCACCATCCCATCCATCCAGAGCTCCTCTGATGACATATTCTGCATAGGTGTTCCAGACCTGAGATGGATGCATACAATCCTCTCTGACTCCGTTTGTCACAATCAAGAAACTCCGCGTATTCATCATCAACGTTTGTGGTTGCAGCATGACTGTTTTTGAAGGACTTTTAGTAGTGATGTTAGGTGTTTCGGAAACCCAGACTCATTGAGCACATGCTGCAGCTTGTCGCACATGACACAATCACAGCCTTTCTATCATCTAGGAAATGAATGTAAACAGGGACACAAAATTCCCGACATTTTTGAATTATGTTGACTCAAATTCAAGATTGCCTCTCGAATAACTTTACCTGTCCCAAAACATGCTTGTTTTGCAGAAATCGGATTACAGGAGTTTTTTTAGGCTTTGATTCATTGTGAGTGAAAGGACTTCACTGGTATGCAATATAAATCCTACATTTATATGTCACTTTAGCAGTTCCTAACGTAGCCCAATGGCGTTCAACAGTGCTCCACAATGCGTTACATGTTAAATGTGAAACACGCACGCTTCCCACTCCCGTCGTAGTTGGTATTTCTCTGAAGATTCCATCTAAATCTGTGGATTTGGTGTTCCTCAAAAGCTAGATGGTTTGTCGATGTACGTCACGAGCACCCGTGGACTAGGTGTAGCGTTTTTCGTTCGCAAACAAAACGTTGTCGGTCCTGGATTCGAAACCCGCTACTCACACCAGAGGGGCAATTCTAAAGTTGCGGTTGATAATGGAAGCAAGACTAACGGAAGGGTTTTGTCGGCCTAGAAAAAGCGTTCGACAAAGTAAAATGGTGCAAGAAGTTCGAAATTCTGAGAAAAATTGGGGAAAGCTATAGAGAGAGACGGGCATTACACAATATCTACAAGAACCAAGAGGGAATAATAAAGAAATGCTCCGATTAAACAGGGTGTAAGACACGGATACAGTCTTTCGCCCCTACTGTTCAATCTGTTCATAGAAGAAGCAATGATGGAAATAAAGAAAGGTTTAGAAGTGGAACTAAAATTCATGGTGAAAGGATATAAATGGTACGATACGCTGATGACATTGCTATCCTGAGTGAAAGCGAATGAGAATTACATAACCTATTTAACTGAGTGGACAGTCTAACGAGTACACAATATGGATTGAGAGTAAATCGAAGAAAGATTAAAGTCATGAGAAGTAGCAGAAATGTGGACAGCGAGAAATTTAACATCAGGATTGATGGTCATAAAGTAGATGAAATTAAGGGCAGCAAAATAACCATTGACGCACGGAACAAGGAGCACATAAAAAGCAGACTAACACTGGCAACAAGAGCATTCCTGGCCAAGGGAAGTCTACTAGTATCAAACATAGGCCTTACTTTGAGGAAGAAATTTCTGAGGGTACACGTTTAGAGCACAGCATTGTATGGTAGTGAACACGGTCTGTGAGAAAACCGGAACAGAAGGCAAACGAAGCATTTGAGATGTAGTGCTACAGACGAATGTTGAAAGTTATGTGGACGGATACGGCAAGGAATGAGGAGGTTCCGCACAGAATCGGAAGGGAAAAGAATATGTGGAAAACACTGACAAGGAGAAGGGATAGGACGTCAGGGAATGTCTTCCATGGTTATAGAGAGAGCTGTAGAAGGCAAGACTGTAGAGGAAGACAGAGATTGGAATGCATTAAGCAGATCACTGAGGACGTAGGTTGCAAGTGCAATTTTGATATGAAGAGGTTGATGCGGGCCGCATCGAACCAGTCAGAAGACTGATGACTCAAAAAAATAAATAAAATAAAATAAAAAAGTAAAAAAAAAATAAAAATCACATTCCGTTTCTGATCCTACACAAATGTTCTTTTGCTCGGTGTTATTTCGTTTCTAATACCATATTTTCTAATGTTGTTTATACCTAGCTACTGACAGTTTCTTGTCACTAATGGTATTGCCATTTACTGAACTCTAGAATGGGGCAGTTTATCTTCTAGAGGAGGCTATGCACTTCATTTACCTGCTCTATCACAAGCGGTCTGCGGCGCTGCAGTCATGGACTGTGCGGCTGGTTCCGGCGGAGGTTCGAGTCCTCCCTCGGGCATGGGTGTGTGTGTTTGTCCTTAGGATAATTTAGGTCAAGTAGTGTGTACGCTTAGGGACTGATAACCTTAGCAGTTAAGTCCCATAAGATTTCACACACTTTGAACATTTGAATCTTGTCAGTTTGGCAGTTGCTCTGCATTTTGCGGCGAAGCACTTTGAGTGTTCCTACATATTGAGCAGTTTGTATGCGACATTTCTTAAGTGCGATCGTTTCATCGAACAGTAATAGAGCAGTGTACGAAACCCATGCATACCTCGCTTGAGAGATCTTAGTAATGTGTTCAGGAAGATAGGAACTGCGAATTTCTTTCAATTTGTATCATGTGTGGGGGACTATTCCTTTCTCCGTTAATGGACGGTGCTTGGATCTTCTTCACTTTTCAAACTCTTTGAGGCCTTTTTAATTGTAACAGCACCTTTTCTTATTCTCCTTGTTGATCAATTTCAGTTTTATCGTAATTTTCATTGGTAACACAGAGAAGTTACTGACACGGTCTGCACCAGGGTAGGCCTCTCAATCCAGGACCAAACACCCCAATGTTGCCTCTCCAAAATGAAATCAGTCTGTTCTACAAACTTGCACCAGGAAAAATCCATGTGTAACGACGTCGCGAATGATTTTGCGTCAGGGTATTACAGATAGACGAGTTGTTATTCACACAACATTCCCCACATTATAAACGTACGTTTTCGCAGCCAATGTTATGGTCAATAAAATATTTCAGCGTTTATGATCGCATTGTCAATATGTAAAACTACAGACATATCGGTAACTGTTGCAAGTGACCTTCATCAGGGTGTTTTTACTTTTGTGAGTAAACGAAAAAAATGCTCTGATGGAGGTGACTTGCAACAGTGACCGATGCGTCGGTAGTTTTACGTGTGTTAATACGGTCTCAAACCCTGGAAAATTTTATTGCTTGTGTCTCTCCTCATTCATTGCTCATTCCGAAACCGTAAGGTCCAGCCACACATGTGTCCATCGGCTATTGTCTCACTTGATGATGATGATGTGGTCCCATACTCTGGGGAGCGTAGGGGACGATGCGGCAGACCCCACCGCCTACTAGGCAAGGTCCTAGCGGAGGTGGTTTGTCATTGCCTTCCTCCGACCGTAATGGCACTTACATCCCCTTAAAATGACGCTAGATGACTAATAGCTCCTTTTTAGGTATCTTTCTTATGTTATTTTCTAGAAATGATGCTTATATTGCATTCCTTTGATATTTTCTAGCAATTACGTTGATAATGCAAGAAGAAGAAGAGAAATCGCTCTATCACCAACGGTATCATAACCCATGACATCATCACCGATGCTCTTAGGAATCACTGAACGACATCATTGCTACTAAGATCCTCAAATATAGAAATATGCGCTATATTTGGCGCTTCAGTCGTGAAGAGGCCTTATCTTATCCAGTGTGTCACACTGAGATCGAATACGTCTAGAATATGAGGATCCATCTCTCTCTGCAGGACAGCAAGATTATCTGTCTTCAAGAGACCACGCACATTTTGCTGACTCTGGATCACAGGTTTCCGGGTTCGATCCCCGGCAGGTTTGGCGATTTTCTCTGCCCGGGGACTGGGTGTTCGGTTGTTCTCATCATTTCATCATCATCATCGACATTCATACAGTGGCTAGATGGGACTGTGTAAAGAATTTGGCTGTGTAAAAATTGTCACTTTGTACCCCTGCTGATGACCGTGCAGTATAGCGCCCAACAATCAGAAACTATCATCATCATCACCACGCACAACTGTCATCACTTTAACGATTCGGAGGGATGGATAAGCGATTCATCTATGCAATCTTTTCTCCTACCCTGCCCATACCCACTCCCCCCCTCCCATCCCCACATCTGAGCTCCCAATGGTGTACATATTGCGGAGTAAAGCCCTGATTTTTTTGGGAAAATGACACAGGCTGTTTTCCGTTATCTTCCACAGCTTAAATTACGTCGCCCCTAATGTAGATAATTTTTGCAGCCGCTCCTTTGGAATACAGAAGCTACATGTTTGCCTAATTCGGCAGAAACTCCGTACTGAGGTCCACCTTCTCCTCAATAGGTGCAGTTGAGCTCTTCACCGCAAGTCCGACGAGACGCTCTACGGCATACTGCTGCCATCCGCAGACAGAGGACCCCCTTGTTTAGTAACTCCTCCCGCTACTCCTTCCTCATCACTTTCAAGACGATGCCTCATGATAGCACCGGTAATATAGGAGCAGAAGTAAGTATTGACTGTAGCATCTTTTGGTCACTTAAGAGCTTAACAACTCGCCTACGAAAATGTGACATGAAAGTTGGTTATAGCAAATGAGTTTCCAAGCGTTTCCCGTAGAATACCTTCACATAGCTTCTGCTGACTTTTTGGGTTCCGCTAGATTTATGCTCGTAAGGCAATGTTGGCATTATTGCCTTTACCAAATGACACCAAATTTGGAAAATAACCGTAGATTTTCACGCAATTCACGGACACCACATTAACATTCTATTACAGTTTATGGCGTTATTGCCTTTACCAAGCGAGACAAAATCTGTAAAATAACCGCGAATGTTAATGCAGTTCACTGACACCCCATTAATATTCCATTACAGTTAGTCGAGACAACGGAGGATAAATTTACTTCTGCAAAAACAGACATAGTGTCTGAAGGGATTTTACTGTGTGTTTTAATTTGATAAGTACACATTTTAACATTGACATCTACAGTTTTTAATTAAATATGTTTAGAGATAAAAGTTAATTACAAATCTCTACTGAATACAGTATGTACATACGTAATGTAACAAACGTACCCGAAGCCACCTGTCGGTAATAGTGTTATAATTAACATAAATGACGTGCATTGTACCAACCAATATTTATGTGACGCAGCATGTGAAGGTTGCGGTGTGTGGACGGGTTACTCCTGTAACTGAAATATTAGGTACGTTCTGGTACATTTGATGTTGATTGGATAGGATGAGAAAGGTTTGCATCCGTGAATTAGTAAATTAGTGTTATTATCGTTACAGATCTGAAGATGGTTCTAGAGGAACCGAACCGGTCATATGAATAAAGATTTTGCAATCAAGACGAGTAATAAGTGACATTGGATAAATTTATGGCTGGGTCCCACTTTGTTAACACAGCTGTAGTCAAAAGGGCACCACTTGGGTGCGGTGTGAAAGGGTAACTGGTTTGTTTCATTTATTCTTAAAATCAGTCACTTGATTTCTTTCACATGTAGGAAACGAATTAGCAATGAACATAAGGTGTAGAATATATAATATTTTCGTGCATGGCACATACTATAGCCTATGCCTCAACCCTGACAATCGGTAATGAACCTCCACGGAAGTTCCTATTAACGGAATGGAACAGTAATCGTTATTTGTACGTGATAATCTTAAGTTTTTTCTGTTGTTGTATTTCAAAATTTTTCCCATAGGACTGTAGTAAATCTTGCACATTAATAAATAATTGACGTAAAGAGCAGACTGGATTTTTATACCATTATGTTTTCTTGTCAATATCATAATGACGTCATGGGCATGTATACAGGGTGGTCAGAAACAGTCTGAAAATGCTTCTAAGGGTAGACTGTGAGGCGAAATTACTTTTAAAAAAATGGACATATTGCACCGTTTCCGAGTTAATTAACATTGCCTAACTCCAATCAGGCCATTGCGCGCGTCAGTTCAAGCAGTCCGCAGGAGACGGTGTGGCCAAACGCGTTCTTCGTTTGGTTCCTATAACCGAAAAAGACAGCGATACAAATATAGGACATGCGACGGTAATAAGGATCGAACCCGAGCCAAAGGCTGAGCAATCTCGTACACTATGTCTATGTCATGAGAACACCTGACACTAGCGATATCTGGTAGGCTGCTTAAATTTGAGCGCGCGACAACCTGGTTGGCTAACTTCACTGCTAAGTAACTCGGAAACCGCACAACGCACTTAATCGCTTTTCAGTCTGTTGCCAACCACCGTGTATATGTCATGTAAATATATAAAAATACAGAAACAGAAATGTTAGCCGAAATAGCATCTGGTGCAATTTCCAGTAGACGTGATTAATACAGAAATTCTTACTTGAAGCAAATTTGTTCCTGGCAGCTAAGGGAAACTTACAAATAACAACCAATTTTTAAATTAATCTTGGTTAACCTCTTCAGTAGGAATAGTCATTGTTTGATTATAACGAAGCACCTGAGAATAATAACTTAAAGATTATAATAATTTGATTTATATAAGAATTGACATATGGTCAAACGGAAATTATGCGATTTGTAATGTTCAGACAATAATGTAATATGTCAATATCACCACTAAATATGATAAAGATGACAGTTAATATGCTGGACTCGGTAATATGAATGTTTTAGTCTAAAATGTGTTAGGTGATCAAATTACCCTCGTTAGGAATCATATAATTTTCGAAGGCAAAGGTTCTGTACTTTATTCCAGATCTGAGGGAAATTAAAAAAAATACGTTGAAATTATGATTGTCTTTTGGGTAACAGTTTCACACATACTATGAGAAGCCTGTGGTAATAGCGTTACGTGAGCCATATAGTCAACTGATTCATATGAGACTAATATTACAAACAGATCGAACCTCTAGACTCCGGATTAGGCCACCTTAGCCTCAGCTAATTACTTCAAAGAGCTATTGTGACCCAGTATAGTATGTGCCGCCTGTGTTGTGACGTAAGCATCCTGCGGCCGGCACTGCCAGACACAGGCTGGCAGTCCCGGAGTCCAGAATTACGACGAGTTACAACTTCCTGACCTACCGCAAGACTTCTGTGGCGCACCTATTGCTATTTGTCACTGATTTTATTGGCTCATGTAAACTGAGCCTTAATCACGTCCTGTCACAGGCCGTTCTAAAACTTCGGAGTACATAGCTTCTACGTATTCACTACTTCCTTGTTCCGCCTGCTTGGACAAACAATTGAGGTCACCATTACTCCTCGGATTCCTTCCCGATCTGGAAACTTGCCCAAGTGTCGATGTGAGTTGGTTTGCTATATTTATCCTATTGAATTGAAGTTTGTAAGGTTCTACGAAACACATTATAATATAAAAGTTGCAAGTAATAATTATGAACTTTGCAATTAAAGGACGAAGATTTACCATAAATATGGGGGAAATAGTTTGTTAATAAGCAATTGTCTCAAATATGGGGAAAATCTACTGTTAAGAAAAAAATTTCATAAAAATAGAAAACATTGTTAACAGATCAACACGCAAAATTTGGAAAGATATCGTCGTTTAAAAACATCTGAAAATTCATTGACTGCAAGATAGAAGTTTTCCGCTGAAATAATTGTGACGCAAGTGGAGTAAACTGAAAATAGGAATACCCAAGAGTATTGAGAGATTTCATGTAACATTTTGATTTGGCGGATTGTGTGTTCGCAATGAATATTAATACTCATATATCCATTTTTCGAACAACACAGAGTTATAATACCAGAGTACAGATAATAAACATTTGTTAACCAACATGAATTCAAATCTAAAGAACACGAGAGAAGGAATAGACAAATCTCGTTTACATGTGGACGACAAGAAAATTGTTTGACAAAGTTGACGCTTGCATCGATCATCATCGTCATCATCATCTCCTTCCAAGCACTAGGCGTTTTAGTCAACTGTTCCAGTCTCTGTCTTCCTGTCGTGTCTTACGACGCCTATCTAGTTCTCAGTTAGCCGGTCGGTCATTATCATTTTGGCTATCTATCTTCTGTCATTCTGTCAACATGACCTTCCATTTCATTCTGTCGTCTTATATCTTTAAATGAAAAGATTTTTAAATAGTTCTTATTATTCCATTCCTTACTTAATCCATTTGATTTCTGCGCCTTTCATATTTCTTGAACTTAATCTATGCTGCCCGTACAAGTCGTTTTTCTTGTTTTGATACTGTCCATGGTTCAGAATCAAATGTAAGTGTAGGTATAGCCACAACTTTATAGAATTTCATGTGTGTTTCTTTTTTTTTATTTTCTTTTCAAAGTTCTTTCAGTTGTTACTCAGATATCTCGATACTGCTCGAGCTTACAGTCGACAGGACAAGCATAGATTGTGGTTTTCCGACGTAAAGTATGGTTCGCCTCTCCGTAATTTGCCAGGAAAATAGAACTCAATAATGTCGGTGGTCTGCGGGTATGAAGTTACACACGCGAGATGACAATATACTGTTCTTCGCCTTACTGTAGTTACAATTCTATATGAGAAAATTTCTATTTATGTCCTACTTTGACACATTTTCTAACGTAGACGAAAAATACTATCATTACTGGACATGATTTTGGATGTAGAGGAAAGGTGCCTACTACAAGAGAGTTTGCTAATGTGAGAGAGTTACATTCTGAGTAAAGTTAGTGCTCTGCTCTGTTAGGAGGTATCAGAACTTAGTTCTCACAACGCCTTAGGCGTAGAGCAGTGACAATCAAGCCATTACTGCATTGGTTATTGTCGAGAATGCTTGATTTTTAAAGTTTAGAATCTCAAGTTTTTCGAGTGTATCTTCTTCAGTATCCGTTATGATTATATCCTGCACAAAGTACTCTCTCATTCGCTATTATAAATTGGCCTTCAAACCGTGCAGCCTAGCTTTGAGGCTAGATTTCTTGCCTAACATGGCTTATTCCTAGTATGTTATACTATAGGTATCCTGATAAGCGACAGTATCGCATATTAATAAAGGGCATCTCACATTAGGGTAACCTCATTTTGCCATCCCAGAGACTGGATTCAGACTCAGAATTTTACTAAGTGCTTTGCAAATTTTGTGAATATGATGATGATGTTTGGTTTGTGGGGCACTCAACTGCGTGGTTATCAGTGCCCTTACAAATTCCCACTTTTTGCTCCCTCCAATCTCGACACTTTCACGAATGATGATGAAATAATGACGACAACACAAATATCCAGTCAGCTCGAGGCAGGTTAAAATCCCTGACCCCGCAGGGAATCGAATCCGGGACCCCGCGCTCGGGAAGCGAGAACGCGACCTCGAGACCACGAGCTGCGGTCTTTGTGAAGCCATTTGGTGATAATCCCGTTCTTATAAAACGTGATGTGCATCGTATCGCACTTGTGTGGTAGAAAAAGCAGAAGAAAACCTTCATATAATCTGTTTATTACCTAGTTCCGCCCTTAAAATACAGCCTCATGTACGGGATTCATGGGACCGTTTGCAACGGTTTATTCCCGAGAAATAGAACTCTAGTGGGGATATAATCAAGGTCAAGTAGCAATCTCATTTGTGCCAACGACGTTATTTGGAGCGGCGTACTTGAAAGCAGTAACAACGAAAAATGCTATGAAATGCCTCTGGAATAGAGGAATCTTCCATTGTACCAGTCACGTACTTGGAGTCAATATCTTTGCAATAACCATAAGTTCAACATACAAGTTGTAAACAACGGAGTAAATGGAATCCGTTTAGCGTCCAAGCCACATTCAGAGTTGCCTGATCTAGTGAAATTAGAACGTTCTGACTACGTTAATTAGCAATTACCGTCTCTATACGAGGCACGGTTGAAACATTTCAAACAGATGAAAATTTAGCGGAATCAAAGGAGAAAGATGGAAAAGCATTGTTCTTGAAATAAAAAAAAAATGAGATAACACAGGACACAATCTTCCAGTCATTCGTATTCTGATAAAAATTTGGCTTAATGCAATGTTTCAGATGTGAAATCTGAAGAAGTAGACTCTGAATGCGTGTTCTGCAATAGTCGTTTCTCCGAAGACCAACATAGAGAAGTGAGCACAGTGCATAGAATGTTATCCTTAGCGTCCCCAAGAGTATTAATCTGAAAATAGCTTTTGTATGTCCACAGTGCACTACTTTTACAGAAGACACGCAAAAGAGTTGGAGCAAGATAATATTACTGTTTTAGGGTTCACCTGCTCTTATATTAGGCGGTACTAAGAATTTTGCCTGAACATTTCTATTTCTATTCAAATTTACTTGTTTCAGTTTCTTTCAGACTCAAAAGTGATAGGTAGCACGAACACAATAAATATATAAGATGTAAAGTACAATAGTTTCTCGTAGCTTCCCAATTACCAACCACACAGTTGTATTAGATGATGAAATATGAGGGGAATAATATGAGAGGAAGAAAATTTCACATGCAATATTGGCATCAACCACCTGCCTCATCCTACGAGGAATGGATGCGGTCAGCCCCTGGAAACACACCGATGAGCCAAAATATGACCACTCCTTTAATAGCGTGTAGTCCCACTTTTCAAACACAGTACAAATTCCCGAAGAATGTGAGACCAGATGCCTGTACAGAGGTCAAGCAATTCCCGCAAATAACGTGATGGTGGTTTAAGGACATCCACCTGGCGCCAGATATGAGTTCCAATGGGCAAAGATCAGGCACATTTGCTGGACAAGACATCACTGTGAGTGCTCTACAATGTCCCTCTAACCACAGTAGCACAGTTCTGACCTTGCAACACGGTCGTTTATCCTGCTGGCATGTGTCATCGCCATAGGGGGAGGCTTCACGCATGAAGCGATGCAGGTGGTCCGCAGTAATGTTCACGTTGTTCACTGCTGTCGTGATGCCTTCGGTTAGCACCACAGATCCCTTGCAATCCCAACTCAGTGTACACCGTAGCATAATTCAGTCCTCAACGGCGTGAATCTGTAGTCCAGTGGATGTTCCGTGCTGTGATTCGCTTGGATGACGGCGTGTAAGTACCAACCATCGACCTGGTGTAACAAGAAATGTGATTCATTCGACAGGCGATACGTTTCTACTGATCCACGGTGAGTACTCAGGGATGCTGTACCCAATGCCATTATAACTTACTATGTCGTTGGGTTAACACATAAACACGTAGGGGTCGTGTGGTGTGGAGTTCGACATTCAACAGTAGCCATTGGACGCCGTGCTTCGAAACACTTGTGCCTGCACTAGCACTGTACTCTGTCGTCAAATTTGCCACAGATCGCTGCCTATCCTAGATTACACAGTGGTAGTTCGCCGACTTCATTGCTTTGTCGGCCGCAGTGGCTATGCGGTTCTAGGCGCTTCAGTCTGGAACCGCACGACCGCTACGGTCGCAGGTTCGAATCCTGCCTCGGGCATGTATGTGTGTGATGTCCTTAGGTTAGTTAGGTTGAAGTAGTTCTAAGTTCTAGGGGACTGATGACCTCAGATGGTAAGTCCCATAGTGCTCAGAGCCATTTTTGAACCATTGCTTTGTGATGAGGAACCGTGTGCAACACAATACGGCCTATTCGTTCTTTCACCATCACTCGATCACATTCCAAAGGTGCTCACTACAGCAGTACGCCAACGGGCAACCAGGTCCGCCGTTTAAGAACCGCAGGGCCGTAACAAGTTGGTTTTTGTCAAAACCGGTTATATCAGTGGCTTTCCGCAATTGCGGCCTGTGTTGTCTCTATAACGGCTGCCCATTCGTCTCTCTTACGCTTTCATTATTTCCTTAGGGCGTCACGTGCCCGCAACACCACGAGGAGGAATTCAACCTCGTGGCGGGAAAGTGGGGAAAATCTGTTGGCTCATCAGTGTATGTCTCATCGTCAGCGAGACTCTGGCTGGCTCTGAGTACTATGGGACTCAACTTCTGAGGTGATCAGCCTCCTAGAACTTAGAACTACTTAAACCTAACTAACCTAGGGACATCACACACATCCATGCCCGAGGCAGGAGTCAAACCTGCGACCGTAGCGGTCTCGCGGCTCCAGACTGTAGCGCCTAGAACCGCACGGCCACTACGGCCGGCATCGAGACTCTCCCATACATCCAGCACTATAGGCGGACGTCGTTGTCGACCAATGTAAGTTTATGTGACGTTTCATTTTGACCCACAAATTTTCAGTGTAATTTTAGCGCTCGAACAGGCCAGCCAATGAGGTAGATGCCAGCATGTTACGAAAACCATTTTTGGTCGATTCGACGCGCGTGAACCGGTGAGTGGCCTAACCGGAACCGGATCCCTTACCTGGGATAGCATACTGAAAGTATTATACTGGAATAGTGCCAGTACGCTACCTCTAGTGGCCTATGTATACTGAGACATGCTGGCAGTAAATGATTGTTTGTCATATATTCGTCTGTGGTTCAGTATGTTATCATGTTCGGCATAACTCAGCTATGTTTGTGTTACACATGAAACAACACAATGTAAAAAAAAAAAATCGTAGATATTGCGAACCTAATTACTTAAGTGAAGGTCCACGTCTTCAAACGCTGCCACATTCCAATTATAGAGCTTCCCTTTCACTTGTATATTCGAAACAGAAAATCTCGGTGTTTAAACTAAAAGTAATTGTAATCGTGTTATCGTGCCAACCATGTAGAATCACAGAAGATCAAGAATTTCTAAAACTAAAATCGTTATAGTAAGAAAGGAGCAAATACATTGATAAAACTGTGTGCTGGCGCCTTTGTCAGTGTGTGTTACACAACCAAATGTACCCGAGCTTATCAAGACAGGTGAACGGTTTTGTTTTGTCAACTGTACGTAGTGCGTCTGCGCATTTCTAATTTATGTGCAATCTTGACACTGTGATCGTGACGAAGTGCAGTGGCTCACATTTCACCTTAGCAATCAATTATTCTGGCATCCTTAGGGATTACGAAATCTTTCAGCCGGTAGAGAATCCCAGATCCTCAGTACACTCACAACGATTGTAATTGATGGATCTCCAAACTATCGAGATCTTCCGCAATAGGGACACAGGTATTAGGAGCTGCTATTGAGGCATTCTTGTTCTCCACTCATCTGTAGAACTTTTTACTACAGTGACCTTTGCAATATCTTCCTACATTCTTAGGCGAAAACTGCAAATATATTTTCTTCCATTTATTTACGGCCAATTTTATTAATTTTTGGGACACATTGCGAGGTATTTATACAGTATAGGAGGCTTTGCGAGGCTCATGACAGACGCTTCCTGCGAGTGCTTTGTGCCGATTGACCTTTTACGTAGGCTGACCGTGAGGGCCGGCTTGCTGCTGGCATTTTACTGTTAGTCGCAAAGGTTCAGTACGAGTGCTCCACCATCTGCCATTGAATTCTCGTGTCCTGTAGACCGGCTCAGCGTACGTCCTTCGTAGAGAATCAACTGTCCCAATCAGGGAAAGGATTGTGTTACGTATATTGGAATAAAGAGGAGAAAAATCCATAAGGATTCTTCGGTAAGATGTGGCCTCAAACGTAGAATTACGTTATCGATCTGGAATCTATTGTTTTATTTGAGAAGCGGTGCATCCAACAGTACACGTACCAGTCGTTAACGAAGTAACGATGACATGCGAAGGAAAGTAATTACATTTCTTTAGACGAAACTTGCAAGAACTCCCCATTCGTACTAAACATCCAGAAATGTCCCAATTTAGCTGGTGAGTCCGTGCATGGTGGTATAAGGGGCCTACAGTATAACTTACGACGCTTTCCTGCTCGATTTGTGCGATGATTAAGACAGTCTGTCCTTGACCTGGTTCAAATGGCTCTGAGCACTAGAGGACTCAACATCTATGGTCATCAGTCCCCTAGAACTTAGAGCTACTTAAACCTAACTAACCTAAGGACAGCACACACCACCCAGTCATCACGAGGCAGAGAAAATCCCTGACCCCGCCGGGAATCGAACCCGGGAAACGGGGCGTGGGAAGCGAGAACGCTACCGCACGACCACGAGCTGCGGACTCCTTGACCTGACTTAGTGAGACGCCGAGTAGGAATTCTTCGTACCTGGTATGTGGAGATGCTCTCATCGTTTTATGTTCCCTTGCAGTGCCGTAACAGAATCGCCCGAGTCTGAAAGTGCAGTACTACTGTCTGTGTATTACGTAATGAAGCGTTAAGAAGTTTTTCCCTGCAAATAATTTTTACCCAGTATGCTATTATGCTACGTTTACTTAAGAAACATCATAAAATGTACTTGTTCACACCGATTTTAAGCTGTTAACGGCACGAGAACACGGTCTATCGCATGAATAGATCGAAAGGCATCCTATCGACGACAACCGACTACGGTGCACAGTCTGTAGCTTGAGCATACAATTGTTATAGTTCATATGATATCGTACCTCTTCGGTTACGCCGAAGTTATACATTCATTCATTAATATCAACGTTTCCTGGCACTGGAAAATTACTGGAAGCCTGTGGACTCTTCCTAATGCCTGAGTGGCAAAAGGAAACTTTTATTAGCAGAAATTTGTTAATAACAATTACTTGATCTGTATCAGAATTCATGTATTTTCCCTACGCATGCCTTTGCTGACGACACGAGCGATTTCTGAATCGGCACCTCATCCCACTGATTCTGAAAGCGCCAGATGGCCAACTGCCTCTGCTAGCCAGCGTGGGAACCTACCGCTCCTTTCTCGGAAAAAAATATCAACCACACAATTCGGAAGATTGCAATAGCCGACTACTGTCAGAATTATCGCATAATGAGCTCAACAACTCATGCATCCAACTTTCTGACAAGACTAATACACAGAAGCATGGAAAACAAAGAACATGTTAGATTATGGTCGGTTTGGCTCTAGGAACGGTTAAGGGCACCAGAGATGCAGTTCTGAGGTTGCGGTTGATAATGAAAGCAAGACTAAAGACAAATCAACACGCATTCATAGGATTTATCGGCCTGGAAAAATCGTTCGAGAACGTAAAATGGTGCAAGATGCTCGAAATTCAGAGAAAAATAGATTTAAACTTTAGGGAAAAACGGGTAATATGTTATATGTACAAGAACCAAGAGGTAACAATAAGGGTGGACGAAAACGAAGTGCACGGATTAAAAAAGGTGTAAGACTGGGATTTAGTCTTTCGCCACTACTCTTCAGTCTATGCGCCGAGGCAGCAAGACGAAAATACAAGAAAGGTTCAGAGGTTGGATTAAAGTGAAAGGATATCAATGCTAAGATTCTCTGATGACATTACATCCTAAGTAAACGAGTAGAAAAATTACAGGATCTGTCGAACGGAATAGACAGTGTGCAGAATAAGGATTGAGAGGGCATCGAAGAGAGACGAAAGTATGAGAAGTAGCAGAAATGAAAACAACGAGAAACGTAACATTAGTATGGGTGACGACGAAGTAGTTGAAGTTAAGGAATTCTGCTACCTGGGCAGCAAAATAACCCATGACGATCGGAGCAAGGTTGACATCAAAAGCAGACTAGCACTACCAAAAAGGGGCATTCCGGGCCAAGAGAAGTCTACTAGCATCAAATATAGGCCTTAATTTTTGGAACAAACTTCTGAGAATGTACTTTAGCAGCATTTGAGTGAGATGTGGGCTGTGGGGAAACCGGAGTAGAAAGAATCTAAGCGCATGAGATGCGGTGTTACAGAAGAATGTTGAAAGTGAAGTGGACTGATAAGGTAAACATTGAACAGGTTCTCTGAAGAGTCGGCAAGGAAAGAAGGATATAGAAAACACTAATAAAAAGAAGGGACAGGACCGTAGGACATCTGTTAAGACATCATGGAAAACCTTCCATGTTACTACAGAGAGCTGTAGAGGGTAAAAACTATAGGGGAAGACAGAAATCGGGATACAGTCAGCAAATAATTGAAGATGTAGGTTGCAACGGCTCTTCTGAGATGAAGAGGTTGCCATAGGAGAGTAATTCGTAGCGGGTAACAACAACAAAGACTGTAGCCCGGCTAAGGTTCGTGCCGAACGGAGCTCGGGTGATAGAAGCGGGTACGTCTTTCTTCGTTGATTGAACACTCTTTGTCACAGTTCATCAGTCGTATTGACTTGCGAGTGGTGACGTGCCAGTCTTTCGGCAACCCTGATGAGATGTTATCAGTGGGTCAGCGAATTGAAGATCCTGCTGCCCAGGGCAAAAGTCGATCACCCTCTGTGTCGAGGTGGGTCATGACAGCGTGGGCAACATATAGTCCTGAGGTGTCTTGCTGAAATATAACGACACAGCTGTACAGAGGGCAGAGCACAGCCACCGCCCTTAACACACTGAAATGAAACGTCTACTGTCTAGCACGTGGGCTCTGAAAAAGAGAGGTGATCGGGTTTCTTTTGTATCCAATGGCATGCATGGCGCCAGAAGTTGGTGTGTATGACAATGAAAAACGTAATTTTGCAACATTCCTTACCTTTGGTTTCTCCACACCCGGATACGGTTCTCGGGATACTGTTAAGCAGAACAGCGGATTGTCTGGAAGACGACGTTTTGATATTTCTGTGTTGAGTGTAGTCACCGGGTGCATGCAAAGAATTGTTGGAGGGTCTCTCTCTTCTGCCGCTGAAGGAATGCCGCAACAATGGTACCGTTGTCGAAGTACGACAGGTACTGCTGTACGTCTCTCCTTCTTACAAGAGAGATAACACAACCTTAATTCATATAATCGACTTTCAAGTACAATTTATGAAATATAAACCTCTTGGGTAATATTTCTTTGTACACAGACTAGCTAAGCGCTCACTGCTTCGCTATCACTTGCGTAGCAATTACACCAAAAATAGTTTTATATACTTACATCAGGTCTACCGAAAAACAAATGTATCAAAGAGCCGTTTCTTACATTATAGATGGTACAACATAATTTGTGCGGTTAAGTTGTTCATTCACAGTTCCATGCATGTCAGTCTGGGTTTGTTACACATTTCTGTCAAGGCTCTGCAGTTATAATGGACAGCACTGTGCCTGTCGAAATGTCATCACTAAACTAACATCCGCGGTTGTCTTCGAGTTGATTCCCTAGTACAAATTGTCCACTTCTTTATGTTATAGAAATGCCATTTTCGGAAATAGACGCCTGCAGATACCTTTGCAACCTGCCAGTATTAACAAAGAGCGGTACTATGTGTCCTCTTTTGAGCTATATGTTTTTATGAAAAAGTTCGTTTAACAAAAATGCCGTACATTTTTAAACTCAGCCAGAAACTACTCGTCATTGCTACAACGCTATGAACGTGTTGTCATCGCCTGTCGTGTCACACCACCTGTGTAATACAAATAGTATAGTTAATTATGTGTGTTGAAAGTGTTAATGCTTTTACTTGAGCGACTGGTGACTAGGTAAGTTACCAAAGGACGGAGGAAGGTAAGAATATATCACCGCCATTAGGACCACAGTTAGTAGAGTAACTTGAGTCTTCAAATCAATCACCGGCTAAAAAACAAAGCTCTACCTTTTATATGTTATCCAAACTGTACTTACGTTTTTTCTTATTAGTGATCTTGTTAATTATTGCCTGTACTGTGATTCAGGACCTCCAAATAGAGACATATAGCGGTTGACGTATTTATTTTCGAGATTATTATAAAATGTTTAATACGTTGGTGGAGCAGTTTCCTAAGTAAAACTGTCATCATACTTCATACATTTGAACTCGGCTGTGGTTCATTAACGCCTTATGTGAGCAGAATACATTCATTTAAATATACGTTAACTTAGAAACATACCTCATTTTAAAAGACTGGCCATATATTCCTTAGTAAACAAAATCCTAATTGACATTTTGCTTACGTTTAGTAACGCACTTATTGTAATTAAACATTAAGACTCCAAAATTTACTTGATATCAGCATAGTCCCACTCAGTTAGCTGTAATCATAAGCGAATAATGTGACATTTTTCCATTTTCATTTTTGCTATACTTCCTACTATGAATTAGCAAATATATATATTAGTGTTTATTATCCTTCAGTTGTTCCAACGATACAGTTGCGAAAAAGCTATTAATATTTTTCAGAACAGTGATTGTTTTGTATTATATTCATCAATTTAGACTGTATAAATGTTTTGTGAAGTGTTTGCACTGTCGAAGGAAGGAATATCGGGTTTAACGTCCTGTCGACATGGAGGTCATTAGAGATGAAGCACAAGCTCGGATTGTGTCCAGGATGGGGAATGAAATAGGCCGAGCCCTTTCCAAGAAACCGTCCCAGCATTTACCTCGAGTGATTTGGGGAAATCAGGGAAAACCTAAATCTGGATGGCCGGACGCGAATTTGACCCATCGTCTTCTGAATTGCGAGTTCAGTTTGCTAATCTCCGCACCACCTCACTCGCTGTTCATTTGCACTGGTTATGTTCTCGGTTGTTGCAATGAATCTTTCAGTGGTGTCTCATTGTCAATTAAGTACTTGTTATTGTTACATATCGCCGTACATTGTCACTTTTAACACATTAGCGGCCAGCCTCCTATATATAGAACACTTGCTTTCCGTTGTTCAAGCAGTTAATACAGGGTAGTTATGTGTCTATACAGGGTGGTCCATTGATAGTGACCAGGCCAAATGTCACACGAAATAAGCGTCAAACGAAAAAACTACAAACAACAAAACTCGTCTAGCTCGAAGGGGGAAACCAGACGGCGCTATGGTTGCCCCGCTAGATGGTGCTGCCATAGGTCAGACGGATATCAACTGTGTTTTTTTTTTAAATAGGAACCCCCATTTTTTATTACATATTCGTGTAGTACGTAAAGAAATATGAATGTTTTAATTGGACCACTTCTTTCGCTTTGTGATAGATGGCACTGTAATAGTCACAAACGTATAAGTACGTGGTATCACGTAACATTCCGCCAGTGCGGGCGGTATTTGCTTCGTGATACATTACCCGTGTTAAAATGGACCGTTTACCGATTTCCGAAAAGGTCGATATCGTGTTGATTTATGGCTATTGTGATCAAAATGCCCAACTGGAGTGTGCTATGTATGCTGCCCGGTATCCTGAACGACACCATCCAAGTGTCCGGACGGTTCGCCGGATTGTTACGTTATTTAAGGAAACAGGAAGTGTTCAGCCACATGTGAAACGTCACCACGACCTGCAACAAATGATGATGCCCAAGTAGGTGTTTTAGCTGCTGTCGCGGCTAATCCGCGCATCAGTAGCAGACAAATCGCGCGAGAATCGGGAATCTCAAAAACGTCGGTGTTGAGAATGCTACGTCAACATCGATTCTACCCGTACCATATTTCTATGTACCAGGAATTGCATGTCGACGACTTCGAACGTCGTGTACAGTTCTGCCACTGGGCACAAGAGAAATTACCGGACGATGACAATTTTTTTTGCATGCGTTCTATTTAGCGACGAAGCGTCATTCACCAACAGCTGTAACATAAACCGTCGTAATATGCTCTATTGGGCAACGGAAAATCCACGATGGCTGCGACAAGTGGAACATCAGCGACCTTGGCGCGTTAATGTACGGTGCGCCATTATGGGAGGAAGGATAATTGGCCCCCATTGTATCGATGGCAATCTAAATGGTGCAATGTATGCTGATTTCCTACGTAATGTTCTACCGATGTTACTACAGGATGTTTCACAGCATGACAGAATGACGATGTACTTCCAACATGATGGATGTCCGGCACATAGCTCGCGTGCGGTTAAAGCTGTATTGAATTGCTTATTTCATGACAGATGGATTGGTCGTCGAAGCACCATACGATGGCCCGCACGTTCACCGTATCTGCCGTCCACGGATTTCTTTCTGTGGGGAAAGTTGAAAGATATTTGCTATCGTGATCCACCGACAAAGCCTGACAACGTGCGTCAGAGCACTTTTGTTGCATGTGCGACCTACTCGCTGTTGAGAGGAATGTCGTTACACATTTGCCAAATGCATTGAGGTTGACGTACATCATTTTGAGGATTTATTGCATTAATGTGGTATTTATGTACAGGTAATCACGCTGTAACAGCATGCGTTCTCAGAAATGATAAGTTTACAAAGGTATATGTATCACATTGGAACAACCGAAATAAAATGTTCAAACGTACCTACGTTCTGTATTTTAGTTTAAAGAAACCTACCTGTAACCAACTGTTTGTCTAAAATTGTGAGCCATATGTTTGTGACTATTACAGCTTCATCTATCACAAAGCTAAAAAAGTGGTTCAACTAAAACATTCATATTTCTTTACGTACTGCACGGATATGTAATAAAAATGGGGGTTCCTATTTTTAAAAAAACGCAGTTGACCTATGGCAGCGCCATCTAGCGGGCCAACCATAGTGCCATCTGGTTTCCCCGTTCAAGCTAGACAAGTTTCGTTCTTTGTAGTTTTTTCGTTTGATGTTTATTTCGTGAGATATTTGGCCCGGTCAAGACCAATGGACCACCCTGTATATCTGTATATTTATACAGACAATATTTCAATATTCCGCCGCTGAGTAGGCAAGACCAAGGAGACATGATCGTAAGGTCGAAGCTGCAGAACCACACGCTTTACTGCATAATTTTTGTACACAATTACTTCTTGGTTTGAAATAGTAACAGAGCTAGGACTGATCCTTGAAGTGAGGTCTGTTGGTAACTAGCGGCACTGGCTTCAATGTCCTGAAGAGGTCTGTCGGTCAACGTATCACTGCGGCTTCTCTCGTCACAAGTGTTATATTATGGATAAAGAACCCAGGTACATTGAAAGCACCACTAGAATCTTACAGATTAACAAGCAGAATATGTACAGAGTAAAATCTTTGCTATTTGTTATTTGCTGTTTGCTGTCCTGCCAGATGTTGCATTTCTGATATGTATGGCCTATTAGATGTTTTCACAAAATGTCAATTTTCCCAGTGTATCACGTTTGTGTGTAAGTTAGTAGCGTTTTTGTTTTGCTTTTTGATATTCAGATAGCTGTGGGCATATTTATCGATTGTCATTGTTATGTATATTTCACTGTTGTGAGTTTAGATGTTATCATTCCATCATGTGGATACAGCGAGTAGAAGTGTGGACGCTAGAGAATGGAGTACCAAGTGGAGAGATCCGAACAATTCCGACACATTCTTCCGTTTAATTTCGATAGAGGGGTGACAGATGCTGTGACAGCCAGAAATATTTGCGCCGTGTGTGGAGATTAATGACACTAGACAGAGCAAGGCAAGAAAATGATTTTCTCGTTTTAAGGAGGATCGTTTAGACGTTTGTGACTCCCCGTATTAAGGGAGACTTTCGGGGTTTGATGAAGATCGTTTAAACTCATTAATTCACAATGATCAACGTCACTGTGCTCGAATACTGTCAAATGTGTTTAACTAAGATCATTGCACGATTATGCGACTTTGGCGAGCAATGGGGAAGGTTAAAAAATCGAGTATGTGGGTACGGCGTGGTCTAAACCTAAATCAAAAAGATGAGCGGGTGTTCGTTCATACATCTGTGCTTGCTCGTCACCTATTGGCTCTTGAATGATACCAATAATTCATATCCTGTACCGTTGCAGATGACGAGAAAATGGTGTGTTTATGCTGACGTAAGCCGCCCAGAGTGTCCGAGCGGTTCTAGGCGCTTCAGACTGGAAACGCGCGACCGCTACGGTTGCAGGTTCGAATCCTGCCTCGGGCATGGATGTGTGTAATGTCCTTAAGTTAGGTTTAAGTAGTTCTGAGTTCTAGGGGACTGATGACCCCAGATGTTAAGTCCCATGGTGCTCAGAGCCATTTAAACCATTTTATGCTGACGTAAGGAAAAGAAAGTAGTGGCTGAGCCAAAACTCCCCCTACAAAGACCTGCACTGATCCACAAAAGATAATGTTATGCATATGGAGGAGCAGGGACCGTGTGATGTACGAGTTCCTTCCCCAAGGTGTAACCCTGACTGCTGACGAGTATTATCAACAACCGAGACGTCTTGCAGACGCAAAAAAAAAAAAAGCGAGACCAGGACGGCTGGGTGAAGCAATACTACTCCATGATACTCCATGATAACGGCCACCGCACGCTGCCAGACTGACAAAAAAAAACTATACAGAAGACGGGTTGAGAAGTCATTCCGCTCCCATCGTATTCGCCTAATCTTGCACCCTCAGGTTTTCATCTTTTGCACTCTCTATCGGACAACTCTCAAAGAACTTCATTTCTGAGTGAAAATGCTTTCCGAATGTTGCTCGACGAGTTCGCCTCAAAACCACGTTATTTCTACAGTCGCGGAATCGAGAAGTTACTCCAGCGTTGGCAGACTGACTGTAGAAAATAGTGAAAGAAAATATACAGAGTGACAATTATTGAACTATATCAAATAAAATAGTCATAATGAAATAAAATTTTCATAAATTCGGTAAGGTTCGCGGTAGGACGTTCAAACTGCACTGTTGGTCGCGGGGCATGATGGAATTAGTATGGTTTGGTTTAGCGAAGAAGCCCACTTTCATTTGGATGGGTTGGTCAGCAAGCAAAATTGGCGCATCTGGGGGGCCGACAATCCGCGTTTCGCAATCGAGAAGTCTGTTCACCCTCAACGGTTGACTGAGCGGTGTGCAACGCCCAGTCACGGAATAATCGGTGCGATATTCTTTCACGATACGGTAGCTACTGCCGAACGGTACATGAAGGTTTTGGAAGACGATTTCATCCCCATTATCCAAAGTGACCCTAATATCGACAGGATGTGGTTCATGCAAGACGAAGCTCAACCCCATTGAAGTAGGAGTGTGTTTTACGTCCCGGAGGAGCACTTTTGGGACCACATTGTGGCTCTGGGGTACCCAGAGGCCACTGGCATGGGCCTCGATTGGCCACCGTATTCTGGGGATGGGAACACATGCGGCTCATTTTCGTGTGGCTGCATTAAAGAAAAGATGTACAGTAATTGCTGAGCTGAAAACAGGCATTCAGGACATCATCAATGTTCCGACACTTCGTCGGGTCATGCAGAATTTCGCTATTCATCTGCGCCACGTCATAGCCAATGATGGCAGGCATATCGAACATGTCATGACCCAAATCTGAATATCTGTAGTGACTCTTACATGTTGAACAAAGTGTGTGGCTCCGTAGATTCTAACTAATTTGTGTTTTTCTTTCCATATAGTTCAGTAACTGCCAGCCTGTGTTATTGATGACAAATGTCCCTGTTATGTGTTTTCGTTGTGTTCATTAAACTTACGGAAAAATGCTACGAACTAATGCACCAACCCAGCAGAATCTTACAAATCTAAATATTTCGTTATGTTCTATGTTGGCTGGTGTTGCAGTTTAGAAGTGTGTTGTATATTAGATTTTTCCACAGAATATCATTTTCCCCAATGAATTGGGGTACCATATCCTTTAGTTCCTGATCCAGGTGAAGCGTGTGTTTACGCCACCGCGACGCACTTCCCGGAACTCAGTGCACCACACCTCGCCTCCACGCCAGGGGCTGCAATTTGTTTTTCCCTCGGCCCGGCGTTCCGGGGCGCCGCGGCGCGATGAGACGATAGAGCGCGTCGTCGCCGGCCGGGCATTGTGCCGGCTGCCGGCTGCTGGCGCCGAGGGCCCTCGAGGTGGGCGGTGCCGCCCCCCCCCCCCCCCGCGATGGGCGCCGGAGATTAGCCGTGTCTCGGCGCCGGTGCGTGCTGCGCGCCTCACCTCTGCCTGCCGTATCCAGTGTCGTCGCTGACACATGTGTCAGCCCGCCGATACGCCTTTGGATGACGTTGTCACCGCCCGACTACTGTACTTGCACCACTTTGTTGGCCCCCTGTGGAGCTTAACTCTGTGTACCTCCACTAAGGCAGAACACAAGGAGGAAGTCGATGATCAAACGTCGGGGATGCCCCACCAAGATTTAGGCACGCTAGTTACTGTCAACTGTCAAGGATAATTATTAACGTAGTCCTGCTGTAATATTCATACACTCATCAAGCACAAAGTACAGCTCTACGAGGCATCGTACTATGTCTTTGCCTTCCTCCGACCACTGAACTGACTTACCTTAACAGTTACAGGTTTTGACGCGACTTCTGAAGAGAGTGTAAATTAGCATTTTTCTCCATGTCAAGTTATTGCCGCATGTGATCCGTGGCACACTGAGGACCGCACTCTGGGTCTGGATTTCTTCCCTTGCATTTACCCACCGCTTCCTGGAGTCGCACAGACAGTCAAAATTTATTACGCTCACCACGAATTCTCGACAGGATCGATGGTCTCACATCGAGCCTTCATACTCTCTAACTTTATATTGTCTTAAGCAGAACTTTGAATGGTACTCAGGTTTATGCAAAAACCCACAGAACGACCAAAATAAAACAGATTCGGTGTTGCATATATGTAGGGTGAAGATATGAATGAAAACTTGCACGAGGGCCGGGATTCGAACTTGGGTCTCCTGTTCACTGGGTAGATGAGTTAACCACTGTGCTCCTCTTACAGTGTGGCTTTGCAGAACTCCACGGACCACCCTAACACGTCTCCCTCTTCAATCCAAATTCCCATACACTGCTCAACACACTTCTTTCGAGGCTGAGGTGCTATTCTCTTTAGCTGGAGAGATCCAGCATTGCTGTTCGAGTTTAGCGGAAGACCAAGTGTGCTGAGGCGTGAAAGTGAATTTGTACTGAGGAGGGAGGGAGCCAGTGTAGTTTGTGCAGTTGCTAAAGCCACTGTGCCAGTGTGGCGTCGTGGCTGGCACATCTGACTAGTGAGCAGGAGACTTCGACTCAAATCCTGGGCTTGATGAAAATTTTCACTCGACGTTTGATTTTACGTATATCCATCATAGATGTTTGAGACTTGACTCCGTGTCAGTGCGATGCCATCTTACCAGCTAGGATATTTATAGAGGACTGCCTGGAAAAGAGTGAACACGCTGAAACAGTGTTTTAAGGAGATTTTTAGTTAGTTATTTTAGTATTTTTGTTAAACATTATGTCTTGTAACACAACCTCGTGATGTATAATTCTACTTAACTCTCCGCATTTTTCACAAATCTGAGACTGACTGTAACCCCTACACCTATTCCTGCTCAACTGCTTCGCATGAAAACTCTTTAATAAATAATAACCTAAAAATTATGTACTAAAAGTTGCTTCTGGTGTGGCATAACACACACTTTCGGCCGCTATATAACACTGATTCGAATTTGCCGTTACTTTCTACATCGATCTTTTTACATTCATCTACTTCATCAGATTTATTCGTGTAGTTCGAGTTTACTTATTTAATTTCTCTTCCACGAATCATCCACAGCTTTGCTATCTTATGACTGGAAGTCACAGACTCCCGTTATTCACAGTGATATAACAGGTTTTGTTGCAAAGCCTAACTTGAGAGCACAGGTAATCTTAATTTTGGCACTTTTTAAGGAAAGCTTTTTGAAGTTTAGGAATTTCGGTCGAAGCACGAAGTCAAAATGCCTCAGCACCAATAACTAGTTTTACTTAAAAGACAATGAGTTAATTACTAAGAATTAATTAGAACTGCGATAGAGACACGCTGATATCTTTAATATTAACTCTACTTTGCCTACACAAAATCTAATGACAGATTCGCAGTCCTTTGGTCTATCGGAATCATCCGGCCCATATCAAAATAACACTGTAACATCGACGAGTACATATTGATTTAATGTAACTACACATAGCCTAAATATTTGTAAATATCTACCGTTTATAAATGTTAAAACCTTACGAATTAATAACAGCTGACTGTTCCTGTACTACTAGAACACATCATCAGCTTCTCTCACGAGATATCCCATCTTTTTCATTGGCCACTATCCATAAGTGCAGTGGCCATAATCAGCTCTATCCGAAATGAATCATCGAAGCCCTGACTTTCATACAGAAATGTCTCAATCTGACCCTGCATATGTAACAATAACTCGGAACCGCCTTAATGTAGATGACTACTTGATCACTGAATCCAATTTTACCTTCCTAATTTATAATATTCACTTTGATGACGTTGGGACTAGGAAACTAGTAATTTAAAAAGGAGCACGGCTAACTATGATGTTTATTAACAATGTCTACCATAATCGACACTGGACTGGACAACAGAATTATCAAACATTAGTTCACGTCACTGACAGATATGAATTCCTACCAGAGTGAAAGCTGAAGGAAGACGTTTCATTGTAGTGTGGACTATGTGCCGTAAGAAAAGGATACTACATATGAGTGGAATGTTAACCATGCAAGTGTGAGGCACGCATGAATTAGGGAAACTGACAGAGAGCATTGATACTTTAGCAGAAAGTACTACAGAACTTGTAAGATACCATCATGGAATGGCTAGTTAGAGCACCTATAATTAAAGCTTTGATAGGTAACAGGATGGATCATTCTGGGACCTCGCTTTTCGGAAAGAACGAACAGGACCATTATGTGAGCTGAAAGAATGACTTTAAATCTATTCAGTAGTTACATAATCTCCCAAAGAGTAAAGTTGATACCCTGCGGTAGATGTTAACTATACCGTGGGCTAAATTTCTTCCCCAACCACGCTTCAAATTACATGTTGATTACCATTTCAACCTACAGACTGATGCGGCTAAGCGCAACAGTCAACTCTGTTGTCTTCCACCAGCAATATAATAAATTTTCTTGCAATTTAACAAAAGTGCCCTGATTCGTTCCGTGTCACTTCACACGGAAATGTCCGCTATATCGCACGCTGCAGCTTCGTAGACTTATTCAGAGCGCAGGAAACAAGACAAGAAAACTAACAATACCCACGCATGGTTTACATAGTAGGATTTAGAAACGAAAGTAGCAGCGTTAAACCCTCTTTGACTTCACTGAAGCGCTTCTTTGCTGCCGACGTTATTCTGATGAGAGATTATACACTCCTGGAAATGGAAAAAAGAACACATTGACACCGGTGTGTCAGACCCACCATACTTGCTCCGGACACTGCGAGAGGGCTGTACAAGCAATGATCACACGCACGGCACAGCGGACACACCAGGAACCGCGGTGTTGGCCGTCGAATGGCGGTAGCTGCGCAGCGTTTGTGCACCGCCGCCGTCAGTGTCAGCCAGTTTGCCGTGGCATACGGAGCTCCATCGCAGTCTTTAACACTGGTAGCATGCCGCGACAGCGTAGACGTGAACCGTATGTGCAGTTGACGGACTTTGAGCGAGGGCGTATAGTGGACATGCGGGAGGCCGGATGGACGTACCGCCGAATTGCTCAACACGTGGGGCGTGAGGTCTCCACAGTACATCGATGTTGTCGCCAGTGGTCGGCGGAAGGTGCACGTGCACATCGACCTGGGACCGGACCGCAGCGACGCACGGATGCACGCCAAGACCGTAGGATCCTACGCAGTGCCGTAGGGGACCGCACCGCCACTTCCCGGCAAATTAGGGACACTGTTGCTCCTGGGGTATCGGCGAGGACCATTCGCAACCGTCTCCATGAAGCTGGGCTACGGTCCCGCACACCGTTAGGCCGTCTTCCGCTCACGCCCCAACATCGTGCAGCCCGCCTCCAGTGGTGTCGCGACAGGCGTGAATGGAGGGACGAATGGAGACGTGTCGTCTTCAGCGATGAGAGTCGCTTCTACCTTGGTGCCAATGATGGTCGTATGCGTGTTTGGCGCCGTGCAGGTGATCGCCACAATCAGGACTGCATACGACCGAGGCACACAGGGCCAACACCCGGCATCATGGTGTGGGGAGCGATTTCCTACACTGGCCGTACACCACTGGTGATCGTCGAGGGGACACTGAATAGTGCACGGTACATCCAAACCGTCATCGAACCCATCGTTCTACCATTCCTAGACCGGCAAGGGAACTTGCTGTTCCAACAGGACAGTGCACGTCCGCATGTATCCCGTGCCACCCAACGTGCTCTAGAAGGTGTAAGTCAACTACCCTGGCCAGCAAGATCTCCGGATCTGTCCCCCCCATTGAGAATGTTTGGGACTGGATGAAGCGTCGTCTCACGCGGTCTGCACGTCCAGCACGAACGCTGGTCCAACTGAGGCGCCAGGTGGAAATGGCATGGCAAGCCGTTCCACAGGACTACATCCAGCATCTCTACGATCGTCTCCATGGGAGAATAGCAGCCTGCATTGCTGCGAAAGGTGGATATACACTGTACTAGTGCCGACATTGTGCATGCTCTGTTGCCTGTGTCTATGTGCCTGTGGTTCTGTCAGTGTGATCATGTGATATATCTGACCCCAGGAATGTGTCAATAAAGTTTCCCCTTCCTGGGACAATGAATTCACGGTGTTCTTATTTCAATTTCCAGGAGTGTATATCGATACTTTTAATTAAAAGTATTTCAATGCTATAAATTATTATCGATATTATAGATCACCTCTCTCCTGTACGAGTATGAGCCTGATTATATTGATCTTAATTAAAAGAGCGGTTTATAGGCCGTATGAAGGGAAAGATTTGTCTGACAGAAGAAGAAACAGGGATCGATACAGAAGAGAGAGGTTCCGACATTAGAATCAAAATTTAAAAGAACTTTGGAGCAGTTACAATCAAATAAGGTAGAATGGCTGGATAACATTTCATCAGAATTTGTAAAATCATTGGGGGAAGAGACAACAAAATTACTACTCACGTTGGTGTGTAAAATATACGAACCTGGCGACATACCATCTGACTTTCGGAAAAATATCATTCACACAATTCCAAAGAATGTAAGAGTTAACAAGTGCTCGAATTAGGGCACGATTAGCTTACCTGTTTCTGCATTCAAGTTGCTGACAAGAACGATAGGCAGAAGATTGGAACAGAAAATTGAGGATATGTAAGGAATGTAAAGGCACCAGAGAGGTACTCCTGACGATGCGGTTGATAATGGAAAGAAGAGTAAAGAAAACTTAAGACACGTTCATAGGATTTGTCGACCTGGAAAAAGCGGTCGAAAATGTAAAATGGTGCAAGATATTTAAAAATCTTAGGAAAACAGGTGTAAGCTATAGGGAGGGACTGGTAATATACAGCCAGGAGGGAATAATAAGAGCAGACGACCAAAACCGAACCGCTCGGATTAAAAAAGGTGAAAGACAAAATAAATGTCTCTGAGCACTGTGGGACTTAACTTCTAAGGTCATCAGTACCCTAGAACTTAGAACTACTTAAACCTAACTAACCTAAGGACATCACACACACCCATGCCCGAGGCAGGATTCGAACCTGCGACCGTAGCGGTCGCGCGGTTCCAGACTGTAGCGCCTGGAACCACTCGGCCACTTCGGTCGGCTGGTGAAAGACAGGGATGTAGTCTTTCGCCCATACTGGTCAATGATGGAAATAAGATAAAAGTTCAAGAGTGGAAATAAAATTCAGATTGAAAGAATATTTGTGATAAGATTCGCTGATGACGCTACTGTCCTGTGTGAAAGTGAAGATGAATTACGTGATCTGCTGTATGGAATGAACGGTCTAATGAGAACACTATATAGACCGAGAGTAGATCGAAGAAAGACAACAGTAATGAGAAGTAACAGAAGGGAAAATAGTCAGAAATTTAACATCAGGATTAATGGTTACGAAGTATATTTAAGGACTTCTATTGAGGAAGCAAAATAACCAAAGACGGACGAAGCTAGGGTGACATCAAAGGTAGTCTCGCACTGGCAAAAGGAGAATTCCTGGCCAAGACCACTCTACTAGCAAAAAAACCTAAGAAAATCACACACATCAATGCCCGAGGCAGGATTCGAACCTGCGACCGTAGCGGCCACGCGGTTCCAGACTGAAGCGCCTAGAACCCACGGCCACATGGCTGGCCTAGCATCAAACATAGGATCTAATTTGAGGAAAAAATTTCTGAGAATGTAAGTTTGTAGCACAGCATTGTATGGTAGTGAAACGTGGAACAGAAGAGAATCGAAGAATTTGAGATGTAGTGCTACAGACGAATGTCGAAAATTAGGTGGGCTGATAAGGTGAGGAGGTTCTGCTCAGTATCGGAGAGGGAAGGAATATGTGGATAACACTGCCAAGGAGAAGGGATATGATGATAGGACATCTATTAAGACACCAGGGAATGACTTCCATGGTACTAGTGGAAGCTGTAGTTGGTAAAAACTGTAGATGAATACAGAGCTTGGAATTCGTTCAGCAAATAATTGAGGACGTAGGTTGCAATTGCTGCTTGTGAAATAAGATATTGGTACAGGAGAGGAATAAAACTAATCAGAAGTCTGATGACTTAAGGGAAAAAAAGTACTGCAGATGTTATTCCCTGATCTCTTCACACATGTGCTGTTATCCTTTCCCTTCTTCTTCTCAGTGCTGTCTGTATGTTCCGTCCTAAGACGATTCTGCGGAGAATATTCTCATTCCTTACCCTATAATTCGACTTAATATAGAACAATATTCTGTAGCACCACATCCCAAACGCTTCTATTCTCTGCTGTTCCGATTTTCCCATAGTCCATGTTTCACTACCATTGCCGTGCTTCGAACGTAAATCTACCGAATTTCCCTCCTTCAAATTACAAATAGACTTTTTTTGGCCCAAGGACACCTTCTTCCCCTATGCTAGTCTGCATTTTATGTCCTTTACTTATGTCGTTAGCAGGGTAGGAGAAATCTTTTATTTCGTAATTACCAACTTTGGAGTTTCTAGGCCATGCACGGCTCATGTTCATCCCATTAATTGTTTGTCATCTCCTATTACAGTACTGCCACCTCGTTTTCTTATTCCATTTACTGGCGTCACTAACTTCTTGCCTTACTTGCCCGTGAGTGGCAGCAGCAGCGCTTATCGGTAAGCGCGCTATCGTACCATCTCTGGAGCGACCGGTAGTATTTTCGGGTCGTCGTGTGTTAGGTAAGGAGTGAGTGGGAGACGCACAAGCAGTGCAGTCGCGGCGGAGGAGAAGTCGCGGACGGACCAGCAATCCAGTCGGTCGGTTGGCGTGGAGCAAGCAAGCAAGCCCCCGTCACGCGGAGTGCTACGAAGCTCGTCGCCCACCGATCTTGGACATGAAAGTTGAGGACTCACTTAACTTACTATCGAGCCTCAACTGTTTACATTTCTTCCTTTGATCATGGTTGTCGCTTTTGGGACATTCCCCCGAGCAACAACGTGTGTGTATTTAAATTGGCTAAGATTCCAACCGTCATCCTATGGAATTTAACTTACTTTACTCCCTGTTATGGAAGTTCACCAGCGGTATCTTCTGCCTTGTGGCCGTTGACGTTCCGGTTATCTGCCCTGGTCGTTGACGTAATTTTAGGATGTGTATTTTTCTCGTCGTGTTGTTGCTGTCCAGCAGGAAGTGTAGCTCGACAGCTGAGGTGTCGTTGTTCATTGTGAGCGTCAATATTCCGTGTGTCGTGTATTGAAATCTTGTGGTCGTTTTGCTGGTTTCATGGAGCGGAACTGATTTGATTGGTCGGTTGGCTGTCTGTCGGTTGGGTTACCTTCAGATTAAGAAGTCGTTGGATAGGCTGCATGTCTCACCTAAACGGGCGTCAGTGTTACAATCCCAGGCCGACCCCTGGAAACTTCGAGCGCCGTTTCTAGTGTGTTATGTAGTAATTTCCCTGTTCGAATATTAGCTATTTTGTTGATGTGTGGCTTTCTGCCGAGTATCAATATCTCTTAAATTAATGTTCTTGTTTTGCCCTTCAGGTATGAGATTGTTATATTTTTATATGGGGCATTCTACCACATTTTACTGGAGAAGTTTTAAGGTAAGGCCTCCTGCCTTTTAGATTGAACCTCTTTCTGGGCCTTAAGCTATTAAACATATTTTGTTGATATGTGGCCTTCAGCCGAATTTTAATACCTCTTAAATTAATGTCCTTGTCTTTCCCTTAAGGCATGAGATTGTTATTCTTTATTTTATATGAAATGTTTTAAGATACGGCCTTCTGCCCTTTAAAATTGAAACTTTTCTTCTAGGGCTTAAGCCGTTAAACTATTTGTTGTTGAACGGCCTTCAGCCGAGTTTTAATATCTCTTAAATTAATCTTCTTGTCTTGCCCTTAAGGCATAAGATTGTTATCCTTTTGAATGGGGCCTTCAGCCCAATTTGCATGAAATGTTTTAAGATAAGGCCTTTTGGGTTTTGATTGAAACGCCTCTTATTGCTTAATATGCGACCTCCAGACTAGTTTCATTAAAATTAAATTGCTAAAGCTTTCAGCCGATTAGATTGAAGATTTAGAAAATATTCTTTGGTGAAACCTCCAGAAGAACCTTGTATTTGAATTCTGCTTAAGCCTTGTGTCTTGGATCTTGAGTATGACCTTCTGCCGATCTAAAGTCAATCAAAGGAGGTCGATTAAAGTTTTGAGTGTTTTGCATCCTTGTTGTAATATTGTGTGTTGATAAATAAAGTTTGTATGTTGAGTGCAACTGACTGGAACTCATTTTGGCTCCTCTCCACAACCTAATTGGGTCTGTCCTGATAGCCCAGGCATTTCAGTTACGTTTCTCGCTATTCTCATTCCTGCTAAATTTCATAATTTTTTTCTTTTTCCCGTTTACTGTCAGTCCGTATTCTGTAGTCATTGGACTGATCATTCCATTCAACAGATCCTGTAATTCTTCAACACATTTAATGAGGGTAGCAATGTCATCAGTGTATCCTATCAGTGACACCCTTTCACCCTGTGTTTTAATCCCACCTTTGAACCATCCTTCTGTTTCCGCCATTGTTTCTCCTGTGTAAAGAAAAATTTGGAAATTTGTGGTAAAGTCTTATGGGACCAAACTGCTGAGGCCATCGGTCCCTAAGCTTACACACTATTCAGTCTAACTTAAACAAACATACGCTAATGACGACTCACACACCCATGCCCGAGGGAGGACTGGAAACTCCTACGGGGGGAGCCGCGCGGACCGTGTCAAGACGCCTGAGACCACGCGTCTACCCCGCGCGGCTCTGTGTAAAGACTGAATAGTCTTGTCTTACACCCCGTTTAATCCGAGCACTTCGTTATTAGTCTTCCAGTATTGTTTATCTCCTCTTGGTTGTTACAGATACTTTATAATACTCGTCTTTGGATATACGTGACTCCTATTTTTCTCAGAATTTCATACATATTGCACCATTCTACCTTTCCTAACACTTTATCCAGGTCGACAAAGGAACGTGTTTTCATTTTTCTTCAGTCTTGCTTCTGTTATCAAGCGCAACGTGAAAACTACCCTTCCAAAAGCCAAACTGACCGTCCCCTAACAGACCTTGTGTTTTCTTTTCCACTCTTCTGTACATTATTCTTGTGAGCAACTTGATGCATGAACTGTTAAGCCGATTGTACAATAGTTCTCGCAATCAACTGCTCTTGCTACCTATGGCATTGTGTGGATAATATTCCTCCAAAAACCTGACGGTAGGTCGCGAGTCTCGTAGTTTCTACACACTAGTTTCAATAGTCGTTTAATGCGCACTTTCAAGTGATTTTAGAAATTACGATGGGGTGTTATCCATCAAATGGCTCTGAGCACTATGGGACTTAACGTCTGAGGTCATCAGTCCCCTAGAAACGTAGAACTACTTAAAACTAACTAACCTAAGGACATCACACACACCCATGCCCGAGGCAGGATTCGAACCTGCGACCGTATCGGTCGCGCGGTTCCAGACTGTAGTGCCTAGAACCGCTCGGCCACCCCGGCTGGCTGTTATCCATCCCTGCATCCTTATTTGATCTAATGTTTTATGTACCACTTTTAAATTCTAATACTGGATCACCTATCTCTCACACATAAACTAGGTTTCTTTTTATGACTTCATCGGATCGTTCATCCCCTTCATATAGGCCTTCAGTGTGCCAATTCCACCTATCCACTCTGGCGGACAGAGGTATTACCAAAGCACTCTTAATGCCGCCAGATTGTTTTGGCTTTTCTACGGGCTGAATCAGTCCTTTTGCTTTACCTGAGACTGTTTTGACTTTTCCACGTGCTGAATCAGTCCTTCAGACGATTATTGAATCTGTCTAATATTTTGAATTAAGTTTATATCTCTTGACAAGTTAGTTGTTTGAGTTAACTTCAAATTAGGTAGTCTGTCTCTGATTAATTAAAGGTTCTTACATTTTAAAGGAAATTTATAACTTGAAACTATTAGTTCATGAAATTAAGAACACCTTGTCCAGATCTGTTTCAGCGCAACTGGTAGTATCAATAACGGATTGACTATAGTTCCAGTAGGGCACAAAAGTCTGTATAGTCGAGGTTTGGCTTGCTGACAATGTGGTGCAAGTCTCTTGGTTGAAGCGGCAGGTCTCCATGACACTGAAACCTTCAAAAGTCCTTATTTCTCTCGCATAAGCCCCACCGGAGTTTGTCCTTGTCCAATGACAGTATCTCAATAAGAAATGATTGATAGTCATATAAAGTTCAGTCATTTAAGACAAGAGAGTAACTGTAGTCTTTTTATAGTCGTGGACGCAAACAGGCTTGTCCGCACAGTCCCTTTTCATTAATTCCGAAGAATTTAAGCGACGCCGAAATGCCGCTCACTTCAAATCAAGGAGTCGTAGGAAGTCGATAAATTAACGTACTTTCTCTTTCAGAAACTTCTGCTATAATTTCTAAATAACGCTTTCCAGTTACAGACATTTGCAAGTACCTAATTCTCTAGTCTTTTCCCCCATGAACCACGGACCTTGCCGTTGGTGGGGAGGCTTGCGTGCCTCAGCGATACAGATAGCCGTACCGTAGGTGCAACTACAACGGAGGGGTATCTGTTGAGAGTCCAGACAAGCGTGTGGTTCCTGAAGAGGGGCAGCAGCCTTTTCAGTAGTTGCAGGGGCAACAGTCTGGATGATTGACTGATCTGGCATTGTAACACTAACCAAAATAGCCTTGCTGTTCTGGTACTGCGAATGGCTGAAAGTAAGGGGAAACTACAGCCGTAATTTTTCCCGAGGGCATGCAGCTTTACTGTATGGTTCAATTATGATGGCGTCCTCTTGGTTAAAATACTCCGGAGGTAAAATAGTCCCCCATTCGGATCTCCGGGCGGGGACTACTCAAGAGGATGTCGTTATCAGGAGAAAAGAAAACTGGCGTTCAATGAATCGGAGCATGGAATGTCAGATCCCTTAATCGGGCAGGTACGTTAGAAAATTTAAAAAGGGAAATGGATAGGTTAAAGTTAGATATAGTGGGAGTTAGTGAAGTTCGGTGGCAGGAGGAACAGGACTTCTGGTCAGGTGACTACAGAGTTATAAACACAAAATCAAATAGGGGTAATTCAGGAGTTGGTTTAATAATGAATAGGAAAATTGGAGGAGTATCCGTGGTCTAGGGGTAGCGTCTTTGATTTATAATCAAAACGTCTTCGGTCCCGTGTTCGATTCCCGCCACTGCCTAAATTTTGATAAATAATCAGCATTGGCGGCCGAAGACTTCCGGCATAAGAAGTCAGCCTCATTCTGCCAACGGCCTTGTCAAAGAGGGCGGAGGAGCGGATAGAGGTTCAGAGCACTCTCTCGTCCTAGGGGTGGGAAATTGCCCCTAAAGGCGGAAGATTCAGCAATGATCAACGACATGAGGATGCAGAAGGCAATGGAAACCACTGCATTAAAGACACATAACGTGTATCCACAGGACATGTGGCCTGTAATTGAAGAAGTGTCATGATGATCTCTCCATTGGAAAAAGATTCCGGAATAGTCCCCCATTCGGATCTCCGGGAGGGGACTGCCAAGGGGGAGGTTACCATGAGAAAAAGATTGAATAATCAACCAAAGGATAACGTTCTACGAGTCGGGGCGTGAAATGTCAGAAGCTTGAACATGGTAGGGAAACTAGAAAATCTGAAAAGGGAAATGCAAAGGCTCAATCTAGATGTAGTAGGGGTCAGTGAAGTGAAGTGGAAGGAAGACAAGGATTTCTGGTCAGATGAGTATCGGGTAATATCAACAGCAATGGTATAACAGGTGGAGGATTCGTTACGAATAGGAAGGTAGGGCAGAGGGTGTGTTACTGTGAACAGTTCAGTGACCGGGTTGTTATAATCAGAATCGACAGAAGACCAACACCGACAACGATAGTTCAGATATACATGCCGACGTCGCAAGCTGAAGATGAACAGATAGAGAAAGTGTATGAGGATATTGAAAGGGTAATGCAGTATGTAAAGGGGGACGAAAATCTAATAGTCATGGGCGACTGGAATGCAGTTGTAGGGGAAGGAGTAGAAGAAAAGGTTACAGGAGAATATGGGCTTGGGACAAGGAATCAAAGAGGAGAAAGACTAATTGAGTTCTTTAACAAGTTTCAGCTAGTAATAGCGAATACCCTGTTCAAGAATCACAAAAGGAGGAGGTATACTTGCAAAAGGCCGGGAGATACGGGAAGATTTCAATTAGATTACATAATGGTCAGACAGAGATGCCGAAATCAGATACTGGATTGTAAGGCGTACCCAGGAGCAGATATAGACTCAGATCACAATATAGTAGTGATGAAGAGTAGGCTGAAGTTCAAGACATTAGTCAGGAAGAATCAATACCCAAAGAAGTGGAGTACGGAAGTACTAAGGAATGACGAGATACGTTTGAAGTTCTCTAACGCTATAGAACAGCAATAAGGAGTAGCGCAGTAGGCAGTACAGTTGAAGAGGAATGGACATCTCTAAAAAGGGCCATCACAGAAGTTGGGAAGGAAAACATAGGTACAAAGAAGGTAGCTGCGAAGAAACCATGGGTAACGGAAGAAATACTTCAGTTGATTGATGAAAGGAGGGAGTACAAACATGTTCCGGAAAAATCGGGAATACAGAAACACAAGTCGCTGAGGAATGAAATAAATAGGAAGTGCACGGAAGCTAAGACGAAATGGCTGCAGGAAAAATGTGAAGACATCGAAAAAGATATGATTGTCGCAAGGACAGACTCAGCATACAGGAAAGTCAAAACAACCTTTGGTGACATTAAAAGCAACGGTGGTAACATTAAGAGTGCAACGGGAATTTCACTGTTAAATGTAGAGGAGAGAGCGGATAGGTGGAAAGAATACATTGAAAGCCTCTATGAGGGTGAAGATTTGTCTGATGTGATAGAAGAAGAAACAGGAGTCGATTTAGAAGAGATAGGGGATCCAGTATTAGAATCGGAATTTAACAGAGCTTAGGAGGACTTACGGTCAAATAAGGCAGAAGGGATGGATAACATTCCATCAGAATTTCTAAAATCATTGGGGGAAGTGGCAACAAAACGACTATTCACGTTGGTGTGTAGAATATATGAGTCTGGCGACATACCATCTGACTTTCGGAAAAGCATCATCCACACAATTCCGAAGACGGCAAGAGCTGACAAGTGCGAGAATTATCGCACAATCAGCTTAACAGCTCATGCATCGAAGCTGCTTACAAGAATAATATACAGAAGAATGGAAAAGAAAATTGAGAATGCGCTAGGTGACGATCAGTTTGGCTTTAGGAAAAGTAAAGGGACGAGAGAGGCAATTCTGACGTTACGGCTAATAATGGAAGCAAGGCTAAAGATAAATCAAGACACTTTCATAGGATTTGTCGACCTGGAAAAAGCGTTCGACAATATAAAATGGTGCAAGCTATTCGACATTCTGAAAAAAAGTAGGGGTAAGCTATAGGGAGAGACGGTTCATATACAATATGTACAACAACCAAGAGGGAATAATAAGAGTGGACGATCAAGAACGAAGTACTTGAATTAAGAAGGGTGTAAGACAAGGCTGTAGCCTTTCGCCCCTACTCTTCAATCTGTACATCGAGGAAGCAATGATGGAAATAAAAGAAAGGTTCAGGAGTGGAATTAAAATACAAGGTGAAAGGATATCAATGATACGATTCGCTGATGACATTGCTATCCTGAGTGAAAGTGAAGAAGAATTAAATGATCTGCTGAACGGAATAAACAGTCTAATGAGTACACAGTATGGTTTGAGAGTAAATCGGAGAAAGACGAAGGTAATGAGAAGTAGTGGAAATGAGAACAGCGAGAAACTTAACATCAAGATTGATGGTCACCAAGTCAATGAAGTTAGGGAATTCTGCTACCTAGGCAGTAAAATAACCAATGACGGACAGAGCAAGGAGGACATCAAAAGCAGACTCGCTATAGCAAAAAAGGCATTCCTGGCCAAGAGAAGTCTACTAATATCAAATACCGGCCTTAATTTGAGGAAGAAATTTCTGAGGATGTACGTCTGGAGTACAGCATTGTATGGTAGTGAAACATGGACTGTGGGAAAACCAGAACAGAAGAGAATCGAAGCATTTGAGATGTGGTGCTATAGACGAATATTGAAAATTAGGTGGACTGATAAGGTAAGGAATGAGGAGGTTCTACGCAGAATCGGAGAGGAAAGGAATATGTGGAAAACACTGATAAGGAGAAGGGACAGGATGATAGGACATCTGCTAAGACATGAGGGAATGACTTCCATGGTACTAGAGGGAACTGTAGAGGGCAAAAACTGTAGAGGAAGACAGAGATTGGAATACGTCAAGCAAATAATTGAGGACGTAGGTTGCAAGTGCTACTCTGAGATGAAGAGGTTAGCACAGGAAAGAAATTCGTGGCGGGCCGCATCAAACCAGTCAGTAGAATGATGACCAAAATAAAACGGAAAATAGGAATGCGGCTAAGCTACTACAAACAACATAGTGAACGCCTTATTGTGGCCAAGATAAATACGAAGCCCACGCCTACCACAGTAGTACAAGTTTATACGCCAAGTAGCTCTGCAGATGAAGAAGAAAATGAAGAAATCTGAGATGAAATAAAAGAAATTATTCAGATAGTGAAGGGAGACGAAAATTTAATAGTCTGGAAACGTAGTAGGTGAATATGGACTCGGGGTAAGAAATGAAAGAGGAAGCCGCCTGGTAGAATTTTGCACAGAGCACAACTTAATCATAGCTAACACTTGGTTCAAGAATCATAAAAGAAGGTTGTATACATGGAAGAAGCCTGGAGATATTGACAGGTTTCAGATAGATTATATAATGGTAAGATAGAGATTTAGGAACCAGGTTTTAAATTGTAAGACATTTCCAGGGGCAGAACTGCAGATTAAAACTGAAGAAACTACAAAAAGGTGGTAATTTAAGGAGATGGGACCTGGATAAACTGACTAAACCAGAGGTAGTACAGAGTTTCAGGGAAAGCATAAGGGAACAATTGACAAGAATGGGGGAAAGAAATACAGTAGAAGAAGAATGGTTAGCTTTGAGGGATGAAGTAGTGAAGGCAGCAGAGGATCAAGTAGGTAAAAAGTCGAGGACTAGAAGAAATCATTGGGTAACAGAAGAAATATTGAATGTAATTGATGGAAGGAGAAAATATAAAAATTCAGTAAATGAAGCAGGCAAAAAGGAATACAAACGTCTCAAAAATGAGATCGACAGGAAGTGTAAAATGGCTAAGCAGGGATGGCTAGAGGACAAATGTAGGGATGTAGAGGCTTATCTCACTAGGGGTAAGAGAGATACAGCCTACAGGAAAATTAAAGAGACCTTTGGAGAAAAGAGAACCACTTGTATGAATATCAAGAGCTCAGATGGAAACCCACTTCTAAGCAAAGACGGGAAAGCAGAAAGGAGGAAGGAGTATATAGAGGGTCTATACAAGGGCGATATACTTGAGGACAATATTATGGATATGGAAGAGGATGTAGATGAAGATGAAATGGGAGATATGATACTGCGTGAAGAGTTTGACAGAGCACTGAAAGACCTAAGTCGAAACAAGGCCCCGGGAGTAGACAGCTGGCTCTATATTCGTGATATTATGATGTAATGCTGCCTGTTATATACAACCGTCTAGGCACAGAAAAGCGAGGCTCGACACCTAGCTTCTTACTATGATGACGGAGGCAGTCGTCGAAAGCAAATACATAACTACGCAACTCGCCTTTTTTTCACATGATATATTGCGAACCATGGATGAAGGGTATCAGACCGATGCCATATTCCTTGACTTCCGGAAAGCGTTTGACTCGGTGCCCCACTGCAGACTCCTAACTAAGGCACGAGCATATGGGATTGGTTCCCAAATACGTGAGTGGCACGAAGACTTCTTAAGTAATAGAACCCAGTACGTTGTTCTCGATGGTGAGTGTTCATCGGAGGTGAGGGTATCATCTGGAGTGCCCCAGGGAAGTATGGTAGGTCCGCTGTTGTTTTCTATCTGCATAAATGATCTTTTGGATAGGGTGGATAGCAATGTGCGGCTGTTTGCTGATGATGCTGTGGTGAACGGGAAGGTGTCGTTGCTGAGTGACTGTAGGAGGGTACAAGATGACTTGGACAGGACTTGTGATTGGTGTAAAGAATGGCAGCTAACTCTAAATATAGATAAATGTAAATTAATGCAGATGAATAGAAAAAATAATCCTGTAATGTTTGAATATTCCATTAATAGTGTAGCGCTTGACACAGTCAAGTCGAATAGACAGGGTGTTACAAAAAGGTACGACCAAACTTTCAGGAAACATTCCTCACACACAAAGAAAGAAAATATCTTATGTGGACATGTGTCCGGAAACGCTTACTGTCCATGTTAGAGCTCATTTTATTACTTCTCTTCAAATCACATTAATCATGGAATGGAAACACACAGCAACAGAACGTACCAGCGTGACTTCAAACACTTTTTTACAGCAAGTGTTCAAAATGTCCTCCGTTAGCGAGGATACATACATCCACCCTCCGTCGCATGGAATCCCTGATGCGCTGATGCAGCCCTGGAGAATGGCGTATTGTATCACAGCCGTTCACAATACGAACACGAAGAGTGTCTACATTTGGTACCGGGATTGCGTAGACAAGAGATTTCAAATGACCCCATAAATGAAAGTCAAGAGGGTTGAGGTCAGGAAAGCGTGGAGGCCATGGAATTGGTCTGCCTGTACCAATCCATCGGTCACCGAATCTGTTGTTGAGAAGCATACGAAATGTGCAGGAGCTCCATCGCGCATGAACCACATGTTGTGTCGTACTTGTAAAGGCACATGTTCTAGTAGCACAGGTAGAGTATCCCGTATGAAATCATGATAACGTGCTCCACTGAGCGTAGGTGGACGAAACTAAAATGAGCTCTGACATGGAAATTAAGCGTTTCCGGACACATGTCCACATAACATCTTTTCTTTCTTTGTGCGTGAAGAATGGTTCCTGTAAGTTTGGCCTTACCTTTTTGTAACACCCTGAATATTTGGGCGTAACATTGCAGAGCGATATGAGGTGGGACAAGCATGTAATGGCAGTTGTGGGGAAGGCACATAGTCGTGTTTGGTTCATTGGTAGAATTTTGGAAAGATGTGGTTCATCTGTAAAGGAGACCGCTTATAAAACACTAATACGACCTATTCTTGAGTACTCCTCGAGCGTTTGGGATCCCTATCCGGCCGGATTGAGGGATGACATAGAAGAAATTCAGAGGTGGGCTGCTAGGTTTGTTACTGGTAGGTTTGATCATCACGCGATGGTTACGGGAATGCTTCAGGAACTCTGGCGATAGTCTCTGGAGGAAAGGGGGCGTTCTATTCGTGAATCGCTACTGAGGAAGTTTAGAAAACCAGCATTTGTGGCTGACTGCAGTACAATTTTACTGCCGCCAACTTATATTTCGCGGAAAGACCACAAAGATAAGAGAGATTAGGGCTCGCACAGAGGCATACAGGCAGTCATTTTTCCCTCGTTATGTTTGAGAGTGGAACAGGGAGAGAAGATGCTAGTTGTGGTACGAGGTACCCTCCGCTGCGCACCGTGTGGTGGGTTGCGGAGTATGTATGTAGATGTAGATGTAGAAGTCTGCGGAGTTATCCAAATTTGACACAGTGGACTTCATCCCTATAGACTTCGTAGTCGCACACAATACAGCGACGGAGACAAGAACCTACAATAGCAATTCCATTGGCGCTCTTTCATGCTCCTCGATGATATTGCTCTCTCACCCGCACACACACATATTCACACCCTCACGGGTGCGCCGGACCGCCTCCGGTCGCGGCTCACCTGCCTGAATACAAACGGGGAGCTTTTCGCGCTCACACGGCGCCGCCGATAACGAAGGAATGCACTAACGGTGCCCGCGATACGATCGGCCCCCTGCCGGCCCATCGGCTGGCCGGTCACGTCCGAGGCGCGGCGCGTGCTGCGGAAACGGCCGCGGGGCGGCGCTGCGCCCCCAGAAGCGGAAACATAACTACAAGTGGCGCCGCGCCGGCAGAAATACGTACTGCCTGCCTGCCTGCCACATGGCACCCTGGGGCGCCCACGGCGAATTAAACAGTCCATAAATCGTTTCGCCGCCGTGGCCGATATGATCGCTGTTCCGATACTTTCTGCGTCTCCGAGAGTGCTTCCTACCGCTCCGTGCAGAAGGAAAACTGCCTCCAGAAATTGAGAGCAGTAAGAACTGCTTCCGCTCCTTTTCTTCCTACTATTCTCAACGGACATTACTTTCCCTCAACCACACTTCACTTCTTCTTGTGTCCATGGAGTATAAAGTGAATTCTTATTTTGAATGAAGTACCGCTTGAAATAAACTGCAATAACTTTGAAATTGGATCTTGAAATTTACTATCAGCGATTTTTGTTGTGCGTTTTTACTACAATCCTGCAGATTCATAGAATCTTATCGGATTTCATTTTATAATTTTACACTTCCTTACGAGGATGGGTCTGGTTTTGTTGCTATACGGTCAGTGTGGCTGACAGCGATTAAGGAAACTGCGGTTCAGTCCCTGTTTCTGCCAGGGGTACTATTCTTCATGGGAGAACTGGAACGGATTGCTACTTCAGACCGGGAATTCTATTTTAGTTTTGTTGTTTAGGCGCTCAGTCCGGAGCCGCGCGACTGCTACGGTCGCAGGTTCGAATCCTGCCTCGGGCATGGATGTGTGTGAGGTCCTTAGGATAGTTAGGTTTAAGTAGTTCTAAGTTCTAGGGGACTGATGACCCTAGATGTTAAGTCCCATAGTGCTCAGAGCCATTTGAACCATTTTTTTTTTTTGTACTTTCCTTTCGAGGAGACGAGATTCTTAATTCTTTTTTTTATAACATTAATGGTGCAATCATTCTCGGAAAAAAGTTTAAATTCTTCACAGAGCGAGGTGGCATAGTGATTAGCACACTGGACACACAGTCGGGAGGACGATGGTTCAAACCCGCGTCCGGCCATCCTGATTAATGTTTCCTGTGATTTCTCTAAGGCATTCCGGGATAGTTCCTTTGAAAGGGCACAGCCGATTTCCTTTCCCATCACTGACACAATCCGAGCTCCCTTTTGCTCCGTCTTTAATGACCTCGATGGCGTGGGACGTTAAACTAAATCTTCATTCCTTTACATTCTTAAAATATGTACGATTACATAAATAAAATATAACGACGCAGATGTATAACATCTCTGCATTGTGCATTTTACATTTACTTCATCATCATCATTTTACTATACTGTAATTTGTGAAAAGTATTGGATGTAAAGTATTGAATGACTAAGTAGATACTCAGAGACGTGCTGCATCACGATGTGAATGGCATTAAATAAATCTGAAATGAAAGTACTAGTGTAAGAACACAAACAGTGAATAAACAAAAAAAATAAGAAACAGAAAGAAAAAATAACAAACTGGAAAAAAGTATAGAAATGTAAAAAAAGAAAGAGAAAGAAAAAATAAAGGAAAATAAAAGAAAGCAGTGACGCAAATGTAGTTAAACCATCCGGTTAGTTGAACCATCGGGTCTGCTAACCTCATAATGGCCGGGAGACATATGCAGACCCAACACGTCAACGATACCACTGCCGGAGGATGACATGGCGATAGATCGGATGCGATTGGCACGTCTGTCGCCAGAATGGCAGTACTTTTTATTTTAGAACGAGAACTTTTTGAAGTGACTTTGAAATCAAGTGCATTATGGCTTGGTTACATTAGTAAGCGGTAACACCAGTCTGCATGATATCCGATCATTAAAACCAAATGTCCATTCTTAACTAACTGTTTTACGCTGGTTCCTAAACCGCTGTCAGTTGTCTTCTGGAAAATACACTTTTTTGGTAAGGGAATAGAGTTTATTTTATTTTTAGTTATAGAAATTTCTTTAAGACAGCAGACTATGTACACTAGTTTTAATGTAAGTGGGGCACCCACGGAAAGCGAAAGCATTATACAGTAAGTATATGGCCAAATTGGAAACGTTCTATACCTGGACTAAAATCACATTGTGCGAACCACTTGTACACTACAAAACATGTTCCTTCCAGTACTGTAAATCAAACTGGGATTGTTTAAGCAATTTGTAAGGTGTTTTCGGGTAGATATGTATTACATTAGTCTCCTTCCTACAAAATCCCTCTTCATGCGTCACTAAAAGCCGAAAGCTGATAATTGGTGCTGTTGATGAAGGTTCATGGGTTTGAGAATACAGTGAGAGAGAAAACTTATAAAATGCCTTCATATCTGTTGCTGTACACCATCTAATGAATAAAAAACACTGTAACTGCAACATCACTGTTAAAAGCATCTTAAAGAATTTCAGGAAACTGAGCTGTACTAAGTATAAAAGTCTACACACATTAACTACTTCCCAGAAATATTTATTTTAATATTTATGCCTCAGTTCCCAATACCTTTGAAACATATCTAGCTCTCCGTAAAAACCCGTAATGAAAGAAAAAAATTAAAGAAATTTTGAGAATCAAAATCACAAATATTTTCTAAAACATCTATTTTGGGAAATCTGTGTTCTGTGTGTAAAGCAGCATTAAAACACGGTCCAGAGTTGGCGTCACGCAACCAACACTTCACAATTTCGTTTCAGTTTCATATTTTAAATAATGGCTATCTGATCCACGAAAAATTATATACTAAAAACTGACAGATTAATCTTTGTAAATGTCATTGTGAGTATTATCATCCGGTTTTTCTCAGCTGATCGGTTAATCGTGTACTTTCAGTTGCAAGGACGAGTTATTTACTCCCTTTCGTGCTTAATCCAGACGTCTTTCTCTAGTGTTGTGAAAAGTGTTATATGTGCTTGCTGCCTTCACCCCAATCAGACTCAAGTATTGCAGATCTCGCGTCGTTGTTTGTAGCCAAGGTGGATTCTTCGGCTCCAATTAAGGGCTAAGGGCTAACGAATCCTGTCCTTAGAGCTCGAAAACTGTCAGTGATTCTCAAATAAGAATTACACCCACAGAAAGTGTTCCGAACTAATGGGTGTTCAAATCGACTAACAGAGTGGTCTTCGCAGTCAAAATTATCAATGTCTGTGGAAGAGTTTGACACTTAGAAAGTAAAGAGCAGATACGAATCGTTTATCTCCCTTATACTGCCCTCTCTCCAATAAGAACGCTCGTCGTCAATGGAAAATGACGCCAAATGTATTTCTCTCCCGTAAATGTTGGTAAAATGCCTTCTTTATAATGTTAAAGACGAGCTAGGTGTCCTAAAGGCGTGTGTGTACCATGCGAATGTGGAACGTCATATGTGGGCCAAACCACCATAACAGCGAAGAGAGGTGCTTGGGTCAAGAGAGACAAACCCCACAAAAACATCCAAGCAAACCAGCTTTCACCGTAGACTGCATCGAATATGGTCAAGAAATGAAATACAACGAGACCAGTATCGTGTTGCCTATGCCAAATTTCTTAACAGGCTAAATTAATCGAAATAAAGATGTCGGAGACCGTTATAAATGTGACAGAGGTTTCGGTTTAAGTAAGGGTTTGGGATCCGACAGAAAATTTAATAATGTCTCATCAGCCATCTCATCTACCAGAGTTGTAATCATCCCCATCCCTATCTACAATGGAAACCCTGCAGTTCCCGTTTAAGAGCCAGGCACAGGGTCCATCGAACCTCTTTCACACTGCTGCGGCCGGAAAAGATCCAGCAAGTATGGGACCAACGATGACTGAAGAGAATCGTTCAGCATGACAGAAGTGCCATCCTTCGGCAAATTTCTGCAGATTTCAATGCTGGCCTCCTCTACGACCCCACACAAGGACAACACGCTGGAAACACTGGCACTCCCGCGCGATCTCTGATTTCCCTTTCTTCGAGACGATGGTCATTTCTCTCTATATAAGTGAGAGTCAACAAAAAACCTGATCACTGAAATTTCCTGAAAAGATTTTCCCGCAACGAGAAATTCTTTTGTCTTGGTGACTGCCGCTCCAAATTGCGTATCATAATCCAATAGGAGCTACCTTGTTTGAACTTCTCTCCGATGTCCCCCGCCAGGCCTATATGGTAAGGACCCTATAGCACACACCTGCATTCTACTAGAGAGTGGACAAGCGCAGTGTAATCATTGTCTTTAGCGGATTTGTTGCGTCTTCTAACTGTTCTGCCAATAGATCGTGATCTTAGGTTCGCCTTCCGCACCTATTGTCTATATGATCTTTACTGCTTAAGTTGCTCATAATTATTATCCCAAAGTATTTTGCTGAGCTGACAGTCTTTAGATTTGTGTCGTTTATAGAGTAACAGAAATTTAACGGATTCCCTTTGATACTCACGTGATGACATCACACTTTTCTTTATTTAGGGTCGTTTGTCATTCTTCTCACCATAAAGATGTCATATCTAAATTATCCTGCAATTGGTTCTGATATTCTGATAACTTTACTAGACAGCAAATGACAGCGTCTTCTGAAAGCAGTCTAAGAGGGCTGCTCACATTGTCTGGTAAATCGGTATATGTAGATTACGAACAGCAGTGGCCTTTAACACTTCCTTGGTGAACGTCAGATATCATTTCTGCTTCATTCGATGATTTTCCGTCGGTTAATACGAAATATGACTTTTCTGCCAGGAAATCACGAATCCAGTCGCACTGGTTTCGATACTCCACAGGCATGGAATTTGATAAGAAGCCGCTTGTGAGGGACGGTATCAAAAGCCTTCATGGGAATCTGGGAATATGGAATTAATTTGAGATCCCCTGTCGATAGCACTCATTACCTCATGAGAGTGAAGACTAAATCTGTTGCACAAGAGGGATATTTTCTGAATCCGTGAGGGACTGTGCAATTCACGGAATAGCAGCGCAGGTACTGAAAAGTGAATAACTATCGAAGCCCGTAATGGACGCCCGGAGTCACTTCACATTCTGGTTGGAGTGTAGGCAGCGAACACGCATAGAAACACAGCTCACAGTACCTTAAGAAGACAAATTAGTCGGTCTTATATATTGCGCATAAAACAGTATCAGCACCTTAACTCTTCACACGATTACTCAATTTTAGTGTTATCAGGCATGTACATTGATCGACCGCTAGCATCGTAATATTTTCATAAAAGCTCTTCTGTGATAAAATGATACAGCACGTTGATAGACACCAGGTTCTTCCGAATCTGTGAGACCCAGGGTAGTCTCTTTCTCTGCCGACATATTCCCAGTAAGGGTGCGAAGGTGTAGTAGATATTTGATCAGACATTTGTATTTCCTAGCAGATTCTGCGGGCGGAAGAATTATTAAATTTAGTGTTTAGAGTGCCAGGGAACGTTTGCTTTACAGAATTCCAGGAAAGCTGAATTAAGAAATTTCTAAACGAAAGTAAAGTCTACTGATGCGTAATAAAGAGGCTCTCAAGAGCAAAGATACCGAAATGTGAGAAGCGAAGAATTTTGGATTATCAGCGTCACGAAGTGAAAAGCTGGATTGTAGTTGAAGGTAACACTAAATTAAATTGAAATATATGAATATGTGGTGAATGACAGTAAAAAAAAGATCTGGTACTACTTAGTGATGCACCTGGTGTTCAAAAGATTATCAGTGGAAAAGTGAAGCAAGCAGTCCCCTTTACTGAAAATCTCGTTACTGCACAACTACCCCACAACTTTCAGTGTCACCCTGCCATGACAAAAACACAGGTGACCACGTAGTACAAAGAGGTAACCAATTTACTAAGCGAAGCAGAACAGACAATGTGGCAAAACGAAAGGTCTGGGTAAAGTCCATTATCAATGAAGTAGCGAAGGAAGTGATGGGAACAAGAAAGAAGTAGAAGAGGAGGAGGATGAGGTTAGCGCTTAACGTCCCACCGACAACGGGGTCATTGGAGACGGAACACTGATCGAGGAAGCGCAGTGCTTAGCACACCGGACTAGCATTCTGGAGGATGACGGGTCAAACCCGCATCCGGCCATCCTGATTAGGTTTTCTGTTCAAAAATGGTTCAAATGGATCTGAGCACTATGGGACTTAACTTCTGAGGTCATCAATCCCCTAGAACTTAGCAGTACTTAAGCCTAACTAACCTAAGGACATCACACATATCCATGCCCGAGGCAGGATTCGAACCTGTGACCGAAGCGGTCGCGCGGTTCCAGACAGTAGCGCCTAGAACCGCTCGGCACTCCGGCCGGCAGGTTTTCTGTGATTTCCCTAAATCGTTTCAGCCAAATGCCGAGATGGTTCCTCCGAAAGTGCACGCCCGCTTTCTTTCTCCTTCCTTCCCAAACCCGAGCTTGTGCTCCGTCTCTAATGACGTCGTTGTCGATGGGACGTTAAACACTAATCTCCTCCCACCTCCTCCTAGAGACGGAGCGCTAGCTCGGATTAGGGGAACGACATCGGCCGTGCTCTTTCAAAGGAACGATCCCGGCAGTTGCCTGAAGTGATTTAAGGAAATAACGGGAAACTAAATCAGGAAGACGAGATGCATGTTTGAACCGTCGTCCTCTCGAATGCGAGTCCACAAAGAAGTACAAGGACATTTTATGTGAATTAATACTACACTTTGCTCTTGTCGTTGTGCTGATATAGGTATATAAAATCTGTTAAATGAATCATCTGTATCTGGGTGTAAAGTTACTAGCGTTTCTTAGCAAAATCTATACTAATGGAGCATGGGTAGAGCATGACTATAGGTAACACTTATTAAAATCGTAACTAAATAAAAACACTCGTACAGGAAAGGAAAATGGGAATTATCACCGGTATCAGATTTTAAGATACGTGTCAAAATCGTAGATCGAATTAAGCCCGAAGTATTGGTATGGTAAAGGGGTTCACAGAAACTGAAGACTGTAATAACATTACATTATAGTTGCTCACTGTCAGCTACTGTTTCGTTAATATTTACATGACTAACAATAAAACATGTTTGCCGTGCATTAGTACCAGTCACGCAGCTTTACAATGAACATTGCTGCTTGTCTTGCAGCTAATAGGAAATAAGTAAATGTGCCGTTATCTGAATTATATCCATACAGCCAACACTCCCATTTTTGTTCTGTACCGTATAGTAGTTCTTCGTTGTAGAACGCCTACGAATGTTTAACTCAAAATTTTATTTAAGTAGCTTTATGTAGAAATAGTCAACTTATAAGAACACGTAGAAGTATTATGAGCATGCCAACAAAAGGCTGTAATTACTTTTCGACTTTCTTCACATTAAGGGGAAGGCACTGTATACTTTCTCCAATGAATAAAGTGAGTCGATTCAGGTGCCATTCTAGAAGATCTATAAATTTCTTACCTACGATTTGCATAAACATCATCTCATTCAATGTGTTTTCCCTCACAACGTAATGGAATTGGTAGAAATTAGAAAGTGTAAGTGTCCTTCACGATAAAGGATGACAGCCAAAAACAGTTGCAGGATAAAAATTTATTAAAATTTCTTGACCAAGGTTTCGGTACATATAAATATACCTTCATCAGAAGTAAAAAATCCTGAACAGGAAGACACTTTCATTAGAAAAGCCATAGCATCGGAAGTGAGAAACAAAAGCATAAGTAACAGTGAAATTACCAAAGTAATACAGGCACAAAATCTTTAGTTACTTACTGAAATTACATCATGTAATGGCGAGTAATAAAACAATTATGCCAAAGGCGTCGTCAATAATTGAGACATCTTCTCCATTTGTACAACATGACTATGGGCACAGGGTCAAAGCGAACAGTTTAGCACCATTACTTCGCCTATGAACTATCGAGACAAGAGTGTGAAAGCACTAGGGCAGGTGGTTTCGCCGAGAGAGGGCACTTGTATGTGCCAGACACACGCGCATATTAAAATCCATGAATACATACATAAGCGCATCAAAAATTATTAAAAGTTGTGTTAATTCAAACTTTCTGTCATAATAAAGAAAACGTATCAGGCCATTTAAAAACATTTATGTAAAATAGAAAATATAGAACCAATTTACCTGTGTCCTAGTGTCAAACAGATAAGGCTTGCGCTATGGAACATCTAACGAGAGAGGGCACTAGTGTAATGCGCGAGAATCTCGCGTAACGTAGGCGGTGAAATACATACTAGCGAAAACAACCAAAATGTTATAATAAAACGAAACCATCTGTCGTTGTGAATAAAAACATACTAGTCAATTAACCACACATACACATCGAAAATCACAACCAACAAACATCAAAAATACGTAAAATCCCAACAAGACAGGAAAAGCGCATTTCACCGGCATCAACAAGCAAGAAGTAATGGTGCTAAACTGTTCGCTTTGACCCTGTGCCCATAGTCATGTTGAACAAATGGAGAAGATGTCTCAATTATTGACGACGACTTTGGCATAATTGTTTTATTACTCTCCATTAAATGATGTAATTTCAGATTTTTTACTTCCGATGAAGGTATATTTATATGTACCGAAACCTTGGTCAAGAAAAATTTTAATAAATTTTTATCCTGCAACTGTTTTTGGCTGTCATCTTTTATCGTGAAGAAATTCAACAGTTGCTGTTGCAGCCATGTTTAAAATCTTGAAATATGTACCTACCCAGGTTTCAAAGGCTGTTTGGAAATACATGGATATCTCATTTAAAATCCTGAAAACAGGTTACCTAACATGCGTTCTTTATACCTAACTTTAATGGGTCTACCTGTCTGTCCAATGTAATAGTTTGGGCAGTCGTTACAAGTAATTTTGTATACACCGGACTTAGTGCCGAGTTCTTCTCGTGCTCCAATATTATGAATTACTCTTTGTTTCAGGTTATTATTTACGGAAAAGGCAAATCTGTAACCGTATTGTTTCTGTAAAAGTCTTCTTATCTTATATGAAACGTTCCCCAAAAATGGAATAGAAATAAAGTTATTAGCCTCATACTTTTTCGCCTTGTTATCTCCTAAAGTTGAACATTTTACAGCTTTTTTTTCTTAACAGTTTGGTCAATTAATTTAGGGTAGTATCCATTGTTAGTAGCCATTGATTTTAATAAAGATATTTCATTTTCTAAACAATTCTGTGCTAAAGGTGTGCCCACAGCACGATGAACTGCAGAATGAAAGAGGGCGATCTTGTGAGTTTGAGGATGACAGGAATCTGCTGGAGTAATATTATCAGAAAAAGTTTCTTCTCGAAAAATGTCGAAGTTAATAGTGTTACCCGATAACTTAAGTTTCAAATCAAGAAAATGGAGTTCTCTCTCATTGTTTTGTATCTCTTTTGTGAATTTCATTTTCTCGTGAAAACTGTTGAAAACATGAAACAGTTGTTGTAGATCTTGGTCACTCTCTTGAAATATTATGAGTATATCATCAACATAACGAGCATAGAAAGGAATCATATTACCCAACGCAGGATTGTTTTTGAAGAAATTTTCTTCTAACGCATTCACAAAGATGTCAGCTAAGATACCAGCTAACGGGCTACCCATGGCTAAGCCGAATGGTTGCTCATACATTTTGCCATTAAACTGAAAGTAATTGTAATCTAGTACAACCTGCAGTAGTGACATAAGTTCCGACAACTGTAGCTCACTTAGAGTTCTATGTTGTCGAATGTTATCTTCAGTAATATTAAGAGTGATATCCACTGGAACGTTAGTGTATAAAATTACAACGTCAAAAGAAACCAAACGAGAGGAAGAAGTGATCTCTATCGATTTTAACTTGTTTATTACCTCAGCACTATTTTTAACAGAGTAATTGTTTCCAAAAACAAAGGCATCTTTAATTTTGGTGTGTAAGAATCTCGCTAATTTATGATGTGGACTCTTTATTCCGTTAACGATGGGACGAACTGGGTGTTGACTTTTGTGTACCTTAAACTGACTTCTAAGCATAGGTGCTCTAGGGTTCATATTAATTAAGGTTTTCCTTTTGAAACTTTTTCATAAGATGTTTAGTTTTTCTTAACGTATCCCTAATTTGCTTTTGTAATGTAGGGGTAGGATTCTGCTCAATTTCAAATATCCCATTTTTTTCGCAAAAAGCCGAAGTTTTAGTAATATATTCACTTTTATAGGCTACAACAAGCGAATTTCCTTTATCAGATTTAGTGATAAGAGCCTCATTATTTTTTAACTTACGGTTAATACTAGTAACAATGCTACCCCCTATCTGTTTTAAGTCACTGTTTTTTACGGAATTGACCTCTCTTTCTAAAATTGCGCTACATTCATGAGCAATCCTATTTTGTGGGATTTTTCGATTTTTACGGAGTCAAGACCAACTTTAAGGTCAACAATAAAATTATCTACCACTTTAGGATCGTTAATACTAGGCATGAAATTGTATTTAAAACCTCTCGCTAGCATGGCGCTTTCTTGAGGAGTAAAGCTTATGGAAGTTTTATTTAGTACTCTGTCAAAAAATTTGTGTTCACAATTGACAGTTCTTTGTGCATGAACAACATTAGATTTTGGGATAGCATTTTCTAGCTTCTGAAGTTTAAAATCGTGCCTACACTGAATTTCAACCCTACGATTGTGTAACCACTCATTAACACCATGCCAAATACTGTCTACGTGAAAATTAAAATAATCTTTAAAAGTTCTAGTAATAAAGAGATACAAAGAGTAAGCTTCTTCATTTAGTTTATCTTTCTTCTTATAAAGGTCACTGATTCTGTCACTCATAATTTGTTTCACCAGTTTAGCTTTAGTAGACGGTACCTTCTTACACTGTTTCACATTGATAAAAGCCTTCACGTAATTCGGTGTCAAATGGCGTCTCTCACACTGTTTAGTGAAGTCAATAGCCATACCTGTTTTCAGGATTTTAAATGAGATATCCATGTATTTCGAAACAGCCTTTGAAACCTGGGTAGGTACATATTTCAAGATTTTAAACATGGCTGCAACAGCAACTGTTGAATTTCTTCACGATAAAAGATGACAGCCAAAAACAGTTGCAGGATAAAAATTTATTAAAATTTTTCTTGACCAAGGTTTCGGTACATATAAATATACCTTCATCGGAAGTAAAAAATCTGAAATTACATCATGTAATGGAGAGTAATAAAACAATTATGCCAAAGTCGTCGTCAATAATTGAGACATCTTCTCCATTTGTTCAACATGACTATGGGCACAGGGTCAAAGCGAACAGTTTAGCACCATTACTTCTTGCTTTTTGATGCCGGTGAAATGCGCTTTTCCTGTCTTGTTGGGATTTTACGTATTTTTGATGTTTGTTGGTTGTGATTTTCGATGTGTATGTGTGGTTAATTGACTAGTATGTTTTTATTCACAACGACAGATGGTTTCGTTTTATTATAACATTTTGGTTGTTTTCGCTAGTATGTATTTCACCGCCTACGTTACGCGAGATTCTCGCACATTACACTAGTGCCCTCTCTCGTTAGATGTTCCATAGCGCAAGCCTTATCTGTTTGACACTAGGACACAGGTAAATTGGTTCTATATTTTCTATTTTACATAAATGTTTTTAAATGGCCTGATACGTTTTATTTATTATGACAGAAAGTTTGAATTAACACAACTTTTAATAATTTTTGATGCGCTTATGTATGTATTCATGGATTTTAATATGCGCGAGTGTCTGGCACATACAAGTGCCCTCTCTCGGCGAAACCACCTGCTCTAGTGCTTTCACACTCTTGTCTCGATAGTTCATAGGCGAAGTAATGGTGCTAAACTGTTCGCTTTGACCCTGTGCCCATAGTCATGTTGTACAAATGGAGAATTATTGACGACGCCTTTGGCATAATTGTTTTATTACTCTCCATTACATGATGTAATTTCAGTAAGTAACTAAAGATTTTGTGCCTGTATTACTTTGGTAATTTCACTGTTACTTAAGCTTTTGTTTCTCACTTCCGATGCTATGGCTTTTCTAATGAAAGTGTCTTCCTGTTCAGGATTTTTTACTTCTGATGAAGGTATATTTATATGTACCGAAACCTTGGTCAAGAAATTTTAATAAATTTTTATCCTGCAACTGTTTTTGGCTGTCATCCTTTATCGTGAAGAAATTCAACAGTTGCTGTTGCAGCCATGTTTAAAATCTTGAAAAGTGTAAATGTCTTATTTTGTATTTGAGTGTAATATGAACCTTTTCTTTACATTCAGGCATCATCAAACAAAATTTTCCATTCAGTTGGTCCATAATACATGTCAATATTTGGCAATTCTTACATTACTCACCGTAAATTAGTCAATGAGGAGATACCCTTTACCATCCCTGAAAGCAATGACTATAGTCGTACAAAGCAACAAAGTTAATCTTGTTGAAATTGCGTTACACATCTTTAATAAAGGGCCTTGCTATACACCAACAAAAAGTTGATAAAGAATTTTATTTTGTTGCAATTAATTTCGATTATTTATTTAAACTACGGCAGATGTTATAACGCAAAATGAATTCGAATACATAATACACAAAATTCTTGGCGGTTATGGGCACGCGGTACAAACACATTTACCTTCGTCGTGCACCGATGTATGCTGAAATAGTAGAAAGTAACTGCAGTAAAACAGAGTTTAATTCAGCATTTGGTATTAGGTACAAAAACGTCTAACAGTAGTAACGTTTCATGGTAATCTAGCTGCATCGATAACAAAAAGTACATTTCATAAACTTGTAATGAACTAGCATATACAGGTTCCGTAAGTTAAAGTAGCAAGTCGAGAAGCTGTCAGACACATATCTATCTAAGTAAATGGATTGTACGACATGTTATTAGTACTGTTACACACATTGTTAGTCGAAGGATTAACTGATTAGTATGAGCCGTACTGTGGAAAACTATTTTCATATCTACACAATTAAAGCATCTGGCATTCAGCGGCTTCTCAGTAGCTGTGGGGGCAATACTAAGAATAAGCCTGCACTGGTAAAGTGGCACTGCTGAACCTAGCTGAAACTACAATCATTAAACTCTCCACGACAGAGAGCTCTATTGTATCGTTCTTACCTTATTCTGTTGTTATTCCCTGATTATAGTTTGGCGTGTGTTCAGAAACGATACAACACTGTCGAGCTATTTTCCAATCTTTGGAAGTCTTCCATGCTTTGCCTGTAGTCTGAGTTTCGAGTAGTTTAGGTTCTACATGCGGTTAGGAACGTCGTATTGTGATTCATCAATTGTAATATTACTATTATTTTCTAAGTGCATCACTGTGTACTACCGACTGCCTCAGCCAGCAGTTACAGAATGGCTGGTAGACATCAAAGGAATCGATCGGGGATTAGATGTTGTAAGAAGTCACCAAGTCTTTCAGAATAACAAATCGCATTGTTATGAGTGGGATGAGATTTCAATTACTTTCATTGTAAATTCAATTATTACTTGGTGTTTGAAAGTATCTCGCTTGAACTTCCCCGAAATATGACATTTTCATATGTAACGACGTACCAGTTTCACTTTTTCACCTAATAAATCCTATTGGAAAACGAGCACTACCGAGAAAAGCATACATTGTTACTTTGAGCCGGTTTCTTCGAACATAAATTAGTTAACGTGTGGATCACTTGCTCAATTATCTAAAAAGGGCGTGCGTGTAAAGCCGATAAAATACCGCAGTAAACAATAATTTCCACAGCCGACACGCATGTCCACTTTTTTTGCCACAAATCGGAAGGAACTGGTGCCTGAAACGCGCTATTACACAGAGTTTCCAATTAAATCTCGCTTAGGGCGAGGTGATTTCAGCACGCATAGTTATCAGCCTCAGAACATAAAAACGAGATCTTACCCTCTCTCTCTCACATTCTCACGAGAGTGTGTGTTTGTATGTGTATGTGTGTGTGTGTGTTGGGTGATTGTCCAGACGTGCTTCCACATGTGTGCGCGTGTAAGTGAGTGAACTTGCGTTCTTGTGCGTGTGTGTGTCTGTGCAGGCTCATCAAAAGACGTTGTTCGCGTAATTGGAGCGCTCGTGTGGCTGCGGAGTTATTAGGTCCTTTATCTTGATGAGTGAGGCGCCGACAGAGGAAACAAGAAGACTAAGAAGAGTGCAAGAGCGCAGCGCGTGCGGTGCTCTCGTGTTACAGCACAGGCGCCGCCACTCGACAGCGGAAATTTTGCAGCCAGTCGGAAGAAGCAGATGTTCGTGGATCAACGTCGTTCATAAAACGCACTCACCTAGCTCCTTTTTTAGCGTGCGGTATCTTTCAAATAGTAGATACACTTGTACATGTAGAATATCGCTTACAAAACTATCGAATGTCTTTCGACAATGTACACATCGATGCCAACATGGACACACCATAAAGCAAATCAGAATGTAAATAACTTAATTACAAACCACTTATGGCGCTTTACCCTAATTAAGCGGAACGCGCCTGGTGAAAACACACATTCTTTTGTAGATGCAACGACAGAACGAAAATACCCTGACGAACATGCGACTAGTGTTTGATACAACCAAGCATACTGTACTGCACGGCCAATAATGAACGCAGTAGAAACTAAGTTGTGCTTTCATAGCGGACTTTTATGTGCCCATTCGTGAGAGCGGTTCAAAGTTAGTCTAGTGCAAAGTCATTATGGAATACAGTACGACGTCAGTAGTTTTTAAACTTGATGCAGTGAACCAAAGCTATCTGTAAATGCAGATAATGAAGGGAAATAACTATACGCATGCCAAAGTATACGACAAATAGGATCAACAGCAGCATCAGATTGTTCGTTGGTGATGCTGTAGTGTACAGAAGAGTATCGTCGTTGTACGTTCTAAAGGAAATACAGATATACTTGGGCAAAACTTCCACACAGTGTGACGAACTGGATCTCTCTTTATAAGAGCAATATAATGTTTGTAAAAGGAAGCAAGAACCCAGCAATATCCGATTACAACATGAATGGGGAAGCTTGATGCTGTCACATCGCCTACGTATAGAGGGCGTGTGTTGTCGGAAACAGTTTCTCTTGTGTTTCAGGAGACATTTTTAATTTCGTTCTCTCACTGTGTAGCTGGCCAGTACTGACTGCTAGTGCCATGCAGCAGCGCTGCGCAGCCACTGCTGGAATTTTGTTTAGTCTTCGGGTTTTACTCTCACTGTTAGTACATATCTATAAAAAAGATATCGCACTAGACTAACTTTGAACCGCTCTCACGAATGGGCACGTAAAATTCCGCTATAAGAGTTTTTCTTTCTTTCTTTTTTTGTATAAGGAGGCAAACCTACACTGTCCATTGACAGTGGGCATCGGATGATAGACGTGATGAGCAGTATTTGCTTGGACTCACGCCAGCAAACAACTCAAGCATTAAATGGCACATATCCTGCCGGAACATTAGGTAGTATGCGCCTGATGACTCTCGAGGGGGACGCCCGGTGTCCAGGGTGTTTCAGAGTCTTTACGAGAACCGTCAAGCGATGACAGCAGGGAGATTAACCGGGTGTGCTCCATACTACCTACCCTCGTAAATTAATAGTGTTATTTTCAAGAAGCAAAACATAAAAGTTAATATCAGTAAGAAGAGAAAGATCTTTTCGAAGACAATCATCAACTTTTATTTTGCCATGCCAACCCAGACGACTGGCTTATAGGCAAAACACATTACGTATGAACGCTGCCACCTGTCAGAATCATAATCAGCTGTAAAAGATGCCTAGTGTCGCCGTGAAAGTGTCAGCGAACGTTTTGCCTCTAATAAAAGATGTTGCCGGAGATGTGATACGTCACGGCTAGATGTTTGATGCAAAGACTTTGGAACACCCTGTTGGTTGGTTTGTTGATTATGGGGATGGAACCAAACAGCGAGGTGATCGGTCCCGCGGGGTTAGGGATGGATGGCGAAGAATGGCAGCCGTGCCCTTTCAAAGGAACCATCCCGGCATTTACCTGAAGGGATTTAGGTAAATCAAGAAAACTTAAACTAGGATGACCGGACGCGGTTTTGAACCATCGTCTTCCAGAATGCGAGTCCAGTGTGCTAACCACTGCGCCACCTGTTTCTTTGAACACCCTGTATACTGAGTCTTTCCTGCGAGTCGTTTGCAGCACTTTCTCTGGTGTTTCGTCAGATATTTGCAACTGCGTTTTTTTAATGCGCAAGTGCAGGCGGCACAAAAAATTACTGTTCATTACATGTTTCATGTCATACTCGGTATCAACGGAAACCGTCGATTTGTTTCCCGTCACATACAAAAATTTATTTTTACCGCGGATTTTACTTGCCCATTCGATAGTGCGGTCCCAAACTAGTTTAGCAATAACTGTTAGTGGGGACCTGTAAAACGCGAAGAATAACCAGTACTCCATCAGCAGCTGAGCAGAGCTGCTGTTTGCCGTTAGAAGGTAGCGCGGGATGGGGTTGCGCTGTCGCTACTGATATGTCGATTATTTTTCACGTTTTATTGTCCTTGTTAACATATATCGATAAAACGGATATCTCACTACACTAATTTGGAACCTCTCTATTGGCACATAAAATTTTGCTTTAAATATAATTTTGTTTGTAATGGGAACCGAACTTGTGCTTTCCGATGAAATTGGGCGCCGCATGAAACATGAGATGAGCAGTATTTGTTTGGATTGACTGGTACTACACATTACAAAACCGAGACTAGAAATATCTACCGAAACACCAGAAAGAATGCAAGTGGGGACCCTTAGGAAAAAGAAAGGAAAATTAGACAACGAAGTCATTAGAGAATCAATACAAGCTCGGGTTGTTTCAGGGTTCAGGAAGAAAATCAGCCAAGAACTTTCAAAGGAACCATTTCGGCATTTTCCCGGAGCGACTGGGGGTAATTGTGGGACACTTAAATCAGGATAGTCAGGAGCGTATCCAAAGCGCCGTCGTCCTGAACACGAGGCTAGTGTGCTAATCACGTGCCACCTCGATCGGTAACAGTTTTAGGAGAGATGCCCTGTAATATAAGAACCGATATAAAACGGGACGGACATAAGAATAAATGTTAGCGAAGACAAGTGGAAGACATAGACTCCTTAAAAAGGTTCTGGGGAAATGTAATGTGTCTGTAAAAGAAATCGCTTTGCAGGTGGCTAGTGTGATCACAAGTAGAGCACTGTTTCAGTGTCTGGAGTTGGTTTGGCATAACAACAGACGTCGAAAGAATTCAGGAATATGCTGTTGGACTCGTAACTGGCCCGTATTGACAATATGAACATGCTAAATATGTATTCGGAGAACTTGTTGTTCTCTCGGGAACCCGCTGAATAAATTTAGTGAACCTCTCGTCGAGAAAGACAGTGCGACTATTCTGCTGTCACCATCGTATAACTCGTGTAGGGGTTACGAGATAAGTGATTTAGCATTAATGCAGAATACAGAGAGTCAATTTTCCTCACTAAGTAAGCGAATGGAATATGAGAGGCAACGTTAATATTGGTACAACGTACTTTCCCCCATTTACTGTACAGTAACTTACCCAATATGTACATTTACTTCTGCGTCTTCCTGAACATTAGATGTATGTATTGTGGGACAGATGCACCCATCTGAATATGTATGTAAGCATGTGCAATCAAATAACCAACATAACGTCAACTCGCGGACCTCTGAAGACGACGAGGTATGCAGACTAAAAAGTTTTCTCGTGTGTGCTTTTCACTCTCGTACCATTGGTTACCGTACCACATGTCTTATAAGCGTACATTTCCGAAGCAGATTTTAACACAGGATGTTGTCTTTTAGGGTCGACCGCTTGCAGTTGTGATATTCGGTATAATAATTATGATGTTCGTAATTATTATTTTGGTGTTCTGCTCAACTTCCAAGTCAGGAACTATTTATGAGGTCTAGGCGAGGAGTAGTACGGCAGAGAAAAGTCGGATGGTATTCAGTTTTGGCATTTTAGAGCGAATTTATTTGGCCTACGCGCGAAGTACAGCGAAAATAGCACATCAGAAAGGAGGGAGGGGTAACGGCGGAATCAGTGCCTTACGCACTGGCACATCTCCCATAGTGATCCAGGATGCGACGCAAGAAAGTCGTGGATTAAACAGTTGCTGCGTATCGCTGTCAGCGGTTCACGTCTGCGCCAAAGGCGCTGACAGTGGCTTTAAAAAGTCAGGAGGTGCAGGGCTTATACACACAAATTCCTACCTAGAACAACAAGCCGTTGCAGCAGCAACCACAAAGGAACTCCAAAGAAAAGACGAGTAAAAGAATTATGGGCCTCCCGGACTTAAATAGATTATATCAAGAGCTGAAGAAGTAGCGTCAACACACGTGGCAGCGACGACGGGCTCCACACGCACAAACAACGCCCTCACGTGTAGCGATGGACAGTCGGCCGTTGAACAAAGGTAGCTCACAGATTACGACAAAGTTAATAGCTGCATCATTCAGGGAGCATAATAACTACACTGTGAGTAACATTAATTGCAAAATCAAATCAAATGTTTATTTTAGAGTCTGACGACAAGTCACCTAGACATGAGATGTAAATATCTACACGTCAGTTACGACAATTTACTCACAGCGACTCCTTCTTAAACATTCCAGTCTCTGATTTTTTGACTAGTAATGTCTCAGCTGAAGGCGACAACTATAAAACGTAATTGGCGAAAGCACATACCTCTACAATCACTGACAAACCTCGTGCATGACTGCTGGTATACTAGCTTTGAGGAGGTCGGTTTTGATAGAACGTGTGACAAGATACCGTTTAAGAGCGATAAACGGCAACGAAATAAGAAATGGAGACAAATGAAAAGTAAGTAAACTGTTTCGAAAGTAATCGCCATAAACGGTTACACATTTATTCTACTGTAAGACATGATGATCAGCGTCTTTACAGAAAAACGTTTGCGGTTGCCTACGAAACTATGACTATACCCAGATGTGCACCTCTTCGTCCGAAGAAATTAAGGGCTCAAAAATATGTAAGTCTCATGGGGAGAGATTGGGGCTGCACGGAGGATGTGTAAGAGCTTTCCAGTGACACTTTTGCAGCATAGTCGAAACAACAGGCACCCCATCTCCTGCAAAATCACGATGGACTTTTTCAATAAGGGCAAGCGTCTGCTGCTCACCGACTTTCTGGAACACGGAGCCACAATTAACCCACAGCGGTACGTGGACACTTTGCAAAAACTGAAACGCGCCCTCAAGTCCAGACAATCAGCAGTGTTTATGGACAGCACCATTCTGTTGCAGAATAATGCCTACGACTCCGCTCCACAGGATTTTCTGGGGAGCCCTTACACATCCCCCATACAGTCACTATCTTTTCCCATGCGATTTTCGTATTTTCGAAGCCCTGAAGAAAGGCATTAGTGGCCTTCGATTTTCTTCGAACTAAGTGGTGCACATCTGTGTACAATTATGGTTTAATAGGCATCCGCCAATCTTTTCCACTAAGGTATTGACCATCATGTCGCACAATGGGAAAAAGGTATTAACAGTCAAGGCGATTAATTTTGAAGCAATATACAGTTTACTTACTTTTTCATATGTGTCTCGTTTTTATTTTCTGTACCTTAAAATATGCCGTGACAAATTGTACATCAGTGACGTGATCAGGTTACCTATGTTTTCGTGTGTGTGTGTGTGTGTGTGTGTGTGTGTGTGTGTGTGTGTTTGATAGTGTCAGTGTCTAAAGCAGGCCTCATACAAGGTCATATTTAGGTTAGGGATGAAATAATTCGTTCGCAGTCTTCCTCATTCATCGATGTTAAAATGTTGGCCCAACCTCCTATTTACAGTTTAAGCACTAAAATTTACGTTTTTCTAAGATCAGGGTTCCATCATCAAAAGAGTAAAATTATGTGATACTTATATAAATAAGTTGGAACATTAAGGTTAAACAATGGAAATACCATGATAGAATGTAACAATACTATGAAAGGGATATTTGCTACTCATTAAACAGCGGAGATGCTGAGTCGCAGAGAGGCACAACAAAAAGACTGTCACGAAATAGGCTTCAGCCAACAAGGCCTTTGCCACAAAATGGCTCTGAGCACTATGGGACTTAACTTCTGAGGTCATCAGTCCCCTAGAACTTAGAACTACTTAAACCTAACTAACCTAAGGACATCACACACATCCATCTCTCGGCCAGAAATGGAATTATCTGTAAACGAAATAAGCGTGCTTGGCACTATTATATAATTTCATTTATTTGTTATCACACTGCTACTGGGTTTGACAGGGTCAGACATCAATTCCTCTCTTATGACAAATTCTTCGTCTCAGAGTTGCATATATTCTCGACGTCCTCAGTTATTTATGCTACAGATGAGAAGTGTGAGGAAAGTAATGAGATTGATTTTTTATGTACCAAGTGTATATATTTTTTCAAACAACAATACTGTTCACTTCAAAACAGTTCCTTTCAACAGTTATATATCGGTTGAACGGGGTAGCAGCGCTGAAAGGCTTCAAGTAGTAGGGCCTTTAACATATCAGTCACATGTTTTTTACTCTAGTGTCCCAAAATGGTGCACTTTTAAGACTTTCTTTTAATTTAGGGAAAAGAAAAATGTCTCAAGGACTCCCATCAGGTGAATAGCGTGTGTGTGTGTGTGTGTGTGTGTGTGTGTGTGTGTGTGTGTGTGTGTGTGTGTTGTGTAACAACACTAATGCCTTCTAAGGTGAAAAAGTTCTTGGTGGCCGTGTGACATGGAGCGTCGTCATGATGCAGCATCCACTTGTCTGAAGTGTCCAGTCTCACTCGATTAACCCTTTTCCCGAGCCTTTTAAGGACATATCTGTAAAACTCTTGGTTGACAGTCTGTACTGGAGGAACGACTTGTTTATGTACTATACCCCAACTGTCAAAAAAGCAAATCTATTGTTTTAATCTTTGATTTGCTCATTCGAGCTTTTTTTCAATCGAGGAGGCGTCCATGTGTACCCCCTTGTCTCAGGACCGAACTCAAAACTCCAGGGTTCATCAACTGTGATCTCACGGCTGAGCCAGCCTTGGTCATTGGCTCACGTTACTTCGATAGTCTTTTAGCTCAATTGTGAGTGTTTTCTCGGCACCATTTAACACAAGCTTATCGCATGTGCAAAATTTCGATGAAAATGTGATGAAAGTCTTTAAGTTTAATATGTTTCCCGTCATCCTTATTGGTAAACGACATCTCAACTCACAAGAGGACATACACGTTCAGCCGGCTGGAGTGGCCGAGCGGTTCTAGACGCTTCAGTCGGGTCCAGTCGAGCCCACACATTTTCCACAAAACGGAAGCAGGCCCGATGTGTTAGACATAGCTCTCACTATTAGGATCGCAGGATTTCTGGCCGCAAGGACAATCAACAGAATGTCCTCCGACCACAACCCAGTGATTCTAGAGGTCGATGTAGGAGAATGGGTAGCACTCCCACGGTACCAGACGTCTTCCAAACGGACAGACTGGGAGCGATACCAGGAAACTGTCGCCTCTGATATCGCTCCCGCTCCGCCACCTACTGCCGAAACAGTAGAACAAGCGCTACAAGACTTAACAGGCACCATCTTGCAGGCAGCGGAGGAGGCCACCTCTCCACAAAGGGATGGCCCTCCACCGCAAACACAGCTCCAGAAACACTTGCTACCTCAAATCCGACATAAGAACAGAGTCGCAAAAGAGTGGAAGAAAATCAGGCCACCAGGAGGCTGCTCAATCGTTTACAGAGAGAGCTGAAGGTAGCGCTCAATGAGCGCAGAAACCAGCAATGGCAAAACCGCCTCACGGCTCTCAAAGTAGACGATCATACGCTATGGCAAGCAACCAAACAGTTTACAAAAAGACTGCATGGCGATCGGGGACTGGTCTACAGCCATGCTGGGAAGGCCAGCGCCCTCGCCGACTCCTTTGAGAAGCTGTTTCAAACGGCAGAACCCCAGGATGAAGAGCACGAAGAGGTAGTCAGTCGTCAACTGGCTGTCTTCCTCAATGCTGAGGAGGACCCAGAGGACGAACCCATACTTTTTGCCCCAGAGGATGTGGCAAGAGTAATCAGGTCCCTCCCCACAAAAAAGGCGCCAGGACACGATAGTGTCACAAACCAGTTAGTCAAAAAACTCCCACCCACAGCGATCACACACCTCGTGAACGTCCTCAACGAAATTACTCGCTCCCGCGAGTTCCCAGCTTGCTGGAAACATGCGGAAGTGGTCGCGATACACAAACCAGGGAAAGACCCTCTATGCCCGCAGCACTACAGGCCGATTAGCCTCTGGCCAACACTTAGCAAGATCTATGAGCGCTTCCTGCTAAGACCCATACAAGAACATATTACCAGAGAGCAAATTCTGCCGGATTTCCAATCTAGGTTCCGGCAGAACCACTCTGCCCCACAACAGGTCATGAGAATGGTTGAAGCAGCCACAGAGGGCTTCAACCACAGAGGTTACTGCGGGATAGTGCTACTAGATGTAGCCAAAGCCTTTGATTCAGTATGGCATAGAGGGCTACTCTACAAGTTGTACACACAAGGGTTTCCCGGGAGCATAGTTCAGCTGATCAAGAACTATCTCACGAATAGGACTTTCTCTGTCAAAGTTGAAACTGCCACCTCCACCAGAAGGCGTATTCGTGCTGGGGTGCCACAGGGATCGGTCCTGGGGCCCGTATTGTACAGTTTGTACACTGCGGACACTCCAACGGCCCCCCTGGTGCACACTGCACAGTATGCTGACGATACAGCCTTCTACACAAGAAACGCGAACAAGGACCTGGTCACTCGTAGGCTACAAAGGGTTTTAGACGACACAGAAACCTGGGCCCGTCACTGGCGCATCACCATCAATTCGGAGAAGACGCAGGCAATGCTGATTACCCGCAGGCTCGGAAGGCGCGAACCTCCTCAACGTCCCCCCCCCCCCCCACCACCACCTTCACCTAAATGGAACCCAACTCCCCTGGCGCAGAACCGCCAAGTACCTTGGCGTAACCTTGGACTCTCGTCTTACGTGGAAACCCCACATAGACGAGGTCCACAGGAAGGTCTGCGCCAGAATGTCCATCCTATACCCAATCCTGAACACAACCAGCTCCCTTCCCTGCCCAGTAGCAGTAAATGTATGCCAGGCCCTGATCCTGCCAGTAATGGAATATGCGTGGCCTGTCTGAGGATACGCGGCAAAGCAGCACCTGGACAAACTCCAGAGGCTGCAGAACCGCGCCCTCAGAAGGGCACTGCGTCTGCCTCTTCGATTCCCCACAGACGACCTGCACGCCGCAGCTGAAATCCCACTCCTGAGAGAGCGTTTCCAGGATCTGGCAAGGACCTTCTATGAGGGTTCTTCCAGATCCAGAAACGCACTCATTTACTCCCTAGGTCGGTATGACATGTCCCGCGATAAACACAAGCGCCCCATGACGATCTTCGACGATCAAGTCGAAGAGAAAATCCCAATAACCAATTCCCAATCCTGATCCTCCCCACATAACACCAATCATCTCGCCTACCTAAGGCAAGTACCAGACACATTCACACCAATCATCACATATCACAGACACCAAAAAACTAGAGAAAAATCACACACACACGTACACAGGGGAGTAAAAGCCTAAAGGCTACAAACTCCCCCTCACACTTCCCCGCTGCGGTCGCAGGTTCAAATCCTGCCTCGGCCATGGATGTGTGTGATGTCCTTAGGTTAGTTAGGTTTAAGTAGTTCTAAGTTCTAGGAGACTGATGACCTCAGATGTTAAGTCCCATAGTGCTCAGAGCCATTTGAACCATTTTGAACCACATACACGTTCGATGTTTTCGGCTGGTTTTGATGTTGAAGGTCTCCCTCGCCGAAGTTCATCTTCAATGTGTTCTCCGCCTGTGGAAAAGTTGTGCTCATGATACGGAATGTTCCCCATAGGCCTGTTTAAATATTTGAAAGGTACACTCGCGGATTCCCTAATCTTAACACAAAACGTGATGGCAAAATGTTCTAAATTCCACTGTTCCATTTTCGTAGCGCACAAGAAAGACACAACATCGACAGCATTCTCTGAGTATCTGGAAGGGATGAACACACCGGTCTACGCAAGCAGAAAAACACTGCGCCGGTAGACCACTCGCAGTGTCGTCAGTCTCATTACTTCTCTAATTCAGTTCGTTTTCCAGTCTCCACCTTTCCTTAGGATGTTTTCCTACACGGCTTTCGTTAATCCAATGAAAATTATCATGAAGTTTATTCCCTGAGGTCTTACACATTCCCGCTTCTACTTGGTGTTTTCCACCTACATCCTTCTTTTATCTGTCTATCAATCTATTCCTTTTTCAGCATCCTTTGTAGCATTCTGATTCTCTTGTTTCCACAGTTTCCCGATAGTCCATGATTTACTCCCAGTCGATGTCGTACCTCAAACACACATTCTTAAAAATTTCTTCGTCTAGTAAAGGCCTATGTTTCGTACTAATAGACTTCTATCGCTGAAGAATATTTTCATTGCTTGTGCTAGTGGGCTTTTTACATCTTCCTTGTTTCATCTGTCATGTGTTACTTATCTTCCAAGTTAAGAGACTCACTTAACTTTTTCTACTACCTAGTTCCCAACTTTGACATTAAGTTTGCCATTAATCTGATTTCTACAAACGAGTATGGCCGGGGCATCTGCTGCTGTGGTGGTACATTTTACAACAAGAACTCTATAAACAACTGAATTTTGAACCAGTTCCATTAAACACTACCGGCGTTGTGGCTTATAGCCACATCAAGTGCATGTCTAAGGTTCGTTGGTTGTTTGATGGAGGGGACCAAAGTGCATTTCTAAACAACCACCGAGGCAGGGCCGTCTGTATTCTTCGCCATGTTCTTAATCATGTTTTAATGTTTGTAAGTACATCTGCGTTTTTATCTGATCTCACAATTTGGTGTTTATGGCTCCGGTATTACTTTTATGCCTAGTCGTTGAACCATTATCATTGTTTATTTCATATTGCTTATATGTGCACCAAATGGTTTGGCTACAGGCCACGAAACAGATATTGCCTAAATAAAACTGGTTCAAAATAGGGCTGTTTGCGGAGTTCTTGCTAAACCTTAAGACTCCCGTTTTTCTTTGGATTACTCTCAATAGGCTTCTCTCCATTCAGCAGGTCCCACTATTCATTTTCATTGCCAGAGAGGACAGAAACGTCTTCGAAGAATCTTGCAATTAATGCTGTTTCAAGATGGACTTCAATCCCACATCTGAAACTTACTTTCTAATCCTTTTACTGAATCCGATTGAAAAGAAGATACAAATGACTGCAGCTCTTCAATGCGTCTTTTTCTTCCACAATTTCTCTCTTTGTCTACCATTCGCACTGCCTGCTCTTTGCCCTTGTGCATTTTGTATTTTGACCTTCTTTCTCTGGATTTCACACAGCGTGCATCGTTTTATTATGTACAGAGCTTTTTTTCTAAGTCAATAAGTACTATGAAAATGACCTGTTTTTCTTATCATTGCTTCCATTAACACGTCCAAAGACGGAATTTCCTCTCTGAAGTCATCCCGTTTCCTAAAGCCAGACTCATCGTCATTTAACGGTCTCAATAATATTCTCCGTTTTATCTCATATTATCAAGGTCAGCAATGTCAATGCATCAGCTGTCAAGCTAAGTGAGCGATTGTTATCTTATTTACCAGCGCTTGTTTTTTTTTCCAGCTTGTTGGAGGAAGATAATCTTTCGAACGTCAGATGGTATGTCTCCAGTTTCAGAGATTCTACACAATAACATACATAATTGTTAGGTTCATATCCGCAACGAGTTTAGAACTTCTGCAGGAAAGTTATTTGATCGAAAAAATTTAAAGCTCATTCATATTCTTATTCTTATAATGGATCGTCTGTGACCTCCACATCGACAATGATATCTTCTTATGCCACTTTAGACGACGACCTTCTTCACCATCTTAGAAGTCTTCTACGTACTTTCTTCTGCATCTAACAGTAGAATTTCTTATGCCCTCTTGCATTTGACGCATTCGCTTTTAAATTCTTTGAAAGGTACTTTGACTTTTCTGATCGTTGAAACCGTTTTCCCAGCTACCACATCCTTCACTAGTTTTCTGCAATCATTTCGCTTTAACTTTCGTCAGTTGCTCTTGCTTTCATTTATAAGTGATATTTGTAACTAGATTCATTTCTTTTTCTAAATATTTTTGTACTTCTTTCTTCCTTAGACATTTTATGTAATTCTTCTGTCATTCACAATTTCTCTGAAGTTATAATCTTGTAGCTACAATTGTCTCTCCAAATGGTGTGATGGCCCTTTTGAGGTATGTCCATTTCAGTGCAACCTGACGTCGTCGAGTCGGGGGGAGACCTCGGTTTTAGTGTGGTCTATAAAATAAAAAAAAAATTATTAAAAGTAAAACTTTTAATGCCTAGTTCGCAATTTTCCTATCACAAAGTTCGATGACTAGCTTCGGTTGCTATCTGCAGCCATCTTCAGATCTGTCACACATGTAGGAAACATATCCTACTTGTACAATCACTTGAGCAAAAAATAATGCGGAGCCAATTCAAGAAGTAAAAGTGTTCATTTGGCTGAGCATTTAACAGTGTAGTATAAATTATGCTAATGCTTGTCAGGTAACATACCATTCAAAATATGAAAAGCGGTGAATAAGCATTGGAAAGCATCGTTACATGTAGTCACGCAGCATCATGCATTCGTAAGTACAAAAACAATAACAGTACAACGTCAACACGAGCAAGCCAGGTTGTAGACGGTGATTTTGGAGGTTGATAGTCATGTAGAAAATTGTCCAGTTGCATGAGTAGAAGTTAGATCAAAAGCTCATTACATGCAATAGTACAACAGGTATTATCTCGAGAACGGTAAACGAAACAGTTCGAAAAACTGTCAGCTGTTCCGTAAGCTGGCTTGCTTAAGAATGACCCAGCGTGGCGTATAGCGTAGTCATATTCATGATATGTGAACAGATCGAAGGATAGTATGCGAAAGCTGCACGCACATCAGCGTGACAAGACACTTCAGAACGAACTGAATTTCTCCTTACTCAGGAACCGATAGTGGTATTAATTGTCCACAGCCAGAGAGAACATCGGATGGGCACACCTATTTTTCTTCTTCAGTACTTCAGTATCCATTTCTCTTACACTTTGATTCATTCTGACGATGATCTAAAAATTCAACTCACTATTCACCTTTACAAAAGCGCAATCTGAGTCTGTACCTGATTCTGGTCACGTCTTCCAATCCAATGTTTTGATATCTCTGTGCCACTATTGTTTTACATAAACCTGAATATTGGAAAGAGAGCTTTTCGTAAGCAACTGAGTGTACATTCATGAACAAGCCAAGAAAAAAATGCTTGTTGTACTGGGTTCGATAATATTCTAAAATATAGAGAATACACTAGGAAAAATAAAATAAGAGCAACAGTATTAGTGAAGGTTCCACAATTTTTATTACTAGGGCCATACAGTTATGAGTTGATGCATGAAAATACAAGGCCGTACCCTAATGTAGTCACTCGTATGTTCTAATCGTGAACTTCAATTTCCTTTCCACGTATTTGAGAAATTACATGTATTCAGTTATGTAGGTTGCGCAGATTATTCTTCTTTGGACATGATGCGTCAAGTACGTCGTCATGCACAACATTGACTGTAGGAAGACATTAGACATCGTATATTTTAGTAAAATGTAAATGTCGTATGGCATTGTTGACTGGACATCCCGCATGTCGTGAGGGATGCTCGTCCTCCGTCTAGATTAGTGTCATATATGTATTTAGGGAATGTATGTGCGTCTAATGGGTGTTTGCATAGTGCAGTGTGAAGTTTGTGTCGTATGACGATGATGAGAGAAGTGAGATAGTGAAACCCAGTACTGACATATAGCCTACTCCTAATGGATTTTAGTATTAGAGTTCTTATTCATATATGATTAACGACACAACAGACATCTTCACATCTACAAATTCTTAATAAAAAACATTTCTGTTTTTTTTCCTTTTGTGCATTTGTCTCACATCAGTGCATGTTCGGCATGGTTGTGAACGAATCTGGAATGGTTTGTTGAAAGAGTATCCAGATGTTGCCCCTGTAGCCGCCTCAATAACGACCAGGACGGAATATGTGCACCCCAACTGTCTGCGTGCCGTGTGATTCATGTGGAAAGTCAGAGAAAGTTTTCAAATTGTTTGCGAATCGTGTAAGTGAGGTGGCACGGGGGTACCAACCCCGTACTGACCTAGTGGGATGTGACAAACCGCCTAAGAAATCACGTTCGCGGTGGCGGGCACACCGACACTCACCGTTAATGCTCACGGTGTGTTCGACCCGGGGCCGGAGCACCATCCCGTCCGGGAAGCGGAGCTTTAACACGCACGGATATCAATATGGGCCGTAAACAACATTTATAAGAAAATGTGTGTGAACCGTAATTATGATTTCATCACGTACGTTCACTTTTTCTTTTCATCCTGGCTGTATGCAGGATCTGATTTCTCGTGCAAATGACATGCTTTACTGTGTAAGATATCACAGACCGGATTTCATTCTTATAATTTCGACGTTCAATACTTTTTTGTCAACCCGAAGTTCCCTGTGGTTGTTACCTTACCTGCAAGTCGTCGTGACAGACATTAGACACACTATGTAGTACATTCTTCTTCTCTCTACGCTAAGGCGAAAGTTGTGAGGTAGCACAGCAGCGTTTAATGTTCCTACAGGTTATTAAACTGCCGCTACTCACTTGAGCTGTGGGTAAAGTTTTCGAGGAAATAAGGCTAAAGAAGAACTCCACCCCTGCGTAGGGTCCAGTTGTAACCTCCCCACAAAATAAAATAAATATTATGGATAATGATTCTGATTTAGTGTAACCTCAAAACAAAATTCTTTCACAGTGTAACCTCCCCACAAAATTCATTTAAATTTAATCTACCCACAAAATTCTTTCTGATTTAATCTAAGCTCAAAATTCATTCATATTTGCGTAATCTCACAACAGATAAATTCCTAAACCTCTCAACAGTAAAAATTATAATTACGTCGTTCACATTCAGTGTAACGTCCCAATAAAAAATAAATTCCGTAACCTGGTAATAAAACAATGTAACTAACCTCTCAATTAAATTGTCGCTCACTTATGACTTTTCAATAATTCACTCTGAATTTAACCTGGTAAATTTTGGACGACAGCAGTGCTGCGTCATGGTCCTGAAAGATCATTCTCAATAAAAAAAAGGAAAACTTCTTACCTCATTGAAGTCGCCTGATATATCTGCTCTTACAATAAATTTTTCCGGCACAGCTCTGTGCAATGCTGGCCGACCTATCTGTTATTTATGAAAGGAAGCAACTGATTTTTCTATTGCAATAATCGGGATGATCATGGATGGGAGAAATTAGTAAATTCTTTAAATTGAAGTAAATGGTTGTTAAAAGTTACTTTTTATGAGGAAGATTATTATTACGAGAGTTTTAAAACATTTACATGCGACTTGAAATAACATTACTACATATGCGCGAGGCTGCCTTTTCCCTTATACAATAATACTCAGGCTCCGGCATCGCTGCACCGCGACCGGGCCAGCCAACACGATACACCATACCAGACCAGAGCAGACTCTAGACTAGCAACAACTTACTGCTACAGCTACACAGTTCCTACTGCAGTCAACGGTGCTCTATGGTCAGAGACCTTGCATATCGCAGGCAGCGCACGAGCAATACATCGAAATTACATCTGCTCGGACCTCTTACAAAGTCTAGCAACATTTATTACCGAGCCAGACGGCGCGTTACGTCATGTAGAGGTTAGGACCTACAGCTAATACTTGTTTTCCATAGTACCCAGTACATTCTGTGTCTGTGACGTATTCAGTATCTTCAAGGATAACTGTGTACATATGAAGCGGAAATTCACCGTATATTATGTAATTTCTACTATTAATGTAAATGCTTCCGCTGCATTTTCGTCCACCTCCGTAGCTGAATGGTCGACGTGGCTGACTATCATGGGAGGACCTGGGTTCGAAGACGTTTTACTTGACCCAGTAGTAGGGCCACGACGTCCACTAAACAGTCAGCGGCCGAGACTGTGCTGTGCTGATCTTCGCCCCTCGGCTTCATCCAAATGACGCAATTGGCAGAGGATGACACGACGGTCAGTCGGTACTGATTGGCCCCTCAGTTGCGAGAAGGACGCAACTTATTATCATTTTTTTTTTTTAATTAAGAAGAAGCCATCTAAGGATCACGTTCCAAATTCAGTTCTTTGTTCTTTTCTTTTCTACCAGTATGCTTCATCTGTTCACAACGATTCTTCTTTCTGCGTTCAGATCATTTGGAACCAGCCTTTCTAGCTGCCATGCCTTCTAATCCTTCCATTTTCAATACTTTTTCCTGAAAAGTTTTTCTGTTGTTTGTATCTTCTTTTTATATTGTTTCTTTCTAAATCCTGTTTTACTTAGTTGACCAAGCGTGTTGTGGATTTCTTACCCCACAAATATTTGAAAATCGTTTTAGTTAATTTACTTCCTTGCATTCGAAGCAAACGCACTAGCCGGCCGGAGTGGCCGTGCGGTTATACGCGCTACAGTCTGGAGCCGAGCGACCGCTACGGTCGCAGGTTCGAATCCTGCCTCCGGCATGGATGTGTATGATGTCCTTAGGTTAGTTAGGTTTAATTAGTTCTAAGTTCTAGGTGACTGATGACCTCAGAAGTTAAGTCGCATAGTGCTAAGAGCCATTTGAACCAGCCAAACGTACAAAACATGAATCTTCTTTTCTCATTACCTTTGAAATATTTTCTATATTTTCGTATATTTAAACATTACTTTGTAATTTCCAACCTTCTGCTGTGTTTTGCAGTCCTAAATTTTTCCTTATAATTCACCTTTCTAGTACTTCTAATTTATCTAAATTATAGTTTAATGCGAGGCATTCGCTTTGCATGTAGGCATTCTGGCTTCATCATTGTGTTGTAATGCCTTATTTTTGCATGTTTAGACAGGTACGTTTTATTGTAGAGGTGTCTGGTGACACCACATGCTCTCCCATTTTATGCAACCTTTCCACTATTGCAGGATTTTCGAAACATTTTCTTGGTTTATCTCCCATAGATATTTGAATGTTCTTACCCTCTCTATTTCGCCAATACATATTTTCAGAAATTCTGGAGCATTCTTAACGTTTGCTTTTTTTTGTTGTTTTTTTTTTTTGCAGAAATTCTTAAGACAGTTCTGCAGGCTATTTATTCAAGGAGATATATTTGTGTTATGGCATAATCCTTGGCCCCAATGCATTGGAAGACGCAATGGTGGATTTCTCTCTCGAGTTACTACCTGCGGTAGTGCATTCTTTCTGGGCACTTTCCTTACTGCAATTGAAATGTTATGGCATTCAAAGTTAGGCACTGAATTCCAAGATAAGATGGAATTGTTGGTCCAAAATTTGATTTTTTGTTCGTGGTTCACTCCACAAGGGTCTACACCGTTGGTACTTAAATCACACTTCCTCTTCCGTCTTCGAGACCGTAACCCTAGGCGGGGGCCGTCACAGGGCACTACCATTAACGAGGTCTACTCCGCCCCCTCCTCCTACCCCTTCACTTGCTAGACGGAACCCCGGGCTTGGAACGGTAATATCGCAGTTATTATTATTATTATTATTATTATTATTATTTATGGCGCAGCGCACTAGCTGACAATACAAGGAAACGGACAACCGGAAATGTCACTGTGCATATTTAAAAAAGAAGAAATACATGAATTTACATTTCAAAGTTGCTATAAGCATAATGGACAAGACGAAATTATCGTCTTGCGTTCTATTTCCATCTCAAAATCAGTCTATCCCCTTGAATTTCGTTATATAAATAATCTTAAATCAGACTAAGAACAGCCGACCAATTGCAAAGGATAAAGTAATCTTTACCTAGGTTTCAATAGATATAAATCTATCTTCTTCAGAAGACACAATATTATAACAACATGAAGTGATATGTCCTTATCGTTTAGGCAAACATCTGCAAAGTTACATTAATCATATAAAATATAGCCCTGACACCAGGGTTTGTCAAACAAATAAAATAGGTACATAGAAGTTGCAGAGCGCTCTGCAACTTCTATGTACCTATTTTATTTGTTTGACAAACCCTGGTGTCAGGGCTATATTTTATATGATTAATGTAACTATGCAGATGTTTGCCTAAACGATAAGGACATATCACTTCATGTTGTTATAATATTGTGTCTTCTGAAGAAGATAGATTTATATCTATTGAAACCTAGGTAAAGATTACTTTATCCTTTGCAATTGGTCGGCTGTTCTTAGTCTGATTTACGTGGAACCATTGCTGTAGCGCAGCTATGTTTAAAATACATAAATAATCTTGTAAATATCATTTCCCATATACTTTCCCACATGAGCTAGTCAATAGTACTGTTTACGGTAATGAATGCTGGAAATATGCAAAAGTTTGCAGACGAATGGACATTTGTATTTCTTCAGAGTCCGCACACAACTAGTTAACAAATTCTCTGGTAATTTGTTTGTCCAACATCGAATACCTTCCCAATCTCTACAGCAATGAATTTTGAAAGCAAATTCCTAATTCCCGGATGGCGAATGACACGCCCATTACTTGGTAACCAAGCGTCTTTACTGGCAGATGAATGCGAAACTTGTGCGGAGGAGTGGTCCCTAGAGTGGTTACTACCTACGAGACACTGTGTATTCAATAGTCTCTGTGAAGTGGCTGCTCAGAAAATATACTATTTCATGCAAAAAAAACACACGCTCTAATGCAAGCGGTGTGCAATGTCGACGCGGAACGACAGAACGTAACGGGAGACAAGCGTGCGTAGCTTTTTAGCGACAGTCGTATACGTGAACGGAACAGATCATATAACTCGGGTTTTTTGCGGTCTGTGTAATAAAGTACGATATTTCAGTTTTGCAGCATCAGAAAATATTAAGTCAACCAGAAAAGCATGTTCTATCAACAATGATGCATGTTTCTCACGGATAGTCTTTCTCACACTTCCAATATTTATTTATGGCAATGTCATTCACACATGTCCTCTCATCCTCTCCCTTCTTCTTTTCAGTGATCTTCATGAGTTCTTTCCCGTGTAAAATCTTCGGAGAACATCTTCATTAGTTACCTTATTAGTCGATCTAATTTTCAATTCACCCAATTCAAACGCTTCGATTGTCTTCTTTTCCGGTTGTGCTCCAAACGTACATTCACAAGAAGTCTTCTTAAAATTAAAGTCGATATTTGATACGTCATTTTAGACAGGAATTCTCTCTTTGCCTATCCTGATCTGCTTTTTACGTCCTCCTAGCTTCGTCCGACATGTGCTACTTTGCTTGTAAATTATCAGAATTCCTACACCTCGTCTACTTCTTGGTTCGCAATTTTGATGATAAGTTTTCGCGAATGTTATTTGTGTTGATCCCCATAACGTTGATCTTTCTTGAATTTATCCTCAACCCATATTCTCTACTCGTTAGATTGTTCATTCCATTCAGGAGAAGCTGCAGAACTTCTTCACTTTCACAGAGGATAGCTGTGTCGTCATAGAATCTTCTCATTTGTACCCTTTCGTCCTGAATTTTAATTGGCTCCTGAACTTTTCTTTTATTTCGTCATTCCTTTGGTGATGTACACATTCAACAGTAGTAGCAAAGGACAGCAAACGTGTCTTACACACCTCTTAACCGAGAATTTCGTTCTTGCTCCTCCATTCTTTTCGATACGTCTTGGTTGCTACACATCATCTTCATCTTCAACTATTAGCTCTTTTTTGTGTTGCCTATGCAATGACCATAGCTTCTCCATTATTTCTTGAAGTCATTTTGAAATTGGGCTAAATGATCTTATACGAAGAATTAAGCTTTCTTTGCTCAAATCCTTCGAGATGTTCGTTCCAGTCTCTCGCGTTTTCTTGTTTTTATTGAAGATATTAAATACATTCAGTTCTTTCTTTTCAATTTAGAAATTTGTCAGCTTTTGCGCATCCCTTCGCTGCACTTAGAAATCTCATCTCTGTTGCCTGTGTGGTTCTTACATACACTCTTCGAGTAACATAGACGCACAACGAAGTAGTTATGCAAATTGGTCATAAACTGATATCCGTACGAATATCTACGGAAAATGCGAAGTTGCACGCTGTGGTGGCCTATGGAGGAATGTGTGACTCTGCAGCGCTATTTCACCATGTAGCTGGTATAGCAAACAGAGAACATGTCGATACCGTGGCATAAAGTCTTTGCGAATTTCATTCCGCGGACTCAGCTGGACAGTAACCATGCTTCGCAGAAATGCGCGTGAGCAATACACGCAGATGTCAACATTTGGGAGAGGACGTGTAGTTGTGATGAAAGAAGCCGGTTGGAGTAATCGGAAAATCGCTCCACATATGAAGGCACTATTCGACGATGTTGGCAGGACTGGGTGAACCGTGGACGAACCCACTGTCAAGAAGGAAGCGGTCGACCTAGAGGGACGACAGAATTGGAGGACCTAGGAACCGTCAGAGAGGCACTCAGAGCCCAGAATTCATCATTATTGTCGATCCGACGGTCGAACTGATGCTTCACTGACCACAAGAACCGGTTTCGAAACCAGCCCAGATGACCAGCGGAGACATATCTGACCCGGTGGACAGAGGTAGGATGCCAACCTGAATGTCGCCGCCATACCTCCTCACAGCAAGGAGTGATTTTCTGGGATGCCATTTCATTTCATAGCCGAACCACTTTGGTTGTCATCTGCAGCACCCTAGCAGCAAATTGGTAGGTCGACGACATTCTAAGGCCCGTTTTGTTGCCCTTCATGGCAAGCCATCCAGAGCTTACATTTCAACAAGATAGGGCCCGTCCACACCCGGTGATAGTTTCTACTGCTTGTCTTCGTGCTTGAAAGACACTGCCTTGGCCGGCAATGTCGCCGAATCATTCTCCAGTGGAGATTCGGGCAGGGCCCTAGGATCATCTTAACACTTTGATGATCTAACGAGCCTACTAGGCATAATTTGGCACGGTATGCCTCAGGAGGACATCGAACAACTTTGTCAATCCATGCTAGGCGTAATAACTGTTTGCATAAGGAGCTGAGGTGGACTAACGCGTTGTTGACTTGCTTAGTTTGAGAAGCTCTTTCTCTTGTATAAATCATCCATGTAATCATTTGTCTGTCTGTACAAGTACCTCTCATCTACCGATTTCCGCTCCATTAACATAATTCCATCGTGCTGTGTCACCATTTCTTTTTTGGATTGACGTGTGTATATACGGGGGTAATCCCGAAAGTAAGGTCTCCTATTTTTATGTAAGTACATTGACCTGTTTATTTCTACAATGGTTTACATCAGTTTACAGCCTGAACATGTAGCTATTTTTCCACAAAATCACCATTTCTGTCGATGCATTTTTGTAGACGCTGTGGCAGTTTTTGTATGCCCATGTTGTACAAGCTCGCCGCCATGCTGTTCAGAAAGTTATGAACCTCTTATTTCATCTCGTCGTCTGAGCTGAATCACTTTCCGGCCAAATGTTCTTTTAACGTAGGGAACAGGTGATAGTCATGGGGCGCCAAGTCAGGACTATAGGGTGGGTGGGTGAGTATGTTCCACTGACAATGTTACAGGAGAGCAGCGATTTGCCGAGTGATATGTGGGCGATGCGTTGTCATGGAGAATGTGTACACCCTTGCTCAACTTTCCCCTTCTCCGGTTCTGAAATGCCCATTAGAATTTTTTCAGAGTCTCACAGTACCTGTCAGTGTTAATTGTGATCCCAGTGGTCATAAAGTCGACCAACAACACCCCTTTCCGATCCCAAAACACGGTTGTCATGACTTAACTGGCAGATTCTGTTTGTTTGAATTTCTGCGGCTTTGGCGAAGAAGGATGCCGCCACTGGCGTGATTGTTGCTTGGTCTCGGGTGTAAAGTGGTATGCCCAAGTTTTGTCACCCATGACAATGGAGTCCAGAAAGTTGTGCTGTTTGGCTGCAAGGAGGTGAAGAAATGCAGGGGAAGCATCAACTCGTTGCCCCATGTAGTCCTCAGTCAGCATGCATGGCATCCATCTTGCGCACACCTTCCGGTATTTCAACGTTTCCGTTAAAATTCTGTGAGCGGGGCTTCGGGAAACCTCAGGAACCAACGTGCAGAGATCTTCACGCATGCTTTGCTCAACCTTCAAAACTGTCTCCTCAGAAACTGACACTCTCCCACACCTTACAACACTTACGAACGTTTTTGACATCCATGCACGACTCACCATACACTTCCGTCAATTGGCGATAGATTTCAATGGGCTCAGTGCCCTTTGCGTTCAAAAACCGGATAACTGCGCGCAATTCGCACTTGGCGGTGACATCCAACGGGAGCTCCATTCTCAACGGCTGCCAAGCCAAGACTGAGCGCCTCAGCGTGGCGTGCGCATGTTTACACACAGTGCGTGAATCACTCTTCATAGCAGTGTTACCAACTGACACACAAACAGAGTACTGTACTTACTTTTGGGATTACCCTCGTATTTATTACCCGTCGTTTCGTATAGCTTATGTCTATTATTCTCAGCTTTCGAATCTCTTGGACAATTTTATATTGTAAAATACGTTTTCTAGATCTAGATATCCTTTGAATGTACGTGGATGTTTTTAAAGTCTTCCTTTCATTACCGAGCACAACGTTTGAACTGGTTCGTCATCAAAGAAAGCTTCAATTTTCTTCTGCATTCTAATATTTATTATTATTGTCAGCAACTTTGATGTAGGAGCTAATAGGTTTATTGAGTAATAGTTTTCGCATCATCTGTCCTTTCCATCTTCGACATTGTGTGGATGATATTTTTTCGAAAGTTTACTGGTATATCTCCTGTCTCAAAGATTCCATGAACCAACTTCAATAGTCGCTGGGTGGCCACTTCCCCCAATAATTTTAGAAATTTGGAAGAAATTTTCAGCTCAAGAAACGTTGATCTCAAGTCTTCTAAACCTGTAATACTCTAATGCCGGATCCCCTTGCCTTCCATATGGACTCCCATTACTTCTACCACAACATCGGGCAGAGTCTCCCCTAGTACCGTAGAAGCCTTCGGTGTACTCTTTCCACCCATCTGCTCCCTCCTCTGCGCTTAACAATGGAATTCTCATTGCACTCTTAATTTTTCCACCCTTGCCTTTAATATCATCGGTGTTTGCTTTGACTGTTCCATATGGTGTATCAGTTCTTCCGACGACCATGTCTTCCTCGTTTATTCTACTATTCCGCTTTATCTTTCTAAACATCCTACTTAGTTCTATCCTAAGCAACATATACTGCTGTGTTCCTTCTTCGTCGATGAATTTTTCGTTTTCTTTTTGTTTTTTTTTGTTTTTATTAATCAAAGTTTCTTAGCAGTTAGCCTCTACGTACTTATATCTGCCCAACTTCTGTAAAAGAACTTTATAGAGAGAGCATTCCTTTTCACCGTCTACTGTGGTATCCAGCATCACAGTTTCTACAGCCTTAGAGAACTTCTTACGCAGCTCATCATTTCCCAGTACTTCAATATTCGACGTCTTTCCTAATTGATCGTCCGTACGATTTTTCAGCCCACTCTTCATCACTACTGAATTGCGATTTCAATCTATATTTGTTTCTGGGTACACTTTACAATCAAATATCTGATTCCGGAATCTGTGGCTGACCATGATGTAATCCTGCTGGAATATCCCGGTGTCTCCAGGCCTCTTCAAAGTATACCTTCTCCTTTTGTGTTTTTTGAACAGTGTATTCGATTCAGCTAACAGAAATTTAGCGTAGGTGTTTATTAGACAGCCTTTCGCCTCTGTCATTCTTACAATAGAGCCCATATTCTCCTCTTAACTCTTTCGCCTAGTCCCCCTCCCCCCCACTTCCTTACTACGACGTTCAAATCTCCTACGATTATCAGATTTTCATCTTCTTTTGCATACTGTATTATTCGCTTATCTTTCAATCCTCGAGAAATCCGGCGCCGGTTACAACATTTTATGCTGCTATTGGTAAGACCCTTCACTTACCCCCCTCTATATCCAGCCTGTGTATTTCCCTTTCAGATATTTTATGCCAAATACAGACTTCTGAAAATCCATCTTCTGACTAGTAGGATGTTACCCTCTCCCTGGTTATTCAATATTCTCACAGTTATCTCCCAGTTGGTAGTCTTGGAGATCTGAATGCGGGACTGATCCGTAATCTTCTGTCAGTGGAGAGACCGTGATGATTTTTTTTTTTCAGTTGCATGCCACATTTCCTGCGGATAGACGTTAAATGTCTTTAATGTAGTGGTATGCACTGCCTTCTGCATCTGCATGCTGTTGATCTTTGCTGATTCCATTATGACCAGTTTCCCATCCAAAGGCCAAGACGGTGCCACGAACCTCTGTTTGCCCCTCCGCCACCTGTGCGTAAGTTGTTGGCAGAACGAGTGTAACTTCTTACACCGGAAGTGTTCCACCGCCATTGTTGCTGATTTTCATTCAGAACTTAAGCAATAGATGAGTTCGGGCCTGCGACTCAAAACCTTTTGTTAACTAACGGAAGAGAACGCCATTAGACCACGGTGACTTATTTACGATGTAGGATTTCTGAAAAAAGTTGTCTTGACTCAAACTGAGATCCAGATAATTACCTATCGCGAGCAATGCAACGAGTTACCCAGCCAGGAACGCATCACGGTGTCCCTCCAACTTTTTTCTTGAGGCAACTAGACACGTTAGGCATGCAACAATCACAGTGATCTTCGGAAAATAGATGAGAGATGATATTTGTCTGATGTCTATAGACGGGATGTGATACTTTGCTGCATGATATCCGATTACCAGTTAAGTGATATATTCCCGGAGTTTGAATAGTCTCTAGAAATAAATTGAAGCATTGTGGAACCTATGACATCGTGAAAACAGAAGGAGATGATGCGGAATAGAGACTTAAAATTTTTGAAAGGATTCCGGAATGAGTGACAAACACGACCTGTTCTTGAGCGCAGACAGCCGCGTTTGGAGTCCTTAACATGATGGCGATCCTTAGCAAAGATAATTAAGTACTGGAGTTAGAATCTTCTGGGTTATTAGGCAGCGTCATGTTTCTCCCAAAATGATCGACGTTTCGGCCCCTCGTCTGGGATCTTCCTCAGGATGTTCTGATGTCTACTATTGCTAGAACACTGTCTGGACAAATCCCAGCAGAGGGGTCGAAACGTCGATCATTTTAGAAGAAACATGAGGTGGCCTAATAACCCACAAGATTTTAACTTCAGTGACAACAGCTACGAAAGCCTGCAGACTTACGTAATTATGTGCCTTAACGAAAAGGCGAAATAGTTCAGGGGATACCCTGTCGAATATATTGAAAACACCTACTCAAGGAAGGTTCAGCGTATATCTTGCGTAGGGATTTAACTGTGACTCACATGCGTATTTAAATAGCTGAGTCAGTAAGAATACCCCTCGTAAAAAGAATTTGGGCATTGTCGTGTTCCAAAGCAGCACTCAATTTAAGCTGTCAGAAAGTTTCATTAAATGATATAGCTGGTAGAATAGCAATCTAAACGCTTTTGAGAGACCCCTAGGAGACAGACCCACGATACAACACAATTGCAGTGTAATAGGAAATTGTCTACACAACTGAAGTACTGTTGAATGTTTTTTTTTTTTTTGTACCCTGCTATGGTAAAAGTATTAGTAAAATATTTCCCTGTTGTATTCACTTCTAATACAACAACTAGTTAATTTCTTATGTTACACGGTCTATTTACACTAATGTAACCACTGCCTGTGCTTGACGTCAACGTGCAATAACCGCCAACAGACGGAAAATGGCACCACTAGCAAAGGAGAGTGTACAAGGTGCGTCCGAGGGGCGTGGAAAAACAGTGCAGTCGTTGTCGTAATGAGCAAACGGGACGATTTATATGACAATCATTGGGTGAAAGTAGTCCCGAAACGGTTACGATTACAACCCGTTCGCGTGCCGCCGTGGTTAAAATATACGAGGGCTAGTCAAATGAAAACCTTCAATATTTTTTAAATATCATTTATTGTGAAGAAGTGGTACAAAGCTGAAACTTGCTGGCAGATTAAAACTGTGTGCCCGACCGAGACTCGAACTCGGGACCTTTGCCTTTCGCGGGCAAGTGCTCTACCAACTGAGCTACCGAAGCACGACTCACGCCCGGTACTCACAGTTTTACTTCTGCCGGTACCTCGTCTCCTACCATCCAAACTGCCAGGAAGTTTCATATCAGCGCACACTCCGCTGCTGCCCGCATCTCGTGGTCGTGCGGTAGCGTTCTCGCTTCCCACGCCCGGTTTCCCGGGTTCGATTCCCGGCGGGGTCAGGGATTTTCTCTGCCTCGTGATGACTGGGTGTTGTGTGATGTCCTTAGGTTAGTTAGGTTTAAGTAGTTCTAAGTTCTAGGGGACTGATGACCTAAGATGTTAAGTCCCATAGTGCTCAGAGCCATTTGAACCATTTGAACCACACTCCGCTGCAGAGTGAAAATCTCATTCTGGTACAAAGCTGTATCACTTTTCTACATAATCTCCCCCACGCTCAATGCAAGTTCTGCTGCGATTACAAAGTGCATAAATTCCTTCAGAAAAAAATTCTTTTGGTAGTCCGCGCAACCACTCATGCACCGCGTGGCGTACCTTCTCATCAGAACGGGACTTCTTTCCTCCCATTGTGTCTTTGAGTGGCCGAAACACGTGGAAACACTTGGTGATGAGGAATGGCGCCATTCCTTGCTCGCTCTCTTCGTTTCCGGTTGGTGGAAGTGATCCCAGGTTTCGCCCCAGTAACGATCCTCGAAAGGAAGCCATCACCTTCTCGTTCAAAGCGCTGAAGAAGTTCTTCACAAGCATCAACACGTCTTTCTCTCATTTCAGGAGTCAGCTGCCGCGGCACCCATCTTGCAGACACTTTATGAAACTGGAGCACATCACGCACAATGTGGTGTGCTGACCCATGACTATTCTGTAAACGTGCTGCAATTTTATTCATTATCACTCGGCGGTTTTCCTTCACTATGGCTTCAACTGCTGCAATGTTCTGTGGAGTAAGAACTCGTTGTACCTGACCTGGACGAGGAGCATCTTCCACTGAAGTCACAGCATTTGCGAACTTCCTACAGCATTCGTAGACTTGCTGCTGTGACAAACATGCATCCCCATACTGAACCTTTATTCGTCGATGAATTTCAATAGGTTTCACACCTTCACTACGCAAGAACCGAATAACAGAACGCCGTTCTTCCCTGGTGCGGCGGCCATCTTTATATTGATACTGCGACGTTATGTGTGCATCTGTACTGTGCTGCCGCCTACAGGCCAATCTGCACGCTGTTTGTAGCACGCTTACCAACTTACAGGATAATGGCGCGAAATTTTGAGTTGTTATTAAAAATTTGAGGTTTTCATTTGACTCACCCTTGTACCACTAATGACGAAACGGCGGTATTCAAAACCGGCGCCGACGCTACTATGATGCTCCACGGCCCACAGATGACAAGGCTGAGCGACGAGAAGTGCATGGGCGAAGAGTCGTGCTGTTGTTGAGCAACTGGCCGGCCAGATGACCTAAGGGCTACCAGCACTGTTTCCTCAATGACCTTCAACAAACATTGCTGTGTATGGGCCTCTGCAGCAGGCACTTGGTTAATGCATCCATGCATGTTCATCGGCGACGAATGCTGGAATTTGCACGACAACACCGCAACTCCTCGTCCACTGACTGACGACAAGTAGCCTCATCACAGGAATCGCGTTTCATGCTCCATTGGACAGGTGCCCGTTGGTGTGTGTGGATGTGAAACGTCTGAAAGCAAACACCCTGCAACAATCGTTGGAAAGATCCAGGTCGGAGGAGGGCGTGTTATTATCTGGAGAATGTTGTCGTCATTCTGGAATGCACGATGGATCAGCACAAGTATGACTACATACTTGGAGATCGTGTCCATCCTAGCATCAAGTTTGTTTTTCTTCGGCAAGATGGCATCTATCAGCAAGAAAAAGCAAGTCTTACACAGATAACAGAGTGGTTCGAAGAGCATCAGAATGAGTTTACCGTACTCATCTGAACATCAAGCTGCCCGGACTTAAACCCAGTTGAGAATCTGTGGGACCACCTCGATCGGGCTGTTCACGTCACGGGTCCTCAACCCAGAAACATAGCGCAGCATGGTACATTTCGAAATCCCGCTGACTCTCTTCCTGCGCTTCAGACAGCGGACCGCGCTGCAAAAGATCATTATTCGGGCTTTTGAACGGTGGCAGCAATAATTTGTATGGACAGTGAATAACGGAGGATTCTGGGACTACAAACGGGGATTATACAATGTTATTAGGAAATATAGAATTTAATTTATGAAAGGAGGAAACATAAAAATACAGTAAATGAAGCAAGCAAAAAGTAATACAAACGTCTCAAAAGTGAGATTGGCAGGAAGTGCAAAATGGCTATGCAGGGATGGCTAGAGGACAAATGTAAGGATGTAGAGTTTTATCTCACTAGGGATAAGAGAGATACTGCCTACAGGAAAATTAAGATCTTTGGAGCAAAGAGAACCACTTGTATGAAATCAAGGGCTCAGATGGAAACCCAATTCTAAGCAAAGAAGGGAAAGCAGAAAGGTGGAAGGAGTAGATAGAGGGTCTATACAAGTGTGATGTACTTGAGGACAATATTATGAAAAAGGAAGAGAATGTTCATGAAGATGAAATGGGAGGTATGGTACTGCGTGAAGAGTTTGACAGAGCACTGAAAGACCTAAGTCGAAACAAGGCACCGGGAGTAGACATAATTCTATTAGAACTGCTGACAGCAAGATGTATGAGACAGGCGAAATACCGTCAGACTTCAAGAATAATATAATAATTCCAATCCCAAAGAAAGCAGCTGTTGACAGATGTGAAAATTAGCGACCTATCAGTTTAATAAGAGTTGTAGCCTCTCCCAGATGTTATTCAATCTGTATATTGAGCAAGCAGTGAAGGAAAAAGAGAAAATTCGGAGTAGGTATTAAAATCCAAGGAGAAGGAATAAAAAACTTTGAGGTTCGCCGATGACATTTTAATTCTGTCAGAAGCAGCAAAGAACTTGGAAGAGCAGTTGAACGGAATGGGCAGTGTTTTGAAAGGAGGATATAAGATGAACATCAACAAAAGCAAGACGAGGATAATGGAATGTAGTTGAATTAAGTCGGGGGATGATGCGGGAATTAGATTAGTAAATGAGACACTTAATGTAGTAAAGGAGTTTTGCTATTTGGGGAGCAAAATAACTGATGATGGTCGAAGTAGAGAAGATATAAAATGTAAACTGGCAATGGAAAGCAAAGCGTTTCTGAAGAAGGGAAATTATTTAACATCGAGTATAGATTTAAGTGTCAGGAAGTCGTTGCTAAAAGTATTTGTATGGAGTATAGCCATGTATGGAAGTGAAACATGGACGATAAATAGTTGGGACAAGAGGAGAATAGAAGCTTTCAAATGTGGTGCTACAGAAGAATGCTGAAGATTATATGGGTAGATCACATAACTAATGAGAAGGTATTGAATAGAATTGGGGAGAAGAGGAGTTTGTGGCACAACTTGAGTAGAAGAAGGGATCGGTTGGTAGGACATGTTCTGAGGCATCAAGGGATCACCAATTTAGTTCAAAAAATGGTTCAAATGGCTCTGAGCACTATGGGAGTTAACATCTATGGTGATCAATCCCCTAGAACTTAGAACTACTTAAACCTAGCTAACCTAAGGATATCACACACCTCCATGCCCGAGGCAGGATTCGAACCTGCGACCGTGGTGGTCACGCGGTTCTAGACTGAAGCGCGTAGAACCGCACGGCCACACCGGCCGGCACCAAATTAGTATTGGAGGGCAGTGTGGAGGGTAAAAATCGTAGAGGGAGACCAAGAGATGAATACACTAAGCTGATTCAGAAGGATGTAGCTTGCAGTAGGTACTGGGAGATGAAGAGGCTTGCACAGGATAGAGTGGCATGGAGAGCTGCATCAAACCAATCTCAGGAATGAGGACCACAACAACAACAACATTAGGATTATTATTTCTGGTGTAGCGAAAGTTCTTGAAAAATGCATGAAGTATTGCATGAATTAATTTTGAAATTTCTATCGAAAATTGCTTTATCATGCAGTTCACGTAAAAGAAGAAACTGTGTTAAGGATCCGAACAAACAGTAAATATCGTCAGCTGTTGCCACTACATGTGTGTTGAAACTTCCAGGTACTACTGTGCAGCCACAAACATTTGGTTCTACTTATCATCAAAAATTTAGTTACTGAATGCAAGGAAGTTATTATCTAGACTGGTTATGGTTCTGACTTCCGCCACTACGTATTCACACAACATGACAAAAAGATTGTATAAAATTATCCACTCCCTTCTTCTGTATAGCTTCTTCCCGTTGAAGTGAGGTCCGCCTTTCCACGGACGCTGTTCTTACGGTATAAGGCTTCCTGTGGATTTAGGGTTCTTGAGCTTAGATCTGCCTTTACAGGGTCTAACCACCGTAATTTAGGCCTTCCTCGTTGTCCCTGGCCTTCGACTATGAGAGGCTGAGCTTATGACTGAAGTAGACGGTGCCCGTATGATGTGTCCACATCACCAAAAGCTCCGAACTTGCATCTTCTTATTGGTTGTAGCCGGATCTTTGTATTTTTTATATGGTACAGTATGGAAACGCCTGATGATCTTCTTGGTATCTGACATGACATGTAGTAAGTGCCCAGTACTTCTATGTGTGGGCCAACATTCGGTACCACATGACGCAACTGCTGCACCATTGTCCGGTACATCTCTGCTTTTAGATGGGTATGTATTTTCTCATCACAAAGATTACCAGGGACGTCTCTGAATCGCATCCGGGTCACTCTGATTCTTGCTCGCACGTATCCTCCAAAATCAGACACGCAAAAACAAATAACAATAAAGCAAACAAACAAATTGAAACATTTTCCAGAAAAATTTAATTCATGTGAGTACAAGCCTTTGCAACGACAATTCAGACTGCCGACTTACTGAGAATGCAGCAAACTAACAGCAAATAAACGTAACTATAAGACAACAGAAGAAAAATAGAAACACATTTACTCACATTCATGTCAAGAAAGTCACGCTGTACTCATGTGCTCGTAATCATACTGTATTGATCATAAATTAGGACAGTAACACTAGGTAAGTACAATCTACTAGCAAAACAATAAATCATAAATCGACTGTACAAGTTGTTAACTACAAGTTAACTTTTTCAAAGCATTTTGATCGAGTAACTATGTGTATGGATTTTGAATAATTTTTCAAGTGATTAAATACTGAAACAAAAATGACATGTGATTTTAGTTATAATTCCGGACAGAACAACAGATTGTATTCTGAGATAAAATATGCAGTACGGACAAATACGCAGCTCATATTTATTTAAAACACAATATTAATTGTAATCTGTGACTGGACGATCTATACGACTGAGAGAGGCCTAACTGCAACAGTTCTTCTGAACGTTACCTTAGCTATTCAAACGTAAAGAGATGTTGGTAGCGCCTCCCGATTCGTCATTGAGAGAATCCACGCTTGCTTAATCTCATTACATTTCCTCAAGTAATGGTATGGGCATCCTATACACCATACTGATATTTGCAGGTGCTCAGCAACCTATCAAGACCGCTCATATTCATACCTAGCCAACTTCCTAATGTAGCATGTATCTCTTTTTCTGACTCGCAACACTTTGTTTGAAAAATGCTGCAATTCCTTTTTGACTGCTCGTGCTAAAAGTGTTGTTTGGAAATTTTTTTCCAATATAAACGCTTTCAGTGCGTCATTATACTTTCATGCAGCTATTAAAATAAAACAAAATCTTATTATAGAAAATACTGTCCGGAATGGAAAAAAAACCTTATAGCTACATGTAATAGCCTTATCAGTAACAGTGTTCACGGAAACCTCCCATATTATTCTCTGTTTTTCCCTCACTATTTTATTCCTGAACTGAGCAGGAGAAGAAGACTGTATACGCCAGCGTTCGCTATAATTTCTTTTGTCCCTTTGTTACGGCCCTCTCATGAGACATTCACTGAAGAACGTACTGTCATTTTACACTCTGTCCCAAACACTGATTCCTTAAACTAGTATACTGATGGTTCGCGGAAGGAACGGCGGCTTAATTCAGAGATTCCAGCGTAAAATCTCTGAGCATCTCAACTAGCCAATATGTTATTCTACACAACCGAATTCCACCGATCTCCTTGCTTAAGATAATCTCTCGGGCACTAATTGAAAGGTGATAGTTAACGCTTAACATAATTCTATAATCAAATGCAATACAAGAGAGTAAGATCAGCGAATTAGTCTCCGCTATTACAACAGTTACTTCAAAAAGCATCTAAGAAAACAGCGCTTGAAATTTCCCAAGAAGAAAATTATAGTTTAATTCTCTTTATGGCGTACGGGGGGGGGGGGGGGGGACTTAAATACAGAGTAAATAGCATCTAATATATTTTATTACGCTGAAGAACAGAGTTTATCGCCACAAGCGAGCAGACATTTACCAAACTAACTAGTTGCCGTTAAATGAAGAGAATTTCGGCCTCAAGTCGTTTACTGTCGCAGCCATTTATTATGGAAGTTAATTGCCTCAGAATCGTCCGCTTGGCCGAAGACCTTACGAATCTATGTCTTCCACTTTCAATTAAGGAAGTAGAGAGCTTGATGGAGTGACTGTCCAAGCAAACATTCATTCTAAGAGACTGCTTAGTCAAAGCCTACCGATTACTGAGGATAAGGCTGAAAATGCTACAGAAAGAGATTTGTTTGATGCAGAGCTTTCAGGTGATTACTTTCTACACCCAGTAATCACCATGGCATCCACGTTACAATAGGATTTGTGATACTCTTACCTTGTTAGCGACAAATGATATACAGAGTGAGCACAAAGTCTTGCCCTGACTATATAACAGAATGACCGTTTGACATAATAAGTTACATTTGATGCCGTTCATAGGTTAATGTTACCAGTTGTTGTGACCAATAGATGGCGCTAGTGCTCCACAACACCGACGCGGTCTGTTAGGTCACGTTAGTTGCTGGCGAAATGGCGTCGAAGCAGGAGAAAGCGCATTGTGTGCTTTGGTTTCACGAAACGAAAACGCCCATCAGTGCTCAGCGTAAATTTCAGGCATCTTATGGACGCAGTCCTCCTGACGTTAACTAAATAAAGCGATGGTGTGCAAAGTTTAACGAAACAAGCAGCGTTGAAGATGGTCCTCGAAGTGGCAGGTCTCGTGTGAATGATGCAACTGTTGATCGTGTTCGGCAATCGTTTCACCGGAGTTCGTCTAAATCAACTCGTCAAGCATCACGTGCACTTCAGATACCGCAAGCAAGTGTGGTGAAGATTCTTCATTAAAGGCTTAGGTTGCATGCTCACAAAGTGCAAATCGTGCGTGCCTTGCAACCGAATGATTTGCTGACACTTGCTGAATTTTCAACTGAGATTCTCAACAGGTTCAAATGGTTCAGATGCCTCTGAGCACTATGGGACTCAACCTCTGAGGTTGAACTAGTTAAACCTAACTAACCTAAGGACATCACACACATCCATGCCAGAGGCAGGATTCGAACCTGCGACCGTAGCGGTCTCGCGGTTCCAGACTGCAGCGCCTAGAACCGCACGGCCACTTCGGCCGGCAGATTCTCAACAGGATTGATGGCGCTAACGATTACTTAAATCGCATATGCCTTACCGATGAATCCACCTTTCATGTCAGTGGAATGTTAAATAGGCATAATGTCCGTATATGGGGTTCAGAGCCTCCACATGCTACTGTACAGTTACAGCGAGACAACGAAAAAGTGAATATTGGATGCGGTCTCATGCATAACAAGGTTTTTGTACCGTTTTCCTTCGCGGAAAAATCTGTTACCGTTAACATTTACTTAGACGTTTTGCAACAGTTCATTGCCCCACACTTAGAAGAACATCAGCCATGGATAATTTTGCAGAACAGTCCAAAAGCCCGGCCACCCTGCTCTCCAGTCATTACACCCCTTGATTTTCTTTTCTGGGGCTATATCAAGAACAGAGTCTTCGTCACACCAGTTGCTGACGTCGACGACATGAAAGCTAGGATTCAAGCTCCTGTGGATACTGTGAAAGAACACATGTTACGAAACACCTTTCGGGAACAAGAATACCGCCTCGACATTCTCCAAGCTATGAAGAGAGCACACGTTGAGGTTTACTAACGTAAATGGCCTTAAAAAACTTGTAACAATAACCTATGTAACGGCATCAAATGTAAATTATACTGCCAAACGGTTATTCTGTAATAAATTGTTATAATCTGGGCAAGACTTTGTGCTCACCCTGTATTTTTAGGTTTGTCATTTAAATTTTCTACTAATATTACGACGACCGCACAACAAGTGATAGTATCAAACAGTGAACACATTTAAGAGCTCCATAAACAGCACTTTATGAATAGGACCAGATACGTACTGAAAATATTATACAGAAACAATGAACTGTCAGTTCCGCCTTGGCAACGACAGTACATGGTGTTTCAGTTATATCTGACCAATTTCATAAGAAAATTATTCAGCTCGAATGGGAATGGTAATTTAGGGTAAATTTTAATTTACGGATACGATTAAAAAGTTTTTATTTTGACAAGTACCACCCGAATTTACAAATAATGAAATCCAAGCTAGAAAACTGTCTGCGAGCAGGCGAAGCCTCAAGGTTTATGCTATGATTTCAATGTGAACAACTTAATTGGGTAACGATAAGTTTAGTGGCCTTAACTATAGATTCTAAAGTGAGTATTTACACATAGTCTGTTTAATTTGAAGGTAGAGGTATCTAACAGAAACAATATTTCATTTGAACTCAATTATTTGTTTATTATAAACGTTAATCATGTGGATACGTTAAGGAGAAAACGTGGAATGGGTTACAAATACAAGTTCTAGCAATTCTATTTAGTGGCTATGATTGATTAGCAGAGCTACCAGATTGGACGAAAAATGTGCCCTGTTGAAGATGAAGTCTATTAATTTTTTTAGGTTAGAGGGTCTCGGGAAAACACAAGAAGGGCTTCAATCACAAATGGTGCTGAACGAACACACGAGGAACGTAGGTACAGGAGCCACCGTTATAACAGTTGTAAATTGTCGCAGCGGTGTTGGCAAAGTATCAGAGCTCCAAGCGCTAATAGAAAGCACTGATGCTCAAATCGTTATTGGCTAAAGCCGGATATAAGCTCAGCCGAAATTTTTGCGAAGAACCTAACGGTGTTCCGAAAGGATAGGCTAAACACTGTTGGCGGTGGTGCGTTTGTTGCTGTTAGAAGTAGTTTATCTTTCCGCGAAACTGAAGTAGATATTTCCTGTTAGTATGGGCAGAGGTCATTGCTGACAACTGAAATAACCGACTTCCCAATGCAGATGATACAGTTGCTGAAAGGTTCAAAGAAAACTTGTGTTTGATTTTAAACACGTTCCCGGCCCATACGATTATAGTTGGTGGTGGCTTTAATTTACCCTCGATATGTTGGCGAAAATACGTGCTTAATTCCGGAGGTACGCATAAAACATCATCCGAAATTGTGCTAAACGCATTCTCTGAAAATTATTTCGAGCAGTTAGTTCATGAGCCCACGAGAATAGTAAACGGTTGTGAAAACACACTTGACCTCTCAGCAACAAATAATCCTGAGTTAACAACGAGCATCAGAATGGATACAGGGATTAGTGAACACAGGGTTGTCGTAGCGAGATTCAATATTGTAAGCCCCAAATCCTCCAAAAATAAACGAAAAATATACCTATTCAGAAAAGTAGATAAAAATTCACTTGACGACTTACTGAGAGACAATCTCCACTCCTTCCAAGTTAGTAATGTAAGTGTACACCCGATGTAGCTTGAATTCAAAGAATTGATATCGGCAGATATTGAGAGATTTATACCAATTAAATTAACAAACGACGGAGCTGAACCTCCTTGGTACACAAAACTGGTCAGAACACTGTTGCAAAAAAAAACGAAACAAACATGCCAAGCTTACACAGACGAAAAATCCCCAGGATTGGAGATCTTATATAGAGGATAGAAATTTAGAGTGGACTTCAATGCGAGATGCTTACAAGAGTTCTCACAACGAAACTTTTTCTCGAAACCTGACTAAAATCCAAAAAGATTCTGGTCGTATGTGAAGTATGTTAGCGGAAAAAAACAATCAATGACTTCTCTGGCGATAGCAGTGAGCCGGCCGGGGAGGCCGAGCGGTTCTAGGTGCTACAGTCTGGAACAGCGCGACCGCTACGTCGCAGGTTCGAATCCTGCCTCGGGCATGGATGTGTATGACGTCCTTTGGTTAGTTAGTAGTTCTAAGTTCTAGAGGACTGATGACCTTAGAACTTAAGTCCCATAGTGCCAGAGCCATTTTTGATAGCAGTGGAGATGCTATCGAAGACAGAGCTGCCAAAGCAGAGTTATTAAACACAGCTCTCCGAAATGACTTCACAACAGAAGACGAAGTAAATATTCCAAAATACGAGTCAAGAACAGCTGCCAACATGAGTAACGTAGAAGTAAATATCTTCGGAGTAGTTAAACAACTTAAATCACTTAATAAAAGCAAGTCTTCTGGTCCAGACAGTATACCAATTAGGTTTCTTTCAGAGTATGCAGATGCATTAGCTCCATACTTAACAATCATATACAATCGCTCGCTTTACGAAAGATCCGTACCCAAAGACTGGAAAGTTGCGCAGGTCTCACCAATATTCAAGAAAGGTCATAGGCGTAATCCACGTAATTACGGGCCCGTATCGTTAAAGCCGATATGCACCAGGGTTTTGGAACATATATTTTGTTCTAACCGCATGAAATACCTCGAAGAAAACAGGCTATTGATACACAGTCAACATGGGTTTAAGAAGAATCGTTCTTGTAAAATACAACTAGCTCTTTACTCGCACGAAGTGCTGAGTGCCATTAGCAAGGGGTTCGAGATCGATTCCGTATTTCTAGATTTCCGGAAGGCTTTTGACACTGTAGCACACAAGCGGCTTGTAGTGAAATTACGTGCTTATGGAACATCGTCTCTATTATGTGACTGGATTTATGATTTCCTGCCAGAGAAATCACAGTTCGTAGTAATTGACGGAAAATCATCGAGTAAAACAGAAGCGACTTTTTGCTTTCACCAAGGTAGTGTTATAGGCCCTTTATCTATATAAACGATTTGGGAGACAATCTGAGCAGTCATCTTAAGGTGTTTGCAGACGACGCTGTCGTTAACCGAGTAATAAAGTCATTAGAAGATAAAAAAAATAATTGGAAAATGGTTTAGAAAATGTACCTGAATGATGCTAAAATTGGCAGCTGACCCAAAATAACGAAAGGTGTGAGGTCATCCACATGAGAGCCAAAAGGAATTCGTTAAACCCCGGTTACACGATAAGTCAGTCAAATCTAAAGGCTGTAAATTCAACTAAATACCTAGGAATTAGAATTACGAACAACTTAAATTTGAAGGAATACATAGAAAATGTTGTGGTGAAGAAAACGTAACAGATCTACTGCCAACCCTACGCTTGTACGTCCACTTTAAGAATACTGCTGCGCGATGTGGGATCCTTATCAGATAGAACTGACGGAGTACATCGTAAAAGTTTAAAGAAGGGCAGCACGTTTTGTAATATCGCGAAATATGGTAGACAGTACCAACAAAAGCAAAACGAGGATAATGCAATGTAGTCGAATGAAGTCGGATGATGCTGCGGGAATTAGATTAGCAAATGAGACACTTAAAGTAGTAAAGGAGTTTTGCTATTTGGGGAGTAAAATAACTGATGATGGTCGAAGTAGAGAGGATATAAAATGTAGACTGGCAATGGCAAGGAAAGCGTTTCTGAAGAAGAGAGATTTGTTAACATCGAGTATAGATTTAAGTGTCAGGAAGTCGTTTCTGAAAATATTTGTATGAAGCGTAGCCATGTACGGAAGTGAAACATGGACGATAACTAGTTTGGACAAGAAGAGAATAGAAGCTTTCGAAATGTGGTGCTACAGAAGAATGTTGAAGATTAGCTGGGTAGATCATATAACTAATGAGGAGGTATTGAATAGGATTGGGGAGAAGAAAAGTTTGTGGCACAACTTGACTAGAAGAAGGGATCGGTTGGTAGGACATGTTCTGAGGCATCAAGAGATCAGCAATTTAGTATTGGAGGGCAGCGTGGAGGGTAAAAATCGTAGAGGGAGACCAAGTGATAAATACACTAAACAGATACAGAAGGATGTATGTTGCAGTAGGTACTGGGAGATGAAGAAGCTTGCACAGGATAGAACAGCATGGAGAGCTGCATCAAACCAGTCTCAGGACTGAAGACCACAACAACAACAACAACAACATGGTAGTGAGTGTCACTGAAATAATACTTGATTTGGACTTTACAGCGTTAAAAGATAGGCGTTTTTCGTTGCGACGGAATCTTCTCACGAAATTCCAATCACCAACTTTCTCCTCCGAATGCGAAAACATTTTGTTGACAGCGACCTATACAGGGGGAAACGATCACCACGATAAAATAAAGGAAATCAGAGCTCGTACGGAAAGACACAGGTGTTCGTTCTTTCGGTGCGGTATACGAGTTTTGAATAATAGAGAATTGTGGAGGCGGTTTGATGAACCTGTGCCGGGCACTTAAATGTGATTTGCACATTATCCATGTAGATGTAGATGTAGATGTGCATGTAGAAAATCGATTGCAAAACTTGTTAATCTCATGAAAAACAACACATCAAAAATGAATCTGAGACAGGCACTCAAACAAAATTCCGGAAGTTAAAATATAGAATGCCCCTATGAAGCTGGTGCTGTTGCTTGACCTCACCTTCATTATACATGACTGCCGTGGTGAACGGTGCTGCATGGGGATGGGTCTCGATCGAAGACTGCTGCTACTCTGCTCTTTGCTCGTCTGCTAAAATTCACTGATCTCCCATGTACTAGGCTGACTTGCACAAGATGCACGCACCTCCGCCTCCCTCATCCACGTCTTCCAAAGAAAATCTCTCAATTTTTGTTGGATTCTAACGCTCTGCTATATTTTCCCACCGAAATGAGCCTGCCCACTTATAGCGAAAAATACAAAACACTTTAGTCCAGTAGCAAGGCTCTTTCTAAATACAAAATCCCGCCAATCACACCACAAAACCCTTCACCAGCTACTCTACCGCCTCTTCAGGGGCGTCTCCATGATGCCACTGACGAATATACCAATGGCACTTTTTCGTGACTAGCAAATATCCCTGCATCAGAGATGCCCTGAAATTCCAAGAGAAGCATACTAGACAAGGCCTTTATTTTCTGTAGCCCGTGTTTTCTCCCTAAAAGCGTCAGATGGCTATCTGCAAAGGTCCTCCAAAAAATATGAAAATGTTGCGCACTGCTGCTGCTAGCGGCGCCAACCCGGAGCCACTTCGGCCGCTGGGCGAGGCGAGGCAGTAAATCCGCAACAGCCGCCACTCCTCGATGGACTCTGGAACGCCTCTTCCTCGAAGTCAGCACCTGAGGCATCGGCCCGCTCTCGCGCAAAAGACAGGTTTTTTCACTGCATTCTCTGTCCATCATCTCTCACTTTGGATGTGTTGTGCCTCCCCCCACACACGAAATCATTCACAAACGTCTCCAACACCACGATAAATGAAAGGAAATGTCACGGAACTTATAATTTACTGTCATATTGATTGTATATACTTAAAGAAATAAATTACCCTGTAACTAAATAAATAATCCCCTAATTACAGATACAATCTTATTTTCAATGAAACTGACAGGCAACTTCGCCTATTGCATTTGAAAGTGTACATGTGTCACACGTAACTTGGTTTCCTTTTTCAATTTACGCTTTAAAAAAATACGTTGCCATTCATCTATCGAAAATGTTAAATGTGTCCTCTGCAGGATGCACAAGCAAAGGATGGTCACAAAGGATAGTCAAATTCGTCCCATACTTTTGTAAATATGCCTGGAGTTAGTGCATTCACTGCTATGTGGAATCACAGTTCACCCAAATTTGGTGGAGGTATCGGCACGTACGAGGAATCTTTCACATTCTCCGTCAAAAGATATCACGTACCTTGAGATCAGACGATTTTTTAGGGTAATGTTGCAATACGACATATATATGTCTCTTACCTCCAGTCAGTCATTGAGGCAGCGAGGAGCAGCAATGTCATACTATAGACAAAAGTTACAACGAAAATTGGTAGCTGAATTGCACTGTTGAAACGGAGATCGCAAAAGACGTTTTGCTGTTGCGTTATCATTTTGATGCATGCTGCGCAATGAACAAACGAGCGAATAACGAGCTAGTTGAGCATCGGAGATCTCTAACGGACACCTCAATGCAACAGTAAATTACATCTGGCTCATCGTTTCATTTCGTTGCTTGTGTTAAAATTAACCTCCAGTTTTTATTTCCATTCGTTTACAACATGTAATCTTGAAATCGGGTGAATCGCTTTGAAATATTCTTTATATAGTGTGCTTAACACTTGTTGTTACATGTTTCTAGAGATAGTAGAGGGGGCGTAGTAGATAAACTTCTGATGACGACACCTTGTCCTGGAAAATACCATTTGGATGTAAAATAAGTTGGAAGATCAGATCACTTTCAGGTTTCGCCCTTCACAGTACGTACACAGCGCAGATAACGAGCTCTGACCTGTGTGCTATAGCAAAGATGTCCCACGTGGCGACCCTTTTATTCGTTGCACAAAGCGTGTCCGTGACTCATCCTTCCACGCTTAAGATCCACAAATACTGGGACACATCCATGAAGCACCACAGTGAACCTACCTACTTGCGAACGAAACAGCTGTCGGAAGAAAATAGTGTGTGATGAGCTGAGATGATATAGAAAACGTTCTCAGTGAATGTGTTATGCAGCTCTACTGTTGCGTACTTCCGTGTTGTGAAGTGGGAGATTTGAGAGCGATCCAATCTCCAAACTTATTTCTTATCAAATTAGTATATTTCTGGGCATGGCGTTCTTATCATAACTTTATCTACTATGTTACGACCAGACAAAGCTATAACTGTCCGGCCATACATGTGGGTTGCTTGATTGCTCTGGGAGATGGCTCATCTGAACACAAGCGAGTATTAGTTTACTTTATCGCACGAAAGAATAAAGAGATATACGTAATTTAATACAATGCTTTGCCACAGGATGGCTTGATAATCTACAGTTGTCATTGACTATTAAAGCATCCCTTGATACCCTAACTGATAAACTTGAAGTACAGTGATCAACATCAACCAAAGTACATTTCTGTCTGAGACCTGAACAGCACTTTAGCCCTAATCGACGGTGTTGACGGGTTGAGCTGAGATCATGAAATGGTGCAGAGCGCTTGCGTGCTCGGTTCTATATTGGACTTTATGCAAGAGCTCTGCTATACCGAGAGAGAGGTCGTGCCTTCTTCGTTGCTGAGGACTGCAGTGGGACATCACTAATGTCTGTGGTGTCAATGTGCGACTTCGGTGTGGCGTCGCGATCTTTGGACGAAACTTCATACTAAGTCCCCTTTACAAGCCCTAGAAGCCTTTACTAGGAACTGTTAAACACTGTCTTTTATTCCATATTACAGAAAGGTAAGAAAAATCTTGCCGCTGGACCTGATGGGATACCAGTTCGATTTTTCACAGAGTACGCGAACGAACTTGCCCCCTTCTTGCAGCGGTGTACCGTAGGTCTCTAGAAGAGCGTAGCGTTCCAAAAGATTGGAAAAGGCCACAGGTCATCCCAGTTTTCAAGAAGAGACGTCTAACAGATGCGCTGAACTATAGACCTATATCTCTAACGGCGATCAGTTGTAGAATATTGGAATATGTATAATGTTCGAGTATAATGACTTTTCTGGAGACCAGAAATCTACTCTGTAGGCATCAGTATGGGTTTCGAAAAAGACGATCGTGTGAAACCCAGCTCGCGCTATTCGTCCACGAGACTAAGAGGGCCATAGACACGGGTTCCCAGGTAGATGCCGTGTTTCTTGACTTCAGCAAGGCGTTTGATACAGTTCCCCACAGTCGAACAAAGTAAGAGCGTATGGATTATCAGACCAATTGTGTGATCGGATTGAAGAGTTCCTAGATAACACAATGCAGCATGTCATTCTCAATGGAGAGAAGTCTTCCGAAGTAAGAGTGATTTCAGGTGTGCCGCAGGGGAGTGTCGTAGGACCGTTGCTATTCACAATATACATAAATGACCTTGTGGATGACATCGGAAGTTCACTGAGGCTTTTTGCGGATGATGCTGTGGTATATCGAGAGGTTTTAACAATGGAAAATTGTACCGAAATGCAGGAGGGTCTGCAACGACTGACGCATGGTGCATGGCAATTGACTCTCAATGTAGACAAGTGTAATGTTCTGCGAATACATAGAAAGAAAGATCCCTTAACATTTAGCTACAATATAGCAGGTCAGCAACTGGAAGCAGTTAATTCCATAAATTATCTGGGAGTAGGCATTAGGAGTGATTTAAAATGGAATGACCATATAAAATTAATCGTCGGTAAAGCATATGCCAGACTGAGATTCATTGGAAGAATCCTAAGGAAATGCAGTCCGAAAACAAAGGAAGTAGGTTACGGCACACTTGTTCGTCCACTGCTTGAATACTGCTCACCGGTGTGGGATCCCTACCAGATAGGGTTGATAGAAGACACAGAGAAGATCCAACGGAGAGCAGCGCGCTTCGTTACAGGATCATTTAGTATTCGCGAAAGCGTTACCGAGATGATAGATAAATTATTGTGGAAGACTCTGCAAGAAAGACGCTCAGTAACTCGATACGGGCTTTTGTTGAAGTTTTGAGAACATACCTTCACCGAGGAGTCAAGCAGTATAGTGCTCCCTCCTAAGTATATCTCGCGAAGAGACCATGAGGATAAAATCAGAGAGATCAGATCCCACACAGAAGCATACCGACAATCTTTCTTCCCACGAACAATATGAGACTGGAATAGAAGGGAGAACCGATAGAGGTACTCAAGGTACCCTCCGCCACACACCATCAGGTGGCTTGCGGAGTATGGATTTAGATGTAAATAACGGACAAAGTGGTAAATCCGTAATTATTAACCACAGCATGCATCACAGCTTTAGTTAATAATCAGCATCAAACTTCATAAGTAATTGTAAAGAAATAGAAGAATATGCAACTCCTTACACTAAATAGAATGTCTCTCCCATTACAGAAAGATGGATTTTGCAGGAGAAATCAGTGATCGGTTTTATTATTTAATCGCCAAAACATTCTAGATCACGTTTTATGGACTGTTGTGTTCACTAAATCCCTCCCATTTTTTAAAAGGAATCCTAAAGATGATTTAAATTGCTTACATACCGTCCTTAGATATGTCACGAGTTGCAAGAGCATATTCATTAACAATAAGGTGATAAAAGAAACATGTAATATGTTTGATGTGCAGAAACACTCTTCTGAATAAGAGGTTACAGTCACGTTGCTGGAACAATTTTTGCAAAGGTCAATGCGGTTCGAATAATTTGAAAATATTATTTAATGCAAATCAGCTTAATTAAATTGGGAAATTGTCTCTTGGTAATAAATGAAGCTATACTGTAGCATGAAGCAGAAGGATCTAGAAAGGTGGCTATTGATATATTTCTGTCGCACTACTTCTTATTCTTAATTTTTTTCATTCACAATGGCATTGCAATGTAAAACGGATCAACAGAATACGTTTCGTAAGTGTTACGGGCGTCTGATGCATTAGCATGCTGGCGGTATCTAGTTTTCCTGATAACTCAGTACATCACAGCAACTCGTCTGAGAAAAGAGGAGCGCAACTTTGTTTATTTACTTCCCCTCACACAGTATACCATCTTAGGCACTGTATAACATTAAAACACTTGATAATGGCATTTTAAAGCCGAAATCATGATCGTGTAATGTAAGACAGCAAATAAAAAAGTCTAATGGCTGTATTGACTTTAAAGAAATATATTATGACTGTGGCCCCACATTATGAACAAATTATTACCAGTCCGTTGTGTTTCCTGGTTTTCTCTGTGTAAGTGAGTAAATGCGGCAGTGTGTGTATTTTGAAGTTGGTTCCAGTGTGTCCAGAGTTTGCATGGAGCGCTGGAATAGTAGCGCCAACTTAAAGGCGGCCGCGCACTCAAGTGCATGCTTGACAAATACGCGTGTGCAAGCGCCTTTGTCCATGCATGCTTGAATGTCTGCAGAATAAATTTGCGAAAACATAACAACTTTACATGCAGCTCGATGCTTCCTCGAATTTCGATTATGCTTGGTTGATCAAGTGTTCAAGTGTGCGCATGACGAGTGTATGTACCAAGAATTGGGGGGCTTGTGGAAGCATTCGTCAGTAATTTGATTTGATTCAAGTTTATGTGGTTCTGACAAATTACTCTAAAAAGATTGTGGTTAATATCGACATATTATTTTCGTTTCTTTATCCACCTTTTAGTCCTTAGATCACGTTCATCCTTTCTTTCTTTTTTTCGAACGCAAGAAACCGGCTGGCAAAGGCACTGCATCGTCGTCTGAGCTCGACATTTTCTGATAAACAAACTGATACGTGTACAAATATGCTTCAGCCATGTGGAGGCGCAATTAAATTGTGCGTGTTTGCACAAGCACGCTTGTGCATGAGTGACTGTCAAGCATGCAGTTACGTGCGTGACCGTCTTAGCTCATCAGTACTGAACCGTGAGAGGCTTGGTCAGTGACACGAGGTGGAAGTCTGCTTTTGCATGCTACAGGTGCATGGCTGGTAACTGAAACTTCCCCCTCCCTGGAGCGCTGGGTAGAAGCTGTCAAACAAGTAAACCTTGGGGAGTCCTATAGTGGGACTAGTCCTGGCGCTTTCGTGCCGCGTTCCTGCAGCACCATGAACAAACGTACTCAGTCAACTTATGTAAATTGAGATTACAGTCAATGATCTTCACTTCTTCTGCGGAAGTTAAGGCTAATGTTCCACTTCCCTTTAGTATTGTTAATTGTCCTGCGTAAATTCACCTACTGGATATATCTTCGAGTGGTTCGTTTGGTGTCGTTGTGAAGCTGTTAAATCTGTGCTTACCTGGGTGTAATGTTATAGTACCACGAGCGGCTCTGTTTTCAATGTGCTTCTGTCTTTTTATTATTCACGTGCTGTGTTCTATGTGGTGTCTTTTCGAGTTTCTTCGTGGTGCTTTCTTTGTGACTGATATACTCTAAATTCCGGCCCTCAACCGATCACATGGTCCATACTTCGAAATTATTGATAAATGGCATTGTTCAAACGTTACAACTTGAAGTCGTAAGTGTAATTAACGCTCACATTTTCTCTGTGTTTCGCAGTTTTTTATATTATTGGAGATAGTCTAAATTATGTTCCTCAGAAGGTAGCGTGCTTTGAACCGGTAGCACAGACCAAATCCAAGCAGTGACTGAGAGCGTGACCGTGAACGTGATGGCTACTTACATTTATGGCAAATTACTTACAGTTTCTAAATTTTATATATTCGACCCACTTTATGCGACGACCGTGGATACACCTCGCCTGGCTAGACGCATGCCCCTGGAGCTCCCACTCACTGAGTCTCAGCATTCAGGGAACTGAAATTGTTTGGACGCTGGGCATATCAGTAAGCGAATAAATTGGTTCTTCTTCTCTCCCATTTCCCATACTGATTCGTCATCCCTGAACACTGGGCTGTACCTGTTTCTGTTGGTTGTTCTATACCTCGTATTTCATAAACAAATGTTCATGAGGAATCATGGTAGAACAGTGACTTTCATTCTGTCCATTTGTTGGGGGATTTATCCCCATCATCATTCTCTTGCTTACACGATGATTCATAATTGATGAACAGACACCCAGTGTTTAAAGAATATCTGGAAAATTTACAGCACCCCCTAATTAATAATCTCCCTTCTAAAATCCATACTAAATTAGATAAAAAAGTACAAGCTGAAACGCGGCATGCTGCTTGGTTGCCTTGGTGACGGAAGGACGGGGTAAACTGGGCTTGAATACATTCGTGACACATACAGATTTTAAATACACATTATTATTACCACCAAGTTCCTTCCTAATGTAAAAATTAACAGTGAAATAAAATGTCAGTGAAGTTCAAAAGAATAAGTTTCAACATCGAAGTCACTGGTTAACTGGGTCGCTTCATGAGCTTCACTGTTCAAGGAACTCAGACTCTACCTCTTTCTAAGACACAGACGTAGAACAACCTTGTGCAATAACAACAGATATAATTAACACTTTACACAATGTAACTGATCAAAAGAGTCTTTCCTTTAAATATAGACCGAATTATGCTTGATTGCAATCGACCCTGAAAAAAATTTTGCAACGCACAAGCTTTCAGACGGCGATCAGGTTCCACATCTTAAACAATTATCTATCAGTTCAGAAGGCAGACTAAATGTGGTCATAGGTTAATAGTTACGGTGTAAAAAAATTGGGGAATGCATATGCGCTCAAATAAGCGTTAGAACGCTCGCTTCAAATTACTCAACAAATGACATGCATACAATACATAGTTAAAATTGATATCCAATCCGAGCAATTGTAATGAAGACAGATGCCCTAGCAATCGAAACAGGGGCCTAGGCCTGAATTAAAACAAAACTCTATAGATAGAAGTTAAATAACATATGCACCGGCTTCCATGCAAATAGCAGGATAAATGTATTTTCAACCAAGCAATTCCAATAAACGCAGATGCACTGACACTTGAAACAGAGACCCCAGCCTGAATTGCTTTAAATCAAACCTCAAGAAGTAAAAATTGAGTATCAGACGCACATGTGCTTCAAGCAATTATTAGAATGAACGCTTTAAATGAAATAAGGATCACGTCCGTTTACAAGGTGATCTGAACCCAAACAACTTGCGTGACAAGGCAGTAAACAAGGAACGGTATGCTCCATCCGCATCATCGTATTAAGAATACATGGAGCCTACAGAACCTTACGTTTCAGAGCCGATAAAGGATGACAGCTCCGTCGACAAACACAAAAAGGAATCAGAATTTATTCACCCTACTTAACAAGTTACTCAGAGTAAATAGTCCATTAGGGGATTACAGAATTATTGTATGAACCACAAAATTTAAAAGGGAACAGTTCTTAGAAAACAAAATAATGACAAAAACCAGAAATATGTTTTGAGAAGGCTGAGTTGCACGGCATGCAGATTTAACATTCTATACGCTTGTCCGGCCCCGGAAAATAAAATTTATACTAGACGGTAACACGAGGAGCAGACTACTTAGCATCGTCGGTTAAGGCCACTGAAAAGACTGAATGCACTGGACGCACAGAAAACTGTCTCGCCCCAAGGTCATAATGTGCGACACAACGAACTTAAACAAAGGGGCCGGCCGCGGTGGTCTAGTGGTTCTAGGCGCACAGTCCGGAACCGCGCGACTGCTACGGTCGCAGGTTCGAAGCCTGCCTCGGGCATGGATGTGTGTGATGTCCTTAGTTAGGTTTAAGTAGTTCTAAGTTCTAGGGGACTGATGATCACAGATGTTAAGTCCCATAGTGCTCAGAGCCATTTGAACCATTTGAACCAAAGGGAAAATTCCGAAACGTGCTCACCTGTAACGCGTGTCCGACAAGCTGCTAGAGACCACGGGTTGACGTCGGTATAAGAGCCGTCACCAGTGGTAGAACTCCTTCGCTGCTAGCTGCTGACCACAAGGACAATGTTAGGGCGATATACGCCGGGCAGCTTGCTGCTCTTACTTGGCCCTACTCTCATCGGGCCAGGTCGGCACAGCTAGAAAGCCCCACGTGCATCAGGAAGGTCTTCGACGACGAAACATGGACCCAAATTACGAGGCCACTGGAGTCAACACGGAGCAAAATTATGACCCACTACTGACTCTGCTGCTCAACGAACCTCGCTGTCCACCGGCCGAACTTCAAGAACTCGAGCCCCGGCTGGAGCGGCGTATTAAGTTGCCAGCTAAGCCTCTGACCGAAAGATGAATACACTTGACAGCATGAAACGACCTACCGATTCGCGGAATTCCCCACAAGTATAGGTCGTACTCTCATAAGTTTTGATTTCAGGAAAGTGTGGTTTTGATTAAAGCATTTTCGATAAGAATCATAAACGATCGCACTGCTCATTGCAGTTTCCTTCTCCCTCAAATGCCTGCCAAGAGATCAGGAGGTGCTCTTCCTATTTACCTGTCACGCATAAAAAACGGTAATAATCATCTCACTTATTGAGACGGTTCCGTTGTTTGGACGTAACTTACCTGATGTGCATGCAGGATGTGAATACGGGCACAAGCAAAATCTGAGTGATCTCAGGTGATCCTAAGCCATAACGTGAAAATATGACAAACAGTAGAAGTATAATTACACCCTCTTTTTCAAATGTATCATTTTCGTGTAATGCCCCTGTCTCAGCTACGCACTTGTAACAGCACTGAAGTACTAGATTTATGAAACCCTTCAAACACTTGAACAAAATTAATCCTACTCGTCGATTTGCCTCGAGAAGAAAACACTTATTCAGTCGAAGGACTGACTGTTAGAAATTAACGTCCCCCCGACATCTAGGTCATTAGACCATTGGAATAGCATAGAGAGCAATTAGCCACCGGTCTGTCTGAAAAACCATTGCAATATCCATCATACACGATTTACCGACATCGCGAGTATCGAATTCCTGGTCAACAGATGAGGCCCCACCCGAATACACTTTAATTTTGTCGATGACTGCCAGATATATGGTCGGTTGGTGACGAGGTAGCCCACTGGATTGAGTCGCACTGGTATGAGGAAATAAGTTCTTTAACCTAATTTGGGATCCTCTTTAACCCTTTCCTTTACCTTTTCACTTATGTGAGGAGTTATTTATTTGTTTGTTAGAGTACAGTACATTGTCATTTCGTTGTTGTTTCGAGTTCTGGCGAACTCATTTGAATGGATACCGAACTGTAGTTTTATTACTTTGTTTTGACGTTATCAAAACGTCACCATATGCACCTTACCTGATAAGACAAACACTAACACCTTGTTTCCTCTTTTGTATGGTTACTACGATCAGTATTAACTTCGAGAAAAACGCATTCTTTTGATGCCCACTTTGTATACGATGTGGTTCAAAAATGGCTCTGAGCACTACGAGACGTAACTCCTGAGGTCATCAGTCCCCTAGAGCTTAGAACTACTCACACCTAACTAACCTAAAGACATCACACACATTCGATGTGGAAGATGTTAAACGACTACAACGTCGAATCTTCTTTCCATGAGATGCCGCGGTTGCAAGTTGCTACATAATAATAACATGTTTAAAATAACTTTATCTTAGTCTAAGGAGAACTACGTAAAAAGGGAGAATAATGTGTCTGACATGTATTGTTTTGCAAAGTGAAAGCCACTACCGTAATTAACAATAAAATCGACGTTACACCTAGAGGAGGAAGCTAACAAGGGAACCTCCCCATCGCACCCCCCTCAGATTTAGTTATAAGTTGGCACAGTGGATAGGCCTTGAAAAACTGAACACAGATCAATCGAGAAAACAGGAAGAAATTGTGTGCAACTATGAAAAAATAAGCAAAATATACAAACTGAGTAGTCAATGCGCAACATATGCAACATCAAAGACAATGTGCGTTCTAGAGCGCCGTGGTCCCGTGGTTATCGTGAGCGGCTGCGGAACGAGAGGTCCTTGGTTCAAGTCGTCCATCGACCGAAAAGTTTAATTTTTTATTTTCAGACAATTATTATCTGTCCGTCCGTCCGATGCGAGGTAGCTGCGCCGTAGTATGGGGACGCCACACCTAAACAAACATCGAAACACACGACGTCAGTCGACTACAACGCATGGAAGAGAGAGTATTCCTGCTAACGAGGCTCCCTGGCTGGCAGTTGACTGTTCACTACTTTGGACGAGAGTGCATTAAATACGTGAGATATATTCCGTGGGCAATATGAATCCAGCAAATATAGCTCGCGACTTCAATAACAATCGCACGGTTTTGCGGTGCGGTCGCAAAACACAGACACTAAACTTATTACAGTGAACAGAGACGTCAATGAACGAACGGACAGATCATAACTTTGCGAAAATAAAATTTCCACTCGAGGGAAGACTTGAACCAAGGACCTCTCGCTCGACAGCGGCTGACGCTAACCACGGGAGCACGACTCTCCTAAACTGAGACGGTCCTTGATGTTGCCTCTCTTGCACATGGACTACTCAGTTTGTATATTTTGTTTACTTTTTTCGTAGTTCCACACAACTTCTTCTTGTTTTCTCGATTGATCTGTGTTCAGTTTTTCAAGGCCTATCCACTGTGCCAACTTATAACTAAATCTGAGGGGGGTGCGATGGGGAGATTCCCTTGTAAGTATCACTTCTGTCTATTTCTTCTGAATACCTGAGCTGGTTCTGAAGAGTTAACTGTCTCGTGCTCGCAACAATTTTATGAGTTATTTGTTTGATCGAAGACAGAGACTGAATTATTCAGAACCAAGCAGTAGTTACTATATTTATGTCTTTCACATGAGGAGACACATTTTGAATATGGGTTTTGTGCAATCTGTTGCTAATTGTCTTTAAATGTTAACGTGATAGAGGAATGAAGCTTTGATTTAAATTATTTGACAGGAACGATTAATGACATTTCATGTTTGTGTTGAGGGCAACGGCCTTGCCGCAGTGGATACACAGGTTCCCTGAGATCACCGAAGTTAAACGCTGTCGCGCATGGCCGGTACTTGGATGGGTGACCATCCAGCGGCCATGCGCTGTTGCCGTTTTTCGAGGTGCACTCAGCCTCGTGTTGCCAATTGAGGAGCTACTCGACCGAATAGTAGCGGCTCCGGTCAAAGAAAACCATCATAACGACCGGGAGAGCGGCGTGCTGACCACAGGCCCCTCCTATCCGCATCCTCAACTGAGGATGACACGGCGGTCGGATGGTCCCGATGGGCCACATGTGGCTTGAGGACTGAGTGCCATGTTTGTGATGAAGAAAAGCAAATTTATTTTTAGAATCTTAATTATGTCTCAAGTGGAACTCATAATTTTTTATCAATCTCTCATATTATTTGTAGCCGATTTTAGCACTGGATTTCTGTTTGGCATAAATAGCAGCAGATTTTGTTCTTAGGCACTTTCGGTTACTAAGAACCAGGAAGAGCCGTTAGAAGTAAGCAAACCGAGGTTAAGACGGAATGATTCCTTGCAGGATAGAGTGCATGACATTCATTCATCTGCTCTATTTTGCTGCTGTCATAAGATATACAGTTTAGTACAATATCACTTTCTGAATTTTCCAAAAGTTAAGCCTTATTGAGTTCATCACTAAACGCCTATAGAAACCTCAGAGGCTACATATATCAGAAATACAGGCGAAGACGATTTTATGGATTTAAAAATGTGCTAAGCTTCTCCTTTTCAATTACAGCTCATTTCATAACCATTTCACATGTTCTTACTTCTGACCAAACACCTATGCTCAGTTATATCCATAGTGAATAAAATATAGGAACGGTAATAGTAAGCGTAAATACAGTGCCATCAATTTACGAGTGAGAATCTACGTCAATTTTGGTTTTATTTTTTTTAAACACGTTCTCAGAATATCATACCTAGTGAGATAAACAGTGCTATCCAAGGAGAATGTAATTCTGTATATATTTCTATCCAAGTCTAGCTTTACAGGAGATCAAAGTCTGCGGCGTTCAGTTTCACTAAAAATGTTCTTCGAAACTGAAAGAATGTAAAACACATGCGCCTTAATTTCATTCTGCCTGATGCTAGCTTACATTTTGAATTTGAGATCAAACGAACGTAAGTATACGTAAGACGCTTATACCTGCTGCTCTCTACATAACGGTGTAGCACAACACAGTGTGAGTAGTACAATCAGCCGATCTGTTACTGCTTCGTGTCGATCTAGTGCTCACAGACAGGCGTTTTATAATATAAGGGACATGAATATGAAACTTTAACTACACCCTACGTCTGTAGAATTTACAATAGGATTGTTTTCCTACGACTTGTCACAAGTAGAGAGAAGAGATACAAAAGCCGCACAGCTGGTTCAAATGGTTCAAATGGCTCTGAGCACTAAGGGACTTAACATCTGAGGTCATTAGTTCACTAGAACTTAGAACTACTTAAACCTAACTAACCTAAGGACATCACACTCATCCATGCCCGAGGCAGGATTCGTACCTGCGATCCAAACGGTCGCCTGGTTAGAGACTGAAGCACCTAGAACCGCTCGACCGCAGCAGCCGGCACTGCATATCTGTTTTGCCGGTATTGTGTTGCTGCATAAGTTCGTACCGTTTCTACGGAAGATTAGTAAACACCACAGATACACATAACAAGACCCTGAGTCATCGGTAATATATTCTCCTTTACTATTTACAACAATCTGCCAACGCTGGTGCAAACTATCGATTCCGTGACTGTAAAAATCACGTGGTTTTCAGGGGAAAACCTGGTCAAGCTATGTTCGAAAAGGAAGTCCCATTAAGGTTGTTCGATAATGAGCGTAGAAGGTGAAAACCTGAGACCGCAAGATCAAGTGAATAAGGTGGGGGCACAATGAACTCCCAATCCAAGTCCTGTATAGCGTTTTTCGTGTCTAGCGAGACACGAGCGCATGTTATTGCGGAGCAGCATCACTTCACGCAGTCTTCCCGGTCGTTGTTCTTGAATTACATCTCCGACACGTCTCAGTTGTTAACGATAAATGACAGCAGTGATGATTAAACCTCGAGCAAGCCATTCGTTGGAAACCACACCGTCAGTGCTCAACCAGATGCAAATATTTAACTTTTGTGGATGCCCGGAACTCTTTGTACGTAGAGTTGCTGCTTAGTTTGTGTTCAACCATTGCTTTCTTTTCCTTATGTTAGCATAACGACACGATTTCTCGTCGCCAGTAACGATACATGACAGGAATCGTCGGTGTTGCTCACGAGCCAATTGACAGCGAGCAAGCAGGGATGGACGTATCACCACCGGCTGACTTCCGTGGTTTTGGCTTACTGCATGCTGTACTTATACACCTGATTTTTAACCATCCCCATTGCATGCGTATGTCGCACGATGGCGGAATGATAACAGTGGTTCATCACTTTTGCTGGTTCTCGAGCCCACTGACGTGGATTACTGTTGATTAATGCGTTTAAACAGTTTTCATCAAACTCCGAAGGTCTTCCTGGACGTGGAGAGTCACTAATGTAGAAGGATTCTCCATAAAACTAGAAAATCAATATCTTGCTTCCCCCCTCGGAAGTTCGAGTCCTCCTTCGGGTATGGGTTTGTGTGTCGTCCTTAGCGTAAGTTAGTTTAAGTTAGATTAAGTAGTGTGTAAGCTTAGGCACCGATGACCTCAGCAGTTTGGTCCCATAAATTTCACCAGTTTGTCCCCAAATTTCCAAAAAGTTTCGTTATCTCGCCGTGCTGTGTTCAATGGCGTTGTCTCCATGTACGACGCTAAAGTTTCTCGCTGCCTCCGCTGCTGTTACCCCTCTGTTTAACTCAGACAGAAGAATATGTCGCAAATATTGTGACCTCTCCACTTGGCACTCTATTTCCTAGCGTCCACATCTCCATTCACTATTTCCAAATCGCAAAATGACAATCTGTAGATGCGAATAGCAACAGAGAACTAAAAATATCTAATCACATTCGATACTTAAACCCATATCAACCAAAATAGCAACAAGCAAAGCAAAAACGCTTTGAACTTACGGACCAATCAAATAATGTCTTTTTCGTCAGCTATCCGATAAACGAAAGCAAATATAATATAGCAACATGAGTTCTAGAATGATTCTTTACTGATCTAGAGTGCAGAATGGCTTATGAGTGGTGCACCATGCCCCAGAATTCTGTAATGATAGTTAGGCAATGAAAATATATATCTTGTGTGTGATGTTCTTCAGCTGTAAAATGCATTGTAAGGAAATGGTGCTGTAAGCATCATAATTTAATAGTGGTCGACTACAAATGACCAATAAATCATACAACAATGTCTACGAGTTTCGTTTGACGTTAAAAAAAAGTACTACTCAGTGTGCGTGGGTGTAGAGGTTTAATACTGTTAATTACGTAAGCCCATCCACCACGGCCAGATCATTTCAAATCGGATGGAACAAATACGGTTTTCATTTGTCCTCAGGCCAAAAAATGCATAAAAAACATCACTCACATGGGTTTTTAATTGTCCTGAGGCCAAAAACCGCATGAAAACCACCAATCAAAATCAAATCGGATTATTAATTTCCTTCTGACTGGCGCTAAACGTGTTCAATATGCTGCCCACCGTTTTCCGCATCAAGTCGAAATCGAGAAACAGCGTGTTCCACAACTGATTGAAGTGTTTCCGTGGTCATGTTCAGAAAGTGTTGCGCAATGCATGCCTTCAGTGCCACGAAGTTTGCAATCGGAACACTGAACACATCTTTCAGATAGCCCCACAGCCAGAAGTTACACGGATTAAGATAGGTAATCGGGACGGCCAGGCTATAGGGAAATGGCGGCTGATAATTCAATGGCGCTTCTTCAGCTACTTATCTGGATTTGCAATGTGCGGAGGTGCCTCATTTTGCATAAAAATGATCTCATCCACACATCCACGCTGTTGGAGAGCTGGAATGACATGGTTGCACAAAAGACGCCCATAGCGCTTACCGGTACAGGTAACAGGACCGGAAGTACCTGTCTCTTCGAAAAAATTTGGCCCTATGCTAATTGATGCCGAAAACCCGCACCAAAAAGTGACCTTTTCGTGATGAAGGGGTACTGGTTGATTTGGATATGGATTTTCCGTTGCCCATATTCGACAATTCTATGTATGGACATATCCTCTCAGATGGATGTGGGCTTCGCTTGTCCACAAAATCTTCCATGGCCAATCATTATCCACTTCCATACGAGCAAGAAATTCTAAATAAAAGGTCTCCCTTGCTGGGAAACCAACAGGAAGCAACTCGTGCACATAGGTAATTTTGAATGGCTAGCAAGAAGGGCGTTTCGTAGGATTTTACGCACCGTGCTCGCGGTGTAAGTAGGCTGTTTATGTTTTCTTATTGGCAACGTTACGTAGCGCTCTGTATGAAAATCACTGGCTGTGCTGTGTGCAGCCTGTGGCCAGTTTGCATTGTTGTCTGCCATTGTAGTGTTGGGCAGCTGGATGTGAACAGCGCGTAGCGTTGCGCAGTTGGAGGTGAGCCGCCAGCAGTGGTGGATGTTGGGAGATAGATGGCGGAGTTTTGAAATTTGTAAGACTGGATGTCATGAACTGCTATATATATTATGACTATTAAGGTAAATACATCATTTGTTCTCTATCAAAATCTTTCATTTGCTAACTGTGCCTATCAGTAGTTAGTGCCCTCAATAGTTAGAATCTTTTATTTAGCTGGCAGTAGTGGCGCTCGCAATATTGCAGTAGTTTAAGTAACGAAGATTTTTGGTGAGGTAAGTGGTTTGTGAAAGGTATAGGTTAATGTTAGTCAGGGCCATTCTTTTGTAGGGATTTTTGAAAGTCAGATTGCGTTGCGCTAAAAAAAAAATTGTGTGTCAGTTTAAACACAGTCATGTATAATTGTTCAAAGGGGATGTTTCAGCGCGTACGTCCGATGTTCGGGAAATTCTCCGTGCACCACAAGTTTGCGCACAACCACTCATCTCCTTCAGCACAGTTGTGGCCACTGCTTCCACCGACGTCGAATCAATTCGTTTCCTTCCTTTACCAGGTTGCACACCAAAAGAAACCGTCTTTTCGAATTTCCAAATCATTATCTTCAGACCCACGGCAGTCATCGGACCAACGCCTTTTTTCATACCCTTCAGTGTTAGGAACTTCTGCAGAGCGACGTGTGCACAGTCATAATTCTTTTAATACAGCTTTACAAGCAGAGGGTGATCCTGCATTGAGACCGTCGTGACCAACGTAGCAGACCGGAAAGGAGGAAAAGCAGTGTACCCGGCGTGTTTATACGAACTGCAGTGGGTCGTGCGCATACAGGTGTTATCATTTACGTATTATAACATAGTTATACAACGCCATCTATCGATCAAATTTCCCCTTTCTCCGATAGTATTCCGTTACAAACTGATGTCATTCTGAAAAGTGGTGTTATTTCTACAGCGTCTTGAAAGTTTAACTTTAATTAGACTCACCTTTTATATACATATACGTACTGATAACAGCTTCATTATTTTTAAGTGCCGCTTGAAAATGCGCCATGAATTAAACAGGTAGCAACAAAAAAATTATATATAAAAAAGCAACTCTGGAGGAATATCACTGTAATGCATTTGATAGAAGGTATAAGCGTTTCCCGGCACTCAAGCTTCTCACATGGTTCTGTCTGGAACGGCTGAGTATTCAATGGGGGCGTGAATAAAATGTCAGATGCCGTTCCCTGTTTAGCTGCTGTCCGGATCCCTGAAGAGACGTCATGTTCGTGCCACTGAGCACTTCATTCTTGATGGAGTTCTATTTAGATACACCCCAAAGCGCTGAACGGAATGTTTTATTCCTAGTACCCTTCCATCGTGCCGTTTCCTATTTTTATGGCTCATCCACTGGTTCACGGCACTTTACTGAGGACCAGTGTTTGGGGTGATAAGCCACGGACTTATTTAACACAACGTATGAATTCCGAACGGTTTCAAGATACGGTGGGAACCAATTGTTTAGGAGCTAGCATTCGACTTCTACATGTACGGTGGGAGGGATTAGAAGTTTATTCCTGTTATTGTTGTTGTAACTCACAACAGGCATAAACCACTTGTTTCTTCTTAGTTGCAAAGGCATGTCCTGTAGTAAGTCTTGAAGATCGTTCTGAATAGAGATCCTGTTGGCAGTGCCTGTGAGACGGGCCGGGACGTACTGTATCCATCGATCACCAAGGTCTCCAGCCCACTTATTAATACAAGTTACAATGAATACGAGGAGACGAAGTCTTCTTTGAATAAGTACATTGAAGTTGTTGGTCTGTACGTTGAAAAACGTTAAACGTAAACTTTCATTAATAACTCGAAGAAGCTGGATTTTCAGATAAATGTGTATATGAACTTCTTTTCCGGTTTTAGTGTAATGAAACCGTGCCGAAAATTTCTAACTGTGATTCAAAACTACTGTTACAAATTTTCGGCACGGGTTCATTACACTAAAACCAGAAAAGAATCACTCTGTATACGACCGAAATTTGATGAATTAAGTTTCTTACTGACATTTCCTAGCTGACCTAACTACTCACTATGCAATCAGCTCTTGGTAAATCGTTTCACATCATTCCATACGACATGGAAATATAAGCATTAACGGTGACTGATATACCAGAGATTTTCGTATTAAAAAATGAAAAGTTCTAAATTGATGAGTTTACTTCTTAAAAGAATTACACGCACCTATGATATTGACATTGCTTGTTCACTGCAAACAAGGTGCATGCATTGAACATAATAAGTATTTTGCGCCTGAACGTAATTACGATTTTCAGTAACAAAGGTTTAGCGTTTGAGAAACTGATCGTAGCTCTGTTTTGGAGCCCAGATTTCGTGCGATTTCAATCAGAATAAAGGATATTCACACACACGCCCCACCAAACAGAAAGATACCTCTTTGGATAACGAATTTATTTTGTACAGTACTGGCCATTAAAATTGCTACACCAAGAAGAAATGCAGATGATAAACGGGTATTCATTGGACAAATATATTATACTAGAACTGACATGTGATTGCATTTTCACACAATTTGGGTGCATAGATCCTGAGAAATCATTACCCAGAACAACCACCTCTTGCAGTAATAACGGCCTTGATACCCCTGGGCATTGAGTCAAACAGAGCTTGGATGGCGTGTACAGGAACAGCTGCCCATGCAGCTTCAACACGATACCACAGTTCGTCAAGAGCAGTGACTGGCGTATTGTGACGAGCCAGTTGCTCGGCCACCATTGACCAGACGTTTTCAGTTGACGAGAGATCTGGAGAATGTGCTGGCCAGGGCTGCAGTCCAACATTTTCTGTATCCAGAAAGGCCCGTACAGGACCTGAAACATCCTGTTGAAATGTAGGGTTTCGCAGGGATCGAATGAAGGGTAGAGCCACGGCTCGTAACACATCTGAAATGTAACGTCCACTGTTCAAAGTGCCGTCAATGCGAACAAGAGGTGACCGAAACATGTAACCAATGGCACACCATACCATCACGCCGGGTGATACGCCAGTATGGCGATGACGAATACACGCTTCCAATGTTCGTTTACCGCGATGTGGCCAAACACGGATGCGACCATCATGATGCTGTAAACAAAACTTGAATTCATCCGAAAAAATGCTGTTGGGATGTAGCACGGCGTTTCGTATTACCCTCCTGAACCCACCGATTCCATATTCTGCTAACAGTCATTGGATCTCGACCAATGCGAGCAGAAATGTCGTGATACGATAAACCGCAATCGCGATAGGCTACAATCCGACATTTATCAAAGTCGGAAACGTGATGGTACGCATTTCTCCTCCTTACACGAGGCATCACAACAACGTTTTACCAGGTAACGCCGGTCAACTGCTGCTTGTGTATCAGAAATTGGTTGGAAACTTTCCTCATGTCAGAACGTTGTAGGTGTCGCCACCGGCGCCATCCTTGTGTGAATGCTCTGAAAAGCTAATCATTTGCATGTAACAGCATCTTCTTCCTGTCGGTTAAATTTCGCGTCTGTAGCACGTCATCTTCGTGGTGTAGCAATTTTAATGACCAGTAGTGCAGATTATTCATTATCTTCGGTATAATCCGACCACATGACTTTTGGATGTAACCTGTTTCGGAAAGTGCCGAATCTTATAACTGATAAACAATTTTCTGGTGGTGAGGATCTCCAGAGTGTGGAAACGTTCCGTTTGTTTCACTGGCAGGGAGTGTTTGAGTTGACTTCACGTTACCGCATACGCCTCATGAATATTCGATGATTAGTTTAAAGAACGTACCACACATAGATTCCTATCCTCAAACCTGCCTACTTTTAACGTGAAATTTGTTGTAACACAGGTTATAGTACTCTACTAACGCGTACTAAATTCATCGAAAATCCTAAATTTTTTAAGGCCTAATTGATGAAATTACTGGAAGAATGAGAAAATTATGTTCTACAATACTTCTTGGCGGATTAACACTGTATGCCGAAAGTAGGACTTTTGCTTTGGGAGGCTATGCTCGTAGGGACTGTTTGATGTGTCACCAAGTTTCATAAAAGTTCGTACTCCACTGCAGAATGAAAGTTTCATTTTGATGCGTACCATACTTGTGTAGTGATTTTACTATTTATCTGACGAAAACTATTTTGAATTTCCACCCGTATTCTGAAAGTATATACCAGCAGCTGCGCAATTTTATTGAAACAGTAAGAAAGTTTTGTTTAGTAGAATCTTTAGTCAGTCTGTGTGTCGTGCAAGTACAGCACAGTTAGTATTGAACTACCTGCAAAAGACATGGTAGCGGGTTCGTGGGCCGCACAGGACCGCAGGACTGTAATGCAGAACTGAGCCTAATTGCAGAATCCCTGTCACCACTTTCCGGAAGTATTGTAAAGGTTTGACAGCCTCTTCTTGTGGCGGTTAACCCACACTTTTAGGGGCCTAACTTACAAATCCCACTTTAATTGTATTTTAGGAGTAAATGATTCTCCACCATACACCCAGCAATTACTAAATAAAAATAAGAGAAAAACAGCACTGCACTCAATTGAAAATGAATGTCACTTATTCACACATACGCTCTTGTCACGTAAAAGAAAAAACCAAGAACTGCTGGCCACAAATATTTTGCGCATATTCAGCACCAACACTTACGGTCGCTGCACCTCTACTGACTGATCACCAACGCACTTTTACATCAAATCCTTCAGTATTAATTTTGGGGAACAGTATTGTACGTTGGAGCACTTTTCAGAATTTCGCCTACAGGCAACGTGTTAATAATTTAACACATTTTCTTATTCCATTTCTAAATGCTAGTATTCAGTTTTCTTGTGCTGCAGTCTTTCACTGAAATTACAACAATTTCTCCTGAAAATTAAGGTTTTTCCCAAAAATGTTCCGTTTTACTACATGGTCATATATCTAGGAAAGTATATTTCATTGATGTTTAAAACTGTTGCAATCCAGAAAATAGTTTTTCTGTTACATTATTATCCTACTGCTTGCTAAGTGAAATCAAATTAAGTACAAGTATTATCGAAAACGAATTAGAAGTTAATTATATTTTGAAATTTACGTTTCTAAGGCTGTTAAACTTGTGAAGATATTACCGAAACTCATTTCATATGCAAATATCGCATATCCCATGGCAGAAGCTCTGTTCCGTTTCAGGGTGCAAGATGGATCAAGACCGACGAAGTACTGCTCATCTGTCCACACGATACACAACTTGATTTAGAAATTTATAGAATTTTACTCAGCATAAAATTCTGTAACGGAAGATTAACGGCGTGTTGTAAATAGCTTTAGTGTGTTCTACAGCTCTTAGACGTGTATAACTCCAAATAGTTGCAACTGCTGCACAAAACATAACCTTACATTTCACAACAACTAAAACTGTATAGAAAACGCTGGAAACTGCTTGTGTTTGGCCTCTAGCGCGCTCCTTCCTGTGTTTCTACAGTCGATCACTAAATTGAACAACCGACAAAGTAAATATAAAGAAACACCTACTTTGGCATAAGTGCATATCTTTCGACAAAAGAAATTAAGATCTCAAATTTTAATAAAAGTGGATCATCGCAAATGACACTGACTAACACCTTCCAGAAAAGTGTTACAGTGGTTTTCCGTTGCTCCCAAGATGTTAGTGATTAATTTGGTTCTTGAGTCTTTGCAGACATAACCAGTTAACGGAATGTCATCAGAATGTGAAAGCAACAGCCACAAAATCTGGAAAGCTCACACAAAGCCTGTCACGAATTTGAGCAAAGTTGTGGAGCCTTACGTAAAAATGGAGCCATTTCAGTACATTGTAGACTTGTGAAGCGGACAAGATAAGCCCTCTTTATACGGTGGGCTGTTTGTCGATGAAACTGGAATAGGTTTATTCTAGCCCTAGGTTGTGATTGGGTTTCTTACAGAGTCTGAAGAAAACGTCATGTCACTGTAACATTCCGCCCACCTACATAGACTCTTGCTCTTCTCGGTTCGGCTGTATTCTGTACATTGTATCTCCAGGGGACATTCCATGGATTGCTCTGCCACGGAAATCTTGATCTTGACGAGATACTTTTGAGATTCAATTAATTAAGAAATCATTGTAAATACGTTTAGCTCAATATGTTTTTAATCGTGATGGTAGGATTCAGCGGGATAAAGCATGGGACATTGTGATTTCATTAATTTCTTCAGAAAGAAGACGTTTTATGAGCAATGAAGCGTCTAGTGACATTTAATTTTGTTTATTTGGTCAATACTCTTCAGCTCCGCGAGTGCGCATTCCGACAGAGAGCGCGCTTGTAGCATGCAGCATGCATCGGCGCGACCCAGATGGACCAGCATTCGAAGAAGACGCATAACGCGACGAGGTCGCTCTTGTATCGGCTGCTTTTGTGCATGCGTCTTCGCACCTCTTTTTGTATAAAAGTAGTGATGTGAACTAGCGATCTTCAGTACAAAGAATTCATCTGTAGATGACTGAATGGTTGTCAATCGAAATACCGTGGCAGGAAGTGGATGTATCCGGTTGCGCTCCTGAAATTTCATGGAATACCCCTAAAAGTGCCTGTGGCGTCCAGTAGTTGGGCATTCCTTCATGTAATTCTGAAATCGATCGCTAAACTGAATCGCTTAGTACTAAAAGGGGATAGCTCCTTATAAACTGAAAAATCAAACTTTGGCTGTTTCGGCTTCTTGAGACATAGATTCATTGACCGGAAATAAAACGGGGCGCTGTCACTGTCAGATTTAATTCTGCAATGTTTTCTATTAGGGGACAACTCCAGGAGTTGAAATAAACTTGTGGGAGGCTTGTAATCGTGCTGTTCCCAGTCGGTAGACGTTGGAGAAGGCTTCTGCAAATAATATCATGATGAGAAGCAGAGTTGAAGAATCAAATAATGATGAAACAACAAGAAAAGTTCAAGAAAGGTAAGCTTGAGTACTTTTTAGTATGCAATGGATTTTTAAGTTTGAGACATACAACATGAAAACAGATTAAGGTACGTTTTATTGTTAACATGAGGGCTAGGTAAGAAATGTCGCCATGAAGTGAGCTTTTTTCTACACCAACCTATGGAAACTACATCTCAAAAATATAAGTGAATTCTACATGTTAGCTATAAATGTTGAGGCAAAAATCACAATAATACGTCTGTAATAACGTTATTGTTTTTAAAAGAAGTGGCATATTTTATAAAATTTACTGGAAAGTTAATATTAAACATACTCAGTGATTTAGGTTGAAAAGAATTGAGAAACAGTAACTTATTTCGTTGTTATAAATGTACTTCGTCATATTTTTATGTATAATAACAACGCATTTTTTATTTAATAGTACGCTCAAGACAGGCATATTTACATTACATTGCACTTATTGCACTCTAAATACTGTCATTTATTAACGGCAATTTCTTACTTTCATACAATTTAAATAAATGTCTGGAAATATATTTGCTTCCTCTTTTGTTTGCATAAAGAGAGAACTACAGGTGATAAAAAATCAACTCAGCAGCTACAAATACCGTTCAAACTAGCTAAAATTACCCCACACATTCTAGAGAATGACTTGTTTCGTATACGAATTAAATTTTTGGAAAAGCCTGCCTCCTAAATAATTTATCAGTCGTGAGTTGTCCCCCTTCAGAAATAAGCAGTTCAGTTAGAGAACAAACCAGAAAACGTCATGTGGACTTACAAACGGAACGAGCGACAGCTAGCGAGCTGTTGTAGGTGAAACTTGGCAGCAAAAGAACACCCATTTTGGCTTAGATGCCAACAGATAATAGCTTCCGAGAAAATGACGGTGAAACTGCCGACGCGACTATGCCATGCCACCCGGGCGCGTAAAACCAAGTAGGGTGGTAGCGCAATGGCTAAGAGGTTCCGAAAATTTGCACCCCTTGTTCGGAACCAGTCTTATGTTTTGCTTTCTTTTGTTGTCGCCGAAGTATGCGACATAATTTTTTATATGACATCATGAAACACCGTGGAATTATTGGCAAGAGAAATAAAAATTTCAGATCTTATTATAAATGACTTTTATTGTCGCAGTTGACACGGACTAACAACTTGCAGGAAAATACTACCAACAGTTTTCATTTGGCTACAAGACGTTTGTGATATATTTGGTATACTGTCAGGACATAAAGGAAGTAAGGGAAAGACATGAGAATGTACACGCAACTGCCCACAAAGTCTGGGAAGCTAAAAAAAAAAAATAAAAAAAACTGTCTCAGTTTTTGGACGAATTTTTACAACCGTACGTAAAAATACATCCGTTTAGTACTTCATTGACTCGTTGTGTGGTCAAGACAAACCATCTTTATACGGTGGGCTGTTTGTCGCTGAAATTGGGCTACCGACATGCTCATTAAAAGTAATTCCCCAAAGTGTCTGTCGGTTTGTAAACCCTGCAATGTATAGTCTTACTGCTAGGTGAACAATTACATTCGTCGACTATAGAAGTGCCTTATCCTCACAGCACACCAAGAGGAAATGAGAAGTAGATGCAAGCAGTTAAATTACACACCTTGACCCATGACCAGTTGGAGGCTCCAGTTTTCGAGAAAAGCTTCGATATGCGTGATTTGCCGCGAAATTGTGGCCAGATCCCGAGGTAGTTTTCCTAACGATATTCACAGACAGAAATTTGAGTGTGGTACGTGGGCACTCTGACATCGCTGGTGCTGCTCCGAACTTTTGGTTTGAATGTTTTTATGAATGCACTGGTTCTTTTGAAGTACAGGAAAAAAACCGAAGCAAAAATTAAATACCATTTTTTTAAATTTTCAGTTATTGTTAATTTATAAGGTTTCATGGATATTGTGGTGATAAATCAATTTTTAATAAGCTTTTGAAATTTTATTCCTTTTGTGAATAATTCTATTGTATTTTACTATATCAAAAGATAATGATGTGACGTACGCAGGCGATATGTAAAAAAGCAAAACGTATGAGTAGATACGAACACGGGCTGCGAAATTTCGATACTGTGCACTTAGCTACTGCGCTAACAAGTAATAAAGGAGCATCGAAAGTTTACCAGGAGCCGGGTGTGCTGTGAACATAACGTCGAGATCAGAACGTGCTGTTCGTGTATGTAAATTAGATTTATTACCAATTCCATCAGCCTAGAGCATATAATATGGTGTATATCCCCAACAATATAAATATGCTACTTGAAAAATCAAATGTTGCGAACTCTGGAAAATGTATAAAATCAGTTTATAAACTTATCAGGGGCTAATCTTACCGCTAATGTTTGGACGACCTTGCCACTCAATTGAATTAATTTATTGGTTTTGGAATCAAGGAGATTGATCCGGTAAACGTATGATTCATTCATAAAACACAGAAATAAAGCAGAATACGTTAAAGGTGTCATTAACAAGAGTTTTAGTATGACTTTAATTCTATAGAATAAAACCGGGCCGCGCGGGATTAGCCGAGCGGTCTCAGGCGCTGCAGTCATGGACTGTGCGGCTGGTCCCAGCGGAGATTCGAGTCCTCCCTCGGGCATGTGTGTGTGTGTTTGTCCCTAGGATAATTTAGGTTACGTAGTGTGTAAGCTTAGGGACTGATGACCTTAGCAGTTAAGTCCCATAAGATTTCACATACATTTGAACATTTTTGAACAAAACAGGAAGTGAATGTATAGTATGGTCATCGCCAGCTTGACACAGGACAATTACGATTGAATTGGTGCATAGACACATAAAGGACACAAACTGTGAATTCAAACCATGATACAAATGTTTATGGTGATAAAATACAAAAAAATTACAGAAAAACTGTATGAATCAGATCAGAGTGCGCAACAGATTAAGAAATAATGAAAGACGCACGAATTCCTGTGAAACAGCTCAACAATGAATCGGAACATTTGTGATTATCTGAACACTGAAAACAAATCCCCTTAAAACAGATAATTAAATTGTAACAACACATGCAGATAAGTGTGTGAGGCACGTCAGAAATGAACTTCTTTCTCGAGTCATTCTGTCACGATTTCCGTAGTTTGGCGAACTCACTGCAGTCGCTGCCTTACTTTGGTAGCGACTGCCATGACTGTTGACGGGTCACCATGCGTCGTACGGTAGTGGCTGTTAAGTGTGGCTGTTCTGCTCCGGATTGGTGTGATTTTAGGCATGGACATCAACATCTTCATGGACTGCCGATCGTGGATGCGAAAAACCTCTAATTCCAGAGTGAGTTTAATGTTAAACTTTGAAGACTCGGCAGAAGTTCTCAATCAGGCAAGCGAGTCTAGACCCAGAGTTCCAAGAGACAATTCCGACAAAAGTGTGCCTCGGATGAGAATGATTTTCTGACATTTCCGATAGACTTCATTCAGACCTCGGAAAGACTCGGCGCAATTCGTCTAGCCAATCCCTGCAAGCGCCTAAATGCCTCTCCAATGAGGGATCTGAGGATCAATTCACCAATTCCCAGTGACACGTTAATACTTTATCCACCAAAGAGCTTCGTTTTTTTCGGGAACGAGAAGGCAACTTCCCATGCTTCGGCCTACTTGGTGTGAGTTTCGCCCTGCGTTTCCATAGAAAGGCACAGTTAAGAAAATTTACAGAAGCATGTGTGGCCACATGTTTAGCTTACCGGAGAACCTCTGAAGACGAAACACAGAGGGATATCGCAAGTGGTCGGCTGAAGACTCCACCGAAAGTTTACCAACTGCCGGAAATACCATCCCTATCGCTACTGGTCTCCCGTTCTGCCACTGAAAGCGCTGAACGCTCCATCGAGGGTCGTTGCATCCTGTTGTCGTCCATGTTCTATTAGGTTTAGCGCCGAAAGGCTCAGCCCGCTGTTTGCATGGTCTGCCTGCGGATTATTGAGAGTGTACCAAAGCTACCCTATACCCCACAGCCCCAAAGCCAAATACATTAAAGATAATAGCTACTGTACGATATGTTAAATTTAGTACGTCCTAACCACTCATGTAATTAGTGCGCAATGTAAGTAATACTTCAGCATATAAAAACCTAATAAGAAGGAAGTAAGTAGAATCTCTAATGCAATTAAAATATGGAAGTAAAATTAAAATGTGAAGAGGAAGGACTGATAATAGCTACTGTACGATATGTTAAATTTAGTACCTCCTAACCACTGATGTAATTAGTGCGCGATGTAAGTAATACGTCAGCATATAAAAACCTAATAAGAAGTAAGTAAGTAGAAGCTCTAATGCAATTCAAGTATGGAAATAAAATAAAAATGTGAAGAGGAAGGACTGAAACAGGTCGCGAGCTCACAAGTGTGAATGACATTTTCTCTAAATGGTTAAGTTTTGGCACCTAAGCCGGAATAAGCCTGAAATTTCTACCGTATCAGAGAGTAACGTGTGGTTCCCCTTGTTAGATACACTATCCTCAAGGTACAACTCTCTCCTCTGGTAATTCTGGCCTGGAGTAAATACACAGGAATCAGTATGGAATAAACGCTGGCGTGTACATTGTTAGAAGCAAATCTTCTTTTGGCGCTGCAACAGTATTTATATAAACTACATAATGTCTGCTCAATATTCCTCGCCTCCACCCCATACACCTCTCCGTCCATGTACTGCTTTCCATGGTGTGTACATGTGTGGAGATTCGAATGTCCGTAACATATAACATATCTTCCAAAAGCAATTAATAAACGAAAGGAAGCTACGAAAAAAAAAAAAATATCACAAATTGAAATAGGATGTATTAGACACTACAACAGAATTCAACTCCATAAATGAAAGGCTTTCTTCATAACCTTTAAGTAACAAACGAAATGTATGCTACTACAAACACACATTCATCAGCAAAATAAATGGAAAGAAATAACAAACAGAAAGCTCTGTAATCAGCTCCATACTTGAGCGAATTACGTCAAGAAATACAGTAATGTTACTTGCAGGTTTCGTCCAACGAATCCAATTTGTGGTGACATTGCTTGACCATGCGGTTATAAATAAACATTCAGGAATGCAAATAGCCATTGCTGGGGTCGCTACAGGTGCAATTTTGGATTCAGATCATTATAGCTCCATAATCAACTTTAAATTTACACACGTAATTAGAAAAGCGAATCAGTTGCAACCTAAGAAATCTTGACACACACAGGCTACCTAAAGACAGTAATTTTTAAAACACTACCAGAAAAACATGCCAGAAAAGTGGGAACAACTCCAGAAACACCAAATGCAAACAGTGGAAGATATAATTCCTCTCAAAAACAAACATAAACACTCCTGGTGAAACAATGAACTTGATGAACTACTCCTCAAAAGAAAGAGAACCTGGAGCCTCTGGAAGGCAAATAAAATAGACAACATCGAGAAGCCACGGAAACAACATGAAAATATCTTAAAAGTGGCTGCTACCCCTTGTCTCGTGCAAAATATTAAAATCCTAGATCAACTGCAAGGAACTTCAAGCGGTCAGTAATTAAATCCTGGATTACTGAAACATGACCTGTAATACGGCATAATTGTTGATTGCATTGACTCAGAACCTTCTATTTTGTACAGAACGAAGAGACTGGGTACCTCAGTACGTGACATAAAGAGCAATTGTCATAAACAGTATCACAGTTTGAAAAAAAGAACACGAGAGACTTCCACAGAGCGTTCAATAGCAGGTTAGGAAAATATGCACTACCAACTTTATAATTTAAAGATTAAAAGACAACAATACTGAAACCGTAAAACAATTCCGGAATTTTTCGCTAAAATTACACAACTTGGACCCTCCACAGGAAGATTTCAATTTTGGCAATACATCAGGAGAACCAGAATCAGTGCCGCCAACATGAGAACAAATTAAATTAATCATAAGACAACATAAAAATAACAAAGCAGAAGTGGAAGTAATTACAGAAACCCTGTACTGACTATATAATAACATGTCTAACTAAAATAATTTAACAGATCAAGGGAAACGAAATACCTGAGAGTTAGATGGACACCTTCTTCAACATACTCCCTGAATTCTTTTTTTTTTCTGTTTGGACTTCAGTCTGACACAAATTCCATCTCGGAAGAGATTTATGAGAATTGACTTTTGGAGCACAGCATTGTGTGGTAATGAAACATTGACTGTGGGAGAACAGAAGCAGAAGAGAGTCGAATCATTTGAGTTGTGGTGATACAGAAGGATTTTTAAAATTAGGTGGACTGCTAAGTAAGGAATGAGGAGGTTCTCCGTAGAATGAGGGAGGAAACGAATATATGGGAAACACTGACAAGATGAAGGGACAGGATTATGGGACATGTGTTAAGACATCCAGGAATAACCTCCTTGATGCTGGAGGGAGCTGTAGAGGGTAAAATCTGTGTAAAAAGACAATAAATAACTGAGGACGTACGTTGCAAATGCTTCTCTGAGACGAAAAGATTGGCACGGAATAGGGTTTTGTGGCAGGCCACAGCATATCAGTCAGAAGACTGATGTATCAGAAAAAAAAAGAAAAAAACTTAAATGGAATCTTTCTCTTGCCAGTGACCTACAGCATACTGTCTAAGGCACCTGTAAGCACAGATGAGAAAAAATAAGATCAGCAGTTAGGGGTCTATCATAGAGGATCCAGGAAGAGCAGATCGTGTTTAGAAAAAGTCATAAAATTAAAACATAACTTAGAAATTAGGAAAAGCAGAATTTTGAATAAGTGGTGACGTTTACATTTTTAAAAAGACTTCCAGTTCTGTTGATAGATGTACATTACTCACCATTTTAAAATAGTCTGTAATAGATGACAAAAGAACATTAATGATTGAAGCAACTTTATCCACCACAACATGAAAAGTAAAAGTTATGGGAGTACCGTTAGAAAATTCTCAAATAAAATAAGGTATAGGACAAAGGGATGACTTGCGGACCTTAATTGTTAACTGTACATTAGAAAAAGTTAGAGAGTGGAGGAAAACTGTAAATAGGGTTTAGTACATAGAAGAAAGAAATTAAGATCACTGTAGAGTGTCTCACATTTGCTGGTGACTTGGAACTTATTACAAACTCACTTGAAAGTACACAAGAACGAATTACAGAACTACAACGTCAAGCGTCAAACGTGGATTACGACTATCATTGGAAAAAAAAAAAGTTCGTGACACACATCAGCAACGCCCCTGAAAAACTTTGAATAACAATAAAATATGTAAAGCTGACTATTTAATACATAGAGAACGGATATCAAACAACATGAAGGAAAAGCCCCCGAAACAGCTCCGTTACATAAAGTGGAGTGGCCCTTTAAATTGTAAGAAAACTATATACTAAATATCCTTATCCAGGAAAACAAAACCGAAAAGCTATTAAACAATGGTTAGACCAAAAGTAGTCTGTACAATCGTAACCATGAAACGGACTACGAAGGAAGAGCTTGAAAAACTAGAAAAAAATTCAAAGAAGAATAATAAGAAAAATAGTAGGACCCTAAAGCAGCAGTAAATCAGCAAACAAATTAAAATCTAATAAAGAAGGATATTAGAAAGTAAAGTTAACAGCTGTAATGGGAAGCACGGAATCAAAATTGCATAGACACATATGTAATATGAATAACAACAGAAAAGCTAAACAAATCTTTGACATACTAAATAACCAAAGAACCAAACCCACGTGGCTAAGGGACATAGGGAGAGATATCGAAAATGTGGAGTTGTTATGGACTCAAATAGAAACAGAACACTGTTTGAAGAAATAATGGAAGGGCAGGCTGTCGGACCATGTAAACATAAAGAACTGGAGGAAAGTGGACAAAGAAGAGCACGAACAACATTGTCGAAAAATGAAGGAAGTGTGTTTGCAAAAGAAACTGAAGTTTAAAACAAAGACGCTGAAACACTGTTGATTTATAATACTATCTAAAAGAGCGATTCGAAGAAAAGGATTTTCTCCCACTTGTAGTCCTTATCCCATCATTCAGCAAACATTTTACACATGCTATCCTAGTTCCATGTTTTGAATTTATACCGTGACGACAATAAAGTAGCGAATGTGGCAGTGAGTACAAACGTTACAACTTGTCACTTACTATCAATCGGATGTATTTTCACTGTAATCATCAGTGCTTCATATTGATCCTTCAGGCCGAAATATGTAGAAAAGTGAAACATAAATCTATCTGTTACACTACAAGAACAAGATTTTGATGCTGTTGCCGTCTTCAGCCTGAAGACTGGTTTGATACAGCTCTCCATGCTAATCTGCCCTGTGCAAGTCTCTTCATCTATCATAAATACTGCACCTATATTCAGTTTAAACTGATTTCTCTACAGTTTGTGCAACCGACCCAAACATCTCTCCATTACTAAATTTACAAATCCTTGACGCCCAGATGTTTGTCCTATCAATCGATTCAATCGTTTGTTATGTTGTACTCCACTTTTGTTCTCTCTGATTCCATTTTGTAACTGTTTTTTTTTTTTTTAGTAATCCCAATTTCATATCTAATCTTCCTCTCTGAACGGTTCATAAACCAAATTTCGCTTTCGTACAAGACTACACACCAAACGCAATCAGAAAAATTGCCTAACAATTAATTTTATTCTTTTTGAGAAACAATCTTTTTGCTATTTCGTTTGTATTTTATGTGCTCTGTCCTTACAGATAGCGTTATTATTCTGCCCAAAAAGCCAGTATCACGTACGACTAATTTATTCACAAACACGAGACATAAAGCGGCTATCCTCAACATCCACATTTTTGTTTTCATTCTTATTTACCTCATAACCTCAGCGTCACGATGTACACTCACTATCCATTCTGTTAAACTGATCCTCCTGCCATATGTTTTACTTTTAGTGATGTTCATCTTATAGACATGTTTCTAGTTTCAGTTGTGTATGGGGAAAAAGTCTGTACAACGACACATACAGATGCAGAAGTACAACTTCAAACAGTAGGATTTATTATGATAACCGGTTTTAGCAAACTACGTTGCCATAATCGGGTCTGCAAATGATATATCAATGTCTTCAAGCACACTGGAATCCAATGGAGAGGGGTGGAATACAGTTTCACATAGACTTGTACGATATCGTAGAACATAACATACTTTCTCCAATACGTTTCACTGAAGCTTGACCAAATACATTTTTTATCCATCATATTACAGAACGATATTTCATGAACATGAGAACAATAGTATATCAGCAAGCCAAGTATGTAATACGGTTACATAAAACAACGTACATATTGCGCTGCTTATAGAAACTCGTGTTCCTACATTAGTAGAATTTTCTTAAAGGTGGTTTTATATAAACAAATTTTCCTGTCAGTACCTATTTTACACAGACCTCGAGCACTATGCTAGTATGTAAATCTCGAGCCATAAGTTGATACCTAAATATACTCTGATTTGTGTATAGCAAGCTACATATTCTGCCTGCACTTTATAACATGCATATTTTTATGGTATGTGTTTCTGTAATAAGGACATGCCGTATGACTTGTTTCACCACTTGTGTATGAAACGATACATTGAAGACATGGTGCTTCTTGTTATGTTTTAAGGTGGTTTTAAGTTTTATATGATATTAATTTATAATTATTTAAACAAAATTATAACGTACTCTGTTTTGGATTATTTATTTATCGTATGTCTGCAGTGGAACATTCCTGTGTCGTTGATTTGTCTTTATACGTTACATGACACGCCGTATATTGAACTACTACCGGATGTGCCACTGGTTGCTGGTTGTAACATCTACGATGTTTACTTGAGAATGACCGTCTTCATTCTGCTAATGTACGGCATGGGCTTGTATAATCAGTGCAATATGTACGTTGTTTTATATAACAGTTATTTTATTCTTGACTGGCTGATATACTAGTGTTCTCATTTTCATGAAATATCTTTCCCTATGTTACGATATAAGATGCATGGCATAGTCAATGAGCCGGCCGGGGTGGCCAAGAGGTTCTAGGCGCCACAGTCTGGAACTGCGCGACCGCTACGGTCTCAGGTTCGAATCCTGCCTCGGACATGGATGTGTATGATGTCCTTAGGTTCGTTAGGTTTAAGTAATTCTAAGTTCTAGGAGACTGATGACCTCAGAAGTCCCATAGTGCTCAGAGCTATTATTAGCATAGTCCATCTACATTTAAAATTGTATTCCACCGAATTACATCTAATCCCAGTGTGCGGGAACCTGTTTGTCTATGTTTTACAGATCTGGTAATGGCAAGGAGTTTGCTGAAATCAGTTGTCGCAGTAGATACCGTACATTAGTGATCTTGGCTGTTTGACGTTGTATTTTTGTTTCTGCATTAATCTCGATCGCACAATGAACAAGTATGGTATAGGCTTTAGCCATTAACAATAAACGATGCTTGTATGCAGGACAGGACGATGTTGCTACTCGCTTGCGACAGATCCAATTGTTCACAGAGGAAAAGAAGCTCGTTTGTGAAGGCTGCAGTAGGAATCGCCGATATTTCACCGGCTGCCATCCAATTACCAGAGCCGCTTTGTGCAGTTAGACCATATATATTTCGATGTCTGTGCAGCCTGGCTGCCACTTGTGTTATGTGCGACGCAGTGGCAATGGTGCAGTGTGATGGTAGCACACAAAACAGCCGAGGGTGGGAGGGAGAGAGGGAACGAGCTTTGTCAACCGATCTAATTCAATTTCCCGCATGTCAAGGCAAGTGATTGGTACAGCGGTGCGCCACCGCGAGAATCCTTTTCGTGTGGACGGCCGTTGCTCCTCATCGTTTTCGCCTGCCCCTCAGGAGCGAACAACAACAACAACAGGCAATTCTCTCTGGAAGATGTGGCCTCCCTCTAGCCCACTCCCCTCTACCTCTGTGCTCTGTGGTGCCGGCAGCGCTGGCGCGGCCTGCAGATAAAATGTCCTGTCACTCCCAACTCCCGGCGCCAATTAATTTTACGTCTCGTCGGCACTACCATAAGAGGTCTTACGGATTTAATTCTTTTACGGTCGGTTTTTCCGTCTTTGATTTCAGCCGTAGGTGCAGGATTCCATGCTATTAGTAACTTTTAGGTCTCCCTCTCTCTTTCATCCCTGTTCCTCTCTCTCTCTCTCTCTCTCTCTGTTTGTGTGTGCGAGTGTGTGTGTGTGTGTGTGTGTGTGTGTGTGTGTGTGTGGGAAAGCGTTTACTTTTACAAAGCAATACTTTTTCAACTTTTCATCGTAATCCCCTTGAACATTTATGTTGCTCCACTGGGCTACAAGCTTTTCTATTCCGGCTGCAAAGAACTCTTCATCTCGATGTTTGAATCAATTTCCCACGAACTTTTCCACGTCCTCGTTGTCCTGGAACCTCTTCCCACGTAATGCCTCCTTCAGTGCAACAAACAAAGGGAAATCACTAGTTGCTTAATCCGGACTGTAAGGGGGATGAGGCAGTAGTTCCCAGCCCATTTTGCCAATGGTTTCACGGGTTAGTTGAGAAATATGAGGGCGTGCGTTGTCTTGCTGGAGAATCACATCCCTCCTCTGAGATCCACGGCGTCTCTCTCTCATGGCTGTCTTTACCTTGTTTAAAAGCAAATCCGATTAGTATTGGCTGTTCATTGTACGCTGCTCTTCGAGATAATCACAAAAAACTGGATCTTCAGCATCCCAAAACACGTCAACTTGACCTTTCCTGCTGATCCTTGAGTTAGGAATTTTTTCTTGACAGGTGATTGGTGTGCTTCCACTCCATACTTTGTCTTTTTGATTCTGCTCATAATAGTGAACCCAAGTTTCATCACAAGTTAAAATTTTCTTGAGAAAGTGCTCACCTTCTCTTTCATAACGTTCCTTTAGCTCAGTGCACACTCTCAACCATGTTTCTTTGTGTAGGTACGTCAACTCCTTTGGGACCCGTCTTGCCCATGATCTGCGGTACTTCAGCTTGTTACAGATAATGTTATGAACTGTACCAGTACTATCTTGAACCCTATTAACTATAATTTCCACAGTCACACGTCGGTCGGCACAAACAATGTCATCAATTCGACTTTCAAGTAAGGGAGCTGAAACTGCTACTGGTCGGCCAGAACGGTGTTCGTCAGTTACTGAATCACGATCTTTTTGAACTGCTCTGCCCATTTGTAAAAATGTTCACGTTTCATATAACCTTCTCCATAAACGTAAGGCATTCTACAGTATATATTCACTGGCTTCTCGTCCTTCAACAAGTAAAAAACGAATAACAGAACAATGTTCGACTAATGTGGACATTTCAAGTGGACTCGCCATCTTGAAATGTATTTTTGAGGTTATAAACAAAACAACGTTGATACATCAGCTGCCGAGGGCTCATCCCAGTGATGCCAACTTAAAGCTGTAAAAGTACCAAACTTGCCCTACTAACAGTTTTTTCCCCAGACCTGTTTGTCTAATTAATGACTGACCCCCCCCCCCCCCCTCTCTCTCTCTCTCTCTCTCTCTCTCTCTCTCTCTCTCTCTCTATATATATATATATATATATATATATATATATATATATATATATATGGATTTGATTGTATCTTGGTATACTATTGTAAACCTACATTAAAGTAAACACAACTCCTAGTATAATCGATGCGAGGCGGAACTTCGAAGAAAACCTCGATCGTCTCTGTCAGGAGAAACTGAATGCTGTCATATCCAAAAATCATGTCCATGTCTGTGATTCTAGAAATGTCCTCTTAGATATGAAAACCAGTAGTGGCCACTTCTTCTTGTTTCACTAATCTATTAGTATAAAGAATTGTATCATATCTCTAGCCTTTGGCAGTGTCAATCACACTTACAAAATTTTTAGTAAGGAACATTCCATCATCGATTTTATAAAAGTTGTTTAATCCGTCAAGAGCTATATAATCACTTCGGGGCGGATGTTACTGCAGGATTTGTATCTGGAAGTAGGAGTACGTTCAACTGTACCTAGGTGAATACGTCGTTATTTACCCGTGTAGAATTATGATACCATCATTTCTGTGGAGCCGCACGGCCAAGTCATACAAGTGTATAAAAAAAGGAAAATCTACTCGCGTTGGTTTTAGATTTTTCGTTATATCCTTTACAGATGGCCAGTGGTGCGAATTTTTCAAAAACGGAAGTCAACAAAGATCGGACTGACCCAACTGTGGCGAGCTAACAAGCTGTGGTTGTCACGCAGCACGAGTACATAATGCCTCAACATTAAGCCACAGTTTTATTCAGTACATCCATATTCCATTGCTTAGGTAACCATTCAACGTCACAAGCATAAACTTTTTATGTCTGCAACTTCTGTGAACATGATCGCTCAGCCGTTGGTCGTTTTGTATACTGTCTGGCGTATACTTTTCAAACGTAGCATATTGTGTGACAGTGGAACAGAAAAGACCACTTGAAGACAAAAGATAAATACAAAATGCAGTAGTCCTTTCAGCACTTGTCAGGAGTAGTATTATTCCCATTAAATGAGTAGGGGTCAGTATCTCCTAGCATTATTTTGTAGGAAAGGAGGCGAGAAGCTTTGCAGATATATTGGTTTTTGTTGCAGCTACGAGACGTCCGTAGCAGTTTTGCCTCGGACTTACAAGAGGCTAGTTTTGTTCAAACACAGCAGTTAAAATATTATCTGATATCCCACAGTAGCATAAGCTCTATGTAATACTTGTTCCAAATTCGTTTACAACAGCACAAAAGGCTGGACCATTAAAACATTTTTCAAAATTTCAAGATTACATTTGAAAATTTTCGCTGTTGGTTACAAAATAAACTTGTGTTTCAAGACCTAATCGCAGATTTTTCCGCGATAATTGTAACAGTGTACTGAAACAAGTTATTCATGTTTACAACCTAAACAATTTCATTACGTACGAATTTCGATTATTAGAAATGACATGATGACACAGTAAAGGTAAGGAGTGTATTCTACATGACAAAGAGATGCTTAATAGAAATATAAAGTGAAACATTTCTAAGGTGCAATAACAACTGTCCCTACATTGTTACCCGAAATAATTTATGGGTTCTACACAAACAGCAAGAGAGCCACATAAACCAGGTATCTTAGAAAAGTGGAAACACCTGCGTGGCCATATGATTCGGTTATAGTTATATAAGAGAAGGGTTTAACAATTAAAGCTTACAAATGAAATTCAATACCATGGAAGAAAGAAATAAGAGCTCACGACGAGAGCGAATAACAAAAGATTTCATCTGAAACTCGATATCGCAGGAAACATAGGTACATAAAGGAAGCTAGGGGCATAATAATCGGCCTGTGGATGTAATCTAAGATGCAGATGTTTACCTTCTGTAAAAAATGTCAAAAATTATATCATTTTCTGGTTCTGTTGCACTGCAGGCTACACTCGTCCGAGGCGCCTGCTAAACCATATTTGTTAAGATGGCCCCAAGAACTTCGTGTGTAACGGAACAGTTATCGTCAGAGCAACGACGTATAGGTCAATATTTGGGTACCAAAGGGCACAAACAGAGTGAAATTAACAGGAACATGCGTGACATGTATGGGGACGATTGTATGTTATCCGGAGGTGTGCATTCTTCCTAGAGCTCCGTGTGAATCTTAGTGATTCGCCACGCCCCGGGCAGCCGGTAACAGCTGCAACCCCGGAGAAGGTCGGAACCATTGAGGCGGCAATTTTGAACGACCGACCTTCAACATCTGATATGGACCGGTTTACGGCATTGTTTATGACACGTTGAAATTTCGTGAAGTTAGTGTTCGCTTGGTGCCTAAGAACCTGATAGACAACCACAAGGGTCAGCGATTGATGAAAAGCTTGTTTCACTTAACGAGCTACGCCACAGAAGGGCATGACTTCTGAAATGATTCGTCATTGGTGATGGGCCCTGAGGGTACCAATAAAAGCCCCAATCAGGCCTCTATGTAGTGGAAACATGCTGGTTCCCCAATACGAAACAAATTCAGAGTGATTCAGTCTGCTACCAAAGTCCTCGTGACGGTGTTCTGGGATATGCATGGTGTGTTATTGGTGGACTTTGCTGAAGACGGGACCGCGGTGAATGGTGCAGCCTGTATTAAAACCGTGGTTGAATTGCGTCATACGCTTCGTGACAAACGCCATAACATCAATGCTGACGGTGTCAAACTTCTCCATGACAATGCTCGCCCACACGTAGTCTCTCTTGTTCGCCAAATTTGGGTGGGAGTTGCTCCAGTCTCCATCATACGGTTTGGACCTAGTACCGTCGGACTTTCATCTGTTTGGTCCTATGAAAAAATTCCTGGCTGGCCAACACTTTGCGACAAATGTGGAAGTGAAATCAGCAAACTACAGATGGCTGTACTCCAACCGAACGGACTAATACTAACAGAGCATGGGAAACTGGTACGACGATGAGAGAAATGTGTTGAGAACGTTGATGGCTATGTAGAAAATTAGGATATGTAAGTTCATTGGTGACTTTTATTTATTTCGTTGCCTATTAAGTTTTCCGGTGATAAAATTGTTGTGCGTTACTTCCCGCTCTTCCAAGAGATATCGCGAAACACGTATACGGGACGTAGAATTACCTGTTAGTAAGTGAGTGTAATATTGTGCTTGAAGCTACCTTAACGGTGAAATTTAGGTAATAATATTTCTGAAAGGATGTAGAAATTGCCATATAGTGATTTAACGACACATCCACCTTCTGCCGCGGGAAAAACTGTGTTCCTCTGTGAACATATTTTCCCCGCTAGAATAGTGCAACAGAAGGCCAGTCGGAACAAGGAGACTTCTTATTCACCAATTTGTTTGTGAACTGCATCTTACATAATACGTAATATTTTGTCAGAAAGCGAAAATTCTAGCTTCATAGTAAATTTGAGCAGCCAGTTTAGCACCAACGTGACCAAACACAAAAAGGCAAATATTTTTTGGCGTTGAGAGTATGAGTAATCCATCATAAGAAACAATGCCTAGTACGTGATCATCTCCAGTACACTAACTGCAGAACGTATTTGATGACCATAAATCAGGCTGCTCCTTTAAGACTTCTTTTACTTCTATTTTCCGTTACTCATTCTACTTAAACGTGGGCTAATTTATCTCACTGAGTCAGGGAGGCAGAGCTGTATCGTAGGGGTAATAAAGGACCCACTGATATGTCATCTTTTGTTGTAAATCAAATGACACATTTTCCCTTAAATTCAGACATGATATCATCTGAAGTGAGGAAGACTTGCAGAACTTTTTGAATGAACAGAACAGCCTAATGAGCACAACCAACGGATTGAGAATAAACCGAAGAACGAAGACGGTAGTGAGAAGTAAAAGAAGTTAGAGTAGCGATAAACGTGCCATCACAATTCGGGATCACGGGGTAGACAAAGTGAAGTAATCCTGCTACCTTACAAGCCAAATAACACATTAAGGACGAAGCAAGGAGGACATAAAAAAGCGTACTGTGACGGGGAAAGAGGGCAATGATGGCCAGAAGAAGTGAACGAATATAAAACCTCGGCCTCAATTTAAGGAATATATTTCTCAGAACGTACATTTGGAGTACAAAATTGCGTGGTAAAACAGAATACACAAATTTTAATTCCTGTTTAAGTATGTCACCTAGTATCGAAACTACGACTACTATTAATGCTACTGCTAGTAGAAAGAGAGAAACAAACGGTATCAAATAGAGTGTATATGTAAAGTCGTACGACATCCCGCTTGCCTGCCACACAGAACTGAAGTTCCGTATGTGAACCTCTCCAATCAATGGCTGAGCCCACCTCAGATGCTGGGACTGATATCGCAGATGCGTGCCACGCAGTTCGAGATTTCCGCCTCGAAACCTTGTGATGAAAGAAACTTAGATCAGGAAGATTTGCTCGGCAAGGTGATGAAGGTTAATGGGATACACTCAGTTTCTTAACATGATAATATGCACCTACGTGGTACTGTAAACTTTGTTCTTCTCTGTGTCTCATGAAGCTAGGAGAGGTTCCAGTATGAGACTCGTCCGATGGACTGACACATTATACTCGCCGCTCATACAGTGACTAAGTTACGCTAAATGCCGACACTGGTTTCAGCTTTTCCTCTCTCAATGTAATCAGTCACTGAAAAAACATTTTTATACCACAGCATTAGTCATCAGTCAACTAAGTAACCTGGTTTGCATATGAAACGTGGCACACAACCCACTGAAATTACATCTTCTTCAAGGACTTCTAGAGATCATGTCGCAGGCGCACACAATTTTAAAAAAATACTGTTCTTAAGGTCTGCTTCCTTGCTTTGCAAAACTGTGTTTTTTATTTTAACGAAAGTAAAATAGCTAATGCTTGATCAGCAGTGGAACAGGAAGTGTATTCTGCGGTCCTCGTTTACGTAAAACATGACAGAATTTTTATTTTAGCAGAGATACCCATGTATTTCCACATTTGGTTTCATAATTTTTCTGCTAGTATACGGCGGTGATAAGACAAACTAATTAACAATTAATATCGTCCTGTGTTACTTGAATTTTATTTTAATGACTGACAGTCTATCAACAAACTTTGTTTTGAACCAGACTAAAACATTAGTCAGTGTTACCAAATACTCCAAGTTTTCCTAAACTTTCAAGTAATAGTATGACGATAAAATTACTTGGTATGAAATGTAGTTGTTCACAAAATATTTCAAGGTACATTCTGAATTCGTGTAGAGATCCTTGCAGCAGTGAAGAATAGAAATAGATAATAATTGTTTTAGAGCATGCTGCAATCTATGAAAATAATTATTTCAGAATGTGGAATCAAAAGATTCGTAGATACTCTAAATGGGGATTAACGCTGAACAGCAAACGCCTACATGTAGTAGATCCGTCAACCCGTGCAACACCTGCGTCAAAAGGGTTGCATAGCAAGGCAGGCTTCAAAGCGACCGACCAAACTAATTTTAGGAATGCTGATCTGTAGATCTATACTGCAATTTCACCATATTCCTCCACAACTATAGTTTACAAAATATAATATGTAATGCTGGCCTGACTACTGTGAAGACATTTAAGTACTAGTGTAATGTACTTTGAGTATTTAACTGATTCTCTCTCGCAGTCCGTGCTCAACATAACGTTGTTTAAGATATTAAATTATTAAAATGTTTTATTGTGATACCCTACTGCTACTTTAATTAATCACTTTCTTGATAATTTATCGATCGGTAACCTTCTCGCTATTTGCTATTACATGTCCTTAACCTCTATTTTGGGTGTGACTAATTCCACTACATTTCTTTGTGCTTCTTTTGTTGCGTTAGGTTGTAATTACGTCTTTACTGATTATTTACGGTGTTTTGTTATTTTATTTGCATCTTCATGACAATTTATGGATCTGCACGTTGTCCTTATTTGCAGTTTCATGTCCTAAACCTCTATTCACAATACGATAGCTTCTGCTACACTTTTTCGTGCGTATATTCTTACAGTAGGTTATAATTAAGTTCTTTATTCGTCATTTACTGTGAAGTATTATTTTATTTACATTTTAACATTATTTATTAGCGTGGGAGTTGTTGAAAGTGTTTTATTTCATTTTTCAGTTTATCAGTTCCAATTTATATTGTTATAGAATTCCACCCAAAATTATCACTTTCTATTTAGAAATAATCTAAAAGCAGTACAAATTTTGTAAATTATTGTACTATTTCATGTAATTCTTTAGAAACAGGCTTATATGTTATGCAATCATTGTTTAATTGCCTGTACGTTTATTTGCCTTGTAGGCAGATAATATTTTACTATCATCGGAATTCGGATTACCTATTATTCAACCATATCTTACAAAACGTAATTTATTCGTAAATTGTACAACGAGAAATTTGATGTGAACGTTTTACATGTCAGAGACTAAATATTAGTAAAGTACATAAGATAAACAATATCCTTTAATGCCATAAAAGTTGCATACATACAGCCGTCTCGGAAAGGCGGCTACACAGGTACTTCACACTGTAGGTAAAATAATTCATTCGTTATAAATTGCAAAATCATCTGCGGCTGTAGATGTGTAATTGTGCGATAGGAGTATGGCAAAACTGGACCTGACTGATTGTTTCAAATAGGCATTTTTAACTCTCTATTACAACAGCAAAAATTATGACACTCTTAAAGAATCTTTTGGTTACCTACAACGCAGTTAATAGCAGATTTCCGACCACAATATTTATTTTGAATTGGAACTAGCTGTGAGGCGCCGTATTTGAGAATTTCCGAAATAAGCTACAGCGCAAGAAATTTTTGAAAGAATAACTGATTGTAATACTACAGATTGTTATTCTGCAGTCTGTAGCAGAATCACAATACCCGCTACAAAAGCGCTACATCTTTTAAGTACGTTTTTACTGGAACACATGTCATTCGGTCTCAGAAACTCGCAATGGGATGCGACAAAAGACATAATTTTGCCATAAATTCTTCGAATAAACCTAGTTCAAGAAGCAGTATCAGAGACCTCAGTAATGTTTATCAATCTTTCGAGACGCCATGAACTTTAGTAAATGTACTATATTACTGCTCAATGTATTCCTGTACCATGAGAGAAAGTGCACCATCACAAAACACTATGCTCCTTTATCACTTTATTTTTGAGACCACAGATTTTGTAATTAGATTTCAGATTCTATAATATCTTGCGTCATGGATTAAGCATTAATGTCTTTGTGTTCCTGCAAAATATCATATTCCTTAAAATAAATCTATTAAGTAATCGCTGCATCAATTTTACTCCACAGTTGATTTGAAATTATCCTCGCTTCAGTTTGCAATTAAGGGGAGGGATGTTCATGGAATTGACTGAAAATGTCAATTTTGATGATATTTTTTAGTAGTAGAACTGAAGAAAGATATGTTCCCAAAGTTTCAGTGAGCAAATCTCACCCACAGTGGCTGAAAAATAATTAAGTATGTGATACGACCTTCCTGCCACGCCCACTTTTTGCAGCAAACCTTCGATACTAGCTCAGTGAACTGCGATTCTGTATATTACTTTCAAACAAATTTGCACCTGATACTTCTAGAAGGCCGTGGTGTGTACTCTTCAGTTTTATAGTTCACCTGTGGCTCTATTCTGCATTTTAGAAACATTAACAAAACAGCTGCTTCGCTAATGAAGAATCAATTCTTATTTTGCTTTGTGCTACTCACGGACATGGCAAAGTTATCGGACACAATTCATCCAGTGTCAATGACATGGAAAGGCAGTACGGGCTGTATATTTCCACATGGTCAACATACGAATATCTCATTCATCATCTGTGCCACATTATCTAGCCTATCCTGAACTTCTAAAGCAGTGAGTTCATGGCGGCTCGGAGAATCCAAATATGTCTCTAAATTCACTCACATGGAAACGATGCCCTAGATACCACGTTTTGATCTCCTACAGTTATCATAATTGTAATGCAAGATGCAGTTCTTGTTCTAATGATGGTACCATATGGAAGATGAAGGTATTAGTGACAATGGGCTTTAAGATAGGAAATTTTACTCTAAAAATCTTTAGAAAAGCATGCAAGGTTTAGTGGCAGTTTCCACTAAAGTTAAAATCTTCTGGGCTGTTAGGCCGCGTCATATTTCCTCTAAAATAATCGACCTTTCGACCCCTCTGCTGGTATCCTCTTCAAGATCTTCCGATGTCCAATTCAGTAAGAACACTCGTGTGACGCGGCCTAACAACCCAGAATATTTTAACTTTAGTGTTTTGGGAAAAGATGATATACAGCACCCCTCTCTAACTGAAATATCAGTTAAAGTCCCTGTAAAGGTAAGATGGCATAAAACAAGAAAGCAAAAGAGAAACCTTGAGGGGAAACGAGACCCTAAGTACAAACCTGGGGCAGTCTGAAGACGTGGCATAAGAAGAACCGTTACGCTGAACTTTAAATTAAAAATCCTGAAAATTATGTTTCTTTAAAATTTATGTACATTTGTCTCGTAATCTACGAGTAAGAAATCTAGAACTAAGAAATTTTGTACATTCTTTTTTATAAACCTAATAAAAGTTATCTCAATTGTAAATTTTCAAATTCTAAGTGAAAGCTGAGATATGGGACACAGTTCTTAGAGTTTTGGATGAATTTCATATTATATTTATAAAATCATAATTTTAAAAAAATATTAAAATTTTCTTGTTCCATATATTCCCTATTGTGTTATGTTCAAAGAACCTTACGACAGACTCTTGCTGATTGAAAAGAGGTTACACAGAGAAAATTTTGTTGAAGTCTGTTGAGTAGTTTCTGAGAAAAAGGTGCATTTTTTTTAAACAAAATGTTTAAATTCCATAGAAAGATATATGTGTAATCTAAAGAACTTAATACTAAAAATGTTAATTTCATGTAAAGCATGGTACACTGTTTCATTGCCGTACTGTCGAAATTGTGGATGTGATTCATGTTTTTCACAGTGTGTGTTTTTCACGAACGTCCCCCTTAATGCATGTTATTTTTTTCTGACTAAATTGTCCTAACAGGAATCCGAAAAGGATTGCACAGAATAGTTCACGCCCGTGATCGGGCTATTGGCGATCGGGCTATTGGCCTGACGGTGATTAGAATCCAGCCTTTGTCGCAGCGGCACTAAGAGGGGGAGGGTTTGCGGGCCTACACCCCGGGCCGCCTTTTACCCATGGAAAAGATCCACGGTAATTTGATAGCAGACTGAGTAGGCCTCGGGCCCTGCCTCTATCCAGCACTGAAATAGGAACATTGACGCTGCAGGATAGTCGATACAATCTCGGCAACAGATAGGCCCAACAAAGGTTATGTCAACTACGCTGCAGAAGCTTTACGAGGAAGCCCTTACAAGTCCTCCATATAGTCCCAGTCTCTGTCCACGCGATTTCCAAATGTTTGGAGTTCTGTAGAAAGGCATTTACCGACATCAGTTTACTTTAGTTAAAGAGGTGCAAACAAGAGTACAATTGTTGTTCTCTAGGCGACAGCAAACATTGCCCATGAAGGTGTTGAGTGTCTTGTCTCACTACGTGGTAAATTTATTAGCAGTTACGGCGATTACTTTTGAAATAATCAACACTTTACATACCTTTTTCCCATCTGTCTCCATCTCCATTTCATTTGACTGTCTTTAACACATCAGTCGTTATCGCCAGAGTCCTCTCAAACATGACAATGTGGATGTGCCAGTGGGACTAACATCTCAGACATGTTGCCACGAGTTGTGGTGTATGCAGTGTGGTGTAGTGGTTAACGTCGCTAGCTTACAGATACGGGTCACCAGTTCAAAGTCGACCACCAGCAATTATTTCTAATTTCGTACTTAATTTTTCTGGATGGTTCTTGAAACATCTTATGTTTTTAATCTTTGTACATCTGGAATACTCGATGGTTGTGTCAACAATAATTTTCTGGAATATTCGATTGTTGTGTAAATAACTACACACTCCGTTCACGAGCACAGAAATTCTTATCAGGGACGCTATATTTCTCTGGCAGACTTCAATATTGGCTTGAGGATATAAATACCAAAATATAGTTCTAAATTCTGCATTCTCTACGCTATTTAAATTTTCTAAGTGATCAAAGTCATTAGAATATGTGATACGTACTACATTGCAAGCCATTTCATTGGGTAAACGTTCAATGTCACCTGCTGCGCTACCAGTGTCTTTTAAAAAGACTCTAAGTCTTAGACGATGGCCATGACGATCTGGATATCGCGTGCGATAGCAACACATCGCTGAGATGCACTGAATCGTCGTATGTTGCTGCAAGTAGGGCTCTGCTGATCCCATACTCGCTCGTACCGCTCACAAGTTCACTGATACGTACTACCATGCTCAACATCATCCGAACAACCTGCATTTGCTTGGAGCCCACATAACATAATTGTCTTACAGGCCCTCTGATTGCTTTCAGTACAGTCTTTTGACAATACAAAACGGTTAACATAAGTGGCCGATAGAGAACAATGCTCTGCATGGCAACAACTTCTAGTGCAAACAAGTACAACGATACCACAAATATCAGGAAATACATTATTAGAGATGTCACAGCACTTAAAGCAGTCCTGTCACAGGACGTGAAAACGTATGTGAATAAGGAGCTGAAGGTGCCACAGCATGGTATTCCAGGTTCCACTACCCTGCGAAGAGCGAAATTGAGAATCTGGCATGCCAGATTTTTTCCTCGTGTACAGGAACGTGGCCAGTAACATGTGGCACCGGTTTTACATCACAAGCTGAAGGTGCCACAGCATGGTATTCCAGGTTCCACTACCCTGCGAAGAGCGAAATTGAGAATCTGGCATGCCAGATTTTTTCCTCGTGTACAGGAACGTGGCCAGTAACATGTGGCACCGGTTTTACATCACAAGCAGTACTTAGGAGCGGCCACATTGTTTGGAGATGTAATCCGTATCTGTTGGCATTTTTTGCTATAGAATACGTGGTATGAGTATAAGCTGTTTGAAAGCCACAAAACATTGATGATCTCTCGAATATGCACCGATTTATTTATTTATTATAAATACTGCATTTGTTGTAATTCTTTTTGCATAGACAAGGGGCTGGAATGTTTTCTCCGTAGCTAGATGTCTTGACGCGACGGCCGCTCTTCGTTAGAAAGTGAACAAAGCCTACACAAGTTACACACTGGACTTTTTTGTTATTATGGAATATTCTCTAAAGTATTTGTGTCTATTTCTTGGTTTTATGTACAGTCTCATGTCTGTATGTTGCTGGTAAATATCTCTTTCAGCTATGGTGAGCAGCTTCAAAAGAAATCTCCTTCCATCGGAATGAAATTACGAAACGAATCACTTATTTTGAAACATATACGATATTTCACAATTCTTGTTACACACTTCTACAGGTTTTAGAGGAAACTTACTAGATCAAGTTTTACATGGGATCTCATCTCCGGAAGGGTCATACAACGACGCTACAGAGCGTCCAAGTTGTAGACGCCGGTGTCTGTAAATGTATGTATATAGAGGGTGATTTAGTGACGATGTTTCAAGGATGATGGAAAAAGATAAATGTATCAGTTTGAGATAAGGGTCCCTGTATCGGAAAAGAACAAGTCCTAAATTATAAACAAAAACCATTCTGATACCTTTGACAGTGAAATGCATGTACCAATGCTGTTGTTGCTAAGATTGTAGCGTAGGCAACTTTCAGAGGTGGTAGTATGGACACAAACAATAAAAATGTGCAGTAAACATAGACACTAAAACGCATACCTTAACAGCTATAAACACTTGTTCAATGGAGGAGACGTGTTTCACAGAAGCGCAGATGAAGAGGTTCTCATAGCTTCCAGGTATGCATTTTATACCCCACGTTTATTAGATATTTTTTCATGTTTTGCTCCATACTACTACCTCTAAAAGTCACATACGCTACATTCTTAGTTACAGCAGTAACGATAAGTATACTCCAATGTTAGAGTTACTAGAGTTATTTTGCTTTAAACTGCAACCCTCTGTCGCTAGAGGGCTCTGAACTATATCGCGTAACTTGGCGGTGTGTTACATAACTACGTCTGTGCTTGAGAGACAGGGAGCTGTAATCTAATTTCTAACTGCAGAAAACGTTAGTCCACACGTGAAGCACCGTCTCCTTCACGATGACAATGCTAGACCACACACGAACAATGTGTCATTTGCAACAAACCGATACTTTGCGCTCAATGCCATCGATGATCCATACCGTTCCTCCTTGGTTCCATGCGATTTTCATCTGTTTCCAGAACTTGAAGAACTCCTTCGAGGATTTGACTTTTATAATAATGAAGCGGTGCAAGCAGAGGTCATATTATCGTTCCATCAACAATGTCACACATTCTACAGTAACTGAATCAAGAAGCTCTTATCTCTCGTTGGGAGAAATGTGTCGTCACCATGGTGACTATATTGAGAAATAAATATGTAGACATGAACAATAAAGATATAGAATGTTGATAGGTTTGTTTTATTTAAAAAGCTTAAAGAATTTTCGCATAAAAATATGATGATATATCAGCACGACCTACTCCGCTCAATTTAAAAACCAAACTGATGTGGGTTTTCGATTGAGTTAACAAATAACTCCAGCTAGTATGTATTCCAGACCGTTGTACTGAATCATATGGTGTTTTTCTTCGAGGAACTCTACCAGGCAACGAGTCCAGTATCCTCGTCTGTGACACTCGCTAACAGAATGAACGCGGATATTTTACGTCCATTTACGTGAACTATGTGAGCTGTGTGCCAGACGCAAACAAGAGTTGCCACCTGGAGAGCGCTGCGGTCGCATGAGGAGCATGGCCCAACACGATTCATAACAGTCGTGCCCTAAATGACCAATCCTTCTACAAATATCACACGTAGCTGGAGCGGGATGGAAGACAATTATTCAGACGAGTGCAGGGTAGTATAGCAGCATCAGAAAATAGTAAAACGCAGTAGAAATTTTTATGAACAGGAAAGTAAGACAGAGGATGAGGTACTGTGGGCAGATAATGATGCCTATGTCGCAAGCTAAAGATGAAGGGACGGAGGAAGTATATGAGGGTATTGAATGAGCAATACAATGCAGAAGTGAAGATGAAAATTTAGTAGTGATAGGGGATTGAGTAGACGAAAGCCTTACGGGGGAATGAGAGAGGAGAAAGACTAATTGAGAAACCTCGCTCAAAGGCCCTTTCACCATGGAAACAGACATCGAAATATGTCCCACGATTCGATTAATATTGGGCACGGTTAAGAATATTCACACCTTCTGGCTACCAGTCCTACACCATCTATCTCCAGCTTAAAAGCGAAGACAATAATCATGTCTTAGAGAATTTAGAAAAATTCTAAACATTTTTTTCCCGATAACGTAAATATTAAAGTCCTTCGCTCTAAAGTAGTACCATTTGCAGAAGTAGTACGTTTAGAAAAAAACTACTTAGATATTGTACAGTACTGGAAGAAAGCCTGGGGCCAACCCGAGTGGCTGAGCGGTTCTAGACGCTACAGTCTGGAGCTGCGCGACCGCTACGGTTGCAAGTTCGATTCCTACCTCGGGCATGGATGTGTGTGATGTCCTTAGGTTAGTTACGTTTAAGTAGTTCTAAGTTCTAGGTGACTGATGACCTCAGAAATTAAGCTCCATAGTGCTCAGAGCCATGTGAACCATTTTTTGAAAGCCTGGGAAGATCCTGTGACTGCGGTCGTCAAGAATCTTCGCTGTATATCTGAACAATTATTTTAAATGAAAATGAAATTTTAATACAATACAACATTCACCACGAATTTTAACAATTAAATGGCTGTTGAATACCCCCACCTGTAAACACACATAACTATTGCTTGCTTCTACGTACAGGTCTCGGAAAGACCGGAAAGGTAAAATTTAGATTCGATCTCAGAGGGAGGTTTACCAGAAGTCATTCTTCCCGAGTACCATTCGCGAAAGGAGCAGGGAAAGGGGAAACGGCAGTGGTACACAAAGTACCCTCTGCCGTAAACCAAACAAGAAAGCGAGTTAATAATGCATTGTCATCTGCTTCTGTGCTACTTTTAAAATTCCAAGTGTCTACCTCATTGGAAAGCTTAAAACGAACTGTAAAATCTGTATCTAACAGACAAGAAAGTGCCTTACTTCTCCTGGTCCCCCACCACTGTATCCTGAGCCGCGCCTGCCCGCTGCTTGGTCTAATATTTGCTCCACTTTCGTCTGATCCCGTTTACATAACCAGTAGCGGTTTGCACAACATGCATACATGTCCGAAGGAGCTTTGCATTGTAATTCGGAATGACACAGGCTCTGCGATGACGTATCTTACCTATATTACGGAATATCACTGCCTGTATCGTTAAGAAATACGACGCAATGTTCCTTCAGACAAGCTTACATGTCAGAAGTAACAAATGGGCATTGACATGTGGGAGATGGGATTCTGTGTCTGGCCGAGATTCCTGTTCTGATGGTCGAAGCGGTTTAGTCAGCCATTCACATGAAGTGGGAAATTCGGGTGCAAATTCCGGTCCGGTACAAATTTCCATTGTCTTCGCCCCAATATACAACCGAATGAGGTTCATATTCGCAAATGCGAAAACATTTTCTAATGCTATTTTGCGAAAGCTGACATTTCGAGACCGTGGATGGGAACAAAGCACGGCTGCTTCTAGAAAAGAAGAAAACAGTACTAACCACTCTCAATAATTCTGTTTGTTTGCACATAGTGCCATTACCGGCTTAGAACCGATAGTCTTATCTTCAAAAAATTGTTCAAATGGCTCTGAGCACTATAGGACTCAACTTCTAAGGTCATCAGTCCCCTAGAACTTAGAACTACTTAAACCTAACCAACCTAAGGTAGGCACACACATCCATGCACGAGGCAGGATTCGAACCTGCGACCGTAGCGGTCACGCGGTTCCAGACTGTAGCGCCTAGAACCGCTCTACCACCCCGGCCGGCTCTTATCTTCAGAGTAGAGTAATTGTTGGCTCCAGAATGAAATTTTCACTCTGCAGCGGAGTGTGCGCTGACATGAAACTTGCTTACTTCCAGGAGTGGCTAGTTCTGCAAGGTATGCAGGAGAGCTTCTGCGAAGTTTGTGAAAGTAGGAGACGAGGTAATGTCGGAATTAAAGCTGTGAGGACGGGGCGTGAGTCGTGATTGTGTGTCTGAGTTGGTAGAGCACTCGCCCACGAAAGGCAGAAATCCCGAGTTCGAGTCTCGATCCGGCACACAGTTTTAATCTGCCAGCCAGTTACTTGGTGGATGTTTTCCCTCTCCCGCCCCGTGCAACGAACTTTCGGTACAATGGAATGGGGGAGGGGGGCGTGAGAGGGCACCCAGAAAGTAATGGCAACAATGACAAAAGTAATATAAACGCAGGCAGCGGTGTAAGGAAGAACTCGTCGGTTCTGTACCGGTAGTGGCGCCATTTTGTGCACATGAATAGAGTTATTAAGAGCAGCTGGTGCTGTTTCCTTATTTTAAAGAATCAGATAGTAGTCAACTGAACTGCAGAGTAATCATTCAGACGTGAATGAAGAAGCAGAGTGGGAAACACTATTATCGGATATAAAGAGAGGGGATGCTGCGTCAACCTGTCGAAAGGTAGGTCACTTGGACAAAAAAAAAAGGTAAATTCTTTTCAATTCGTTTCCATAGTCGGCACTTTAGAAAAATCTCCTCCCGCCCGTGCAGCAGCATTCTCGTAGCTACTGGCCGGTGTTTTCAGCGTCAGAGTTTGGACACATCGCGAAGCGAAGCGAGGACAGACGTAAGTGGGCCGCCCCGACGCCGACGCCGACGCCGGCGCCGGTCCTTATCGCGCTGGGCGCCGCACGGACAGCTGCCGCCGACGCGGCGTCTGCATCAGACAGCCGGCCAGCAGGTGGGGAGGGGGCGCATTCGTCCGGCAGCGGCAGCGCCAGCGCCAGCGCCCTTATCGCGGCCTGGCCCACTTCTGCACGCCGCGTCCCCACTCGTCCGCTCTCGTCCCGTCCGTCCCACCGCCGAGCTCCTCCCAATCCTTTCCAGGCCATGCAGGAAACGATTCCGATAGCCGAACCGGATGCCCCGGTCAAAAGCGAGTTTTCGAACTGCTGTCTCTTCGAACATTCGCAAACAGAAAGCGTTCTTAATGAAGCCGACAGCCTATATAAAAAAATTTACTTCAGAAAAAAATTGAGTCGTCATCTACATCTACATACATACTCCACAATCCACCATACGGTTCGGGGCGGAGGGTACCTCGTACCACACCTAGCATCTTCTCTCCCTGTTCCACTCCCAAACAGAATGAGGGAAAAATGACTCCCTATATGCCTCTGTACGAGCCCTAATCTCTCTTATCTTATCTTTGTGGTCTTTCCGCGAAATATAAGTTGGTTGCAGTAAAATTGTACTGCAGTCAGGCTCAGATGCCGGTTCTCTAAATTTCCTCAGTAGCGATTCACGAAAAGAACGCCTCCTTTTCTCCAGAGATCCCCACCCGAGTTCCTGAAGCGTTTCCGTAACACTCGCGTGATGATCAAACCTACCAGTAACAAATCCAGCAGCCCGCCTCAGAATTTCTTCTATGTCCTCCCTCAATCCGACCTGATAGGGATCCCAAACGCTCAACCAGCACTCAAGAATAAGTCGTATTAGTGTTTTATAGGCGGTCTCCTTTACAGATGAGCCACATCTTCCCAAAATTTTAGCAATGAACCGAAGACGACTATCCGCCTTCCCCACAACTGCCATTACATGCTTGTCCCACTTCATATCGCTCTGCAATTTAACGCCCAAACATTTAATCGACGTGACTGTGTCAAGCGCTACACTACTAATGGAGTATTCAAACATTACGGCATTCTTTTTCCTATTCATCTGCATTAATTTACATTTATCTATATTTAGAGTTAGCTGCCATTCTTTACACCAATCACAAATCATGTCCAAGTCATCTTCTATCCTCCTACAGTCACTCAACAACACCTTCCCGTACACCACAGCATCATCAGCAAACATCCCCACATTGCTATCCACCCTATCCAAAAGATCATTTATGTAGATAGAAAACAACAGCGGACCTACCATACTTCCCTGGGGCGCTGCAGATGATACCCTCACCTCCGACGAACACTCACCATCGAGGACAACGTACTGGGTTCTATTACATAAGAAGTCTTCAAGCCACTCACATATTTGGGAACCAATCCCATATGCTCGTACCTTAGTTAGCAGTCTGCAGGGGGGCACCGAGTCAAACGATTTCAGGAAGTCAAGGAATATGGCATCCCTCTGATACCCTTTATCCATGGTTCGCAAGATATCATGTGAAAAAAGAGTGAGTTGCGTTTCGCAGGAGCGATGCTTTCTAAAGCAGTGCTGATGCATGGACAGAAACTTCTCTGTCTCAAGGAAATTCATTATATTCGAACTGAGAATATGTTCGAGAATCCTGCAACAAACCGATGTTAAGGATATTGGTCTGTAATTTTGAGGATCCGTCCTTCTACCCTTCTTATACACGGGCGTCACCTGGGCTTTTTACCAGTCGCTCGGGGCTTTACGTGGGCAAGAGATTCGCGATAAATCCAAGCTATGTAAGGAACCAATGCAGTAGAGTACTCTCTGTAAATCCGAATTGGAATCCCATCAGAACCTGGCGACTTATTTATTTTCAACCAATTCAGCTGCTTCACAACCCCAGGGATGTCTATCACTGTGTCCTCCATACGGGAATCTGTACGAGACTCAAACGGTGGTATGTTTGTACGATACTCCTGCGTGAAAGATTTCTCAAATGCTAAATTTAAAATTTCAGCTTTCGTTTTGCTGTCTTTCGTTGCCAAGCCATACTGATCTTGAAATGTATTTTTATTTCGTTTTACCAGTCTCTACAAAATAATTTGTCATTTTCAGAAGCGTGGTATTGGCTGAGCAGATGCTAATATCTTCTTCGCAGAAGAATAATGCCGTGATGTGTCCAAAAATGTAGATATTGTATGAGATTACTGTGAACACAGATTTACAGAATGATAATTTACAATAACTGAGACACCTCTATGCACATAGATATGATTCAATTCCTGTAAATTATCAGTCTGACAGTATGCGTTAAGAACGATCACACAAAATACGCTCATTTCGCGACATATCATGGCATTAAGCTTCTGTGAACAAGGTATCGACATCTGATAAACAACTACTGCGGTTCTGAAGATGACCGATTATTTTGTGGAAACTGATAAAGCTAAATAGAAATATGTATGTAACTGACAACAGAATTTTATTCTGAAATATATACTACTATTGCTGAAATGTAGCAGCTGTGAATAAAATAATAAGGAATTTATTTATGAATCATATAGAAATTATTACAAATTACCAAATGAACGCGAACTAAGAATAACATTGAAACTTACTGGCAGATTAAAACTGTGTGCCGGACCGAGACTCAAACTCGGGACCGTTGCCTTACCGGAGCAAGTGTTCTACCATCTGAGCTACGCAACCATGACTCATGCCTCGTCCTCACAGCTTTAATTCCGCCAGTACCTCGTCTCCTACCTTCCAAACTTCACGGAAGCTCTCCTGCGAACCTCGCAGAACTAGCACACCTGGAAGAATGGTAGACCACTTGCCCGCGAAAGGTATAGGTCCCGAGTTCGAGTCTGTGTCCGGCACACAGTTTTAATCTGCCAGTAAGTTTGATATCAGCGCACACTCCGCTGTAGGGTGAAAATTTCATTCTAGAAACATCCCCCAGGCTGTGGCTAAGCCATGTCTCCGCAATATCCTTTCTTCCAGGAGTGCTAGTTCTGCTAATGTTCGCAGGAGAGCTTCCGTGAAGTTTGGAAGGTGGGAGACGAGGTACTGGCGGAATTAAAGCTGTGAGGACGGGGTGTGAGTCGTGCTTGGGGAGTTCAGATGGTAGAGCACTTCTCCGCGAAAGGCAAAGGTCCCGAGTTTGAGTCTCGGTCCGGCACACAGTTTTAATCTGACAGGATGTTTGATATCAGCGCACACTCCGCTGTAGAGTGAAAATTTCAATCTAAGAATAACACTGATAAACAAACATCTAGGTTACAAATATGTTGATGTCATTGCAGAATGTTCGAAAATCAGTTTCTCATATTGGCAGAAATGATGCTTTGAAAATTATAAAATAACAGACAAAAAGTCAAATAGCTGAAAATTTTTTATTGTAGAATTATGCCCGAAATGGCCTTTCTGCGCCAGCTCGATAATCCCTGTAGTGTCTGTGTATAGTTAGAAGCATTTCTAAACAATAATACGTTACCGTAACGCCAGCAGGTGTCAGTACGTGTACGAAAAAGACGATTCATTTGCTTAGAATCTTGATTTTTTTTGTGCAATATTGACTTTCGAAAGTTTATTTCTGATCTTATAGTATACAGTTCTGTCCTTCAACTGACAATGAGTGCTAAGGAGGTGTACTTGGGCAGAAAAATCTAAGAAAACGTCGTATCCACTTGATGTCGAAGCAGTACACCATCAACTTGGTCATGTTTTTTTTTTTTTTTTTTTCATTAGGATACGAAGCTGTTGCTGTTGGAAACTGCTCATACTATTGGTTTAGTATTTTACTTAATGTGGCAGTCCCTCCACCCTTTGTTTTTTAACGTCGGGAGCTATAATGGCAATGGCGCTGGACGCCTCTCTCCTGATTTGGCCACGGTTGGCTGTATTTTGTCGACACGGTGCTTAGATGCAAACAGATCGTTTCTAGTTATTTCTTACTTCTCATCGCCCTGTTCGGTTCTGTTTATTGTGTTTGGTGTTGCCAGTCAAATCATGTACGAGGAAAAGCGTGTAAGCAGCATTGCGTGTCTTAAAACTTGTGCTTAAAGGATTTGTCTTTGCCTAATATTCTGGCCGCGCGTTGTTAACCGTGGCCGATCTTGTGCGGGATAGAGTTGCTTGAATCTGAAATTTTTTATACCTTTTTAAAGAGGCGGAAAAGAAAAGGCCTCAGCATCAAATATTAAACTTTTCTACTCATTGATTTCTAACTTAGCAACAGCGCTGGTGAAATGAAAGCAGCGCGTGGTCCTGATATTCGGTTTTTGTAATTTTTTAAATTTTAAAATTGAAGCCGTGGCATGGTTGTCCAATTGTTGAGTCAGACCAGTGGGGCAAGTCTGTAGCGTTCTTCTCAAATATTATTGAAAATTTTGTATGACTTACTAGCGCTCGTTGCTGTTCTCTAAAGCTGTGCTCTTGTTAAAATATATACTCTCTTTTGTTTACATGATAATAACATTTGGTAATAATTTGAAATTTAAGGTTCCCGTTTTTATGGGCTTGTTTATGAAAAGGTATAATTTTATAAAAGCCCCTGTTTCATTTTATACCTGTTGCTGGTATCCGAACTGTTACTTCCGTTTTAACATTTTTTGTACTTACTGTTTAATGTATTCGCTGCTGATCTCAGAAATTGTTTCTCTTATTGTATATACAATGTTTTTAAATGGTAATAAAATTTGTCAAATGATGAATGGTGAGTATGTACAAAACCTGGCTCAGTCCTTTCTCATATTTGATTTAGGTTAAGCCGCACTCTGATAGGTCCGATTTCACCAACACAGAATAGATATGAGGCTGAGAGATGTTCGGAGGGAGTCGGTCTTTCTGCTAAGAAACTGGAAGATAGTGAACAGGAGTTTCATGCGAATTACGGATTGTGTTATAGGATTAAATTTTTTTTTACCGTTTTCTGTGTTCTATCTCAACACGTTAAACGTAAAACTTGCAATGGACACATCATGTTGCAAGAACAAAGTCATTGGCGCTTAGCATTCACACTAATTATTGCTGGTACAAACTATCCAGAAGTTGTTAGATAAAGTACTAAATTTGTACAGGACGCGTATGAAGTCAACCATAGAATCGTCCTAACAATGCGCCTGGTTGGAGTACGGCTAAACGTAATTGTAAAGTTTTGAGCGTTCTCAGATCTGACGCGACAGATATTCAGTTCCTCTGATGAACTAGTGGGTATGGTTTCGATAGAGACGGAAACTTTACGACGGCCCAGTCGTGGGATAGCAGATTAATGGTAAGGGTTTTCTAAAGGTAGAATTTCTTCATTTGTCCATGTCTGTACCACATTTCAAAACATCAGACGCGTTTTCCTCTGAATATGATTTTTCAAAACGGCATGCACTATTACTCCAATTGAATTTGAAAATTTTTTCCATGACTCTGGAATAACATTTGAAAGTGAACCATTAAGAGATTTTCGATTAGTTAATTTAAAATATTTTTACTAACAAATGACTGTCCTCTTTTGGTCAGAACTACGAAGATTTTATTCACCCCCTCGACATTTACACAATATTCAATATTTCTAAAATCCACCACGTGGCCCACTAGATCATGTAGATTACATAGATTTTCTTCTTATTTCCGGATTCAGATTCGCACTGGTCAAAGTGCGTGAAGCAGATCACCTCAAATTCAACATGTCTCGAGAGAATTGATGTAGTGTCGTCATTTTGTATTATTTTATGACAATTTTTTTAATAATATACTTAAATGTATGCTCAATAAATACCGCAAGTATTATTTGCCTACCACATTTCTTCCCTCCCAAAAAAATCAAGAACATGCTTTTTTAAAATCGTTGCAGTGACGTTACCTCTTAACTGAAATGTTGTGGTCCTCAGTCCAAAGTCTTGTTTGATGCAGCTCTCCATGCTACCCTATCCTGTGAAGACCTCTTCATCTCCAAGTAACTACTGCAACCTACATCCATTTGAATCTGCTTACTGTATTCCTCTCTTGGTCTCCGTCTACAATTTTTACCCTCCAGGCTCCAGTACTAAATTGGTGATCCCCTGATGCCCTGATGTCGTACCAACCGATCCATTCTTCAAGTCAGGGTGTCTCACTAATTACTCCTCTCCCCAATTATATTCTGTACCCCCTCGTTATTTACGTTATTTACCCTTTTAATCTTCAGCATACTTCTGTAGCACGACACATCAAAAGGTTGTATTCTCTTCTTGTCTAAACTGTTTATCGTTCATGTTTCACTTCCATACATGGATACCCTCCATGCAAATACTTTCAGAAAAGACTTCCTGACACTTCTCTTCTTCACAAAACGCTTTCTTTGGCATCGCCAGTATACATTTATAACTTCTTTACTTTGAGCATCATGTATTTTCATGACCAAATACCAAAACTCATCTACTATTTTAAGTGCTTCACTTCCTAATCTAGTCCCTCAGCATAACCTGATTTAATTCGACTATACTCTATTATCTTCGTTTTCCTTTTGTTGATGTTCATCTTATATCCTCCTTCTAAGACACTGTCCATTCCGTTCAACTGTTCTTCCAAGCCCTTAGCTGTCTCTGGCAGAATTTCAACGACATCGGCAAACCTCAAGGTTTTCATTTCTTCTCCCTTTATTTTTTCTTTTGTTTTCTTTACTGCTTGCTCAGTATACAGACCGAATAACATTGGGAATAGTCTACAACCCTGACTCTCCGTTCTCAGCCACTACTCCCCCTCCGTGCCCGTTCGGCTCTTATTACGGTCATCTAGTTTCTGTACGAATTGTAAATAGCCTTTCGCTCCCTGTATTTTGCCCCTGCCACCTTCAGAGTTTGAAAGAGAGTATTCCAGTTAACATCGTCAAAAGCTTTCTCTAAGCATCAAATGCTGCAAACATGAGCTTGCCTCTCCTTAATCTATCTTCTAAGATAAGTCGTAGCGTCAATATTTCCTTATGTGTTCCTGGTCTTCCCCGGAGTCGGCTTCTACCAGTTTTCCCTTTCGTCTGTAAGAAATTCGTGTTAGTATTTTGCTACCGTGACTTTTTGAACCTGTCAGCACTTTCTTTCTTTGGAATTTGAATTATTATATTCATCTGGAAGTCTGAGAGTATTTCGCTGGTCTCATACATGTTGTTCACAAGATGGAAGAGATTTGCCATGGCTGGCTGTCCCAAGGCTGTCAGTAGTTCTAACGGAATGTTTTCTACTCACGGGACCTTGTTTCGACTTAGGTCATTCAGTGCTCTGTCAAATTCTTCAGGTAGTATCATGTCTCCCATTCATCTTCATTTACGTCCTCTTCCATTTCCATGATATTACCCTCAAGTATATTACCCTTTTATAGACCCCCTGTACACTCCTTCCAGTTTTCTGCTTACCGTGCTTTGTTTAGGACTGGTTTTCTATCTGATCTCTTGATACAGGTGTTTCTCATTTGTCCAAAAGTGAATTCTGGGAGGCTTCAAACTGTCCTTTTTAACCTCTACACGCTTCACAAACTACATTTCTGCTGCACAGTAGCACTTCGGAGATGTGTTTAGTCTCCACTTACATAGCGAGTCCTCATATTTTTCTCGATTGATTCTAATTCTTTTCACTTTAGCCCATAATTCTCTTAGGTGGTCAACGTCAGTCGGGGTTTGCCGAGTTTTTGGGAGATCACATTCTTGTTTGTCTATTCGGCACAAATTTTGAAGTTTCAAACTAACTTCCTGATGAGCTGGAGGCTTGTAATTTTAAACGTAGCTCAGTACTGGACGACAATGCTATATTAACTAGCTTTCTTTTCTGATGTGTGGCGGAGGGTACTTTGCTTAGCACTTTCATTCCTCGACGAAGTGGAGACTTGAAACTTTCAACTCAGAACTAAATGACAATGCGACATTAACTTTGTCTTGTGTGCGGCGGAAGGTACTTCGTGTACCGCTGTAATTTCTTACTTGTCCTGCTCCAATCGCAAACGGTTCATGGGAAGAAGTATTGCTGGTAAGCTTCCGTGTGAGCGCGAATCTTCCAATTTATACCTTGACGTTATTTACTTATTTGCCAAATACACGTAGGAGTGTGCAATACATTGGCTTATTTGAAGAGAAGCTGAAATAAACCTGAAATTACCACGTTTCTCTGTTACATATCTCATCAAAATGTCTGAAATCGACTGAAACATTTCACAAGTTGAAGATTAAAAAGCAAAAGATAATTATTGAAATTAAAATGAATCCATATTATAACACGTTTTCAGATAGAACTAAAAAGTAAAAATTATTTCTTCTAGCTCCATACAGATTCCTAACCCCAAACAAACGTCCTGAAAATTTGACTGAGAATTTTCAAAGGCAATGAAAAGTACTCGAAAGATTTAAAACGACAACAGTGGGGCGCATCCAATACGTTTTCACGTATTTATCGTTCATCTGTTTACTACTTTGTGTTTCATGCGCTCCAAATTTTTCGTTTTAAGTCCTACAATTAATTTCACAGTCGTTAAAAGAAAACATCCACAAGGTTTCAGGACTAGTTATATGGCGTCAGTAATCAGTATGGGGCTTATATGTACATAATTACTTAGAGATGCATTGGGATTTTTTGAGATCCACAGTTACAGCAGATTCCCAGAAATTCTTGCAGTATTGTATAACATCAGAGTTGTTGTTTTCAAAGCATATAGCTTCCTAGAGAGAAGTCGTTTAGAGTCAGAGAGCGAATGAAATGAAGTTGTTGAAACTTTCCTGGCAGATTAAAACTGTGTGCCGGACGGAGATTCGAGTCTCGGTCCGGCACACAGTTTTAATCTGCCAGGAAGTTTCATATCAGCGCACACTCCGCTGCAGAGTGAAAATCTCATTCTGGAAACATCCCCAAAGCTGTGGCTAAGCCATGACTCCGCAGTATCCTTTTTTTCAGGAGTGCTAGTTCTGCAAGTTTCGTTGGAGAGTTTCTGTAAAGTTTGGAAGGTAGGAGACGATGTACTGGCAGAAGTAAAGTTGTGATGAAGGGGCGTGAGTCATACTTGGGTAGCTCAGTTGGTAGAGCACTTGCCCGCGAAAGGCAAAGGTCCCGAGTTCGAGTCTCGGTCCGACACACAGTTTTAATCTGCCAGGAAAGTTTCTTATCAGCGCACACTCCGCTGCCGAGTGAAAATCTCACAATGAAGATGTTGATCGTAAAAAATTTTCTAGATTCTCTATGTAGTGCCTGTTGCCTGCCTAGCTGTGGTGGAAGTACATTTAGAATTGGTTGCCAGAAAGGGGGAGTGCTCTCAATGGCGCGCGAAATTATTCACATTGTTAGACATAGATCGATGTCTATTTTCTTTGTTTGGGTGGTGCTAGATAGGGCAGCAGTGTTCTGCTACTGAATAAACCAGAGCTCAAGTCGTTGTTGTAACATACATGCCAAAGAACCATCTGTGGTGCAATATAGCTTCGAATGACGCTATTCTTTGTTCGAAATTTAGCAGCTGGCTTCTGGTGTTCCTTATAGCTTAAAGTTCTGTCGAAAGTAACTCTTAGACACTTAGGAGTTTTACTGGGAGATCGAGTAACATTGTTGAAACAAACTGATGTTCTATGTTTGCAAGTTTATTGCTCAGCTGAAGGCGTGAAACCTGTAAGCTGAATTAAGGTATAATATATGATAGCATTTATATTTATGAAAAATTATTTCCTTCCGAAACCGAAATTAGGAAATAGTAAATCCAACAAGGTGTCCACTAAAGGATCGTAGCTGGAGTCAGTGGTAACGATCTCCACACTTGCCTAGAAATATCACTGCACAGTTATCTACTCAGTTAACGAGCACACGGAAATGGGAGCAGGTGCTGCCGTTTGCCAATTATTGTCGACACTCGAATGAGCGATCATAATTATCCGTTGTACAGTGAATTACATTTCATGTATATCTTGATTCAAGGAATGTAATTATAAAATAGGAATAGCTGATTAAAATCATAGTTATTCTCACTGGTCCAGTCCTAAAGGAAAAACTGTAAATCATTTTATGCCTACAGTCAGTCGTCTTATTTACTACGCTATACGTTATAAAATATCGATCAAGAATTCACGGTGCACATGTCGAACAAGATACTTGCACAATAGCTCAGTTTTCAAACTCTGCCTTCTGCGAAACTCTTTTTTTCTCATAGATATTGAAAGGTGGCTACACTGAGCCACTGCGCCAGAGATTGCGCCAAAGAGTATTATTAAGCCGCCTCCACAGTGCTTGGAGAGAACTCGTAGAAGTCAGTGCGTGGGCAGAGCTCGTAGAAGACAGTTCGTGTTGAGATGTGCGAGTGGGCAAGACTTGTCGAGATGTTGTAGTAAGGAGTGCTTGTTCCATGTTTTATCCAGTTATTTGATGGGAGAGATAGCAGATGTTATTCTAATGAAGATATTGTAACGATCAGAGTGCTTTTCGTCAATATATGTGAAGGTAAAATATTGGGTGTTTTTTTCATTATTTCCATGTTTTAAATAATGCGTCATGACAGGTTCAGTCAACAAAGCATCTGGCTTGTGTTCTTGTATTAGAGTGTAATTCTGGTTTTCCTGAGTAATTATGGTATTTTTATTTCCTTTAGTTACTTCTGTATAAATGGTATTTAAAATTTCTTGTCTTGTTGAAGAAGAACCATGCCCGATGTGTACGTTGAGTCACACTCCCACACACAGAACAGTTACATTTGTGCTTGGGTTTTGTAGGTTTTATAGTTGCTGGGGACTTAATTAATTAACTGTGTTTATGAAAATTTTCATTTCATTCTTTGTTGTTGTTCTTTGCAGTCAGATAGCGTAATAATACTAGTCAGGGCCAACCGATTACGAGACACAGCGTAATCGGACATACAGCTACGAAAAACTAAAAGTATTTTCAATCCTATTTAATTAAGCCCCCATGCACGTGGCGACCGCTGCTTCGGATCGTCCCTTGGATTCTTCTGATTGTAAAAATAGTAGACAGTAGTATTGTTGTAGTAATTTGTAGTTTAGTAATTGTAGTTTATATTGCATGTGTAGATTTGGTAATTGTCATTCTTCTAATGGTATTTTTTTCTCAGAATTTGATTTGTTGTCTTGTATACGCGTTTGACAATTTAGTGCAATTATGTCAATTGTTTGTTAATCGTGTTTGAGGGAAACATTTCATGTGAATGGTATTGTTGGAGATAAAGAGTCATTGTGTGTAATTTTCGCACAGTGACGAATTTTTTATATGTTTTGTAAATGATTACGCGATCTACGAAAAAGGCAAAAACGATGGATAATCAGAATAACGAAATTGTTGACATGGCGAACTCGCCAACACAGAAGAACAGTCTTATGAATAATGAAGTGGAAAACAATTTAATAAGTCGGGAAAATAGCCCGGAAACAGTTCAAAATTTTTCACAATCGAAAAATTCACAGATTACGTGGTTAACGACAGACGAAATGGAGCAGTTAATGAGTGCAATATTAAATTTGGGATCACAGATGGAAACTTTAAGATCTGTATTTAAAACAGAAATAGGAACAGTTAAAACCGAGGTGAAAGCAGTGGGATCACAGTTACGATCTGAATTAGAAACTGATATGGGAACAATGGAAACACAGTTAGGCTCACGAACAGGGACATGTTTCAAATACGTGAAAGACGAATCAAATAAAGAAATTAGAGAAGAAGTACAACCGATTTTGAAGGCTCACAATAACAGCTTAATTTCAACAGAAATTAGACAAGAGGAACAGGGCAGGGAACAGGAAGAAAAAGATCGCGTGATAGTACAGAAATTTTCAGAGTTAAATTTACAACGCGCACACGATAAGGAAGAAATAATTGAAAGAATCGAGGAATCCGTACCAAATGACATAATAAATAACTTAACGCAACAGTGTGAACAGTTAACTACTAAATGTGACAATACCGAAACCCGAGTCGCGACACTTACAGAAGACGTAAATAAACATAAAGAACAATTAAGTGACTCATCGGAAAGAGTTGAGGAGATCTCAGATAAATTGGCAAGTGTTAGTTTAGCAGAAGGGTATGAAGAAAGTAATTTATTTCATTTACGAGAAGCAACAAGAGAGCGCGAGGCGCGCGAACTTTACAATAATCGTCATTGGGACTGGGACAGACGCGGTAGGTCTTTGTCGCCACGAGGCGAAAGTTTTGACTATAAACACTTTTTGACTGTTCGGAAATTTAAGATCTTCCTCAATTCTATGAATGACATACATCCATGTGCATGGTTAGATCAATTTACGTAAGCACTTCCGCCAAATTTGCCATTAAGTCACAAACTGGAAATTATGTGCGGCTATTTATGTCCTCAGGGGATTCACTACACTAAGTGAATATGTGCCGTAGCGAGCATAGGGCCCCGAGCTGTAGTGGTGCTATTTCTCTTTTAGTTTTCTGTACCGCTGCCTACTCTTTTACTATTCTTTGCATCTGTCAAACCAGCTCTTCGACTATCAATCTATCTAGAGAGTAAGTAGGCAATAACCTGATATGACTATTTACCTAAAAGTGATTTCGGAAATTACCGTTTGGACTTACTGTACCTTCAGCAGCATTCATTCGTAGCTTAAATGAAATTTTACCTGTTTATCTTCGTGACAATATTACTTCATATGTTGACGACGTTCTTATTGCTAAACATTCTTGGAGTGAGCACAACAAAATTTTCGACTCATTGTTACGTATCTTTGCAAAAGTTGGCATTACAGTGAACTTAGAAAAATCTGAATTTGGTCGTTCTCAGGTGAAATTTCTCGGTCACATTATTTCTACAGAAGGTATTCTTCCTGATCCAGAAAAATTAGACGCTATTCGTAATTATGCTGTTCCTACCACAAAACGTGATGTTCGTAGTTTCCTTGGTGTCTGTAATTTTCTTCGACGCTTTGTTAGATTGGACGATTTGGCCACACCTCGTTTATGTGAACTATCTGGAAAGAAATCTAATTGGTGTTGGGATGAGGAAGCTCAGTCAGAATTTGAACAGCTTCGTGATGCTTTAGTTGCGTCTCCACTTCTTTCACATCCGGATTTATCTAAAGATTTTTGTTTGGCGACGGACTCATCATACAAAGGCCTAGGTGCACATTTATTTCAAGAGATAGAAGAAAACGGCGTTGTAGTCCAGAAAACTATTGCATTTGGAAGTCGTGTTCTTTCTAAATCAGAAAAGAATTATTCGATTACGGAACTTGAAGCTTTGGCTGTTGTTTGGGCTTTCACAAAATTTCGGACATTTTTGTTTGGCAGACATACTAAGGTTTACTCCGATCATCGAGCTCTCGAATTTCTTATGTCGACAAAATTAACTCATGGCAGATTGTCACGATGGGCGTTGTACCTACAGGAATTTGATTCTAATATTGTTTACATACAGGGTTCTTCAAATATTGTTGCTGATGCTTTATCACGTGCACCTATGGGTTTGAAACAAAGTGCTGAAGAGGACTGCATAGAAAACAATTATTGTTTGATGTATATTCAAGGTGTTGCGTTTGAGAACTTTATTTCGTCTTCGCTCCAGGACATCGCTAAGGAGCAAAATAAGGATCCAATCTGGAAGGACATTAAGGAGAAGTGGAGGAGAAAGGAAAGCGTGGCGATTAGACAGCATTATTTAGTTCGCAATGAGATTCTTTTTAAACGAAAATCGGTCGACAACTCTGTTTGGTTAGTTTGTATTCCTGATGAGTGGGTTAATAAGCTGATTTGGTATACGCATTTCAGTTATGCACACTTTGGTCCCAGAAAATATTTTCATAAATTACGAGAAAATTGCTACTTAAGTAATATGGAAAAACATATTCGATCTGTTCTGGCCAAATGCAAATTATGTCAAAAGGCTAAGCCGCCAACAGTTTCTCACAGAACACCGTTGTTTCCTATCATTCCAGCGAAATTAAAGGAGATGGCTGCAGTCGATTTGTTCGGTCCAGTGGTTCGTTCTACTAATGGTTTTGCGTACATTTTCGTAGCAGTGGAGTTGACGTCAAAATATGTGTGTTTTACACCTTTACTCAAAGCAACAGCTCGTTCAGTATCTAACGCTTTCATCAAACATTTTCTTAAAGAAGTTGGTCATGTTGATAAGGTTATATCAGATAATGGATCACAGTTTCGTTCTAAAATTTGGCTTCGTACTCTACAGCGTCGTAAAATTAAACCAATTTTCATTTCACTTTTTTACCCTCAATCTAACGCTTCAGAGAGATGGATGAAGGAAATCAATAAATTGTGTCGACTTTATTGTCATCAGAATCACAGAACGTGGGATCAGTATCTTCATATTTTTCAAAACATTCTGAATGAACTCTCTAATGATTCAACTTCTTTACCGCCTATACTGGTATTAAAAAATAAAGCACCGACAAATCGCATATCTGAAATCGTTCCTTTTCCGCCTACACGGAAACTACGGCATTCTGAAGTTGTGAACATGGCTCTGCAAAATATTGCATCTGCGGCTGCTAGAAGAGAGAAATCAGCTAAGCGTCCTGGTCGTTCAAAAATCTTGTCAGTTGGTCAGAAGGTGTTAATGAAGTCTCATCGTTTGTCTCACAAAGGAAAAGGATTGTGTCGCAAATTTTTTCTGCTTTATAACGGTCCATATAGAATTCGCAAAATTATACATGATAATACTGTCGAAGTAGAAACTCTTAAATCACGACGCTCCAAGGGAATACATCATATATCAAACGTTAAAATTTTTGTGGAATGATATACTTAAAAAAAAAAAAAATTGTGGAATGACATACTTTTGAGAAACCAACAGCTACATGTAAACATGCGGAGAGTACAAGGATACCGCCCTGTGTTTTGGCGGCGGCATATACTCAAAGCAACAGTCAAGTCTGCGCGCCGCACAAGGCAGTCATTGACCGCGAACAATTACTTCCTACGTCACGCGCCTACAGCTGTTCGAGCGCTCAGTGCGAATGCACTGACAGCCGTAAACAAATACACAGTCTAACTTCTCCGATTAAATTGAGTATAAAGCTATAGTGACTTGATGAATTATGTTATTAACATTCAGTATTTTTCAGGATACGGTTCTATAAAATATTTAAGAACTTCAGGTAAATTCTGCGTGTCTCCGACGTTAAGAGGACTTGCTATCGAGAAATTTTCAGAACGAATGTAATTTCCAAGAAGAAACTAATAAACTAAATAGGTAACTATTAATTGAGATTATTTTTCAGGTAACATATTTCCACTTAGGTACGTACTTTGGATGTAGTATGCTGCTCGCGATTACATGATTCATACTTTGTGCTAAATTTCATGTTCTATGAAATAATTTGTGAAGCGACGTGCTTGCGTACGTTAACTGATTTTGACAATGATTATTAGTGAACTGGGTTGTTATTTGTATATTATGCATCGCTTGGCTGCACTGCTTTTTCACTGATGTCTTATTTTTTTAATTATGTGCCTGCTGTGCTTATTTATTTAAATTATAATTGGAACCTGATTTATTGTGCTGATGTGTTTAGTTATGTAAGTTATACTTTGTGATTTATCTGCTTGCGCCTTCATGTTTACTTATTAAGATGACATATGAACATTTATTTGCTTATGCTGATATGATGCTAATGACATGTTTACTGCTATGCGTATGGATTGCATATTTATACATATCTGTTGTGTTAATTTGGTATATAGCAATGCTGATGTACAGTGTACGAACATAGAGTTTAGGTTACACTATGGTATAGGTTACAGATTGTTCGCTTGGCAGAGCCTCGTTGTAGGATTTGTGCTGCATCCACTTGTTGACATTCTGTTCTCTACTGGTATATTTACTCGCTATTGCTTGTTTTGCTTACGCTCAGTGCCCTATATTTTTAGGATGAGAAAATGAACTGCTATATTTCGACGAACGACATTGGTACAAAGAACTTCGTTGAAGTCACATGAGCTGAGGTTTTATGGAAGCTGTATAAATTTATGCTAATAGGAAGGAGGCTAACGACATGACATACCAAAAATAGGTTTAGACCATTAACAATTATTACACTGCATTCTTCGTGAGCAATTGAAATAGGAAGTGACACTTGACACAAAAAATACTCCACATGTTTGCTTCTGTTTGCCATAATTCTTGAAGTGGTGTGCACACTGTGAAATATTATGATTATTCACACTCCGTAAGCGTACTTAATTACTGAGAGTTATTCGAACTAAGTCTGTTAGAGGTCATGTATGCATTTCTTTGTTTATAATTCATAATGAGCAGAAGATTTGGGTCAGATGGATTACACAGAGGTTGTGTGTTGGCATGTGTCTTCAGATTGTATGGGAGGATGAACTGAAGTTTGCACTAGGATTTTATCTGTACTTGTTCGAGGAGACTGACTAGAGGAAAGAGTTGTTATGGAAGTGAAGTGATATTGGTATTAAGGTTCATATGTATCGACGTATTGAAGAGGTATTATTGAGGTATTATTGAGGTATAGAGATTATATGAAGTTGATGATTATTGGAGTTTTTGTGGACTAGAGGTAAGGTAAATGCTATTAATGATAAGGTTTATATGTATCGATGTATTGAAGAGGTATTATTGAGGTATTATTGAGATTATGTGAAGTTGATGATTATTGGAGTTTTGGTGGATAAGAGGTAAAGTAAGTGAGATGCATATTTTTTTTTGTTGGTCTTATGGAACAAGGAGGATGAAGATAGCAGACTAGAACACTAAAGTAGAAGGAAGATAGTCTATACACACACTTTGTTAAATCACTAAGCAGTATATACTTTTTTTTTTTTTGAAGAGAGGAAGTATTTGCATATCTTGGCTCACTGACAGTTGTTCAACAACAGTACATTTGATCTGGCTTGGCAAACATTGGTCTTGACATGATGACTATGACGTTGACCTAACTATTATTGACTGTTATACATTGCTGCCACTACTACTTGATACACATGATGAACATCAGATTTTGACAGAATTACATTTACACAGTTAACACCATTCAATTACACAGTAGTACTTAATGTGGATGAAAGATTACACAGTAGTACTTAATGTGGATGAAAGATGAAACTATTATTGACTGTTATACATTGCTGCCACTACTACTTGATACACATGATGAACATCAGATTTTGACAGAATTACATTTACACAGTTAACACCATTCAGTTACACAGTAGTACTTAATGTGGATGAAAGATGAATGAGTGTGTTTTGTGTGTTTTCCTTTCCTAATCTTACCCACCTATCTCGTAAATATTATTTAATTTGTTTGTAGTGGCTTGCACTGACACCCATAAATATTATAGGTTTTCTGATATTTGAGTATTTGTAATAGTTAATATGAAAATTATCTGACATCATTTGTGTGTTTGTTATGATTTGTATGTTTAGTGTAAAAGCATTTGTATGTGCATTCAAACTATTGTTCATGCCTGAACTGTCTGATTAGTGAGGGTAAATATTATGAACCGTTACCTGCACTTTTTCAACATAATGTGTGACACTTAGAAATGTTTAATTTCTGCTGATGAACTGTGTGATCAGTGATAGTGAATATTATGGACTGTTACTTGTACTTTCTCTACATGATTGGTGCCACTAGGACATGTTTAATTTCTGCTGATGAACAGTGTGATTAGTATGTGTATTCAAACTATTGTTCATGCTTGAACTGTGTGATCAGTGATAGTGAATATTATGGACTGTTACTTGTACTTTTCTACATGATTAGTGCCACTAGGACATGTTTAATTTCTGCTGATGAACAGTGTGATTAGTATGTGTATTCAAACTATTGTTCATGCTTGAACTGTGTGATCAGTGATAGTGAATATTATGGACTGTTACTTGTGCTTTTTCTACATGATTGGTGCAACTAGGACATGTTTAACTTCTGCTGATGAACAGTGTGATTAGTGATAGTAAATATTATAGACTGCTCTCTGCACCTGCTCAACATTGCTAGGTGCCGCTGATGAACTGCTTTTACTAAAATGTTGTCACTTGTTGGTGTTTGCACCTGTTGACCATTGCTGGGCTGGAATTATCAACTATTTGTTTTTTGAATAATGAAAAGTATTTTATGTGAACATTTGTATAAACTGAGTTTTTGTGTATTGTGTAAACTATTATGTAAAGTCACATGTATGAAAAGAAGTTGTATTGCTTACTGTATTTCATATATTAGGTTATTGAAAGGTCAGTGCAAAGCCAAAATTTTAACTAATTATGTGATATTTAGGTATTAATATTATCTTTTATTTTTGTCTGTATTTTTCTGGACGAATTTGGTGGTATTTTCACCACCAATGCTGGCAAAAATACCATCAAATTCTGGCCTGTGGAGGAGGGGCATATGAAAGGTGGCTACACTGAGCCACTGCGCCAGAGATTGCGCCAAAGAGTATTATTAAGCCGCCTCCACATTGCTTGGAGAGAACTCGTAGAAGTCAGTGCGTGGGCAGAGCTCGTAGAAGACAGTTCGTGTTGAGATGTGCGAGTGGGCAAGACTTGTCGAGATGTTGTAGTAAGGAGTGCTTGTTCCATGTTTTATCCAGTTATTTGATGGGAGAGATAGCAGATGTTATTCTAATGAAGATATTGTAACGATCAGAGTGCTTTTCGTCAATATATGTGAAGGTAAAATATTGGGTGTTTTTTTCATTATTTCCATGTTTTAAATAATGCGTCATGACAGGTTCAGTCAACAAAGCATCTGGCTTGTGTTCTTGTATTAGAGTGTAATTCTGGTTTTCCTGAGTAATTATGGTATTTTTATTTCCTTTAGTTACTTCTGTATAAATGGTATTTAAAATTTCTTGTCTTGTTGAAGAAGAACCATGCCAGATGTGTACGTTGAGTCACACTCCCACACACAGAACAGTTACATTTGTGCTTGGGTTTTGTAGGTTTTATAGTTGCTGGGGACTTAATTAATTAACTGTGTTTATGAATATTTTCATTTCATTCTTTGTTGTTGTTCTTTGCAGTCAGATAGCGTAATAATACTAGTCAGGGCCAACCGATTACGAGACACAGCGTAATCGGACATACAGCTACGAAAAACTAAAAGTATTTTCAATCCTATTTAATTAAGCCCCCATGCAATATTGGTTATGGCACCTTTATGTCACATCAATGTGTCTCCTTTAATTTCTGAAAACAATATTTTACAAAACTAGTGATCGATTTTCTACATGAGGTCTAACGACAGCAACAACTCTTTATTAAGTTGACGTTGCTCGCCTGAAACTACTGTACTTTTAAAGTGAACATACAGTTTTCCCTATTTTTATTCGATTTCGACTTGGACAGGTTGCCATATGCGAAGCAGCCGGAAAAAGAATAATCGTTTTTGTCTATTTTTTCTACACCAGACACACTACGGAACTTTCCAGTCTCTCAAGTGGAAATGAGTCAGCTCTGTTAAGCTATTTTCCTTCATCAGACTATCTCAGGAAGGTTCTTTCTGTTTTATGAATTAGGATGAAGCAGAATTGATAAAGCATGAAATTACACAACCCTGTACCATTTAGCGTCGTCCTTTCTGCATCCGCCCTGAATCCTTGGTATGTGCTTCTCTCGGTTGTTCTATACTTAACTCACCTGTTTCCACAGCACTTCCTAGACAGATGCTCCACTACCATCTATACGTGCTTTAAGACAAAATATTTAGGGGAATGGTTTACTAATTACATTTTAAAATCGTTAATAAAGCAAGGAGGTATGCGTAGTGCATTTCAAAGAAAATTTACTTTACCGGGAAGTAAGAATATGTATAAAGTGAGAACGACAACGAAGGAAAACATTTACACGTACACCACTAGTAACAGTCTTAATCCGCTGGCTGTTGACTAAACACTCGATAAATTTCGAACATGGTTCTTTCAATGCTTGCTACCAAGATGCTCGAGCTGAAGACTTTCTCTTTGATCGTAGAGCAGAATAAGACTTGCCGATGAGCAAGTATGACATCAAGTTATTAATATTCTATGACCTACATTGTATGATGTAATGTCTTCAAATGATCTCTAGCAATTTTTCGACAAGATCTGTGTTATGGGAGGGGCTGTGTAACAGTAAAACTATATTGAGTTAATACTTTCTGCTGTTTTCACTGGCATGCGCGCAGTGATGCATCACTCATGTTGCTGACTAATGATAATAGCGTGAATCTTTCAGAATCCAGTAGAAAGTTTCTTGAATTGTGGGAATGAGCGACTCGTGAGATCCAGCTATTTAAGAATGCACTTATCTACTTTCCTGCTTTCTGTGACTAAATGACAACTCATTTCCACACTCCATCATCCATGAAGGCTAATCTACTTACATTTGCACCTGTTATTTCTTTTTTCAGATGTCTATGGCGATATCACAGTACTCCACGTCCACCTCTCTTTCAAGTTTCTGTATGTAACTGACAAGCATTTCCAAAAACGGGAGATGATGAGCAATAATATCTAACATGACTTTGTATCCAGGAGGTAAACATTATTTTTGCTTTCTCAGATGTCCACAATTTCGAAAGAAAATATCGAAGGACAATGGCTTACCTACCGTTAGATCAGTTGCATTCTTTCGTCAGCGATGAGTTTATCATAAAACGTCTGCGGGCAGGCAGTACTGTAGCAAATGTACAGTACCTGGTTGTGAGTTAGATTAGTGGTGCTGGTCCTCTTCACACGATTTTAAGCAGTACCTTCACTAACACAAATTGTCTTGACTGTGATCCCGCCGATAGAGTTCGCAATTATAGTATGTAGAGTGGTATATGCCAGCAAGGTAGCTCAGCGTGCCCTTTGCAATAAAAATAAAATCAAAAAAACCTAGAGAATGGATCAACGATGAACTTGAACGGGTGTCATGGGACGTCCGCCCACAACAGCTGCAATGAGCAATAACGAACAGAATGAGATCAACCAAAAAAAGGGGGGGGGATGGTGTCTTTCAGTCCCGTGGTCGAAACCAGCCACTGCATCAATTTTGATTAATAATCAGCATTGGCCGACGAAGACTTCCGGCATAAGAAGTCACCATCATTCTGCCAAAGGTCTTGTCAAAGAGGGCCGAGGATTGGACAGAGGTTCAGGGCACTCTCTTGCCATTCGTGTGAGAAGCTGCCCCTGAAGGCAGAAGAATCAGCAGTGATATACGGCATTGGATGCAGAAGGCAATGAAAAAACCACTACATTAAAAACACATAACGGGTATTCACAGCACATGTGGCATGTAACTGTGAAACGTCCCCTTAGAATAATTATACATGACTGTGTTTAAACTGACGCACAATATTTTTAGCGCAACGCAATCTGACTTTCAAAAATCCCTACAAATAATGGCCGTGACTAACATTAACCTATACCTTTCACAAATCACTTACCTCACCAAAAATCTTCGTTACTCGAACTACTGCAATACAGCGAGCACCACTACTACCAGCTAAATAAAAGATTCAAACTACTGAAGGCACTAACTACTAATAGGCATAGTTAGCAAATGAAAGATTTTGATAGAGAACAAACAATGTATTTACCTCAATAGTGTTCAAAAGTCATAATGTATATAGCAGTTCATGACATCCAGTCTTACAAATTTCGAAACTCCGCCATCTCTCTCTCCACATCCAGCACTACTGGCGGCTCACCTCCAACTGCCACGCTACGCGCTGTTAACATCCAGCTGCCCAACACTACAATGGCAGACAACAATGCAAACTAGCCACAGACTGCACATAGCTCAGCCAGTGATTTTCATACAGAGCGCTACATGGCGTTACCAATAAGAAAACCTAAATAGCCTACATACATAGTCCCCATGCTCCCCACAAAAAATTTTACAAATTGTTTTGGGCAGTGGCCAATACAGATTTGAAAAATTTTTTCATAATTACAGTAACAAAGAAATCAAATGCACACACTTATTGACACAATGTTGGTCAAAAGCTAAAATTTTCTCACAGTCCATAAAGACAGTCCTGATCGTTCATCACAGTAAAATTGCAGTGTTTTTCTCAAAGCCTGAGCAGTAAAAGAAAATGCACACAGAAGTAGTGAATTTCCATGCCGTCTTGATGAAGTAGTGTTGTCCTTCCAACAGAAAGACAGTGCTGACTCTTGACATGCAGACAGGTAATGGGCCACAACAGAGCAAACCCACAGCAGAATCAGTCGAAGTTTTGAAGAATTTTGGTAGGTAGGTCATCACAGAGGAAGTGATGTAGTCCTGGTAGAGAGTATGGTATTGGTGGGCCACCAGAGGTGCAGACACACTGCAGTCCTTGTAGAGATAATAGTATTGGTGGGCCATCAAACATGCAGATCCACTGTACTCCTTGTAGAAATAATGGTATTGGTGGGCCATCAAAGATGCAGACCCACTGTACTCCTTGTAGAAATAATGGTATTGGTGGGCCATCAAAGATGCAGACCCACTGTAGTCCTTGTAGAGATGGCCAGCAGCCATCTATTTGAGTGTGCAGGTGCACAATCACCATTGAAGAGTATTGCGGATAATATAGCAAGTCCTTGAACCACCACTTGTGCAATCACAAATTTTTTTTTCAAATATCCTTCGAACCAGCAATGCTGTTATCAAGTCCCTTGCTGAATTATTAACACACGTGCAAACACTATCAGTCCCTACTTCTCACATATTGTCCATATACTATGACCAACAGAAACGTGTGCAGTGAAAAGTAACTTACAAGTTACTTAATTTGATGAACTGGTGTCAATTACAATTTTATAACACAAGAATACAATAACAAAGGTAAAAATACATCATTCAAAACATAACAATACAGATAACATTAGTAGTACAGGCTTTACAAAAGAATCGAACTAACATATTCATCAGTGTTACGGGAATTATGACATAAGTAAATACATAAAAGATCAGAATAACTTTTGAAACATCAACTTTACATATGAGCATTAAAACAAAACAGAATAAATAATGTCTAAGCATCTTTACAAAGAAAAAAACATATTATCAGAAAAATTCTACAACATAACTCTTATTAGCTGAACACATTAAGACAGGAAAAACACAAATTCACATAGTGTAATAACACAAAAATACAGGACAGGGTTTGTTTACAGTGTGACATTTGGTACTGCAGTCCAACCCAAAACTTCATTCCATCGATCTTTCGTCTTATTTCAACCTTTGCTTCCACCAAAAAAATCCTATCCAAGCATGCTTTCTGTATTTATATGCTCACATGTTTCTTACCTCATTATTTATTTTCCATTATCTTACCTCATCATTTATTTCCAAGAAAATCCTACCTAAACCTGTTGTCCCTAAACCCTACTTTTTTGGTCATATACTCTTTCAAAATACTGTTTTTGCCAAACCATTTTCTTATAGCTTCTCAATGCATATCTTCCAATCCATTATAGTTAGTTTCTTATATAGTCTACCCCCTCTTAAGCTAATTTAAATCTACTGAACTGAGATGCCAAACTAAGGGATGAGGCAATGCAGCAGCACAAAACAATTAACACAAACAGCAATGACAAAAAATGCAGATTGGCAAGCAAGCAGCAGTAAACCTAAATTAACAGAGAAAATGCAACATTACAACTAATATGAGCCAATGTGCAGCAACAAGAAAAATAAATCAGTATTAAAACTGTATTGACAGAGTAATACAAAGTGAAATTTAGTAGCACTATGCCTGGCAAAGAGCAGCAGCAAATGCAATAACTTATATCTAAACATGACAAAGCTCAAGCAGAATAAATGTTACAGTAAAAATGGCCGTGTTTAATACCTATGTCACATCTTAACACTAGGGTGATGCATCACCTTAACTTACACTACTAAATAAGTTACCCGGTCATTGACAAAAATTATGTATGCAAATCCTGTGAAGGGAAATGTCTTTTTGTGCTCCCTCGTTTTTTTTTAAGTAGATTATAAAATGGTTATTTACTGGATCTGTAGGCACAAAATATCTACATCAGTACATCTACTAAATTTTATTTTAACCAATGCTGCAGTGCAGCTAGAAACTAGATATAAAACAAAATAAGCAATTTCTCAACTAGAAAGACAATATATGTAAGATGTTTCTCATCATTTCATTAGGCATTTTAGTAAATATCATAAATTAAGAGCTCCACAGTGTAATCATATATTTTCAAGTTTGAGCGTGTCCTATTTAGGATGCTTTCTACAAAGAAATGTCAATAGCGAGGATAATGGCCTCCCTTTTTCTCCACCTGTACCTCTGAAAGGCACATACTAATGGCTTTTTTCCAGGCGACTGTCACGCAGCTGCCCACGTAATGCGTTGTGCCCACGACACATTACGTGAAGGTCACTTAACTTTGTTACCAAAATATTTACAACACCAGTTTGCACTACAGTGGCAGTCTCATATACAAAATTTCACTGGTCGAGAATTTGCGTTGCAAATGTGTAGAAACAAAATCTTATGAATATAACAGTGTCCAAAAAATTTTCGTCGGCATTGTGATACATTCACGCATTTACACACATTTCATAACTCTTAAAGTACGATTCTTGGTTTCCAACATCCTTTTTCCCAAGCCAGAATCCCTAACCACTATTCATTACTCCTTACCTTATTACACACACACACACACACACACACACACACACACACACATATATATATATATATATATATATATATATATATATATATATATATATATTCGTCGACACGTCAATCTTGTGACGACACTTCAATGTTTCATCATAATAAATACATAGCATAATCAAATTCCTCATATAGCATCAGCTTATTGATCATAAACATACCTCAACAAGCACAATACACATCGTCGTCATAAAAATAACATCATAACACCTCAGTCAAATCTCAAAATCGTCGTAGCTTCCTCCAATAATTTCAAAACCTAAAAAAAATTCTCTGCTCATTTCAATAGTGTCATCTACCTCAAACGTACTTTAAAAATCATGATCTCATACCAAATACACCATTCTAAGCTCTTATAGTATCACAATGATTCTGAAAAAATATGAACAGTTCACAAAGTACAGACAAAATACAGTTTAATAAGTGTGAAGTTATCCAACTGTGTAATTACGTAAACATTTGTCACTGATGTAGTAAAAAAAATGTTTGTCTCTCAGTTAAATGATAGCTGTGTAATTTATGTGTTAGAGAAATATGGTACCGATGTGTAAAGTTGTATAAGCAAATACCATATTAGCTAGGGCTCCTTGTACTTGCCAAACACATGGTACACAAAGTAAGCGTGTACCCCCCCTGAGGATTAATGTAATTATACCCTCAGATGTTACAGATTACAGCAATGGAATGAAATGTATCACGGAAAACCTTTGTATCATTGTACTACAAATATCTTTAAAAATAAATGATTTAAGTACAAAATTAATCACTCAAATACGTGTCCTGTAGCGCTAAATGTGCGTCTTGCTGTAAGATAATCTCTGTGGAAGTGTCGTAGTTATTGTCCTCCGAAAGCTAAGTTCTGCAGAAGCCAATGTACTTACCTCATGATAAACAAAAGTGAAATGCTTTGCTTATAGATATCTTAGTTATTACGCTTATTGCCGTGATGAAGAAAGTACTGTGCTGTAACGTATTGTTGTGCTACGGAAAAGGCAGTCTCATTGTAGCTATACCACAAAAGTTACTACCAAAACATATTTTACTTTCCAGAATAATACAGAATAACTGTGCAGATATAAAACAGAAACACTGCAAAAGCAACATTGTACTCATTAGTAGCGTCGTGATAAAATAGTGTAGCTGTAGCTGTGTCATCTGGTATCTCACAGAAAGTACTTTAAATCCAGAATGTATTTTCAAGTAAACCAAAATGTTGCATTATAATCTCATTAGCAGTACTGGTAAATGTCCTAAGTATGTGAGCCTTATAGTCATGACGTAATTGTGCAACTAACAAGCAAGAATGTACACACACAATAACACTGTGTCGTCTGTTCTCAATAACAATGCATTCGTAATTTCTGTTTAAATAAGTTCTCTTGGTTCTTGACTGGATAGTTAACTTTAAAACATAGTTGCATGTTAACAGTTTCTAAGTCTGACAATGCATACCAGAAATGTGAAGTGAAAAGTTTTGTGGCAAAGACAAAGTTAAAAAGCAGATTATCTTTCAAAAACGGTTTTACATGTGAAATGTGGTGTAAACCTTTACTCTTCCTAGTACGCAGAGTTTCAACTTCAACGCAATTATCATGTGGTATACGTCAGATTCGGTAAGGTCCATTGTAAACTAGAAAGAATTTGTGACTCAAGTGTTTCTTCTTATGTGACAATGAATGAGCTTTAATGAGAACTTTCTGACCAATGTATAATTTCTTTGCATTTGCTTTACCGTGTAGTTTTCTCCTTGTGCTGCTGCAGATTTTATATTTATAATAGCCAAATCAATTATGTCTTTGTGTCGAAGTTTACGTGTATTCGGGAAAGGTACAAGCTCTCTGATTCTGTTCGGTGGTTCTTCATTCTTCAGTACAAGAGTAGGTGGTAAAGCAGTGGAGTCATGAGGCATTTCATTCAGCACCTTTTGAAATAAGTGTAAATATCTGTCCAAATGCTGATGCTTTCTGTGACTATAAAGTCTGCAAAGCTTATTGATTTGTTTCATAATCCGTTCGGAGGGGTTACAATGTGGTGAGTACAATGAAATAAAAACAGGTTTGATTTTATGATTCCGAAGCATGCGTGACCAAACAGCAAATCTGAATTGCGGTCCATTATCTAAAATGACTTTACTAACGTGTGCAACTTCACGTAAGAAATTTTTAACAAAGGCGTTGGATACAGACCGTCCAGTGGCTTTACATAACGGTGTGAAAGAAACAAATTTTGAAGTAAGTCCAACAGCGACTAGAACGTACGAAAATCCATTAGATGTTCTGACAAGCGGTCCCAAGAGATCAACAGCAGCAAATTTTATTAATTTAGAAGGAATGATAGGAAACAGCGGAGCACGATGGGAGATAGTAGATGGTTTCGCCTTTTGACAAAGCTTACAAATAGACAAGTTTCTTCGAATTCTCTTTTCCATATTGTTAAAATAACAAGTCGTTCGAAGAATATGATAACATTTTCGTGGACCAAAATGTGCGTAGCTGAAATGAATGTACCAAATGAGCTTAATAACAAAATCGTCTGGAATGCAAAGTACCCATAGCTTCTCATCAACAGTGCAGCGTTTGAAGAGTATGTTGTTTCTAACCAGATAATAATGCCGAATCTGTGTGTGTGTCTTTTCATGCCATTTGCTCTTGATGTCTTTCCAAATCGGATCTTTATCTTGATCATGAGCAATGTCCTTTAAAGATGTGGTGATGAAGTTTTGAAAGGCGACTTTCTGAATGTAAAGAATACTGAAATTTTTCTCGAGGTTGCCTTCTGTGTTACTTTTCTCAAGCCCAGCCGGTGCACGTGACAGTGCGTCCGCAACAATGTTCTCCTTACCGGGAATGTAGACTATTGTGAAGTGGAATTCTTGCAGAAACAATGCCCAACGTTTTAACCTGTCATTATTTAATTTTGAAGACATAAGAATTGGTAATGCACGATGATCACTGTGTACTTTTACGTGCTTACCAAAAAGAAAGAAACGGAATTTGTTAAATGCCCAAACGATAGCTAAAGCTTCTAATTCAGTAACGGAATAATTTTTTTCAGATTTTGTTAGCACTCGGCTAGCAAAAGCAATGGTTTGCTGAACGGTAGTATCATTTTCTATAGCTTCTTGAGATAAATGGGCACCAAGACCGACTTTTGAAAAATCCGTGCTAAGGCAGAAATCTTGTGACAGATCTGGATGAGCTAGTATTGGCGCGTTAAGTAGCGATTCTTTCAAAGAAATGAATTCCAACTGTGCTTGTTCGTCCCAGTTCCAAATAGTATTTTTTCCAGTGACAGAACAAAGTTTTGGTGTAACAAGAATTTGCATATTCAGAAAACGACGGTAAAAATTTACGAGACCTAGAAAACTGCGGACTTGTTTTTTTTGTGGATGGAACTGGAATGGCTCTGATTGCTTCTAACTTTTCAGGATCCGGCTGAATGCCTTCTGAAGAAATAATATGTCCCAAAAACCTCACCTTTGACCTACCGAATTCAGACTTTTCCAAGTTAACTGTATTTCCAGATTCTGCAAAAATATGTAACACGCTGTTGAGGACGCGATTGTGTTGTTCCCATGAGGCATCTGCTATCAGAATATCGTCCACATATAAGGAGATGTGACGTTTTAAGAACTCAGGTAATATGGAATTTAGCCCGCGAATGAATGCTGCCGAAGAAATGTTCAAACCAAACGGAAGTTTCCGAAACTGATAACAAACGCCGAAACAAAGGAAAGCTGTGTATTTTCTACATTCTGGATGAAGTTCGATCTGATAAAAGCTGGATCTGAGATCAATGGAAGACAACACTTTTACACCGTTAAAATCTTGAAGAAGTTCTTCCAACGTTTGCGGCCTGTCTGTTTCAGGAATAATGATAGTATTGATTTGTCTCGAATCTAAGACAAGGCTGATCGATCCATTTTTCTTCTCAACAACATGTAGTGGATTGTTGTATGAGCTTACTGCAGGCTCAATAATGCCCTCGTCAAGCATAGATTGTATTTCTATTCTAACACGGTCCATATAATGTGCTGGAATTACGTATGGTCTAACACAAAATTGAGTATGCTCACAAACACGAAATTGGTATTTAAATCCCTTGATTGTTCCTGTTTTGTGAGTAAAAACTGTTGAATGTGCTTGTAAAATCTCAAAAAGGTCCTGCCTATCAGTGTCATTACAATTGTCAATTGTTTGAATTTTATTCTGAATTAACTATATAGTTACAAATATGCCGTCGATATCATCCCTGTCAGTACTTGCAGAGTGATTGTTAGTGTCTAGTTCCGTAGAAAATTCCGAACTGTTGTCTAACAGAAGGTAAAGCCGATTAATTTCCTCATCATGGTTTAAGAGCCAATCTTCAAAATTCAAGCTATTGACTTACCTTCTTTCTCTAAACTTATTTCAGCATCGTGAAAGTTTAAGATTGCTTTGTATTCATTCAGAAAGTCCACTCCCAGTATAATTTCCGTCGCCAATAATGGAACAATAAGAAAATTTATAGAGAAGCTGTGGCTTTGACAAAAGAATTCTAAGTTGGTTTGTTGGCGTACATCTACACTTTTTCCAATGATTTCACCTTGTAATTTAATCTTGCTTAACGGAAGTGTGGGGCAATCGTTCGATTTGTTGCATTTGCTAAAAGCTATTTCACTAATTACTGAAATGGGACTGCCAGAGTCAAGTACTGCCGTAAATTTTACATTTACAGTAATGTGAATCACAGGATATGCAATGTTGTTATGTTTTACGTCGTGTTCCTGGAGTAAGATGTTCCTAATGTCTTCCATTTTTACGTAATTACTAGCTACGGCAGCTCCGTCGTCAGTTTCATAAGTACGTTTTGTGGCTGCCAGCGGTATGAGTCATTGCCTATTGTGTCTTTGTTGGCGCACGTCGTTATTGAGATTTGTCGACCTAACTTCTACAAATTCACTTTGTCCAGAGGGCCCTGCTCTGTTTGAATCCCGCCAGTTCTGATGCAATTCAGGCCTGTCGTTACGATCATATCGTCTGTCGTCATGTCGGTAGATTCCATAGTTTCTTCCTTGTCGGTCACGTGGTGGAGAATTTCTCCCTTGATAATAACTATTTTGGTTCCCAAATTGTCTGTTTCTCTGATTGTCTCTGTGATAGTTACTACCGCGGAGAGGTGATCTTTCCCTGTGATTATTACCACTCTGCCAATGGTTGTCATATGGGTGGTGTCTGTTTTGGTCACGATTTGTGTTGTGAGAATAGCCTTGTCGTGATCAGTTATTATTTCTTTCATCGTGGAAATGCGACGGATGTGACCTGTAATTGTTGTGTTCCTGTTTTCGCGTTCCGCAATTGTCAGTGTCAATTTCTAATTCTTGTAAGAGTCCCTGAAAAGTTTCAATGTCGTCTTTGCAGCGTCCTGCCAAAATAAAATGTCGTAAATGTTCAGGTAATTTGATTAAGCAAATGCGAATGAGTTCTGAGTTGCTGTATGGGTTTGACAGGTACTGATTCTTGTGCAACATGTCTTCAAAATATTTCACAAGACTGGAAAATTCAGATTGTTCGAAATGTTTCATCATTATGATGCTATGTTTTACTCGGTCTTGTGTAGCTTGAGACCAGTACGCTGAGAGGAAGGCATGGTAAAATTCTCCTTCACTGTGACAATCGTGAATGACCGATTGCATTCTTACAGCTGGTTCATTTTCTAAATAGCCACACATAAATTCTAATCTGTGCTCTAGTGACCAGTTTTGAGGAAAACAATGAGAGAATTGATGGAGCCACGCTTGTGGATGAATGTCGTTGCCAGAATTCTTAAATGTTTTAAATTTACGTGTAGTAATGAACAGCTTATAGTCAAAATCATCATGTCGGCGAGTCGCATATCGGTCATTGTTACGTCGTGTCGGCGGTTCCATCTCAAAATTCAATGCGTCATGCCAATTCCTTTCATAATTTCCGAAGTGTCCTATGTTATTATTTTGTGGTTGTTCCGTATTTCTATGTCCCTCTACCCGTACTGGAGCGCGAGTGTCCTCTGAAATACGTAATTCTTGTATTAACTGTGTCAGCTGGTCTTGTACTTCCTGGATTTCTCTTTTGTACTGTGTATTGATTTGATTTTATTTGAATTTTCTAATTTGTTCATAATCTTCAGTTTCCGTGAAGGCTACAGGTCTAGTGTCATTCAGATCATCATCAACCTTTGTAGACAAGTTAGTGAACTGATCTGAAAGTTCGGCTACTTTATCCGATAGTGAAATTATTTCCTCTGTGTGTTTTTCTGAACCAAGTTTCAGAGGGTCCATTTGTGTTGAAATCGTATCTACTGTGTCCTTTAAGTTTTCCTGAGTTTTTGCAAGTTGCGTAACCGAATCGGTAGATACAAATGAGTCAATTTTAGCTTGCAAGGTGTCGTGATTTTCATGAACAATAGTTTGCAGTTCTTTTATGGCTGCTTCGTGATTCTGTAATGCATTTACATTACGCGAAAAAATAGGTTGGAAATGCTCACAAATTTGTGTTTTTACGTCATTACAGACTTTTTGACATTTCGACTCAATGTTATGTAACTCAGTAGTTAAATCTTCACGTGTTTATTCAAGTGTGGTGTCTAACTTCCGAAGATTTTGTTCCATTGTGTCTAACTTTTGAAGCTTTTGCTGTGTTTGTCCCATTTGTTGTATTAATTGTAATAACAATGCACTGGTGTCTGAAACATGTTCCTCAGTGCTTTTCGGCAGTGAATTTGCACCGGCAACATTCACATTTTAACAAGCAGAAAATGTGTCTTGACTTATTCGAGAAAACGGTGAGGACCCAAAACCTGAATCTACAGTATCTGCGAGATTGTGTCCTGTCATTTAGGATTCCTGAGGCGAGCTATTGCCGACCGATCGATCGATAATGCTCCCCTGTTCACTAATTGTTTCAATGTCTACGCCATTATTTGCAGCCCGCTCCATTTCCCTATGCGCAATTACCAAAATTACTACTTTCAACATTAGTTAATTCATTACACAGTGGCGCTAACACACTGCTTTCGTCTTCACTGTCATTTTTTAGTTTACTTTGGAGCCTAGTATTACGTTTTTCACACACCATTATTGTCACAATATTTCACACGACAACACAGAAAAGCACAACTTGGAGAGCAAAATAAGAAAACACATTAACATAACATTGAAAATAATATCTAGTTAACTGCACGTGCAGCTGCGAAATACTTGGTGCAAATCTACATGCATGCCACAACTGTATTACTGTACAACAATAAAAGACTGCAACTACAAATTAGATTCTCTCTACAATTACATGCTAGCAATAAACAAAATCTACACTAATTACACAAACTACAAGAAAAAATCAGAAGATTCCAGTGAGGTATCCTCGGCTAAGGGTCGACATACGAAACGTCCCCTTAGAAAAATTTATACATGACTGTGTTTAAACTGACACACAATATTTTTAGCGCAACGCAATCTGACTTTCAAAAATTCCTACAAAAGAATGGCCCTGACTAACATTAACTAATACCTTTCACAAATCACTTACCTCACCAAAAATCTTCGTTACTCGAACTACTGCAATACAGCGAGAGCCACTACTGCCAGCTAAATAAAAGATTCAAACTACTGAAGGCACTAACTACTAATAGGCTTAGATAGCAAATGAAAGATTTTGATAGAGAACAAACAATGTATTTACCTCAATAGTGTTCAAAAGTCATAATGTATATAGCAGTTCATGACATCCAGTCTTACAAATTTCAAAACTCCGCCATCTCTCTCCCCACATCCACCACTGCTGGCAGCTCACCTCCAACTGCCAGGCTACGCCCTGTTTACATCCAGCTGCCCAACACTACAATGGCAGACAACAATGCAAACTAGCCACAGACTGCACACAGCACAGCCAGTGATTTTCATACAGAGCGCTACGTGGCGTTACCAATAAGAAAACCTAAATAGCCTACTTACAACTGAACAAGTATCATGATGACCTCTCCATTGGCAAAAGACTTCTGAATAGTCCACCATTGGTGTCTCTGGGAGAAAACACCAAGGGAGAGGTGACCATGAGAAAAATACTTAATAATCAACGGAACGATAACGTTCTACGAGTCGGGGGGTGGAATGTCAGAAGTCTGAATATGGTAGGGGAACTAGAAAATCTGAAAAGGGAAACGCAAAGTCTCAATCTAGTTATAGTAGGGGCTAATGAAGCGAAATGGAAAGAAGATAAGGATTTCTGGTCAGATGAGTATAGGGTAATATCAGCAGCTGCAGAAAATGGTATAACCGAAATAGGATTCGTTGTGAATGGGAAGGTAGGGCAAAAAGTTTGTTACAGAGAAAAGTTGAGTGACTGGTCTGTTCCTGTCAGCATCGAGAGCAAATCAACACCGACAACGATAGTTCAGGTACAAATGCTGACGTCGCAGGTTGAAGATGAAGGGATGGAGAAAGTATATGAGGATTTGAGAGAAAAATACAGAACGTTAAGGGAGATGAAAATCTAGTAGTCATGGGGGAGTGGAATGCTACTGTTGGGGAAGCAGTAGTAGAAAAGGTTACAGGAGAATATGGGCTTGGGACACGGAATGAGCGAGGAGAAAGGATTATTGAGTTCTGTAATAAATTTCAGCTAGTAATAGCGAATACCCTGTTCTAGGTTTTTTTTTAAATAGAAGTGGAGTTCCTCCACACCCACACCGGCATGATGGCCAATTCAAAAGGTCTACTGCCATCTCTGCATAAGGGTTAGTTTTCACTAGAGTGAGGTGTCACAGGATGTGGGTACTGCGATGTTTGCGTACGTTTCATTAAGGTTAACGATTACTAAGCGCTCATCAAGAGATAGATTGGGTTGAAGTCGAACGAAGGGTAGCGGTTTGAAGGGCAGAGGAAAAAAATGCCAAGGCAAGATCCAAGGGCAAAATACTTCTGCGATAGTTAGGTCGGGTGGTAAGAGAAGTAGCGGATGTCTTGCTGCCTGCGATAGGTCATGCAAGGGTATGCTTAGTTAGTAGTGAGTATCATGCATGTCGATACCTTTGACTATGTGCGGTGCTGTTGCTCGGCGGCTGCAACTGGGTGCCGGTGTTGAGCTCTCGATCAGCGTCAGCAACCTGCAACAGTTAGGTTTATCATCGTTTTGGCGTCCGATACGTCATATATCGGATTCACAGTGTAGGGTGATGCCATTTGTTTGTGCGTCAGCATGCAAGCTCGTCTGTTTCCCTGCTGGGGGCTGTTGGTCGGCTATAATAGCGGCTGGTAATTTCCAGCCAACGTTGCTGATATGCCGGCCGCGGTGGTCTAGCGGTTCTAGGCGCGCAGTCCGGAACTGCGCGACTGCTATGGTCGCAGGTTCGAATCCTGCCTCGGGCATGGATGTGTGTGATGTCATTAGGTTAGTTAGGTTTAAGTAGTTCTAAGTTCTAGGGGACTGATGACCACAGATGTTAAGTCCCATAGTGCTCTGAGCCATTTGAACCATTTGAATCGTTGCTGATAGGCAGGGGCTGGCCGATGTTTGTCACTTGTTCGTGTATGTTAGCTTCCCATAGCTTGTTATGCCCTAGCTAGTAGTGTCTTTGGCCGCTTATGCCTCCACCAATGGTTGTGTTCAAGAATCACAAGAGGAGGATATATACATAGATAAGACTATGTGATACAAGAACATTTCATTTAGATTACATCATCGTCTGACAGAGATTACGAAATCTGATACTGGATTGTAAGACGCACAGAGGAGCAGATATAGACTCATATCACAGTGTAGTAGTGATGAAGAGTAGGTTGAATTTAAAGAGATTAGACACGAAGAACCAACACGCAAAGAAGTGGGATACAAAAGTAGTAAGGGATGAGCAGACGCATTTGAAGTTACTTGAAGCTATAGATACAACAATAAAGAATAGCACAGTAGGCAGTACAGTTGAATACGAATGGACACCCCTAAAAAGGGCAACAATGGAAGTAGGAATGAAAAACATAGGCACATAGGAGGTAACTGCGAAGAAACCATGGGTAACAGAAGAAATACTTCAGTTGATCGATGGAAGAAGGAAGTACAAAAATGTTCAAGGAAACTCAGGCATACATAAATAAAAGTGGTTGATCAAAATGAAAAGTGAAGCGGTGCTAAGAGGAAATGGCAGCATGAAAAATGTGAGGACATCGAAAAAGAAATGATTGTCGGAAGGACTGACTCAGCACACAGTAAATTCAAAACAACCTTCGATGAAATTTAAAGCAAGGGTGGTAGCATTAAGAGTGCAACGGGTATCCCGCTGTTAAATGCAGTGAATAGAGCGGATATGCGGCAAGGGTACATTGAAGGCCCCTATGAAGGGGAAGATTTGTCTAATGTGATGTAAGAAGAAAAATGAGTCGATTTAAAAGAGATAGAGGATCCAGTATTTGAATCAGAATTTAAGAGAGCTATCGAGGATATAAGATCAAAAAAGGCAGAAGGAACAGATAACATTCCATCAGAATTTCTAAACTGATTGGGGGAAGTGGCACCAAAACGACTATTCACGTGGGTGTGTATAATGAATCTGGCGTCATACTATCTGAGTTTGAAAAAATGTTTTCCACACAATTCTGAACACTGGAGCTGACAAGTGCGAGAATTATCACACATTCTGCTTAACAGCTCATCCATCCAAATTGTTGCCTAGAATAATATACAGAAGAATGGAAAAGAAAATTGAGGATGTAGTAGATGACGATCAGTTTGGCTTTACAAAAGGTACAGGCACCAGAGAGGCAATTCTGAAGTTACGGTTAATAATGGGAGCAAGATCAGAGAAAAATCAAGAGACGTTCATAGGATTCGTCGACCTGGAAAATGCTTTCAACAATGTAAAATGGTGGAAGATGTTCGAAATCCTTAGGATCATAGGGCCAAACTGTAGGGAGAGATGGGTAATATACAATATGTACTAGAGCCAAGAGAGAATAATAAGAGTGGACGACCAAGAACGAAGGGCTCGGATTAAAAAGGGTGTAAGACTGAGATATAGTCTTTTGCCGCTAATGTTCAATCTGTACATCGAGGAAGCAATGATGGAAATAATATAAAGGTTCAAGAGTGGAATTAAAATTCAAGGTGAAAATATATGATACGATTTGCATACCACACTGCTATCATGAGTGAAAGTGAAGAAGAATTACATGATACGCTGAATGGAACGAACAATCTAATGAATACAGAATATGGATTGCGAGTAAATCGAAGACAGACGAAAGTAGTGAGAAGTAGCAGGAATAAGAACAGCGAGAAACTTAACATAAGCATTGATGGTCATTAAGTAGATGAAGTTAAGGAATTCTGCTACCTAGGCTGCAAAACAACCAGTGGCGGACGGAGCAAGGGGGACATTAAAAGCTGTCCTGCACTGGCAAAAAGGGCATTCCTAGTCAAGAGAAGTCTGATAGTATCAAACATAGGGCTTAATTTGAGGTAGAAATTTCTGAAAATGTACGTTTGGAACACAACATTGTATGATAGTGGAATCTGGACTGTGGGAAAACCGGAACAGAGGAGAACTGATGCATTTGAGATGTAGTGCTACAGATGAATGTTGAAAATTAATTGGACTGGTAAAGTAAGGAATGAGGAGATTCTGCGCAGAATCGGTGAGGAAAGGAACATGAGGAAAACACCGACAAGGAGAAGGGACAGGATGATAGGACATATCTTTAAGACATCAGGGAATGACTTCGATGGTACTAGAGGCAGCTATAGAGGGAAAAAACTGTAGAGAAAGCCAAATATTGGAATAGATCCAGCAAATAATTGAGGATGTAGGTTGCAAGTGGTACTCTGAGATGAAGACGTTCGCGCAGAAGAGGAATTAGTGACGGGCTGCATCAAACGAGGCAGAAGACTGATGACCCTAAAACAAAAAGAAAGATATTTCGACATTAGGTATGAGAAGCTACCATAAGTACCCAGAAATTCCAGCACATCCTGCTAACCTGTGCCAATGCATTCGTAGCCCTTACGTTTCTTCGAAGGTTTAACCTTCCAGTTACGTTGTGAGGAGTAGTTTATCAATACGGGAGCAAAAAAATGGTTCAAATGGCTCTGAGCACTATGGGACTTAACATCTGTGGTCATCAGTCCTCTAGAACTTAGAACTACTTAAACCTAACTAACCTAAGGACATCACACACATCCATGCCCGAGGCAGGATTCGAACCTGCGACCGTAGCAGTCTCGCGGTTCCGGACCGAGCGCCTAGAACCGCTAGACCACCGTGGCCGGCAATACGGGAGCAGATCTAATGTGAAAACAAACATTCAGTGAATCAACTGTAAGGATATCAGTGAAGTGAACAACCTTTTCAGAATCGAAAAACATATTTTGTGCTTTTTGTATATGGTTTCCTTCCTGAAAGATGTGTATGGGGTATTTTGATCTGTACTGACTCCGGTTTTTGGTGAACTTCTTAGGCAAGAATGGTGTAACCGCCTTGTTCCTCACAAATGTGCTGGAACGGTTCTGTTTCTTTTGTAAACGTTTTTCCCTGCACGTTTGTAGTATGGACGCATTTCTTATCTAATTTCTGGAAAGTTCATTTGAACTTAATTTCAACATCATCGATTATGCGAATTACCGGGCAGGTATGTGCACACTCTACGATAAGTACAGAGATTCATCATCAGCTATAGTCTGTTCAGATAATTTCAGTATTATGTAGTTCGTTTATGCAGGCGCGTTCTAAAGGGTCACGAAAGAGTGTATCTTGCTAGAAAATAACCCCTGGTGAACCGACCAGAGCGGCGTTGTAGTAGCGGGCGTGGCGTCACGCATGTTACGGTAAGCAGTAGTGGAGAGTCGTACATCTTTTCGGTGACCAAACAAATTTTCGACCTTACATGGCAGAGTTTTTTTTCTGAAATATGGCTAAGTCAAACAATATTCTGCTATGCTTATCACCGGAAATAAGATATTGCTAAAGAGCAATAAAACTTGTTAACAAAAAATGTGACATGTAGACTCAAGTGAAACTTGCAGTGTGCCGCAGGAGGCAAAAGACTTTGATATTCTCGTACACTAATACTTTTCACAACAGCACAACTGCTACTGGAAGGTAATCGTGTACATAAGTAATAATGTTCAGTCAGGGTCTTTGCTCTCAACTCTCAAACCCCTCATCACCTGGCGGTAGCGTCACTCTAGCAGGGCCTCGATTCCAGAGATACTGCATCCCACACGCACAGCGTGAAGTAAATGTTTCACTCGGTACCAGCGCTCTGGTCACTCGATGCATGATAGAGATACTCTTTAAAGCATCGAAGTACAAATTAATCTTCCAAAATTCCCTTTTTCTCACATTTAGTAGTAAGTATTCACCATGAAATTGATCATAGAGTAATATTAGCGGAACGGGTATCTAGGTGTTCGTAAACCTGATTGCGAATTGGGGAACGGTTAGTTGCTCTGATTTAAGTATTTCGGAGAAAAGTACGTAGTTTTGTAAAATTTTAAGTAACTTGTTTGAAGTCAGCTGAGTGGGATCTTTCAACGACGAATGTTTCGACAGGTGAGTACCCTGTCACACTGAAGGCACTGAAGGCCACTGTTCTGACAGTCTGGCCATTATGATTTGCAACAATTATATGAGATGTGGTAAACAACCGCGTTAATCTCACTGACTTGCATTTTCAGGCCGATGGTAGTCACCATTCGACTCAGCGTGAAGGGATACTTCGTACCTTGAATCGCAGGCCTCACCTCAGACGCCGAGAGTTCATTAATTGATTTTTTCGACGTCTAAGTCGTCTTCCGCCAGGATTGCTATATGGCGTTGTGCTATCGACAAACTGTGAATCGGGTGAGTAATGAAAATAAAGACGTGGAACTTGTCTGCGGCTTTTCTGCTTTACGCATGTACTTTTTCAACAGGGTTTGTCGCATTCTGCGGGACCATCGCATAAAGCGTGTTTTTCGACACCCTGTAAGATCAAAGCCCTTTTAGGATCCGTAAAGGAGGGTCTTGGTCTGCATAAGGCTGGTTTTTATCGTGTCCCCTGCAGTTATGGAGTGTGACGCATTAGTCAGACCATCGAATCGATGGAGGACAGGTGTATAGAGCTTAAGCGTCAAGCACGCTTACAAAAGCCGAGCATATTTGCCACTGTAGAACAATGGCTTCGAACTTCTCTATAACATAACTAAGAAATTCTAGTGTACACTGCCAGCTACTGCGACAGCGTTATTAAGGAAGTATGGGCCACACCAAGAAAAGCATGTATAGGGAGCATAGGGTCTAAAGTGCATGCCTTGACAGCTATGAGCACTAGTTCATGTTCGTTAGTGTGAAACACATCTCATCTAATGGAAAAGTGTTCATCACTCTTAAGGTATGCATTTTAGAGCCCGTACACTAAAATATCCTATTGGCAACTGTCATAGTGGCCAAAATTTTAAATCTGACTGCATCGCAAACCGTCAGTATATGAGAATATGTAGCTAAAACGCTAGGTTTATTCCTTCTTAAAAATAATTTTGAAGAAAGAATACAGACTGAAATTACACAAAAACTTACAAGAAAGATTTAAAAATGTTTAATTAAAATAATAAAAGTATGTCAAACAAACTGTTTCGCAGAGTTTTTACTTATGTATGGCGGTATTTCTATTTATTCAGTTCAACAATATGGATATTATTATTGTTTTTCTCTTCATTACTTTGTACTTAAGACTTGTTAACATTAAATGCACAAGAAACAAATGAGTACCACAGAAATTTGTTTTTGGAAACGTTCGGAGTTGAACTAAGGAAATTCTTTCTACTTTTTACCGAGATATGTTTCCCTGAATTCTCAGCGTCAACGGTAGTATTTTAATTTTTTTCTGTTGAATCTCGCAAACAGTGACACAGCGAACGTTAAAAGTGCAGTTTTCGCAGTGAAAGTGATGTGGAAACCATAAAAAGTAGTTTGAAATCTATTTCACAAACAGACACACACTTTCTTACGTACACCTACACATACAAATATATATATATATATCACTACCCTGGGCCCCAGTCAATAGACTGGAGCACTCGTGAACATCGGATTCCGGGGGCTCACCGACATCATGAGAAGAATCGGAGCTTCTCAAAGTCTCTCAAAACAAAAACCAAACAAAAAAAAAAAAAAAAAAAAAAAACAAAGACTACATCTTAACATTCAACGTGAACACACTACTAAAGTCGGGCAAGACGAAACAGATCACAGATACTTTAGACAGGTTCAAGATGAAAATTTTCTCACTACAAGAAACAAGATTCCAAGATGAAGACCATTTCAACACAGGGAAAACCATCGGTACAGAGGAAGAGCTTCAGGCTCTATGGCACAGGTTTCGCAGTACACAGGACGGTCACAGACGCAGTAATGGACTTCACATCGCCTAACGAAAGAATCAGCACACTGACAATTAAGTCGACAAAAAGGGCATACACGATCATAAACGCCCACGCACCAACAAATGACCACAACAGGAAGGAACCAGAGGATATTGAACAGTATTGTACAGTAACGGAGGAGAGACCCAATACCAAGAACAACTGTAACCTCCAAGCGAAGTATTTCGAGAAACTCCTAAATGCAGAATCACCAACAGACAAACTGGACACAGAGAATCCCGCACCTAACCCAGATACCGTAACGCCATTGATAGAAGAAGTAAGAGAAATCATCAAGAACCTCGAGAACAATAGACAACCAGGAGAGGATGGAGTCATCGCAAAATTCTGGAAGCTACACGACCCGAATTTTAAAGAACACATATACCACATCATGAAACAGATATGGGAAGCAAAAGATATACTGAAAGAATTGCGCACGGCACTGATACACCCTCTACTCAATAAAGGGGATAAGTCGGACACAAACAACTATAGGGGAATCTCACTGTTACCTGTCACGTATAAGATACTTTCGAAAGCACTGCTCAGTACATTAGAGAAGCAAACAGACCACCTGATTGGTGAATAGCAGGCTGGGTTTCGTAAACATAGGTCGTGAGCTCAACAGCTGTGGAACACTAAGATGATACTGCTACAGGAACAGAACACAACCATCACCTTCGTCGACTTCAAGTAGGCGTACGACTCAATAGACAGAGAAACTCTCTTTAAAATCCTGAAAAAACACAGAGTAGGTAGGCAGACACCAACCGTAATGCAGCAAACACTAACAAATACGACATCTAAAGTGAAGTTGTGTGGAGAGCTCCCAGCACAATTCGAAATCAGGAGTCAGGTAGGGCAACGGCCTCCTGCCACTGCTGTTCAACATCGTACTGGTCAAAATAGTGAAGGAATGGGAAAAGACACAGAAAGGAAGTCTGTTTGGAAAAGAAAGAGTCAAGTGCCTAGCGTTGCCAGACGATTTACCCATCCTAATGGTACGAGAAACAGAAACAATAAGAGAAATAGAGGAACTGCACGAAATCACAGCCAAGACCGAACTACACATGTCATACGAGAAAACACTGTTCATGAGCACCCAAAAAATCCTATCTATAGACACAGAATATGGGGCAATACATAGCACAGAAAATTTCAACTACCTAAGAGAAACAATACAGATTACACGAAGAAATAAGGTACCTAATGAAGAGAGAAGAGCGAAACTAGAGAAGGCCTACAAACTGACTAGAAAGCTACCTCACGAGAGGCCAAACTACGACACTACGAGACGGTGGTACTACCAGAAGCACTATACGCAGCCTAAAACACAGTAGTACAAGGACAGACACCAATCAAACAGATAGATAACACGGAACGAAAAATACTCAGCAAAATATTCAGGGCGACGCAAACAGACGGGGTATGGATAAAGAGGCCAGTTGAAGAACTATAGGAACACACAGAGAAAATAACAGACCCAATCAGGAAACGAAGACTACAGTTTTACGGACACCTCAGCAGAATAGCACCACATACGTTAACGAGACAGATCTTCGACTGGGTTAGCACAAGGGAAAACAGCAAAGGATGAATGAAGTAACAAATGATTTGAAACAACTCAACATCACACAGGAATCCGTACAAAACGAAACACTGGTGAGGAACATGACCAGAAGAAACAAGATACAACAGACACCACCCAACAAACGAACAAAACTGACCGAACAAAGACGACAAGAACACAGCCAGAGGATGAAGTAACACTAGGCAAACAGAAAAAAATTATAAGTCGAAGAGAACACAGGACTGAAACGGAAGCAAAAACGCAGCACGCGAATGAGGGCAGTTTGGGAGGACGTTATAAGAAAACAATAGGGATTTAGGCATGAAGTATGTATCAAAAAGAGTTTTGCATCACCCAACTTCCCAGAACTCCTTAAGATAGACGTTGACTGTGGATATTGTATCACAGACACAGACCCTTTAACCGTTCAGAGATGTCACTAAACCCACTCAAAGATGTAAACAACCCTGCATGAGCAGCATCTATTAGACGGAGGGGGTCTGACGGACCATCACTTACACTCATTCCACCAGGAAGGAGGTACACGGCTCGTGTTGCCTGTAGTTCAGCCATGCCTAGACGGTCAATACCGCGGTCCGGTCGTTTCCGAATTGTTACTTCGTGCCACGAAGGGCTGTCATCAACGGAAGTGTCCAGGCGTCTTGGAATGAAGCAAAGCAATGTCGTGCGGACATGGAAGAGATTCAGAGGAACTGTCGATAACATGCCTCGCTCAGGCCACCCAAGTGCTACTACTATAGTAGATGACGGCAACCTACGAATTATGACTCCGAGGAACCGTAACAGCAACGCCACCAAGTTGAATAATGTTTTTCATACAGCCACATGGCGTTGTGTTACGACTCAAACTATGCGCAATAGGATGCACGATGCGCAACTTCATGCCCGAAGTTCACGGCGAGGTCCATCTTTGCGACTATGACACCATGCAGCGCGGTACAGATGGGCCCAACATGCCGAATGGCCTGCTCAGAACTGCCATTACGTTCTCTTCAGCGATGAGTGTCACATATGCCTTGAACCAGACAATCGTCGGACACCTGTTTGGAGGCAACCCAGTCAGTCTGAAAGCCATAGACACACTGACCAGCGAGTGCAGCAAGGTGGAGGATTCCTGCTGTTTTGGGGTGGCATTTTGAGTGTGAATGACTTCCTTCAGGATAAGGACATCGCTCGACTAGATTTGCCAGCCTGATCCCCAGACATGAACCGTATCGAACATGCCTGGGATAGATTGAAAAGGGCTGTTTATGGACGATGTAAGCCACCAGCCACTCTGAGGGATCTACGCCGAATCGCAATTGAGGTGTGGGGCAATCTGGACAGGCATTCATCAATACAATAGGTCGTGCTACTTGGTATTAGAGGTACCGGTGTGTACAGGAATCTGGATCACAACCTCTGAGGGTCTCGCCGTATGAAGGTACAACATGCAATGTGTGGTTTCCATGAGCAATAAAAAGGGTGGAAATAATGTTTACGCTGCTATCTGTTCCAATTTTCTGTCGAGGTTCCGGAACTCTCGGAACCGAGGTGATGCTAAACTTTTCTTGATGTGGGTATATGTAAGGTGTACATAAAGTTCGGGAACACTTTCAATTAATTTTTGCTCAGGAAACAAACATTGTACAGATGTCACACATATGTCATTTTCAAGAGAAACCTCGAAAGTTTTTTTTCAGGTATACCGCCATAGTGTAGTTTGGTAATTTGCCGGAAGTCAGTTCTAGTTGCAAGCATGGCTGTGCAACAGAAGGGGCAGCTGTTTCATGAAATGGCCTCCCCGAACACCAGATCTCACTCTGCGTGACTTATTCCTGTGGGGTCACATTAAAGATCTGGTGTGTGTGTACCACCTCTACCACGTGATATAGGAGCTCCTGGAGAGAATAGGGGAAGTGACTGCCACAGTCGATGATGCCATGCTCGGACGGATATGGCAAGAATTCGATTACCGTATTGACGTCTGCCAGGTCACCCATGATTTGCATGTCGAATGTCTGTTCAAAAAACTTTCAGAGTTTCTCTTTAAAATGCAATATGTATGACACCTGCACAATGTTTAGATATTATGGACACCCTGTATATAAGGGATCCCAAGTGAAGATTTGAAAGCTGCACTCCGAGACAAAAAAAAATGAATTATAAGTTTCTTGATCCGATGTGTATTTTTCGATATATTTCAATGTCTTCAGTTAAAATTAACAACCTGTATATTAGTTTGTATATATATATATATATATATATATATATATATATATATATATATATATATAAAAGAGAAAGTGTTGCAAATGAAAGGTTAATTGTTTCAAAGGGGACATCCGACATTGCTAAAACTGGCCACCGACAAGGCCCCATCCGCCTAACCATGGATTGTCAACATTCTATTTTCAAGTGGAAACCAAGCTTTTTGTTGCAGATTAGAAATCTGCCCCAAAAAGTACCTAGAGTTTATGTGAAACTGCTCTTTCTTTCCATTTCGGATAAATCACACTACAATTGGTTCGAGAATCATTGCTGTTGGACGAAAGATCACACCTAAAGCAGTCTCCATGGTGATGAGATTCACGGGGTCTCATCGAAATCGAGCATACTGACGGTCTGCTGACTCACCGAAATCAACACTGAAGGGGAAGTTAAATACTGCTGTTTTGCAAAACTAGATGTATGAATGTAAAAGTTTTAATGTACAAACCAAATTTACAAAAGTAAACTAAATGTTTGGCAATAATATTAACTGTTTAGAACGTAAAGGGTTTAAATTTTATAGAAGATGTAAGGTAAAATCAAATGAGTCTGTTACGAATTGCAAAAACCGGAAGAATTGAATTTATTCAATTGCAGCATCATCAAACAAGAATGGAAAAATAATGCACACATCAAAAAAAAGTTTACCATTAGTTCCGAGAGTTTCGAGACCTCTACAGAAAACTGGAACAGAGATAAATGAACATCATTTCCACCCTTTTTATTGCTCATTAAAACCACAGATTTGCATGATGTACTACCAAACAGTGAGACCCTCATAGGTGGTGGTCCAGATTGCTGTACACACCGGTACCTAAAATACCCAGTAGCACGTCCTCTTGTATTGATGCATGCCTGTATTCGTCGTGGCATACTATCCTCAAGTTCATAAAGGCATTTCATGATTTCATGAAACAGCTGTCCCATTCTGTAGAAGAGCCATGTTTGCGACTGGAGCGGACTATCGGCAAATTACAAAACTACGCTGTGGCAGTATAGCTGAAACAAAATTTTTGGCTTTCTCTTGAAAATGACATACGTATGATATCTGTACACTGTTTGGTTCTTGAGAAAAAAATAATTGTAAGTGTTCCCGGACTTTATGTACACCTTATATATACCCACATCAAGAAAAGTTTAGCATCACCTCAGTTCCGAGAGTTCCGGAAACTCTACAGAAAATTGGAACAGAGGTAAATGAACATCATTTCCCTCCATTTTATTGCTCATGAAAACCACAGATTGCATGATGTACTACCAACAGCGAGATCGTCATAGGTGGTGGTCCAGATTGCTGTACACACCGGTGACCTATAATACCCATTAGCACGTCCTCATGTATTGATGCATGCCTGTATTCGTCGTGGCATACTATACACGAGTTCATCAAGGCACGATTGGTCCAGATTGTCCCAATTTTCAGTTGGGATTCGACGTAGATCCCTCAGAATGGTTGGTGGGCTACGTCGTCCAGAAATAGCCCTTTCAATCTATCCCTGGCATGTTCGATATGGTTCATGTCTGGGGAGCTTGGTGGCAACTCTAGTCGAGCGAAGTCTGTATCCTGAAGGAAGTCATTCTACAGATGTGCACGAATTGTCGTCCATGAATACGAATGCCTCGCCAATATGCTGCTGATATGGTTGCACTGTCGGTCAGAGGATGGCATTCACGTATCGTACAGCCGTTATGGCGCCTTCCATGACGACCAGCAGCGTACATCGGCCACTCAAAATGCCACCCCAAAACAGCAGGAATTTTGCTGCACTCGCTGGTCAGTGTGTCTAAGGCTTTCAGACTGACTGGGTTGCCTCCAAACAGGTGTCCGACGATTGTCTGGTTCAAGGCATATGAGACACTCATCGGAGAAGTGAACGTAATGGCAGTTCTGAACGGGCTATTCGGCATGTTGTTGGGCCCATCTGCACCGCGCTGCAAGGTGTCATGGTCGCAAAGATGGACCTCGCCGTGGACGTCTGGAATGAAGTTGCGCATCGTGCATCATATTGCGCACAGTTGAGTCCTAACACTACGCCATGTGGCTGTATGAAACACATTATTCAACTTGGTGGCGTTGCTGTCACGGTTCCTCCTAGTCATAATTCGTAGGTTACCGTCATCCACTATAGTAGTAGCCCTTGGGTGGCCTGAGCGAGTCATGTTATCGACAGTTCCTCTGTATCTCTTCCATGTCCGTTCGACATTGCTTTGGTTCACTTCAAAACGCCTGGACACTTCCGTTGATGAGAGCCCTTCCTGGCACGAAGTAACTATGCGGAAGCGACCGGACCGCGGTATTGACCGTCTAGGCATGGCTGAACTACAGGCAACACGAGCCGTGTACCTCTTTCCTGATGGAATGACTGTAAGTGATGGTCCGTCAGACCCCCTCCGTCTAATAGATGCTGCTCATGCAGGGTTGTTTACATCTTTGAGTGGGTATAGTGACATGTCTGAACGGTTAAGGTGACTGTGTGTGTGATACAACATCCACAGTCAACGTCTATCTTAAGGAGTTCTGGGAAGTGGGGTGATGAAAAACATTTTTTGATGTGTAATTCATGAACATTTTCTTGCGCCGAATCTGAGGCTGCAATAAAAATGGTATGATTCCCATTTTGAAATAAAAGGTTGATTCTCGCATTGGGAGGTGGTTAAAGGCAGGGGACACAATCATGTCTCCCTTGAAAATATTAACATTGATGGATGTATCAGTGCTTCGACGAACGTCTAGCTTTGATGAATCATATAGGGAACTTTTGTTAAAGGCAAAATGTTCCCTGACGCTTCTGGGCGATGCTATTCATCTTTCGTAACAAAGCAGCTGAGGACACATCGTTGTCTGGGTATATATTTATTCCAGTCTTCTATCAGTGCATCTTCTTCTTTCCTCTCTCTGTTCACCTCCCCCCTCCCCTCCCTTCCTTGTAAATCACCTCCAGTTCCTTGTCTGTCAATCTGATCCACTCTGCTCCTGTCTATCTGCTTCTTCCTCTCGTTTCCAGTATCTTTCTCCCTCCTTTCTGTGCGCCTCCTCTTCTCCCTGTCTCTTTATCCTTCTCCTCCTTCCCTTTCCCCTGTTCATCACCTCCTTTTTCGTCGCATTTTTTCTGTATCCATTTCCTTTCCCCTCTCTCATCCATCACCTCCGCATCCCTTTCTCTGTCAATTTCCTTCTACCTCTCTCTCCATCTCCTTCTCCCCAGCTCGCTGCATCTCTCCCCTCCCCCTATTTAACTCCTCCTCTTGCCTCCTCACCCCTCCCTCTGCCCTTTTCCCCATCCTCTGGTCTGCCCATCTCTTCCTTCCCCTCCTTTCTGTGTCTGCTTCCCATTCCCTGTCTGTGCATTTTCTCGCCCTCCTTTCTTTCTCCACGATGGGCCATTTCGGCCTGGCTTTGCCCTTATATGCACCGCACCTGTCAGATATATTTCTCACATATTATATTTCAGACATATCTGTACCCTCACATTACCTGTTTCTCTAGCTTTTTTAGGCCTGCAGTTTCATTTTGACACATCTCAAATATCCTCTGAAAGGAGGAGTAAGGGGAGGGGCAGTGTTGCCACAAATAGATGTCTCCCGTGAAAATACTAAATTTATAGTATGTTTCAACATGTATGCGACAAATCTTGTCATAAGGAATCGCTTTTGTTAGAGGCAAAATGTTCCCTGATGCTTCTGGGTGACGCTAGTTGTAATTTTTCTCGTACATTCAGAGGTATATGTGAATACCACCTGCAAAATGTCATGAACACAGTTAGTAGTAACGGAGGAATAAATTAAAATGTTATGCTTCATGTGGCAGTTTTACTGCACGAACAACGAAAATGTAGTAAGTGACAAAATCTTTTCCTTTCGTTGTTTAGTGGGGGTCGTCAGCGATAAAAAGTTTATAAAGGTTTGAAGTTATTTAGAAAGTTTATTGCAAGTCTCTAACTGATCTCATTCTCAAATACTAGATGATTAAATTAATGGGTATTCTCTCGTGGTGTGCTATATTGGTTTTCACTGCCACCGGTTAGATAGGTGTGTGATTCTTAACCCCAAGGTGATTCTTTGGTTGAAACCGATACAGTGGTTTAGTAAGTGATGTGGAACGTCCGTACGTACATACAAATGTTCACACTTCATACGTCGCGAACACAGCGTGGACGCTTCTATTGTTGCAAGATGATCGGTTTCAGTAGTCTTATGCTACCAGCATCTGGTCTTCTGTAACAAATTATAAAGTTACATTACGTACAAAAGGCACTACCCACATATAGTTTAGGTAATTCATTTTTGTAATTGGAGTGGTTTATGCTTACGCAGGTTTCGCATACATGTATGTTGCCTACAACCCAGTCTACTGTGCCATGTGAAAGTACGTCAGTCGAGCTTCTTAAACATCGTTCTCTACCTAGACGCACTCATTTTTAAAAATTTTTTTGAAAATAACAGTCGGTTTACTGGTGAAGTTACTACGCAGATGCAGCACACCTGGTCAGTAGCGGCTTCTATTTCGGTGAACTCTCATCGTCCCAGGGCTGGAAAATACATTAAGAAACTCCTTGTGGGAAGTGCCAGCGAACATTTTGTCTCTAAGCGAACTTTTTGTCTCTAACAAAATTTGTTTCTGATGGTGTGATGTACCATCAGTAGATATTTGCCGCACAGACTTCCCTATGTATTCAGGTTGACTCATCACTTACCTGTAAATATAGAGTCATTAAACAATAATTCCTGGAATGAGATTTGCGCATGACGTTTCATATTATTTCAGTGTAGGAAGATATTCTTGAGCTCTTCATACGTGAAAATTATATTGAGGTAAATTGGAATCTCTTAAACAACAAGAAACAAAGTATTACCCAAAGTTGTTATCTGGTAACATTAAAGGAATGAAATGAACAGTCTGGTAATGCACTTCTTTCACTTTTGTTTCCATACTATATAGCTTGTTTATTTTCTGAAGTTTACTAAGGGTATTATACTTTACTGTTCGTCGGAAAATAAAGATGTTAGATGTTAAGTCAATATGAGTTATGAGATTTCATGTTGTCCTGTTTGAAGTCGTCATAACATAAGAAATTTACGTGCATTGATGGTTAAAATATTGTACAACGTACATGTGTAAGTTGCAGTCATCGTGCGAAATGAAGAATCTCATCATTTGTCCACAATAAACATTACCTACGGTGACCAATAACAGAGAGAGAGAGAGAGAGAGAGGATAGAGTTTAACGTCCCGTCGACAACGAGGTCATTAGAGACGGAGCGCAAGCTCGGGTGAGGGAAGAATGGGGAAGGAAATCGGCCGTGCCCTTTCAAAAGCTCAAAAAATGGCTCAAATGGCTCTGAGCACTATGGCACTCAACATCTGAGGTCATCAGTCCCATAGAACTTAGAACTACTTCAACCTAACTAACCTAAGGACATCACACACCCATGCCCGAGGCAGGATTCGAACCTGCGTCCGTAGCGGTCGCGGGGTTCCAGACTGAAGCGCCTAGAACCACTCGGCCACATCGGCCGGCCCTTTCAAAGGAACCATCCCGGTATTGGCCTGAAGCGATGTAGGGAAATCACGGAAAACCCAAATCAGGATGGACGGAGACGGGATTGAACCGTCGTCCTCCCGAATGCAAGTCCAGTGTGCTAACCACTGCGCCACCTCGCTCGGTGACCAACAACAAATCTGCTTTGAAATATGAATGTAGTTTATCGAAGAAGGGTTGTTCCTCTTTTTTTTAGAAGCAAAGAAATCTCCTTAGTGTCAGATTCGGAACATCATTACGAAATTCCTTTGACAGACGTCAGTGACGCGCTCTTATTGACAGACTGTCCCCGTACCGACGTAGTTCAATCTCCCACGTTCTCACCTGCTTCAGCTTTGAAGGGTAGCCGGTGGAAAAGGCTGTCGAATAGAGCGGGCGGTATCTGCTTTTGCTTCGCCGTACAGGGCAGAAAAACAGCTTACGAGCCATAAGCCAGTCCGGCGGAGCGCCCTGCCAAAAGAGGTTCAGTTGCTCGCTCCCTCGTTCGATCGGCCGGTGAGGGGCAGAAAAAAAAGGAAAAAGAGGGAGATACGATGGAAGCTTTGGGGACGCGGGCATTAATTGGAAAAGGAAGGCCTGAAAGGACAAAAAGTCCTTGCAGAGGGACACGGAAACAGCACGCCGAGAACGGAAGATGGATAGGACGTGTGATTGGACGAGCCCGAAGGAAGTGTAGGGTCACAGTTTACTGGCCCTTGACGAAACGCATCGTAATTCAAGCAATTACTGGTTATCTGAAGCTAAATGTGTGTGAAGCATCATCCTCACTAATAAGTAAATAAAAACAAAATAAATAAATAAATAATTGAAACGGAAATTCATGAAATAAAATCTAGTTGTGGAAGTGTGGATATTCACGAATGGAATGACTTTGTTGCATTTCGATAGGAAAATGAATGAACGAAGAAATGAATTCAAATTAGTAATGAACCTGGAAAAGGAGTAGCTGAGAATTCGAAGTTTTTTCATCACGTTATCTTTCTAATAGACAGTAAAAAAGCGCTAAATGACCTAACAAAAACAAGCTCGTTCTTTAAAACAGAACTTGTGCTAGACTTAAAAATAACGTGGGCACATGGCACCAAGAGTTACAGTAACAACTACGACGTACGCTTGAAAACGAAAGTACAGAAAAGAAAAACAGATGTAGTTCTCAGCTGAGCACTAGTGGCGAAAGCTAGCACATTTTATTTTCTACATCTACATCTACATCTACATCCATACTCCGCAAGCCACCTGACGGTGTGTGGCGGAGGGTACCTTAAGTACCTCTATCGGATCTCCCTTCTATTCCAGTCTCGTATTGTTCGTGGAAAGAAGGATTGTCGGCATGCTTCTGTGTGGCCTCTAATCTCTCTGATTTTATCCCCATGGTCTCTTCGCGAGATATACGTAGGAGAAAGCAATATATTGCTTGACTGTTCGGTGAAGGTATGTTCTCGAAACTTTAACAAAAGCCCGTACCGAGCTACTGAGCGTCTCTCCTGCAGAGTCTTCCACTGGAGTTTATCTATCATCTCCGTAACGCTTTCCCGATTACTAAATGATCCTGTAACGAAGCGTGCTGTTCTCCGTTGGATCTTCTCTATCTATTGTATCAACCCTAGCTGGTACGTATCCCACACTGCTGAGCAGTATTCAAGCAGTGGGCGAACAAGCGTACTGTAACCTACTTCCTTTGTTTTCGGATTGCATTTTCTTAGGATTCTTCCAATGAATCTCAATCTGGCATCTGCTTTACCGACGATCAACATTATATGATCATTCCATTTTAAATCACTCCCAATGTGTACTCCCAGATAATTTATGGAATTAACTGCTTCCAGTTGCTGACCTGCTATTTTGTAGCTAAATGGCTGCAAATGGCTCTGAGCACTTTGGGACTTAACATCTATGGTCATCAGTCCCCTAGAACTTAGAACTACTTAAACCTAACTAACCTAAGGACATCACACAACACCCAGTCATCACGAGGCACAGAAAATCCCTCGCCCCGCCGGGAATCGAACCCGGGAACCCGGGCGCGGGAAGCGAGAACCCTACCGCACGACCACGAGCTGCGGACTGTAGCTAAATGATAGGGGATCTATCTTTCTATGTATTCGCAGCACATTACACTTGTCTACATTGAGATTCAACTGCAATTCCCTGCACCATGCGTCAATTCGCTGCAGATCCTCCTGCATTTCAGTACAATTTTCCATTGTTACAACCTCTCGATACACCACAGCATCATCCGCTAAAAGCCTCAGTGAACTTCCGATGTCATCCACAAGGTCATTTATGTATATTATGAATAGAAACGGTCCTATGACACTCCCCTGCGGCACACCTTAAATGACTCTTACTTCGGGAGACTTCTCTCCATTGAGAATGACATGCTGCGTTCTGTTATCTAGGAACTCTTCAATCCAAACACAAAATTGGTCTGATAGTCCATATGCTCTTACTTCGTTTATTAAACGACTGTGGGGAACTGTATCGAACGCCTTGCGGAAGTCAAGAAACACGGCATCTACCTGGGAACCCGTGTCTATGGCCCTCTGAGTCTCGTGGGCGAATAGCGAGCGCGAGCTGGGTTTCACACGACCGTCTTTTTCGAAACCCATGCTGATTCCTACAGAATGTCATTATACTCGAACATAATACGTGTTCCAAAATTCTACAACCGATCGACGTTAGAGATATAGGTCTATAGTTCTGCACATCTGTTCGACGTCCCTTCTTTAAAAGGGGGATGACCTGTGCCCTTTTCCAATCTTTTGGAACGCTACGCTCTTCTAGAGACCTACGGTACACCGCTGCAAGGAGGTGGGCAAGTTCCTTCGCGTACTCTGTGTAAAATCGAACTGATATCCCATCAGGTCCAGCGGCCTTTCCTCTTTTGAGCGATTTTAATTGTTTTTCTATCCCTCTGTCGTCTATTTAGATATCTACCATTTTGTCATCTGTGCGACAATCTAGAGAAGCAACTACAGTGCAGTCTTCGTCTGTGAAACAGCTTTGGAAATCGACATTTAGTATTTCGGCCTTTAGTCTGTCATCCTCTGTTTCAGTACCATTTTGGTCACAGAGTGTCTGGACATTTTGTTTTGATCCATCTACCGCTTTGACATAAGACCAAAATTTCTTAGGATTTTCTGCCAAGTCAGTACATAGAACTTTACTTTCGAATTCATTGAACGCCTCTCGCGTAGCCCTCCTGACACTACATTTCGCTTGGCGTAATTTTTGTTTGTCTGCAATACTTTGGCTATGTTTATGTTTGCTGTGAAGTTCCCTTTGTTTCCGCATCAGTTTTCTAACTCGGTTGTTGTACCACGGTGGCTCTTTTCCATCTCTAACGATCTTGCTTGGCACATACTCATCTAACGCATATTGTACGATGGTTTTGAACTTTGTCCACTGATCCTCAACACTATCTGTACTTGAGAGAAAACACTTGTGTTGAGCCGTCAGATACTCTGTAATCTGCTTTTTGTCACTTTTGCTAAACAGAAGTTTTACTTTTGACATGAGCATAGCTGCTCCAGATTTTGACTGCTGCTGTTTAGCAGTGTAATTTTATGATTTAGGAACATTAAAATGAAGTCAGCCCTAGTAGGTGTCGAAACCTTGGTCAGTGAACCTACCATTTATGTGCAACCATATGGCTGTTTAATCCTATGTTGGAACTATTATACAGTTGCTGAATATCAGCCATGTTCAAGATTGTGAAATAGAACTTATCGATACCAAGAAGATAAAAATGACGCTGAGAGTTAATAAACAGAATACATAATGAAGAAATTCGTTAGCAAGTTCTTATGAGGTGAAAAAAGAGTTTGGTAATCTACACAAAAACCCAAACCTACGTAATTTGTGAATAGAGGGATCTTTACAGGAACCTAGATTGTAAGAAATGACGAAGACTGTAACTCCTAAATAACACTATTGTTACATGCACGTTGATAGTCTCCGTAGCCCAGCAGTACAAATATTCCAAGAACATTATATTACATGAGGTTCCAGTTTTTCGAAGTCAGACAGTTCCAGTTGGTCAAGAATTATTTAGTGCCCTAATAGAGAGAGAGAATTAATAACAAAACTTTAGCAACATGTACGTATTAGGTGCCATTTTCAAACTGTTGTATTGGAAACTATACTGAATGTATAGGCAATGACTTACACAGAAACAGAAACAATTGACACGGAGGGGTAGCTGTACTAGTAAGAGAAAATATTCTTTACGACATCTTGAAATTAAATACAACAAACAAGTGTACCCACACGTATGCAATATCCACAAGACACTCAGAGTCCGACCTCAATATTCGGGCTGTCTTCAGGCAACCTACTATGCTCCTATCAGTTGCCTTTTTTCATCTATGTCACAACAATTAAACCGTCCATTGCATATGGTCGTGGATCACAACACCCATCAAACATCATGGGATGCGAGTACGACGATTGTAGTGGTGAGCTTTCAATGACAATCCTAAAAGACAAAAACCTAGTGCTGGTGAATGTCGGGACCCCCATTACTAAAACCCCACAGTTACAGACAAATCAACAGTAAACCTCAGATTTTCACGGTGTTATGTAGCTGTACTAACCCGCTACGAAGTAAAAATAGACCCTTCGGATTCCGATCACCTAACAATTGTTCTGACGTTATGTGGGGCAGATGAAGACCCTCGCTGGATCTAACCTGCACGGAGATGGAAAATTAGGAGTAAATAGGTTGACCAATTAAAATTAATCTCCCAGTAAGATCTAATTTATGACTATTCCAAACTAACACAGTGCATTACCGAGGCAAACATAGAGGCAATTACGCGACAGAATCAGTTTTACAATGGAAACAGAGCAAGTCCTGTAAGAAAACTACATCGGCCTGCAAAAATATACGCGGCAACCAAGGGGTTTTTGAAAAATAAGAAGAGGACGAGCTGGATAAACCACAACAACTCTAGAAATATCGACACTACGGTGTCAAGAGTATGGAAGAAGGTGAATAGCTTCAAGAAATCCTCACTACCTCGCCAGTACAATTCGCTTACTATGTTATGGAACAAATGTTACAAAAGTCGACAACTCTGGCCATCCAGTACCCACCAAACACAGAGGATAGAAATTCCAATGATCGTTATTCTCTTGTACAGACATTCTCAATGGTCAAGCTGCCGAGGGTTTTCTCCTCTGGTAAAAATGCTGCCTCCAGCCCAGATAACATCAACTACAATGTATCATTTCTGCCATACGAAGGACAGCAGAACCTACTCCTAATATAGAGTAAAATGTGTTCTGAATATTAGAACATCGAACCTCTGAAGATATGATGGATTATACCTGTGTTGAAAGCATGGAAGAATCCTGGTTAAGTAGCATCATACCAATAACATTGCTACGCTGTCCGTACTACGTGTTGGAAGGAATGGCCAAATTCCGGTTAGTGATGTGGTTTGAACACCATGGCCTATTCTGTAGTAATCAGGTGGAATTTTGTAAATGGAAAGGTGTTGAAGTTCTCATGCATCCGGTTAGCGACAAACAATTAATTTTAAGCTGAAATAAGTATCTAATAGTTCTGTTTCTGGACCTAAGCATCACCTACTGTTACTTGACAGTTATTGGTCAAACTGTCACACAACATCATTTATAACATAATACACATATTCCAGTACTTAGTGTAGTCAGTCTTTTGACGCTGCTTGAAAATAGCAAACAATATTCACTGCTGCCAATGATTGCTGATTCTATTACTGTCATTTAGTTATTGATCACATTTTCACTGGAAAAATGTAGACAAACAAAGTGAGAAAGGAACTTAAAGAATTTAAATTAACTATAAGTAGCTTGGGCTGGGTTAATTTGTGTCTCTCTTCCCTCAAGGGCTGGTCTGCAGAGTCCGTCGTTGCCCTAAGCTTCGATATTCCTATTCTGCGGAAAGTATTTCAATGTGTTTTTCTTTTGGTAAGAGCTCGTTGTTTCATGGAGTGCCTTGGGTCATAAATTTGTGTATTCGAGGAAAGTGTCTGAGGCGGCCGGTGTGGCCGTGCGGTTCTAGGCGCTTCAGTTTGGAATAGCGTGACCGCTACGGTCGCAGGTTCGAATCCTGCCTCGGGCATGGATGTGTGTGATGGCCTTAGGTTAGTTAGGTTTAAGTAGTTCTACGTTCTAGGGGACTGATGACCACAGATGTTAAGTCCCATAGTGCTCAGAGCCATTTGAACCATTTGAAAGTGTCTGATTTCCCTTACTGTTAACATGAGCTCGTAGACATAGTTTAGAAAAGATGAGTACAACTGATAAGGATAAAATTAATCAGTCTGAACTTAATACGGAAATCAAACAAGACAATTGGAAGACTGCTGAGGTTGAGAGAGTCATGGTAGTAATTTGTAAGTGTTGGAAGTGACGCATAGTGAATTTAATAACATGCACATTAACAGGGATGAATCAGAAGCTGAGTTGTGTGATGACAATGTGACAATTTCTCAGACGACGAAAAACCTCGTGGCTATTGCATGCAAGGACATGACAATGTTACTCTTTCTTCGCCGCCTTGTTCTGAGTGTCAATCCGTCTTGACTAAGGTAGCATTACGAAATAAGATTGAACACCATAGAAAAAAAAATCAGTAGCACAGCGTAGAAGTGAGGAAGATTAGGACCAAAATGCATAAGAGCGTTATAAAAAGAGGGAATACCTTCTCAACAAGATGGAATAAAATTTTGTGGCACTTACATTAATCAGTAAACACCAGGATGACAGGAATGTTACGTGTTCCAATGGAACAGGACAGTTCAAGGAACATAGGGGAAATTTCAAGAAATCAAGTAAACAGTTAATGGGTTACGTACAAGGGTTTGATGAAAGGGTGGTAGATGAAGGAAGAAATTAAGAAATCCGAAGACAAGGGGAAACAATGAACTGATTAACGGATCAGTATTGATGATAGTAATTTTTAAGCCTTGCCTCATAAAGTAAAGGGCACAAGCGGCTAGTTTCACAATGGCACTGATTTCATAAAAAATGGTAAGACGAAGTATAAGTTGAAGCAACACTAATCAAGAAGCAAATAGAGAAATTGTCATTACATAATGACACATGGTAGAATAGGTCTGTTCTGGTAAAGGAAAGATAAGGAGGAAGTAAGAGTGTTGTTCCAATTTGAAGGAATACAGGCAGACATCAGCCGTCGTAATCGAGAGGGGCTGGTAGAATTGTTTAAGAACAGAGGACGTAATAGTACTTGAGGATACAATACAAGGACTGGTGGGACGTTCATCAGTGAACAAGATAGGTGGAAGGGAAGAATTGCGACAGTTAACATACATACTCTGCTGTATAAGATCTTGTACCGCAATCTGCAAATATGGAGCCAGTATAACGACGGGAATGGCATATTAAGAAGTCTAAGAATAAGAAATTTGAAAACATTATATTTTGGTGTAGAAGTATGTCCTATTCCTGAACAGACTGGACCGCCCGCATGACGGACTGCCAGATAAAAAAATCGATTTCATTAGCACGTGTCTTCGGGAAGAGGCAGTTACCACGATACCCATGGTCGTGGTGCAGTGCAGAATGTATGAAAAACATGATCAAGAGATTGTCACAAGTTTTTTGGACAGAAGAAGCAAGAGTACGCCAAAGAGGCATTTTGATGCAGGAGCCTTATGCAGGATCACAATTTCGTAGTCCTGCTCAGTATTTGAAAGGCATGATGAAAATGGAAATGTTCTTGAACGCAGTGTTTGAGCAGAAAGAGCTAATACGTATCTGCCACGCGAAGTTACCGAACAGGATTCAGAAAGATATTAGAGCACCTAGACTAAATACTCCTAGCGTCCAACTCCCTCTGAAATTGTCTAAAGTGAAGTTAAAATGTAGCGTAACTCTTTACCATAAGACCATACTGGCAGGCAAACTTAGGCGCATTTTTACGAAAGTATACGGACACAACATATATCTATACTGATAGCTCCGAAATCAGTGACTTTGTCAGAAGCACGTACTGCACACCACGTTTGCAGAAGTCTGGGCTTTTCGTATTACCAGCAGAGGCGAGTGTCTTGGACCCCAGAACTTAATGCGATTCTAAAAGCACTTGTTTTCTGTTTATATTTTTTGCTCAGTGACTCGTTATGGGCTCCAACAGTACTTAAGATCCCCATTGTGCACAATATTATCGAAGAGTAGGAATCGATGCCTGATGAAGGCCATTCCGTCATTTTTTCTCAGGTTGATACCACACTATGGGCTCGCTGCCAATGAAGCTGTGGGTGCTTAGCCGAACAAGTTCCTGTGGCAGTGCATACCACCTGGACTGTACTCACAATCGCAGTTTACCAGTATGTCCTACACAGATTCATCATGGAAGACTGACAACGGCAGGGGGAAAAAACAACAAGACACAAAGGCAAGAAGTACGCAATTCTCCCTTAGTTTCCCGATTCCACGAAATTTCACGTAAGTTCAGTGCTCAGTCACCTCGCCAATCTAATAGCTAGGCCCAGATAAAACCATCCACACAGGCTACACATCGTAGACACCATACTGTTCATGTGGAGAAGAAGAGTAATGATCACCTTTTCTTTTAATGCCTCAGACTACAAGCAAGTACTCCTTCATTTTACAAGAACGTGTGAAGCTTTGTTATCCATTGCCAACCGGTGTGACGGCGTTCTTAGCAGCATACGACCACACGACTGTTCTCGATACGTATAGATTTAACGTTGCAAAGCGTACCTCGTCTAAGAGCAACATGTCACAGACAAATGGACAGCACAAAAGTGTTGCCTAACATTCAACCTCACAATGATTATTCTCTACCAATATTTGTATATTTTATGCAAATATGAACTGGCTGTATGGTGTGAACCAAAGGCTGATAAATTCAAATAAAAAAACTTGGGAACGTCGTATAGAAACCTGTCGGAAGGCGAAGTTTCCACCTCTACGATTCCTTGTTTCTTTAGTTCTTGGTACTCAGATATCTAAAAATGCTACATGATTTTCCTTCTTTACTTACTTTTTCAAATTTTTTTTTTCACTACCGTATGTGATGCATCCTCGGTGTGCCCTAGCGCTAATTACCTTTTCCAAAATTGAAGCTTTAGGTATGCTGCTATGTACACTACTGGCCATTAAAATTGCTACACCAAGAAGAAATGCAGATGATAAATGGGTATTCATTGGACAAATATATTATACTAGAACTGACATGTGATTAATTTTCACGCAATTTGGGTGCATAGATCCTGAGAAATCAGTATCCAGGACAACCACCTCTGGCCGTAATAACGGCCTTGATACGCCTGGACATTGAGTCAAACAGAGTTTGGATGGCGTGTACACGTATAGTTGCCCATGCAGCTTTAACACCATACCACAGTTCAAGAGTAGTGACTGGCGTATTGTGACGAGCCAGTTGCTCGGCCACCATTGACCAGACGTTTTCAATTGGTGAGAGATCTGGAGAATGTGCTGGCCAGGGCAGCAGTCGAAGATTTTCTGTATCCAGAAAGGCCCGTACAGGACCTGCAACACGCGGTCGTGCATTATCCGGCTGAAATATAGGGTTTCGCAGGGATCGAATGAAGGGTAGAGCCACCGGTCGTAACACATCTGAAATGTAACGTCCATGCGATCAAGAGGTGACCGAGAAGTGTAACCAATGGCACCCCATACCATCACGCGGAGTGATAGCCCAGTATGGCGATGACGAATACACGCTTCCAATGTGCGTCACCGCGATGTCGCCAAACACGGATGCGATCATCGTGATGCTGTAAACAGAACGTTCCATCTCTTTCTCCATTTTCCCGTCTCTCTTCTCTGCGTTCATTACTTCCTTCCCCCTTCCCCCTCTATCTATCCACCTCCTTCTCCCTTTGTCTCTCTCCACCTCGTCCTTGGCCCTGTTTGTCCATCTCCTCCTTCTATGCATTTTCTCCCTATTCCCTCTTTATCCATCTGCACTTCTCCCCCCCACTCCCCCCTCTATGACTTTGAGCCTTGCTTATGGCTACTGCTAGTGAAACCACGATTAGGAATTGAAGTCGCTTGAAATGAGTGCGGTAAATCGAGGTGAATCATAGGTATACCGGGTATCAGAGACGACTCGTGATGCTGATCTGTAAGGATATTAGCTTGAACGACAGTATTTCGCATAGTTTTAATCTGCAAATGGGTAGGATTGCAATGTTTTGGGGGATTTAGATTTACCTTGATTAAGATACTAAATATACATATCTTTACATCATACGCACCTATAATATACGGGAACCAACATTTCCAAGTCAGTGGTACATGGATTTCTCTTTCCGACCTTAATGAATGAATCTTCTCTTACTGTACATGTGAGCGTTTTTTTTCTTCGTATCACAGCAATCCTTTCCTGTTTATTCAAATAAACTTTTCAATAATCCAATAAGATTAAGCTCCAATAGGAGATAACTTGTTAAATTTCTAATACTGCTTCAATGGGTTGGCAATAACACCTAACCAGTTGCAGCATACAGGTTTATTAAACCTTAAGGGACTATTCCATATGGCTTTTAATTCTTTCCTCTGATTTAATAGTTGTCACTTTAGCTGCAGGGTTCACTAAAATAAAATGTGCAGACCGACTTTTTAGTAGATTTTCGTAGAAAGGTAGTGAGTTGTTTTTATTTTTCTCCTGATTTATAAATCCATTGTGCCTGAATTTCACCTTGTACCGCGATCTTCCACTACACATGACATTCCCTGAAAGAACTGGTCCGTCCTGCCATTCGGCGGAGATTATTCACCACACTGTGGTTGTCTCATTGCAGAATAGCGGTACGTGTTTCTTTAAGTCCCACACTTCTATAGATTTTGTTCTTTGACATCATTTTGTCAATCGTTTCTTCTGTGTATCATTTACCTCTAAAGGTTGTATGCTGCCCATACAGTTCCAGATTTGCATTTGCAGCATCGAAGATCCTTTGTGCCATGCTCAGCGTATGGAATATCGAATTAGTCTACTGTGTATCACGGTGGGACACAGCGAACTGGTATTTACCGGTGCAGAATGGCCTCCTATAGACTGTCGGTTATTATGTGCTTTCTGATGACCTGTACACCTCCACGGAGAGATATTTTCCAGCATATGACAAGAATTTTATAGAAATTAAAGACGTTGTAGATTTCATTCAGGATGTCCAGGAATGGACTCTCTCATTTTAACATTAAATACCATGAAAAGGATCGGCATAAGAATTCAACGGTCAGTATGCATTTTGAGATATCTGTAGCCGTTGTATACAGAAGCTACGAAACAGTAGTTACAATAGGAGCTAATTGATGCAGATGTACACAGGACAGCTCGTATCAACATCCAAAAATGAGTTCGGGCTCTGTAAGCAGTATCTGCAGTCACATCACAATATGTTCACAATGTCCACCGCTCGCAGTAGAGAAGTGACACAAACGGACAATGAAATTTGCTATCATAACTCACTGTGTCTCGACGGGTATCAATGCAGATGTCACAGAGATAGAAGATAAATGCTGTTCCAACGTGTTATGGTGATTTCAGTAGATTCTGCCTTTCAATTCGCTCCACAAGAAGTAGTCACAAGGACTTAAAGCGGCTTAATATTCCGGACAGTCCATGCCAACGCCAGTAAATCTGAGATATTCCGACACAATGACTCCATTCCCGAAGTGTTAATCAAGAGAGCGAAACACCTGTTCGGCGCGATGTGATCGGTACCCATCTTGCGTCAACCACTTGGTTCACTTAGTTTCGAACGCTCGCTACGTAGCGACAAATTAAGCGGAAATTACAAAGTGTAAGTAGCCTGTCTATGTGTCTGCATGTAGACTGCATTAGTAACTCTGACAGCGCTGCGCGAGAGACACTGTGGCTGGTCGTACTTGCAGCTGCAACTTAACAGTCAGCGGTGATGGCGGTTGGAGGTGAACAGTCAAAATTGATGGAAGTTAGATGTAAGTAGTCAGCAGTGATGGAGGTTAGAGGTTAATAATTAGCAGTGTTGGAGGCTTGCAGTATTAGCGTGAGCGGACAGTCTGAATATATATACGTCATTGAGATTTATTACTGATGATTATATAATTTTTGAACTGGTTGTCATATATTTAAGGTAAATACATTGTTTCCTCTGCAACAAAATCTTCCCTTTGCTAACAACATGCCTATTAGTAGTTAGATCCCTCAGTAGTTAGAATCTTTTATTTAAGTGGCTGTTTTGGCGCTTGCTGTATGGCACTTGTGGTGTAATGAAGATTTTTTTGAGGTGAGTGACTTATGAAGTGTATGGGCTATTGTTGGGATTTCTAATAATTCAGCGCCATTCTTTTGTATTAATTATTTGAAGTCAGATTACCACTTTTGAGCAGTCAGATTGCGATGCGCTTGTCTATTGTAGACAATAAATGCATAGGACTAGTTTGAGTTGTATTTGTCAGGAACAATTTTGTAGGTCAGAAATGTAATGTAAAGTCAAACAATAAGTCAGTAAGTCCAGTTTCAATCTTCAGATTAAGAATATTGAGTAAGCACTCAGCAGTTTAAGCAGGTTCACTTGCATTCAATTTCACTCAGCAATATAAGTAAAAATTTTATGAAGAAGTTTAAAAACTAACTCTGACTAGTCATTAATTCAGGCATGCAAAGAGACCGCTAGTTCACTTACTGCACACCGCAACCGTAATAGCAACTTTAGGAGAATATAGTGATATTGCTTACACAAATTGAGATTTTTATGACACTAAAATAGCTGTTTCGGTCATTAACGAATCCATTCAGGCAGAGGTATGTTTCATATGTTAACCAGATGCAGCCAACATCAAATCTTTCGTTATGAATGATTTTGAAAACATTGTTCGCAAAGTAACTCCATTGTCGCACTGCAGATAAGGATATGACGTGGTGACACGATACTGAATGGAGGTACGTGTAGAATGTTTCTAAACATTGATTCTCTCACATGTAGACGTATAAATCGTACTTTATATACAATGCATTAATCACTATTATCGTTTTACAGAAGTGTTAGTGGTATAGCATCAGGAAATATAGATTGTTTTAATCCAGATAATGGGATGCAATGCGAAAAAGAGGCATTTGAGGAACAAAACTACGAAAAATGTATGAAAGATAAAATGTGAAGCATAAAAGATTCATTTTTAAGTGGCCGTGAGCAGTGAACGTAGAACTGCTAAATCCAGTGCAGATATCGAGAGGCTGTGTGCCATCGAAGCAGTTCTTCACATGTAACTAAAATAAAAATGCATAAATGAGTGTTTCAGTGAGGAACTGAGAGTTAACAGAAATATGTTAACGAACAGAATGCAAATGAGCGTTCGGGGAATGTCACGTTTATTCCACGAAGAGATACTGGGAATAAGATACGTGTATCGAAGGAAAGAAAAATTTTACGAATATTAACAGCTTTCATTTGTGTGGGAAGTCACGTCCACGTAGCAACTTTCGAAGAAAAGTAAGGCAGTGGAAGAGCAAGTTCTGTTTTGGCGTGTCAAAAAAAAAAAAAGAAAAGTATCTGAACAATGATATAACCTAGCTTCAAATTTTCAGCTGGTTATTGTCCGTTAATAACATGCTAACTGACTATAAGTTTCGGTGTTAGCTGAGTGAAACCGTGAACGACGGACAGAGTCGAAGATCAGGGTTACAGATGCGCAGAAACATGTAATATGCTAGAACAACAGCTGTAATAAACATCCAAAGGGATGGAAGCTTAGCGAATACTAGGGGAAATAGATTACTTAGATCCTAAAAAAAACATATGCACAGTTTCTTACGTTTCTGCGACTTTACAAGACAAGGATCAAGGTCTACGATTAGAAGTACCGAAAAAATTAAGTTAGAAGAATGAAGTTAATAAGTATGTAAAAAGAATGGGTGTTGATAGCATGCGGTCACAAATCAATGAAGATAAACAAGGTTCATGCTACCATGAGAAACTGCAAAGAATATACTGTGCAAATTACCATGAGTTAGCTAACAATTGGATTAAATACCCTGTCAATTAGTGTTATACATTGCTCTGCAAAATACTGGCTGTCGAGGTAAATAAAGTTGCGTAACCTATTGCATGTCTCGCAGTCGTGCACAGAAAACTGGACATCACAACGGGGCCAGCGAGATACACGGGCCCCACGACGAACTTGTGACGTCACACTAGTCAGCTTGTCCGTCACAGTTCGCGAACGATCGTTTCCGTACAGGGCCCATAGGAAACTAATATTTAATTGAAAAGGTACCCACTAAAAGCCATATTTTTGTCGTGTTCTATCGAGAACTTGCATTCATTTAAACACACAGTCAGAAATAATTCAACTCGGCTGAAATACTCAGTCGCTCCCCGACGGAAACTGCTGCGGGCTACAGCGCAAAATGGAGCTAGCCCCGCTAGAGGAGACAGTTGTTGTTGTTGTGGTCTTCAGTCCTGAGACTGGTTTGATGCAGCTCTCCATGCTACTCTACCCTGTGAAAGCTTCTTCTCCCAATACCTACTGCAACCTACATCCTTCTGAATCTGATAGTGTATTCATCTCTTGATCTTCCTCTATGATTTTTACCCTCCACGCTGCCCTCCAATACTACATTGGTGTTCCCTTGATGCCTCATAACATGTCCTACCAACCGATCTCTTCTTCTAGTCAACTTGTGTCACGAACTCATCTTCTCCCCAATACTATTCAATACCTCATCATTAGTTATGTGATCTACCCATTGAATCCTCAGCACTCTTCTGTAGCACCACATTTCGAAAGCTTCTATTCTCTTCTTGTCCAAACTATTTGTCTTCCATGTTTCACTTCCATATATGGCTACACAACATACAAATACTTTCAGAAACGACTTCCTGGCACTTAAATCTACACTCGATGTTAACAAATTTCTCTTCTTCAGAAACGTTTTACTTCCCATTGCCAGTCTACATTTTACATCCTCTCTAGTTCGACAATCATCAGTTATTTTGCTAGCCAAATAGCAAAACTCCTTTACTACTTTAAGCGTCTCATTTCCTAATCTAATTCCTCCACCATCACCCGACTTAATTCAACTACATTCCATTATCCTCGTTTTGCTTTTGTTGATGTTCATCTTATATCCCCCTTTCAAGAAACTGTCCATTCCGTTCAACTACTCTTCCAAGTCCTTTGCTGTCTCTGAAAAAATTACAATATCATCGGTGAACCTCAAAGTTTTTATTTCTTTTCCATGGATTTTAATACCTACTCCGAATTTTTCTTTTGTTTCTTTACTGCTTGCGCAATATACAGATTGAATAACATCGGGGAGAGGCTACAACCCTGTCTCACTCCCTTCCCAATCACTGCTTACCTTTCACGTCCCTCGACTCTTATAACTGCCATCTGGTTTTGGTACAAATTGTAAATAGCTTTTCGCTCCCTGTATTTTACCCCTGCCACCTTCAGAATTTGAAAGAGAGTATTCCAGTCAACATTGCCAAAGGCTTTCTCTAAGTCTACAAATGCTAGAAATGTAGGTTTGCCTTTCATCTGTCTTCTAAGATAAGTCGTATAGACAGTATTGCCTCACGTGTTCCAATATTTCTACGGAATCCAAACTGATCTTCCCCGAGGTCAAACAGTTTCTCCATTCATCTGTAAAGAATCTGAGTTAGCATTTTGGAGCCGTGACTTATTAAACTGATAGTTCGGTAATTTTCACATCTGTCAGCACCTGCTTTCTTTGGGATTGGAATTATTATATTCTTCTTGAAATCTGAGGGTATTTCGCATGTCTCATACATCTTGCTCACTAGATGGTAGAGTTTTGTTAGGCCTGGCTCTCTCAAGGCTGTCACTAGTTCCAATGGAATGTTGTTTATTCCCAGGGCCTTGTTTCGACTCAGGTCTTTCAGTGCTCTGTCAAACTCTTCACGCGGTATCGTATCTCCCATTTCATCTTCATCTACATTCTCTTCCATTTCTATAAAATTGTCCTCAAGAACATCGCCCTTGTATAGACCCACTAATACTCCTTCCACCTTTCTACTTTCACATCTTTCCTTAGAACTGGGTTTCCATCTGAGCTCTTGATATTCATACAAGTGTTTCTCTTTCCTCCAAAAGTCTTTCTAATTTTCCTGTACGCAGTATCTATCTTACTCCTAGTGAGATAAGCCTCCACATCCTTACATTTCCAGAATGAAATTTTCACTCTGCAGCGGAGTGTGCGCTGATATGAAACTTCCTGGCAGATTAAAACTGTGTGCCCGACCGAGACTCGAACTCGGGACCTTTGCCTTTCGGGGGCAAGTGCTCTACCAACTGAGCTACCGAAGCACGACTCACGCCCGGTACTCACAGCTTTACTTCTGCCAGTACCTCGTCTCCTACCTTCCAAACTTTACAGAAGCTCTCCTGCGAACCTTGCAGAACTAGCACTCCTGAAAGAAAGGATATTGCGGAGACATGGCTTAGCCACAGCCTGGGGGATGTTTCCAGAATGAAATTTTCACTCTGCAGAGGAGTGTGCGCTGATATGAAACTTCCTGGCAGATTAAAACTGTGTGCCCGACCGAGACTCGAACTCGGGACCTTTGCCTTTCGCGGGCAAGTGCTCTACCAACTGAGCTACCGATGCACGACTCACGCAGGAGAGCTTCTGTAAAGTTTGGAAGGTAGGAGACGAGGTACTGGCAGAAGTAAAGCTGTGAGTACCGGGCGTGAGTCGTGCTTCGGTAGCTCAGTTGGTAGAGCACTTGCCCGCGAAAGGCAAAGGTCCCGAGTTCGAGTCTCGGTCGGGCACACAGTTTTAATCTGCCAGGAAGTTTCATCCTTACATTTGTCCTCTAGCCATCCCTGCTTAGCCATTTTGCACTTCCTGTCGATCTCATTTTTGAGACGTTTGTATTCCTTTCTGCCTATCATTTACTGCATTTTTGTGTTTACTCCTTTGATCAATTAAATTCAATATTTTTTCTGTTACCCTAGGATTTCCACTAGCCCTCGTCTTTTTATCTACTTGATCCTCTGCTGCCGTCACTATTTCTTCTCTCAAAGCTACCCATTCTTCTTATACTGTGCTCCTTGCCCCTATTCTAGTCAATCGTTCCCTAATGCTCTCTGTGAAACTCTCTACAACCTCTGGTTCTGTCAGTTTGTCCAGGTCCCATCTACTTAAATTCCCACCTTTTTGCAGTTTCTTCAGCTTTAATCTACTGTTCATAACGAATAGATTGTGGTCAGATTCACATCTGCCCCTGGAAATGTCTTACAATTTAAAACCTGGTTCCAAAATCTCTGTCTTAGCATTATATAATCTGATACCTTCCAGTATCTCCAGGCTTCTTCCATGTATACAACCTTCTTTCATGATTCTTGAACCAAGTGTTGGCTATGATTAAGTTATGCCTTGTGCAAAATTCTACCAGGTGGCTTCCTCTTTCTTTTATTTCCCCCAAACCACATTCACCTACTATGTTTCCTTCTCTCACTTTTCCTACTATCGATTTCCAGTCATCCATAACTGTTAAATTTTCGTCTCCCTTCACTACATAAATAATTTCTTTTATCTCATCATATATTTCATCAATTCCTTCGTCATCTGCAGAGCTAGTTGGCATATAAACTTATAATACTGTAGTAGGCGTGGACTTCGTGTCTATCTTGGCCACAATAATGCGTTTACTATGCTGTTTGTAGTAGCTTACCCGCACACCTATTTTTTATTCATTATTAAAACTACTCCTGCATTACTCCTCCTTGATTTTGTATTTATAACCCTGTATTCACCTTACCAAACCTCTTGTTCTTCTTGCCACCGAACCTCACTAATTCTCACTATATCTAACTTTAACCTATCCATTTCACTTTTTAAATTTTCTAACCTACCTGCCCGATTAAGGGATCTGACATTCCACTCTCCGATCCGTAGAACGCCAGTTATCTTTCTCCTGATAACGACGTCCTCTTGAGTAATTCCCGCTCGGAGATCCGAACAGGGGACTATTTTACCTCCGGAATATTTTACCAGAGGGCACGCCATCATCATTTAACCATACAGTAAAGTTGCATTCCCTCGGGAAAAATTACGGCTGTAGATTCCCCTTGCTTTCAGCCGTAGCAGTACCAGCACAGGAAGGCCGTTCTGGTTAGTGTTACAATGCCAGATCAGTCAATCATCCAGACTGTTGCTCCTGCAACTACTGAAAAGGCTGCTGCACCTCTTCAGGGACCACATGTTTGTCTGGCCTCTCGACAGATACCCCTCCTTTGTGGTAGCACCTACGGTACGGCTATCTGTATCCTTAAGGCACGCAATCCTCCCCACCAACGGCAAGGTCCATGGTTCATGTGGGGGGGGGGGGCGCTAAAGGAGGGTAAGGACAGTGTGTGTCAGTCAGCAAGCAGACATGGCGCACTTCGGAGGTGTTCTTCGTTACAGCATGGCCTGGAGACTTCAGGAGAACGTCACACAGGTAAGAATCAAGGGGAAACAAGATGAAGGACGAAGTATGACGAGTGTAGTCCAGGATGGAACCGCTCGCAGCACTTTTTCATGAGAATGGGGTGCGTACCGAACCACACGCACTGTTGCCCGAAGGAGAGGGGGTGCTCGACCACAGTCAGCTACATCAACAGATGACCGTCACATCCTGCAACAGGAAAGAAGGGACCCACGTCAAACAGCAGTTGCAATTGGGACCACCTTTAACAATATTGCAAGGCACGAAATCTCACACTCCAGAGTGGCATGCCGACTGCATAGGGGTGTGACTCTGCCCGAGGCCAGTACTTTGTGTTTCTTTGATACGCGCAAATCGGCGGCACTGTATGCAGTTGTGCCAAGAGCATAGGGACTTGTCCAATGATGAGTAGGGTCGCATGTTCTTGGATGAGAGCAGATTGCCGGCCAGAGTGGTCGAGCGGTTCTAGGCGCTACAGTCTGGAACCGCGCGACCGCTACGGTCGCAGGTTCGAATCCTGCCTCGGGCATGGATGTGTGTGCTGTCCTTAGGTTAGTTAGGTTTAAGTAGTTCTAAGTTCTAGGGGACTTATGACCTCAGCAGTTGAGTCCCATAGTGCTCAGAGCCATGAGAGCAGATTCAGTCTGAGTAGTAATTCTGTAAGTGCCCTCTAATGGCGAGAGATGAGAACAAGTAATAAACCCAGGAACATTGTCGAACACGATCGTTTTGGTAGTCAAGTTCCTATGGTTTTGGGAGGTATGTTGTTACATGGGATTTCTGACCTCCAAATCTTTGAACACTGTGTACTCACCTGTCGCCGTTATTGCGACACTGTGCTCCTTCCCAATGTGTGCCTTTTCAGGTATGCATTTCTATGGATGACATTGAACGTGGAACAGCACAAAACTGGCCTGCCGGTTCTTCCGACTTAAGTCCCGTCGAGCACGAGTGAGGTGCGTTCAGGAGATGTATTGCTGCACATCACATGCACCAACGACCATCCAATAACTGTCAACTGCGCTGGCAGAGAATCTAAGGCCCTATCACAGGAAATCCACACCGACCTCGTGCCAGCATAAAAGTCAAGAAACAAAGGTGTTACAGACATTACGCGCCAGAGGGAAATGATTTATATCAATGGGATAATTTGAAAATCTGTCAGACGATGATTCGAAGCCGGGTCTCGTGCTTACTAGGCAGACCTCTACGTCGTCCGGACATAGTGGTCACCACATACGACAGACTACCCTCGCACAACTGTCGTCAGACCCAAAATCTCAACTATTACCACACACTACTGATGTAGTGTCCCTATTCATTAGCCTCAATACGCACGGCATCTCGCTGATCCCGTAAGAGTTAGAGCTTGGTGTGCATCTGCACCAAATGTATCAATGGTGGTAATCACCTTAATTATCTGTACATATGTGACCGAAAGAACAGACGCCCATCTGGATGCATCATGCGAGTACTTTGCACAACGTACGATGGCTGTCCAGAAAGTAATTTCCGATCGGCGCGAAATGGTAACCACTGCGAAAATCCGGTAAAACTTTGCACAGATGTGTTGGGCACTGTGTCTAGTATGCCCGTCGATCGTGTCACGTCGGCATTTTCCGTTCTGAGTGAACAGTGAGCACATAAAAATGCATAGGGAATAGCGTCTCCCGCGAAGTATGAGGGCCTGCTTAGAGATTTCGCCTGTGTCATACAGCCCACATAACACAACTTAAAGCAGTTCCTTCCTCATGCCAATAATTCTCGGCCGCACACTGCAGGGGCAATGAAGACGTTCCTGCAGCGTTTCCGATCAGAAGTGTTCGATCACCCACAATACAATTCGTAATTGGCTCCCCCTGAGTATCCTCTCTGCTCACGAGGGCCACTGGCTGTAAAGACAAAATTTTTCTGCGGACAACGAGCTATAGATCAGTGCAGGTAAGCCGGCCGCGGTGGCCGAGCGGTTCTAGGCGTTTCAGTCCGGAACCGCGCGACTGCTACGGTCGCTGGTTGGAATCCTGCCTGGGGCATGGATGTGTGTGATGTCCTTAGATTAGTTAGGTTTAAGTAGTTCTTAGTTTTAGGGGACTGATGACCTCAGAGGTTTTGTCCCATAGTACTCAGAGCCATTTTTCTAGTGCAGGTAACTGGACGAAAGCACAGGCGGCTGCTTTCTATGACGAGGATACTGGAAAGTTGATACAACACTACGACAACATTCAAAGTTGGTGCGGCGACTATGTAGAAAAGTAGGTGAAAGCTGTACCTAACTGTTGCAAATGAAACGTTTCTGGTTTTCATTGTGGTTTCCTTTTCGCGACCGATCGGAAATTACTTCCTGGACAATCCTCGTACATTGGCGTCCGTGATTATCACAAACCCCATTAAGAAGCATTTTCCGCCATTTTTAATATCCAGGGGACCACGATAATAGCGGTGATATTAGTGTAATTACGATCTTTGAATGAAAGTGTTCTTTCTGTTCGTTTCATTGCAAATTTGTTTTAGTTATGTTCTGTGTTGCACTGTAGTAATCCTTTCTATGTATTGTTCAAATTTCATCGAGCTATGTCACTTGGTAGTCACATCATGTAAAAACTGATACACAACTCAGTAAAAGTTTAGAATATCATAAAATTTACTTCAACGACTTCTTATAGTACACCCAAGGAGGTTTGTGCAATACGTTATTAACAAAATAAACACAATTCCTTTTGAAAGCAAGAACGATTTTGGTTGGTTACGAAAAATCAGTACAAAACAAAGCATGTTTTCTCCTAACCCTACGATTTTAAAAACCAAAACAGTATAAATATTTGTCTCACGATGATGATGAGTCCCTAGTAGTATGTATGTCCTCCCCCCTACACACGGATCAGTTCTTCCAATATGTGAGGCATGCTCTGGATGAGATATCAAGTTTATCTTGCGGTATGGGGTCCTACTCAACGACAGCTTCAGTGAGGTCCTGAAGATTGTCAGGTGGATTCGGACGCTGTGCAATGGACCCTCAACAGGTGCCACGCATACTCATTTGCATTCACGTCTGGGGACTGGCCAATGTATTTGCTTGAAGTTGTATCTTTTAATATACTGAGTACGGTGCTGTCCTGCATTGCCATTGACTAGGATGAAGCTGTAATCGGTTTCGGTCTGTAGTGCCTTCCAATCATTTGTAGTTCTTGGAGAAATCAAAGTGCCGTAGATGTGAATTAGAGGGGTGCATCGTCCCATCGTTAGTGCCGCTCAGAACGCGCACTTCCACCTGTATACGGATGGACTTCCTGAACGTATCGGCGTTTCTGGTGTCGTGCAGCACTTCTCCAAACCTAACACGTCCATTGTCTGACCGCAAACCAAACCTGGTCATGTCAGCCAACATGAGATTACTCCATACTGCAATGGTCCAATACTGATGTGCAAGAGCCCAAGTCTTCCGATTGCGTCCGTTCCGTTGGTTCAGTGCAATAGTTCTCATTGGTCTTCTGGAATTAAGCCCCTATGATGCACTGTTCTGTCTGAGATACAAATATGTGTTGCCTTGGGAAAGTCATTTCCAATATTTCTGGCAGTTTATGTTGGGCGCCTGCGAGCCGACAGTTGGAGGAAACGTTCCTGAATTGTTGTTTTTCGTACGAGGGCTACCACTGCGAGATCTGTCGTTCAAATTTTCCCGTCTCTCTCTGTGCTTTCTCCACACCTTAGACAAACCACTTTGGGTAACATGTAACCGATCGGCAACATTTTGCTGTGCACGACGTGCTGAAAGTAAAGCCACTATTCTGACTCAACCAAAGTGTTGTATTCTTCTACGTGACATGATACCGCAGTGCTGAACAGAAACTGAAGGAAAGAGTTCGGTACTCGACTGCAGCCGGTGTGATGCAGAGGCAGCGGTATTTTTACATGACTGGGAAACGGCGACAAAGCATGCTAGTAGTAAACACTGTTCAGTAGATATTCTCTAACTATAAAGTGCCTACGTCAATGAGACCTCTAGTATCGTCGACTGAATTTTACGGTAGTATTCCAAACTTCTGTTGAGCCGCGTATTTCCAAAGTTACAGTTGTATAATAATAACATAGAACTTATTTCTGTTTCGAGATGCCGCAGACCGTGCTCCATTTAGTATTTTAGCGTTTTGTCTTTTTTACGTACCGCAGCACGAAATTTCAGGATCGTCACAACTTCATTGTTGCACATATAGACAGCTCATTTTACTGAACTATAGCATACCCTACCGTAGTAATTGATATCAAAATTGAAATAGGTGTGGCCGTTGCGGTTCTAGGCGCTTCAGTCTGGAACCGCGTGACTGCTAAGGTCACAGGTTCGAATCCTGCCTCGGGCATGGATGTGAGTGATGTCCTTAGGTTAGTTAGGTATAAGTACTAAGTTATAGGCGACTGATGATCATAGATGTTAAGTCCCATAGTGCTCAGAGCCATTTGAACCAAAACTGAAATACGTGAAAATTTTGTATTTGGTATTAGATTGCATAACAAAAGAAAATTATGCAGGAGCACAGCTTTCAATAGAAGGAAACATTGTTCATAATAACATTACATAAATATTCATACAAGGGCAATCTAACAATAGCTGCCTGATTTTTGGCATACGTTCGGATATTTAATAATAATCGCAAAACAACTCATAAGGGTATGAAAATGAAGACTGCAAGATAGTAGAAATCACAAGTAAGAAAAGATACGATACGATTTTTCCTGGTAAATTTAGATCTATGGAAGATCTATTAGAAATTATTGCAGTAAAGCACCAGTGCCTTGGCTAGCGTATTCATCAGATTAGACTCTCTTAGAGCTAAAGAACAAGCACCAACTGAGTATGAGCGCTAATTTTAATTTAAGCTGTGGCATGAGACGACCTATTACTGCTTACTGGCCTGAAATTTTTGATGAAATGTTTAAACGTGTGTATCAGTACTTACATGACAGACTGGAAGCTTGAAGCGAAGCTTGTGGTCGTTACTTTGAACAGCACGTTCTTTTTTCCTCTTCACAATCCAAAGAAATTTTATTCTTTTTTTCTTAAGCTAGCGCTGGCAAACGGAATGAACAACTTCTGGTATTTTCAAACTACAATGGTTGGTGGACTACTTGTCCAAAGGCTGGTTAAGCACGATGTAATAGTTAAAATTTCAGTAGATTCGTGTATGAATTACGAAGTACCCAAACGTTAAAATAATTTTCCCGAAAGCTTGAGCACTGTTTTTAATTTAACCTATCATTCTATATGACATCTAATTGTAACGTGATGCTGGCAGATAATTAAAACCGAATATACGGTTATAACAGCGGGCCGCAGCAGCAGCAGAGTATCATATGTAACCTATACGGGACTGCAGGAGCAGACGTCAAGTAGTTCTGTTATGATTAATATACTGCACAAACTTGTTTTCGTTATGTTCCCTTATTCTAGTGTTAATTGCAAAAATCATTTTTTTTTTTTTACAAAACGTCTGCGATTAGGCTCTTTCGGTGAGTAAAAAATCAGTATGCATGGTACAATGCGAACTACGTAAATCTGTAATCTACCGGGTTTATCTGATAATTCTCTGTAAATTATAAAATAATGATAGGAGTAGTTATTTGGATCGATAAGCGAAGGCATGTTTCTCTTTCCTAATTTATGTTAAGATACTTCATTTAGTTATATTCCAGCACTGTTTCGAAATTTCTTGAATTGTACACTATTTTTTTCTTTCATATATCTGGTGCAGTTAAACCAGTTGAGTATAAATCAATTTAAATGCAGTTTGTATCGTTTTAGTTGGGGAGCTATGCACGTTGAAAGTTTTAAGTTTGAATGAAACATACTGTACGTAATTGGTGTGTTCACATGGCTGTTCAGGTTCACTTAAGTGAGTTGATCGAACGTGTGCTCATTTGCCACAATTTGCAAATCTGTGTGGCTTCTAAAAGACCAGCGGACCTGGTGTCACGAAACGACAAATTTCATCTAGGGTTATAGGCTCGATGACCTAAACACATTTATTTACATGGAAATATTTCCACAAAAAATCCGTTGATGTTAAATCGGGCGACCGAATGGGCCAATGGTAAGGACCAGAGCGTCATAATACTCTCATAGGAAATCTGTTGTTCAGTTCTTGCAAAACACCACCACCGGAAAGGGCCGGGTGGCCATCACGCTGCTTTCGCATACAGCCTCTAATGTTCAGACTGACATTTCCAAGCTGAGCACTAAAATAATTAATGTAAAAATATTTATACAGTACGTGAGAAATAGTGTGGACTGATGATTTCATCTCCAAGGATTTCACATCCCACTTTTATCGATCATCTCCTTCGACCATCGACAAGATATACCCAAACAGAATTTTCTGTGGCCTGGTAATGCATATAACGACGATGAATTCCAGCGTAGTTTGTGAACTTGGATTCACTGGAGAACACAACACTTTGTAAGGCAGCCAATTACAGTTATTCACTGCCTACTCGCAGGGAGTAAGTCAACGATTTAAAATAATTTCTAAGTTGCTCCTGAGTTAATAACAGGTGCTGCAAGGGTGAAACTTGTGATCCAGCACCATTCGCAACTCACATGTAAGGCTGATACCAGTGACCGCAGCAAATTCTCATAACATAACTTGAAGATAATTTTGTATAGCAGCTCAAATAAACACTTGCATATCCTCATTTCATGTTGGTATTCTTCTATTACAGTCACACCTACTTAAAGTTGTTGTTCAGAATGTAAGGAAGTGATGACTGCTAAAGCTGTACGACTGGGATGATCACGACATAAAAAATGGCTACTTCACTTGCATACAGTCAGCGTTCGCTGAGCATCAACAATTTGCCAAAGTACTTGTTGGGTGTCGTGTATGCCTTTTTTATTACACGTTAGAATCCGTTGGAGGCCGAAACGCGATTAATTGCGCATTTCGACTAGAAGATATGTTCCTAAATCTAACCTGGCTTTAAAAATGGCATCGAGGAAACTTGTCGGTTCGTGGCTCCAACAATCTCGAATCTCGTCCGCAGCTTGTTCAGAATGCGCGTTGAGTTGCACATTCAGGAAAATGGCGACTCATTTGAACAGCATCTGAAAATTCATTTGAACACAGCCAGTATAGCAATGTGCATGCACCCTCAAAACTTCGAAAGTTTCTAGGTCCTACAAAAACGATAAAAATTAGACTTAAATTAATTTTTAAAAAGCTGGTTTAAATACGTGAGCAACGCGATTGAAAAAGAAAAATGATTTTCTGTCAAAAAAGCTTTGCTGCCAATCTCTGGAAAATAAGTAAATTACGTTTCTTATGTGTACCCAAAGTTACGGAGAAAACACTGTGCATGTACAGACAGCCACGGGTATTTTTTAGGTAGAGTTCTTAAATGGTTTGAATATACACACAACAAACAGCAGTTTTCTAAGTAGACAAGTACTATTGTAAAAAGAAAGCGTGAGGCAAAGTATCTCCTATGCTTCTGCGAGATTTTTCAAAGAGAAGCGGCAGATTACCCACATTTATCGCGGAAGTACTGTACGTCATAGATCGGCTAGTAGGTAAAGTACCACCAAAATTAATTAAAGCTGCTTATACACTCCTGGAAATTGAAATAAGAACACCGTGAATTCATTGTCCCAGGAAGGGGAAACTTTATTGACACATTCCTGGAGTCAGATACATCACATGATCACACTGACAGAACCACAGGCACATAGACACAGGCAACAGAGCATGCACAATGTCGGCACTAGTACAATGTATATCCACCTTTCGCAGCAATGCAGGCTGCTATTCTCCCATGGAGACGATCGTAGAGATGCTGGATGTAGTCCTGTGGAACGGCTTGCCATGCCATTTCCACCTGGCGCCTCAGTTGGACCAGCGTTCGTGCTGGACGTGCAGACCGCGTGAGACGACGCTTCATCCAGTCCCAAACATGATCAATGGGGGACAGATCCGGAGATCTTGCTGGCCAGGGTAGTTGACTTACACCTTCTAGAGCACGTTGGGTGGCACGGGATACATGCGGACGTGCACTGTCCTGTTGGAACAGCAAGTTCCCTTGCCGGTCTAGGAATGGTAGAACGATGGGTTCGATGACGGTTTGGATGTACCGTGCACTATTGAGTGTCCCCTCGGCGATCACCAGTGGTGTACGGCCAGTGTAGGAGATCGCTCCCCACACCATGATGCCGGGTGTTGGCCCTGTGTGCCTCGGTCGTATGCAGTCCTGATTGTGGCGCTCACCTGCACGGCGCCAGACACGCATACGACCATCATTGGCACCAAGGCAGAAGCGACTCTCATCGCTGAAGACGACACGTCTCCATTCGTCCCTCCATTCACGCCTGTCGCGACACCACTGGAGGCGGGCTGCACGATGTTGGGGCGTGAGCGGAAGACGGCCTAACGGTGTGCGGGATCGTAGCCCAGCTTCATGGAGACGGTTGCGAATGGTCCTCGCCGATACCCCAGGAGCAACAGTGTCCCTAATTTGCTGGGAAGTGGCGGTGCGGTCCCCTACGGCACTGCGTAGGATCCTACGGTCTTGGCGTGCATCCGTGCGTCGCTGCGGTCCGGTCCCAGGTCGACGGGCACGTGCACCTTCCGCCGACCACTGGCGACAACATCGATGTACTGTGGAGACCTCACGCCCCACGTGTTGAGCAATTCGGCGGTACGTCCACCCGGCCTCCCGCATGCCCACTATACGCCCTCGCTCAAAGTCCGTCAACTGCACATACGGTTCACGTCCACGCTGTCGCGGCATGCTACCAGTGTTAAAGACTGCGATGGAGCTCCGTATGCCACGGCAAACTGGCTGACACTGACGGCGGTGGTGCACAAATGCTGCGCAGCTAGCGCCATTCGACGGCCAACACCGCGGTTCCTGGTGTGTCCGCTGTGCCGTGCGTGTGATCATTGCTTGTACAGCCCTCTCGCAGTGTCCGGAGCTAGTATGGTGGGTCTGACACACCGGTGTCAATGTGTTCTTTTTTCCATTTCCAGGAGTGTAATTTCAAACAAATGCTGCCACGTTAGAGTGAAGGTCTTATAGTCAAAGTAATGCGCACGAGATAAATTGTTTCATGTGCTGAAAAGCTGTAAATGTGGGCATAACGCCGGGCGCGGTGGCCGTGCGGTTCTAGGCGCTGCAGTCCAGAACCGCGGGACTGCTACGGTCGCAGGTTCGAATCCTGCCTAGGGAATGGATGTGTGTGATGTCCTTAGGTTAGTTAGGTTTAAATAGTTTTAAGTTCTAGGGGACTGGTGACCTAAGATGTTAAGTCCCATAGTGCTCAGAGGAATTTGAACCATTTTTTTTGTGGGCATAACATTCAAAAGCAACATGAGTCTGTTATAGCTTCAGACAATTTCTGTCTCTAAAACTTCTCCGTCGTGGTTGTATTATTAGGTTATGAAGACGCCTGTTTCCTGCTGAACACAAGTGATTTGTTTTCATGCAGAAAATCACAACAAGGACAGAACTCATTCTTGTATTTGCTACTTGTTTCATTATGTCGAAAGCAGTTTTTGTGGTTTGAGGGTATGGTAAATGTTATTGTAGATCAGGGACGGCCAAGAATTCTGCATGAGTGCGAAGCTCTTGGATACGTGCAGATCTGTCACCTGAGTGCACATTTCCTCCACTGTAACCCTACACTCACTGAGCAGGAATAAGGGGAAGAGAAGGGGAAACTCGAACGCTCTGCATTATATGGCAATGTGGTCACACAGGGAACACAGAACTACTTTGCTTGCGACTTCGGTTTCATATACCTCAACAGCCTACTAACTAAAACTATTTTCAATTTAGTTTGATTATTTTATGCTTGCTGAATGCAGAACAAAAATTTCTACCTACTACGGATGGACGCAAATAATTCTGCAGACTTTCGCACCCACTCCACACGTAATCACGAGTAATTTAGCTATATAATCGAAAAAAGCCTGCTCCACACATTTGTTGGCCAAAACAATGAATCACGTTCGTAATCTCAGGATGGGTACATGACAACTTTGCACGAGGAAAAAACGTAGAAACCTTGTAGAGTTTTAATGTAAAAGAATTTTCCTAAACGAGAATCGCACTGCAGATAGTTAAGTTTCATTGCACATCACGAGAACGCTGCAAGTGCAACGGCAAAAGTCTCGGAAGATATGAGATTGGCAGTGTCCTCAAAACGTTTAAACAACGATTCTTGTAATATTTTCCACGCCGTAACAGATTCTTCAAAATTCATATTTTACTTAACACCAGTGAGCTCAGGGAAGAGGAGGTGTGTTAGGCCACACGTTGTCCCTTCTACATTTCAGTTTTTTCAAAATGCATCCACCAGTTCAGAAATAAGTTGTTGCTTACCTAGAAACGTCTTACTGTGAGCAGTGTTCAGTAAAGTATACTTTAATTGCTAGTTCTGCAATCCATACAAGGTTTTCTAATTTTCGTTCTTGCTTTACTTCATCCTTCAGACAATCTATGACAGCAGTTCATAATTTTAAAACTCGTCCCACACGTGCCCCTTCATTTAATCAACGTACTTTGCAAGAATAGTAACGACTACATATTCTTCACTCAGCTCCATTAAAAACTGTTGCGGCTGGCGGTATAATACGCATGCAACCTTAGAAAATTTAGTATTCATACCATCAGTTTTATCATATGGCCGACGCCTGCAAATTACTGTTTGACGTACAAAACAATAAATACCGTATAAATTGTCAGTCGAACGTTGCAATCTCTTGCTCTTTGATAGTCAACTAAATTTTCAGATTCTTTCTGTGTGGTGTTGTAATGCTGTTCCATATAAAAAATTCCGCATCGATTGATTATGTGACTGCATAATATATAATGAAAGTTTTCGTCCTTTTCTTGTATGATACCTATTTGTTTTTAAAGAAGTTTTGCGATTCATCGCTAGACTGCCTCCTTTTGTCCAAATGTCACATTACCTGTGAACTTTCTTTACACTACGAACAAATTTCGAAGAATAAACAGCGCTGAAATTTTGGAAATTTGTGGTAAGGTCTGATGGGACCAAACTGCTGAAGTCATCGGTCCCTGAGCTTACGCATTACTTAATCTAACTTAAACTAACTTACGTTAGGGACAACACACACACCCGTGCTCGAGGGAGGACTCGAACCTCCAACAGGGGGACCCACGCGGACCGCGACAAGACACCCTAGACCGCGCGGCAAACAGCGCTGACACCACGATTTTGCCTAATTGAAGAAAGCAGTGCTGGTCGAAAGATACCGCATTAAATGCCGGAAGAAATGGTGTTGAATGGCAGAGTTGAATAAAAGATCACGTTGTACCGAGCAGGTACGAGTAAAACCGAGTGATGTCGAGACGTACCTACTAATGCCGAGAAAAGACGTGCTTTGGAACACACTCGTGCTGCACATTATGCACTCATACGATTTTACACGCTGTGGCCGACCCTGTTGCAAGTGACACGGCATTTGGTTAACTACCCAAACTATGAATGGTTCCACCAACAAACTCGGTTATACACCGATATATCACGACCGTAGCATGTCTCTCAATTCATTCAGTATGTGTTTTTTCGTTTGTTTGAGAAAAGCACCACTCTGAATCACCATTCAAAGATTCGTCGTACTATCGTTTTGTGTGTGGTTTCCTGTATAGGTAATCTATACTTTACTAAAACCTCAGCCACGTAATAATGTGAGCTCTTCATTCTCCTTCGTACCTGTAACTGATTTATAGTGTTCTTTCGATTTCATATAGGCTCGTAGTATATCTAACCATGATACGGTCTTCAGACAATACCATTTCTCTTTGTCATCAGTCGGACTTGTTTGATGAGGCCTGCCATGGCAGACTCCTGAACCTCTTCAACCTCGAGAAGCACTTGCACACGCCACCTGAAATTAGTTGTTGAATATATTCTATTCCCTGTCTTCACCTTTTTACCCTCTACAGCTTCCCTAGTACCATGGATGTTTTCCTTTAATGTGTAAGGGCAAGTTGTATTGAAACCAATCAGCATTAGCAATGGTTTGATCTTCAAAGTTAAAACCTGCGAGAGCTGCCTGTTCGTCACCACAGTAAACAGCTTTACATTTAATGCAACATTCCATTAATAATTTGGCCCCTGCACACAACGGTAACAACATCAAACAGAAACAACACCTTAGTGCATTCCTGATTATATTTGACAAACTAGGATCACCTCACCCTTGGAGAAGTTGTAGGTCAAAAGGAATCAAAATGGAGGTCGATTCCACAAATAAGTAAAGTTTTACTCAGATTTAAATATCACATGGATGTTACTCCATGCTACTTTTGGGAAACAAAAACACAGAAAATTAACATGAAAAAATGAAACTAATAATTTGGGACTTTGATCGACCTTGTTAGGAAGACTGAAAAGAAAACAAACGAAAGTTCCTCACTTGCGCGACTCTCATTTTCAAACATGCTAGAGGAAAAACCTATTGAACTCCACATTCAAGATGCACAAACAACCAGATAAATGGGAGGTTCTTGGAATACAGATTCTGAAATATGAAACTAACACCTCATGTTAATGCAAAATGCCGCACTCACATCTTCAACGTGCAGCAGTCAGCACGGGATAATAGTCAGGAAGGCAAACAATTGGCCAGGGGCGACTCTGAAGAAACGAGTGATCAAAACGTAAAGTTCTCTGTTCTCAGTCCAAACTCTGCTGCATGGGTGACAACGCACTTGCAGCCGTTGTGACTTACGTAAAAGTGCCTCGAAGCGTGAGAAAAGAGAGGAGAGCTAAAAAAGATTCCCTGATAAATGGCTTACATACACCCATTGACTGTATCTTAGCTTGGCACAGAATTTCGGACGGTCTTTTACAAATGCTTGACCAAGCGTACACGATGTGCAGAAGCGAAGGTAATACACAGGACCGGCAGAACAGAAGTAATGTTGAGAGGGTGCGATATTTCTCAAATTTTGCGGGAACGTAAAGGCCGGACTTTTGTTGATATCCGTGATCGATTGATATTTGCTACATCTGAAATGAGCACTAGGAGGCCCAGACACTGTTGTAGCCGCGCCTAAGGGATTTACTCCTAGAAACAGCAACTTCGGAATATGCAGGCTAGGCTGTCGGAACCACTGTACGATGCCACTCAACTTCGGTAAAGCCTTCTTGCTGCAGACTCAGAGTAAACATCGGAAGTCCTGGAATCAACAACTTCTCTTGATAATCTTCAGCCACTAACCAGCAGGCAGTACTGACCACTTAATATAGGAAATAAAATGTAACGGAACTGACACAGGATCGACAAGCGGGGTAACCAGTCGCTTTGTATCCCCTTGTCTTCAGTGTCTTCTACATACGTTATGCGTTACCACTGTGAGTCCTCCTGTAATTTCCTCCTTTCTTATCTTAACAATGCACCTAATTTTCAACAACCTTCCATAGTACCACATACCAACCGCATGACCGGCCTTTGTGGCCGTGTGGTTCTAGGCGCTTCAATCTGGAACCGCGTGACCGCTACGGTCGCAGGTTCGGATTCTGCCTCTGGCATGGGTGTGTGTGATGTCCTTAGATTAGTTAGGTTTAAGTAGTTCTAAGTTCTAGGGGATTGATGACCTAAGACGTTAAGTCCCATAGTGCTCAGAGCCATTTGAACCATTTTTTGAACCAACCGCATGGTTTATTTTCTATTCCGGTTTCCGTATGGTCTACAATTCACACCCATACAATGCTGTGTTCCAAATGGTTCACTCTCATTACGTATTCTGTAGACAATGAACTGTTCATTTCTATTCAGTATTCCGTTAATTCCAGTTTGCTTTCACTGATAACAGCAAAGTCATCGACGAATGTTATCGTATATATTATTTCACCATGAATTTTAATTGCACTCCCGACTATATCTTTTATTTCCCCTATCTCTTCCTCGATGCACAGATTGAACAGTAAGGAATAAAGGTTGCATCCCTATCTTAAATCCTCTTTAGTCCGCCCGCTTCATTCTTGGTCTTCAATTTTCATTGTTCCGTCATAGTTCTTTTCACGCATGTCGGTATGGATGCCACAGCATGCTTACCTAACATGCTATAAAACCCTATGCATAAAAACTGAATTTCTGAGTGCCCATATCGTTGGTTCTATTGGTGATAAAAAGGTAGGTTCAAATGTTTTGGATTTCCCTTGAGCTGGAGTCTATTTACATAGACAACAGAAAAAGCTTCATAGTGTCACTGACCTACAGTGGAGTATCGAACCATTAATATTACAGACTTTCTCTGCTTAGGCAAATGGAGCGAATCTTTTCTTTTTGCATCTGAAGTGGTCTACGGTGGGCTTGATGAGACTCGTCGAGGCACTATTAATTCGTGGGTGGCACCGAGGAAAATCCCACAAAAATGGTTCCATACAATATTTTCCCTGTCACCAGCAGACAAAAAACCAGCCGAGAATTCCACTACGGCTATGCACAGCAAATGACTGGAATTTTTATGATATATTCGTAGGATTCCAATCTCGAACAACCTGAAAATTTTTTTGATATCTTTATCCATTTCTAAGATACAGAGATTCAGAATTACCCTACTTGTGCACGTAAAATCCACAGTGAGACGAAACGTAGTTTATAAAGTAGCACAGAGAAATATTCTGAGAAGTGCCTCCGTTATAATCTGACAACCCCATTTTGTAGTACTGAACGACGTGTAAAATGTTTTTGCACTTATAATCAGGTGCAAAATTAGTTCTGGGTGATTTAGTTTCACATAAGTACACTATCTAAATTCTACTGACCAATACACTTTTTTCAAATGAGTTACACGCACTGCTGCAGCAGGGAAAAGAAGGGAACCAGCGGAAAGATATTCCTATCGGACCACAAAGAGTACGAATATGTTGCAATTTGTTTAAAACGCTGACTGAAAAGGGAGGTACCAGCTGCCTCGTTCTTCCTCAACACCTTTAAAATTTTTTCCAAAAATTTTATCATGCGAACGTATTCGCACTTCTTTATGCTGAGAGAGAAGAAGATGAGAGCAGGCTCAAAGTGACGGAAAAGTAATAAATACTAGAAGATACTAGATAGACGCACAGTGAGTAGTGGGTGTGAGTCAGTTTCAGTAACGGGAGTTTTCGGGAGTGTGAGGTGAGTTGCATGTTAAAACGGTTGCTAATACGTTCCCTCATGCAAAATTTTTGGGAAAATTTTCAAAGGTCCTGAGGAAGATAGGATGAGGTAGATGGCACCCCACCTTTCAGTCAAAGCCTCTTAAAGAAAGAGGAACATATTTGTATTCTTTTGTGCTTCGATAGAAGCAATTTTCCGCTGATTGTATATTACCTGTCTTTCTCTATAGTATGTAATTACTGTTCTGAGAATTACGAACTTCTAGCACAAGCTTGCTTAGTTGTACGCTTTTCCTAGATCTTCCTAGATCCTATGAACGTGTTTTAGTTTTGTTTTGGTTATCAAGCGTAATGTCAGAACTGCCTCTTTGGTGCCTTTACCTACCCTACAGTCAGATTGATGATCTTGGTTGCAAGCAATTGATAGTTGTTCTGAGAAACTGGGCAGTAACGTCTCAACGAAGTCTCATAAACAAGATATTTCAAGCACAACGACTGTAAATTTTTTATGCTAGTAAGCCATTATTTTCAAATATTTCTATAGTAACGACATATTTTTAAAATAGTAAATTATGTCAACCTTTTTATATTTAAAGGTACATTACTGGGTACTTAATATTGTTTAGTTGGAAACTGAGCGCACTTAGCATGGGTTACATTGACTTACCACTGTTTAATTTGTGGGCGATTTGACGAAATATTACTGTGAAACTTCGCAAAAATACAATTTTATAATGTCCGAATTATTTCAGTTTATGATATTGAGATTTGCATTACCAGATTTTGCAACAGTAAACCATAACAAACTAAAAAATTAATCTATGGTTCAGTACAATATAAATTTGATGTTATCATCGTCAACAATGTTAAGGATGGCCCTTAATTTTTCTGCCATCACACTTTCACATAAATTCAATAAAATATGTTAATGGACAGGAATACGCATTGCTTATTTGGTTTAACAGTTATCTATATTTACCTGAGTACCAACAAATTTTGAAGTGCTGTTGAGTTTGGGCACATCATCCTCAGATTTGTGCAAATGATCCCAGAAAAGCATTTACAATGCACAAACACTGTACACATTATTACTACCGGCATGGCTGTGACACTTAACAAACTGACAAAATAAGAATCTAAAATCATAGACAGATTTGCCATTTCTCCGTTCACGCGGAGCTTTTAGCTAACATGAATGAGCACACCACGTACCCTGTTTTACATGCAGTCATTCTGATTCTCATCTGCCGTACCTTAACAATGTTAACAGCAGGGGTCTTCGGGTCATCGTCATCTAACAGATCATTTTTTCCGCTCTCCGATGCATATTAAGCTGATAGTGTGAAAATTCTTGCAGTTATCTGTGCTTCTGCTTTCCGGATTACGTGGATAATTTTCTGAAACTCTGATAATATCAACAGATTCATAGATTGTACATGCCAACTTGGATAATTGTTTCGTTGCCGATTCAGCCAATGATTTTACAAATTTAGAAGGAATGCTGTGTTTTGGAATTCTTCCAAAGCTCATTTTGAGTCTCACTCTAAATCTCACTTTTTTCCAACTCCCATTTTTTCTTTTTTCTTCCTTCGTGTTAACGGACAGTTCATTGCCATCTTAGAGGTCTTCATTGTATTCTTCCCACCTCTCTGGTGCGTTCAATCTTTGTTTTTCCCTTTCCTTTTTTTAAAATTATCATGAGTCTTATGTCTAGTGGGATACGACCTTCTTGTCAACCTTTTCATCTCGGCGTAGCACTTGCAGCTAACGTCCTCAATTGTTTGCTGGATGCATACCAGTCTCTGTCTTCCCCTGCAGCTTTTTCCCTCTACAGCTCTCTCTAGTACCATGGAAGTTATTCCTTATGTCTGTCTTAGAAGATGTCCTATGGTCCTGTCTCTTCTTTGTGTCAGTGTTTTCGGTATATATCTTTCCTCGACGGTTCACCAGAGAACCTTCTGATTCCTTACCTTAACAGCCCACCTAACTTCCAACGTTCTTCTGCAGCACCACATTTCACGTGCTTCTATTCCCTTCTGTTCCAGTTTTCCCATGCTCCATGTCTCACTGCTATACAATGCTCCAGCCGTACATTTTCATAAATTTCTTTCTCAAATTAAACCGAGCACTTTATTTTTGGTCGACCACTCTTATCACTCTCTCTTGCCTCTTGTACATATTGTATATTATCCGCCTTCCGTTTAGTTTACCCCTATTTTTCTTAGGATTTCAACATCTTGGCCATATTACGTTGTCGAACGCTTTTCCGAGGTCTACAAATCCTATGAACGAATTTCGATTTTTCTTCAGTCTTGCTTCCATTATCGATCACAACTTCACTACTATCTCTCTGGTGCTTTTACCTTTCCTAAAGCGAAACTCATCGTTAGCTAACAGATCCTCAATTTTCTTTTCCTTCCTTCCGTATATTATCCTTGTCAGCAACTTAGATGCATGAGCTGTTAACTAATTATGCGGTAATTCTCGCACTTGTCGGCTCTTACAGTTTTGGGAACTGTGTGAATGATGTTCCTCCTAAAGTCTGATGGTATATCATCAGTCTCACACATACTACAGTCCAACGTGAACAATAGTTTTGTTGTCACTTCCTCCATTGATTTTACAAATTCTGATGGAATGTTATTAATTCGTCCCTCCTTATTTGATTTTAAGTTTGTTCTTCCGACGACCATTCGCATTTCCTATAGATTACATTTCTATGTGACTTACATTAATGCATTCCTGTATTTTCTGACCATTTTGGTGCTTCCTCCTTTCTAAGGAAGGAAGTACCTTTAATCTTACAATCGCATATTATCACGCTCTTACTATATGCTGTTGTCATACTGCTTTTACTCTGATTAATGGGGACCAGTTGGTACTACTGTCCAAATCATTTTGTAGTTCCTCACGATCGTCCCGGAGGGGAACAGCATCCACAGTGAACCGGTATTACGGCTACACTAGCGAATCGTTTATCTGTTTGGTAACTTCAAGACTCCTGTTAATCTCTCTTAGGACACATCGAATGTTCCACTTCCATTTAGAATTTGCTGTATTTTAAGGACTAGTCTAAATTTCCTCTCCGTGCAAAAGAGGGCTTAATTGAACACCCACAGCGACATTTCAGTATTCAGATCTTGTGATATTTCTATGTATGTTTCATGTTTCACGCATCTACATATCTTTTAGGTGTTTATGTAACTCCTGAAACCATGTTTATCACGTATCGATACGATATTTCTATGTTCCTTTTCATAGTCATCTCCTCTGCTATCTGGGTGCGGGATTTTGGATGGTAGTGGCAGTTTAGCCAGCTTTTGTCTACAATTAAAGTACTTCTGCTGGGGCATAGATACTTAATTGGCCAATGGTCAGCAGCTGTGCTACGGTTTAACACCGCTTCCGGTTCTCCCTCTGGACCTCAGACCGGTAGCGTGAAGCGGCGCTGTACTCTGGGGCTTCGGTAAATGAGGGTGTCGTTTCAGGTCATTTCAAGTAGTGTTAGGAAGTTAGAATGTGTAAGACATAGTTTATTTTGAGCCACTAATTCGTTAATTCAGGCGCACCCATTGCAAAGCGCACTTATAATTTATTTAATATTTTGTTTGACTCTTTGTCCTGCGGCAGTTTAGCAATGGGAGAGTGATTAAACCGCCATATATCTCATTTCAGTTTGTATGTGTCTCTTATGTATGAATGAATTATACATTTTGTGTATGTTAGTGTTAGAATACTTTTTCTATCCTTCGATTTTATTTTATTTAGTGTGTTTCGTGTTTCTTGTGGAATGCAGGATTATTTTATCGTAACCCTATGTTCTAGTACGCTACAACGAGCCTTCAGCTAAGGCAATTTACCTTATTTTGCTGTAACTTTCTTAATAATCTTCTGTGTACTTTTATTTAACACTATTATCTTTGGCGAATTCTGTTGTTATGCATTATGATTTTTGTCTGAGTTAGACAATTTGCATTCTCGACATGTGGTGAGCTCTCAACTCAACATAATCATACAGTCAAGTTCTTTGTTCATTCTAAACTCTGAATAGTGTGCTAAATTACTTTTTTTTCAAATGTTTCTATACTTATTGTATTTGCGAAGCTATTGATCACGCAGTTGACCAGTGAAACTAGTCGTTCCCCAGCCCAATGACGTAAGCCTGGTCTATGGAATTATCCTTACAGATTATGTTCGTCTCCCTGTGTGAATGTTCATGTACGTGTTCTTTGATGAATCCTTTTTTTTTTTTTTACCCAACATATTTTCCACGCGTTGAAGTATAATACATCAAATGCGTTTTGAATTGTGTAATGAGTGTCAGGCATCAGCATTCCCTTGCGATTATGATTTTCTTTTGTTCCTTTGGGAAATTTGAGCAAAAAATTTACGTTCAGTTATTTCTTAATGCGATCGTGATGTTATTTCATGCAGTCCACCCATACGTTGATCCTGCGCTTCTTCAAAGCCATCTACTTACCAGCACCCTTATTACCTGTTTCACTTGTAATACTTTATGTGTTTTAATACGACATTGCTGTCTGATTTTGCTCAGATATTAATCAGAGAAATAATTTTCTAACAGTTCATTTCAATTTTGATTGAATTAACTGTTCATCAACTTCTAAATTATTAGACTGACGCTTAGAATAAACTGGCATCAAGTTGTCTTTCCTCTTGACCATTGGTAGGATGTCACAGGTGAAAGCAGAGTAGCAATCATTAAGTATGCGTGAAGGTACTCAGGTTGATCCTATCTTGGTTATTTATCGACAGTGCTACTTAATGCCGAATGCACAATGAGAAACCTAGGATGACACTTCATGCATCAATGAATCTGGTTGAACATAATTTTTTTAAGGCATCGGCCTTCTGACTGGTGTGATGCGGCCCGCCAAGAATTCATGTTTTGTGCCAACCTCTTCACCTCGGAGTAGCACTTGCAATAACTGCAACTTTAGTTAGTTGCAGGATGTATTCAAATCTATGTCTTCGTCTACAGTTTTTGCCCTCTCCAGCTCCCTCTAGCACCATGGAAGTTATTCCCAGGCGTCTTGACATATGTCCTGCCACCGTGTCCCTTTTTCTCGTCAGTTATTTCTTAAATGCGATCGTGGTGTTATTTCTTGCTTTCCCCGTCGGTTCTGCCGAAAACCTCCTCATTTCTTAACTCCTACTTTTCAACGTTCTTCGGTAGCACGACATCCTAAACGCTTCTATTCTATTCTATTTCGGTTTCCCACGGTCCATGTTTTCCTGTCATAAAATGCTGTGTTCCGAACAAACCTTCTCAGAAATTCCTCCTTCAGATTACGGCCTATATTTGATTTTAATAGACTTCTCTTGGTCAGAAATCCCCTTTTTTGCCGGTGCTAGTGTGCTTCTTATGTCCTCCTTGCTCCGTCTGTCATGGGTTATTTTGCTACGTACGTAGCAGAATTCCCTGACTTCATCTACTTCGTGATCATCAATCGTGATGTTAACTTTTCTCGATGTGCCCATTTCTGCTAGTTCTCATTACTTTCGCTTTTCTTCGATGTACCGTCAGTCTATATTCTGTACGTCGACGTATATACGAGGGTTGTTTTTTAAGTAAGGGCCGTTTTTATTTTTTAAAAAAAGATACAAATACTTTTGTAAAAAGCTTTTATTTTCTGATTCTACACACTTTTACCTATTTTTCTACATAGTTGCCTTGTTTATTTAAGCACTTGTCAAACCGTACAACTAAGTTTTTAATTCCCTTTTCAAAGAATTCGGCCGCCTGCTCCGACAGCCAGGAGTTCATGGCCGCTTTGATTTCATCGTCGTCATTGAAGCGCTGCCCGACAAGATGGTGTTTCAGGTACCAGAAAAGGTGAAAATCGCTAGGAGCAAGGTCGGGGCTGTATGGTGCATGGTCCAAAACTTCCCAGCCAAAAGAATCAATCAAATCCCCAGTCTTTTGAGAGGTGTGAGGCCTAACGTTATCGTGCAGGAGCAAAACTCCTTTTGTCAGCATGCCGCGCCTTTTGTTTTGAATTGCTCTGCGGAGCTTCTTTAGAGTTGCACAGTAGGCATCTGAGTTGATTATCGTTCCTCGTGGCATAAAGTCCACTAGCAAAACACCGCGCCGGTCCCAGAACACAGTTGCCATAATCTTGCGCTTTGACAGCGTCTGTTTGGCGTTGACCTTGACGGGTGAGGTTGTGTGTCGCCATTCCATCGATTGTCGCTTGTTTTCGGGAGTGATATGGGATACCCATGTTTCATCTCCAGTGACAATTTGACTCAACATGTCAACCCCTTCTTCCTCGTAACGAATCAAAAAGTCCAATGAAGCGGCAAATCTCTTCCCTTCGTGGTCCTCTGTGAGGAGTCTGGGTACCCACCGAGAACACAGTTTCTTAAAGTTTAGGTTTTCAGACACAATTTTGTACAAAACCGATCTTGAAACTTGTGGAAATTCCAAAGAAAGAGTGGAAATTGTGAATCTTCTGTCCTCACGAATCTTTGTTTCAACTGCAGCCACCAAATCATCAGTGATCACAGAGGGCCGGCCTGAGCGATCTTCGTCATGGACGTTTTGACGGCCATTTTTAAACTCTCTAACCTATTGACGCACATTACCTTCACTCACTTCTGTTAACTGACGATGAATATCTGCAGCTGATAGGCTTCTCGCGGTCAAGAAACGTATCACTGACCGTATCTCACACGCGGCGGGCGATTCAATAATCGTAAACATTATAAAGTAGCACAGCGATGCGTACATGTCATCTACAGAGCTGCAACTTGCATCATTGTGAACGGGAAGGATGCCGGCAAGTGGCGCGGTGGCTTGTTGCGGCGTCCGCGCGAACTACGGGACTATACGCGCGAACGGCCCTTACTTAAAAAACAACCCTCGTATATCCCTACTAAATTAAAAACTTACATGCCACTCGTGTAAAGGGAAAAGTTTTATTGCGTTTTATGGTTTATACGTAAATTTTATATCGTAGCTTCCACTCAGTGTGACTATACTTCTATGCTGCCCTATTCAACATGTTCCTTTACCACGTATAATGCACTTCTAACGTTTCTCATGTAACTTTTCATTTAATGTTTCTTTTTTTTATTCTTCATTTTAAGTGTAAATCACTAATTAAAATTGTGAACGGCCGAGCTAGTGGCCCCGTCAACAGATGCCAGTACTTTTAGCACTCTGGTTTTCCCACTATGGTTTACCAGTTTGCCTTCTCCTTCGCATCCGCTACTCCATGCTCTGCGATCGTTGGTAACACACCGCGTCTTGTACACGTCCACCGAGGCGCTCGGGGTCACAGCACCAAGTGTAAGTGTTCTGGTATTCTTGGCATATTTATTTACCCAGGTAGTTGTCCGTAGTAGTTCCTGGTGTAACTCTGGTATTGACTCAGGTTTCACAGCACCTAGCCCAACCGGCGGTTCTTAAATGTTTTTAAATTTTTTATGGATTTTTTATGTGTATTCCTGCGTGTAATAGTTATCTCCCGTCTTTTGCTATTTTCGCTACCACACCTGAAAATGGTCGTATAAGAGCCCGAAACTGGTCGTATGTTAAATGCAAGAATCTTACAACTTTATCGGTATTTTCAACCTCTGGTACCCATAACAGCATTCTTTCCATTCAACTGAATGCAAATAGTGCTCGTTTAGAAACTTTTGTTTCTGTTGTCTCTTCATGAGCAGCGTTCGGTTTCATGTATAAGGAGGATAATAATTTCACATGTAGTTTGCTTGGAGTCACCGTGATTACGGTCTCTATCTTATGAGAGTTTCAAGGGATCTAATTTCTTACACTATTCGCGATATTTCCCACACGAAGTGACTCTTTGTAATCGTACGTCTCAGTACTCAATGAATGAAAAGAAGATTATATATGTCCCATTATATTTTACAAGAAATCATAAGTCGAACATTTATGATGTTTTAAAATACCGTATTTTTAGTTATGAAATATGATGTACGGTATTATTTTTTACCTCCTGAATCCGGCTACTGATTAGGTTTAAGTACATAAGCTTCCGCGGTCATAATCAGCTTACTTAAACGTCATATGGGTGTTATGTTGTAAAAAAATAGGTGTTGGTGATGTTTTGGTCACATTTCTATAGTCTTACTTCCTTTAGGTTCACTTTCGTAAACTAGGTTTCGAAACTGTAGTGTCAGTCATTACGCATACGCAGGGCAGAGTGGTGAAAGACGAGGCCGAAACTATTTAACTTTGGGTCGTTCTAACTTGTACAACTCAAAGCTATCACTTACGTGTAGTTTTAGGGTATTACGTTTCAAAGAATGCAACATGAAGTTAAGGACAATATTGTTTCTTTGTAGGGCACTTAGCTATCGAAGTGGCCTGTAGGATGTTAGTAATGCCTTTTTAAAGTACAAAGTGAGTCGCAGGACCACAATTTTAGACAGTTCTTGATATAGACGCTGAAGGACTGTCGAAGTCGAAGTTGCTGAGTTACAAATAATAAGCCTCTGAGAATAACTAAGATTTATATTACGAGAAATGAGGGCTTCAGCCGCCTTCTGGCGTTGAAATATATCAGTGGTGAAGGGTGAAAATTTGTGCCAGACTGTGACTCGAACACAATCGGTCCGATAGGACAGATACATCCGTAGGCCTTATACGTCTTTCGATGTTGGAGGAACTTTGTTAGATGATATTCAGATCTAGTTCTATTGAATGATTGTGATGTCAATCTCGTCATAAGAAACAGTATAGTCAAGCTGCAGTCACTGGCACATAATCAAGTCTCTTCGCGAAGACTTATTAATGTACCGCATTACGCCTCATGCAAATCATAATGTGTTATGTGCGTGGTGTAAAATCTGTAGGGACTGCTAAAAATCATTCGACAAAGTCTTATTCACCTGTACTGTTTTCACGCCCTCGTCTGACAAGGACACGAGGGGTGGCAAGTTGGGGGAATGCAGCATTAAGATTAATAAAGCAGAAATGAGACTATCTAAGACCGTTCAGTTCCTATGCACCCTCGGTGCCATCTATGTACCTAAGTCGAGCACGTTAAAAGTGTACCTGTCAGAAACTTCGATACACGTTCAGCCTCGTGCTCGTTCTAGTGCCTGAGCGTTAGGCAGCCCCTGCGACACCTCTCAGTTGGTGTTTACCCGCATTCAGGCGCCTGAGCAGCCGCAAGGCAGAAAGTGTACCAACATTTCTGGCAGGTTCACACGTAACGTGCTTGGGTACCACCAAGGGCGTTGCAGATCTGGGGGTCTTGGTGCGACACTTAGTCTTTTTATTCATGCGCATCCTAATGTTTCGCCCTCATGTAATCACGCCATTAGAAGGCGCGTGGAAACATACGATATCTTGATTTCGTCAAATGGTTTTTAACATTCCTTAGTGATTCTAAGCTGAGAGCAAACACTTAGGTCCCGCTGTACTCAGAAGGCATCTAATCACTTTCAATGGGATTCCTGCCCCACGATGTCAGAGTAGGGTTGTACGTGCCGGGGGTAGTAAGAGAGAAGAACGTTGTCCAGAATGTTATCCCGTCGCACATCGCTTTGCGGACTATCGTTTTCGATCGCGAAATGTATGGGATTCAACGCCCCAAGCGAAGGGATGGTTTCATTGACAACCCCTAGGCCACCCCTTGGCAGTTTCGTGTAGATTCTGATCGGTGGTGTGTCTGAAATGTTTCCCTCAGCCACCCATAAGACAGCCACTTGATTCCATCGCTGGGTTTTGCAGTTCTGACCTCCATCGCATAGGTGTTAACAGAAGTGAAATTTGGGTAGCACCAGATGCGACGACCTTCTAATTATGTGACACATACATGGATGGGTTGGGCAAAATTTTGGTAAAATTTGATGCCAATGTGATATCAGTAACCCACATTATAGCTCGCATGAATTTCTAAACTGTGGCCTTTTGTTGCGTGTGTCGACGCGTTGCTGTTTGAGGCGTGGCCGAGACCGACGGTGATGTCGCAGGGCGACGTTCCTTTCCACCCTTACCGAGGAAGCTTGTGGCATCTTTGAGCTAAATTTAAAACGTATACTTCGGAATGGGTAACAATTACGGGGTTTCGAAAAAGTGCTTTTTTGATTCTCTTGCGCAGAGTAGTTTACGATCGAGAAGAAGGAAGAATACTATCTTCCGTTTCTAGTTATCTTAGTCAGTCGGAAAGTAGATGGCTATCTAGAGCATTAGCTTTACAGTAAGTCCTCACGTAAGCACGTGCATTTGCATACGTCTAGCTATGGGCGTCATTCATACTCTGGTACACTGGGCGCATGATGTGCCTCATAGAGACAGCCTTGCTAAGCAGTCTGCATTCTTTGTTTAAAAACAATAGATATTCTTGACATTGATTTATAACGAGACGTAAACTCGACCGTTCACAAGAAAAAGAGGAGAATGAGCTATTTAATTCCGGGGGATGGGGTGGGGGTTCCCCGCATATGTTGGCGAAATTTCATCTAAATTAGGGAGAATCCTAAACAAGTACCGTGTTAAACTGATGTTCTGGACACCTACAAAAACTTGTACTGTTCTCGGATCGGCAAAGCGGGAGTCTAATTTGCGGAAAACTTTAGTCTACAAAATACCGTGTCAATGTAGCAAAGCCTGTGTTGGCCAGACCAAAGTTGTTGTAAGGTGTATGGAATACGATCGCGATCCGTATTTCGCTCATACCCGAACATCGTTTCTTCGGTACATTCCGTATAATATTCTGCCACTGAAATTTGTGACGCGGCGAGATCCTTCGGACATTCATTATTAACGAGTCTGTGAAAATACGTATGGCGGAAGGTCTCATTAAACGTGATGGTAGCTTTCACTTTCATAGCACTTGGGAGCCGGTGACTTTTCTGATATCTTCAGAGCTAAATTTTACGAATAATGACACGTCCAGCGACAGTTATTTTATTATTTTTGACAACTGAATTCGTGGAATATTTGAACAGTATGCACGGGAAGATACAGTTGATGCTGGAAGTAGAAAAGAATGATGCTATCCCATTTCTAGACGTCGAAGTGTACAGGAGAACGGAGGGCACACTGGGGCACAGAGCATATCGTAAGCCTACACATACTGACAGGTATCTGCACGTCCAATCCTACCACCACCCAGCGCAGAAGAACTCTGTCATCAGCTCTTTGGCAATCCGTGCGCAACGCCTAAGTGAAGCTCAAAACATCACACCTTGCATGGGGGCTTAATTAAATAAATATGAATGCAAATTCTTTTTAATTTTTAGTAGTTGTCTGTCCGATTACGAGGTCTCGTAAACTGTTGGCCCTGACTAGTTTTAGTACGCAATCTGACTGCATAGAATAACAACAAAGAAAGGAATGAAATTTTCCGTTAACACAATTAATTAATTAAGTCCCCAGAAACTATAAAACCTACGAAACCAAAACACAAGTGTAATTGTTCTGTGTGTGGGAGTGTGATTCAACGTACACATCTGGCACGGTTCTTCTTCAACAAGACAAGAAATTTTAAATATCATTTATACTGAAGTAATTAAAAAGAAAGAAATACTATAATTGCGTAAGGAAACCAGAATTACACTCTAATACAAGAACACAAGCCAGGTGCTTTGTTGACTGAACCTGTAATGACGCATTATTTAAGACACTGAAATAATGAAAAAACAGGGAATATTTTACCTTCACATATATTGACGAAAAGCACTTCGATCATTACAACATCTCCATTAGAACAACATCTGCTATCTAGCCCATCAAACAACTGCATAAAACATGGAACAAGCACTGCCTACTACAACATATCAACACCGACTCACTACCATCTCTCAACAATCACTCTCCACTACGACTTCTCAACAAGAACTCTTCACTACGACATCTCAGCAAGCACTGACTACTACGAGTTCTCGACAAGCACTGCCAGTGGAGGCGGCTGAATAATACTCTTTGGCGCAATCTCTGGCGCTGTGGCTCAGTGTAGCCACCTTTCAACCAGAACTCGAAAGGTTACGCACAACGTTTTTAGCCAATGGCTACAGCCATAAGTCGATAAACACGGCCTTGTCGACGAACACAAGCAAGAAAGATAAGCAGGAAACAGACAAACTGCGGCCAAAAGTACGCTTACCCTGTGTGAAAAACGTTACTGACCGAATAGTCAAACACCTTCGCCCCGTCGGGGTGCAGCCTGTCTTCTATAGTGTCGTAGGATCCAGGACGTGCTAGGCTCCACCAAGGACAAGGTGTATACATTACACACTGCAGGCGTTTACAAGGTGGAATGCGAATGTCGAGAGGCATACATCGGCGAGACTGGTAGGCCAATAGCAACGTGCATTCGGGAGCACGAGCGTTATATTCGTCTAGGGCAACACAACAAATCCGCAGTTACAGAACATCACCATGATTGCGGAAAAGAAATAAAATTCAGCGAAGCCTGTGTGTTGGCCAAGCAGCCAATTATGACGAAACGCAAAATCAGAGGGGCCATCGAAATACTTAAACACCCGAACTACATGAACAGGGAGGATGGACTCATGCTTGCCCCATCTTGGCTGCCAGCAATCAGAGCCCAACAGACCGCACTGTCAACAAGAGGCACGAGCACTACCGGCGAGTAACTGCCGCCGCGCGGCCGACGTCCAGCAGCTGGTAAACACACAGCAAACTTCTCATTCGACGGTGGCCACCAATCATGGTACATAACACAACAGCCAATGAACAGCAGAGGTCACGTTCTCCCTCCACCGCAATAACCTATTAAAATAAAGTTCCCTCTCCTTCTTCCTTAAGTGACCAATAAACTAACTACCTTTTTAAAATTATGACGTAATGGCATGCGCAGTGAACACTAACAACAAAATGTAAAGGACACTGCGTAGCTAGAATGCACCATTAGGCCCAGAAGAAGACCGCTGCAGTCGTGGCCGAAACGTTGGCTTTTCTACAGCAGCAGTAGTTTTTACATTATGACGCGGTACCAAACCCAGAAAACTTTTATGTCGACTGACTCTCGCCGCGGAAGCCTACGCAATTGGAAACCAGACTGACGCTGTGTTTTTTAATTGTTTGACTATTATTTTTCTGCTTCATATGTATTTTATTAACATCATCAACCCTTTGTTTTATGTTTTAAGTTCGATGATTTTCCGCCATTTCACCATTTAAGTCACCGATTTCATTGTCTGCTTTTATTATTTATTATCTTCATCTTTTTAAAACAAATTCTGTATGCGTAAGGGCGGCGTACTAAGCTGCTGGCAGCCCACCCCTTTCGAGGGGAATCGAAACTCAAAGGGGGAAAAAATGTGATTCCCACCATACGGCCGACCGAATGTACTCTCGTTTTCCGAGCTTTCGGCACTCTTGTGTTGCCTAACGTTTAACTTCAGAGCTTCAGTTGAAACGTCCCCTTAGAAAAATAATGAATTACTGTGCTGATAAACCTCTTACGTTATTTGATTTTCAAACAGCTGAGCAAAACAGAACGTACTCAGACGTTTCTCTCTTTACTTATTCTGATCATCACTAAACTGACACATTATATATATATCGCAACGCAATCTGAAATCTGAGTTTCAATAATCCCTACAAAAGAATGGCCCTGACTAACAATAACCTATATCTTTCATGAATCACTTACCTCACAAAAATCTTCGTTACTCTAACTACTGCAACACAGCGTGCGCCAATACTGCCAGCTGAACAAAAGATTCTAACTACTGAAGGCACTAACTACTGATAGGCATAGTTAGCAAATGAAAGATTTTGATAGAGAACAAACAATGCATTTACCTTAATAATGTTCAAAAGTCATTATATATATATATATATATATATATATATATATATATATATATATATATATATATATATCAGTTCATGATATCGAATATACAAATTTACTCTTTCTGATGGACACACGTCCAGATCGTCCGCTCTCAAAATTCTGCCATCTCTCTCCCAACATCCACCACTGCTGGCGGCCCACCTCCAACTGCGCAACGCTATGCGCTGTTCACATCCAGCTGCCCAACACTACAACAGCGAATATTTCGACAATGCCAACCAGCCACAGACTGCACACAGCACAGTCAGTGATTTTCATACAGGGCGGTACGTGGTGTTACGAACATAAAAATCTAAACAGCCTACTTACACTGTGCATTCCTCTAGGCAGAGCTTGAAGCCTGAAATATGTTCTTGTGTCGTCCCTAGTTGGAGTTATTACATGTAGCGTCATTACAGAAGAGTCTAAGTAACGAATCGGGTGTTTCCCTGCGTCCTCTCTCGCATACTACGAGGCAGTAAGTGCCTGCCTATTCGTACTTCAGATCTTCCTAGTGCTGGTATTGGTTGCACCACTGTTGCCACCTCGCAGACGTGATGCATTTAGCGTCGTCCCAGCCGGTTTTAACAAACTTTTATTGCTACCCCTAATTACTATTCCTCTGAAAGAGTACTGTAGTGAAACAGGCAAGCATATTTTGATACAAATTACGGTGTATTTTTGCCATTCAAAATATTTTTCTCGTCTCCAGATCCTGTTGCAAATAAAGGTTTTCTGATTATACGTTGATGCTCTTCAACATTCTTAGCAATCCTTCATAGTAGTTTCCTGGGCAGAAATACTTCACAGGTCTGTCACGAGTAGGCCGGACGATTGCGAGGTTATTGGAGTTGTGAGGAGGCCCTTCCCGCCACTTGCCGCCTATAAATATTGTCCTGTGGCCGGCCGCGAGCCCGGCCGTCATCTGCCGATGGCGCCTGCGGCTGCGGCTGCCTCTGGGAGTGGCGGCGGCAGCCACGTATGTGGTATTTACAGGCCTCTCCGGCGCACGCGCCAGATGTGCGCGATATTAAACCTCATGGCGCCGTGTTTCCGTGGCATAAGATGGAAAGGCCCGGGGGAAGGAGAAGATGGCGAGAAGAAAGCGACCGTCGTGGGAGGGACGGGACGGGACACGGCGAGAAAAATTGCGCTCGTCAGCTCATCTTTCAGCAGGCGGCGCGCAAAAAACTCCCGCGACCGCCGCGTCGCCGAGGACCTCCGGCCCGTCGGATGCGGGAAGGTGGGGAGGGGGGGGGGTGAGGGAGGGGGGGACAGCGGAAGCGATGGGAGGGGAGAGAGGCTGAGTGGCTGAGTACAGTAGGCCCATAAACATGGGCAGCGGCCGACGCATTTGCCGAGCCGGACCCTCCGACACAAATGTCAGCTGCCTATCATCGTCTACTTCTGCATTCATCGCAGTTATTTTTAACTGAGGGCTCTGAGAAGGTGACCTGTCTGTATCTTCGGAATTTGAAGAGAGTGAGAAAGGGAAAAATGAACAGTAAAGAGGGGACAATATGTAAATGTGGAACTACAGGTGATTACTGAAAGTCCCTTGAGAAGATCCTTTAACTAATGATGCACTGAAGTGGTTCGGGGTGTCAACCGTATACAAACGAATCAGCTGCCCGGTTGTTTTATGCAAACCGCAACTTTATATCCGGCTTTCAAAACCATGCATGTGAATTTCATATTCTCTCGCTCGCTAAGCGTAAACAGTCGGTCGTACATTACAAATTAACAGAACCCTTTTTGTAGGAAATTCATTGTAGTTAAAATTTTACGTTTTCACAGGAAGCCACGGTTTTGGAGTCATTCAAGCACCACGTATAAAAGTGACCTTCAAACGCTATTCCAACCTAAAACCCATACCTCACCAGTCAGGAGTTATAGTAAGAAGCGCGTGGCAACCTCTCCTATACAACAACTACAGTATCTATTCCCAATTTTCCACATTTTTTGCTCTGTATTGATTGTGCTGTTACCGCCACCAGCATAGTCGGCTATTTCGTTGACTTACACTTGTCCGTGAGGTTAGTGAAAGTGAAATAACTTTTGTAAATGTTACTCTGGAACTAATTACGTTGACAGATGCATCCACACTTAATCTTCACAATGAACCATGGACCTTGCCGTTGGTAGGGAGGCTTGCGTGCCTCAGCGATACAGATGGCCGTACCGTAGGTGCAACCACAAAGAAGGTGTATCTGTTGAGAGGCCAGACAAACGTGTGGTTCCTGAAGAGGGGCAGCAGCCTTTTCAGTAGTTGCAGGGGCAACAGTCTGGATGATTGACGCATCTGGCCTCGTAACACTAACCGAAACGGCCTTGCTGTGCTGGTACTGCGAACGGCTGAAAGCAAGGGGAAACTACAGCCGTAATTTTTCCCGAGGGCGTGCAGCTTTACTGTATGGTTAAATGATGATGGCGTCCTCTTCGGTAAAATATTCCGGAGATAAAATAGTCCCCCATTCGGATCTCCGGGCGGGGACTACCCAAAGGACGTTGTTATCAGGAGAAAGAAAACTGGCGTTCTACGGATCGGTGCGTGGAATGTCAGATCCCTGAATCGAGCAGGTAGGTTAGAAAATTTAAAAAGTGAAATGGGTAGGTTAAAGTTAGATATAGTGGGAATTTGTGAAGTTCGGTGGCAGGAGGAACAAGACTTTTGGTCAGGTGAATACAGGGATATAAATACAAAAAACAAATAGAGGTAATGCAGGAGTAGGTTTAATAATGAATAAAAAAATAGTCGTGCGGGTAAGCTACTACAAACAGCATAGTGAACGCATTATTGTGGCCAAGATAGACATGAAGCCCACGCCTACTACAGTAGTACAAGTTTATATGCCAACTAGCTATGCAGATGATGAATAAATTGATGAAATGTATGATGAAATAAAAGAAATTATTCAGATAGTGAAGGGAGACGAAAATTTAATAGTCATGGGTGACTGGAATTCGAGTGTAGGAAAAGGGAGAGAAGGAAACATAGTAGGTGAATATGGATTGGGGCTAAGAAATGAAAGAGGTAGCCGCCTGGTAGAATTTTGCACAAAGCATAACTTAATCATAGCTAACACTTGGTTCAAGAACCATAAAAGAAGGTTGTATACATGGATGAATCCCGGAGATACTAAAAGGTATCAGATAGATTATATAATGGTAAGACAGAGATTTAGGAACCAGGTTTTAAATTGTAAGACATTTCCAGGGGCAGATGTGGATTTTGACCACAATCAATTGGTTTTGAACCGCAGATTAAAACTGAAGAAACTGCAAAAAGTTGGGAATTTAAGGAGATGGGTCCTGGATAAACTGACTAAACCAGAGGTTGTACGGAGTTTCAGGGAGAGCATAAGGGAACAATTGTCAGCAGTGGGGGAAGGAAATACAGTAGAAGAAGAATGGGTAGCTCTGAGGGAGGAAGTAGTGAAGGCAGCAAAGGATCAAGTAGGTAAAAAGACGAGGGCTGGTAGAAATCCTTGGGTAACAGAAGAAATATTGAAATGAATTGATGAAAGGAGAAAATATAATAGTGCAGTAAATGAAGCAGGCAAAAAGGAATACAAACGTCTCAAAAATGAGATCGACAGGAAGTGCAAAATGGCTAAGCAGGGATGGCTAGGGGACAAATGTGAGGATATAGAGGCTTATCTCACTAGGAGTAAGATAGATACTGCCTACAGGAAAATTAAAGAGCCCTTTGGAGGAAAGAGAACCACTTGTATGAATATCAAGAGCTCAGGTGGAAACCCAGTTCCAACCAAAGAAAGGAAAGCAGAAAGATGGAAGGAGTATATAGAGGGTCCATACAAGGGCAGTGTACTTGAGGACAATACTATAGAAATGGAAGAGAATGTAGATGAAGATGAAATGGGAGATACGATACTGCGTGAAGAGATTGACAGAGCACTGAAAGACCTGAGCCGAAACAAGGCCCCGGGAGTAGACAACATTCCATTAGAACTACTGACGGCCTTGGGAGAGCCAGTCCTGACAAAACTCTACCATCTGATGAGGAAGACGTTTGAGACAGGTGAAGTACCCTCAGACTTCAAGAAGAACATAAAAATCCCAATCCCAAAGAAAGCATGTGTTGACAGATGTGAAAATTACTGAACTATCAGTTTAATAAGTCACAGCTGCAAAATACTAACACGAAATCCTTACAGACCAATGAAAAAACTGGTAGAAGCCGACATCGGGGAAGATCAGTTTGGATTCCGTAGAAATATTGGAACACGTGAGGCTATACTGACTCCATGACTTATCTTAGAAGACAGATTAAGGAAAGGCAAACCTACATTTCTTGCATTTGTAGACTTCGAGAAAGCTTTTGATAATGTTGACTGGAATACTCTTTTCCAAATTTTAAAGGTGGCAGGAGTAAAATACAGGGAGCGAAATGCTATTTACAATCTGTACAGAAACCAGATGGCAGTTGTAAGAGTCGAGAGGCATGAAAGGGAAGCAGCGGTTGGGAAGGGAGTGAGACAGGGTTGTAGCCTCTCCCCAATGTTATTCAATCTGTATATTGAGCAAGCAGTAAAGGAAACAAAAGAAAAATTCGGAGTAGGTATTAAAATCCATGGAGAAGAAATAAAAACTTTGAGGTTCACCGATGACATTGTAATTCTGTCAGAGACAGCAAAGGACTTGGAAGAGCAGTTGAATGGAATGAACAGTGTCTTGAAAGGAGGATTTAAGATGAACATCAACAAAAGCAAAACGAGGATAATGGAATGTAGTCGAATTAAGTCGGGTGATGCTGAGGGAATAAGATTGGGAAATGAGACACTTAAAGTGGTAAAGGAGTTTTGCTATTTGGGGAGCAAAGTAACTGATGATGGTCGAAGTAGAGCTGATATAAAATGTAGACTGGCAATGGCAAGGAAAGCGTTTCTGAAGAAGAGAAATTTGTTAACATCGAGTATAGATTTAAGTGTCAGGAAGTCGTTTCTGAAAGTATTTGTATGGAGTGTAGCCATGTATGGAAGTGAAGCATGGATGATAAATAGTTTGGACAGGAAGAGAATAGATGCTTTCGAAATGTGGTGCTACAGAAGTATGCTGAAGATTCGATGGGTACATCACATAACTAATGAGGAGGTATTGAATAGAATTGGGGATAAGAGGCGTTTGTGGCACAACTTGACGAGAAGAAGGGACCGGTTGGTAGGACATGTTCTGAGGCATCAAGGGATCACAAATTTAGCATTGGAGGGCAGCGTGGTGGGTAAAAATCGTAGAGGGAGACCAAGAGATGATTACATTAAGCAGATTCAGAAGGATGTAGGTTGCAGTAGGTACTAGGAGATGAAGAAACTTGCACAGGATACAGTAGCATGGAGAGCTGCATCAAAGCAGTCACAGGACTGAAGACCACAACAACAACAACAACAACACTAGTTTCTTAGTCGGGAAGCCCGACATATACAACTATGTATTTGTTTATGTTATGCTGCTAAATTTCACAAAATTATAAGGTACATTTAGCACAAACGTCAGTTTCACTATTTGTAAGTGCTGGACTAAGCCAATGGTGTAATACGTTCATCCATTGAAGACCAGAGAAGGTCGAATGTGCGAAATAAATCTTGAAAATTTTTGTACAGCAGTAGGACGGAGTACTGTGAACAACATACTACAAATCCCAACCGGTGGTTGTTTAGTGTGGGAGTTCGGATACGTTTTTCTTGAATAACTCGAAAATTCTGCCTCTGGGGGAAATGCTCTCCGCTAATGAATTTAAATACATTAAATTTCTTATAAAAACATTTTGTTTCATTTTGTTTCCGTAAAATTAATAGTTCGCGCGTAGCGAGGGAGAGAAAATGAACATCTCGTGCACGGTTTTTGAAGCACAAATGTAACATTGCGGGTTACAGGAAACGACATCGTTAGGAAAAGCTGAAACACTCTGTATACATTTGGCACCCCATATCACTTCAGCACTTCATTAGTTACGCGATCTTCCTATGCAACGTCAGTAATCACATATATCTCCACACTGGAAAACCGCCTGTTCTCTCCTCTTTACGGTTTACTTTTCCCTATCTCACTCTCTTCTCAGTTGAGCGGTGACCATATTAAATGAATAATGAGGCCACCGTTCAAACCGAGGCGATACAGAGAAGCCACATTGTCAGAGTCTTCAGTTAAATAACTCTGCGATGAATGCATGGAGCTGTATTTTGAAAATACAGTAATACTTCATGCCGCATTCGTTGTTTCGGATATGGCACACTTTCAAACGCATCTGTAACAGTGAGAGTAAATCGCCCTCGTCTCCACGTATAAAACTTGTGCGCAGCATGTAATTGCGCTCAGCACATTCGTCAAAGTGCTAACACGCACACACTCGTGGAGTACTATAAAGGGCAGTGTGTATGCGTGTTCTGTACCCTTCACCTCCAGACCATGCACATTAACAAAATTACTATGTACGCACAGCGTACAGTTTTTGAATTTACAGATGAGGGCAATGTATCAACATCAGTAATAGATGCACTTGAAAATAGGCTACGTCCGAAACTATGAGTGCCTGAGTAAACTGAGATTTTTAAACTACAGTGCTGTAGGATTCTGTCTTTCTCAAGTTTACTTATCTACATGTCCCAGTTTTTTGCGTGATGTGCCTACATATGTAGAAATTTGATCAGATTTTTGATTTATACACTTGTTTCTAATCTTAAGAGCACATTACCGTTTGTTTTCCTGGCCTCATCACAGGGCAAAGTTTGGCGCCCGCTAGTCTGCGACAATTGTTGTGTAGTATTGTGGCTGACATAGTGGGCTCGTGCCTCAGAGCTTCTCAGCGCTTGGTAGCAGGCCGCACACTTCTGGCGCGCGTACTATCTAGCACGATTAGTGGCACATGGTCTTTGCAGATATTAGTAACTGTCACGATGGATGTTTCGTGAAAATGAGACGAAACTGCTGAAATTGACATTGTCTTTTATCTATATTTGACGGCTTCTTTGTTAACTTTCGACCATCACAGACGTATCCAGAACATGATCCTACCTTCACCGATCTCCCTCCCTCGGCAGCCCAAACGTTGGGATGCTGATCATAATTTAACAGCGAGTGGATAATAGAAGTGCAGCTTACAATGGTGAAAGGAGCTTCGTGGTACAACATGACAAAAAGAATAAATTACGTTACGGAGCACATCTTGAGGCAACAATATTGCATACCAGGACAAGCTGATGAGCAGGCTAAGGCGACTAATCCGTTTTTGTTTTCCAGGTAGCTTGTTGGCACTATGAACGCTTCTCACAGTGAGGCACTATAAGTTCATACTGTGAATCAGCTACTACCAGTTCAGTGTGCTTAAGGTAACTGTTATATGCACCGCTTGACCTGCACTAATCTTCAGGACATTCAAGATAAGCTCTTATGGAATTACTGGTGAGGTATCTGGTTATTATCTTTTATACATCCATCAGTAGAATATGTGTGTTTCACTGAAACTATTGAATCATGTCTTACTCTCGTTAGCCCTATTAAAAATTACAGACACTTTTAACATAGATGACTACACCAATTTCAATGGAACTGGCCGACAACCCCAACATTTGTTTCATACTTCTTATTTCAAAGGAGCTATATTTGGTAATGCAATTAATGAGAGAAGTGGAACAAAATTCGTTTCAACAAGGTCCCCATAGGCATTAATTTGAGGAAGAAATTTCTAAAAATGTACGTTTGGAACACAGCATTTTATGGTAGTTAAATGTAGACTGTGGTAAAACCGGAACAGAAAAGAAGCATTTTAGGTCTAGTGCTACAGACGAATGTTGAAAATTAGATGGACTGATAAGCTAAGGAATGAGGATGTCCTGCGTAGAATCGGAGACGAAAGGAATATGTGAAAATTTCTGACAAGGAGAAGGGACAGGATGATAGGACATCAGGGAAAGATTTCCATGATACGAGGGGGAAGTGTAGAGGTCAAAAACTGTAGAGAGAGACAGAAAGTGGAATACATCCAATAACTGAGGACGTAGTTCACAAGTGCTACTTTGAGATGAAGCGGTTGTCACAGGAGAGGAATTCGTGGCGAGCCATATCAAGCCAGTCAGGAGACCGACGACTCAAAAGAAAAATTACAACTTGATCAAAGGAGAGGAGAGTCACATGAAAATGTTCTATTTGGCAGTATTGGGAAGTGAGGGAGGGATGTGGAGGCCACGTCCTAACTACAGTAGGTGAGCTCAAATAAATGAGTGGTGAAGTTGGTTAAGCAGATACGAAAATATGAGTATATTTTGACTAAAGTTCAGTCTTGATCACGTCATGTAAGTTTTAATGATACAGGTGACCGGTTTCGGTTCATTTTACAAAACCATCTCAGACCCTGGCTCCTTTAGGAGCAGTTGACTGCGTAGCAGCGAAGAGAGCTCCGCCTACCATCCTAAAGGAGCCAGGGTCTGAGATGGTTTTGTAAAAAGAACCGAAACCGGTCACCTGTATCATTAAAACATACATGACGTGATCAAGACTGAACTTTAGTCAAAATATAACTATTTATTGATCACTGCTTTCCAAAAATGTTTACCAAAATTGTAGAAAATATGAGTATTTGCTCAAGAGCGTAGAGTGCAGTATCGAAATAATCTTGAGACTGATGATTACAACGTGAACAACAGGAAATCTCTCGGTGATGCACAAGCCTCTCTTGTGACGACGGTCACTGGAGTTTGTTGATTGGCTCTATATCGCTCTCGCGCCGGCTAAACGATCTCACGGCGAAACGCACCGCTCCTCGTTGGACCTTCTGTCCTCTTCTGTCAGTCCTACCTGGTAGGGATCCCAGGTAGATGACGAATACTCAAGAATCGATCGGAGAAACGCCTTATAAGCCACTTCCATTATGGAAGAGTTACATGTCGTTAACATTCTCCCCGTGAATCTGTCATCTGCTTTTCCCACTATTTGTTTTATATGGTCGTTCCACTTAAGGTCGCTCTGGATAGTTATTCCCAGACGTTTTACGGTATATACCGTAAAATATACGTTTTTCTTTCCAACTACTGTGATTGGCCTTTTTAGAGATGTCGATTTTTCTTCAACTGCACTGCCTACTGAGTTATTCGTTATTGCTAATGCCTTACAGAACTTCAAGCGTATCTCGTCGTTCCTTAGTACGTCCGACTCCACTTATTTTCGAGTTCAATTATCCTGACTAATGTCTTGAACTTGAGTCTACTTTTCAACACTACCTCAATGTCAGCTGAGTCTATACCTGCTCTTGGGTACGCCTTACAATCCAACATCTGATTTTGGAATCTCTGTCTGACCATGATGTGATGTAATAGAACTTATCCCGTATCACCCGGCCTTTTCCAGATATACGTCCTCCTTCTGTGATTCTTCAACAGAGTATTCTCTAAATAGCTGAAATTTATTGCAGAACTCAATTATTCTCTCTCCTCTCTTCTTCCTTGTCCCCATTTTCTGTTGTATTTTCTTCGTCTGCTCCGTCCCCAAGTATGAGTACTAGATTTTCATGAGTATCAGATATTCATCTCCTCTGCGTACTGTATTACCCTTTCAATATCCTCATATACTTTCTCCATCTCTTCATCTTCAGCTTGCGACGTCGGCATGTATATCTGAACTATCGTTGTCGGTGTTGGTTTGCTGTCGATTCTGATGAAACCAACCGTCTTACTGCACTGTTCATAGAAAGTCACTCTCTGCCCTACTTCCTATTCATAACGAATCATCCTCCCGTTATACCATTTTCTGTCGCTGTTGATATTACCCTATACTCATCTGGCCATAAACCTTGTCTACTTTCCATTTCAGTTCTTCCCATTTCACTTCACTGATCCGTACTACATCTAGATTGAGCGTTTGTATTTCGTTTTAAGATTTACTAGCTTCCTTACCACGTTGGAGCTCCTGACATTCCATGCCCTGACACGTAGAACGTTATCCTTTCATTGGTTATTCAATCTGTTTGTCATGGTCACATCCCCTTCAGCAGTCCCCTCCCGCATATCCGAATGGCTGACTATTCCGGGATCGTTTGCCAATGAGGAGATTATCATGACACTTTTCAATTACAGGTCACATGTCGTGTGGATACACGTTATATGTCTATAATGCAGTGGTTTCCATTGCCTTCTGCATCTTCATGCCTTTGATCATTGCTGATTCTTCCACTGATTCTTCCCACCTCAACGACAAGAGAGTACCCTGTACCTTCGTCCGCTCCTCCGGCCTCTTTGACAAGACCGTTGGCGGGATAAGGATGACTTTTTATGCTTGAAGTGTTCGGCCGGCAGTGCTGACTATTAATCAGACTCCGCTACTTTAAATTTTATAAAGTGCTCTGGTACCCTCTCGAAGGGTAAGGTCTTGGACTGAAAGTACATTTTCATCGTAAGGAGCCGCGGGGGGTAGCTGCGCGTTCTAGGGTGCCTTGTCACGGTCCGTGAGGCTCTCCCCGTCGGAGGTTCAAGTCCGCCCTCGGGCATGGGTGTGTGTGTTGTCCATAGCGTAAGTTAGTTTAAGTTATGTTAAGTAGTGCGTAGCCTCAGGGAGCGATGACTTCTGCAGTTTAGTCCCATAAGACCTTACCACAAATTTCCAAATTTTCCATCGTAAGGTGAACATGTTTCACGTAGATAATAGTTTATGGATTACATAAGAAAATTAAGACAATAAATAACGTTAAGATGTCTTTAGCGGTGTAAAACTAAGAACCATGAACCACGTTTGGAAAGCGATACAGCGGCACTTCCGCGTCCCATACGCTCGACTAATTCTTTGTAGGGATCTGGAGGTCTGTGACACCGGATGTCTACGCACAGTCACCCAAGTCTCATGAATTACGGGCTGGTGTTTTGTGGGAGCGGAGCTTGTGTCCGATAGCGCCTCACATGTGTTCTACCGGATTCATATTAGGCTAATTTTGTTGCCAATACGTCATCGTGAGCTCAATGTCTTAATTCTCGAACCACTTATCACGATTCTGCCCTAGTGACATTGACAATTACGCTGAGGGAAGATGACGTTTCCTTCATGGTGAAACATCAAGCAAGAATGGATGCAGATGAGCCGCAGTAATGTTCACTTGGTCCTCAGCAGTAATGGTGTCTTCGAGTACTACCACAGGTCACTTTGAAGCCCAGGTGAATGTCACCTACGCATAATATCGCCCCTACCAGTTGCGTCCCTGGAGCGGTGAGTGTTGTGAGCAGCCGTTCGGTAGCATGTCTATCTGTTGTAGCGAGATAAGAAAAGCATGCAAACGGGCGATACGTTTCCATTGGTCCACGGTCAAATTTCGACGATACATTGCCCTATCCAGTACTAATAGACGATGTCGTTGAATCGACATGGGAACACGTCACAGTCGTTCGGTGCAGGGCTGTTGCGTTCCGACAATCTTTTCCCTGCTCTAGCACTGTATTCTGTCGTTAAACCTGCCACAGAATGCCGGATATCCTGGTTTACATAGTTGATAAGACTCCGATCTCCACGTTTTGTGACGAGGCGTGGGAGGCTGACTTCTTGTCGCCACATTAGTGCTTCACTGTCCTACAACTACTCTGCAAATATGTATCACTACAGCACCACACGAAGACCCGAGCAGTTTCAAGTCACCAAGATTTTCGTTCCCAGGCCCCGGGTCACAACACTATCCTTTGTCAAAGTTGCTTATGTCAGTGGGTTTTTCCACTTGCGTAAGCGCCGTTCAACCTTTCGGTGGCTGGAGGCCGTAACGTTACCCTCACTAGCGTACATCAGGGAATATAGCCTTTCTCTTAAGCCTCTTACGGGCACGAACTTCCATGAACTTCCATCCACACTAAGGACAACTTGCTTGTGAGGCCAAGGAACAGTATTCAGGCTACCAGTCTCATCCCCCCCCCCCCTCTGCCCCCCGCCAATCCCGCCATTCCTGTTCCAGTCGTGAATGATACTTGGAACGACGATTGTTGGTGAGTTCCATATGAGATCGGTTTCCCGTTGTCATTTTTTGCGATATCTGAAATTTAACAGTAAACCTCTGGGTCGCACACCACCTATCTTGTTGCATCTCAGTGGCACTTTCGCGCTCGCCAAAACAGTCTGTGAATTAACGTGCTACTCTTCATTGTATGCAATCCATTAATCATATTTGATATGTGTTCCATCCACACGAAATCAAGAATCGATTGAGTCCGTTCGTGGTTTGAGTACATTCTGTGTGAAGTGTTGCACTGAATATCTGGTATGTGCCCTTCCTATAACTATGTTTGTAATAAAGCACCACTTTAGATCACAGCGGACGCACGTTTTGTATATTTTTCGTAGCCACTATTGTTTGACATTGAGCGTCAATAGATTATCCGCGGTTCAGCTTGCGTAATGAATTGCATTGGCGTGTGTTTACCATCAACAGTCATTCCGTGCATCAAGCGTCAGTTCTATATACCATTACCTGGCTGGCATTACGGTTTCAGTAAGTAACACGGAATGATCCGTGTAAAACCTCATATATGCGTTCAAAAGTCTGGTTATGAGCTCTGAAAATTCATAATTTTGTCACTATGGGACAATGGGAAATGTCAAACGCCTGCTACATCAGCAACTAGGACATCTCTTACCAATTTGCTTAGCTAATCAGCTATTATTTTCTTCAGTAACCTGCTGTATTTTCACAAGCACCTGAAGCTTGAGTACTTGCCTAGAATTCAGTCTAACGTCAACAAAAATCGTGCACACTTTTACGCGCGAAAATTTAACAGAAGCCAATATATATTATGTGCAGCTACTAATGTACAGCCTCCCTTTTAAACGCATAGACTATGCTGAAACATGCACATGCTTATTGAGTCAAACGTATCACAAATTTGTAGCAGAAAACTGACGTAGAAATCAAAATTAACTATTTTTTAAAATAAGCAGTGAAATAATCATAAGTTAAAATGAGATCTAATGTGTAATGTTAATTATAAGTGAATCGGGATAGTAACATTTAAAAGTGTATATCACTGAGGTGACCCGGTAAACAAGTTTTGATGTTGTATGATACACTCTTTACGTCAACATTAAGCCTAAAATGTCTTCAAGTAATCTCATTCCAGACTGTAACGAACATCCACTTTCTAGCTTCTTCTGACCAAATGCAGCGTGCTATTACCTTCCCTATACAAACGTGTAGCACTTGTAGAGTGAGCTGAGTAGATAACATTCTCAACTGGAACCCATGTCCGGAAACGCACCGTTTCCGTGCTGCAACCATTTGAAGAAATGTTTGTTAGGTAGGTATGCAACAGGGTAGTCACCGTACAGGGTGGTTATGTCGGATTGGCTGATGTCATTTGACGTCTGTACTACCTCTCTGACCCGCTTCGAGCTTCATTGACGTGTAAGTGGATGTGAGAGCAACATTGTTGAGTACACCTTTGCGGAATACCTTTTGTACGGCGAAGCTCACGGTAAATGAAAGAGCTGCTAGTCACCTTTATCAAGGTTATTCGTAGGTACAATATGTGCACCGAACTTGGTGGTAACCACATCGAACCTTACTTTTTGTACATCGGAATGCTAATCATCCTTCGAAAACGACCAAAACGGTTTTACTGTAAACAACAGAGGTTCTGAAAACTGATTAAGTTTGCTTTTTCCATTGGTTTTTAATAAGTGGAATCCTAAAACAAGTGATGTACTGTGTCACGCCTAGTAAATTACATGTGAAACTGGTTACATCATTAACATGTTTCAGATGATTGTGGCTCAGGTATGGTACGTTTCTGAACATGAACTGTATTTCAAAATATTGAATACTCTGTTCCCTTTACAAGCCCTAGAAGTTTGTAAGGGGACTTTTAGAGCACAGTGTATAGTGGTTTAGTAAACTTCTTCCTGCTTAAGAAATTAATTTATTTCATTTAAATTCTTCCTGCTGCATATAGATATTTCAGAATATTAAATAATTAAAAAGATACTTTCACTAGAACAACTAACAGCTATGGTTGTTAAAGAACTGAGAAAGTTCACAGCTGGTGTACTGGGGTTTGTCATTGATATTCTTCCGTTACCAGCGATGTGTTTCCCGTAGCTTACTATATTTTTGTCATCGCCGACTGCTGCTGCATACTATGCAAATCTTTAGTCTTCTCCCGTCGTAAATGATAAACGTTTTCTGTTAGAGACGCCCATCCCTGACATCTATTTTGAACAAATTACGTACAAAATTTTATGTCACCAAAATTTTGCTTTTGAACGTAACCAATTCACAAATTAGAAACAAATAAAACTGTAAACCACTCAAAGGAAACTACGATATGGGATTAGACTTGTTATTTCAACGAAAACACCATGTTGATGCTGCAAAGATCGAACGACAGATCTGATTTATTTATTTGGCTGTGTGCATATTTATTAAGAATTTAACTTCACATAAAACTTCGTGTCTTGCGCTTACAGTTATCAATGGTTCTATCTTGTTTCTCAAAATTCAGACGTCGACGTAGTACTATTATTTCACTCTTACACAAACACATTTCGATCATTTAGAGGGCTACATACATTAAAGAAAATACATACAGTTACAAAGCTATAAAGCGATGAATTACCAATGCGTAAGAACCTCCTTCTGCTGGAGATCACTACTGGCGAAACCAGTGCACGGCTTGAAGCTCCGCCCACTTCTGACGGAATGATGTCATTACTAACCAAGGTGTTGTAAGTCGAATAATAATAGCTGTTAAATAAGATAAGTTTAGCGTGTGTTTATTTTTATTTCTTGACAGTGTTCTTTTGACTAAAAAAATTTTTACATTGTGGTTCGACTTATAACCCATTGGTTAGTAATGACATCAATCCGTCAGAAGTGGGCGGAGCCTCCATTATATATAGTAAGGCGTGCACTGGTTTCTCCAGCAGAAGGAGGTTCTTACGCAATGGTAATTCATCGTTTTATAGCTTTGTAACTTTATGTATTTAATTTAATTTATGTAGCCCTCTAATTCAAGCTTTGTATACTACTTGTAGGTCTGAAGATGACCACAGTAGAGGTCGAAAGCGGTCACCATAATAAATAAATTGTGATCAAGACTGTTTTTGATAGTAAATATTTGTAACACATTGATTACTGTCACTCCCATAATATATTCAAAAGTAATACATTCCGATCACTTGTCACATTGCACATATGCGTCAACTTTTTTCTAACTACTTATTAACGTTTGATCTTGACGGTTTCTTCACATTTTTGCCACACGTACGTCTTGCTGAAATGTCCATCAGCTACTAACGTACTCTAGCTCAACTCAAAAGCCGTTACTACGTTTGCGAAATATCTTCGGCTCTGCTCGTTCGTGAATTGTCTCCAATAAATACTTCTGTCGACTTCGGCCTTCCAGTCTTCTTTTCAGCTTTCCTTCTGTATCTCCAAAGTTCTTTTTTACTTCAAGTAAACAGGAGTTTTGAAAGAAGTTCGTCAAGTTGTAATGCATCACCATTCTGCAGCGACACCTCGAGTTCCCAGCACTCAACAGCATCTCACAAATTCGACTTCATTTTTTATTGTAGAGCACTCCTTTTTATAAAACACAGTCCCAATTACAACTCCACTTCTTGTCTTCCTTACCAAATTTCGTAAACAGCCCACACTAGCATAATTCCATTCCTACTGTCAACGTCTTTCTGGTGCGTTTTAAACCACAGATTGCATTAATTCCTAACTCGGCACAGCACGGAGTCAATTTGCAGTAACTCTTATCATCTGTTGAGTGGTACTTAAGTAAATAAATTAGTGAAATCAAAGTGAACTAGAAATTAGAATATAAATGGAAAACTTGGTTTAGTTTAGAGAGTTACATACTGGCATTCAGCGGGCAGAACAGAAGAGACAATGACCATATGAAGTCAGCAAGTTCCACATAAGCGGGCGCTGTCGATTCAGCCGTCAGGGCATCGCCTGACCGGCTCACGTGTTTCTCAGTTGTCGCATGTGAGCAAAGGCCCCCGCCTACATTCCAAGAGCCAATGACCGAGGTCAAGAAGATTCTTCGAGAAACTTTTCAACGTGACAGAAGAGGCAATGGCCGTGAAGTCGTTCACCTCCAGTAAACTGAAGTGTATAAATACGCGAGACGCGGTGGGCCCGACAGAGGAAGACAGATGAAGACAGAGGAAGACAGAGGAAGACAGTTGAAGACAGATGAAGACAGATGAAGACAGATGAAGACGGATGAAGACGGGGACGAAGACGAAGATGGAGACGAAGACGAGAGACGAAGAGTAGCAGTAGTTTTCAGTCAGTTTCGGTGCTGAAGACCGTCATGCAAGAAGAGACTGCATCATGCACAGACGCACCAAGTCCGCCGCTGTAATGGAATAGCAAGCAGCAGCCGCGGCGCCAGAAGACAGAAGTTAAAAGGTATTGGAAGTCTGGTTTTTACATACCCGGATGACTCGTGAGGACGGGAAGGAGACGGCCTCACATCAGTAGTTACCTGGGAGCTGGGATGAAGACCTGACAGCCTAAGACTGGCAAGCGGGAGTCCGTGGTTCGAGTTCGGGACACTGGCCTTCCCCCGCCGCGCCGCTCCGCTGGCCGACGCAGAACACACGCGGCCACTTAGAGAAGAGAAACACTGGGACGCCGCACCCAGGGTATCATCCGATGCACGATTTCGCTCGCAATAGTTAAACCGGCCACCTCGCGCTGCGCGTCTCCCGTCAGCTGGGCGAGACGGCGACACGAGATACACACCGCTACGCGTAATCAGACGCCGCCGCCACCGCCGCCGCCGCCGCCGCAGCTGTCGCAGCAGAAGGCTACGCAAACGACACGGCAGCCGCTCTCCGAACCAGAACGTCCCAGTAAGATACAGTTGTACGAAACTTTCAATGAAAGTTATCTTATGTAAAAATGATGTTTCATTCGACCTCATACCCGAGCCAAGGAAGAACCCACCCTGCCCACATGTTGTAAGAGAGAAAAGTTAATTTATTTAATATTTTCACCCTGACAGAATGCTTTAGAATGCTCATCCTGACAATTGACAGCATCAAAAGAGAAAACCCAGTTACATTTAGTGACAGAAGTGTCACGTTTAGTAACACAACTGTTACATTTGATGTCAAAAGCCGTTGCAGTTGTTACATTTGGTGTCAGAGAAAAAACCCTTGGCGCAATATGAGGTGTGAATGACAGTCACTAAAGGTCCACAGTTAGTATTTTTTAATGTGTGAAGGGATAGAGGTTTGCATAGCAGTCGTAATATTTTCTTTATTTAGAAGTGTATTTTCTGTCATGATTTTAAGGGTTTGTCGAAAATATTTAAATATCTTTTAAATTCAGTATAGGAAGATTGTGTAACTAACGGTTTGTAAAATGATGACACGAAATCGTACAAAGTCAGAGTCAGCACCACAAGCGGTTCCTACTGAGGAAGCTATTCAGAGCTTAGTTAATCAAATAGCACAGCTTAAAAACGATAACAATGCATTATTTAAACAGTTGAGTGAGGTTAGGCAAACCAGTTCTATCCCTCCCACCCTAGATTCCTCAGCAGCAGCCTTAGTAACTCCTTTTTCAGGTAAACCTGGCGAGGACATAACAGCCTTTTTTGATGATTTAGTAGCAGCTGCAAAGTTAGGATCATGGTCAGATGAACAGCTCTTACAAATGACAAAGTTAAGATTGACAGGAGAGGCTAAAGCACACGTCTTATACCATGAAGAATTACGGAATGCTCCAACATTTGAGGAATTGAAGAAAGGATTGCTTAAACGTTTTCAAAAACAGAACAGCTGTAGATTTTATAGGGAACAGTTAAACACTATCACTGAGAGGCAAAACGAGTCGTTAGAAAGCTTTGTAGATAGGATTAGAAAAGTTAATATTAACACCTATCAGTTGACAACTAGTGATGAAGCAAATAAGGTTATTTTACAAGAGGCAGAAGATAGAGCTCTGGATACATTTTTACGTGGGTTACCTCCTGAAACGTCCCGTCGTGTCAGGGCAGAGTTTCCTAAAAATTTAGCAGAAGCTGTATCTGTGGCGACAGCTTTTGAAGAAATTGACATTGCCACCAGATACAAGGAGAAGCGAAATATATTTTCAGCAGGAGTACGATGTTTTAGGTGCCATCGACAGGGACATATAGCAAGAAATTGCAGACAACCTCAATGCACTAATTGTCAAAGAATAGGTCACACATTAAAGGAATGCAGGTCTAAGAAAGTTTTTGGAAATAGAAATCAGTTAAACTCAAACGGGAATGTCGGAGCCGCCGCCAGGCGTTCCCAATAAAATTTCATGCCATTAAGGCGAATGTGAAGGCGGAATGCTGGTTATCTGCTACCATACAGGATAAAGAGGCAAGGATACTGGTGGATACAGGCGCAAACGTATCAATAGTATGTAATGAATGTATTGGAGAAAAGAAATATGACCCTCCAAGGTATAGATTGAGTGGAGTAGGAGGAGGTACAGTGAAGTCATTAGGATGTACATCATTGATTTTCTATATTCACGGTGTACAATTTCAAGAAGACGTAGAAGTGGTAACAAAGGTAACTGACGGGTACGACGTGATCCTAGGGTTGGATTTCTTAAGTAAACATCACGCTAAAATCGACCTCAGACAGCAAACTGTAGAACTTAGCGGAATAGTGTTTCAGCTAGGTGACACCGCTGCAAAGGGCCCTCTGCCGCAATATTTCCCTAACCGGAAGGCGAAATCAACTATACTGCGTGCAACGTCCTTGAAGGTTGATTCGCGGGATCGGATACCATCTGGCTCAGGAAAACTTCTCTGGATGACCGTTGACCACGAAGTACCTACAGATACAGTGTGTCTAATAGAGCCTTTAGAGGAAAATGAGGAATTAGATGTATCACATTGTTTTGTACGTAGGAGTGTTGTACGGGTTCAAGACGTTGAGGGAGAAAGAAAAGTACCGGTACATATTGACAATTTCGGAGTGGAGGACAATGAGTTGCATAAGGGAATATTAGTGGCTACAGTCAGTACTTTTGAAGAAGAAGATTTCATTTGGTCAGATATTAATGATGGTCAGAAACCAGACACCTATAAAACCGCATTGCGCCAGAAGATTGAGCATTTGAAAGGAAAGGTTAGAGACACGATAGAAGCAGTTTTAGTTGAGTTCCAAGATTTATTTAATGCCGAAGGTCCATTGCCAGCAACAGACATCACACAGCATAGGATCCCAACAGGAAATAGCCCCCCAGTTTATAGGAAGCCTTATAGAGTTGCGCATCACTTACAGCCAGTACTGGATGAATTTATAGAACAGCATCTAAAAGATGGAATTATAGAATATTCTGATTCGCCTTATAATTCAAATATTGTAATTATTCCAAAGAAGTCTCCCGACGGTACGAAACGATATAGATTTTGTTGTGACTACAGACAATTTAACAAACAAACAATCTCAGATGTTTATCCTCTTCCAAACATTACAGATATCATTGACAGTTTGGGTAACAGTAAATACTTTTCAACAATCGATTTACGTAGTGGATATCATCAATTGGAAGTCGCACCTGCAGATAGGCATAAAACAGCATTTTCTACCCCTGGAGGCCACTGGCAATTTAAAAGAATGCCTTTCGGTTTGAAAAATGCACCAGCCACTTTTCAAAGACTACTCGATGGAGTATTGCGAGGACTCAAAACTCAGCAATGTTGTGTATATCTAGACGATATTATTGTATTTTCCAGAGACATTAATGAACATGCTGTGCGTCTGCGTAATGTTTTTCTGAGACTTAGAAAAGCTAAATTAACATTAAATATGGAAAAATGTAGTTTTGCATTGACAGAGGTTACATACCTTGGGCATGTCATTAGTGAAAAAGGAATTAAAACAGATCCTCGATTAATTTCGGCAGTTAAGGACTTCCCAACACCACAACGCGTTAAGGAGGTACAAAGTTTCATTGGTCTCGCATCGTATTACCGAAAATATGTTCAAAATGTTGCTGAAATTGCCCGACCCTTAACCCAATTATTGAAAAAGGGTGCTAAATTTCATTGGTCTGAAGATTGTGAATCAGCATTTCAAACCCTTAAAGATAAGTTAACACACAGTCCAGTATTAGCCTACCCAGATTATAATAAAGAATTTATTTTATCCTGTGACGCAAGTGGTCATTCAGTAGGAGTTGTTTTGAGTCAGAATATTAATGGCGCGGAACACCCCATAGCCTACGCTTCGAGACAACTAACAACGGGAGAAAGAAATTATTCCACAACGGAGAAAGAATTGTTAAGTGTTATATATGGTATCAAATACATTAAATGCTATTTGTATGGTAGGAAGTTCAAGGTCATTACAGACCACGCAGCTTTAAAATGGTTGCTTGGATTAAAGGATCCATCTAGTCGTCTTACCCGTTGGGCCCTATGTCTTTCCGAAATGGATTTCGAAGTTATCCATAAACCAGGCAAAAAACACACGAATGCAGATTGCCTAAGTCGGAAAATAGCACTTTTGGAAGCAACAGGCCGAGATACTGAGGACTGGAGAAAGGCACAAGATGAGGATACAGAATGCAAAAAATACGCAACTAAAAAACAATTTTGCTTTGAAGATGGTGTATTATGCCGTAAAACAAAACTTGGACCGCGAATAGTTGTTCCCCAACACCTTAGACAAGAAATAATGCCAGAGGCCCACGATCATATCCTTGCAGGACACGGTGGACAGCGGACAACCGAAAGACGTGTAGCAGAGCGATTTTGGTGGCAAACCAGAAAGCAGGATGTTGCGCAGTACGTTCGTAATTGCAGTGCGTGCGCACAACGAGCTGAACTTTCTCGTTCAAAAATACCCTTACAGAGGCTCCCCGAGGCTTCATGTCCATTTCAAATCTGCGGAGTAGATCTCTACGGGCCATTTCATAAAACACCTGCTGGTAATAAGTATGTCCTTACAATTATAGATCACTTTTCACGCTATCTAGCTATGGTGAGTCTCCCAGATCAGCAAGCAAATACAGTTGCCCAAGCTTTAGTTAACAACTGGATACTTAAATTTGGAGTACCTGAAGCTATTATCACAGATCAGGGATCTAATTTTATGTCTGAATTAATGAAACAGCTATGCCACTTATTAAAAATACGCAAATTACGCACAACTCCGTTACACCCTCAGTGCAACGGACGCACAGAAAGAGTTCATCGGACAATTGGCAAGATGCTTAGTTATTATATTAACGAACAACATTCTAATTGGGATACGTATTTACCAATAATCGTGTCGGTATACAACGCCAAAACGCATGAAGCAACTGGCATGTCACCTTATGAAGTGGTCTATGGGAGAAAAATGCCGTCCCCTTTTGATGTAATCAGGCAGAAAAACGGAAAAGTCGGAGAAACAGTAAGAGATTTCAGTCGAATGATGAAGGATGTATGGAAAAAGGTTCAAATATCTAATACAAAGGCTTTGGAACGACAGGAAAGATTAGGTAATACCCAAGCTAAATATCCAAATTACAAAATCGGTCAGTGGGTTATGCTTTCAACTCCTTACATAGCGAAAGGAAAAACGAAGAAATTTGTAACAAACTACAGAGGTCCTTATCAAATTATTGAGATCACGTCACCAGTCAACGTTAAATTGCAACTGCCCACCCGCACTACCATTGTCCATGCAAGTCGTTTAAAACCTTTCAAGGGCGCTCCAGATGTAATTCCTTCAACAATAGTGTCTGCTTTTCCGAAGGGTGGAGGAAGTTCCCGTAAAGGAAAAAGAGTGGCCACGCCAGCACAACATACAGACATGGCGCCATACAATCTTCGTTCAAGGGTGCGAATGTCCTAGTTGAAACTTAGTAGACTGTGGATAGTATACAAATGTAAATAATTAATAAATTATAATGGTTTATTTTTTAAGAAAGAAAAGTTGAACGTAGAAACATGTAGATCTTATAGTTAACAATGTATTCCTTCTGTTCTTTATTTTTGTTTTTACTAGGTTCGTAGGTCTATAACCATGTTTGCTTTTTTCAGAAAACGCCATGCAAGCATTTCCTACACAAAACCTATCCCACCTCAATGACTCCCTTGACAGTTCTCTTCTGAAGTCATAAACTCACAGCAAGGCAAAATTGATACTAATGTTATGATGCAACATGTCTTAAAATTAAAAGGTGAACGCAAAACTAAAATTATAATGCTAGGAACGGGTATATCTGGAACCTTTGTGTTGGTGTTTCTCCTTTGTACAGTTTTCTTTTATTTAAGACGAAAAAATAAGCCAAATAATAATATACCACTTCATCAAATCCCTGTTAATTGGATACCACCCTCTTAACTGGTGTACTTCAGCAGTTACTTTTGAGCATTAATGTATTAATTTTGTTTATTGTACCTCATTCTTTATTAAACAGTCTCTTGTTAACATAAACAATACTGTACAATATATATTCTTGCATTAGTATAGGGTAGATTAAACAGTTGTTGCTCTGAAATTTTCTAAGTGCAAAATCTATTTTTTGTTTATTCATTGTCATCAAGGTTTGTTACACTTATTACAACCATTTATGTAAGAACTATGTGATTCCTGACCGTACAGTGCTTTTGTAAAGTGATAAAGTATTTTCCACATACTTTATGTGAAGCGTGTGTAATCTTCTAAGTCGAGAGTTTCAGTGCTTGTGCTTTTTCCGTGTGAAGAGTGGAGGAATGTTGAGTGGTAAATTCGAGGGCGAATTTCTCCGAAGGGTGGAGGAATGTTGAGTGGTACTTAAGTAAATAAATTAGTGAAATCAAAGTGAACTAGAAATTAGAATATAAATGGAAAACTTGGTTTAGTTTAGAGAGTTACATACTGGCATTCAGCGGGCAGAACAGAAGAGACAATGACCATATGAAGTCAGCAAGTTCCACATAAGCGGGCGCTGTCGATTCAGCCGTCAGGGCATCGCCTGACCGGCTCACGTGTTTCTCAGTTGTCGCATGTGAGCAAAGGCCCCCGCCTACATTCCAAGAGCCAATGACCGAGGTCAAGAAGATTCTTCGAGAAGCTTTTCAACGTGACAGAAGAGGCAACGGCCGTGAAGTCGTTCACCTCCAGTAAACTGAAGTGTATAAATACGCGAGACGCGGTGGGCCCGACAGAGGAAGACAGATGAAGACAGAGGAAGACAGATGAAGACAGATGAAGACGGATGAAGACGGGGACGAAGGCGAAGACGGAGACGAAGACGAGAGACGAAGAGTAGCAGTAGTTTTCAGTCAGTTTCGGTGCTGAAGACCGTCATGCAAGAAGAGACTGCATCATGCACAGACGCACCAAGTCCGCCGCTGTAATGGAATAGCAAGCAGCAGCCGCGGCGCCAGAAGACAGAAGTTAAAAGGTATTGGAAGTCTGGTTTTTACATACCCGGGTGACTCGTGAGGACTGGAAGGAGACGGCCTCACATCAGTAGTTACCTGTGAGCTGGGATGAAGACCTGACAGCCGAAGACTGGCAAGCGGGAGTCCGTGGTTCGAGTTCGGACACTGGCCTTCCCCCGCCGCGCCGCTCCGCTGGCCGACGCAGAACACACGCGGCCGCTTAGAGAAGAGAAACACTGGGACGCCGCACCCAAGGTATCATCCGATGCACGATTTCGCTCGCAATAGTTAAACCGGCCACCTCGCGCTGCGCGTCTCCCGTCAGCTGGGCGAGACACACCGCTAAGCGTAATCAGACGCCGCCGCCGCCGCCGCCGCTGTCGCAGCAGAAGGCTACGCAAACGACACGGCAGCCGCTCTCCGAACCAGAACGTCCCAGTAAGATACAGTTGTACGAAACTTCCAATAAATGTTATCTTATGTAAAAATGATGTTTCATTCGACCTCATACCCAAGCCAAGGAAGAACCCACCCTGCCCACATGTTGTAAGAGAGAAAAGTTAATTTATTTAATATTTTCACCCTGACAGAATGCTTTAGAATGCTCATCCTGACAATTGACAGCATCAAAAGAGAAAACCCAGTTACATTTAGTGACAGAAGTGTCACGTTTAGTAACACAACTGTTACATTTGATGTCAGAAGCCGTTACAGTTGTTACACATCATATAAATTTACAAAAAACAATCGTACACTGCTTCACAATTGCTATGAAAGGGAGACAGTGTTCGACAGGAACAATCACAGACAATGGTGGACGACATGAAAAACGTACATACGTAACAGAGGTGAAGTATATTTATAATGAAAAATGGTACAGATTTGTCCATGTGGAAAAGCAGGGTAACACACAAAAGTAACGTTCATGTTTGACACAAGTCATAGCCCCAACATGAAGGTCGAGAGCAGACTCTCAGAAAAGAATATGCCCTCCACGGCCACTACTGTACATTTGGCACCTGATGTTCGTGCTGGCTACCGAACTCGCCAGTGCAACAATGGAAACGTTATCTTCTTACACTGTACTGTGGGTCTGATTTGTAGAAATTCAGCTGATATAACCATTGGTGCTGAGGGAACCGATAACTACACAGTGTTCATGGAAAGTATGTAGAGCATGTTTCTAATGTTGACACCAAATTGAAGCAAGAACTTACGGAGAAATTTCGATTAATTCACATCGAAATGTATGAGCAAAACAGTATCAGATGGGGGTATATTCTCTGAATGGAAATTCCAAAAGCTTTTTGGCAATGGAATACAACAATAAAAGTAGGAAGAAAATAGTCTGAATATGCAAAGAAAATAGCACTTCAGACGAGTGACAAGTAATTAGAATATTCATAAATTTAAACACAATCCTCTTCTCTTTATTATATAAACGCTATTTATTGAACGTGCGTGAAATTCAATAAAACAATTTTTTTCCGCATCAGTAGTTTTCTTATTACAAACTAAATGCTATCCAAAACTGTCATGTACAAGTGTATCATTCTGTCTAAAAAGATAACAGCATACAATTTAAGGGTGTAGTGCAAATTTCTATTTTTTGTAATTGAATTGTTTACGAGTTTCAGTTAGAAATGTGTACCATTGTGTTCCAAAGAGAGTTGGTAATATCAAACGTACAACAATTCATGACGTTACATCTTGCCTAAAACGAAAATTGACGGTAAGAATAAAGATAGTCATACCTGAATCCAAATCACCAGAATCAGTACAATTTTTCATGGAGGATGTCCTGTACGTACATTCGACGTTAAAACAAATGCATCGCATTGGTAGCTGGCGATCCAAACAATCATTTCTTTGACTGTACGAACCTATTTTGGTACCGATCGATGACGAAGTAAATAGCCTCGTTTAATACGGTGGCTGTAAACATAACAATGACCGGTTTTCCGCTAATCAGGGCCCGTCGTTATGATCGCTACCGCCTGTGACGGCACAGACGTACGTCACCGTGTCACTCGTTACTAATTGAGATGTCGCCTAATTGACAGCTACCCATCGCATTATCGGATGAAATTAAGCGCTGCATTGCGGGTTATTGAAAGTTTCACCAGCAGGGACATGATAAATCCGACTCCATCCATGTACGAGGTAGGAATAATTTAATGCCATCGTAACCTGATCTGCTCAATCTCGCCATCCGCTGCATTAAATGGTGTACGTATGCTCTCGACAATAATCGCGAGGTCTCTTCACAGACTGATCCAAAACATCTGCTGTATTACTTGTTTGTTCACACAAATATAGTTACTGCTATGGCGTAGTGAAGCCTTTTAACCATTTTGTCACACTTTCAATAATGTTTGTCTTTTGTGCCGAGGTAGCTCCATCAGATTTAGTTTTGCTAAATGCAAAACAGACAACGAGGCTAGATACCCCAATTTCATGTTTAGATCTCATCATGAATATAATGTCAATAGAGCTACACTACCAGTCACGTTTGACAGCGACCATTTTAGCCATGAAATAACAATAAAATTTTTGTAATTGTCACTGCCTTTCGTCTGTATAATGTTAATAATGTTACATATTCCTATAGTTTAGCTGCAAGCATATCACGGATACCAAATAACAATCATGGGGCTGTTCTATTCATGCTTAGCTTGTCCCGACCTAGAAGGCATACTCGGTTGCGAAAATTTGAGAAGACTAAGGTAACACACAAAAGATTACGTCAGTGAATTTTTTTAGGTGCCAATCTCGTAAGCCATGGTAAACTCTTGAATGTTCTCAAGATGCGGCTAGGAGATTTGTAAAAAAGGCGTTCAGAGCGTACGCAGCTAACCACAATTTGACAGTAAGGGGGCAGAAATCTCTCGTCAGGAGATTTAAAATAGTGAAAATGTTAGCTGCGCTCAGAGAAGCCACACGGAATATTAACATAAGACTAGTGAAGTGAAAATATGTATCCAGAGACAAAAAAATATATAATATAAAGTCGGTAAGACTGACCATAAACTGAAGTAAACTAAACGTATTACAAAAATACAAGCATTTCATCAGGCATTTCGTTTGAGTTAAGGCTATTATATAAAAGAATTAGAAACGGATGTATGAAGTTCAAACATTTGCTCACTTAGTAAAAACACGTTTTAACCACAAAGGCGGGAAAAGGGTGCCACATAACATTTTTAATAGGAAAAGTACTGATAATACAAAAAATACTGATTAGCAAACTCGCGAACTCACCAGGGTAATGAATATCCAGAATCCTAAGAAAGATAATGGCAAAGAAAAATAAGCAAATAATCACTGGCGTGGCAACAGAAGGTTGTCACGCTTTCCCACAGCACGACAGTTCACGAGAAAATTAATGAATCACTAAGCAGTGAGCTTGTAGTTACGAGGTGCATTCAAGTTCTAAGGCCTCCGATTTTTTTTGTAATTAACTACTCACCCGAAATCGATGAAACTGGCGTTACTTCTCGACGTAATCGCCCTGCAGACGTACACATTTTTCATAACGCTGACGCCATGATTCCATGGCAGCGGCGAAGGCTTCTTTAGGAGTCTGTTTTGACCACTGGAAAATCGCTGAGGCAATAGCAGCACGGCTGGTGAATGTGCGGCCACGGAGAGTGTCTTTCATTGTTGTAAAAAGCTAAAAGTCACTAGGAGCCAGGTCAGGTGAGTAGGGAGCATGAGGAATCACTTCAAAGTTGTTATCACGAAGAAACTGTTGCGTAACGTTAGCTCGATGTGCGGGTGCGTTGTCTTGGTGAAACAGCACACGCGCAGCCCTTCCCGGACGTTTTTGTTGCAGTGCAGGAAGGAATTTCTTCTTCAAAACATTTTCATAGGATGCACCTATTACCGTAGTGCCCTTTGGAACGCAATGGGTAAGGATTACGCCCTCGCTTACCCGAAATTTTTTTGGTGGCGGTGAATCTGTGTACTTCCATTGAGCTGACTGGCGCTTTGTTTCTGGACTGAAAAATGGCATCAACGTCTCAAAGAAAGTCCCGTTCATGCTGTCGTTGCTTGGCAACATGCTACACGGGCAGCCATGTGGTCGTCCGTCAGCATTCGTGGCACCCACCTGGATGACACTTTTCCCATTTTCAGGTCGTCATGCAGGATTGTGTGCACAGAACCCACAGAAATGCCAACTCTGGAGGCGATCTGTTCAACAGTCATTCGGCGATCCCCCAAAACAATTCTCTCCACTTTCTCGATCATGTCGTCAGACCAGCTTGTGTGAGCCCAAGGTTGTTTCGGTTTGTTGTCACATGATGTTCTGCCTTCACTTAACTGTAGCACCCACGAACGCACTTTCGACACAACCATAACTCCATCACCACATGTCTCCTTCAACTGTTGATGAATTTCAATTGGTTTCACACCACGAAAATTCAGAAAACGAATGATTGCACGTTGTTCAAGTAAGGAAAACGTCGCCATTTTAAGTATTTAAAACAGTTCTCATTCTCGCCGCTGGCGGTAAAATTCCATCTGCCATACGGTGCTGCCATCTCTGGACGTATTGACAATGAACGCTGCCTCATTTTAAAACAATGCGCATATTTCTATCTATTTCCAGTCCGGAGAAAAAAAATCGGAGGCCTTAGAACTTGAATGCACCTTGTACTTAATCTGAATAGTAAATTTGGAAAGCAAAGTTAAATGAAGTTACCGGTTAAATAAATGACTGACTGTAATTGAAACTTTGTTACATAAAAAATGACTTTAGCTAATCTCAGTGTAATGTAATGCAAAATTTGGAAAAGGCAAACAATTTATAATTAATGAAAGATTGAATTGAATTTACTTTGAGCAAATGAGCAACTGAAGTCACTTTTAACATGAGACCAATAAGGCACTTACCAAGCCAGCAGAAGTCACTCACTAAGCTAAATACATAATTAATGAAATTAGAACTCTTAAAATGTGCTGTATCTTTAGTTATTAGTTTTGCCAAGGAAATTTTACGTTAATTTAAGTGAGCGGAGTTAATACACAAACAATATTTAAACCGAAACTGGTCATTACCATGCAAACAAAACTGGCCGTGAATAGTTAATCAATTTTGATATTTTTACGACTCTCGGTGATTCCATGGAAAGGAAGGGGACTCTGCTTGGTAAAAATGTCTGAGGACAATGACAACACAGGTTCCCTACAAGTTTTAAATACTGCAGGTTATTATTTAAGAAAATTATTAAAGTTTGGAAAGAAATGTCACTGGGTAATGCCAGTAGTTATGCTCTGTATGATAACAGCCATACGATTTTGTAGCTGTGCGGACGACGGAGAAGCCGGCCGTAGTGGACGTGCGGTTCTCGGCGCTACAGTCTGGAGCCGAGCGAGCGCTGCGGCCGCAGATTCGAATCCTGCCTCGGGCATGGATGTGTGTGATGTCCTTAGGTTAATTAGGTTTAATTAGTTCTAAGTTCTAGGTGACTGATGACCTCAGAAGTTAAGTCGCATAGTGCTCAGAGCCATTTGGGCGACGGAGAATGTAGCCGACGACAATGCTGAACTGCTGTTTGTTTGTGAACCACGAGTCGCTTCCAGAGCCACATATAAATATGAGACAGGCAACCGTGCTCTCAATTCTCTCTGGTTAAAGATGTGCCTACACTGGCGCGGTTGTAGCTCGAAAATGGTTCCAATGGCTCTGAGCACTATGGGACTTAACTTCTGAGATCATCAGTCCCCTAGACCTTAGAATTACTTAAACCTAACTAACCTAAGGACATCACACACATCTATGCCCAAGGCAGGATTCGTACCTGCGACCGTAACGGTCGCCCGCTTCCAGACGGTAGCGTACTTTCGCGTCATGACGCCGTACTCGCACCTCTACTTTATGTTTCATTGCCTCTCGTAAACGTTCTTTTTTCACCACACTCTCAATACTAACTTGCAGATGAAAATCAGTTACTTCTTCCATCAAACTCTTAGACTTATGGTCTAATTGGATTTCCTCGGCAGTGAATCCTGTAGATTCGTGCGTCAAAGCATTCATAATCTTTTAAAAATCGTATATATATTCACCCCACGCCCTGTGATTCTGGTGAGAATACATTCGGTAAAGTGGCTCTGGTCCGCACATATATCGTTCCGCTGGATTTCCGGCCGGGCAGTAGGCTGAGATGTGTATCGCTTCGTACCCATTGCTTTCCATACCTTCATTCCATAATGTAGAAGTAAACTGTACGCCGTTATCGGATAAAATCGCTTTCGGTTTGCCGATGTGCACAAAGTAATCGTTTGCGAGTTTGTTATAAACCGCTTTAGCTCTTGCCTTTCTTATTGAATATAACTTAAAGGGACCACACTGTGGTTCACGTCGAAATAAATCGATTTTCGGTTTTCATCATCGATAGATTAAGGTTTTATTTAAGTACTCTGAAAAGGATTTTGCTGAAAAAAAATTTTTTTCGAGCATTTAAAGAGCATTTTCCTGCAATGTGTCTTTATGTGCGACACCCACTTTCCTGTTTCCCACTTTTCTGCATATAGTTTAGATTTTTATGTCCTCTGCATTGCACGTTAGGGATTTTTTTCACTCCCGAGTGTGTTGGCTATCCTTGGAATGCAACGGTCGGTATTCTTTTGAACCCAAATGAATGTTTCAGCAGCATAATTTGGAACTGCATTCCTAAAACTGTATTTGTAGGCATGCATACAATGAAACTAGGAGTTCATGATGCTGTTATTACATTCATTTGTGGTAATAGTGGAAAGTCTTGGGTACTGTAAAAGCTGGGGATTAATCCTGGTGAAAATATGATCACTGGGCTGCCAAATTGCGACAGAATGAGGATAGCCACTGCAGACCGATCGGCATCTACTATGGTCAAGAAAGCAAGACAAACATCCAGGAACATGAAAAAGAAGCTGGAAGACCTGCTAGAGGCCAAAGAAGGGCCATCATATGCAGGAGGACAGTTTTAACTGTAAGTAACAAATTTCAAAAGTTTTTTCTTTTAAGTCAGTTTCCCGCAAACTAAAATTTTCAGTACATATGCCTCATTATATCAGAAACTATCATAGATAAATGAACGAAATTTTCAGACTCTGCATAACATAAAAATCCACCTCTGATACTACATTTATTAATTTTCCCCCATTAGGAAGCGCACAAAAAAACATTTTCTGCAGAAAAACACTTAATACTTAATAAATTTAAAAAAGTATTTCTTAAACACTGTAAAATGAACAAAGTAGATTTTACTACATTTTACTCTATTAGCATCATGTAACATACAGTAGAAATATTAAGGACTGCATAAAATAGTGTTTTCATAAATGGTTCAAATAATGCCTAAATTAACATGAGTTAGATAGGTAGGGTGTGGTACCCTTAATGAACTTCGAAAAGGCTTCCAGCACTACTAACATGTACGCGATATTACCTGAGGTTTTTGGCAGGGGGCCGTATAGGTCTGTACACACTAATTCTAGTACATCGTCAGGACTTACGCACTGCACAGGCCAACGATATGTGTAGTTGGCCACTTGTACCCCCTGACACTTATCGCAACTCTTTATCCTGTCTATTATCCTATTCAACATGTTGTTATAATTCTCAATTCCTGCCATTTTTTCTGTACATTTCTTTGGTTTGCAATGACTATAGGTTAAATGATAATAGTCAACTAATTCGGTGATGTAATGTCCATGTTACTGATAAGTCGCATATATGTACAGTATTTAATAATCACTTTCTGAATACAGCAGGTGAACTAAATAGAAACCTAGTCCCAAGAGGGAATCATATAGCGCTCTTAGAAAAAAGTGTTCCGAGACTGTTACCTGAAATGCTCCTCCATGATACTGACAAGAGGGAGATTGAGTTAATAATTAAATCACTAAAGACCAAGAACTCTCATGGATATGACGGGGTATCTAGCAGAATACTGAAGTATTGTTCTGTGTATGTTAGCCCAGGTCTCAGCCATATCTGTAACTTTTCCTTTAGGAGTGGTGGGTTTCCTGACCGATTAAAGTACTCGGTAGTGAAGCCACTTTATAAAAAGGGAAACATTGATAATGTTGACAATTTTAGACCTATTTCTATGCCATCGGTGTTTGCTAAAGTTATTGAGAAGGTTGTATATACAAGGTTACTGGAGCATTTAAATTCACATAATTTGCTGTCAAATGTTCAGTTTGGTTTTAGAAATGGTTTAACAACTGAAAAAATGCTATATTCTCTTTTCTCTGTGAGGTTTTGGACGGATTAAATAAAAGGTTGCGAACGCTAGGTGTTTTCTTTGATTTAACGAAGGCTTTTGACTGTGTTGACCACAAAATATTACTGCAGAAGTTGGACCATTATGGAGTAAGGGGAGTAGCTTACAATTGGTTCGCCTCTTACTTTAAGAACAGAAAGCTGAGGGTAATTCTCCGCAATACTGAGAGTGGTAGTGATGTTCAGTCCCAATGGGGCACTGTTAAGTGGGGCGTTCCCCAAGGGTCGGTGCTGGGGCCACTGCTGTTTCTTATTTATATATTTATATAAATGATATGCCTTCTAGTATTACAGGTGATTCAAAAATATCTCTGTTTGCTGATGACACCAGCTTGATAGTGAAGGATCTTGTGTGTAATATTGAAACAGTAACAAATGATGTAGTTCATGAAATAAGTTCGTGGCTTGTGGAAAATAATTTGATGCTAAATCACGGTAAGACTCAGTTTTTACAGTTTCTAACTCACAATTCAGCAACAACCGATATTTTGATCAGACAGAATAGGCATATTATAAGCGAGACAGAACAGTTCAAGTTCCTAGGCGTTCGGATAGATAGTAAGCTGTTGTGGAAAGCCCATGTCCAGGATCTTGTTCAGAAGCTAAATGCTGCTTTATTTACCATTAGGACAGTATCTGAAATAAGTGACACTTCAACACGAAAAGTAGTCTACTTCGCATATTTTCATACGCTTATGTCGTATGGTATTACTTTTTGTGGTAACTCTTCTGATTCAAAAAGGGTATTTTTGGCTCAAAAACGGGCTGTTCGAGCTATATGTGGTGTAAGTTCGACAACCTCTTGTCGACCCTTATTCAAAAATCTGGGAATTCGGACATTGCCCTCACAGTATATATTTTCTTCAATGTCGTTTGTTGTTAGCAATATTAGCCTATTCCCAAGAGTTAGCAGCTTTCACTCAGTTAATACTAGGCAGAAATCAAATCTGCATGTAGAATGCACTTCCTTGACTTGTGCAGAAAGGAGTGCAGTATTCTGCTGCATCCATTTTCAATAAGCTACCACAAGAACTCAAAAACCTTAGCAGTAGCCCAAACTCTTTTAAGTGTAAACTGAAGAGTTTCCTCATGGTCACTCCTTCTATTCTGTCGAGGAGCTCCTGGAAGAGCTAAAAAATTAAGCAAGTTCCAGTGTTACATTGTTGATTTTCTTCATTTAAACTTACGACTTGTCACCTGAATATGTTTTTTTTTTTATATTTCATTTTATCTGTTTCTAATATCGTGTTGTAATTTCATGTATTGACTCGTTCCATGACCATGGAGACTTCTCCTTAATTTGGTCCCACGGAACAATAAATAAATAAAATACAATACAATTGTATTGTTGCAGTCAATTATTGCGTGGTATTTCAATAACCAATCCAAGCCAGTTATTATCTCGGTGGTCAAATGTTCAACTTCTTCCTTTTGAAATTCGAAACAGATATTTGACGGGTTTGCTACTCTTTCCGGTAGCACTGATTATTTTAATTTTCGTTATGAGCCTTTCTACTACTCCTGGTCTATATTTTAAAAAATCGAAAATTTTTTGGAGATAGGACATAGCTATCCCACGATATCTATTAAAACGTGCATTTGTGGTCCGTGCATAACGACGGGCACTATTACTTGTCTACACTTTTCTGTGCCCAGTTTTCAGTTTTCTCATAACAAGTCCTCATCCACATCGAGGTCATTCCAGAAAAATCAGTGCGGCTCTGACTCCGATGGCGCTTTATCTGGTGGTTTTCTAATTTTCTGTTCTTGAAAGTTCGTACTTTCTGTCAGACTGTTCTGCGGTTGTTGATGGTGTTTTTACCCAAAAAGTGTAACATTTTTGTCAGTTTCTTAGATTAAGGAACCTTGTATTACAAGTAATTCGCTAAACGTCAAGTCTGGTAAATTTTCGTCGGGAAGATGGCTATCATCTTCCAAATTGCTTGGAGAAATGTGATCTGTTTCTGTTTCTAATGCTTCTCTCGCGCTCAAGCAAAACAAACGACTCTCGTTTGACTGTGTCACCTCAGCCCTAACATCGCAGATGTCGTAATCTACGTGTCTTTCAATTAGTCGTATCCGACCATCATCGGCAAACTCGTCTTGCCCTCTTTAGAAATTTCTCCTCGGATTTCTTTAGGACCAGCGTCGTTGGGGTTGGCTACTTCTGTGACTACAAAGCTTTCCCGTTCTCCATAAATGCTTATTTCATGCGGACTGAGAATTATTGCCCGCCCTCCCCGTTGTCACACCTCCCATAAAATCTTCTGTTATTCTTCAGTTCGTCGTATATCCGACAGAACTGACCGAACCACCTCCTTGCGTTCTGGTTGCCCTGCGCGAATAACACTTATTGGAGTCTGCGGTACCGTTGCTGCTTTAACAGCGGCCGCCTCTTTCTTAATAACCGGCACTCCATTTTCGTAGTTATTACGGACGATGCGTTACTCGCTCTGTCTTCTTGCTCATTCTCCCATCGCCAATTTATCCAGTCGGATCTGTCATAGAGACGTTTTCTAGACTTTCTCCTGGGCCGCCGATGTCTTTCCACGCCCGGTGGGTCCCAAACCGGTCCGGCTAATGGTTTCCCTGATTAATTACGACAGGCCCGCTTCTATTCGTCTGTCACAATTGCTGATTTTGCTCCTGCCCACTAACGTTCCGCTAAGGACCACGTACCGTATTCACCTGATAGTGGCCTCTGACATTGTTATAGGGGTGTGAGTTGTTATTACCATCGTGGTGGTTACCGTTATTGCCGTGGTTAGTGGTATTATGGTTGTTGCTGATGTGGTAATTGATGCTGTTACTATAACTCCCAAAATTTTCACGGTTATTCCGCCAATTGGCTTCATCTTCGAAATTTTCTAGGAATGTAGTAATTGTCCTGTAAATAGTGCCTATGTACAGTCTTCAAATCATCTGGAAGCTTCTCTCACACCTCGAAAACAATCTCTAATTCAGTCCGTTGCTCACAGAAATATTATAATTTGAGGATCCAATTTTCGCAAAATTCTTTCATCGGGCCACACGAGTTCGCGTCGTAGGTTTTTGGCACTACGAAATCGCACCGTACACTCTCCTGCTTCTGCTCTGACCACTATTCTTTAAAGAACGCATTCTTATGTTCTAGATAGCTCAAATTCACTGCATCGAGGTTTAAGCCCGCTAGCACGTCGATTACTGCGCAAATTTTTCCCTTATTCGTCCACGGTTCAGGCAATACCGTTTCGCAGTTGTTAGTGAAGACGGTACCGTACAATTCACTCTGTTTTTTGAGGGGATCTAAACGCTCCTCCTTCGCTAAGATTTCAGTAATATGTGCGTGGCATGACACATGGTGCAGCTTTTCTACTTCGGTTAATTTTTCAACTACTTGGTAAGTGATCGTCGCTAACGCTTCTACTTCCCTCTTTTTCTCATCACATGTAGTCAGCTGTTTCTTCACTCCAGTATCTGCCTCTGATGCTAAACTTTGCGAATTCGTAACCTTTTCACTATCATCTTCTCGCGCTAATTCTACTTTCAATTACTTTATTTTCAATAATAGGATGAAAAGTGTGTTCCAGTTTCTATTATATCCTCTCTACTGCCGTCTCAAAACTACTATTTGTGCTTTCTATTTTTGAGTGTACTTCTGTCATGTTCTGCTTAAGATTACCGATTTCGGTATGCATTACAATTGTTTCTTTCTTGATTTCATCTATATTCGTGTGAACAACTCCAATGGTTTTGTTAACAATCTTGATTTCCTTGTCGTGATTATCCATTTTACTTAATTATGTCTCAGTCTTACTGTTAATTGATTGAACTGATCATTAATAGATTCGAAATGAGCGTTAATTTTAGCATTAATTGCTTCGGACTGTGGGTTAGTTGTATGGAACAACATGCTCAATAAACCGCTTACATATCCAGATATTACTGGATTTGACTCTATGGTTCTTTCTTAATGGTTTCCTCGTATCCACCGTCAATGGATTCGGTTTTCATTTGTATTCCGAATTACGTTGCACCTGCATATGCCATTTTTGTCAGTTCCTGTGTTTCTGCGGTAGCGTCTTTGATGCTAGCCGCTGGTTTCTCAACAATGGCTTCCGCTGCCAGCATTCCCTTTGTTCTATCTATTGTTCACCGTTAATTACAATCAAAATATCAGTTTCATTTATGTACATCATGTTACCTGATTTATACAACTTTAGAAATTTTGTGGCTCATTAATACCACTTACTATTACCGTGCGTGATCGATTTTATTCGTAGCGAAAGGCTTTAATTCACTACGAAACTGATCGATGAAAAATTCGTGCAAAGAAGAGTACCAAATTGTTACTGTCTTGTCATTAGCGTCACCGCGTGTAACTTGCCCCTTGCTAATAGGACTACTATATTGCGAATGCCTAATAAAATGTTACATTGAGTAAGGCTATCGTTACCGAAGTAAAATAAAACCGTTTAGTAGGAGGATAGAGGTCAACAGACCCTTCTGAAGGAAGAATCTATTCTAAACTTCATCTAAACACTGATAATAATTTGGAAACGGGTGGAATATAGTGCCATAGCTCACGAACCACACAGGGAGGAAAAAGGTACCGCGTAGTATTTTTAATACAAGAAATATTGTTAATACAAAATACTGTTTAGCAAACAAGGGATAATGAAAGACGCCAGCCCACCACAACAATGAATATCCAGAAACTTAAGTAATGCAAAGAAAATCAAGCAAATAATCACAGGCTCGATGTTGTGGCTGTGAGGGCGATGGAGAATGTAGCAGACGACAATGTTGAACTGATGCTGTTCCTGTTGTTTGCGAACCACGAGACGTTTCCAGAGCCACAGATAATTATGACACAGGTAAAATTTAAATTGCAGCTTCCGCCTGTCAACTCCGACCATGCACACAGTACACGCGGCTAACAAAGTAAATGCGCCAACAGTGCCGCCATCATAGCTCCACACCGCGTCTGCGGAAGCGCCCAACAAATACTTCTGCATTCTTTCATGACTCAAGCTGCTCTGCTTCCTCTCTGTTCACAGCGCAACAGAGACTCTCCATACGCAAAGATAAACAACGCCACAGCTACTGACACATTGTCGTCGCTATCGATACATTAAATAAAGTTCTCTTGGCTATTAACTAGCAATTTAGAATATTTACGTTACAGTTACAACCAACTATATACAGTCAGATTTGAGTACATTACTACACCCATTACACATTAACTATAGTAACTGTCATAAAGCTTACAGTTTAAGAATCAGCAGTGCAGTACAAGTTATCAACGGATATTAAACGGAGGCATGGTACAGAAGATATTTCATCCGCACTTTTGGTGTTACAGAACTGCCAGATTTTTTAGTACATCCGATTAAATAAAAACACAGCACGATCCTAAGTTTCTTAAGATTACGTAACATTTGACAGGGTGTGGTATAGAGGACTAATTGGTGGTGGGGGTAGGTTCCTACGGGACGAAACTGCTGAGGTCATCGGCCCCTAGGCTCACACACTACTTAATCTAACTTAAAGTAACTTACGCTAAGGACAACACACACACACACGCCCGAGGGAGGACTCGTACCATCGACGGGAGGAGCCACGCGAACTATGGCAGGACGCCTGAGACAGCGCGGGTGCCCCGCGCGGCGGACTAATTGGTTACGTAGGACTAATCTACAAACCAATGTAGCAGCCGACCTCATCCTGTCAATATTTTTACATCTGTTTGAGGAAGAAATTTCTGAGGATGTACGTCTGGGGTACAGCATTGTATGGTAGTGAAACATGGACTGTGGGAAAACCGGAACAGAAGAGAATCGAAGCATTTGAGATGTGGTGCTACAGACGAATGTTGAAAATTAGGTGGATTGATAAGGTAAGGAATGAGGTGGTTCTACGCAGAGTCGGAGAGGATAGGAATATGCGGAAAACACTGATAAGGGATAAGACATGAGGGAATGACTTCCATGATACTAGAGGAAGCTGTAGAGGGCCAAAACTGTAGAGGAAGACAGAGATTGGAATATGTCAAGCAAATAATTGAGGACGTAGGTTGCAAGTGCTACTCTGAGATGAAGAGATTAGCACAGGAAAGGAATTCGTAAACCAGTCAGTAGACTGATGACAAAAAAAAAAGAATGCCACACAGACAGTTTTATATAACTATTCCAAATTCAAACAGCCAACTCAGGCTTGTTGAACTACTGACACCGTCCTTGGATGACTGCTGGTGGATACAGGGTTACGTGGGTGGGAATTTCTAGCTTGTGTGATGAATTGTAGCTTGCTCTAAAAGGATAAAAATGTAAGTTGATGCAATGAGGAGGGAAAACAAACTTGCACTCTACTAATATAGTATTAGTGATGAGCTGCTTGACACATTCACTCTGGTTAAATACCCGGGGCGACCTTGCAAATGGAAAGGAACGAGTAAGTGAGGTCGGCTGTAACAGAGGCGAATGGTCGACTTCAGTTTACTGGGAGAATTCTAGGAAAGCGGGTAACTCATCTAAAAGGAAAGCGCCAACAGCTTTCGTGACCCACTCTTGAGTACTGCTCGAATGTTTGGGATCCCCAGCTGGTCGAATTAAAGGAAGACCACAGGCAATTCAGAGGCGTGATGCTCGATTTATTACCAGTAGGTCCCATCAACCGAAATATTTCGTGAACTCAAGGTACATTTCCTGGTGGGAAAAAAGACGTTCATTTCGCGAAATAAGATTGAGAGAATTTAGAGACCCCGCATCTGCGGTAGGCTGCAGAACGCTCCTGTTGCCACAACATAGGTCTCGTCTATGTAGCTCGAAGACAACACAAATCAAGGCACATACAGAAACACAAAAACATTAAAAACCATCACAGCACGTATCCTTCTAGTCATTACATGTATGGTTCCGCAATGCTATTTTTACTCCAAACATGAACTTCTATAAAGTTAAAGTAAGTGGAATGACACTCAAGAACCAAGGAAACTGATATACCTGCCTAATATCGTGTAGAGCTCCAGCGTGCACGCAGAAGTGCCCCAACAAGACGTGGCATGGACTCGACTAATGTGTGAAGAAGTGCTGGAGAGAAGTGACACCATGAATCCTGCATGGCTGTCCATAAATCTGTAAGAGTACCGGGGATGGAAATCTCCTCTGAACAACAAGCTGCAAAGCATCCAAAATATGCGGAATAATGTTGATGTATTGATGTATTGGGAGTCTGGTGGCCAGCGGAAATTTTTAAACCCAGAAGAGTGTTCCTGGAGCCGCTCTGTAGCAATTCCGAACGTCTGGGGTGTCACATTGTCCTAATGGAATTGGCCAAGTCCGTCGGAATGCGCAATGGACATGAATGAATGCAGGTGATCAGACAGGATGCTTACGTACCTGTGACCTGTCAGGGGCGTATCTAGGCGTATCAGGGGTACCATATAACACCAAGTGTTCGCGCCTCACACCATTGCAGATCCTCCACCAGCTTGAACAATCACCTGTTGACATGCTGGGTCCCTGGATTCATGATGTTGCCTCCATACCCGTACAAGTCAATCCGCTCGATACAATTTGATACGATACTCGTGCGACCAGGCAACATGTTTCCAGTCATCAACAGTCCAATGTCGGTGTTGATGGGCCCAGGCGACGCTTAAAGCAGTTATCAGTGGTATACGAGTGAGGCTTCGGCTCCGAAAGCCCATATCAATTATGTTTCGTTGAATGGTTCCCACGCTGACGCTTGTTGATGGTTCTTAAGTCGTCCTTGGTCTCGTTCTTGCAGGATCTTTTTCCGGCAGCAGCGATGTTGGAGATTTGATGTTTTACCAGATTCCTGATATTTACAGTACACTCGTGAAATGGTCGTCCGGAAAAATTACCACTTCATCGATCCCTCGGAGATATTGTGTTCCATCGCTCGTGCGATGACTGTAGCACCATGTTCAATCTCACTTAAATCTTGATAACCTGCCATTGCAGCAGCAACAACGGATCTAACAACTGCGCCAGACACTTGTTGTCATATATAGGCACTGCCGACCGCCGCGCCGTCTTCTGCTTGTGTACATATCTCCGTATTTGAATACGCATGCATATACGAGTTTCTTTGTCGGTTCAGTGCATATTCTCACTTGTTGCTCCTGGTGCTGCCCGTTATTTAAGCAACTCAGTGAAATTCACAAAACTATAAAATAGAAAAATTTCAGCAATCAAACAGCAACAAGACCGTTAGTATACCAAGACGTAACCTTTGCTCTATCAAACAAGCTGTAGGTGACAAATCACGGAACCACAGATTCAAATTTCCTCGACTGACTTTAAATCATTTCAGGCTTCTACGTCATCATAAAAATTAACTATCAAGAGACTGTTAGACTATCATTTAAGTAAAAGAAATATTCAGATCTTCCGTTGTTTTTTAAGTCGCCTAGGTGAACGAATTCTCTTAAAAGAGATACGATCAGGTTTTTTCCGTCATTGCCCAGTCTCAGCTTCTAATTCGTCTCTGTTCATGTCATCATCTAGTTTATATCACAACCTGTCTTATCCCAGCGTGGAAGCTCAGTGTTCCGCTGCAGTTATTTTAAAACCCTGGCTATATCAATATAATTTTCTGTTTCCGTCTTCGGATCTATGTTTACATCATTACATAATCTTTTCCTTCAGTACAGTACGTGGTGTTATACAATTTATGTCCATCTTGATATCGTGTGCTTTACTATAAGTCGGCATGTCAATTTCAAAAATTGATTAACTTATAATTGACATGCCAACTCCTAGTACAGCTTACGACACTAACATGACGATGATGTTTGGTATGTGGGGCGCTCAACTGCGTGGTCGTCACCGCACGTACAACGGCCCAATTTTTACACAGTCGAATTTTTTACACATTACGATATAGTCACTGACACGAATGATGATGATGATGATTAAATGATAACAACACAAACACTCATACCCCGGGCAGAGGAAATCCCCAACCCGGTCGGGAATCGAACGCGGGACCCCGCGATCCAGAGGCAGCAACGCTAGCCACTTGTTGTCATATATAGGCACTGCCGACCGCCGCGCCGTCTTCTGCCTGCGGACTACGATACTAACATGGACATAACATGGTGTAGTACCATTTAATGTACTCAAGGAGAAGATTATGTAATGATGTAAATATAGATCCGAAGTCGGCAACAGAAAATTACCGAAACCGGTGATCTATATGAATTAATGACTCTAGCTACCTTAGAAGCTAAAAATTAATTCAGTGTTACTAATACCACAGATCACCTCATGCTGATGATGTTAGAACCGTTATAGGGCCTGAGCCGGGGAAATAGTTTTCATGCTGATTGTTTTAACGTTGGTCCTGAACCCGAATTACGGAAAGAAAACACGGTGCTCTACATCGGAAGGTACTCAAGAGAAAGCCCGAGAGTTTGAATTTACGTTCCAACTCGCGTGGATGACAAATGCTACCGGGTGAACTAGGGAGCGAGATATTAATTGAAATGAGGCATATCCATAATGGAGGAGCTGGCGGGCAGACGGAAAAAGGACGAAGACGAATAAATCGGGCAAGTGCCAAAGGCAGGCTCAACTTTTAACTTCTGTAAAATATCGTAGTTATGTGTGTTCGCGCGCGCGGGCAGCCCGCTAAGTTTGCCGCCTGATGACCCGACTTGCGCAAAGTTGTCTGTCCCCCGACCCGACCCCGAAGCGCCCTCCGCTGGCACACTTAAGATATTGAAAGTTCAGCGAGTAATATTTTGCACGGTCGGGAGCGGTCGCCCCGTACAGCTGTGGCACGGACGAATCCTCTCTAAAGGGGTACCCTGCTATTATGATTCGGAATTTACTTGGCGGTGTAATAAAATCTCCCTACATTCAATATCTGGCGGGGGCGTCTCTGGAGGTGAAAGTCCACTTTTTCACCACGGATGGCTTATCTGGAAACGCGACAACCCGCTCGCGGGGAGGGCCCAGCTTTCGGCGGAGGGAGATTCACGAAAGCGGATTTGGCGATTCGTTTATCTCGTCCATTCCGGCTAGGCTCGAGGGCTGTGAGACGGCTCCGCGCTGCTTGGAAACTGCACAAGTTTTACAACATTGAAAAGTAACGGCTGCTTCCTCCCTGTGGGAAGAGTGGATACGAGTGTTGTCAATTTTACACAAGCGCTCTTTAACAATATATGAAACGTCCATTTACGTTTGTTGTAAATTTGCGAACTGTACAGAGATGAGTAAAATGAAGTGAAGTTTCTAAAGCACTAAGTTTTTCAGATTTAAGTTCAGAGCATCCTATAGCAACCATTCGAGTGGGAAATCTGACCAGACGCGAAACTATCGATCTGAAGAAATTAACAACAACTCGAATGCTTAGAATTTTGACATGTTTAGAGCCATTACAGAGATTTATAGCATTCGCCAATTTTTACATGGTATTTGTAGAAGAAGGAGTGTTTGAACGTCACACGTGTTACCTGTTAAATGTTTACAAGGTTCTACCAACACCCCGTTATCCGAAGTACGTACACAGAAAAAGAAATGCGATGCTTAAACTCGAATAGATCTGTTTCCGAACGAGGTACTTGGTGATCAAGAAAAAAGAAAATATTTTCAGCAAGCGGTATGGTTTTCGATATTTCTACATCTACATTCGTATTTCGTAAGAAACTTCACTCCGCATGGTGGAGGTTTCCTTGTACCACTGCTACGCATTTGCTTTCCTGTTATATCTATAAAGAGAGCGACGGAAAAACGAATGACAGCATGCGTCCATACGAACCCCAGTTAGCTGACCGGGGTGGCCGAGCGGTTCTAGGCGCTACAGTCTGGAATCGCGCGACTTCTACGGCCGCAGGTTCGAATCCTGCCTCGGGCATGGATGTGTGTGATGTCCTTAATTTAGTTAGGATTAAGTAGTTCTAACTTATTGGGGCTGATGACCTCAGAAATTAAGTCCCATAGTGCTCAGAGCCATTTGAACCATTTTTTTTAAACCCCAGTTTCTGTTACCTTATCTTCTTCGTCCTTACGCGGAGCGTACGTTGCTACCAATATAACCACAAATGGTGGTTATCCAATTTTTGCAACGCTGTTCCGCGAAAGGAAGATCTTCTAATGTGGCGAGTTATCACTGCTTTCACTGGAAATGAAATGAGCGTTTGGCGTCAATCGCCGGGAGTCCCCTTAAGGGGCAGGTCCGGCCATCTTGGTGCAGGTCCTATTACATTCGACGCCACATTGGGCGACCTGCGCCCTGCATGGAGATGAATTGATGATGAAGACAACACAATCCCCAGTCCCTGAGCGCAGAAAATCCGCGACCCAGGCGGAAAACGAACCCGGACTCCTTAGGACGGCAGTCGGTCACGCTGACCATTGAGCTATCGGGGCGAACACTGCTTTCACTAAATAACAATAACACAGTCATTCAGCTGTTATCGTGACGTAAGTTCAAGCCCTTGCTCTTATCTCTATTTGAGAAGAATTACTTGGTTTATAATAATATAATTTATACAACGAAATAAAAAACTGCAGTTCCTACATGGAAACTATTTTATGTCTCACTTCCTTTGTCATTTGCGTCTTAAGCTTTATGCTTTAATATTTGCTATTTCCTGTAATATATCATCGCACACCTTCATCCACTTCTCTGTTATTTTGATTTGTTACCACACATCAAATACACTAAATATTTCAAACAATCTGCCTCAGTAAACAACAAATTGGAGCCCTTAATACTTAATTAATTGCTCTGTACGTTTCACCGTTAATTTGTTCTGTCTCTGACGAAGCATTCACGGTGTTTCAAAGTTCACTACCAGTGTTGTGTATGTACGGATTTCTGCATTTCCACCTGAATACTGGATGATACTAGTTGTGAAACGCATCCTTTTTGACGCATAGTCGAAGCAGTATCCTCCATATACACTCCTGAAAATTGAAATAAGAACACCGTGAATTCATTGTCCCAGGAAGGGGAAACTTTATTGACACATTCCTGGGGTCAGATACATCACATGATCACACTGACAGAACCACAGGCACATAGACACAGGAAACAGAGCATGCACAATATCGGCACTAGTACAGTGTATATCCACCTTTCGCAGCAATGCAGGCTGCTATTCTCCCATGGAGACGATCGTAGAGATGCTGGATGTAGTCCTGTGGAACGGCTTGCCATGCCATTTCCACCTGGCGCCTCAGTTGGACCAGCGTTCGTGCTGGACGTGCAGACCGCGTGAGACGACGCTTCATCCAGTCCCAAACATGCTCAATGTGGGACAGATCCGGAGATCTTGCTGGCCAGGGTAGTTGACTTACACCTTCTAGAGCACGTTGGGTGGCACGGGATACATGCGGACGTGCATTGTCCTGTTGGAACAGCAAGTTCCCTTGCCGGTCTAGGAATGGTAGAACGATGGGTTCGATGACGGTTTGGATGTGCCGTGCACTATTCAGTGTCCCCTCGACGATCACCAGTGGTGTACGGCCAGTGTAGTAGACCGCTCCCCACACCATGATGCCGGGTGTTGGCCCTGTGTGCCTCGGTCGTATGCAGTCCTGATTGTGGCGCTCACCTGCACGGCGCCAAACACGCATACGACCATCATTGGCACCAAGGCAGAAGCGACTCTCATCGCTGAAGACGACACGTCTCCATTCGTCCCTCCATTCACGCCTGTCGCGACACCACTGGAGGCGGGCTGCACGATGTTGGGGGCGTGAGCGGAAGACGGCCTAACGGTGTGCGGGACCGTATCCCAGCTTCATGGAGACGGTTGCGAATGGTCCTCGCCGATACCCCAGGAGCAACAGTGTCCCTAATCTGCTGGGAAGTGGCGGTGCGGTCCCCTAGGCACTGCGTAGGATCCTACGGTCTTGGCGTGCATCCGTGCGTCGCTGCGGTCCGGTCCCAGGTCGACGGGCACGTGCACCTTCCGCCGACCAATGGCGACAACATCGATGTACTGTGGAGACCTCACGCCCCACGTGTTGAGCAATTCGGCGGTACGTCCACCCGGCCTCCCGCATGCCCACTATACGCCCTCGCTCAAAGTCCGTCAACTGCACATACGGTTCACGTCCACGCTGTCGCGGCATGCTACCAGTGTTAAAGACTGCGATGGAGCTCCGTATGCCACGGCAAACTGGCTGACACTGACGGCGGCGGTGCACAAATGCTGCGCAGCTAGCGCCATTCGACGGCCAACACCGCGGTTCCTGGTGTGTCCACTGTGCCGTGCGTGTGATCATTGCTTGTACAGCCCTCTCGCAGTGTCCGGAGCAAGTATGGTGGGTCTGACACACCGCTGTCAATGTGTTCTTTTTTCCATTTCCAGGAGTGTATTATTATAATAGGAAATACAGGCCAGACTGTGTTTTGAATCCAGTTCTTCTGCTCGTATAGAGCAGTATCTTAATCATTTATTACATCAACCTACCGTTCCCCATCGATATCCCCTCTCCCCCCCCTTATTCATTCACTGACGTTTCCTTCTTATAACTTCCGACCTTATCGCAACAGGGAATATACGGGGGACAACATCCCGGTGGGTTAGTAAACTGACTTAATTAATTCTTTTGATCTCAGTATATCCATAGATAGTATCCTTTTGGGGTTATTTATCTTATTTACGTGAATTGTAACCTGGTATTCCAGGTGAAAATAGTGCTTTGACACTCAAAATCTATTCCTGACCATTCAAAACAGACTACCCACGATAACTATACACTATATTACTCCACACAGAGTATTATTATTCTGTAAACGTAGGCTTCCGCCGTCGTCGTCACAATCAATAAAATTCTTCTGGGTTTGAGGTCGCATTGTCAACTATAAATTTCCGACGTTTCGGCGACTATTGCAAGACGCCTTCGTCAGGGTGTAATGCTAACTGCTGAGTGAGCACCTGTTTGGTTACTTATATACTAGGTAGGAGTGCTGTCATTGGATATGAGGGTGAGCAAGAAGGGTATCAGGTGTTCTTTTATTGGTTTTTGCATTGAGTGTTGTCATTGGCGGAAATAGGCGTTTTCCCATGGAGATCTTATTCTCGGGAAAATGGATACTATAACACCATATCCAATGAAGTCGATCATTCCCAGCCTAATTCTATGCTGATAAGGAAATACTGTAACAGCGGGGAGTAGTGGGCAATAGACAATAGTTTTGGTTTCCTGTAATGTTCAGTAAATAGCACATGGGATCAAAACATTATAATGTGAAATCTACGTTAGTGTACGAAAGGTGCTCATCCCGCATCGCGTATGCTAATACGTAATTCTCGCATCAACAGTGTATGGCAGTCTTGAACAGAGGAAAGCCAGCTTTCTACACCTAGACAGAAGACTGTGTATGGATGTCGGCCTGCAACTGAGAAGGCCATCAATGCATCTGACAAGTCGATCAGGGACTGTACGTGGGAAACAGTCACGCCTTCAAACACAAAGATGTAGCTTGCGCGTTTCCATAAGGAGACCGCTGAACACAGAAACTACAGCTTACATAGATCCATACACAACTCCGACGATTAAATGTATGTCGATGTAACACAGAAGTTCCAGGAATAAAGCCAGAGGTAAGCTTATGTAGGCAAAGTATAGCTTATTAAACCGTTTAATATGTTATCTAGTAGCATCTGCAGCTTTCATTTATTTTATCGTCCCATTTCCACAAGACTTAATACGACATCTTTTATTTGTTCCTGATGACCTTATTTTAATATGTACGTTCTATAGGCGCAGGCATGTGAGAGAAACCAAATTTGTTTCAATGAACAAGACAGCACTTACACAACTTTAGAGAAAGAATAAAAGTACTATCATCAATAAGGTATGAAACTATTTAACAGTAAGCACTCTAATTATGGTAGGAGCATTATATTTTGTTATCTTTCTTATACTTTGTTAAGTAGTAGTAAGTAATCAGTTTCAGCGGAATTATAATGTTGGTTATTTCTCAAAATTTCCTTTGTGGATTTCTGCACAGCCTCTCAAGTATATTCAGAGAACTGTGGGCATTCCCATTTCTTCATTCATTTGTTCGTACATTTCGCATGTGATTTGCAGTTCACCATGAATTTACTCTCACATACCATCTACTGTTTTAGAAGTTTCCACTGATAGTACACTCTCAACGGAAGATGTTGTGTTTTATGTGAATCTAGTGATAGTGTAAGTTGTAAAATAAATCTTATAGCAACATTTCAGAATCTTTAGCTGAATTACTTAACCTATTATTGTTCGATTATTATTGGAGGTAATCTTTGCCACCTCTGATACTCCAACAGTTTTGACTAGTTTCTGTACCATGATTTTCCAGACCGAAGTTTTTGCTACTTTCCTCATACAAGATCAGCACGTCAAAGTTATGGCTTCTTGCCGCTGTCATGATATTATATCTGTATTAAACATTTGATAGTCATAATCAACATCGTATATTATTGGACTTGCCGTTAATGAAAACATATCTTTTGATATACACTTTTAGGAACATTTTGCTTCCCTGTAACGAATATTCGGATCGATGTCTTGCACTTATTTGTGTATCTTTCATCTATAGCTTCAACTTTTTCATCATATTCTCTTAATACAACTTTCTTCTTCATTTAATTTCCGTGCTATGAGCCAACAGAATTTGATGGCTGTTCTCTGATAGAAGCTTTAGTAAGTAAAACTGAACGGACAAGTACTAGAATTGGCTAGAATTGCATTTATGATAAAAAATATATATAAAATCGCAGGAATCCTATAAGATTACAAATATAAGGCTGATACTTTGAAACTTAAAGATATTATGAAAATAGATGAAATTAATTGGTGTATAGGCTACAGAGGAAAGCAAGAGTCAGGATATGCGTGCCACCTGGGAATGCATGCGTAAAATGACTAGTGGAATATCTGAAGCAAAGTATTTAATAATTGCTGTGGAGTTCATTGGAAGTTTAGGCAAATTTACAATTAAAGGAATATTGTGGGACCATGTGGAGAACAATCTAAAAGCTATAAATGAGATCAGTTAAGAGATTTTTCTGTCATCAACCAGTTAAAAATAATTAACTATTTTCTCTCTTAAAGATATTCGTAAATTTTAGAGTTAATAATCTCTAATAGACTATTTTATTACAAATCGGAAAGCCAGTCTACGAATAGAATACACCAGATTATGTGATACTAGGGTTGATCGTTTTCTGGTCATATCGAAACTGGGAATCCCAGTGTGTGGCAATGAAAGCACTATCAGGAGAAAACGTAAGAAGTTTGTTGAATATATTTGCAACAAGATCCAAGCATTAGATGGTTATACAGAAAACGTTTAGGTGGAATATTGTCCAAGAAAAACAGAATACTAACCAAATGGCATCAAATGACTAGATGTAGTCGCAGAGGGAAGAAAAGTGGAAGTGCATCGCACTGTAAAATGCGTAGTGTTACTCTACAAATAGAAGACTGTTAGGAGTCCTATCATTTCCAACAATCATACCAGCTGATGTGTAAAACGATCATACTATATGATACCACGCTGATATCACAGCAACCAGTAGATGGTGTCACTGATTTAATGAAGACCTAAAATATACAGCAAGAATAATATATGGAGATGCTGATAAAGTTTTATGGAAAAGGATGAAATATAAAACAACAGGTGACTCCCAATCTTTAACAAGGAACAAGTAAACATCATAAAATGTAAGAAACAAATCAACAAGAAGCATTTGAAATCAAAGAAACAAGAAGGCATTTTTAATGTGGAGATATTTAACTATGCTTTAGAAACCTTTAAAACTATTACATTTTGTAAATACTTGTTGGGAGTACAGCAATGTACCATAAATTTGGAATATGCATTTGCTATCCCATCCAAAGCAGAATGTCTGACATTTACCGAGGTATTATTGCTAAATACTAACAGACAGTCTGCAGACACTTTCAGATACGTTCCTTGTAGAGGAACAGAATGGGGTTCATATGAGAAGGTGATTTAATCTACCAGATTACTGGAAAACAAAAGTAATACAGTCATCTCATATACAAAGTCTTTATCCACTATGAGAAAGACAGTGCTAAAGCTAACAGAATCAAATTATGGAAAACTTCAGAAAAGAATAGTATACCTCGTCAGATTCCAAAAATAATTCAAGTTATATACATACAGAACAAAGTACAAGAAGGAAGTCCATTTCCAAGAACCATCTCTCTATCACAGAGTGAGTGAGAAATATAAAAACTGATGACATCATAAAAACACAGAAGAACATAGTAATGCTCCATTATAATATAAATAATAGACTTATGAATACATTCCAGTTTAAAGATGATGAGATAATCTTAGAGGTCTCGGAAGATAAATTCTAAAGACCAATTTAGTACTCGCGCAGTGTAGCAAAAGACTGTATTATTACAATTTCTAAAGGTTAAACCAAGATAGTAGCACTCCCTGCTAGGATGCAGTTAAGAGTATAAATAATAATTGCCGATAAATCACTAGAACAAGTAAATACGTTTAAACATCTGTGATGTGAGATGTCATATAATACATCCAACGATTGAGAATTCAAAATTAAAAAAATTGGTAGAGCTATAATTTGCACTCTCTTTAAAAATATGAGGAAAGAGACAGTACTAAAATTTTAAAACGTGGTATTACACGAGTTTTAATGTATGGGTCACCATCTTGGACTCTACCGGCCAGTCGATCGAGGACAATTGAAGAAGCAAAGATGGGACTGCTAAAACCACTAGCTGGTTAGAAACTAATATATCAGAAAAAGAATAGTAAATTTATTTAATAATTGAGCGTCAAAAGTATGCTTCATAAAACAGAGGTGTACAGAAAGGAATGGTATGAATACATTCAAAGGATGTCAGAGGAACAATTATTTGAAATAATATACATCTCAAAGAAAAAGAGATGTTGGGTATCCAAGAAGAGATGGATACATCAGGTGCAATCTAAATGGGAACAGTCCAGGTGCCTAAACCAAAACTGTATATGATTGTCATGATGATGTAAACAATATTGTAACAAGGGAGCCTAAACATACATTGCCACAGTAGCGTTTGCAAAGAAATCAGTATCTTCGAATCTTACTGAGAGTGAATTAGAGTTTCACTAAATATGGATCATAGAGGAATTCGAGATGGCAGCATATTTCATATCTGAATAGGAAGTACCGTAGGAAAATCCCAAGCCATGACCTACTGCTTTAGGGAGAGAACATGATACTGTCATGAGGAGTAGGAGTTCCCAAAGGGTATGGAGCTGTCCTCACTGAATTCATGGTAGGAAATTTATCTGTAAAACAGACGCAGTCCTAAAGGAGGGTAAGTTGGTCCTGGATACTTTCTGTTAACACACTTGCTATGATGATAAGAATAAAATATGCCTCGCCAAAAGTTTAGTCATGCATGTCTTTAAATATTTTCACAATTCTCTCCGTGAGGGAACATGAAGGAGTATGAAAAATATTAAAGGTCAAAGAACACCTTACTAGGCTCAGCTTAAACGGGGGTATGAGGAAATTTGTCATTAAAGTGAACAGTGTATCGAAGGTAAAACAATGCACAACATCCAGATTGGAAAACTGAGTTCTAGCAGAGCTGCGAACTCCATGGATATCATTTTCATTGATTTTTAGGGCCTCTACCTCGTACCAAGGCAGACCGAATCAGTACATCTTCGCAATAGTGATACCTTTATGCGACTTATGTGGTTGGTACCTAGTAAGTCTGTTAGCACTGGCCACTTGAGACGTATGCTCTCTGAAGCTGGCGCTACAAAGGCACTTCAAAAATCTGCTTTACCAGCGCCTCACCTCACACATTATGACCAATCCATATTATCCAAAACCCTCGTTTGCTGAGCGGGTTAATCAAACCGCAAATCCACCCTGCTGATATTCCAAGCACAAACTCAAAGTAAGAGGGATTAATCGACTGTATGGCTGAACATGGCTTTCTAAAGAGTTGTACATGAAGCACACAAAACAGCCCTAGCTTAATTGATGTTCATCTACCCAATCAACTCGCCACTGTTCAACCTGAGCCAATTAATAATCTCCTGGCAGAGGATGATGACACCAACATAACTAGAAACAACTGGGATCCAGCACTTAGTAATATCAGGCATGCGCATTGCCGACAGACTGTTTGCTGTAACAAATGTAACCCTCCTACCACACTGTGGTTTTGGGATGTAGTTTACCTAAAAACTTCTTGGTGCAGGTTAACGGGCCACAAAATGTGACGGCTAAACTTTCTCGCCACTTGATAGGGCTGTAAGGCTGTCAGGGTGGTGTCGCCAGTCAGATTCCTGATCGAAGATCAGTTAACATGTCAGTGCATCAGGGGACACATTTGTCGGCTAAACTTAGGGGCTGGTAACCAGATATGGTGAGTCGTCAAATATTTCAGCTAACCCTCCCACGCCTTTTACACGTTATGGAACAGTGGCTAGAGAATTAGCTGTAGTGAAAGTCTTTTCTTTTTACCGGCATCAGAACATGTTATTCTTTGCTCGGTTCTAGTTCGTCTTCGTGTGTGATTCACCTGTTCGCTCAGGTCATGTGAACTGCATTCTCTTTTAAATTAAAAATAAAATAAGGAAAGAAACTAGAAATACATAGAAACTTTGAAGCGGTAGGGTGTGGGTGGGGAGGGTTGTAAGATAGAGCTGGGCCAGTAATATATTGATTAATTTCAAAGAACTTTATTTACAAAAACCCAAAAGGCTACTGTACTCTAGACATAAATATTAAAATTTTGTGCAAGGTTTTACCAAAAATGACAGTGCAATTTAATCCACCAAAACCTTGACAACAGCGATGTTTCAACATATACACGTCTGTTTGAATCAACTCATAATTTGTTACAACTGTAAACAGCCCAATCCACAGTACAAGCAATTTCTAGAATGCATTAATAAGTTTAGGTAAGTAACTGTTAAAAAGGCCTGGGGCCCATTAAAAAATAGGCACCTTCTTAAGTGATCACATGAAACTTGGAAATGAATCGAGTATTTTTTTTAAACGATTTACCACATTAAATTTTAAAGCAGTCTGGAACAGTTAATGCTGGAATGACCCTTTAAATAACCAACCACACAGAATTTTAAAACAACGTAGGGAGCAGCAAATGATGAAATTAGTCTGGCAGCTGAAGCCGGCCGAGACACAAGCAGCAACAGGGAAGAAACCGACTTTGTGGCATTCTACGAGTTGATAACCAGGAACTAATTATGTAGTCTCATCTGCGTGCTTTGGAAGTTTAGTTTTTGGATTTCTGCCCGTCAGTTTAGTACTTAATAGACACAGTTTGCGCATTTTTTTGTGTCGGAAAGTAAACCCATACTGTGACAAATTACAAGTTCCTAATCAGGAGTGAATTATTTAGTCTCACTGGTGTGCTTTGGTAGTTTAATTTAGCTAATGCATCAGAATCACTTCTTCCGTTTTCGTCAAGGAAAAGACGGCCGCTATTAGAGAGGTTGACGAGTTACAATTCGCACAAATAGTTGAAGTTAACCAAGTATGCTGCTCACCGTGAATTTCTGATGATACAAGTGATGGCTCGTAGGTGTCAGTTTTGTGCTGCAGTAGTGTGATAGCATCATACTCACCGTTGTGTCAGGAAAAATGTTTCCTCTTGTCATTGATATTTCTTAGATTTTTCCATGATGAGTCGCTATGGGTGAGAGCTGTGTTCAGCACTAGCTGAATGTATTTACTTTTGCGTCAGTCAGAAAAAGTAATCTCTCGCTTGTTACCTGCTAACGTCCCTAACAAGTCGCTAGTAAAAGGGCCAAACAACCATTAGTAGTACCTTTGAGAGTACCGGCCAATATAGTTTTTCATTAGCTTTGAAAAACATTCATTATCGTTACAGTGATATTGTGCACCTTTCTCTGCGTCACGCCTAATTCAGTTCCTCAAGCAGAAGTGGACGAGTTAAACATTTGAATTGAAACCGTCGTAGAACGGAAACTGTACCTGTTCAAAATGATGTGTACTTACTTCTACAAGCCCTAGAATTTTGTAACGAAAATTTCCTAACACCCCGTATATCGGCGCCCCGAGCCATACAGCGACCAACTGGCGAGAAAATATCTACGAGTTGACAGGAGAAAATCTAGTCACAGCAATGCATGGCACATAGACTCTGTGATCGAAAGTATCCGGACACCTGGCTGTTAATGATTTACAAGTTCGTGGCACCCTCCATCGGTAATGTTGGAATTCAATATGGTGCTGGCCCACCCTTGGCCTTGGCGACAGCTTCAACTCTCGCAGGCATACGTTAAATCTGACGATTGAAGGTTTTTCTTGAATGGCACCCAATTCTTCACGGAGTGCTGCACTGAGGAGAGGTATCAATGTCGGTCGGTGAGTCCAGGCATGATGTCGGCTTTCCAAAACATCCCAAAGGTGTGCTATAGGATTCAGGTCAGGATTCTGTGCAGACCAGTCTATTACAGGGATGTTATTGGCATGTACCACTCCGCCACAAGCCGTGCATTATAAAGTTTCTCGATAGTGTTGATAGATGCAGTCGCCATCCCCAAACATCTCTTCAACAGTGGGAAGCAAAAAGGTACTTAAAACATTAATGAAGGCCTGTGCTATGATAGTGCCACCCAAAACAACAAGGGGTGCATGCTCCCTCCATGAAAAACCCCTCCACACCATAACATCACCACCACCGAATTTTACTGTTGGCACTGCACATGCTGCCAGATGATGTTCACCGGGCATTCGACATACCCACATCCTGCCATCGGATCGCCAAATAGTGTACCGTGATTCATCACTGCACACAATGTTCTTCCACTGTTCAAGCGTCCAGTGTTTACGCTCCTTACACCAAGCATTTACCGGCGTAATGTGTGGCTTCTGAGCAGCTGCTCGACCATGAAATCCAAGTTTTATCACCTCCCGCCTAACTGTCAAAGTACTTGCAGTAGATCCTGATGCAGTTTGGAATTCCTGTGTGATGGTCTGGATAGAATTCTGCATATTACACATTACGATCCTATTCAACCGTCGGCGGTCTCTGTCAGTCAACAGACGAGATCGGCCCGTACTCTTTTGTTCTGTACATGTACCTACACATTTCCGCTTCACTGTCACATCGGAAACACGGAAACAGTGGACATACGGATGTATGTCCGTGAGTGCCGCGGAGTGCCCCGCTCTCTCACGATGTCTAATGACCACTTTAGGTCGCTGATAAGAAGTAGCTGGCAGTAGGTGGCAGCACAATTCACCTGCTATAAGAAACGTGTGTTTAGGGGGGTGTCCGGATACTTTTAATCAGATAGTGTACACTTGTCGCTTCGCTAAAAGAAGGCTGTGGCCAATACAATTCAACACTGTCACGTTTAGTACAACAATGTGTGCTGTCCATTTAGCTCTTTACTAGCTGAGAGAATAAAACGCAGCTCTCAAATGAAAGATTTCACTTATGTCAGCCTCTTTTGGAATGTTTCGGTCTTTGGAAGGTCGAATGTCTGATTCATAAGCGAAACTTACTACAATTAGTGACACAATGTAAGCACATTATTTTATGGAATATGCTGTTCACAGAGAAGAAAGTCCGTAAATAAGATTAGTTAATGTTTAAAATCTTGTTGATATTGACATAAGAGAGAGAATACCATTGAGGTTGAGCAAGAATAAAGAAGAAACAGTCTGTGACGCTTTGGCAACATCTTGACGATTGAAGAGTTTAAAGGAGTTCCTTGAGTTTGTAAATGAGGTTGGCGAGAGAGAACTTTGAATTCCGCTCGTAACAAGTTCATTGCAACACTTTGGAATATACACGGATATTTTGATTACGTGCAGATTCAGTATGAAATTGTTATTTGTGTAGTTACCTGATGGAGTACTTCAATGACATGCCATGTAGTGGACACGGCACACGGTGCATGTTGCTTCCAGCACACACTACATGTATTTAAATCGCACAGATAACACAAAACTAACTTCACGCATCCTGTCGAAAGGAGATCCATTTACAATGGTTCTGTAATAACATTATCACGCCTGTGACTCCTCCGTACTTCATAACTGTACATTCCAGCACCGTCAGTTCCTTTCACGTGTCAGGTACAATTTATAAATTGCGTATTTTTTTTTACCCAATCTGCTACAGTCTGGACCAACACCCACGTAAACCATTTCTTTGATTTCCAAATCTGCCAAGCAGCATAGGTTACACGGGTCCCGTTTCTAGAGAGATGAGTGGCAAACTGCAGTGTTTCACTTGATCTCCTCTTCCATCCTTCCTACAGCGATGGCGGCTCACATTTTAGACGCTAACAAGGTGCCGACATTCTGGCAGCCAGCCTTGCTGACCGGTTCAGCAGCCGAAAACGACCTGAACGATAGGAGACGCCGCTTATTACAACATATCCTTCGCAGTGATGGCAGTCTTTGTAGCATCCACTGAATCTGAGCAGTTCAGAGCCCCTCCCTCGCAGAACAAAGCATACAAGTATTCTCCGAAGATGGCGGCATGGCATTTGGCTTATCGGTCATATTCCAAATGACTGGAAAGTTGTTACTCACAGTCCTCCAGAAGGCACTGAGGAAAGTCCGTGGATAGCGCGGACAGAGAATCTCCAGGAACATATTAGGGCAGCCTCTAATTTCGTATCACAACGTTTAGATTTAGTGGGGTCAGTTTGGCTTTAGGAAAGGTAAAGGCGCCAGAGAGGCAGTTGTGACACTGTGATTGATAATGGAAACAAGACTGACGAAAAATGAAGACGCGTTCGTAGGATCTGTCGACTTTCAAAACAGAGTTCGAAATGCTGTGAAAAATAGGGGAAAGACGGGTAATATATAAAAATGCAAGAAGCGAGGGGGGGACAATAAGAATTCAAGACGAAGAACGAAGTGCACGGATTAAAAAATACTATAAGATAGGGATGTAATCTTTCGTACCTGCTGTTCAACCTAAATATCGAAGAACCCATGACGAAAGTAAAAGTTCAAATGTGGGATTAAGATTTAAGGTGAGAGGATATTGATGTTACGATACACTAATGACATTGCTACGCTCAGTGAAAGTGAAGAATAATTACAGGATCCGTTGAATAGAATGAACAATCTACAGATTGCGGTTTGAGAGCAAATCGATGGAAAACGAAAGTAATGAGAAGTAGCTGAAACGAGGACAGCAAGAAACTTTACGTAATGACTGGTGATCACAAAGTAGATGAAGTTAAGTACTTCTGCTACCTAAGCAGTAAAATAACCCATGAAGGACGGTACAAGTATAATACAACATAAAAAGCAGACTAGCATTGGCGAAAAGGGCATTCCTGGCGGAAAGAAGCCTACTAGTATCAAACTTACGTCTTAGTTTGAGAAAGAGCTTTCAGAAAGTGTACATTTGATTACAGCGTGACAATGAGACATGGACTGTGGCAAAACCGGAACGGAAGAGAATATAAGCATTTGAGATGGATTGTTACAGACGAACGTTGAAAATTAGGTGGACTGATATGGTAAGGAATTAGGAGTTTCTCCTTAGAACTGGTGTGGAAAGAATACTGGGGAAAATACTGAAAAGAATAGTGACGATGGCACATCCGTGAAGACATCAGGGGAATGACTTTCAAGTTACTGTAGGGAACTGTAAAATGTAAAAACTGAAGAAGAAGACAGAAAGTGGCATACGTCCAGCAAATAATGATATGGGTGGCAATCGCTCCTCTGAGATAAAAAGGTTGCAAAGGAGAGGAATTCGTGGCATGTCGCATAAAAGCGGTCGGAAGAGTGATGAATCAAAAAAAAAAAAAAATAAATAAAAAAAATAAAAAAATAGAAAAAAAGTTGAGTATTTTTCTGAACAAGAAGTAAGGGGGCTTCCAACACGGAATTCACTGAATTCAGTGATAATGGGCAGTTTTGTGGTTATATGTTTTCATGAACAGAGTATTTGGAATAGATGGCGTATGAAATTCGTGGTGTTACTGTTGCCACAAATGTTCCTAAAATAGAGGAAAAATTATAACAAGTATAAATCCGGAAACAGCGTGAAGAACGGTGGCAAAGTGCAGAACACGTGCCATATACCAGAGGAAATAACCCCAGGACGTGCTGACTGGCTAGAGCTGAGATTCGTTATTTTCTGATTAAAGGCGCTTTTCGAAAACCGTAAAGTACACATCAAAGAGACACAGGTATAATGATACAGGAGGAATGAAATGCAACTAAAGATATGCCTGAAATCGTATCTGAGAAGACCTTTCTTGACACGTATAAATGTGTTTTAGCTTGGGAAGAGTGGGCATGACAGAACGGCTGCGAAAGTTTTCGGTTTGCGAGACGAACCGAGCTTTCCCCTTTAATCAGATGAATGGACACCACCATGGAACACTAGGAGAAATATCCTAAGGGAACAGCTTTATGAGAAGCTTCATGAGGCACTTTGCTGCTGTTCCTCATCTTAAGTACTTCATTATCATTTGAGAGGTCACACAGGACTTCACTTGTGTTTTTAAGCGAATACGGCTAGTGTGAGTCGTAGTTAGTAGCTACCAGTCCCACTCAGAGGCTGTCAGTGGCTCCGATCAATACGCGACAACAAAAGTTTTTGATCGTTTGCCGAATAACATAAAATGTGTGGCACGTAGCAAAACAAATTTCAAATCTAACCTAAAATCGTCTCTCCTTTATAATTCCTTCTATTCCGTGGACAACTTCTTATTTAAAAACTGGAGCCTGAAGGAAATTGTTTTTAAGTGTATTGTTTGAGGACGACTTAAAAATGATGTGTTCATTAATGTTAGCACTAACCATGTATAATAATCTTGTAAACCAGCTCGTTCCACGTAATTTCGATAAAAGAAATGTCCTATTGATTTATGGAACATGTAACTAACCAACTAACCCCGGCCAGGTAACCGTTACGTGACTTGATCACCAACTCCCTTCCTTAGGGAGCAGTATGGACATCGCCAACAGACCGCAACCCTTAATAACGGCAGGCGGTTGGGTACTATCGTCATTGTCTGTCCACCAAAAATCTGTTTCTCTCTGAGTAACAGTAACTAAAATTAAAAACAAAGAACATCCTGTCAATTCTCCTTGATATATAAGGCACTTATTACTGGAACTAGTTTCTAATATTGAAGTGACGGGAAGATATTGTTTCGTATTTGTCTTTTAAAGCGTAACTGAAATTAAGTACTTATGGTCCACAACAAAGCATTTTCATCGGTATAAAATTACTGTTATACACTCAGCAGGTGTACCTGATCATTTTCTTTGTTACAATAATTACAACAACCATACATTAATAAATATCAAAGCATGGACCTTTAGTCTAATCCTTCAGTAATGTTTAATGTTCCTGTTGTATTCAATCACTCTTACTGTACCGAATATCACCACAGTAATGACTGATATGGCAACCGCTAGATGGCGCATACTGACCATACAAACGATGGCTTGCAGGTGTCAATTTGGTGCAACAGTCGTATGGTAGCAAATACACTGACCTTTCGTGTCAACGGCAAAATGTTTTCTCTTACCATCGCTTTTTCGATGATGAAGCGCTGTGGGTGACAACTGTGTTCAGCGTTGGCTGAAAGCATTTACTTTCGCGTCAGTCAGAAAAAGTTACCTCCTGCTTGTTAACTACTGTTGCCCCTAACATGTAGCTAGTAAAAGGACCTGACAACCATTTGCTTAATTGTGCCTTTCAGAATACTTGCTGTCATAGATTGTCACTAGCTTTGAAAACATTCATTATCGGTACAGTGATACTGCTGACCTTTCACTGCTTTCTATTTTTTTCCAGATCGCTATCACTCTCTCTTCTAGAACCTTGTCGTCAGAAAACAAAGGAGATTCGCTGGCTGTTTTATAGGGTACTCATAACAATTACAATATTTAGAAATGGGATGCAGATTGTGGAATGTCAGCTATTTTTTTCGGTTTTTAAATGTAATTTTTTATTAATAAAAAGAACAGAAACTATACCGCAGTGTTCTGTCAGTTCATCGACCATACTACACTCATGCTCATAAATTAAGTATAATTGCAGAATGTGGTGCCACACAACGTGGCACTACACAAAACTGGCTCTAGAAGCATAGGCACATAGGGAACACACACGACACGGGTCTGTAAGTCCACGGTATTGGTGATAAGTTGAGAAAACCGTCCCGAAACACATGTGCTACAAAACGCCATTGTTTCCTGCGCATGTACCCCGACATTAATATGGATTATGATCACCATGCACACGTACATAGGCCGCACAACGGGTTGACATACTCTGGGTCAAGTGGTCTAGCAGTTGGTGGGGTACAGCCTCCCATTACTGCACCAGTGCCTGTTGGAGCTCCTGAAGTGTCCTAGGGGTTTGAAGACGTGCAGCGATACGTCGATCGAGAGCATCCCAGACGTGCTTGATGGGGTTTAGGTCTGGAGAAGAGGCACGCACTCCATTCGCCTGATATGTTCTGTTTCAAGATACTCTTCCACGATCGCAGCTCGGTGGGGCAGTGCGTTATCATCCATCAGGAGGAAGGTGGGACCCACTGCCCCCCTGAAAAGGTGGACATACTGGAGCAAAATGTCGTCCCGATACACCTGACCTGATACAATTCCTCTGTCAAAGACATGCAGGGGTGTACGTGCACCAATCATAGTCCCACCCCACTCCATCAAACCACGACCTCCATACAGGTCCCTTTAAAGGACATTAAGTGGTTGGTATCTGGTTCAAGGTTCACGCCCTATGAATCTGCGCGAATCACTGTTCATACTGTACCTGGACTCGTCCGTGAACATAATGTGGGACCACGGTTCCAATGACCATGTACTGTGTTGTTGACACCAGGCTTTTCGAGCTCTTCTGTGACCAGGGGTCAGTGGAATGCACCTTGCAGGTCTCCGGGCATATAAATCATGTCCAGTCGTCTGTAGACTGTGTGTCTGGAGACCCAGTGGCTGCGGTAAGGTCGCGAGCAAGGCTACACGCAGTACTCCGTGGCCGTCTTCGGGCGCTGATGGTGAGATATCGGTCTTCTCGTGGTGTTGTACACTGTGGACGCCCCGTGCTATAGCGCCTGGACACGTTTCCTGTCTGCTGGAATCGTTGCCATAATTTTGAGAACACACTTTGTGCACACGGAGCGCCTGTGCTACGACCTGCTGTGTTTGACCAGCCTCCAACCGCCCTGGTATTCTACCCCCCGTAACGTAATCAATATGTGTTCTTTGAGCGATTTTCAACAGTCACAACTAGCACGTCTGGAAACATCTGCACACTTACTCGCTGCAACGTACTGTAACATGCACCAACACAACTCTGCGTATATGGACTGCTGCCAGTGCCACCATGCGACGACCGCAGGTCAAGTGCACCGCATGGTCATATCCCGAGGCGATTTAAATCCACAAACCGCCCGCCAGAGCGTCGTTTCACAATGTATCAGCATTATCCTTAATTTATGAGCATGAGTGTAGTTACTTTAATTTTATTATTATTTTACTTTTCTGTCTATGTTGCACAGACAATTTGTGTTAGTTCGGATTATTTTCGAACTGATCCGTTCCTTACCGAATCATCACGTGAGTCAAATGTGAACTATTAGTCGAAATTTAAGTTCCGAATATTGTTGTATGTAACATATTCTGTTAATAGATAACTCAGTGTGCTGTAGGCACTTATTTTAAGTACACAAGATAGTCGAAGTTGAAAATTTATCAATCGCTTAGAATGTACGAACGTTATTTATGTAATCGTTTCAGAACAACTATTTTCTGTCTGTTGCGAGTAGTGCAACAGGTCATAAATAAAATGCACACGTAGCAATATCAACTGCTTGTTTATTAACTACGAACGGAACACAGTACTGTTTCAGGAGAAAAGTGTCAGCCCTACGTGATTAATATCTGGGATGTAAATCTTTCAACTGCCTGTAAGGTGTTCAGAAATCAGGAAGTCCACAGGCGTGTTAATCGGGGAGGTGCCAAGAAAGGTAATTACCCAGTCCCACAGCCTGAGAATTGTTGGAGACCAACAGATGAGCAGGTAGGTGTCGCGCATGTCCAGTGAGGCTCAGAACCTGTGGGTTGTTAACATGCAAGGTTCGCAGAGGAGCTTCTGTGAAGTTTGGAAGCCAGACAAAGTACCAAAGTACTGGCAGAAATGAAGCTGTTATGGCGGGTCGTGAATCGTGCTTGGGCAGCTCAGATGGTAGAGCATTTGATCGCGAAAGGCAAAGGTCCTGAGTTCAAGTCTCGGTCCGGCACACAGTTTTAAACTCCCAGGAAGTTTCATATCAGCGCGCACTCCGCTGCAGAGTGAAAATTTCATTCTGAAACATACAGATCCTACGAAAAAGTGAGCAACACAATCCCGTGAAGCCGTAAACCCATGTTCAGTGAGACCGGGCCCTCCGGATTGGCTGACGGAAGTCCAACGCCGTACGGTGATCAAGGCGAGAGCGAGACGACACCTTCTTATGGGCAGCAACACATGTTGTCCGAAGCGTAAAATCGAGAGTGGCTGACGGACATCCAGTGAACGGTGTGGAGTTCGGAGCGGGAATGGCCGCAGAGTGGATGTGCGGCGACCTAAATACCTATCAGCAGATGAGTACTGGTGCGGCGTCACTTACACATGTCCGCAAGACCGCTACGGTCGCAGGTTCGAATCCTGCCTCGGGCATGGATGTTTGTGATGTCCTTAGGTTAGTTAGGTTTAACTAGTTCTAAGTTCTAGGGGACTAATGACCTCAGCAGTTGAGTCCCATAGTGCTAAGAGCCATTTGAACCATTTGAACTTACACATGTGACTATGCGGAAGTGAATTGGTGCCTTAGATTGCACAGCTGTTTACCACGAAAAGTGCGCTAAATATCAGCGCCGGCTGCGCCTGACGCTGCTGTGGCTGCAGCAGTCTTGGTGAAAAAGAGCCTGGCGAATCTTCTGTTTATAAACGATCTCGGGAACTAAAATGACAAGCGGTAGCGACCGTATCGTTGCCTGTGGTACACGTCTGTTAGTGTGGTGGTCGCATATACAGGGGTGCATCTGCCATACACTATAATCTCAGTTGCGCAATATACGATATTTCAGTGCTTCTGTTGTCCAGAAAAACGTCGCATAGTTCCTTCGGACATGCCTACGTTGACTACAGACGTTATGAAATACATGACATTTATTCACAGTCGTGTGTGTATACGAACGACATGTTTCGTGAGACGAACGCAAGTATTTCGTTCAATGGTATCATTTCTACCCGTCATTATGTGATGTACACATCCAACCACAGGCGGAGCGTTTAGCTTCAGTTTCATCAGAGATCTCACGTTATTAGTTGACAAACAGACGGTGCTATAAAAAAAATGGTTCAAATGGCTCTGAGCACTATGGGACTTAACATCTGAGGTTATCAGTCCCCTAGAACTCAGAACTACTTAAACCTAACCAACCTAAGGACATCACACAAATCCATGCCCGAGGCAGGATTCGAACCTGCGACCGTAGCTGTCGCGCGGTTCCAGACTGAAGCGCCTAGAACCGCTCGGCTACAACGGCCGGCTGTGCTATCAATACACTCACTTTCACTCGAATCAGAAGATTTTCTCCTATGTTTTATTAGGTTTTCTAAGGAGGCAGCTGATACCTTACTTTTGTTACGAGGTGTACTCGTTTTCTGCATACATCTTTTTAACACAATTTTTCAACGTTTTTACTGTATCTTAGCTGCAACAGAAGTATTTTTTTCCCATCGGAAACCTGAGGTAGAATTTGTGAATGTTCAGCCTTTTGATCACGCGCAAATCCTGCCACCTGTTGGACACCACTGTGAAATATCAGTAAGTCAATGTAGTACCGCGCAGCAGCAATCGACCAGCGTTGGTACTCTATATGCCGGCCGCCGTGGCCGAGCGGTTCTAGGCGCTTCAATCCAGAACCGCGCTGCTGCTACGCTCATAGGTTCGAATCCTGTCTTGGGCACGGATGTGTATGCTGTCCTTAGGTTAGTTAGGTTTAAGTATTTCTAAGTCTAGGGGACTAATGACCTCAGATGTTAAGTTCCATACTGCTTAGAACCATTTGGACCATTTGGTACGCTATATTCCACTGTATAATTGTGTATTGTAACTGTTATTTTGCATGGTAATTATTGATCATTTTATTTATTACAACAGAATCTCCTTTGTGCTTTGACGACATCAGGTATGTAATAGAATGACGATAATGAAAATTTGTACCAGGTCGGGACTCGAAACCTGATTTCCCTCTTACCATGAGAGGGCGACTTACGGTTAGGATATCCTAGCACGACAAATACAATATTTCAGAGTCTGTGTTGTTCAGAAATACAATGCAATGTTTCTTCAACATACTTGCATGTCCGAAGGAACACTGCGTCGTATTTCTGGACTGCAGTATCGCGAATTGCATATCCGAAAGAACACCGCATCGTATTTCTGAACAACATAGCTACTGCAATATCGTATTTATCCGCCAATACCGGGCAAGTGACTTCAATTTAAATGCCTGCCCTGTACAGGATTATACATAATGGATGTACGAGTGAGGGTTTTAGACACTAGGCTGACGACATGGAAGGTAGGAACTGGCCGTGACCCGTGCTTGAATAGCCTAATAGTGGGAATTCCGAGTTCGAGACCAGATCTGTCACAAAGTTTCGTTGTTGTCATTCCATTATAACAGTGATTATTGTCCATATTCACATCTACGAATACATTTTATGTATAATATAACCATTTTAATGAACTTATGTGTAGACGAACATGCACAGAGGGCCAGAAATTTCTTTATCTAGTTTAATAATAATATTTTACGCCGTGATTTGTGACGTACCTTTTAACTCCACTTTAGAATTCTGATATAGGTTGACTCAAAAGATGCGATACAATTTTAATGGATTATAGCATCCAAACTAAGATATTCACACCGTGTTTGGCTTATGTTTGCTCCTTATCTCAAAATGTTTTTATGCCATTCAATCAGTTTCAACAATTGAGCCTTTATTGGAAAGCACAACACCCAGTCTTTATTCCGGCTCCATTCACAATCGGCGCGACGTAGCCGCATCGACTGTGGCAGTGGCAGCGACTATCCTGTTCTTTAAATAATTAATTTGGTTGACAGGAGTTTGGTAGACTCTGTCTATGACATAACCAATAGAAAGGTGTCCATTGGTGTAATGTCAGAACACCTAGGAGGCCAAGGAACTGGGCCACCCCTGCCAATCCAACGATCTGGAAACTCTTGGTCCAGAACATCCCGCACAATCTGAGCCCAATGTGGTGGTGACCCACCTTGTTGGAAAACGACTGTGCCTTCGTGGTCATCCAGTTCTCGTAAAACAAACACCTCCAACAATTCAAGATAACTGGCAGAATTAACTTTTTTTGCTGAGGAAAAAAGATGGTTCCACAACGTGATCATCCATCAAACACCACCAAACATTCAATTTCGGGCTGTCACATTCCTCTCCCATCACAGAATCCTGATTGGTTGTGCCGTAGAATCGAACACTGAGTTTGTTCACCTTGCACACACCTGGATTGTTGCTACATCAGAAAATAATCAGTTGTTTAGAAAATTTTCATATCACTTTATACGCTGAAGAACATCCACAGCGAATCGTCGTCTAGTTTCAATGGATACATTAATTGCGATCGGTATGGACAGATCTGTAAACGTTTCAATGGACCAGGTCCACTGTGGCTCTAGGAATTGGCAGCTCCTGCGACGTCTCCGGAAGATCTGCGGTGCGTGATGAAAATCCAACCGTATCACTTGCTTCAAGTCGTATGGTGCTTCACATCAATGCTTGCTATCTGCATAAAATTCCTGTACCACCGGCGTATCTCTGTCCACGAGGATTTTTGCTTCCTATACCGGTTTGAAAGTTCCTTTCAACCTGCGTGTCCGATTTGGTTTGAATAACCCATTGCATACACTGAGCGTTTTCTTGAACCGTTGTCATTATGCATGACTCACGACAATCTGGAACACACATAAAGAAAACTTCGTGAGTTTGCCTGCCACATAAGTTAAGCATGGTGAGGATACGTCAACTAGTTTGGGTGCTATAACACACTGAAGTCGTAGCGTACCGTTTGAGACACACTTTGTATACTCCAACTCTGGTTTTTACGTTTTGTCTGGTGGTTTAATTACAACGATATCAATGGTTGGATTATTAACCAATATTGTGAGTCGCAATAAAACAGAAAAATAAAAAAAATAGTAAGTTTGAATACAGTTTCTGTCCTTTAGTCAACGGAATGTTAGAATTCCGCAAAAAAGTTGTAATTAATTTCACCTGAAATACTGTTAATTGTACATTACAAAGGATGCCGCCACGCGACAGGATTTACGCTACGTTCAAGGTGGCCGGCATCTCAGTACTTGGACGCCACTTTGAACCAGCTTTTGAAGCTTGCTGTGCCATATCTTCCGTTATTACATCTATAATTTGCCTTAAGAGCTGTGCATCAACATTTTCGGTATTTCTTTGTGTCTCTAATTGAAACAGATTGTGTATAAGCTTGGGGTTTCAAATTCACTCATCTTAGTATGCTAGGATGAGTATTAGCAGTGAAAGGTTAAGGAGAAGCGTATATATGTACCTGAATTTATTTTCTCTTCTAGGCAGACTGTGCTTAAATTTTTATAACTTAATATTGTTAGTATTTGCCAAAACTGGAACATAAAAGAAATATTAAAAGTAATGTTCATAGTTCGGACTCTCACAATAATTCTCAAAATTACTGAACATTTTCATTATTATGAATTACTTGAATGTCGTAAATGAACAACGTTTTCTAGTTATTGTTGGCCTTGTGTGCATGTGTCACACATGAATTTTTGTGTCTGTGCATATGAAGAGCATGTTTCGTGATACGAACCGAAGTATTTCGTCCAGTGATATCATTTCTATCCGCAATTATGGTATGTATATAGCCAACCACAGGCAGGGCATTTAGCTTCAGTTTCACAACTGCCCTGTTAACAGTTGACGTACAGCCGACGTTACAAATACTCTCACTTTAATTTGAATCAAAAGATACGTGTTTTCTTAGTTTTTCTAAGTGGGCTGGTGATATCTTACTTTTCTTGCGAGATAGATCCTTTATCTGCATGGATCTTTTTAAAATAATCTTCCATTGTTGTTCATGGATTTTAAATTATTTCCACACACATTTGTCTCTCACCGTCTTAGCCTTTTCAGACCCTCTAGCTACAGTTGTGTACATTAACTTTATTGTCTCTTAAGTGCAAAAAAAAAAAGAAGCCGTGATCTAGGGGTAGCATCTTTGATTCATAATCAAAACATCTTCGGTCCCGGGTTCGATCCACGCCACTGCCTAAAATTTGATAAATAATCAGCATAGGCGGCCGAAGACTTCCGGCATAAGAAGTCAGCCTCATTCTGCCAATGGCCTTGTCAAAGAGGGCGGAGGAGCGGATAGAGGTTCAGGGCACTCTCTTGTCCTAGGGGTGGGAAATTGCCCCTAAAGGCGGAAGAATCAGCAATGATCAACGACATGAGGATGCAGAAGGCAATGGAAACCACTGCATTAAAGACATGTAACGTGTATCCACAGGACATGTGGCCTGTAATTGAAGAAGTGTCATGATGATCTCTCCATTGGCAAAAGATTCCGGAATAGTCCCCCATTCGGATCTCCGGGAGGGGACTGCCAAGGGGGAGGTTACCATGAGAAAAAGATTGAATAATCAACGAAAGGATAACGTTCTACGAGTCGGGGCGTGGAATGTCAGAAGCTTGAACGTGGTAGGGAAACTAGAAAATCTGAAAAGGGAAATGCAAAGGCTCAATCTAGATATAGTAGGGGTCAGTGAAGTGAAGTGGAAGGAAGACAAGGATTTCTGGTCAGATGAGTATCGGGTAATATCAACAGCAGCAGAAAATGCTATAACAGGTGTAGGATTCGTTATGAATAGGAAGGTAGGGCAGAGGGTGTATTACTGTGAACAGTTCAGTGACCGGGTTGTTCAAATCAGAATCGACAGCAGACCAACACCGACAACGATAGTTCAGATATACATGCCGACGTCGAAAGCTGAAGATGAACAGATAGAGGAACTGTATGAGGATATTGAAAGGGTAATGCAGTATGTAAAAGGGGACGAAAATCTAATAGTCATGGGTGATTGGAAAGCAGTTGTAGGGGAAGGAGTAGAAGAAAAGGTTACAGGAGAATATGGGCTTGGGACAAGGAATGAAAGAGGAGAAAGACTAATTGTGTTCTGTAGCAAGTTTCAGCTAGTAATAGCGAATACCCGGTTCAAGAATCACAAAAGGAGGAGGTATACTTGGAAAAGGCCGGGAGATACGGGAAGATTTCAATTAGATTACATCATGGTCAGACAGAGATTCCGAAATCAGATACTAGATTGTAAGGCGTACCCAGGAGCAGATATAGACTCAGATCACAATATAGTAGTGATGAAGAGTAGGCTGAAGTTCAAGACATTAGTCAGGAAGAATCAATACGCGAAGAAGTGGGATACGGAAGTACTAAGGAATGACGAGATACGTTTCAACTTCTCTAACGCTATAGATACAGCAATACGGAATAGCGCAGTAGGCAGTACAGTTGAAGAGGAATGGACATCTTAAAAAGGGCCATCACAGAAGTTGGGAAGGAAAACATAGGTACAAAGAAGGTAGCTGCGAAGAAACCATGGGTAACAGAAGAAATACTTCAGTTGATTGATGAAAGGAGAAAGTACAAACATGTTCCGGGAAAATCAGGAATACAGAAATACAAGTCGCTGAGGAATGAAATAAATAGGAAGTGCAGGGAAGTTAAGACGAAATGGCTGCAGGAAAAATGTGAAGACATCGAGAAAGGTATGATTGTCGGAAGGACAGACTCAGCATACAGGAAAGTCAAAACAACCTTTGGTGACATTAAAAGCAACGGTGGTAACATTAAGAGTGCAACGGGAATTCCACTGTTAAATGCAGGGGAGAGAGACCAGATAGGTGGAAAGAATACATTGAGAGCCTCTATGAGGGTGAAGATTTGTCTGATGTGATAGAAGAAGAAACAGGAGTCGATTTAGAAGAAATAGGGGATACAGTATTAGAATAGGAATTTAAAAGAGCTTTGGAGGACTTACGGTCAAATAAGGCAGAAGGGATAGATAACATTCCATCAGAATTTCTAAAATTATTGGGGGAAGTGGCAACAAAACGACTATTTACGTTTGTGTGTAGAATATATGAGTCTGGCGACGTACCATCTGACTTTCGGAAAAGCATCATTCACACAATTCCGAAGACGGCAAGAGCTGACAAGTGCGAGAATTATCGCACAATCAGCTTAACAGCTCATGCATCGAAGCTGCTTACAAGAATAATATACAGAAGAATGGAAAAGAAACTTGAGAATGCGCTAGGTGACGATCAGTTTGGCTTTAGGAAAAGTAAAGAGGAGAGGCAATTCAGACGTTACGGCTAATAATGGAAGCAAGGCTAAAGAAAAATCAAGACACATTCATGGGATTTGTCGACCTGGAAAAAGCGTTCGACAATATAAAATGGTGCAAGCTGTTCGAGATTCTGAAAAAAGTAGGGATAAGCTATAGGGAGAGACGGGTCATATGCAATATGTACAACAACCAAGAGGGAATAATAAGAGTGGACGATCAAGAAAGAAGTGCTCGTTTTAAGAAGGGTGTAAGACAAGGCTGTAGCCTTTCGCCCCTACTCTTCAATCTGTACATCGAGGAAGCAATGATGGAAATAAAAGAAAGGTTCAGGAGTGGAATTAAAATACAAGGTGAAAGGATATCAATGATACGATTCGCTGATGACATTGCTATCCTGAGTGAAAGTGAAGAAGAATTAAATGATCTGCTGAACGGAATGAACAGTCTAATCAGTACACAGTATGAGAGTAAATCGGAGAAAGACGAAGGTAATGAGAAGTAGTAGAAATGAGAACAGCGAGAAACTTAACATCAGGATCGATGGTCACAAAGTCAATGAAGTTAAGGAATTCTGCTACCTAGGCAGTAAAATAACCAATGACGGTCGGAGCAAGGAGGACATCAAAAGCAGACTCACTATGGCAAAAAAGGCATTTCTGGCCAAGAGAAGTCTACTAATATCAAATACCGGCCTTAAGTTGAGGAAGAAATTTCTGAGGATGTACGTCTGGAGTACAGCATTGTATGGTAGTGAAACATGGACTGTGGGAAAACCGGAACAGAAGAACAGAAGAGTCAGCTTCGGACAGCCAAGACTCGCCCGATCGTTTCCGACAGACGTAACTTCAGTGGGAACGATTAGTGTGGGTCGTTCAGTCGGTCGTCTCATCGCACGACGTGTATTCGGTCGCCGACCGGTTGTGGAAACTCTCTGTGTGCCGAACTGATTCTTCCTTGTTGTCCCACGGTGATTGCCTTTACGATTGTTCGAGTTATTGTGCAAGTGTGTTTACGTGGAACCAAGTGTAACTTCTGTGATTTCCACTGAGCAGAATAATGCTGTCTGCGTACTGGAGTAGTCAGTAGATCAATTGAAACAGAGCAGCGAGTGTACCAGTTGGAAGAGAATTGACGGAATCGATTAGGCTGTTGGTTGGTTCTTCAGCCGTCTCTAGGTCGTGTTGGCACACGATTGTTTAGTGTTAGGCTTGGCTGTCTGTCTCACCTAAGCTGTTGTTAGAGTTTACTCTCCAGGCCGATCCTTGGAACACTTCTGAGCACCACTCTTGTTGTTTGTAACTGTCATTTCATTTGGTCGCTGGTACTGTGCCAGGCCTTCAGTCGTATTAGAATTGTCTGTTTTATGTTTAGTATATGTCCTTCAGCCGAACTTAATACCAACTTTAAAATTAGGCCTTCAGCCGTGTTTCATTCCAAATTCTTGTTGCTCTATATAGGCCTTCAGCCGTGTTTGTTTCAGAATCTGCGGCTTTAATATGTAAATCGTTGCCTGTAAGGTTTCTCTTCAATTGTCTTGAATTCTTGAAACGGCCTTCAGCCGTGTTCTGTAAATGTTTATCTTAAGGTTGTCTTTAATTATTCTTGAGTAATTGTTTGCGCCTTCAGCCGACAAGATACTTCAAGTTTTCTTAAGATTTTTTTTCTGTTGTACTGTTGAAAAGCTTATCTTTAAAGCCTCTCTTTTATTATGTAAAGAAAATTATTTTATTGGACCTTCAGGGTAGAATTAACTTGAATTTTCCTTAATATGGCCTTCAGCAGGAATTTGTAAATGCTTGGCTTTTTAAGAATTTCCTTGGCTGATATGAAATAGTATTTCGACCTTTAGCCGAGAAGATGTAATTTTGCGTAAGTAAGGTCTTCAGCCGTTACCTTAAATGCTGGTGTTTTAAAAGCAGTCATTTAAACTTATTCTGGAGAAGTTACTTGGGCCCTCAATCGTGAATAGATATTTGTTGTTTTAAAGAGAAAACTGTGAATTGGTTTGAAGAATAAAGTTGTGTATGATCTTGTATAACTAACAGCAATTGACCTTGGCCACTTTCCTCAACCTGATCCGCTCTGTTCCACGAAATCAGATTCCAGTGTGCACACGCCAGAAACTACAGCCCAGTATATTAATATAAATCAGTGCTGACAGTAGGAATAGCAAGCTGTTAATCTGACTTCTTCACTAACTCATCCTCTGAGTATAAATTGATTCCCTCGAACATAGAAGTTAAACGTGGTCCGTAGAACAGAGTTTCTCAACAAGATAATGTTCATGCTCCAGCGGCCAGCTATACGTCTCTTGACATTCCTAGAGCGACGAAATTAGGAACAAGGACGTGATTCAGACCACTAACCTTATCTGTAATTTTCAAACTGCGTCTGTGCGCTGCGTTCGTCTTACCACTTGTACTTTGTTACTACACTTGTGAAAAAACCATTTCAACACCAAGAAGGAGTTGTACGACATAAAGCGAAAGTTAGTGGGTGTGTTTCTACTTCCGAAAGATAATGTCCGTTCCAGTTTCGTGCCAGTACCATAAGAGAGGTGCTAGAAGCGCCACTATGAAGATGCAGATCAGGTATCCTCTAAATACACGCTATAAAGCTCGTGAACGTTGAGGTTGAATGTGGTGAGTAGGTGTTAGTAAAGAATGCCCCAAAAGCGGCAATGACGTCGTTATCAACACTTTACTGAATATGAAAGACGTCTTCTAATAGGGCTACGAGAAGCTCGTTGTTTATTGTGCTAGACTGCAGAAGGATACGGCAGGAATGTTGCCACTGTAGCAGCAATGATCACAAGAATGTAAGGACGCAAGAAGACCAGGCACCGGACGGTTACATGGCGCTATTGAGGGGAAGTCAATTAAGTTCGGTGTTTGGTTTGGTGCATCGTACGGTCTCTGCAGCAGCAATCTGAGCAGCAGTTGGCACTACATATACACAAGGAACTTTTACAAATCGATCACTCAAGGACAGGTCCGAGTCAACGCCCCGTAGCCCTTTGCGAAATCAGTGGTGCCAAGCGAGAGCTCATTGGAGGGCAGGGTGGAGGTCTGACGTGATTTCGATAGAGACTGGTTCTGTTCCGGTGTTAGTGATGGCCGTGGGTTGATTAGGAGGTCAATTGAAGGCTTGCTGTGAACCCGTCTGAATGTTAGACACACTAGACTTACACCTGGAGTTATGCACTGAGGCGCGATTTCGTATGACAGCTGGAGCACTCTCGAGATTGTCCCATGCATCCTGACTTAAAATTTGTTCGCCAGTCTGGTAATTCGATCTGTTGTGCTGCAGTTCATGAACAGAATTCGAGGAGGTCTCTTCCAACTGGTTAACGCTCGCTTACTCACTACTGTTGCAACGGAACATTCTCTACAGATTGTTGACAAATTGCCTTGGCCTGATAAATCACCAAATCTCCCTCCAATCGTGTCTATATGAGATATCATCGGACGACAATTACAGCGTCATCCACAAACAGCACCAAGCGCCCCCGAATTGACTGACCAAGTGTAACAGGTGAGGAACTCTAAGCCGGCCGCTGTGGTTGAGCGGTCCCAGGTGCTTCAGTCCGGAACCGCGCTGCTGCTACGGTCGCAGGTTCGAATCCTGCCTCGGGCATGGATGTGTGTAATGTCCTTAGGTTAGTTAGGTTTAAGTAGTTCTAAGTTCTAGCGGACTGATGACCTCAGATGTTAAGTCCCATAGTGCTTGGAGCCATTTGAGGACTTCTATTCCACAAATTGACATCCGGCACTTGCACAATACAAAGCACACACGTTTGCATGATTCCATTCAGCACTCTGGCAATTATACCTGTTATTACAGTACCAGAATTCCACATTTTTAATGGCTTATTTCGTGTTTATGTTTATTTGTGATCTTGCAATGTTAATCTGGTAAATATGTTTCCTTGTCAAATGTATTCTCGAAATTTCACTACTCTGTAGTAATTATTTCTTGGAGTTGCAATTTTTCCGTCAGTGTATTTGTTAAGTAACATGTTTTCTGTGGTTCTTATCATTCTTCCTTCCACAAAGCATAAGATCAAAAATATATGAATCGACTAATTCGGAGTGAGCCGAGGCTCGGCTGGCGCCATTGTTCTCGCATTTAGAATGGCATCGCTGCCATCGATTATAGGGTTACCATCATTGCCTTCCGCGATTCAGGCCTGTGGTCGGGTGGTTAACGAAGAGAGAAAAGAGACAGCGGAGTGGATATTCGCAGGATCGGAGGTGGCTTGTCGACGTTTTCCGTGAGGCCTGTGGTACGACGCCTGTACGCTATGGGCAGGGTCAGCGAGAGATCCCGGCAGTGACTTGATGGGACCTCGGGTTTGGTATCGCGGTGGTGCCCTGTTGTGTTTTGGCGTTTTTCTGCTGCGGGGGAATGTATAGGTTCTTGTAACTGGCCATTGAAATTGAGATGTGTCTATGGCGTGACGGAGGAAATGTGTGATGCTCGCCGCTGTTGCATGTGAAAACGCTTCGTCTGCCTTGTGTATGTGCAGGAAATTATGTAAAGTAAATAGCTGATACCAAGGCGACGTCTTGCTCTCACGTGTTGTTGAATGTATTTCGGAATTACTGAATGGTGAATTTATCCCACGTGAAAAGCAAATGAAGCCATTTGCGCCATACTAAGGTACTGTGTTATTCTGCTTAAGTCTGTGTTACTTATATGTGCATTTATATGCCCTTCTTTAGTTGCAGAAGTTATAGAAGTGTGTAAACAGAGAGATATGTGCAAAGGGATGTAAAGTTGAAACCCTTCCAATAAGTGAATACACTCGAGCTCTGAATTACTAAAGGTGCCTTTCGATAGCAGTACCTATCTTGAGTAATAAGTGTTATTCGGAGGTTGTCATGGTACTGTAAGTAATTACTATACACAAAATTGTTTATTCTGATTATCCTAAATTGGAGATGGAAGGTCGGTTGTGTGCCGCTGTAAATTACTATTGTTTCCTCTGTGTGGCAGCCTAGCATTGTCAGTGGCTTCAATCATTATTCGTGTCATATTTCGAGTTTTGTATTCGCGGGTTTGCTTAAGCTGACACTGTTGAGTTGTAAGAACTATAAACAGGCAAGTCAAGCTGAGTATTCTATGAGCTCAAGACGATATTCTGTTACTTGGTATCTTGGTTTGTTATAGGTTAGAAGTATTTTACGTGTTATTAATATTCTGCTGTTTGCTTTGTCTAAAGAGGAGCTAGTTCTGTGAAGTAGTCGTTTATATTTTATTAGTGTGTTACGCGTTGTGCCTTTTCATGTTAATAGTTTTTAAGAAGCCTGCAAATGACTCTGTGTATGTTGCAGTTAGCTGAAAGTGACGTGTTCACGGGGGTCCCGTCCTGACGGGGTTGGTAGTGGCCCTTTTTACTACGGAACATCCGACTATCCTCCTTCAGTACATTTGTCTCGCTTATATCGTTCCTACGTTTGTCGAGTGGAATTAGGGCTTACTGTAATCACCTTATATGTTGAATTTAAGTATCTCCCTTGCCAGGGCGCGAACCTCCGTCGATATAGTCGTACTCTCATCTACAAAGATTGATAGTGTTATTCATTTGTTCTTGTCACATGTATGATTATCTATCTTGTTATATTTAATAAGCATAAGGGAACATTTGACAGGAATGGGGGAAAGATATACAGTAGAAGTAGAGTGGGTAGCTTTGAGGAATGAAATAGTGAAGGCAGCAGAGAATCAAGTAGGTAAAAAGACGAGGGCTAGTAGAAGTCCTTGGGTAACAGAAGAGATACTGAATTTAATTGATGAGAGGAGAAAATACAAAAATGCAGTACGTGAAGCAGGCAAAAAGGAATACAAACGTCTCAAAAATGAGATCGACAGGAAGTGCAAAGTGGCTAAGCAGGGATGGCTAGAGGACAAATGTAAGGATGTAGAGGCTTATCTCACGATGGGTAAGATAGATAATGCCTACAGGAAAATTAAAGAGACCTTTGGAGAAAAGAGAACCACTTGCATGAGTATCAAGAGCTCAGATGGAAACCCAGCTCTAAGCAAAGAAGGGAAAACAGAAAGGTGGAAGGAGTATATAGAGGGTATATACAGGGGCGATGTTCTTGAGGACAGTATTATGGAAATTGAAGAGGAGGTAGATGAAGACGAAATGGGAGACTTGATACTGCGTGAAGAGTTCGACAGATCACTGAAAGACCTAAGTCAAAACAAGGTCCCGGGAGTAGACAACATTCCATTAGAACTACTGACAGCCTTGGGAGAGCCAGTCCTGACAAAACTCTACCATCTGGTGAGCAAGATGTATGAGTCAGGCGAAATTCCCTCAGACTTCAAGAAGAATATAATAATTCCAATCCCAAAGAAAGCAGGTGTTGACAGATGTGAAAATTACCGAACTATCAGTTTAATAAGTCACAGCTTTAAATTCTAACACGAATTCTTTACAAACGAATGGAAAAACTGGTAGAAGCCGACCTCGGGGAAGATCAGTTTGGATTCCGTAGAAATGTTGGAACACGTGAGGCAATACTGATCCTACGACTTATCTTAGAAGGAAGATTAAGGAAAGGCAAACCTACGTTTCTAGCATTTGTAGACTTAGAGAAAGCTTTTGACAATGTTGATTGAAATACTCTCTTTCAAATTCTGAAGGTGGCAGGGGTAAAATACAGGGAGCGAAAGGCTATTTACAAGTTGTACAGAAATCAGATGGCAGTTATAAGAGTCGAGGGGCATGAAAGTGAAGCAGCGGTTGGGAAGGGAGTGAGACAGAGTTGTAGCCTCTCCCCGATGCTATTCAATCTGTATATTGAGCAAGCAGTAAAGGAAACAAAACAAAAGTTCGCAGTAGGTATTAAAATCCATGGAGAAGAAATAAAAACTTTGAGGTCCGCCGATGACATTGCAATTCTGTCAGAGACAGCAAAGGACTTGGAAGAGCAGTTGAACGGAATGGACAGTGTCTTGAAAGGAGGGTATAAGATGAACATCAACAAAAGCAAAACGAGGATAATGGAATGTAGGCAAAATAAGTTGGGTGATGCTGAGGGAATTAGATTAGCAAATGAGACACTTAAAGTAGTAAAGGAGTTTTGCTATTTGGGGAGCAAAATAACTGATGATGGTCGAAGAAGATAGGATATAAAATGTAGACTGGCAATGGGAAGGGAAGCGTTTCTGAAGAAGAGAAATTTGTTAACATCGAGTATTGATTTAAGTGTCTGGAAGTCGTTTCTGAAAGTATTTGTGTGGAGTGTAGCCATGTATGGAAGTGAAGCATGGACGATAAATAGTTTGGACAAGAAGAGAATAGACGCTTTTAAAATGTGGTGCAACAGAAGATTGCTGAAGATTAGATGGGTAGATCACATAACTAATGATGAGGTATTGAATAGAATTGGGGAGAAGAGAAGTTGGTGGCACAACTTGACTAGAAGAAGGGATCGGTTGGTAGGACATGTTCTGAGGTATCAAGAGATCACCAGTTTAGTACTGGAGGGCAGCGTGGAGGGTATCGTAGAGGGAGACCTAGAGATGAATACACTAAGCGGATTCAGAAGGATGTAGGCTGCCGTAGGTACTGGGAGATGAAGAAGCTTGCACAGGATAGAGTAACATGGAGAGGTGCATCAAACCAGTCTCAGGACTGAAGACCACAACAACAACATATTTAATGTGAGTAAAATGTAAGTGTTAGCGAGGTCCAAATTGGGACGTTGTATTCTCTTCTTGTGGAAACAAATTTAAGTGATTTTATTCCTTTTTTAAGTAGCCTTTAGATGCGTACATGTAGCCTCCATGTTTGGTGATATTATGGCTTCCACGTTAATTAAAATTACAATAGATGTAAATTTGGCAACGGAGGGTTTCATGTATTTATTAGTTGCTAAGTGGATCCTAAGTTAGTGCAGGAACCCTACCACGGAGGATGAGTAGGAAACTAGATGAAAGCCTCCCAGCTTGTTGCAGTGGACAGGGGGATCTTCACAGGCAACCAGCACAGCCCATCCTGCCAGAGTGAAGTAAGCAGGAGGACAGCGCATTAAGTCGAGTGCCGGGAGAGCCTGAAAGAGTCGGAGGGAGTGCCGGGGACGGTGCGGGCGTCGCCGGCAGCGTCGCGGGGAACCCTTCTTGCAGGGAGGCGCCGGACATCAATCTTGGCGCGGACAAAGAAAGCCTCGCGAAGGGAAGGTTACATGCAAATACGGGCCGGACGGCCGGGCGTTAACAGTCGCGGCCAGGAGTGCAGAAAACACGCGGTGCCGCGCCGAGCCGCCAGCGGGACAAATTTATAGGCGCTGCGGCGGAGCGGGGGCCCGCTGGGGGGGCAAGAAGCGATTCCATAACTCAGCCGGTCGGTTGCAATTGAAGTGCAGTGCTGAAACATTCCGGCGCAGGGATCGGTAGATCATCGGCTTGATAGTGTTCCGGAAGTGGTACACGGACCCTACGCGTGATTCATGCCGCAAGCGGAAATTTGGCTCCGTTTCTGGGACTCGATATCTGGCCATCGCGACGGTAGTTTCGTACGTATTTGAGTGCGGACCACTTATTGAAGAGAAATAACTGCTGAGTTGTTATGACTGCTTCCAGTGGATCTTCACACCTCTGTGCGTTACCATTTCGTAGTACAAAAAAAGGACCAGTCTAAATGGCAATACATTTTTCTCTCTATATGGGCTGTGACCCCTTCCAGCTATTATAACCATCATGAGACCACAAATAATTTAACCAGACCAGACGAGGAATTGGTGCTCGGAGCGACTGTGTACTGCCATAATGTATCTCTTACCTACTACAGCAAGTGTCAGAATCCTCATGGTAGATCACAGCAGCTCCTAGCACCGACTCCTCATGAGACCTCGGTAAATTATTATGATCCGATAATGGTTATTATAACCGAAACGAGTCACTACCAACAGAAAAAATTAAACTGCAATTTAGCCTGCTCCATTTTATTCACATACATACCAGGACGCTACGGGAAGTAACGAACAACCGGTCGCGAAATGTAAACCACAGTGAAAATCAAAACTGTTTTATATGATTTTTATGATTATATGATAGCAGAACAAACACTCGTAGCAGTTACTTTTGTAAAATATCTGGGAGTATGCGTACGGAACGATTTGAAGTGGAATGATCATATAAAATTAATTGTTGGTAAGGTGGGTGCCAGATTGAGATTCATTGGGGGAGTCCTTAGTAAATGTAGTCCATCAACAAAGGAGGTGGCTTACAAAACACTCGTTCGACCTTTACTTGAGTATTGCTCATCAGTGTGGGATCCGTACCAGGTCGGGTTGACAGAGGAGATACAGAAGATCCAAAGAAGAGCGGCGCGTTTCGTCACAGGGTTATTTGGTAAACGTGATAGTTTTACGGAGATGTTTAGCAAACTCAAGTGGCAGACTCTGCAAGAGAGGCGCTCTGCATCGCGGTGTATCTTGCTGTGCAGGTTTCGAGAGGGTGTGACTCTGGATGAGGTATCAAATATATTGCTTCCCCTACTTGTACCTCCCGAGGAGATCACGAATGTAAAATAAGAGAGATTCGAGCGCGCACGGAGGCTTTCCGGCAGTCGTTCTTCCCGCGAAGGATACGCGACTAGAACAGGAAAGGGAGGTAATGACAGTGGCACGTAAAGTGCCCTCCGCCACACACCGTTGGGTGGCTTGCGGAGTACAAATGTAGATGTAGATGTAGACTGAAAAAACTGGTTCACCTTCAGCTACCTCTCTGCATAATCTCCGCTCCGACTCAGACACCTGTTGTATCGCTGTACCAGTTTTCCAAGACCATCGTAGAAGAAGGCAGCTTCCTGTGCTTCCCGCCAATTCTCTACGTTCGTCTTCAGCTCGTCGTCTGTGTCAAAACGTTATCTTCATAGTGAGCGGATCACTTGAGTAAGCATACTGGACTCGCATTCGGGAGGATGACGGTTCAGTCCCGCGTCCGGCAATCCTGATTTAGCATTTCCGTGATTTCCCTAAATCACTCAAGGCAAATGCCGGGATGGTTCCTTCGAAAGTGCACAGCCGACTTCCTTCCCCGTCCCTACCTAATCCGATAAGGCCGATAACCTCGCTGTTTGGTCTCTGACCCCAAACAACCCAACCAAACCTCACATGAGCAGAGATGAAAATCAGAGGGAGGCAAGTCCGGGCTGTATGGTGTGTGATCGAACACGTCCCGTAGAAAACGCTACTACGACGTGACCATTACTCCTCCAGCGTGCAGCCGAGAACTGTCAAGAAAAAAGGAAATTCCTGACACTTCAAGTTATGTGGGGTTGCATGAAATAAGGCGAAATCTCGCTCCAGGCACCCATATTTGGGGGGAGGCACTATTTTGTAGGTCTCTTGATGCACTCACTGTGCCTTCAAAACTGAGAAGAGCAACGTGAAGCTATCTACGGGAACACTAGAGACACTGCCCAATCAATCCGTGCAAAGCTTCATAGAATTTTCACTGTGGTTTCCATTTCACGATCGATTATTGCTGACTTTACGAATACCACTAGAAGGAAAATCGCTGATGTTGCGAATGGTGCCAAAATTTCTCACAACTTCTTGGCTTATTTATTGTGAAATAAACACATCACGCCGAAAAATTGCCAAAACCTAGTCGCAAATGTAAGCAATTGAGCTCAGCTTAACTTTTCAAAGGACGAGAGCGCACGATATCCCGTCAGACCAAAAGGTCTGGAGGTTATTACGAAACAGAAAAAAGTTTGATGGTGTTTTTATACCTACTTTCTTGTAACAATTTTACGTATAAAGTATATACACTCCTGACATCGCCTGCGCGGAAGTGATCTGTAGTATTGTGAACACTGAATAAATTTTCAGCTACGGAGATCACTAAAATCATTTATTCATATAGATGATCAGTTTCGAGAGTTCTCTGTTGCAATCTTCGGATCTGCACAAGATGACACCGAAAATGCTACAGTGCAGCAAATAACACAACAGCACTCATGCCAAAAATTTTTCGACATGGAATAACAACTTACCTATGCTACATCATTTCATAGTCTCCTCCTTCACTGTAATAAGTGGTGCTAAACAAAGTATGTCCATGTCGGTATCTAGAGTTACACTAGAAGTCAGCATGTCAGTTTAAAAATAAAAGTTATGTACACACACATAAGAGGTCACATTCACCAACACTTTACAACTGACAGACAAGACCCCAGCGTAAACATCTTTAGTGGTACGTAAATGCATCAGATGGTGCAGAGGTAGCGTAAATCGATGCCATCATCACATTAGATTAAGGTATGGAACAAAGATCTACTGTTCCATATAATTACATATGCCTAAATTATTATCATAACATGTAAGCCAAGTCAGTATTCTACATTTTGTCTATAAAACAATGTCCAACATCCATAAAACGTAATTTATGCATAAACTTTTTGTATCATGTTAGAAATTTTTAAAACATTTTGTAGACATTCTTAATAATTTTACCAAATCACAACAAATACGACAACCTAGGGCAATTTAAAAGCTTCCTATGTAAAGCTAATAGTATCATATGAAGTTCGATTTTAGTACATACACGAATACCTCTATATATACAGGCACAGATATTACATCAAGAATCATTCACGGTATATGTACCAACAGCGGAGCTATTTAATGTTTGTAGATTTGTTGTCAATTATTACGTTTACATGAACTTATCCAGTACAACTTGTCACTCGAGGTCTACGTGGAACCTCGTCACCTGAAGCCTATGTGCAATCTGATCATCTGATGTATATGTCAACACTCTTCCAATGTTTAATATAATCAATGTACAGTTATTACACAATGTGTAATTTTAATCTCTCTTAAACCTGGGCCCGTTATCTAATATACTAGCTCACTTTTATATATGCCCGCGCTGGAATTCCGTGAAAATTATGAGTGCTGTTGTGTTAGTTACTGTATCCTAGCATTTTCGGGTCCCATCTTTTTGTAGATCCGAAGATATATATGAATAAATGACTTCAGCGATCTTGACAGTTGCAAAATTTATTCAGTGTTCAAGATGTATAGAAGTTTTAATTCTCCATTACATGAAAGTCAGTAGACACAGGAACATATGCAACAATAATATACAAAGTGTCTGGGCTAGAAGTATACATCTCTATAACGAAAGAACTCGACATTCTGTGCTGTTGGGTAAATAAGTAGTCGACGGAGACACTCTTCAAGATGTGATATTCACCATTTCATGAACTGTGCTAAGTCGCATGGCGCGTGTCTGCCAGGGACTGGACACATCTATCTCGACATGTTGGAGAATTATGGGTAGATGCTACGCACCGTCATTTTCCAACAGGGAAGCCCCCTCCACCATCATCAGTATCATAAGAATGTTACCACGTTTCTCTAGCGTACGGTTCCTGAGTGTTGGATCGTTAAGGGGGAGTGAACTACCTGGCCACCGTCAGTCTCCCGATCTGACTCCGCAGGATATCAGTGCACGAGTGTTTATCAAGTTAGATCTGAGACAACGAATCTATGCTGTGGTAGAGGACACGACAGCTGATATGCTTATGAACATGTGGCAAAGGGTGGAGTACTGTTTCGATATTTGTCGAGCTGCAAACGGGGTCCACATTGAAGTGTACCAACATGCATTAAAATGTTTGAGATCATGTGAACAATGTAGGACAAACAACGTTATAATCCTTATTAGTTATTGAAACAAACAAGTGTTTTTCTATACCTCTAGCCCCAACACCCTGTACGGCGCAGAAATGCAAGATAACAAGATGTTAAATAAAGCAAAAGTAAATAATCAAATCGTATTCAAAATATTATTAACCAAAATACGATCTTTTTTTCACCTTAGACGATATTAACTATTTATAAAATTCTAAGTCCTGAAGCAAAGAAAGGGTATATATGTTCAAAGAAATTATTTACTGGGACATAATTAAACGATATTTATTGTAGAATATGAGTACGAACGTTACGGTATCCTTTCGGCGCGACATAACGTGATACGAAGACGTAAATATAGTTTTGGGAGGGGCAGATGCTAGATGAAGTTTGTTAGTATAGTATGAAGACAGCTATTTGATTCTACATTTCAGTCTGAGGTCATAAAAATGGTATTGTAACACTACAACACAGTGCCTCATGTACTTCTTGGCTATTTGGTTTCATGAGTTAAAACCATTTTGTATCTATATATATTTATATATTTTTTCATTTTTTAGTGTTTATGAAAATGTTATGTATACTGAAAGAATAAGTAGGAAATAATTATATCAAATCACTGTAATAAACATGAGGTGTGGATTGGCACGCAAATGCTGAATGGACATTGTGCTGGAAATGGTGTACAATATCTGGAATGGCAAAATATAAGTGAATCACCACATGTGTGAACACACTACAAGGACGCAAGAAAATTTTGAGATTAATAAAGAATATGTGAGCTCAAATTTATTCAAGCTGCTCGCTAGTCAAGAAAAACCTGTTACCAATAACAAAATTAATAATAAGGGTTGCATCGCACTATAATCAACTCATCGCAAAGGAATATCCAGCTTGTATTTTTACAGCTTCGTAATAGTCATGGCAGTACTACAGTAATTATTTTGGAACATTAAAATGTGTTTAGACAAAGTTCCAGCTTTGTGAGTGAACTTTTGTTGATCGAAGTCGTTAACTGTTAGCAAGGTCTTACCCTCCTCACCACGACGTACGAGAAAGCCTTGGATGGTAGAAATAGCTAAAAGAAAAATTACACTTAATATTCAGTCAACTAATTACAGAAATAAAGAGCAATAGAGGCTACTCTTGTTCATACAGTTTTGCACTAATACCGCAGACAAACAGTTAAAACTAAAGTGATTTAAATGCACTTCATATTTCTGTTACAAAAGTATGCTGGCTTTGATGTAGTCAGAGTAATTTTATGATTTTATGCTTTGTTCTGTAAATGATATTATGTGCATATGTCTATGTACATTTGTATTAATAAAAAGCTATTGCCACGAGTGAAAGTTTTTGCGGCATCGGTTGAAAATTAATCAGTAACAAACACTAATTAAATTTGGTCACGATTATTCAAACATCCACACAGACAGCATTACCGTTAGTTGTGTAATATAGTATAGTTTCTATGAACTCCTGCTAGTCGTTACGTGTTATTGGTTTTCATAATTATAATTAACATCATTGCATTCCAAATTGACATCTTTAGTGTTCCTATTACTCGTGTTTTACATCTAAACGCGCCCGTATGCATTTTGTTCAGTTGCTGCAGTATCATTCTTATCCAGTATTTGCGTGATTTCAAACTCATTATAGTCATGTACTAAATTTAACTTCGGAGCGTTCTGGAGATGGCGAACATTTTTTTATTCTGCAATTTAAATTCATTCAAACAAATTTTGGTATAAAAATTTAAACCAACTAAAGAGAATGTTTAACTTATTACCGTTTTTTCATTTCGATTGTAGTTGTACACAGTAAACCTTTGTCTGATAACGATCAAGTTGTAACTATCTATAATCTGTCGGAAAGCACTGATATTTGGATTCGATGTCTTGTTTCCATTAATTGCGGAACATTACGTACACGTAATAGAAAAAATTTTTTATTTTCTATTATAGGTACTCTATAGCACCTCAACTACACATCTGCATCTACATTGATACTCCGCCAGCCACCCAACGGTGTGTGCCGGAGGGCACTTTACGTGCCACTGTCATTACCTCCCTTTCCTGTTCTAGTCGCGTATCCTTCGCGGAAAGAACGACTGCCGGAAAGCCTCCGTGCGCGCTCGAATCTCTCTAATTTTACATTCGTGATCTCCTCGGGAGGTATAAGTAGGGGGAAGCAATATATTTGATACCTCATCCAGAAACGCACCCTCTCCAAACCTGGACAGCAAGCTACACCGAGATGCAGAGCGCCTCTCTTGCAGAGTCTGCCACTTTAGTTTGCTAAACATCTTCGTAACGCTATCACGGTTACCAAATAGCCCTGTGACGAAACGCGCCGCTCTTCTTTGGATCTTCTCTATCTCCTCCGTCAACCCGACTTGGTACGGATCCCACACTGATAAGCAATACTCAAGTATCGGTCGAACGAGTGTTTTGTAAGCCACTTCCTTTGTTGATGGACCACATTTTCTAAGGACTCTCCCAATGAATCTCAACCTGGTACCCGCCTTGCCAACAATTAATTTTATATGAGCATTCCACTTCAAATCGTTCCGCACGCATACTCCCAGATATTTTACAGAAGTAACTGCTACTAGTGTTTGTTCCGCTATCATACAATCATACAATAAAGGATCCTTCTTCCTATGTATTCGCAATACATTACATTTGTCTATGTTAAGGGTCAGTTGCCACTACCTGCACCAAGTGCCTACTGCTGCAGATCTTCCTGCATTTCGCTGCAATTTTCTAATGCTGCAACTTCTCTGTATACTACAGCATCATCCGCGAAAAGCCGCACGGATCTTCCGACACTATCTACTAGGTCATTTATACACTCCTGGAAATGGAAAAAAGAACACATTGACACCGGTGTGTCAGACCCACCATACTTGCTCCGGACACTGCGAGAGGGCTGTACAAGCAATGATCACACGCACGGCACAGCGGACACACCAGGAACCGCGGTGTTGGCCGTCGAATGGCGCTAGCTGCGCAGCATTTGTGCACCGCCGCCGTCAGTGTCAACCAGTTTGCCGTGGCATACGGAGCTCCATCGCAGTCTTTAACACTGGTAGCATGCCGCGACAGCGTGGACGTGAACCGTATGTGCAGTTGACGGACTTTGAGCGAGGGCGTATAGTGGGCATGCGGGAGGCCGGGTGGACGTACCGCCGAATTGCTCAACACGTGGGGCGTGAGGTCTCCACAGTACATCGATGTTGTCGCCAGTGGTCGGCGGAAGGTGCACGTGCCCGTCGACCTGGGACCGGACCGCAGCGACGCACGGATGCACGCCAAGACCGTAGGATCCTACGCAGTGCCGTAGGGGACCGCACCGCCACTTCCCAGCAAATTAGGGACACTGTTGCTCCTGGGGTATCGGCGAGGACCATTCGCAACCGTCTCCATGAAGCTGGGCTACGGTCCCGCACACCGTTAGGCCGTCTTCCGCTCACGCCCCAACATCGTGCAGCCCGCCTCCAGTGGTGTCGCGACAGGCGTGAATGGAGGGACGAATGGAGACGTGTCGTCTTCAGCGATGAGAGTCGCTTCTGCCTTGGTGCCAATGATGGTCGTATGCGTGTTTGGCGCCGTGCAGGTGAGCGCCACAATCAGGACTGCATACGACCGAGGCACACAGGGCCAACACCCGGCATCATGGTGTGGGGAGCGATCTCCTACACTGGCCGTACACCACCGGTGATCGTCGAGGGGACACTGAATAGTGCACGGTACATGCAAACCGTCATCGCACCCATCGTTCTACCATTCCTAGACCGGCAAGGGAACTTGCTGTTCCAACAGGACAATGCACGTCCGCATGTATCCAGTGCCACCCAACGTGCTCTAGAAGGTGTAAGTCAACTACCCTGGCCAGCAAGATCTCCGGATCTGTCCCCCATTGATCATGTTTGGGACTGGATGAAGCGTCGTCTCACGCGGTCTGCACGTCCAGCACGAACGCTGGTCCAACTGAGGCGCCAGGTGGAAATGGCATGGCAAGCCGTTCCACAGGACTACATCCAGCATCTCTACGATCGTCTCCATGGGAGAATAGCAGCCTGCATTGCTGCGAAAGGTGGATATACACTGTACTAGTGCCGACATTGTGCATGCTCTGTTGCCTGTGTCTATGTGCCTGTGGTTCTGTCAGTGTGATCGTGTGATGTATCTGACCCCAGGAATGTGTCAATAATGTTTCCCCTTCCTGGGACAATGAATTCACGGTGTTCTTATTTCAATTTCCAGGAGTGTATATATTGTGAAAAGCAATGGTCCCTTAACACTCTCGTGTGGCACGCTACAGGTTACTTTAACTTCTGTAGACGTCTCTGCATTGAGAACAACATGCTGTGATCTTTTTGCTAAAAACTCTTCAGTCCAGCCACACAACTGGTCTGATATTCCGTAGGCTCTTACTTTGTTTATCAGGCGACAGTGCGCAGCTGTATCGAACGCCTTCCTGAAGTCAAGGATAATGGCATCCACCTGGGAGCCTGTATCTAATATATTCTGGGTCTCATGAACAAATAAAGCGAGTTGGGTATCACATGATCGCTGTTTCCGGAATCCATGTTGATTTCTACACAGTAGATTCTGGGTTTCCAGAAACAATATGATACGCGAGCAAAAAAATGTTCGAAAATTCAACAACAGATCGACGTCAGAGTTATAAGTCTATAGTTTTGCGCATCTGTCCGACGACCCTTCTTGAAGACTGGGACTACCTGTGCTCTTTTCCAATAATTTGGAACCTTCTGTTCCTCTAGAGACTTGTGGTACACGGCTGTTAGAAGGGGACAAGTTCTTTTGCGTACTCTGTGTAGAATCGAATTGGTATCCCGTCAGATCCAGTGGACTTTCCTCTGTTGAGTGATTTCAGTTGCTTTTCTATTCCTTGGACACTTATTTCGATGTCAGCCATTTTTTCGTTTGTGCGAGGATTTAGAGAAGGAACAGCAGTGAGGTCTTCCTCTGTGAAACAGCTTTGGAAAAAGGTGTTAGGTGTTTCAGCTTTACGCGTGTCATCCTCTGTTTCAATGCCATCATCATCCCGGAGTGTCTGGATATGCTGTTTCGAGCCACTTACTGATTTAACGTAAGACCAGAACTTCCTACGATTTTCTGTCAAGTCGGTACATAGAATTTTACTTTCAAATTCACTGAATGTTTCACGCATAGCGCTCCTTACGCTAACTTTGACATCGTTTAGCTTCTGTTTGTCTGAGAGGTTTTGGCTGCGTTTAAACTTGCAGTGAAGCTCTCTTTGCTTTCGCAGTAGTTTCCTAACTTTGTTGTTGAACCACGGTGGGTATTTCCCGTCCCTCACAGTTTTACTCGGCACGTACCTGTCTAAAACGCATTTTACAATTGCCTTGAACTTTTTCCATAAACACTCAACATTGTCAGTGTCGGAACAGAAATTTTCACATTGATCTGTTAGGTAGTCTGAAATCTGCCGTCTATTGCTCTTGCTAAACAGATAAACCTACCTCCCTTTTTTTATATTCCTATTTACTTCCATATTCAGGGATAACTGATCACTGATTCCCTGTTCCGCGCTTACAAAGTCTAAAAGTTCGGGTCTGTTTGTTATCAGTAGGTCCAAGATCTGGTAAATTGAAATCTCCACCTAAGACTATAACATGCTGAGAAAATTTATGTGAAATGTATTCCAGATTTTCTCTCAGTTGTTCTGCCACTAATGCTGCTGAGTCGGGAGGTAGATAAAAGGAGCCAATTATTAACCTAGCTCGGTTGTTGAGTGTATCCTCCTCCTCCACCCATAGTAATTCATAGGAACTATCCACTTCTACTTCACTACAGGATAAACTACTACTAAGAGCGACAAACACGCCACCTCCGATTGCATGCAATCTATCCTATCTAAACACCGTCAGTGACTTTGTAAAAATTTCGACAGAATTTATCTCTGCCTTCACCCAGCTTTTGTCCGCAGCTCGTGGTCGTGCGGTAGCGTTCTCGCTTCCCGCGCCTGGGTTTCCGGGTTCGATTCCCGGCGGGTTCAGGGATTTTCTCTGCCTCGTGATGACTGGGTGTTGTGTGATGTCCTTAGGTTAGTTAGGTTTAAGTAGTTCTAAGTTCTAGGGGACTGGTGACCATAGATGTTAAGTCCCATAGTGCTCAGAGCCATTTGAACCACTTTTTTTTTTTTCAGCCAGCTTTCCGTACCAATAACGATTTCAGCTTCGGTGCTTTCTATCAGCACTTGAAGTTCCGGTACTTTACCAATGCAGCTTCGACAGTTTACAATTACAATGCCGATTGCTGCTTGGTCCCCGCATGTCCTGACTTTGCTCCTCACCCTTTGAGGCTGTTGCCCTTTCTGTACTTGCCCGAGGCCATCTGACCTAAAAAACCGCCAAGTCCACGCCACACAACCCTTGCTACCCGTGTAGCCGCCTGCTGTGTGTAGTGGACCCCTGACCTATCCAGCGGAACCCGAAACCCCACCACCATATGGCGCAAGTCGAGGAATCTGCAGCCCACAAGGTCGCAGAACCGTCTCAGCCTCTGATTCAGACCCTCGACCAGTTTCGAATTATGTAGTACAGTTTCTATGAATTGCTGCTGGTCGTTGCATATTATTGGTTTTCATAATTATAATTAACATCATTGCATTTCAAATTAATGTCTTTAGTGTTCCTATTACTCGTGTTTTACAAATGCGCCCGTATGCACTTATTTCAGTTGCTGCAGTATCATTCTTAGCCAGTACTTGGGTGATTTCAAACTCATTACAGTCATGTACTAAATTTAACTTCAGCTCGTTCTGCAGCTGGCGACCGAATTTTTTATTCTGCAATTTAAATTCATTCAAACAAGTTTTGGTATAAAAATTTACAATCAACGAAATTGAATTTTTAACTTATTACCGTTGTTTCACTTAGATTGTAGTTGTACACAATAAATCTTTGTTTGATAACGATCAAGTTGTAACTATCTGTATTCTGTCGGTAAGCACTGAAATTTGGATTCGATGTCTTGTTTCCATTAATTGCAGAACATTATATTCATATCTTAGAAAAAAACTTTTTTATATTATAGGTACTTTATTGCATCACCACTAGTTTCGAATTATTACCGTGTTATCTCTGATGATTTCATACGTTATATAGAAACTCTTTAATGGAAGAGGCCAGGAGAATGAGTATCAAGTTGAGAAATTACAGTTTGAAGTACTAAAATCATCTGATGATATCTTAGTAAAAACTCGAAACTGATAGTGACACCATTTTTGTGACCTGAGCTGATATACTTAATTGGAGATAACTTACGATCCCTGTGTTTCCCTAAGGAACTGTGAGGAGTTATGTGTGTCTCTCCAGGACCAAGTCTTCTTATCTGTCATTATGCAGTCTGTATTCGTGGCAGAGCCTGTAGTTGCCTGAGTGTATCTGTGGATCTGTTTAGGCTTGAAAGATGTGTTTGCTATCTTTAACTCATTATTTAACGAGAAATCCTTAAAAGTACATTTATTATTATTTATAACATTTTCGTCTCCACAGCCAATAATATTTGCCACAGGATTCCGTAACTCAACAAAATGCTCAAAGCACTCTCAAATCAAAGAACCTTTTCCATGTACACAGACATAAGTTAACAGCCTGCTGTGTGACACTTCACTGAACGCTTTCTGGAAGACTAGGAATGCCAAATCTGCGGTTTTTTGGGCTAAGATCAGTGTCCCATGATTCGACACTCAATGAGATTAAGCTTAATGAGAAACTAAGACAAGCAGGTACTAGAGATGTTCAAATATCACAACATTTTCCACAAAGGTATAATGAAAAATGATGTTAGTATATTGCATTAGTTTATCAGAGAATTAAAAAACAAAGTAGATGAGCTTCCTATTTGTTTCGAAGATTTACAAACTGAGTGCGGAATATATGTACTATGGCTGCCTGAATATCATATAATCACAGCTATGGAAAAGGTAAATCTAAGTGTATATGAGCTTGCAGCACATGTACATAGAGACTCTATGGAAAGAGGATTAGTTACCATATATATTACAATTTATCATAGTGTGAAACATTTAGAAATTAAAAGCTTTCGTGTAGAGCAGTATACAAAATCACACGTGTATGAGCTTAAACTAAATAATGGTACTTTAATAATTGTAGCTGTGTATTTTTGAAAAACGTGGATTCTTTGTTGTGCTGTCTGTCAGACAGAGGGAAGCAGAGTATTGTTTATAGAGATTTCGATGTAGATTTCCTGAAAGAGTCGAATAGAAAGCTTGAGCTAGAAGTATTACTTGGTACTTTCAATCTGACACTACTTACTGATTTTCCTACTGAGGTTGTACAGGAAAGCAGAACAATGATAGATAATGTTTCTATAGACCGAGATAAATTAAATCTAATAAAAGTTTTTCCTGTTAAGACTGGTCTGTCTTATCATGATGAACAGCTAGTTACAGCATAAGACATAGCAATGCATAGCAGTCCTCCAAAATAGTGCATTCAGTTAACGATTTGACAACTCCAAATTTTAGGAATGTCATGCAATAGTTGCACTGGCATGAGGTGTACAGGAACCCGATGCTAACACAAAATTTAACCTATTTGATGATACTTTTGCGAGTATGTTTTAAAATAGTTTCCCTAAGAAAACAGTGATACATAATTGTAAGAAACCATCTAAAAGACCTTGGCTTACTAAAGGGACAAAAATATCTTTTAAATAGAGAAGGGAAATGTATCTTATAGCTAAGAGTAATGAGCTGGAAAGAGTCAAACATTATGATAACTACTCCAATGTATTAAGAAAAGCTTTTATGATGTCCAGAAGTATGTGTGTTATGTCTGAGATTAGCACCTCTGATAGTAAAATTAAATATGGTAATAACATCAAAAACAATAATAAAATTAAATAATTGGAATATTGTTAACAGGGAAACAGGGTAACCGAGAGCACCAGAAGTCTGTATTTCTACCAAACTCAATGCAAAGTTTGTCAAAATATTTAGAAATAGAAAATATTTTTAATAATAATTTTTTAAGTGTTGCAGAGAAAATAGGATCTGGCTATTCATTAGAAAATGCAAGGCTGTACACGGAAGAGGCAATACATATGCGATTTGTTAAAACTGAAATTCAAGCCAGCTGTCCTACTGAAATTAGAAAAATAATAAATTCGCTCAAAAGTTAACGCTCGCATGGAACTGTTGACATTTGCTACAGACTACTAAATCCTACATACGTAATAGTTCACTGAAAAAGGGCATTTTTCCAGATAGACTGAAATACGCTATTGTTAAAACGTTACTTAAAATTGGGGACAGATCTGATGCTAACAACTACCATCCCATCTCAATTCTGACAGCTTTATCCAAAATTCTTGAAAAAATAATGTATTCAACAGTACGTCACATATATGTAAAAATGAAATACTCGCAAAACGTCAGTTTGGTTTTTGAGAAGGAGGAGGAGGATATTAGTGTTTAACGTCCCGTCGACAACGAGGTCATTAGAGACGGAGCGCAAGCTCGGGTGAGGGAAGGATGGGGAAGGAAATCGGCCGTGCCCTTTCAAAGGAACCATCCCGGCATTTGCCTGAAGCGATTTAGGGAAATCATGGAAAACCTAAATCAGGATGGCCGGAGACGGGATTGAACCGTCGTCCTCCCGAATGCGAGTCCAGTGTGCTAACCACTGCGCCACCTCGCTCGGTGGTTTTTGAGAAAGGCTTTTCAACAGAAATTGCAATATACACTTTCACTAATCAAATATTAAATGCTCTGAATAACCTGAATGTGTGAATCACGAAATTCTCTTAGGTAAACTTAAGTATTGTGGTACAAGTAGGACAGTGCACGAATAGTTTAATTCATATTTAACAGGAAGAATGTAAAAGGTTGAAATTAACAGTACAGATAGTCTGCAAAAAATCAGCAGAGGGAGGAATCAAGAATGATGTCCCACAGGGTGCAGTCTTGGGTCCCTTATTGTTCTTAATATATATTAATGATTTGGCACTCTATGTTCATGATGATGGAAAGTTAGTTATTTTTGCTGGTGATACACGTATAGTACTCACACTCAACAAACAAGAATTAGCTGAGGATATTGTAAGTAATGTCTTTCAGAAAATTATGAATTTGTTCTCTGCTAATGGACTATCACAAAATTTTGAGAAAACACCATATATATAATTCTGTACAGTAAATGGCATAATACCATTCATAAATATAGATTTAGAACAGAAGTCTGTTGCTAAAAGAGAATATTCAAAATTTCTTGGTGTGTGCAATGATGAGAAGTTGAATTGGAAGAAACACATTGATGATCTGCTGAAACAGTTAGGTTCAACTACTTATGCTATTAGGGGTATTGCTAACGTTGGTGATAAACATATAATTAAATTATCCTACAATGCTTATTTTTATTCACTGCTTTCATATGGCATCATATTTTGGGCTCATTCATCGTTAAGAGAAAAAGTATTCATTGAACCAAAGCATGTAACAAATAATAGATGGCACCCACCTCAGAGCACCTCACAGACATTTATTTAAGGAACTTGGGTAGTCACAGTACCTTCGCAATACATACAGTCACTTATAAAATTTGCTATTAATAACTGATCCCAGTTCAAAAATAATAGCGAAGTGCATAGCTACAACACTAGCTGAAAGGATGATCTTCACTATTCTGGGTTAAATCCGACCTTGTCACAGAAATGAGTGACTTATTGCTGACACACAAATCTTTGGTTGTTAACCATATAGGATCAAAAGTCTGAAAGATAGCCAACCAAACATTTAAAATCAAATTTAAAAAATATCTGAATGACAACTCCTTCTAGTCAAGAAATGAATTTTTAGATATGAAGTAGTAACTGTAAAAAAATAAAAAAAATAAAAAAAAATGTAATGAAAACTAATGTTAAAGGGACAGGTTCCAGTGCATTATAAAATGTCGTATTCATGATCTATAGAGCAAGTATTAATATAATATAATGAAATGCTGATTTCCGTAAATTAGGAAATTTGGCACATGTTTCTCACGAAACTCCAGTGTAATGACTTCCAGGGTTTTACCTACTTGTGTCATTACAACTCCCCCTGTTTGGTGTAACCCTAATCTATGGTGTAGCACCATCACATGGTAAGCCTCTTGACGACCTGTCTCTACGAAGCTCTGTCATGGGCTTGGTGACTTCCTTGCTGCAAGTCCATCCCAGTCAAGTACTTACTCTGCTCTGTCAACTGCAATGGTCCGTTTTCTCTGGACCTTCGGCCGTCGACTTTATCATTTATGATGGTACTTTCCATCGGCTCTTGCCTTCTGGCAATGCGACCAAAATATTTCAACTGACTTTGGCTGACAAGAGTCGGCAGTCTTGTTCTGATGCCAAACTCCCTCAGGATCGATTCTTTATTTCGGCATGTTGTCCATGTTACTCAAACTAATCTCCATAGGACCACATTTCCAAAGCATTATCCACGATTCGCCGTCTTCATCGTCCAAGTTTACAACACTGGAGTCTAAAACTCTTCTGGGAACCAGATAGGGTCCTTCAGTACACAATCATCTGAATGAGTGACACTCAAGGTGGGTGAAAAATGTGAAGTGGCGATGAAAACGTCGCATTTAAACCAGAAACTTCATCAAGTGGTTTGACAAGATAGTAAGGACAAATCATGTGAAATTATTGATGAAAGACTCACCCCCCCCCCCCATCCCATCACAAGGACTGACATACAAAAACTCGAAATTCAGATGAAATGTTATCAATCCCTCCTGCCTTATTTGATCTCACGTCTTCCAGAGCTCTTTAAAGTTCCCTCTATTCTCATAGTGAGCGAAAAGAAGCTACTATATCAATTAATGTGACGGTTCAACTCCATCAATGACCGGGAAGATTTGACCTAATACCCAACAGCGCTGCTGGTCCATCACGCGCCGCCAAGGGATGTCGACGTCGACCACATCTCTCGAGAAAGGCCTCTGAGGCAGCTTCAGCGCTGCCACTGCCTTGTCTGCTGTGTGTGGGAGCCAACAAGCGAAAACGGAGAAACAACTAGGACTGGATGGGACGTCCTGCTGGATGGCCAACACGATGCGAGCTGGGAACCGTTAGCGGATCTCCATCCAGGATGTGATGTCGGAATAATCCTGCTCTGTTTCTGTCTATATGAAAGGCTTGTCTTGCTGAAATTTTGTACTCTGGCATATTAAACTGCACTGGATCACTAACGCCGACGATTAATCACACAAGGTGAATATACACATTGCAAATTTGCCATTTATCATTAGCTGATGTTAAGAAACTTACCTTGTCTTATGTTGCCTGTTGGATGGCCTTCACTGTGCGTTAATTCAAGATCATACAGCAGTATCAGCTGCTTCTAAGATTCGTTTTGATCGTTGTATATTTTGGTTGGCCCTTTATATAATCTGAGGTCCTGTCACACTTTATGTGGGGATATTCTGCAGTGGTTTGTGTAATCGTTACCTTGATATTTAAGTTACATGAGAGTGTTTTGTGCTGTTTTTGTTTGAAGGGAGTGCGGGCGTCAGGTTAATTCTTTACTTCGGTTTTTGTCTTAATCTGATTTAATACAGGGTTATTACAAATGATTGAAGCGATTTCATAGCTCTACAATAACTTTATTATTTGAGATACTTTCACAATGCTTTGCACACACATACAAAAACTCAAAAAGTTTTTTTAGGCATTCACAAATGTTCGATATGTGCCCCTCTAGTGATTCGGCAGACATCAAGCTGATAATCAAGTTCCTCCCACACTCGGTGCAGCATGTCCCCATCAATGAGTTCGAAAGCATCATTGATGCGAGCTCGCAGTTCTGGAACATTGTGTCTGTTCGCTTCACCATTAAGAAAAATGTTGCTTTATCACTGAAAACAAGTTTCGCACTGAACGCATCCTCTTCCATGAGCTGTTGCAACCGCGCCGAAAATTCAAAGCGTCTGACTTTGTCATCGGGTGTCAGGGCTTGTAGCAATTGTAAACGGTAAGGCTTCTGTTTTAGCCTTTTCCGTAAGATTTTCCAAACCGTCGGCTGTGGTACGTTCAGCTCCCTGCTTGCGTTATTCGTCGACTTCCGCGGGCTACGCGTGAAACTTGCCCGCACGCGTTCAACCGTTTCTTCGCTCACTGCAGGCCGACCCGTTGATTTCCCTTTACAGAGGCATCCAGAAGCTTTAAACTGCGCATACCATCGCCAAATGGAGTTAACAGTTGGTGGATCTTTGTTGAACTTCGTCCTGAAGTGTCGTTGCACTGTTATGACTGACTGATGTGAGTGCATTTCAAGCACGACATACGCTTTCTCGGCTCCTGTCGCCATTTTGTCTCACTGCGCTCTCGAGTGCTCTGGCGGCAGAAACCTGAAGTGCGGCTTCAGCCGAACAAAACTTTATGAGTTTTTCTACGTATCTGTAGTGTGTCGTGACCATATGTCAATGAATGGAGCTACAGTGAATTTATGAAATCGCTTCAATCATTTGTAATAGCCCTGTAGATTTTGAAAGGTTTGCGCAACTTCCTATTACTATTTATTTGTTATTATTTAGATTATTGCACATTTTAGGGTCATTATATGTCACAAATTTTCTAAGGGATGCTATTCATATTGCTTTACATGACTATGGTTTCCCAGAGTCATTATAAGTAGTTTCCTTGTTGCTTACGTGTGACTCTTATTCCTCGCCGGTGTAGCTCCGTCTACGTTTGTCTTAATGTTTTTAGTTTTGACAGAATAATCTTATGACAGTGCCTCTTTATTCTGTTTTAATTTTATTCTGTGACATGGCCAACGTTTGGCCCTCAAAATAATTTGATTTTTGTTCTGAAAAAGATACCATTATTGGCATCGAAACCTAGGTAAACTAATAAAATTTTACCTTGCAACTGAAGGCTTATTTTCTTAATTTCTGAAAAATCTAAGGAATTCTGTTTGTACTGTACTGATTTTACTGTACTGATTGTGCATTTTGGGCGTCATTGTATGTACGTATTGTAAAATTGTAATCCTGTGATTCACCTCTTGTTTGCGTATTCACTGTAATCCTAGGTTTTCAGTAATTTGATAAAAACTGGTTTGTTGCGGACACATCACTCGAACCCAGCGTCAACACTCCCTCTATGTCTTGCGCAGAGCCGCGTAAGCAATTATCCTCTGAGCGGAAACAGAACATGAAGAACACTTAATGTATGGTACAGTGATAAACACCCTTTGCCACGCAACATAATGTAGCTTTTTTCGGGTAGTAATGTACATGTAGATAGCCTATTGGCTTTGTACGAGGGCCGTTCAGTGAGTAATGCCAAACATTTTTTTCTGAAAGCATTTTTTTAAACATTAGGATTCCAATTCACCACATTATTCTCCACTTTTTTGGCTAAAAAACATTATTTGCCAACATAATCTTCGTTCAGTGAGACGGTTTTACACCACTGTAGTGAGACAGCCTGTATGTCCTCATGGTACCACTTCACTTGTCGACACCGAGCCAACACCTTGCTTCATCAGCAACCTTCCCATACACTTTGCTGCATCAATAACCTTCCCGTCGTCCACGTACTGCTTCCAACGGTGTGAATCTTTCATTGGCCCAAAGAGATGGAAGTCAAAAGGTGCCAGATCCGGGCTGTAGGGTAGATGAGTAAGAGCAGTACAATGAAGTTTTGTGAGCTCCTTTCGGGTGCGAAGATTTGTGGAAAGCCTTGCGTTGTCAAGGAGAAGCAAAAGTTCGTTTTGATTTTCGTCGAGACGAACACCCTAAAGTCGTTTCTTCAGTTTCCCGAGGGTAGCACAATACACTTCAGAGCCCATCGTTGCACCATGAGGGAGAACATCAAATAGAATAAACCCTCGTACTCTCAGAAGACTGTCGCTGTGTCTTTACCGACAGAGGGAGCGAATTTGAACATTTTCTTCGGAAGAGAAGCTGTATGACGCCACTCCATGGATTGTTTCCGGTTAGAAATGATGAATCCATGTTTCATCGCCGGTGACGATGACAGAAAATTGTCACGATCAGCCTCGTAACACGCTAGCAATTCCGCACAGACGGTCCTTCGTTGCTCTTTATCGGCTGCTCTAAGGTGACGAGGAAGCTTGCGGACACTTACCTTTGAGTACGCAAATTGGTGGACGATACATCCAATTGAGTAGCGAAGTATTTGATTGTCATCCGCCGATCACCTCGAAGGGGTTCCTCACTTTCCAAAACCGAAAGAGTAACAGCTGTGTGTAGCCGGGCGACACGCGGAAGACTGGACGGGTTTACGTGAATCTGTGGGATGATGACAGAATCCTCGTCCAATAACTCACTGTGCCTTTATTCACTGTCAAGTCTCCGTAGATATTCTGCACGTCTATGAATATCTTCTATGCCCAGTTACAGACTTCGTTTTGAAGGTTACGTAAAGCGCCACCACCGTCGGAACTTCATGAAACTCTAAAGACTGAAGCGGGATTATTCTATGATGACCCACAACAAATTCCGCACACTTTCCAGGGAAGCTCTCCGACAGAAAAAAAGTGTTGCATTACTTACTGAACGTCCGTCGTACTTGTGATGGTTATTACAGCTGAAAAGAGCTATATCTCGGCGCGTTGTTGAGCTATATCTTGGCGGGTGATTAAGGTCGTAACTCTGTTTACCGTTGTTTGCCGCTTGGATAGGCTCATTGAGCGATAACTTAGCCAGAGGCTATGATCATAATTTTAGTTGTCGTTGCTCGGCGCGTTGTTAGGTTCATTACATTAGTTACTTTTGCTTGACGTGTTGCATTATGAAAATAGTCAGCTTCGTAGAGTGTTAATTAAGTTAGACTTTCTCAGATTCTAAAAAGGGGTTTTGAAATGTAACCACCACCATGCCATCAGTTCTTTTTTACGCTGCAGCATGCTACCACAGTATTTCGCCGCTGGTCCCCTTTAAACACTTTAGTGTGGAAATTTTTAAAATACAGGCAGTTAACACGCCTGGAGAACGTTAGCTGCCATTATATATAGCGGCAACAGTGAAGTACGGAGGAGGTCGTTTTACCGTATGGGCGGGGGAAGGGGGGGGTGGGATGTGTTCTTCGAGGTTTGGGTGTGGTCGTCTTACTTCACAACATTGTGTACTGCAAACAGTAAAGGAACAGTTGGGAGACGATGGTTGATTGTATCGGCCTGACAACCCACCCTACCATAAAGCAGCATCTATTAGGCAGCATTTCGTAGACAGCAGCATTCCCGAAATTGACTCCTTAGACCAGAGGCTCAATGTGAACCCATTGAAACACTTTCGGAACGCAAAATTTTAGAAAGCATTCTGCAGCTGGAGCAAATCAACGATCGGTATAAAATGTTAAAACCAGAAAATCGATGGTGATTGAGTTATTTGATTTTTAGCTCTTGGTATGTGTTAAAATGTCGACCTTGCTCCAGACCTCAGTGTCAACTACCACCACCTTCTCTGGTTTCGACTCGTGAGGAAGAATGGGCTGTCATTCCCACACAGACGTTCAAGACACCTCTCTGAAACCGTTCAAACCGCCATAAAGGCGAAGGCTGGATACACCTCATATAAATGTCCGTATACTTCTGATCAGAGAGGTTATAAGTAACGTGGTCTGCACCACAAATTTATAAGCATTTGAGATATTATTACGAATTTAATACGGGCTCTCTGCTGGTTTCAGATAAAGCACAAATGTTAGAATAAATGACTGTGATGATAATAGAGCCTAAGAGGAATATGAAATTGACTTTTAGTGGAAACCAGACATACTTAGAGATCTAGGCATGTGACATACACCGCCTGAAAACTGATTTGCCAGACGATGACATATTGTCGAAAGAGAGTTTGTTTTGGCGGCTTTAATGGAGGTGCGTTGAGGACAAGGCATACAACGCGAATACAAATGACGCTGAGGGGTCGTTTCACTTATAAAAAAGCCATCGCCGAATAGGCCCGTTTTCTGTGATTAGCAACTTCCTTGCGTATGCTTGTGTTTCTTTATAACTGTTCAGTATCAAAGAAAAGGATATCTTACTCCACATCCACCTGGCATAGTCACAGCTATAACTAGCAATTCCAGTTGCAGACTGTCCCGTCGTAACATGAAGCGCCGCCACGTGGGTCTGGAACGTTACAGCAGAGAGGGCTGTGAGACGACGTCAACCAATAGTACGCTGACTAGGACGACACCAAGACAGGAGCGGCCTCTACACCAACAGAATATAAGCGCCGCGCCGCCCAGCCGCGGCCAGAGTGGGCGAGGAGCCGTCATACAAACGCTACAGCAGTGACTTACGAACCGTATTGTTTTGCTTGCATTGAAACTGTATATACCGAGGGGCATTGATTATTTACATGTCGCCATTTGCTTGCGACACACCTTTGTGAACAAGCAACGTTAAGTGTTGTCAATTTAACTTACTGTTATAAACTTCATTAATACGATTTGCTTCAATTGCTGTCTAACGATCTGAGAAAACAGCTTCCTAGGCACCCTATATTAGACGAATGGGTAGAATACAAAACAGATTACCTACCTTCTGTCTTCGAAGATCACTATGGTTTGATTTCTAGTGTTTCATATAAGTATCGACTGACTTACAAAATTTAAAATTCGTTAAAGATTTAACACAGTGAGGTGAGCTAGAAGTTGTGGTCACGTTTTGATGCAGCGTAGCAAACATCCTGCAAATTACTCACAGGGCGTTTGTCCAGTATCTGTGAATGAGAACTCTTAGCGACATCCAGAAAATTTTGCGCATAATTTCAAACGTTCCCTAACTATTGGTTTTTACCTTTCCCCTAGTCTATGGGTGGATTATATGAAACAGATAAAAGCAACATAACTGGATTTTGTGTCCTCATAAATAAAGGTTTACTAGATTGACATCAACGCCTTAACTCGTTTGTAAAGTACTGTGACGTCTGAAGTTGTTTCATACTTGGGAGATCAATCGTATAAGTCTTTGGTAGACAACGTGTGCCCTACCGACCATGAGCCCTACCGACCACTATTGGCCGTTCGGAGTATCATGAAGGGTGGTAGGTGGTAGGTTTTTTAAAACATTTTCAGAAGATTTTGACATAAATTATCTTGTAAGCCCACGATGGGAGAAAGGGCAGCACCTATCGTAAATTTTTGATCTGTTTATTGCAGATCGATGTCAACTACTGTGCAGTGCATTATATCAAAGTACGGTTGACTTATCGTAAATGTTATATCACGTGGTACCACTTGAAATTACAGGCAACAAAAATCATTATCTGACATCAGATAGCTGAAGTTATTTGGCAAGTAATTACTGTTATATGCTTTAATATTCTGTAACTGTAATTTTGTAATAATAACTTTATGAAGTAGGGCAGTAAAAGTAATTGCATAAATCACCATTTTAGTGGAACCGGTGGGCGTCAGAAAAACTTTGTGACTAACAGAGATCTAAAGATGGCGGTAACTAAACAAGGTTCACTACCCCCAGTTTAGTCGGTAGATTTCCCCACGGAAGTTGGTCTCATGGTTCGATTTCCCGTCTGCATGAAAGTTTCGTAAAAATTGTTTGTTCTCTCGTGTATACCCCCTATGTAAGGGTTTCTCTAACCAATGAAGGTACATGTACCCACTGCACATACTGTTACAGGGTGGGGGGGGGGGGGGGGGGGGGAAGGAGGTAGCGTCTCCCACGATGTCAGGCGAGTCAAAAAGGAATTTACAACTTTAAAATGATACAGAAATTTATTGAGACAACTTACAGAATCGATAGATGTGTCACATTGTAGCAAACAATCTCGAGTTTGGTATAAAAGTGTCAAGTGTCATTTTGGTACGATGTGACTGCCATTTCTGATGCGGCAAACGTCCCACCGGTAATCATGTTCTTCCCACGCTTGTAGCAGCAAATCGGACGTTACTTGTGCAACAGCAGTGTAAATTCGAATTTTAAGGTCGACTAAATTTTTTGGTAGGAGAGGAACGTACACGGTGTCTTTAAGGAAACCCTAGAGAAAGAAATCCAGTGATGTCAAGTCTGGGGAGCGAGGTGGCCTTGCGATTGGCCCATCACGGTCAATAAATCGACGAGAAGAGCGATTATCGACCAACCCTCATACATCCTTGAAGAAATGGGGTAGTGCACCGTATTTCTCGTAGTAAATCATCCCATCTCGGTCATCTTCATCGATCTGTAAAATTAAAAAGTTTTCGAGCATATTGAGATGCCAAGACAGACAGCGAGCCCGGTCCGCGCGAGTGAAACTAGTCATATTTATTGTGCACCGTGCTGACGCTCCTGGTGGTGGAATGTGGTACTGATGCACTTCGTGAATAGAACTTGAGATTGTTTTCTACAACATGTCGCATCTATCGATTCTGTAAGGTACCGCAATAAATTTCTGTATTTTTCCAAAGTTGTAAGGTTCTTATTGGTATTGGTTAAAAACAGTCTTGGTTGCAATTTTAGTTTTTTTTAAACGACGCGTTTCGCTTTATTTAGGCATCTTCAGGTTATCTTTTCTAGATGGATGCGAGAGGCGCCAAGATCTCCATAATGCGTTCCGGTTTACAGGAGTGAGTTGAAAAATAAAAAAACTAAAATTGCAACCAAGACTGTTTTTAACCAATACTGTTAAGCACTGGTTTGCTGTTATGCCACTTATGAACTGGAAGAGCTCTTTTTGGCTCATCCTGTATCATCGAGAATACACTCAAAAATGGTTAAAATGGCTCTGAGCACTATGCGACTTAACTTCTGAGGTCATCAGTTGCCTAGAACTTCGAACTAATTAAACCTAACAAACCTAACGACATCACACATCCATGCCCGAAGCAGAATTCGAACCTGCGACCGGAGCGGTCGCTCGGCTCCAGACTGTAGCGTCTAGAACCGCACGGCCACTCCGGCCGGCGAGAATATACTGTATCGTTTGTTCCTAACTAAATGCTCTAAACTTACAGTGAATTGGTCGACTGTTACGATACCACATAGTATGTGAGCACTGCGGTAACTTGTTCACTTCACTAATCTGAGTCATTGGAGTGGTCCAACAAAAGGACTGTTTCTCGTACTGTCAGTAGTATTAAACCTAAGTAAAGCGGAAATGATGCTGTTGATACGACCAGTTTGCTTCCATCTTTCGGCGATTGCGAATATGGACCGAAGACGGACAAAAGGAGCACCACAACTCCGTCTGGGGAAGGGAAGAGCTTATTGTTTGTGGAGGACAAAAGCCACGGCAGGCGTCTTGTAGATGTCGAGGACGCCGTCGTCGGTTTGCGCGCGTTGCGGTGGCACGGCGTGGGTGGCTGGCGGGCGAGCGGACGGGAAAGAGGGGCAAATATGTTTGTGGGTGGTGGTGGTGGGGGGGGATGAGGATGGGGGTAGGGGTGGGGGGGTTACGCTGAGGGCCGGGCTCTGTTGACGCGGTGTTTGCACTAAGTTGGCCGCGGCAGCGCCGGCCCGGCGGGCGGGCGAGCTTCCGCGCCGCTCGGACTTTGAGCGTGTTTACACGGGGCGCTCGCCAAGCCGGCGGCAGGGTAAATAGTTAAAATATCTGCAGAACAGGACTTGACCGCCCGGCCGCCAGTGCGCACCACCCGAGCCCCGCGGACGTTTGTTAACTCGCCAGGAAAAAAAAAAAAAAAGGCTGCGGTGAGGGAGCAGGAAGGGGGGGGGGGGGGAGGGTATGACGGGTGTGGGCAGCGCCGAACTGCTGCCTTTTGTGTTTTTATTTACCCCAGAAATATGAAGAAAGCCCGGCATCGAGCTGTTGCCTTCTGAGGCTTTTCCGAAGAGCCCACGGATGGCAGAAGGCAAACGAAAGAATAAATAGAAGAAGCCGTCCAGTCTTTTCGTGCGTGTCCGTATGTTTGAGCAACTGATAAGCCTCGCTCGCGGAGAGGCCCTGTCGCAATAATCGAGACCCATGTTCGCCGATAATCATTATGGCCAACAATAAACAATATTTATAAGACAGCTTCTTGAGACAGCATGGACAGTTTTAAGTCGTGTCATCTATTGGAAATAGGAGAGTACGTGATGCTGATATCGAAACCGCCTCGCCGATTAACGATAGTCGCCAGTGTGCCAACCAGCCTGGATGTGGTTTTTAGGCGGTTTTCCACATCCACGTAGGTAAATACCAGACTGGCTCCCATGTGCCATCTCAGATACACAGTGTGCAAACACTCTGAAAAACGATGTCAATTTTGACTATGTGATTACGTTAGGCCCTTCGGGACGGGTGACCTGACAGTACCTTTCAGATGCCTTTGGGTGTTGGGACACCATCCTAATGAAAGCATTTTTATGTGTATGGTAGCTTCTCCGCAAAACTGTAAAACCATAACAGTACCGACCAGACGTTATGTGGATAAAGGACACCAGCATGGAAGGATTTCGTTTGTGTAGGAGGAGCCTGCGTTACTGAAAGGCCAGCATATATCTCACCTGAAGGACCCACACATTCGTCAACGTTAAGAAGAATTCCGCTAATAGCTGGTAAAACAGTATGACCAGCCCTCTGAATGGAGGTTAGAGGGACTTCGGATTTATGGCTCAGATGGATAGAGCGTCTGTCATGCAAGCGGGAGGTCCCGGGTTCGAGTGACGGTCGGAGTACATATTTTCAGCTTTCGCCATAGAGGTATAACAACAACACCTGTCGGCAGCTGTGGGTTTCAATTACTTATCATTTATTCTAAAGAAGCTGCACGGTTATCAATGGTATCTGTTCTTTCGAGAACAGTTACTATCTTCATATTTCACCATCTAGTTCAGAGCAGTTTTAAATACACTAATATACTGAGCAAAAATGTTTCTGACGAGGGCAATGTGGATTCCGAAATTTGTCATCTGAAGTATGTGTTCCGAAAGAACAGCTGTGGGTGATGGCATATGAAGTCAGCGTTCTCCAGGGAAAGGAAACGTGATGAGCCACCGATTTCCTTTCTGCGGCGCTACATCCAGCGTAATAGGTAGAGTCCTGGGAAGACGAAGTGTAAGATCTATTTTCCGACCTCGTAAGGAGATGAAGATGCTGCGCGCTCTAAGAAAAGTCATGGTATCAGGTTTCCTGGGATTTATAAAATCCCTTGAGACTGCGCAAGCAATTACATTGGTCAGTCCATCATGCCGTACCGGACTGCCATGTAGAAAACCAATGACATGTTAAAAATTGAGAATTGGAGAAATCTGCGGTTGCTGAGCTCAGGTTCTCAACCATAAACAAAACATTGTTTGACGAAACAAGAATTTTGTCTCAGGCCCCTTTACACTGGGATTCTGTAATTAAGGAGGCTGCATAAGTGGGAATACACGAGAAGAGCTTCAACTGCGACAGTGGATATAATCGTAGTGGTGCATGGAAATCAGCTCTCGATGCTGAGAAGAGCCAGGGATACTCGTCGCAATTTTGTTTTTCGCTACGACGGGAGCAGTTGCGCCTCTATCGTAGATGTCGACACCATCTGCGATAGCACTACGTAATTACCGGCCGATCACAAGCCGCATATGTGCAAAAGCCACAACAGCAGCAGTTGTCACAGTCAGTTGCTCCTGACGAAGGCGATGGAGGTAATAGTTGAAAGATCGAGGTTTTACTCTGAATTGACGCCCCAAAAATCCGAGAACATTTTATACAAAATCATGATTACTTTTCCTTAGTTGTTTTTGACTGAATGACCAATGTGCTTTACCTTTGTGTTTCGATCTCTTTAGAACAATAGCAGTTATGTTACCCAGAGTATCTGTCGTCTTGCTAGTACAGGGATGTTATAGCCAATTTCCAGTTTAGTGAGTGAAAAATGACAAAAAGAGGCTAACCATCTTAGTAAACAGAAAAATAATTGTATTTACTTTATCACTAGTTTATGTGGAAATACGAAGCTGCGTGTGTTAATCATAAAGAAACTACTGTAGAGCATCGCGATAGAAGTTCATTTCCTTTCTGACAATAATGAGTGTGGCCGATCTAGTGCCATCCAGACAAAAGCACTATCTCAGTAACGCATCAGTCCCTTTCTTAAACTTTTTGTTATAAGCCACGAACCAAGCTGTTACGTGTAGGACTGGAGATAATGTTCTACTGTACTGCTATGAAAGGCAACTGTAAATTTCGGGAAAGATTTACACTGATTTCATTTCCGTTAAAACGTTTTCCCAATTATATTCTTACGCGCACTGCGTAGTCGTCGAGTTTCTTCAAATTCCTAGGCTAATTTACCGGGTGTGTGACATTCATCTACAAAGCCCGATCAGTTACTGTGATTACTTTTTCACCCAGAAATTTGATGCTACAATTACTGCTGCAGTGAGACACACAATGAAACCGTGAGAACGCGTGCTGCGATAACCTTTACGTAACGCCTTGGTAAACCTTAATGGACGCAGGTCATTAGCTGGCTTAATGCGCATCCACAGTGCAGTAACTAAAGACGGTATGTGCCAGGGTTCAGGATGTTGAGGTGGCTGTCGTGCAATATTCAGCACCACAGTTTAGTCATGCACGCCACCTTCACACGCCGCCCCATTAAGCAACTTCAAAGCTCGGCTTTCAGGGAGCCTCTTATACGCTACTGAGGTATTTAAAGAAGACTTTTGGTGCTACACTGCTGCCCTGTCTTCACTGGTTTCAGAATATCTTAAAACTTAAAATGTCTGATAAAGGGGATAAGACTTACATTTTTAAGGTTGCAAAATTGTGACGTATTAAAACTAAGGTCCTTCTGAGATAAGCAAAAAGAGAGTTCTTATAATGGGTGAACCAAACACCATCTACAAAATTTTCGAGATTGGTTTGATTTCTTATTACCATTTATCTCTGTACACACATCGAAATTTAGTTTAGCATCGCCTCGGTTCCGAGAGTTCCGGAATCTGTACAGAAAATTGGAATAGATATGATCATTAACATCATTTCTGCCCTTTTTATTGGTCATTAAAACCACACATTACATGCTGCACCACCATACAGCGAGACCTTCAGAGGCAGCGGTCCAGACTGCTGTATACACCGGTACCTCTAATACCCAGTAGCACGTCCTCTTGCGTTGATGCATGCCTTTGTTCGCCGTGACATACTATCCACAAGTTCTTCAAGGACTGTTGGTCCAGATTGTCCCACTCCTCAACGGCGAGTCGGCGTAGATCCCGCAGAGTCGTTGGTTGGTCACGTCATCCGTAAACAGCCCTTTTCAATCCAGCCAATGCATGTGCGATAGGGTTCATGTCCGGAGAACTTGTTGGCCACACTAGTCGAGCGATGTCGTTATCCTGAAGGAAGTCATTCACAAGATGTGCACGATGGGGGTGCAAATTGTAGTTCATGAAGACGAATACCTTGCCAATATGCTGCCAATATGGTTGCACTATCGGTTGCAAAGATGGACCTCGCCATGGCCGTCGGGAGTAAAGTTGCGCATGTAAAATTAGAGGGATTCGAGCGCGCACGGAGGCTTTCCGGCAGTCGTTCTTCCCACGAACCATACGCGACTGGAACAGGAAAGAGAGGTAATGACAGTGGCACGTAAAGTGCCCTCCGCCACACACCGTTGGGTGGCTTGCGGAGTATAAATGTAGATGTAGATGCAGATCATGCAACCTGTTGCGCACAGTTTAAGTCGTAACAACACGTCCTATGGCTGCACGGAAAGCATTGTTCAACATGGCGGCGTTGCTGTCAGGGATTCCCCGAGCCATAATCCGTAGGTACCGGTCATCCACTGCAGTAGTAGCCCTTGGGCGGCCTGAGCGAGGGCCTGCCATCGACATTTGCTGTCTCTCTGTATCTCCTCCATGTCCGAACTACATCGCTTTTGTACACTTCGAGACACCTTGTTGAGAACGCCTTCCTGGCACAAAGTAACAATGCGGACTCGATCGAACCGCAGTATTGACCGTCTAGGCATCTAGGCATGATTGAACTACAGACAACATGAGCCGTGTACCTCCTTCCTCGTGGAATGACTGGAACTAATCGGCTGCAGGACCCCTCTCCCCCCCCCCCCCCCCCCCCCGTCTAATAGGCGCTAGTCATGCATGGTTGTTTATATCTTTGGGCGGGTTTAGTGACATCTCAGAACAGTCAAAGGGACTGTCAACGTCTGTCTTTAGGAGTTCTGTGAACCGGGGTGATGCAAAACTTTTTTTGATGTGTGAATTTGTATCGCACTGAAAATATCCGCATGGTTGTGCGAATATCGTTAATATGGGCTGTGTGATTTGTTTCATCCACTCAGCCACAGTACTTGCCATAATTAACAGTAATGGCCTCTTTAATCTTCAGCCTTAAGCATGCATTCTGTATTTCTCCATTCGGTCTCGGTTTCGTTTCCCGGCACTGTTAGACGTATCTTAACATTTATACACAGCGGTATGGATGGGCTTACTGATGGGGAGTTGTCGATATCTACATCTACATCTACACCCATACTCCGCAAGCCACCTGACGGTGTGTGGCTCTTCATATACGGATTCACTGACTGCGATTGAAAAACAACACAACGACACAATGTTGAGCTATTTCCGCATCGACAGTATTCAACTCCCCTGTAATTTTCTTTCTCAGCGTTCTTGCAGTACTCTCTGTTCTAAGTTACACATTTACAGAAACTTAGATAAGAAACGAAATAAATCATTATTACTGTGGAGGTCATGGGTATCTTATACCAAATAGTCAAATCATATCCTTGAGAAATCTCAGAACTTCTATATAAATGAAGGTGCAAGGGGGAGAAGAGAAAGGAAAGAGAAGGTACTAATGATATTCTCTGTATCGCGACTTTACGCGGAATCAGCAGCGAAGCCCTCCGGACACTGTGTTTATCGCAAATGCACGGACTGTGTGCCCACTCTTCCCGGCCGACTCACATTCACACCTCGCTCCACCTATCGAGTCACCGTCCATGTCCTCCATGCTCGCTAATTTGGGATTCCCGCTGGAGTCAGAAGGTAGAAGTGCGTCTGCAGTGGCAATGAATTCACAACCTTCAGTGTGGAAGCACATTTATGTTCGACCTCCAGCGGGAGTCTAAAATTATTGTGCACAGGGGAAAGGGACGGAGACTGGTAATACAAATTTTTTTGGAAGTTTCTCCTTAAGGTATTGGTCTTGTACAGAAGTGAAGCTCGTGTGACAGACAATGCAGGAACGAAGGGAATTGATGCTTCTGAAATGTGGTGCCACAAAAGAGTGCGGAAGGTAGATGTGTAGATAGTATGATGAAATACTGAATTGAATGGGAGGGAAAATAAATTTAGACATAATTTGACTAAAAGACGGGATCGGTTGATAGAAAACGTCTTAAGGCATCAGTGAGCCGGATCACTGATAATGGAGGGAAGCATGTGGGTAAAAATTATCTAGAAGAACGAAGACTGGTTTGGTTGGAAGTGGGTTGCAGTAGTTCTGCATAGACAAAGAGGCTAGCAAAAGATAAATTAGTGTGGAGAGCTGCATCAAGTTGGTCTTCACACTGGAGACGACAAATTCCTGTCGATTAATATTGTGTTACACAATAACTTGGCGTTAAAACACGTAGCACTCTCGACTGTGTACGCAAAGCACTGTGGACTGTATGTCCGCTTGTGGTCTTGTGTACACGTCGGTGTTTTACTTAATTATTAATAAAGAGGGATTTGTGGAAAAGAATCTGAATAATTTGAATACTTCCTGCCCTCCCTGTGTAGGAAATAATGGTGAATTATGTACGGTTCTCTCAATATGAGTATGGGTGCTTATATCTGAAAGAACAATTCAAGTAATTTCGTTTGTGTACCTTTGCACATGCACCGTTCCTATGCCTTCCGGTAGAAAGCGCTAGTAGTAATGATGGCGACTAGTGAAAAGAATTTTTTTGTTTTGTTTTTTACAGTTTACAAGAACTGAACCAGTTTTTGCCGTACAGTGTGTTCCACAATAAGTTCCATTGAAATCCATCAAACGATAATAGCATCTGTAAATAGTATCATCAATTTGAAGTCACTGGCTGTCTTTCCAAAGGAAAGAGTACAGGACGACCAACAGTGACTGGAGAAAGCGTGGAACGAAATGATAAATAAATCAAGACCCTAAGCTGTCGACAGACATTTTGAAAATGTGTGCCCCGACGGGACTCGAACCCGGGATCTTCTGTTTACATGGGAAACGCTCTATCCATCTGAACCGTCGAGGGCACAGGGGATAGAAGTTCGACTGCAGGGATTTCTCCCTTGCGCGCTCCCCGTGAGACCCACATTCCCATCTTAATGTCCACACACTACATTCGTAGTGCCCCTGCCCATTACACTTATTACTCGCGGCAGACAATCTTATCGAGTCCCGTAAGAGTTCGGGCAATGCGTGTGCATCCAGCACAGACGAAGAATGTCAATGGCCGGTAAATGTAAATTTCGTGAGACTAGGACTTTCCGTCGGGTAGACCGTGCGCCGGTTGCAAGTCTTCCGATTTGACGCCACTTCGGCGACTTGCGCATCGATGGGGATGAAATGATGATGATCAGGACAACACCCAGTCCCTGCTCAGAGAAAATCTCCGACCCAGCTGGGAATCGAACCCGGGCCCTTAGGATTGACATTCTGTGGCGCCGACCACTCAGCTACTGGGGGCGGACAATGGCTGTTTAGCCTTAACTACATGAAAATCCTCATAAAGTGTGGAACGAGTGAGAATGTCTTTCACACGTAGCTCCAATAAATCAATTTGGATGGCTAGTCGTGAACCATCTGTTCCAGTGAGGTTTGTGTGGAGACTTTTTAGGAGACGATCAACTACGTCCTTATCGTTTGCAGTTTTTACAAGCTCTAAAGCTTATATGCTAGGGTTTACGTGCCATCTTTGCAAACGAAATATTGTTGCATGACGATGAGGATTTCCTGGATCGCGTTATCTTCACTGCTGAGACCACAATTTGAACTCAGTGAGAATGGGAACACACATAATGTTCGCATCTGGGAGTCAGAAAATTCAACGAGCTGGCACATTTGCAGAGTGGTGTAAATTAGATATCTTTTTTGTCCCGTATCGCGGCGGCCTTCCTCTTTCGGTGAAGCAACTGCAACTTGTATTTCCTGTCTGAACGAGCTAGGACTATAGACTATAGATATTTCCTCAAATGGAAGAACCAGAACCATGGAACTTATATCTGACAGCAAGTTGGTACACAGTATCACTAGCATAACTCAGTATGCCACTGGTTTAACGACGTTGTACCCAACCGCCGGATTAACCGCAAAGGGCCGGATGACAGAGCTGACATCGCGCTGTCTTCACGTTCATCCTGTCTGAAGCCATGCACTTCTTACCTCTGGGGATTCGTAAAGGATCATGTGTATGTACCTCTGCTACCATCCGATTCCGACTTAGGAAACGGAATAGAAACAATTATTGCAATAATTGCTCGAGACACACTGATCAGGGTTTCTGAAGAACTCGCCTGTGGATACGATATGTGCCTTGAGACGAAACGAAGTTACACTGAAGACTTAAGAAATGTTGGATTCGTTCTTTCAGTTGTTTTATTTATAAGTTTAAGTTAGACGTAATAAAAGCTACAGTCTTAATACTCCTGTATTCGTTTTGAAACACCCGGTATTACTATTGGTGGCATAAATTTGAATTCTATTCGTGGCCTACTGAATTTTGCAGCACTAGATGAATCGTTGGCACATCTTTCTACAATGTCATGTGGTTTACCAATACTAGATGACTCTTTGGAACATCTTTCTACAACCTCATGCGGCTTACAAAGCAGAAACTTATGTGGAAACTAGCTTAGCGCCCGCTACTTCGTTCGCTTAGATTGTATGGCCTGCACAGATTTTTTTGTTTTTCCTTAACTGAATTCTTATGTTTAGAAACTGCAATATCATCCAAGTTTTTCACATTAATTAAGGCCGTAGAAGCACGGTCTTCTCCGGAAGTCGGAGGCCTTTTTTAATTCTGCCATAGAAATTTCCATCTCCTAACACAATTTCTTTAGAAGTCAATTTTCATAGATGTAGCTTTAAAAATGTTATAGTAGTTCTTTAATAATGATTTATTTTCGAAACGAATTTTCATTCACATTTTTATCCCCCTTTGTGGTTTAATTTCCAAAAATGCTAAAGTGTGTATTTTTTATTTCCAGCCGAGACAGCAAATACTAATTTTCGTAGTTCAAATTGAAAATTGCCTTAATCGCGACATATTTTCAAAAAACCATTCAGCCCATAAACCTTCGCTTAGGGAAGGAATTTTCTAAAACCTTTTACTAAACGACACCTACACTGTGAGATTATTCTTTGTATTTTGTTTTTTCAGTCTTCAGTCTTCTGACTGGTTTGATGCGGCCCGCCACGAATTCCTTTCGTGTGCCAACCTCTTCATCCCAGAGTAGCACCTGCAAAGTAGCACTTGCAACCTACGTCCGCAATAAGTTGTTGGATGTATTCCAATTTCTGTCTTGCTCTACCGTTTTTGCCTTCTACAGATCTCTCTAGTACCATGGATGTCTCAACACATGTCCTATCACCCTGTCCGTTCTCGATGTCAGTGTTTTCCACACAATTCCTTTCCTTTTCTGCGCAGAACAACCTCATTCCTGACCTTATTAGTCCACCTAATTTTCAACATTCGTCCTCAGTACCACATCTAAAATGTTTCGATTCTCTTCTGTTCCGGTTTTCCCACAGTCCATGTTTCGCTACCTTGTAATGCTGTGCTCCAAACGTACATTCTCAGAAATTTCTTCCGCAAATTAACATATATGTTTGATACTAACAGACATCTCTTGGCCCGGAATGCTCTTTTGTCAGTGCTAGTCTCCTTTTGATGTCTTCCTCGTTCCGTCCATCCCTGGTTATTTTTCTGCCTACGTAGCAGAATTCCGTAACTTCATCTACTTCGTGACCATCAGTCCTGATGGTAAGTTTCTCACTGTTTTCATTTCTTCCCCGGGAGTAGACAACATTCCATTAGAACTACTGACAGCCTTGGGAGAGCCAGTCCTGACAAAACTCTACCATCTGGTGAGCAAGATGTATGAGACAGGCGAAATACCCTCGGACTTCAAGAAGAATATAATAATTCCAACCCCAAAGAATGCAGGTGTTGACAGATGTGAAAATTACCGAACTATCAGTTTAATAATTCAAATAAGTCACAGCTGCAAAATACTAACGCGAATTCTTTACAGACGAATGGAAAAACTGGTAGAAGCCGACCTCGGGGAAGATCAGTTTGGATTCCTTAGACATGTTGGAACACGTGAGGCAATAATGACCCTACGACTTATCTTAGAAGAAAAATTAAGGAAAGGCAAACTTACATTTCTAACATTTGTAGACTTAGAGAAAGCTTTTTACAATGTTGACTGGAATATTCTCTTTCAAATTCTGAAGGTGGCAGGGGTAAAATACAGGGAGCGAAAGGATATTTACAATTTGTACAGAAAGCAGATGGCAGCTATAAGAGTCGAGGGACATGAAAGGGAAGCAGTGGTTGGGAAGCGAGTGAGACAGGGTTGTAGCCTCTCCCCGATGCTATTCAATCTGTATATTGAGCAAGCAGTAAAGGAAACGAAAGAGAAGTTCGGAGTAGGTATTAAAAGCCATGGAGAAGAAATAAAAACTTTGAGGTTCGCCGATGACATTGTAATTCTGTCAGAGACAGCAAAGGGCTTGGAAGAGCAGCTGAACGGAATGGACAGTGTCTTGAAAGGAGGGTATAAGATGAGCATCAACAAAAGTAAGGCGAGGATCATGGAATGTAGTCCAATTAAGTCGGGTGATGCTGCGGGAATTAGATTAGGAAATGAGACACTTAAAGTAGTAAAGAAGTTTTGCTATTTGAGGAGCAAAATAACTGATGACGGTCGAAGTAGAGAGGATATAAAATGTAGACTGGCAATGGCAAGGAAAGCTTTTCTGAAGAAAAGAAATTTGTTAACGTCGAGTATTCATTTAAGTGTCAGGAAGTCGTTTCTGAAAGTACTTGTATGGAGTGTAGACATGTATGGAAGTGAAACATGAACGATAAATAGTTTAGACAAGAAGAGAATAGAAGCTTTCGAAATGTGGTGCTACAGAAGAATGCTGAAGATTAGATGGGTAGATCACATAACTAATGAGGAGGTATTGAATAGAATTGGGGAGAAGAGGAGTTTCTGGCACAACTTGACTAGAAGAAGGGATCAGTTGGTAGGACATATTCTGAGGCATCAGGGGATCACCAATTTAGTACTGGAGGGCAGCATGGAGGGTAAAAATCGTAGAGGGAGAGCAAGAGATGAATACACTAAGCAGATTCAAAAGGATGTAGGCTGCAGCAAGCACTGGGAGATGAAGAGGCTTGGACAGGATAGAGTAGCATGGAGAGCTGCATCAAACAGTCTCAGGACTGAAGACCACAACAACAACAACATTATTTAGCACCACTTTTTTTTTGTTTTTTTAGTATGTATTTAGGGACACATATTCATCTCATCACTCTGAGCTTTGACTATCTGAACATTAATATACTGAAGCATCCGTTGATAAAAGTTGGGAAAAGCTTCATTAACTGTTAATTTCATTCTTGCATGCTACGTACAGGCACGTTATGATGACAAGGCGCTAGTAGCAGTGAACTGGGGTACGTGGTGGCATACACGCTCGCCTCTGTATCTCTTAAATGGTATAGCAGTTGTTTCACCACGTACTCATTAGACTATTTATTCCATTCAGCAGATCATGTAACTCCTCTTCACTTTCACTCAGGATAGCAATGACATCAGTGTTTCGTATCAATGATATAATTTTACTTTGAATTTTAAATCCGCCCGCGAACTTTTCTTTTATTTCCATCATTGCATCTTCGATGTACAGATTGAACAGAAAGGGTGAAAGATTACATCCCCGTCTTACACTCTTTTAATCCGAGCACTGCGTTCTTGGTCGTCCATTCTAATTATTCCCTTTTGGCTCTCCCATAAATTATATATAACCCGTCTCTCCCTATATTTTACCCCTATTTTTCTCAAGTTTCGAAAATCTTACACCATTTTACATTATCGAACGGTCTTTCCAGGTCGACAAACCCTACGAACGTGTCTGGATGTTTGTTTAGTATTGCTTCCAGTATGAACCGAAACATCATAATTGCCTCTCTAGTGCAACTAAAGCCAAACTGATCACCATCTAACACATCCTCAGTTTCCTTTTCCATTCTTCTGTACATAATTCTTGTAAGCATGTTGGATGCATAACCTGTTAAGCAGATTGTGCGATAATTCTCGCACATCTTGGCTTTTGCAATCTTCGGAATTGTGTGGATGATATTTTCCGAAAGTCAGACGGTAAGTCGCCAGACTCATACATTCTACACACCACCGTGAAGAGTCACTTTGTTGCTACTTGCCAGAATGATTTTAGATATTCTTACGACATGTCATATATTCCTTCTGCCTATGTGATCTTAAGTTCTTCAAAGATCTCTTACATTTTGTTTCTAATGCTGGATGAAATATCTCCCCTATATCGACTCCTGTTTCTCCTTCTACCATATCAGACAAATCTTCATCTTCATAGAGGCATTCAATGTATAATTCCACCTATCCGTTCTCTCTTCTGCATTTAACAGTGGAATTCCCGTTACTCCCTTAATGTTACTACCCTTGCTTTGAATTTCAGTGGAGGTTATTTTTACTTCAATATATGCTGCGTCAGTACTTCTGACAATCATTTCTTTTTCGATGGCTTCACATTTATGATGCAGCAGTTTCGTCTTAGCTTACCTGCACTTTCTATTTATTTTATTCCTCAGCGACTTGTATTTGTGTGTTCCCGAATTTCTCCAAACGGTTTTATATTTCCTTCTTTCATCGATCAACTGAAGCACTTTTTCTGTTACACATGACATCTCTTCAATTACCTTCCTTATACCTATCTTTTCCTTTTCAACTTCGTTATTAATCTCTTAAACTTCAGCCTACTCATCATCACTACTACATTGTGATCTGAGTCCATATCTGCTCCTTGATACGCCTTACAATCCAGTTCCTGATTTCGGAATCTGCGTCTAACCATGATGTAATCTAACTGAAATCTTCCTGTATCATCCAGCCTTATGCAAATATACCTCCTCCTCTTGTAATTCTTGAACAGAGTATTCGCTATTACTAGCTGAAATTTATTACAGTTATCAGTTCGTCTTTCTCCTCTCTCATTTCTTGCACCAAGGCCATATTCTCCTGTAACCTTTTCTTCCACGCCTTCTCCTACAACTGCATTCCAGCCACCCACGACTATTAGATTTTCATCTCCCATTATGTACGCTATTACCGTTTCAATATCCTCATACAATTTATCTGTCTCTTCGTTTTTAGCTTGCGAAATCGACATGTACACCTGAACTTTTATTGGAGATGTTGGTTTGCTGTCGGTTCTGATAAGAACAACCCTATCACCGAACTGCTCACAGTAACACAGTCTCATCCCCTACCCACCTATTAATAACGAACCCTACTCCGGTTACACCATTTTTCGCTGCTGTTGATAATACGCTGTACGCATTTGACCAGAAATACTTGTTTGTCTTCTTTGCATTTCACTTCAACGACCCCTTCTGAATCTAGACTGAGCCTCTGAATTTCCCTTTTCAGATTTTCTAGCTTCCCTACCACACTGAAGTTTCTGACATTCCGCGCCGCGACTCGTAGAACGTTAGCCTTTCGTTGATTATTCTGTCTTTTCTCATGGTCACTCCCCCCCCCCCCCCCCACAAACAACCTCCCCCATTCGCAATCCCCTTCCGAAGATCCTAATTGGGGGACTATTCCTGAATCTTTTGCCAATGGAGAGATCATCATGACACTTTTTCAGTTACAGGCCTCATGTCCTGTGAACATACGTTATGTATCTTTAATACAGTGGTTTCCGTTGTCTTCTGCATGCTCATGCCGTTGATTATTGCTGATTCTTCCGTCTTTTTATGCAGTTTCCCACCCGAATTACGAGAGGTTGCCCTAAACCTCTGCCCACTCCTCCGCCCGTTTTGACAATGCCGTTGGCAGAATGATGACGACTTCTTATGTTGGAAGTCTTTGGCTGCCAATGCTGATTATTAATCAAAGATTAAGCGGTTGCGAGTATCGAGCCCGAGAGCGAGGACGTTCTGATTACGAATCAAAGATGCTGCTCCTTGACCACTGGTGCAGACATTTACAGTAAGATCAATATCCTCCCCAAATTTCAAGGTTCTGTCCTCAGTGTTTTGGACAGGGAAGTGATGAGTCAGTGAATCAGTCACCTCCTATTACATCCCCTTAGTGGTTTAATTTCCAGAAAACAGTCAAACACGAATTTTTTTAATCCTACCGAACAAGCCAGACTCAATTTTTCATAGATTTAGCATAAAAATGTTTTCATAATGAAATAGTTTCATAAAACCTTTGATCCTTTATTTTACCCCCCTGAAGGGTTGATCTTTGACGAACGGTAAAAAACGTATTTCTTTACTTCTGCGCGATAAAGCAAATGCCAATATTCGTAGATGTAGCTTCGAAATTGGCTTTAACAGCGAAATGATTTCATAAACTTCTCCTTCCCCTTTCTAACCCCTTAGAAGTGGAACTTCGAAAAATCTCTACTTAAACGATGCCTACAGTAAAGGATGGACACCTTCGTCAAATTTCAAGTTCCTGTCCCTTGCGATTTGAGCTGAGCAACGATGAGTCAGTAAGTTTGTCAGTACATAGAGCTAGACTGCGACCACAAAAGACTGCGTCGTTTACTCCGAGATGAAATTCTGTAGTGCGACTGTGCAGAGTGGGGGCAGAAAACTGTTGGATAAAGGGAAGTACTGGCTGAATTTTACTTTTGAACCGGATAAAATGCAGTGCACGGAACGAGTGGTACGGAAACAAAATCGTACTTGGTTAGTGCGTTGCCTTCCAGTGACACAGCGGACGCGGCGGGCGCAGCCAGGGGTGACTGCTTTACAGCGCAGCTTTCGGGTAGTGTGGAGTGGGGGCCCCGGTATGCAGCCGCCCACTGCGCCCGAATTATTGTGCGGGGGCGGCTGGTGCGTTATTGCGGAGCTGGCCCCCGCGCCGTACGTCTGCTGTTGCCCGACCGCAGGCCGCCCGCCCACGCTCTCTGGGGTCCACAGTACAGTTGCTCAGGAAACGCTGCCGAGCCCCTTACTGTCTCAGCACGTGCGCCACAAGGACAGCGCTTGCTGACAGCGTGTCACACTATCTAGGTCGATACGCGACACGTCTCTCAGTCCTCGGAATTATTTATTCATAGTGCAGTATTTGCCTCTCCTGCGCAGTAGATGTACCTTGTATAGGCGTCCGCAAATAGATTCCTCAGTGTATTCTCTGCTCCTTCCTCGTACAGCCTCTATTGAGATGCAGACGGGGACTATTGCAACACACTGACGAGCGGATTTCCAGCGCAGAATAACAGAATAAACAGGGCTACAGTTTATCTGCCCAACATCCGGCCTTAGATCCCACAATGGCAGACTTTGTGTTGTTGCACCACAGTGCAAAGTGGCTTACCACATTTCTGTGAGTCGGGAAGAAGTAGGTCTTTTTTTTTGTTTTGTTTTAGTCATCGATCTTCTGTTTTGCTGGGGCCCGCCTTGGATTCCTCTCCTGTGTGCCAACTTCTTCATCTCAGAGTAGCACTTGCAACCTACGTCCTCAATTATTTACTGGATGTATTCCCATCTCTGTCCTCCCCTACAGTTTTTGCCCTCAACTGTTCCCTCTTGTACCATGGATCTTGTTCCCTGATGGCTTAACAGTTGACCTACCATTCTGATTCTTCTCCTTGTGAGTGTTTTCCTTATATTCCTTTCCTCTCCGACTCTGCGCAGAACATCCTCATTCCTTATCTTACTATAAGCCACAAAATATTTAACATTCGTCTGTGGCACCAAATTCAGTATGCTTCTATTTTTTCCTGTTCAGATTCTTCCACTGTCCATGTTCCACTGTTCCAAACGTACATTCTCAGAAATTCTTTCCTCAAATTAAGGTCTACGTTTGATACTAGTAGACTTCTCTTGGCCAGGAATACCCTTTTTGCCACTGCTAGTCAGCTATGATGTTCTCCTTCCACCGTCTGTCATGGGTTATTAGACTGCCTTGGTAGCAGAATTCGCTTCATCTACTTCGTGACCATCAATCCTAATGTTAAGTTTCTCGCTGTTCTCATTTCTGCTGCTTCTAATTACTTTCGTCTGTTCATATTATATACTCAGTGGACTGTTCATTCCCTTCAACAGATCATGTAATGAAACGTCCTGGCAGATTTAAACTGTGTGCCGGACCGAGACTCGAACTTGGGACCTTTGCCTTTCGCGGGCAAGTGCTCTACCATCTGAGCTACTCAAGCAGAGGTTCCGAGTTAGAGTCTTGGTCCGGCATACAGTTTTAATCTGTCAGGAAGTTTCATATCAGCGCACACTCCGCTGCACAGTGAAAATCTCATTCTAGATCATGTAATTCTTCTTCACTTTCACTGATGATAGCAATCCCGCCTGCGAATCTTATCATTGACCTTCTCTCACCTTGAATTTTATATCCACTCTCGAAGATTTCTTTTATTTCCATCAATGCTTCTTCAATGTACAGATTAAATAGCAGGGCGAAAGACTATATCCCTGTCTTACGCCCGAGTTCTTGATCTTCCACACTTACTATTTCCTCTTTGCTCTTTTGCATATTGTATATTATCCGTCTCTCCCTATAGCTCTCTCCTAACTTCCTTAGAAATTCGAATACCTTGCACCGTTATACATTGTCGAATGCTTTTCCAGGGTGGCAAATACTGTGAATGAGTCTTGATTTTTCTTTAATTTCACTTCCATTTTCAACATTAACGTGAGAACTGTCTCTCTGGTGTCTTTACCTTTCGTAAAGCCAAATTTATCGCCATCTAACGGATTCTCAATTTTCTTTTGCATTCTCCCGGGTATTACGCTTGTCACAAACTTTGATGTAGGAGCTGTTCAACTGATTGTGAGATAATTCTCGAACATTCCGGCTCCGTGTATGATATTTTTCCGAATACCGGAAGATATATCGCCATAAACATTCATTCTACACACCAACGTGAACAGTTGTTTTGTTGCCACATCTACTATTGATTTTAGAAATTCTGAAGGAATGTTAGCTATTCCTTCTGCCTTATTTGTTCTTAAGTCTGCCAAGGTACTTTCAAACTCTGCTTCTAATACTGGATCCCCCATGTCTTCCATTTAGACCCCTGTTTCTTCTTCAATCATACCAGCGGTGTTCACTGTACTCTCTCTACCGATCTGCTGTCTCCTCTGATTTAACAGCGAAATTCCCATTGCAATCTTAATATTACCACTCTAGGTTGTAATAGCATACTCATTTTTCTTCGAGTTCTTCACATTTTTCAAACAATCATTTCGCCATCGCTTCCATGCAACCTCGGCCTTAGCTTCCCTAATTATTTCATTCGTAAGCGACTTATGTTTCTGTATTCCTGAATGTCCCTAAAGATTTTTGTCCTTCCCTTTTTCATCGATCAGCTCAAGCAATTCTTCTGTTACCCATGGTTTCTTCACAGTTACTACCTTCGTACCTATGGTTTTCTTTCCAGCTTCTGTTATGCCCTTTTTAGAGATGTATTTTTCAACTAAACCGCCTACAGAGCTATTTTATCGCAGTATGTGTAGCCTTAGGGAATTTCAAGCGTACTTCTTCATTCCTTAGTACTTCTGTATCCCACTTCCTTGCGTATTGATTCTTCCTGACTGGTCTCCGAAACTTCAGCTTATTATTCATCACTACTAGACAGTGATCTGAGTCTATATCTGCTCCTGGGTGAGCTTTACAATTCAGTCTCTGATTTCGGAGTCTCTGTCTGACCATGATGCAAATAGCTTCCCATTATCTCCCGGCCATTTCCAAATCTCCTTCTCTTGTGATTCATGATCAGAGTATTCGCTATTAGTGGCTGATATTTACTGCAATTAGTCCTTATCCTCTCTCATTACTAACACCAAGCCCATATTCTGCCGTATCCCTTTCTACTACTCCTTCCCATAAAACCGCATTCCAATACCCATGATTATGATTAGATTTTCACCTCCCTCCACGTATTGAATGACCCATTCAACATCCTCATAAACATTCTCTATCTCTTCATCTGCAGCGTCAAGTATACCTGAACTACTGTTGTCAGTGTTGATTTGCTGTCGATTGTGATGAAAATAACCCTGTCACTGAACTCTTCACAGTAAGTCACTATTTCCCCTACCTTCCGATTCACGAAGATATAACGAATACTATTCCCGTTGTACATTCTCTGCTACTCTAGAACTTACCCTTTACTTATCGGACCATAAAACCTTGTCTTTTTTCCATTCCACTTCAGCGACCAACTCTACATCTAGACTGAGCCTTTGCATTTCCGTTTTCAGATTTTCTAGATTTTCTCCGTCTTAGTAGCTCTGACATTCGACGATCCGACTCGTAGAACGTTATCCTTTCGTTGGTAATTCCCTCTTTTTCTCATGGTTGTCAAAGAAATACTTTGAAACAGCAGCTCGAGATAAATACAACATTGCTGAACAGTTACACTTGCACTACCGCCTGCGGAGCGCTCGCCTTAGCTGTTGTTCTCATTTCAGCGGCCGTCACTTAAGTGTCGCATACGTGTAGGAGAACCATGGTCAACTGTTTTAGAAAATCAACACTACAATTAAGCTTCTGCAACGACTAAACACGACCAAAGGCCTGGGAAATGGAACGCTTCCTACACGACGTTGCTAAGATCCTCGCTTCCGACATCTTGGGCATCCATCTGTCCATATTAAGCAGTGGGGGTACGTCAAAGTCGTCAATGACACGGTGTGCGAAAGAATACTTAATGACACCAGACACGGACTACGCTTTTGCCACGACGATTTCGGTGTGGTTATTGTCGACCACGCAGGCTTGGGAATGAAAACGATACGAGTTTTTAGAACTCCCGTTCCAGCTCCCAGCGGTAGACGTTATCGCGGCTTTCCGCCCCTGTGGCACCTTACATGGCCCCACTGCCGAACGCTCAGCGCAATTTCAAACTTCCCCGTTCTTAACGGTGTACGACCGATCACCATCGATCTCCATCGCTACGTGCCATCTTACCTGCTAACCAGTGGGTGCTGCGCGGTCGTCAAATACGACGGCCAACCCAAGACCTGTTACGGGTGTGGCAAATAAGGCCACCTCAGTTCTGAGTGCCTTCAACGACGAATCACCCAATTGCCAGCCGCTACCGCTGCGCATCGGCGCTCTCTTCTCCTCCCACCGGCCGCCCATCGGACAACGTACCAGTGACCCTTCCTGCTGCTACTGATACCGCCGGGGCCGACCCGTCGCTCTCACAGTCTCACGCTACTCCGGCGCCTCAACCAACAGCAACGACTTCGGATCCCCACCCGGCCAGTGATAAGATCGCCCTTTCACTTATCGTTCCCGCTACGGCCTCCCTCTCAGAGCACAGCGACTCCCGTCCATCTTCCGACACAGAGGGACGGACACGCAAAGGCGCAAGAGGAGGCACCGTACGGTCTAGGAACGAAACGAATCACCTCTCACTTAGGCTCCAGAGACCGTCAGCCCGACGAGGCCTCAGAGAACCAGCACGACGACACGAATGATGACAACATGACGCCGGCTGTGGCTTTGCTGCTGCCTAATCTGCTGGCTCGCCTAGATGCACCAGAACCAACGGACTCCACCCTTACGACTGCCACCGAGACGGCCTCCGTTCCTACGAACGAAATAGAAGGTAACAACATGACACCGACATCGCGTTCAATGGCGTGGAGTGACGAAGTCGAAGAAGACACAGACCACACGCTGGGAACAGAGTTACCCCAGACGAAGTCTACTTACGCCGCCGATAACGCAGTCTGATGGCGTGCGGCATGATCCGCCATTGCCTCGCGCCTCTTGACCCTCCGGTGACGGAATTCCCCTCCAAGGCGGGGTAAGACTCCAAACCTACCAAGTAGCGACGATCAATACTATTAGCTCCCCCGTGAAACTTCAACTGCTGCGGGAATGATATGGGTATTGGACGTCGACTTCGTACTACTATAGGAAGTACACTTGGCCACACAACCAGACATCACAGAATGTAACATCCTTCTCCTGGTGGCCACCTGGGAGGTAGCCATCTACGCCCGAGAAGGCATTCCAGTGGCTGATATGACATACCTTTCAACCGCCAGATGCATGGCCGTCACCGTCATGGGGACGCGTATTGTCAACATTTAGGCTCCGTCATGCTCCTCCAGCCGCAGATGCGACAGGGCGCACTTTTATTCGGAAGAAATAGCATCTTTGTTTCTTGGACGCTGTGACCATTACTTGCTTCGGGGTGATTTCAATTTTTTCATGCACCCTAAGGATCAAATGCCCCACTACAACACCTGTGAAGAACTGCGTCTTGTCGTCCGTGATCTGTTGCTTCGCGACGCTTGGGAAGTTCGTCACGCTGACGCACCTGGACATACTTACTAGACGAGTCACTCCGCGAGCCCCCTTGATAGGATTTAAGTCTCTCTGGAACTCACAGCTGCAGTCTAAGGTGCCGAACTTTGGCCCTTGGCTTTTTCGGACCACTATGCCTACATCTCCCGCATTCTCCTGCCCCAGCAAGTGGTCTGCCACATTTGTTCACCGTGGAAGCTGAACACCTCCCATCTTCATGACCCCGAATGTCTTCAACGTGTTACCGAGTCATGGACCACCTGTGTACTTTGTTTACCTAACTACTGCACGACATCGACATGGTGGCTGGAATGTGCCAAACCTGCCCTTCGACGTACCTTGATTCAGTATGGTAAGGAAGTAGTGCAGGGGGCGATGGTGCGGACCCAACGTCAAGATTCGGAGGAACAAGAACATCCCACCATGCATCATATCACCTCCGATAGGAAACACTTCCCAGGCCAAAATCGTCAATGCCTTTGTAGACCACTATCGCACAATGTACGAGGAAGAGACTTCCAACAACCACACCGAGGAGTCTGAATTACCACACGTAACTCGCACCCTTGTCAGCGACGAAGCGGACAAGCTGATGGGGCCAGTTGCGCGTGACAAAATCCACCGATGCAATCAACAAAGGTGCTCCGAATGAGTCACCTGGTGTTGACGGATTGCCGATAGAGTTTTGTCGCGCTTTCCTCGCACTAACGACGCCACGGTGGACGACGATGTTTCATGAACTGATGACGATGGGAACACCGTACCGTCGTCCTTTACCACAGGAATTATTATACCCATCCAAAAACAGACACCGGGAGTGACGACAGCACATTACCGTCCCCTGCCTCTGCTTAATGCAGACCATGAATTTTTTACACGACTTCTGGCGACGTGATGCCGTAAGATCCTGCCTAGTATTCTATCCCTGGAGTTTGTGTGAAATCTTATGGGACTTAATTGCTAAGGTCATCAGTCCCTAAGCTTACTTAACCTAAATTATCCTAAGGACAAACACACACATCCATCCCCGAGGGGGGACTCGAACCTCCGCCGGGACTAGCCGCACAGTCCATGACTGCAGCGCCTCAGATCGCTTGGCTAAACCCGCGGAGCCTATCCCTGGAACAGACATTTGCGGGTCGCTCATTTAATATACAAACGGCAACAGGAAAATGTCGTGATTTAATGGCACTGGCAGCGGCGTACAGACTCCGCGCCGCGGTGGTTGCCACTGATTTTGACAGCGCATTCGACAAGGTGCGACATCTTTTCCTGTTCTTAGTGATGAGCCGAATGGGTTATCCACCTGCCTTTATTGGTGTGATCCGGCGCCTGTATGGCACCGCCGAATCGCTGATTCAGGTGAATGGCCGTATGGCGAGACCAGTGACGATATGGCGTTCCGTAATGCAAGATTGCCCACTTTCGGCCTTACTTTGTGCTATAAACTGGAGCCACTCACCGGGAGTCTGACGAGCCACCTTTCTGGTCTCACTTAGTTACAGCAGAGTTTTCAGTGTCGTGCGTATGCGGAAGACTTCCTCCTCTTGGTTCGGGTGCTTCATTTTATATCAACGTACGGAGCTGCAGCGGGGAGTAACATGAATGTAGCTAAATCCGCGGTGATGCCCATTGGACGCGGCCTATCACACGACGACTTAGCACCTCTCCCGTGTGTATAGTAACTACGTTTCCTTGGTATCACTTTCACCTCCACCGTGCGCCGCTCCGCTGCCATCAATTTTCACCGTGCACTCCAAATTATCAGCACGGCGGTGCGACAAAATCTCTTCCGCCGACTCGATTCTTTACGACGTGTCCAATACTTCAATTGACATGTGGCGTCCAGAATGGTCCACATCGCACAGGTTCTCCCGCTGCCATCAACTATTGGACGCAGCCTCCAAGCTTTCGGTAAGCTCTTTAAAGTCCGCTACGAAACGCTCAACCTAGCCCCGCGAGCAGGAGGCCTCGGCCTTGTCAATGTGCAACTACGAGCCGCGTCCTTGTACATATCCAACATGCACAAGCAGTGGACCGGGGGGCACCTCACTTGCCGGCCGAGCGGTTCTAGGCGCTACGTTCGCAGGTTCGAATCCTGCCTCGGGCATGGAAGTGTGTGATGTTAGTTAGATTTAAGTAGTTGTACGTTCTAGGGGACTGATGACCTCAGAAGTTAAGTCCCATAGTGCTCAGAGCCATTTGAACCATTTTTGAGCACCTCTCTTACTCACAGTTGGCCGGAAATTCTTACGCCTGCGACCACAACGCCACCAGTACCAGTCGGACACATCAAGCACCATTTCACGCACATTTCTGATTTCATCGTCGACTTCAGTTATGCTCACACAAACTTACCGAACACGTGTTCTCCTCAACTTAAGGAATTTTACACTCCACAGATTCATTACATATCCAGCAACAACATCGAACTCAGACATCCATTCACGTGATGGCCCACGGTTTGGCGTCATATCCATGAGCCTTTCCTTCCCTCCAACGTCCGGGCAACATGGTACCATGTCGCAAGTGGAAAATTCGCCACAAATCGACGTCTTCACGCTATCGGACTAACGGACTCTCCACTTTGTTACTTTTGCCAACTCATTGTTGACGATCTCCGCCAACTGACTTGTGCTGCCACCAATGACGTCTGGAAACTTGGCCGACAGTTCGTTGCCTGTTATCTCCGCGTTTCACCGATTCAATTGACCCATGGACTTTTATCCATCCTGAGGATACTTGTTTCCCCGCTACTAAAAAACATGCGCTTGTATGGGTCAGGAGGTGGACGATCACCCACATGTATAATGATGGCGAGCACCTACCACTCTACTGCGCCTTCTTCGCCAGTTACCTACATACGATCTTTACGTCACCCCGCTCAGTTGGATGGTGCCACACGCTGACAACACTCCCGTCCCCCTGCTGACGCTCCGCGCTACTTTCTATATCGTTACCCACAGTGGAGTAGGCGCACGAACATGGGCCTCCTTTCTTCTATGCACTATACCAGAACACGCTGATTATTCCCCTAACTCGTGTATTGCTTCACACCTCTTAGTTTACATCAGTATTATTGTCATTATTTTTTTCCGACTTCTTGTTGATAAAAACTTTGCTCGCCTTGTTCGAGTGTAATGTCTAGTGTTATTCCAGCCGAAAGTATGGCACTTCTGTTGTATTTGAGCTTGTACCAATAAAGGTAATTTTTTACTTGCCCTGTTCCCGGTACAAAAAAATAAACTGCTTGAGGAAGTGATTCAGGGATTGGAGGCGGGAGTCATCACTGCCAGGCCTCGGGTTTCGACCACTGCCCGCCTTGTCTCCACCTACTCAGAACTGCCCACTCTACACTTTTTGTTTTTTATAAAAAAAGGTAACGTTCCTGCCTACCGTGTGCAACTTGCTTTCGTTCGCTATTCGTGAATGGATGAACCCCAGATATTTAATTCTTTTTAGCCGAGTTATAAGCAGGTCGGATAGATACTCAATAAGGGAATCATCAGACAACCCTCGAAAAAAAAAATGGTTGCGTCTTTGATTTGTAATCAAAACGTCTTCGGTTCCGGGTTCGAATCCCGCAGCTGCTTAAATTTTGATTAATAATCAGCCTTGGTGGCTGAAGACTTCCGGCATAAGATGTCACCCTCATTCCGCCAACGGCCTTGTCAAAGTTGGCTGAGGAGCAGACAGAGGTTCAGGGAACTCTCTTTTCCTGGGGGTGGGAAACTGCCCTAAAGGTGGAACAATAAGCAATGATCAACGGCATGAGGATGCAGAAGGCAATGGAAACCACTAAATGAAAGATACCTAACGTGTATCCATAGGGTATGTAGCCTATAATTGAAGAAGTGTCATGATGATCTCTCCATTGGCAAGAGATTCCCTAATAGTCCTCCATTCTAATCTCCGGCAGGGAAGTGCCAAGGCGGAGGTTACCATGAGGAAAAAGACTGAATAATCAACGGAAGGATAACGTTCTACGAGTCGTGGTGTGAAATGTCAGAAGATTGAACGTGGTAGGGTAATTAGAAAATCTGAAAAGGGAAACTCAAATGCTCATTCTAGGTACAGTAGGTGAAGTGAACTGGAAAGAAGACACGGATTTCTGGTCAGATGAGTATAAGGTGATATCAACAGCAGCAGAGAATGGTATAGCAGGAATAGGATTCGTTGAATAGGAAAGTAGGGCTGAGAGTCTGTTACTGTGAATAGTTCTGTGACAGGGTTGTTCTTAGCAGAAGCGACAGCAAACCAACACCGACAACGATAGTTCACGTATACATGCCGACGTCGCAAGCTGAAGAGGAAGAGATAGAGAAAATGTATCACCATATTGAAAGGGTAATACAGTAGGTAAAGGGGGACTGGATTGGAGTTATAGGAGAAGGAGTAGAAGAAAAGGTTACAGGAGAATATGGGCTTGCGGCAAGGACTGAGAGAGGAGAAAGACTAATTGAGTTCTGTAACAAGTTTCAGGTAGTAATAGCGAATACCCTGTTCAAGGATCACAAGAGGAGAAGGTACCCTTTTAAAAGTCGGGTTATACCGCAAGATTATAGTTAGATTACATCACGGTGAGACAAAGATTCTGAAATCACATATTGGATTGTAAGGTGTACCCAGAAGCAGATAAAAACTCAGGTCACAATATAGTAGTGATGAAAAGCAGGCAGAAGTTTAAGACATTAGTCAGGAAGACTCAATATGCAAAGATATGGGATACAGAAGTACTAAGGAATGACGAGATACGCTTGAAGTTCTCTAAGACTATAGATACTGCAATAAGGAATAGCTCAGTAGGTTGTACATTTGAAGAGGAATGGACATCTCTAAAAAGTGCCATCTCAGAAATTGGGGACGAAAACATAGGTACAAAGAAGCTAACTGCGAAAAACCATGAGTAACAGAAGAAATACTTTAGTTGATTGATGAAAGGAGGAAGTACAAAAATATTCCGGGAAACTAAGGAATACGCAAATACAAGTCGCTGAGGAACTAAATAAATGGGAACTGCAGCGGGCCATTGTGGCCAAGTGGTTCTAGGCGCTTCAGTCATGAACCGCGCTCCTGCTACGACCGCAGGTTCGAATTCTGCCTCGTGCATGGATGTGTGTGATGTCCTTAGGTGAGTTAGTTTTAAGTTATTCTAAGTCTAGAGGACTGATGACCTTAGATGTTAAGTCTCATAGTGCTCAAAGCCATTTGAACCATTTTTTTAGGGGCTGCAAGGAAGCTAAGACGAAATGGCTGCATCAAAAAATGCGATGAAATCGAAAAAGAAATGATTGTCGGAAGGACAGACTCAGCATACAGGAAAGTCAAAACAACCGTCAGTGACATAAAAAGCAGGCGTGATAACTTTAAGAGTGCAACGGTAATTCCACTGCAGAGGATAGAGAGGATAGGTGGAAAGAATACATTGAAAGCTTCTGTAAGAGGGACGATTTGTCTGATGTGATATAAAAAGAAACTGGACTCGATTTAGATCAGAATCAGAATTTAGAAGAGCTTTGGAGGGATAGATAACATTCCATAAGAATTCCTAAAATCATAGGAGGAAGTGGCAACAAATCGGCTATTCACGTTGTGTGTAGAATGTATGAGTCTGGGGACATACCATCTGACATTCGGAAAAGCATCATATACACAATTCCGAAGGCGAAAAGAGCTGAAATTTGCGAGGATTACCGCACAATCAGCTTAACATCTCAAGCATTTAAGTTGCCTACAAGAATAATACTCAGAAAAATGGAAAAGAAAATTGAGGTTGCGCTAGATGACGATCAGTTTGGCTTTAGGGCAAGCAAAGGCACGAGTGAGGCAACTCTGACGTTGCTGTTAATAATGGAAGCAAGATTAAAGAAAAATCAAGACACGTTCACAGGACTTGTCGTCGGAAAAAGCGTTCCACAATGTAAAATGGTGCAATATTTTCGAAATTCTGAAAAAAAGTAGGGGTAAGCAATAGAGAGAGAGACGGGTCATATCAGATATGTACAACAGACACGAGGGAATAGTAAGAGTGGTCGACCACGAACGAAGTGCTCGAATTAAAAAGGGTGTAAGAGAAGAATGTACCCTTTCTCCCCTGCTATTCAATCTGTTCATCGAGGAAGCAATGATGGAAACAAAAGAAATGTTCGGGAGTGGAAATTAAATTGAAGGTGAAAGAATAACAATGATACGATTCGCTGATGACATTGCTATCCTGAGTGAAAGTAAAGAAAAATTACTTGATCTTCTGAACGGAATGAACAATCTAATGAGTACACAGTATGGATTGAGAGTAAACCGAAGAAAGACGAAGGTAATGAGGAGTAGTAGATATAGGAACAGCGAGAAACATAACATCATAATTGATGGTCACGAAGTAGATGAAGTTAAGGAATTCTTGTACCTAGACAGTAAAATAATCAATGACGGACGGAACAAGGACGACATCAAAAGCATTCTAGCTGTGGCAAATAAAGGCATTCCTGGCCAAGAGAAGTCTTCTAATATCAAATATCTGCCTTAATTTGAGGAAGAAATTTCTGAGATTTTACGTCTGCAGTACCACTGTATGGTAGTGGAACATGGACTGTGGGAAAACCGGAACAGAAGAGAATCGAAGCATTTGAGAAGTGGTGCTACAGACGAATGTTGAAAATTAGGTGGACTGATAAGGTAGAAAATGAGGGGGTTCTACACAGAATCGGAGAGGAAATGAATATGTGTAAAACAATGATAAGGAGAAGGGACAGGATAATAGGACACCTGTTAAGACATGACGGAATAACTTCCATGTTACTAGAGGGAGCTGTAGAGTGCAAAAACTGTAAAGGAAGACACATATTGGAATACATATAGCAAATAATTGAGGACGTAGGTTGCAGGTGCTACTCTGGGATGAAGAGTTCAGTACAGGAGAGGAATTCCTGGCGGGCCGCATCAAACCCCAGTCAGAAGACTGATGAAAAAAAAAAAAAAAAGAAGAGGATTGAACCCGAGAGGACTGTACACCATCCTGGATCGCTTAGTTTCCACGGAAGAAACTGTTTGTGTGCCGCCCGTAATGTTCACAAAACAGCTTGGCAAGTGGTGGGATTATTGTCCACTTTTAAAGCAGGCATTTAGAAGTCAGCACACTAGATCATTTTATTTGGAGGTCGCTTCTGACATGTTAATACTGCTGTTTCTCTAGGGACATTATTATCATAAATGTTATTATATATTGTGCATGTGAGCTTTTACTGAATATATCAGCCACTTTCCTCATCCTATTAAGTAAATAGCAAGTAGGTACCTTTCATTTCACTGAGTACAAACAGTAATGTGAACTTGCAGACACGAAATTATGGTCAGTATGTTCTCCATCGCTTTCCGTCTGGATCACGGGGTCCTGGTTTCGATTTCCGGTGGGATTGGGGATTTTCTCTCCCCGAAGGCTGTGTGTTTGTGTTGTCTTTATCATTTCATTGTCATCATCATCATTCGTGAGAGTTGCTAGATTGGACTGCGTTAAAAATTGGACTGTGTGAAACTTGGGACATTGTACGGGCGCTGATGACCGCGCAGTTGAGCGCCCCACAAACCAAACATCATCATCATCATCGCTTTCTGGATGACCGCAAAAATAATTTGCAGGCTCTTGTAAATAGCAAAGAAGATTATTAGATTATTTTACTCACCGCCGCACAGTTCGATGTGCGATGTGATAAAAATGAACATGCCGACAGCGCAAGCTGAAGATGAAGAGATAGAGATAGTATATAAGGATACTGAAAGGGTAATGCAGTTCGTAAAGAGAAATGAAAATCTAACCGGCATGGGCGACTGGAATGTAACTGTAGGGGAAGGAGCAGTAGAAAACGCTATAGGAGAATATGGATTTGCTATGAGGAGTGAGAGAGGAGAAAGGTTAATTAATTTCTGCAACAAAATTTCAGCTGCTAACAGCGAATACTCTGCTCATGAATCACAAGAGCAGGAGAGCAAGAGCACATACTTGGGAAAGGCCGGGTGTTACGGTAAAATTTCAGGTATATTACATCATGGTCAGACAGAGATTCCAAAATTAGATTCTGGCTTGTAAAGAGTATCCAGGAGCAGGTATACACTCGTATCACAATGTAGTAGTGATGAAGAGTAGGCTGAAGTTTAAAAGATTAGTCAGCAAAAATCAATACCCAAAGAAGTGTGGAAGTACAAAGGAACGATGAGATATGCTTGAAATTCTCTAAGGCTATAGATGCAGCAATAAGCAACAGCTCAGTAGGTAGTACTGTGGAAGTGGAATGGACGTCTCTAAAATGGGTAATCATAGAAGCTAGAAAGAAAAACAAAGGTACATAGAAGGTAACTGCGAATAAACCATAGGTAACAAAAGAACTTGATCGACGAAACAAGGAAGTGCAAAAGTGTTCAGGGACATTCACGAATACGGAAATAGAAGTCGCTAAGAAGTGAAATAAATAGGAAGTGCAGGTAAGCTAAGACGAAATGGCTTCATCAAAAATGTGGAGATATCGAGAAAGATATGACTGTCGGAAGGACTGACACAGAATATGGGAAAGTCAAAACAACCTTCGGTGACATTCAAAGTATGGGTGGTAACATTAAGAGAACAACGGGAATTCCACTGTTAAGTGAAGAAGAGAGAGCGGATAGGTGGAAAGAGTACAATGGAGGCCTTTACGAGGGGGTGGATTTGGCTGATATGATAGAAGAAGAAACAGGAGTCGATTTAGAAGAGATGGTGGGAGGTCATACGATCAGAATTTAAGAGAGCTCTGGAGGACGTAAGAGCAAATAAGGTAGAAGGGATAGATAATATTCCATAAGAATTTCTAAAATCATTGGGGGCAGTGCCAACAAAAAGTTTATTCACGTTGGTGGGTAGAATGTAAAGTGTGGCGAAATATCATCTGACTTTCTGAAAAATATCATTCATACAATTACGAAGACTGCAAAAACTAACAAGTGCGAGAATTACCGCACAGTCAGCTTAACACCTCATGCAGCCAAGTTTCTGACAAGAATAATATACAGAAGACTGGAAAAGAAAATTGACTATGTGTTGGATGACCTTCAGTTTCGCTTTAGGACGGGTAAAGGCACAAGAGAGACAATTCTTACGTTGCGGCTGATAATGGAAGCAAGACAGAAGAAAAATCAAGACACGTTCATAGGATTTGTTGACCTAGAAAAAGCATTCGACTCTGTAAAATGGTTCAGGACATTCGAAATTCTGAGAAAAATAGGGGTAAGCTATAGGGAGAGACCGGTAATTTGGAATATGTTAAAGAGCCAAGAGGGAATAATAAGAGTGGACGATCAAGAACGAAATGCTGGGATTAAAAAGGGTGAAGCATAGGGGCGTAGTCTTTATTCCCTACTGTTCAATCTGTACATCTAAGAAGCAATGATGGAAATAAAAGAACGGTTCTGGAGAGGAATTAGAATTCAAGGTGAAAGTTTGTCAGTGATACAATTCGCTGAAGACATTACTATCCTGGGTGAAAGTGAAGAAGAATTACAGAATCTGATGAATAGACCGAATAGTCTAATGCAGGGTTTCCCAACCTTTTCAGCTGGCTGACCCTTCTTCAGTCGAAAATCCATGGCGGACCCCTAGTCAGTGAAGAGCACAGTAACTTTAAATTTCAGAGCAAAACCCATGGGAACTGAAAGCTTCTTGATGCAAGTGCAATGTCCCCAATGCCCCCCACCCCCCTCCAGAAGTATCAATAGCCTTTTGTTTAGATATGAACGAAAACAACTTAAAATTAATGATCCAACTTGAATTCCCACTGTATCCAGACACTTACTAGTGGATTTACTCCCTTTGTTCAACACACTATAGCCTGATCGAAATTACTTCGTAATTGACATTTCACACATTGTGTAGCTGCCTTCCTCCAAGAGCAAACAACGTCAAGTCCAAACTCTTCGCTGTTGAAAAGCTGCCGCTTGTGGTCTGTTCCATTCCACTGTTTGGCTACTGTTGTGTAAGGAGCATCCATATTTCGTAACAGTCGTGTGTGTGTGCGTGTGCGTGCGTGTGTGTGTGTGTGTGTGTGTGTGTGTGTGTGTGTGTGTGTGTGTGTGCGTGTGTGGTTTTTCGTGAAATCCGAAGAAAAATGTTCAAATGTATGTAAAGTCTATGGGACTTAACCTGCTGAGGTCATCAGTCCCTAGTCTTACACACTATTAACCTAAGTTTAACTTCCGCTAAGGACAACACACACACACACACATACCTGAGGGAGGACTCGAACCTCCAGCGGGAGCGGCCGTGCAATCCACGACGACATGGCGACCTAGACTGCGCTGCCATTACGCGCGGCTGTGAAGAAAAGAGGCACACTCATTATTCGGGATACAAACGCATGACGAAAGAAAAGAGGCCAAGGAATTGCCTTTAAAGGACTATGGTGACATCTGTTGTGCAATGTGTGGGAATAAATTCACCCATTTTCCATGCCAAAACCGGATATCGTAAGCCGACGTCCCAGTTTCGCTTTTGGTTGGTCAGGTAAACACTTCAAAATCGATTCTGAAAATCTGCATTTTTAAAGCCGTTTTGCATTTCTCCAATCGATTTTCGTGCCCATGTAAACAGCACGGAAAGTCCTGTTATTTTTACGTCTTTGCGTATCTACTGAACGGCAGCTGTCAGTCATAGCCGGTAGCTATCAGGCGGCGTTGCAACAGTGTACTGTCAGTCGGTAACTGGCAACTGGCAGGCGGCGTGGCAACAGTTTAGCCACAGTTGACAACTTCAACTACTACTTGGACATTATATCGTGGCAGTCAGCCTCGACTGTAAAGAAATTAGGAAAACAAACCAACAGTATCTCTTATTTCTATATAAGAAGATAAAGCATTTCACAGAACGTAAGACTTTTTTCTCAAAGGAAACAGTTCTGACAGAGGAGGTTTACCCTTTACAAGGTGGCACGTGAAAAGTTCTCATTTGTTTACGCTCGCAGACAGTGGCCACAATATAGTGTCAGAGTAATAGCAAGTAATTGTAATTGAAGTATGTTGTTGTTGTGGTCTTCAGTCCTGAGACTGGTTTGATGCAGCTCTCCATGCTAATCTACCCTGTGCAAGCTCCTTCATCTCCCAGTACCTACTGCAACCTACATCCTTCTCAATCTGCTTAGTGTATTAATTGAAGTATAGGCAGGCCATATTTTTAACTGAGAGGACGGAATATATTATAAAGAAAAGAAATTAGCTTTACAGATCATTTTACTTTCGTAACAAAAATATCAATGCCAACAGAATTCAATTAATAATTATTTTGTAAATGATAGAAGACAGACACAAAATTCCTACAGAGCTATAGTTCAGGTACGTTCACTGAGCGTCTACGATGAAGAATGCTTTCTTCTTTACAATAAATGAGTCTGTAGGAATAATAATGGAATCCTAATGTGATGTTTGAGGGTGCTTCTGCTGACACAATTTTGAAAAGTTGTGTTCAATTCTTGACAGCTGGAGAGGGATGACTGGTTCCCCATCTAGACAGCTTCGGTACTTAATTTTGTGGGCAGCGCAGATCGAGAATCCAGGTTCACACTTGTATGTTGTGGCAAACGGAAGAAGTACACGTTTTGCGTTTTCAACAAGGGGGTAGCATTTCTTGTTATCATAACGGATCCAAAAGTGTGAGTAACCGTCAATGTCAAAACTTGATTTCAAGGTAGGGTCTGTGGCAATTTCTATCAACAACTCATATTCATTTGATGATAGAATGTTCGGCTTTTTTGGATACAGTGAATGGGTTGACAACCCATTCGTATTTATGCAGCTTCTCATCTTCAGCTGATCGAAATAATGCTCCAACAATGACATCAAGCTTCGGAGATGTTCTAGGATTTGATGAAACAAATTCTTCCCAAGCGCCAATGTTTTGTATTTCAAAAACTCCTTGAGAAGAGGAAAACACTCGACCTCCCCCTCCTCGATACTCTGTGCCCAAAAATTGATTTTCCTCTTGAATGCTCGAACATTGTCGATAGCAGTGACCTTTGTTTCACTTTTCCCGTGAAGTGAAATATTCATTACGTTCATTTTGGAGAAAATATCTGACAACTTGTCAAGTATACACTGCCAATTTTCGCCATTAATAAGGTCTGCTAATTTAGTGTTATGCTCCAAAAAGAAAGCTAAGACTTCCAATCTTAATTCGTACAACCGAAAGAGTGCATTCCCAAGTGAGAGCCACCTCAGTTCTGTGTGGAGAAGCAGGGAACGATGAAGGCTTCCCATATTTTCACACAGTATTGTGAAAACTCTTGACTTCAATGGCCTTGATTTTATATAGTTAATGATCTGAATGGATTCGTGTAAAACTTTCTTGAACGAAACAGGCATTTGTTTCGTAGCTAAAGCGTATCTGTGGAGAGCACAATGACTACTGCTGCAATTCTTGGCGTTTTCTTTTATTTCCGTTATTGCTCCGATTGTAGGACCCGTCAAAGCTTTGACACCATCTGTGCACACATCTATGCAATTAGACCATGAAAATTCGTTAGTCCTTAAAAAATCACCCAATAGACGGATTATTTCAGCACCTGTTGTATTGGCAGGTAGTGGTCTGCACAATAAGAGGTCCTCATCAAAATAGTCCTTAAAAAATCACCCAATAGACTAAATATTTCAGCACCTGTTGTGTTGGCAGGTAGTGGTCTGCACAATAAGAGGTCCTCCTCAAAACATCCAGAATATTCATAACGGACAAAAGCCAATAAAATCGCTAATGCTGCAACGTCAGTGGATTCATCTATCTCCAGAGAAAATGAATTGTGTTGGATGCGAGAAACATGAGTGTCTTTCACATCATTTGACATGTCAACAATGCGTCTCTTGACAGTATTGTTTGATAATGGCACCGAAGATACAAGCTTTACTGCCTTTTCGTCTCTCATGCAAGAAACTATTATTAACACACGGCTTTATGAGATTTTCTGCAATGGTATGGGCTTTGCCTGTTTTTTCCACTCGATAACTAACCAATTTAATGAATTTTCATTAATTGTTTTTGCATGAGTTTTCATTCAATTCTGAGAAGCAGCTTGTTCATCACTCTTCCTTTAGAAAAAATCGATGTCTTTAACCTGGGTATCCAGGTGTGTACGTTCAAAATGACGGCGCAATTTAAGTGGGACCATTGAACTGTTCGGGAGGACTCGCACACAAATTACACACTGAGCTTTACCCTCCTTTGTCTCCATAGAGCCCATTTCTAAATAGCTTTCGCTGTACTTAGGCTTCTTGGTTATTCCACTTCCACAGGATATAGCAACCAATGGAGTACTTGCAGCGCTTTCACATAATAAATCCGGCTGTGGAGCTTCTTGTGGTTGTTCTTCCTTTGGTCGTCCTCCCTCCACATTAATTTCAACTGGAAACTTCCCTTGCTGTGGAGGCGATGGAGGAACTGCACCATTCTTCAATGATCCTGACTTCAGCCACCGATCCATGTTAGAAGTAATAAACTGGTCAAAAATCGACTTATGAAATAGTCAGTGCACTGAAAAAGCAAGTTTAACATTTAATGATGCCTGGGGCCGCATTCGGGCCAGCGAGCGCTGTGATTGGTCGACAAAGCTCGCTCCGCGCATGCGTAATAGGTTTCAGCGCCTCTAGCGCCTTGAGCCGGCGCACAAAACGACCCCTGTATTGTTGCGAAACAGTCGATGAAAGAAGCCGCATTCTCCGGCACTAAACTGTATATCCGTTCTTACTTAGGAACCGTAAAGGCTGCTTGGATACGACCTGAAGTAAAAGTACATATGTTTTTCACACGAACAAAAAATAGTGTTGAATTTGATTTTCACATTTTTATTCAATAATTTTACTCATTATTTTACACAATTTGGTGATAGGTGGCCGCGGACCCCCGAGAAAGAGCCGGCGGACACCTAAGTGGTCCGCGGACCGCACGTTGGGAAGCCCTAGTCAAATGAGTACAGAATAATTGGGATGAGATAAGGGTAGATATTTTTTACGAAATATTTTCTTATGAAAACAGTTTTAAAGCTAAATCTACGAAAATTTAAATTCACCTTCTCAGTTAAAAATAGAAAAATGTGTATTTCACTGTTTTTGGAAATTCAGTCCCTATGAGGGTGAAACGGGGAATGGAAGGTTTTATGAAAATTTTTCATTGTAAGGTATTTTTACAGCAAAATTTTTAAAAATTGGTGTTTGGCTTCTCAGTTAGAGATGGAAAAATACGTGTTTCACTGCTTTCGAATTCGAAATTCAACCCCCAGTGGGGTGAAATAGGATCAGACTGATTTACTGACTAATCATTGCCCAGCTTATATAGCTAAAAATAAAAACTTGGAAGTTTGGAGAGGAGGTGTATCTTACACAGGAGGCTTCGTTTAAGAAGGTATTGTCTGAAATTCCACTCCTAAGGGTGTGAATTAGGGGAAGAAAGGATGTTTGAAAGTATGTCGCTATTGAGCGCATTTTGAAGCTAGAACTACGAAAACTGGTATTTAGTTTCTCACTCAGAAAATTAGAAATACGTGTTTCAGCATTTTTGGAAATTCGGCCTGTAAGGAGTAAAATAGTGGGCGAAAGAACTACTAAAGAACTTCTAAGGCTGCTTCTATGAAAACTGGTATTTGGCTTCACTTTTAAAAATAAAAAAAATAAAATTCAACTCCTAAGGTAGTGCAATAGGGGATTACAATTTTTTTTTAAATCTGTCGTTACATTAAGACAAATTTAAAGCACAATTTATGAAAACAAGTATTTCAGCAAATGAAAAGCGCTAGTTTAAAATGGTTGGTATTTCACTTCTCTGTTGTACTTAAAGAAATATCTGTTAAGAGTTGATAGTTGCTGCGGAAATATCTCCACAAAAGGCATGTTTAACAAAAAGTTCCGATTCTAGCTACCAGAATCGCTTTTTCATCAGAAGTGCATTCGGAGAGGACCTTGCTTACATGACCTTAACTAGCGTGAAAGCCCGCATCTCGTGGTCGTGCGGTAGCGTTCTCGCTTCCCGCGCCCGGGTTCCCGGGTTCGATTCCCGGCGGGGTCAGGGATTTTCTCTGCCTCGTGATGGCTGGGTGTTGTGTGCTGTCCTTAGGTTAGTTAGGTTTAAGTAGTTCTAAGTTCTAGGGGACTGATGACCATAGATGTTAAGTCCCATAGTGCTCAGAGCCATTTGAACCATTTGAACTAGCGTGAAAAGTTTTCGTGTTGCAGGTTGTGAACAACATAAAAAGATCGATTAAATAAAAACAAAGACCATATCTGCAGGCTACACAGTCGACGCGAGCGAATCAGTGGGTTCTAAGCTATTCACGGAATCCATGGATATAGGATACTTGCACGATCTGCAAAGTGGGATAGGCGGCGATCTGACGACAGAGTGCAATGCTGATGTGGACAGAACCGTTTCGAAGCAGTCTGTTCAGCACTTGTTGCCAGGCGACCGTTTTCTCCCCTGACGTAAGACCCAAAATAAGAAGACAGATCAAATCAGAAGAAATTAATCTCCACAGATAAATGAGACATGAAACACTACCATCGATTGCCAGATGTATGTATGTACGCCAGTATGTAGATTACAATTTCGTATACTGAACTGCACGTACAACTGCACAAGAACCATCTTCGAATAGATACCGCACTTGGCTGCAGGCGAAGGGATGCGCTGTGGGTCATAAAATCCTGCTGGAAAACAGACACTGCAGAATACACGGATGGTCGTCTGGGCCGGAAGCACACGTGCGATGGTCTTCGTAGGGCGATCAGACTGGACAGTGCTTTGAGGAAAGCCAACATGGCGCCAGACGCAGTAAAATTCATAATGCTGAGTGTATCTCGAGGTTTGGCAGAGTCTCGGAGAACTGCTATTGTGGACTTAACAGCAGACAGTCAGAATTCGTCGAAACACACATTTGTTCAAGGTAACATCTGAGAGAGTTTACTGAGAACAATTACATTTAGGGCACCTTTGAAGATGGTAAGAAACAGACACCGTACTCAGGTCTCGTAAGTTAAAACGGTTAACGAACTGTAAAAACAGCTAACGTTGGTTAACATAAAGAATTCCAAGGTGGACATAAGAAACACGATCTTGCTTACAGAGGTCCACGCCTAATTCCCAGCACACGAATTTAGTAAGAGGGAGAGAGTTTGACACAGTTTGTAGCAACAAATTTAAAGAATTTTGTAACTACTTAAGCAGATGAAATGATACTAAGGCAACAAGACCAGTGTCTTTAAAGATAACTACTTACTGGTTGGCACTTGCAGTATTTATCATTCAACCAATAGAAATTATGTGACACCAGAATAATGCAGAGATCTGATTCTAGCTTGTCGGAAGTGGCATGCAGAACGTTACTTCTCAGGTGGACTTTGCAGTCAGACTTCTGATTTCGGCATCTCTGGAGGCAGACGATTTCTCTGCCGGACTTCACTTCGGCTCTTATGCGGCTAAATTGAACTTAGACACAGACGCAAGTTGTGTGGAAAATCGAATAACTTTTATTCAGTTAGTTCACTCTTCATACTGAGACTTGCTTGCAGTTAAAGGTTCACCATGAATTCAGCTCCGGCCGTCAGTACAAACATGTATTCATCTGTAGTAGTTTCTGTAATTTCCCGCTAACCTTCGGCAATCATGGTAAGACTTACATGAATAAAACTACTGTACCCAGATACGAGTCCATGTGATTCACATTCCAGATCCCTTTCCCACGTTTTCCAACGCTTTAGCTTATTCTTTTCAATTACTGTTAAACCACTTCTTTCGCATTTACGTGTTATAAATTGAGTTAATTGTGATCCATGTTTAACTTCGTAGACGTAAAAACTTCTTTCTCTTTGTTTTGGTAGATAGTGGTTAATTTACGTCAGATATACAATGCCATTTTAATACATCCATCTAAAGATCCACTTATTTCAACCGCCACCACCAATAAATCGAAAACCAACAACTTACAGTTGGGCGGCTCTGCTCACGTTATCTTGAGGTGCGAACTACTGGTGTTACAGTTAGACTATGAAATTTTTCCTAACATAAACTTTACTTTTGAAAAATGATTTGCATTTGCCATCTTAATAATCATTAAGTTAAGTGAACTAAACAATTCATAAGCTGCTCACACGTAATCTTTTATGTATTTCGTTTCAGTAAAGTGAGGATAGTTTATGTTCGTGCTTGTTCTGCTGAAGTTCATTGTAGAACTTTTGGAGGGGATTTCATTTGTTTTGCGTGTATGTGGTATCTGAGCAGTTTATTGTAGGTTTTTTTGTCTTATTCTAATATTAGGTGTATTGGAGTGTGGAGATTTCGTTAGAGTACGTTGTATGTTACAAGAGAATTAACAAAGTCCGGCGCATGCTAACTATGACATGTCAGAGGGTGAGTTTAGAAGACTGAATATCCTTTCACATGTAGTGAATCTCACATTTGTTGGTGGTCAATGACCAACACAGCCACCTGTTCAGTGGAATTTTTATTTAAGTGTCGAGTTATGATAAGGAAAGGCCTCCTATTTTATTCACTCTCTGGAAATTGTTTTTCTCTATTATGTGGATATATCTTGGCATTTTTATAGTGATGCCTCTCACGCTTTCTCGGAAACGACCCAGAGTTTTCCGATATTCGTATAATGGCCGGATATTTTTGCATTATCCCGAGACACTGTTTTGTACGTACGTATATGATGGTTCGAGAATTATATGTAATGTTTCCAGTTTCACATGTTATGAAAAATTTAGCAAATGTAGTTATGTCGCAAAAGCGGGTGACAGCGTCCCAAGTGCCAAAAGCGCTATTGTGTATTGAAAAGCAAAATAGTACATTTGACGGTGGAAAGATAATGTCCTTAAAACCAAACCTTTGCTAAGTTTCTCAACCGAAACTACCCCTTTTTTCAGTGTTGTAAAGGCAGTTACAGAGTGCTGTACTGTGCGCAAGACAAATGTGATTTTATTTTACGTTGCTAAGTAGCTTCCAAAGACAGTATCAGCAAAAGTGACCACATTTATTCAAGGCATTACATATACAGTTTGAATCGTATGAGGAAATTCCGGATAAAATACAAAAGTTCACTAAAAATCAGTTAGAACAAAAACTGGATGAGTTAAACATGCCTGATTCAAAGTTCAATCCATGTTAGGCAGCCTGCTGGGCGTAGTTCCATGTGTAAATATTTGTAAACCAGAATAGGAATATAGAAGGTCCCTTGAAGGTTACTCGATGACAACTGCTAGGTATCTCGTGGATATCCCCAGGGCCGGTTTAGGGCCCAAGCGACTCAAGTGGGTGCTTTGGGCACCAGGCTGTGTGGGGCACCAACGGCACTCAAGTGGTGAATTTGGATGCAGCATGTATCACAAGTAGTAGCGAAATCTCAAGCAGGTGAACGTGGAAGGAAGGGGAAGGGGTTGTGGGAACAACTGATAGGTCGCTTGTGTGGAGGAATGTTTTCGCACCAGCTCCGGTAACTGCTCAGAGAACTCGGAGGTAACAACTGAACACTTCATGGAATTACTATTCAGCCGACTGTCATGCAGCCTCCTAAGTACTTTCCGAACATAAGGGAAATTGTCTTGCTCTGTTTCTGTGCATGTGACTGGCAAGCTATAATGCAGGAAATCTGTTGCTGCCTCTTCGGCTGGCGCCTTGCATAAGCCTAAGCATGAACGTGTTACTTTAATACTATTGAGTCTGACAGATAGGCAATCTAACAGATTTGGCTGTACTGCAGGAATACCTAATGCACGAGGACACAGCTGTCTGACCAGTTGTCAAAAAGTATGGACAGATTATATAGCACAAAGGGTAGCAGGAAAATAAGAACGTCGTGATGAGCAGTAGATATGGGAGTCATGACTCGTCAACATCAAAATTGGAAAGGCACATTGGTGGATGAAACAAGAAAACCTAGTATTTAGGAAGCAAGGAAGGTATCACCGCTATACTGCCTCAGTTGAAGAAATTTTCAATCTGCAAGGATATCTTCTGACTCAGATATTGAGACAGAAATCAGGGAGAAGCTTCGGAAGGTGTAAGTTTCTGAGAACAACTCAGCGTTAAGGTGAAACACAGGTTTTTGGAAATCCAGAAGTGCGGGATTAGCCGAGCGGTCTAGGGCGCTACAGTTATGGACTGTGCGCCTCGTCCCGGCGGAGGTTCGAGTCCTCCCTCGGGCATGGGTGTGTGTGTTTGTCCTTAGGGTAATTTACGTTGAGAACTGAGTAAGCTTAGGGACTGATGACCTTAGCAGTTAAGTCCGATAAGATTTCACACACATATGAACATTTTGAAATCCAGGGAGGAAGAAATTGGTAGCATCTGAATTGTGATAATATTGAATAATGTTAAAAATTAAGTGTACGTCTAAAGCACAAAATGAAATTGTACTAAATCAATAGGTGAGAAAAGAAGTCTACATAAGGCACTTACAAGAAAGAGTGGCAGGTTAGGACTGTTATGATATCCATGAATATTTAATTTTGAGCTGGAGGAAACAGTGGAGGGTGAGAAATAATAGGGCGGGGGTGTATGAAAATTAGAATATACAAACCTTTGAGGATATTTGGCTTAGTAATTGTGTGAATAAAAAAAGACCGGCACAAGATAGGAGTACATAAAAGGCAGCATCAAAGTAGTTGAAGGACTAAACTACAAATTTATAAACGGCCTGCTGTTGACTATGCTCTTTTGAAACATGACTACGCCGCGCGGGATTAGCCGAGCGGTGTGAGGCGCTGCAGTCATGGACTGTGCGGCTAGTCCCGGCGGAGCTTCGACTCCTCCCTCGGGCATGGGTGTGTGTGTTTGTCCTTAGGATAATTTAGGTTAAGTAGTGTGTAAGCTTAGGGGCTGATGACCTTAGCAGTTAAGACCCATAAGATTTCACACACATTTGAACATTTTTTTTACAATAGGTCCCTTTGTTTAGTTAAGTTGTACCATACATTTACTTTCCCTTGAATTCGGTTCAGCACTTCTTCGTTATCTGAATACTTAGCCAATCTCTGCCTCATGATGACTGGGTGTTGTGTGATGTCCTTAGATTAATTAGGTTTAACTAGTTCTAAGTTCAAGGGGACTGATGACCGTAGATGTTAAGTCCCATTGTGCTCAGAGCCATTTTTGAACTTAGCCAATCTTCAGCCATTTCCCTTTGCACGACATTTAAACAAATTCTGCTCTCATCCTATCTGAACAGTTTATTGTCCATGTTTCACTTCTGTGCACAGCTAAAATTCAGATAACTACCATTAGAAAAAACCTCTTACTCAAATTTATATTAGATAACAAATTTCGCATTCTCAGGAGCTATTTTCTTGGTGTTGCCATCCTGCTTTATACACACCGTCTACTTGGGTCATCGTCAGTAATTTTCCATAATTCATCTGCTGCTTTTAGTGTCTAAGTTCCTAAGATAATTTGTCTTACTTTTGTTGATATACACGTTTCAAGACATCATCTAATCCTTTGACCCAATCGTTCAAGTCCACTGCCGTCTGTGGTATCTTCGTCCTGAACATCAATTGCCTTACGAAATATATCTGTGGTATCCTTCATTGCTTGCTCAATATGTAGATTATACAGGATGGTCAGAAACCGGCTAAAAACTTTTAATGGTGTTGCAGGGTAGGTTGTGCTGAGAAATAATTGTTAAGAGAAAAAATCGATACAGTGCGCCGTTTCCGAGTTAATTATCATTGAAGTTAGTCCCAGTCAGACCGTTGTACGCACAAATTCAAGCGCCACGACAGACACGCCGTCGCCAAACGTGTCTTTCATTTGGTTTCCTAAAACCGAACGAGACATAGACATGACATGAGACGATAGAGAGGAACCCGAGCCAAAGGCAGAACAGTTTCGTGAACTAACATCAACCCTATTAGAACAACTGGCACTAATTGCGTCTGGGGAGCTGCTTGAGTTTGCGTGTGCGACGGCCTCATTGGATAACTCAAATGCCAATTAACTCGGAAAAGGTGCAACGTATAGAAATTTTTTCTTAACAATTATTTCTTAGTGTAAAAGATATTTACAAGATTTGCATGTACCCATATTTGAAGCGCTACACCCATGGATCACTCACTTCTCAGTTACTGCGTAGCTTTCGTACCCTTCAACTCCAACAGTAATAGTTTTGTTTTCTGTACAAGTTACGAATAACCTTTCGCTCCTTGTGTTTTGCACCTGGTAACTTCGTCATTCTACCGGTGACAGAACGTAACGAAACATTTAAAATTTACTGTGGTATAAGTATGTACTAGACACTGTGTCGTCACGTTCAGCATGAAATAATACAGTGGATAAGGAAAGTAAGGATATTTGTTAATACTTCCAGGGCGCCTCCCATGAGCGCCGCTTTGAATCCGTATCTTACCCAACATTGGGAGAATTACCTCGCGCACGTTTGGTGCCATAAGCTGCGAGATTACTGCATTATCAACACGGCGCCGCGGAACGCGACGTAAATTGAGATTTCTGAGCGTTATCGGCTTCCGATGAACCACACTATCGGGAACGTAGCACCGCCGTGCGGGTCCTCCCAATTAATGCAGCGCCAGGTGTTACCTCGCTACGGAGCGCCAACAGCAGACCAAATGAGGATCGCCACAACGGAACTGCGACAACATTCGTGCTCCGCATATTCACCCACTGTGCAGCGGCATGGTCGAGAGGCAATGATCAAGTATGATCTGCGGTGGCCCTCATCTTCATTTCAGTCATACCTAAGAGCTCCAACATCCGTACGTACCCTGTAACGCAGCGCACAATACAAGGCAAGCCATTAGCTACTCTTGTCCTGTCCTATTTGGGCAAATAGAGGGAGGAAAGATCTCGTGATGGCACACACTCAATGGATAGCGAAAAACCTTCGCAAGTACTCAGACTGTAGGAAATGAAGCCCTTGAAGAGTGGGAAAATTGGTATATAAATTTTAAGTAAGTTGCGATGACGAACAACAGAAGATAATGACGATACAATGGTATAGTATTATTCTTCCTTGATTTTTCCGATTCGATACGGGATTCAATGCAAAAGTTATTAATTATCAACAAAATTGCGGTTTTAATTTAAATTAACTCTTTGTTTTCACCTGAATGCTTACAAGTGCCGGGGTATATCACCATGGTGAACTTGGGCAACTTAACGACTTACAGTGGTCCTTCCGGAACAGCTGAGAAAGACAGGTTGAATTCTTTTTTAAATCGGTTGACACACATCAATCAAGTCGTGTTGTGACACATTCGACGTTTCTTGTATCTTTGCTATTGATGGTGCTGATACTGTGGGTGAAAAATATGTCCATACAAAAAAATTGTTCAAATGGTTCTGAGCACTATGAGACTTAACATCTGAGGTAATCAGTCCCCTTGAACTTAGAACTACTTAAACCTAACTAACCTAAGGACATTACACATATCCATGCCCGAGGCCCGATTCGAGGCAGCTACCGTAGCGGTCGCGCGGTTCCATACTGTAGTGCCTAGAACCGCTCGGCCACCCCGGCCGGCTGCGTCCATACAAGAAATCGTAATAAAAACTGAAGAATTTCATTGTCTCATCAGAGACTTTACCTGTACAACAGTTTTGTTTCATTCATCTAGCGACAACGTTATGTGCAACTAACAGACAAAGAAATTACTTCAGCTAAGTGGTGGCCTGACACCTCTCCTATACTTATGCTGTTGATTCAATTAATCGTAATCGATATGTTTCGACCGATTAATGAATACCTGATGCTAATAATGTGAGTGATATGAAAAGATCGACAGTCTTAGACATCTTGATTTATCTCTAAATGTGTAGTTAATTGCATGTCCTGTATTTGTTGTGTTGCATCACTCTCGTAGAGTCTTGGATGAGCTACACCGCACAAGGAGGAAGGGCAGCTAGCGAGCAGACCCCCGAGCTCCCTGGGGAAATCATTCGTCTTTTAAAGTAAATAAACAAGCACCGTCCGAGTCACAACTTCTCATTACCAACTGCCGATTTCAATCTGCCTTGCAGATTATCTTCAGGTCTAGGTTTGAACAAAAAGGGCAACAAAAATAGAAATGTTATACAAGTGCGTTATTACAAACGCCTGCGTCGTAGGCTCTGGGAATAACAGCAAAAATTTAGGGACACACACACAGTTGGTGCCACGGGGTCACTTCGTTAATAATTATGTGTAAAACTAACGTAAGAAACAAGGATATGGTATGGGAAACAATTTTGTATAGTCACGTGACACATGCGTACTTCTTACAGAAGTGTACTAAAACTCTGTCTAATTATTTCTCCATACGTAATTAAATCAAAAAGTTAATAAAACTAGGCCTTTTAAAGATTACGTTCGAAATTAATTCGCTGGCTGTGAGTAACTGGATGTCAGCTGTAATGGGTATAGATCTACTACCCAGTAGCGACATTGGAAATTTTGTGACACACTGGAACGCGACGATAACAATATTGTTCTTAATTCCTCATTGTCTCATTCTCCCTGTTGCGAGACTCCAAGTAAACGTTGCGGGCGTTAGTTCAAATGGCTCTGAGCACTATGGGACTTAACATCTGTGGTCATCAGTCCCCGAGAACTTAGAACTACTTAAACCTAACTAACCTAAGGACATCACACACATCCATGCCCGAGGCAGGATTCGAACCCGCGGCCGTAGCAGTCGTGCGGTTCCGGACTGAGCGCCTGAACCGCTAGACCACCGCGGCCGGCGAGGGCGTTAGATGATGACTTTAGTGGACTACGATAAAAGCAGGTAAACAATGCAATATATGGAAGTTTGGGTTGGTTTACAGAGTGTGATCGTTTACTTAACGTGTTTAAGACGACCGCTCACGATAATCAAGAAATCCGTATTAGAGTTTTGGTCCGGCATAAATTTTGACTCGCCACTACTGGGTAGTAAGTCTGATTCACGGAATCTGCAGCCAGGAAATTAATTTCGAAAGTATTTCGTACAATTGTGGATCATCACCAGTGCCCGTATTTTCAGACATGCGTGTAGATGCTCTATGCCTTAGGCCACTTGGAACGGGGATGACGACAAAGCCACTGACCACCAGGTAGGAGTTTACGCGTCCGGTAAGGTTCACCCTGCTTGTAGCAGAGTGAGAGCAGTCAAGATTCCACAAATTGTGGTCCACATGCTGCAGTCGAGGGCCCTAAGAGAACCAGTATAAGGAAACGTGTCACACTTCCAGCCAGTGCAGAATAAATTACTTTTTACTAGTCGGTCTTTCTGTTCAGCTTCACAGAATGTTGCATTCACAGGTAATGTGTTTAATGAAAGACTGGAAGCTATGTGTATGTTTATTGTTACAATTTCTTTCTTCTTCCCACGTGGGAGCAGAACTGCGACAGTAGGACCCCGCTCCACGTGGAGCGTGAATTTCTCTCTCTTCATGACGGGAAGGTAGCTCATTGGGTGATCTAAAAGTTTTCTGTAAGTAGGAGTTTGGAACACCTTTTTCTAGAAATTTCATATGACGGAAAACATCGCGCTGAATAACGTAGACAGACATCTGAAGAGTGGGAGTTTGGTTCTCATTTTTCTTAAATTTTGCGACCACCGATATCATACATACTATCAATATTAGATATTCGTCAACTGGTCGAAACACGATACAGATTATGATTAACTGAAGCAACGGCAAATTATACATACTTCACAGACTCATTTTCATCATCTCTTTAACGGCACAACATGTTTTAGATCTCCTTGTAGAAGTAAGTGCGCATTTCTGCAACATGTGCAGCCAACCTCCAGGCCACATGGAATAACAGTTTAGGTGGCGTGTTGTAACATTATATCTGAGTGCTGAAGCCGTAGTATACTCATGCTCATAAAGTAAAGATAATACTGATACATGGTGAAACAAGTTCTGGGGGCGGTTTGCGGGTTTAACTCACCTCGGGGTATGATCATGCGGTGCATTTGACCTGTGGTTGCCGCACGGTGGCGCTGGCAGCAGTCCACATACGCAGAGGTGTGTTGGTGCATGTCAGAATATGGTGCAGCGAGTAAGTGTGCAGACGAACTAATGGTGCCTGCGTGTTGAAAATTACTCTAAGAACACATATTGATGACGTTATAAGGGGTAAAATACCAGGGCGACTGGAGGCTTGTCAAACACAGCAGGTCGTAGCACGGGCCCTCCGTGTCCCACAAAGTGTGTACTCAAGATTATGGCAACGATTCCAGAAGACAGGAAACGTGTCCAGGCGCTACAGTACGGGACGTCCACAGTGTACAACACCAAGAAGATCGATATCTCACCATCAGGGCCCGCAGACCGCCACAAGTACTGCAGGTAGGTTTGCTCGGGAAATTGCCGCAGCCACTGGAACAGTTGTCTCCAGACAGACAGACTACAGACGAGTGAACAGACATGGTTTATTCGCCAATTCGTCAATGGAACAGTGGTCACGGGTTATGTTCAAATGTGTGTGAAATCTTATGGGACTTAACTGCTGATGTCATCAGTCCCTAAGCTTACACACTACTTAACCTAAATTATCCTAAGGACAAACACACACCCATGCCTGAGGGAGATCTCGAACTTCCGCCGGGACCAGCCGCACAGTCCATGACTGCAGCGCCTAGACCGCTCGGCTAATCCCGCGCGGACGAGTCCAGGTATAGTCTCAACAGTGATTCTCACCGGGTTTCATCTGGCGTGAACCAGGAACCAGATACCAACCCCTTAATGTCCTTGAAGGGGACCTGTATGAAGGTCGTGGTTTGATGGTGTGGGCTGGGATTATGATTGGTACACGTACACCCCTGCATGTCTTTGACAGAGGAACTGTAACAGATCAGGTGCCTTGGGACGTCATTTTGCACCAGTAAGTCTGCCTTTTCAGGGATGGATGACAACGCACGGCCCCAACCGAACTGCCATCATGGAGGAGTGGGCTAAACACGGTTGGCGGTGGCGTGCTTTGTTGCTGTCAGAAGTAGTTTATCTTGTCGCGAAACTGAAGTAGATACTTTCTGTGAGTTAGTATGGGCAGAGGTCATTGTTGGCAACCGGAATAAAATAATAATTGGGTCCTTTTACCGACCTCCCAATTCAGATGATACAGTTGCTGAAAGGTTCAAAGAAAACTTGAGTTTCATTTCAAACACGTACCCGTTTCAGACGATAATAGTTGGTGGTGACTTTAATTTACCCTCGATATGTTGGCGAAAATACATGTTTAATTCCGGAGGTACGCATAAAATATCACCTGAAATTGTGCTAAACGCATTCTCTGAAAATTATTTAGAGCAGTTAGTTCATGAGCCCACGAGAATAGTAAACGTTTGTGAAAACACACTTGACCTCATGGCAACAAATAATCCTGAGTTAATAACGTGTATCAAAACCGGATCAGCGATTAGTGAACACAGGGCTGTCGTTGCAAGAATGAATATTGTAGTCCCCAAATCCTTGCAAAACAAGCGAAAAATATACCTATTTAAAAAAGCGGATAAAAATTCACTTGACGCCTTCCTGAGACACAATTTCCACTCATTCCTAATTAATAATATAAGTGTAGACCAGATGTGGCTTAAATTCAAAGAAATAGTGTCGGCAGCGGCAGCAATTGATAGATTTATACCAAATAAATTAACAAACGACGGAGCTGATCCTCCTTGGTACACAAAACGGGTTAGAACACTGTTGCAGAAACAACGAAACAAACCTGCCAAATTTAAACAGAGGCACAATCCCCAAGATTGGCAATCTTTCACAGAAGCTCGAAATTTAGCGCGGATTTCAATGCGAGATGCCTATAACAGTTTCGACAAGGAAACTTTGTCTTGAAACCTGGCAGAAAATCCGAAGCTATTCTGGACGTATGTGAAGTATGTTAGCGGCAAGAAACAATCAATGCGTTCTCTGCACGATAGCAATTGAGATGCTATCGAAGACAGTGCTGCCAAAGCATAGTTTCTAAACCCAACTTCCGAAATGCCTTCACAAAAGAAGACGAAGTAAATATTCCAGATTTCGAATCTAGATCAGCTGCCAACATGAGTAACGTAGAAGTAAATATCCTCGGAGTAGTGAAGCAACTTAAATCACATAATAAAAGCAAGTCTTCTGGTCCAGGCTGTATACCAATTAGGTTCCTTTCGGAGTATGCTGATGCATTAGCTCTATACTTAACAATCATATACAACCGTTCGCTCGACGAAAGATCCATACCCAAAGACTGAAAAGTTGCACAGGCCACACCAATATTCAAGCAAGGTAGTAGGAGTAATCCACAAAATTACAGGCCCATATCGTTAACGTCGATATGCACCCTCGATTTAAGAACATATATTGTGTTCGAGTATTATGAATTACCTCGAAGAAAACGGTCTATTCACACACAGTCAACATGGGTTTAGAAAACATCGTTCTTGTGAAACACAACTAGCACTTTATTCACGTGAATTGCTGAGTGCTATTGACAAGAGATTTCAGATCGATTCCGTATTTCTGGAATTCCTGAAGGCTTTTGACACTGTAGCACACAAGCGGCTCGTTGTGAAATTGCGTGATTATGGAGTTTCGTCTCAGTTATGTGAGTGGATCTGCGATTTTCTGTCAGAGAGGTCGCAGTTCGTAGTAATTGACGGAAAGTCATCGAGTAAAACAGAAGTGATTTCTGGCGTTCCCCAAGGTAGTGTTATAGGCCGTTTGTTGTTCCTTATCTATATAAACGATTTGGGAGGCAATCTGAGCAGCCGTCTTCGGTTGTTTGCAGATGACGCTGTCGTTTATCGATTAATAAAATCAGAAGATCAAAACAAACTGCAAAACGATTTAGAAGAAGTATCGGAATGGTGCGAAGAGTGGCAGTTGACCTTAAATAACGAAAAGTGTGAGGTCATCTACATGAGTGCTATACGGTACTCGTTAAACTTCGGTTACACGATAAATCAGTCTAATCTGAAAGCCGTAAATTCAACTCAGTACCTAGGTATTACAATTACGAACAACTTAAATTGGAAGGAACACATAGAAAATGTTGTGGGGAAGGCTAACAACAGACTGCGTCTCATTGGCAGGACACTTAGAAAATGTAACAGACCTACTAAGGAGACTGCTTACACTACGCTTGTCCGTCCTCTTTTAGAATACTGCTGCGCGGTGGGATCCTTACCAGATAGGACTGACTGCGTACATCGAAAAAGTTCAAAGAAAGGCAGCACGTTTTGCATTATCACGAAATATGGGAGAGAGTGTCACAGAAATGATACAGGATTTGCGATGGACATCATTAAAAGAAAAGCGTTTTTCGTTGCGACGGAATCTTCTCACGAAATTCCAATCTCCAACTTTCTCCGCCGAATGCAAAAATATTTTTTTGGCACCGACCTACATAGGGGGGAACGGTCACCATGATAAAATAAGGGAAATGATGGCACGTACGGAACCATATAGGTGTTCATTCTTTCCGTGTGCTATACGAGATTGGAATAATAGAGAATTGTGAAGATAGTTCGATGAACCCTCTGCCAGCTGCATAAATGTGATTTGCAGAGTATTCATGTATACTTAAATATAGAGTACCTTGAAACAGCAGATATCAGGCAAATGGAGTGACCTGCCTGTTCTCCAGACCTAAACCCCATCGACCACGTCTGTGTTGCTCTCGGTCGATGTATCGCTGCACGTCTCCAAACCCCTACGACACTTCAGGAGCTCAGACAGGCACTGGTGCAAGAATACCCTCGTAGCTGCTCGACCACCTGATCTATAGTATGCCAATCCGTTGTGAGGCCTGTGTAGGTGTGCATGGTGATCATATCCCATAATGATGTCGGGGTACATACGCAGGAAAGAGTGGCGTTTTGTATCACATCTGTTTCGGTACGCTTTTCTCAACTAATCACCAATACCGTGGACTTACAGATCTATGTCAGTTGTTTCCCTCCGTGTCTATGCTATTAGCGCCAGTTTCGTGTAATGCCACGCTGTCTGGCACCACATTCTGCAGTTATCCTTAATTTATGAGCATGAGTGTAGTTCACGAAATGCTACCAGTTCTCAGTGAGCGCAAACCGTTGCTGATCATTCTTCCCAAAAACGTGATCAATAATTACTAGTGATCAGTCCAGTCTCCGTACGATTAGCACTAAATATCTACGGCCGGACGACATGTCTGTCATAACGGTAGTAGAGTATATACACTGGAGTGGGCACAGAGCAATGTGCTTGGTGAGTGGTTGGACCAGGCCCTCAAATAAACATCATTCGCACATTAAAAAATTATTTATATTTAAGTTTTCCAGCACTGGGCACAAAAATAAATAACAATACAATTAAACTCAGCTGAAGCCCAGTAAATTAGATTTTACAATGATGTAAAAATGGTCAGGACTCAAACCCAGCATTAGTTTACAATACAGGATCTGATCAACTAGTGCAGTGACAATACTTCTAAAACACAAAATAGAAATATACATTTAACATACACACAATAACCAGTTCACAAAGTAATGAGCTCTTTTAAGCTGGCCAAAATTACAGATAACGTTGCGTCTAGCCAGAGATAATTTATAATGATCTTTGAAGGTACTAATAAATAATTTAAATGCAACTCAAAAGAAACAATTTAAAACAACAATGGTTGTATGTTACGGCAGTAGCTGCTAACTCTTTTATAGTCAAGCGGCAACGAAAAGTGCTTGAGTAATTTAAATCGCATAAACGAAAATCAGGCTAAACAGAAACATTTGTTGTATCTGACGATAGTTATTTAAATACTTGTAACCTTATGAACAAAAAAGCAAGATCAAGTAAAAACACTAATAGCTATAACTTTAGGCAATGGATGTTACCTCTTGAACAGTTAACGAGAGAGTCCTGGTACAATTAGTACAAGAGTAATACAGCTGTAAGGACAGTGCAAATGAGGGGAACCAAATAAAATTAAACTTCACAAAGCACAGCGTGAAATAAGATAAGTTACCAAATCACATAAAAAAACTTAGGACCAAACGCGCTCACTAATCAAGGTTACACATTAAGTATCAAATTAATCCCGTGATCTACCCTCAGTCACAAACTGATATATGACCAATTTAAACCATAAGACAAAATGTTTAATTCCAGTCCACAATGACAAAAACAGGTAATGGACAGAAATTTGGAAACATTAAATATGCACTGCTTTCAAACCTGTCGATAAGTATTAACCACCTAGTAAAAGGCGACTGCACTTAATGAAAACTAGGTTTGGCAAATAGCCCTGGACAGATGGCGCTGTATTAAGTCTGATTCTTGGCACAGGCTCACTGCGACAGGCAAAATTCTTAAACTTGCTAACCTATTATAGTTCTTTCGGCTGAACAGGGGCTGTCCAAATTGGCCACCGGTACACCACCCTTCCCGGCCGCCTCCTGCGGTCCGGCGAATTCTTCGCCCAATATATAGCAGCCCAATTGATCTGCTGACCGCACGCTCACGCAGCTGCAGTGGCCAAACTTGTGGACTTAGCCACATCCTCCTCCGATGGCGACAGCTCAGCTTGTCCGCCAGGAGTGGAGAGGACTCTCTCGTTGCCAACCGCTACCTTGCCTCTTCATTGCCTAACGAAGACTCCAGTTATCAAGCCCGATGCGCCTTAAGAGACTTCGAACTCGACGCATACGCCCATGTGGCATTTCCTGCAATAATGATAGGAGCAGACAAGGCTCATCCACGAACCTTTCCCGTGAATTAATCTGTTTTTAAGTGAAACCCGTATCAAAGTCTCCGTTGTGGTTCCCTCATGGAGAGAGCTATCATTTAGTAATATTTATGTATTAGGATGACAGCCCTAATGTACGACCGCAACCGAACGTTGGTGTCAACCACATTGCCGCTCAAGGAAAACATTTGGAAATTTGTGGTAAGATATTCTGGGACCAAACTGCAGAGCTCATCGGTTCGTAAAGTTACACATTACTTAATCTAACTTAAACTAACTTACGCTAAGGACAACACACACAACCATGCCCGAGGGAGGGCATGGGTTCGACATTTCCTGTGCACGAATTTTCCCTCGTTTCTGCAGCACGCATCTCCATAAATCGGTGTCCAGTCGATGCACTGTTATGCCACCTCTTGTTCGTCAGATTCACGGAGTAATGTTTCCGTTCGCCGAAGGCGTACAAAGTTATGTTCCTGTTCTGTTTCTGCCATACTTTGCGCCTCCAACTGCGCGTGCTCTGTTGTGCGCCCTATGGCGGCTGGCGTGTTCTTTTGCGGCAATAGCCTTAACGCCGGTGATGTTACCTCATACTGCGCATCGAAATGCTGTAATGCAGGCTCTTCTATCCTCCCCTTATCATGGGGGACTGTTGCTGTAACAGACCGTGATTGTAATTGCGCAATCCGTCGACGTATGCGCTGGACGTCTTTTTCTAGATCATTTTGCTGTGCTGCTCTTCTTTAAACTCTGATATTTCTGCCTGTTTGTCTTCGATCTGCGTGATGCCCTTCACGTTCGAGCTAATTTTTTCTTGCATTTCCTGGACGATCCTTCTGCCGCATTTTTGGAGCATGGCGAGCACCTTTATTGTTTTGCACATGTCGGTCTTGGTCTATTTTACTTCTTCTTCCGCTAATAAAGGATAGTTGCGTGCACCTTAGGCTACTAATCTTGCCAACTTGGCATCGCGTTTTGCCTCGTTCGGGACCTTTCGCGTCTCTGTAGATGTTTCCTTAACGCTTTGTACCCGCGACTTCCTTCTTAACAGGTTCTATACTTTCAACAAGCTGTTGAGCCACCATCCGTACCTCCTTCGTCTCGTTAGCGACTAATTCCTATGTCTCCTTCGAGGCTTTCTCCTTTCTCTCCCGCATAATCTTCACCGCTTCCTGCCCCTTCTTTTCCTATTTCCGCATAAATCATATGAGGGTCTCAAATTGAAATCCTCTTCTATACCTCCAAGACTACACGAACGCCATTTCACCGCTCTGTGACGTTTCGTTAGTGAGTCTCCTCCGCTAATAACGGTACGTCTTGCCATATCTGCAGATTCTACATGGCGCTCTGCTGAGGTTTCATCTTCGCTATCGTTGCGTCACTAAAGTGCCTTGTCATAATCAGAAAATTCTACGTTCGACATATCCGCTAGGTCAGCTAGTACATGCAGCATTCTCCGCAACAGATCGATGCTACCTGTCTGACACTGATCCATTTGTGACGAAACTCGAATATTCTCACTACTTCGGAGCAAATATGCCTTGGTTCTACTGAGCATGCATTCAGGTTTCTACTTATGACAGATTTCAATTGCTCCTCGCCCCAATGCCACACAATTCTACCCTGAAATTTGCTCTGGCCAGCCAGTAACAACTCATACCAAACAAAAACAAGCCTAATCTATGATTAATGCAATTGCCACAGATAATATATCATCCCACATGTTAACACAACGCCATTGGGAACAATCAACAAGTGACACAGAAATCACATTAACAAATGAATGACAGATACAAACCAGCAACACAAAAAAAATTACAGGTCACGAAGATACTTAGCACCAGCAGTCCTTAAGGCTAAGTGAAATTAATATACGTAAGAGCACAAACTAGATCTCAACACGTGAAAACGCCAGTCTACTAACGGAAATCGCATCTGACGGTCACAGAAGGTGCCATTAATTCAGGTTCCTGGAAGCGGTGGCCAAATTGCAAGATTGCAATGGACTTGCAGTGTGTCCGACCAGGGTTCCAGGTTAAACGAAGAGAAATGTTGCCCCAACATAGATCGTTTCAGAGCCGCCATAAATATTGCGTCCCTTCTAAAATTATTTCTAAGTTCTGAGACATCCCAAAAAAACTGTACAGGCCAAGGGTCGGTACCACCTGGTGGCTCCCATGATAGCGTACTGTCCACAGTGAACATGAAAACTCGCGTATTCTTATGGCCGCCATCCATGTTCACAAAGGGCACTTATGACTTTGTCATATCGTTTTGACTGAGCAACCTATATTTCTCTCCCACCCCCGGCGTCTGCTGTGGCAAGAGGTTCCTAACAGGCAGATCTAGGTAGACCGTTTTCCCGCCCTGTCGACCGAACACACTGTCTGCGCAATGTGGGATAAATTCTCAGGCCCAGCATTCTGTCCACATTAAATGCTTCAAAATGTTTCCTTCGCAATAGCTGCATGTGGCTTTTAATCCCCAAACGTCCACTGCAAGATTTACTGTTAAGTGATCAAACTGTCTGCTTGTTCTCAACTCCAGAAAAATACTATTCGGAGGACAGCCGTCATAAAGACCCTGCATGAACTAACATTTTACGTGCTTCCATCAATGCCTGCTCATGTTGGTAACTTCCTGGCATCTCACAAATCACCAGTACATTGTACCCATAGAATACGGAGAATAGTGGCAGGGTGATATATCGAAGAAAAGCAGGATTATAGATTTAGAAGTAGCTATTGACAATGGAGAAGTTATTTATAAGGGGCGATAAAAAAGATTCAGTTTGAGGTCGTTGTTTCAGCGTATATGCAACGAATCAGAAAGACCGATGCGAGTATATAAGGACCGACATGTAGGCGAGGGGTTAGTGTCTTTCTACACAACGTTGTGTGAGTAAGTGTATGTCTACCGAGAGGTTTCAGAAATCAACACTAACCATTAGAAAGTAGCGATTCGCACAATAGCACATACGTTTAAATGACATATCTACCTACTTGTATTAGTGGACTTAAGCAGGTGCCAATTATGCACCTAAGTAGTCATCAAATAAAATCATTAATAAAAAAATATTGAAACTTTGTGCCTGAAGATCTTCTGTCTAACTTCAGCACTAGCACACCTGGAGGAATAGTGCAGAGACATAGGTTACCCACAGAATGAATATTTCAATCTGCAGCCCAATGTGCTCTGAGACGAAAATCAAGCACGAAAACCTCTGTGAAGTTTGGAAGGTAGGATATGTTTTTCAGGTGGCAGTAAAGCTGTGAGGACGGTCTAGATTCGTGCCCATGTAGCTCAGTTGGTAGAGCATGTCCCGATGCAGAATAAAAAAATTATTAGTGGCAGAAGGCACATTTGGCAGCTTTGATATTTAGATCATTTATAGCAGTTGTCAGTTGAAAGAGAAACTCAGCGGCGGCCACGACCACGAAATCACATGTCCAGGCGTGAAAGTACAAATTGGTATAGGTTGGAGTATTTATGTACAGATAAAGGAGTTTAACAGGATGAACTACCGCGGAGAATTTCTGAAAGGTGTCTTTGAACTGAACTGCACGACAACCTCTGCTACTGTCCTATAATCTTTATCAAGTTCTGAATGCGACAGTCTTAGACTAGGCTGTTCGTAGGAATATTGTAAAGTAGAACTAGATCGTGTAGTCGGGGAAACATCTAGAACTCTTTGCAGGCAAGTACTTACAAGACGAGACGTGTGCACAATCAAGAGCAGCTGAATCTGAGAGCCCTATGTGTTAACGTGAACACACAACTCCGCCACAGCGACTGCGGATACTTGTGGCATGACGTAATTTCACCTGATAAAATCAATGAAATTGTTCAGAACCCGTTACAGAGCCCTGAGTCTTCACCCATACTGTCGTCATCAGGATTGCGGTCACGCAATCACGAGATCAGGGGCGTCTGTATTTAAAATGGTATTGGGATCTTTTCAAGAGCGTCGACTCAGTTTTTAGAGTCCTTATCAAACAACCATGACGTTAGACATCAAACGAATCCATGCTAAACCTTTGAATAAAGAGAAGCGATGATCAAGAGAGGCAGCAAAGCCATTGGTTGTATATCCTGCAATAGACTGTTTGCTGCACAAATGTGAAAGAGCTGTGCAAACGATTACCTGCCGCTTCATACTGAATGAGACAGCACAGAGTGTGGTTTACGCTGGTACAAGTAATCAGCACGATTCAGTGTACTGTATGGTTCAAATGGCTCTGAGCACTATGGGACTCAACTGCTGTGGTCATAAGTCCCCTAGAACTTAGAACTACTTAAACCTAACTAACCTAAGGACGGCACACAACACCCAGCCATCACGAGGCAGAGAAAATCCCTGACCCCGCCGGGAATCGAACCCGGGAACCCGGGCGTGGGAAGCGAGAACGCTACCGCACGACCACGAGATGCGGGCTCAGTGTACTGTAGCTTGCGGTGTATATATGCGAATGTGGGTTACGTGAACAGCATATATCTGAGAAATGTTACGTACTGGAAAACTAAAATGTCGGAAGGGTCAGGTGGTCAGGTGGTCAGCTGGACAAGTGCCCTATGTACTATTCTGAACACTAGTGTGAAGCGCTGGGCATGTGTCGTGTTTTACCGAAGGTACAAGTCGTACCCAGATGGTTACTGATATACCCACGGTCAGCGGACAAGAATGATTTTCCAGACGTAAAAGAAATGTATTTAATTCTGCTAATAAACACAAGTCCCTTTCCTGTGGTAGCGACCTGCCGGCTGAAGGCCTAATTAAGAAACGGTAATTGGGTTGAAGTCCGAATTAGAACAACAGCAAATAATTTCTTGTTAAATGCCCAGACAACAAAATAACTCTTGACAGCAGACCAGTTCTTAGAAGATTAACAGTTATTATATCACCTAAGAAAGGTCAGTATTGAAAAGTACTTAAACCAACTTATATTATCGGCTGTCAAAGTAATCGCGGATAGTGACATATAGGTCGATTACTGTTTCTGAGTGGGAAACTTATCACTTAGAGCCAAGGTCCGTAAGGGAGTGAGAAGATTTTGAGGTTGTTGTGGCCGAAATTCACAACCTGTATTCATTACAAGTACAAACTGTTAATACGCATTCGTAGGTCACACGTCGTTTGGTAACGGTCCGGAACATCGTGTTTTCGCCGGGAGGAAGCCCCGGTGGCGTAGCTGACGGTGGGCTGCGACGCGTCTTCCTGGACGCACTGTAGTAGTCCCTCATTGTAGAAGAGTTGTTGACCTCTGCGACTGGCACTTGTAGCTTACTCGGTGAAGACTGCCTTCTGTGCTCTCTGAGTCGCCTTAAATGGGCTGTCTCCGGCAGAATACTCAGTACATGACGTTCAGTCACGTCCCTATGCCTAATAAACCGTATCGTCGAAATATCTAATGGCGTATCTGACGCTTTCCGGGGGTTGCCGACGTGACCTAGTTTCTACTTGACGGCCAAAGGCTGGCCGCTACACTGTCCGGGACCCGCCACACACATCTGTTGTACAGGTGGCCGGCATGTGTAGGGACTCGGCCTAGACATATTACTTAAGAGGCTCCGGAACGCCCTATACTTGCAATGTTAAAATAACGCTTATAAATTACATTTTTCCACACAAAGTATTTGAGGTAGGAAGTTGAACTTTTTGCAGATTATTTATTGGAATATGGGCTACAACTTAACACAGGGATTTTACAAAATTTTAGTTCGGTTATTAAAGATGATTTTTTTCAATTGTAATGAAAATTCACAACATTTTTTTTGCAATTTTTTATTTATATATTCAAAAATATACAGTTTCTTTGGAAAAAGGCTGTGTTAAATTATGCAGAAGGTACTGTGTAACATTTACTGAAAGTTTGAAACAAATATGTTTGGAAGATCCTTAGAAAACATGTAATTAGTATGAGAAAATAAAAGTTTTGGGAATCGAGCGACAAAGATTGGATTAACTTTTTAGTGCATTCCAGGTCCATAGGATGGATTATCTTCATCCTCTGCAAACTCCTCCTCCAGCTTTCTCTTGTTCCTCCTCCTGTTTACTCTTGCTTGTATTTCTAGACTCTTTACAGCCCTGTCTGCAGCCCGAAGGCGTTCCTTGTCTAAAGCAAGCATCGCTCGTTGTTGTGTTCGTAGATTTTGCTACCATTTTCTTCAGTTGCAGTTACTGCAACACTGTTCCAAAAGGTGGTCATGTATGAACACTTATCACATTTCAGTTGTATTTCACTAGCAACTCCTACGTGCTTTATTATGGAGAGTTCCAGACCAACTTCACTGCAATGAATACATCTTACACAGTTTGAAAAAATTCCTTTGAGAATCGACATATCAAATATATCATTCACATCCGATTCGCCCATAAAACATTCATAGTTTTCACTCATTGAACCAAGCTTCTTCTGTGAAGTATTTTCTTTCCCACTTTGACTGCTATGGGCAGGTGTACTTGAGAGGTTAGGTTCACTCACTTGGTTATCGTCTTTATTGTTTACAGTAATAACACATACCTTTGGCTTTCCAACATTTCCCCTTTTCTTAAAAGCCTTCAGAGGATTTCTAATAACTTTACTTTTACTCATTATTATACTTCAACAAAACCGAGACTCAAGAAACAGAATTAATTACGAATATTTTCGAGATAACGACAGAGTAAATAAACATGAAACAATCGACAATCACACCAGCGATATATATTGAACCATCACAGGTTAGCCACAACACATACTTTATCTCACATCACTAAAATGTACCTGATGAACACGGACGTTAATAATAACACCATTTGACAGCAGTTTAACAGCGCCACAGTGGGTCACGCCCATGTAGAACACATTTCAAAAAAAATTAAAAAATAGTTGTAGTCTTCGGAATTGAATAAATTATATATCTATTAAAAGGTAATAGTCCGCTGATTCAGAAAACGCAAAAAAGTAAAAATTGAACTTTTTATGATTTTGAGCCTTTCCGGAGCCCCTTAACATAGAAGAACAGATGACTGCACATGGTCGTATTCCGGGTTCTTCTGTGTTTCACTGGAGAGGGACAGCGGCAGGCGAGCGAGTGTACCCGTTTCATTCTGTGTAATCATCGCGCACAAGAACGCTACCAACGCATCAACGTTGTTCTGCTGCCAAGCGGAATGCACCGAATTAGGCTGTTTTCGACATACTCTATCCAGCAGTGGGTATTTACCAACACCTACGACTCATTACTCCACACGATGTTTCCCGTGCTTCGAGTACACAAAGGCACACTTGGTTCTTGACCTTCCAGGCTTATTGTTCCCTATGGATTTCTGGACACATTGTATTTAGCGAATAACCTCGTCGGCTTTGCCGCCGGATCCTATTGCGTAAATCTCACAATACTTCATCGATGCAACTGCTCGGCATCTTCAGAAGGTGGTAGCCGCTTCTGTCACTGCTGCGTCGCGTCTTACAGCAGTGACAGCAGCAACTACCACCCCCTGAAGATGTCGAGCAGTTGCATCGATGAAGTATTGTGAGATTTACGCAATACGATCCGGGGAAAAACCCGAGAAGTGTATTCGTAACAGATCCGTCGAGAAAGTCTGATGAGTGATACTGCATATTACACGTCTTTCTTTGTAGACATCAGCAACTTTTCTGACAAGGGAAAATGGGCCAATCTGAAATATCGAAACGTAACCTGGAATTTTGTGCATAGGAAGAATACACCGAAAGAAATGCTATTTCAGAATTTTAGCTGCTACGACGCAATGCAAGTATTCTTCAAAACATATTGACGGTACACAGTTTTGCTGCTTGAAGAACCGCTTATAAGAGTACAGCACTTCCTGCCTATCGCGCGATTCGACGAAGAGGCGAAGAAACCTTGACAAGAGGGGGTAGCGTAGCCCAAAATATGCCGGGTACACGATTACGAATTTTAAATACATAACCATCCTATAAAGTCACCATAAATTTATGATTAATTTGCAGGTAAAATCGATAGCTAATCAGATGCAATGCTTGCCAAAATGACTAGCAGAGGAAAAAAAATCACGGCCATACTCGATCTTACAGAAGAGACAACTTCCGTTACTCGAGAGTTTAATTTGTAGAAATGATATATTTCTCACACATAAATCGATTTATAACAATTCCTGTAGCACAGTTCTTATTAGAATTTTGGCATAATTGTCAACAGTTATGAAAAAAATGCGAAGTGCCTATTGAACAATGAATATAAACCATTTCCTTACACCAGGCACATCTAACAAAAGAAAAAAAATCCATTCAGGTACTTTATAATAATTACTTGTTTGATTTAGGGGGACTGGGGATGGACTCCGCTGTCTTGACCTTTCCATTGTGTACCAGGCGTAACTGATGAACTTCATAAAACGTTGTGGCGCAAATGGATAGTGCACAAATGACTGCAGTTTAAGAATACTGTTCTGATGATGAATCTGAAATGGTGAAGACGTGTCGGATACTACATTGCCCGAGAGTTTCGTGAAAAATGCATTCCATTGCCGAAAAAATTATGTATCGAAAAGTTCAAGCACATTACAATCAGAATTATATCGCCAGTTTTTTCGTCTTTATACCCAGCATATTCGCAGATAAAAGTAGACATCGCCTTCACCTCAGTTACGAATTTCAGTACAGTACTGTATATTAATAGCCCCTCCACTGCACGTTGACCAGAAGTGAACTTAGTGATTTTGCGACTTCCTATTCGTAGTATTTCTTGAATCTCCTTAATCGGGTTGAAGAAGCTTGGAAACCAAGTATTCTCACCTCACAGTTTTGAATGCGCAGTCTCCTAGACCACAAGCAGTTCTAAATATTTGAAACGTCCCCTTGGAACAATTATAGATGACTGTGCTTAAACTGACACACAATAATTTTTTTTTTTTTTCAGCGCAACGCAATCTGACTTTCAGTAATCCCTACAAGAGAATGGCCCTGACTAAATTAATCTATATGTTTCAAAAATCACTTACCTCACAAAAATCTTCGTTGCTCGAACTACTGCAATGCAGCGAGCGCCACTACTGCCAGATAAATAAAAGATTCAAACTATGGAAGGCACTAACTACTGATAGGCATAGTTAGCAAATGAAAGATATTGATAGAGAAGAAACAATGTATTTACCTTAATAGTCATGATGTATATAGCACTTCATGCCATCCAGTCTTACAAATTTCAAAACTCCGCCATTTCTCTCCACACATCCACCACTGCTGGCGGCTCACCTCCAACTGTGCAACGCTACGTGCTGTTAACATCCAGCATCCCAACACTACAATGGCAGATATTCCAACAACAATGCAAACCACAGACTGCACACAGCACATACAGAGCGCTACGTGGCGTTACCAATATAAAAACTTATACAGCCTACTTACATGCTCCCCACAAAAAAAATTTACAAATTGTTTTGGGCAGTGGCCAATACAGATTTGAAAAATTTTTTTCATAATTACAATAACAAAGAAATCAAATGCACACACTTATTGATACAATGTTGGTCAAAAGCTAAAATTTTCTCACAGTCCATAAAGACAGTCCTGGTAGAGATTATGGTATTGGTGGGCCACCAGAGGTGCAGACCCACTGCAGTCCTTGTAGAATTAATGGTATTGGTGGGTCATCAAAGATGCAGACCCATTGTAGTCCTTGTAGAGATGGCCAGCAGCCATCTGCTGCGACTGTGCAGGTGCACAATCACCATCGAAGAGTCTTGCGGATAATATAGCAAGTTCATAACCACCATTTGTGCACTCACAAAGTTTTTGGAATTGTCCTTAGAACCAGCAATGCTGTTATCCAGTCCCTTGCTGAATTGTTAACACACGTGCAAACACTAACAGTCCCTACTTCTCACATATTGTCCATATACTATGACCAACAGAAACGTGTGCAGTGAAATGGAACTTACAGGTTAATAATATGATGAACTGGTGTCAATTACAATTTTATAACATAAGAATACAATTACGTAGGTACAAAATACATCATTAAAGAACATAATAATACAGATAACATTTGTAGTAATAGGGGCTTTACAAAAGAATAGAAATAAACATACACATCAGTGTTACAGGGATTATGACATAAGTAAATACATAAAAGATCAGAATAATTATTGAAACATCAACTTCACACATGAGCATTAAAACAGAACAGAATTAATAATGTCTAACATCTATACAAAGTAAAAATCATATTATTAATGCAAATTATATTTGAGGATAACAGCATTCCTAATTATAGTTCATGTAGCTGAGTATTAGAAATATTCTACAACATAAGTCTTATCAGACAAACATATAAAGACAGGAAGAACATAAATACACAAGGGCACACAAACACATAGTGGAATAACATAGTGGGATAAGGAAAGGACAGGGTTTGTTTTACTGCAGTATTTTGCATACAAAACTTTCTTTACTTCTCGGAGATCTCCCTTCGTTCCTCATTATTTCCAAAAAGTCCTATCTATACCTGCTTTCTGTACATTTTCGTATAACTTCTCAATGCATTTCTTCCAATGCATCGCAACTCATTCTCTTATATAGTCTACCCCCTCTTAAGCTAACTTAAATCTACTGAGCTCAGATGCTAAACTAAGGGACGAGGCAATGCAGCAGCATAAAAGAATTAATACAAACAGCAATGAAAAAAATGGAAATTGTCGCAGCAAGCTGCAGTAAATCTAAATTACCAAGCAATGCCACATTACAACTAATATGAGCGAATGTGCAGCAACAAGAAAAATAAATCAGTAGTGAAACTAGCTTAACAGAGTAATACAAAGTGAAATTTAGTAGCGCTATGCTTGGCAAACAGCCGCAGCAAATGCAATAACTTATATTTAAACATGAGAAAGCTCAAGCTGAAAAAAAATTTCAGTAAAAATGGCCATGTTTAATACCTATGTCACATCTTAACACTAGAGTGATGTATCACTGTAACTTGTTCTAGCGGACAAGTTACCAAGTCATTGAAAAAAATTATGTATGCAATTCCTATGAAGTGGAAATGTCTTTTTGTGCTCCCTCATTTTTTTGGGAGTACATCCATCATAAAGTTATTTTTTACTGGATCTGTAGGCATAAAATATTTATATTAGTACATCTATAAAATTTTATTTTAACCAATGCTGCAGTGCAGCTAGGAACTAGATATTAAACAAAATAGGCAAAGCATGGCGTGAAACGTCATTCGCTAGCCATAAGGCATTTCATAATGCAGTAAACAATCTTTCAAATAGCAAGACAATAGGCATGAAATGTTTCTCATCATTTCATTTCAGTAAATATCATAAATTAAGGACACTACAGTGTAATAATGTTTTCAAGTTTCAGGGTGTCGTATTTACGATGCTTTCTACAAAGGAATGTCAATAGCGAGAATAATGGCCTCTTTTTTTTTCCTCCACCTGTGCCTCTGAAAGGCACACACTAATGGCTTTTTTCCAGGCGTCTGTCGCGCAGCAGGGTGCCCATGACACATTACGTGAAGGTGGTCACTTAACTTTCTTACCGAAATATTTACAACAGCAGTTTCCGCTACAGTGACAGTCTCATATAAAAATATTTCACAGGTCAAGAATTTGCGTTACAAATCTGTAGAAACAAAATCCTATTGATATAACAGAGTCCAAAAAATTTTCGTTGGCATTGTAATACATTCACGCATTTACATACATTTCATAACTCTTAAAGTACGATTCTTGGTTTCCAACAACCTTTTTCACAAACCAGAGTCCCTAACCACTACTCATTATTCCTTACCTTATTCGTCGACACTTCTTCAATATTTCTTCATAACAGATATGTAGCATTATCAAATAACTCATATAGCATCAGCTTATTGATCGTAAACATACCGCAACAGCATAATACACACAGTCATCGTAATAATAATATAATAACAGATCAATCACATCTCAGAACCGTTGCAGCTTCTTTCAATAATTTTAAAACCTAAAAAAAAATTCTGTGCTCATGTCAAAAGCGTCATCTGCCTCAAACATACTTTAAAAATCGTGATCCCATACCAAATATATCATTCAAAGCTCTCATAATGTCACAATGAGTCCGAAAAAATATGAACAGTTCACAAAGTACAGACAAAATACAATTTCGTAAGTGGGAAGTTATCCAACGGTGTAATTATGTAAACATCTGTCTTTGCCGTAGTAAAAAAGTTTGTCTCTCTCAGTTAAATGATCAGATGGCTGTGTAATTCTGTGTTAGAGAAATATGGTACCGATGTGTAAAGTTGTATAAGCAAATACCATATTAGCTAGGGCTCCTTGTGCTTGCCAAACACATGGTACACAAAGTAAGCGTGCACCCCCCTGAGGATTAATGTAATTATACCCTCAGGTGTTACAGATTACAGCAGTGGACTTAAATGTTTCACGGAAAACTTTCTTTGTAATTCAAAAATCTTTAAAAATAAAAGATTTAAGTACAAAATCAATCACACAAATACGTGTTCTGTAGCGCTAAATGTGCGTCTTGCTGTAAGATAATCTCTGTTGAAGTGTCGTAGTTATTGTCCTCTGAAAGTTAAGTTCTGCAGAAGCCAATGTACTTACCTCATGATAAACAAAAGTGAAATGTTTTGCATATAGATATCGTAGTTATTACGTACAATACCGTGATCAAGAAAGTACTACACTGTAATGTATTGTTGTGCTACAAAACAAAAACAAGGCAGTCATATTGTAGCTATACCACAAAGTTACTATTAAACATGTTTTACTTTCCAGAAGAATTCAGAAAACTGTGCAGATATAAAGCAGATACAGCACAAAAGCAACAATGTAAATTGTGTCACACATTAGTAGTGTCGTGATATAATTGTGTAGCTGTCAAAGAAACCAAGTGCTAAGTCATCTTTAATCCCACAGAAAGTACTTCAAATAATGTCTTTTCAAGTAAACCAAAATGTTGCATGAAATTCTCATTAGCAGTGCCGGTGTATGTTCTAAGTATGTGAGCCTTATAGTCGTTACGTGATCATGCAACTAACAAGCAAGAATGTACAAATAACAAGACTGTGTTGTCTGTTCACTATAACAATGCATTTGTAATTTCTGTTTAAAAATGTTCCATAGGTTCTAGGCTGGATAGTTAACTTCAAAACATTGTTGCATGGTAACAGTTTCTCAGTGTGACAAATTGTACTAGTAGCGTGAAGTGAAAAGATTTATGGCAAAGACAAAGTTAAAAAGCAGATTCTCTCTCAATAAACGGTTTTACATGTGAAATGTGGTGCAATCCTTTACTCTTCCTAGTCTGCAGAGGTTCAACTTGAACGGAATTATCATGCAGTATACGTCGGTAAGGAATACTGGAATTTTTCTCAAGGTTAGCCTCTATGTTATTTTTCTCTGAGCCAGCTGGCGCATACAGCTGCCTGCGGTGCGAGTCATTGTCTGTTCCTCTGTTGGCGCGCGTCGTTATTGGGATTAGGAGACCTAACTTCTACAAATTCACCTTCTCGAGAGTGCCCTGCTCTGTTTGAATCCCGCCAGTTCTGATGGAATTCAGGTCTGTCGTTTTGTCGGTAGTTTACATAGTTTCTTGTTTGTCGGTCATGTGGTGGAGATTTTCTCCTGGAATCGTAACTGCGCGCTGAACTGTTGCGTCTGAAGTTATTCTGTCTCCCTTGATAATAATTGTTTTTGTTCCCATATTGTCCGTTTCTATGGTAATCTCTGTCATATTCATTACTACGGAAATGTGATCTTTCTCTGTAACTATTATTACTCTGCCAGTGGTTGTCATATGGGTGGTGTCTGTTTTGGTCACGATTTGCGTTGTAAGAATAGACATGTCGTGTCCAGTTATTGTTTCTGTCGTCACTGAATTGTGACAGATGTGACCTGTAGTGACTGTTTTCCTGTTTTCGCATCCCGCGACTGTCTGTGTCAATTTCTAATTCTTGTAAGAGTCCCTGAAAAGCTTCAATGTCGACTTTGCAACATCCTGCCAAAATAATATTTCTTAAATATTCAGGCAATTTCATTAAGCAAATGCGGAAGAGTTCTGAAGGGCTGTATGGGTTTGAAAGATATTGATTCTTATGCAACATGTCTTCAAAATATTTGACGAGACTGGAAAATTCAGATTGTTCAAAGTGTTTCATCATCATGATTCTATATTTTACTCGGTCTTGTGTAGCTTGAGACCAATATGCTGAGAGGAAGGCTGGTAAAATTCTCCTTCACTGTGACAATCGTGCATGACCGATCGCATTCTCACAGCTGGTTCTTTCTCTAAATAGCCACACATAAATTCTAATCTGTGCTCTAATGACCAGTTGGGAGGAAAACAATGGGAGAATTGATGGTGCCAAGCTTGTGGATGAATGTCGTTGCCAGAATTCTTAAATGTTTTGAATTTACGTGTAGTAATGAAGAGCTTATAGTCAAAATCATCATGTCGGCGAGTCGCATACCGGTTATTGTTACGTCGTTTCGGCGGTTCCATTTCAAAATTCGGTGCACCTTGCCAATTTCCTTCATAATTTCCGAAATGTCCTGTGTTATTATTTTGTGATTGTTCCGTATTTCTATGTCTCTCTTCCCGTACTGGAGCGCGAGTGTCCTCTGAAATATGAAATTTTTATATTACTTGTGCCAACTGATCTTGTACTTCTCGGATTTCTCTTTTGTGTTGTGTATTAATTTGATTCTGACTTTGTTTGAATTTCTTAATTTGTTCATACTCTTCTGTGTCAGTGATGGCTACAGGTCTTGTGTCATTCACATCATCATCTACCTTTGTAGATAAGTTAGTGAACTGATCCGAAAGTTCGGCTACTTTCTCCGATAGTGTACTTATTTCCTTAGTGTGTTTTTCTGAACTAAGTTTCAGAGTATCTACTGTGTCCTTTAAGTTTTCCTGAGTTTTTGCAAGTTGCATAACCGAATCGGTAGATGCAACTGCGTCAATTTTAGCTTGCAAGGTGTCGTGATTTTCATGAACGATGGTTTGCAGTTCTTTTATGGCTGCTTCGTGATTCTGTAATGCATTTTCATGCCGCGAAAAAATAGGTTGAAAATGCAAACAAATTTGTGTTTCTACGTCATTACAGACTTTTTGACATTTCGATTCAATGTTACGTAACTCAGTAGTTAAATCTTCACGTGTTTGTTCAAGTGTGGTGTATAAGTTTTGAAGCTTTTGCTGATTTTGTCTCGGATTTTGTTCCATTGTGTCTAACTGTTGCTGTGTTTGTCAATGGTGTTGTTCCATTGTGTCTAACTTTTGAAGATTTTGTTCCATTGTGTCTAACTTTTGAAGATTTTGTCCCATTTGTTTCTGATTTTGTTCGAGCGTTGTGTCTAGCTTTTGTAGCCTTTGTCCCATTTGTTGCATTAACTGTAATAAAAATGCATTAGTGTCTGGAATCTGTTCCTCAACGCTTTTCGGCAGTGCATTTGCACCGGCAACATTCACATTTTGACAAGCAGAAAATGTGTCTTGACTTATATGAGAAAACGGTGAGGACGCAAAACCTGAATCTACAGTATTTGCAAAACTGTGTCCTGTCATTTCGGATTCCTGAGGCGAGCTGTTGCCGAGCGATCGTTCGATAATGCTTCCCTGTTCACTAATTGTTTGACTGCCTACACCATTGTTTGCCGCCCGCTCAATTTCCCTATGCACAATTACCAAATTACTATATTGAACATTAGTTAATTCATTACACGGTGGCGCTAACACACTGCTTTCGTCTTCACTGTCATTTCTCAGTTTACTTTGGAGCCTAGTATTACGTTTCTCACACGCCATTATTGTCACAATATTTCACACGACAACACAGAAAACTACAATTTGAAGAGCAAAATAAGAAAACACATTAACATAGCATTTAAAATAATATCTCGTTAATTGCAAGCGCAGCTGCGAAATACTTGGTGCAAATCTACATACATGCCACAACTGTTTTACTGTACAACTGCAACTACAAAGGATATTCTCTCTACAATTACACGCTAGCAATAAACAAAATCTACACTAATTACACAAACTACAAGAAAAAATCAGAAGATTCCTGTGAGGTATCCACGGCTAAGGGTCGACATATGAAACGTCCCCTTAGAACAATTATAGATGACTGTGCTTAAACTGACACAAAATATTTTTTTATTTTTTTTAGCGCAACGCAATCTGACTTTGAATAATCCCTACAAGAGAATGGCCCTGACTAAATTAATCTATATGTTTCAAAAATCACTTACCTCACAAAAATCTTCGTTACTCGAAGTACTGCTATACAGCGAGTGCCACTACTGCCAGCTAAATAATAGATTCAAACTATGGAAGGCACTAACTACTGATAGGCATAGTTAGCAAATGAAAGATTTTGATAGAGAAGAAACAATGTATTTACCTTAATAGTCATGATATATATAGCAGTTCATGCCATCCAGTCTTACAAATTTCAAAACTCTGCCATTTCTCTCCCCACATCCATTACTGCTGGCGGCTCACCTCCAACTGCGCAACGCTACGCACTGTTAACATCCAGCTGCCCAACACTACAATGGCAGATATTCCAACAACAATGCAAACCAGCCACAGACTGCACACAGCACATACAGAGCGCTATGTGGCGTTACCAATATAAAAACTTGAACAGCCTACTTACATATTTTCATATATTTTCTCTGTGAATTTAATTTTCCAGCATATTTCGTACATCGTGTGAGTTCTCCATCCATTTATGCAATTCACTTTCGAATTTTACGAAACGAAATCGGGTTCGCAGATTCCTCTGTATAACTAGAAATTTACAGCCTATACTTCGTTACTGAAATCTATTAGTGTACTTACTTCATTTTACTTGGAAGTTCCATGCGGCTTTTCGCGGATGATGCTGTAGTATACAGAGAAGTTGCAGCATTAGAAAATTGTAGCGAAATGCAGGAAGATCTGCAGCAGATAGGCACTTGCAGGGAGTAGCAACTGACCCTTAACATAGACAAATGTAATGTATTGCGATTACATAGAAGGAAGGATTCTTTATTGTATGATTATATAATAGCGGAACAAACACTGGTAGCAGTTACTTCCGTAAAATATCTGGTAGTATGCGTACGGAACGATTTGAAGTGGAATGATCATATAAAATTAATTGTTGGTAAGGCGGGTACCAGATTGAGATTCATTGGGAGAGTCCTTAGAAAATGAAGTCCATCAACAAAGTAGGTGGCTTACAAAACACTCGTTCGACCTATACTTGAGTATTGCTCATCAGTGTGGGATCCGTACCAGATCGGGTTGACGGAGGAGATAGAGAGGATCCAAAGAAGAGCGGCGCGTTTCGTCACAGGGTTATTTGGTAACCGTCATAGCGTTACGGAGATGTTTAACAAACTCAAGTGGTGGACTCTGCAAGAGAGGCGCTCTGCAACGCGGTGTAGCTTGCTTGCCAGGTTTCGAGAGGGTGCGTTTCTGGATGAGGTAGCGAATATATTGCTTCCCCCTACTTATACCTCCCGAGGAGATCACGAATGTAAAATTAGAGAGATTCGAGCGCGCACGGAGGCTTTCCGGCAGTCGTTCTTCCCGCGAACCATACGCGACTGGAACAGAAAAGGGAGGTAATGGCAGTGGCACGTAATGTGCCCTCCGCCACACACCGTTGGGTGGCTTGCGGCGTATAAATGTAGATGTAGATGTAGAATGTATTCTTGTTCTATTATTGGAACAACAGTAATCGTTCGAATCAGAATCCACGGAATCGTCAGTCATCAACTATTTTTTCTGTCGTTTCCAAAGTTTCTTGCGGAGGATCGACATCATTTGAATAAATGTCCTAGAAATTAACCAACGAATAACATATTTGTAGGTGCTCAGGAGAAGAGATTATTTTGACTTCACCTCACGTTCTCTATATATTTAGGAGACTGAAAATCTTAATTGGATTCCGCGTCATTGTGGAATTATTAGCTGGCGAACGAGTGTATGTAGCAAATACATTGAATATTAATTCAGTTTTATCTGAATTTTAAACAATTATTGACATTCACTTTATAGTTACAATCGCGTTGTGTCGTGTTATCTGTTTATCGATGTCCCTTCAATCTAGGAGGTGATTAGTGTTTAACGTCCTGTCGACAAAGATGCCATCAGGAAAGGAGTTCAAGTTCGGAATGGGGAAGGATGGAGAAGGAAAGCTGCCGTGCCCTTTCGAAGGAACAATCTACATCGGTATTGGTCTTAAGCTATGTAGGGAAACAACAGAAGACCTAAATCAGGATGGCCGAACGCGTATTTGAACTGTCATTCTCACGAATGCGAGTTCGGTGTACTGACCACTGCACTACCCCGCTCTGTGCCGTCAGTCAAGTGTATACGCCTGCAGTATTGGGCACGTGCAGTATGTCACAGCTCCCGCAGGGGTACAGCCATCTGGCGGGGTACGAATTCAGCAGTTTTATATACAGGGCTATTACAAATGATTGAAGCGATTTCATAAATTCACTGTAGCTCCATTCATTGACATATGCTCACGACACACTACAGATACGTAGAAAAACTCATAAAGTTTTGTTCGGCTGATGCCGCACTTCAGGTTTCTGCCGCCAGAGCGCTCGAGAGCGCAGTGAGGCAAAATGGCGACAGGAGCCGAGAAAGCGTATGTCGTGCTTGAAATGCACTCACATCAGTCAGTCATAACAGTGCAACGACACTTCAGGACGAAGTTCAACAAAGATCCACCAACTGCTATTTCCATTCAGCGATGGTATGCGCAGTTTAAAGCTTCTGGATGCCTCTGTAAGGGAAAACCGATGGATCGGTCGTGGTGGAGATCATGATCAGCAATTCATTTCATGGCCTCCACGCTCTCCCGACTTAACCCCATGCGATTTCTTTCTGCGGAGTTATGCAAAAGATTCAGTGTTTAAATCTTCTCTACCAAGAAACGTGCCAGAACTGCGAGCTCGCATCAACGATGCTTTCGAACTCATTGATGGGGACATGCTGCGCCGAGTGTGGGAGGAACTTGATTATCGGCTTGATGTCTGCCGAATCACTAAAGGGGCACATATCGAACATTTGTGAATGCCTAAAAAAACTTTTTGAGTTTTTGTATGTGTGTGCAAAGCATTGTGAAAATATTGTAGAGCTGTGAAATCGCTTCAATCATTTGTAATAACCCTGTACATAACGCGTACAGTGAATCTTAGCAGCTAAAATATTGACAGTATATTTCTAAATGGTTCAAATGGCTCTGATCACTATGCGACTCTTCTGAGGTCATGAGTCGCCTAGAACTTAGAACTAATTAAACCTAACTAACCTAAGGACATCACACATCCATGCCCGAGGCAGGATTCGAACCTGCGACCGTAGTGGTCGCTCGGCTCCAGACTGTAGCGCCTAGAACCGCACGGCCACTCCGGCCGGCAGTATATTTCTTGAGCGGTATTCTTCCACTATAAAAAATTTCAGAACAGGTTTCGACAAGTCGAATTGGACCACTCCCTTGTATAGAATTTCGAACATCTTACACATATTCACAGTGTTGAATTTTTTTCTACATCGGCAAATCACTTGCACGTTGGGTGATTATTCTTACGTTTTGCTTCCATTATCGCGCTCAACGTCAGAACGGCCTTCTGGCGCCTTTATATTTCCTAAGTCCAATCTGATTGTCCCCTAACGGATCCTTAATTAACTTTTTATACCTGGGATTCACAGTCATGTAGAACTTTATAAAAGACATATTTACGCCAGTGCCTGTAACACTTTCTTTATTTCACGATTGCAATTTCGGCCTTAAGCCATTATCAAGTGCTGATTTTTGTGGCTTGAAGCCGCGTCAACTTAAAATGAGCTGAGACATTTATATCTGTCGTTATCATTAATATTAAATACATTCTTGACGCTCTTACGTACTGCACACATATCCGAAATACGTAACAGCGTCAAGACTTTATTTAATGGTAATGGCAGCGACATATAAATGTGTCAGCTCACTTTAAGTTGACATAGCTTAAAACCAGAAAAATCAGCAATTGATAACGGCCGAACTTGCAATCGTGAAATAATGAAAGTGTTACCATCACTGGCGTAAATATGACGTCTTGTATAAAGATTCTTAATTCTATTGCATCTGTCCTCGATATAAACGTAGGAAGCTGTTACTTTACTTTACTTTTTCGTGTCCGGAAACTACAATTTGTTTGCCCAGTATTGGGCAATGGCCGGCCAATGCTTCTTCTTTAGCCAGCCACAGATCGTCGAGGGTGCATCTGTGGGGGCAGGCAGGGCACTGTAGGAGATGTTCCATGTCCTGTCGAGTGCCGCAGTCGCCTTTGGAGTCATTTTCGTCCAACAAACCCCATTAGATCAGATTAGATTTCACAGGAGCCACCCCATGTATGATGCGATTAAGCATTCTCCAGGTTTTCCAAACACCAGAAACGCCGCTTGATGGGTCCCCTCTTAGTGGATAGTAGATGGGGGGGCTCATCTAAGGCGAAACTTAGGAAACGGCGTCAGGATTTGAGTCTGCTCGGGCCACACTATAGGCCAAATATTGAGTGACGGGCATCAGAGGTTTGTTTTAGTTTGTCGGTATGTTCATGGGCTTTCCTACGTGAGTCAGGGCTTGTGAAACCTGCGGCCCTGTGAAGATTGTCTGTGGGGGTTGGTTTCATGCAGCCTGTCACTATCCTGCAAGTTTCATTCAAGCTAATATCTACCTTTTTTGCGTGGGCGGATCTGCACCATACCGGGCAGGCATATTCGGCAGTTGAGAAGCACAAAGCTTGGGCTGAAGTTCTGACCACGGCAGGTTTGGCACCCCATTTGCTATTGGACAGCTTGTATTTGTCGTAGCACAATGAGGTGCCATGACCTGCGATTTAGAGTAGATTCAGCGTAATTCTGAGAATCTCGTTGGCGAGCGTGTGTGGCTACGTTTTTTACTCAGTGGCACAGATATCCGGCACGAAATCGCCTCCCCCGCGGACTGGTTTCGTGCAGAGTTTGCATAGCAGGGGGAGGACGGAGCGAGTCCCGGGGTTGGCAGCGGCCAAGGATCTCGCGGCGGTAGAGGGGGGGAGGGCAGGCGCTGCGCCAGATATCGGCCAGTTCACCTCGCCTCGCTCTCCCCCCCCCCCTGCCTCCCCGCGCCCACCACCCCTCTCCTCCTCCACGGGATCAATTCCCGGATAACGGCCGTGGACCGGGAGGCGGCAGGAGGCAGGCGGCGTGTCGGCTCTGTGCCAGGCCGCCGCCATCGCAGACACCTCGCACCGCGCGCGCTCAGCCGCGGGGTAAATAAAACAACCCGCGGAGGAAGCCGCCGCCATCACGGCCGCGATGAATACGGGAGGCGGCCGCCCCCGCGGTGTCCCGGCCGTGTAGAACACGGCGAGCCGCACAACTTTCCTGTTGTGCTGCTGCCGCCTCCAGTGCCGGCACCGCGAGCTCTCAGGAGATTTACCACCGAGGATCTCTTCTCATTCTCGTAGTACTAGAGTGAGCTCGGGAGCAAGAGGAGGTGATCGGAGTAAAAGCTGTTGAGGAACAGCTTAACTGTACACCTTCCTTCTGGTTGGGAATACAGCCGACGGAAAAATAAATATAAGAATAGAACTGAATAAAAAGTTCTCGGTTTTCCAGCCGTGTCAAGTAATTATAATGATACGAGCTTTCGGCCAAGCACTCCTTGGCCATTTGAAGTGGTATGAGTGCCAGTGGGACGCTGATACGCTTCTTACATAGACTAGTTTCCGGCTGTGACGTCACCAGTACATATGTTGACGCGGCGTTCGATGCGTCCACTTCAACCGTGCGTTCCCTGGATCCCAAGCCGTGCTGGGCTGCTGGCACCGTCTCTATTTAGGGCGTTATCGATGATTTTCATTTCTGTGGCTTCTTTAATTACACAATCCCGAAAGCCACTTGTTCGTGCCACGACGGCTGTTTCGTCAAATTTTATCCGATGCCCGCTGTCTACAGCATGCTCAGCTAAAGCAGATTTCTCGGAGTAGAGTAGGCGATAAAACTTCTCATTCTCCTTCTTGCGTTGTTCGACAGTGCGTACTTTTTGTCTGATGTAAGACTGGTCACACTGGCAAAGTATTTTGTAGACCACAGGTGTTCTGAGACATGTGTCTTGATGCGGGCGCCTCGAACGCCGAGTCAGCATATGCCGGTTTATGGCAGTGCCGCGGGCACTAGTGACGTCACAGCCGGTGGCTGGTGTATATGAGGGGCGTAGCAGCATCTCACTGGCAGTCAAGCCACTTGAAAATGGCCAAAGAATGCTTGGCCGAAAGCCCGTGTAATTTTAATCATTTGACGCCGCTGGAAACCCGCCGCGAGACTGTGAATTCTTAGGATTGAATTACTGTCCATACAGTATCACAATAGTACTAGTCGAATTACGACTTCGACGTGAAGGGAACACGATAAATGTGAAGATGCTGATAAAACAATCTATATGTATGATTCGTGCGAACATTAACAAAAAATATAATATTATGAAAAACTGCACTTTGTGCATTTGAAGAAGCAGCTAAGACACGGAGTTCTATATGAATGAATCCTTCTCTATAAACGCCAAGCGCAGTTGATAAAATAATTCTGTACGTTCCACCGGTTTCGATGTGTGTGTGTGTGTGAATTCCTAAGGGACCAAATTGCTGAGGTCATCAGACCCTAGACTTACACACTACTTCAACTAACACAAACACCTATGTCCGACGGGACGAACCACGCAGTCTGTGACATTGCGCCCTAAACCGCGCGGTCACTCCGCACAGCTACCTGTTTCGATCTTCTGTTAATCTTCAGGTATCATAAATTTGTTTACAACAATTACTATTAAAAACAGTCTTGATCACGATTTATTTAACAAGGTGACCGGTTTCGACCACTACTGTGGTCATCTTCAGACCATTGAGTGGGAACCTCTTTCTGTTGGAGAATCACTAGTAGTGATTCTCCAACAGAAAGTGGTTCCTACTCAATGGTCTGAAGATGACCACAGTAGTGGTCGAAACCGGTCACCTTGTTAAATAAATCGTGATCAAGACTGTTTTTAATAGTAATTATTTATAAGACATTGATCACTGCTGTTCCCGTAATGCATTCAAAAGTAATTTGTTTACAATAGCCTACATAGCCAAAGATTTACTGTTTGAACAGTCTCATTCACTTTTGAGTTGGTTACTTAGGATGTGCTTACCTCATGTCATATATCCTATGTTTGTCAGTCCTCGTAAGTGTATTCTGTTTCCACATTTTAAATGAAACACACCACACTGGCTGTAAAATACTGTTGTTGAAAGTCACTATCGGTTTCACGTCAACTGAACGTGCATCCGCAGGTGATCTGTACAAAAATTATAAACAAAAAACATTTTACAAAGAATTCTTAACAGTGATGTGAAGATTACAGGGTTACTGAAAAACAGTATCATATACCAATACTTGAAGTGCTCTCACTGCGACTATATTTAATGACCCATATCGAATGTTAACTGCGGTAATCCGTAGCTAAAATGAAGGGAATGGCGTAGAATCTACAGAAATAAAACCCGGATGAAGGCCGTGGAACCAGACTCGTAACGCACGTACACAATTTCAGTCTATGAACCAGATAAACGAGAAGGCTCTTGCCGTGCCACGAGCCCATGGCTTATGTGACTGACGTTCCAGAATTATAATCAAGAATGGCCGACTTTACGTAATAAACGGCCATCTGATTTTTATTAGTTGCTATTTTACACTTCCTTCTTTCATCTGACAACGATTCTTCCATTGTTATGATTATAAGATAAAACTAGGTATGAGCTTCCATGTTATCTTGATTTACCGATTACTATCCATTTTCATAAAATCCCCACTTTTATGTCTGTTTGCAAAAAAACTAATCAAGTGCCTGGTCGGTGATTCATGATGGTCCAAAGACTCAACATTTCTATTCATCACTTCACGAAGTACCTGGCTATTTTTATTAATTTTAAGGACACAAAATAGACGACATTGCTTTCGTATTTTCTCATGTTTAAATCTAATTTTCTGATTTTTAGTGAGACACGTCATACGTTAACTTTTAAATCTGTTACTGTTTGTAAATAATAAGGTGATTGACGTGGAAAATAGTCATAAGCCTCCGGCTATTTGCATTTTTTATAAAGCTACCAAGAAGTTATTTCATGATTGCTGTCGCTAAAAAGGAAGAGAGGATACGGCCTGACGACTTGTGATGCATCTGTTATTGCATACCTGTAAAACAAGAAATGTTACGAAAATATTATTACAATTAATTAATTTTATTCATTGCTTTACATGGCTGTTTCATTTTATTGATGCTCCTAAGGTAAAAAATGGGAAGATGTTCTTCATCTTGTCATAGATCGCTTGTGATTAAATGTGTAAACGACAACCAGGGATAGTTATTATTGTAACTATTAGTTACTTCTGTGTTAAGATGCATTTACATAGTATCTCTCTACGACCCTTACTCTACCTACCACTCTTACAATGTACTATGTCATTTACCTGGTTGCCAAACATTCCACACAAAGCATATCTTTCTGCTCAGGTATATACACACACCAAATAAAGTTTTGCATCACCTTGGTTCCAAGAGTTCCCTAACCTGTTCAGAAAACTGGATAGAGATCAACATAAACACCATTTTCGCGTCTTTTATTGCTCATGAAAACCTCATACTACATGTTGTACCCCTATACAGCGAGACCTTCAGAGGTGGTGGTTCAGATTGCTGTACACACCGATACCTCTAATACCCAGCAGCACGTCCTCTTACATTGATGCATGCTTGTATTCGTGGTTGCATACTGTCCACAGGTTCATCAAGGCACTGTTGGTCCAGATCGTCCCACTCCTCAACTGCGAATCGCCGTGGATCCCTCAGAATTGTTGGTGGGTCACGTCGTCCATAAATAGCCCTTTTCAACGTATCCCAGTCATGTTCGAAAGGGTTCATGTCTGGAAAACATACTGGCCATTCTAGCCGAGCGACGTCGTTATCCTGAATGAATTCATTCACAAGATTTGCACGATGGGGGAGCGAATTGTCGTCCATGAAGACGAATGCGTCGCCAATATACTGCCGATATGGTTGCACTATCGGTCGGAGGATGGCATTCACGTATCGTACAGCCGTTACGGAGCCTTTCGTGACCACTAGTGACGTACGTCAACTCACATAATGCCACCCCAAAATAGCAGGGAAACTTCAACTTGCTGCACTCACTGGACAGTGTGTCTAAGGCGTTCAGCCTGACCTGGTTGCCTCCTAACACATCTCCGACGATTGTGTGGTTAAAGGCATATGCGACACTCAACGGTGAAGAGAAATTGATGCGAATCCTGAGCGGTCCATTCGCCACGTTGTTGGGCCCCTCTGTACCGCGCTGCATGATGTGGTTGCAAAGATGGACCTCGCCATGGATGTCGTGAGTGAAGCAACCTATTATCCACAATTTGAGTCGTAACACGACACCCTGTGGCTGCTCAGCATTATTCAACATTGTGGCGTTGTTGTCAGGGTTCCTTCGAGCTATAATCCGTAGGTAGCCGTCATCCACTGCAGTAGTAGCCTTTGGGCGGCCTGAGCGAGGCATGTCATCGACAGTTCCTCCATGTCCGCACAACATCGCTTTGGTTCACTCCGAGACGCCTGGACACTTACCTTGTTGAGAGACCTTCCTGGCACAAAATAACAATGCGGAAGCTATCGAACCATGGACCATGGTGTAGACTGACTAAGCATGGTTTAACTACAGACAACACGAACTGTGTACCTCCTATGTGGTGGACTGACGGGAAACGATCGGCTGTCTGCCCCCCGCCGTCTAATAGGCGCTGCTCATGCATGCTTGATTACATCTTGGGGGGGGGGGGGGGGGGCTAGTGACATCTCTGCACAGTGATACAATATCCACAGTCAACGTCTATCTTCAGGAGTTCTCGGAACCGGGGTGATGCAAAACTCTTTTTTGACGTGCTGCACTTGATACCCCTACCTAACTAATTAACTGATTAGTGTGAGAGACTGAATTCTTCAGCCGTGACACATTACTGATTCAGACGTAGTAAAAGCGCCAAATTGCAGTTGTCGCGCGTGGTGGGCTCCACTGAGTATTTCACGAGGAAACACTCCGTAGATCGTCTCCTAGCATGACGTGTCTTCTATAGGTTTTTCATTGGGCCAACTGGATTTCTTCCCTGTCGGCTGCAGATCCTGAAAGTCATGCATAAAACAGTAAATGTTTGGTGTGACGGTGTGGGAATACGGGGACGTGCGTATTACCCGCGAATTTTAATGTAAAAAGTGTTAAACTTTTTGCGTAGACCGCGAAGTATCGCAACATCAAGAAGGAGTTGAGCGACACAAACGGAAGTTGATAGCCTTGATTCTACTTCTGAAAGATGATACCTAATGTAATTTGAGGCTAGTCTCATAGAAGTGGTGTTAGTTGCATCACTATGAGGATACAAATCAGGTTGGCTTTAAAAAGACGCTGTGACGATCGTCAGCGTCAGTTACCTTTGAAATTGTACGTATTGAGCTGATGTTAGTCAAGAATGCTTTTGAGATGACAAAGATGTCACTATCAGCACCTCACTGAATTTGGACAAGGTCTTCCAACAGGGCGACATGAAGCTGTATGTTCCTTCTGCGATACTGCTGAAAGACCTGGCAGGAATATATGCACTGTGAAATGTCCCCTTGGAAAAATTATATATGACTGTGCTTAAACTGACACACAATATTTTTAGTGCAACGCGATCTGACTTTTAATTTTCCCTACAAAAGAATGGCCCTGACTAACATTAACCTATACCTTTCGCAAATCACTTACCTCACAAAAATCTTCGTTACTCTAACTACTGCAATACGGCGAGCGCCACTACTGCCAGCTAAATAAAAGATTCAAGCTACTGAAGGCACTAACTACTGATAGGCATAGTTAGCAAATGAAAGATTTTGATAGAGAACAAACAATGTATTTACCTTAATAGTGTTCAAAAGTCATAATATATATAGCAGTTCATGACATCCATTCTTACAAATGTACTGTTTCTGATGGACACACGTCCAGATCATCCGCTCTCAAAAATCCGCCATCTCACTTCCCACATCCACCACTGCTGGCGGCTCACCTCCAACTGCGCAACGCTACGCGCTTTTAACAGCCAACTGCCCAACACTACAATGGTGAATATTGCAACAATGCAGACCAGCCTCAGACTGCACACAGCACAGTCAGTGATTTTCATACAGAGCGCTACGTGGTGTTACCAACATAAAAACCTAAACAGCCTACTTACATAGCCCCCATGTTCCCCACAAAAAAATTTTACAAATTGTTTTTGGCAGTGGCCAACAGAGATTTGAAAAAATTTTTCATAATTACAACAACAAAGATATCAAATGCACACACTTATTGATACAATGTTGGTCAAAAGCCAAAATTTTCTTACAGTGTGTAAAGATAGTCTTGATCGTTCATCACAGTAAAATTGCAGTGTTTTTCTCAAAGTCTGAGCAGTAAAAGAAAATACACACGAAAGTGATGGATTTCCGTGCAGTCTTGAAGAAGTAAAGTTGTCCTTCCAATGGAAAGACAGTGCTGACTTATTGATACAATGTTAGTCGAAAGCTAAAATTTTCTTACAGTCCGTAAAGACAGTCCTGATCGTTTATCACAGTAAAATTGCAGTGTTTTTCTCAAAGTCTGAGCAGTAAAAGAAAATGCACACGAAAGTAGTGGTTTCCACGCAGTCTTGAAGAATTAGTGTTGTCCTTCCAATGGAAAGACAGTGCCGACTCTAGACATGCAGACAGGTAATGGGCCACAACAGAGCAAACCCACCACAGAGTCAGTCGAAGTTTTGAAGAATATTGGTAGGTAGGTCATCACAGAGCAGACCCACTGTAGTCCTGGTAGAGAGTATGGTATTGGTGGGCCACGAGAGGTGCAGACCCACTGCAGCCCTTGTAGAAATAATGGTATTGGTGGATCATCAAAGATGCAGACCCACTTCAGTCCTTGTAGAAATAATGGTATTGGTGGGTCATCAAAGGTGCAGACCCACTGCAGTCGTTGTAGAGACGGCCAGCAGCCATCTGTTGCGACTGTGCAGGTGCACAATCACCATCGAAGAGTCTTGCAGGCAATATCGCAAGTCCATAACCCACCACTTGTGCACTCACAAAGTTTTTGGAATTGTCCTTAGAACCAGCAATGCTGTTAATCAGTCCCTTGCTGAATTACTAACACACGTCCAAACACTAACAGTCCTCTTTCTTTCCTCGCATATTCTGTGCATACTATGAGCAACAGAGATGTGTGCAGTGAAATGAATGCTTACAAGTAACTTAATTTGATGAACTGGTGTCAATTACAATTTTAAATTTACGACATGAGAATACAATTACAAAGGTACAAAATACATCATTAAAGACATAATAATACAGATAGCATTTCTGGTAACACCGGCTTTACAAAAGAATCAAACTAATATATATATCAGTGTTACAGGAATTATGACATAAGTAAATACATAAAAGTTCAGAATAACTTTTGAAACATCAACTTCACACGTGAGCATTAAAACAAAACAGAATAAATAATGTCTAAACATCTTTGCAAAGTAAATAACAAATTATTAGAAAAATTCTACAACATATCTCTTATCAGATAAACACATAAAGACAGGAAGAACACAAATACACAAGGGTACACAAACACATAGTGAGATAATACAAGAAAAGGACAGGGTTTGTTTTACTGCAGTATTTTGCAAACAAAACTTTCTTTACTTCTTGGAGATCTCCCTTCGTTCTTCATTATTTCCAAAAAGTCCTATCTATACTTCCTTTCTGTACTGTATTCATATTTCTTTCAAAATAATTATTTCTCATTGTACAATACTCATTTTGGCCAAATCTTTTTCATGTAACTTCTCAATGCATTCTTTCCCTATTCTTCATAGTCAGTTATTTTTATATAGTCTGCCCCCTCTTAAGCTAACTTAAATATACTGAGCTGAGGTGTATATACTAAGGGACGAGGCAATGCAGCAGTACAAAACAATTAACACAAGCAGCAATGACAAAAAAATGAAAATTGGCAAAGAAAGCAGCAATAAATATAAATTAGCGAAGCAAATGCAACATTATCACTAATATGAGCCATTGTGCAGCAAAAAGAAAAATAAATCAGTAGTAAAACTAGCTTAATACAATAAAATTCAGTTTGAACTATGCCTGGCAAACAGCAGCAGAAAATGCAATAACTTATACCTAAACATGACAAACCCACAAGCAGAAAAAATAGTACAGTACAGATGGCCATGTCTAATACCTATGTCACATCTTAACACTAGAGCGAAGCATCACAAAAATTTACTCTAGCAGACAAGTTACCAAACGGTTAAAAAATTATTTTTGCAATTCCTGTGAAGGGAAATGTCTACTTGTGCTCTCTTTTCTACGAAAGTACATCATAAAATTATTCTTTACTGGGTCTGTAGACAGAAAATAGTGATATTAGTACATCTATTAAATTTTATTTTAACCAATGCTGCAGTGCAACTAGAAACTAGATATTAAACAAAATGAGTAAATAAATACACAAAGCAAGCCATACGGCATTTCTCTCAACTAGCAAGACAATACCTGTGAAATGTTTCTCATCGTTTCATTAGGCATTTTAGTAAATATCGTAAATTAAGAGCTCCACAGTGTAATCATATTATTTCATCGTCGTCATAAAAATAACATCATCACCTCAGTCAAATCTCAAAATCGCCATAGCTTTCTGCAATAATTTCAAAACCCAAAAAAAAAATTCTCTGCTCATTTAAATAGTGTCACCTACCTCAAATGTACTTTAAAAATTATGATCCCATACCAAATACATCATTCAAAGCTCTCATAGTATCGCAATGGTTCCGATGGAATATGAACAGTTCACAAAGTACAGACAAAATACAATTTCATAAGTGTGAAGTTATCCAACTGTGTAATTGCGTAAACATGTGTCACTGACGTAGTAAAAAATGTTTGTCTCTCTCAGTTAAATGATCAGATAGCTGTGTAATTTATGTGTTAGAGAAATATGGTACCGATGTGTAAAGGTGTATAAGCAAATACCATATTAGCTAGGGCTCCTTGTGCTTGCCAAACACATGGTACACAAAGTAAGCGTGTACCCCCCTGAGGATTAATGTAATTATACCGTCAGGTGTTACAGATTACAGCAATGGAATGAAATGTATCATGGAAAACCTCTGTATCATTGTAATTCAAAAATCTTTAAAAATAAATGGTTTAAGTACAAAATTAATCAGTCAAATGCGTGTCCTGTAGGGCTAAATTGTGCGTCTTGTTGTAACATAATCTCTGTCATTGCTTAAGGGTACAAAATGTGCCAAGTGTCGTAATTTTCGCTGTCCGTAAACAAAGATCTGTAGAAGTTAATGTACTTACCTCGTAATAAACAAAAGCGAAATGCTATGCGTATAGATATCGTAGTTATTACGTACAGTACCGTAACAAGAAAGTACTATACTGTAACGTATTGTTGTGCTACAAAAAAGGCTGTAGCTATAGGCATTGTAGCTAAACCACAAAAGTTACTACTAAACATGTTTTACTTTCCAGAAGAATTCAGGAAAACTATGCGGATATAAAACAGATACACCGCAAAAGCAACAATGTAAATTGTGTCACACATTCGTAGCATCGTGATATAATCGTGTAGCCGTCAAAGAAACCAAATGCTAAGTCATCTGGTATCTCTCAGAAAGCACTTTAAATCCATAATGTATTTTCAAGTAAACCAAAATGTTGCATTAAAATCTCATTAGCAGTACTGGTATATGTTCTAAGTATGTAAGCCTTATAGTCGTTACATAATCGTCCAACTAACAAGCAAGAATGTACACACACAATAACACTGTGTCGTCTGTTCACTATAACAATGCATTCGTAATTACTGTCTAAATAAGTTGCCCAGGTTCTTGACTGGATAGTTAACTTTAAAACATTGTTGCATGTAACAGTTTCTAAGTGTGACAAAGAGCACTAGTAGCGTTAAGTGAAAAATTTTATAGCTAAGACTAAGTTAAAAAGCCGATTATTTCTCAATAAACGGTTTTACGTGTGAAATGTGGTGTAAACTTTACTCTTCCTAGAACGCAGAGTTTCAACTTGAACGCAATTATCATGCAGTATGCGTCGGTATAGAATACTGGAATTTTTGTCAAGGTTAGCGTTTATGTTATTTTTCTCTGAGCCAGCCAGCGCAAGTGGCTGCCTTTGGTGCGAGTCATTGCCTGTGTCTTTGTTGGCGCACGTCGTTATGGGGATTAGGAGTCCTACCTTCCACAAATTCACCTTGTCGAGAGGGCCCAGCCCTGTTTGAATCCCGCCAGTTCTGATGAAATTCAGGTCTGTCGTTATGATTATATCGTCTGTCGTCATGTCGGTAGTTCCTGTAGTTTCTTTCTTGTCGGTTACGTGGTGGAGAATTTCTCCCTGAATCGTAACTGTGCGCTGAACTGTTGCGTCTGAAGTTATTCTGTCTCCCTTGATAATAATTGTTTTGGTTCCCATATTGTCTGTTTCTATGGTTATCTCTGTCATATTCATTACTGCGGTAATGCGATCTTTCTCTGTAACTATTACTACTCTGCCAACAGTTGTCATACGGGTGGTGTCTGTTTTGGTCACGATTTACGTTGTAAGAATAGCCTTGTCGTGTCCAGTTATTATTTCTGTCGTCAAGGAATTGTGACTGATGTGACCTATAATTGTTGTGTTCCTGTTTTCGCGTCCCGCGATTCTCAGTGTCAATTTCCAATTCTTGTAAGAGTCCCTGAAAAGCTTCAATGTCGTCTTTACAACGTCCTGCCAAAATAATATGTCATAAATGTTCAGGCAATTTGATTAAGCAAATGCGGATGAGTTCTGAGGGGCTGTATGGGTTTGACAGGTACTGATTCTTGTGCAATATGTCTTCAAAATATTTCACAAGACTGGAAAATTCAGATTGTTCGAAATGTTTCATCATTATGATGCTATGTTTTACTCAGTCTTGTGTAGCTTGAGATCAATAAGCTGAGAGTAAGGCATGATAAAATTTCTTCTTCACTGTGACAATCGTGAATGACCATCACATCCTTACAGCTGGTTCATTCTCTAAATAGCCACACATAAATTCTAATCTGTGCTATAATGACCAGTTGGGAGGAAAACAATGAGAGAACTGATGGAGCCATGCTTGTCGATGAATGTCGTTGCCAGAATTCTTAAATGTTTTGAATTTACGTGTAGTAATGAACAGCTTATAGTCAAAATCATCATATCGGTTATTGTTACTTCGTTTCGGCGGTTCCATCTCAAAAATCAATGCGCCTTGCGAATTTCTTTTATAATTTCCGAAGTGCCCTGTGTTATTATTTTGTGGCTGTTCCGTATTTCTATGTCCCTCTTCCCGTATTGGAGCGCGAGTGTCCTCTGAAATATGTAATTCTTATATTACTTGTGCCGACTGATCTTGTACTTCCAGGATTTCTCTTTTCTACTGTGTATTGATTTGATTTTGATTTTGTTTGAATTTTCTAATTTGTTCATACTCTTCTGTGTCAGTGAAGGCTACAGGTCTTGTGTCATTCTCATCATCATCGACCTTTGTAGATATGTTAGTGAACTGATCCGAAAGTTCGGCTACTTTATACGATAGTGAACTTATTTCCTCAGTGTGTTTTTCTGAACCAAGTTTCAGAGTGTCCATTTGTGTTGAAATCGTATCTACTGTGTCCTTTAAGTTTTTCTGAGTTTTTGCAAGTTGCCTAGCCGAATCGGTAGGTGCTACTGAGTCAATTTTAGCTTGCAAGGTATCGTGATTTTCATTAACAATAGTTTGCAGTTCTTTTATGGCTGCTTCGTGATTCGGTAATGTCATTACAGACTTTTTGACATTTCGATTCGATTTTAAGTAACTCAGCAGTTAAATCTTCACATGTTTGTTCAAGCGTGGTGTCTAACCTTTGAAAGTTTTGTTCCATTGTGTTTAACTTTTGAAGATTTTGTTCCATTGTGTCTAACTTTTGAAGATTTTGTTCCATTGTGTCTAACTTTTGAAGATTTTGCTGTATTTGTCTCATTTGTTGTATTAATTGTAATAACAATGCACTGGTGTCTGAAACATGTTCCTCAGTGCTTTTCGGCAGTGAATTTGCACCGGCAAAAGTCACATTTTGACAAGATGAAAATGTGTCTTGACTCATTTGAGAAAACGTTGAGGACCCAAAACCTGAATCTACAGTATTTGCGAGATTGTGTCCTGTCATTTCGGATTACTGAGGCGAGCTATTGCCGACCGATCGATCGATAATGTTTCCCTGTTCACTAATTGTTTCACTGTCTACGCCATTATTTGCCGCCCGCTCCGATTCCCTATGCACAATTACCAAATTACCACTTTGAATGACTGTTAATTCATTACACAGTGCTGCTGATAACCTACGCTCGTCGTCACTGTTATTTCTCAGTTTACTTTGGAGCCTAGTGTTAAGTTTTCCACACGCCATTATTGTCACAATATTTCACACGATAACACAGAAAAGCACAATTTGAAGAGCAAAATAAGAAAACACATTAACATAGGACTGAAAATAATATCTAGTTAATTGCAAGCGCAACTCGAAATACTTGGTGCAAATCTATATGCATGCCACAACTGTTTTACTGTACAACAATGAAAAACTACGACTGCCAAGGCAATTCTCCCTATGATTACGCGCTAGCAATAAACAATAGCTACACTAATTACACAAACTACAAGAAAAAAATCAGAAGATTCCAGTTAGGTATCCTTGGCTAAGGGTCGACATATGAAACGTCCCCTTAGAAAAATTATACATGACTGTGCTTAAACTGACACACAATACTTTTAGCGCAACGCAATCTGACTTTTAATAATCCCTACAAAAGAATGGCCCTGACTTACATTAACCTATACCTTTCACAAATCACTTACCTCACAAAAATCTTCGTTACTCGAACTACTGCAAAACGTCGAGCGCCACTACTGCCAGCTAAATAAAAGATTCAAACTACTGAAGGCACTAACTACTGGTAGGCATAGTTAGCAAATGGGAGATTTTGATAGGGAACAAACAATGTATTTACCTTAATAGTGTTCAAAAGTCATAATATATATAGCAGTTCATGACACCCATTCTTGCAAATGTACTGTTTCTGATGGACACACGTCCAGATCATCCGCTCTCAAAAATCCGCCATCCCACTTCCCACATCCACCACTGCTAGCGGCTTACCTCCAGCTGCGCAGCGCTACGCGCTTTTAACAGCCAACTGCCCAACACTACAATGGCGAATATTGCAACAATGCCGACCAGCCTCAGACTGCACACAGCACAGTCACTGATTTTCATACAGAGCGCTACGTGGCGTTACCAATGTAAAAACCTAAACAGCCTACTTACAACTGTACATCACAACTGGCAGCGGAGGTCACGAGAATGTACGGTGGCAAGAAGATCGGGCTCCCGACGATCACGTGACGCTGCCGAGAAGGAAGACTATCGTGCTCAGCGTATTTTTCTGGTGCATCGTACTGCATCTTCAGCAGTAATATGAGCAGCGTTTGGCACCATAGTGACATAACTAAGTGTTGCAAAACGGTTACTTCACGACAGCCTTGCGTTAGACGTCCTGTAGCGTACATTCCACTAACCCCAAACCACCACCTTCAGTGCTGTTACGAGAGAGCAGGATGGAGAACTTTTATGTTCTCTGATGAAAGCTGGTTCTGTCACGGTGCCAGTGATGTCCGTATGTTGGTTAGATGCCCAGATGAGGGCCTTCAACTAACCTGTCTGCATGCTAAAAGCATTGGACCTGTACCCGGAGTTATGATCTGGGGTGCAATTTTGTGAGAAAGCAGTAGCACTCTCGTGATCATTCCACGCTCCCTGACTGCAAATTTTAACGACGATCTGGTAATTCGATGTATTGTACTGCTATTCATGAACAGCATTGCTAGTGGTGTTTTTAACAGGATAACGCACCGCCATATACCACTGGTGTAGCCCAACAAGCTGTAAAGTGTCGACACGTTGCCTTGGCCTCATCGATCACCAGATCTGTCTCCAGTCGAGCACATGTGGGAGATCATCGGACGAGAACTGTAGTAACATTAATGAGCAGGGTTAACTGTCCCTGTACTAACTAACCAAATTTTACAGGCATGGACCTTCATCCCACAAACTAAGTTCCGCAAAGTGTACAACAGAATGCTTGCGCGTTTGGGTATCTACATGTAACATTCTAGCGGTTACACTGGTCATTTATGCACCAGTATTTCACATTTGCAATGGCTTATCTAGCGCTTACAATAACCTGTGATCTTGCACTATTAATCACTTAAATATGTTACCTAGGCAAATTAATCCCAGAAATTTCATTACTCTACATTAATTATTCTTCGGTGTTGCGATGTCTTTTTCGTCATTGAGAGACAAGCGTTATTATCATTCTACACCTTTACTCAGTATGTCTACATATTTATTTCTCAACATTGACTCTGGCGACGATAACTTCTTCCAACGAGGACACTAGTTTCTTGATACATCAGTACAGAATGTATTTGTACACGGAGCCACAGTTTCAGCAGAGCTTGCAACTCTTCGTCACTACCAAACTGAAGTACTCGAAAGCGTTATTTACGTTCTGAAAAGAGATGAAAATTTCGTGGAGGCAAATCGGGACTGCATGGTGGATGATTGATGACAGTGACCTCAAGGCATCGGTTTGTTGGAGATATCGATAAAAGCTTCTACACATAAAAAATTCGGGGGCATTGCTTTCAGTACGCACTCGTATTTCATCAGTACGATAATGAAAGATCACACAACACTGTAATGCCACCCGATTTTTATTACTTCACTCTAAAAGTCAGGAACAGAAGCGTTACAACCGAACATTTTCTAACAGGCAGCCTAATGTAAACGTTTGAATCAAAGATCACGGACTCGAATAAAAACAACACCACAACAACATATCGTTACTGACATCATACAAGTCTGATGACATGTGGAAACCGCACAATAAATGCTCCGGAAGCAGTTTTAATTAACAATTCGCCTTTAAGCTTAATAATGTAACAGGCTCCACACACATAAATTACCTGTCGGAAAACTAGTCGCAGACTGTGTTTACAAACGTTTCCCGGGGCTGGGTAAGACTATAATTTAATTTGAATCAGATACAATATCGATTCGTGTATCGAACATGTTGAGTGCGTGGAAGTTCCTGAGCTAATCGCGCTTGGCGACTAAGTGTGCACTCGTGACTGGTCGGATCAGTCTGCCAGTGATAAATAAAAGTAAATGAAATCTTTAAAAAAAGTTTAGGGTGTGAAATGTTATAGTCACTGAAACCATCATTAGAAAGTCGTCGGTATGGATGACGTCATGAGCATGTTTGGAGCCCCGCACAATCATTTCGTTTAAACAGTAAATGTAATCAATCAAAGTTATGCGCTTTGTGCCAACGCTAAGAGGTGAAACAAGCTTGCTATTCGAGACTCGGCTTCGTTCTCATGCTCTCCTGCCGTCTGCCATTTGTCGGGTGGGGTTTTCTAGTGATCTTACGTGCTCACTGACTGGCAGTAGCGTGGGACTTCATACACTGTATAAAAAATATGATAAAGTATAGACTGAAATGGAGTATTAATGACACAGTATCTCTGAGCAGTCACGCACGAGGTTTCGCTGTCATAATTCAGTAATCCATTATGACTATCTTGTGGACAAATGTTTACGTTCCACTGGTGCTGCGCCTATCGTTAACAGTCTAAAGAGTACAGAATATGGACTGAGAGTAAATCGAAGAAAGATGAAAGTAATGTGAAGTAGCGTAAATGAAAATAACGAGAAACTTAACATCATGAAATTGTGGCCTCGAAATAGACTAGTATCAAATATACGCCTTGATTTGAGGCATACATTTATCAGAATGTACATTTCGAGCACATCATTGTATGGTTGTGATGCATGGACTGTGGGGTAACGGGAACAGAAGAGAATCGAAGCAAATGAGATGTGATACTATGGAAGAATGTTCAAAATTAGGTAGACTAATAAGACAAAGAATAAGGAGGTTCTGTGCAGAATCGATGACGAAAGGAATATGCGCGAAAACACTGACAAGAAGAACAGAGAAGATGATTGGGCATCTGTCATGACATGGCGGAATAACTTCCATGGCACTTTCGGGATCTGTAAAGAAACACAATGGAACACAACCAGGAAGTAATTAAGGATTGCAAGTGATAGTTTGAGATGAAGAGGTTGGCACAGGAGAGAAATTTGTGGCGGATCTCATCAAAACAGTCAGAGGACTAATAATAAAAAAAAAAGAGTAGACCTCTACAGTGATGAGTCCCGCTTCGAACTGAGCCCCTATGTTCGTCTATGAGATACCGAACTGACTGTCGTTCGCTACACGGCCTGTCGGTTAGGAGTGATGGTCTGGGACGCCATTTCATTTTACATTAGGACCACATTGTTTGTCATCTCAGGTAGAGCGGTACGTCGACGATATTTTACGACCCGTTTCGTTGCCCTCCATGACAAGTCATCTGGCCTTACATTTCCGCAAGATATCGTCCAACTGCAAAGATTGGGCGTTTCTGAAGCTTGTAGTCATGCTTACTAAACCCTCCCTTGCCGAGCATAGTCGCTGGATCTCTCACTAAATGAGTAAGTTTGGAGCATTATGGCAGAGCCAACCTGCCGGCTTGGGATTTTGACGTTCTAAAGCGCCAATTGGACAGAATTTTGCAGAATATCCCTCAGGGGGACATCTAACAACTCTGTAAATCAATGGAAAGCTGAATAACTGCTTGCATAAAGCCAGAGTTGGTCAATGCACTACTGACTCGAGCAGATTGTTAAGTTTCTTATCTTGCGTGTATCATCTTCTATGCTCGCGGACCTAACCGAACTACGCGCGCCCTGCCGTCACTTAGATTCGCCGCACATGCGTGGTGGTCGGCCTTAGCTTCACGTCGCGGCCGCCGGAGGTTCATGGCGTTACCTCCGGCTGAAGACGTCGCGTCATTCAATAGTTCTTGCCTGCAGCTCCCTCTATGACCACAAGATATAACAGGAGCACAGACCTGACGCCACGGCCACTCGCTCTTGCTCGCGAGCTGTGTTAATATCGGAGTGTTATTGTATAGATCATATAAGTTGGTCCTGAGTACTCGAGAGTGGCATACGCGGATTTTTTCTTTTCTTTTTTTCGTACACGTGAACTGGCGGATAGGTTTGACTGTAGTATTGGAGAGAACTGGTAAAATGTTTATCATTTAACTTGCTCCATTGTTGGTTTTCCTTATCCAGGAGCCGGCCGGTGTGGCCGAGCGGTTCTAGGTACTTCAGTCTGGAACCACGCGACCGCTACGGTCGCAGGTTCGAATCCTGCCTCGGGCATGGATGTGTGTGATGTCCTTAGGTTAGTTAGGTTTAAGTAGTTCTAAGTTCTAGGGGACTGATGACCTCAGCTGTTCAGTCCCATAGTGCTGAGAGCCATTTGAACCATTTGAACCTTATCCAGAAACAAGTAGCGGTCTAGACCTTTTAGTACATACAACGGTAGCGTGGTCCATAAATGGTGCTTCCGCTAAGCCAGTCATAATGTATTGTAGATGTGGCGTGATAATCGTAACGAAAACAGTCTTTTCCGGCGTCGTTTTGTTTATTTCGAGTTGGGAACACAGCTGTGATCATACCGCTTCTATTCGTTCCTGCTGAGGTTATTGCACTCCTTGCACGTTAGATGCATGGCTTGTACGACAAGATGCAGAGGTGAAGGTTAGTTGTGTTTGACTAGTACAAAGCAAATGTCAGCCGCCTTGCTCCTGCACGTTATGGAATCCGCACGTGCAAACAAAATACAACAACCATTTTCAACCACTAATGTGCAAGCATCACACCATCACACAAAGTAAAATTCCACTGGTGTCGTTTTAATAAGCTCTGATTGCAACATTTGTATGGCGCATGCTGCACTATGTAATGGACATTTTGAGGTATTTGGTATCGAGTCTTCAAACAATTTCGAATGACAATATCCGCTTTTTACAGCACTAATAAAAAGAAATCTGTGAGAATATATGAGATTTCGTATACTGAGAGACAAGTGGTTTTTCATCGGACCAAGTAGGGAGAGACGGTGACTTCTGCCGCAGTGAGTCTTCATCGACCCTCATGACGATGAGGTGAACTACTTTCATTCCTCGCATTCAGAAATAATACTTGTCAGTATCAATAGCAACGCAGGACCTTCGATCTAAGACTCCTATCCACTAAGCACTCAGTCTCGGCAGCAAACTGACGAACGAAAATGTATTTGTTGATTACAGATTTGGTTCGACTATAATCAAGTTACTATTGCAATACATTTCGCTCGTTACTTCATGATAGACAAAGGATGTGATGAAATTAACACTCACACACTTAGCCCAGTTGTCTCAGCAAACTGTATTCCACAAAGATCACCCAAAACCTTCCGTAACATGTTCTTCAAATTTCCTGGCAACTTGATTTTTGTGACGACCACGTTCAAGTATTTGAGAAACAATATTGTATCAAGTGATTCGTGCACTTTCTGGCTAATAAGTAACATTACAAACCAACCCTTCCAGCAGGCACACAAAGTTAATTTAGGGTACGGGACACCACTTCTGCACTGACCTTCCATAGAGTACAAGGGAGCATTTGCCAGACTGTGGTCCTGTAAATGCTACTGCAAACTCTGCTTCTTCTGTTTGTGACTAAAAATGCCAATAAAGATCCGAATAAAATATCTGCGACGTCATTTGGTGGGCCTAAAGATCGCTTACAATTCCCTCAGAGAATGAAAAGCAACAAATGCATGAGAGAAACGTTTTGTTAAACGTAGCGTCCTCTTATTACAATTACAAATTGAAATCATTTGCAAATGAAGTCTTAGCGAACGACCATCATTCCCGCCACTGCTGAGAGAACCGACAGAAAACTCGGAGAGACGAATATGCTGCGGTGGGACTCGCACAAACTTGCCACAGAAATACAGCGGCATGAAAAATTGTTTTGCAATTCAACTCCAGTAGCAGCAGCCGGTGCGACCAACCATTCCTGGATGCACAGTATTCTAGTCGAAGCTGAATGTCCGTGTGATTACTTGCCTGTGGACCTCTCTCGCTTTCCCTCCCTCTTACGCAGTTGCGTAATCTATCTCTGCCATCCACACGTCGTACTTAAGTGTGCATGTGTGTAGGTGTGTGTGTGAGTGTGTGTGTGTGTGTGTGTGCAACAGACATAGAGGGCAAGGGGGGGGGGGAGAGAGAGAGAGAGAGAGAGAGAGAGAGAGAGAGTAATGTATCGATTTACTCTAAATAGTTTAAAAATTATGGATTAAAATACCTTGATTATATTCATAACCTTTCGTTGTAGTGTCATACTATGTCCTCGGTTGTTGCTATTCTCTGTATTCTCCATCCTTCCTAATTACCGCTGTTTTGTGTGCAGGAAGACTGTCCACCGACAAACTTTTCCGTTTACACTGTGTAAAATCTCCCAACAACCTCATTGTTCTGTTAATTTCACATGCTATCGGTTTTGGATTATATTAATCCTCCGGTTTATATGCATCCAGTAATATAGAGGGTATCTGAAGTGGAATCATACGACACAGATCTCGATAGCACTATTGCATGAACATAATTCTAAAGAGAACAGCTGTGAGGAAAATATTGTTTACAGTAAAATCACGAGCTGCTAACAACTATCTGCAGTTCTGTTCCTTCACTAAGCTCTTGCTTTAAAAGTCTGACTTGTATCCAAGGACACTGTAATCTGTTCTTAATCGATCTATGCGTACAATATAACCTCTCACTACCAGTTTTTCAGTTTCTAATCAATTTTTACATATTGAGATAAACGAAGTATCATTACTGGTTTAAGCTCAGTATAATCCTCCATGAAGTACTCAATGTGAGTAGCTAATCGTCACAAATTTACGCAAAAACGTCTGCGTACGGAACATTTTATATATCAGTCCATTTGTTTTTTCCTTTTTTCGACCATAATAATTAATGACTTCGTTGTCGGAAGGACGAAAATATTAACATCAGTCCTTGATTGCCTTGATTTCCTGCACTTAAGCGAACTATACCGTAACCAAAATTACCCCGTGGCCTACCGGTCGACCCTGTGAAAGGTCGGTCACAAATGAAATGGCGTCAAATAAGAACAGGAACGATATAATTAACCTGCTACTGAAGGGCTTGATGTACAGAAAGACGTAGTGACGAATAAACTATACAGTAGAGCAATTTCCTTCTTTGTTTACATAATTACTAGTTGAGTACCTGGCGTTTCCCCGAATATGTATTTATTCCATTCTTCTATTAGTCCCTCTCCCCCTTCTCTCTCTGTCCATCCTCACCACCCCCTCTCTATCTCTGATCATCTACTCCTCCTCTCTCTCCTGTTCGTCTCCTTCTGTGTCCATCACCTCCTCTTTCCTTTCTCCATCCATCTCCTCCTCCTCCTTGTTTCTGTCCATTTCCCCCAATCCCTAACTCCGTCCATCTCCCCCTCCTCATGTACGTGCTTATCTACTGTTTCCCCTTCGCTGTCCGTCCATATCTTTTCTCTCTCCTCGTTGCCACACTCTCTCCAACAGGTGGCTGTTGGTTGTTGCCCTCACTGTATAACTTTCCAAATTGTAACTGGTATGTGTACCGAATCTGACTGAAATCGTTCCAGGGTTATAGGATGAGCTGTTTACACTTGGCTTTGGCCACATGCGCACGTGTCAAATATATTTCTCACATAGTTAACATATTTCACGCGTCTTTGTACACGTATTACACCTGTAAGTCTAGCGAATTTCGCCTTGCAGCTTCACTTTCACACAGCTCAATGTATATGACGTTACATCTCCTAAACTACGTGTTGAATAATGATACAATTTTGCACGTAAATCTGGTAGTATCTGTGCCTATTGTAATCTGCCAAACTGTCTTCAGCCAGAATAAAGCACATCACTTGTATGCATAGCCTCAACTTACTACCGATTTTTGTGTGTCAGGAGAATGAAGAGTTTGTAAATTTTTTGTACAGTTTTCTTATATTTTTCTGTTAAAATGTTGTAGGTATGTGACACCTGCTGGTCGAGAAAAGTTGTGTCCTTTCAAGTCAGCGAGTTTGCTACGCCCAGACGAATGCTGAATTGCGCCGTGCGCCAAAGAATACAACTACGGTGCAGCTGGCCACTAGAAACCTTTGCCGGCGACTGCTAAGAAGAAACACTTATTGTTAAAAAGAGAATTAGCATGATGTATTTGTTGGCAGAGAATGTTTCTTGGCTTGTCCTTTTACAATGTCTATAGTGGTATTCGAGTATTTTTCGAGCAATTACCCTCGAGAGAGATTATCTCAAGAGTGGGATGAGATCGACTCACACGTACGATACAAAAATTAGTCTGCAACGGAGATAGAACTCAAGTGTGTTCAAAGCAGTTAAAATTCGTCTTAAAAGATATTCTGAGAAGGTTATCGGTTTGTGTAGAAAATAATTCTTTCGCCGAGTTTGATAGTGTGTGGACAAGCCAGGTATAGGACAAGTTCCTATTTACTGAAGTGTGAGGTTAGTTTCTCCTGTTTGTGATTAATGGGGCGTTGTGCTGACTAATATCCACGCGATGGTAGGCGAACGGTGTTTTAATATTTTTGTGAAGTTTTCCGTTGGATGGTGTATGTGAAGAGATGGATTCACGCGAAGTCGTTTAGTTATTTCGTGGTTTAGGATTAAAGCAGACACCAATCGTAGTAGTGTTGCATTGGTAGCACTGCATTGCATTATTGTGGTTGCATAGGTGTACGCAAGCACTGAGGATATTTGCTTATGATTTATTGTGTGACTACGGAGAGAGCGTCGTAATACAATAAATTAGAGAAATCTCGTTAAAGGCACTGAATGTGTAGTCTGTGTTAAAGAGAACGGTCGTTCTACGTAATAGTTATTTACTGAAAAACAATCAGAAGTTTGTTCAGAATTTTACAGTTTTTTCCCCCTGTCCCTAAACGACAAATGAAGAGCCATTTATTACAAAAAAAATTGTTCAAATGGCTCTGAGCACTATGGGACTTAACATCTATGGTCATCAGTCCCCTAGAACTTAGAACTACTTAAACCTAACTAACCTAAGGACAGCACACGAGGCAGAGAACCATTTATTACAGATCACGCTAATTCTCTTTAAAAGAGAGCACTGAGTACTGGGTTTTGAGTTTTAAATATTGGTGAGTCGCATAAGTCAACGCCTGAAGTGATGGACTTTGTTTGATTATTCAAAGTTCATGTAGCTGAAAAGTGGCAATAACAATCAGAGTTTTTGTTTTATTTTTTTATTAAATTTCCACTTAGTGGGATTTTGAGTTGAGAACCAGTGCTCGAAAAGTAAAACACTGACTTGTACCTGTAAACCGATTAATTGCAGGGATTAAAGAATTAGCTGTTCTTAAACTGAAAAAGTCAGTACCTGATTTGTCCATTATCTCTAAACTGTTACAAGTAAAATATTCGAAGGCTTATTTCAAAACAGATAATGTCTCGAATATATCTTTTCGTAACAAAGTAAATTCAAAGGCAATAAAGTAAAAGACTGCAGTAATGATAAAAGCAAAGCTCAAAGAAAATAATGAGAAGGAATTTATCTTTATTTAGAGAGGAGAAGCAAATTTACGTTTTATTGAAAGTGATCAATTGTAAATGAAAAACTATTCCATTTAATTCAGAAAGGTTGGATTTACGAAATAGTTTAGATCGATAAAATGCCAATGGAATCAAGGATACTGTTGTAGCAAGGTGCTAATTATAGAGGTTATCCTCGATTGACAATGAGAGATAAACAATATTAAATTATAACTTTGCCTGGTGAATATACAGTCCAATTCACGTAAAAATTTGTAATGATCACACTGATTGCTTCTATTCGTTGAAACTTTAAAAGAGGACCAACTGCAAGAGGCAGCGAATCAATATGAAGTATTCGTACGTACTGTTTATTTTGTACATTTCTGGTACATACGTTGTTAAGAAAGATTGTAGGTGTGATGTCAGAACACACAGAGTAAGCTTCACTATAGGTTGCTGTTGTTGGTAAAGTAAATATATTATTCCTACTGCCCGTAGACTCTCGCATTTAGTATTTTTTCTGGTGATTCGTACTAACTTTGATGATAGTTTATCTTTCGAACCTAGCGAACCGTTATAGCCAGATGCGTTGTTGTAATTAATATTCAGATAACTACCAGTGACCCCATTATAACACCTAAAGTGTTGTTGTGCCCATCCTTTTGCACGTAGTGATGTCGTAGCGGGAAAAGCTTAATAATGAATCTTACGTGACGTCGTTGTACTAGTACAGACGATTATTTCAAGTTATACAGATTACGTCGGTGAGTGTAGGCAAAGTCTTGTCAGTACAACTTATTGCAGTATTACGAGAGTAAGCTACACTGTGCAAAATTGCTCTTCACCTACGTATTGCAGTGCTGTTAGAGTCGGTTCATACAGTATATCTCCTACCAGTTAGTGGAAGTCTATGTAAAGTGTGGCGCAGTACGCTGTGATCTGCGAAATGTGAATAGAGTTACAAGTAAAGAAGTAATATATTAAAACGTCACGCTTCATATGACAGTTTTACTGAGTGAAATGCGAAAATGTTGTAAGCGATAAACTGTTTTCATCATTTTTCAATATTTTGTAAGGATTCGACATAGTGTATAAAGATTTTTGCACGAAGTTTCGTTGAAATCGGCCCAGCGGATTAGGAGGAGACGTGGAACATACATAAATGTATATACACATGCATACATTTGTACATCCAATTTTGCAATTAGAATCGATTTTTATCGAATTATATATTTTGTAGATAGCATTTTATTACTTAAATTTTACTTAGACCCACGAAGTTACCTTCTGGTGCACTTCGTTTAGAGTGGAGCATCTTGATTGCACGTTAAACATTCTCTGGTCCGTGAATTCACTGTAGCGTCTACGTTTAAAACTTCTGGAATTATGTGGTATATGCTGCTCAGTCTTATCTGTATCCCAGAGTAAAATGTCAGCATGTAACTACCTGAGGGTATCAACGTTGCTACATCACAGCGGGTAGTGGATGTTCAGTTGATGTTAACTGAAGCAAAAGAATTACGTATCCTGTCTACTGACGTCAGTGTCTCCTTGACTACCAGGTAGCACTTCTTAAAGCGCTTGTATGGCGCACATACTTGGACGCTGAGGAAGATGTAAAAGAAGTGACTGCCATCAATGCGCTGTCGGAGCAGAATGTTGAAGAAACCATGGACTGACAGAGACGCAGACGATGAACTGCTGAGTAGAATAGGACAGACAAGGAACCTACTTAAAACTTTCACAGCTAACAGAAATAACTTGGTTGATTGTTAAATAAAGAATTTTCGCAGCCACTTGACTCGATAATTATTGTTCAATTAAATATTTCATAAAAATTCTTGCGTGTTATTTTTAAGTTACTTCGAAAGTATTCCAATGCGAGTACCTTCGAAATACTAAGTCCAGCGCCTTGCCCCTATAAATCTTCGTCTGTACGACTCCAGATATTATTAAACTTGGAGTACCATACACACTTCCAAGTCACTTACTTATGAACGCTACAGTGCAGAAATCACATTTGTTAAGACATTAGATCGTGCGTTGTTTTTTAAATTAATATCATTCCGCGTATTATTTTTTGATCTCAGTTTCTACACTTTCGGATCAGAAAACTACTATTAACATTTTATCGTTATTTCAAGTATTTTAATGGCAATCTTTGCTACAGATGGGAAACTTACAATAGAGTTATGTGTGGGGATCCATAACATATAAGACTCTATTAGCTTTATGAGATAAAGAATTTTTGTTTTATTATTTAATTTCGTATTTTCTTTTGTTGAGATTCACAGTTTCTAATTTTTTAAAATAAACAAAGATATTTTCACGATGTTTTTTATTTTGTTTTGTTTTTATTGTGATTGCAGATATTCTACGATTTACTCTGTTTGCTTCTTCCTACGAAATACATCTCATTTGCAAGCCGACTATAATCTTCGCAACAGTCAGCTGAAGGCTCCGAGGCCTGCTCACTTTATTAATCATGCTCGCTGTAGTCAAAGACTTCCTCTTCACCAGAACTGTCATAATCCCCATCTGAATACAGTATTTCAGCATCGGAATTCGTATTGAGTAGCTCATAAAGTTTGCCAGTTGTGAAGTTTCTACGCGAACTGAACAAGAAAAATATGTTTTCTGCATTATAAACACTACGAAACCAGACGTTAAACAGTATCTATGTTAGTGAAAGCTGAAAAGTACACAGGACAAATTTTACTTAAATGACCAGGCGCATGGTGTATTTTGCACGACAACCATGGTACATTCTCTTTTAAGCTTCTCACAAACGCGCTGCAGCTATGCGAAAGTAGACAAGACTTATTGGCCGGCCGGTTTGGCCGAGCGGTTCTAGGCGCTTCAGTCTGGAACCGCGGGACCGCTACGGTCGCAGGTTCGAATCCTGCCTTAGGCATGGATGTGTGTTGTCCTTGGGATAGTTCGGTTTAAGTAGTTCTAAGTTCTAGGTGACTGATGACCTCAGATGTTAAGTCCCATAGTGCTCAGAGCCATTTGAATCAGTTGAACAAGGCTTATTAGTATGGTAGCCGAAACAATAATGAAGGAATAGAAGTTGGCCCAGACTTAAGAAAGGATCTAAATTGTGAAAAATTGAAATTAATTTGCACTTATCCTGCTTCACACGCTGGCACTCTCGTTGGAGGGTTAAGATCGGTAGCTGACAATAGAAATTCTTTGTTGCAGGAAGGCTGAAAATGTAGTAAATAACAAATGGTCCCTGTAAGTGGAGTCTAGAAAAGAAACTTAGGTGCAAATAAATGTGAAAACAAATAAGTTGTACTTCACAATGAGATATTAGAAACGGATCTTCTATATGGAAATTAATATTTTATTCTTCGCCAAAATGACAAGGCAAGAGCAATAAGCACGTAGATGTGCTTTTTGCGTTAAATAAGTGACGTTGGTTTGGGTAACAATGTGAGAAGTGAAATTGTAATAAAATGTGGATATCAAGAAGAATTAGCACATGAGGTCCATACATACAAAATTAACTGTCAACAGATTTTTGCGTTAACTAAGTGGCGTCATTTTGAAGGACAAAGCGAGAAGCGAGACAGTAAGAAGAGATGAGTATATAGAGGAAATAATACATGAGGTCCATACATGTAAGTGTGATCGGTGTAACCAGAAAGTAAGTTGTCAGTTCAAGTGTACCAAAATCATCCCAAAAGAATGAGAGATGTAACAAGATCAGACTACCAGTGAGTTGTATAGTTCGTTTGATCGTATGGTGGAAAAGTAGCAGAATTGGTAATAAATAACGATTTTTTCACTTAAAAGAAATTTCCACCATTCGCCTGTAAAATACGTGCACACACACACAATACGACGAAGACTACGCTTGAGTGATTTGGTTGGGAAGCATTGCAACGTCCTCCGTATTGCCAGGGTCTTTCACGTGTGATTTCCACTTCTTTGACGTCTTGAAGAAAGAAATGCGTAGACTTCGGTAGTACACGAGTGAGTGCGGTTGTGAGTCCGGCAGCGCGCTACCGCTTTCTACGAAACAGGAACTGATTGTCTCGTCTCGTAGTGGGATAATTGTCCTAACGCGTGTGGTGATTACTTTTGGATGCACCATTCCATGGCCCCGTTGTGGCGAGTGTTCGCATTTCGATTGACTGCCCCTTAAACAATATATTTGACCTGTCTACGTGACTTGTCATAGTCAAAAACACACATATATGACTATTTTTCGTCAGTCTTATTTCACGTAGGCAGGTCAGATATATGTAACTTCTCAGCAAGGCTATAAACCCAAAATAAATGAACAGTAATTTACAGTCAATGGCGGAAATTTCTTTCAAAAAGTTCTTTATGCCGCAGTCCCCTCACGACGAAAAAATCGTTACATGACGATGAATTGTTACTTAAATACTAAAGAAACTTCGCGATCGGGTTCTGAAGACCATGCGTTGCCGACCGACCGCCCGTCACATTCTGTCTTGTGCGACACACATGTGCACTATGGATAGGCATATGGTCAGCACACCGCCGTTGGCGGCTTTCACACCTTGGAGCCGTTACTTCACGTTTAGGTATCTCCTCAACTGGCTTCACGAGGCTGAGTGCACCCTTCCAGTCCTCCCATCGACGAAAAATCGCTAGCGATACCGGTAATTACACCCGGTATTCTGCATGAGTATCAGACGTGCTGTTCACACGGCTACGAAGCCGGCGACAATGATTTATTAATTAGGCATTGTTAACAGCAATTCTATCCCGTATAAGTAGATGACAACAAGCATTCTTCAAGGTATATTTTCATTGTAAAACGGCTTTCTGTCTCTTGTGTTATCGATCATGATAACAGCTAGGAATTCATAACTGCTACAATACTTACAAAACGAGAGCATCCTCGAGAAGGAGAAAAATACTGAAGCTCGCACATCTCTTTTGTAACAACCGTTAACGGTTGACGTTATTCCCAGAAGACAATCGTTATTCATTCACAGCCACAGTACCGTAGTAGTCTCCGAACATTTACATGAATCGACACCCTTTGCGTGCCGGGCAGTAATAAAAGCCCACTGAATAACACATAGCCCACTTGAGTAAAAGCTCACACGAGCCGTTAGAGCACCAACGGAGAAAAAAAAGTGGAAGAAAGGGCTGGGGTGGGAGAGGGGCCACAGCGAGGGGAAGGAGAGCGAAATCGCAGTCCCGGGTTGGAGGCCTTGCATTTATCGTGCAGTCACAAACAGATTACACGCTTCGTAGCATCGTTCGCGCCCCCACTTTGCATAATTGCACACCGGGCGCAGTCGAGCTCGGAGAACCAGCAGGTTCAATGTCTTATTTGTGCAGCTCGAAACTAGATGGCGACGGGCTAACTTCTCAACGAGAAACCACCATTCCGTTTAATGAGAGAAATATTGAGAGCCCAGTAATATTTTTCATCTTGCTGATGACTCTTGATTATTGCTAAACATTTTTATTGTTTATTTCCACCTTTCGTTACTTGAACAATACCAACATTTTTCAGCTGTGCTGCAGAGACACTACCGAGTGAGTGCAGTGGTTAGCACACTGGCCTCGCATTCGGGAGGACGACGGTTCAAATACGCATCCAGCCATCAAGATTTAGGTTTTCCACGATTCCCTAAATCGCTTTAGGGAAATGCCGAGGTGCTTCCTTTCAAAGGATGTGGCCGATTTCCTCACCCGTCCTTGAAACAGCCGGAGCCTGTGCTCCGTTTCTAATGACTTCGACGTCGACGGATGTCAAATCGTAATTTTCCTCACTTTCCTTGCAGTGGAATTGGCAGTCACATCTCCCATCAGATTCGCTGTTGTTGCAATTTGTCGTAAGATTACAATATAAGCACTGTATTTACTTTTGTTTTATTTAGCTGTTTAACAAATGACGTCGAAAAATATTCCTATGAGAGGCAACCGGTCTTCGTCACAATCGACAGAGAGCGATAAAAAGCAATAAAAGTGATTCCCTCATAACTATAAACCACTTACAAGGAATACTGTTGAGTGTAAACAGTACACCACTTCTTTGGCGCGTATTTTGAAAAGATCATTATACCTTTATCAAACTGGCAAAAGTTACTCAGAACTTACTGAGAGCTCGGGCGTAACAGGAAGATCATTTTCCAGTTAAGTGGCGTTTAGCATTAATTTCAGGACCACTATTCGTGAACACAATAAACAAAATGAACAAAAGTGTACATACAGTTAAAGACATTCCTTGTGGGATAACTTTCTCAGTATTCCATAAATAACTGATTTACGGTTAGTTTAAGTGAAATTACCACAAAATATTTCTGAAATTAAATATGAGAGTTACAACAGTGTATGACATACATATTAGAAAATATCTTAAGCATTCCGACGAGAAATACCTACTCTAAAACGTTTGCAGCTATAAATAAAATGGTCTCCGACTGCAAGGATGGTTTTATAATTTTTTTATTATATGATCGATTTCGGGACTGCTACTCTCATCTTCAGATGACGCAACCATATCACTGAACTGTCAGTAGTAACTCGTTCTTTGCCCGAACCTCTTATTCACAAGGAATCCTATTTCCGTTATACCATTTTCTGCTGCTGTAGATATTACCCTATCGTGGTCTGACGAGCAATCCTTGTCTTCCTCCCATTTCACTTCACTGAGCTGCTCTGTTTCTAGAGTGAGTTTGTCTGTATCCCTTTTCAGATTTTCTATTTTCCCTACGACGATCACGCTTCTGATATTCCACGCCCCTATTCGTAGAACGTTTTCCCTTCGTAGGTATCGAGCTTTTTTCTCATTATCACCTTCCCCCTCGGCACTCTCCCCCAGGTGTCCGAATGGTGAACTATTGTGGAATCTTTTTACAATGGAAAGATAACCATGACATATTTCAATTACGGGTCACACACCCTGTGGACACACTTGGTGTTCACTGCCTTCTGCATCCTTATCTCCCATTCCAAGGGCAAGAGAGTGTCCGGAACCTCTACCCGCTCCTCCATCCTCTTTGACAGGGCCATTGGCAGGATCAGGGTGACATCTTTTGCCGGAAGACTTCAGCCGCCATTGCTGATCATTTTTACTCAATATTTAAGCGTTGGCGAGATTGGCTCCCGTGGTCCAGGACGTTTTAATTACCAGCCAAAGGCACTACACCTGGATCATGGGTAGTTAAACACAAACATTTTTCATGAAGTCATTGATGGTATAGTCTAACAGTGGAACAAATGTATTAACAGCTATTGCTGTCACATTCGAAATAATAAACAGTTTATTTACTTTATTTCCTCTCTCTACTTTTTCTTTGACTACACGTTATATATATGCGAATTAGAAGTATTTCATCTATCGGATGTTATTATCTTTTTTCTCTGGGTACTGCGGGATACAACCGTGTCACTATCTGTTTTAATATACAGGGTGTCCAATTTCAAAACACTATAGAAACCGGACCACTGTTCAGAGTGATCTCAAATTTGAATAGCATTTTACTGACGCAGGGGGGAACGGCATGGAAAAAAGAGAGAGAGAGAGAGACAGTTTTACCAATAGATGGCGCTGTAAGCGTTTTACTGTAAATGTAGTCGGCAACAAGTGACAGATGAATCGCATTTCGACGGCAATGGTTTGTATTGCACAGTAAACCATCCGTTTTGTTCCCTGTGCATATCTGTACAAGTTCGGTAGCCAAAAGTTGTGGCATTGTTCGGTGAGCCCATCCACCTGTAACGCCGGAAATGCATATCCCCTTATTTCCATCTATTGCACTGCAAATTTTTTTCCTTATTTTGTTACCTGAAGACATAACATTTCTGTGTCATTATATATTCTAATTGTTTTACTATTTGTATATATATATATATATATATATATATATATATATATATATATATGTATGTATGTATTTATGTTGGTTTGTTTCGTAAATACTATTTGCATTTTTACGCTGGGTCTTGCCTAGGGAAAACTATACTATCGAACGAATACATCGATAGGTCGTGTGGAGAACCAAAGTGTTTAGGATCTTTGGTAGTGTGAACTCGGCCGCGTGGAGCGCGGGCAAAGCAGAGTCTGGCTGGACGAGGGCAGTGGGGCATGTGTGTTGTGTGACGCTCCCGCGAGTTGCCGCGCTTTCGGGGTTTGACAGCATGTAATTGCGCTCGACTTGCTATGATAGTTTCTGACACGGTGTCACGGACGGGAACGTTACCTGGCATACATCAAGAGCCCGTTTCGGCTGGTGACAGTGTCGAGAAGAAGGCGCGCCAACATCCAGCTTCTGCAACAGCGACGGCCGACAATGAGTGACTGTCGCCACCTCCTCGACCGACGACTTCAAACCTTGAATCAAACAACATGGAAGACTGGAAGCACGTCACGTTTTAGAACTGTATGGCAGACCTCAGCTTTTAAAATTGTTGCATCACAAAATTACAGCAACTTAGCATGAACCTTTGTTGCTCATTGTCCCAATTGCATACCAAGCAGGGTCCCTTCCCTTTCCGAAATGAGCCCGAGTGTCGTTGAAATTCAGACGCCAGCGTTGAAGTACTATCATTCCATTTCACTGCTTTAATTTCAAAGTTCAGTTAAGGTATTCATAGCTGGCTACAATATTTAATTACACAAGCACAAATTAGGAGTGCGAGTTTTGTTACCGTATTTTAGCTTACCTGTGACTGCAGCTCAGCTTGGTACGTACTAAATTTTACTATCGTTAATTGTTCAGAATCATTTAATTCAAGTTCAAAGTTAAATCTCTTATTTCTAAATTGCGTAGATTGAAGTAGCTTTTGAAATGATTGTTGAGGTAGCCCAAGACTAACCGTATTTTACTGAATTTCTACGTGCTTCAGAAACAAAGCTCACTATTAATTTCAGTCACTAAATTAACTTTCAATTTTCCGGTTTTATTAATTCTTTTGCTAAATTAAGTTAGAGTGTAGCGAAATTTATTACTTCTGACAAACTTTCAGTTTTCACACTACACGTGTCAACCTTCAGCTGCCACGCTTCTAGTGCTAATTATATGTGCAATAACCTTTCTTTTTCAGTTACTATAGTAATTGTCCATAGGACAGGCGACAGTAATTTTCCAAAAATCTCAAATATCTAATTACCGCTAGTTAATTGTTAACGTAACGACCGCACATTTACTTTCTTTATTAACTTTACCCTTTTTCAAAATTAATTTCCACCAGTTTCATTTTCATTTTTCCTTTCATTTAGATGTAACCCTTTACTCCCTCTTTACCGACAGATTAACTTCGGTGACGATTGCTTTTCCCAAATTTCCATTAGGTACACGCAGTTTAATTTTTCACTGTCATTAAGGTCGATAAGTGAGGGGGAGGTTACACACCTTGGCAAGATCATACCACATCGGATGAAAAAAAATCTGTTTTCAATTATCCTGGTGCTAAGGACAGCATAAGAAGCAAAATGTCACCGTTTTTTAAATTTCCTCAGGCCAAAAACCGCATAAAAAGGAAAATCACACTGGTTTCTAGTGCTCTGAGACTGGCACAAAACATCTTCAATGTGCTGTATACCGTTTTCCGTCACGAATTGAAATCGAAAAACAGCACGTTCCATAACATATAGGAGTGTCTCGGGAGTGATGATGCATAAAGCATGCCTTCAGTTCAGCTACGTTCTTAGTTGGAGCATTGAACATTTTTCGGACAACCCCACAGCGGGAAGTCACACGGATCAAGATCAGGCCATCTAGTTGGCCAGGCGTAGGGAAGTGCCGGCTGATAATTCTAGCACTTCCGAAATGCCTCTGCAGCAGCCGCCTCACTGGCTGTGCAATGTCCGCAGAGCGCCATCTTGCATTAAAATGATTCTAGTCATACATCCATGCTGTTGAAGGGCTGGAATGACATTAGTTCACACAAGACCCTCATAGACTTTACCAGTGAGAGTGCAGGTAACATGACCCGCGGGACCCGTCTCCTCGAAAAAATACGACCCTACTATGAACTACGGTGTCAAAATCCACACCACACAATCACCTTTGCAGAATGAAGTGGTGGTTGTTGCGCGTGAGGATTTTCCGTTGCCCATATTCTGCAGTTGATACGTACTGACCTGTCCTTGGAGACAGAAGTGGGATTCGTCTGCCCACAGAATGTCCCATAGCCATTCACCGTCCGCTTCCATGCGACCAAAACATTCCACAGCGAATGTTTGTCTTGCTGACAGCTCAGTGGGAAGCCACTCCTGAACATACGTGGCTTTTTATGGATAGCAACGCAGGATGTTCGTCGAATTTTAGCACCATGCTCGCAGGCTTGTCGAACCTTCGGGAAATTCCCCGTGTACTAAATGTATGCATACTACTGGTCGACCACTCCGGCAATGATGTGGCTACATCTTCATCAGACATCGTATCAACTGCTTTGCTCCCTCTGTCACATTGCACTTCAAAAAAATGTCTTTCGAATTTTGTAATTTTTTCTCCAGATCCTTAGCAGATATCCGATCAGTGCATTTTATCCTACGCTTGAATTTCAGGAACTTCTGCAGGGCTACTGGTACACAGTCACCGTTCTTATAAAGGGGATTTATCAGCAGTGCGAGATTCTTCATGAAGACAGTTATGTTGGGCGTCACGTACGCAGACTAACAGCAATATGTCGTGCGAGCGTACCCTATCGCTCACAGAACAGTCTATTGGTCAAATTTTCGTTAATTTTTTTCAGTTCCATCATGTTTTGTGTCAATGATCTGGAACTTTAATTATGGACACCTTGTATTTGCATATGTATTTTTAATTGATTTCACTGTGTTTCAGTACTCCAAATTTAATATTTTTAAGAAAAGGTTATTTCACTTTCTTATTTTAGGAGTGAAACCACAGTTTATCGAAGCTTCTCTTATGTAGTTAGGATATTCATATCCACCAGTTTTCTGTTTTTGTTCACCTACCTTCACTGCTGCATTCTGAATTCATATTTAATCTTCCTCATGCACAATGAATCAGGGTTTTCGCTATTATATTGTATAATTCAGGATCCTCTTTTGGGTTCGGAAATTTTGCTCGAATTGGTTCAACAACTTCATGAGGACGGATTTTTTCATGTAACCAAATTAACTTTGTGATACAGGAAATCATCGTTTGTGCCGTCTGCTAGTTTATAAGTAGCATATAAGTATGCAGAAAATATAATGCGTTTTGATGATTCACACGGATCTAATTTGTTTCAGTCGAAAAACCCAAGTTCAAAAATGTTCAAATGTGGGTGAAATTTTATGGTACTTAACTGCTAAGGTCATCAGTCCCTAAGCTTACACACTACTTAACCTAAATTATCCTAAGGACAAACACACACACCCATGTCCGAGGGAGGACTCGAACCTACGCCGGGACCAGCCGCACAGTCCATGACTGCATCGCCTTAGACCGCTCGGCTAATCCCGCGCGGCAAAAACCCAAATCTTTATGGCGGTACATTTGGACTTGTCCATCAATGGCACCTTCTTCGAGCACCAGCCATGACACATCGTAAGTGCATAAAAGAGGTCGACCATCGCTTCTTCTATAGGCCATAAGATCTTGTGTGAAGTCATTCTTGTGTCGTGGACTTTCTACGTAAGTTGGTGGTCAAATCATCAGTTTTCCATTTCCGTTAACGGTGCAGTCATTCATGACTGCACCTCTCAGATGAATGTACTCTTCTGCACGCAATTTTTATGGGTTCTGCCGTTTGAATATCACTCGCTCTGCCTTTACTTCTGCCTGCTTATCAGCTAAAATCAGTTAAAATGAATGGCAGGAATTGGAAATCTCTGTGTTTCATTCTTTTCTATTCAGTACTGGTTAGGCCTCCTACTCTTTTAGGTTACGCATCCAGTTAAATGCTAATATTTCTTAAAACTTTTAATCTTGATCACAAAGATAAGAAAATTTCGTTTTCGCAAATGAATATTTTCTTTATATTTAAGAAGCATGTTTTTTCCAGTCGCGCTAGTCATCTTCAGTGGTCTGTAATATAAAGAGAATTATGTAATAGACATATTTTGATACAAGGGCGATGTACTTGAGGACAATATTCTAGAAATGGAAGAGAATGTAGATGAAGATGAAATGGGAGATACGATACTGCGTGAAGAGTTTGACACAGCACTGAGAGACCTGAGCCGAAACAAGGCCCCAGGAGTAAACAACATTCCATTAAAACTACTGACGGCCAAGGGAGAACCAGTCCTGACAAAACTTATACCATTTGGTGAGCAAGATGTATGAGACAGGCGAAATACCCCTAGACTTCAAGAAGAATATAATAATTCCAATCCCGAAGAAAGCAGGTGTTGACAGATGTGAAAATTACCGAACTATCATTTTAATAAGTCACAGCTGCAAAATACTAACTCGAATTCTTTACAGACGAGTGGAAAAACTGGTAGAAGCCGACCTCGGGGAAGATCAGTTTGGATTCCGTAGAAATATTGGAACACGTGAGGCAATACTGACCTTACGACTTATCTTAGAAGAAAGATTAAGGAAAGGCAAACCTACGTGTCTAGCATTTGTAGACTTAGAGAAAGCTTTTGACAATGTTGACTGGAATACTCCCTTTCAAATTCTAAAGGTGGCAGGGGTAAAGTACAGGGAGCGAAAGGCTATTTACAATTTGTACAGAAACCAGATGGCAGTTATAAGAGTCGAGGGACATCAAAGGGAAGCAGTGGTTGGGAAGGGAGTGAGACAGGGTTGTAGTCTCTCCCCGATGCTATTCAATCTGTATATTGAGCAAGCAGTGAAGGAAACAAAAGAAAAATTCAGAGTAGGTATTAAAATCCGTGGAGAGGAAATAAAAACTTTGGGGTTCGCCGATGACATTGTAATTCTGTCAGAGACAGCAAAGGACTTGGAAGAGCAGTTGAACGGAATGGACAGTGTCTTGAAAGGAGGGTATAAGATGAACATCAACAAAAGCAAAACGAGGATAATGGACTGTAGTCGAAGTAAGTCGGGTGATGCTGAGGGAATTAGATTATGAAATGAGACACTTAAAGTAGTAAAGGAGTATTGCTATTTGGGGTGCAAAATAACTGATGATGGTCGAAGTAGACTGGCAATGGCAAGGAAAGTGTTTCTGAAGAAGAGAAATTTGTTAACATCGAGTATAGATTTATGTGTCAGGAAGTCGTTTCTGAAAGTATTTGTATGGAGTGTAGCCATGTATGGAAGTGAAACATGGACGATAAATAGTTTCTACAGGAAGAGAATAGAAGTTTTCGAAATGTGGTGCTACAGAAGAATGCAGAAGATTAGATGGGTAGATCACATAACTAATGAGGAGGTATTGAATAAAATTGGGGAGGAGTATGTGGCACAACTTGACGAGAAGAAGGGACCGGTTGGTAGGACATGTTCTGAGGCATCAAGGGATCACCAATTTAGCATTGGAGGGCAGCGTGGAGGGTAAAAATCGTAGAGGGAGACCAAGAGACGAATACACTAAGCAGATTCAGAAGGATGTAGGTTGCAGTAGGTATTGGGAGATGAAGAAACTTGCACAGGATAGGGTAGCATGGAGAGCTGCATCAAACGAGTCGCAGGACTGAAGACCACAACAACAACAAAACAACATATTTTGATAGGATATCTGTAGTGTTTCTGTTCAGCTCTTTTAATTTTCTCCGTATTGACAACTACATGGTTGTTTTGTGCTACACTTACACTCATTTTTACTCCTTTTTCATATACCCACATTATCTTCAACATGTACTAGATGCACATAGCACAGGTCTAAATTAGTAGGTCACATCAAAAAAGTTCACTGCACATAATCTACGCCTACTGAAGCACACTGCAAACCGTCTCGCTCGCTTGCTGCGGTGGTGTCTGAGGGATCGTCAGAACTGTAGAGGGAGACAGCAGAATGGGATATTAGGGTGCAGATAGGAGAGGGTGGAGGGGTAAGTGGGGCGTGGGGCGTTGCTTTCCTTTTGTGTGTGTGTGTGTGTGTGTGTGTGTGTGTGTGTGTGTGTATTGTGTGTGTATACGTGAGTGCTTCCGTAAGTTATAAACGGCTGAGACAACTGCACTTCACCTATTGCTTTTTTTGTAGTTTAGTATATTTCATTTTTATTCAGGGCCTTCTATATGACATATTCTACGTGCAGAGTGAAAATTCCCTCTTTTTGGTTGCTATGGCATCATACTATTTTGTCTGTTACCATCCCCGTATAGCAGGATTTTTGTATTATTAGATGTTACATTATTAGATGTTACACATGTAGAGTGGGTACAGTCACTCTCCACACTCTCCAGCGCCCTGATATTGCAACTGATGTTAGTATATCCTCCTGTTCTCCAAAATTACGAAGGGAAGTCAAATGAAGACCGAACACCCTGTAGAACAAGACCAGGGAATCGTTCCATTCAAAAATAATCACCAAATATCCCACCGGAAGATGAGACGATCAATTCCGGTTACATAGAACGCAATCGGCCACTGAAGGATACACAGCTGTACTCACTCTTGCACTTCCTCATCGGACTGAAACCGAAGTCCACGCACATCTTTCTTCAGGTCGCCACAGATGTGAAAATTACAAGATACTGATGTACAGAGGATGTTGCAGTGTTTATAATCAAGTTCCTGAAGCGTACCCTTTATGCGATTGACGGTATCGTCCGGGTGCTATCGTGCAACAGCATGATTCCGTCCTACAGCATTCCTGGGAATTTTAACTTTAGGCCACATCACAGTTTCTGCAAAGAGTCTGGATGCAGGCTCATTATTTGTGGTTCCACGTTAGAGGAAACCATTGATCTGAGGAAGCATCCTGTTGCATATAACGCCCGCCCCCACACTGCCAATTGGACGCAGGCTATGCTCCAGTGATTTGGATGAGACATCCTCCACACAACCCGTATCTTTCACTGAATGATTTTCACGTTATTGGTGACCTCATGAAAGATACTTGTGGACGTCGGTTTCAGACGGACGAGAACACGCAAAAGTTGGTGAGGTTGTGAATCTGAACGTGACCGATTGTGTTCTTCACAATTGGACTTGATGGTCTTGATCTTAACGCGTGTGGTGATTACTTTTGAATGGAACCATTCCATGCTCCTATTGTGGGTCTTTTCGGTTTCCATTTGACTGCCCCTTGTATTTAGAGTTGCAGCTATTTCCTATTAACTTATATTTTTCATTTTCTTTGTGTTATGTTATTTGACCTGGATGGTATATTACAATTAAGTTTTTTGAAGATGTTATTAATCTCGTGTGTTTTACTTATGGTATGTTATGAGATGCCATTTTGTGATTCTGGTGACGGCTGAATTTCCTGGTGTGAGTGTTCATTGTATGGTATTCCTGCGTCTTGATATATCTGAACAGTTTTGAATTACGTTGCCTTCTGTTTGTATTTTCATTGTAATGGTGCTGTACAGATTTTGTGGTGTCTTCCTTATGTAGACCTATACATTGTTTTGTGCCGGCCGGTGTGGCAGAGCGGTTCTAGGCGCTTCAGTCTGGAACCGCACGACCGCTACGGTCGCAGGTTCGAATCCTGCCTCGGGCATGGATGTGTGTGATGTTCTTAGGTTAGTTAGGTTTAAGTAGTTCTAAGTTCTAGGAGACTGATGACCTCAGATGTTAAGTCCCATACTGCTCAGAGCCATTTGAACCATTTAAACCATTGTTTGAACCATTTGAACCATTGTTTTGTACTATTTTCTTTAGTTCCTCTAGATGCTTGTTTCTGCTGAAGGGTGTTCTGCTCAATCTGTATACCATGTGTCTGATAGCTGTCATTTTTGAGAATGTGGGCGGTTTAGTTCATTGTGTATAATCATGTGATTTTCAGATCGAGGTAGTCCACTGATCCTTCCATTTCTGTATGCATAGTGAACTGAATATTCTGGTGCATGATACCTATCTGTCACAGTAAAGTCTTTGTACGTTCTCGTGGTTCACCTACGAAGCATATCTCCATATGTGTGTTAATATAATACTTCATATTTTTGTTTCTATTATTTCCACAGAAATTCTGTTTTCAAAGTGATTCCTTAGGATTTATCCTAGCGTCTAAGAGATTGCGCTTCCATTGCTAAGACTTATTTTTGTAAAAAGAATAAAAATATGGCTGGTCTACCGCTGCACATACTATAGAGAGCTGAAATAATCAGAGATGTACTTACTGTCAGTGTTTACTAAAAGATCAGTCATATTGGCGTCGGACTTGCTTTCCTGTTAAAGGTGTTTTGTTGCCTTTGAAGAACTAAGTAAACAAGAGAGGCACGACAAGAAAGGTACAGACCATTGAGGGTCAGTAGATTCTACTAATAAACTCATACATTTAGAAATTAACTCACAAATAAGAAATAGTCCTCTTACAGTTTTTTCCATAAGGTATCGCTCACAGGTAAACCCACTTGGCAAACAAATGATTTGTTGTAGAACAAGTTTAAGTTACGAATAATTCAATAAATAGTTATGCTTAGGGAAGTCCAGTCCCTAGAGAGAGCTCGGAAAGTAAAACTGATTGAAGCCGATAATGAAGAAGCCAGCCATTGGTAACGAATAGTATCTCAGAAAACAGGGATCGGACGATAAAGCTTACCAAACTACAACATCTGGATCTCAAGTTGCGTTATCTGGCGTTGCAGACGTCTCGACAGCACAGTGGCAACTACTGTAGTTGTGACGATCTGCCAAGACGAATCATGATGAACAGTTCGTAGATGCCCAAATACGAGATTGCTTTCCACTTCATGGAAGGCAACACTTGCAACTAAATGGCGATAACATGCACATCCACACACATACTTCGCAAGCCACCGTACGGTACGTGGTAGGGTGTACCCTATACCTCTACTACTCACTTGCTTTCCTGTTTCAATCGCAAATAGAGAGACTGTCTATACAACTCGGTATGAGCTCCAATTCCTCGATATCTTATCGTTTGGTCCTTACGCGAAATGGATGTTGACTTTCATAAAATTCTTCTGCAGCCAGCTGCAAATGTCGGTTCTCTAAATTTCGTCAGTAGTGTTCCTCGGAAAGGATGTCACCTTCCTTCCTGGGATTCCCATTTGAATTACCGAAGCATTTCCTTAACACCTGCATGTTGTTCGAACCTACTGGTAACAAATCTAGCAGTCTTACTCTGAACTGTTCCCCGTGCGGTTCTAGGCGCTGCAGTCCGGAACCGCGGGACTGCTACGGTCGCAGGTTCGAATCCTGCCTCGGGCATGGATGTGTGTGATGTCCTTAGGTTAGTTAGGTTTAAGTAGTTCTAAGTTCTAGGGGACTGATGACCTAAGATGTTAAGTCCCATAGTGCTCAGAGCCATTTGAACTGTCTCGATTTCCTCCTTTAATCTGACATGGTATGGATCCCAAACATTTGAGCAGTACACAAGAACAAGTGGCCCTAGCATCCTATATGCGGTTTTCTTTACAGATGAACCACACTTTCCCAGAATTCTTCCACGAAACCGAAATCGACCATTCACCTTCCTTATCACATTCCTCACACGCTCATCTCATTTCATGTCACTGTACAATGTTACGGGCACGTATTTACACGAAGTGACTGTGTCAGACATGACACTACTAATGCTGTATCCCAACATTACAGGTTTGTTACCTGCCACGAGATGACTCTCGAAGTTCAGAATCGTTCAGGATCTGCAGCTGAATGGCACTGATGATTGGGCCTCAGTGTAGCCTTGGTCGCCTAGCTTGGTGTGCGTACTCAGACAGCATCTGGGCTCCAGCAAACAACGTGATATAGGATGGAGGTGAACCGCTGGTGGAGCCTTGTTCTAGCGGCAGCATGTTACCTTTGCCCCTCAGGTTGGGAAACCTATTTGGACGCCAATTCGTCGAATTCAGGATGAACTGGTATGCTTCCCCCACCACGTGGCTTCAACTTAAACTGAGAGTAACAACTGGAGAACTTTGCTGGGTTTAGTCATTTTGAGAGTTCTCTATATTCATGAAACTGGGAACGTGAAAACTGCTCCACCCTCTCCAACCAATGGTCATCTATGTAGACAAGACAATGGTGTAGTCTGCTGGACGGAGGAAATTAACTTAATACTATGTAAAGATTGAGAAATCAAGTGACTGCTCTGAGTTTTATTTCAAATTACTTGGAACTTTATCATGACACAGAACCTGTATACAAATTAAAGAATTAATTTTGTTTCTCTCTCTTCCTTTGTGTTGGACCCTGTAGCCGAATGTTCAGTGAGGATGCTTCACATGGGGACACTCCAGGTTATATTCCTGAAATGAGCAACAGAGGAAGTACTTGAGCGAGCAGTAACGGCTCCTGCTCAAGATAACTGACAGTGGCTGGGAGTGTGATGAGCTGACGCTATGTCATTCCATATCGCATCCAATGACACCACTGACAGAGAATGACAGATCAGTCGTAGGCAGCAATGGACCATTCATGGCATGTGTCATGGTTTTAGTTTAGCTCTTCCTTTGTAGTGGGGATTGGTCCAGACAGTCGCAGTGGGTTCGCCGCATGCGATGTTAATTGTATCACTGTGTGAAACTGAATTGTACAGGTCTTTCACATCAAATAATATCCGTTTTGTAGCCATCTTGTGAGACTGTTGACTTTATGTAATTTTGGCTGGCTTCTAAGCTTGAGTGCTGCTAGATTTGTTTGTACTATGTTTTGTTTCTGTATTTTTGTGAGTAGGTTTTTGACATTTTCAGTGGTTTTTTTTCGTTTTTTTCAGTTTCATTTGAAGTCAGTTACTTGGATCAGACTTTAGTTCTTTGACTTTCTCTTTTGTTTTTTTCTTGTGCTCATCTTTGCCCATCAGCACTACAGTGTTACTTTCCTCTACTTTTGTACTTGTTCACACTCTTTCCTGCAGTTTTTTTCTTTATTGGTGTAATTCTCAAAAATATCTTCCTCAAATTAAGCCTAATGTTTGGTACTAATATACCTCTTCTCACTAGGAGTGCCCTCTTTGGTTCTGATAATCTACTTTTTATGTTTTACTTGTTTTCAAGGTAGACGAATTCTTTAATTTCATCTAATTCACAGAACACAGCTTCGACCTTAAGTTTACGAAAAATCTCATTCCTGTTACCGCTCATTACCTTTATCTTTCATATCTTTCAGCCAACAGAGTGTACTGATTAGACTGTTCATTCCACTTCAACGTTCTGCAATTCTTAGTTACTTTCACTGAAGGGAATAACGTTATCAACTTCTTTCTTCATTGATATCTGTTGCCGGCCGGTGTGGCCGATCGGTTCTAGGCGCTTCAGTCGCAGGTTCAAATTCTGCCTCGGGCTTGAATGTGTGTGATGTCCTTAGGTTAGTTAGGTTTAAGTAGTTGTAAGTTCTAGGGGACCGATGACATCAGATGTTAAGTCTCATAGTGCTCAGAGCCATCTCAACCATTTTTTTATATCTGTACGTCCTGAATTTTAATTTCACTTCTTGTGTCATGTACTAGATTTAGGTCTAGGATGGCAACAACTTCCTTGTCCCAGAGTAGCAGAACCCCTCTGCTTCACTGTGGTTTATCTGGGGGAATGAATGAGCTTCGTGGAGGGAAGGAATTTGGCGACAGCATATGTAATACCTTTTCCGCCGGACGCTAGATAATGATTGTCGCAGGCGGAACACAGGTTCGGAGCACCGCCGTCTGTTTACGGGAGGCTACGCGGAGAGAGCGATTAGCGGCTCTCATTGTGTGTCTGGGAGACACAGTGACTTGTTTCAGACAGCCTACACATAACGTTGCTGTGAAGGACAGATGTGAAATGAAATGCATCTGTTGTGTTGACTGAATATTTGGTATAGGTACTTGTCGCTCAGCAATATTACTGTCTATATATGAAGATGGTACCTATTCTTTCGTACATAGTTATTTGCTCACCACTTCCCTCGACATTGCTTTCTGAAGGAATTCAGCTATTATTTCGTCTTATTTGACCTCGTATCTTCCAAATCCATGCTAACAACATACAGAGCTTGATTAAATAACTACATGAAGCAATATTATTCAAAATACTATGAACTAAACCAAGAACTACACAGTCCTATTGCACATGACAGAAAAGCAGACCATGTTGCTAAGAAAGTATCAACGGTAGAGCAGAATAAACAGGAAACAAAGTAAATATACTTATGAGAAAGTAACAGTGAGAAAACTCACGTACACATACATATAGCAAAGACATTCTGGTATATACAGTTTTCCCAAGATTGATGAATCTCACTGACATACAACTAAGTGAAACTGAAAAAAATTTTCTAGGGAAATGTCTTAAACATGGCATAAATAAGACTGAATTATAAAATGCAGTCATGAAGGACATCTTAATAGAAAGGTATCATATTGTAATACAAGAAGAAAAAACCAAAGCATTAGTAAAATGCAGACCTGATCAGCGAACTGACAGGAAAACAAGTAAATGGCTTCATGAAAAACAAGAACACCCATAGAAAAAAAAGAAGTAGTAAGAATTAAGTCAATAAAAGATTTGTGTAAAGTGGGCAACAGCTACAAAAGTAGACAAAAGTAATACTGCAATGTTGATGGACAGGAAGGAACTGTGTAGATATGTCATGAGTCATGCTTGGGTAGCTCATTCGGTAAAACACCTTCCCACCAAAATCAAATGTCCAGAGTTCAAGTCTCTTTCTGGAACATAGTTTTATTCTGTCAATAATTTTCAACGATGAATAAAACAGAGGAAATACTACAGAAAAATAAAGTAAAAGAAAGCCTGATCCAACTAATATACTTCAGATCAAACTGAAAAACACGTTAAAATGACAAACATATACTCACAAAAATATACCTCTACATCCATACTCCGCAAGCCACCAGACGGTGTGTGGCGGAGGGTACCCTGAGTACCTCTATCGGTTCTCCCTTCTATTCCAGTCCCGTATACAGAAATAATGACAGAAACTGCCAGCAGCGCCAGTCCAAAATACATAAAGAGAGTATCTGCACTGCAAAGGTCATGCACAAATACTTTGGAATATAACATTTTATTGAAGTGAAAAATGGACTGTGGGAAAACCAGAGAAGAAGAGATGTGATGTGTTTGAGATGTTGCTCTATAGACAAATGTTGAAAAGTAGGTGAAATGGCAAAGTAAAAACAGGAAACTCTCCACAGAAATGGCGAGGAGCTGAACATGCGGAAAACATTGACAAAGAAAAGGGACTGACTGGTAGTAATTGTGCTATCACTTCAAGTAGTAAGTTCCTTTGTGTTTCAGGGAGATGTACATGTAAAATCTGTAGGAAAAAATACATCCGACAAATAGATGAGGACATTGGGTGCAAGTCCTCCTGTGAGATGAGAAGCGTCATATTAAACGAGTCAGAGGACTGATGATGAAGGAAAAAAAAGTCGAATTATACATCTACCTCTAGAAAACATCTCAATTTTTAAAATCTGGTCCGTTAAACAGTCTGAAGCTTTACTGTGCCTCCAGATGTCGTGCACATATTCAGTCTTCTCACATGATTCTTAATCAGGTTTCATTGATGATTAAATTATGCACTGTTCTAAATTCTATCAGGAAGCTTTCCCTTTTATTCCTTTTCCCCGGACCATGTCCTCCTACTACTTTTCATACACTTCATTTTCATACTATCGAATTCCAGTCCCCATCATATTAAATTTTCTCTGTCTCAGCTACATGAAATACTCATCTTATCTCGTCAGATACTCAATCAAATTATCTGTGGAGGTAATTGGCATATGAACTTTTACTACTTTGGGGGTGCTGGCTTTGTGTCTATCTTGGCTATGATAATATATTCATTATGCTGTAAATAGTAACTTATTTTCTCTTTCGCTGTTAGACGTCTTGCAGAACTAATTTTCGATTTTGTCCTTATGCCTTCTACTCAAGTGCCTCAAAGTCCTAATGTACGAGCCACTGCATTTCACCAGCTCCCGCTATATCTAACTTCCACTTACCCATTTCTCTTTTAAAATTTTGTAACCGAAATTCCATGCCACAGATACAAACATGTATTTTTGGTTCTGATGGCGATGTTCTCCTGAGTAATTACTGCGCAGAGGTCTGGGACTAATTTACATCGAAATACTTTACCCAAGAGTACGTCATCATTTCTACGCAAACCTGAAGAGCTGCACATCCTCAGGAAAAATTATGACTATAGTTTCCCCTTGCTCTCAGCCAATTAAAGTGCAGGTACAACAAAGCCATTCTGACCAATGTTACAAGGCTAGACAAGGCAGTCATCCACACTGCTGCCTCTGCAACCTCTGAAAAGATGAGGAAGGAATGACTGCCAAACATTTCAGTAAAAAAAAGACGTTGCATTTAAATGACGTCAAGCAATGTGGGTTTAACTGTAACATCAAACATGTGTAACGATTCATTTATTTTTTATTAAAAAAGTACATTATTACATTATACATTGCTCACATGTGACGTATTTCTTTGTGGATACTTGTTATTACATATAATAACTTGTGCCGTAAATAATACCAATCACACCTAAATAGCAAGTATGTTTTACCCAACTACATTTCATTATTAAATGTATGTCAGTGAAATGTTATAAATTTTCGATATATTTTAAATAACTCCAGTAATTTTCCACATATGAAGAATAGTAGTTATTTTTAACAAATCTTGTTTTCTATGATTACGAACAGAAATTGAGACCTCGTCTATCGCAATTAAAAAACAGTAAAACCATCGGCACAGCCACAAGGCTGAACTTAATACCATCTTATTTCCGTCGGCCTGCGAGCATCTTTCTTCTTAGAATTATGCAATTAACAGTCTCTTCATTTTTAAATTTATATTTAAAAAGTTATAAAATATTTTGGGTTGTACTAAATGGTTTACTAGTAAACTTGAAACCGTTATTTCAGTTTTAATACTGTACATCAAATACATCTACAAACACATACTTTGTACATTTGGCGATAATGTGTCAGTTCTCTCCTTGAAATGGCGGTGGGCACTTGCAGCGTTCAACGTCTTTCAGGAAGGCTTACATTACTAGCGTGACCGACTTTCACGTAACCTTTAGTTGTACTCACACAAAAAATGCACGTTAACGTAGGAACACATATCTTCATCTCGACGTTTGTCTCACAATCCACAGAAATCTCTGCGTACAGTCTTCAGCACTGCCAGATGGACATTTCTTCCCAGAGACAAGAGCTATCGCAGCGTCCACCCCTCTACAATACGCCGGAAACAACTGGAAAAACTGCGCTCCCGTGGGCGCAGGCTGCTTGGCGACTAGACGAAGAGGTAGTTTCTTATAGCAAGTGGCGACGTCATTCGATCCTGGCAAGGCGGCGGCCAGAATGATCAGCGGGAGGCTGGGTCATCCTGAGGCGACTGCACGATGAGATCTGGTTCTGAAACACAAAAAAATATTTTCTTTCATGCACGAACTTTCCTCTAAATCTTCATCTCGGCCATACACAGGACAAACGCACTATTTTTTAATCGAAGAAATAAATATCAACAAATGGCAATAGCAAAAATTTTATCCCTTTAGTGACCAACATAAGAGACTATACTGATCACGAAACACTGCTTTACTAATGAAATCGTAGTCTAAATGTAAGGAATCATGCAAAAGTCGAACGAAAGTGCTCGATCGCTACAAACTCGGCAAATATATTTATTCTTTCAATTGATTTCCAAGACAATCTAAGTAATAGGAAGGTTTTCTCATATTTCACTATATAAACATCCGATCATAAGCTTACAACGCTTTATTTGAGTATTCTCGCTTTTCAGGGTTGGAGACCTGCTGAGCTCAAATGTTCTAATTAAATTACTTGTAAAGCAACAGCAATGAATACGATACTGTGGCAAATTCTACATCTAAAAATGTAATATGTTGCAGATATGTCTCTGTGTTTACAGATCTGGGTAATTATTTTGTCTGAAAGTTCCCAAAATACTGTAGTAAATATTAAGTTATCAAAACGAGATAAATAGTACCTATTTCATACCACTGAAGAAGAAGCTGCTAATTGCAAAGTAACAAGTTTCATTTTATTTCATTAATTTAAAATTAGGTTCAGCTGCTGCTGAACTGTGATATGTTTGCAACCTATAACAAGGATTTCAAGCTAGTTCCGATATCTATTAGTTTCATCTAAAGCGATTCATCGTTTATGATATCAATGCTTTTTGGCTGGCTCTGAGCACTATGGGACTTAACATCTGTGGTCATCAGTCCCCTAGAACTTAGAACTACTTAAACCTAACTAACCTAAGGTCATCACACACATCCATGCCCGAGGCAGGATTCGAACCTGCGACCGTAGCAGTCCCGCGGTTCCGGACTGAGCGCCTGAACCGCTAGACCACCGCGGCCGGCTCAATGCTTTTTAACTAAAGGATAAAGGAAAACTTAAATAACAAACTAAACTCTGAATAGACTCTAATCAAGATATTAAAAAACTTTTGAATAAGCTATGAGATTTTTTTAATGTCTTCCTTTATCTGGCGACTGTGACAGGACCAGTTGTGTTTCATCCGGCTCTCGTGCTAGGACTTATGATCGTAGGATTTTAGGTATTAATTTGTTAAGATTTTATTCTAATCGAAGTGTTGTGATCTGTATAACGGTTTTCTGGTGGAGTCCGATGGTCTACAAATACAAAGCTCCACTGGTCCATCACAAAAATGCCTCACGACACAACTAAGCTGTGTACAGTCAAGCGCTAGCAATAGTTCACAGAGCTCATTTGCCTGTACCACTTATACACTTTAGAAAATGCTCACTAATAGCAATTACTAATTGATTTTTACTTTTTGCTGTCTTTTGAGTGGCACGTTCAGAATAATTTGTATGAAATAGTAGTTATTGTCTTCGGGTTTTATACACTCCTGGAAATGGAAAAAAGAACACATTAACACCGGTGTGTCAGACCCACCATACTTGCTCCGGACACTGCGAGAGGGCTGTACAAGCAACGATCACACGCACGGCACAGCGGACACACCAGGAACCGCGGTGTTGGCCGTCGAATGGCGCTAGCTGCGCAGCATTTGTGCACCGCCGCCGTCAGTGTCAGCCAGTTTGCCGTGGCATACGGAGCTCCATCGCAGTCTTTAACACTGGTAGCATGCCGCGACAGCGTGGACGTGAACCGTATGTGCAGTTGACGGACTTTGAGCGAGGGCGTATAGTGGGCATGCGGGAGGCCGGGTGGACGTACCGCCGAATTGCTCAACACGTGGGGCGTCAGGTCTCCACAGTACATCGATGTTGTCGCCAGTGGTCGGCGGAAGGTGCACGTGCCCGTCGACCTGGGACCGGACCGCAGCGACGCACGGATGCACGCCAAGACCGTAGGATCCTACGCAGTGCCGTAGGGGACCGCACCGCCACTTCCCAGCAAATTAGGGACACTGTTGCTCCTGGGGTATCGGCGAGGACCATTCGCAACCGTCTCCATGAAGCTGGGCTACGGTCCCGCACACCGTTAGGCCGTCTTCCGCTCACGCCCCAACATCGTGCAGCCCGCCTCCAGTGGTGTCGCTACAGGCGTGAATGGAGGGACGAATGGAGACGTGTCGTCTTCAGCGATGAGAGTCGCTTCTGCCTTGGTGCCAATGATGGTCGTATGCGTGTTTGGCGCCGTGCAGGTGAGCGCCACAATCAGGACTGCATACGACCGAGGCACACAGGGCCAACACCCGGCATCATGGTGTGGGGAGCGATCTCCTACACTGGCCGTACACCACTGGTGATCGTCGAGGGGACACTGAATACTGCACGGTACATCCAAACCGCCATCGAACCCATCGTTCTACCATTCCTAGACCGGCAAGGGAACTTGCTGTTCCAACAGGACAATGCACGTCCGCATGTATCCCGTGCCACCCAACGTGCTCTAGAAGGTGTAAGTCAACTACCCTGGCCAGCAAGATCTCCGGATCTGTCCCCCATTGAGCATGTTTGGGACTGGATGAAGCGTCGTCTCACGCGGTCTGCACGTCCAGCACGAACGCTGGTCCAACTGAGGCGCCAGGTGGAAATGGCATGGCAAGCCGTTCCACAGGACTACATCCAGCATCACTACGATCGTCTCCATGGGAGAATAGCAGCCTGCATTGCTGCGAAAGGTGGATATACACTGTACTAGTGCCGACATTGTGCATGCTCTGTTGCCTGTGTCTATGTGCCTGTGGTTCTGTCAGTGTGATTATGTGATGTATCTGACCCCAGGAATGTGTCAATAAAGTTTCCCCTTCCTGGGACAATGAATTCACGGTGTTCTTATTTCAATTTCCAGGAGTGTATTACATGTGTGGTATTATAATAGTTAGTGTCAGCAATAAGTCTGTGAGCCCCGAATAGGAACATTTTATTAGTAATTTTTTGCTGGGTTATGGTAAAGACTAGATCTCAGTTCAAAATGCAGCAAGAACAGGAATCCAATGTTAAGTCCATAAGGGACGTGAAGAAAGTAGAATAATCACACGCATCAAATCAGTTGAGTTTTGATCCCACAGCAGACATTTTAAGGCAGTTAAGGCTTCTGTCAACTCAAGCATCAGAGATATCTGCTGCTTTTACTAATTTAGAAACTCAACAAATGTAGATTTTTCCTTTGTGCCTAATTTGTCTATGACTATTACTAATTTCGCAATTCACCAACCGGAAATCTCTCTCAGAAACAAACGGAGACGTCTTTGAAAGCAGGTCTTCCGACGATACATGATTTTGAACGAGCTGTAACTGATGTGAACGCTATAGCAAACAAGCAGCCTGAAATCCCAAATGAGATGATTCAGCTTGAGAAAGCTCAAGAGCAGTTTTCGAAGTAACAATTGAAAGGTACAGACAAGATGAGTTGGAAACAACTGTAAGTCAGCTGGTCAAGACAGTAAAAGATTTATGCTCTGGCTATGATAAACCCATGAAACGTAAATTTCATGAGCATCAAGAACAATTTCCATCTTAACTGGACGATTAGGCGATAGTGAAGGAATAGCAGATAATCCATTGTGCTTACAAAAAGTATTAATGAAGCTGTAGACAGTCTTTCAATTGAGAATTTACCTTTTCAAAGCAACCAAAACAGCAACTGCGAGGAGTAAGATGCCAGACAGAATATGATTTCCTGCAATGGAACCCAGAGTTAGCCGTATAGGTAGCGACTAATTCGAGAGATATATAAAAGGTGCACGGGTGACTCTTAGATGACGCATTGATTCTCATCCTTGGAGAGTGAAATGAGACATCAGGACGACAGTGGATTTGTTCAATGAACTACTTTATTCCTGCCCTCCGTCATAGTACATCAGGAACAGCTTGGTAAAAGCGTCCAGTTGCCTCTCAAGCGAAACAATAGACTTCTGGAATTTCTGATGGCGCAAGGAATAGGACCGAGAGTGGCGTCACTCGAATGTGACGTCCTGTGACTGTGACTATGATGACAGCATGACATTAAAGCTGACAACAACACAGGCGCTGCGCTGACCTCTCTCCAGCGAGCGGGCGGCTCTCTGCTCCGGCGGGGACTACACTCGTGACTCAGGGCAGGCTGACCTGTCCCGTTGTCGAACAGCGGACCCCATACTACATTCCAGGATGCCGCTCTGTGGCACGTCTACACCACGTCACAGGCTCGTGGTGTAGACTGTGAAACTGAGAGGAGGATAATTTAGTACGCTAATGATTCAGTACTTAAACGCTCCACAGTGTGTTCGTTTATGGCTTAAGGCACGTATTCTAAACACTTCCACGGTGGCAAGTGAGGGAAGGCTTCTGTCTTTATGCTAGCGTATTGCGGCGGCGTCTGTTGCTGTACCGCACTCAGCTGGCAATGCTTGACGGTCATGTTCTGTTTCACAATGCATATGACCCTTGCCTGCGTGCAGCTGGCTCTGTTGCAACTCACTTTCGCTGCGGCGCATTTTTGGCAGATACAGTAGATACACTACAGCGACAAATGAATGTCAGACTGAAATCTAAGAGGAACGGAGGCAACAGACTTCAAGCCAGTAACCAGTGTGTGACGACGCCTATGCCTATAACATGCCTGGTATCTAGCCATATGATGTGTATGCAAATATGCTGATGGAAGAGAAGCTCTTGAAACAGCAAAAGTTCTAGATCTTCTGACCATTAGATCAGTAGCATTTATTAGAGAGCTTAGGGAAACTATCTAGAACATGGACTGAACAACAAAAAGTTAGCTACATGTCAGAATACATGCAATGGGTGTAGCCTTGTGGGTGGCTGACATGATAGGTATATGCCAGACACATGAATAATTTGAAACGGAATTCCTTACCAAATATTAGTCCAGAGGAATACAAGAACATCTGAGGAAAGAGGTGTTCAACCTGGAGCATTTCTCATTCAAGATTGTTAGCTGACAAAGGTATTTCGAGGAATACCTGAATGAGGTGAGATACTGGGACGAACCGATCATGCATAAAGATATCTTAGGAATTCTTAAAGCGAAATTACCTACATAAATCCTTGAAAAGTTGATACATGCATCACAATGAAATATAGAGGAGTTGATACATGTGCTTGACTCTACTGACCTTATACAAGAAGACTTAAGATCAGAACACTTCAACGAATTCGTATATAACGGAGAGAGTCAGCATAACGTTCATTCAGATAGTAACAACACGCAATAAACACGTGCTGATAGTTCAATGTCTAGCCGATATAACAATGGGCAATATAATAACCAGAGATAGAATGGTAAAAGGAACCATTTCTGTCAGAATAGAAGCAAATGAAATAGATCATAATGAAGATTTAGTGCTGGATATAGCTCCAGTGTCAACAATCAACGCTGAAATAATCTGACACATCTCCAGGCACCTACTAGTAATAACTGGAAGGAAACGAAGGAACGAACTCCAGTGATTGCTTAAGTCGTCAAGGAAATTGATGTCCGTTAAACTGAACTCGATTGAACCGTGCCCCAGAGGAGTCGTCATGGTTCAAATGGCTCTGAGCACTATGGGACTTAACATCTGGGGTCATCAGTCCCCTAGAACTTAGAACTACTTAAACCCAACTAACCTAAGGACGTCACACACATCCATGCCCGAGGCAGGACTCGAACCTGCGACCGTAGCAGTCGCGCGGTTCCGGACTACAGCGCCTAGAACTGCATGGCCACCGCGACCAGCGGAGTCGTCATGGATTCGAATAGCGCTATTGGTAACAGGTTCAATTGTTCGACGCAACAATGGTAAGTACACGATTGAGGAACTATGTACAGATGTAAATGAGTGTAAGGAACGATATTCGTAAGTACCATCTGCAGCAATACATGCCACTGTAGAAAATATACCAGTGAAGGTTGTGGTAGATATTGGAGCATCAGAAAATGCTATATCAAGTAACATCTTCCAGAAGGTGTCACAAACGACTCACTTACCCACCTTCCTGTCCATAACTGTAAAATTATAGACGTACCGGGCAGGCGATGGCAGAAAATGCGAATACAGAAAACGTTGGAAATTAAAATAGAAAATGCAGCAATTAAATGTGCATTCCTTGTAATTAATAAGCTCATGGTCGAATTATTCTACATCTTGAAATGATCCAAGAGAGACATGTACAAATAGACTTCTCGTCAGACAAGGTCAGTTTTCAGATTGACAGAGCCATCACTCATGTAATATCTGGGCATAACGTCGAAAAGCTCAAGTTGCACCAATACCCAAAAATGGAAGTAGGAGTAATCCGCTGAATTACAGGCGCATATCACTAACGTCGATTTGCAGTAGGGTTTTGAAACATATACTGTATTCGAACATTATGAAGTACCGGTATCTCGAAGAAAACGATTTATTGACACGTAGTTAACACGGATTCAGAAAATATCGTTCTTGCGAAACACTCTTTATACTCATGAAGTAATGAGTGCTACCGACAGGGGATGTCAAATTGATTTCATATCTTCCAGAAGGCTTTCGACACCGTTCCTCACAAGCGTCTTCTAACCGAACTGCGTGCCTATGGGATATGACCCTGGATTCGTGATTCCCTGTCAGAAAGGTCACAGTAATGGAATGAAAGTCCTCGAGTAAAACAGAAATAATATCCGGCGTTCACCAAGGAAGTGTCACAGGCCCTCTATTGATTCTGATCTATATTAACGACATAGGAGACAATCTGACCAGCCGTCTTAGATTGTTTGCAGATGATGCTGTCGTTAAACGCCTTGTTAAGTCATCAGATGACCAAAACGAATTGCAAAATGGTTTAGATAAGACATCTGTATGGTGCTAAATGTGGAAACTGACCCTGAATAAAGAAAAGTGTGAAGTTATTTACGTGAGTACTAAAAGAATTCCGCTAAATTTCGATTACGCGATAAGTCACACAAATCTGAAGGCTGTAAATTCAACTAAATACTTAGGGATTACAATTTCAGATAACCTAAATTGGAGCGATCACAGAGATAATGTTGTGGGTAGAGCAAACCAAAGACTTCGATTCCTTGGCAGAACATTTAGAAGGTGCAACAGGTGTATTAAAGAGACTGCTTACACTACTCTTGTCCGCCCTATTCTGGAGTATTGCTGTGCGGCATGGGATCCGCATCAGGTGGGAACGACGGATGACATCGAAAAAGTTCAAAGAAGGACAGCTTGTTTTGTATCATCGCGAAATAGGGGAGATAGTGCCACAGACATGATGCATGAATTGCAGTGGCAATCATTAAAATAAAGGCGTTTTTCGTTGCGACGGGATCTTCTGATGAAATTTCAATCACCAGTTTTCTCCTCCGATTGCGAAAACATGCTGTTGGCACCCACATACATAGGGAGAAATGATCATCACGATAAAATAAGAGAAATCAGGGCTCGCACAGAACAATTTAAGTGCTCCTTTAGCCGCGCGCCGTTCGAGAGTGGAACGGTTGAGAGACAGCTTGAAGATCATTCTTTGAACCCTCTGCCAGGCACTTTATTTTGAATAGCAGGCTAAGCACGTAGATGCAGATGTGTATGTTAAGGTGGAGCGAGCATATTAGAACTCAGGTTGGGAAGGCTAATGGTCGACTTCGGTTTATTGGGAAAATTTCAGGAAACAGTGGTTCACCTGTAAAGGAGAGCGCAAATCGGACGCTGGTGCGACTATTCTTGAGTACTGCTCGAGTGTGTGGGATCCATAGCAGGTCGAATTGAAGGAAGACATCGAAGACAGATTTTTTTACCGGTAAGTTCGGAAAACACGTAAGTATTACGGAGATGGTTCAGGAACTCAAATGGGAATCTCTGGAGGTAGGGCGATGTTCTTTTCGAGAAACGTTACTGAGAAAATTTAGAGACCTGGCATTTGAAGCTGACTGCCGAACGATTCTGCTGCCGCCAACATACATTGCGCATAACGACAGCGAAGATAAAAAAACGAGAAATTACCGCTCATACGGAGGCGTACTCACAGACGTTTTCCCTCGCTCTGTTTGTGAGTGAAGCAGGAAAGGAAATGACAAGTAGTGGTATAGAGGACCATCCGCCACGCACCGGCGTCATACAGTGGCTTGCGGAGTATCTATGTAGATGTAGATGTAGATGTAGAAGTGAACTGAATAAAGGATACTGGCAAGGGGCAGAGATGCAATTAACGATGAAGAGCTGAGCCACCCGTAATCACAAGTAAATGAAATAGACTTACTTGGATTTTCAGAACAACTACAGCACATATCAATTGAGTTGGAGCCTCTTACAGCAGAACAAAGAAGATAGTTGTACTATCTACTGAACAAATGTTATAGTTTGTTTGACGAGTATATGTGGATTTACTTGAAACTTAGATTTTTCCCTCATTGCACATACTGCCATACCTTCTGTCCAATCCCTTGGAAGCACTGACAAGCTGTTTAGGAAGAGCTACAGAGGATGCTGAAATGGGATGTAATGAGACCTTCAGAAAATCCTTATTGTAGTCTACTCCTTGTAATACTGAAACCTGAAGGGAAGGTGCGTCTTTTGTTGGATACCAAGGTAATCAACACAATAACTGTGCCTATCAGAGCTTCTCTGGACAATATAGATAAAATGATGCAAAAGTTCCACAGACTTAAATACTTTATGGGTGTAGAGCTGCTGGCTTCATACTAGCGTGTCAGACTTGGAGAAGATTCAAGAAAGTGTACTGCCTTCGTTTATGTTGATCAGAGCTATCATTGTAAGGTATTTCCTTTCAGTTTAAATATTACACTGCTGGCCACCGTAAATGCAACACCCTGAAGGAAGCATCCTAATCAAGTGAAATTTACACCATGGGTTTGCAGCGATGAGATATGCAACTGATTAGAATTTCGGCGCAGACGCACATCACGCGCGCCTGTGGCGCCACCTCATAGCGCCATTTAAGGCTTGGCGATTTCGACGAGTGTACGTTCGGCACGTGTGTTTACCTTGTGGTTGTTTCACAAGACGATCAGTTATGCCTCGTAGACAACAGCGAACATCTTTTGATCAAGTATCCGAGTTCGACAGAGGAAGGATTGTGGCTTACCGAGATTGTGGATTATCATACAGAGAAATCGCTAGTCGTGTTGGACGAAACCAAACAACTGTAATGCGGATATGTGACCGTTGGATGCAGGAGGGTACGACGGACCGAAGTTGTCGATCGCATTCACCTCGGTGCACCACTGCACGTGCTGATAAGCAAATTGTGCGCATGGCAGTGACGGATCGCTCAGCGACATCCCGAACTATAGCACAGCACATTGTGTCTGTAACGCATCATCCAGTGTCTGCGCGTACCATTCGACGCCGTTTACAGCAGAGTGGTCTGTCCGCAAGACGTCCATTGCTTCGTCTACCATTGACGCAGAACCACAGGCGTCTCCGTCGCCAATGGTGTGATGACAGACGGATGTGGACGGCAGAATGGAATGACATTGTCTTTACTGACGAGGCACGCTTCTGTCTGCAGCACCACGATGGTCGGATTCGAGTGTGGAGACACCGTGGAGAGAGGATTCTGGACAGCTGCATTATGCACCGCCACACTGGTCTTGCACCGGGTATTATGGTGTGGGGCGGTATTGGATATTACTCTCGCATGCCTCTAGTATGCATTGCCGGTACTTTAAATAGCCGGCGCTACATATCCGAGGTGCTGGAGCCAGTTGTCCTTCCTTACCTTAAGGGCTCGGCCACAGCCATATTTCAACAGGATAATGCGCGACCACACGTGGCACGCATTGTCCTAAGGTTCTTCGTCAATAACCTGATTGAATTGCTTCCCTGGCCGGCTCGCTCTCCGGATCTTTTGCCGATAGAAAACATGTGGTCCATGGTTGCTCAACGAGTGACCCAGATTACATCCCCAGCTGCCACACCAGATGATCTTTGGCAACGTGTGGAAGCTGCTTGGGCTGCTGTACCCCAGGAACACATCCAACGTCTCTTTGACTCAATGCCGAGACGTGTGGCAGCGGTGATCTCCAACAATGGCGGCTACTCTGGCTACTGATTCTGGCAGGAACCACATGTCACAGACGTCTGTAAACGTAATCATTTGATACTTGGTCAACATGCTATCTACAAAATAAATCTTGTTGTGCTACCTCTTGTCTTTCTTGGTGTTGCATTTACAGTGGCCAGCAGTGTAGTTTGGGCATGTCTATATCTGCATTGGACTCGTTTCTTGGACCCGAAGCCAACTGACTCTTTTTTTGGATGACCAACTAATTGCAACACCTTTGTGGGGTGAATACGTGACGGTATTGTCCAGGGTATTGGATTTGGATTCCTTTAAAATTGTAGGAGTGATGACTAAATTGGTGAAGACTTATTCTGGTTTGAAGAAGATAAAGTTTCTCAGACATTTCATCGGTAACAAGGGGATTCATACGGGTTGTGCAAAGATAAGTGCAATCAAGAACTTTCCCGCCCCAAGAACGAGGAAGGAGCTTAAGGAATTTTTTGACTTCGTCCCATATTTCGTCGGAGGACCAATCTGTGAACGCCAAGTCGCTGCTAAACTTACTGCGTAAGACTGTGCCGTGACAGAAGACAAATGAAAGTGTGCGTGCATTTAACGATATCAGACAACCCCGGCAAAGATACTACACCAGCCGGACATGGCATTAGATTTTGGCCCAATGACAGATGTTTCAACGATGGGTTTAGAGCCAACGTACTGTCCTATTGCTTTCGTTAGTACGTTGGCTCTAAACCCATCGTACTGTCCTATTGCTTTCGTTAGTCGAGTTCTTTCGAATTGTGAAGGAGCCTACACCACTGCCGAACTGGAAGCTCTTGCGGTGGCTTGGGCTTTCCGGAAGTTCCACTGCTATCTCCACAGTGCTAAGACAATGGGTTTACTGCGAACATCACGTGCTTAATTTTCTGCAAACCTGTAAACTATTAAATGCAACGATAGCATGATTTACCGTTGCTTTACAGGAATATTGGTTCAAAATTGTCTGCGAAAAAGGAAAGTACAATTAAATAGGAAATGCCTTATCGTGACTTACAGAAGTACTGGTAAAAGGAGTGATTTCGGGACATCAAGTGCGTGAGTTCCCCATAATGGAATGACACCTGAATGAAATTAAACGTTGTTATAAGATGGTACAATGTAGAAACATTTTTAAAGTCCGTCCCCATATTCTGATGCCTTTTTCAGGTCCATTCTTATCTCGATAGTGCCTTTAAAGCTCTTCTCTTCTCTTGTTTATCCATAGTCTTTCTTTTATGCTTTCTCCGAGACATTGACTCTTTAGGAGGCTTCTGCAACATAAAACTAAACAGAAGTTCTGCAGTGATTATAATCTGTGTCCTTTTATATTGAGGGCTCATAGTGGCAGCAACAGAGGAGCACCGCCGTTTCTATAAACAAAAAGTTAACAGCGTCTAACGAGAAGTATAAAGAAAGTATTAATGCTGGGACATTAACTGCGTATTTCAAGTAAAATATCATAATGAGTATTTTTATAGGCATAGTTGTCGTATTACTGGCACGAAGCGCTGCCTCTAAAAAGTTTTTGTCGCCGGTGGAAATCGCTGCTTACTTGTAAAACTAGCTACTGTGTCAGGGAGCTCTACAGACGTAACTAGAAAATACTATTCGGAACTGAATACTGAGGCGACCCAAATTATTACCAGGGCCTACGATACCTCCCCTACCTATAATGATAATAATAATACATCTCTGTCATTTTGCGCAATGCCTCTGGAATATAACTCAGATATTTCTGGAAAACAGTACTTCAACATTCTACAGTAGGTTATTCGAACATCTTATCGTCGTCCTGAGCTCAATACCTTACTTTGAGGGATGCTGTCTCAGTTTTCCAGGAAAGATATGGGAAGTTGGTACATAAAACAGAAAGGAAATCGTTGTCATGTACCAAATGTCAGCTCATAGAATGTGTAGTGTTACACTTTGAAATAAGATGTGTATGTCATTTGTAGTTTGTGCGACGATCAGTACTGAGTAATTGGTGATGACCGTAGCATTAACATTTGACATGATTGATAGTTTCTTTGGAAAACAGTGTTCGAGCTAGGCATAAACCAAATGCGGTTGCACTGTTTTAAACACTCTTTATTCGGAAAGTTGGAGATAGGTGCCTCCTGTCATGGATTTTCCGTGGGCCTCTAAACTACTTAATCGAAACGCAAGGTTCATTCCTGCTGCAATGCTACGGCCGACTGCCTGTCCCACTTACCTGACCCTGTGCAAACTGTACTCACCAGTTACAAGCAAAATTTCAATCAGTTTACAGTCACAATGAACACCCGAAAATGCGCATCACAAGAGTAGCTTTCTATTTCCTGTTGTATAGTGAAACGATGTTCAGTTGGGTTAGTGCTAAACTAATACATAAATGATCTTAATGAAATACATTTTTTCGCCAGTGAAGCTCTCATCCAATTAGTTCGTTGCGTTTTCTACGCCAAAGGTCAGATCAGCGACACTTTTGGTCTAAATCGCTAACAAAACGTAACTTCCCGAACAACGGCTTCACGTGGGGCAGAGCAATGGAGTGAAATATTAGGCTGTGGCACTTGTTTTGAGAACCAGTCACTAGGTGAACGAACGCGGTGGATACCGTCCAAAAGACGTATTTCGAGTCTGGCATGGCAACGAGAGAGTTTTTTCCTGGGCAGTTGGTCGTTGCCAAGAAGACTCTTCCTGTTGTGCAGGTTCCTGATGTGAACTTCTGAGCTCTTGCACTGCTGAAATCTTGAAGCAGATTTTAAAGCGTATAGTGAAATGTCCTTATTGCAACTTCATTTATACTGTTGAACAATACGCAAATGAATACTGGAGAGGAATGGCGGAAAGTACAGACGTTTTCAGATTACTACATTAAACGATTATTTTTTATCCTCTCGTGTTTTCTGGCGTAAAAATAGGGGAGAAAATGTAATAATTGATTTGTTTTAATGGTTTGACTGATACCACGAAATTTCCCTTCCACGCGACCCACAGATTACTGGGTTTTTCACAGTATGGTAACATTTGTCGTTTTCTCTCCAAATCGTATTGGTGTTAGTTGTCTATGTACATGGTTTGAAATTGTGTTTACAGTATTGTTTTACGTTTCTGTGGTGTACTGCGGCTTGTTATTTATTCTGTCAACATCTTGATACATTAACAGGACATTATACAGCTTGTGAACTTGAATGTTTTTAGCAATAGGAATAAATCGTGGAGTTTCCAAAGAAAGTGAGGTTATGAGGAAGACAAAAGATGTTTCACCTAGGAAAGTTTCGGCTGTGGTAGCACTTCTTGCTGAAAATCGCTATACACAGCAAGGAATTGCTGACAGAATGAGAATATCACAGAAAATTGTCAGCACAGTCATACTTTTAGTGCAGATAGACGGTGAATACAAGCCAAACAGGAATACAAAATGTTGATGTAAAAGAACCATCAGTCCTAAAACAATGAGAAGACTTACAAACATGGCAAAAATGAACCGTAAACTTACTTCTATAGGCATGAGCCATTAGCTGACAGGTTTGGGTGTTGAAGTTTCATCTGTCACAGGGAGGAGGAGGCTGTTTGAATGTGGTTTAAAGGTATACAGACAAAGGAAAAAACAGAAAATCACACATGCCCTGAAAACCAAAAGATTGCAGTGGGTTCGCTCTGCGAACGTCGAGGAGTGCGGAAGCTTAGCTCTAGGCATTCACTGGGTGTTGGCTTACTACGTTCACTTGTGTTAACGTGCCATAGCAATGCCTCTGCGACAGACCAAGGAAAAAACAAAAAATCACACGTGCCCTGAAAAACAAAAGATTGCAGTGGGCTAAACAACTTCAGGAGTGGACAAGTGAGGACTGGGCTAAGGTATGTGCAACGATATGGTAAATTAAGTAGGTCTGATCTATAAAATTATTAGTTTTGGCTTGAAATTGTGATGTTTTATTGATACTGAAGAAATTGCACATTGGAGTTTTTGGACTGTTGAGGTCTCCTATGCGAATATTCACAACTTTTCTAACTTGCAGTCTTGTACACATGCTTCAGGTGTGCTTCAGTGATGAGCCTGTATTCACTGTGACGGAAGGAAGCAGCCATTATGTACATCGCAGACCTGGAGAACAGTTCAAAGCTGAATGTGTACAGCAATGTGTGAAGCATCCAGCTTCCGTTATGGCCTGGAGTGTGATGTCCATGAAAGGTCCTGGCAGATCACACGTTGTTGAATGGACAATGAGGAAAGAGTAATATAAATAAATCCTTGAAAAGTAACTTTTCCCCCAAATAAATGAGTGGTTTCCTAATAAAGATGCCATTTTTATGCATGGTGGGGTACTTTGTCACAAAGCCAAAAGTGTTTCCAAGTACTTGGAAGAAAAGCAACTGAAAGTGCTGCCCTGGTCAGGGAATAGCCCTGATATGAACCCAATTGAAAATTTATGGGGTACTGTGAAACAGAGGATAAGGAAAATTACAATAACCACCAAACAAGATCTCATGGAGAAACTAGAGGAAATCTGGTACCATGACAATGATATTAAAATGTCATGTGAAAAGTTAATAAAAACCACGCCAAAGAGGATAATAATGTTGATTTAGAACAAAAACCTGCGTACAAAGTATTGAATGTAGAAATATAATCTCTGTAACAATTACAAAGTTTTTGTAAAACTGCCTTTAGTTTAATAATTTGAACACGTGTGTAGACGGGTGGGAGCGAACAGTGTTTGTCAAGCTTCATCCTACAAGAACAGTGTCTGTACAGTACAACATACACCTCAGAGCATTGCCTACCACAGCATCACGTAAAGAGCAAAATAAACAGCGCGAGAGAAACCGTAACTACCTTTCGGTATCGACTACGTACTATAACTATGATGCATTCTTGTAGCTTTTTTAAAACTTAGATGACGCGTAACGTAAGCTGTAATCCTACTTAAGGGATCTAAAAGTACATGATATGCTATAGAATATGTGATACAATGCAGTGTAATACAAAGAACTGTAATCTACGTTACTGAATGCTAAAATAAAACAAAGAACTGTAATCTACGTTACTGAATGCTAAAATAAAACAAAGAACTGTAATCTACGTTACTGAATGGTAAAATCTAAATGCTGTATGACTACAATGTTTTCATTTGGAAATACATATTACACTACTGGCCATTAGAATTGCTACACCAAGAAGAAATGCAGATGATAAACCTGCATTCATTGGAGAAATATATTATAATAGAACTGACGTGTGATTACATTTTCACGCAATTTGGGTGGATAGAGCCTAAGAAATCAGTACCCAGAACAACCAACTCTGGCCGTAATAACGGCCTTGATACGCCTGGGCATTGAGTCAAACAGAGCTTGGATGGCGTGTACAGGTACAGCTGCCCTTGCAGCTTCAACAGGATACCACAGTTCATCAAGAGTAGTGACTGCCGTATTGTGACGAGCCAGTTGCTCGGCCACCATTGAACAGACGTTTTCAATTGGTGAGAGATCTGAAGAATTTGCTGGCCAGGACAGCAGTCGAACCTTTTCCTGTATCCAGAAAGGCCCGTACAGGACCTGCAACATGCGGTCGTGCATTATCCTGCTGAAATGTAAGGTTTCGTAGGGATCGAATGAAGGGTAGAGCCACGGGTTATAACACATCTGAAATGTGACATCCACTCTTCGAAGTGCCGTCAATGCGAACAAGAGGTGACCAATGGCACCCCATACCATTAAGCCGGGTGATACGCCAATATGGCGATGACGAATACACGCATCCAGTATACGTTCACCGTGATGTCGCCAAACACGGATGCGACCATCTGGATTCATCCGAAAAAAAGACGTTTTGCCATTCGTGCACCCAGGTTCGTTGTTGAGTACACCATCGCAGGCGCTCCTGTCTGTGATGCAGCGTCAAGGGTAACCTCAGCCATGGTCTCCGAGCTGATAGTCCATGCTCTTGCAAACATCGTAGAACTGTTCGTGCAGATAGTTGTTGTCTTGCAAACGTCTCCATCTGTTGACTCAGGGAATGAAACGTGGCTGCACGATCTATTATACCCATGCGGATAAGATGCCTGTCATCTCGATTGCTAGTGATTCGAGGCCGTTGGGATCCAGCACGGCGTTCCGTATTACCCTCCTGAACCCACTGATTCCATATTCTGCTAACAGTCATTGGATCTCGACCAACGCGAGCAGCAATGTCGCGATACGATAAACCCCATTCGCGATAGGCTACAATCCGACCTTTATCAAAGTCGGAAGCGTGATGGTACGCATTTCTCCTCCTTACACGAGGAATCACAACAACGTTTCACCAGGCAACGCCGGTCAACTGCTGTTTGTGTATGAGAAATCGGTTGGAAACTTTCCTCATGTCCGCACGTTGTAGGTGTCACCACCGGCGCCAACCTTGTGTGAAAGCTCTTAAAAGCTAAAATCATTTGCATGTCACAGCATCTTCTTCCTGTCGGTTAAATTTCGCGTCTGTAGCACGTCATCTTCGTGGTGTAGCAATTTCAATGGCCAGTAGTGTAGAAAACTAAATTTTTATCATCTTGGAACCTGTCACTAATGAACGTCGATGAGTGCAACGAAAGACTGCTAAGTTAGTAGCAGTTTCCGGTATCCAATGGTTGATGAATGGAACCAGAGACTCGTTGATCAGTCTGGTATGGTAACAGAACACAGCGAAAGGAAAGCTGACGTTGTAAATTTCGCATTTAAAAACTTGTCAAACATAACATCGTTTGACTGTTCATAGACCTCCACATCGACGAAATAGGTATTCCTGGCGTATAGCAATAACTGAGTGAGCTGTAAACAAATAAGCTCTCTGGTCCAGATGGAATCTCACTTCAGAGTAAAAGAGAGTGCTCTACGGCACTGGCCCCTTATATGGCTTGAATTTATCGCGAATCTCTCGCCTAGAGCAAAGTCTCAGGAGACCGGAAAAAGTGCAAGTGACTCCTGTATATAATAAGGGTAAAATAACGGGTCCGCAAAATTACAGGCGAATACTGTTAACATCTCTTTTCTGTAGAATTTTTCAACATATTCTGAGTGCGAGTATAATAAAATTCCTTGAGACGGAAAAGTTTCTTTCCGCAAATGAACACGGAGCGATGTTTTATACATCCATGTCGATCTGTATGCAGAAGCTTTCCCGTCTCAAGGAAACATTGGATGAAGGGCAACAGATACATTCCATATTCCTAAATTTCCAGAAAGCGTATGAGATGAGGCCCCGTTGCAGGGTGTTAACGAAGTTCCGAGCACACAGATTTGGATTCCAGATACGTAACTGGCTCGAAGATTTCTTATGTGGTCCTCGACAAAGTGTCTTCACCAGAGACAAAGGTATCCTCTGGAGTGCCCTGGGGAAGTTTGATGGGACCGCTATTATTCCCTATATACAGAAATGATTTGGTGGACAAGGTGGGCAGAAATCTGCGCTTGTTTGCTAATGAAGCTGTGGTGTACGATAAGGTGCCGAAGTTGAGTGAATTGTAAGAGGATACAAGCTGACACACAAATATTCTAATTGGTGTGATGAATGGCAGCTTGCTCTAAATTGGGATATGTATGTTAATACAGATGATAAGAGAAAAAATTCCGTAAATTTACAATACAGCATTGGTAACATGCTGCCTGACACAGTTACATAGATTAAATATCTAGGAGTAACTTGTTGTGTTGTTATTATTGTGGTCTTCAGTCCTAAGACTGGTTTGATACAACTCTATATGCTACTCTGTCCTGTCCAAGCCACTCTCCGAATAACCACTGCAAGCTACATCCTTCCGAATATGCTTACTGCTTTCAGGTTTTCGTCTCCATCTACAGTTCTACAATTCCCCCCCTCCCCACACTTCACTCCAGGACTAAACTGGTGATCCCTTGAGGACTCAGAATGTGTCCTACCAATCAACCCCATCTTCCAGTCTGTTTGTGCCACAAATTTCTTTTCTCTTCAGCATTCCTCTGTAGCACTACAATTCAATATCTTCTGTTCTCTTCTTGTCTGAACTGTTTATCGTCCATGTTTCACTTCCATACATGGCTACACTCCATACAAATACTTTTAGAAAAGACGTCCTCATACCTAAAACTACACTCGATTTAACAAATTTCTCTTCTTCAGAAACACCTTTCTTGCTATTGGCAGCATACGGTTTATATCCTCTCTACTTCGACATGAACAGGTATTTTTCTGCTCAAATATTGAAACTCATCTACTACCTTTAGTATCTCATTTCCTAATCTGATTCCCTCAGCATTACCTGAGTTAATTCCACTACATTGAATTATCTTCGCTTCGCTTTCGTTGATGTTCATCTGAAACCCTCCTTTCATGACACTGTCCATCCCGTTCAGCGGCTCTTCCAAGTTCTTCGCTGCCTCTGACAGAATAACAGTGTCATCAGCAAACCTCGAAGTTTTTATTCCTTTTCCTACTCCAAACTGTTCTTTTGTTTCCTTTACTACTGGCTCAGTATACAGATTGAATAAACTGGGGTTAGGCTACAGCCCTGTCTCATTCCCTGCTCAACGACTGCTTCCCTTTCAGCCCCTCGACTGTTATAAGTACCATCCGGTTTCTGTACAGATTGTATATAGCCTTTCGCTCCCTGTATTTTACCCCTGCCGTCTTTAGAATTTGACAGGAAGTATTCGAGTATTCCATCCAACATTGTCAAAAGCCTTCTCTTAGTCTACAAATACCATGAACGTAGGTTTTCCTTTACTTAAGCTATCTCGTACGAAAAGCGGTAGGATCAGTATCGTGTCGCGTGTTCCCACATTTCTCCGGAATCCAAATTGATCTTCCCTGCGGTCAGTCTCTACCAGTTTTCCATTCTTGTGCAAAGAATTCGCGTTAATATTTTGCAACAGTGACTTATTAAACCGATTTTCACATCTGCAGCACCTGCTTTCTTTCGAATTTGAATTAATATATTATTCTTGAAGTCCAAGGACATTTCACCTGTCTCATACATCTTGCTCACCAGATGGAAGACTTTTGTCACTGCTGACTGTCCCAAGACTATCTGCAGTTCTAATGCTGGGCGTTGTTTCAACTTAGATATTTTCGGTGATCCGTCAAATTCTTCATGCAGTATCCTATCTCCCATCTCGTCTTCATCCACATCCTCTTCCATTTCCACAATATTGCCCTCAAGTACGTCTCCCTGGTATAGACCCTCTATATATCCTTCCACCTTTCTGCTTTCCCTTCTTTGCAGTGGTCTCTTTAATTTTCCTGTAAGTGTCATCCATATTTCCGCTAGTGAAATACGCTTCCAAATCCTTAGATTTTTCCTCTAGCCACTCCTGCTTAGCCATTTTTTGCTTTCCGTCAATCTCATTCTTAGACGTTTGCATTCCCTTTCGTCTGCTTCATTTACTGCATTTTTATAGTTTCTTCTTTCATCATTAAATTCAGTATCTCCTGTGTTATCGAAGGGAGTCTACTAGCCCTCGTCTTTTCACCTACTTTATCCTCTACTGCCTACTCTATTTCGCCTCTCAAAGCTACCCATTCTTCTTCTGCTGCAGTCTTTTCCTCTGTTCTTGTCAATGGTTCCCTTATGCTCCCTCTGAAACTCTCTACAACCTCTGACCTTTTCAGTTACTGAAGGTTCCATCTCCTTAAATTCCTATCTTTTTGCAATTTCTTCGGTTTTAACTACAGCTCATAACTAGAAAATTGTGGTCAGAATGTACATCTGCCTCTGGAAATGTCTTAGAGTTCCAAATTTGGTTCGGAAATCTCTGTCTTACAATTATATAATCACTCTGAAACCTTCCGGTGCCTTCAGGTCTCTTCTACGTACACAACCTTCTTTCATGATTCTTAAACAAGGTGTTACCTACGATTAAATTATGCTCTGTGCAAAATTCTACAAATTGGCTTCCTCTTTAGGTTTAAGTAGTTCTAAGTTCTAGGGGACTGATGACCTCAGCAGTTAAGTCCCATAGTGCTCAGAGCCATTTGAACCATTTTTGTACTACTGTGGTGGACGTGGTCTTCGTGTCTACCTTTGCTGCGATAACGCGTTTACTATGCTGTTCATAGTGACTTATCCGCATTCACATTTTCTTATTCCTTACTAAAAATTCTCCTGCATAACCCATATTTAATTTTGTATGTATACCCTTGTATTCACCTGACCAGTAGTCCTGTTCCCCCTGCCGCCGAAGGTCGCTAATTCCTACTATGTCTAAGAAGCAAAGCAGAAACAGTGAACGGTCAATGCTCAAGATGTGTAACATCGGGCGAACTGCAAGAACCACGGTGTCATGGTTGTGTGGTCACTGTGTAGGACTGCTAGGCGGGAGATCTGTGCTCAGGTCTCCCGCGCGGTTCCTTTCTTTGTTTTTTACAAAATTATGAAAGTTCTGTCCGGTCCTTGATGCCTCCGTTCTTCTTCTGTGGTCTCGATAATTCTCAAACTACACGTTTGTTATAGAACATGAGTCACGTGATAAGAAATATTACCGCTGCAAGTAAACGTGCTGAACAGTGAGAGCAGGCAAGAAAGCGCACAGAAGCTCTCAAAGAAATGAAAACTACAAATAAACATGTGTGAATTACACACATCAAACAAGGTTTTGCATCAGCCCGGTTCCCAGAACTCCTGGAGGTAGACGTTGACTGCGGATATTGAATCACAGGTTCTAGGCGCTACAGTCTAGAACCGCGCGACCGCTACGGTCGCAGGTTCAAATCCTGCCTCGGGCATGGATGTGTGTGATGTCCTTAGGTTAGTTAGGTTTAAGTAGTTCTAAGTTCTAGGGGACTGATGACCTCAGCAGTTAAGTCCCACAGTGCTCAGAGCCATTTGAAACATTTTTGTACTACTGTGGTGGACGTGGTCTTCGTGTCTACCTTTGCTGCGATAACGCGTTTACTATGCTGTTCATAGTGACTTATCCGCATTCACATTTTCTTATTCCTTACTAAAAATTCTCCTGCATAACCCATATTTAATTTTGTATGTATACCCTTGTATTCACCTGACCAGTAGTCCAGTTCCCCCTGCCGCCGAAGGTCGCTAATTCCTACTATGTCTAAGAAGCAAAGCAGAAACAGATGTAAACAACCAGAGTAGCACCCATTAAACGGAGGGGTCCGACAGCCCATCAGTTCTAGTCATTCCATCAGCAAGGAGGTACACTGATCTTGTTTTCTGTAGTTGAACCATGCTTCGCCGTTCAATACCGCGATTCGATCGCCTCCGCATTGTTACTTTGTGCCAGGAAGGTCTCTCAACAAGGAAAGTTTCCAGGCGTCTCTGAGTGAAGCAAAACGATGTTGTTCTGACATGGAGGAGATTCAGAGAGACAGGAACTGTCGATGACTTGCCTCGCTCAGGCCGCCCAGGGTCTACTACTGCAGTGGATGACCGCTACCTACGGATTATGACTGTTCAAAAATGTCACTAAACCCACCCCAGATGTAAACAACCAGAGTAGCACCCATTAAACGGAGGGGTCCGACAGCCCATCAGTTCTAGTCATTCCATCAGCAAGGAGGTACACGGATCTTGTTTTCTGTAGTTGAACCATGCTTCGCCGTTCAATACCGCGATTCGATCGCCTCCGCATTGTTACTTTGTGCCAGGAAGGTCTCTCAACAAGGAAAGTTTCCAGGCGTCTCTGAGTGAAGCAAAACGATGTTGTTCTGACATGGAGGAGATTCAGAGAGACAGGAACTGTCGATGACTTGCCTCGCTCAGGCCGCCCAGGGTCTACTACTGCAGTGGATGACCGCTACCTACGGATTATGACTGTTCAAAAATGTCACTAAACCCACCCAAAGATGTAAACAACCAGAGTAGCACCCATTAAACGGAGGGGTCCGACAGCCCATCAGTTCTAGTCATTCCATCAGCAAGGAGGGACACGGATCTTGTTTTCTGTAGTTGAACCATGCTTCGCCGTTCAATACCGCGATTCGATCGCCTCCGCATTGTTACTTTGTGCCAGGAAGGTCTCTCAACAAGGAAAGTTTCCAGGCGTCTCTGAGTGAAGCAAAACGATGTTGTTCTGACATGGAGGAGATTCAGAGAGACAGGAACTGTCGATGACTTGCCTCGCTCACGCCGCCCAGGGTCTACTACTGCAATGGATGACCGCTACCTACGGATTATGACTGTTCAAAAATGTCACTAAACCCACCCAAAGATGTAAACAACCAGAGTAGCACCCATTAAACGGAGGGGTCCGACAGCCCATCAGTTCTAGTCATTCTGTCAGCAAGGAGGTACACGGATCTTGTTTTCTGTAGTTGAACCATGCTTCGCCGTTCAATACCGCGATTCGATCGCCTCCGCATTGTTACTTTGTGCCAGTAAGGTCTCTCAACAAGGAAAGTTTCCAGGCGTCTCTGAGTGAAGCAAAACGATGTTGTTCTGACATGGAGGAGATTCAGAGAGACAGGAACTGTCGATGACTTGCCTCGCTCAGGCCGCCCAGGGTCTACTACTGCAGTGGATGACCGCTACCTATGGATTATGACTCGGAGGAACACTGACAGCAACGCCACAATGTGGAATAATGCTTTTCGTGCAGCCATAGGACGTCGTGTTAGACGCAAACTGTGCGCAATAGGCTGCATAATGCGCAACTTCACTTTCGACGTCCATAGCGAGGTCCATCTTTGCAACCACGACACCATGCAGCGCGGAACAGATGGGCCCAACAACATGCCCGAATGGGCCGCTCAGGATTGGCATTATGTTCTCTTCACCGATGAGTGTCGTATATGCCTTCAACCAGACAATCGTCGGAGACCTGTTTGGAGGCAACACAGTCAGGTTGAACGCCTTAGATACAATGTCCAGCGAGTGCAGCAAGGTCTAGTTTCCCTGCTGTTTTGGGGTGGCATTATGTGGGTTGACGTACGTCGCTGGTGGTCATGGAAAGCGCCGTAACGGTTGCCCGATACGTGACTGCCATCCTCCGACCGATAGTGCAACCATATCGGCAACTTACTGACGAGGCATTCATCTTCGTAGACGACAGTGCGCGACCCTATCGTGCTCATCTTTTGAATGACTTCCTTCAGGATGACGACATCGCTCGATTAGAGTGGTCAGCATGTTCTCCAGACGTGAACTCTATCTAACATGCCTGGGATAGATTGAGAAGGGCTGTTTATGGACGACGTGACCCACCAACCACTCTGAGGGATTTACGCCGAATCGCCGATGAATGGGACAATCTGGACCAACAGTATCTTGATGAACTTGTGGATAATATGCCACGACGAATACAGACATGCATCAATGCAAGAGGACTTGCTACTGGACGTTAGAGGTACCGGTGTGAACGGCAATCTGGACGACCACCGCGGAAGGCCTCACTATATGGTGGTACAATATGCAATGTTTGGTTTTCATGAGCAATAAAAAGGGCGGTTATGGTGTTTATACTGATCTCTATTCCAGTTTTCTGTACAGGTTCCGGAACTCTCGTAACATAGGGGATGCAAAACTTTTTTTTTATTGTTGTGTTTTACAATAAAGGAATTCAAGGGTCAAAATTTCCAACACGGAATGCAAGAGTCATAGCATGTGGTATTTGTGTAGAACAAATAGCATGTACTTACGTCTGGAAACGTTATTTCCTTACATCTCGCCGTTGCAAAAGGACTTTACACCACGACACAGTCACAAATTTAAATACATTTAATGACAGGGCGGACAAATCTTAATTTTGTAAAAAAAAATAAAAAAAGATATGGAGCCCAAAGGAGATATGAACACGGAAACTCGCCCTTCGCAGTCCAGCAGCGTGACCACAAAACCATGACGTCGTAACTAATCAAGTTCGCTCGATGTTACACTTCCTGAGCTTGCATCGTTCGCTGTGTTGGTTTGCTTCTTTTTTCGTAGTCCAGTACACCTTCTTCCTATTTTTGTGCTTGATCTATGTTCATTTTTTGACGGGCTACCCTCTCGGCCGTCTTACTTAAAATCTGAGGGGGGTGCAATGGGGAGTTTCCCTTTTGAATAGTCCCCATACGCAGATCCGAATGGGGGACTGTTTTACCTCCGGAATACTTTATCGAAGAGGATGCCATCATCATTTAACCATACAGCAGAGCTGCATGCACTCGGGAAAGCCGTTCACAGTACCAGTAAAGCAAGGCCTTTTTGGTTTCTATTACAAGGACAGATCAGCCAATTGTCGACACTGTTGTCCCTGAAACTGCTGAAAAGGCTGTTGCCCCTCTTCAGGAACCACACGTTTGTCTGGCCTCTCAAAAGATAAACCTCCGTGATAGTGGGTTGGGTTCAAATGGCCCTGAGCACTATGGGACTTAACTTCTGAGGTCATCATTCCCCTAGAACTTAGAACTACTTAAACCTAACTAACCTAAAGACATCACACACATCCATGCCCGAGGCAGGATTCGAATCTGCGACCGTAGTGGTCACGCGGTTCCAGACTGTAGCGCCTAGAACCGCTCGGCCACTTCGGACGGCCGTCGTAGTGGCACCTATAGTACGGCTGTCTGTATCGCTGAGGCACGTAAGCCTCCCCATCAGCGGAAACCTTCATAGTTCATGGGGAGTAACTCAGAAAACGAATTTGAAATGGAAGGAGAACGTAGCGGCGTTAGGAAGGAAAGTAAATGGTCGACTTCGATCTATTGGGAGAATTTTAGGAAGGTGTAACCCATCTACCAAGGAGACCGCGTGGAGCACACTAGTGTGACCCGTTCTCGAGTACCGGTACTGCTCGAGTGTTTACGATCGCTACCAGGTTGGGCTCAAGAAGGCATTGATGCAATGCAAAGGCGACCTGCTAAAATTGTTTCTAGTATTCGTGAACTCAAATGGGAATCCTGGAGAGGAGACGTTATTTTAACGATACATTATTGAGAAAATTTAGAGAATCGAATATGAAGCTGACTGCTGAATGGCTTTGTTGCCGCCAGCGTACATTTCGCGTAAGGTCCCCGAAGATAAGGTAAGATTAGGATTCGTACGGAGGCAGACAGACAATCGTTTTTCCATTCCTCTACGAGCTTTCGCGAGTGAAAGAGGGAAGGAAATGACTGGTAGTGTTAGAACGTCGCCTCCTCCTCTATGCACTGTAACGTGGCTTGCGGAATAAGTACGTACATGTAGATTTAGTTGTCTGTTGTCGTATTCTGAGAGATGTCCAGAAGATTCGGAAAAAGTGTCACCTGATGCAGGAAGTATAGGTAATATGTGTTACAACACATGTTCAATGTTTTACACTGGTTGAAGCATTCAAGACACTTGAAATGTGTCATGGTTAAACTACAAAATTATGAGTGTCTGCAGAAATTCCAAGGGGAGGGGCAGTATTTCATAATCGCCACTTTTTAGGTGATTAATACGAGTTACAGAATTTGTTGTATTCCATAACTAAAGTGGAGAGAAAGTACACAAGCTGAAATGTGTATCAAAAGATTAATAATTTCAATTTAACATCTTCGTCATACCTGAAACATAGTTACACCTCAAGTATATTCAACGTACATCTTTTAGTATGTGTACGTGCATACTACCTCTTTCATTTAGTAATCTAGCCGGCCGAAGCGGCCGTGCGGTTCTAGGCGCTGCAGTCTGGAACCGCGAGACCGCTACGGTCGCAGGTTCGAATCCTGCCTCGGGCATGGATGTGTGTGATGTCCTTAGGTTAGTTAGGTTTACCTAGTTCTAAGTTCTAGGGGACTAATGACCTCAGAAGTTGAGTCCCATAGTGCTCAGAGCCAACCATTTAATAATCTGAAATTACTAACCCATATCATTAAAACACTTATTCAACTTTGATACTATCTATAACACTTTGTTTGTATTCAGTACTTTCCAACCGCAGATATTAATGGATTGATTGCATTATTTTCACGCCTTCGCTTTTTTAGACTGGCATAATTAAAGGTCAATAAAGTATTGTCTAAATCTTACGTTTTTTGTGTTGTTGCGTAAAGTAAAACGCGGGCTAAAATTTGATGGGATGAATTAGGGAAATCACTAAAAAAAAGGAAAGCCTGAGACTGATCAGTGCAACGAACTCTTTGTAGGCAAACACGGAAGTACGATAATCCTTGTCCTTCCAGCATGACACTTCACTGACACCCACTCCTGATGTAGTGCCGAATTCATGTACTTGAATATGACTTCATGTTTCTCAGTGTAGCAGTCCATAAAGTTTCAGAAAGCCGGTTTAGTAGAGTGAAGACCTTTTCGACCGTAAAATTTCACCCTCTTTTGGGCCCTTCAAGCAATGGTCTCTAAATATTCACACCCATCTTTACTGTAGGACTGCGCCAAAACCGCCACACCAAAATGAAAAATTCTCGATTTCATGTGAACATCCTAACAACAAAACTAAGATATAAAGTAATCACTTCATATTTTCCGTCCCACTAAGCAGTACAGTTTAGTGTGAACATCGTGACAACAGAACAAAGGTAGTGATCACTGAAGCCTCAATAATTCCCATCGCACTCTGCAGTGTTAGATCTACGTTTTAGCTGAGAATTATATGCACGAATTCTTGCGAAATAATGATAAGTCTGTACACTAGACTGTTAACCCGTCGGCCCTTACCCGTGCAGACCGTTTTGGTGTCGTAATCCTTTTATAGTGAAGATGGATGCCACAAAGTGTAGCCAGCCGTGGCGGCCGTGCGGTTCTAGGCGCTGCAGTCCGGAACCGCGGGACTGCTACGGTCGCAAGTTCGAATCCTGCCTCGGGCATGGATGTGTGTGATGTCCTTAGGTTAGTTAGGTTTAAGTAGTTCTAAGTTCTAGGGGACTGATGGCCTAAGATGTTAAGTCCCATAGTACTCAGAGCCATTTGAACCAACCACAAAGTGTAAAACTCCGGTCTTCATCTTTCGTCATCCTTCGGGCTGTAAGCGGATTAAGACTTTCGTGGAAAACTTCCAGTGAACTAATTTCTTTATTTTAGTTAATAAATATACAAAGAACAAGATACAGAGATCATTCTAAAAAGCATTGAAACGTTTATCCAAATTTACAAAATTAAATGTAACAGATTTGCTCCTTCCTTTTGCAGACGTTGTCAAGTTAGCTTTGCGTGAAACGAGCTACTTTCCTCGCGCAGCTGGAAGCATATAAAATGTATATAAACAGTAACGTAATGGAATTTGTAAGAATGAAGTAAATGTACAAGTGAGTTGACCATCTTAATAGTAAGTATGTAAGAGTGTTCTCGATACTCGCTTTGGCTGTAAGAGCGATCCAAATCTTGTTTCGGCAGTCTGTTCGGGCCGAAGCTAAGTCAGTGTTTACATCCAGAAGTAGAATTCGCGAGTAGATTTTACAGGCTGCTGACTCATCACATCTCCACCATGCAGAAAGGAAAACCTCACATAAAACAACAGATCTGACACAACCACACAGGACGAATATCAACAGCCACTAACCGATCTTCAGTAATCTCAGTCCGACCCATAGCCAGATACTCGACAAACCAACGATTCGCCTCATTGAACGGTATATCTTTCGGTACATGAGGACGAAGATTTTCAAAAGGTGCGCTCCGGTCGTAACTCGAGCCACTGCGTCCACAGAATCTGTCAAAAAGAACCCAGTAAAGTTTAATGTGAATATTATTATTTTTGTCATTGAAAATCATGATCCCAAGGAAAATGCAACACAGCTCTAAAAGACTTCTACCTAGAACAGTTTGTGACTAATATGAATTTCAGAAGGAACAGTATCAAACTCAATTCCTACTAAACTAACTTTGAAACCAAACTAAAAAAAAATAAAAACCACTTACAGATCGGAAGCAACTATCAAGACAATAAACCACAATCTGATTGCAAACCACGTGGAGGCTTCCTAAGTGTTGTAGTTAGTAATGTCGATCATGACGTCACCAATGAGCAAGTCGAAGAGAACTAAAGATGTAGGGATACCAATTCAAAAAAGTAGCGCACGCCTACTCGCGACTCACAAAACGACCCATAAAACAATAGATGTCATTACTGATCACAAGGAAACCATAGACAAAATTCTTGCACACCACTTAGCAGGCTAAACCATCTGTTACACAATGGGACAATGGATTATCGATTTTTCGCTTTAATGCATGATTAAGATTGTGTATATTTCTTCTGTAATATTTATACTAGTTACTTTACGCCGGACTGTGAATATTTGTATTGGTGTTATTTAACTCAAGAAGCTATATGTCAATTCATTAATGATAAATTTTCAACGTATTATGTGTTGACACGCTGGAAAAGTCACGTGTGTAACATTATCTGTAAGAATATCGATCGGTAGGCTTCATTAAAGTCTTTGGGCGCGCCTGTGCTTGAAACAGTTGTTGGAGAGGCAGCCATTACTTTGCGCTACTAGATTGAGATCTGTGCGTGATTATGACGGTGCTGAAATGTTCGTCGTTATGCTGCAATGAGAAGATTCTGTATATACAGGCATTATTTGGAATGATATGGTCACATAGCAAAAGTTCAAGAACTTAACTGGGAACAAAATGCACTGTGGGCCCAATGCGGTATATCTACGCCATGAAGAGTCTGTACCATTCACTGCTACGTAATGTTTTGCGCCGAAGCACCCAAGAAGATTCAGCACAAAGTAAAGAACCAGTTTATGGTACGAGTGTGTTCAGACATGTCAGTTTTTAGAACTGATAGTGTTCAAATTACAGTTTTTCATTTTGCACGGTAGGATTCTTCCTTTCTCTAAGTAAAATTCCGAGTTGTATTAAGAGACAGAAACATATTTAAATGCGTGAACAATAATGTAGTAACATTTTTCTGTGATCAGTTTGAAACAATCGAATCTTTGACAATGCTTTAGGTTAACTGCTCAAAAACGAACCACAGTTAAATAAAATTACAGTGTGATGTATGTTTTCCGAAACCAAAAGGTAATAACCTTAATTTCTTGGGAAGACTATTCAAAAGGTATTTTACAAAAGTACTGGCCAAGTTCAGACTAAATGATTGTAAGAATCGTCAGTGCTATAACGTTTCCTGTCATAGCCTTCAGGCATTTTCTTATCAAGCATTGCTTCCTTACTAAAAAGGGCGTTACGTTTCAACTGTCGAAACATGAATGTCAATTTCAGGTTTTACATTATTTGTTAGTGATTAACGAAAACAAAGTCTTCAACATTACAGTGAGCTTTACGCTACAGTTATTACTAAAATCACTACATTTGAAAATATATTCAATTATTGCTCCATTTTCGAAGCTAATACATAACAGCAAATGCAAACATATTCCCACACAGGTATAGAGAACGCAGCCAACATGGAACAAAAGGTGAGTAAGTCTTAATATTCTGCTGGACGCGGCCCTTTCGCTAAAGAGAATTTAATGACAATTCCAGTGCTTTGAGCAGCTATTCTGTTTAACAGCAAGAAAACGAACCTGCCTTTCGCTGCAGTATTTCAATTTCTTAGCTGTGTCAGTATATTGTGAGAGGTTGAGTAGTGTCCTATGCCAATAACAAAACGAGTTGAGTTTCGCTGCTACTGTCATTATTTGAATATTTCAGTATACTAGAGTTCCTCGTGCAACAAGCTGGCGACCGTAAGTCTGTTTCAGTTAACTGTGCATATTAATGAACAGGCAATGAGAACAACTAACAACTGAAATTTCAAATCGACCGTTGAATGATATTAATGACGAATCGGTTATAACACCCGTTACGTTACTACAGGATAATTTTACTTCGGATCACATGCCTCTTTCAGTATCGTAGGGATCCTTAGGAACGCGTATCATTACAAACGAAGTGTAGCACGGGAGAGGGGGTGCTATACATCCAACCTATTACATCTGGAACCCAAAAAATGCAATACTGCAATAGTTTCCAGTACGCCTTCGAAAACAGTCCAACGAACCCAAATGTAAGAAGTAAAGCGGACCTCACCTGATTTTCAACTGTACATTAGATTCTTAAAAGGGGACACGTGAATGTAGGAACTGCAATGGTACTCACCTCGCCACCGATCAGAACTGGGTAGAAAGACCTAAGCAACCCATCTCCTCCCACAGAGTAAAGAAGATCAAGTGCGTTGATGAGCCAAACCCCATGCAAGAATGCTCACAAACTGGAAACTTTCTGCATGCTTTCACCACTGCACAACTCAACTTTCTTCCGGAACGTAGACCCTTCATTACTGTAACGATGAAAACTGTTTCCAGAAAGTTCCTCTGGCGGGATATGGAAGTAAGGCACGCCTGGAACAGCGTACACATCTACATCAACAACCCAGCTGACTCATCAGCCCAGGTCTAATCTACTGCTACACACTAATAAATTTGGTAATCTTCTCACATCCACTTTTAGAAAAGACACTGCAGCTACATGCTTTATCAAGGTTAAATGGTTTCTGTGCTCAAAAAGAGCTCCTAGAAAAATTAGTTCGAGAACAAAGTACTACAACTATTGGAACTGCCGAAACCAGATGCTTTAGCAAAGACGCAAGGTTTCTCAATTATGTATGCCATAGATTAGACAAACCCAAAGCAGGCAGAGGAAAATATTCACAAGGAGGAACAGCCATATTTCATAAAAAAAATACAACTGGCCGGTATAAAGCTTGATTTACCAGAAATATTGAACACTCACCAAGCAGTTGTCCTAAAAATAGGAAACCGACCTTCTCTGCAACTGTATATCTACCTGCCAACTAGGATCTACCAATAGATCTCTTTGATAACATCTCTACACTTTGCCCAGCAATCATCGCAGGAGACCTTAATGCTAGATCCACTGTTCTCCGCGACAAAACCAACAACAAAAACGGCTATCTGCTCACTGCAGCTCTAAATGACAATCTAACAGACCTAGAAAGTAAAAAATATAGACAAATGTAACGACAACCAGAACAAATGGATGGGAACGTGAGTCACATGGTCTTGAACTACGTGACCTTACTTGAGAGAATTATGGGGAAAACCGTCTACGAAGAACGGCATTGCAAATCGATGACTACATCACTGCGGACGAAAGGAAGTAGGCTGAAATATTCCCAGATTTACTCGAGAAAATACATGATCATCCATAAGATCTCAAGTTCAATGAGAACCGCGAGGAATTTATTGCTATGGAACTTCATTCACTTCTGTACCAAAACACCACAATAGCCGATCATCCACTAGTGAAAAAAATAACAGAGGACGAGGTGGCTTCTGCCGTACTAAGCGGCAAAAATACAGCTGCTGGAAATGACGGCACTGGACGATTTCGTTTCAGACTACTTCTCCCAATAGCAACTTCGCTCAAATACTGAAAACCTTATTTAATGCCACTTGAACTCAAAAAAACTGTACGATCCTAATAGGAACATGCGCATATTACAATGATTTCGAAACCTGGAAAACTGAAAAATAACCCTAAGTAATACTTATGTATCACATTAGCAGTAATTAACAACAGATTACAACAGTTTGAAGAAGACAACAGCATTATATCACATGAACGAGCTGGTTTCAGAAACAGTCACATTACGGCTGACCCATTATTAAAAGTAAGTAGCAGAATTTTGCAGCCTGACATATGCGACTGTTGCTCTCTTTCTGGATATGGAAAGCGCCTTTCATAAGGTATGGTATTCGGGACTTCTTCAGAAAATGCTAAAATACAACCTCCGATCTGAAATAGCACAATTAAATGCTAACCTTACTGGAAACCGAAAAGTGCGATTTGGGGATCAAAATTCGTCTTATTTCACATCCAAAGTGGGAGTCCCCCATTTTCGTATACGTGATATACAAGTGACATCGTAAGACCCAGGTGGTGGAATGAAGACATAGCTCTGAACGCGGCTGACACAAGTTGTGGGTGACACGCACCGACCTGAAATGCAATTAGTGAACAAGTCAGTAGCTACAGAAGTGGACTTGAAACCTGACTCAGTAAATAGCCAATTCTACCTAATTCAACCTAAAGTCAACTTGTCGTATTCAGACAAACAAATCTTATTCATCGCCAACAACAAGATTGGTACGAGCTCAAAATTCAACTTCGGGGACAAGAAATTACTCGACAGCCAAACGTCACAGATCTTGGAATTTGTTTAGATGAACTCTTAAATAGGCAAAAAAACACTACTGAAAAGATTAAAGAAGCTGAAAGCTGACTTATTACGTCACATGAAATACCGAACACGCCTAGTGGAGCAGTTGCAATACTACATACGAAATATTTGTCTGGCCCATTCTCGAACACGGCTCTCAAGCATGGATTATGAACGAACGAAGTGGCACAGTGGTTAGCAAATTGGATTCGCATTTGGGAGGTCAACGGTTCAAATCCGCGTTCGACCATCCTGATTTAGGCTTTCCGTAATTTCCCTAAATCGCTCCAGGCAAATACCAGGATGGTTCCTCTGCAAGGACACGGCCGACCTCCTTCCCCGAACTTCCCTAATCCAAAGGGACCGATGACCTCGCTGTTTGGTCCTGTCCCACAAATAACCAACCAATCATCCAATCAACCATGGATTATGTCATCTAATAAAACGAAAAAAATTCTACCTGCTGACTGGAGGCTGCTTCGATTAGCTGGAGGTCTGAGCTATAACTTCCCAACAAACTCGCTTCACGAAACGCCTAAATCCAAAAAATGCTAGACGGAGTAAAAGAACAGATCACAATATTCGGGCTCAACGGATTACGTAACAATGGACTTACAAAATCACTGTTGCAGCACGATCCCGCAACTTCAGTTTCCAGAAATTCAAAAATGCAATTCCTCCCTAAATCATTCCCAAAGCAGCATCGAATTCACCCCATCATAATTCTCTGGAAAACGAAGAAATGGGCGAAATTATCAACTGACCAATAGACCTACAAGGATGTGGGATGATGTAGCAGCCTGAAACAGAAAGAACAACTTATTGAGCAAAACTAATTCAGTCAAGTGCTATAGAAGAATACAATATTCTCTAGATCGACTAAATTCTCAAGCTTTTCGTCTTCCACAGAATTAGATGGAAATTTTTACATCAACAAAATCCAAGATCACAGTGTAACATTATCAAGACCGTTGAGATAATATGAATATGTATAAGCCGAACAACAGGCAACCAAACCCTATTTAATTGTTACGATCGAGAGTCTTTTCCTTCAGCCGTTGGGCAAAACCCGAGATTTGAAACTTAAGGAATAACATCTTCTTCTCCATTATCCATCCGTATGCAGTTAAAGATCCTATAAAATTAAATAAGCACACAGCTATCCTAAATAAATGGTGTCGCAACAGCACAGACTTCTACTCTTGGCTCAAAATAGCTCTGTCCTTGTACAGCCCACCATCTCCTTCAGAAGTGGAATGAAAGACTTTTTTTAAAAAAAAAATTGATTGGTTCAACAGTGTTATCTTGTAAATAACCAAATTAAAATTATCCAATTGAACACAGTAACTAAAGCTTATCTTTACATCAGGGGTCGCGATTGTTTTTATATGAAACAACGCAAACCCGTTTTAGTTCAAAGCTATCACTGCGCTAATTAGAGAGAGGTACAGCCAAACTGAACGTACGAAAATCTGGAACAGTAAAGCTGAAATTGATAGCTATAGCAACACAACTAAAATTACATACGTTACAATAGTGACCTCTACCCAGAACCCTTCCCCCTCCCTAAAAAAAGAGAAACAGAGAAAATAAAAAAAGTTACAAAAAGAAACAATAGATCCCATCTTTATATTTTCCGACCAAAGATTATCTGTGAAGTAAAATCTCATCTCGTCTAATAGTCAAACATCGTCGTTATGATGTGAATGATCATGATGTACCGAAAATGAAGTCTGTTACACCACTTTTAAGTTGGATCCTTCACTGTGATAAATTATAGATTCACAGAACAATAGAAAATACTAAATGCGTATAGGGAAATTGAGGCTGCCGAACCTCTTTCATAATAAATATGCACTCTACCCATCTTGCGAAACTTTAATGTATTCTTCATAACAGTTCTAAGAAGAGTTTAGACGAAATACGGTGATTTCAATTTCTGTCACGGTTTATCAACAATGAGTTTTTGCTGCATCATAACGGAAAAAAGCACGCGAAGTTCATAGGAACGTAAAATCCCGAAGATTGGCTAAAATTTACAGACGCGCGAAATTTGGCACGGACTTCAATACGAGATGCCTTTAATAGGTTCCACAAAGAAACCTTGTCTCGAAATTTGGTAGAAATTCCGAAGAAATTCTGGTCGTATGTACAGTACACAAGCGGCAAGACGCAGTCAATACCTTCGCTGCGCAGTGCCGATGGTACTGTTACCGACGACTGTGCCGCTAAAGCGGAGTTATTGAACGCAGTTTTCCGAAATTCCTTCACCAGGGAAGACGAATGGAATATTCCAGAATTTGAAACACGAACAGCTGCTAGCATGAGTTTCTTAGAAGTAGATACCTTAGGGGTTGCGAAGCAACTCAAATCCCTTGATACGGGCAAGTCTTCAGGTCCAGATTGTGTACCGATTAGGTTCCTTTCAGATTACGCTGATACAATAACTCCCTACATAGCAATCATATACAACCGCTCGCTCACCGATAGATCTGTATCTACAGATTGGAAAATTGCGCAGGTCGCACCAATGTTTAAGAAGGGTAGTAGGAGTAATCCGTCGAACTATAGACCTACTTCATTGACGTCGGTTTGCAGTATGGTTTTGGAGCATATACTGTATTCAAACATCATGAATCACCTTGAAGGGAACGATCTATTGATCCGTAATCATCATGGTTTCAGAAAACGTCGTTCTTCTTTATTGGCACGAAGTAATGGCCGCTATCGACAGGGGATCTCAAGTTGATTCCGTATTTCTAGATTTCCGGAAATCTTTTGACACCGTTCCTCACGAGCGACTTCTAATCAAGCTGCGGGACTATGGGGTATCGTCTCAGTTGGGCGACTGGATTCGTGATTTCCTGTCGGGAATGTCGCAGTTCGTAGTGATAGACGGCAAATCGTCGAGTAAAACTGAAGTGATCTTAGGTGTTACCCAGGGAAGCGTCCTGGAACCTCTGCTGTTCGTGTTCTATATAAATGACCTGGGTGACAATCTGAGCAGTTCTCTTAGGTTGTTCGCAGATGATGCTGTAATTTACCGTCTAGTAAGGTCATCCGAAGACCAGTATCAGTTGCAAAGCGATTTAGAAAAGGTTGCTGTATGGTGTGGCAGGTGGCAGTTGACGCTAAATAACGAAAAGTGTGAGGTGATCCACATGAGTTCCAAAAGAAATCCGTTGGAATTCGATTACTCGATAAATAGTACAATTTTCAAGGCTGTTAATTCAAATAAGTACCTTGGTGTTAAAATTCGAACATCTTCAGTTGGGAAGACCACATAGATAGTATTGTGGGGAAGGCGAGCCAAAGATTGCGTTTCATTGGCAAGACACTAAGAAGATGCAACAAGTCCACTAAAGAGACAGCTACACTCGTTCGTCCTCTGTTAGAATATTGCTGCGCGGTGTGGGATCCTTACCAGGTGGGATTGACGGAGGACATCGGAAGGGTGCAAAAAAGGGCAGCTCGTTTTGTAATATCACGTAATAGGGGAGTGTGGCAGATACGATACGCGAATTGGGATGGAAGTCATTAAAGCAAAGACGTTTCTCGTCGCGGCGAGATCTATTTACGAAATTTCAGTCACCAACTCTCTCTTCCGAATGCGAAAATATTTTGTTGAGCCCAACCTACATAGGTAGGAATGATCATCAAAATAATATAAGAGAAATCAGAGCTCGAACAGAAAGGTTTAGGTGTTCGTTTTTCCCGCGCGCTGTTCGGGAGTGGAATGGTAGAGAGATAGTAGGATTGTGGTTCGATAAACCCTCTGCCAAGCACTTAAATGTGAATAGCAGAGTAGTCATGTAGATGTAGATGTAAAAACATAGCGGAAAAGATGGAAACATACTGGAAACAGAGAAAGGAGAGGAAGAAGATGTAATTTATCTCATGTGAACCTAAGAAGGACAAATCAATATTTAAAACAACGCCTAACCTATTGCTGAATGAAGTAAGCTGTTCAGCCAAATGCCACTTGCGTATCCGACGTTGGGGAACCTTTCCGTTGGGTAACTTTATAATTTTGATCACACTCATCAATACTTGTGAAACGTGAAGTCATATTATGTTGTTACGGATAGAGGTCTGTGCGGACGAGGCTATGCAGAAGTAATACATGGATGTCCACCGTAATACCGACAAGTTTGCAGAATATAGTTGGCACCACTGCGCATGTCTGCAATAATGATTACTTCGTCGTTAAAAGTTATACGACCGTGGCAACATTACTACTTTCGCCTATTTTTGCAACGATCGAGAACAATGATTATTGTTGTTTAAATATCTGTTACCACCTGTTCGGCATTAATGCGTATTACCTTAGAGAAGGCAGGTGAGCTGCTTGTATCACGTGGTATCTCCATGGTTTTCCGCACAATTACTCGCTCATCCTTCTTTTATCGTACCAGGAGCTGTCTTACACCTCAGTTATTCTAGTTGCGTTTGCATTAACAGAGGTCCCTTATGTAATTACCAATTGCTTAGCGAAGTGAAATGAAGACTGTTCTGGGAGACTATATCCATGGAATCTTCCCGTCATGGTCTGATTCCTCTTTGTGTATGAGTTACGACAACACTAATTTGTGATATGGTCTTATGGGACCAAACTGCTGAGGTCCGACAACAATATGTTCCGTGTAAAATCAGTGAATCTACGGATGTGTCTTGTAAATATATACAGTTTGATTCAGCCAGAACTACCGATAGTTTTTATCCAACGCGCAATGCCTTCAAAAACCGCAAGCGAAAATTTCATATTTTCTCACTTGCTACATGCAGATTATTAGTTCTAAAGTAAAAATTAACGAGTTCTTTTAGAAGGACATTAAATGAAATTAAATTTTGTACTGGGATACGTTTTCGCCGTAGGCCACAGTTTTCGAGATATTCAATAAAAACGTGTTTGAAGGTCACCTTTGTATGGTTTTTTTTAATAATTCTGACACTATGGCCTCTAGTGAAACCGAATACGAGTAAAAACTTCTTTTCATAGTTTACATATAACTAACAGTCTGCGTGTAGCGAGCACGAGAATATGAAAATCTTCTGTATTGTATTTCAAGCCATTGTGGTTGGCATAAAAACCACAGGTAGGAACAGCTGAACCATTTTGTATACAAGTATACAATGCAACAATTACTACGTTGAAAAACTGACGCTAACATGGTTTAAAATTACGATCAGTTAACTAATATTTCATAAACGAACTACATGACTATCAGTTAATAACCTGAAATGAGTTGTAATACGATACTGTGGCCATGATGGGCCTCTATGGTCTTGGTCTGTAAAATGAAAAATACGAGGTGCGATTTGAGCAGACGAAAATTCAGACTAGGCGCAAGCACCTGTGTCCCGAATGAGCTAAAGTGGTTGCTATTGTGTAATATCCTCTGGTACAGATGATGATAGAAAACTTTTCCTTGCGTATTTCTACTTATCCACATAGGTCGTTAGTCATGGATCAGAACGCAGAAAAAGAAAACGTGATCTCACCGTGTGCGGATGGGAACTACTTGTTGAAATGTAGGCCCACAACGGGTCGCCATGAAAGGCAACAAAACGGGGCACTAAGTAATTTCGACGTACCGCGGTGCTGTAAGGGTGCCGAGGACGACAGCCAAAGGGGTCCAGTTGTGAAAAGAAGTGAGATCCTGGTTGTCGGTCCGTATGGCGAGCGACGGTCATGTTGGTATCCCACCGCTGATCGGTGCTTCTCCAGATACGTCTGCACTGGTCATCGGGCCTCTGTTAGAAGCCATTGGAGACAATACCACTCCAGTCAATGACATGCCACGTCGAAGACGTTTCTGGAGATGATCCGGACAGCGGTCGGATACGAAACTGACTGTCGCCCGCGTAAGAGGCCCGAAAACCAGGAGTGATGGTCTTGGCTGCCATTTCTTTTTATAACCAGACAACTTTGGTTGTCACCCGTAGCACCCTTAGAGTACAGTGGTACATTGACAATATTCTGCGTCCCGTTTTGTTGCCCTTGATAGCAAACCATCCTGGACTTACATTTCACCAAAATAAGCTTGCCCGCACATGGCTACAGTTTCTACTGCTTGCCAAAACCTACTTTGTTAAGTCAGGTCATCGAATCTCACCACAAATGAGAATGTTTGGAGCATTAGGGGCAGGGCCCTTAAATCAGTTCCGGGATTTTGACGATGTAACGCGTGACATCCGACAACTCTGTCAATCAATACGAAGCCGAATAACGGCTTCCATAAGCGTCAAAGGTGGACTAACGCGGAACTGATTTCCTCAATTTGTGAAGCTTTTTCTCTTGAATAAATGTTCACCCCGTTAGCTGACTGGACAGAGCGGCGGAACGCCACGCCAAGGGGCCCGGGTTCGATTCTCGGTTGGGGAGGAGATTTTCTCCGCTCAGGGACTGGGTGTTGTATTGTCCTCATCATCATTCCATCCCCATATCCGACGCGCAAGTCGCCCAATGTGGCGTCGAATGCAGTAAGTACTTGCCCTCGGTGACCGAACGTCCCCGAATGGGGGACTGCCGGTCCACAATGCCGTACGCTCATTTCCATTTCTTGAACAAATCGTGCAGTGTTTCGAAAACTGTAGTTATTTGTTTGTCTGTACATGTACATCACATCTACGGATTTCCGTACCATTCGGATGAATCCTTAGTAGTGCGTCATTTTTTTTTCTACCTTAGAGTAATTTCTACAATATCTTGTTCTTTCTTGTAGTAACTGCATTGAGGTTAATTTCCTCATTTAATAATAATAAGGCAACGTCATAAGACTGTCACACTGAAAATGACGTAGAGCCGCTTAAGATTAGCGGTATTGGGATATACTTGGTCTGTTTCACGGAAGAAACCACGAGCAACCACTTGATTTCGAGCAAATCGTCCCATTCCGATGAATCCCTAGTGGTGCGTCATTTTTTTCTACCTTAGAGTAATTTGTATAATATCTTGTTCTATCTTGTAGTAACTGCATTGAGGTTAATTTCCTCATTTAATAATAATAAGGCAACGTCATGGGATTTTCACACTGAAAATGACGTAGAGCCGGTGGAAATTAGCGGTATTGGGATATACTTGGTCTGTTTCACGGAAGAAACCATTAGCAACCACTTGATTTCGAGCAAACAATGGAATTAATAACAACGTGGCAGCTATGGATCAGAAAAGACGTCCGGCGATGTTAAGACACGTCCGACAGCTCACAATGCGCCAAAATTAAAAGACTCAGCGTTGCGTAAGGACGAACCTTTTCATTTCTCGCACATGTACGGTACTGGGACACAACTGAACTTCTTAAGACATGACTTTTTTCCAAAGTATCAGCGTTAAAAAGGAAAACCCATTGTGGTATGGACGCCAGGAATTTGATTTGCCAAATAGTTGTAGAAACTCTCTAGATTACGTTAGTGTTTTCATTCTGCTGCGACATGTACGTTCTACTGATCTTCAATGACAGATTAGAGCTGTGTGTCTGATACGGACTCGATACTCGCCACATGTTATGGCAATGGGTTTGGGTCCCAATATGATACTCAGTTTTGTCCTTCGGGAGCACTGCTATCACTAATGCACTTTGTGTGCTTGCTCACTTGACACAGAACTTAATCACAGAGTGCGTTTGATGTCGATATTCATTTTTAAGGCGTATAGATGAGCCTACAGTGTGTCATTTCAGCAACTATGTCTTGCAGGCAGATGTACATAGGGACTTCAGTAAGCCACACGTGTTGTTCCACGCTAAGATCACTGCAGGACAAGAGCGGGGTATTATCAGAAGAGAGGACATGCCACGGGTTTACTGCAGACACAGATCTGCTGCCGTACGGATAGTAGATAGATCACAGGGTGCTAGTGAAATGGTACGGCAAATGGAAACCTACACCAAGGTTTAAGTTCTCGGAGCATCTGGTAAGTGTCACAAAAACGTCTAAATTGCAGATAGGTTCACCGCGAAATTCTGGCGGTGTATGCACTAACTGTGGTGTAGTTTCCAGATGTAGCGAAATGGTGCCAACAATCTGACCAACGCCGCACAGAGGTGGGTGCTGGTAGGGAAAGAAATCCATGGACATCGATTACACACAACTATGCTGACGCAGTCTTTTCGACAAACTAGAAGAACGTTTACTAGAAAATAAATTTTGCGACGACGAGGACGCTCACACAGCGTTTTGGAATGACTCCGTAAATGAGGAGCGAATTTCTGTTTTCGGGAAATTGAATGACTGTTAAAAATCTCCGAACCTTGTTTAGAGAGATTCGGTGATTATTCTGAAGGTTAGTGTCATGTACACGTGTCACGGTGATGTGTGGTACAAAACTCATTAAAGGCTTCTTGGTCTTCCATAATACTGTGGAGGGCTAGTATTTTTATGGGCTAAAAGTCACTGTAATATGCCCAAAAATAAGCTGTAATGACCAAAAATTTCCAAAAATATGTACAATAACATAAAAATATGAGCAATATTAAAACGAAGTAAAATTTCCGTTATAAAAGAGATTAGTAAATCAGGTTATGATAATGATCTCTGAATTTACTAAGAATTATATGTAGACGAGAAACAACCTAAACTACGGGATTTGATGTGGCGTATGCTTTTGTTAACATTATCTGAAAATTGTTAAACTTTTTCTTACAGCCTGCTTCTTACTGCAATTTATGAAGATTGACGAAAGAACTCCTACTATCAGCTATCAAGGACCTCAGAAATCTTATTACTACTTGAGACACGAGTACCTTATTTAAAATGTTTAATATCATTCTTGTGTGAATCTAAATGATTAAGAGAGAACTTTTCACATAAAAAAATCGTTGAAATGGAGTACAGTGTACGATTTCGATAGTTTTTTCTTACACTTTTTCCATTTTGGCACTTGTTTTTTCATTTTACACAAACAGTTTCTAATTTATTCAAAGTTGTTTTTTACTAATTTTAACTGTTTCCTTAGTGGTACCTGTAACTCCTCCAAAGCGATTATTATGACAGAAAGAAAAAGCCAAAATTTGATTTTATGTATGGAAGTTTGACTGACATTTCAGAATTGCGCATTAATTTTTGGGCTAGTCCAACTGAAACAGTTTCACTACCGTGTAATGAATCAAAGACACATTTCGCAGTGCTGAAGTTCTGGCGGTAATGATTTCAGGTACCAGTCCAGGACAGCCATTTTGTCAATATGGGAGATGGTGGTAAGGAAACGTATGGAGCTAACAACTTAAATACTGCAACTCGTGAAGGGGCTTTCGAAAACACCTTCTTGGTACAACCAATGATTTTGTCTACACCACAGATTGTACTACAAATCTCCTCTGCAACTCTGTGTAAAGCGAGAACTGTCGAACATTTACGTCTTTTCCCATATATATTTATATTTACAGCTCATTTTCTGATTTTTCTAATTTTTTTGGAAGCTTCGGCTGACGCAGTCCTTTCTTAACGTGTATGTATTACGAAGAGCTTTACCTGTCCATTTTTCTAAGAATACACATATTTTCGAATGGTTGACTTTACTTATGGCAGTGTCAGCAAAAAGGAAAGTTGCACATATCTCTTCACACCGTGGTGAATAACTATGGCCAGATTCCCCTAAGAGCATTTGCTGTAGTGTTCTTCCGTTTTCAATCAGTTGTACTCCACGTCTGCCTTTTTCTGTTACCATATGCTGCTGACCAGTTAAATGACTTCTCTACAGTTACTCTTACGTCGCATAATTTACAATACGAAATTTTACCCTTAGTGGAAAATACTTCCCCATCAAACTGAGATACAATGTGTTGTAATTTTACTTGAATATTTTGTTTCACATTAGGCGTTTTTCTGAACGATACTGCACACATGGTCAATTACAACACGACTGAATAACACAATGAGACACCTGTCTGCAACATGGGGTTCAGAATGCCTTAAGCAACTACCTGATAATAGAGTAACAATGGCTAAAAAAATCACTTTTGCAAAAGGCTAACAACCATATTGTCACTTCATGCGAAATCGTGGTGGAAGGTACATAACTGCCATTCGGCAGAAACAAAATGAAATGCTGGTTCAAATGGTTCAAATGGCTCTGAGCACTAAGCGACTTAACTTCTGAGGTCATCAGTCGCTAAGAACTTAGAACTAATTAAACCTAACTAACCTAAGGACATCACACACATCCATGCCCGAGGCAGGATTCGAATCTGCGACCGTAGCGGTCGCTCGGCTCCAGACTGTAGCGCCTAGAACCGCACGGCCACTACGGCCGGCAAAATGAAATGCTCAATAATGATAAATACAATACGAAAAATGAAATTGCCTGAGATAGGCTACTTCTTGAAGGAACCGAAATGTGACCATTTACTTACTTAAACATGGTCTGTCAGAAGGAAATGACTATATAAGTCTAAATATGACTTAAGAAATTGCATTATTTCAATTAGTCTTTTCATAACCGGCATCTGTCTTACGGAAAAATATATGGCCTATCATAAATTCCTAGCCCTAATGATGTGTAACTTACGTTTTGAAGTCCTCTCCTATACACAGCATAGCGCTGAAGCACTATGAGAAGTTGTAAAGTATGGTACAGTCCGTACTGAACAAGGCATTATGGGACGTCTAGTAAATGAGGTTAACCCAAAGTGAATTTTTCAGTCTGCAGCGGAGTGTTCGCTGTTATGTAACTTTCTGTCATATTTGAACTACACTCCTGGAAATGGAAAAAAGAACACATTGACACCGGTGTGTCAGACCCACCATACTTGCTCCGGACACTGCGAGAGGGCTGTACAGGCAATGATCACACGCACGGCACAGCGGACACACCAGGAACCGCGGTGTTGGCCGTCGAATGGCGCTAGCTGCGCAGAATTTGTGCACCGCCGCCGTCAGTGTCAGCCAGTTTGCCGTGGCATACGGAGCTCCATCGCAGTCTTTAACACTGGTAGCATGCCGCGACAGCGTGGACGTGAACCGTATGTGCAGTTGACGGACTTTGAGCGAGGGCGTATAGTGGGCATGCGGGAGGCCGGGTGGACGTACCGCCGAATTGCTCAACACGTGGGGCGTGAGGTCTCCACAGTACATCGATGTTGTCGCCAGTGGTCGGCGGAAGGTGCACGTGCCCGTCGACCTGGGACCGGACCGCAGCGACGCACGGATGCACGCCAAGACCGTAGGATCCTACGCAGTGCCGTAGGGGACCGCACCGCCACTTCCCAGCAAATTAGGGACACTGTTGCTCCTGGGGTATCGGCGAGGAACATTCGCAACCGTCTCCATGAAGCTGGGCTACGGTCCCGCACACCGTTAGGCCGTCTTCCGCTCACGCCCCAACATCGTGCAGCCCGCCTCCAGTGGTGTCGCGACAGGCGTGAATGGAGGGACGAATGGAGACGTGTCGTCTTCAGCGATGAGAGTCGCTTCTGCCTTGGTGCCAATGATGGTCGTATGCGTGTTTGGCGCCGTGCAGGTGAGCGCCACAATCAGGACTGCATACGACCGAGGCACACAGGGCCAACACCCGGCATCATGGTGTGGGGAGCGATCTCCTACACTGGCCGTACACCACTGGTGATCGTCGAGGGGACACTGAATAGTGCACGGTACATCCAAACCGTCATCGAACCCATCGTTCTACCATTCCTAGACCGGCAAGGGAACTTGCTGTTCCAACAGGACAATGCACGTCCGCATGTATCCCGTGCCACCCAACGTGCTCTAGAAGGTGTAAGTCAACTACCCTGGCCAGCAAGATCTCCGGATCTGTCCCCCATTGAGCATGTTTGGGACTGGATGAAGCGTCGTCTCACGCGGTCTGCACGTCCAGCACGAACGCTGGTCCAACTGAGGCGCCAGGTGGAAATGGCATGGCAAGCCATTCCACAGGACTACATCCAGCATCTCTACGATCGTCTCCATGGGAGAATAGCAGCCTGCATTGCTGCGAAAGGTGGATATACACTGTACTAGTGCCGACATTGTGCATGCTCTGTTGCCTGTGTCTATGTGCCTGTGGTTCTGTCAGTGTGATCATGTGATGTATCTGACCCCAGGAATGTGTCAATAAAGTTTCCCCTTCCTGGGACAATGAATTCACGGTGTTCTTATTTCAATTTCCAGGAGTGTATGTGTCATACCAGGACACGGACACAGAACCTGTCCTTTTTCGGGCCCTCTCCTACTTTCTGCAGCACACTGAAATTCTCCTGCATAACTAATGGGACCAGCACTTCCGGAAAGAAAGCTATTGTGGAGTTATGGCTTAGTCGTACGTTAGGAGATCTTTCACCCTCTAGAGGAGTGTGCTCTGTTTTGGAACTTCCTAGCAGATAAAAACTGAGTGATTGACGGGTCCTAGTAGGATACCTAGTGGGGAAAATGAAGCTGAATAGCTTATCTTCTTACCAGAGCACTGGCTGCATTACTTAAGGTTCCGGGTTCGAACGCCAGCGCTGCAAACAGCAAGTACCATAAGTTTGATATTTTTCATTCAGAGGAGAGACATATTCTGAATCCTGTTGGCATTAAAACTTGGTTCTGTTGCAGGGCGCGAAATCAAATCCTTGCTTTTATACGAAATTTTTACCCACAAAGATACAGAGGCGCACCTTATCGGCCTACTCAAGACTTCAGTCTGTTAGTTGCTGTATCCTACAGTTAGAATTGCTTTCGAGCAGCTTTCTTACACGGTTTCCAATTTGTAATGAGCTTTCATCTCAGTGTACAGTGGGTGGGGTGCTGTAGTGTTTAGCACAGTAGACCCCAGGAGTTCAAATTAGCACAGGTCAGTGATGATACAGTTCCTTTCAAAAATGGCTAGGTCGATAGGTTTGTTCTTCGATGTGCAGAGGCATGAACAACCAGTTAAACTCTGAACTTCCTTCTTTCCTCTATTTAAGGCTGCGTTCCGTTGCAGAGAGATTTTTAATCCACAACCTTCGGCTGAATTCTTCCTCAGTTTTTCTGTGATCATGTTTCTGCCTGGGATCAAGTTCTGTCGGTCACAAACGAGCTATAAATCGAAAGCTAGTTGACCTTTATTTCGCGTAGTTGACTGTTGCAAATTGTAAAATAATGAATCATGAAGGCTATGGTAAGAAGTTGTGCAGCAAAACTACAAGACGTAGAGAGTGAAGATACATCTTTCCAAGTTTCAAATAGGACCTGAAGCCCACACTCGACTCTGTAACTCTACCCATTTCTCCATGTCAACTGATACGGGGCACCCGGAGGGACATATAATGCGGTTCTCCAAATAGTAGGGGCACCATCCGCGCTCTTAACGCGGGACTTAGTGTCGTTTGCACACAGAGTCCGCAGTATTACACAGTTTACCAGCAACAAACAAAGGCTCAGAGGCCGAAGCCATCTCGCACGTACACACACACACACACACACACACACACACACACACACACACATACATGCACACACACGGTGCGCTCGCACACACTGGCAGACACATATGAGTAACCGCTATCGCCGGCCGTGTACGTATTTATTCGCAGGATGCAGAGAATCGGATCAGTCGCGACACGATGCGGTGCGCACACACACACACACACACACACACACACACACACACGCGCGCGCGCGCACGTACACACACACACACACACACACACACACACATATATATATATATATATATATACATACACACACATCACTGGTGGAGTGGTCGGCAAGCGAGCGAGAGTCAACTTCTATTCGAGAAGTCGAACAACCGAGGATACACAAAAATTAAGCCACGGGGTTTTTAGCTCTAAAGTACGGGATCATCTATTGTTTTGTTGAGAGCGGCGATGAACGCATTTTTGAATTGCACCGTCCGCGAGCATGTACCGACTTTTTATTTTGTGAGCTGCAGTGCGTGTTTGGTGGGGTGGTGGTGGGGGGGGGGGGCGGTTGAGGGGGTGGTAGGGAGAGACGGGTGGCCACTTAGGCGCACGTGCGGCGCGCGTTACGACCCGCGGCGGGCGCCGCGCCGAATACAAATGGCCGATCACCGTCGTCCGGGCAGCTAGATTAGCGTCTGCCTAACAGCGCAACCGGGATTACAGTAGCTCAGCTCTGGCTGTCTGTGGAGCACGCGTCTTCCTTACGACGGTCTCCCGCACCCAACTTATGTAGCCTCCTATAGCAGTGAAGACGTCGCAACAACGTTCCATCAGTCAGCGGACGAACACAAGCGAAAAGTTAGCTGTACATAGCGAAATGAGCGTATTAGGCGGTCGGTTTCCAGAACACTGCAGCTCAAAATGAATAACCTGTGCAGAGTGAGAAACGTGGCCTTACCACCTCACTGTCCGCCCCTGGTAGCTGAGTGGTCAGCGCGACGGAATGTCATACCTAACGGCCCGGATTCGATTCCCGGCTGGGTCGGAGATTGTCTCCGCTCAGGGACTGGGTGTTATGTGATCTTTATCTTCATCATTTCTTCACCGTAGACACGCAAGTCGCCGGGGTGGCGTCAACTCGAAAGACTTGCACCAGGCGAACGGTCTACCCGATGGGAGGCCTTAGCCGCACGGCATTTCCGTTTCCATACCACCTCACTGGCGGAAACTGAAATCCCATCACCTATAATGGGTTGTGCAAGCTAAGCGAAATTCTAGAGGCACCGATCCTTCAAGCTTGTCGACTACACTGAGGTGACAGATGTCACGGGATAACTCTTAATATCGTGTCGGATCTCATTTTGCCCGGTGTTGTCCACTCAATATGTCATTCGAAGTACCCGTCAGAAATATTGAGCCATGCTGTATCTGTAGCCGTCCATAATGACGGAAGCGTTGCCGATGCTGTACTTTTTGCACGAGTTGATCACTTGATTATGTCCCGTACATATTAGATGGGATTCATGCCGAGCGATCTGGCTGGCCAAACTATTCGCTCGAACTGTCCAGAGTGTTCTGACAGGAGTCATTTGAGTATTAATCAGTTGAACAATAACGTCATATCTTTGCTCTCCGAGCTGTTAGATGTGGCCGAGCATCGATGTTTTAAGCTGTATAGCAGGGTTAGGATCGTCTTTGGTGTGCGCGTAGGCGCAATAGCAGATAGTGGTCAGCTGTGTTAAAGCGAGGAAGCAGTAGCAATGTTATGCTTCAAAAGTAAAGTCTTCTTTTATCGATGTGTTTAATTAAGATGATTATGTAACAGTAACTGATCTGAGAAGGAGGAAGTGTATTGGATCTTTTATTTACGTGAAGAGGAATCATAAGGTAATTATCTTTTGAAGTCACTCTTTTATTATTGCAGCGCCATTTTTCACCCACCTTTCTCTTACAATTTGTAATTGATCATGGATTTTTTTTTTCAAAAGTAGAAAAAATTTGCATATAAGAGAGAACTCACTGCACCTCACGATTGTCTCTCTGCAGATATAGTAATTTGCAGCTTTAACGTAGAGGCGCGCAAGACAGAGCAGTACTGCAACGCGTTATCCAAATTTGCGCAAAATAGAGGTAAGGACAAAATATTTTGATGCCTTTTCTTTATTCAGTTAGGTTCAACTTATGTCATTCAGAGACAGTTAGATTTTTCTGTGTTGTGGGTCAGTTACTTCTGGGATCTGGGATCATTTTTGCAAAACTAATTATTGTAGGTTTTATGTCAAAGTTCATTTTTCAGGCAGTTTATACTGTTCAAAATTCTTGCAGTCAGATTATTCACTTTATCTATATTAAACGCTTGCCTTCTGATTGCGACAGTCAAATTGTTTCAAATGGCTCTTGGGTACTATGCGACTTAACTCCTGAGGTCATCAGTCGCCTAGAACTTAGAGCTAATTAAACCTATCTAAGTTAAGAACATCACACCCATCCATGCTCGAAGCAGGATTCGAACCTGCAACCCTAGCGGTCGCTCGGCTCCAGACTGTAGCGCCTAGAACCGCACGGCCACTCTGGCCGACTTAAATTGTTCATTACAAACCGTTATTACTTCTGCACAGCTTTTGTTATGCAAAGCAGAATGCGTCAGTCATATTTTTTTATTTAAAAAGTTCTTCTATCCAATCGCGAACAGGCCGGCCGAAGTGGCCGCGCGGTTAAAGGCTCTTCAGTCTGGAACCGCACGACCGCTACGGTCGCAGGTTCGAATCCTGCCTCGGGCATGGATGTGTGTGATGTCCTTAGGTTAGTTAGGTTTAAGTAGTTCTAAGTTCTAGGGGACTTATGACCACAGCAGTTGAGTCCCATAGTGCTCAGAGCCATTTCTTCTCCAATCGTGGGCCGGTGACATAGCGCATTGCCATTAAAAAATAAAAATCCCACCCTGTAGGCTCCAAACGATTTTCAAGTCGCCAAACATAACCATTTCCAATCAATGATCGGTTCAGTTGGACCAGAGGACCCAGTCCATTACATGTAAACACAGGCCACACCATTATGGAGTCACCACCAGCTTGCACAATGCCTTGTTCACAACTAGGATCTATGGTTTCGCGGCGTCTGCACCACACTCGAAACTTAACAACAGCTTAAATTGTGACTCATCTGACCAAGCAACCGTTTCCCAGTCGTCTACGGTCCAACGAGTCCAGGACAGGCGCTGCAATTGATGTGCAGTTGTCAAAGGCACTCGAGTCGGTCGTCTGCTGTCATTGCCCATTAACACCATACTTCACTGCACTGCCTTAACTGATACATCCGTCAGTACAACCCTCATTGAATTTTGTGGTTATTTCACGCTGTGTTGCGTGTGTGTTTGTACTGACATCTCTACGCAAACGCTACTGTTCTCAATAAGTGAAGGCCGTCGGCCACTGCGTTGTACTTCGTGAAAGGTAATGCCTGAAATTTTGTTATCCTCGGCACACTCTTGACACTGTGGACGTCAGAATAGTGAATTTCCTAACGACTTCCGAAATAGAATGTTCCATGCGTCTATCTCCAACTGCCATTCCGCGTTAAAACTTTGTTAATCCCCGCCGCGTGGCCATAATCATGTCGCAAATCTTTTCACATGAATCACCTGCTTACAAATGACAGCTCTGCCAATGCGCTGCCCTTTTATACCTTGTGTACGCGATACTACCTCCATCTCTGTATGTGAATATCACTATCCCATTACCTTTGTCACCTAAATGTAAAGGCCGTTTCACACACATAAAATGTTCATATCTGGTGGCAGGGACAAAGAATCCAGTGAAATTTTTTTAAGTGCTTTATCTGAAAACAACCTTGAGCAGTTAAGAAGAGAACCGACTCGTGGCGATAACATATTAGACCTTTTGGTGACAAACAGACCCGAACTATTTGAAACAGTTAACGCAGAACAAGGAATCAGCGATCATAAAGCGGTTACTGCATCGATGATTTCAGCCGTAAATAGAAACTCCAAGAAAGGTAGGAAGATTTTTCTGTTTAGCAAAAGTGACAAAAAGCAGATTTCAGAGTACCTGACGGCTCAACACAAAAGTTTTGTTTTAAGTACAGATAGTGTTGAGGATCAGTGGACAAAGTTCAAAACCATCGTACAATAAGCGTTAAATGAGTGTGTGCCAAGCAAGATCGTAAGAGATGGAAAAGAGCCAGCGTGGTACAACAACCGAGATAGAAAACTGCTGCGGAAGCAAAGGGAACTTCACAGCAAACATAAACATAGCCAACGCCTTGCAGACAAACAAAAATTACGCGAAGCGAAATGTAATGTGAGGAGGGCCATGCGAGAGGCGTTCAATTAATTCGAAAGTAAAGTTCTATGTACTGACTTGGCAGAAAATCCTAAGAAATTTTGGTGTTATGTCAAAGCGGTAGGTGGATCAAAACAAAATGTCCAGACACTCTGTGACCAAAATGGTACTGAAACAGAGGATGACAGACTAAAGGCCGAAATACTAAATGTCTTTCTCCACAGCTGTTTCACAGAGGAAGACTGCACTGTAGCTCATTCTCTAGATTGTCGCACAGCTGACAAAATGGTAGATATCGAAATAGACGACAGTGGGATAGAGAAACAATTAAAATAGCTCAAAAGAGGAAAGGCCGCTGGACCTGATGGGATACCAGTTCGATTTTACTCAGAGCGTGCGAAGAAACTTGCCCCCCTTCTTGCAGCGGTGTACCGTAGGTCTCTAGAAGAGCGTAGCGTTCCAGAGGATTGGAAAAGGTCACAGGACATACCCGTTTTCAAGAAGGAACGTCGAACAGATGTGCAGAACTATAGACCTATATCTCTAACGTCGATCAGTTGTAGAATTTAGGAACACGTATTATGTTCGAGTATAATGACTTTTCTGGAAACTAGAAATCTACTCTGTAGGAATCAGCATGGGTTTCGAAAAAGACTATCGCGTGAAACCCAGCTCGATCTATTCGTCCACGAGACTCAGAGGGCCATAGACACTGGTTCCCAGGTAGATGCCGTGTTTCTTGATTTCCGCAAGGCATTCGATACAGTTCCCCACAGTCGTTTAATGAACAAAGTAAGAGCATATGGACTATCAGACCAATTGTGTGATTGGATTGAAGTGTTCCTAGATAACAGAACGCAGCATGTCATTCTCAATGGAGAGGAGTCTTCCGAAGTAGGAGTGATTTCAGGTGTGCCGCAGGGGAGTGTCGTAGGACCGTTGCTATTCACAATATACATAAATGTGGATGATATCGGAAGTTCACTGAGGCTTTTTGCGGATGATGCTGTGGTATATCGAGAGATTGTAACAATGGAAAATTGTACTGAAATACAGGAGGATCTGCAGCGAATTGACGCATGGTGCAGGGAATGGCAATTGAATCTCAATGTAGACAAGTGTAATGTGCTGCGAAACAAAAATCACATATCATTTAGCTACAATATAGCAGGTCAGCAACTGGAAGCAGTTAATTCCATAAATTATCTGGGAGTACGCATTAGGAATGATTTAAAATGGAATGATCATATAAAGTTGACCGTCGCTAAACCAGATGCCAGACTGAGATTCATTGGAGGAATCCTAAGGAAATGCAATCCGAAAACAAAAGTATTAGGTTACAGTACGCTTGTTCGCCCATTGCTTGAATACTGCTCAGCAGTGTGGGATCCGTACCAGATAGGGTTCATAGAAGAGATAGAGAAGATCCAACGGAGAGCAGCGCGCTTCGTTACAGGATCATTTAGCAATCGCGAAAGCGTTACGGAGATGATAGATAAACTCCAGTGGAAGGCTCTGCAGGAGAGACGCTCAGTAGCTCAGTTTCAAGAACATACCTTCACCGAGGAGTGAAGCAGTATATTGCTCCCTCCTACGTATATTTCGCGGAGAGACCATGAACATAAAATGAGAGAAATTAGAGCCCACACAGAGGCATACCGAGAACCCTTCTTTCCACGAACAATACGAGACTGGAATAGAAGGGAGAACCGATAGAGGTACTCAAGGTACTCTCCGCCACACACCGGCAGTATGGATGTATATGTAGATGTAGATGCGACAGTGCCGTGACCGGCTGGTTATATGACCGACATGCTACAAGGTATTGTTCTAGGAAATTAAAGCGTAGTTCTCACACTCGTCCGTGGATTCTTTACATAGTGCAAACCATACTCCCGCCAGAGTCGTAACGTGTTGGCCGTATTATTTTCTTCCGGGCGGTATTCCCTCACTTCACAACCGCTGCATGTCAGGTTGTTGTATTCCTGTGTAGTGGCTTATTCTCATGAATGACGAAAAACATATTGAATTAATGGGCAAATATCCTGTGTTGTATGATCCATCCAAATCCCACATACGTTGTCACAGATCTGAAGCATACACTATGGAACAAAATAGGAACAGAAATAGAAACAACTGGTGAGCATATACGAGTATACTTCATATTTTCCATCATTGAATACAAAAATTGGTTCAAATGGCTCTGAGCACTATGGGACTTAACATCTTAGGACATCAGTCCCCTAGAACTTAGAACTACTTAAACCTAACTAACCTAAGGACATCACACACATCCATGCCCGAGGCAGAATTCGAACCTGCGACCGTAGCAGTCCCGCGGATCCGGACTGCAGTGCCTAGAACTGCACGGCCACCGCGGCCGGCCATTGAATACAACCAGATAGATAAAACATTATTGGTTAAGAGAGATGGCTGCAGCTGTAACACATTTTTTCGATATGTGCCGGCATCAATAGCAACACAGGAGCACTGAGCGCCTACGACAGGCCGGCGAAAGTGGCTGAGCGGTTCTAGGCGCTACAGTCTGGAACCGCGCGACCGCTACGGTCGCAGGTTCGAATTCTGCCTCGGGCATGGATGTGAGTGATGTCCTTAAGTTAGTTAGGTTTAAGTAGTTCTAAGTTTTAGGGGACTGTTGACCTCAGCAGTTAAGTCCCATAGTGTTCAGAGCCATTTGAACCTACGACGGGTAACGAACTTACGGAGAACGTCCTTGGATAATTAAAGACTACTGATCTGAAGCATACACTATGGAACAAAATAGGAACAGAAATAGAAACAACTGGTGAGCATATACGAGTATACTTCATATTTTCCATCATTGAATACAACCAGGTAGATAAAAGATTATTGGTTAAGAGAGATGGCTACAGCTGTATCACATTCTTTCGATATGTGCCGAAGTTTGTGAATACAGAAACGTGTTTCCCATTCAAAGCCCTAAAACGTTAGGAAAAATTACACATTAAAAAAACACTTTGCTATGTTATTCCACATTTCTTCTGTCGGAGTAGACGTCAGTTCGTCTATCCCTTTTTATCGTTCGATCTTGTGAAATGCTCAATGCCCCATGCGGTAGCTACATGAAATCTTGTTTAGCTCATCTCCATCTCCAGTGGCCAAAAAAGGTAGACATTAGTGCTATAACAAACTAAGATTTCGCAGGTAGTTAGCGGTAATGACTCACACTCAATAGTTTAGAACAGAAGCCTATCATGATGAATATTGACTTCACGCACTGTTTAATTACGAATAAACTGTCGAATTTTGTGTTTATCATATTATAGCCCTATACTAACTAACCTCCAGCAAATGGTGAGCCGTACTCTTGGTGTCTGTTTCGCTTTTTAATATGAAGTTCCAACTTATTGAGTAGTATGTCGAATAAATTTTCTGACATTCCGTGATCCATCGTCCAGCAGGTCGCTGTAGAGACTGGCAAATTCTCCCTCTGTTGCTCTATGTCTCCACGCCTGATGAATCCAATTCCGCTTTCTCATTTGTTTTTCTTCATTTAAAATCACATCGGAGAACTTGGTCAACCCGGCTGCTCAAGCGCAGTGCCATATGCCGGGAGAAACACTGACCACTGTGAACAGGCCTTACAGTGGAATCACCGCCGGTGCAATGACGGGCCGGTCACTGCGCTGTCGCGTCACTGACGTGTGTGAAGCCACCTTAAGAGTGGACGTAGTGCGTGATCGTTAGTTAATTTTCCGGATATGACGATGTAAAGTCGGTGAGCCACGCATGTCTTCAAGTAGAAGAAGAAGACTGTTTTAGCAGCTTAATAAGGTAGAATAAAGCAATGGAATGAGGGCTGTTTCAGAACACAACTCGAACTGTTGGAGCGGCTTCCGTTAGAGTTCGGGAAATCCCGGGTAGTATTCGACCTTTTGATCGGCCTGCGATCTAGTTATTTTTGTTAGTACTGTGACAACGGTCTGTCTTAGTGTTTTTAATGCACTGTGGATTTTAATAATAGAAGCAATTGTGTAACACGGACTGGCATAGCTTCTAGGATGGAGGTCGTTTTCCTCTTTTCTTTCCCTTTTTCTGGGGCGGGATTTAATTCTCCGTTAATTTTCGTGATTTTTTCATCTCAAAGTTGCCGGCTTGTTTTCAAACGGAGTAAAAGCTGTTTTTCTAATATGTGAAGAGGGATTGAATTGCTCATTGACAACCACCTCTCAGAAACAAATAAAATATTATATTGGGTTCAGTTAAGTAATTTTCTGGAGGATAACATTTTCGTCTATGTCTCTTACCTTTACTTAAAAACAGGACCGTTTTCACCATGAGGTAAGACTAGACGGCAGCCTGGGACAGCCAATTTTAGGGGCGGCAGTGAGCGGAAAAAATTAATTTCAAATCAAACAGTGAAAATATTGAGCAAATAAGGAGAAAGAAACGAAAAAAGAGAAAATTAAAACACCGCTTCGTTCTTGAAAGGGTACGGAACGATTATTTAAGGTCTTCACGTACTTTGATGAAAGAAAACACGTTGCTTTTACTTACCTCAAAATTAAAGGAGCCACTACTGAGTGCAAATGATAGCAAACACGTTTGCAATAAAATAAAATAAATAATTGTGCCAGTTTTGGTTGCACTGTTATATTCACTTGACTTCTCGTTGAAAGTATTAAGTACATTCTTCCTGTATCAATTTTTTTTTTTTGGGAAATTTCAAAAACTGAGAACAAGAAGAAGGAAACTAAGGGCATTTGTTGTCCTCAATCAGTTTTAAAGGAACTGAGGACAAAATATGAAACTTGAGAACTGTCTCTAGAAAATGAGGACATCTGGTCACCTTAGTTTAATGAGTAAAATTATAAGAGGAGATTTGAATTTTTTGTACTGTTGGATGTTGGTAGTAGTGGAGGGAGCGTGGATAGCTGGAGGCCGATGGTAGCAAAAAACCGGAGGCTCATTTTTCAATTCTCGCCTAGGGTGGCAGAACACCTATAACAGCCCTGCTTGAAAATCAGCATACATGTTTACATGTGTATGAGAAATCTATTGTTTCTCCAAAAACAATAGGATATCGTGCAGTGGTTGGCTATAATCCTGTTTTCTTTTCTGTTTCACGACATTGACAAATTTCAAGCGGTGTCATAGTTTACTGTCGTGGCTAGTACGCAGTCTCTTGCGTAACTCTTGCACTCGCGCCGTTAGAATCGTATGTTGCGTCATTGTTCGAACAAGCTCGATACTGTACCGAACGCTGCGGAACGTGAGTATCGTTTGCCCATCCTACGTGTAATAGGACTTGCAGAATATAGATCTTCTTTCCGCTATACTACAGAAAGGCGTACCGTGGATCTATTACAGAGCACCATTGTTGTCAAACACGTTTCCATCCCTCCTGGTGAATTTATACATCGAAGAAGCAAAGACGCTGATAAAAAAAAGGATCAAGGATAGTATTAAAATTCAGGCAGAAAGGATATCTACGTTGGGATTCGCTGATGACATTGCTATCCTGAGTGGAAGTGAAGACGAATTGCCGGCCGTTGTGGCCGAGCGGTTCTAGGCACATCAGTCTGGAACCGCGCGACCGCTATGGTCGCAGGTTCGAATCCTGCCTCGGGCATGGATGTGTGTGATGTCCTTAGGTTAGTTAGGTTTAATTAATTCTAAGTTCTAGGCGACTGATGACCCCAGAAGTTGAGTCGCATAGTGCTCAGAGCCATTTGAAACAATTTTTTTTTTTTTTTTAAACGAGTGGAATGAGCAGTCTCATGAGTACAAAATATGGAGTGGGAGTGAATCGAACAAAGACGAAACTAACGAGAACCTTCAAAACTGAGAACAGTGAGAAACATATTATCAGAATTAAGGAATATTGCTACCTAGGCAGGAAAATAACCCATGATAGACGTAACAAGGAGGGCATAATAAGGAAATTAGTCCTGGCAAAATGTGCATTCCAGCAAAAGAGACCTTTACTAGAATTAAATATAGGCGTTCATTTGAGGAAGAAATTTCTGAGAATGTACCTCTGGAGCACAGCATTGTATTGTAGTGAAATACGGACTGTTGGAAAACCGGAACGAAGAGAATAGTAGCATTTGAGATGAAAAAAGAGAAAGTCGTATGGCATCACGGCCTGGTCCAAGTGTTTCAGTTTCGCGCCACTTTGGCTACTTGGGTTTCCTTAAAGCCAACAGCATACGGTTTTCCCAGGGACCTATTCGGGTGTTAACCGGGCCCAAGTTGCCTAATTCCGGTCATCGGGCGGGAACCGTTGTCACCAACCTTGAAAGGCCTTTGGTTGCCATTTGATATGTGTTAGCTACAGAAGAATGTTTAAAACTAGGTGGACCCAGAAGGTAAGTAACGAGGAGGTTCTGCGCAGAATCGGAAATGAAAAGAACTAATGGAGAACAAGAAAACGTTATAGTATGATAGAACATTTGTTGAGACGCCAGGGAATATCTTCCATGCTACTAGGAGCTGAGGAGAGAGGTTGCAATACACCCAGCAAGCCGGCCGGAGTGGCCGTGCGGTTCTAGGCGCTACAGTCTGGAACCGAGCGACCGCTACGGTCGCAGGTTCGAATCCTGCCTCGGGCATGGATGTGTGTGATGTCCTTAGGTTAGTTACGTTTAATTAGTTCTAAGTTCTAGGCGACAGATGACCTCAGAAGTTGAGTCGCATAGTGCTCAGAGCCATTTTGAACACCCAGCAAATAACTGAGAACGTAGGTTGAAATTGGTATTCGGAAATGAAAAGTTAGCACAGGAGAGGTATTCACGGCAAAAAAAAAAAAAGACAACCACTATCCCATGAAGACCGCATGGGCGCTTCTGGTGGGATACTGCATATGCAGCAGCCATTGGAGCTTCCGTTGGCAGCAGAGTGACGCCTCAAACAGTAAGCAATCGATTACTTGAGGGACAGGTCCGAGCCAGGAGCCTTGTACCATTCGTGGCACTTCTGTTGAATCTTTTCGTAAAGCAAAGATCAAATGCGCCATTCTATTCACGTGAAATCTCTTTTCTTACCTCATGTGAGAGATTGTAACGCCGGAAATGCATATACTCCTATTTCCATCTATTGTACTATTATTTTTTTTCCTTGTTTTGTTACCTCAAGATATGACATTTCTGTCTCTTTATATATTGTAATTGTTTTACTGTTTGTATATATATATTTATGCACTCATGTCGATGTATAATTGGTTTGTTTCGTAAATATTATTTGTATTTTTACGCTGGGTCTTGCCTAGGGAAAACTGCTATCGAACGATTACGTCGATAGGTCGTGTGAAGAATCAAAGTGTGTAGGATCTTTGGTAGTGTTAACTCTGCCGCGTGGAGCGCGGGCAGAGCAGTGGGAGTCTGGCGGGAGTAGCGAGTGGAGCTGGTGTTGTGTGACGCTCCCGCGAGTTGCCGCGCTTTCGGGGTTTGGTAGCATGTAATTGCGCTCGACTCGCGATGGTAGTTTCTGACATGGTGTCGCGGACGGGAAGCATTAGCTGGCGCACATCAAGAGCCCGTTTCGCCTGGTGACCGTGTCGAGAAGAAGGCGCGCCAACATCCAGCTTCTGCAACAGCGACGGCTGACAATGAGTGACTGTCGCCACCTCCTCGATCGACGGCTTCAAACCTTCAATCAACCAACAAGGAAGACTAAAAGCACGTAAAGTTTCAGAACTGTATGGCAGACCTCAGCTTTTCAAATTGTTCCATTTGCCTCGCAAAATTACAGCAACTTAGCATGAACCTTTGTTGCTCATTGTCCCAATTGCATTGCCAAGCAGGGTCCCTTCCTTTTCCGAAATGAACCCGAGTGTCGTTGAAATTCAAACGCCAGCATTAAAATAATATAATTAGATTTCACTGCTTTAATTTCAAAGTTCAGTAGCTGGCTACAATATTTAGGTTACACGAGCACAAATTTAGAGTGCGAGTTTTGTTAGCATATTTTAGCTTACCTGTGACTGCAGCTCAGCTTGGTACGTACTAAATTTTACTATTGTTAATAGTTCAGAATCATTTAATTCAAGTTCAAAGTTAAATCTCTTGTTTCTAAATTGCGTAGAGCCAAGTTGCTTTTGAAATGATTGTTGAGGTAGTCCAAGACTAACCGTATTTTACTGGATTTCGATGTGCTTCAGAAAGAAAGCTCACTATTAACCTCAGTCACTAAATTAACTTTCGATTTTCCGGTTTTATTAATTCTTTTGCTAAATTAAGTCAGAGTGTAGCGAAATTTATTACTTCTGACAAACTTTCAGTTTTCACACTACACGTGTCAACCTTCAGTTGCCACGCTTCTAGTGTTAATTCTATGTGTAATAACCTTTCTTTTTCAGTTACTATAGTAATTGTCCTTAGGACTGGCGACCGTGATTTCCCCCAAATCTCAAATATCTAATTACCGCTAGTTAATTGTTAACGTAACGGCCGCACATTTACTTTCTTTATTAACTTTACCCCTTTTCAAAATTAATTTCCACTAGTTTCATTTGCATTTTTCCTTTCATTTAGATGTAACCCTTTCCTCCCTCTTTACCGATAGATTAACTTCGGTGACGATTGCTTTTCCCAAATTTCCATTAGGTACACGCGGTTTAATTTTTCACTGTCATTAAGGTCGATAAGTGAGGGGGGAGGTTACACGTGGCGACCTCGTGACAGGACAATCTTCAAATTTGAGGTTGTTCTGGACACGAATTTTGCATTGTGCAAATCTCGTAACAAAGTACTGGTTACGAAATGGTCGATACGTCAGCGAGAATATTCGTGTGAGGAATCCTAATTAGAGTTGAGATTTAGCATTTATATTGAAAAATATTAAAATGAGTGAAGGCAACAATTGCCAAAATTTGGTAGACTTGGATACGGAACAATCGGTCGAACAGTGGGAAACGCGCACAGCGGTACCCATTGTTCCGGGGCAGGCGGCTAGCATGAAAGATGCGACCGCCGAAACGCAACAAAGAGCAGAAATGGAATTCCAGACTTTAGAAAATGTTTCAGAATCGGAAGTGAAAATCAAATCTGAATCCCTTGATGACGAATACGGGGGGACAATGAAAGAGGAAGCCGCTACGGAAGTAAAACCGGTGGTTTCCGGGAATTTAACTGATTTATTGAATGTTTTGATTAACGAAATCAAGAGTCAATCGGCAGAAATTAAAGATCAGGCTGCCAAGCAAGAAGCTCAGGCTGCCGAGCAAGCAGCTCAGGCTGCCAAGCAAGTAGCTCAGTCTGAAAAAATTGAACGAATGCTAGACAATCAGAACAAAGCTATTAATGTTGTTAACAACAATGTTGAAGTTGTTAACACAAAAGTTGATAAAATCAAAGACGATATTGTCGTGATTAATACCGAAATCGGTAACCTTAAACAGGAAATGATAGGCGTTCAGGCGGAAATTGCGAGCATAAATACTCGTTTTAATTCTGAAATTAGCAGAATCGAGAAAAGTGTAGGAGAATCAGTTGCTCCGATCATCGAGAATAAGGTGACGGAACAAATTCAATTAGTGAAAAAAGAGGATCAAAAGAAGGTGGAAACTTTAAAGGCTTTAGTATCCGAAGTAGATACCAAAGTGACGAAGCAGGCTAATACCTGCGAAGAGAAAAAGAGGGAAGTGGAAACGCTTGCGACAACCACTTGCCAAGTGATTACGAGGGTGTCGGAATTAGAAAGGAAACTTGACGAAAAACAGAGCTATGTGCCAATCTGTGCACATAGTTCGGAGTTGTTGACGAAAGAGGAGCGGTTCGACCCCTTGAAAAAAGGCGGTATACACCCGACGGATTTCATTAAAAATTGTGAAAGAGTTTTACCCAGATCATGGACTGATGAGAGAAAAATTAATGCGATTATTGATGTGTTGGCTGGTGATGCCAAGCGTTGGGGCTTAAACCTCAACATTACGAACCTGACTTTTGACGAATTCAAAAATTTGTTTCTGGCTGAATACTGGTCAGAGCGAAAACAGCAAAGTGTCTGGCGCGAATTTGTCGTATCGAGGCCTTTCGATGCGAATTCGCGCGGTTCGATGAAGGAGTTTTGTGAGGGCTGGATCCGCAAGTTGGAATATTTGCGTGACCGCCGCTCGGAATCCGAAATAGTCTGGGAACTCTACAAGAAGCTTCCAGATGATACAAAACGCTACGTAGGAAGCAATTACAGGACAATAAATGATTTCCTGGAAAGAGTGGAGGACGAGGACAATTGGCGCAATAATCGCGACAGTGGTAGAGGCCGTGGTAACAACAACGGGTACCACAGCAACCACAACAACGATAACCATGGGAATAATGCATACCGCAACCATGGCAGCAATAACAATAATGGTTCGGACCGTAATAACAATCGGTACAATGCAAATAATAACAGGAATGACGGAAACCAGTATCATACTAACGTGATACGGGCTTCACAGAATAGTAATAACGCCAGAGGGTGTGATCAGCCGCCTCAGCAGCATCCGGGGAGCGTATCTGCTGGGACGAGACAGGGAAACCATTAGCCGCGCCGGTGAGGGGCCGACCGGGCGTGGAGAAATTTTGGCGGCCCAATAGCAGGAGAAAACCCAGGTATCGTCGGTATGAAAATTCCGTGTGGAATAATCAACGGCGGGAGAGTGTGCCAGTGTTAAGAGAAAGGAGTGCGCCCACAAGTAGTAGATCAGCTGTATACACGGCAGTAGAAGGTACATTCACTGTCAGTGAGAACAATTTAAGTAGTGTTCCGGAAATCGATTATAAAGTGGCAGCTGTAATACCCACAGCGGAACTGGAGATTGAGTTTAAGAATGATTCGCAAGTGTTGAAAGAAGATCAGATGTCGGATAAAACGTCCGTCATCGAGCGAGGAGATGCAGAGAGGGATGAGGTCTGGTTAAGGCAGTTCGGTCGCTTATACGACGAACTAAGAGATTATAGGGGCCTGTACGGGAGAAGTGTTTATGGGGAGCACGGGCAGGATTTGCCGCGTCTCGTCCCGCAGGAAGATAGTGATTGTGAAGTGATGGAAAGTTCTGGCCCTAACCGGCAGACTTTACTAGAAATAGTTGATGTTAAGGGGGAGCACGAGCAAGATGCGTCGTGTTTCGTCCCGCAGGAGTTGAATGTTGAAGTAGTAACGGAAAGTTCTGGCCCTAACCGGCAGACTTTACCGAAAGTTGTAGTGGTAGAAGTAGCCGACCCATCCGACGCGAACATCCAGTTTAAACATTGCGAGAGTATTAAGGAGAAAGATTACGAAAATTTTCGTGATAGCCGGAAACGATTGGTAGAAAAGCACGTAGATTACAGCGTGTATGAGGTTACAGCTGACGTTATACAGTCAGACGATAGCAGTGTGGGTTGCGCAGATCCAGAGGAAGTAATTTCAGATGCTACTGGGCACATTCCTCCAGGTAGATTGGCAGATGAGATCAATCTGACTAAAGAGGAATCAACGAAGGTGACAACTAGTGAATTGATAGCAAAGCAACACTCACTAGTTGACGAGTTACAGGAAAAGGTTTCGGTATTGGAGGCGAAGCTACAGACTAAGCCTCAGGACAGACGCGTTGAAATTAAAACTGTATGTAAACAGAGGCTGAAAAAGCCGCCAGATAAATCGGATTTAGGATCAAAGCCGGATGGTTTTTTCTGGAATGACCTGGATATAGACGAGGATTTACTGTGGGAAAATAAAGAAACAGTCGAGGACAAGTGTAGACAGATAGTAGTGTCTGTTAATATGCACGACCTACAACTAAACGTGTTGATTGACACCGGTGCAGAATTGAGTGCTGTATCTGGGAAAATATTTGAGTTACTGAAAGACAGACCTGGCATCGTAGTTATGCCAGTAACAGGAGTGAAAATTATCGGTGCTACTGGGAAGGCCAGTAAACCGGTCACAAAACAGATTTTTGTCAACTTCGAGATATGTGGAGCACGATTTGAACAAGAGTTTGTCGTCGTGCCAGACTTAACTACGGAAGTAATTATCGGGTTAGATTGGCTATTAAAGTACCGTGCAGTGATTAACTGCGAAAGCAAAACTTTGACATGTATGTCACTAGATAAAACAATGGTAGTTGGTTTTGACGAGGCAGGAGACGGTGTGCATAGGCAATACCAGCCTATACACATTGTTAACTGGCCGGATGACATTGACGTAGGAATGAGTTTGAACTGCCATAACATGAGGAATTTCGGCATTGACAAAAGTGTAGAAAGTGAATTGGAAGAGATAATCAAATTCCCTCCACGGATTAACATTAGTATTGGTGTGAAAAAAGATCGTTTGCGAGAAGTAATGAAGCTAAAAGCCGATGCTCGCATACGTCGTCATGACGCTAAAGCGCGTTTTGCTAAGTTTGCAATCGGAGACTTAGTACTTGTAAAAGCTCATGAGAAATCGAGCGAGATAGACCATGAAAACTCTAAATTTAAGTTTGTTTATAATGGACCATATAAAGTCATTGGTATGCCTCACACAAATGCTTACGGAATATTGTAGACTTGAAATTGTACCAACCTAGGATCGATTAATACCACACAATGGGTAATTTATACAGTATGTAAAATAGAGTGTAAGATTTAACGATTTGCTAGATTGCCATGCTTTTGACTGACCAAGGTCATTAAAGAAGTTGTAATTAATAAGTAATTAATTTTGATTAATCAATTTAATTTTAATCAATTTAATCATGATCTAATCAACTGAAAAATCCAAGCTGCTAGTTAAGTTTTCAGCTGAGTCACAGTAGATTAAGGAATGTAAATATGATTTTGTAACTAGCTGTAAGATTTCATGAATATGTGTTTTACTAGTCATTGCCGATGTACTTAGACGCTGTTTTAAGTTTCAGGCTAGTACATGCGTGTGATGATGGACAGTGTTGAGTTATCCACTGTGATAGTATTAAGGGACTCCTTGAGATTACTCGGGAGTGAGTTTTTCCTAAAGAATTCAGTGAAACGGACGTTCTGGAAACGCCGTCACAAGGGCGAGTGAGATCAAGCGTGCCGCACATGCGGGCGCAACAATACTGGCGAGGCGAGCCGCTGTCGGCTCTTGTGCCGCTGTTGGCTCTTGGGCCGCTGTCGGCATTCTTTGTACTCGCGAGTACGGAATGTGGAGTTGCTTTTCTTCCCGGACAGCTGATGTGAAAGGATTCTGCTGTCAATATTTATGTTTTTTTCGATCTACTGAATATTATTTTCTTGTTTAGCGTTTAATGGACTCCCATGACGAGAATATTAATTATGAAAAGGTTATGTAAAAATGTGTATTCTATGTAATTAATTATTAGTTTGCGTATTTTGATCTACCTGTTTTTATGACCATGTACTCTGATTAATTTTGCAAATAGTATTCCATTTCTCATAGTGTTACGAATTTTAATGATTTTGGAATAGCTAAACCATTTTCTATATCTTCTATGAATTTTAATATGTTGTCAACCTGTTTTATTTTGTGCAAGATGACAGAGTGGAATAAGATTAGGAGTGTCCCCACTCAATTATTATGGTCTAAAAATTGATTTATGATTAATTAGACGAATGCTAAATTTTGTTGATGTTTTGAGCATATGCATTTCCGCTGTTTCTTTTTTGGGACATTTTCTGAGTCTGTTTACGTTACACGAACATCCTCAGACAATGTGGGGCACGTGTAACGCCGGAAATGCATATACTCCTATTTCCATCTATTGTACTATTATTTTTTTTCCTTGTTTTGTTACCTCAAGATATGACATTTCTGTCTCTTTATATATTGTAATTGTTTTACTGTTTGTATATATATATTTATGCACTCATGTCGATGTATAATTGGTTTGTTTCGTAAATATTATTTGTATTTTTACGCTGGGTCTTGCCTAGGGAAAACTGCTATCGAACGATTACGTCGATAGGTCGTGTGAAGAATCAAAGTGTGTAGGATCTTTGGTAGTGTTAACTCTGCCGCGTGGAGCGCGGGCAGAGCAGTGGGAGTCTGGCGGGAGTAGCGAGTGGAGCTGGTGTTGTGTGACGCTCCCGCGAGTTGCCGCGCTTTCGGGGTTTGGTAGCATGTAATTGCGCTCGACTCGCGATGGTAGTTTCTGACATGGTGTCGCGGACGGGAAGCATTAGCTGGCGCACATCAAGAGCCCGTTTCGCCTGGTGACCGTGTCGAGAAGAAGGCGCGCCAACATCCAGCTTCTGCAACAGCGACGGCTGACAATGAGTGACTGTCGCCACCTCCTCGATCGACGGCTTCAAACCTTCAATCAACCAACAAGGAAGACTAAAAGCACGTAAAGTTTCAGAACTGTATGGCAGACCTCAGCTTTTCAAATTGTTCCATTTGCCTCGCAAAATTACAGCAACTTAGCATGAACCTTTGTTGCTCATTGTCCCAATTGCATTGCCAAGCAGGGTCCCTTCCTTTTCCGAAATGAACCCGAGTGTCGTTGAAATTCAAACGCCAGCATTAAAATAATATAATTAGATTTCACTGCTTTAATTTCAAAGTTCAGTAGCTGGCTACAATACTTAGGTTACACGAGCACAAATTTAGAGTGCGAGTTTTGTTAGCATATTTTAGCTTACCTGTGACTGCAGCTCAGCTTGGTACGTACTAAATTTTACTATTGTTAATAGTTCAGAATCATTTAATTCAAGTTCAAAGTTAAATCTCTTGTTTCTAAATTGCGTAGAGTCAAGTTGCTTTTGAAATGATTGTTGAGGTAGTCCAAGACTAACCGTATTTTACTGGATTTCGATGTGCTTCAGAAAGAAAGCTCACTATTAACCTCAGTCACTAAATTAACTTTCGATTTTCCGGTTTTATTAATTCTTTTGCTAAATTAAGTCAGAGTGTAGCGAAATTTATTACTTCTGACAAACTTTCAGTTTTCACACTACACGTGTCAACCTTCAGTTGCCACGCTTCTAGTGTTAATTCTATGTGTAATAACCTTTCTTTTTCAGTTACTATAGTAATTGTCCTTAGGACTGGCGACCGTGATTTCCCCCAAATCTCAAATATCTAATTACCGCTAGTTAATTGTTAACGTAACGGCCGCACATTTACTTTCTTTATTAACTTTACCCCTTTTCAAAATTAATTTCCACTAGTTTCATTTGCATTTTTCCTTTCATTTAGATGTAACCCTTTCCTCCCTCTTTACCGATAGATTAACTTCGGTGACGATTGCTTTTCCCAAATTTCCATTAGGTACACGCGGTTTAATTTTTCACTGTCATTAAGGTCGATAAGTGAGGGGGGAGGTTACAAGATGATACCGACCCTGTTTTCAATTTTCTGACTTTTTTTAGAAAAACCTTTAGAATCCATTAAGATACTTCATTCGATGCACTAAATGAAAAATATGTGGATTCTGTAATTAATTTTACTTAAAAATTGTGTTTCATCTAGTGTTAATTAATTAAAACATCGACAAAAATACAAATTTTGTTAGATAAAATCCAATTTCGTAATCGTCTGACCGCGAAACCGTATCGTACTATATATACCAAAATAACATTCTTTTTGTCATTTTTCTACTGATTTCTTTTATTCTATGTCTTCATCCCCTCCTTCTAGATTCAATCCCGTTCAACCATCGAATTATATACCCCATGTGCATGCGAATAGGACCGGTAATGTGTGACGCACTCCAAATGTCATTAAGATGCACTGAACAATTCATGAAATAGTCCAAATATGCTACCCAATCTCTTACATAAGACACGTAGTAATTATGACGCAGGGCGTGTTTGACACCATGGATTGGTTAGTTAATTGGTTGGATAGTTAATTGGTTGGTTGATTTTGGGGGGGGCGGGGGGAAGGTGTGGAGCGGGGCAGACCAGAGGGGGGGGGGGTGATCGGAGGAGATAAGTGACCAATGAACAAGGTCATCAGTCCCTTGATCCAACAGTAGTGCATTCAGATGTACAACCGTCCACCGAGAACGTTTTATGATAAAGTCGGGAGACTCATAACAGTAAAAGCGAGAAGGCTAAAACCGTAATGGGCATCTTTCATACCGCCAATAAAAAAAGAAAGATGATGAAAATAGATCAGCAAGAAGGTCCCTGCGTCTCTTCATCCGACAGGGAACGTGCCACCTACAGCTGTCCCACCCCAGATCCATTGTAGTCAAGAGCTGAAGCTTTGGGAATGGCTTTCCAAGCTACCGGGATAAAATAATTAACTTCAGCTACTGTAGGGGTACTGTTGTGGGGAGAGATTCTTGTCGGTTTTGCGGTTTAGCAAGCTAATGCTTTGGCAGCTACAAGTGAGCATATTTGTAGGTTGCGCTCTCTTGTTTTCTGCCTAGTGTCAGGGTGGCAACACTAATGCAGCAACATATTTCAGTGCACTTCACTTGTATTATTGTTTTTGTAATAATAGCTAAACATGCAATACTCAAATTTTTGTTTGTTATTTATAGAGTTAAGATGACATCAAACGAGGAAAGATCATGGACCTGCAACCAGGGATAATCAAATACCACAAGATAAGTATACCATAGGTGCTGTCAGTGTGGGGTTCTACGTTTAAGCGGGGGATCGTATTAACGCCATTTCAAATAAATAAAGCTTGATCTATCAATAATTCCTACCGACTGCCATCTTCTACTTCCGCTAAGGCTTATTGGAGATCTGTTGTGTCCTCAGTTGAGAACGGCTTCCGTCAAGGTCCCAGTGATGGTCGTATGTTGACAACAAGTAGGTCAGCTGAGCACTTGGAGCCATGCAGTCTATGGCGTAAGCCCACTGGATCACTACCAGGAGTTGTGGTCTGAAAACCGATTCCCTATGACAGCAGGAGCGCTCTCGTTGTTGTTTCAAGAACCTTGGCGGCAAATTCGTACGTCAGACAGGTGAGTTAAACAATTGTGTTGCCCTTCATTTGGACTATTCGAGGGGTCTTTTCCAACAAGATAGCTCACGCAACTAACGTGTCGAACATTTGCTTTGGATTGCGGCATCACTAGACGTTTCTACTGTTCAGGACGTATTCGACGAAATCCAGCATTTTCTAGTTTGGCTGTTCAAATGAAACAGGCGTGGATCAACGTGTCACAAAACGACATATTTCACCTGTTAGAGTTAATGCAGACTTGTATTCGACTACAGTGGTTAAGATACCACAGTTCCACATTTCTTCTTGCGTTTATTGTAACCTGTGAGCTGGAAATTTGAATCATGTAAACGTTACCTGGAGCATTAGTAACCCTAAAGTCTATTTTTCCATCGTCAGCCTGCTTATCTGAGTGTTAATGCGTTTGCCTATCATGCAAATGGCCCGGCTTCGATTCCTGGCCGGTTTGAAGACTTTCTCCACTCGTGGAGTGGGTATTGTGTTGCCCTCATCATCATTTCATCATCGCCGACGAACAGGTCGCCCAATGTGGCTTCACCTAAATAGGATTTGCAGCGCGGCGGCCTAACTTCCCCGGATAGGGCAGAAATGCCACAGGATCATTCTTTTTTTAAAAAAAGGGGAATCCCGGTTTATTCCGTCGTTCGGGGCCTCCTGCTTTCGTCAATTGCCAAATTTATTTATCCAACTTGTTTCTCTGCTTACTGTCACCACACTCATCACAAAACTTCAGAGAGGTACGTCGTGTACACCACCTGTCGAAGAATCGTGCTGAGTATTATTGTATTTTAACTGTCAGTTTAACGTACTTTGTGAGTGTCAGATTGTGGAACAGCTCAGCATTGTCCTAACTAGCGTGGAAAAGCACCTGAAAACCAACAGAAAACCACGCTCGCGCCGCTTGATGTCCGACACTGTTGGGTCGTTAATCCATTGCATGCATTCGATCGGGGTATGGGTCACCTCCCTTTCTCGTCAGGCAAATGTCTGCTCTTTAAGATGTACGAGGAGCTCCAGTCTGACAACAAATTATGGAGTAAACACACATCGAAAATTGAGAAATTTTTTGTTTTTTTTTCTGGAGTTCCGATGGTGCGCCACCTGGAAGTTTATTCCGTCGCGGCTTGAGTAAACGTTTACTTTCTCTTGTCTCAAAGATCCTAGGTTCTCTGGAGCATTTTCTGTTTATTCCGCTCCGAAATTTCTTGTCGGACCTACAAAATTGTTATATCACTGAACTTGTCTCATTTACTACATTTTCTCAACATCATACGGGCACCCTAATTTAATTCAAAATTAACCACTATATGTTACGAGAAGCGGACTGCCGGTATAAAAGAAGGCCGGGAGGAACAGTAACAGTAACAGCAGAACAGGTCGGTCACGAGAGCTCAGTGGTTCCGCACGTAGAATCAATCGAGTTACAAAGTCATTAGGGACATTTCAACCCTATGTTAACTGCCCAAGTCGATGGTCCGCTGTTGGTGATTTCATGAAGTGGAAATGAGAGGGGACGCCCATAGCTAAACCAGGGCCAGGAAAACGTCATGTACTGAAAATACAGAGCCCGCCGAGCAGGGCGGAGGGATGGTTGCAAAAAATCGCATGAAATCGGCAGTCCAGATAAAGCGATGACTGTGCGAAGAAAGTTAATGCACATTTATACAGTCAACGTTCAGCGACGCTTGAGGTGGTGTGAACGGTGACACTGCTGGACTATGATTGATTGGAAACGAGTTTAAGCTTTATCTTGTGGCATTCCGATGGAACTGTTTGGATTTGGTGAATGCCTGAAGAACGTTACGTGCTCCCTTGTGTATTTCTACGGAGGAAGCGGTGTTACCATATGGGAGTGTTTCTCGAGGTTAGGCCACCTTCACCCGCCTCTTGCTTAGCCTTCCTACATCCATTGAAGAGAAGAGTTCTAGTTGTCATTCCAACGCACAGCGCACAGTACTTCGCTCTCGACCATTATGGTGGCTATTGTGGGGGAGGGCCAGTGCCGAACAAACGTTGCATTGTGGTCCCCTCGTTGCGCTTAAGAAAACGCAAAGTGCGGAATGATTTGAACAAGTTTTACAAAAAAAAAAAAAGGTTCAAATGGCGCTAAGCACTACGGGACTTAACGTCTGTGGTCATCAGTCCCTTAGACTTAGAACTACTTAAACCTAACTAGACACCACACACATCCATGCCCGAGGCAGGATGCGAACCTGCGACCGTAGTAGGAGTGCGGTTCCGGACTGAAGCGCCTAGAACCACTCTGCCACAGTGGCCGACGAACACGTTTTACTGTACTGTGTACTGCATACAATAGTGGAACAGTCTGGAGATGAAGCCTGTATCAGCGTGAGAATGCACTCTGTCATTAAGAATCACCTATGAGACAAGCCATTGTGCACAATAAGGTACCTGGAATGGACTAGCCTGTCCAGACTAGCGATCTTCTCTTGAGAGAAGAACAGCCATTCAGACACCTGACTGAAAGAGTTCCCAGCAGAGTTAAAGTCGTTATCAACGAGACAGGGTGGGCACCCTTGACATTAAAGTCCAGTAACAGGTGTCCGGATACTTTTAATCTCATACTCGTAGTGTAAATACTTTATTTTGGAGCCAAACGTATACTACCAGCTAAGTTCGTTGTAGCCTGACAAATCATTTGAATACTTTACACGACATCCACTGCATCGTTTCCTCAGTGTGCAAGCATCTCAGTAAGTGAACAGGGTGGGGCCGGCCGGAGTGGCCGAACGGTACTAGGCGCTGCAGTCTGGAACCACGCGGCCGCTACGGTCGCAGGTTCGAATCCTGCCTCGGGCATGGATGTGTGTGATGTCCTTAGGTGAGTTAGGTCTAAGTAGTTCTAAGTTCTAGGGGACTGATGACCTCAGAAGTCAAGTCCCATAGTGCTCAGAACCAATTGAACCATTTTTGAACATGGTGGATAAGGAACCAATTCAGAACCGAATTCACACATTAGTTACGTGACATCTCACGATAATCTAGATACAGGATCTCCTTTATGTAACGTACTTGCTTCTGTCCGCCTCTGGAACAAGTTAACCTGCAATATGCACCCAACTCAGTGCCATTTTGTATTTAAGATAATCCTTGAGTACTTCCTTTTGTCACTCTTTTAACGTTACTGCATAAACTAATGTACGAGCGCGGTAAAAAAAGCAGGAAAAATGTTTGTTTCGTAAAAAATTCATCATACATATCCACATAGTCTCCCTTGAGGGACATACGCTTAGTCCAGAGAACATCCAGCTTTTCCATCCCTTCGGAAAAATGTGTTTTGTCAAACTCGGCGAAATACTCGTTGACTATAACCATCACTTCCTCATTTGATGAAAATATCTTGGCTGCAAGCAAACGTTCAAATTAGGAAACAGAAACATGACAGTTGGGGCTAAGTCTGGTGAACAGGGTGGTTAAGGAACCAATTCTAAACGAAATTCACGCACTTTAGCCATTTTTATCGCTGATGCAGGTGATGGTGCATTGTTCTGGCGAACGGGCACTTTTTCAGTGCCAACCTTGAGTCTTTTCAGCCTGTGTAATTTTCAAACGATCCAACAGTGAAGCACAGTAGGGTCCAGTTATGGTTCTGCCTTTTTTCAAGTAATCTATGAAGATTATTCCTTGGCAATACCAAGATGCAAAGGAATCTAAAAAAAGTGACCACCACCTAGCCAGCTGACAAATCGTCTTGCCCTTCTCGGTGCACTATCGGCAGCCTTTGTCCATTTTTTGACTGCCGTTCTGGCTCTGGTTTCTAATGATGGATCCAATTTTTATCAAGAGTCACAAATTGGAGCAAAAATTTTTGCGGATTGCGATTAAACATCGCCAGACATCATGACGAAATCTTGTACCAGATGCGCTTTTGTTCGACTGTGAGCAATCGTCGTACCCACCTCGCACACAACTTTTTCATAGGCAATTCTCCATGCAGAACGTTCAGTTTTGAAAAAGCCGCAGTTTCAACACTTCTGTACATTGACGAAACAGATAATAGCGCCCGTAACCTAAAAATCCTGTCGTATCCTAAGTAAAATCACTCACTGTCACAGATGTGCTGCGATAGGTATGTTGTGTGCCAGCGTTATGCAAATGGAAAGTAAGAGAATAAAATTTATTTTTAGTTGTTCATTATTTTGAACCTTCCGTTGATTACCGGAATTCGGCACACGGGCTACTGTCGAACCCATAATGTTTGCAGGCCGACTCCGGAAAGATGAAACTACGTAAACGTGAATCTCCTTATGTATCTTGTAAATAATGGAACGTCTCAGTTTGTATTTTACCGCTAGAAAAATACAAGGTTGTACGGTTTCCTACGATACGTACAACACAGTGTTCCAGCTTTGGACTGATCTAGCGTAACAAATATATTACCTCAATGACACAGACCTACTGATACGTACTGATAGCATGACATGAACATGAAACAGCAATGTGAATCCGAAAGCTTTTATATCTATCATTATTTAAAAATGACTACGAGAGTCCAGCCTTTATTTAAAAGCAGCTTCCCGCACGTACCGGACCCATCCATACGCGCTTCTGTATGTTTCGTGTCCTTCTTGCAGCCTCTTTGTTCAACCGAAATGCAGCAATGTCCTCCGTGACCCAGAGAATATCTCAAGATAGGTTTTCTTTCCTTTTTTTTAAATTTATCTATATGACTTCTACAGTTTGCTAACCTGTTTTATAACTTTATAGTACCCACTTCTCACAGATCATTTTCAGCATTTTCCTACCACTTTGAAGTGATGGCTGATGATAAAAGCAAAGTAAGGGATCGGACAGAAATAACGCTTCGACAGTTATAATCTAATGGTGGAACTATCAACTACTTCGAAAAAATAATAGCGGAAATCAGTGATAGGTGCGTTGCTGGACTTCTACTGTCGAAAACCCAGTACCTGCGAAAGAAAAAAAGGAAAACAAAACCCGCAATCAGATCCCGAAGACCACGCGATAGTCGAACGACCGCTGTGTCTTTTTATCTGCTGTAGCGAGTTGATACTGTTTTATATCCTCGTGTTTTGATTATCGCCTACTGTAACCTAGGATCTCACGGTTGTGCTTTGTCCCTGCTCATTTTAATCGTTATTAATGTTGTGTCGTTAGGTTTACAGTGATGTATACGTTTTATAAATAAAAACTGCCTTTTGCTTGATGCAAAGTATCTTATTTGTTCCACAAGTGTTTCGTCTTTTACTTTCAGACATCTTCAGTGCAACCTAGAATGATGCAGTTCTTGTTTTGATATATTATATTTATAAATCACAAAACAGTTTACAACTTGTGTTTTACGTAAAAAATCTACAAGTATCCCATAAAAAAACAAAACTTTCTGATTCTAGATTCCACCGAAGGTACCTAAAAGTGAAAGGGGAACAAATAAAATACGTTGCAGCAGGAAAAAGATCGTTTTCATTCACAAAACGAATATTTCTGTTCTTGCTACAGAAGATGGCCACCCAAACAAATCCGTTACACTGATTTATTGATTTTTATTCTGAAAAAAAAAAATTTTTAGTAGTCCCATTCATGTTCTTACATTAATAATTGTAAGGAAGGTACCCGACTTTCCTTGCTGAATGAAAAGCGGCCTTTCTATATCGCGCCGTTTCGTGAGCACGTCTCTACCGTAGCGGCGCACTTGCTCCTGCCTAAGAAGGCGCATGCGCCAGGTTTCATGCCGAACGGGGTAACCGCGCGGTCTGGGCCGCCTCGCCACGTCGCCATGGTTCGCGCGGCTCCTGCCCCCCCCCCCCCCGCCCCCCGTCCTCCCTGTCGGAGTTTCGAGTCCTCCCTCAGGCATGTGTGTGTGTGTGTGTGTGTGTGTGTGTGTGTGTGTGTGTGTGTGTGTGTGTGTGTGTGTTGTCCTTAGCGTACATAGCGTACATTAGTTTAAGTTGGATTAAGTAGTGTATAAGGCTTGGGACTGGGGTGACCTCAGCAGTTTGGTCCCATAGGAACTTACGACAAGTTTCCCATTTTATGATTTCCTAGTCAGATGATACTTTTGCACGTTAAGTTTTAGACCGTTCGGGGTGGTGCCCTCTGGGAATTTTGGGATCGAGTTCCTAAATACTACTGAATTTCCTCAAGAGATTCCATCAGTTTTACTGTTCATTTCTATATTCAGCACTGTTTTTTTGTTTCTGTGCACTAGTTTTCCTACAGTGGAAAACCAGCACTTAACCTGCCAGTAGTTCTGATATTTATTTCTCGAACTAGTTAAAAGTTTCTGTTTGATCCTATTTGGTTGTCACACAGCGTTTTATTGAAGGTCTTACCAGTTATCGGGGATTGGATCGATATGTTACAACTTTTACCTTTGACTTGCCGCGTCCTTAGTTGTTTAGTTTTCATTCTAAATCGCCAAATGTTGGGTCTTCCATATCTCCACAGTGTTGATCATCTTACGACGTGAGATATGTGAGTACTTCCTGTTGCAACTACATTTAAGATTATGTCCTTACATTAGAATGCCGATCGTGAATCCAATAAAAAGGATTATCCAAGATGCAGCAGTGGTTGCCCCGACTACACGGTATTAAGCGTAATGAATACTAATACGCTGAAATCGAGACGGAAGAGAACCGACGACGGTCTAACGACCCATGTCGCCATGGTGCCCTCTGGTTCCTCAGCTGTGGAAACCACATGATGCTAGGGACGAACAGGGCGACTACAAGTTGTGAGGCATTGCTTTGCTGTGTAGATACAGTCAAAATGTATTCATGTCGATGCTAGCGAAGGGTTTCGTTATACTGTCCGATAATGCCAGATCGTATGCTACAGCATCAACTCCCCAACTACGAATGACTTTCACTTTCCTCCGAGATTAAGGAATGGTACACAAGTCATCTCAAACGAGGAACTGTAAGGCACGGTAATGTAGAGACAGCACTCTCTTTGAGGTGTTAAGATAATCTGTAATCACGGCAGATATGTCAGTCGTCATGGTAATCATTCCGAGAAATAGTTAGCACTTGTTTGAAGCGTACCTACATAAATCCTTTCACATGGTAATACTTGTTTTAATTTTCAGTCGTGTTGAAGTTTCAAAACATACCCACGTCAGCAGTAGTTACCAAATGTTAACTTTCTGTTCCTTAGTTGAGTACTATTACGAATTAAAGCACAATAACCTCTTAGCTCTAAGCAGCTGTTAACTGTGTTGCAAGTCGAATAAATTCGAAATGTGCAGAAGTTCGCCGTCGGTAAACAGTTGTCAACCGTTTCTCTTCACCCATTCACTTTATGTAACTTGAATTTATTGACTTCTTATTACAGCACCCGAAGGCAATGTCCTCATCTTTCAGAAACCTTACTTACGTTCTGTCGTAACTCAAACCCAACAGCGGAAGTACGCATCGTTCCGCGTGGAAAACGGAAGGCGGCGAATATACGTCTGCCGTTCTTCTTGTGTAACTTTCGGCAAGTTCTACGACCCGTACACTGCTGGCGCTGGTTTGTAGGGCCACGGAAGAGCGAGCAGATAGAGACTGTGGCGTAAAGTGGAATCGTTATGCGGGAGGGGAAGCGGAACACGCTTCTATCCAAGTCTGAATCGGACTGGTAAAGCAAACCGCTTTAGTTTTGTGAAAATCGTTGCAGAGATATATCAAGTGGATTGGTTTGTAGATGACTAGCTAACGTAATTCTACATTAATACTACAGTTATTTCTGGTATACCTATATTTATTCCCTGTTACAGCTCATTCCACTTGTGACGTTTGAGAATACCTCCTGTATTCCATTGACTACATACTGGAACAAAATCAACATTTCTAGAACACAATTTAGCGAATCCATTCAGTCGACTGAAGTACTACCAGGAAGCACAACAAATAAGAAAATTTTCCTTATTGTCCGTACACAGTTTAGTGGTATGAACATATACACTGTAATGCAAAATTTAAGGACGAGCTAGATAAAGCAACATATTAACTGTTCGGTGAAATTGAATGAAACTGCCCGAGCACGTGGCCAGACTAGTCGTGTACAGGAACTTCACTTGAAGCGAGGTCATCGTTGTTATAGCTTAAAATAAGGTTTTTCTCGCAACACGAGGCACTTAAATGACTGGGGAAAAAGTGAGAGCCAGTCATGGAGCAGTTGCGGTGCACTGTGGTGGTGGTTTTAATTACAATATGGCCATGATACAAAATGTGGAAGACTTCACACGGGGACAAATCATCGGGAAAGTGGGAGAAGACCGAAGTGTGATGAAAATAGTTCAGGAGTTTGGTATTGCTCAAAAGATTGTTTCACGTTCGTGTGTAGCGCTGGGCAATACACGCTGCTGCCCGAAAGATAGGAGGTGGCCGACCACGCAGAATTACAGTGGCAGATATTTGTTACCTTGTGGAACATGAAAGAAGGCACTGCAAGAAGCGACTCTTGTCAAACAGCGGGTGCAACTGCAACCTCGTATAACAGGACTACAAGGCACGCAGTCCCACGCTCGACAGTGGCATTGTGACTATAATGGGGGTGGTCTCTCTGCCCGACGATCAGTATATGTTCCGATAACATCCTCGCATCGGCGGCACCACTTGCGGTGCTGGCTCAACGAGAAATTGAGCCGCATGCTCTTCTCGGATGAGAGCAAAGTCTGTCGGAGTAGTGGATACCGGGCGTACCATCGAATAGCGAGAGGTGGAACACCTAATGCACCTCGGAACAGAATCGAATGTTATAGTTTTGGTGGTCCAAGTGTTACCTCGTGGCAAGGCCGAATGTTGTGTGACCGTACTGACCTTAAGATCTTCGAACACAGTACACTCATCGTTATTGTGACAGTGTACTCCTTCGCCAAGTGTGTCTTTTCAGGGTCGCATACGGCTATTACTTCATAGTTATCGATGACAATCCACCGAACAACGCAAGTGGAGAAGCTCTTGGAAGGAGAGCATTTTCGCCTAAAGGATTGACCTGACCGTTCTCACCAACGTAAGTCCAACGGAGCATGTGTGAGCTCAGTTGGCTAGACATGCACCAACGACCATCCAGCATTGTCACCATGCTGGTGGAGGAAAGCAACGCCATACCACCGGAACTCATTACCAACCTTGTGGCCAGCTTGGGAGCACGATGCGAAGATTGCACTGCTGTCCGTGATGGTGACATACTACACTCATGCTCATAAATTAAGGATAATGCTGATACATGGTGAAACAACGCTCTGGTGGGCGGTTTGCGGGTTTAAATCGCCTCGGGGTATGACCATGCGGTGTATTTGACCTGCGGTCGTCGCACGGTGGCGCTGGAAACTGTCCACATATGCAGAGGTGTGTTGGTGTAAGTCAGAGTACGGTGCAGCGAGTAAATGTGCAGACGTTTTCGGACGTGCTAATGATGACTGTGTGTTGAAAATGGCTCAAATAACACATATTAATGACGTTATGAGGGGTAGAATACTAGGGCGACTGGAGGCTGGTCATACGGCAACGATTCCAGCAGACAGGAAACGCGTCCAGGCGTTACAGTACGGGATGTCCACGGTGTACAACACCACAAGAAGACCGATATCTGACAATCAGTGCCCGCAGACGGCCATAGAGTACTGCAGGTAGCATTGCTCGGGACCTAACTGCAGCCACTGGAACAGCTGTCTCCAGACACAAAGTCTACAGACGGCTGAAAAGACATGGTCTATTCGTCCGGACGGAGACCTGCAAGGTGCATTCCACTGACCCCTGGCCACAAGAGAGCCCGTAAAGCCTAGTGTCAAGAACACAGGACATGGTCATTGGAACAGTGGCCCCAGGTTATGTTCACAGACGAGTGCAGGTATCTCGCCGGGCTTTCATCTGGCGTGAGCCAGGAACCAGATACCAACCCTTTAATGTCCTTGAAAGGGACATGTATGAAGGTCGTGGTTTGATGGTGTGGGGTGGGATTATGATTGGTGCACGGAGACCACTGCATGTCTTTGACAGAGGAACTGTAACGGGTCAGGTGTATAGGGACGTCATTTTGCACCAGAATGTCCGCCTTTTCATGGGTTCAGATGGTCCCACCTTCCTCCTGATGATGATAACGCACGGCCCCACCGAGCTGCTATCGTGGAGGAGTACCTTGAAACAGAAGATATCAGGCGAATGGAGTGGCCTGCCTGTTCCCCAAACCTAAACCCCATCGAGCACGTCTACGATGCTCTCGGTCGACGTATCGCGGCACTTCTTCAAACCCCCAGAGCTCTTCAGGAACTCCAACAGTTACTGGTGCAAGAATGGGAAGCTATACCCCAGCACCTGCTCGACCACCTGATCCAGAGTATGCCAACCCGCTGTGCGGCCTGTGTACGTGTGCATGGTGATCATATCCCATATCGATGTCGGGGTACATGCACAGGAAACAGTGGTGTTTTGTAGCGCATGTGTTTCGGGACGTTTTCATCAACTTATCACCAATACCGTGGACTTACAGATCTGTGTCGTGTGTGTTCCCTATCTGCCTATGCTATTAGCGCCAGTTTTGTGTAGTGCCACGTTGTGTGGCACCACATTCTACAATTATCCTTAATTTATGAGCATGAGTGTATTAAGAACCATGCCCCACCTTCTGTTATGTCTAGGGGACCATCACTCACGTTTCCAGTGGTGTAATCAGCGCTCCACTGTCGGCATACCAGCCTCTCTTGCCGCGTCAAGGGTACGCACAAAAGTAGTCACCATGGTGCGCCAGACGTCGTAGCACTGTCCGCGTGGCTACTTGTCTCTCTGTAAACAAGCACGTTTCCTCATTCATGGGATGTGACGTCGCTGTGCCATTCTGTAAGTGCGAGGCAGCAGTGTCTGTCCCACTGGGCGATAGCTTTTCGTGACATTATCGTACTGTTGCACCCATTAAATCTATAGTCGCATAACAGTCGTGAAATAGCGACCAACGGGACCAGCAAATCGCTGAACGATCTCGATAAGCCTCGATTCTTCCGTTGTCAAATTCCGATACATCCTGGTAGACGTTTCTCCCTCTGACACGAAGCAAACTACAAAAACAAACAATATTCAAATGCGATTTCTAAGTGGGAAACCCACTGTGTAATCTCTATTTTCATATATAGAATGTAGATGACGTTACTGGTATTTACTTTGTTCGTTTACCAGTAATTCACATATCCTAGAATGTAGGGCAGTTAGACGTTTGCTGTGTACTGCCTGTAGGTGTTGAAAACTGTAATGGCCAATTGTTTACATGAGAACAGTACACGGTCCAGTCACATTAATGTGACCACAGCCTGTCTTCAATGTCATTGAGCAATAACGATTCCCAGACTGCAGGTGGTAGCACTAGCAGTGGATGGTATAAAAGATGGCAGAGGACCCGGAAAAAATGTTCCCGTAAAGCGGAAATGGAGCTTTTCGTCTGAAATGCAAAAGGACATGATCATTGGCTTGAGGGCCAAGCGTGGGAGCATTTTCTAAACGGCTAGGTTTGTAAACTGTTTGCGTGCTGCCTTGGTTAAAGTACACCTTTCACGGCAAAATAGTGCTATCCAAAGCCGGCGCCTAGGCAACAGTGCAGCACCACATGCCACAGATAACACGGCTTCGGAAATGTGTAGCGAGCGCACAAACGGCGACTGTTGAGCACTTGAGCAACCAAGGGCCCACCATCAGTGTCTCCTCAATGACCGTTCAGCAGACTTAGCTGGGTACGGGCCTCCACAGCAGCCGTCTGGTTCAGGCATCCATGCTGACGGCTGTTCATCGGCAATGAAGGGTGGGATTTGCACGCCAACACCGCGGCTGGACGTCCATTGAGTCGCGACAGGTGGCCTTTTCGGACGTATCACGGTTTACACCCCATCGTCAGAGAACATCTGAAATGAAACACCTTGTAACGATGGTCGGATAGGTCCAGGCCGGAAGAGTCAGAGTTATTGCCTAAGGAATGTTTTAGTTGCATTCCCTGGGTGATCTCGCCATTCTGGAAGGAACAGTGGATCAAGGCAAATAAGCATCTATCCTTGGGGACCATGTCCAAGGCCAGATGGAGTTTCTTTCCTTGGCAAGACAGCTTCTATCAGCAGGACAATGCAACGTGCTACTAAGTTCGCAGTATACGTACGTTGTTTGAAGAGCACCAGGGTGAGGCCATCATATTTCCCTGGCCACCGAACTTCCCGGATTTAAACCCAATTGAGAATATCTGAGGCCACTATCGGAATGCTCGCGTCAGGATCCCTAAACCAAAAAAACCTAGAGCAACTGGCCACCGCAGTGAAGTCGACATGGTTTCACATCCCTGTCGATAGGTTCGGGACCCTCACTGACCCTCTCCCTGCACGTCTCGGAGCGGCCCCCGCTTCTGATGTTGATTATTCAGGCCTTTGACAGGGGGGCACATTAATATCACTGGACAGTATAATTTAAAGTAGGTCATGCACGCATTAACTCTAAATCGTCTTTATCCCAAAGATTTACTTGATTAGCTTGTAAATTCCAACGCGTGGCAGTAGAAAATTTAGTTTTCCAAGTACGTTTTAAGGTCAATAAACGTCGTTCTTCTGTTTTGCAGTGGCTAGATCCCATACCTAAACAGTGACTCTGTAGTCTGCACTATAGTGATATAGAGCTGCCGTAGTTTCAGCTATAGACTGAAAACCGTTCTCAACCAAGAACGTGTGACTTTTTTTCTGTGGACTGGAAACGTTTCGTAGCAAATATGTTCTGGACTGACTGGGGGCCAGGAGTCAGAAGGTGCCTAATGTAATAAGCAGGGTGGTGTTGCAGCATTTCATTTCTTAAAATACCTCGGTCTTCCATCCTCAGGCATCTTGGTGAGTAAGTGTTTGGTCCCGCTATTAGAAAAGTCTTTCCTTTCTCTTTTGTGGTTCAGACAATCCCTTACGCTTTTCCTCTCATTCAGTCTAACGAATGGACTTGTGCGGTACTGTTTCTGCAAGGAGATCGAGAGGAATGACCGCTTTTGATCTACCTCAAAACCCTAGCTAGAACCTTTACAACTTATGAAATTGAAGTCGCCAGTTTTGATAAAGGAATACCGACCACGTGCATCTGCACACTGCCTTACTGTCTTCAGTGTTGCTCCATTTGTTGTGGTAACCGGTAGACTGAAATCTCTGTAGAAGAGAACAAATTGCCGTAACATTCTTACAGAGAGTTGTATCGTAGTTATTCGCCTCTCTATATTTCCCGCACTCCTGCCTCTGATACATAGTGTCTTACATCTTTAAACGCTGACCTTACAATAACGTATTGATCAATCCCTCGATGGTTTTCTGTGTGGATCCTGAGCTTTGCCGTTTCTCGCGTCGTTGATTTTTACAACATTTACTTTCTCATTTGTTAAGTGTTGTAAGCGAAGGAGCAGAATACGTTTAATGCATGATGAATTATTGATTAGTTTATGCGCCACCCAAAATATTTGTCGTAACAAATTACTCCAGTGTATCATATTGAACAATACGCATAGAACAAGAATTATTTTAAAACCTTTGTGTATTGTCACTCACATCACTGTATAGTGATGACTCATCACATTATGCCTTGGCCATTTAAATACAACGGAACTTTGCATGTGCAAGTACAATACAAAGAAACCTGAACTCAAACTCCAAATGAGATAAGCTGATGTAAAGTCAATTTGTAGCAATAATTGCAGAATATATTTTTGGCTCTGATGGACACATGTTACAGCTATTAGGAGTAGTATGTTTTTTGGGTTGGTTGGTACCTCTGAGTACATGTGGTAAGAGCAAGCCGTTAATGCTTATATTCCCCTGACCAGTAGGTCCGGTGTTGGAGTGTGGATGCGTGGAAGCGAAACGATCAGTCTACACTGATAGGCGCAATACACTTACTGTTGTAGCTACGCACGTGCGTAAGACGTCAGCCAGTAAATTAGGTGGTGTGTTTGTAGGAAAACTGTTCGACCCAGACAAAAAGCAATCAATACAGTGATGTGTGCACATATAAATATGTCTCATCCATTACTCCCCACATACAGGCCTACACCAAGCACGGCAGACTCGACGGGGTATGTACGAGGGGCAGACATCGGCAGATACGACTAGGCAGTAGCTGCGGTCGATTAAAAGTTGCTGATTTTATTTCAACGAAGGTGTTAATGGTTAAACAGGTAACAATATAAACGGATTATAAGAGAAAGCCGATGTCTTCTTGTAGTGGTGTGAAACAGTTCAGTTTTACCTCATTAAACAAAAAATGGTACAATTAGGTCACAAAGTGTCTGTAATTGGTGTCACAACTAAATTCAAATCCAAATGAGAATAAAAAAGGAAGAGATAAGAGACATTTCTAATTTTTGAACTTAGTCCATTGACAACTAACTTACGTAGAGAGAGAATTGTCGCAACTTATCACAGCTCCAGTCATTACAAATTAACAAAGAAATAGACTACTTACTTTTGAGGCGCTACCACAGGCTTCTGCGGACAAAGAGGACGAAGCTTTATGGTACCTAAGTTGTTTGCATAATGCAAGGACCACAAGTAACTTCCTTTTTTCAGTTACGCTTAGTTCCGAAACGCAGTCAGATTTCATATACAAGTCTGTCAGATTAAATAATGTCGTAAAATAAGTGACACGGTCATCAATCCTAAGATTGTTTCAAAAATCGGAGTGTTATAACAGGCATGATACTACTGGAAGTGGTACGGCGTTGACTCCTCTGATCTTTGAACTGATTCACACAGCCAGTTACAGTACCTGCAGTTTGACGTGGATTACGAACCACGGTGCATCTCGGCGTTTTCCGTAACGACAAACGTTGCCAGATGTGAAATAAGCGGTAAGTACACACAGAAATATTAGAACTGACCCGGGACCTAACCCTAGATCTTTGGGGTTTGGTGCTTTATCACTGGGCCAACGATGCACACTAAACAGTGACAAAAGTTCCGCTGTATAGAGATACTCATAATTTTCGGACATGATGAGAAAACAGATTAAACTTGGGTTAAAGTCGCAAAATTATTAAGAACAACTGTGTGGCGTATATACACTTCGAGTTGCCATTATTTAGTGAGATAAAGATGGTGCTTGTTATACTACCCTCAGATAAACTGCGCACGCCGGTTCTTAAAATTATGCAAAAAGTTAATAACAAAACAATTTCGCTAGTGTCTACAAAATCTTTAGCCGGAAAGTTTACCTTGTCCTAGTGTATTCCCGCACTCTGAATACGGTTACACTTTTTTGTAAATTTCCAACTGCTGTAGGCCAGTTAGGTTTTATCTGCGGTAGACGTAATACTGTCGACCTTTCCCTTGAATCAAAGATGAACTGTGAATATGCGTGGCGCTGTGGAGCATATAATTTACTTACGACTGGCGACAGTGATCAAATATATAAGTGGGTCGCGTTTGCGGTGATTGTCTGTTATTTTCAAATGTCGCGACACCAATCCAGTGTTTACTTTTCAGCTTAAACTCCTCAGGCCAGATGAAACTTTGGTTGCTCCTGTCAAGGCTCAAACTGAGATGAAAACTGGATCGCAACTCACCCAGCCAATATACGGTACAACACTGTGTTACAACAACCTGACATACATTCTGAATTTTGGGTTTGTTTGCCATTATCACCCTGGTACATGGATTGTACATAGGTTAGCCCGCCCGCCTAGCCGCACTGTCTAACGTGCTGCTTCCCGAGCGGGAAGGCGTGCTGGTCCCCGGCACGAATCCGCCCGGCGGATTAGTGTCGAGTTCAGGTGTACCGGCCAGCCTGTGGATAGTTTCTAAGGCGGTTTTCCATCTACCTCGGCGAATGCGGGCTGGTTCCCCTTATTCAGCCTCAGTTACACTATGTCGGCGATTGCTGCGCGAACACTGTCTCCACGTACGCGTACACCATCATTACTCTACCATGCAAACATTTGGTGTTATACTCGTCTGGTATGAGACGTTCCCGTGGGGGGAAAGGGGGGAGAGGGCGGGATCCACTGGGGGCCGAACCGCACAAAATAACCCTGGGTGGGGTGTGGGGCGACGGTGAGGTGGGTGGACTGCTGTGGCCTGTTGTGGGGTTGTGAACCACTGAGGGCTACGGCAGGGAGAAGCCTCTCCGTCGTTTCTAGGTTCCCGGTTTAATACACAATACATAGGTTTTTTTCATCTTCATTTCAGCCCTGTCTTCTTTTCAGATTATCCCATTGATCCCCGGCAGGAAGAAGCCTCTCCGTCGTTTCTAGGTCCCCGGTTTAATACTCAATACATAGGTTATTTTCATCTTTAGTTCAGCCCTGTCTTCTTTTCAGATTATCCCATTGATCCCCGACTGGAATGATGCCTCTCCTATCTACAAACTGTATCTTACTATCGTCTCTATCTTTTTCTTGTTTTTTGTCGAGAAACTTATCGTCCCTACAACTTTTCTCACGCCCTATAGAACGAGCCCAACTATCCGTCCCCTATTTCTGGTAAGCTTTCTCCATGTCCTCGTCAGCTGTGTTAAGCAATTCTGATTTCAGTAGTTAACCTGTCTACCTTATTTTCAACACATCTGTGGAGAACATTTCAGTGAAGAAAATAATAAGTTGCTATCTGTTGACAAATTACCAGCAATCAAAGTATAAACCGCTGATTCTCCTTTTAACAATGAAAATATTGAAGTGCATATATCTTTATTTGAGTTGGGTACATTTTCAGCAAATGTGAAGCAATGTGAAACACATCGTAAGCGAACTGCCAAAACTGAGGTGAAACGGAATATTGACCTCTTCCTTACCACGAAGTGTAGAAAAACAGTAGAAATTTCGAATGTCCATTCATTCAAAAAATAAAGGTCGGTTAAAAATAGTCTTTAAGTTTTTAGATAGACTGCAAACACTTAACTCCTTTGCAGTACGTCTGGAGAAAAAGTTCATTACGTAATACACGCTTGTTACTTCTCTAATCGCCTTCGAATGATTCCTAAAAAAACAGTAATCATCGTACAACGCTCTGCTTCTAATGTCAGTGGCCTCTGGCTTCATTTAAATCGATGTATCGCAAATCATCGGAGTACTGCAAGAGATTTTGCATCAAAATTCATTAAAATGTTTCATTAAAGGGTGATCTGAATGCCGTTGCGTCCTCCAAACAGGAACATTTTTAATTTACAGTGCCATTTAATACCAGTCCATCGGCTGGAGAATGGAAGGTTCGCATACGCTCACCGTTATTGGATTATCTTAATGGAAACGTTCGACTGAACGTGCAGATGCTGAAACCGCGCTGTGGCCAGAAATCACAGGCATTTCTATGCGATTACTTTTAAAAAGCATCGACCGTAATGCATCGTTTATAATCTGCGGCTACAACCGCTATCCATATTTAATCTGAGAAAGCAGAAATCAGTGGCAGGAATACCAACTGCAGATTACAGTAAATGCAAACGCTAAAAAGAAGCTAAAAGAGAAATTCGGTTCAGAGGTGCAAGAAATGACAGAGGATTCCGACAGAGAGAACATATATTCACTGGAGCTAAGTACAGAAATCGTAATTAATAATTTCAAAGCTTAAACGATATATTTATGGTTTCCATACTGTGTCAGCAGAGTGAAGTAACGTTTTATAGGTACACAATGAAAGATTTTGAATAAAAATTACTCTTAAATTAAATACCGATAACTGTGCTAATTCCTTTGAGTTTTTCAATTTAAAATGCATGAAGTTAGGTGCACAGCGATGCTTAGTGAATGACTTGCTGATAATTCTATTTCAATACAATTGCGGACATCTGATGGCAGAGGAACTGAGCAGGCTGCGATATTTCAGAACAATTGTGTGTGAAAAAATTACGAAGAAGCAGATGTATAAAATGTATGTCATTACATATTTTAGTAGTGAATTATAAGTACAGAGTATTCAGGTTTATTGTAACAAACAGCATCCTTTTAATCTGTGATAGATTTTACCTAACTCAAAGTAAAACTTTTTGACAGTAAATTTACAGCACTGCAACTAGTATCCAGTACAATCAAGGATGAATTTTGATAGATCTCAATTTACTTCTATAAATTTTATCTATCATGGACTGTGTACTAAGTACTGTTACTGCGAATGAAAACACCAGTGGCGTATTTCCTTTTACCCATGACGAATTTTGAGAGTTACATCATCATAATCATCATGAATTACTGCCTCTTTAATTTTCGTTCCTAGAAGCATTGGCTGTATCTCGCAATAGTACATAACATGCTCAGGAAGTTATGCATCATATGGCCTGTACAAGAAGTCCGGCGACATAGACACTGTGTGTGTGATTCTTCACGTTACAGTACACTATAAAACCTGTTCTTCTTTAACATGCTGTGAGCCTTCTTGAATTCTGCTGCAAAAATTTGCCTGTGATTTTCATTAGGAACGGACTACCCACTTGACCATTATAGCGTAGCAGATGAAAAGCGTTAACCATGAGTCCTAAACGTTTTGAATGTGAAACGATTCTGCATCCATCAGCCGCTTAAAAATGTTTAATATTTTGTTTCTTTATATGCTCATTCACTTGTGAAATACAGCACATTTTCAAGCGTTATCAGTGATCAAATGATCAAGCTAATTACCTGAAAACTGATTGCTATGTATGTAAAAATATTAGGTAGGGCTCAGCTATTAACGAGTCTTGGGAATAGTGTATTTTCCTGGTGGAAGTTGAACTGCAGATTTCCCCAAAATTAAGTATGTTGAATGTGATGGAAACTCTCTGATGGTACAGCATCATATGGAAGCCAAGGTCATGGCATGTTGCCAAACAGGATGAGACGGTGGAGTTCCCCAAGAGACGGCTGTGGCAGACAAAGATGTGCGGACAAAATGAAATTGGAAAGGCAGGCTTATTCGTAGCGTCATTTGTTGAGATGGACGTTACCACATACTGGAAATGTCAAAGAGCTCTGTGTATTATCTCATAATATTTAAACGTATTTCCCAGGAAAGCATATTACGTAACTGTGCGTGGTCCCGTCATGGAGAAGATGCGCTCGGTAAACTAATGACCGATTCCGATACAGTGGGCTGGTAAACGGGGTTTTGTACACAGGCGATTTCAGAAGGTAATTCGACCGCATGTCGCCATCTAGGTTGTTACAGAGGGAGCAGCACAATTACTGACGATAATGACGTACGACATGCTGTCGACTGTAAAACCATAGCAGATAGTTGATATTTCAGAAGATCTCCTGCATGTTCTAAACTTTAAGGCCCTGCATTTATAAGCTACTATGCTCAAATTTCTTTCAGAATGAAACAATGAAGAGTACTATAAAGAAAATTACATTACAAGTAGGTAGTATTGGTCATAAAATGTACAAAAAGAGGTTACTCCGCTATCAGACCCAAAAGGTCCCACCACGCTGACCGGTCCACTGCATCAATATCTGATAAATGACGGTTTCAAGGGCATTGTCAACTTTCCCTGTCTTTGAGGTGCTTCAGCTTACACATTTCCTCAGTTGGCCTCAGAAGGCTTAGATTATTTCAGACTACATTTTCTCGGCATAAATGCGTTCCGTTTGTGGTTTGTGCTGTGAGTTAATTACTTAAATATTAGCCCCTAGATCATTTGAAAGCTTCTTTAATCCAAGCAACTACGCTTAAACAAAGTTTTTTTTTCCTTGCTATCAGATTTGAAGCAGAGATCCGTAAGTGAAATAGAATGAGTTCTCTAGGAGATATTAAGTTAGCTTTAAAACTTAGTTTGCTACAAGTCAGACAGTTTACGGTATCTGACATATGAGCACAGATTTTTGTTGCTGCATACTGTACCCATTTCTGAGGCACTGACAGCTTTAATAATGGGTAACGCAGTCATTTTTCGCTCTAATGTTGTAGGTATGTACATCACTGTTCTTATGAAACTGTGAAGCATTATTTATGACGAATTTCATTACCGAATATATTTATTGTGACGGCGCAGTTAAAATGGCTACCTACATGAAAAGATTTAAAAATGATTTTGCGGGTCAAGTTCGTTGGTCTGAGCAGCTAGAGGACAGTGGAGAGAATGGTAAAGGTGAACATAGATAATTTTTATAGCAAACTAAAGTCTTTATAATAAGTGACATTGCAGTTTTCTTCGACTGAGCATGAAACTGCCCGAGATCGTTTCGTATTATTCTTTATCAGATGCGGATAGTCATAATAAGATGTTTTTAATGATTCTATTTCCGTTCGGTGACACTTGAGAATTGAATGCTAAGAAAATATTACGTAATGGATTTTGAGGTGTCAGAAGTCAAGAGAGGGATGGGAATCACTGGCAGAGACGTAACGTTTTGGTTGGTTTCCCTACCATCACAGTCCATTCACAGTAGTACAAACTGCCGTATGTAAATCCAAAATACAACTTACATGGTCCATAACCACTTGGAATACTCCAAGTGCTGTAGTATGCGAATTACATAGCTCTTGTTATTAGATAGCCGCGCTGGGCTTGTTTTACTGACCAGTTATTTATGTCTTAATTTATCACATATTTTACTTGAAAGTTAGTAATGTTATCGATTTAGAATAAAAGTAACCTATGTGGTTTGGTATTAGCGGCATCTGAATCTCGCAACCATGTCTAAAACCCTATATTTCAGAATTTCAGAACAGAAAAGTATACACGGCGTTTGTGCACTGGCTTAGTGCAGCTCCAAGTTTTAGCGATCACTCTCCCTTCGTATGAGAAATGTGAATCGCCTCTCTATAAAGAAGTTCAAGAAATAGTCTGAATTATTTACTGTTTATATTGGCCAACGAATCGAAGTAAATAATGACATGCAGTTTCACAAACGTCATTAAAACATTACCAGACAGTGAGAAATGAAACTATTCTGACAACAAAATAAAAAGAAATCACAATTATTTTCCTGTACCCTACAGGTCCTTCACACCAATACATTGCGCTAATGAATAATTTACATCCTTCATTTTCCAGTTATTTTTTGTATCTGTCTGTCCCATTTCATGGTCGGTTTTCATCACGGAAATTCTACTTGAAACGCAATACTTGAAACGCTCATCTTAGCCCAAACCTGGAAAAGCATAAAAAAGAGACATGACTGCTTGTAACGTAGGCAATTAAGGAAATTGACTTAAAACATGGTAAAGGCCATACATCGTGGGAGTTGGAATCTGAATGGCTAGAAACTAATTCCTGCTACTAGATATGATATCCATATATCCCGTGGATATTTCCCAAGTTGTAATCCCAGTCCAACACACAGTTCTAATCTGCCAGGAAGTGGTAAATCACTGCACACTCTGCTGCAGGGCGGAAATTCATTCTGGATATCGATATGTTTTAGAAAATTACTGCAACATTCCCAATAGTGACTCATTTTAATAATAAACTTTATGGAGGCCATGAATGTTACGTCATATCAAAGTGTGGAACGTTCAAGATACGCTTTGCTATACAGTTCTAGTACGGCACTTCTATGACTGGTTGCCAACTACTGTGTTGTTAACGTACTGAGGAGCAGCACTTCTGTAATTGGCAAGTTCTTTTTGACGGTAGCTCTTTATTTTTTACGGTAATTCTTATCGACCTGCTTGGCTAATGAAACTGTATTTGCCGCGACAGACCTTTTGCTTGTGTGATAATTTTCATTTGTGATCTGTGGTGGGAAACAATGTAGCTTGGGTTAGTACCATTACGATAAAGTGTTATTATCACGCTGGTATGAAATGCTTTCATACAATTGAAAACACAAAATCAAATTTCGTAAATAAATGAGTGATTGATTATGAAAATTCTAAGCAAGATTTGTTTATAAATCGCAAATCATACTCGTGCACAAAGTTGTTTTTGCACAAAAAACCGTGCCAAAACTTCCTTGGAAAAGTATACGTATGAATAACGCACTATTATCCAGCTGACGTCGTTGAAAGAGATAATCAATATCAAACGATAAAACGAGAAATGATTTTTCCTCGATCTTACGTATGTGCAGCTCACGCATGAATCAGTTTACCATGTTAACACATGGATGGATAAAATGGATACCAGTCACCCTAACGATTGAAGCTAGGAAACCACTTCCAAACATTAAAAAAGGTAATTGGTCCAATTTCATAAGGTGAGTTTTACAATCACGAGACCGACGCACTAACCATGTGCCACACCAGTAATAACGTAAAGGATGAAACGTTTGTTAGCCGACAGGCCAAGCTCCAATGTGAGTTTTTGAAACATGGATATTATTACGCAATAATACGATACGACAAAACGAAAGCGTTGAGTTTCATATCAATTAGTATATATTCTCCAAACCAATCGTAATACCTCACGTAATTTGCTGTACCTAACTCTGTTTCATTGCTTTCCATTTCTCATTGCGTAACCCGACGCAGATAGTTACAAGATTTCTACTAAATGCACTTCGAAACTACCACAACGATCAAACTAAGTAAATGTGGCTGTCGCGCTTTTAAATTCCAAGATGATCTTTTTACACTGAATAACCTAGAAACTTCGTAAACTGAAATGGAGGGTGTGTACTATAACGTTAATCGAAAATGTAAGACTTTCGAGGTTATTGTACTTACTGAGTTAGCATCTATCCATGACACCTAATTTACATCACATCTTTAATTTTGCGAGAACGTATGTAATCTCCTGCATACTTTCCAGGACTATCATCACTGGGAGAAAGTGCTGTGTCTGTGAAATTCGAGATTCCGAGTTGTAGTCCAAGTGTGGTACACATTTGTAATGGAATTTTCGAAAGAGAGCAAACTCCCCTACAAAGTAAAAGAGTCGTCACAGAAATGACCCATAGGCTATGTTGCCGAAGTACCATTTCTCGCGCAAGAGTTTATCCAGCAAGGTATGTAGGAGATTAGAGTGGAATCAATATAAGCCTGTTGTTTGCAGTGATCGTTTAATATAGACAATGGAGAGAGGAACAGCAACCGATCGCGAAATCCATCGTTTTATTACAGCAGATCTAGATTTCAACTAATAAATGCTCATCTTCAGTACATATAACAACACGCGACGTTAGTCGTAAGTGCCACCTAGTAAACTATATTCGTTGATACGGAGCGTACAGGAGCTTAACAAGTTAGGTCTGACATGTTAGGCTCCTGTATGCTCTATATCGACTAGTGTTTTTTCTACGTGACACTTTGGACTAAAGTCACCTGTTGCTATGTGCACTAAAAATGACTATGTAACAGTTGAAATCTAGATCTCCAGAAATAAAACGACGGATTTCGCGATCGATTGCTGTTCCCTTCTTCACTGTGTATGTAGGAGAGTTTTCGTGAAGTTTCGAAAGCCGTAACGAGTTATTGGTAGACCTGAAGCCCTGAGGGTGGACGTGAGTTGTACCTAGATAGATCTGTAAGTAAGAACAATGCCGCCATAGGAAATTTAAAAACAGCTTCTACGCTCCATCGCAGACATAAAGATTCGTTCTAGTGTAATCTAGCCCGTAAATGCTTAAAGCCCATAGCACAGATAAGAGCTTCGCAAACGGAGCCGTTAATTTTCTGGCAGATTATAATACAATGTTATGTCAATTACGTCGTAACTTTGTAGCTAAACAGTCCAACTCCGGTCATAGTAGGCATTACAAGGTAACGAATACTTGGTCATATCACGGAAATATTATGAATTGAAACTATTCGGAGCCAGGAGTGCCAGATGTTACATGTTGGTACCTTCGTTAAAACAGCGATACATTTTCTCTAGGAACCAACACCGATCTTCATTTGTTGTACGATAACAAGGAGGGAAAGTTCAGAGTCTTCGTCTTTCTTAAGAAGTCCAGATCTCAATTTCTAAAGTTGACATTGATCCGATGGCTCTCAGTTCAGAGGAAGACTATAACCAGGGTTCTCGGCAATTATGTTTCATAAAACTTGCGCCGTAGGAGGGAGGAATGGATGATGTACGTAAAAAGGTGTACACAATGAATGGAATCCACATAACAACGTACACTTTCCGGACACCCTGTGTAAAGCAGAATTGACCACTAAGTGTCACGGGAGGAGGACGCCCAGTCATACAATGAGGTGGGGACCATTATCTTGTCAGTAGAAAAGAAGTAACAGCAGGAAGGGTCGCTGAAGAGATCTCAGTGATTTCGAATGTGAACCAGTCATTCGATGTCAGTAGAGTAACAAAGACATGAGGGATATTTCTGCCCTTTAAGAGCTACCAAAGTCGACTGTTGGTTATACGACCGTGAAGTATACACGTGTGGGAACACTCACAGCTATATCAAAACTAGGCGGACCGCATGTACTGACGAAGAGAGACGTCGATTATTGCGAAAGGCGCTTCTACGAAATCGCATGAAATCGGGGGGAAGAATCACTCGTGAATTGCAAGATGCTATCAGATCTCCAGCTGGCTGTGCGTAGGGAGACAAAAACAATTGGGTACAATGGTCAAGCAGCTCCTCATAAACAGCACATTTCTATAGACAACGCGCCGGCCGCGGTGGTCTAGCGGTTCTAGGCGCTCAGTCCGGAACCGCGGGACAGCTAGGGTCGCAGGTTCGAATCCTGCTTCGGGCATGGATGTGTGTGATGTCCTTAGGTTAGTTAGGTTTAATTAGTTCTAAGTTCTAGGCGACTGATGACCTCAGAAGTTAAGTCGCATAGTGCTCAGAGCCATTTGAACCATTTCTATAGACAACGCTAAGCGACGCCGCGTAAAAGTGGATGACTGGAAACGAGTGATTTGGAACGAAAAATTACGCTATATCTGGTGTCAATTCAGTGGAAGATTTTGAGTTGAGCGATTCCCTTGAGAACGTTGCCGTTATGTGTAGTGCCGATAGTGAAGTATAGAGGCGGCCATGTTGCAGTATTGGGGTATTTTACGTGGTTAGGATGCGGGCCTATAATGTGCTTAAGAAATCACTCAATGCGGAAGGACAGGAAGACATTTTACAGCAATGTGTATTGCGTACACTAGAGCAACAGTTACAGAGCGAGGTGGCGCAATGGTTAGCACACTGGACTCGCATTCGGGAGTATAACGGTTCAAACCCGCGTCCGCCCATCCCGATTTAGTTTTTCCATGATTCCCCTAAATCGCTTCAGGCAAATGCTGCGATGGTTCCTCTGAAAGGGCACGGTCGAAGTCCTTCCCCAATCTTGCCTAATCCGATTGGATCGATGACCTCGCTGTTTAGTCCCCTCCTCCAAATCCAGCAATCAAGCTAGAGCAATAGTTGAGAAACAATGACTATATCAGCATGACAATTCATTATGTCACAAAGCAACATCCGTGAGGCAATCTTCTGTGGACACTATCATTTCTGAAATGGCCTGGGCAGCCCACATTCCAAACCTACACCTAATGGATCACCTCTGAGATGCGTTAGAATGTCGACTTCGCTCCAGATCCCAGTGCCCGACATCACTGCCATCTCTGGTTTCCGCTCTTGTGGAAGAATGGGTCGTCATTCCTCCACAAACAATCAGACACATTATAGGAGGTATCTCCAGCAGAGTTCAAACCGCCGTAAGGCGAACAGAGTAGCATTCTACATTAATATCCACGAGTAGGTATCCAGATGCTTTTGATCAGACTGTGTATCAATTTGTTGAGTCATGAGCAGATGACGTGGAGTGAATTGGAGCTGCACAAAGGTGTGAACTAGAGGAAGGTACACGTAGGTGTTACGAGGCCATTCTCATTAGTCGTATTATGTGAGCCACAGTGGTGGAAAAATTGGCGAACGGATGAGGCAGATTTTTCTGCAGTTTCGTCATATACTGAGCAACACGTTTAGCAGCAGTGATAAATATTCTGATATACGGTGAGTTCACATCAGGATTGTTACCTAAGACGATCATAAAGACCACCGTATTTCCACCTTTTTCGCTGTGAGGCAGGAATAGTTGCAGGAAGCACACGCTTTGGTCATTAGCGACTCGTTATCGAACGAAGCCCTGGAAGTAATTACATCGTAAGGACATTCGGAGTTGCCCTAAAATAACTCTTTCGCTTTCCTTCCCCACAGCTGCTTGGTTACGTACACAAAGCCACCAACACTGGCCTTTCAAAAACGGGAAACATCTTCTGAAATAAATTTTGATTCTGCCTCAAAGGGAGCGATGCGCACCGTCACGTCTATTACGCTCCTCCACGGATGGTGAAGTCGGGAAGAGTAGCTGTATAATGTTCTGTAAATATTTTAATTAGGCGAAAGAACTTCGCTCTCCAAGCCGTAGCTTTTTAAAGGTCACTCCAGGGACACGAAGCTAATAGAAACGATAGTATGTCATCCCTATGCTCAAGAAGAATTATGGAAAAGATGCATGTTACTATAAAACGCTTATGTCAACCTATAGTAGAATTATGGAATATGTTTCCTGCTCAGACACTACAACATTTTTTGGAGAAAGAAGCGAACAATCAATATGAATTCCGCAAGCAGGCCTTGCTCACTCTGTTGGTTCATAAAGTTCAGAGCGTCGTAGAGATAGGCGTCCAGGTTCTTGACTTCCGGAAGGTATTACATTTAAATTCCGAATTACAGATTACCGAAAAAATAGGGGCTAACCGACATTCGCACCAGCTTTGCGCAGATAGCAGACAGAATACCACGTTCTTAATGTAGAAAAATCGATAGCTGTAAAACTAAATTCTGGAGTCCCAAGAGATTTAATGTTCGTTACTTACGTGACAAAAGTCATACGATAGCGATATGCGAATGTACAGGTAGCCCCAGTGTCGTTATCCAAGGTATAAAAGGACAGTGCATTGGAGAAGCTGTCGTTTGTACTCAGGTGATTATTGGGAGAACGTTCCCGATGTAATTGTGACTGCACGCTCTTTGTACGCGGAATGGTAGCTGGAGCTAAACCGAAGGGATTTTCCCTGTTGGAAATCGATAGGGAGATCCACAGAGCCGAGAGTGTGTCAAGAATACCAAATTTCAGGCATTACCTCTCACTACGGGAAACGCAGTGGCTGACGTCCTTCACTTATGGACCAGGAGGAGCGGCATAGAGTTGTCAGTGTTAACAGACAAGCAACACTGCGTGAAATAACCACAGTGGGAAGTACGACGAACGCATCCGTCACGGTATTACGAGGTTATCCCATGGCTTTTGTCATTGCCTTGTTTACAGGGTGTCTCAGGAGAAACTGTCAATATTCGGGTATATGACAGGAACGCTTATTTGAAGCAAAGAACCATAGGAGAGGTTGCAGATAGAATGGTTGGGCACTAACGAACCATATTTTTAGTAGCTAGCGTCATTACCTGCAACTGGGAAAAGCAGGTATTATCAAAAGCTGTAATGCTTTTTTTACTCTCCGAGCCCTCGATGTTTATAGTGTTTAAGTTAGGTGAAGAATGTTCCAGTGAGAGAAGAGAACCAGTTGTAGGGCAATAGTAGTGGCAGATATAGTTAGTTGCAGAAATATTTATGGTGACGGTAAGTAGTATTGTCTTAGATGGAACACTGAATTTTTTTATCATTGGTTGCCTACGTATAGTGGAGAAAAAATAATTTACTGTTGACAGTAATAATACGAGTAACAGTAAATAGAGATGGTATTTAAATTACAGGTAACGTGACGCAGTGACTGGATCGTAGGCCTCTGGATTGGAGACACTCCACTATCGCCTTATAACAATTGGTTTAAGATCAAAGATAACATGGACATGTAGTCAAACTATGCGAGCTGTTGCGGAAGGAGTGATTGTACGTTGATACATCCTTCTTTCTGTGTCTTATCCCAGTCTATGTAAGAAGGAATCTCGACTATTATAAAGACTTGTGGCCTAGTTACACGTTAGTATGTTCCAGATGAGAGAGTTAGAGCCTTCTCGTTAATTAGTGGAAAAATGAAAACTTTCAGCCTGGGGGTACAATTTTATACTTTCTTAGAAACCACTGTAAAAACTTTCGTTGAAAGCATCATAGAATCAGAAAAGTCGAAGTTCATCCAAGATGTGTCCTGATGTTTGCGTCTTCCTTACTGACTGGATTAAGTAATCACAACACAGTTTTTGGAACAATAATCAACAGGCTACAAAAGCTACAGATGCAAGTAGGGAAGACAAGACGCTGAAAATACTAAAGACGCAAATCTTCTCTTAGTAAGCAGGACTCAGACAATGTTTTGTTAAGACATGAAACATACGAAATTGCGGTTCAAGGCCAAGTGAAAAACTGAACAAGCTGTACAAACGTATCTGCTTTATAGAATGAGTGAAGATACGAGAAACCATTTATAGCATACAGCAAATACTGCAATGTAGATTACGATATTTCAATATTGGCGCAATGAATATTGAACAAAATGTAGAACTGCCGGTACACTGACTTTAATCAAAAAATATTTGTGTACCAGTGATATACGAAGGCATTAGTGAAAACCACACATAAAACCCGCCAGGGTAGCCGAGAGCGTTAACGCGCTGCTTCCTGGACTCGGGTAGGCGCGCCGGCCTCAAATCGATCCGCCCGGCTGGTTAACGACGAGGGCCGGTCTGCCGGCCAGCCTGGATGTGGTTTTAGGCGGTTTCCCACATCCTTCTAAGTGAATACCGTGCTGGTCCCCATGTTCTGCCTCAATTTACACGTGTCGCAAACATTTGAAACACGGTCGCACTATTTCACGATTTACACTAGATGCAGACAGCTGGGGTACACTGATTCCATCCCTGGGGGTACAGGGTGGAGGCAGGAAGGGCATCCGGCCACCACTACAACTAACCTTGCCAAATCCGTTCTAACCGCGCCGACCCTACCATCGCTGCAGGACTATGTCGTAAGCGAAAGAAAGAAATGAAAACCACGGATAAATATAGATAAGCGGAAGTTTGGGAGAGTTTTGGTGAACTGTGAGGCGGTAAAGCCACCCCATAAGTCTCTCGCGTGAATTTTACTAGTGGCAAAGCCCGGTGTTCAAGTGAATTGGAGGATGCTCTCATCCGTTTGGCATTGTGTCTCTAGTATTTCTGAGAGTATGACAATTATTTGAAAAGTGTAGCAAGTCTTGTTTTTATTTTATTGCAACACACTTGTTCCTGTGGTTTCAATTTTCATTCGAAGAGCGAACCCATATGTTGATGAACAAAGAATAAGGCACCAGACCAGAATTCGTATTAGATTTTATGTCAAATACTTTGTGGATCTGGCACCTTTCCTAGTAGATATTTGCTGAGAATCTTCTCTGGAGCCTACAGTTCCGTTTGACATGAAAGAGCGCAGATTATACGAGGGGCGTTCAATAACTAACGCAACACATTTTTTCTCCGCTATTTTCGGTTGAAACGTTGTGGAACATTTCCGCTTCAGCCCCTTTAGTTTCCTGAAGTTTCGATAGATGGTGACGCCAGACAGGCTTTAAAATAGTTTCTGTAACGGTGCTGCTCTCCAAGAAGAGAGCAGCCATTGAGTTTCGCAAATTTTCATAGGTGCTTTGCAGAATATCTACGGAAACGTGGCAGTGAAGAAAAAGCACGGTAAGTCGTTGGGCGAGGCGTGTGTCATCATTGCAACAAGGCCGCGTAAAAGTATCCAATCTCCCGTGTTCAGACCAGCCATACACGGCACAATGTAGGAACTTGCGGAAACTCTCATTCGACGTGATAGAAGGCTCACAATGAAACACCCTGCTGCACAACAGGACGTTTCTGTTAGTAGTGGTGACTCACTTGTTCATCAGTTGAGGTACTCAAAGATGTGTGCTCGCTGGATTCCTCACGGCCTAACATAAGAAGGAACACAAACAGCAACGAAAGAACATCTGTGAGGAATTGCTTGCGTGTGATGAGGCTGATCGTGACCATTCTTTTGTCGGACATTGTCACAGGTGAACAAACGTGGGTTCATCACTTCGAACCGGAAACAAGACGGCAGTCCATGGAGTGGCGCCACTTCGCCTCTCCTTCGAAGAAAATTTTGAAAACCGGATCCTCAGAAGGTAAAACCATGACGCCGGTCTTCTGGGAACCTGAAATTGGTTATTTAGTTTGATGTCCTCCCTCATGGTGCAACGATCTACTGTAAAGTGTGTTGTGTTACCTTCTGGAAACTGATGAAACGAGTGCAGTGTGTTTGTCGCCATCTCCATAAAAATACAAGGGCTCGTGCAAGTGTACGCACCTGAGAGGAGCTCACAAGACTTCACTGAGCTGTTCTTTCTCATTGAACCTATAGCTTGACTCTCGCGCCATGCGACTTCCATCTGTTTGTACCAATGAAGGATGCACTCCGCGGGAAGGAGTACTTGGAAGATGGCTAGGTTACTGATGCAGCAAGACGTTGGCTCTGATGTCGACAGTGGGATTGATATCATGCGGGCATACAGGCCATCCCAATAACGTGGCACAAGGGCGCCACATTGAATGGATATTATGTTGAAAAACATGTTTTTGTATCCAAAAGAGTAGCTATTAAAAGGGTATATTGGAATACGGAATAAAATCAACCTGCTTTCAGTAAGAAAAAACGTGTTACATTACTTATTGAACGCACCTCGTATCTGTTTACCAGTACTGTGAGAAGGCATTAATGTAAACCACAGAGATAAACAGATGACCGGAAGTTCCACAGACGCTTTCCACAGAGTGTTTTTGTGAACTGTGAGATGATGAAGCAACCCCATAAGCCTCTCGTATGACTCTTACTGGGGGAAAAGTCCGGCGTCCAAGTGAATTGAGAGATGCTCTCATCTGTTTAGCACTGTGTCCTTAATTTCTGAGAGTATGGTAATTGTTTGATGCGTATAGTAACTGTTTCTGATTGTACTTGAGTCAGATTGGTCTCACTTTTCGATTCAAGGGTGATTCCACATGTTGGTCAATTAAGATTAAGGTACGAATTCAGATTCGTATTAAATTTTATATTGAATATTTTATGGAAGTGGTACCTCTCCTCGTCGATATTTATTAAGAATCCTCTATGCATCCAATAGTCTCGGTTGAGAGGAAAAGATTACACTTGCTCATAAAAGCAATATTGAAACTGGTGCACATGAGTAGACACCTGTTAACTAACCTGTTGAAAGAACGTAGAGCATATTTTAAACTTGAACATTACGACGTTCACAGTGTAATAGAGGATTCTCTCTAAGAGTCAGCATGGATGCATTAAATCTTACTCGTGTGAGACACAGCTCGTTTTTTACCACACAGTCTGTCTTGCAAGCAGCAGGTGCTGTCGAACAGACGTATGTTTTCAAGAGAAGTCGGATATTGTACCTGACAGGCCACTGAGAACCAAGACGCAGTCACATAGAGTATCTTCATTCTGGTTCCAATAATTTGTTATTGACAGAATGTGGTAGGCTACACTGGACGGCGAAAACTCAAAACAACGAGACGGAGCACTGGTCAGGAATGGGAAAGAATGATGAAGGAAATCGACCACGTCCTTTTCAAAGCAAACATCGTGTCATTAATCTTATGTGATTCAGGGAAACCGCGAGAGCGTAAATCGGGATGGCCGTCTAAGGATATCAACAACCATCCTCCATATTAGCTGGCCCATGTTTAATCACTGCGCAAACTCACTCGGTAGAGCGCGTGTGGATGAATGGAGTCGTTATATGCATTTTTCCATACACTAATGAAATAAGCTACTGGGTATGAAGTATCATACATCATTCGCTAAGCTCTGGTATGAGGAGTACTGATTCGTATGGAGGTTTTTTTTTTTTTTTTTTTTTGGCTGTCATGTATATTGTCTGTCAACTTTCATTCCCTACATCATTCACAATGCCCAATAAAATGCAATAAAATGTTCAAATGTGCGTGAATTCCTAAGGGACCAAACTGCTGAGGTCATCGGTCCCTAGATTACACACTACTTAAACTAACTTATGCTAAGAGCAGTACACACGCCCATGACCGAGGGGGACTCGAACCTCCGGAGGGAGGGGCTGCGCAATCTGTGACATGGCGCCTCAAACCGGGCGGCCTCTCCGCGCGGCACACAATGCCCAACTTCCTAAACTGAGACTTTGACACAAAGCATTGTACCGAGATGCAGAAAGGCGTGCAGATGACCGACGCTTGGGCTGAGAGTGTCATTCGACCCTCAGCATAAAGAAATGTAACGTATTCCGAATACATAGAGAAAGAGAGCCTATGTTTTATGATTACACGATCGCAGAACTATCACTGGACGTCGTTACTCTCATGAAATATCTAGGAGTACGCATACGGAAGATTTGAAGTGGTAAGATTATATGAAATTAATCTCGGGTAATGCAGAATCCAGACTGAGATTCATTGGAAGAGTCCTCAGAAAACTAGTCCACCAGCAAGGATACTAGCTTCAAAAACACCCGTTCGACCAATAGTTGAACACTACGCTCGGTAGTCTGGTATCCGCAGCAGATATGTCTTTTAGAGGAAACAGATGAGATCCAAAGCAGAGCAGCATGTTTCGTTACAGGTTCACAAGCGCGAAAGCGTCACTGAGTTGCTCAGTAAACTCAAGTGGGAAGCGCTGTAAGAGAGGTGTTCTGTAACATGGTGCGCTGTACTGTTAAAATTCCGGGAGTGTACGTTCCCGGAAGAGTCACCCAATATTTTGCTTTCTTCTAGGCTTTTCTCGCCAAAGGACACAGCCGTACCAGCTCGGATCGCTCGTTCCATCGCGATAGCCGTGTGGAATCTTGGACAGTTCGGCGACCCAGACGCTTTCACCAGCACGTGAGCAGGCAACTGGAGACTGTTACGAAAGGCGGAAAGATCGCCTGAGGACGTAAGAAGGTATACCGCCGTTCAACCCTGATATATTAAACTCTACCTCGGCGGGTGGATACCTGATGTGTAGGGCAAGAGTGTTTTAATCAATTGTAGTGCGATGGTACACTATGGAAATTAGCCTCAGCCGAGCATGTGGAGATATTTAGTGTACCTTCGCTACTGATTCATCAAATTCGTTGTCCGTTCTAGTTGACCGCGTATGGCACCCGCCCATCTCCCAGTACGGCCATGGGTGGCTAGTCTGCACTGCCTATCCCATCCGTTGGATTACTACTGCCCTTGGTGGGTTTTGCATCGAATTCAAATCAGATCGCTTTATTCTAAACTTACGTCACCAATGAGGGTAAAGCATTTGTTACATGTTTACTACCAGTTTGTACTAAATTTTAGTGGAATTGTTTCAATTTTAAATTGAAAGTCAATTCAAGAACTTTTCAAATCAATGAAAAATAAATTTTCTGTCATTGGTAAAGAGTTATAAGTAAAAGGACAGGTTTTTGGTAATTTGAGCAGTTTCTTACTTGTTAAAAGTTCTGTAAAAGGGGATAAAAGAATTTGTGTTAATGTTCTATAGAATAAAATAACATTGGCGGCATCAATTGTGAATGCTGTTTCCTGTTGTCCGGCCCATTCCTACCACTTAACAGTTTAATAGGTTGGTTAATGCGCGTGCAAACCATCGCAAGGACCATGAAGATAAAATTAGAGATTCGACCCCACGCGGAAACTTACCAGCAATCGTTTTTCTCGCTAACCGTATGTGACTGCAACAGGAAAAGCGTAAATGACAGCGGTACACAAAGTACCCTCCGCCACACACCGTAACTTGACTTTCGGACTATAGACGTATATGTAGAAAGATTACGTCACGGATGCACGACTGGCGATAACATTCTAGCAAAATTTAGAGAAGGAAAGGTGCCAAAGAAGCCTGTTTGAGCTTGCTGGATGACTAAAAACACCGGATTCAAAAGGAATTCACGCTGAAATATTGCAAATGCCGTCGAGATACAAGATAGTTCCCTTATCATTTAGCTACAAAATAGCAGGTCAGCAACTGGAAGCAGTTAATTCCATAGATTATCTGGGAGTACGCATTAGGAGTGATTTAAAATGGAATGATCATATAAAGTTGATCGTCGGTAAAGCAGATGCCAGTGTGAGATACATGGGAAGAATCCTAAGGAAATGCAATCCGAAAGCAAAGGAAGTAGGTTACAGTACGCTTGTTCGCCCACTGCTTGAATACTGCTCAGCAGTGTGGGATCTGTACCAGATAGGGTTGATAGAAGAAATAGAGAAGATCCAAAGGAGAGCAGCGCGCTTCGTTACAGGATCATTTAGTAATCGCGAAAGGGTTACGGAGATGATAGATAAACTCCAGAGAGACGCTCAGTAGCTCGGTACGGGCTTTTGTTAAAGTTTCGAGAACATACCTTCACCGAGGAGTCAAGCAGTATATTGCTCCCTCCTACGTTTATCTTGCGAGGAGACCATGAGGATAAAATCAGAGAGATTAGAGCCCACACAGAAGCATACCGACAATCCTTCTTTCCAGGAACAATACGAGACTGGAATAGAAGGGAGAACCGATAGAGGTACTCAGGGTACCCTCCGCCACACACCATGAGGTGGCTTGCGGCGTATGGATGTAGATGTTGATGTAGAGAGGCTTCATAAGGGAAATAGGAAAAAGCCTACGGAGAAACACAAGCCAACTACTGTCATCATCAAGAGTCGTTGTGGTCAGTGACAAATGACATGACCCCATGTACCAAGCGTCTGGTACACCCAAAATCTTGATTAACCCACCTGTTCGCCGCTCTCCTTCTCTGTCTCTTGCCCTGGATCTTCGGTAACTATTTTCTGCAGGTTTTCTATATCTCTTCTCACAACATGCCAAACGAACTGGAGAAATTTTTGGCTGATACGAGAAGAAAGGCGCGTGGATATACTGAGTTCCTAGATAATGAACTCATTTGTTCTTCTTTCAGTCAATTTTATGCGTAACAGCCTATGCTAGCAGCAAAGCGCAAATGCATCGATAAGCTGTTTATCTCTTCTTTAAAGGTCCATGTCTCTCAAACATAAAAGAAGATGGAAAACAGGACACTCTGAACAAGCCGGTGTTCGTTATTGCTCGGTTCTGATCCGTCTTCTTATCTTCACAGATTCCCGTGTCACAGATGGTTGACCCCAGGAAGATGAAAATGCCCAACTTCCAATTCCTTTAATCGACTTTTGAGCTGAAACTATACTACACGATCAGTTATTGTAAGTTCCCACTTTCCGAGACTGAGCTCCAATCCATGCTACAGACTAACGTCAACCACTGTAGGTGACTTCAAAACACTGATCACATTCATTTCTGTCGTTTTAATTGCAAAGTATTAATATTTTTACGAGAATAATATGTCGGATTTCTCTTCGCTTTACAGGGTTTTCCAAAGTGTTAATTTATTTGTGGCGCATTTATACGAAAATTTCTGCTGTACCTTCCAAAATATTTAACATGACCATATATTCTAGACTCAAATTCGGGACATTAACATATTTCCTAGGCCCAAATCCGGGACACATTAAAAATTTTGCAGAATAGGCTATATTTATTTATTTATTATATGAGAAGAAGGTTTCAATTAAATGTAATAAATGTAAAATATCAATCAAATTTGTTACAAAGAAAAGCACATTTACATTTTATTAATACCTTCTAAGATGAATGAGTGTGATCAGGACAACTGTATTTATCAGTGCTGTGAATTTTCTTTATCAAATCTGTGTTTTTCAACAACATATGAAAAAACTCGACACAAGTTTCATCATACTTTATTCTACTTACTTCCTTTCATGGTTTCTACAGTGAACTGTGTTTTGTCACTTGTCCATATATTGTTCATGTGGGAAAACACCCTTTCAGTAGCAGCATTAGTGCCAGGAACGCAGAAAAGAAACTCGACTAGCTTGAGTACATTTGAGAATGGCACATGATTCTGGCTGAAATGAGAAATCATCTCAACCCATCTTTGACCTGAAACAGTGTTGTTAGCAGTCCATTCAATGTTTTTCTCAGTGGTTACAATCTGTTTTTCTCAGTGGTTACAAACTGTTTGACACTGACATACTCATCATACATTACATTTTCAGCAAACTGAACATAGGGCACAGTTTCGCTAACTAGAGAATAAGTTCTTTCAATGTCATCCCATACAGGTATTTGATTCAAGGTAACCCAATTGTAGCAGTCCAATTTCTGGAAACTTTTTTCGGTCCACTTTTTTTAAGTATGATAGAGCAGTTTCATAGAAAAATAATACAGCACCATGAAAACTATTTACCTCTGCTGGAAGCAGACCTACCACTGTTTCAAGAGTTCCAAGAATTGTTTTAACTGTTGAGGGAAAGAACTGGTCTTAAATTTTGGACTGCAATGTAGTTTTCCACTTACTAATACAATCAGCCACTTCAAATATAGTGACTGTCTGTCCTTCAACTTTTTTAACTGCTTCATGAAATGATGAAGCCTGACTGTGAACAAAGTATAGCCATACTTCAGACAAAGGGTTCTGAAAGAAGTTTTGAAGTAACAATGGACTCTTTTTTCAGATTGGAACTATGATTTTAGTGGTTTAAACATTTTGAAGACTCGCTCAACAGCAGGCAACAGTACTAACTATCTTGTTTGAGCATAACCCAAAATCAATGCAAAATCTGTTTCAACATAGCTGCAAAAGTCCTTCAGAGTTTCAACTCACACAGTGTATGATTTGAAATACAGAAATATTTTGGAAACTACCATTTCTATATCTACAGGCAAAATATCAGTAGCTGCTCGAACAGTATTATGCAGTATATGAGCAGCACAACCAACCCCTATCAGTCTATGACCGAGTTCCACTTATAGTTTAGTAAAAACATTATTCTGAGCTTTTCTTTCAGCACCTCCAAAATTGCAGTTAGTGTTATCAGTACACAGTCCAACAACTTTTTCTTCTAGGCTGTTTTTTCTGAGGCAGTCTGTTAAATAGCCACTCACAATAGTAGATGTTTCCCCAGGCAACGATTTTAATTGTAATCATGGCGTTTATAATGGCTCTGAGCACTATGGGACTTAACTTCTGTGGTCATCAGTCCCCTAGAACTTAGAACTACTTAAGCTAACTAACCTAAGGACATCACACACATCCATGCCCGAGGCAGGATTCGAACCTGCGACCGTAGCGGTCGCGCGGTTCCAGACTGTAGCGCCTAGAACCGCTCGGCCACTCCGGCAGGCTTAATTGTAATAATCTTACATTTACACCAGTTTTGTAATCAATATATCTGACGAGGATAGGAAAGACCTTAACCTCTTTGTAGTTAGATGCATCAAACAGAAGTGAAAGAAATGTCACTTTTTTCTTAATCACGTCGCAACATATCTAATGCATGAGGAGCTAACACATTCACAATTATTGCCTCTGTTTTTGTACGTGCACAAGCAAATTTAGGGTCTAATGACACTTGAAGGAACTTCGATGTACAGTCCATAGATCTGAAACTATAATTGTGCTGAATTGTACGATACGCCAAAACGCTCTCAGTTGCAACTAACCTCTCGTCCTAACCACAAAGTTTCTCTGATGTAAAAAATGACTTTAATGTTGCACTAGACGCTGCTGCAGGGACTGCTCTTTTATGTTTGTCACTTTTTAAATGTAGTTGGATATCACCACGTCCACTGTGACTTAGTGAGAAACGAGAAGCACATGTGTTGCACCTCACTTTTCCTTTTGAGTACGTAGAACTAATGTCACTGATGAATGGAAATTCTTTTCTGCAATTGTTCAATGAAGGAGCACTTGCGCTTCTTTGAACTCATTCTTGCGAAGAGGTATTGTTATTGACGAGGAGAAACAAAAAATGGTTCAAATGGCTCTGAGCACTATGGGAGTAGACTGCTGAGGTCATTAGTCCCCTAGAACTTAGAACTAGTTAAACCTAGCTAACCTAAGGACATGACAAACATCCATGCCCGAGGCAGGATCCGAACCTGCGACCGTAGCGGTCCTGCGGTTCCAGACTGCAGCGCCTTTAACCGCACGGCCACTTCGGCCGGCAAGGAGAAACAACTAAACCTATCAAACGTAGTATACCATAACACGACATAAACAAAATTCAATCTGATATAATATGGCGAACACAGATGACAAATGGTACTATTCTAGAGACCAGCATGCACTGCGTTGGCGACGCCAAAGTCAATGAGAGCGTATATTACTGTTCGTCTGTTCGAGTTACTTTGTATTTCATCTGCATGTTTGCCATAAAACCTCCTCTGCCTCTTCCAAGGCTATCAGAAAATAAGGAGATTTCTTCCTTCTTCTGTTCGTGTTACAGTTAGAACCGTTTCGACCGCGTGAATGCGTTCGAGTGCAACTTTTTCTCAGTTGCAGTGGTCTCTGACTGCCCATTAGCTGTTCGAGCTGCGGCCAACACGTGTTTGTCCAGTAGAAACAGTTTGATAACGGTTTCGATAATTTGTCGTGCCCTCTTGTCAAACAATTTCCCACCATAACTAATACTAATAATAAAATATACCGATACAGGTGAAATGAATGTCTAATTCGGGACAAATTGGGTCATGATTGTTAATTTCGGTATAAACAGGTGTCCCGAATTACCTTTGAAAAAATTCGGGACAGACACACAAAAAGTCGGGACTGTTCCGAAAAAAAAAAAACGGGACGGTTGGTCACCGTCGAAATATTGCACGTGTAAAGAATTGTTGTGTGTGTGTATGTGTGTGTGTGTGTGTGTGTGTGTGTGTGTACTGCTGACGTACGTGAAAAGTGGCCCGTCTGGCGTTATGTGACGATGGCCGTTCAGCAGTGTACAACTGGTGGCCGGTGGCACTTTCGGTTGAATGGCGGCAGCTGGCCGATACCTGCAGGCGGCGCATTCAGCGGGCCGAATTGATTCGCTGCGCAGCTGACGCTCGCTGCCAACCGGACACTGACGCCCCGATGAGCGCTCTGGTGATGCGAATACTTTGGTTTAACGCAACAGACTGACGTGTGAGCCGAAACTGTCGTCAGTATTTCGCACTGCGGTTTTATCAGCCATGGATGTGAAACATGCGAGGTACACTCTCACGTAACATTACCACTTAGTGTCCTGCATCACGACATGTTTTCATAACGTTGCCAGGTAATTTTAGATCAGTGATCAAACGAAGATTTACCGAAAGAGAGACACAAGGCTTAAATCACTTGAACAGGGTTCGCGTTCCCGTACAGCTAAAGGGATACTGAAATTTTTCCGAACTCTTCACGATTTGTACTTGTTCTACATCTACATCTACATCCATACTTCGCAAGCCACCTCACGGTGTGTGGCGGAGGGTACCTTGAGTACCTCTATCGGTTCTACCTTCTATTCCAGTCTCGTATTGTTCGTGGAAAGAAGGATTGTCGGTACGCCTCTGTGTGGGCTCTAATCTCTCTGATTTTATCCTCATAGTCTCTTCGCGAGATATACGTAGGAGGGAGCAATATACTGCTTGACTCCTCGGTGAAGGTACGTTCTTGAAACTGAACGTCTCTCCTGCAGAGTCCTCCACTTTAGTTTACCTATCATCTCCGTAACGCTTTCGCGATTACTAAATGATCCTGTAACGAAGCGCGCTGCTCTCCTTTGGATCTTCTCTATCTCTTCTATCAACCCTATCTGGTACGGATCCCACACTGCTAAGCAGTATTCAAGCAGTGAGCGAACAAGCGTACTGTAACCTACGTCCTTTGTTTTCGGATTGCATTTCCTTAGTATTCTTCCAGTGAATCTCAGTCTGGCAACTGCTTTACCGACGATCAACTTTATATGATCATTCCATTTTAAATCACTCCTAATGCGTACTCCCAAATAATTTATGGAATTAACTGCTTCCAGTTGCTGACCTGCTATACTGTAGCTAAATGATAAGGGATCTTTCTTTCTATGTATTTGCAGCACATTACACTAGTCTACATTGAGATTCAATTGCCATTCCCTGCACCATGCGTCAATTCGCTGCAGATCCTCCTGCATTTCAGAACAATTTTCCATTGATAGAACCTCTCGATATACCACAGCATCATCCGCAAAAAGCCTCAGTGAACTACCGATGTCATCCACAAGGTCATTTATGTATATTGTGAATAGCAACGGTCCTACGACACTCCCCTGCGGCACACCCGAAATCACTCTTACTTCGGAAGACTTCTCTCCATTGAGAATGACATGCTTCGCTCTGTTATCTAGGAACTCTTCAATCCAATCACACAATTGGTCTGATAGTCCACATGCTCTTACTATGTTCATTAAACGACTGTGGGGAACTGTATCGAACGCCTTGAGGAAGTCAAGAAACACGGCATCTACCTGGGAACCCGTGTTTGTGGCCCTCTGGGACTCGTGAACGAATAGTGCGAGCTGGGTTTCACACGATCGTCTTTCTCGAAACCCGTGCTGATTCCTACAGAGTAGATTTCTAGTCCCCCAGGCTGTGGTTAAGCCATGTCTCCACTATATCCTTTCTTTCAGGAGTGCTAGTTCTGCAAGGTTCGCAGGAGAGCTTCTGTAAAGTTTGGAAGGTAGGAGACGAGGTACTGGCAGAAGTAAAGCTGTGAGTACCGGGCGTGAGTCGTGCTTCGGTAGCTCAGATGGTAGAGCACTTGCCCGCGAAAGGCAAAGGTCCCGAGTTCGAGTCTCGGTCGGGCACACAGTTTTAATCTGCCAGGAAGTTTCATATCAGCGCACACTCCGCTGCAGAGTGAAAATCTCATTCTGGAAACATCCCCCAGGCTGTGGCTAAGCCATGTCTCCGCTATATCCTTTCTTTCAGGAGTGCTAGTTCTGCAAGGTTCGCAGGAGAGCTTCTGTAAAGTTTGGAAGGTAGGAGACGAGGTACTGGCAGAAGTAAAGCTGTGAGTACCGGGCGTGAGTCGTGCTTCGGTAGCTCAGATGGTAGAGCACTTGCCCGCGAAAGGCAAAGGTCCCGAATTCGAGTCTCGGTCGGGCACACAGTTTTAATCTGCCAGGAAGTTTCATATCAGCGCACACTCCGCTGCAGAGTGAAAATCTCATTCTGGAAACATCCCCCAGGCTGTGGCTAAGCCATGTCTCCGCTATATCCTTTCTTTCAGGAGTGCTAGTTCTGCAAGGTTCGCAGGAGAGCTTCTGTAAAGTTTGGAAGGTAGGAGACGAGGTACTGGCAGAAGTAAAGCTGTGAGTACCGGGCGTGAGTCGTGCTTCGGTAGCTCAGATGGTAGAGCACTTGCCCGCGAAAGGCAAAGGTCCCGAGTTCGAGTCTCGGTCGGGTACACAGTTTTAATCTGCCAGGAAGTTTCATATCAGTGCACACTCCGCTGCAGAGTGAAAATCTCATTCTGGAAACATCCCCCAGGCTGTGGCTAAGCCATGTCTCCGCTATATCCTTTCTTTCAGGAGTGCTAGTTCTGCAAGGTTCGCAGGAGAGCTTCTGTAAAGTTTGGAAGGTAGGAGACGAGGTACTGGCAGAAGTAAAGCTGTGAGTACCGGGCGTGAGTCGTGCTTCGGTAGCTCAGATGGTAGAGCACTTGCCCGCGAAAGGCAAAGGTCCCGAGTTCGAGTCTCGGTCGGGCACACAGTTTTAATCTGCCAGGAAGTTTCATATCAGCGCACACTCCGCTGCAGAGTGAAAATCTCATTCTGGAAACATCCCCCAGGCTGTGGCTAAGCCATGTCTCCGCTATATCCTTTCTTTCAGGAGTGCTAGTTCTGCAAGGTTCGCAGGAGAGCTTCTGTAAAGTTTGGAAGGTAGGAGACGAGGTACTGGCAGAAGTAAAGCTGTGAGTACCGGGCGTGAGTCGTGCTTCGGTAGCTCAGATGGTAGAGCACTTGCCCGTGAAAGGCAAAGGTCCCGAGTTCGAGTCTCGGTCGGGCACACAGTTTTAATCTGCCAGGAAGTTTCATATCAGCGCACACTCCGCTGAAGAGTGAAAATCTCATTCTGGAAACATCCCCCATTCTGTGGCTAAGCCATGTCTCCGCTATATCCTTTCTTTCAGGAGTGCTAGTTCTGCAAGGTTCGCAGGAGAGCTTCTGTAAAGTTTGGAAGGTAGGAGACGAAGTACTGGCAGAAGTAAAGCTGTGAGTACCGGGCGTGAGTCGTGCTTCGGTAGCTCAGATGGTAGAGCACTTGCCCGCGAAAGGCAAAGGTCCCGAGTTCGAGTCTCGGTCGGGCACACAGTTTTAATCTGCCAGGAAGTTTCATATCAGCGCACACTCCGCTGCAGAGTGAAAATCTCATTCTGGAAACATCCCGCAGGCTGTGGCTAAGCCATGTCTCCGCTCTATCCTTTCTTTCAGGAGTGCTAGTTCTGCAAGGTTCGCAGGAGAGCTTCTGTAAAGTTTGGAAGGTAGGAGACGAGGTACTGGCAGAAGTAAAGCTGTGAGTACCGGGCGTGAGTCGTGCTTCGGTAGCTCAGATGGTAGAGCACTTGCCCGTGAAAGGCAAAGGTCCCGAGTTCGAGTCTCGGTCGGGCACACAGGTTTAATCTGCCAGGAAGTTTTAATAACTCTCCTACTTAAACTCAATAGAGGAAATTGCCCACACTTTGTGGCACATGAACTTGCTCCCTATGTCAAAGAACTCAGATTTCCGATGCAGACAACTGACTTATACAAACAATGTCTTTGAGATCCTCAGAGTCCCTGGAATGCTGCCTGATAAGAGTTAAAGAAAGTATTGTACCAAGATACTATGGTTACAAAGTAATCTACCTCCAGAGCTTCCAGCTGCGTCCAGTGGTTTAAATTCCACGAGCTTTCGGCGGAGTACTCCTTGGTCATTGGTGACTGTCTTTTGGGTTGCTGCTGCCGTCCTTACATATAGCCGCACTTCCTTCTGTGACGTCACTGTTACTCGCTCCAGTGCTATTTAAGGTAACGTTTCATTTGCGTGTCACCTTCAACCTTCTGATAGGCGAGTCCCTAGCCTTGCTTAACTGTAGGCCGCCGTCATCACTGTGGGTGTCACGAATTTTTATCTTAACCGCTTCTTTTATTACGCTATGGCAGAACTATTAGCCCGTGTTAATAAAAGATTTAGACCATGCTCTGCTACCGCTGATTTCTCAGGTGACCGAAGGCGAAAACATCTCTCGAGTACCACACAGCGCTGTTCTATAGTGGACGCCGTCTGTCCGACGCAAAGGTGACCACACACACACGGTACTTTATATACCCGTGGCGTTCCGAGGACTACATCGTCTTCTATATGCTTCATTAGTTGTCGAATTTTTCCTGGAGCCCTCAAGAGTGAATTGATTTTATGTCTCTTTAGGAGCCGGCTAATATTTCCCGTTATGAGCCACAACAAAAATAGGAAAAATATAGAAAAATAAGAAAACGCAAGCTTCTTCGAGTTCTTCTCGGGGTCTTTACCTGTTTTTGGAAAGATGGATTCCGAAATCTGGTGTATGTTGTAGCCGTTTTTCTTGGATTCTTCGTAAGTGGCTCATTTCCTTCGGCAGATTTTCAGCGTGTGAAGCTGCGCCCGCTCTTTCACCAAGGTCCTCAGAGAACAGAACGCTTTTGCGACGGATGGTGATAGTTGAAGGGTGCAGATAACAGTCCGTGTGGGTGTGTTTCTGATGGACACAGCGCTGAGGCGTCCACTTCCTTTACGGCTGACGACGCCGTCAAGTAACGGTAAGGCACCATCTGTCTCAACCTCGATCATGAACGTGGATATTGTTGATGTGGTCCAATAATTCTCCCATACAACGATCGTGTTGTCGACGTAACGATAAAAACAACTAGGATTTGCAGGAGCTGTGTCCAGGGCCATGTCCTCAAAGTACTACATAAAAAGGTTTTCATTAAGACGGCTGCCTGCAACTAAGAGCGTTTTTGGACCCGCCTATCGGAAGGCTGAAGTGGGCGCGGCGTGTACCTAACGAAAACATTACCTTTTATGGCACTAGAGCGAGCACCAGCGACGTCACAGAAGGGAGTGCGGATATATAAGGACGGCAACTGCAACCAGAAGACAGTCAGCACTTGACAGTGGCCGAAGAGTATTTGGCCGAAAGCTCGTGGAATTTAAACGACTTGACGCGGCTGGAGGCTCGAGAAAATTCTGTCAGTACGTGTCGTCTTGAAACCATGCATTCGTATATAACCTTTTTTCAAAGTTTTCTGTCTTCCGAGTACAAAATCTCATTACATTTGCAGTGTTGGTCCTTCAACCAAGTATAAATGTGAGCAGTGGGTCTGATCCACGAACACTGTTATTTTAAGGCACTGACGTAACAACTACGTTCTGAAATCCGCTAAATCTGCTCCTTCTTAGGCACCTAAATATTTATTTTCTCTTTCCACAATCCTTCTATCGAAACCTGAGCGTGGCGACATAGATTAGATGAAAGGTACGTCACAACCGCTGCAGACAGTTTATGAAGATTGGTCCGAGATGTGCCCAACACTTGGTCAATAGGATTGAGATTAAGCGACCCAGAAGGCCAGCCAAGCACCACCTGGTTCGTTGTTCCTCCTAGTGTTGTGATAGAATTCGTGAGCGATATGGTCCTGAAATTACAGGTCTGCTACGCTCAGATTCGGGCTGCTCTAGACGACGATAGACTCGCACTACTTCGGATATTGGTTCCTGTACTGTTCACCGACGGTAGATGATGGCTGACGTATCAGAAGAGCCGTTTCAGCTGTGGTAAACACCACCTGCACAAGCGTACCAACACGGTCTACCTGGACGATGTGCTGCTGACAAAGAGCTTTGCCCCACTTATATACACCCATGGCGTCAGCGTGTACGTACGTGTGAACCTCATCAGAACGGACTACGATTTACCATGGCTGTGTTTTCGAGCCAACGTTCATCTCTGTGCCATGCGACGTGCGGTGAGCAAACACTATTTAGGCTAGTCTGAAAGGACTATTTTCACCCGCTGGAAGAAACACCACAGAAGTTAGAGACTTAGCAAAGGAGATTCTGCTTTTGCAGAAAACGTGGTTAATAAAGGCTGCAAGTGCAAGGTGCAACAAGAAGTCCCTGAAATAATTTAAGTATGGCTATCTGCACAAACAGGTGCTTTTTCTCCACTACCCACTGATTTTAACTGCATCTAGGGCAAATAAACCCATCCAGGAACAAGTACAACCAGTTTTCTTAATCATCCTTCCTACTTATATCTCACATATTTTGAGTTATTGCAGTTTCTCTTGCTGTATAATTTTACTTTTTTTTAAATACAGCTATTCTTCGTACCACTTCAGTCTCATCACTTGTCTTGGTTGAAGTATTATTATTTCTCAGACTGTATTATATTCTTCAGTAATGCTCTCGAAAACTGTCAGCAAATTTACACATTTTTCCCTATTTATTGTATATTTTTTGCTATATTTATTAGGTAGTTCAGTTCATCGGTCATGTGGACTGTATCTCGTGTTTCGGTAAACATCTGCAATTTTACGATCGCAGTGTGTACCTGGAGCCAGCCCAAACAAATACTGCAGATCATGTGTCTCGTGCAACGCACATTCTCGATAGAAACCTGGGGTCTGCTTCTTCTTACAAACAAAGTGTATCTTGAAGCGGACTTCTCATGTCCATTCGATAGAGTGGTCCCAAATAAGTCTAGAGCGATATTCGTATTATCGATGCGTATTAACATACTCGGTAAAACACGTGAGTAGCCAGTACTCAGGCAGCGGCTGAGCAGGGCCGTCGCTGCTACAGTACTGGTTTTCTTCGTGTTTACCTATTCCCGTTAATACGTAATGAGAAAACGAATATTGCGCTAGACTAATTTGAGACCACTCTGTCTAACGGACGTGTAAAATTCCGCTTTAAAAAGAATTTCGTCTGTGAAGGGAAACAAACTGACGCGTTCCATCGATTATCGGCGTCGCACGAAAGACGTGATGGGCAGTATTTGGTACATATTGCAAATGTTTTCGTCGAAACACCAGTGAAAATGCGCTGGAAGACTTTTAGGAAGGACACACTGCATTTCATGTTACGTAATTAGCATTTATTTTATAGTTATATCGAAATAATATAAATGCTAATTAGCGTATATTTTATAGTTGTATCGAAATAGTCCTACCACCATGGACCACGGACCTTACAGTTGGTGGGGAGGCTTGCGTGCCTCAGCGATACAAACGGCCGTACCGTAGGTGCAACCACAACGGAGGGGTATCTGTTGAGAGGCCAGACAAACGTGTGGCTCCTGAAGAGGGACAGCAGCCTTCTCAGTAGTTGCAGGGGCAACAGTCTGGATGACTGACTGATCTGGCCTTGTAACACTAACCAAAACGGCCTTGCTGTGCTGGTACTGCGAACGGCTGAACGCAAGGGAAAACTACATCCGTAATTTTTCCCGAGGGCATGCAGTTTTACTGTATGGGTAAATGATGGTGGCGTCCTCTTGGGTAAAATATTCTGGAGGTAAAATAGTCCCCCATTCCGATCTCCGGGCGGGGACTACTCAGGAGGATGTCGTTATCAGGAGAAAGAAAACTGGCGTTCTACGGATTGGAGCATGGAATGTCAGATCACTTAATTGGCCAGGTAGGTTAGAAAATTTAAAAAGGGAAATGGATAGGCTAAAGTTACATATCTTTTGGTCAGGTGAATACAGGGTTATAAATACAAAATCAAATAGGGGTAATGCAGGAGTAGGTTTAAAAATGAATAAAAAAATAGGAGTGCGGGTAAGCTACTACCAACAGCATAGTGAACGTATTATTGTGGCCAAGATAGACACGAAGCCCATGCCTACTACAGTAGTACAAGTTTATACGCCAACTAGCTCTGCAGATGATGAAGAAATTGATGAAATGTATGATGAGATAAAAGAAATTATTCAGGTAGTGAAGGGAGACGAAAATTTGATAGTCATGGGTGACTGGAATTCGAGAGTAGGAAAAGGGAGAGAAGGAAACATAGTGGGTGAGTATGGATTGGAGGAGAGAAATGAAAGAGGAAGCTGTCTGGTAGAGTTTTGCACAGAGCATAACTTAATCCTAGCTAACAATTGGTTCAAGAATCATAAAAGAAGGTTGTATACATGGAAGAATCCTGGAGTTTCTAGAAGGTAGCAGATAGATTATATAATGGTAAGACAGAGATTTAGGAACCAGGTTTTAAATTGTAAGACATTTCCATGGGCAGATGTGGACTCTGACCACAATCTATTGGTTATGAACTGCAGATTAAAACTGAAGAAACTGCAAAAAGGTGGGAACTGAAGGAGATGGGACTTGGATAAACTGAAAGAACCAGAGGTTGTACAGAGTTTCAGGGAGAGCATAAGGGAACAATTGACAGGAATGGGGGAAAGAAATACAGTAGAAGAAGAATGGGTGGCTCTGAGGGATGAAGACGTGAAGGCAACAGAGGATCAAGTAGGTAAAAAAACAAGGGCTAGTAGAAATCTTTGGGTAACAGAAGAAATATTGAATTTAATTGATGAGAGTAGAAAACATAAAAACGCAATAAATGAAGCAGGCAAAAGGGAATACAAATGTCTAAAAAATGAGATCGACAGGAAGGGCGAAATGGCTAAGCAGGGATGGCTAGAGGACAAATGTAAGGATCTAAAGGCTTATCTCACTAGGGGTAAGATAGATACTGCCTACAGGAAGATTTAAGAGACCTTTGGAGAAAAGAGAGCCACTTGTATGAATATCAAGAGCTCACATGGAAAAACAGTTCTAAGCAAAGAAGGGAAAGCAGGAGGGTGGAAGGTGTATTTAGAGAGTCTATACAAGGGCGATGTACTTGAGGACAATACTATGGAAATAGAAGAGGATGTAGATGAAGATGAAATGGGAGATACGATACTGCGTGAAGAGTTTGACAGAGCACTGAAAGACCTGAGTCGAAACAAGGCTCCGGGAGTAGACAACCCATTGGAACTACTGATGGCTTTGGGAGAGCCAGTCCTAACAAAACTCTACCATCTAGTAAGCAAGATGTATGAGACAGGCGAAATACCCTCACACTTCAAGAAGAACATAATAATTCCAATCCCAAAGAAAGCAGGTGTTGACAGATGTGAAAATTACCGAACTATCAGTTTAATAAGTCACAGCTTCAAAATACTAACGCGAATTCTTTACAGACGAAAGGAAAAACTTGTAGAAGCCGACCTCGGCGAAGATCAGTTTGGATTCCGCAGAAATGTTGGAACACGTGAGGCAATACTGACCCCACGACTTATCTTAGAAAATAGATTAAGGAAAGGCAAACCTACATTTCTAGCATTTGTAGACTTAGAGAATGCTTTTGACAATGTTGACTGGAATACTCTCTTTCAAATTCTAAAGGTGGCAGGGGTAAAATACAGGAGCGAAAGGCTATTTACAATTTGTACAGAAACCAGATGGCAGTTATAAGAGTCGAGGGGCATGAAAGGAAAGCAGCTGTTGGTAAAGGAGTGAGAGAGGGTTGTAGCCCCTCCCCGGTGTTATTCAATCTGTATATTGATCAAGCAGTAAAGGAAACAAAAAAAAAATTCGGAGTAGGTATTAAAGTCCATGGAGAAGAAATAAAAACGTTGAGGTTCACCGATGACATTGTAATTCTGTCAGAGACAGCAAAGGACTTGGAAGAGCAGTTGAACGGAAGGGACAGTGTCTTGAAAGGAGAATATAAGATGAACATCAACAAAAGCAAAACGAGGATAACGGAATGTAGTCGAATTAAGTCCGGTGATGCTGAGGTAATTAGATTAGGAAATGAGACACTTAAAGTAGTAAAGGAGTATTGCTATTTGGGGAGCAAAATAACTGATGATGGTCGAAGTAGAGAGGATATAAAACGTAGACTGGCAATGGCAAGGAAAGCGTTTCTGAAGAAGAGAAATTTGTTAACATCGAGTATAGATTTAAGTGTCAGGAAACCGTTTCTTAAAACATTTGTATGGAGTGTAGCCATGTATGGAAGTGAAACGTGGACAATAAATAGTTTGGACAAGAAGAGAATAGAATGTTTCGAAATGTGGTGCTACAGAAGAATGCTGAAGATTAGATGGGTAGATCACATAACTAATGAGAAAGTATTGAATAGAATTGTGGAGAAGAGTAGTTTGTGGCACAACTTGACAAGAAGAAGGGACCAGTTTGTAGGACATGTTCTGAGGCATCAAGGGATCGCAAATTTAGCATTCGAGGGCAGTGTGGAGGGTAAAAATCGTAGAGGGAGACCAAGAGATGAATACACTAAGCATATTCAGGATGTAGGTTGCAGTAAGTACTGGGAGATGAAGAAGCTTGCACAGGATAGAGTAGCATGGAGAGCTTCATCAAACCAGTCTCAGGACTGAAGACGACAACAACATCGAAATAATGGATGTGACTTTAATCTCATACCGACCTTGAATAACTATCATCTTTAACAGCCAACTGAGAGTCGCTTTGGATAAACCTATTTGAAAATCACAGATTGCACAAGAGTTACAGGCACCCAAAAAAATGTTTTAAATGGCTCTGAGCACTTCCCAATAACTTAGAACTACTTCAACCTAACTAACCTAAGGACATCACAGACATCCATACCCGAGGCAGGATTCGAACCTGCGACCGTAGCGGTTGCGCGGTTCCAGACTGTAGCGCCTAGAACCGCTCGGCCACTCCGGCCGCCTGAAACAGAGCGTCTGATTCAATTGCTCATGAGTGTACGTACAACACTTATACGTACCACAATTAACAGCATTTTAAACTTAACGTAATAGACTTCGAAACATCTTTTGGGCAAACTGCAAAAGAAGTCGGAGAGGTTGTTTCTACCATTACGTAAGGCCTAATTGTTCAGCGCTTGCTTGTTCCTCAAAATAATTGACAGTTTTAATAAACCGATACATATAAATAAGCTGGACTGCAATAAGCCCTAACCGCAAAGATTCACGATGTGTGTGGATATGCGAGTGCCCGTTTCTCATTCCATATGCAACACGTAGCCAATTACAGCAGATGTCCATAAATTTATTTGCAAAACGAGGAAACAAGGACATTGTGCCATAAAGCTTACTTCCCGCGCCTGGCAGGCGAGACTGCCAATTCCAAGGGTGATCCAGCTGCAGGTTTATGGAGGGCACTGCCCGGTCCCAACGTACGTAAAGCATGAGCTCTGCCGTGGCGTGGCGTGGCCGGCAGCTGGAGCCGCGCGCTAAGCCGGCCCTCCAGGGCCTAAAGCCCGCCCACATGCCGCCCACGCGACCCCCACCACAACCGCGCAGCGCCGAAATTTATGCTCGGCATAATTTACGCTAAGTGCGCTAAGATATTGCTCGCATTAAAAAAGAGGGACGCGAGGCATGGGAGGGGAAACGCCCGAGCGAAGGAGACAGAGATAGAGGGCGCGGGATACAAACAGAGTGGAAACATAGAGTGCGTGTATGTGTATGAGAGAGAGAGAGAGAGAGTGAGAGAAAGAAGCAAATGCACAGAGAGATAAGAATTATTGGGGAAAGGAATGAGAAAGACTGAGAGAAATAAAAGTACCGTCCGGAATATGACCCAAAGACAAAAAGAAAAGAAAAAATTGCATAAAAATTTTCTGTCAAGATATTTTATGTTCAGTTTATAGCCTCTACGGCCCTTAAGTGCAATGAAATGTGAGCATTCAAATGTTAATCCGATAGCATAAACAGTTGCTGGCGTTTATGAACACTCTATAAACACGTAATTGGTGCTACAGATAAATGGAACACAGAGAGGAAGTGCGCCAAGAAAGTCAAGTAAATCAGGAATACGTTAACTTATGCAAACACCTTGAAGTTTTTAGAAATGAAAAAAATAGTTCAGATACGAAAGTATTCCAAAAGGCAAAGAAACAGGGAGACTGAATCACAGAACACAGGATTTAATAAGACTCTCAGCACAGTAAGTTGGCTCCAACATTATCAGCCACATTATTCTAGCTTTCCTAGTAACATCTACCGCTGTAAATGGTTGTAGTGCTTCAACAATCATATTCTAACAGAGCGATTCAGCTGTCTCTACCTCTGTCGTTTTATGCAACCCGCAATGTTCAACTGACTACGCCGGAAATTTTCACATTCTTTCGCTCGCTACGCGCTATTAGTCATACAGAAAAAATTAACGTGACCTGTTTTGCAGGAAATTAAATACAGTTTCTCCGCTCAGGGACAGGGTGTTGTGTTGCCCTTATCATCATCACTTCATCCCCATCGACACGCAAGTCGCCGAAGTGGCATCAACTCGAAAGATTAGCACCAGGCGAACGGTCTACCCAACGGGAGGCCTTAACCACACGGCAGTTCCATTTTCGGGTTATTCACGAAACATGTAGAAAATTTACCTTCAAACATACTTCCTTCCCCTTACTCAGTCCTGAGGGACATAAGAGTACCACCCAGAATATGACCCAAGGAAAAAAAAAAACTCACGCTGCTTTATGTTCAACTTAGCCCGACTAATGTCTACAGCTAGTATGAAGTGCGACCAATTAAATGTTAATCTGGTAGCGTAAATAATTACTGACGTTTATGTAAAAATTCTACAGAAAACTAATTTTGCTGCAGATAAATCTAACACAGAAACGAAGAGAATGAAAAACGTCAAGTATATCTGGAACACATTAACTTACAAACATGCCGCAGATTGATTAGAAGTGAAAAGAATAATACAATTAACCACAGTGATCAAAAGGTAAAAAAAAGAGGGCACTGAGCCACAGAAACGTTACATAACATTCAATAATACGTTCAGCACAGTAAATTGGCAACACCATTATCGGCTATATCATTCTAGCTATCCACATAACATCCGCCACTATAAATGGTTGTTCACTTCAACAACTATATACTTGAAGTGAGTGGAAATGTCATTACAAGTACAAGGGTAATTTCAGAACGAAATAGGGAAGTCTACAACGTATCGAGAACAATTAATGATCCCAAAGAGCTTTCATGTTATGAGCAACACTGCAAGAATTTATGAGAAGCTGTAAAGAAGGAGAAGAGTGCATAACACTTGTCACAAATTAACAGAGCAGGAAATAAAATCGAATAAGTTTGGGATTTTCTTAAAAGAGACAGACTATAGAAAGTGCACTATATTTTATAGTAAGGACTACAGCAGCATTATAAAAGATACTTCATGTATAGAAGATGCTTTTAATAGACTCGAACACAAAAAAATGGCTCACCACGAAGGGTTTATCCGATTGGGACGGATATCGGTAGATGTGACGTACATGTACAGACACGCAAATGATTATAATTCGGAAAGTTGGATAACGTGTTCAAGAGAAAGATCTTCACAAACTGAGCAAGTCGATAACGTATTGGTCCACCTCCACCCCTTATGCAAGCAGCTATTCGGCTTGACATTCGTTGATACAATTGTTTGATTTCCTCCTGGGGGAAATCGGGCCAAATTCTGTCCATTGGTGCATCAGACTTTCAAAATTCCGAGCTGGTTGGGGGGAGGGAGGGATCCAACGACGTTGCTGGGCAAGGTAGGGTTTGGTAAGCACGAAGACAAGAAGTAGAAACGCTCACTGTTGCCAGGAACATTATCTTGCTGAAATATAAGACGAGAATGGCTTACCATGAAGGGCAAAAAATTGAAACGTAGAATCTCGTCGACGTACCCCTGTGTTGTATAAGTGAAACTGTTGGGAGGCAATCAAAAGGGTCCGGCTTTGAAAAGAAATAGCACCCCACAAAATCACTCCTGGTTGTCGGACAGTTTGTCGGGCGACAGTCAGTTTGGTTTCCTACCGCTGTCGGGGTAGTTTCCGGGCACGTCTTTGCTGATCTTCAGGTCTCAGTTATGGGCGAGACTCATCAGTCCAGTCAATAAGACTCCAAGCGGAAGACGTTCCTGGAGACAGCCCGGACACGATATGATACCAACTTGACTGTCGCCAGCCATATGGCCGACAATCAGGAGTGGTGGTCTAGGGAGCCGTTTCTTTCCGTAGCAGGACCTGTTTGTCATCCGCGGCGTGCTTAACAGTACAATGGTACGCTGACGATATTCTACGTACCGCGTGGGATTAGCCGAGCGGTCTTAGGCGCTGCAGTCATGGACTGCGCGGCTGGTCCCGGCGGAGGTTCAAGTCCTTCCTCGGCCATGGGTGTGTGTGTTTGTCCTTAGGATAATTTAGGTTAAGTAGTGGGTAAGCTTAGGGACTGATGACCTTAGCAATTAAGTCCCATAAGATTTCACACACAGACACACACACGATATTCTACGTCCCGTTTTGTTGCCCTTAATGGAAAACCAACCTTGGTTTATCATTTTAGCAAGATAATCCTCAACTGCAGACGGCGAGAGTTTCTACTGGTTGTCTTCGGGCTTGCCAAACCCTACCTTGGTCAGCAAAGTCGCTGGATCTTTCACCAGTTGAGAAAGTTTGGAACATTATGAGCAGGTCCCCCAACCAGCCAGAAATTTTGAGGGTCAGCGCGCCAAAGGGACAGAATTGGGCACGGTGCCCCTCAAGAGCCAATCGAGCAACTCTGTCACTAAATGCCAAGCCAAATAATTGCTTGCATAAGGGCTAAAGGTCGACCAACGCGTTACTGACCTGCTCAGTTTAATGAAATTCTTTGTTTTGAATTCATCAATCAATTTTTCTGAAATTGTAGTAGTTTGCTTGTCTGTACATATACATCACATCATCCGATATCCGCCCCATTCGGATAAGTCCTTCGTAGTTCGTAGTGCATTTTTTTTTCTTAGAGTGTATTTGCTATTTAAAAGCTTGTGAAATATAAATATGTCGAAGAGCGCACAAGATCAGCTGGGCTGATAAAAGGAGTAAGGAGGCCCTGAGAAGACTTGGAGGAGATCGGAGGATGTCGCTGACGGTGAAGAATAGGAAGCTAAAATGGATAGACTTCTACTAGAGGCAATTGAAAGTTTAATTCTGGGGAATAGGGTGAAAGGCAGATGAAGATAAAAGATGCTGAATGACGTCAGCAGACCACAAGAGGGTAACAAAGAATGAAAGCAAAACACAGAGAAGCACGGAGCACTATGAATTATAAACCTGCCACAAGGCTCATAACCAAATGGTGCTGATTAAAAGTAGATGCAACAATGACTGAACAAATCAGAAGAGAAAACAAAATAATATTCTGAAGAAGCTACATGGAAGTGATACAATCAAATAAAAATTTCTTACATGTCCCTAAACGAAATAAGAAACGTTCTAACAAACGTGGAAAATGGAAGTTCACAAAGTGTAGAAGACATCTGACATGAAATAGTTTTGGCAGTATAAAACATAATGTTCGCATTTATATGAGTAACGCATCACTAACTGAGTATTATTTGCGAGGCAGATGAAAATATGTCTCTTTATATGAAAGATAGTTACACAGATGTTAATAACTACCGGCTAGCCCCACTCCTTACATTATTTTCCAAGTATTTTGAAAAGGTTATGCACACGATTATCACTCTAATGCCAGTCCGGCCATCCATATTTTCATTTCTTGTAATCACCATAGATCGCTGAAGGTTACTTCCATTTTCCAAATATGACTTTGTGATTTACCTCGAATGATCTTGTCGCCTGTATGAAGGCAGCCAAGAAAGAATTGGTCAACAACGTTGACGTCCTAAAGGTCAACTGTGCGTTCAGTGCAAAGGCTGATAGCTGACATTAATCGCAGGAAAAGAGCGATTTGAAGCTACGTCCATAGTAGAGATCTGACAGTCTGCAAACATCATCACCGAGCAGTCACTGATGTCTTCCACAATCGACGAGTATTTAACTACGCCAATCCGAGGAGATGTAGTAAGGTTGAACAACCGCATACTTATGGTCCTGGGAAAGAAGAATTTGACGGAGATAACCTCAAAAATATAATTCATGCTAAAATAAGATCGCACGGAAAATACTTGTCACACACTTTCTTGAGTATTGTTCAACATTTTGAGATCCGGCTTAGCTGGGCTAACAGACGAGGTTGAATATATTCAGTAAAGAAGTATGCATTATGTGATGAGTGTGTTTAATCACTGTGAGAGCATGAAAGAAAGGCTCTCCAGTTTCCAGAGGTTGACGCTACGGATAGTACGCTACGAATTAAGAAAAGATTCAGGATACAAAGGAATAAAAAGTCCACCAAACAGTCAGAACAGAAACGAAATGAAGCAAAGAAGGGCAGACATGACGACGGCCAACTTAAACTGAAATTACAAATTTTTTTTTCCAAGAATCAGAAATTAATTCGATATTGTGAAAATCAAAACCAGAAATGCTGGCTTCATTGTAAGAAAAAAGATTTCGTGCCGAAGATTCAGATTTACCACTTTCTTCTTCGCAACAGTAGACGCAATGTGTGAAGACAGAAAAATGGAAAACAAGTAAAAAGTTAAAAGATCCGGGTGCTAATGTCTTGGATTTACAAGCCAACTCTTATTCTGCTGCAGATGCTGATGGGTAGGAACAGCATTGTGCTATGGCAGCTCTCAAAAACGGCGATTTCTCGTCAGTGATCAAAGAGTGCTTGGTTTCCGGATGGCCTCTGTCAGTCCTGTATTATTCGTATGCACCTGCAAAAGTTAGAAAGTCAGTAATATGAAGATGTAACCTTTCCTTGTTGCAAGGAGTGGGTACATAGATTCTCATACAGTAGATCCATTTTGAACATACAGACTTAGACTTGTAATCTGACCGGTCGCCTGTCAACTACGGCAGAGACTAGGCACATGCGGAAGGACCGGCCTAATGAACACTGTCGCAACTGGACAAAAACTAGGGACAATCTTATTAATACCCTTAGTAAGTACATAATTTTCAAAATATTAGTATTCCCTGATGCCTGAAACACCTGGGACTTGATATGGTGACAAATAAGTTAACGTGGTAAAACTAGTAATTAATAAAACTGTAACTGGTTGTGATGTGTACAAAGAATCTTCTTTACAACATAGGCAAGGGTATCCAGTAGTGCCAATTAGACTAATGACTATGTTGGGTACATTTGAAAGTACCAGCATTGATACCTCAAAGAAGTGTGGCAGAACTGTTACTTTCACGTTACACGCAAAATAAAAAACCTGTCAGATGTCGCTTATAGCTCCTAGAGCTGTTTCGCCGGTAGGGCATCTGTGTATATCGCCCTTAGAAATTCGTCACTAAATACTGGGATACTTGCAGAGGATCGGTGCATGGTGTTAGAACTGACAGGTGAGCATTAACATAAACAAACGTAACGAACATAAACAGGGGAAGAGACCCGATAACATTCGACTGTGTCAACGATTAAACAACGAAAGAAAATGTCAGTTTTTTCAGATGAGCTTTACGAAGGTGTAGTTGCCTCAAAACGAGGATTACTTACTTCCTCGCTCTTCTGCTAAGTGAATATTGTTGCGAACCGATTAAATGAAAAAATAAAATGAAGGAAGAAACAAAGGAGGTGTTCGTATAGGGATAACATAGCCAGTTCAAGATACTGAGACTCTGAAAGAATTGCAGCAGGAGACAATATAAGTACGACGTCAACACCCTTATTAGGTAATCGATTATAGACACGTACCTCCAGTGGATGTCATATCGCTGGGTCTTATGAAATGACCCAGAAAGTAGCAGTTCGCGCCAACGCGAGAGAAGCTGGGCAGTCTGGGACGAGCGATCAATGATGACAGTTGGGGTGCGGCCCCAGTGTTGGAACAGTTGTGCTACTCTGAAGATATATCAGCAAGATTAAGATGCTGATGAGTCAGTGAACAGAGAAAGTAATTCTGTAATTGTGGAGAAAGTTTGTCAATATGTTAGTTAGGAATCGAAAGTGATATCTCCGAATTTAGATGTGTTGCCACCATTAATTCGAAGTGGATATTTCAACATTAACAAAGAGATCGTTAATAGTTTCGGATCTCAGAAGAAGTTGTATTGTGTGTCAGTAAGTCTGTTCTCCAAAACGTACTTCTCAAATTAATGGCTATACTGAGTGACTGCTGTGAATTTGCGTTTGATTCGGGTTACGGATCATTTACTTGGCTCACGAATTAATAAACTGTGTTTTCTTTGAGTGAATATTGTTAAATATAGATCCATATGAGCATAGTAAGCAGTGTGTAGGTTAGTTTCAAGCACACAGTGAAGTTCAACCACCACTTACGTATCTGGGTGTAACGGCCAACTTTCTCCCATTTGTCCGATAGCTTAGAGAGCAATTAAATAACAAAGGGGACGATTACAGCGTGTTACCTAATCCCGACAGCGCTTGCTCCAGAACGAGTTAAAAAGAATATTTCTCCTTCTAAAATATATTTTGTGATATGACAACGAAAGAAAGATGAGGGACTTAGGGGAATACATTCGTGTCCTATAAGTGTCCTTTGCTGATATTTAGGCCGAGAAAGGTCCAGCCATCTTCTGAGATGCAAGACCGATGATGGTGCTGCTCTTATATTTTGTATACTTTTCATTCTACAGGTAGAGCGACTGTTCGAGTAACTACCCGCAGCATAATCAGAGGCTTTTTAGCCAAATACCTAGTGAACTGTCTAATATTGTTCTTTCTATTGGATCCTATTATCTGAATACGTAATGTATTAAAACTTTGAACTCTACCTTCGACTGAACGTAAAAGGCAAAATAAATCGTTTGTTCACAGAAATGAAAGTTATTGAAAGGCTATTGGCCACAGCTACGATTTCTTTAGAAAGTGGAAGCATACTACAGTGAGTTTCTTTAATGCATTTGTCCAGCGTCTTAATTAAAACAAAAAAATTACGCTGGAAGTTAAAACTCCGTAAGTAGTAACATCGCGGATGATAAAATCATAATTTGGAAATGTGTGGTAAGGTCTTAAGGGACCAAACTGCTGAGGTCATCTGTCCCTAAGCCTACACACTACTTAATCTAACTTAACTAATTACGCTATGGACAACACACACAACCATGCCCGAGGGAGGACTCCAACCTCCCACGGGATGAGCTGCATCGACCGACTCAAGGCGCCTGAGACCGTGCGGCTACTCCGCGCGGCTAAAATTATAAGATCGGTGCCTATTGTAATGCTCAGCAGAATATGAGAAGATTTATTCTATTTATTCTCAGTACATAATCGCTCGTAAGAAATATTCATGGCTCTGCAGTGACATTTCTTTGTAAAGCATTTTGGTCGAGGCACTACAACTGGCACATGGCTAGAGAAGACAAAGTTGCAATTATTTTGGAAGAGATTTTCGTTTCTGACATTTGCCTGACAACCGTGGGAAACATACCGAAAATCTTTGTGAGAATCGAGCAGTATGAATTATTTTTCATTTAATTCTGGACCAATGCGTCCCAGAAAAAAACTGAAAGCTTGGGGCAGGTAATAGTGTGTTTTACTAGGGAGCGTGGAAAAGTGACGCCTCTGATTTTTTGTGTGAAAACTTTTAAAGGTATATTCTACATCTTTATTCTATATGTGTATATATCCTCTGTCATTAGAGGGCTCCGAATTGCAGCGTGTATCACGGTTGTGTGTAACGTAACTATGTGTGTGTCAGAAACAGCGTACTGTAATAAAATTTCGAATTTCTAGATTTCGTCCTCACATGACAATGTCAGACCACACACGAGCGCTATGACCTCTGCATCAATCCGACGCCTTGGGTTTACTGACATCGATCATCATCCCTACAGTCCGGACTTGGCCCCATCCAATTTTCATGTTTCGAAAAGTCAAAAAACTCCTTCGAGGACTTCAATTTCATAGCGATGAGGCGGGACAAGCAGAGGTGAGGTTCTGGCTCCGTCAACCAAGTCAAACATTCCACAGTGACGATGTCCATTCTCCCTGGGAGAAATGTGACCGTCGCTATGGAGAATGTGTTGACAATTAAATACGTCAACTGAAGAATAAAGACGTAGAATTTTAATAACGTTTGCTTTATTTAAAAATGTTTAATAGTTTTTCGCATAAAATATTGAATTTTCAGCACGCCTTCGCGTAATATGAAAAGGATTTCTTCAGGCTCATTTTATTGATAGTGATTATTCGTATAACATAAAAGATTTCGGAATACACATTACATTGTGAGATGTTTCTGGGAATCTAGTAGCATATACATATAAATTCAATGAAATGTGTCCATGCATGGGTATCCTCTAGCCACCGGTGTTCTGCCTAAAACGGTACCGTGAGAATAAAATCAGGTAAAGTTAGGCGAAAAATTTTTTTACGTTGCTTGGCAATGCTACCGATCGTGGAACTTACCACCTAAAACGAAAGTTCATTGACATTTGTTTATTTGTGTACGGACTAACCGGTAACTTGTTCGTCGTGTGCAGTGTGCAGTGACGTTATAGCTCTCCTGACTGCCTACGTTATTGTAGATGCGGACTCACAGCCTCAGAAATGTCAGTCGGGCGATATGATGTACACTGCTGGCACACCCTATGTGACGGACATAGTGTCACTTGTTGCGTTTTATAAACGTTACACGTGAACAGAAGGAAAATTTGATAACGAGATTGGGCCCACACCTTTCACGAAATTATTCTATGTATTCATTTCGCATATGTCTGCTAAAAATATTTACTGCTTTTGCAATTTGGACATTTTATCATTTACAAGCATAGGGGGATCTTGAAAGCCACTCGACAACGTTAATTCAGCACATGCCTGGATCGGTGTACAGAGGAGAGGCGCAGCGCTCTCTATCAAAGATAAAACGTCACTTTTGTTACCGGGGCACGGCATCTCTGTATGCATTCGAGAGCCAAATAGGTGTTGTGGCCAACTTAAACAGGGTGAAAGAAAGAATTGGTTCCGGCCAGTAAGGCCTGGTCTCACGGTTCAGACATTGGAGATCTTGGAATGACGACCATTTTACAAGAGGGTGGGACGGACTGTCGTCCCTGAGGCGCGAAGAAGCCATTGCAAGAAATTCAAAGTAATGGCTTGACAAGACTCTGTGTTTATTCACCATTTTCTGAATTTTTGTGAGTCATCAAAACAAGGCTCAGAAAATTCCTCTGCCTCAACGAGACAACAGTCGTCTGAATAGGCAATCCTACAACGTCAGGGAAAATTAGTTTGATACCATTTAACCGGCGACTTCCGAAATATTAATCGGAGCCACCTATGACGTACATCAAACGACTGGCAAATTTGCGTACAGTCTGAATCAATCATCGGAAATGTAAATCACATTTTCCTGCGATACTCTCTCTCGGGTGGGCTTCACAGGTCGACAGTCGTTCCTACTTCATGCCTTGTGGTAGGCCAAAGAAAAGTATCTGCTGTACATGGGCCAAAACAAAAAAAAAATCTCCGGTAAACATGGTGTCCAAAATGCATACATTAAGAGCTGAGAGCACTCGTTTATCTTCGCTTCAGTGAAACACAGCCGGCCGTTGTGGCCGAGCGGTTCTAGGCGCTTCAGTCTGGAAGCGGGCGATCGCTACGGGCGCACGTTATAATTCTGCCTCGGACATAGATGTGTGTGACGTCCTTAGGATAGTTAACGTATAATTAGCTCTAAGTTGTAAGGGACTGATGACCTCCGATGTTAAGTCCCATAGTGCTCTGAGGCATTTGAACCATTTGAACAGTGAAACACATTTCTGCTAAGGAATAAGTGCCCATAGCTCTTGAAGCACGCTTTATAAAGCACATGCTTATTGAACATTTTTTTCTTGTTTTGATCTATATTATCTCCTCCCAAAATATGGAAAGCAAAGAGCTTGCAGTAGAAGAGGTACGAAGTCAGAGGTACCAGAATAATTTTCGCTTATAAATTCGGACTCGGTTGTTTCTTGACGAAGGCCTCTTACCTTATACTGATACATTTATACTTCTCCACGATGCCTAAAACTTTGTATCACGGAGCCTGTCGCATCGGTTTCCCTACGTCCGACATTTGTTATGAACGGACGTTGGATCTTCGCGACTGTCAGACGGGTCAACGATTTTTGTTTGGGATAATTCCTCGTGTCTGACGGGCTTGTATAGTGAGGCTGAAACCAAAAATACGAGGACCAATCAAAAAAGATTAAGACAATTATTTTTTACAGGATGTTTATTATTCCATTTCAATGTTTGAAAGATCTTTTTCAAAGTTCAGCCTTCCTATGAATACATTTTACAGCGTCTCTGCCAGTCTTCGAATACATGGTGCGGGGCATTCTGTGCCAGATCCCTGAGAATCTAGCTTAACAAAGATCAGCAGGCCTTCTTTGAAGTTTTTGGCCCATCTGTTGTACGAGGCAGTGCATTTTCATCGTACGCTTGCTGCAGCTCTCTTTAACTTTCAGTAACTGTGTGGTTTAAACGAACACATAATTTTTACACCGTACCGTACTGCTCCTCTCGCGTCACCTCCACTGATTGGTATGCGAAATGGATAAAACGTCTATAGAACAGAGCCTTACTACAACCTACTGGTAGGAGAGAACTGCCGCCTACGGAAATTACACATAAAACACGCTCTCTTCTAATATTCATGGCAGAGATAGGAAATCACGAGGGCAATCCAGAATGTAACAAATTGGTGTATCGCGGCCGTGGGCGGAGCTACAGACGCCATCTTGGTGCTATAACGTTTTTACACCCAGTACCCATCTAGTGTTGGCAGCATGTCGACTGTGTCTCTGCTACTTTGCATCCTGTGACGTGTTAAAATATTTTCTGCAAGAGACACTCCTGCCACGTGTGAGGTATGTTCTACGATAAGGTTTTTGTTGGCAAAGAACTGCAAACCAGTTGAAATTTGTCGCGATCTTTATGATGTGTACGGAAAATGAGTAATGAGTGAAACTCGAGTGAGGTAATGGTTCACTGATTTTAAAAAATGGCCGTACCAATGTTCACGATGAGGACTGCAGTGGAAAGCCTAGTCTTTTGACTAACGAACTAGTGAAGAAAGTCTACTGTAAAATTGTGAAAATCATCGTTTAACGATTACAGGACTTTCGCATTTTCGCCAGATTTCACGGAGTTTAGTGCACGAAATTGTGGTTGACAAGGTTAGGGTACCACAATTGTTTCACAAGGTTTTTTCCAAATCTCCTAACAGAAGACCACAAACAACAGAGAGTGGCTGCAGCACTGACCTCCCTCGAAGAATACAAGAAAAATTGTAACAAAGCTTTGATCGAATCGTAACTGTGGAAAAGACTTAGGTGAAGCATGTCAAATGTAAAGCAAAAAGGCCGTCGATGGACTGGGGATACAAAAATTCACCCATGACTGACTGACTGACTGACTCTGAGCACTATGGGACTTAACATCTATGGTCATCAGTCCCCTAGAACTTAGAACTACTTAAACCTAACTAACCTAAGGACATCACACACATCCATGCCCGAGGCAGGATTCGAACCTGCGACCGTAGCAGTCGCGCGACTCCGGACTGAGCGCCTAGAACCGCTAGACCACCGCGGCCGGCTTCACCCATGAAACCAAGGACGTGTTTGCAAACGCTGTCAGCAATATATATCACGGCTACTATGTTTTGGGCTTGGAACGGACTGATTCTCATTGATTTCCTTGAACGTGGTGCAACAAGTCACAGAGATATTGTCAAACGCTGTCACAATTAAGGCGAGTGATGTAAAACAAACGTTGGGGAAAACTTAGATTAAAACTTTTCTTTTGTAGCGACAACGCACTTCTACACATGGCCAATCGTACGCAAGAGTTCCTGTGCGGTTTTGGATGGGAGGCGTTTGATCATCCACCATCAGAAATGAAAATTTGGCTCGCTACCTAAAGCTTTGATACTAACGCCGGCCTAACTGCACGACGGCGTAATCCAATGGTTGCAATCGCAGGCAGCAGATGTCTACAGAGACTGTGTCATGGTACGACAATAGCCTCAGTTTGAATGGAGATTATGTGGAAAAATAAGTTAAGAGTACACCTTTAAAATGTGTGTAGTAAAATTTGGTTTTCCTATATTGATAGTTTTTGATTTCAAACCATCTGTTATCTTTTGGATAGCTGTCATACCACGGGAGCTTCAGGACGAAAATTAGTCTCAGTCTTTGTTGAGCAGCACTCGTAATTAGTTTTCTGTGTTGAGAGGAGAGGTATTAAGAGCTGCCTGGAGCAGTTAACTTGATTTAAGTACCACACGTTAAGTCCGGTGCGTTGCAATACTCGTGCGTATAGAAAGGGAATGGTTCTGGTGCAGGGTAGCCCAAGATTTGGATTTCGTTAGACAACAGTTGCGAATACCGGTTCTTAGATGTTGTGACTGCCTAATCTTCAGCATAGACCGAGATCTAGATCACACTGGAAGGTGACAATTTGGTTGTGGCCCCGGCGAAGGTTCGAGTCCTCCCTTCAGCATGGGTGTGTGTGCTTGTCCTTAGGATAGTGTGTAAGCTTAGGGACTGATGACCTTAGCAGTTAACTCCCATAAGATTTCACACATTTGAACATTGGTTTTGATAATTTGGTTGTGAATTGGTGAAGCAGAACGTTTATAGTTAGTGAAACAGGGTTGTCGGGAGTTTTTTATTTTCATTTCTGGAATTTGTACGTACTTTGGATGTCTCAAACACTAATCGGTAATTTTGAGTCGCATGTTATTCGCGCTCATTCTTTGGTCATAGCACCTATGTAGCTGGAAGATGAGTTTGTTTCTTCATCTGTACTTGGCAGCGAGGAGCGCGGGAGTTATATCGTTTGAGTAGTAGTGAGACAGAGGCCGAGCAGAGGACTCGTGGCAATGTAGACGTAAAGTTACATGCATTTGTGTTTAAGTAAAATGATTGGTGTTTGATTATTGTGAAAAAGAGGGAAAGGATTTGACTAGTGATTCAAAATCGAACGAGATGGAATGATATCAGAACAGAGTATAAAGAGAAATGAAGATAATATTTTTTATTAGTTGGCACTGCAGTCGCGGGTAGCTAGAATCATTGTTGAATGAGACATCCATATCAGGGAACTTTAGAGTTAAAGATTGCGTAATTTTCACTGAAAGGTATGTTTCATGTTCATTAATGATTTGTTTGTCCGCCACCGTAGCTGAACGCACAGCTCGCCGGCTTGTCATGCCAGGGGTGGGTTCGATACCCGACAGGGTTGGAGATTTTCTCCGCTCGGGGACTGGGTGTTTGTGTCGTCATCATCATGTCATCCTTATCGACGCGCAAGTCGCCGAAGTGGCGCCACCTCAAAAGACTTGCGCCAGGCGATCAGGTCTACCCACCGGGAGGCCCACGCCACACGAGATCTCATTTCAATGATTTGTCTAACATTGGTGAAAGTAAGCGTTTGGTATCAATATTGCCCTTTGTCAATATTAATGAGTGTTGTAACATGAATTTCGTACAAGTAATAACATATCAATAATTTAAAAACAGTTTGTTAAAGAAATATTTTACCTAAGTGCATCCCACACATCGTCGATCCAAGTAATTTTTATTTAAAGCGTATCTCACTCAATGATGATATAAAATAGTTTACTTTTTGTCAGGAGCATTGCAGGAAGCCCTCAGTGGACGTAGTTACAAATCTGCTGCTGGCGCATATAGAGAATCAAGCACGGCGTTTCCAAGGAATTACATTATGAGGTTAGATATTTCCATTTCAGGATCACTTTTCTACGAAATTTATCAACGCCCAAGGACCATTTCGTGAGCAGCACTATTAGGCAGCTCATTACCGCACAGAGACAACTATGTTTAATTGAAGAGATTAATAGCAAAGTTCAGGATTTAGTAAGCGTAGAAATATTGTAAAACAGGGCCAAATTCCTGTTGTATTCTCGTTGGCAGACGTATTTGGTTTCTCTCGCAGTTTTGGAATGCACGTAGTCATCCTAAGGCCGCGCGGTGTAGCCGTGCGGCGTCAGGCGCTTTGCCACGGTTCGCGCGGCTGCTCCTGTCGGAGGATCGAGTCCCCCCTCGGACATGGGCGTGTGAGCTGTGCTTAGATTAAGTAGTGCGTAAGCCTGGGGATCGATGACCTGAGCAGTTTTGTGCCACAGGAACTTAACAGAAGTTTCATCCAAATTTATATTACAGCAAAGTTACAACCATCCGACCAAGCAGGTAGGAATTCAAAAAATCAAACAAAATTTAAAAAGGCAACTTTCATTAAGGCGGTAGGACGTTAAACGGGCCGACTTGCAGCAGTAGAGGCACCACAGGTCATTGTAATTTCCTCTGTCTATACTATTACAAATAACTTAGTTATACATTGCCAGCATGACCAGGAACGATTTAGGATTCAGACTCATAACAGTGAAAGCTCAAAAACATAACAAAATAATTTTTTACGTGTTAAATTTCGTCATTTTTTTCCTTACCACTCACTGCATTTGTTGCTGTAGGTACACTTTTCTTCATAAGTAAGAGGGATTCTTCGATGAATTTTCCTCAGCATACAGACCATACTCACAGGTGTATGAAACACTAGAATTGCTCTAATTTATGAAAAAATGAATAAGCTGTTACATTTGAAACATCATGTGTAGAAAAATACTCAAATTTTATGATTAATTATCTAAATTTTTAGCACAGTTTTTAATCGATTTGGAAAATTGTAGTGGTTCATACGCCTGTTAGCATAGTTTGTATGCTGTGCAAAACTCATCGATGAATCTCTCCTGCCGGCCGGGGTGGACGAGCGGTTCTAGGCGTTACAGTCGGGAACCGCGCGACCGCTACGGCCGCTGGTTCGAATCCTGCCTCGGGCATGGATGTGTGTGATGTTCTTAGGATAGTTAGGTTTAAGTAGTTCTAAGTTCTAGAGGACTGATGACCTCGGAAGTTAAGTCCCATAGTGCTCAAAGTCATTTTGATTCTCTCTTACTTATTAAGAAAAGTGTACATTTAGCAACAAATGCTGACAATAGTAGGCGAAAAAAGATCACATTTCTCATGTAAAAAATGTTTTTGTTACATTTTTGAACTTCCGCTGCTATGAGTGTGAATTGAATCCTGAATCGTTCCTGGTCCCATAGTGCTCAAAGCCATTTTGATTCTCTCTTACTTATTAAGAAAAGTGTACATTTAGCAACAAATGCTGCCAATAGTAGGCGAAAAAAGATCACATTTCTCATGTAAAAAATGTTTTTGTTACATTTTTGAACTTCCGCTGCTATGAGTGTGAATTGAATCCTGAATCGTTCCTGGTCATGCTGGCAAAGCATCATGAATTTATTAGGAAAAGTATAGACAATGGAAATTAAAATGTCCTGAGGTACCCCTCCTGCTCCAAGTCGGCCCGTTTGACGTTCTAGCCCCCTTCATTCGACGTATTTTCCTGCTCTTCGTGCGTCTTTATGCACGGTATCCTCCTCAGTGATACGTTTGGCAATGCGAGACTCACCGAGCGACATGCGGCCCTCGCCACCGTGCGTGTCGGCGCTGAAACGCACGCGGACGCCGGCCACGGATCCGCTGGCTGAGGGCGCGCCCGGGCCCGCCTTGGGCAGGCGCCGCCGCAGCCGCCGGCGACGGCAGATGACGAAGGCGGCCGTCGCGAAGACGCCGACCAGCACGAGGCCCGCCGCGCCGCCCAGCACCGCCAGCACCGCCGCCATCGGCTGATGGCCCTCCGGCGCGGGGGAAGCCCCGCCGCGGCGGCCGCTGCTCGCGCCGCTACCTGCACACCGCCACAGCACTCACTGGCTGCGAACGAGGGGCAGGGGAGTGGGGGGGGGGGGATTTGGTGCACCGGAGAAGCAGCTCTGACGTAGTGACTGGTAATGGGAGCAGGACTTTAAGGGTTCTGGACAGGCTGGAAAATCCCTATCAACCGTCCGTTACTATCGCGATCCACAATATTGTAAGTAGGCTGTTTAGGATTTTATGTTGGTAACGCCATGTAGAGCTCTATATGAAAATTACTGACTGCGCTGTGTGCAATCTGTGGCTGGTTTGCATTGTTGGAATTTGCTATTGTAGTGTTGGGCAGTTGGCTGTTAACAGCGCGTAGCGTTGCGCAGTTGGAGGTGAGCCGCCAGCAGTGGTGGATGTGGGCAGAGAGATGACGGATGATCTGGACGTGTGTCCATCGGAGACAGTAAATTTGTAAGACTGGACGTCATGACTTTTGAACACTATTAAGGTAAATACATTGTTTGTTCTCTATCAAAATCATTCAATTGCTAACTATGCCCATCAGTAGATAGTGCCTTCAGTAGTTAGAAGCTTTTATTTAGCTGACAGTATTGGCGCTCGCTTTATTGCAGTAGTTCGAGTACAGAAGATTTTTGTGAGGTAAGTGATTCATGAAAGGTATAGGTCATTGTTAGTCAGGGCCATTCTTTTGTAGGGATTTTTGAAAGTCAGATTCGTTGCACTAAAAATATTGTGTGTCAGATTAGTTTGTAAGGGGATATTTCAATATAAACGGTGTGTTTGGACACTGGACGGAATATATGAATGATTTCAGGAGTATTTTGGTTAAATCTGTACAGGATGATTTAAAAACTGTTTACAAACTGACATGGCACATGTAGTGTACAACAAGGATCAGTAATCACATAGGAACCTGGGGTCGCAAACGCCACGACAGGGGGCTACGATCACCTGTGGGCTATCACCTTCGAGACTGTTTCATTGGGCCGTAAATTCTCCCGAAACGACTTGATGGTCGCATGTGTCTCGTATGTATGACGCCTCCTATTGCTGCCTATTGGCACTTCCAGGATCAACGAAAGTGTAATGATCTTTTTCTATGCCCGGCCAGTGATTTCACCCCGTCGAGATACGGGAAAGTGAGGCGTTACAACACTATCTGTCATTGGAGTCAATATTTGTTGATCAATATGCTTAGGATCAAATTATTACCATAGCATACCTGCGTTGTTTGGCGGTTGCCGCCAAAGATGCTCATTAACAGTTACCAGGCGGCCGATTCGCGTTTCAAAATGAATTGATATCTTTCATTTGCGTAGCACATGTACGCCGCGTCAATTCCATCAAAAGTCACAGCACAATGTTTTGTCTGTTGAAAATTATTCCCTTTAATGTTCAAATGGTTTAAATGGCTCTGAGCACTATGTGACTAAACAGCTGAGGTCATCAGTCCCCTAGAACTTAGAACTACTTAAACCTAACTAACCCAAGGTCATCACACACATCCTTGCCCGAAGCAGGATTCGAACCTGCGACCGTAGCGGTCGAGCGGGTCCAGCCTGAAGCGCCTTGAACCACTCGGCCACACCGGCCGGCCCTTTAATATTAATATGGAATAAACTCATTATTATTATTATTATTGTCTTCGCCATGAACCATGGACCTTGCCGTTGGTAGGGAGGCTTGCGAGCCTCAGAGATACAGATGGCCGAACCGTAGGTGCAACCACAACGGAGGGGTATCTGTTGAGAGGCCAGACAAACGTGTGGTTCCTGAAGATGGGCAGCAGCCTTTTCAGTAGTGGCAGGGGCAACAGTCTGGATGATTGACTGACCTGGCCTTGCAATATTAACCAAAACGGCCTTGCTGTGCTGGTACTGCGAACGGCTGAAAGCAAGGAGAAAATACGGCTGTAATTTTTCCCGAAGGCATGCAGCTTTACTGTATGGATAAATGATGATGGCGTCCTCTTGGGTAAAATATTCCGGAGGTATAATAGCCACCATTCGGATCTCCGGGCGGGGACTACTCAAGAGGACGGCGTTATTAGGAAAAAGAAAACTGGCGTTCTACGGATCGGAGCGTGGAATGTCAGATCCCTTAACCGGGCAGGTAGATTAGAAAATTTAAAGGGGTTTGGATAGGTTAAAGTTAGATATAGTGGGAATTAGTGAAGTTCGGTGGCAGGAAGAACAAGACTTTTGGTCAGGTGAATACAGGGTTATAAACACAAAATCAAATAGGGGTAATGCAGGAGTAGGTTTAATAATGAATAGGAAATTAGGAATGCGGGTAAGCTACTAAAAACAGCATGGTGAACGCATTATTGTGGCCAAGATAGACACGAAGCCCACGCCTACTACAGTAGTACAAGTTTATATGCCAACTAGCTCTGCAGATGATGAAGAAATTGAAGAAATGTATGATGAGATAAAAGAAATTATTCAGGTAGTGAAGGGAGACGAAAATTTAATGGTCATGGGTGACTGGAATTCGAGAGTAGGAAAAGGGAGAGAAGGAAACATGGTATGTGAATATGGATTGGGGCTAAGAAATGAAAGAGGAAGCCGCCTGGTAGAGTTTTGCACAGAGCATAACTTAATCATAGCAAACACTTGGTTCAAGAATAATGAAAGAAGGTTGTATACATGGAAGAATCCTGGAGATACTAGAAAGTAGCAGATAGATTATATAATGGTAAGACAGAGATTTAGGAAAGAAGGTTTTAAATTGTAAGACATTTGCAGGGGCAGATGTGGACTCTGACCACAATCTATTGGTTATGAATTGTAGATTAAAACTGAAGAAACTGCAAAAAGGTGGGAATTTAAGAAGATGGGACCTGGACAAACTGAAAGAACCAGAAGTTGTGCAGAGTTTCAGGGAGAGCATAAGGGAACAATTGACAGGAAAGGAGGAAAGAAGTACAGTAGAAGAAGAATGGGTAGCTTTGAGGGATGAAGTAGTGAAGGCAGCAGAGGATCGAGTAGATAAACAGCCGAGGGCTAGTAGAACTCCTTGGGTAACAGAAGAAATATTGAACTTAATTGACGAAAGGAGAAAATATAAAAATGCAGTGAATGAAGCAGGCAAAAAGGACTACAAACGTCTCAAAAATGAGATCGACATTAAGTGCAAAATGGCTAAGCAGGGATGGCAGGAGGAGAAATGTAAGGATTTAGAGGCTTATCTCACTAGGGGTAAGATAGATAGTGCCTACACGAAAATTAAAGAGACCTTTGGAGAAAAGAGAGCCACTTGTATGAATATCAAGAGCTCGGATGGAAACACAGTTTTAAGCAAACAAGGAAAAGCAGAAAGGTGGAAGGAGTATATAGAGGGTCTATACAAAGGCGATGCACTTGAGGACAATACTATGGAAATCGAAGAGGATGTAGATGAAGATAAAATGGGAGATACGATACCGCGTGAAGAGTTTGACAGAGCACTGAAAGACCCGAGTCGAAACAAGGGCCCGGGAGTAGACAACATTCCATTAGAACTACTGACGGCCTTGGGAGAGCCAGTCCTGACAAAACTCTACCATCTGGTGAGCAAGATATATGAGACAGGCGAAATACCCTCAGACTTCAAGAAGAATATAATAATTCCAATACCAAAGAAAGCAGGTGTTGACAGATGTGAAAATTACCGAACTATCAGTTTAATAAGTCACAGCTGCAAAATACTAACTCGAATTCTTTACAGACGAATGGAAAAACTGGTAGAAGCCGAGCTCGGGGAATATCAGTTTGGATTCCGTAGAAATATTGGAACACGTGAGGCAATACTGACCTTACGACTTATCTTAGAAGAAAGATTAAGGAAAGGTAAACCTACGTTTCTAGCATTTGTACACTTAGAGAAAGCATTTGACAATGTTGACTTGGATACTCTCTTTCAAATTCTAAAGGTGGCAGGGGTAAAATACAGGGAGCGAAAGGCTATTTACAATTTGTACAGAAACCAGATGGCAGTTATAAGAGTCGAGGGGCATGAAAGGGAAGCTGTGGTTGGGAAGGGAGCGAGACAGGGTTGTAGCCTCTCCCCGATGTTATTCAATCTGTATATTGAGCAAGCAGTAAAGGAAACAAAAGAAAAATTCGGAGTAGGTATTAAAATCCATGGAGAAGAAATAAAAACTTTGAGGTTCGCCGATGACATTGTAATTCTATCAGAGACAGCAAAGGACTCGGAAGAGCAGTTGAACGGAATGGACAGTGTCTTGAAAGGAGAATATAAGATGAACATCAACAAAAGCAAAACGAGGATAATGGAATGTAGTCGAATTAAGTCCGGTGATGCTGAGGGAATTAGATTAGAAAATGAGGCACTTAAAGTAGTAAAGGAGTATTTCTATTTGGGGAGCAAAAAACTGATGATGGTCGAAGTAGAGAAGATATAAAATGTAGAGAGGCAATGGCAAAGAAAGCGTTTCTGAAGAAGAGAAATTTGTTAACATCGAGTATAGATTTAAGCGTCAGGAAGTCGTTTCTGAAAGTATTTGTATGGAGTGTAGCCATGTATGGAAGTGAATCATGGGCGAAATATAGTTTGGACAAGAAGAGAATAGAAGCTTTCGAAATGTGGTGCTACAGAAGAATGCTGAAGATTAGATGGGTAGATCTTATAACTAATGATAAAGTATTGAATAGAATTGGGGAGAAGAGAAGTTTGTGGCACAACTTGACCAGAAGAAGAGACCGGTTGGTAGGACATGTTCTGAGGCATCAAGGGATCACAAATTTAGCATTGGAGGGCAGCGTGGAGGGTAAAAATCATAGAGGGAGACCAAGAGATGAATACACTAAGCAGATTCAGAAGGATGTAGGTAGCAGTAAGTACTGGGAGATGAAGAAACTTGCACCGGATAGGGTAGCATGGAGAGGTGCATCAAACCAGTCTCAGGACTGAAGACCACAACAACAACAATTATTATTGTCCAGAGAGAATTCAGTACACGGTCTCGTCTCGTGTTACTGTGTTCACAGTCGTAGGATATTACAGTTTTTCCTGAACTCGGTCTTTATTAAAAAAGTTTCATTGAAAAAATTCACTACTATGAATGGTCACACGTAAGCCCGATAATAAATGTCCAAACAGGGTTTGTAATCTAAAGTCAAGTTGCGACACGATGTTTGAATTGTAGCTTCGGCAACAACTCTTCGGAAAATGAAATTAATGATATCAATCTTCTATCGAGAGAGATGTTCGCTGGGTGTTAGCGTTATCTCAGTTTTCATGTTTTAGACAATAAATTATACGAACCAAAATTTACATTTAACTAGCCCGGCTTCCAATGAAGTTAGCTATGTCAAACAGCGGCGCATGAACTTAAGAGATGCGAATAATCAAGACTCAAACGCTAAAATCTCAGACAGTAAAACCACGAACACAAAGACTCGCAGATGCTAGAAAATCGCAAATACTAAAGATTCCCGCACGCTAAAAGCACGCAGACGCTAAGAACGTTAGCAATACGTGCTGTGAGTTTATAAAGTACTCGTGAAACAAAAAGTACGTTAGTAACTCTTTGAATAGAGCTCCTTGCTACTTTACATGTAATGTTCTATTCCATTGGCCCTTATTACATTTTTATTTAATTTTCGCTGCTTTAGAACGAGTGGGTTGTTTGGAGTAGGAGACCAGACAGCGAGGTCATCGGTCTCATGGGCTCAGGGAAGGAAGTCGCACGTGCCCTTTCAAAGGAACCATACCGGCATTTGCCAGGAGCGATTTAGGGAAATCACGGAAAACCTACATCAGGATGGCCGGACGCGGGATAGAATCATCGTCCTCCCGAATGCGTTAGAACGGGAATTCGTTATTCTATATGAAATATGGGAGATGTTTGTGGCCAGTTCGAATAAATTTTTGTTTAAAAAGCGCTAGATATGTAACATGTGGTTGCATGTCACTGTGAGATGTTCCCATACCTACTCGTCGCCCGCATATGATTTCAGCACGATGGAGCCCCCCGCGCATATCAGCAGACAAGTCAGGGCAGATCTGCAGACAACTTTCCCCGGCCGCTGGATTGGTCGCGGCGGGCGAGTCTCACGGTCACCGCAATCACCCGATCTGTACCAAATCAGTTTTTTCCTCTGGGGGTATCTGAAGGGCATGGAACACCTGTAAAAAATGTCGTGTGACTAGGGCCTCCAGTCGGGTAGACCGTTCTGCGACTTTCGCGTCGATGGGGTTGAAATGATGATGATTACGACAACACAACACCCAGTCCCTGAGCGGAGAAAATCTCCGACCCACCTGGAAATCGAACCAGGGCCCTTGGGATTGATATTCTGTCACGCTGACCACTTTTTTTTCATTTTGTTCGTTGTTCAACGTTGTGTTTGGTCGTTGCGGACATCACATGACTTTCGTTCAAGCTCGTTGTTGATCCTTTCACTCAGTTTTTTTATTACAGAGACCAACCAGCTCTCTGACCGAACACGCTGCGCCGTTCAATGCAGCGTCGATGTCAGGGGTGTCAAAATGAATCTGAACAAAACTTTGAGCGTCTCCTGTAGTGGGCGTCCATTTATGGCCTGTAACTTAAATAAGTGCATCGTCATTCATAAGCCCCGGATGGCGTTTCGCGACTCGCGGTTCCTGTTACTACTACCCTTGTATTCCAGATGTACCAAGTCAATTTGTAAAAGTTTCTTCGAATCACTCATAATATACATATATAAGAAGTGTACACTAGGTGACAGATACTTTTGCGTAAATAGTTGCAAAATCTCTGTGATAGTAGTCACTTCGTCACTTCGTCTGCGAGCACCTCTATCAAGGATAGTGTCAAACGTCAGTGCAAGCTGAACCGGTTTTCACTCATGCATAAGTAGCACGATTCAAGTTTGTTGCCCTTTGAGTTATTCCACAAATTTGATAAACTCTCTCTAGAGTGTGTCAGTTATTCACACGGATATTCCAAATCAATGAAAGCTCTCATCTCTATAATATCTGCTCCTTTAGCATTCATTTCCGTAGAAAAGTTACCACGGGCTTCATCGATGTAATTATTAGTACATCTTGCAATAATGCATATTACATTTTCATCCGAAAATAACTTCGTTATACCTATTTCTGTCTTTGTTATATGAGTTTAATTGTTTGATCCACGTAAATGTGTGATAATATTAAAAGATCTCGTTATAACATTGGTAGGATATTTAATTTTCCTTCATTTACTATTACATCTTTTCCTAAAAGAAATAATTCCTCTTGAATTATTTATTTCTGTGGTTCATGTTCATCATTACTGATACCTCTTTAACTGTTTCTGAATCATGACCACTTTCATGTAAACAATTCTCTTTCTCTGAGTCAGCAATATCAGTGTCAGCATCATTATTACTCACCTCATCGAACGATTCCAGTCGTACTGCAGATCCTCTGCCTAACGATGTGTAGGTTCTTTTTTTTTACCTTCTACATTTATTCCAAAAATTAAAAGCATACAGAATATTTAGTTTTTGTATTCTAGATAAAGAGCTGATTAATTGTAATTAGTGCCGACACGCCTAAAATTACGCACGTGAAAGCTGGATTGAACATAGGAAAGCAGTAAAGTGACACATACGTTCTTTGTTTCAGATTGTAGGAGCAGTGCATGGGTGGATTACAGGTGTCCTCCAAGCTTTATTAATGTTTCATACACAATGCAACCCAGCGTAGATGAAAGGCAATGATGGCTGTGGCTAATGGATGGAGAGTTAATGGAAAGGTAATGAAAATGGTGCAGACTCATTCCAGCGCAGTCAGACAAAATAGAGAGGCCAAGCCATGTAGATGATGACTGTCGACTGCGCGAGTAACGGAGGTTTAAAGAATGTAAAATTTATTCATTTATTATAGGCTGTTGAGAATAAAAGTCATGAACCTGGCATATTCTTGTTGATGTTGTTGCACATGACGACGGGCTGAGTTCATAGACCGAAAGTATTTCTGGCAATTATTAGGAAACTTTTTTCCCTTTTGTTACAATTTTGAACTGTAACGAAATTATGCCTTGTTCGATTTCTGATTTCTCGTCACTGTTATGTACAAGAAACTGTGGGTACGATTATTCAGAGGAAACTTTAACATATACGTTCTCCCTGTTATAGTGGTACTCTGGTCCGACTGCAGTCAGTTCATTTTTGAATTAGACATCTGTTTTTAAATTGTTCGCATTCTGTGGGTTGCCTAGTGTAATTTTATTATGTTATACGAAAGTTCAAGAATTTTTGGTTCCCTCGTCTCATAAGGTCGCGGGTTTGCGATTTCGGAGTCGGTGTGTTTCTCATTTTTCTGCCTTGGTAGTGGATGCCGTGATGCCAGTGTTTACTTGCAGCCAAGGATGGGTATAAGAGGGAAACGGTGTGCGTACGACGGCTGAAGAGTCATTGTTTCTCTCCCCCATTATGTCCGCGGGTTTGTGTCTTCGTTCAGATGGTTCAAATGGCTCTGAGCACTATGGGACTTAACATCTGAGGTCATCGGTCCCCCAGACTTAGATATACTTAAACCTAACCTAACCTTAGGACATCATACATATCCATGCCCGAGGCAGGATTCGAACCTGCGATCATTCAAATGGTTCAAATGGCTCTGAGCACTATGCGACTTAACTTCTGAGGTCATCAGTCGCCTAGAACTTAGAACTAATTAAACCTAAGTAACCTAAGGACATCACACACATCAATGCCCGAGGCAGAATTCGAACCTGCGACCGTAGCGGTCATTCGGCTCCAGACTGCAGCGTCTAGAACCGCACGGCCAGCCCGGCCGGCTGCGTCTTAGTGGTTGGTACATTTCTTATTTCTGCTGCCTTGCTTGTGTATGCTGTGTTGTAGGGGTTAACTTACAGTCAAACACAGGTGTTCCAAGGAAACGGTGAGCACCTCTGTTACGTGTAGGTAAATGGCCTTAAAGGCTGTTCGCATTTGCGAAATCGTTTAGTGAAATTCAGACTGGGATCTCGCGTGGAATGCCTATTACCTCTCTTCAGGGATGATTGAAATTTCCATCAGCATACCGCGTTAAATTTCAAGCCCGAGCTATATTCAGCTATGCGGTACATACGCATTTTTAAAACGTGACTACGCCTATTCAGGCTGTTTTATTTCTAGACCATGCCCTCTTAGACAAATTATAGATTCAGGTGTATCTTCTGAAGAAGGCTCAATTATTTGGGCTGAGACCTAGGTAAAGGTTGGTTTCATTACCGCAATCGAGGCTGATAGTTTCTTATATATTAGATTATCAGGATTGCTCACTGGGCTGCAATGTTGAAGGTACAAAAATAAAAATAATGATCCAATTTATAATCCGGGGCATCGTTTGAACAATTTACTTGCTAAATGGCACATAATATACCTCGAAAACTTCGACAGTCGTTTCTCAGAAACTGTCGAGTGTCTATGAAAAGGCTTATGTTGACCCCTCTTCCACTGAGCGAGGTTATGGCACTTGGCCGTGTTCTCCTCGTTTGCGCTATGTATACTTTACGCTAGATGTCAGCCGCTCCACTCACCGTCTCCAGCGAGGGGCTGGGTGCCCTCCGCGGCGGCAACGCTGGAGAGCAGGACGGGTGGGTGCGAACGGCCGAGGCGGTTCTCGGCGAAGACGGCCAGCTGGTAGCGGCCCGGGCGCAGCCCCGACACCGTGAAGCGCGGGCTGGCGCCGCGCACCAGCTGCAGCGGCGCGCCGCCGGGGGCCGCCTGGTCGCTCATCGCGCCCGGCTCCGTGACGCGCGACTCCTCGGACTCGTCCAGCGGCCGCACCTGCCGGCAACGGCCTCTCCTGTAACCCCAACCTCCAGCCCAAGTAAATACAGGTGACCTAACACATTTCTCAGTATGGCACTGCATTTTATTCTGAAATACACTGAGCACCAAAATTAAACGATCACTTTTTCGAAATCCCGCAATTGTCTCCCATTCCAAAAGCATAGTTTGAAATTTCAGTCAGAGGTACCTACTGGTGTCAAAGATGCTCGAAGAGGTTGCCTAACCATCAGGCGTTAGTGCAGTGTCTCGATTAAACTGGTGTCGAAGTTCCTGACATTTTTAATGTGCTCGACAGACGTGCGTGGGTGTCACCGACGCTGTTGCTGAACTGGGCGGTCTCTTAGAGGGCTCCTTTGCAGTTTTAGTCAAGGAGTAGGACCAAACGACCGCCCTACCAGCCCTCAAGTCAAGAAGTGAAGCAGAAGCGCTCAACAGGCATAAAAGCCCTTTGAAGCTTCGGCTCACGTTCAAATTTCATCGAATGGTTTCGTAGTGGTTCCATCCGGTATACTAGAACAAACATTGTGGTCTCATTACCCCGCCAAAGGGCTCAGATCAGGTTCAGTGGGTTGCAACTCTACGATATGCTTAGAGTTAAAAGCCGAGGGATTGGCAACAGTGTCGAGCCCCGTGGTAAAAACTGCTGTTTTTAAAAGCGCGCCGCAGCGCGTAGTGTGAAGCAGTCGGCCTCCGGTTCTGACGGTGGCGCCGCTGTGGCAGTCGCAGCTTTGGTGTCTCCTTCTGGTGAGAAACGGGAAAGGTTGGCTGTTCACGTGTATTTAAGGAGCGCTATGAGTGGTCTAGGGGATGCCGGCACGGTAGCTCAGCGTGTTCGGTCGGAGGGTTAGCTGCCCTCTGTAATAAAAAAACTGAGTTAATGGATCATCAACGAACAAAAACGGATGTCTTACGACGTCCGCCCCGAGCAGATGCAACGAACAATGATATATATATATATATATATATATATATATATATATCGGGGCGGTTAGTAGACCCGCAACCGAGCGCCTCCCCAGGTGGCGGATAGGGGAATGCCTCCTAGATATAGGTGGTACCGAGGAAATGAAATACTCGGGGCGGACCAAAACTACTAGTAGCGTCTGTTCCCACAGTGGGCGGCTACAAAAGGCGTCTGCTCCACATGTCAGTGGCGGCCTCAACCAACCTCCTGATCTGGAAAGTCAGGTTGTACTCGGCAGCATGCCATACATCCAACTACTAAACATCATGATGGTACAACGAGAAAAATCTCATTACCCCGGGCCCCAGTCAATAGACTGGGATTGTCGTGAGCATCGGATTCCGGGGGCTCACGGACATCATGAGAAGAATCGGAGCTTCTCAAACTCCCTCAAGACCAAACGCAAACACTACATCGGCACACTCAACGTGAACACACTGATGAAGACAGGAAAGATGAAACAACTGACAGACACTCTCGAAAAATTTCAAATCAAAATATGTGCACTGCAAGAAACACGATTCACAGACGAAGACCATTTCAACACGGAGAATTTCGGAATATACAAAGGAAAACCATCGAGACAACTGAAAAACCTAAGGCTTTTTGGCACAGGATTTGCAGTACACAGGTCCATCACGGACAGCATAATCGACTTTTCGTCACCAAACGAAAGAATCAGCACCATCACAGTGAAATCAGCCAATAAATCCTACACAATAATCAACGCACATGCACCAACTAATGACTACAACAGGAAAAACCCGGACGAAATTGATGACTTCTGGACGACAATGGAAGAAACTATCAGAAAAATTCCTGCACATAGAGTCAAAATAATACTGGGAGACTTCAACGCCAAACTCGGAAAAGAAAAGATATACAGACATATCACAGGAAAACATACTCCACACAAGGACACCAACAAAAACGGAAAACATCTGATAGACTTTTGCAAAAGCCACGACCTCGCCATTATGTCAACAAAATTCAAGAAACCAACACGAAAACTTACCACATGGAAATTCCCCAGCGGAAAGCAAGAACTACAAATCGACCACGTAATAGTGCAGAAAGACTCACAAAAAGAAATTTTGAACATAGACACCCGTAAAGGCTACTTCGACTCAGACCACCACCTACTACAGATCAGGATTCGTCCTTTGCCCAAGAAAAAGCTCCAGAAGAACAAAATTGTTAGACCAGATCCAGAATACGTTACTTTAAACCAGACACAAATATTACACAAAATTAAAATGGAGAAAACGACAGACTGGACACAACTTTCACGAAGAATCCGAGAGGCCATGAAACTAGCACAAGCACCACGAACACGGAAACACCGTTGGTGGAACCACACATGTGACCAAGCTATTGACCAACGAATCAGTGCATGGAAAAAATTTAGTTGCCATAAATCCCAAGAGAATTGGATGAACTTCTTGAAAACACAGAAGCAATCAAGCAAAATCATTCGCAGTGAAAAACGACAGTATGACAAACGGCGACTGACAGAGATCGAATCAGACTTCATGAAGAACAATACAAGAAACTTCTACAGAACGTTCAGAGAAAATATGACTGGATATCAACCACCCAACTTGTGCTTCAGAAGACCGGATGGAACCCTAGAAACCAATACCAAAAACAATTGTGACATTCTGGCAAAGTACTTTGAAAAACTGCTCAACACGGACCCCCCCATGGAAGAAATGATGACAGAAACGAGCACATACAATCCAGATAGTGAACCTCCAACTCTAGAAGAAGTTAAAGAAATAATAAAGTCACTCAAGAATCGTAGAGCACCAGGAGAAGATGGCATCATCGCGGAAATCTGGAAGTTACAAGACCCAGAACTCACCATAGACATCCACAGGATCTTGGAAGACATCTGGAAGACCATGAAAATTCCTGACGACTGGAAAACTGCCCTGATACACCCACTACACAAAAAAGGTGACAAGACTAACCCGAACAACTACAGAGGAATATCCCTACTACCGGTCACATACAAGATCCTCTCTAAAGCTTTACTGAACAGACTAGAATGCCAAACCGACCACTTGATTGGGGAATACCAAGCAGGCTTCCGTAAAGGGCGGTCTTGTGCGGAACAAATTTGGAACCTGAAAATGATTTTACAACACAAACAGAACCTGATCATTACCTTTGTTGACTTCAAAAAGGCGTACGACTCTATCGACCGGAAAACTCTCTTCAAAATTCTAGCAGAATACAAAGTAGACAACAAAACACGGGCTATCATAGAGCAAACTTTAACCAACACGACCTCCAAAGTAAAGTTCTGTGGGGAACTATCAGAGCCCTTTGAAATTCGCACAGGTGTCCGACAAGGCGATGGCCTCTCACCTCTCCTTTTCAATCTGGTGTTAGATAAGGTCATAAGAGAATGGGAAACATCACAACAGGGGATAACCTTAGGAAACCTACAGATTAAATGCCTGGCTTTTGCAGACGATTTGGCGATTGTCACGAAAGGTATAAAGGAAACAAAAGACGCTATTGAAAAACTGCACGAAATCGCTTCCAAAACTGGACTACAGATCTCTTACGAAAAGACACAGTTTATGAGCACAAAGAAACTCTCATCTCTGAACACAAAGTATGGCACGATTTACAAAACAGCAAACTTCAAATACCTCGGTGAAACACTACAAATGAGTGGACATAACAGAGACTCAAATGAAGAAAGAAAGACTAAACTGGACAAGGCATACAAAGTAGTGTGGAATCATTACAACAAGAAGTCTATCTCACAAAAAGCCAAATTACGCCATTACGACACGGTGGTGCTCCCCGAGGCACTATATGCAGCAGAGACCACACTAATCCGAGGGCATACACGTATCGGACAATTAGAAAAAGTAGAACGGAAAATACTTAGGAAAATATTTGGCGCAACTAACAACAATGGAATATGGATCAAGAAACCTACAGAGGAACTGTACAAACATACGGAGACAATCACAGAAAAGATTAGAAAACGCAGACTACAATTCTATGGACACCTACACAGAATGCCATCACACAGGCTGACCAAACAGATCTTTGACTGGGTAACCACTAGAAACAACAAATGGGTGGCAGAGGTAGAAAACGACCTGAACCAGCTCAACATAACAGCAGACACAATAAACGACAGAATAAAGTTCAGAAACATCATTAAGAAAAGTAAACTACATGAGATACAATGCGACAAACGAACAGGCATAAAATGGACCGAAGAACGCAAGCAAAATCACAGCCAGAAGATGAAAGAAATATGGGCAACCAAAAAGGCAATCAAGATGAAGCCGAAGACACGAAGCCGACAAGAAGCATGGACAGAGGACCGGAAACAGAAACACAGCGAGCGAATGAGGGAAGTTTGGGCAGCAAGGAAGGCAGCAAAAGGAACTGGCCATGTAGTTTAGTCCAAATGCGCTCTTTAAGGGCAAAACACCAATAATAATAATATATATATATATAAAGGGTAGCGTCTTTGATTCATAATCAAAACGTCTTCGGTCCCGGGTTCGATCCCCGCCACTGCCTAAATTTTGATAAATAAACGGCATTGGCGGCCGAAGAGTTCCGGTAAGAAGTCAGCCTCATTCTGCCAACGGCCTTGTCAAAGAGGGCGGAGGAGCGGATATTGGTTCAGGGCACTCTATTGTCCTAGGGGTGGGAAATTGCCCCTAAAGGCGGAAGAATCAACAATGATCAACGACATGAGGATGCAGAAGACAATGGAAACCACTGCATTAAAGACACGTAACGTGTCTCCACAGGACATGTGGCCTGTAATTGAAGAAGTGTCATGATGATCTCTCCACTGGCAAAAGATTCCGGAATAGTCTCCCATTCGGATCTCCGGGAGGGGACTGCCAAGGGGGAGGTTACCATGAGAAAAAGATTGAATAATCAACGAAAGGATAACGTTCTACGAGTCGGGGCGTGGAATGTCAGAAGCTTGAACGTGGAAGGGAAACTAGAAAATCTGAAAAGGGAAATGCAAAGGCTCAATCTAGATATAGTAGGGGTCAGTGAAGTGAAGTGGAAGGAAGACAAGGATTTCTGGTCAGATGAGTATCGGGTAATATCAACAGCAGCAGAAAATGGTATACAGGTGTGGGATTCGTTATGAATAGGAAGGTAGGGCAGAGGGTGTGTTACTGTGAACAGTTCAGTGACCGGGTTGTTCTAATCAGAATCGACAGCGGACCAACACCGACAACGATAGTTCAGGTATACATGCCGACGTCGCAAGCTGAAGACGAGCAGATAGAGAAAGTGTATGAGGATATTGAAAGGGTAATGCAGTATGTAAAGGGCGACGAAAATCTAATAGTCATGGGGACTGGAATGCAGTGGTAGGGGAAGGAGTAGAAGAAAAGGTTACAGGAGAATATGGGCTTAGGACAAGGAATGAAAGAGGAGAAAGACTAATTGAGTTCTGTAACAAGTTTCAGCTAGTAATAGCGAATACCCTGTTCAAGAATCACAAGAGGAGGAGGTATACTTGGAAAAGGCCGGGAGATACGGGAAGATTTCAATTAGATTACATCATGGTCAGACAGAGATTCCGAAATCAGATACTGGACTGTACCCAGGAGCAGATATAGACTCAGATCATAATATAGTAGTGATGAAGAGTAGGTTGAAGTTCAAGACACTAGTCAGGAAGAATCAATACGCAAAGAAGTGGGATACGGAAGTACAAAGGAATGACGAGATACGTTTGAAGTTCTCTAACGCTATAGATACAACAATAAGGAATAGCGCTGTAGGTAGTACAGTTGAAGAGGAATGGACATCTCTAAAAAGGGCCATCACAGATGTTGGGAAGGAAAACATAGGTACAAAGAAGGTAGCTGCGAAGAAACCATGGGTAACAGAAGAAATACTTCAGTTGATTGATGAAAGGAGGAAGTACAAACGTTCCGGGAAAATCAGGAATACAGAAATACAAGTCGCTGAGGAATGAAATAAATAGGAAGTGCAGGGAAGCTAAGACGAAATGGCTGCAGGAAAAATGTGAAGACATCGAAAAAGATATGATTGTCGGAAGGACAGACTCAGCATACAGGAAAGTCAAAACAACCTATGGTGACATTAAAAGCAACGGTGGTAACATTAAGAGTGCAACGGGAATTCCACTGCTAAATGCAGAGGAGAGAGCAGATAGGTGGAAAGAATACATTGAAAGCCTCTATGAGGGTGAAGATTTGTCTGATGTGATAGAAGAAGAAACAGGAGTCGATTTAGAAGAGATAGGGGATCCAGTATTAGAATCGGAATTTAAAAGAGCTTTGGAGGACTTACGGTCAAATAAGGCAGAAGGGATAGATAACATTCCATCATAATTTCTAAAATCATTGGGGGAAGTGGCAGCAAAACGACTATTCACGTTGGTGTGTAGAATATATGAGTCTGGCGACATACCATCTGACTTTCGGAAAAGCATCATCCACACAATTTCGAAGACGGCAAGAGCTGACAAGTGCGAGAATTATCGCACAATCAGCTTAACAGCTCATGCATCGAAGCTGCTTACAAGAATAATATACAGAAGAATGGAAAAGAAAATTGAGAATGCGCTAGGTGACGATCAGTTTGGCTTTAGGAAAAGTAATGGGACGAGAGAGGCAATTCTGACGTTACGGCTAGTAATGGAAGCAAGGCTAAAGAAAAATCAAGACACTTTCATAGGATTTGTCGACCTGGAAAAAGCGTTCGACAATATAAAATGGTGCAAGCTGGTCGAGATTCTGAAAAAAGTAGGGGTAATTTATAGGGAGAGACGGGTCATATACAATATGTACAACAATCAAGAGGGAATAATAAGAGTGGGCGATCAAGAACGAAGTGCTCGTATTAAGAACGGTGTAAGACAAGGCTGTAGCCTTTCTCCCCTCCCCCCCACCCCCCTGCCGGCCGCGGTTGTCTCGCGGTTAAGGCGCTCAGTCCGGAACTGCGCGACTGTTACGGTTGCAGGTTCGAATCCTGCCTTGGGCATGGATGTGTGTGATGTCCTTAGGTTACTTAGGTTTAAGTAGTTCTAAGTTCTAGGGGACTGATGACCACAGAAGTTAAGTCCATAGTGCTCAGAGCCATTTGAACCATTCGCCCCTACTCTTCAATCTGTACATCGAGGAGCAATGATGGAAATAAAAGAAAGGTTCAGGAGTGGAATTAATATACAAGGTGAAAGGATATCAATGATACGATTCGCTGATGACATTGCTATCCTGAGTGAAAGTGAAGAAGAATTAAATGATCTGCTGAGCGGAATGAACAGTCTAATGAGTACACAGTACGGTTTGAGAGTAAATCGGAGAAAGACGAAGGTAATGAGAAGTAGTAGAAATGAGAACAGCGAGAAACTTAACATCAGGATTGATGGTCACGAAGTCAATCAAGTTAAGGAATTCTGCTAGCTAGGCAGTAAAATAACCAATGATGGACGGAGCAAGGAGGACATCAAAGCAGACTCGCTATGGCATAAAAGGCATTTCTGACCATGAGAAGTCTACTAATATCAAATACCGGCCTTAATTTGAGGAAGAAATTTTTGAATATGTACGTCTGGAGTACAGCATTGTATGATAGTGAAACATGGACTGTGGGAAATCCGCAACAGAAGAGAATCGAAGCATTTGAGATGTGGTGCTATAGACGAATGTTGAAAATTAGGTGGACTGATAAGGTAAGGAATGAGGAGGTTCTATGCAGAATCGGAGAGGAAAGGAATATGTGTAAAACACTGATAAGAAGAAGGGACAGGATGATAGGACATCTGCTAAGACATGAGGGAATGACTTCCATGGTACTAGAGGGAGCTGTAGAGGGCAAAAACTGTAGAGGAAGACAGAGATTGGAATACGTCAAGCAAATAATTGAACACGTAGGTTGCAAGTGCTACTCTGAGATGAAGAGGTTAGCACAGGAAAGGAATTCGTGGCGGGCCGCATCAAACCAGTCAGTAGACTGATGACCAAAAAAAAAAAAAAAAAAATGAGCTCACCTCGGTCAGTCGGAGTGATTCTGGGTCAGTCACTCGGTCACCAGTTGCTGGTCAGTCTCTCGTCCGCATTTGTGCGGCAGTTTGTCTGTCGTCTGGAGTGCCAGTATGTCTGTCGTTCGGATCAACCTTTAAGGCCGGTTGGATCGATCGGTTGGTCGGTCGTGTACTGAGACACAAAATGCCTTGTCCGTCTTGAGCGTCGGCGCATATGAGGTGCCATGTGAGTACAGTGGGCCGCGCAGTATAGCGAGGGATAGTGGCTTCGCGGTCGACGCGAGAGCAACAGGAGTCAACCCACGACATCAGTCTGGCCGATGCGAGCTGCGACGCCCCCGTGTAACTGGTTCTCCGAGCGCTTCTGGATCCCTTCAGTTACTTTGTTGATAGTGCTCTGTCTGCATACTTGACCTGAAAATTTCCGAGTTTCGTTAATCCAACCTGTTCAAAAATGGCTCTGAGCACTATGGGACTTTTAACTACTGTGGTCATTAGTCCCCTAGAACTTAGAACTACTTAAACCTAACTCAACTGAGGACATCACACACATTCACGCCCGAGGCAGGATTCGAACCTGCGACCGTAGTGGTCGCGCGGTTCCGGACTGTAGCGCCTAGAACCGCTCGGCCACTCCGGCCGGAAATCCAACCTGTATCTTGTGGAGCTTGGCTCGGTCCTTTCCTGGTGCAGGGATGTCGTTTTGCCAGTGGGCGTGTTTCCTCTGCATGGTTCGGTCCGAGCCAGTATTTCCGCCGTCGTGTGTCTGGAAGTGAAAGGGAGACGCACCATCTGTGCAGTGGCGACGGAGCAGCAGTCGCGGACGGAGCAGCGAGCAGTCGGTCGGTTGATACGCACCAGGAAAGATGGGAGATCGGCGCGCCTTCCTGCGTCCGTTGAAGCGGCTGGCAGTTTTGTGGTGTCACCGCCAGACACCACACTTGCTAGGTGGTAGCCTTTAAATCGGCCGCGGTCCGTTAATATACGTCGGACCCGCGTGTCGCCACTGTCAGTGATTGCAGACCGAGCGCCGCCACACGGCAGGTCTAGAGAGACTTCCTAGCACTCGCCCCAGTTGTACAGCCGACTTTGCTAGCGATGGTTCACTGACAAGTTACGCTCTCATTTGCCGAGACGATAGTTAGCATAGCCCTCAGCTACGTCATTTGCTACGACCTAGCAAGGCGCCATTATCATTTGCTATTTATCTTGTGATGCATGTACCGTCAGACCGATGTTCACCAATTATGGATTAAAGTTAAGTATTCCAACAGCTACGTACTTTTTTTGCTAGTATAATTACTTTACCTGTTCCAGACCTCAAGCCAGCCTGCGTGAGCTTAAACACGTGCCTTTGGGCTTCACCTCATAGTGGCTTGGCTGTCTAGCCAAGTCACAACAAGTTTATTAGAAGTTAAGTGATTGGTGATATGTTGTTTTATTTACTTGTTAAATTCTACTTGTTTTCTTGGTGAAGTCACCAGCCGCTTTGTTTTGGGGTCGTCCCACCATTCTTCTCCGTTTGCCCACCCGCGGGAAGGTGGTTATTTATCAGTCGGGTGGTCCGTTTTTTCCTTGTGGAGTAGGGGCTGGTTAGAGCAACCTGCGGTTCGGGTTGTTCGGTAATCTCCCTATCAATCTGCCGTACGCTAACAGCTGCCTCTGTCACGTTTGTCGGATTCGGTGTATTAACGAATTTATTGCATGAAGTGTAACGGCCTAATTCCTGAAATATGTTTTTTATCTTGCCTGTCATCTTGAGAGACGTTAAATGTGTACTGTAGACCATGTTTGGCCAACCTTGTATAATTTTATGTAAGATTACATTTCATGGGCTTTTATTTAAATGGTCATTTTAGTATATAAAGTTGTCACCCTTCCACCGTAAGACTTTTCTTAGAAGTTAAAATCAAGTTGCACCTTCGGTGGCAAGTTAATCTTTTAATATTAGTGTTTTGTACCATTTCCATCCCTCCTACGGTCTGCATAGTTTGTGTGTTGGTGTGAATTGTTAAAGCTTTTACTTTAAGGTAATCTGGTGTGTTGCAAAAAAATAGCTCTGAGCGCTATGGGACTTAACTACTGTGGTTATCAGTCCCCTAGAACTTAGAACTACTTAAACCTAACTAACCTAAGGACATCACACACATCCATGCCCGAGGCAGGATTCGAACCTGCGACCGTAGCAGTCGCGCGGTTCCGGACTGGGCGCCTAGAGCCGCTAGACCACCGCGGCCGGCAGGTGTGTTGCAGATTTGCACCTGTGTAGTCTTTCAGAGGTTGTTGTGAACGGTCGTGACTACGGCCGTGTCAAAAGGGAGCGGCAGTGTTCTCAGCCCGAAAGCTCATACACTCAAAAATTTGTTTCTTTCAGCCTCTGAATAAATTGTAACTTGGTATTTAGAGGGTGCTTTCTGCTTATAATTTTAAATCTGTTTCTTAAAAAAGAAAGCTTTAGGAATAAAATTCCCATTTGTTAAATTCAATTTGATTTTGATTTCATCAGTTACTCTCTGGCAACTACTTCCACGCTCACATATTGTGATTAGATGTGTTAATGTTCTTGATGAATCGCTAGTAAATAAAGTAAATTCTTAAGAAAAAGTTTTCAAAGTAAATTCACGGTTCAGTCCTGTTGTTTATCGCACTACAAACTGCGAAATGTGTGGGTATCGACGCGTGGTTTCATTCACGCCCTTTATGCCACCCGTGAGGCCTTTTTGTTTTGATTCTGAGCGGCAGTGTATCTGAAACGTTTCGCTAGGCCACCCATTAGAAAACCGCGTGATTTCACCGCTGGTTGTCGCGGTTCTCAACTCCACCACAGAGGTGGTGAAAGAAGGGGCCAAGTGTGGGTAGGGAGGTGTGTAACGACCTCCCATCGTGTGACACGTCCATCGTACTGTTGGGTAGACCTGTGGTGAAATTTGGTACCAACGTGACATCACTGACCCATCTTACAGTTCAAATGCACATGTGAGGTGCGGCCTTTTTTTTCGTATGGCGAAGCGTCGATGAGTCCGAGGTGACGTCGAAGGGCGCCACCCTTTTGCACCTTTACAAAAAAGAGTTGTAGGCACCTCGGAGCCAAATTTCAAGCTAATGTCTCGGAATGGGAGACAATTGCGGGCTGTTGAAAAACTGCATAAACAGAAATTTTAAGTAATACACTGTACGATCAGAAGTATTCGGACACGTGTTAGTGGATATGAATATGGAATGTGTCCGCCCTTCGCCTTTACGACGGCTTGAACTCTGTTGGAGACACTTCCAATGATGTGACTGAATGTCTGTGCAGGAATGGTAGGCCAGCCGAAACGTTTTAAGTCATCCCAGACTCTCGCCCACTACTTCCTTGCAGGGATGTTAATGTCTACAGACCATTTCCTCGCAGATATTGCTTTATGATATGCTTCATTGACATCTCTTTCCTCTTCTTCTTCGTAGGTTAAAGCATGTTTCCTGCAGTAGGCCTCAATCTCCCCTGAAGTTGTCACTCCACCGTTTCTTTCGTTGGCCTGTATTTCTTTCTCAGCTTGTGATTCATTTCTTACGCCTTTCACAATCATCCGCTGAGCAACCTGTCTACGTGTCGGTTCCATTCATGCTTCCTCTTATTGACAACGTCATTAATGGAGACCAGTTTCCATTCTTTTCTAATGCTTTCACTTCTCTCTGTATCTCTCGGTGGCTCCTTGCAATTCTACTCAGGACTTTTGATTTCCGTGGTTTCCAAGTTGTAGCTAACTGTTAGATTCCGCTAAAGCCAACGAAGTATTTTTTTTTCTGAAAGCAAGGAATACATTGGTAATTAATATTTCTTTGTAAATTATGATTCTCGATTGTTTTAGTAAAAGGTGAAGTATGCTTCGTTGTCTTATCCTCCTCCGTACTCTGACCGACACACGAAGAAGTCCTGCACAACTTATTATCGACATGCTACGCTGAAATATTCATTATATGCTTTATGTTTTATTTAGTTGAAAAGATGATTGCTATCGCATTCCACTTTCTTACGTATTTTTTAAGTCTGCTAAATACGTCAGAAGTGGTTGGTTTACTGACGCAACGATTGCGCGTCATCACTGTGCTATGTTATATGAGTTTCAACATTTGGAATGCGATAGCAATCATCTTTCAACTAAATAAAACATAAAGCATATAATGAAAGCATATAATGCATCCAGTATTAGAATCGGAATTTAAAAGAGCTTTGGAGGACTTACGGTCAAATAAGGCAAAAGGGATAGATACGGAACCTGCAATCTGATGTCCTTACGAAGTCAAATTACATCATGCAAACCAGTAAATCGCGCTGAAACTTAACGTTAATAGGATCTTCCGTCTCCAACACCCCACTTATACCAGCAACAATAGCTGGCACTGAACGACACATCTGCTTGGTAACGAATGTATCTCGCACAATAAACTCTAGCTGGCACCAAAGGAAATACTTCCCTTAATTATACAATACCTCACGCGGAACTTTTTAATTTTTTGATCACAAATTATCCTCTCGCAGCCGACTATGTAATGCTAACGATCCTGTTTAAATTCTTAAAACAATACAGTGCTATCAAATTTAATTGTTCCCAAAAGGAGCCAGCATTATAAAGTCTTTTAATTTTTGAAGTTTCACGTCTTGTTTCAGCTGTGTATCTCATATTTTGCCTCATAATTGTTAAGAACACTATGGAGCTGTAATTTCCTTTGACCCTTACTATCTACTAGGCTGATTGAGTCAACGACATTCCGATTGTATTTTTTTTTTTTTTTTTGTGATATGTTACAATATAGCATCACCCGTCAATTGCGGTCTGACTGTGTTGGTGAGGCAGTAAATTTATGCACAGGGCAGTGACTGCGTCACTGCAATTCACTTTGGAGGTGTGGCGGTGGGACTTGTAGTCCCGTACCACAAGTCCCTAGTTTTTCCTTGACTTATGCGTTGCTCCATGGCGAGCGAAGAAAAGCAAGAAAATCGGAATGTGAGAGGACTTTGTTACGAGACAGAATAACTGGAGGGCATGTATGAACTGTGTGCAATGAAACAGTCATTGTTAGCCGCCATATTGTATGATTTGTGGTTTTTTGAGATTCACAAGCTATATGTAATGTTAATGTGGAGTTTAGTACCGGCCAGAATACAGTCTGTTGCACTTCAAAGGTAATTACTAGTATTTAATTTTGATCAAAGTATTCTGTAATGAACTAATACGTGCTACAAACTTATATAGGACTTCGAACATTTTTTGATCAATGTTTGTTGTAGAACCACCTTTAATAACACGGTCAAAAGCGTAGAGAAGGTTTTCTCTCCTAAAAAGAACTCATTTCACTCGTAGTCATCGAATGACCAAATGCGAATGGCAGTGTTACAATTCGAGAAGATCTTATACACGTTTTCCTTCTCTTATATCCCAAGAATTTTACAGGCAACAATCGGAGTCGGCAGCTGCTTCTCCACCACGATAGTAACTTGTCTACGTGTACGAAATTACGTACGCTGTGGGGATCATAGACGCCGCTAAGGATATTGTCCTTCACAGACACATAGACACAGTCACTACACACACCAGTTCAATAACAACGAGTTTAATCTTACCAGCTTAAAACATTAATTTCTTCTTTTGAGCGGTAATATTACAGAGCCAAAGAAAGTGGTAGACCTTCCTAATATCGTATAATACGGCCCCCGCGAGCACGTAGAAGTGCTGCAAAATGACGTGGCATGGACTCGCCTGATGTCTGAAGTAGGGCTGGAGGGAAGTGACACCATGAATTCAGCAGGGCTGTTCGTAAATACGTAGGAGTACGAGGGGGTGGAGACCTCTTCTGAACAACATGTTGTAAGGCATCCCAGATATGCTCAGTAATGTTCATGTCTGGAGTGTTTGGTAGCCAGCGGAAGTGTTTAAACTCAGAAGAGTGTTCCTGGAGCCACTCTGTAGCCACTCTGTAGCGGTGGGGTGTCGCATTGTCCTGCTGGAATTGACCAAGTCCGTCGGAATGCACAATGGACATGAGTGGATGCAGGTGATCAGACCGAATGTTTACGCACGTGTCACCTGTCAGAGTCGTATCTAGACGTACCAGGGGTCCCATATCATTCCAACTGCGCAGCCCCGCAACACTACAGAGCATCCACCAGCTTGAACAGTCCGCTGCTGACATGAGGGTTCATGGATTCATGAGGTTTTCTCCATACCTGTACACAACCATCCGTTCGATGCAATTTGAAACGAGACTCGTCCGACCAGTTAACATGTTTCTAGTCTTCAACAGTCCAGTGTCGATGTGATGGGCGCAGGCGAGGCGTAAGTCTTGTGTCGTGCAGTCATCAAGGATACACATGTGGGCCTTCCGCTCCGGAACCCCGTATCAGTGATCCCAGAATGAGATTTTCACTCTGCAGCGGAGCGTGCGCTGATATGAAACTTCCTGGCAGATTAAAACTGCAGGAGAGCATCTGTTAAGTTTGGAAGGTAGGAGACGAGGTATTGGTAGAAGTGAAGCTGTGAGGACGGGGCATGAGTCGTGCTTGGGTAGCTCAGATGGTAAAGTACTTGCCCGCGAAAGGCAAAGGTCCCGAGTTCGAGTCTCGGTCCGACACACAGTTTTAATCTGACCGGAAGTTTTATATCAATGATGTTTGGTGGAATGGTTCGCACGCTGACACTTGATGGCCTAGCATTGAAATCTGCAGCAATTTTTGGAAGGGTTGCACCTCTGTTATGTTGAATGATTCTTTTCAGCCGTCGTTGGACCGGTTCTTGCAGGATCTTTTTTCGGTCACAGCGATGATGGACATTTGATGTTTTACGGATTCCAGATTTTCGCGGTACACTCGTGAAATGGTCGTACGAGAAAATCCCCACTTCATCATTACCTCAGAGATGCTGCGTCCCATCGCTCGGTCGCCGACTATGACACCAAGCTGAAACTCACTTAAAACTTGATAACCTGTCATGGTAGCAGCAGTAAGCGATCTAATAACTGCGACAGACACTTGTTGTCTTATATAGGCGTTGCCGACGGCCTCGCCGTATTCTGCCTGTTTACGTATCTATGTATTTGAATATACATGCCTATACCAGTTTCCTAGGTGCTTCTGGGTTTACTCTTGCCTTTGATTATTTTCCTAGGTGTTTGGTTTTCCAGCTTGTATCTTTTAAACACTTTGTCACACTGTAATCTTTTCTAATCCCATTTTCGACGTTTTACTGCTGAAAAATTAAGTACTTAAGTATTTATTAATTTTACCATGTACTTTCAGTTTGCATCTTTCTGTTTACACAGAAAAGATCATACTCGTACATTTGATTTTTTAATTGGATGTATCCATTTCAGGTTTTGGACAGCCACTTTAAATGTATGTAAAATATGTCTTCAGTGTTCGCTAGCAGAACTGCCTGGTCAGCATGATAAGGTATTCTTTCTGAAGTTATTTTTACTTGGAATTAAAGTGGACCATACGTAAATTATAATGCTTCTTAAATTGAGTAAACTACTTTGGCAAATATTTTAAATTTCTTAACTTCTGAAATGGCGCATTCTTACTTCGGGGTGTAATTGCTACAGGCCACGACGTAATGATTTGAGGAGATCAATTATCAGGCAAAAGGTTCCTCTTCTCGTTACGAACAGTATTAAACATATCTGGCAACATGGTAAACTTCTTTCATTAACACTTTTGAAATTCTCCCTAACTATTATTGGACTGAGGCGCATGCTACTGCTCGTTATCTTCACAGTGCCTTTGCTAACACTGCATCACCGTAACTCCACAGACTTAATTTTGCCTGGGTCTTTGGAGTTACTGACTATCGACCTCACTGTTAACCCGTTAATGGTTAAAATATATTTTGATAAAGATTAAAAACTGTCTTCTTTCGTCATAAATAGTGTACTGTCAGTATAAAAGAAAATAAGGTTACCAGCTTTGAAAATCGTTGAAGTGAGACACGTGTGTCCCAAGAAATTAACTAGATCCATGTTTTATGTGAACCTAGGAATTTCAGAGTACAATTTTTAATTTTAGTAAGATTTTATCAGAATGAAAAATACGGAAAAAATACAACAAAACATTGCCAAAACACATTTACTCTCCTGACACTGAAGAACATGAAATATTGCACACAACATAACATTTTAAGAAAGCTTTGACATACCACACACCAAGGTTTACTACAGTGTACGGCGTTTTATGGGGCATATGGGCCCCATTACATACAAATTATCTATAAAACACGTGAATTACTAAGGTGTGCAGTAATGTCTCAAACTATGTGTGTGAATTATTATTTTTTTTTTTTGAGTCATCAGCCTGCTGACTGTCTGACTGGTTTTGATGGGGCCAGCCACGAATTTCTCTCCTGTACCCAACTCTTCATCTCGGCGAAGCACTTGCAACTTACGTCCTCAATTACTTGCTCGATGTATTCAAGTCTCTGTCTTCCACTAAAATTCTTTAACCTCTAAAACTCCCTTGAATACCGTGGAAGGTATTCCTTGCTATCTTAAGAGATGTCCTACCAAACTGTCCCTTCTTCTTGTCTCTATTTTCCACATATTTCTTTCCTCGCCAGTTCTGTAGAGAACATTCTAAGGCCTTACCTTATCAGTCGACCTAATCTTCAAGATCCTTCTGTAGCACCACATCTCTAATGCATAGTTTTTGTTTTGTTTTTCGCTTTTCCCACAGTCCTTGTTTCACTACCATACAAAGCTGTGCTCCAGACGTACGTTCTCAGAAATTTATTCCTCAATTTAACATCTATCTCTGATACTCGTAGACTTCTCTTGGCCAGGCGTGCCCTTTTTCCAGAGCTGATCTGCTTTTTATGTCCTCCTTGCTCCGTCCGTTATGGGTGACCATTAATCGTGATGTTAAGTTTCTCGCTGTTCTCATTTCTGCAAGTTCTCATTATTTCTGTCATTCTTCTATCTAATCTCCATACTTTGTACTTATTAGACCGTTCATTTCATTCAGCAAATCTTTTAACTCTTCTTCACTGTCACTGGAGACAGCAATGTCATCACCGAGTCTTATCAGTGGTATCCTTTCACCTTGAATTTTAATTCCAGTCTTGAACTTTTCTTTCATTTCTGGCATTGCTTCTCCGATGTCCAGATTGAACAGTAGTAGCAAAAAACGACGTCCTTGTCTTACACCCTTTTTAATCCAGGCACTTCGTTCTTGGTATCCAACACTTACTGTACCCTCTTGTGTCTTGTACATATTGTGTATTACCCATCTTTCCCTATAGCCTACCCCTATTTTTCTCAGAATTTCAAATGTCTTGCACCATTTGACATTGGCTAACACTTCCTCCAGGCCGACGAATCCTTTGAATGTGTCTTGAATTTTCTTTAGTTTTGCTTCCATGATCAGTCTCAACATGAGAATTGCATATCTTTCCTGAAGCTAAAATGATCGTCATGTAATGCATCATCAGTTTTCTATTCCATGTTTTATGGCTGGCTGTGCGATGATTCTCGCACTTGTCTGCTCAAGCAAATTTCGGAACTGTTTGGATGATGCTTTTCCGAAAGTCAGATGGCATATCGCCAGACATATACAGTCTACACACCAATGTGAATAGTCGTTCTGTTGCCACTTTCCCCAGCTATTTTAGAAATTCTGTTGGAATTTTATCTGTTCTTTTTGCCTTTCTTGATTTGAAGTCTTACAGAGCTCTTTTAAATTCCCATTCTAATACTGGATCCCTTATCTCTTTTATATCAACTCCTCTTTCTCTTCTATCACGTCATCAGACAAATCTTCCCCATCTTCGAGGCCTTCAGTGCCCTCTTTCATTACCTATACGCACTCTCCTCTGCTTTAACAGTGTAATTCCCATTGCACTCTTAATGTCACCCCCCTTGCTTCCAGTTTCAACAAAGCATGTTTTCACATTTCTATACGCTGAGTCCGTCTCTCCGACTACCAGTTGTTTTTGTTTTTTTATTTCTTCACATTATTCATAGAGCCATTTCGCCTTAGGTTTCCCGCAGTTCCTATTTATTTTAATCGTAAGTAGCTTGTATTTCTCTATTCCTGAATTTCCCTGCACGTTTTTGCTGTTTCTTCTTACATCGGTCACCTGCAGTATTTCTTCTGTTACCGATGTTTTCTTCGCTGTCACCTTCAATATACCCATGTTTTTTCTTTCCAACTTCCGTGATTGTTCTTTTTAGAGATTCCATTCTTCTTCAACTGAACTACCTACTGAGCTATTTTTTTATCGCAGTATCTATAGCCATTGAGAACTACAAGCGTACCTTCCTTAGTACTTCCGTGTCCCACTTCTCCTGGTATTGATTCTTCCTGACTAGTTTCTTAAACTTTAGCCAACTCTTCAACACTACTACATTGTGATCTGCGTCTATATCTGCTCCTGGGTACGCCTCACAATCCAGTATCTGATTTCGGTATCTCAGCTTGACCATGATGCAATCTAACTGAAGGCTTCCCGTATCTCACGGCCATTTCCACGTATACCTCCTCCTTTTGTGAATCTTTAACAGAATTTCGCTGTTCCTAGCTTAAATTTATTGCGGAACTCAGTTAATCTTCCTCCTCTCTCATTCCAAGTGCCAAGCCCAATTCTCCCGTAACCTTTTCTTTTACTCCTTTCTCTGCAACCACATTCCAATTCCCCACGACTATTAGACATTCATCTCACTTTCCGTGCTGAATTACCCGTTCAGTATCCTCATATATGTACCTTCTCCGTCTCTTCACCTTCCGCTTGCGCCGTCGGCATGTATACCTGAACTATCGTTATTTTAAAGGAATCCTACTATCGTTATATCATTTTCTGCCACTGTTGATATTATCCAGTACTCGTCTGACCAGAAAGCCTTGTCTTCTTTCCATTTCACTTCACTGGCCCCTACTAGATCTGGGCTGAGCTTTTCCATTTCCCTCTTCAGATTTTCTAGCTTCCCTACACGTTGAAACCTCTGATATTTCACGCCCCGACTCGTGGAACGTTATTCTTTCGATGGTTATTCCGTCTTTTTCACGTCCTCCTTGGCAGTACCTTCCCGGAGCTCCGAATGGTCGACTATTCCGGAGTATTTTGCTAATGAAGACATCATTGTGACTTTTTTTCAGATCATAATGACTTCTTTTTTCAATTACAGGCCACATGTCCTGTGGATACACATTATGTGTCTTTAATGTAGTGATTTCCATTGCCTTCTGCTTCCTCATTCCGTTGATCATTGCCGATTCTTCCACTTTTAGGGGCAGTTTCACACCTCAATGGAAAGAGAGAGCCTTGAACCTCTGTCCGCTCCTCCACTATCTTCGACAAGGCCGATGGCTGAAAAAGAGTGACTTCTTATGCCGGAAGTCTTTGGCAAAGAAAACATAATTAGTTACTTCAGATGTTTTGGAAAGAAGAAGATTATAATTTTAACTGATTTTCGTGAAACAGACTCACTGTGTGAAAACTGCATATTACTTCAGTGGGACGTATGTATGCCATCAACCATGGAAGGGTTAACTTGAGATAACTTGTCTCCGCCTCCTCGTGCACCAATGATTTTAGTGCCAAGCGCACACTGTCTATGGTTAGAGATTGTTACAATACATAAGAAAAGTCTTGAATTTGCCAACGTGTCTACTACATTTTGTACAATATGGTATTAGAATGATTTGTAATAAGTTTGCGTTACAGTATCTGAGATAACTAGAACTATTTATGTACTTTATTTTATTTATTTATTTTTGTCATAAGTCTTCTAATTGTTTTATACGTCCCGCTACGAATTCTTCTACTGCACCGACCTCTTCATCTCTGATTACCACTTGCAACCTACGTTCTCAGTTTTGAAGCTGATGTGTTCTAATCTGTTCTACACTACAATTTTTCCCCTCTGCAGCACACTGCATTTTCGTGGAGGTTCATCTATGATGGTTACACACAGGCCCCTTCCGCCCCCGGTAGCTGAGTGGTCAGCGCGACAGAATGTCAATCCTAAGGGTCCGGGTTCGATTCCCTGCTGGGTTGGAGGTTTTCTCCGCTCAGGGACTGAGTGTTGTCCTATTCATCATCATTTCATCCCCATCGACCTGCAAGTCACCGAAGTGGCGTCAAATCGAAAGACTTGCACCCGGCGAACGGTCTACCTGACGGGAGGCCCTAGTCACTCGACATTTGCATTTTACACGGGTCCCGTCATTCTGTACCTTCTTCCTGTCAGTGTTTTCCATATGCTCCTTTCTTTGCCGATTCTGCAGACAATTCCGTAGCTTAGTCAACTTCGTGATCACCAAATTTGATGTGCAAGTTCTCGCTGTTCTCATTTCTGCTACTTCTCATTACTTTCGTTTCTTCCTCTTTATTCTCAATCCGTGTTCTGCACTCATTAGACTGTTCATTCTGTTCATCTGGGCTGTAATTCTTCTTCACTTTCACTGAGAATACCAACGTCATCGGCGAATCTTGTCACTCATATCCTTTCGCCTTGAATTTTAATCCCAACCTTGAAGCTATTTATTATTTCTTTCGTTGCTCCTGTGACGTATGTATTGAGAAGATGGGACAAGAGACTACATCCTATCCAGTGTTATTGTTCCCTCTTGGTTCTTGTCCATATTGTATATTACCCGTTTTCCCCTGTAGCTTGCTCCTATTTTTCTTAGAATCTCAAACATTTTGTACCATTTCGCTATGTCAGAAACTTTTCCTAGATCGATCCTATAATTATATCTTGCTTCTGTTATTAAGCGCAGCGTGAGGACTGCCTCTCTGGGGCTTCTTGGGGTATTGTCCAACTCCCCAATGGCAGCATTCTTGAGAGCTTCAGTCGTTAATGGAGGATGTTGACGAGTAGAAATCGCTTCTTTGAGAAAGCTCCACCCTTTCTTTATGCAATTCATATCCGGTGAGCGTGCTGGCCAATCCAGCAACGGGATTGTTGGTGACGTTCCACAGTCACTGACCGGTGATTTCGTCGCCCTGTTCGTCTCCATATGTGGGCAGAGTTGTCGTCTGTGGACGGGGTTTCGGCTCATTGGTCTCGTGTCTAATGTTCATGTGCTCTATCCCATCCTGTGATGTGGACGGAGTGATGGAGTCTTGAGAGGTCTTCGGCTGTACAAAACCCCATCACGAAGTCTGTTGTGCAAAGTTTAAGTATTTGCAGTAGCCCCTGTGACTTCTCGAAGACCGAGGCCCAGCATAGTCGCTGTCTTTGTAGGTGTTTCCGTGCAGAAATCGTTACTACCGGTAAGGAGCTGCTGTAATTTTGCGTGGACGGCGTTCGCAATGTCGATCCGCTACTGAATACGTACCCTGGAACTATTTCCACAGTCTGGAGACCATACTTTGATTAACGTGAACAATACGCATCAGCTTGTCTCATACTTTGTCCCAACTGTGTGATGATTTTCATACGATCTGTCAGAGAGAGGCTGTTATGAGGTGCTGTGCTGCACTACGAAGCATACAGACAACTCAGCATTCACAAAAACTCAGCTCTAGTGTACTGCGTTTGTTTACGATCCTTGACTGCATTGTGTACGCAACCAGATTCCTACATAAACACAAAACCAACGTGCATAGTGACTACTGGTGCGTAATTTGGAAATATGCTTTTTGATGAATGTATATAATAATGACCTGAAATAACTATCTGAAATTCGAAAAAGAAAAAACAATAAGTGAAAATTATGGGCTAATGCGATGTCGTGTTGTAGGTACAGTTTGCAGAACGGGTGACACGCAAGTTGGATGAGAACCGTGTTTTCCCTCAAGACATGCTGTTTTTGGATGAAGCTAATTTCTTTGTCAACAGAGAATTAAGCAGAATCAATTATTTTGGTCAGGCGCAAACTCTCACAGAATGGATTCACTGAAGGTATGAGCAGTTGGAGCATCGTAAATGACAATTTGGTGTGGATTATCCGTTTCTCGTATTTTTGGCCCTTCTTCATTCGGGGTGCAGTTATGTGCAATAGGTAGATTACGGCCATCACTTCACGTTTCCCACTTTCTTTCAGGACGATGGTGCCACACTTGACACGCCCTATCTGTCTGGACATACCTGGATATCAAGTTTACCTAGGGATCGTAAACGCCAAGTGGTGTAGCAGCTGTGTTTCGCAGATTTAAATCCATTTCGTTTGTATGTGTGGGAACAAGTGAAGGGCACCGTGTGCGCTTTGGAGATGAGATATCTTGTGAACCTGAGAGAGCGGATTTCTGAAGTTTGTGTTCGCATTCTGGTTCCTGTATTGCTTGAAGTCCACGAGAAATGGGTGAAGCGGATTACATCAACTTCAGTGCTCTCTGGACAACACATCCTATAGCATTTATATATTATCACCAGAATTTGTATTGTCCTGTATAAAACGTGACGTAACATGAGTATGAATACAGCTACGCCCAAAGGCAAGAGAGTGCAAGATCCCACAGTGGTACCAAACGTCCGAATAAGTTTCTAAGTCTGTTGAAAGCGATATAGGTGACGAACAGTAGAACTGATCATGCCTTGACACTCAAGACTGCAAGAGCTAAGTTAACCGTTCCTTGCGTTTCCTTAATGAATCACTGCGCAGGATTTCCTCCTACCGGTTTTTGTTCATATATAGTTGACATTGTTCCCAGAAGCGATCCTCGTAGAGCACTGAATTCTTTAAACGATGCAAGCAGGTGACTTGTACTTTTAAGTGGAGGTGTAGATAGCAAATCTACTTTAAATAGTTCCAGGGCGTCACTGCACAGTATTTCTTAGCGAATACTGTGAAACATTTTACACTGAAGTGATTGAAATAATTTATCACAGAAGGTTACTAAAAGCCGAGACCATGGTTAACACGACTAATATAGACAACAGCTAGCGTTACATACCATCGGCGACTGGCGAGCTTGGCACGTAGCCAAAATCTCTTGCATAATTTCTAAAACTTCGTAGCTAGTCGTACATCATCGGTAGCTTAACAATATTTCTTTGCTTGCCGGTCGGGGTGGCCGTGCGGTTCTGGCGCTGCAGTCCGGAACCGCGGGACCGCTACGGTCGCAGGTTCGAATCCTGCCTCGGGCATGGATGTGTGTGATGTCCTTAGGTTAGTTAGGTTTAAGTAGTTCTAAGTTCTAGGGGACTGATGACCTAAGATGTTGAGTCCCATAGTGCTCAGAGCTATTTCTTTGCTTATTGATTTAACTGCTTTACTGCACATTAGTACTGTCGTATTAAAGCGATGATGATACATTGGCTTCTCTCAGTATTTGCTATGCCTGAATTGGACTCTAGCAGATTAAATTCTGAGTTTCGCTCGTGAACGGATGTAGTTCCTCTAAATATGGATCGCCATTCATTCTAATGCCTCACTACCTCCTCTCAATCCAATGAGTCACTATATCGCCATTACCGATGCCTGCGTGAGACAGGGCATCTCATTCGGTGCTGTTGGATTCGGCAGAGATATTCGAGTGAGTGAATTACTTCTCCTATCTGCAGAATCCCAATAAAATGTAAAGTTCGGAAAAAAATGCTGTCCTAAACAAGAGCAACGTCACAACACCATTGCTTCACTCATGTAACACACTGCGGTATGTCGGATGACCCCCTTCCATTTGAAAATTACGAGTCGCACCCAGGACGGGGACTTCTAAAATGACCGTTATGTTGTTAACGTAGCATCCTACCTCGTCCTTCGTACTTTAAGATTGTGTTTAGCCAACTATTTGTGTTCTGGTATGATAGTGCCGCAGCTATACACCACTATGCACACAAGTTAACCCGAAGGATAATCCATTATAGAAGTGGCTAAAACGACAATTTTATTCAACAACTGTTACTTCTGAAATAACTTGGCACTGTACCCAGATAACTTTTATGTTAACTGATTCTGGTCGAGGAAGCCCACACACTTCCAGATGGGGAGACTATTGTGAAGAAATGCCAGTGCCGATGCTACTTCTCTGTTCTCTGTCAACAAACTCGTGTAATCCTGAGCATCTTAAAGATATTGCTTCAACGACAGTTTCCAATAACTTTGCAGTTAGTTCGTATCAACTGGGTTAGTCGTCTTAGATTTCGTCGCAGTCTAGTGAGCAAACAGAGGAGGCAGTTCTGCTTCTGGCGTACGTATCAGTGATACAAGACATAACGAGCATTTGAACTTATTTTAACAACCTCAAGACTAAAACAATATCTCACTGAATATAAACAAAAAGAAAATAATTAACTTCTTCGGCGACTCTGGCGTGGTTTTGAAGTCACACTTTGCATTTCTAAAGTGATATTGAAAACTCCATATTTATATATGAAGCGAGAACAGAATTAACCCATTAGACAGTAAACTACTACCTGTTGGCCTACTGCGAGATCTTTCAAAGGCGTATCACTGCATTAAATACGACCTCCCTTTCAAGTAAATCGCAATATTACAGCGTCATAGGAAAATGATAATCTTTTGTACCTGCAACGGGAAGCAAAGGGTCTTAACCGGAAAGAATGTAGTATTAAGGTATATACTATGCAGGTTACAGCCACACTTATTCAGAACTGAACAGGCTTACACAGAGCTGCATCAAATCAGTCTTTAATCTACAACAGCTACAATCATTCATAATCCGACTGGAGTCGTACAATGTCCAGTCTGAAGCATTTTCATTTTTCTTGTGTATGTAAATGACCATCTGTCATTAATATCATCATATATGAAGTTTTGTTTGCAGATGATGAACACATGACAAACGCCAAATTAAACGTAGTTTTAGAAAGAACTGTTAACGGGAATTAGTACAACATCCCTAGACAATTAATTGTGATTTAGGTTCGAAAACATAGAAGAAGTTTCCTGTCAGCATTTACACAAAATATTAGGACATATAGAGACAAGAGGATGACAGTGTTAATCTTTTTGAATTGACGAGCTGATACATTCAGTTGGCAGTAGCATAACACAGAACTATTTAAAAGACTAAACAATCTATATTTTTTTCTTTAGTGTCATATTGTACAGTTGTTTGAAGTAACTCACGAAGATAAGCTAAAGTAATCCGAGTCCAAAAGAGTATACTACAAATTATTTAGGATGTGAGTTTAAGAAGGTCCTGGCGAAGTCTATCCAGGAATCTTGGTATACCAGTTATTCTCAATCCATTAATTACCTATTACAATTTCTCCCAAATACTATATCTCACAAACCAACAGTACTAATCATGGATACTAGGCAAGGAATCTAATTTTTTATTTGTTTTGTTTTTCAGTCATCAGTCTCGTGATTGATATTACGCGACTGCCATAGTTCCTATCTTGTGCCATCCTATTCATTTCAGAAAGCCATTTGCGCACTACATTTTGAATTATTTGTGGAATGTATTCTAATCTCTGTTTTCCTCTGAAGTTTTACCCTCTCCAGGTGCCTGTAGTACCCTGGAAGATATGTTTTAACCCATGTACTACCTTCCTGTCCTATCTTTCTGACTGTGTTTTCTTATCTTCAGCGATTTTGCGGAGAGCCTTTTCTTTCCTATTTTCTCCACCTAATTTTCAGCAATCTTCTGTAGCACCACATCTCAAACGACGCGATACTCTTCGTTACGGGGGTTCCCACTGTCCGTCATACTACTACCACACATCGATGTACTCGGTACGTACATTCTCAGGAGTTTCATCCTCAAACCAAGAACCTCGTTTCATAATGGTAGACTTCTTTTGGCCAGGCTTGTTCTCTTTGTCCATAATAGTCTACTTTTTATTCTCCATAGCTTCGTGAGTCATGCAATATTTTGCTTCCTGAGTACCAAAGTTCCATAACTTCATCTACTTCTCGGTCACCAATTTTGATGTTAAATTCTTCGCTAATTTCATTTCTGATGGTCATTACTTTCGTCTTATTTCGATTCACTCTCAGTCCATAGCGTATACTCATTAGACTGTTTCTTCCATTCAACAAGCTCCGTAATTTTTCTCATTGCACTGAGGTTAGCAATGTCATCAACGAATCTCATTGCTGGAATTGTCCACTGTTAGGGAAAACATATTTTCAGTAACGTGCCAGTAAACTAAATATTTAAAGAACATTAAAGAATTTATTAATGACAATCTTTTTGCCCTCTGACGAATTTCCTAGCAGAATCAACTGAAATATATTGTAAACACTTTCTCAAAATGTGGGTACAAGGTAATATCTGACATGAGAACCTCTTCAGTACAGTAATGCAATCCCTGTCAGTAAGTATTGTAAATTATTTTCTTTTCTGCCCTGTTTTCAATTGATTCGGAATTGTCCTACGCATATACATGTACATATTTACACATTTGTAATGACTTTTGGTTTGATCAGTAATTAGGACTACAAAATAAACAGTGAACTAAATAAATAAAATCACACAACGTTATATACACATTCAAAAATGCAGAGCTAATAGGCAAACGTTAACACCACGATTCCTGCAGCGCTTGGAACTGGTAGCATACACGTCACTGAAACACATAGCAACAAAAAAATTCTTCAAATGAAATACGCACCAAGAAGTAAATAGAATGAAACAGACTGGGTTAGCCTGCTGTTTCCATTCTTTCGTGATTGATGTAATCCAAACAAACGAAGTGAAGTCAGGTTAATCAGAGTTGAAGGAAATTGTCTAAGCGTTAGTCACAAAGAATGAAAACCTTTTGACATCGCACAAGACAAACATTAGGTTTCTTTAGATCTAACCAGTAGCAGAAGATGTTAATACGCAGTATGAATTATGATACTGACCCATTTTCAGATGCTGAAATATATAAAGTAAAACGCGAAGAATATTCCTTGCTCTTTCTGGGTGAAGCAGACAGGATTTCCACACGGCGTCATCAGAAAGTGCAATCTTTTCACAGCTGGTAGACACGTAATAGCAGCAACAGGCCTTCACACAAGATATACGTTTCGAAACCAAAAAAAGAAAAAAAATTATAGAACCGCACCGACTGAATATACAGGGTGAAAATTGTTGAACTGTAGAAAAAACACGTAAATTGGTTACAAACTACAGCGTTATTCAACATATCAACATCATTACAGGTATTCAGATTTAGGTTATGACATGTTCGATATGCCTCCCATCATTGGTGATGATGTGGTGCAGACGAATAGCGAAATTGTGCGTGATCCTGTGAAGTGTCGGAACATCGATGCTGCGGATGACCTCCTGAATGGCTGTTTCCATCTCAGCTGTGGTTTTGGAGTTATTGTTGTACGTCTTATCTTTAATATAGCCCCACAAAAAGGAGTCGCATGTGTTCAGATCCGGAAAATGTTGGTGCCAATAGAGGCCCATGCCAGTGGCTTCTGGGTAAACTAGATCCACAAAGTGGTTCCCAAAGTGTTCTTCCAGGCTTCGATGCGATTGACCTCTGTCTTGCTTGATTTGGATCTTGTCGAAATCAGGGTCACGTCCAAAACCTTCACGTACCGTTCGGAAGTCACCGTGCCATCAAGGGATATCGCACCGATTATTCTGTGACTGCACATTGCACACAACAGTCATCCGTTGAGGGTGAAGAGACTTCTCGATCGCGAAATGCGGATCCTCAGGCCGCTAAATGCTCCATTTTTGCTGAGTGATGAGCTCATTCAAATGAAAGTGGGCTTCGACGCTAAACCAAACCATGCATGTGCATACTAATTCCGATCATACCTCGCGGCCAACTGTGCAGTTTGAGCCTTCTAACGCAAATCATTCAGAAGTTATAACAATTTTATTTCATATACTTCAATAACTTCCATCCAGTACGATTTATTAGAACAACTGGAGATACACAGACGTTTCAAAAAAAATACAGAAACAAAAACCTAATGGAAAACGAAGTACCTCAGTGATTTTGTTCATTATGAGATAGTGTTTTTAAAACAAAAAACGCTAAAAGAATTGTATGAAACGTATCTACCCCTTTTGTTCTTTATAAGTACATAATCCCTTCCATGATATTGTAACTAATAGATAACATTTACTACCTGTTGACGATCTTCAACAAGTCTTTGCAACAATTTCGCGTTATGTTTCTGTTTTTGCTGTGCAAAAGCGAACAGTATAAGTGATGATTGCCTATCGTAAATTTCTGTGTAAAACAACGGTCAGGATTATAATTACTTTACATTTATCCAGTCATAGTAGTAAACTGACATGGAATCTCCGCATATATGCATTCCACTGAAGTTTGCGAACGATTCAACAGCTCCCACACAGCTAACATCACATTCAAATCATGACACGGTAAATTAAGAAACTTACTTGCAAGTGGAAAATATTCCGTGAGACGTGTCTTTGCAAGACAAATGAAATAAAAACATCCTGACAAACAGCTGCAAATCCTTTGATGTTAAAGGCAAAAGTATTAGATTCATGTAAGATATGGAAATTTTCCCTTAGTGAAGCTAATCTAGCACAATTAACATGCTAATAAAACAGCGAGTTCTATGATATGATATGGGACTGTGGTAATGTTGTTTCTAAAGTGAATCTTCCACTACGCATTGGGTTGTGTGCTGTAAAGTAAGAGAGTATGAGAGAGGTAATGAAACTTTTCTCTCGACAGCAAAATATTTATCTTGTTTCTTCCTTACGCGTGTCGTTATTTCACCATTGTCAAAAGGACGGAACACCGACGATACACGACATCGCGTCCAACTTACGCTTAGTATGAGCAAATGCAATGCCGAACAATGTAAGAAAGAAATAAAATAAATACCCTCGTACAAACTCAACGAAAGTATTATATCATATCGGTAAGTCGTGCAGTTGTGTTGGTATTGTGACTTTTCCTGTATCGATCGGAAGTCATTCCTGATGTTAATGCACACACAGTTACAACGAGAGCTATCTATGAGTAGAACGTCGCACTCGAATGAGCTCCAGAATTTCAGTTGAAAGTGAAGCACCACTACGGACGCCTTAGGGACATCTGTGGAACAAGAGAATGAATACCCTTCATGCCACGAAGGAAAATCGCGACCAATGATCGCGTCCCCATCATTGCGTTATGCGCAACAGACTTCTCAAACAAGGAAGTTGCCCGACGTGTGCTCCGCAGTCAAATTGGTGTAGCAAAGACATCGGGTAAATTTCAATTGACAGGTCGTGTTAAGGCCTCCACCGCATAGGCCTTCCACATTCGACAGGTATAAATGATGGATGATTGATATACACTACGTTTGAGTCAAAGGAATCGTGGGCTGTGTGTTCCATAATTGAATTCGTCTTTCAAAAGAGGCCACACGACGTCGTGTATCGCCTCAAATTGTTAGGAAAGGCTTTCACGATGCGAGTCTCCATTGCTGACGATCGGTGAGAACACCACGTCGTACAACACAGCACCAAAAACTCTGTTGGAGATGGGCAGTACATCATGCAGAATGGACGCCCAGGATGGGAGTTTGTGTCGTTTATGGAGGAAACTTGCATCTGTTTGTACGCTGACAATCGCAGAGAACGTGTTTGCAGACAGCCCGGTAATACTGAACGCCTCAAACATTGCGTCCGTCACTTGCAGGAAGGCGGTGGTGCAGTGGTATTCAGGGATGTCATTACCTGGGCTCACCGTACACCTCTCGTAATTGTTGAGGGCAATCTGACTGCTCTGCAGTATTCAGACTAGATTCAGCAACCAATAGTTGGACTCTGTCAACACTGTTACGGAGACAGTTTCATTTAGGTAGATGATAACTCGCATGCTTATCATGCTGTCCTCGTGAACAAGTTATTTCGACTATCTAGGATCATCAGAATGGAGTGGCCTTGCTGCCCCTCGGACATGAAACCATTCGAACATGTGGGGATCGATTGAAACGAGTGGTTTTTGGATATCAACAATGACTACCTACTCTGCGCGACTTACGCAGAATCGTCATTGGGGAGTGGTTAATTTGAATCATGACTGCTTTGATGCTCTAGTCGATGGTATGCCATGAGGGATTCAAGCGTTCATCTGAGCAAACGGACGCTCCACCACGTATTGACTTTGCTTCAGCGTACTGTGAAAAACCTCCCATGGAAAACAAACGATTTTATTGTTAAATAAATGTTTGTTTTATGAACTGCTGACCTGGACATGTTGCTTCAGAGCCAATTTTTGATTTCTATGCCACTAATTTAGAAGTAAATAAGTGGCGCAAAATCTTTGTTGAGGTACGTAATTTGAGGTCAAGACGAGTTTCATTATAAGTGCCTCTCCTCATAAAGCTTCCTTGCAATATGCCTCCTAAGGGGTGAGGTGCCGGAGGATAGAAAGTGAGAGGGCTAGCCGGGAATCGTGCTGGATAGTCGGAAATTCGCTCGCGATTGGGAAGGTTTTAATTTTGAGCCCTGTGGCTTTATAATAGATTGTTTCATAATAGCACAAGTTCCGCTTCAGAGTGGATGATTCATTCTGGAAACAGCCTTGGACTGTGAATAAGTCGTTTCTCCGTGATATTTTTTCTTCATGGAGTGTTAGTCCGTCGAGATATGCAGAATAGCTTCTCTGAAGCTCAGACAACTGCGAAGAAGGACGGCTTATTCGGTGAGATCACTTGTCACCCTCTGGGTTCAATTCCCGTTCAGACTCAGTTTCAATCTATCAAGAAGTTTCAGCAATATTTTCGTCGGACGGTTGGAAATACTGTGTTAAATTTTACCATACTTTCTAAAAACACAGAGTATACAATTTCTACGCATTTCAGAGAACAAAGACAAATTAAAAATTTCTAGCTGCTTACTACGAGTAGAGTGTTAACACTTCAGAGTGAAAAGAGGGACAAATCAGAGATTTCCAAAATAGTAGGTAGAGCTATGGTGTCACGAAGTAGCTTACAATTTACATCAATATGTATTTTAGATAGCATGAAAGAGGATTACGGTTTAGAGTTCCATCGACAGTAATTTCATTCGTGTATGTAAACTCGGTCAGGTTAAGGACGACTAACGAAATCGATCGTGTGCTTCGAAATGAACCATTGACAGATGCGCATTGTGGGAGAGAACCACGAAAACCTCAAATAAGTGTTGCTGCACTTGATTTCATCTCTCCTCTTCTCGAGATCAAGACCTTAAATACTGCGCCACAGCGTGCAATGTTATTTCAGATGTCATCAGTACTACTACGTGAAAGTAAGTTTATCCGAGACTGCGTAAAAAGCTATCTCCGTCGCAATACTAGGCCGACGACATGTATCACTAAGAATGTGAGTGAAAATGAAAGCTATTCAGAACGGGAAAGAGTGTTCGATCTACGTTTAAAAGATGGTAAGAGTAAAACATTATGTGGCACTCCAAATGATACACAGCAAAAAGACCTTGCACATCGCAGATAATTTTGGTGACGTTCAGAGCTGAACCTGGCGGTATATAAAGGAATTTCTGGGACTGCGGAAGATCGGGCATTGTGACAGAGAATTAGATTTACCAAGACCAACTACTAACATTTTCAGAAACAGAGACGCTAGGGAAGCATTAAACCGAACACCCCACATGTAACGAGACCATCTGTTAACGATATGTTTGAGAAATAGAAGCGTTAGAGAATCACTAAACCGAACACTTCCCTATCAGGCCTAAGCAATCAACTAAAAGGGAGCAACATTCTTGATGCATCACAAGGGAAGTATCATACTTTTGCAGTTTGGCGGCAGCATCATCCATTGAAACGTATCCACATATTTATACTATTTATTCCTTATGTTAATACTATCATAAACCTATGCTAAAATGTTAGTTAATAGATAATATACTTCTACATGTTTCACACTCCACGGAGATTGTAGCAAGTTACTATTATTTATTCGTTGACCTCCCAATTTAGGTTAGGAGATTACTGTCAGGTGTTGCACTGTTCCTTTGGAATGTTTTTGCAGATTCAGCATGAACTTACAAAGACGAATATTTCATAGTAGTTAGAAATAATCTTTTGATTTTAAGACTAAACTGTTAAGTCCCTTGATTTCTGCTAGATCGAGGGCAATCTTAATTTTTTGTATAAGGACTAAATTAATATAGTGTGATGTTTCCAATTTAGTACCGCACGTAAACTGAAAATATCAGTTACTGTATTTCAGTACGATTTAAAGTTTGCTAAGTGTTGCAATGGTCATGTCGTTATCAGGTGGATTGTGTTTTTTTTTTTTCTATTGTGGGATGTGGCACGCATTACTCAGCTGTATTTGGGAAACAGCGATGGGTCAAGAAATAAACATTGATCGAAGTGGAAAACTGATGTTCATTTTTGTATTATCTAACTTAGTGTCGGATAATTAGTGTTGGTCGACAACAGATTTTTTTTTTTATAAAAACATGTTTGGCGTAAACAGAATACCTATGCTTCGGCAAAATTTGGAATGCTACACTTCGGTGCTAGCGCGATAGCTCTAAGTTTCTCAGAGAAAGGGCCTTTGTCCCGTGATCGAAAAGTTCTGACAGATTTGCTACAGTAATCAGCTCAAATTTCGAGTCCAAATGTCGTCGAAACTTTTTGCAATGAATGATGGCTTCGCTCAGTACTACACCGGCTTGACTGAAAACTTTGGAATTGTCAAGTAATTTTTAAATTAATATTATCAGACAAAACGGTTTTAGTGAAACTTTAAATTGCAATACCTTTCTTTTCGTGATCCGATTTCAGTTAACTAAACCCTATACGGTGGCGCTGAAGAGGTAATTGTGTTTGACGTCTCACATTGTGCTCCAACGATCAAATCTGAAATGTACTATTCTACCCTCAGACAACTGAAGAAACGACATCAGCTTGTTTGTCGCCACGAAAATGTAATCGAATTTCTCCTTTTCCATGACAACAAAAAAATGGTTCAAATGGCTCTGAGCACTATGGGACTCAACTGCTGTGGTCATAAGTCCCCTAGAACTTAGAACTGCTTAAACCTAACTAACCTAAGGACATCACACACATCCATGCCCAAGGCAGGATTCGAACCTGCGACCGTGGCGGTCGTGCGGTTCCAGACTGTAGCGCCTTTAACCGCTCGGCCACTCCGGCCGGCTCCATGACAACGCAAGACCTTACAAAAGTTAGAACACCCAAGAAGATCTGACAATTCTTCATTAGACTAGTCTCCGTCATTTACACTACAGGCCCGATCTCGCAGTTTCAGCCTGTTTGGCTCGATGAATGATGCACTCCGCCGAAAGCAGTACATGGATAATAAGGAGGCGAGGCCCACGAGAAAGACAGGCCGCAGCGCATAAGTCACGAAGGTAGTCCTGAACTCGCTCGCTCGCTCAGCTCAGCAGACAAAATGCGTTTCTAAACCTGTTTACTCGCAGCTTGGCGTGTAAGTACTAACGACTATTGCATCTTCCACTGGAATCTTCCACTATGAAGTCTTACTGATTAACACTATTACAGCAAAATTTTATTTTAAAATCAATACTCGATATAAACGGTATAATGGCTTCCAGAATGAGATATTCACTCTGCAGCGGAGTGTGCGCTGATATGAAACTTACTGGCAGATTAAAACTGTGTGCCGGACCGGGACTCAAATTCGGGACCTTCGCCTTTCGCGGGCAAGTACTCTACCATCTTTTTTTGTTCATTTAGTTCGTTGTTGATCGTTGTGTTTGGTCGCTGCGGACGTCACATGACATTACAGAAGCCAACCAGCTCTCTGACCGAACACGCTGAGCTACCGTGCCGGCGACCATCTGAGCTACCCAAGCACGACTCACGCCACGTCCTCACAGCTATACTTCTCCCAGTACCTCGTCGGTATAATGGCTTGTTTATAGCATTTAGTCTCTTCTCCTTAACAGTACTCATTACATGCTGGAAATGGTACCCTGTGCAACTGATAATCACTTTAGCATGATTTTATTTTATTGTACGCCAGTACAGCCGTAACAAATTATAAGTAGGCCCATGGACTTCCCATCTTTATAGGACGAATAACAGGAAGATTCCATAACTGTGGATTCCAGTAGAAGATTCAGTTTTCGTTTGTACGGACACGCCTAGTTACGAGTTTACAGGTGTAGAAACGTAGTTTGTCTGCTGATTTGAGCGAGCGAGCGAGTGGAGGACTACCTTCGTGACGTAAACGCCGTGCTCTGAATTTGAATCGTGAACGAAACCTACTTTATAATAAAACTAAATATTGGTGTAATTTAATAGCTGGATTTATATTTCACGGATCACTCTCACTACATCTCGCTTCGTGGAGTTCGTAACATCGACTGTTTTCTCATGATAATTTACAAAGTGACGGGAGACATGCTGTGGATTATCGACGTGACAACACTTGTTTCTTACTATGATGAGCCTCTCTCCAGCCTCAGTGAAGGGACAACCAGTAAATCCGTTTCTGAGCTGACCCACGATGCTTATAAATGACCTTTATACAATGTACGTTACTTCCCGGTACAGTTCTATCTGAAACTCAACTTACATAGTTCGCCTGGCAGTTAGCAGTACAGATATTAAATGTCGCAAGAGTAAGTTTCAGGAGGGTCATATTTTCAGAACCCTTGGTGTATATTGTTTTTCGGAAGCTGTTTTCTGGACGATATGTTTTGATGAGAGATACAAACACGAACACACAAAGGAATATTTTTTCTAGTCAAGGTGACTATCACTCTGTTTTGAATTAAAATTAAGATTCACCAACGATAGAGCGAGTGCAACAAAAGGAAGTGATACTGGTGATTCAACAGTACGTATTCTCTGTACTGAAATGTTAGGGAATAAGAAGAATATTCGTGCATCTAGAATCAACAAGTTTATTCTATTTCCAAAGAAATGCCACCAAAATATTCACTAGAAATGTATGCGAGCTACTGAAGCAGACAGTACAACAATATGACGTTTTAGAGAAGGAGACATGCAGATACCTATAATAAAACTGGAAGTCTCGATGGTTCAAGAAATCAAAAATAAATATTAATTGAAAAGCAAACTAACTCTGTCTTGAAGCATCACTGGCGACACAGAAAACACCGCATATTTTGTTCAGACATGATGCACGATTAAGCATTATCATAAGAAACTGTCATCATAAGCTGGCCGCGGGGGCCGTGCGCTTCTAGGCACTTCAGTCCGGAACCGCGTGACTACTACGGTGGCAGGTTCGAATCCTGCCTTGGGCATGGATGTTTGTGATGTCCTTAGATTAGTTGGGCTTAAGTAGTTCTAAGTTCTAGGGGGCTGATGACCTCAGATGTTGAGTCCCATAGTGCTCAGTGCCATTTGAACCATTTTGTCATCATAACAGTAAATAGGATAACAACATCTCACATTGTCTTACAGAAATAATTGGTAGTATCTGAAAGAAACTATCAATCTGAATGAAACTTCAAAATAGTGGCAACTAATAACAGACGAGGTCAAAAATATTAGATGACTTGTTTTCAGTTGCACATATAGATTACAGACTTAGAAGAGTGCATCGAAGTTTTTGAAACAAAATGGAAAGGTTCTTACTGAACCGCTTCTGATTCATTATTTGTAAGCCAAACAGCTTCCCCTCATCTGAAAAACTGGTACAAAGCTTGCAGTTTTTCCTGTGGTCGCTTTGTTTTGGAAACACAGCTCTGTAAATCCAGTAATGGCAGTTACAGAGTTATATGTTATCAATATGTACCTACCACAAAACGACAAAGAGCAGTAGGCCACATGAAGAGTCAACACTTTGTGACATAAAAGGCACTCAGGCTAATGTGAAACGCTAGGACTTTTCAGAAAAGTTCACTTCACTGTATAGACATTCTGTGCATTATACTCAGTTGAATACCTGAAGCATTAAATCACCGTCTCAACTTTTCTCTGTATTTTATTAGGGCAGCCTCGAATCTTTTGTACTGACGGGATCTGTATTTGGTCTATGGCTCCATACGAAAATATTTCATAGCCGTTATAGTCCGACGTTGAGTGAATTAATGCAAGTTGGTGAATACAAGTGAATACAACAGAAGCGGAGAATTACTTTGCCACTTACTTCCAGTTTTCATTTGTTTCACTTTACGATTGAGACTTCGTCGATCTAGTGGAACCACTCTGAATAACTTGTGGACGTCCATCATTCTAGCGGACATGAGACAGCGGCTGATGATATAAGTAAAGAAAATTAACCAACACACCCGTATCATCAAAGACATTTATTTGTAACAACTAGTTTGGGCGTATTGTCAATATGTTGTAGAGTATGGATTACACTCCTGATATATGCAGTCCACGAAAACTAGTATTACACGGATTTAAGCATACAAGGGCCGAGGAGAGAAAGTATTACTTTGCTTTATACACTGAGTGATTAAAGTCATGTCGGACCTCATTTTCTCAGCAGTAATGCAACAGAAAGTCGTTGGAAGTTCCGGCAGAAATATTGAACCGTCCATAATTGCAAAAGTATTGGCGGTGCAGGATTTTGTGCACGAACTGACATCTCGATTGTGTCTCATAAACGTTCCTTGGGTTCAAATGGTTCAAATGGCTCTGAGCACTATGGGACTTAACATCTATGGTCATCAGGCCCCTAGAACTTAGAACTACTTAGACCTAACTAACCTAAGGACAGCACACAACACCCAGTCATCACGAGGCAGAGAAAATCCCTGACCCCGCCGGGAATCGAACCCGGGAAGCCGGGCGTGGGACGTTCCTTGGGAATCATGTTGGGCGATCTCCATGGACAAATCATTGGCTCGAACTGTCCAGAACGTTCTTCAAACCAATCGCAAACAACTCTGACCCGGTGACATAGTGCGTTGTCAACCTTAAAAGTTCCATCGGAGGTCCATGAATAGCTGTAAATGATATCATAGTAGTTAAACCACCAGCTTGCGCAGTGCCTTCTAGACCACTTGGGTCCATGGCTTCGTGGGGTCTGCGCCAGGCCGCAACCCTACCGTCGGCTCTTACCTACTGAAATTGGGACTCAAATGACCAGACCACGACATTGCAGTCGTCTGTGGTCCAACCGATATGGTCACGAGCCTACGAGAGGCTCTGCAGGCGATGTCGTGCTGTTAGCAAAGGCGCTAGTGTCCGTCACCTGCTGCCATAGCCTATTAACGCCAACTTTCGCCGCATTTTCCTAACGGAAGGGTTCGTCGTATGTCCTCACTGACTTCTGCGTTTATTTCACGCAGTGTTGCTTGTTTGTTAGCACTGACAACTCTACACAAATACCGCTGTTCTCAGCCGTTAAGTGAAGGTCATCGGCCACTGCCTTCTCCGTGGTAAGAGGTAATGCCTGAAATTTGGTATTCCCGACATACTCTTTATACCGTGGATCTCGGAACACTGAATTCCCTAACGATTTCCGAAATGTAGTGTCCCATGCGTCTGGCTCAAACTACCATTCCACGTTCAAAGCCTATTTACTCCCGTGTGCGGCCACAATGACGCCGGAGAACTTTTCACCTGAATCACCTGAGTACAAATAGCTCCGCCTTTGCACTGCCCTTTTATAAGTCGTGTACGCGATATTACCGCCATCTCTATATGTGCGTATCGCTGTCCCAAGATTTTTGCCACTTCATTGTAGGGGATCTGAAGTGGCATAAATAAATTTCTTTGATGATAGGGCTGTGGTGCTTCGTTTTCTTTACTGAGAGTAAATATCGTTTTATCTATTGAGCCGCTTAGACCATTATTGTCATTTGCGAATGAGGATTTCGTTGATGAGTGGTGTCCACATGACGAGCAACAACCGAAGAGACCACAGTCTTGATGAGTCAAGGACATAGGACCAGCATGCAACTACCGGTTAACATTATCATTGCCTTTTATTACTTTTTTTTATTTATTTATTTTTTCTGAGTCAACAGTCTTCAGTCTAGTTTGATGCAGCTCTCTCCTGTACCAACCTCATCATTTCAGACCATCACATCCAGCCTACATCCTCAGTTATCTGCAGGATGTGTTCGAGTCTCTGTCTTCCTCCACAGCTTCCTCACCTCTGCAGCTCCCTCTAAACACCATGGAAAATACTCCGTGTTGTTTATCGTCCTGTACCTTCTTCTTGTCAGTGTTTCCTATATACTATTTTCCTCTGCGATTCTGCGCAGGACCTCATCATTCCTTACCTTATAAGTCCACCTAATTTTCAGTATCCGTCTGTAGCACCACAGCCGTATTCTGTGCCCATTAGGCTGCTCATTCCATTCAACAACAAAAATGGTTCAAACGGCTCTGAACACTATGGGACTTAACATCTGAGGTCATCAGTCCCCTAAAACTTAGAACTACTTAAATCTAACTATCCTAAGGACATCACACACATCCATTCCCGAGGCAGGATTCGAACCTGCGACCGTAGCGGTCACGCGGTTCCAGACTGAAGCCCCTAGAACCGCTCGGCCACACCGGCCGGCCTCCATTCAACAGACCCTGTAGTTCTTGACTTTCACGGAGGATAGCATATCATCAGCGAATCTTGTCATTGATAGCCTTTCACTTTGCACTTTAATTCCGCATTTGAATATTCATTTTAGCACGAATGTTAATTATGTGTGTGCAGTTACGTCTGTTGGTTATCGTAGTAATTATTCCAATGACCTTTGTTGGAAGCATAGACTAATCTTGTTGTGATTATTGAAATCAACTTTGAGGTTATTAACGAGTGAGTTAATTTTGGTGGTATGATGCACGTCGGAACACACACTAAAATTTTTCCAATTTGCGGAGGAGTGCCTGAATGAAACTTGGGAAGATTTAATTACTGAAAGTATTAACTTTTTTCATAGTGAATCTGAACTTTGAACAACAGAGCGGTATAGTTTCATTTTATTGCTGGAGTGAAAATTTGATCTTGGTGGTCACTGAAAAATAATCACTGGGCAATACGGCTACGTGGACTTTACACCATGAATTAGAATCTATGAAGCTTACTGATTAACAGTTTCAGATTAGAGATGTGTTTGACAATCAAGTGAACATAAATGAATTAGAATCTGTGAAGCTTACTCATTAACAGTTTCAGATTAGAGATGTGTTTGACAATGAAGTGAACATAAGAATTACATTTTAATATCAGATATTAACAGACATTTAAGAAGAAAACAGTTTTAAGAAATACATCTAGTTGTTAGGCAGTAAAGCTGTTATAGAATAGCTGTGGCCGATCGAATTTTAAGAATTCGAAGTACGTGACGGTTAGAAGATAGCATTACGGCTAGTAACGGAACGGGACACCTCACACGTCCACCATACACGCTTATTATGTTTCCCGGATGGGTCGGGTGCTACAAGATGATACGTATTTGCCTAGCGTCTTTATGATGACTTTAAGAGGACTATCAACAGCTCAACATAATTATACTGTGTTACGTTGAAAGACATTCATTAAAAATAACTTTTCCAGGTTATTCATTTTCTGAATTTCTGAGTCGCCGAACTATTGCATAAATTTTGTGAACCCGAGTTATCGATTACTAAGCAGAGTCGCTGGTTAGCGTGTCCGGTTCATCACGATGCAAAATATCTCTTCTGTTTCGGTTTCCGCTTTGCTACGGAAGACTGGAACTTCCTGCTTATCGAGATTTGTTGGGGTTGGATTATGGATGCTGAGTATCTGAGTTGGATTACGTTCTGGTAGTCATTGGCAGACTACAAATTGCCACTTTTTTTCTTTTTTTTGCAGAGCTCTCATTGTTATGCATGTACTTTGAGTTATGTTCAGATTTAACTTCCATTGCATAAAGAGATAGTTCTTGTGCTATGTTCGTGACAAAGTACCGGTACTCCGGTATTTCGCTTGTCCACCTGACACGTTAGCGTGAAACCTTCATAATATTATCACTGGTGTAATAGCACTTTATGTATTCTGGAAAGTACGGAGTTTTTTTTCTTTTGTTCTGGTTTTCATGTACGATAAATTTGTATGTCAGGTGTAAATTCGTTGCTTGTCATTGTTTACTAAATCGCTTATTAAAGATCATAAATTTCACTACAACATATTTGAATTATTTTCTTGATTTATTTTCTTCCCCCGTTCAAAATGGTTCAAATGGCTCTGAGCACTATGGGACTTAACTGCTGTGGTCATCAGTCCCCTAGAACTTAGAACTACTTAAACCTAACTAACCTAAGGACAACACACACAACCATGCCCGAGGCAGGATTCGAACCTGCGACCGTAGTGGTCGCACAGTTCAAGACTGTAGCGCCTAGAACCGCTCGGCCACTACAGCCGGCTCTTCCCAGTTATTTATAAAATCAGTATAATATTGACCTTTCTTGGTTTGAGCTGAAACTTTATATTGAATTCTGCCTTCAGCGGAATTGTTAGTCAAAGTGAAAACAACTGCCTGAATATAAATATTTTTAAATTTTTTCATGCCTTTACAGCACTGCCGAGATTATGATACCCCGTGCAGTTCCGGATCGTGTTTCTAAGTGGCTATTATATTTTATGTTCTTTTTGGATATAGGCTATGTTAGGGGTACAGTCGGAGATTATATTGGCACGGCTGTCAAAGTTTTACTAGTATAGGAGGTGGCATGGCAGTCAAGTTTTGTTAATGTAACAGTTATTATGACTATTAAATTTTATTAATATAAGAAGTTGAATGGCTGCGAGGCAAGGAGAGAAACTTTATTAAGAGCAGTATTAAGACACTGCACAAGCATGGTGTTGAGAAGGCAGAATGCACGTAGCATGTGTCCAGCGGAAAATAGAGCGATTGTAGCTACCAACACCGAGGTAAAAGTCTGATGTCAGCCATGGTTACTCCCGGGGCGGTAACACACCTCTATGTAATAAGACCACACGGTCGAGGCAAAACACTGAAGTGTTGTCAATCCTGTCGTGTGTCATAATCATTCCAACGGCATCGGACGTTTCCAGATTGTTCGAAAGATTTCTAGGCAGTTCTAGAAGGACTTCAGTTATTAGCAAGACATTCAGTAGCAGCAGCGGAAAGGAATAATTCTAGAGAAAGTCGTCCGGAAGTCCCCGAAAATCGTTATGTAAACGACAAACGTACAAAACTAACATATTTTTAGCGAGAGTCGGAGTCAGTACCAGAAAGTAGAAGAAACAGTACTGCAGCTGAGACTCGGAGTCACTATACACACTTTGATGCTGCTGCAGTAAAAATTACGAGAAGATTGTACATATGAGGGAAGGCAACTGAGTTTCCGTTGAGTAGTTAGCTACAGTAGCAACGGTTTTCTAACTTTTAGTAAAGTTCTGCTGGGTTTGTCTCTGGTAGTAGCAGTGAGTAAATAGGCTATCTGATATTTCCTGTGTGTCAGAAGATACGTAGAAACAAGTGCTGTCTTACATTTCCCTCCTACGAATAAGATGTCAAATTGCACGGGTCACAACGAGTGATAATATTTTCTGTGAGCCACAATATGTACAGGAACGACCACTGACTTGCACTTGTCGCCTATTGCTTCAGTACATCACTGTGTATTGTTGGAACGAGTTGCAAGCAGAGCATTCGTTTCTCTTAGTTGACGGTAGAACTTGGGAACCGGGAGTGATTACTGTGACTAACGTTTAGAGTGGTAGGGCGTAATTGTTTATGTCTGACGGTATAAAGCCACTCTAACATCCCTCTCCAAGTAGACTGAACTGTTGAGAGATAGAGTGTTTTTGAACCGTGGTTCAAATGGTTCAAATGGCTCTGAGCACTATGCGACTTAACTTCTGAGGTCATCAGTCGCCTAGAACTTAGAACCAATTAAACCTAACTAACCTAAGGACAACACACACATCCATGCCCGAGGCAGGATTCGAACCTGCGACCGTAGCAGTCGGTCGGTTCCAGACTGTAGCGCCTAGAACCGCACGGCCACTCCGGGCGGCTTTTTGAACCGTGTCCTTAGCGTTTCCACCATTATTCACTTCGTACAAAGTCAACATCTTCTCCTCTCCATTCCAAGTTCACCTGTGCTAAGCATCCTGGCAGACATTTTCCCTCCATTAAAGGTGATTTGGGCTGACAGTCTTCACCGTCCTGATTGCGCCACGCAGACCACACCTTCGTCCGAAGGTGGTGGTGGAACCTGTGCCAGGACGCGACAGTATATCCCCATAGGACGCGAACTGCCTCTATAAGGATGGTCACATTTACACATGTGAATTTTTTCAGTATTTTGGTAAACTTAGATTCGATCAAATGTTCATTCAGTACCTGGCTGATGAACGTGTAAGTGGTCTAGCCGCACATGACGCGTACGGTAGTTGTGAAAACATACAGTGATCATGTCAGTCATTCACTTCCAATGGCGGGACTCCGAGCAAGTACTACTGCTGATAAAATCGGCGTGTGCAGCTGCGGGAAAGTACTCTAGATAAGTAGTTCTCAACATTTTTGGTTCATGTCACGCTACGCAATGTAGCATGCTGCCGCAGCACAGTGACATACGAATTCGCAACAGTGAGAGGGGGCTAACGCACCGAGTCAGTAATAATACGAGAGCCTCCGTCTAGCGTGAGCACAGCTTGTCTCCATCAGTCAGTTGTGACCAGACTCGCAGTCCTAACGTAGTCAAGTGTTTTGACATATTTTAAGCGTGAGTTTAGTTGCACGCTTGTATGCATTGTCAGGTTAATATTTTGTTTTTCAGTATGCACAAGTTTTTCATTAAAAGGAAAAAGATTGAAAATTATCCAGAAACAAATAACGTTACAAAAGTGAGAACGAAACGAATCCAAATGTAAGTCTCGTGAAAGCTGTTCATTCTACTGGACCATTTCGTAAACACCAAGAGAATTATTGAAACTTTCGATTTGCGTTCGCTGGCCCTGAAAACTGTTCCTTACCAAAACGTTCCGTATGTGGAGTAAAACTAAGCAATGAATCCCAGTAAATTTATAACACATTTGAATAGTAAACGTGGTCACTTATCAGGGAAAGAAAAGAATTGTTTCAGCCTATTGATTTCGTCAACGGAAAAGCAAGGCAAAGCTGTGGTACTATTTCTGAAAAATTAAAAGTGGCCAGTTATAAAGTTGCCGAAGCAGTAGTGACATAATTGCAGCCCTATACCGTTGCAGAGGACTAATTTTTCCTGCATGTAAGGAAACAGGAACTCGATCTTAGGTGATAGTGTCGAGTAAGAAATATCTTTGGTTTCATTGTTAACTGATACCATTTTTCAGTGAATTGATGACATGTCTTCAGATATCCAGTGCAATGTCCTTGAAAAACTAAGCGACGATAGTATATTTTCGCTACAGCTCGATGAATCAACTAATACAAGCAAGAAATGTCAAATAAGAGGTGGAGGAGATTAGTCTTTAACGTCCCGTCGACAAGGTCATTAGAGACGGAGCACAAGATTGGTTTAGGAAAGAATGGGGAAGAAAAACGGCCGCGACCCTTGGAAGGAACCATCCCAGCATTTGTTTTAAGCAATTTAGGGAAATCACGGAAAACTTAAATCAGTCGGTCGCGGGTTTCAACCGTCGTCCTCCGTAATGTGAGGTAAGTGCGCTAACCACAGCACTAGCCCGCTCGGTAAATGTCAATTAGTGGATTTTTTAACAGCATTCTATTATTAAACAAATCTTTTCATGTACTAACCTGCCCTGGAAGTCAACTGATTCAGATGTGTGTAATGCTACATCGAGCACCTTTGAACAAAACGGGCTGTCCCGGAAATGTTATGTTTCTGTTTGCATAGATGATGCACCAGCAATGACCGCCAGGTTCACAAGACTTTTTGCGAGACTGAAACAAGATATTCCGATTGTATGTTCAACAAATGGTTTCAAACACCGTGGGGCTCGGGTGCTGAAGACTATTTCTACAGAACTTAAAAGAGTGTATAAAAATTTCCGCTACCAGTCACAACCCAATTGAGCAAGCAGGGATTGTCGGCACTACACAGCATAAAAGGAAATAAGAATTAGGAGATTGTGACGTGACGGAAATGTTTCTACACCCTATAAAGGAACATCATCACGGAGTTCAACAGCATCTGCTGTGGATAAAATTCACTTAAAAATGTTTCAGATTCAGTCATTAACATGGTAAATTTTTTTTTAGTCTGGGGCTCTTAAGAAAAGACATTCCAAATGGCTGTGCAATGAAGCGGGATCTGGACATGACACTTTGGTTCTCTATACTGAGGTCCGCTGGTTGTCGAAACACAGAGTCCTAGAAAGATTTTTCAATTGAGAAAAGAGCTATTAAAATTGTTTAGCATCGATAACCCAGACTTTGTAGTACAGTTAGATTACGAGGAGTGGTGTCCAGAGGTAGCCTAATGGTTGACATTTTTCGCCATTAAATTACCTGAACGAGAGTATGCAAGGAAAAGAAGAAGAACGTGTTGACATTAATTGGTAAACGCCCCAGATACTAAAAAAAGCCTTGGAATGTAGAAATCATTTGTGGAAAAGGCATATCTTAAAATGTTTCCACTCACTTTCAAGGTAGATTCACACAGTGACATAACCTGCCAATTCCTTTTAAATCACCTCATCGTTCTTGAGAATAGCTTGGCACAATATGTTTCCTCCACCACTGTCGACACACATGATTGTTTACACAATTGTTACTCAGTGTCTCCGTAATCAAACACCGACCTTTGTCTGGAGGTAGAAGATCAGTTCGCAGGAGTTTAGACAGATTGGACGCTTCAACTGAAATATGGTGAATTACCACTTAACAGGTTTTGGATGTTAGCGAGGGAAGAGGATCGAGTAATACCACTGAAAGCTGTTGCATTTTAGCATCGACTGCCTTAGCAAGCTAGGATTATCGCCACTAAACAGCATAAAAGGAAACAAGAATGAGGAGAGAATTTCCTCAGCTGAACAGAAATGTGTGTGCTTGTCTTCATTTCCAACACGAATTAAACTTTTGTGTAAGAAGCGACTGGCTTAAGTTCCTCGTTGCTAACTCGAGTACATAGGGCGTAAACTAATAAACAACCTGCAGATAAATTTATGTTCTGGAATATTACTATACTGAGCGATTAACCTGCTCCTAGCGATAGGCTTTTCGCAACCTGCAGTGCCTTCAAAAACTACGTGTGGTATTTTCGTACTCTCTCACGCGCTACGTGCACAATCCTAGTGTTTCAGAAAAAATGAACAGGAATTCTGTGTAAGAAACTTAATAACCTTAAGTTTTGTACTGGGTACGTGTCCACTGGAGGCCACAGTTTTCGAGCTCTCTAAGAAAAACGCTTTCAAGTATCACTATCGTACGTTTTTCTTGAAAAATTCAAAAACTACGTCCTCTAGCCAATACGTATCCCAATGCTTTCCTACAAAGGGGACTTACTCATTTTTTATGAAGGACTAATAGTTTGCACGAAGGGAGCGGAATTGAAAATATTGTGCGTGGTATTTGAAGACATTACAGGATGCATAAAACCAATGGGTAGGGGCAGCAGTTCACCCTGTATATGCTGTTGTTCTTTAAAAAAAAAAGTTCAGTGAAATTACTCCAGGCGCTATACCATAAACCCTCAGAAGAAATGGTGGCACGTCTAGCTAATATCGCAGCACAGTATTGTGCCACGGCTCACCCATTGGGAACCGTTGCTGCAGATGATATGGCCGGCGTGAGCAGCTGACACCTGATGGCCACTCACTCACCTCCAGCACGAAGTGCTGCGCCAGGTCCCCGTCGTCGCCGGGCGAGCACCAGACCTCCAGAGAAGCCGCCGGCGCCTCGCCGCCTCGGACGACGGCCATTCTGCTGCCGGCGCCGAAGCTGACGCCCGCCGAGTCATTGCGGACGCTGCACTGCTCTGGCGGCTGCGGCGTGCCTGCCGAAGAGGAAGAAAGACGGTAGTGGAGGAGGCCTGTCACTGAATCACCTGCGCTCGTTAGGATGACTGCATGAGACCAAAGAGTAACATGATCTGCTATCCTCATCAATAAAGCAGACTGCTGTGCGTTGTGTGCATTCAGGAACTGTAACATTCCTTTGAAATTAGCGCGTCCACACACGCCAATTTCTACCTTTGACCGTACTAGATCCGTCTTGCTACAGAGTTGAACAAAAATACGGAAACACCGACAGAAATGCGTTCTTGAACTCAGTAAATACGGAACTGTAACATTCCTTTGAAATTAGCGCGTCCACACATCTCAATTTCTACTGTTGACCTTACTGGATCCGTCTTGCTACAGAGTTGGACAAAAATACGGAAACACCGACAGAAATGCGTTCTTGAACTCAGTAAATACAGATGCTAACCAAGGCTGCAGGTTAGCCTGTTCTATTTGCCTACCAACGGCATCTACATCTACCCAGATACTCCGCAAGCCACCGAGCGGTGCTTGGCGGAAGGTACATTGTGCCACTACTTGTCATTTCCTTCCCTGTTCCACTTCCAAATAATGCGAGAGAAAAGTGACTGTCTGTATGCCTCCGCATGAGCCTTAATTTCTCGTTTCTCGTATTTCCTTACACGAAAATTATGTTGGTGGCAGTAGAATCGGTCGGCAGTTAGCTTCAGATGCCGGTTCTCTAAATTTTCTCAACAGTGTTTCTCGAAAAGAGCGTCGGCTCCCCTCCAGAGATATCCACTTGAGTTTCCGAAGCATCTCCGTAATACTTACACTTTGTTCGAACCTGCCGGTGAAAAATCTAGCAGCCCGCCCCTGAATTGCTTCGATGCCTTCCTTCAATCCGAAATAGGTACTGATTCCAAACACTCGAGCAGTACTCAAGAAAAGGTCGCACCAGCGTCCTATATGCGGTCTCCTTTACAAAGAAAAAAAAATGGCTCTGAGCACTATGGGACTTAAATGCTGAGGTCATCACTCCCCTAGAACTTAGAACTACTTAAACCTAACTAACCTAAGGACAGCACACACATCCATGCCCGAGGCAGGATTCGAACCTGCGACCGTAGCTGTCGCGCGATTCCAGACTGTAGCCCCTAGAGCCGCTCGGCCACTCCGGCGGTCTCCGTTACAGATGTACCACTCATTCCTAAACTTCTCCCGATGAACCGAAGTTGACTATATGCCTTCCCATCACAGTTTTGACATGCTCATTTCACCTCATATCGCTTTGTAACATTACGCTGAGATGTTTAAACGACTTGACTGGTTCATCCAGGGCACCAGTAATACTGTATCCGAAAATTCCAAGTTTGATCCTCCTAATCATCCGCATTAACTTACGTTTTTCCACCAAGGACGAAAGTGTGCCTTAAATGATAATAACAGTCGATCATTGAAGAGAGTTTTGACAAAAACAGCATAAAAATTACTGCAAATCTAGCGGAGGTTCTCTAGAAAACTGTCTGCATCAAAACAACTTGAACGGAGCTCCAGAAGCGGTGAGCGGGCGAGCCAGAATTGCGAAACTGCCCATCAGCGATGCAGCTGTCATGTCCTCTATACCTTACAAGCGTCTCTCGTCGTCAGAACAGTGATGCTTGTAGTTGTGAGTGCATCGTGCCGGAGCTAAGTGAAGTCGAACATGGACAAATTTTTAGTCCTCCTATGATGGATGTCACCGTAAGGAAGGTAGCCGAAGTATTTGGTATTTCAAGAGGCACCGTATCAAATATTTATGCCGCATACGAAGTCACAGCGTGGACGAAATTGTGTTTTAAATTATCGTGACAGACAGTCCTTGAAGAGGATTGTGGCGAAAATAAGAGTCTGACAGCAGCAAATATTCTGCAGATCTACGTATGTCACTCGAGAAAACTGTGTGCACCAAATGAATATGAAGGGAGCTGCAGAAGCAGTGAGCAGCAGGGCGAGGCAGAATTGCAAAACCATTCATCAGAGATGCAGCTGCCCCTAACAAGAAACCGGTGTACCGAAGCCGTTAGGCCTAGACTATGGGACAGCAGAAGAAAGTCATTTGGAAAGTTTTGATTCACACTCTTTCCAACTTCTGGACGACTCTAAGTTCCAAGAGTGAAACATGGCGATTTCTGGGTGTCCCATCGGCTTTCTGATTACTACCAAGGATTATGTGACCGTTTTGGCTGACTAGGTCAATCCTATACTACAGTGTTTAATCCTCAATGGTGATGCTGTAATCTAAGACGACACTGCCCTTATTCACAGACCTCGTATCCAGGATTTATTTTGTGAGCTCGAGGATCATTTGCCACACATCCCGTAGCCACCACGGTCACCAGATTTCAATATTCGTGAGCCTTTGTGGTCTACTTTGGAGAGCAGGGTTCGCAATCGTTATCCAACTCACTGTTATCTGAAGCTGACACTATTTTTTGCAGGAAGTAGGGTGTACGACTCCCTTGAAAACCAAATAAGACCTGTATTTATCCATTCCGAGAGAACTGGCAGCTCTTTTGAAAACCGCTGGGTTTCCTACACCGTATTAGGCATGGTAATATCTTCTGGTGTTTCCATATGTTTGTCCATATGTTTCGTAATTCCATCTCGAGCGACTACGATGTTCCCTAACTGTTTTGCATGTTACATGGTGACTCCAGTACGAGACTTTATTATTCGCTGAAACTCCGACTATTTTACAGCACTTGGAGTATTCGCTGAAACTTGTCATATTAATTAAGGTATCCACTGATACAATGATGGTCCTGAAGGACAATGGCAACAAGCTGCAACAGATTAACACAAATTAACGCTGTCAATTAATTACTGTATTACCTGTGCTTGTGAAACAGGGTCCAACGTCTGGTTCACAGGATGTTACATACGTAAAACTTAAGTTACAGCGAGAACAGCAAGAAAGATGTAATTTATGAACGCAGGCTACGCAGCTACAAGTCGTTCGTTTTGGTTATAGTTCTGTACTGTGATCGGTTCTCTTTATTAGTAACAACCAAAGGAAAATGGCAATCACATTGTGATTCTACCATGCTTACAGACAACGATATTGCAAAATATCTTCAAGTTGGCGGCATCTGCTTTAAACCGGGTAGCACAGTGCTGTACAGAGCAAGCCAGTCAACGGATATTGTACAAGAATTGTGTTGTATCCTAGCCAGTAATGCCAACCGAGCCCGCTGCCAAAAGGTTGGCAGCATCAAAGTACGGACGCCGTCCGCATAAGCAGCGCCAGCGAGACAGGAAATCGCCGCAAGTCTGCGCGCGCCACCGCTGGCTTCTGGCTTCTTAAGCGCTGGAGTCGCGAGCGCTAGGACAATTCTGTATTCGCCGCTCAGTTGTATACTCGCCTCCGAATTGTGTACTTGGTAGTCAGTTGTGTGTTCATCGCAGCAGAGTTGTTGTTTGTCGTCAGCCGACGCTGACCTAGCCGCTCCGACTCGAACTAGACAGATCTCTGTAGACACCGAGTTCACTACTGTGTTACTGTATCTTCATTAATAAAAGATAAGTACCGACTTATTTAATCAGAGTGTTTGGGGTTTCATCTTTCTGTTTACTGTTCCAGCGGACCGGTCGGCCCGCTATTAAAAGTGTGGCGGTGACTTCGTAAGCCATTTCTACAGCCAAGTGTTTGTCGCTACGAACACCGCCACAAAAAATTGTTCCCCGTCGTAGTGTCAGGGCTCTCCCTGGTTCTCTAGGGACAAATTTACGTCGAGATGAGAACTGTGCAGTTGCTAGAAGAGAGCTGATATGTCACAGTATTATTCTTTCAGATGAAGAGACACGCCTATCGTCTTTAGTTTATGTCGCATAATTCCTTTTTGATGCAGCGATTTTTTTGTCAGTGTCTATCATCTCAAGTAAAGTCACTCTTAAATTCATCATTTAATGTAGAAAAATTCATTAATTAATCCAGGAGTAACCACGCAATCCAGGAGAGGAGTAAATACCTAAGGAAAAACTTATGAGTAGCGCGGACGACATAAAGGTCAGCAAAGTAATTATAGTCCTCTCTGGAAATATTACACTGAGACGCCAGTACGTGACCATCGGTGTGAGTGAGGGAAGCGATACACGCTCTTTTTCACCGGGTCCACAACCTAATAAGATGATACACGGAGGTCAATCCATCATGTAGGAATGGGCGTTATTTTGATTGTAACCTGAGTCCTTCCGTTTGTTGTCTCTTTAATTGAAGAAGCTTCACCTCAACGTGATGGACATCCATATTACGTAAGGGAGCTTTTCCGGCTCCATTGTGTTGTTAGGCGGAGTAATAAAATATCTTGGTCTGCCGGAGATCCCTCGCCCACTCAGCACTATAACGCAGCAACGCTTTCCGGAGCTACGGTTTTGCACCCCTGGCCACCATTCTGTAAGAGAGGGATAACGGCCTTGTGAAAGCAAGCTACAGGTCCAAACATTTCGAACGATAATCTCAGGGAAGGGTCTTTTAAGACAGATGTATTCAACATCCACGGAAGGCGATAGAGTATTGATGGTTGTGGCACATGATTTAAGGTTACGACTACAGCACAATGGTCAGTGAAACAAGTGGCTATATCGTTTATTGCTAACACTTTCCCACATCAAGAGTGAGAGGGATAAAAACGATCGAGTCTGCTGCTGGAAGTAGGTGTAAAATGCGGATGTCTGGCAAGAATAGGATAGTGACACATCCATGTATCGCGTATTTGCTAAGCCCTCACTAAATCATCCAATTCCGTACTAAAATTAAAATTGGATACCTTATTCACAGCACAAACTCAGTTAAAATCTCCGCCTAACGGAAGTTACTACCGAGCTTTACAAAATAAATTAACTATGCCCTCGTTGTAAAAAACGCTCGATCTTTGGATTGGCCAGATCCTGAAGGGGTGTGAAGAAACAGGTCAGACGTGCAATCTATCAAAAATTAAATGGCTCTGAGCACTATGGGACTTAACATCTGTGGTCATCAGTCCCCTAGAACTTAGAACTACTTAAACCTAACTAATCTAAGGACATCACACACATCCGTGCCCGAGGCAGGATTCGAACCTGCGACCGTAGCAGTCGTGCGGTTCCGGACTGAGCGCCTAGAACCGCTAGACCACCGCGGCCGGCTGCAATCTAACCCTCAGCCATTATCAAGAACTTGTAAATCAATCAGTAGTATTTCCGAGCTGTAAAATAACGCAGTACCAGTCCCGAACTGTAAAATAACGCAGTACCAGTTGACAGTTCAATACACACAATAAAGGGCCGGCCGGTGAGGCCGAGCGGTTCTAGGCGCTACAGTCTGGAACCGCGCGGCCGCTGCGGTCGCAGGTTCGAATCCTGCCTAGGGCATGGATGTGTGTGATGTCCTTAGGTTAGTTAGGTTTACGTAGTTCTAAGTTCTAGGGGACTGATGACCTCAGAAGTTAAGTCCCATAGTGCTCAGAGCCATTTGAAACAACACAAAATAAAGAAAGTAGAAAATCAGTGAATAGCAAAATGATCAAATAAAACTTCTTGCAAAAATATTCTTGTAGACTTGAATCGCAAATAGAGTGTCACAGCGCCGCTAGTGTAAGATCGGAACTAATTCTGTCCGTATTGAGGGTAAAAAGGGTATTGGCCTGCGTCTAGTTATTATTAAAAGTGTGCTGATGATTACTTGCAAGTGACCTTCAACACCGTAACTCAGAGTCAACGGATTAATCAGAATGTAAAGTACTGGATCCCTCTCTTCCACCCTCTTTATCTTTTGTCCTTTCTGGCGACCCACACTCTCACGTCGTTTTTGCGGTTTTTTGGGCAGGTGACTGCCGCATGGCAATGGAAAACAACAGGGATAATTATGCAGCACGGCTTTATAGCTGAGGCCATTAACTTGCGCCTGTGCGCCTCTGTGATGGCCGGTTAGAATCTTGGTGGAGGAAGAAGTTTTATTGGCTCACAAGGGGAGGAGAGGTGTTGAGCGAAATTTTCCTATCAAGCGAATAGTTGCAATAGCTAATTCATACAGCATCAGACAAATTTATTAGCATAGACAAAGCGTTCGGTATTGGTTGACATTAAGTTCACAATCGAAATTACGACATTTGGTCGCACAGTTATGTAAATGCCAACAAAGTATTTTAAGATTTGAGAATTCACGAATTTAAAGATCAACTTATTTCTGTTCAGTTATCCTGATTACACTTGACGTATGGCTTACATTTACTTGTTAACAATGACCACAAGAAAAAAACTTTCCCATCGAAATGTACAGAGCTTTTGCAAAATGATCAAATATTTGCATCATACCTAAAATAATACACTGGCGTACACACACACACACACACACACACACACACACACAAAATCGTTTCATAGGTTGGCAACATTCATGACGTGAACGAAAGCAAACTCAACATTCATGACGTGAACGAAAGCAAACTCGAGATCATTTGACATTTTCTACGAAACCAGCGTTCCAAAGTAACGAACTACTGTTTACTCAAATTCAGATGGCTAAACTTAATTTGTAAATTACTGGTTTCCCACACAAATTTGTGTCGTGTTGGACATGTGCTAAAATAAATTGACTGAAGTTAAAGTATGTGTTAACATAACCAAACAGAAATACTGAAGCGAATTACGAAGTTTATGTATTGCTTCACCATTTTACAGCAACGTAGGTACACCTTCCACAATCCACTTACTGAGAAATTTTCGAGTTCTCTTCTAAGAAGAAAGAAACTGCGTGATATATCCACGTGAAAGGCTATATCGCAGCACCGCTAAGCACTCCCAGAGAAGCAAAGACTATGTATACAAGGTGTGGAACTAAAAGTGGCCCGGACGAATGGATTCGATTGGACGTGATGGTATGCAGGTAACCACTTCCAACAGTATGGAGCAACGGCCATACAGCCGGCCGAACTTTGGAACACAGTTAAATAACCTTCACTCCTGACATAGTTGTTAGCAGAGGTTAGTCTATTCGTTGTTCTAGGTGGTCACCCAGGTTATCTGATCTTTCAGTGTTCGATTACTTCGAGTGGGGCGCCTTCAAGTTTAAGGTGTATCACAAGGTGTACCGCAACAATCCACATAATCTTCAAGAACTGCAGCAGAACATTTCGGATGAGACTCCAGTACTTCCAGCAGCCCAGAAGGGCCCAAAAGCTCCAAGAGATGAATTGTGGCCACTTTCAACATCTGCTATAATCAGGTTAGTACTGTATTGTATTTCCTTTCACTTGATGTTTTACTTTGTACCCTGGAACTCTGTTGCCCGGGCCACTTTTATTTTTCCCGCACTGTATAAGTACATAAGCTAGAAGTAGTAGTGTTTTGAAAAAGAAAATTTTTATGGAACTCAAGTACTGAAAAGTTAGAGGAGCTAAAGAAAATAATCGTAAAAATAAGAGGGAAAATTTATTTCCTATCAAACACTACTCACTGGATATTGACAGACGCACAACTCTACTTAATAGGAAAAGCACTAAATATATTCAACATTCATTTTCCCGGCTGTGTGATACTTTCACCAAGTTTTGCGACTAGGGAACTGAGTGTTGCACGCTTGCGGCGTATACCTGTGGAAAATTTTGGGAAGTGAAGACCTCATTTCTTTTATTAGCTCTTCTGTGATGGGTGATGCTATTCGAAAGGAGTAAGAGATTTGTTATTTGTTTTGTTACTGAATGTTGCAGGTAAATAATTGGAGGTTATTTGACTGCTTTCACAACGCTGGACTGCAATAAGAATATTTTAGCTTGTGACCTTACGGCTGAGAATCTACTAATGCTGAATGCATAATTTATTTTCGAGTCCAACTCGCCGTCGGGAGATGCCGATTATAGGGCACGTAATTTATAGCCGCGTGTGATCCGAGCCTCGTATATCATTCCCACACCTTTCCTGTCAACTCTCTAATACTCGAATTCCTGTCTGACAATGAGGCATCAAGAAATGATGTAATAATTTGCTGTCGCCTTTAGTGATTTCTGCCACCAAAGGGCAACACAGTTCCCTGTGATCAAATAATTGTATGGTTATTTAAGGATTTTGAACATCATTAGCCGTTCTTACGCTTACGCAGCTGTATGTAACTCGTGTCACGTAAGCTGCCACTAAAGTATTGCCCAGATGTTTCTTGATCATTCGTTCAGCAAATGTACTATTTTCTAAGAAACTCTCATTAGTAACGATTATGCAGTTGGTATATAACAATCAATTGATTCATTAGTGAGACCAGTTATGGATTAAATTGCAAACTAAGGAGAAATTAGAAAAAGAAATTTTAAAAAATTTTGTCACAGGAATCAAACCAGACCGGTATGAGGTATTCCGTCTCTTAATAGGCAACGAACAAAAATTTGTGTCAGTGCTCCCAGAGGCAAATTTTAGCCAATATTAAGGCACGTTTTTGTATAGCAGGAGAAAATGTAGGGGCTGTCAACGTGAAGGTTTTTGGATACGGGGTGTGCGCATTATGTAATCAGACTAACGATAAATCGATTTAACCGTGTCTAATGGTAGGTTAGGGTGGTGTTTTCTGAACCATGGGGCTATGTGGACGGAAATAAGAAAACATTCTGCTGCTCAGCCCGTGTGCGCAGCTAGGACGTCATTATATTACAGTATCGTTGCTCGACAAGTGCACAAGCGGCAAGGAGCCAAATATTATATAGTCAGGACAGCAGTCATCCAGCAGGATACGGAAGAGTTAAGACAGTGTGGCGTCAAAGAACCCGATAGGCAGTATTAAGTCTGTTCAAAAGAAGATATACTATTGAAATACACGAATGCTAGTTATAAATATTTCCGCTACTAGATGTTCAGGATCGACCAGTTCGGTCAAAAGAACAACTGGGAACATCTGTTATAAATTTGGGCCACTGCTTACATTTAAAGCATAATAAGGGAATGGGGCTGTGTGAATCAGTTTTCATGGGGTTTCCTGAACTGTAATGTAATAAGTATTACTTCTTCTTTATGAAAGTATTTATGTAGCCTTATTATACGCAGTAATCACTTAGCCCCCATAAAAAAATTAGCTTTTGGTGAAAATGCAGACGTCCACTGGAGGGTTTGAGCTAATGTAGAAAGTGCTGTGATGGGATTTGAGTGCACGGGAATTTTCCCCCTCAACCTCAAAAATACCATCACATCAGTTAGTTCCTTCTTCGACATTCCAGACTGTTGAGCCACGTTTTGTTCCCGCAAACTCGGAAGTGAACCCAGGCCCTGCAACTCGTTATAATCCTCCAAGAATCTCGGAAAATCAGAGCTCTGCATCATCGTCGTCATCGTTTGCCAACCCTAAAGAAAGCCACCTGTACTACAAGTACGAGAAGAGAGAAATATTTATCTTGCCATGTGAATTCACCAATTCATCTCAAATTTATAGGAAGGAAGAGAAAATTTCGTTTAGAAAATTCCCAAGAAAAGAAGGTCAAGCGTTGCAGAAATGCACTGGATGTTTAAGAGAAACCTTTAAATCCAGAAGAGGTCTCATCTTCATCGCCATCTGCATCGTCGGAGGAATAACCCATAGACTGTGGTTTCTGCTAAAACAAATATTACGACTCTAGATCTGTGAAGAAAGGAGAATGGATCAGATGTAATAAGTGCATATGTGGTTTTACAAAATCTCTATCGGGGCTGCTAGTCGTAACTACTCTTAATTCCACTGTGTAAAATGCACATAACAACTAATGGCATTGTTAAAAAGTGTAATCTTTCGTATTGTGTACAACTGTATGACAGTTTACAATGATTACCCCATCCACATTTACGATTCAGGTAACCCCACAAACTTATAATTTTTCTGTTGTTTCAACATTTTAAATTTTGCTATTTACAACAAAGAAGAATAGATCTTGACACAATATACAACTAACAGACAAAACATATAACTATGATCTGTTCATCATTACAGTTTAATATGCGCTATATGTAAAAACTTACTACCCCTTTGGGACCCAAAATGTAGTAATGATTTCTTTAGTCCCACCTTCCCCAATCTTGAGCTATTTCCTCAACATACGTCACGCTAGACATTTGTTAACAGAACCAAACTTGTGTTGCATAATCACAACAAGAGCTCCATGTTAATTTGTAATTTGAAATTTCTGCTTGAGGGAATCTGACCTGACTCAAGACATCCGTATCACAGACTTGGGAATTTCTGCTGCACACTTTAAAAATATCCTTATTTCATCACAGATGCCCGTCATGTGGGCAAATATCTAAAGAGATAATACTGCGTCAGAGTCGAATCTACTAGCGTATACAATGTGTCCTGTAGGTAGAAATGTGACATATTTTCAAACGTATCATTTCAAAATTAAAATTACATATTGACGTTTGATACGTTTTCCATTACGATTATTCTCTTCGTTTTTTAGAAGACTTATCATCAGTCCAATTCACCACTCGTAGGGACTGACACCTCCAAACACTGGGAATATTTTGCGGAACTTCCCATTTCGTTGCCATAAAACTGAAAATTGAAACCGATGATTTGACACTGACTTCTGTGACGGATACTAATTATTACCACTTGACTTACTCATTCTCTCCGGCAGTATATCCATATCGTCAGTAAAACTACAAACACATTTATTACTCAAGACGAGTAAAGTATGGTCAAACGGCTTTCGATTCCTTCTTTGAGTCTGTCAACACTTCACTACGATTTTCTCCAGGTAAGGTGGTGGTAGAGAGCTAACGACTTGTAGTTCATATAGTTGGTATTCCATATAAGGGTAAGCAAGTCTTTTGCGATTTGTCGATTGTCTACGAAAATTACTGATAGCATTTGAGGCGGGGGGGAGGGGGGGGGCATTTTATTCTATTAGGTTGGTGCATACGTTCCTAGCGGTTTAGTTTTGCATGTTGGCATTCCTGTTGCTATGGATTTACTTATCGATTGTAATTTTTATTTGTATGTGACTGTTGCTATTTGAGTTTACATATTGGCATATTGTCATCTGAATATAGTGAGCGGAGCTGTGGACGCTAGAAAATTGAGTGCCAAGTGGTGAAATGGGAACATGTCCAACGTATTATTCAGCTTCAGTTTGGTAGATGGGTGACAGAAGCGAAGGCTGCCAGAAACATTTACGCTGCGTGCAGGAATAATGCCACTGACAGACCACGGCACGAAATCGGTTTTCTCACTTTATGAAGGATCGTTTTGATATTAGTGACTCCCCACATCATCGAGGCCTTCGGTGTTTGATGAATATCGTTTAAATGCATTAATGCACTATCATCCACGTCACTGTACTCGAGAACTGGCAAATGTGATGAATTGTGATCTTTCCACCTTTGTGCGACATTTTCCTGGAGCGGGGATGCTTCAGAAATCACATGTATGGTTACCGCATGCTCTAAGCCAAAATCACAAAAATCTGCGGGGGCCTTACGTGCGTCTCTGCTTATTCGTCATCAACTATCTCGTGAACAGCAGCGACCATTTCTATCCTGTATCGTTTCTGGTGACGAGAAATAGTGTCTTTTCGCTGACATAAGGAAAAGAAAGGAATGGTTTAGCACAAACAAAGCAGCAACTTACTTTGCAAAGACCTGCGGGCCTCCACAAAAGATCATTTTAGGCATCTCATGGTACTGCGAAGGTGTGGTGCAATACGAATTGCTTCGCTAGACGTAACCATCACTCCTGAGATATATTGTCAACAAATGAGACGTCTTGCAGACGCAGTCCAACAACGACCAGGGAGACTATGAAGGGCTTGTACTCCAAGTAACGGCCGTCCGCATTCTGTTAGACTGACAAAAAATACTATGCGGCTGTTGGGAAGTGAAGTCATTCCGCACCCACCTTATTCACCAGATCTTGCGCCCTCAAGTTTTTACTTTCTCCGCTCGCTATCGAAGGACCTTCAAGGAACTTTCCTTCCCGATGAAAATGCGCCAGGCTGGACGAGTTCTTCACCTCAAAACCACCTGGTTTTTACAGTTTCGAATTCTAAAAGTTACCCCAGCATTAGCAGACTGTTGTAAATGGTGAAGGAGAATATATTACCGATGATTAAAGTCTGTTTGTGTATCCGTTGTGTGTATTAAACTGATGAAAAGACGCTACGAACACATGCACCAGTCTAATAGTTCCACCCTTGCCAGACGATCTTCGACGTGGTATCACTTCGTTAAGTCTGAATAACAGTAGCTGTTACCTTTCTGTGAAATCTCGTTTGAGCAATATGCTGATATGTAGGTTACTGTTGTATAAGCATGAATTTTGTCGTCTGTCGAATATGAGTCTCCTGATTTTCAGTTCCTGAATCCGTATTTCGTTGATGGTTCCCTGACAGTCACAATCTGAAGGCTGTCAGAAAAGTACACGCGTATTCGTGAAGATGTATCGCATGCCATTATTTGCCTCATATTGAGCACCGTTGTGGTGAGTTCATAAAGTTGCTTTAAAATTTGGAACGTAAGTTCTCACTTTAAAGCGGTTGAACTAATAATACCAGCCAGTGAAACTGTAATTCAAACGCTTCTTCATAACAATAACAAAGCTTGAACTATCTCGACAAGGTATCTGAGCCAACTGCGATGCCACACATCCGAGTCTCGTGGTCCCAACCGCTTGGTTTGGTGAGGATGAGAGGCTGAAGACCAATGCGTAGGCGACCAATATTCGGCCGAAACCATTGGCTGCTTTTCCTTGGTCTTCGTCAGCCCAATGTGTGCGCACTTTAAACTGATGGAACAGATGCTGAATCAACTATATATGTGTTGCTTACATTTCGGTTTAGAAATACTGAAATTACTGGGGTAAAATAAAAAACAGTTCAAGAGATTTTCTTCGATCCAAGTGTTGTCATGGAACAAAAGTTCCACTTCCGGAGTATAAAAGGTCTCCCTAGGAATTTACCAGAACGACGTTACAACTAGAAGACAAGACTCAACTGAATTACGGAGAGTCTGAGGAAAAGCAGCACATTATGTAGAAACACTAACACATATCTACGGCCGGCCGCTGTGGCCGAGCGGTTCTAGGCGATTCAGTCTGGAACCGCACTGCTGCTACGGTCGCAGGTTCGAATCCTGCGTCGGGCAAGGATGTGTGTGATGTCCTTAGGTTGGTTAGGTTTAAGTAGTTGTAAGTCAAGGGGACTGATGACCTCACTGTTAAATCCCATAGTGGTTCGAGCCATTTCAACCATTTTGAACAGATCTAGCTGTTTCTACATAATATGTTCCTTTTTATTTTCTATCAAATCTTGGATGCTTCGTGATTAAGTTGACTCTTGTCTTCTCGTTGTAATGTCGTTTTGATAAATTCCCCGGTTCCACCTTTTATATTTCAGACACGGAAATTTGGTTCCGTGACAACAGTGGGTTTTCTACGGCGTCTACCTCGCAACTGGGGCAGGCGAGGACGACAGGAATACTCATTGATTACGTCGGACGTTCGATATCCACTGTCGCAGAGATTGTAAGAGGTTCTGTAAGTGAAATATCTTGACCTGTATGTAGGAGACATTAACAGTGGCATCAGATTAACTTAGTCGCAGCCGCTCTTTGCCTCACACACGAATATAAGAACCTATTATTAAAAGAAGTAAGTAGTAATATAATTTCGCGTGGCTCGAAGTCCGGGTGTAGGCCTTTCTATTGGAAAACTCTGCGGCAATTCGCATATCTAATCTACCGGGGCAAGGTCACCTACATTTTAATGTAGAATTCGAACCATGTGCCGTTCCAGGCGTCTACTCACATCGTTGAGAGTTGAAAGCTAGATTAATGGCAGACTGCAAATTTCCATGGACCGGCCGGGATTCGATACTACGACCTCTCGATTTCCAGACACGTGCATTACGACAAGACCACCATGCCCAATATTAGGAAAACAAAATACGGACTTTAAATACGTAATTTTTCCATCCGTATATCTAAATTCGAATGAAGACGAATTTTGCCGTGTCACTCACTTCATTTTGCGTCTACGAAATTTTTTGTGAGAACGGTTAAAACGTTTTATATAAAACAAACAATATTAATTTTCTACATCTTTATTCTTTTGTTTCTCGATGTAGTCAGCCTGATGACGAACACATTTCCCGCATCAAGAGCCCATTCTGTTGATACCGTCAGTGTAGAACTTTTGACTTTGTCGACGGAGGCATAACCTCATCTCTGGTTGTACCGCTTCATCACTATCAAACTGAAGTTCTCAAAGATTTTGTAAGGTTTGGAAACAGATGAAACTCGGCCAGTTCGGGAGTATGGAGATGACTGATGACAGTGAACGGTCTGTCTTTCACTAGATACTTGACTCTCTAAAGATCCCGCCAGTGACATGACAGTTATTCCTTGATGTTTTAACACATGTCCTATAATTGTCTCCCTTTTCCTTGGAGTGTTTTTCTTCTTTCACCGATTCGCGGAGAAACTCCTTATTCATAGTCTCATCAGTCCAAATTATTTGCAAAATTCTTCTGTAGCACCACATCCCAAACGCTTCGATTTTTCTCCATTCCGGTGTTCCCACGGCCCGTGTTCCACTGCCATACAGTTCTGTGCTCCAGACGAACATTCTCAGAAATTTATTCCTCAAGTTAAGGCCAATAATGCCGTCTTTTCCTGTGCTAGTTTGCATTTGATGTCCTCCTTTCTTCGTCCGTCATGGATAATTTTGCTTCCAAGGTAACGAATTTCCTTAACTTCGTCTACTTCGTGATCACTAAATTTATGGCTACTCTAATTTCTGCTGCTTCTTGTTTCTTCTATAGTTTTTCGGTTTATCTCAATCCATAGTCTTCATCAGATTGTTCATTCCATTCGACGGGTCCTGTAATTCTTCTTCACTTTCACTAGGGATACCAATGTCATGTGCGAAATCACTGATGTCTTTCCACCTTGAATTTTATTCCAGTCTGAATATTTTTTATTTCCGTCACTGTTTTTTCGATGTGTAGATTGGACAGTAAGGGCAGAAGACTGCATGCCTGTCTTGCACCTTTTTAAAGCCAAATACTTCCTTCTTAGTGTTCCCTCATGATTCTTGCATATTCCGTATATTACCCGATCTGCCAGGGCTCGTGACACCCCTGATGAGGCAGATTGTTTAACAGAGAGAGGCAAGAAGGAGTCAGTTACGGAGATGTGAGCGAGAAGTTATGGTAGTTTGTGCCCTAGCGTTGGAAGTGCAGTTCGCAGGTGGTCGGATTGTTAATACTGGAGCTGTGTGTACGTCGTGGCGGACACTAGCCCAGCAGGTTAAAAAAAAAAATGTTCAAATGTGTGTGAAATCTTATGGGACTTACTGCTGAGGTTATCAGTCCCTAAGCTTACACACTACTTAACCTTAATTATCCTAAGGACAAACACATACACCCATGCCCGAGGGAGGACTCGAACCTCCATAGGGATCAGCGGCACAGTCAATGACTGCAGCGCCTTAGACCGCTCGGCTAAGCAGCCGGTTAAAGGAGGGAAGCGCGTGGATGTATTTACTTTTCGGTGTATTGGCTTTCGGGTCACGCCCATTCAGCCATCTCAGTAGTAATGCCGTAATAAGTAGGAAATCGTAGAGATATGTGGGTTTCACTGGTGGCGTAGTCCGATATCAAGTCTGTCAAACTGTTTCCGTAGAGTATTACTGGTTAATATGTCTGCCTCAAATATTTTATTTGAGCACATTTATTTATTTTTGAGTTAGCCAGACGCTCTTGCACAATAATGATTTACTGTACATATTTTTAAATAAGTTAAATTTGTTTCCTATTAATTTAAATCAGAGATAAACATTTCTTTTAACCTGAAAGTCAATTTTTCCTTAGCGGGACTGAATCAATGAAAGTGATTCTGATACATAAATGTATGTGAATGTTAAAAAAGCGAATTATTGTAATAAATGCTCTATTGAAGGTGTGGCGGCCGGAGTGGCTGAGAGGTTCTAGGTGCTTCAGTCTGGATGTGTGTGATGTCCTTAGGTTAGTTAGGTTTAAGTAGTTCTAAGTTCTAGGGGACTGATGACCTCAGCTGTTAAGTCCCACAGTGCTCAGAGCCATTTGAACCATTTTATATTGTTGAAGGTGTAGCCCCAAGCTCAATCAGTCACTCCACCCATTATCTTTCAGATCCAGTTATATCGCTACATCGACTATCCCTACAGATTACTCCCATTTTTCTTGCACCATTTTACTTTGTCGAAAGCTTTTTCTAGGTCGACAAACCCTTTGTGAGTGTCTGGAATTTTCTTCAGTCTTGCTTCCATTACCAAGCACTGGTAGTATTGTATTAAGAAATTGCAGAGGCGAACGAAAATGTGTACGTGGCACTGCAATTTCCAATCGTTGTAATAAAAGAAGGTGAAATTCATACTACTTTACAGCCTGATATTTCGAGTTGTTCTGGTCGGAAAGACATACAGCAGTAACAAGCTTCGCTACTTGCGCTTTTTGCGTTTTCCACCCGTATTAGATGAAAGTAAACGCTAGCGTGGTATCGGCAGTTAATCCGAAAGCATTAATTCTGGAGTTTCTCTGACAGGTTGAGTTGTTTTTCATGTCTTATAAATGAGCGCCAGTTAAATACGTCGTTTCGAGTCTTGAGAAACATTAATTACATTTAATTTTTCACGTACTATAGGTAGCAAAAGAGATAGTGGAGGAAGACGGAATTAATCGCTGGTTACGTCAGCTGTTAGGTATCCATTGTTCCGCAGGCAGTGCTAGGACCTGTGAATGGAACATCTTCACCGGTTTGCATAGGGTAGGCGCTAACAATGGCACATCGTTCACTTAGCCGCAGACGCTCCGCGTATAAACGGCCGGATCTGCACGGGGCCGGCCACGGGCAGTCGTGCAGCGCACGTGTTGCGCGCCTGTCCAGTCCTCCCACGGATCCCCCCACAGCTCCATTGTCCACCTAATGGGTTCCCTCCCCACAGGTGTCCATCGGCCATTAAAGAGGCCTCTAACAGCACTCAGTATGTAAATTACACGTCTCTGGGTGCGTGACCGTGTGACTAGAGCTACACAGCGGGAGAAGCAGCCACTTACAACTGACCGGGCAATTGACAGCTGGATGGGAGACGGGCGGGAGGACGGCGCCTGCGGGAATACCAAATGGTAGGCAGGCAGCCCGTGCTGGAGGGCCACGCGTTGCGGCCGGGCGCCGTGGCGTGACATCGTTAACTATAGCTCGCCTCGCACTTTTCAATAATTCCTCTCCCTAATTCCGACACGGTGCGCCGGGAAGCAGCCCTTTGAAGAGCCGCCTATCTACGCCGCCGTCAGGCCGCCGCGTCTCGTTGTGGCGTGTTTAACACACCTCCTCCCGCCGCCGGCCGGCCCCGAGGGACCTGTGTACAGGCATCCGTTAAGAATGCGGGCCCTCGTGCCACCTGCAGGCGCCCAGACGTCGCTCTCCACCAAATTAAAGAGACCGGAACGGTGCTCGAGTGCCCTTAAACAGCCTTAATGCTCCCTCAATATGGCTCCGATCGCCCAGACTTCTATTTCGGTTAACGATACTTGAGTTACGGCACACGTGCTACTTTCATCGGGTTAAGCATCCAGCTCAATGGTTCCTGACTAATCAGAACAGTTAAGGCGTCTACCGTGGTGGTTGCCTAAGGCGTGCACCTCACAGGCACGGATCCAGCGTTCTATTCTGGGTGGAGTCCCAGTTTCTTGCTGTCTGCAACACCCCTACCTCCACCAATATAACTTGCCACCACTCTCATTGGGTTTTGGAACACTAGTGCGAAGTGGAACTCCTGCGGATGGACATTTCCGCAGAGCCTGCAGCTCTTGCTAGGATAAGTGGGGTTTAGAAAATGGTTCAAATGGCTCTGAGCACTAAGGGACTTAACATCTGAGGTCATCAGTCCCCTAGAACTTAGAACTTCTTAAACCTAACTAACCGAAGGACATCACACACATTCATGCCCGAGGCAGGATTCGAACCTGCGACCGTAGCGGTCACGCGGGTCCAGACTGAAGCGCCTGGAACCGCACTGCCTCACCGGCCGGCTGGGGTTTAGAAGACGGAACGTAGGCATTCTAAGAATTAATATTCTCGTCCGCCACGGCAGCTGCGCGATCAACGCTGCGCATTGCTTATCGAAGGGATTTCTACATCTACATCCACATCCATACTCCGCAAGCCACCTCACGGTGTGTGGCAAACGGTACTTTGAGTACCTCTATCGGTTCTTCCTTCTATTCCAGTGTCATATTTTTCGTGGAAAGAAAGATTGTCGGTAAGCCTCTGATTTTATCCTCATGGTCTCTTCGCGAGATATACGTAGGAGGGAGCAATATACTGATTGACTCCTCGGTGAAGGTATTTTCTCGAAACTTCCAGAAAAGTCCGTACCGAGCTACTGAGCGTCTCTACTGCAGAATCTTCCACTGGAGTTTATCTATCACCTCCGTAACGTTTTCGCGATTACTAAATGATCCTGTAACGAAGCGCGCTGCTCTCCGTTGTATCTTCTCTATCTATTCTATCAACCCTATCTGGTACGGATCCCACACTGCTGAGTAATATTCAAGCAGTGGGCGAAGAGGTGTACTGTAACCTACTTCCTTTGTTTTCGGATTGCATTTCCTTAGGATTCTTCCAATGAATCTCAGTCTGGCATCTGCTTTACCGACGATCAACTTTATATGATCATTCCATTTTAAATCACTCTTAATGCCCACTCCAAGATGATTTATGGAATTAACTGCTTCCAGTTGCTGACCTGCTATATTGTAGCTAAATAATAAAGGATCTTTCTTTCTATGTATTCGCAGCACATTACACTTGTCTACAATGAGATTCAATTGCCATTCCCTGCACCATGCGTCAATTCGCTGCAGACCCTCCTGCATTTCAGTACAATTTTCCATTGTTACAACCTCTCGATATACCACAGCATCATTCGCAAAAAGCCTCAGTGAACTTCCGATGTTATCCACAAGGTCATTTATGTAATTTGTGAATAGCAACGCCCCTGCGACACTCCCCTGCGGCACACCTGAAATCACTCTTACTTAGGGAGACTTCTCTCCATTGACAATGACATGCTGTCTTCTGATACCTAGGAACTCTTCAATCCAATAACACAATTGGTCTGTTAGTCCATATGCTCTTACTTTGTTCATTTAACGACTGTGGGGAACTGTATCGAACGCCTTGCGGAAGTCAAGAAACACGGCATCTACCTGGGAACCCGTGTCTATGGCCCTCTGAGTCTCGTGGACGAATAGCGTGAGCTGCGTTTCACACGATCGTCTTTTTCGAAACCCATGCTGCTTATTACAGAGTAGATTTCTAGCCTCCCGAAAAGTCATTATACTCGAACATAATGCGTGTTCCAAAATTCTACAATTGATCGACGTTAGAGATATAGATCTATAGTTCTGCACATCTGTTCGACGTCCCTTCTTGAAAACGGGGTGACCTGTGCCCTTTTCCAATCCTACGCTCTTCTAGAGACCTACGGTACACCACTGCAAGAAGGGGGACGTTTCCTCCTTTCCTTGATAGTGTGCTGTGCGGTCTTTCCTTTCGTATTGTCTGAAATGACATTCCATTGTTGAGATGGCTGTACGAACAATTTTACGAAGCTAATAAATTGAAAACAAATATATTTCCTTTGTAGCATTGAAACACATAGTGGTGTAATCTACGGCACTTCTTACTAAGAATTGTTTTTAATACACTGCTGTGTAAAACGTAATCGAGAGGTAGGTAAACTAAATAACATTATACGTACTCTGTGAAAATGAAAGCGCCGGAGCATAGAGCTAAAGGTCTTCCAGTCGTGCACACAATGTTGGACGTCATATGACGTGAAATCAGTGTGACTATAGCACCAAATTAGGCTGGCACTGCAACGCGAGACAGCTCGAGGAAAGGATGATGACGATATTGGTTTCTGTGGCGCTCAACATCGTGCTCATCAGCACCCGTACAAGTTACAAATCTTTCGATTTCCTGTCTCAGCACTTCTCGAATGATGATGACATGATGAGGACCACACAGACATCCAGTCCCCGTGCGGAGAAAATCCCCGACCCGGCCGGGAATCGAAACCGGGACCCCGTGATCCAGAGGCAGCAACGGTTACCACTACATCACGAGCTGTGGATTGAAGGAAAGGAAGGAAAGGAAGGAAAGGAAGGAAAGGAAGGAAAGGAAAGAAAGGAAAATCGTAGTGTGCGTCAAACAGCAAGCAGTTAGGGTACAATGTGGTGGTGCTTTTCATTACAACATGGCACGGAGGCACACGAGAAAGAACCATATGGAAACCGGAAGAAGGATGAAGTATGGTAATTGTAGAAGAGCAGTTTAGTTTTGGTCACAGCTTTGTTTCTCTTGCTGGTGGAGCTTTCCGAACCACAGACACTGCTAAATGGAGGAGAGGAGGTGGTCGACCATGGTCAACTGCAGCACCAGGTGACCACCACACTGTGCAACAGGCTATGTCGAACAGCAGGCGAAATTGGACCCACATTTTCCAGGCCAGCCAGGCAAGCAAACTCACGCTCCACAGTGCACGGCAGCTGCATGGGAGTGGTCTCTTTGCCCGACGATCAGTACGTTGTGTTCCTTTGACACCCGCACATCGACAGTATCGTTTCTGTTGGTCTCAGGAGCATAGGGTCTGGACAAATGAGAGCAGATTCAGTCTGAGTAGCGATTCTGGACGTACGCTCATAGAGACAAAGGTGCAAACACATAATGTACCCAGGAACATTGTCGAACATGATCGTTTTGGTTGGATGGGTGTTTTGGTGTAGGGAAGCATAATGTTTCACGAGCGTGCTGACCTCCAGATCACTGAACACGGTACACAAGCCGGTCACACTGTACTCCATCCCCTTGTGTATCTTTTCACAGGTCCATTCGGATTAGATTTCATTTTTGTGGATGACAATGCGTTAACACATAGGAACGAACAGGTGGAGGAGCTCTTGGAACGAGAGGGTATTTGGCGAATGGACTGACGTGCCCGTTCTACCAACTTAAATCCCATCGAGCACCCGTCGGACTACAACACCCACCAACGACAGTCCAGCATCATCAGCTGCACTGGTGGAGGAATGCTACGCCTTGCTAAATTTGTAGCCGGCATGGGAGCACGTTGCACAGCGTGCATTGTCGTCCATGGTGATCGCACACATTTTAAGAACTATGTCCCAACTTTTGTAATATCCATGGTGAACCATCATATACCGTGTAACTATTGGCCTCGCATATACCAGGTGTACCGGTATGAAATGAGCGTTAAGATACAAATGTGTCGATAAGGAACATTTGTTGTGAACGAGCCATAATTTGTTTGTTTGTTTGGTATGACATCTGTCAAAGATATTTAGTATACATCAAGTCATTCAACAAACAACATCATATGTTTGCATCGTGTTATCAATGTCGAATTTTGTACCAGAAAGTGATGATTTGCGGAAAGCATTAACTTTATGTTTTCATTTGAAAAAAGTGCTGCAGAGTCGCATCGAATGCTTGTCGAGGCATATGGTGATCATGATCTATCAGAAGCAACAAGCAAAGGATGGTTTCAACGGTTCAGAAATAATGATTTTGACGTAAGAAATGAAGAACGTGGAAGACCATCAAAAAAGTTCGAAGACGCCAAATTGCAAGCAATATTGGATGAAGATGATACTTTGAGTCAGAAGCAAATGGCAGAAATGCTAAATGTTGCACAACAAACAATTTCTGACCGTTTGAAAACTAAGGGAAAGATCCAAAAGTGTGGAAATGGGTGCCACATGAATTGAATGATAGACAGATGGAAAACCGAAAAACCATTTGTCAATTTTTGCTTCAAAGACATGAATGAAAATCAATTTTGCATCGAATTGTTACTGGCGATGAAAAATGGATTTATTTTAAGAATCCTAAACGGGAAAACTCATGGGTTGATCTGAGAAAACCATCAACATCGACTGCAAAACCAGATAGATTCGGCAAGAAGACAATGTTCTGTGTTTGGTGGGATAGGTATGGTGTATTACGAGCTTCTAAAACCCGGTGAAACTGTGAATACTAATCGCTAGAGACAACAAATGATGAATTTGAACTACGCATTGATCGAAAAAAGACCACAATGGGCCAGAAGACATGGCAAAGTAATTTTTTTACACGACAATGCACCTGCACACAAAGCAAAACTGGTGCAGGATACAATGAAAACACTTGGCTGGGAGCTGCTACCCCACTCGCCGTATTCACTTGACTTGGCCCCTTCCGACTACCATTTGTTTTCATCAATGGGACACGCATTGGCCGAGGAACACTTCGATTCCTACGAAGAAGTCGAAAATTGGGTGTCTGATTGGTTTGCTTCAAAAGACGAACATTTCTATTGGCGTGGTGTCCACAAAGTGCCAGAAAGATGGTCAGGAACCGCACGACTGCTACGGTCGCAGGTTCGAATCCTGCCTCTGGCATGGATGTGTGTGATGTCCTTAGGTTAGTTAGGTTTAAGTAGTTCTAAGTTCTAGGGGACTTATGACCACAGATGTTGAGTTCCATAGTGCTCAGAGCCATTAGAACCATTTGAAAGATGGTCAAAATGTATAGAAAGCAATAGTCGGAACTTTGAGTAAAATGTTTTTACTTTTCAGTTGAAAATTAGTCTTTTATTTTCACAAAAAAAAACGCTCATTTCATACCGGTACACCTGGTAAGTACCATTTGTTGTCGTCTCATTGCGTATTTCTTTGCGTATACTACACTGTACTGTACTATACCGTACCACTGCTTTTTATGCACGCTCTAAGTTCCATCACGCTATGTTACTTGTCAATGACACATTGTGCGAAAGTTGATTTCATTCTGAAGTGTTCCACACCAGTGCGCGGTTGGAAAATTTGTGAGCAGTCCCTTTTTTACGATTTTTCCTCTATCAGTTTCAGGGTAGCTTGGCACCCTTCAGACGTGGTCTAAGTTAAGTTGGAATGCAACAGTTTGGTTGTGAATTTGCAAAGCCAACGAATGCGAAAGCCAAATCCCTGATTGTGGTGACAGATTGATCTGTAGCTTTGCCCACATTATAGGTTAGATTGGAAGGTAACAGTTTGGTTGTGAGATGGCGAAGCCAACAAACGTGATTGAAAAATAAAAAGACCTGGTTTTTGTGACAGACAGAGCTGCAGGTTAGCCTGAGGTCTACGTTATGTGGAATGTTACGGTTTACTTGTGAGCTAATGAAGCTAATGAAAGTGAAAGCGTAAAACTACATGAAGCGTCATGCTATCCGCATGTGTGTCGACACATTCCATCTTCGTGCAAGTATCAGTCCAAACAACTGCCACAGTTTCCTCTCATCTCTAACACGTTTCAATAAAATAGTAATTGGTTTACATCATGTGTTTAGTACATCACTCTAACATCTTCCAAGAAACTGCAGTTCAGAGAAACACATAAGCTGAACAGTACTCATTGAAAACACTGAAATTTACATGTGGTGTACAATTGCTTTAATAGCATCAAATTCTGAAAACTTTGATGACGTCGCAATTTACGATGTAAGTGGTGCAGAATGCTGTTTATTTCAGTAGTCTCCCCCTGTATTCGATCCCCAAACATATATGGATAGGATAAAAATGATTAACACTGATAGATAAATATTTTGTTTCATAGTGTGAAAATTTATTTCTGCTAAAAAGATTCTTTAACGATGTAGAACCTGGTAGCAAGAAATTAATTTGTGGTTCATGTCTTTATTGTGGGACAGGTATTTTCTCAATAGTGAAATTACGTTTCTCATTTCATCTTAGTGGCCACTGAAGTGGTGGCTTTGTGTGCTATTACTTTAATTTATGCTGCAGACATAAATTTCGTGCCTTCGGAACCTTTCGCGGCGGTATGTATGAATAAAATAATCTCGGTATTCAGGACACTCAACAAAACACTCGAGATTTCGAGAGCTGTCGCTGTCATGGTAGTACTGAAACTACATGTTGGTGGCGTTGTCACCGTGTTTCGCTTATACAGACCAGAGAGCAGCATCTGAAGCCTTCCATACGACATTCAAAATGTCACATATGCAAGAAAATAATCTATGCAGCTCCTGGCAACTACGACTTGCTTCAGGTGCAAACATCAGGTGGTGCAAGAATCAGGCATCAGAACTGCAATTACGAGTCTGGCCTCTCTATTAACATCAAGCATCCGTCTTTGTCTCCACTCGGTATTCAAAACCAGCCCCCACGCCCTTTTAAGTGTGTTCCCATGATCACGGATAATTTAATTGCAATTTAATCCAATATCGACCACCTCATCTATAATGGAATCCCAAAACGAAGACTCAAGGGAAAAGTCTGTTATCTTCTCCAATCTTATTTTTATGTCCACATTGCAGGACAAGTTTAGCCACCGACAACTTCTCGAGATCCCTTGGTATTTCCGGCATGTAGCTTGACAATGACGGAGACAGTTTCCAACACTCCGGTGTTTTATTCGATATGACACGGCTGGCAAATTGAAAATATTTTATTCAGGAAAATCAGCGGCCTACATCGAATATCGACTCAGGCAATAACAGATCGATAAGTTGTGTCTTTCGTAGGTGGTAAGGTTCTCGGCCATCACGATACTGATTACAAAGCTATACTTCGTTTTAAAATACAGGGTGATCGCAAATTCCCGTTACAGACTTCTAGGACTTGTAGAGGGGAGGGAGTACACAATATTTTGAACTGGAACCTATATCCGGAAACGTGACGTTTCCGTGTTACAATCATTTGTAAACGTGTTGGTAAGACGACCACTTTTACAAGTAACTGATCACGGATCACCCAGCCCAGTACATCACATTTTCTGCAGTTCCACTCGTTTATAGCCTAAGAAATTCCTCGTGTTCTCGTTGACTGGTTCTCTTCACCGTTAAGCAGTACGGCCTCTTCGAGTTCGAGTGTGCGGCGTCTCCCTGGAGCACAACGGTAACGCCTTCTGATGGGAAAGGTACACTTTATCGAAGCCATTGAGTAACTGTGCCGAAAAGGGTATGCGATTGAGTCGGAAGTTGTGGAGAACGATCTTGATAAAGGTGACAAGTAGCTCTTCAATTATAGTGAGCTTCACCATTTAGAAGAATCGTATCGGTGTATTCTGTAAACCCAAACCTGTATTTAAACGTGTTCCTCTAACACTCAAAGATACGTGAATTGAATGAGACTCAAACCAGGTAAAAGATGTAGAGCAGACGTCAAATCACATTTGTTGGTCCGATATGACCACGCCCTCCCCGTAATTACCCTGTTTCAGGAGTAAGGGATATTATTATGCACTCACTCCCCCTCTACACGTCCTAAACGTTTGTAACGGGAATTTCCGAACACAATGTATACCGAAATTTTATATAGAGTTATGTGTAAAGCATATCTTTGAATCAATTTCTCCCTACCCCCGCCCACGTTTCTCATCAAAAGTATACCAAATCATTCGCCATTTACTCCCTAAAAGCTTGATGTACATTGATTTCTTCTTAAAATGTATACTGCTTTTGCAATAAAATTCCCGCATAAATTACATTTCACATGTAGTAAAATGAGGTCACCATATTACCCACAATATGAAAAGACTGAATACTCATAGTTCAGCATGGCACACTATCTTAATACTTGCAATATCCACGACGAATATTATACGAAAGATTCCGAAATAATCACAACACAATAAATGCTGCAATCAACACCACAGATATCCATTGGTCAGACGAGAAGCCGGCCAGTGTGGCCTAGCGGTTCTAGGCGATTCAGCGTGAAATCGCGCGACCGCCACGGTCGCATGTTCGAATCCTGCCACGGGCATGGATGTGTGTGATGTCCCTAGGTTAGCTAGTTTTAAGTAGTTTCAAGTTCTAGGGGACTGATGACCTCAGATGTTAAGTCCCATAGTGCTCAGAGCCATTTGAACCATTTTTTCAGACGAGGAGCGATCATTTTAACAGTGTTTGATTTCAGCAAGGCATCTTATGTTGTTGACGTTTTTAAACAAAAATGCCTGAAATTCTCAAATTTACTTGTATTTGGTTCGACAGGTACCTAAAAATGTATTTTAACGTGTACTATACTAAATGCTGAAGTTATCGTCAAAATATATGCCTGGGGACTATTCCGACTTTTAGTTCCTGGTCCGTTACATTTCTCTCTATATCAGTAAAAACACAACTTCGTTACTTCTCTTATAAGTTGACGACATCCAGCCGCGTTTGAAGAGATCAAGCACGAAATGCTTGGAAGAATTTTAGGAAGGTATGGCTAACGTATAATGAAAATCGTGTATACACTCCTGGAAATGGAAAAAAGAACACATTGACACCGGTGTGTCAGACCCACCATACTTGCTCCGGACACTGCGAGAGGGCTGTACAAGCAATGATCACACGCACGGCACAGCGGACACACCAGGAACCGCGGTGTTGGCCGTCGAATGGCGCTAGCTGCGCAGCATTTGTGCACCGCCGCCGTCAGTGTCAAGCCAGTTTGCCGTGGCATACGGAGCTCCATCGCAGTCTTTAACACTGGTAGCATGCCGCGACAGCGTGGACGTGAACCGTATGTGCAGTTGACGGACTTTGAGCGAGGGCGTATAGTAGGCATGCGGGAGGCCGGGTGGACGTACCGCCTAATTTCTCAACACGTGGGGCGTGAGGTCTCCACAGTACATCGATGTTGTCGCCAGTGGTCGGCGGAAGGTGCACGTGCCCGTCGACCTGGGACCGGACCGCAGCGACGCACGGATGCACGCCAAGACCGTAGGATCCTACGCAGTGCCGTAGGCGACCGCACCGCCACTTCCCAGCAAATTAGGGACACTGTTGCTCCTGGGGTATCGGCGAGGACCATTCGCAACCGTCTCCATGAAGCTGGGCTACGGTCCCGCACACCGTTAGGCCGTCTTCCGCTCACGCCCCAACATCGTGCAGCCCGCCTCCAGTGGTGTCGCGACAGGCGTGAATGGAGGGACGAATGGAGACGTGTCGTCTTCAGCGATGAGAGTCGCTTCTGCCTTGGTGCCAATGATGGTCGTATGCGTGTTTGGCGCCGTGCAGGTGAGCGCCACAATCAGGACTGCATACGACCGAGGCACACAGGGCCAACACCCGCCATCTTGGTGTGGGGAGCGATCTCCTACACTGGCCGTACACCACTGGTGATCGTCGAGGGGACACTGAATAGTGCACGGTACATCCAAACCGTCATCGAACCCATCGTTCTACCATTCCTAGACCGGCAAGGGAACTTGCTGTTCCAACAGGACAGTGCACGTCCGCATGTATCCCGTGCCACCCAACGTGCTCTAGAAGGTGTAAGTCAACTACCCTGGCCAGCAAGATCTCCGGATCTGTCCCCCATTGAGCATGTTTGGGACTGGATGAAGCGTCGTCTCACGCGGTCTGCACGTCCAGCACGAACGCTGGTCCAACTGAGGCGCCAGGTGGAAATGGCATGGCAAGCCGTTCCACAGGACTACATCCAGCATCTCTACGATCGTCTCCATGGGAGAATAGCAGCCTGCATTGCTGCGAAAGGTGGATATACACTGTAATAGTGCCGACATTGTGCATGCTCTGTTGCCTGTGTCTATGTGCCTGTGGTTCTGTCAGTGTGATCATGTGATGTATCTAACCCCTGGAATGTGTCAAGAAAGTTTCCCCTTCCTGGGACAATGAATTCACGGTGTTCTTATTTCAATTTCCAGGAGTGTAGATTACTAATGCGACCCACTCTTGAGTACTGCTCAATTTTTTGGGAATCTCACCAGGCTGGATTAAAAAAAGAAATTGAAGTGATTCAGAAGCGTAATTTTTTACTGGCACGTTCGATCAACACGAGGATATTATGGAGAAGCTTCGTGAACTTAAATGGAAAACGTTAGAAGGAAAACGACGTTGTTTTCGCGCAACACTACTGTAAAAATGCTGCCAACGTACATTCCACACAAGGACCGCAAAGACGATATGAGAGAAATCAAGGCTCTTACGGAGACTAATAAAATGGCTGTGAGCACTATGGGACTCAACTGCTGAGATCATTAGTCCCCTAGAACTTAGAACTAGTTAAACCTAACTAACCTAAGGACATCACAAACATCCATGCCCGTAGCGGTCTTGCGGTTCCAGACTGCAGCGCCTTTAACCGCACGGCCACCTCGGCCGGCGGAGACTAATAGATAGACGGTTTTTGCCCGCTCCATTTCGAGTGGGCAGTAAAGGGAAGGACTAGCAGAGGTTCAAAATGGCTCAAATGGCTCTGAGCACTATGGAAGTTAACATCTGAGGTCATCAGTCCCCTAGAACTTAGAACTACTTAAACCTAAGGACAACACACACATTCATGCCCGAGGCAGGATTCGAACCTGCGACCGTAGCAGTCGCGCGGTTCCGGACTGAAGCACCTAGAACCACTCGTCCACAGCGGTCGGCTACTAGTAGTGGTGCCAGGTACTCTCTGTCATGCACTGTATGATTACTTGAGGCGTTTGTATGTTGATGTACAGGGGCTGGACAAAACTATGGACACGCCTAGAGAAATGCGTGCTTGAACATAAATGCAGACGCTAACCAAGCCTGCACGTGGTGCTGTTGTATTTTGCCATATACGGCAACTGTGCAATTCTTCAATACGTTACAAGTGTCAGTCATGGTAAGAACACTTGTCTGCGTAGTTGTGACTGCACCGAGTTGGAGCTAAGTCAATTCGAACGGGGCCAACTGTTTGTGTTCATTTATGGTGTAATCAAGATAGGCGGGGCTTGTGGTGTTGAGGCACTGTATCGGTGATTTGTAACGCATACAGGGAGAGCGGAAGATCATCATCCACCAAGTCTCAACCCGAATGAAAGTATATCTGAATGATTGGGACGGGCGATTATTGAAGAGAATTTCGATGAAAAATAAGTAGACTATAGGTGAAAAAGTCACTGCAGAACCGAATGTTGTATTCGTAAACACTGTTTACTCCAAAACAACACAAAGGGAGATCCACAGTAAGGAAATTCCAAGACTACTCTTCAGTGATTCAAATGGCCGTAACAGGAAAACGTGGTGCCGAAACAATAAAACCTGGACTGTGAAGCATTGGAAGATAGTCATCTGGTCATATGAGTCTTGTTTCACTCTGTTTCACTTTGGTGCAGTTTATGTCCCAAGAATGAAACTCGGCGGAGGTTCGGCGACGAATTTTGCAACCATATCGTGGTACTCCATGGACCCCGTAGCTACACTGCAAGGTCGCATTACCGCCAAGGAGTATGTGATCATTTTGGTTGATCGGGTCCATCCCATGGTACAATGTTTGTACCCCAATGGTGACGCTGTATTCCGAGACTGCAGGGGTTCTTCTTCGTACAGCTCGCATCGTCTAGGAATCGTTTTTTGAGCTCGAAGATGAACTGTTGGATCTTCCGTGGCCACGACAGTTACCAGATCACAATATTATTGAGCTTCTGCGGTGTACGTTGGGAAGAATGGTGAATGGTTGCTATCCACCTCAACCACTGTTACCTGAACCAGCCAGTATTTTGAGGGAAGAATGGTATATTGATTTCCTTTAAAATCATATTGGAATTGTATTTAACCAATCCGAGATGATTCGAAGCTATTGTGAATGTCAACGGGTTTCCTACACCGTATTAGCCATGATAATGTGTTGCGTTTTTGCCATTACCGTAATTTCGTCGTCATCATGTTGATGAATGATAAACTATGTGACAGACTTTACCCCAAGATGCTAGTGAAATTACAGTCATTACAGGCGGCTTACTGCGAGTCATTACTCTCTTACTGCTTTTCGAACTTTATGAGGTGTTTGATCTTAGAATCCTTAGAAATGCATCTGCGAAGTAGGACGACATAATCTGGCTGCTTTGAACTAATTTCTTTAAAAGGTGTCTTTGAAAATAATTCTGTCTCTTTACGTTAGATTACGAACTTACTTTCCAAGGTTCGTTAACGTAACGCTTCTGTGAACTAACTTTCCTCAGTGTTATGGGCTCCAAATGACAGTAACACTTAATTGGTATGTGGCAGTCTGCTACGTGCCGCTTATGACACAGCTTTGCTCAGGCGTTATTAAGTTTTCCGAATTCTGTTATCAGCGAGAAAAATGACATGAAACTAACCGCTTGCTGAGAACTCTTAAGCCAGACGCCTTCCTACGCTAGCAATATGAGATGAGTTGAAAGGAAAGCTTCACTAACAATTTCATCAAGAGCTTTCTTATACAAAACGATTCAAACTACCATAAAACTTTAAGTTGCCTAGCTATTAAGAGAATTTAATTGTTTGTGAGACTTTTCGTGACTTTGAGACAATAGATTGAAAGAGCAATTAAAGGCAGCTGCAGGTCGCACAGACAAATACATCCTTGTCACAAAGACTATTCATGAAATCGATGACGAGCACGCATTGCAAGCTAGATTCTTTCAACGCTTACTACGTCTAGAGGGAAGCTACGCCGGTGGTAAAAGAGACAGAGGTTTAATTTCCTCCCGAACGCAGAGTGGATTTGAATCAGGTTACAGGATAGTTTGTTCCGCAGTCGTATGGCTGAAAAAGAGAGTGAGATGGCCAAAGATTTGATGTTATGCAGAGAGGTAGGCCCAAGATACTGGACATGTTCGATCTAGTGTTGTAGTTGTGGAGTGATTAGAGATATTTGGAGTGTGAGGAGGGATGCTAAGAAGAGTAGCGTGCGATGTCACAACCTCAAGACATGGCAAAACATTATTGTCGTAAGTGGATTGGAGCGATTACAGCGTAATCAGCATTTGAAGTTATCAAAGATATTTGAATATAAAGTATTTAACATCAGTAATTAATTATAAAGAACTCTAGATCGGAAGGCACTTTTATTAAAATGTGACCGGTTTCGAACATCACAAGATCATTTTCAGACCTGCAGCTATATTCATGGGCAGCGGCTGTGCTTGGAGCACAGCGCTTTCTGCTCCATGCATAGACATTTTCCATCAATATGGCTGAAGGTCCGAAGATGATCGTGTGATGATCGAAACAGGTCACTTTGAAATGAACGTTCCTTGCTACCTAAACTGCTCCATAAATAATTTCAAATATCACATAGGATCACCGACTTTCTACAACAAAGTTTTCAGAAATACACTGCCAGAAAAAAAATTTGTGCACCCTTTTAGAGGTTTCCAATTCACTCAAGATTTATTGTTACTACAGTGCATATGGGAAACACGAAATAATTACATATCAATAGCTCACGCAATCCTGAGATATCAGATAACGACCCATGCTGAAACACGCATATTAGTATGTGGTGTAGCTTCCACGGACGGCAATTTACCTCATCACCTCCGAGGCCACAAGACCTGGTTTGGTAGCAGTGTGTCTTGGACGAATGCTCACTATGAGGCAGCATTCACTAGGTCTATGGCATACGTGCAAACGACCATCATTTGCGTGGAGGCAGAATCTGCTTTCATTGCTGAAGACCATGGCACGCCATACGATCTTCCAAGTGACCCTCTGACGGCACCAGTCGATTCGTGCACGTCGACGCTGTGGCGTGAGTGGAACACGGAGTAGAGTTGTGTGTCCCCGTAGTCCCGCTGTTAATAACTAGTTCGCAGTAGTTCGTGTTGACACTTCCGGTTCACAAGCCTTCTTATCCATACTGTGGTAGCATTACGATCTTCCACTGCTGCTCTTACAATACGACGGTCATGACGGGCGTCTGTGCTGTGTGGATGTCCAGTACAATGTCTACGCGTATAAGGAGGAGGAGGAGGAGATTAGTGTTTAACGTCCCGTCGACAACGAGGTCATTAGAGACGGAGCACAAGCTCGGATTAGGGAAGGATGGGGAAGGAAATCGGCCGTGCCCTTTCTAAGGAACCATCCCGGCATTTGTCTGAAGCGATTTAGGGAAATCACGGAAAACCTAAATCAGGATGGCCGGACCCGGGATTGAACCGTCGTCCTCCCGAATGCGAGTCCAGTGTGCTAACTACGCGTATAAGAATGCTCACGTGATCACTGATACGAGCATTGTTGCAAAACTGGCGCCACACTTCCAACTTCTGTGGCTATTCTCCAAAAGGACATCCCGCCAATCGGAAGGCCACAATTTGACCCCTTGAAAACTCGCTCATTTGGCTGTATGAACGTGAGTGCGTCTTCGTGGCATGACTGACAGCTTGCTTCAGAGTTTTGCCAATTGAGAGATCATCATGACACTTTTTCAGTTACAGGCCAAATGTGGATACACAATGCGTGTCATGAATGCAGTATCTCCACTGCCTTCTGCATCCTCCTTTTTTAAATTTATTTACTTATTGTTTCTTGGGACCAAATCAAGGAGAAGTCTTCATGGTCATGGAACGAGTCAATACATGAAATTATAACACGATAGTAGAAACAGATAAAATGAAATATAAGAAACATATTCAGGCGACAAGCCGTAAGTTTAAATAAAGAAAATCAACAATGTAACACTGGAATTTCCTTAATTTTTCAACTCTTCCAGGAGCTACTCGATAGAATAGAAGGAGTGAACCATGAGAAAACTCTTCAGTTTAGACTTAAAAGTGTTTCGGCTACTGCTAACATTTTTGAGTTCTTGTGGTACCTTATTGAAAATGGATGCAGCAGAATACTGCACTCCTTTCTGCACAAGAGTCAAAGAAGTGCATTCCACATGCAGATTTGATTTCTGCCTAGTATTATCTGAGTGAAAGCTGCTAACTCTTGGGAATAAGGTAATATTGCTAACAACAAACGACATTAAAGAAAATATATACTGTGAGGGCAATGTGAGAATTCCCAGACTATTGAATATGGGTCGACAAGAGGTTCTCGAACTTACACCACATATAGATGGAACAGCCCGTTTTTGAGCCAAAATACCCTTTTTGAATCAGAAGACTTACCCCAAAAAATAATACCATACGACATAAGCGTATGAATATATGCGAAGTAGACTACATTTCGTGTTGAACTATCACTTATTTCAGATACTGTTCTGATGGTAAATAAAGCAGCACTTAGTTTCTGAACAAGATCCTGACCATGGGCTTTCCACAACAGCTCACTATCTATCCGAACGCCTAGGAACTTGAAATGTTCCGTCTCGCTTATAATATGCCCATTGCGTCTGATCAAAATATCGGTTCATGTCGAATTGTGAGTTAGAAACTGTAAAAAACTGAGTCTTACTGTGATTTAGCATCAAATTATATTCCACAAGCCACGAACTTATTTCATGAACTACATTATTTGATATTGTTTCAATATTACACACAAGATCCTTCACTACGTCATCAGCAAACAGAAATATTTTTCAATCACCTGTAATACTAGAAGGCATATCATTTATATAAATAAGAAACAGCAGTGGCCCCAATACCGACCCTTGGGGAACGCCCCACTTAACAGTGATGATGATAATTGCTGATTCTTCCTCCTTTAGGTGCGGTTTCCCACCACGTGGGCAAGAAAGCGACCTGAGCCGATGTCCGTTCCTCCCCCCTCTGTGACAACGCCGCTGGCAGAATGAGGGTGATTTCTTATGCCGGAAGTCTAGTTAATCGATATCTGCTTCAATCTGACACTCGGGTATTACGATAGCCACTCGCATATTGGCCAGTGACGACTACATGCAATTGCCAAGGTAATTGTCTCGTTCTACTGCCACCTGCCATCGTTATTACTTATCTTTCTCGCCCTCCCTCAGTTATTTGTTCTGTTTCTTCCCTTTCTTAAGTGTCCTTTAATTATAAGTTACGTGAACAGTTTTTCTCGACTGACAGAAAATTGTCTCCGAGCCCCTTAATCTCTGTCTTCCTTTATCAATGCCTTTTTCCTTGTTCATATTGATGTAATTGTGGTCTTTCCTTTTTTCAAGTTATACATGTTTAAAATACTCTGATTCGATTATCATTTAAGTAGAGTTGTGGTACTCCAGGCACAGCAATGATTTCGCCTTAACAGCAATGCCATGGTTTGTATGCCTTAATGCTCAGTCTGAGTGCACAATTCTCCCACCAACATAACATGCCGTCTAAGTTTGAGCACGGGGGTTAGGAAAACTGTAAATGCGCCATATTTAGAGGGCAATGCAGTCGCGTTACACACGGCGTGGTTTCATAATCATTAACATATACCACAAGAGAAGTAAGTTTTCAATATTATTTCATTATTTTTGGCGAGCTGAAGACAGAATGCAACTTTTATATGGTACAAACTGTCGGCATTTAGATAGATTCAGTCAGTTTCACAGATTTTCGCACTCCGGTTGTCATTTCATCGCAACTTATTTAGAGTCATCATCCAAGAAAATCTTTCATACACATGTGCTGATCGAAATATTGTAGTACTATCGTAATCTCATTATGGACGCGTAGAAACTCTATCTGCGGAAGAAAAGTAGACGTTTTGGACTGTTTTAGAGCGATAGGATTTCTCTTTGAAGTGGGAATTACGTTTCAGATCCATCAGTACCATTTGCACATGTGCAGGTGTCCTTCCAACTGAAACGGGAAACTGTCTCGAAAACATATATGAGACCGGCAATGTATCCGAAATTTTTAGAAAACTGTCCGTGTAATTCGTTCAACACCTCCATGAATGCTTCAAACCCCGCATTCTCTTGAACGCCGGTGATCTTAGGGAACTTGACTGTGATTTTGTTAGAAATTGTCCCTTCTACAATGTGATTTTGTTTTCAAACCGTACACCACCAAATCAGAGGTAAGCTGTTTCTCACCTGCCAGTGTCTTACTGTGAAAACTGTACAGTCAAGTTCACATACAATGCGAGGTCTGTAATGCAGTCCGCATGCTCCTGTTTCCTTCACAAATTCAAGAATAGCTACTTCTGTTGCTACTGACTTTGGACTAATGTGTGCGACTTCAGAAATTTCACTGTTTGTACCACCAATTCCTTCAACTGCTACGTGCCCGCAAATTTAATACGAAGTGCTTCTTGATGTACAGAACAATGAATCCTGTTTGTGTATCGTGATAATTTTTTGTTCTTTCTTTCTCAATGAAATCTTTAAATTCTTTCGGCACATGGCGTTCTAATATTCTGTCCTAACAAATTTTACGGTACCCGCCGATTATGCGATCGCTTAAAAGATGGTGCGAATACACATACCTCTCTTCTGTTATTCCTGTTAATTTTAAGTGCTTAGAACGATAGAGCGCTCTTTTTGCACAGACAGCCACTGGAACTGCCGAAGTGATACTCTTAGTAAGCGCCATTTCAATCATTTGCATCTAAGTGATGTCAGCGTGTCACTAGGTTGACTGACGTGGTACTCAGTGATACAACAAAGACTGAGTATGAGAATGGATACACCTGTTATTTTAATGTGTCAAACATCCACGTTCCTGTCTATACCCTTCGATGGGCGTATGACTGTATGAATTTTGAACGTGATCGTGTTTAGAAACGAGAGTGTCTAGCAGAAGATGAGTGTAGTAGGCTTTGTCAAATTATAACCTGTGGGAAAGTTAAGCAAAGATATTGCTTGTAGGCTTCGGAAAACATCGACAAAATTGAAAATTGAGGTGTAGGCGGCTGCAGCCAATAGGAGGGGTTCCCCTACAGACAGTCGAACAAGGGAACGTTTTCTCGGGAAGTCCACCATGCTGGGGCATTTTTAGACGAGCTGGCCTAAGGTACGGACGCTGCTGTGGAGCTTTTGCTAATGATGGATAAAAGGTACGAAAATGAGTTGTGGTGGATAATGTTACAAATGTACCGTTTAGAGTCAATTTGGTCAGGGAAGTGTTAGAAGACGGCTTAGATACCATAATTTTGTTGTTGTAAAGTAAACGGGAAACTGTGGTCGTGGCCACTGAACATGAGTGGCGGCCATCAGCCATGCACTCCTTTTATGAACAATTGCAAGTAAACTGTGTTCATTTGAGTGAATGTGTCGAGCTGTTGCTTAATTAGTAAAGGTTTGTGGCATAAAGTTAAATGTCATACAAGTTTCTTTATAACACAGTGGTGAGCACACTTTCGCGCCAGTTCAGTGAGTGCAGATTACAACTAGAAATTCAAAGTTTAGTACTTGGTTAAGCATGCAGTAAGAGGTTAAGATATGTGTCACTTCGGCAAGTGATGATTGACGGGATCCTTGTCGCCAGCCGGAGTGGCGGTGCGGTTCTAGGCGCTATAGTCTGGAGCCGAGCGACCGCTACGGTCGCAGGTTCGAATCCTGCCTCGGGAATGGATGTGTGTGATATCCTTAGGTTACTTAGGTTTAAGTAGTTCTCAGTTCTAGGAGACTGATGACCTCAGCAGTTAATTCCCATAGTGCTCACAGCTATTTTTTTTTTTTAATTTTGAAGTCAGTGCGCATTCTGCTGTGGAATGAAAAATTTCTCTGGGCACAATGGTGTTATTGGCGAAGAGCTTAACACGCATCAACATCGCGGTAAAGAGATACGTCTCATTACCTCTTTTTCATGTGTTCCGAACTGACAACTGCCTTGTTGAAACATCAATTACCATGTTAGTAATTAATTTCCAAACAGCGCTGCGCACAGAATTTGCAATCTTTCATTACAGATGTAATGCTGAAACAACGAGTTGTATATATGCACTTTGAGCAGATCAAAGAGCACATTGAAAAATTGTTTAATGTATTCTCTTTCATGAAGTCTGCTGTACAGTCATTACAGCATCGGTAAATAACAAAAATGTGCTACGAGAAAGGACTGTGGCGCTGTTTGCGCTAACGGAGGAAGAAAAAAGTTTCGCTGTATTCCTCAGGAAGCGTCTGCCGGTTAGAGGCAAGAAACCCGCGGCCGGCGGCCGCTCCTTCGCCAGTCTCCCATTCTTCGGGAATAAGCACATCGTAAAAGAAAGAGCAGCGGCGAGGCGGCGGCCGCGTTTGAAATTCAGACCGCACAGTCCCGCTACTCGGGAGCTAGTCCCTCCCTCGGCGCCGGCAGCCAGATCAGAGTCGCTGGCCGACAGTTTGGTGGCCTCTTCACTGCGACTGTATGTGTATGTGTGTGTGGTGTGTGGTATGTGTGTGTGTGTGTGTGTGTGTTTATGTGTGGTGCGTGTGTGTGTGTGTGTGTGTGTGTGTGTGTGTGTGTGTGTGTGTGAGTGGGTGGTTGGGTGGATGGGTGGGTGAGGGACTGAGAGAAAGGCGGTGAGGGGATTGTACAGAGCGAGAGTATAGAGAGACAGCAGAAGGACGTGGGAGGCAGTAGTCAGATACAGCAGAGCGACGGGAAAGGGGACAGAGATCGGAAGATAGACACCACTTTCGCAGCCTAAGAGCTGCGAGAAGTGAGTGGGGACGCTGCCAGGATGTGCCGCGGCGAGGTGTGGTGTGAAGAGTGTGTGACGCGCCGTCCACGCGGGTGGATTATGCGGTCCCTCCCCCCGCAGCCGCAGCAGCAGCGGCGACTGCGAGGGCCATAACTCAATCTTGGCACAGACTCCCGGGCCCCCTCGTCATCCCCTCGCCCGGAGATGGAGTTAAGTAAAGCAAAGGAGGATGTATTACACGCCAGCGGTGGCAGCCGTTCGTAGGTAAACAGGCGCGCGGGAGGGGCCGTAATAAAATGCTGCCACGCGCTTTCCGCTCTGATTCGGGCGGCGCGGCAGAGTGGAGTGCAGATTGCTTCCCTGTGCTGGGCGGGTAGTGGGGAGGGACCACTGGTGCAGCTGCCTACGCCTGCCGACGGGACGGTGGGGCAGGGTTCCATAAACTATGCTTGGAGCGACTACGGTGGTCCGCGGAAATCACTCAAGAGTTACGCGATACATTCGTGCCTGTTTTCGTAAAATCCAAGAAGAAATTTAAAAAATAGAAATTAATGGATCTACGAAAGAAAAATAAACAAATAAATAAATAAGATAAAAATAAAATAAAAATATAAATACACTCTTGCGTGCTCTTACACCACCTGATAGAAAGCATCCGCACATATAGCGGGTGATCAAAAAGTTAGTATTGATTTGAAAACTTAATAAACCACGGAATAATGTAGATAGAGCGGCAAAAATTGACACAAATGCTTGGAATGACATGACGTTTTATTAGAACAAAAAGAAAACACCCCATATTGCTAGATGCGTGAAAGATCTTTGCGCGCGTCGTTTGGTGATGAGCGTGTGCTCAGCCGCCACTTTCGTCATTCTTTGCCTCCCAGGTCCACAGACCTCAGTCGCGATTATTGGCTTTGGGTTTACCTGAAGTCGCAAGTGTATCGTGATCGATCGACATCTCTAGGGATGCTGAAAGACAACATCAGACGCCAACGCCTCACCATAACTCCGGACACGCTTTACAGTGCTGTTAACATTATTCCTCGACTACAGCTATTGTTGAGGAATGATGGTGGACATACTGAGCATTTCCTGTAAAGAACATCATCTTTGCTTTGCCTTACTTTTTTATGCTAATTATTGCTATTCTGATCAGATGAAGCGCCATCTGTCGTACATTTTTTGAACGTTTGTATTTTTTTGGTTCTAATAAAACCCCATGTCATTCCAAGCATGTGTGTCAATTTGTACCTCTCTATCTACATTATTCCGTGATTTATTCAGTTTTCAAATTTATACTGACTTTTTGATCACACGATACATCTACCAGTACACGACTAGACTACAAGTCACACTTAACTGCCTGATTGAGGGTTCATCGAATCACTCCGACCCTGTTCCTCTACCGTTCCACTCTCGATCAGCGCGCAGGAAAAACGAACACAAAACTTCCTGTGTCAGCTCTGATTTCTCTTATTTTATTACACTGATTACACCTACTAGAGGACATTAGTACAATAGAGTTTCATATAGTGTGTTCCGCGGAACCTGTCTTCATAAAATTCACGAACCAACTGAAGAACAACAAAATGTTAAGCCCTCTATGAAAAGTAAAAAACAAAAAAACAAAAAAAGAAACATAAACACTATCTCTAGTTTGTTGTGTGGGGTGTGCCCACCCTGCGCATTATAACGGCTGGAACTCTGCAGATGACACTTTCAGGGAGGTGTCTCCAGTTCTGTGGAGGAATCCCAGCCTGTTCTTCCTCAACAGCCAAAACCAGAGAAGATAATGATGTTAGACGATGGGGTCTGCACTGAAGTCGAGCGAGAGTCACGGTGTTAATGTCGGGGCTCCGGGTAGGCCAGTCAATGTCAGGAATGTTATTGTCCTCAGATCTTTGCCTCACAAATGCTGCTTTATGACAGGGTGCACTGACCATCGTCTGTGAACTGTTTCTCTACTGTAGGCAGTACACAATGCTGTAAAATGTGCGCATATGGTTTTAGATTTAGTGGCTCCTTATGTGCAATAAGTGGACCGCAAAGTAACTGTGAAGAACACATCTAAATCGTAACACCACCATCACCATACTTCACATTTGGCACAAGACATGACCGCAGGTAATCATCTGCAGGCATTCGCCAAACTCAGACCCTTCCTTGGGATGCAATTAGAAGTATATATAAATACCTTCAGCTGCTAATTGGCGTTGATATATATCAACAGGGAGAAGTGAAAATGTGTGCCCCTACTGGGACCTCCTGCTTACATGGCAGAAGCTCTATCCATCTGGGCCACCGAGAGCACAGAGGATTGTGCGACTGCAGGGATTATCTCGCGCATGGCTCCCGCGAGACCCACATTCTCACCTTATATGTCCACACACTACATTCGTAGTGTCCCTACCCAACACACTCATTACTCGTGGAAGATACGTCCGAAAGAACAGACACCATATCCATATAAGTATACAGGGTGATACATTGATCGTGACCGGGCCACATATCTCACGAAATAGGCGTCAAACGAAATAATTTCAAAGAACGAAACTTGTCTAGCTTGACGCTATGGTTGGCCCGCTAGATGGCGCTGCCACCTAGGTCAAACGGATATCAACTGCGTTTTTTTAAAAATAGGAGCCCCCTTTTTTATTACATATCAGTGTAGTACGTAAACAAATATGGATGTTTTAGTTGCACCAATTTTTTCGCTTTGTGGTAGATGGCGCTGTAATAGTCACAAATATATGGCTCACAATTTTAGACGAACAGTTGGTACCGGGTAGGTTTTCAAATTAAAATACAGAACGTAGGTACGTTCGAACTTTTTATTTCGGTTGTTCCAATGTGATGGATGTACCTTTGTGAACTTATCATTTCTGAGAACGCATGCTGTTAGAGCGTGATTACCTGTAAACACCACATCAATGCAGTAAATGCTCAAAATGATGTCCGTCAACCTCAATGAATTAGGCAATACGTGTAACGACATTCCTCTCAACAGCGAGTAGTTCGTCTTCCGTAATGTTCGCACATGCATTAACAATGCGGTGACGTATGTTGTCAGGCGTTGTCGGTGGATCACGATAGCAATTATCCTTCTACTTTCCCCACAGAAAGAAATCCGGGGACGTCAGATCCGGTGAACGTGCGGGCCATGGTATGGTGCTTCGACGACCAATCCACCTGTCATGAATATGCTATTCAATACCGCTTCAACCGCACGCGAGCTATGTGCCGGACATCAATCATGTTGGAAGTACATCGCCATTCTGTAATGCAGTGAAACATCTTGTAGTAACATCGGTAGAACATTACGTAGGAAAGCAGCGTGCATTGCACCATTTAGATTGCCATCGATAAAATGGGGGCAAATTATCCTTCCTCCCATAATGCCGAAAAAAATGGTTCAAATGGCTCTGAGCGCTATGGCACTTAACATCTATGGTCAAATGGTTCAAATGGCTCTGAGCACTATGGGACTCAACATCTTAGGTCATAAGTCCCCTAGAACTTAGAACTACTTAAACCTAACTAACCTAAGGACATCACACACACCCATGCCCGAGGCAGGATTCGAACCTGCGACCGTAGCAGTCCCGCGGTTCCGGACTGCAGCGCCAGAACCGCTAGACCACCGCGGCCGGCCCATCTATGGGCATCAGTCCCTTAGAACTTAGAACTACTTAAACCTAACTAACCTAAGGACATTACACAACACCCAGTCATCACGAGGCAGAGAAAATCCCTGACCCCGCCGGGAATCGAACCAGGGAACCCGGGCGCGGGAAGCGAGAACGCTACCGCACGACCACGAGCTGTGGACTCATAATGCCGCACAATACATGAACCCGCCAAGGTCGCTGATGTTCCACCTCTCGCAGCCATCGTGGATTTTCCGTTGCCCAATAGTGCATATAATGCCGGTTTGCGTTACCGCTGCTGGTGAGTGACGCTTCGTCGCTAAATAGAAGGCGTGCAAAAAATCTATCATCGTCCCGGGTGCAATCGATGTTGATGTAGCATTCTCAACACCGACGTTTTAGAGAATCTCGATTCTCGCGCAATTTGTCTGTTACTGAAGTGCGGATTAGCCGCGACAGCAGCTAAAACACCTACTTGGGCATCATCATTTGTTGCAGGTCGTGGTTGACGTTTCACATGTAGCTGAACACTTCCTGTTTCCATAAATAATGTAACAATCCGTCGAACGGTCCGGACACTTGGATGATGTCGTCCAGGATACCGATACTCGTGCGAGACATATCTGAAAGAACAGACACCATATCCATATAAGTATATAGTTCTGGCAATACCGGCCATGACCTTCTTCTGTGCGAACACATATTACCTGAACTCTTACGGGACTTGGTAAGAATGTCCTCCACGAGTAATGAGTGTGTTGGGTATGGACACTAAGAATGTAGTGTGTGGACATATAAGGTGAGAATGTGGGTCTTGCGGGAGGCGTGCGCGGGATAGTCCCTGCAGTCGCACTATCCTCTGCTCCCTCTGTGGCTCAGATGGATAGAGCGTCTGTCATGTAAGCAGGAGATCACGGGTTCGAGTCCCGGTCGGGCCACACATATTTCTCTGTCCCCGTTGATATATATCAACGCCCTTCAGCAGCTGAAGGTATTAATATATAAATCTCATTTCGTTATAGACGGCAGCAGGTCATCAATGGTGCCTGTTCTTTCGGAGATGTCCGAAAGAACAGACACAATATCCATATAAGTATATACTTCCTTGGGATTGTCAGAGGGGGTACCGCGATTCGTGACTCCAAATCACTCGTTTCCAGTCATCCACCGTCCCGTGGCGTCATTCTTTAAACTAACATAAGCGTCACATAGCACTGACAGCAGAAACGTGTGGCTTACGAAGAACAGTTGGAACACTGTACCCCGTTCTTCGTTAACTCCCTAAGGACAGTCATTGTGCTAGCTGGACTGCCGGTAGCGTTTTGGAACACGTGACTTACTGCTTCTTCTAAATTCATCCGATTTTTATAACCATCCTCCGCAGTGCTCGATGGTCCCTGTCCTGGTGTATCCCACGTTCTTCCTTCGCGTTTCCGCGTCATAATTTCATCTTCCACTGTCGACTTGGGCAACGTTAGCAGTGTTGAAAAGATCTTAAATGATATCTTACTCTGGTGACATCCAATGACTGATCCACGAACGAAGTCACTGAGCTCTCCCGACCCACCCACTCTGCGGTTACTGCTTTTCTACAGACAACGCGGTATTCCCGGCCATCTTTTGTACTGGCGCTTCCAGTTCTCGTGAGATCTAGTGGTCACTTCCGAAATACGTATATAGGGAACACCTTATTCTTTCGATCACATGGTATAACAACTTGGATAATCGATGCGAATGTGATACCGATAGCGAATAAGGCAATATTATCAGAGACCCGACGACAAGTTTTCACTTAGCAAGATGTATAATGAAGGAACGAATGCACAAGGGCTGATTGCAGCAAACTATACAAATCGCCACTCTCGTCCGTCTCATTGCACCCTCATCCACACAACTCCGTATGACTGTGTCGTGTAACGCCAGAAAGTTCAGCCACATTCAGCTTTCTAACCTCAAGGAAAAGAAAACGAAGGCATACCAGTGTTGACATGTAACTGTCATTTATTTTTGCAAATATACTCGTTTACAGACAGTTCTATTAAATATAGTATTGGAGCCAACCAAGGGTTCACAGTAAAAGTGGACATTAGAAAGGTTTCTACGTATCGAATATGTCAAGAAACACTGAAGTTGAAACAGCAGACACTTTGCCACGCAGAAGTCTTATTGTTCACAAAGAACTGCATTGGAAAACATCATCCAACGAGCGGCAGATATGAAATTTTAAATTTCATCCCGAAAAATGAAAGAAGTTTTCTATTGCTTTGCGTGTATATGTCTATAGTCCTGATACATATTGAAATCTCGGCGTCTAATACCGTTGTACGTAACGAGAGGAGGCAAAACAAATTGGCTCAGATCACTGACAATATGAAGTATCGTTTGAAAATTTTTTTTCTGCATTTGAAGGCGAAAGACGCTGCAAGAATCCACGCTGAGTTGGTGGAAGCGTACTGCAACAAGGAACCATTATACGAACAGTACATAAAGAACAAGAAAATTTTCTCGTACTTGCAAACGATCAGAGTTGTTGTTGTTGTTGTTGTTGTGGTCTTCATTCCGAAGACTGGTGCAATGCAGCTGTCCACGGTAGTAACACGTATCGATAAACTTCAGGAAACATTCCTCAAACACGTAGAGGAATAAAATATGTTTATAGTCGTCCTCAGTTTTGACATCATTTTCTACTTCTCTTCATATTCACATTAATGATGGGACACACAGAAACAGAACGTACTAGCATTACATGAAATTTTTCTCACGTGAAATGTTTTGCAGCCGTCGTTCGACGCCCAGAGAAACGAAGGAAGGAAGGAAAAAAACCGTTTAGAGTTTCAAGCCACGACGTGGGCATTAGAGACGGAGTGCAAGCTCGCGTTACGGAAGGTTGGGGAATGAAATCGGCCATGCTGTTTTCAAAGGTGTGGCTTTCGTAAATCGCGGAAAACCTGACCTGGATGGGTGGACAGGGACTTGAACCGTCATCTTCCCGATTTCCTGGATTCCACACTCTCAGGAACTGAAACCATTGGACTTCTATTGTGAGGGTATTTGAATAGTCTTGTCTACGGAACCCCCGTATAACATATAGAGAGTCTTCTTGCCCGTATTGTGGAAGGCTATGAAACAATACACATTTCTCCTGCGATACACCGAACGTAACGTATTCAATGTGACGGGGGGTTGATGCATATATGCTTGCTAACGGATTGCATGTTCAACATTTAATTTAGGAACGTGTTTCGTACGTGCTGATACGTTCTTTACCTGTGTTTTCCAAGCTGAATGTTTTGCCAAACTGGGGGTCTTAGAAGAACTCTTTGCATTTTGTGTCGAACGATTTTGAACGGTGTCTATTGGTCCCAACCTGTACACGACAGCAAAAATTGCTATCGCGCTGCGCTCCAAACGAGTTCGATCACGATCGGTGGGGATGCAGCCCCATAATATCCTTAGAGAAAGACTGAAAGCACCAAAGATTTCAGCAGTATCAAAGGTTCTGAAAGTTGTTTTTCTCTTGCTCATCACTCTGTGGAAGTAAACGCTGCAGGGAAAGAGATTTTCATTCATGCCGTTTACGCCAGCTCTTGCCGCCTTTTCCTGCCGATTATGAGAGGCGATGTGTGTGGAATGTTTTCCTCGGTCACTCATAAGAAAATTAAGTGATTTCGACGCTGGGCGTCACGGTTCTGACACCCATCGAACAGGGGTCAAAAATGAGGTGCAGTGTGATTAAGTGGAGGGGGTGAACAACTACCGAACATGTGACAAGTCCACGACGGCACTGGGCAAAATTAAAGTGAAATTTGGTGCCCATGTGACATGGTTAATCAAACTCCTACGTCACATGAACATCTCTTTATCTCCACCATTTTTTGGTGAAATAAGCGATATTCGTGTCTATCACACTGCAACCGTCACTTCCTTTTATCATAAATATATGTCTGAGTGAAGCTAAATGTTATTTTCTGTACATAAAGAAAAATATTATCTTCGCAATAGCCTTCAAATCCTGTGCTACACCCTTAATTTTCGTATATGAGTTAGGGAATTTACTCTTGGTACTTTCGTCAATTTCAGAACTTCAAATGGTTCAAATGGCTCTAAGCACTATGGGACTTAACATGTGAGGTCATCAGTCCCCTAGAACTTAGAACTACTTAAACCTAACTAACCTAAGGACATCACACACATCCATGCCCGAGGCAGGATTCGAACCTGCGACCGTAGCAGCCGCGCGGTTCCGGACTGAAGCGCATAGAACCGCTCGGTCACCGCGGCCGGCTAATTTCAGAACTCAAATTAATAATCAGATTAACTGATTTAATAAGGTTGAACCTTAAATTGCTGGTGTACCCATGTACCACCACAATAAAATAAAAACAGTGAATACTAGAAGGAGTATGAATGAGAACAGCGGCGTATTTCGGCTTACAAAATAATGACAGGTCATACGGAACCTGCAGTAGGTACAGCTTTCTGGAGAACCAGTTAATAAATCTTACGTCATTATGAAAAATATAAATCAATGAAGGAATGGTGTTTGATAGGCATAGCATAAATTGAGGTGAAAGGTATACTAATTATCCCCTGAAGTAGTCCCTTTTACAACGCAGTCTGACTTAGTTCACATGAATCGACCGTGAAACCCAACTCTATTCTAATGGAATCAACTACAATCAAGTGTAACACAAACTACGATTCGCCTGAGAAAATGGAATTGTGAATATCATTTAACATATCTACACCGCTGCAGCAATACTATAACCTTTCACCTTGATTTAGGCACAGCAGTAACTGGCAATGTGGGCGAGGAGCAGTACGCTGCAGCAGCAGTATGTTCTGACGGGTCCGCGAAAATATGTACACTACGCGCAGACCGTGGAAAACTTCTCTATCAAATCCCCGAAATCCCAGCAGGTTCAAGTGTGAGGTGCACCCGTTCGCTGGACCGACCACACCAATTTGACTCAGGCACGACGGTGCGTAGTGGAATTGTCAAATGCCAGATGGACGACTCAGGAAGAAAGAGTTCACCCTCGTGACACAAGATATGTCTGAGATGATTTGCAGTTCCACGTCAGTACAGCTGGAAACGGCCACAAGATACGTACTACAAGTCTCACCCACTAGTGAAAGACTGAATTTCTACACCAGGGCAGGACCAGAAGACGAAGAAACCAGAAGAATCACCATCACCTTCCAAAAAGCCTCGGAAAATTAGCCGAATTCGCAAAACGAGACTGCACCGACACTGTACAAACCAATGGAACTTTTCACTACTCATTGAATCGCCCCTCTTGACTATTCCGTTGGCCTGCTATGTTATTCAGAAACAGCACCAGTGTTCGTACCCTATGGAACAAACCTTTCCTTTGCGCACACTAAAAGGAACCAATCAGAGCCTCCAAATCCCTCTTGCATGAAAAAAGAAGACTTTAGACTAGGGACGCGTCATTCTCACAGCAAGCATGGCCATGTTTTGGGGAGAAACATCTACCTAGACAGGACCACGACCCCTCATTTATGGAGTGATCTAATCTTCCTGGGCCAACCGATTTCTGGAAGAATGCTGTTAAGCGTCCCAGATGCTGCTTCAACTAAACATGTACATCAGCTGCTCTTTCCCGATCGTCCCAGCTCCTAAGATGAGAATGATGCACAGAGTTTTATGACCTTCCCACCATTTGCACAAAAGCTCAGTTTACAGCAGTCTCTCTTAAATGGCTTCCTCCACCCACTTTCTGGTCTGTAGCCACCTTTGCAGTGGACTGCTGCCCAGCGCAGGTGAAAATGTTTTGTGTCCGACCCTAAGCAGAAGGAGGATATGACTTTGGCCAGAAGTCCCTCTGCTGTAAGATGCACTTTGCGCTGCTTCCTACAACCACTCACACGGTTAGGTCACTGCACTCAGTATTTATAGACCCCAATTCATCTCTCTCCCTGTTCTCCATCAAAACCACTGTGGCCCCACAAATAAAAGTTCTCTACAGGTTACATATGCAATGATGAGAACGTCCTGGTCACAATTTCCCTGTGTAAAAAAAAAGTCATGAACCACACATGGCAGATGTGGTACTGGGGAACACTGAGATCATGACCTCAGATATGAATATTAATGTGACTGACAGTGTTGTCAAAGTGAGACCTCTACATTTTGGCAACAGCATTGAGAGGTCTTCCCCCCTCCAAATAGAGTTTCTAAGTTTTTTATTAAACAGACAGTTACGGAAGGAGAACTAGAATTCATGGCTATCCACCTTTCGTCCCCCATTTAGTGGCAACGTGGGCAGACTTTGCTGAATTTTTCGAGGTGTAAGTGTTGCAGTCTTCATCTACCTATATACTCCGCTAGCCACCAAGCGTTGTGGCGGAGGGCACTATTCGCGCCAAAGTCATATTTTCAACCCTCTGTTCCACTCGCGGATCGCGCGAAGGAAAAACGACTATCTGAATGCCTCAGATCGAGCTCTAATTTCCCTTATCTTTGAATGGTGATCATTGCGCGATTTGAAAGTTGGTGCTAATACTACATGCTCTACATCCTTGGCGAAGATCGGATTTCGGAATTTAGTGAGCAGCCCCTTCCGTTTAGCGCGTCGTCTGTCTGCAAGTGTGTACCACTTCAAACTGTCTATGAGATTTATAACGCTCTCGCGATGGCTGAATGTACCAGTCACGAATCTTGCCGCTCTTCTTTGGACCTTCTCAATTTCTTCAATCAGACCCAACTGTTAAGGATCCCATACAGACGAACAATATTCTAAGACTGGACGAATTGTACTCTAAGCAATTTCCTCTGTTGAAGGACTGCATCGCTTCAGGATTCTTCCAATAAACCGAAATCTAGGGTGCGTCTTACCCGTTACTTGTGTAATCTGATAGTTCAATTTGAGACCATTTCGATTAGTCACACCCAGATACTTGACGGATGTTACCGCTTCCAAAGACTGGCCATTTATTTTGTACTCGTACATTAAAGGGGATTTTCGCTTTATTATACACAGTAGGTTACACTTACTAATATTGCGAGATAACTGCCAGTCATTAAACCATTCATTTATTTTCTGCAAATCCTCACTGATTTGTTCAAAACTTTCATGTGATACTACTTTCCCGCAGACTACAGCAGCATCTATGGTGGTGAAGTCCGTATTACGAATAATCGTTACTCATTTGTCCTGCTGTGCAACTTGAGTTACCAATTTGATTTTAAATTTGTAATTGTGTCTCGTTAACTTTGAATTCATGAGCTGTCCAGGTAAGAATATATTGTCGTGTTTTCTCCATGAAGTCTTCCATACAACTTTGTATCTCCCCGCAGTGTTAATGTCATGTTGTGTAATTGCAATCTAGACTTTGGAAAGCTTTGCTTTCTGTCAACGCTTTGTGAATTTTGACTGTCAATCAGAGCAAATAAAAATCTGTTATAAGCAGGCTTACCTTAAATATCAAGATCCTTTAATTGTCCTACAACTTATATATGGTTAGGGGACCCACTAATAACAAATATAACTTTTTATACGCCGAAGTTATTTTCAACATAAGCTTTTATTCAGTGAAGGGATTAACATTGCACTCGCTCCTCTTGTATGATTACAGATCAGTTTATAGACTAGTGGGGAGTTGTGTTGATGTACCCTAAATAATAACTACGCTGTGTGTCACTTCATGTTAGTTTTGCTTTGAATATTCAGTTATAATACGCAATAATGTTTCATAACAACATCACATCGAAACGCAGGTCAAGGATACACTACCCTCACATCAGGGGACGAGACACAAAAAATTCACATTCGCTTCATCTCCGTACATCAGTCTCAAACAGTCCATATACCGTACTATGTAGTCCCTCGAAAATTGTTCCTTAATTTCTTAACAAATATCCCGCCATCCTATCCCGTTTAAAATATAAAGTTTTCAACCCGGTACTTCCCACATAGACTCTTCAGCAAACAATCTCCTTTTTCACCTTACGAGTCCACTTCACTTTCATCCAAACTCCTTAAAGCTTGGATTTTCTTCCGGTTCGATGTTTTCACAGTCCATGTTTCACTTCTATACGATGCTATGATCCAGGTATAGGCTCATAAATATCTTTCTCAAATGAAGGCCTGTTTTTCACACAAGTAGACTTCTTTTGGTGACGAATGCTATTCTCCTTCTTATGTATTCCTTGCTTCACCTGTCATGTGTTATTTTGTTTCCAGGGTAGCAGAATTCCTACCGTTCATCACCTGTGTTGTCCGTAAGTTTGGTATTATGTTCGTTGCAACTGTGACGTCTGCTGTTTCTTAATACTTTCATCGTCCTTTGGTTCACTTTCAATCCGTATCCTTAGCAGACTGATTATTTCACTAGACAGGTCATGTAGTTCTAATTTTCACACAGGATAACACGACAATAAGAGAATCTTACCACTGATATCCTTTCACCATTAATGTCGCAGTTACACCGTAGGTTCATGATCCTCTGCGGAAACGAAACTGTTCGTTATTTAACAAATTCTAAACTTAATCTTCAAAATCTTCCTAATACGAGTGCATTAGCTAACCACTGAGACACAGTCCTCGTACTTTCTAGATGAGATCTAACATCGTTGTACGCGTTAGCGTCGGGATACTTTTTATTTGTATTAGCAGTTATCACAGGCTCAACGGCCCGTGTAACATGCATTCGAAACGCAGTGGCCATCTCGGATCTCGGAACAACGGCAGCAGTGCGGAAAGCATCCCGTGGGAAACAAAGCCATAAAATACAATCGTTGCGCTTAACGAGCTGGCAATAGAGGCTTCAGTATTTTCCCACCAAAGCTCCAACTACGTCCGTATTCGTGATTTATGCGGTCGAACCCGGGATATTGTCCTCAAAAATCGCGAGGCGAATAACAATTACTACCGGGTTTGCAACCGCAAAATACTTCTAGTGGGTCGATAGGTTTTTGTGCTGGCACTGAAGTGCAATAGTCAATACTCGGCGGCCTAGGTAAATGAAGAACTGCCAGTAGGTAAGAGGGAGACGTCATTTGCGGAAGTGGAAAATATTTATCAGGGTATGTCTGATTTGTGATGCCTCCTAGAAATCATTACTCTCCACAGGCTTTTCATATTTTTGTTGGAATATATAATAGCTGAAACACAGGGTAAAATATAAAACTCTGATAAATTTAAAATTACCGTACAGACCAATATCGTAACTATACATTGTGTTTCGGGAGGAAAGCTCAATATTTTAAACAGTGACAGTATAAGTAATTCTGAACAAAAAATAGTATACGAACATAGGTCTGCAAATACTTCGTTAGGGAGGTATGGCTATTGAAAAGAGCTTTAATTCTGCCAAATTGATGTGCACAACGTGAACGTATAAACAGTGCAACTGGCCCGAAACGTGATTTTCTTGAGAATAATGCACGAGCACATGCCATATTTAGGCTATGTATGTGGCGTACGTACTACGTAGTACACTCTCCCGTTGTTTGCGCAGTTGGGCCGTTTAAGCCGCATTTTGTTGTGTACCGGCGACGGATCGATTGGCTGTGTAGTGTATGGTGTTACCTGTGTTCGTACAAGGGCTGCTACACATCTACAGTAATGAGGAGTACGCAGTATGGTGTACGTTTATGGCCTCTGCAACGGTAGTGCTACCGCTGCAAGAGAAAAATTCCACAGGCGCTTTGCGACTCGACGATTACCTGATCGCAGGGTGTTTACCAAAGTGTTTATCACTTTGCGTGCAACAGGCTCTCTTCCAAGTAGAGCGTTTACGTCAACGAACTTTGCAAGAACAGGAAAAAATTATCGCAAGTGTTGAGCGAAATCCCAGTACGAGCATACGATGAATGTCCCTGCGTACGAATGTACCACAGACACCTGTATCCATTTCACATACAGCGTGTCCAAAATCTCCACGTTGGTGACAATGCCCAACGACTTCAGTTCTGTCACTGGATAATGGAGAATAGTCATTTGCTTCCATACGTACTATTCACTGACGAAACCCAATTTTCACGACATGGAATGAACAACACACGCAATAATCATCGATGGTCACGGGAAAATACACAACATTCAGTGGATAGCAATTTCCAAGTTCGTTATGCCATAAATATTTGGTGCGGCATGATCTCTAACGTTCTGATATGTCCCTTTATTATCAGTCAGCGACTGACGGGAGAGAGGTACCTGTATTTTTTGGAAAATTCATCTGTGAAACTATTTGAAGACGTTCCTTTAGCCAAGCGAACTGGTTTGTACTTTCAACATGACGGTGCCCCTCCACATGTTAACTTAACGTGTGAGGGACCGTCTCAACCGCACCTACCCTAATCGCTGGACGGGCAGTGGCGGTGCTATTAACTGGCTTCCAAGATCACCTGATCTTTCACCTTCAGATTTCTTATTATGTGGTTGGCTGAAATCAGAGGTGCACAAAGTGAAGGTAAATACACGAGATGAGTTGCTTCGTCGCATCGTGGAAGCTGCTGAATTTATTAGGAACTAACCACAGGCTACTGAACAAGCAACACAACATGATACCGCTAGAGCGCAAAAGTGCATTGACTTTCAAGGTGGGATATTCGAACCTGTTTTGTGAATTGCACAACATCTGTACGACAAGTGTTAAAGCCGTTTGTAAAGGTCGTGGTTCGTCTTTTTTAACTGAATACATGTAATATGCATGTTGTAATGCATTATGTACTAAATGCAAAGTAAAGAACCGCGAGACCGCTACGGTCGCAGGTCCGAATCCTGCCTCGGGCATGCATGTGTGTGATGTCCTTAGGTTAGTTAGGTTTAAGTAGTTCAAAGTTCTAGGGGACTAATTACCTCAGAAGTTAAATCCCATAGTGCTCATAGCCATGTTTTTGGAAAGTACATAAACATTATGTAAAAATGTGTAACATAACTGTACTTCTCTGTAATATTGTTTTCAAGAAAATCACGTTACGGTCCAGTTGTATTGCGTATGCGTTCACGTTGTGCCCATCAATTTGGCGGAATTAAACTTCCTTTCAGTACCCATACCTCCCTAACGAAGCATTCGTAGACATATGTTTATATGACATTTTTTGTTCAGAAATACTCTGTGAAATATTGACCTTTCCTCCACAAACACCCTGTATGTGAAATATAGTATTATCCATTTTTTATAAATGCTCACTGTATCCAACGGCACGTATCTCGTTGGTAATCAGATCTGGCGGTTCTCGGGCAGCATATCAAGAGCGACGGAAGAAACAGCTGCAGCGTTGTGGTGTGGCAAGCCTTAGAAGTTCGTTGGAAGAGGTGAAATTTAAACGCTCTCTTTGGTTTAGCCCCGTAAGAAAAAAAGTCACAAGACGTCGAGTCCGACGATTACTCGAGTAGCACCAGGTCAGCGACCGCAACATGGTCTGTCCAGTGACGTGGCGAGGTCTCGCTGAGATAATCTCGAACACGATTAGGGAAAGGTGGTGGTTCGCCATCTTGTTGAAAGATGAAATCCCTGCTGTCATTTTCAAGTTACGACGCTCGTCACTGAAGAATAACGTGCTTGCGAAGTTGTCAATTACAGATGCTTCTGCAATGCAGAATTGCTGATGTCGCAGTTTGTTTTCATGGCAAATGGTTTGCAAGAGCTGCACTACGTACGACTGCACTCTCAATCGCTTACGAACGATTTTGCACGCTGGTAACTGACAGATTTTTAACTACACGCTAGGCTGATAGGTAGGGGACTTCAGAACATCACGGTCTTTCACGTTTCACCGTCTGTTCCGAGAAGCCCGGTCGCCCCGAACGTTTTGCATCGGGCAAAAAACAATCCTACTGGAATCTGACGTAGCACATTACTACGCTATTATAAACTGTATGGTGTCTTCACATACCGCATAATTTGTTACGTTATGTTTAGCCATTACGATACAGATTTTTCAAAATGTTCCAGGGACACTGTTGCTCCTGGGGTATCGGCGAGGACCATTCGCAACCGTCTCCATGAAGCTGGGCTACGGTCCCGCACACCGTTAGGCCGTCTTCCGCTCACGCCCCAACATCGTGCAGCCCGCCTCCAGTGGTGTCGCGACAGGCGTGAATGGAGGGACGAATGGAGACGTGTCGCCTTCAGCGATGAGAGTCGCTTCTGCCTTGGTGCCAATGATGGTCGTATGCGTGTTTGGCGCCGTGCAGGTGAGCGCCACAATCTGGACTGCATACGACCGAGGCACACAGGGCCAACACCCGGCATCATGGTGTGGGGAGCGATCTCCTACACCGGTCGTACACCACCGATGATCGTCGAGGGGACACTGAATAGTGCACGGTACATCCAAACCGTCATCAAACCCATCGTTCTACCATTCCTAGACCGGCAAGGGAACTTGCTGTTCCAACAGGACAATGCACGTCCGCATGTATCCCGTGCCACCCAACGTGCTCTAGAAGGTGTAAGTCAACTACCCTGGCCAGCAAGATCTCCGGATCCGTCCCCCATTGAACATGTTTGGGACTGGATGAAGCGTCGTCTCACGCGGTCTGCACGTCCAGCACGAACGCTGGTCCAACTGAGGCGCCAGGTGGAAACGGCATGGCAAGCCGTTCTACAGGATTACATCCAGCATCTCTACGATCGTCTCCATGGGAGAATAGCAGCCTGCATTGCTGCGAAAGGTGGATAAACACTGTACTAGTGCCGACATTGTGCATGCTCTGTTGCCTGTGTCTATGTGCCTGTGGTTCTGTCAGTGTGATCATGTGATGTATCTGACCCCAGGAATGTGTCAATAAAGTTTCCCCTTCCTGGGACAATGAATTCACGGTGTTCTTATTTCAATTTCCAGGAGTGTAATTCACCTCCCATTCAGCTGAAGAAACATGAAAATTAGTAATAGTAATTAGGTAGTACTTACGAACAACAAAACATATTCTGTAATACCAGTATTTGCTACTAGGGTTGTTCAGAAAGAGCTTTGGAGTGGGGAATGGGAATGGAGCCATTCCATCGACTGTCGTTTTCTTTCGGGCTCACCAAGTGGTGAACCTAGGTTTCATCACCTGTCACAATATGGGACAAGAAGGCCTCCTGCTCATCTTCAAAAAGTTGCAACAAATCAAGATAAATGTTTTTTTCCGTGCGATTTGTGATCCTCCATTAGACACAGTAAGGCCCATCTTGCACACACTTTTGAATATCCAAGTGTGCGGATAACTGCATCGACACTTCCTTTGCTGATTAACGGATGCACCACCAACTGCCGAGTCGCAATGCGCCTGTCCTCGCGAATGTCAACATCAGCTCGCTGCAACGTGTCGGATGTGACAGCCGTGGATAGTCTCCCAGACTACTGCAAATCGTTGAGCTCCGCCGAACCACCTTCTGATGACCTCACCCTCCGTGCCAAGCAACTAACTGTAGTTTTGTCGACAGCAGATGCTCCATAGACTTTTCACAAGCTTTTGTGAATATTCCCCATGTTTTCTTTCTCTGCAGTGAAAAATTCAATGACGGCACGTTGCTTGTAACGTACATCACCAACAGGCGCCATTTTGAAACTGTCCTGCAGCTACGCTATCTCTCGGAAGTGACGCAAACTTGGCGTGCTCACTCAGGAGATTTTAGACAATACATACGTAACGTTTCGCATTCGTAGCATTGTTTTCAGCTCAGAAAAAAAATTGCGGTGCGTTACTTTCTGGGCATCCTTCGTATTTTATTATCTGACAGCTGGATCATCCAGTACTAAAGTCAGAGAAGCAGAAATGTACGAGTACTTTTAAATAACAACGCTGCCTTAGGAGGCTTCACTATCGTTTTTTCAAATACTTTTCTCGCTCTAGTTAAATTTGACATCGAAACCCTCAGGGAATTTTCACACGGTTATTGAGAGAGCTGGTGGTGGCTCACAGGAACTCACAAACGGGAATATATTGTGGAGGATTTACATCTCCGACATTTACCTTACAGTCAAGGACAACTTCCGAAAAAGTTTAGGGGACGGGGACTAATTTTAATTTACTTAGGGGACAATATGTTTCAGACAAAAAAATGAAAGACTAATGTAGACGAATGTGTATTTGATTGCATTATCTAAGTCTCTGCTGCACTCATTAGATCTGGTGATGGCCGCGGAAAAGAAACCTAATAAATTTTAACAAAGTACTAGAAAACTAGGGCAATGAGTTAACAAATACTACAAAAGAAGAACAATGAGTCTCTTTTGCAGACCTAAACGGCCCCATTTTGCAAATGTGTGTTTCTTTAAGAATGTGTAACGTGAAGCCAGTGATTCGTTCGTCGTGTGTAATATGAAATTTGCGTTGCAGGTTATGGAAACGATGTCCACAGCAAGAATTTTTATTTTATTTTACATTATTTGTTCTTTGCTTCAACGACTGAATCAGGCTCTTTGTGAATCAATCCATTACCTTGTCAACTTTCCGGCCAGTTACCACTAGCAGCTCAGAGGAGTTCCAAGTTTGGAATAAATGATAGGGGATAATCCGTTCAGGCATTCCCCTAACAGGAAATATATTTCTCGGGCTGGTGGGATTGGAGTTATTTTACTTTTGGGGCAATATCCTCTGTTCTTTACCATGTACAGGTGACCCAGAAATGTTGTGGCAGACATCAAGGAGTTGTAGAGGGTGTCTTGAGGAACAAATCAAGGACAGGAACCCGTTTCAGGAGCAGTCATCCAAAGATCCTACCGAGCGTCAAAGTTATAGGCGCCAGCGCCCGTTCCTAAGCCATCCCTTCAGCACCATACGTTACTTCGTGCGCTAACGGACCGTAGGCAGAACTTGTCGCAGTGTTGTATTCAGTGGCGGGGACTGAGTGCCACGATCGCCAGTAGAGAAGATGGAGCTAGCAGCTGCGTAGAAATGCCTTGTCTCCTACGTATGCAACGCTCACCTGCCTCAGTGGATGATGGTTTCGGGTAAGGGTTTCCATCTGAAGTACATTTCCTTTAGAGGGCTACAGAAGAAAAATAAACTGCGGATGGATGGAATCCGTGTCCGAAACGGTCGTGCACTGAAGCAACTCAGCATCGCATTCATAGCACACGAGGCCTTTCTGCATGGCATCCAGCTCACCTTCTCACCTTGGAATGCGATATAGCACCGAATCTGCACTGCACTCATTCGACAAATCCTTAGTATATCTCCGAAGGTAAGTGGTAGCAGATGTCTAACTACAAGTTACGCAACTCTCGTAAATTACGGGCCGGTGGTTTGTGGATGCGGAGTTGGCGCCGGGTGTAGTTCCAGAAGTGTTCCATTGGGTTCACACCAACCCAGTTTGGTGCCCAAGACATCAACATCAGTTCAATATCATACATACTCTTTAAAAGACTGCAGCACTTAGTTGGCCTAGTGATGCGGAAAGTTATTCTGCTGGAAGACGCCATCGCCTTTGGAGAAGACTTTAAGCATTAAGGGATACAGGTCGTCCGCATTCTTCTCCATGAAGTCCATAGCGGTCGTGGTGCCTTCGACTACTTTCACAGGGCCGGCCGCTGTGGCAGCAGTCGCAGGTTCGAGTCCTGTCTCGGGCATGGATGTGTGTGCCGTCCTTAGGGTACTTAGGTTTAAGTAGTTCTAAGTCTAAGGGACTGATGACCTCAGATGTTAAGTCCCATAGTGTTTAGAGCCATCTTACTACCACAGGTTACATGGAAGCTCAGGTGAATGTCCCTCACAGATGTTGATCTAGTGTAACAACAAACGTGATTCCACCGACCGGGAGACATATTTCCATTGATACACGGCCTACCCTCGACGTTCTTGTGTTCAGTACAATCGTAATTGGCGATGCCGTTGGGTCAACGTGGGAACATGTAGGAGCCGTCTGCTGCGAGCTCCGCGTTCGACAATGTACGCTGAACGGTATGCTTTGAATCATTTGAGCCTACATCAGCCTTGTACGGTGTAGTCAGATCTGCCGTAGATTGCTGCCTACCCTGCTTTACAGACGGACACGTCTCGGACCTCTACGCCCAGCAATTTGTAATCTTCTCCTGGTATTCACCGTGCTTCAACCACTTTCTGTAGATGCTCATGGCAGTAGTAGGTGAACGACCAACGAGGTTCGCCGTTCCGTGGATGCTCGCTCTCAGATTCCGGGCTATAACAATCTGCCCCTTGTCAGAGTCGTTCATGTCAGTGGATTTCCTCATATGCACCAAGTATCGTCGCTACAGTGGTTCTCCATTCGTATCGGCTCCGCTCACTTCTCTTAACGCATTACGTGCCCATAGCACCACCAGGCGGCATTCAAAAGCGTGATGCGCTGTGGTCATAATGCTCACCAGTGTAGTATATTCATAGGCGTTTGCAGAATGTCTGGTTAGACCAGGCAGTGAACAAAGGCACTATGACTCGTTGGGCGAGGCGTCGATCATCACTGCAACAACGTCGCGCAAACCTGTCCGATCTCTCGAGTACCGGCTGGCCGCACAGGTGTGTGATCCCTCGAAGAAAAAGTTCGAAGACGCGCTCTCAGCGGTTAAGTCACTGTGACGGCCTTCTGAAGAGGTTATTTTGTTCGATGTCCGCCCTCAAGGAGCAACGATCGACTTTTAAGTGCATTGTGCTACGCTTAAGAAACTGAAGAAACAACTTCAGCGTGTTCGTCACCACAAAAACGCAAACGAATGTCTCCTTCTCTACGACAACACAAGTTCTTACACAAGCCTGCCCATCCGAGAGGACCTAATAAAACCTCATTGGACAGTTCTTCCTCATCTAGCTCAAAGGCCGAATCTCACACCTTCCGGCTTCCATTTGTTTTTCCCAGTGAAGGATGCGGTCCGCGGAAAGCAGTAAGTGAATAATGGGGAGTCTATTGATGCAGCAACAAGTTGGCTGCGACGTCGATCTGTAGAATGGTACCATGAGAGCATACGGATCCTCCCAGTAAGGTGGCGTGAGGCCGTCGCACTGCACGGAGATTACGTTGAAAAATAGGGTTTTGTAGCCAAAAGACTGGGGAATAATATCGTGAGTTGGAAAAAATGCATTATTTGTTGAACTATCCTCGTACATACAAACAGCATTAAACACCATTCAGATATTAGCCAAAACACAAGCTACAACACGCCGAAATATAAAACCAACTGGACCACCTTTAAGGTCTAAATTTAAAAGATGTGAATTCTAGCAGAGGTTGACTACTTTGAAAATATTTTCGTAGACATATAAGACACCAAACAGGAAATAAAATACTTTAAAGGAAACTGGGAAGTGAGAAATTTAACCAAATACCCACGACACGGAATTTACAGAGTGAAATTAGGAAAATTTCCCGGACTACATGGCTCAAATGGCTCTGAGCACTATGGGACTCAACTGCTGTGGTCATCAGTCCCCTAGAACTTATAACTACTTAAACCTAACTAACCTAAGGATACCACACACACCCATGCCCGAGGCAGGATTCGAACCTGCGACCGTAGCAGCAGCGCTGCTCCGGACTGGAGCGCCTAGAACCGCACGGCCACCGCGGCCGGCCCGGACTACATGCCGCTCATGCTATTCAGCAACTTGACCATTACACATCATACATGATGCATGTTCGGGACAATTCGGGAAAGCAATCATAACAACAACGAGCGTCTTTATCTCACAACACCAGACAGGAGTACCGACGGAAGTATTATGTAGGCGCGGAGGGAAGCAGAATGCCACGACAGAGGAAAAAATTCATTCCTGGTACAAAAAACGAATAAGAAATATTCGCAGCCAGAATCGCTTACGAAATATTTTTGATCATCAATGACCGGTTTCGACAGAATCTAGCTGTCATCCTAGGATCGTCCGGAGAGAATATTACTGTGCGTGAATCTCTCAGTCACAGAGAGAGGGCACTCAATTTATAAAACAAAGGCGCCACTTTGCCCTGTCAAACATATGAAACAGATTAAATAAAACGCGCATAGCGCCACCAGTGTGACCCACAGGGACTGTTGGTACTATTAACTTCTTATTTACTCTGTTTTATATATTTGACAGGACAATGTGGCGCCTTTGTTTTCTAAATTGCTTGTGCTTTCGATATGGTTCTGCGATTCATGCATTGTAATAATATTTTCAGAAGATCCTGACAGCTAGTCAGTATCAAATCCGGTCAATGAGTAAACAAAAATATTTCGAGAGGCGATCTTGGAGACAGAACTTTTATTTCAGTCATCAGTCTTCTTAATAGTTTCATGCAGCCCGCCACGAATACCTCTAAGAATCTGTGCAGGACCTTCTCAATCCTTACCCTACCAGTCTAATTAATTTTCAACATTCGTCTGAAACACTACATCGCCGGCCGGTGTGGCCGAGCGGTTCTAGGCGCTTCCGTGTGGAACCGCGCGACCGCTACGGTCGCAGGTTCGAATCCTGCCTTGGGCATGGATGTGTGTCATGTCCTTAGGTTAATTAGGTTTAAGTAGTTTTAAGTTCTAGGGGACTGATGACTTCAGATGTTAAGTCCCATAGTGCTTAGAGCCATTTGAACCATTTTTTTTAACACTACATCTCAAATGCCTCAATTTTCTCCTGTTCTGGTTTTTTCACAGTCCATTTTTCACTACCTTATAATGCTGTGCCAGAATTGTACATTCTCTGAAATTTCTTCCTCAGTTTAAGGCCAATGTTTAATTCTAGTAGATTTCTCTTGGCCGGAAGTACCCTTTTCGCCACTGCTAGTCTCTTTTGATGTCCGTCTTGCTCCGTCCGGCATTGGTCAGTTTGCTGCCTAGGAGCAAAATTTCTTAACTTCATCTACTTCGTGACCATCAATCCTGATGTTAAATTTCTCGCCGTCCTCATTTCTGCTACTTCTCATTACTTTCATTTACTCTCGATCCATAGTCTGTACTCATTAGACTGTTCATTCATGCAGCAGATCACGTAATTATTCTTCACTTTAACTCAGGATAGCAATGCGATTAGTGAATCGTATCACTCACGTCCTTTCGTCTTGAATTTTAATCTCACTCCAGGACTTTTCTTTTATTTCCATCATTGCATCTTCGATGCACAGATTGAACAGTAGGTGCGAAAGATTACGTTCCTATCTCGCACCCTTTTTAATCTGAGAACTTCGTTCTTTGTCGTCCACCCTAATTACGCCCGCTTGACTCTTGTACATATTGTACCGTCTCTCCGTATAACTTACCCCTATTTTTCTCAGAATTTCTAACATTTTTCCCTTTTTGACATTGTCGAGCGCTTTTCCAAGTCGACGAATCCTATAAATGTGCCTTCATTTTTCTTTAGTCTCGCCTCCATTATCAACCGCAACGTCAGAATTGCCTCTCTGGTTCCTTTACCATTCAGAAACCCAAACTAACTTGGATGCATGAGCTGTTAAACTGATTGTGTGATGATTCTCCTACTTGTTAGCTCTTGCAGTCTATGGAATTGCGGGGATGATATTTTTCCGAAAGTCAGATTGTATGTCGCCGGACTCATACATTCTACACACCAACGTGAACAGTTGTTTTGTTGCCACTTTCCCCAATGATTTTATAAGTTCTGATGGAATGTTATCTATTGCTTCTGCCTTATTTGAACTAGTCTCCAAAGCTTTCTTAAATTCTGATTCTAATAGTAGATTCCCTGTTTCTTATAAATCGAGTCCTGTTTCTTCTTCTGTCACATCAGACACGTCTTCCATCTCATAGAGGCCTTAAATACATTCTTTCTACCTATTTGCTCTATCCTCTGCATTTGATAGTGGAATTCCTATTGCAGTCTTAATTTTACAATCCTTGTTTTTCAGTTCATCGAAGGTTTTTTGATTTTCCTATTAGCTGAGTCAGTCCTTCCGACAATCATTTATTTTCCAAGTTCTTTACATTTTTCCTGCAACGATTTCGTCTTAGCTTCTTTGGATTTCTATTTATTTCATTCCTCAGTATTGTATTTCTGTATTCCTGAATGCTCGTGAACATTTACGAATGGTTTCTTCACAGTTACCTTCTTTGTACCTATGTTTTCCTTTCCAACTTCTCTGACTGCACTTTTTAGCGATGTCAATTCCTCTTCAGTTGTACATCGTACTGAGCTATTTCTTAACGGTGTGTCTATAGCCTTAGAAACTTCTGACGTATCTCGTCATTCCTTAGTACGTCCGTATTCCACTTCTTTGCGTATTGATAGTCGATTTACAACTGCCCAGGAGAACTACGATCAACAACAAAGACAGTTTGGCTGCCTCAAAGTGACTGTAGTTGAGCACCAGCCAGGGGACAAGTGTATGCTACGGACGCGAACTTGTCGTTAATCGTTCTTAATTAATAACAACCCACTACCCATAAACAGTGATACAGCTGATCTGGAGCGCAGAAGGCTTCAATCGAGAAGACCACCACTACTCACTGCTTAAGAGATGACGACCTCCATCTTTGACATCTGGAAACAACACTGGCGAGAGCACTGCCCACCTAAATGCCAAGGCTTCATTATGAATTACATGCCGCCCAGCTTCAGTCAGTCACGCAGAGTGTGGGTAACTTTAAACCGCATACGCACTGGCAATGGAAGAGGTGCTCACGCCCTCTTCAAATGGGGAAAAATACCAATAATAAAATTGTGTATAATGTGTATAAGAATAGCGATATATGCCATACTATAAACAAATTACGTATTGATTCTTCCTTCAGCCTACTCTTCATCACTACTAAATCGTTATCTGAGTCTATATCTGCTCCTGGGTACGCCTTACCATCTAGTACCTGATTTCGGCATCTCTGTCTGACCTATTCCAAGTATACCTCCTCCTCTCGTGATTCTTCTACGAAGTATTAGCTATTACTTGCTGAAATTTACAACAGAATTCAATTACTCTTTCTCTTCTGTCATTCTTTGTCCCAAGCCCAAATTCTCCTGTAACCATTTCTTCTTCTCCTTCCCCTACAACTGCATTCCAGTCCCCCATGACTATTAGAATTTCATCTCCCCTTATGTACCGTATTACCCTTTCAATATCCTAATATATTTTCTCCATCTCTCGATCTTCAGCTTGCGATGTCAGCATGTACACCTGAATTATCGTTTTCGATGTTGGTTAGCTGTCGATTCTGATAGAATAAACCTATCACTGAACTGTTTACAGTAACAAACTCTCTGCCCTCCCTTCTTATTCAAAACGAATCCTACTCCCTTTATACCATTTTCTGCTGCTGTCGGTATTTCCTTATACTCATCAGACCAGAAATTCTTGTCATCTTTCCATTTCACTTCACTGGCCCCTCCTATGTTTAGACTGAGCCTTTGCATATTCCTTTTAAGGTTTTCCTTCCACGGTCACTCTTCTGACATTCCATGCGCCAACTCGTAGAACATTATCCTTTCGTCAGTTATTCAGTCTACTTGTCACTGTCACCTTCCCTTTGGCAGTCACCTCCCGGAGATCCGAGTGTGGGACTATCCCGGTATCTACCGTCATGACACTTTTTCAATTACTGACCACATGTCCTGCAGATGCACATTATGTGTCTTTAATGCAGTGGTTTCCATAGCCTTCTGCATCCTCATGCCGTTGGTCTCTGCTGGTCCTTGCACCTTTAGAGACATTTTCCCACCTCATGGGCAAGAGAGCACCCTGAACCTCTGTCCGCTCCTCTGCCCTCTTTGACAAGGCCGTTGGCAGAATGAGGGTGACTTCTTATGCCGGAAGTCTTACGCCGCCAGTGTTGATTATTAATCAAAATTTAAGCGGTGCCGGGGTTCGAAACCAGCATCAAGGATGTTCTGACTACTAATCAAAGACGCTACTCCTAGACCATATATGCATGCCAGAAATAATTATTTATCAGCAAATATGAGATCGCGCCCAGCAACACGTGCTGCTTACGCGTAGGGCACATTATGTGCAGGACGCTGCTCCCCAAGCAGGCTCGCTTCCTTCTACAGTGAAGGAAAGAAATTTAAATTCCCAACGAGTGCGATGGCGACGGTAACTCTTCACAAGCAAGGTCGCCGCTTTCCAGCTATGTTCGGCCAACGATGAGCTCTCAAATGCCCTCCATCAAAACGGCCTCCAGCTTCCACTGCCGCGAGTCACTCTCTCTGACTTACGGTAGGCTGACCAGTGAAATATCTTCCGCCTACGACCGCTCACGCGCGACGTCTCAGTACCCTGCTTCCTCAAGTCGCCTAGCAACGGCCAGAGGGAAAACTAGCGCAAGTTTAAGCGATAACAACATGATATCACGCACGCACGCACGGCACATCTACTTGTGTGTCCTGCATGTGTGAAAATTCCCTGTACCACTCTCTATCAGTTTATTTCAGGGACCTCCTCTTCACCTCTCTAATCCTCCTCTCTATTCCTCGTGACGTCGCCCAGCTACGCATCCCAGTCCGGTTTCCACACCACCGACTTTCCCACCACCGCACCGCCAGACCCGGCACCCTTCAAACCCCCCCCCCCTCCCACCACCCCCCATCCGCTTTCACTCCACCGCCGCCACACAGCTATGCGGTGGGCGTTAGGTGCGAGAAATTACGTGCCTGTCTGAATTTTTATGTTCAATTTAGCAGCGCAGCGGCCACGGCTGTCTGTGCGCTCCCGAGGAGGGTGGTTGGTCGGTCGGTCGGTCCGTCGGCCCCACGCGTTTGATAGCTCCGGTTGCGCGGCGGGCAGAGAACACCCGGCAGATGGGGGCTCACAAAATAAACGAAAAAACGAAAAACCCGCAAAGAGAAATAAAAATAGCGCAGCAGCGCCAGCAGTTCGGGCTGTTTTTGGGCAAGCAACATCCCCGGCGAGTGGGAATTAACATGGTGCGGCCTGTTTTTGGAGGAGTGCGTGCAGGATCAGAGCGGCTGTAAAACACGGCCGGCGTAACGACGCACCGAGGGGTGCCCGGCTGTTGACTGCGGGACGCTCTCTCTCTCGGTGGCGGTGGGCCGACGGGCCGTCGCTAATTTTCATGCTCGTCGCCATCCCGATTTAATGATGCTCGGCGTTTGTTTCGTTTGCATATTTATGTTCCGTTTTAATTGACAGCCTTGCCGAGAAAAGTCGGGGTCGGCACTTCTCCAAGCCCTGTAGACTGATTAATTGACAATCGCCTCCTTCAGTTCTTGAATTTCAATTAAGAGCAGTGTGAAAATAACACTTCCATAGGTCCACATAGAGAAACCCATCGAGAGTACAGTCTAGAATAAAATGTTCCAAGTCCAATGAAGTGCTTCGAAGGAATAGTGTCTACAGCAATGCCGGCACGGTAGCTCAGCGTGTTTGGTCAGAGGGTTTAGCTACCCTCTGTAATAAAAAACTGCGTGAACGATCAACGAACAACCTGAACGGGTGTCATCGGACGTCCGCCACGATCAAATACAACGAACAACATAGAACAAAATGAGATCAACAAAAAAATGTGGTCAGCGCGACAGAGGCTTCGATTCCCGGACGGGTCGGAGATTTTCTCCGCTCAGGGACTGGTGTTGTGTTGTCCTAATCATCATCATTTCATTCCCATCGACACGCAAGTCGCCGAAGTGGCGTCAAATCAAAAGACTTGCACCCGGCGAACGGTATACCCGACGGGAGGCCCTAGCCACATGACATTTACTTATTTTTTATAGCAGTTCGTACTAAGGAATTCGTTGCTTATGAAAAAGCCGTCGTTGGCGATTCGGATTCCAAAGCAGTTTTTATGATGCTACGGGCAAAGGCACAGACTGCAGCATGCGAGCACTTGTACGAGTTTCACGTACTGACAGTGGAAAAAAAAGGGATCCATGAAAATTGACGCACAGTGTATAAAATACCAGCTTGCGAGTATATGAGGTGGCCGCAGAATCACAAGATGAACAAAATCCTATGGCCAACCAATCCAAGCGGCAGACTCTGCAGGACATGTGTTAGAGTCACACAGAAATATTTGTTGTCTGATATTTCGCGGGTGTGAGTCGAAAGAAGAGTCGGATAACACATACCTCTGGCGGAATGACGCCAACGAGAAATTCAGAGAAATTAGATCTGTTCTGGGTAGTGGAAACCTAATAGTCTTGGGAAATTGGAACGCGGTTGTAGGGGAAAGAGTATAAGGAAGGTTTATGGGAGAATACGGGCTTGGTACTAGCAGTGAGACAAGAGAAAGACTACTTGAGCTCCGCAATAAATTTCAGCGAGTAATAGCGAATACTCTGTTCAAGAATCACAAGAGGAAGAATTATATTTTAAAAATGCCGAGTGATACGGGAAGATTTCAGTTAGATTACATCATGGTCAGGCAGAGATTACGAAATCAGATAGTGAAGCGAAATTCGATCACTTGGGCTTCGCAGGGCGACTCTTCACAGGCCAACGATAAAAAAATTCCTGTCACAAAATTTCGTCCGGCGAGTACATCCGGCAGAAAAAGGACGTTAGGGAATGGCAATCTGGCAACAGTGCAACCACATGTGTAGTAACTATCTCTGTCGGCATCTTTCAGTTGCGCTGTACAGTTGGTGTAGAGCACAGAGTTTTGTTTAAGCATGCAGGAGGTCGAGGGTTCGATCACGAGTTGGGGCACTTTTTTTTGTTGCTAATTTCATTCTGATATTTACCGCTGTAATATACACCATTTCTTAGGTCGCATAGATCCTAAATTTACGACATTTTGTACTGCTGAACATAACAAATATATGGTTAGACAAATAAGAAACAGACAATTGAAACAAATAACCTGTCAGAATATCTACAAAATCAATATCAGTTTCGAGATGTTAAAGATGATAGCACAATACAGTAACACAACATCTACTTGTAATTTATACTATATGTAATATGAGCGCTCAGATGTCGTACATTAGCAACCAGTGACAATACGTATGTCCATATTAATGACTGCATGATCTTCACAACAAAATACGTTGTCCTCCGAACAACAATTGTTGAAAGCGACCTCTCTGCGCCTCCAAACATTGCGCAGCCCGCCGGATCGTACAGCCCTGGACCCTTTTCTGCAAAGCTGCGTCCACAGTAACAAGAGCAGCATGAACACGCCCTACCAATTCTTCCATATTTGTAGGCGGAGTAGAGTACACGTGCTCGTTCAGGTGTCCCCACAGGAAGAAACCCAGGGGACTTAGGTCACCTGAACGTGGTAGTTATACAACTGGACCCCCACGTCTGAGCCATTTCCCTGGAAATGTTCTGTCCAAATACTGTCGCACATTTATTACAGAGTGTGGAGGTGCACCACCATGTGGGAACCATATCTTCCGCCGAACATGCAGTGTAACATATTCCAGTGCACTGACAGATAGTTTGAGACGAATGCGTGATGCCTTCGTGCAGTCAAGCAGTCAGGCAACATGTAGGGGTCCAAACAACTATCGCCCAATATTCCGGCCCAGATGTTGATACCAAATCGAACTTGATATCCACTGTCGCGGGTGACATGTGGGTTAACCTCACACCAATGGTGGGCATTGTGCATATTGAAGACACCCTCACGAGTGAATGCTGCTTCATCCGACCATATTACGGTGTTCACAAAGTCATCGTTGGCTTCCTGTTGTTGTTGGAACCATTCACAGAATTGCATCCGCTGATGGCGATCTGCAGGATGCAAGTGTTGAGTGAAAGCATAATGACAGGGGTGCAGCCCATGCTCATGCAGCACGTTAACGACCGTGCATTGCGAGACACGCAGCTGCCTTGCTATGCTACGTGTACTTCGCTGGTGTATCACCTCAAGGACAGCTTCCTCAGTAGCTGGAGTATGGCGAGTCCGTGGGCGACCTCTGTCTCACGATGGTGGAAGGAGAGAACCTGACACCCCAAGGCGCAGCTCCAGACGACGAAACACATTTTTATCTGGATGGCGTCGACGAAGATCTCTAGCGGCATGTTGACGAGTGGCAGCACCAGCCTAGTTATCAGATGTACCAAGGACTAGAAACAAGTCCACATATTCATCGTTTGTGTATGCCATACGCCTGCCACACTGGTTTAGAGGTTTAGAAAGAGAAAATTCGATACCTGTACGCTTTTACTTTTCATGTTATGGCAGCGTTACTTCGCTCGCAACTAGTCCCTGTCTGGTGGACAGCGCATACAGTATAAATACGCGGTCAGTCCTGCCCGTTATTCCATCTAACGGCATTACCCCTCTGACAGATGTTGTTCTGTATGATTCATCCCGACACCGCTAATTGTGAAATGTTCAGTTTCGAATTACACTGTTTCCCTAACGGTAATAGAAATGATGTTTCCACAGTCCCATCGATATTATAATAATAATGATAATAATAATGCACTGAGAAACGTACTAAACAGCATGTGGTTACCAGACTGAATGCTGAAAGGCATAATAAGTGGGACCATGGTGATAACACGTACAAATAGTAAGCGAGTTTCGACATTATTCGCAAAGCACGTTGCTAGTCGTATTGGTAACGTAAGGCCCTAACGAAATGTAATGTTCCTGAATGAGACAAGAATAATAGTTGGCACTAATCTACGGGAGCACTGAAGGAGGTACAAATATTTTTTTATTCTTAGCATGTGAGGAGTTGCACTGCGAAGCCCGAGTGCGCGAGTTTTGCTTCATCTTGTAGACTCAGACCGCTATATACTAGTGATAAAGAGTAGGTTCAAGTTTAAGAGCTCAGACGGGAAGAAGTGGGATACGGAAGTATTAAGGAATGAAGAGATACATTTAAAGTTCTCTGAGGCTGTAAATACTACAGCAAAGAATAGCTCAGTAGGCAGTTCAGCTGAAGAGGAATGGACGACTCTAAAAAGATTTCAGTTAGATTACATCATGGTCCGACAGAGACCCTGAAATCAGTGACTGGATTGTAAAGCGTACCCAGGATCAGATGTAGAATCAGATCAAAATGTAGTTGTGATGAAGAGTAGACTGAAGTTCAAGAGATTAGTCTCGAAGAATCAGTACGCGAAACAGTTGGATACAGAAGTAGTAAGCGATGATGAACACGCCTGAAGTTCTATAAGGCTATAAAATCACTCCGTCTTTAGGCCACAAGTGGTCCATCGGGACCATACGACTGCAGTGTCATCCTCACCTGAGGATGCGGATAGGAGGGACGCCTCGACAGCACACCGCTCTCCCGGTCCTTACGATGGTTTTCTTTGATCTTCCTTATGATGGTTTTCTTTGATCTCTAAGGCTATAGATACAACAGTAACGTACAGCTCAGTAGGCAGTACAGTTGAATATTTATCTCTGAAAAGGGCAATCACAGAAGCAGGAAAGAAAAACGAAAATACAAATAAATTAACTGCGAAGAAACTATGGGTAACAAGAAATACTGTAGTTGGCCCACGAAAGAAGAAAGAATAAAAAATGTTCAGGGAAATTCAGGAGTACAGAAATACAGATTACTTCGGAAAGAAATGACTGCGAATTGGAGGGAACTAAGGCGAAATGACTACATGAAAATGTAAAGAAATTGAAAAAGAAAAGATTGTCGAAATGAATGATTTAGCACACACAAAAATTAAATCAGCCTTCGGTGAAATTAAGAGTAAGCGTGGTAACATTAAGAGTGAAATAGAATCTCCAGTGTTATATGCCGAGGAGACAGCAGACAGGTGGAAACAGTACATTGAAGTCCCCTAGGAGGGGGAAGACTTGTCTGATGACGTCATACAAGATGAAAGAGGAGCCGAAGGGAAGAGAGATGGGACCCAGAATTAGAATCAGATTTGAAGGGAACTTTGGAAGACTTAAGATCGAATAAGGAAGGAACTCTGGATAACACACCATCAGAATTTCTAAAATCATTGGAGTACGTGGCAACAAAACGACAATTCACTTTGGTGTGTAAAATGTATGAGTCTGACTATACACCATCTGACTTTCAGATAAACATCATTCGTGCAATTCCCAAGATTGCAAGAGCCGACAACTTCTAGAATTATCGCACAATAAGCTCAAAAAATCCAGATATCAGGGAGGCAATTTGACGTTGCGGCTGATAATAGAAGCAAGATTAAAGAAAACTCAGCACATGTTCATAAGATTTTTCGACCAGGAAAAGGCGTTCGACAATGTAAAATTAAGCAAGATATTCGAAATTCTGAGGTAAATGAGGGGAAGCTATAGCAAAATGGTCACATACAGCATGTAAAAGAGCCAAGATGGAACAATAAGAGTGGATGACCAAGAACAAAGTTCTCAGAATAAAAAGAGGGTAAGGCCGGGTTGCAGTCTTTCGTCACTACTGTTCAATCTATACATGGATCAATGATAGGATTCGCTGATGACGCTGCTGTCCTCACTGAAAGTGATGAAAAATTACAGGATGTCACGAATGGAATAAACAGTATAATGAGTATAGAATATGGAACGAGAGTAAATAAAAGAAAAGCAAAAGTTTTGAGAAGATGCAGAAATTAGAAAAGCGAGAAACCTTGCGTTAGAAAGAGTGAGCAGGAAATAGACGAAGTTAAGGAATTCAGCTAACCAGGGAACAATATAAGTCATGGACATAAAAAAAGCAGACTAGCACCGACAAAAAGGGCATTCGTGGCCAAAGATGTCAACTCGTATACATAGGCGTTAATTTGAGAAAGAAGTTTCTGATAATGTACGTTTGGAGAACATCGTAGTAAAACATGCGCTGTAGGAAAACCAGAAAAGAAAAGAATCGAACGATCTGACATGTGATGCTGTACAGGAATGTTGAAAATTAGGTGGACTGATACACTAAGAAATGAGCTGGTTCTCCGAAGAATCGGAGAGGAAAGGAATATGTGGGAATCATTGACAACAAGAAGTCACAGGATGGTATGGTTCAAATGGTTCAAATGGCTCTGAGCACTATGGGACTTAACTTCTGAGGTCATCAGTCCCCTAGAACTTAGAACTACTTAAACCAAACTAACCTAAGGACATCACACACATCCATGCCCGAGGCAGGATTCGAACCTGCGACCGTAGCAGTCGCGCGGTTCCGGAGTGCGCCCCTAGAACCGCTAGACCACCGCGGCCGGCAGGATGGTACGACAGCTAAAACTTCATGAAGGAAGGGCGGAGGAAGATTTTGTTTTACGTCCTTTTGACACAGAGGTAATTAGACACGGACCACAAGCTTGGATTGGGTCAAGGATGGGGAAGGTAACAGGCATTTGCCTGGTGCGATTTAGGGAAATCATGGAAAATCTAATTCTGGATGGCCGGAGGCGGGTTTGAACCGTCGACCTGCCGAATGGGAGTCCAGTGTGCTAACCACTGCGCCATCTCACTCGGTAAGACATTAGGGAATAACTTCCATGGTGCTAGAGGGTGCAGTAGATGGTTAAAAGGTGTAGAGAAAGACAGAGACTAGAGTGCATCCAGCAAATAATTGAGAACGTAGGTGGCAAGTGCTACTATAATATGAAGAGTTTGGCACAAAAAAGGAGTTCTTGGCGGACCACTTCAAAGCAATCAGAAGACCGATGACTAACAGGAAAAAAGGGTGTCATGGGCTTTTCGACAGCGGACTTGGCAACCCTTGATGTCAGCGTGGAGTTTCCGACCACAAATATTTTATTCAAGATAGGACGAACGGCAGAATCTATCATAAGTTTTTAAATTGTTTATTAGGGATCGATTTCAGCTACTGTGTAGGTACCTTGAGTCCACTAAATCCAAGTCATGATGACTCATCGTAAATATAACAGCACTTAGTACAGTTTGACATTACAAATGGCAAACATCAGCTATCTCATTTTACAAACCGGAAAAACGTCTTTCATATGTATAATGAATACTGTCTGGAAGCAAAACAAATAAAACAATCCAGAGTGAGATTTTCCCTCTGCAGCGGAGTGTGCGCTGATATGAAACTTCCTGGCAGATTAAAACTGTGTGCCGGCCGAGACTCGAACTCGGGACCTTTGCCTTTCGCGGGCAAGTGCTAGTTCTGCAAGTTTCGCAGGAGAGCTTCTGTAAAGTTTGGAAGGTAGGAGGAGAGGTACTGGCTGAAGTAAAGCCGTCAGGACGGGGCGTGAGTCGTGCTTGGGTAGCTCAGTTGGTAGAGCACTTGCCCGCGAAAGGCGAAGGTCCCGAGTTCGAGTCTCGGTCCGGCACACAGTTTTAATCTGCCAGGAAGTTTCAAATAAAACAATACCTTCGTCTCCTCCTCTGTTCTTCCTGTGAAGTGTGGTATGTACAGCAGTTTGAACTGGCTTGAACAACTGTCCTCAAAAACAGTTCCATAGTGAGACAGGGTTTACTCCAATTTTTCGTGGCCGAACACCAGGATTCTTTTGTCAGGAACAGAAATATTGTCAGTTTTCCAAAAAACATTGACTTCATAAAGTGTTGGCTCATTTCAATCTCCGAGTTACAGCCAGGGTCATGGGTCGCCCTAATAGGTTCTCTCTTTTCTCCACGCAATACAGTCGTAGAATTCTCATAATTTGGCGTATTAGCGACGAAACCTAAATCTTTATCTTTAGAATACTGAAATCCATTTTCAAAAATTGGGAAAACAGGAACGTCTGTTCTTCGCGGACTCTGTTCATGAAGTTATGCATTCGTCGTTTAAGGTGCACATCTGTTTCGTCTACATGCGCATGAATGTTGTTGTTCACTCATGATTCATCCATTTGAGCTCCGTTCGGAATTCAGGCAGAACCATTCCATATACTCATCACTTTATGTGTAACAGTGACCGCCTGTGAGAAGCACGTTGTCGTAATTATTTCTATTACTCACACTGTATATAGTTCAAGTAGTTTCTGCTATGTACGGAGACGAAGGTTTTCGGTTGCTGGTTTACAAATGTCGTGCATCGGCTGTGAGGAAGGCTGTTGTCGAGACTACCACGGTGAAAACCCTGTTGGTAGGAAGTGCCAGGAAATGCTATAGTCAGAAGGTCCACAGACAATCTTTCGTCTCGCTCTCTATTCACCAGTTGAGGAGGTAAGGAGACGACAGATAGTAGAACCGTCTGGCGCTGTAGGTATCAGTGTGGAGTATAGATAAAGGAGTAGTAGAATTATTGTGTTTGAATATTTGGCTTTCCCGCAGTCGTTGGCACAACTGTTTCGTTGGAATATACATTAAAGATGAGAAAGAGTGTCGCACATGTCAACAGAAGGAAAACAGTCCTTCCTGCACGAAGAGTATACCCAACTACTGAAGATATCTCTCCAGTCACCTTCTGATAGCTTGTGTGGTGACAGCTGTAACTGTGTCTTCGCGTAGTACATATGCCACTTTCGTATGTATTTATATTTTTAATTTCATTCACAATGGATTTCGATATTACACTAAAACATCTTGAAGCCTGTCTGGGACGACAGGTGATAATATGGACACTTGTTAATCTTCACTGTACATCTCATTCGGGGTACAAAAAGACCGAACTCTACCTTCATTTCTGCTTGTGGCGTGAACGATGGCAGCTGCCAACCTACGAGTTGTATAATGGTGATTACCCGGTATCCACAGGTTCAAATGGCTCTGAGCACTATGGGACTTAACTTCTGAGGTCATCAGTCCCCTAGAACTTAGAACAACTTAAACCTAACTAACCTAAGGACATCACACAACACCCAGCCATCACGAGGCAGAGAAAATCCCTGAGCCCGCCGGAAATCGAACCCGGGAACCCGGGCGTGGGAAGCGAGAACGCTACCGTACGACCACGAGCAGCGGGCGGTATTCACAGGGCCTCTGGTATCGTATAGACGCCTGAACACGCATGCGAAGACTGCTTTATTCCAAGAAGAGAGCTCTATAGGTAGCAGATATCGATATGTAAGTGAAGATTTTCCTGAAAGTGTACGTCGGTTGCAGGGCATTGTGTAGAGAGAAACGTGGACCAACATAAATCCGGAGAGGAAGCAGCTGGAAGTGTCTAATGTGAGATGTTATCGAAGAATGTTAAATTCAATTGGGCAAACAAAGAACAAAACGAACAACTGTTAAACAGAATAAGTGAGAGATGAAGTAGGTAGAATACCCTTAGCAGACACCTGCGAAACGTTAACATGTCCTAGAAATGAGGAGGAGCTTGGAATTGTAGAAGTACCACACAGAATAACTAAAGTACAGCATTACAGAGTGTACTGGATGCAGTATTAACGTAAAACGTGCACCTCTGGTCTAGGGGTGGAGTCTTTGACTGGGAATCAAAGCATCCTGGGACCCTGTGTCGAACCCAGCTATTGCTTAAATTTGAATAAATATAATCTGCGAATGTATTTGTATACGATGTAAATGATATCGCGAGCGTCAAACAAGCAATCTAAAGGCAAATGGGACCCAGGTTCCACGACGCATGTCGCTGCGTAAATCTCCAGATATCTGCAAAGCACCTGACAGCAATTTATCGCGTTTATACTGCAGGCAGGCAGATTAAGTACTTTATATATCCTCGGAAAAGAGAGAGAGAAAGGGACAACAACCAGAAATTTTATTTCTTTGCCGGTTTCAGACACCTAGTGCTCTTCTTCAGAAGATTAGAATATACCAAACTACTAACAGACTATATTAATGAAATACCTAAAACCCTCAAGGCAATCACATCTCAAAATTACTTCCAATTTGAAAAGGAATTTTACTTACAAGAAGATGGGCTGCCAATGGGAACCCTAATATCAGGAACATTGGTGAACATATTGATCAGCCACATAGAAAACACAATCTTTGATACAGTCATCACAAAGAAAGGATATAACATTGTTTATTGTGATAGATATGTGGATGACATAATCTATATGGCGGATGACCCAACAGAGAAAACTGATAAACTCCATACAAACATTAACAACATACATAAAAATATTCAGTTCATCTTGCAAAAAGAAACACAAAAGCAAATACATTTCTTGGATATAACAATAAAGAGAGACAACAATCAACACACATTCAACATCTTCAGAAAGCAAACAGCCAGAGAGACAATTATACATGCTTCATACAACCATCCGCAAAATAAAAAATTAGCGGCCCTACGACACATATTACACAGACTAAAGAACATCCCACTCAGCAAAGAAAACTATGAAAAAGAATTACAAAGAATAAAACTCTCGGCCACAAACAATGGTTGCAGCACCCATATAGTATAAAAACTCAATCATAAAATTATAACTCAAAACAAGTAGACACCACAGACACCAAAGAATCTCGCAGACAATACAGCACACAAAACAGTAACACTCATGACATGGCTCACAAAAACAAATGGTGCACTTTAACACACAAACACAAAGCAACACACAAGCTATCAAATATGTTAAAGAAACGGGGATTAGACAAAGCTTATAAGAAACGCACTCCAGTCAAATTTACAAACAACAGACAAAGCAGATATATATCAAGGAGCAAGTATATACAAGTTAGAGTGCCAAGAATGTAAATCAGTAATTTGGGGGTACCAGGTAGGAACTTCAAAGCTAGATATAAAGAACGTATAAGAAGTTGGAAATATAAAAATAGCCATTCTACCTTTGCTGAACGCCTGATAATACATGGACATGAACCATTCAACACGGAACGTGACATGACTGTCTTCAGAGTGAATAATCACAAAATTTCTTGACATTGCAAGAAAACATTCACATACAAAGAGCCATTGCAATGGTAAAGAAGGCACTCACTGACATCCATACAAGCAATAACACTCTGATCATGCTTGCCACCAAAACAATAACAAACAGAGGTCCGAAATGTAACCAGAATGAATAATTAATTAATCTTCCTCTAACCCACTTATCTCTCTCTCTCTCTCTCTCTCTCTCTCTCTCTCTCTCTCTCACACACACACACACACACACACACACAAACACACACACACACACACACACACACACGTATTCTCAAGAATGAATGATAGATTTGCACACGGCAAAATACAAACATACATAGACAATTATCCGTTAAATTAAAAAAATCACACTTGCAAGCACCATTGACACATTTACACGCAGTAAAATACACACACACACACACACACACACACACACACACACAAATATCTATTACATGTAGAAAATCACACCCTCAAAAAATAATGACACATATGCACACAGCAAAATACACACACACACACACACACACACACACACACACACACACTACACAAACACACATACACACACACACGCGCACACACACAAACAACATATGGAAAATATCAAACCACACGTACAACATAAACAAAAGACGAAAGATGAACTCACAGCGACAGTTGGCAACATTGCACACCGAAAACACACACATCTTGAACACAATGCAAAGTGCAAGTGACGTATGCGATGCCTTGAATCAAATGTGGGTGAAAGAACCCCGGATATCGGTCAGCTGGAGAATGGAGACTAGTGAGTATATCTGCAGGACCACAAGCATGACCTAACAGCGCTGGAAATCGTAAGTAACACCGAACGATAATTTCACGTCACGAAATTTGTGCTACAAAAGTTGACTCCAACCTAAAAAAACAAGAGACAAATACGACAAAATTTAACACAGTAACATACTGTAAATGTTATGTAATGTGTTTATTATATGCATAAAGAGAAACATGTATAAGAGGCCACTGAAGATGCTTGACAAATAAAAGAAGCGAAACCCGAATGGCAAGAAACAAACTGCTTTCAGTTAATTGCATGGACTGAATGCAGCTGCTTAGTTGTTGTTTATTAGACTAGCATGACAAGCAAGATAAGACACACGTACTGAGAGGACGACTAACGAGTATACAACCATCCTGTATGTAAAGCAATCACATGCACATCATTGTAGATACGTGAAATCAGAAATTCACTAGCTTGTGATAAGGAGAAAAAAGGCAAGAAATATCCCTTTATTACATAAAGATACAAAGCTATTTTTTATATGGGGTTCATATACAAATTTAGAAATCCATGCGTCAGTTGTTGACAAACGTAAGCTGACGACTCGAGCTACCAGCCACTTGCACTGTAGTCACTCACGTTCTCTATCGGAGTTGAAAAAACAGCATTGGTAGAGAATGTTTAATATCGGCCAAGATTAGCTGACCGTATCTGTGAATTATACATAGGATCAGATAGTCTTCATGGGGTGATTTTTATTATAGTAGACATTAGTTACCATGAGATTTAAAGGAATTGACTTGTAAGAGGAAACACATTATTTTTCTCCGCGTTGTATAGTGTACAAAGATGTATTTGTCAATATCCCGTATAATTCGTTATAGATGCAGCTTTCACCGTCCCTTCTTTGCTTGCCCTTGACTTTACTGGGCTGTTTATATTCTTATCTTTCTCTAGTTGTTCCTGCTTCAATGTACAACCTTGTATTTTAGCCACTCTTGCTTAGATGTTTTCCACTTTTCAGTCTGGCTCATTATTTAGCGATCTGTATTTCACACGTTTTATTTGCTACATTTTCATATTTTCTCCTTTCGTCAATTAAATTCAATATCACCTTTGTTATTCAACTATTTCTATTAGGACTTGTCTTTATATGTAAACTCCTGGAAATGGAAAAAAGAACACATTGACACCGGTGTGTCAGACCCACCATACTTGCTCCGGACACTGCGAGAGGGCTGTACAAGCAATGATCACACGCACGGCACAGCGGACACACCAGGAACCGCGGTGTTGGCCGTCGAATGGCGCTAGCTGCGCAGCATTTGTGCACCGCCGCCGTCAGTGTCAGCAAGTTTGCCGTGGCATACGGAGCTCCATCGCAGCCTTTAACACTGGTAGCATGCCGCGACAGCGTGGACGTGAACCGTATGTGCAGTTGACGGACTTTGAGCGAGGGCGTATAGTGGGCATGCGGGAGCCCGGTGGACGTACCGCCGAATTGCTCAACACGTGGGGCGTGAGGTCTCCACAGTACATCGATGTAGTCGCCAGTGGTCGGCGGAAGGTGCACGTGCCCGTCGACCTGGGAGCGGACCGCAGCGACGCACGGATGCACGCCAAGACCGTAGGATCCTACGCAGTGCCGTAGGGGACCGCACCGCCACTTCCCAGAAAATTAGGGACACTGTTGCTCCTGGGGTATCGGCGAGGACCATTCGCAACCGTCTCCATGAAGCTGGGCTACGGTCCCGAACACCGTTAGGCCGTCTTCCGCTCACGCCCCAACATCGTGCAGCCCGCCTCCAGTGGTGTCGCGACAGGCGTGAATGGAGGGACGAATGGAGACGTGTCGTCTTCAGCGATGAGAGTCGCTTCTGCCTTTGTGCCAATGATGGTCGTATGCGCCGTGCAGGTGAGCGCCACAATCAGGACTGCATACGACCGAGGCACACAGGGCCAACACGCGGCATCATGGTGTGGGGAGCGATCTCCTACACTGGCCGTACACCGCTGGTGATCGTCGAGGGGACACTGAATAGTGCACGGTACATCCAAACCGTCATCGAACCCATCGTTCTACCATTCCTAGACCGGCAAGGGAACTTGCTGTTCCAACAGGACAGTGCACGTCCGCATGTATCCCGTGCCACCCAACGTGCTCTAGAAGGTGTAAGTCAACTACCCTGGCCAGCAAGATCTCCGGATCTGTCCCCCATTGAGCATGTTTGGGACTGGATGAAGCGTCGTCTCACGCGGTCTGCACGTCCAGCACGAACGCTGGTCCAACTGAGGCGCCAGGTGGAAATGGCATGGCAAGCCGTTCCACAGGACTACATCCAGCATCTCTACGATCGTCTCCATGGGAGAATAGCAGCCTGCATTGCTGCGAAAGGTGGATATACACTGTACTAGTGCCGACATTGTGCATGCTCTGTTGCCTGTGTCTATGTGCCTGTGGTTCTGTCAGTGTGATCATGTGATGTATCTGACCCCAGGAATGTGTCAATAAAGTTTCCCCTTCCTGGGACAATGAATTCACGGTGTTCTTATTTCAATTTCCAGGAGTGTATTTGACCCTTTGTTGCTTTCATTGTGTCATCTTCCCTATTTAAGTCGAACGTTGCTTAATGCTCCCTCTGACACTGTCTATAACCTCTGCTTCTTTCAGCTTATCCAATTTTCATCCCCTTCATATCCTACCTTTTTGCAATTCCTTCAGTTTCTGTCTGCGTGTCATAACTAACAAATTATGGTCCGAGTCTACATCTGTCTGTTTAGAATCTGCTATACCACAATGTAATCAACCTGAAATGTTATCGGAACAATATTATTTTTTTTTATTTTTTTTTATTTTTGCTATAAGTATGAAATTCAGATCCAAGAGTCTATAACAGTACGCATGTGGTCGGTTTAAGCGGCTACTGTTTTCTTCATTCCAGAATGAATCTTTCCTTTGCTGCACTGTTATCTAAAATACCAGGTTGATTAAAATATTATGACCTTCTCGGAACTTTACTGTTCTTAGGAATGGTATTCCCCAATGCCGACGCATGATTTTTAGCATCGCATTATATCCATCGTTCCTTCAGAAACACTGTTTCTATTTCAGTATTCCTGTCACCTTCTCCCAAGGTAGTCTTAAAATATTAATAAAACACTTCGTTTACTGCCGGCTGGAGTGGCCGAGCGATTCTAGGCGCCACAGTCTGGAACCGCGCGACCGCTACGGTCGCAGGTTCGAATCCTCCCACGGGAATGGATGTGTGTCATGTCCTTAGGTTGGTTAGGTTTAAGTAGTTCTAAGGTCTACGGGACTGATGACCTCAGAAGTTAAGTCCCATAGTGCTCAGAGCCATTTGAACCATCTTCGTTTACTAATCTAGTGGGTTTCATCTTTCTCTTCATTTGCTTTACACCCTCCTCACTCTCTCTCTCTCTCTCTTCCCCTATCTATCTATCTATCTATCTATCTGTCTCTCTTGTAATAAACCTCTCTTTCTTACAATCTCTAAAGGGTACATCAGATAAAAGGTCTTACAATAAAAAAAAACTATTGACTGAATTAATACTGTTATCACTGAATAAATCCTTCTCAATCTTTCGAAACACTAAACTTATGTTCTGTCGCACATCTTAATAAATAGTACCAATCGTAATTTATTCTTGTATAGCTCTGGGGCCTTCCTCGAGTACATCCCTCCGTCTTAATCACCTTTCGTAAGATATTGGGAACTAGCCTTCATGAAATTTCAGCAGCACTTACCACTTTTCCTTATCACTTTAATAACACTAAACAATAAACACTACTGAGGTAAGTAGCAATATATAAAGTATAAGAAAGCTTGACTCTTTCAATTTACAAACGATACGCTGATAAGCTACACAAGAAAGATACATACTCTTGTCTACTACTGAATTCTGTACGACACCAACCACGTGTTACACTGAATCTGTCCATCTACGGATAAGTGTATGAGTACCCCATCAGTCCAGGACGCTTAGAGACTGGGTTAATAAAAAACAGAGAATCGTTAAGGTGGTGTTTTCAATGGATCAGGTGTTTTACACACTCTCTCCCCACCAGATTACAATGGACAGAACGTTCGTACAAGCATATGAAACTGTATGAATATCCGTTCTCTGGATTTAGTTCTACCCGTGAGACCTCTGGCTTGGATGTCGTCAAAGCGTTGACCCTTCACGTGAATTTCCTCATTTTCCTAATAACACCATAACTCGTCACCCCGTAGCGATTTTTGCAAAAAATAAATGTACCCGTTTTGCATTACAGTCAAGTTGCGGCAGCCTCCCACACGTTGTTTTCTTTCGAAAGTCAAGATGTGCGAGACGAATTTCGTATAAGCTTTTCTCTTCTACAAAACATTCTGGTGAATGTCTTGGACAGCTGATTCAGAGGCGTCGCATATTCGGAGCTGTAACACATCAGCGTTGACGAAATGCTACTGCATCTCCACTACTTTACGCTGTCTGCTCACAACAGACTGGTATAATGCACATCTCTTGTTAGAGTTGTTAGCTCACGTTGTCACCGTAGTTACCGCGCTGAAGTCACTAACGCACCAGGTTAAAAATGAGACTCGGAACGTTTTGGATGAACGGTGTGCATCGGGTACAACGATACAATAACTTGCTCGATGCTTCTAAAAAGAGAGACTGAACCTTGCTGAACACTGAAGTCAAGCTTTTGAACGTAACGTTAAAGCTTCAGCATTTCAGTCTGCAGCCAGAACATGTTTCGACATCAAACGTAACACAGCATATTGCCTTGTAGAGCAGTAAGTACAGTATAAGAAATTTAGGTATGTGCTCATAAATATGCGAAACTAAATACACGTCGTATACAAGTTGCCGAGCGGAAAAAAGTGGAGGATTTATCTGTGTTCCTTTTAGGCCCCCACCGCAGGCTGATTACATTCGCCAACGCAAAGACGGGCGTGCGGCCGCGGAATTCGCTTTTGCCGGAGACCGGCTAAATTCCGCCTCGCCTCGCCCGCACACTGTGCATGCTTCCACTATTCCCCGCCGCGGCGCGGCAGGCGGATTTCGCTGCGCAAGTATTTCCGGTGGCCGTGCGCCGTGGCCGCCACCAGCTGGCGGGCTTCCGGCGGCAAAAAGCGTTTTACATGCTTCGTTGCAGCCTACGCCCCTTATGCGTAGCCCATAAAAGGCTCCTCGTAGGAATCAAAGACACAGATCACTGAATCAGGTAGTATATAATACACTGGTCTGCAAAACTTAAGGACAATATGCACTGAAGCGACAAAGAAATCGGTACAGGAACGTGAAAAAACTTGCTCCCCTTCTAACAGCCGTATACCGCAAGTCTCTAGAGGAACGGAAGGATCCAAATGATTGAAAAAGAGCTCAGGTAATCCCAGTCTTCAAGAAGGATCGTGGAGCAGCTGCGCAAAACTATAGACCTATATCTCTGACATCGATCTGTTGTAGATTTTTAGAACATGTTTTTTGCTCGCGTATCACGTCGTTTCAGGAAACCCAGAATATACTCTGCAGGAATCAACATGGATTCCGGAAACAGCGATCGTGTGAGACTCAACTCGCTTTATTTGTTCACGAGACCAAGAAAATATTAGATACAGGTTCCCACGTAGATGACATTTTCCTTGACTTCCAGAAGGCGTTCGATTCAGTTGCGCACTGTCACCTGATAAACAAAGTAAGAGCCTACGGAATATCAGACTAGCTGTGTGGCTGGATTGAAGAGTTTTAGCAAACAGAACAGAGCATGTTGTTCTCAATGGAGAGACGTCTACAGACGTTAAAGTAACCTCTGGCGTGCCACAGGGGAGTGTTATGGGACCATTGCTTTTCATAATATATATATAAATGACCTAGTAGATAGTGTCGGAAGTTCCATGCAGCTTTTCGCGGATAATGCTGTAGTATACAGAGAAGTTGCAGCATTAGAAAATTGCAGCGAAATGCAGGAAGATCTGCAGCGGATAGGCACTTGGTGCAGGGAGTGGCAACTGACCCTTAACATAGACAAATGTAATTTATTGCGAACACACAGAAAGAAGGATCCTTTATTGTATGATTATTTGATTGCGTAACCAACACTGGTAGCAGTTACTTCTGTAAAATATCTGGGAGTATGCGTACGGAACGATTTGAAGTGGAATAATCATATAAAATTAATTGTTGGTAAGGCGGATGCCAGGTTGACATTCATTGGGAGAGTCCTTAGAAAATGTAGTCAATCAAAAAAGGAGGTGGTTTACAAAACACTCGTTCGACTTATACTTGAGTATTGCTCATCAGTGTGGGATCCGTACCAGGTCGGGTTGACAAAGGAGATAGAGAAGATCCAAAGAAGAGCGGCGCGTTTCGTCACAGGGTTATTTGGTAAGCGTGATAGCGTTACGGAGATGTTTAGCAAACTCAAGTGGCAGACTCTGCAAGAGAGGCGCTCTGCATCGCGGTGTAGCTTGCTGTCCAGGTTTCGAGAGGGTGCGTTTCTGGATGAGGTATCGAATATATTGCTTCCCCCTACTTATACCTCCCGAGGAGATCACGAATGTAAAATTAGAGAGATTAGAGCGCCCACGAAGGCTTTCCGGCAGTCGTTCTTCCCGCGAACTATACGCGACTGGAACAGGAAAGGGTGGTAATGACAGTGGAACGTAAAGTGCTCTCCGCCACACACCGTTGGATGGATTGCAGAGTATAAATGTAGATGTAGATGTAGATTCTAATACAGGGATAAGTAAACAGGAAAAATACGGCGCTGCGGTCGGCAACGCCTATATAAGACAACAAGTGTCTGACGCAGTAGTTAGATATATTACTGCTGCTACAACGGTAAGCTGTCTAGATTTAAGAGAGTTCGAACGTGGTGTAATAGTCGGCGCAAGAGCGATGGGACACAGAGTCTCTGAGGTAGCGTTGAAGTGCGTATTTTCCAGTCCGAATATTTTACGAGTGTACAGTGAATATCAAGAATCCGGTAAAACATCAAATCTCCGACATCGCTGCTGCCCGAAAAAGATCCTGCAAGAACGGGACCAGCGACGACTGAAGAGAATCGCTCAACGTGACAGAAGCGCAACCCTTCCGCAAATTGCTGCAGATTTCAATGCTGGGCCATCAACAAGTGTCAGAGTACGAATCGTTCAACGGAACACCATCGATATGGGTTTTCGAAGCCAAAGACCCACTTGTGTACCGTTCATGACTGCACGACACAAAGCTTTATGCCTCGCCTGGACCCTTCAACACCGACATTTATCTGTTGATGACTGGAAATATGTTCCCTGGTCGGACGAGTCTCGTTTCAAATCATGTCTTGCGCGGGACGTGTACGGGTATGGAGACAACCTCATGAATACACGGACCCCGCATGTCAGCAGGGAACTGTTCAAGTTGGTGGAATCTCTGTAAACGTGTGGGGCGTGTGCAGTTTCCTGACACGTCTAGGTACGACTCTGATAGGTGACACGTACGGAAGCATCATAACTGATCACCAGCGTCCATTGAGCATTCCAACGGACTTGGGCAATTCCAGCAGAACAATGCGGCACCCCACACGTCTAAAACTGCTGTAGACTGGCTCTAGTAACACTCTTCTGAGTTTAAACACTTTCCCTGGCCACCAAACTCCCCAGACATGAACCTTATTGAGTGTATCTGGGATGTCTTGCAACGGGCTGTTCAGAAGAGATGTCCAGCCCATCGTACTCTTACGGGTTTATGGACAACGCTGTAGGATTCATGAAGTCAGTTCCTTTCAGCACTACTTCAGACAATGGTCGAATCCGTGCGACGTCGTGTTGTGGCACTTCTGCATGCTCGCTGATGCCCTACACAATATTAGACGACGACCGAGCGAGGTGGCGCAGTGGTTAGCACACTGGACTCGCATTCGGGAGGACGACGGTTCAATCCCGCGTCCGGCCATCCTGATTTAGGTTTTCCGTGATTTCCCTAAATAGCTCCAAGCAAATGGCGGGATGGTTCTTTTGAAAGGGCACGGCCGTCTTCCTTCCCCGTCCTTCCCTAATCCGATGAGACCGATGACCTCGCAGTTTGATCTCTTGCCCCAAACAACCCAACACAACCCCAATATTAGACGGATGTACGGTTTCTTTGGCTCTTCAGTGTAGACAAAGTAGCGAATTAACAACTCAGAAAAAACGAACGAAAAAACGGGCTGCGTTGCCGTAAGTCTCCCAGTCGTGAATAGAAAGTTGTATATCACATGGCGGCGTGCAGTAAGCGTGATTATAGCTCCAATTGTGGTAGACTCCCCCAACACGGGGCAACTTTTCGTGAACTGGGAAAGGCGGTGTTTCGTGTTCAGCGAGCGGTTCTTCATTACAATAGGGCCTGGAGATCTCATTTGGATGACTTCACACGTGGCAAAATCATCAGGAAAGAGGAAGAATAAGGAAGTGTAACGAGTGTAGCGCAGCAGTTAGGTACTGCTCACAGCATTGTTCCATGTCCATGGGGAGCGTTCCGAGGAGAAGGAGAGGAGGTTCTCGATAATGGTCAACTACAGGAGAAGATGACCACTACACTATGCAACAGGCAAGAAGGGGACCATATCAAACTGCGGTTGCTAGTGCAACCACATTAACAGGGCATCTAATGTCACGTTACACGGTGCGCTACGACTGCTTGATGGTTGTTCTGTCTGCTCGACGGCCCGTATTCTCTTCAGTTCACATCCGTACATCGGGGCCACTGTTTGCGATGTTACCAAGACCAAGCGAGTGGAACAATGGGGAGTGGGATCGTCTGCCCTACTCAGATAGGAGTAGTTGCAGTCTGAGATGTGATTCTTGTATGGTAAAACGTAATGCTCCCTGGACCAATATCCATTATGATCGTTTCGATCGTTCAAATGTTTTGGTCTAGTGAGGAGTCATGAATTGGAGAAGACATTGTGTAACAATCAACGAGCAGCTGCGGTGCACTGTCTTGTTCTGCATTAGAATATGGCCTGGAGACACCACACGGATGGCTTCACATGGGGAACAATAATTGGGAAATAGGAAAAAAGACGTAGTGTGTCGAGTGTAGTCCAGGAGTTTGGCACTGCTCACAGCATTGTTCCACGTGCAGTGGGAGCGTTCTCAATTGCAAGAATTGCTGCCTGAAAGAGAGAAGGCGACCGGCCATGGTCAACAACAGCAGCAGATGACCACTACATTGTGCAAGAGGCAAGAATATAACCATTTTAAACAGCATTGCATCCACATTTGCCAGGATTGCTTGGCATTCGATGTCATGCTCTACAGTGCCCGGCGACTGCTTGGGCGTGATATCTTTGTCCGACAACTACTGTAGTATTGTATCCAGCTGACATCCGACCATGAGCGAAAACGTTTGCGATGATACTAAGATCGCAGGAAATAAAACAACAATGAAATGGGGTATAGCGAGAAACAGATGCACGTAAAGTAGCCAGTAACAATGTCATATACAATACTGGCCATTAAAATTGCTACACCAAGAAGAAATGCAGATGATAAACGGGTATTCATTGGACAAATATGTTATACTAGAACTGACATGTGATTATATTTTCACCCAATTTAGGTGCATAGATCCTGAGAAATCAGTACCCAGAACAAACCACCCCTGTCCGAAATAACGGCCTTGATACGCCTGGGCATTGAGTCAAACAGAGCTTGGATGGCGTGTACAGGTACAGCTACCCATGCACCTTCAACAGGGTACGACAGTTCATCAAGAGTAGTGACTGGCGTATTGTGACGAGCCAGTTACTCGGCCACCATTGACCAGACGTTTTCAATTGGTGAGAGATCTGGAAAATGTGCTGGCCAGGGCAGCAGTCGAACATTTTCTGTATCCAGAAAGGCCCGTGCAGGACCTGCAACATGCGGTCGTGCATTATCCTGCTGAAATGTAGGGTTTCGCATGGATCGAATGAAGGGTAGAGCCACGGGTCGTAACACATCCGAAATGTAACGTCCACTGTTCAAAGAGCCGTCAATGCGAACAAGAGGTGACCGAGACGTGTAACCAATGGCACCCCATACCATCACGCCGGGAGATACGCCAATATGGCGATGACAACTACACGCTTTCAATGTGCGTTCACCGAGATGTCGCCAAACAGGGATGCGACCATCATGATGCTGTAAACAGAACCTGGATTCATCAAAAAGAATGACGTTTTGCCATTCGTGCACCCAGGTTCGTCGTTGAGTACACCATCGCAGGCGCTCCTGTCTGTGATGCAGCGTCAAGGGTAACCGCAGCCATGGACTCCGAGCTGATAGTCCATGCTGCTGCAAACGTCGTCGAACTTTTCGTGCAGATGGTTGTTGTCTTGCAAACGTCCCCATCTGTTGACTCAGGGATCGAGACGTGGCTGCACCATCCGTTACAGCCATGCGGATAAGATGCCTGTCATCTCGACTGCTAGTGATACGACGCCGTTGGGATCCAGCACGGCGTTCCGTATTACACTCCTGCTAATAGTCATTGTATCTCGACCAACGAGAATAGAAATGTCGCGATGCGATAAACCGCAATCGCGATAGGCTAAAATCCGACCTTTATCAAAGTCGGAAACGTGATGGTACGCATTTCTCCTCCTTACACGAGGCATCACAACAACGTTTCACCAGGCAACGCCGGTCAACTACTGTTTGTGTATGAGAAATCGGTTGGAAACTTTCCGCATGCCAGCACGTTGCAGGTATCGCCACCGACGCCAACCTTGTGTGAATGCTCTGAAAAGCTAATCATTTGCATATGACAGCATCTTCTTCCTGTCGGTTAAATTTCGCATCTGTAGCACGTCATCTTCGTGGTGTAGCAATTTTAATGGCCAGTAGTGTATGTTCGTTTTGGTGGTTCAAGGCTGTATGCGGCCCTCACTTCATTTTTATGGATGACAATATGCGACCGATTTCCACTGATTCTTTGATTAAAAAGAGTTTTCGGAACGAGATGATATTAAGCGAATGGATTGGTCGACCCATTCCCATCGAGCAGTCTCGTTGTTAACCGCGCAGCGGAATGATACGCACGTTCACTAGAACTTGACAAACCTGTACATAGTGTGGGAGCGCGTTGCAGAGCATGTACTGCCGCCAGTGATTATCACACAGCCTTTTAACAGCCATGTTCCACCTTTTTCAATATACAGGTCACCATTATGAACGAAAGTGAGTGTAATTGCTATCTCTGAACAAAAGTGTTGCTTCTGTTCGTCTCATTCCGTATTTCCTTGGGTTACCTTATGTAATAAAGAAGTTCATTGCACTGATGAGTACATTCACGTGAAACTTGAAATAAAATGCCAGGAAACGCTGAAAACCGCTGGAGGCAAGACAGCAATAAAAGTTTGTAACGTGTCCCATTAAAAGAATGGATGAAATAAAAAGCTTTTACTTAATTCTTCCGAAGTCTACTGGGAAGTCTAAGTGACACAGATCAGAGTGACCACTGCAGGAGTAGAACAGAAGAATATGATCATTACATTATGAAGATTGATTAGTTTTGAAGCATCCTACTGGCCCAAAATGGACCTATTAACAACGGGCATATTTTTTTCCCCTTTCTAATCAGGTACAGAGTCGCTATTGGGGAGCAGAAAAGCGTGATGACAGCGGACCAGGGGCGCCCATACTTATGGGCAATGGGTTTCCACGTTCCCAGACCCCTCCCCACCCTTACCATCGCCAATCCTCAAAGGAAGGAGAAAATACAGCATATTCAGGTGCTTTTCTTTCGATAAAACGATTTAAAAGTCAGTATAACACTTGGTTTCTGCAAGATCGGATATAAAACTATTTGTTTCATTATCCAGAATATTAAGAATGCACCATACCACCAAGACCTGTTGCCTCCCCGTTCCCCTACAAACTATTCTATGGACGCCTATGCGGCGGACAGTGATAATATGATGGATTATGCTAGAGAATAATGTGCGTTACACAAAGAAAAATAGTAGTCAGATTTCGTGACCAGAAGTTTAGACTGCAAGGATTGACTTACGAAAAATGCAAAGATGCATGCAATGGCGCGCGGGTGGCACGCTGTCATCAGGTCACCAAACGAATCGCTTCGCGAAGTTATTAAAAACTTAAACGTGAAAAGATGCATCAAGTATTAGTAGTAAAAGATAGTGGACCATTTTCTAACAAATAAAAACATAGGCCAAGTTAATTATTGCTATGAGAAAATTAGAGAGAGCACGAAAATAGCGTGCTCACTTCCTGCAAGACGTGAGAAATAGAGTGACACAGAGGATAATAGAAAATCAGTCGCAGATACATTCAGTACAACGATATAAGTTAGGCAGAACCTGAAACTGATCAGTTTTCTGACCTTACTTGATACATTACGTTATTACAGGTTATAGAAAGGTACAGAAATATGACGTCGTAACGGTCATGTAGTAGCAAACATAGGTCTTAATTTCAGTAAGAAATTTCTGAGAATTTGAACCATAAAATTATATGGACTGTGGGAAAACTGGAACGGAAGAGAGTCGAAGCATTTGAGATGTGGTGTTACAGACGAATGTTGGAAATTAATTGGACTGATAAGTTAAGGAATGAGGAAGTTCTGCATAGAATCTGAAAGCAATATGTGGAAAACGCTGTCAAGGAGAAGGGACGGGATGATAGGATATTTGTTAAGACATAAGGAAATCAGTTCCATGGTACTAGAGGAAGCTGCAGAGGGCAAATACTGTAGAGGAAGACAGAGACTGGAGTTCACCCAACAATTAATTCAGGACGAAGATTGCAAGTGCAACACTGAGACGAAGAGGTTGGCACAGGAGAGGAATTCTTGGCGGGCAGCATCAAACCAGTCAGAAGAGAAGAAAGACACTTGACGAGAGGAACTTGTGAGACCTATGGAAATGAATACTGATAATAAATATCGAATTATTTGACATTCATCACACAACACATTCTATAATAGGTAATGGCGGAAGAAATGGATATTCATTTGGTTTAGATGCTGATTTCAGTATACTACGTGATTAACATACCAGATCAGAAGTCAAGCACTGTAGTGAAACATTTTTGGAGCTGGAGGAAACACTGAATCCTGCAAAACGTAAATAAGTGTAAGAGAAGAAGCTTCGGCTAGCAGTATGCCAGGATCACAGTGTTATCGGAGATGCCACTGCAAAATTTAAGTGTAAAAGCGACACGTAAAAGTGTGGTGCACTGCAAGTTTGAGGTAATTCTAAGTGTCATGGAATTATGTGTTGTGAAATGAAAATAAATAAAAGGAAGAGCCATGGAAGTTTGCATTAATGAAAAAGGAACAAAAGACTGAAAAGAATAACAGCTACCATATCGCAAATATCCAGAAAAGTAAGTGTCGAGTTTAAAGGTTTTTGAAATAAATGCTACTGCTTATATAGGCATAACGCTTGGATTATTCTTTTATTTATTATCGCTGCTCAATAGTAATTGGCCGTTAATATCACTGTCCTCCCAATGTGATAAGAAATTTCAGTTTCACGTGTACAGGAATACCCTTTTGGTCACTTAAATAAATACCCGGCCAGTAGCGTTACAGCATAGACGTACAGAGGAGTATGGGGGTATTGCGTGACCACAGAGTAGACAGCACACGGAAAGGAAAGCATGGGGCGACTCGTTTGATTTGTATGATATCGAGCGTTGCACTCGACGCTATACTGAAACCGAGTAAGCGCGAAACGATAACTGATTGCTACTACGCCTCGGAATTAACATTCTTATGAAGCGGAAGTAATCTAACCTGCTAAATGAAATCTCTTACAAGAGAAATTGTAATGAAATAAGTTTTTATAAATCCGTAGTTACAAACTTATCACAATAGCTTTTAAATTCTTTGTCCAAGCTGTGAACTCCCGCTGCTTTTAGCTTCAGAAAACAATAGAGCTACCTTTTTTTTTGTAAAGACCGGTTTTTTCCTTGTAGCAATTATATTTTGCTTTCTAATTTTTCTTTTCTGGGACTTCGGGCTGATAAATCAACTTCACTTCCAACAGTAACAGTTGTTTTGAGGGACTCTGCAGGTGTTTCAGTGTTTGTTGTATCAGAGCCGGAATTTTCATTCGTGTTTTCAGCCTAAAAGTGACACACAGGAGCCGGCCGCGGTGGCCGGGCGGTTCTAGGCACGTCAGTCCGGAACCGCGTGACTTCTATGGTCGCAGGTTCGAATCCTGCCTCGGGCATGGATACGTGTGATGTCCTTAGGTTAGTTAGGTTCAAGTAGTTCTAAGTTCTAGGGGACTGATGACCTCAGATGTTAAGTCTCATAGTGCTCAGAGCCATCTGAACCACTTCTTGACACACAGGTATTATTTATTTGCGTATCTGGATGAACAGTCGTTAATGACGACTGACAGTCATCCGAAATTAATTCTAAACGAACTCGAGTGCACGATCAGTCGAAGTGCTTCAGCGATCGCTCACGATAAGCGGAAAATCCAGGTTCTAATCTCAGTCAACACAAATTTTCACATGACACTAAGAGGTAGTATATCCATACCCAACACAGCTGATGCCAAGATATTCGCAGTTACCGAATTTATTTCGAATTAACATGGGTATTACTTTAAAAGAAGACAATACGTTGCATTAAAAAATTCAGTTTATACAGACCCCCAGATGAAATTCACTCTAACACATTATGTAACACGAATCATATTCATTTCATAAATGAGGTTGAGAAGTGTCGCAAACGAACTTTCGTCAAACATTGTCCTAAACGTGGCATATATTCCCACTTTTCTATTATGTAACTGTTGGTGTGGAATATCTTCTTCAGCATTTTCTTCCAGCAGTAAGTGCAACAACAACTCGCAGTCACTAATCTGAGAAATGTGCTTCTACTTACACGACGTGTTCGTATCTGAACTGCAGGCTACTTGCATTTTGACCCATAAGGCAGTTCACTCAAATAAAATTAACTTCTAATATCCCCATATTGTAGTGAGATGTGGCTTTTCTTTGAGCTTTAAAAACGAATTAGATATGTTAGCTACATTTAAACACAGCAAAGTATCACCTAAAAAGAACAAATGTAAAGTACATTTTTCACTGCAGATCCTTCAAATTTTATGCTGCATAGTATTAGGAAATTAATCACCGTAGTAACCGTAACCAATACTTCATCCTCGAGTTGTGATGTCAAGCCATAAGGGACGAAAGCAAGCAATTTTGTGTGCCAATTAGTTTCTTCAGAATCGATACAGTAGTGAAACGTTTTTAATTTTGTGAAGGAAAAGGAGAACCTGTACTCCAGGAGCTGATGTAGCTTTGCTTCATTTGCTTACAGTTTAGTTAGCTCTTATTTTTTACAGTAAGGAATTCGGAGAACTCACTTTTCTCATTTAGTGCAGTCAGCAGCTTTGTGGGAATCCCTCGTTACTTTCCTGTGTGGTCTGTTCTCTTCCTATTGCTCATTATGTATTTATAGCGTTAACAGTAGATCAAACTACCGATTACTTGTAGGTAAGATGAGCAGCTAAAATAATCAGTTAATAAAATGCACAACACGTATCTGTTTGCATTTGGCATCAGACACAGATGTATATTCTGTTTCAATACGGCAGATTCGCACATGCACGCTAAATCTTTTGGGGCATGGATTGCAGCCGAATTTTCATTCCATATACTCTCTATTCTGCTAAGTGACTGTCCGGGAAAGAACAATGTTTGTTACTTTACTTCATAGTCAGTAACACGTACATTGCGAACGGCGAAACATGAGCCCTGACAGCTCACAGTGCTGTAGCCAGCTTTCAACAGCGGAGCTCAGAAGTTTGCTGGCGATACCGAAGCTACGCGATTCGAAACAAAACCGATCCACGGAGATGCGGCAAAACAATGTTAGGGCTCTTAGAAAATGGTGTCGAGTTCTTAAAATTACCGTATTCATGTGCATTATGAAGAGTGCAGTGGCAGGCTGAGTATCCTGACTGAAGAAACATACCTCACGACTGATTTCCGAAACGTATGTCAACAGTTACATCTGACGTCTACTCCTCCAGGACAATGAGCATGCACTAATTACTGCCTGGGTCACGGATAAAAATTCAGCGTTTCCTGTTGGAACAATTCAACGACCCACCGTTACTCTAGATCTTGCACTTATAGGCTGTTACCTTTTTTCCTTTGAAACAATGGCTTGGAGGACGTCAGTTTGATGAAAAAGATTTGCTTAAAGAGCGCAGTTACTTGGCTCATTTCGGAGCCGGGGAGCTTTCAGACAAGGCGTTAAAGAAGCTGGTGCAAAGCTGCGGAAAGTGCTTAGAATTAAATGGCGGATACATGAAAAATTTATGCATGCTTGTGGAAAACAGAAATCTCTAGCAAAAAAGTAAACAGAGACAGCTGAATGAAGAGCTATCGCAAAGGTCATTTCCAGCTCTAATCTTATTCAGTTTTTATATTTCAGACATGCCTAACGTTAATGCAAGGAAATTTGGGTACGCTAATGACCTAACTTTAGCTGCCCAACATAAAATCTGTACAGTCACGAAGATAGTTTTGAATAAGTACTTTAGGAATTTTCGGCTTATACCAAATACCAATAAGGGTGAAACTAGCTGCTGTCACCTAAATAATATGGATGCACTTTGTCAGCTGAAAATTTGAGTAACACAATGCTCAAACATCATAGTCACCCCAAATATCTAGGAGTGATTATAGACATAACATTATCTTTCAAAGAACATATTGGAAATATTGCCTCCAAGATGAAAACACGTAAAAACGTTATCCGGATGCTTAGTGGTCTTAACGATTTCGCTGATAGGGTGGGCAACAATCTATTGATCATGCTGTGGTGTACGAAGTGGAGTGACTGTAGGAAGATACAAGACGACGCAGAGAAAGTTTCTTGTTGGTTCGGTGAAAGACAGCTAGCACTAAAAGTGGAAAAAGGAACTACAAACCTGTAGGGTTCGGATACAGTATTATTAGTGTCTCTATATAAAAATGGCTCTGAGCACTATGGGACTTAACATCGATGGTCATCAGTCCCATAGTGTCTCTATATACATAAACTAGTTGCTTTCACCTAAATAATATGGATGCACTTTGTCAGCTGAAAATTTGAGTAACACAGTGCTCAAACATCACAGTCACCCCAAATATCTAGGAGTGATTATAGACATAACATTATCTTTCAAAGACCATATTGTAAATACTGCCTCCAAGATGAAAACACGTAAAAATATTATCCGGAAGCTTAGTGGTCCTAAACGATTTCGCTGATAGGGTGGGCCACAATCTATTGATTATGCTGTGGTGTACGAAGTGGAGTGACTGTAGGAAGATACAAGACGACGCAGAGAAAGTTTCTTGGTGGTTTGGTGAATGACAACTAGCACTAAAAGTGGAAAAAGGAACAACGAACCTGTAGTGTTCGGATACAGTATTATTAGTGTCTCTATATACATACACGATTTGAGTGATGGGGCGGGCAGCAGTCTGCGGTTTGATGTTGCTGTGGCGTACGGTAAGGTGTCGATGTTGAATGACTGTCGGAAGATACAAGACGACTTATACAAAATTTCTAGTGGGTTTGGTGAATGGCAGCTAGCTTTAAATGTAGAAAAATATAAGTTAATGCGGATGAATAGGAACAACGAACCTGTACTGTTCGGAAACAGTATTAGAAATGTCCTGCTTGACACAGTCAAGAAGTTTAAATGTCTGGGCGTAGCGTTGCAAAGCAATATGAAATGTAACGAGCATGTGAGAACTGTGGTAGGGAAGGTGATGGTCGACTTCGGTTTACTGGGAGAAGTTTAGGAAACAGTGGTACCCCAGTAAAGGAGATCGCGTATAGGACGCTGGTGCGACTTATCCTTGAGTACTGCTCAAGTGTTTGGGATCCATACCAGGTCGGATTGAAGAAAGACATCGAAGCACTTCAGAGGCGGGCTGTTATATTTGTTACCGATAGGTTGGATAAACTTGTAAGTGTTACGGAAATGCTTCAATAGTTAAAATGGTAATCCTTGGAGATAATGCGACTGAGAAACAATATAAGGTTAAAAAGCTAACAGGTGGCACATTAACGTTAGGTACATTGACTTAGGTTTCGACACATCGGAATGAATAGTTGCTAAATCGTAAAATTACATTGCTAAAAAAACAGTTAAACAGAACGTTGTTTTACTTTTGACCCCAGCATACCTGCTCAAAATTCAGGCTATTGCTTTTTAGCAATGGAATTTTACGATTTAGCAGATGTTCATTCTGATGAAGACCCCCCCCCCCTCCCCAGCCAGCGGGTGCCGAAACCCAGGTCAATGTACCTAACGTTTACCTGCAACCGGTTGGCTGTTTAATTTTGTATTGAAACTAATATATGGTTGCTGAATAACAGGCATGTTCAAAACTGTAAGAATACTGAGAAAATTTAGAGAATCGGCGTTAGTATCTGACTGCCGAACGATTGTACTGCCGCCAATATACATTGCACATAAGAACCACAAACATCAATGGGAGAAATTACGGCTCATACGGAGGCATATAGCCAGTAGATTTTCCTTCGCTCTATTTGTGAGGGAAACAGGAAAAGAAATGACTAGTAGTGCTATAGGGTCCTCTCCGCCACACAACGTGCGGTGGTTTGCGGGGTACCTGTGTAGATGTAGATGTCGATGTACATGTGCACCTAATATCCATTATTCATTCTTGCAATTATTGTTCCTGAATCTTTAATTGTTCATAAATTGTCACTTTCTGCAGTATATTAAAAGACATGGCTTATCCTCTCGTCGTCACTGTCGTCATTTGAGACGAAATGTCACTGGATGTACGACGTCATCAGAGTTCCATTAGAGCTTTGAAGCTACAGCGCTACAAACTCGCCTCGTCGGGTTCGTGGAAAACAGCGCAATTAGCGAAATGGGAAGCGGACCTGCATCCTAACCAACACAGGGCCAGCCACTACAGTTGAACAAGAACCGTTAATGAGTAATTTTAGTGTGCTAACGAATATATTTCAGAAATCTGAAGAGTCTCAGTCAAAAAGTGAACAGAATTTCATAATCATGAGATGCACTCAACAACTCCGTAAAACCAAATTTAATGTGAGTTAACTGATTTACTCCAGGGGTGACTCATCAGTTTCTCGACGAAAGTTGGGCTATGAGGTATCAATGACTCTTTAGCAACTCGGTTCTGGAATAAAGGATCTGTTTCATTAGATGATTTGAATATCTTTGTTTACTGTATTTTGCATTTATATTTAATGTAAATACAAGTAAATGACTGTTTCTTACCTTACTACTCGTGTTTGTGGCACTCAGAACCGAGTCTAGCTTATCTTTGCTAAAGAGTTGTTAGGCTCAAACTAATGATGACGTCTTAAAATCCTTCCCCACTCGAAGTGTTCGTATCACACTTCTGTAGGTGCCACCAGTTTCTTGCGACCGCACCATTCAGGCTCACTGGATCGTATTTTCGTTGATAAGCGTGCAGAAGTCACCCACGTGGTACCACAATGGCCTTAACATGATTGTTGCAGTACACCACGACGAATATGGAATTCTCGTTGTTATCAAGTACCTGTATCAAGCCTTCTTTAAATCACATCATGAATTTATAGCAATCTCTCACCATGTTGCAGCTCTTAAAGTCACTGACTACTGCTGAGAAGGTCCGGCTCGATTCCAGGTAACAACCTGAGACATCACCAACACGTCTCGAACGAGTGTTCACTTCGCCTCGTGACGAAAAACGGGAAGACTTTCCAATGCTCTCAGTAGAGCTATATACTCAGGAGCAGAATTTATATCTCGAAATCGATCTTCTTCTACCAATAGGAGACACTCGATACTTATCTACCGTGTCCCTAATAAATAAATACGCCCGTGTTCGTTGATATTAAAGCGACAAGAGAGATGAAGAGAGGGGTCCTTATGGACACTCCGTCACTCAGTGTTGACACCGCTCAACAGATTTAGCATTCGTGGGATACGATATGCCTTTCTTGTCATTAGCATTAGTTTTTTCACTGCTGTTACATTTATTTCTTCATCTCGTGTACACAGTCCACTAACATTAATGTGACCACCAACTATATTCCACGTCATCTTGCTATAACCACTCACAGATGACAGCCGTCGGTTGATGGTGAATAAAGTGTGTCCGGAGGACGGTGAAGACAGTGCAATCTTTTTGTGGAAACGGAGCGATTTATCTGACACCCGAAAGGGCATCATCACTGGCTTTCGGTCCAAGAGTGGAAGTATTTCCGAAATGGCTAATTTTGTAAACTATTCACGTGCCCCCGTGGTTAAAATATATCGTGCATGGTGCCATCCACGTTGCACCACGGGCCATGAATAACAGAGGTGAACGGCGGCTGCGGAGATACGTACAGTCGAGTAGACGTGCAACTCTTGAGCAACTGACCGCCCAGATGAACCAAGGGACTAACAAAACAGTCTCCTCAACGACCGTTTAGCAAACGTTGGTTCGTACGGGTCTCCTCAGCAGGAGCCCATACACACATGCTGACTGCTGTTCATCAGCGACGAAGGCTGGAACTTGCGCGCCAATACCTCATCTAGAATGAGATTTTCACTCTGCAGCGGAGTGTGCGCTGATATGAAACTTCCTGGCAGATTAAAACCGTGTGACAGACCAAGTCTCGAACTCGGGATCTATGCCTTTCGCGGGGGAGTGCTCTACCATCTGAGCTACCCAAGCATGACTCACGAATCCTCCTCATAGCTTCAATTCTGCCAGTATCTCGTCTTCTACCTTCCAAACTTCACAGAAGCTCTTCTGCGAACCTTGCGGAACTAGCACTGCTAGAAGAAAGGATATTACGGAGACATAACTTGCCGCGAAAGGCAAAGGTACCGAGTTCGAGTCTCTGTCCGGCACACGGCTTTAATCTTCCAGGAAGTTTTATATCAGCGCACATTGCACTGCAGAATGAAAATCTCATTCTGGAAACATCCCCCAGCTTGTGGCTAAGCTATATCTCCGCAATATCCTTTCTTCCAGGAGTGCTAGTTCTGCAAGGTTAACAGAATAGCTTCTGTGAAGTTTGGAAGGTAGAAGCCGATGTACTGGCAGAATTTAATACCTCATCTGCATGTCCACTGAGTGGCGGCTGTTGGCCTTTCCAGATGAATCATGTTTTATGCTCCAACGGCATGAAGCCTACGATAGTAAACATCCTGCAATGATCGTCGGACGTGTCCAGGGTGAAGGAGGGACAATTATCGTCTGACAAACGTTTTCCTTATATTGCCTGTGTGGTATCGTAACTCTAGAAGGCACTGAGAATCAACACAAGAAAGCGTCCATTCTGTGTGACCATGTGCACTGCTGCACGCAGTTTGTGTTTGCTTGGCACGAGGACGTCTACTAGCAGGCTAATGCAGCGCATATCGCAGCTCACACTGTGTTTGAGCGGTGAAAAGGGCACCAGAATGAGTTTACCCTCTCCCCTAACCATCAGAATGCTCGCATACCCAATCGAGAATTTGTGGGACCACCTCCATCGGCCTGTTCACGCGATGGAATCTTAATGGAGAAACCTAATGCAGCTCGCAACGGCACTGGAATCGACATGGCTCCACATACCTGCCGATACCTTCCAGAAGTCATTGACTCTCTTCTCTTCCAAGTCTCGCAGCGATCCGCGGTGCAAAACGTGTTTATTCATGCTTTTGGCTGGTGGTCATGATTATGTGACTGGACAGTGTATTATCACAGTTTTTGAAACGAACCAATGAATGGATAGTGTACGTCGTTCACTGACAGGTGGTGTGATAGCTGTTCACATCGCTACAATTTACGTCAGAGGTGGTGCTGTTAGTTCACTACACTAAGTCGACCACGGGCTGTCTCATAGAGTAACACAAAGTGAAGGGAATCTGGGTTTCATTTACTTGTACTTTCGTCTGTTTGCAGCACGATTTTCTGTAGCGCCTTCCTTCGCTCGTAGTTCTTATTTAACATCTGTAACATTTGCACTGAGAATGAAGTACGGCGAAACGTTACTCTACGATTAGACGCGGACTTTAACAAAAACACCCTCGCGAAACCTCGAGAATTTCAATGCAGCTCCTTGTAAGATCTCCTTCCCTCTCGTTGTGAAAATAGTTCCAGGGTAGTCGCAACGGCTGAGCGTTCCCGGACCGTTCGCTCGCAAAATTGTAGACCAGCGAAATGAGCTGAAGTACGGCGTCTCCCTTCTGTAAATATCTCAAGGCTGGTAGACTCACAAACGCAGTCCGCCTGCTATGGAGTGGACGAGAATAATCTTCTAGCTGGAAGACGTAGACTGCATCAGAGACATCATTCAATCATTTTCAGGATGATTGAGTCGTCCCTGCCTCTACGGATAAACTGAACGGCCTACAACGAGAAAGAGATTTGATAGCTCTACGTGCCAACCTGGAAACTAGTTTCAAGAAACCACCATGTTAAAGTATCGGTCCGTTGAAATATGGCAAGCCTGTGCTCTGGATACGAGTAAAGGCGACGATCATTGCTCGCAGAGAACCACACGAAGGAGATCACTCCGATTCGTCAGTAGAGAGAGTGTGGATTCAGGGATCTAATTAGCGAGACTTATTTATTGTAGACTCCCGTTTTCTGGAGTTTCCCAGCCACCTGCGACGAAACTCAAGGGGAATCATGTTGGAGTATTGTTGGTGGACAGATGCCTCACTACACGTTTGATAAGGCGCCGTCACGAATGCTTGCCTCTTACTATCTCCACCTTGTATTTCTGCAGAAAACTGAAGCGGTTTACCCTCGTGCGAGGAATTGGGTTGTCAACACTTTGTCTACTACATAAAATTCAATTTGGTTGTTACGTTTCCCACTATTCTCATTGCCGCTACTTCCCATTACTTCCTTTTTTTTAATAATGCGTAAACATTTGGATGAACTTTTGATATTCTTGTACTTATCATTCTGTTCCTTCAGAGACTTTGTCAGTGCGATGAAGTCTTCCACTGCATTTCCAAATATCTCTTGGAATACGTTTGTTACCGAGCCTACGTCGCAGATAGCGGCGGACAGGCCTGTGTATCCCACGTCTGGAATGTCTTGTGTGAGGGTCTTTACGTGAAGCGTCTTGGTCTCCACAGAAATGCTAACGCATTTCGTCGCTGCACAAGTGGCACTCCGTACAACTGTCAAAACCTCGACTATGGTGGTCACTCGAGTAGCGCCAGGTCAGCGGCCTATCCAGCGACATGGAAACCTCTCACACAGGAAAACTATTGTAGAAATGTAGAAGGGTGTGATCCTGTTTAAAGAGCTAATCCCCGCTGCAATTTTCAGGTTGTGGTGTTGAAACACTAAATTCGATTATTCATACCATAATACCTGTATTATGTATCTTCTATGATTTGAGAAGCATAAAAATATTTTTTCTCAAACTATGTCTTTTATGTACTGAGTTGGAATACGTAACTGGTTTATGCTTAGGGAATGTAGGATTTTATAAGACAGAAACGCGGGAGGGGAGATCCTCCGCAACGAGCGGACTTAACTGAGAATGTAAAAGATGGAAGGGCGTGGTTTGGCGCCAGAAGTCCGTGTGGCATATATAGGGTGAATAACCTGAAACTTGCACCACATATATTAAGGAAATGGAAAGTGCTGTTGATGTGCGGTTTTCACAGAATAGATTTGTAGTCAGGGGCTTGTATTATTAGCCAACCAACAGATAGTATACTTAGAAAGTATATTTTTGTGCTAAGGTAGACTTTTAAATGCAACAATGTCTATTAACATTAATAAGCGACAATGGTAGTGAATTAAAAAGCAATGGTAGTTGTTGCAGGATTCTAGTGCGAGTCATTTAAGAGATATAGTTCTTTGAAAAGTTTCCGCACCGACACATTTTTGTGCCCTTAAACCACTGTAGTTGATAGGGACGATGTTTCGTCTGCTTACAGTGTGCTTTTGTGTTCCTTCAGTGCGTTGCGACTTACTAGCTAGTTAGTGAATGGCAGTCGAAGCAGTAAGTCGTGAGTGGACGATGGGATGTAACAAAGCAGAAAAAGCCGACATGTTCATGGGTTCAAATGGTTCAAATGGCTCTGAGCACTATGCGACTTAACTTCTGAGGTCATCAGTCGCCTAGAACTGAGAACTAATTAAACCTAACTAACCTAAGGACATCACACACATCCATGCCCGAGGCAGGATTCGAACCTGCGATCGTGGCGGTCACGCGGTTCCAGACTGAAGCGCCTTTAACCGCACGGCCACACCGGCCGGCATGTTCATGGGGTATGGAGAGTGTGGGAAGAATGTTTGTACGGTGTATGCGGCAAAATACGCCAACAGACGTCATTCACTTCGGCAATTATTTATCAGCCTCTTTAACCAGCTACGTGAAAATGTTAATGTAACACCTAAATAATGTAACAGAAGGCAACAAATAATGATAGAGGAGGGGGAAATTCTTGCTGCTGTTGCAGTTGATTTGTGCGTTACCTCCCGCGCAATTGCAGGAGGATGGAATGAGTCACTCAAGTGTACAATGCATTCCCCATCGGCATAGGTTCCCTCCCTATAACGTCTCTCTCCATTTCTTTTCCCATGTATGCGCAATACGTTACATTTGTTTACATTCACGGTCAACAGACAGAGCCTGCACCATACATCAGTCCTCTGTAGATCATTTTGCATATCGATACAGTCTTCTGGCGTTCCTATTTTCTTATAAATAACCCCATCAGTTGTGAACAGTCTTAAAGAGCTTCAGATAGTTCTACTAGATCTACTGATTGTATATACTTTATAAGTAGTAACTGTCCTTTGACGCTTTTTTGGGGTACCCCGGCAATTACCTTTACATCTGTCGATTTTGTTCCGTTAGGAGCGACGTGTTAAGCCCTACGTGCAAGGAAGTCTTTAATCCAGTGAGAAATCTGGTCCGATGCTCGGTAAGCTAGTATTTTTTCCTCTAAGCAGCAGTGCAGTACGGAGTCAAAGCCTTCCTGAACTCAAGACACTCAGCATCAGTCTGGGCGCCTTGTCTACAGCGCTGTGGATCTCATGGAGCAGTTTCACAAGATTTCTCATTGCAGAATCCTGACCGATTTTCATAAAGGAGATTTTTCGTTTTCCATGAACGTCATAATTCTTGAGTATAAAACCTGTTTCAATTCTACAAAAGAGTGACGTCAACGATGTAGGCCTATAATTATGAGCATCGTTCCTGCTACCTTGAAAACGGAATGACCTACACTTTTATTTTCAGTCTCTAGGTACCTTTCGTTTCGCCAGCTACGAGAAATTGTTACCTCAAAGGAAGAAAGTTGTTTCGCATACTTTTTGTTGAACTTTACGGGTACCTCGTCTGGTCTTCATGTCTTCCACGACAAAGCGATTGTAGTTGCTTTTATACTCAGCGATCGGTTATCTCAGTATCTGCCATTCCATATTCACCTTGACAGGGCCCTGTAGCTGCAACACGAATGTTTCAAGTTTTCCTATTACGAGACAGTAGAAGTGCTTAAATGATAATAATTAAAATTATTGCTCAACTTTATTCCGGAAAATAGTATTTTGAGTAAAGTACTTAAGTATTTAAAGTTCTTAATTCAATCTATTATAAAAAACATATTCAATTATACTTTAATTCTCAAGTGAAAGTTTTAAACATAATTAAAATCTTTTCTCTGAATATGAAATTTAGTGGAGAACAGCGATTGCAGAGAAAAAATCTAGGCCATTTCATATTGATGGCCTACAAGAGGCGTATTGGTAGAACAGGTTGTAAACAGTGGTTTTGTGTGCATATTTATTTTCGTATATGTTACTGTTTATTACTGAACAGGTTAGTTAGCAATTGTGTTATGAGACGGAACATTTCAGGGTGTCACTGGTTGTTGTAACCAGTCTGTCACCAAGCCACGGTGAAAGAACATGAAGAGTTAATTAAAACTATTGCAGATCAAGGATCCCCACGTACAGCTCATGCTCTCTGCTGTGCAAAAGCTTACATACAATCTATGAAAGCTATTAGAGTTCATGTCATCAAAAATAAGAGATTGGTAACTATTTCAAAATTACTGTCGGTCAGTGGTGACGTTTTAGAGCCACCTCACGTCCAAAATATCAGTACCTCTCCTCTGTTCAATGGTACACTGTAATTTTCATTGACCTTTAGAATATAAAATAGGCAGTGTATGTTAGTGTAAGGTAAATTTGTTGCCATTTTACTTGAACACATAGCAGCTTTACTTATTTCTGTTTACTTCGACAATATATGATAGTGTTTGCTGTTGTTTGTCATATCCAATTTCCAAACATATTTGTCTATGAACAGAAGTTTAATTCAACCCTAATTACTTTATTTGTACTTACACTAAATTTATTTGGAATTATTTTTACCTAATTAGGCTGACACGTTCCACATCATTACGAAGTGTCGTATTCATGATCTATGGAACAAGTATTAATCTAATCTAATCTGATCGATTAATTTTCTATGACCACAGTTTTCCTCTCCATCTGTAATACCGTTGGTTCGTTTCCCGCTAGAATAATAGTTGAATGCTTTCAATGCATAACCCTTCAGGTGAGGAAATATAGTCCGATAATTTTCCGTTGACAGACGATCACGATCACACTTAAATCGTGTCAAAGGGATAGAATTTAAATTGGATTTGCTTTTGTAATGATCTCTAGAATCTTATAGCGTGAGCCACAATTGCAGTATATCGATACAGACGATACCATTGACAGTTCTCACAGCGAAGAATAAGTGTCTGTAGACATGTACCACTGCAGTATTTTGCTGTAAACTCGTGGAGTATTATGGAAATAAGCGTACGGCATTGAGGGCCGGGAGTCCCCCATTCGGGCAAGTTCGGCCGCCGAGGGCAAGTAGTTATAGCATTCGACGAAACATTGGCGACTTGCGCGTTGGAGATGGCTATTAAATTATGATGAGGACAACACAACACCCAGTTCCTGAGCGGAGAAAATCTCCTGCCTCGGCCGGGTACCGAACCTGGGCCCCCTTGGCCTGCCATTCCGCCACACTGACCACTCAGCTAACGGGGGCGGACTCGTGGAGTCATATGAAACTTCTCATAGAAAGATCTTTGTGCCCTTAATACCGATTTGCAACTGTCAAACTGTACCACACACACGTACTACCTCTGCGTGGTTCCCCGCCATTTTCAGAAATTATTATCGTTGGCGCCCCTTCCAGTGGTTTTCCAAACTAACTTGCGTGAGCACAGGGAACAATTATAATAAAAGAGAATGTAGAGAACAGGTCTTCCACGAACTGTATAGTTTGTTTCGTTACACACACACACACACACACATTATATATATATATATATATATATATATATATATATATATATATATATATATATCACCGGGACAAATATCTCACGAAATATGCGTCAAACAAAAAAACTACAAAGAAAGAAACTCGTCTAGCTTGAAGGGGGAAACGAGATGCCGCTATGGTTGGCCCTCTAGATGGCGCTGCCATAGGTCAAACGTATATCAACTGCGTTTTTTTAATAGGAACCCCCAATTTTTATTACATATCCGTGTAGTAGGTAAAGAAATATGAATGTTTTAGTTGGACAACTTTTTTTGCTTTGTGGTAGATGGCGCTGTAATAGTCACAAAAACCAAATTGGGGGCTTATTAAACCCTCTCTTTATATATATATATATATATATATATATATATATATATATATATATATATATATATATGCTGAGGACATCCTGTAACATACAGGGTGTAACAAGGATGAGCGCAGATATTTTTACATGTGTTACATTAGTATGTACACACATCATTGTGCTGCTTGTTTCTTCTCTACATCAACAGCTGTCTCATAAACACATTGCAAATCTTAGGACTTGAAGATTTCTGCACAGTTGTGACTGCTCCATTAAACATACTCCACGTGTCAGAACAGACTCTCCTTACCCAACTCTTTCTGTCCATCTCCTCTTCCGTCCATCTCTACCTTCCCCAAATGTGCGAATCTGTACATGTAGCCTCACAAACCAGGCCAAGAAAGCAGGTCATTACTACTCCAACACAATGTTCCTGTCACGCAGGCCAGCCTACACAGTGGGGCTTTAGTTGAGAAACTTTTTTGCACGTGATGCCTTGAAAACTAGGTCGGTAATGCATGCAGATGCAACCCCAACCCAACACACCTATCTATCCCTGCAGGGCAGCCTAAACTACAGGGGCTAGAAAACTGTTTGTTACCCCCAACAGGCTGGCCTGTACTACAGATCAATACTGCAAGTTCCTTCACAACATCCATGTCATGCGGGGCAACCTGTATGGCAAGGGATGAAAAATTACATTTTCGCCCTTATCTCCACTACTATTGGAGCTAGGAAGTTTCAAGCCTCAGAGTGCTATTTCGGTGAAGGTTGCTGCGGCTGACAAATGCTACTGAAATTGATCCACAGGTTTGGGAGCAGATCTCAGACATACTGCTTTATATATATAACGCTGTTCAAAAGAGGAATGTAGCCTGGCAAGTTGTTAGCGGCAGCACAATGGAGAAGAGTTACACATCGGCTGCAAACAGACAGCCGACAAGTTTCGAGACAGCTCGTCAGCGCGAGTTGTCCGGGGAAACCAATCAGCGCCGGCGACTGGCCCGCCGGCAGCCAGCGCGTCTGAGTCAATGTTGACGCAATTGTAGGGCAGGGCGGGGCGGGGCGCAGGCATAGCGGGACGGCGGCCCACTCCCGCTCTGTGCGCAAACAGCGGCCGCGGGAGCAGCCGACACCTCGGCCGCGGGCGCGCACGCCGCGTTTACACGGCAAACACCGGCCGGAACCGCGATTATTGTTTGCCCGCGGTCAGGTCGCGCCCGCGGGCCTACTTTGCCGGCACGCACGCGTAATTGGCTGGCCCGCGCGTTTGGCAGTCGTCGGTCGTGGGGCCACTCCGATTCTGAAAGCTACGAAGCAGGTTACAGTGCTGCGTGTTTCAAAAGATCGTCACTGCGTAACGGTTGAACCCCGGGGCTTTGTTACATAGGGCTAACATCCTCAGATCCCTCACAGGAGGACGGGTCTGTTTTCAGTCTGAATGAATGATGTGAAGCTACGTTTCCCTAGGTGCAGAAGTTCATCGCAGCGTGCTGCGGAATACACTTGCCTCTTCCGTTGTCCGATGCAGGTCGCAGCAAGAGTTTTCCTAGCCGCGGGGCGGTGCGTTTCAGAACGTAGAAAATGAAAGAGTTTTTTTTATATAATTTGAGAACTGTAGATGACTGACTGATACGGGAACTCCCTTCTGACATCTATTTCTAATACAATGAAATTTTTGTGCTGTTGAACTACAGAAATAATTAAACTTATAAGAAAAGTTATTTTTTCGCGCTGCACAATATTTATCACTTCATATTTCTTAACGTATGCGTCGTGGAACAGTATAATTTTCTAGCTGCCTTATGTAGCAAAATTTCTTGCCAGCAGAGTCAATAATAGTGAGGTAGTAAATTAAATTCTAACATCTGAGTCGAAACTTTTATCAAACCAACATCCGAAATGTAGTAAGCGACAAACATTTTCCCTTTACATTTTTTGTGGGGGTGAAAGAGAGAAAAAATTTCGGAAATCTTTGAATTTGCTTTTACATTTTATTCGAAGTTGGTGAATGCTACAGTTTTTCCTAGATGAGAGAAGTGTTGTGATTTTCAAGGAGCGACGCTAATCCTACCGCACTGCGAGGAACATTTTTCCAGGTACGGAGCAGTCAGCAGTAGTAGTGACAGCGAGGACTAAACTCGCAGTGCAGTGCTCGATCTGAGAAACTGATATTTTAGGCACTCTGAAAGTACTTGGAACGCAGGGAAACAGGATGAACACCGTGCGTTACTCAGGGTACGCAAAGCAGTCAGTCAAATTTTCATATATCGTGAAGGAGAAGCGGCGTATAACATTTTTGTAACTAAATATTTACTCGACGATGTGGACAAGTGCCGGCTGGTGTGGCCGAGCGGTTCTAGGCGCTTCAGTCCGGAACCGCGCGACCACTACGGTCGCAGGTTCAAATCCTGCCTCGGGCATGGATGTGTGTGATGTCCTAAGGTTAGTTACGTTTAAGTAGTTCTAAATTCTAGGGGACTGATGACCTCAGATCTTAAGTCCCATAGTGCTCAGAACCATTTGAACCATTTGTGTACAAGTTTTAGGCCCTTTTTCAGATTCTCACGCAACCAGTTTCATAATCTTCTCTCGATAATTGAAGACAAACTGACAAGGAACCCCTTGAGTGCGAGGCCGCAAAAGGCCAATGATATATACGGCATTCGCCGCCCCATGAATTGTCTACCATGCCGCCACAGTACTGGCTGATAATGCCAAGAGTGAGCGGGAAAGAAGAAATCCAGTGGTGAGCACGATGAGGCTACGGAGCGTAGCTGAACTGCTTAGTCGGCAGTAGCTCACAACAGTGATACTATGCTAGTGGTGTTGATACAAAGCAGAACAATGGCAACGATAAACAGAGCAAACATTGCGTCACATCTACAAGAAGTTATTGTTGACGAAGTTGACATTTCATCAGAAAGGAACTGAAGGAATTTCACAGAGTGTGAAACAAATGGCGGTTGAAATATTAGCCTTTCTGAAAGATGAGTCAGTGGAATGTATGGTGTATTTGATCAACAGTACGGACAATCTGAATGAGGAGTAAAATTATGACGATACGTGCTTAGCAAGTAAAAGTGATATTGGAGCAGGTGTGGTGACGAACCATGTCGCACAGGGAGCCACAAATTCCGTCTCCAGTTAAAAGTTGTAAAGGACAATCAAAAAACTGTGTGTGAAATCTGCTAAGGTCATCAGTCCCTAGGCTTACACACTGCTTAACCTAAATTATCCTAAGGACAAACATACACACCCATACCCCAGGGAGGACTCCAATCTCCGCCGGGATCAGCCGCACAGTGCATGACTGCAGCGCCTGAGACCGCTCGGCTAATCCCGCGCTGCATAGAACAATCGTTGTCCAAGGATCTTATACTAAACATAATTACGTACATGGAATCCCATCTGCGGCATACTAAAAAAAAAACAATTATGAACAGATTTCAAATAATTTCGCAGAAATATGACCTTTTAGTATATAAGAAAACTACGGGTATTCAAGGGAGAACAAGGTGTAGTTGTTAGAAACAATATTTTTTGCTTCGTTCAACGATGTTCCATGGATGTGTGTTATAGCGATCTACTATGACATGCACATCAAATTGCGCGTGACATGGATTACAGTGATTTCAAGGGAAGCAGTGGATGGTTGCCGAACTGCAGACAGTGCTGTAGAAATGGAAGGTGTAAGACAAAGAAATTTCAAACGAAGCGTCAACTTGATGCACAGCAAACAGCGGAATCGGCCCATCGTTCAGCAAGGATTTTTGTTTTAACTCCGCCCAGTCGGCATTTGAAGAGGAAATGCATAGGAAGCGAACCCTGTAAATTAGAGGTACCAAGAGAGTTGGATGGTAAGTTGGCTGGAAAGTTATTTATTGTGCTGCCAGAAGTTGGAGGTGCTCTTTCCTCTATGATTCTTTCTCGCGTACGCGATCTTGCAAGGGACTTGCCTTCGCTTGATTCCTGCCCTGCGTGTAAAAAACATACTTATTTACAGCGGGAAATCCCTCCTGAAGTGTGTGTAACATTGCATTTCGTACCACTTGGAACCACTGGACGACATCAGTCTCTGGATTTCTGCTTTCTCCGTGCCTACAAAAAATATTATCGCACTATCTGCAGTTACGGCTTAACGGGCAGACAGTTTTACGATAATCTCCCCGACTGTTTCGCATTCGGTCACAAGCCATGACATTCCATCAGTTCTCTTCAACCCGTTGCACCAATATGATTCTATACGCATTCTTTAAAGGGTGAATGCCTAGCGCGGTTTGTAACTGCCAAGGAGTTCGCCTTCGATACTGATGATACGGACTTTTGTGATTCACTCGGTTTTCATGGTGCAAGTTAATGGTTTGCTTTAAACACATCTTAAACGTCTACGATGTCCATTTTCTGAAGTGTTACACATATATCCCATAGAAGGTTAATCCCTGCACATCCCGGACTCTCATTTTATGTCGCCCTCCCGACGCACAAGATGAGTCATTAGCTGCTAATATTTTTCCTGCCGTAATTGTTAACACAACAATTTCAAATGAGCCTTACTAAAGATTGTACTTGCGACCTCTCACTCAAGCGGTTCCTTGTGAGAAATAATTTCTGTAAACGAGTGGCGAAACCAGTTACGCCAGCTAGGAAACTCGAAAAGCGAAAGTGACGACCTTATTGGGTCTTTTTGAGTTGCTTCCTTTCAACACTAATTATAACGAGTGTAGTTTAGTTTTTACTGTTTACGAATAAAGGGAACTGGACAGAGAACGGGACAAAAGTTTTGATTCTGTTATTTTAATGAAATAATATATTGCAATTGTAGGTAGCGAAGTTTGCAGTAGGACATTAATGTCGTAGAATGTAGCGCCTAGCTCACCGTCAGAACGAGTGATCTAAGCAGGAAGCCAAGATAACGATGTACCGCTGCAGGAACGGAAACTTCGCATTGTTAGCATATACTCGATCTCTCCGGTTTATGGTTTCCAAGTCCATCACAATGTTGCACTCTTTTTTTTTGGTTTTGCATGTAATTTAGGGTCTAAATGTTTTGAATGTTCCTGCTATGAATTAAGAGAAGAAATCAGTCTCGTCCTAAGTTAAAGTTTCAGGCGCCATTTGCTTATCAATAAATTTCGATAAAGTCTGTCAGTCCTCATGTCTTCCTGTAGTTCTCACGAGTACGTCCTCCCCCCCCCCCCTCCCAACACCGTGGTTCCTGCTTTTTTTTGGGGGGGGGGGGGGGGAGGGGGCGTGGCCCTCTGAAACGTTGCGCAATGGATAGATCGCTTCACGTCTCCTTGAGCACAGTCTTTGTCTTGAAGGGGGCGTGGCATGTCTGCCGCGAGTACCGCGGAGGCCATGATTCCGGCAAAACATATGTGCGAAGCAGCACGGACAGAGCTGGTCTGCTGGTTAGCGGGCCGGCGGTTTGTTCTACGGCACGTGAAACTTCCAAATTGATCTGGCTGAACGTCTTCCCAACGCGCGGGACGTTCACAGGAAACGGGAGTGGACACGTTATTCCTTTGGCCGACCATGTCTGGAGGCGAGCTGTGGGTCGTCGTCATCCATACATCTCCTGGCTGCACCAAGTTCTTCCTTTGTCTATCATCACACAGCGGCTCTGTATGCTTCGTGACCTACTTCTAGTTCGTTGCTTCAGTGCCGAGACCATGTGGTACTCTTAAAGACTGTTCTTGCTCTCCGCTGTGACCGTGATAATTACGAATGGTTCATTTCACGCTCGTGTTCGTGCCCTGCTGTATCTGTATAGGCTTTGGTTCAGTCTTCTGTTGCTATTCTCTGTCACCGTGTCTGGCAAAGCGATTTGATGAGTGTGTCGCTCATATCAAAACATAATAGCTACCATTCCCGCGCAGTCTAGGGCGCGTTGCCACGGTTACAACGGCTCACCCCCCCCCCCCCCCTCCACCACCCCCGCCTCCTCACCGTCGGAGGTTCGAAACCTCCCTCGTGCATGGGTGTGTTTGTAGTCCTTACCGTCGGTTAGTTTAAGTTAGATTAAACTGTGTGTAATCCTAGCGACCAATTACCTCAGCATTTTGGTCCCATAGGAACTTACCACAAATTTCCAAAACTTGGTAATTGTCATAGAGTTGCGATTTGATGGTGTGTTTTAAATTACTGGGGAAAACTGCTTTTGTGTTTAATGCGTCATTGTGTAGGACGTTTTCCTTTTTCGTCTGGTACGTTGTGCACTAAATAGCCAAGTCGCTTTCTTTAGTTATTTGGAATGCGCATGCTTCTGCTCCTTAACCGGGGCAAATCTCGTTGCAAGTATTTTGGTGGGCTACACTTCTAAGCCAAGCTTGTGCTTACATAGGTGAGATTCATCAGCCAACCGTTCGCGCCTACCTTCCACGATGTTTACCGTCTCGCGCTAAAGTTACGTATCTACCGTTTCCGCCTCGTGGGGTGATTTGAAGCTGAATGTCGATTGGAGCTGAACTTCTTCACTGTCAGGTGTAAGAGGCTTGAGGGGGTGGGGGGGGGGGGGAGGGGTTACCTTGGCCAGTTACTTTATTATATTTTAGCAACTTTTCACAATTGTTTGTCTGTGATGCCAGTGTTCAATCTGATGACTTATATTTTTACTCGTTTTACGAAAAAATTACTTCCCTGTTTATCTGTCTATATTGTATGTTTTGCATTCTACAGATATCTATGGCCTGCCTGTTTTAGAGACTGTTCCTTAGAACTTGTGAAGAGATCGTTATATTACTTCAATTACTTAAAAATTATCTTGTTTCTCTTATTGAAATCGGCTGTAAGTATTTCAACAACAGTGACCAGTGACACATAAACATTGCAGATTTCCAAAAGAAAATAGCGTTTGTTGTAAATATAAATTTTCATACTTTATCTTCCCATGAGTGACCTTTGGAGGGTGGAGAGCAAGTATTTGAATTAACACTGTAACATTTTGTCATTAATCTCACTAAAATATTATCATTGTTGATCGATTATCAGTAATCGTTCTGCAATGGTACTGTGCAATGGCATGGTTTTGTCTTAATATGACAAGATCCATTGACTTAATCTGTAAAGCTATATAGGTTGAGGAATGTTAATACGTACTGATAAGAATGGAGTCCAGTCCTTACTTTGCTCGGTCCTTCCACCACTAGGCAACTTTACACCGGTAGTGCATACCAATGTTCTCCTCCTACCAAGTAAATCGCAGCGACCTGCGGAACAGATTCCTCCAGAAGTAGGCAAGCGTTTCCCGCAGACAGTGCCCGCAGCGACACTGCGTTCTCTTCTCCCTAGGAAAACGGTCTGATATGTTTGCATTGTGCGAGTGAAGAGCGTGGTCTCGCATACGTTGTACGCAGCTCGTTCTGGGAAAATCCCGCAGCCAGGCAAACGCAGCTTATTCCGGCAAAACGTTTCGTGCGACTTTCAGACGCTACAAGCCTTCCCTTTCGCGCTGATTCGGTGACTCGCGTGTCAGTTCCTTTGCTTGTTTATTCGCGTAGTTGATGATCTGTTCTCACAAGGATCCCGTTGTGGACTTTCCCACCACACAAGAAGTCGTCAAGTGTGAACCAGGAGTCGAACCGGGACCTTCGCAACTGCACACATCCATACTAACCACTTTTCTCCCCAGAATAAGATCTTCTACCAACTATTTTTATTGTTTATTTAAATAAAATTCTTCTTCGACGGAAAATTTTCGTCGTGCCGAAAACAAATAACAAACAAACTGAAGTCCCTTTTGCTACACATACTAGGGCTATTCTGAAAGTAAATTCCGATTGACCGTGAAATGGAAACCACTTTGAAAATGAGAAATATTTTATCTTCAATAGTTAGCTACAGCTTCCAGCCACTTCTCTATATAGTCACCACTCCAACTTAGACATCTGTCGTAGCGTTGTACCAACTTTCCAACACCTTCGTCATAGAAAGCAGCCGCCTGGGCTTCCCGCCAATTCTCTAAGCTCATCTATTGCTCGTTGTCTGTGCGAAAATGTTGTCTTCATAGCCACCAGTTACTAAGAGAAGAGATGAAATACAGAGGGAGCCAATTACGGGCTGGTGTGCGGGTGATCAAACACTTCCCATCGAAAACTCTGCAGGAGAATTTTCATTGCCTCTGAAAGTTGCGACCGAGAATTGTCACAAAGTAGGAACCGTACTCGCCAGAACCTCATACTTGGCGGGAGACACCATTTTATACGCAACTTTATGTGCTCACCATGCGCTCAGAACTGAAAAGAGCGAAGTGATGTAACCGATAGGCATACTAGAGTCACTGTGAAACACATATGTGGAAAGCTTTATTAGATTTTCACAGTGGTTTCCATTTCTTAACCGATCGGAACTTACTTTCCGAATATCTCTCGAATATTTGTTCACTTTCGAAACTGGACGTAGTTTCTCTTTCTTCTGAATGCTGTTTATCTCTCTTTGATCTATAAATGAATTTTATGCCTCTTCGTATTGTGTATACATCCAGAGACATGGACAACTTTAAAAACAGACATTTCTGTTACTTTTTAAAATAATTTGAAACTCTTATCCATCGCCAAATGGTGCCTACCATGAAAGTCCCTGTGTTTCATTCACAGGCGTTAAGTGTCAAATGCTCCAGGACTCCGACTGAAGTGAAGTCTAGTGATTCACACAGTTAGGGAAGGTAGAGAAGGACAGGGGAGGAGAGGGACAGAAAGAGTGGGGGAAGGAGAGTCTAATCTGACGGTAGAGTATATTTAATGGAGCTGTTAACAATTGTGCAGCAAACTTCAAGTCTTAAGGTTTGCAATGTGGTGACGTTACAAACTTTAGGGGATGATGGAGAATGATAAATGTATCAGTTTGAGATCAGGAACTTTTGTCCGGAAACCAGCGAGTCGAAAGTTAAAGCGAAAATCATTGTGGTACCTTTGATAGTGGAATACATAGAGCGTACTCTTGTTGCTAATACTGTAGGTTAGGCAAGTTCCAGAGGTCTCACGATGGATCAAAACAAGAAAAAATGTCTAATAAACGCGGACCGTAAAATGCACACGTTAAGAGCTAAGAGCAGTCATTAATCTCCGGTACTGTGAAACGCATTTCTTCTACCACAAGTTCTTTGGTTTACATGTTTCCGGAGGCAGTAGAATTGATCAAAACAAGACTTGCTGTACACTGGGGTATAGAGCGCAGTCGACTTTCTAAATTATCCCCAGGGTATTTCACTGCGTTCAGATAGTTGGAACTATTGTACGGAATGGAACTTGTGCGGAGGTGGAATGTGTTGACATTTCTGCGAAGCTCGTCCCACTTCGAGTACTTTCTTGCATCCTCATTAAATGGCTTCGCATCTCGTAGCCGAGCTACCACCTTCTAATCTAACCTTGGCTTAGGACTGTGCCATAGATTAGCCTGTACGCTACCTGCGTAAAACTACTTCTCCCAGAAAGAGCAGCAGGGTCCTTGGGTTTGCCTCTCCACAGAAGAGCTACTCCACATACGTTTTCTAATCGCTAATACAGGTCGGGACTCTGGATAGGGCAGTCCAGTCAGGAATGTTGCTGTCCTCAAACATTTGCCATACAGTTGCTGTTTTACGGCAGGATGCATTGTCATCGTGTCCAAACCATCCCTCTACTACACGCAGTATACAAAGCTGTAACATGTGCTTGTATGCTTCCACGTGTAATGTTTTCTTAACCACGAAACATACCCCCATATTGTACCACCATTTCCTCCGTATTGTACTGCTGACACTACAAACGATGACTGGTAACGTTCTCCAGGCAATGGCCAAACGCTAATTCTTCTATGGGGTTGCGCACAGAGTGATTAATTACTTCAGGTCATTCGATTGTCCTGTGGAACCGCTCTTTTCACCACTTCAAGCGTCGCTCAGCATTGACTACAGGAATCTGTGGCTTATTAGGAAGTACCTCGACTATTGTACCCCGTTCTTTTTAATTTCCCAAGCACAATTATTGTGATAGTTGAGCTGTTGGTAACACTTCGGAACTTAATAGTGATTCCTTCGTACATCCATATTTATATTGGAGGATGGTGGGACATCAGCTGGTATAATTTTTATTAAAAATGAAACTCCTCCAGCTGTACTTAAGATTTCATATTTATTGGCTACTAGTTTCGACCTTGCGTCAACGCCATCTTCAGGCCCGTACACTTTGATGATATCAGTTTAGTGTACTCAGCCACATACAATTGATATCATCAAAGTGTACGGGCCTGAAGACGGCGTTGACGCAACGTCGAAACTAGTAGCCACATAAATATGAAATCTTAAATACAGCTGGAGGAGTTTCATTTTTAATAAAAATACAGTGATTCCTTCCACTGCTTTCGTGAGGTCTTTACAATCACCCTCCGCAATGTTCGACTGTCCATGTCCGTCATTACATGGGGTCTGCCTGACTTGGTCTAACTCTGGTTATTCCTTCATATTTCCACCACCAGTCGACGTTGGTAACCTTAGAATGGTTGAAACGTAACTAACAGGTGTATTACTTAGGTGACATCCACGTTCGGAGTCACTGGGCACTCCTGACCGACTGGTTCTGCGGTTACTGCTACACTACTGACAGCACAATACTCCAAGTCTCCTTATATATAGCGAATTCGCTACTGTGATGTCTATTGGTCAATGCCACATTACATAGGAGTGTCCGGACACTTCTTATGACATAGCGTACCTGATTACATACACGTCTCAAGAAACGGTGCGATGTATTTTACGTGTCGAATTAACTGGTGTAAGATGAATGGCACAATTGTTAAATATTGCCTAAACGCAAATACGAGGAGTGTTTGAAAAGCCCGTGCAAAGTCCGAGAAATGGCAGCACCGGCGCGTATCGAGGTCATGTTAGTAGCATCTTTGGAAAGAACACACACCAAGTAGTGTTGTACCAACTTTCCAATACCCTCTTCATAGGCCGCCTGTGCTGCTTGCCAATTCTCTATCGTACTCTACAGCTTGTTGTCTGGGCAAGAAAGTTGTCTCTGCATAGTTAACTGTTAGTGTGAGCAGAAATGAAACTCATAAAAGTCAATTACGGGCTCTATTGTGAGTGATCAAACACTTCCCATCGAAAACGCTGCAGGAGCATCTTTATTGCCCCTTCAGAGTGCGGCCGAGAATTGTCATGTAGAAGGAAACGTATGACAGCTATGTTATGTGCGCCGCATGGCTTCAGGCGAAATGTCACTCCAGGCTCTCGTACTTGCTGGGAGACACTATTGTTATACGTATCTTTACGTGCCCACTGCGTGCTCAGAGCTGAAAAGAGCGGCGTGATGCGGTAGACGGGCATGCCAGGGGCCCTGCCCAAAACATCTGTGCAAAGCTTCATCGGATTTTCACTGTGGCTTCCATTTCACACCCCATCGGACCTTACTTTCCGAAGAGCCCTCGTAGAAAGCACTGACTCTCAAATCGTTAGAGCCACTGAAAGCTGGAGATAAATTCAGCCGAAACTTTCGTGAAGGACCTAACGGTGTTCAGAAAGAGTAAGTTAAACACAGTTGCCGGTGGCGTGTTTATTGCTATTACAAGTGTTTATCTTGTAGCGAAATTGAAGTAGATAATTCCTGCGATGGGTAGAAGTCATTCTTCTCAACCCGCATAAAATAAAACTGTATTCTTTTACCCGCCTTCCACGTCAGATGATACAGTTGCTGAAAGGTTCAAAGAAAACTTGAGTCTAACTTCGAACACGTATCCTACTCATACAATTATTGTTGGTGGTGATTTCAATGTACTCTCGATGTGTTGGTGAAAATACATGTGTAAATCCGCAGGAGAACAACATGAGCCGAAACAGTGCTAACTGCGTTCTCTGAAAATTATTTCGAGTAGTCAGTTCAAGAGCCGACGCGAATAATAAACGGTTGCGAAAACAAGGCTTACCTCTTACCAAAATACTATCCTGAGCTAATAATGAGCATCAAAACGGATACAAGGATTAGTGGACACAGGGTTGTCATAGCGAGATACAATATTGTAACTTCAAAAAAATGGTTCAAATGGCTCTGAGCACTAAGGGACTTAACTTCTGAGATCATCAGTCCCCTAGAACTTAGAACTACTTAAACCTAACTAACCTAAGGACATCACACACATCCATGCCCGAGGCACGATTCGAACCTGCGACCGTACCGGTCGCGCGGTTCCAGACTGTAGCGCCTAGAACCGCTCGGCCACACAGGCCGGGTATTGTAACTTCCAAATCCTCCAAAAAGAAAGGAAAAATATACTTATTGAGAAAAAAAAGGTAAAGATTCACTTGACGTCTTTCTGAGAAACGATCTCCACTCCTTCCAAGTTAACAATGTACTGCTAAGTTAAACCAGAAGTGACTTGAATTCAAAGGAATAGTATCCACAGCAATTGAGAGATTTATACCAAATAAATTAACAAACGACGGAGCTGATCCCGCTTGGTACACAAAATGGATCAGAACACTGTTGCAGAAACAAAGAGAAAAGCATGACATATTTAAACGAACGGAAATTCTCCAAGGTTGGCGACCTTTTACTGAAGCTACAAATTTAGCTCCGACTTCAGTGTGAGATGCTTATGATAGTATCCACAACGAAACTTTGTCTCGAAACCTGGCAGAAAATCCAAAGAGATTCTTGTCATATGTAAATTATGCTATCGACAAGATAAATCAATTCCTTCACTGAACAATAGCAATGGAAATACTATTGAAGACTGTGCTGTTAAAACAGCGTTATAACACAGCCTTCCGAAATTCAAGAACAGCTGCCAACATGAGTAACTTAGAATTAGATATGCCCGGAGTAGTGAATCAAGTTAAATCGTTTAATAAAAGTAAGTCTTCCGGTCCCGACCGCATACGAATTAGGTTTCTTGCAGGGTGTGCTGATGCAATAGCTCCATACTTGACATTAACATGAAACCGCTCGCAGAAGAAAGATCTGTACCCAAAGACTGGGAAATTAGATAAATCACACCAATATTCGAGGAAGGTAGTAGGAGTAATCTACTAAATTACAGGACCATATCATTAACTTCGATAGGCAACATGATTTTGGTTGATATATTGTGTTCGATCATTACGAATTACCTCGAAGAGAACGGCCTGTTGACACATAGTCAACACGGATTCAGAAAACATCGTACTTGTGAAACATAACCAGCTCCTTACTCACACGAAATGTTGAGAGCTATTGACAAGGCGTTTCAAGTTGATTCCGTATTTCTAGATTTCCAGAAGGCTTTTGACACAATAGCTCACAAGAGGCTAGTAAAAAAGACTGGAATCTTGATTTCTTGTCACAGAGGTTACGGTTGGTAGTAATTGAAAGGAAGTCATCAAATAAAACAGAAGTGATTTCAGGCGTTCCCAAAGATATTGTTATAGGCCCTCTGTTGTTCCTTATCTATATAAACGATTCAGGAGACAATCTGAGCAGCCGGCTTAGGTTGTTTGCTAATGATGCTGTCGTTCACTGTCTAGTAAAGTGATCAGAAAGTCAGACGAAATTGGAAAACAATTTAGAAAACGTATCTGTAAGGTGCAAGAATTGATAATTGATCCTAAACAAAGAAAAGTGTGAGGACAATCCGTTAAATTACATGATAAACAAGGATAAACAAGGTAAATCTAAAAGCTCTAAATTCATATAAATACCTGGGAATTACAATTACGAAATACTTAAATGGGAAAGATCACATAGAAATTGTTGTGGGGAAAGCGAACCAATGACTGTGATTTACTGGCAGAAAACTTAGAATACGCAACGGATCGACTAAAGAGGCTGCCTATACTACTCTTGTCCGTCCTCTTTTGGAGTACTTCTGCGCAGTATGGGATCCTTACCAGATAGAATTAACGGAGTACATCGAGAAAGTCCTAGGAAGAGCAATGCGTGTTGTATTATCGAGAGACAGGGGAAAGAGTGTCTCTGACATGATACAATATTTGAGGTGGACATCACTAAAACATAGGCGTTTTTCCTTGCAGTGGAATCTTCTCGCGAAACTTCAGTCACAAACTTTCTCTTCTGAATGGGAAAATATTTTCTTGATAACGACCTACATAGGATGAAACGACAATAATGATAAAATTAACATAAATCAGAGCCCGCACGGAAAGGTACAGGTGTTCCTTTTTTCCGCGCGGTGTTCAAGATTGAATTACAGAGAATTACTGTGAAGGTGATTCGGTGAACCCTCTGCCAGGCACTTAAGTGTGATTTACAGACATCGATTTGGATGTAGGTCACCGAAGTGTGACGACTATGGTGGCCAGGGGAGACGCGACAATCCAGTCTGGTGTTCATAAAAGCCATTCCCAGCTCTTTGAACAGGGGCAATGTCGTGTTGGAACCCAGAGCACCACTGGAGAACAAACTGTGTACCATGGGATAGATCTGATCCACCCTGAAGGTCACATAATGCAGCTACGTTGCTGAGTAACCATGGGGCCCTTGGAATACCACAATATGACTGCGCAGGTCATCAACGAACCTCCGCAATGTTTCACTATTGGGACGTAAACTCGGCCATAAGTTGAAAACAGTGTGAAAGAAGACTCATCCGACCATACTTCTTTCTTTCATTGCTCCATAATCCAAGTTTTATGGCTTTTGCACCACCTTATCCTGTTATGGGTATCAGCATCACTGATTAATATTTTCGAATTCCAGCTCGCCCTGTAGTTCCCTGCCTGTAGAACACCCCTCGTGGTTTTTTGGTGTAGTGCAGCATCCTGTGCTGCAGTGACTTTCACAGATGTCGTTCTCTTAATGTTTGTCACAATTAGCCTCAATGACAGTCCGCCACGGTCACTCAACACTTATTTTCGTCTGCTTCGTGACATAGAAAGTGTAGTTTTCCATTGTCGCTGTATGCGATATAAATGTTCGACACTATGACTTTTGAACGAACAAACACTTGGTTACGGAAGCCCGCACCATACGAGCACCAATAATCTGCCCACGTTCGAATCCACTTAACTCCGACATAATGCACTAACAACTACACTCAGTCTGGAACCGCGCGACCGCTACGGTCGCCGGTTCGAATCCTGCCTCGGGCATGGATGTGTGTGATATCCTTAGGTTTGTTAGGTTTCAGTAGTTCTACGTTCTAGGGGACTGATGACCTCAGATATTAAGTCTCATAGTGCTCAGAGCCATTTGAACCATTTGAACCACTACACGAACACTGTTCCGACCAAGATAGACACTTGCAACGTGTTGAGGACATTGTGTAGGAGCTGTTCATGGTCAAATAAACAGCGCAACCTGCAGGCCTGGCTAGCACCTACATTTGCACTGAAGAGCCAAAGAAACAGGTACACCTACCTAATATCGCTTAGGGCTCCCGCGTGTACGGAGAAGTGCCGCAACTCGACGTGGCATGGACTCGACTAATGTCCGAAATAATGCTGGAGAGAACTGACACCATGAATCCTGCAGGTCTGTCTATAAATCCGTACGAGTACGAGGGGGTGGATATCTCTTCTGATCAGCCCGTTCCAAGGCATCCCAGGTATGTACAATGATGTTCATGTCTGGTGAATTTGGTGGCCAGTGGAAGTGTATAAACTGAGAAGAGTGTTCCTGGATCCACTCTGTAGCAAGTCCGCCGGAATGCTCAATGGAGATGAATCGATGTAGGCGATCAGAAAGGGTGCTTACGTACATGCTACCGGTCAGAGTCGTATTTAGACGTATCACGGGTCCCATAACATTCCAACTGCAAAGCCCCACAGCGTTACAGAGCCTCTACCAGCTTGCAAAATCCGCTGCTGACATGAGGGTCCATGGGTTCATGAGTTTTTCTCTATACCTGTACACGTCAGTCCGCTCGATACAATTTGTAACGAGACTCGTCCGACCAAGCAACATGTTTCCGCTCATTAACAGTCCAATGTCGGTGTCGATGAGCCCAGGTGAGGCGTAAAGCTTTGTGTCGCGCAGTTATCAACGGTACACGAGTGATACTTCGTCTCCGAAAGCCCATATCGGTGATGCTTCGTTGAACAGTTCGCACGCTGACACCTGTTGATGGCCCTGCATTGAAATCTGCAGCAATTGGCGGAAGAGTTGCACTTCTGTCACGCTGAACGATTCTCTTCAGTCGTCATTGGTCCCGTTCTTCCTTAATCTGTTTCGGTCGCAGCGACGTCGGAGTTGTTTTACCGTATTCCTGATATTCACGGTACAGTGAAATGGTCGCACGGGAAAATCCTACCTTCATCGCTACCTCGGTGATGCTGTGTCCCATCGCTCGTACGACGACTATAGCACCATGTTCAAACGCGCTTAAATCTTAATAACCTTCCATTATAGCAGCAGTAACCGATCTAACAATTGCGCCAGACACTTGTCGTCTTATATGGGTGTTTCCGACCGCAGCGCTGTATTCTGATTGTTTGAATTTGAATATTCATGCCTATACCAGTTTCTTTGGAGCTTCAGTGTACACTTAGGCATACTTTTCTCGCAGAGTTTCCATATTTCTGTCCAGCCACTGTGAATTTAGTCGTTGTGAGGCCAGATAACAGACACTGTTGTATTGGAAGAATCGCAAGGAAATGCAGCTGACACACGATAGAAAGTGCTCACCAAACCCTAATTCGCGGAGAGCCTGTCTCACAAAATTCCGAGGGCCTAAGTAAACTAATAGAGTAATATTACATTTGCGATCATAAAAAGGACTAGTGACAGACTCACTTCCTGAATACCATTCGTGAAAATAGTAGCGGTTGGGGGGGAGGTGAGTAGGGCAAGATGTATCTACTGGTAAACTACGCACCCTTCGACAACGGTGACTTGCGAATAACTATACGAATGCTGGCGAAATACATTATTCTATTTATTCCGATTTCTGACTATGTGTAACTTAACTACTTTGACTCCCAATCTGTAAAACGTAGGGATATACACCCATCATTAGGCACTGTAATTCAAATGAGCAAATACAAACTGAGAAGCAAGAAACAGACACGATCGGTACCACGCAAATGAAGCAGCTCATACTAAATGAGTGCTCAGTGGATGGTTCCGAGTAAAAGCGGTAACATGTGTGCCACATACGAGATCAGTTTTTCAGCTCATTAGTACACATGACACCCCGCATTACACAAAAATATCGTCTCTGTCAGACATTGCTCTTACGTTCTCCGATTTGAACCTGCGACCAGTGACACCTATGGGTAAGTCCCTATTTACCCCTAATCAATGGTGTATGTAGTGCACTGTTCATTAAGGAACAGGCACGCATACCACACACACACACACACACACACACACACACACACATACACACACACACACACACACGTCTCGGGAGAAATATACATGGAATTCCTGATGTGCTTGGTCTCGTGTACGTATTACTTTGAGAACACACACACCTGTGTAAACTCCATTGCAAGATGGCTATTGCCTGTTATAAACGAATGACAATAGTTGTCACCCCAAGAATCTGATCACCGTCAGACGATTCGCATCGAAAAATGCTATTCGGCAATGTAATAATAATGCCGAGCCATATTGGTCACATCTAGACACCAACATTTTACGACAGTGAATCCGTATAGTCGAATCACCTGGGCGTATGGAACTTATCCGTAATGACAACATGTGGGAGGCAGTTAAATGACGGCTTGGTAGTCTAGGGTTTCTGGTAATAAATCTACTTATGGTTATCTTCAACGAATGAAATTCTGCAACGGTTCGAAGTCAAACATCTTTTCAAATACTTGTTGTATAGGAATTCACCTTGCAATCTTTACGAAAACGTTAATCTTAATGTCCGACGTTAATCTACACTTAAATCGTCTAAAGAATGGTGAGGGAACACTTCTTCATCAATATTTATTTTCTTTGTTTTAATTTATAATGTATTTTTTCATGATGCTCAATAATTTTGAAGCCTAGGAAGGAAGCAGAATTCGACGGATTGAACCATGAATTTTTATTTACATTTAATACTAAGTAATGATAACCATGTTATTGGAGGAAAGCGGCTGAATAAACCAACTATTCCGTAACCGAGAAGCTTAGTCTGGATTACACGTGTAAATGGAGATGGTGTAAGATACTATGCAGATAAATTCGAATTTAATAGAAATGCTTAGCAAATTTTAAATCTGAGATTTTTCGGAAAATGCTTTGTTGTCAAACACCAGCGTTACGGTTACGATTGCTTCTGAAATACAATATTTGAGCACCGGCAGAAAGAGAGTTTTGAGAAGTGTAAGCATTTGTTACATGGACAGGTAAGCATATACCTTTGCATGTGGGTCACCAGAAGGTCGTGAGCCATATAGATACGAGAGTCATTCAATAATTAAAGAGACAAGCTGGTCTGGAGAAAAAAAGCGAAGCGTTCATTTTTAAAAAACAATACTTTTTCTACGTTTAAACATAATCCCCTTGAATTTTTATACACTTTTTCCGATTTCCCACAAACTTTTTAACGCCCTCGTTGTCCTGCAACCTCTCCACGTAATGCCTCTTTCAGTGCACCAAACAAATGGCAATCACTAGGTGCTAAATCAGGACTGTAAGGGGGATGAGGCAGTACTTCCCAGCCCATTTTGTCGATGGTTTCATAGGTTAGTTGAACAATATGAGGAAGTGCGCTTTCTTGATGGATAATCACACCTCTCCTCTGAGATCAACGACGTCTCTCTCTCATGGCTGGCTTCACTTTGTTTAAAAGCTAGTCCGAGTAGTACTGGCTGTTCATTGTACGCTGCTCTTTGGGATAATCATAAAAAACTGGACCTTTTTTTTCCAGGTGAGTCTGTGTGCTTCCACTCCACGTTTTGTCTTCTTGATTGCGGCTTATAATAGTGAACCCAAGTTTCATCACAAGTTAAAATTTTGTTCGGGAAGTGCTCACCTTCTGTTTCATAGCGTTCCTTTAGCTCTGTGCACACTCTCAACCTTGTTTCCTGTGTAGCCGCGTCAACTCCATTGGGACCCATCTTGCACATGTTTTGCGGTACTTCAGCTTGTTACAGACAATGTTATGAACTGTACCAGTACTAACTTGAATCTTATCAACTATCATTTCCACAGTCATAGGGCGGTCGGTCAACACGAATAATGTCATTAATTCGACTTTCAAGTGAGGGAGTTGAAACTGCAACTGGGAGGCCAGAACGGCGTTCGTCAGTCACCGAGCCGGGACCACTTTTGAACTGCTCTGCCCACTTGCAAAAATTTGCACTATTCAAACAACTTTCACCATAAACGTTAGATGTTATACAGTATATATTCCCTGGTTTCTCGCCTTCAGCAAGTAAAAGACGGATTACCGAACGTTGTTCAACTAATGTGGATGTTTCAAGCGGACTCGCCATCTCGAATGTAGTTTTGAGGTTATAAACGAAATAATATTGATACATCAGCTGATCAGGGCTCGTCCCAGTGATGCCAACTTAAAGTCGTAAAAGCAGCAAACTTGTCCAACTAACAGTCCCCCCCCCCTCCCCAGATCAATTTGTCTCTTTAATTATTGAATAACCCTCGAATATCATATGATCTCCAGAATAAGGGGAAGCAGAAATTTTTAATACAAGCACACGTACAAACGAAAAGAACATCTGAAACAACTACTGTGTTCACGTAGTGTCTGGACCGCTTCTAATTTATTCTTAAAGACCGTAAGTTGGCTACGCAGCTTTTTAGTGACGGAAGCGCGGTTCCACTAACGAGGTCGACTCTATCGCATAAAGCATGGAGTGATCCTTCTTTCGAAGAGCCGTATAATTTGAGAGTTAGGTATTAGTGTTACGTCCTCGTTAAGCCAACGACAGAAACTCGCGCTCTGGTAAATCTGTTTTGCATGCAGTTCCGTAAGTAGGTTAATGCAGTCACAAAGTTTAGTTAAGGGAGGGATACAGTTACAGACATTTATATAGGTATATAGCGGGTAGCTGTTTACGAAACTTCGTAATGAAAAGGTGGTTCGACTGTATTTCATTTTATTTTTTATCAATTCTTTGACAGATCACAATTCTGCGTTCAACGGCACGCTTCCCACTAACTGTACAAGCCAAAGGTGGACTATATGGCTGTATCGAAAAATATTGTACAAGTAGATTAACTCTTTTATTATTCTTTGCTTACAATCTTCTACTGAACGAAGAGCTATTACATGAAAAGTTCGAAGGGGTTGCACACAAATATGGGAAGTCTGAGAAAAATGCATACTTCAACATAAAAGCACTTGGTAGCCAAGCCTGCAAGTTGCGCTGTTGTACTTCACCACGAACAGCACCTGTACAATGTCCTCAATAACTTGGAAGTGTCAGTCGTGGTTAGAACAGTGTTCTGTATAGTTGTGAGTGCATTATGTTGGAGCAAAGTGAATTAGAATGTGGGCAAATTGTAGCTGTCCCTATGGTGGGTACCTCCGTGGCTACGGTAGACCAAGTGGCTGTTGTTTCAACTGGCACCCTACAGAAGAAGGAAAAGTGTATTGAGGGACCGTGACAGATGATTAATAAAGAGGATTGTGACGAAAAATAAGAGGATGGCACTCGCGAACCCTGTCAGCGCCTAAACAACCAGAAGGGAGTTCCTTAGGCAGGGAACGGCAGGACGAGCTTGAATTCAAAAGCCACTTATCTGTGACGTAAACGTTGTAACGGAAAACGTAGCGTCGATGGCTTAAAACCTGGACTATCTAACAATGGGAAAATGTCATTTAGCCAGATGAGTCTTGATAAACTCTATTCCCAACTACTGGTCTAGTTTACGTCCTGGAAGTGAAACATGGAGGCGGTCGTTTTATTCGATGAGTCACATGGATACTCTACAAGATCACAATACTGCCAAGGGTTATGCGGTCACTCTGGTAGAGTCCATCCCACGATACAGTGTTTGTTCCCCAATGGTGATGCTCTGTTCCAAGAGAACAGGGCCTCGTTCAAGCAGTTAGTCCCCTGGTCACCACAGCCATCAGATCTCATTATTGTTTAGCCACTGTGGTCTACTTTGGAGAGACGGGTGAGTGATAGCTATGCACCTACACCACCGTTTACTGAATGGACAGTAGAAGAATCACTAGAAAACCATACAGAACCGGTATCTATCCATTCTGAGACGACTGCAAGGTGATCTGAAAGGCAAGGGCCCCTGTCTGCTGCAGCTTTCTTCTGCGGTCTTGAAAAGCTCTTGTGCTGCTTCTTGATATTGTTAAGACTCCGTCGGATTCTTGGTGCTGTCAAATCATAGGACGGCCGACGTTAATTATGACATTCATCACAGTTCTTTTAATGGCTGTTTCTAAATCTATATTTAGCAAGTTCATGACGATTTCTTCATACGAGAGCTATTTTGTTTCTTCACTCTCCAATCGATCGTGAAATTAAAACAACAAAATCCGATGAAATTTTGTGTTGCGCAGTATGCCCGTCTGTTGCGTCACATCGCTTTTTTCAGTTGTGTGCGTATAGTGTGTCCGTAAAGATACCTAAGAAATGAAGTCCTGCTGAAGGATCTCATGCAGCTTGCATAACACAATTTGTCATGTGTTTGCTTCTTCATACAAATCTCGGCTGCATACTGCATACTGCAAAGATACTCTAGCAGCGTTTTCAATGGAAGGTGTTTGGTCTTCCAACATAAAACCAGGGCTTGGTTCCCTCTGATCTTCACCTCTTCGTTCATGTACCGCTGGCTATCAGGACAGTATCTTGGCACATACAACGAGCTGTTAACCAAGGTAGGTAACTGACGGAAAGCCACGGCGGCGGCCTTCCTTGACGAGGGTAATGGGACGCTGGTACCACGTTATGACAAAAGTTTAAGTCGGAGCAGCGACTATGTAGAGTAGTGTCTGGAAGGTGTAGGTAAATGTTTTTTTTTTCCATACCGGTCCCACAGGCGTATTTTTCGGTGTGTCGCAGATAGAAGATAGGATGTCTTAAGTGGGTGCCCATTCAGTACGTGGGCTGTCTCGGAGAAAGGGTTCTGTGTGTGTGTGTGTGTGTGTGTGTGGGTGTGGGTGGGTGGGTGGGTGTGAGTGCGTGGGTGGTTGGTTGGGTGCGTGAGTGGGTGGGTGTTGTTAGGAAAGGAGGGGGCCTACTTCACGCGCTGGTGTACTCTGTGTTTACTACCTATCATCAGTTGGGAAGTGTACGAGACACACCGAAGTTCATAAACAGTATATACCAGGGGAACCGTGCGAAAGTTTCGCACTTTTATATTTCTAAATAAATGGTAGTTGGCGAGAATGGAAAGCATGTTTATCGTTTCGGAGTGTATATTCTTTTAGAAAGCTCAACTTCTATGAGGGGCAGTGATAACGGCTATTATCTATGATAATGCTGTAAACAAATTATACAGGTAATAAGTACTTTAAAACAAATAGTACGTTTTAGCCCAAAATGGGTATGCAATGTCAGAAACTGGTTAAAAAATCATTCTAACGATACCTCAGTCAGTAATTTTTGAGGAAAAGGCATGTTGACTTGGGAAATAATGTATATGATTAATAAAAATAACCAGTAAGTTTTCGAAAGCAGTATACGGCTAATTTTTCCAGGCTCCATTCTGTATTTTGGCAAACCTGCAAATCTCCAAGCACTCTTTGGGTTGCTGTATCCACCGGTACGGAAATACTTCAGCATACATTTTGAAATACAAATGACCGACAGCGCAATTCCATTTCCACTACCCACTGAAATGGCGCATGCAGCATTTCTGTTGTTAGATCGGCAACGTAGTCAGTGGATATACACGGAAAACTGTCAGCCCCAAGTCATTTGACTGCTAACGACATTTGTCGCTTCACAACTAAATTACCCAGTGATGAGGGAAACAAGTTGACAAAATATGGCGGCCTGCGAGTTGCATTTTCGAACAGAATCCGTTTCATCTTCCTCAAAAATTACCGCTGCGTACTTCTTATACGTCGTCCTACTGTCATATTAAGAATGTGGTGCAGTACGTTTGTTTGCACAGCCGAGAAATATGATGCGTTCCCCGCAATAAAATTTTATCCAGGATATTATTCCTTTGTAAATACTGTGCAGTTTATGCTCAATAATTTTTTACCGGGAACCTAACAACAAATAAATTTACCAAATCTTAATCAAAAACAAATGTAAAGGAGGTTTGAAATAGTCATTTGGCGTATGTTTGTATAATTATAGATATAGAAGTAGCTATTGTGGAGAAGGAGTACTAATTTGAATACGATTCCTGTGCTTTACCAACTGCGTAAGACAATTCGTTAATTTACAAAGTTCTTAAGGAGCTTAAAATGCTGTACGTAACTGATTTATAATGAAAGATATTAGTGGGAAACGATTAAATTGAGTTCACCAAGATTATTTGTTTGTCTCCTGTTAAAAGAAAGGACGAATACGGTTGAATGTTCCGTTGGCTACTAAATCATTGAACCTCAAGGTGGGATTAAACCGTTTGGGGACTGAACGATACAATACTAGTCCTCATTCCTAAATGTTTTTCATTTATTAGCTCATGAAGCGTTTCAGGAGATTCCCTTTATCATATCTGTGGCATAAAACGTAACATATAAGACGCGATATTAAATGAAGTAAATTACAAATCGCATAGTACACTGGAAAATATACCTATTAAAGTCAGTACTAAATATCATATGACTTCCTTCTTCATAACACCACCAGGGCTCCATGGACAACGTCAGTTAGGCTTCGTATAAGCAAAACATCTGCAGTAGTAGGTAGCGTTAGTGAAAGAATTGCCTACTAGATCATAAAAGTCATTGTTCTTACTCTCTTCGTTATATCTCTTTAATTATTTCTTTATCTCCTTATCATGTTGACGGCCATGTACTATTTTTCTATTTTTTTAATAGTATGGTTGGATTTTGCGTGTTGAATCCTGCCATACGCGATGCTTACCTGTGTACGAGTTCTAGCAACTTGAAGCACGATAACTGCGACATAGCCGGTACAAATTTGTAACTGCAAAGGCTGATCTTAAGAGGTGTTACCTGCGACGAGTCCATAAAAATCAGTGTTTCCTCTAAATCGTAAAAAATGTTCCTGATCCTTCCACAGCAGCAGCAGGATGCATGTCTCACTCTATTATCTGGGGAGGGGATGGGGGGAGGGTACATGAATAATTGCTGTACCTATCTACAGCTCATTCAAGCCCTAAGGCCAGAGGATAATCGTGCCAGACGGAGGTCTGTCAGGGGTTGTTGCAGAAGTGTACCTCGGATCCACTGCTCACATCCAAGATTTTATTTACCGATGAGACAGGGTTCACAAGTGATGGTTTTGTGAATTTTCATAGCCAGTAAGTATTTGCAGTTGTGAATCCCCAAGCAATTCATGAAAGAGGGAATCAACACAGATTCAGAATCAACGTATGGACAGGCGTACTTGGCGATACATTAGTAGGGCCATAAGTGGTATTACAAAGGTTAACTGGGTCGCATTATGTGGACTTTCTCATTAATGTTTTCCTACGTTGCTGGAGGCTGTGCCACTGCAGCAGCGAGAAGAAATGTGTTTCAAGCAGCGTGGTCTGTTTGTTATCCAGACCTGAATCCCCTAGAATTTTGCTTACGGGGAAACTTGAAGGAATGGTCCACGCCACGCCAATCAATGATGTGTGGACATTACAGGGTCGCGTCTTCAATGTGTGCCAGCAGGTAGAACATCAACCGTGTATACTTCAAAGGGTGTGTCATTCCTTACGATGGAAGGCAGGGGGTACATTGCAAGACGGACGCCACGCTCAACACCTCCTGTAAACAAGTGATTATCATGGAATATACGTATTATCGGGCCCATCTTTACTGGACTTATTTTTCTTGTTTCAGTGAGTACTACCACCTCTCAAAGTGTTAGACACTTTTCTTCGAACACCCAGTATATCTATATCTTTCTGTAATTTAGAGTTCGCTGTGGATTTTAGTTGAAATTTATATACTAAACTATTTCGATTCGTGCAACTTGCATAAGTTCTAATTTCAGTAGCTTTCAAATGCTGCAGCTACGGCACTGATTGTGTCTATTTCATCTCTTTGTTAACAGTTTTTATTACATATAGAATTTAAATAATAAATATTGTATTTAATACGTTTTTTTCGTTTAAAGATACAGCTGATGTCATAATCAGTACTTTCACTGACGCCGCAAACTGGCGAAATGTTTCTCTTGTACACTGGCGAACTGCTTATGTCAATTGGGCACTGATGGCGTTATAGGCTAGTGAGTGACATGATACGCTGTAGTAATTATAATAGGAATGTTCTCGTTTGTTTCTAAGTTGTTCGAATATCTTAATACAACGTCTTAATATTTTGTCTTATACCTTATGTTCCTTGCCACAGATATGATGTTGGCGTTCTCCCGAAAGGCGTCATGAGTTGATATTCTAAAGTTATTTTGGTGAACATGGCCAGTGTTTCAGCATTTAACTCCAATATGGTCGCAGATCTCCTTAGAGGCTTTTTGTCTAAATAATATAGCACCATGGGAACGGTAATGCGGAGCAGAGAATAAGACACTGGACTCGGGGAGGCATGACTCGCAAATCTCCGTCCAGCCGTCCATACTAATGGTTCCCGCAGTCTCTCAAAATCTGCAGAAACAACTTCAGGGATATTTCCTTTTCCCCGGAACGCATCCGTGGAGCGACGTGTGTTTGGTCGCGTGCAGCTGACGATGCTTACAAGTTCTTCTCCTATATGTGAGTTTGCGTACAGTGTAAGAGTCGTGTGTTGGCAGACCCTGTAGTTGAGGGATTTCTGGACTTCGCGATGCAACTGCGCACCCGCCCTCCAAAATTTTGTTTCCAAACAGCAATTAACAATGCGCCGTCTGGCGCAGTGAGCGGAAATTATCGCCCATAAACTGGCGCTCCGGAGGCGTCTCGTTTCTGCCTGGCGGACGAGACAACTCTGCACTGGGTGCACGTAACGTCACCGGCAGAAATGACAGGTTCACGCTTAGGCAACGGCGAGACTGAAGTGAGATCCGGTTTCTGGAAATGTTACAACGTCTCTAATATCGATGCTTATAAATCGATTTTTCCTTCTAGCTGGAAGTCACGCAGCTAACGCAGAGGCTAATACTGATAGAGATGTAATGCTCCATCGAATACACAAGATTCCAAGGTATAAACATACAGAGCGCAGCAGTAATTTCTATTAATCAGTTACAAATTTTATACAAAATACAGATTGTTAAAGTCAGTCAATTTCTTAGACGCATGAGACAGCAAATAATTATCCCATGCAGTGGTAAGTATTACGCATTGTGTATCGTTTGGTAGGAAAGAAAACGTCAGGGTTAAACTTTCTGTCGACGATGGCGTATTACAGCTCGTCTAGGTCAGAAAAGAGGAAGGAGATGGGTGCTGTCCATGCCGGGGCATGGAAACCACGATAATGTCGAAGGTTCAAATGGCTCTGAGCACTATAGGACTTACCATCTGAGGTCATCAGTCCCCTAGAACTTAGAACTACTTGAACCTAACTAACCTAAGGACATCACACACATCGATGCCCGAGGCAGGATTCGAGCCTGCGACCGTAGCGATCGCGTGGTTCCAGACTGTAGCGCCTAGAACTGCTCGGCCACCCCAGTCGGCGATAATGTTGATGGCCAGACGGGGTTTGAACCCCCACTTCTTCTGGATGTGACTCGAATTCTTTAAGCACTGTATCCCTCAGCGTTATGTCGTGAGAGAAAACACAAAAAAAGTATTGTGTCAAATAATGACTATGTCCCTACAAGCAAGCGGATTAATGTAGAACAGAAGGCACTACACTGATGCAGCAGTCCTATTTGCACTGAAATCTCTGTTTTGGAAATATGTTTGCTTGTCTTAGATGTATTCCGCATTACACGAAGACAGCCTTACAGGTAGTTCTACATTTGTTTATCGAAAACATGGCACGCTGGAGGAAAAACTCTTCATCAGCAATCTTTCTTTGGTTGGCAGCTCTTGGTCTGGGTTTATTAGAAGCTAGTTTCGTCATTTCTACATTAGTAGAGACTTCTGCATTATGTATAGCTTGCTTTAAAAATGCCAGTCCCGATCTTCCTAGGACTGTATTCCCTTGTTATGTTTTCTCTTGGACTATTACAAGGATCTGGCTGTGTCACATTATTTGACGAAACCATGGGTGTGTTCTTAGTTCTATTGTTCTCGTAAACGACCTTTCTTCGGCAATGCGTTACGGGACTTCCTGGTTGGTGGTTTTATCTGTTCATTTTAATAGCCGTCAGACGTACCATACCTCAAATGCTTCTAGAAATTCAGCTGGTTAAGGCACTGAACTGAAATTCAGAGATCCAGCGCTTCTTTATGTATACAAATAAGTTTTTACTTAGCAGAAACATTGACTCTATAATACATATTTCAGACAGATTAGAACTTTTTACTAGATAGGTTCTCGAAGTTGAACCTCTTTCTCTCGTAGACAACACTCCATCGGATGAGCCAAAATACATTTCACAATACTATGTAATGTTGATGCTTTAAGTTGTTCTGAGAGCGGTGCTGATATTCAAGACAATAAAAGCGGGTTAAAAGCTGTGAGCTATCTGGGGAAGTTAACCTTGCATTACTGAGCAACTGTTTCACCAGGTATCCAGTCCAGCTTACCAAATTCCCAACCAGACTAACATTAATTATAATCTTTTAATAGTTATCTTACGACAACCGGTGATATATATAGAAAAAGAGAATTTAAGTAAAAAGAAATGAATCAGTCTATATTTGGACATTTATTTTAACACTGATCATTGTTCCGTTAAAATTTCAGCGTATTAAACTTCATTCATAACCTCGATGTAGTATTAATCAATATATGTTACAAAAGTGTACAAAGAGTACGCCACTAAAACTAAGAAACGAGTCCCAGAACGATCAAGGGAGTTATATGGTGAGGTAACTCTCTGTCCCCCATCCATGAAGAAGATTCCCGTTGTTACCTGAAGGGCGGGCTTTTGAAGATATAAGGGCTGGGAAGTATCGCTCCCCAGAAATTTCTAGAGCTCTCCAGAGCATTAGAGTGTATTCTAGAATATTGCATTCGAGAGCATTACAAGACATCCCTGAATGTTCTGGAATGCTCCATAATGATCCGGGATATTCTGGAATGTTCGGGAATAGTCTGGAACATTCGGAAAGACTCCAGAATGTTTGGGAACATCGTGGAACATCCCAGATCATTGATGAACATTTCAGAATACTTTCTAATGCTGTGTAATGTTCTGAAACATTGCAGACTATTCGAAACCTTTTTGGTATGTTCTGGGATTCGACATTGGTGGGGATACCCATCGGTCGGGATGAATAAAGCAAGACCTGTCGTGGATTCTAACGTCAGCTTCATATCAGGGACGAAGGTAAGAACCGAGAAGTTAGTGATGTGAGTGAGCACAAACGAAGTGACACAGTGGCTGAATATAAAACGAAAACAAAGTATGAAAATTGTGTGAATGTACTTATTGAATTTGTTAATAAAAAATTAGTTTGATTTATATTTCAAACAATGCCCGAACGTAAAAGAAGCGTAGATATTGGCAGTTCTGAAGCAAAACGACGAAAAATAAAAAGCGAAAAGAAAAACAAAGAGCGCGAAGCACGTTTAAGATCCCAACGAACCACAATGTGCTCCATGACAAGCAGAGAAACCGAAGAAATGCGAACTGCGAACTCAAGCCAGCCATGAAAATATTATCCTAAGAGCAAAGAGGACAAGCAAGCAGTATAACCTAACAAATGAAGCATTCCACGACCACCTGGCGAAAGAATATAACAAACACGTACACGTAATAATCGGAAATATTGATAACATCTGTCAATTTAACAACAACAAAAAGTCACTGGAGGAACACCAGAATTCTCTTGCGTGAATGAAAAAATTCCATTTCCCCACTGGAAGCACGTCCGCAGAAGTTTTTATATTACATGACCTGGGAAACTCCAGAATCAACACTTTCATCAAAATATAAAAGTGTACAAAGCCTGCTTCTAGTGGACTTCTTTCGGTGTCATTTCGATCAGCACTAAAAACAATCAAATCGATTATGTTTTTTACATCCAAGGACAAAGCTATCGTAACATGGGATCTTTACTAACACTACCCAACTAAGACCATCAATTTCTACAAAATTATTTCATCGAAAGTGAAGAAACGAAAATTGATTAACGATGAACAAATATCAGTGGATTGATACGAGAAGTAGCCCAAGATGTACAGAGGAACTTACACAGATATAACCAAGTGATTCACGTATTGAAAACAGCACTAGACCGAATGATTTCTGATGACTATTAAGTTATAATTCAAGTCGACCAAAGACCATATGGAGGACACTGAAACGTCCCTTTAGAAAAAATAATGAATTACTGTGCTGATAAACCTCTTACATTATTTGATTTTCAAACAGCTGAGCAGAACTGAACGTACTCAGACATTTCGCTCTTTCCCTATTCTGATCAACACTAAACTGAGGCACAATATTTTTAGCGCAACGCAATCTGACTTTTAATAATCCCTACAAAAGAATGGCCCTTACTAACAATAACCCATACCTTTCACAAATCACTTACCTCACAAAAATCTTCGTTACTCAAACTACCGCAATACAGCGAACGCCAATACTGCCAACTAAATAAAACATTCAAACTACTGAAGGCACTAACTACTGATAGGCATAGTCAGCAAATGAAAGATTTTTATAGAGAACAAACAATGTATTAGCCTTAATAGTCTTCAAAAGTCATAATATCTCTATCAGTCCATGATATTCAATATTACAAATTTACTGTCTCTGTCCAGATCATCCGCTCTCAAAACTCCGCCATCTCACTCCCCACATCCACCACTGCTGGCAGCTCACCAAATGCGCAACGCTACGCGCTGTTAACAGCCAACTGCCGAACACTACAATGGCGAGTATTACAACAATGCCAACCAGCCACAGACTGCACACAGCACAGCCAGTGATTTTCATACAGAGCGCTACGTGGCGTTACCAATAAAAAAACCTATACAGCCTACTTACAACACAAACGTCGATTTACTGTACCTCAGATAGACGAAGTCGCCATCATAATTATGGACAATGAAAACAAAAAACCGTGACACAGTTATACAACGAAGAAGAGAAGGGCTACAATGCACTGCAGATGGTGGTGGTGGTTAGAGTTTAACGTCCCGTCGACAACGAGGTCATTAGAGACGGAGCTCATGCTCGGGTTAGGGAAGGATTGGGAAGGAAATCGGCCGTGCCCTTTCAAAGGAACCATCCCGGCATTTGACTGAAGCGATTTAGGGAAATCACGGAAAACCTAAATCAGGATGGCTGGAGACGGGATTGAACCGTCGTCCTCCCGAATGCGAGTCCAGTGTGCTAACCACTGCGCTGCACTGCAGAGACACACCGCTCATGTTGATGCTCTTCAATATCACTTAATATTTCTGCACGGATAGGACGGATATCATTTTAACGTGAAACAAATCCAACCTGAAATAGGAGTAGAAACAAACAAAATAAAGTCATATCCAAGGATCTCTGTGATTACAGCTTAATGATCAGAGGCAATGAAATATAAATCACATTGTGAATACTTGCCCTTTATTCCAACAATTCCTGGTAGATAGGTATGAAAAAATAGAAGCGGAACGGATGCCTTACATAAGACTGAATCATAAGAAACTACGCACAGAATAATACATCCACCTTGGAGACGCAGTCATAAATGACAGAAACATTGACGATGCTGGAACAATGTTTATCTAACCCTCATCATACATAGGAAGTCGGAGATATACGCACGAATACACTCAACATGCCATGACCTACAGAAGAAAATATGGACGACCTGAACTCTTCATAACAATCACATGCAACTCATCGTGGCCAGAAATCAAAGAACAGCTAAGATACTGACAAGCCCCCATGCATCGACCCGACATAACAGCCGAGTTTTCCAAAGAAAATAATTGAGATTTATTGAAGTCATCACAAAATGCCACATCTTTGGAACTGCTAGATTCTGCATATATGCAATCGAATGACAAAACCAGGACTGCCTCACTCACACAATCTCAGATGGCTACAGGACAGAGTTCATAACAGGGATATCGATAAAAACGTCCAAGGTGAGTTTCCTAATTCACAAGAAGATCCGGAACTATACGACATAATACTGAAAACCATGATTAACGGACCATGCAGGTCATTAAACCCCCATTCGCCATGTATGAGTGACGGAAAATTTACAAAATAAAAAAAAATACCTAAACCCATGTGTGGACGACCCACAAACCTGATGTGATGGCTATCCCAAATACAGAAGAAGATCACTAATAAACGGTGGCCTCACAGCAAAATAACGAATACGAGGCAGCAACGAACTGGAAATAGTTAATCAGTGGGTAGTACTATATAAACAATACCTACCAAAATGTTCTAAGCACACCAGGAGACGAGGTCGATGTATGCTTATAAGAAATATTCAAAAGAAAATTCCGGGTGAAGAGACAATACACAAGTCGATCGATACGATCGTAAATGTTGAAGAAAGTGTGGATTTCCCTAGAGAATTTCTAAACTGTTTGCAATTACCAGGAATGCCATTACACTGCCTTCGACTTACGATTGGATCTCCGATCATACTACTCAGCCAGCTCAATTCATCAAATCTATGTAATGCAACGGCTGTTTGACGATCATTAATGTTTGTAAACAAGTATTGTAAATAATTAGAAAATGTTTTCAATAAAAATTCTTTACTTCCTGTACAAAAAAAAGTATTGTAAATAGTTAGGATAAATTTTCAATAAAATTTCTTTACTTCGTACTTAAAATTTTGTCCTTTAATTCCAAGTACCATACAATCTCATATCAACTCCCTGAGCGAAGCCGGGTAGCCCAGATAACGTTAAATAAAATGACGGAACGGTTGACTCTGATCTTGTACGTCGAATATAGTTTAACAACATAAAAACACATTATTTCTCCAAATCAGCCTTTTCAGTAGTTGCAAGGGCAACAGTCTGGACGATTGACTGATCTGGCCTTGTAATACTAACCAAAACGGTCTTGCTGTGCTGGTACTGCGAACGGCTGAAAGCAAGGGGAAACTACAGCCGTAATTTTTCCCGAGGGCATGCAGCTTTACTGCATGGATAAATGATGATGGCATTCTCTAGGGTAAAATATTCCGGAGGTAAAATAGTCCCCCATTCGGATCTCCGGGCGGCGACTACTCAAGAGGATGTCGTTATCAGGAGAAAGAAAACTGGCGTTCTACGGATCGGAGCGTGGAATGTCAGATTCCTTAACCGGGCAGGTAGATTAGAAAATTTAAAAAGGGGTTTGGATAGGTTAAAGTTACATATAGTGGGAATTAGTGAAGTTCGGTGGCAGGAGGAACAAGACTTTTGGTCAGGTGAATACAGGGTTATAAACACAAAATCAAATAGGGGTAATGCAGGAGTAGGTTTAATAATGAATAGGATATTAGGAATGCGGGTAAGCAACTACAAACAACATAGTGAACGCATTATTGTTTCAAAGATAGATACGAAGCCCACGCCTACTACTGTAGTACAAGTCTATATGCCAACTAGCTCTGCAGATGACGAAGAAATTGAAATTTATGATGAAAGAAAAGAAATTATTCAGATAGTGAAGGGTGGCGAAAATTTAGTAGTCATGGGTGACTGAAATTCGGTAGTGGGAAAAGGGAGAGAAGGAAATGTAGTAGGTGAATATGGATTGGGGCTAAGAAATGAAAGAGGAAGCTGCCTGGTAGAATTTTGCACAGAGCATAAGTTAATCATAGCTAACACTTGGTTCAAGAATCATAGAAGAAGGTTGTATACATGGAAGAATCCTGGAGATACTAAAAGGTATCAGATAGATTATATAATGGTAAGACAGAGATTTAGGAACCAGGTTTTAATTTGTAAGACATTTCCAGGAGCAGATGTGGACTCTGACCACAATCTATTGGATATGATCTGTAGATTAAAACTGAAGAAACTGCAAAAAGGTGGGAATTTTAGGAGATGGGACCTGGATAAACTGACTAAGCCAGAGGTTGTACAGAGTTTCAGGGAGTGCACAAGGGAACAATTGACTGGAATGGGGGAAAGAAATACAGTAGAAGAAGAATGGATAACTCTGAGGGATGTAGTAGTGAAGGCAGCAGAGGATCAAGTAGGTAAAAAGCCGAGAGCTAGTAGAAATCATTGGGTAACAAAAGATATATTGAATTTAATTGATGAAAGGAGAAAATATAAAAATGCAGTAAATGAAGCAGGCAAAAACGAATACAAAAGTCTCAAAAATGAGATCGACAGGAAGTGCAAAATTGCTAAGCAGGGATGGCTAGAGGTCAAATGTAGGGATGTAGAAGCGAGTATCACTAGGGGTAAGATAGATACTGCCTACAGGAAAATTGAAGAGATCTTTGGAGATAGAGAACCACTTGCTTGAACATCAAGAGCTCAGATGGAAACCCAGTTCTAAGCAAAGAAGGGAAAGCAGAAAGGTGGAAGGAGTATATAGAGGGTCCATACAAGGGCGATGTATTTGAGGACAATGTTATGGCAATGGAAGAGGATGTAGATGAAGATGAAATGGGAGATACGATACTGCGTGAAGAGTTTGACAGAGCACTGAAAGACCTGAGTCGAAACAAGGCCCCCGGAGTAGACAACATTCCATTAGAACTACTGACGGCCTTCGGAGAGCCAGTTCTGACAAAACTCTACCATCTGGTGAGCACGATGTATGAAATAGGCGAAATACGCTCAGACTTCAAGAAGAATATAATAATTCGAATCCCAAAGAAAGCAGGTGTTGACAGACGTGAAAATTACCGAACTATCAGTTTAATAAGTCACAGCTGCAAAATACTAACGCGAATTCTTTACAGACGAATGGAAAAACTAGTAGAAGCCGACCTCGGGGAAGATCAGTTTGGATTCCGTAGAAATGTTGGAACACGTGAGGCAATACTGACCCTACGACTTATCTTAGAAGCTCGATTAAGGAAGGGCAAACCTACGTTTCTAGCATTTGTAGACTTAGAGAAAGCTTTTGACAATCTTGACTGGAATACTCTCTTTCAAATTCTGAAGGTGGCAGAGGTAAAATACAGGGAGCGAAAGGCTATTTACAATTTGTACAGAATGCAGATGGCAGTTATAAGAGTCAAGGACATGAAAGGGAAGCAGTGTTTGGGAAGGGAGTGAGACAGGGTTGTAGTCTCTCCCCGATGTTATTCAATCTGTATATTGAGCAAGCAGTGAAGGAAACAAAAGAAAAATTCGATGTAGGTATTAAAATCCATGGAGAAGAAATAAAAACTTTGAGATTCGCCGATGACATTGTAATTCTGTCAGAGACAGCAAAGGACTTGGAAGAGCAGTTGAACGGAATGGACAGTGCCTTGAAAGGAGGATATAAGATGAACATCAACAAAAGCAAAACGAGGATATTGGAATGTAGTCGAATTAAGTCGGGTGATGCTGAGGGAATTAGATTAGGAAATGAGACACTTAAAATAGTAAAGGAGTTTTGCTATTTGGGGAGCAAAATAACTGATGATGGTCGAAGTAGAGAGGATATAAAATGTAGAATGGCAATGGCAGGGAAAGCGTTTCTGAAGAAGAGAAATTTGTTAACATCGAGTATAGTTTTAAGTGTCAGGAAGTCATTTTTGAAAGTATTTTGATGGAGTATAGCCATGTATGGAAGTGAAACATGGACGATAGATAGTTTGGACAAGAAGAGAATAGAAGCTTTTGAAATGTGGTGCTACAGAAGACGGCTGATGATAAGGTGGGTAGATCACATGACTAATGAGGAAGTATTGAATAGGATTGGGGAGAAGAGACGTTTGTGGCACAACTTTACTAGAAGAAGGGATCGGTTGGTGGGATATGTTCTGAGGCATCAAGGGATCACCAATTTAGTATTGGAGGGCAGCGTGGAGGGTAAAAATCGTAGAGGGAGACCGAGAGATGAACACACTAAGCAGATTCAGAAGGATGTAGGTTGCAGTAGGTACTGGGAGATGAAGAAGCTTGCACGGAATAGAGTAGCATGGAGAGCTGCATCAAACCAGTCTCAGGACTGAAGACCACAACAACAACAACTTAATATAATGGTCATGATGTTTTCAACCAAGCGAAAACCAGTTGTTTCCTCAGTTCCTCTCCAACTGCACTATAGGTCCATAACATTGTCGTGTGCGTTTCTTCTGTCGAGCATCCTGCGAGACGTTGTGTTTTTACACTGGAAAGCCACTGTCAACTGCGGGCGGCACCGTTCAAGCGTCTTATATTCCAAGAGGTTATGGGAAACGGGGCAGATCGGTCATTAGAATGTCAGGCTGGACGACATTGTTTCGGTGTCCCGGAATATGAGCCACAAAGTAGAAGATTGCTGAGCTGTAACATGTGGGAAGTTTCACGCATGAAGTGCGGGTAATCTGTACCACGGATGACTCTTTTAGTGAAAGAACACGAAGTTAATATGCAAGATTTTCCCTTATTACGTGTGAAACGAGAGTGTATATCTTGGCACTTTTTTCATGCTCTGGTAATGGGACCTGCGACAGCTGTTGCAAAGTTTTGTTCTTTCCAGTCCAATATCCTAGTAGATTGTTAGTGGTATGAGACTGTTCCAAGTTGAGATAAACTGAAATGGGTGTTCCGGCTCCCGCATTCATTTTATGCAGAGAACCATTATCGAAACCGAGGGATTTAACCTATTTTTAATTTGTTCATGGGAAAATAGTGTCCATTGTTCCATTAAAAAAAAATTTCATTTTTTTTCAGTATTAGATACGCATTGGAAATTACATGACACGTTTCGATCACTCTGGATTATCTTCATAGCTAAAAATTCTGCACGACAGAATTAAAGTACCACTTTTTTGAAACCGGTAATTGTTTCTCACTGCGACGTAGAAGTATGAAATTCGAATTAAAGTTGCCTACAATATTCCTCTCTAAAGCTGAGGAAACGCGGCGCCTTGTGACGTCATCCTAGGGCAACGCAAGGTGTGGAAAAAACACATGCAAATAAATAGCTGTAAGCCATAAATTCATTTGAAATGTATGGTGGATTAATGGTGTCACATAGTCACCGAATTACTCTACAATTTTGCTGAACGCCACCGTGGACGTTTCACACTAGGGAGAGGTCGTCACATCACCACTTCCCCACACTTTATCACATTTTGAAGTCTCTGCGATGGCGCTCAAATCCGTGACACATTGCGTTTGCTCTGTTTTCTTTTGGGTGGCCAAGAATAAGATCTCATATACGCCATCGCTCAGAATCGACACAGAAGCCTCAGAGAGTGGTATAAAGGTAGTAACTGAAACCACCCATTTTGCTGGGGTGTTGACTGCCGCATATGTCGTGGTCGAGAACCTCAGTTTTCAGTGTGATGAACAAGAGGAGAACATTACTCACATCTTTGACGATGCTGACATTACTCTCTAAGGGTATTCTGGGTCTGCGTCCCCACAGAACGTGATCGTAGCGCTCTGGAGTGCAGTGCGACCGCTATCTTTGCTCTGGTGTACAGGTTGGAACCACTAGGGACCGTTCAGTATCCTGCAATGAAATTTGAATGTGATCTGAAGCTGCAAAGGGTGCTTATGTTTTTGAGCTGTCTTGGTTTGCGCCCTTGATCACGGATGGGTGCAGCCTTAACACATGCGTGAATAGAATGGCAAAAGGTCACTCTAAGGCGCTCGGTTCGGCAATAGTAGCACATACCAACATTTATGTAAAAATATTCCTTTACAGAGAATAGCTACGAATTATTCCTAGCTGGCCACAGGCGCGCAACTGGCGTCGGAGGAGTGTCATGCGTTTGCCTATTTGCAGGCATCTAAGTCTACTTCGCCGGTTTTTCATTTCAGATGCTGTAAAGTCCTCTAGATCAAAGCAGCCACTGTGACAATATTTTAAGGCCATTGGCTGAAGGGATGGCTTCTTCTCGCCGGGGGACGGTAGGAACACGAGGTGTAGGAGAAATGACCATGAGCCTCTCCTGCTTAATTATTGAGCTTTCTTTATTGTTTTATTTTCAATCAGTTCGCCAGCCGCTGGTTATGGCCCTGCTCAAGACAAACACGCAACGTTGTGTGAATGTGGTACAGGTAGGCTGTTCCAAAGTTGACGCAGGTGGCAACGGAGTCCGTGTCCACCTCTCATTCTGCTCGTAGACAGGTGCAGCTCGTTCACTAGACTGCTTTAGTGCAAATGTTTTGCACATGCATGAGTTGTTCAGGCATTCCTGTTCGCGGGCGCTCCGCCGGTGGAGTACCATCACGTATGATACGGCCTGGTTGCAAGACTGCCTGAACTTCATCCGTTTGCACAGCGCTGCACACCTTCGCCCGTGTCCAGCCACCAGCCCCCGGGCGGGTGCGTGAGATGGAACATCTCCAAGTACAGTACACCCCCTCGGCCATACAGTTCTCGGTGGCTTAGGTAGTTCAGATGTAGACGTAAAAGTGAGGAAACACAAGTTGGATGAGTGTACTTACGACCGTGGACGATGTGGAAGAGGCAGGGCCGGTCCTGGCGGCCGACGCTGTTGGAGGCCCAGCAGGCGAGCGTGCCGAAGTCGGTCTCGGCGGCGGGCGTGTAGCGCAGCTCGGAGGCGGCGCCGCGCGCTGCGGCGCGGGAGGCGGGCAGAGGCAGCACGTCGCGGCCGCGCTGCAGCGTCCAGCTGAAGCGCACCGCCTCGCCGCCGGGGTCGGCGTCCACCTCGCACAGCGCCGACACCGCCTCGTGGCGCACGGCGCCGACGCGCGCCTCCTCGTGGCCCGGCCGGCACCGCGGCGCGTCTGCAAACACCGCCACGTGCTCGAGGACAGGCTACATAGCGAGTTTAACCCTCCCATCAACAAAGGGACGCACAGGGGCTGGACAAAATACGGCAACACCAAAAACACATTACCAACCCTAATATGATGTAGCAAAACCGTTGGCACTCCAAACAGCTTCCTGTTCGATTTTCAAGGGAATCTCATACTACTCTTCCTTCAAAACAGAGGCAAGTTCAGGCAATGATGGTGGAGGTGCGTAGCAATAACATTCCCTTCTGTCCGAGATAGACCATAAAGGCTCAATAACATTGAGGTGTGGCGACTGTGGCGGCCAGGGGAGCAGCGACAATTCTTGTTCGTGCTCTTAAAACCAGTCGTGGGCAATGCGAGCAGTGCCAAGAGGGGACATGTCGTCCAGGATCGAAGAATCGCCATCTGAGAGCAGTCACTGTAACACTGGATGACCCTGATCAGCCAAAATTCTTCGCTGTAATGCGACCTTGCTGAATATTCATGGGAACCGTGGACGAGCACCACTGAACCACGTATAACTCTTGCGACGTAAACTCGAAACAGTTGCAAACAAGAACGACCCGACCAAATGACTGAGCCGTGGTAAAATTGCTGTTTTGAAGAACGCGCCACAGCGTGTAGTGTGAAGCAGTTGCCCTCCGTTTCTGGCGGTGGCGCCGCTGTGGCAATTGCAGCTTTGGTGTCTCCCTCTCGTGGGAAAGTGCAAAGGTTGCCTGTTGACGTGCACTTAAGGGGCGCTATGAACTCGCCAGTGGGTCAGTTGGTCAGCCAGATCAGTGTGGGGCAGTCAGTGTCTGTCTGTCGTCAGGAGTGCTAGTATGTTTAGGTCGCCAGTCTGCTCCAGTTGCTCAGGCAACGGTCATTGGCGGTTGGATCGATCGTATGAGACACAAGATCCCTTACCCGTCTAGAGGTGTTAAGGAATTTATAGAATTAAGTTGCAAAGGCTGAATTCCTGAAATATGTTTTTGTCTTGCCTACCATCTTGAGAGGCGGTATACGTGTAATGTAGAGCATGTTTGGCTAACCTTGAATATTTTATGTAAGACTGCATTTCATGGATTTTAATTTAATTGGTTATTTTAGTATATAAAATTGCCACCCTTCCGCCGTAAGAGGTTTTTTTTTTTAAGTCAAGTTGCATCTACGGTGGCAAGTTAATCTTTTAATGTTTTGTACAATTTCCATCCCTCCGACGGTGTGCATAGTTTCTGTGCTTGTGTGAGTTGTTAAAAGTTTTAGTTTAAAGTAATCTGGTGTGTTGCAGATTTGCACCAGTGTAGTCATTCAGAGGTTTTTGTGAGCGGTCGTGACTACGACCGTGTCAAAAGGGAGCGCAATGTTCTCAGCCCGAAAGCTCATACTGTCAAAAATTTGTTCTTTCTGCCTCTGAATAAATTGTAACTTGATATTTAGAGTGTGCTTTCTGATTATAATTTTAAATCTGTTTCTAAAAAAAAGGCTTTTAGGAATAAAATTTCCATTTGTTGAAAGAAATTTGATTTGTTTTCATCAGTTACCCACTGGCAACTACTTCCACGCTCACATACTGTGATTAAATGTGTTAATGTTCTTGATGAATCGCTAGCAAATTCTTAAGAAAACTTTTGAAAGTAAATTCGCGGTTCAATAACATTCTTCAATTTTTCTGTAGTCCTGTGTTTTACGTCTGAAGCACAATGTTCTCCTGTTACGCGGGTTTTTATCACTGATGATTTTAGAATTGCAGTTCGCCCTGTAATCCCATGTGTTCCCCAACTTCCTTCGCGTAGTTTTGGTGCTGACATGGTGCGCGAGTGCGACGTTCAGTTCTCCAATTTTTGCGGCTGTCGTCCTCTTTGTCCGCATCTCGTGGTCGTGAAGTAGCGTTCTCGCTTCACACGCCCGGGTTCCCGGGTTCGATTCCCGGCGGGATCAGGGATTTTCTCTGCCTCGTGATGATTGGGTGTTGTGTGCTGTCCCTATGTTAGTTATGTTTAAGTAGTTCTAAGTTCTAGGGGACTGATGACCATAGATGTTAAGTCCCGTAGTGCTCAGAGCCATTTGAACGATTTTTGTCGTTCTCTTTATTTTCATCACAATGACCGGCCGTTACGATCAGTCAACACGAATTTTCGTTCGTGTTGTGTCTTAGCGGGTCTGTTTTTTCCGCTTTTCCTGTAAGCTTCACAAATCTCCGATACGGTCCCTGTTGAAACACCAGACACATCGGCTAGCTTGGTTCGGAAGCACCCAACACACGAGCAGCAAACGCTTCACTACGTTCGGATTCAGTAACGCCGAAATAATACATTCTCGACTACAGAGAACACTGTTCTGACCACGAATGATCTTGCAGTGTACTTCAGACACTGCACAGGTGCCTCGCGTAGTGACAGACAACAAAGAAATCAGCAGGCTTGGACGTCATCTGCATTTATGGCCAAGTATGCCTTTCTTGCCGTGTTTCCATATTTTTGTCCAGCCCCAGTAACAGACCCACAATAGGTGTAAGAGAACCAGTCGTAATTGGCTGTACGTTATTGCTTTGTATCAGTATCCCAATGGCAGACAGAAATCTGCTAATGATTTTTAATTGCAGCTTCTACCTGTACGTTGTGCTGTGATCAAATTTCTTTCTTAACACTCTGCAGCGATCCGCTCCGGTTTGACACATTGAAGTAGTTCGCGCCTGCGGGTAGTGCTGCTGTTTCGCCTTCCCGGATCATTCGTATCAATGAACTGTACGCACGGTTTGACTTTAGCCGTGTCAGTAACAGTTCTCATATTCAGCACATTCAGTGTGATTTAATAACTTGGTTTTCTGAATATTTTGAGGCTTTTCCGCAGTCATCTTCTAAATCCCGGAAGATACATGTGATTTAGACAATATATTCGTAAGGTGCGAAGAATGGCAGTTGACTCTAAACAATAGAAAGTGTAAGGACATCCACACGAGTAGGGAAAAAATCTTTAAATTTCAGTACCACAAAAAAAGATACAAATCTAAAGCTTCTCGATTCAGCTGTACCTCGGATTATGAACTCTTTGAATTGGAACCATCGAATAGAGAATGTTGCGGGGAAGCAAACTAGACTGCGTTTTGTCTTCAACAGAAGCTGACATTATATTTTACTTTTGACTTGAGCATAGCTCTCCACATTTTGACTATTGCTTTTTAGTAATGTAATTTTACGCTTTAGCCACATTTCATTCTGATGAAGACTCCTCTGGCATGTGTCGAAACCTAGGTCAATGTACCTAATGTTTATGTGCAACCGTTTGGGTGTTAAATCCTATGCTGATATTGAACTCTTTATACACCTAATAATTTGCACGGTGCGTTCGCGTTAGTATGCCAGTAAAGAGGTGCGCAACAAATCCTTTTACACTTTTGTTAATTAAACTAACTAAAGCTAGCACGACGTCCTCGTCCGAGGAAGATAGAGTGCCACGATCCTAACGCCGCACCACTTTTAATAGCACGATAGCAAGATAGCTGCCACACGACACGACACGTCCCTTGCCATGAAACGTGCGTAGGTGCCCTAGCTAAAAAGCACAATTAAAGCCAAAAGGGCTGTTATTCACTCATCGCTGGTCTAACTGTTTATCTGCCGAAAAGGCTGAGCCAGCTTAGCAATGTAATACAGGTCAGTATGTATTTTTTAGGAATAGTAATCAGTGGAAATGATCAATTTATTATATATTTCAAATTCCACCAGGAGGTATCGAGTGGCAAATATTCATACCAATGAATCAGAAGCACAAAAGTATTCATGGTGGTTCCAATGGTAAGTTTGAAGATGTCTGTACGAAATTATCAGTAGCAAAATCTGTTAGTAAACACATGCCCTCACGAGGAAGAAATATCCCAAAGGACTAGGGTTTACAACCAAGTTTAGAACACGCACGTAGTTCCACATCTGGAGTCACTTCAGCATCAGTCAGTGTCACTACTTTCATAAAACGCTTCTTCAAGCAGTGGCAAACAGTCTCCGGTACGTTATGCACCTGTAATAGACGTGCCACTCATTTGAAATTATGATACCCAGTTATCATTAGTTACTGCAGCAGTGTTTGAAATGGTGGAGATAGCCTATACTTCATCTGCATAGGAGTCTCCCCGTAGTTATGAATCCTCTGCATGCTCTTCTATAACCGCTTCCCAGCGGTTCATCGTAAGAACAGCCAGAACTTTAGCTGCCATAGAGCTACAGCACCATTATCAGGATATTTAATGTAAATAAATGGAGAGCTAAAATAAGTATTAACGTATGTCTGCATGATTTCCCTCCCCCCCCCCCCCCCACCTATAAAAACTAACCAAAAATATTTACATAATATTACTATTACACTAATGTATGTGCATGAACTGCTTTCGTCATGTATTTTTCCATTAACCATCCTACATGTGCTATGTTCGATAAAATAATTTGTATTAGCTGAGCAGCTGCCCTTTTCGACACAATTTACAACACAATATTATCTGCAAATAGGATTTTGTTCTCGTGGGGGTCCACAGCTTCAGTACGTTCAAAGAACGAAGCTTGGTCCAAGCAGGTTGTAATCTACACCGAAGAGGCAAAGAAACTGGTACACCTGCCTAGTATCGTGTAGGGTCCCCGCGAGCATGCAGAAGTGCCGCAACACGACGTGGCATGGAGTATGTTTGAAGTAGTGCTGGAGGGAATTGACACCATGAATCCTGTGGGGCTATCCATAAATCCGTAAGAGAACGAAGGGGTGGAGATCTCTTCTGAACAGCACGTTGCAAGGCATCCCAGATATGCTGAATAATGTCCATGACTGGGGAGTTTGGTGGCAAGGGGAAGTGTTTAAACTCAGAAGAGTCTTCCTGGAACCACTCTGTAGCAATTCTGGATGTGTGGGGTGTCGCATTGTCCTGCTGAAATTGCCCAAATCCGTCGGAATGCACAGTGGACATGAATGGATGCAGGTTATCAGACAGGATGTTTACATACTGCACACGCACCACACCATTGCAGAGCCTCCACCAGCTTGAACAGTCCCCTGCTGACATGCAGGCTCCATTGATTCATGAGGTTGTCTCCATACCTATAAATGTCCATCCATTTGATACAATTTGAAACGAGCCATCAAAAGTCCAATGTCGGTCGTGACAGGCCCAAGCAAGGCTTAAAGGTTTGCTTCGTTCAGTCATCAAGGGTACATGAGTGGGCCTTCGGCACGTATTCTTAAATTATGAGATGAACCTCTGGTGTAACTTCGGCAGTATATTTTGAGTTCAACACAATCAAACGCCTTAGTTATATCAAAGAAGACGCCTAGAATTCGCAACTTTTTATTTAATCCGCAAAGAATACAGGGTATATCATTTTCAGGTGTTTAACCATTTCTAAAACCAAGCTGTTCTTCTGACTGCAAATTATGAGAACTGATAGATTTAATTACCATTATGCATACAGTCCTCTGAATAATTTCTTCGAACACCAATGGCATAGAAATAGGCCTAAAAAATCTACAGTATTCCATTCTCCTTCCTTTACCTTTTTATGAAATGGTTTCGTTATTGATTTCCTCAATCGTTCAGGAGACTGGCCATTCCAAATGGGAAAAAATTGGTCAGCTGCGAGTAAGACTCGCGGTCTGAGGTTTCCGTACAAACTTATATATCCTGTCCATAATGGTTAATATTCCAAAATGGACTTTCCTTTGTTTAATGATGTAGATAAATAGTGTTCATCAATTATGGGAATTGAAAATCTCGTCGATTTTTGCCTGTTACGGACATTCGCACTGACACTATATCATTCAAGGGGAATTCCAGATCTTTCTAGAACGTTTTAAGTTTGAAGCTGGAACACAAATGTATAAGAAATATCTTTCCCTGTGATATAATTAAAATTAAGTATTTATTGATTCTTGTCTTTAGTTTTACTGTGAAACCTTGTACCTCCCAAGTTTCATGATTCTAGGTCAACAGGAAATACCCTACAGGCTTGCGATTCTCAACACAATTGATATAAGTGGCCATATCTTTCGGTTGCACTGACATAGAAGCTTCGGTTTCCTGCACCAGCTAGAAACCGTACACCTTAGTATGTGACATGAAAATCAACTTTATATATCTATTCGGTTCTGAGAGAAAAAGTTTTTAACAGTCGGACATACTGAGAGACTGAAGTTGAAAAGGTAGTTAACAATAGAATTTACAATCTAAGTACTATGCTAACATATGCACCAAAACGCTTTACTATCCCGCCAGATAGCCCAACATATCGATGAGAGTTCTTACTCTTCAGATACTTAAATTATTAGCTCAATATGTTTTCGTTTAATCAATCTGTGTCATTCTATCAAAGGTAGTCTTTAAAATTATACGTTGTAAATAAATGGCACACTGTATCTCATATTTGTAGTTTCGTTTAAAGAATGAGAACTAAAATACAAGTTAATGTAACGCATTAATGAATTATTAATGTACGGCTGTTGCAAACGTCTGACTCAAAACTTCCTTCCCAGTGGCGCGTTAAAGTGATCTTTCCGAAATGCCTCTCCTTCGCGAAGCGGGAACAAAACGCTGCTAGAGCTAACGGGTTATTGCGCGATAATTTGAGCTCGTGCTGCCAGGCGGCGCTTTGTTAATTGCTGTTTGGAAACAAACTGCTCAAGCAGAGGGAAGGGGCAGAGGGGGGGGGGGGGGCGGTGCGCTGCCGCCTCGTGGGTGCTAAAGGGCGCCGGATGGCGGGTTGCGACCTTTAGGAAGGAATGGGAGTCTACCATAGGCGTGTTTGGATCTCGCTTGAGGTCTCTTTTATTTCTTGCACATACAAACCAATTCACAAGATTCTCACTATATTTGCAGTTTATGATACTATTCTACTCGCAGATGACGTTATCTTGATAAAAGACACCATAGAAAATGCCGAAATCCAAACAGAAAAAAAAATTAAGTTTAGAGGACAAATCTGTACACAGATTTCCTTCCCAAAGGCAGAACTAATAACAAACGTTAAAAATATCCTCAGAATATACTCATCAGTCAAAACAATTTGAAGAAATTCAGCTCATTTAATATTTAGGTGTCTAGGCATTATTTAGGTGTCTAGGCATAAACAACAGTGAAAAGGGCTGCCTAAAGATAAGAGCAAATAAGATGGAAATATAAGAAGGCTTTAGTTGTGGAGACCTGAGTGTCCGTATGTTTCCGAAACACAAAAACTACTGCAGAAACAAAATCATCAAAATAAAAACACGCCTCTTTAGAACCGTACTTGGCTCACGAACAGTGGTAGTCAACCTGATCCCTAGCGACCACCAGAGGGCGTTTCAGCTTTCATGTTTGACAAATGGTTGCTACGTGGTAGGACCATAAAAAAAGTTTGTTAGGTTTTCATAAAAGTTTGGCTAAATTACTTGCTGAGTAATATTGTTATATGCCATAACTCTGATCAATAAATTTTATAAAGTAACTTCCGTATTACCATTACTCTGGAACTAGTGCACGGTTAGATTTTACTACTAACAGGGATACAACAGCCGGCCGGGGTGGCCGAGCAGTTCTAGGGGCTACAGTCTGGATCCGCGTGACCGCTACGGTCAAAGGTTCGAATCCTGCCTCGGGCACTGATATGTGTGATGTCCTTAGGTTAGTTAGGTTCAAGTAGTTCTAAGTTCTAGAGGACTGATGACCTCAGAAGTTAAGTCCCATAGTGCTCCGAGTTATTTGAACCATTTTTGGATACAAAAGTGGCCGCTAGGTAAAAAGGGTTGATTACCCCTGCTGAAGGACAACAGAAATAGATTACAGCAGGCCACGAGGCAGCAGAGAAATCTATGAATCAATGGAGAAGTATGATTACCCCTGCTGAAGGACAACAGAAATAGATTACAGCAGACCACGAGGCAGCAGAGAAATCTATGAATCAATGGAGAACGTAATACACAGTATGCTCAAAAGAATAATACATAAGGAGTTTTCAGATGAGACGGTACAAAACGTCCTAACAGACAGTCCGGCTGAAATGTGCATACGGCTTTATGCAACCAAAGCAATTACTTTTAATGCAAGTACGACTTACATGCACAAACTCAAACAGATCTATATAATTATGATCGTTATTTTGTACTCATTAGAACATTTTCCGTCACGATAAAAAGGGAAGAGTTTCCTTTTATTATTGACAAATGTGACACTTGTCTATGAGTAACAGAAACATGTTTTATGTCAGCTCGCCGAAGTAGTGACGCCATGTTTAATATATTTTTGTTCGACGTTTTTCTTAAATTTTCATTTTCTTTGAGAAAATTGCATTTTCTAGCGTTATATAGTAAATATACATATTTTTTATTTTTAATATTACATCTCTTTGTTTCACGTTAGTGATCAACAATTTTCGAATAAACCCTGAATAAAACATTGGCAATATCAATTTTGCTACAAATACTGTTTACATTTAAATAACACACAGTAGGATTACTTAGTAAAACAAAACATTTCCATAGGTTGTGCAGCCCTTTCTACAGGATGATTTTTTTCCACCGTGTACAAACTCTAGGAATAGATCGATGAGAGGGTACGGAACAAAAAAGTCCAATGAACTTACAACCGCAAATGCATGGTTTCCGTGCTAAAGACCATTCATTCAATCTTACATTGTTACACCATACAGCCACAGTTACAGTATGTGTTGAAAATTGTATCCATGTGCCTCAACGCATGCTTGCTCGCCGTAACATGATGTTCTGTCTCACACTTTCGCGTCGGCTATCTGCATCGGAGATGCGATAAACGAGCAGCTCATGCAACTCAATCCCCTCGTTCGATCCATCTACCAGGGAAGACTCAATTGAGGTGCGTCCGGACGTTAACGGCGAAGTGGGCTGGAGCACCATTACGTAGCAGCTACATAACTCTTCGAATCATCAATGGCACTTATTTCAGAAGGTAAGGCCAAGTCATCCGCAGGAACCGCCGATAGTTCCGGCCTGTTAGACGCCGTGGAAAGAAGACTTGTCCCAAAATACGGTCGCCAGTTTTCCCGGCAGACACATTCCGGCTTCACCAAACCTGATGATTCGTTGTCACCACAGCATGGGCGTTCTCCGTACTATCTTACAGATGACTGTTATAAAAGCTGAAGATACCACTGAGCGTACAGGTGGCATCATCTGTGAATAGAATAGATGATACAAATCCCGAAATTGTGATTGCCAGGTGAAGAATCCACTGAAAAAACCCGTTGAGGAAAGTGTGCTTTCAAGTAAGCCCTGTACACGCTGTAAGTGATAAGGGTAACAACAATTGTCGTGGAGAATGTTCCACATGCTCGTCTGGCTTACGCTGTAGTGGAGTATCAGCTACCCGGGACTGACAAATGGTCGCCATCCACAGTTTTAATCACATTTTCCTTCAAGTCTGTTGTCCGAACATTTCGAGTGCGTCCTTCATGATTTCCCGTTTCCTGAAACGACCCTGTCACAGACATACGGCGAAACACAGTTGCAAACATTGAATGCTGTGGTTGTTGTCGGCTGGGATTGGTTTCCTAATACAGCCTTGCTGTCCGCTAAAAAAAATGTCTTGTGACTAGTGCTCCCGCCGGGTAGACCGTTCGCCGGGTGCAAGTCTTTAGATTTGACGCCACGTCGGTGACTTGCGCGTCGATGGGGATGAAATTATCGTGATCAGGGCCACACAACAACCAGTCCCTGAGCGGAGAAAATCTCCGGCCCAACCGGGAATCGAATCCTGGCCCTTAGGATTTTCTGTCGTGCTGACCACTCGGCTACCAGGGGCGGACTGCTGTCTGCAGCCCCTTGCCATTTGCTTTTCCGTAAGAACTCTCCATGTAGGCGAAATCTAGAATCAAATACGAAACCATTGTGTACAACGCTGTATCACATCCACTACATGGTGAGTGAGTAAGAGAAGTGAATCGGACACATTACCAAAGACTATGGCAGGGCCAGCCGGGGTGGCCGAGCGGTTCTAGGCGCTACAGTCTGGAACCGCGCGACCGCTACGGTCGCAGGTTCGAATCCTGCCTCTGGCATGGATGTGTGTGTTGTCCTTAGGTTAGTTAGGTTTAAGTAGTTTTAAGTTCTAGGGGACTGATGACCTCCAAGTTAGGTCCCATAGTGCTCAGGGCCATTTGAACCATTTTGAACTATGGCAGGAATGACGTGTGGGCCACAGTACCACCCTGTAGGAGTAAAACGTGCATATTGCAACTGTGGCTGCACAGTACAGCGCGTATTAGACCGCAGCCTCTGTAACAATGCATGTTTGAATAAATGGTCTGTACCATGGAAAGCATGCATTTCCGGACATAAGTTCATTAGGCCTTTTTTGTTCGGTATCCTCTCATCTTTGAGTCGCTACAGTTAATATATCGTGGAAAAGAACCACCCAGTATAGCCACACTCGGTTTTTAGACGGTTCACTGCTTTCGGTTTTTGGGGGAACGTAGTGATAAACTGATTGCAGAAGCAAAAAAACAAAGCGATCGATACGAGGTAACATGTATAACAATGGTGTGAACTTAACTGATCGACCCCACTAGGAAAAGTAGCATAATTTACGCTTACTTATGATAGTCTTCGGTAGCTTATAGAAGTTTTAAAACTCTAATAGCACTGATTCAATCCAGCTCTAGACGACCTCCCTGTCTCACAAGCTAGCGCACTGCGCGTTATGCTGTTCGAGCTACTCGGTGAATTTATATCAGTAACTTGTGTAACATCAGGGGCAGAGAAACGTAAACGAGAAAGATGAAAAAGTAAGTCAACTGATTATTTTTTGCAAAAGTAATCACCGTAACTTTAATAAATTTATCCCACTGCGAGACCAGACAGTCAATGCCTGCATGGAAAAACGTTTGCAATTGCCTACGGAACCGCGATTGTACCCAGGCGTGCTCGTCTTCTTCCGAAGCACATCGACAGCCATGAATGTCTTTTTCAGGGATCCAAAAACATGGAAATCGCGTGGAAAGAGAGAGACATCACGACTAAAGGGAAGATCTGTCAGGGCTCAGTCGAAACAACAGACACGCCAGGACCGAGTAAGACGTAATGACCTTCCTCTTTTATTACAAGGTCCAACCTCACAATTAACGTACAGATGTACGTCAAGACTTTGCAAAAACTGAAGCGCGCCATCTAGTCCAAAGGCCTAGCAAAGCTTACGGGCGGAGTCATTATGTTGCAGCATAATGTCCGCTCAGGTTTTGACAAGGTTGCTTCTGATACGCTGCAGAAGTTTAGCTGGTAAGCTCTTACACATTCTCCATACAGTCCCGAAACCTCCGCAAGCGATTTGCGCATTTTTAGGAGCCTGAATAAAGACATCCGTGGCCGTCGATCCGCTTCGAACGTCTGAAAGAACTAACACGATTTTGATCCTGCAGCCGTTACGAATCAAGAAACAAAAGAATTAATGACATTTAGCTGCTTGTGCGCAAAGACTTACATCCAAGAGGAAAGATGAAAATCTGTGTCGGACCGGGACTCGAGGGAGCAGCAGACACGAATTCGAATCCTTGTTCGGAACAAATTTTCAACTTTCCCCGTTGATATAAATCAGTGTCCACTACCAGCTAAATGTCATTAATTCCTCTGTTCTTTAATAAACAGTTTCCTTCCTTTTCTGCCATCTGCCCCGTAGTCATTTGCCTGTCCATTATCTTTTGCCCAGAAACAATCCTATTTCAGTTTCCTAATAGTTTGACAAAACGCAGTCATTTGATATACCTCACAATAACATCTGTTGTTTTTATTGATTAATTTCTATAGCCTCCCACCAACTTTACACTCTGTTCATAAACACTATTTGCATGGGAAAACAACCGGTAATTTTCTGGGAAATCGCAATATCAGTTAGATGCAGCGAATTGCGTGTATAATTCGTCATCAGTTTAGTTAAAAATATATGAAACATAATTTAATTGATTCAGGCATGTCGTAACTCTAACGTAGAGCTTGTTTGACGGCAAGGGAATGACGTCTTAGGCCATAAGAATAAAAAAATCAACAGCCTCAGCCACAGGAGACCCTTGAGCAGTAGTGGGGTTGTGGCGGACAGCATTGGCGCGATGTTGACGGATGCAGCAAGCGGACGTTTCGACAGCTGAAGACGGTAGTGCACTGCTTTTTCCTAGCGTAAAATTGGCAATACTGATTAATCAAGGTGTAGCTGAGCACATATCAGCAAAGCTGTTTTTATACTAAATTCCAAATAGACAAACATCAACCAAATTATTATTCTCTATTTATGAAGTTAAAAAAGACCTCTATCAGCATACGAAACAAAACCGTCGACAACGAACGACACGGCAAAAGGTGAATTTCGGGATCTTCGTTACTAGTGGAGGCTCTATCTAACGCAACTTTATTTCTTTACTTTTCATCAAAGAGGACGTCCACTAAGATCGTAGATCTCAAGTGGAGCTACTGAATCTTGATAGGTATGCTGTTGGGTGGGGCGCAGACAGTGAACACGATGTTGGAAGACTGCAGCTATCAGCCGTACGAAAGATCGTGATATCGTGAAACACTTCAGCCTGTTGATGTCAGCCACATTTTTCAGATTTTTAGAGACAACTTGCAGGCAGATGAAGCACACTGCTTCCTTTGCTTATTTAAGTGCCTTCAGAGGCAACAAGCGTAGTGTGCCTTATATAAGACTTTAGTCCCATACACTTCCATCCTCCGCCATCTTATCCACTGGAGCGTAGGGTGCTGCATGGAATGCAAATAATAGCGTCTACTGTAGAAAATCACATATTTCTGGATAAATCATCAGGGGTTGTCTTCCAGAAGTTCCCCTTTATAAAGGTCTGGCCATATATTCCAAAGTGGAATTAAAAGTATAATGAGTACGACCATCGTTCATACTTTACCTTCACTCGATGCAAAGGTATTTGCTGTGTACTATTCGGAATGTTAAAAAACCAGGGAATAAATTCCATCTAGTAGAGGCTGCTGCTGAGAATAAAAACTATAGGGGAAGAAAGAGATTGGAATACACCCAACAAAAATTGAGGACGTCGGGCGCAAGTGCTGCTGAGTAGTGAAGAAGTTGTACAAGAGAGAAATTCGTGGCGGACCGCAGCAAACCAGTCAGGAGACTGATGACCTAAGAAAAATTCACGGTAGTTGTTGAGTGTCTCATTAATACAGACGTGCTAAGACGCTAATTTAACAAGAACTTTTAAGAGAACAAACATTAAGACTAACAAATGTTGCTTTCTGCAGCTTAATTTCTTATTCTCACAAGAAAAACACTTATGAGAAAACATGTGGATAAAAATAAAATTTATGTAGTTCGGTAGAGTCTAAATTTCTGCAGCCCTATTCTTAATGATTTGACCTTTGCCACTGTAACAGTAAAAGTCCATTCTGTGAAACAGACGAAATCCGCGGAACACGAAGAACCCACAAAACGTTGCAGCGAAAGTCTTTGAAGGAACGTAGCTGTTCTGTTCGCTTGAGTCTTACTGTAATTACCCTCATCTGCTATGGCCTTAATGATATCTTCTTTCTACTCCCGTCGCCGAACGCTAATCTTCTGTTGCTAGACAGTGGGTTTGCTCGTTAGCAACGACAGTCTTTCTTTGGCTACTCATTAACTGTGAATCCTGGCTGCCTAATTATCCCCGTTAATTACTAATTACGGATAATATTGATGCTACGTAGCTCCTCGATGGAATGGCTGCCTGTCGCTGTCCGCACAAGCCTTCTCTTGAGCATTGTGATGCCTACAAATCTGGGCGTTCGTTTGCTTTGCTTCTTATAGAGGAGATAAAATTCCACGGAAAGAAACAATAGGCGAGCTTTGTCTACACAGTATAACCGTAGATGAAAGTTCTTCATTGCCGATGTTAAAAGATAAAAACAAGTGGTATTACGAAGTGACACCCTAATGCACTTTTTGCAACGCACTTCGCATATATATTAAATATTAATAAAAACTGAAATACATGGCCAATAGCTAATGACCCGACGCCGCTAATTTAACGGGCCACTTATAGTAATGGGAAGATTTCAGAAAATTAAACCTCTAGGGCCAATACGTGCTCATCCTCCCTCACAAAACTATTACTTATTTTTAACTAGCTAACCAACCAGGCGTTGCCTCGGTATTCATTTTGCGAATTTCCTTTCAAAAGCCAAAACAAAAAAACCAACTTTTTTTGAAGTGTAGTATCGGAAAAATTTTATTTGCATGTATTCCTGAAAACACCTTAGAAACTATGAAACAGTCGTACAAAGGAGTATCGATAATGTACCAATATATAAGTACAATTGCTTCGCGTGTCTAGAACGCGACTTCGTAAACGTCTCTGTGGTAACACATCTTCTACCTCCACAGACTGCTATTGTTTCTGCCTGTAGTCGTTTGCGCTTGCAGTTGACTGCTCTCAAAACACTGGCATATATCAGAGATTTCCTGCTGTATGAGTGTTGTATTAGCAAAACATAAATGTACGAAAACTTCATGCACGATGCGCATGTCAGTGTTTATAACGTCATATGCATTGGACAATGTGTCGTACAATGAAATATTTGTGTAGGTACATTCACCGACATATGTGGATACCCTCTGCGTTGCGAATAAAGTTAACAGAAAAGAAGCAATAAATTTAAACGTCATGCACAATGCCAAAGTTTTTCACGTATCTCGTTGCTGATGATGTGTTACCTCTTTATCTACGAGAGGCAGGTGCGTCTTACCCCCACAGCGTTTGTTGCCTGACAGTAAGGGATATATTTCCCAAGTTTGGTTGGAATCGGGTAAGTGGTTTAGATGGAGATGTGGAACACACGCACATACTGTGTTGAGCCAAAACGTTATCACCTGTTTAATAGCTTGTTTGTCCGTCTTTGCAACAAAATACATCACTGAAGCTGCGTATCAGGGATCGGACAGTCTATTGGTAGGTTGTTCGAGGTATCTGTCATCAGATGTCTACGCACAGGTCAAGTAATTCGCGTAAATAGTTGACCGCTGATCTGCGTACGCGACGGTGGCGTCAGATAGCGACCCAGATGAGTTTCATAGTATATACATCAGTCGAATTTTGTTGCCGAGACCAACATCAATTCGCTATAATGTTCCTCAAACCGTTGCAGCACAGTTCTGACTCAGAGACACCGACAATTATACTGCTGAAAGACGATATCGCCGTCGGCGAAGACATCAGCCATGAAGGGATTCAGGTGGTTCGCAGCTGTCAGCGTGTCTTGGATTATTGTCGTAAGTCCCATGCAATCCCAGGGGAATGTCTCCCATAGCATAATACTGCTCCCACCAGCCTGCGTCGTTGGTGCGCTGCACGTTTAGAGCCACCGTTGGCATCGATGAGGCGATTTTTGGAGTTGACTGGCAACTGAGTGCAGCAAAAATGTGATTCACTCGAAGAGCTGACACTTTTCCATTGATCGACGGTAGAATCCCGATGGTCCTGTGCCCCCTGCACTAGTAACGGACGATGTCGTTGGGTTAACATGTGAACCTATAGGGGTGATCTGCTGCGTGGCTCTATGTTCAACAACGTATGATGAACGGTGTACCCCAAAACACTTGTGCGTGCACCAGCATTGTGATCTTTCGGCAGAGATGGCATACATCACCATCGATCCTACTTTACACAGCAGACAAGCCTCAGAACTGCAAGTTCTGTGAAGCGTCGTGGACGTCCAACCATTTAGCTCCTGGTGGTAGTTTCACCGTCCATCTACCTCTTTCCGAAGGTGCTCACGACAATAAGATGTCAACATTCGACCAGCTTCACCGTTTTTGAGATAATAGTTCACAGGCTTGACGAAATGACAATTTACCCCTTGTCAACGTATATTATCTCAATACATTTTCCATTTTCAGCCCATATCGGCGATAGGTTGATCCCCTTCCGTGTCGGCCCGCTTACTTACTTTTGTTACCGCGTCACGTGCCCGCAACGCCAACGTCGCGGAGGGCAGTGGTCATAATGTTTTGGCTGATCACTATGTACACACACACACACACACACACACACACACACACACACACACATCCACTTTTCAATACGTATGTATATATGGATTTTGTGTTCAAATTTCATACTGGAAAACACTAACATTGTCGTCTAGCAAATCGTGCTGTTGTAAAACATTATATTATATGACAGAAATATAAATTAATGTCATTAAATCATATTCAAGAATTGATACCCATTATTATCATCGTTACCATCACCACACGACCACATTGTGTTTATACTGTCTATCTCCGTCTTTTTGGCCTAGTGTGTCCCTTGTTCAATCGTCTGCAACACACAGCTGGTTAGACTGATCGCCAGCTCATCTCGCAATATAACGTAAGTGTTCAAGGGATCTGAATTCTGTTGCTCTCCTTTCATCAAAGGTCTAGACACTGACTTCCCAGACATTCTTACCACGTGACTATCCAAATTGGTTCATTTGCTTCTCAAGATGCTTGTAATCCAGTGTTGTCCAATCACCTAACATACAGGGTTAGTCACCTAACTTTACCGCTGGATATATTTCGTAAACCACATCAAATACTGACGAACCGATTCCACAGACCGAACGTGAGGAGAGGGGCTAGTGTAATTGTTTAATACAAACCATACAAAAATGCACGGAAGTATATTTTGTAACACAAACCTACGTTTTTTTAAATGGAACCACGTTAGTTTTGTTAGCACATCTGAACATATAAAGAAATACGTAATCAGTGCCGTTTGTTGCATTGTAAAATGTTAATTACATCCGGAGGTATTGTAACCTAAGGTTGACGCTTGAAACCTCCGACGTTCAGTTGCGTGTTGTAATAAACACGGGCCACGGTCGGCGAGCAGCATCTGCAGGGACATGTTTACGATGACGACCGTGTTTACGAGTGTGGCTGTAGTGCACTGTTGTGGTTTGGTCTAGCTGTCGCAGTGTCCGCATGTAGCGCTTGCTGCTATTGTTATTCTGCATTCGTCTCCGCACGCAGACCAACTGTAGTACACCGTGTTACCAGACGTCTGTGATAGTGTAGTGTTGTAGGAACTGTGACCATGGCGTATTCGAACTCTGAAAAGGCGGAGATGATACTCATCTATGGCGAATGTCGACGAAATGCAGCTGAAGCCTGCAGGGTGTATGCAGAACGGTACCCGGACAGAGAGCATCCAACGTGCCGCACATTGCAAAACATCTACCGCCAACTGTATGCAACAGGTATGGTCGTAGCACGCAAACGGGTCCGTAACAGGCCCGTCAGAGGAGAAGCTGGGGCAGTTGGTGTGTTAGCTGCTGTTGCCATGAACCCACACATGAGTACACTGGACACTGCGAGAGTCGGTGGACTGAGTCAAAGTAGTGTCATGCGCATACTGCATCGTCACCGCTTTCCCCCGTTTCATGTGTCGCTACATCAGCAATTACATGATGATGACTTTAATCATCGAGTGCATTTCTGTCAATGGTCATTAACAGAGAATGCGTTGCAGTTCTACCTGTTTACCGACGAAGTGGGTTTCACAAACCAAGGGGCAGTTAATCTACGGAACATGCATTACTGGTCCGTGGACAATTCTCGCTGGCTCAGACAGGTAGAGCGACAGCGACCGTGGACTGTAAACGTATGGTGCGGAATCATTGGCGACCACCTCATTGGTCATCACTTCATTGCAGGGGGCCCAAACAGCTGCAACATACATCGCGTTTCTACAGAATGATCTGCCAACGTTGCTCGAAAATGTCCCACTGGAAACGCGTCGACATATGTGGTATCAGCATGATGGTGCACCTGCACATTCCGCAATTAACACTAGGCTGACCCTTGACAGGATGTTCGACGGGCGTTTCATAGGACGTGGAGGACGCATAAATTAGCCAGCCAGTTCTCCTGGTCTTACACCTCTGGACTTCTTTCTGTGGGGTGCGTTAAAGGAGAACGTGTACCGTGATGTGCCTACAACCCCAGAGGATATGAAACAACGTATTGTGACAGCCTGCGGCGACATTACACCAGATGTACTGCGGCGTGTACGACATTCATTACGCCAGAGATTGCAATTGTGTGCAGCAAATATGGCCACCACATTGAACATCTATTGGCCTGACATGTCGGGACACACTCTATTCCACTCCGTAATTGAAACCGGAAACCACGTGTGTACGTGTACCTCACCCCTCATGGTAATGTACATGTGCGTCAGTGAAAAAGACCAATAAAAAGGTGTTAGCATGTGGACGTAATGTGCTGTTCCAGTCTCTTCTGTACCTAAGGTCCATCACCGTTCCTTTTGGATCCCTACGTAATTCGGTGCTCTCCAATACACACGATCGAACAGCGGAGGAGTGGTACTCAAGCGACAACTTTAGGTTACAATATCTCCGGATGTAATTAACATTTTACAATGCAACAAACGGCACTAATTACGTATTTGTTTATATGTTCAGATTTGCGAACAAAACTAACAGGGTTCCATTCAAAAAAACGTAGGTTTGTGTTAAAAAACATACTTCCGTGCATTTTTTTTATGGTTTGTATTAACCAATTACACTAGCCCCTCTCCTCACGTTCGGTCTGTGGAATCGATTCGTCAGTATTTGATGTGGTTTACGAAATATATCCAGCGGTAATGTTAGGTGACTCACGCTGTATATATTGGCTTGTAAATTTCTTTCACTCTCCTCTAAGGTATACAAAACCATGGTTTCCCCTTATCGCCTTTTCTTTGAGCACGTGTAGTTTTTTTTCCCTCTCCGACTTCCTTGTTATCCATCTTCCAAAGCCTTGGACTACAATTGAGGCGAAATGTCTTGTTCTGCTTCTAACCTATATTTTTCATTACTTGTATCTTACAATATTTCAGAAACTGGAAAGTAATGACTACTCTGTCTTTTCTCATCGTTTGAACCGAAGTCTGCTTGACTGTCTGCAGGATGCCAAAATTTTTACACTTTAGGTAGTTACGTACACGGACGTGACCCAGTACCAGTATTTATGAAGGAATAAACTTACAAAGCTAAACGACACCCCGATTCTCGCAACATGGGGCCCCCCCTCTTGGTGGGGTGTGAGTGACCTGCTGCTGCTGGCTAATCTTCTCCAGCCTGCTCCTCTTTACTGCGTAAGAAAGGTACTGTTAGTCCGATAAGCTAGGATAAGAGTTTTCAGTTCCAAACGTGTAATAGGCAGGCTATACTAGCCAGATATTCTGTTTCACATGTTCTAGTTCTTTGATTTGGATTTCATTTTTGATACAATACCATTAAAAGTCATTTTTAGTTTTTGTTCTAGCTTACGCGACAGACATGTCCTGTCCAAATTTCAGTAAATTTGTTTGTGATCGTTTTGTGAAATTCTGAAAAACTATTGGAAATGTATAAACAAAGTAAAATGGGATGGAAACGTATTTTTGAGTAGTCATTGTAATTATAATGATCGTAGCGATGGATATTCAGTTTGAGGGGGAGTACTTCTAGGCGTACGTCAATGTAAAATTTTACATGAGAGATGAATTCTCCTGCATTTGTTGCGCCAAACGAAGTCGTTTGGAAGCAACTGTTGTATTTCTGGATTTGCGTTAGGAAATTTGTAAACTCGGGTGACGGGATCAATGACGACAGTTTGAAGTTGCCAATTTCGAAATAAAATCCAGGCATTTCGTTTTATTATTTCAATGCATTATAATATGGGAAGACAACGACCATCGATCCAATCTGCACCGCAATCAACTTACACGTTGTAAAGGAATGCAGCTCGATGAGTTTTCAACGGAACATTTGTTTGTCTTCTTGCACGACTATTGGTTTCTATCGACCAGTGTTGTCTCAGCCGACGCTTATTATTCCGTTTCCATATTCTCTTTCTTCTCGTGTATGTGCTCAACGTATTTGTGACAATCAATTCCGTTCTATTTCGTCTCACTCATCACATTTCTCTGCAATTTGATTAAATCGAAAATTCGTTTCATTTTAGCATTGCGAGTTCTGTGACTTAAATTTCTCCATTCCATAATGATTATTTCCAGTTTGTCCGAATTTTCCGAGTGTCATTTGTAGTTGCCCCGATTGTTTTTCCCGATAACTTTTCCAGGACCATAACGAACAAAACAGAAAGAAGAATTACGCATATCCATGATTCGAATAGTTAGTAATAGCCATGACTTCATATAAAAATTCGATAGCAATAAACGCTTTGAGGTTTTCCCGGCAGCTTTGCCAGTTTTTGTCTCGCTGAAAACCATATTGGAACGTTTATAAAAATATTTTTAAAACAAAATATCCAAATCAGTTCTTAAGTTCTCAATTGATGCACTTACCGACGAACGACGAAATTTTTATTTATATAGATTTATCGCTCTCCCCAAATTTTGATAGTAAACCTCTTCCTGATATGCAATGCCTCTCTTGTAGCGTCTGCCTCTGCAGTTTACTACGCATCTCTGTAACGGTCTCGCTCCGACCAAATGATCCTGTGACGAAATGCGCCTTTCTTCGTTTCTACGTGTAAGGATCCCAGGTAGAGGAATAATACTGAAGAATCGAGCAAGCGCTTTGTTAGCCACTCCTTTCACGGAGGAGTTACACTCTGTCAAGAGTTTCCTATGAATCTCGGTCTGGCGTCTGCTTTCCCTACGATTTGTTTTGTGTGGTCACTCAAGGTCGCTCTAGATGGTTACTCCTAGATAATTTACAGTATATATGTTTTCAGTAATTTGTCACCAATAGTGTAGTTGTACGGTGGTGGATTTCTTTTCCTATGAAGCACTCCGTCTTCAGGCCACGAGTGGCCTACCGGGAGCATCCGACCGCCGTGTCATCCTCAGGGGAGGATGCGGATAGGAGGGGTGTGGAGTCAGCACAACGCTCTCCCGGTCGCTATGATGGTATTCTTGACCGAAGCCGCTACTATTCGGTCGAGTAGCTCCTCAATTGGCATCACGAGGCTGAGTGCACCCCGAAAAATGGCAACAGCGCATCGTGACCGGGATGGTCACCCATCCAAGTGCAGACCACGCCCGACAGCGCTTAACTTCCGTGATCTCATGGGAACCGGTGTACCCACTGCGGCAAGGCCGTTGCCTTCTCTTCCTATGTATGTGCGATTATTTACTTTCAGGGTCAAATGACAAAGCCTGCACCATTCATTCATCAAGCCGGCCGCGGTGGTCTAGCGGTTCTAGGCGCGCAGTCCGGAACCGCGCGGCTGCTGCGGTCGCAGGTTCGAATCCTGCCTCGGGCATGGATGTGTGTGATGTCCTTAGGTTAGTTAGGTTTAAGTAGTTCTAAGTTCTAGGGGACTGATGACCACAGATGTTAAGTCCCATAGTGCTCATAGCCATTTGAACCATTTTTGAACCATTCATCAACCCTCTGCTTTCTCTTGGAGTATTTATTTGGCAATTAATTTGAAACTTAAATTACCGTAGCTCAAAGGAAAATTAACAACTCTAACACGATTTGCCTGTGGGATGGTTATTAGGAAACGGTCCTAAATATATGATTAGCTGGATTATTTGTTAATTGTTCAACTCTCTGTTGGAAACCTTGCGTGGGCACACACGTTTGAGTTGGGGATGGCAGTTGTCGCTGAAACAACCAGTTTTCGGTTATATCGGATTTTTTAACTTCAGTTTAACCTGACTGTTCAAAACGCATAAAATAAACGGTTTATGAAATCACTGATCTCTGGCTTTTTATTGCTGTTATTTCCTGCAATATACGTAGACATCTAACAAAAAATTGAAAAATTCTAAGACCCTCTCAGCCTTTTGCATTAAACATTTCAAGATAAATAGAAACAAAATACGAAATAAAATAGGCAAATAAAAGACAACTTGGTCTGTACACAGTTAGATGCTGTTCTCAGAAAGAACTGAAGGGTCAGATACTTCAAAAAATTCACTAGTATTCTAATACTGAGTCTAATATGTTTAAATATACGATCAAAATTCATATTACGAGACTAATACCAATATCTGGCCATTACAAATAATCGGTGCCAAAGGGTTAGTACTGAGACTGGAGAACATTTTTCATGTTGTCCATTTCCGAGGGCTGCAAGTAGATAGAAACATATTGTGTCGACACAGACAACAGATCAGCTACGTTCAATTTTGACTGTAAACAATGAATAAATTGCTAAATTTTTAATCTATTACTGTTGCCATTACTTCCTTTATCTTTTCCTATATCACAGAAATAACAAAGAGACAACAAACTTCAAGTTAAAATCTTCTGGGTTATTAGGCCGCGTCATGTTTCTTCTAAAATGATCGACGTTTTGACCCCTCTGCTGGGATATTCCTCAGGATCTTCTGGTGTCCACTACAGCTAGAACACTGTCAGAGACGAGTGTCGCGTCCGCTTATAAACGCGTTCGTGTTGGAGAAGTGATAGTACTGGTTAAAATTCATATGTCTACCAGTACTATCACTTCTCCAATGTATACTGTGTTGATCTGTAACTTGCCTGTTTTCATCAGAAACATTATCATCCAAAGACGATATCAATCTTTCAGAAGCCACAGAATTTCCTACCAAAATCGTTCATTAAAATAGTTTTATCTAAAAAGCAAAAGTTTTATCATTGTTGTTATGGCATATTGATATATCAGTTTTGTACCGGATTATATGTGTAGCTGTCACTGCCAAATGTAGATGTTCGCATGCCGTCAAGGAATGTAGAACGTCGATGGAAACTGTCAGGATGTGCCATATTAAAAAAATGGTTCAAATGGCTCTTAGTACTATGGGACTTAACTTCTGAGGTCATCAGTCCCCTAGAACTTATAACTACTTAAGGGGCTCCGGAACGCCCTATACTTGCAATGTTAAAATAACGCTTATAAATTACATCTTTCCTCACAAAGTATTTGAGGTAGGAAGTTGAACTTTTTACAGATTATTTATTGGAATATGGGCTACAACTTAACACAGGGATTTTACAAAATTTTAGTTCAGTTATTAAAGATGATTTTTTTTCAATTGTAATGAAAATTAACAACATTTTTTTGCAATTTTTTATTTATATATTCAAAAATATACAGTTTTTTGGAAAAAGGCTGTGTTAAATTATGCAGAAGGTACTGTGTAACATTTACTGAAAGTTTGAAACAAATATGTTTGGAACATCCTTAGAAAACATGTAATTAGTATGAGAAAATAAAAGTTTTGGGAATCGAGCGACAAAGATTGGATTAACTTTTTAGTGCATTCCAGGTCCATAGGATAGATTATCTTCATCCTCTGCAAACTCCGCCTCCAGCTTCCTCTTATTCCTCCACCTGTTTACTCTTGCTTGTATTTCTAGACTCTTTACAGCCCTGTCTGCAGCCCGAAGGCGTTCCTTGTCTAAAGCAAGCATCGCTCGTTGTTGTGTTCGTAGATTTTGCTACCATTTTCTTCAGTTGCAGTTACTGCAACACTGTTCCAAAAGGTGGTCATGTATGAACACTTATCACATTTCAGTTGTATTTCACTAGCAAGTCCTACGTGCTTTATTATGGAGAGTTCCAGACCAACTTCACTGCAATGAATACATCTTACACAGTTTGAAAAAATTCCTTTGAGAACCGACATATCAAATATTTCATTCACATCCGATTCGCCCATAAAACATTCATAGTTTTCACTCATTGAACCAAGCTTCTTCTGTGAAGTATTTTCTTTCCCACTTTGACTGCTATGGGCAGGTGTACTTGAGAGGTTAGGTTCACTCACTTGGTTATCGTCTTTATTGTTTACAGTAATAACACATACCTTTGGCTTTCCAACATTTCTCCTTTTCTTAAAAGCCTTCAGAGGATTTCTAATAACTTTACTTTTACTCATTATTATACTTCAACAAAACAGAGACTAAAGAAACAGAATTAATTACGAATATTTTCGAGATAACGACAGAGTAAATAAACATGAAACAATCGACAATCACACCAGCGATATATATTGAACCATCACAGGTTAGCCACAACACATACTTTATCTCACATCACTAAAATGTGCCTGATGAACACGGACGTTAATAATAACACCATTTGACAGCAGTTTAACAGCGCCACAGTGGGTCACGCCCATGTAGACCACATTTCAAAACAAATTTAAAAATAGTTGTAGTCTTCGGAATTGAATAAATTATATATCTATTAAAAGGTAATAGTCTGCAGATTCAGAAAACGCAAAAAAGTAAAAATTGAACTTTTCATGATTTTGAGCCTTTCCGGAGCCCCTTAAACCCAACTAAACTAAGGACATTACACACATCCATGCCCGAGGCAGGATTCGAGTCTGCGACGGTAGCGGTCTCGCGGTTCCAGACTGTAGCGCCCAGAACCGCTCGGCCGGTGCCATATTAAAACTTGGCCATGATCTTCTAGAGTTTTATTTTTCCGAGCTACAGTGATTTGTTCCTCTGTCTACGTCACAGGGTCCCGCAATGCCGAGGATGCCACTTCACTGTCTACAAAACAGCTTGGCGCAGAAGGGTTACCTCAGCGACCTGTGCAAAGTACTGCGGCGTGCGGGCCATGTACAACCGCAGAGTTTTGACGACATCAGGTTTGCGCCAGCAGCTGACTCAGTGCTCTTCATCCCCGTTGCCTCAGCGCCACTCGCTGGGAGCTGTAGGGCAGCCCACTGCATTCTTCTTCTCCGTCATGGTTAAGATCGCAGGCGACACAAGCGCTTGCGATCTGACAGCGCAATCTGCGGCCTTCGCCTTGGGATGCCTCTGACATGTGTTGTGAGCCAACAAGACTGCTAGCAATAGCAAGTCATCGAGTGGCCCGCCACTGGCTGGCTAAGGACCCCGCGTTGGCCTCGAACCAGTGAACCGCCATGGAATGGAATGCTGGCGCCCCCTGTGCTGCTGCGTGTAGCCGGTGGTGTGACACTCCCTGCCGTCCAGGTGAGCTGCCACACTTGAATCCCCCTCGTCAGAAAACCAGCACCTATTTATACGTGGCTGTGTACCTCTATTTTGGTAACACGCCACTGAAAGCCACGTACTCATAACACCTAGGTTGTGCCAGTGGGCCCCTTCTGCGTGTAACTTGCACCATGCAAACTGCTGTGTTTACTCTTTTCAGCGGTTCGACGGACCTGTGGCATCCATTCTACTTCGCAACCACTGGTCAGCGAAACTTACTGTCAACAGGCCCACGCCTGGCTGTAACTTATGCACTCAGAAATATTGCACTGAACCTAGCTTTCCTTTCTTAAATGGTGGTGCCGCTACACGTGTAATAAACATAAATACCCATTGTAATCGAGAGCAAACAGACACCGAACAATACTGTTTATTCAAAACTAAAATACGGGTATCGATTTCACCCGCTCGCTTTTTTCCATCCCTAGTATGAGCTTCGACAGGTGGGCAATGCGGAAAGGGTCCTTGTGTCACAAAACGGGGCCCTATGATCTTGATGAATATACGGATGGATTACGGTTGCTGTAAGCGTATAAACATATGAAAATGAGTGGGCAGTTGCTTACAGTTTTGTTAGCCATTGAGAAACAACTGGGGAATTGTCAGGGGGGCTATTTCTACTCATGTTAACGTACTGTAGATGGTAATACCTCACTCACTGATATTGAATGGTGATCAGTTAGCAAGTGAAATGTATCGTTTGTTGATTGTTGGATGAGGTTTTTCTACCATACCATCTGCGTGTACCTTAATTCATCAGTCATAGTGATCATTTCCCCAAGTATGGAGCGTCGATGGCGGTATCCTGTGGCAGCGACGGGCATAGATACAACGGGGAGCGCTACATTCCCTGTACGGGGGAGACCGTTTAGGAATGGCTGTATTTCTATTACGGTTCAGTTTGTGAGTGAACTGCTACAAATAATTTCCTCTATCCGTCAACAGCATCCCTTGTTACCAAAATCCTGTTGCCATCAGTAGCTCATTTTTTCCAGTGGGAGCTTTCCTTTAGACAAGCTGCTCCTGGTCCAAAGAGTTCGAACACTTTTAGAGCAGGAGAGACTCGATGAAGAATAGTATTACGTAGGAATTGGTACTCAGATCGTCAAACTGTACGGGTTTTTCAGTCAAAACCAAGAAAAATGTTGAGACTTATACAGAGCAATTGAAGCCAAAAATCGCTTATCTGCCTTATTATCCGGAAAGATTGGTCGGTTTCTACGGAAACATGGTCTCCAGTGTATTTCGCGCCCTTCGTCTTGCATAAAAAGTACTCTTTGGAATGTTGGACACAGTTTTGGTCCTCGATGCCAAATGCGTACCGCAATCTACTCTACTGTGACGCGCCTTACGCGGGGTAGTCTGTCGAAACAGTCAAGGAGAGTTACAAGGAACATCAGCGAAGCATTCGTTTCAAACAGCCGCGGAAATCAGCTGTTACCGAACTTTGCCTCTAAATGAAATGAAAAGGCAAGTATCGTTATTTCTGGGAGGATATAATTAAGGAATCTACCGAAATAAACACATCAGTAAGGCCAGAACAAAGTCTGTGAGTCCAGTCAACGAGTGAGAAAAAAAAGACGTAACAGCAAAACTTGCACGACCTGAAGAGGACAGCTTTGTCGATTATCGATATACTGTGCATAAAACGGACATAAAAACTGGACGCACTTGGAAAACTCAGTGCTTGGATCAACTGGGATTTGTAGTTTTCCATGTGTTTTATGAACAATCATCATGTCTAAGCGCCCAGAAGTACAGAGATTTTCATATTTTGGGTTTACTCTACCGTCTTCTCAATCCTTGCCCTCATTCCTGTTTATCTTTAATTATCTAACAACACAGCAGAAATAATCATTCTCAGCAAAGGAAAATTCTTCCTATATCACTGCACAACACTGCTATGTTTCCTAAATTCGACTTTGGAACAATTTTCGTCAAAAGATAAGAGAAATTATAATCCCTTCAAACTTCAAAAGACTGTTAATGGTCCATCTTCCTTCACAATGTCCATCTCTTTTCGCAGATCACTCTGAGCAGCCTTCCCTCCTCCACCACGTTTAACTCTCACTGCCTACAGAGATATCTATTAAAAATCTCTGTTTCCTAGCAGCCACTGTGACTGTCATTTCAATCCCCTCCTCTTTCAGTATCCCTTCTTCTTCTAACATCGTACAAGATTTCAAAAGTGCTACAGTAATCAGTATCATTCTTAATGTCTGCGTCATTATTAGTGTTACTATGATTATTACACATTATCAGTTTTTGTTAATAGTGCAATTATAATTATTGAGCTTGTTACATAATAACTAATTAATATACACTCCTGGAAATGGAAAAAAGAACACATTGACACCGGTGTGTCAGACCCACCATACTTGCTCCGGACACTGCGAGAGGGCTGTACAAGCAATGATCACACGCACGGCACAGCGGACACACCAGGAACCGCGGTGTTGGCCGTCGAATGGCGCTAGCTGCGCAGCATTTGTGCACCGCCGCCGTCAGTGTCAGCCAGTTTGCCGTGGCATACGGAGCTCCATCGCAGTCTTTAACACTGGTAGCATGCCGCGACAGCGTGGACGTGAACCGTATGTGCAGTTGACGGACTTTGAGCGAGGGCGTATAGTGGGCATGCGGGAGGCCGGGTGGCCGTACCGCCGAATTGCTCAACACGTGGGGCGTGAGGTCTCCACAGTACATCGATGTTGTCGCCAGTGGTCGGCGGAAGGTGCCCGTCGACCTGGGACCGGACCGCAGCGACGCACGGATGCACGCCAAGACCGTAGGATCCTACGCAGTGCCGTAGCGGACCGCACCGCCACTTCCCAGCAAATTAGGGACACTGTTGCTCCTGGGGTATCGGCGAGGACCATTCGCAACCGTCTCCATGAAGCTGGGCTACGGTCCCGAACACCGTTAGGCCGTCTTCCGCTCACGCCCCAACATCGTGCAGCCCGCCTCCAGTGGTGTCGCGACAGGCGTGAATGGAGGGACGAATGGAGACGTGTCGTCTTCAGCGATGAGAGTCGCTTCTGCCTTGGTGCCAATGATGGTCGTATGCGTGTTTGGCGCCGTGCAGGTGAGCGCCACAATCAGGACTGCATACGACCGAGGCACACAGGGCCAACACCCGGCATCATGGTGTGGGGAGCGATCTCCTGCACTGGCCGTACACCACTGGTGATCGTCGAGGGGACACTGAATAGTGCACAGTACATCCAAACCGTCATCGAACCCATCGTTCTACCATTCCTAGACCGGCAAGGGAACTTGCTGTTCCAACAGGACAATGCACGTCCGCATGTATCCTGTGCCACCTAACGTGCTCTAGAAGGTGTAAGTCAACTACCCTGGCCAGCAAGATCTCCGGATCTGTCCCCCATTGAGCATGTTTTGGACTGGATGAAGCGTCGTCTCACGCGGTCTGCACGTCCAGCACGAACGCTGGTCCAACTGAGGCGCCAGGTGGAAATGGCATGGCAAGCCGTTCCACAGGACTACATCCAGCATCTCTACGATCGTCTCCATGGGAGAATAGCAGCCTGCATTGCTGCGAAAGGTGGATATACACTGTACTAGTGCCGACATTGTGCATGCTCTGTTGCCTGTGTCTATGTGCCTGTGGTTCTGTCAGTGTGATCATGTGATGTATCTGACCCCAGGAATGTGTCAATAAAGTTTCCCCTTCCTGGGACAATGAATTCACGGTGTTCTTATTTCAATTTCCAGGAGTGTAGTTCTTAATTCCCCCATTATTTTACCATCATTATTAGTTTTGAACGTGGCTGTTATTCAGCGATTTGTATTGGTTTCAATCTAAGATCAAACATCCAACCTGTTGCACATAAACGTTAAGTTCGTACATTGACCTAAGTTTAGAAACCTACTAGCGGTCTCTTCATCAGAATGAACAGTTACTACGTCGTAATAATACATTGCTAAAACTCAATAGTCAGAATTTTGAGTAGCGGCGCTCAAGTCAAAGGTAAAACAAAACGTTTTAGCTTTTGGCAGTTGTACCCAACTAGGAATAAGATCAGACGACTTGAGTATAGCTGATAAGAATTCTAACTATTGCTTTTTACCAATGTAATTTTACGATTCAGCAACTGTTCATTCTGATGACGACACGAAACCTAGGTCAATGTACCTAAAGTTTATGTGCAACCAGTTGGATGTTTAATCTTGTATTGAAAATCATTATTAGTGTTACTACTATTGTTATGATTGCCAATTATTATTTTTATTAATTACGCAAATTATTATTATTGTGGTTGTAATGTAATTTTCTGCATGTGTTGTTCCTAGTCAGACACAAGAGAGGACCTTAACGCACTTATCTCGTCTAGCTATATAAGCAGTGTGTAAAAAAACGAATAAATAACCTGTCCGTGGTCAACTGGGCTGAATTTTCCAGGGAGAAATTTCTTTCCAACATAACAGCTATCTCTAATTCACCTGCTCCTTTTTACATTATTCTTTTCAATAATATCACACTGCCTTCGATCTTTTCGTATAATGTGCTGATATTTTCATCTCTGCGTATTAAAACCAACAAATCGGCCTGTTCCTATTATTATTCCCCCTTTACCGCTACTTCCAGTGGTGGTTATTTATTCCTGGATCCCGTATATATATGTTCTACTAGCCATTTTCTGGTATTGATCTTGAGCTATGTCGGGTTCATATCGATAGCCTTTTTCTAGAAATTATCTATGCTAGTTGCCCAGCAACGTGTTCGGAAGCGTCTCCCGAGAGGGTGCGCTCTCGCAGCTTGTGAAGCTTGAAAGCGCTTTCCGTCCCGGGAAGTCTGTTTTTGACATCGGACTGCAGCGATATGGAAGAGTCAACCCTGGCAGAGCGCGTACTGTTGCGGTGATGAAAACTGCAAGAGGAAACTGGCTTGCTGGCTGGAGACATTGCAGCTGTAATACGCTCTGGGCTAAGTTGCATGATCGGTCGGAAGCAGTCCTGAGGCGCACTAGCTGTGGAAGTGTGCAGGGCCCACCTTATTTAACCCTGGCCGATATAAGGAACTCGTGACTTTTGTGAGCGTTATTCTCAAATTTTGTCCACAACATCTGGATATTCCACGCACCAGTTTAGGTGAGGATCGTTACAAATTCTTTTGGCATCTTAGTGTGGCAGCGCAAATCTGAGAAATGGATATCTCTGTCGCCTTTTTTGCCGCTTAAGGTTTTACTAGTTAAATTATTTATTCTTATGTCTAAAGACTCCTCTTAATTGTCGGCCGTGGTGGCCGAGCGATTCTAGGCGCTACAGTCTGGAACCGCGCGACCTCTACGGTCGCAGGTTCGAATCCTGCCTCGGGCATGGATGTGTGTGATGTCCTTAGGGTAGTTAGGTTTAAGTAGTTCTAAGTTCAAGGGGACTGATGACCTCAGATGTTGAGTCCCATAGTGCTCAGAGTCATTTGAACCAACTCCTCTTAATTTATTCTACCCCGTATAGCGATTTCTTGTGACTTGCATTGACTTTAAGATTGTTGTTGATACTGAAATCCTGAGTTCTGGGGATCTTTGCTAGCCAATTGTCCAGAGTTTAACTTAAACTTCTTCATGGCTTTTAAGTTCTTTCGTCATTACAAGCATCTAGATGCCCTATTTGAACTGTAGATAAAATTTATTCTTCTATTTACCTGTTTTAACTCACTTGTTTCTTTTTATCTGTGTAATTATCTCAATGGAGCATTCTTTATATTGCAAGTGTTTCTCGTTATTCATTTTTTTAGATCATTCAGGCTTAAATCAGATGAGAAACTATCGTAGTTGTCACGTAAATTTGTTATATGTAAGCTAATGAGCGCCCTTATGGATGTTGTTATACTGTTAATGGTTGTGTGAACTTGGGCGGGAAATTTGTGGGACGCTACCATCCCTACAGGTGGCTAGAGCTGCCTTCTTGCTGGGGACGTTATCACCTTACTGTAAAGGATCTGGTTGGATCACTCAGCACCTTTAATTTATTACATACCTCTTGGATTTATTTGTGTTATTTCGGTGTTTAATTAAATCAGTGCTGCCCTGACGTAAGTAAATAAAAATTTTCGCTCCTGATATGATTGATGTTTATTTGGTTGCCTGGTACTCCCAATCCCAGCTTCTCGCACCATACCTCTCAGGTCTTATATAAACTTCTTTCCTCTGTTATTATTTTTAGTACTTTTCGATTTATAGTTCATCTTTCAGCTCAATTTTTAACATTATTCGATACCACTAAACCTCATGTACTCATGTTCTCTTCTCCAGATTTACATTGGCTCACAAAAGACTTCCATTCAATGAATTGCCCCAGATATACACTTCCAGGAATTTCCTTCTGTTCAGTCACATTAATCACCTTTTGAAGCACAAGACGTCGAGGAAGAGAGTCAGGGAGGTTATGGAACGTACCGATAGGCATGCGGATCCATACCGACTCCAATGCCTTGGCCATCTTCGCTAGGTTCGAGGATCCACGGCGTGAATACGCCGATAGTGGTGATCTCACAGATTCTATATTGAGTTTAAATCAATGGGTGGATTAGTTGCTTGGCAGGCCAGGCACGCTGCGAGCTGTGTGACACGTTACTCTGTACTGCCGGTAGACGCCGTCGCGTCGAGGGAAAACGAGCTAACCACATGTAGGGGTGGACATTGTCTCCAAGGATATATGGGGGGGGGGGGTTGGGGAAGGAGATCAGACAGCGAGGTCATCGGTCTCATCGGATTAGGGAAGGTAGGGGAAGCGGAATTTGCCTGGAGCGATTTAGGGAATCACGGAAAACCTAAATCAGGATGGCCGGACGCGGGATTGAACCGTCGTCCTTCCGAATGCGAGTCCAGTGGCTAACCGCTGTGCAAGGATAGATGATTACTTGAGTTCATTCATTGTGCCTTCTAGAATCACGAGATCGCCAACAGATTCCATGAAAACCTTTCCCACACCATGGTGCTCCTTCCTTGTTTGGTTTAAGATAATTCACGCCGCACACGCCAAAGGCCGTCTGTTCAATGGAGTATAAAAGGTGATTCATCCGGAAAGGTCACCAGTCCAGTTGCGGTATTAGGTTGAAAGTTGCAACCTTTGGCGTCGCTGAAGAGCAGTCAGCATGAGTGACTGAACGAGGCTGAACGGTATTGAAGACACATTATTGGTAGCTCCTTAGTTGATTTGAGTGGTCAGTTGCTCAACAGTGGATGTCTATTCGCTCGTACACACCTCCGCAACCGAGCGAGGCGGCGCTTGGTTAACACACTGGACTCGCATTCGGTACGACGACGGTCCAAAACCGCGTTCGGCTACCCTGACTTAGGTTTTTCCGTGAATTCCCTAAATCGCGGAAAATGTCGGGATGGTTCCTCTGAAAGGGCACGGCCGATTTCCTTGCCTAATCCGGTGGGACCGACGACCCCGCTGTTTGATCCCCTCCCAAAAATCAGTCAACCAAACAACCAACAGTTCCACAGCCGCCTTTCGCCCCTGACATTTATTACTCGTAGTATACTCCAGCTGCCTCGATGCTGGTACGGATAGCACCATTTTCAAAGCACGGTATAATGTAACCATGACGGCAAGTGAACAGTTTACAAGCTAAGCCGTTTCGGAATTGCTTCCATCCTTGGCCTGAAAGCTGAAGATCATGCACCTCATGGGCGTCAGCTAAATCGCTCAGATTCCGTATTACCACAACGGCGGAACTCTTTAGCCGTGTCCCCCACATGTTTTACATATTATTCACTGGTACCGCTGCCACTTGCCGTCCGTGACTCGTTACTGCACGTTACTGCACGTTACTGCACGTTACTGCACGTTGACGTCGAACATGGGCCGAGGTAACATTAATATGACTGGAAAGTTGCACAGGTCACACAAATATTCAAGAAAGGTAGTATGAGTAATCCACTAAATTACAGGCCCCTATCGTTAACGTCAATATGAAGCAAGATTTTAGAACATTAATTGTGTTCGAACATTATGAATTACCTCGAAGAAAACTTTCTATTGACACACAGTCAACATGGGTTTAGAAAACATCGTTACTGTGAAACACAACTAGCTCTTTATTCACATGAAGTGTTGAGTGCTATTGACAAGTGATTTCAGATCAATTCCGTATTTCTGGATTTCCAGAAGGCTTTTGACACTGTAACACACAAGCGTCTCGTGTTGAAATTGCGTGCTTATGGAATATCGTCTCAGTTACGTGACTGCGTTTGTGACTTCCTCTCAGAGAGGCCACAGTTCGTAGTGGCTGACGGAAAGTCATCGAGTAAAACAGAAGTGATTTCTGGCGTTCCCCAAGGTTGTGTTATAGTCCCTTTGCTGTTCCTTATCCGTGTAAACGATTTGGGAGAGAATCTGAGCAGCCGTCCTCGGTTGTTTGCAGATGACGCTGTCGTTTATCGACTAATAAAGTCACCAGAAAATCAAAACAAATTGCAAAACGATTTAGAAAAGATATCTGAATGGTGCGAAAAGTGGAAGTTGACGCAGAATAACGGAAAGTGTGAGGTCATCCACATGAGTGCTGAAAGGAATTCGTTAAAATTCGGTTACACGATAAATCAGTGTAATCTAAAAGCCGTACATTCAACTAGATACCTAGGTATTACAATTACGAACAACTTAAATTGGAAGGAACACATAGAAAATGTTGTGGGGAAGGCTAACCAAAGACTGCGTTTTATTGGCAGGACACTTAGAAAATGTAACAGACCTACGAAGGAGACTGCCTACACTACGCTCGTCCGTCCTCTTTTAGAATACAGCTGCGCGGTGTGGGATCCTTACCAGATAGGACTGACGGAGTACATCGAAAAAGTTCAAAGAAAGGCACCACGTTTTGTATTATCGCGAAATATGGGGGAGAGTGTCACAGAAATGATACAGGATCTGGGCAGGACATCATTAAAAGAAAGGCGTTTATCGTTGCGACGGAATCTGCTCACGACATTGCTATCACCAACTTTCTCCTCCGAATGCGAAAATATTTGGTTGACACCGAGCTTCATAGGGAGGAACGATCACCAAGTTAAAATAAGGGAAATCAGAGCTCGTATGGAAAGACATAGGTGATCATTCATTCCGCGCACTATACGAGAGTGGAATAATAAAGAATTGTGAAGGTGGTTCGATGAACTCTCTGCCAGGCAGTTAAATGTGATTTGCAGAGTATCCATGTAGATGTAGATGTAGATATCGTGTATACGACATGTTTTTTCGTCTGTCCCGGTCTGCTTCTGACGACTTTCTTGCTTCGGTCTTGCAGTCTTGTTTCCTACTTATCAGACTTCCTTCATATGCGGGGAGAACTGCTAACAGTGGCTCAAAGAACTTCGTATACAGGCATGCCTCTAATTATAGGGCATGATGGATAGAAGTTGGGACACTAATTTGTCTCAAGTTAGGACTCGGCAGAGCCATAATTACTGGAAACCATGGGTCGGCGTGCGCGTAGCCTTTGGGGGCTGCGTAAGTGTGAAACAACCGACCGCTAGGACGCGCCCCGCCTTGTCCACCAAGGCTGGGAGTTAACAGCGGCACGGTCCTACCGGGGCGCCCCATTTCTATTATAACCTAGTTAGCCCGGCGACACGTAGCAAGCGCGTGGTCGTTACAGAGAATCCAAAGCTTTTACTCTAAAGCCATTAGCGCTCCGTAACGCAATTCAGCTGCTGCGGCGAACAAGGAAATGAAGATATAACACGCATCGTACAGAACACAAGGAGGGGAAGGATGGTAGCGAAAATGAAAAATAAAAGAATGCGAGAGGTGAAAGAAAACGCGAGCGCCCGTTGAGCAAAGGACGCGCGAGAGTGACCTGCGAATAGGAGCGAGAGCAAAGAAAAACAAGAGAACACCGGGGACTGGAGGGAGAAAAGGAGCAGACGCGCGGAGGAAGGTGGCAAGAGCTGCGAACGTCTTAATATGCGCGCCATCTCTTTTTACGACTGTTGACACAAAAGGAAGTCGGCGTCCAGACCCGCCGTTGCTATAAATCCCGCTTAGCGGCTGTGCGAGATTAGCAAGGTGTGCGCGCCAGTACCAGCACCAGGGCGGGCGTGTGTACGCATGCGCAGGCCGGCTGCCTTCCGGGGCATCCCCGTCGACTCTAACTGTTATTTACTGCGACAGCAGAGGCGGCGCTGCTGGCGTGGCAATAAACGCTTAGGACCGTTCGAGACGGTGAATCTGCTTACCTGTGTCCTATTGGACTACCCCTCATTCCCTACCGCAAGCTGACGTTTGTTCTTTCTACTAAACTTCGTCTTTCAGGCATTGTAAGGGAACGCACGTATCTGATGCAGCTGAGCAGGTGGAATCACTCTTCCTATGGATTTAGGGCTGCCAGCTGTCCGCCTTTTAAGGTCGCGTCCGGTGAAATATATTCAATTTCGCCCTTCTGACTTTCCTTGGGGTTTTAATGATTGTTACACGAAAGCTTTTTTTTTCGCTTTCCACCTTCCTATTCGAAAAAGAACAAGTCTTACACACAAATTACTATAAATACAATGTATTTCATCGTAGAATTTTTCAAACATATAAATGTGTGAAGCAATTTGCTACAGTTTTGTTGCAACTTGGTGATGCAAGGCGGGATGAATTGTCATGTTCTCTCCACTGTGCAACAACATAAGCTAACATTATCAGCAAAAGTCGGCGAATGGTGCGGTTCACTATGATGTTTGGCCGGTTTTGATATGGGCTTTAGCTGAATTAAGACAAGATTTTAATCAGTTGTAATGTAGGAGTCATGTTGTTTACTTTAGTACAAATATCATACACTACTAGCCATTAAAACTGGTACACCAAGAAGAAATGAGATCAACGGGTATTTATTGGACAAATATATCATACTAGAACTGACATGTGATTACATTTTCACCCAATTTGGGTGCATAGATCTTGAGAAATCAGTACCCAGAACAACCACCTCTGGCCGTAATAACGGCCTTGATACGCCTGGGCATGAGTCAAACAGCGATTGGATGGCGCGTACAGGTACAGCTGCCCATGCACCTTCAACACGATACCACAGTTCATCAATAGTAGTGACTGGCGTATTGTGACGAGCCAGTTACTCGGCCACCATTGACCAGACGTTTTCAATTGGTGAGAGATCTGGAAAATGTGCTGGCCAGGGCAGCAGTCGAACATTTTCTGTATCCAGAAAGGCCCGCACAGGACCTGCAACATGCGGTCGTGCATTATCCTGCTGAAATGTAGGGTTTCGCATGGATCGAATGAAGGGTTGAGCCATGGGTCGTAACACATCTGAAATGTAACGTACACTGTTCAAAGTGCCGTCAATGCGAACAAGAGCTGACCGAGGTGTGTAACCAGTGGCACCCCATACCATGAGGCCGGGTGATACCCCAGTATGGCGATGACGAATACACGCTTCCAAGGTGCGTTCACCGCGATGTCGCCAAACACGGATGCGACCATCATGATGCTGTAAACAGAACCTGGATTCACCCGAAAAAATGACGTTTTGCCATTCGTGCACCCAGATTCGTCGTTGAGTACACCATCGCAGGCTCTCCTGTCTGTGATGCAGCATCAAGGATAACCGCAGCCATCGTCTCCGAGCTGATAGTCCATGCTGCTGCAAACGTCGTCGAACTTTTCGTGCAGATGGTTGTTGTCTTGTAAACGTCCCCATCTGTTGACTCAGGGATCGAGACGTGGCTGCAAGATCCGTTACAGCCTTGCGGATAAGATGCCTGTCATCTCGACTGCTGGTAATACGACGCCGTTTGGATCCAGCACGGCGTTCCGTATTACCCTCCTGAACTTACCAAATCCATATTCTGCTAACAATCATCGGATCTCGACCAACGAGAGCAGCAATGTCGCGATATGATAAACCGCAATCGCGATAGGCTACAATCCGACCTTTATCAAAGTCGGAAACGTGATGGTGCGCATTTGTCCTCCTTACACGAGGCATCACAACAACGTTTCACCAGGCAACGCCGGTCAACTGCTGTTTGTGTATGAGAAATCGGTTGGAAACTTTCCCCATGTCAGCATGTTGTCGGTGTCGCCACTGGCGCCAACCTTGTATGAATGCTCTGAAAAGCTAATCATTTGCATATCACAGCATCGTCTTCCGATCGGTTAAATTTCGTGTCTGTAGCACGTCAGCTTCGTGGTGTCTCAATTTAGTGGCCAGTAGTGTAATATTCTCGTCAACAAGTGCATTTCAAGCTATTACTTTGATCAGTATTATTGCAAATGAGTTTTTTGTGATGTTATGGAACAAATTTAGATACATTTTGTTAAATTTAACAAGTGCTACCAAGATCTAACTTAGCTCATCGACTAGCCTATAATTTATTACAGTAGTGCCAATAAGAGAGCAGCGTGTATTTTGGTGGGGAATACAGACAGTTTATTCAGATGAGGAAATATTTTGTTAGAGAGTCCGTTATGCCTTACGACATATGGTACAAACATCGATCTACTCGTTGTCAACGAACCATTATCTGTAAATTTTATATCTAAGCCACGTGTGTTTCTTTTAAAGTGACAGAACAGTTAAGGTAAAACAGTAACGCCTTATGTGTTTTGTGTTTGAAGTCTTTCACATTTTAAGAAATAATTTTATTCTTCCAATGAAGGCTTTCATGTCTGGATGACATATTTGCTGATGAGTCTTCCGGGCTCTTTTGTTGCGAATGATGGTTGGGGCTCTTATGCAAATATATCTCCGTATGTGTGACTTTCTGAAAATCCTAATGTTACAGTCTTCCATCTGCCTCATAACCTAATCATCGAAGGAGGATATTACATCGCCTTGGCCCATCTCCATGGTAAACTGCTTTTTTTTTTTTTTTTGGATTTGTGCCATTTAAACAACAAAAGAACTTTTCTAAAGTTTTTTTACCACCTGAACAAACCACGAATGTATCATCGAAAAAACCCGTAGCACCAACGTGATTTATTAACTGCGTATTGTAGAGCTGACTGTTCGAATGTCTGCACATTAGAATTAGCAATCGCGGGACCTAATGGGTTACCATTGTGATACCAGCAACTTACTAAAAAAGTTCATTGTCCCACTGGAAATGACTAGAAGTAAGGCAGTGTCTAAACAGAGCAGTCAGATCCCCTGGAAAAACATATATTATGTAAATCATTACTTAAGTCACTTTGTCGAAACGCATTAGAATATCTTCAGGAGCCAAAGTTGGTCCCAAAAGTTTTTCAATGAAGTGGCGTGAGTCTTTTGTATAAGTGCCAATCTTAGCAATATAAGGCTGTAAACTACACTCCTGGAAATGGAAAAAAGAACACACTGACACCGGTGTGTCAGACCCACCATACTTGCTCCGGACACTGCGAGAGGGCTGTACAAGCAATGATCACACGCACGGCACAACGGACAGACCAGGAACCGCGGTGTTGGCCGTCGAATGGCGCTAGCTGCGGAGCATTTGTGCACCGCCGCCGTCAGTGTCAGCCAGTTTGCCGTGGCATACGGAGCTCCATCGCAGTCTTTAACACTGGTAGCATGCCGCGACAGCGTGGACGTGAACCGTATGTGCAGTTGACGGACTTTGAGCGAGGGCGTATAGTGGGCATGCGGGAGGCCGGTGGACGTACCGCCGAATTGCTCAACACGTGGGGCGTGAGGTCTCCACAGTACATCGATGTTGTCACCAGTGGTCGGCGGAAGGTGCACGTGCCCGTCGACCTGGGACCGGACCGCAGCGACGCACGGATGCACGCCAAGACCGTAGGATCCTACGCAGTGCCGTAGGGGACCGCACCGCCACTTCCCAGCAAAATTAGGGACACTGTTGCTCCTGGGGTATCGGCGAGGACCATTCGCAACCGTCTCCATGAAGCTGGGCTACGGTCCCGCACACAGTTAGGCCGTCTTCCGCTCACGCCCCAACATCGTGCAGCCCGCCTCCAGTGGTGTCGCGACAGGCGTGAGTGGAGGGACGAATGGAGACGTGTCGTTTTCAGCGGTGAGAGTCGCTTCTGCCTTGGTGCCTATGACGGTCGTATGCGTGTTTGGCGCCGTGCAGGTGAGCGCCACAATCAGGACTGCATACGACCGAGGCACACAGGGCCAACACCCGGCATCATGGTGTGGGGAGCGATCTCCTACACTGGCCGTACACCACTGGTGATCGTCGAGGGGACACTGGATAGTGCACGGTACATCCAAACCGTCATCGAACCCATCGTTCTACCATTCCTAGACCGGCAAGGGAACTTGCTGTTCCAACAGGACAATGCACGTCCGCATGTATCCCGTGCCACCCAACGTGCTCTAGAAGGTGTAAGTCAACTACCCTGGCCACCGAGATCTCCGGATCTGTCCCCCATTGAGCATGTTTGGGACTGGATGAAGCGTCGTCTCACGCGGTCTGCACGTCCAGCACGAACGCTGGTCCAACTGAGGCGCCAGGTGGAAATGGCATGGCAAGCCGTTCCACGGGACTACATCCAGCATCTCTATGATCGTCTCCATGGGAGAATAGCAGCCTGCATTGCTGCGAAAGGTGGATATACACTGTACTAGTGCCGACATTGTGCATGCTCTGTTGCCTGTGTCTATGTGCCTGTGGTTCTGTCAGTGTGATCATGTGATGTATCTGACCCCAGGAATGTGTCAATAAAGTTTCCCCTTCCTGGGACAATGAATTCACGGTGTTCTTACTTCAATTTCCAGGAGTGTAGTTGCAAGATTTCTTGCTATTTGATATATTGGGGACGGTTAGTACTAACAGCTTGTTTAGAGGCAGACCAGTTTTATGAATTTTGAGTACACAACAAATTCTGGGTCACACTGCTTCAGTCTCAAAGCTTTCTAATACCGTTTTTGAATTGGAGTAGATGATTTTATCAGAGTATTTGTTTCTCCAGTATGCCGGTTGTGGTATCTTTCTTACGTTTCCTGTACCGCCATGAAGTTAAGAGATTCAAAATTTTGCTTCGATAATCGTTTTTGTTCATAATAACATTAGCATTGCCTTTAGCAGCGGGAAGAACAACTATCTCCTCATTTGCGGTTAAATCTTCGAGAGGCTTTCCCTCATCTTTTGTTAAATTGCTTTCCAGACTTTTACTGCGGCATATTACTGTCGTGGTTTCAATTTGAAAAGCATTTGCACTTTGAAAGGTGTCTACACTGAGCCATAGCGCCAGAGATTGCGCCAAAGAGTTTTATTCCGCCGCCTCCACTGGCAGTTCTGGTCGAGATGTGGTAGTAGTCAGTGCATGCTGAGATGTCGTAGTGAAGAGTTCTTGTCGAGAAGTCGTGGTGGACAGTGCTTACCGAGATGTGGCAGTAGTGAGTCGGTGTTGAGATGTTGTAGTAGGGAGTGCTTATTCCATGTTTTATGCAGTTGTTTGATGGGCTAGACAGCAGATGTTGTTCGAATGGAGATATTATAATGATCAGAGTGCTTTTCGTCAATATATATGAAGGTAAAAAAAAAATCATTTGGGAAAGAGTAGAGGAAGGAATAAGGGTTATATTGGATTACCCGCACTTACGTGCAGGCAGGGAGGAGGATACTCACATTTTGCGTGAGTATCCTCCTCCCTGCCTGCACGTAAGTGCGGGTAATCCAATATAACCCTTATTCCTTCCTCTACTCTTTCCCAAATGATTTTTTTTACCTTCATATATATTGACGAAAAGCACTCTGATCATTATAATATCTCCATTCGAACAACATCTGCTGTCTAGCCCATCAAACAACTGCATAAAACATGGAGTAAGCACTCCCTACTACAACATCTCAACACCGACTCACTACTGCCACATCTCGATAAGCACTCTCCACCACGACTTCTCGACAAGAACTCTTCACTACGACATCTCAGCAAGCACTGACTACTACCACATCTCGACCAGAACTGCCAGTGGAGGCGGCGGAATAAAACTCTTTGGCGCAATCTCTGGCGCTATGGCTCAGTGTAGCCACCTTTCAACTTTCTTTGGGGCTGTTCAGAGACTCCATCCAAATATATAAGCGTAGTGATGATTTTAACAGAAAAGAATAAACCATGAAATTCTATGACATCTGGGTAGTGGCCCCACGTAATCGGTAGGTAAATTTTGTCCTCGACAGGCGACAGTCGAAAGCTTTCTCCGACGAAGGTTATCTCAGCTGATCACGTGTACACTCGACCACGCCCAGTTTACATAGTATTTGTATCACTCTCTGCCATCTGACTAATCAGTCGGCAATAATTTAATTCTCGTGCAAAGGGTCAAATGGCTCTGAGCGCTATGGGACTTAACATTTATGGTCATCAGTCCCCTAGAACTTAGAACTACTTAAACCTAACTAACCTAAGGACAGCACACAACACCCAGCCATCACGAGGCAGAGAAAATCCCTGACCCCGCCGGGAATCGAACCCGGGAACCCGGGCGTGGGAAGCGAGAACGCTACCGCACGACCACGAGATGCGGGCTCTCGTGCAAAGTTAGAGTTTATGTGCCTGGTGAGAGATTTGTAATTATGCATGTGAATTACAGTAAGCAGTCTACGTGTGCGTGTATTTTTGTACTCGTAATCATTACTAATTGTCATAACTTATTTTAGTTTGGTGCCAACACAGAATTTTCATTTGCTATCTGTGGTGCAAAGAAACATCGAACTTCCATCTCTGTGTGTGGAACCATGTTCCACCATTGTCTTTGTCCATATTTACATTTATATTCTATGCATTATTAAAGTGTTCTTGCTTATTACAGAATATGCAGTTTAAATGTTGCAACACAATAAAAGTCTCATCAAAACCCATTCTTCACCCACCCCTCTCCCCCTAAAATAGTACTCGGCCATTTAGTTTCTTTTTGGCTATATTGTGTTTACATCACTTATTTTGGAGCATTGCCTTTAGATCTGGCTGTTATTTAGTAATGGAATATAGAAACACAAGAGTATGAATGTTTTTGAGAGCTTTCGGACCAAATATTGCAGCTTTCATCGAAAGTTTCTTTCGTGCATAAACTATAGTAGGTCTCAATTAACTGCAGTAAAAAGCAATGTTAGCTGATATATATCGTCGATTATCTTTTTCTAGAGTAGAACATGATACGTTACCTTCTTTACTCCTAAAATGGCGCTTAGGGATGTGATAGATTACTGAAGAACTTCTAAAACATAGTTCGGTCTTCCTACCACAAATAACAAACTCTGAAGTAAGCCTACAACTAAAATACCAATACTGAACAATCATAAAATGCCATCAATTTTAGAATGGCTTGTTGTGCTAAAATGTGGGAAAATATGATATAGGTGTATGTAACACCAGGGAACATAATTGCATGTAGGTCCCAGATAAAAAAAGTAATTACAAGGAAAGCTGTAACAGAAAGTCAGTAACGCCTATTATATTTTTTCTAATGTAGTATATGATACTTTATCCGCTTTCCCTTTAAAACAATATTTGTTCTGGTTTGTTTTTCATTTTTACTCTCAATTAGGCCTAGTATAAATGTAAGAGGCATTCTTAGCCTGTTATATGAATTTTGTAACTTATAGAACAATTTAGATGTAGAAAAATGGTTCAAATCGCTATGAGCTCTATGGGACCTAACCTCTGAGGTCATCAGCCCCCTAAAACGTAGAACTACTTAAACCTAACTAGCCTAAGGACATCACACACATCAATGCCCGAGGCAGGATTCGAACCTGCGACCGTAGCAGTCGCGCGGTTCCACACTGAAGCGCCTAGAACCCCTCGGCCATTACGGCCGGGCTTAGATGTAGAATTAGCATCATGCCGCATAAATTGAGAGTCTACAGCAAAGTTTTTGTTTGTCAAGTTAAAGTTAGACATTAATCACACTGTTTCTCTGGTTGACAGTAATTCAGAGAGCATATTTGAGTGTGTGCTTGCCTGCTTCACGTTGTACTGTAGCCAACAAGTGTTTTTTATAGGTACAGGCTTCGTCATTTATGTTTTTGTACATAGCATAAAAATGAAATGTCAACTGTGTGGTACGTAATTTTTCAGCTGCATGTGTTTTGTAACAATTTAGGTATGGAGATAGCATGGAAGCACTTAATTTGAGTGTCACTGTCATGATATAGGCATCAATTTTGGCGAATAGTGTGAGTGTATGAATGTAAATAACATTGCAACAGTTTACATTAACATTACAATTATTAGCTGCTGATATATTTTTGCAGACATTTTACGTTTGCAAATAACTTCGTGGCACTTGAAAAGCATCATGTGTTTCATGGAAAAATACCTAATTTGCGAGTACATTGTGCCTTGCACCAAGTGTGGTACAAGGATCGAACAACGGACGTTCACAATTGCTGCTTGGCCTATAAATTAGGTAACCATTGCTAAGTTACAACAGCATTGTCAATAGTTTTAAGTTGATTTGAAAATGGCGCCAATTTACGCAAAATGCAGGTGATGCTTATGGTTTTGTGACATGGAAATACTGCGGTATTTTAAATATCTTTACCTACTTTTCACCAATGCGCAAATTTCAGGTCGATTGGATACTTTCGGCTTTGTAGCTGCTCTAGGGCTTCATTGTGATTAGTTGTTAGGTTTTAATGATCTGTAAGCTATGGGAATGTGATTGGCTGTTTTGTTTTAATGGCTACCAGCATTACAAGACAAGAGGGATGGTTTCTTGGATTGTGAATGACATCAGAGAAAAAAAAGGACAGGCTTGTGATTCCATTGATGAGGATGATGATAATGTCATGTATAAGGGGTGTGTCAAATGTGACTTCATAGTTAGGGCATCCACCTGCTCATGTGATGTTACAAATGTAAAGGAAGTCCCCACAGCGCTAGCCCTGTAATTATTTAACAGATTTTATTTTCACTAGTTTTAGTTACAGTACCTGTGACGTTAACGAATCTTATCATGATAATAACCATTAATTAATTGCTAACGAGGTAACGAGTTAAATCATGATAATCTGACATTGTAGCAGCAGTACAACAACGGCGCCAGACACTTATTGTCTCACACAGTCGTTGCCGACCGCAGCGCCGTATTCTGCCTGTTTAGATATATCTGTATTTGAATACGCATGCCTCTACCAGTCTGTTTGGTGCTTCAATGTAGAAACGTTCGCTCTCAGTAGCAGAAAAAAGAAGAAAACATTCACAGAGCGAGAGAGAGAGAGACACACACACTCACAAAGTAAATAGATCAGGGGAGAAACAGCGGTGCGTCACGTTGCGCATCAGTAATTCGCTTGTGGAAGTGAAAAGATATTTTCTTAGCGGAGCCTGTCAATACGTGGTCTGTTGCATAGAAATTTATTAAACTCTATTTACTTTTTGTTACGTCAGAAACGCCCTACTGCTTGTTTTTTGGACACTGTGGTCTAATAACTGACTAATGGATTTCCGTGCAATATTTCTGAGCATTTATGGAACGGTCAATAATATTATTGTCCATTGAGTAAATTTTAATTTCAACATTGACAAACGAGTTTGGTGAACATCATTCTGTGCATGCTGATTGTACCTTTGGTTACTATAGACACTGGTCAGTTATTTCCTGAAGATAGCCCAATAATCCGAAAAAATTGGAAAAAAATCAGTAGAAAACAACATTGTACTTGTTGTTCAAACTTGAATAAAAGATATGATAGGTTTGAACACGAAGATACTTTGGTAAGATTTCGCAACTAATACGAATGAAAATCGTTCTGCAACAGAGAACTAGCGGCAATGAAAATGATTTTATCTGTGCGATGGATAGCGACTGGAACCCAATCCACTGTCTTTCGTCGACAAGCCTCTAACCATCTACTGTATGTCGTTTCAGCACGTCTTCATTTGTGTCTAGAAGCTTCTTCCGGCAGGGCACCTTTCCTGCTTCAGTTGGCTGCACGCTATGAGCGGCACCATATCAAACTGTTATTGATGCGTTCATTACCATAATAGCATCTACTCTGAAATAACTGTTACGAACCTTCGTGGCAGAACGCATTTTCATTGCCAACGCTTGGTTGGTAAGGTAGGATGGTTGAACGTTTCCTGTCAGCGTCAGAGAGCAAGATAGATTTTTTGTTCTTCATCACGACTGCTACAATTTTTTTTTAAATGAGTGATTTCCGTTCAGTACGAACGAACCTCAGATCTTTAGATAACAGCAAAATAACTAACCAACAAACACTCTACGAAGAACAACCTTCGTATTGTATCATACCATCATCAACCATAAAATGTACCAGAAGGTACCCGTTTGTATCCGTTAAGGTCCTAGTTATCAGCAGAGAGGTCAGACAAACTTGTAGTTCCTGAAGAAGGCCAGCAGCCTTTTCAGTAGTTGCAGGGGCAACAGTCTGGATGACGGAATGATCTGGCCGTGTAACATCAACCAAGACGGCCTTAGAGTGCTGTTACTGCAAATGGGTGAAAGCAAAGGGAAACAACAGCCGTAATTTTTACCAAGGACAAGCAGCTGTACTATATGGTTAAATGATGATGACGTCCTCTGGGGTAAAATATTAAGGCGGTAAAATAGTCCCCCATTCGGATCTCTGGATGAGAACTGCTCCAGAGGATGTCGTCATCAGGAGAAACAAAACTGGTATTCTACGGATCGGAGCGTCGAATGTTAGATTCGTTAACCGGGGAGGTAGGTTAGAAAATTTATAAAGGGAAGCGATAGGCTGAAGTTAGATATAGTGGAAATTAGTGAAGCTCGGTAGCAGGAGGGAAAAAGCTTCTAGTCAGACAGGTATAGGTTTATAAATACAAATTCGAATAGGGGTAATACAGAATTAGGTTTAATAACGAATAGAAAAATAGGAATGCAGGTAAGTTATTATGAACAGCATGTGAACGTACTATTGCAGCCAAAACAGACACGAGGACCACATCTATCACAGCAGTATAACTTCACTTGCCAACTAACTCCACTGGAGATAAGAAGATTGAAGAAATGTGTGATGATATAAAGGAAATTATTCAGATAGTTAAAGGAGACGAAAATTTAATCCTCATGGAGGACTGGAATTAGATAGTAGGGAAAGGGAGAGAAGGAAAAATAATAGGTGAATGTGGATTTGGGAAAGGCATGAAAGAGGAAGCCACTGGTAGAATTTTGCACAGACCATAATTTAATCATCGCCAACATTGGTTTAAGAATCATAAAAGAAGTTTGTATACATGAAGAGACCTGGAAGCACTGGTAGGTTTCAGACTGATTATATTGTGGTTAGACAGAGATTTAGTAACTAGGTTTTAAATTGTGTGACTTTTGCAGAGGCAGATGTGGATCATTACCACAATTTAGTGGCTACGAAATGCAGTTTAAAACTGAAGACATTGGAAAAAAGATGTAATATTAAGGAGATACGACTTGGATATGTTGAAGAAGCAGAAGTTGTTGAGAGCTTGGGAGGGAGCATTATACAACGGTTGAAGAGAACAAGTGAAAGTAGTAGAGTAGAAGAAGAATGGGTAACTTTAAGAGGTGAAGTAGTGAAAGCAGCAGAGGGAGAAATAGAAAAATAAAAAACGCTTAGTAGTAAACCTTGGATAACACCAAAGATATTAAAATTAACTGATGAAAGGAGAAAAATTAAACATGCAGCAAATGAAGCAGGCGAGAAGGAATACAAACGTTCAAAAAATGAGATTTACAGGAAGTACAAAATAACTAGGAATGCCTACAGGACAAATATACGGATTTAAAAGTATATTTCTCTACGGGAAAGACAGATACCGCCTACAGACGAATTACAGAGTACTTTGGGAAAACAGAAGCAGTTGTATCAATATACATGCTCAGATGTAACCCAGTCCTAAGCACAGAAGGGAAAGATGAAAGGTTCAGATGGTTCAAATGGCTCTGAGCACTATGGGTCTTAACATCAGAGGTCATCAGTCCCCTAGAACTTAGAACTACTTAAACCTAACTTACCTAAGTACATGACACACAGCCATGCTCGAGGCAGGATTCGAACCTGCGACCGTAGCAGTCGCGCGGTTCCGGACTGAAGTGCCTAGAACCGCTCTGCCACCGCGGCAAAGATGAAAGGCGGAAGGAGTATATAGAGGATCTATACAAAGGAGTTGAAATTGAACGGGAACTGGACGTAGATGAAGATGAAATGCAAGATACTGCGAGAAGAATGTAACAAAGCTCTGAAAGATCTAAGTTGAAACAATGCCCCGGGAATAGACGACATCCAGTCAGAACTATTGATGGCAATGGAGAGCCAGCCATGACAAAACTCCTCCATCTGGTGCAAGATGTATGAGAGAGGCGAAATACTCTCGGACTTCATGAACAATGTATTAATTCCAATTCCAAAGAAAGCAGTTGCTGACAGGTGTGAAAACTACCGAACAACCAGTCTAATACGTCATATCTGCAAAATACTGACACGAATTCTCTACAAAAGCTTGGATAAACTGGTGGAAGCAGACCTCGGGGAAGATGAGTTTGGATTCCGGGGAACTATAGGTACTCGCGAAGCAATAGTGACCCTACGACTCATCTTAGAATGTAGGTTAAGGAAATGCATACCTAGATTTATAGCATTTGTAGACTCAGAGAAAGTTTTTGACGTTTTTGAGTGGAAAACTCTGTTTGAAATTCTGAAGGTAGCAGGAGTAAAACACAAGAAGCGAAAGGCTATTTAGAACTTGTACAGAAACCAGATGGCAGTTATAAGAGTCGACGGGCACGAAAGTGAAGCAGTGGTTGAGAACGAGGTGAGACAGTGTTGTAACCTATCCCCCATTTCATTTCATTCAATATGTATATCGAACAGGCAGTGAAAGAAATCAAAGAAAAATTTGGCGTAGGGCTTGAAGTTCAGAGAGAAGAAGTACAATCTTTGAGGTATGCCGATGATATTGTAGTTCCGTCAGAGAGAACGAAGGACTTGGAAGAGCAGTTGAATGCCATGGACAATGCCTTGAAGGGCAAATAGAAGATGAACATTAACAAACGCAAAACGTGGATAATGGAATGTAGTCGAATCAAATGAAGTTATTCTGAGGGAATTAGATTAGGATACGAGACACTTAAAGTAGTAGATGAGTTTTGCTATTCGGACAGTGAAATAATTGATGCTGGCCGAAGTAAAGAGGATATAAAATAGACTGGCAATGGCAAGGAAAGCATTTCTTGAGAAGATAAATTTGTTAACATCAAATATAGATTATATGTTAGGACGTATTTGCCTAGAGTGTAGCCATGTATGGAAGTGAAACATGGGCGATAAATAATTCAGACAAGACGAGAACAGAAGCTTTTGAAATGTGGTCCTACACAACAATGCTGAAGACTAGATGGGTAGACCACGTAATTAATGAAGAGGTAATGAACAGAATTTGGGAGACAAGAAATTTGCGGCACACATTGACCAAAAGAAAGGACCGGTTGTCAGGACTCATTCTGAGACATCAAGGGATCACCAATTTAATACTGGAGGGTAGTATGGGTGGTTATAGTTCAAATGGCTCTGAGCACTATGGGACCTAACATTTGAGGTCATCAGTCCCCTAGAACTTAGAACTACTTAAACCTAACTAACCTAAGGACATCACACACATCCAAGTCCGAGTCAGGATTCGAACCTGTGACCGTAGCCGTCGCGTGGTTCCAGGCTGAAGAGCCTAGAACCGCTCGGCCACAATGGCCGGCTATGGGTGGGTAAAATGGTTGAGCGAGACCAAGAGATGAATACCCTAAACAGATTCAGAAAGACGTACCTTGCAGTAGTTATTCGGAGATGAAGCGGCTCGCACAAGATAGAGTAGCATGGAGAGCTGCATCAGACCGGTCTTCTGACTGAGGATCTCAGCCACAAAGACTGTAGCGTAATATAATCATCATCAAAGAATGGTACAACGGGAGTAGAATTCGCTCTGAATAGGAAGGTAGTCCCATTGCGAGTTAGCGTGAAAAGTTGAGTGATGGAGTTGTTCTCATCAGGATCGATAGCAAATTAATGCGATAACTCAGTTATACATGTCAACGTCGCAAGTCGAAGATGATGAGATAGAAGAAGCATATGACGATACTGAACAGTAATTCAGTAGGGAAACGGGAGTGAAAATCTAAGAGTCATGGTGGCCTGGAATGCGGCTATAGAGGAAAGAGTAGAAGCAATTGTCAAGTGAGATTATGGGCTTTGCACTAGTAAAGAGAGGGGAAGGGCTAATTGAGTTCTGTAATAAATTTAAGCTACTAGTAACGAATACTCTGTTCAACAGTCACAAGAAATGGGGGTGTAATTGGAAAAGGCCGGGAGATACAGGAAGGTTTCAGTTAAATTACATCATGTTCGGACACAGATTGCAAAGTCAGACATTGGATTTTAAGGTGTACACAGTTGTAGATACAGACTCAGGTCACGATTTCGTAGTGATGCAAAGAAGGCTGAAGTTTAAAAAATTAGGAATGATTAATACGCGAAGAAGTAGGATATGGAAGTATTAAGGAATGTAGAGGTGCGCTTTAGGTTCTCTAACGTTATAGTTGTAAGTAGGAAAGCAAAACATATGTACAAAGAAGATAACTCCGAAGAAAACGTCGGTAACAGAAAAAATACTTCAGTTGATAGATGAAAGAAGGAAGTACAAAAATGTTCAGGGAAATAAGGAATACAGAAATACAAGTCGCTGAGGAAAGAAATCAACAAGAAGTGCCGGGAGCTATGAGGAAATGGCTGCGTGAAATATATGAAGAAATGGCTGCCGGAAGGACTGACACAGCATATACAAAAGCGAAAGCAATGCTTGGTGAAAGTAAAAGCAATGATAATTCCACTGACAAACGTAGAGAAGAGAGCGGATAGGTGGAAAGAAGTACACTGAAGGCCTCTATCAGGGTAAGAATTGTATAATGTGATAGAAGAAGAAACAGGAGCCGGTATAGAAGTGATAAGGCATCCAGTATTATAATCAGAATTTTAAAGAGCTTTGGAAGACTTAACATCAAATACGATAGAAGAACAGATATCAGTCCATTAGAATTTCTCAAATAGCTGACAGAAATGGCAACAAAGCGACTATTCAGGTGGTGTGTAGATTGCATGAGTAGATCATCCACAAAATTCCGAAGACTGGAAGAGCTGACAAGTGCGGGAAACCGCGCACAATCAGCTTAACAGCTCATGCATCCAAATTGCCGACAAGAATAATATACAGAAGAATGGAAAAGAAGACTGAGCATGTGTTAGATGACGATCAATTTGACTTTAGGAAAGGTAAGGGCACTGAGAGGCAGTTTTGACGTTGTGGTTGATAATCAAAGCTAGATTAAAGAAGAAATCAAGACACGTTCCTAGAATACGTCGACCTGGAAGAAGCTTTCAACAATGTAAAACGGTGCGAAATGATCGAAACGTTTAGGAAAATAGGGATAACCTATGATGATAGAAGGGTAACATAGAATATGTGCAAGAACCAAAAGGAGAAAATAAGAGTGGAAGACCAAGAACGAAATTCTTGTGTTAAAAAGCGTATAAAACAGGGATGTAGTCTTCCGCCCATACTATTCAATCCATACATCGAAGAAGCATTGATGGAAATAAAAGAAAAGATCAAGAGTGAAATTAAAAGTCAAGGTGAATGGATATCGATGATAACATTCGCTGATAGTATTGGTATTATTGGTATCCTCAGTGAAAGTGAAGAAGAATCACAGGATCTGCTGAATGGAATGGATACTCTAACGAGTACAGGATATGGATAGGGAGTAAATCTGTGGAACTCGAAAGTAATGAGAAATAGCACAAGTGAGAACAACGAGAAACTTAACATCAAGATTAACGGTCAAGAAGTAGATGAAATTATGGAATTCTGCTACCTAGGTAGGAAACTGACGAATGACAGGCGGAGCAATGGGGACATCAATAGCAAGTTAACACTGAAAAAAATGGTATTCCTGGCCAAGAAAAGTCTTCGTATCGAACATAGTCTTAATTTCGGGATGAAATTTCTTAAGATGTACGTTTGGAGCACAGCATTGTGTGGTAGTAAACACGGACTGCTGGGAAACCGGAAAAGAAGAGAATCGAAGCATTTGAGTTGTGGTACTACAGAAGAATGTTGAAAATGAGGCAGAATGATAAAGTAAAAAATGTGAAGTTTCTGCGCTGTATCGGAGAGGAAATGAATGTATTCAAAACACTGACAAGAAGAAAGGACCGGATGGTAGGTAATCTGTTAAGACGTCAGGGAATAACTTCGATGGTATTACAGGGAGCTATAGAGGTTAAAAACTGTAGTGGAAGGCACAGTGGAGTAGGTTGAAAGTGCTTCTCTGAGACGAAGAGGTTGTAACAGGTGAGGAATTCGTGGCGGACCACCTTCAAAGTAGTCAGAATACTCATGACTCAAACAAAGAACAGTGGGATTAGTGATGTTTGTTGGCAGGAGTAAACGTACATCAGGTCAGGCAGACACATGGTTATAAATACAAAATCAAATAGGTGTAATGCAATAGTATACTTAACAATAAGAAAATAGGAATGCGGGTAAGCTACTGTGAATAGCGTTGTGAGCGCAGTATCGCAGCTAAGAGAGGCACGAAATCCACGCACACCACAGTAGTACAAGTTTATATGCCAAATAGCTCCGCAGATTATGAAGAGGTTGAAGAAATGTATGATAAGAGGAAAGAAATTATTCAGACAGCTAAGGCAGTCAGATATTTTAATGCGGTGGACGATTGGAGTTCGACAGTAGAACAAAGAAGAGAGAGAATAATAAGAAGTGATTATGGACTGGGGGAAAGGAATGAAATAGGAAGCCGCATAGAGCATAATGTAATAACCGCCATCACGTGTTTTAAGAATCATGAAAGAAGATTTTACACGCGGATAAGACCTGGAGACACCGGAATGTCAATTTTATGATATAATTGTAAGACAGTGACTTCGGAACGAGATATTAATCTGTACGGAATTTTCAGGAGCAGGTGTGGATTCTGGCCTCATTTATTGGTTATGAAATGCAATGGCAGTGAAAGCGTCAAAATAACTGATGATCGCCGACGTAGAGAGGATAAAAAGTATAGACTGGCAATGGCAGTGAAACCGTTTCTGTGAAAGAGAAATTTGTTAATATGAAATATAGATTTAAGTATTAACAAGTATTTTTGAAAATATTTCTTTAAAGTCAGTACCGCCATTAGACTGTTTTTTTATTTGCAGTGTTACGTTTACACCATCATGATTTCGGCTTTACAATGCCATTATCAAGTGTTTTAATGTTATGCAGTGCCTAAGATGGCATACTGTCGTATTTAAAATACACTATTAGACACATTGTCTAAGAGTCAATATTTCTGGTAAAAGCCTATTACTTTGCTTTATCACTGAGTATACCATATTGACAAGATTCTTTGCTTTATCACTGAGTATACCATCTTGACAAGATGGTATACTCAGTGATAAAACAAACAGTAGACTTTTACCAGAAATGTTAACCCTTACACAATGTGTCTAATAGTGTATTTTAAATACGATGGTAAGATCAAGTGAACAATGTGGAGCCTGCAAGATCCGGGCAATCGCAGAGGGTGGGATTAGGCGCGTTATGGGTCCCTTAGGGAATTAGCCGACAAGGAGAGTAAGAAATCCAGTGTGCACTCCGTGTGCATATCAAGAAATCCAATGTGCACTTCGTGTGCATACCGGGTGTACCGGGTGGAGTCATTCCAGATGTGGAAAGGGTCCTCCCGGATGCCATGAAGAGCACAGGGTGCAGCCAACTGCTGGTGGTGGCTCACGTCGGTACCAATGATGTGAGCCGGCCGGAGTGGCCGTGCGGTTCTGGGCGCTGCAGTCTGGAGCCAAGCGACCGCTATAGTCGCAGGTTCGAATCCTTCCTCGGGCACGGATGTGTGTGATGTCCTTAGGTTAGTTAGGTTTAATTAGTTCTAAGTTCTAGGCGACTCATGACCTCAGAAGTTAAGTCGCATAGTGCTCAGAGCCATTTGAACCACCAATGATGTGTGTCACTTTGGTTTTTAGCGTCTAACAGAAGTGGTAAAGGCTGCGAGTCTTGCTTGCAAGATGAAAGCAGAGCTGACCATTTGCAGCATAGTGGACAGGATCGACTGCAGACCTCTGGTACAGAGCCGAGGGGAGGGTCTGAATCAGAGGCTCAGACGGTTCTGCAACCGTGTAGGCTGCAGAGTCCTCGACTTGCGCCAAAGGGTGGTAGGGTTTCGGGTTCGGCTGAATGGGTCATGTGTCCACTATACGCATGAGGTGGCTACACGGGTAGCAGGGCTGTGTGGCTTGGACTGGGCGGTTTTTCAGGTTATAGGATCTCGAAAAAACACAAAAAGGGCTTCAGTCACAAAGGGTGCTGGCTGAACACAGGAAAAACGTAGATACAGGAACCATTGGTAAAACAGTTGTAAATTGTCGTAGCTCTGTTGGGAAAGTACCAGAGCTACAAGCGCTAATAGAATGCACTGATGCTCAAATCGTTATAGGCAATGAAAGCTGGCTAAAGCCGGATATAAGCTCAGCCAAAATTTTAGCGAAGAACCTAACGGTGTTCCGAAACGGTAGGCTAAACACTGTTGGCCGTGGCGTGTTTGTTGCTGTCTGAAGTAGTTGAACTTATCACGAAATTGAAGTAGATACTTCCAGTGAGTTAGTATGGGCAGAGGTCATTGTTGGCAACAGGAACAAAACAGGTGATACAGTTGCTGAAAGGTTCAAAGATAACTTGAGTCTGATTTCAAACACGTACCCGACTCATACGAATTGAGACGTGATACTCAGGGAAAGACAGATTTCCGTGTGGATGGGGCCTTACTCAGTTACCGTTGGTTCCCCCCCCCCTTTTTTTTAACATGTACACATTATTTGGAACCAATTGCGTATAAGGTTGATAATAAGGAACAATTATCAAATTTTACTGTACAATATCTAATTAAAAATTCTATAGACAAATTGCATTCATGGCGGCTACACGGGTAGCAGGGCTGTGTGGCTTATTGACAATCATCACAATCTGCCCAAATAAAGAGAGAAGTGGGCCTCAGACAGTGTTCCAAGGATCGACCTCAACTTCATAAATGATGAGACAGGCAGCCAAGAGTTTTATTCACTTAACCGGATGGCAACTTGATCTAGTATCAGTTTAAACGCCGGCCAACACTATTGCAGCACCTATCTAACGTCTGATATCCAACACAACGATGTAATAAGCCAGGCAAGGCGGAACCGGCGGACAGCACTGCGTCTTCAGAATCCGGTGTTTGGAACATTCAGAAGCAGAAGGACCCACTATGACCGAAGTAGTCCACAGGAAACAAATATCCAAACCACAATCAAGGAGGCTGTCGAACTTCACACCTTACCGGAGAGCAGCGGCAAGGAGAGGAAAGGTACATTGTCGCGAAAATACGCTAACCTCCAGGGCAGGTAACTGTGGCGTTATCGGCCACTACGCAGAAAAATACCGCTGGTTGAACTTCATCGATAAACACAAGGAACATAATGATTAATAATAAAAGTTGGATGACACATAATTAATTTCGCCAACTCCAAACACTCCACTCGTTGCTCTTCGTCTCAGCAACCCTGCGAGCAGCAAAGTGCGAACAAATGCCATTTTCTCAAAATAGTGGAAGTTTCACTACTGGGTTGATGTTCACTCAACTCAACCGTCCTGAGCGCTGTGGAGAACGAGGTTGTCTCCCTCGCATCTCGATCCGGTAGTGCCTACGTGTCGCAAGCAGTCCCAGCGTGTTCACGCGCTGTCTGACCTCACTGCTGCTCCATCCCGACCGAATTGGCTGACACTCCCCGACCCGGAAAACACTTGACGTCCCTCTAAAGATAGTACCACCATACTAGAAATCAATAACCGCTGCTGCTGCCACATGTAGATAACGGTAGCAAACGTCGTGGCGCCAGTAAACACAAGAAGAAAACGAGACGCCACTATCCCTATTACACGATGCCAACCTACCAACGCCACCAACGCGAGCCGCAACATGGCTCTTTATTATCACACGAAGAACTTGAAAGGAAACCCTGGTGCGACGATATAAATTATTATGAATGTAGGCAAAATATAGTGTACGAACAACATTTATTTTCCTAAAACTAGTCATAAATTATGGTAAAAACTTATCGATTGTAAACCATAAGTAACTTATAAGTGATATAAGACTACACTGGACAAGGATCCTAGGTGGCAGAGCCAGTTTAACTAGTGGAATGAGTGAAGTACTGTGGCCCTAAAAATGTCGATAGCGCAATCTGAATTGATCTGACCCTGATCGATAAAATCTACTGAAGTTTGTCTACGTAGGTGCAGCTGAGAGCAAGTAGCGATTGAGATTTGTACACCCTGACAATGCCGGAGCAGCAGTACGTTACTCTGTTTGCTTTGTGCAGCAATGTAATTTGCAGCTGGCGAGATGTATGCATCTCAGGAGGTGGGACGTGAAGGCGGCCTTTGTGAATCGATCGTGGCCACGAAATAAATGCAAAAATCTCACAGTCTTATGATCAGGCAGGCAGATAGCAATTTACTTTCTACTAGAGCTCTGAAATCACAGTAGATTTCAGCGTGTGACACACCCGTTCACTGGTCATACCAAGGACCAATATGGCTCACTTATACAATGGAGAGCGCAAGAAACCAAACGTCAAGACTGTTAAACCAAAGCCGGCCGGAGTGGCCGAGAGGTTCTAGGCGCTACAGTCTGGAACCTCGCGACCGCTACGGTCGCAGGTTCGAATCCTGCCTCGGAGATGGATGTGTATGAGGTCCTCAGGTTAGTTAGATTTAAGTAGTTCTAAGTTCTAGGGGACTGATGACCTCAGAAGTTAAGTCCCATAGTGCTCAGAGCCATTTGAATTTTAGTTAAACCAAAAACGAATAAGTGTGCCTCGGCAAAGGAGTAGTCGAAGACATCTGAAGTCACACTGTCAGTACAGTAAGAATTTTACCACAGGCTCCCCAGTCTAAACTACTCGCCAGTGAAGTCAGTCTCAGGACAGGTCCCAAGTACCAACCACACATGGCAGAGCTTCAACCAGAAGTGTTTCCAGACCAAAGTCCTGCACCCGAGTGCTTCACACCATTCCAGAGAAAAATTCCATTTTCCTGCAAAGTGTATGAACGACACAGCTTTCACCCCCTCTTGAGCGAACCACAGGCATCTAGAGGCGCTAAATCGCCCATCCCACACAACAGCACAAACTCATGTTGAACCAGGGCTAGATTTATGAAATGTGGGTCTCTGGACAAAAAAAGAGACAGCAAATTACTGGCTTTTTTAAGTTTTCATAAAGGGGGATGATTTTTTTTTTTTTTTTTTACAAATTCGTGTCTCTTTCCATGGCAATAGGTGAAAAGATACAAACTCAAAGATCTGTATCTAAATTGCCTATGCCTTGGAGCTGTTAGTACTAGCTAAGAGGCATAATAAAGATTATATCTTCAAAAGTTTCTCAGACGCACTGGGTGAAGTGGTTCACTGGCCTATTTGTACTATTGGTGAACACGAAAACTTATGAACTGTTATTACACATGGCTCTGCACAGAATGACCAGTTACAACTCCACTGGGTAGACATGTTCCTTTAGACCATCGTCTCAGCCCAGGCTTCTGCTGGTGCCTCGGCAGGTAGCATGGCGTTGTTCTGCTGGAGACCTGTCTCGACAAGGTGCTTCCCTGTCGCCGGTATGGCCACGGACCTATTCGACAAGATTTACTAAGGGATGGGCTCACCGCCAATTGCTTTCAACTCCCAAAATGCCGTTTCTATGGGCTAAGAATCATAACAATACCTCATGCTTTTAGCACACTACCAGGCTCCATCATCGTCTGCTCAGGCCGTTAACTTTCTAGAGCCCCACTCAAGGTGCGTCTGGTTGTAATGAAATCTTTAATAATTTTCCGTATGCGAAAAATGGGTGACAGAGTAACTTGTCCTCTCTCAAACTGCCTGTAAAATGGGTCTCATCTTTGATTTATGAAGAGTTTATTTTATTAAATTGAAGCACAAGAACAGTTTTAAAAAATCCAACGTCTGGTTAGCTTGATATTGTGCTGGAATCTGAAAGAAATGCCATCGCAGTATTGTCTCTACTGGATGCGCTGCAAGGAATCCGTTCAACAACTGCGATTAAAACTCACTTGTCGACATATCTAAAGACAGACTAGTTTAATAATTGAAGTGAGTCCTCATCGATGTTTCACATCTGCACCGAATGTAGTCAGTAATAGGTCGCAAGCGACAGTAACGGACTCATAAACAGTAATTGGGTGCCACAAATCAAATATGGACGGACAAGGGTTCGACGTCTGGTACCTCTTCCGATTTTTTCTGCGGCAGGGAGGTCTGGAACTGGATACACTCAGCTTCGTAAGGCCAAATGAGCAGCTGCTTGAGTAAAGAAGTAGCTGCATCATCAGGATTTATCTACTGGCAATAACGGCTGGAGGGAACCACATGCCTTGTAGGCAACAGTCGGGTGGTCAGAACAAGCCTGAAACCGTCCTTACTCGGGGCAAGGAAGGCAACGTTGACTTTGAAGTGGATGCAGAGGGCATATCAGACATCACGAGACACAGAACTGTTGGCGTTCTGTAAGAGCTGGGGAACGTGATTTGCGTTCTAAGCTCTCTTTAGCGGCAGTTGTCTGCTTAATTTGGCTCGCAAGCAACATAGTTTGTTTGCGAAAATTGACACGCATAAAAATTCCTACGTTACCCCTATTAAAATGCACATTTCATCCCTTCTCCATATGCTAGACTTGTTGTTCTATATGTAGTATACGCAAATTAAAAACAATATCAATGAGCATGCTATAAGACAAAATGGAAAATTCCATGCCCTGTTAGTAAACACATCAGCTTACAAAATCTTACAAAATCGTACTAACTTGCTCCAGAGAGATAGGGCACACATGTTTACATGACATTATTTATTACATAAATTATTTGTATTAATTTAATTAGAAATTCTCACAACATTTAATAAAATCCGAAGGTGAAAATAAAAATTGGGCACAGTCGATGATGTACCCGCTATACAATGTTTCGTAAGTGGGCGAATTTACCAACTACGCCACGCTAAATATGTGGGATGAAATTTTATGTTACGCTCTTCTGAAGGTTTTAACAGCCTAAATGTTGTTAACTGGCATTTAACTGTACCAAATCGTACGAAGAGTGACGAATTTTTTTATGACTCTCCAGTGTGCCTTTGCCGTAAAACGCCGTACTTCCTAACACGAAGATGACTAAATACGAAACATCCTGTCATTTTATTACAAAAAATCATACCAATAACGACGCGTTTGTGGGATAACCTCAATGTGCTGGTGCTTAGAACAATGCATATATTCGTAGGGTGTAAGTTATAACAACTGAAAGTGAGAATAATACAGTATGGCATCTCGCGAGTATCGTTTGTGATGTAGGAAGTTTGCTGATTTCTTAGTGTTTCTACTTTACGGTGCACGCTGTCGAAATGTCGCAATACTTATTTTGTTTATCACATGACGAAATTGTCAGTTAACATGAAACAGCTGAAATGACGTCATAAAACTCGTACAGCTCCACATCAACTTTAACTAACTCGTTCTGTGAGAGGACGGCTTTTGGCATATTTCGTGAGTGGTGTTTGCTCTACGACTTCGTTAAAATATACGAAGAGGCGACAAAAGTGATGGGTGACCTTTTGATATCGTGTCGGACCTCCCTTTGCCCGGCGTAGCGCAGAAACTCGACGTGACGTGGACTCAACAAGTCGTGGAGGGCCTCTGCAGAAAAAAAAAATAGAGTTCAAATGGCTCTGAGCACTATGGGACTTAACAACTGAGGTCATCAGTCCCCTAGAACTTAGAACTACTTAAACCTAACTAACCTCAGGACGTCACACACATTCGAAACTGCGACTGTAGCAGCAGCGTGGTTCCGGACTGAAGCTCCTATAACCGCTCGGCCACAGCCCTCTGCAGAAGTACCGAGCCATGTTTCCTGTACAGCCATCCATAATTGCGAAACTATTGCCGGTGCAGGATTTTGCACAAACTGACATCTCGATTACGTCCCAGAAATATTCGATGGGATTCATGTCGGGCGTTCTGGATGGCCAAATAATTCGATCGCATTGGCCAGAATGTTCTTCATACCACTCGAGAACAACTGTGGCTCAGTGACAAAGGGTATTGTCATCCATAAAAACTCCAGCGTTGTTTGTGGACATGAAGTCATTGAATGGCTGAAAGTGGTCTGCAAGAAGCGGAACATAACCTCTTCAGTCACTGATCGTTTCAGTTGGACCAAAGGAACCAGTGCATTCCATATAAACACAGCCCAAACCATTACGGAGCCCCCACCTACTTGCACAGTGCCTTGTTGACAACTGGGTCCATGACTTGGTTGGATCTGCACCACACTCGAAGCCTACTGTGAGCACTTACCAGTGGAAATCGCGACTCATCCGAGCAGGACAGGATTTTCCAGTCGGCTCTGGTCCAACTGATATGGTGACGAACATAGGAGAGGCGCTGCAGACGAAGTCGTGCTGTTACACCGTCTTTTGAGACATCAAGTCCATGAAAATGGTCACCAAGTAGCGGAACATAACCATTTCAGTCAATGATCGTTTCAGTTGGACCAAAGGAACCAGTGCACTTCATGTAGACACAGTTCAAAGCATTACAGAGCCACCACCAACTTGCACAGTGCCTTGTTGACAACTGGGTCCATGGCTTGGTTGGATCTGCACCACACTCGAAGCCTACTATCAGCACTTACCAACAAAAATCGGAACTCATCTGACCAGGACAGGATTTTCCAGTCGTCTATGTTCCAACCGATATGGTGACGAACATAGGAGAGGTGCTGCAGACGATATCGTGCTGTTCGCAAGATCATTTGAGTAGGTTGTCTGCTGCCAAAGCCCATTAACTCCTAATTTCTCCGCACTGTCCTAACGGATACGTTCGTCTTACGTCCCACATTGATATCTGCGGATGTTTCACGCAGTGTTGTTTGTCTGTTAGTACTGACAACCGTACGCTAACGCCGCTACTCTATCTCTCGTTAACTTAAGGCCGTCAGCCATTGCGAAGTCTTTGGTGAGAGATAAAACCTAAAATTTAATATTCTGGGCACACTCTTGTGGAGCTCAAAATACTAGATTCCCTATTTCCGAAATGGAATGTCCCATGCGTCCAGCTCCACCTACCATTCCGTATTCAGAGTCCGTATTCAGAGTCCTGTCGTACGGCCATAACCACGTCGGAAATATTTTCACATGAAACATCTGAGTACGAATGACTGCTAGGCCAATGCACTGCCCTTTTATACCTCGGGGTACATGATACTGCTGCCATCTGTATATGTGCATATCGCTATACGATGAATTTTGTCACCTCAGTGTATATGCCCCACAGAAAGACAATTACCCAACACGCAAATAGCAAGAGAAAAAAAAAAAAAAGATATGACGTTAAAGCCACAGAGTATTCCTATATTGAGTTAAGTCCCATAGTGCTCAGAGCCATTTATTCCTATATTAGAGAGCAACGCAATATTAAGCCACGGTCTCAACACGTAGGAAAAGCTACAGCATTTTGCGTTACAGGAGTTTAAACGAGACGAGAAGATTCGAAACGATGATACAGCTGTTATGGTCCCGAGGATTCCACGTGGGCGCCATAAAAATTTCGCCATAGTGCCGCGGCCCCGTAGGACGTGTACGCACACGATTTCGTCAGCGGGCGCTTGTTGGGCGCGGTTGTTTTCCTCGGCCGTTAGCACAGCACATCGCCGTGGCGCGCAGCCACGGAAGGAATTCCGATAGCGCCGCCGGCTGCCGGCAGCCGCGCCGAGATTAGAGAGGACCGCCAAAACAATTTTGGGCCCCCAAGTGATGTTTACGGGCGCGTCTCGCTGGGAACGCTCCTCTCCGTCTCGTTATCCATACCTCGTTATGAATTCAGCCGCGAAACACGCATTGATGCGACTGGGGCGTTACTCGCAGTGATGAGCCGAGATTTCTCCTCGCAAAGTACAGAACACCGCAGCATGGCATGACCCGAATACCTTTCTGCTCGAAGTAAAATGGACCTCGTTGGACACTGTGACGTGGAACGGTAAAGTTTGTGAACAGTGCTCTCTGGAGGGTACTTTAGAGTCGGGGCTAAATAGCTATCAGCCGGAGAAGCTGTTGCCGGAACTAGGCGTTTCACGGGACTATGTACAGTCGCGTTCAATATAGTCACTTGCGCTGCATTATGAGCATAGCTAGAGACAACGGAAAACGTCTTCAAAGGTTAGACAGCTTCTAAATTAACTGGTTCCTGGAACGGAAGAAGAGATGAAAACAGCCACGAAATTCAGAGTGTTCCAAATTGATTTTTTAACTCTCATAACGTATATTTGAGAAACTGTTATAGGTAGACATGTACGGCTAGCTGCACAATGTTCACGAACACCTAGTCTGTACAGCCATTGAGGGAAGTTCAACGTGTGCGCCATCTGCAGGACGCAGGTTATCTAAGCAATATTTCAGTGTCTCCCATGTCCGTCCTAGTATGTCCACAGAGAAACTGTTGCTTTGATGCGAGATCGCAGACCCTGCACGTCTCGCACCGGACAGTCGGCTATACAGTGTCCTTCACAAAGCCAAAGAAAGAAATTATTTAAGGGTTTTGTCTTTTCGAACAACTATAGATCGTCCTCTTCAAGACACTTTAGGGTTCCTTGAACCAAGTGTACCGCCGACTGATGGTCGTACAAGATTGTGTTGTGTCTCCGTAACGTGTCCGAAAGACCCGTTGGTCTTGGGTGTCAGATTTCATCTCTATTAAGCATTCCTCACACTGTGCCATCTGCTTTGACATGACCATCTTCGTTAACAACTAACATGAAAAAATAAAAGAAAGCTACAAACCGTAACTTCCTACCTATCCCCGCTTCTGAAATACACGTGACCAAAGTGGTAAAGTTCACTTTGGAACTGTGTGATAGCAGGATTTTAAGCGACAATAAATAGGCGGTAAAATAAAAAATACGTGATCAGAGGTAATGGTAAATGGTACTTAAAAATGGAAAAAGATTAAGTAAACTAATCACTTTAACAACACTTTTCTATGATCTCCAAGAATTTGCTACGCGGCATTTGTTTGTCCTCGCTGTAACTATTGCCTACAAATATCGCTTACCTGAAACTTAATGGTGTTTCGCTACTGTCCTGAGCTGGCATTTAAAAACAGAGAAATAAAGACACTTTTTGTTTAACCATTGCAGCTCCATTTAAAGACTGACATTCTTACGTTACAAAGTCCAAGATGGGTACAATGCAGTTTCCAACAGCTGGCGTATAAATTAATATAACATACACATCAACACATTAAACGATGACTCAGTGGTGACTAACGGACGCAGTTCAGTAGTACTGCCAATATGAATTCGGCAGCCGACATTTAAAGTTGCGAGTATTGCGACTGATTCAGAACACAACATATCGCAGGGTAAACGTTTTTAACCCTCGCCAGAATGAAATTCGGAGGAACCTACTCCATGTATTACAATAAAGATTATTTTTCCCTTCCAGCCCAACCAGATTTCCCTGATGTCCCGATCTCATAACTTCAAGTTATAAATCCGAATAACAAAAGTGATAATCACTACACAACGCATTCTTGGATGAGTGAGGAAGTATAAATAACCCTAATATCGAACGGCACGCAGTCAAACGAAGACTGATTGTTACCGTTCGTAGTATAGTAGGAAGAAGGAACTTCTACTGCAACATCTCACGAAAATCGTTATATGCTTTTGCGAAATAAATGAAGAAGCGTTAATGATACTGCTACAGCAAAGAAGGAAATCATATTTGTTTTACACTTTCAACGTTGGAGACAAGGGATCTGTCGTAATTCGTATATTGAGGATTGACAATCTAGAAGACCAGAACGACAATAATTTTTAAAAATTTTATTTAGTGGATTCAGCTACACACGAGCCATCTTCAGGTCATACTAAATTTCTTGTTTGGTATAACTGCATAGAAGCTCAGCATATCGTTATCTTTTTTTTTTGAAATGACGACATCCTTACAGAACGTTTAGGTCAGATAACTTTACATCGGAACCTGTCAAGTAGGAAGAAGATCATAAAACTATCATTATGAAATTAAAACGTGTTAACTGGCACAGTATAATCAGTATTTGCATTATCTCACAGCAGAGATCATCATGAGTACGTTTTTACAAAGTGGTATATTAGAATAGTATGACCTCCGATCTTCCCTGAGCGTTGTAATGGTCATCAGTTGCAATATATTCTCATATACGATGTTGTAATGACGTGCTAATTAAGATTTCTGCTATAAGACAATACAATATTGATTAAATTGTGCCAGTTACTAAGATTCAACGGCGTAAAGCCATAGTTTTATGAACTTCGTCCTTCTTGATTGATTATGAACGCCGTAAAGTTATTTTACCTTTATCTCCTGTATAGATGTCATATTAAAATAAACATTTTAACTATGTGTTGAGCTGTTATGGCAGTTATACTAATCAATAATGCATTTATGATCTGAAGATAGCTCTTATGTAGCTGAAACTGTTTTTAAAAAAGACATGATTTGCGATCTTGGCTGCGAGAGGTTTTAGTCCTTAATACCTTTAACGTAATGGTGCGTGGGAAAATGAGACAACGTGGTGCACGATACAACAGGGGAATTATTGAGGTATTTTAGAAAGTATTACAAATTTTTATCTTACTGCAAGGCGCTTACCGTATAAGACTAAAATGCTCCCGTGGACACACTTATGCAGCTAAGGAGTACATTTACAGAAGTACTACACTTTACAGGACGCATCTCACTATCGAACTTTACAAGTCACTTTGAATACCTAATTACCAAGTCATTCTGGAAGTAGCCACACAATCTTCTTGTATTTAAGCTAGCGAACGCAATATTCTGCATAATGGCTTTCTTTTAACTGTGTTTGTATTGAAAGGTTTCGGTTTCTGAAATACATCATTTATATGTCTTCTTAAACGTTCTAAAATCGACCAATCCTATTGCATGACTGCAGAAATTTGTAGCAATCACAGCAGCAAGCAAATTCAAGTTCTTTTTTTTTTCTTAATTAGGTGCAACGTTTCCTTAAGTGGCATAGGGAAGCTGTAGAGGAACAATTATTTCTAGTTGTTGCAATAAATTTTGTCATCAAAAGGCGACTACTGTAAGTTTGTCACATGCTTGTAAATGAGGGTAAATATGCGTTTAGTTGCAAACTTACCAGCTGTTAGCTAATTTATTCCCTTTGTTCTATTTTTGATGTGATTCAACCAGTGTAATGTATGTTTTTATGTGCACATCTGGCTTGGTAGTTTCATATTTATGCATAGTTTTCTGGTGAATTAGTCGTCGAAAGTTAGTATGTAGAAAGAGAACTCAGATAAATATTTGTTAATATATTTGTCATTGGCACCCAGAAAAGCAGAAAATGCACTGTAAAAAGATCTGTGTTACTCTTTTATACATGCATCAATGTAATAATTACATTTGTTGAGTTCAATAAATTATACAGTTCATTTGATCGTCAGTCAGTATTCCAGTCTTTGAATAAATGAGCTTTCCATTTCAACACTCTTGCAATCACAAAACACACACAACAAACACAAAATCTAATTCTGGAGGAAAATTTCAGAATAACCCACAATCAAAACTGAAGTAAACTAAACAGTAGGACTCTCTCCATTACTCTTCGTACTTCAGAAAGGAATGCTGAAGTGGCGCGAGAAAATATCTTTCCTCTAAATTAATCATCCGTCACAACACGCAGATCCAGTGTAAAATTAGAGATCGAGTACTTTCATTTTACAAAAGATCCCCGAGTCTTGACACGTGACATTACAGCAGCCCAGGAACAAACGGAAATAATAAAACATATTTAACATCTTCGAACAAGAAAGTATTAACGCTACAAGTATGTTAATTTTGAAGTGGAACACGGATATCGAAAACAGAACGAAATATTGTAAGAAAGAACCTGTGCTAAACATATATTCTATCAATTCAGATTAAATGGGAAGTACCCCCTTTCGAATGGCTAAGATCGAATAAATATCACTATTTTATCGTGGAGGTGTTTGTTATACCACGCATCAGTGTAATTTATCCGTAAAATTCGGCAATTGTGTACAGTCGATGTTCGAATGTTATCGAATTTAAAGACATTAGAAATCGTTCCGTGTTATACACAATTTTTTCCCTTTGGACAGTAATGTAGTCTATGTCAGATGTCTTGTTGACTTTGTACTGAGAAACGACAAGTCACATTAAGTGATATTCACTATATTATCCTTCTTACCCGAATTATCTATGACGATCTTATTGTACTGCGATGTAGAGCTACGTTGAGATGTTTATTCGAAGGTCTGGTTATACGATTGCTTTATTTGAAAATGTAATCACTATGGCTTTTCATTTGATAAGCGTAGATACACCAGAATATAACGATCATGCTGACTTTGTCAAGTGTGCACACTGTTCCATTTCACTATATTTTAATCACTTCATTCGAACTCTACATTTGCCCTTCTATGACGAGTAACGGAAGCCTTAGGACAACACTGCCGCTTCTATTTTTGGATATCTTCTGAGTGTTAAGATACATCGTTTCAAGTAAATGTTTAACTTTTTGGCAAATAATATCTCTTTCAACTCCTCTCCCGCCCTCTCGTTACAGCGGCCAAAGAACTGTGGACGTTGCCGTGACGGAATGGCTTGCTGGCCTTGCGTGATACAGTGGGTCCAACCCTCACTAACATTTTATTCCTCAAAACGGCCAGCAGCGTTTCCATTAGTTGCTGAGATAAGACCGATCTGTCCTTGCAAACTTAAGTAACGTGGCCTGCTGTGTCGCAACTGCGAAGGGCAGCAAACAAGGGGAAACTACAGCCATTGTATTTCCCGAGTGCTGGAAACTCCACTTTATGTGACATGGGGAAGAACTCCATTAGGTCAGTCTACGGACAACGACGACACCACCATATTTACTACTCTTGTGAATGATCCTAATAATTATTGTCTGTTTAACGCTATTAAATCAATGGATTATTGTTAATTAGTCATTTGATTCCTTAACATACATCCACCGATTGTTCACAAATGCAGGAGTGTTGAGATAAATGATATCGATAAGTGTTGTCACTGGCACATTGTAAGTAGGCTGTTTTGGTTTTTATGTTGGTAACGCCACGTAGCGCCCTGTATGAAAATCACTGACTGAGCTGTGTGCAGTCTGTGGCTGGTTGGCATTGTTTGAATATTCGGTATTGTAGTGTTGGGCAGATGGATGTGAACAGCGCATAGCGTTGGGCAGTTGGAGGTGAGCCGCCAGCAGTGGTGGATGTGGAGAGAGATATGCCAGAGTTCTGTGAGGTTGCTATAAGCGGACGACCTGGACGTGTGTCAGCCAGAAAAAGGAAATTTGTAAAGATGGACGTCATGAACTGATAGATAAATATATATATATATGACGACTTTTGAACATTATTAAGGTAAATACATTGTTTTGTCTCTATCAAAATCTTTCATTTGCTATCTACGGCTATCAGTAGTTAGACTGCCTTCAGTAGTTAGAATCTTTTATTTAGCTGGCAGTATTGGCGCTCGCAGTATTGCGGTAGTTCGAGTAACGAAGATTTTTGTGAGGCAAGTGATTCATGAAAGGTATAGGTTCTTGTTAGTCAGGGCCCTTCTTTTGTGGGGATTATTGAAAGTCAGACTGCGTTGCGCTAAAAAAGAGAGAAATGTCTGAGTACGTTAAGCTGTTGAAAATCAGCCGGCCGGGGTGGCAGAGCGGTTCTAGGCGCTACAGTATGGAACCGCGCGACCGCTACGGTCGCAGGTTCGAATCCTGCCTCAGGCATGAATGTGTGTGATGTCCTTAGGTTAGTTAGGTTTAAGTAGTTCTAAATTCTAGGGGACTGATGACCTCAGAAGTTAAGTCCCATAGTGCTCAGAGCCATTTGAACCATTTTGAACGGAAAATAGGTTAATTTTGTTTAAACAGAAGTACAGTAGAAACAGACACTAAACGTATTTGTGATATAAAAGTTATTTAGTGCTGGCGGGCATATCGTAAGCAGATGTCAAGTAGACGTTAATTTTTTTAACCTCAAGTTCTGTAGTGGCAAGGGGACGACAGTACCTGTGAAGACACGACCAACTACAGCGAGATGATACGCCTAGTTGCAGAATAACGATGATAATTTGCACACAGAGGAATGCCAAGGTTGCGCAGTTGTAACTGCACTCATTCGAGTAGAGAAGAGAACGAAAATACCGATTTGCACCATCGTCACATGCATATGACGCCTTGTAAACCATGATGACTAAGTTACATTCTGCGTCAGTCATATACACACCCTTTTGTCAGAAGGCTACGTCGGCCAACATGTAACTAACAGACACACAGACTCAAAAAGTGTGTGTGTTCTTACTCAGCAGCATATAAAGTCAGGCTTATACAGGTCGTGTAGGTAGCTCTAACTGACAGCCAATCGACTAGCAAAAATACGAAACTGATGAAATAGCATTTATTTTTTTTTTTTTTTTTTGGTTCCTGTAGGAGAGTATTAATTAGTAGAGGTCAGCTTCTTCAACTACTGTAATAATACTGAAAGATCCACTAAATTACAGGCCCATATCGTTAACGTTGATATACAGCAGGATTTTAGAACATATATTGTGTTCGAACATAATGAATTACCTTGAAGAAAACGGTCTATTGACACATTGTCAACATGGGTTTAGAAAACATCGTTCTTGTGAAACACAACTAGCTCTTCATTCACATGAAGTGCTGAGAGCTATTGACAAGGGACTTCAGATCGATTCCGTATTTCTGGTTTTCCGGAAGGCTTTTGACACTGTGCCACACAAGCGGCTCGTAGTGAAATTGCGTGCTTATGGAATATCGTCTCAGCTATGTGACTGGATCTGGACCTGTGATTTCCTGTCAGAGAGGTCACAGTTCGTTCTAATTGACAGAAAGTCATCGAGTGAAACAGAAGTAATTTCTGGCGTTCCCCAAGGTAGTGTTATAGGCCCTTTGCTATTCCTTATCTATATAAACAATTTGGGAGACAATGTGAGCAGCCGTCTTCGGTTGTTTGCAGATGACGCTATCGTTTATCGACTAATAAAGTCATTAGAAGATCAAAACAAGAAAAGATATCTGAATGATGCGAAAAATGGCACTTCACCCTAAACAACGGAAGGTGTGAGGTCATCCACATGAGTGCTAAAGGGAACGCGCTAAACTTCGGTGACACGATAAATCAGTCTAATCTAAAAGCCATACATTCAACTAAATACCTGGGTTTACAATTACGAACAATTTATACTGGAAGGAACACCTAGAAAATGTTGTGGAGAAGGCTAACCAAAGACTGCGTTTTGTTGGCAGGACACTTAGAAAATGTAACAGACCTACTAAGGAGACTGCCTACACTACGCTTGTTCGTCCTCTTTTAGAATACTGTTGCGCAGTGTGGGATCCTTACCAGATAGGACTGACAGAGTACATCGAAAAATTTCAAAGAAAGGCAGCACGTTTTGTATTAGCGCGAAATATGGGAGAGAGTGTCACAGAAATGATACGGGATTTGGGCAGGACATCATTAAAAGAAAGGCGTTTTTCGTTACGACGGAATTTTCTCACGAAATTCCAATCACCAACTTTCTACTCGAATGCGAAAATATTTTTTTGACACCGACTAACATACGGAGGAATGATCACCAAGATAAAATAAGGGAAATCAGAGCTCGCACGGAAAGATTTAGATGTTCATTCTTCCCGCGCGCTATACGAGATTGGAATAATAGAGAATTGTGAAGGTGGTTCGATGAACCCTCTGCCAGGCACTTAAATGTGATTTGCAGTGTATCGATGTAGATGTAGATTATATCTAGTATTTAACAAGAGCATACGCTTCTTTACGATCATTACTGAGTGAAATGAATGTCTAATAACAGGTTTTTCCCAGAAACTAATCTAGTGCTTCTCAGCACTATCTAAGTTAGCTGTATTTGAGAGCGAGTATGACTGAGGAAATGAGAAGCTCAATTGCAAAGCGCTGCGCCAATGGAGTGCGTTCGCCGTCTGACGGCCCGCCTGCGTCACGTGACGCGACAGTGTCGGCTGCGCAGCTAAATAAGGGATCACAGGGAATGGCGGAGAGGTCCTCGCGACGGGCGCTGACGACGCGAAGCGAGTATTCTAATATTGACCGAGGAGTCCTGAGACGAGAAGCGTGCCAAAGGACCAGCCTCGGTTGTAATTTCCTCTGCTTTGCTCACGATACCGTGGCTGCTTTTATGACTTCCATCGAGTGACATGGATTCACATGTTACGGTCGCACTCGTTCTGGGGAAGAGGTGATCGCATTTCGATGACAGGAAGTGTGCTGAGACAATTACATTCAGCCAACGGAAAACTGCGATGGGTGAGAACATATAATTGAAGCTATGTTTCACATTCATTTCTGCACGTTAATTAATCTCTCGCACCCCACATATCTGTCTCTATCGGTTTTTGTCTTCCGGTGCTTCTTCCAGTTCACTACTCCTCATGGCTTCCTTTATCAGATCTAACCCTCGGTCTTTCCCTTCTTCTTCTGCCGACAAGATACATCAAGATCTTCTTTTGCTATGTGTCATTCCCGTTTATGTCCATACAAGGCTAGTTGCCGTTGTTCTACGAGTAGGATCTGTGATGTTATTCTGAGTCTTGGTAATATCCATATTCGTTGAATTTTATACGGGAACTCGCCGAGAAATGATATACGATCTTCTGAGAGAATCGATTCCTACAACTCTCATTTTGTTTTAATTTTTCCAGTAAGCTCCCAATCTTGAACCCACAGGTAGTTTTATGCTCTACATCACTTATATAGAGGATCTTTTTTACTTTCAGCCTTCTCTGTAACAGTGAGTTTACCTTCTGCTATTTTCCCATGAGCTAGTCGTTGCTGTATTTCCCAATTACTTGTTCCGTCTTTCGATAGGATCCTACCCAAGAGTTGAAATTTCTTATATGCCTTGATAGGGTGGCTTTCTATTATTACGTTTTTTACACTTTCTCCACTGCAATACTATTCAGTCTTTTGAGAATTTACCATCAATAGCCACATATCGTTTTCTCCTAATTTTCATATGATAAAGCAAATATTACACACTTCACTAGCTACCACTATCATCTGCTAAGAACTAGGTGTACATATTTTTCCTTTATTATCTGAATGCCCATTCCTCCACATTACCTACTCCACAAAGGTTTCTGAATGTACATGTTAAGCAATGTAGGAGACAGACAGTACGCTTGTTTAAATCCTTCCGCAATTTTTAAAGTCTGTGACAAATTTTATTCTCCACTTTGATTACATGTCAAACCTATATATGTTGCATATACTTACAAGATGCGTCTTTTCAAGCTTACTGCCCCGCAGGAAATCAGTTTCTTGAGCGGGACTATGTCATACATCTTCTCGAAATCTGTAAATGCTAAGCAGCTACACACATTCCTTCCCAGTCTTTCTGCCATTAGTTGTCTTAACGTTAAAATGTTGTCATTACAAGTTCTTCTGTTTCGGAATCCTCTTTACTCTTCAACGTCCATCAAGATCCACCCTGTCGTTTAGAGCTTGACCATACGACCTACCAATGGAGCTTGTAACTGTGACTCCACGACGGTTTTCACGTACGTTCTTACTATATCTCTTAAAATCCGACTTAGAAATGTCAAATTCCATTCCTTGGGTACTTCTCCCTTTAAAGTGCATGCATTAAACAACTCACCGATATATTTCATTAAAACACTCAGCACATACCTCACTAATACTATTGGTATGATTCTAGAACGAGGACATTTTGCGTTTTCCATTTCTTTCGAAGATCTCCAACTTCTGCTCTAGTTTGCACATTTTAGATTAATTAATACGTTGCTTAAAGAGGTGTTTTGAAATAGGGTAAGCTATACACGTTACCTGAATGACTTTTCACTCTGCAGTGGAGTGTGCCTCGAAATGGAACTTGCTGACAGAGTAAATCTGCCTATGTAGCCAGAAAGTTTGGATAGCAAGATGTCCTGACAGCAGTAAAACTGTGAGGCCTGTTCGTCAGTCGTGCCTGCAATCAGGCAGCTGCAGTATGTGCTGTAATGGGTATAAGAATAGATACTTTTATATATGTTACCGTAATATATACATATATGTACTGTTTCTTTATCCTCTTCATCGAACAGACTTTCCACAGGCACGTCACAAACATTACAAAATGATGTTTTTTGCACAGTTTTACTGCACCACAAAATGGACTAACCCTGTCAGCATAGACTAACCGTTATGCATCTATGTCTCCATACTTCAACACCTGATCTGCTGTCTAGGGGAAAATAAACATTAATAGCTTCCTCTTGCCACATGTATTTGAAGGTACTAAACAACCTAAAAACATATTTGTAATAGCTACAATTATTAGTCTACAAAAATACTGATGTATCGTTGTTTAGTACACCATACCTAGCTACTAATAGAAATATCTGCATTCACGCTGTGTGGAAGTAAATACTTTGTGAAGGTGTGACATAGCAACGGTCTCAATTTGTTCAAACTGTCTTTTCTCAACACAGCTAGTCTCTGTATATAAGCAGACTGGGGATGAGAAATCTATAGCAACATTGGATGACAATATTCGTAACATACACAAACAAGGTACTTGTGTAAATCGTAGCAAGTGTCACAGAACAGATTTTCCAAATATTTCGACTCTTAGATTTAAGGCCTCCGATTTACATCGATCTACTAGGAAAAATTTTCAGGTATGTCTACATCTAGTATACAGAAATAAGCTCATTAGAGAGGACACAGTGAAGCAATTCTCAACGAGAGCGTACGGACTGTTAATTCAACGCACTCCTAAGCACCTTATGGCAATCAAATGGCCTCACACAAATTGGCTACAAGTTTGTAGAAACGTCCAGGCAAAAAATTTTACCCACAAATATTAGAGTTACAGGGCTACATGTTATCAACGAAACCCACTCAACTCCTCCTATGAAATATGAAATGAAACTGAGCTCATCAGCTTTTTGTAAAGGATGTACTGTTGAAGCAGACAGGGAACACATACCACAACGCAGGAAAATGATTAGCATTTGGAACTGGGTGAGAAAAAGCTCCCCGTTACCCCGATAACTGCCCTGAATATGATATACGTCGACCTAATTTGGCAACAAGATTGGAAAGATTTTCCCGACGCTAAACACTGTTCTTTGCTGGACATTTGAAATTTTTCTAGCTAGACTCAAGGACCAAGATATACACAAATCGTCATTGCAACATCAACACAGTTGATGAATTAATGCTTTACGCCAAATGAAGAGAGCTGGATGGAAGGTGAGCGAAAAATTCTTGGAGAACTGCTGATACAGAGTGAATATGGAAAACTAGCTTTACGATACTCTTTTTATTCATTATTTACCATCAGTTTCAAATATGAGCGTAAGACAAGGGCCTTTAATACGAAAACTAATCACACTGAAGTACTTCACACAGCAGTGGAGACATGTATATTAGGAACCACTCGAATGAATGCCTCACGGGACAAATTGAAGCGGAAGGCAGTTTTTTTAGTTTTTGTTTTAGTTATCGGTCTCGTAACTCACTATTTCTAGACCGAACCTAAGCATTTCACTTCTCAGATTCCTTAGTTTTCCCACTACATTCAAGCTTCTGATTTTTCCGCAACCCTATACTTACAACGTTCCCCTGACGTTGGTTATTCAGTCTTGTTCTCACGGTCGCACTCTGCCACCCCACCCCAACTCCCACCCCTTTGGCAGTCCCCTCTCGGAGATTAGAATGGGCGATTACTCTGAAATCTTTTGCCAATGGAGTGATCATGATGACACTTTTTGAAGTATAGGCCACATATTATGTGGAAACTCATTATGTGTCCTTAACGCAGTGGTCTTTGTTCCATCTGCATTATCATGAAAAATAACTTACAAGTTCGTGACCCCTCCATCGGTAATACTGGAATTCAATGTGGTGTTAGCCCACCCTTAGCCTTGAAGACAGCTTCCACTCTCCCAGGCGTACGTTCAGTCATGTTCTGGAAGGTTTCTTGGGGAATGGCAGCCCATTCTTCACGGTGTGCTGCACTGAGAAGTCGGCGTTCCAAAACATCTCAAAGGGTTCTATTCGATTCAGGTCAGGACTCTGTGCGTGCCATGGATGTCATGTAACCACTCCGCCAGAGCCCGTGCATTACGAACAGATGGTCGATCGTGTTGAAAGACGCAATAGCCATCCCCGCATTGCTCTTCAACAGTGGGAAGCAAGGAAGTGCTTAAAACATCAATGTAGCCCTGTGCTGTGATAGTTCCACGCAAAACAACAAGGGGTACAAGACCCCACCATGAAAAACACGACCACACCATAACACCACCGCCTCCGAAATTTGAAATGGCTCTGAGCACTATAGGACTTAACGGCTGACGTCATCAGTCCCATAAACTTAGAACTACTTAAACCTAACTAACCTAAGGACATCACACACATCCATGCCAGAGGCAGGATTCGAACCTGCGACCGTAGCAGCGCGGTTCCGAAATGAAGCGCCTAGAACTGCTCGGCCACAGTGGACAGCCCCAATTTTACTTTCGGCACTACACAAGCTGGCAGATGACGTTCACTGGGCATTCGCCATACCCACACCCTGCCATCGAATCACCACATTGTGTACCGTGATTCATCACTCCACACAACATTTTTCCACAGTTCAATCGTCCAATGTTTCCCTCGTTACATAAAGCGAGCCATGGTTTGGCATTTACTGGCGTGATGTGTGGCTTATGAGCAGCCGCCCGACCATGAAATCCAAGTTATCTTACCTCCCGCCTAACTGTCATAGTACTTGCAGTGGATCCTGATGCAGCGTGGAATTCCTTTGTGATGGTCTGCATAGACGTCTGCCTATTACACGCTGCGACCCTCTCCAACAGTCGGCGGTCTCTGTCAACCAACAGACGAGGTCGGCCTGTAAGCTTTTGTGATTTACGTGTCCCTTCACGTTTCCATTTCACTATCACATCGGAAACAGTGGACCTAGGGATCTTTAGGAGTGTGGAAATCTCGTGTACAGACGTATGACACAAGTGACACCCAATCACCTGACTGCGTTCGAAGTCAGTGAGTTCCACGGCGCGCCTCATTCTGCTCTCTCACAATGTCTAATGACTACTGAGGTCGCTGATATGGAGTACCAGCCAGTAGATGGCAGCACAATGCACCTAATATGAAAAACGTGTGTTTTTGGGGGTGTTGCGTTGGGTTGTTTGGGGGAAAGGACCAAACTGCGGGGTCGTCGGTCTCATTGGATTAGGGAAGGACGTGGAGGGAAATCGGCCGTGCCCTTTCAAAGGAACCATCCCGGCATTTTCCTGGAGCGATTTAGGGAGATCACGGAAAACCTAAATCAGGATGGCCGGACGCGGGACTGAACCGTCGTCCTCCCGAATGCGAGTCCAGTATGCTAACCACTGCGCCACTTCGTTCGGATTTTGGGGGTGTCCGAATACTTTTGATGACATAGTGTATCTCCATTGGTAACGCGTGGAGTCATTGCGGAAAGCCGTTATACGGCTAAGAGGCTCCTGTCGTTAACTACTCGGTAACAGTCACAACTGCCAGCACCTACACCTGCCTTCATTGTAATTGGAACTTTTACATGTTATTTTAAGTCTGCATGAGTTTCACCTTTCTCATGTATCCTGCACTTCAGGTTGAATGATTTTAGTGATGGCTGGCCGTCTTCTCCACGGACCTTCTGTTGACTTAGGTCTTTCAATGTTCTTCCAAATTCTTTTTGCAGTGCCGCATCTTCCATTTCATCCTGATGTACTTCCTCTTCTTTTCCTACAATATCCACTTGAAGTTCATTTCTCTTGTATGGTCCTTCTACATATTTCTTCCACCTTTCCAATTTCCCTTCACATTTATCACTGGCTTGCCAACTATACCCTTGATATTCATTCAGTCGCTTCTGTTTTCTCAATAGTTTCCCAAAGGTAGCATCTATCTTTCTGCTACCGACTCATACTTTTGTAACTATCCATTTGTCTTTTATCCAGTTCAACTTAGTCATTTTGTATTTCCTGTCAGTTACCGTTTTTAGACGCCTGTATTCCCGTTTGTCTGCTTCATTTGCTCCTTTCGTCAATTTAATTAAATATTTCCTCTGATATACACGGGTTTCTATTGATCCGGACCTTTTGCTTGTTTGATCCTCTTCTGCCTTCACTCTATAATATCCTCTTCGCTTCGAACGTTGATATGCACAAACTATATCCACTAGTTGCAAAGTAGTATGCCGCAAGTAGAGAGATAGAGACTCAGTGTTTTATCGCTGTCCAGCTTCAACTACAATCTAAAACAAAAAGAAACAAAGAAAACTAACGACGTACCAAGAAGGAATTATGCGAATGAGTGAAAATAGGTAGATGTAATGTAATTTTACAGACGAATAAATGATTAAAATTTCAGAATAATTGGTTGATTCGTTCAAGAGAAAGTGCTTCACAAACTGAGCGAGCCAGAAAAGCGCTGGCCCACCTCTGGTGCTTACCTTCTGTTGAGGAATGTCGTGCCAGATTATGTTCAACTGGCGCATTAGAACATCAAAACCACTAGCTGGTTTGAGGGCACTGTCCCTATCTTCTTTCCTGCTTGTCTGCCTGCGACATGCAGGTTGGTATCGCACAGGTGTCCGGTGTGTCTTCAAAGGTGATCGGGGCTCAGTTCGAAGCAAGGCTCATTAATGGATACAATTCTACTGCAGTCAATGAGGTTCCAGGCCGGCTAGTTTGTGATAGAGGAATGGTAGTCGACGAAGGGGCCTCATGAGCTTAGCACCCTTGCCCAATCCTGTGAGCCGCCTATTAATGGTCATTGTGGCCACTGTAGTACGTCCTATCGGTAACAGTACATTGAGTGCCTCTCGGACGAATGCTGATCCTCAAGTTCTGTCTCCTATCTAGGTCTACCAATTCCTTCCTTACGTTGTGTTCGGCTATGATTCATCCATTCCTGCTAACATCGGCTGGTAGTGGCATCGTTCCATTTCAGATTTCGAAGGATTCTCCGATTACTCCAACCGGCGTCTTTGAGCACAACTACACGTCCTCTCACACATGTTGACATCTGCGTATATTGTTCACGGGCTTGTCCACGAGTCATAGTTAGGCCTACTCTCCAAATAAGTACGCGGTATGAAACTGGCAGAGACTTTATGTACTGGTATCGATATCTCACCTGTTTACTATCCATGGTAGCTGCACGCTTAGCGTCACAGTCACCCATAGGCCGCCAAAATTTACAAGAATTTTACACTTTCCCTCGACACGTGTATGAACATCAAATCGTAAGCAATTTGCACAACTCCTTCGTTGCGCATCGATATTACTTTTTTTCTTTTTTAGTCTACACAGTATTTTCGACACTCATCTGATATTTCGTCTCGGCAGCGCAAAGCGAATTCAATTAATCTCTCTCTCTTCTGATTTAGCTCCGCTGTGGTATAGACGTCCCTACGAATCCATCCCTGATTTCATGAATTAAATAATCTTCGTATTTTACTCCATCGTAAAATCGGTCAGGATAGCAATTTCTGTATATTGTACTCAATCGAAAAATCGGCCGGGATAGCAATTGCCGGCCGCGGTGGTCTAGCGGTTCTAGGCGCTCAGTCCGGGACCGCGCGACTGCTACGGTCGCAGGTTTCGAAGGATGTGTGTGATATCCTTAGGTTAGTTAGGTTTAAGTAGTTCTAAGTTCTAGGGGACTGATGACCACAGATGTTAAGTCCCATAGTGCTCAGAGCCATTTGAACCAGCCATTTTGGATAGCAATTTCTGTATAAAGTTTGATATTTTCACTATGGGAGAGCAATATTTAGGTTAAAAAATGAGAAGGTAAATATCAGAGTCTATGTCTTTCCATTATAATTATTATTGAATATCCTTTGCTAATTACGACTTTATTCTTTATGTTATATGTGCCTGTAATCACGAAAAGCTGCAAACTGAACCTGCATCCGTGATACAAGGTTCGTGTCTATTCTGAGCACACAGCAAAAAATTTAACTACATAAAACTATCTAGAAATTAAGTGAATATAAAACGGAGCAGAAAGGTACTACAACTTTCCGTCTCTCCGTCTCTCAATGTTACTCACTCGTTCTCTTTTTCAGTCAGTCGTTGTCTAGTGTTGCCCTGTGTGGACGCTAAACGATTAGTCTTTACTGAGAGGCACAGGCGTGTTAGTGGTGCAGTTACAACCGTGCAGCAAACTTCAGGCGGCAGATTATGTGTCATGTTTGCGGGAACACTGTTAGATGCAGAGAAAAAAAGATCTAACACGCTGAAGTGGGTAAAGTGGGTACGTGCTGAGGTCCCAATGATCATAATATCTGAACTTAAAACATTATATAAGAGAGAGAGACCAAGAAAGGAAGTCCAAACATGTCTAAGTATCGATTTGCAAACTTTGTGTAGTTCAGTGTTCAGAAATCTAAGGATTCTAACTTTACCATGACCGAACATATTTATCATGGGAACTGATGTTGACAATATTGATTCATTCAAAAGAAACAGCAACATTAATTCGGTGAATGCTGAAAGTAAAAGCGATTCGCACTTGGATAACACTTCCTCCAGTATTAATAAAGGAAAATATGCATTATTTAGCAGATTTCATTCATAAGTTGATAGGTTTCCTTTTGACACAATTCTGTTCTGTGTAAGAGTTCCTCCCAGCGCAATAGCTGAAAAGTTTTCTGTGTAGCGTGTTACTAATTCGTATAGTCTCTCACAATTCTTTAACTCTTTTGTTAATTCTTTGGATTCTTTCGTTTATAAATATTCTGGTGGGTATTGCGTGAAGAACTTAATGACTCATTCCATGACCACGTGGTTTTGTCTCGTTTGGCCCAAGCTACCTGATTAACATATGAAGTACAATAAATAGGAAATAGAGAAATGACTGGACTGGAAAAAGTATAAAATAAGGAAGCATTCTTTCATCGAAGAATCATGACAGAAAAAAGTAATAGTTCAGGACTGAGATTAATATTCAGGATGAAAGGATATCAGTATTAATATCACTATCCGCATTTACCGTTGATAACCTGCTACGGTAGCAGATTCGAATCCTGCCTCGGGCATGGATGTGTGTGATGTCCTTAGGTTAGTTAGGTTTAAGTAGTTCTACGTTTGGGGGACTGATGACCTCAGCTGTTAACTCCGTAGTGCTTAGAGCCATTTGAACAATCTGAACCTCAGTAGACACAGTTGTCAACTGGCAGAAACTTTCGAGCAGTACACGGTTCCTTGAAGAGTGAAATATTCTTTCTGTACACGAATTTAAGAGGCATATTGTGATTCGATAAACTAACTTCCTTGTCTCAGAAACATCATCTTGTATCATTGTGAAACCTAAATAAATTTAACTAATGAGTGAACATTAACTTATTAATCGTCTCGCTACGTACTAATTACAGGTTTCCATATTATATTTGTACATGATATATTTCAAAGAATTTCAGCGACAAACTTTCAGCTGCGTATTGAAAAACCATTGGTGACTAATTTCATTACTTTAAGATTGCGGTTTGTTGATCACTGATTCCAATTAACAGCATTTCACAGGACGATTGTAATGTACGGAGCATTCATTACGTTGCATAAACTTCACACAGTTTAGGTTCTTTCGATAGAAACACTTATTAACCGAAATAGACATAATTCAGTACCACAGTCCTCTCAAAGTAGTTCGAATGCTTTAATATAGTGTCCAGGATATTTACACACCCAGAATGTTCTCAAAAGCGTTCATTAGCGAAGTTTTATTCGTTAAAAACGCTCGAAATGTTTAAAGGGTAGCAAGCCGCCTGACGAAGAACCTGTGAAGGTCAGCGGCATGGAAGAACTCCATGTAACTTTGCGCTGCTGTCCTTTCGTCAGAGGAACACTTCGCTGTTTCTAACGGTTACAAAAGGTGGTAGATAAGGATTTTTGCAGCCAAGATAACGTGCTGAAATATTTTTATTTCCTCAGTAATTGGTTTTGACAGGTCTTGCTGTCGTCTTCGGAAGGCTAGAGTTGTCGAAACCGGTCACTGAGGAACAGCTAGACCTATCGAAATCGGTCATTGAGGAAACAAAAATATTTCAACACACGATCTTAGCTGCAAAAATTCTTATTTATCACTAAAGAGCAGATCACGCACAGTAAGATATGGTTACGACAGTGTTACCGTATTCGTGACAACGCAGCGCAAACAACGAAGTAATCTTACAAGTATCTGAACTGTGTCCATTCCCAGTCCCTTGTGTAAAGTGCAGGTCATTCGCCCACTGACTACGCTAACTTGTTTTGTTTTGGACTTACAAACATCTTGCAGGGCAGTTTGATTTCGTCCATTCTGAGGATTTATTTATGTTATTTGACTCGTTAACTTGCAAAATTTTAATACAATTCATCTGACAGTTTTCGGTGCTACATTTTAAAAGAACTAATTTTGCGTAAGGAACAAATAACCCTTTGATGCACTAGGCATTTCATCAACTGTAGCAAATGTACTAAATGATTATTGTTCACGATTGTTCTTCCTGTTCCCTGACCTCCCTCTTTGCTCGAACACACAAGTTTCTAGGCCCATGAGAAACATTTTTATACGTAGTGTTAAATTTATTTCATTTCTTGCAATTGTGCAAACGATGATAAGTTACAGCAAAACATTATCGTTTTGACTTCACACTCTCACTATATTGTAGTAAATCAGGTTCATTGTAGTTAACTGATAATATGTGGCCACGTCGTTCATTAGTGAAGATCATATAGGTGGTTAAAACTCCTTGACTAATCACTATACGGTTTGTTTCTTCACCAGATAATTTCTCAGGGCCTTGATCGAATTTCTGGTTTACGCTCTTACCATGTGATCGGACTTAAATTACTGAACGAAATGTCATTTTATTCATGTACAACACACCATGGGAGATTTTCTTCTTGCACACTTTCCAAGACACAGGATCATCGGAGAGACCGAGCGAGGTGGCTCAGTGGTTAGCAAACTGGACTCGCATTCGGGAGGACGATGGTTCAATCCCGCGTCTGGCCATTCCGATTTAGGTTTCCCATAATTTCCTTAGATCACTCCAGGGAAATTCCGGGATGGTTCCTTTGAAAGGAAACGGCCGATTTCCCTCCCCACCCTTCCCTAATCTGAACCTGTGCTCCGCCTCTAATGACCTCGTTGTCGATGGGACGTTAAACACCAATCTCCTCCTCTTCGGAGATCTAATGAGAATTTACAACGAGCAGATTCTAGAAATACTTGTATTAACCTCAGGTAACTGATACAGTGTTTTTCTTAGTATCAGTTAAATCACCGTCAAGATACAGGTTTTCTCTCCTTCCGATCAATAACTTAATGAGAAAATTGGTAAGCTTCTTCTTGCAAAGACACACCATGTTTGTTTCTTCGTTCATCTCCTGTCTGGATATTTTCTTCTTTGTCTGTAATATCCTCGTCGCCAACGAGAAGTTGAGATACAAACTTTTCTTCCTTCCGAAGTGCTGCGGAGGAAAGTTTGGTAATCATTAGTTCCTACACGAAGTCTTAAGTTCAGCTGTTCTTAACATTGTAACCGCCAGCCGCTGTGATCGAGCGTTTCTAGGCCCTTCAGTCCGGAACCGCGCTGCTGCTACGGTCGCAGGTTCGAAACCTGCCTCGGGCATTGAAGTGTGTGTTGTCCTTACGTTAGTTGGGTTTAAGTAGATCTAAGTCAAGGGGAGTGATGACCTCAGATGTTCAGTTCCATAGTCCTTAGAGCCATTTGAACCATTTGAACAATGTAAGATTTGTTTGATCCTCAGTGGCATTGTTAATCCAAGTGATGCAGAATCTAATTTTAGTATCCTTTTTGGTGCAGGCAGAAAACGTTCACTGCCACTTAAAACTGTATGCTGGAAACACTGCAAGGACACTGTCAGCAATCAAAATCAGTCCAGAGTAAGTAATGAAATATTTCGGCACAAGACGTGGCGGACAAGAAGTACTTTCCTAATAACCTTATGAGGACTTCTTAACTAATGAATCTCTTTACACGGAAGAGGCTGACCGATGTGAGGTCTGACAGACAGCAGGAGGTATGTCACCAAGTAACAAGCAACTGGAAAGAAGCGCCATCATTTCCATTGCCAATATATAGGTTTGTTGCAGTGTAACAAATCAGGATTGCAGCAAACAAATTGTTGTGACTCCTCAAGCTTTCCCGGCAGACGTGTTGTAATTAGTCTCCATGGGTTTGCCGCCGGTACACGTTGTGCAAATTCCACAATATTTCCAAGGAGCAACTGTCCGACATCTTCAGGTGGTTCAACCTTGCTGGTCGCTAGGTACGACTGACGGTATCCGCACGTCGACGTCCCGTTTCTCGAACACGCGCGCGAAGAATGCGCAGGCGCGGAAATCGCGCATGCGCAATGATTTGCAGACAGATGGAGCCATATTCAAACTCCTTCTGCCGAAAGTCGCAGGGCGGGTATCCTGCGCGTGCGCTGTACGCTGCGTTTGCCAACCGTGCGGCCAGACGTTACTCACCAACGGCCGTACCAGTGTGAAAGACACACTTAATTCCATATTTGAAGACAGAGTTCCGACAAAACGGTTATTCGGAGAGACAGTTATAAACACATTTCCCATGCAAGAACAACTTGACCTAAATGCATTTTGTTGCTCAAAACTAATAGCTTATGTAATGTTCTTCACGCAGTTATTGGATTCCTTTGAGTATAGTCAGTAGCCAGTGTTTAGAAGACTGATGCTACTGCAGTTTTTACAATCATTGCGTTTCCTTTTCTGCTGTATACCACTATTTTATCTATATCGATGACATATAATTAAATAAAATGTTCCTAATTCTGATTATTTGTGTTCAATATAGTATAGGAGGAAAGAAACAGCCAAGGGACTCGTCAATGTTCCCTCTGTTTGCGCCGTTCATGGAGTTGCGGGGCATTATTGTTTACTAACTGCACTACCTCAGACTTTATGTCGATAGTGCGGCATGGTACGGAGTCTGTCGGCCGCAACATTAAGTGATGAGAAATTTGTGAAATGTCAACAGAGTAAGGAGACTACGAAAGGATTTACGACACCCATATACGTATTTAAAGGCAAATAAAATGTATAGAAACTATGGCATCTCAAATTACCTTTCACTGAAACGCGGAAATAAAAGTCGAGAAATTTACGATAAAGCTATAGATATTCGCATGTAATTCGTGCTACTAAGGTGGCCAACTATCATGCGTTACACAAGAAGGAAGCGAACAGAAGTTTTCACTGCAGAAGAGTGTCACGCTGAGGTACTATAAAGATGAAGATTATCTGGCTGCGGGATATGGAGAATAACCCCATTTTCTATGAGCCATGAACCATTACGCTGCATCTAATCACAGTCTCTGAAATTAGCGTTAAAGGAAAGAAAGTTAAAGATGAGGTAGAGGTTAAAATTTGCAGAGAGATCAAACGTGTGTATTTTGGAAAAAAATAAATAAATCCTGAAAGACATTGGGTGGAACTGATTAATTCTTAGACTGTAACAGTTTTTCATTTGTACAGTTATGTCATCAGGGAATCTTATCACTGATACCCTTTCACCATGAATTTTAATCCCACTCTAGAATCGTTCTTTTATTTCCGTCATTGCTTCTTCGATTTATACATTAAACAGTGGAGGTGAAGCATTGCATCCCTTACACCCTTTTCAATCCGAGCTCATTTTTCTTCTTTTTTTTTTTTTTTTGCATCTTGGTTCTTGTGCATCTTATATGTTTTCCGTCTGCTCCTGTTTCTCTCAGAATTTCATACATTTAGTACAATTTACACTTTCGACCACTTTCTCTAATTCCTCATTTTCTCTACTTTAGCTTTCCAAAAGAGCAAACAGATCGTCATACAACAGATCTTCCATTCTTCCGTAGATTATCCCCGTCAACAGCTTGGATGCATCGGCTGCTGATTGAGCGATTGTTCTCATATTGAGATTTTCACTCTGCAGCGGAGTGTGCGCTGATATGAAACTTCCTGGCTGATTAAAACTGTGTGCCGGACCGAGACTCGAACTCGTTACCTTTGCGTTTCGCGGGCAAGTGCTCTACCAACATTTTTTTATGTATCTATTTATTTATTTTTCATAAAGATCACTCTGTTAAAAGGAACATGTAGATCATTTCATGGTATAGTTTGTGCATTATATAGGGAGCGGTGAGAGAAACGTGAGGTTCATTATCAGCTGTCAAATGTGCACACCGACTGCACCCGGCATATCCCAACTGCGTGGGGGGTCGAGGAAGACTGCCTGAAGATAATTGGCAAAGGTTTTCCGATAGTGAGACCATCTATGAACCTCATTGTGGGCTTGCTGCAAGAAATACCAAAAGTCAAGTCGCGACTTGGCAGCATCCCCATTGAGGTACGCGATCGTCCAACCTTTAACCCAGATGATCGAGTGTGATTTAGTCGCCGGAAAGTAGTCACTCTCCGGATGTAAGAAGGAAGCAGGTGTAATATGTTGCGGGGTCACACGGAGGTAGCAAGCCACCATCTGTCTTCCTAGGAGCCGTACCTCCTCCACCGCGATACAAGTGAAGCGGTGATGGTCGTCATCCACTTGGCGACATTTCGGGCATAGTGGAGTGTCCACTAGTCCAATTGCATGGAGTCGTTGGTTGGTGTTGAACTTGCCACAGGTGACAGAGAACCACAGTGCCCGAACGAAGGTAGGAAGGAATTTTTGGTGCACATGTCTCCAAATCTTCGGCCAATGCAACTTGGGGTGTTTGAGTTCAATGACATTACGACTTATCCGTCGTAGCAGCCAAACATAAAAATCCTTCGCGCATGGTGGTCTCGTGCGCGGAAGCTTGTCTCTGATATAACTAAGTTCCACGATAATGTTGATACATGCGCAAAATGTGACGTAATGTTTCCCACCGCCACCGGAGGTGTGAGGGACGCTGGAACTAGGAGATCCAGTAGGCGGGATGTAAGGGAATCACGCCCGCTACGCCATTGCTTGTACATCGTGGCTAGAAGGAGCGCCGTCGCTCGGCAGTGAACATTTGTAAGTCCGAGTCCCCCTTGTCCGTAGGGAGCGTGAGTGTTGCGTATCGCACCTTGAGGGGCGATCCAATCATCACAAAATAGCCTAGTGCTGATTGAAGTCGACGTCCGAGCGTGAGTGGTAGGGGCAGGATCTGCGAAATATGCACCATTCGAGAAACCACATAAGTGTTCAGGTATTCGACTCGCTGCAAAGGATCAAGGCGCCGTAGGAGATGTTGTCGGACCATGGTACGTGTTGTCTGTATAATACGTCGGTAGTTAACTGCCGCAGTATGTTTTACAGATGAGGTAAAGTCTATGCCGAGATAGCGGAATCGTTGCACATAAGGAAACGGACTGATTTCTTCCGGCGTAAGGCCCCTTCCAACCGGCATTGCTGCCGATTTGTTCATGTTCACTGCAATACCCGCCGTCACACTGTGGTCCAACAACAGTTCAAGGACCGTCTTCACCTCTTCCTCAGAACGAACGAGCAGCAGGAGGTCGTCTGCATAGGCACGACATTTGAAGGTGTAGCTCCGCAGTTCCATCCCAGAAAGAGAATTTGTTAGCCTTCCAAGTAATGGTTCCAACGCTATCGCGAACAGCAGCATCGAAAGAGGGCAGCCCTGGCGAATGGATCGTCGAATTTGAATGGGCCCAGCTATACGCCCATTAACCTGTACCAAGGATTGTGCGCCCCCATAAATCCTTCTAATGAGACCAGTAAAACGGTCTGGAAATCCCATTTGTTCCAGTACAGCGTACAGATAGTTGTGGCGCACCTTATCAAAAGCACTGTCAAAATCAACCGCCACCATCGCCGCTTTAAGCCGGCACTCCTCCGCTAGCGCTATCACATCACGGCATTCGGCAGGGGCTGTTTGCACATTCACCGATCCACCCGGTGTCGACTGTTCTGGAGAGAGAACGCTACGAATTAACATACGACATCGGGACGCTAGCAACCGTGCAAAGATCTTATAGTCGGCATTAAGCAGGGTGATGGGGCGATAATGTGTGACCGTAATTCCTAGCTTCGGTTTATGTACTGGCACTAAGAGGCCTTCCATAAAAGCCGGTGGAATAGGCGCATCGGAATTTAACATCTCGTTGTATATTTCCGTCCATCGCGGTTCCATTTCGTTGCGAAATTCTCGATAAAATTCTGCAGGAAGTCCATCAATGCCTGGGGACCGATTCAACGCACCCTTTGCGATCGCATCATGTACTTCCTCACAGCTAATGGCTTCCAGTAAGGTTCCCGCGGCTTCCACCGTCAGTGTACGGGAGACGTACGTGGCTATACGTTCGAGGTCATCGACAGGGGCTGCTTCTTCCCGATAGATGTGTTGGTAATGGTCGACGAATGCAGAGACAATGTCCGCTTGATGCGTCACTCTTCGGTCTTCGCGGGTAATTAATTCCCGTACCAAAACGCGTCGTCGGTGCTTCCGTTCATTCACGACGTGGTGCATGGAAGGAATCTCGTGCATTATCGTATCGTGACATCTGGCGCGCACCATGGTTCCCTGAAGATGTTTCCGAGCTAAAGCCACTAGTTTAGCTTTTATCCTTTTGCGTTCGATCCAGACGTCCTGTCCCGGCGGACCATCGTCCACGTCGCGCAGTGCTGCAAAATAAAAATCGGTCGTACGGCAGCGCCATTCTGCCATCTCCCTGCTATATGAGATGAACGTACGGCGAAGCGCCGGTTTAGCGCAAGTCAGCCACCAATCAAGCTTCGTCGCATACCTTCCAACCCTTCGCTCGCACATCGTCCATGTCTCAAGGATCCGGTGACGGCATTCAGGATCATGTAGATGTTGAATGTTTAATTTCCACGGGGTCTTACTGTTCCACACCTCTCTACGGGGAAGAAGCACCGTGCAGATGTAAGCGCTGTGATCTGAAAATGCCAATGGCCAGCGTTCCGCGTCCTGGACATCATTTGCATGAGCCCGCGAGATATAAGTGCGATCTAACCTGCTCGCCGAATGACTTGTCACATAGGTGTATCCCGGTGCATCTCGATGTCGTAATTCCACGTGTCACTAAGTACAAGGTCGTTGACAACGATTCGCAACTCTTGGCTGATGTTTGCTTGCGGCCATTGGTCTCTCTGGCTGAGAACACAGTTGAAATCTCCACCAATTATTACACATTCATAACGTCCATGGAAAAGTGGGGCAATGTCTTCTGCATAAAATCGTGCCCTTTCCCGCCGCCGATTGTTTCCCGACGGTGCATAAAGATTGATGATGCGTGTCCCAAACGTCGTGAAAGCCATTCCCCTGGCCGACGGAAGGTAACACACGTTTTCCACTGGGAAGCCATCTCGCACGTAAACTGCCACCCCACTCCCATTGTGATCTCCATGTGACGAATAGGATTGGTAGTCTGCGATGTATGGGAGTGCAGCTATGTGGACTTCCTGCAGCAAAGCAATATCCACATCAGATGCCCAAATCGTTTCCTTCAGTAGGTGTATTTTGGCCGGTGAACGCACGTCATTTATATTTAATGTTGCAATACGGTTCGCATGGCGTTGAATCCCACTCTGTCGATGCGCAACAACATCTCCCTGCATCGGCGCTGGGGGCTGAGTTAGAAGACGTTCTCTCGCCCCTCTCCCTTCACCTTCAGCAATTATTAGGCTGTCTTCGTGAGTGCCGGCTGCCTCTGTATGACGTCCGGCGCCTCCTCAATATCGTCATACCACATCTTTGCAGGCAGTGATATATTCGTGTCCATTGCCACATCATCTGCGTCGGCCGTGCGGTTAAAGGCGCTGCAGTCTGGAACCGCAAGACCGCTACGGTCGCAGGTTCGAATCCTGCCTCGGGCATGGATGTTTGTGTTGTCCTTAGGTTTAACTAGTTCTAAGTTCTAGGGGACTAATGACCTCAGCAGTTGAGTCCCATAGTGCTCAGAGCCATTTGAACCATCATCTGCGTCTGGAGCGCCAACTGGTTGTGCTTCCTCTTCAGCATCACCACGTCCCGGTACCGTCAATGTGACAGACCGCTGCGGGTCTGATCGAACAGTTTCCATTGCCTCATCCTGTTTCGGAGAGGCTGTTGTGTCGTCTTGGTCCACAGGCACATCGTCGTCGGGGCAAGGGGAGTCATCCCTAGGAGATGTCGTGTGACGACGCCGTTTCCTCCTTTTCGGGGAACGTTGTTTGCGTGATCTTCCTTCCGTGTCCTCAGATTGTAAGGAATCACGGCTGCCCGACAGAAAGGCATCCGTAGGAACAGGAAGTGTTTCGAGTCCCATCGTTGTACTCGGCGGGAGTTCGGTCGAAACTGATGTTGTCGTCACAGAGTGCGTTCCAGACAGAACAGCATCCGTAGTGGCTGTAACTGCTTCGTTTACTATCAGTGTGCTTGGTGGGAGTTCGGTCTCATCTGATGTTGTCGCCGTAGATTGTATGCTCGATGGAGCAGCATCCTCTGTCGTCCCGACGTCTGCTACAAGGTTTCGGAGAGTGCCATCTTGATCTTCCACCGGGGCTGTGTCCTTTCGGTCATCAGCGGACGCAGTGAGGGTCTTGTCATAGGTGATCGGTACTACTGCCATCGCTGGCGACGGCTCCCGCACATCTGAAGGCAGTTGCGTAATCCGCCGTTGCATACAGTTCGACCTGAGGTGTCCCTCCTGGCCACAGCCAGAACATGTACGTGGTTGACCATCGTAAATCACCACCGCCCGACAACCACCAATTGTCAGATAGGACGGTACATGTTTCTGAAGATCAATAGTGATCTGTCGCACTCCGTTAAGAACGGGGTACATGGCGAATTGTGTCCAGCGTTCTGCTGTGTGACCATGTACCGTGCCGTATGGCTTAAAAGCCTCGATAACTTCGTCAGCCGGGTGCTCAAATGGCAGCTCAAACACACGTATTGTCCGTACACCCAGACCAGCATGTTCTACAGTTACCGTGCCGACATTCCCATCACTATGGCAAAATCGGGGACCTGCTTTTGTCGCCTGTAGAATTCTCTCACACGCCGCGTCATTTACCATCTTAACATACACCGTGGGACTAACGATGGACAGGTGAATTCCGACAATATCGTTTGGCGGTATCTTGACGTCCTCTCGAATGAATCGTTCCACTGCTAAAGCCTTTGGTCGTTCGTAGTCTTTGCAGAAATTGAATCGTAATGTAGTTTTCCTGTACTTGTTCGCCATGATCGTTGTTACTAGCCCGCGCGTAGACTAAGTCCACAAGTAAACAAACACTCGCACGCGCCGCACAGGCGGAAGTATCGGACCTCCGCTTCGCACGGCCGTTAGCGCCGAACTGGCGCCAACTGAGCCACCCAAGCACGACTAACGCCCCGTCCTCACAGCTTTACTTCTGCGAGTACCTCGTCTCAGTTTCAGTTCTCACATTAATTTATTCTTGCCATCTTCGGAACTGCGGGGCTGATGTTTGTCCGTATGTTTGATGGTATGTCGGCAGTCTCATAGGTGCTACACACCTTGGTGAATAGTCGTTAGTTGCCACTTTTCCCAACGATTTTAAAAATTTCGGTATGATATTATCTGTCCCTTTTGCCTTATTTTAACTAAATTCTTCCAGAGCTCTTTTAAAATCTGATGTATTACAGGATTCCTTACGTTTCCCACAGCCACACCAGTTTCTTCTTGTATCACGTCATCAGACAAGTCCTCCTCCGAACATAGTCCTTCAATATCCTTTTCTCACCTGTCCGCATACTCTTCGGCGTTTAACAGCGGAGTTGCGAATGCATTCTTAATGTTATCCCCCTGGATTTTAATTTCACGGTAAGCTGTTTTGAATTTCTAAATGCCGAACTATTCCTCCCAACGAACATTTCTTATTCGATCTCTTCACATTTTTCCCCCATCCGTTTCGCCTTAGCTGCCCTGCACTTTCTATTTGTTTCATTCCTAAGTGACTTAGTGTATTCGCGTCTTTCCCTGAATATCGATGAACTTCCTCCTTTCGTCAAACAATTGAAGTATTTATTCTGTTACACGAGGGTCCCTCGGAGTTATCTTCCTTGCTCCTATTTCTGATTGTCCTATATATGTGACTGCCCTTTTAGAGAAGTCCAGTCTCATTCAAATGAAAAGCCTACTGTGATATTCCTTACCGCAGTGCCCATATCTTTAGCGAACTTCTAACGCGTCTCATCATTACTCAGTACTACAATATACATCTTTCTTCTACACTGTGGCCGTGCGGTTCTAGGCGCTTCAGTCCGGAACCGCACTGCTGATACGGCCGCAGGTTCGAATCCTACCTCGGGCTTGGATGTGTGTGATGTCCTTAGGTTAGTTAGGTTTAAGTATTTCTAAGTCTAGGGGACTGATGACCTCAGATGCTAAGTCCCATGATGCTTATAGCCATTTGAACCATTTTCTTCTAACAGGTTCTTTCGGACGATTCTCTTAAGCTTCAGCCTACTTTTCATCGCTATTACATTGCAGTATGAGATCTATATCTGCACGTGGGTAAGTCTCACAATCCAATATCCATTTACAAATCTCTGCCTGAACATTATGAAATCCAGCTGGAATCTCCCTGTGTTTCCGAGTCGTTTCTAAGCATACCTCCTCAGCTTTTACGTACAATATTACCCTTTCAATATCGTCACATACTTTTCGGTCTCTCCATCGTCTGCTTGCGACGTCGGTTTGTATACCTGAACCATCGATATCAGTGTTGGTTTGCCGTCCTATCACTGGACTGTTCACCGCAGCTCAGTGTCTCCGCTGCTAGCTGACTCTCCCCTACTTTACTGCTCTTAACAAATCTTACTCCCGTTATACCATTTTCTGCTGATGCTGATACTATCCTACATTCGTTGGACAATAAATCGTTACCTCCCTTTCATTTCATTTTACTGGCCTCCACTACATCTAGATTGAGACTTTTCACATTTTCTAGCTTTCCTATTGCTGTTATATTTCTGAAATTTCATATTCCGATTTGTAGAGTATCGTCGTATCATTGGATATTCGATTCTTTTTCTCCTGGTTACCTCTGCCTTGGCATTCCGCTCCCATTGATGCGAATGGAAGACTAATCCGGAATCTCTTGCCAATAGAGGCATTATCATGCTACAGGCTACATGTTCTGTGGATACACATTATGTGTTCTTAATTCAGTGGTTCTCATTGCCTTCTGCATCCTAAAGCCGTTGATCAGTGTTGATTGTTCAGCCTCAAAAAGGTAGTTTCCCACTCAAGGAACAAGAGTGTGCCCTGAACCTCTGCCTGCTCCTGCACATTCTTTGATAAGGCCGTAAACAAGGGTGTCTTTTTATGCCGGAAGTCATCGGCTCCCACTCCTAACGCCTTTTATTCAAAGTTGTGTTGCTGTGTTCGTAACCACGACCTAGGATGGTTTGATGACTAGTCAAATACATTACTCTGAGACCACAGGGGGTATATATTACAGACCACTTAACTGTGTAGAAAGCGAAATATTTACAAGTACAATAAAAAAGTAGAGAACAGCGGAAACTATGGGATAATTTAAAGCCCAGTCCTTAATGCGATTATAAAAGCAGTCCTTAGACTAAAGTATCGACGAAATACTTTGCCTTTACCTAGGTGCATTATACTACATACCAAACTTCCCCTTTACGAATTACAAATTGAAGTCCCCTCCCTATTTTTTTGTTTGTATGTGAAGTCTAATCTCAGTATATACTGTAGGGATTTTCATACGGCTTTCACTAATAGAGTGATTCACAAGGCAGACCTAGCCAGTTAGCGGTGTACGTTAACCCACGACTTCGCAGATTCGAGGGGGCGCGAAGGACTCGGTTCAGCTCCACGTCACAGATTAACGCGGGTCGTGGGCTGCTCAGCCTGTATCTGATATTTAGGCGGTTTCCCACATCCAGTTCGGTGAATACCGGGCTGTTTTCCACATCTCGCCTCAGATACATTATGATCAAACATCTATAAAGCGATTTCACACTTGAATGTAGGCGTTGCTCCAGATGATAACACGAATTCCGTCCTGACGAGGAACGGTCGGCGTCAGGAAGGGCACGCGGGCAGTTGCTGTGACTCACATGCCTCAGCCCATATAACGTTGTCGACCCTATAGTCAAACTGAGCAAGGCAACGACGAAAGAGGAAAAAGAAAAAAGAAGATTCACATGAAAGTTTCTCCAGACATTTTATTAACGCTACGTCAAACAGGTCTTCCTCCCGTAGAAACTTGACACTATAATACAGATGTGTTACCTAAAAATTAGCCCATTATGTTTACTGAACATAGGATGTTTTTGTTTTATTCTGTAAATCATTAGATACTATGTCTTCATTATAAATATGGTATGTGCTGTAACCTGTATAAATAATTTATTCTGGGTTAATGCCGTTAGGGAAAGTTAGGAAAAGCAATGTCGTTTGCAGAGAGTGAAGACTTGAGTAGGAGCGCTGTTTCTTGACGCGAGAGTGACGTTCAGAACAGAGCATGCAAGGCACTTGCTTGGTTCTGAGATGTAAAATGGCATGCACTGTCGGGCCTACGTTAGGCGCAATTGTTATTAGCGAGGCAGCATGAGCATGAGTTTGGGCAGTTGTAAGAGGCTCCAGTAACACCACCATTGTGCCCTATTATTGGTCATTGCGAATCAAGTTGTGCCTGCAATATTACGTGGAGCAATGGGAGCGTTATAGACGACAACGGAGACAACGGCTTAACATCTACAACGAACTGTAAGGTTGTTTAATTTTCGTTAACGTTAAGGACTTCATGAGGCATCACCTAATGACTTTCTCAGTGAACTTTATTCCAGTAATAAGTGTTCTAGGTACGAACTGAAGGCACCTCTTCTCCATTATCCTTAGTCACTCTCACCTACTTGGGTTCACATTCCTTTTCAGTTATTGATCGCCCGAATGTCGTTGTTTAAATAACTGAAAGAAAAGTATTAAAATCATTGCACGTTTTGTTTGTTTACTAAAAGACAATTGAAAGTAATTAATAATGAGGCCTCAGTCACTTATATGTGTTGTTCAGTAATATTTAGAGTCGAAACTTCCTGGCAGATTAAAACTGCGTGCCCGACCGAGACTCGAACTCGGGACCTTTGCCTTTCGCGGGCAAGTGCTCTACCATCTGAGCTACCGAAGCACGACTCACGCCCGTCCTCACAGCTGTACTTCTGCCAGTATCTCGTCTCCTACCTTCCAAACTTTACAGAAGCTCTCCTGCGAAACCTGGGCACGCAGTTTTAATCTGCCAGGAAGTTTCATATCAGCGCACACTCCGCTGCAGTGTGAAAATCTCATTCTGGAAACATCCCCCAGGCTGTGGCTAAGCCATGTCTCCGTAGTATCCTTTCTTTCAGGAGTGCTAGTTCTGCAATTTTCGCAGGAGAGCTTCTGTAAAGTTTGGAAGGTAGGAGACGAGATACTGGCAGAAGTACAGCTGTGAGGACGGGCGTCAGTCGTGCTTCGGCAGCTCAGTTGGTAGAGCACTTGCCCGCGAAAGGCAGAGTTCCTGAGTTCGAGTCTCGGTCGGGCACGCAGTTTTAATCTGCCAGGAAGTTTCATATCAGCGCAAACTCCGCTGCAGAGTGAAAATCTCATTCTGGAAATATTTACAGTCAATGTTATTCTCGATAATTGCCAGGAGACAAGGAAAAGTAAAGAAACTAAATTTAAAGTAATTCAGATAATCTTAAATTAAAGAAAAGAATTAATTAAGTTTACGTATTTCCTATTTGTGTCTATTGTAATTACGCTATTATGTACTGGCATGGTTCGCATTTTGGCGTTGTCAGTCTTTTGAGAGCCAGTAGTTGCTTATTTGATACAGTAAATTTTCATAATAATTATATTCTACTCAAGGTACGTAGCTTGCTGTATGAAGGAAACGTAGTGCACGTGAGCAAACGCTAATATAAATTATCGTAGTAGCGAAACAGCTGCATCCAGTCTATCATTTACTTCGCAACATATCTGTATAGTAACTATATAAGACAATTGCTTTGCTCATTCGCCATTATTTCGTAACGTATTGTGTTGTCAGAAACTTGAGTCAACCTTCTGTTACCACACGTACTGCCAAACGGTTACGTATTGGTTGCTGTCCGCGTTGTTGATCAGTTACTAAACTCGTCTTAGCGTGTACCGGCGACTGTAGTTATTAATTTCTATATTAATCCTATTCTAGAGTATTGCTGTGCGGTGTGGGATCCGTATCAGGTGGGACTGACGGATGACATCGAAAAAGTACAAAGAAGGGCAGCTCGTTTTGTATATTTCGCGAAGTAGGGGAGATAGTGTCACGGACATCATACGTGAATTGGAATGGTAATCATTAAAACAAAGGCGTTTTTCGTTGCGACGGGATCTTCTCATGAAGTTTCAATCACCAGTTTTCTCCTCCGATTGCGAAAACATTCTGTTGGCACCCACCTACATAGGGAGAAATGATGATCACGATGAAATACGAGAAATCAGGGCTCGCACAGAAAAATTCAAGTGCTCGTTTTTCCCGCGTACCGTTCGAGAGTGGAACGGTAGAGAGACAGCATGAAGGTAGTTCATTGAACCCTATGGCAGGCACTTTATTGTGAATAGCAGAGTAATCACGTAGATGTAGATGTAGATTTCAATCAGTTTTGTTATGGGGTCTTCGTGTTATGTGGTATCCGTTTCCTTTACGTATTTTATGCAAGTGATGACACTGTTTAACTGCTAAACAAAATCCAGATAAGTAGAAAGTGTACGATTACAATAGGTTGTTCAGTAGGACGACTTGTAGTCTTCTCTCTACTAACCGATCAAATTTTCTGCAGATAAGAGAGCTTCATCCAAAATCAAGTTCATTAGGCATACGCGATCACAGTCATAGTGTTTCATTAAGCGATTAGTAACGGAGAGATTACGAAGTTAGTGCGAAGCGAGGTCAGTTCGGTAATTCATCAATTAAGCAATGTTTTTTAATAATACCTTACTTCCATTCATGTCGCCAGTTTGAAAGATTGTAAGAACCATCCAGCGATTAAGTCACGCGGTACCAAACATTTTTGTCGGTAGACCGAATGTCATGCGAGACTTTAATGCCCACGGTTGTTTGGAAGTCGAGGCGAGGACATCGCTTGAAGACGCGCGTCCCCTACGCACAGAGGTGTGCGAGTGCGTCTGACTTGCGGGCGCGCGGTTCACCGCCAGCTCTCGCAGGAGCGGCCCGGCGCGCAGCCCATTAGCGTGATCACCGCTATAATGGCTTCGAAAGCCGGCACTCGGATGCGCTGTATAATTCAGGAATGCCGCCGCCGCCGCCTCTGCCCGTAGTCGCATCTTAGGCAGCGGCTCCCCGTGCGCTGCCGGCGTCACCGCCGCTGCTGCTTCTGCCCGCCGGATGCCGAAGCCGCCGATAGCTGCGCCGGTACGGAGCGTCGACTTTTGCCGCCGCGCGGCGCCCCCAGAATAATGACCCTTGTAACCAATACCTCTCGCGCGCCGCCATTGTTTATGGACCATTATTTTTCGGTAATGATACGTCGCTTCCGCACGCGCTCCTTCCTATCCCCCCTCCGACAGTCTCTTGCGGCGTCTCCGGCCGGGGCCCTGGCGCAGCCACCGCCGTCGGATGGTGCCTAACGGATGACACGGCTGCCCGACCGTGACGGAGATCAATGGCGGCTCGATTCTCGGGCGATTACCGGGCGTACCATCCGATCACAAGTGCCGCCGCTGTCGGGTCCTCCTCTTTTCTCCTTCTCGTCCCCTCCCTTCCCTTCCATCGCTTCCTACAGCTGGTCTGAAACCAACCCCCCCCCCCTTCCCCTCCGCCCAACCTGCCACGACGCTCTTACACTACAGCGTATACCGGTCCCCGAGACCGCTGCGGAATTAGGGAATCAGGAGCGACTCGCTCGGTCCTTTCTCAAAGTTAATGAGTCAGAAAGGAAGCCGGTTAGCTTGAAGCAGGGGAAGATGCGATTCTTTCCGTCGTGTCGTGCGGCTCGGCACTCAGCCTGTTTAGGGGTGGATGGGGCGCGCAGAATCGGCTGCGGCGAAGAACAGGACGGGGAAGGGGAGGGGGTTGGCGATGGGGGACCGCTCGACACGGGATTGAAACGTAAGAGGGCGTATCAGTGCGGGACGCAGCGGCGCGCGCTGCCGTTGGTTCCACTCGAGTGCTGACGAGCGACGTGCATCGCGCCCACTGCCTTCCTCGGCCGCACGTCGATGCAAGGTCGGCCACTGCAGAAGTGAGCGCCCGCATCTGTCCCCGATGAACTTGAAAGAATATCACAGAGGATAACACCGAGACTATTACTTCAGTGTCAGACTCTGGATCGTAATTATTCTTGACTTCAGACAGCACCCTAAAATAGTTCAAATGGCTCTGAGCACTATGGGTCTTAACATCTAAGGTCATCAGTCCCCTAGAACTTAGAACTACTTAAACCTAACTAACCTAAGGACATCACACACAGCCATGCCAGAGGCAGGATTTGAACCTGTGACCGTAGCGGTCGCGCGGTTTCAGACTGAAGCGCCTAGAACCGCTCGGCCACACTGTCGGCAGACAGCAGGCTGACAGCCTCTTCTCAAATTTACCATCATTATCTTCTAGGTATATAGCCGGCCGCGGTGGTCTAGTGGTTCTAGGCGCCCAGTCCGGAACCGCGGGACTGCTACGGTCGCAGGTTCGAATCCTGCCTCGGGCATGGATGTGTGTGATGTCCTTAGGTTAGTTAGGTTTAATTAGTTCTAAGTTCTAGGCGACTAATGACCTCAGAAGTTAAGTCGCATAGTGCTCAGAGCCATTTGAACCATTTTTTTCTTCTAGGTATACAGGGTGTCCCAAAAGATTCCGACAGGCTTTATGGTCAGGTTCGTTCCACCAAAACAAGAAAAATTGTCTAGCAAACATGGGCTTTAAAATACATATGGAAATTTATGGTAAGGTCTTATGGGACCAAACTGCGGAGGTCATCGATCCCTAAGCTTACGCACAACTTAATCTAATTTAAACTAACATATGCTAAGGACAAAACACACACCCATGCCCGAGGGAGGACTCGAACCTTCGACGGGGGAAGCCGCGCGGACCGTGACAAGACGCCTGAGACCACGCGGCTATCCCGCGCGGCAAAATGCATACCTTCAGGTCTAGGAGAACATGTTCCTTACAAGAAATGTGTTCTACACAGCGAAAATGAAGTGCTCATATCTCTTAAGAAATGCATTTTAGAGCCTGTGTTTGCTAGATATTTTACTCTTGTTTTGGCCCTTACCACCTCCTCCAAAAGTATTGTTAAAAATGGCTCTGAGAACTATGGGACTTAACTTCTGAGGTCATCAGTCCCCTAGAACTTAGAACTACTTAAACCTAACTAACCTAAGAACATCACACACATCCATGTCCGAGGCAGGATTCGAACCTGTGACCGTAGCGGTCGCGCGGTTCCAGACTGTAGCGCATAGAACCGCTCGGCGACTCCGGCCGGCCAAAAATATGGAAAACAAAGTCGTCGCAGTAGAAGAAATATACTTCATAGTACCGAAGATGAACAAGTCCTCATAGCTTATAAGGTACCTATTCTAGAGCCCATGTTTAATGAACATTTTTTTTGTTTTCGTGTAAGGAACCTTTTCTGAAGCTTGTCAATAATAATTGAAGTCGCCTTCTAGCGTCCTTCTGCATGTGCAGGCTAACCTCAGGATTTCCATTCGTTATTCACACACAGGTACACTGTTCCAAGAGTAAGGTTTCTGTATATAATTTTTAAATATTTCTTAGAAATTGCTTGAATTACACTGAATTAAATTTAAGTCGAAAAAAGTTGCCATTGCCATCTACCGACCAGCGATCCTAGCTCGAGAGACCAGCAGTCTCTTGACTTAGCAGAAAATGCGACCAAATTGTCATCTGATTAGATGGTTTAATTGAATGAGCGCCTATTTCATATTGGATTACTGCAGTCGCTGTTTAACCATAGACGCGCTACAATGTAGGTTTACTTGTTATGTGCAGGAAGCGAATTGGTTTAAAAAGCAGTTAGTGTTTCGAACTGATCCGTTGAGACTGATTTTTCGGCAGACTCCTCTCACATTCCGAGGGTAAAGTCAAACAGCTGCATGCCTATCGGACCACTATGTTCATTACATTGTAGATGGAGTGGTCCATACGCACCCATTCGCCTTCCACCAGTATACAGCTACTGCATACTGGAAGTGTTTCCGCCGACCACGGTACTGCGACTTACATAGACTATGTGATCAAAAGTATCCGGACACCTCCAAAAAAAAATTGTTTTTCATATTAGCTGCATTGTGCTGTCACCTACTGCCAGGTACTGTGTATCAGCGGCGTCAGTCAGTCATTAGACAACGTGAGAGGGCAGAATGGGGCGATCCGTGGAACTCTCGGACTTCGAACGTGTTCAGGCGACTGGGTGTCACTTATGTCATACGTCTGTACGCGAGATTTCCAAGCTCCTAAACATCCCTTGGTCCACTGTTTCCGATGTGACAGTGAAGTGGAAACGTGAAGGGGTACGTACAGCACAAAGGAATGCAGGCCGACCTCCTCTATTGACTGACAGAGACCGCCGACGGTTGATGAGGGTCGTAAAGTGTAATAGGCAGACATCTATCCAGACCATCACACAGAAATTCCAAACTGCATCGGGATCCACTGCAAGTACTATGACAGTTAATCAGGAGGTGGGAAAACTTGGATATCATGGTCGAGAGGCTGTTCGTAAGCCACACATCACGTTGGCGAATGCCAAACGACGCCTCGTTTGGTGTAAGGAGCGTAAACATTGGACAAGTGAACAGTGGAAAAACGTTGTGTGGAGTGACGAATCACGGTACACAATGTGGTGATCCGATGGCAGGGTGTGGGTATGGCAAATGCTCGGTGAACGTCATCTTCCAGCTGCCAGCGTGAGTAGTGCCGACAGTAAAATTCGGAGGCGGTGGTTTTATAATGTGGTCGTGTTTTTCATGGAGGGCGCTGGCTGCCCTTGTTGTTTTGCGTGGCACTATCACAGCACAGGCCTACAATGATGTTTTAAGTATATTCTTGCATCCCACTCTGGAAGAGCAATTTGGGGATGGCGACTGCATCTATCAACACGATCGAGCACCTGTTAAAAATGCACGACATGTGGCGGAGTGGTTACATGACAGTAACATCCCTGTAATGATCTGACCTGCACAGAGTCCTGACCTAAATCCTGTAAAACCCCTTTGGGATGTTTTGGACATCGACCGACATCGTTATCTCTTCTCAGTGCAGCATTCCGTGAAGAATGGGCTGCCATACCCCAAGAAACCTCCGAGAACCTGAATGAACGTGTACCTGGGAGAGTGGAAGCTGTCATCATGGCTAATGGTGGGACAATACCATATTGAATTCCAGCATTACCGATGGAGGGAGCCACGAACTTGTAAGTGATTTTCAGCCAGGTGTCCGGATACTTTTGATCACATAGTGTATATGTTGAACCTCGTGTTTCGTCATCAAGGTATCGGTTGAGTTACGGGGTCCTTGTCATACTCTCGTCATGGCCCCTTTTCAGGTACATCATTGCACAGTTTATTTCACTTCTGTGGCCATCTTGGTCCTGTTTTTTTAATAGTTGAGGGTGACAACTGGAAAGGGGAAAATTACTATTATTATTAATTTTTTTTTTTTGCAAATGTAAAACTGGTAGTGGCCTGCAGTATTATTTCCTATTTTATTTATTCTGTTTTGAGTAACAATTGTAAATTAGAATTAAAAAACAAATGAAAAAGTGGTAATGGGGCCGCCTTGTGTAGGGAACGCTGCATTAGCTCTAAGTTCTAATCACTCTATAGGCCTAAGTATTTTGTCTACTTTTTACTACTTCTCTTACCGAGCTAAATAAAAAAAAGTGGTAGAGCATTTTGCTAGGATCAGATAAGTTGCAGGATCAGCCCAACAATTTTTTTCACTCTGCCTTTTAACTTTTCATTTACCTCTCAATGGTGTAGAGATGTGTCAGAAACCAAACGTGGCTCGGACTTCGAGATGTTCCCATTCTTCCTGTTTGATAAGAAGCCAGGGACAGGCAAATCAACCTAAATGACATCCAATCGTTTGAAATCGTTTCATAACAACAGTCTAGAGGGAAAAAAAAGCATGCGAGTCGAAATCCTGTGCCTTTCAGCTAATAATGCATGGGGTAAACGTAACATGGGATGCAGCTTTACTTGTCTCCATAAATATTATAAAGTATTGGATCGTATCAGCAAATGACTCAGCTTCAGGCTTCCTGCTACTTTTGAGTCAAACGTAGATGTGATCACCATCCACTGCGGCAGTCAGTTCATATGGCCGTAGATTACTGATACTTCCCATGCAGTACTGGGCCGTGTCGTTAGTATTAGTTGTTTGGACGCTTTCAAGTTATGCATAAGACTGGTAAACGAATCTCCACTGGCGAGAAAGAGATTTGGACCTTTTGAAGATCATAAAAACATGGCCACTGTCTTCTAGACTGGGGTTCAGAAAATTCCGGCAGTTAAATGCGTAACACTTTCACAGATGGTTCTGAAATACGACAATAACTTCAGACTAACAATTTCTGCTTCCCTCAGGCTACCAGTCGGAGATCGCACTCTAAATTCACTACAAATTCTTCGAAACACGGGCAATGAGTTACTAGACTTTGAAGTATCGTAATAAATATGTTCAATAAAGAAAAGAAAACCACATCATAGGGTCGTGATGTTAGACTTACAATTTGAAACACTCAAATATTTACAACCAGTAGTTTCCCTGCCATCAGATGACAACAACTGCCTAGTGAGAAACCTTGCGAATCCAAAATGTGTGGTTTTGTATTTTTATGCTTCACGTAAAACGTTTTCCAAAAAAGAACTTCAGCAACCTGGGTTCGTTTATATAAAGTATATCGTTCTAGCAGCTTGGCAGATGACTCAACTTTCAGCTTTTTGCTGTACTTGAATCAAACATAAACGGCGACTCGATTCTTTATGTAGATCATACGTACTATTTTCTTATTTTTACGTTTATTTGTCCCGTGTCAACTAGCCTTCGCTATATGCCGAACACACACACACACACACACACACACACACACACAAACCCAATATTCACATACATTATTAACAATTGTTATACACTTATTACTTAGATCACGTTGTGGTCCCATCATTGCCATGAGATGTCATTCCAAAACTCAGTTCTAATGGGTTACATAACATTCAGCCTTCAGGTAAGTTTCCTCCCATGTACATCAATGTACATTCTGTGACGAGTCGCGGACGTACAACTACGAAGGTTGCCCAGAAAGTAATGCACCGCACATTTTTTCTGCCAAAAACGATGCTGTGAATGCGAAACGTTTCTTATGCATTATTTGTAGTCTCCTGCGTGAGCACGCCAAGTTTCCATCACATCCGACTGACAGCGTAACTGCAAGACAGTTTCAAAATGGCGTCTATAGACGATGTGCTTTACAAGCAACGTACCGTCATTGAATTTCTCACTGCAGAGAGATAAACTGTGGAGAATATTCACAAACGCTTGTGCAAAGGCTATGGAGCATCTGCTGTCGACAGAAGTACAGATAGTGGCTGGGCACAGAGGTTGGGGTCATCAGAAGGCGGTTTGGCGGAGCTCCGCGATTTGCCGCTGCAAACCATCCACGGCTGTCACACCTGACATGTTGCACTGAGCTGATGTTGTCAGCCACTTGTTTGGGCCATTAAAGGATGCCATTCAGGGAAGGCATTTTGAGGACGATGAGAAGAGGTATGTCAGGGCATACACGCCGTCGTTTCGTGCTGGAGGAAAGGCATAGAACAGGATGGAGATTACGTGGAAAAATGTGGCGTGTAGATAAAACACAACTCTTTCGTATGTGTATTCTCATTGTGATCAGTAAAAAATTGCTGAAGAACAAAATGTGGTGCATTACTTTCTGGGCAACCCTCATGTTTATCGTGTAGTGGTAGTTTCACTGTCCTTCTACCTCTTTCCCTAAATGATCACGCCAGTAGCACTTCAACATTCGACCAGCTTCGTCGTTTTGGAGATACCCGTTCACAGGCTCTGAGTAATAATAATCTACCCCTTGTCAAAGTCGCTTTTCCCAATGGATTTCGCCATTGGCAGCCCATATCTTAGCTAGGGTGATCCCTCGCCCGTGTCTTCTCCGCTTGCATTCTTTTGTTACCACATCACGTGCCCGCAACACCACCAGCAAGCATCCAACGTCGCTGTGGGCAATGGTCATGACGTTTTGGCTCATTAGTGTAAGCCACGCGTACTCTATGTAGGCGACTTGTGTGTTATTAGAGTATTTTCCCGTATTCAGGAGTCGCAGAAGTGAAGATTTGTCCAACTAACAATACTTTCAATATTTGAGTATTCTTTTATTTCTTGGGCTCTGTAGTCATTTTCAAGAGATTTCATTTTCAAGAGATTCGTCGGTTTTCTTTGGTATGTACACTACTGGCCATTAAAATTGCTACACCAAGAAGAAATGCAGATGATAAACGGGTATTCATTGGACAAATATATTATACTAGAACTGACATGTGATTACGTTTTCACACAATTTGGGTGCATAGATCCTGAGAAATCAGTACCCAGAACAACCACCTCTGGCCGTAATAACGGCCTTGATACGCCTGGGCATTGAGTTAAACACAGCATGGATGGCGTGTACAGGTACAGCTGCCCATGCAGCTTCAATGCGATACCACAGTTTTTCAAGAGGAGTGACTGGCGTATTATGACGAGGTCGTTGCTTGGCCACCATTGACCAGACGTTTTCAATTGGTGAGAGATCTGGAGAATGTGCTGGCCAGGGCAGCAGTCGAAGATTTTCTGTATCCAGAAAGGCCCGCACAGGACCTGCAACATGCGGTCGTGCATTGTCTTGCTGAAATGTAGGGTTTCGCAGGGATTGAATGAAGGGTAGAGCCACGGGTCATAACACATCTGAAATGTAATGTCCACTGTTCGAAGTGCCGTCAATGCGAACAAGAGGTGACCGAGACGTGTAACCAATGGCACCCGATACCATCACGCCGGGTGATACGCCAGTATGGCGATGATGAATACACGCTTCCAATGTGCGTTCACCGCCATGTCGCCAAACACGGATGCGAACATCATGATGCTGTAAACAGAACCTGGATTCATCCGAAAAAATGACGTTTTGCCATTCGTGCACCCAGGTTCGTCGTTGAGTACACCATCGCTGGCACTCCTGTCTGTGATGCTGCGTCAAGGGTAAGGGCAGCCGTGGTCTCCGAGCTGATAGTCCATGCTGCTGGAAACGTCGTCGAACTGTTCGCGCACATGATTGTTGTCTTGCAAACGTCCCCATCTGTTGACTCAGGGATCGAGACGTGGCTGCACGATCCGTTACAGTCATGCGGATAAGATGCCTGTCATCTCGACTGCTAGTGATAGGAGGCCGTTGGGATCCAGCACGGCGTTCCGTATTACCCTCCTGAACACACCGATTCCATATTCTGCTAATAGTCATTGGATCTCGACCAACGCGAGCAGCATTGTCACGATACGATAAACCGCAATCGCGATAGGCTACAATCCGACCTTTATCAAAGTCGGAAATGTGATGGTACGCATTTCTCCTCCTTACACGAGGCATCACAACAATGCTTCTCCATGCAACGCCGGTCAACTGCTGTTTGTGTATGAGAAATTGGTTGGAAACTTTGCTGATGTCAGAACGTTGTAGGTGACGCAACGGGAGCCAACCTTGTGTGAATGCACTGAAAAGCTAATCATTTGCATATCACAGCAGCTTCTTCCTGTCGGTTAAATGTCGCGTCTGTAACACGTCATCTTCGTAGTGTAGCAATTTTAATGGCCAATAGTGTAAAGTTCTGATATTCATGCAAGCATATGAATTAAGCAATATCCTGGCTGTAAGGATCGGAAAAAATTACGAAAACCCAAACTCGAGAGTCTACAAGAAAGCTAATAAGGCAAGTCACTATAATACTGAGACCGCGGACTAAACGTTCGTTGTGTTCCTGTGTAATGAACCAGACAACGTTTCATCATACGCCGCTGTTTTGCCCTTACGACAGGTAGCCGCCGTCTAATGAGCTATGGTGACTTCATATGGCGTACAACAAAGTCGTGCCGTAGTTATCACTCGAGATGACTACAAAAGTTTTTTTGAGGGTTCTGTGTCTTTTGGTTGGCTCCCCTCTCCAGCTCCTCCTCCTTTCTTGGCGGCTGTAGACGCTGCTCTCTTTAAAGAGCCCAGTGCTGATTACTGTCCACAGAGGCGGAAACTGCGTTATAATACCTTGTTGCAAATGAAGATCCCATCAAATTTAGTTTCGAATCTCTGGCCAGCGGATTAGACGAGACAAATGAAGTGAAAGTGGACTACGAGTTAAAGAGGCGTTCCCTTTCCCCTTTCCAAGGTGATTCGGATATTACCGCCTTTTAAAGTAGGAAATATTGGGATCAGCGAAATCTGAAGGTTTGAATGAGGAGTGCTCGGTATTTCTGTAAACACACACACACACACACACACACACACATATAATATATATATATATATATATATATATATATATATATATATATATATATATATAAGTGCAGATATTTTTATTGGTGACTGACGACAGTGCGCTGAACAACATTAAATCAGTATTTACATTTGTAGACTAATAATAATAGATATTAGGAGTGGTATGTTTACAGGTTGGGTATTACCTCCAAGTACATATGGCAAGAGCAAGCATTTAAACTTTACTTCGCCCTGGCCAGTATGTCAGGTACTGAAGTGTAGATGTGTGCCTGTAAACTGGTTAGTCTATACTGACAGGGATACTACACTTAGTGACGCAGTTACGACCATGCAAAAACATCAGGTAGTAAGTTATGTGATGTGTTTACAGGAAGATTTCATATACATACATTGTTCTGCACATATTTGTGGCAGAAAACTGAAGTACAAAGAAGGGAATTTGGCAACATTGTTATCACATGTACGACAAGTATCTAGCACCAAGACCCTGTAACTGTGTTGCTCACTTGTGCAATGGGTAGATTTCTCCAATAAAATACTCTAGATTTCGATTCCAGGCGTAGATATGTTTCTTTTTAATTTTTTTTATTTTCTAATATTAGTTCGTCATATGGCAAATCTCTTCGGAACTATTATGCAGCAATTGCAGCAGGTTTTACCAAAATGCATGCTGTTATTTAATACCATAACGGAAAGGAAGAACAACAGTTTTCATTATTCCACGTTTAAAGATGTAATTTGTCTCTGAACTTTTGCTATGTTTTCTTCCACACACTACACACTTCTAGCACATTGTCACCATGTCAGCATTGCTGCCCTTTTATTTCTAAAAAAATCTCCATGATCCCTCCCCTTCATGGTTTATCCTTGCTTTTTGTTGTCCTAGTTAGTTCTCCTGCAACCATACAGATAGCATAACCGCATCGTCTAAGTCCATTGCATTACTCTACTTCGTCAACTGTATTCGATTTCAGTTTCCAGTATATACTCCTGCTATTGGATCGATAGACTAGTACCAGCTGCCATGCTTACTGCTTTCATTTCCATTAATTTTCTTTGACGTTAGGTAAACAGTATGTCTATAGCAGATGGTTCCTTATAGCTGGCAGCACTGTTGCTAGCTGTAAACTTCGAAGCGAAAACGGCTGCAGGCGAAAAGAAAAGCCTCTATAGAGCTTTAGAAAATCGTATTTCGTGACTGGTTTAGGCAGATAACTGTTAGGGATCTCCTTACGGCGACTAGACTACAGCAATCCGTGTCACAGGTAATTACCAAACTCTGTCATGTTTATTCTACTTCGCGGATGAATGTCGAAGTACTGTCAGCACGTTTTCATGCTGTCCCTGTAACAGTGGATGCACCTTCGCTACAAAGAGTTCCCAAAAGTATGAGCCAGCCAGCTGCTAAGCATTTAGTGATCCAGAAAGGTCTGTTTAAGAAACTGCTCTCAAGACTATGTACGGTTTGTGAAAAACGTGGTGTCACTGATTGTATAATTAAAATATTACATCTGGCCGCTCTTATTCAATATAGTGTAAATGTTTAACGCTCCATACTGATAAATTTAGTAGGTATTTATGTTCTTTGAGAGAAAATTTATTTTTCAGTGATTATTAGCGTCCGTGAATATTTCTGACATGTCTTTCAAAAAACTGTTACTTTAGCGTCAAAAAAACAGTTGTTTTAGGATATGTATCGTCTAACAGACAACGTATGCCACGGATTAATCGACCGATCAAAATAATAAATATGAAGGAAACTACACGTGTAACTGAAATCGAGCTCTAGAGCTTGAAGATCCTAAAGCAAATCTCGACGGACTGCACCATCTGGGCAGCTCATTTACACGCTCTTGAGGCAATATACATGTTGTATACATTGTTGCAATATGCCTTTTTTCGACGTAATATTTTTACAAATAATATGCACAAGATGAGACTCTGTTAGGTACATTTTTGTAGTGTTAATATGAAAGGAATAACCAAGTGCTCCATCTTCGGTTGTCATGGAACAAGTTCGGAAGCTTATCGGTCACCATGGTTCTCTTTGAAAAAAAAAAAAAAATACGGCTCAAATGGCTCTGAGCACTATGGGACTTAACTTCTGAGGGCATCAGTCCCCTAGAACTTAGAACTACTTAAACCTAACTAAGGACATCACACACATCCATGCCCGAGGCAGGATTCGAACCTGCGATCGTAGCGGTCACGCGGTTCCAGACTGTAGCGCCTCGAACAGCTCGGCCACCCCGGCCGGCGTTGTCTTTGAACTGACGCTCAATCAACGCAGAAGAGAGATATTGTTTGAGTGATGCCTAAAATATCAGTCGAGTTATGGGCTGGAGTATGAAAGTGAAATGTGATGTCACGTTAAAAAAACGAAAGTGGCTGTACCACAGTTAGTTAATATGTGACAGACGAAATGATATCGCAGATTATTTACTGAAATGTACTTTATATTCATTAGTAACTGGAATAATTAGAGTTTGTAATAAACTTAGATGTATGAAACGTGATTACAACGGTGAGGTTTCAAGAGCTAGAAATCATATTGCAGTGGCTTCACTACTAATAAAGTCGTTTCATAGGCAAAAAATTATTATTGCGATAAAAATTTACCATGAGAGAGTTTACTGGCTCTAATAACCCTGGTGACTGATTGCATGAACCTGCACCAACACCATTCTCTTATTGTGTGTATTTCCCTCTCGTCCACAGGAATATTGCTATATAAATTTGCGATGTCCATCCAGAAGCTCACAGGCTTGCCGTTACTAATCAGTTCATAAGTGCCCCTAAACATACACGAATTGCCACAGGTACAATTTTATAACTTTTTAGATGACATGGTATGATGGTATACTAAAGAAATTAGCAAGACGTCTAATTACAGAGCCTTCTTTCGTATTTTGGGTAATCCCCTCAGAGTTGGCGGTCTTGGAATACTTCTCACATCATTATTTCTCAATATAAACTTACACTGTCTCAGCATTGCTTTCAGCTGGACTTGTAATCTAGTGGTTTAGTTGCACTTCAACACATACTGTTCATATTTCATTGAGGTGACAAAAGTCATGAAATACCTCCCAATGTCGTGTCAAACGTTTTTTACACGGGGCAATGCTGCATTTTGTCGTGGCATGGACCCAACAAGCCGTTCGAAGTACCCTGCAGAAATACTGAGCCATGCTGCCTCTATAGCGGTCCATAATTTTGAACGTGTTGCCGGCGCAGGATTTTGTGCACGATCTGACCTCTCCATTATTTCCCGTTAATACTGGATATTATTTACGTCGGCGATCTGGGCGGCCCAATTATTCGCTCCAGTTGTCCAGAATGTTCTTCAAATCAATAATGAACAATTGAGGCCTGGTAATACGACAAATTGGCGTCCACAAAAATTCCTGCTTTGTTTGGGAACTTGAAGTTCACGAATGGTTGGAAATGATCTCCACTTCCAGTCAGTGGTCCGTTTAGTTGGACCATACGATCCAGTCCATTCCAGTTAAACACATCCCATACTATTATGGAGCCACCACCAGCTTGCACAGTATCTTGTTGACAACTTGGGTCCACGGCTTTGTGTAGTCTGCGCCACACTCGAACCCTACCGTCAGCCCTTACCAACTGAAATCGGGACTCATCTGGGCAGGCCACAGTTTTTCAGGGACTAGGATCCAGCTTATACGGCCACAAGCACAGGAGAGGCGCTGCAGGTGATTTCATGCTGAAGGAAAAGGCATTTCTACGTTCATCATATGTCACACACTGATTTCTACCGTTATTTAACGTGGTGCTGCTTGTCTGTTAACACTGACAACTCTAGGGAAACTCCGCTGCTCTCGGTCGTTAAGCCAAGGTCGTCGGCTACAACGTTGTCCATGGTGAGAGGCTTTTTTTTGGGGGGGGGGGCGGGGTCATCAGTCTCCCGACTGGTTGGAATTCCTCTCCTGTGCTAACCTCTTCTTCTCACAGTAACACTTGCAACCTACGTCCTCAATTATTTGGTGGATGTATTCCAATCTCTGTCTTCCTCTACAGTTTTTGCCCTCTACAGTTCCCTCTAGTACCATGGAAGTCATTTCCTCATCACTTAAAAGATGCATCTCTGAAAATATGGTGTGTTGTTGGGCGATCACTCTGTTTTTAAAATAATTGAAAAGCCACGGTCGCTTCAATATCGTTTACTAGATGACCGGTTTCAGCACTCTGAAGGTGCCATCATTGGATCTGAAACGTGGATTAACATTTATAAAACCACATGGCCATCATGGCACAAGATGTCCTATTATCCTGTCCCATTTCCTTAACAGTGTTTTGCACAAATTCCTTTCCTCTCCGATTCGTGCGCAGCTCGTAGTCTAGGGTCTACCGATTCTGCCTCTGAATCACGGGGTCCCGGGTTCGATTCCCGGCCGGGTTGGGGATTTTCTCTGACAAGGGACTGGGTGTTTGTGTTGTTCTCATCATTTCATCACCATCATCATTTGTGAGAGAGACTAGATTTGATTGTGAAAAGAAAATGGACTTCGTGAAAACTGGGACTTTGTATGGGCGCTGATGACCGACCAGTTGAGCGCCCCACAAATCAAACACCATCATCACCTCTCTGATTCTGCACTGAACCTCCGAATTCCTTAGATTATCAGTCCACCTAATTTTCAACATTCGTCTGTAGCAACACATCCCAAATGCTTCGATTCTCTTCTGTTCCGGCTTTCCCACAGTCCATGTTTCAGTACCACTCAACGTTGTACTCCAGAACTACGTTCTTAGAAATTTCTGCCTCAAATTAAGGCCTGTGTTTTATACTAGTAGACTTCTCTTGGCCAAGAATGCCTTTTTACCACTGCTAGTCTGCTTTTGATGTCCTTCTTACTCCGTCCGTCATTGGTTATTTTACTGCCTAGGAAACAGAATTCCCTAACTTCATGTACTTCGTGACCATCAATCCTGATGTTAAGTATCTCGCTGTACTCAATTCTGCTACTTCTCATTGCTTTCTTTCTTCGATTTACTCTCAGTCCATATTCTGTACTCATTAGATTGTTCGTTCTATTCACCAGATTATGTCAACCTTCTTCACTTTCAGTCAGGATAGCAATGTCATCAGCGAATCATATCACTGATGTACTTTCACTTTGGATTTTAATTCTGCTCTTGGACCTTTCTGTTATTTCCATCTTTGGTTCTTCGAAGTACAGATTGAACAGTACGGTGGAAAGACTACATCCCAGTCTTACACACTTTTTAATCCGAGCACTTCGTTCTTGGTCGTAAACTCTTATTTTTCCCTCTTGGCTCTTGTACATTTTGTATATTACCCGTCTCTCCCTATAGATTACCCCTATTTTTCTCAAAATTTCTAACATCTTGCACCATTTTACGTTGTCGAAGGATTTTTCCAGGTCGACAAACCCTATGAACGTGTCTTGATTTTTCTTTAGTCTTGCTTTCATTATCAACCGCAACGTCAGAATTACCTCTCTAGTGCGTTTACCTGTCGCGGCTAATCCGCACATCAGTAGCAGACAAATTGCGCGATGATCGGGAATCTAAAACGTTGGTGTTGAGATTGCTTCATCAACATCGATTACAACCGTACCATATTTCTATGCACCAGGAATTGCATGGCGACGACTTTGAACGTCGTGTAAAGTTCTGCCACTGGGCGCAAGAGAAATTACGGGACGATGACAGATTTTTTGTACGCGTTCTATTTAGCGACGAAGCGTCATTCACCAACAGCAGTAACGTTAATCAGCATAATATGCACTATTGGACAACGGAAAATCCACGATGGCTGTGACAAGTGGAACATCAGCGACCCTGGTGGGTTAATGTATGGTGCGGCATTATGGGGGGAAGGATAATTGGCCCCCATTTCATCGATGGCAGTATAAATGATGCGATGTATGCTGATTTCCTACATAATGTTCTACCGATGTTACTACAAGATGTTTCGCTGCATGACAGAATGGCGATGTACTTCTAAAATGATGGATGTCCGGCACATAGCTCGCGTGCGGTTGAAGGGGTATTGTATAGCATATTTCATGACAGGTGGATTGGTCGTCAAAGCACGTTCACCGGATCTGACGTCCCCGGATTTCTTTCTGTGGAGAAAGTTGAAGGATATTTGCTATTGTGATTCACCGAAAACGCCAGACAACATGCGTCAGCGGATTGTCAATGCATGTGCGAAAATTACGGAAGGCGAACTACTCGCTGTTGAGAGGAATATCGTTACACGTATTGCCAAATGCACTGAGGTTGACGGACATCATTTTGAGCATTTATTGCATTAATGTGGTATTTACGGGTAATCACACTGTAACAGCATGCGTTCTCAGAAAAGATAAGTTCACAAAGGAACATGTATCACATCGGAACAACCGAAATAAAATGTTCAAACATACCTACATTCTGTAATTTAATTTAAAAAAAAACTACCTGTTACCAACTATTCGTCTAAAAGTGTGAGCCATATGATTGTGACTATTACAGCGCTATCTATCACAAAGTAAAAAAAAGGTCTTTTGTCTTTGTCTACCTTAATTCCAAAGGCCGTGCCATCCATAATTTTTTCATGAGCACTGTGTAGAATTTTTTGCTTTATACAGCAATGTCTTTTTGTTCTTGCTGTCTTACGTTCATCTTTAACACCTACAACTTTTGTAACTCATAATGTTCATCGTCTTAATTGGCAGAACCCATTGATCCTGTACTACCTAAACTGGTGCAATAAAAATTTTAATTACATGGTCGAATACCATGTTTTTTGTGTGTGTTTTTTTGCCATTCTGTATCTGACTATCGAAATATCTGACTGATTAATGACAAGGTGAACAAAGGGTGTTGTTAATCACACAGCTGCAAGAGCGAGAGTGCGTCGCTGTGGTGAACAGCGAGTACCTGCAGTCAGGCAGGCAGGCAGCCAGCCAGCCAGCAAGCAGCAGTGGACGCTACTCACACTGGACCCTGAGCCTGAGCGGCGCGCTTCGCGTCTCCCCCTCCGAGTTGGCGGCGGCGCACGAGTAGTCGCCGTTGGAGGCGCGCGTCACCCCCAGCAGCAGCAGCGTCCTCAGCGACGTCACCACGCTGAACGAACTGTCGTTGCGCAGCAGGCGGTCCTGCGGGCAAACGGCACGTTACCAAACTTGTGAAGAGAAAAGCGTAATGCGGCTCATGTAAGGCAAAACAAAATGTACTGTACTCTTTCTCTACGCCAGTTTCAGTGAGTCTGACTAAAGGAATTTAGGCTACAAATACATAAAAAGAGTTGGATTAGAAATAAGTAATCACGTAACGAATTTCGTCGAATCAGACAGCTGTTATTGTTGTTGTGGTCTTCAGTCGTAAGACTCGTTTGATGCAGCTCTCCATGCTACTCTATTCTGTGCAAGACTCTTCATCCCCAAGTAACTACTGTAACCTACATCTATCTGAATCTGGTCACTGTAGTCATCTCTTGGTCTCCCTATACGATTTTTGCCACCCACGCTTCCCTCCATTACTAATGTGGTGATCCCTTGATGTCTCAGAATGTGTCCTACCAACCGATCCCTTCTTCTAGTCAGTTTGTGGTGTGGGAAATATTTGTCTGCTCTATTCAGATTGTACGACAAATTTCTCTCCAATTCTATTCCGTACCTCCTCATTAGTTACGTGATCTACCCATCCAATGTTCAGCATTCTTCTGCAGCACCACATTTCAAAATATGCTTCTATTCTCTTCTTGTCTAAACTGTTCATCGTCCATGTTTCGTTTCCATACATGGCTACACTCCATATGTATACTTTCAGAAACGACTTCCTGACACTTAAATCTATACTCGATGTCCACAAATTTCTCTTCCTCAGAAACGCATTCACTGACATTGCCAGTCTACAATTTATGTTCTCTCTAGTTCGGCGGTCATTAGTTATTTTCCTATCCAAATAACAAAAGTCATCTACTTCTTTAAGTGACTCATATCCTAATATAATACCCTCAGCATCACCTGTTTAATTCGACTATTTTCCATTATCCTCGTACTGCTTTTGTTTATGTTCATCCCATATCCTCCTTTCAAGAAAATGACCATACCGGTCTCAACTGCTCCTCTCAGTCCTTTCATGTCTCTGACAGAATTACGATGTCATCGGCAAACCTAAAAGATTTTATTTCTTCTCCTTGAACTTAATTCCTACTAAAATTTTTTTTGGTTTCCTTTATTGCATGCTCAATGTACAAATTTAATAAGCTCACGGATAGGCTACAGCCTTGTCTCACTCCCTTTCGTGCCCCTCGACTCTTACAGCTGCCATATGGTTTCTCTACAAATTGTATATAGCCTTTCGCTCACTGTATTTTACCCCTGCCACCTCTAAGTTAACAAATGCTATAAACGTAGGTTTGCCTTTCTTTACTCTATCTTTTATGGTAAGTCGTAGCGTCAGTGCTGCCTCACGTGTCCCTACATTTTTCCGTAATCGAAACTGATCTTCCCCGAGCTCGGCTTCTACCAGTTTTTCCATTCTTTTGTAAGCGATTCGCGTTACTATGTTGCAGCCGTGACTTATTATACTGATAGTTCCCAAATTTTTACAACTGTCAGCATATGGTTTTTTCGGAATTGGATTTATTATATTCTTCCTGAAGTCTGAGGATATTTCCTGTTTCATACATCTTGCTCAGCAGATGGAAGAGTTTTGTCGTGGCTGGCTCTCCCAAGGCTACCAGTAGCTCTAACGGAATATTCTCTACTCCTGGGGCTTGTTTTCACTTAAGTCTTTCAGTGTTTTGTCAACTTCTTCAGATAGCTACTGGATTGGAAAGAGACCGATTACTGCAATTCAAATAAAATTTGTAGTAATTTGCTCCCAAACCATGAGCTGAACGCTGGAGCTGCCCTCCTCACATTAAAGTGCAAGAAGTCAAATATTCAAACTAGAGTAAGTTTATATTAAAAAATGAACGGCTATTGTGTGACTAATCCCATAACGTGACGTAATGTAAGATGTAACACTATGTCGCTATCAGCAATAGTAAAACAGAAATACCTTACAAACAGAAGTCATCGTCCGTGAAGCGAATGAAATACTGTATGCAATAAAATATTTGCGAAATTCGGTCGTTAGGAGGCTGAGCCAAAAATCTGTAAAGTGGGAGGAGTTCGTTATTAAGGAACTAATGTTAAAGTGAAGTAATTTACGAGGAAGACACTACTGTTTTATAATATTGCTTAAGAGTTTAACAAACTGCAGTCTGCAGATTACAGTATGTAGTCAAGTTTTGAAAAATACGACTGATGTCCAAAATTAAAGAAACAAACTTAATTTTTGCTAGGTTGCGTTTATTTTGCCACAAAACGATGTAACCAGGTGACAGAAAAGTAGAAACAATACAGCACGTAAACAACTGCAACACGCATAACAGTAGACGAGAACGTTCTTCGTTTTTTCCTACAGATTTGCACACACATTCCGAGAAGTGGTTTATTTGCTCACTATGGTGTGTGACCACCTATGGCAGCAACATAGGCCTGACAACGACCGAGCAGGCTGTGAATGTCGTCATAAGTGTCATGTTGAGGCAATAACGCACATTCTTCCTGCGGAGCTGCTCGCAAGTCTTGGAGAGTGGTTAGTGGATGCTGACGCGATGCAATCCGCATCCCAGAAATGCTCTACGGGATTCAAATCGGGAGAGCGAACAGACTAGGCAATGCGTGCAATATCTCCCGTCACCAAGAAAACATCAACCACTTGTGCCCTATGACGTCGAGCATTATCGTCCATCTGTACGAAGTCTGGACGCACAGAACCTCGCAGCGACTTACATGAGATCCCAAGAACACGTCACGATACATGATAGCAGTTATGCCTTTCCGGTCACCCGCAAAATTTCATGAAGAGATGTTCCAGTGATCAATATAATCCATGCTTACGCCATTATCAATGCTCCTCGATATCAGTCTCTTGCTACAATGTTCGGGTCTCGAAATGGTGAGTCCGTCGAGAACCACTCTCCAGACCAAATCGGGGCTCATCTGTGAAAAGAACATCACTGTTCGACTGTTCAAGTAGCATGTTGTCGACTCCACTCTAAACATTTCTTTCTGTAAAAGCGCGCCAGAGGCACATAGACAGCAGATCTCCGACATTAAAGACCACTCTGTCGAAGCCTTCTTTACACCGTTTGCCTCGATACAACACAGTGCTTACTGCGAGGACAGATGACAACTGCTGCCCAGCACTAAGGTGGTACCGTCGTGCCCTTACAAAAAAAATAACTGTCCTCACTTTCAGATGTCACACGTGTTCGGCCCTGCCCCAGTCTTCCTGAAACACTTTGGGTCTCTATAAACTGTCGCCACATCCGAAAAACAATAAAACGATTCACTTTAAGCCATCGGACCACATGGGTTTGCGACAGTCCAGCTTTCATTCATTCTGTGGCTCTCCACAGCAATGTGTGGTCGGTACCTTCCGTGTGCTATAATGCACTGTCTGTGGCAGTAAACACAGCGTTGTGGCTGTAGGACCACCTGGCAAACACTACTCTGTTTGATAGGTGAGCTGAAGTCATCGTTGGCGTGGTTTCCCGTTGACCGAAATGCTAGGTGCCATGCAGAACACGATCGTAAGGACATCTGTTGACAGTTTGTACGATTATATCGTGAATTAGACACAGAACGGGGAAATAGCGGTTTGTTGTCTTAATTTTGGACATTAGTGTACATCTCCCACGTCACGCAGTCAGGAAGTCTTTTCCATGTATATACCATCATCAATGCCACAATGTAAGTCCTATACGCAGCCCGTGAACCGTATTTTTTTTTTCTTACTTGGAGATAAGACGCTGAGCTACACTGCTGTAACTAAAGTTGTAATCGGACCAACACAGGTGCGCTTTGATGGTCCGATTACTATTACTTTCTTCTTCCATCACAGCAAACCGCTTATCTTATTTTCTCCTTAATAGCTGTAACTGAGATCTTAAAAAACGTTCCAGGTTGCAGTCTGAATAATGAAAAGACACAGATTCGAATTGGCGGATGTAAACACTGGACTGGCAGCAGGCGTCCAGCAGAACAATATCTTATTCTTAAAAAAAGAACTACAATTTGAAATATTGGCAACTGGAAGAACGTGACTTTAATAAATGTTTCTGTAACAATTAGCTTTGCCACGATCACTTAAATTTACATTAAATTTCACATTACCGGTTTCGGCAAGTAGCTGCCATCTCCAGATGCGCCTAATCCACTGAAATGCGTTGTAGCGATATGTGACAAATACAGTTACTCAGTTTGAACTAAAACCGTTGTAGGGTCAAATACCACAGTGCTACTGGAAAACGTGCTTAACAACTGCTCTCTTAAAATTCAAGTTGGAGAAATAACAAGTGCATCTAATTCTATAAATCATGGTCTTGCACAGGGTCCGATTCTGGCCCCTCTTGCATTGAACTTGTACACCAGCAATACAGTCACCACTGATTCTGTAAAGTTCAGCTACGTCGACGACCTAGACAAACAAACTAGAACCAGCATATTCGAGGAAGGTAAACAGACAGCCACTAATGATCCAGAATAGCTCGACCAGTATTACAAGCTTCGAGACTTTGCCAAAACCCTAACCAACAAAGTGACAAACAGAGAACTGAATATAATCTTTCGTTACAACAAATTACGTCAACCTAATATTTGTGACTCTTGACAGATCCTCGACTTTAGGAAATACCTAGAACTGAGAGGACACAAGTTAAATTCGACAAGTAGCACATTAAGGACGATGGGCTGGTGCTGGCTGGGGATCACACGCCATACCGTCCTGCATCTAGCAGCGATGGGTCAAAGGGCCGCTTGTAACCCACTGATGCCTCTACAACGTTTCCTAAGTGCGCGCCGTCTAAAGTGCCTTCTTTATTGCCATATCAATTCTCAGTTTAGATTCAGTTTCAGTCAAACTATCGGTGTCTCCTAAGTGTAAACATTAAACACTGAAGCAGAGACTGAGAACTGACAGGACGGATGGACCTATTTGCTTCATTTCAGTTCTTAGTATGCGTAAGTGCAAACAAGTGGATCATGCCCTAGTGTGTTACTCATGTCACTTCTCTTGAAAACCTTACACAGTGCACGTAAACAACTCTCATTATGTCCAAGGGCAACGATTTTGATATCGAGTTCATTGATATTTATAAAACTTTACGGTGTCTGTGGAACAAAAAAGACGCATGCTATCACAATGCTAACAGTAGGGAAGTCGCTTACAGTCTCCTATTAAAGAAATACCAGGAAGACGATACAAAGGTAAGAAAGATACTGGTAAAATCCAAAACTGATAGCCTGAGATCAGCCTATAACAAAGAATTTAAAAAGGCTGAATACGGTGAAAGAAATGGAGCAGGAACTGGAGATATATACAAACCGTCCTGTGGTATTACGATCTCCTTTCGCTCACCCACAAAAGCCGACTGTAACAAGTGTTAATACTATGCACCATGAGGAAGAATACCAGGAAGCGGTAAGTACTTAAGAAAGCAAAGGTGCAGATACATTTTTATTTCACATTGCTACTTTATTTGAAAATTGTTTGTCTCCACAAGAAAATGTGTTTTTTGTACAGATTCATACTGTTATTCAACTCATCCTTCATTTACAAAATATTCCACAATCTTTTTTGGACGACATTTGGAATCATTACTAACATTCCCACTGCCGGTGTCATTTCGCAGATTTACTAGCCATTGCACTTCAATAATCTCATCTGAATTCATATCATCTAGATCGCGTCTAATGTGTCAATGTCAGATCGCGTTAATAAGAAAATGTGAATACAACAGCATGTCAAGACGAGGGTAATCACACGTTATATGTCTTTCAAATTTATAGCAGATTGGAATTCTAATTCTATTTGACAATATACCAAACGCATATTGGACACATTTTCTAGCCCTAGTATTTTTTACTTAAAGGCCATCCGATCGTAGTTCAACTATTACGTATAAAATGGTTTAAAAAGTTTCGCATTAATCCCCGCACGAATACATACCGAAGCTTGGTAGCACTAGCTTTTGGATTCCCGTCAGGAGGTTACTGCAAGCTGCTGGTAGTTAATTGTTCGTGAAACTTAGTTTTGATAATTACGCCCCCATGTGATATGGCTTCATTTGTTCCTCCATCACACAAGTTCCTAATTCGAATCCACAACAGCCATGAGAATAATATTATGAAACTTCTTGTAATTCCACAACAGTGATCCACTTCCTGCAGGTGTAATAATGCCAAAATGTTTGCCAATAACAACTCCTAGACAATGTGGAAACTGCCATCTATGATGAAAACCTTCAGCCACTTTTCTCCACACGAATTCATTTCGTGGAAGCTAAAGCAAAGACAAACATTGAAAACAGTTACGCAATACCATGCACACGTGGTTTAGGGATCGCCAGCACGGTAGTTCGACGTGTTCGGTCAGAGGGTTAGCTGCCCTCTTTAGTAAAAAACTGAGTTAATGGATAAACGAGAAACATGAATTAGCGTCATGGCATGTACGCCATGAACACTTACGACCAAAATGGGATAAGAAAGTAAAAAAATAAAGAACGGTAGAGTCTTTTATTAGTAGTGAAAACGTCATTGGTCCCAGGTTCGATAACGTGCCACCGTTTAAATTTTTATCGGTAATCAGCACTGCCGGCCGCAGATTTCCGCTATAAGAAGTCATCTTCAGTCTGCCAACGGATTTGTCAGAGAGGGCGGAGAAATGGACAGAGGTTCAGGGCACTGTCTTGTCCTTAGGGTGGAAAACTGCCCCTAAAAGCGGAAGAATCAGCATTTATCAATGGCCTGAGGATTCAGAAGTGAATGGAAACCACTTCATTCCAGACACGTAATGTGCACCCACAGGTCATGTGGCCAGTAACTCAAAAAAGTGTTGTGACGATCTCACCATTGGCGAAAGATTCCGGAATAGTCCCCCATTCGGATTTCTGGGAGGGATGACCGTGAGAAAAAGACTGAATAACCAACGAAAGGATAACGTTCTGCGAGCCAGGGCGTGGAATGTCAGAAGCCTGAACGTGGTACGGAAGCTACAAAATCTGGAAAGGGGAATGCAAAGGTTCAGTTTAGATGTAGTAGGGATCAGTGAAGTGAAATGGTAAGAAGAGTATAGGATAATATCAACAGCAGCAGAAAATGGTATAACGGGAGTAGGATCCGTTATAAATAGGAAGATATGGCAGAGAGTGTGTTACTCTGAACAGTTTAGTGATTGTTCTCATCAGAATCGACAGAAAACCAACACCGACAACGATAGTTCAGGTATACATGCCGACGTCTTAAGCTGAAGACGAAAAGATAAAGAAAGTATATAAGAATATGGAAGAGTCATACAGTACGTAAAGGGAACTGAAAAACGAATTGTCATGGGGGACTAGAATGCAGTTCTAGTGGAAGAAGCAGAAGAAAAGGCTACTTGGGAATATGTGCTTGGGACAAGGAATGAGAGAGGCGAAAGACTAATTAAGCTCTGTAATAAATTTGAGCTAGTAATAGCGAATACACTGTTCAAGAATCACAAGACGAGGATGTGTAACTTCCTGGCAGATTAAAACTGTGTCCCCGACCGAGACTCGAACTCGGGACCTTTGCCTTTCACTGGCAAGTGCTCTACTATCTGAGCTACCGAAGCACGACTCACGCCCGGTCTCACAGCTTTGCTTCTGCCAGTATCTCGTCTCCTACCTTCCAAACTTTACAGTAGCTCTCCTGCGAACCTTGCAGAACTAGCACTCCTGAAAGAAAGGATATTGCGGAGACATGGCTTAGCCACAGCCTGAGGGATGTTTCCAGAATGAGATTTTCACTTTTGTTGATCGATGAAAGAAGAAAGTGCAAAAATCTTAAGGCAAATTCAGGAATACAGAAGAACAAGTCACTTAGGAATGAAATAAGTATGCAGTGCTGAGAAGATAAGACGAAATGGCTGCATGAAAGTGTGAAGAAATCGATAAAGAAGTGACTGTCTGAAGGACTGACTCAGCGTATAGGAAAATCAAGAAACCGTTCGGTGAATTTAATAGCAAGGGTGGTAACATTAAGAGTGTAACGGGAATTCCCCTATTAAATGCAGAGGGGATAGCGGGTAGGTTGAAAGGATACATTGAAGGCCGTTGTGAGGGGGAAGATTTGTCTGATGCGATACAAGAGGAAACAGGAGTCGATATAGAATAGAAAGGGAATCCAGTATTGGAATCAGAATTTAAGAGAGCTTTGGAGGACTTAAGACAAAAACGAAAGATGGGTTGGACAATATTCCATCAGAATTTGTAAAATCACTGGGGGATTGGCAACAAAACAACAATTCACATTGATGTGTAGAACGTATGAGTCAAGCGATATACCATCTGCCTTTCGGAAAAATTTCATCCACACAATTCCGAAGACTGCAAGGAGTAAGAAGAGCGAGAAGTATCATACAATCAGCTTAATAACTCATGCATCCAAGTTGCTGACGAGAATAATGTACAGATGAATGGCAAAAAAAAAAAAATTGAGGATGTGTTAGATGACGATCAGTTTGGCTTTATAAAAGGAAAAGTCACCAGAGAGCCAATTCTGACCTTGCGGTTGATAATAGAGGCAACACCGAAGAAAAATCAAGACATTTTTATAGGATCTGTCGATTTGGAAAAAGCGTTCGACAGTGTAAAATCGCGCAAGATGTTAAAAATTCTGAGGGGAAATAGTGGTAAGCTGTAGGAGAGACGGGTAATATACAATATGTACAAGAGGTAAGGAGGAATAATGGGAGTGGGCGGCCAAGAACGAACTTCTCGGATTAAAAAGGTTTTAAAACAGGGGTGTAGTCTTTCGTCCCTACTGTTCAATCTTTGCATCGAAGAAGCAGTGACGAAAATAAAATAAAAATTAAAAAAAGTGTTCAGGAATGGAAATAAAATGCGGGGTGAAAGGATATCAATGATAAGATTTGCTGATGACATTGCTATCCTGAGTGAAAGTGAAACAGAATTACATGATCAGCTGAATGGAATGGACAGTGTGATTGGTACAGAATACAGATTGAGAGTAAATCGAAGAAAAGCGAAAGTAATTAGAAATAGCAGAAATGAGAATAGTGAGACACTTGACATCAGGGTTGATGGTCACAAAGTAGTTGAAGTTATGGAATTTTGCTACCAAGGCAGCAAAATAACCCGTGACGGACGGAGCAAGGAAGACATCAAAAGCAGACTAGTACTGGCAAAAAGGGCATTCATGGCCGAGAGACGTCTCTTAGTATCTAACATAGGCTTTAATTTGAGGAAGGAATTTCTTAGAATGTACGTTTGCAGCACAGCAAGGGGAATTAGTGAAACACGGACTGTTGGAAAACCGGAACAGAAAAGAATGGAAGCATTTGAGACGTTGGGCTACAAACGTATGTTGAAAATTAAGTGGACTGATGAGGAAAGGGATGAGGAGGTTATGCGCAGAATCGGAGAGGAAAGGAATAAGTGGAGTCACCGACTAGAGGAAGGGACAGGATGGCAAAACATCTATTAAGACATCAGGGCGTGAGTTTCACTGTACTAGAGGGAACCGTAGAGGGCAAAAGCTGTAAAGGAAGACAGAGACTGGAATACATCCAGCAAGTAATTGAGGAGGTAGGGTGCAAGTGCTACTCTGGTATGAAGAGGTTGATACAGGAGAGGAATTCGTGGCGGGTCGAATCAACCCATTCAAAAGACTGATGACTGAAAAAATGCAAATTTCTCTATTAATTGGTAATGACTTCATTTTTATTTATTTATGTTTCAATTTCCGGTGAACTCACAGACCGACAGTGACAAAGATGGAGAAGCTCAGTCGTCAGATCAAGAATTTAGAAGATCCGCACCATCTCCATCATCAGGGACCGATCGATCGATTGGAAGCAAACGGTAGTAAAAAGAAGGAAGTTCCTTCACACAGGGAAGTGCTACAATTTGTGGCTGAGTGGCTGAAAAAGGCTGACGACAAGCCAGTAGGAAAACATGACAGCTTTGGAAAACATATTGCCGATTAATTGAATCATATGCTTCCAGAAATGGTACCTTATGTAAAGAAACTTACAACCCTTGGTATATTTGAGGGGCATATGGAAATCTTGAAAATCTTTTCAGTTGGGCGTTGCAGAAATTTTCTTTCTTATGTACTTACTTTTATTGCTTGCATTGTCTGTTTATCACATTTGCCTATTCCAAAATGAGCAATCCACCTCTCCCACCCCCTGCTCAGGCGCCTCACCTGCAATCAATAGACGCAACACATTTAATGCAGATGTTTAATTTTCACATGCAGCAGATCTCAACACTACTCAACATGGTACAGCAGCTCCTGGAGAAACAAACAAATACAGGGCCACAAGCAACTACTGTGGCTCCAAGTACCATACCGCCTTTTCGCCTAGTTAATGAAAAAGAAGAGGAATGGCTGAAATGGTCGAAACAGTATGAATCCGACATTAATGCTCAAAACGTGCAGGTACCGTGAAACTACATTACTCTCTGCCAATCATAGGAAGTTCAGTTTTTCGCCTCATTCAGAAATTGTTCCCTAACACCACTCCATGTCAACTTTCCTATTATCAGGTTGTAGATTCCCTAACTAACTACTATCACCAACAAGTGAATGTGGTGGCAGCTAGGTACCAATTCTTTCATTGCAAGAAAAGGTCAGAACAATCTTATCAGTAGGGTAACAGATTTGCAGGGTATGACGAGGAAAAGCAAATTCAAATGTGCTTGTGGTGCTTCATATTCTAATGTTATGTTGCGTGATTTGATCGTATACAATATAACTGATGTCAGACTCAGAGCACAGATTTTGAAGCTACCAGATCCATCATTGCAGCATGTGGTGAAAATACTAGATCAGTACGATTTAGGTGTCGTGTCGGTCGATAAATTTGAGCAAACACCAATTTATTGAGTCGAGTCGTCCGAAGCTCGTGATAGGCCTATTAGGCAGAAACACCCTACGCGCGCTATGAATCATAAACAGTTCTCTAAAAGGCAAACAGAATTAAGTCACGCCCTCGGTGCTATTCACAGCACACACGCCAAGACTGCCCATCCAAACAAGACAGTGTTATGCTTATGACAAGAGAGGTCACGTACAATCCATATGTTTGCAATGGAACAAACATTGGAAATATGCCCATTCACAAAAATCTAGTCACAAGGCCCATGTAATCAACGCAGTGTATTCAACGCCTGCTGCAGGCATTGGTAAAACGACCAAATGAATAGTTTCTTCAGCGCCCCGCCAGTCCAACAAACTTATTGTTCATTTGCAGCTTTGCTGAAACATGTGAAATTTCAATTGGACACGATTGCCTCTGTTACACTGCTAAAATACATTCGCACATCTCGGCCTCAATCATTGCATAACATAAAGAATTCTGTAGCACAGGTGGGCATAGCCTCATTATACGGCAAGGAGTAATTCTTGTTCAGAATAACACTGAACAGTCACGTGTGTTGATCCTAAAAGCTTTGCAAAAAGAAGTGTTGTAGTTACTTCACCAAGGACACTGGGGATTGTTCCTACGAAGCAGTTGGAGCGTCGACACTGTACTTGGCAGGGTATGGACACCTAAATGGAACAGATGCGTCTCAGTGTCACGCAAGTGCGGAAAATGTCCGCTCCACCACGAAAATGCTCTGCTCAGCCTAAGTCGTAATCACCATGGCAATGTGTACACAAGGACATTGTGGCACGTTTTTGGAACACTCATTGGTTGACTGTGGAGTACCAAAGAACTCGACAATGTCACGTAGCACAGTTCAGGCGTTGTCGTCTATTTTTGGCCTCGAAGGTTTGCCTGAAGTCACAGGGTCGGACAACGGCCATCAGTTCACGTCAAATGAATGTGAAACATTCTATGAACACAATGGCATACAACATCTAAGTAGTGCACCGATCCATCCACAGTCCAACGGCGAAGCGGAAGGTTTTGTCAGAACCTTCAAGCAGCAGATGGCGAAACTTCTCACCGCACATGCCAGGGATCGAGCATTGCAACTGTTTCTCATCTCCTATTATTCGCATCCACGAGATGGACGACCACCGGCGGAATTGTTTCACGGCCGCCGCCATAGGTCACTCCTCCCCCTGCTCCCATCTCCTCAGCATCCGCAGCCGAAGGAAGACCGCAAGTATCACTTTGCGCCCCATTATATTGCGTTTTTCAGGGCTTTTAGCAGCAGCAGACGGTGGGCGCGAGGCGAGATCCTTCGTCGACTTGGCGCATGATGTGTCTCATATCAAGCCCAGACGGATTGCAGCGCTGTCATCATAATCAAATTCGCCATTGTCATGTGGACAGTGATACTTCCTTATCTCTTCCTCTCAGATTCATGGATCCCGAGGACAGCCTAAGGTCAAGTCGGGAACGATAGAGCAGACAAGCCTGTGAGAAGTTAGCTGACCGACTCTCTCCAGGACGACAAAGTGACAGCAGCTGCCGCTATGTGAAGAGGACGTAAGCGCCGCGACCGACTGGCGACGCCCCAGTTGAATAGCAGCTTCAAGATTAGGCACTTGTATAGCAACGATTTTGGATTTTTGAAGTCGCCACTTGCTTGCGACACATCTATGCCACTGCAAAGGTAAGTATTGTCTCTTTTCATTTTGTAATAAAACCCATTAATACGGTTTGTTTTAATGTTGTCTAGCGATCCGAGTAAGCAGGTTTCTTAGACGCCTCATGATTGACGACGAGCAAAGAGACATAATAATGTGACCGTTTAATTGGCCCTTAATAGGGGACTCTGAGACCGTGGGAGCGGAACTGTCCTGCCTGGAACCTAGTACTGCGGCAGCGATATAGTAATAACGGGCAGTAGCTGGCTATCATCAAATGGTTCAAATGGCTCTGAGCACTATGCGACTTAACTTCTGAGGTCATGAGTCGCCTAGAACTTAGAACTAATTAAACCTAACTAACCTAAGGACATCACACACATCCATACCCGAGGCAGGATTCGAACCTGCGACCGTAGCGATCGCTGGCTATTATCGATTATTTGTGGTGGTGACGATAGTGGTACCTCTACAATGACCGTTACGTAACTTCAACATAAACGCAAGTACGATTTATAACATTAAAAGTTCTTTGCAGCAGATAAAACGACATTAGTCTGTGTAATTAGACCAAGACAGGGCCTGTATGAAGCAACTTTTCACTGAGTTTCTCCATTCGGGTAGACGAGAAATAAACTTCCAAACTACTCCATATTTTAAAGCTAAATCAAAAATTTCAAACAATGAAGACAGAAGCCGTTTTTAAACACTAAAAAGAACATTCTATGTATGAAAAAACGAGGCTGTAAATTATTATGTCATACTTCTTATTTCTTTTAAACACACTTTTAATCGTGGCTGCTTTCCGACATATATTAGTCATGACAACGCAACACGTTTCCCATCCACTTCATAAGCTTAAGATTCCTGAAGGAACATACTGTGCAGTCGAAACATTCACCATGAGAAACCTGCTCTTAAGAAGTATTCGCCATTTATCTGTTGTACCTAACATTACCGCAACAAGCGAGAAAACGCAGCCTATTGGTGCTATTCAGCTCGCCAATGCTATGGTATGACCACGGTGATGGTGAAGATGACGCTACTGTCAAAGCTTCGCACTGAAGGTAATAGGGAAAATATGTATGTTTGATCGTTATTCTTCCACCAAACTTATGATTTTATCACTTCGTTCCATATAATTTATTAACAGAAAGATGGTTTTAAAAAATTTCTCTTACAAACATCGTTACGACGAAATTTCCAATCACCAAGTTTGTCAGTGGCATTAAGAATACTTCCTGATCGTAAACTAAGGCACTCGTGGCCATTTCGTTTCAGTATCTTGGTGACAATTTATGTCCCTGAAAAATCGGGTGTAATGCGATCAGATACTTCAGTTTCCGTACGAGTTCGACGCAGGTTATCGGAAAGATGCTTTGCTGATAACACTCGTCAGTGTGGAATCTGAGCAGGACCAGGTTCAGCTGGGTGCTCGACAACTCGGCCGATCGTTTGTTCTAATTAAAGAATTAACGGCCGCGCGGATAGTTTGCGATATTTACAGTGGGTTGCCGAGCAATTTATGGACGCGCGAGGACAAAACGCACGCGGCTCCTCGTGTCAGCGTGTAATTTAGATATTCGGCGCGGGAAGCGGTTTCGGCGGACAGCGGCAGCACCAGCAGCGGCGGCAGCAGAGACAGCGTCCTGGGAAATCACCGGCCCGCCGCTGACAAATGTCCGTGTCACCACCAATCACCGTCGGCCGCCGGCCGTGTTCCGGATATTAAGCGCCGCCGCGCACTCGACGGCTGCGCGACTCGCCGGCAGCGAAGCGCCGGATAAACAGTTGTACTCAGCAACGGCCGCTTTAAATCTCCTGCCAAGGGCGAAGTGCAGCTTACAGAAATGGTCGTCCAGGCACTTGCTAACAGCGACGGGAAACGTTAGCACTTTCCTTACTTCCTTTTTTTTCCGTTATCAGCGTTCTGTCTGGTTTGATGGGGCCTGCCAAGACTGTCTCTCCCGTGCCAACTTCTTCGTCTCAGAGTAGTACTTACAATGAAATTCATAGACTGTTTATTGGATATACAAGGCCATTGTTCAGCGATTGAAGGTAATATCTTATGAGTTGCTGGGAAGCATCATGTTCCACTTCAGTTTCTTCTTATGCAGTGGTCGTTTCGACCCCTCTGCCAGGATCTTCCCCAAGATCTTCTTCCATCGGTTAGGTGAACACTGTTCAAGACCAGTCTCGCGTTCACTTAGAGACGGAAGATTCCTCGCACGTATTCAGAAGAAATCTCGACACTGACTGAAATTATTCCGGTTATTACTGGTGGGCCATAGTCACTGAATAGCAAAAGTGGCAGAGGCAGAAGGAGGAATGTTTATAAAAATGTTGTATATATTGTATTGTATGTGAACCGGGGACCTAGAAACGACGGAAGGCTCCGTCCCCGCCACAGCCGCAGTGGTCCACTTCACCCCTCCGCCGCCCCACACCGAACCCAGGGTTATTGTGCGGTTCGGATCCCGGTGGCCCCCCCCAGGGAACGTCTCACACCAGACAAGGGTAACCCCTATGTTTGCGTGGTAGCGTAATGGTGGTGTACGCGTACGTGGAGAACTTGTTTGCTCAGCAATCGCCGACATAGTGTAACTGAGGCGGAATAACGGGAACGAGCCCGCATTCGCCGAGGCAGATGGAAAACCGTCTAAAAACCATTCACAGACTGGCCGGTTCACCGGACCTCGACATAAAGCCGCCGGGCGGATTCGTGCCGGGGACCAGGCGCTCCTTCCCGCCCGGAAAGCCGTGCGTTAGACCGCACGGCCAACCGGGCGGGCCTATAAAAATGTTACTGTAGTACCACAAAGGTGGCGCGCTGTTTCGGTCTTCTCTATTAAATTTATATTACTTTTTGTAAATCTCAACCGCGTCTTGGACGTTCATTCTGTATATTTTCCTTAACTAGTACAAGTTCCAGTGACGTTCATGTGACCACTATCTTCGCTTTACGTGAAAATTCAATAATCCCTCACAGACGACATGTGGTAGCATTACCAATAAAGGATATAATAAAGCGAGTCTGGAGTACGTGGAAAATAGTGCAGTCCTTGAAGTAAAGTGGAAACGGAGGGCTGTATGTGACATCGAAAACAGTGTGATAATTGGCCTCCGGGCCAAGGATGGGCGCATTCCTAAAGGGTCTAAATGTGCAAACAGTTCGCCAGCCGTCGTGGTTTAAAGTATACTGTGCTTGAAAAAATGGCGCTAACCAAAACCGGCTCCAATGGTACACGAATGGCCATGGAAGACAAGGGTGAACGACAGCTGCAGAGTGTCCGGGCGACTAGACATGTAACTGTTTAGCGACAGACCACGCAGATGAACCAAGGGGCACTACCACTGTCTCCTCAACGACCGTTAAGAGAAAGTTGGTTATGGGAATCTGCAGCAGGCGTCTGTTTTATGCACCCATGCTGACTGCTGTTCATCGGCGACGAGGGCTGGAACTTGCTCGTCATTACCAAAACTGGACGTCCATTGAATGACGACAGGTGGCGTTTTCAGATGAACCACGTTCTTTGCTACGGCTACGGCGTGAAACGTGTAGAAGCGAACTCCATGTGACAATCGTCGGATGGGTCGAGACCGGAGGAGGGAACGATATGGTCTGGGGTACGTTATCGTCATTCTGAAAGGCACAATGGATCAACACAAGTGTGAATCTATCATTAGGGACCATTTCCATCCCACAGGGAGTTTCCCTTTCCCCGAAATGGCGGCGTTTCAAGCAGGACAATGCAACGTGTCCCACAGCTTACAGTGACCGTGCGTAGTCCTAAGAGCAAAAATGGCTCTCAGCACTATGGGACTTAACTTCTGAGGTCATCAGTCCCTATAACTTAGAACTACTTAAACCTAACTAACCTAAGGACATCACACACATCCATGCCCGAGGCAGGATTCGAACCTGCGTCCGTAGCGGCTGCGCGGTTCCAGACTGTACGGCCTAGAACCGCACGGCCACCGCGGCCGGCAAGAGCAACAGGATGGCCTTACTGTACTGCCCTGCTCACACAATCTAGAATCTGTGGGTACACCTCGATTAGGTTGTTCGCGCGTTGTATCCTCAACCGAGAAACCTAGCGCAGCTGCCCACAACACTGAAGTCGTCATGGTTCCACATCCCTGTCGGTTCCTTCGGCAACCTCATTGACTCTTGTCCAGCACATCTCACAGTTTTTAACAGGTTGTCAGAATAATGTGTGCTCATGTTCATCAATACGTTATTCTTCTATCGTTCCACTGCCACACATATACACTTTGCCACAGCCGTTATCACTTCATGGACTCCCACAGTGCGAAGATAATCATGTGCGTTGGAAAAAGTTCTTTTTTATTCTGTTGCGATTGTAAAATTATTTTTCCGAAGAGTTCTGTTTATATGACCAGTGACTTTAGAAACAAACGATTACCTAACAGACTGAGAAAGTGGTTCCTTGTTCTTTTATTAGCGTAATTAAAAATATATCTAAACCAGTTTGGTAATGTTTCCATTGTGGTAGATCTACAAAGTTATCGCCTGTCATTATGCGTGGCAGCGCCCGCCTAGTAGTGTAGCGGTGGCACTACAAGAATATTATGATTCTGTGTCAAATATTATGATTCTGTGTCGCCAGCGGCCGCTTTGTCTACTGCAGTCTCGCCCGGCATGGAGCCAGACAGCTAAGCCACAGCGACTTGATACTGATATTCCGAGTATCGCCGTGTGTTTAGCGCTACGGCAGTGGGCTCGCATGTCGGCATGTTACGTAGTGACGCTATTGGTTGATTGATTTGGAGCAAGGGGACAGAACAGCGAGGTCATCGATCCCATCGGGTTAGGGAAGAATGGGAAGGGAAGCCGGCCGTGCCCTTTCAAAGGAACCATCCCGGCATTTGGCTGAAGCGATTTAGGGAACAGAGCCGCTTTTGACTGGAGTTGCCACAAGTCAGCAAGATGTGGTAGCCAAGTTCTGCAACTGCTACTTTCAGCGAGTTAATCTACAGTTCACGTTTACTGGAGGGAAAGAAGTTCTAGTCAGCACAGTGTGTGCCTGGCTGGCAGCATTTGACGTCATGTTGGCCGTTGATGACTGGAAGAGTTTCTGAAACTAAACTAAGTACGTTAGAGAGGTTACTCGGCTGTGCTCATAAATGTGAGAATCAGATGTGTTCGACGCATCGGCGTGCTAATAGTATAGCTAAAGATTAAGACTTCATCAGTGCCAGCTCCTGTTATATACCATGTTTTAAGGTTTTCAAAAGTTATTGTGTTGCCTTTTAAAGAAAAAGCATCCGTCACCTTGTATGCTTTCTCTTGCAAGTGGTTATAAGGCATTACAATTATTTACAAACAGCGAAGGTCTATAAAACAGTTCTGTACGCTGAGCCATCAGTTAGTCTCATTTGTTTTATAGTAGTAAATGCTTTTAATATTTCTGCCATTGAACTAGAATGGTTTTAAAACTTCAATGTTTTAAGCTATTGGTAAAGCTTTATGGTTAGTCACTTGCTGTTTAGGTGACATACATGGAATCAATTTTCTGTTGAATAATTATCTGCCACCAACTGATTGGTCTAATGTCAAGACTGTTTTGCTCCTTGTTTTCCCGCATAGTTGTATCGTGTGACTATTTTACAGTGTATCGAACTCTATCTTTGTGCCACTGAGTGGAGTGGAATACGATACTAGCATCCGAACTGTAACGGTGCAGGTCTTTTATAATTCCTATATTTAATATTATGCAAGCATTCAAATTGAAGACTTTCCTGATATGCTTACTGTTTCAACTTTTATAAATGATTAAACCTCTACAGTCTCTGCTAACACTTGTGAAGTTTACTAAAATGAGAGTATAAAGGTTTCTGAAACTTGTTTTAAATCAAAGTTTTGTGGCCCGGTGCCTTCCGCTCACCCAAACCGTTTCTAGCGGTTTTCAGATTCGTTTGAAATCCCACTCTTGTTTACAGATACTTTCTGAGTTTCTTGATGTACCGAACCCGTGGTGTCCGGTGGCTAATTACAGAGTAATAACTTAGCTATCATTATTTCGGTTTATAGCCAGAGTTACCTTTCTTTCTATGTAAATACTACGGGCGTTCAGCACAGCAACACGTCGATGGTATTCTGCAACTCGTTTTGATTTCATTGACGACAAGCCATCCTGGGCTTATAATTCATCAAGATATGCACACCTGCACACGACGAGAGAGTCTAATGCTTATCTTCGTTCTTGGCCACCCCTACCTAAGTCAGCAAGGTCACTGGGTATTGCAAGCTAACATCCAAAAGGTGTTCGGGCTCACATGCGGTTCCTCTTCGTCGAAATGTCTTGACTCAAACTCGTGTAGGGGTCGAATAGCACGTATCGCATTGCACGCCCTCTGCTTAAATTGTCTGGCTGATGGCAAGTTACGAAATAAATGGTCAAATGGCTCTGAGCACTATGGGACTTAACGTCTGAGGTCATCAGTCCCCTAGAACTAGAACTCAGAACCATTTAAACCTAACTAACCTAAGGACATCACACACATCCATACCCGAGGCTGGATTCGAACCTGCGACCGTAGCGGTCACGCGGTTCCAGACTGTAGCACCTAGAACCGCTCGGCCACCCAGGGCGGCAGTTGCGAAATACGAAGTTAACATAACAAAACAGTAACAGTATATCTGGAACTAAATTAACGACCCATAGATAATGTAGGCCATACAGTTGCAATTTGGTTAGAATAACGTTTACCCACAAAGCAAACTAATAGCGAAAGTGGTCATATTTAGAATTAGTATAGCACTCGAACGCATATCCATTTGGCACAGTTCGATCATTCACAATCTCATCGCGAAATACAAGTATAGCTGCGCGAAAAATTAGAGTTCACTCCAGGCGCATGTCTGCTCACCGCTCAGAGACAAGTCCCGTGATACCACACAACGCGAAATTTTCTAAGTCGTTTCACTTCCTAGCTGCCTAAAGACCGACTATCCGCTTTCGCGTCTCAGTACGATCTCTACCCTTTGGTGTCTCGACCAGAACTGTCCGCTTTCGCGTCTGCACCAGCACTGTCCCTCTGCCCGTCCCCCACCGCGTTTCCCGCGCTCCGAACATCTCCGCTCAACTGACTAGGGCATTTCCCTTTCCTGAGGCCGTCTATCTGATTGGCTACAGCTTATTCTATATTATTTTACATTTTAACATTTTTAAATAATCAAGGCTTGATCACTTTCACGTTCTAAATAACGTAATAATAATGTCCATTACATAACAATTGCTAAATTATTGTGCATAAGACCAATAGTTTCCTACTTAGCTTTGAATGCCACGGCCAGTAGCCTTGCACCAATGTGCCTTCTGTTAAATAAAGAACAAATGTAAATATTTTGTAAAAAACTTTACAACAAAAATTCTATTACCTAATGATTCCATAAGGTATCTTGCTGCCGTCGTTCAATGAATTTTGTGTGGAGGAATTAATGATCCGCTGCTTCACTGAAAATACTGATAGTTTACGTTTACTGCATCTTTTTAACAAATATAGTTACAGAGTTGATATTTACAACGTTTGTCATTTTAATGATGCGCTTCTTTATGAAATATCGATCTTTAAGATCGACCAAAGCGTTCATATTTTGGAATTCAGGTCTCTGTTCTTGTGAATTTCACATTAACAGTAAATCCTCAACTATTATAGATATGATCAATATTGATGTTTTGTTGGGATCCCCATGATAATTTATGAAGGGTGGTAGATTAAAATTACTGTGGCATATTTGCCTGCATTACTACAGAATTAAATAGTTTCCTTAAATGTTTCCCTTTATGGCCAATTTTAGGACCGCCATATTTAACACTGCTACATCTCCTTGGCCACAAACGGCTCCTACTGGGTTTCCCCTATGACATAGGTTCTCATCTGTCTCACTCGCACACTACAGCACTTAGGCCTTATTAGACAGTAGACGTCTGTGAGTTTACCCTTCTCGTGGTGAAACTGCGCTCTTTGAGGTACGCGGTGCTGGACGACAGGGCTCATTTCACAATTCCTGAAGGCTGACTCTAATTAAATGACAGCAAAATGCTCTTTAACTCACAATCTCTCCCCAATTGAAGACGTTTGGAGTTTTCTGGGCAGGGCCCTTCAAACAGCTTGGGATTTTGACGATCTAACACTCCAATTGAATGGACTCTGGCACGGTGTTCCGCAGTAGGACACCCAACAACTCTGTCGATGAATGCGAAGCCGAATAACTACTTACTTAAGGGTTAGAGGTCGACCAACTCTTTATTGACTTGCTCAATCTGCGAAGCTTGTTCTCTTGAATAAATCATCATGTTTTTCTAAAACCGTAATCATTTGTTTGTCTGTACATCCACATCACATCTAGCTATTTCCGTCCCATTGGGATAACGTTTTTTGTCTTAGAGTGTATTAGCAAGGTCCAAGAGCATTGTTATTTATTATACTAGCCTTACTCGCTTCTGTAGCCACGAAGAAGGCAAACGATTCAGTAACATCCTTCATACAAATCATATAATTGGTTTACGAATTTGCAGATAGTTACTCATATTCCTACAAACGACCGAGGTGGTGCAGTAGCTAACACAAAGGATCTTCATTTGGGAGGCTAATTGCTCAAATATACTTCCAGCTACCCAGTTGTACAACTAGTATGAGGAACCCTCTGCAGTTCAGTGTACAGTGGCTTGAGGAATATAGAGGGTGATTTTCCTAAATGGGGGCAAACTACAGTAAACCATCCATGAGAGCATAAGCAGCAAATAGGTCCTTTGGACATATGGTGGGAAAAGCATTCCATGGGAGGTACATCCACTGGAAAGTAGGTTTCTGGCAGTATACGTTTCAGTGAATGAAAGCGTAAATGAAGACCCACTAGGCAATTGGAGATACTCTGTTTGAGCTAGTGTTCTAGCTCCACACTATACAGGTAGTAGTGCTGCCTATGCTACAGGGTAGCCACAGAGGCAACTTTGAAGATAATAAGGCCTGCAAGCATTGAAAGTGATATAAATAGTGGCGGTTGTCGTGGACAACATTACTGTTCTCATGAATGTACCACTAAATCACTAGTACACATGGAGCTCCCCCACCCCCACCGCCACCCCACCCCTTTTCTGGTGTGTTCTCATATGTGGTTTCAACGTACACTGTCACAGATCTCTTATCACCATGTTGAAGCGCTTGTATCACCCTTGACATGCTTTGCTAGCAGTGTGTCCATACTAGCATTTTTACTCATCTTCTCAGAGATAGTTTTCTGCAGTTCTTCCCCATTTAGAAAAATCGCTATGTGTACAAAGTGATACCGCTGCCTCTGGTTATGGATTTTACGCAACCTGTAGTGCCTTTAAGTAACACAAACAAGATTTCCATATTCTCTCACTCGCTAAAAGCCAACTATTAGCCCCACAGAAAAAAAAAGAAACAGTATCATTATGTAGTAAATTCAATAAATGTAAAATTTGTACTGGGATGCGTTTTTGATAGAGGCTATAATTTTCGAATTATTAAAAAAACGTACAAAAAGGTCTTTCAAACGAGTTTTTCTTGAATATCTCACCAGATTAAATATCCTACAAAAATTTCCTGTTAATTTTTTCTGTACGACTAAAGGTTTGTGCCTAGCGAGCAAGAAAATATGAAAATCTTGCGTGTGATTTTAGAAGGCGTTGCGGGTTACATAAAACCCAGCGATAGGGGCACCTGAATCATCCTGCAGGTAGATGCCCAGTATCACGGTATAAGTGTTTTTAATTTTATTTTTATAGTTATGTATTTTATGATTTTGGTTGGGGTGGCTTTAAATATTGTGGGCTAGCATGAGACTTTTAATTAACTTATACCGCGATAACACTCGTACGGACATCGGCTGCCCCGAAGTACGTACGATATAATATTTTTTTAAAGACAGCGCGCGATTCACCGCCTTCTAATAAATAGTTTGCCTAAGCGCTGCTATTTAGAAAAGAATATGCGTATTGTTACGCAAACTGTAATTATTAATATGGGTCTCAGGGGCTACTAGTTATTTATGTACCAAATTACACAAAGATTAACTGAGTTGTTGCGGAATGTAATGCTTTTCAATATAACTTGTTCATGATTTGCAAGGCAAAACTGGAGAGAATCTCGTCTGCCGTTAGGCGACCAAAATGAAACATACTGAACTCATTCAGTTCTGTGAATTTTACTAAATGACATCTATTACTACGCTATTTTACTTTGAAATTAATGAAAGATCAAAACTGAGAAGTCTCTCGCATTTACATTTAATATTATGACATGAAATTTTATTTAAATGATACAGACAGCGTAATGGCCAACTAAATCCTGCTAGGGGAGATAAGCTCCCTGCACCACGAAGTTCTGTAAATTTTTTTTTTTATTATAATTAATGGTTGCGATCATGAGAAGTGACAACTAAGTCAATCATACACACTTTCCAATAACAATTTCTATCGCATTTTTCAAAAATACAGATAAAACGTACGTTAATTATCAGACAGCACTACAATGGCGACCTACCGCTAGGCGAAAACAAAACAGGAGAGCTAGTTCAATCAAAGCATTGTCTCTGATCTTCATGTCCTATGTTACGCAGAGATTATACCAAAAAAACTGTTTTGTTAATTACATCGATATTTGTGTTTGGATAATAATAAGCCGGTCGCAGTGGCCGTGCGGTTCTAGGCGCTGCAGTCCGGAACCGCGGGACTGCTACGGTCGCAGGTTCGAATCCTGCTTCGGGCATGCATGTGTGTGATGTCCTTAGGTTAGTTAGGTTTAAGTAGTTCTAAGTTCTAGGGGACCGATGACCTAAGATGTTAAGTCCCATAGTGCTCAGAGCCATTTGAACCATTTGATAATAATAAAATGGTTCAAACGGCTCTGAGCACTATGGGACTTAACTTCTAAGGTCATGAGTCCCCTAGAACTTAGAACTACTTAAACCTAACTAACCCAAGGACATCACACACATCCATGCCAGAGGCAGGATTCGAACCTGCGACCGTAGCGGTCGTGCGGTTCCAGACTGTAGCGCCTAGAACCGCTAGGCCACCCTGGCCGGCTTTGGTAATAATAACTTATGTTCTTTACTCTTTGTTATACATCGCTCACACGTGCACAGCCTTGAAATAATTTATAATTCACACGTCTCATAACAAAAACTTCCTTTCCCTTTCTCCAAATATCCATTTATGTGACGTACCGTCAACAGTCAGAGCTCGTACTCAACCTCTGATAGGCACATACTCGACAGCCTCTTAAGCCTTCCTTCTTTTGGTGGTAAGTAGTGCCCCGATTTTAATGACCGAAAAACTGCCCGAATTTAATGACCGAAAAAGCTGCGAAATATGCGAGCATTTATTGCCTAAAATTTATATCTTGCTCTTAAAATATATGACTTTATGTAAGTTCATTTAAAAATATTTTTGTTGATTTTTTGTACACCATGTAATACAAAGGTCACTTCTAAACAAACTTTCAGTACATTACGTACTTTTTTCAGTGTTTGAAATTATTTAGCACTTATTTTTGAAATGCTATGGTTCTAATGGGTCTGAGCACTAGGGGACTTAACTTCTAAGGTCATCAGTCGCCTAGAACTTAGAACTACTTAAAACTAACTAACCTAAAGACATCACACACAGCCATGCCCGAGGCACGATTCGAACCTGCGACTGTAGCAGTCGCGCCGTTCCAGACTGTAGCGCCTAGATCCGCTCGGCCACCCGGGCAGGCCCATGGCTATCAACCTAACAATATAGTCGAGTAGTTGGTACAGCATTAGGCCAAGTACCCCATCGTGTGTGAGCGGGCTAAGGGACAATGAAATTGCTTCTTCCTTGAAATTTGGCACCCTGAGTGGAGCTTCCACATAGATTACTTTCCCACAAGAAATTAATTTCTCCACATCAGGAAATTCGAATCGCACCTCTTCTGTAACTCTGTGTAACGCAGGTGCAAGGCAATTAACATACACCACACTGGGGTAGAGCACCCTTGCCTGTTTTAGCCACATACGGAGCACCGTCAGTTACTAAGAACAAAAGTTGTCTCTGCTCACACAACCCGGCCAAAGGGTTGTCTAACAAAATGGTTATTATCAACTTATTTACTCTCTCGAGAGCTTCACACATTAGGAGGAACTTCGAGGCCTGTCAACTTTTAGAACACTAGCAACAACGTTTACAAATAACACCCACCCACATCGGTGGTTTCATCTTCGCACACCAAGGAATTCTTGTCAGGAGCATTATTTCATATTTTTTGCTGAGAACCTTCTTGTAGCACACGGATAAATTCTACTTTCTCAATGTAAATCTACCTGGAACTGTGGTGTTCTCTACTTCTCCAAGCAGAGTCTGAAGCGCGGAGTTTTCAGTGTCTCCAGTGGGATGTTGCAAGACATCATAATCTCATACAAAGTCCTAGACGGATGATTGTACGCTTCAAGATGGACCTCTGTGCCTAAACAACAGCATTTGTCTGCTGCTATTTTCAGCACATCTGTTCACGCAGTTGCTTTGTTTCGCGGTACCGTATTGTTCTTACACATTAAAGTGCTATTCGGAACTGACTTTAATTTCAAATAGTTAGTAAAATATTATCTCACCGTCAGTGCTGAAGAAGGTCTCTCCAAAATCCGGAACAAGAGGCTGCGGGTCTATGGTATCGGGGAACTTTACTTTCGACATGTCGAACAAGTCTGAGTTCATATTCAAACTGTACAAAGTGATCATGTGTGCGATGTTTATTAGATCAGAAGCCGCCTTTCTTAGCTTCAAGAGCATTTTGTCGACCCGAAGCAGCAACATCTTACGTCAGCCAACCGACCAGTGTGTTGCACTGCTTGTCTACTATAGTCGGCATAAATTAAGACTAGACGAAATTATTATGTTTGTTTGTGACAATATCATCTGCAACATTGTTATGTTGCTCACATTTTCATGTTTTTATTCTTTTGCCCATAAAGAAAAGATTGTTGTAAAAGTCTCTCTAAATTTCATGAAAAGAAAACATGTCATTAAAATCCGAAGCCTACTGATAAGCTGAATCCCAAAAATTAGCATCCAATCCGTTAGCTCCTGACAAAGAGCTTTCGCTTTTATTGTTGCATCTCCGCTTTCTCCAACTCTCTGTTTTTTCACTGTTTGCTTTCAGCATTAACAGTGGATCTACCTTTCGCGTACAGTCACATAGCAATGGCAGAATATCGAGTTTTCATCTTCCGCAGACATTAGTTTGAACTTTTGAACGTTCTTTGTGTTTAAACGAGACGGTATTCTTAGGGTCAATTTCTTCACGTACACTTCTTCTTCACATAGGTGACCCCGGTTCTTCCGCTTGGAGGAAAATATCTTACCTGGTATTCTGTCTTCATTAATCCTATTCACACGGCTGAACAATACCAGCTGTCTTTGTTGGATGTCGGCGTAGATTTCCCCATCCACCTCCATCCTTTGTCGAATTACGTAATTTCTTACCCTATCAGTCCTAGCACAGTTTGAGCTTCATCTTAAGTAATCTATTTCAATGTAACAAGCAACTTTATTTCAGTCTTACACATTTTCATCTACGTTATTCTTCGTACCTTTTCGTTCAATAGAAGAGTTCACTGCCCTTCATCGTTCTCTGTTAACACTATTATTAATTTCATCATTACTTGTGCTCTGTCTATTAAATAATTCCCCAAAATACTTTGCCTTTACCACACCCATAATTACTTCTCCTTTTATCTCTAAATTTTTTCCTTTTTTCCGTTCGAACGACCAAGTACACATACTTCATGTTCATCTTCATGTTTGGCTTATTTTATTCCGCTTTAAGCTCTCTTATCATATAGCTCAGATCAACTGCCTCTTCTGCTACTACAATCTGGTCATCGGCAAATAAAGGCTAAATTTCTTGCAATCCTCTACTGTCAGTCCCATAACCTGTCATTTTTCATGCCAAGTCGGCAGGATTGTTCCTAGATACAGCTTAAAGGAGGTCGGTGACTTTACATCCCTACCGCCGACCCTTATTCACCTCGAATTCTTCTCTCTAGCTATTCCAAATTCCTTCTCTCGCTGTGTTTTTTTACGTAATTTCATAATAGCGTTTAGAAATCTTTGATCTAACTCTGTCTTCTTCCACGGTTTGTTGGTGGATACATTATCATGTTCGTTCTCTAGGTCAATCAGTGCCACATGTGTCTCCACTCCAACCTTTGTAGGTTTTTTAAATATTAGTTTCATGATGAAGAGGTTGTCCATCACCGACCTTCCTACTCGGAATCGTGTTTGCTCTTGTTGCTGCTAGTGACTTGCTTTATTTCTCTACCAGATCTTCCAGTACCTTCTTATACAGCGTTCCAAGGACAAGCATCACAGTCAAAAACCCACAATTATTTTTTTCATTACGTGACCCTTTCTTATGCGCTGCTCTTACGTGATATATGTTTTCCGTTCCGACGGAACATGTTCACCATTTCATACTCATTCAGACAGCCTCTTTAGCATCTCAACAATTTCTGTGGACCAGACTTCACCAACTCTGGGTATTTTCATCTATACCCTGGTGCCGTCTTCATCTTTCAGCTCCACACAGCCTGTTGGAGAACTCTTATGTCTATCCACCATAGCTTCCCCGGTTGCATCCTCGCCTCATAGCTATGAGCAAAAGCAGGCCAATTTCACTGCAATAGACCTTAAAACACGTTGTCCATTGACCATTGACAATATTATTGTGATATAACTTTTCTCTAGTTGACACTCGCCACAGCACTACGAGCCTCATTTTAAACGTTCTCTCTAAATGTCTTTCTACCACGCCTTGTTTTTCCTGTTTAACACTTCTTGTTTTACTTTTCTATTTAGTGTCGTGTATCTGTATCTACACAGACTGTCGTTTACTTTCAGGAACGTCAAATAAAGGTATTTTTTTTCCTTTCGATGACCTCTGTTGTTTGTACATCCAGCCAAACTGATTTCATCTTCTATTCATATTCTCCAAGGGCTTCTTTCGCTGCCTCATCCGGTTCTAGGCGCTTCAGTCCGGAACTGCGCGCCCGCTACAGTCGCAGGTTCGAATCCTGCCTCGGGCATGGATGTGTGTGTGATGTCCTTAGGTTAGTTATGTTTAAGTAGTTCTAAGTTCATGGGGATTGATGACCTCAGATGTATGTCCCATAGCGCTCAGAGCCATTTTGAGCTGCCTCATCTGTGGCCTTATTTATGTGCTGATATTGCTTTTCTACTATTCTCTCTGCTCTCTCCAATTTGTTTGCCAGTCAGTGTTGGTATAAGTGCTTCGTACTCCCCTTAATATATCGAAGTTATACCGTGTGATCTCAGGCAGTTAAGAACGCTGTGAACTCTTCTCTTCACAGCTGCTCTTGAAAGTATAGGGGATATAAATTTTGCATTACATTACATGATGATCACCTCCACAATCTGCTCCTCTTTCACCTCTGACGTCCTAAATTTTTAATTTGGCCTTTAGATTCAACAGCAGATAATTAATAATTGGTTTGAAATTTCTTGCATGGTTGCAGCATGTAAATTTATGTATATCCTTGAGAGCAAAGAATATGTTGCTCCACTGATTTCCCCAACTTTTCCCTGTTCTCATTCCTAACATTCTCATCATACATCCCAAGTAGAACATCGTATGCGCTAAAAGAACCATCTTAATTTCTCTCTGTTTTGTAATAATCTAGTCACGAAACATTTTGGAGTGACGGAGTAAGTTAACGGTAAGTACACAGAGGTGCAGACATATGTGTATGACAAAGTGGCGTGGAGAGCTGCATTAAAGCAGTCTTCGGAAAGAAGACCAGAACAATAGCAAAAATACTAGACAGAGTTGAAGCCGAATTTCGATCGCCACTGCGTGCGCAGCGTTCACAGGCCATTACACTAGACAGGACAAGGAACCTCAGTAAATTCGATCGGTGATCCAAAAAAAATTTTTTATTAATGTCCTCCATATTTGAGGCCCGTATATCGCACTGTATGGCCTGCTACCCATTGGGTACGCGAAGAACTTAATATTTGAAGAGCATTCGTATTTGAATGTCGGAAATTTATTTTTTCAGCTAATAACCATCTGAAATTGCATGTTCGACTGTTTTTGATATCTTTGATACGCTGTCTCTCAGTAATAATTTCACTGAATACAAATTTCGAGATAGTTTTTCACCGTCATCTCTTCAGTTTCATTTAGGGGGTTGGGCAACAGTGATAGGCAAAATAATCGAACACTCTTACCGAAGTCTTCACGCATTCGCAGCCGCCAGAGCGTACCAGCGCTGTGTGACGCGAGGCAGCTGGAGCGAAGTCGCGGTGACAGAGCGGTGCGGCATGAAGGCCGACTTCTGGGAAACATAGCGATATATTGCCTTGCATTTCTGGCCGCAAGAAGGCAGCAGGGGGGCCATGTTGGTCTGAAATATTGCCGGCGGATACTCATAAAATGTCACAATTAGTTACCGACACAGGAAAGGAAAGTAAAACAAAACGCTGGTCCCGAGCGTTCCGCTGAAAATACGTGAAGAGGAAGACAAATTCAGCGGAGCGGGGCGGGGCAAAAGAACTTAGATAAACTTCGGCCCGCAGCAGCCGGAACTTTGGGCGAGGGTAATCGATTCGAGAACTCTTGGCCCCTGGAAGGTGAGCAGCTAGTGTATGTGCACGAACTTCTCGCGAAAATTGCCCAGAATACTCAACTCGGGAAACAGCCGCTTCTGCCGCGGCGGCCGTCGCGCGCGTGAATTGCTGCTGGCGGGCCGTGGCGCTGTGTGATGAGAAGAAAACAGGTCGCGACCCCGACCGTAAACACTTGAAAGTCTATTACGGGCAAATACTCTCGAAATTTATCGGCTGGCGGCGACATCGCTTACGTTGGAAACTAGGTCTTTACCGATAAAGTCTACAGAGCGCAAACACACAGCCGTGAGCTGTAGTTCAGCGAGAAGCCGACGGCTCTTCCTTCCCTACACGTAAGAACTTATTCACCACAAATATTGACGAAACAAATAGTACACTGCACAGCAAAGTAGAGTAAGTGACACAGTGTGCTAAATACGTATGTAATGACACCGATAGCTTTCTTCAGGAACTCTTTCAAGAAACGCGCTACATGTGGTTGCAGTCTCACACGTTAAACTGTGTTGAACAAAGCGGTGTATAACTACGGTAGGCTACCGTAAACTATCGTAAGTAAGCGTAGACTACGGTAGTTTTTCTAGTAGCTGTGGGCAGCTAAGGTCGTACTCGCGTCCCCTTTGTGTTGAGTGTGTTGCATACCTATCTGGTGTTTTCTCCAAACGTTCGTTTCCTTTACATATGAGATCTTACACGAATCCCCTAAAAAGCAGAAGCGTTGATCCGCATAGAAACTTAGTGAGAATATACGAAGCACCAGGCAACCTACGGAACTTTTTTTGTTGTACATAGTTGTCCTCCTGTCTGTTACTTAAGAATAAACAGTATTTATAGCAAAACTGAAATTGTCACTTTTTAATTCATTTTTCATTCGAAAATTGTTAATTTTTAGTATGAACCAGAGGTAGTAAAAATAAATAAAACAATGCATACTTACCATATAGCGCTAGAAAATGCTATTTCATCAAGAAAAAGGTAAAATAAAGAAACAGAAACTTAACAAATATTGCTTCAATACTGTGTGGAATTTATATAAAACGTATTCCAGTTATTCAGAAACAACTTATCCATTAGTAAATAACAACAGGAAACTCTTTCATTTGATTGTGATGTTTTATGTTAGTGCATGTAACATATACTTGCATCAGGAGTATTTGCTTCTGGTACATATAAGCACAGAAGCAGTGGTATCAATTAATTTTATTATTTATAAAAAGCAATTTATATTTTGTAAAGATATAAAATAATTAATGTCCTAACATTGAATGATCTTCAGTTATTATTATGTGCAAAAGAAAAAAAAAAAGAGAAATCGTCAGCTCTCATTTTCTCTCTTACATATTCATTTGTGTTTCTGTTCTTACCGATTCAACCAATACTGCAGGTAATCCTACCATACAGTACGTCATTAATGTAGTGAACCAAAACTAGCGAACCATAGCTTTGGTCAAGCGCAACTCTTCTTAAAAACGAAGACACTTCGATCGTGTCAATGATTCACATAATACGTGCACAGTGGCGGTGAAAATAACGTTATGTAAATAGCGGCGGTCAAACAAAGGGTCATGGATGAAAACCTGTGATGAAATTGTACTGTAAATAAGGAAAAACGGCATCAAAAGTTCGTAAAGACATGTAACGTGTTTAAGGGAATGATTGTCTTAGGTGTCTACAAGTTCACAATAGCGTGGAACATTGTCACCAAGGCAGAGGAAACTCAGGTTGCTGAAATCACGCGTCACGACATTGGCAAAGTTTTTCTCTTTTTTTTTTCTTTTTTAAATATTTTCTTCTGGTGTGACCCGTCAAGGATTTCTCCGCAGGACACAATAGTGACCAGACAGTACTATTCCAGAGGTTGCTTGCTTGAGCACAGATACTGATGCTAGTCATGTCTGCAGGTTGCGCTAATGTATTTCACCACGAATGGCACCTGGGCACTGTCTTCAACACGTTGCAAGTGTCAGTCATGATCAGGACAGTGTTCTGTGTTGTTGTGTGTGCATCATGTAGGGCTAAGTGAATTGTAACGTGGGAAAATTTTGGTGTTCGTATGGAGAATGCTTCCGTAAAGAAGGTAGCCACAATGTTTGGCGTTCCAAGAGTCACTGTATCTAACACATACCACATACACGGAAAGCGAGGAAACAGCTTCCGCTATGTCACAACGATTGATCTTGATGGACGGTCGTTAACCCTCTGTTACTCGCGCGATACTTCATGACGCACCCACTCTCGCGAATTACAGGTGTCATGCACAACATAAACGGTGTACTTGGACACTTTGTTTGGTGTATATGAATTACTTTAAAAATGTTTTATTTAAATCTAAAAATGCTACGCTTAATACACAAATACAATGAGCAGGTTGACAAAATCAGCCGATCAGTTGCAAACCAAATGTTTGTTTAGCCCTTGACCTAGGTTCCGATATTTCTAAAAATATATTCTTCAGAATATTTTGTAGTAATATCGGAACATAGGTAAAGGGCTAAATAAACCAGTGGTTTGCAACTGGTTAGTTGATTTTTTTCAATCTCTTCAAATTTATATAACTGCTGATTCGCAGCCGTATTTAAGATTTTGAAATACAGTAAGACATAACTCAGGTGATAAATATTTTTGGCAACTGTTCGTAAATAGCTCCAGCGCTTCATCGATAGCCGCCAACTTGTCGTTCTCTCTGCGAAGACCTCTATCAAGGGTACTCTCAAACCTCAGGCATCTCAAGTGGAGCCAGAATCGGTAGCATGATTCAAGTCTGCTGCCCTTTGAGTAGTCCCACAACTTCGATTAACTCTATCTAGAACGTCTCAGAGACCTACACAGATATTGCAAACTAATGAATTTTCTGAATCTGTAACATCTTTTTTAGCATTCCTTTCTCTAGAAAAATTACCAAGAACTTAATTGATGTCAATTTTAGTACTTGTGGCAGTTTTCATCCTATCCGTCCTATCGTTGACAGTACCAAAAGTGCATACCACAAACTAGCTAGGTTCCTACACCGTAAATAGAAAGAGAATTTTGTGTTTGAAAAAAACTTTTCCGTCAAAAATTCGGTAGACGTGGCCAACAAACTTAAAACTTTAGCCTGTTCTGACATCACAGAACTCGTATCGTTTGATATTAAAAATTTATATACTAATGTACCTGTTGAACAGACGATGGGCGTTATAGAAACCAATATGCGACACCATAAAAAATTATCTGCCCCTGAGATCGATGAACTAATGGTTCCGTTACGCACCACCCTCAAGTACAATTATTTCTCTTTCAATAACAAAATATATTCGCAACCCTGTGGTCTAGCTATGGGCAGCCTGTTACCTGGTATCATGTCATATATTTATATAAACTCAATGGAGCAGATGTTTTTTCGGAATTATTCAGATTTGGCAAATAATATAATATTCTATGCGAGATATGTAGATGACTTGCTGTTTGTGTTTGAAGGTTCCCATGAAGAGCTAGAACTGTTATTTACCAATTTCAATAACCTCCATGAACAAATCAGATTCACGCAAGAAAATCAGACAGCTGATAGGATCTTAGACTATCTCGATCTGTCTGTATCCATTATTGGCAACAAAATAGATTTCAAAATTTTTCGGAAAGCAACCTATTCCGACATCATCATCCCAGCTGATTCCACCCATCCTCAGGCTCATAAAATGGCCTTCTTTCACTCGAGTATCCATCGAGCCCTTTCCACTCCGCTTTCGCCAGTCAACTTACAAAACGAATTAAAAGTCCTCGAAAACATCGCTCAGAATAATGGATATAATCCCAGTTATAGTGTGACAGTTGTTCAACAAAAAAGCACGAAAGAAGTCTACCACCCTTTCCAGTTCAGGTACCCACAATCAACACCAGGCAACGAAATACATATCAGTTCTCTTTATAGGTAACATATCCTATAAGGTAGGTCGTTTATTAAGAAACCTAGGGTGTAAAGTTGCATACTCTACGACCAACAACCTAAAAAAAGAATTCACTCTCTGGATAAAGGTACGGATAAATCATCGCTGTCAGGTGTGTATAAGATCACGTGTGCTGAATGTCCTTCCTATTACACTGGCCAGACAGGAAGGGCCCTGTCGGTTAGGTTTAAAGAGCATCTGCCGACAAAAAGCGGTGATGGAACACGAGATTCTACATTTGCTCAACATCTGGTCCAAAAGGCGCATGCTCCCAAGCCTCTAAAAGACGCAGTGCTTTTGCATAATGAAGCCAAGGGATGTAGGCTAGACACCCTCGAAGAATTGCAAAATTTTAAACATCTTATTATTGATAGAGACAACTTACTTAATGATCAGTTGCAACTAAAAAATAGAATTTATTTCGAAGGATTTCAACCTTTACTCTAGTGGAGTTGACCCACAGTCCGCCTCGAATGGCCGATGCTGTTTCCCTATCTGCTTTGTCCCTTTATTGTAGTGCGATTGTACATGTGTGTCTTTGTACTTCGTAATATGCTTGTTAAAGACACATAGTTGCTAAGGCGTTTTTATGTTAAAGACATTTTATGCTTAGCACGCATGGTTTCGACACTAATTTTTTTAGTTACTGTAGCGAGGCTTCGCCCTCTTACTATAATATTTAAATGCAAAAAAAATATACCTTGCCTTTGTAATTTGTTCTCAGGTAAATTGTTTAATGTTGCCATACCAATAGATAGGTTTGTCCATTTGTAGGACGGCTTTCAGTCACATGTTGCTTATATGTATATGTGCTCTAAGTACTTTTGAGACAATTTGTCTCTCGCGCCTGCGCCTGCGCTTGCGCTCGGCCGCGGCCGCGCCTCGTCGCGAAACTGCTCGCGACGCCTAGTTTTCCGTGCCGCTCAAATGTGGTCCTTATTTCTGGCCGGCGTAGCTCCGTCTGCGTTCACCTTAATGGTTTTAATCTTGACAGACATAATCTTACGAGTATGCGTCTTTCTTGTTTTAATTTTTAATCTGTGACATGGCCAGTATTTGACTCTCAAAATAATTTAATTTTTTGTAAGTATACGATTTCTTTATTATTCAATCTTTAGACTGGTGATGCATTTCAGTGAGTAATATATGTCCGTATGTGGTTTAATTCATAGGTTCTGAAGAAGATTCCATTACTGGAATCGAAACCTAGTTAAACGAGTAAAAATTACCTTGCAACTGAAGGCTGAAAATATTGTTTATTTTCTATCGAATGAAGGGTAGGGCCACGGGGCGTAAAACATCTGAAATGTAGCGTCCATTGTTCAAAGTGCCGTCAATGCGAACAAGAGATGACGGAAACGTGTAACCAATGGCACCCCATACCATCATGACGGGTGATACGCCAGTATGGCAATGACGAATACAAGCTTCCAATGTGCGTTCACCGCGATGTCGCCAAACACGGATGCGACCATCATGATGCTGTAAACAGAACCTGGATTCATCCGAAATAAATGTTTTGCCATTCGTGCTCCTAGGTTCGTCGTTGAGTACACCATCGCAGGCACTTCTGTCTGTGACGCAGCGTCGAGGGTAACCACAGCCATGGTCTCCGAGCTGATAGTCCATGCTGCTGCAGACGTCGTCGAACTGTTCGTGCAGATGGTTGTTGTCTTGCAAACGTTGCCATCTGTTGACTCAGGAATCGAGACGTGGCTGCACGATCCGTTACAACCATGCGGATAAGATGCCTGTCATCTCAACTGCTAGTGATACGAGGCCGTTGGGATCTATCACGGCGTGCGTATTACCCTCCTGAACCCACCGATTCTATATTCTGCTAACAGTCATTGGATCTCGACCAACGCGAGTAGCAGTGTCGCGATACGATAAACTGCAATCTCGATAGAGTACAATCAGACCTTTATCAAAGTCGGGAACGTGATGGTACGCATTTCTCCTTCTTACACGAGGCATCACAACAACGTTTCACCAGACAACGCCGGTCAACTGCTGTTTGTGTATGAGAAGTCGGTTGGAAACTTTCCTCATGTCTGCACGTTGTAGGTGTCGCCACCGGCGCCAACCTTGTGTGAATGCTCTGAAATCTCTGGTAATCATTTGCATATCACAGCATCTTCTTCGTGTCGGTTAAATTTCGCGCCTGTAGCACGTCATCTTCGTGGTGTAGCAGTTTTAATGGCCAGCAGTGTAGTATATCTTCCATTTCGGAGAAAAAGCAGCATCTCCTATTGTGAATAAAACTTCATACGACGTTGGAACCAATGTCAGGAGACCACATCGATTATCAAATCAGAGGTGGTAGAATGTCATTATTAAAGAAATGAAGATCGCAGTTCTCCGCTAAGAAGACGAAATAAAGAGTTAGTGTCCTAAGATTTGAAGACAGTTCAGTCCACGTGTTACTGTAAAATATTCTACAAGTCAGTTTCAAATGGCTCTGAACACTATGGGACTCAACATCTTAGGTCATAAGTCCCCTAGAACTTAGAACTACTTAAACCTAACTAACCTAAGGACATCACACACACCCATGCCCGAGGCAGGATTCGAACCTGCGACCGTAGCAGTCCCGCGGTTCCGGACTGCAGCGCCAGAACCGCATGGCCACCGCGGCCGGCAAGTCAATTTCAGTGGCCAAAAGAATACAATAGCATATCGCCTCCAATAGGACTATCAATTATCAAATACTGTGGTGTTCTCATATGGGGAAACACTACAATGAAGAAAAAGAAAAAGCTGGGAAAGTGAATATTTTTTATGCTCCTACAAATGGCGGAATGATTCCTTATAAAAGGACATGAACGATTCCCCTTACCATTTCTTTTCCGTGGAAGCTGCACCTCCAGTGACGTCATAATCAACGGGACAGTATCCATTTCTGTGTCATGCTATGTGTTGACGCTATGCTTTGTAGGATATATCCTCGAAGTAGATGGTAATTTCCCTAAACCACAGGAAAAAAAATTCGGAAATATACCGTTGTTTACAGATCGTTTTTATTTTATATCGCTGAGTAGCTAAGTGGCCTTCCTCCAATTATCAGGTCGCGTTCGAACGTGGTGATAATTCTCTCCTGCTTGTCACTGTCTTTCATTTAACCTGTAACTGGATCAGTTCCTCAAGCCGGAGGAGTGCTTTCTGTAACACGAGGAGGTTGTCTCAATAAGATGATGTCTCATTCTCAGTACAATCTCTCGATGTATACTCGTATTACAGAAACCCTCAATCGAAAACTATTCGAGTTGGTTTACTCGAATAATTCACATTCCGTAACTATTTCATCTGAGTGCGTAGCACTTGCACTCCATCGTCCACGTGCCCTTGCATATTCCGTCGAATGTGTGTTTCTAAATTATGTTTCTCACTCTCTGATATTTGTGTTTAAGCAGATGGCACTACAATCCTGTTAGATAATAAATTATTCTCTGATAACTTCCTGCGATTTCACACAAAGTACTCCATGGTTCAAATGAAAACTGGACAGTAAAGATTCGAAAACAGAGGTGATCATGTATTAGTCGTAATTTATTTCTTTCGTAGATGTTACAGACTATAAGGAAGATGAGTGAAAAACACTGTGATTATGATTATTGTTCAAGTTTCAAAGCATTTGTTTGACTTTCGACGTTGCTGTTTAACAACATTTTTAATTATGTGCGACGCGAAGTCCGTGACAGCTGCTTCTGTTAAAGGTTTAGAGCAGGAGCATCACTTCCAGAAAAATGTAAGAAAAAACTTTTCCGACAGTTGAATGGACGTTTGGTAGGGCGCTTCTGAATGAATTAAAGGCCGAAAACGACTCTTTTAAAGGATCGTCGATAGTGTGGCACGTATCAAATTTTGCGAAACAATTGAATTGCTCATATAATGGTACCTCATTAACCGATTCTGGCCCGTTTCACTTGACAGAAGCATTAAATCACACTAACAATGGACCTGATCACAAAAACCCTGTCAGTAGACAAAAAGACTCCACTTGCGGAATAGCCCGTTAGTTAACCGTTGAAAGCCTACCGCCTGACGGAATATTTTTAAACACGCCTAAACGTCGGGTGGAAGGCTGCCTGGCGGACCGACCGAACGTCAGTGGGTGATATATAGACAAACAGTTCGCGGGCCAACAATAACAAAGCGTGCCTAGCAAGGACCAAACTGCTCGTGGATCTGTGTCATGAGTTTGCTCGAGAGCAGTAACTCTGATTGTTTTCTGGGAAGATAGATCCTAGCACAACATAATATGTCACGCATTCAAGAATTAATTGAATCGATACCTGACTCTATTAGTCCAACATACTCGTACATACAGAGCTTGAGCAATGTTTGTGTTTCAGATTCCTGGGTGAAAATCGTCACGGTCTGTAGCAAACTGTCAATATGCGTAAGTTCATCATTATGGTAAAGTGTTACATTTAAACAAAATGGAGTCCTGAGAATACTATTGCGTTGGAAATCGTATTTCATTCATAATAGCTGGCCACTGTATTCTGAGAATACTATTGCGTTGGAAATCGTATTTCATTCATAACAGCTAGGCCACTGTGGCCGAGCAGTTCTAGGCGCTTCCCTTCGGAATCGCGCTGCTGTTACGGTCGCAGGTTCGAGTCCTGCCTCGGGCATGGCTGTGTGTGATGTCCTTAGGTTAGTTCCATTTAAGTAGTTCTAAGTCTAGGGGACTGATGACCTCAGAGGTTAAGTCCCATAGTGCTTAGAGCCATTTGAACCATAACGGCTAATGTTTGTTTGTTTGTAATTCATACATGTCTACAAAAAAATGGTTCAAATGGCTCTGAGCACTATGGGACTTAACATCTGTGGCCATCAGTCCCCTAGAACTTAGAACTACTTAAACCTAACTAACCGAAGGACATCACACACATCCATGCGCAAGGCAGGATTCGAACCTGCGACCGTAGCGGTCACGCGGTCCTAGACTGAAGCGCCTAGAACCGCACGGCAACACCGGCCGGCACACATGTCTACAGTTTTATTCCGATTTTTATGAGATTTTGCTCACTTTACCTTCAAGACGATGGACTGTCTACATAAAATTTCGTCATCTGACTTGAAACATATGTGTATGTAATATATAAAGAGGAAAAATTGTTATCAAAAATCTCTGAAATTTTTTGCCGGTTAGATGTCCAGGCGTTCCCCTAATGAACATTTGGGTGAACATATAATATGTTTAACAGTTGTTACCAAACATATCGATAAATTACTTGATCACTTTACTTCAAATATGCCCTTCGATGTAAAGCAACTGCATTCGCTGTATCAACAAGACACAGACTCAATCACTTTGTTTGACAGATATTACGCATTCCGGACAACGGCGGGCAATGCAGCTGGTAATACGTATAACGTACTTAAATTCATGCTGCATTTCGGTAGGTGTCATGCACAGATTTCTTTCGTCGTCTATTCCTTTTAGAACTTATCACTGTCCTACTTTAATAGTCCACTTGATTATCGCTTTTACCGTTAAAATCATTTAAATCACGCCCAATTCCTCCTTAATTTGATTTCCTCTGATCCACGTTTCATTTCCTTTCAATACCGTACGCTAAACGTGAACTTTCAGGAAGGTCGTCTTTAATTCCGTAAGTGATATCAGTATAGCTTTCATTGCCTTTGTCACTTTACTATCTTCATTGCTTTTGCTATCGTTTGTAAGCTTACTTCCTACACTGTCTAATTATTTCGCTTTTCCCATTACTTCGTCGTTCCGAATTTTGGTGTTAAATAATGCCATGTTCTTCCTTCTACTTCTCTTCATCTCAGTAGTCTTTGCTTTAGTACACAATTTCGATGCTTCAGTCAGTGGGTATACAAATGTGGAATGATTTCTCTAAATCAGTCGAAATTACAAACAGTAGTAAACTGGAAAATGTAGGGAGATAAATTGGGAATTAGGTTCGTTGTTACTACGGGAGTGCTGCACGCAACAGTGACAGCACGGCTTAATTTCGCTTTAAGAAATAGGTCCTTTGATGGGAAACATTTTTCAGATTTTATTCACTCCACCTCGTATATTCCACACACTTGTTAGTTTCATCGCAAAGAACACAAAGCATTTTGAGTTATCGCTGTTTTTTCTGTTTTCTCTCTGTCGTACGTGAACAAGTGTAGTAGCACGTGCAGCACTGGTCGAGTTGTTCAATGTAGGCTATCCAAGGGCTACAAACTGTATTAACTGACGGAAAGGGACTGTATTGCATCAACAATTTATTGGACTATGTTTTGTACAGGAAGAAAATTCTGACTTCCAGTAGGGCGCATTTATAAACTTCCTGCAATGATATCCGACGCGTATTGCCTCTTTATCGTGTCAGCTAACGATATTTATCTGTACTTCACGGACAGTATGGCGTGTTCCCACAGCAGAACTTGTGGGTATTGCCGGCATCAGTCTCACGATTAAAATGTTTGTGTGTAACAGATTACTGAACATTTTGCAGAAGGGAAGATATTAGAATTGTGACAGTCCGCCAGATGAGATAAACAGGTTGGTGGAAGGGCTGCGACGTGTCATTCATTGATACACTACAGGCTGGCAAAATTTATGTAAATATTCGTATACCGTGACGACGAGTTGCAACAACATTGTCGCATTCACATAGTTCACTTACGACCCACCACATGCTACAGAAGACGATAGTGACTGGGATTTGATGGTCACTCAAAATAACACGACCATGACGCCAATGTTGCCACGGCATCCACTAGCAGGTACAGGAAAATGATTTCCTTCGTTGCTATTGTCTGTCTTTTCCACTAAAGCGGTATGTATGAGAAGTAAGGAATCCCACATGTGAATAATCACTCGTCACAGATCAATGCTTCTGTAGTTCAAAAAATGGTTCAAATGGCTCTGAGCACTATGGGACTTAACATCTGTGGTCATCAGTCCCCTAGAACTTAGAACTACTTATGCCTAACTAACCTAAGGACATCACACACATCCATGCCCGAGGCAGGATTCGAACCTGCGACCGTAGCAGTCACGCGGTTCCGGACTGAGCGCCTAGAACCGCTCGGTCACACCGGCCGGCACGCTTCTGTATGAACACACTAAAATGTATTTGAGACTATTGGTAAATGAAAGGTAGTTTTATAGACGAATGAGTCCTGGTGTAGTTTCCTAAGTAGCAGCAAGCGTTTAAATTGAGAATGACGACGAGATCCATCGTATCTGTAGTAGGGATGCGTTGGGACGAGAAAGCAATATTTATCCACGTCTTTCCTGGAGAAACAATGATTGCTCCAATGTATTCGTTATGTGTGACATCCTTGACGCTTACGTAAGTTTTTCTGGAATTGTATGTGATTTGTTATTTCTACTAGACAATAAGGTCTTACCGTAGATATGTCGTAATATTGATAATGATCTCCAACTGCAAAACCTTCGTCCTTGGAATGACCAAATCCAGACTTTAGCGTTCTATAGGTGTACTTGTTGTTGCCTACAGTTTTCCTTCCAAGGCTATCGTCGCTCTGTATCATGAAGGTGAGAGATACCATCACACTTTGATGTAGATACTCTAGTGCCAATTTGTTTATTCATTTAATGTACTGCTCCTTCTTCTGCTGTACCAAACTGAAATACCTATTTTGTATATTTCCTATATGTTGTATTGTATCAAGTAGATTCCCTGGCGGGAACTGTGTTTTCATACCTTATATACTCCTTTTAGTATGTCCTACGCTTCGGTTAATTTAATCAGAGAGAACACAAAACATTTAAAGTTATCGCAACCTCTCTGCTTTTTTTACTAGCGTATGTAAGCAAGTGTGTTAACATATGAAGCAGTGTTCGAGTATTTCGTCGTATGCCATGTAAGGCACTGACTAAAGGAAAGGAACAGTAGGGTGTTGCAGACTTACAATAACGTTTTGCAGAGGAGGAAAACTATCTGCGCTTTACAAGCAATATGGCATATCTGTGTTTTGCCATAGCATCCAACGATAAAGCGCAGAACCGACAGGTATTATAATCGCGCTCGTGATTAAAATATCTTTTAAGCTCAATAAAGATACTGCTCGAAAAATGACCTATATAAGGATAGGTCAGGCTGGGACAAGTAGATCGTTCCAGGCATCCAAGGGCAGCTATCGTTCAAAAGCGTAGCAGTAGTGAATGCAGAAATGCCTTGCAACCTGACATGCGTCACCGACAGAAAGTATTGAACATATGGCTAGTTGTAAGATTTGCGTGGTGTCCAGACGTATGTGTGAAACTTGCGCGTAATGAAATTTGCACCCGTACGTGGCGTTGTCGTGATGCAGTATCCACTTCTCTGCAATGTCTAGTCTCACTTGATTTCACCCTTTTCCTGTGCCTGCAGAGGAAGTCTTTTACAAAGACACTTATTTGGCAGTTGACCCTGGAGGAACAATCCCACAACAGCACGCATACTTTCTTCGTTTTCGTCAGTTTTTGGAGTTGAAAGTCTCCCTAAGCGAAGTTCATCTTCAACTCAGGCTTCAAAAAATGATTTGTGACAGCGAAAAACTTGTGCTCTTGATAGGGAATGTCCCCATAGATTGTTTCAACTTTTCAAAAATCACACTCTCGGATTCCCCAACTTTAACATAAAATTTGATGGTATAAATTTGCTCTAAATGTTACTGTTCCTTTTTTGCAACACAGAACAAAAACACAATTTCACTGATAGCGCATTCTAAAGTCACGTGATGGCCTTACGGAGGTGAAACTCGAACTGAGCATCTGGAAGGGATGAACACACTGGTCTACACAAGTAAAACAACACAGAATTAACAAACCGCTCGCAGTGTTGTCAATCAGTACTGTTCTCACATGTATACGCCTATTGCACTGATTCTAGTTGCTTTCCTTTTAAATCCTGCTTTCCTTTTATGATCCATACTCTGTTCTAGTATGAAAAATCATGCTATGGACTGTCAATTTCGAACGTTTTTTGTTCCGTTATTACGTAAATTATTTTACGATTTCTTCTGTGTCCTCTTACTGTATTTCTCTCACTTAACATACAATTTTATAACGTTCGCATATCTTCAGCGTGGCAATAACAACAATGTTACGCAGAATCATAATTATAAAGAAGACTGTTTTCATCTTTTAGAATCAAATATAGAGGACTCACGCTTGCAGCACTAGGAGTTTGAGGAGACTCTGCGTAGAGCATATGTCACCTATCTAGTGCACAATTCTGGCGTTTTAGTTAGTAATATGGCAAAAATGTTACATGTGCCATATGGTGATTCCGCAGGTATGGACCAGGTATTATTTTATACCCGTTAAGAAGTACGCTTTATCTAGTAGAAATGATTGTTCTTCTTCTCCGGTTTGTTGTTTCACATTTCTTTACTGGCAGAACATCGTTTTATATAGGTTTTGGCAGTGTTAGTGGCATTAGGTGGCCGTATTCCCCTCCAGAAGCCAGTGATCCCCGCAGTAAAGAGTATGTGTATTCAAACTAGACGCATCTAATGTAGACCCTGATGTTCAACTGTGGGAACGTTTTGTAACTGTTTGCTTAGTGTCTATCTGAGACGGGACATGCGCAAATAACTGGATGTGGGATACCGCCCAAAAACAACTTGTAAGCTGGCTGTCTCACAGAGCTCGTCGCTATCCACGAGGTCGATCTGGAGCTGTCTCGCCTCCCCGCATCCCGGAAACGTACGCTTTGGCGCTCTCGGGCATCCGAAAGCGTAGCAAGTAGAAGATATACAATTTTTAAACTCCGTCTTTGTGATCTACTTTTTATGGTTTCCACTGCAATTTCTGAAGACATAGTCATAAGCAAACTTTTCTGATTGTGCCCGACATAAATACACTCCTGGAAATTGAAATAAGAACACCGTGAATTCATTGTTCCAGGAAGGGGAAACTTTATTGACACATTCCTGGGGTCAGATACATCACATGATCACACTGACAGAACCACAGGCACATAGACACAGGCAACAGAGCATGCACAATGTCGGCACTAGTACAGTGTATATCCACCTTTCGCAGCAATGCAGGCTGCTATTCTCCCATGGAGACGATCGTAGAGATGCTAGATGTAGTCCTGTGGAACGGCTTGCCATGCCATTTCCACCTGGCGCCTCAGTTGGACCAGCGTTCGTGCTGGACGTGCAGACCGCGTGAGACGACGCTTCATCCAGTCCCAAACATGCTCAATGGGGGACAGATCCGGGGATCTTGCTGGCCAGGGTAGTTGACTTACACCTTCTAGAGCACGTTGGGTGGCACGGGATACATGCGGACGTGCATTGTCCGGTTGGAACAGCAAGTTCTCTTGCCGGTCTAGGAATGGTAGAACGATGGGTTCGATGACGGTTTGGATGTACCGTGCACTATTCAGTGTCCCCTCGACGATCACCAGTGGTGTACGGCCAGTGTAGGAGATCGCTCCCCACACCATGATGCCGGGTGTTGGCCCTGTGTGCCTCGGTCGTATGCAGTCCTGATTGTGGCGCTCACCTGCACGGCGCCAAACACGCATACGACCATCATTGGCACCAAGGCAGAAGCGACTCTCATCGCTGAAGACGACACGTCTCCATTCGTCCCTCCATTCACGCCTGTCGCGACACCACTGGAGGCGGGCTGCACGATGTTGGGGCGTGAGCGGAAGACGGCCTAACGGTGTGCGAGACCGTAGCCCAGCTTCATGGAGACGGTTGCGAATGGTCCTCCCCGATACCCCAGGAGCAACAGTGTCCCTAATTTGCTGGGAAGTGGCGGTCCGGTCCCCTACGGCACTGCGTAGGATCCTACGGTCTTGGCGTGCATCCGTGCGTCGCTGCGGTCCGGTCCCAGGTCGACGGGCACGTGCACCTTCCGCCGACCACTGGCGACAACATCGATGTACTGTGGAGACCTCACGCCCCACGTGTTGAGCAATTCGGCGGTACGTCCACCCGGCCTCCCGCATACCCACTATACGCCCTCGCTCAAAGTCCGTCAACTGCACATACGGTTCACGTCCACGCTGTCGCGGCATGCTACGAGTGTTAAAGACTGCGATGGAGCTCCGTATGCCACGGCAAACTGGCTGACACTGACGGCGGCGGTGCACAAATGCTGCGCAGCTAGCGCCATTCGACGGCCAACACCGCGGTTCCTGGTGTGTCCGCTGTGCCGTGCGTGTGATCATTGCTTGTACAGCCCTCTCGCAGTGTCCGGAGCAAGTATGGTGGGTCTGACACACCGGTGTCAATGTGTTCTTTTTTCCATTTCCAAAAATTTTGTTGTTACAGTCATTCTTCTATACAATCGATTCTTCTTCACCAGTACACATCGTAAGAGCCCTAAGCTCTTATACCTGCCGGTCAAGCAGCGGCGACGTGACACAGGAACCAGTGGACCCATTCCTCGACCTTTCGTGGGCGCAGATTTCATTGAGTGCATACTTAACTGGTCGTAGTTTATAAGACACCGTCGATAAACAAAAAATTAATAACGAAATTTTATTTCTTTGAAGTGATAGTGAAAATCCTATGAGTACCCTACTTACATTTCGGTTTTCCTCTAGTTATTTTGTATTATGATATTTTTCCGTTGAGTTTTAGACACCAGCGTACGTACCTTCCTGAGATATTCAAATGTTTTGCGTACTCGAGGGTGATCGTAGAGAACGGGGAGCATCCAGTTTCTCCGTGCACAAAGTCCACGCAGCCAGTGCTGCGCCGTCCGGCGTTCTTGCTGCGAGCTAAGTGCGCGGCTGCACAGCCGCGGCGAAACACGTATTCCAATAAAGAAAGGCCGCAGCTGCGGGCGCGCGGGGGTGACAAACAGCGGGCGCTATATTGTCTGCGCGCACAGTGGTCCTGGCGCTGCTTTATGCCTGCGCCGGCCGTAATAAGGCGGCGGAATGGCTCGCCTGATATACTCTGCGCGGCTTACTCACGGCCCGCAGCCTTCTACATACACTCTCGTAAAGCAGAACTCTGTTTAAAGAAACGATCTGGCCCCTTTAAGGGGGCTCCTTTCGAGGGTCGTTGGACAGACTCCAAATTTCCGCGTTATTTTCAATATCGCTTGTTTCGTGGCTTCCCCGCATAGCAAGTGATGCAGGAAGAGGGCACGAAGTGATGGGAGTATAAACAAACTCCGACGCTCTTTGTGCCAAGTAAATCACAAGGCGAAAATAACAGGTAGCGTCAAAACATGCCACGCTTATACGAGTACTGCGAAGTTGTTCTCAAAAGGAATTGAAATAATATTCGTAATATTTTTGCAGAGTATGCATATGTAAGTGTAGAAGCATATTGTCTGGTAAATTCAAGTTCATCACTCTAAACCTGAGGGAAAAAAAAGAGGGCGAGGATAACAATGATGAGGTTAATATGATCTGGGTTTATGGAATGGCGGGTGGTATAACACAGGGTGGCGCATGAAATGTGTTACCAATTGTTTCTTTCACAATTTACGACGCACATTAGATATCCCGCTGGGATCTCTACAGCAGTACCAGCAGAGCTTGGAAAAACAAATGAGTTACTAAATGACGTGTAATTCACGACATTGCCGCTAGGAGACTAGTAAGCAGCAATGGCTGACAATGGAAGACTGACGACACAGCAACGATTGGCAATTGTGTTACTTTTTCATGAAACGAAAAGCCTTGTTGTGACTCAGAGGCGTTTTGGACAACAGTTTAAACACGATGGGTCCCTTTCAAGGTTGTACGATAAATTTGTACAGGAAGGAACAGAATTGGAAGCGAAGCGGCCTCGGCCCAAGCCTGTTTGTTCGCCGGAGAATACTGAAGCGGTACGAGTTGCTGTACAGAGAAGTCCCGGGAAATCGTGTAGAAAGGCAGCAGCGCTATGGGAATATCCAGACGCTCCGTTCAACGCATTCTTAAAAGTGACCGTCATATGTATCCATACAAGATGACCTGTGCACAGAAGCTCACTGAAGAACACAAGCAGCAGAGACTACTGTTTGCTCAGTGGGCGGAGCATAGGGAAGAAACTCAACAACGTTTGGTTTTCAGACGAGGCGCATTTTCATTTAGACGGTGTCGTTAACAAACAAAATGTACGTTTTTGCGCCACCGAAAACCCACAAGTGCTTCATGAACGACAACATTATGCTCCGAGGATTACAGCGTGGGCAGCAATTTTCAGTCACGGAATTATTGGACCCCTTTTCTTTGAAGAAACTGTGAACAGCGAGCGTTATTTGAGCATGCTTCGCAATAGCTTCATTCCACAGCTTCTTACTACTGCCTTGCCCTTCCAACAAGCAGTGGTTCATGCAAGAAAGAGCAAGGCCACGTACTGCAAATACTGTATTGGAGTTTTTACACGAGCATTTCGACATGCGGATCGTTTCACTCAGGTTTCCAGGTCGCTTTAATGACGGATAAAATGCCCCCCCCCCCCCCCCCCCAATAGTCCAGACCTCAATTCATGTGACTTTTTTCTTTGGGGGTACCTAAAGGAAAAAAAAAAATTCCCGAAACGTCCACGTGATTTAATGGAGCTCAGAAGACTTATTCTTCAAGCTTGCAGTGAAATTAAGAAAGACATGTGCCGTAGGGTAATCACTAACTTCAGTGTTCGTTTGAAGGAAGTTAGGAAACGAAATGGTGGACAAAAAATGGTTCAAACGGCTCTGAGCACTATGGCACTATGGGACTTAACATCTGAGGTCATCAGTTCCCTAGAACTACTTAAATCTAACTAACCTAAGGACATCACACACATCCATGCCCGAGGCAGGATTCGAACCTGCGACCGTAGCGGTTGCGCGGTTCCAGACTGTAGTGCCTAGAACCGCTTGGCCACCCCGGCCAGCAATGGTGGACATATTGAGCATGTGCTGAGTTAGAACAAATCTCCAGGGACGGCTCTTCATTGTAGTATAGGTTCCTTTCAGACTGTATTGACAATAAAGTTTATATTCAAAAACAAAATGGTAACACATTTCCTGCGCCACCCTGTAGTTCACATTTTTATTTTATTTACGATGGATCCGCTCCTTTAATTTAGCGACCTATGTCTTTTTATGTAAGTTCTGGGCTGCGAGATATTTTCCGTCAGGCCTAGGAATCGAGATGATCTCCTGTTTTATGCCATGCACCTGGGATCTAGTGTGTTAACCTAATTTAACCTCATTATGAAATCCCATTTTATACAAATACATGCGGTTTTTTCTTAAGAATTTTAGTGTAAGTTCTGTTTATCTCTTTCAGTGCAAAAAATTTGGATAGGTGTCATTATTTATTTACGCTGATAAGCCGAAACACTAAGACGACTGTCTACGGCGTCTGTTGGATACCACCTGTGGGTGGGGGGTGGGGGGGGGGGGGTGGGGGAGGGGCGGGGGTTGGGCACGTGACGCGCTAACAAATATACGTAGGCAGAGCAGACACAGAGGGGGTCAACCTAGCTGCAAATGGGGATATCCATTGAGATACATGACTTTGACAAAGGACGAATTATTACTAGGGAGAGGCTGTGAAAGAGTGGCTTGAAAGTATCGAAGCTAGTCGAGTGTTCACGTGCTACTGTCGTGAGCATTTACGGAAAGAAGGGCAGTGAAACTATCACCAGGTGCAAAATGGTAGGACGTCAGTGACTTTTCACAGAATGTCCGGTTCAGAGGTTTGTCTGCTCTGTGAAGTAGGATAGATAGTGATCTGTGGCATCATGCCGAAGGAGCACTATGCTGGTGCACGCACAAGTGTTTCGGAGAGCACCGTTCATCGTACATTGTTGAACATGGAGCTCCACAGGAGACCACCCCCATGTGCTCAAATATTGACTGCGTTAAGTAGTCAACAACGACTGTAATGGGGACGAGACCATCGGGATTCGACCGTCCATCAATGGAAGCAAGTCGGCTCTTCGAGCGAATCACATTTTTGCTAGGTAGGTCTCTGGTCGTCTCCACAAACGCCGTCATCGAGGTGAACGGCGGTTCAAATGTGCAGCGCTCCATGGATGGAGGATGGTGGGATCAGTATTATGCTATAGGAGGTATTTTCCTACGCTTTCATGAGACTTGTGGTAGTAATAGAAGACACGCTGACAGCTGTGAACCACCTGAATCCCTTCATGGTTGATGTCTTCCCCGACGGCGATATCGTCTTTCAGCAGTATAACTGTTTGTGTCTCGGACCAAAAACTGTGATACAGTGGTTTGAGGAGCATTATGGCGATCTCACGTTGATATCTCGGGGGCCAAAGTCGCCTGATGTAAATCATATGGAAACCGTCTGGGTCGCTATCGGGCGCCATCACCGCGAACGCATATCAGCGGCCCGTTATTTACGCGAAATTCATGTCGGCTTCCCTCAGTGTTGCCACTTCCGCTGCTCAAAGTATTGAACCAGCCAGTTTTCAAGTAGGAATCTTTTGTGGACTTGAAAATTTCGCTATATATTTTGTAAAAATACAACTATGATCCTAACTAAACACTGAGAAAAAAAAAAAAAAGTGGAACAATTCATTGCCGAGAAAGGTTATCGTTGAGCAGGACAAAAAATATTTCAATGAGTACAAACACAAAACTTTTTTTAAACAGTTTCCTAGGTAGGAAACTTTCGTAATTTATAAAAGTACTTAACTCTGGAACTAATTAAAAATATGAATAGATTTCTAACGTACTTAAAGACACTATAGACACCTACACTATACTTTTTTACGTGGGCTTCATTTGTTATTGAGAGTTTAAACCAATTTCCTATTAGCCCGGAAATCGGAGCGCTGTGATGGTAGCCTGGATACAATACCTGTCGCAACAACGTCTCGTATTCAAACCTTAAACCTCAGATACGAACTAATTTAAATTAGACTGCAAACTCCTATAGGATTAGTTAGGAAGTAGTACTTTTATCAACAGCTAATATTGTACCAGTTTTTCTCTTCGTTGCAACCAGAGATAACCCATGAAAGTGTACTATAACAACTCAACAGATGCGCAAAATAAATGCAGATCACTTCAAAATGAATACAGTAATTACAGACTATTATATTTATTTAATGTATAGCAGTACACCATTAAGTATTGTAGCAAATGTAGAACAAAGTTCAAGATTGCGATAGTTGCTCAAGCATACAGTGAATCGCTAGCGATGTTTGTGTATAACTGAAAAAAAAATTCGGTTATAAGTGAAAACGGGGCATCATATACCGGACCCATTGTGACACTTAACAGCTGCTGCTTTGACAGCGCAACACGAAGAAGATTTCCTTAGTGATACAATCAAGCACCTCCAAATGCCAATAACATTCCAGTTGGCATAGGCAGTCTGAAGTCGCAGGACGTTTGCGCAAAGGAAAAATTACCAGCCGACAACGCGTATCATTACAAAACTTCGAAATAATTCGCCTTTCATTTGATGGAAAATCGTAGACATCAATGCGCGAAACCAGTAGGCGCTTATAAATGCCTTAAGAGACGCACATGTGCAACGCGCTCGTGTTGGTGCCACCACATGTAACAGATTACCTTTGTCTGTGTGATTAAGAGATCATACAAAACATTTCTAAATCACTGAAACTGAAGGGAACTTTCATTTGCAATCTATGTAATCCTTATGATGTATGGCTACAAATTAAATAGTTGTTTCTAATCTTTGCAATAATTTTGATACCAGACGGGCAACGGATTTATCAGGCTAACTGTCGATTTCTTTTCCCCGGTAGAATTAGCAGTGTAAGTTACTGATACACGTGTCGCTGAAGTGTCGTCCATCTGAAAGACCTACACCAGATCATTGAGCGCGAAATTATTATTATTAATATTCCGAATTGTTATGTACTGACTAGCTGCAGACATATGGAATAATAAGAATAATAGTAGATATCTACAATAAATAAACATGAATTGCTAATAATCATTATTATTACACACGCTGAAGAAGCCCCCTTATGTCCAGCATACTTAGAAGCACTGACATAGCCGTACCATCTAGTGATCTGTTTAACCTTTTACTATAGTTATTCTGACACATCTCCTCCATACTTCCCATGTGTAAGAGGCGTTCAGTCAGTAAGGCAACAACTTACTTCTGGGCCATTTTCGGTTGAATTTTTCGAATACACGGTAGTAAACAAACCACTGTGACTCATAGGGCTAGGTGTCTGTCATCTTCACAACAAAATCGCGCAAAGCCAGCCGGCCGCACACAGCTGTGACCCCTGCAATGTCAGAACGTGCGGACGCTCTCATTCGAGGCAGTGTTGACACACTCGTCCACGGAGTTGGTGTACTGAAATGTGTGTAGCAGTTAGGATCCACGCTGCCTAGCAGGAGACCATAAAGAGCAACGGAGAAACATCTGTGCGGAACTGCTTGCGCGTTACAAGCCTGATCTGACAATTTCTTTTCATACGTCATCACAAGCGATGAAACGTGGGTTCATAAAATTTAACCGGAAGCAAAACATCAATCCATGTAATGGCGCCACACCACCTCTACTCCGAAGCAAAACTTCAAAGCCGCACCCTCAGCCGGTAAAGGCATGACTACCATCTTCTGGTACTCTAAAGTTTGAAGTCCTCCCTCATGGTGGAACGGTCAATTCTGAAGAGTACTATGCTCAGGAAATTGACGAAACGACTTCAGCACGTTAGTCGCATAAAAAGCAAATGAACTTCTATTTCTCTATTATAACACAATGTCTGATTTAACTCTGCGCACCCGAGAGAAGCTCACAAAACTTCGTAGCGGATCTAGCCTCTTCCGATTTCCGTAAGTTTGGCCCAATGAAGGATGGACTCGGCGAAAACTAGTACTTGGATCAAGGGGAGTTTACTGATGTATACTCCAGTGAGACGGATTAAGGCCGTTGTACTGAATGGAGATTACGTTGAAAAAAGGTTTTGTAGTCACAAGAGTGGAGAAGAACGTAGTGTATTGCAATCCTGAACAAAACTAACTTTCTTTCACAAAATTTTTTTTGCCTTACTTATTGAACGCTCATTGTACATATATCACAGCAAAACGATTAGTTGGGTCTATCACTTGAATTCCAAGAAGTTATCGGTTAATTTACGACAGTAACAGTGCGCTACAACTAGACTTATTGTTTTCATGAGTACTTTTTCGTCTTGTAATTTCATTTCATATGCCACCAACCAACTACTCTGGAGAAAAGTGGAGTTACCATGTATATTCACAGGGCACGCTGTCAAGAGTCAATCTAACATCAAAAGCAATATCATGTCAAGCTAAGACAATCGTCCATCTAAGTTCACACGAATTGAAGTGAAGCTGGCAGGCAACGCCAGTTGCCACTCATATACCCCGACGAGCCGAAACAGTACGATCACCTGCTTAATAGCTTACTTGTCCGTCTTTGGAACGAAATACATCACTGATTAAGTGCCTCGGGGATCCGTCAGCTTCTTGGTTGCTTTGTGGAGGTTTATCGCAACTGTCATGTGTTTTACATAGACAACGGGCCACTGGTTTGCGTAAGCGGTGATGTCACCAAAATGAGACACACGTGGGTTCCGTACATCAACGTGAGATAACTATAATGCTCCACAAGCCACTGTAGTACGATTCTGGCTCCGATACACGAACAGTGATACTGTTGAAAGATGACAGCGCCGTCGGGGAAGACATCAACCACGAAGGGATTCAGGTGGTTCGAAGCTGTCAGTGAGTCTTCGAATACTATCACAGGTCCCATGGAAGTGCAGGAGAATGTATCCCACAGCATAATACTGCTCCAACCACCCCGCATACCTGGAGCGCTGCACGTTTCGAGCCGCTGTTTACCTCGATGGTGGCGTTTGTAGTGGCGTCCATCGACCTAGTATAGCAAAAATGTGATTCACCGGAAAGGCCGACATGTTTCCATTGATCGACAATCGAATTCCAATCTTCCCGTGCCCATTATAATCGTAACTGACGATGTCGTTGGGTCAACATGTGGACAGGTAGGGGTGGTCTGCTGCGGTGCTCCATGTTCAACAATGTACGATGAACGGTATGGTGTGCTCCGAAACACTTGTGCCTTCACCAACACTGTGCTCTTTCGGCAGAGGTACCAAAGATTGCCTTTATAAGAGCAGACAAGCTTCCGAACAGAGCAGACAAGCTTCCGAACCCCACATTCTGTAGCAGGCCGCGGTGGTCTAGCGGTTCTAGGCGCGCAGTCCGGAACCGCGCGACTGCTACGGTCGCAGGTTCGAATCCTGCCTCGGGCTTGGATGTGTGTGATGTCCTTAGGTTAGTTAGGTTTAAGTAGTTCTAAGTTCTAGGGGACTGATGACCACAGTAGTTAAGTCCCATAGTGCTCAGAGCCATTTTTTGAACCCACATTCTGTAAAGAGTCGTGGACGTCTAAACATTTAGCGCCTAGTATTAGTTTCACTGTCCATTATGTCTTTCCGTAGGACGTGAAAAATCGACCGGCTTCACCGTTTTCGAGGTACTCGTTCATAGGCTCTGCGCAATAATAATCTACCCTTTATCAAAGTCTCTTATCTCAATGGGTTTCTCCATTTGCAGTCTGGCTGATCCCCCGTCCGTATCTGCTCCGCTACATACATTTGTTAAAGCGTCTCGTGTCCGAACTGCCACCAGGTGGCATCCAACGACGCCGTGGACAGTGGTCATAATGTTTTGGCTTGTCAGTGAGCTCTTGCTTCGTTGTTTCAGGAAGAGTTCCTTGCTAAATTGCTCATAGAAATGAACATGCTGCCATATATATATATATATATATATATATATATATATATATATATATATATATATATATATATATTATGGAGATTAAGTACGCTACACATCTCATACTACACTCCTGGAAATTGAAATGAGAACACCGTGAATTCATTGTCCCAGGAAGGGGAAACTTTATTGACACATTCCTGGGGTCAGATACATCACATGATCACACTGACAGAACCACAGGCACATAGACACAGGCAACAGAGCATGCACAATGTCGGCACTAGTACAGTGTATATCCACCTTTCGCAGCAATGCAGGCTGCTATTCTCCCATGGAGACGATCGTAGAGATTCTGGATGTAGTCCTGTGGAACGGCTTGCCATGCCATTTCCACCTGGCGCCTCAGTTGGACCAGCGTTCGTGCTGGACGTGCAGACCGCGTGAGACGACGCTTCATCCAGTCCCAAACATGCTCAATGGGGGACAGATCCGGAGATCTTGCTGGCCAGGGTAGTTGACTTACACCTTCTAGAGCACGTTGGGTGGCACGGGATACATGCGGACGTGCATTGTCCTGTTGGAACAGCAAGTTCCCTTGCCGGTCTAGGAATGGTAGAACGATGGGTTCGATGACGGTTTGGATGTATCGTGCACTGTTCAGTGTCCCCTCGACGATCACCAGTGGTGTACGGCCAGTGTAGGAGATCGCTCCCCATACCATGATGCCGGGTGTCGGCCCTGTGTGCCTCGGTCGTATGCAGTCCTGATTGTGGCGCTCACCTGCACGGCGCCAAACACGCATACGACCATCATTGGCACCAAGGCAGAAGCGACTCTCATCACTGAAGACGACACGTCTCCATTCGTCCCTCCATTCACGCCTGTCGCGACACCACTGGAGGCGGGCTGCACGATGTTGGGGCGTGAGCGGAAGACGGCCTAACGGTGTGCGGGGCCGTAGCCCAGCTTCATGGAGACGGTTGCGAATGGTCCTCGCCGATACCCCAGGAGCAACAGTGTCCCTAATTTGCTGGGAAGTGGCGGTGCGGTCCCCTACGGCACTGCGTAGGATCCTACGGTCTTGGCGTGCATCCGTGCGTCGCTGCGGTCCGGTCCCAGGTCGACGGGCACGTGCACCTTCCGCCGACCACTGGCGACAACATCGATGTACTGTGGAGACCTCACGCCCCACGTGTTGAGCAATTCGGCGGTACGTCCACCCGGCCTCCCGCATGCCCACTATACGCCCTCGCTCAAAGTCCGTCAACTGCACATACGGTTCACGTCCACGCTGTCGCGGCATGCTACCAGTGTTAAAGACTGCGATGGAGCTCCGTATGCCATGGCAAACTGGCTGACACTGACGGCGGCGGTGCACAAATGCTGCGCAGCTAGCGCCATTCGACGGCCAACACCGCGGTTCCTGGTGTGTCCGCTGTGCCGTGCGTGTGATCATTGCTTGTACAGCCCTCTCGCAGTGTCCGGAGCAAGTATGGTGGGTCTGACACACCGATGTCAATGTGTTCTTTTTTCCATTTCCAGGAGTGTATTTAGAACGTTATACAAAGTATTTAATGGTTAACTGTTGGTCTTGCATGAGTAACTTATTTAATGCTTTGCTGAGCCCACTACTATGTGAAATAAGGCATACATCTGTGTTGAGCAGCAAGATAATATGAAAAGAGCTGGGCCATTGTTAAAAGGCAGGAACAATAGACTTGCGGCAGACGCGGAAACGCCAGTTGGTAGCTGTCACAACGGATAGATATCTAAAAACAGTCTGGAAGAAGATAGATGCGATCAGTGCAAGGTCCGTAGGCAGCTGAGACTAAATTGGCCAGCCAAAATGCGTCATCTGCAGCCTAATCAGCATGGGTACTAATAATTCTGCAGACGATACATTAAGGCTGTGGATAGGTTGGCTAAAGTGAAGAAACAAGTCGAAGAAGCCGATATCATCTCTTAACACAGAACAATTCTCAGCATCGAAATATAAGGTTTGATAAACGTTAATATCATATGTTGAGCGTTTGATTGTCGCATCAGTGCCAGTTAAAAGCTGTTGATAGGATTTAAAAAACAGTTGCTTTCAGTAATGAGACTATCTGAATGTCTATTGGTCCAACCCACATTATCTGAATCGCAGTCATCATTGCTGCCTTTTCGTTTTTAGCAATTTTGACTTTTTAGATGTACTGCTATTACTGCTATTTACCATATTCTTTGATGAACAGCAGTCAAATTACCTTAGGTGAATGGATTTGTGAAATAATATTTCCTTAAGACATGTAAATATACCATATGCTAGTGTGGAACACATGTCGTAGAGTAACTTAGTCAACGAATGTAACTTCTTCATTACAGCATTTTCCTATTTTATGTTTGGCCTCCACAGAAACTAGGGCCACCGAAGCAAGAGGTACTAGATATTTCTTTTCGACATTTATTGGCCTTTACTTAGCCAAATAAATAATTACAGAACTGGTATACATTATCGCATACACTGTCGTCAAACCTCAGCGTACTCTTTACAGAAGTGGCAATCAAAAACAACAAGTGAAATGGAAAAAATTAAGTAAGCAATTTATTATTTCAAAAGTAATCGCAATCCCTGTTAATGCATTTATCCCACTGTGAGGCAAGTCCGTTAATACCTTCACTGGAAACTGTTAGCGGTTGCCTAGGGAAGAATGATTAACCCAGGAGTGCATTTCTTTGTCCGAATAAAATCGAAGGCCACGAATGTCTTCCTTCAGGGATCCAAACACAAGAAAATCGAGCGGACGGGACCGTGCGTTGCCAAGGTCGTTTCGACTGGTCGGCAGAAGTTTCGCTCGGAAGCCCTTACACACCTTACACAACGTACCGATCTCTCCCCACGTCATTTCTCTATTTTTGGTACCCTAAAAGAACATTCGTGGTTGTCGATTTGCTTCGAAAGGTAGGTGCCCTTCTGGGTACAGTCATAGTCCCGTAGGCTACCACAAACATTTTTCGATGAGGGCATGAGCGTATTGTCTCACAGTGGAACAAATGACGATAACGTAAGTAGCACATGGTTGAGGTCTATACTCAGGGTTGGGTTGACTTCGCAGTAAGGAGATGGTTGAAGTTTCATCCTATAATAACGTGAAGGATAACAGCTGCGACCAAGCTGGATGCGTTTTACAGCAGTAGTATGAAGAGTAGATAACTTGATAAGGAAAAAACGGTTTTTTGCGGAATGCTCAGCTGTTTTGCGCCGTAAACTTTTTGTAACGGTACTATCCCGCCATAATGCGCGCTGAGTTCGAAACTCCCGCTGCCGATCGAAGCGTTGGCTGCGCGAACTCTCCGAGTAAAACGTTATGGCTCTACGCGAAAACTGGGGGCGCTGTGAGGCCGGTCTTCCTTCTCGGATCTGCCATGCCGCTGTATTTAACGCCGGAAATGATAGTGGGGTCTCAAGAAGCCTCCATTAAGTGCCGACTCGACACCGAGTTAGACACATCAGCTGAACTCGAAAAAAATTAAAAAAAGCTGCTTTGGGTCGACATCGATCTGCTACAGTTTCTGTCCAATGGAAAACCTTTCGTAAAGAGAGAGTTCTTGAGTCTCGTAGGGCCCCAAAAATTGTCCTTCTATTACTGAGTAGTTTCGAAGGTGGTTATTTCTGTATGAATCGAAGGACTTGAATTTATTCTAAATTGTTTCATTCACTGTAAGCCAGTTCTCATACAAGACTATGTAACTGCATTTGAACTGCTTTTGGCTAGTGGATACAAGTTTTGTTGAAAGAGTATGTTATTCGCTGTTGGCCAACAGACAGATTTCAGTAGGCTGTTTATCACGCTGTTGGACAGCCTAGTTAACGTTCGTAGTTATTACTCCGCACTTGGGCGCCCTTCCCTCTGATGGTTAATAATTAATTCTGCGTGAAACTGATTTGGGGTTTAGGTATTTAGGTATTTTATGCTGTAGTTGCTAGTGACTCCTGACTGTTCTGGGTGAATTTTAGTATCAGTTTCAAAAGTGTTAAGGGACTGATAATACTATAAGCTAATTCATTCAACGCACTGATCCGCTGTCCTTAAGCTAATTATTTAAGCTGCATCCGAGCATTTTATTTGCATTTTGATAAATTTATTTATGGCATTAAGACACATACATAGGATTTATCGACCCAGAAGAAGCGTTCGAAACTATCAAATGGTGCAAGATGTCCGAAATTATGAAAAAGGTAGGGTAAGGTCTGTAACTTAATAGGTAACATGCAGTATGAACAAGAGCCAAGAGGGAACAATATGAGTGGAAGCAAGAACGAAGAGCTCGGATTAAAAAAGGTGTAAGACAGGGATGTAATTTTTCGCCCCTATCATTCAATCTACACATCGACGAAACAATGACAGAAATAAAATAAAGATTCAAGAGCCGGCCGCTGTGGCCGAGCGGTTCTAGGCGCTTCAGTCTGGAACCGTGCAACCGCTACGGTCGCAGGTTCAAACCCTGCCTCGGGCATAGATGTGTGTGATGTCCTTAGGTTAGTTGGGTTTGAGTAGTTCTAAGTCTAGGGGACTGATGACCTGAGATGTTAATTACCATAGTGCTTAGAGCCATTTTGAAAGATTTGAAACGTCCCCTTTTGAACAATTTATACACGACTGTCCTTCAACTGACACACAATATTTTGTTAGCGCAACGCAATCTGACTTTCAAAATTCCCTACAAAAGAATGGCCCTGACTAACATTAAACTATACCTTTCACAAATCACTTACCTCACAAAAATCTTCGCTGCTCAAGCTACTGCAATACAGCGAGCGCCACTACTGCCAGCTAAATAAAAGATTCAAACTATGGAAGGCACTAACTACTGATAGGGATAGTTAGCAAATGAAAGAAATTAATAGAGAACAAACAATGTATTTACCTTGATATCATCATGTATAAATATACCAGTTCATGACAAATTACAAAACTCCGCCATCTCTCTCCCCACATCCACCACTGCTGGCGGCTCACCTCCAACTGCGCAACGCTACGCGCTGTTCACATCCAGCTGTTGCTGCCCAACACTACAATGGCAGACAACAATGCAAACGAGCCACAGACCGCACACAGCACAGCCAGTGATTTTCATATTGAGCGCTACGTAACGTTGCCAATAAGAAAACATAAACAGCCTACTTACATAGAGAAAACAAACAGCCTACTTACATAGCCCCCATGCTCCCCACAAAAATTTTTTACAAATTGGATTGGGCAGTGGCCAATACAGATTTGAAAAAAAATTTCATAATTACAATAACAAAGAAATCAAATGCACACACTTATTGATACAATGTTGGTCAAAAGCTAAAAATTTCTCACAGTCCATAAAGACAGTCCACATTGTTCATCACAGTAAAAGTGCAGAGTTTTTCTCAAAGTCTGAGCAGTAAAAGAAAATGCACACAGAAGTAGTGGATTTCCATGCTGTCTTGAAGAAGTAGTGTTGTCCGTCCAATGGAAAGACAGTGCTGACTCTTGACATGCTGACAGGTAATGGGCCACAATGGAGCAAACCCACAGCAGAGTCATTCGAAGTTTTGAAGAATATTGGTAGGTAAGTCATCACAGAGCAGACCCACTGTAGTCCTGGTAGAGATTGTGGTATTGGTGGGCCACCAGAGGTGCAGACCCACTGCAGTCCTTGTAGAAATGGCCAGCAGCCATCTGTTGCGATTGTGCAGGTGCACATTCACCATCGAAGAGTCTTGCGGAGAATATAGCAAGTCCATAAACCACCACTTGTGCACTCACAAAGTTTCTGGAATTGTCCTTAGATCCAGCAATGCTGTTATCCAGTCCCTTGCTGAGTTATTAACACACGTGCAAACACTCACAGTCCCAACTTCTCACATATTATCCATATACTATGACCAACAGAAACGTGTGCAGTGAAATGTAACTAACAAGTTAATAATATCATGAACTGGTGACAATTACAATTTTATAACATAAGAATACAATAACAAAGGTACAAAATACATCATTAAAAACATAACAATACAGAGAACATTTGTAGTACAAGCTTTACAAAAGAATAGAAATAGACATATACATCAGTGGAATTATGACATGAGTACATACATAAAAGATCACAATAACTTTTGAAACATCAACTTCACACATGAGCATTAAACAGAACAGAATTAATAATATCTAACATCTTTACAAAGTAAATAACATATTATTAATGCCAATTATATTCGAGGATAACAGTATTCCTCATCATAGTGAATGTAGCTTAATATTAAAAGAGAAAAACATTCTATGAAACTACACAGAGACAGGAAGAAAACAACTACACAAGGGTACACAAACACATAGTGGGATAACACCAATAGGAAAGGACAGGGTTCGTTTTCAGTGTAACATGTGGTACTGCAGTCCAACCCAAAACTTCATATATCTTTCCTCTTACTTCATCCTTTATTTCCACCAAAAAAATTCTATCTAAGCATGCTTTCTGTATTTATATGTTCACACATTTCTTACCTCAACATTTATTTCCAAGAAAATCCTACCTAAACCTGTTTTCTCAATGCATTTCTTCCAATTCATCACAACTCATTCTCTTAGAGGCTACCCCCTCTTAAGCTAACTTAAATCTACTGAGCTCAGATGCTAAACTAAGGGACGAGGCAATGCAGCAGCACGTAAAACAATTATTATAAACAGCAATAAAAAAATGGAAAATCGCAAAGCAAGCTACAGTATAAATTAGCAAAAGTCAAATTCAATAACACTATGCCTGGCAAACAGCAGCAACTTATACCTAAACATGACATAGCGCAAGCAGAAAAAATATTACAGTAAAAACAACAATGCAGATAAGGGAAATGTATATTCACATCTTAATATCTATGTAATTAAAGTGGTGCACCACAACAACTGATTGTAAAAAGAAATATTACCATCTAATTGAAAAGAAAATTATGTTTTACTGTTACTAGTTCCTTCTTATTGTTCTTTCCTTTCCAAGTGCTCCTTTTTTAAAGAATGTGGATCATAAAATAATTATTTAATAGATCTGTTGACAGAAAGTGTTCACATTAGCAAATGCATTTAATTTTATTTTATGAAACCAATGCTGCAACACAGCTGGAAAACAGATGTCAAATGAAATAAGCAATTACGCAAACCAAAGCATAAAAACATCATTCAATAGTCATGTGGCATTTCGTAAGTCAGTAGCTCTCAACTCTCATAGAAAGACACTTGTCATAATCAGGTGTGCAGATGTACGAATATTTCCCATCAATTGATAAGCATTTCAGCAATTAGCACAAAGTGCGAGTAATCATATGTTTTCAAGTAACGAGGGTGTCGCATTAGCGATGAAAGGCACACCCTAATGGCTTGTTCTCCAGGTGTTTTCCTGTGCTCTGAAAGGCACGCACTAATGGCTTTTTCTCCAGGCGTCTGACACAGCTGGGTGCCCACGACGCATTATGTGTAGGTGGTCCGTTAACTTTCTTACGGAAATATTTACGACAGCAGTTTCCGCTACAGAGACAGTCGCATATAAAAATATTTCACAGGTCAAGAATTTGCGTTACAAATCTGTAGAAACAAAATGCTATTGATATAACAGTGTCCAAAAAAAATTTTCGTCTGCATTGTAATACATTCACGAATATACACACACATTTCATAACTCTTAAAGTACGTTTCTTGGTTTCCAACATCCTTTTCATAAATCAGAGTCCCTAAACACTACTCATTATTGCTTACCTTATTACAAATATACGTATCCATCGACACTCGTCAATATTTCGTCATTATAATCAAATAACTCATATAGCCTCAGCCTATTAATCATAAACATACCTCAGCAGCATAATACACATTGTCGTCGTAAAAATAACATCATAACACCTCAGTCAAATCTCAAATCGTCGTAGCTTCCTCCAAGAATTAAAAAATTCTCTGCTCATGTCAAAAGTGTCATCTGCCTCAAACGTACTTTAAAAATCATAATCCCTTTACCAAATACATCATTCAAAGCTCTCATAGTATCACAATGGTTCCAAAAAAAATATGAACAGTTCACACAGTACAGACAAAATACAATTTCGTAAGTGTGAAGTAATCCAACTCTGTAATTGCGTAAACATATGTCACTGATGTAATAAAAAAAGTTTATCTCTCAGTTACATGATCAGATAGCTGTGTAATTTGTCTGTTACAGAAATATGGTACCGATGTGTAAAGTTGTATAAGCAAATACCATATTAGCTAGGGTTCCTTGTGGTTGCCACACACATGGTACACAAAGTAAGCGTGTACCCCCCTGAGGATAAATGTAATTATACCCTCAGGTGTTACAGATTACAGCAATGCAATGAAATGTATCACGGAAAACTTTCTTTGTAATTCAAAAATCTTTAAAAATAAATGTTTTAAGTACACAATTAATCACTCAAATACGTGTACGGTAGCGCTAAATGTGCGTCTTGTTGCAACATAATCTGTGTGGGAGTGACGTAGTTATCGTCCTCCGAAAGCTAAGTTCTGCAGAAGTCAATGTACTTACCCCATCAGAAACGAAAGTGAAATGCTTTGTGTATAGATATCATAATTATTACGCTTATTGTTGTGTTGAAGAACGTACTGTGCTGTAACGTATTGTTGTGCTATGGAAAACCCTGTCTCATTGTAGCTATACTACAAAAGTTACTACTAAAACATGTTTTACTTTCCAGAATAAAACAGAAAAACTGTGCAGATATAAAACAGAAACACCGAACAAGCAACATTGTAAATTGTCACTCATTAGTAGCGTCATGATAAAATCGTGTAACTGTCACATAAACTAACTATTGTCTCATCTGGTATCTCACAGAAAGTACTTTAAATCCGGAATGTATTTTCAAGTAAACCAAAATGTTGCATTAAAATCTCATTAGCAGTACTGGTAAATGTTCTAATCGTGCAACTAACAAGCAAGAATGTACACACACAATTACACTGTGTCGTCTGTTCGCAATAACAATGCATTCGTAATTTCTGTTTAAATAATTTCTCTTGGTTCTTGGCTGGATATTTAACTTCAAACATTGTTGCATGGTAACAGTTTCTAAAGCATACTAGTAACGTGAAGTGAAAAGTTTTATACCAAAGACTAAGTTAAAAAGCAGATTATCTCTCAGTAAGCGGTTTTACATGTGAAGTGTGGTGCAATCCTTTACTCTTCCTAGTACGCAGACTTTCAACTTGAAAGCAATTATCATGTTGTTTACATCGATAAAGAATGCTAAATCTTTTCTCAAGGCTAGCGTCTTTGTTATTTTTTTTCGGAGTCAGCGGCCGCACGCAGCTGCCTGCTGTGCGAGTCATTGTCTGTCTCTTTGTTGCCGCGCGTCGTTACTGGGATTAGAAGGCCTAACTTCCACAAATTCGCCTTGCCGAGAGGGCCCAGCTCTGTTTAAAGCTCGCCAGTTCTGATGGAATTCAGGTCTGTCGTTTTGTCGGTAGTTTACACAGTTTCTTTCGTTTCGGTCACGTGGTGGAGAATTTCTCCCTGAATCGTAACTGCGCGCTGAACTGTTGCGTCTGAAATTATTCTGTCTCCCTTGATAATAATAGTTCTGATTACCATATTGTCTGTTTCTATGGTTATCTCTGTCATATTCATTACTACGGAAATGCGATCTTTCTCTATAACTATTACTCTGCCAATGGTTGTCATATGGGTGGTGTCTGTTTTGGTCACGATTTGCGTTGTAAGAATAGGCTTGTCGTGGCCAGTTATTGTTTCTGTCGTCACGGAATTGTGACGGATGTGACCTGTAATTGTTGTGTTCCTGCTTTCGCGTTCCGCGATTGTCAGTGTCAATTTCTAATTCTTGTAAAAGTCCCTGAAAAGCTTCAATGTCGTCTTTGCAACGTCCTGCCAAAATAATATGTCGTAAATGTTCAGGTAATTTGATTAAGCAAATGCGGATGAGTTCTGAGGGGCTGTATGGGTTTGATAGGTACTGATTCTTGTGCAACATGTCTTCAAAATATTTCACAAGACTGGAGAATTCAGATTGTTCGAAATGTTTCATCATTATGATGCCATGTTTTACGCGGTCTTGTGTGGCTTGAGACCAATATGCTGAGAGGAAGGCATGGTAATATTCTCCTTCACTGTGGCAATCGTGAATTACCGATCGCATTCTTACAGCTGGTTCATTCTCTAAGTAGCCACACATAAATTCTAATCTGTGCTCCAATGACCAGTTGGGAGGAAAACAATGAGAGAATTGATGGAGCCATGCTTGTGGATGAATGTCGTTGCCAGAATTCTTAAACGTTTTGAATTTACGTGTAGTAATGAACAGCTTATAGTCAAAATCATCGTGTCGGCGAGTAGCATCTCGGTCATAGTTACGTCGTGTCGGCGGTTCCATCTCAAAATTCGGTGTACCTTGCCAATTTCTTTCATAATTACCGAAATGCCCTGTATTATTATTTTGTGGCTTTTGCGTATTTCTAAGTTCCTCTTCCCGTAATGGAGCGCGAGTGTCTTCTGAAATACGTAATTCTTGTATTACCTGTGTCAGCTGATCTTGTACTTCCCGGATTTCTCTTTGGTGTTGCGTATCAATTTGATTCAGATTTTGTTTCAGTTTCCTAATTTGTTCGCTCTGTTCTGTGTCATTAAAGACTACCGGTTTTGCGTCATTCAGATTATCATCTACCTTCGTAGATAAATTATTTAGCTGATCCGAAAGTTCAACTACTTTCTCTGATAATGAACACATTTCCTCAGTGTGTTTTTCTGAACCAAGTTTCAGAGTGTCCATTTGTGTTGAAATCGGATCTACTGTGTTCTTTAAGTTTTCCTGAGTTTTTGCAAGTTGCGTAACCGAATCGGTAGATGCAACTGAGTCAAATTTAGCTTGCAAGGTCTCATGATTTTCATGAACAATAATTTGCAGTTCTTTTAAGGCTGCTTCGTGATTCTGTAATGCCTTTTCATGCCGCGAAAAAATAGGTTGAAAATGCTCACAAATTTGAGTTTTTACGTCATTACAGACTTTTTGACATTTCGATTCAATGTTATGTAACTCAGTAGTTAAATCTTCACGTGTTTGTTCAAGCGTGGTGTGAAGATTTTGTTCCATTGCGTCTAACTGTTGCTGTGTTTGTCTCTGATGTTGTTCCATTGTGTCTAACTTTTTAAGATTTTGTTCCACTGTGTCTAACTTTTTAAGATTTTGTTCCACTGTGTCTAACTTTCGAAGATTTTGTTCCATTGTGTCTAACTTTTGAAGCTTTTGCCGTGTTTGTCCCATTTGCTGTATTAATTGTAATAACAATGCACTGGTGTCTGGAACATGTTCCTCAGTGCTTTTCGGCAGTGAATTTGCACCGGCAACATTCACATTTTGACAATCAGAAAATGTGTCTTGACTTATTTGAGAAAACGGTGAGGAACCAAAACCTGAATCTACAGTATTTGCGAGATTGTTTCCTGTCATTTCGGATTCCTGAGGCGAGCTGTTGCCGACCGATCGTTCGATAATGCGTCCCTCTTCACTAAATGTTTCACTGTCCACGCCATTGTTTGCCGCCCGCTCCATTTCCCTATGCACAGTTACCAAATTACTACTTTGAATGTCTGTTAATTCATTACTCTGCGGCGCTAACACACTGCTTTCGTCTTCACTGTCATTTCTCAGTTTACTTTGGAGCCTAGTATTACGTTTTTCACACGCCATTATTGTCACAATATTTCACACGACAACACAGAAAAGCACAATTTGAAGAGCAAAAATAAGAGAACACATTAACATAACACAGAAAAATTATCTAGTTAATTGCAGCTGCGAAATACTTGGTGCAAATCTACATGCATGCCACAACTGTTTTACTGTACAACAATGAAAGGCTACAACTACAAAGGAGATTCTCTCTACTATTACGTGCTAGCAATAAACAAAATCTACACTAATTACACAAACTACAAGAAAAAAAATCAGAAGATTCCAGTGAGGTATCCTAGGCTAAGGGTCGACATATGAAACGTCCCCTTTTGAACAATTTATACACGACTGTCCTTCAACTGACACACAATATTTTGTTAGCGCAACGCAATCTGACTTTCAAAATTCCCTACAAAAGAATGGCCCTGACTAACATTAAACTATAGCTTTCACAAATCACTTACCTCACAAAAATCTTCGCTGCTCAAGCTACTGCAATACAGCGAGCGCCACTACTGCCAGCTAAATAAAAGATTCAAACTATGGAAGGCACTAACTACTGATAGGGATAGTTAGCAAATGAAAGAAATTAATAGAGAACAAGCAATGTATTTACCTTGATATCATCATGTATAAATATACCAGTTCATGACAAATTACAAAACTCCGCCATCTCTCTCCCCACATCCACCACTGCTGGCGGCTCACCTCCAACTGCGCAACGCTACGCGCTGTTCACATCCAGCTGTCGCTGCCCAACACTACAATGGCAGACAACAATGCAAACCAGCCACAGACCGCACACAGCACAGCCAGTGATTTTCATATTGAGCGCTACGTAACGTTGCCAATAAGAAAACATAAACAGCCTACTTACATAGAGAAAACAAACAGCCTACTTACAGATTCAAGAGCGAAATTAAAATTGAAGGTGAAAGGATATCACTGATAAGATACGCTGATGTCTAAATTCAATGAAAGTGAAGAAGAGTTACAGGATATCTTAAATGGAATGAACGGTCTAATGAGTACAGAATATGAACTGAGAGTAAATCGAGGAAAGACGAAAGTAACGAGAAGTAGCAATAACGAGAAAAGCAAGAAACTTAACGTCAAAATTGGTGATCACGAAGTAGCTGGAGTTAACGAATTCTCGAATTCTGCTACCTGGGCAGCAATATAACCCATAATAAGCGGGCAACGTTGGACGTTAAAAGCAGAATAGCTCTGGCGAAAAGGTAATTCGTGACCAAGAGATGTCTAGTAGAATCAAACATAGGACGCATTTTGAGGAAGAAATTTCTGAGAATTTACGTGTGGACCACAGCACTGAATGGTAGACATTGACAGTGGGAAACCCGGAATAGATGAGAATCGAAGCATTAGAGATGTGGTGCTACAGAAGACCGTTGAAAATTAAACAGACTGATAAGGTAAGGAATGAAGAGTTTCTCCAGAGAATCGGCGATGAAAGAAATATATGGAGAACACACAAGGAGAAGTTACAAGATGGTAGGACATCTGTTACGATATCAGTGAAAAATTTCCATGGTACTGGAGGGAGCTGAAAAAAAATGAATCGATACGTTGTTGTTGAACTATTGTTACTGGAGATGTAATAGGTGAAGCTGAGTTGATGTTTTACCTGTGTTTTTATGTTTTCAATTTTGAAGTGATGAATGTTCATACCAGTGGTAACAGGGAGCCCACTTCCTATGGGTGGTACCTGATCCATTTTTGAGTGTAAATAGATGGGTTTTGAAATTTGCACATGCCTCTCAATGTCACACTGCCAATTCTAATTCTTATACCACTACAGTTTTCCTTTAGACTGTTCTGACACCTGACACATCTATGGCCGGTCTTGAAGGACTTGTTTATTCCAGCAACGAAACCTATATGTGGAACGTAAGTGGGGTAATATTGCCCATCATCCACACTTCGTTTCGTCAGGCTGACTGCCCACTCGTAACATGAAATAAAGGAGTGCCCGTTGATCCATAATAACTGGACACATTTACGTTGACTTTCGTTCTGGTGGATTGGTTTAATTACATCGAACACATGCAAGAACTTCGGCAGTGAAGGTGCTGGCTTCCGTTGGAAGCTTGAACGTTGTCTAAGACAGTGGATCCCTGCAGAAGTAATCACAGCCGGTGCTCTCTCTATACATATATAATGTTGACGCCATTCTCAACGGAGAGTGGGGAATGGAACAAACTTGGTAAGTACCACTAGGTTTTCAGAAGACGACTGCGTGAAAACTACGAGACATACAGGAAAATGACATGTATCAGTCGACAGAGCATACTTCCAAGATTACATTCGTAATACGCGCCTTGGCGTAGCTGCAGATCTCACCGCAAGGGGGCATGTGTGAGAACACAGCGCATAATGGAGCAAGAGGGCGGTTTGTGTCGAATTTGCAGGAATAACGTCGAATGAGACGGTTCAGCGACGATGACGTACGACTTATAAGGGAAAAGAACCAATACACATAAAAGTCCATGGGTGATGCAACACATTCCGTGAGACTTGTTGCTTACGTGGGGCGAAGCGGAGAGGCCACCAACGTCAGCAAAGAAGATGCAGGAACCGTTTGTCTGGAGACAAAGAGAAATCGAAGGCACATCTAAACGGAGAACCGCGGATACCATAGTCAACTGTCTCGCGCATTCTGCGCAGAAGTCTTCGTGGAAAACAACACTAGCTGCAGATGTGACATGCGCTAACTCTTCTGGTCAATGACGTTAATTCTGACTTTTTCAGTGACTTGCAGTGGCTACTGGAGGAAGACGATTCTAATACAAGTTATTTTGAGTGATGAAGTAACGTTTCATGTGTCTGGAATGATGAACCTCCATAACGTTCGTGTTTGGAGCACAGAACATCCTTATGAGATTGTGGAACACATTAGTGAATCACCTAAAGTTAACGTCTTTATTGCTTTGTCCTCTTCAAAAGTTTATGGACCATTTTCTTTGCGCAGGAAACTGTGAGTGGTTTCGTGCACCTCGACCATGCTACAATAACGGCATATGCCAAAACCATACCGTGGAGACTTCATTTTGTAAGAACGTGGTGATCCTTACACTTTATTTGAGACGTTCGTCTTTAGGTGAACGCCATATTGCCTCAGCTTCCCATCATGACCCTCCCATTCTTCAGTGGGGTTTATAGATCTGCGTCAAAGGTCCTGCCTCCACTGCTACTTGGAAGAGTTGCAGAGGAAGGATAGTTTACATGGTCGCTGCTGGAGGCCATGACTTGTTGGGACTTGTGTGGCAGGAGTATAACTACGGCATTGGCGTTTGTCGGTCGTTAGGTGAACGTCATATTGCCTCAGCTTCCCATCATGACCCTCCCCTTCTTCAGTGGGTTTTATAGATCTGTGTCAAAGGTCCTGCCTCCACTGCTACTTGGAAGAGTTGCAGAGGAAGGATAGTTTACATGGTCGCTGTTGGAGGCCATGACTTGCTGGGACTTGTGTGGCAGGAGTATAACTACGGCATTGGCGTTTGTCGGTCACATACCTCGTCCATTTCGAGCGCCTGTAATGTGAGATAAAAATTTGGAGAGATTCTCGATCCACTGGTAAATGTTTACTGCAGAACAGGCAACACAGTGAAAATATGATCCTGGGCAAAAACCGACGATTGTATGGCAACTGGAATCTACCAATCGCCTCGCTTAATCTTCAGTCACAAAGTTACCTTAAAAGGGCAGGCATGAAGTTTGGGGACAAAAAGCAGCAGTTGAAAAACAGTACTTGATCATTTATTCAGAGATGCAATTCAGTAATATTGGTTTTGATCGTTGTCGAGTATCTCGAGTTTGTTTCTACTTTGTTACAGTGTAACTCGCCGACTTACTCACATTAAAATATAAAAGTTTTGTGAATGTTGAGCCTAGCACAGCGATGAAGTTAATGCATTAAGCCCCAACAAAGCTGATCTCAAGAAGGCTGCTGACAGCCCAAAACAGGTAATCATCTGTACTCTACTGTCACTGAAACGAATAACGTTGTGTAAAGTTGACTTAACCCAAGTACGGCATTACTACCCTCTGAATCTGTGAGTTCTTATCACGTCACACGAGAGGCCTACACCGCCTCATTACCTGTTCCACTGGCTGCCAGGGGCCTCTAAGCTTTTTTTTAACTTATGAAGTACAGGCATTTTAGACCCACTCCCCACTCATATAAACAGTATTCCATTGTGGTTTTGGTACCCTACGGGCCTATTACTATAAAGGAATATGTAAGGTGAGGTACTGCAGAAACTAAATAAGCCACTTACGAATAGCATGTGGGGTGGATTGCGTTATTGTGATGTAATTCCTCGAGGAGTCATGATGTTGCATGCGGAAATCCGTCATTTTCGGACTCCAGCTGATAGAATCTGCTTTATAATTCCCTAACACAAATTTTCCCAACCAGTACCTGTGGCTGCTGCACAACGGATACATTTACGCTCTGCATAAGCAGGCCCGCAACATTAGCACCGATTATCAAAACGCAAGGTCGGCGCGTTGTAGCAATCTGGAAATAAGTGAAACTACATTTTTACTCCTGTAAGCGTTCCCTTTTACAATTTCCTAAGGGAATCACAACTAAAATCCTGTTCTAATAAATCAAGAGACATAAGTTAACTATTTTTCTTATCATTTAACACAGCTATGCCGTTGAAACAATGCCCAGAAACGCAAGTTCAATCCTATATTAACCCTTTCCTTTAAATAACGATGTGATGGTTGAGCAAGACAACGGCAAACGAGCAAATTAATGGAACTGCAACATCTCACCAACGTTGCACATCACTACTCTCGGACATATCGCTGACGTCGTCTCTGCACACATGCACCTCACGATATACGAGCAACAAATGTTTCTTCAACTCACTTGTCACTAACCAGGCCCGAAAAACACAAGGCTGCGTTAGCCAGACGGGATCCGGCATCTCCTTCCACTTTGCTGAAGCTTTTAGAATAATTTCTACACCTGCTACAGGATGAATAAGAATGATGATTTCACCGGTGGTTTCACACCAGAAAGACTCTCTTAGTATATGTGTATCGCATAAAATAACCAGTTTTATAGTAAAGAGAACATACACAAACCATAGGTCGGCTTGTGATTCGTTAGTTTGTATTTCGGCGGGTACCAGGCAGCCACTTTGGAGTGCCCCACGGGGAGCCTGATGCCTTTTCGGCGTCGGCATTTAGTCCTACTAGTCTTCCTCATGCACACCGCAGCTTGGCCACCCAGTCAGATGTGAACTAGTGAACTACACTACTGACCATTAAAAATGCTACACCAATAAGAAATGCAGATGATAAACGGGTATTCATTGGATAAATATATTATACTAGAACTGACATGTGAATACATTTTCACGCAATTTAGGTGCATAGATCCTGAGAAATCACTATCCAGAACAACCACCTCTGGCCGTAATAACGGCCTTGATACGCCTGGGCATTGAGTCAAATAGAGCTTGGATGGCGTGTACAGGTACAGCTGCCCATGCAGCCTCAACACGATACCACAGCTCATCAAGAGTAGTGACTGGCGTATTATGACGAGTCACTTGCTCGGCCACCACTGACCAGACATTTTCAGTTGGTGGGAGATCTGGAGAATGTGCTCGCTAGAGCGGCAGTCGAACATTTTCTGTATCCAGAAAGGTCCGTACAGGACCTGTAACATGGGGTCGTGCATTATCCTGCTGAAATGTAGGGTTTCCCAGGGATCGAATGAAAGGTAGAGCCACGGATCGAAACACATATGAAATGTAATATCCACTGTTAAAAGTACCGTCAATGCGAACAAGAGGTGGCCGACACGTGTAACCAATGGCACCCCATACCATCACGCCGGGTGATACGCCAGTATGGCGATGACGAATACACGCTTCCAATGTGCGTTCACCGCGATGTCGTCAAACACGGATGCGACCATCATGATGCTATAAACAGAACCTGGGTTCATCCGAAAAAATGACGTTTTGCAATTCGTGCACCCAGGTTCGTCATTGGGTACACCATCGCAGGCGCTCCTGTCTGTGATGCAGCGTAAGGGGTATCCGCAGCCATGGTCTAAGAGCTGATAGGGCATGCTGCTGCATAGGTCGTCCAATTGTTCGTGCAGATGGTTGTTGTCTTGCGAACGTCCCCATCTGTTGACTCAGAGATCGAGACGTGGCTGCACGAGCCGTTACAGCCATGCGAATAAGATGCCTGTCATCTCGACTGCTAGTGATACGAGGCCGTTGGGATCTAGCAAGGCGTTCCTTATTACCCTTCTGAACCCACCGAGTCCATATTCTGCTAACAGTCATGGGATCTCGACCAACGCGAGCAGCAATGTCGCGATACGATAAACCGCAACCGCGACAGGCTGCAATCCGACCTTTATCAAAGTCGGGAACGTGATGGTGCGCATTTATCCTCCTTACTCGAGGCATCACAACAACGTTTCACCAGGAAACGCCGGTCAACTGCTGTTTGTGTATGAGAAATCGGTTGGAAAATTTCCTCATGTCAGTACGTTGTAGATGTCGCCACCGGCGTCAACCTTGTGTTAATGCTCTGAAAAGCTAATCATTTGCATATCACAGCATCTTCTTCGTGTTTGTCAAATTTTGCGTCTGTAGCACGTCATCTTCGTGGTGTAGCAATTTTAATGGCCAGTAGTGTATTTTACTTCGTCTGTCCTTGGCTGGCTTCTCGTCACTCAGGAGGTTCGTTGCATCGCAGTTCATGTATACGTGTGTGACCCTTGAATGACTCAAACGTTTAGTTCGGCGATACGGGCAAGCAACACCTGAGAAACAAGCTCCGTTCGCCGCAGCACTGCGACCGGTTCCTCCGACTCCGCAGGTGGCGTATCCTTTATAGTTAAGGTTGGTGCCTGAAGAAAACTTCGCAAGCTATGATTGCTAAAAAAGCATTTTATTGGATGACCAGTTTCGACATAGCTGTGCTGTTATCATCGGCTCTTATGCTTTAAAATATTACAACTTGGGACGCGGAATTGCGCCTTATGCAAGACACCTTATCAGTTTCGTTTTACCCACACATGATTCAGCACTTATTGTGCTATTTTCAGTGGGTTATTTTATTTTCTTACTTACGTGAAGCTGTTGAGTATTTATGTTGGTAGCTAGTCTGCTACACAATCCACGACTTGTCACGATTATGGCGAGATGAATACGCTGACTGCTGTCGTTTGACAACGCACTTTCTACGAATTTTCAAACATAAGAAGAACTGCAACACCACAAGATGATTTTTACAGCACATTGTCCATCAGTGTTGCAAGTCATTTCACATTGCGTATACACTTCTCACTGTCATGAAGATCAGGACAAAATGACACGTCATATATAAAATTACTAGGGATAAACGTAAGCAATACTGTACTGTGCTGATGAGTCGTCAGGTGATGGTGAACATGAACACCCGTAATTGGCAATACAGTTATATTTTATACGTAGTAATTTTACATTTGACCGCTGAGTGATAACGAATAGATGTATTGTAACTTCAGGCATGAGGCTGCATTTTTTACACGTATCTCAGGGTTTATGACGTCATGTCTCCGGTTCTATGTATCTTACTATGATATAATTTTGTAGGTACATTCAGCGGCATATGTGGTTACCGTCTGCAAATTGTGTTTCGAATAGGATTAGTAGAAAAGAAGTAATAAATTTAAACGTTATGCACCATGCGGTAGTTTTTCAAGCATGTCGGTGTTCAAGATGTCATACCTCCTGAACTATGTGTGATACTTAGGTGGCTTCAGTGGCATGTGTGGATACTGCCTGTGAACTTTATTGCAAATACAGAAAGTAGTGTAGTAGTAATGCATTTGTACGTCATGTATGATACGGCAGTTCTCCACGGACCTCGTTGTTTATGGTGTTACATTTGCTGAACAATGATAAGTAGGTGGTTCTAACCACCACAGCAATCGACACACATTTTTTAGGATATGTATGGTTTAACCATCGTATCATAGTGTTTTTAATATGACGAATGTACCAATTTTAACGTTAGAGCATATTATAATATTGAAAAATCTAACGTCCACAATACAGTCTGACTTTTATCTAGTAACTGAACTTGTTGGAGAAACAAAACAGTAACACAATTTAGAAATTATTTTTTGTAGGCAGAAAATGCTTACAGGTAAATGTGGAATGTACACTACTGGCCATTAAAATTGCTACACCACGAAGATCACGTGGTACAGACGCGAAATTTAACCGACACGAAGAAGATGCTGTGATATGCAAATGATTAGCTTTTCAGAGCATTAACACAAGGTTGACGCCGGTGGCGACATCTACAACGTACTGACATGAGGAAATTTTCCAACCGATTTCTCATACACAAACAGCAGTTGACCGGCGTTTCCTGGTGAAACGTTGTTGTGATACCTCGTGTAAGGAGGAGAAATACGTACCATCACGTTTCCGACTTTGATAAAGGTCGGATTTTAGCCTATCGCGATTGCGGTTTATCGTATCGCGACATTGCTGCTCGCGTTGGTCGAGATCCCATGACTGTTAGCAGAATATGGAATCGGTGGGTTCAGGAGGGTAATACGGAACGCCGTGCTGGATCCCAACGGCCTCTTATCACTAGCAGTCGAGATGAGACATCTTATCCGCATGGCTGTAACGGATCGTGCAGCCACGTCTAGATCCCTGAGTCAACAGATGGAGGACGTTTGCAAGACAACAACCATCCGCACGAACAGTTCGATGACGTTTGCAGCAGCATGGACTACCAGCTCGGAGACCATGGCTGCGGTAACCCTTGACGCTGCATCACAGGAGTGCCTGCGATGGTGTACTCAACGACGAACCTGAGTGCACGAATTGCAAAACGTCATTTTTTCGGATGAATCCAGGTTCTGTTTACAGGATTATGATAGGCGCAGCCGTGTTTGGCGACATCGCGGTGAACGCACATTGGAAGCGTTTATTTGTCATCGCCATACTGGCGTATCACCCGGCGTGATGGTATAGGGTGCCATTGGTTACACGTCTTGGTCACCTCTTGTTCGCAATGACAACACTTTGAACAGCGGACGTTACATTTGATATGTGTTACGACCTGTGGCTCTACCCTTCACTCGATCCCTGCGAAACCCTACATTTCAGCAGGATAATGCACGGCCGCATGTTGCAGGTTCGGTACGGGCCTTTCTGGATACATAAAATGTTCGACTGCTGCCCTGGCCAACACATTCTCCAGATCTCTCACCAACTGAAAACGTCTGGTCAATGGTGGCCGAGCAAGTGGTTCGTCACAATACGCGAGTCACTACTCTTGATGAACTGTGGTATCGTATTCAAGCTGAATGGGCAGCTGTACCTGTACACGCCATCCAAGCTCTGTTTGACTCAATGCCCAGGCGTATCAAGGCCGTTATTACGGCCAGAGGTGGTTGTTCTGGGTACTGATTTCTCAGGATCTATGCACCCAAATTGCGAGAAAATGTAATCAGATGTCATTTCTAGTAGAATATATTTATCCAATGAATACCGGTTTATCATCTGAATTTCTTCTTGATGTAGCAATTTTAAAGGCCCGCTGCAGTCTGGAACCGCGAGACCGCTACGGCCGCAGGTTCGAATCCTGCCTCGGGCATGGATGTGTGTGATGTCCTCAGGTTAGTTAGGTTTAACTAGTTCTAAGTTCTAGGGGACTAATGACGTCAGCAGTTGAGTCCCATAGTGCTCAGAGCCATTTGAACCATTTAATGGCCAGCAGTGTATTATGCAATTATTTCATGACACAGGTGGCGGCGAATGTATAAAGAAAAGAGGAAGTTACACAGCGCTGTGTGAGGCATACAAAAAAAACTAATCTGAAACGGAGTACCACAACGGCTTGTACTGATGTATGAAAAATAAGGCTTGATTTACAAGCCGGCTCTGAAAGCGGGAAACACAGAGAATGGGCGGCTATACCGGTGGGGTTGCAGTGGAAGTGGTGGCGAGCGGCCGCACAAAGAAGACATCAGCGGCGGCACCCGCAGCGCCAAAGCGGTTCCCGCGAACAGGTATTGCGTAATTGTGGAGGGAAGTAGCGCATTGTGCGCGGTCAAGCCGGAACGGCAGGCGCACGCTTCGCTAACAATTACTCAACGCGGCCGGCGCGCACAAAGCGCAGTGTTGACGCACAGACACCCGGAACAGCGGCGCGGCGCAGCACAATGCGATGTAAGTGGCAAACGTTTGCGCAGCGTGGCACAAACACTGCGCCTGATTTCCCAAGACGAACAAAGGCGCGGCCGAAGGTGTGCGCGCCTACCGTTCTCAATCATGGACCCACACTTTCTTTACTGCTTCTGCCAAATCGATCATGCACTTTCACGAGGATAATCTAAAAATATTATTTCAGTATAATTTAGCCACTACAAGCTATTTCTGAAAACACTCTTTATGTGTGGGACTTAAAAGATTTTAATAAATTGAAATGCCCTGCTACAGGCCTAGGCACAACCAGCATTCACGGTGCGTTTTCGGGTGATCAACCTATTTGTTGTTTTATCTTCTGCATATTTCGACGATCTATACCGTCCTCTTCTTCAGGTCAAGGAAACTATGTTGTTATTGCATACTTTTTGTTTACGCTTCAAGCAGACTCTAAAGTTTTTTTACGTCCATCCGTGTGATCGGAGGTCTAGGGGTACTACGGCCGTTCACTATTGTAAGAAAATGGGACACCTGCAGCTGTCCTTATGATGTCGTTTATTGTGTAGCTACCAGTTTCGGCGCTTCCATGCACCATCTTCAGGCGTTACGTTATGCTGAAGGGGTTGTAACGATCCACATATATGATGCGTCAATGGCCAAAATAAATGGTTTACACAGACGACCTGTAGATGTGCTGTTGTCTTTCCAACCATCAACACTGTCATATTGTATACATGGATTGCGATGACTCCTCCAGCCCTGAAGATGGGGTACTGAAGCTCCGAAACTGGTAGCTACACAGTAAATGACATCATAAGGACGGCTGTAGGTGTTTTGTTTTCTTACAAGACTGTAAAGTGTTCTTGGGGATGATTGGTTCAAATGTCTCCGAGCACTATGGGACTTAACATCTGAGGTCATCTGTCCCCTAGTACTTAGAACCACTTAAACCTAACTAATCTAAGGACATCATACACATCCATGCCCGAGGCAGGATTCAAACGTGCGACCGTAGCGGTCGCGCGGTTCCAGACTGTAGCGCCTAGAACCGCTCGGCAACAACGGCCGGCTTGGGGATGATTCCCAGCGGCCCTATGCCCATAGATACACATTTGTTTGCCGGAGCTCTCACTGTTTTCTCGTAAAACGGACATTCCGTCAGTATTTTGCAGCTCAAGTTGACAGTTTAATAAATGGATTCCAAGGCTTGTTTAAACTGAGACCTCACTCCCGGCTTATTGACTTTTCCGACATCTTTATTTCAATAGCTTTTACCCAAGAAGTTATTTTAGGTTACATGGAGCATCAACCAAGAAGAGAAATTTGTCCATGTTACAGTACGCTACAAAACTTTTGATTACTGGTTACTAGTAGCTGATGTAAATTATAAGATTAAAGGAGTACCTGCTGTACAAAAAATGCCTAGAATTAAGAAAAGGACCTGGAAGAAGAAGAAAAGAAGATAATTTTCCAAATGTTAGTAGCACAAATATTGCCAAGAATTGAGACTGGTAATGTGGACGTAGAATGAAACCAGCTTAGAACATCAATAGTAGTGCTGCGCAAATATGACGCAAAGTAAAAGACAAATGAGGCAGTTGGTGGGGCGATAGAGTAAAAGATACAATTAAAGAACGCACTACAGCAAAAAATAACATGGAGATTGAAAAAAGAGATCAGGAGCAAGGGGCAAGGGGTGGTGTCAAAAGATGAGAAGAGGGTGACAACCCTGAAGCAGGAAGACCGACAGAAGAAACTCAAAGCAAAGACAGTACTGAAAGAGGAAAAGGAAGAGAAAGGGGAAAAATGCATCCAGAAACTAGAGGAGGAGAGGAAGGGGATTCAAATACTATTATGGAGGTTGTTGAAAAGTAAAATATCTGACTTTGGATATACAAAATCCACTAAAAACAAGAGATGAAGATATTATCAGGGACTTGGAAGGCATCAGTGAAGTGGTGAAGAATGTTACTGAATGGGGAAAATCGGCGACAAAGTGACACCGAAGACCTGAGCAGAGCAAGAACAGCATCCACTGTTTGAGCAGAAACTGAAAATGCCCTGAAACATACGAAACGTGAGAAGGCGGCACGAGTAGATGAGCTGACAGCAGATATGATTTAGTCAGTTGGAATCCAAGGAATAGAATGACCAAATCGGATGCTGGGGTGGTGTGGAAAGAGAACAAAGAGCTAGATGATTGAAAAATGGAATTGTAATACTACTGTTCAGGAAAGGAAAAAAAATTAATGGATGAGCTACTGAAGAACTACGCTGATATCGCACTGCCTTAAGATAATGGGGAAGATAGCAGAAAAGAGCATGAGGAAAATGCTGGAACATTAATTTAGGGAACACTAACATGGATTCGGAAGTAAAATGAGAATGACAGACTTCCCTCCATCAGTTAATTGAGATTCTTAGGGAAAAAGGGGTTTGGAAAAAGCATATCACAGTGTAGCAAGGGAGAAAATATGGGAATGCTTGAGAAAACATATCGTTCCTCAATCAATAGTTTAAAAAGTTAAGATATTGTCCGAAGGTTGTGAAGACACTGTGCAAGTGGGAGGTGGAAGTTTAGAATGGTTTAAGAGAAAGCGAAATATTCAGTAAATTCAGTTTTTTTTATTCTTAATGGACACAGTCATGGAAGAAACCAAGAAATTAGAAAATAAATATCTCAGTGATTTTGCTTTTGCTGGCTACATTGCCATTTGGGGACAGAAGAAGTGGGGGTTCAGAGGAGACTAGATTACTGGACTAAAAAATTTAAGGAATTCAATAACGTGGAAATGAAAATGAATTGGATATCCATACCTTGTAACATCATACTGGACGGAGAGAAGATTGAAGGTGTAAAAAATTTCAGTTATCTGAGGAGTATAATATCAAGTGATCGAAATGCCAATTTAGAAGTTTTAAACGGAGTAGGAAAAGGATCCAGCTCATTCCACTTGGTACAAAACCTAATTTGGGACAAGAGAGTCTTTCTAAGATCTAAACAGAAATAATGTGTACAACCTATATCCTGTTAATCAAGACGTCATAAACAAGAGAGAAGAGAGACACATGCAAGCACGTGAAAAGTAGTTCCTTAGGTCAGCTCTACAAAACAGCAGAAGAGACAGTGTGTAATGAATATATAAGAAGAGAGATGCAGGTGTCCTAGATCATGGAAGAAAGAATGAGTGCTTAGAAGTCACGTGAAGCGAATGCAGCCGACTTGAGCTCCACGGCAGTATTTGGAGATGGAGCTACCAGGAAAAAGATCTATCGGGCGGCACACGAAGAGACGGGTGCACCAGGTTAACTAAGATATCAAATGGAGAGGAGTAACGTGGCATGCAGTGGAGAGAGAAAAGCTGGTACCCGGCTTGCTGGAAGGAAATATTTCTACTTATGATGATGATGATGATGATGACTGTGTTTGCAAGTAGTCAGTGACATAAGAACAAACGCAATGTTTGCAACATATGGGGTGTCCAAAAACGTATAAGTGAATATACTATTTTCTCTGGCAAAAGGTATAACAAGCAACAGTGGTTAAAACTTGGACAACGACAGTGTACATAACCTAGAAACATGAAGTCCATACTAGAATATAGAGGCTATCCAAATTTTCTGTTCACTCTTTGATCCAATAACTGACTAATACAGTTTTGTCTTTGATGTAAAGTTTCAAAAATAGAAATAAAATCACTTGTACAAATATAGATTACGGTGTATTGAAATCTCGCAAGTAACTCTCTTCAGGTGGAGAGAGTAGTGTCATTTACAGCTGACATTTACTCCTGGTGTACAAAGTGATATATTCTGAATGTCTCTTACGCAGAGAGCGACAGACTGCACATCCAGAGGAGTTTAGTGTATACGACTGTATGGTGATAGCACATAAAGCTAATAAAGAAGTACCCATAAATTTACTTGAAGAAACAACAGTTTGTTAATGAGTTACTGCGTGACATGGTTACCAAATGCAATTTAGACAAAGTTTGAATTGTGGTCACAGGTAGTGCCAACCCAGGACAAAATATGCTCTCGAGCATAGAAGTTGTATTATTTTATCCAGGTTGTTTTAATCGTACGAATGTACACTATTGTACTTCATAATGAAAGACAAACAGCAAAAATATCCATAAACATACAAGGATATTTTTTAAAAAAAGAAAATATAGGTGAAATTTTTTTGGTGATTCTAGGGGTAATTACACTGTACCAGAATCTTGGCGTTTGCACTACACTACTGGGCTCGTTTTTAAGGTAGCAAGAAGCTCCTCAAGTGTGCTGTACGATGCACGGAAACTTCTGCTACCATATATTTTTGAGTGGCCTGAATCATGAAAAGTACCCCCAAATCACCAAACCGATACATTAACAAATAAATAAGCTGAAATATATGTTTATATTTTTTATTTCTTTGATTTATTTAAAATAATAATATTCGTAAGCGAAAAGTTTGCAAGGAAAAGATCCAATCGAGTAAAACAACCAAGAAAACCCGCTGTCGCAGCCTCGAATATAAAATAAAATACAACGAGATAAATTAAACAATTATGTATGTAAGTCGTCTTTCACGTTTCTCCCACGACGCATTTCGAGCACTTACACCCTCATCTTCAAGTGCATCAGTGGATTACATTATGTTTTTATTTGCTGGGTGCAGCCAGTGTTCAAAAATGGTTCAAATGGCTCTGAGCACTATGGGACTCAACTGCTGTGGTCATAAGTCCCCTAGAACTTAGAACTACTTAAACCTAACTAACCTAAGGGCAGCACACAACACCCAGCCATCACGAGGCAGAGAAAATCCCTGACCCCGCCGGGAATCGAACCCGGGAACCCGGGCGTGGGAAGCGAGAACGCTACCGCACGACCACGAGATGCGGGCGCAGCCAGTGTCACCTGTGCCTTTCATTCGCATTTTAACCTGATATTTATTCGTGGCAAGGACTATGGGACGAAACTGCTGACATCATCGGTCCCCAGGCTTACGCACTACTTAATCTAACTTAAACTAACTTATGCTAAGGACAACACATACACCCAAGCGCAACGGATTACTCTAACCTCCGACGACCTGATAATTAATGCTCATTTAATTCAAGGCATTCTATATCTACATCTGTGCAATGTTTATATTATTGTTTCGTTTTTATGTGACTTCTAAACCAGAAAGTGTGTATTTTTGACGAACCTCGGAACTGTGTCTGCTGGAACGTCCTGTAAACAGCTATATCTTCGTCTTAAATTTGTAATTACTGTGCTGTGTGACGTTAACAAGTGCTGCTTCCTTATTAATTGTAGTGGAACGGAACTCAAAACTAACAGCTGGCTATATCCATCAAACAAAAATACGGGGTGAACGTTAATAAAACCGACAAACTGCAGGGACTGATTCCCATGAATGGACGAAAAAAGTCAGATGAACATACGTCGGGAAACGCATCGTTGCCACAGTGGATGGCGCCTACGAATGAAAGTTCCTCTGACCATGTGCTTGTTTGTGTACGGCCAAGCAGATGCAAAATCTCACAGACATCAACCGCATCACACAACATTCCAAGCTCTTTTTGGGCGATTGTGTGATCATGAGTTCTTTCAGACTGACCAAAGTGCATGGGGGCGGAGGACTGTGCCTACACCAGGTTTGAAGGACCAGGTTCTACAGGATACCGAGACGAAACGTAGTACAAGTTCTAGGCAAGTGGCCAGCCCACATGGTGTAAGACAAAGTACGATTATGTGCATCCTACTGTCCCTATCACCTGCAATGCCATGGAGGCCACTTTAAGCATCTATTGTGAAGTAGATGCGATGCAGCTCTTTGCTGTGTTCCGAGACGACTTTTTGCCGTTGCACTCACAATGGCCATTTCCGGACACATACTCATAGGACCTTCTTTCCCCCGCTTCCAGTGACGAATCCGTCCCTGTAATATTTCAGTTTTATTAATGTTCGCTTTGTATAACATAAACCTCCCCTTCTCTTCAGGACGGTGTAAGTCCTCGAAACGCGTCGAGGGAGAAAGGTGGTAGACACAGATAACTGTTCACTTTATCTCATGGTATTTAATTTTACTCTCGCGGTTCTAGGCGCGCAGTCCGGAACCGCGCGACTGCTACGGTCGCAGGTTCGAATCCTGCCTCGGGCATGGATGTGTGTGATGTCCTTAGGTTAGTTAGGTTTAAGTAGTTCTAAGTTCTAGGGGACTGATGACAACAGCTGTTAAGTCCCATAGTGCTCAGAGCCATTTGAACCATTTAATTTTACTTTATATTTGAGGCAACGACAGCCGGTACGCTTGGTTGTTTTAGTCAGACGGGTCGTTGATGTTCCTTGCGATTTCCTTCGACTGTTCTAACGTGCTGCCCACAGAAGACCTGCACGTACACATGGAATGAGCTGCACATCTAACTTTCGCGAACATAGATCGTCTTTGGGCTAAGCATGTCTTACGTTATGCAAATTACCAGAAAAGTCGAGGCGAGGTACGAGAAACATCCGCAGCACTTACGACTAAGGCGACCAAGCAAATCTGCTGTCGCTGTCCGCTACTCTGAATATAATGATGAAATGCGAGACCACAACTGTGGTGCAAGTGCGAAATTTCTGGAACAAATTAAGGAATTTCTCGTAATGAAAATTTCAGAAAACCTGTTAACCAGGGACGCAGGTTTAGGTTTCCTCTCTGGATACTCTAGGTTCACGTTTCCCATAGTTTTACAATGTAAAATTTTAACAACAGAACTGGGGATCATAAAGGAAATGAAGTTAGGGAATTTCGCTATCTAAGCAGCAAAATAACCAAGGACGGACTGAGCAAGGAGGAGATAAAAAGCAAGATGTTCGAAATTCTGAGAATAATAGGGTAAGCTACAGGGAAAGATGGGTAATATACAATCTGTGAAAGAACCAAGACGGAACAATAACAGTATGAGACGAAGAATGAAGTGCTCAGTTTAAACAGGGTGTAAGACAAGGATGTAGTTATTCGGCCCTACTGTTCAATCAATACATCCAAGAGGGAACTTTGGACCTAATACAAAGATTCCAGAGTGGAATTAAAATTCAAGGTGGAAAGATATAAATGGCAAGATTAGCTGATGACATGCTATCATCAGTGAAAATGAAGAATAATTACAGGAACTGTCAAATGAAATGAACAGACTAATGAGTAGAGAATATGGACTGAGAGCGAACCGAAGAAAGACGAAAGTAATGGCAAGTAGCAGAAATGAGAACAGCGAGAATCTTAAAAATAGAATTGTGGATCGTAAAGGAGATGAAGTTGAGGAATTTTGCTAGCTGGGCAGCGAAATAACGAAGGACGGATGGAGCAAGGCGGACATAATACGCGGACTATCACTGGCAAATAGGGCATTCCTCGTCAACAAAAGTGTGCTAGTATCAAACATAGGCCTTAAGTTTGGAGCACAGCATTGTATGGCAGTGAAACATGGACTTTGGGAAAACAGGAAAAGAAAACCGATGCATTTGAGATGTGGGCTACAGACGAATGTTGAAGATTACGTGGACTGATAAGAAATGAGGAGGTTCACCAGAGAGTCGACGAGGGAAGGAATATATGAAAAACACTGACAACAAGAAGGGACAGAACTGTAGGACATCTTTTAAGGCATCACGGAATAAATTCTGTGGTACTAGGGGAGCTGTGGAGGGTAAAAACTTTAGAGGAAGACAGAGACTGGAATACACCCAGCAAATAATTGAGGGCATATGTTGCAAGTGCTACTCCGAAATGGAGAGGTCGCACAGGAGAGGAATTCGTGGCGTGCAGCATCAAATCCGTCAGATGACTGATGTGTCTAAAATAAAAAAGTTTCACCTTCGGGTAAGGACGAGATGGTTCTTCTGAAAAGGACACGATCGGTTTTCTTCCCCACTGTCCCCCTATTCGAAGTTATGCTCCGATGATCTGATGACTGACAGAACTTTAGACTCTAAACTGTCTTACACTATACGCCATCATATCCCACTCGCGACACTAATGCATGAGAACAGTGTCCTTGTCATACAAAAGAGGCATGTACCTCCCAATATCAAGTTATCAGAAAATTTCTTCATCTGAATCTTTAGATAAAACCTTCACTTTCTCGTTTCTTCACGTAATATGTAGCGAGTGAGGCACGAGTTTGTGAAGTAATAATTTGACTGAGATACTTAAAAAGTTTTCTACTGATAATGATTCGTCAGCATTGTAATATTCAATAAGAAAATGGCTAGTGGTTAACAGAATCACTTGTTTAGGGTAACAAAAATTATAGCATGCATCCTAATGTAAAGAACACCCTTATTTTCTGATAAAAACGTAAGGGTACGATAATGTATATTTCCGACATATTATCGGTTGCAACAGCGACTAACAGTATCAGAAAAATTACTTGTTTTAGTCTACCGTCACATTTTATTCTGTCTACTGATTTTTCGATACCAAGTACTATCATCATCTTCTATCACAATCTAAGCTTTGATTTTCAGTCCGTGATAAGAGTACTCTTCTTGAGTGTCTTATACATATACAGATTCGCATAATGAGCAACAGTGACATTGGCTTTTTCGTGACTCCACACGCCAAATATATAACGACACCTGGGGACCTATTGGCGCTATTACAACTTTCAGCGTTGATGGAGAAGGGAAAATGCATGAATTTGAGGTAAGGGACCCTGATCCGGTACGACAGAGTCGAAAGTTAGAAGCGAAAATCATTTTGATACCTTTGGCAGTGGAATAGATGTACCGGTACTGTTGTTGCCGAGACTGCAGGTAGGTGACTTTCAGATATGATAGTAAGGACCCAAACAAGAAAAAAATCCACTGCCAGACTATCGAACCGATGCTGGCAGTCGGTAGGAATAAAATTATGATAACGGACAAAGTATTCGTTTATTTTTAGCAAAGCTTCCTAACTGTTTTCTGATTGTTAACTTAAACCGCAGATGACCAGTGCCAAAATTTTGGTGGGTTGGTTGGCTTGTTTGGGAAAGGGGACGAAACAGCGAGGTCTTTGGTCCCATCAGTTTAGGGAAGGATACGGAAGGAAGTCGGCCGTGCCCTTTCAAAGGAACTATCCCGGCATTTGCATCGAGCAAATTATGTAAATCACGCCAACATTTTTCGTTTTGTACGAGCAGACGATAAGGCATAATTTGAAATCGATAGGTTAACGTAGACTAAGCGTGCAAAAAGTTGTCTGGTGGTAGTATAATTTGGTAAGCTTTTGAAATGGAAGCCAGTAAGTTTAAAGGCTACAGTACTGCGGAGAGCTCAGTGGTTTTCATGACTGTGGAGTAGTTCAATTTGTTCATCAATTTGCTACCAGAGGGAAAATTGCGTATTAATTTAGGTCAACAAATCGCATGTAACCATTATTTATTAAGGATTAATCTGATATATACAATCTATTGGGTGTTAAAAATCATTCCTTTTGTTAGCAAATGTCTTGAATACATGCGTTCTAAAACTCATTCCTTAAGAGCTTGGATCAGTTGAACGAGAAAAAGAACGCAGTACGCAAGTGGGGTCACATTTCTCTGTTGTTGCCAAAGATACAGCATGCAGTAGTTGCTGTGAACTGTTTTCACAATTCTGGATAAATGGAGCGCATACATTAGTTCCAATAGAACTTGTTTGTGTTTGGATGCTTTTACGCAGTAGTGTTATCTTTTCACCTACCGGCATAATGGACGCCTGTTATTTGACTAGGGAAATGGCAGTAGAAGAGATGCGCTTCACGGTATCGAATATGAAGAAGTGCCCGTAGCTCTTCAGGTGGACATTTGTTCTCTTGTTTTGCTGCATAGTAGCAATACTATTTTAATACCTTACATGTGCCAGCAAATTGTCTCTGATGTTAATTACGTTTAGCACAATACCAAACCTTACATTTCCGAATGGAATTACTAATCTATTTGGGGTCAAATGTCAGTCTTTAATACTTGCTGTACCTCTATGGCGCAGCCGTTGTTGGATTTTTAATAACGTGATCTCTGTAAAGTCAATTATTGAAATAGAAGTACGCATATAATACGGAAGCGAAAGAGGCAATCTAAATTTGGCTAAAGGTCAGAGTCATTTCCTTATCTGTAGAAGGTTTTCGAAGATTTTCAGGCAGGTTAAATAAGTGCGTGGTGAAACAATCCAGCAATTTAGAAATACCGCAACTCTCGTAAATATAATATTAAAATATTAGTTTCGTAACCTCGATCATGAGTTGCCGATGAACAAATTTAGACATATAATAGAAAAAAGAAAGAAGTAAGCAAAGGTTAAAGCCGAGTGACGTATTAATAGCGCCAGAGTTTTGTTTGGGAGCATACAAGTTTTGGCTCACTTAATAACATCTTTAAAATAACGACAAAAATGTTTCAGTATACCCGTTAGATTGAGTGGGACTGTTTAACCGATTACGATGCAGCTTTTAAGGTCGTATAAAATCACTGTTGCTGGAAGGAAGAGGAGGCGGAGATTAGTATAAAGCGTCTCGTCGAAAACGACGTCATTAGAGATAAGCTAGAATTAGGGAAGAGTGGAGAAGAAAAGCGGCTGTGCCCTTTCGAAGGATCCACCTCTGCATTTTTCGAGCGGTTTGGAGGTATGCTTCGGGAGGATGAAATGGCTCTGAGCACTATGGGACTCAACTGCTGAGGTCATTAGTCCCCTAGAACTTAGAACTAGTTAAACCTAACTAACCTAAGGACATCACAAACATCCATGCCCGAGGCAGGATTCGAACCTGCGACCGTAGCGGTCTTGCGGTTCCAGACTGCAGCGCCTTTAACCGCACGGCCACGCTTCGGGAGGATGAACGGTTTGAATGGATGGCTATCTGGTCTGATTAGGCGCAGTTCAAATTCAACGGTACTGTAAACTACTACAACTGCGTGTACGAGCTTCCGAAAATCTTCGCGTTCACGTGGACAATTATGTTAATCTACCAGGTACTGACCGCGGTTTGATTGGTCCTTTCCCCTTGGAAGGTACCGAAACTGGTGAGTTATATCTCCATATGCTGCAAACATCCAATTTACCTGAGGTGTTTTGGAATGTAAGATTATACCTACAACAAGATGGAGCTCCACCTCACTACCAGAGAGATGTCAGAGCGTATATGGACGAAAATCTGCCTGGACGACAGATAGGTCGAAGGTAAACGGTTGAGTACCCACCATCGCCTTCAGACCTTACACCTTTTGTCTTCTACCTATGCAGAAGATTGAAAAATGACGTTTATCAGCAGAAGCCAGCTACACTCAACGAGTTATGAGAAATCATGAAGTTTTCTTGTGCAGCTATAACACGGCAACACTGACAGCAATAGTACGGTCAATAATTCAACGGCATCGACGTTGTTTGGCTGCTAACGAGGGTCACTTTGAACACATAAAATTACCTTTCCTCGTGCAAGAACTGCAACAGTGTGTTATTTTGTTCCATTAATATTGACTGTCAAAAAGTGTCTACATTTAGCTAGACCCCTCTGTATTTGGGGCGTGACATTAAATATAGTACCGCGCTGCTGTTGATCTCTAGAAGCGGCCACTAGATTTGGCTGGCGCACTCGCTCCGCCTGCCATTTAGGCTAACCCGTTAACCCGTCGTCGCTGGAGGGAAGTCTATCAGGCGAGCGTTGCAGCTGGGCGACACAACACCATTGGCTATGCTGTCAGGAAGAAACCGTTGTCAGTGTTCGTCGTTATGTGCCTTGATTTCGATGTAAGAATATCGAGAAGAAGACCGTGATAACGGTCTGGTTGTCAGCGTTCGGAATGCGATAGAAGAAGGCGTTAAGGGGAGAAAGTACCCTGTATCTTCGCCAAATTAAATTGACCGTTTTCAATATACCTTTCCTCAGGAAGTATTGACAGTAGATCACTGAAATTTTTTCCTCACACATTTACACTAGTTTCTAACCATTCGACATTTTTTAAAGATTAGTTTATTAAAAGTTTAATTTTGAAATATATTTTTATATATAACAGTTTTTCGAACAAATTTTTAAAATAAAAATGGTCAAATGTTCCCTTCCAATATAGCTTAGAATGCTGAAAAAATGTTAGTTGATGCAGGTGTTCTATGAAAATTGGCTCTGAGAGTTTCATTGCTGTGGGGTAAACGGTTTTAGAGAAAAAGCACATAAGACTGAAAAAAGAAACAAAAGTTATGGGAAATGGCTTTTAAAGTTTTATTGCATTTACAGAGCTAAATATATTCCTGCTACGCACTCATCATTTAAATTCACAGTTTTTTTTCAGTGGACCTGTCATAGACTACTCTGCCCCTGATTTGTAAACACCATGCAGTAAAGAATTATACAGGGTGTATCAGAAGTGATGGCCAATATTCAGGGACATGACAGGAATAATCGTTCTAAACAAAACAAAAAAAAGGAAGTAAACATCCGCTCTAAAACGTATACCTTAAGAGCTATGAGATAGAAAAAAATGTCTAGTAAGCATGTGCTCTAGTATGCATTTCTTAAGATCTATAAGCACGAGTTCATCTCCGCTACTTAGAAAAACAACTATTCTAATGAAAATGTGCTCATAACTTTTAAGGTATGCTTTTTAGAGTACATGTTCAATGGACATTTTCTTCTTGTTCTGGTCCTTACTACCACCTCCCAAAATATGGAAAGCAAAGAGCTTTCAGCAGAAGAGATGTGTTTCACAGTATCGAAGATCAAGAATTGCTTATAGCTCTTAAGGTATCCGTTTGAGAGTCCATGTTTTCTTGACTTTTTGTTTAGAATGATCATTCCTGTCACATCCCTTCCCAACACATCTGAAACACCCTATTTTTATGAACCTTTGTAGGAGAGCTTGGTAACTTCATAATGGCAGATAAAGTTTTCATTGCTGATAACCACTTTTCAATAGCATGACTGTCATACAAGAATCTAGTATTGTTTTCATTATATTCAGTGTCTTCTTTCTTCCACGTATGGCACTTCGGGGAGGTCGACTTTGGCATTTCTTTCCGCAGAAATGAGAAACATACGTTTTACGTCACTGCTACACAAAACTACTGAGTGCAATACAACAAGCAATGCAGCCTGTATCTGAAATCCTCAAATCAGCAGAAAAAATTGTCCCTATGCATATCGATTCAAGAAGAGAAATCACAGAGCAACAATTCAGAGTGCCCGACCCTCCTACCTGCTGTCTGGACTGCCATTTCGGCCTTTTAAATTAGGATTTGGTCCAAAATACTTCTATATTCGGATGAACAATACTTCAGACCAACAATAACAAGAAATCTCATATTTTCATCATTTTCGAGGTGCTTTCTCCCCTTAAAGCTATTTTCAAGTCTGCATACATAGCAGAGTTACGCCTCCATCCTCAAATAAACGGATCACAAGGAGGAAACTGGGAGTCTTTGCGGTAAGTTTTTGTTTCCCACCTAAAACTGAGACATTACCACCTACTATAATCCTGTCTTGAGGAACTTTCGTTTAATCGGAATCAAACTGCTACGTTCCATTTTAAGTGCATCCACTTTCCATCAGACAACCAGTAATGTCTAATATTTTTAATCACATCACCAAGGCCTCATAAAAATTTGTAACCTCGTTACATACAGATCTCACGCATATCCGTAGATGGTGTCGTACGGCTGGTTATTCTTGTGTTTCAGCCCTATCACCCATGTCGGCCGCAAACGTTTTCGCTGATGGGAAACGTAAATACTCTTCACGGTTCGCAGCATAGTTCTAACGATTACCACGTCATTTGTGGCGTAATTTCCGTATCATGGACGCAGATACAGCTGTTGCACAGATGGTTACGAGTACATGCAATGGGATCGCTGCCGTTGCACTAATACGGTGCTCGACATTGGAGATAAGATTTCGCCAGCGACACAGCTAATAACATACCGAAATTATCTCGCACGGTTCCGCGCGCCGCGAGCGCATTACTCCAGCTTGCTGCGTGACTAGGTCCTCATTACGTCTGGGCCAGTTGCCGACGTGTAATGAGGCGGGCTGCAAAACCAAGTCACGCTCCACTACACAGTGGCGTGTGCACCGGGCCGGGAATGACGAATGCATTCGCAGGCGCAGCTACAGTCTGTGTACTCGAACGTTGCAAGCTCTCGATGGCATCCGCTAGGCGGCACCTCACGTGCAGTGAGTTAGGGGTGTTAGAGCAGATACTTTTATTGATGTCTGACGGCAGTATACTGAACATCATTACATTAGTATTAATTTCTTTTGGAGACTAATAATTATTGAAGCTATTACGAGCATGTTTGTAGATTGGTTAATTTCTCCAAGGGCAGAAGGCACAAGTAAGTCATTAATGTTTGCTTTCTCCCGGTAGCAGGTCAGATATTGAAGTGCTGACACATAGACACAAAATGAAAGTCTGTACTGACAGGCTTAGTCCACTTTGTCGATCTGTTACGATAGTGCAGAGAACAACAGGTAGTAAAGTATGTGATGTGGCTGCAAGAAGACTGTTAGACAAAGAGAAGAAACAACTACCACACTGAAATGTGTACATTTTACGGTATCAACGCCCACATCTAAATCTGTAACTGACATAAAAGCAGGTTTGTCTTTCTTTAATCTATATTCCAGATAAGGCGTAGGGTCAGTAAGGCCATGCATATTCCGTTTCTATGGAACACACAATGGTCTTCCCCAAATACGACTTATACTAGTTTTTCTGGTCCTCTGTACATAATTCATGGAAATATTTTGCAGCCATGACTTACTAAACTGATGACTGGCTAATATTCGTAGCTTCACGCACCTGCACCTTATTTGAATTGGAATTATTATATTCTTGCCCAAGTCTGAGAGCATTTCTGCTGTCTGAAGTATATTGCGTATATGGTGGAATAGTTTTACCAACGCTGGCTCTCCAAAGCGTCTCAGCGAGACAAACACATAACATGAATAAGATTAACTCACAGTTCTGATCAATGTTAAACAAAAATTAAGAAGCTGTATTTGAGAGTAACGTAAGAAATGGTAAATAACTAACTGGAGAAGCTGAAGAAAGAAAATACTCTTTTATTTGTTTTTGATAATACAATAAATATTATGTACAGAGCTGCTGTTCAGTGCAAGTGGGACCGTCAACTACATCAAACAGAAATAATTTGATGATGAAAATTTCTCTCTCCCCCTATAACTTTTTCCTTTCTTTTTAACGGATGGTGGTCCTACTCTCGGTTGAATAGGTTAAATAATCTTTACTTCACGTTTACGGTCACAAATTTTTTGTCATCGGACTACCGGTTTTGGTATATAATGACCATCTTCAGATCTGTTTTATAAAAACATGTTCTGATCTACTGCAGCCATAGTGGGTTAAGCTCAGTGGCCTCCTTGGTGCTGCTGGAGAGGAGTAGGCTAAGTGTTGGCATATGGTTTCACTCTCTTCCTTCTCTGCTCATCACTACAAAGCACTACACTACACAGGCATCCATTATTATTACCATCACTCCACAGCTAAGTAACAAAAGCATGCGTCAAGAATACTTCTATGAGCAACGAAATTCCTGGTTACATCTGGACGTGTATGTCTCCAATACTCCATGATATTTCAGTCTAATAAGGATATAGAGAACAGTTTTGAGCAGAAAATCATATAAACCTCTCGCAAAGGAAGAAAAGAATGCGGTTACCAGCGAAGAAAATCCCCGCCCCGGCCGTGAATGGAACGCACGAGCCCGGGACCTAGACACAGCGACGCTATCCACTACGACACAAGATGTGGGTGAATATACACTATTGTTTTGGTAGTTCCGTCTTGAAAAGGGCGCCTTCTGACCACTGAGACGAGCCTGGCAATATAATCGATTGAAGTACGCTGTACTATACAGAACAGTTAAGAGTTGCGCGTTATGAGCTGCGGTAAATCCATATCCGTAATAGAGGAAAATGTAGATAAAGAAACCACTACAGCCCACCTCGACAGATGCCACCATTCGCCGTTTAGGAAGACAGAAGATGTGGTTTGTACATCATAAGACTGTTAATTGCCAACCATAGATCATAAGAGGTGTAAGTAATGATGAAGAGGCGATAATAGATGCGCAGCAAATTTATAAGTAAAAGACGACGTGATGGCATTCTTGTGCCTATTCTTGCAGCTGGACGCACCACTGTCGCCCCTCTCTGCTGTTGTGTAAAGTCTAGCAGCAACAATTGTTTGTGTGCTCACAGTGTCAATGTTGATTCATGTCTTGCCACAACAAGCTCATTTGGGGAGTTACATGACGTGCCTGAACGCTCCTGCACGACAGCGGGATCGACATGATTGCCTTTTTGACCACTAGTAGCGTGGTGCTGTCTAGATTGTGCACGTCATGGAGTATAACTCTCCTGAACTCGTAGATTCCATATGCGCAGCCGCGCGGGGTAGCCGCGAGGTCTAGGGCGTCTTGTCACGGTCCGCGCGGCTCGCCCCGTCGGAGGTTCGAGTCCTCCATCAGGTATGGGTGTGTGTGTCGTCCTTAGCGTAAGTTAGTTTAAGTTAGATTAAGTAGTGTCTAGGATTAGAGACCGATGACCTCAGCAGTTTTGTCCCATAAGACCTTACCACAAGTTTCCAATTTCCACATGCGCATGGCGGTCGTGTGAGCGGCAGTAGTCTTGAAGGATAAAACGCAGGGTCGATAGGCCACGATAATAGAGCCAGCTAGTTCAGAAACTTGCTGGTAGATGTTTCTTCTTCTCAAATGCGTCATACTCTATTCTCTTCCGTTGTGAACTAAATGTAGATGGATTTTCTTCTGTCTTTATTGTGATATTGTGCTAAAATTCTCATCATTGACATATCCACACATGTAATACACTCCATCCCATTTTGTCTCCTTCATGGTGTTGCATTTTTAATGTCGAGCAGTGTGCAAGTATAGTCGAAAGTAAGCTGTGCAGAATTTGTGAAGGCTACAATGTACTTGCCGTATTAAAATACACTCTAAGACAAAAGGAAAAAAAGAAAACGAACAAAAAACTATTTACCATGAAAAATTAACCGAAGGGGACAGAAGTCAGTAGATATTATTTAAATGTAGAGACAAACAAGTGATTACAGTTTCATGAAAAATGGGATGATTTATTCAAGATAAAGAGCTTCACAAATTGAGCAACTTATTAACACGTTGGTCCACCTGTGGCCCTTATGCAAGCAGTTATTCAGCTTGGCACCGATTGTTAGCGTTGATGCATTTCCTCCTGAGGGACGTCATGCCAAACTCTTTCCAATTGGTGCTTAAATCGTCAAACTTCAGAGCAGGTTGGAGGGTGCGGCCCATAATGCTGAAAATGTTCCCAACTGGGGAGAGATCCGACGGTCTTGCTGGCCAAGATAGGGTGTGGCGAGCACAAAGACAGGCAGTACAAATTCTCGCCATGTGTAGGCGGGCATTATATTGCTGAAATGTCAGCCCAGGATGGTTTGCCACGAAGAGCAGTAAAATGGGACGTAGAATACCGCAGACGTACCGCTGTGCTATACAATCAAAGGAGTCCTGCTATGAAATGAAATGTCACCTCAGAGTACTACAGTTTGTCAGACCACATGGGAGGCAACAGTCAGTTGGTATCCCATCACTTGTTCTGGCCGTCTCCAGCCACGTCTTAGGTCTGAGGTCTTATCGACTGGTGTAGTGTTATCTTAATTATGATGTGTCCCGCTTCGAATTGAGTCCGGATGAAAAGCAATATAGGCAGAGCCCTTCAACCATGTCAGGTTCAAATGGTTCAAATGGCTCTGAGCACTATGGGACTTAACTGCTGAGGTCATTAGTCCCCTAGAACGTAGAACTACTGAAACCTAACTAACCTAAGGACATCACACACATCCATGCCCGAGGCAGGATTCGAACCTGCGACAGTAGCGGTCACGCGGCTCCAGACTGTAGCGCCTAGAACCGTGCGGCCACTCCGGCCGGCAATCATGTCAGGGCTTTCACAATCTAATGGTTCAAATGGCTCTGAGCACTATGGGACTTAACATCTGAGATCATCAGTCCCCTAGAACTTAGAACTACGTAAACCTAACTAACCTAAAGACATCACACACATCCACGCCCGAGGCAGGATTCGAACCTGCGACCGTAGCGGTAGCGCGGTTCCAGACTGAAGCGCCTAGAACCGCTCGGCCACACTGGCCGGCTCACAATCTGATGCATCAGTTGGAAAAAATTGGCATAGTTTCCTTAGGAGGACATCCAACAACTGTATCAATGAATGCCAAGCCGAATAACTGCTTGCTTCAGGACCATAGGTGCACCAACGTCTTGCTTAATTTTTGAAACGATTTCTCTTGAATAAATCATCCAATCGTTCTGAAATCGTCGTCATTAATTTGTCCGTACATATATGACACGTCTACCGATCTCCGTCCTATTCGGACAATTCCTTCGTAGTTGGACTTTTTTATTGTCTTAGGGTATATTTAGACGACGACAAAGGAAGTAATAGGGGTGAAGCTGATGCAGAAATTGGTGTATTACAGATAATTTGCAAAGAAAGATGTTTGTCGACGTAATACGAGAACTGTACCTGAGGATGTAATGCTATGATTTACATTCTGCAAATTAGTGACAAGAAATGAGTAGTTACCTAGGTTCCGAAACCGGTACCAGATGCAAACCATCTCAGCAGTGTCACAGAGAGCCTATTTCGTTGCGGCTGTGCGATTTCATGTTGACCGTCTTCTACGTCCCCCAGCGCACAGCACCAATTCGGGGCAACTGCCGGCTTTGCGGAGCGTTGCGTGTTTACAGACGGGATCGCGGCAGATTCCGGCACACCGAAGTGGACTCCCTCCGAAGGGCAGTCAGCAGTTTGAATGGCCTTTCGTTTGCAATATCGGCCCTGTCGGGGCAGCGACGTCCCGAGAGAATGTCAAGTCTTTCCGCGGCGGAACGGCCAGAACGCCGCCCACACAAGTCGGCGCCGGAAACATTCGGAGAGCTCTCCCATGCCGGCGGGACCTGCTTCCACTGCACTGATGGCTATCGCCCCTGCTGAAAAACCCGAATCTGTGTTTTATTCGCAGCGGGATTGCGCGGGTCCTTTTGGCTCGCGGACCTCTGATGAAAGCGCTGCAGTTCTTTTGCCTTCTTTTCTCTTAACCTTCCTCGTACCTGAAATACGGTTTTAAGAACCACTGTGCGTAATGCAAATACCGTGACACTCGCACTTGACGTTGATCAAAGGAATGTAGCACAGCAGCTTGCGGTATTTCGTAATTGAATTCCCCATCCACAGAACAGGTGCTCAAGGCGAGAGATGTACTCGGTCCCTCTCCTCCATTTCATTCACTACCTTTCTCCATTACCGGGGTGTTTGTTTCTCGGAATTGGAACATGCAACAGGTTTCTGCTTATACTGCTTCCGGCTTTGGCAGATAAACTCCGTGAGTAGTGAAATTCCGTTCGTAGGCTAAACACGATCCAGACAGTGCAGTATAAGCATCACGATTCCGAGGGACTTATATACTATGTGCTTCTTTTCAAAGCTATTCATTAAAGTATTTCATTTATTTGGTTACCCACTTCTATTACATGGTCTGTGGTTTACTATTCTGATGCATCTGAGCTCACTCCGAAACTCCTAAATGACTGCGCAACACTCGAAACTAATAATTTTTGATTTATTTTCATACCAATGTAGAATTTCAGTAGTAGGCAATATTCAAATAGTTAATGGTTGTTTGGTCTGTTATTCGCGTTGCATGTTAAGCATACCTTTACCTTAACACTTATGAGTACAGATTTTACGTGCAATTAATTCATTCCACCAACAGTACTGGTAAGGGAGGACGCCCTAAAACCCTTACTAAGCTAGTATACGGAGTGTTCAGTTGAATAATTGCCTAAATGAAAATGAGGTGTTATTTCCATACGCTTCAATATCACAAAAGTATGCTTGAGCAACTACTTGCTGTCACATTCTATAATAATCACACGCAATACTACCACCAAACCTGGTATTTTTTCGCCACATAATTTCATGTAAACAAATGGTTTCGCTAAATCTATACATAACAGGTATCATATGGGCTCTTGCCTATAACGGGTGGCTTAGTTCGACACACATATATGCACATGCCAACTTACAAACATCATTTATAACCATAAAATCTGAATTATATTTACGCAAGTATTTAGAGGGATGTACGCAGCTCGTGGTCTAGCGGTAGCGGTTTCGCTTCCCGCGCTCGGGGTCCCTGGTTCGATTCTCGGGTCAGGGATTTTCACCTGCCCCGAGATAACTGGGTGTTGTTCTGTCGTCTTCATCATCATCATCATTCAAACGTTTCTCCTACTTTCAATATTCGAATGCTTCATTTTGAAATTTTCTATTCTACACCAACGGTCTTCGGCTGAATTTTAAATTCTTAATCTTGTCTCTTGCGTTTCTTTCTGTCCTGACTTCTCTTCTCCATTGACAATTACGAGAAACCGTGGTATCCTCATCAGTTTTGATAGTTTTCCACAAAAATTCTGCTATGATAATTTTCTGTAATTTCGGCGTTGCAGTCGCCTCTGTACGTTCAAAATTCTTTCACTGTCTCAGTACTACAATTCTCTTTTCCACGTAAGATGTACAACTATTACCACAAAGAAACTGTCCCATTCCAGAAAATTACTGCTCTTTTCCTCTAATTAAACTACACGTCCTTTCTGTCCATCTTTACATAACCACGTCCCAGCTTCACGTAAATCTCATTCGTCGTTTTCAGTCTTAACAAAATTTCCGCTGATTACGTTTCTCGTATAGGGCAGAACTGTTACATACGGTCAGAGTTACTTAGAAATAAGAAGATGTTTACAGAATATATTGAATTTGTTTACATTTAAAAAAGAAATAAAAACTGAGTCATGCTGGCTCGAATCGATGCTTCTCGGCCTCCTGACGTGGCTACACCGTTCTGGCGCACCGCAAGATGACGCAACTGTGCGCCGATGCAAGTTTTGCATAGAGTGCAAGAACGGTCTGTTCGGAGGAGAGGTGGATAGGAAGAGGCGGCCGCTGCGATTTGAGGCTGGGCCCGTATTGAAATAGTGTGTTGCACTGTACGCGGGAACCGTTATGGCCGAACACTGATCTATGAGAAACCTAGAAAGCTCGGTGTCTGGAAAGGTTTTTTTTGGTGTATTCAATTCAATGGGGGTTAGTGGATCAGACCAACACATTCTTGGAGTTTTATGCTACATTAACTCGAATGCCGTGCGCCTCCTGAGAGACTATAGAGTTTCCTCGTGCATTTGGCTCATTTGGCGCGATCGCATGGTCGCCCATGCTGCGAGTTCTTTTGGAGCGGACCACCTCTGATTTCCTCTTGCGTTGTATTTCTCTCAGGGATCTCATTAATGTTACTGTGACTGTAATTTTTTTCGATACAGCATTATAGATTTCCATTTGTAATTATTCCCCTCTTAAAGTCTTTGTGACTCAAACCCAGTAATTTATAAAAATTGCTCTGCAAGTCGTGATCAGTCCCTTCATAGTGACCTACTATTGTTTTTGAGGTTATCGTTCTGAGCTAAGAGTTTCGGGCCACGTCACTGTTGTTTAATATTCTCCCCTCCAGGGGTGCTAGTATCATATGAGTTTCTGCTCATTTGTGCTTAATCCTGGTTATTCATTTAATATTTTAATATGTATTGGATTTAGTTGTGTTTTTATACGTAGCCGGGCCAAGTCCTCAAGATGTTTACTGAGCCCATTAGTAAAGATAAACTGATTAGTTGCAGCCGCGCGGGGTAGCAGCGCTGTCTGGGGCGTCTTGTCACGGTCCGCGCCGCTCCTCCGGTCAGAGATTCGAGTTCTCCCTCCGGCATGGGTGTGTATGTCCTCCTTAGCGTAAGTTAGATTAAGTTAGATTAAATAGTGTGTAAGCTTAGGGACCGAAGACCTCAGAAGTTTGGTCCCATAAGACAAATTAGTTGCTCGACATTACCCTGTGTGATTCTAAGGTCTTGTTTGGCTTTTGTTATATGAATGCATCCGTCTCGGGCCTTACGTTTATGTCTCAACACCAAAAAATTTTGGTGGTGCTATTTGACCTTTGTCACTATCCCTCAGGGCAAGAAATTGTAGCTATTAGGAACTGAATTAATGGTGCTGCAAATTGTATTTCAGCTTTTACTGAATGGTTTTGTTTAATACATAATTTAATGGATATTTACTTAGTGGCTAGTAAGCTGAATCAGTATGTTTTTTTAAAGAAAAGGCATTTAATTACACTTAATTGCAGGGACTTAGGTGTCTACCTTGCGTTTCCTTTGGTGAAGGGCAACTGAGCCTGTATTAATGCTTATTTCCGACCTGCCTTGCTTTGGCGATTCCTTCGCTGCGCTGTTTCCTACCTGGCAGCGCTTCTCCGCTTGGTTGCGGGCCTTGTGTATTGCAGCGTGCATCTGCTCGGCGCGGAGCGACTCCGGCATGCTGTTTGTCGAGCAGCGTCAGGTCTGACAGCGTCACTTATCTCTGCAGGCACCTTTCAGGCCGCTTCGTCAGCTCCATAATTTCAGTTTACCTTTTCTTCTGTAACCTTTAGCCGCCTCTTCCTCGGTGCCCCACGAACTGAGATTCTGTCTAGCCCCTTGATCGTTAGTGCCGGTGAGATTAAAGACTTACTGCCCTTGACTCAGACACTTGTTATTCCACTGCATTTTTACCACTCAGTTCATTCTCTTAGAAGGGACTTTTCTTAAAGGTTCTTGTTCTGAAATTGTATCGGTGCCCACTAATAAGTTTTAGTATTTTTAACTGTTCCGTTTTGTTTAATTCACAAGTTATTCAGTACTGAATATTTGTCCAACACCTTTTAGTCAATTCTGGAGTTGCTCTAATTGTAGTTCGGCGCTACCTTAACTAAGAATTTCAAATATTTCGTAGTCCATTTTTTTAAAAAGGACAAGAAGAATTTCTATTTTGAAGTACAATATTTGAATTTGTCATGTCATTAACTGCTTTTCAGTTGTTTCAGTTCTTTGGATAAAATTAGCCCATTTTCAGTAGTGAGTTTTTAAAAAAATTTAAATTTGAGAAATGATGAATGATGTCCTCTCTGGGCTTATCCCTCAACGAGGACATCCAATCCTTGTCCTATTCCTCGGGATTTCAAAAACTATTAATATTCTACAAATCTGTAATTCACATTAAATATATTGTTTACCACTGAAAACAAGATTTGTTATTTTGTGGCGGAGAAGATCCATATCGCAATCCCGAGGTTAGAATGAAAATCCCGTATATATCATAAAGGCAAAGGTCTCTATGGGAGTGTTTGTTACTCCTTCACGCTGATACGGCTGGGCGGATTTGGAAGAAATTTGAAATGGAATTAGCTTATACCATGAGCCAACACACAGAGTATTTTTAAAAGTGTGCTGTCCAAGACATTTACTGACTGTAAGCATACAACGCGAAATGTGGAACAATAATTGCTCTTGAAAGAAACCATTTGCTTTTTGACTTTTGAACAGTATCGAATTTGTAAAATGTATCAATTATTTAATATTTCCTACATAACATGATTCTATGTCATAAATAAAATGCTTATAAATCCTCAAAGTATTAAATCCATACTTCCATACAAGCCCGCTGAATTTTAACCACTGAGCGTCAGGCATATCTCATAGATTTTGAGACGCTTGAAGACTCACGATGACGTTGTTATTTATAAGCTGTACGTCAGAGAGATATCGTACCTTTCGATGAAAAACGTGATAGACTTTTAGAGAGCCTGGATTTTATTATGGCATGCGAGCGTGTCCGATGGTAACAGGCACACATAAGAGGGCAGATGACGATGTTGCACGTACAAATATTATAAAATTTCCGCTGCACGAAACCAGAAATTGCTTATTTTCTTTCTTCTTCGCTGAAGCGTCTGTCGATACAGGGATGGCATGACACGACGCTACTAAATACCATACAGAGTATCTGAACTCATTATAGCTCTCGGAGGCGCCGTCCCACAATTTGGAGCTGAAGCAGTCTCATACTGACGAGTAGCCTAGATGCGCAAAGATTGTGAACTGGCACCAGGTTACACATGGTGCTGATAATAACAACATGAATTCCTCATCCATCAAATCTGCCTTTCTAGTTCAGACGCTTGCAGTTCCCTTTGAAAGTGATCTTCGCAATGACTATAAATAAGAGTCAAGGACAAACGTGAAAAGTACCAAGCATTCATATGCTCAGACCATGTTTTTCGCACCAATAGCTCTAGTGTATTGAGAGCCAGAAATCTCTACATATAAGCACGGAAGAAGTGTCGGACTGTTGTTTACAGATATGTGTTACAACAGATGTCTGGCTCTCCACACACACCAAGACAATTATGATTTTTTCCGTGCTAGACACGTCTCAAGCAGTCGTAGAATTATTTATTCTCTTTCCTGGACCGTTTAGTTGGTTCAAATGGCTCTGAGCACTATGGGACTTAACTTCTGAGGTCATCAGTCCCCTAGAGCTTAGAACTACTTAAACCTAACTAACCTAAGGACATCACACACACCCATGCCCGAGGCAGGATTCGAACCTGCGACGTAGCGGTCGCGCGGTTACAGACTGTAGCGCCTAGAACCAATCGGCCACCTCGGCCGGCGGAGCGTTTAGTAATTGGCTACTCGATCGCGTAAAAAAATTTCCGTAAGTAAACGAATGAATAGTGAGCGACATCTGTTTTGTCAGCTGCTCCCATAGCCTCAAAATTTGGGGCTGTTTTTCGATGTCGCACAGTTTGCTGAGCCGCAAAAGCCTCGTCCTGCAGTACCCTCAACGCATAACTTTTGTGATGGCGTATACGGGTGTTAAGTGAGTACCGGCATTACCGCTTCTTTAAAAATAACAGTTTAACCGAGGAAGCAAAGTGGGGGGCAGCTAATAAACAACTAAACGCATCATTAACTTCTACGACTGAGAAAATCGCGTAAGACACAAATTTGCAACCGTATCAAGACTTGCTGTCATTTAAGACACTCTTAGCAGTTGTGGACTCGAATTCAATGAAATTCTTTAGTCTGAGCTGAGTCAAAAGTAGATAAAATTGCGAAATTTCTCAGCTGGGATTGGGAAGAAATATAAGTTATGAAACAAAGAGAGAGAAAGAGCAACGGATCGCCAACACAGTGATACTTAACAGAAAGGCTCTCAGTTAACTCCCATCAACGACAATGTCACTGACAGAGAGTACGTCCTACAACTTCACGGCTTCTTTGTGTCTCTCGTTGCGGAGAAGCAGTTCAGCTGTACCGTGATAGCAGGGATCAACTACGATCTTGTGGAGGAACCGCCCAGGAATCGGTTGAAATATTCTAGGGAAGAGCTTAATATGTATGAATGGAAAGCGATTTTGTCCTCATTACTCCGGAATACGTGAGCAATATCTTATGACCTTCGCCTCCACCTCTCAAGACAGACAGAGAGAGGGTGATATCAAGAAAGAAAGGAGGTGAAAGAGATAAGCGAGGGGGGGGGGGTGGAGATTTAAGACTACATTTTAATGTTTAATAACGTCATTCAGTAGGCCTCAAACTGTTTAGATCGGAGATAAAAGGTCGAAGCACATCTGGTGCTTCAGTTTTTTTTTTGTTGTGAATTTCTTTTCGACCTCACATGTTTGAAAATGTGTGCTTGTGGTTCAGAACTTCTAATCAATATTTAATCCACTTCCCGGTATCTATTCGTTCTGAAATTTTTACAAGCATAAATGAGATTGACTGTATTTCAATGTCGCAGATATATGTGATATTAATTTTAGACCACCGCTCCTGAGTTTCATGGCTACTGAGGACTCGCTAACAGTTTAATGATCAGAAATTAATTCCCAGACGGGACCAGTCGGTTGCTGCTTAATCACCAGAGGGCGAGGACACGACCTTATCTGAACAAGAGGGGTTCGGTCTAGGGCTGTTGTTTTAAGCCGTTACAAAAGCATTGGTCTACCACGCGGAATCATAATTTAGCATATACATAACCACAAATTAAAGAAACAAATTAATGAGTCGATTGAAAATGCTAAAGAAAAAGCAGTAAGATCATTTAGGGTAATAATATGGGCTACAAGCGAAGGATTATTCTTGAATATTCGTTTAGTAAAATCATGAAGAACTTTACTCCGAATAGCGGCATCAGAGACGTTATTGTTGAACACAGCATAGAAACAAGGAATAAAAATGATTGTGGAGCAAGCTGAGGGTTCTGAGGCAATAAGAAATGGGAACAAAATGCTTGGAGCTTTGCATCAAATCACTTAAACTGTATCAGAACCGCGAAATTCAACAAATGCACGTAAGTCTTTGCACACTAACGAAATTCACTTGAGCTGTAAGTTCCGTCACTTATAGCCCTACTATGAATCTATGCTCACTAGTACTCACAGTTCCAAAATGTTCTTAAATCCCGAATTGGTGCGCATCGAAACACACGTGTTTCTACGTCTCGAGAAAATACCACAAGCAACCTCACCGACCAAGAGATGAAAGGAAAAGACCACGAATACAGCTGTGTTTAAAAAAGTTGGTCATGCGCATCAACTTACAAATTTACTACTATTAATAAGATTGGATACATTATAACACGTATACATAACAGAAACATTACACATCCTATGGACTGATTTAAAGTCTGACATTACATTTTCCAACTTTATACATAGCTTAATAACTCACTTTATTTACATTTTACCGGCTACAATCGGAAATGAAGTCAAGCTGACAATTCAACTTGGTTCTGCATCAGTAAATTATTCAAATCACGATATTACAAACTTTATATTCTTCTTATTAATAACAGCAGCATAACTGGATTAATCACTCATGTTGGCGACAATTATTCCTATAAGTCATGAAAATACTTTGTTTTGACATTGACAGATTAAAAATAAATAATTTATACCAATGTGTATATTTGTTTAACAATGATGGAAACGTGGACATTCTCTACCTGAGATCAAGCCTATCGAGTTGTGTGTGATATGCACATATTGTGTATCTGTATCATCTGATACTGGATTTATAAACAGTTTTGGATATAAGTGTTGATTACTTTGTCAGTAATGATAGGATTGGATTGAATAGCAGGAAGAGACCAAACAGTGAGGTCATCGGTCTCATTGGATTAGGGAAGGACAGGGAAGGGAGTCGGCCGTGACCTGTCAAAGGAACCATCCTGTCATTTGCCTGAAGCGATTTAGGGAAACCACGGAAAACCTAAATCAGCATGGCCAGACGCGTGACTGAACCGTCGTCCTCCCGAATGCGAGTCCAGTTTGCTAACCACTGCGCCACCACGGTCGGTGTTGGTAATGAGTTCATAAAAGTGGTAATAGTTTTAGTGAGCTCATCTCACTAAAGCGATTTATGAAGATTTTTCATAACCTAGTGAGAAGCAGTTTTACTGTTTCAGTGAGTTTCAGTTTAAACGGGGTCGGTTTCTGTCCATATTGCTTCACTTCAACGAGCACACTATGGCACCATTCCCCTGCACCCAAGAGTTTTCCTGGTCGCTATGCCACTGCGATCAGCGAAGTGGTTCCCCACCTGCGTTCACTGCTCGCTGCAAAAACTCAGGTACACTGCCTGGTACCTGCTGGCCTACCTGGCCGGGCCTCTACATGGCAACTAGTTTAGAAAATGACTGCTTAGCGGCCTTGTCACTCGTAATATCAAAGTGATAGACGATTTATGTGAATGTCCAGAGTTTCTGACAATAGTTTTGAAGTAGTTTTGATTAAAATCTGACTTTTCTTTAAATAATAACTTAAAAGGATATTCAATTCAAAATTTCTATTTCCTTCATTCACTTTAATTATAATTATATAAATACACTGTGTTGTGATACAGAAAAACAGTAAAAACAATTTACAAATGCTCCATTGAGACATAAACTCTTATGCCAGATTACAATATGTACCAGAGAGAAATGATAATGTACCAGATTAAACTGTATTCTTTCTTATTAAGAACTATGCTCCAATTATACTCCTTTTAAAAAGGTTACAGTCATCAATATGGTGACAGGAATTAACAGTATTTCCGAACAAAGGTTTTGCAACAAAGTGTTTGTGCGTCTTTGTCCTTAAGTTATATGACCGTTATTGATTTCATTGTTAACTCCGTTTACTGAATGAATCGGAAATGAAATGTGATTTAATGCTTGCTCGTTAATTAGTCACGGGGTCATTTCAGAGAAAAGTTACTTGTGGCTAACGGAGGTATCACAGGTTTCCCCAATATGAAGTTATAGGAAAGAGGAAAACAATGACAAAAGCATTTGTAAAGAAAATTACGGAGGCAAGATAAACCAGATGTTAATTCTGCAAATATTGTGGAGAGGCTGCTGGGAATAAATTGCGAAAAAAAGCAGACTTGTAAACTCGTAACTGGTTTAACATCAAAAGGGGTGATTATTGTTAATAAGGATCAATTGAAATGAAAAATAAAATTTTTCCCAACAATTTTAAAACGTATCCAGTAAGGTTTTCTCATTAATGATCACAGTCGTGCCAATTTCAAGCAACACATTTCCCGCAGATAACATCAAAGCAATTTCGAACAAGTGTTGAGTTTATAGGGCCTCTCATGATAGCTAATCAGTCGGATAATGGCTTAGTGTTACTAAAGTGGAAGAATTATTGATTTGAGTAAATAATAAAAAACAAAAGAAGTATCGAAACTATGAATACAACAGTACCTGTTTTAATGAAAGAAGAGGAACATATGATTGAAGAACGCCTCGGGAGAATAATAAATAACACGATTAGCATCTAATGATCAGTACCTCTTACTAATTTATTGTTACATAGTTACCATCTTGTCAATTAATATCTTGAGATTATGTGTTGTCTTGTGCCTACCATTCTGAAACTACATTTCTTCCTTTAAGATTTTCTGCACATATGCTTCTCATGTTGTCAGATAAACTAGCCACGGATCTCACGACACGTTTGCACCTTGCGTATCATCTTATTTACATTTTCTTCCTCACTGGTTTTGGATTACAACAGTGTCAACTTTAATTTTCCCAAGTTTCTGAATCCCTGTTATAGCGGATCGTTGATAGTAATTCTGTTTGTTCTCCAGCTTTCCAGCGTGAGACTGAGGCTTTGCTGCCTGTTCAGCTCTCTACCATATACTTCCAACGTCCGTTGATCAAATGAATAGATTCGAGAGCTGCAATGATATATATATATATATATATATATATATATATATATATATATATATATATATATATATTACGCCTCTGCTGGCAAATTTGTATAAGTCATATATATAAATATATATATATATATATATATATATATATATATATATATATATATATATTACGCCTCTGCTGGCAAATTTGTATAAGTCAATGATACGGGCTGTTAAAACAAAGCGGACAGTTATTAAATGCTGAAAACTGTAATAAATGCCTCCGTTAGTATACGGAGAATTGCTTGCAATAAACAAAAGGTTGCAGTCTGCTGACAGCAATTGGGTAAAAATACGAAATTTTCATTTCCTAGTGGCAACGACCGCTAAGGGAAATCTGGTAATGATGGAACACAGCCTTCTCATTCAGAGTTGATATGAGTAGTACTGTGCTGTTTTCTACAATAATCGTAAATGAAATACAGAATACATAAAATAAAATTTCATAAACTGTTCGTTATCTTGTGAAATGACAGAACGCATAATAGAAAAGTATAAATGCCTGCACCGAAGTTGTAAGATTCTCTGGTGTTTCCACAAACACAAACTTCGTTCCGTTCCGCCTCACGTGTAACACAACGAACTGATCTCCGAATCCTTGACCACGATATACTCACAGGCCAGCCTTGATTTGACACTGTACTCGTTTATCTATGTGCATCTTTCCAGGAGTATATTCGGCCACGACTTCGTTTTTATGTATGAGAATATGAGAAAGCGCAGGTGGAGGGGCTCTTGGAACGAGAGGCTGTTCGGTGAATGGAGTGGGCTGCCCTTCATCCCAACTTAAATCGGAAATATGGGATGCGTTGGGGCGAAATATTGTAGCACGTCCACATGCTCCAAAGACCATTCGCCGTTTGTGGAGGAATGGAATGCTGCTCTATCACGAGAACTCCTTACCAACCTTCTGGCCAGAATGGGAGCAAGTTGCAGAGAGTGCCTTATCATCCGTGGTGACCACACACGCTATTAACGACCGTGTCCCGGAGTTCTTTCTATGTATAGTGCAAGTTTCATCGAGCTATGTGGCAGTGACACATCATGGGGGAACTACTTTCGTCCTTACGTCTTGCACACCAGTGTACGTCACTACACTACGTCCTCTTTTAGACTTGACCGTTAATCTCTATGTAAGACGTCTCAAACGACAAACGCTAAACGTTCATGAAGAATGCCAACGCAAGTGTAAGATTATTATTGCCGATAAGCATCAAAGGTGAAAAATAGATTTTACAACACAGAGTTCAGACAACATATTCGGTGTTTCCTCTGTTCAACATATAAATGTGGGCTCAATCGGATGGCTCAGTTTTGGATTACAGCAGTGTCACTGTATATTGGTATCATGGTTTAACCAGCTGTACGGAAAACGTTTGATCATTATGTATGAGGGTTAATAGCATATTTCCGACGACGCGAGCAAATGTTTGGCCATGCTTCTCGAAAACAAAGCATTAGCGCTGAAAATGTCGGCATTCGACAGTTACAGTCTTGGTAGCACACATCACAAAACGCAACAGCTAAGATTGTTGTTGTTGTTGTGGTCTTCAGTCCTGAGACTGGTTTGATGCAGCTCTCCATGCTACTCTATCCTGTGCAAGCTTTTTCATCTCCCAGTACCTACTGCAACCTACATCCTTTTGAATCTGCTTAGTGTATTCATCTCTTGGTCTCCCTCTACGATTTTTACCCTCCACGCTGCCCTCCAATACTAAATTGGTGATCCCTTGATGCCTCAGAACATGTCCTACCAACCGATCCCTTCTTCTGGTCAAGTTGTGCCACAAACTTCTCTTCTCCCCAATCCTATTCAATACTTCCTCATTAGTTATGTGATCTACCCATCTAATCTTCAGCATTCTTCTGTAGCACCACATTTCAAAAGCTTCTATTCTCTTCTTGTCCAAACTATTTATCGTCCATGTTTCACTTCCATACATGGCTACACTCCATACGAATACTTTCAGAAATGACTTCCTGACACTTAAATCAATACTGGATGTTAACAAATTTCTCTTCTTCAGAAACGCTTTCCTTGCCATTGCCAGCCTACATTTTATATCCTCTCTACTTCGACCATCATCAGTTATTTTGCTCCCCAAATAGCAAAACTCCTTTACTACTTTAAGTGCCTCATTTCCTAATCTAATTCCCTCAGCATCACCCGACTTAATTAGACTACATTCCATTATCCTTGTTTTGCTTTTGTTGATGTTCATCTTATATCCTCCTTTCAAGACACTGTCCATTCCATTCAACTGCTCTTCCAAGTCCTTTGCTGTCTCTGACAGAATTACAATGTCATCGGCGAACCTCAAAGTTTTTATTTCTTCTCCATGAATTTTAATACCTACTCCGAATTTTTCTTTTGTTTCCTTTACTGCTTGCTCAATATACAGATTGAACAACATCGGGGAGAGGCTACAACCCTGTCTTACTCCCTTCCCAACCACTGCTTCCCTTTCATGTCCCTCGACTCTTATAACTGCCATCTGGTTTCTGTACAAATTGTAAATAGCCTTTCGCTCCCTGTATTTTACCCCTGCCACCTTTAGAATTTGAAAGAGAGTATTCCAGTCAACATTGTCAAAAGCTTTCTCTAAGTCTACAAATGCTAGAAACGTAGGTTTGCCTTTCCTTAATCTTTCTTCTAAGATAAGTCGTAAGGTCAGTATTGCCTCACGTGTTCCAGTGTTTCTACGGAATCCAAACTGATCTTCCCCGTGGTTGGCTTCTACTAGTTTTTCCATTCGTCTGTAAAGAATTCGTGACAGCTAAGATACTTCTCTAAAATTCAGTGGTAAAATTTTTGAGAACTAACTCAACACTGTTTACGACCTAATGCAGCTTACATCTCGGACAGTAACCTTATTTGATGTTGTTGAGCTAATCGTTTTAAAATCTCGTCCACTGGATGATGCCGTTTGACAGTGTTTCCAGAGTTTGAGTCATGTAGGGAAATCTTAGCACTCTAGGCATGATTAGGCCGTTACCAAAAAAGAAAGGACTCTTTGCTTGTATTCCGTTCCCTTACTGAAAGAAGAGCCGACATCATCATAATAAATAACAGTCGGCCCGATATTACCTACCTTCAGATGACACTTATTTCGACATCTGGCTGGTTATATAAGAAAAATTGATGACTTTTAAATATGTAATCTACGGAACTACATACATTAAAACTGATTTTAAAACAGTCTAATTCGCTTTTTATATGTCTTTGGTAACTGCTTCAGTTGAAAACCATCTTTAACTGAAACGATCACAAAATACATAGACACAGCTTGGACTGTTGTTTTAACATAATTTTTTGCTATGAACGGACTACACAATTCAAGGAGTTACTTTCTGTGCTGTGAAGGTAACAGCAAGATGTGTGTGGTATCGCCTGTTCGGTAGACGATCCACAGCACATGCCCGTGTTGCGTGATGCATACGACCCGGGCGTCAGCTGGACAGAGCCTACTTCAATTAAGGCAATGGATAGCTTCCGGAGTCCGTGGCGAACCTGGTACGTCCTGAAAGCAAGTCTTAAGTCACTTATGTTGCACGAGGTGTTCCAGGGTTACATGGTATCAAATACGTCTCTGAATAGCACATTATTCCTGGATAGAAAATGCCATCTCCGAGCAGCTTCTAGCGTCACAGTTATGAAAGAGAAAAAGAAAAAACTCACTACAGCCAAACCCTGGTGTCTATAGACATGTTTTACCATTTGAACTGATTTCATAGTTCAGACACCAGATGTGCGCTTCACAATTCGTAAATACATGCATCCAGGGACAAGAATAAACGGATGCAATGCCGGAGAACGAATTCAGTAACTGAGTACCAATGAACGGCAATATTTTTAAGGATTATGTATTATCACAAGTTACCCATTTCAGATTCCCATACATCTACAGTCTACACATATATACTATGCGAGAAGATACCGGTATACTTAGTTAATGTTTTGTCGGCATAATTTTTTCGAACACGGTGATATTTTCAGTATCGAAAAGCTCCTCTCCAATACTATACCCAACAGCAAGAGCCACAAGAGTGCTTCATAAGATAGCGTAAGATTGTGATAGGGGATTTTTGATGTACCATCACTACGGAAACTCGTTGATATACTCGTATATCACGGTGACCGGTGTAGCGAAATTAATTACTCGGTCTCATCATATACGATCACAACATATTCGTCCGATTGTGTTACATCCTATCTATTCGCGCAGAAACTGTTACTTTATGAATACGGACCAGTTCCCGCTGAAACAGAAAGATGATAACATGAAGCTATGACGTGGCAACGTTAATGATACTCTCCTGAAATACATAACACACAAATAACTTCAACCCCACTCAACTTCCTATCCCATATTGCTTAATTTACACGAATTTTTTCAGAGTAAATTATTATCTGTCGTTACAATTACTTCTTTGCAAGTGCGTAAACTAATTTTGTGGGAAACACTTTGACCATTAAGTTCAGGAGATCCTCAAAACGATAGCAATCCTCTGAAAACGTTTCTTGAGACCTTTACTAAACGTGTTAAGGGAAGGTGACTTGTTGGAATGTCAGCATTAAGCTTCTTAATAGTTCCTCAAATTATTGAGCAGCAAATGAATGGCTCTGAGCACTATGGGACTCAACTGCTGAGGTCATCAGTCCCCTAGAACTTAGAACTAGTTACACCTAACTAACCTAATGACATCACAAACATCCATGCCCGAGGCAGGATTCGAACCTGCGACCGTAGCGGTCTTGCGGTTGCAGACTGCAGCGCCTTTAACCTCACGGCCACTTCGGCCGGCGAGCAGCAAATGACACGTTATTCAACTACATTTTGTGTTCAACACTACATATGTAGACAATGTAGACAAAGTAACCAATGACGAGGTACTAGATCTAAGCATCGTGCTGGATGCCTAACGGTCTAATTAGTGTCGATTAAGAGGGAAAATTAACTGGCACAATTAAAGTGAGTAGTGATCAGATAACGAGATGGTGTAGCGGCGATGATTCGGAAAACGCACCAGCGGTGTACTAGGGGCAAGAGGGTTATGAGCGTTGAAATCATTTATCAACTACAGTGCTGAATGAGACTCTGAGCCTTAGTCGGAAGAGGTGCAAAGTTTTGAAACGCCATAGGATGGCTAGAAACGGCCACGCCCAATTTAGCACAAAAAGTACTGCTTAATGGGAGCTCAACCCTGCTCTGCACTCGAACAACTTATACCTCTCGCCCTCAGCATAGCGCCTAGGAGTAATAATAGATGAAAAACTGAATTGGATTGTTTAAGGAGCTGGGGATACTAACTGCTGCTTCCCACTATATTTATTCCTTAATAAAATTTGTCATTAAAATATATCTTTATTTTTAAAAACACACATACATTCGAGAGATTTAAAGTCACTTACTTTGTTTCAGAAACATGCCCACCATTCAGCAGTACACACTTCCAATAACATGCCAGCAGCCATTAAACATTTAACTAAAAATAAAAATCAGTTTCACTGGGGTCTAAAGGAATCATTGGTGTCTAACTCCTTCTTCTGCACTGATTAATTTCTTAGCAGAACTTACAGATGCGTGTATGTTATAAACAACATCACATAATGTGAATATTACGTGCAATATGAATTGTGTATGAATTCTGTGCAGTAATGCTATTGTTGTAAATAAGTGCTGTAAAATGATTTGTTGTTAAATTTTTTATTTGTCGATGCGTGACTACAATATCTTTCAAATGGCTCTGAACACTATGGGACTTAACATCCATTGTCATCAGTCCCCTAGAACTTAGAACTACTTAAACCTAACTAACCTAAGGACATCACACAACACCCAGTCATCACGTACAATATCTTTAAGAATTCACATATGCACTTACGTGTATTGAACATTTAATATTTGATGACAAGTTTTATATCCTTTTACTCTTTTTTTAATTCCACATCCCGAAGGACAATTTCATTTGGGATCTGTAGAAGGTATATCAGCATATCTGTTCTTATTTTGTAATTGTTTATTGTGTATTCTTGTTTCCTGACGCGTTCCTCATTGTGGAGGATCTCCTCATCATGGATCAATTGGAACGAAAATTACATCTAATCTAATCAAATCTAATCACACATTTGCAGTATGCGAGAAGACATTTCTCAATGCCCTCCAAAAATATAAAGAAGTTCTTCCATTTTGACCCAAAATAAGGTAAGCGGCACTTATACCTCCTACTGTTGATTATAACAATGTAATCCCGCAGTTTTTCGCAGCGAAACTCACGGCGCCTGGAGCTGGTGATGAATATTCGTGCTCTCAGTGTACTACTACTGTTACTGTTGCTGCTCCTTGTACATTTTTTCTGGCTATGTACAGACAACAACAGAGGTTTGCATACAGTTATCTCTAATCAACGTATACTGTCTTTCATACCTCTCCTCGACCGCAACGCTCATGTCTGAACAACACAGCAGAAGCTCTCTTTCCTATCAGAGCAAAATCCATTCTGTCCCATTACATCAGCCAGCCGCTCTCCTAAGTCGTTTTCAATGGCAGAAGCTCGACTCTGGAATGACCTCCCTCGTTATATTAGACAGAATAACATTTACAGCTTCAGAAGACAGTTAAATGATTGACATATCCACTGATGCAATAATGATATCTACCTTTGTCCCTATATGCACTCGTTACCCCAATACAACCTCATTTCCAACCAGATCTTTCTCATTTCTCAAGGCTCTAAAATTGCGCATTATCCCTACATGTAACTCCGTCAAATCTCGCTATGTCACAAAATATCATTTTTCTATATCCAAAAAGTTATTTTTTATATGCCAAAGAGCGGGAGCTACAGCAGCAGCAACAGTAACTGCAGTAGTAGCAGTATTACGTTTATTATATCTTAATCAGTATTATTTATTTACATTGTCTCTACATACATTCAAATCAACTTTGGTTTTGTTAATGCAACATTATCGCTGTTTGTCATACTAAAATTAATACTTAATTTTTAGGTAACTATCATATAAAAGATAATGTATGTGTGAAAGCCTGGATCGATATAAGAGAGGTCCTGAACGCACTAATCCAGGTGAACTCCATCGTATTTTAAAAGGGATGTATGTATGTATAGGTGTGTCCATGTCTCCCCCTAAACCACCAACCAAACTCGGTAGATGTATCCCTTACTGTCAGGTAACAATCGCTGTGGGAGTAAAAACCATTTATCTATAACAGTTCAGGAGATATGACAACATATACACTGACATATGTGGAAAAACCGCCGCATCGTGGATGACGTTTAAATGTATTACTTCTTAGCTACTTACTCTATTCCCAACACATTTTTCAGACAGTATCCACATATGCCGCTGAATACACTTACAAAATTATTTCACTGTATGATTCGTTGATCAGAAGAAATGAAGTCATAAACACTGAGATGTGTGGAAAACTGCCACAACGTAAATGGCGTTTAAATGTACTACTTCTTTGTTACAAACTCTACTCACAACATATTTCGCCGACTGTATCCACATATGCCACTGACTCTACCTACAAAGTTATATCGTTGTACGACATATAGTTCAAGATATACGACAACATCTAATGAAGAAAGGAGGATCATGCACAAAAGCTGTAATACATTTCTTCTTAAATATTTTAATACATTTATCCTTAACTACTAAGACATACCTACAGTTGAGTCCCTGACACCTGACAACGCATTCGACAGTTTTCAACAGCAAAGTGCCAACGGCTGCAGACGGAAACACAGCCGTCTATAGAGCTATGGAAAGACCTTACCATAATGATGTTTACGAAAACGAGTAGTAAATACACGAAACAGCTGCGCCCAGAATACAGGAACTGACCGGGTTCACGTTTCTTAACCTAGATATTTCACTTATGCGTTTGTATATTACCCATGTTTCTTTATACGACTGTTTCGTCAATTCAAAGGCGTTTCCACGGAAAAGTGATCTTTTCCATACTTCGTTACAAACACAGTCCATTTTTTGTTTTAGTTTCTAACATTAATGAACACTCGAGCAACGCCGTGTTCGTCAGCTAGTAAATAAATAAAATTAGCGCATGAATTTAGTAGGTACCATCGACCATTGTTATCGATGTTTGAAATATGGCCATTGAAATAGTGCGTGCAGTGGCCACAACAGCTTCACGATATACAAGAGAGAGAGACAACATCGGTAGTGACCTAAGTATTCTCACGTCATAATCATATATGATATGGTACGTGTTTGCAAGATGTCAGTCAGAATGGTTGACTCCGATACTGAAAATAAAATTAGTTACCTTGCTCATACTGAATAATACTCACCCAAAATTGCATATGTAAAACCTCTATTTACGATCACTGCTAATGGAAAAATTGTATTAACATTTACTGAGGTCAGATGATGGTAACTATGTTTTACGGAAACCAGTCATCGTAAGTAAATATTTTACAAATGCAATCTTGGCTAAGACGTTGTCATTCTTCAAGGTCAAATTAAAATATGCTAGTTCCTCAAAGGGCAACAGCAGACCGCCATTAAATTCTATAAACTATTGGTGACTCCCGTCTTATTCTATGGAACCATCAGCTGCGTTGGAAAAAAAAAGACAATCTATGTAGGGGTAACATTGTTGCTACAGCATAGATTGTTTTGTCGCACTGTAGTGCTCACGATGAATCTGTCCCCTATTCCCCTATGCGAACGACGGGGCGGCGGGGAGGGGGGGGGGGGGACCAAGTGCTGATTGGCCTTCGCCGAAGAGCGTCATCTCCGATTTCTGTCTGCAACCCGCACCCAGCTTGCTAGCTAACATATTTCTGGTTTCCATTGGACCAGGTTTGGAAGTTAGTAGTTTACTTCTGTAAAGTCAACATTTGTAGGCACCACCAGCCTTGAAAATTATCCTGGATGCAAAGCGCTGTAGCGTGTACAAAAAATTAAATTGCTTATGTTCCAGGAAAGACTGTTTTCTGATTAAACGCACTCCGTAGATGAGCACACACACTGTCTCCTGACCAGACCCGCTCCGCATTTCCACATTTCACAAATGGTAGGTGAGCCAGTTTGAAACAGTGCTGTGGATCGATTATCATAAATTCAGCATGCCAGAGCCGGCCAACATTCGTTGCAGCAACCGCCTAGGTGGCGTGGTGATGCTACGACGAAGATAAGATTCGGCGTTACCTGCGTCCCAGCGGTGTCTTCGAGCCTCGGCCGGGAGTCAGTTACATGCCTAACCCCCTATGGCCGGCCGGAGTGGCCGTGCGGTTCTAGGCGCTACAGTCTGGAACCGCGTGACCGCTACGGTCGCAGGTTCGAATCCTGCCTCGGGCATGGATGTGAGTGATGTCCTTAGGTTAGTTAGGTTTAAGTAGTTCTAAGTTCTCGGGGACTGATGACCACAGCAGTTGAGTCCCATAGTGCTCAGAGCCATTTGAACCATTTAACCCCCTATGACTTACGACTGTCGTAGCGTATCAGTGCATGTTTATCGGTGCCGCATTGACACTGCATGTCTGCAAGGGGCGATGTCGATTTTGAGTGGAACTGCGACAAATCTGTCAGATGTGGTGGTGAAGTTCGGCAGACGCTACCTTCACAGAGTGCAGCCAGTTCTGTGTGGAGTGATATGATGACATTTACTGTCTGCATCACGTTTGCGGTTGATAACGGGCACAGGTTCTAGGCCTGATCTAAGCGCGTTGAAGAAGTCGCTTCGCTGCAACAGTAAAGGTGAGAATCGCATGTTCAATGCTTCGGCATGATAATAGTATGAAAAAAGTTTAATGCATTGTCGAGTCAGATTCTACTAGATACAATAGTATTAAGGTGTTCCCTGAAAATAATTTACCCTATAAGTGGCCTTAAGGCAGATAATTTTTGTAATCGGTGAACTATAACGTCAACATCTTTTACGCCACCTGTTGTGCTCCGTGCTGTGCTCAACAAAAAGAAAAATTTTACAGATCAGTTCTGTAAGTTTAGCTCTCAGTTAGTCTTACTTGTTCTATTGTAAATGTTTTTAATAGATTTGCTAGTTATCTAGAACGTTTTTATGGGCAGGCGGATGATTGGTGTTTAACGTCCCGTCGACATCGTGGTCATTATACACTCCTGGAAATTGAAATAAGAACACCGTGAATTCATTTTCCCAGGAAGGGGAAACTTTATTGACACATTCCTGGGGTCAGATACATCACATGATCACACTGACAGAACCACAGGCACATAGACACAGGCAACAGAGCATGCACAATGTCGGCACTAGTGCAGTGTATATCCACCCTTCGCAGCAATGCAGGCTGCTATTCTCCCATGGAGACGATCGTAGAGATGCTGGATGTAGTCCTGTGGAACGGCTTGCCATGCCATTTCCACCTGGCGCCTCAGTTGGACCAGCGTTCGTGCTGGACGTGCAGACCGCGTGAGACGACGCTTCATCCAGTCCCAAACATGCTCAATGGGGGACAGATCCGGAGATCTTGCTGGCCAGGGTAGTTGACTTACACCTTCTAGAGCACGTTGGGTGGCACGGGATACATGCGGACGTGCATTGTCCTGTTGGAACAGCAAGTTCCCTTGCCGGTCTAGGAATGGTAGAACGATGGGTTCGATGACGGTTCGAATGTACCGTGCACTATTCAGTGTCCCCTCGACGATCACCAGTGGTGTACGGCCAGTGTAGGAGATCGCTCCCCACACCATGATGCCGGGTGTTGGCCCTGTGTGCCTCGGTCGTATGCAGTCCTGATTGTGGCGCTCACCTGCACGGCGCCAAACACGCATACGACCATCATTGGCACCAAGGCAGAAGCGACTCTCATCGCTGAAGACGACACGTCTCCATTCGTCCCTCCATTCACGCCTGTCGCGACACCACTGGAGGCGGGATGCACGATGTTGGGGCGTGAGCGGAAGACGGCCTAACGGTGTGCGGGACCGTAGCCCTGCTTCGTGGAGACGGTTGCGAATGGTCCTCGCCGATACCCCAGGGGCAACAGTGTCCCTAATTTGCTGGGAAGTGGCGGTGCGGTCCCCTACGGCACTGCGTAGGATCCTACGGTCTTGGCGTGCATCCGTGCATCGCAGCGGTCCGGTCCCAGGTCGACGGGCACGTGCACCTTCCGCCGACCACTGGCGACAACATCGATGTACTGTGGAGACCTCACGCCCCACGTGTTGAGCAATTCGGCGGTACGTCCACCCGGCCTCCCGCATGCCCACTATACGCCCTCGCTCAAAGTCCGTCAACTGCACATACGGTTCACGTCCACGCTGTCGCGGCATGCTACCAGTGTTAAAGACTGCGATGGAGCTCCGCATGCCACGGCAAACTGGCTGACACTTACGGCGGCGGTGCACAAATGCTGCGCAGCTAGCGCCATTCGACAGCCAACACCGCGGTTCCTGGTGTGTCCGCTGTGCCGTGCGTGTGATCATTGCTTGTACAGCCCTCTCGCAGTGTCCGGAGCAAGTATGGTGGGTCTGACACACCGGTGTCAATGTGTTCTTTTTTCCATTTCCAGGAGTGTAGATGGAATACAAGCTCTGATTAGGGAAGTGTGGGGAATGAAATCGGCCGTGCCCTTTCAAAGAAACCATCCCGGCGAATGCCTGAAACTATTTAGGAAAATCATGGAAAACCTAAATTAGGATGACCGGACTCGAGCATGAGCCGCGTCCTCTCGAAAGCGAATCCAGAGTGCTAACTATTGCGCCACCTTGCTTGGTCTATAATATTTTTAATTCCTTACTCTTTCAAGCTAATGCCTCGAAGGTTTTAGCGTCAGGATGGTTGTTCTACATATTATTTGCACTAAGTTTTATTTTGTGATCTTTAACGGTATAATATGTTCCCTGTTTCAGTTCGATTATGAACTGTAGCTAACCATTTGTGCCCATGGGCAGAAGCGAGCACCAAACTTTCGTCCGAACTGCTATGATGAATTTTCTTATTGGTTAAATTTAGGAGAACATAAGAAATAAAATTAACATCTTTCCTGTTATGTTTATTGATTTCAAGTTTTCATGGTGGTTCAGTTTGTGTAAATGATCAGAGTGTTTCGAATTTTGCTACTGCTTGTGAAGTTTCGTAAATTACAATTTAAAGGTTTATCAGAATTGTTTTAAATAAAATTTGGTTTAGACTGGAACCTTCCACTCACACAGATCCTCTCGAACAGTTTCAAAAGGGAGGTGCTGATAGACCAAGTTCTGAGGCATTTGATAACGAAGGAAGTACACAGGGCAAACTAGTTAAGACTACAATACAGTTCAGTGCACTGACACTTTTGGCATGGAGTGAATCCAGTTCTCACAAAGACTGAAGTCAGAGAACTCATATAACTGTAGACAAGTCACAACAGAAATTACAAAAGAAAAAGTTAGGCACTTCAGGGAATTCGAAACTGCAAAAGCGAGATGTTGTAGCTTTTTAAAAGCAACTGATATGAAAAGTTTAAAATGGTTTGACTATTTTCAGAATTATCCTCAGTCTTACGGACTTACAGAAAGACAACTTCATATTCAGTTACAAACTTTCCGTCTGATGTTTAGTATTGACGTACCTGGAGGTAAAAAGACAATGGGAATTCCCAGATGTGTGCACAAATATTTAGGAACAGTAAACATATACCTATTTCTCGCGTGTCAAATGTCTCTTCAAATTACACAGCGTTCTGCCTTACTGTGCTCAGCAGCCTGCTATTTTTTCCCTAATTATATTAGTTACGGCGGAATGTTGTAGGATTAGATAAGAACTAAGAAATCATGTCACATGAAATTGGAGCCGTTTACATAATCTGAGGGAAAATCACTGATCATGTTAAACCACAAGAACTGTATTTATTATCTTGTCCCTAATCAACCACATCAACAAAAAATTATCAAAAATACACCTCAGGTAAATTTTCTGTAGTCAATCTTTAACTGTATTCGCAGAAATAATTTTCATCTTACTAGAGCTTACGCAACCTAAAAAAAGTTTTTGTTTCAATTGCATCAGTTAGTAACAATATTTACAAATAACTCACTCAGTTCCTCAATAAATAAACTCTATATTGTCTACCACAACTACTAGTTAAGTAATTAATGGCACTTACGATGGATAATTAGATGTCAGCTGGCAGGCTAGTCATAAGGATTCGCGATTTTACAAGTCACATTCTTACAACTGACTGGAAAACATCTCCCGACACAGCCACATCGTAGAACGACAATCTTTGTATAAACTTGAAATACAAGGAAATCCTTTTTAAACCATGATTTATCCATCATTTGCAGTCACTAGGAGAAGGCGAACTGAACAACAAACCTAGTTAAAACGTGTCCAGCGAGAAACTGGTTTAGTTACTGTATAGAATGTGGTTCAACAACAACATATTGCATGTACATTCTAAGAAGGTAGCTACTGAATCGATATTATTTAACTGCCAATGACTGGTACTGTTTCCTTACTGATCGCTGCCAAAATTAGTTCGCAGGGAACAGAGCTTTCTTGTTCCCAAAACGCCAAAAAATTAGGTGATTTCTAAACCAATTACTAATAATAAGTTACCTGTCGTTATTGTTTGGTACCATTGCTTCCAAAGTCATAGGCTCACTAAACGCTGTGTTGTCTGATAGCTGAATTCGACGGCTGCCATAGACAACTTTGGTCGATGTCCTTCGGTACCTATTGATTCGGCTACAGCAATCACCTACGTGCCAACAGTCTTCTTAGAGTGCTTCTAAAACAGCTGCGGATGCTTTGTTACGAGCGAAAAAACATTTTTAAAAATGCCTCAATGCTGGACAGGAGACGAGATATCGGGTGCGAGCTTCAGCGATCCGCGTGACTCTAATTTTCTTCTCCTCGTCTGCCGCTGTGCGCGCTGAGAGTCGTTCCATCAATCAGAGCGGGCAAACAGCGACCGCCCACGCTTGTGCTAGAATCATTCAACTTTTGTGCCTATCCGTTTTAATTTTCCGTGCACTTGACCAGAATTCCGATGCATTTTGCGGGCTTTTTTTTTTTCGATGGAATCTTTCACGATTTATGGAAGCATATCGAGTGGTCGGTCAGCAGAATTCGGTAACTCACGGTCCACTACCAAAGCTGAATCCACCGGTGTCCTGCACGCAGCGCACTAGCGCAGTAGTTAAGCCCATTCCTGTCTCTCGCTACTTCGTACTGCGAATGACCACGACCTTTAAAAACCAGTGCTAAGTGAAGTCGCTCTTCCAAACGTCTGTCTCGCTCTAGACTGCGTGCACTATCTACTAAAATTCCGGCACAAGCGGACAAATCCCAAATGTCTTATTTTTATGACACGAGAGTATAAACCAAAGTAATCGATAACGTCTTCTCTTTTACTACTGTCAGTCCCCGGAACAAGTTACTCTGCGCAGAGTTCGAAGCCCTTTGTATTTATGAAAATTCTGAAGCAGTTCCTTCCATAAACATGTTTTCCCAATCAGTGTATGGTATACGGTCTCTGCATGACAGTAAGGTAAGTACTCTCACCTTCTTCCAATGGCACTTCTTTCTCTTTACTATTCACAATTCATCACACTGCTCTCTCTCTTCTTCTGTTTCATTACTTGTGTTTTATCGCGTCCCTCTGTTTCTCTTCCTCTCTCGCCCCTTCTCTCACGTCCACTGCTACCAGTCTTCTCATTTAAGTTTTCCTGTCTACAAACTGTCCCTGTCGTTCTACTTTCCACGACGATTCTAAACTGTATTTTTTTCTACACTATTTATGACATAGTAAATTTAAATGTAGGAGTCTATATTTGAAGTAGCTCATACCATATTTGTCGTCATCAATGTAATTTAAAGACATAGACAGCCTCGTCAGATGTAAGAGACAGCGCCTGATGGCTCTACTCTCGCCAGGATAAGTAAACAAAACCTACGTAACCCGTACTTAGGACTCAGCAAATGATGATCATACGGAATGATTCATATAGCGGCTTACTTGCAGGTTTATACTAAACCTCCAGATGAATTTATTTCGTCGAGTCCTCTACTATTCGCAGATATGTATATCTTTCGAAGGTAGTTGTTAACATTAGAAACATTTATTGCTTTCACTCCTTCATAAGAAGAACAAAGCCACTGGCACCATCGATCACCACTACTGAAATTTGTAGGCAGAACTCTTGCCGAATTTATGCCATATTTACTTCAGTTGCCTGAGCACCAAGGAAGTTATCCCTTTAAAATGAACGATACAACATTTCCATCGTCCACTTCTTTTTAAAAGATTTCTCCAAACCTTATCACACATCACGCCATTAAGGCAATGGCATTCAAATTGCTCCTCTATTCTTTTTAAAGTCATTTATCCACTATCAATAATGTCGTTCCCATCTTTACTCATGTCTTGGAATGTGGCAAAGGAAGTTCTTTGTCCGGCTACTATTCTTACATATAGCTGCGTGTCACGCGAATTTTCATTTAATTTTCAAAATGATCATAACTGGTTTTTGCTTTTCATGCAAATTCTCTTGGTGCTTCTCAACACTGAATTATCAGAAAGCCTGTTTTCGAATGATTTTCTCGACTGAAGTCTCCTTCTTACTGTCATAAGTCTGACAAGCAACACACACAAATAGTAACTTATCGTTTGAAATATACAGTTTTGAGAACTCAACAAGGTTCATCAAGAATACGAGTTCTATACATGAAATGAAATGTCGTGTGACGAGGGCCTCCCGTCGGGTAGACCGTTCGCCTGGTGCAAGTCTTTCGATTTGACGCCACTTCGGCGACTTGCGCGTCGATGAGGATGAAATGATGATGATTAGAACAACACAACTCCCAGTCCCTGAGCGGAGAAAATCTCCGACCCAGCCGGGAATCGAACGCGGGCCCTTTGGATTGACAGTACGTCGCGCTGACCACTCAGCTACCGGGGGCGGACTAGTTATATACATACTGCCTCGTGACTTTGATGCAAAGTCTTTCTGACAAATATTTTCGTAGTTCATTACTCCGTCACTGAAAGTGCACTTTCAGGTTCCGAGTAAATGACTGTCGAACCAAATGTCAACATCAGTTTGAATTTGAGATACCTATGTGGGACATGTCTCCCTTGATTCGTTGTGATGAAGAGTCTCGTATGCATTATAACATTTTGATGTTTTAATTTGTTCTTTATTATACCGAAGTAACAAATAATTCGAGTAATAAGGGGTAAATAACAGTCTGAATCATATGTCTGAAACACTTATCGTGCAAACAGACAACTCTTCAAGGTTTCGGTACTTTTTTTCAATTTTTGGGCGGAAAATCACCGTGATAAAGTCACCATAGCGCTATCCACCAAAAATATTTCGCAGGAAATAATAATTAAATGAAGAAAAGGCGAACATAAATTTAAAGCTAATATGTCAGAGAACTCCCACAACGAATGAAGTTGAAGAATTTCGTCGAAGCAGCTATATATATGGGTTGACTTGGTGCTCACGGAAATCTCTCTCTTAGTCCCCTCCTACTACCCCCCTCTCTCTTTCGCTCTGGCTCTGCCCCCCCCCCCCCCTCTCTCTCTCTCTCTCTCTCTCTATCTATCTCTCTGTCTTTCTCTTTCGGTCTGCAGAAATGGTGTATTCGCACGCATTTTTGTAAACTTCCTAATACACGCTTTGAATTATGTTTGCTTTCAAAAAAAAAAAAATAAAAGGTAGGTGTTTAACTAAGCGATCGTTTGTTTCCTACCTTCTTTTGATAAACAGCTGAGAAAGAAATAGAAACATTTGAACATCAGTATCGTAGGGTCAATGAGGTGTTACATGAGCTCAATAAGAGATTCCTGATCAGGACTTTTTAGTGCTGTGACGACATAAACAGCATGTGACATAAGGATGCTGATTTCGTTGCACAAGTTACTTCCTGCGTTCGTTGCAATAACGGAATGGTTCTAGTCTAAACTGGAAGAAAACTGCCACTCAATAACACTAGACGTCTTATCACTAAGTAATTACGTAAAAAGACACTTTCTGTGGAAATTGTGAAAGTAGTGATTTAGGTTTTATTTATTTAATTGTATGGCTAGGGTCCCCCGTCGGGCAGACCGTTCGCTGGGTTCCGGTCTTTCAATTTGACACCACTTCAGCGTCCTGCACTCGATGAGGATGATAGGATGATGATGAGATCAGCACAACACCAAGCCCATGGGCGGAGAAAATCCCTCGACCCAGCCGGGAATCGATCCCGGGTCCAGAGGATTGACTGTCACGCTGACGATTGAGTACCGGGGGCGGACAGTGATATATGTGACAATAAGCGAAGCTCGTTTTCTTACAGGTAGCTGATACGCCGCAGCACGCATAAGGATGCTGTTTTATAGGAAAATACGGACTAGGCTATAGAACGAACCCAGCGTTGAAGCGCTCAACACACTATAATAAACGTACTTAGTAAATGTCACTACAGACGTACTAGATGGCACGCAAAAATAGCAGTTGGTTAAATTAAGGATTAGAGAAAGGGTTAGGGATGATGACAAATTGGAAATATGTAGAAACGACTAGAGATGAAGGTAAGCCCAAGGACAACAATATAACGTAAGAAAGCAGTCAAGCCCAAAGAAACCACTATAAGTTATACAAAGAGTTGAACAGTCATTGAAAACTGATTGAATACTGCAGAGAAAGCTGAAAGAGAGTATATTTACAGGAAAAGAGTTGGCTGCAAAAGAAGTAAGAAGAGACTGAACATGATGTAGTGTGCAGTGAGCGAAGATACATTTAGTTGAGGAGGAATATTGCAAATACTTAAAGTATCGCGAGAAACCTGGAAGAAAATGTTTCCGGGAAATAAAAATAAAAGCCGCTATTCCACAATAGTAAGACCGTATTGAAACGAACGTAAAATAAAGTTGCAATAATTTAACTGGAAAAATTGAGCTTGTACATCGAATAGGCAGGTACAGAAATAAATTAAAGAAAATTTGTGATTAGAGCAAGAAACTATCCAAAGTAGCTGGATATTGAAGCGTGATGTCATATTGTCTCCTGGTTAAAAGTATCCAAGCTTGTAAAAAAATGACTTCGCGATAAAATACCGCCTACTCCACAATTCTGATAAGTACATATTAAAAATAACGATAACTGAAATAAGCGTAAGTAAATGGAAGATAAAGATGCTTAGAGTGATGTTCGGTAAGAGATAGGAAAATAAGTAAAAGTGGTTACATAGTTCATGAAAGGAGGAAGACATTAGGAAGAGTGTGGAAAGGGGTAAATACTTTTTCCTCAGTAAGTAAAGTCTACTTGCATGAAATATTTATACAGCTTTGGTGAAGAGTTTCTGAATGTGTACGTCTGCCCGCATCTCGTGGTCGTGCGGTAGCGTTCTCGCTTCCCACGCCCGGGTTCCCGGGTTCGATTCCCGGCGGGGTCAGGGATTTTCTCTGCGTCGTGATGGCTGGGTGTTGTGTGATGTCCTTAGGTTAGTTAGGTTTAAGTAGTTCTAAGTTCTAGGGGACTGATGACCTAAGATGTTAAGTCCCATAGTGCTCAGAGCCATTTGAACCATTTTTGAATGTGTACGTCTGACACCCAGGATTGTACGGGTATTCAAACTTAAACGGCGGACAAATGGTACAAGGTGAAAAGGGAAATGTTTAAAAGATGCCGGTATAATAGGATTTTTGAAAACGGGGGGGGGGGGGGGGGGGGTCATGTGATCTAAAATGTATGGACTTTGCGGGAATAGTAATACTGCCAAGAATTATTTTAAATTGTATCCCAGGTCGTCATACAAAACGTTTTAGGCAATATTTTGACTGTAACACACCATCATGAGTAAAGTATTAGGAACGACTTGAAAAGAAACAATATTGCTGTGCGAAGACTTGATGGCCATAGGGAGACACGTTTCGCTACTAAGGAAACTAAATTACTGGCAATGGTAGAAGTAAATACAGACTGGCAATTGTAACAAACGCATTTACGAAAAAGAAGATTATGCTAACAGAAAAACATAAAGTTATGTGTAAGGTAGTAGTTTACGAAAATATTTTTAGCATTGTGCAACAAAATCATTGGTAGCCGCATAACTGAAACTTCAGAAGGACGTAGTGAAGCTCTTCAGTGTTGTTTACGTTGTTTCTTAGTAAATGTGTCTTATGTAAAAGTTCCATTCTTTTGTAAACATCTTCTTTAGTTTCGAGCCGCAACAAAGCTAACTAGGAAATTTTCTCTTTCCCTACAGTTCAATCCCCAGAACAGGGCTTTTTATTACTTCTCGAGCACAGAGTCCAACCACGACGTCTCCATTTCGTTCTCCTCCTCGGTTCTAAGCCTTGTAGAGATCGACACGCTCTTCTGAAAGGAAATCTCATTCAGAGTTAATTCTGAGACGAAAGCGCCTCAGTAACTCTGAAGATGGAGACCAAGAGGACGCCTTATTGCGTTACCGTAATCATGAATAATGATGATTAAAGGAACGGAACAAAGCACAAAGGAGATGAGATTCCCTCGGTCTGCGAAATTCTTCCGAATATCGTTGCTATAGGTCGTTAGCGAAATTACTTATTACAGCTAATGATATACGACGTCTGTAATTGCTGTCACAATTCCTGCATTCAGCTTGCGCTTTCAAATTTTTCGAGGAATCGAAATGGAAAAGCACCCGGATTTACTCTTATTTTTCGCATTCTTTCATAAAGAATGAGATACCAGATTCTCACACCCATATAATGAAGCACTTTCATTATTTGGGAATTTTATCATTTAAAAACGCTCGGTTAGCTGACAGAAAAAAAACGGCGAGTCGATAAAAGCCCCGCTATCATTTCAAAACATCATTGGAAATATTATAGGCAAATCTTAGTGGTGTTTTGAGAAAAGTTTAGCAGGCCGAAGGATATTTTTTTTCACTGTTGTGTCAGAGTTTCAATATGTGCACCACTAATCGCACTTAGAACAACAATGCTTTGTTATTTGCCAATGCACGGATCAACATTGCAGCATCAACCGGTCTGATTGTTAATTTCAATCGTGAATGAAGGGTAGCAATGTCATTGACTTCCGTACGCGCGATCCCTGCTTTAAACCTACAAAAAGATGTCTAATTGTATAACATCGGAGGGTGCAGGGCAATGGGATGGGACCATTAGATCCATTCAACTCTCGAGAAATATGTATTTCAGAACGTTCGAAGTGCAGTTTGGAGGGTAGCATACGCTGTATGCCTGAAGCCTTTGGGCCTATGGCAGCAAGAATTGTTCTAACATTACCAGGTATAAATTTTCGATTATGGTTTCCCCTGCAAACAGAAATGGGACTAGCCACGTCAAACATTAAACTTTGGGGTTTCACGGATATGTTCAAGTGTGTAGAGTGGATTTCCGAAGCTCCAAATCCTCAGTCTGTGACGATTCGCATGTTCATATACTGGGTGATTCACGAAGATATGCAAATATTTTAATATGATATTCTAAAGGTAAAACTAAAGAAAAAAGTTCATATAAACATAGGTCCGCAAATGTTTAGTTACGGAGTTACGGCTAGTTAAAGATTTTGCCTGAACTTCAGCAACTTCTCTAATATGAATCCATCGCAAAACTGTACGACGTCAAGCACGATATCCATTTATTTTGTTGCTATTGATCCTGTGAATCTAATAAAACATGTCCCAGACGTGTATCTGCGGCAGTTTTCCATAACACCCAGAGAAGCAAAGAAGTAGTTCCGTAAAATTTTTAATTTATTAACTACTTGGCCCAATTTGTTTTTTAAATTCCAGATAATTGCACAAAGTTTTCAACAGAAGTTGTAGAGATTTAATTTTGGATAAATGATGGTAATAACGTTAACTGAAACAGTATGAATAAGTCAGATAAAATACTTTTATTAATATCATAGCACACATGAATTCATGTTAAAACGGAAAAAAACAAAGCTCAGTGTTAAGGAAGTTGTGCAGTGTACATACAATTTCACAATACATTCACAATAAATGTTCAAAAATGTCTCCACATTGTTCAATGAATTTAGCTGCACGTGAATGGACGGAGTTTGTTGGTCGTTTCAGTTTCACAGGGTTGTTCTTAATTTCGTCTATTGCATTCATAATAATAAATTGACTTTGTCTTCATAAATATGTCTTTCAGCCATATGCATACGCAAAAATCCATTAGTGTTAAATCGAGCGATCTCGGTGGCCAAAGTCATGTAGCACCATGACCAATCCACTTCTGGGGAAAATTTTCGTTTAAATGTGTAGCAATGGCGTTGGTGAAATGTGGAGGCCCTCCGTCATGTTGAAAATACACAGCAAGTACAACATCTTCGAGCAAGCGGGGCATTTCTTCTTAGAGGAATTGTAAGTACGTCTCGCCAGTTAGACGTCCTGTAAAAATGAATGGTCCAAGAAAGTGATTGTTGATTATACCACACCACACATTTATGCTAAATCACTGCTGGACTTTACGTTGCACTGTTGTATGTGGGCTTCAGACCATACGTGTTCGTTATGTAAATTGTTTATACCAGATCGAGTAACTGTGCCTCATCAGCAAATAAAATGTGTTTATGTATTAGTATTTAATCAGTTTCACAACTCCAAACGAAGGGCAGGATGTCCCGGATGTAAATGATACACTTTTTGTTTATGGTAAGGATACAGATTGTTGTACTTCAGTCTACCTTAGATTGTGAAATGCCTAATCGTTGAGAGATACGTCGCTTACTGGTACCCAGGCTACGTTGAACAGTATCCATAATACCCTCATCATCGTCTTCATGTATCAAGCGCTCGTACTGATAATGAACGCTAGGTAGAGAATCTGTCTCTCGTAACATTCGACTACTCCATTAATGGTTCGTGCATTGGATAACGTGCGCGATATTCGTTAACTGCCGCCGTAGCATTACTATCACATTTGCCACATATAAACAATATATCGGCGTATTTCTCAGTCGTAAATTCTAAAGGCATTCCTAGTTCATAAATAATCAAACTACAACAGTTGCCATGTGGTTTCGCTTAAATACACTGTTGTTATTATGTTCTTTCACTGAATAATACAGAAAACTAAGTCGTTTCAAGGTTAGGAAACGACTGAAACAACTCACTAACGGTTGCCAACAATGACATAAACGTTTCTTCATTTTCAATGGAAAGTAAACAAACTTACTTGTATACTAATCTTCGCTTCTCTGAATGTTCTAGAAAACTATTGGAGATACACGTCTGGGACATGTTTTATTACATTTACCAGACCAATAAGAACAAAATAAATGGATATCGTGCTTCACCTTAACCTCGTACAGTTTTGCGATGGCTTCATATTAGCGAGATTGCTAAATTGCCGACAAAATCTTTTATTAGCCTAACTCCTTAACTAAACATTTGAGGACCTGTGTTTGAATGAACTTTCTTCTTTAGTTTTAGTTGTAGAATAACATATTAAAATATTAGCACATCTTCGTGGATCACCCTGTGTGGGGAACTGCGATTCATCTGAAAACAGGAACTATTTTAGGTAGTCATTGACAGCACCTACGGAGGTCAGCAGGAAACACTCGAATGCATACCGCAGAGGATGATCCTTTAGCTGCAATGCTTTAGCTATTTGTCCGTTGTACCCAAAATGGTGTAAACGCTTATGTAATACTTTAAGGGCAGTTCATCTCCCTCCCTCTGGTGCCTCTGTTGAAATGTAGCTTCCTCTCTGTCATTATGAGCTTGAAACACAGGGGGATGTCTTTGAAACTACCTGTCTCTTGAAAGATTTTGAACCACCTCATTATTTTTGTTTTTACCGGTTGTGACCACTCACATTGCCATTAATAATTCCACAGTACCGTTGTCACAGATGTGGACTACGCATACCATACAACATGTTGCGCCTATCGCCTACGACTATCGGCATTTTGGTGCACTGAAAGTCAGATCTGCAACGAAGGACAAGAAAAAACCTTGGAGAGCTGGTAAATGTTTTATAACTAACCACTATTCTCTGTCTCTAATATTTCCCAAGTCATAAGTTTTTGAAGTGATAGGGGGACTTTGTGGATACCCTGCAATCCTGCTTAACAAATGGGGACAAATAACAAGCTGTATTTTGAGGAAAAGTAAGCAGAATACCGCCATCCTATGTTCTTATACCGCCATTATCGTTAAACTGTTTCAATATAGTGGATTTCAGTTCAAGAGAAGATATACTTGCATTAATTCAGAAAAGGTGGGAACCCGCATTTGAGAGCTACAATTTCATTCTGTTTTATTTTCTCCCTTACATGGGGGTGAACCGCAAATGGGACAAGGGAGCTGACTTCTCAATGAAACGCATTATGTCAAATTATTTTGGTAGTATTTTCTGTAATTGTAACCAGGTAGTCATGGAGAGGCAGAATAAGGCAACGATTGTGGATAGGGCCGTAATCAGCTACCGTTGGCTGCAGTAAACACATACACTTTATTTGAAGAAATAACTTTCAACAATCATTTTAAAATATTTTACTGTACTGACGGTTGAAGGCCTTACTAAGAAAGAATTAAAATTTTTTTTTGCCGGCTGGCGGCCACAAGCAACTTCAGAATACTCAACAGCTGAAGGCCTGAATTATAAATGAGGAAGGCAGTTATACATCAACAAAGACAAAGGTATTTTCTTCTTAAACAATCAAAATGCTATAGTAACGGCTGAAGGCCTTATTAAGAAAGAATTGCAAATTATTTGTCTGCTGAAGGCCACAAGCAATGTTACACACAATCAACAGCTGAAGGCCTGATTAAGAAAATAAATTCAACATTATTCGTCGGCTGAAGACCACAAGCGAGTTCAGGATACTCAACGACTGAAGGCCTGAATTACAAGTGAGGACAGCAATTACATGTTAAAAATACTAAAACCTATTTAAACAATCTTAATAAATTGTAACAAGCTATACTGATGGCTGAAAGCCTTATCAAGACAGAATTGAAAATCATTTGTCTTCAGAAAGCCACAAGCAATGTTACAAACAAATAACAGCTGAAAGCCTGATTAAAAAAGAATTCAAAATTATCTGTTGGCTGACAGCCACAAGAAATTTCGGAATACACAACGGCTGAAGGCCTGAATTACAAATAAAGTGGACAATTACATGTTAAAAATACTAAAACCCCTTTTTAACAATATTAATAAATTGTAACAAGCTATAGTGACGGCTGAAGGCCTTATCAAGACAGAATTGAACATTATTTGTCGGCTGAAGCCCTCAAGCTATGTAACAAACAATTAACGGCTGAAGACCTGAATTACAAGTGAGAAATGCAATTACACATTAAAATATTAGGGTAAATATTAAACAATTATGACAACTTGACCAAGTTATACGAAGTGATTCACAGACAGTACTCCCTGGATCGACCTGAGGAAGGTGACTACAGCTGTGTAAGCGATGAGACAGGCAGCCAAGAGTAATGTTGATCTAAGGAGGGCAACTCAAACTAGAGACAGTTTAAACGCCGATCAACTTTCTTAGCAAAACCACCTAACGCCAGATAACCAGTACAACGATGGAATAATTCAGGTGAGAGCAAAGTGACAGACAGCACTGAGTCTCCAGAAGCCGGTGTTTAGAACACCAAAAGGCAGAAGGAACCATTATAACCCAGGTAGGTAAGGAAAACAGTTATTCATACCCCAATCAAGGAAGCTGTCAAATTACACGTTATGCCGGACAGCATCGGCAAGACGAGGAAAAGTACACTGCCACAAATTATGCTACCCTGCAGGGCAGGTAACTGGAGCGTTAGTGGCCACTAGGCAGTAAGATACCACTGGTTGCACTTCAGCAATATTAATACTAAATCCAAATTAACATCAAGCAGTAGAAGGCAGCTAACAGTTTCTGCCAAGCTGACAGACTCCACTTGTTGTGGCTGGTCTCACCGACCCTGGGAGCAGCAACAACCAAACAACAGCGAGATCTCAAACAGTGGAGGTTGCCCTACTGCATAAGGTTTACTCAATTTCAAACGTCCTCGGTTCGGTCGTCGGCTACAGCCCCTCGATCCGACAGTGCCTGCACGCCGTCAGCTGTCCCGGCCTGCCCCCGCACTGCAGACCTCCTCGCTGCAGAACTCCTTGCGAAGCCGAACTGCCTGTCTCACACAACGACCCCGAAATTCTAGCCGTGGCATCAAAGACAGTACCACAGTACTGGCTATCGATAACCGCTGCTGCTGCCACTCGCATAGAAACACTCGCAAACTCAGTGGTGCCATTAACACAAGAAGGAAACTACACGCCACAACCGCTATTACAAGATACCAAGCTATGAACGGGAAGAACGGGAGCGGAACACGGCTCAATAATATTTACTATCGAAACATTGTTTTCAGAGTTTCTGGAAAACAGACTACTATCGTCGCGAAGAATACATGCTTTGCACTGTAGTAGGGTATCATTTAAACACAAAAGTATCACCCGATCAAGAATCGTAAAACGTTTACTTTTACCGTTTTGTCTTAAGATGGACAATGTGAGCATTATAGAATTGATCGTGATTCACGACCATTCACTCAAGTTTTATTATCTGTTCGATGTCCGTGCAAATAATAATAGTAATATGATTTGCAACAAGTCACGAGAAATCACTGCTGCATGATAAACATTGTCCATTTGAAGTATCATTACAAGGATTACATTGATGTAACGCTCTGATCTCTCTGAAAAACTGATGATGTAATGAACTGTGAGAAAGTTTCCAACAAAAGTAAATTAAAAATCATAGTAACAGAATTAGAATGATCAGTGAAAATGAGATCTCAGTCTTGCAGGAAGTATTCCCATGCCGATATATCAAGCGTTCAAAACTACAATGCATGGACAATGAGCTTGTTTTACATCCAACATACACAGCAGACTTGTGGTTAAAATGTTTCAATTAGCAGTCAGTTCTGAAATTTCAGGATATTTTTCAACGATAACTTCTGACATGTACCATCGTTAAAACATTTCATTTGAAGAACAGCATAACATAGAATGAGAGCAGACATAATGTCTCTGGAGAGATGTGGCAAATGATAGAAAGTTTTTGAAGAAGGTGCCCCAATTTCGAAGAAGGTGCCTCACAATTCGTATTTGAAAAATTGTCATCTTGGTGATAAAATATTTCTCTGATTATTACCAGTTTCGGTCATCTGATGATTATGAGGTGTGTATAGTAGCGAAGAAGCTGCATCTAGTCGTCTTGCATCTGCTGTAGTGACTTTTCCGTTCCTGTTGCTATTTTCATGTAGCGGGTTTCAACATTCGGTGGAGCCAATTTAACTTTATAATTTTGTCTATGCGGTACAAAATACCTGAAGTTGATCAGAAGATCGAAATCGGTACTAAATAAGGAATTGCTTAAGAGCAGCTGTTGTCGGTTATGAAATACATTTTTACAAATGTTGGAAAGTTATAGATGATTCTAGTAACAGCTACGATTTATTATAGGCGATTATCGATTTCGGTTCCCTGTTGGTGATCTTCAGATTTCTTTGTTTGGTTACAACTGAGTGCATCAACTACGTCACAGTTTTATTTTAAAGATCAGGCAGGAAAACGTGGCGAAAACGTTGACGGGTTATACTGTTAATAACAGAAACGATTTGAAGACGGCAAATAAAGACCGGAATTGGAATCGCCTCGCAACTGTGAGTGAAGTAATTAACCACCTATGGAACTGAATCTTAACTAATTTCTCTCAAGAAATAATATCACTTCTTATAAGTTCTCCTATTATAAACATACAATGTTTCTGATAGTATATCGCCTACAAATGGAATTTTTCATCTACAGCATGCACCAAGCACTTCTGAAGTGTGGAACTTCCAGAACCTCTCTCAACACCAATTGATACGTTTGCTATTCACTGGTGATGCTACGCTGTAGAAGTTTCACTCGGAAGCGAGACCTGTAGAAAGACATCAGTGGCCATCGTGGCTTCAGACGAAGAGATGCACACCTGGATGCAATCGTGGATACGTAGGGAGCCGCAAGCATTTCTCCATGAAGGCACCGACCATCTTGTCTCGCCGTGGGAGAAATGTATTAACAGTTAAGGCGGTTACTTTCAAATAATAAATTCTTTATTTACTTTGTATCTCATCTGCCCGGTTCTCATTTCGCTGACCATTATAAAAGTTAACGTTTATAATAATCGTTTGGTTACTACTACTCAAATGATTTCAGAAATACTGAATATAAACGTTATCTGCACGCTTTGCTATGTTAGATCGATAGTCTACAAACATTCCGTTAAACTGTATACAGATTCTTGGATCCCCAAATCGACAACATTGCTTCTTAAGTCATGCCAGCGGACAGCTCCTCCTCAACGCACTCTTTCCACTTGGGCACCTTTTCGACTTCACTTAACGATGGAATTCCTTTTGTGTTCTTAGGTGTGACGCCTTTGTATTAAATGAAACCGAAAAATGTTTCAGCTTTCCATACATTGATGACACAAAACACTACCGTCACATGAATAATAGCATGTTTGTCCGCCTTTGGAACGAAATACATCGCTGATTCTGCGTATCAGAAGTCCGACAGGTTGTTTGATAGGTGTGTGGAGCTATGTGGCATTAGATGTCAACGCACAGTCAAGTAATTGGCATAAATAACGGGCTGCTGATTAGCGTAAGCGATCGTGGTGCCCTATAGCGACCCGGATGTGTTCCACAGGATTTACAACAGGCGAATTTGGTCGCCGAGATATCAATAGGAATTCACTATACTGCTCCTCAACCCACAATAGCATGCTTCTGGCTCCGAGACATGGACAGTAACACTGTTGAAAGATGACATCGCTGTCGGAGAAGACATCAGCCTGCATCCTTAGCGCGCTGCCCGTTTCGGGCCGCCGTTCACCTCGATAGGGGTTTTTGGAGGCAACCACGGATCTAGTGGATCAAAAATGAGATTCTCCCAAAGAGGCGACACATTTCCATTGTTTGACGTTTGAATGCCAATGGTCTCGCCCACCGTAGTCGTAACTGACGAGGTCGTTGGATCAACGTGTGAACATGTAAGGGTGGTCTGCTACAGACCTCCATGTTCAACAATGTACTACAAACGGTGTGCCCCGAAACATTTGTGCGTACCCAGTATTGTGCTCTTTCGGCAGAGATTCCACAGATCACCACTTATCCTACTTTACAGAGACGTGAAACCTCCGAACCCCACGTTCTGTGAAGAGTTGTGGACGTCCAACTATTTAACACCTAGTGGTAGTTTCACTACCTTTCTATCTCTTTCCGTAAATGCTCACGACAGTAACACGTGAATATTCGACCAACTTCGTCTTTTTTTTTTTTTTTGTTTGCTTTTCCGAGATACTCGTTCACAGGCTCTGCGTAATAATAATCTGACCTTTGTCAAAGTCGCTTATCTTAAAGGATTTTCGGATTTGCAGCCCGTATCTTCACTTGGTTTATCCGCCGTCCGTGTCTGCTCCGTTTACATATTGTACTTTTGCAATCGGCTCACGTGCCAGCAACGCCACCAGGTGGCGGCATCGAACGTCGCGGTGGCTAATGATCATAACGTTTTGGCTTATCACTGTACGCTGAATCAGTCTTTCTGACGACCAGCCCCTCTGCGATCTGTGCATGTTTCCACCGCAGCCATTAAGCTTTAGCTTGCCCGCATTTGCTATTGATTTCACTACTGACACTTGAAGAGAGGTAATAAATGAAACCTTTACAGCGTGAATCCAAATTCCGCCGATAAATTTCGGATGTTTTCTGAGCACTTTTGTGTAAGGAACCCACAGCATTGCCTCTTTGTTTCTAGTTAATTATTCTAATTAGGATGATATCTCCCTAAACATTAGTAAATACAACGCCAAGTGGAAGAGACCAAATCAGTTAATGTCCAATATGCATTTTTAAATTTTATTTCTAGTATTTTATCGTGTAATGCGAATATTGAAATTTGATTTGATAGTAATTGTGAATGAGCGCTATGCACTTATTTCGTGCTTGAAGCATACTGAAGTGTAAGACTTGAGGGCTCATGTCCTTTTAATTGGGCGCCAAGTTGGCTGCACGTTTCTGAACGCTTGGAAATTTGAATAGCAGTTTCAACATAATATCACGTGACCCACCGTAGGACTTTAGAGCTAATCTCTACGGAGAAACACGGATTTCTGAGTTTGGTTCTGAGATACGGACTTGAATGGTTGAAGAATGTTCTTTTGGACACTAAAATAATTTGGTTAACTCATGCTTCGAATTTTACCTTAGTTCCAGTAATTTGCGATGTTTTAGAGACTTAGAAAGAGTCAATGACGCGAATTTGATTCTGTAAAGATTATCCGAAAGAACTTGCTCCTCTTCTAGCAGTAATTTATTGTAGATTGCTTGAGCAACGAGAGGTACCTAACAACTGGAAAAAGCGCATGTCATACCCGTTTTTAAGAAAGGCTGTAATGCAGATCTACACAGTTATAGACATATATCTTTGACATCAACCTGTTGTAGAATTATGGAACATGTTTTATGGTAAAGAATTATGACGTTTTGGAAAATGAACATCTCGTCTATATAAATCAACATTGATTCCGCAAAAGGAGATCATGGGAAACTCAGGTCGCTCTATTCTTCCATGAGATCCAAAGCGCAATATATATATATATATATATATATATATATATATATATATATATATATATATATATATATATATATATATATGATCTAGTAGAAAGCGTCGGATGCTCTTTAAGGCTGTTCGCAGATGATGCAGTGGTCTATACCACAGTAGCAACACCAGAAGATAGTAAGAATTTGCAGAACGACCTGCAGGGAATTGATGAATGGTGCAGGCTCTAGATGTTGTCCCTGAACGTAAGTAAACGTAACATATCTCGCATACATAGGAAAAGAAATCCTCTGCTGTACTGCTACGCTATTGATGACAAAACAGTTGGAGACTGCGCCTGCCGTATAATATCTAGGCGTAACTATCCAGAGCGGCATTAAGTGGAATGACCATATAAAACAGATAGTGGGAAAAGCAGACACTAGACTCAGATTCATCAGAAGAATCTTCAGGAAATGTAACTCATCCACGAAAGAAGTGGCTTGTAAGGCTCTTGTTCGCCCGATTATTGCGTACTGTTCATCTGTCTGGGATACCTATCAGATAAGACAGATAGAGAAGATCTAACGAAGAGCGGTGCGTTTCGTCACTGGATCGTTTAGCTGGCAAAAGAGCCTTACTGAGATGCCAACAAACTCCACTGGCAGACGTTACAATAGAGGCGCTATACATCACGGAAATTGGAATTACGGGAGAGCACTTTTCAGGAGGAGTCGGACGACATATTACTTCCCCCCACGCACACATACATCTCGCGGTTTGACCACGAGGAGAAAATTCGAGAAATTACAATACAGAGGCTTACCGACAATCATTCTCCCCCGTGCATTATTTGCGACTGGAGGAATCAGATAGTGGTACCGAAAGTAACCACCGCCACACGCCATTAGGTGGCTTGCAGAGTATGATGTAGATGTAGATTCTTTGCTGGTATCTGGGCAACCCGTTCTCAGCTGCCCTTATTGAAGTAAAATGTGATTTGCATTTAGTTAAGTAATGAAGAACGTTATTCTGAACATTAAGACAAGTTTGTAGTTGCATGTAATTACTACAATACTACTGCTGCTAAATTATTTCATTGCAGGTATATACTGCAAATACATTTGGATTTCCTAGAAGTAATAAACATCTGGAGGCAATACGTAGTCCAGACACACGAGAATTTGTCTTTAAGGCTTACTGACGTGGTAGAAGCTGATGGTCTTTCTTTTTCCAGACAAATAATCTTTACTTTTTTATTGCACAAGAAGAACTCAACAAACAAAAGTGGCTCATTGTCGGTAGTGGTCGCGTATTATAAGACAAATCGGGCAGTATGTAGTGCCCCATATCAAGATATAATGTTCTCTTACATAGTTTGACTTAGGATCGTGTGTGATTCTTCTGTTTGCTTTGGTACCAATATTAACCGAGATGATCTACGTTTAGCGAAACCAATTGATAAGCCAGCCAAGATACAGTTTGTTGCAGTAAAAATGGAACAGCAGGCATGAAAAGGCATATCTATATTGCACCGTTTCTCATTTCAAGGTGCCGCTAAGCAGGTCAGCAGCTTTCAGAAAGCCGATCATATGTGCTGCATACAGGGCGCAATGCCACCTACTGAGGTACTGTCGAGTACTCAGGCTGGCCTAGTTGGCAAAAGGTAAACAACGTAATAACAACATGTTTACGGCCGATCTCAGAATGAAGCCGACTCTACCATGCAGCGCCAACGTGGCTGCACTACTCTACCAACGCCAGTTACGTACACTAGACTAGAGCTTCTGCTCGTGGAGTATTTACGTAGGTACGACAGCGGCTTCTATGTTATGACTGAAAGCCGTATAGTCTGTCTCCTACCTACAAGACGCTCTGCAAGCCAGCGCCTCTTGCATGGACTTACAGACATCTGAATTACCTTTTTAACACGTTGTCTCCTAGTGATCTTTACTGGATTGGAGTGTTTTGTTACTAACTGTGTAGCCACTTTGATAAACTGAGACTAAATCTTACTGTATAATAAGGCGATGATGGTCGCCGGCCGGTGTGACCGAGCAGTTCTAGGCACTTCAGTTTCGCCGGCACGGTGGCTCAGCGTTTTCGGTCAGAGAGTTGGTTGGCCCCTGTAATAAAAAACTGAGTGGAATGATCAACAAACGAACTTTAACGGATGTCATGTAACGTCCGCAACGACCGAACCCAAAGATGAACAACGAACAAAACTGAAAAAAAAGTCTGGAACCGCGCGACCGCTACGGTCGCAGGTTCGAATCCTGCCTCGGGCATGGATGTGTGCGATGTCCTTAGGTTAGTTAGGTTTAAGTAGGTCTAAGTTCCAGGGGACTGGTGACCTCAGATGTTAAGTCCCGTAGTGCTCAGAGCTATTTTAACCGTTTTTCTATTATGGTCACAGCAATATTAAAAATTCTGGGATATCAGTACAAACCCTTATGGCGTTATAGGTTTTTCTTCTCCTTGTAATGGAGCGCGCTGTGTTTCCAATGGTGAACCATGCCGCGTTTATAGGCTGTTCAATTTGTCCAATGACGCCGTCGACCTTTTCAAACACAAATCGTTCCACATTGTCACTCTATGGCAAGTACGATTGTAGGAACTATAAGTTGCCTATCAGATTGCTGTATATCACTGCTACGTCATCCGTAGATTCAATGGCCGTTGTGAGACGCAAAACACGGGAGATCTCCGTCTTACTGGTCGCTTGCGGTGATCAACACCAGCTGACGCAACGACCTATAAAGGGTGGCTCTTGAATGTCCAAAGAAGAACCTAACAGAACTGTGCTCTGCCATTCTGGAAGCATCTGGATGAGATATATCAAACTAGAACACAAATGAACGTCTCCACGTACCTCTACGTGCCCATTACGAGCTGCAACGCCGTGGTGAGTGAAAATAGAGATCAAGGGAACTTCTGAAACGGAATCTTGATCAATTTCATCGGGCTCTTTCGTCAACAAGAGAGCTATCGGACGCCTTATGACTGTCACAGGAGAATATGGTGGCGGTCAAGAATGAATGCTCGTCTCTGGCGTGCACATCCCCGAGATAACAGGGATCTGGATCAGTCGTGCATTTGATCAGTATGACGGACAGATATCGGAGGAAGCTCTTCATTATCGACGATATTGTGAGTACCATAAAGCGATGGAAATTGCTTTTGAACCCTGCCTGTGGTTGAAGTTTGATTACAAACCGTCAGTTATCACCGTTCTGCCAATGACCTTGTCAAAGAGGTTTTGTGGAATATCTTGTGCCTGCAAAAGGTGGAAGAATCAACAATGAGTAACGAGGTGAGGATACAGAAATAAGTGGAAACCACAGCATTAAAGACACACAGTATATATCCACAGGACATTAGGTCTGTAACGGGAAAAATGTCATCATGATATGTCCATTGCCACAAGATTTCGGATTAGTCCTTCATTCGGATCCGCGGAAGGGGTCTGCCAAGGTTGAAGTACTCATGAGGAAAAGACTGAGCACAAGGCGATAGCAACCTTCTACCAGTCGGAGCATGTAAATGTCACAAGTTTGAATGTCGCAGGGATGTTAGAAGACGCGAAAAGGAAAATGCCGAGACGCAGTCAATATATATAGTGAGGGATAGTGTTGCGAAATAGACATCTGGTAAGCACTCCTGTTCAGATGAGTGTGGGGTACCACCAATAGCAGCAGAAAATGGTACAATAGGCGTAGGATTCGTTATGAATACGAAAGTTGGGAAAATATCGTTAGTATAAACAGTTCTGTGACAGGTTTGTTCTCATCATAATCGATAGCAAACTAACGTCACCTACACTTGCAGTGTCAACGCAGAAGATGAAGAGACAAGGAAAAAAACAAAAGAATATTGAACGGGTAATTCAGTTTGTAAAGGCATGTTGTTGTTGTTGTTGTTGTCTTCAGTCCAGAGACTGGTTTGATGCAGCTCTCCCTGCTACTCTATCCTGTGCAAGCTTCTTCCTCTCCCAGTACCCACTGCAACCTACATCCTTCTGAATCTGCTTAGTGTATTCATCTCTTGGTCGACCTATACGATTTTTAACCTCCACGCTGCCCTCCAATACTAAACTGGTGATCCCTTGATGCCTCAGAATATGTCCTACCAACCGATACCTATTTCTAGTCATGTTGTGCCACAAGCTCCTCTTCTCCCCAATTCTATTCAATACCTCCTCATTAGTTATGTGATCTACCCATCTAATCTTCAGCATTCTTCTGTAGCACCACATTTCAAATGCTTCTATTCTCTTCTTGTCTAAACTATTTATCGTCCACGATTTACTTCCATACGTGGCTACACTCCATACAAATACTTTCAGAAACGAGTTCCTGACACTTAAATCTATACTCGATATTAACAAATTTTTCTTCTTCAGAAACTCTTTCCTTACCATTGCCAGTATAACGAAATAATCAAGGAGGATTAGAACACAGTAGTAGGAGAAGGAAAGAATACAGAATTATGGGAAAATATAGCCCTCGAAATAGCCGACAGAGGGATAGAGAAACAATTAAAATCGCTCAAAAGAGGAATGGCCGCTGGACCTGATGGGAAACCAGTTCGATTTTACACAGAGTACGCGAAGGAACTTGCCCCCCTTCTTGCAGCGGTGTACCGTAGGTCTCTAGAAGAGCGTAGCGTTCCAAAGGATTGGAAAAGGGCACAGGTCATCCCCGTTTTCAAGAAGGGACGTCGAACTGATGTGCGGAACTATAGACCTATATCTCTAACGTCGATCAGTTGTAGAATTTTGGAACACGTATTATGTTCGAGTTTAATGACTTTTCTGGAGACTAGAAATCTACTCTGTAGGAATCAGCATGGGTTTCGAAAACGTCGGTCGTGTGAAACCCAGCTCGCGCTATTCGTCCACGAGACTCAGAGGGCCATAGACACGGGTTCCCAGGTAGATGCCTTGTTTCTTGACTTCCGCAAGGCGTTCGATACAGTTCCCCACAGTCGTTTAATGAACAAAGTAAGAGCATATGGACTATCAGACCAATTGTGTGATTGGATTGAAGAGTTCCTAGATAACAGAACGTAGCATGTCATTTTCAATGGAGAGAAGTCTTCCGAAGTAAGAGTGATTTCAGGTGTGCCGCAGGAGAGTGTCATAGGACCGTTGCTATTCACAATATACATAAATGACCTTGTGGATGGCATCGGAAGTTCACTGAGGCTTTTTGCAGATGATGCTGTAGTATATCGAGAGGTTGTAACAATGGAAAATTGTACTGAAATGCAGGAGGATCTGCAACGTATTGACGCATGGTGCAGGCAGTGGCAATTGAATCTCAATGTAGACAAGTGTAATGTGCTGCGAATACATAGAAAGATAGATCCCTTATCATTTAGCTACAAAATAGCAGGTCAGCAACTGGAAACAGTTAATTCCATAAGTTATCTGGGAGTACGCATTAGGAGTGATTTAAAAAGGAGTGATCATATGAAGTTGGTCGTCGGTAAAGCAGATGCCAGACTGCGATTCATTGGAAGAATCCTAAGGAAATGCAATCCGAAAACAAAGGAAGTAGGTTACAGTACGCTTGTTTGCCCACTGCTTGAATACTGCTCAGCAGTGTGGGATCCGTACCAGATAGAGTTGATAGAAGAGATAGAGAAGATCCAACGGAGAGCAGCGCGCTTCGTTACAGGATCATTTAGTAATCGCGAAAGCGTTACGGAGATGATAGATAAACTCCAGGCTTAGCAGGAGAGACGCTCAGTAGCTCGGTACGAGCTTTTGTTAAAGTTTCGAGAACATACCTTCACCGAAGAGTCAAGCAGTATATTGCTCCCTCCTACGTATATCTCGCGAAGAGACCATGAGGATAAAATCAGAGAGATTAGACCCCACACAGAAGCATACCGACAATCCTTCTTTCCACGAACAATACGAGACTGGAATAGAAGGGAGAGCCAATAGAGGGACTCAAGGTACCCTCCGCCACACACCGTCAGGTGGCTTGCGAAGTATGGAAGTAGATGTAGAAAAATGAGAAAGGGCAGATAACATTGATCCGGTATTTCAAAAATCATGGGGGAAAAGGCAACGAACGACTATTCAAGTTTGTGCATAGAATCTATGAGACTGGAACATACCAACAGACTTTCTAAGAGAACCGTCTTACAGTCAGCTTAACAGCTCATACATCTTGGTTGCTAACGTATAACAGTAAATCGACGATCTTTTAGATAACGATCTGCTTAGTTTCAGGAGAGGTACCAGAGTGGCAGTTCTGAAACTGCGCTTGATGATCGAAGCAAGACACAAAAAAATACAGTGACGTTCATAAAATTTATGGACTTTAAAAAGCGATCGAAAGAGCGAAATGGAGTTAGACGTTCGAAATTTGAAGAAAAGTAGGGGAAAGGTATACGGAAACACGGATAATGTAGAGTATGGACTACAACGAAGAGGGAAGAACAAAAATGGAAGGCCAAGAAGAAAATGCTCGTATTAAAAAGGGCGTAGAAAAAAGAGGCAGCCTGTACCTCGAAGAAGCGATGACGGAACTAAAAAAAAGGTTCCACGGTGGGCTTAAAATTCTTTCGGAAGTTATGAATGAAACATTGTCTAGTGGCATTAATCTGTGAAAAGCCTGAATAAACATCTTTTGCATCGCGGACCGTTGCGACGAGCAGGAAGAATGTTGATCTGAAAGGCACCCATAGAGATGTGGAGACATTCCGACTACAGTGCCCTGATCAGCAGCCCTGATCTCTGTTGAGGATCCGTGGCGCGAACAGCATGGTCCAGTTGATCCCACAGATTCTCGTTTGGTTTTAAATACTGGGAGTTTGGTAACCAGGGGGGTACTGTTATCTCATCCTTGTGTTCTTAGAACCTCCCGCGTACACTGCGAGCGTAGTGACATGTAGCATTGTCCAGGCGGTAGATGCCATCGTGCCGAGAAGAAACAAACTACATGTAGAGGTGGAAGTGCTCCCCAGGGATAGATGCATACTAATGTGGATCCACTGTATCTTTCAGAACGACGAGATGACCTAGGGAATGCCCTCCCGCCTGGACCCTTCCGAAGATTGATGCACGTTGTTTTCTTTCAGACGTTTGACGACGTAAACGCCAAGGGCCAAGTAAACAATGGAGCACAAAATGTGATTCATCTGAAAAGGTCACCTGTCACCACTCAGTAGCGTTCATTTTTCAGCCCTCGTCGGCAGTGAACAGCACTCAGCATGATTGCGTGACCCGGACACCTTCTGCGAAGGCCCATATGCAGCTATGTTCAGTGAACGGTCAATGAGGTAGCTCCCGTGGTTCATCTGTTCAACATTTGTACGTCTATTCGTCCTTACACATATCTGCAGCCGTCGTTTTCCCCTCTCATCTATGATCCGTGGTGCACAGCATTTGCCTTGACGCCTGGTTTCGATAGTGCCTTTTTGCCATGCACTATACTTTAACCACCGCGGCATGTGAACATTTTACAAACTTACCCGTTTCAGAAATGTTTCCACCCTTAGACTGAAAGCCAATAGTCATGCCTGTTTCATCGTCAGATAATCGCTCCGTTTCCGCATTACGACAACGACTGCACTGTTAGTCGCATCCCTCCAACACACGTTTTATACTCTCCACTTATAGTACTGCTGCCACGTACCGTCTGTAAGAGTGGTTACTGTACGTTGCGTCGAATACAGGTCGACGTCCCTTGTCACTGGAGCGTCCAAGATGAGACTAAAGGTGCGTTTATACCCGTGCGTCCTGCGGCTAGTCGCCGTGAGACTGTAGCTTTCCCCGCATGAGGCAGAGGTGCCCAGTTTGAGCACAGGTGTCAATGGGCTCACTTGCACGTACTTGCAAAAGAAGATGCATGTACCTACATGCGTGCCTCTGCACGGCGACTAAGCGAAAGGTGCACACGTGTAAACGCACCTTTACAGAATCAGTTGAATGGCACAGACTGTCTAATAAAGTACATGATAAGGGTGAGAGTAAACGGTACAATGACGGAAGTAATGAGAAGTAGAAAAATGTGAATAGCGAGAAGCTTAACATCGAAACTGGTGACCACGAAGTAAATGGAGTTAGTTAATTTTGTGGGCTTCGAAGCATGGAGGACATAAAAAGCAAACTGGCGCAGGTGTAGAGGGCATTTGATGCCAAAAGAAGTCGTATGAAATACACGCCGTAATTTGAGGAAGAAATTTCCTTAGAATTACGTTTGGAGCACAGTATTATACGGTAGCGAGTAGTCGACCATGCGAAAGCGGAAAAGACAAGGAACGAAGCGTTTGAGGTATTATGGTATACAATGATGTTAAAAATGAAATAGACTGGTAAGATAAGTTGCGAGGAGGTTCTCCACAGTGTCGTTGAAGAAAGGAACACACGAAAAACACTGACAAGAAAGGGTAGGATAACAGGATGTGTTAAGACATCAGGGAATAAGTTCCATGAAGCTGTAGAGGGTAGAAGGTACGGAGGATACACAGATTGGAACATATTCAACAAATAATTGAGGACGTAAGGTGCAGATGCTACTTTGTGGTGAAGAGGGTAGCTCAAGAGGGGAATCTGTGGCGGGCCATATCGAATCAATGAGATAACTGTTTGCCGAATACAAAAATAATAAAAATAGCTTCGGGATAGGATGCTGCGATCCTTGTCCAGCCCTACAGTTAACATTTCGGCGATGGGTTCGTCTTTCAAGAAGATAAGGTAGGCTCGTCGCAGCCACTCCCTACAAAATGTTCCTCCTGATCGCAGTAATCAACCGAATGAAGTGGCATTCTGTACAGATGGGCGATTGTGTATTTGGATCCAAGTGAAACTTGTAGTGCTTCTCGCAGGAGAAGTCCTCACACAGCGCATGATATTCAACGAATGTGTCAGGCTTTAACAGTAACGATCCGCTCGTGGGCACTAGATCAAGGAGGATCAAAGCGTATTATAGTGCACAGGATTGGCAAATCGGTAATAAGTGTTGCTTCGAATAGTATTGGCTTTATTGTGCTTACTGTCTTGTTTTAATTCCACAGTAACCTTTTTTGGATTTTGTTATGCTTGTTCTTTCATTTACTGTTTCCTATGTACGTAAGTCCGCACACTTACAGAAAATTTCTGTTGGTGAAACATATTTCTAACACTTTATTCAGAAGGAACAGATATTCTTATTACGAATTCAGCTTTGTTTCGTTGTTGCTACTAATGGCAAACCAATAGTGTTGCTTGTTACAGATATTCAGTACGCAAATGGACTGGCTATTCTCGTTCATCAGCTAGCCACATGCCTTGTCTCAGCACCTACTAGTTGCGCAACATCTGCATATCTCCCTCACCCACGTGTGCTACTCAGTTCTGGTATCATTGCCATACATGACATTTTGATGTTAGCAGCCACCTGCAAATTAGCTATGGTGCCTCAGACTCAATTGCAGATACTAGCCAACTTGGTAATCTGACGGTCGATGCATACAATCTTTTCACTCATTTTCAGATTCTAGTTGCTTGAAATTAATCAGTAATTCATTAGGCCAAATACGTCTGTGACTTTCTTAAGGAAAATGGCTTAGGTTAATACTAGGTTTTTAACGCCTGAAGGTTAAATTAGAGTGTTATGAAGACATAAAACCTACTCTTTAAATTTCTGTACTGTTTCCTACGACTATTTCCTACGACTATAGACCGCAACAGAACTTCCATAGCATTTCAAATTAAAAGCATACTGATATTCATTTACATTATTGTGAAGCCATAAAACCTAATTTTTGAAAAGACTTTATTTTTTCATACGACTACAGCCCGAAGTGAGTCTTCGTCTAGTATTCCAAATTAAATGCATATCATACGGTTTTGTTCGAGGGCTATTCGAAAAGTAAAGTCCGATAGATACCGAAATGGAAACGATAGAAAATCAGTTGAAGGTTTGCACCGATGTATTGGACAATGTCTCTCGTTTGCTTGTCGGTCGCGTCACGTCACTCTATTCAGTTCTGAGCACAGAGTGAGCAAGTAAAGATGCCTAGAACAATATTGTCTCCCGCTAAATATGGGTACCCTTCGCGAGGTAGCACCTAATTTCATGCAACCAGTCATAACGTACCTGTCATGCATTTTCATCTTCATGACATTCTCGGCCGCACACTGCGTGGGCCATGAGTACGCCGCTGCTGCGTTTTCGATGGGAAGTGTTTGATCACCCACAATAAACACCGCACTCGGCTACCTCTGACGTTCACCTCTGCTCACATGAATCGCTGACTGTGAAGACAACACTTGGTCACAGACAGAAATTCAGACCAGCGCAGGCAATTGACGGGAAGTACAGGTGACTACTTTCTATGACGATGGCATTGAAAACAGGTACAACGCTACGACTAATGTCTGTCGGAGGGGCGATTTTGTTGATAAAGGTGTAGCAAACTGTTAAAAATAAAACATTCTTGATTTTCACTATGTGTTCCATTTCGCGACCGATCTGACCTTAGTTTGCGAATGGCTCTCGTAGATTCCGGTAAATGTCTTAAAAAGTTAGCATATTAACTCCACTAAAAAGAACGAAAACAGGAGTTCATTTCTCCATAATATTTCAAAAACCATAAATAACCAGCAAAAAATGTAGATTAGTTTCGACACGAATGTCATAAGGCCTCACGGAAAAAGTGACATTCAAGCTGAAATTCTATTTAAAAAATAAAATTAAAATGGAAATAACAGTCTTCAAAATGCCACAATCCATAACGAAACGGCACCGCTCTTCCGTATGTACTCTACTTTCCTACCTGTTAAGGGTGGCAGACGGGCGAGGACTACTCATGAATTACATGAATTGTATAGGAGTGAATATGGACAACATCTTACCCGTTTCGACAAAACTACGTTGCAATCTTCGGATATCATGCACTGCACTTAGGAGGTTCTTGTTCTTGTCTACAATACCAAATATGCGTCACATAATAAACAGACAGTCGAATAACATTACGACCCAGCATATCTGCATGTCAAAGGTAAAACAATAGTATATAAAATATCGTACACAGTGCATCGAATATACGCGCTCATGTTCGCTTCAAAGCCTCAGACAGACTAAACACCGGAAAGCAGCTCTAGCCCCCACAACAACGATCAGGTTGAGCACACAAGTACGCCTTGGAAATGATAAGTTACTGTACAGATAGGATGTTGTCGAGTTTGAAATTCGTTTCCAAGCTCGTAGGAAGTGATGATCGCCAGACCTTAGAAATTTAATCATTTAGGTGGTACAATGTCCAGTGAGAATCGTTGAAGACTGAGGGAAATAACTGCAAGAACCCCATTAAGGAAAAACTTACTGATGGACCCAAGTTGTACCAAGCAACGGCGTCTAGAAACATGTCCGTGGCTTTTGGATGGCAGTGTGCTGAACAACTGAGCTATCCACACAAGATTCATAACCAGCCTTTCAACTAAAGCAGTTATGGTGAGTCACCTTACGTTTCTTTCAGTTATGTAGCGGATGGACGGTCGTTCCTAAAAGGCAGGATATTCCGCTGAAATGTGAAAGAGTCATTTTGGATCTGAAGTGAAAAAGACACTCTCATAATGGAAGGAAGCTGTCTTCAATGAATGGACCTGTACGGTTATGGAGTATCAACATTTAACCATCGAAGGCGCTGCTGATACTGATCACGTATAAGTGCATTATTGTATGGGCTATGGAATAATGCGGTTGGGTATTAGGAAGTATTCAGGTATGATATGAGCGAGGAAACAAGGCAATAGACTTTTTGAAATAGTTTGCTGGAGGATGGAAACAGTTGATGGTCTTACCGCTAAGACACCGAAATTAATTATTTTGCCTTTGAAACGGGCGGTCACAGTTAAAAAGAGTGTAACACGTCACTGAATATAGAAGAAAAAACGAGTAGCACACGACACGAAAAGATTTGTAGAAAGCTATCGTAGGACTAGGATGATTACTTATTTCAGTAGCAAAAAGGATATGAACTACTGAATTAGAATAATTAACAATAATCACTAAATAAGTGATTTGTTATTGGATTCAGTTGACAGTGGACATAAAGTATTAGCAAAGTACCACAGGCCTGTCTGTCTTGTGGGATTGTTGTCGCTACACAGGACACAGCACTCCCCAAGCTACGGGACATCATAGAGGATAAAAGGTATAAATACATAGATTCTTTCGACATCTGTCTTAAGACAAGCGGCAGTAAGTTTTCATTTGTGTAATTCCATTTCGTGTTCCATTCGTGAGCGGTGAGCTGGAAGAACGACTATTGGAAAGCACAGTATCAGTTTGAACTAATTTCCCGTCGTGGCTGTTTCGGTGGAGGACCGTGGTGGCAAGCATCATGTTGCCCGACAGTACTCGCAAAAATAGTTTCCGAAGTATTCAAAATAATTTGTGATGCTGAAGGGATGGCTTTTAGGGTTTGCCAGCAGAACTAGATAATCATCTAAGTAATGCAGATTCATTTACGGAACGAATCCATAGCGAAACGACACCGCTCTTCCGTATGTACTCTACTTTCCTACCTGTTAAGGGTGGCAGACGGGCGAGGTGTACTCATGAATTACATGAATTGTATAGGAGCGAATATGGACAACCATCAGCTGTGTAAAGGCATGACAACAATGCAAGTTTGTGCTCGACTGGGACTCGAAGCCAGATTTCCCGTTTATCACGGGCAGACGTCTTATCATTAGGCTATCTGAGCACGACTCCCGGCCAGACCCAATCTTCCATGAGTTGTCAACCATGTGTCTACAACCCGCTCGTATATTCATTCTGTATGTTCCCGTAGTGGAGAGACATTTTAATGCAGAGTCAGTTGCCCGGTGTCGCCGTATAAATACTATATTTCAGCGTCTGTTTTGTTGAGAAGTACGATTCAGTGTTCCTTTTGGCATACATGTACGTCCGAAGGAACCTGGTTGACGACATATGGAAGCTTACATCGGGTCGTGAGTTGCGCTCGCATAGCCTAACGGTAACGCGAACGATCGTAATAAAGTTCTGTGTTCGAGTCCCGGTCATTTATCTACATTCCATTATACAGCTGATGATTGTCCACAATCGCAGCAACGAATACACTGGACAAAAAAACTGGTTTAAGCATGCATATACAAATACAGAAATATGTAAACAGGCAGAATCCGGCGCTGCGGTCGGCAACGCCTAAATAACACAATTGTCTGGCGCAGTTGTTAGATCAGTTGTCGTCACGTTTAGGTGAGTTTGAACGTGGTGTTATAGGTGGCGCACGAGCGATGGGATACAGCATCTCCGAGGACCATTTCGTGAGGGATGTCAGGAATCTGGTAAAACATCAAATCTCCGACATCGCTGCGGCCGGAAGAAGTTCCTGCAAGAACGTGACAGAAGTGCAACCCTTCCGCAAATTGCTGCAGATTGCACTGCTGGGACATCATCAAGTGTAAGCGTACAACCAATTCAACGAAACATCATCGACATGGGCTTTCGGAGCCAAAGACCCACTCATGTATCCTTGATGACTGCACGATACAAAGTTTTAAGCCTTGCCTGGCCCCGTCAACACCGACATTGGACTGTTGATGACAGGAAACATGTGGCCTGGTCGAACAAGTCTCGTTTCAAATTATATCGAGAGGATGGACGTGTACGGGTACGGAGCAGCGTCATAACACCGTGGACCCTGCACGTCAGCAGGGGACTGTTCAAGCCGATGAAGGCTCTGTAATGGTGTGGGGCGTGTGCAGTTATTGATGTGGGACCCCTGACACGTCTAGTTACGACTCTGGCAGATGTCAAATACGTAAGCATCCTGTCTGATTACCTGCATCTCGTCCGCATTGATTATGGAGACGAGGTTGAGAATCAGATTGTAAAACCTGCAAGCAGTTTGCTGTATATATTTTAGCCCCCTATGAAACTGTAGATATTAAAAGCACACAGCTGGATGCTACGATCTTAGTAGAATTGAAGAAAGTGTGGATTTAATAAGGAATCTGTTAGTTTATGTGTCTACAAAATAAATGCTAGTTATGTTGGGAACTGCATTGGAAAATGAATAAGCTTCCAGTACCAAACATGCACTGATCTACAGCTTGAAGTAACTGATCAAAAGTGCAACAGAAAATATAAAGACTTATAGATTTTTCCAACTGTTTCTCTGAGGATCGATTACCTCGTTTACACATGTATTCCCATGACTCGGTACCCTATTCCCGGTGTCAAATGGCTCTGAGCACTATGGGACTTAACAAAAAGGGTTCAAATGGCTCTGAGCACTATGGGACTTGACATCTGAGGTCATCAGTCCCTTGGAACTTAGAACTACTTCAACCTAACTAACCCAAGGACATCAAACACATCCATGCCCGAGGCAGGATTCGAACCTGCGACCGTAACAGCAGCGCGGTTCCGGACTGAAGTGCCTAGAACCGCTCGGCCACAACGGCCGGCATTTCCCGATGGCGATGGAGGGGTACAGTACTCCCTGCTCGCAGGCCTGAGTTCACCGTTTGTTCGTGAACACGTTTGCAGTGCAACCGTGCATAATGTGACCGGACTTGTAAAGATCTATACCTAATAGAAGCGTCAACTTCCTAGTCAACTTGTTCGTTGACGACCCTATAACGTGTAGGTTTTAATACTGACACTGAACCCCGCCTTTTTTTGCTAATGACGATAGCAGGTTCTGAAACATCGTAATACTTAAAGACATTTATCTAGCGATCTAGACAATGTTATTCATAAAATATCCATGATTATCGCGGGATCATACCGGTTATTGTTTCCTTTGTTAGTTAACTGCTCTGTTATTTGGTCCGTTGGATGCCGTTCCTTTCACAGTGTTCCCTCGACATATAGTGACAGCATAAATTCCTAATCGAAACCCATTAACGTTGAAAAAGAGACTCGTCTTCCATCCCAACCAGTGAAGATACACTCCTGGAAATGGAAAAAAGAACACATTGACACCGGTGTGTCAGACCCACCATACTTGCTCCGGACACTGCGAGAGGGCTGTACAAGCAATGATCACACGCACGGCACAGCGGACACACCAGGAACCGAGGTGTTGGCCGTCGAATGGCGTTAGCTGCGCAGCGTTTGTGCACCGCCGCCGTCAGTGTCAGCCAGTTTGCCGTGGCATACGGAGCTCCATCGCAGTCTTTAACACTGGTAGCATGCCGCGACAGCGTGGAAGTGAACCGTATGTGCAGTTGACGGACTTTGAGCGAGGGCGTATAGTGGGCATGCGGGAGGCCGGGTGGACGTACCGCCGAATTGATCAACACGTGGGGCGTGAGGTCTCCACAGTTGTCGCCAGTGGTCGGCGGAAGGTGCACGTGCCCGTCGACCTGGGACCGGACCGCAGCGACGCACGGATGCACGCCAAGACCGTAGGATCCTACGCAGTGCCGTAGGGGACCGCACCGCCACTTACCAGCAAATTAGGGACACTGTTGCTCCTGGGGTATCGGCGAGGACCATTCGCAACCGTCTCCATGAAGCTGGGCTACGGTCCCGCACACCGTTAGGCCGTCTTCCGCTCACGCCCCAACATCGTGCAGCCCGCCTCCAGTGGTGTCGCGACAGGCATGAATGGAGGGACGAATGGAGACGTGTCGTCTTCAGCGATGAGAGTCGCTTCTGCCTTGGTGCCAATGATGGTCGTATGCGTGTTTGGCGCCGTGCAGGTGAGCGCCACAATCAGGACTGCACACGACCGAGGCACACAGGGCCAACACCCGGCATCATGGTGTGGGGAGCGATCTCCTACACTGGCCGTACACCACTGGTGATCGTCGAGGGGACACTGAATAGTGCACGGTACATCCAAACCGTCATCGAACCCATCGTTCTACCATTCCTAGACCGGCAAGGGAACTTGCTGTTCCAACAGGACAATGCACGTCCGCATGTATCCCGTGCCACCCAACGTGCTCTAGAAGGTGGAAGTCAACTACCCTGGCCAGCAAGATCTCCGGATCTGTGCCCCATTGAGCATGTTTGGGACTGGATGAAGCGTCGTCTCACGCGGTCTGCACGTCCAATACGAACGCTGGTCCAACTGAGGCGCCAGGTGGAAATGGCATGGCAAGCCGTTCCACAGGACTACATCCAGCATCTCTACGATCGTCTCCATGGGAGAATAGCAGCCTGCATTGCTGCGAAAGGTGGATATACACTGTACTAGTGCCGACATTGTGCATGCTCTGTTGCCTGTGTCTATGTGCCTGTGGTTCTGTCAGTGTGATCATGTGATGTATCTGACCCCAGGAATGTGTCAATAAAGTTTCCCCTTCCTGGGACAATGAATTCACGGTGTTCTTATTTCAATTTCCAGGAGTGTATTTTATGCGAACACTGTCTTCAAGACGTGTGAAAAACTTGCAAGTTCTATGGCATTCCTTCATTCTTTTAGACACATTGGACAGTTCGTGTTGATACACAAACAGGTCGGGCCACTTCATTCACGGTGGGATCATCGATATGTACAAACGTAAAAGCTCGTCTCTCTCATTGAGCCACATCTTCACATAGAGCCATGTTAATGAGATGATTCCATTCAGTCAACTGGTACATAAAGGCCACTTCACTGCCTTGACTTACTTAGCTGTGGAGAAACACATCGCCACCAGGTAGCAGTTCCATACAGCGCACAGTCGGGGAGGAGCTGGGAGTGGTAAAGTACCAGATCACAGAGAGTAACATCTGTACCCGAAAGGAAAGTTTTAGTTTTAAAAGTATGCACTAAGTAGTTGTTATATACTTATTTAACATGGAAAGTCTGAGAAACTCATCTTAATGCTAGCAAATGAACAATGTAGTTTTGGAATTGGAAGTTGAACAATTGGAGTGATCACATGTCTAAGTTCCACCCAACTCCGGTGGTTCTGTTTCAACGTGGATTAAGTAAATCGGAATATGAACTATAACAGAGAGAAAAACATTTAAGTTAACAAGAGTTCCATAATTTTAGGTGGGCGCATATGTTCGTAAGGCTTTTGTTTTGTACGTCGGTATTCCGTTTGCTATGGTTATATTTATAGACTGTCATTTTTTATTTGCATCTTACTCTCACTAGTTGAGTTTATATATTCTTTGTCATTTGGAGATAGTGAGCGGAGTTATGGAAGCTTGTAAATGGAGTGCTAAGTGGAGAAATTATAATATTTCCGATATATTTTTAAAATGTTCAAATGTGTGTGAATTCCTAAGGGACCAAACTGCTGAGGTCATCGATCCCTAGACTTATACGCTACTTAAACTAACTTACGCTAAGAAGCGTACTTTAACCTCCGGCGGGAGTGGTCGCGCATTCCGCTACATGGCGCCTCTAACCACGCGGCCACTCCGCGGGACGTATATTCTACTATTTGTTTTCAACGGAGGGGTGACAGCAGCGGAGGCAGCCAGAAAAGTTTGGGCCGCGTATGGAGATAATGCCAATGGAGAGAAGAGGGTGAGGTCGTATTGATATTAGTGATTCTTCACATTCAGAAGACCTTCAGCGACTGATAAAGATCGTTCAAACGAGTTAATCCCCAACGATTCACTTCAGTGTACTGAAGAACTAGCAACTGTGAGAGCCGTGATAATTCCACCATCGTACGAAATTTACATCCAATGTCGAAGTTTCAAAAATCGAATATATGGATACCGCATGCTCTAAGCCAAAACCACAAAATTCCGTATGTACATCTCCACTTGCTCGTCATCAATTGGCTCTTGAATAGGCCCGATCATTCGTATCCTGTATCGTTAATGGTGGTGAAAGTGGTGTCTTTATGCTAACATAAGGAAAAGAAAGGAATGTTTGAGACCAAACGAAACAGGAAGTCCCCCTAATAAGACCTGCGCGCATCATCCAAATATATATCTTATTTATCTGTTGGAACTGCGATGGTGTGGTGTACCACGAACTGTTTCCCCGGGGTGTAACCTTCACCACTGACATTTACTGTCATCAACTGAAACGTCTTACAGACGCAGAACAACGACCGGGAAGATTGCGTGAAGTGACGCTACTTGATGCTAACGCCCGCCCGCATTCTGCTAGACTGACAAAAAACGCTATACATGTGTTTGATTGGGAAATAATTCCACATCCACGTTATTTACGTGATTTCCGCCCTCAGATTTTCGTGTTTTCCGCTCTCTATCCTAACCCTGACGGTTCTGCCCGGATGAAGATGCGCTCCGAAAATGGCTCGACGAGTTCTTCGCTTCAAAACCACGTGATTTCTAGAGTCGAGGAACAGAGAAGTTACCCCAGCGTTGGCATACTGTTGTTAATCAGTCTGGGGGCATATATTATTGATGAATAAAGCCTCTGTTATAGATATCTGTAGTGTTTACTAAAGTTACGGTAAAACGCTACCGACGTAAGCAGCAACTTAATAATAAATACGCCATTAGGACATACTGAGCTTACAAATCAGAGTGTACAATGATGTATGTGAAAAAAGAGGGCACTCCGAAACAAATGTAATAAAGTTAACCCACCGTATCAAAATCAGGACAATCTGTTCCCAGATCGGTCTGCCGCTGTGGTTGCCCCGGTTGCTGCCCGCAGTGGGGCTGAGCCCTCGCCTGTGGTTGTTTAGTACGTCGTTCCAAGGCGTGGCAGGCAGCGAAAGACGTCCCCGGAGGCTGATCAGAAAGCCTCCCCGGTGCGTCTGACAAACAGGTTTCAGGTACTGTCTCTGGCTGAGCCAGATGCAGCTGCCTGCCCTGTTTCAGAGGATGATTCCCAGCCTTCAAGGTCGGAGCAATCGCAGACGGTGGGCTTATTGGTAGTTGGGAGCTCCAATGTTAGGCGCGTAATGGGGCCCCTTAGGGATATGGCGGCTAAGGAGAGGAAGAAATCCAGTGTGCACTCCGTGTGCATTCCGGGTGGAGTCATTCCTGATGTGGAAAGGGTCCTTCCGGATGCCGTGAAGAGCACAGGGTGCAGCCAGCTGCAGGTGGTGGCACATGTCGGCACTAATGACGTGTGTCGCTTTGAATCTGAGGAAATTCTCTCTGGATTCCAGCGGCAGTCTGATTTGGTGAAGGCTGCCAGTCTTGCTTACGAGATGAAGGCAGAGCTCACCATCTGCAGCATCGTTGACAGAACCGATTGCGGACCTTTGATGCAGAGCCGGGTGGAGGGTCTGAATCAGAGGCTCAGACGTTTTTGCGACCGTGTTGGCTGCAGATTCCTTGACTTGCGCCATAGGGTGGTGGGGTGCATGGTAAATACAGGACGTGCTTGGATCACGGAATAGTCGGAATTGTAGTTGTAAATTGTTGTAGTTGTGCTGGGAAAGTCCCTGAGCTTCAAGTGCTAATAGAAAGCGCAGAAGCTGAATTCGTTATAGGTACAGAAAGCTGGCTAAAGCCTGAAATAAGTTCTGCTGAAATTTTTAGGAAGTCTCAGACGGTGTTCAGGAAAGATAGGTTAGGCAGAATTGGTGGTGGAGTGTTTGTGTCTGTCAGTAGTGGTTTACCTTGTAGTGAAGTCGAAGTAAATGCTCCGTGCGAATTGGTATGGGTAGAGGTTATACTTAACAGCCGAACTAAGTTCATAATTGGCTCCCTCTACCGACCCCCAGACTCCGATGATATAGTTGCTGAACAGTTCAGAGAAAATTTGAGTCTCATAACAAATAAATACCCCACTCATACGGTTATAGTTGGTGGGGACTTCAACCTTCCCTCGATATGTTGGCAAAAATACTTGTTCAAAACCGGTGGTAGGCAGAAAAAATCTTCCGAGATTGTCCTAAATGGTTTCTCCGAAAATTATTTCGAGCTGTTAGTCCACGAACCCACGCGAATTGTAAATGGTTGCGAAAACACACTTGACCTATTAGCCACAAACAGTCCACAGCTAATAGATCACAAGGTCTTTGTAGCTAGGCTCAATACCGTTTCTTCCAAATCCACCAGAAGCAAACGCAAAATAATTTTATTTAAAAAAGCGGATAAAGTGTCACTAGAAGCCTTCCTAAGAGACAATCTGCATTCCTTCCGAACTGACTGTACAAATGTAGACGAGATGTGGCTCAAATTCAAAGATATAGTAGCAACGGCAATTGAGAGATTCATACTTCATAAATTGGTAAGAGATGGAACTGATCCCCCATGGTACACAAAACAGGTCCGAACGCTATTGCAGAGGCAACGGAAAAAGCATGCGAAGTTCAGAAGAACGCGAAATCCCGAAGATTGGCTAAAATTTACAGACGCGCGAAATTTGGCACGGACTTCAATGCGAGATGCCTTTAATAGGTTCCACAACGAAACGTAGTCTCGAAATTTGGTAGAAAATCGAAAGAAATTCTGGTCGTATGCAATGTACACAAGCGGCAAGACGCAGTCAATACCTTCGCTGCGCAGTGCCGATGGTACTGTTACCAACGACTGTGCCGCTAAAGCGGAGTTATTGAACGCAGTTTTCCGAAATTCCTTCACCAGGGTAGACGAATGGAATATTCCAGAATTTGGAACACGAAAGCTGCTAGCATGAGTTGCTTAGAAGTAGATACCTTAGGCGTTGCGAAGCAACTCAAATCGCTTGATACGGGCAAGTCTTCAGGTCCAGATTGTATACCGATTAGGTTCCTTTCAGATAACGCTGACACATTATGTCCCTACTTAGCAATCATATACAACCGCTCTCTCACCGATAGATCTGTACCTACAGATTGGAAAATTGCACAGGTCGCACCAGTGTTTAAGAAGGGTAGTAGGAGTAATCCATCGAACTACAGACCCACATCATTGACGTCGGTTTGCAGTAGGGTTTTGGAGCATATACCGTATTCAAACATTATGAATCACCTCGGAGGGAACGATCTATTGATACGTAATTAGCATGGTTTCAAAAACATCGTTCTTGCGCAACGCACCTAGCTCTTTATTCGTACGAAGTAATGGCCGCTATCGACAGGGGATCTCAAGTTGATTCCGTATTTCTAGATTTGCGGAAATCTTTTGACACCGTTCCTCACAAGCGACTTCTAATCAAGATGCGGGCATATGGGGTATCGTCTCAGTTGTGCAACTCGATTCGTGATTTCCTGTCAGGAAGGTCGCAGTTCGTATTAATAGACGGCAAATAATCGAGTAAAACTGAAATGATATCAGGTGTTCCCCAGGGAAGCGTCCTGGGACCTCTGCTGTTCCTGATCTATATAAATGACCTGGGTGACAATCTGAGCAGTTCTCTTGGGTTGTTCGCAGATGATGCTGCAATTTACCGTCTAGTAAGGTCATCCGAAGACCAGTTTCAGTTGCAAAGCGATTTAGAAAAGATTGCTGTATGGTGTGGCAGGTGGCATTTGACGCTAAATAACGAAAAGTGTGAGGTGAACCATATGAGTTCCAAGAGAAATCCGCTGGAATTCGATTATTCGATAAATAGTACAATTCTCAAGGCTGTCAATTCAACTAAGTACCTGGGTGTTAAAATTACGAACAACTTCAATTCGAAAGACCACGTAGATAATATTGTGGGGAAGGCGAGCCAAAGGTTGCGTTTCATTGGCAGGACACTTAGAAGATGCAACAAGTCCACTAAAGAGACAGCTTACACTACACTCGTTCGTCCTCTGTTAGAATATTGCTGCGCGGTGTGGGAAAAATGGCTCTGAGCACTATGGGACTCAACTGCTGAGGTCATTAGTCCCCTAGAACTTAGAACTAGTTAAACCTAACTAACCTAAGGACATCACAAACATCCATGCCCGAGGCAGGATTCGAACCTGCGACCGTAGCGGTCTTGCGGTTCCAGACTGCAGCGCCTTTAAGCGCACGGCCACTTCGGCCGGCTGCGGTGTGGGATCCTTACCAGGTGGGATTGACGGAGGACATCGGAAGGGTGCCAAAAAGGGCAGCTCGTTTTGTATTATCACGTAATAGGGGAGAGAGCGTGGCAGATATGATACGCGAGTTGGGATGGAAGTCATTAAAGCAAAGACGTTTTTCGTCGCGGCGAGATTTACGAAATTTCAGTCACCAGCTTTCTCTTCCGAATGCGAAAATATTTTGTTGAGCCCAACCTACATAGGTAGGAATGATCATCAAAATAAAATAAGAGAAATCAGAGCTCGAACAGAAAGGTTTAGGTGTTCGTTTTTCTCGTGGGCTGTTCGGGAGTGGAATGGTAGAGAGTTAGTACGATTGTGGTTCGATGAACCCTCTGCCAAGCACTTAAATGTGAATTGCAGAGTAATCATGTAGATGTAGATGTAGAATTACAAACCGGGCTCAAACTCGATAGACCGGAATATATATAATGTGACAGGCAGAAACTTTTAGCACTGTACATAGCTTAATTTTAAATTGAGATTACTGAGTCTAGTTCCATAAAACAGTGTATAAACAAAATTTTAACGCTAACTGCATGTGGCTTCCACTAAGGCACGAAAACTGAACTTGCATTTATGCTAAGTACACAATAGATCACAGATGAAACTCATACGATATTTACCATTTATCAACAGTCCTGAAAGCCGGTAGACAGGATGAACAGTGACGTAACAAAATTCCCCAATGTAAACAATAGATTATGAACAGGGTGCAAAACACACAGAAATAACAGTGAGATAACGGAATTTACCAATGTGAGCTGGCTTGACGGCTATTCTCCTAGCCTTGCGGAGGGGCCGCGCGGTACAGGCGCCATATCATGGATTGCGCGGCCCCTCCCGCCGGAGGTTCGAGTTCTCCCTGGGGCATGGATGTGTGTGTGTTGTTCTTAGCGTAAGTTAGTTTAAGGAGTGTGTAAGTCTAGGGACCAATGACCTCTGCAGTTTGGTCCCTTAAGAACTGACACACATTTGAACCTTTGGTATCCTCCATTTATATAACACTGGTGTTAACTCATCCCTAGAGTGTAGAGTATCTAGACCCCTCTGGCACAGCAGACAGGGCAGAATAGCAACTCATACAGTCTACACACTGAGGTGCTCACCGAACAAGTCCACATGGCTCAGCTATTCCACTTTCCTCGTGCGTAGATACCTATGAGCTCCTCGTCAGGCCTTGAAGGCTCAAGGAATATCTACCAGCCGCTGTGTCATCTTCTGCATTGTAGTGCCATGTGGATGGGGTATGGAGGGGCAAGTGCTCAGCTCATCACCCTTCCAGGCCATGTTGTAGACTTTCCAGGCCGTGAAGCTCCTCAGTTGGCATCACGAGGCTGAGTGCACCCCATACCAATCCTCCCAAAAATCCTTGGTAGTACTGGGAATTAAACCCAGATCCTTTACAAGGCAGCCATCCATGCTGACCACTCAGCTTTAGAGGTGGGTAGGCATTCCAGAGAAGCCAAGCCGAGACAGCTCCGTGTGAAGTCAGGAGAGCTGCTGGGAACCAGTGAAACATTTTAGATGCTAGTAAATTATTACTATTCAGTCATATTTACACAAGGTTTACTAGTCGATGCTCTTCCACACTATCGTCATCTGGTGCTTCACTCGGCTGCGTGTTGCATTCTAGCAGATGTCCGTCGAGTCAGCACCGCACCTGCATGCAGAGGCAATGTTAGCGACCTCTGGCGTTGTGGGGGGTTGCTGACAAGCAGGCACAGCCGTTGTCCAACACAAAATAGCTTTCTGCTGCTGCTGGAGTGTTCTCAGACTCATTCCGAGTTCAGTGGTGACCCTTGACGACCAGTCTGCGATATACCTGGTGACTGACTGATCGACTGATCTTCATCCTATGACCTGGAAGATCTTAGCACCAAGAGATTCCTGGATGCTGAACAGGAACAAGCACCCCAAGGAGCCTTGTTGCTTGCATCTGCTTTAGAATCAGTGTTGTCAGCATTACACAACGTAATATTGTCAGTAGGCAGCAAGAAGTTTATCAGACGGAGGCCTTCATACTGAGCACATCAGTGGCTAGTTCTTAGACTGCAGTGGAGTATCTAGGACATAGATTTACTACAGTACCATAATCATGGAGATGAGTAGTGTTACTGTGAATGCTGTTAATCCAAATAATCAATTCATGATGACAGCTGGAGATCAGTGGTATTTAAAAAGAGTTTCTGGAAAGGTACGATGCAGGATTATGCTCATAATGACTGCATGAATCCTCCTAATTCTGCTATACTCACTTAAGAGACTGTTAACTGTTGAGCGGTTGTTACTATGCGTTCTTGTGAAAGAGACAGAATTTTCTGCGATAGGTCTTACAAGTATGAATAAGTTTGTCTCTCTTCCTTTCTGCTGAAAGTGTGTCTTCACTCAGTAGACGGCATCATAAAGTGTCAATGAGTTGACGCACTTGCAACATACTGGTTCACTTCCTGCTTCCGCCTCTGTCTCTGGCATGACTTGATGATGATGATGATGATGATTTTGTGGTTATCAACGCCCATACAAATTCCCAATCTTTTTGCTGTCTAGTCTCGCCATTTCCCCGAATGACAGATACAAAACAAACACCCAGTCCCCAGGCAGAGAAAATCCCCTACCCGGCTGGGAATCGAATATGGGAAACCAGTGATCCAGATGCGGCAATGCTAACCACCTAACAAGTAGACCACGAGCTGCGGACGGTATGACTTGAGTTTGCCTGTTTCAGTGTGAAAGAGTTTTAATTAATCTGATTTGTTCCCCTTGCTTTTCTGAGCTGTAGCAATACCTAAGAGCAAATGGGATACGAATTCCGTGCTCCTTAGAATCCAAGAGACGTGTTTCTCAGGCTGTAAATGGGCAGCTTACCAACACACACCCTCGCATAAGTGATACTCAGTTCTGACATATTTTCTATAGCATTCACGTCCCACATAACTGCCAGCACTTGCTAGTGGATGGCCATCCTCCAGCTATCGGTCGTCAATAACCGATAGTGAGCTCATCCAGTCAGCTGTATATGTCGGCGCGACTGATAGCGCACATGACCACTAGTGGGATGCGAAGAATACGGTTGCTTAACTACAGATAAAGAGGTTATATTGCACTTTCAATCTGATTTCGAAGCATCGCGCTGGTCTGTGACATTATATACGTTTAGTATCTGTTAATAATTTCACTCTCCCGTAAAATGAATTAACAGAGCGTGTATGCATAATTTATAGTGATTTGGAGTCAGAATGGTGTGATAATAATCACAAAACATGAAAAGCGGCCTCTCTTGACTCGGACAAGGTTTTTTTTTTTCCGGCAGAGCTAACAGCAGCCGGCGGCGACCGCAGAGCGCGGGCTGTGGCCAGGCCTGAAACCACAGCGGCGGCGGCGGCGGCGGCGGCGGCGGCGGCGCATGCACTGCGGCCCAGTGGTGCGAGCAATCAGCTGATGGCACATGGCGGCCGCCGCCGCAGCCTCGCGCCTTCTTGTGGCCGGGCGACGCGTCACTGTGAAAGCCGGATGCTCACCGGCGCCCGCTGGAAAGGACTAGCGCAGTGGCGGCAGAGAGTGGGTTGCCAGACATGAGCCGATATTTTGGCTCGGACGGTGCTTCAGTGCTAGGAAAATGAAAACAGCATTCTTTCCACCATAGTTCGAAGAACTTCCGGGTTCCAGTTAATCTTATGTGTGTATTTGCAGTTTTTCACTTTGTCAAGCTGAATGTTATCATTTCCTCGTAGGCATTTATTTCCCTTACTGTCCCACAGCAACGGTAATAAACTGCAGCTAATTTTGTTCATGGGACGGCAACCTGGGTGGGTTTCAATCCTTTGACCTCAGGTTTCTGCCCGAAACCACCATTTTATTATGTATATGTGCACACTGAAGTGACGAATGAAAATTTATGTAAGTCTGCAGGCTTTTGTGGCCGTTGTCACTGAAGTTAAAATCTTCTGGGTTATTAAGCCGCGTCATGTTTCTTCTAAAATGTTCGACGTTTCGGCCCCTCTGCTGGGATCTTCCTCAGGATGTTTTGGTGCCCACTACTGCTAGAACACTGTCAGAGACGAGATCCGCGTCCACTTATAAGGGGGAATTTTCTGGCGCTCGTGCTGGAGTGGAGATAGTATTGATTAAAATTCGTATGGATACCATTGGTGGGCCATAGTCATAGGCTAATGCAGAGGAAGGAGCGTTGGTAGCTCATCTCATGTCGATACCATTAGAAATTTTTCAAGTTTCAGAGAAGAAGTACTTTCCAAAAGCGCGATAGGATAAGAAATAGGGAGGAGGGAGTAACCAAAGCCTAACTGAAATTCCAGTTCTCACCTTACAGCTCATGCATTTGCTAAGTGATAATATAAAGAAACTGCCTGTAAAAAGGGTGACCTACCTAAGTCATTGGAGAGAAAGGCACTATTCCTCAAATATGCTAGAGAAGGGTTATTGGTTGGAATGTCTGCTACCGCTATTGGTTGGTCGTCATCAGTGGCTAGATTCAAACGGACAGAGCAAGAGAGGGGGAATGTTTACCCAAAATATTATTGTGCGCCGAGGTAACTTGAAGCGCGTTGTTTACACCGCGGCGGCGTATTTACTTCCTTGATGGCGGGGAGCCACGAAGCCGGAAGCCTATAGCCGTCCTCCCTATTGAAATTAGAAGAATTTCAACCGCTTCTCGGACCTTTCTTCTACAAATGTTTGTTTCTTTAGCCAGTACACGTACATTATTAACCTCGATGTCAGAGCCACAGTTCTCGTGGTCTCCCGTTACTGCCGAGTTTGCAGTTTGCTTTAGCCGCATGTGCCGTTCGTGTTCCTTAACGCGTTCTTTAACAGTTCTTCCAGTTTCGCCTATATACACATTTTAGAAGAAACATGACGTGGCCTAATAACCCAGAAGATTTTAATTTCAGTTGAATGAAAATTTGTACCAAAGCCGGAATCCTGCCGCACTAGCAGAAGCTATGACCACTACACCACCCTAGCACAGTGCGTCTGCATAGCTGCAGGGACTACCCCAGCACGCCTCCCTTCTCAGTCCAAATTTCCGTTTGTCCCTCAGCCCACTTGGTAATCGCTCTAAAGGCGAACAGCTTTGCAGAGGCTCTCCAACTGTTTAGGAACAGCACTACAGCGTCGAATGAAACGAACGATCCTGCCTGAAATCCAAGCGTAAGTGCCAGCAAACTTTTCAGATCTCAAACGTGTATCATGCATATATGCAGACTAAAATGACGAAGATATTTTGTACCGATGCCAGGGTCTGCTGCTCACTACGCAGATGCTTCACTCTCGCACAGTAGCTCCGTTCTACTCTGCCATTTCCATATAGACAGAGAGGTTGTAACAATGGAAAATTGTACTGAAGTGCTGGAGGATGTGCAACGAATTGACGCGTGGTGCAGGGAATGGCAACTGAATATCAATGTAGACAAGTGTAATGTGCTGCGAATACACAGAAAGAATGATCCTTTATCATTTAGCTGCAATAGAGCATGTCAGCAACTGGAAACAGTTAATTTCATAAATTATCTGGCAGTAGGTATTAGGAGTGATTTAAAATGGAATGACCATATAAAATTAAGCGTCAGTAAAGCAGATGCCAGACTGAGATTCACTGGAAGAATCCTAGGAAATGCAGTCCGAAAACAAAGGAAGTAGGTTACAGTACACTTGTTCGCCCACTGCTTGAATACTGCTCAGCAGTGTGGGATCCGTACCAGATAGGATTGATAGAAGAGATAGAGAAGATCCAACGGAGAGTAGCGCCCTTCGTTACAGGATCATTTAAAAATCGCAAAAGCGTTACGGAGATGAAAGATAAACTCCAGTGGAAGATTCTGCAAGAGGGACGCTCAGTAGCTCGGTACGGGCTTTCGTTGAAGTTTCGAGAACATACCTACACCGATGGGTCAACCAGTATATTGCTCCCTCCTACGTATATCTCGCAAAGAGACCATGAGGATAAAATCAGAGACATTGGAGCCCACATAGAGGCATACCGACAATCATTCTTTCCACGAACAATACGAGAGTGGAATAGAAGGGAGAACCTATAGAGGTACTCAAGGTACCCTCCGCCACACACCGTCAGGTCGCTTGCGGAGTATGGTTGTACATGTAGATGTAGAACCTCTGATATGCTGTTCGGCTTAAGGAGATATATTAAGAGGAGTGAGGCGAAGATGGGAATTTGGAGTGAGTCGCGGAAAAGTATTGTGCCAGTGTGGTGGAACAGTTAGCGCATGTGACTAGTGAGCGCCGGCACGGTAGCTCAGCGTGTTCGGTCAGAGAGCTAGCTATCCTCTGTAATAGAAAACTGAGTGAACAGATCAACAAAGAACCTGAACGGCTGTGGTCGGACGTCCGCCACGAACAAATTCATCGACCAATATAGAGCAAAATGAGATTAAAAAAAAGAAGAAGTGAGCAGAAGACCAGGGTTCGAATCCCAGCTTTGTTACATATTTTCATTCGTCGCTTCAGTTTGCATTTATACAGTGAACCATAGAAGTTAGAGACTTGAAGAGGTCCCTGGAACCATATGAATTAATTTGATCACATTTTTTTTAGCTTCCAATGCCTTTCGCATGAGAGCACCGTTGCTGTTGCAAGACAGACATCTAGTGGTCCACTGAGGTACTTCCAGCGATGTAGTGCATTTGAACAGTCAGTTACAGCGTTCAAAGCAACAGTAATCAGGGCGTTGTTGCTACATGATCGTAGGCGTTTCTGACAGTTTTTTAGTTATAGTTGCCACACTTAGTAAACCACTGACAGTCAAAGTAAGTTACTATGCATCATTGTAACGTAAATTTCAGTCTGTGCTACTGTTTTGAAGAAAAATAAAAGAAAAATTCAACAGTAGGATTAAAATTCAAGGTGAAAGGTTATCAGTGATAAGATCTGCTGGCGACACTGCAATCCTCAGTTAAAGTGAAGAAGATTCTGTTGAACGGAATGAACGGTCTAATAAGTACAGAATACGGAGTTAACCGAAGAAGAAAGTAATGAGAAGTAGGAGAAATGTAAACAGCGAAAAACTTAAAGTCAGAATCACGGACCACGAAGTAGAGGAAGTTAAAGAATTGTCCTACCTGCACAACGAAATAACCCATGATAGGCGAACAAGGAGGACGTAAAAAGCAGAGTAGTATTGATAAAAAGGGCATTCCCAGCCGAGAGAAGTCTAGTAGTACGAAACGTGGTTCTCAATTTGAGGAATAAATTTCTGAGATGTACGTTTGTAGAATTGTATGGACAGTGGGAAAACTGGAACAGAAAGAATCGAAGCATCTGAGATGCCCTGATACAGGCAAATGTTGAAAATTAGGTTGACTGATAAGTTAAGAAATGAGGAAGGTCTCCGTAGAATCGGGAAGGAAAGAAATATATGGAAAACACCGACAAAAAGAAAGGATTGGGTGACTGGACATCTGTTAAGACACCAGAGAATAAACCTGTAGAGGAAAATAGAGACTGGAATACAGCCTACTAATAACTGAGGACCTATGTTGCAAATGTTACTCTGGGCTGAAACGTTTGGCACAGGAGAGGAATCCCTTCCAGGCTGCAGCTGACTGAGGACCCATAAAAAAAGCGGATAAGGCTGCTTTTAAGAGTATTATCGAAATCAAACCACTGGGTCAGTATGGACTTTAGATACAAAATTTGTAAAATTTTAAGGTAATTTTTGTATGTTACTTAGGACTAGGATTTGTTCTTTATGAGTTCGTAGAAGTTTCTAGATGTAGGATTTTGCCCAAGAAAAATGCGAATCAGCTTTCAGATATATCACATGAAATAATAGCAGTTTGACTACGGTATCTCCTAGTGGATACAAAATGAAACCACCTCCTTAAACCAACTGATTGTTAACCTTTAGCTAATTTCGTCTTAGATTCTTCGCTTACTATGATAATAAAAATTAACTCTGAGGCAAAGTCTACATTTATATTCGGGAAATGCAACCACGACCTTAAAATAAATGGTGGTTTATTTTTTGACAATTTCTCCTTGTTTTAACTGCTTACTATGGTAACAGAAGTTAATTTAAAGATGATACCTTTTTTCATATTTTTGGGACTCAGTGGTTAAAGGACATTATGAAAAACTGAAATGATCGTGTGGCATAGTTGACCGGGAGGCCCCATCCAGACAACTTCGGCCGACGCGTTCCAAGTCGTATTTCAGGTGACGCCTCATTGAGCGACTTGCATGTTGGATATGCTGCAGTTCATCGGCGTAGATTAATCTCCGATTCGGCCGGGAGTCGAATCCGGAACCGCTGCATGATAAGCAAACATGTTAACACTCCGCTAAGTAGGCGGACGAAGGACATTATTGTAAAATTCATTATTTTGAAAATCACTGACCATCTTTTTCTTCCTGGTCTTATTCCGTGTCTCCAAGAGGTCGGCACGTTTCTTCGGATTTCGCACTGTTCGTTGGAGCCTAACACCACCACTTGCACCAGGGACGGAATTTTTGCACCTCTTCTGTCTGACTCTAGTGTTACACACGTGCAAGTATCAGAAGGGTTTATAACTGTCTGCGAATCGAGCTCAGTATTAGCATAGTCGGATGTGGGAAACAACCAAAAAACCACTCGACGCTGACCAACACACCGGCCCTCTTCGTTAACGAATATTAGAATCTGCCCCTTTTATTTACTGCTATTTTGGACGGATATTTTGCTTGTCAAACACTGGTTGGTGCGACAGTGTGCTTAGCCTGAAACCGGTCACCGACTAAATATACATTCACTTTATTTGCAACTCTGGCTGTCTCTTTTCACATCACTATCTAAAATGAATTCCTGTCCCATTACCCAGCACCCTGAAGTTATAAAGTATTAGACATTCTTTTAGTCCTCCATGCCAGCTGTATCAAGAAACTTCAACATTGCAGCGCGTCAGCAGTCGTTGGTTAATATATTAAAAAACTAGAAACCCGCCTCGACTGCGAAAAAAGCCGGTGTGAGGTGGTTATACCATTAAGTTAAGTAACGGTTTAGACTTTGTACATATGTATTGTTTGTGTTTCCCTTTTTTCGTTTATAAATGTATAGCCATGTTGTTCTTTTAATAATTGACAAAGGTCTTTTTAGGCACTTGTGGGTTTTATTGTACTGAAGAAAGTGTAGTTATCTACGCCGAAACCTAGGTAAACACTAGGTGCTTTTTTCGTAGTCGAGGCGGGTTTCTAGTTTTTTAATATACCAGCTGTATCAGCTTGCTTGTTACTAAAGAAACTAATAGAACTGAAGCTCCATTCCCTACCGTCGTTGCAGAAGAATGGAGTCCAATGTACTGGTTCTTTCTGCTGGTAACATTTGAAAAAGGCCTAATGTATGCCAAACGGTGATGCAGATATCGTTCCCTCGGTCATGTTTCATCCAATCCATCACGTATAGCTCGTTGTGTAGGCAGCTCCTGAAGATACGATCGGGCACGACAACCAGGAAAGTCATACTGTGTGTAGAACACAACAGTTTAAAATTATGGTGTGTCTTTAAAAATATTACAAGAAACATCAGAAGTTTGAATTCTGAATTTTCTCGTTTCGATAGTTTCTTAAGTTTATTTTAAAGCTGGAACTCCTAAGCAGACAAGATGGTTACTCGATCCAAGCTAGAAGTAACACATTGATATTCGCCACAACCAGTTTCTAAAACGCGAATCCAGCACGGACTTGGTATAAAAAAAATGCATTCCGATAGTGTAAAAGCAACGAAATGGTACGAAGGTGTCTGAACAAGGAGCGTATGTTCTATGCTTGACGACTCATGAGAAGTTTCCCCCTGACATAGTCTTTTGCGAGAATTAGCTCAGGGACTGGGAATTTAGGCGGGCCCTGAGCGTCACTGTAACAAAATAATACCGTCACAACGGTATGCATAGAGTAATAGAGTACCATTCGGTATGACTGTTTGGCAGAACCATCCGTTACGTCAGAACCGAATCAGATACTGTGTAGAGACTAAAAAGATGGTGCAGACATTTCGTTGGTTTTTCCCATTTCCTACGTGCACTGAATCATGGTTTTTGAGGAACAGAATTCTCTTGTCATAAAACATGGAAAATAAGACTAAGAAACCCAACCGTGTCTCCTAAACATAGCACTGTGACACTCGTCCCACATTTTGAAACATCAAAGGATTGACGACGTGCAAATAAACAACAAAGATTTTCTCCCTCGAAAATTCAAATCTAATGTTTAATTCTTTGTCTTACCAGACTGATAAGTGTAATCTGCAGCTAACGTGTGCTGTCTAAAACGGTGTGATACCAGTACAGAGAAACTGAAAAGTCATCCATGAACAGAGAGCACTGAATTTAGGTCTTCACCACGTACAGATCATTATCACCTGCCACTGTAAACATTATCACACTTACAATACTGCCTTGAGGAACACCAGTCTCTGGTATAAGGCGATGTAATGGAGGACTACTCATTGGATAGCCCAAATAACGAGGAGGAAGGGTCGTATTAAATAGAACTCGCCCTCATTCATTTATGTAAATAATAGAAAACAATAACAGGTGTGATAAGAAGTCACATGAGAGGTATGTACCCATTTTTACGCAATTTGAAAGATGCGTCAGTGTTTGATGGACGTCTATTATACAGTGACACAACATTCAAATTAACGTAAGGCAAATCAGAATTATCTGATGGGAACGTGTACCTACGAGAACAGTAAGTAGTTTGTGAAAAATTAACCTGTCCAAACAATTATCGCGAAAGATATGAGCTCAGCTGGAGTCAAGGTTCAATCAATCGTTGCAGGGGTTTTCAGGACAGAGAACGCCTCACTGCAAAGCAAAAGATTCATTCCGAATTTTAGTTCCGTTTTACTCGGAGTTCAGTGATACAATAAAAATATCACGTCTCTCTACAGACAAAGGAATTACAGAAACCATAAGAAGTGGGATGTGGCTTGCTTACAAAAATGCTACGACAGTTTCTTTCCTGATCCTTGTCCAATTGTAGAAGTATCTATAATGAGATTTGTTGTTGACGGAAATTAAATATCAGTGTTTCTTTCCTTTTATAGTATTGGTATCATTCACACCCAGAGGA